>NC_064922.1:426453055-436453055 GCF_023897955.1 Schistocerca gregaria
AGGCGGCCCGGCCGGGCCGGATGCTCCCCCCACCCCCGCGCCCCCGCGGCGGCAACACTCCCACGCAGCGCCGCTGCGGCCCACACCGGAGATTAGCGCGGGCCGCGCGCGTCTCTGGCGACGCCGCACCGCGACACGCTGGGATCGCCTCAGCACGCCGTAACTGGTCCAGTTCACGCATGTGACGCGTTTGTGGCAACAATGATCACCGAAGTACAAAGAAGCGGAGTTATTGAACGCAGTTTTCCGAAATTCCTTCACCAGGGAAGACGAATGGATTATTCCAGAATTTGAAACACGAACAGCTGCTAGCATGAATTCCTTAGAAGTACATACCTTAGGGGTTGCGAAGTATCTCAAATCGCTTGATACGGGCAAGTCTTCAGGTCCAGATTGTATACCGATTAGGTTCCTTTCAGTTTACGCTGATACAATATCTCCCTACTTGGCAATCATATACAACCGCTCGCTCACCGATAGACCTGTACCTACAGATTGGAAAATTGCGCTGGTCGCACCAGTGTTTAGGAAGGGTAGTAGGAGTAATCCATCGAACTACAGACCTATATCATTGACGTCGGTTTGCAGTAGGGTTTTGGAGCATATACTGTATTCAAACATTATGAATCACCTCGAAGGGAACGATCTATTAATACGTAATCAGCATGGTTTCAGAAAACATCGTAATTGTGCAACGCAGCTAGCTCTTTATTCGTACGAAGTAATGGCCGATATCGACAGGGGATCTCAAGTTGATTTCCGGAAAGCTTTTGACACCGTTCCTCACAAGCGACTTCTAATCAAGCTGTGGGCCTATGGGGTATCGTCTCAGTTGTGCGACTGGATTCGTGATTTCCTGTCAGGAAGGTCACAGTTCGTAGTAATAGACGGCAAATCATCGAGTAAAACTGAAGTGATATCAGGTGTTCCCCAGGGAAGCGTCCTGTGACCTCTGCTGTTCCTGATCTATATAAGTGACCTGGGTGACAATCTGAGCAATTCTCTTAGGTTGTTCGCAGATGATGCTGTAATTTACCGTCTAGTAAGGTCATCCGAAGACCAGTATCAGTTGCAAAGCGATTTAGAAAAGATTGCTGTATCGTGTGGCAAGTGGCAGTTGACGCTAAATAACGAAAAGTGAGTTACAAAAGAAATCCGTTGGAATTCGATTACTCGATAAATAGTACAATTCTCAAGGCTATCAATTCAACTAAGTACCTGGGTGTTTAAATTACGAACAACTTCAGTTGGAAGGACCACATAGATAATATTGTGGGGAAGGCGAGCCAAAGGGTGCGTTTCATTCGCAGGACACTTAGAAGATGCAACAAGTCCACTAAAGAGGGAGCTTACACTACACTCGTTCGTCCTCTGTTAGAATATTGCTGCGCGGTGTGGGATCCCTACCAGGTGGGATTGACGGAGGACATCGAAAGGGTGCAAAATAGGGCAGCTCGTTTTGTATTGTCACGTAATAGGGGAGAGAGTGTGGCAGATATGATACGCGAGTTGGGATGGAAGTCATTAAAGCAAAGACGTTTTTCGTCGCGGCGAGATCTATTTACGACATTTCAGTCACCAACTTTCTCTTCCGAATGCGAAAGTATTTTATTGAGCCCAACCTACATAGGTAGGAATGATCTCAAAATAAAATAAGAGAAATCAGAGCTCGAACAGAAAGGTTTAGGTGTTCGTTTTTCTCGCGCACTGTTCGGGAGTGGAATGGTAGAGAGATAGTATGAGTGTGGTTCGATGAACCCTCTGCCAAGCACTTAAACGTGAATTGCAGAGCAATCATGCAGATGTAGAAGGACTAAAACAAGCGGAAAGATATACAGAGCGAGTCAAAAAGTACTCTACGACTTTGGAATGACATAGAAATTTATTGAGATAACTTACATTATCAGCAGATGCGTCACCTTAAGTTTTATTCACTTAGTGCATCAGTACCCCATTCCGCCACCAGGAGCGCTTACAGAGTGCACAGTTACAATGGCTACTTCTGTGGAGTGTGCCTGGTGTGTGTTTTGGTTTCACGAAACGTATTGTGCAACTACTGTTCGGCGTAATTTTCGCACTGAATACACTAAGGAACCTCCAGGCGAGCCTACAATTTATTCTTGACACAACAACTTGGTGGAGACAGGTAGAAAGTACACGGCCCTTTCTTCTTCACGCAGAAAACTGTGACTGGTTTGTGTATCTGGATACGCCTGAAAATGTTTTAATTCCACTGATCGAGGAAGCTGTCAGAGATAGAATGGTTTACTACGTGCAAGACTGTGCACCACCTCATTTTCTCACGAAAGTTCGAAGTTTCCTCGATAATCACTTCCCAGGTCGGTTGACTGGCCACGAAGGGCCAATCGCATGGCCAACTCATTCCCCATACTGGATACCACTGGCTTTCTTTCTCTGGGATTTCATTAAAGACCGTGTGAATGTTCCTCTCCTACCAAGCAATTCAGCCGACCTGAAAAATCGAATCTACACCGCCGTTGCACAAGTTATGGGTACCGATGGGTGTTTGCCGCATCACAAATGGTAGTCACTTCAAACCAAAATACACCTCACAGTTGTATGTGGAACCTGAGGCTGTTTGCTGTGAAATGACACGTCTACCGATTTTGTAAGTTCTCTCAGTACAGTTCTGTGTCATCCCAAAATTGTAAAGTCCTTATTGTTTCTCCCTGTATATGTTCAGTAAACTAGATGAAAAATAAGCAGTACCACATCTCAATGAGAAACTTGAAACTTTCACCACAGGGCAGTAGCATGTAGAGGGACTATAGCTCAAGTTTAAAAGAATAGTTGACCATGTACTGGCTATAGATGTACACAGTACAACAGTTAAATTAAAGGGACCTTAAAAAAACACCACTGTATAATAAGTGTAAAACAAAGCACATGACTATCGTTACAGAGTAGCTGAATGAAACGCGTTCTGATGTCAAAAGAGCAATGCATAATGCGTCAATGGCTACCGTAGCAGAATATTGTCAAATGATATTTCACAAAACACAAAAAATTTCTGGTCATATGTAAAGGCTGTTAGTGGCGCCAAAGTTAGAATCCAATCCCTAGCGAATGAGACAGAAACTAAAGTTGAGTGTAGCAAATGAAAACCTGAAATGCTTATCTCTTTTTAAACGTTTCTTTACAAAGAAAAATCCAGAGAATTACCCCAATTTAATCCTCATAACACTGAAAAGATGAGTGAAATAAGTATTAGTGTCATCTGAAATCGCTGAAACTGAACAAAGCTCTAGGGCCCCACGGAATGGCTATAAGATTCTACACTGATTTTGCGGCTGAGTTAGCTCCTCATATAACTATAGTCTGTCGTAGATCGCTAGAACAAAAAACCGCGCCCAGTGATAGGAAGAGAGGACAGGTCACAGCCTTGTTTTGTGGATTCACGAAGCTACCGTTCATTATCCTCGACATCGATTTGTTGTAGAATCTTAGAACACCTTCTGAGCTTAAACATAATGAGGTATCTCGACCAGAATGACTTCCTTGCTGTCAACAAGCGTGGATTTCGAAAACTTCGATCATGTGAAACCCAACTCGTACTTCTCCGAAAAACATTTGACTCAGACCACACCTACGCTTATTGTCAAAAATATGGCCATATGAGGTAACAAGAAAAATTTGTGACTGGACTGAAGACTGTTTGGTAGGGAGGGCGCAGCATGTTATCTTCGATGGACAGTCATCATGAGATGTAGAAGTAACTTCAGGTGTACCTCATGGAAGTCTGTTGGGATACTTGCTATTCATGTTATACACTAATGAGCTTGAGGACAATTTTAAAAGTAATCTCAGACTTTTTGCAGATAATGCACTTATCAGTAACGAATACTGTCTGAAAGCAGCTGCACAAGTATTCAGTTAGATCTTGATATGATTTCAAAGCGGTGCAAAGACTAGCAACTTGCTTTAAATGTTCAGAAACTTAAAATTGTGCACATCACAAAACGAAAAGCGTAGTATCCTGTGATAACAATATCAATGTATCACAGTTGGAATTGACCGACGCATAGAAATATCCGGGTGTAACATTTTGTAGAGATTTGAAATGTAATCACAAAAAACGCTCAGTCGTTCGTAAAGAAGGTGGTAGACTTTTGTTTATTGGTAGAATACTGAGGAACTGCAATCAGTCTACAAAGAAGACAAAGAATCACTCGTGCGACCCATTCCAGGATATTGCTCAAGCAAGCGGGACCCGTGCCAAGTAGGTCTAACATGGATATTGAACGGATACAGCGAAGGGCAGCATGAATGGTCATAGGTTTGTTTGATCTATGGGAGCATGTCACAGAGATATTGAAGAATCTGGACTGGCTGACTGTTAGACGTAAACTATCCCGAGAAAGTCTACTACCAAAGTTTCAAGAACCGGCTTTAAAGACTGACACAAGAACATACAAGCCCCTACGCATCGTTCAAATAGGGATCGTGAGGACAATCACTCTTCCCGCGCTGCATGCGTAAATGGAAGAGGAAGAAACCCTAGTAACTGATAGAATGGGACATGCCTTCTGCCGTGCACTTCACCATGGTTTGCAGAGTACAGACGCAAATTTAGAAGTTTGTTATGCTCATTCTTCAGTCCTCCTTCTTCTTCTCCCTTCATGGATTAGGTGATTTGATCTGTTCCGCTCAACAACGCCCAGCTATCTCTTCTGTGGTCTTTCTCTGCCTTGTTCTTTTGGGTTTGTAGTCTAGAATTTGTTTTGGAAAGCTATTTTTATGCATCCTACTTACATATTCCCACCACCTGCTACACGGACGTCTGAGTCACAGCTCTTGTACAAGATAAGTAATTTAAGTAGTAATAAACTGTTTTTTAACACTTTAAACTAATTTATTACGTTAATTATAGTGCTCTGCAAGCGTACCATTAAAGGTTTTTCTCTTACTCGCGTATTTTCACAGTAATCACGTAAAGTTCGTTTTGTTTACATATCGCGGCCAGGCCGAACTTTTGAGTTTTCAGATTAAACTTCATACCGCAATCTTAAGTGCATTTACTGATAGTTTAGTGTGCTAAATACGTTTGCTGCCCCTTTATATCTGTAGAGTATCGTCATCTCTTAAGTAATTTCCAGTAAAAAAACTTCTGAACCACTGTTTACATAGTCGCGAGTAGGCCTAATTTTTCGTACACGTATTTTCATTGTTTTCCGGTAACTTAATTGTCTTTCTGTCACTAAAATAGATTTGTACCATGAGTGTAAAGTGCCTGACGTGCCGTAGGATCGTTAGCTCCGGGGTCTGGTGTGATGGATGTAGTAACTTTTTTCATTGGGGCGACTGTAGTGGCGTGGGAATTGGGAAAATGAGCGAGACTCATCAGTGGTTCTGTAGGCTATGCAGTAGAGATAGGAAGATTGTGGAACAGGAGGGGAAAATTGCTGCCCTTCAGGCTGAGTTAGATGAGGCTAGGCGAGAACTGGGCAGGTTAAGGGGGGAGAAGGGTAAACAGGGGTGGGAAGTGGCAACAGGCATGAGGAACAGGCCAAGAAATTCTTCTGACAGCTTTGTTATTAATGTACAAAATAGGTTAGACCTGTTGCCTCAGTCAGAAACTGATGAGCCTCTCACAGAAGTTGATGTAGACAGGGCTCAACAAGCTTTCAGCAGCAAATTGATTAAGAATGTAGGGAAGTCTGCAAAGAGAAAGAAAGTCTTGTTGCTAGGTAGTTCGCATGCTAGGGGTGTGGGCCAACTTCTGCAGGATGAATTAGGGTTGGATTACCAGGTCACAAGTTTTTTCAAACCTAGTGCTGAACTTGGGCAGGTTACAGAGGATTTAGGTTCACTATGTAAAGGTTTTACTAAGGAAGACACCGTGGTTATTGTGGGTGGGCCGGGCAACAGTATTGACAGAGATCCGGGGTACAGCATAGAGTGTGACCTGGCAAAGATTGCATCGGCATCGAATCATACCAGTGTTGGGTTTGTGTCGGTTCTGGAGCGCCACGACCGACCTCATTTGGCCTCTTCTGTCAGGAGAGTTAATTTGGAGTTGGAACGGCTACTTGGATCTGGTGCAGGGTCACACATTGGTGTGGTTCCTGTTGATTCACTCTGTAGGTGAGACTATACTAGACATGGCCTACACCTCAACAGGAAGGGGAAGGGTAAACTGGCTGGGCTGATAGCAGGAAATTTAAAGGGGGGAGGAACTACATCTCATGGTGGAAACTCTTTTTTAGTGTAAGATCAGTGTCCAGTGGGAAACTCAGCCAGGCAAGTACTAAAGATGTTAAAAAAGTTCAAGATACTCACAAAAGTAAAGTGAAAAATAATGTTAGTATATTTCATCAAAATATTGGGGGATTGAAGAATAAAAGTACTAAAGATGTTAAAAAAGTTCAAGATACTCACAAAAGTAAAGTGAAAAATACTGTTAGTATATTTCATCAAAATATTGGGGGATTGAAGAATAAAATTGATGAGCTTCTGCTTTGTTTAGAAGATATAGAAACCAAGAATGTAATAGATATACTATGCCTGTCTGAGCATCACATTGTCACTGATATGCAAAAGGTTAGCATCAATGGGTACAAATTAGCTGCACATGTAAGTAGAGATAATATGATGAGAGGAGGAGTTGCCATATATGTCAAAAGCTTCCACAGTGCAAAAAATTTAGAAACTAAAAAATTTTGTGTAGAGCAACATATGGAAGCATGTGCCACTGAACTTAAACTAAATGATGACACTTTCATAATTGTAACAGTGTATAGGTCCCCCTCAGGGAATTTCCAGCTATTTCTAGAAAACTTGGATGCTTTGTTGTGCTATCTGTCAGACAGGGGGAAGCAAATTATCATTTGTGGGGATTTCAATGTTGATTCCCTGAAAGAGTGTAATAGGAATAATGACCTTTTAGTATTACTCAGTTCTTTCAATTTGAGCTCCGTCATTGATTTTCCTACTCGAATAACAAAGAACAGCAGTACATTGATAGATAACTTTTTTATAGACCAAGATAAGTTTAAGGACATAAATGCTTATCCTGTTGAGAATGGTCTTTCAGATCATAGTGCACAGCTTGTTACAGTACATGACATAGCTCCATGCAGTATAATAAATCAGACTTTCAAAGCAGTGCGTTCAATTAACAATATAAATATTGCAAACTTTAGGGAAAGCCTACAGCAGCTAGACTGGGATGAAGTGTATAAGGAACCCCATGCAAACTTGAAATATAACTTATTTCACAATACATTTTAAGGGTATTTGAAAATTGTTTTTCCAAGAAAATAGTTAAACATAATTCCAAGAAAACATATAAAAAACCTTGGCTAACTAAAGGAATAAGAATATCTTGCAACCGCAAAAGAGAACTGTATCTAACAGCAAGAGGGAGTACTGACGCCGAAATTGTTCAATATTATAAAAACTATTGTGCAGTACTAAGAAAAGTTATTAAAAAGTCCAGAAGCATGTGTATCATGTCTGAGATCAGTAACTCTGATAATAAAATTAAAGCAATTTGGAATATTATTGAAAGGGAAACAGGGCAACCAAGAGCACAGGAAGACTTTAGTGCAATAAAACTGAATGACAAGTGCACTAACAAACAATCAGAAATTGAAAATATTTTGAATAGTCATTTTTTAAATGTTGTGGAGAAAATAGGATCTAGATCTTCACTAGAAGAGGCAAGGCTATTAATAGAAGAGGCCATACCTGCGCAGTTTGAAACAACTGTAATTCCACCAACCTCTCCCTCTGAAATCAGTAAAAAATAAACTCACTGAAAAGTAAAAGCTCTTACGGAATTGATGGCATTTCCAGCAAAGTACTTAAAGCTTGTTCCCCACAGATAAGTAGGATTCTCAGCCACGTATGTAATTAGGAGTGCTAGTTTTGCAAGGTTCGCAGAAGAGCTTCTGTAAAGTTTGGAAGGTAGGAGACGGATACTGGCAGAAGTAAAGCTGTGAGTACCGGACGTGAGTCGTGCTTCGGTAGCTCAGTTGGTAGACCACTTGCCCGCGAAAGGCAAAGGTCCCGAGTTCGAGTCTCGGTCGGGCACACAGTTTTAATCTGCCAGGAAGTTTCGTATGTAATAGCTCTTTGGAGCAGGGTGTTTTCCCTGATAGACTGAAATATGCCATTGTAAAACCATTGCATAAAAAGGGGGATACGTCGGATGTCAACAACTACCGCCCAATCTCTCTTCTGACAGCTCTATCAAAAATGTTTGAGAAAGTAATGTATACAAGAGTAGCCTCCCATATTTGTAAAAATAAAGTACTAACAAAATGTCAGTTTGGTTTTCAGAAAGGCTTTTCAACAGAAAATGCTATATGTGCTTTCACTGATCAAATATTAAATGCTCTGAATAACCGGACATCACCCATTGGTATTTTTTGTGATCTCTCAAAGGCCTTTGATTGTGTAAATCATGGAATTCTTTTAGATAAGCTAAATCATTATGGTTTGAGTGGGGCAGTGCACAAATGGTTTAATTCATACTTAACTGGAAGAATGCAGAAAGTTGAAATAAGTGGTTCGTGTAATGTTAAAACAACAGCTGATTCCTCAAACTGGGGTGCTATCAAGCACGGGGTCCCACAGGGTTCGGTCTTAGGTCCTTTACTGTTCTTGATATACATTAATGACTTACCATTCCACATTGATGAAGATGCAAAGTTAGTTCTTTTTGCTGATGATACAAGTATAGTAATAACATCCAAAAACCAAGAACTAAGTGATGTAATTGTAAATGATGTTTTTCACAAAATTATTAAGTGGTTCTCAGCAAACGGACTCTCTTTAAATTTTGATAAAACACAGTATATACAGTTCCGTACAGTAAATGGCACAACTCCAGTAATAAATATAGAATTTGAACAGAAGTCTGTAGCTAAGGTAGAATTTTCAAAATTTTTAGGTGTGTCCATTGATGAGAGGTTAAACTGGAAGCAACACATTGATGGTCTGCTGAAACGTCTGAGTTCAGCTACGTATGCTATTAGGGTTATTGCAAATTTTGATGATAAGAATCTCAGTAAATTAGCTTACTATGCCTACTTTCATTCACTGCTTTCGTATGGCATCATATTCTGGGGTAATTCATCGTTGAGTAGAAAAGTATTCATTGCACAAAAACGTGGAATCAGAATAATTGCTGGAGCCCACCCACGGTCATCCTGCAGACATCTATTTAAGGATCTAGGGATCCTCACAGTAACTGCACAGTATATATATATTCCCTTATGAAATTTGTTGATAATAATCCAACCCAATTCAAAAGTAATAGCAGTGTGCATACCTATAACACCAGGAGAAAGGATGATCTTCACTATGCAGGGTTAAATCTGACTTTGGCACAGAAAGGGGTAAATTATGCTGCCACAAAAGTCTTTGGGCACCTACCAAACAGCATCAAAAGCCTGACAGATAGCCAACTAACATTTAAAAATAAATTAAAAGAATTTCTAGATGACAACTCCTTCTACTCATTGGCTGAATTTTTAGATATAAACTAAAAAAAAATAAACTGAATCATTAGTGTCATGCAATATTTTGTGTAATGTAATTTCTTGTACAGACATCTTTTATTAACCTGACACGTTCCACATCATTACGAAGTGTCGTATTCATGATCTATGGAACAAGTATTAATCTAATCTAATCTAATCTAATCTATTTAGGCACAGGTTGGCCACGGCCGTCGGGAAAGGGCGGGAGCAGGGGGTTCAAAATGGTTCAAATGGCTCTGAGCACTATGGGACTTAACATCTATGGTCATCAGTCGCCTAGAGCTTAGAACTACTTAAACCTAACTAACCTAAGAACATCACACAATACCCAGTCATCACGAGGCAGAGAAAATCCCTGACCCCGCCGGGAATCGAACACGGGAACCCGGGAGCGGGAAGCGAGAACGCTACCGCACGACCACGAGCTGCGGACGGGACCAGGGGGTCCGTACCCCCCCCCCCCCCCCCCCCCCCCCTGTCACCGTCACGAAATTACACACGACCTTGTTTGCTGTGTAGTGAAATTTTAAAGATATTTTGAGTTTCAATCATACGACGATAAAGGTATATGAACTACCGAAAATCAGTAAGGCCAACGATAGATTTAAACTATCTATACAGCCATAGTACTATGGGCTATAGCCCATACCTATTTTACCCAAGACCAACTGTTGATCTTGTTTGAGTTCAGTTGTTGTTTCACTTGTTCCAGTGGAATTTGATGTAACTGCTACCGTTTACTTTATTTGTGCTGTGTGCTGTTGTGATCGTTTCTAATCATGGATACGTTTGTAACAAGGAAGAAATGAAAAATCCATTGCGATTCATCAGTTAGCGTTATATTAAGTTAAGAATATGTACGTAATACTGTATTGGCCTAAATTACCTATCTATAGCAGTTTAATACTAGCACTGCATTCTTTATTTGGAGGATGATAGAACTTTGGGGTCGCAATATTTTAATATTTCTCAAGACAGTGGAGCGGTAAGTGTCATTGCAAATAACATTAAATAAAAATCAGTGCATAAAAATACACATCGATTTATCTGCGTCGCGTGGATCTCTAAAAATATCTTCCAAACGGCGATGGTTGCATTTCTTTAATAAAATTACTCTTTGTTCTATCTTTACCAGCCTAAATAGCAAAATATCGCTCTCCTGGACACTTAAGCGGTACTCAGTTACGAAAATTCCGATTCAGAACGCTGGGGAGGAGTTTGTGGAGGGCGGAAGAGATACGGGATGACAGCACATTCTGTAGTTCGTTCGTTTCTAGAAGATTTTTCAGCGGGATGCTTGAATTCGTCCGACCCGACTGCAGTCTGTATCCTTCCCCGACCCCCCCCCCCCCCCCCCCATTTTCGTCCAAAATCTATTTACGCTCTTGTAATACTATCATAACTGAAGCCAGCAATTCCACGCACAATTAAATCTTAAAATCTGCATGCATTCATGCACTATCAAATGACTAGACATGCATAATTAAATTAAAAAATGTGCAATGTTAGAACTCAATCTGTTGTTGCGATGCATTTTATTTTATTTTAAGACAATGTACAACGACTAGTTTTTCCAAATTCTACACCGACCTGGAGTAACTGAGGTAGCAATCCCTCGATTCGCGAAGTGAGGTGGTTTAAATCCATCGCTGGCAACTCTGAAAATGGTTTTCTGTGGTTTCCTATTTTCAATTCAGGCAAATGCTGCAGTTGGTCCCTTACAATAGGCTATAGCCAATTCCTTCTGAATCCCTTTCTTTCAAGAAAGAATCCAGTTGCCTTAAAGATACAGCCTTTTTACTTAAACGAAAACAGCTGCATTGAAGGCGAGCCGAGCATCTCTTTGTGTACTCCCGGCACTAAAAGCCATATGGTAAATAAAAAGTAATCAAAATTCTCCTCATTTAGGCTCATGCATTCATCTGCCGGGGCATTCTTTAATGCAAAAAATAGTCTTTCTTACGTTGCAGGAAGTGGGAGACGTATACATAAATGACGAAACGTGGGGAAATGTAAGGCTAAATAATTCCGGATCTTTTGCATTTTAGTCACCAAAAATGTTTCTAGCTTCCTTATTGAACAGAGATCTCTTTATTCCAAAAGCCCTGCCGGTAATAATCACGGTATCCCAAAAAACATTAACGCGCGTCCGTTCCTGATGACTTCCTGTGCTCTAATCCAGACTGAGAGAAGAAGAGTGTATAAAAGATCTTGGAATGTGAAGGGAGATTGCAGCATGACGGCTTCTTAGTGGTTTGCCAGAATACAGCACTTCTAAGTAACAAGTCTCCGTTTGGTGAAAACGCCGAGATCATTGTGGAATAAAATGGTTTATCGTTGTTTACGGAAATTTTAACAATAAATGAAAAACATGAGTCTTTTTAAGGTCTTCTTTAGCAAATCGCCCCCACCCCCTTATAACAAAATCACGGGACAAATTTTTTCGAACTACAATGAGCTACATCTCTTCAACTCACTGTGAAGAGAGAAATGTATATACGACACTATTGATCAAAGACGCCTTTAGTCCAATACAATTCTGTCTTTAATCTTCCATCACACATACAAAAAAATGTACGGCTATAACCAGGGCCCAGCAAACAAGCTATCGACAATTTGGTCAATAATAGTCCTAATGAGTCTTCAGTTGCAGCTAGTATGGCTGTAATTTAATAATTATACAGCTTTTACATATTTTCATACAAACAAAAGTATCGTTTGTGTTATCTAACCACAACACATTTTGAAGTTTACTCCATAATCTTCTGGTGGTAGCTGCTCATTTTGGATTGATTTACATTCAGTTTGCGAGCAACAAGAAATTATTGTGGGTGGACGAAAATATTTTCAGTTGTCTTACTGTTTCTTGTACATCGAAAAGTTTATCCATATTTCGACTAAAGCTTTCCTTGTTGCTGCCAGTGTATATAGACATCACCGCTGTTTGTGGTTTCTTGAGAAAGGTAAAGCTAGCATGAGCTATTTGAAGTTAGTAAGTCTCAGTTTAAAGGGAGGGGGGGGGGGGGGGAAGAGGGAGAAGCAACACAGCACAGACGACGCCCTTCACTAGAGATAAAATGGCGGAAGGGTACTCAGTTTACTTCACACATGGCGGACGTATAGCCACTCTATGATATTTAACCTCGTCGCTTTTACGCATATTCTATACATAATACAAGTCCGCTAAACACTTTTCTAAAAATCAGTGTTGGTAAATGGCTAAAAATTAACGTAACAAATGATACAGCACGTGAAAGGCAAACTGGCACGATCTTTTTTTCCCCCACATGCGCTGCTGGAAAGTTGGTTTGAGAAAACCGCCGACAGGGGCGCTGAAAATGGTAACGAAACGGGTGGAGGCTGCATTTTGTGCCAAAAATTTTCCTGTTGGCGGGTCGGCAGTGAATGTGCAAAGAGCTTTCCGTACCAAGTTTCAGAAGACACCATCAGTTTACAACAGCACTGCGACGTGGTGCAAGATACTGGCGACGGATGGTCATTTGTCAAAACAGACAAATGCACCTTGTGAGGTATCTGATGTTCCAAAGTCCCACAAAGTCTACCCGTCCAGCAAAGTGCGGGATTCAACAGCCCTCAGCCAACAGTGTGGAAGATCCTTCGTAAATGAATGACTGAAGTCGTACAGTTTGCAGCTCCCCAAGTCAAGAGCCATGAAGACAAATTGCACCGCCTGCAGTTCTGCACCCTTCTTGAAAATGCAGACTTACCAAGCAAATAAATCTTCAGTGACGAGGCTAATTTTCATCTTTCTGGAATGGTCAACAGACACAACATACGCGTATTGGTGACGCAGAATCCTCATGCAACTATAGAACATGTCCGGAAAATTAACGTGTTCTGTGCGGTGCCCAACAAGACAGTCTTATGGACACTTCTCCGCTGAGAGAACTGTCAGTGGTATCACTTACCTCGACATGCCACGTCTCGATACTGGCAGCAGAGATTTCATCTGTCAACGAGATGGCGCCCCTTCTTATTCCCACAGTTGTGTACGAGATTGCGTGCATGAGACGTCGTCACTTCCCTGGATAGCCCACTGACCCAACATTACCCATCAAGGCAGTCATGTCAGGTTTGATGGATTATTTTACAGGATTACATCAAGAATAACATCTATGTTCCACTTCTAGCATAGAATATCGAATACTTGCGACACTGCATCATAGCGGCTCTTGTTGCCTAGATGTGTGCCTCGTGACGTAGGCTGGACACATAGAAAATTTATAAACTTTGTAAAATAACTGTGAGTTTTTGTCTTTCACATACGGTATAATGTTTTACGTTGTTCTGGATAATTCATCTGTACTGATTTTTTGAAATGTGTCATAGGCTTTTTACACTCCTGGAAATGGAAAAAAGAACACATTGACGCCGGTGTGTGAGACCCACCATACTTGCTCCGGACATTGCGAGAGGGCTGTACAAGCAATGATCACACGCACGGCACAGCGGACACACCAGGAACCGCGGTGTTGGCCGTCGAATGGCGCTAGCTGCGCAGCATTTGTGCACCGCCGCCGTCAGTGTCAGCCAGTTTGCCGTGGCATACGGAGCTCCATCGCAGTCTTTAACACTGGTAGCATGCCGCGACAGCGTGGACGTGAACCGTATGTGCAGTTGACGGACTTTGAGCGAGGGCGTATAGTGGACATGCGGGAGGCCGGGTGGACGTACCGCCGAATTGCTCAACACGTGGGGCGTGAGGTCTCCACAGTACATCGATGTTGTCGCCAGTGGTCGGCGGAAGGTGCACGTGCCCGTCGACCTGGGACCAGACCGCAGCGACGTACGGATGCACGCCAAGACCGTAGGATCCTACGCAGTGCCGTAGGGGACCGCACCGCCACTTCCCAGCAAATTAGGGACACTGTTGCTCCTGGGGTATCGGCGAGGACCATTCGCAACCGTCTCCATGAAGCTGGTCTACGGTCCCGCACACCGTTAGGCCGTCTTCCGCTCACGCCCCAACATCGTGCAGCCCGCCTCCAGTGGTGTCGCGACAGGCGTGAATGGAGGGACGAATGGAGACGTGTCGTCTTCAGCGATGAGAGTCGCTTCTGCCTTGGTGCCAATGATGGTCGTATGCGTGTTTGGCGCCGTGCAGGTGAGCGCCACAATCAGGACTGCATACGACCGAGGCACACAGGGCCAACACCCGGCATCATGGTGTGGGTAGCGATCTCCTACACTGGCCGTACACCTCTGGTGATCGTCGAGGGTACACTGAATAGTGCACGGTACATCCAAACCGTCATCGAACCCATCGTTCTACCATTCCTAGACTGGCAAGGGAACTTGCTGTTCCAACAGGACAATGCACGTCCCCATATATCCCGTGCCACCCAACGTGCTCTAGAGGGTGTAAGTCAACTACCCTGGCCAGCATGATCTCCGGATCTGTCCCCCATTGAGCATGTTTGGGACTGGATGAAGCGTCGTCTCACGCGGTCTGCACGTCCAGCACGAACGCTGGTCCAACTGAGGCGCCAGGTGGAAATGGCATGGCAAGCCGTTCCACAGGACTACATCCAGCATCTCTACGATCGTCTCCATGGGAGAATAGCAGCCTGCATTGCTGCGTAATGTGGATATACACTGTACTAGTGCGACATTGTGCATGCTCTGTTGCCTGTGTCTATGTGCCTGTGGTTCTGTCAGTGTGATCATGTGATGTATCTGACCCCAGGAATGTGTCAATAAAGTTTCCCCTTCCTGGGACAATGAATTCACGGTGTTCTTATTTCAATTTCCAGGAGTGTAATTACCCTGCATAATTCCATCAACGTCAGTTGTTGAACTCGAGCACATCCCAATGTACTTGTTTTACTTTTGTTGATGTTCATAATCTATTTTGAAGATACTATCTATTCCGATGAACCGATCTTCCAACTCCTTTGTCATCTCTGTCAGAAATACGGTATCATCAGCAACCTTAAAGCATTTTATTACTTGTCACCGAACTTTATTTCCTTTTCCAAATTTCCAGTTAATTTTCTTTACTACTTGTTCTATATAAAAACTGAATAATATGGGAGATAGATTATAGACCTATCTCACTCTCTTCTTACCTTCTCTCTTGGCAAAAGTCTGTTTGTTCAAAATTTATAACTTCCATAAATGCAGGTTTCCTTAGATTACTTCCATTCTAAGGCGTCCTGACCCCCGAAAGCACTACTGATTAATCGGAAAGTTACTCTCTGTATTTTTAAAAAAGTTTGCATAACATATAGGGCAGCCTTGTCCTTTTTCTATTTCTGTGCTTACCTTAGAGTATTTATTGGACTTAACAGCGAATCTTGCTACACAAGAAGTCATTTAAGTATTAATTTACAACTTAAATATAGTAAGTAATCCCTGTCTTCATGTAGCGTAAGCAGTAGTTGATAAACGGAGCAGCCGCTACAGTGACCCAAGTAGCAACTATAGGAAAAGGCCACATTGTTTCTCGTTCGCTGACAATAGCCCTCTAAATCAGCATAGCAATCTAAAGCCCCGCCAAATGCGAAATACGCTGTGTGATAAAGACCTCAAAATTATGGTGGGACACAGTGGAATTTTTCCTGCATGCAGACCAAATGTGACGAGTGTACGCGGTGGGTGTCGGTATACTACCGAGGGGAAGGACGAATGTTTGTGTTGATGACAGAAGTACCGTTCATCTGTAGCCAGCAAGAAATTGGTACATAAATATGACGAAAAATTTTGCGAGAACTGGCGTTCCACGGTATCTTAACTTTCACGCAGCTTTCTGCAGATTTCTCTGTGTGTTTTGCATGATAGGTGCCACAAACTCTATGTTCCAATACTGTTCTCTGATGCCAACAAATAAAGTCCACGGACGACTGTTTCTTTACACTTCCTTCTCTTATTTATGATGGAAGACCTACTGAACAGACTCGAGACTGTCGACCGAAATGGGTTTCCTGTGCTAATGACACAACACAGTATTCAAAGGTGCGAATTCATACGCATATCGACCCTCATAAGAAATCAAAAAAAGGTGCACAAAACTCAGTCACCCAGAAACGTTGTGGCTACCGTTTTATTGGACGCCAAAGGTATCTTGTCTGTGGCTTTAATGGGACGCTTTATTTATCCATTGTTCTCATGTTTTCCGCGGCAGTATTCGGCGACTATCTGCCCGGTAATACAAAGATAAAGCGTCAGTTCAAATGACACGTTTTTAAACATCCACCTTCCCGCCTGGAATTGGCTCAAGTGATTTCAACCTCTCAATGCTCATGAAAAATGACTTCGGTGCTTTGAGTCTGATGAAGTACTTGAAAATACTTGTTAATAAAGGAAATAAATTTCCTATTTGAGTCTGCGTTCATTGTGAATATTTTTTAAATAATACTGTTTAGATTGGTCAATAAATTTCTCTACTTATTACTCCGTTTCGGTTAGTACCATAATCCAATATCTGCAATTAAGACTAATGGGACGGCGTTTGTTATACAATATTTAGTTACAAAAGATGGAAAACTAAAAATAAAATAAAAAATATATTTGAAAAAGCTTAGAATTTGCAAAACATGTGTCAGTATTAAAAACCTATGTTTCATGTTTGTAATTTAACTATTGTCTGTCCTTTCATAAGTATAAAGGGGAAAAAATAAATAATTAAATAAAATTTGAAGGCAACGTCCCCCACATTAGCGCCATGGTCGGCCAGAACTTACGGCTTTGTGTAATCTTTTGAGCCAAATTCTTAATTGACGCCCCTATTAGGCATAGCTTTTCGTTACGGACACTGAATCTTGTTTCGCAACTTCCAAAATTTTGACAAGTGAATTTTTGTAAATCATCTTTTGTAAGTTGATATTGTATAACAAATGCCTACCGCTCTTAATGTTCATTTAATTTATTGCAGATATCTGATGATTGCAACAGTCGAACCGGCGTAATAAATAAAGTTATTAGGCGATATAGACCGCTTTACACACAAAAAAAGTCAGGGTACTGTTTCTAAAAGTAGCCACTATGTGAATGAACCATCGCTGCAAACACAAAACGTTGATTCTTCCAAGGAACAGATTATCTGGTATGGTTGAAAACATCAGAGTCTGCCTTCTGCCGGTGAAGTTCTGTCGTGTCTAGAAAACGTTGGTTGTGTTACGACGACTCCGGTACTCACTGAATTTAGGAGCAGGGCTTCTTCCATGATGTGGCGAATCTACATTTGACTCATATGCAATATCGTACATTGATCCTCGTATTAAGTTTTGTCTGTACACTTCAGTCAGTGATTCATCATGCCTTTCACAACATATCAAACCACTGAAAAATAAGTGACCCTCCTGGCGAAGTGATGAATGAAACTGGTTTATTTTCCAGACAGCTAAGTTAGCGTTTTTACTCTCATGTCTGTAAATAAAAAATTCGCCTCGCCCTCACGACAATACCTGATACGAAGTTATCAGCTAGTTCATTCTAAAGTTAAGAGTCCCGACCACTTGACTTTGCAAGTCTTTATCGCATTCTGGAGATCCTCTCTGCTCACTACGCAGTGCGTCGTTACGAATACGAAGAAAGATTTTGAATCTTCAGCAACAGAGATGTCTCGCACTTAATATCCAGCAATTTTTGTTAATCAAAGTTTATCCCATTAGTCAGACATGTTGTAATATGTTTATGGTAAAAATAGTTCAGAACACAACATGAGAAGCTAGGTAAACAACATTAAGTATTTATAGTAAGTGTATCGTTACAGTTATCATTTCTTCTTTTAATTTCACCTAATGGAACTTTTAATGGCCTGTGGAAAAGGTGACAGATAACAGACTGTCGTCCTGGCAGCAACTGTGTTTTTTTAAAGTAAACATGCCTCGTTTTTTAAAAGAAGGACCTCTGTTTCAAAAATAAATGGGCGATCTTTCAACATAATAAGACATATTCACATAGAGTAGTACACAAAAGTACATTATATAAGTTTCACATTTTGTTAGCACAGTAATTAGCATTTTTTTTTCTTTCAGCCTTGAGATACAGCGTTGTCACTACAAGCACACTGATAATCATCTTCTTTTTCTATTTCTTGTTCAACACCTTCACTACCATCGTCTTGCCTGCGTCGCTGACCTATTGTGTGTATGTCATCAGTTTTTTCCTCAGCAATCTCGTCTGGTTTTTCTCGGTTCAGTGTGTAATCTTACTGTTTGAGAAAATAGCCCCCCGCCCTCTTTCCAATTCCAGTGAATAAGTGCTCAGATCTACCAATGACACAGGGTGCGATAAAAAAGAAAAAGATTTTAACTTAGGAAACTGCCCACGCACAGCTATGTCGTCCATTTCAGGTGCTTCACTTGTGTCTCCATGCAGCATGTCTTTGTAGATACTGTGCGCATTAACGCGGCAGAGAACACCAAATTCATTAGAGGTCAGCAGCAACAGCTAGCCACCAACCAGACAAGAACATGCACTAGAGGTAGTGTTTTTCTCTTCTTTTTTCCTTATATTTCGCACCTCATATTTTAATGTTTCTGTGCTGAGATGCCGTTCGCATACTTTTGCCTATACTTAGCTTCTTTCGTTAATAGTTGTGCCTGGATCGCATAGTATACGCTATAGCCTGGTCACTGTTTAAGTAATGCACCATATTCCCTACTATCATGAGCAAGTATTTTCCTTGGTTGCGGGATAATAGTTTCTGCCTGGTTGTAGCACGATGTTAGTGACATTTAGTGTATTGCTGCTCTGTAATTAAAAGTCAGATGCTTTCTACAGCAATCCCCTATGACATTCTCTCCACAGACGTATCTGTGTGACAAGGTGTCAATATGGTCTCACCCTCTGCACTTGTCAGTATCCGAAAAATGTATTCTGTGACGTTTTTCTTGCGTTGTTATTCTTTCTTAACTATTTTGTACCGGTTTGATCTTATGTCGGTTCCTAAAACATTTTGTGGACGTTCTCCCAGATTACGATACAGTCCTTAGGCTGATACTTCACTTCTTGCGGTTTACACTTCCGTTCTTGTTCATTAGCTGTTATGCTTGGGCGGTGTTTCGCTCTTCAAGTGTACTTGTTGTAGCCCGGGAGTAACTAGTCGTGATGTTCAGTAGTAACATCCGGAAGTTGTTCGCCCTCTGGTGTATTTCCCTCAAATTTATTGGTTCTTGTATATTGTCTTGCTTGTATGTCTTTACAGCACCACTCAGCGTATTGCCCTGGTATTTGTGGCACAGCTGCATCATTTCTCCATATCAAACGTGCCTTGCATTTTCTTTGCACAACTGTTAGCCCAAGGCCCTCTTTATCTCCACCTTGAAGATTTCACCCCTTCACATATACCACCCTACCGCATCCATTGTTTTCCTATCTATTTGTTCAACGCACCATGTTTTTTAGAGTATTTTGCTGTTGTCAAGGTCTATCCACTATATCAAACTGTGTACCAAACCTCTGTTGTAAACAGCTTCTCATCATGGCCAAACGCATATAAGAATTAGTGGTATCTGTTTGTTTCACTTGTCCACCGTTGTTTGTAGAGCACAGTTGCTCATATTTATACCTAGCAGTTTGATATTACAGCATACTTTGAAACGGGCGTTTTAGTCTGTTTTGAATCCTCTACCGATCGGCATCTATCTAGTTTTCCTGATGCTCAGCTTAGAGCCTGACGCTTTTGCATATCCCACTCCGATCGTACGGAGGCACCCTCGTCGTTTGCGTATGCTACGCTTTTTATTATGTTGGAGTACAGCGTTTCCTAGTGAGTACATTCCATCCCTAACCCGCCTCCGTAGACAACTATTCAACCAGTCTGACTGTCACGTCGAGTATCCATTTTTAATTTCCGGTAGGGCTAGGAATTGCTCCTTTGGGGACGGAACTGGAGCTGGAGCATCCAGCCTCGTGAGGCCAACTGGGGAGCAGTTTGAACGTCAAGTAGCGGCTCCAAGGATCAGAAACCTGTCAGTGGCTGGGAGATTGGTGTGCTGGCTCCATACTCATATATATATCGTCCAATTCATGTCATAGGAAAGGGATGACTCGCCTACCGATGAAGCTCGCACTGTCCTTGGGGCCTGAATAGTTTTTGTCTATCACCTGAGAGGTATTCGAAATATCTGTCTATGGCTACGATAATCTCTTCATTAGACGTAAGGCATTTTCCAGTGAACTACATCTACAAACACGCTGATATGCCAAAACATTATGAACACCTACTTTTATAGTGTGTTGGTCGATCTTTAGGGCGCGGAACAGCAACGATTCTGCCTGACATGGGTTCGTCATGTTCTTGGTAAGTTTCTGGAGGTATACGGCACCAGCTCACCAGTTCCCGTACATTGATGACCAGTGGTTTAAAGGCGCGGAACTGGCGGTCACCAGTATACCAAATGTGATCCATTGGGTCCTGAGCAGAATAATTTGGTGGTGAAGAAATCAACGTGGGGTCGCTGTCGTACTGCTCAAATCACTGCTAGACGAGTCTAGCCTTGTTACACATGCAGTTATCCTGCTGCGTTAGGGTGACATGTAGCCAGAGGGATGCAAGCGGTCCGCAATAATGGTCACATAGTCCACAATTGGTATGGTGCCTTCAATTACTGGTACCGGTCTCATGGAAACCCCAGTGAGTGTTCAACGTAGTATAATACTGCCTCCACTGACTGCATCCATGGCGCAGTGCATGTTTCGAACAGCATCAACTTGGGAACAGGTAGGTACAGCCTTCTGGGGAGTCTCATGTTTAACGAAGTACGCTGAACGGTATTCTGCAAAACACTTTTACCTACATCAGTGCTGTACTTTGTCGTCATATCTACCACAAATCACCGCCTGTCTTCTTTACAGAGATGACCTTCACTTACTGTGATGAGGGTGGACACTTTGTCACCTACTCATGCTTCGCCGTCCTCCAGCCACTTTCCATAGGTCTCACGATAGTAGCACGCGAGTAGTTAACCAACTTCGCCGTTTCAGAAGAGCAACAATTTGTTCTGTGTCAAAGTCACTTAAAACAATGGATTTCTCGATTTGCCTCCTTATCCTCACAGGAAAGATTTCTCATTCGTCTATGCGTCTCTAAATTATATAATCTAGCGGTGAGGGGCGTGGTCATAAGGTTTTGGGTGATCAGTTTGGACTGTGGCCAGAAGATCATAGATACTTTTTACCAATATTATCGATTTCTGTTACACTTTCGTGTAGACTATACCAACCTGTTGGGAACCTAAAAACTCTTTCCTGAATTTGGTCGCTATCTATCCTTATGGCCACTACTACCGAACGCGGAACAACATTCTATGATTGGTTGCCCTATCATCTTGTATGCGATTTCCTTTACTGATGCATTGCATTTATCCAGAACCCTTCCAACAAATTCAAGTCTTCCAGATCGTCTTCGACAGCAATGATTTGGCAAGTATTCTTATAATACATCGTTTCATAGTATTACCCATCAGAACTTAACAATGTTGCATGCTCAACATGTTCACTCAAATCTTGTAACCGAGAACTATCCGGTTTTGTCACTTTGTTATCGGCATTACCTTACTTTTATGCTAAATTACATCAACAATAAATTTCGCCCTAGTCCTTCTAGTTTTCCTTACGAACCCGCAACGATATACTTTCCTGCAGACAACAGTACCCTCTGCCAACAATGTTACAGTGTTGCTGGTCACATCTGATAAATCCTTTATGTACACTGAGAACATGAGAGATCCCAGTCTCTTTGCTTGGGGCACTGCCGATATTTCTTTTGTTTCTATAGAACATATGATGTCAGTTATAGCATAATGGGTTCTATTATCTAATCAGTTACATATTTACATAGATACTGTGTATGATTGTATCTTGGCTAATGGTCAATGACGTGATAGAGTGTCGAACAACTTCCAGAGTTTTTGGAAGGTGGAATCTACTTGTTTACTTGCGTATGTTGTTTGTAGGATATCATTTGTTATCTGTTAAATACATATAAAACAGAGTGTACGAGGTCTGTTAAAAAATGTGGAATATTTGTAATTTCGCTCCAGTGGTGTGTTGGAGCGAAATGCGTTTGGCATTCCAGCACACGTCTTTGTTTAACGTGTAACTGCCTGAAGTTTCATTGTTTTATGTTTGTTAGTTATTGCTTAGTGCTGTATTGAGTAGAACGTCGTGTCACACAGTTTGTGAATTTTGAGATGGCAGAGTTAGATGAGCAACGCGTCTGCATTAAATTTTGAGTGCAACTCAAGAAAACCTTTAGAGAGACACACCAAATGATGCAGAAAGCTTACGGTGGTGAGGGCTTAAGCTGTAATCGTGTTAAGAATGGTTTATACGGTTTAAAAATGGTCGGATGATAGTTAGAGATGACCCTCGTTCAGGACGCCCTTCGACGTCTACCGACGACGCTTATGTCAGGAACATCAAGGAAATTCTGCATGCAAGTCGAAGACTGACAGTCCGAAAGATTGCACAAGAATGTAACATTCCAGAGCGATCATGACATGAAATCCTGACACAGTACCTTGGAATGCATTGTGTTGGCACCAAGTTCGTCCGACAGTTCATGAGTCAAGACCAGAGAGACCTCCTCGCAATCTGGAAGAAGAGCTTTTGGATCGCGAAAATGAGGACATGTTTCTTAAGAGAATCAAAATGGTGATTAGACAGGGGTCTAAGGTTATGGTGTTGAGAACTAGGTTCAATCTTCTCAGTAGGTCGGGAAAGGTTCTCGGTGGCCAAAAAAAGCTCACCAGCTCAGGTCAAATGTCAGAGCCTTGCTGAAAGTTTTCTTTGACTTTGACGGAT
This sequence comes from Schistocerca gregaria, assembly GCF_023897955.1. NCBI lineage: Eukaryota > Metazoa > Arthropoda > Insecta > Orthoptera > Acrididae > Schistocerca > Schistocerca gregaria. Next base: position 426,476,338 of record NC_064922.1, read on the forward strand.
TAGTTCATCATGAATTTGTGCCACAGGGACAATCGGGAGATATTGCGACGCCTGCAAGAAAATGTGAGAAGGAAACGGCCTGAAATGTGGCGAGACGATTCGTGGCTCCTGCATCAAGATAACGCATCCGCACATTCATCCCTGTTTGTGCATGATTTTTACACAAAAAACGAAATTACTCTGCTGCCTCACCCTCTGTACTCTTCGGATCTGGCTGCTACAAACTTTTTTTAATTCCAAAGTTGAAAACCCTGTTGAAAGGATGAAGATCTGAAGCTATAGACGAGATAAAAGAAAATTTGTAGACAGCTCTTCGCATGATACAAGAGGTGTACCAAGACTGCTTCCAGAAGTGGAGACGATATTGGGAGCAGTATATCAATTGTAGAGGAGAGCATTTTGAAGGAGACCATGCACAATGATTAAAACGTAAGCGGGAGTACCGCAATTTTTCGTATGTGTTTAGGCATGTATGTCCAGGATCTCCTCCCAAACACCTAGATCGATTCCAACTAATTTGACACAGAACGAGTAAGCCCACAAGTATCATCATTGTGGGATTTATAACTTCCTAGATCCAATAGGAGCAGAGATATGGGTAAACCTGTTTTCTCCAGCCCTTGGCATATAGGCTGCTCTGCATGACAGGCAAGTTGTGTGGTGACAGTACCAGCCTGACAAATCAACCTGCTTTGCAGAACAACCATGTCTGGGTCAAGAAATTGTTTTTCAGGCCTTGACATATAGACTGCCCTGCATGACAAACTTGTTGTGCTGGAGTAGTATTAACTTCCTTTTCGATCTGCTTTGTATGGACACCTGTACTTCAGAAGCAAATAAATGATTTCCAAGCCCCTGATGTGTAGTCTGTCCTACATGACAGATGTGTTGTGGGAGCAGTATCGACTTGCGTTATTAAATATTGGCTTGCTTTATTAAACTATATTGCAGGAGCTACATGTGGCATTGCACAAGGCCAGGGAAAGACTGAGATAGATGGAGGAGTGTATGGACAGAGTGAGGTGAGGGGGAGAGGAAATGGACAGAGAGGGAGAGAGGAGAAGAGGATACACGAAGCAGGTATAACGAGAATATGGTCAGAGGGAAGGGGCGAAAAGAGATGGGAATAAGAATGGGCAAAAAGAATCAGCCATATTATATTCAAGGGGAAAACTAAATCTAGATGAGTGGACAAATATTTGAACTCCACATTGCTGTAGTGCCAGTCCATTGCATACCCCACTGTGATGCTTCAGTCAGTCAATACAGAAAACACTGATTGTATACCTTCTGGCAGATGTAATCTGTTTTCTTTTGTCAGAGAGACCATGTTCCTCATTTTTCTTCCACTACCGTTTCATTTCCGGCGGGAATGGTGGACCCATGGCTTGATGGCTTGTCCATAGTGACATAGGGGACCTATCGCTGAGCATGATCAGTTAGATTCTTATCTAAAACGACTGAAACATTTTTTATGAATTTGATTTTTTCCAGCCTTTAGTGTACCTTGTACAAAGCTTTGTCTTTGTTTTTCTCGCTGCAAAACGTGTATTCCTAGACATGCCTCTATGGACAGATACTTCAATCCGTTTCAACAGCCATTTGTTCAAGCAGAGTACAGATGTAGATGTATCTGTAGATATCATCTTCCCAATACGTTTACCTGTAGGAGGTTTCATGAAGCTTCCTTGAGCTGAACCAGATTCGGGAGGAGTATACAGTTAAAAATCAGTTGCACATTTCTTAATTGGTGAAAATGTAGGAACAGGACACTTATAAACGTTCATCAGCTTTCGATGGATTTGTGTTGACGATAAAACTTCCAAAACAAAGAATTTTGAGGTGTATCAGTAGTAAAACTTATCCATCTAAATGAAAATGACTTGTGCAACAAGTACCAACACTAGAAACACAAAATTTCTACGTGTAAGTCTATTTAAATACAGTGAAAAATACTGTAAACTGCATGGCAGAGGCTAATTAGCATGGTACAACATAATGCGGTTCCTTCCCATTCCAGTACACTTGGAGCATATGAGGAATTACTATTTTAAGTGCCTCTATGCATGCTGTAATTAGCAGCTTCACAGCCACTACGAAATGACACACTGGGAACCAAAGATTACTTCTAGATTATTTATTTAATACTGGTTCTTGAAATTCTTTAAGAAGTAGTTTGCAGGATCATTATTGTCTATCTTCAAGAGTCTGCCAATTGAGGTTTTCCAACTTTTCTGTGATGAGTCAAACAAATATGTGACCAGTTGTACCACCATTTGTGTTTTCGTTCAGCATCCCCTATTAGTCCTATTTGGTAGGTGTTCAGAACATTTGAGCAATATTCTAAGATAGGACACAGAAGTGATTTGGAAGGAATCATTTTTTTTAGAATGACTGCATTTTCCATTATACTGCTGGTCAACCAAAGTCTACAGGGTATGTAGTGCATCAGAAGTACATTGAGTATATCCTACTGTTCCATTTATGGGTAGTGTACCGATGCTGTGACTGCATGCATAGTTCTGTTTGAACTACAAATCCTCAATTTGTTTCTGTCTTGGTTATTAGGGAGAGGAACTCTGCTTCATGTTGTATACTGCTTTTGTTTATAGCCATCCATTGCAGTTTGTAGAACATATCTGTGAAACTCCCATTGTGGATAAGCTAATCACTCTTTCCTTCTACTGGTTCTTTTTTTCGTCTCTTCTATAAATGTTGTACTGTAACAATTAGACTCAGAAGTCGTACTGGAGAACGGGATTTCCTGGGAAGTATATTTTTGGTCAGTCCTCACTGCCAACAGGAAATTCAATATTCGCTATATTGATTGTAATAAAAAACACCATATAGGTGCAGATGTACATGTAAACAGACCACAACTTTCAGCAATAAACTGAAAAATAAGGAAGTAGGAAAAGAAACCAAGTTATGTTTTTAGGTAGTAGGTGTGGACCAACTTTTGCTGGATAAACTAGGATCAAAATACCAGGTTACATATCTTTTATCCTTGAGCTGGTTTGAGTCAGGTGACAGATGATTTAGGATAATTTTAAACACTTCACCAAGTCAGACACTGTGGTTATAGTGGGCGAGCTGGACAATAGTGTTGGCAGAGATCCTGGGTACAATATAGAGTGTCATGTGGTAGTAACTGCACCAACATTGAGACAAACTAAGGTGTGGATGTGAGTAGTAAAATAACAGTGGTCATAGGTGTCAGTACAGCATCCTTTTTAGGACACAAAAGACATACCGAGAGAAAGTTTTAAGAGAGATTGGGATTGAAATAAACTTTCAGTTTGAGTCAGAAACCAAACAAGATAGATACTGCATCAGTGCAAACAGACAATGGTTGAAAATTTTCAGCAATAACCAGATATTTTGTTTCCACTCATTTGTTTATGAGACTGTGTAAAATCTTTCTCTACTGCATTAAAACATTTGAGGTCTACATAGTTGAAATAATGAACTACATATCTGCATTGATGAATTATAGTTGTCAAACCCAGCTGACATAATCTGCCTCACTGAACATGTGACCATTAGCATAGATGCATTCAGTGTTAAAGAACTTAGATCAGTATCTCAATGTAGTAGATATGAAATAGAGAAGAGACAAGTTGCCACAGACAAAGGAGGAGCTACCACATTCATCATGAACTGCCATAAATTTAGGGACATAGACATTCCTAAATTTTTCTTAGAGTGGCATACGGAAGCATATGTGACAGAAGCAAATTTTTAAAATAAGTTCTTTACAAAAGCATGTGTATACACAGCACCTGCAGATAATTGTAATCTGTTCATAAAGTACCTTGAAGTTCTATTACTGTATTTAAGAGTAAACAAACAAAGAATAGTGGTTGCTGGTGGTTTTTATTGAACATTTTGTTACAACTTAATTTATTACACACAAAAAAGTTATGCTACAAAACCAATAGTCAGTGGCTTTTCAGATTATGACACACAGTTCCTTTTGTTAAATGTTAATACTGTTTTACTATATCTGAGTTCAAGAGGATAGTCAATGACCCAAAAATTGATTATTTTCGGAATCTCCTCAAATACATGAACTGGAGTCATGTGCATAGTACTAATGTCACGTATAAGTAATACAACAGTTTCATTAACAATGACCTTACCTCATTTGCAACCCATTTCCTCATTAAAATAACCCAGATTAGACCAAAATCTACAAAGAAGCCATGGATAACTCAAGAAATACAGGTATCTTGCAAGACATAAGACAATCTAAAATGTTGGCGACAACAATACATACAGCAAAAGAAATGCGTTTTGTAGGCTCCTATAGTTCGTGAAAATTTACAATTTCTGGAGTAATGCGTCTATGTGTCCAGCTAGGTAGTAAGATGGTGCATTTTCGAAGTTCATTACCAGTCAAATCACACAGTTGTTTTAGAGTATTCTGGTAGACCATTTAGGTTGGGTGCTTTGGGATACTTTTGTGTCATATATTTTGCTTAAATTTTGACAGTTTTCAGAACTGTCTCTATGTTCATTTAGTACTTTACATTGGGATCACTGATTAATTTAGTGATGTTGTTCTCTTCTATGAGTTCTTCTGTTCTGCTGATGTATTCAGTTCCACTTGTAAGTATTAGAATGTTGCCTTTATTTTCATTGGTGATGATTGCTTCATATTTGTTTAGTTTTTCGTTTAGTTTTCTTGAAATGTTTTTTTCTGCCAGTTTTGTTTTTGAATTGATGCCAGACTTGTTCTCCTGGATTAGGGATTTTATTTCTCCTGTCATCAGTGCCATTATCAAGGTGGCACTGAATTTTGGGTTAACATCAGTATCTGTTCTGTTTCAGCGATCAGCCTTTCTATTGTTTTGTATGACACCTTTGTGTTTACTTTGTGTTTTGGCACATTTTCAAGTAATTCTCTTTCTTGTTTTGTTAGTTCTACATCTATTAAATTCAGAAATCTGCCCTTGAACTTGTGCTGGGCACCTGTCCTGTATTCCTTCTCAGTGGTGTGGTGGACTTCATGATGTGATTAGCTGTTTTGTTTTGTGTTTCTTTCTTAATTTTTATTTGTTTTTCTGTGTATGACTTCATTCCTTGTATTATATAATCGAAGTGGGCCGATAGTTTTATGAGATTAGTGATACACACCCAAAATTATAGACTATCATATACTGGAACTGTTATATGGTCGCCATTATTTGTTTGATATATGAAACAGACACCCAGATAAAACAACTACTCACTGATATAAACACATTACAGGTATACCCTAAAGTAAAATTTGCCACTGAGACAGAGAAATACATGAAATTTAATTTCTTTGACTTCACCATACATAGAATGAACAACAGACATTATTTTGGAACGTTCAGCACACCTACAGCCACAAATATGCCCCTCCACAATCAATCCAATCACCTACTGACACACAAATATTCAAGTTTCGGATACACGGCAGTTAAACGTAATACATCAAATACCAGAGAGATGGATGCAGTGCAGAAATAATAAACAAACTGAACAGCAAAATAAAAGAAGCAAATTATAAAAACAACAAACCTTGTGCAAATTACCAGTCACAACAAAGAGTCAGGAACACCAACACTGCAGCACATGCAGGGAACCAAGAAGACCCTAAAAATAACCCAGCATGACACATACTAACATATAGTAATAAAAATGTCCACAGGATTGGGGACATTCTGGAGTGACAGGGACTACAAATACCATTCCACAAAAACAATTAAGTTCCAAAAAATTATATAAAAAAACCACCTCCGGAGACGAATTACCCAAAGCTGGAAGCTATCACTTAACTTACAGTATATGCCAAAAAATTATAAAACTAGATATTCTGGGCGCCTCAGAGCCTTAAAAAGTGATTGCACACGTTCTACTTTTCCAGATCATCTCATACAAGAAAATCTCCACCCAAACAACACTGAGGCTAAACTCAAGATACTCACCGAAACGAATTGCCTCTGTCAAAGTCCACAACAGAGGAGAACTCTCACACACAAAGACAACAATGACAAGCAAAGAAAGTCTTGAACAAATGTGGAATCTTGTGCAATCAAGCACTGTTTGCACCTCTCGGTGACATTTCAATCCTATAAAAACACTTCCCATATAAAACAAGGTAGCCAAAAAAATTCGACTCTCCAAAAATATGTTTCTCAATTCCCTCTCTCTATTTTAGCTCTCTCTGTCTCTCTCATTTCAGACACACACACACACACACACACACACACACACACACACACACACACACACACACACATACATACATACACACACACACACCACAAAATATCTCTCTCCCCCCCCACACACACACCCCTGCGCTGAAGACACATCCCAATAGTCGTCATAAAATATTCTAAATTAGTGCCACACTGAATGGAAACAAAATGATGAAGAAATGAGCGGCAACAGTAACATAATGGCTGTCTGTGAGTATGGTGACATAAGTATTTGATCAAATACCATTTTATGTGAAAAACCTGTGAATACAGGTGAGGGTAAAACATATAACAAAGATATAGAAAATACTGTATGTAACTGCAATAGGGAAAGAAAACCAACCTGAAATGCACAACTGGACAGAAAAGGTAACTACAGTGCCATAAACAAATACTACCCACAGCAAAGTATTTTAAAAATTAGCAAATTTATTTATGACTTCTTTGCAGATGAGGTGCTGTCAAAACGTTAAAAAGGCATAAAAATAAACAATTTTCTCAAATAATGTAATTTCAGGTGGTCAGTCGAAATAAATATAAAAATGAATGTGATGTACCTCTTAGGCCTAAAAAGGAAAAACAAACTTGAACTTGGTAAGATGTTTTACATCGAGACTATCGGAAGACGACAATCGGTATCGAAACACCTCAGGGTAAACAGAAAAATAAATACTTTGTCTTTAGCATGAGGTGGAGTTCAAAAAACTTAAATTTTCAAACATGAGAAAAACGTCAAGAGGGGCTCCCAACCCTAGCAGATGATATTTTCTAATACTGTACATACATTTTCCATTATATCAGCTTCTCTTTTGTCTTCAAATCAGAAAAACAAGCTTCCCTTCTGTCTTAACCATCCATTCACATGACTTCAAGTCACACCCATCATGATTTCATCGTTCTTGTAGCCATAATTTAGCCTTACTCTTTAGTCTTTTCTCTGATCCATTTGTTTTCTTGTCTCTTCTAGTGTTTCCCAGCATCTATTTCCTCACTGATAGTAATTTTTTTCCACATCTATGTCTCTTACTTAGTGTCAAAACTAGTGATACACATAACTTGTAAACTTCCTCTTTCAAAGATATTAGAATCTAGATTTTAGTAAATTCTGTTTGACTACACTAGAAGCTAATATGACAATTTCATCAAAACACAACTGTGAATAACGAATGTTCCATTAATGTGAATTCTTAATTCTAGATTCTGAAGACATCTGCAGCGTTACAGATAATAAATTGTTTTAATTCTATGAAATCCCCTTATGTGATTTCTTTTTAAGTTCAGTTAGACTGATTTATCAGTGTACTGAAGAAATGTAATGTAAGCTACCCTGTGAACTAAACCATCGCAGGCTTAAATCGTGATGATTAAAATGTTTAGTTTTTTCATTGCTTATGGGAACATATTGACAAAATGATAAAAGAATAATAAAAGACATTTACCTACACAGAAATAAAAAAATAACTTTTAGTGTACTCTCTAATAAACTCAATGAATCTGGGACAACGATATTCCAACTTTTTATTTACTAAAAACGAAATATGTTTTGTGCTATGTCTAATATTCTGCAAGATCATAGGTAAGTTAGGCAATTATTTCTTCCCTCCAAAGTATTTTTTGGGTTTTATAAGCAAGAAAAAAATTGGTAGGTAAAATATTTCTAACTTGAACTTGTACAATTTTGGAAACGCAGCGTCCTATGTTTGTGTTCTGTGGGTCACACTCAGACATTCATTCATCGAGTTTGTAGATCTTATTAGCAAGGAGAAACTCTACGGATAGGGAACAGAGTATATATTAATAAGAGAGAAGCAACTCCTAGAAACTCAGTGGGTGCACAGCATTAAGATAAAGTACCACTGTAATGTTAAATACAATTTGTAGTTAAACCAGTTTAATTTATCCAAGGGAATTAGAAAGAAACACCATTACTTTGAAAAAAATCTGCTTACTCAGTTAAATTAAATAGTTAATTTTTATCTTCAATTTGTAGCTTACTACTTAATTGATTATATGCATACTTTGGAAGGAAACTAGTTACCCACATCTGTAACAACAGGAATCTGTTAACAGTGCACTGCTGTTTGTGACAACAAATACTGTGATTTGCCCTGTAGCTAATGTTATTTTTTAAACCTTCAATCTTGATAATCATTATTTATAGCAGTGACTGCTGAAGAAAATTTTTAATTCTCTTTTCAACTGGAAGAGATTTGCAGTTTGCTCATACTAGATGAGAGCTTTTAGAATACTTTTGCACAAGAGTATCCATTCACTCTCAGCCATAGATAAAGACATAGACTGCAAACAAAAACTATTTTTCTGTCTGGATTTATGATTGTGCAAATCATAGTACTGCTGAAACTGATTTTTACTGTCAGAAACAAAGACTACTCGTGTTAAGGAGGAAATTTACTTGTGAATATAAGTATTTCATCCTTAAAGCTGTCTCTGCAAGTTATGTGGTTACCTCTTTATGAACAATATTCTTACTGCTCTCTTCTCTTAGTTTGTTTACTCTTGGCACTTACCTCTTACTTATTTACTTTAGATGCATTTTCCCAGAAGATAATTCCATAAATCAAAAATCAGAAAAAATATTCAGAATAAGTCAACATCCTTCTTTTTGTGTCTACATATTGGGAGATGTTTTTAAGAGGAAAATGTGCTGAACTGATGTCTTTGGATGATTATTTTTTGAGGTTATAAAATATATTATAATGATGTTCAATGAGTCAATTTGCAGACAATTGAGTTAATTCATATTTAATTATAACTGTATATTGACACTTCAATTTCATATAATAAAAAAGGACTTCTAAAAATATGTAGTCCATTTGGAGTATACAAACTAGACATTTCTTAATAATATCCTTTTTTACAACAGAAGAAGTCGCCCCCCAAAAAAACTCTGGTAAATTTACGTTTTTTATATTTCGAGTATTTTATACAGCATCTTAATTCACCTATTTTTCACATATAGTCAGGATTATTGAGGAACAACAAAGACTAGTTTTTCTTGTAGTGTTGTATTTGTGGGTATTATTTTTCTCCTGAAATGTTCTAAATTATTGATATTATATGAATATATGAAATACAGTTCTCTTTAGAAAGTTATCTACAAGATAAGATTTTCATTTATTGTTTATTTAGGCTGACCAGATCATGGCCATAAGGGACTCTCTTACCTAGAGCCAACAACAACAAGAAATATTACAAAACGTGCACAAGAACGATAATTGGTATTAATAATAATAATTATTATTATTGTTATAGTAATACAGGGGATTACAAATAACATTGATTAGTTTAGCACATCTGAAGACAAGTTTAGTATTATCAAAAGCGGAATGGATCACGAAACACGAATTCCAGTGACAATGGCTGTTAAACTTGAACAGAATTTCAGTCGAGAATTGTGCAGGTAAGTGCGAGGGAAAAGTAGTGGGGGAGGGAAGGGTGAGGAGAGTGAGCTACAGACAAGTATATGAAAGAGAAAGGTATTGAGGTAGATTTTAATTTCTCTGATAGTTTGAGGAAGATTGTTTCAAAGTTGGGTTCCTGACACACAAAATGATTTTGAAAAGAAAGCAGTGTTACGTAGTGGTACATAGAAGACTTTCATTTGTTGAGAACGAATATTTCTGCTGTTCTATTCAGACAGTTGTTTAAGAGAAGGAGGTAAATAAGAGGGAGAGCGAGGACTGAGAAGACTGTATTATAAATAAATATTTTATTTTAATGGCACACTTCCATTCTTAAACATAAGTTAATTAGTTATGTAATTCTGCAGTACACTGTTGATCGAAAATAAGCCCAGTAGCTCTTGTTAGCTTATCAAGTAGATCCTCTCAAAGAATTTCAGTGAGCAAAATACAAAGGTGATTGAGTGGAACTGTATAAAAAGTTTTTCTTTCACATTCTCATCAATAGTCATCTCTACAACTGTTTAGTATGGAGTTGTACTGATAATGTAAAACTTTGTGTGTTTCTTTATTAAGTGCTTGCTGTGGTACCTGACTTCACTCGGGGAGTTGATGTAGACTGTGTAGTAGTTGGAATAAAAGAGTAAAATTAAAAATATAATAAAAAAAACATAGGGGTGACAACCTTCTACTGATAAAACGTTCTACTATTTACAATTCTTGTTAAAGCACTAAAGGTTAAAAATATTATTTAAAACATATTTTAATTGTTTACAATACTTGTTTATAAACAACATTTTTTATTTTATTATGTGTGGTATATGTGTACAAATTTTTCGAATTTCCTACCTGAGGACAAACTATGTATAGGTGGCTGTGAGAGAAGCAGAAGAAGTTGATGCCCAATATTTTAAAGTTTGTCCCTGCACTTTGTTAACTGAAAAACTTTAGGCTAATTTGATTTTAGTATTTTAAATTGGAATGGCAGTTCAGTAGAGATCAGTGATATTCTGGAGATAAAAAGTGTGTGTCCTTTGTATTTTCCAGTCATAAGTTCGGCTTGGACGATGTTGTTCGACACCTGTTTGACGATCAACTTTGTTCCCTTACATAGTTTTGGTGAATTGAGATCCAGTTTTAAATCGAAGGTAGTGTACTCGTCTTCCTTGTACTTGCAGAGAGCTCAGAAATTCTCTAGTGAAGTTCACACTTTGTCCAACGTTTACCATCGTGTCGATCGATTTGGATATTTTCTCTTCACCAGGAGTTTTCTTTTGAATGTTAAAAATGATATCGTCGACAATATTATTTGTAGTTGACAAAATTGCGCTTTCAAATAGCCAGCTGGATTGGTGTAGTTGAGGAAAATGTTTGGATAACTTTGGTCGATGAGTTCGTTTTCACCCATGGCTATGTCGCAGAAATTCTGTCGAGTTTAATGAGGCCGGTCGTCTTATCAATAGGATATGTGTCTTTGCTTATTTGTGAAAGCAAAATGTGCTATTGTTTCGTCTTTCGATAGATCGACTCTCATATTTTTTGTTACCAGCAATATTTGTATTTGAGGCCCGAGATATGATTTTTAAGCATGCATTGATCTCGTCTGCTGGTACTGACTTGGGGATAATTGGAAGTTTTTGTCGAAAATTTACTGAGGGTATGACTAGAACTCATTGAGCATTCGTCCCAGAAAATAATTTTAGCTTGCTTTAGAAGTTCATCCCGTCCAGATGCTCTTGGGATTTTACATATCGAGAATTGTTCTTCGGCTATATTCAGTGGTAGTTGTAGGGCGAAATGGGCAGTTCGCCCTCCTTCCGTAAGTGTGGTTGCAGCGCCGGATGATGCCATTGCAAATGCGATGTGTAGTTCAGCACGTATTTCCGCCAGCAATAGATTTATTAGAACCGTTTTCCCTCTGCCGCATCGTGCGTCCAATTAAATAATCACGCCAGTGTTGCTGTCGATCCGGTAAATGACAACGTTCTAAACTTTCTTTTGGTAGTTATGGAGAACAGGTTTCATGTGAGTAGTGTATTAAATTAGTTCGTTGACGTTTTAGCTTTTTTCCTTTGTAATTTCGAAGTTTGGCACACTGATAGCATCTTTTGGTGGTGCTTGCGTCCAAAGTTGTACTAAGGCCTGCTTGTATATTGTTGAACATTTATCTTCTAGGCGAATGAGTGTTTCATTGAAGATGTCGTCGTTCAATTCGATGGTCAGTTCAGGATGTCGGATTTGTTACAGTGTGTCATCACTCATACTCTCTTTGAAGGAGCCCAATAATTGTTTTGGATTCGACGGGTTACATGTTGTTAGAATTATGGCGAATAAGCTTTCATTTGTTCAGCAGAGGCTGTAAATGAAGCTTCTTGTAGTGTTCATTCCCAGTGGTTGTCGTTTTCCAGTGGTCCTAAGCGTTGGCACGCTTCTCTGTACTTCTGGTATAGGTAACCATCAACTCTGCTGCGCTCTGAGAAACTAGTTGGTCCCCGTATTTCACCTAGCGACATCCGGAGACAGAAACATTCGGTGCTGTTCGGATGTGTGGTGCATACTCGGCCTAGTGCGCTAGTTTTAATGGTTCCACGATGGTCTTCTACTGAATTCCTTGTTTTCGTTGTTGAAAGATTTTTCTTGTTGTGTTCCACGTACAATAGGTATGGACGTCGACGTATAGTAATGTTTTCGCGAATGGATCTGTTTGGAAAAACTGGTAAGTAGCTGTTACTGTTATGTTCGGAGGTGGTCCGCTCTTTTGTGATGTAAACTTTCTGTCAATTCTCCAGATGTACTGCTCGATGTTGCACAGTTAGTTCACGTTCATGCATGGGAAAACCGAAAATCCTCCGCGCTGCTTCGTTACTGTTGATGTATATTCTTATTTGGTACATGAGTATCTCGTCGTTTCTGTTTTGTTGTTCACTGTCTTTAGCTATTTGAAATACTGCCATGTCACTACCTTTGTTCATATACTTACAGACATATTTGATGGAGTTCACTGAATTGCCGTATTCTACGTGTATGTGTGCTTGGAACATTTGCGAAAGTAGTATGTTATCTTGTATCACCGGCTGATTATTTGTTTCCAGTTCGTCACTACCCCGTGTTCTATTTTTGCTGTGAAGCCACCGTTTTGGGTTGTCGTCTTCTGTATTTGCGGTAGCCATCAACAGTGTTTTTGTGTAATCAAAGAATGGTTTCGGGTATTTTTTTTATATTTTCCACCACTGATACATGGCGATCTGGAGTTTAGTGGCGCTCATGGTCCTTTAATCGTGTTTTTCACTATTATGTCGTACAGTGCCGGATCTTCTCGTCGATTTGGGAAATTTAACTTGTAGGATTTTGTCGATATCCGTGGGATGAATTCTTTGGTGCAACCATAAGATTGTGTGAGTGAGGCAGTCCTCGTTTTTACCATTCGATTGGGTAAATCCAGTATTTATCGATTCCAAAGATATTGTATTTTGTGATGGCTTCAATAAATCTCATTTGTTTTTGTCAGGAAACCCTGGATATTATGTCGTGTTGGTGCATGGAGTCTTGTCCGTATCTTAGTTGTTCTTTGATTTCTGGCCACCAAGCGTTGCATGTGACTGTTATGAAGAGGTCAGGTTGTCGATATTTTGTCATGTAGGTCATTAATTTTGAGTGCATTCATGCATGTTTCTCGTACTACGTATTTATGATGAGGTTAAGATTACCATTATTCCGAAGTTGTCAATGTTTCCGTCATTTATGATTGCGTCTCGAAGGAGGACGTATTCTTCCGTGCGTAGTTTCTTCTGATTCAGTCTTACGTAAAACATCCGTTCCGCTTCTGTTGCCGCGGTGGTCTCGCGGTTCTAGGCGCTCAGTCCGCAACCGTGCGACTGCTACGGTCGCAGGTTCGAATCCTGCCTCGGGCATGGATGTGTGTGATGTCCTTAGGTTAGTTAGGTTTAAGTAGTTCTAAGTTCTAGGGGACTAGTGACCACAGCAGTTGAGTCCCATAGTACTCAGAGCCATTTGAACCATTTTGAACCGCTTCTGTTTCTGCATACATATTTGCTAGGTATTGTTGGACTAAACGGCGAGTGTTGAGAATGTGATTGTATGTTTCATATTCTGATCACTAAACGGTAAGCATAGAACTCTTTGGAAGTGACTTTTTTGTTTCTTTCAACGCCTTTTTCGGACTGGATTTGTTTCACATTAAAATGACATCCGTCCTGTACGCGCAGAAATATTAATGGATGTTGGAGGGCGTCATAAAATGATGTGTCTCTGCAATGCTTTGTAGTTCTCTTCTTCGTTGCACAGTTATGTCACGGCTTGTGTTCTCACTGTCCACAGTACGATGGCGAGTTCGGCTACCTGAGGTGCATTAAATCGCTGTTCGTGTTCTCCAGGTGGTCCTCTTTCGGTTTGAATCATAACTTCATAGTCGTCAGAGATCATTCAGTCTAGCGCTGTTTTGAATATATGAATCAGTTGATTGTTGGTATAAGATCCTCTACGCGTCTTTGACTACTTCTTGTCTCCGTTCACTAATATTTCTGCATCGTTGATTAACTTATTTTTCTTCACTGGATGAGGAGTTCCGCCACCTTCATTTCCGATGAAATATGCTTGCAGAAATTTATGGTCCTCTTTTGTTAGTGGTAGTAATGATCACATATTGTGATAAATTTGTACTTGGAACGAAAAAACATCACCGATTTCATCTCTGTTAGTATTGATCGACTTGACAGCGAAATAAGCCTTTTGGAAGCAGGAGTTGTGTACTTTTATATTTTGAAGAAGCCGGTCATGTAACGTAAAAACTTCTGCGGAGGTACTTTCAGTGGTGGTAATCGAATTTCTCTAGTCACGCAACAGAATCGTGGTATTTCTGTATTGAATTTTTTCGCAGACGTTACCATTTTTCCGATTACGACGTGTTTGTGTTTATTGTATCCGTTCGTCGGGCTGTAGTGTATTGCTTCTTTTGTTCAAAAATGGTTCAAATGGCTCTGAGCACTATGGGACTTAACTTCTGAGATCATCAGTCTCATAAAACTTAGAACTACTTAAACCTAACTAACCTAAGGACATCACACACATCCATGCCCGAGGTAGGATTCGAACCTGCGACCGTAGCGGTAGCGCAGTTCCAGACTGTGGCGCTTCATTTGTTAGGCTGTACTATTTACTTTTCCTCGTCTGCACTTTTGGTGGGGTGATATTTTCAAGGCTGGCTTGAGTTCACAATCTCTTATTATAAGATTGTGTAGCAATCCTTGAGTCTTCAATCCGTCCATTTCGTTGTTCTTCGTATTCTCTGTTTCTCACGGTGCTTACCCTCATCCGTTGGGAACTTAAACGAGCTTCGCGCTCTTCGTCCGTTTCGTTTTTTCGCTGTTCTTTTTGTTTTCACCGTTTTTATTCAGAAATGGCAAGATCTTCTCCTCTTTTACGTTTAGGCATTGTCTTAAACATAAATCAAATCAGATTTTTACTAACAAACACACTAAGTACACTTTATATGTTTTTCACACTTTGTTTTCGATTTATATTCAGTCACTGTATCACTTTGACTCCTCACACTTCACTGTTCGTTTTCATTCACTCATTCACTATTTTTTCGATTCCCCATTCATTACTGATAAGAAACTGAAGTTAGAACTCGCGACGGGAATTGCTTTATACATAGTACCCATACTAATGAATAGCCCCACCAGTGCTGAATTCCAGAACATACCAAAAAGACTTCGAATTGTCCACAACGTTCCAGAACAGTCCACAACACTAGAGAGTGTTTTGGAATATTCACGGTGATCTGGGAGGTTTTGGGACGTTCCCGAACATTTTGGAATCTTCCAGAATGTTCCATACTATTTCCGAACATTGCAGAACATCTCGGATCATAGTGGAAAATTCCGGAAGTTCCCGAATACTCTCGAATGTTCTGGAATGTTGTAGGAATTTCTAGAGGGCGAAACCTCCCAGCCCTTATATCTTCAAAACCGCGCCCTTCAGGTAAAAATTGGAACGTTCTTCATGGATGGGGGATAGAGGGCTACCACACCATCACACAATATAACTTCTCTGATGGTACCAAGACTCGTTTCTGAATTTTAGAACTACGCACATTATGCACTTACTTTTATAACATTTTTGATAAAAATACTCTCTCCAGGAGCATCGGACACGTCGACGACATATCCTGTAAATTCTACTGAAGACAAACAGAAGGAAAGTGTGATGTACGAAAATAGTTCCCATGAGAGTCAAATTTCGTCAAAAATTTCTTTTAACTGACCCTAACACTGAATTATACAGACAATATATCACTTTTTCCTTCTTGTACATTTGAACTGTACACTATCACCCAGCGATATGTAGATAAGTAAATCAGCAGGTCAGTGCAGTGATATTCGGGCAACAATCTGACTTTTTCCCTCTGAGTGACGTTTCTTTGACGATGTGGCAAAGAGAAGTAATATTTCTGATTGAGTGACTGAGATTTCGGGAGCGCAAATGAAGTCTTTTTCATAAATATTTAGTGTAATATGCAACAAGCTCTTTTGTGATTACTCATACATTAGCGTCCTGTTTAGTTGAGTAACTGAAAATTTCATTTCGTGATTTGTATTTTTTAAAATATCGTCTTAATATCGTATCGCATATGGGTGTTGCTATCCCTAAATTTTCTCTGACTAAGGATCGACAAATTTCCATATAGCTTTTTTTGTCTTGTTACTTAATAAATGTACACACAACGTGATATACATTAACTTAACTGTTGACTTTGTTGTGTAAGAACTTACTTTTATTAGTTTGCCCAGGTTTGCGTGTTGTTCACTAAGGAACATTACTGTAGAGGATTTGAGCTGCCATAGCTATGATAGTTCTGGGGTGCAGTGTACCTTTTGTGATTGACGACTACCTTGGGAAGAGTGTAGCGGCATGGGAAATGGTGATGTAAGTCTCTTTTGTATACTGTTTTATGTCTGCACGAGATTGGATAATAGCTGATCAGAGGAGGAAAATTAGTGGCCTTAAGGAGGATCTTCACAGTATTGAAGAGAAATGGAAAAGTTTAGTCACATGAGGAAAACGTGAAGCGAAAATTGGTAGTCGGAAATAAGGGCCACAGGAAAAGATTAGGTACTGGCAGTTTTGTCATTGGCAGGAAATATAGCTTTTCGCTGCTACCCATTTAGTTAAGGAAGAATGTCCAGAAGATGTAGGTTAAACTGTACCACTATGGGCTTTCAGTTGGAGATTAGTGGTTCCAGAAAAGTGGGAAAGAGGAGGAAAGCCGTGTTGTTAGATGATAGTCATGGAAGAGACATTGGCCATTTCTTGCAGAGTGAATCATGAAACAAGTGCCAAGTCACTTACTGTATCAAGCCAAGTACGTGTCTTAGCCAAGTGGTAGCGGATACAGGTCCTCTGCTTGAAAATTCTGGAAAGAAGAATCATGTTGTGATAGTGGGCGTAGCAGGGGACAATACCGACAATGAGCAGGGCTAAAGTATCATGAGTGACTGGCTGACTGGTAAAGAGAGCTACAGCACAGACCTGTACAAATGGTGAGCTTATTGTAGTTCTGATGCGCTACGAGTGGCCTAAGTTGAACAGCTCTGTGAGTTGTGTCAGTACATAGGTCAACTGCTTCTGCCAGTCATGGGGTCGAACATGGGTTTATTTTACGTCGAGCCATTGACAGGGATGGGAAAGGAAATTGGGCTGGATAATAGTAGAGTCTTTAAGGGCTGAGGTGGAGGGGGAGGGGGACGCCACTCATGTAAGTATCGCTATAGTCAGTGGTGTGAGGCCAGCAATTTTTAGGGTTAACTCAGATTTACATGATTATTGAAATAAATGTAACTGAACATCTGGAGAATGGAATACCTGAGGACAAAAACGAAGTTGAAGTAAACTTAGTGGGTTAAAAACTATATGCAATGAATTTTTGATTTGTTTAGATGATCTGCAGGATGCAAATAATGTAGAAAGGAAAATTAATAACAGTCAGAATATGCACCTGATAATTATGAATTTTTTGTGAATTAACTCGATGTGTCATTAAAATTCTTCACTGTCAAACAGAATCATGTAATATAAGAATGGAACAATAATTTAAAGTGTTTAGAGCATACCTATTCTAGAGCTATATCTGGTCCATTGCCATTTCATGCAATTTTCTCCCCTCACACTATTTGCAACAGGAGATATGGGAGCCAGCAGCACTGCAATTGATGACATTACTATAGCTACATAGAGTTTACAGACTCATATTGTAATTCCCATAGTTATTGGTCTCTGAAGCCAAAATTGTCAACTGTTGATACTTAATATTAGGATGCATGACATAAATAAAAATTAGTATACAGACTGGAAAACGTATGCCATACAGCTGATGTATTCTATAACACAGTTACGTACAGTTTTGAAAACTGTTTTCCATCAAAATTAACCTCCGGATTAAATGCACCTAAATGCTGTGAGACAAATGCAATCATACTATCACACAAAACTAAGAGAAGACTACTTAGCATCAAGAGAAACATTTGCTGAGAAGTTTAAACTTCATTGTAAACTATTGTGTAAAATTTTTAGCATAGTCATCAGAGCATCAAAATGTATGTGCTCTCAAGAAAAAAAGTAGCTTCTTTAGCAACAAGATAAGAACTAATTAGAACACAGCACAAAACAAGACGAGTAAAATTAATCATGGAAATGAAGTAATTTCTTTAAAGGTAGATAATGAACTGATCAATGATAGCCCGAAAATTGCAGACACTACTAATTGTTTTTTGCTATCAGTAGTAGAAAATTTAGCTTTTTACACTTCCTTGGTAAAAGTCTGTAGTTTCTAAGGAAAGCATTACAAAATTCGAAACATTTCAGCTGCATAGTACAGCTTTGTGAGAATTAATCATTCTTGAGATTCTGAACATTGTAATGTGTTGAGTCACTTATGTAATGTATCTTTACCAGACAGGTTTATGTACATACTGTGGTCATGCTACATAACAAAAAAGAAGATAAAAACAACTAAAGATTTACTGCCCATTTCATTACTACCAGCATTTTCAACAGATTATCATAGAAATCCATAAGTTATAAAAACAATGAAATACAAGAAGAAGAAAGTATTAATTTTGAGATTAAAGACAGATTACAAAATAAATTGCAAAATTCACTGTCTAGAATTACTGAACAGCATAGTTCAACTACATTTTGGATTATGCTTGATTACTCCTATGGGTGATTTAAAGAAACTAATTTATTCTGCACATTTCCATTCACTAATGAGTCACAAAACTGTTTTTTTTTTTTTTCAGAAAACAGAAGTGTCTTATAAAAGCTCTTCCACTGAGCAAAGTTCTGGGAATTCTGGGTATGGCACTTGGAGTTTTCTCCTCGTAAGGAAGGCAGTCAGCGCGTTATCTGCATACTGTTTCCATGAGCAGGTGTTTTTGAATCAGGTGTTAAAAAAACAGAGAAGAGAAAAAGAAAAGAGGGAAAGCGTAGTAGGAGGGACAAAGAAAGATGAAGTCGAATATGAAGAAGCAGGAGCGAAAGGATTTTAGCGCAGTAACATGGGAAGAGAGCGGAGACGTATGGAAGAAAATGATGAACTGTATTGAGTTCTGTAAGATCTACCTTTCCTTGGAACACAGACTTCTGTTTCTTGGTCTCGGCTATTAGATGAAGCCAATCTCGTTACGCCAATGAGATTTTTGATTGAGTATTGTTCAATGGTTTGACTTGTATCACGTAAAATAGAGTTACTAAAATGTGTATATTTTACTTCACTCTAGTGTTGTTCTCAGTACAAGAATAAGCAGGCTAAGCAGCCATGGGGAGTAAACAAAAATGGGGAGACTTCGACAGGGTGGTGGAGAGGAAGGGAGAGGAAAGACGACGTTTCCCGTGGCCGCTAATTACCTTGGTTATGTCTCTGATCGGACATGATACAGGTGACGGGGTGTTGAAGGCTATGCGGTCCTGGTAGAAAAGTGTTCTGACGCCCCACATTCAAGTCGGTGGTGATCTCAGTGTAGGACGCAGGTCGCAGGTCGCAACGCAGGGCCCTGAGGAGGCCACGTGACATTCGTTCGTCAAACAGTTTTGGTCTTTCAATAAGGCGGTTTACATGTGTGGAAACATTGTGTCTGTGATACTGAAGATTGACCCTAGACACTGTTGATCTCAGAAAGCCAAATTCTCGTATAATTTCTGCAATGCTAGAGCCATGATTATCATCCCACGTTCAAAGTCGATTAACTCGCTACCTGCTGCCATGTTCGCTCCTCACCTACCTGTAACTGACTGATCAGACTACTATTTCGGTCTTGCAAACCATTCTTCGGACCCTTAAGAGGCAGTCTTTCAGCTGTCAACCTGTGATATGTTTTCAAAGGCCAGCCAAGGTGCTTATCTATGGTCCGCAGAACGTAAACTGTTGTTTTGCAGATAAGGTCGATAAACCGTCAAAGACAAGTTAACGGTCAATGCTCTCTCCGCAACAGACGGTGAGCACAAGCATCTTCATGTCTCCGTACATATTCAAATATTTTTTTGTAAATGGCTGTTCAGTCATTTCTTTTGTCTTAGGATATAATTCCAATGCCGATTCGTAATTTTATTCGTATGTTGACAGGGATCGATGGGACAGAAAGTTGGTGCAAAGATTAACACACTGAATTATTTTAAAAGAGAGGTTTTAGCATACCATAATTTAAGTTTACCAATATTTCTCTAAATAACTTATGCTTGTAGCAATACCAATATGATTCCCTCAATAGCGAAAGGTTCTTCCCTACACATTTCGAACCAGTTCTTCAATCACATCATACTTAATAGTATGTAGAAAGTATCTAGTTTCTATCTATATTACTAAACTATTTTTGCGGTTTATAGGTCACAGTTCATGTTTCTTGCTTCAGTTGCAGGTTGCCTATTTAACGGCTTCCACGGACAACAAAAATTTTGTTTTCAATTTCTCGCATAGTTATGGACCAAATTTAAAAGTTTAAAGTGTTGTCGTAATGTACTTATTAAGAGGTATAATCTCATGTTAAACATGTAACAGAATAAGACAAGTATTACAGACAGAAACTGCGAGTTTGTCTTGAGGCAGATTAACTCATCGTGTGCAGATACTCAGATTATATTCATCCAGCATATTATACTCATCCAGCATTCAACGAGCATCCAACAAACTTTCCACACAATTTCGAACCTTCACGAAACTTCTCGCTAACAACACCATCCCCCAGCGCTGTTGATGCGGTAAAACTTCAGCCTCAGGCACTATCATTTAATTTATTACTTCTTTACTAACAGCTTTATCCGCAACACACTTTGCAGGCGATATCCGCATATACCACTGAAATTACCTGAAAAATTATGGCATTGTACAACACGTAAGTTACAAGTTATGACGCCTTAAATACTGGGATGCATGAAAAACTAGCTTTTGCTTAAAACGGAGTACATATTAGTCAGACTATATTAACCCAGTGTCTCACAATGAGAACACTTAGCGATTTTCAATAAAATTTAAACATGACTTAATACCTTTTCTAAACTCTTTCTCGCTTGCATGCTTCGAGTCAGATATTTAACACATTAACTCTGTTGCAAAGTTGTTAGAACTCTGAAGCTGTGTCATACGTGACAGTTCGATTCTTTAAAGAATCGGGGCTAACCGGTTTGTTAAAAGTTCGACTGTGCGAAAACTAATTGGGCGACTCCGTACTCGCTTCCAGATGTGGGTGTGAATAGCGTTCTGAATAAATATTTAGTATGTGTCACAGAAACCTGAACGAAAATTTGACCTGTGTCGTAGAAACCAGGACGATAGGATACGGACACCGAACGAGGTGGCGCAGTGGTTAGCACATTGAACTCGCATTTGGGTGGACGACGGTTCAATCCCGCGTCCGGCCATCCTGGTTTAGGTTTTCCGTGACTTCCCTAAATCGCTCCAGGCAAATTCCGGGATGGTTCCTTTGAAAGGGCACGGCCGACTTCCTTTCCCGTCATTCCCTAATCCGATGAGACCGAAGACCTCGCTTTTTGGTCTCCTCCCCCCCAAACAACCCAACCCAACCCTATACAGTGCTTCATGCAAAGCTCCCAAGGATTATATGAAGGATACGGACTAGGTGCATTGCTATGTTTGTGAGGCAACTGATGCGTTCTGACTCATCACCTTTGAACACAACCACTGTGAAAGATTATCGATGAACCAAGTTACGCAAAAACCCTGGAGCCGTAATGAAATCTTTTTGTGGAGATGCATAATTATCAAAACAGCTAAAACGGCAGATTCGCAGGAATTTAGAGAGCCTTAAAAACCTTCAGATAGTTCAATGCACTAACGTGGAAATGGGAGATATTAAAGTAAGTCATCGCTGAACAATGGAAAGGAATTTGGCCCGGATGAAATACCTGTCTGACTGTACAGGTATTATGCGAAGGAATTTGCTCCCTTCTAGCAGCAGTTGATCGTAGATAGCTAGAGCAACGAAGGGTACCAAATGACAGAAAATAAAGCGCAAGTCATTCCCGTTTCCAGGAGGGGCCACCTGGCAGATGCAGATAATTAAGGTCTATACTACCGATGTGGTCGGAGGAAGGCAATGGCAAACCGCCTCCGCTAGGACCTTGCCTAATACGGCGGTTCGGGTCTGCTGCATCGTCCTCTACGCTCCTCGGAGTATGGGGCCTCATGATCATCATCACCACTTATGCAGTCTGATGTACAATTATGAAACCTGTTTTATGCTCATGCGTTATGAAGTTATGGAGAAGGAAAATCTCCACTATAAAAAATCAACATGGATTCCGTAATCTTGCGAAACGTAGCCTATTCTGCTCGTCCATGAAGTCCAGAGCACCCAAGTTGATGTCCCGCTGCTTGACTCAGATCAGCATAGGGCACAGTTTCCCATTGTCGTTTACAGACTTAAATACGTGCACGTTTTCTACTGTTTACAATACATGTAAACAATTTAGTGGATAAACTCGTAATAAATGTTACGTACAAAGCATAAATAGGCGAAGAGATTCATTACTGCTCCGTTATGCTATTGGAGACGAATCGCTGTGTACCTAGTTGTAATTTTACAATTAATATAACGCCATTGTATCCCATAACTTTATAAGAGAAATTTGTATAGGCCAACGCTCTACGAACATGGGTAGACAAATGAAAAAAAAAAACATAATAATAACTGGGGTTCGAACACGGGATCCCAAAGAGAGAACTGCGATCCTAGCTACAGCACCACCATTTCGTCTCAGATTGTCGTGCGATAAAAATCATCTAAACTACGTCGGAAACTCCGAAACTCGTTTGCTCAGAAATGTTCGACATTCTACGGATACGCCAAAACATATGCTCTGTTATTTTGACTCCTCTTCGACTGAACGAAGCTTCTGGGAAATAAGGTTGTGGCACTTGCCGTGTTCCCCTCGTTAGTGTTGCCAATCCCAAGATGCCGAGAATCGTGTCTAAGGGACTGGTGGTTTATAAAATCAGCGGATCAGGAACCTAAAAGTCGGGGCATTTGGTGACCTGCATAAGGATTCAGAGGGATCCTCATGTAACCCCCAAAGTTTGGAGCTCCCCGAAAACATCAGGGCACCTGGCACCACGAGCACCTACAATAGTTACGCCACTGTATCCAGTGCCTTCCCACGATTCTTAGCCACTCACAGGAGTTGGTCTAGGGCGTCGTTCCTTGTTCGCTTCGAGTAGTTTCTAGTGCCTGGCGGTGATCGTTAGCCTTTAGGCGGAGTGTCGCCAGGATTACACAAGTGGCGGTAGGTGGAGCAGTAAGAGGCAGCTGTGAAGAAGCAGCAGCAGGTAGGTAGCGCGTGTCGGAGCTACGGGCGAGGCGAGGTGAGGCCGGCGTGGCACGTGTGTAGCGGCCGTTAAGCTAACGGCTGCCGCTGCCGCTGCCGCTGCGGCTGCGGCGTGGGCCGGCCGTGGGCGGCGCGGCCTTCCCAGGAGGCCCGGAGCCCGGCCCGGCCCGGCCAGGGACGCACCAAACGCCGAGCCAGGAAACAGCTCTGCATTCTCCTCCTGCTTCTCGGCCGGTTGTCGGTCTTACCAGGTCTGCCATCCTGTCCTCCCCAGTGCAGTTCTTTTCCATCCGAGAGATTTTACACCCTCTTCCATATACTCTATCCACCGCTTTCGCGATTTGTTTATTTATTTATTCATCCAGGGTTTCATTCACAAGGATTTTCCATTATAATACGAAGGTCGTTCAATAAGTAATGTAACACTAATTTACTCTCGGCCAGTTTCGGTTGGAAAAAATGATGTATTTCCTGTGGGACATCGTGTATTAGTCCCGCTTCAGTCCCTATAGCCCAAGGGCGGTGACGCTATATGTAGCCTTCAAAATGGCTTCTGTAATGGAGGTGCATTACAGGCAGAGAGATGTCTCCTTTTTCTCACGGAGAAACAAGTTTTGTCCATGCTGCCCTCTCTAGTGGAGTTCTCCGCATCCTCTAACTCTGAGAGATTTTATTTCTTGCATCTTGCAGAGAACTGTCACTGAATTTCTTATGGCTGGAAACTACAAAGTGGTTCAAATGGCTCTGAGCACTATAGGACTTAACATCAGACGTCATCAGTCCCCTAGAACTTAGAACTACTTAAACCTAACTAACCTAAGTAAATCGTACACATCCATGCCCGAGGCAGGTTTCGAACCTCCGACCGTAGCGGTCGCTCGGTTCCAGACTGAATGCCTTTATTTTGGTTATTATTTTGCTGTTACACTGAAGAGCCAAAGAAACTGGTGCACCTGCGTAATATCGTGTAGGGCCCCCGCGAGTCTCAAAAGTGCTGTAACACGACGTGACATGGACCCGACTAATATCTGAAGTAGTTCTGGAGAGACATGACACCATGAATCCTGCAGAGCTTCCATAAATCCGTAAGAGTACTAGGCGGTGAAGACCCCCCTCTGAGCAGCACGTTGCAAAACTTCCCTCATATGCTCAATAATGCTCATGTCTGGGGTGTTTGGTGGCCAGCGGAAGTGTTTAAAGTAAGAAGAGTGTTTCGGGATCCTCGCTGTAGCAATTCTGGACGTGTGGGGTGCCGCATTATCCCTCTGAAATTGCTCAAGTCCGCGGAGTGAACAATGGACATGAAATAATGCAGGTGATCGGACAAGATGCTGACGCACGTGTAGCCTGTCAGAGTCGTATCTAGACATATCAGGGGTCCCATATCAATCCAACTGCACCCCACACCATTACAGAGCCTCCACCAGCTTGAACAGTTCCCTGCTGACATGCAGGGTCCATGGATTCATGAGGTTGTCTCCACACGCGTACACGTCCATCCGTTCGATACAATTTGTCGTCCGAACAGGCAACATGTTTCCAGTCATCAACAGTCCAATGTCGGTGTTGACGGGCCCAGGCGAGGCGTGAAGCTTTGTGTCGTTCGGTTATCAAGGGTACACGCATGGGCCTTCGGCTCCGAAAGCCCATATCGACGATGTTCCGTTGAATTGTTTACACGGTGACACTTGTTGATGGCCCATCATTGAAATGTGCAGCAATCTGCGGAAGGGTTGCACTTCTGTCACGTTGAATGATTCTCTTTAGTCGCCGTAGTCCCCGTTCTTGCATGCTGTTCTTCCGACCGCAGCGATGTAGAAGATTTGATGTTTTACCGGGTTCCTGATATTTACGGTACACTCATGAAATGGTCGTTCGGGAAAATCCCCTCTTCATCGCTACTTCGGAGATGCTGTGTCCCATCGCTTGTGCGCCGACTATAGCACCACGTTCAGACTCACTTAAATCTTGATAACCTGCCACTGTAGCATCAGTAACCGATGTAAAAACTGCGCCAGCCGCTTGTTGTGTATATAGGCGTTGCTGACCGCTCCGCCGTATTCTGCTTCATTACGTATGTCTGTATTTGAATACGCATGCCTGTACCAGATTCTTCGGCGCTTCAGTGTATTTCACAGTGTGTATACAGAACAGACGATTAGCTGCGTTATATGCGTTTCAAATACACTTCTGATTGAACTGGTACTAAATCGATAAACTCAACGGCTATACAGTATACTGGAAATTGGGTCCGACTGTAGTTAATAGTGAATAACACGCTTAGGCGATAAGGTAATGTGATTTGGATGGAAGCAGGTGAACTGCCTAGGATGCTGATTTGATCAAAATTTGTGTATTATTGTCCTTAAATGTACGACAATATCTGATGAATGTGGCAGCTCCTCCTTCTTCCATATCCTCTCCACAGAAGTAAGACGCTAAATCTAAATCCTTTCGTATTTAGTACCAGTGGGATACAGAGAGGCAGGTTTTGCAAACTACTTATGGCGTATATAATCTATCATACAAATGAGTACTTCCTTAATTCTACCCTTCCGACCTCGACTATTCATCGACTTAACTGTAACTGCATCGAAAAAAATCTGGTCCAAGTTAAAATTACTTGCACGGTTGCATTATTCTTGTAAAAGTTAATTTCTTTCTGTCCTTTCTGCAGTAAAACAATCGTTGCTCTGACATCTGTAACGACAGCCTTTTTACCACTCATGACCGATCAAATGCGTTATATAGAAGTGGAACGTAGTCGAATAAAGACACAGTCACAAAAAAAGTAAAATTTTTTAGATATAGTGTTGCAGAAAGATGCCGAAGATCAAATGTGCAAATAGGACAACTGGTGAAGAGATACTGTATCGAACTGAGAGGAAAAGAAAGGTATCGTACAACTCAAATAAATTAAAAGATACGTTATATAAATTAATGAGGAATATTTATCTTTAAGTTAGTTGTGGCCTGCTGTCTAATGTTTAAAACTTTTTACGAGACTGCTACGTTTAACGTGACGTCATATTATTCCATAAAGGGCATGATGCGCTGGACCCATTTTTCCTTATGTTAAGAGTTCGTGATAAAATATCGCACTAAAACAACTCAGGGTTTAATCGGCTAGCCCCTGTGGGACTTCCTACAGCTCTCTCTATCTCCTTTGAGTCTGCAAACTGGAAACCACAGTACTTCACGTACCTTAATTCCTGCCACACACGATTCGTGGAAGATAATCAGCATAAATTAAATACGTCCATGGGCAATGAGTGATGAAAACGACATGCAAATGTACGATCGTATATACCGACTTGACGTTTATGATGAGACACGCCGCTGACAGCGAAGCAGGTTCGCGTTAAACATGGCGCGAAACTATACAACTGCCTGCTTCCTAGCAGTGGCGTTGGAAATAAGAGCGCGTCAAAGCTGATTAGGCCGGAAAGAGGAATGATTTTTTTTGTCAAGACAGGTTCTGTAATTCCATCCGTGAGGTTTCATTTTAACATAACTGACTCCTGCAGTTGCTCGAGTCGAAATAACGAGAATTTTCCACTCGATTATTCAGGTATCAACTTCTTCCGTATTGAGGGGTTATGTGATCCATGCAGCCAGCATATCTAATCTCTGAATGGTACATACTATATACTACATGTGATCATGCTTTTGAGTAAGTGGTTGCGATTTCGATGATTTAATAGCGTCTGCCGACGGACCTGAATATGGACTTTATTGGCCCCAAAATCACGTTTGTATATATGACCGACAGAACACAGCTGTTGGTAGGAAAGAAATTTTGTGAATGTAGAACATTTGCTATTGTACAAGTGTGATGCGCAATTGAACGACGCCTAACTTAAGGCTGTAACTCAGTATGGATTGCACTCTATTAGAGTAGGTTATGTATGAAGTATGGTAGACGGTAAGTGCAGAATTCCTAACAGATTTTCTCGTCTGATTTCAGGAGAGTCTACTCACGCTTAGCTCCACAACACGCGAATGACTGGAGCGTCTGTTTGGCAGTCTGGTTATAGCGGGTGAGTACTTTTAAATAATCGCCTTCATGAAAGTCTTGAAACAAAATGAGGATGTCAAGGATTTTAGTGCAGCAGACAGTCGCTGTCGGAAAAGCTGTGTGTATAAATGGAAGCAACACCGAGAAAGTCGTTATTGCGTCAGTTATTCAGGTGTTAAAAATGAATGATTATGAAGTTAAGAAAATATTTATAATTAATAAGTGCGACAAGAAACACATTATGTGCAAGCGAAGCAGTACACATGAAACACGAATGTATGGTGTTAAAAATGTGGATTATTAATGGATATAATTGAAGAGCCATTGTGCAGCGCGCAATAGAAATACTTATGCCGAGAACAGTAGTGAGGGATGAGGCACATATGAGTAATCATCAGATAGAGATGGGACAGGCTCTCCGTCGTTTAACAACCTTGTTAGAAAGTTCCTACGAAAGCGACGAGAACTTCATCACAGGTTTAAACGAAGTCGAAGCATTGCTAACAAGCAAAAGTTAAATGAAACCAAAGTTAACGTGAGGGGAGAACCGTTCAGACGAGCAGTGAATTGAAAAGCCTGCGGATCTAATGAAAAGTGTCAAGAAGTTCTGGCTGTGCGTGATCGAATCAAAATCATCTATACATTTACAGGTCATTCCAATCTTCAAGATAAGTAGGAACGTTAAGTCCGTATCACACCATAAAAGTTATTTGTCAGGTATCTTTTATAAAAGACGTTTTCTGACATCTTTCACAGGTGCTGGGGCACTTTTATTACTTTTTCATGAAACTTAGAGCATGGCTCTACCCTTATAAAAGATTTATCAAACAACTTTGACATGTATTACGTACCTAACCCCAGTGCTAATTCTCTGAGGACAACCTGTTATAGAATTATGGAACACGTTTTATGTTCGCACATCTTTACATTTTCGGTGAACGAAATTCTCCTCTGTGGGTTTCTGCGAACATGGACTTTTACGAAACTCGTCTCTCTCTGTTCATCCAGGAGACTATAAGACGTTAGACAACGGCGTCCAGGTTGGTGCCGTTTTCCTTTACTTCTGGAAGGCGTGCGAAACTGTTTCGCACTGTCACTTGGTGAGTAAAATACGAGCTTACGGAATATCGGAATAGCTTTGAATTCTGGTTTTTCTAGCTGATAGAACTCAATATGTCATTCTTAACGGAACGAGATTGACAGACGTAACAGTAATTTTGCGCGTACGCCAAGTCCGTATGTCTAGGGCTGCTATTGTTTGGGGTTGCATGCCGAGTGTTCTATCATCCCAAAAGACTTTTCGCACAGGAGCAAAATAAAATAGAAATGGATCTGTCAAAATGTTATTCACCTACGATGGGAGCGTTAACCAGCACGTCTGCCTTTCGTAACTTTGTTCGTTATGAAGGTTTAAACAGCAGTATGTGTTTCGTAAAGACGCACAACCCTATATTTTTTGCTCTGTTATCCACTTCCTCTCGTCAAGACAAGTTCAAAAACGTATCAGTCACAGAGTACCATTCATGTAAACAAGACGTTATTGGAAACTGACTTTGACGCTCATGTACCTGCACATAACGGAAGTACCGGGGTTACGTATTAGTCCACTTGCTGGAGTTGACAGTAAACAAATGGAAATCCAAGGGAAATACGCCATGGTCATTCAGTCAAGCGCCTACAGGTGAAAGTCTGAGTACAGTGTACAATAACGAGGAGAATGTAGAAATCACACTCACTCTGTGGCAAATGCAACTCTGTGGAATATGTAAGTTAGCGTAACAGTAAATGCAATAATGTTTTCTTACGTAAAATAAAAAACAAACCGCCTTCAGTCACAAGTCTTTATTTTATTTCACTTTACGTTGCATTTCGAGACCTGGGAAAGGGGGGGGCATCTGCATATATTTGATCAGTAGTAGTAGTAGTAGCTTTATTCATCCGTAGATCTCTTTTTACAAGGAAATAGAACATGTCAAAGTATTTACAAATTTATATCAATTTAAAATAAGCTAATTCGTATACACATATACATACAGACTTCTAGTTAGAGACAATCATTAGATTTACTCCTGGTATACAATACTTTTTTAACATTGTTTCATAAAACTTCACTCACTACACACACACACGCGCGCGCGCGCGCGCGCACGCATACACACACACTGGTGATCTCTGGGCCTTTTCTGTGCCGCAACTTCCCATTTGCTATCCTGAAAAACTGAGTCAAGATCCCTCCATAATGAGTGAGATATTGAGCTCAGAAAGAGGAAGAGGTGTTAGTATTGTGCTATTCATAGCTTGGGGGTAAGTATTTCTAGATTACTACTTGTCCTATTAACAGTACGTATGTATACCTGAATTCTAAAAATGATGTACACAGATCAAACCTTTGAAGAAGAACGCCCAGGATATCGTGCATTGAAATGAAAATCACGATTTGTGATTGAAAGATGTTTGTCTTTTTTATTTTACGAAGGCAATATAGTCACGGAAGCAAGAATGATAGCAGTGGATTAAATTGAGTATTGTTTTCTCATTTGCACTATGGGTATGTGCAGTATACCACTGCAGTACTTTTAAATAATATGTTTTTGCAAGAAAAGAGAGAACGGTAACTTCGTAGCTTAGTCTGTGCGATTTTTAC
This sequence comes from Schistocerca gregaria, assembly GCF_023897955.1. Lineage (NCBI taxonomy): Eukaryota > Metazoa > Arthropoda > Insecta > Orthoptera > Acrididae > Schistocerca > Schistocerca gregaria. The sequence goes on from NC_064922.1 coordinate 426,506,512, forward strand.
TACGATTCCCATGCCCTGAGTTCAAACTTTCCGTTTCCTGAAGCGCCGCAAGACGAGAAAAGATCCGTCGGGAACGTCGGTTGTTATCGGATACCGCTCTTTGCAGAGTTCCTCTGCTTGAATAGCAGTATGCCTACCTTCAACCGCAATAAAAAAAAACTAATGATGCTGCAGTTTTTAATAATGGACTGCCTTTACTGTACATAACATAACGTTTAAAAGCACTACGGTGCTCCAATATATGTACCTTTATTGTGAATACGGAAACACTATTGCAATTACTCTTCTGCTAACTTACATTTTCCATAGATGAGTAGCATTTCTACCTTGTCTCTGTTGGTGTGTATTGTATTCTCACAAACCTTCAACCAAAAACGACTGACTGAAGAAACGGTGTGCATATTTATTGTGTTTCCGTTTGTTTACTGTCAACTTCAGCGAGTGGACGACTACGGTACATCCGCTATGTGTTAGTATGTGAGAGTCAAAGTCAATTTTTTGTCACGTTTCTAGTAACGATAATGTTTATGTGAATGATACACTGAGATATGTTTTTGAACAGGTCTTGGGCAGAGGAAATGGATTACTGAAAAAAAGGGGTTAAAAGTTTCCGGAGATTGATTATTTCCCGAGTCAACCGTGACTTCCATTTCCGCTTTGTGGGATTGAGGGTATTTTGATCATTTAGCTGATCTATCTGGGTTTCAGATTTTGCCGGGATTGATACTCTGAGCGTACATGAACAGTTCAAATAGCCTCTCGCAATATGTGAGCGAGAGGTTGAGTTTGCCTTGTGAATTAACTGCTACTAAAATGACTGGAACAGGTAGTGCCACTAATGAAATGGTTTCGGAAAATAAGTAACATCACTTCAAACGTATTCAGACTTGCACTCAATACTGCAACGTCTGCAACAATACGACATCCTGGTTTCACTGTCATCGATTGTCCTGCATACAGTGCCGACTTGGCCCCAACCAGTTTTCATATTTGTTTAAAACTTAAAGAATATCTTACAGAAATATAGTGATTAAGCGGTGCAAGCAGACGTAATGTTGTGGCTCCGTCAGCAAAGTCAAAGTTGTACACTGATGTTATCAACAATCTGGTCTCTCGTTGGAAGAAATGTGTTCATCGCCAGGGTGACTATGTTGAGAAATAAGTTTGTAGATATGAAGAATGAAGATGTAGAATGGTAATAACGTTTGTTTTATTTAAAAAGTTTTAAGATGTTTCACATAAAAAAATTCGGAGGAATCACTTTTCAGCAGGCCCTCATACGAAAAGTGTTCTGCTGTTTATGTCTCCGTAACGAACAAAGTTACCAGAAAGGCAAACACTCTGGTTAATGTTCCCTTGGTATCCAAACAACATCTGCGTCATAATTTTTTTTATTTTGCTTCTGGACAAAAAACGTTTTATGGTGATTAAGAGAAATGGAACGCCTGTATACTTAACCACTCACACAGCACATGACCCATTGCTGCTCAAGACAGTTAACAAAGAGGGTTGAAAATATCTGCATCTCGCTGCTCTGATCCACAAGAGATGGAATTTTTGCTATTTTCGCCGGCTGCGGTGGCCGAGCCGTTCTAGGGGCTTCAGTCCGGAACCACGCGACTGCTACGGTCGCAGGTTCGAATCCTGCCTCGGGCATGGATGTTTGTGATGTCCTTAGGTTAGTTAGGTTTAAGTAGTTGTAAGTTCTAGGGGACTGCTGACCTCAGATGTTAAGTCCCATAGTGCTTAGAGCCATTTGAACGATTTGCTATTTTTCAAAGTCTGCTTGCTGCTTTTGCATTTTGAGATTTGTGGAGGGAAGTAAAATTAGACGACTATGGAAAACTTTTTGACAAGGTTGGCTGCGCGTGGTGTTGTGGAGATCCAGTGCACATCACTATCGTTTCAATCTTATTCGATATGGCTCCTACGAATTTGATAAATGATTTACGGAGTCATGTGATGACACTTTAATACTACTGTGTAGTTGGCAGTCATCTGTTCTGTCATTTTGTTTGTCATCCTCGCCCGTGAATTTTACTTAAAATGCCGTGTTGGCATGTGTGTTGGAGGGGCGGGGTTGATGGAGAGGGGGGGGAGAGCATGTGGGTGAAGAAGGGGAGAGAGACAAGTAGAAATAGAGAGAGAGAGACAGACAGACAGACAGACAGACAAAGGGACTGCTACTGAATGTCGCTTGGCAGCGCCGTAGGATGTTTAGCAGTGTTCCTTACCAAAGTGGTTTTGTTCATTGATGACCTTTTTCTCTACGTAATTGCTACCATGCCTTGGTATTTTTCGTATACTGTTACCGTTTGATACTAGTGATTCCTGAACTGGAAGTCTTGGAGGTCTGTAAGCCATTTTCTTTAGCTGGCGAGTGTCTGTCACGATGTGTTTCACAATAGTGGGATGCGAGTTTTCAACCTGAACATTTTACACTTCTCCCATTTACATCGATTTCCAGTTACTTTAGGTTAACTGAAGTATGCTTACTTCGCTAAAATTATGCTTAGGATGCACCCGATGTACTTAATCGTTTTTTTATAGTGTGTTACTTCTTTTGTATGCTATTTTTCCCAAGTTTACCGAAATGTTTTTATTCTACAATTTAGCTAGTTGTTAAATGTCAGTATACGCCAAATATTCCAAATTTTATGGACTTTCTCTTCTTATTTTCCTTTGATTTCTTTCGTTTGACCATTAATGTTGGTTAGTTTTACAGTTTCGTGTGTGTGTCAGGTGTCAATCGAATTCTTATTTTATTGTTCAGTCTATTTGCTCTGTTTCATTTGACTTCCATATCGAGGCTAACGACCGCAAACAAAATGACGGAACACATGACCGCAACCGATGTTATCTTTATTTACAATACCTAGAAGTGCGAAAGAGTACGAGGAAAACGTTAGTGATTGCCGCATGCAGCTCTGCAGCAAGATACGCAACTAACAAATCATGCAAAATTTTTATCACTGTGGCCAAAAATAAGTGATTTACTGGCGACCACAGACGGTAGAAAACACAAAAGCATCAGCAAGACTCTAAGAAACAACTCCAGTCCATCATGTGTGGTTCAGATCAGAGCCACTATAGAACAGTAAGCCTCACACTTGGCTTATCACTGTAAATAATTTGGCGTGTAAGCAAGACTCATACACAGAGTTCTCTCAGTGGTGATATCTGAAGCCGCGCAGGTGGTACAATAGGCATGTTTATTAAAGGTGTTTAGTTGCAGCCATCTTATGCGTACTTTCTGTACTGCAACGTACACAAATCACTCTTTAAATGTACTGTATAGTTCAGAGAATATGGAACTTTCAATACGTAGGAAACTTGTAGACGAAAGGAAAAAAATACAACTCTAGAAAGAGTCTAATTCCTTTTCCGTTTACCTTTTGTTGCTTTGATAAACCGAAATGAATTTTTTTTATAAGATTCTAGTTCCATAAATTAAAAGTAGCCATAATCCCACACATACGACCAGTGTTCTCGACAGGTTTCTCTTGGTTATTCGTGAAATTCCGGTACTGAAAACCTTCTCGCAAAAGGTACCAACTGTGAACTCTCATGCCCTAACTCGCCTGTGAACTGAAGTTAATTCAGTTGTACATAGAACTGGGCCACAGACAATCGCACTAGCTTCGACTATGAAACGAAAATTTTAAAAAAAATGTGTTTGTTGTCACTCGTATTTCGTAAATCCCTTTTTCGCATTTCAGCTCCCTAGAATTTAGCTGAAAAGAACAACAAGTTAAACAACTGCTAGCACTGTAAGTTGAGTATGGAATAAAATATTTAAAAAAGCAGGAAAAGAGAGAGAATCTTAATAACTGTTGTCCTGGTTACTATTTCAATAATTACCCACCAAAATTTTCTGAGCAGTAATAAAAATTAATGTTTCTGGTGACAAATTTTGATTACAGATAGCAATTATCCTCTCACATCATTCCATCTGTTTATTTTATCTAACTCTGTCACAGTTACTACATGAAAAATTCGTATAGTCTTTTTAGTAACCCGTTACTCAATTACTACTATATTGCTGACACATGTGTCATGACAGTACTGCCAAATAACGACCGTCAGAAAGTCATTGGCCTACATTTCGTGCAAGGTTGCTCATTTATTGGAGGCGTCTGCTTGAATGTTCCGGCCATAATCATGGCTCCTTTCCACTAGAAAAGGCTACTGTACTCGAAAGAAATCACAGCCGAGCTCTTGGCACACATCGCAGAGGACGGGACACAGAAGATATCCTATCGTTTGTTTTCTAATAATAGCGTACGTATCAGTCGATGTTATTGAATAGCAAGAACGCCTCATTACTCGCTTCTCGTCCCATCCTTCAGAAAGGCACAAAAATTTGCAGTTATCTGTTAGCGTACCCTCGGGCAAGGATAGAAGAGAGACGTTTGTCAAGAACGTCCTCTGTGCCCATAACGTTTACCGAATTTCCAGACACTCGGCGGTGCGTACGTTCGTGATTAATCAAAATGGAAAGACGGGTCTGCGACCAGGTTAACAGCGTTGGCTCATAAGTCATAGTTCATGCTTCGATGAGCTGACCGCTTATATCAAAGTGTCAATTACTTGTGAGATAACGTTCTGGAAATATTCCAGCTGGACGACAAATATTGCGAAGCTGTGCGTAAAGCAATAAACACGAAACAAAATACACTGATACGCGTGTCCTATTAGTCAGTGGCAACATACGTACGTCTCAGGAGACCAGCCGTTAGCTTGTTCTCTAACGCATCTTTGTTACTGAAGCTGCTGCTTCTACTTTGATTTTAGAAATCGTGTATAACGGCTCCATTGCAGTAGTACGCTTTGAATAAGAGAAAAAATCAGTCGCTTTTTGATTTACTTTTTATATACTGATCCAGTACCATGAAGGTTACTTATATTTCTTGTATATGACACGTATTATAAGGGGTTGTAATCTCCTGTTTTTGCCAACTGCAAAACGAGAAATTCACTAAAATCGTCAGTTATCGACGTAATGGACACTTTCGTGATTTCTAGTACAACATTTATCTTATTTAAGGATGAAAAAAATATGCGCTGTTCTACTAGCATTTCTTTATTACAAATTGGTTATTTTCTTAGTGTACGATGATTTAATGAGCCGAAAATTGGAATGTAAAGAGTAAGGACAAGGGCAATTTGTCTGGTTCCCAGCCCTAAATCTTTGTATATGCTGTATTACTATACTTTACATGAAACTGAAATGGTATAAATACATAGAAAACATACACAGTTCTGTACCTGATGTTGAAAACGTTTATGTGCCGTATTTGTATGGAATTCTTTCAGCTTTCTTCTTGCACAACTTTTTCTTCAGAATCATAATTATTATCATCTTCTTCAATCAATGACATTAATCCTATATATGCTTCGTACATCGTTTGTCTATCGACATTCTGATGGACCACAATGGAACACGTTTTCATGTAATCTTTCAATATGTATCCTTTGAATATGATTCTATAATTTGCCTTTTCCTCCTAGCACCACGTTTTCAACTGGTGTCATATTTCCCTGTCTCTTCCGTGGCAATTTAAATGGCCCTATGCAAATTTATTGCTAGAGTATAGTGTGTGCTCTCGCCTACTCTTTTAATAGCCTTTGCTCCTGCCATACAGGCAGCTCATTAAATCAAAGGTTTGCGGAATTCCGAAGCCGCTCTTTTTTTTATCTTTGCAGACTGTACGTCCAATAATTCCGCACATATCGTTGAAATTTTCCAGGTTACGGTCAATATCTACGGTATATGATATCTAGCATACTATAAACTTGAAAAAGTTGAGACCTGAGATGATACTGATTCGGAGAATTAGCTTGTATCGTACCGGTGGGGATTATCCAATCTCAGAGCGTATACACCTGATAAAATAAACTTTGTACAGCTCCCAGTCCGGTGAGAACTTTTCTATTTGATGCCATTTAGTCGGATTGCCTACCAATTTCACTGCTTATTTTATAGTTCAGTTTTCCATCGGAACCTGCTCCGGACCTTTTCACCACGGAAAACTCTGGGATGGTCACTGGAAATCGACCTCGGGACTTCCGCTGTCGTAGCCAGCTGCAGCGCTGACTACGATAAAACGGAGGTGGACTGTATCTGTACCTAAAACCACAATAACAGGCGTAACAAAATTCTCTCCAGTATTATCCGACAGTGATGTACACTGTAATGATGAACTGCAGAGTGATGAAAATCGATGACTTAAGTACATTGCATAAAGTAATAAGATTCACCTCCAGTTGTACCTCCGCAACAATTTCAACATCAAACACATAGCCGTGAATGTGTTAGCTTCATTTATACGGTTACAAGGACATCTAAGAGCTATTAAAATTCCATACACGTTTGCCCATTTCCATTCGCCAAAGACAAATGATTCCAACGCTGAATGATACGAACTATACAAGAAAACAATCTGCACCCATTCTCAAATAGGTTTTCATATGATATACCTAATCGGATCGAAATCGCTAATGGAGTAATAATTAGAGGCTAATAGAGCAAAGTGACTAATAGCTGATTTCATCAATGTACATTGCCTTAGTGCAACAGTCACGGAGTTTCATCATCTACAAATATATATATATATATATACACGGTCAACGCCTGGGCTGAACAAAGAAGAATAGAAACTGTATTGGGAATATAGATGCTGATGTACATATTCCATTGCTAATATCGGCAATAAAATGTGGAAAAGGTATTCCGGCGCTTTCCTTCCTCCGACCGCTGAATCACAGAATCCAGCCAGTCACGTATGATCCTAGCATTAGTCGTGGAATCCGAACTATGGTGCACTTTGCCACTTCGAACATAGGCAAGCGTTGGTATAAGAGAAAGCTAAGATAAAAGTGTAAAACAAAGCAAACAAAAAATTATTTGAACGAACACGCTTGAGCACCTAATCGTTACAATAGGACTTTGAGAAACGGTGAGGTCGAAAGTCATTCATTAGCTTAGTATGAACATATTAAGAAATATTTTACTTTGAAATGATTGTACCCTAACAGCTGTTCTCTGTAGTCGCTCAGCTTCGATATTCTTTTACTACTTGAGGTGTTATCGCATTACGTAGGGTGTTAAATACCTTCTTTCGAGACAATAGAAGCTGAAAATGGGCTTTAGGCTCTGCAAGTTGTATCCGAAATTGGTGTATTAGGAAGTGGAAATGATTTTTAAGCGGTTTGCCACGTTTATTTTCGGCAGTTAGTGACCTGGTGCTCTATTTACATCTCAGAATGCATTCAGTGAAAGAGCCCACCCAAATATCGCGGCCTATGGGCGTATAGAAGAAAAAAAAATTGAAAATTCCCAGATTGGGTGAAGTATTGATAACCTCTGGGAAGAAGAAAATATCTCACATTGCTTAACATAGCCTCTGAAGATGTGTCTTATACACTATTTTCTCTGAACCACGAATGATCTGTGAGACATTTAAGCTAGTACACTGTGGACGACAGTAACACCAGTGTAGGAGAGTATATAAAACAGTGAACCGACGCATTGTATAGTGTACTTGCAAGGCACTAATTATAAAAGCCTGTTTTATCTTTCTTTTGTTTATTATTTTATGACCATTTATTTTGTTGTAGTGCTTCGAAACTACGGTAGATTCTGTCTTTCTCTCACGAATCTAATTTACTCTCATTTATTTATTTATACATTTACTTCAACTGGCAGGATTATGGCCTTTACGCTCTCTCTCGCATCTAACCAGACTTCCTTAGTGGGAAAACATTACGGTGTGTATAGTACATGTCCAATACATAATAATAATAATAATAATAATAATAATAATAATATAATAATAATAACAATAAACAGCTCAGATTTAAAAAAAGTCAATCTTATTAACGTTTAGCAGTTTCCTAATTACATTCTTGCCAGATACCTATGACAACAGTAATGGGAGCCAAAGCAGATAAAAAGTTGACTGGCCAGAGAAAGAGCGAGAAATTGCAATGTAAGATTAACAGATGAGATGGATGGAAGAAAATAGGAATTGAAAAGCATGAGATGTGCATAGATAGTTTACAATGTGACAGAGATACTGGCTCCCTGTTGGACAGAAGTAAATAGCTGGATTATGCCCAGAGGGAAGATACAACGATGATATAAGATTAAGGTTTAATCTCCTCTTGTACGCAGATTGGTTTTGGAAATGTCATAGGTTACAATGTAATTTGTTCCACAATCGTATGGATGGAATACAGAAGGGGATGGAGAAGGATTTACTGTTGCTGATCATGATCTGGTACTGCAGTTGTGAAATGATGTGAGGAGTGATAGAGAGGACACCAGTAACTGAAAAAATGGTGAAATAAATAGTGTGTAGAAACTACGCTGCCTATCCGGTTGCGTTAACCTGCGTATCGGAATGACTGATACGATCAAGTGACCTAGCCTTGCACACATATATTGCGCAAGCGTTCGTAGCTAGCTCGAGTCCTGTAGGGTTTACATGATCATCTGTTAATACAAAGGATCTGTGCGGGTGTAAATTATTATATTAATTTAATTCATTAATTTCCTAATTAATTTAACTGAATTTCGTCTAATCTTAATTATAGATTGACAATATTTTTGTTACTGTAGATTGAGTACTTATAATCCGGGCAGTATGGTTAACTTGATAAAACTGTAGTGCGACTATCCGTGTGTTAACACATGCAGAGACTCCAGAGTCGAAGAAAACTCAACTAATGACGTCTGCTCTCGTCGTAATGGTACTGTCGCGCAAGGTGCTCTCGCGATGACTGCCTATTGATTTTGGAGAAAGTACAGGAGCATTCTAGATACTAGGCAGGCGATATTCATCTCATGTTACATTGTTTTATACGCTAGTTACAGAAATCTAGACTTCTACGGCATACTGTTCGATATTCCTGTAGCAGGTTCGCAGGTATCCAGAATTATATTGGTTTGTGACGTAGCTTGTGTGGCACTAGTTTTCTTAATCTCGGTGCGAATCGTTTTAAATGAGCTTTCTTACATTCGTTCCGACCAGGTTTCGGTTTTCTAGCAACATGACCCCATTGAAAGGTCGATAGACCTTCCATTCCGCATTAGGTACATCTGAAAAACTGTATTTATGTATAACAATTTGTCCATTTTATTTGGACTGTTGAGCTCCGTGGCCGTGGATAATAGTATTTCACTGAAAAAATACGGCAACCAGCCACTTTTTAATGCGTTTTTTATTTACGCCAATATGCATTTCGGGTTTGCACCCATCTTCAGCTGGCAAATTACATGGATCTTCAGTTACTACAGTAGTACAATCTCGACAGCAGTTTGGATGCTGCAACAAGCTTTCTCCTCTCCTTGTTTTTTCCTGGCTTTTCTTCTTTTTTGCAACGACACAAACACTTTTTATCACGTATTTTGCACAGGCGCACTGCGTTTGATAAAAAGTGTTTGTGTCGTTGCAAAAAAGAAGAAAAGCCAGGAAAAAACAAGGAGAGGAGAAAGCTTGCTGCAGCATCCAAACTGCTGTCGAGATTGTACTACTGTAGTAACTGAAGATCCATGTAATTTGCCAGCTGAAGATGGGTGCAAACCCGAAATGCATATTGGCGTAAATAAAAAACGCATTAAAAAGTGGCTGGTTGCCGTATTTTTTCAGTGAAATACTGTATTTATGTATATCGTACTACCTAGTTAGGCTCCAATAAAACTGTGGTAGTAGACAATAAGTTACTAATCTTGTAGTTCCAGAACATAGATAGTCCCCGTATTTGACATTCACCTGCATTACTTGTAACGATTTGAATAGTTACAAAAATTTTACAAATTTTGGTCCTTGCAAACCAGCAAACGATTCTAGAATCAATATTCCAAGCTTAACTTCTGAGGTTATCAATTCCCTAGAATTTAGAACTACTTAAACCTAAATAACTTAAGGACATCACACACATCCATGCCCGAGGCAGGATTGGAACCTGCGACCGTAGCGGTCGTGCGGTTCCAGACTGTAGCGCCTAGAACCGCTCGGCCACTCCGGCCGGCGACTATTTTTCGGACTGTATTGCCTACTCTGAAACTAACCAGCCCCGGGCAATGTTCATATCGCATTAGCTGTCGGGCTATACTTTCCGATCAGTCTAACAGTCTAACACCTTGTTTATCACCACATTAGTCCCCCTTTCTACCTCCTCTAAATTTTGTCCTTGAAAGGCTAGAGTCCAGGTTTAGAAACTAACCCGACACACGGCTATGAGAAACAAAGTTTCGAGCAAGAAATTGCTGAATTCTGAATCATTTGACTCTTTATTCTGCAAATCCTTTTATTTATTTATTTATTTATTTTTACAAACACACGTGAAGATTTAGCGATCATAGTCAACGCCCCTCCGACATGTCTTCCACTGCACATTCCTCTTCATTCCCATATCATCCATTTCTAGTGTCGTTACCTCCGAAAACTATACTAGTTGCTTAGAAAGGGAACGCTGGGAAAGAAAAGTTACGAAGTGAAACTTTCCTGTTATCTCCATCATGTGGGTGTCGGAAAGGCGTTTATTGTTTCTTTAGAGTTACTCCGATATTTTTGTCTCAATGAGAATGAGACTGAATCATTTCATTTTGTACGATTCAAGCTCTCGGACGAATGAACCTCACAACGAAATGAATAAATTAAGGTCCACCATGTTATTTAACTGACAAATTACAATAAAATCTCATACGAACAGCTACGTATGTATAATCGAATATAAACATTTATAATCAAAACATACAAACATTTATAATCAAATACAAAAATTTATAAAATAAAGAACAAACCGCCTTCAGTTAGAAATCGCGAAAGGATGCATTTCGAGCCATGGAGCTCATCCTCAGTTGCCTGAACAGTCTGTATCATTTTTCAACTTTAGGTTAATACTATTCCTTTTAAGGTTACATTAGTATATCACAAAGTGGCACATTCTGACTGCAATTTTTACAAAACTACGACACGCCGAAAAATTATTTACGGCTTACAGTAGTGGTTTTTAAGAAAACATAAGTAGGTTTTTAAGAAAACATAAGTAGATATATTAATACACATATATACACTTTTCGTCCTACATCATATTCGCAAACACAATTCAGAAGAGGTTAAAGAATATCAGATGTAAAGATGCTATCTTTCTACATATGCACAGGCGTTGTTATTTCTAAGAAGGTACAGAGACGTTACGTTATTAACTGTAAAGAGATGCTGTTTGTAAAAAAAGGATTTGTATAGATATCAGTTATGAGTATATCGTATTAAAAGATTCCAATATTAAGAATTGTGTCTTTAGTGAAAAGTAAACTTTTGAAACTGCTGAAAGAACCGTAGCTGTTAAACTCCGTTCATTCAGATTGTTTCCGGAAGATTTTTCTTTGTGTAACATTATTTCTACTTGTTCTAGTACAAAAAGTTTTCTACAATTATGTTCTATGTGGAACTCGGTTAGGCTGCTATGGATGTCACAGTCTGGGGCTGTTAAGGAACATGTGGTTAATTGTTGAGAATCTGTCAAAGTGGTTGAATCTGAAAACATCAGTGTGTTCTTTCTACAATGTATTGGAAGTTATTCTTGTTTTGCATGTGAAGAACGGAGGGCAACTCTTACACTATAATTTACAAGTTCCGCTGTGTTCTGTTATTTGAGTGTTTCTGTTTACAGTGTGAGGCAAGTGGTGCCCAAATTTGTGGTTTGTGGGGGAATATATTTTATATTGATATTTCTAAACAAGCTAACGATTTTTAACACAATCTTCCGTCGGTTCTTGGTAAAACAATATTATAATAAATTAAAAATACCAGTCCGCTTTTGTTCTACAATATTGTGATATTGTGTCTAAATATGGAATGCTTGCCAAGATTGGTGTTACGTCTGTTGTTTTTCCTGTAGTGCTTCTGTTAACTTACTGATGTTGGCCTGTATTTTGTGTGTATTGATTTTACTGAATACCAATTATTTCTCAAGTTCATCTTTTTGCGCCATCATATAAGATTAAACGTTATCTGCATATGAGCTGCAATAAACAATTTTTTCAACACGTTTATTTTTTCCCTCAAACAATCCATTTTCTAAGTGGTTGATGAATATGTCAGCTAAGAGACTTGACATGTGTTACCCACAGCTAAGCCTTCTTTCTGTTTGTAGATTATATCATTATATGAGAAGTACTTGTGGGACAGTGCTAGTTCATGTAGATCGACCAATTCTGAAATCTCTGGTACGATTAGGTTTTTATGTTTGATAGGGATTTTTCTAACAATTTAAATTGTGTCTTTGACAGGTACATTTGTGAATAGGTTAACAATATCAAATGTGGGGATTTTTGTACCTTTGATGAGAGTTGTTACATTGTGCGCATATGTCTTTATTAAATACATGACCTCAAGAGTGTAAAATTCCCTGAAGATATTATTTAATAATTGGTAAATATTTTATGCTGGTGTATTCTTGGCGTTAACAATCAGTGTAACTGGGGAGTTATATTGGTTAAACATTTTATTTATTTTATTTTTATCTTTATTTTATTTGAATTTTGTGGTTGGGTCTTGGTTCAGTTTAGTAATACTGTTTCTGAGAAAAATTAAGGTTTTTAGAAATGCAATCATTTTTATAAAGTATAACAGTGGGAAAAAAGTGGCAGAACAGAGAATGTGAAAACGGAAGAAATGAACATTGAATGAGGAGTAACGCAAGGATGCTTACTGTCGCCGAAGCTACTCAACATACATAGAGAATAATTGATGGCTAAGGCCATTGAGGATTCAAGAGGCATTGTCGTCGGAGGAGAAAGGATAAAAGCTATAAAAGACGTGGATGATCAAGCAGTGCTGGTGGAATCTGGAGTATTCCTCGTTGTAAAAAGATAGGACAAGAACCTTGGAAGTTTAATGGCATGGAATGGAAGCTGTACAGCAGAAATAAGGTTGAGGATGTCTACGAGAAAGAGAGCATTTGAAAGGGTGAAGCACTTACTAACATCTAGGAGAATTCCAATGAAGCCGAGGGAAAGATTTGCTAGATGTTATGATTGGATTGTTGTGTTTTACAGCAGTTGTCCAAAGACAGCAAAAAAAAAGAAGTTTTGAAATATGGATTTGGAGAAGAATCGTTAAGGTGAAATGGACTGACGAATTTAAGAATGAAGCAGTAATGAAGAAAACAGGGGAAGGAAGGAAACAATTGGAAATTTTCAGAAAGAGGGAAAAGCCTTGGCTGAGACATATGCTGTGCAGAAATTGTGTACGACAAAGATTTGTAGAGGGAAAAGTGGAAGAAATGAGAGGAAGAGGTAGGAAGTGAATTGAAATGATGGATAACATTAAAGAGACTAACACACAAACAGATGAAGAAGATATAGGCCCAGAACAGGCCACAGTGGAGGTACCAAGTTGAAACCTGTCATAAGAGAGGTACACTAAAGAAGAGTGACATTGGAGTTTCCCTTATCAGCATTAAGAGCAAGAGCACCACATTCAATGAGTTTATGTTTCAACTGCTTGGACACTTTGTTTTCTTCAAAGATTTATTCTTGCGTTGTTTTACTTTTGCCCTTTTTGGAATTTTAGAATACGTACGTAGATTAGAAACTCTGTGAAACTTTAAGTTACTGACACCAGCAGATGAATATTTTATCTATGAAACACGTAACTACTTCAATATATAGGGCTTCAAAGTAGCAAATATTTTAACTACACGCAATAAAATATCAACCTTCCTATAAAGACGTCCACTAACATCAATTTTTGTGCACTAAAACGAACACATTGAGTTGTACAGCATACCGATCGTAGCTACAGAATAAAACATCAAACGCTTGCAATCGTGATCCTTTGGCTGTAGGCCCATTGAATATATCCAGCTTGTTCCAAACTGCTAGGATCACAAACACTCACACGGCAGAGGATATAAAATCAGGTGCTCTGATATAAGTACGAGTAACTAATGGTCAGAAATGAATCTTTCAGGTGGGAAGACGTTTTGAATGGGCAAATTCTGTGAGCTCACAACTGTCAGCATCGAATTTGATAGCACTACCTTTAAAATAAGACACAATCGTCTGTGTTGTGCCTACGTGTTTACCGGTGTTCCAGTGGCAACGTGTCGTCGAGAGAACATATATTATCTGCTCAAAAGTATTCGTGTTATTTAATAATTAAAAGTATTAGTGCTCATTAATATGGAGTTTATCCACCCTTTGCCTTTATATCGGCTCGAACACTGTTGGGGACAATTTCAATGAAGTGACGCGATGTTTGTCAAGCAATGTCAGCCCATTCTTAATCAAGAGCCGAAAGAAGAGAAGTATCCTAGGGTCTGAAGCGAAGTCGACGTTCTCACTCATCACAAAGGTGTTCCATTACGTTTAGGTCGGATCTCTGGGCAGGATAATCTACTTTAGGAATGTTACGGTCCGCAAACCATTGCCTCACAGGAGTTGTTTTATGACGGGGTGCATTGTCATGTTCATACACTCACTGATTGTCTCCAAAGTGTTTCTCTAGTGTATACGGTACACATTGCTCTAAAATGAGTTCATATGTATTCTCCTGCATTTAGCGTTTTCTTAAGAAGAATAAGGGGACCACATCATAACCACGAGAAACACCCCATCACTGTAACACCATTTCCTTTGTCTTCAGTGTTGGAGCGACATATCACGGCAGGTAACGTTCTCCACGGATTCGCCAAATCCAAACCCTTCCATCGGATTGTCACAGAGTACAGCGTGAGCCATCACTCGACATCACTCGTTTCTAGCCATCCATTGTCCATTGACTCGCTCTTTACACCACCTCTAGTCTCACTTTTCGTTGACTACAGAAATGTGTGGCTCACGAGGACTGCTCGACCATCATACCCCACTCTTTTTAACGCCCTGTGCACAGTCATTATTCTATCTGGACTGCTGGTAGTAGTTTGGAACTCACAAGTGATTCCTTCCGTTGATTTAATGCGATTTTTTTCAAACTTCCTCTGCAGGGCCCTATGAACCCTCTCATGAAGTGTAGTTTACCTGTGACTGTCCCTTCGTGTTTCCACCCCACAGTCACATCATCAGCAGTCGACTTGGACCGCTACATAAGAGTTTAAATGTTCGTGATGAATCTGTTACTCAGGTGACATCCAGCGACTAGTCCACATTCGAAGTCACTCATCTCTCATGACCGACCCATTCTCTCTTTATTTCTCTAATGACAACACAATACTCTCCGCCTACTTTTTAACTGAAGGGTCCGCCTTTCGTGACATCTAGTGGCCAATTACGCTTTACGTAGTGTAGAGAACTTTGATCAGAAAATATACGTTCATTGTATGGTGCGAACGGTTATAGTCCCAGAAAGGCAGACGAAATTACAAACAAGTCTTTTTTGCAATAGGTTTCATTTTTATCGGAAACAATTTATTACCATGAATAGACAGTTAAGAGAAAGTAGGTGGTTTAAACCATCAATACCTGACCACTGTTCTCGACAGAGTTACTCGAGAGAGAATTCAAAATCTGTGTTCTGGTGTAGGCACTGAGATTGGCGAGTGTCACGCTGAAAACACGCTATAAGCTTAAGCTGATGCAAAATGGCGTACGTTGAATATGTCAATAAAAAACTGAATATTCATTTCGGACCGTTAGTTATTTATCCCAAAGTACTTTGTTTACGATCCTTTACCATTTGATAATTTTGACACTAATGTATTGGGACAAATCATGTGTGTCAGTGTCTTTACAAGGCACACGTTGAACACCCAGTGTTGCCTGGGTATGTATTTATTCTGTCTTCTATTAGTCTATCTACTTCCACATTCTCTCTCCATCTCCTCCTTCCCTCCCTCTATCCCCCATACCCCCCCTCTCTGTCTCCTGCCCCTCTCTCTGCCCATTTCGTATAGCTCATTTCTCTCTCAATCTGGTCTCCCACACTGTGTTAATCTGCTCGCCCTTCTCCCTGTCCATCTCCTTCGTCACCCCCTCTGTCCATCTGCTCCTTCCCCCTCTGCCCATCTCCTGCTCCTCCTCAAATTCCACTTCTTCCTCCCTCTATTTGTCCATCCCTTCGTCCCCCTCTCCCCCTCACCCTGTCCTTCTCCTCCATCTCCTTCCTTCTCTCTCCCTTTCTCAGTCACCCCCCCCCCCCCTAAGAGAAGGCTGCTGATTAGTACCCACCACTGCCTTTCTTTCCAGACAGTAAGTAACATGTGTACAAAATTGGGTTGAACTCGATCCAGGAGATTGGCAGAAGCTCTTTGTCCGTGGTTTTGACGCGTACACAGAGGTCACATGTATTTCACACGTATTTGCCCACGAATTTCACCTGTGTCCCTAACGAATTTCGCCCTACAGTTTCGCAGCTCAATGTTTATAACGTCATATCTCCACAACTATCCGTCGTAAAAAGACATAATTTTGCAGGTACAGCCAGTGGTTTATTTGGCTACAGTCCGCGAAATGTATTGCGAATATAATTAGTAGGAAAGAAATAATAAATTAAAACATCATGCAAGATGCGGCAGTATTTCACGGATCTCAGTATTTATGACGTTACATCTCCTGAAACATGTGTGTACAGTGATATAATTTCGTAGGTGAGTTCAGAGGCATACCTGGATACTGTCTGCGAACTGTGTTGCGAATAGAACTGGCAGTAAAGGAATAATAAATTTAATCGTCATGCATGATGCGGCAGTTTTTCTAGCATCACTATGCTTATGACTTCATATCTCCTGAATTATGTGTCGAACAATGATATAATTCTACTGGTACTTTCAGTGGTATATGCGAATACTACCTGAAAAAGTGTCGCGCATACAATTAATAGTGAAGAAGTAAGAAACTAAAACTTCATACTTCGTGCTCCAGTTTTATTTAATAACCAGCGAAAATGTGGTAAGTGATAATTTTTTTCCGTATATCATTTTTTGGGCATTGTCAGCGAAAAAGAGTTTTATAAAGGTCTGAAATTATGTATAAAGCTTATTGCAAGTCACTATGCGCTTTCATTATCAAATACTGGGTGAATGTAGTATGGGTATTCCCATTCCTTTGATAAGTAGTTGGTTCTTACCCCCACTGCGGTTCTTTCCAGCCAATAACTGATCTGCTTACCAAGTTTGAATGAAATCCTTGAGGGTATTAGACCAAAACTGTCAGTGCCTAACATACAAAGACAACGATGTGCTAGCAGACGGCATTTCGCGATCTTAAGCACAAACCAACCTATTCTTAACGAACTGTTTTTCGATCTAAAAGCAAATCAAAATGTAAATCACTAATTACAGACCACTAATGTTTCTTTACCTCAATAAAGCAAAATCACGCATTTTTGTAGTTGCAACGACAGAACAAAAATACCCTCAAGAATTCTAAAACAACTACAGACACTACGGCCACACAAATGAAGAAATTAAACTGATTGAAATCGGTCGAATATTTTAGGAGGAGATGTGGAACATACATACATACATTTTTCATAATATGTATGGCTTTCTGACTCCACAATAAGATTCAGCTTAGCGTTTGTTTTCGTTCAATCGCGCTTTAGAATTTTTCCTATGTCTGCCTCAGACTTAGTTAACCCATTTGCAACATGTGAAAGGAGTAAGAGGCAGCGCTCACATTCACGCAAGGACGGAGGACATCTAGAATTAGGTTTTCCATTATTGTCACAAACAGCTTGAAGTGGATGTCTGGACAGGTCTTTCAAATGGCATGGACGATTTCCTTCTCCATGCTTTCGCAGTGTGATCTTATGCTCGGACTCCAATGACCTCGTCGATGGGCGTTGACGCCTGGTCTTCCTCCATCGTGCAGTGTAGAATAGCTGTCATCCGAATCAGCAGGCGGGCGTAAATTTTGTGACAGCTATTCTATTCTGCATATTTTAAATTTGAAGTTAACCTCGTTCTCCCGAAACCGGCCATACCAAAAAATTACATATGTTTAGAAAAATACAGATGGCCCATTTCCGTTAGTTGGGTACTGGTTCATTTCCATTCAGCAGACATGAAACATGTACAAGAGCTGCATTTGTGTGGCCAAGTTTGCCCAAGTTGTTTCACCAATATTAACGTTTTTTTTTTCAGATTCGTCTTTGCAAATACTAAAGTCAAGTTTATTTTACCACATGCGTTTGATTTATTCACTTAAAACAGCACCAGTTACCTCGAATCAAACACAATTACAATTTTACTTTTGGCTCCAGATCTGGTAACTAAAAATGTAAGTATGAAGTGAATAAAACCAAACGTATATAGATATATACATACACATTTTAGCAGTTTCCAAGACAGATTTGAAATATCGTTAGTGAATGTACAAGGACATTTCTGCTTCCTTAAGCTGCCGCGTTTTAGTCTTCATTTACGACAGCAGGGTGCAGAAGTAGGTACACTGTTTTCCGAAGAATCTCGGACGAAATGGACAATTCTGCTGTCAGAACAGACGACGAGACAATGTTTATTCTTTTGGTGCAGGAACGGCACTGGGCTGTGCCCGTCTGACTTCAGAATGCGCTCCGATTTACTTGGAGATGGACTTATTTTTGTGTAATTGTTTGTGATAGGTGTATGTGGTTATATCCCTATAAAGTAGAGCGTGAGGGCTGATTTTGGTCTTCCATGTCAAATTTTTAGGTCGTAAATTTTGAATGAGGAAGTGGGGCGAAGTTTGTGCTTTTTCGTACCGTTTAATGGATTTATCCTTGATGAGGGAATAAATGGTGGGTTGTCCTAAAAATTATCTTATCTGTGTATTGAGGACGTACCTGTCAGTACCTGTGATGATACGAAAAATTTCGTTTTGGCCACGCTGTTTCCGAACAAGTGTAGTGACGAGGGTCATGGACCACAGTTCCGAACCATTCGCGATGACCGGAAGTATGAGTTGGCGAAAGAGGATGATTTTGCAGTTTAAAGTGAGTCATTCACCCTTCAGGAGCAGGTACAAGTGAGGTAGAAGGGCTCAACCTTTGTTAGCTCCTTTGGTGATGTGTTGCTTGTCATGTGAAGCGTCTCTCGACGTCCAGGCCAAGGTAGGTTATGGAATTTCGCCAGGGTATGTCCCGACCACCAGCGGGTAGTTTCCGGTCTGGGAGTTTTATCTTGGACGTAAAGTATAGAGCCTGAAACTTTGTAGGGTTTGTTTATGACTTCCAGACATCGCATCATCTGCTGATTTTGTACAAGTGTTCTTGGAGATTTCTGTGAATAAACAACAGCTCTTTGTCTATGCCGAAAGTACCGTTTTAAAAGCTGGAAACTGCTCTCTCTTTGTACAGGCGGTAGCAGTTCACAAGCATCAGTTCCTAAAACAATGGCAATGCCTTTGTCCGAGTCGGTGACCGGAGCGCAGGTTTTGAATGCCCCGCACGGGCGCCAGTGCTGGATCGAGCGAAAGCTTGGCTTGCGCATGCGCAGTGGCTGTGACCGAAAACTGGCAGGGCCTGGATTCTGTCGAAACCGCCCTGGCCATATCGGAACCTCATCGATGAAGCACACCTCCTAGAGAAATCACAAATTCTAATCTCTTAAATCAATCTCGTAAGATAAAATTACTCACTGTAACAACTAGCCCTCTTGTGTTCAGTGTATAATTTGTTTGCTTCATTCTTAAATGGAACTAAAGAAAAAAAAGTCACTCCCAAACTGATTAGCCTTAATCATAGTCACTGCTGTTCCGACTTAACTCACCGATTATTCTCGATTTCACGTGTCCAAATTGGGCTACAAGTAACAAAAAATCGAAACACAATTTAAGGGAAAGTAGCTTCATGGCAAAACTTGACTGAAATGTGAGATTGTTGATAGGACACACCCTGAGGCAACAAGGAATAATTACTTTGGGGACAGACGGAAGTGTGTGGGAGTAAACGTTTTAGAGAGAGACCAATATTCTGTTACAGTGAGAAGCTTCAAATAGACTTGTGTTGTAGTAGGTATACAGAGATAAAAAGCCATCCACTCGATTGAATACCGTGAAGAGCTGCTTCAGGGCAATAAATCACAGCACTAATACCAGCTAAATCAATTTTACATCTGCTACCGGTATCCATTTTGTCACATACAGACAGTTCACATGTTTCACTTTTTTGTTTTACAGAAAGCATGTTGTTTCTCATCAAATCACCAAAATAACTTATTACTGCTGGCTTTTTATAGCCATCTGACAACGGGTTCAATATTCCCTACATATCTGTTATTCAAACAAGAGAATCTTTAAGTTCCAACAAAAACATTTGTATCTCTAAATTTGGTTAAACTGATTTTCTCGCTGTTAAACATTGTGAATAACGAATTTTAACTCACAGTGTGAAAAGTTACTCTATTTTTGGGGAATGTTAATAATTATATTCCACTGTAAATCGTCACTCAAATTAATGTACAATGTACTGTCTAGTATTAATCAAGAAACCGATTACATAATTCTCGTAAGTGAATGCTGTTTTGTTCTCTATGCTAATTTGCATAACGTGACAATAATTGCAATGGAGGAGTTTATGTTTGTTTTAGATTTTAGTTATTTTTATCTTTAAACACCGAAACAAACTATCATCTTTAATACATCTTTTCCTTGCCGTTGTGTGGCAAAATAATTAACTATAGCTAATGATTTAAGGCCACTTATAATCACGAAGGACAAACGCTTATCAATAATGACGTTGCCTAATTACAATAACATGCCAGGAAAATTTATATATTTAATATGATAGATGGGGAACGTAACTTGTGATATACTATGTTTTCAAGTGTCTCGTGTCTTACTAACGGTATAAAGCCAATATTAGCCCTTTTATTCTCATCAATAACAAATACGTAATTTTTCTTATCGGTAAGTAAATGCAATCGATAATTTATCCGCTCTTCAGAATACTAAATTGCGGCGCGAATTCAGTAGCTCTTGTAGAACAGTATATATAAGAGTTGTAATCAAACTTGCCCATCCGCTCTTAATCCTCAAGGGATGAGCCTCACACTTGAAGACGACATAATAATAAAATGTCACTTAGCATATGAATTGCGACGAACGCTCCGTCGACATCGAGGGCATTAGGGACTAAACTTTAGCACATTTGGACAGAAGGTAGGGACAAATAGGGCGTGGTCTTGTGTAACATACGATCCGGTTTGAGGATGTGCCTGAAATGTTTTAGGAAAACCAGAGAAATCTTATATCTGTGTGTCTGATTCAGATTTCAACTCCTTAAACAGGGAAAGATCGTTAAACAGCTGAATGATGATGAGTAGATGTCAATTCTCGTCACGCAGTGGAGTTGCCGAGAGCGAAATTCACCTTCGACGCCTGAACTAGGAGAAGCAATGCTTTATTGATTTCACCCGCGAGCAGCTGCGATGCTACTAGAAATGATAGAGATCTGATGAAAGAAATTTCAAGACATTCAACGTCCACCGGTTTTATCATAACATTCGACATTGACAATATACACAACTACCATTTTAACAAATACGTGGCATAATTTGTTGGAATGGTGGAGTCGGTTTAAACATTCAAAATGGCCGACACTTTTTTTGCGAGAAATCGTCTCCCATATGGCCATGTAATGTTAATAATGCTCTGGATAACGAAACAGAATGTGCAAATTTGTAGGCTTGTGCCATATTTTCAGAAAAGTAATGATTTAATACGATAACTACGAGTTGAAGCAGATAGGTTTAAACAGAGGGAGTGTTGGGGTGGGACAGGAACAGGAGAAATTTCTGAATAATGCGGAATCTTGTCCTGCTCATTAAAACTTGTTACCAATAAGTAGCTGAGAGTGGCATGTTAGCGAGGGTGTAAATATTTCATAAAGAACTCCATAATTTCTTCTATTTCACTGCTGGGTACGTTCTTGAAATTGAAGTTTCGATAAAAAATGTGAACCTCAAGCAGTAACCTACATTAGTTCCAATTAATGCAGTTCTTCTTTTTTGCATTCATTCACTTGTTGTGAACGAATATCTGCAATTCCTGCCACGCTGTAATCGCTACTACTACTACTACTACTACTACTCAAGGTTGACATTTACGCACACAACTTCACGCTTAACAAGCGTGACGTCTGCGGATTTATAAGCACGGTTTTTTCATAGCGGAATCATAGGTTGTAACTTTGCGTGTGAGAATAAGCATGGTTGGCAGAAAAGGGATATATTAGTAACTGCGTAAGACAAATTACAAGGAGGAAAACGTTTATGCTCACTACTTCCAAACAATTGTTTGTATTTTTTTAAAGGCAGTGTCTCGGTTGGATCTCGTCTGTTATAGGCCATCTATACGAATCGTACATATTTTTGAGGACGATCTTAAGTTTATCATCAACGGTCTACAACATACGCTAAAGCAGTTCTCACGCAATACTGATGAAATGCGTTGTATCACCTCGTAAAACACATCAAGTACTTTTCACTCATCAGTTCTTGTAAAAATCGCGATGCTTCCTGTATCTCTGTACCTTAGCCCTAAACTTGGAATATGACCAACTAAAGAGCAACTGTATATTTATATTAGCTACTGGTTTCATTTGCTTTTAAATATAAATATCCGTTTTACACTTGTATCACAGGGCTGTTTTCAGAATAAAGAAATCAAGAACTTGATTTTTATACTTTTCTCTCTCTCTCTCTCTTGAATTTGAAACACATGGTGAAGAACAGTTACAAGGAAAAGGACGATCAACAATGAGAACATGTTGATGACCTTGATCTTGCCAACTATGAGAATTAGAAATATAAATTCATGAAACTGTTTAGTTCTAAATTTTACTATGCTATTATTGTAGAACTTTAGTGATTTTGCCTTTTATCGCTATGAAAAAGATCAAGTTCAGGAAATAGCAAATGCTATGACACTCCCCTAAATTGTTTCTGATCGACTAAAGCATTAACCCTGTAAGACTTGGAAATTATTGAATAATTATTTGGTGGCAATACTAGCTTCACCTGATAATACTGTAATGTAATACGCTCCACTTTCGACCTTTATGGAAAGGAGCTAAATACAGCCAGACTCTTTCCTTGACCTCAAGAAGAGAAAGTTAATTACAGTTTCTAATTGTTAAGCATCATGTTACAATATAAATTTACGTTGATTCTTTAATATTAGAGATCTGACGTTAATACTTCGATCATTATTAAGTTCATAGTGAAACATATATATGAATTGGATTTACTATATGAAGGTTGAATATATAAGAAGTGTATACCGTACACTTATCATACTTTCGTGACTCTGACAGTATCTCAAAGCTTCAGTATAGTCAAAAAGTCTTTTTAATGTATGCCAAAACTATGCCGAATTTTGTACTTTTTTAATTTCATACCATATTTTATTGTATACTGTACTAATCTCGTGCTTCGCAGAAAGTACGTCCTGAACAAAATGTTTCATGTTCTCGTAGTTGTTTTCTCTTGCAGCTCCTCACCTCTGCTACTTCCTGCACCGTAAAACTGACTAAGAAATTTAGCAGTTGTGCCATCAACGTTTTCTTGGAGATATCTTTCCTCTGATCTTCTGATATTGCTTCATCTTGTACTATTTTAGCTGTGCATACCATTCTTAGCGCTCCTCTTACAATGGAATTCACTTTAGTTTTGTGTTTCAAACTGTCAAATTTGCACTTCCTTCGGGAATTCATAAGATTGTGCGTATCGTTCTTCAGTGGCCTCCTTGCGTCAAGCATGTTTCATTAAGGAATTATTTTAATCACTCATTTTCAAATTCTCCTGTTTTCATGTTGAACCTTTTGTTATTTTCCTTCGTGATGAAGGTAATTACTTTCGTCTTGCTTTGATTTTATTGTAGTACATTCTGTGCTAACCGTCTTCCACATTTTGAATGTAGCTCTTACAAATCTTCTTCACTTTCAACCAGAATGTCAATGTCACACGGAAACATCTACCTGATAACTGTTTCCAATGCATTTTTACTCTTGTCTGAACTTTTATTTTAAATTTCGTTTATTACTTATTCAGCATAGGACTGAAACACAGTTGGTGATGAGTTCCTGTCGCGCATCAATTTCGCATTGTTTCAGTAACGACAGTATTTAGAAAATATAGCTAAAGGCGAACGTGAAAATATTTCCCGAAATTTGCTTTGCCTCTTCCTTCGATTTCTATTTCCCAACCTTTTTGGGAGGTTCATGGTCAAGTTCCATTGTTCTACGAAATTCGTAACCTTAGCTCAACGCTTTAATCGTATATCGCTGCGCAGCAGGCAGAACGAGTGACGTACAGTTAGAAATATTGATTTTCAGATTTGAAGCTCACTAGCTAAAGAGCTATTAATACATACAGTATGTTAATAATTGGAACCCATCTTAAGATAAATAATGATGATCCTTCTTCACTTTTTCCTGCTAATTAATTATGTACTATAAATGATGTTACAATGAGCAGATTGTCAGAAATTTGGGAACTAAGGACTGGTGAATGCACTTCGCCTTATATGAAAGTTAAAGTATTTCTTTCTTTCATTTCCACTGTCAAGCCAAATGCCCACAACATATTCCGTGGCATCTGCAATAAATCCTATGATTACTGTTCGGCTAGAAAACACTTTCTGGAGAATCGTCTACCGTGGCTTCTTTTTAAGGGGCTCTCAAAGTGACCTTGAAACTGATAACAGAACTCGAGAGCTATTTCGCGGTTATTAAGTGTTCGAAGGTGCGATTTACTGATAACAGGAAGTTAAAGACCTGTGGTTAGTTTGAAATTCCCGCCTTAAAAAGTTTACACATTTAAATGCCCTAAATACTGGATTCTGAAGTCGACTGCTAGTATTGCGGTAATTCAGGCTAAAAAAACCAATATTGAAATTAAGAATTTTGGAAAATCTCCCTTTCAGGCCATACTGGTCGTAGCGCTGTAAACGATTGAGTTTTTTATTTCTATGATGTAACTCATTACGGTGCTCATTAACGAGTGCTGCCACCTATGCAGTACTTTTCTTTGGGGCAATAATTTAGCTTAGTATACCAAAAGGACCGACTGTCTGAAGTGCGAAATAACGTACAAGTTTAGTTTAGAAATACACTAACTCTTATGGTATAGGTCTCCTTTAGTCTCCGACTCAACTTCATAGCTCATGAGAGTCCTTACGAAGTACAGTGTCATTCCATACTGACGTTGCATCATTGACTACAGATTTATATAACCATTCTATAGGTCAATATACTTCATAATCTAGTGGCTGCCATACTATTAAGATAAAACTAGCGCCACCGTGCAGTCACTGCAGTTGTACTCCCGCTTAAACGAGCGAAATTTACAGCAACGTGTGTTATGGTGCCATAATGTAACATTGCCCCAAAACTTTAAGGTAATATTTCGCAGAATTTCGTGTACAAAACGGTAACTGTGACTTTACAAAATAATCAGCTTCTAATTTTCTTGGCACCACTCTAATGGTCAATATCGTTGTTAAAACAGAAGTCAAACAGTCTATTATGTACAACAGTTCTATCCAAATTTGAACGTTCTGCATCTCATCTTCTTAATGCTACTTGTTTTTGCGAGACGAAATAGTTTATGAATGAATTAATCTCAGTTACACGGGCATGTGAAGTTCAACAGCGTAGCCGGATTTTGGTGCCTGAATCATTAAATACTATTCCACTTTTGTCCATCCCTATTATAGTTTTGTCATTATTGTCCAAGAACAGAAATGACTGACGTAAATACTTCATTTCATCTTCAGTAAGTACACACTGACTGACCCTAGAGCTGGAATCAAAGCTATGACGAAGCCAGCAGTTATTTGTTAGCTACCACGATCTAGAAAACAGATCTAATACTCTGATTAGGTGATCCAAAGCGTGATTCCCAATGGTCGTTTACTTGTAAAAACTTTCACATGATTCGGAGTTGGTACACACTTTTCTGGTCCAGACAGTACTATTTTCTTACCGCACATGTATGTGTTTCTATTTACTCATCGTCTCATCACTCCGCTTTAAATTCGATGTCTTTCAGATTACGTGATCCTTCCAGTCACTTGTGTATCATATATTTTTTAAATTGTATGTGCTATTTAGTTCATTTTCCTTGATGTTTTATGTCGTTGTTAACCGGAAATTTCAGCACTTGGGAATTTGTGATTAATCAGATGCAGTCTTTTAAATGATTTTGTGATGCCTTCAGCTGATATTTCCTTTACTTGATGTACGATTTTGCAATTTCGGCCTTGGGTCATTTTCAAGCATCTAAAATGGAAGCATTATAAACTGAAGCAAATTCTGCAAAATAACGAAATCTGTAGTCTTCTGGAACTTGAAGCGTTTTTTTCTCTGAACAAATACCAATCTTGAACACTCATCGAAAATTTAACCAACGTCGAAAATTGTAAACAACTGAATTGTCGCCAAATTTACATTTAGGGATGAGTGTCTGTTGTGTTACGTTTCGTCCAGCGTGCAGATTATATCCTGTGCTTCGAAGATATTCGTCAATAAAATTAGTCGCTGACCTCCAGTGCTACATCATAACACTAATTAAGAGCCATTGTTTACAGAAACAGAAGGCTCCAAACTGTTGTCATCATAAATTAAACTATTTTTGAGACTGGACGTAATTATGTTGGTGTGATGAATAAATCGTGGCACCAATATTAATCCATTTCGCCAAAAACAGCAACCTTTGCATTGGTGTTAGAGTTTTAGAAGTCGAGATCATCAGAGATAGAGCATTACCTTAGCTGCATGAGGAAGCGGCTATCACATGCTAAGTGAATTATCCAGAAATACAGAAACTAAAAAAAAGCGTAATCATTTTTTCACGGCTGCTGTTTTTTAGTTTAGGAAGCATATGTTGCTGAAAGTGTGATGACACTTTCCGTTAGTGTATAGATTTAACAATCCAATGAACTGAGAGAAAAATTCGATATTGATAACAACTGCCCTCTGTGATGATTCGTAACATGAGTGGCTGTAGTGCAATTATAGTTCTACGTTCTTGACATTTGTGAAGATTGCAATATCTCTCATACTGCTCAGGGTTTATGCAAAGCAGTGAAAGTTCTGAGAAGGTAATGTAAGTTTTTTTCGTTTTATTCACTCAAGCACGTTGCAGTATTAAATTACCAGATTTTTTTACGTCTAGCTAATAGACTGCATTCCTTGTTGCCTACAGTATTCAGTTCTAGGACTGGTTTGGACGCAGTGTGGTTAGCAACACATTAAATTCCATGTCTTTCTGCTTCCTTCCTCATTGCTGTGTAAGCCATATATTCGACATCTTTCATAGTTTCGTTTATCCTCCTCAGCCGTGATCTTCCTCCAGTTGCTCTCCTTATCACTTATGCGTTCTACTTTGGACAGTATACAAGTCTCACACTCATAAAATGCAACACACCAAAACAAAGTTACATCCATCTTATCCCGGTTTCTGGTCTGTTACTTTTGGAGGTCAAGCGCGTCTTTTTATTAAACTTTTAATTCGTAATTCTACTTCTTACTTGGCCTCAGCTCTTTCCGGCTCCCGCAATATTGCTTCTTAAATAAAATAGTTTATGTAGCTCGTCAACTGCATACATTTGTTCTGGAGCTTATCCTGTTTTATCACATACCAGAACCTCTGATTTGGTTATAAATTTTCATTTTGGATTCCTCGGCCGTAATTTTATCCATTCAACTTAACATAGCTTCATGATTTCCACTTCCAGCAAAACGACTAGTTAGCTGGTTACATGATACGTATATAATCTGAATATCTCTTTTGTCGAAATGATGTAGAACGAATGTATACATGTTTTTTGTTAACATTAATGAACACACATTTTTAATCCTACTCATGCCACTGAACTTAAAAACTAGTTCGTTATTTTCCTTTTTTCTTGTTTTTCAATGGCTACCAATTTTTAAACGGAAATTCCTCCATGGAATAGAGAGAATTGTCCAGGAGAAATGAGTTTAGAGTGTAACAGTATTACGAAAAGGATATTTGCTACTCATCATATAGTGAAGATGCTGAGTCGCAGATAGGCATAGCAAAAAGATTATCAGAAAGTGAGTTTACGGCCAACTAGGTCTTCGTTGGAAATAGACAACATGCACACTCACATTCAAGTAGTCGCAAATCACACACGGGTGGCCATAGTCTTTGGCTACTGAAGTCATTCTTTATGTTGGATTTGAAACTTGCTGTGGTACCTGTCAGACATTTTACGGTTTGGGCAAATGATCGAAATTTCTTATTGCTTCATATTGAACTCCTATCTGAACCATTGACAGCTTAATAATGTGTACTAAAGTTCATTGTTTTCCTCTTGTTATGGATGTCATCATTCTTCTCAGATTGTGTTAGATTATTTATAACGAATTTCAGTTGTGAATATAATATTATGATGCCGTGGTTAAAATGCACAGCTCCTTGAAGAAGTACCTACATGACGACCTTGGTGAAAACCATACATTATTCTTACTGCTTGTTTTTATGCAATCAGTACTACTTTTATAAGTGATGAGCTACCACAGGCATTACTGAGTGAACATATGCAAAATATGTCAGAATCTTGGTTCATTTGTTTCCATGACTAGCAACTACAAGATGAGCTAAATTATCTGAACTTAATTGTTTGAGCCTCTCAGTAATAAGCTTCTTCCACTTGAAGTTTCCATTAGTGTGTGTATGTCCAAAAATATCGAGCATTCTATCCTATTTACTGTCTCTTGTTCATGCACATCAATTGCTGAAATGACTCTACTTGTTGTACAGTACTGAATATAGTGTGTTTTCTCATAATTTAGGAATAATCCACTTTCAAAGAAACACTTAATAAGTCTTTGTAAAATATCTTTAACAATCTCTTCTGTTCTCCGTAAAATTTTCTACCTTTCCAACATTGTCAGAATTATTCAGCAAAATTTTTATTCATTCTATTTGTTAAGTATGGTTCTAACCAGTTGCTTGCAAAGCCATCGATTCCACAAAACTTAGGTTTCGTCTACTCAATCAAATGCCTTGGAAAGATCACAAAAAATTACTAACTGGTGTTATTTTATTATTTAAGGCTTGTAATGTTTGGTGGGTTAATGGGTAATTTGCATTTTCAGTCGAGTTACCCTTCTGGAATCCAAACTGCGATATGCTAGGTAAACTGTTTCTACTTCAATGTGAGACTACACTAGAGTACATTACTTTTTCGAATATTTTGAACACAACTGTCAGTAAGGAAACTAGATGATAATTATTTAAGTCTTTTTGTCATCTTTCTCATAAAGAAGCTGCATATTTTAACATGTCTTGTGCCAGAGATGTTAGTAAGGGCATTGTTTATTCAGTTAGAACAACTTTTCAGACTTCTGTTTTAAATTCCATCAACACTACATGAACCTTTGTTTTTCAGAATTTTTATAATTCTGTTAACTGCAGTAAAGGATGTTGGTGCTACTCTTAGCTGCTTAAAGTTTTGTGGAATGATATTTTTAGTATATTCTCTTGGTACTTCAAATGAACCATTGATCTGTGAATTGTCACTCACAACAAAATCATTTATTTCAACTGTTATGGTTTGTTGTTCACTGGCTCACAGTTCTGTTCCCATTTGCCAATATCCCATGTAATTTTAAACTTATTACCTGAATTATTAATCTCTATCTGTATGTGTATACTTCTGAACATTTAATTTCTTTAAAATATAACAATATCTTTTGTAATATGAAAGTAATGCTGCATCTTGTGTGATTCTGGCTTTTATAAATTTCCCTCGTCCTCTTAAATGGGATATTAATTCACTGAGTTTCATATGGTTTAGTTGTTATTTTTTAAAGGATATTCTGGATTACTTTTTAGGAGATTTGCTTCAAACGTGGACACTAATTTTCTATGGAATTAATTGCATCTGACATGATTACCTGTTTCTATATATACCTCATTCCACAGCATCTCTTTCAATTACTTTTAAAACGTTATATCCTGTTCTCAGCTGCAAGCCTCACTGCATTGCATGAACCTGCCTCAGGGATGTAAGGTGTAATGTTTATTTCCATTACTTATGCATCATGATCACATAATTGGCCACCTCGATAGCTGAGTGGTCAGTGTGACAGAGTGCCATGCCATGGGGCCCGGGTTCAGTTCCCTGCTGCGTCGGAGATTTTCTCTGCACAGGTATTGGGTGTTATGTTGTCTTGATCATCATCATCATCATATCATACCCATCGATACGCAAGTCACCACAATGGTGTCAACTAAAAGGACTAGCGCCAGGTGACCGGTCTACCTGATGGGAGGCCCTCGCCACAAGACATTTCCATCAGATAATTCATTAACTATTAGGTATATAATAATTGTTTCAAATTGAGCTGTGCCTATAAAAATGTTATCAGTGTGGTACTACTATCTTGCTGCACACACTCTTGAAAACGTACTATTGAAATTAAGTAGAAATACCTACATAATGATCCCAGTTCATTTTTTCTGTCTATAAATTTTAAGAACTCTAGACTGAAATCCTCACAAACTATTAACTGTTTCTTCTCGTCCAACAGGCAGCTCAATAGAGCATCTAGTTTTCTCATAAATAGGCGATCTGTAGACAGTTACAATTATAAGAGAACTAGTCTACATTAACAGTTTACAAGCACATCCATCTAGGTTCAGATCTACACAGAAACTGCTTGTATCAATTTTTTGTCTTTGGGCTCAAGTTTTACATATGTTGCAACTCATCCTGATTCTCGAAAATGATGCTAGTCTGTAATATCTGATAATCTTCTTCTCCATCCCTGTGGTTACACAGCATTCAGAGAGCCCCATAACACCTATCACTTCAGAATTTTTCACATCTTCTGCTTAGTAAGCACGAGACCCAGATTCGAATCCTTTTCCAGAACAAATTTTTAACTTGCCCTATCAAACTTTTTTCCAGACCCATGATTTTCTGGTGACATAAACTATTTTCATATAAATGTTGGTGTCCGAAAGAACGGATAGCTTTTTGATCCTGCACCCACTATTAATCGAGACAAAAAGGAATTAAGGTTATTAGTTGCCAGAGGGCATTGATTTATATCAAATGAGGCAAGTTGAATATTTTTAGCTGCAGGATATATATATAAGGTGAGGACGACCAGCTATCCATTCAGTGCAGATGGACACCTAGCTCGAACTCTTATGGAAATCGGCTAGATGCGAGTAAAGAGGCTAGTGAGCAGGGACACTACATCAGTAGTGTTGGGTGTGACGGGAGGTGTTCTGAGGTAGTCTGTGCAGGTGTGGCGACCACTGTATCCAGGCGGTGTAGCGGTCAGCGCATCTACCTAGTAGACAGGAGACCCAAATTCGAATCCTGGTACAGCACAAATTTTCAACTTTCCCCAATGATATAAGTCAATGCCTATTGGCAATAATGTCTTTACTTCCTTTGTGTCTTGAAACTAATTTTACTTTTCTCGAAATTTTACATATGTTGTGGTCCTGTTCTGTTTTAACTTCTTTTAAGGCTGTTAGTCGGTAATATGACCCGAAACTGAAAAATAAATCTGTCTGGTTCCAGATGTATTCAGAATAAATATCGTTTTGCCATGTGCTGCTATAATCATCGTCATCATCAGCTATTTGATACACACTGGAGCATATAAGCTACCCCTTAACTTTTGCATTCTATATGTTCTTGTGCTGTATGAACTATGTAGTTAATGTATGTTTACTTGTATCACCCACCCACTTTCTATTAGGTCTTCTACTTGTCTTTAAGTAGACTTTAGAAATGTCTTCTCTGCGTGCATTCCTAATAATTGATAATAATGCACACTCTTGTCTCATTAATTATTATCCTATCTGTGCTTCGTCTTGTGTTAGTCATCCATCAATGACAGATGCCTTAATGTCGTAAAGACTCTAATCAGTCTATTTGCATTTTCTTTTTCCCCATTTTACCTTATCGGGAACTTTATTTATATCTCCGGAAACTATTTATGTCGATGGTATTGAGATAGCAACCAGCCACAAATTTAAACAACACCATCTACATTTGCCTTCAAATAACAGCCACGGTCTCCAACCATGTCATCATATGACAAAATCGCAACTGTTTATGTTGTTAAATTATCTAGTATTCATTTGCCAAACTGCTCTCCTGGAAGTCCAGCTCGGACTTAATATTCCATTCGGTTTAGAAAAGTGATGATTTAGAGGCACGATCCACTAATCTTCCATAATTTTCTCAATTTTGTGACGTTTTCCTTTTAGCGATGTGAATTATAGTATTTCAGTCATACATATTACACATAAGTCTATTCAACCAACTTTAGAAGTTCGGCTGTAACATTGTACATAACTGGCTCTTTGTCACTTCTGATTCTTATAGGGGTAGTTCCCATTCTTCTCATGATAGGTTCACCAGTTCAAATCCCTCATTCAAGATGGACTTACCAGTACTACCTAATCTGCTTTCCACTGTGAGGTTTCTCTATGTAATGTTGTCATCTCCTTGCAGTTTTGTTTTCATCACCGAATGTAATATATTTCTTCCTAAATGTCATACAGGCATTCTCAGGAAATTTTTCTCTTGCCTTAACCTTCATTTGATGTGATTTCTCGAGCCGTTGTACTGTTATTGCTCTTCCTCTTTGGCTAAGCTATGTAGTTTTCTTCTTTGTTCTGTTGTATTCAGAAGTTCAGTACTATCCCATTATCTTGTCTCTTTCTCCTCCCTACCTACTATTTATTTTGCTATTTATAGTTTTCTTCTTTATTTTTTCACGTTCAGAAATTAAATGGTAAGCTATTATTTTCTTCTTTCTTCCTTTTCGCTCCTTACTGTTTACTTCACTGTTTGTATTAGATTTTTATCGACCCAAAACAATCTTTTTTTTCATCAGTCTTTTGCATTTGTTTTCTCTCCTGGTACAGTTTCACTATATTTTGTATTTCTAACTACAGTTAAATCCAATCTTTATTCTTTAGCGCATTAATAAATACAAATAATAAGAACATAATGTTAGATGAGCGTGGCTGTACCTGTAATACTGAGTGACAGTAATCAGTTGGCTGCCAGCTTTTTGGTCCGCACCCAAAGTGTTTGCCTTGAAGCAGGCAGTATTCAGCAGCGCATTCCGAGCCTCTGGTATTTACGTGTTTTCCATTATGAGCTCAATTAGCACACAGTACTGCCTCACGACAGCGAACAGTTCTTTTTGTCCTTGCATGTCACATTCATTCAATTCATTACACAGTTATTTATGCACCAGTAGTAACTATTAGAGAAGCAGACTTACATAGAAAATTCAACGTTTCACATGCCTTCGTCACGGGTAGGAGATACCCAATTGTTAACATATTGGACTCGCATTCTGGAGGAGCATGTTTCAGTTCCCTTTCCGGCCATCAGGATTTAAATTTTCTGTTATTTCCCCAAATGGATTAACGCAAAAAGTGGTCGTTAATAAGAAAGGGGCCGAGTCGATTTTCTTCCTCAGGTTTATCCCACTCGAATTAGTGCTACGTCTCTAATGACCTTGTCGTGGACGGGGAGTTAAAGCTTAATCATCTTTACCAGCTTATGTTGTGTAAAACAGAGTACATTATTCCTCTGCACAGCCAGTTAGGGTTGGGTCAGAAATGTGGAGAATGACCGAAGAGGATATAAAATGCCCCCCAAGAAAAAGTTATGGGTCTTTGAGAGAGACAGAGGGTTGGAGAATAAGATACTACTATGAAATTCAACAGCTTAAGCAAGGATAAGATGTATTAAAAATTTATTATATGTCAGGGAATAGGCCTGTTAGAACATATGGCGGTGATGACAGGGGATAGAATGCCAAAAACAATAATGAAAGAAAGTTGTATTCCACCAGAAGAAAGAGATGACAAAGACCAAAATGGCTGGACAATGTATTGACTGACCTTAGAAAGATAAAACGAAGGAAGATAAAAACAGACAAAAATGTATGGAGGTAAACTGTTGAGGAGGTCAAGGCCCATCAAGTGAGGTAGTGGCAAAGAGAAAAGTCAAGACGAAGTTGTATGAAGTATCAGTCTTCCTCCAGGACCGACGTTTGAGTCAAGTACAAGTTCTCCATCTGTTAGTTATCGTCACTACCGTTAGTTATTTTCATTTTCCCTGGATCACGTTTATAATCCCTCGCTAAGATGTGGAACGAGTTATATGATTATCCAAAAATGGTATATTCATACTTAAATTTATCCTAATTACTCGAATTAGGGTGAGGTCTGCGACTGTTGTACATATTGTAGAAACGACACAGTTTGCTATTTCAGTCACATTTAATGTCTGTGTTGTTCATAAAAACTGGCGTAGCTTACTACGACAGAACACATCCATACTTATAATTTACCTGAGTAGTTTTCAGTTATATGTACGTACTATGAATTCCCATCCACCCATCCACTGAGACACACACACACACACACACACACACACACAAACACACACACACACACACACACACACACACACACACACACACAAACAGAGAGAGAGAGAGAGAGAGAGATATATATGTTCAATACTTTTAATTCACTAACGGTGTGGTGGTCCACCTTATTCGCTGCATAATTTATCCCTTCCTGTAGCAGAATCAGATCATATTATGAACAGCAGATGCCGTTTTTATACATCTATGTGAATGCTATGATTTTTCTGCCAAATAATGAATTGTTTTTCACCGCAAACTATATAATGGTTTAAATGCATTGTTTTACAGATTTTAGTGCGCCTAGCTGTGCAAGTAGTTGTCTGAAGGAGATTTACAATGTATGCCAGATTTAACATTTACTGAAGGTTTATATTCAGTGAGTGACGCTTTTTAAGTGTAAAATGGCCACACAATATTTTTCCTCAAAGGTATTAACTGATGTATACTACATAAATTAGCTTTCTGACTTTTGGTCACCAAAATCAAAAGTCAGAATCAGATGACAAGTTGCTGAACTTGAGATCGAAATGAGGTCTGTAATATGGAGTACTCATATTAAATTTTGCACTCATAAACATCAAACATTCTGTTTTACACATTGCCTTTTCTTGTGTTCTGGTGTTGTGAAACTGCATCCCGCCTTGTACAGAACTTTACAAATTTTAAACTACTGTCCATTTATAGAAAAGCAATCAGTTAATGTATTCAAAACTCATTTACCTTTCCTGCTTTACTAATGTTCGCACATCTCTTGTAACTGGAAAAGAGACCTGTCTGTGCTACACTGATATGCTAATAACATAAGATTCACATCGGTCATTCAGTCAACCGGCTGCAGTTGAAGGTTTGTGTGAGTACAATGTACACCGACTAAGCTTGGGTACAAATGGCACTCATATGTGGAAAATGTAAGTTAGCACAACAATAACCGCAATAATGTTTTCTTATTCACAACAAGAGTACACATAGTACAGTACTGTAGTATTTTTAAACGATTTGATTTTAACAGTAATGGCAGTCCTTCATTACAAATGCAGCGTCATTACTTTCATTATATTGTGCTTGAAGGTAGGCGTTATGATAGGCAGAGGAACTCTACAGGGATCTATATCCTGACAAGAACCCACTTTCCCGATGGATGTTTCCTCGTCGGGTTGTGACGCTTCAGGAAACGGAAAGTTTCAACTCAAGACAAGGCAGTCATCTTTAATTCCCGTAGACGTAGCGCCCGAAATTACGTTTATTGCTTCTGTTCCAATGAATCGACACGTCAGCACATGACAGGTTGACCAGGAGATTGGTATTCCTGGTACTATCGTACGTGACGTTCTAACACGTCACCTGTTCCATTCATATAATGTATACTTGCCGCAAGAACTGAATTGGAATGGTTTCCACTATCCTACACAAATTCTCGCCAACCAGAACTTCTTCTCCGATATTCTTTCTGCTGATAAATGTTTCTTCTCAAACAAAGGACAGGTAAATACAAAGAGCGTGTACAGTTGGTCCAGTGAACACCCACGATGGCCTAGACAGATGCAGAATCTGTGGAAAGTAATGACTGGTGCAGGATACTTGATATTACAACCATTGGACTTTATTTCATCACTGCTGTCCTGAACAGCAGGAAATAGTCCAATTTTCTCACAGGAATTCTTCCTCGTTGTGTGGATGAAGAACGAGAATGCTTATGTTGTTCCAACACGGTGGGGGTTCAGCACACAATGCCTTGCACGCACGTCGTTTTCTGAACCGTAGCTTTCCTGCTCGATGGATAGGTCGTCGAGGCCAATTGGACTGGCCAGTTCGGTCTCTTGACTTAACTCATTTGTTTTTTTTTCTTTGGGGAAGCACAAAAAACGTTATCTATCGCGATACACAAACAACGCTTGTAATTCACTTCAGAAAGCAACAAGAGAAGTAGCGGTAAATTCTTTGTCGCCGGTGGACCGGTGCATCACTTTCCATCCTCTTTGAACACCTTGAGTGTTCTGCACTGTTTAGTGTCCATAGTGGTTTACAGTACTACTACACGGTGTTAAAGCTCCGCGTTTCTTGTATTTACAGGAATACGTGATATGTGGATGAAGAGGGCTTGAAAAGAGGGAGCGGACTATCAAAGAAAAACCGTCGGGCGCTACTTAAAAATGAACGTAGCTACTGCTGTTCGTATCTTCGTAACGAACTAAGTTGTAAGAAGGACAATCATGCTCAAACAATGGCTCTGAGCACTATGGAGCTTAACATCCGAGGTCATCAGTCTCCTAGAACTTGTAACTACTTAAACCTAATTAACCTAAGGACATCACACACATCCATGCCCGAGGCAGGACTCGAACCTGCGACCGTAACAGAAGCGCCTAGAACTGCTCGGCCACCGCGGCCGACCAATCATGCTCATGCCAGTTAATATCCCCAAGTAGCTAAGCATCATTTGCTTGACACATTGTTATTTTGCTTCTGGACAAAAAGTTATTTTGGGTGGCTAAGATAAAAGCGAGGCCTAATTGCACATAACATTAAGGTGTATTGTTATAGCATCATTGAACCGACTATAAACGAAGCATTAAATGGAGTAGGATGAAGGTACATATCAGGATACATTGAATATTTTCGCAACATGCTACAGCGTCATGGAGCGAATCATTGTCTTATCCAAACTTCCTGGCAGGTTAAAGCTGTGTGCCAGACCGAGACTTAAACTCGGGGCTAGGAAGTTTCATATCAGCGCACAGCCCATGAAAGTCTCGTTATGGAAGCACCCCCCAGACTGTGACTAAGCCATGTATGCGCAATATCCTTTCTTCCAAGATTGCCAGTCTTGCAAGTTCCGCGCGAGACTTTCAGTGACTTTTTGATGCTAGGAGACGAGGTACTGCAGCAAATCTCTGAGGACGCCGCGTTGCAAGTGCTCGGGTCGCTGAATCCGTGAAGCACTTGTCCCCGCGAAAGGCAAGACCCCGAGTTTGAGTCTCGGTCTGGCACACAGCACACTCCGCTGCAGAATGAAAATCTTATTCCAATGTTTTACTCATCTCCTAGGTGGGTACAGAACAGTGTGCACACTTCTTTCTCCGGCTATGCACGATATGTAGATGATAAAGAAATAAACTAAGATTAGCTTTTAATGTCTCATCATCAACAAGGTGTGTAAGGTGAGACTGCTCAGGTAGAAATAGGGAATCGGGCGCAGCCTTTTCATGGAAACCCTCCTGGCATTCGCTATGGTTATCAAAACCTGGAAAACTGAAACGTGCAATGCTGGATGGGAATCTGAAATGCAGGTTTACTCCTATAACCACTGGCTCACCTTTGCTGGTCTAAGGGGAGTGAAGTCGCGAACGGTTGGCTGGTCGGTTGGTTGATTCAGGGGAGTGGACCAAACAGCGAGGTCATCGGTCCCATCGGATTAGGGAAGGAAGTCGGTCGTGCCCTTTCAAAGGAACCATCCCGGCTTTTGCCTCAAGTGATTTAGCGATACCACAGAAAACCTAAATCAGGTCAAACCGGCTTGAACCGTCGTCCTCCCGAATGCGAGTCCAATATGCTAACCACATTGCAACCTCTCTCGGTGAGGTCGCAAATGCCATCTGTCCGCAAATCTTACAAAAAATGAGAATATTCGTAATTTAATTACTTGTCTTGTGTATTTGGGACGGACAGTGAACTGGAATGTGTCTTGAAGGATTTCGGAAGCCGACTTTAAACAATACTCAGTGTGGATAAAGTACAAAACCAACAGTCGTTATTCAGAGCTCTGTATTTATTATTTTTAACAATATTTGAAGAAAAAAACATTGGTGGCGACCTCGCAGCTGTACTAAATTTATGAAATTCATTTGCAACTGCACCAACGACCTTGCCGCAGTGGTAACACTGGTTCCGGTCAGATCGGTCTCATCGGATTAGGGAAGGTTGGCGAAGGAAGTCGGCCGCGTCCTTTCAGAGGAACCATCCCGGCATTTGCCTGGAGCGATTTAGGGAAATCACGGAAAACCTAAATTAGGATGGCCGGACGCGGGATTAAACCGTCGTACTCCGAATGCGTGTCCAGTGTCTAACCACTGCGCCGCCTCACTCGGTGAGCGCTGTTGGCGAGCGGGGTGTACTCAACCTTTGTGAGGCAAACTGAAGAGCTACTTGACTGAGAAGTAGCGGCTTCGGTCTCGTAAACTGACATACGCCCGGGAGAGCGGTGTGCTGACCACATGTCCTTCCATGTCCGCATCCAGTAACGCCTTTGGGCTGAGGATGACATGGC
The DNA here is from genome assembly GCF_023897955.1 of Schistocerca gregaria. Lineage (NCBI taxonomy): Eukaryota > Metazoa > Arthropoda > Insecta > Orthoptera > Acrididae > Schistocerca > Schistocerca gregaria. The sequence goes on from NC_064922.1 coordinate 426,545,164, forward strand.
GGCCGGTTGGTACCGTTGGACCTTCCAAGGCCTATTCTGACGGAGGAGAGTATTCGCAATTGCGGAATTTTTGTGACAGTAGCTGCGTTTGGTATGGAGATATTATCTGTTGGTGACATACGAAAACTTGTGCCAGACCGGGACTCGAGCCAGTATTTACTGCTTTTTGCAATTCTGGCCGTAGACAGTATGGCGTATGGAGGCTTAGGTCTGGCCTGGAAGCGTGCTCGGATAGCCGAAGTGGTTAGGACACTACTCACGACAAGCGGGAAAATCGTGGTTCAAGACCTGGTCCGACATACACTCCTGGAAATTGAAATAAGAACACCGTGAATTCATTGTCCCAGGAAGGGGAAACTTTATTGACACATTCCTGGGGTCAGATACATCACATGATCACACTGACAGAACCACAGGCACATAGACACAGGCAACAGAGCATGCACAATGTCGGCACTAGTACAGTGTATATCCACCTTTCGCAGCAATGCAGGCTGCTATTCTCCCATGGAGACGATCGTAGAGATGCTGGATGTAGTCCTGTGGAACGGCTTGCCATGCCATTTCCACCTGGCGCCTCAGTTGGACCAGCGTTCGTGCTGGACCTGCAGACCGCGTGAGACGACGATTCATCGAGTCCCAAACATGCTCAATGGGGCACAGATCCGGAGATCTTGCTGGCCAGGGTAGTTAACTTACACCTTCTAGAGCACGTTGGGTGGTACAGGATACATGCGGACGGGCATTGTCCTGTTGGAACAGCAAGTTCCCTTGCCGGTCTAGGAATGGTAGAACGATGGGTTCGATGACGGTTTGGATGTACCGTGCACTATTCAGTGTCCCCTCGACGATCACCAGAGATGTACGGCCAGTGTAGGAGATGGCTCCCCACACCATGATACCGGGTGTTGGCCCTGTGTGCCTCGGTCGTATGCAGTCCTGATTGTGGCGCTCACCTGCACGGCGCCAAACACGCATACGACCATCATTGGCACCAAGGCAGAAGCGACTCTCATCGCTGAAGACGACACGTCCCCATTCGTCCCTCCATTCACGCCTGTCGCGACACCACTGGAGGCGGGCTGCACGATGTTGGGGCGTGAGCGGAAGACGGCCTAACGGTGTGCGGGACCGTAGCCCAGCTTCATGGAGACGGTTGCGATTGGTCCTCGCCGATATCCCAGGAGCAACAGTGTCCCTAATTTGCTGGGAAGTGGCGGTGCGTTCCCCTACGGCACTGCGTATGATCCTACGGTCTTGGCGTGCATCCGTACGTCGCTGCGGTCCGGTCCCAGGTCGACGGGCACGTGCACCTTCCGCCGACCACTGGCGACAACATCGATGTACTGTGGAGACCTCACGCCCCACGTGTTGGGAGCAATTCGGCGGTACGTCCACCCGGCCTCCCGCATGCCCACTATACGCCCTTGCTCAAAGTCCGTCAACTGCACATACGGTTCACGTCCATGCTGTCGCTGCATGCTACCAGTGTTAAAGACTGCGATGGAGCTCCGTATGCCACGGCAAACTGGCTGACACTGACGGCGGCGGTGCACAAATGCTGCGCAGCTAGCGCCATTCGACGGCCAACACCGCGGTTCCTGGTGTGTCCGCTGTGACGTGCTTGTGATCATTGCTTGTACAGCCCTCTCGCAGTGTCCGGAGCAAGTATGGTGGGTCTGACACACCGGTGTCAATGTGTTCTTTTTTCCATTTCCAGGAGTGTAGATCTTCATTAGTTGCCAGTAGCTAATATCTTCAAAACTAATGGAGCTAATGTCACAAAGATTCTGCAGTTTAGACTAAATATCACAAACCACCTATTTATCTCTGCATCAGCTACACGCAGTGGAGATATGTGTGAATATACCGGGTGATCAAAAAGTCAGTACAAATTTGAAAACTTAGTAATCCACGGAATAATGTAGATAGAGAGGTAAAAATTGACACACGTTCTTGGAATGACATGGGGTTACAATAGCACAAAAAAAAAAAAAATTGCTAGATGCGTGAAAGATCTCTAGCGCGCGTCGTTTGGTATGATCGTGTGCTCAGCCGCCACTTTCGCCATCTTGGCCTCCCAGGTCCCCAGATCTCAGTCCGTGCGATTATTGGCTTTGGGTTTACTTGAAGTCGCAAGTGTATTGTGATCGACCGACATCTCTAGGGGTGCTGAAAGACAACATCCGAAGCCAATGCCTCACCATAACTCCGGACATGCTTTACAGTGCTGTTCACAACATTATTCCTCGACTACAGCTATTGTTGAGGAATGATGGTGGACATATTGAGCATTTCCTATAAAGAACATCATCTTCGCTTTGTCTTACTTTGTTATGCTAATTAATGCTATTCTGATCAAATGAAGCGCCATCTGTCGGACATTTTTTGAACTTTTGTATTTTTTTTTGGTTCTAATAAAACCCCATGTCATTCCAAGCATGTATGTCAATTTGTTCTTCTCTATCTACATTATTCCGTGATTTATTCAGTTTTCAAATGTATACTTACTTTTTGATCTCCGGGTATAAGAGTAAAAATAATTTAGTTAGCAACATGCACCCCATATTCCTTCACACTATACAGGGTCTGTCAAAGCCTTTGCATCAAATTCCGGGGCTGACAGATAATGTCGTAAAGAACAACTTTTGTTAAAGGCAATATGTTTGCTGAAACTTCCTGGAAGAGTATTTTATTTTTTAATTGGTTGTGTCCCTGAGAGGTTGCAGGACGTAGGCACTCAGCAGGTTGTGTGTAACATGTGTGTTGCCTACAGTGCAGTCATGTGAAAGGGGGTAACACAGAAAAATTAATATTCATGATACACTTATAAATATCTGTCTCTGCCTACAGGCATTCATTCTTTGTTTTCTTGTTGAAAATCACTTTATCTGTTTAGTAGGTTAGGTAGTATGCAGAATGGTTAGTACATCCTCCTAGTTGACTGAAATCTCGTCGTCCCAGGACAAGCGAATACTAAAGGGCGCCCAGCGTCACTGAGGAACATCAGTAAACATTTTCTCTCTAAAAGTTGTTCCCGCTGGACGTTCCATGAATAGACTGTGAAACAGTGTATATCTTGAGACTTTCTGTATCAAAATTCGTTCGTTGAATAGAATCTGCCCAGAAAAAATAATTCCAAGATTCCTTTTAGAGTTGAAGATGGTATCTGTCAGGTATTGTACACTTATAAGACGTATCTGATTAGTAATCAAAACATCCCCGGTCCTGGGTTCGAAAGCCGCCCCCGCTTTAATTCTGATTAATAATCAGCATTTTCTGTTGAAGACTTCCCGCATAAGAAGTCACCCTCATTTTTGTCAACCGCATTGACAAAAAGGACGGAGGAGCGGACAGAGAGGTTTGGGGCACTCTCTTGTCCTTCGGGTGGGAAACTGCCCCTAAACGCGGAAGAATTAGCGATGATCAATGGCATGAGGATGCATAAGGCAACGGAAATCACTGCATTAAAGACACATAATGTGTATTTACAGGATATGTGGCCTGTAATTGAAAAAGTGTCGTGATCATCTCTCCGTTGGCAAAAGATTCCGTCCCCTGTTCGGATCTCCGGGAGGGGACTGCCAAGGGGAAGGTGAACGTGAGAGAAAGATAGAATAACCAACGAAAGGGTAATGTTCTACGAGCCGGGGCGTGGAATGTCAGAAGCTTGAACGTGGTAGGGAAGCTAGAAAATATGAAAAGGGAAATGCAAGGGCTTAATCTAGTGGTCAGAAAGTGAAATGGAAAGAAGACAAGGATTCCTGGTGAGATGAGCATAGGGTAATATCAACAGCAGCAGAAAATGGTATAACGAGAGTAGCATTCATTATGAATGGGAAGGTAGGGTAGAGAGTGAGCTATTGTGAACAGTACAGTGATAGTGTTGTTCTTATCAGAATTGACAACAATCCAACACCGACATCAATAGTTCATGTATATATGCCGACGTCACAAGCTGAAGATGAAGAGATAAAGAAACTGTATGAGGATATTAAAAGGGTAATACAGTACGTAAAGGGAGATGAAAATCTAATAGTCAAGGGGGACTGGAATGCAGTTGTAGGGGAAGGAACACAGAAAAAGGTTACAAGAGAATGTGGGCTTGGAACGAGGAATGACGAGGAGAAAGACTGACTGAGTTCTGCAATAAATTTCAGCAAGTAATAGTGAATACTCTGTTCAAGAATCACAAGAGGAGAATGTATACTTGGAAAAGGCCGGGTGATACAGGAAGATTTGAGTCAGATTACATCATGGTCAGACAGAGATTCCGAAATCAGATACTGGATTGTGAGGCGTACCCAGGAGCAGGTACAGGCTCAGACCTCAATGTAGTAGTGATGTAGAGTAGGCAGAAGTTTAATAAATTAGCCAGTAAGCATCAATTAGCAAAGAAGTGAGACACGGAAGCTCTAAGGAATGACGAGATACGCTTGAAGTTCTCTAAGGCTAAGGGTATATATACAGCAATAAGGAATCGCTCAGTAGGAAGTATAGTTGATGAAAAATGGACGTCTCTACAAAGGACAAGCATAGAAGTTTTTACATACGTACAAAAAAGATAACTACGAAGAAACCACGGATATCAGAAGAAATATTTAGCTGATCGATGAAAAAGGAAGTACAAAAATGTTCAGGGAAATACAGAAATACAAGTCGCTGAGGAATTAAATAAATAGGAAGTGCTGGGAAGCCAAGACTAAATGGCTACACGAAAAAGTGAAGAAATCGAAAAAGAAATGATTGTCGGAAGGACTGACTCAGCATTTAGGATAGTTAATACAACCTTCGGTGAAATTAAAAGCAACCATGGTAAAATTAAGAGTGCAACGGGAATTCCACAGTTAAATGCAAAGGAGAGAGCGGATAGGTGGAAAGAGTACATTGAAGGCCTCTATGAGGGTAAGATTTGTCTGATGCGATAGAAGAGCAAACAGGGGCCGATTTAGAAAGGATAGGGGATCCATAACTATAATCAGAATTTAAAAGATCTTTGGAGGACTTAAGATCAAGATAAGGAGGAATAGATAACAGTCCATCAGAATTTCTAAAATCATTGGCGGAAGTGGCAACAAAACGACTATTTACTTTCGAATGTATAATGTATGAGTGTGGCGACATACCGTCTGACTTTCGAAAAAGTATGATCCACACAATTCTGAAGACAGCAAGAGCTGACAAGTGCATGAATCATTTCACAATCAGCTTAATTTCTCATGCATCCAAGTTCCTGACAAGAATAATATACAGAAACTTGGAAAAGAAAATTGAAAATGTGTTAGATGACCATCAGATTGGTTTTAGGAATGGTAAAGGCACCAGAGAGGCAATTCTGACATTGCGGTTGATAATGGAAGCAATTCTAAAGAAAAATCAAGACACTTTCATAGGATTTCTTGTCACGGAAAAAGCGTTAGACAGTAAAATGGTGCAATTCTGAGAAAAACAGGGGTAAGCTACAGGGAGAGACGGGTAATACACAATATGAACAAGAAGCAAGAGGGAATAATAAGACTGGACGACCAAGAACGAAGTACTCGGATTAAAAAGGATGTAAGACAGGGTTGTAGTCTTTCGCCCCTACTGTTCAATCTGTACATCGAAGAAGCAATGATGGAAATAAAAGAAAGGTTCAGGAGTGGGATTAAAATTCAAGGTGAAAGGATATCAATGTTACGATTCGCTGACGACATTACTATCCTGAGTGAAAGTGTAGAAAAATTACATTATTTGCTGAATGGAATGAAATGCCTACTGAGAACAGAATATGGATTAAAAGTAAATCGAAGAAAGACGAGAAGTAGTAGAAATGAGAAAAACTAGAAACTTAACATTAAGATTGATAGTAGCAAAGTGGATGAAGTTAAGGAATTCTGCTACCTAGGAATAAAATAAGCAGTGACGGACGGAGCAAGGAGAACATCAAAAGCAGACTAGCACTGGCAAAAAGGACATTCCTGATCAAGAGAAATCTACTGACTTCAAACATGGGTCTTAATTTGACGAAGAACAGCGTTGTATGGGACAACATTGTATACTAGTGAAACATGGACTGAGGGAAAACGGTAACAGAAGAGAATTGAAGCATTTGAGATGTGGTGCCACAGACGAATGTTGAAAAGTAGGTGGACTGATAATGTAAGTAATGAGTAGGTTCTGCGCAAAATCGCAAAGGAAAGAAATACGTGGAAAACACTTAAAAGGAGAAGAGACATGATGATAAGACATCTGTTAAGACATAAGGGAATGACTTCCATGGTACTATAGTTAGTTGCAGACAGCAAAAAATGTAGAGGAAGACAGAAATTGGAATACATCGAGCAAATAATTGAAGACATAGATTGCAAGTTCTATTCTGAGATGAAGAGGTTGGCACAGGAGAGAAATACGCGGCGGACCGCACAAAACCAGTCAGAAGACTGATGACTCAAAAATGAAAAGGTAAAAGATCAACAATTTCCGGTGTATCGTAATTCAAGACTTTCTAGGACCAAGTCACCTTGAAAGTAGAGTAATGAAGGTCAGCTCTACATCTACAGTTTTAGTTGGAGCAAGACAGAATTGATAAATTTCATTAGTAATGTTGTAAATGTATCTACAAGTTAATTTAGGATGAGTACCACAAGTTATCCATAAAACACACTTTTCTGGACTAAAAATTTTGAGAAAAGATAAACTATGTCAAAAAAATCCTATTAACCACATTAATATATGAAAATACCTAAAATATAGTAACTCAATAATTTGTTTGTCTCTGAGACTTGAAAGGACGCAGGGTATATAAACTACAAAATGTTGTTTTTTAGTAAATTCCATAACAGTTTTATAGTTTCATCTGTACATAACAAATATAATGGAGGTTCTATCTCACGTAGTTATGGTAGGCTGTTTATTTCAATCTGATTGGTTCTGTACACATCACAGCTTCAAAATTAAATACTTTGACGGAAAAAATGAAATTTCGGAAGTACATTTGGCTAGATAACGTATTTAAGTGATTAACATTGCAAGTTCACAAGTTAATGTAAGCGCGACATAAGCCATTGGAAACGTGAAATGCTGGTGCATCAATAACCGGGGTAACCGCCAGAATTTTGAATGCACACACGCAAACATGCTTGCATTGTGTTGCACAGGTGTCGGATTTCAGTTTATGGGAAGATTTACATGTCGTACTTGGTCAGTCAATGGGGACTGTTGAAGCTGGCGGTGGGTGACGCTGAAGTTGTCGTCCGATGACGTCCCGTACGTGCTCGATTGGAGACAGATCCGGTGACCGGGCAGGCCAGGGCAACATGTCGACACCCTGTGGAGTACATCAGATTACAACAGTGGTATGTGGGCAAGTGTTATCCTGCTGGGAAACACCTCCCTGGAATTCTGTTCATGAGTGGCAACACAACAGGTCGAATCACCAGACTAGCGTACAAATTTGCGGTCAGGGTGCGTGGGATAACGACGAGAGTACTTCTGGTGCCATACGCAATCGCACCCCAGACCATAATTCCAGGTGCAGGCCCAGTGTGTCTATCACGCAGACAGTCTGGCTGCAGGCGCTCAATTGGTCTCCTAACCAAAACATGGCCATCACTGGCTCCGAGACAGAACTCGATTTCATCAGAAAACTCAACAGAGCTCCTCCCTGCCCTCCAACAAGCTGTCGCTTGACACCACTGAAGTCCAAATGGCTGTGGTTCGGGGTCGGTGAAATGCACGCTACAGGGCTTCTGGTTAGGGGCTGTCCTTCAGTAATCGATCTGTAACAGTTCGTTGATTCACTGTGGTGCCAGCTGCTCTCAAACTGCTGCTACAGATGCTGTACGATGCGCCATAGCGATGGTCTTCCCCCTCGGCACTATCACGTGGCCGTCCGGAGCCCGGACATCTTGCGATTGTACGTTCTCGTGACCACCGCTGCCAGCAGACATGTATAGTGGCTACATTCCAGCCAAGTCTTTCTGCAGTATCGCAGTAGGAACATCCAGCTTGTCGTAGCCATATTATACGACCTTGTTCTAACTCAGTGAGGTGTTGATAATTGCGTCTTTTGTCGCCTTAAAGGCATTCTTGATTAACATCAACTCACCACGTCCAGTCTCAAAAGTAACTAACAGTCACGACCATTACTGCGTGTATTTCAAGCAAACCTGATTTTCATCTTCGTGGTGATGCTATTAGGGCCACTCTTATGCGACTGCCGTGACATTTTAGTAGACATCGTCTTTCAGACATAGAAAGACGCCTACCGACTTTTGTTTATGACGCACGACTCTGTTTTGATGTTGCGATTTTTTTTCCGACAGAGCGTGTTGTTTTGTTTTGGAATCTCAAGAGCCGGCAAGTGTGGCTGAGCGGTTCTAGGCGCTTCAGTCTGGAACCGCGGGACCGCTACTGTCGCAGGTTCGCATCCTGCCTCGGGCAGGGGTGTGTGTGATGTCGTTAGCTTAGTTAAGTTTAAGTAGTTCTAGGGGGGCTGATGACCTCAGGTGTTAAGTCCCATAGTGCTCAGAGCCTTTTGAACTATTTGGAATCTCAAGAGAGTAAATTTGTAGAAATCTTAATTCTTTTAGAAATATATTTACATTTTATTTTCTTGCTGCGTGTTAGGGGACTAAATACAACGCGTATCAAACGAAAAATCGTTCAGATGTGTAAGAAACATAATTCAATTCTTTGTTTTCTGTATCCAGAGAACCCCCCCCCCCCCCTCCTGTATTAAGTACTTTAATTCCCATGACTGCTGGTGTCAGATGTGCACCTTTCCACGTTGGAGACAATATTCAGACATACAATTTAAAAGAATTGCAGTAGCAGGAAATCCTCAAAAATTTTATGAGAAATCCCTAAAAAGTTGCAGTAGTTCATTCCATTAGAATATTAGAAGCCTGAGAAATAAGATATGTTAGCTTATTGGTCACTAAAAGTAGCAATAGTTCATTTCATTACAACATCAGAAGCCTCATAAATAAAGTACGTGAAGTTTTTGTTCTTTTGGCAGGTTTCTTATTTTTTTTTTTAAATATGCCTGTCAGAACGATGTGTAGCCACAGGGATTAACATGTTGTATAACTCATTATGCATTAGCATTTTCCTCTTATAGAGTAAATATAGAAAATGAGGCGTTCCAGCATACACAAAGGTAGAGTGAAAGTTTAGAAAAAAAATTAGAAGTGAAATAAATAAATTTGCGGAAAGCAGGATGTACATACGTACAAACATGAACTTATGGACCGATACCAAAACATATGCCATTTACCATTGTAATTGTGCACGCATCTCCAATGGAAAACATTGAGCTGTTTAAGAGGCACCTTAATATTTTTCCATATTATGTGCCAGACAAAATAATATTAAATTGCTGTGATGATTTCAGTTTAGAGGACTGCTGGTGGGAAAATTACATAGAAATTTCATTTGGATCACACAACTGGGTTCCATCTGTTGTTTTCCAGTGTGCATCAGTCGAGATAGTAGAGCCCTGACTGACAATATCTTGATAGGCAAACCTCAAAGCGAACAAACAAATGTGTACTCAGTAGTTAATGAACTCTCAAAGCATGCTGTAAGCTAATCAGAAAAAGTTACCTAGTGCTGTATAGTTCTGAGGCACCACTACATCACAGTTCAGACCTCATAAGGGTTGCTCAGCAGATTAAGCTGTTTACGAAGTCCTGCACAAAATTTTATAAAAAATAAATAATTTAACTACACCAGTTAGTATTTTCTCTGATTTACCCATGGCATTTGACTACCATCGATAGTATCATTCTATAAAAACTCAGGTTTTGTGATTACTGGAGCACAAACAACAAGTAGGCCGTATCACACTTAGTAGAGGCAATTATAAACAATATCAAACTTCATATAGAATAAAATGTGTCCCACACTGATACTCGAACTCGGGATCTTTGCCTTTCATGGACAAGTGCTCTACTGATTCAGATACACAAGTATCACTCATGATTTGTCCTCACAGCTTCATTTTCGCCAGTCTCTCATCTCCTACCTTCCAAACTTCACAGAAGTTCTCCTGCGAAACTTGCAAGACTAGCACCCTGGAATAAAGGATAGTTTGGCCACAGAATGGTTTAGCCATAGCCTGGGGGATGTTTCTGGCACAGTTTTCATCTGCCAGGAAGTTTCAAATCAATGCACACTCAGTTGCAGAGTGAAAAATCCATTCTGCAAATAATGTGTTTAAGACAATGAGCGAAGTTTTTCTGAAAATATCTTTTAACTTTAAAAATTGAAGCATTTTCAATTGTGCAAATCGAAGGGTACAGCACCAACATTAAATTTAAACTATAGGCAAGAGACAGTAAGATAGGTTTCTTCAACATTTTTGGATGTACATATTGATGACAAGTTAAATAAGAAAAATATTTAGACCTTCATAAGAGACACAATTCTGCCACTTTCTCTCTCCATGTCATTGAAATCTTGATGAGAAACAAGTCAGTGTGTTGATATTTTTTTCGTTTTTTAGTCAGTGGTGTTATACAGATTTTATTTTATTGCAGGCCATCTCCAACAAAGAAATTTTTCATTGCATAAAAAGGGCCATAAGAGTAATATGCAGTATGTACCCATGATTACCCTGTAGTAAAATATTCAAGTACTTGAGCAATTTAACAGTTTTTGTCTTAAGAAATTTGTTGTATAAATTTAAGCAGACTTCAGAAGTAATAACTACTCCTGAAATTAAAATACTGAAAGAGAAAAAGGAAAAATATGTGCTTCAACTTAGAAGGGTGTGAGTGATGATGCTTCCGAGATCTTTGCTCACATTTCTAATAGTATTAAATGGTAAAAGGCAGCAAAGCTAAATTTGAAAGGAAAAATGTTCCTACCAGGCTAAACCTTCTGTTGCAAGGAACATTGTTTTATTTATAAACTTGCAGCTTATTTATGTACTTATAACTGCAATTAAACTGGATCTAATTTTCTGTCTTGTAAGTGGTCAGAATGCAGATGTATTTAAATACAAGTTAGTAACCCGTAAATTGCTCATTCCACATCATTGTGATATATACTGCAAGTGGCTTATGGAACATGTAGCAAACTAACAAGTTACTGCATTTTTATTAGGAGTGGTGTGATTAATTTATTTCGGGCACCAGTAATTCCTTACATCCCCTAGATTTCTAGTAGAATTTCATCATTTGCATTGTTAGATTCCATGGAAAATAAAAGTGTACATAATGGTGAATTTCGATGCCACACATATGCAGCAGTACATAATCTTACCCATTATCATCTACAGCCACGATATGACATCCACTGCTTGATAAAACCCTCATCCAGACCTAATACGCATTATAGTCTTCAGTTATGTATATCTGTACTGCTCCTACACATTTTCTAATGTCTTCTACATATCTTCCATTAAGTCATCATCTGCCTCTTTTTCTTTTTATTACTTGATATTCAGCAAAGAACTTACTTTGTACACCTACCATCATTTCACCTGGCTATATGTCCCAGTTAGCTCCATTGCAGTTATACATTACACTCATAATAACATCTTCCAGTTATTTTATAATACATTTTTGGGTTTTCTTTACACTCTTATTAATTCCCAACATATCCTTTCCATTGCCTGAAGAGAGTCTACCATTTTTCCTACATTAATTTTCGCGCTGAAAATTCATCATTATTAGTCAAAACTGGCAATACACACTCATTGCAGATTTTTTTGACAAAGTGGTTTTTAACATTCTGATAGTTTCACAAAAGCGCTCGAGGCCATATTTACTTTACCATTTACTTCTTTTCCTGTACATCACGTCATTGTCAGTTACCGTAAATGCAAAATCTGACCAAGTGGTTAATGACTAATATTTAGTATCTTCTGTTCAATATGTTGATAAAACATTATTTTAGTATCATTATAACTATTTTTCAAATACGCTTTCAAAATTATTCTCTTAAATTCCTCCTTGAGCTGCATCAGATGGAAACAGCACAGAACCGTTAGAAGGCACTATTAAGAGGTACATCTTCCTTTTTTGACACTTTACAGATTTCATAACTTTCTCTAGATCTTCTTAGAACAGATATGGTATACTATTTCCTTGCCTGACTCCTCTTTGAATCCAGAGTCTCCCAATGTAACATTTATGTGTATGTTCGTCAGTCGTTTGTTTCTCAAGGCCTGATAGTACAGAATTTCTGTAGCAAATATTAACGCATGAAAAACAGAGGAAGGCAGAAGGATGGGAGAGTGGAATATCAACAGTGATCAGGCCACAGAATGGAACTGGTAAACGACCAAAAATGTGCTTCCAGTCACAGTTTAGCCATAAAACCAACGTTGTCGTTCACACTGTCCACACATGATCGAATGAACTCATCTTTCACATGCTGTTCCCTAGTAGTTAATTTTTGTAAGCATGGTGTGCACCCAAAACATTGTTCACTGGGGTGGTTGGGTAATGACTTCACATCAAAGAAGTGCTTGTTAACTTTAGCCACTATTTTCTCAAGCAAGTTCCAACACGTCAATATGTTTTCTGTCCAACAAAGTCTGGCAGATATTTCGACTAACTGTTACAATTTCTTAGCACACTGACCACATCTAGGATCTGGTATAGTGTAGCTTGTCGTCACTATAATGGTATTTTCTGTTTCATGTGTCTTACTAGTCATCTACATTTCAGCTGCTGAGTACTGTGTGATCTAAACCGAAAATTTCTCTGGAATCAGAAATTTCATCTTGTTTACGTACATTATTTTTAATGAATGTTTTTGTTCTGACATACTTTCCACGACTAAAATGCTCTAAGAAGCTTACTTTATGAAACTGTGCTTTAATGTACACGTGAAGTTCCTCTTTAATACAGGGAATCTATTTGGAACAACCAGTGATAAGATACGAATATGTATTGGCAAATTACACAGGTAGCATTTTTTTATGTTGCTTGCTTGCCACATTAGCCTATAAACTAAATATTTTAAAATATAACTTAATGTTAAGACAAAATTAATTTGTGTTTGACGTTCTCGACTTTCTGTCACTGATTTTAATATTGATCGAAATACTGCTTAAACGTCATATTACTTTTTTTAAAATGTTGCTGAATTCTCATTCGAGTCTCTGAACATACAATGAGCCTCCCTCCTTCCAAAATATTTCGTTGTTCTTTTGTAGGCCATCAGTAATGTTAATTGATTGTAAGCTTTATACGCAGATAAAGGCTTAGATATTTTGTTTTTATTCAATTTCTGTATTACTCTAAGTTTTGTCACATATTCGTGTACGACCTCATATCGCGTGGTATTATCGTTTTAGCTAAGCCTTTTCGTTTAGGCTAGGTTATAAGAGGGTACAGGATCTTTGCTTTTGCTTCTTACAATGTTTCCACACGTTTTTGTTTTTGACAGCGAGATGTCGTATCTTCTAATCTTCTTCGTTATATTCAAAAGACATCAGATGCTGTATTTCACTGCTAAGTCATTAAGAATCCAAACATGGATTATTCTGATCCCCAATAACTCAGTGTAAATCATCGTTATCATATAAGATCATTAACATTTTAGTGGTTATCACACTGAAAAGCGTTCATATCTGTTCAAACATTCAAACCAGCGTTTTCTGAGAGCTACAACTGTCATTTATTAATACTTGACATGTAAAAGTCTGTTTCTAATATTTTCTTATTTTTGTTTTAAAAGGGTGTGAGTAAATGTCCCATTGACCGATTTCTTTTTGTGTAAAAGCCATTCGTAGATAATCCTAAAAGCTCAAAAATATAGGTAGGTATAATTTTACTACACTTCTGTATAAAATTTTATTAATGATGTTTATTTTTTCCTTTGGGGCGAGATATATCTATGTTTTAGCTTTTCTGTTAACACAGTTTTTCTCTGTTAATAGAATGTTTAGGTGAGTGAATACTTTGTTCGACAGTTTGTTCTTATTTCGGTACTGTTAGAATTTTGTATTTTGTTTTCTTTGACGAAGCCAGTGCAATATGCGCGAAAAACTGACAACTACTACTATGGAACTGGCGTTTATTTTACGAAAGGTTTCTGTGCTGTTTTGTTCTGATAATATATTTGATAACATATTGATTTCCCTGAATATGCATAACCTGCCGTATTTTACAATAAAAGAGATTTCTTTGCAGTATAGCACGTTGCAGATCTGTACTTTCGTTTAAAACTTTTTGTAATCATAAAAAATGTTTTTGCCTGTTATTCCCCTACTTAACATTGGTTATGAATTTTGTTAAGCAAATAAAATGGAATAACTTACTAAGCTAAACAACAATTCTGTTGTGTATTACTTTTAATGTTTCATTTGAGCACATAACGGGCTTTATTTCGTATCTTGTTACTTTCAGTGGGAAAGATACATATAAAGATAATGAAGTTGTTGTCCTCTAGTTATTACTTTTGAATTTCAGTTTCGTTCTGTCATTTCGGATACTAACTTCTGCTTACATCATGTGACAGTTTCCAAATGGTTTTAAACTATAGTACATTGCAGAAATTTCGTATGAAAATCATTTACTTCTCTATGCATCATATCTTTGTTGGTGTTGTAATGCTTATTTAGTACTAAAGCGAAAAGAAGGAAATTAGGCCTTAAGGCTCCAGGGGCGATGGGGTCATTAGACCGAGCACAAGTGCAGACTGTGGAGGAAGGGACAAGGAAATCGGTCGTTTCTTCTTTAAAGAAACCTTCCAAGTATTCATGTTACGTGGTTTAGAGAAACTACGGAAATCCTAAATCTGGATGGCTGAGAGGGGAAATGAATCCTGGTTCCTGCGAATCCTATTACAGTGTCTTAAGCACTGCACAACCTCACTCGTATTGAGAACTGTATGTGAGTAGAAGATTCGGAACTAATTGTACTTGTATCTGCATTATCCGTCTAAACTCCCCTTTTCTTTTTCCATACCTTTGTGCAAACTTAGTCAACAAACTGGTTGGAAGTTCTTGGTGACGATTTCTTGTGTTACCCACTTCTACACGATATCATTAAGCTAATTACTGTTGGTAGCCACCTTACTATTATGAAAGGGGTAGATTGCTGAAGTTGGGTCACAGACTAATAGTCTGGCCTCAGTGGCAATGTGTGAATGAGTTGTGCTTGTGTGAATGTAAGTGCGTTTTCTACTTAAGAAGAAGACCTTTTGACCTAAAGCTCAAATGTGTAGCAGTCTATTTGTTGTGCTTGTCTGTGACTCAATGTCTCTTTCCGCCAGTTACATCATATTCATTACATTATAGATTCAGAATTGTGGTCGATTTTCACTCATATTGCTTCATCTCACTGCGATCGTCATTTATTTCACATTCGTCGATCAATTCTTTTCATGTCAGTGGATCTAATTAAGGTTGTAAAATCATCAAAGAACCAATAGTTTCTGGAATACGAATAAAAAAAAACTGAGCAACTTCTATAGTTTTTGCAGCTCAGAAAATGAAAGCCTAAAGCTAAACTCTTGAGCAATAACCTGATCTTGATCCCAAAGAAAATGTCTGAGACTATGTGTTAAGTGTGACTGAAACGTAGCAATCAAAATGTTAATAATTTGGCAGGTCTGCCTGTGCTAATAATCAATGAGTTGGTTCGTAAGGATATGGCATAACCAGGGCCGGTAAGATAACATTTCCCCTCGTCCCCTCCCCCCCCCCCCCCTCGTCCACCCACAACTCACATTAATTTCCTGTCCTTAGGCAGTTGGCACGACTTATAAAACGAAATTTAAATCAATTTGTCAAGGAAATTTATTGTTTTTTTCCTTCGACAATATGTACTACGTACATGTAATTCCGTAATAAAAATTAATTTACTAGTTTTATACCTCACTTGGTATGCGGGGCATCCACAGCTGTTGTTTGTCTATTTCAGCTGCTAAAACCGCAACACCTGTCACAACCTGATTTGCTAATCACTCAGTCACAATTACTTTCATAACCATAAAGTGAATCTTAAGATAAACAAAGAGATGAACCTTAAATAGTGATCACACCTCCGTGAGGATAAATAAAAGGCGGCCCTTACCTTCCTGCTTGAAACTGGCATATGAAATATACACCCGCCATCCATAAAATGATAGAGAACACGAGGCAAGACGAAGTCCAGCATATGGAGTGAGCAAACCACAAGCGAAGTGGCCAGTACGAGTTTGTTGGCTGCACTTGCTGGATTTCGTCTTGTCTCGCGTCTTCTGTCATTTTATGTGTGATGGATGCGTATTTTATATGTCAGTTTCAAACAGGAAGAAACGGCACATGTGTTATTTACCCTGTTGCAGATCTAATCTCAGTTTTTAAGTTTCATCTGTTTTTTATCTCAAGATGTGACTTTACAGTCACGAACCTAGCTGTGACTGAATGTTTAATAACGCAACATCTGGCATCTGTTGCGGTTTTCTCTGTTGAAATGAAGTTCAAACCACTGCTTAATATTAAAAGCAGTCAATTCGTTTCCATTCAAGATAACTCCTGAGGTCTTTAAAAAATTTTAGTGAGTTACTGTAATGTTCTAATTTCAACAAAATAATGAAAATATATAATTTCTGTTTTTTAGAGGCCCATCGGTAAAATGGGCTCTTACAGGATCACATTGTTATTCGTCTATTAAGGCTCCTTTTCTTAGGAACGGGTAAACATAACAAGCTGAAACTTATGTGAAATAGAAAGTCTCCCTTCTCGGCGTAAAATATGTAAGCTTCTCAGTTCATGTAGTCAAAATATGCGGGCTATTTCTGTCACATATTTTGATAATCGCGAACACACTTTTCAAAAGCTATATAGATGAACTCTTTATATTCATCATTAACTCTGTACGGAACCCTCACAGCAAGAGTCCAACTCGCACTTCTCCAGCTTCTTTCTTTTTATTCAATAACGAGAGATTTTAATTTTATTATGGAGGCTACAAATTGTTTCACATTCCATTGAAAAAAAGTAGGTTAGAAATAAAATAAAATTTTATACTTGCGTGTTAAAAGAAGACTCTGTTCAACAGAGTAAGTGGTATGTCACAAGTAAAGGAAACTCACCAATAAGTTGTTAAATTTTAGAAAATTTGCCATCAAAGTAGTTGGAAACCGGTAAACGTAGTCCAAATTGTTACATGTGCAACTGAAAAGGATAATACTTGTACCAGATTTTTCGTTATACAAAGCAGAAATTAATTAATAAAAGCATGTATAAACCCTACAGTTGCACAGTCCAGTGTGTCGATCAATACGCCACTTCGATAACAGGAAAAAATAATATAGTTTGCATTTCTGATACTTATTCCAGGTTTTATGTCTTTTGTATGGTTTCAAGCGTTTGATCATGCTAACAAGACAATATCAGTTTTTTTCTCTAGATCTCCTGGCACCATGCGTCCCGCGTCACACCAGGTCATGCATTTGAGAGAGTATTATGCAGCAACATTTTTGTCGGAATAGGTCAAAGAAGGGAAATGAGTTCGTTGTAATGGATGTTCGTTGTAGGAAGCCACAGACACGGCTCAGAGAAATTTCAAGCGAGCTGTATACACTTTTTGATCAAAACTACCCGGACATCCGTTAATAGACATTTACATGGTCTGTGTTCAACCTACGCTTTTATGACTGCTTCAACTTTGCAGGAGACACTTTTAGTGAGATGCCCTTAATGTCTGTGCAGGATTAGTAGTTCATCTTCGTCAGGAGCAGAAACCTGAGAGGGTACGGATGTTGGACGCTGGGTTTGGAGCGAAGTCGACGATCTAACTCATCTTCATGGTTTCCCATTGGGTTAGGGTCGGTACTCTGGTCCGGACTGTCCACTTCACGAATGTTCTTCACGAACTATTGAGTCACAAATAACTTTCATCTCCGGACTGTTCCTCTGGTTCAAAAATGGTCCAGATGGCTCTGAGTACTATGGTATTTAACAGCTGAGGTCATCAGTACCCTAGAACTTAGAACTACTTAAACCTAACTAACCTAAGGACATCGCACACATCCATGCCCTGCGACCGTAGCAGTCCGTGGTTCCGGACTGAAGCACCTAGAACCGCTCGGCCACCAAGGCCGGCTGTTCCTGTACAGTATTACAGTATGTAATACACTATGCTATAAAATGTGTCCATATCCTTCCGCATTTTGCGTTTTCTTAAGCACAGTAAGGGGAACACACACTAACCACGAAAAACACTTGCATACCATACCATCTACATCTACATCTACATCTACATCCGTACTCCGCAAGCCACCTGACGGTGTGTGGCGGAGGGTACCCTGAGTACCTCTATCGGTTCTCCCTTCTATTCCAGTCTCGTATTGTACGTGGAAAGAAGGATTGTCGGTATGCTTCTGTGTGGGCTCTAATCTCTCTGATTTTATCCTCATGGTCTCTTCGCGAGATATACGTAGGAGGGAGCAATATACTGCTTGACTCTTCGGTGAAGGTATGTTCTCGAAACTTCAACAAAAGCCCGTACCGAGCTATTGAGCGTCTCTCCTGCAGAGTCTTCCACTGGAGTTTATCTATCATCTTCGTAACGCTTTCGCAATTACTAAATGATCCTGTAACGAAGCGCGCTGCTCTCCGTTGGATCTTCTCTATCTCTTCTATCAACCCTACCTGGTGCGGATCCCACACTGCTGAGCAGTATTCAAGCATTGGGCGAACAAGCGTACTGTAACCTACTTCCTTTGTTGTCGGATTGCATTTCCTTAGGATTCTTCCAATGAATCTCAGTCTGGCATCTGCTTTACCGACGATCAACTTTATATGATCATTCCATTTTAAATCACTCCTAATGCGTACTCCCAGATAATTTATGGAATTAACTGCTTCCAGTTGCTGACCTGCTATTTTGTAGCTAAATGATAAGGGACCTATCTTTCTATGTATTCGCATCACATTACACTTCGCTACATTGAGATTCAATTGCCATTCCGTGCACCATGCGTCAATTCGCTGCAGATCCTCCTGCATTTCAGTACAATTTTCCATTGTTGCAACCTCTCGATACACCACAGCATCATCTGCAAAAAGCCTCAGTGAACTTCCGATGTCATCCACCAGGTCATTTATGTATATTGTATACCGCCTCCTCCTCCGTACTTCACTGTTGACGCAGGTAACGCCCTCCAGGCATTGGCCAAACCCAAACCCTTCCATGCATCACCCGAATATCTCGTTTCCAGTCATCCGCTATCCAGTACCGTCGCTCTTGACGCAACCTCACGTGACTCAGGTGACATCCAATGACTGGTCGACGTGCAGTCACTGAACTCTCCTGTCCGAATCATTCTGTTATTGCTTCTGTAGCGACAACACACTACGTTCCGTCTTCTTTTATACCGACGGGACCGTCTCTCGTGACATGTAGTGGTCAATTCCGCATTAATAGAAGTCGTCGAATGCTTTTGTTCAGACAATGTGTAACCAGAACAGTGCGAGCGATGTTTTGTGATGTAGAAACATTAGGAAAGCACTAAACCCTGTTATGGCGAGACTGGGAAAGCTACTGATTGCGACAATCGGAATCTTGAAAATACTATACGAAACGTTCATAAAATATCTCTGTTGACCGCTTGCATGGTGTACAATATTGCAGTACCTGTGTTATTCCGAATTACGATGTAATGTTCCGTCGGACATGCATGCCTCACATGTACGGGAATATGCATAATGGATGAACGAATAAAGGGCCTAGATCCAACGTTGACGACGTATGGCAGTTTCCGGCTGGCTGTGAGTCGTGTTTGTACGGCCGAATGGACGCACGGTAGCTCAGCGTGTTCGGTCAGAGAGCTTGTTGGCCTCTGTAATAAAAAACTGAGTGGAAGGATCAACAAAACGAACTTGACTGGATTTCATGTGTCGTCCACAACGATCAACAACGAACAAAATGGGAAAAAAAGAAATAAAAAATGGTAAGGCGCTCGCGCGCGATAAGAGGAAAATCCGGGTTTGAGCCCCAGTACAGCAAAAAATTTTACTGTCGTCATTCCATTATACAGCTGATGGTTGTCCATGTTTGTAACTGCGAATCCATTTCATGCACTTGTGTAGTACTCTCGCTGCAGATAATGTCCAGAGATATGCATAGAATGATCCGCTGGGAGGCGATATGACTTTCTTTTCATAACTGCTCTGTTGCCTCGCTGATATCTGTTAGTGCGGTGCAGACACAGCAGTGTGAAAATGTGGAAGAATGTCTTGTAGAGTGGTGTGTCACGTTCCACATCCGTGTTTTTGGAACTGTTGCGATGACCTGAGTCTGTTCTTAGTCGTCTGGGCTCGGACAAGTAGTTTGGATGGCTAGACACGCACAGTTGTTTATGTAAACATTCCAGACAACAGCATCCTCGACCAATGCGCTTTGTAATCGGACCCTTTCTGTACCTGCAATATAATGACCCTGTCCACAAAGCGATGACCATTGTTTTCTTTTATTGCAGCCTGTGATCACAATAATTGTCGTCAGTCCATCGATTTCAGTCAGTGGTGAGTATCTTCAGATCTGTTTAAAATGTGTGATAATGTAGTAAGGCCGAGTGACATAATCAAGAGATACTCTTGCTTTATTATATGAGGACTGTCACCACAGACGTGAATCGACAGTCTGACAACATTTTGTGTGATTATAAACTGGGATAAAAGAAACAAGTCTACTCTTCCTAGTTCACTGTTTCTATCCGAGACTACGTCGCAGTATGACATGACCATTTTAACAAATCTGGTGTTTTCCCTTACCTGGCCAACTACTAAATCCCAAATGAATCCTATCAAATATCTTTGAAGTGAGGTGGAATGACGGTTGCATGGCAGATAAAATCGGTCAGAAACCTGACAACACCTGTTTCCAGTCCTTTTTCACTCGTTTCTCCTCTTGTGTCAGTCTCTTCATCTCAGAATATCAACTATGTCCCAGTTTTTAATTTACATATACTTATATGTCTATTCATCTACAATTTATCCCCCGCTATAGATCGCTCTAGAACCATGGAAGTTATACCCTGATGTCTTAACACACACGCTATCATCCTATTTCTTCATCTAGTTGATGTTTTAATTCTGCAGAGTACCTCCAGTATATTGTCCTACGAATTACCAGTACTACGTGTATAAATTAAAATTGACAGGTAAATCAGGAAATGAGGACCGATTATGCAGAGAACCATCGCATATCTTATCTCATCAGTGACAGACAAATCAGAAAACAAGGACAATGACACATCACTCATTCTGGCCTTATTCTATGAGGTGATCCAATACACGACTTTATAAGAAGGATAAAATGACAGATGTGCTAGAAATGTGGTCATAATTATTTCGGGAGTTAAAAATAACTATGAGTTTTTCTAACTGATTTGTGTCTTTTACTAGACGAACATTTATTTGTGCTTGCATTTGCACAACAAGAATAACAAAAACTCTAAGACAAAAAGCAGTACTATACAAATATGTATAGGGAAAAGTCACCATACATTCGAAAAGACAAATGGAAAAGAAAATTTAACTAACTGTAAATAAGGCGTCCATGCAAAATAAGTTAGGAACTTATGTTAAGAAATAATTGACACACAATGGATTACAATGATGTGAAAAGTAAACTATATTATCGAGACAATAAAACTGCAACGAAATTAAAAGTAAGAAAAAACTTCGACTGACGTAAACTTGTTGCTCCTTTCATGACACCATACGAGACGACAGCTTTTAGGGCGTGGCAACTTTCACCACTGAACACATTCATATATCGCTTTAGACTTAATGACGTCTGAGGGAAAGGAAAATTTTTCTGTAAGATATGTTATAACGCAATAGACGAAACTTATATACAAATGGTTGGTTTAAGCTTCTTAGAAAAGACTGTGGAGTTCAAATACGATGCTACAGGTAACATTGTGTTTTAACTGTGGGGAAGAGAGACGAAGTTGCCTGGACGCAATAGTGAACAACACCAGGCCCCTTATGAATAACGTGAATTTTAAAGTGAAAATATTCAACATTAGTCGAAGTTTATAAAGAAAATTTCAAACCGCAAACAGTCAATAGTTAGTGCAAATCCTCAGTCAGTTACATCTGTTTCAGTCATGATATACAACATCCTGTCTTGGAGTAAATCTGCTTATAGTTTACGACACGATTGGTATGTAAAACTAATGACTGGAGAGGGAATCTAACAAAAATGTTGAAAAACCTTAAGTGGGAGACACACAAAGGAAGATAGCGTACATCAAGCTGTTCGGAAAACTCCAAGAACCGTCTTTCATCGCGGAAGCATTAGAATATCATTCATCACACTGCATATTTAACCTGCAGAGGTTGTGCAGACAAAAATATGCAGCTAACAGCTCGCACTTAGATGTACAACCAGTCTCTTTTTCCAAAGTTCTAGTTGCGAATGGAACAGCAAGAAACCATAATAAATTTACAACAAAAAGCACGTACTGAAACACATTTCACAGTTGTCCACACTGTTGCTAACCATGTTTATAAGTTCATGGGACAAAAAATTGTTGTTTTTACAGTTATATTAGTATTACACTTTTTATTATGCAAATTCGTAAGCGAAACATCTGAATACTTCCCTGCAGAGGTTGTGTTGAGTCTAGTAAACTCATTTTGACAGTCAGGTATGAGCAACAAAATGTGACAGTATATTGAGATTGAAAAAGGAGCTTATGATCTTGAGTGAAAGTCG
This sequence comes from Schistocerca gregaria, assembly GCF_023897955.1. Taxonomy (NCBI): domain Eukaryota; kingdom Metazoa; phylum Arthropoda; class Insecta; order Orthoptera; family Acrididae; genus Schistocerca; species Schistocerca gregaria. The sequence continues at coordinate 426,567,825 of NC_064922.1, forward strand.
AAAATTTTGAATGTTATATGGAACAGACTTAAAGGCTTTCCACAAGAAGAGTGTCAATTGATACAGCTAAATATTAAGATAATGCTCTTGCACTCTGCAAATATAGCTGACATTCTCAAGTACCTCATCTTGGTAACATTAGGACAAGCTCTAACACAGAATATCAGTGATAAATGCAGGAAGCCTATGAGATAAGGAAGAGTGTAGGAGCAACAAGTCTTTATCCTGCATATTTCATTTGGTAAGCAGCTTAGCAAGCACCAAAATGCCATACAGTGTCACAGAATGTGAAATCACAGAGCATATGCAGCATTCCATCAATGCCGACGATAAATTGCTCTGAACATGAGATTCAACAATGTTGCAACTATGACAGGAAGTAGTAGATTTAGAATGTCAATGATTATTTTATATGTTTCCTGGCATACATCACTTCTCTCCTGATACCTGTTTGACATGTGACAGATGTTATACGTTTTAGCAGTGTGATACTAATAATTAGTGACTCTAACGCTTTAGGGCATAGGAATTACATGTGATTATCCTCATCAAATGTAAGCATCGCATTCCCAGTGTCTCCCAAAACGCATGTGGCAGCGACATGACTGAGATGGTTTCAATAAAATTATCATGTAAACAGCGGAATATGGAGGAGATGGCATTGTATTAACGCTGTTTGGACTGTACTGGGAGCGTATAACATCTACTGCATTAGTCATAGCGTTACACTGATTTCTTTATTTTTTAATGCTGCTATGAAGATCTACCATGCAAATGATATTCTCAGACAGTATCATATTCCACAAATCTTAACATTGTCTGCACTCTTATCACAAACTTTCATTACTGAGTCAATAGTAACTGAAAATTATTGTCAGGTATATATTCAAGCTAAGCACATATAGGTACATAGAGAGTAATATTTCGATACTTGTTCTAGTCTAACTTGCGTCACTGGTGAATACGCCCTAAGGTGCTAAGATGCTGTTTTCCTTTGCACTGTAAATTGTCTTGTGTAGCAATGTTCTTTCTGATCTTCTATAGTACACAAACACTGTACTGCTGCCAATGCAATAAATTGTAACATTATGCATTCGAGAGTTCATTTCATCTGTAGCTTCCTCACCTGGGTCTTCTCACACAAATGAACTTTTTCTCATTATTTCATTAATAATGTTTTTATCTACTTTCATTTTTTATTCATGTTGTTTACAAGCTTGTGTGAATGATTATAGTTATATCATATGTAATTTTGTTCCATTATTGTGTCCTATGTTACTGCTCAGCACTATTTCCTTTTTTCAAGACTTTTCTTTCAAAGTCGCTATATTATTGATGTAGACTATGAGTCTAACGACTATGATGTCGGATGCCAGACTCATTCAGTATGCTGTTCACACAAGATTTTCTCCATTTTATATTTGGGATTAACTGTAATTTTAAATTTTACAAGATTGCTTAAATTTCTTGTACAACATATTAGTTCCTTAGTTAGGGTAGTAAGTGGTTACTAAATATTTACTTGTGTGGGCTTGACTCGCTGCTACAAATTCGAAAGGCCTGTTCCCAGTGAATATACAACTGTTACATTTTGATCTGAAAGAGTATGAGAGTATGTAAATTTCTTAAATAAAATCTTTTAATTAATTAAATTGTACTATGATTAGCTAAATATGAAAATGAATCAACTGCATCAAATAGTATGAAATTATTCACTAATTGTATTTGTCTATATGTAAATAATAATTTTTATTAAATACACAAAGATGAATTAGTACTGGTTTTTAATTAATATCATGTTCCAATTTTAAAGCTGTGAGCAGAAATGACTTTTTAAATAAATGGGTGCTCTACTCAATTTTAACTTTGGATCTGCAGAGTTCTTTACATACTGCTATCTAAGCAGTGTATACTGGTATTTACATACAGAAAATGAATAGTATAATATTGTTACTTCAGATGTATTAAGAGCTTTAGCAATATCATCACACTATATTTGACCACAGCACATACTCTTTTGCAAATATAACATTATTGACATGACATTTCTAGTATAATGATTGTAACCACTTTTGTTCTTTCTTATATGTCTGACATAGCTAACATGCTGTGTCTCAAATGAAGAGTTTTTGATTTCATGTAGTCATGATTAAATTCATTGAATATAAAGCATCAACTGACATAAGCATCATAATCCCTTCATGAAAGATATGGATTGCTATTATATTTAGGTAAGGGCTATACTTAGAGAAAACAAATGCTAACTGAAGAATATCTGGCTTTATTCTAACATCTAGAAAACAAACTCCTTCAGTAATTAAAAACAAATAATCTACACACATAATATTAGGAACATACTTCTCAACTTATATCATTACTCAAAAATGTGTACATATGAGACAGATGGCTATATTTAGCTTGAGTGCAGTTATATGAACTGCTTCTATGTGCCGCAAAATTTATTTTTTTTGATTCTGTTTATACTGCAAAATATTCAACAGTATTGAGCGTACTAACAAGTCCACATCATTTCTGTCACGTAGTTTTGAGATATTCTACTTCTTTACAGATGCGTAACTGAAACTTGCTTTATGTCATACCAGAGTGTTTTTTATAATTGAAAATATGTACAAAATTTTGATTTCACATTAACATTAATGTGTTTCTCATCTATAATCTCATACTTGATCGTTTTTTATGATAGTCTCTTTGGTTAATGTCATTCTCATTGTCTAACATCAATGGATTGTGAAACTAGTTGACTCCTTTCTATCTTTTTGAATCAGCAGCTACAATAATGAAGAGAAGTAATGTCAGGAATAATCTAAAATTAATGTTGAATTCTAAAATACATGATCGTAAACACATATACAGAACGTTTCCACTCTCATACTGACTAGTTACTAATATCAATCTGCTAATGTGCTATGTTTTTATGTTCTTAAATTAACTTATTTGGATCTAGTACTGGCCATCCAGTTCCAAGAGATGTGTTTCACATTATCTATCTTTAAACTTCGTTTTGACTGACTGTAATAGATTAGTTTCGTTGTGAATGTCTTCAGTACACATTTTGTGATCTGACTTAGATTTACAGTATGTAATGTATCTTTAACACCCAGGGCGAACCAGAACCCCACCAACAAACTTTCAGAGATAACAGTTTGGACGAACACAAGGTAAAAAAGTCCCACAAACATGGGCTCTAAAATGTGTAACTTAAAGAGCTATGAGCACTTGTTCATCTTCGGTATTGCGGAGTACAGCTCTTCTCCTGCACGCTCATGTTTTGGAACAAGTTAGTCTGTATCAGAATAAAAAAGTCCAGTAAACATATCCTCTGAAATGCATTACTTAAGAGATACGAGCATTTGTTCAGTAGGATGTAAGTGCTTCACAGCAGTGAAGATGAATAAATGCCATAGCTCATGAAGTATAAATATTAGAGCGTATGTTTACTGTACATTTTCTTCTTCTTTTGGTCCACACAACCACCTCTGAAAGTTTGTCGATGGAGTTCTGGTTCAACGTGTGTAATTTCTTTATATCTGGTTGTGAAATTTCCGATGATTTGCTCTATGAATTGATTTATGTATTGATATTCTTGCTGGTATATTCCTACTTTTCATGAACACACATGAATTTCATTTTATTGCTAGTGTACTTAGCTTCCTATAACTTTTACTGTGATTTTGAGTGTGGCTATTTGTTCAAATATACAGTATTTGAAGTTTTTGTGTGTCATAAAGAGGATTTTTTGTATATTGTGAACCTTTGTGTTATTCATGGTAAGTCATATAGTCATTCTGATTTGTTGCTCATGTCGTTATTTCATATCCGCTTTTCAACTGTAATTTAAGTTTATTATTCAACCACTGAAATGTCTGTAATCATAGCCACTGTCCTTCCCTAGATTTACACTGTCCATTCATTGCAGTTTCGATAGCTAAATCTGAAAAACTTTGCTGTATGAACCATGTGTTTCATTTCTTCAGGATTTTGATCATGTGGACCTGTGAAATTTACATCCAGTATCAGGCCTGTTTCTGTGTGATACCTGTCTAAGTTGTGACTGTATGCTTTCACTTCTTTCTTTATGGAACATCTAGTGCATAGATTTCTTTCGATATATTTTTCTATCATGAACATTGTGGCCTCCAATTGTTGGTAAATGAGACGATGTGATCTGTTCGGTAAAGCTGTACCTTTTCTTAAATATCATGTAGATTCCATGGTAATATTGTAGAGGCAGCAAAATTCAATAGCTGTTCTGAATTCAAAGCAAATCAGGATGCCTACACCATATTCACTGGTATATGATTAGTTTTGGACTATCTGTGACTCTCAAGTCAATTTGACAGTGTGTGTTATAAAAATATCTTTCAGAATAGATGCATTATTCTGATAAGAGCAGTCAACACATTTTGCATCTTTTTAAGTTTGCAGTGCTGGATCAAGATAGGATATCTTTACATCACCTCTGATGATACAAGCATAACCAAACAAGATGTAGAAAGTAAAAAATAGTCCGTGGAGCATTTAAAAAAGAAATCAGTTACAAAATACAGTACATCATAAAATTAAGAAATTGTTGTTTCCAAAGTTTAAGACAAATATGTTGACATTTGAAGTTCAGTTGGAAAACTGCCATTTATTTGAGAGGAAAGAGTAGACAAATAGAAATATGCATTGGAAAACTGTGCAAAGAGAAAGTACCATTCAAAAGCATGGCTAACGAAAAAAATATGAGGCCAATGCAAAAAAACCTCGTTTGCAGCCCACTGCCAGTATTTTGTTTGTTTTATTTGACCTATGTACATTGTGTTTTATAAATAGTTCCAATTTTCAAGTATTGTTTCATAGCATTATAAGCAGCTTCTTAACTTGTGTGAACTTCTGCATTGCTATAGTAATAGTGAAATGTAAAACACACATTAACGTCAGTGTCAAATAACATAGGCACAAAGGCCTGGCATTGTTATTAATCAACAATGGAGCTTCACTTATATATATATTTTTTGTAAGCTGTCCCATTCGTACAAATAATGTTTTGAGAGGGATTTCTACCTATATATATATATATATATATATATATATATATATATATATATATAGGTATAATATAGCTACTTTTTTGTTTGCAAGAAAGTAGGAATTACATTTGTGTATATATATATATATATATATATATATATATATATATATATATATATATATATATATATATATATAGGCAGAAATCCCTCTCAAAACATTATTTGTACGAATGGGACAGCTTACAAAATTTTCTCAAGTACTCATTCTTGTAATCATAGAAAATGTAATACTTGCCATGATGTATGTGAGCTTCACTTAAACTTACATTTCTTTATATTTATGTATATGGCAAATTTTTCATGGTATTATTCTTTATTTCAGAAAGTGTATTATCTATGTTGATTTGTAGCTGATAAAGTGACTTTCATACAGTGTTTTGTCATATGATCTTTTTGTAATGGCAGTAGAATTCGAGTGTTTCTGGAAAATATTTCATGTCTTTTATTTCAATCAGTGAATGTGTATATTACATACTGTTCTGTGTGCTAGAGATGGCATCTTATTTAGTGTGTTTGTGTTGTCACTTAGTATCTGATGTGTGCATTATTTATGTAACCACTTAGAATTTTCTGCATAGGTATGGAGATTCCTGCACTGAGCAATATTGTACAGTAAAAGATCTGGTCTGTTATGTTATCGTCATCATCAATATCATCATCATCATCATCATCATTTACCCTTCCAGCAAACCGAGTATGGTTGTAAATAAGCTTCTTGCAACTTTTCTTCTTCTTTCACAGCTGTTGCTCAAGTATCTTATGCCAGCTGGCACCTGGCCTGTGAGTTTCTTCTCCTCCCTACTGTCACAAGTTTGATATCTTTCCAGTGGAATTTTATTCAAACTAAGCCTGAGGAGTTCTTGTAGTACCCATCGTCTTCATCTGCTCATGACATTGCAATTGATTGCGTTCAATAATCTCCAAGGAAGTTAGATTAGGGTTTGTTGTGTCGTCCAGACAGAGGTCATTAGAGACGAAGTGATCTCCAGGAAGCTTCTTTATAATCCAAGCAGTTGCCATATATCTCATTCCTTCTTTTTTCGCTACTTTTTTTGTTTGCAAGAAAGTAAGAATTACATTTGTGTGACCTGCAGACAGTTATTACTCAGTTTAGTAACTGTTGCTGATTCTAGCTCATATGTTTCAAATTTTTAAGTAGGAGATATATTTTATAAATGCTGATCTTAGAAGCGCGTTTAAATGTTCCTGTACAATTTAACTGACGTATCGCCTAGGGAAAAGTGGACAGCTTTTTATTCTGTTTCAAATCTCTTGAAGTGTGGTGTTTCAAACGAACTACATGCTACCCATTCACTAGAAGCATTCGCCCTTTCTGCCTCCCAGTCGCTAATCCTTATATGGTCTGTTGAAGAGTTCCTCCTAACACCAAACCAGCTACTTTAGATTAGCTGATTTTAAAATTTGCTTACGTAATTTTTAATTCCAGAGGCCTTGTTCGGTTTTTACCTCCACACTGTGTCGTCCCAAATAATTACATCGTCTGTGGAACAAAAGGCATTACTGTTTGATCCTTCCTTATTTCTGCTTTTCAAGCTTCATCAATTATCATGACGATGAGGAATGGCGCCAACCAACTTTATTTTTTGACTCATTTATAAAAAACTGGCTTGTGATTATGGACCTATATACAGCTTTTGACTTCATCATATAATCACCTCATAAGTGCAGTGATGTTATCAGAAAATTTCTCCTGATTCAGATACTTACTTCTAAAACCATCTTGTTGTTCCCCAAATGAAGGTTAAACAACATTTATTTTAAAGGCTGTCACGGAGGAATCAGCCTCAAATAATTTGAAAAACATTTCCTACCATGACCGGTTATGGACAGTTATATCCTTCTTCAGATGGCTACACTTCTATTATTACAGAATCAGTATATAAGTACATTCATCTGACGCTGGATGTAATAGCACGAAATCAATCATGGCAGTAACAGAAATTTTCTTACAAGTATCTATGACTAGTTGTGTTTTCACTCAGCAACCCTTGATTGACTAATAGCCAAGGACTGACTAATAGCCAAGCACTTCAACTAGATCATGGATGGATAAAATAACATTTTATTATATTGTTCTGCAGGATCTATTACAGATTTTTAGTCTGCTGGATAGGATAGTTAGGCCTCTTTATTTAGTACACTTATTCATATCGTCCTTTACCAGATAAATATTCTATACAGCCACTAAGGCCTAATTTTTCCAAGTGTATTCATAATTTCTATATTGAATTCAGCCCATCCAACAGCCTTATTATTTTTATTTTGGATCTTGTTTCTTCCACTTCCAATTAGGCAAACATTACACCACAAGAATCATGGAATTCATTGTACGCAAGAGCTCGTCTCTATTATAGTTTAACATAATACCATTTCAATTCCATTGGAATAAAGTATTTAAACATCTTTGGAACTCCTGTAATATATTTGTCTAATCACCTGTCACCTCATTGTAAGGATGTTCTGATGATTCGGTAGATTCATTTTTAGTTTTTCTTGTCTTTTGAGACTGTATAAAAGTTCTTATTTCCATAGCAGTAGCAATGTATTCACATTTCCAGTACCTTCAACCAGTTGATTGACTTGTAATTTCTTCTGTCTGTCAACTGACAGCTACTCATCTACTACACTTGGATCCCCTTGTGTTTTTCGTTGATTTAGGGCTCATCTTGCAAAGTTCTTATCCCTCGTATTCTCTTCCAATGATTTTTTTCTTTAAATTTTTGCATCTCTCATCCTCATATTACATCTACTGCTCCTACCACAAACGTGTTCAGAATCTCCTAGTGTTCATCTACTGATTGTAGTTCTCCTCTTGGCAACACTCACAGATATCTTCCGTGTTTTTCTCTTTTACGCTTATTTCAGTGAGTCACCAAGTTTTTATTTTCGGAATTCATTATAACAGACAGTGGGAGGTCTTGCCCATACAATATTTCCTACTAACACTCTGTGGCCTTCACCTAGATCTTTACTTCGAGTGACGCTTACGTCACTCGCCATCCTCCACACCTTTCGACCTGTCAATGTGTAAGCCATTAGTGCATCTGTTTTATCATCTTATCGATACCTTGTTATGCCATGGAAGTCTCTAGCCTACAATAAGGAGTTGTCCACCATTATACTGTTTTTCATGCATAGATGCAGTAGATGTTCTTCCTGTGCAGTTCTACCTCCCACCCCAGGAGGGCATTATGTATCTTCTTATCTTGCTCGTTGTGACCTAGTTTGTCTTAACATTAGATTTTCACATTCCATGTGCGTTTCCATGTTACTGAGGAAGTTTGACATATCTTCTTTGAGGCATTCTATTTGTGGTGCATAGACTTAGAACAAACTCCACTTTTCTCAGTGAGATTCATGTGCTGTCTGATTATTCTTTGATTAAATAACTGATGTTGATTGCATGCATGTTTCCCTTTCCTCGGCTCTCTTTCATTCTCCTGTCAATAGAGCCTGTAGTCCGATCTGGGATTTCCATCTCGATAACATGTCTGTGTTCGGTTCTGACTGCTAGTGTAACAGCAGGATGTGGGCTATTTTACTTGTTTTGAGAGCGAAATATTCTCTAATATGCTAATAATTGATCTTATCTATAATTGTTTTGAATTTGTTAATTTCTGATCGTTGTTGTTCTATCCACTTGTTAGTAAATGCTTACTACAGATGGACTTGGCTTTTCCCATGTTCTTGAACTATGTGCTGTATCGACAGCCTATGTGGCTCCATTGGTTTTCTAGATCGATGAAGCTTCTCTTCAAGTTTATCGACATAAATATTCCTTCTTTCTATGTTCAGCTAATTTGCATGACTGAGAAGTTAACTGTCTCTTCAAGGTATGGCAAGTAAGCTAACAACATTAATCTTATTTTAAGAATGAGTAAAATACAAAGCAATACATGCACTTTAAGGAGGACTAATAGAACCAAAAGAAATACCATTTCTTGATTTCCTGTCTTTCACTGATGAACTTCAGACAGAAGTTTTCAATGTTCTTGAAGAGCCTTCATAGCTACAGTAATGGTCCAAGGGCACAAAAGACCCCAATATGTTTTGTGTCTAAAGGACATTCCCCACTTCATGTTATTAGCCATTTCCAACAACATGTATGAAGGGTTAGACTAACGGGAAATATATTATTGTAAATTAATCAAAGAAAACAGACTGGTACCAGCAAATCCTTTTACATAAAAAATTAATCTATTTGTAGTGTCTAATGAAATCTAAACGATGACACTTCTCAAATGGAATGTACTGTTCCAAAGAAATGTACTAGAAAACACAGACTGTTTGACAATGAATCGAACTTCCATTCGTTTATGTATGTGAGTTTGTCATAGAAATTCTGCCTGACATTGGGTAACTTGAGAAATAATTATTAATAAAAAGAGTTGGGACATTCGAGGCAATAATGACACTAAAAATTCTCTTAGGAGATAGGTTTAAGAAAGACAAGCCTAAATTTATAGCATCTGTAGATTTAGAGAAAGCTTCTGATTATCTGGATTGGACTACACTCTTGAAATTTTGAGTGTAGTACAGATAAAATACAGGGAGCGAAAGATTATTTACAACCTGTACAGAAACCAGACTGTAGGTACATGAGGACGTGAAAGGGAAACCATGGTTGAGAAAGGAGTGAGACAGAGTTGTATCCTATTCGTGATGTTATTCGGTAGGTGTACTCGCCAAGCTGTGAAAGAAGCCACAGAAAAATTTGGAAGGGTAATTAAAGTTCATGGGTAAGGAACAGAAACTCTTAGTTGCCAATGACATGTAAATTCTGTCTGAGATGGCTAAGAACTTGGAGGAGTAGTTGAATGCAATGAATGGATAGTCGCTTGAAATGAGACAAGATGAAAATCAACACAGTAAAACATGGGTTATTGAATGTATTCGAATTAAATGAGACTATTCTGAAGGAATTAGATTAGGAAATGAGAAGCTTAAAGTAGTAAATGAGGTTTGTTATTTGGGTTGTAAAATAACTGATGATGGCCGGAGTAGGGAAGATATAAAAACTGCTGACAGCAAGGGAAAGATGAATTTGTTAATATCTAATATCAGTTAAAATATCATGCAGTCTTTCTGTAGATATTTGACTGAAATACAGTGTTGTATGGAAGTGAATCGTATGAGATAGGCAATTCAGAGAAGATGAAAATACACGCTTTTGAAATGTCGTGCTACTGAAGGAATCGTGTGAGATAGGCAATTCAGAGAAGATGAAAATATACGCTTCTGAAATGTCGTGCTATTGAAGACTGCTGAAGTTTAGATGTGTAGATTGCGTAACTAATGAGGAAGTACTGAACAGGATTGTGGAGAAAAGAAATTTGTGGTATAATTTGACTAAAAGAAGGGATCGACTGATAGTTTGCATTGTGAGACATCAAGGAATCACCAATTTAGTATTGGAGAGAAGTAGGGAGGAGGGGGAGGGAGTAAGGATTGTAGAGGGAGACCAAGAGATTAATACAGTATGGAGATTCAAATGGATGTAAGTTGCGGTAGTTATGCAGAGAGGAAGAGGGTAGCACAAGATAAACTGGCATGATGAGCTGCATCAAAACAGTCTGTCGACTGAAGGCCACAACAACAACAACAACCATTCGTTTATTAACGTTCACTAGTGATAGATAGTAAATGAGGAAATGACATTTTCTTTTGATTGAGTAATGTGTGCACATTGTTTGTACTTTACCCGTTTTTAATATAAGACCAGTGTTGCTGGCTTGTTTGGTTTATCTGCCATTTCTTGGAGACACAGTGATTTTTGATGCATACAAACCAGTTAAAAATAGAAAAAAAGAATATTCATGATAATGAGCTTGAGTAGTGACGGTGATTCGAGCAGGAGGTCAATGCCGACATACATGCTGTTAATACAGGTTGTAGTTCAACAAAATGTAGAGAATCTAGTTCGTAAGTAATAAGCATTTACGACCTTATGGAAATAAAACAAGAAGTATAAATCAATAATTTCAAAACAATATGAGATAAAAGCAATTATCGGTAATTACAGACCATAAATACGCTTCCAAAAACAAGAAAATGACATGAATCTCTTGATTTAACGAGACAAAGTGCAGAATAATATTTAAGTTCAATCTAAGGGCTGCTGATAATTTTCATGAATCAGTTATTCATTGTCATTCATTCACTCCTTTATTCATACATCGTGTCCTGTAAATCCCATCCTAAAGGTCAAGTTATACATTAATAGCCATACTGTGATCTCTTACCGTAAAGTATACTAACAAGAGATTATGACTAGTGCTAATCTGTTTATGAGTTCATCCCATTCATAAGTTCATCCTAAATTCAGTTTTTCTATTAATCAGAATTACCATTATGAAGAATATGCAGTGACACGAAAGTACCAGATCCTTGGGTCCCTAAAGAGACTTCTACAGTAAACTTCGCTATCAAATTTACACGATATTCCTACTGCATACTTCTATAGAATAAATGATTTTTGACGTTAGCCGCCTTATCCCAGAAGACTATATGGTACGACACTATTAACGAAATTATGCAAAGTATGCTACCAGTCCTGTCACAACAGTGAGATAAATTTCTAATTCAGAAGCAGGCACAAATTTGCTGGTGCCCCTCAACTTATTCGTGTTTTACGGACTAGAAGACGCTACGGACTGTAAGTTGCACCTTAATTTTTGAACAGTTTTTTTTTAAATAACATTTTTACCATTTTTACTTTTAGATTGGAAAGATAGTCTAAAAAATTAGTTTTTAAAGCCGAACTGACCTTTAAAATCCCGGAAAATCATCATCTGAACTTTCTTCTTCTTCTTCTTCTTGTTGTTGTTGTTCTTCTTCTTCTTCTTGTTCTTCCTCGTCGTTGTCATCGTTGTCCTCTTCATATGTAAGAAGGTCTTCACTGCCATCAACTGCTTTACGTATGGCGCATTTCTTGAAATATTTAACAATAAAGTCATCTCTCACTCTATACCAGGATTGTTTTATTTATTGATTGTTGGTCGGTTTAAAGGTCTCTTCGGCGTGAATTCATCTTGAGTTTCATTCATCATCCATTTCTTCCGTTCCGCTCTCATACACACTTTAAATGGTTTTAGGTTTTTATCGAGGAATCGAGAGGTTGCAGTTGTGAAGTAAGTCATCCCAGAATAACAGCAAGCTCTGTATTTCCCTGTCTCAGTTTTTCTTTCATAGAGTTTTTCAAATGATTTCTAAACTGATCTAGCACAAGAACAGAACTATTATTCAACAAAGCACCATTCCTTCTGTCCCACACTCTATTAATCCATAATTTCATTCCAGCCTGGTCCAACCAATCCTTGTCCTGCATGTGAACAACAACTGGTGATATTTCAGAAGGTTTTGGGACTGTTTTACGCTCGAATGTTATCATTGGAATAGTTAAAAACCTTCAGGACAACATCAAAGGACAATAGTGTAGGGCATTTTTCATGTCCAGTTGTTTTTATAGCTACAGTTTTAGCATATTTCTTGGAAACAGTTATGTTACTCGGCACATCAAGTGTCAGAGGAATTTTGCCCATATTCGCTATTTGACGTAGTTCCACACAGATTTTTTTATGTTGAATAATAAAGGGTCGGAAAATTAATGTTTTCTTTTAATGTTCTTTTGGGATTTTTTGAGATATTTTGGTTTTGGTGCGCATGACGCTTCATAAACCTGTAGCACCAACCAACTGCGCCCTTAATGTCAGTTAATTTCCACTGTAGTGCTAGCTTACGGACCTGTATCTGAATCATTTTTGTATTAATTCCAGTGCAATTTCGATGGTGTTCTTGAATCCATTTCAATGCGTCATCTCCTAGTTTTGACCATTTTGCATTCAATCATCTATTTAAAAATTTAGTCTTAGTCATTTTTTCAGTTCTTTTTTACTAGCCCTCCAATCGCGAATAATTTTTGCTTTTGTGGAGGGCCGAAATGCCGCTCAGCTGCTCTGTTTCCACGTTGCCCTGCATCTGCTATTACTTTCAGTTTGTAGCCCACATCATATGACTATCTTTCATTTATTTCCATTACGAAACTAGCTACTAACAAAAGTATTGTACTGTTACCGATAATGCAAATCACTTTCAGTTCAAGTTCCCTGGGACCGTAGGCTGCAATGACGCATAATAGGCTGGACATTGTACTGATTTTGTGATAGCGGGTTGGGATGAAGTCAGTGTTAGCGAGCTTGGAAACCCCGCAACTCATGTTCGTCGCGTCGGTGTACCGCTGCTGCCAGTTGAATCCAATGTTGCCAGATACAGATACGTTTCCCGCAGCATCGAATATAGGGCCACTTTTAAGACTGGTGGGAATTTTAAATCAAGCACATTTTTATATTAATTTCGACTATAAGACGCAACTGAGTTTTGGAGGCTATTTTTCTAAGAGAAAAGTGCATCTTATAGTCCGTAAAATACGGTATCCATTTGGATGCCTAGGATCTTCACTCAAGCAGCCTCATCCAGAGTACGCCCATTCATCTCTACTTCTGCTACCTGTAAGATATTATTATTTGTTAAGAATTGTACAACATGAGTTTTGCAAAATTAAGGCTTAAGCTATAAGTTGTGAGCCAGTTGTAATTTTGTTCCATTATATATACACTTCCTATTCGTTACGCAGACGATGTTGCATCTATCCACATTATACCCAGTACAAATGTCATCCATGTCCTTGTGCACTTCCTTGTGATCGTTCAGCGACGACTTTTTCCTGTAGACAACAGCATCGTCAGCGAACAATGTAATCAAGACTATAATGGGAGCACTACTAGGTGTTTTATTCATCTCTACATCACTTTTACAAGGATGTAGGATATGTGATATTACAATTTAAGTACAACAAAAATAACTTTATTCATATTCACAGACATTTATATACTTACAGGTGTAGTTCGACAACGAAGGTACAAGTAGTCGGCGGTGGCCTTCACGAAGGAACCATCCCAGCATCTGCCCGAAGTAATCTAGGGAAACCGTAGAAAACCTAATCAGGACTGCCAGATGAAGAATGGAGCCTCCACCTTCCCGAATACATGACCAGACTGTTTAAAGCAGTGCTACGTCATTCAGTTTATCCCTAGTGTCCAACAGTTTTACAAAGAAGTTATTTAATAGTGTAAAGCTTAGAGTTCCACTGTTCACTCACTTAACACTCTCAGACACTGCACACATCACATACTATACACATTTGATTTCACAATGTAACACTGCACAATACCAGCGGACGTTAGAACTATAGCGACGAAGTTGGTTTCGAATTTCAAATTTTTTGACCTGTAAAACTGGGTCAGCATCCCTCTATAATGATTTTGCAGTGAACACATAATGTGTTGTGGGGCGGTCACTCTGTTGTAGAACTAATTCAAAAGCCAAGATCGCTTAAATATTGTTTACTAGATGACCCGTTTCAACACAATAAGGGGCCACCATCGGATCTGTGAAGATATAAGATGACAGGTTTGAGGGAGGACTTACATGAGTTACTCTATATACATTACTATTACTGCAATACCACATAATGAGTTTGATGTTGTGTTCACAAAGAAGACGTGGTGTTTGCGTTATAAATTGCTTAATTTTGTGAGTCAGATTTCCCATGAAAGAAAAATAAAGAAAAAACATAGTGTGAATGTGCTATGTGAAATAAACGATTTTTGAGTTACTCTCTTCACTTAACCCCTACTCTGTTTTATGTAGGTCATCCTTCAATGTACAGAATGTATTGCTTAACCGGCACTTTTTAACTGTCTTACTTAAGTTCTCTTTCCTCTTCTTGTGCAATTTACTGAACAATTTTATTTCTTGTAGTATATGCTGCTTTGAGTATTATATGTACTGGTAAATGTAAGTTCAGTGTAGAAGATCTACATAGATGGTCATCAACAGAGCTGTTCATGCAGTAATTAAAACGTTATTTATGACTTGCAGCGCTGATTGGTAAATGTACTCATGTTGTGTGTTTAAAATCCACAATATTTTGAATAGGTCTTTACGGTGAATTTGATTACTATTTTTTGTTATTATTCTAATGGTCGTTTTCTATAGTTTGAAAAATGTGCTCGCATTTCCCAGAACAGAATTCCATGCCTAAGATTTGAGCGTACACGTGAATAATATGTAACTAAAAGACACTGTTTACTGTAAACTGATGACGGGACAGCATAACATACTGATGACATAACAAGTGCAAGTATCTTTATATGTTCACACCACTTCAGCTGAAAATCACTATTCATTTCTAAAAAATTTTGTGTTTGCAACACAGCCTACAGAGGTGCCATTACACATTTAACACTGTCATTTTCCCTCTTCAAACTGAAATTTATGGAATTTATTGTCTTTATGTCAATGTCACTTTATTGCATATTGATCAACTATAAACTTTCTTTAGGGTATTATTTGCTTGATCTGGAAGTTGTACTGTTTTCTTGGTGATTTCAAACTTACTGTTATAAACAAAGAGAGTTTTTATTCCATAAGTAACACTACTGGGAAAATCATTGATGTATATCAACAACATCACTGGTCCTGCTATCCAGACGAACTATAATAATATATTTTTGTATGCGTTTCACTACAATTTTGCATAATTTGAGGTATGTGTTGTCTTTAATCTTTGTATCCTATCTGCTAGGTATGACCGAAAGCAGTCATAAACTTAACTTCCTATTTCTCTTGATTCTAGCTTATGAAATGTAACCTTTTGGCCAACATTATCAAACCCTTAGAAAGATGTAGACATGTCCCTATGACATACTCAGTTTTGTCAAGAGCACAAAGTAAAACTTTGGCGAATTCTACTATGGCTGAGTCTATACATCTACCATTTCAGAAATTGAGCTGTGATTCACTTAGAAGGTTGTATTTATTCAAGTAATTCGTTAGTTTGTCTTTCATAATTGTTGCTACCATTTTTGAGAATGATGAAAACAGGGAAGTGGGATGGTAGTTTTCTGTTTCTTCCGCATTACCTTTCTTTATTACAGTCAAAACTTTAGCTCTGGAAATTTCCCTGATGTGAATGATTCATTTATTATGTTTGTTAAAGGAGCGGGTATACTCTGTATGCATTATTTCAGCTCACACATCTGGTGGTTCATCTAAGTTGCTGATCTTTTATTTTTTAGGATTTGTGCAGTTTTACTGACTTCATGTACCGTGGTTGGTAGTAGCCTCGCTGTACCTTGTGCAAACTTATTTACGAATGTTATATTTATTTCTGGATATTTGTGTCATAGTTTCTCTGCAATATTTTAAAAATGAAGCGTGGATCATTTATTATTTTACGCCCATTCCTTAAAAGTATTTTATTATGCTTTGATTTGCCTCTCCCTGTATTCTATTAAACGACATCGTACACTGCTTTGCTCGTATTCTCCGTGTTGCGTATTATTTCACCAATAAATAACCTTCTGTGCAATCAGCACCTTCCTATAACTCTTTTTGCATCTGCAATAGAAATTTAAAAGCTCTTGCTCATTATGACTCTCTTTTTTTCAGAAATGAGGTACCTGAGAGGTTGCTAGGACATCCTAATATTTACTGTTATATATTTGTTTTTGTGAAACATTTACGCCGAAGTGGGTACTTTTGGAAGTGTCTTTCCAAACTTCAGTTTAAATAACCTCAAGAAGTTATGGAATTCATCTCAACTTCCTGGTTTCTTAGTCGTCTTAAAAAACCTTGTCTTACGATTTCTGGTCAGTATGTGGTGGTTGAGAAATGATCTGAAAGTCCAAGAACTTTTGCAGCTACATCTCACTTTCCCCTGTCCATATTTGTGGCCATATGATTGGTTACTGATGCAGTCACTGTTGCAACTCTTGCTGTACTATTGACCAACAGGGGCAAGCCAAAAGTCTGATGGATATTTATGAGGGTGTTACTACTGTCATTTATCATATGTGTTTTATGTTTATATCTCACCACAAAGTTATGTTGACTTTTGTAGTTGATACTTTATTTAGAACTTCTTAAAATTATTGAAAAAAGTATCCACACTACAAATGGGTGATCAATGTTGACAAGACCTGTCAATTCAATAGCTAATATTTCCAAGTATTTGCCTTCATTTACTGTACTAGCATCATGTCTAGATTTAAAATGTGTACCTTTTCTGGTATAAATGCGTGATACTCCATCCTTTGAATCATCCTACAACAAGAGCTGTCCTTTCATACAACGCCAGTACAACATACTTTATTTCTGTGTCTCTACCCCAGCTCCCAGTAACACAGACTACTGTGCAGTTCAAATTCTAGAGCTCAATTTCAACATGCATTTCATTGCCGGCCGGAGTGGCCGTGCGGTTCTGGGCGCTACAGTCTGGAGCCGAGCGACCGCTACGGTCGCAGGTTCGAATCCTGCATCGGGCATGGATGTGTGTGATGTCTAGGTTTAGGTTTAATTAGTTCTAAGTTCTAGGCGACTGATGACCTTAGAAGTTAAGTCGCATAGTGCTCAGAGCCATTTGCATTTCATTTTTCATTGGTTGCATGTTTTGGCGAAGAACTGTAAAGTCTGTGAATGTATCACATCACTTTTTCCAGGGGTTTCTTTCTCCTTTTGACTTATATACTAGTAAGCTATTTGATGCGTTACAATATGTCTTATGAGTGATTATTGCAGAATTTTTTAAACAGTTCGAGTTACTGTTTAGGTGGAGGAACCAGTAGTCTTCATTTATCCCAAAAAATTTCTTCCAGCTGTAACTACAGGTATTTGACAAAGGGTGACCTGAGATCCACCCTCTATACCTTCATGAATCAGCTGTACAAGTCTTCCCTTTCCAGTTCTGTTTAGGCGCAATCCTAGTGAAACCCCATCTACTGATAGCCGTCAGTGGTACCAGATCATCATGAGCAAAGTCAGCTGGCATCAGTGCCATCTGTAGCAACACATTAATCCGCTTCATAGTTCCATTAGGTCGTGGCCAATAATGACTCTGGAACGAGTCGGCAAAGTGTACATAGGTGCCACGATTCAGGGAAGCTTTCTTGTCCAACTAACCACTACGTCATACACCCATCCCTGTCCAAACTCTTTCCTGCCTCACCCGGTATTACTACATGGGCCTCTTTTGAAGAGTACTTACTTAAAGTTCCAACGTCCTTTGTCAGTTGACTTCTCCCTGCATTTCGTTTCAAAATGCTGGCGACCTGATACCTAGCACCTAAGCAAGGGCCTATGCCTCTTCCATGGCTATCACCTAGCGCCAGCACTTTCTTCTCCTTAACATTGTGCACATTTCAGGCTGGATGATCTTGGCTAAAACATGTTGCACACTTCTTGCTCCTAGTTCTACCTGAGGCTCTTGTTCATTTGATCTCTTCCCGTCATGGGAGACTGTTCTCTGTGCAAAGGTTCCTTGTTAATTATGAGCTATGAAAGGGGCTAAGCCCACAGTGTGTTCAGTGTAAGAAATTTTGTCAGGGCTGAGTGACTTATTGTTTTTGAGTAGCCTTAATTGTCTCTCAGTACTTTATGCTTATTTCAAAATCTCTGATTTGTGTGTGTGGGCCTCCCGCTGTGGCCGAAGGTTCTAGGCGCTTCAGTCCGCAACCGCAGTGCTGCTACGGTCGCAGGTTCGAATCCTGCCTCGGGCATGGATGTGTGTGATGTCCTTAGGTTAGTTAGGTTTAAGTAGTTCTAAGTCTAGGGGACTGATGACCTCAGATGTTAAGTCCCATAGTGCTTAGAGCCATTTGAACCACTTATGTGTGTGTGGAGGTAAAACACTAGTATGACAGTATCCTTATTTGTGAATACATTTTTGAATGCGGAATTCTCTCTTATGTCTTGAGTTTTAACACCAGACTTCTCCACGAGGGCCTGGATGGAAGATTTGTATACATCTCATTGACTTTGCAAATGACGAGAACATCCTACAATTCTTTATGATTTCCAGGATCTTTACCTGAATTTTGTTGTAGGCTTCAGGTCCAACACTTCTTACGAATGCGCAAGTTTATATTAACTTTTGTCTTTCAGTTTCTCTACTGTGCCTTTTGCGGCGAGAGTGTAGCAATCTCTGTTTCCGCCATATTTTTGAATGGTACAACTGAACTTAGGTGCGTGATTGATATCTTTTATTTCTTTACTTTGCACGTATTTATGTAGAATGTGGTTTATAAAGTTTTTCAGTTTAAATCACAATTTTGCTGTGTTTGCCAGACCTACACTAAATGTCGCCAGTGTGCCATTCAAGTAGGTTGTTAGTACCTATCAGTTAAAAAAAATGCAAATATCCTGCTGCTAATTTTCTTGATGACCCTTTTGTATTTAATGACCACAGTCCCTATAACAGTATCATGGTCGATAATCTTTCTCTCTCTCATTGGTGGCACACTCCGCGTATCAGACTATAGTAGGTGTGGAGTAGGCACGCAGTTCGTACAGAGCAGGCAACGACCTCTTAAGCGGTTAGTCGAGTTCTTTCTCTCCAACGCAAAAAGGGGGTTTCTGTGGATGTTGTAATTCTTTCGATAAATTAAATAGTAATATGTTAAATGTAGTTTTAGTTACTACCAAGCTTCTTTTTCAAAACTTCGGCCCCATTAAAGGTATTTTCCAGTGAAAGAATATTTTATCCGTAAATTCACAGTACAATAAAATAAAATGGACTCGTATTCGGGAAGACGGTGGTTCAAATACCAGTGCGGCCGTTCAGACTTAGGTTTCCCATGATATCCTTAAATCGCTTAATATGATTCCTTTGACTGAATATGGCTGAATTCCCTCTTCGTGCATTCTCAGTTTTGTGAGCAGTCGTCGGCTGGACGTTAAAAGCAATTCTTCCTCCGTCCCCTTAAAATAAGTTGTTAATGTACACTCAAAGGAAAAAAAGTAAAAATTAAAATGACAAAGACGCACCACGAAGGAGTTATGCAAATTGGTCACGAATTGATATTCATACAAGACGGAAAATGAAAAATTGTAAACTTTGGCGGTCGATGGATAAATGTGTGACGTTGCAACGCAATGTCACCTTGCAGCAGGCAAGGATAGTAAACAGAAGCATGTCGATGCCAGGGCAAAAGTAATTGAGACTTTCATTCCCTGTACTCAGTGGGACCAAATCTCTGCCTCGCAGACTGGAGCGTGAACAATATTCGCAGAAGTCAGCATTTGAGAAAGGATGTGTAGTTTGGCTCAAAGAAGCTGGTAGGAGCAGTCGGCGAATCACTCGACCTTTGAATATTCGCGATGCCACTGTTCGACGATGTTGGAAGGAATGGGTGAACCGTGGACGAGCGCGCTTCAAGAAGGAAGCGTTCGGCCACCACCACCTAGAGCTGGTGGTGGTTCGGCAGAGAGAGACGACAGAATGTGAGGACCGAGCAATCGTCAGATAGGCACTCAGAGTCCGACGACCATTGTCCTCGCGCCGGACACATTCAGCCAGGAATCTTAATGGATGGAGTCGAATTGTCTTCAGTGATGAGTCCCGCTTCACACTGAACAGCCGGCCGCGGTGGCAGAGCGGTTCTAGCCGATTCAGTCCGGAACCGAGCCGCTGCTACGGTCGCAGGTTCGAATCTTGCCTCGGGCATGGATGTGTGTGATGTCCTTAGGTTAGTTAGGTTTCAGTAATTCTAATTTCTAGCGGATTGATGACCTCAGAGGTCAAGTCCCGTAGTGCTCAGGGCCGTTTGAACCAAACTGACCACCGACGACCAGCGAAGACATGTCTGAAGACTCCCCAGACAGCGGTGCGATAGCAGTCTGCTATCACGCGCCATACGGCTCGACAGCCAAAACTGATGGTCTGACGCGCCATTTCACTTCATAGCAGGACCCCTTTGGCTGTCTTCCGCGCCACCAGTGCAACACAGCGGTACGTCTACGATATTCTACGCCCCGTTTTGTTGCGCTCCACGGCAAACCATCCTGGGCTTACACTTAATCAAGAACGAGAGTTTCTAGTGGTTGTGTTCGTGCTTCTAGACCCTACCTTGGCCAGAAAGGTCGCCGGGTCTCTCCCCAAATGAGAACGTTTGGAGCATTATGCGCAGGTCAGCCAACCATCTCGGGATTTTGACGATGTAACGAGCCAATTTGACAGAATTTGACACAGTTTCCCTCAGAAGGACACATCCGACGACTCTATCAATCAACGCCAAGCCGAATAACTGTTTGAATAAGTGTGGACCAAAGTGTTATTGACTTGCTCAATTTTTGAATCTCTTTCTCATAAATAAATCATCCAGTTTTTCTGAAATTATAATCATTTGTTTGTCTGTACATGTACATCACATCTACTGATTTCCGTCACATTTGGATAATTCCTTCGTCGTGCGCGTTTTTGGTTTTTTGGTCCTAGAGTGTATCTTAGGGCAAGTGCTGTCATCTTCATCATCATCATCATCAGTGTTCTGCCAAAAGGCAGGTTTTCACATGGTAGTTCTCCAGGCTGTCCGGTCATTTGCCATTCTCTTCAGGTCTGCGTAATTTTCTCTTCCCTTTATGTCGTTTATCATCTTGTAACTTCTTCTTCCTCTCAGTCTTCTCTCACAAACCAATCCTTCCAAAGGATCTGCCAGCAAGCACTCCCTTCTCAAAGAATGTCCCAACGAGTTATCTTTCGTTTCTCCTACAACCTTCAGTAGACATCTTCTCTCACCAACCCTTTCCATGCTCCATTAAATCTTTGACAAACAGTGTACATATATCTTGATAATTTGCAAGTAGTTGATGGCATATTCTTGTTTTAATGTTATGCGTGTGTTTGAATGACTTACAGGCATAAGTTCCGAATATTAATGTCCATAATATAGAGTTTCGATTTGTTGTCATTGGACAAAGTTATCTGCGTTCTGAACATCCCCTGGGTTCAACGCTCCCAACCTATGTAAAATATTTCTAGACAGGTTGAATACAGATAAAAATTTGCGAAATGTTAACCCAGAAAAGAATGGGACGTCGAAAGAAACTGCAAGTTTCAGTAACCAGCCACAATGAATTTCTTTTCTACTACTATTTGTGTATACGATGTAAGCACAACACGAAAATCACATGTTACTCAGAAGTCGTACATCCAATAAACAGGTATCTTATTAATTGACTTAAATCGACCAGATGATGAGCGTTTAGTTTTCTCAAATCCGTAGTGTAAGTACTAATAAATTATGACTGGTTACAGTAATTTGTAGTTTTAATTGATAACTAACACGAAGGTTTTAGAGACGAATGAAAAAACTGATAGAAGCCGACCTCCGGGAAGATCAGTTTGGATTCCGTAGAAATACTGGAACACGTGAGGCAATACTGCCCTTACGACTTATCTTAGAAGAAAGATTAAGGAAAGGCAAACCTACGTTTCTAGCATTTGTAGACTTACAGAAAGCTTTTGACAATGTTGACTGGAATACTCTCTTTCAAATTCTAAAGGTGGCAGGGGTAAAATATAGGGAGCGAAAGGCTATTTACAATTTGTACAGAAGCCAGATGGCAGTTATAAGAGTCGAGGGACATGAAAGGGAAGCACTGGTTGGTAAGGGAGTGAGACAGGGCTGTAGCCTCTCTCCGATGTTATTAAATCTGTATATTGAACAATCAGTAAAGAAAACAAAAGAAAAATTCGGAGTATGTATTAAAATCCACAGAGAAGAAATATAAACTTTGAGGTTCGCCGATGACATTGTAATTCTGTCAGAGACAGCAAAGGACTTGGAAGAGCAATTGAACGGAATTGACAGTGTCTTGAAAGGAGGATATAAGATGAACATCAACAAAAGCAAAACGAGGATAATGGAATGTAGTCGAATTAAGTCGGGTGATGCTGAAGGAATTAGATTGGGAAATGAGACACTTAAAGTAGTAAAGGAGTTTTGCTATTTGTGGAGCAAAATAACTGATGATGGTCGAAGTAGAGAGGATGTAAAATGTAGACTGGCAATGGGAAAGAAAGCGTTTCTGAAGGAGATAAATTTGTTAACATCAAGTATAGATTTAAGTCTCAGGAAGTCGTTTCTGAAAGTATTTGTATGGAGTGTAGCCATGTATGGAAGTGAAACGTGGACGATAAATAGTTTGGACAAGAAGAGAAGAAGATTTCGAAATGTGGTGTTACAGTAGAATGCTGAAGATTAGATGGATAGATAGATCACATAACTGTTGAGGAGGTACTGAATACAACTGGGGAGAAGGGAAATTTGTGGCGCAACTTGACAAAAAGAAGGGATCGGTTGGTAGGACATGTTCTGAGGCATCAAGGGATCACAAATTTAGCATTGGAGGGGAGCGTGGAGGGTAAAAATCGTAGAGGGAGACCAAGAGATGAATACACTAAGCAAATTCAGAAGGATGGGAGATGAAGAAGCTTGCACAGGATAGGGTAGCATGCAGGGCTGCATCAAACCACTCTCAGGACTGAAGGCGACAACAACAACAACAATTGATGTTCGTAACAGTAGCGGTAAAGCCTAACCTAAAATGTTCGCGTTTAATGAATGGGATACTGTAGCGCAGGGTTTCCCAACCTTTTCAGCTGGCGGACCCCTTCTTCAGTCCATAATCCATGGCGGACCCCTAATCAGTCAAGAGCACAGTAACTTTAAATTTCAGAGCACAACCCATGGGAACTGAAAGCTTCTTAATCTTAATGCAAGTGCCATGTTCCCAATGCCCCCCCCCCCCCCCCCCCCTAGTTTTTGGTTTGGAGATGAGTAAAAAAACTTGAAATTACGATACAATTTGAATTCCCACTGTATCCAGACACTTACTAGTGGATTTACTCACTTTGTTCAAAACACTATAGCCTGATTAAAATTACTTGGTAATTGAAATTTCACACGATGGAGCTGTCTTCCTCCAAGAGCAATCAACGTCACGTCCATACTGTTCGCTGTTGACAAGCTGCCGCTTATGATCTGTTCACTTCCACTATTTGGCTACTGCTGTGTAAGGAGCATGCATAGTTCGAAACAGTCGTGTGTGTGTGTGTGTGTGTGTGTGTGTGTGTGTGTGTGTGTGTGTGTGGTTTTTCGTGAAATCCGAAGAAAAATGTTCAAATGTATGTAAAGACTTCCTTTGGTCGTCCTCCCTCCTCATTCATTTCAACTGGAAACTTCCCTTGTTGAGAAGGCGATGGAGAAACTGCACCCTTCTTCAATGATCCTGATTTCAGCCACCGATCCATGTTAGAAGTAGTGAATTGGTCAAAAATCGACTTATGAAATAGGTAGTGCACTGACAAAGCAAGTTTAACATTTAACGATGCCTGGAGCCGCATACGTGCCAGCGAGCGCTGTGATTGGGCGACAAAGCTCGCTTTGCGCATGCGTAAAAGGTTTCAGAGCATCTACCCCCGAATTGTTGCGAAACAGTCAGTCAGAGAAGTCGCATTCTCCGGCACTAAACTGTGTATGCGTTCTCACTTAGGAGCCGCAAAGGCTGCTTGGGAATACGACATGAAGTAAAAGTACACATGTGTCTCACACGAAAAAAAGTAGTGTTGAATTTGATTTTCACATTTTTATTCAATAATTTTACTCATTATTTTAGACGATTTGGTGAAACGTGGCCGCGGACCCCCTAGAAAGAGCCGGCGGACCCCTAAGGGGTCCGCGGACCACACGTTGGGAAGCCCTGCTGCAGCATATCCTGCTAATGTACTTAGTAACTAGTGATGTACTGCAAACTGTGAGTTTATTTGTAAATATTTCTAGGCGAGAAAGGGAGGAGGTTACAGTCAATTCACCTGCCTCTACGATCAGCAATTTGCCAGTGTTGCATCGGGACGAGAAGAGAATTGTTGGAAGAGCCAGGAGGTGCCCGTCTTTGAGGAGAGCGGCGTTCGTTCACTCAGTAGCGCAACAAAATTCACTTTCTGCTATGAATGAACGAGCGAGGCTGGCAGTCAGGCGAATGAGTAGGTGTTCTGGTAGGGGTAGGAGGTTAAGCCAAGCAGTGGGAGGGGGGGAGGGCGGCAGCGCAAGATGCCGGCTACAGGAGAGGGGGGAGAGGAGGGGAGGGGAGGGGAGAGGACAGCGCGCTCTCTGCGCACAGCCGCCGACGTCTGCGCATGCCCGGGGCGCCTGCCCGCTGCCATGAGTGCCGCTGCGCGCTGCGTGGCTCCAGTATTCACGCAGCTACGGCTAAGCACGACTGCCCACGGCCGGCCGGCCGCTACCGTCTCCGCCCGTAACAGCGTGTGCATTCCAGCGGCGTGAAGCGCGCCCCAGCTCCGTCTCTCGTCTTCGCGGGACGTTTTTCCGCCCGGCTGCTGCGCCACGGGACTGGACGGCACTGGCGCTCCCCCCTCCCCCCTTCCTCCTCCTCCTCCTCCTCCTCTTCCAGCCCGCTCCTCTCTACCCGTGCATGCGTGTGTGTGTCCGTGCGTGTGCGTGCGTGGGTCTGTGTTTGTGTGTGTGTGTGTGTGTGTGTGTGTGTGTGTCGTCTGTTGCCGAGTGCGCGCGAGTCATGGCGGCGCCGCAGCTCAGCTGCTGAACGAGTGCGTGGCGTGACATCGAGTGCGAGTGTAAACTGAAAAAAATTAAATAAAACAAAATAAAGAAAAGACGGACCAGCGCTGTAGCTGTCACGTCGCTCACCGGACGACTCCTTTGCGGTTCCTGGCTGTAAATTACTTTTGGTGCACAGTGTCACTCGTCTGTGGGATCTTTTCCTTGGGGTTCGCGAGGGAGAGGATGTTCTCCTTTCACGGTGCACGGCGACTGCGTACGTGGAGATATAATTGACGGAATGGTCAGGAAGGAGAGTCGAGTGTGCGAACATGCTGTCCGGCGACGATAACTTGTGTGTTCCGTGCCTGCAGTGAGAGAGGGGATCTGCCAAGTGTGTGTGTGTGCGGCTGCCTTGCCAGTGCTCGACGGCCACGGAACGCCTATTCTTCAAGGTAGGCCACATCTGCTGTATAATGCTAGAGTTCAGTGCTTGCAGGTCGCCTCGCCCCTCCTTTCTCCAGCGGCGCGGCCTCCAGTGTCAAAGGAAACCTCGGACACTCGGGAGGGGACGCGAGGGCGTGGAAAATTTCTCCCTCGCGGCCCATTCATAAATTCATTCAGCTGTCCGTTGGCTTCATTCGGCTGGAAAGCTCGGTGTGCGTGATCATGCGTGATCTGGCTTTTGTGCCTGGCGCAGGTATCCGCGCCAACTGCCAGCGGACCCGGCGTTCTGCGGGCCACTGGAGCGTGCACATCCGATGTGCTTTCCCTCGCCCACAACTCCCGTGGCGCGGAAGTTCGCGCTTGTTCGTTGAACCTGTTTTCTCCCTGTGACACGTCGCGGACCGTACTCTCAATAAACGCCACGCATACACGCTAGGGTTAAACAGGTATTACGACGGTGAGCTCCGTAGCGAGTTCCCTCTACGGATGTTATTCCACTGAGCCACTGGGCTCCGTGATGTTGCTCACGTTTATCTCGCGACGGCCTGTACTGACGCTACGGAGTGTCGCTTTATCGTGCCAGAGAGGTCAGCATCTGTGAACCGCTAGTAGAAGAAATATCGTAATCGACTCGAGCGGGAATTGGCGCTCTGAATGTAGTTACTTTCGTCGCAAACTTCCTTCCGGAAATACAATATTTTTTCACCTTCCTCGTTATGGAACAAACCTGCAGTTAAATGACATTACATAACACCAAGCAACGACTCGTAAACGCGATAATCATATTAAGTTTGTTCAATTCGGTAACGGACTCACTTTCTCTTCCACGTAAACATTTTAGATAATATGTTTTTTCAAGGGCAACATATATTAGCAGAAAACATTCTTTACTTAGCCACACGGATGCAATAGATGTCTGCAATTATTGTAAATCGTACAATTGCCTGTAGGATATGGATTGTTAGCGGTGCTACAAGTCCGGCAAAAATGTTCGAAGTAGTTGAAACTACCGTAGCGTGTCGTCATTTTTGCTTGTGATTGCAAAATGAAAACATTCCTTTTGACCTTATACTTCACTAAAAGTCAATGAACAGTGTTAAGGTGAGAAGAAATGATGTAAAAAGTCTTATGCCTGTGTAATCTACATTATTAACAAACAGCTGCAGACGGACACGTTCCACATTCGATGAGTTCTTTCTTTCTTTCTTTCTTTTTAAAAAATAAATAAATAAATAAATAAATAAAAGTGACTTAACCCGTGTTTCCACCGTACACCAGCCAACTTTTAATACTTCTTCATGGGTGCGAGTACGATGCATTCACTTTCTGAGAACAATTATTCAAATCGGCTGCCTGAAATTGTCATTGAATTGCGCAAATTAATGAAATCACAAATTTATGGCAACCACTAAACTATACTCAATCTAGTCTCATCGTAACTTATCAGTTACCACAGAACGCCACTAAACCGAAAACAAAGCTGACCCTAATGTCACGAGAAGCACGGAGCACAGTGAAAATAATTAATTATGTGTATTTTCCAGTAATAAGGTCGCAGACACTACGCATTGCACTCCCCAGCCCTACCCTTCTGTGTCATCGATCTGTACACTCCAGTAACATACGGCATGAATCTTGTTATTTTCTTGGTCTCATATTTGTGTTTCTAATCGAAATGGTGGTGATAGGGAAAAATGTACTCCTATCAACTTAAGTATAACCGACTAATTATAGCTGTGCTTTCGGGAGAAGGTGACAGTGATTTTGTTTATTACCCTTAAGTCGTCCGCAACACTTATGTAAGAAATGAAAATGCTGTGTTATGTTCATAATTAAATAGAAGTCATGCAAAGATGTCCAGATGAAGAATGTGTTTGTCATATTGTCGATATTCTATGGACTCTCGTATTGGACTGCCCGCACCTGTCAGCTCAATTATGCACGTTGAGGTATTTCACTTTTCAGCGCTCTGTTAGTGTTTTTTGCGCCACAGTTCCCTAATACCATTAGTATTCGTTGACAGTATAACTTCGTACGTTAATGCACTGACACTGTAGGACAAACAAACTATTACACAATTTAATTTACGAGTACGTGGCTTATCGATCGTTTTTCAGCGATTACCCATTCCGCTCAAGAACTCGAGAATGTTCTTCGCGGAAGTAGCGCGTAATCCGTTTAAATATATACTGTTAACACTTGTACATACACATTTCTCGAAATCTATATGCACGGTATTTGACTCCATAAGCTGGACAACCATGGTGAAATTTTTCTGGCAGTTGCCAACCACATATTCCATCAAGGCTGCCTGCAGTAGTGCCATATAATTAATTACTACTCGTGAACATCGATCCAGAAATCATGGGAATATTTTGGTTTCTATTGTACGGGTTAATCGCAAGCATTGTAGTCTGTACGAAGAGATATCTCTTATGCTTATGGTCTCGGCTTTTCGAGACAAATTTCTCAGTACTTTACTTGCACTCGTACATTCCTCTGCGCCGTCGCAGACCTCATGACGTAGTATGCTCGGTTTATTGATAGAAAGAATTGGTTGAAAACCAACTCGTTAGTGGAGAATAATGAGTATGTAGAAAGAAACACATTTGGATTTTTGTTCAGTGTACTGAAAGAGAGAAATGCGGTCTTTGTTTTATACCTGTCATTTCAGGGGGCTCCCGTGCGTGCCCTTCTCTGCGGGCTAGGTCCAGGAGAGCGATCTCTTGACATCTTCGCAGTCAGCGAGATGCTTGGGAAATGAAACAAACTGTTGTTGTTAACACTATGTATCTGTCGTATATCGAATTAGACATTAGGATTACACACGACAAACAAAATACATTCTTATAGGACAGAAAGAATGCTTGAAGATCTGGTTGACCAAATTTGTTGGAGAAAGATAGGAGGTTGAGTCCGTCATAACTTTTTTAAACAGAGCCAGTCGTTCACTTCCCTGAAATAACTTGAACAGACGATGAGAAAAGCAAAAATGAAATATGACTGGCCGTTTAGAAATTTGAACCACACTCCTTTACTGCCTCAACCACTGCATCCTCTTGATCGGTTCGAGTTGGATTTTAAAAGGAGCGTGAAACTGGACAGGCGACCTCATTATGACTGCTGGACGCATAGTCTTCAACAGACACACTACACCCTTCTCGATTTACGTTAATAATTGGCAAGCCACCATAAGATGTGCCGGAGTAATAATGTGTTGCAACCATGTAAGCTCTGCCCTGGTCCAAGCAGATGACGGGATTCTTTACATCAGTGCTGGATTTGCAAAGAGGTTGCTCATAAATCGATTGTACTGCCTAACGTATAGTATCACTAGAGTGTTTGGGGACCATTATGAGGATGGATTAACGAGCCTACTGTACCTGAGTAAGAGCAGGCAGCTCAGATAATCAGAGTTTTGCTCATTTTGATATCAGTCGAGTGGAAATCGAGAGATAAGAGGATTACAGTTTGCTGAAAGGCTTGAAACAGTCTTTCTTTGCAAGTTCCATCCACAGACGGAAAAGGAGAAGCCTTCATTGTCAGCTGATTAATTAGCGTATATGTAGATGTATGTTGAAGCAAGGAGTTTTTCCCTAGATGATCAGCAAAAGCCAAAGCATGGTAACATATCGTTTCATTCCTTGTAAAGGGTCGATAACATCAATGTTCTGACCTAGTGGAGTCAGGCGACGTGAAAGTGCAGATGTTTGTAATAACTGAAATGAATAAAAAAAAACTGGCTTCATAATGGTCCAGAAACACTGAACAGCAAGTTCTTCCCCATTTGCTAACTTAATATTTTGCGGCAGTCGACAAAGTAACCTAAATTTTCTTTCAGCAGTTAGGTGACGCGAGCTGGGCACTTTGTAGAAAGAAAATAACGCCATACAAAGCTCTTACCGAGCTTATGCCCAGTCGGAGCGAAGTACTGAGAAGCTGCTAAAGTTTCGGAAATCGATGTGCTTCAGATGTCCAAATGATGGTAGTAAGAATTTCCTTGCCACTCATTTACATATGTAATATGCGAAGTTTCCATAAAGTTTTCGGAAATTTCTTGGTTAGGCGCCATATAGCATCATATGGGCGAAATCAGTCGGACTTTTAAAATGGTTGTTCATTTCGTAATCCTTAACAATTAGTACTATCACTGAAATGAAATATCACGTATGCATTGCTTTCAAGTAGCTAAACCGATTTCGGGGCGCAAACACCTTGCATCCTAAATTATCTTCCTCCGCATACTCCCAAAACAAGCTAGGAAATTTTTGCCTTGAAGAACTGAAACTGGTGATCTCCCAGAAATCTAGGTAATTCAGCTCTGATATATACGCACACACTTGCAGTTTCCTTTATCTAATATCTCGGCTTTACTTGTCTTCTTAGGGAAACAAAACAGTTTTACTAACTTTTAAGCTTATATTAAACTTTTTGGCAGATTAAAACTGTGTGCCCGACCGAGACTCGAACTTGGGATCTTTGCCTTTCGCGTTTTAAGCTTATGTGATGTAATTTTTGTATCTGTGAAGAAAAGATCCTTGGCAGCACCAGGAATCGAACTCGGAACCTCTGCATGGCAGACAGATACGTTGACCGCTCAACAACGGATACGGACGTCAGGGATACAAAGGCTTTCCAAAATGATACCAAAAAACCCTAAGGTATTGTAGAAGGTGCCTAGGAGAACAACTTGTGGACTGGGACACTTGTCTGGGAAGTTCATCCAACGACACTACAGAGCATAGCAAAAATGGCGAACCAGTGCCTGTCGTTAAACCACCGAACAGCTTTTACTGTACACCTTCGCTATTGGACATTTCGGCAATAAGTCGAGATTCGTAAGAAACGATGCATGTTTCTTTAATTTAAAGGGCTATTGCGGTCCGCAAAACACAAGAAACAACTGTGGAGCACTGGACACTAGTACTGAGGCCAATGCTTAAACGCACAATTTAAGGAAATGTTCGTAGGCCCTGTCCACGCTGTTGCTTATCATCTGCTTGCCACTAAGTCCCTGCTCGAAGACGCCCGGGATAGTGCCAGCATCTTCACGCGTTGCATGCGTCCTTCCACCTAAGTACTCGTGTAAAATTTTATCGGTTTTCTTGTCGCTTAAAATATAAGTAAAACTCAACCTTTCGAAGATCGCCACATTAATCAGGACGACGACTCTGACGAAGGTGATCTTTGAAACCCTGAGGTGTTTCCCAGATTGTGAGAAGATAAACGAAAAAAAATTATTCTACAGTATCGTCGCGAGAGGCTTCGTTCTCACCCAAGAACTGGTCTGGCACAAGTTGGGTTTCGTAAACCACTCCCTTCAACAATCCCCAACGGGTTTATGCTAGCCGGTGGGTGTTCGTCTCTATTCATTTTACGCTCCGTAGTCCCGTCGGATGAAATTTCAGGCCTTGGATTCCTGTCGTCAAACTGTTCCTTCAGGCACCTTCTACGACACATCGAAATTTGTCAACCTTATTTTGGATCATCCTTTGTTGTAGGGGACAAGAATCTCCTTAACTTTAGAACGTACGGTATATGTCAATCAGTTAGATCTTCCGCTCTATTAACTACTTGAAAATAACATTCTGGACGAGATGATCGGATCCAGTCTATAGGTAGGTCAAATTATTTCTTAGTAATGGGAACCGCACGCTTCTATCGCAGCAGCGCAGGCAAGCAGAACCGCGGTACTGGCGCAGTCGTTCTAATGTTTTCCTGCCATTGAAGAGGCTTGTTTCTGTTTAAAGATGAAAAGGCACATCCGCGTGAGAGGGAAACTCCTAGCTGTGTCGAAGCTAGTGCTTAGTGGCGATGCTGGCTTCTGCAGTCATTTCATCACAATATGTGCCACAGCGCGGTGTTCGAGACAGTGCGCAAGACGAAATGACTGTCATATTGAGGCTGAAGGACACTTTTCTTCACAATTACATGCAGTAGCAGATCACGTACTCGTAATAGGAATTGATTGTGCTTGAGGCCGAGTTTTATCATTAACTCTGGTACAACCTGAACATGTCTGCAAGGAAAACACAAGAGAACCAACATTTTCTTAGTGAGGAGGAATATCAAAACTGTTAAGAGTTTGCTTGGGAGGACGGATAGTTCACGCATGGGATTACGAAAACCGGAACGAATTACTTTGGAAAGGAAGCTCCATTTACAGTGTGCCAGGATATTACACTTAAGGTATTGCATGAATTTTTCTACGAACAAAATTAATCTCCGTTTTCGGCAACGTTTCGTGTATGTGGAAGACACCTCATAATCCAGTTTGCATTTCACTCTGTTATTTGTTACAATTTAGCGTCGCACGCCTGCATGCGAAACTGCTTATTACCAAGCAGCTTACTCGCTAAGATATTTTTCAGGTTATTGAAAATTATATCACCT
The DNA here is from genome assembly GCF_023897955.1 of Schistocerca gregaria. Classification (NCBI taxonomy): domain Eukaryota; kingdom Metazoa; phylum Arthropoda; class Insecta; order Orthoptera; family Acrididae; genus Schistocerca; species Schistocerca gregaria. The sequence continues at coordinate 426,600,196 of NC_064922.1, forward strand.
TCAATAGCGCGAAATCAGTCGCTATGTAGGGGGTACAGTAGTGATCTATTGGATACATGACCAAACATAAGGCTCTACTGACAAGTTGAAATGTGGTAACAGATAAACTTATGCACTACGACTTTGCCCTACAGAACAATGTCGGAATATCACATTATTCCCAACGTTCTTGGCACTTAATCTCTGCTGGACATACGAGCGTATGATGGTCAATATCATGTCGACCATGAACGATGCCAAAAAGACTCGTTTACATCGATTAGCCGCAAGATTGCTGTACGAGCAAGGAAATACATGGTTTCTAAATTTCCTCCGTTTTCTTCCTTTAATTAAGTCTAGAAAAGTGCAACGATGGGTTCTCCTCCACAGTACCAATGGATTTCTTTTCAGCTTGAGCTACTATTCTGACTTTAGTGAAATTACTAAATCCTAATACTTGCTTAGCATCAGGTATCGTGATTCAGTTAAATCTGTTACAGACTTTTCACTAACATTACATGGGCGAAACATATCTTTCGTGTATAGACGATGGAGATAGGTACATGGTGAACAATTAATGAGATATGTACTTCATGCATGCAGCAACTCCTGTGAATTCATAATCCAGACAGACGGTTCCTGCATTGGTGGGATCTGTATCAGCTGGCTGGTGAGATCTGAACCATATAATGGATTCTCTGGCTTCCCAGAAGCCCAGATTCGAATACACTAACCTCATACACATATATGTGAAGCAAATGAAATAACTTGTAAATGCAACGTTGCTGCAGGTATTCTTACTTATACCACAGAACGCTCTGAACCAATCTGACATTCTACAGGAAATATTTTCTCATCTGGATTCAACGAAAGCTTTGTTTCAGACAGTGCTTACGTCGTCATCGTAAGAGGTAATTGTAAATCATAGAAGTGTACGAAACACACTCCCATAAAGAAATGTAATGAGTTCCACTTACGGTTTGGCAAAACGAAGCGTATCGACTATTGTGTTGGGTCAGCTTGTAGGGTAGCGTACCAAGGTTTCAAGACACAATAATTTCGGAACGATATGGATACCAATTACTATCGCTAGACATCCCTCTGCCGTCGATTTTGCCGCAGTGGTAACAGTGGTTCACGTCAGATCACCCAAATTAAGCGCCGTCGGGCTTGACTAGCACTTGGATAGGTAGCTGTTGGGGTCTGCCGAGCGGTGTTGCAAGCGGTGTGCACTCAGCCCTTATGAGATCAACTGAAGAACTACTTGATCGAAGAGTAGCGACTCTGGTCACGAAAATTGACGACGGCCGGGAGAGCGGTGTGCTGACCACATACCCCTCCATATCTGCATCTAGTGACGACTGTCGTATGAGGATGACATGGCGGTCGAACGGTACCGTTAGGCCTTCCGAGTCCTATTCGGATGGGAGAGAGAGAGAGAGAGAGAGAGAGAGAGAGAGAGAGAGAGAGAGAGAGAGATCCCTCTGGAAGGCACTTTCTTGCTGAAGTGGAACAAATAAATGCGACACCCATAGTTGAAGCAGTAAAGAAGGTTCAATAAATCTGAGCAATTTGGAGGTTCTGAAAGTGGGCTTCCACCATAGAACTGATCGCAGACGAAGCGTCTGCCGTAACAAAATTTGATCACATCACCTCAAGATGACCGCTGTAATAAATTATTTATTTGCATCTCGGTTATTGAAACTCACTCTATTTGAAAATGTTGTTTTGTGACTTATTTCGAAATAGGAAGCCAGTTAAGGAAAGGAGAGTTTCGAATTAGTGCAGGTAATAAAGCTCTAGGTCGTACTTCCGTTCCCCTTTTTGTCAATGCTAAAGCGATATTGCATTTAATTTTCCTAGAATTTAATGTGTTAAGTAGAGCAGCTATTTCAGTGCACCGGCGCCCGTAAACGCTACGGTCGCAGGTTCGAATCCTACCTCGGGCATGGATGTGTGTGATGTCCTTAGGTTAGTTAGGTTTAAGTAGTTCTAAGTTCGAGGGGACTGATGAATTCAGATGTTGAGTCCCATAGTGCGCAGAGCCATTTGAACCATTTGAGCTCCCATACAACAAAATCGAAAATTTTCCACTAGATAATTGGACGAATGAAGAGAGGTGGTAGCGGACAGTTGATAATAAAGCAAAATCACAAAGCTCTCCACTTTCATGGATTCACAATATGTGATGATGACATTGGCCCTATGCTGCAGAAATGGGTAACCGGATTTCATTCTCTGCCCTTATTTGGTTTTACAGTAATTCACAATAATAAAACGAACACTGTATTTTACATATACTCATTACAGTCATCTCTGGGACACAGATAATTAACAGTTCTCTGGCAGGTATAAGGGTGGCAAAACTGTCACAAAATTCATGTTAGCGTAGGAGTGTGAAATTCCGATCTCGCTCAGCACTGAGCAGGCGCCAGTTTTGATAAGGTATAAGTGAGGTATTTGTTTCACACCATTGGTCGATTTATGACACGCTTCCTTTCATGTTGTCTTTAGAACAGTGCACGAAACATAGCTTTATTTCACGATGGTTCAATATGAGACTGCAATGCGAGGAGTGCAGACATCACAATCGCTTTGTCGAACAATTCTGGCCGACGACGGAAGAGCGTTTAACGAAGCTAAGTATTTGTTCTGTCGAGTCACATTATTTCAACCACTTGTTTGTACCTTGACTATCTGCACGTACAACTGATGAGGGATACATGTCGAGGGAATGGGCGATCGAGGTAACCCCACAAATGTAGGATTAGAATAAGATGTGGTAAATTTTGGGTCCAGGGAAGAACCATGAAGGTTTCTGTCACAAAGAGACTTTTCTTGTTGCTCTCTGTGTTTTACTCCTACTGCTTTAAGAATTGAGAAGATTCGCCTACGGACTATTTACACTGATGCGCCAAAGAAACTGGTGTAGGCATGCATATTTATATACAAAGTTATGTAAACCGGCAGAATAGGGCGCTGCAGTCGGCCACAGATATATAAGACAACAAATGTCTGGAGAGTTGTTGGATCGGTTACTGCTGCTACATTGATAGGTTATTAAGATTTAAATGAGTTTGAATGTAGTGTTATAGTTGGCCCACGAGCGATGGGACACAGGTGACAAAAGGATTCGCTTGTCCATCTCCGTACTCAGAGCGTACAGGTGACTTATGTTCGAGGACTGATTCTAAATCAAATTGGTCAAGAAAGGCTCTACACGATCAATGGTCCTACGCAATGCCACGAAAACACCAGTCCATAACGTTGTTGGTTTGAGAAAGAGATGTATTATTTTCAACAAATTTTGTTATGCAATAAATATACTGGGAAGTAGTAAGTATTTCCAGATTCACGTACAAACCTCTGGAAGACGTACTTAATTCACAACACAGATAATGGAAGTCATTTGCATTTGGACTTATAAAACCTCATCTTTACTAGATGTTTTAACCCAAAAATCAGACCCTCATGACATTTTGTAATCAAAATGAGGAAAGTATGCTAGATTTTTTTTTTTTTTTGTTTCACTTATTACTGACAACATTCCCATTGGAATTAAGATTTGTTAACACTGTCAAGCTCGTATAGCTACACACTGAGTCATATGCTGGGTAGAAACGTCGTACAAGTTCTTAGAAATTTGCCAAAAATGTCCATCTACGCCACAACAATCGATTTCAGCAGATAGAGGGATCAGAAACATAACAGGAAAAAGTTTTTGTTTTAGTGTATAGCGGCACTTTTATTTTGTCTAACGACAACCGGTTTCGGTACCAAGTATCATCATTAGGTCATACCCCGAAGCGCTGTCATGAAATTTGCGCAACCAAATAGGTGTGTCTTACACACAGTACATTGCCTGGCTGCCTGATGATGGTATTTAGTAGCAAACCAGTAGTCAGCAGACAAAACAAAGTGCGACTACAGACAGAACCAAATACTTTTTCTCATTTTGTTGGTCACTGTTGCAACCGATACTATGTTGGAAATATGTGAGAAAGTTACGAGAGGCGTTCAATAAGTAATGCAACACTTTTTTTCTGAAAGCAAATTGGTTTTATTCATGATTCCAATACACCGTATTATTCCTCTCTCTTTTGGCTATAAAACCCTGTTTTTCAATATACAGTGTCTTGATGCATCAAAAACCTCCCAATCATCCATGTTCTGCTTCCCACGGAGTGCATTCTTCATTGGGCTAAACAGTTGGAAGCTCTTTATTGTCTTCTGCTACGTTGCGAGGGACCAAACGGGCACACACCTTTGAGTTCCCCAACTGGTGGACGAGCGTACCAGCACTACCAACGGAGAAGTCCAGTGAGCTGCGTCTGATTGTGACCCGTCGACCACCCCGGATGAGAGTCTCGCTCCTTCCAACGTTTCAGGAGTCACTACCGTGTGCGGCGTGTCGGCAAACGGAACATCGGACGGGTTTGCGCGACCTTGTTGCTACGAAGATGACGGAGGCTTCGCCCAACGACTCGCCGTGTTTTTACTTACCACCACCCTGCAAACACCTCTGAATACCAGCGATGTTCTAGTTTTCCGCCGAAAGAAACTCAAAGACAGCTCTCTGCTTAGAATGCACCTCCGTTACAGACGCCATTTTGAAGGCTACATATAGCGTCGCCCCCAGTCGGTACTTCGAGACTCTATATGGGCTAAAGCGATGTACCACAACAAAGTCCGAATTTTTTCAACCGAAAATGGCCGAGAAAAAAATGTGTTGCATTGCTTATTAAACGCCCCTCGTCTACATCTACATCTACATCCATACTCCGTATGCCACCTGACGGTTTGTGGAGGAGGGTACCTTGAGTACCTCTATGGGTTCTCCCTTCTGTTCTAGTCTCGTAATGTTCGTGCAAAGAAAGCTTGTTGGTATACCTCCGTGTGGGCTCTAATCTCTCTGATTTTATCCTCTTGGACTCTTCGCGAGATGTACGTAGGAGGGAGCAATATACTGCTTTGACTCCTCGGTGAGCCGGCCAGTGTGGTCGAGCGGTCCTAGGCGCTTGAGTCTAGAACCGCGCGACTGCTACGGTCATAGGTTCGAATCCTGCCTTGGGTGTGGATGTGTGTGATATCCTTAGGTTAGTTAGGTTTAATTAGTTCCACGTTCTAAGGGACTGATGACCACTGATGTTAAGCCCCATAGTGCTCAGAGGCGTTTGGACCGTTTTGACTCCTCGGTGAAGGGATGTTCTCAAAACATCAACAAAAGCCCGTACCGAGCTACTGCGCGTCTCTCTTGCAGAGTCTTCCACTGGAGTAACGATTTCGCGATTACTAAATGATCCTGTAATGAAGTGTGCTGCTCTCTGCTGGACCTTCTCTCTCTCTTCCATCAACCCTATCCGGTACGGATCCCACACCGGTGAGCAGTATTCAAGCAATAGGCGAGCAAGTGTACTGTAACCTACTTCATTTGTTTTCGGACTGCATTTCCTTAGAATTCTTCCAATGACTCTCAGTCTGCTTTACCGACGATCAACTATATGGTCATTCCATTTTAAATCACTCCTAATACCTACTCCCAGATAATTTATGGAATGAACTGCTCCAGTTGCTGACCTGGTATATTGCAGCTAAATGATAAAGGATCTTTCTTTCTATGTATTCACAGAACATTACACTTGTCTATATTGAGATTCAATTGCCATTCTCTGCAGCATGCGTAAATTCGTTGCACATCCTCCTGAATTTCAGTACAGTTTTCCATTGTTACAACCTTTAGATATACTGCAGCATCGCCCGCAAATAGCCTCAGTGAAATTCCGATGTTACCCACAAGGTCATTTATATATACTGTGAATAGCAACGGTCCTACGGCACTCCGCTGCGGCACAACTGAAATCACTCTTACTTCGGAAGACTTCTCTCCATTGAGAAAGACATGCTGCGTTCTGTTATCTGTTATCTGTCTATATGGCGTGTAATGCGGACAAACATTTGGTTGGACATCATGGTCTAGCTGTAAAGCGCGTGCATGGAAACGGAAAATCGCAGTATCGAATCCTAGTCGGACCGTTGAATATTTCCATCCGCCTTCCCAGCGGAAGATTTGCCAGAAGCGGCGTGTCTTTCGTATTATTCCTTATACTGTAAGCCCCCTATCCCACCAGCCAAGGTGGCCCAGCGGTTCTAGGCGCTACAGTCTGGAGCCGCGCGACCGCTACGGTCGCAGGTTTGAATCCTGCCTTGGGCATGGATGTCTGTGATGTCCTTAGGTTAGTTAGGTTTACGTAGTTCTAAGTTCTAGGGGACTACAAGTCCCATAGTGCTCAGAGCCAGCCCCCTATCCCCGGCAGGAACGCTGCTGTGGTTAGGGACAGGCAAGTCACACAGGTGGCGTTGAGCCATACGGAATTATTAATTATTACTACAGCCGTATTTCAACTGTACTTCAATGCGAATGTAAAGCAAAAATGTTCCACTTGCGGAGATTTGTGCGTGAGACGTCCAGTAGCTGGCGGCGAGTGGCGAGGGCCAGCAGCACGGCATGGAGCGAGACGTCAGTCGCCCTCTGCGTGTGTGTGTGTGTGTCTGGCCCGCGCTCGGGCGGGGCCGCGCTGCGCCGTTGTGAATGACGGCGCCAGCCTTGGCTGCATCCCAGGCCTAGCCGCCTCAGTGCCAAGGTGACGTCGCTGGCCACTCGCAATTATTCTCGCCTGTTTGTGGGCAAGCCCATTCTCGCCGAACCTCGGCCGCCTCCAGCTTGGACGCCGATCCGAAACTTGTAGCTCGAATCGAGTTACTTTCTTTCATCAGTAATGTGTCTGTTTTTAGATTTCAATGATCTCGTTACAGGTGACACAACTCTGTAAGGCCTGACTCTGAGACTTGCTTCGAGTGGTCTGATTACATCGTGTGATATAGAATGCTACGCGTACAGTGTCACATCCCCTCAGCCTTACCGATCCCGTTCAGTTTACTGATGATAAACGGAAAGTACGGTTCTCTACCATATGCGTAATATAACTTCGTACTATTCAGGTGTGCTCAAGGGGAGGATTCTGTAGATGTAGGGTGGTTCCGGCTTGTTGCCGCTAACATCCAACCTGAGTCAGAAAGTAATACTGTTCGGAGCACCAATGCATAGTAGCATTTTGTAATTTATACACCACTGGCCATTAAAATTGCTACACCACGGAGAGGACGTGCTACAGACGCCAATTTAACCGACAGGAATAAGATGCTGTGATGTGCAAATGATGAGATTTTCAGAGCATTCACACAAGGTTGGCGCCGGTGGTGACACCTACAACGTGCTGACAGGAAAGTTTCCAACCGATTTCTCATACACAAACAGCAGTTGACCGGCATTGCCTGGTGAAACGTTGTTGTGATGCCGCGTGTAAGGAGGAGAAAAGCTTACCATCACGTTCCTGACTTTTATAAAGGTCGGATAGTAGCCTATCGCGATTGCGGTTTATCGTATCGCGACATTGCTGCCCGCGTTGGTAAGATCCAATGACCGTTATCGGAATATGGAATCGTTGGGTTCAGGAGGGTAAACGGAGCGCCGTGCTGGATCCGAACGGCCTCGTATGACTAGCAGTCGAGATGACAGGCATCTTATCTGCATGGCTGTAACGGATCGTGCAGCCACGTCTAGATTCCTGAGTCAACAGATGGGGACGTTTGCAAGACAACAACCATCTGCACGAACAGTTCGACGACGTTTGTAGCAGCACGGACTATCAGCTCGGAGACCGTAGCTGCGGTTACCCTTGACGCTGCATCACTGACAGGAGCGCCTGCGATGGTGTACTCAACGACGAACTGGGATCCACGAATGGCAAAACGTCATTTTTTCGGATGAATCCAGGTTCTGTTTACAGCGTCATGACGGTCGCATCCGTATTTGGTGACATCGCGGTGAACGCACATTGGAAGCGTGTATTTGTCATCGCTATACTGGCGTATCACCGGGCGTGATGGTATGGGGTGCCATTGGTTACACGTCTCGGCCACCTCTTCTTCGCATTGACATCACTCTGAACAGTGTACTTTACATTTCATATGTGTTACGACCTGTGGCTCTACCCTTCATTCGATCCCTGCAAAGCCCTACGTTTCAGCAGGATAATGCACGACCGCATGCTGCAGGTCCTGTACGGGCCTTTCTGGATACAGAAAATGTTCGACTGCTGCCCTGGCCAGCACATTCTCCAGATCTCTCACCAACTGAAAACGTCTGGTCAATGGTGGCCGAGCAACTGGCTCGTCACAATACGCTAGTCACTACTCCTGATGAACTGTGGTATCGTGTTGAAGCTGCATGGGCAGCTGTACCTGTACACTCCATCCAAGCTCTGTATGACTCAATGCCCAGGCGTATCAAGGCCGTTATTACGGCCAGAGGTGGTTGTACTGGGCACTGATTTCTCAGGATCTATTCACCCAAATTGCGTGAAAATGTAATCACATGTCAGTTCTAGTATAATATATTTCCAATGAAAACCCGTTTATCATCTGCCTTTCTTCTTGGTGTAGCAATTTTAATGGCCAATTGTGTATACACTGGATTTCACTTTCAACAGTTGATATACACTATCTGATCAGAATACTCATCAATGGAGTGTGTCCATCCTTCGGATTATGACGGCTTCTGCTGTGCTAAGGTGTGTGAATGCCTGTGGAGAAATGATGTCCCATTCATCCTCGAGAGCCGAAACTAGAAGAAGGCCTAAAGCGAGGGCGGCGTTCTAATTCGTCCCTGACGTCTTCCATTGGGGCAGGTTGGGATTCTGGGCAGATCGTTTCTAGAATGTTATTGTCCACAAACGATGCTTCTCTATACGTCGATGCATTGCCACACTCATACAAACTATCATCGTCGCCCAACTGTTCCTCTTCTGTACGCAGGACACACTCTCTGAAATGTGTTTACATCCTTCCACTTGTAGCATTTCCTTAAGCGCTATAGGAGGAGCACTCACCACCCAGAGAAAACACCCCCACCGAAGCACCACCCCCAAACTTCACAGCTGGTACTGCACATTATGGCAGGGATCATTCTCTAGGCATTCGTCAAATCCAAATCCTTCTACCGGATTTCCACACGGTTCAGCGTGGTTTATCACTCCAAATCCCTCGGTTCCAGTCATCCACTCTCCATTGGCATTTTCCTTTACACCACGTCAAGCGCCGCTCAATATTGACTACAGAAATGTGTCGCTTGCTAGTAGCTGCTAGACCTTCGTAGGCTATTCTATTTAACTTCCTAAGCAGGACTGCTGATAACAATTTAGAATTCAGTAATGATCCTCTCCGCTGATTTCATGCCCTGCCTCCACAATGTTCGACGGTCCCTATCCGTCAATACATGTGACCTGCTTAGTATTGGTTTATCCGTGGGTGTTCCTCCGCGTTTCCACTTCACAATTACATGACCCAACAGTCGTCTCGAGCACTTTTAGAAGGGTTGAAATTTCCGTGTTGGATTTATTAATCAGGTGATATCCAATGGCGATTTCACATTCGAAGTCACTGAGCTCTCGTGACCGACGCATTGTGCTTTTGCTGCTTTTCTACTGGCAACACGAAACTTCCCACCTCCTTCCACAATGGTTGATCCCTCTCTTGTAGCATCTAATGGTCAATTCCGCATTACGTAGGAATGTCTGCACTTTTAATCAGATAGTGTACAACGCGTACCCGATCTCCACCGACAAATTTTCGGAGGTTGTTCAGAGATATTTACTGAATATTTTGGTACAAGGGAACGTGCTCTCCAGTGGCTCATTACAGGCTAAATTGATTTAATGTGATTTATTGCTTGATATGTCGTTGTACAATACACTGAAGAACTAAAGAAACAGGTACACCTGCCGAATATCATGTAGGGCCTCCGCGACCACGCAGAAGTGCCGCAACATGACGTGACGTGGACACGAGTACTGTCTGAAGTTGTGCTGGAGGGAACTGACACCATGAATCCTCGGGGCCTATCCATAAATCCGTAAAAGAACGAGGGTTGGCAATCTCTTCTGAACAGCACGTTGCAAGGCATCCCAGATGTGCTCAGTAATGCTCATGTCTGTGGAGTTTGGCGGTCAGCAGAAGTGTTTAAACTCAGAAGAGTGTTCCTAGAGCCACTCTGTACCAATTCTGGACGTTTGGGGTGTCACAGTGTCCTGCTGGAATTGCCAAAGTCCGTTGGAATGCACGATCCACATGCATGGATGCAAGTGATCAGAAAGGATGTTTTCGTACCTGTCGCCTGTCAGAGTCATATCTATACGTGTCATGCGTTCCACATCATTCCAACTTCACTTGCCTCACACCATCACAGAGCCTCCACCAGCTTAAACATTCCCCTGCTGACATGCGGTTTCCATGGATCCCGTACACGTCCATTCGTGCGATACAATTTGAAACGAGACTCTTTCGAACAGGCAACAAGTTTCCTGTCACCAAACCCCAGTCTCGGTGTTGACGGGCCCAGGCGAGACGTAAAGCTTTGTGTCATGCAGTCATATAGGGTATGATGTTTCGTTGAATGATTCCTACGCTGACACTTGTTGATGGGCCATCATTTCAATCTGCAGCAATTTGCGGAAGTGTTTCGCTTCTGTCACGTTGAACGATTTTCTTCAGTCGTCGGTGGTCCCGTTCTTGCAGGATCTTTTCCGGGCGCAGCGAGGTCGGGGTTTTCATGTTTTACCAGATTATTGATATTCACGGTACACTCGTGAAATGGTCGTACGGGAAAATCCCCACTTCATCGCTACTTCAGAGATCCAGTGTCCCATCGCTCCGTGTGCCGACTATGGCATCACGTTCAGACTCACTTAAATCTTGATAACTTGCCATTGTAGCAGGCATAACTGATTTAAGAACTGCGCCAGACACTTGTTGTCTTATACAGGCGTTGCCGACCGCAGCGCCGTATTCTGCCTGTTTACATATCTCTGCATTTGAATAGGCATGCCTAAACCAGTTCCCTTAGCACTTCATTGTAGATGTAACACTGAAATATCTGCACAGCAGTGCAAACGGTGACGGTCTGTCGTGTGTGTATTGGCTGGAAACACACTTGTTCCATTCACTCTGGGCACTTTTTGTTCATAAGATTGTCTACTCTAGTCACGCCCACAAGCTTACATCCATTACTGCTCGGTTCTGTACCGGGCTTTTCTTTCGGCCAATGGTGTTGATTTATAACAATAGGAATAGCTTCACTGGTGATGAGTTAGCCGATATGCACCCCGGGTATGGGTTTACTGAACGCAGTAGAAGAGCGATGCGATGACACTAGGCTAAACAGTTCGGCGCCGACGTCAACGACTTCATAGTGGTTTGAATCTGTCTACAGATGGTTACTTAGCACTGTATTTTTTATGATGACGTTTTCAGACTTTTTTGCTGCTGTGTAGATATTTTGATTGAAATAACGGTCACTGGGGTAACAAACAAAATAAATCATAAATACATTATTACATTTTAACGGGCCACCGGTGACCACGATTCACTTATAGCAAAATATTCAGAAAATATCGCTGAACAACCTCTGAAACTTGTCCATAGAGCTCGTCTTCAGCCTGCTCATCTTATCATGACTGATAAACGACTTCTGCACACGATACCACACGCACTAACTTCCGACATTGTGGTGTCAAACAGCAGTCTGACGGTGCCCCTGAACGCGGAAGCTTATTCGTGGGGCGAGATCTTCTAGCAGACTAGAGGCGCTGACATGTAAGGCTAAGATTCCATCTGTTTACCCCGATCCGATACCGGTTCCCTTGCTACTCCTAGACAGTTTACAGTTTGTTTCCAGTGATTTAATTGATCTTTTGGTAAAGGGCGCTGATAACCTTGTTATTGGGCGCCCTAAAACACTCATCATCATCATCATCATCATCATCATCCAGTGATTTATTACCAATGGTGTAATGAGATATGACTGGGTGTTGTGTGATGTCCTTAGGTTAGTTAGGTTTAAGTAGTTCTAAGTTCTAGGGGACTGACGACCATAGATGTTAAGTCCCATAGTGCTCAGAGCCATTTTTGTAATGAGATAGTAATGTATCCTTCCCTCCTGTTTACGTGAAGTACCTTCCAGTTTATGATGAGTGACAGCATCAAGTTCCTGCGTAAGACGTTGATTGCCACTGGTCACACAGAATTTCTGTATAGCGCCTATCTGTGAACTCTATCGTTGAGCTCATGACGATATCAACGGGTCAGTTGTTTATATAGAGGACTCAGTAATGGTCCTATGACAGTTCGCTGGAGTATCTGATGTTTCCTCGCCGAGAAAGACATGCTCGGTTTTGTTAACTAGTACGTTGTTAATCAAATCACAATGCCAGTGATAAATTCCATACATCCATGCTATCTTCGTTAGGCAACAGGGTGGAGTTGTATTGAACGCCATCCCTAATCCCCCTGGTTCTCATTTATGGAAATAGCGTTCTGAGTTTCTCACGATCACTGGTTGAGAAATCCATATTGATTCCTACTGAGGAGACATTCCACCTCAAAAAAGATCACACCACGTTAGCATATAAAATGTTTCATATTTCTACATCGAATTGTGTACTTGTGTTCGACAACGCCTCAGGTTATTTATTATAATATTTTTTACGTATTGTGATCTGGCCTTCGCAAAATAGTTACCATTATACCCTTATGCTGTGGTATGATGGACCGTTGTTTGAGAGGTTCATGGTTCTATATCAAATGTACTTTTTATTGTTGTTCTAGCAGCTTTGTCTCCTTTGCAACTTTGATAATCACTGCATTCGTTTTCAGCAGTAGCTAAAGTTATCTCTAAATCCTGTGGATTGAGTTATAATGAGTTATAATTTCCCACAGCTGTCCCTTTCGGACTAATATAGGTGTGATTCTGCGTTAACTCCATGCTTAATTCATTCCTATCTGATACTAATGTTTTCATTTTGAATATACAGAGTATAAACACAGACATTATAACAATCAATTATATAGCCATGTCCGGAAGGCTAAAATGACGATATATTTTTGTCTCCCTGTGCGAGAATCACGAACTGTATGAGCATTAGGGTTGTGACTGCGTGAGATGTGAGGTGTGCTCGGGTATCCAAAGTGGTTAAGACGACGCTCACGATAAGCGGGAAATCCGGGTTCGAGTCACGGTCCAGAGCAAATTTTCATGTGTCGCAAACAGCCGACGTCAGTGCACAGTCGAATGCGAATCTATATCGTGCTGTTTACTACAGCTGTAATCGTCAATGACAGTGTCTGTTCCTTCAGACGCACATGCAAGTCTGAAGGGCACTGTATTATGAAGACACAGACAGTGTATAAACACAGATATTATAACCGCCAATGACGTACCTATATCGATCCCTCGACGGGCCAAATATAGTGTAATATTTATCTCCCTGTGCGGGATCAGGAACTGTGCGAGCGTAAGGGTTGTGACTCCGTGACATATGGGAGTTTGGATCGGTTCTGGAGGTTCGTTGGGATAGCCGAAGTGGTTAAGATGACAATGCGCAATAAGCGGGGAGTACGGGTTCGAGTTCAGGTCCGGCACAAATTTTCATGTGTCCCGAACAGCTGATGTCAATGCATAGTCGCAGAAGGTGAATCTGTTTCATAACATTTGGATTTCTTCTTGCATCGGCCGGATTTCTTACAATATGTACTTGTTCTTTAATGTAGTAAGGCTTCTTAGCAGACTTCTTTCCTCACCAGATCTTTCTGGTGTTTTACTTACCTTTTTTGTGCTCTTAATTGTGCCTGCTGCCCGCAGCTCGTGGTCGTGCGGTAGCGTTCTCGCTTCCCGCGCCCGGGTTCCCGGGTTCGATTCCCGGCGGGGTCAGCGATTTTCTCTGCCTCGTGATGGCTGGGTGTTGTGTGATGTTCTTAGGTTAGTTAGGTTTAAGTAGTTCTAAGTTCTAGGGGACTGATGACCATAGATGCTAAGTTCCATAGTGCTCAGAGCCATTTGAACCATTTTTTTGTGCCTGTCCATCTTTAGCACAAAATTACTGATTCTAGCAGTTTCATCTTTTTTCCTCGGCCAGTCTTACACATTCCTTCATTATTGTGTTCCACGATTGGTATCTGTAGATGATGCTGGTAACTGATGTCATTAGAGCCCCCTTTTTTTATTGAAGATAGCTTTCTTCACGTGCAACCATCTATTTCCGTTACCTTCAAGGAATTCGTGTATCCTGATTAACAATGGACAAAATCGGTCGTTATTTTGCCGTATTAAACGCAGTTAACGCTCGACCGGCCAGGGTAGCCGATAGCGCTAACGCGCTGCTTCCTGGACTCGGGTAGGCGCGCCGGCCCCGGATCGAATCCGCCCGGCGGATTGACGACGAGGGCCAATCTGCCGGGCAGCCTGGATGTGATTTTTAGGCGGTTTTCCACATCCCACTAGGTGAATACCGGGCTGGTCCCCATGTTCCGCCTCAGTTACACGGCTCGCAGACGTCTGAACACTTTCGAACTATTCCATGGATTACACTCGATGCAGACAATTGGGGTAAACTAATTCCGTCCCAGGGCGCACGGGGTGGCGGCAGGAAGGGCATCCGGCCATCCTTTCACCATTACCATGCCAAATCCGATTAACGATGTCTGATCCTACATAACTGCGGGACAAGGCTCAAGCAATAGAATTCACAGTTAACGCTCCACCCTCGCTTTGTGTACAAGTTGTTCACGTTCTTTCTGGATCCCACCTACTTCAACTTCTGCCGCCATAACGTCTTTGTTTGCTGTATGAAAAAGATTCGTCTAAATTTTGTGTTCGTGCGGAATTCATGAGAGCTTAAAATATTATCTTAGGAAACTTGCTAGTACCTGTTCTTAAACTTAAAACGACACTCACTTTCACGTCACTAACATATATGTGCGCAAAATAAAAATAAAAAATCATTTTGCAGACTTCTAATCGATTTGTGTTTTGTATCTCCTGAAACCAGCGTAATCGGAGGAGCTTTTGGTACTTCAGGTTTTCTATTTGTCCCTGTTGGCTACTAGAAGTTTGTGGTACACTGCTACTTGTTCTTGTCTCTTGGTGTTATAAACTGCACAGACGTTTCTTACGAGAGAATCCAGTGCCAATTTCTTACCTCCACTCTGCAGTTGTTTCCTCAGTGTAGGCGACCACCTCGAAGGCGATTGTGCAGTGTAATGAACAACTGAAACAGGTAACTATTCTGAGTGCAAATAAGCGTGCGCATCTGTGTTACCAAATGGCTAACACGGTGCATGATAGCACTTGTACGTTGCCTATCTAACAGCTTCCAGGGACAGTAAAAATTTGGTTTTCAATATTTCATACAGTACTCGACCGCATTTAAAAATAAAAAATGATGTCATAATCAAATCATTAAATAAGATGAATGATCTTAAGTCAAAAGTTTAAAACAGCAAGACGAGTATTACAGTCAGAAACTTTGAGGCAGTGTTTAACTCAGAACGCACAAATTACCGAGACTGTATTCATCCAGTATTTGAGAGTCCCTGCGCTTAGCGACTTGCAACAAGCTTTACACCTAATCTGAAAGCTGTTCGAAACTTTTTCCCGCTTGGACGCCCCCCCACCCCCATCCCACATACACACAAAATAATAAAGGGAAAAAATGTTTATTGTTTACTGCGTTTCTGCTGTTCACACACTAAACCTCCATCATCCGGCATGACGATTTAATTTATTACTTCTTAACTACTAACATGACTTGACTCGCTAGACATTTTGCAGTCAGTGTCCGCATATACCTCTGAATCTACCTTCAATAATATATCACTGTACAATAGCCCAATAGATATGACGTAGTAAACATTGAAAATCATGAACATTAACCTTTTTAAAACGGAGCGTCTTCAATCACAAAAGTTTTACATGGTTAACGTCAAAAATTTAACTTAGTGACTCACTTTCAAAGTAATCAGAGATCCGAAGCTGTTTTACGCATGGGAGTTTGATTGTTTAAAGAGTCAACAGTTTTGAGATTTCACGACAAACTTCTCTGAATACACTAGCTGCCATTCACTGAGATATCCAGTACATGTTAGGATGATATGTTTTTCTGGCTGATAAGAGAGTTCTTTTTGCGGAAATTTTGCTCTACAATGGATGGCGGTTGGTGACGGCAGAGGAAGGGGGGCGGGGCCAACTGCCTTTCCCTGCCCCACGCCGGGTGTCGAGGATAATGAAACGAAAGCTTTTCTATACAGTGTTCCAGACGTAGCACCGAAATCTGAATGAATGTGCTCGAGAAGAGACATGATGTGGAGCGTAACGGTTTACCTCCAGTTTGTGATCGAATTTTTAGCACTGCAGGTGCCCGAGGATCTCATTGTGAGAGGTTTGAGAAACTAATACTGTACGATGAATTAGAATGCATGCAGGGCACTATTGGAGTAAAAGTATTATTACAGGAGATAGTAATATAGGCTAATTCCAATAAAACGTATCCCCAACTTTTACTGGTTGCGGAGACACAGCTGTTTACAGAGATAAGTTTTAATTTCGGTAGACGATTTTCTAACCGCAGAATATCAGATTCAAGTGTGTTTGCTTGTGTTTCCACAGAACTATGGAAAATTAGTGAAATGCCCATTAGTCATATTTCATCTGAACGTGCAAATTAACAGAATGTGAATGAAACAGAAATCGTTACTCAGTTAATACAACATATTCCTTCAACTAGCAGATGCACAATTCTACAGATATCGGCATTTCACATACAATAATATGGCAGACATAACGGACGCACAGTTTCTGTTTACAGATTATTCAAAACCTTCGAGAAAGAGGAAAAAGTATACGATTGGAATTTTGTCGCTGACTAATTGTAGATCCCATTAATATAGTTTTCTGAAGAAGCCGCTTACACTCGTAAGATATCAGTAACATTCATAACTCACACAGACGTCCGACGAAAAGCCACATGCCTCTGTGGAGAGACATTTTCAAGAACGCTTCTCCGTAAATGTGTCGCGTGGTATGATAGACAGTTGACTGGACCTGTAGTATTACCGCTTCGTCTTACAGGACTCCGTTATGGAGCCTTCCTTGAAATGAGCTTCCAGCATTACTGCAAAAGACGAGGTCCCTTCACGTTCTAGGTCACGTGACACAACATCTATAGCTGCATTCCCCGAAGTATGAATCGGCAGAAATAGTCACGTCCTTTGACCACCGTGGTCCCTAGACCCCGATCCTTTAGATTTCTGCCTGTAGGGACTATTGAAAACCGAAGTATACAAAGAAGAAGCAAACATAAGAGACGAAATGATATAAAAGAACACCAATAAGACTTCAGGCTACATATGACATTGTCACATGTCGGAAGTATAATTTATTAAAATCAAGTTTCAGCTTAATCATTTACGTTTCCTTAACATCATCTCTGAGTATTTTTTTGGGTTAGATTCTGATAGTTAAACCTCTGTAACTGATTAGTTTACCCTATCACCCCCTAAAATATTTACTATTCCTCTTGTAACAACAACCTGTATTTGCTATACAGTTGGGACAGCGTCGAAGATGTTCTACAACTGGGAACTAATAACACAATGGGAAAACAGCACTTGCAGAATGCGTAAACTATGGTGAACGAGAATTATAGAACAACAGGCTTTGGCACAGTGGAACTGATATCCCAATGAAACTTGAATCAGAAGAGTGCACTCAAGAACGATGTCAAACTATTTCTAACAGATATTCTTACCTATCAAAGCCGCATCATTTTCTCCGTTACTACTAGTACAGTGTATTACAGTCAGATGAGAATAATTACGAAAATATAAGTAGCATAAGTTGGTTAAGAAAATTTGTGCTGTCCCCATGGCGCATGTCTTTTTACGTCAGCTCCTTTTCACGCTTTCCCGTTGATATTTCCGTAATCGTGGATGTCCCAGACAGATACCCACTAGCAGGTCAGTCACGGTCCGTCTCTACACAGCATCATCGGCGCTGATTGAAATGTCACTGGTGCGGGATGGGTGTTCACTCATTAGTCGATCGTGTCTATTTATACGGCGCCGTCGCATGCGTGGAGTGTCAGGCTTCTGGAAAACCGCATGAAATCTGCTCTCAGTTTTATTCGCTGCATCAGGGGCTAGATAGCGATGCTTTGATTGTACGCAGGAGCTAATATTTTGCATGTGTCGTTGGTTACCACAGCAGAACCAACATCTACATTCACAATCCACAAAATCTCAAAGCAAATGCTACCAAATGACAACATCATTACATGTCCGTGGATGCTGATAACTTAGTGCGATGACTCCCAACGTAGAAGTACCTAGTTGGATCACAACTTTCGGATGACAGGGATAGAAGTGATAATCGGACATAGTTCCTGATCACGTCCTTTCCTTACTGTGGCAAGGAGTGAAGGTTCAAGTGGCTCTAAGCACAATGGGATTTAACATCTAAGGTCATCAGTCCCCTAGACTTAGAACTACTTAAACCTAACTAACCTAAGGACATCCTGCCCGAGGCAGGATTCGAACCTGCGACCGTAGCAGCAGCGCGGTTCCGGACTGAAGCGCCTAGAACCGCTCGGTCGCAGCGGCCGGCAGGAGTGAAGGAACGTACCCCTTTGGTCTATACCAGTCGCAGCTCGCTGTCTGAGACGTTAGGCTCGGCGGCCCTTTGGTCGCATACGAAACCTGTAGGCTATGTGTTGGCACCAGATTTCAGCCCTCTCCTTCTATCTTTATCAGCCACATAAACTAGAAACTGTATTACATAAGTTTATCGCTTTCATCTTCAGGAAGCAAATATTCTTGACACACAATAAAATCTCAAGCTGATGATACGACAGTGTTGGAGAAAACAATTTCACTAAAAAAAAAAAAGAAACTATACTGCGGAGAACAGTCTGTTTGCGTACTGTCGAGTAATTTTTCCCAGCGCTTGATTAAGCATAGTAGGATAGGCTCACAAAACATAAATACTTTGAAATTATTACAGAATTAATCTACGTAGTTGGACACATCATAGCAAAATTCCTATAGTTGTAGCCAGCATATTGTAAGAATACAGCGAAAACTACCGTAAAAATGATGCTCACGCTTTTCTGACAGAAATAAATCTGTTTTATGGCAACTGACATAAAGATAACGTCCTGTGACTCGACGAGGGTAATGGCTTTCTGATCGGACGAATTTTTTTAATCTGTCGGAATAGATATGACGCAATCCTGCCACATGAGGCTTCATCCTTCGAGAATGTTCCTCGTTGGAGCTTAGCAGCGTGGTCTGTTGGCGAAATGTTCTTTTTTAAGGAAGCAACAGAAGAGAAACCTCGAGACGTGTGAAGTGTCATTATTAATTAAAGGCTAAGTTACAAAACCACTAATAATTGAGAAGTTTCTGAAGTAACTGCAGCGCAAGTATGGTAGCAATGTCTCGTTCCCGGAAGAAAGTCCCTCCAGGCACCTTAGCAGAGCGAAATACAACACAACTGGATTCCCTGTTGCCGCTGCGTCGATGTAAAGGGTTATGCCTGAAAAAAAAGAAAAAAGAAAAAGAGATGCACCAGAAAAACATGGTTCAGGGAGAGCTGGGAACTTAAAGGTTCGAAAGAACTGCACGAATAAAATTTAAAAAGTAGTGACAATCGATCTCCCAATATAAGACTCTTTATCCATGGTTCGCTGTATAATACGTATTTTAGGTCTCGTCTGACTATCGTCATTTAGTTTTACTATAGTTTTCTTGAATTGTTTGAGACAAGTGCCACGACGATTCATTACACAGGTCACCGCCAATTCTTCACCAACATAGAAATAGTGCTCCGTCTCCAACTATCTCGACATTATGCTACCCTAGATAGGGTCTCAAGGGCAATAATACCATACAGTCATTTCCTTTCACTCTAATTTTGTACAAGTAGTGCTCCACAGCTTATAGGAATTGACCCAATGCGCAGAGTGCACTTCGTAGAGGATGGAATATGATCTTGACAGTGTTCGAAGATTAACTGTAGAACTGCATTTCACTGTTGACTGTATACTGCATTTTACTACTGACGACAGTAACAAAGGATGCTTTTTCAACTTGTCTTCACAGAAGGAACGTTCCATACAGGTTGCTATAAATAATTTAATGATACCTGAGAATGATCAGATTATCAGATGATAATAAAGAGTTAGTTCATCAGCAGCCGTTGGCGATTCTGAAATATGACTTATACTACTATATTGCCTTCCACCTGTTCCTTTATTACACTTTTCCTCATTATCATCAATTAATTTCTCAAAATGAAATATGATTACTTCAGTTAGACACAGAATGACTCCAGTTCTCATATTTCTGCAAGTGAACTGGTGTCCGAATTCTCATAAACTTGGTATCGATGAAACACAAAAATCTGGAGTTCTGTAGTTGTCACTTGCAAACAAATGGAATTTCGCGAGTTGTAATTTAATATTTAAGGTGCAGGTCTCTAATGAAGGTGTGTGAGTAATGATCTTTCTGTGTTTATAGAACAAGTTGTGTATGAAAGTAAGCAGTGTAATTAACGTAACTGTATAAAAAAATCGCCAACGGTGTCAGTTATCCATACCGTGTATATCAGAAAGTAAGCTGCATAAAACACGAAGTAAATATTCGTCGCAATACTCATATTTTGGTGCAAAAATGCTATATTTCCAAGTTTAATGTAATACTAATACCTGCTTACTATATCTCTCGCGACAGAGCCTTTGGATGAAAAGTCGTCGGTTAATTTCTCGTCTCAGATTCGGATAAAATACCAAGCTTTCGATGACTGCGTCCATCA
This sequence comes from Schistocerca gregaria, assembly GCF_023897955.1. Lineage (NCBI taxonomy): Eukaryota > Metazoa > Arthropoda > Insecta > Orthoptera > Acrididae > Schistocerca > Schistocerca gregaria. The sequence goes on from NC_064922.1 coordinate 426,620,933, forward strand.
GCGTCCTCAGAAACTGATACATGTACATGATGAGGGTGGTTGTCAATATGTCTTTGTGTGAGCTGTTATTAATCTCATTTTATCTTCACGTCTGCATGTGAGTGGTATGTACGGTGCTGAAAAAGGATACTTCTTGTATGAAAAGTGGTTCTTTCAATTTCCTATCCAGATATTCATGAAACTTTATACTACTTCCTACGAATTTTAAAATTTTCAGTACTTTCGTACGCTCACGTGGAACACAAAATAGCCCGTAAAAATCGAAATTGCCTTTATTTCTACAAGGTCGAAGTCCCCTTGCTATTACAATCTGATAAAAACTCAACACTTGAACATTATTCCAGAACAGGCATTCAGAAATTTGCCAATTTCTTACCAATGATTCGAATCCTACGATTTGCATTACCGGTATTATTGTTCTACGATATCATGCAAGATGATGCTATTCCCAAGGTCTTCTAGACAGGACTACAGCTGTGATTCGTTAACTATGTAAGTGTAGATTAGGGATGTGTGTAGCAGTTCATATTCCCCACGGACCTTCACGGTACGTGAAGAGATATTCTCGCTGCTATTGTATTAGAACCACTGTTGGAATGAAATACGAGCGTCATTCTGAGAATCAGATGCAAGCGAAAGGAAGTTGGAAACGAGCTAGTTCCTGGACGCACGTTCTCAAGCTCCTTAGCGTAACCTCACTGAGGACAACCGACAACTCAGCGCCGGTGTGGATAAGAAAAATCTTCAGGCCTCTTTGCAAGCAGGAGTGACTATAACATAGCTGACAAATTTTCATCCCCACAAAAAACTTTGCTTCATTTTGCTACGTTACTGTTACGTATCATAAATAGTCCCAGAGATGAAGTTGTCCCAAGTATGTATTGAAACTGACATTTACGTCTCCTAGTATATATATTTTCTCGGGGTTATAATTAAAACTGTATGCTTGTATCTCGTATGACGACCTGTCGAGAGGTCATTTGTTGTGATATGTATGTTGTTAAAGACTTCCTACGAGAAGAAATGAAACTTATGGTGCATAATTGTAAGATTTTTTAAAAGTTAAGAATACTTTTCATACAAAGTTCTTTTGTGTGGTGGCGTTCCACTCGGAGGAAGCCGGTTCGAACCCTGATGGTAGATGAAATTTTCGCCACTCGTATTCTGTCGACAAAGGGAGGAGAGGTCGTGGTGATCACAAGGCTTCTCGCCTATATCCTGAATTAAATTTCAGACCTGTCCACAGTGTCTTACGAAGTGAGAGAAAGCGACACTGTTGATTTTGGTCCGTCCGTCGGATGGAAACGTTAAGCTCGGCCGCCCGATTGGTGTTATTCGGGATGAGTGAGCTGTTTGCTGGCACAGGGTTTCACCCCTCACCTTTCTCTCATCATCAGCATACGACATAAAGGTAATAAAACATTACATACACATCCATTGTACTCACCTACACTTAACAAATACTCGTAAGACACAACTCTTGCATATCCGCAAGGAAATGGGTGGGCCCGCACCTCGTGGTCGTGCGGTAGCGTTCTCGCGTCCCATGCCCGGGTTGCCGGGTTCGATTCCCGGCGGGGTCAGGGATTTTTTCTGCCTCGTGATGGCTGGGTGTTGTGTGATGTCCTTAGGTTAGTTAGGTTTAAGTATATCTAAGTTCTAGGGGACTGATGACCTAAGATGTTAAGTCCCATAGTGCTCAGAGCCAATTGAACCGTTTTTGAATTTGAAAAGGGGGGGTGTGCGCGGAGGCATAAAACCCTTTAACTAGGCGGCTGATCCCTCCCCTTGGGGCCTCCTTTACTTTACTTCTGTCGTTGTTGATATGACTCAGTGACAGAAACCATGTGATACGCCAAATTGCGCTTCCTATACTAGGTTCTTAGTCACTCAGTCGAAAGGGCAGTGCCGATAGGACATTGATTCGGTTTCTGCAACGCTGTTTTCTCCATTTCTCTGAAATATTGGAAAGGAGGCCTGGGCTTTTCGCAGGTACCGGTTCCATGCACTATTACGAACTGCTAGCCTGTGAAGTGAGCTGTTCCTGATTAGTTTCTTGATGATTTGTTCTACCTGCGGTCATTTAAACGTAAAAGACATAAAAGTCATCCGCTCTGCAGATGGTTCCAACCCTCTTAATGACGTGAATGCTACTGCAAGAAGAAAACCTTTATTTCATGTGATGTGAAAGCCATCTAGCCCACTTAGTGATGGGGCCTCTGTGACTTAACTTGTCATCCGAATTTACGTGGGACGTAATGTTTTTCAAAAGCACTGTCCATTGTTGATAGTGAAAGTCATGTTAGATAGAAAGAAATCTTATTTGTGTCTAGCAACATTATCGTGTGTTAAATAACGAAGTTAATGTTGTCCACTACCCAACGCTTCGTCTTCTTCACCCTGTAGCCTGTGAACTTCTTGGGAGACCAGCAGCTTAATTGAACTCCTATCCACACAGTAACTTGGCGTTTCTCACGTAGAAAAATCGTTTCCAGCGATGAAAGAACCAACAGTTCATGGGAAAATATCACAGTACCGATCTGGAATCGAGCTAAAAAACTCTGAATTTTAGATTTTTGTCTGGAACTATTCCAATCAATCACTGATAAAAGAGCAGAGCGTACTCACGCCAATTATCCACCTGTGTGGCAGATGCATATTGATGGTAGGACAAATACAGTATTTACGGTATTCTATTCATGAAACACGCCCAACTGGTTCCAGTAGATGAGAAAATATCGTTTTGAAATGGATGTTACTGAAATGAGACAAGTATCAAAATAAGATACAAAAAATGCAGTTGTGATGTAATGGAAATGAATTGAACTAATTAAATAGCAGCTGCTATTCCTGTGGATAACAGCTGATATTCCACGAAAAAAACTGATAAAACTTGGAAATGACCCTGCCCCTTAGACCGTAGCGTAACTGTTTACGCGCAGCTTTTGTAACTCTCTAGGTATTATTTTTCCCGGCATTTTATTTCCTCTTCTTATGGTTCCTACCTTGAAAATCTTCATGTCCATGTTCTATACTGTATGCGATTATTTCTCTACTGTTCCACTTACTAACTGCGTGCGGGAGAAAAGAGCACTTAAATATTTCAGTGCGAGCTCTGATTTCTTGTTAATATTATTATTATAATGATCATTTCTTTTCATGTAGGTGGATGTTTTCGCATACGGAGGAGGACGTTAGAGATTGAAATTTCGAGAAAAGAACTCGCCGCAAGAAAACTGCCACACCATTTCACATATAATATCCGTGACACAATCTCCCCTACTTCGTGATAATACAAAACGAGCTTTCAAGGTAGTAGGAAGACTACACCTAAACGGGCTCGATCTGAATTTGTACATTTGGTCACCTGCACTGAAAAAACGTGCAATGATTATCATTGAAGTTTGCATTGAAACAGCACAATTCAAGTGTTATATTGTATTGATTTAGATTGATAAATTGAATTTGAGACGTATAAGAACCTGCAGAGTGTTTCCGTAAGAGGGTGCAAAAATGTAACAGGACATAGAGAATGCTCCACCGAACAATTTTAGGTAGGAAACCTTCGGTCGGAGGAACGAGCTTAAGGAGATATGGAAGTAAACTTGTCTAGCGCTTTGTCTAGCATTACTGTTTTCCAGATTATTTACAACTAACGTGCGTACAAGTTTACACGTGCTGTGCTGTTTATTTACATGTACATTCTTTATTGCCTGCGAGTAAATAAGGATGACGAACCTGATCACTAGGAAGTCATGATGTAGGTTTTGTTTACTTTACCTGTCCATGGCGACTCTGTTCTATCGTACTTACATTGTTCCACGACAAAATGTGCTATTAAACGACGACAGACCCATTCATTTCTCAGTGCTATTTACAGACGTTCAGCAGTACCGGTGCACTTCCACAAAACTAACAGATATGCACCTTGTGCATGGGGAAGTACGTTGCAATGCTCTCGCTGCTGGAAGACTGTACAGGGAATGATTTCCTAACAGGCATCACAGTCAAGACGAGTGTTTATTTCTCTCGATCGACGAATGCAGTTCATTGGAAAGAAGAAACGAGGGACCTGGCAACATGAGGACCACTCGCACACCCGATTTTGAAGAGGAGGTGCTGGGACGTGTTGCAGCGGACCTCATTACAATAACTGTTGGTACTGCACATGAAGTGGACGCGGCGCATACTGACATGTGTCGAGTTCTCCACGAACAACAATTACATCCGTATCACTGTCGCTGGTTGCTCCAACTACGGATCATCGACCAGGTTAAATCCAAATCGCGCTGTTTACTGACGAGACCTCATCTGATCGTAATGGTATTTCGAAAAGCAAGAATAGCCATGTGTGGGATGAGGAAAACCCTCACGCTATAGTAGAGTCATACTAAGTACGTTTTGCTGCGAATATCTGGGTTGGCATTGTAGGCAGCAATCTCATTGGGCCATATCTTCTACCCACTCATCTGAATGGGCACCTGTATTTGACGTTCGTGCAAAGAGTTCTACCTAAGTTGTTGGAGAACGTACCCTTGGCTGTTCATGATAGGATGTGCATACAACATGAAGGTGCACCGCCTCACTTCAGTTTGGAAGTCCGCAACCGTATCAGTGCTGTATTTCCTGGTCGCTAGATTGGAAGGGGAAGTCCTACGCCATGGCCCGAGTCACCTGACCTGAATCCCCTCGACCATTTCCTATGGGGACACCCCAGTAGATACGAAGATGGAACTAGTTGCCAGAACTGTAGCTGCCTGTGATGTGCTTCGAAGCACACCAGGGTTAATTATGAGGGTGCATCAGAATCTTGTTCGCCGATGTCATGCTTGAATTGAGGTTGATGGCCGTCAGTTTCATCACATTTTGTGAGATACAGTGCAAATGATACGATTATTGTGTATTTGCAGTTAACTGTAAGTAATGTAAATAAAAAGTAAACAGCGAGGTGATTTTATTTAAAAAATGGCTCTGAGAACTATGGGACTTAACATCTTAGGTCATCAGTCCCCTAGAACTTAGAACTGCTTAAACCTAACTAACCTAAGGACATCAAACAACATCCAGCCATCACGAGGCAGAGAAAATCCCCGACCCCGCCAGGAATCGAACCCGGGAACCGGTGGGTGGGAAGCGAGAACGACCTGATTTTATTCCTATTATCTCTTAAGCTACCTTCCCTACCTGAAACTGTTCAGTGGAATATCATACATACATACATACATTAATCTTTGACTCACAGATCATGAATGCGACATTTCGTAATGATGTGGAACTTGTCACTTTAACATAAATTTATTTACATAAAATAATATATATACTCCTGTAAATTGAAATAAGAACACCGTGAATTCATTGTCCCAGGAAGGGGAAACTTTATTGACACATTACTGGGGTCAGATACATCACATGATCACACTGACAGAACCACAGGCACATAGACACAGGCAACAGAGCATGCACAATGTCGGCACTAGTACAGTGTATATCCACCTTTCGCAGCAATGCAGGCTGTTATTCTCCCATGGAGACGATCGTAGAGATGCTGGATGTAGTCCTGTGGAACGGCTTGCCATGCCATTTCCACCTAGCGCCTCAGTTGGACCAGCGTTCATGCTGACGTGCAGACCGCGTGACACGACGCTTCATCCAGTCCCAAACATGCTCAATGGGGGACAGATCCAGAGATCTTGTTGGCCAGGGTAGTTGACTCACACCTTCTAGAGCACGTTGGGTGGCACGGGATACATGCGGACGTGCATTGTCCTGTTGGAACTGCAAGTTCCCTTGCCGGTCTAGGAATGGTAGAACGATGGGTTCGATGACGGTTTGGATGTACCATGCACTATTCAGTGTCCCGTCGACGATCACCAGAGGTGTACGGCCAGTGTAGGAGATCGCTCCCCACACCATGATGCCGGGTGTTGGCCCTGTGTGCCTTGGTCGTATGCAGTCCTGATTGTGGCGCTCACCTGCACGGCGCCAAACACGCATACGACCATCATTGGCACCAAGGCAGAAGCGACTCTCATCGCTGAAGACGACACGTCTCCATTCGTCCCTCCATTCACGCCTGTCGCGACACCACTGGAGGCGGGCTGCACGATGTTGGGGCGTGAGCGGAAGACGGCCTAACGGTGTGCGGGACCGTAGCCCAGCTTCATGGAGACGGTTGCGAATGGTCCTCGCCGATACCCCAGGAGCAACAGTGTCCCTAATTTGCTGGGAAGTGGCGGTGCGGTCCCCTACGGCACTGCGTAGGATCCTACGGTCTTGGTGTGCATCCGTGCGTCGCTGCGGTCCGGTCCCAGGTCGACGGGCACGTGCACCTTCCGCCGACCACTGGCGACAACATCGATGTACTGTGGAGACCTCACGCCCCACGTGTTGAGCAATTCGGCGGTACGTCCACCCGGCCTCCCGCATGCCCACTATACGCCCTCGCTCAAAGCCCGTCAACTGCACATACGGTTCACGTCCACGCTGTCGCGGCATGCTACCAGTGTTAAAGACTGCGATGGTGCTCCGTATGCCACGGCAAACTGGCTGACACTGACGGCGGCGGTGCACAAATGCTGCGCAGCTAGCGCCATTCGACGGCCAACACCGCGGTTCCTGGTGTGTCCGCTGTGCCGTGCGTGTGATCATTGCTTGTACAGCCCTCTCGCAGTGTCCGCAGCAAGTATGGTGGGTCTGACACACCGGTGTCAATGTGTTCTTTTTTCCATTTGTACAGTTACTACTTCATATCTACGAATTCATCTATTGAGTAGAAGAAGCTTTCATTCAGAAATTCTTTTAATTAGCTTTTAAATGTTGTTTGGCTATCTGTCAGGCTTTTAATACTATTTGGCAAATGACCAAAAGTTTTTGTGGCAGCATAATTCAGCCCTTTCTGTGCCAAAGTGACCTTTAACCCAGAATAGTGAAGATCATCCTTTCTTCTAGTGCTGTAGCTATGCACTCAGCTATTGTTTTTGAATTGTGATGGGTTATTTATGACAAATTTAGTATGTGAATATATGTATTGCGAGGGTACTGTGAATGTCCTACTAAATTTGTGCACGCTCTTACGGAAGCACCCTGTATACACAATATCATCTTGCAGCTGATGACAGTTACGTTTGCGCCGGCCGGGGTGGCCGAGCGGTTCTAGGCGCTACAGTCTGTAACCGAGCGACCGCTACGGTCGCAGGCTCGAATCCTGCCTCGGGCATGGATGTTTGTGACGTCCTTAGGTTAGTTAGGTTTAAGAAGTTCTAAGTTCTAGGGACTGATGACCTCAGCAGTTAAGTCCCATAGTGCTCAGAACCATTTGAACCATTTTTGAAAACTTACGTTTCTTTTAAATGTTTGCTATCCATCAGAATGATAAAATAAATTTTTCTTCAAATTTGTGATTACCGGTTTCGATTTATCAGACCGTCTTCAGGTCTTTTCAGTAAGACGTCCTATAATCTTGATGAAAGGCCTTAAGACGATAAATCGATATTGTTAATGGTGATCAATAATAAATATTCTGTTGAAATAAAGATAATTATTGATCTCTAAGGCATATTTTTTTCATGTATCAACCAAGTTTTATCGACTAGCTATTTTCATAAGTGCATCTTACGGTTTGAGAGCACATAGGAGAGGTTCCCAGAGGAACATTTTGTTTTATTCTGTTTCTAGGAATAAAAGACTAAAGTTGGTTTCCAAATTTTCAGAAACGGGTTTTCAACTGCGCCTCTACCGCTAAACGTTTATAGTTTTCTTTAGATGAACAACGTCTTTCGATCATTAGAGAAATGAAGGGAATATAACTGAGTAGGTAAAACGTGTCAGCTTTTAGGAGGCTGTTTAATAAATAAGGGAAGAATACTGTATGTAGGGAAACGGATGAAGAGACACGGAAAAGTGAATAAGAAAGAGTATCCCCAGGTGAGCTACGGTACTTGGGAGCAGCTGCCTAAAAGCGGCGACAGTACCTCCCTCTGATAAGACATGTGAAGAAAGAGGAGCACTGCACTCCATAAGCGTCCGCGCGGAGAAAGCAGGCTTTCCGTTCGTTGCATTGTGCTTGCTGCTGTCGTCACTACGAGTGCTGGTTTGACGCAGTTCTCCACGCTACTGTGCCCTGCGCAAGCCTCTTCGCCTCCGAATCGCTACTGCAGTCTACATCCATTTGAGGCCGATTGCTACTGTAAACTCATCTATGGCCTCCCTCTACAATGTTTACCCCCAAAAGTTTCCTGCAAAACCAAACTGACAATTCTTTGATGCGTCAGACTTAATCATATCAACAGAACTATTTTTTCTGTCGAGTTGTGCTACAGATTTCTTTTCGCTCCAATTCGGCTCAGTACCTCCTCATCAATTACGCGACCTGCCCATCTAATCCTCAACATTCTTCGGGTGCACTGCATTTCAAAGGCATCTATTGCTTCTTGTGTCGACTGCTTATGGTCCAGTTTTCTCTTCCGTACGAGAGTAAAACTCCTGAAAAATACCTTCAGAAATTATATATTTAGTGTTAACAGAGTCCTCTTTTTGAGAAATGCTTTCCTTGCTATACCTGCAATTTATATCCCATATACTTCGGCTACCGTTATTTTGCTGCCCAAACAACAAACCTCAGCTACCGCTTCTAGTGTCTTATTTCCTATACTAATTCCCTCAGCGTCGCCTGAGTTAATTCGACTACATTCCATTAACCTTGTTCTACTTTTGTTGTTGTTCATGTCATAGCCTTTCGAGACATCATGCGTTTCATTCAGTAACTCCTCCAAGATTTTTGCATTCTCTGATATAACTGCAATGTCATTGGTTAACCTCAAAGTTTTTACCTTCCCTCTGAACTTTAATTCCTTCTCCAAGTTTTTTCTTTCGTTTGCTATCTGCTTCCTCAACGAAAATATTGAATAATATCATTGATAAGCTACAACCCTCCCTCACTCACTTCTAAAACGCCGACTCCCTTCCATTTCCTCGGCTCTTAGTCGTAAATAACCTTTCGCTCTCTGTGCTTTAGAGTGGCCAGATTTCCTAAATCAAAAATGGGACTCAAATTAGAATTTGAAATGAATCGACATTTTGTGGAAACCTTTGTTATTGCTGTATCTTTATAGTAGATTTGTGTTTAAGTACTTGGTTTATGCTACAACTACATAGATCATTGTACCATTTTCTTAAAATTCGCACTAAAAAGGTACCAAAAGACCTAATATTACTAATCGAATAAATATTTTATTGTTTTAATGTTGTCACATTCAAACACAATAAATCACTTTAATATAAGGATATCTTTAACAGGGGTAGAAAATTAATATTATATACATTGTTGTTGTTGTTGCGGTCTTCAGTCCTGAGACTGGTTTGATGCAGCTCTCTATGCTATTCTATCTTGTACAAGCTTCTTCAACCCCCAGTACCTACTGCAACCCACACCCTTTTGCATCTGCTTAGTGTAGTCATCTCTTGGTCTCCCTCTACGATTTTTACCCTCTGCGCTGCCCTCTAATACAAAATTGGTGATCCCTTGATGCCTCAGAACATGTCCTACCAACCGATCCCTTCTTCTGGTCAAGTTGTGCCACAAACTTCTCTTCTCCCCAATTCTATTCAATACGTCCTCATTACTTATGTGATCCACCCAGCTAATCTTCAGCATTCTTCTGTAGCACCACATTTCGAAATCTTCTTCTCTTCTTGTCCAAACTATTTATCGTCCATGATTCACTTCCATACATGGCTACACCCCATACAAATACTTTCTGAAATTACTTCCTGACACTTAAATCTAGACTCGATGTTAACAAATTTCTCTTCTTCAGAAACGCTTTCCTTGCCATTGCCAGTCTACATTTTATATCCTTTCTACTTCGACCATCATCAGTTATTTTGCTCCACAAATAGCAAAACTCCTTTACTACTTTAAGTGTCTCATTTCCTAATCTAATTCCCTCAGCATCACCCGACTTAATTCGACTACATTCCATTATCCTCGTTTTGCTCTTGTTGTTATTCATCTTATATCCTCCTTTCAAGACACTATCCATTCCGTTCAACTGCTCTTCCAAGTCCTTTGCTGTCTCTGACAGAATTACGATGTCATCGGCGAACCTCAAAGTTTTTATTTCTTCTCCATGGATTTTAATACCTACTCCGAACTTTTCTTTTGTTTCCTTTACTGCTTGCTCAATATACAGATTGAATAACATTGGGGAGAGACTACAACCCTGTCTCACTCTCTTCCCAACCACTGCTTCCCTATCATGTCCCTCGACTCTTATAACTGCCATCTGGTTTCTGTACAAATTGTAAATAGCCTTTCGCTCCCTGTGTTTTCCCATGCCACCTTCAGAATTTGAAAGAGAGTATTCCAGTCAACATTGTCAAAAGCTTTCTCTAAGTCTACAAATGCTAGAAACGTAGGCTTGCCCTTCCTTAATCCAGCTTCTAAGAAAAGTCGTAGGGTCAGTATTTCCTCACGTGTTCCAACATTTCTACGGAATCCATACTGTTCTTCCCCGAGGTAGGCTTCTACTAGTTTTTCCATTCGTCTGTAAAGAATTCGCGTTAGTATTTTGCAGCTGTGGCTTATTAAACTGATAGTTCGGTAATTTTCACATCTGTCAACACCTGCTTTCTTTGGGATTGGAATTATTATATTCTTCTTGAAGTCTGAGGATATTTCGCCTGTCTCATACATCTTGCTCACCAGATGGTACAGTTTTGTCAGGACTGGCTCTCCCTAGGCCGTCAGTAGTTCCAATGGAATGTTGTCTACTCCGGGGGCCTTGTTTCGACTCAGGTCTTTCAGTGCTCTGTCAAACTCTTGACGCAGTATCGTATCTCCCATTTCATCTTCATCTACATCCTCTTCCATTTCCATAATATTGTCCTCACGTACATCGCCCTTGTATAGACCCTCTGTATACTCCTTCCACCTTTCTGCTTTCCCTTCTTTGCTTAGAACTGGGTTTCCATCTGAGCTCTTGATGTTCATACAAATGGTTCTCTTATCTCCAAAGGTCTCTTTAATTTTCCTGTAGGCAGCATCTATCTTACCCCTAGTGAGATAAGCCTCTACATCCTTACATTTGTCCTCTAGCCATCCCTGCTTAGCCATTTTGCACTTCCTGTCGATCTCGTTTTTGAGACGTCTGTATTCCTTTTTGCCTGTTTCATTTACTGCATATTTATATTTTCTCCTTTCATCAATTAAATTCAATATTTCTTCTGTTACCCAAGGATTTCTACTAGCCCTCGTCTTTTTACCTACTTGGTCCTCTGCTGCCTTCACTACTTCATCCCTCAAAGCTACCCATTTTTCTTCTACTGTATTTCTTTCTCTCATTCCTGTCAATTGCTCCCTTATGCTCTCCCGGAAACTCTGTACAACCTCTGGTTCTTTTAGTTTATCCATGTCCCATCTCCTTAATTTCCCACATTTTTGCAGTTTCTTCAGTTTTAATCTACAGGTCATAACCAATAGCTTGTGGTCAGAGTCCACATCTGCCCCTGGAAATGTCTTACAGTTTAAAACCTGGTTCCTAAATCTCTGTCTTACCATTATATAATCTATCTGATACCTTTTAGTATCTCCAGGCTTCTTCCATGAATACAGCCTTCTTTTATGATTCTTGAACCAAGTGTTACCTATGATTAAGTTGTGCTCTGTGCAAAATTCTACCAGGCGGCATCCTCTTTCATTTCTTAACCCCAATCCATAATCACCTACTACGTTTCCTTCTCTCCCTTTTCCTACTACCGAATTCCAGTCACCCATGACTATTAAATTTTCATCTCTTTTCACTATCTGAATAATTTCTTTTATTTGATCATACATTTCTTCAATTTCTTCCTCATCTGCAGAGCTAGTTGGCACATAAACTTGTACTACTGTAGTAGGTGTGGGCTTCGTATCTATCTTGGCCACAATAATGCGTTCACTATGCTGTTCATAGTAGCTTACCCGCATTCCTATTTTCCTATTCACTATTAAACCTACTCCTGCATTACTCCTATTTAATTTTGTGTTTATAACCCTGTAGTCACCTGACCAGAAGTCTTGTTCCTCCTGCTACCGAACTTCACTAATTCCCACTATATCTAACTTTAACCTATCCATTTCCCTTTTTAAATTTTCTAACCTACCTGCCCGATTAAGGGATCTGACATTCCACGCTCCAATCCGTAGAACGCCAGTTTTCTTTCTCCTGATAACGACATCCTCTTGAGTAGTCTCCGCCCGGAGATCCGAGTGGGGGACTATTTTACCTCCGGAATATTTTACCCAAGAGGACGGAATCATCATTTAATCATACAGTAAAGCTGCATGCCCTCGGGAAAAATTACGGCCATAGTTTTCCCTTGCTTTCAGCCGTTCGCAGTACCAGTACAGCAAGGCCGTTTTGGTTAATGTTAAAAGGCCAGATCAGTCAATCATCCAGACTGTTGCCCCTGCAACTACTGAAAAGGCTGCTGCCCCTCTTCAGGAACCACACGTTTGTCTGGCCTCTCAACAGATACCCCTCCGTTGTGGTTGCACCTACGGTACGGCTATCTGTATCGCTGAGGCACGCAAGCCTCTCCACCAACGGCAAGGTCCATGGTTCATGGGGGGGAGGGGGGGGGAATTATATACATAGGTTAGATATTTTTCAATCTCAATTGGCCTGGACGTTTGACTGTGGATAGTTTTTGTATATATATATATATATATATATATATATATATATATATATATATATATATATATATATATATATATACCACGTAGGATAGTTTTGTCACAGCTGACTCTCCCAAGGACAGCAATAGTTCTGAAGGAGTATCGTTTATTCGAGAGCTGTGTTTTGACTTAGATCCTTCAGTCCTCTTTCAGATTCTTCTCGCAGTATCATATCTGAAATGTAATCTTTACCTAATTTCCCCCTTCTGTAATAATGTCTTAAGTAAATTTCCGTTGTTCAGCTCGTGTATATATTACTTCCATCATTCAGATTTCCGTTCTTTGCTTAGTACTGGACTTCCACTTGACATCTTGATATTCATACATCTGCTTTTCTTTTCTCCAAACGCCTCTTTAATTTTCCAGTAGGTGGTATCCACCTTTCCCTTCGTTATAACAACTGGTTATATTTACGGTGTTGCTTCTCACAGAGGTCCAATGTGGGCTTTAATTATTGTATGGCAGCGAAACTTGGTAAATATACTAATGAGGCAATGCGGAATCGATTTATGCTGTAAAAAATTAGTTTCATTGTTAGCCACCAGGTGCAAATCTGGCGCTGAGAAAGACGTAGAAATGTTTACATAGCAATGGATTAGAAATGGGACGTGGGCAGAAAAGGTCAAATAAGTGGGAAAGACATAATGTTGATTTTATTAGTAACCACCGCTTACCCAATTTATTCAATATGAGCACCGTTGAAGTCGACGAGTTGTTGCATGCGTAACACGACGTGATCAACAGTTGCTCGCAGCACTTCGGGAGGAATGTGAGCAGCGTGCTCCTGTATACTGGCATTCAGATGAGGTAGAGACGGTAAAAGTGTTCTTCTGCCAGAACCAAAAGTCACATGGGTTCAGATCATGTGATCTTGCAGGCCATGCATCTGGAAAACCTCTGGAGATAACACGTTCATGGAAGGTTGCATTTTTAACTGGGCGAGTGACATGGGTGTTCTTCTCAGTTGCGGTCTTGCTAACCAGGAATCACATGCTGTACGAAGAGGTCTCGATAAGGTGCCTTCTGGATGTGTTCTCTTCAAAGAAAAACGGATCGAGAGTAAATGTGCTTGTGAATCCACACCATACCGTCGCATTTGGGGAGTGCACTGGCAGTGCAGTTACAGCCACAGGAATCTCGTCAATGACTGCCGCCGGAATAGGACGCTTTGCTCTTCCAGGTGCCACACTAAACTCACCCGTGTTTTTGGATTTCATTATCATCTTCTTTAAACCATTTAATGGCATCGTAGCCGAGCGGTCTAGGACGCCTTGCTACGGTTCGTGCGGCTGCCCCCGTCTGAGATTCGAGTCCTCCATCGGGCATGTGTGTGTGTGTGTGTCGTCCTTGGCGTAAGTTAGTTTCAGTTAGATTAAGTAGTGTGTACGCCTATGGAACAATGACCTCAGCAGTTTGTTCCCATAGGAACTTACCACAAATTTCAAAATTTTCCGATGAGATCGGGCCTGTCATCAGATTTTTCAGTCCGCTGTAATCGTTCAATGCAACACCGCAATTTTCCCGTTCACGCAAAACAGTTTTTCTAACAGCGCGTGGCCTCTCTTCTCGTCGCTTCCCACTCCCGAGTTCCCGGGTTCGATTCCCGGCGGGGTCAGGGATTTTCTCTGCCTCGTGATGACTGGGTGTTGTGTGCTGTCCTTAGGTTAGTTAGGTTTAAGTAGTTCTAAGTTCTAGGGGACTGATGACCATAGATGTTAAGTCCCATAGTGCTCAGAGCCATTTGAACCTCTCTTCTCGATAGCTATACTGTTCACACACGTTATGGCTTCTCAAATGATAGCATAGAAGTGATATCGTCATACAAATAGTGTATAGCGCCAGATTTGCACCTGTCGGCCGAAACTGGAACTATTTTTTCCACGTAAATGGGCTTCGTGTTCAAGTTTCACTGCCGTAGGGTAATTACAGCCGACACTGGAACTCCGTGAGTAGTTGCACTTTAATTGTAACCACCCTGTACATGCTTCTACAACCTTGCTTTTGTCCTCTAGCCAGTCTTGCTTAGGCGTTTTAGACTTTCTGTTAGTTTCGTTTTTTAGACATTCGTGAGCCCTTTCATCTGCTTCATTGAGCTTACGTCGCGAGAAGCGACTTAATTGGCTACTACCGGCTCCGAGAAGCCTGTAAATGTGCGCACACGCATCGAGATTAGGGACGGGCGGGTAAAACGGGCGTACTGTAGATGAGGACGGGAACGAGTTGTGGCGGTGGCGGGCGGCATCATATGACGGCGGCTGTGGCGAGGCGCGAGGCGCGACGCAGACAGGAAGTGGGGTGAGTCGATTTCTCCGCCCGGAGGGGAGGCAGGATGCTGAGGCGGGGAGGGCCGGCCGGCCGGCCAGCACAGCGGCAGGGGGGTGGGGGGGAGGGGAGGGGCGCCCGGTCTTCATTCACACCGCGGGGGAGCGCTAGCGCTCCAGGTAAGACAAATACACACGCACTTACCGCGGCCTTCCGGAAGGGCGCGCAGGTGTGCAGCTGCTGCCGCCGTGCCCTGCTCCCTGCCCCCGGGAGGGGTCCATATGTCTGCTCACTCAAAATAACGGAGGCGACACTCGCCAGATCCCCACACTCTTGTACATCACGTGGCCGGCTGTTAGTCCTCTGACGGCGTGATCTACGTCTGTGCACTGCCAAATAACAGAAAAGGAAGGAGGTACTTTGCATTGTACCCTGTATGAGAAAATCCCTTCCCGTTCCTTTCACTGATGAAGCAAGGGAAGCACGATACATTTCACTAAGCGAGCCATTATGTGATTTTATACTGCGAATCTGGGCTGAGTTCGTACAGGCTGTCAGTGGAATGAAACCGGATGTGAACGTCAAGGTTTATGGTGAAAAAAGTTTTGACGTAGCTCTGACGTTGGTATGGGAGGGGAGGGTGAAGGGGGGGGGGGGAGGGAGAGAGGGGGCTCCATGTTTTCTACCAACATCGGAACTTGACCTATTCTCGTCCAATTGACTGTTCATGTTGTAGCAGTGGAATTCGTACTTTTGTGTCCTCTATGTACTTTTTTTATTGTTTCCTTTATTGTCACCTGACATTGCATAGGTTCCATGACGACTTTGACATTTTTCTTATGAGCGTCCTCCTACAAAAGACTCCGAGATCTGAAATCAAGAAATGATATCCGTTTGTTGTAGAATCTTAGAACAATTACCCGCGCGCGATTAGCCGAGCGGTCTTAGGCGCTGCAGTCATGGACTGTGCGGCTGGTTCCGGCAGAGGTTAGAGTCCTCCCTCGCGCATGGGTGTGTGTGTTTGTCCTTAGGATAATTTAGGTTAAGTGGTGTGTAAGCTTAGGGACTGATGACCTTAACAGTTAAGTCCCATGAGATTTCACGCAACAATTTCTAAGTTCAAGTAATGCACTACCTCGAACAGAATGGCATCCTCCATGTCATCCAGCACGATTTCTAGAAACAACGATCGTGTGAAGCCTAGTTCTCAGTTTTCTCACGTACTGAAAGTATTTCTCGATCTCCGAAAAACATTTGACTCAGTAACTCATCTACGCTTATTATGGGCGATCGTGCAGAGTGTAAACCGAAGTTTGTTACCGGACTGAATATTTCTTCTTAGGTCACAGCTAATATCTTGGATGACATCAACAGATGTGGAAGTAACTTTGGAAGTGCCCCGGGGAAGTGTATTGGGATCCTTGCTGTTCACGTTGTATATTAATGACATTGGGGACAATGAAACGTAAAATGTGAACTTCACAAAACGAAAAAAAATACTATCCTACGACTATTATATCAATGAGTTCAATGAGTTGCAGTTGGAATCAGTAAACTCATACAAATACCTAGATATAATAGTTCGTATGGACACGAAATGGAATTGGCACGTAGGCTCAGCCATGCGTAAAGCAGGTGGCAAACTTCGCTTTATTACTAGAATACAAGGGAATGCAATCAGCCTAAAAGGGAGATTGTTCACAAAGCATTCGTGCGACCCATTCTAGTATATTTCTCAAGCGTGTGGGACTCTAAAAACGGAGAAGTAGCAGGGGAGATACAGAGAAGGGCAACACGACCCGAACGATACAAGTCTGACCTACGAGAGCGTGTCACAGAGACATTGAAAGGACTAAACTGGCAGACACTTGAAGATAAACGCAAACTATCCAAGGAAGGCTTATAAAGTTTCAGGAAACGGCTTTGAATGACGACTCCAGGACTTATCGCTCTCTTAGGGATCGTGAGGACAAGATTAAATTAATTACAATATGCATAGAGGTATTCACGCTCCTTATGTGAACTGAACTAGAGGAAGTTCTAATAACTGGTGCAATGCAGTGGTTTGTAGAGTATAGATGTAGAGGCAGATGATTTACATTTTTCAATACTTGGATAAAGAAAGACCGTACAACAAGCACAAACAATAACTTTACTTTCAATGAAGAACCTTTTATTAGTAGTAAAAAGGTCACCTATATTGAAGGAGGAAAGTAAATGAGTTTTTAATATTATTTGCTACTTACAGAGATCACGATGGATATGGTGAAAAAAGTTTTATGTGTTTTTTCTAGCAAATAATAGGTCTATGTTTTGGAATGTTTGAACGACACTTTTACTACTGTTGTATTTTTCAGCAGTTTACCGTATAACCTTTGACAAGAGCATGTGTTATGAATGCTTTGGCCATTAATAAACACGATGGTCGCTAGTTCCTTAATCCTGATACTATGTTCCAACTTTTTTGGGCTCAGAGAAGTGACGCTCACTCAATGTTTCATCTAGTGTGAAACCACCAGCAGTTAATGGTGATGTCGTCCGCTTCAGTGACGTCATTGTGAATCAGTCAAAACATCAACATTTTATGTTGAGGGTCCCACTGGCATTTATAATGGTCTGCATTGTTAAGGTGTCGTCGGTTTATGCGGGAAAAGTATTTCTGTGTTAGTTGCGCTGAAAAGAAGCCAAGTTTTTGACCGTGTGCTACGAATCGAAAGGAAATAAATAAATTAGGGTTCAAATTCCCGTGGCGACTACTGGTGCAGCATCGAAGTAGTTTCCACCAAGTCGTTGACAGCAACCGACAATTTATTTTATTTTTTGTGTATATCAATGTAGGCACCGATAGACACAGCAGTACGAAACTCTCATATGCGGTTCTCTGCACAGAAGACATCTTGCTGTACACCATGAGCTGCAGGCCAGGCCGGTATTCGGGCATATAGCTCACAATCACTAGCATCTGGGCCGGCAGCGGTGGCCGAGCGGTTCTAGGCGCTCAGTCCGGAACCGCGCGACTGCTACGCTTGCAGGTTCGAATCCTACCTCGGGCATGGATGTGTGTGATGTCCTTAGGTTAGTTAGATTTAAGTAGTTCTAAGTTCTAGGCGACTAATGACCACAGATGTTAAGTCCCACAGTGCTCAGAGCCATTTGAACCATTTTGAACCACTAGCATCTGATGCAGAAAGCAAACAAACAAATGTATACGTATGCCGGTAACACAAGAACATTTCGTATACATTACAGTAGAAATATAAGGTCACTTATATAATGTGTACGTCTGTGGTAAATGACGTTTGTGCATGCATATCCTGTAAACTGAGGAACAGAAATGGTTGTGTGGTCACGGTGTTCGACTGCGAAAGGTGAGATCTGTGTACAAATCTCATTCATGCCGCATTTTTTTTTCTTTTTCACAAAATTATGAACTGTCCGTTCGGTCAATAATGTGTTTGTTCGCTGTGTTCATATTCGTGTCTGCGTCGCGGTGTAAAGTCCGTCTGCAACAGCGAGGTCTAAGGAAGGGGCTTCCAGACGTCTGTACTTCCTATTTGTTCTACAAAGGTACCACATGTTATGATTCTTGTGTTCCGTTTTGGCAGTTTTTAATCTTGAATCCCTTCATTGTAACGTAGTTCACAGTCGTTTATTTGTTGTTTCCATTTCTGTGAGAGGTCTGTGCGGCGTCTCGCCTGCTCTCACTGTTCATCACGTTTACTTGATATGGTAATATATTCTTACCACATGACTCATATTCTATAACCAATACATAGTATGACAACTGCCAAGACTACAGAAAAAGAA
Source organism: Schistocerca gregaria (assembly GCF_023897955.1). Lineage (NCBI taxonomy): Eukaryota > Metazoa > Arthropoda > Insecta > Orthoptera > Acrididae > Schistocerca > Schistocerca gregaria. The sequence goes on from NC_064922.1 coordinate 426,639,720, forward strand.
CAGATACGTCAGGAAAGTTCATATTTTGTGAAAAAAAGGGCACAAAGGAGATTTGAACACAAACTCCCCGCTTAGCAGCCCCCCTGACCACACAACCATGAATGCGTGATTCTTGCAGTTCGCTCGATGTTGCAGATGTTGAGCTTGGACCGTTCACTGCTTCTGTTTTGCTTCTCTTTTTACAGTTCAGTACACCCTCTTCTGTTTTCATGCTTGATCTGTGTTTAGTTTTTGAAGGGCTATCAAAAAGGCCATTTTACCACTAAATCCGAGGACGTGCTATGGAAAGTCTCCCTTGTAAGCAGGTAAACCTGGTTTTACTCTAAACACATTCCTAAACTGGTCCTATCTGTAGCTCATTGGTTGTTTAAGCATGGATGGAGATGTCAAAACCTACTAATTCTTGAGCTTCATAGCAGACACTTGTTAATAAGGACCACATTACATTACTATAGCTATGATGGTTCTTATTAATATTAACTTTTACGCCTACTTGCACCAAATGATATTCGTGTCTTTGTTATTAGCCTTTTATTGTCAATAATTTATTATTTTTCATTTCACGAAAACAGTACTAATGTCTGGGATTATGTAGCTTCTACTATGATTTAGGCGCCTGCGTGCTTGAAATACTGGATTTCGATGTCCGCCTTCAAAATGGCTCTGAGCACTATGCGACTTAACTTATCAGGTCATCAGTCGCCCAGAACGTAGAACTAATTAAACCTAACTAACCTAAGGACATCACACACATCCATACCCCAGGCAGGATACGAACCTGCGACCGTAGCGGTCGCTCGGTCCAGACTGTAGCGCCCAGAACCGCACGGCCACTCCGGCCGATGTCCGTCTTCCGATTAGATCCTGGTGTAACTGCCCAGTCTTTATAACTCCATCGTAGACAATCGACCCGCTTTTTCTTCTGTTCACACAGTCCTGTCAGTTTCCATCACGCCCGAGTAATTCCTATGCTCCGGAGGTAGTAATATTTTGAATGTACATTAGAATGTACCTTTTAAGCTGTTAGAACCTCTCCTGTGAACATTAGGATTTTAATTATACTTAAATTTTTAGCCTGAAAAACGTATGCAGAGTAACCTGCGGCAACCAGTACAACAAATGCATGCGGTAAGTTATCTATTATGTTTTTAGCAACACTTCTGTATAGTGAATAGCATACTCATACGAATTTTGAACAGGTTTGTTGTTCGTCAGTGAATATCTTAAAATCTAAAAACGTCGAGAGGCTCTCAGTGTACAGACGACAACCTTCACAATATTAGATGACGATGAAATAAGTTTTAGTTGTAAGACAGTTGAGATAGTCCAGGTGATTGAAGGTCGAGATGGACGCTACAGCTACTTCTAACTCATCACAGTGTTTCTGTCTTAAATGCTAAGATCTGGAATTTGGAGAGGGAAGGATCTAGGAACACACACACTACATTCAGTCGGCGTGTTTGGTTGCTTGTACAGATAGAATACGCCGTGTTTTGCTGACGTGAGTTTTTGAATTCCTGGTACTCGGCAGTGTGTAACCTAATATGCAGTTTATCGAAACAGATTCGTCGGATGGTTTGAATTGGCATCTTTAGAATACATGTGATTTCTGGCGTCCCTAAAAAATGTTTCTAAGGTACTTTGAATGTTAACCTTATCTCCAATTGCTACTTCTGTATGTTACTATGAGCGTATTTTGCATCTGAGGTTATTTTCAGAGCAGTGGGAGTTGCTGGCATGTGAATTTGGAAAGTAACACAGATTTTTTTTTAAAGACAGACGATGTCGAAAGAAAGATAGTTTTTGCAATTTTAATGCACAAACGAGAAACCATGAAGGGCTTGAGGCTTTTAAAATGATGTTTCCGGTAGGTGGAGTTTCGTTTTGGTGGTTATTTTTTACAACAGTTCTACGATCTTATAAATGGTGTAGATCCTGCGTCGACCGAAGCGAGTTGAGCGTTTTCCCGCTAGATGGCAAGGGCTTATCAGGAGGCGCCGCGGTTGCGGTGCAGCACTGAAGCTTGCTGCGAGAAACACTGTTTACTTTACATACCTGCTGGTCCATGTACACGATAAATCGTATTACGAGGAATGTGGCAGCGTGTTACAATTATTTCAGGGACGCCTTAAGCAGACGCACAGATTCTTATACTTGCCTGCCATTTTAAAGTTAAGAAATATTTTCGCTTGCAAAACGTGCTCTATAAATTTTTGGAGTAGAATTGTGCGAATGTTTTGGGACACTCGATACTTTTTCAGTTGATAATTTTGCTCATATCACTTTGTAGCATCTATGCTCGTAGTAAAGATTAGTTACATTTTTATTATTTATGACAGGACACAGAAGTTGTTATCTCCCAACTTGTATCAATTAGCCAATGAGTATGTGACTATTCCTCAGACGTCAGTCACCTCCGAGCGGTTATTGTCAAGTCACGTAATAGAACACCAGAGAAACAACTAGATGAAATAGTTTTTTGATGACTGTAATGAGAAGTTTAAGTAAGATTTAATGTATTTGCTTTTGGGTACTGTTCAGTTGTTTTCTGATAATCTGCTCTGTAGTTTCATATTTCTAGCTCTTTTTTTAATGATAGGCTGCAAATAAACTTGATTTAATGCTTGTATTACTCTATTTCAAACTCGTGAAAATCAGCTATCGCACTCTCTTATACGTAGATTTTGAAAACAGAGATGGAGTGATTGGAGCCAGTAGAGTATCTAACTTTTATCGAAGACAAGTATCGATACCGCAAGATATCGATACTCTTACGATACTACTCATGACTAAAGTACCAACACTTTTCGTGCAATACCTGTCCTTAGATGTGTTATCATTTGTCAGAGATATTCATTACTTAACAATTTTCATAGCTGCAAAAATGAAACAAAACGTCTGTCGATTTCTGATGGTACTGATCTTTTATTTCTTGACATATTATGAAAAGGCTAATGCAAAATGTGTGAACTGGTATGCTGTACAAACACTGAAAATTTTAGACGTTGATCTCTACTAGTTCACTTGAAAATGTTCCCTATACGGCAAAAAAACTGCGGGAAACGTCGTTTGAAGTTTTAAGACCAGTTTAATGATATTCCTGACTGCGAGAAGTATTTTCTGAGTCATTAGACAATTCTTTGCCTCTGCTCATTCTTGCAGCTGTCCTACTTTGTCTAAATTGCCTCTCCAAATCCTTCCTATCCTCTAAGAGCACATCCTTTCTTTGTCTACAGCACTGGTCATTGAGCTTCCAGACCACATGATAATAATATTTCCTTTGTTCTATGTAGTAATAGCATTGTAAATCGAAAGTTGAGAGATATTTTGAACCTATAAATGGATTATGTCCAAAGGGACCAGACACTTGGTGTAAATACAATATCACAGCATATTCATACACACTGTCACAACTACTGAAAATTGTCTTGGACGTTATAAAGGCAACTGTCACAGATTTGCCTGGTACTGAGTTATTGAACAAATGCTTTGAGGATAGTACAAAGAAACAGAAGGAAAGTGTAAAAAATGACGTTTGGACCGGATTTCTTGTCCTGAGATCTACAAAGCTTCTTTACACTAGTTGACGGATTTCTAGCTTCACACACACACACACACACACACACACACACACACACACGCGCGCGCGCGCGCGCGCGCGCACGTACGCACGCACACAAGCAATCTTACAATTGCTAATAATATTGTGCGCTTTGTCACAGGAAGCTGCCATTATTCTGTAACTTTACCTTATTTGACGTTTCTTCTTCTTACAACTCGATTTCTCACTCACACAGTGTTTGCACTGTTTTAACAATAAGTTTCACAAGCAACGTCCGTAACATTACTGAAAAGTTACAGTGATAGATTTTTACCAGAGAACGTGTCACAACAACACAATGTCATTATATTTTTAGAAAATAAATTAAAAATACTTAGAATTAAGCTAAGTACGGATAATATACGTCATTTTAAAGAAGAAAAGCTCTGCTGAATTGTTACACAAAAAGCCAGAAACGAAAGTGTCGGCATTTTGTGGATGTGGAACCCCTTAAAGGAGCTTGTTTGGCTACGTGTTGGTTATCTATACAGTTGCACAGACAGTGTCAGCATTAATAAAGCACTTATACAGCAACTGTGGATACTATAACTCGACACACTGCAGAATAAATATTTTATGTAATAATTTTCCCCTGAGCAGTAGAAATACCTCGATTAATCACGGCTGTAGTGCTTACATAGTTCCCATCTTCAAAATATCGGAGGGTGTCATTTATATATGGAATGTAACAAAAATGTGTGGACAAAATCTGAAAGCCGATCCCTCACCAAGGGGAATAGACCGTGCTTTGTATTTGAGTTATTTTCTGAAATAACATTACTAAGGTCCACGGTCCACATTATGTTTACAGTAGCTCAAATGTCGTTCTAGTGCATCTACATATTCATCAACTCGCCAGATCATTGCTTTCAAGAATCTCCGAAGGATGCCGTAGGTCCAACTACGATGTTGAACGGTATCTCGGGTTTGCATGATACTCCGATAAAGTGTCCCTGCATTTGGAAAGTCGGTTGGATAAAGGAATTGTTCTGCGTGTACCCAGAGATGAGTCCCAAGGTGCAGGTTCTCCTATTATGGTAGACATCGGCCAGTGTGCATCAAACACCTTAACTAAAACGTAAGGGAGCACTTTCATTAATTAGCACGTGATTATTCACAACGCCATTTGTACATCCTGAAGACAACCAAGAAGAATGAATTAGTAGGTCGACTTTCATCAATAACATTCTGATCAACACCTCCTTAAAAAGCGTATTTCTCGAAATATATTTACGTCACTAATTGGATTAAGAATAGACTTTAACTGAAAATCGTCCTAATGGCAAACCAGTAGCACATCTAATTCTGGACGATTTATTATCCACAACTGTTCAGTTTCTTAAGGTACTTTTCTGTTATCTGCTAGAGGGATGCGACCCTTGGATTTGGTTCCGAACGATCAACGAGAGTTGTATTCATGAATTATAAGGGCTCACCACCATCCTCAGGATGAGAGTAGCTATTAATCAACAACAGGAATTACTTATATAGATGTATGTTTCCATATACTTTACTACTACCAAGAAAATGAAAACAAATGGAATGAAGAAAAGTGGAACTCTGAAGCGATTTTGATGCTGTTTGTTTTTTAATTTTTCTGTTTTTATGAATAAAAATTGTGAAAATCACTTTATTGATTGTCTTGAATTTCTTGGGTTGTTTCAGAATAATTAAAAACCGTTTATAATATGTGTCCACAACAGCGACTACCACGCGGAGGACTGTGGTTCGATTCCAGCCAAGAAATTTTCTGTGTTGCGGAAACGGGAACAAGAGACACGGATGATGCAGCGAGTTTGATTTCGAAGGAGCTGCTGACTGCATATATCACCCGATGAAGCTATGGTCAAAGAATCAAATAATAATCGATAAGCAGGTCAGAGATCTTAATTTTTGGTCTTCGCAACTATGGTGTGGTGATGATTGTCTCGGATGTTGCTAGATCGAATATTTGTGTACCTCCATCTGAGTTGAGTTGTGATCATGTACCGCCACCGCCCACACCATAGGCCGCGTATGAATGAAACCAGTAAATACAGCTGATGGTGTTATCCGTATTACAGGTAATACACTTCTGGAAATTGAAATAAGAACACCGTGAATTCATTGTCCCAGGAAGGGGAAACTTTATTGACACATTCCTGGGGTCAGATACATCACATGATCACACTGACAGAACCACAGGCACATAGACACAGGCAAAAGAGCATGCACAATGTCGGCACTAGTACAGTGAATATCCACCTTTCGCAGCAATGCAGGCTGCTATTCTCCCATGGAGACGATCGTAGAGATGCTGGATGTAGTCCTGTGGAACGGCTTGCCATGCCATTTCCACCTGGCGCCTCAGTTGGACCAGCGTTCGTGCTGGACGTGCAGACCGCGTGAGATGACGCTTCACCCAGTCCCAAACATGCTCAATGGGGGACAGATCCGGAGATCTTGCTGGCCAGGGTAGTTGACTTACACCTTCTAGAGCACGTTGGTTGGCACGGGATACATGCGGACGTGCATTGTCCTGTTGGAACAGCAAGTTCCCTTGCCGGTCTAGGAATGGTAGAACGATGGGTTCGATGACGGTTTGGATGTACCGTGCACTATTCAGTGTCCCCTCGACGATCACCAGAGGTGTACGGCCAGTGTAGGAGATCGCTCCCCACACCATGATGCCGGGTGTTGGCCCTGTGTTCCTCGGTCGTATGCAGTCCTGATTGAGGCGCTCACCTGCAAGGCGCCAAACACGCATACGACCATCATTGGCACCAAGGCAGAAGCGCCTCTTATCGCTGAAGACGACACGTCTCCATTCGTCCCTCCATTCACGCCTGTCGCGACACCACTGGAGGCGGGCTGCACGATGTTGGGGCGTGAGCGGAAGACGGCCTAACGGTGTGCGGGACCGTAGCCCAGCTTCATGGAGACGGTTGCGAATGGTCCTCGCCGATACGCCAGGAGCAACAGTGTCCCTAATTTGCTGCGAAGTGGCGGTGCGGTCCCCTACGGCACTGCGTAGGATCCTACGGTCTTGGCGTGCATCCGTGCGTCGCTGCGGTCCGGTCCCAGGTCGACGGGGACGTGCACCTTCCGCCGACCACTGGCGACAACATCGATGTACAGTGGAGACCTTACGCCCCACGTGTTGAGCAATTCGGCGGTACGTCCACCCGGCCTCCCGCATGCCCACTATACGCCCTCGCTCAAAGTCCGTCAACTGCACATACGGTTCACGTCCACGCTGTCGCGGCATGCTACCAGTGTTAAAGACTGCGATGGAGCTCCCTATGCCACGGGAAACTGGCTGACACTGACGGCGGCGGTGCACAAATGCTGCGCAGCTAGCGCCATTCGACGGCCAACACCGCGGTTCCTGGTGTGTCCGCTGTGCCGTGCGTGTGATCATTGCTTGTACAGCCCTCTCGCAGTGTCCGGAGCAAGTATGGTGGGTCTGACACACCGGTGTCAATGTGTTCTTTTTTCCATTTCCAGGAGTGTAGATCGAGTATTGATGATGAGATGAATTTACATCTGAAATGTGGTGGAGACCTTCCGTTAATGTTCTACATGCAGTCTGAAACCTCTTCTCAGGGCGTAACGGTAAAAGCTTATGGTAATATCTATTGTGATTTGCCCATCAAAGAGAGCTAGGCCGATGGCCCACTTACTGCTTTGAGGGCAGTGTGCTACGTGACGGCACAGCACTTTTCGTTGGACTCAGATTAATTCAAATGCAAAACACAAAAAAGCTCATCTCAATGACAGCAGTTGAGACATCGAAGTGATATGAATATGAAATCATGTTATATAACCTGAAGATGGCAATCACCCCAAAACAGGCCTGGTGTAATAAATAAAAAAAAAATTGAACACAGCAGAGTCTTGGTCTCACACCATAATATATTATACTTTAGCGATTGATTGGAGGAAGTTAGTTACTAAGTATGTTATTCCCTCGCTGTTAATGAAGCTGAGAATATTAAATGAGACTTTGACTTGAAAGTGGTGTGTTGCTGGCCGTTCCCATACCTCTTCTGGCACAACAAATACTTCGAAGGAAGTCTCGCCTTACAGTAGCACTTATTCAGACCTTGTTCTGAGCTAGAAAATGGACTTTCTTGGTGCTCTGTTCGTCTCTTTAATGCAGTTTAAATTATGAGGGTTCTCCAGAAAGTAATGCACCCCTTTTTTTAGACCAAAACAATGCTACGCAAGCGAAACGTTAACTATGTATTATTTTAAGTCTCCTAAGTGAACGCGCTAAGTTTCCATCACTTCCGGCAGAGAGCGTAGCTGCAGGATAGTTTCAAAATGGCGTCTGTAGGTGATGAGTTTCTCACTGCAGAGAAAGAAACTATGGTGAATATTCACAAACGCTTGTGCAAAGTCTATGGAGCATCTGCTGTCGACAGAAGTACAGTCTGTCGCTGAGTACGGGGCGTGAGGTCATCAGAAGGCGGTTCGGAGGAGCTCCACGATTTGTAGCGGTCGGGGAGACCACCCACGGCTGTCATACCTGACATGTTGCAGCGAGCTGATGTTATCATTCGCGAGGACAGACGTATTACGACTCGGCAGTTGGCGCCGCATCTGTCAATCAGCAAAGGAAATGTGGATGCAATTATCCGCACTCCTGGATATTTAAACGGCTGTGTAACATGGGTCATGCGGTGTCTAACTGTGGATCACAATTCGTTCAGAAAAAAACATTTGTCTTGATTTGCTGCAACGTTTTGAAGCTGAGGGGGAGGCCTTCTTGTCCCTGATTGTGACAGGTGATGGAACTTGGGTTCAACATTTTGAGGCCGAGCGGTTCTAGGCGCTTCAGTCTGGAACCGCGCGGCCGCTACGGTCGCAGGTTCGAATCCTGCCCCGGGCATGGATGGGTGTGATATCCTTAGGTTAGTAAGGTTTAAGTAGATCTAAGTTCTAGGGGGCTGATGACCTCAGAAGTTAAGTCCCATAGTACTCAAAGCTATTTGAACCAATCTGAGCCCGAAACAAAACAACAGTCGATGGAATGGCGCCATTCCCACTCTCCGCAGAAGAAACAATTCAAAGCAACTGCTTCCTCCGGTAAGGTCATTATCGCTGTATTCCGGGACTGTGGAGGTATTATTCTTATAGATATGATGCCAAGAGGCGGTACCACTAATTCAGAAGCATATGTCAATACATTAGCAGAACTCAAGACGATCTTCCTTCGACGTCACAGCAACCCAGGAAATGTTTTTGCTGCAACACGATAACGCTCGTCCCCTCACAAGTCTGACCACTGCTGAACACATCGCAAAACAGGATGTGTTCCTCGGTCTTCCACTTGTTTAGGCTATTAAAGGGTGTCGTTCGTGGAATACATTTTGATGACGAAAAGGATGAGATACATACAGTAAAACACTGCCTCCGCCACCAGGACAAGGGTTGGTACCGATAGGGCATATACGCCCTTGTTTGGCGCTGGAGGAAGGCCATGGAACGGGATGGAGATTACGTGGAAAACAGGATGTGTAGATAAAACGCCATTCTTTCGTTTGTGTAATTCTCATTACGTTCAATAAACAATTGTTGAAGACAAAAAATACGGCGCATTGCTTTCTGGGCAACCCTCGTAGGACATTACAGTGTGCTAGAGTTATACGAGGGCGTGCATCTGAATTTTTTATGTGAAAACTCTTAAAGCCTTTTAAATGAAACTAGCGTTATTAACATTCTACAGCTTTATTCTTCTTGTCTACATATTTACTTTTCAACATAATCACCCCGACGACGAGCACATTTCTCCCAACGAGAGACCAGTTTGTTGATACCGTCAGTGTAGAATTGTTGACTGTGTTGACGGACCTACAAGCTCATCTTCAATTGAACCGCTTCATCAGGATCAAAGTGAAGTCCTCGAAGGTGCCCTTTAAGTTTTGGAAACAGGTGAAGATCAGATGGGACCAATTTGGGACTGTGTGTAGGACGGTCGATGATAGTGAAGGCAAGGCGACGGATGGCTGCAGATGTCGCAGCGCTCCTGTGTGGTCTGCCACCGTCTTGTCGAAGGAGAGTGAACGAACTCTTCGAATTCGCAACTCGATTACAGTATGCCGTTTCTCACGTAACGATACATTTACGTTATATACCGCCATGTTACATGTTACATTTGGAGCCCCCAAGCGGTGGAGGGCTGCAAATATGAGACACGAACAATAAAGATTTAGTACGTTTATAACGTTTGTTTCATGTAAAAAGTTATAAGAGACTTCACATAAAAGTTTTGTACCCATTACTTTTCAGCACGTCCTCATGTAATGGAGAAAGAGAAGATTTAAGGGAAGGGATGGGGTAGGGACGTACCCCCCCCCCCCCCCCTTATCGCTCTCTAACAGAACCTAGGCGAGGAAAATGGTGGGGGGAAAGGCAGGGCAATCAAAATCCACGGATCTCTATCAAAGGTCTTGGCCCATGCGCTATGAGACACGGAGGAGAGTTTGGTAATTCATCTCAGTACATTGACTTGATGCGTGATGGTCAGGAACTTGACGCGATCGGCTCTCCCCGCCCCTCCCTTGCCGGGTAAACGCTGTTGAGAAACATTTCTTCCGCCTCCTGGATTCGAACTAACTATCTGAGTGGGGGGAACTACCATAAAATATTGTGAAGTCGCGACTGTGATACCGGAGCGGGTATTAAGCTTACTGAATTTATTGAATTACTCTGTCAATAAATCTGGTGCATGTTTAATTCAATTTTATCCATAATTAACCAGTTTAATTGTCAGTGTATTGTTTTCACAGAATACGTGTACTCTGCGAGAGAACTGCGCGGGGTGGTGGTGGTGGGGGGAGGGGAGGAGGGGGTGGCTAGAAAAAAAATCTTCACAAACCGAACCCTAGTTCAGTGTTAGTTTGAAGAAACGTATAAAGGATGCTGACTTATACCAAGTGTACTCAGTAACATTTTTTTGCGATATCTCAGAACTGTTTATCATTAGTTAAAAGAGGAACGAGAAGAGTGAAGGTTGAGTTGCAAGACATTCCTTAGAAATTTGAAATATGATATCCATAGAAAATGAGTAAAAGCTTAATAAAAGCTCTCATGAAAAAGGAGAAAGATACCCGACAATGGAATAATGTATCCGATAAAAGACGGCTAGACTATATCAAGAACCTACGGACAGGGAATGAAGAAATTATTGTAACAGCTAAATCATATGTTCACGTAAAAACAGACTCTTTGGAAAGAAAATGGGAGATCCAGTAGGGTCCATGAGAAACTCGAAGTATCCAGGAGAAGGCAAAATAAATTCGAAACTAAATATGCCCACGAATAATTTAATATTAGGCTTCTAAATTTTATAAATCTGTAGTGGAAGAAAAGCCATGTTTCTGAAGGTTGGCAAGATTGGTTGTCTTACCTATATTTACGAAATGAGTGCAATATCTATAGAGATTTAAGCCTACTAAACTGTAGGTGTAAGATATAGTCCAAGATACTTCCCAGGAGGTTAAATGTTTTAACAGAGACTTTTCTGATAGAAGAAAAAAGAATGGTTTTGAGCCGGGAAGATCATTTATGCATTGTGTTTCTTCTATAAACTAGACAACAGGAAACCATGAAGAATTTAATCTCCTAACGTAAACAGTTCGTGGATTGTGAAAATTCCTTCGATCGGAGGATGATTTCTAAGTTACGGGAAATTTTAAGAGTATGGGACTGCTCAGCATTTAATGTCAATTTCGACTTTGTAGGTAGATAACCCCCCCATGAACCATGGACCTTGCTGTTGGTGGGGAGGCTTGCGTGCCTCAGCGATACAGATGGCCGTACCGTAGGTGCAACCACAACGGAGGGGTATCTGTTGAGAGGCCAGACAAACGTGTGGTTCCTGAAGAGGGGCAGCAGCCTTTTCAGTAGTTGCAGGGGCAACAGTCTGGATGATTGACTGATCTGGCCTTGCAACATTAACCAAAACGGCGTTGCTGTGCTGGTACTGCGAACGGCTGAAAGCAAGGGGAAACTACAGCCGTAATTTTTCCCGAGGACATGCAGCTTTACTGTATGATTAAATGATGATGGCATCCTCTTGGGTAAAATATTCCGGAGGTAAAATAGTCCCCCATTCGGATCTCCGGGCGGGGACTACTCAGGAGGATGTCGTTATCAGGAGAAAGAAAACTGGCGTTCTACGGATCGGAGCGTGGAATGTCAAATCCCTTAATCGGGCAGGTAGGTTAGAAAATTTAAAAAGGGAAATGGATAGGTTAAAGTTAGATATAGTGGGAATTAGTGAAGTTCGGTGGCAGGAGGAACAAGACTTCTGGTCAGGTGATTACAGGGTTATAAACACAAAATCAAATAGGGGTAATGCAGGAGTAGGTTTAATAATGAATAGGAAAATAGGAATGCGGGTAAGCTACTACAAATAGCATAGTGAACGCATTATTGTGGCCAAGATAGATACGAAGCCCACACCTACTACAGTAGTACAAGTTTATATGCCAACTAGCTCTGCAGATGACGAAGAAATTGAAGAAATGTACGATGAAATAAAAGAAATTATTCAGATAGTGAAGGGAGACGAAAATTTAATAGTAATGGGTGACTGGAATTCGAGTGTAGGAAAAGGGAGAGAAGGAAACATAGTAGGTGAATATGGATTGGGGCTAAGAAATGAAAGAGGAAGCCGCCTAGTAGAATTTTGTACAGATCACAACTTAGTCATAGGTAACACTTGGTTTAAGAATCATGAAAGAAGGTTGTATACGTGGAAGAACCCTGGAGATACTAAAAGGTATCAGATAGATTATATAATGGTAAGACAGAGATTTAGGAACCAGGTTTTGGGTTGTAAGACATTTCCAGGGGCAGATGTGGACTCTGACCACAATCTATTGGTTATGACCTGTAGATTAAAACTGAAGAAACTGCAAAAATGTGGGAAATTAAGGAGATGGGACCTGGATAAACTGAAAGAACCAAAGGTTGTACAGAGTTTCAGGGAGAGCATAAGGGAACAATTGACAGGAATAGGGGAAAGAAATACAGTAGAAGAAGAATGGGTAGCTCTGAGGGATGAAGTAGTGAAGGCAGCAGAGGATAAAGTAGGTAAAAAGACGAGGGCTGCTAGAAATCCTTGGGTAACAGAAGAAATATTGAATTTAATTGATGAAAGGAGAAAATATAAAAATGCAGTAAATGAAGCAGGCAAAAAGGAATACAAACGTCTCAAAAATGAGATCGAGAGGAAGTGCAAAATGGGTAAACAGGGATGGCTAGAGGATAAATGTAAGGATGTAGAGGCTTATCTCACTAGGGGTAAGATAGATACTGCCTACAGGAAAATTAAAGAGACCTTTGGAGAGAAGAGAACCACGTGTATGAATATCAAGAGCTCAGATGGCAACCCAGTTCTAAGCAAAGAAGGGAAGGCAGAAAGGTGGAAGGAGTATATAGAAGGTTTATACAAGGGTGATGTACTTGAGGACAATATTATGGAAATGGAAGAGGATGTAGATGAAGACGAAATGGGTGATACGATATTGCGTGAAGAGTTTGACAGAGCACTGAAAGACCTGAGTCGGAACAAGGCCCCCGGAGTAGACAACATTCCATTAGAACTACTGACGGCTTTGGGAGAGCCAGTCATGACAAAACTCTACCAGCTGGTGAGCAAGATGTATGAGACAGGCCAAATACCCTCAGACTTCAAGAAGAATATAATAATTCCAATCCCAAAGAAAGCAGGTGCTGACAGATGTGAAAATTACCGAACTATCAGTTTAATAAGTCACAGCTGCAAAATACTAACGCGAATTCTTTACAGACGAATGGAAAAACTGGTAGATGCGGACCTCGGGGAGGATCAGTTTGGATTCCGTCGAAATGTTGGAACACGTGAGGCAATACTGACCTTACGACTTATCTTAGAAGAAAGATTAAGAAAAGGCAAACCTACGTTTCTAGCATTTGTAGACTTAGAGAAAGCTTTTGACAATGTTGACTGGAATACTCTTTTTCAAATTCTAAAGGTGGCAGGGGTAAAATACAGGGAGCGAAAGGCTATTTACAATTTGTACAGAAACCAGATGGCAGTCATAAGAGTCGAGGGGCATGAAAGGGAAGCAGTGGTTGGGAAAGGAGTGAGACAGGGTTGTAGCCTCTCCCCGATGTTATTCAATCTGTATATTGAGCAAGCAGTAAAGGAAACAAAAGAAAAATTTGGAGTAGGTATTAAAATTCATGGAGACGAAGTAAAAACTTTGAGGTTCGCCGATGACATTGTAATTCTGTCAGAGACTGCAAAGAACTTGGAAGAGCAGTTGAACGGAATGGACAGTGTCTTGAAAGGAGGATATAAGATGAACATCAACAAAAGCAAAACGAGGATAATGGAATGTAGTCCAATTAAATCGGGTGATGCTGAGGGAATTAGATTAGGAAATGAGACACTTAAAGTAGTAAAGGAGTTTTGCTATTTAGGAAGTAAAATAACTGATGATGGTCGAAGTAGAGAGGATATAAAATGTAGACTGGCAATGGCAAGGAAAGCGTTTCTGAAGAAGAGAAATTTGTTAACATCGAATATAGATTTAAGTGTCAGGAAGTCATTTCTGAAAATATTTGTTTGGAGTGTAGCCATGTATGGAAGTGAAACATGGACGATAACTAGTTTGGACAAGAAGAGAATAGAAGCTTTCGAAATGTGGTGCTACAGAAGAATACTGAAGATAAGGTGGATAGATCACGTAACTAATGAGGAGGTATTGAATAAGATTGGGGAGAAGAGAAGTTTGTGGCACAACTTGACTAGAAGAAGGGATCGGTTGGTAGGACATGTTTTGAGGCATCAAGGGATCACAAATTTAGCATTGGAGGGCAGTGTGGAGGGTAAAAATCGTAGAGGGAGACCGAGAGATGGGTACACTAAGCAGATTCAGAAGGATGTAGGTTGCAGTAGGTACTGGGAGATGAAGAAGCTTGCACAGGATAGAGTAGCATGGAGAGCTGCATCAAACCAGTCTCAGGACTGAAGACCACAACAACAACAACAGGTAGATAACGGTATCTGGATACGCGCCGGCTCAACGATTAGCATTGAAATTAGAAGAATCATGCAAGGAGTCAGACAAGGCTGTCCTTTGTCCCCCACACTATTTATCTTAATGTCATACAAATGACATTGTTAATAAATGGCAAAAGAAAATCGAAATCTCCTGTCCAGAGAGACGTACAGTACTTACTTCTCTTTGATGTCGAGCATATTATATTGGCGGATACGGAAGACAGTCTTCAGCTAGCTGTATGGTGCTTACATATAACGGCAAAACAATATAATTTAACTATATTCGTAAAGGAAACTGGAGTTACAGCCTTTTGTGGGAAAGAATATCTTAGAGCTAAAATCAAAATCGAGATTAACATTTTGTAACAAGTCCATACACTCAACGATCGCGGCTGTGATATCTCTTCGCTTATGATAATGATCTTGAAAGAAACTACAAAGGAACTTTCTCATGTTAGGTACGATTAAGAGAACGGTCCTGAACAAAAGCGGGGAAGTGAGAGTACTTAAATTCTATAATACTATGACTATACCTTTACCGTTCTATGGATCCGAAGTGTGGACTTTAACGAATAACTTGTAGGACCTTCGACAGGGTACAAATTAGAAGATTGTAAGAGGAACAGTGCGATAAGAGAGGAGCACCATGTTCTAAGAAGAGTGGAAATGATCCAGCAGTATAGACTGGAGCGGCGGCATGACCATCTACTACGTACGGGTCACAGACAAACATCAACGAAAAACTATGTCTGCAGATCCGATGGTAGAAAAAGGATAGGACAACCACGAAGAAGATGGTGTGATCAACTTTAAAATTGTTGTTTCGGAACAGGCAAAGATGTCTAACCCGAAAATATATGTCGTGATGCAATTTTGTCATATGATGACATGATGGAGACCGTGGATGTTGTTTGAAGACAAATGTTGATGGTGTTAGGACAGCAACCAGCCACAAATTTACGTCCAGTTCCTTCATTCAAAGGGTACCGTTACCGGTTTCGAATCGTTGTGATTCATCCTCAGACGGTTTACATGCTTTCTTTATGACATGTCACCACATTTGTACGTCGTGATATTTCGCCATTCACCGCGGAAGTAACGACTTGCCTCCCTCTCCCTGGTTCCCGTTAATTTGCTCGCGAGCGAGTCGAGATCGTTGAAATGAACACTCGGGTTATGAAAAGTTGTGTGATTAATTACGAATAATGAGTATAATAGAAAACTAAAGAAATGAAAAGGACACTGGAAAAATGTAACTCTTACCAAAAAGCATGTAAGTTTTTGTATCCTATTCAGTGTTTTGATTTGTTCACAGTATATGAGAGACAATATAGGAGAGGCTGCTATGTATTTGGCCTACTGAAGGAACATTACCATACGCTTCTCCGTTCCTTAGCGCCTTAGGTCCAACAGAAAAATACATGACCACGTAACCATTATAAAACCTCCATCATGCTTCAGAGTTGGAAGAAGACAATGCTGGTCTGTTGATCGATTGTGACATTAGACATCAAATGAGGGTATTTTACGCGACAATGACGCCCTTTGCAAATCTGCTTGATGTGTCCAGAGCTACAGTGGTCTTTTACATATTCAAGCATCTCCAAGTAATTGGAACAGTTTCTCTGTGATAAATAGTACAAAATCAATCGCCATTAGCTGATTTTTATACATAGATGTCAAGGAGGATATTTGTTTAGGTCAAAGCTAGCTCATCACCGTATTGCACAGGTAAGCATTAGCTTTTCCAAGTGCGGTCGTCTACCATAAAGCTTCTGCTCATATCCCTAGGAGACGTAATTCCAACAACAGTATCACGTATCGATTCATAAGAAAGGCGGCACAAATGACGCAAGTTGCTCGTGTGGCCTTCACTGCTAACGGCAACCACAGCCGAGCCCGTTCTTACTCCGCAGCGCCGACGCGTTGTCTCTCAATTCGACGATATGCGGTTCGATTTAATGCCCCTATAAACGTTTTCATTGTCACAACTTGGTTGTCAAAAGTACCAAAGGCACAGTCTTGCTCTGTTTGTTGTTTGTCGTATTGTGGCTAACAGCCTGCGCTAAATTGGATCTCCATAGCATCTTGTCGAGTGAGATTGTAATTTACTGTTGATGGTCACCACGCTAGAGGTTCCCTCGCCAATGGCAGTCGCCGCCCCTCACCCTCTCCTTTTTTCTTCATCAATTGGTGAGTGACAGACAAAATGCCATCATTAAAATCTTCTTTGTTTCCTGGCCTTATCTCGTTTCGTCACAATGTCGACATGTCAATCTCGATTTGGTATTAATGGTAGTGTCTGGCCAGATGCACTTCATGTCGGCTCCCAATCTCCCTCGGGACGGAATTTCTGTACCCCATCTATCTCCCTCTAGTCTTATCGCATTTGAAAGGGTGAGAATGCTTTAAAAGTGTTTGTGAAACGTATCACAGGCGGACATGTGTATCAGCCCATTATTCACGTTTCGGGTGTGGGAAACCGCCCAAAAACCACATCCAGGCGGGCCTCGTTGTTAATCTACCGGATGGGTTCTAACAGGGGCGATTCGCCTCCACGAATCCTGGAAGAGGCCAACTTTTCGGCAAGACAGTTATCGAGATTGACAGAAGGCGAGTCTGTTTCCGCGGCTCGGGAGCCCTCGAGTTTGGTCCGCTGTGGAGACGTGGCTGCCTCCAACCTAACAAGGGACCGCTGACCGTCGCAGTCTGGTCCGCTTAATCCCACAAACCAACCAACCTCCAACCTAACAAGGTGCCAAGGACAGTGGTGGAAGCGGAGATGAGCGAATGTGTGGCTCCCCGTGATAAGGACAGCAAACGGGAAGCGTGGTAAGGCAGCGTCCATGATTGTCTCCCCACCTGTCGTTCTTCCCTAATATGATAAAGCAGAGGGTAGTCAAAAAGCGATGAGGGTGTAGCAAAGATTGTAACTTTTGTAAAGCCTATATTGCAGTTTTGATACGCGGCTGGTGGATGTGGTGGTAGAATTAGCTGGCAGTGGTTGGCTTTAGTAGAGGCCCGGCTTCACAAGCCAGGGACGGGAAACTCTCTGAAATCAGCACGGCTAGGCTAAGTGGCCAAGTAGGAATCATAAATTATGTAGTAGGAACAGAAAATTCTTGTTTTGTTACACTGGCATAACTCAGATAAAAGAATATAGTTTTGGTGTAGACATGTAGAGCTCACGCCTAATTATCTTACGGTGAACTGCTATTGAGTTAATAAATCGTGAAAAAAAGATCATGTTCTGGCAGTTCAGAATGCCACCATTACATTATTGCACCTACGCAGTCTTATATGACTTCATTACCGGCAAGACGTGTTTCTGGTTTTCTCTCATCTTCAGTTGGAGTACTGTACTGACTGCATATCTTCCCAGCACTACGATGTTATCGACCGCGTTTTGAACGCTGCCCCTGTTTTTCCGCCTGTAATTTATATTTCCTTTGACGTACGAAACACCATTAGCGGTGTGCCAAGCCTTCGCTCCGCGAGACACTACGATGAGTTCTCCAACGCAACCCAGGACGTTGGAAAATAACCTGGTTTTCAAGAATGGAACGGTTCCACCTCTATTCCACTTTGAATTAATTTCAAATGAAGCAGAGTCTTCTAGACCGTACCATCTTGTTTCGAATAAGATTTTTTGCATTTTTTATTGTTATTTTCGGCCTGAAGACCTTACAGCCATTTCTAAATGTTTTGGAGTTTTACAGAGTAAGGTTGTATTTATCAAAGAATTTCGTAGCTGGTTTTAAAACTACGATATTATTTTAAAGAAGGGAAGCTGGCGTAGTAGTTGACTGATGACATCGAATTAATTGTTGTTTGAAATCGAATTGCTGGTTTGCATATAGTTCACTTAAAGAAAATTTGTGATTGATGCTCCCTAGAGTTATTCTGTTATTCCATCACATTCACAATAAGGATTATCTCGAATTTGTATTCGATGAAGATTGATCCACGATTATATCTCGTGCAAATTATGTAACTTCAGTTTTTTTATTCGCCTTAATTGTGTGGAACGAAGGCTTCGATGGAATGTTTGGTTGTATTTGATTATAATATTTCCCTCCGTTGCGTAATGATAATCGATATATCTTCTTCCCATTAACATCTTATTCTTCTACAATACTGGCCATTAAAATTGCTACACCAAGAAGAAATGCAAATGATAAACGGGTATTCATTGGACAAATATATTATACTAGAACTGACATGTGATTACATTTTCACGCAATTTGGGTGCATAGATCCTGAGAAATCAGTACGCTGAACAACCACCTCTGGACGTAATAACGGCCTTGATACGCTCGGGCATTCAGTCAAACAGAGCTTGGATGGCGTGTACAGGTACAGCTGCCCATGCAGCTTCAACAAGATACCACACTTCATCAAGATTAGTGACTGGCTTATTGTGAGGAGCCAGTTGCTCGGCCACCATTGACCAAATGTTTTCAGTTGGTGAGAGATCTGGAGAATGTGCTGGCCAGGGCAGCAGTCGAACATTTTCTGTATCCATAAAGGCCCGTACAGGTCGTGCATTATCCTGCTGAAATGTAGGACTTCGCAGGGATCGAATGAAGGGTAGAGTCACGGGTCGTAACACATCTGAAATGTAACGTTCACTGTTAAAAGTGCCGTCAGTGCAAATAAGAGGTGACCGAGACGTGTAACCAATGCCACCCCATACCATCATGCCGGGTGATACGCCAGTATGGCGATGACGAATACACGCTTCTAAAGTGCGTTCGCCGCGATGTCGCCAAACACGGATGCGGCCATCATGACGCTGTAAACAAAACCTGGATTCATCCGAAAAAATGACGTTTTGCCATTAGTGCACCGAAGTTCGTCGTTGAGTACACCATCGCAGGCAATCCTGTTTGTGATGCAGCGTCAAGGGTAACAGGAGCCACGAGCTCCGAGCTGATAGTCCATGCTGCTGCAAACGTCGTCAAACTATTCGTGCAGATGGTTGTTGTCTTGCAATCGTCCCCATCTGTTAACTCTGGGATCGAGATGTGGCTACACGATCCATTACAACCATGCGGATTAGATGCCTGTTATCTGGGTTGCTAGTTTTACGAGACCGTTGGGATCCAGAACGGCGTTCCGTATTACCCTCCTGAACCCAACGATTCTTGATTCTGCTAACAGTCATTGGATCTCGACCAACGGGAGCAGCAATGTCGCGATACGATAAACCGCAATCGCAATAGGCTGCAATCCGACCTTTATCAACGTCGGAAACGTGATGGTTCCCATTTCTCCTCCTTACATGAGGCATCACAACAACGTTTCACCAGGTAACGCCGTTCAACTGTTGTTTGTGTATGAGAAATCGGTTGGAAACTTTCCTCATGTCAGCACGTTGTAGGTGTCGTCACCAGCGCCAACCTTGTGCGAATGCTGTGAAAAGTTAATCATTTGCATATCGCAGCATCATCTTCCTGTCGTTTAAATTTCGCGTCTGTAGCGCGTGATCTTCGTGGTGTAGCAATTTTAGTGGCCAGTAGTGTATGTATCAGGTCTTAAGACGATAATAAGATTTTTTATAAGTCCCGTTTTGAGCGCCGGCTTTCGCTAAGTCATTGACTATTTCATTATACTCAATGTTATCATGTCCTTTGATCCAGATAAATTTTATCTTCTTTCCGAGATACTCGTTTTCCTTGGTAGCTTTCGAGACATACATTACTCGTGGACTAGTTTTCTCGAGAATGGCAGGTGCCTGCATGTCTCGGAGTAAGCATTGCAATCTGTTAAAAGCACAATGTCCCGTATCGCCAAGGGCAGCGTCCAGACATCTTCATTTAGCCCTCTCCTCCGCGACGGCGTTTTGTTTGACCTTCATCAAAGTGAGAGAAAAAAATACAATGTAGACTCCAGAGAGCTGCAGGGGCCCGTCCAACCGGACTACGGCGGTGCTGCGGAGACGAGACTGGCGGCGATCAACAGGTGCCTCGACCCTGTGCGTGCCTTTACGCGGGCAAAGCGCCGCGGCCACTGTAGCGGTACACTTCCTGCGGCGGTCTCTGGGTCGCAGGAAAGGCCGCACCGACACTGCGGCAGGCCACCTGTTTCCCACACACGTCCACACGCACCAGACTGCCAAGTCCCAGCCCATCTTCCTCCTACGTCGTTTTGGGTCTCATCTAACAGATGAGTAAGAGTCGCATGGCTCCCAACCTGCTGCAAGGCTTTAGATCTGCCGCCAAGGCAGGGGCTTAAGTATCAATTTCGCCATTTACACACATAAAAAATTTTGCGTCACCTCGGTTCCGATAGTTCCGGAACCTGCACATAAAACTGGAATACAGATCAATGTCGTTGTTGTGGTCTTCAGTCCTGATACTGGTTTGATGTAGCTCTCCATGCTACTCTATCCTGTGCAAGCTTCTTCATCTCCCAGTACTTACTGCAACCTACATCCTTCTACGATTTTTACCCTCCACGCTTCCGTCCAATACTGAATTGGTGATTCCTTGATGCCTCAGAAAATGTCCTACCAACCGATCCCTTCTTCTCGTCAAGTTGTGCCACCAACTCCTCTTCTCCCCAATTCTATTCAATACATCCTCATTAGTTATGATATTTACCCATCTAATCTTCAGCATTCTTCTGTAGCACCACATTTCAAAAGCTTCTATTCTCTTCTTGTCCAAACTATTTATCGTCCATGTTTCACTTCCATGCGTGGCTATATTTCATACAAATACTTTCAGAAACGACTTCCTGACAGTTAAATCTATACTCGGTGTTAACAAATTTCTCTTCTTCAGAAACGCTTTCCTTGCCATTGCCAGTCTACATTTTATATCCTCTCTACTTCGACCATCATCACTTATTTTGCTCCCCAAATAGCAAAATTCCTTTACTACTTTAAGTGTCTCATTTCCTAATCTAATACCCTCAGCATCACCCGACTTTATTCGACTACATTCCATTATCCTCGTTTTGCTTTTGTTGGTGTTCATCTTATACCCTCCTTTCAAGACACTATCCATTCCATTCAACTGCCCTTCCAAGTCCTTTGCTGTCTCTGACAGAATTACAATGTCATCGGCGAAGCTCAAAGTTTTCAATATAAACACAATTTCCGCCCTTTTTATTGCTCTTGAAAGCCACAAATGGTTCAAATCGCTGTGAGCACTATGGGACTTAACATCTGAGGTCATTAGTCCCCTAGAACTTAGAACTACTTACACCTAATTAACCTAAGTACATCACACACATCCATGCCCGAAGCAGGATTCGAACCTGCGACCGTAGCGGTCGTGCGGTTCCGGACTGAAGCGTCTAGAACCGCTTGGCCACACCTTTGAAAGCCGCACATTGCATCTTGTACCACCATATGGAGAGACCTTCAGAGGTGGCAGTCCAGATTTCTGTACACACCGGTACCTCTAATACCCAGTAGCACGTCCTCTCACATTGATACGTGCATGTATTCGTCGTGGCATACTATCCACGAGTTCATCAAGGCACTGTTGGTCCAGATCGTCCCACTCCTCAACGGCGATTTAGCGTAGAGTGGCTAGTGGGTCACGTCGTCCATAAACAGCCCTTTTCAATCAATCCCAGGTATGTTAGATAGGATTCATGTCTGGAGAAGATGCTGGCCATTGTAGTCGAGCGATGTCGTTATCCTGAAGGAAGTCAGTCACAAGATGTGCACGATGGGCCCGCCAATTGTCGTCCATGAAGACGAATGCTTCGGCAATATGCTGCCGATACTGTTGCAGTATCAGTCAAAGGATGGCGTTCATGTATCGTAAAGCCATTACGGCGCCTTCCATGACCAGCAGTTGCGTACGTCGCCCCGACATAATGCCACCCCAAAACAACAGAGAACCTCCACCTTGCTGCTCACACTGGATAGTGTGTCTCGGCCATTCAGCCTGACTGGGTTGTCTTTAAACACGTCTCCGACGATTGTCTGGTTGAACGCATATGCGACACTCATAGGTGAAGGGAACGTGATACCAATCCTGAGTGATCCATTCGGCATGTTGTTGGGCCCATCTGTACCACACTACATGGTGTCGTGGCTGTGAAGATGGACCTCACCATGGATGTCGAGAGTGAAATTGCGCATATTGCAGCCTATTGTGCACAGTTTGAGTCGTAACACGACGTCCTGTGGCTGCACGAAAAGCATTATTCAACATGGTAGCGTTGCTGTCAGGGTTCATCCCAGCCATAATCCGTAGGTAGCGGTCATCCACTGCAGTAGTAGCCCTTGGTCGGCCAGAACTAAGCATGTCATCGACTGTTCCTATCTCTCTGTATCTCCTCCATGCCCAGACAATATCGCTTTGATTCACTCCAAGACACGAGGACACTTACCTTGTTGAGATCCCTTCCTTGCACAAAGTAACAATGCGGACGCGATCGAACCGCGGCATTGATCGTCTAGGCATGGTTGAACTACAGACAACGTGAGCCGTGTACCTCCTTCCTTGTGGAAAGACTGAAACTGATAGGCTATCGCACCCCCTCCGTCTAATAGGCGCTGCTCATGCGTGGTTGTTTACATCTTTGGGCGGATTTAGTGATATATCTGAACAGTCAAAGGGACTGTGTCTGTGATACAGTATCCACAGTCAACGTCTGTCTTCAGGAGTTCTGAGAACCGGGCTGTTGCAAAACTCTTTTTGATGTGTGTATTTACTCAAACAGATTTTTGATTAGATTCAGGATTTCCGTGCAGGTAGAACTCAGAATGTCCCTTTCAACGGAAAACAAATGGACAGCTGTAAAGGTAATTTTAGGTGTACCGCAAGCGAGCGTTATGGGGTCACTACTGTATATAATATAGATAAAATCTAGTCATTAACGTAAGAAGCTTCATGTGGCTGCTTGCAGACGATGTAGCTGTCTATGAGAAGGCTGAAACCCGAGAAGACTGTAGTGAACTGCAGAAAGACCTGCAGAAGAGCGACATTAGTGTGGACTCTGAATGTCAATAAGTCTAACGTACTGCGTTTATATAGGGCAAGTTCGATTAAACTATTGCTGGTAAATCACTGAAAACAGTAATTACCGTAAAATACCCCAGAGTAACCACGTGGAGCGACCCATAGTGCAATGAGCACACAAAACAAACTGTAGGTGGAGTAAATGCACGTTACATGGAAAGGCTCTTAAGGAAATGTAATTCATCCACGAGAAAAACTGGCTTGCAGAACATTCGATCGGTTAATGAATATTCCTCATCAGTTCGGGATCGCCACCAGATTGGATTAATGGAAGATGTAGAAAAGATTCAACGAAAGGCGTTGCATTTCGTCACTAGATCGTTTAGCAGGCGCGGGAGAATTGCGAGACGCTCAACTAACTCAGTGGCAGACGCTACGAGAGAGTCGTTGTTCATCATGGAGCCGTACACTGCTGCTATTCTGAGAGAGTACGTTACGGGAAGAGTCGGTTAACATTTTACTCCCTCCCACATATGTCTCGTGAAATGACCACGGCGAGAAATTAGACCTGCTACGGAGATTTTCGAACAATCATTGTTCCCAAACGCAAGTCATGAATTGCACAGGTGATGGGGGAAGTATATTGGCGTCAGATGTACTCTCCGCCACACGCTGTTAAGTAGCTTGCGGAGTAGAGATACAGCTGCACATCATTTGCCATCTCCAAGCTGGGGGGAACCTGCTCAGACGATGTCTTTACAAAAAGCCCCGAAATTTGCCAGTTGGACCCGAACCTAAAACCATCACTACAGATTTAGTCATTAGAAAGATAATCAAATTTTTTTTATCCAGAATGAAAGTTTCACCCTGGGAAGTGACATCTTGGAATAAAATTTCCCACAAAAGGTTTTAATCGCTGTGGATGCAATGTCTGTGTTTATACAGTGTCTGCATCTTCACAAGAAGGACATTGTATTGTGAAAATGTAAACACTGTATAATTTCAGACATTGTAACTATCAATGACGTATACATGCCTCGACAGACTGAAATGACGATATATCTTTGCCTCCCTATGCGGGAATCATGAATTGTGCGAGCGTAAGTATTGTCACCACGTGACATATGGAAGTTCGGATCGATCCTACACGCGTGCTCGAATAGTTACAGTGGTTAAGGCGACCGCAAGCGATAGACGGGAATTCTGTGCTCGAGTCCCAGTCCGGCACAAATGTACATGTGCCGCAAAAAAATCGAACTTCTATGCATAGTCGTAGGACTCAAAATTATTTTGTAAAAGGTTTTAACATGCAGTTTTAGTTTGAGAATCTTAAGTGTATCCCGATTACTTTGTCCATTGTGGTCATGCTTTTATTCATTGCAGGATGGAAGGGCGAAAAAACGTCTAAAGAAATCCGCCAGAAGTTCAACATAGGTGGCTGACGCCTGATTTCTCTTGCATTCGATTATCCTTTCATCGATTATCAATAAGGATAATAACAACACAAAACCGTGGGTGAAATCACAGTCTCGAGATCCAATTTCACAAATTGCACCTCGTTACCCGATGTTCACGTCGCAACTCAGATGAACTCGCCACATCCCGTCAGTTTTTCCCTTCGCATATGTTTTACTAAAGCAGTTTTTGCGAAAATTTTTAATTCACTTCAAAAAGCTACATATTAACTGTTGTCCGTTGCTGCAGCGACAACGAAGGCCGTTAGAAACCAAGCATTGAAACGTCCTGAGAGATTACAGGTCGAAACCGGGACCCGAACTCAGAACCTTGGCATGCAGGGCAATGCTCTTACAGACTGAGCTATGCAGAAAAGATTAACGACCCATCTTCAAGTTTCAGTTCTGCAAGTATATCTCTTTCTAAATTTCACGCATACTCTCATGCGTAGCTTGATGGAATTGCACTAGTGTATGGGGGACTGGTTGAGCCACGATGTGAGCGTGTTTACAGAAAATAACCATTCATCCTACAGCGTAGTCTCAGAGATATTTTTGAAGTTTCTTAAGATATTAAAAACCTGAGTAAGGTCGAGGATTTCAAGGTTTCGGATCCGAGTATTGGTCCAGTGGGCCCTTTTTATGTGTCAAGGAGTTTCGAAAGCAGTGCGCATTCCGCTGCAGAATGAAAGATTCGTTCTGGAAGGAAAATCTATACTTCTGTTCAAAGGATAGTTTCTTTTATACACTGGTAAATAACAACTGAAATGCATGACCAACGCAGGGTAATTATTCACCCCTTTGCGTACTATCGCTGGTGGAAAATATAACATCAGTATCTGCGTTGTCTATGAAATACACTACTGGCCATTAAAATTGCTACACCACGAAGATGACGTGCTACAGGCGCGAAATTTAACCGACAGGAAGAAGATGCTGTGATATGCAAATGATTATCTTTCCAGAGCATTGACACAAGGTTGGCGCCGGTGGCGACACCTACAACGTGCTGATACGAGGAAAGTTTCCAACCGATTTCTCATACACAAACAGCAGTTGACCGGCGTTGCCTGGTGAAACGTTGTTGTGATGCCTCGTGTAAGGAGGAGAAATGCGTACCATCACGTTTCCGACTTTGATAAAGGTCGGATTGTAGCCTATTGCGATTGCGGTTTATCGTATCGCGACATTGCTGCTCGCGTTGGTCGAGATCCAATGACTGTTAGCAGAATCAAGAATCGGTGGATTCAGGAGGGTAATACGGAACGCCGTTCTGGATCCCAACGGCCTTGTAAAACTAGCAACCCAGATAACAGGCATCTAATCCGCATGGTTGTAATGGATCGTGCAGCCACATCTCGATCCATGAGTCAACAGATGGGGACGTTTGCAAGACAACAACCATGTGCACGAACAGTTCGACGACGTTTACAGCAGCATGGAGTATCAGCTCGGAGACCATGGCTGCGGTTACCCTTGACGCTGCATCACAGACAGGAGCGCCTGAGATGGTGTACTCAACGACGAACCTGGGTGCACGAATGACAAAACGTCATTTTTTCGGATGAATCCAGGTTCTGTTTACAGGATCATGATGGTCGCATCCGTGTTTGGCGACATCGCGGTGAACGCATATTGGAAGCGTGTGTTCGTCATCGTCGTACTGGCGTATCACCCGGTGTGATGGTTTGGGGTGCCATTGGTTACACGCCTTCGGTCACCTCTTGTTCGCATTGACGGCACTTTGAACAGTGGACGTTACATTTCAAATGTGTTACGACCCGTGGCTCTACCCTTCATTCGATCCATTCGATCCCTGCGAAACCCTACATTTCAGCAGGATAATGTACGACCGCATGTTGCAGGTCCTGTACGGTCCTTTCTGGATACAGAAAATGTTCGATTGCTGCCCTGGGTAGCACATTCTCCAGATCTCTCACCAATTTAAAACGTCTGGTCAATGGTGGCCGAGCAACTGGCTCGTCACAATACGCCAGTCACTACTCTTGATGAACTGTAGTATCGTGTTGAAGCTCCTTGGGCAGTTGTACCTGTACACGTCGTCCAAGCTCTGTTTGACTCAATGACCAGGCGTATCAAGGCCGTTATTACGGCCAGAGGTGGTTGTCCTGGGTAGTTATTTCTCAGGATCTATGCACCTAAATTGCTTGAAAATGTAATCACATGTCAGTTGTAGTATAATATACTTGTCCAATGAATACCTGTTTACCATCTGCATTTCTTCTTGGTGTAGCAATTTCAATGGCCAGTAGTATATTACCGGCATCACGTTAGTGGACAGTACCTGCACGGTATAAGACAGTAATGTAGCTTAGTTGTCGCTGTTACGAATTTTTCATTATGGTATTCTCTAATCAGTAAATAGTCAGTTTGTTTTCGGAAATAAAACTAAATTAAGGTTGTAAACTGGTTCGTTCTACACCATTGCAACACGTTGTGCAAGCAATCTGGCGTATATGTCACTAACAAGATTGAAGTCGGAGTGCGTAAGATGACATACACCAATGGCACGCGATCTTACTCGTAAGCGTGGAGTGGAACGTTGGGGAAATGGATTGCGGCAAACTTTACGGCTGTGCGGCGCAGACGGCCTTCACGAACAGACGTCAGCACACGGCAGCCGCGCACTGCAGCCAGTGAAGTAACTGCTAGTTAAATTACACGCCTACAGCAGTTGGCCGGTAATGGACATGTAGAGGGTTTTGCTGCGGAGGGGCGCTCGGCGGTCATTGCCGCGGCGTACGTGCTCGCTGCCGTGTGACCGACTTCTGTCCAAGGCTGGGGCCGCGCCGGCGCTGGCGGTCACCCGCAGCTCTGCAGCCGACACCGGGCCGCACGTAGCACACCACACCCGCGAGGAAGTGCAACTGCTCCCAAACAAGTACACACGACATTCCAACCGTCCGCTAATAGACAAAGTACGTACATGCGGAAATTCCGAATATACCGGGTGATCAAAAAGTCAGAAGAAACTTGAAAACTTAATAAACCACCGAATAATGTAGATCAGAGGTAAAAATTGACACACATGCTTGGAATGACATGAGGTTTTATTAGAACAAGAAAAAAAACAAAGTTCACAAAATGTCCGACAGATGGCGTTGGACAGCAAAACGTCAGTGACTGCGCATAACGATCGTGCATGAGATGCGCCAGCAGTCGCAGCATGTTGACGTTACCTGAAAAGGCGCTTTTAGTGGAACTGTATTATCAGAATGGGGAATGTGATAGTTCATCGCTACGATCCTATCGCCATAGGAAGGGGATTCGAACGGGTAAAGGTCCGTTGACAAATGCAGCTGTGGCGGGAATGATTTCGAAACCACGAATTGTTTAGACGATAGACCCCGCAGTGGCCGACCGAGCACAAGGCGTAATGCTGCTGAGACAGTTCAGGAAGAAATGGAGACTGTAGCGGGTTCGTCTATGCACGTGGAAGTTATGCTTGGCCTCCCAGGACCCCAGACCTCAGTCCGTCCGATTATTGGCTTTGGGGTTACCTGAAGTCGCAAGTGTATCGTGATCTCTAGGGATGCTGAAAGACAACATCCGACGCCAATGGCCCAATGCCTCACCAAAACTCCGGACATGCTTTACAGTGTTATTCACAACATTATTCCTCGACTACAGCTATTTCTGAGGAATGATCGTGGACATATTGAGCATTTCCTGTAAAGAACATCATCTTTGCTTTGTCTTACTTTGTTATGCTAATTATTGCTATTCTGATCAGATGAAGCGCCATCTGTCGGACATTTTGTGAACGTTTGTATTTTTTTGGTTCAAATAAAACCCCATGTCATTCCAAGCATGTGTGTCAATTTGTACCTCCCTGTCTACATTATTCCGTGATTAATTCAGTTTTCAAATTTATACTGACTTTTTGATCACCCGGTGCATGCTGAAATTCCGAATATACATGGCGGCGACAAAAGTCATATGCACATATACGGGTGGCGGTAGTATCGTGTACACAAGGTATAAAAGGGCAGTGCATTGGCGAAGCTGTTAGTTGTGCTCAGGAGATTCATGTGGTTCAAATGGCTCTAAGCACTAAGGGATTTAACATCTCAGGTCATCAGTCCCCTAGACTTAAAACTACTTAAACCTAACTATCCTAAGGACATCACACACATCCATGCCCGAGGCAGGATTCGAACTGCGACCGTAGCAACAGCGCCGTTCCGGACTGAAGCTGCTAGAACCTTCGGCCACAGCGACCGGCCCACACACACGAATCAGAGATTTTGAAATCAGCATAAAGTACTGAGAACCGATTAAGGCTACTCAAAAGGAATAAGTCACTCAGCCCTGACAAAATTCCTTTGGCGTGTTCAAACACTCTGTGGAATTAGCCCCTTTCATTGCTCATAATTAACAAGAAACCTTTGCACAGTGAAAGGTCTCCCGTGACGAGAAGAGATCAAGTGAACAAGATCCTCACGTAGAACTAGGAGCAAGAAATGTGCAGCATGTCTTAGCAGAGATCATGCAGCCTGAAATGTGCACAATGTTAGGGAGAAGAAAGTGCTGCCGCTAGGTGATAGTCATGGAAGAGGCATAGGCCCTCAATAACAGGAAAGCTTAGGTGCTAGGTATCAGATAGCCAGCATTTTGAAACGAAGTGCAGGGATAAGTTAACTGACAAAGGACGTTGGGTCTTTAAGTAAGTACTCTTCAAAACGGGCCCATATAGTGATACCGGGTGAGGCAAGAAAGAGTTTGGACAGGGATGGGGTGTATGACATAGTGGTTAGCTGAACAAGATAGCTTCCCTGAATCGTGGCACCAATGTACACTTTTCCG
This sequence comes from Schistocerca gregaria, assembly GCF_023897955.1. Taxonomy (NCBI): domain Eukaryota; kingdom Metazoa; phylum Arthropoda; class Insecta; order Orthoptera; family Acrididae; genus Schistocerca; species Schistocerca gregaria. The sequence goes on from NC_064922.1 coordinate 426,669,570, forward strand.
ACTCGTCCCAGAGTCATGACTGGCCACGACCTAACGGAACTGTGAAGCGTATTAATATGTTGTTGCAGATGGCACGGATGGCAGCTGACTTTACGCGTGGTGATCTGGTACCACTGAGGGCTATCAGTAGATGGGGTTTCACTAGACATTGCTTGCGCCTAAACAGAACTGGAAAGGGAAGACTGGTACAACTGATTCATGAAAGTATAGAGCGCTGTTCCGAACTGAGCGCCTAGAACCGATTGGCCACCGCGGCCAACGAGATTCATGTGAAAAGGACTGCGATATTATCATACTCGCACGACAGGAACTAAAAGACTTTGAAAGCAGTATTGTTATTGCAGCTAAACGCATGGGACAATCCATTTCGGAAATCGTTAGGGAATTCAGTATTCCGAGATCCACAGGGTCAAGAGTGTGCCGAGAATACCAAATTTCAGGAATTACCTCTCACCACGGACAACACAGTGGCCGACGGCCTTCACTTAACGACTGAGAGCAGCGGCTTTCGCGTAGAGTTGTCAGTGCTAACAGACAAGCAAAAGTGCATGGAACAACCGCAGAAATCAATTTGAGACGTACGACAAACGTATCCGTTAGGGCAGTGTGGCGAAGTTTGGCTTCAGTGGGCTATGGAAGCAGATGACCCACGCATGTGCCTTTGCTAACAGCGCCTTTCATGGGCTAGTGACCAAATCATATGGCTCTGAGTACTATGCGACTTAACTTCTGAGGTCATCAGTCGCCTAGAACTTAGAACTAATTAAACCTAACTAACCTAAGGACATCACACACATCCATGTCCGAGGCAGGATTCGAACGTGCGACCGTAGCGGCCCCTCGGCTCCAGACTGTAGCGCCTAGAACCGCACGACCACTCCGGCCGGCAGTGACCATATCGGTTCGACCCTAGACAACTGGAAAACCAATGGCCTGCTCAGATGAGTCCCGATTTCAGTTGGTACGAATGGATGGTAGGGTTCGACTGTGGCACTGACTCCATGATGTCATGGATCCAAGTTGTAAACGAAGCACTGTGCAGTCTGGTGGTGGCTCCATGATGGTGTGTGCTGAGTTTTACGTGGAACATTGACCGAAAATTTTTATGTTTGGCTACTTGGAGATCACTTGCAGCCGTTATAGACTTCTTATTACCAAATAACAATGGATTTTTTTATGGGGAACAATGCGCCATATCATCAGGCCAAAATTGTTCGTGATTGGTTTGAAGAACAGTCTGGACAATTCGAGCAAGTGATCTGGCCACGCAGATTGTCCGACTTGAGTCCCATCAATTATTTATGTGATATAATCGAGAGGTCAGCTCGTGTAAAATATCCTGCACCGGAAACACTTTCGCAATTATGGACCGTTATAGAGACAGCGTGGCTCAGTATTTTTACAGGGGATTTCCAACTACTCGTTGATTCTATACCACTACTACGGGAGAAAGAGGTCTGACACGATATCGGAGATACACCATTACTTTTGTCACCTCGATGAGTGTGGCACTGGAATGAACAAGTCCTTGCGAACAGAACTTAGTAAATCGTCCCCAATAAAGAGGTATGGTCAGATGCGGGAGCAGCGTCTTAAGTACCTCGAGATAGCGTATTGGGTTACTGTTCCCGTCACGTAGGATGTTACAAAAGGAGTCAGTCGATTCACAGCACTATTCAGTCTTGAGCCAAAACATCGTGACTGTCTGATTAATTACGCGAATGCGACCCACCAGCGATAGGGTATAGCATAGTTTCGACAAGTCCTTTGTAGAATACCAAATGTCTACGTACATGTCACGCAATTTCAATAAATTACGGGCTGGTGGTTTGTCGTCGTAGATTAGTGTTATCGAAATGGAAGATATTGAGATAACCGATCGCGGAATCGAAAAGTAGCTACAATTGCTTTGTAGTGTAAAGGCTTCAGGACCAGATAAGATACATATAAGATTCTATAAAGATTATGCGAAAGAACTTGTTCCTCTTCTAGCAGTAATTTATCGTAGATCTCTTGGGCAACGAAAGGTACGTAACGGCTGGAAAAAAAGCGCAGGTCATTCCCGTTTTTAAGAAAGGCCGTAAGACAGAACAACACAATTATAGGCCTATATCGTTTACGTCAACCTATTGTAAAATTATGGAACATGTTTTATGGTTAAGAATTATGACGTTCTTGGAAAATGAACATCTCTTCTATAAAAATCAACATGAATTCCGCAGAGATCCTGCGAAACTCAGCTTTGTCTGTTCCTCCATGAGATCCACAGCGCAGTGGGCAACGGCGCTCAGGTTTATGCCGTGTTCCTTGAATTCAGTAAGGCATTTGACACCGTCTCACATTGCCGTTTAGTGAAAAAATACGAGCTTACGGAATATCGGAGCAGACCTGTGATTGGATTCAAGACTATCTTGCAGATGGAACTCAACACGTCGCTCTTAACGGAAGTAAATCGACTGATGTAAAGCTAATATCCGGAGTACCACAAGAAAGTGTGATAGCACCGCTGCTGTTTGCAATATATATAAATGATCTCGTAGAAAGTGTCGGATGCTCTTTAAGGCAATACCAAAGTAGCAACACCAGAAGATAGTAAGATTTTGCAGAACGACCTGCAGAGAAATTGATGAATGGTGCAGTCTCTGGCAGTTGATCCTGAACGTAAATAAATGTAAAATATTGAGCATACATAGGAAAAGAAATCCACTACTGTACAGTTACACTACTGATGACAAACAGTAGGAGACAGTGTCTGCCGTAAGATATTTAGGCCTAACTATCCAGAATGACCTTAAGTGGAATAACCATATAAAACATATAGTGGGAAAAGCAGACACCAGACTCAGATTCATCGGGAGAATATTAAGGAAATGAAACTCATCCACGAAAGAAATGGCTTATAAGGCGCTTGTTCGCCCTATTGTTGAGTATTGTTCATCTATCTGGGATCCCTTTCAGGTAGAATTGATAGAGGAGATAGAAACGATCCAACAAAGAGCGGCGCGTTTCGTCACAGGATCGTTTAGCTGGCGAGAGAGCGTTGCGGAGATGCTAAACAAACTCTACTGGCAGACGTTATAACAGAGGCGTTGTGCATCACGGAGAGATTCACTGTTGAAATTTCAGGACAGTTCTTTTCAGGAGTAGTCGGAGAACATAGTACTTCCCCCCTATACATCTCGCGAATTGACCACGAGGAGAAAATCTGAGAAATTAGAGCCAATACAGAGGCTTACCGACAATCATTCTTCCCACGCACTATTCGCGAGTGAAACAGGGTTGGAGGGATCAGATGGTGGTACCGGAATTACCCGCCACCACACTCGATTAGGTGGCCTTAAGAGTATGATGTAGATGTAGATGAAGGAGGCCTGGTAGGGTATGTGAGGGGCGTCATGTGTTCAGTGACCACTATGAAGGACACGGAGATACGACGTACTTGTGTGAGGCAGCGTTCTCAGCACCAGATACGTTCGACAGGAGCCTCATTGTGGCTCTCCATTTAGCCGGCTGGTCGAATTTTGCAAAATTCAGATTTGAGGGGCTTCGGGTGTGACGCTGGCCTCACGTTGAACGGATTGGGAAAGTGAGTGCAGGCGTACCAGTCGCCAAGGTTCCGGCCGACAATGCCTGACCACCAGAAGGGAGGATCACCGTATTATGCGCCAAACTCACTGTAATCACTTCACACCTGCGCCTGGCATCCATGAACAACTAAGGGAGCCGCTGTAACATTCTGTGCCCTCCTTCGCCGTTGGTCGGCGACTAGTAGCTAGATTAAGAAACTATCGTTCGATACATAGGCCGTCGTTAACAACAAAAGTGGCGGTGTCTGATGTCGTGACAGGGAGGCCTGGAATGCTGATGAATGGCGTCGCACTGTATTCAGCAATAATCGTTGTTTTGCTCTACCCTACATTACTACCGTCGGCGAGAATGGTGGCGAACTGGGAAGAGAGCGCATTCTTCCACTGTTTTGGACAAGTGCTGCGGTGTTTTCTCTGGCGTCATTTCGTATGGGCCAGATCATGGGACAACGGTATATCACGGACATCCTGTGTCATTGTGCGTTACTTCTCGTGAGACACTGTCGTGGTGCTTTTTTTCAACAAGACAGTACTCGTCCACCCATGGTGCTTCTGTCTCTGATCTATCTACGTGATGTTGTGGTCGTTACGTACGGACTTAAAACAAACAATGTAACAAGAAACAGAGTTCAGCTCATACAACAGCAACACGGATGATGTTGGAGCCCGACTAGGCAGCCGGTCGCGGTGGCCAAGCGGTTCTAGGCTCTACAGTACGGAACCGCGCGACCGCTACGGTCGCAGGTTCGAATCCTGCCTCGGCTATGGATGTGTTTGCTGTCCTTAGGTTAATTAGGTTTAAGTGGTTCTAAGTTCTAGGGGACTGATGACCTCAGATGTTAAGTCCTTAGTCCTCAGGACGATTTGACCCAGATGAACCGACTAGGCAGTGTATGCATGGCGTCCCTTAGTGAAGTGGCTGCAAACGTAAATAGACTGTGGACTGCTCCCTGCTATCGTGTGTTGTGGCGACAGAGGGCGCTCGAAGTGCAGAGCTGCCGGTGTGGGCCAGTGGGTGCGCATGATTGGGCCTGCCAGAGCCCTCGTGACCGCAATCGGCGTCGGACGGAAACTTGCAATTGCGTTGTTACGACGCCTGTGGACAGATATCAATACTTGGTACCACAGAGGTACACCTGTAGCCGGCAAGAGCCCCAACTCTGTCCCCGACATAACGCTTATGGGACCAGCTTGGATGTCAAGCCTGTCGCAGTGCCAGGGGATACCAAGGACCATTTGCAATATGTGGACCAGCTAGCCCCTGGAGAGCATACAACGCCTTTACGACATCCTTCCCAACCAAACCAGCACATTCATCCAGGCTTGACAGGGTGCAACGTCCTATTGATAAGTGAACTCATACTTCCAAGTTCTTTGTAAATTTCACTCCATTTTGCTATCATACCCTCTCGTAATGTTTCATTTTTTTTGCTCCTTCCCTTCCGGGTGCTACATTTTTCTGACAGGAAGTACACTGAAATACACTCCTGGAAATTGAAATACGAACACCGTGAATTCATTGTCCCAGGAAGGGGAAACTTTATTGACACATTCCTGGGGTCAGATACATCACATGATCACACTGACAGAACCACAGGCACATAGACACAGGCAACAGAGCATGCACAATGTCCGCACTAGTACAGTGTATATCCACCTTTCGCAGCAATGCAGGCTGCTATTCTCCCAAGGAGACGATCGTAGAGATGCTGGATGTAGTCCTGTGGAACGGCTTGCCATGCCATTTCCACCTGGCGCCTCAGTTGGACCAGCGTTCGTGCTGGACGCGCAGACCGCGTGAGACGACGCTTCATCCAGTCCCAAACATGCTCAATGGGGGACAGATCGGGAGATCTTGCTGGCCAAGGTGGTTGACTTACACCTTCTAGAGCACGTTGGGTGGCACGGGATACATGCGGACGTGCATTGTCCTGTTGGAACAGCAAGTTCCCTTGCCGGTCTAGGAATGGTAGAACGATGGGTTCAATGACGGTTTGGATGTACCGTGCACTATTCAGTGTACCCTCGACGATCACCAGAGGTGTACGACCAGTGTAGGAGATCGCTCCCCACACCATGATGCCGGGTGTTGGCCCTGTGTGCCTCGGTCGTATATGCAGTCCTGATTGTGGCGCTCACCTGCACGGCGCAAAACAAGCATACGACCATCATTGGCACCAAGGCAGAAGCGACTCTCATCGCTGAAGACGACACGTCTCCATTCGTCCCTCCATTCACGCCTGTCGCGACACCACTGGAGGCGGGCTCCACGATGTTGGGGCGTGAGCGGAAGACGGCCTAACGGTGTGCGGGACCGTAGCCCAGCTTCATGGAGACGGTTGCGAACGGTCCTCGCCGATACCCCAGGAGGAACAGTGTCCCTAATTTGCTGGGAAGTGGCGGTGCTGTCCCCTACGGCACTGTGTAGGATCCTACGGTCTTGGCGTGCATCCGTGCGTCGCTGCGGTCCGGTCCCAGGTCGACGGGGCGTGCACCTTCCGCCGACCACTGGCGACAACATCGATGTACTGTGGAGACCTCACGCCCCACTTGTTGAGCAATTCGGCGGTACGTCCACCCGGCCTCCCGCATGCCCACTATACGCCCTCGCTCAAAGTCCGTCAACTGCACATACGGTTCACGTCCACGCTGTCGTGGCATGCTACCAGTGTTAAAGACTGCGATGGAGCTCCGTATGCCACGGCAAACTGGCTGACACTGACGGCGGCGGTGCACAAATGTTGCGCAGCTAGCGCCATTCGACGGCCAACACCGCGGTTCCTGGTGTGTCCGCTGTGCCGTGCATGTGATCATTGCTTGTACAGCCCTCTCGCAGTGTCCGGAGCAAGTATGGTGGGTCTGACACACCGATGTCAATGTGTTCTTTTTTCCATTTCCAGGAGTGTAGTTCCAATCTCCCGGTTCCGACAGTGATGTTTCCCTTGGTTACCAGGTAAATGCAGTGACTGATAAGCCCCTTCTATCTATTTCCAATACGGAAAATCTCTGGCACTCTACCAGCTCTCCTGGTAATAGATTGAAAGAAACAACATCTCTATAATGTGCCAGATACAAAACAGCCCGCTCTGACCTTTACGGTGGAGACTGAAAAATGCTAAAAAAGGAGAGAAGGTAGTCTCTTTCCATATGTACACTGCACATGTAGGGCGTATCATCTGTTTTTATTTATATGCTAATAAATGAAAGCACTTTCACTTGCACTGGGCGTTCAGATTTTGTCTACTACACATTGTCCTAAAATTAAGATTAGTTCCTACACCCTCGATCCTGACCGAGGTTTCTGGACTATTTCTCTTCATTGCAAGGCTAATCTGGGACTGGTGATTTTCTCCTAATTGTGACTCCCTCTGTCTTATTACTAGGTCGCCTGGTATTCTACTGAAAAGTCCAACAATCCCTTGCTCAAAAGTGGGTTATTACTCAAGAAAGCAGCCAGAGAATGAAAAGACTAAAAAATACAGTCAACTGGTCGTGGAATGAGCAACTGGAAAGCTGTATAGCAGCATGTCTCGTTTTATCCGTCTTCATGCAAACAAAGACTCTGCGAGTAACGGTTCGTCGTTGGTACTAATGTTGTCTCTAGTTGCAGAGGGCACAATTACATTTCAGTGATTCCCCAGCTTTTTCAACATTCAGTTGGTTTTCCGACGAAGACCGAGACGGTTATTGTGAAAACCCCGGACTGTGATAGAAAATTAACGCTTCAAGTGAACAGACAACAGCTGCTACAACAAACCCATCGCGAAGGACTCCGTGGCAGGCCGGCCGCAGTGGCCGAGTGGTTCTAGGGCTTCAGTCTGGAACAGCGCGACCGCTACGGTCGCAGGTTCGAATCGTGCCTCGGGCATGGATGTATGTGATGTCCTTAGGTTAGTTAGGTTTAAGTAGTTCTGAGTTCTAGGGGACTGATGACCTCAGCTGTTAAGTCCCATAGTGCTCAGAGCTATTTGAACCATTTTCACTCCTTGGCTATCAAACTAATTTTGTGATGAACGAGGGGGGAAAAAGTCGAACACCGAATCGTAATGAACTAATCCCTTTGACAGGTGTTACTTTCGAGTGGCCTCGACGTGAGTAGCGAAGCTCCCGAGAGTAGTGGTTCGCAGAGTGCGTCCAGCGGCTGCCAGACCTGCGACGCTGACCGCTCCGAGGGGCAGGGGCTGCGCCGGCGTCCCGACCCCGCCGTAACGTGGAAGCTCGCAGCGCAGATGCCGCTTGTGTAAATCATAGTTACGTAAGCGGTGGGAGCCAACACAAATAGGCGGCGATAACAGCGCGCCGCGCCGCGCCGCGCCGCCAGCAAACACGCCGGGCCGAGCCGCCAACCTGCGCGCTGCGCCGCGCCGCGCCGGGAACATTCCAAGGCTGCGCTACCGGCTTTTGTTTGGCCAGCGATTTCTTCTCGGAACGCGGGCCGCGGCCTTCCGGCCTACGCGCTCGCGGACGCACGGCGCCCGCCGCCTCCTCAGACGCCGTGCCGGCGGCCCAACGCTCCGCTACCCAGAAACTGCTGTCGCGTACGGAAGTGACGGACGGCATCACCAACATTCACGAATCAGAACACTGTCCTCTAGAACCAAAAAGAATTGAATACGCATCCCAGAAGCGAGAGCTTTTGCGAGCACAACCTATCTGCTAGGGGCACCGAACGTTTGAGTAACTCAGCCAGTATCTAGCTTTCGGATGAGTTGCTAACGTGCCTTCGGCCGTTCGTGTTATTTGATGCACCTCATACTCAATACCGCCCGTGTGTTATATGGATGGCCGGCCGGAGTGGCCGAGTGGTTCTAGGCGCTACAGTTTGGAACCGCGCCACTGCTTCGGTGGTAGGTTCTAATCCTGCCTCGGACACGGATGTGTGTGATGTCCTTGGCTTAGTTAGGTTTAAGTAGTTCTAAGTTCTAGGGGACTGATGGCCACAGCAGTTAAGTCCCATAGTGCTCAGAGCCATTTGAACCATTTTTTGTTGTATGGATGCGTCACAGACACCGTGCACTCATGTAATTTCTGCGCCTCGATGGGCAGTGAATTCATGACCTCCAGTGGAAAAGAGCACTTCATTCGACCTCCAGTGGGAATCTAAAATTAGCGACCATGGAGAACATGGACGTGGGCTGCATATAGTGTAAGTGTGTGGGTGTTACGCTGACGAGTTGCGCAACGGATTGATCTGACAAGTATTCTTTGGCTCTTTCAAGAAGCAATTTCCACCCCACACTACTACGCTCCTAACGTACCAAAAATGCCTGAAAAACTTTCAGCAATAAATATTTTCTGTAGTCGTCCGCTGTAAGGAAAAGGCACAAAAATATTATATTCTCTTACGTAACTAGTGGGATACTTTGGTACTGGAGTATTGCTAGTTAGTGTGAGAAAAACATTAAACGAACGCAAATATTATTTATTGCAATATCTGAGAAAATGAAGTGAAACTTATATTTATAAACTGATACCCAAATTTCCAGATTCTTTTCGGAATAGGAGGTTACCTCTTATGGATAGGAATCCTGTTAATGAAATCTATATAAAAAGTGTGGGAAACCTCTTTTATCCCTTTTCTTTAAGAATGTTATTTACTCAGCAGAATGGCTGAGAGCTGCGCCTACTCAAGTTGAGTAATTATACGACTGAATTTTTCTAAATACAGTCGAGGCTGTCGCGTGAGTAATGTAATGGTTGGTTTGGTTGGTTGGGGAAGGAGACCAGACAGTGAGGCCGGCCAGTGTGGCCGAGCGGTTTAGTAGTTGTTAAGTTCTAGGGGACTGATGACCTCAGAAGTTAAGTCCCATAGTGCTCAGAGCCAGCGACGTCAACTCAAAGGTGGCTCACGTTATTGCGAGAAGCTTCTTCCTTACCAATACGGTAAGGAAAACTGTTCTCAAAACGTTCAGAAATCAATGGATGAAACCTGATCAACCTTTGTGTTAGTAAAACTATGTGAAAAACTTGAGTTGTGCGTAATAAACCTCTAGTGGTTCTGAGTAAGTCTTATTATTCTGTCAGTGTTCAACTTTTGTATTCTTAGACAACTCTGTGACACAGCGGGAAGATATGCTGGAGGGTGTGCTTCATTTGGATAACTGTGCCTAGGTGTAAGAAGATGAAGCAATAAAAAGCACTCCGTCTTCAGGCCACAAGTGGCCTACCGGGACCATCCGACCGCCGTGTCACACTCATTGGAGGATGCGGATAGGAGGGGCATGGGGTCAGCCCACCGCTCTCCCGGTCGTTAGATGGTATTCTTGACCGAAGCCGCTACTATTCGGTCGAGTAGCTCCTCAATTGGCTTCACGAGGCTGAGTGCACCCCGAAAAATGGCAACAGCGCATCGCGGCCTGGATTATCACCCATCCAAGTGCCGACCACGCCCGGCAGCGCTGAAATTCGGTGATCTCGCGGGAACCGCTGTATCCACTGCGGCAAGGCCGTTGCCGATGAAGCGATAAAGAACTTCGAAATCATTTGCAAATCAACAATAAACACAGATGAGTGGAAACTAGTATGAAAAAGCTGCAAAATTAAATTCGCCAACTCCGAAGTTCGAGCGTTTTGAGGTTTACGTCCATTTTCAGTCATACCAACTCGCTCTATGGGCTGTATAAAATAGGGCCTCCCGACGCAGATTTCCGCATGAAACTGGAATGGAGAGACACGTCGTGTGTCACTTTTTGTGAGATGTGGGTGGGCGGCCCGCTGCAAGTAGAACTGCGTGGAGCCGCGAAACCGCGAGTCTTGTCGCGGCGCGGCGGCTGCGCGATCGATACGCCATCTGCCGGCCACGGCCAGCGGCCTCTACCCCTGCCTTCGTTCCCCCCTCCCCCATCCTAAATCATAAGATTCTTACTGATTTCCTTATACATTCATAAACAGTATTAATATTTTCCTCTACAAATGTAGGCTAACCGTGACCAATCGTTTTGGCATGTTCCAGAGGCAGCCCGAAAAACTTGTAAAAGTGTTGCAGGGTAATTTGTGTTGAGAAATAAAAATTTGGTGTCCTGCCTTAGGTGGCAGGTCTCATCATAGGGGAAGCCTCGTCAGTGAGGTCCACCGCATGAGCGTCTAGGGAAGTGATTCCAGTGGTGGTTTCACGTTGCCTTCCACTGATGATGGTGAAACAATAATGAGGGCAACACAACACCCATTGCCTGAGCGGAGAAAATCTCCGACCCAGCTACGAATCGAAACCGGACCCCTTGGCATGACAGACCGCCGTTCGATACAGTTCATTGCGTTTGGTCTAAACGGACGTCACAAGACATCCGTTCAAGTTGATCGTTGATTCCTTGACTCAGTTTTTTTTTATTATATAGGGCACGCAGCCCCCTGACCGAACACGCTGAGCTACCGTGCCAGCAATGATGATGAAATGCACCACTCAGCTATCGGGGCGGAATGCTGAGAAACAACTGTTAAGAAAAAAGTTCGATACTTTGCGCCATTTACGAGTTAATTAGCGTCTAAGTCAGCCAATCAGACCGTACACCAGATGCAAGCGGTCAGCAAGATACAATTAGTTGTTCTCCTAGCGTAGACCATATCGAGCGAGACTGCTCAGCTTCTGGCTCGGGTTCGATCCTTCCTACTGTCCCATGTCCAATTTTTGTATCGCTGTTTCGTTTTGTCTTAGGAAACCACACGAAGAACACGTCTGACGACACCGTCTGTTGCGGGCAAATTGAATTTGCGCACGCAACGGCTTGATTGGCTGCCTTCAATGCCAATTAACTCGAAAACTGCGCAGAATATCGAATTTATATCTTGACAATTATTTCACAGCATAACCTTCCATGGCCGGCTGAGTGGATCTAGGCGCAACAGTCCGGAACCGCACGACTGCTACGGTCGCAAGTTCAAATCCTGCCTCGGGCATGGATGTGTGTGATGTCCTTAGGTTTGATAGGTTTAAGTAGTTCTAAGTTCTAGGGGACTGATGTCCACAGATGTTAAGTCCCATAGTGCTCAGAGCCATTTGAATGAAAACTTTTATCTGAATACGAGTAAATGCTGGCAGTATGTTCTTCGTTTCACTGAAGCACAATCTCATGCTCCGGATCTCTGTGGCACATGCTGGTGGTTCCCAGTAGCAGCACGTATATCCTTGCTCTATCATATCCACTTTCTTGTCTTTAATTACAGTGATACGAAATGTATTGCAGTGGTTATCTTGTGCTTTATATGGACTCTGAAGTCTCGGTATGAGCCACTACAAGGCGCCCTCAAGGAGCGCCCTGTACCCAGGAAGTGTTGGTTCAAATGGCTCTAAGCACTATGGGACTTTACATCTGAGGTCATCAGTCCCCTAGACTTAGAACTACTTAAACCTAACTAACCGAAGGACATTACACACTTCCATGCCCGACGCAGGATTCGAACCTGCGACCGTAGCAGCAGCGTGGTTCCGGACTGAAGCGCCTAGAACCGCTCGGTCACAACGGCTGGCCCAGCAAGTGTTGCAGGCTGCTCTGAACATGACATTTCTCTCATGTCGTCGTCGCCCTCCCACACCCCCTCCCACGAAATCTTTTTCCTCCACAGGTCAGGGTGTACATTTAATGCTCTATGGGTCCTAAGTATGAACTTTAACTTCCGAACAATTACAAAGAATCTAAAATGGTTGAAACGAGACCTCAAAGACCATTGGCAAGATATAAATTAGAAGATCATAACAGGAACAGTGAGATGAGAGAGGATCCCCATTTATTACGGATCGTAGAAAAGATCTAACAGTATAAAAAAAGAATTGAGTGACCATCTACTATGCATTGATGAAAGTCGGATTCCAAGGAAAAGCTATGACTATAGGCCAAAGCGTAGAAGAAGGGTTGGACGACCACGAAGAAGACGATGCTCTCGGCTTTAAATTGTTTGGGTTCAAATGATTCAAATGGCTCTGAGCACTATGGGACTTAACATCTGAGGTCATCAGTCCCCTAGAACTTAGTACTTAAACCTAACTAACTTAAGGACACCACACACATCCATGCCCGAGGCAGGATTCGAACCTGCGACCGTAGCGGTCGCGCGGTTCCAGACTGAAGTTCCTAGAACCGCTCGGCCACAACGGCGGCAAATTGTTTGGGTTCGCAACAGGAAAAGACATATAATATACATAAGAATGTACATATAAATGACTGTACTATTCACCATTATTATTATAAAAGTGGAGCTGACACCAACTTATATTTGAAGGGGGAGGGGACAGTAGAGAGAAAGGGACAGTAACAAACTGTGGGACCTCCCTGGAATCGAACCCTGGATTCTGACATGTTTTCCACATATATCCGAAACGTGCAGGGAGTGGTCATGGGGGTGTTGAACTGGACAGTGAGTGGACCGTAGCTGTGCCGAAGACTGGGCGTGACTGACGAGGAGAAAGCGGCAAGTGTCATAACTCGATTTCCCAGAAACTTCGTTCAGTGGAAGAGGTGTCAAAATAAACGAACCCGTGTCTCGGCTTATTCCTAGGTAATCGACCGTTTCTGAGAAAACTACGGCCAAAGTTTTGATGGTACTTTACGTCCCTTTTACCGGGTACATGGTTCAGCCAATGCGGTGACACAGTGGGTAGCGTTGCGGCTTCACACTTTTGCCCCCCGTGTTCGAAATCCGATTATTATTTTTATTTCTGCTTTAAAATTCGTTTACCTATGTCCGTACAAGATTACTAGAAGAATATTGCAATAACGTCGCCCTTGTTCGTCTACTAATTGTATGTTTGGTGAATGAATTAAAAAAATAGAGACAATAAATGAATATAAAAAGTATTGGAAATTGTTTTCTATAAAATTCCTGCAGTGTATCTTGATTCATAACCAACTGCGAGCTCCAGTTTTCGAGATTTGATCCATTATGCGTTGTTTGCAGCGAAATTATTGCCAACACGCGAGATATTCAGCGATGTTAACGACTTTTCTTTCACGAGTGAGAATCATACGAAGAAATGTAGCTGTGGCAAACTTGCCTTCGCGCGATGCTCGTGCTGTTTAGAATTTCTATATTAGAACGTTTCTACGACAGGTATGATCCAAGGGATTTCACGAAATCTTCCTGAATAATAAACAGTAGAATAAAATACAAGATTAAAGAATGAAATATGGTAATTTAAAAAAGAATATAATCTTTGAAAATACTATACACACATATACGCTACTCGCCATTAAAATTGCGTCAACAAGAACAGATGCAGATGATAATCGGGTATTCACTAGACTAATATATTATAATAGAACTGACATGTGATTACATTGTCACATTACATTGTGTACAGCTGCTCATGCAGCTCCAACACGATACCACAGTTCATCAAGAGTAGTGACTGGCGTATTGTGACGAGCCAGTTGCTCGGCCGCCACTGACCAGACGTTTTCAGTTGGTGAGAGATCTGGAGAATGTGCTGGCCAGGGCAGCAGTCGAACATTTTTTGTATCGAGAAAGGCCCGTACAGGACCTGCAACATGCGGTCGTGCACTATCCTGCAGAAATGTAGGGTTTCGCAGGGATCGAATGAAGGGTAGAGCCAGGGGTCGTAACACATCTGAAATGTAACGTCCACTGTTCAAAGTGCCGTCAATGCGAAGGAGAGGTGACCGAGACGTGTAACCAATGACACCCCATAACATCACGCTGGGTGATACGCCACTACGGCGATGACGAATGCACGCTTCCAATGTGCGTTCACCGCGATGTCACCAACCACGGATGCCGTCATCATGATACTGTAAACAGAATCCGGATTCATCCGAAAAAATTACCTTTTGCCATTCGTGTACCCAGGTGCGTCGTTGAGTACACAGTCGCAGGCGCTCCTGCCTGTGATGCAGCGTCAAGGGTAACCGCAGCCATGGTCTCCGAGCTGATAGTCCATGCTGCTGCAAACGTTTTCGAACTGTTTGTGCAGATGGTTGTTGTCTTGCAAACGTCCCCATCTGTTGAGTCAGGGATCGAGACGTGGCTGGACGATCCGTTACAGCCATGCGGATAAGATGCCTGTCATCTGGACTGCTAGCGATACGAGGCCGTTCGGATCCAGCATGGCGTTCCGTATTACCCTCCTGAACCCACCGATTCAATATTCTGCTAACAGTCATTGGATCTCGACCAACGCGAGCAGCAATGTCGCGATACGATAAACCGCAATCGCGACCTTTATCAAAGTCGGAAACGTGATGGTACGCATTTATCCTTCTTTCACGAGGCATCACAACAACGTTTCACCAGGCAACGACGGTCAACTGCTGTTTGCGTATGAGAAATCGGTTTGAAACTTTCCTCATATCAGCACGTTGTAGGTGTCGCCACCGGCGCCAACCTTGTGTCAATGCTCTGAAAAGATAATCATTTGCATATCACAGCATCTTCTTCCTGTCGGTTAAATTTCTCGTCTATAGCACGTCATCTTCGTGGTGTAGCAATTTTAATGGCCAGTAGTGTATGTTACATAATAAAAGTATGATAGCTTTTGTCAAACGCAGTTGTAATGTTACAATTAATACAGCGTCGTTGTATCCCGTAACTTGATAAGAAAAATTCGTATGCTATTTACTGACACGGGTAGATAGTGAAAAAATAAAATAAATAAGAACAATAATCGGGTTTCGAATACGGGACGCAAAAGTGAAAGTCTGTGACGCTAGTCACTGTTTCAGCAGTTGGGCCGAACTAAGCGCGCTAAAAGGCAACTAAATTACGTCGATAGCTTTGACGGTCTTTTCTCAGACGCAGTCCGGTATCTACGGATAATCCGAGACACGTTCTCGCTTATTTCGGCTCCTCTTCCACTGAGCGTAGTTCCTGGGAAATCGGGTTCCGGCACTTGCCGTGTTCTCCTCGCGAGGAAAGCCGCAGGAACTGGGAGGCGCGGCGCTCCGGCGCCCCGGCCCGGTCTGCCCCGGCAGCCGCAGGGTGGGGCTCGCAGCCACCCCAGGCGCGGCCTCTGCCGGCGCTGACCGCCCTTGAACCCCATAAATACCCACAGCCACGTTCGCTCAATAAAGCACCGTCGCACGCCCTCCCAGCACCTGGCACTGTATGCTCACAGGGAGACACCCCTTCAGTCGCCTCGTGACCGTCATACTGAGGAGTGCCCACGAGAAGGACGTGCACGAGACAGGGCTGCCTCTCTAGCCTCTGGCACTGCACTGTTTTTAATTACCTATCAGTTTAAAATCTGAGAAATATGAACTTTGTTGTTTTCCGATTCTAATTCTCTCAAATATGGTAAAGTACTGGAAAGGTCAGTTGACCGAAATGGACAGTGTCTTGAAAAGACGTTGTTGTTGTGGTCTTCAGTCCTGAGACTGGTTTGATGCAGCTCTCCATGCTACTCCATCCTGTGCAAACTTCTTCATCTCCCAGTACTTACTGCAACCTACATCCTTCTGAATCTGATTAGTGTATTCATCTCTTGATCACCCTCTACGATTGTTACCCTCCACGCTGCCCTCCAGTGCTAAACCTGTGATCCCTTGATTCCTCAGAAATGTCCTACCGACTGGTCCCTTCTTCTAGTCAAGTTGTGCCACAAACTCCTCTTCTCCCCAATTCTATTCAATACCCCCTCATTAGTTATGTGATCTACCCATCTAATCTTCAGCATTCTTCTGAAGCACCACATTTGGAAAGCTTCTATTCTCTTCTTGTCCAAACTATTTATCGTCCATGTTTCACTTCCATACATGGCTACACTCCATACAAATACTTTCAGAAATGACTTCCTGGCAATTAAATCTATATCGATGTTAACAAATTTCTCTTCTTCAGAAACGCTTTCCTTGCCATTGCCAGTCTACATTTTATATCCTCTCTACTTTGACCACCATCAGTTATTTTGCTCCCCAAATAGCAAAACCCCTTTACTACTTTAAGTGTCTCATTTCCTAATCTAATACCCTCAGCATCACCCGATTTAATTCGACTACATTCCATTATCCCCGTGTTGCTCTTGTTGATATTAATCTTATATCCTCCTTTCAAGATACTATCCATTCCGTTCAACTGCTCTTCCAAGTCCTTTGCTGTCTCTGACAGAATTACGATGTCATCGGCGAACCACAAAGTTTTTATTTCTTCTCCATGGATTTTAATATCTACTCCAAATTTTTCTTTTGTTTTCTTTACTGCTTGCTCAATATACAGATTGAA
The DNA here is from genome assembly GCF_023897955.1 of Schistocerca gregaria. Lineage (NCBI taxonomy): Eukaryota > Metazoa > Arthropoda > Insecta > Orthoptera > Acrididae > Schistocerca > Schistocerca gregaria. The sequence goes on from NC_064922.1 coordinate 426,686,321, forward strand.
TAACATTTGGGAGAGACTACAACCCTGTCTCAGTCCCTTCCCAACCACTGCTTCCCTTTCATGTCCCTCGACTCTTATAACTGCCATCTGGTTTCTGTACAAATTGTAAATAGCCTTTCGTTCCCTGTATTTTACCCCTGCCACCTTTAGAATTTGAAAGAGAGTATTCCAGTCAACATTGTCAAAAGCTTTCTCTAAGTCTACAAATGCTAGAAACATAGGTTTGCCCTTCCTTAATCCAGCTTCTAAGAAAAGTCGTAGGGTCAGTATTGCCTCACGTGTTCCATTTCTACGGAATCAAACTGATCTTCCCTGAGGTCGGCTTCTACCAGTTTTTCCATTCGTCTGTAAGGAATTCGTGTTAGTATTTTGCAGCTGTGACTTATTAAACTGATAGTTCGGTAATTTTCACATCTGTCAACAGCTGCTTTCTTTAGGATTAGAATTATTATATTCTTCTTGAAGTCTGATGGTATTTCGCCTGTAAGACGAATATCAACAAATATAAAAGAATGGTTATGTAACTTTAGTGAACTGAATCAGGCGATGATGAGGACATTTCAATGGGCGATCAAAAAATTTCAGTTTTTGAGGTCGTTGCCGTAGCGTGTACGCAACGTAGCGCTACTCCTATGTCCGATGGACATGTAGGCAGAGGATTACTGTGACATTCGTGTTTTTCGGGCCGTGCGTGCGGTAAACACGAAAACGTCAACTGCGACTTTATTACCAAATGCGTCCAAATAGGACCAACGTTCTGTTATTCTTTTCTTTCTGAAGGAGAAGCACAGATAGCATTCATCAGAGAATGAAGAAGTGTATGGGGCAGAATGTTGGCCGCAAACCATCGTTGTGGAACGATGAGCCAAGTTCCGCGCTGCTGCTTCATTATAACGCACGTCCCCATATCGCAAATGTTGTAAACGTAGAAGGCAGCGAACTGAAGTCGCAGAGACTCGGGCTCCCGCCCTACAGTCCTGATCTCTCCCCACGCGATTACCACGGCTTCGGTTCCTTAAAAAAGGCCTTGAAGCGTCGAAGATCCCTGTCGGATGAGGATGGACTTTTCACGCACCAGGACACAATGTTGTACCAAACATGTATCTTCCACCCGGGCGTCGGTGGGATTGTTGCCGCAGTGCTCACGGCGAATCTGCCTGATTGGCACACCGACTGCGGACTGTATGGCCTTCGAACAGAAACTTTTTGATCGCCCCTTACAATTTATAAAGTGACGTACTAAAATTAGTAGATGAGTTTCGCTATTTGTGTAGCAAAATAACAGTCAATGGTTCAAACACAGAGGATATAAAATGCAAACTGGCAACAGATAGAAAAGAATTTTTAAAAAGATAAACTTATTCACTATGATTATAGTGTTAGGATGTCTTTTCTGAAAGTATTTGGAGGGTAGCATTGTCAGGAAGTGAAATGTAGACCATAAACAATACAGACAACGCTTGAAGGTTTTGAAATGTGGAGCTTCAGAAGAAATCTGAAGAGGAGATATTGAATGAGATTAGGGGGAAAATATATTTATAGCTCTACTTGACAAAAGGAAGAGATTTGTTGACAAGAATCGTCAATTTGGTAAAGCATGATAGTGTGGGAGGAAAGGGGTAAGGTTGAAACTGTAGTGGCAGACGAAGGCCTGGCGACAGTCAACAGTTGCAAACGAACGTGGTTTGCAGTAACTGTACAGTGGTATAGGGGCTTGCACAGGATGGACTAGCATGGGGGGCTGCAACAAACTGGTCGTCAGACCGCAGCAACAACAAGGCTAATATAAATCTAATCCACATACGCGTTAATACCTGGGGGCTTCATTCAGCCCACCGAAGGGCAGTTCACACTTGTTCAAACAGCTATACCTGGAAAGTATTTCATCACTGAGATAGGCGTTAACTTCCAGTGCGTACATGATATCCATCACAAGTACAACAGAAATTCCCAGTTCTACTAACCCCCTTAGCTGGATGGTCACCCGTCTGGTTGCCATGCAGCGGGCCCAGGTTAGATTCCCGGCCAGGTCGGAGATTTTCTTCACTCGGGGACAGGTGTTGTGCTGTCCTCATCTCCATCGACACGCAAGTTGCCCACTGCGGCGTCAACTGAACAGACTTGCAAGTCAGCGGCTGAACTTCCCCAGGTGGGGACTCGTGGCCATCAATGCCATACGGGCATCATCTCGTTTCTAAATTCATTTCTGAAAAGAGACATCTATATGCTGCAAGGTCTGTTTGAGAAACTCGTTGTCTGACCATAGTTTCGCTGGCTACACTTAATTCCTATGCAGTTTCGCTGCTTATTGCTTATTTATTTTATTTCAAATGCCTTCACATAATGGCCAGTGCAATCAAATACACTCCTGGAAATTGAAATAAGAACACCGTGAATTCATTGTCCCAGGAAGGGGAAACTTTGTTGACACATTCCTGGGGTCAGATACATCACATGATCACACTGACAGAACCACAGGCACATAGACACAGGCAACAGAGCATGCACAATGTCGGCACTAGTACAGTGTATATCCACCTTTCGCAGCAATGCAGGCTGCTATTCTCCCATGGAGACGATCGTAGAGATGCTGGATGTAGTCCTGTGGAGCGGCTTGCCATGCCATTTCCACCTGGCGCCTCAGTTGGACCAGCGTTCGTGCTGGACGTGCAGACCGCGTGAGACGACGCTTCATCCAGTCCCACAAACATGCTCAATGGGGGACAGATCCGGAGATCTTGCTGGCCAGGGAAGTTGACTTACACCTTCTAGAGCACGTTGTGTGGCACGGGATACATGCGGACGTGCATTGTCCTGTTGGAACAGCAAGTTCCCTTGCCGGTCTAGGAATGGTAGAACGATGGGTTCGATGACGGTTTGGATGTACCGTGCACTATTCAGTGTCCCCTCGACGATCACCAGAGGTGTACGGCCAGTGTAGGAGATCGCTCCCCACACCATGATGCCGGGTGTTGGCCCTGTGTGCCTCGGTCGTATGCAGTCCTGATTGTGGCGCTCACCTGCACGGCGCCAAACACGCATACGACCATCATTGGCACCAAGGCAGAAGCGCCTCTCATCGCTGAAGACGACACGTCTCCATTCGTCCCTCCATTCACGCCTGTCGCGACACCACTGGAGGCGTGCTGCACGATGTTGGGGCGAGAGCGGAAGACGGCCTAACGGTGTGCGGGACCGTAGCCCAGCTTCATGGAGACGGTTGCGAATGGTCCTCGCCGATACCCCAGGAGCAACAGTGTCCCTAATTTGCTGGGAAGTGGCGGTGCGGTCCCCTACGGCACTGCGTAGGATCCTACGGTCTTGGCGTGCATCCGTGCGTCGCTGCGGTCCGGTCCCAGGTCGACGGGCACGTGCACCTTCCGCCGACCACTGGCGACAACATCGATGTACTGTGGAGACCTCACGCCCCACGTGTTGAGCAATTCGGCGGTACGTCCACCCGGCCTCCCGCATGCCCACTATACGCCCTCGCTCAAACTCCGTCAACTGCACATACGGTTCACGTCCACGCTGTCGCGGCCTGCTACCAGTGTTAAAGACTGCGATGGAGCTCCGTATGCCACGGCAAACTGGCTGACACTGACGGCGGCGGTGCACAAATGCTGCGCAGCTAGCGCCATTCGACGGCCAACACCGCGGTTCCTGGTGTGTCCGCTGTGCCGTGCGTGTGATCATTGCTTGTACAGCCCTCTCGCAGTGTCCGCAGCAAGTATGGTGGGTCTGACACACCGGTGTCAATGTGTTCTTTTTTCCATTTCCAGGAGTGTATATTCAGAAACTTGAAACGAAATTAAATTGTTCTTATTATTCATATAGAATATAAACAATCTGAAATTTTTAAAAATAAGGTCCTTACACTTTCATTGTGTCATTCAGAATTAAGCTCTTACATAAAGTAACAAAGCAGTAAAGGAAACAAAAGAAAAATTCGGAGTAGGTATTAAAATCCATGGAGAAGATATCAAAACTTTGAGATTCGCCAATAACATTGTAATTGTGTCAGAGACAGTAAAGGACTTTGAAGAGCAGTTGAACGTGGACAGTGTCTTGAAAGGAGGATGTAAGATGAACATCAACAAAAGCAAAACAAGGATAATGGAACGTAGTCAAATTAAGTCGGGTGATGCTGAGGGAATTAGATTAGGAAATGAGACACTTAAAGCAGTAAAGGAGTTTTGATATTTGGGGAGCAAAATAACTGATGATGGTCGAAGTACAGAGGATATAAAAGACTGGCAATGACAAGGAAAGCGTTCATGAAGAAGAGAAATTTGTTAACATTGAGTATAGATTTAAGTGTCAGGAAACGTTTCTGAAAGTATTTGTATGGAGTATAGCCATGTATGGAAGTGAAACATGGCGATAAATGGTTTGGACAAGAAGAGAATAGAAGCTTTCGAAATGTGATGCTACAGAAGAATGCTGAAGATTAGATGGGTAGATCACATAACTAATGAGGAGGTATTGAATAGAATTGGGGAGAAGAGAGGTTTGTAGCACAACTTGACTAGAAGAAGGGATCGTTTCGTAGAACATGTTCTGAGGCATCAAGGGATTGCCAATTTAGCATTAGAGGGCAGCGTAGAGGGTAAAAATAGTAGAGCGAGACCAAGAGATGAATACAATAAGCAGATTTAGAAGGATGTAGGTCGCAGTAGGTACTGGGAGATGAAGAAGTTTGCACAGGATAGAGTAGCATGGACAGCTGCATCAAACCAGTCTCAGGACTCAAGACCACAACAACAACAACAACAACAAATTAAGGAAGCAACCAGTCAGTAAGTATGAACTTTAAAAAAGTGGAATGAATTTATAAATACAAGTACAAGTTTAATAGTTCAGTACACTGGTTCACCTCTGACGCTACGGTGACCGCTATCTAGAATGTACTAGATAGCAACTGGCAGTTCAGGTTGCCAAGCACTCAAAGCAACCATACCGTTGTTGTGGTCACTGGTTTGATGCAGCTCTTCAGATTAGTCTACTATGTGGAACCCTTTCAATCCCTGCCTAACGACTGCAACCTAAGTCTATTTGAGCCTGATTAATGTGCTTCAACGCTGGTCTCCTTCTACACTCTTCACCCCCGCCCTCCCATCACACTTCCTTCCATTCCCCAACTGACAATTCTTTGATGCCTCAGGACGTGCCCTTTCAGCCAATCAAGGTGTACCATCGCCCCCCCCCCTCCTCATTTCGATTTAGTAATTTCTCATTAGTTATTCGATCTACCCATACAGCATTGTTCATTAGCATGACCTTTCAAACGTTTCTGTTTTCTTTTTGTCTGCGCTGTTAAATGCCAGCGGTACATGCCAGTACAAGGCTACACACCATACAAATATCTACACCTGCATCTACATCTGCATCCATACTCTGCAAGCCACCTGGCGGTGTGCGGCGGAGGGTACCTTCAATACCTCTATCGGATCTCTCTTCTATTCCAGTCTAGTATTGTTTGTGGAAAGAAAGATTGTCGGTATGCCTCTGTGTGGGCTCTAATCTCTCTGATTTTATCGTCATGGTCTCTTCGCGAGACATAGGTAGGATGGAGTAGTACACTGCTTGACTCCTCGGTGAAGGTATGTTCTCGAAACTTCCACAAAAGCCCGTATCGAGGTACTGAGCGTCTCTCTTGCAGAGTCTTGCACTGGAGTTTATCTGTCATCTCTGTAGTGCTTTCGCGATTACTAAATGATCCTGTAACGAAGCGCGCTGCTCTCCGTTGGATCTTCTCTCTCTCTTCCATCAACCCTATCCGGTGCGGATCCTACACCAGTGAGCAGTATTCAAGCAGTGGGCGAACAAGTGTACTGTAACCTGCTTCCTTTGTTTTCGGACTGCATTTCCTTAGGATTCTTCCAATGAATCTCAGTCTGGCATCTGCTTTACCGACGATTAGTTTTATATGGTCATTCCGTTTTAAATCACTCTTAATACCTACTCCTAGATAATTTATGGAATTAACTGCTTCCAGTTGTTGACCTGCTATATTGTAGCTGAATGATAAAGGATCTTTCTTTTTATGTATTCGCAGCACATTACACTTGTCTACATTGAGATTCAATTGTCATTCCCTGCACATCCTCCTGTATTTTAGTACAATTTTCTATTCTTACAACCTCTCGATATACTACAGCATCATCCGCAAAAAGCATCAGTGAACTTCCGATGTTATCCAAGGTCATTTAAATATATTGTGAATAGCAACGGTCCTACGACACTGCCCTGCGGCACACCTGAAATCACTCTTACTTCGGAAGACTTCTCTACATTAAGAATGGCATGCTGCTTTCTGTTATCTATGAACTCTTCAATCCAATCAGACAATAAGGAAACATTTATATTCGGTGCTAACAAATTTCTCCTTACTTTTCTTCCTATTGCCAGTCTGCATTTTACATCATCTCTGCTGCGGCCATCGTCTGTTATTTGCCGTCTGAATAGTAAAACTCATCTTCTACTTTTAGTGTCTCGTATCCCAATCTAATTCTATCTGCATCACCTATTTTATTCGACAGTATTCCATTACCCTTCCGATTCCCCCCGTTGGCGGCTCGAGTCCTCCCTCGGGCACGTCGTTAGCGTAAGCTATTTTAAGTTAGATTAAGTAGTGTGTAAACCTAGGGACCGAATACGTGAGCAGTTTGATCCCTTAGGAACTCAACACAAATTTCCATTACCCTTACGACCTCTTTTCGAGACGTAATCCATCTCATTCAACAGCCAATCAGGAGCCCAGAAAAGCCACTCTTTCTTCTAAGGGAGTGCGTGTGTTTGTATGACCTTCAATACATCAATGGGAAACCTCGTAAGGCATCACATGTCTCACCAGGCTACAAGCCCGTGACTTTGAGTTTAAGCCGCTGCCCGTAACGTTGAAGCATACCACTGAGACAGATTCTGTGCTTTAATTGCTAGATAGGCCTGACGTTACGGCTAATAATGGAAGCAAGGCTAAAGAAAAATCAAGACACGTTCATAGGATTTGTCGACCTGGTAAAAGCGTTCGTCAATATAGATTGGTGCAAGCTGTTCAAGATTCTGAAAAAAGTAGGGGTAAGCTATAGGGAGAGACGGGTCATATACAATATGTACAACAACCAAGAGGGAATAATAAGAGTGGACGATCAAGAACGAAGTGCTCGTATTAAGAAGGGAGTAAGACAAGGCTGTAGCCTTTCGCCCCTACTCTTCAATCTGTACATCGAGGAAGCAATGATGGAAATAAAAGAAAGGTTCAGGAGTGGAATTAAAATACAAGGTGAAAGGATATCAATGATACGATTCGCTGATGACATTGCTATCCTGAGTGAAAGTGAAGAAGAATTAAATGATCTGCTGAACGGAATGAACAGTCTAATGAGTACACAGTATGGTTTGAGAGTAAATCGGAGAAAGACGAAGGTAATGAGAAGTAGTAGAAACGAGAACAGCGAGAAACTTAACATGAGGATTGATGGTCACGAAGTCGATGAAGTTAAGGAATTCTGCTACCTAGGTAGTTAAATAACCAATGACGGACGGAGCAAGGACGACATCAAAAGCAGGCTCGCTATGGTAAAAAGGCATTTCTGGCCAAGAGAAGTCTACTAATATCAAATACCGGCCTTAATTTGAGGAAGAAATTTCTGAGGATGTACGTCTGGAGTACAGCATTGTATGGTAGTGAAACATGTACTGTGGGAAAACCGGAACAAAAGAGAATCGAAGCATTTGAGACGAGGTGCTATAGACGATTGTTGAAAATTAGGCGCACTGATAAGGTAAGGAATGAGGAGGTTCTACGCAGAATCGGAGAGGAAAGGAATATGTGGAAAACACTGATAAGGAGAAGGGACAGGATGATAGGACATCTGCTAAGACATGAGGGAATGACTTCCATGGTACTAGAGGGAGCTGTAGAGGGCAAAAACTGTAGAGGAAGACAGAGATTGTAATACGTCAAGCAAATAATTGAGGACGTAGGTTGCTACTCTGAGATGAAGTGGTTGGCACAGGAAAGGAATTCGTGGCGGGCCGCATCAAACCAGTCAATAGACTGATGACCAAACAAAAAAGGGACTGACTTGCCTGGTTACGAGCGGGTATTGGTCGCTACCCGGTTGGCCAGAGTGTAGGCACTGTCGGAGAGAAGGCCGTGCGCAGTGTTCCCCGCCAGGGACGAGGTTTCCAAGGGCAGATAGGGAGGCAGGAGTTAACACCTGTAGCGCCTGTGGGCCGGGCCAGTAACTTTCTAAGGCCTCTGCGGCGGCTTACCCGGTTGGACTGGTTCGGAGTTGGGATCAGTGGGATATCAGATGTCAACAGGACGGCCGCCCGCCACGCTTCACGCCGGCCGTCCACAAATCTTTGCGCTGCCACTGCTCCCAGCAGCTCTGGGCCCCAAGTAGAGACCTGTGCCTGCTCTCGTAAGGATGCACCAGCAGAAAAGAAATTCCTTGGGACGCTATAGTAGGGGCTGCTGAGAGAGAAACAGTTCGTATAGAAGTCATTTTCTTCTGGGCGTGTCCCGCAGCCTCGATGAATTTGGTGGAAGACGCCATTCCATCGGTGCGTACTTTGAAGCTATACTTTATTCTACACTGTTTGCTTCAGGCCCGGCCCATTTCCAAGTGCATCTAAAAATATACACACCGTAGTGAAAAGAAAGTTGCAACATCAACGTCATACAGCTACACCGGATATAGTGTCTACTTCATCTCAGTAATTGCCTATAACAGATGAGGAGACATCGCTCTCGTCTCGTCATACAAAAATCGCGTACCATGCGTAATAGTGCATAGCGTGGTCGTCAAAGTGCATATGATAAAATACAGGGTGTATCAAAAAGAATCATCCGATAAGGCACATCTGTATTTCTGAAACGAATAAACATATACAATGAATTTTGTTTTTTGATGAACGGGAAACTCAAAAAGCTTGTTTCTTCATACCTTTTCAGAGCAATCCCCCCCCCCCCCCCCCCCCCCCCCTTGAAAGGCACGACACATGTCAACGCGGTATTCAGATTGTTCCCACACTTCAGCGAGCATGTCTTGAGTTACAGCTTCTACAGCTGCAGTTATGCGATGTCTCAGTTCATTCATTGTTATTCGAAACTGAGGCACATAAACAGAGTCTTTTATAAGCCCCAACGAGAAATAATCATATACAGTGCCGTCCGGTGACCTTGGAGGGCAGCAATGTCAGGCTGTATCATTTGGTCCAATGCGAACGATCCATCGTTCAGTAATCCTTCGATTAAAAAATTCCCGCACTTCCAACTGCCAGTGTGACGGTGTCCCATCCTCCTGGAAAATGAAGTTGTTCGAAACAGTGTCCAACTGTGGGAAGATAAAGTTCTCAAATGTATCGTGATATGTGGTTCCTGTAATAGTGTTTTCGGCAAAGAAAAATAGATCATACACCTTTTCCTGTGAAACTGCACAAAACGCATTAAATTTTGGAGAGTCCCCCTCATGGTGTACACCTCATGTTGTTGTTCAATATCCTTTTATTCTCACACTATAACGGTCCACCTTTCCATTTAAATGGAATATTTCTTCGCCACTAAACACTAAGCGTGGAAGAAAACTGTCATCCTCCATGTTCCCAAGAACGAAATTAGAGAACTCCCCACGTTGTCGTTTGTCACCTTCACGAAGAGCTTGCCAGTAGCTGAGTTTCGTATGATTTCACAGATAAACGCCGACGCAATGCACACCAGATGGACATCGGGTACGTGTTCAGCTTCACGGCAAACGGATTTCTGTTAGCTCCTTGTGAAATTATGGGGTATGCGTTCGACGTCTGTGTCTGAAACTCGGGGACGGCGCGGCGATTTGCCTTTACGCAAATAACCTGTTTCTCGGAATTGTTCATGCTCTGTGCTGTAGGAGGATCCACACCATACCTAGTACGAAAGTCACGCTGAACAGTTATTACTGACCCGCACTGCGCAAAACGTAGAACACAAAACGCTTCCCGATGTCCCGACACCATTTTTACTAGAACTGAAGAGGGCGCACATTGCTGCTACTTAGGAATCATGTAAAAGTCGAGAGTTAGCTCCTTCCAACAGTACGTTGTTCAAGCACATATCTCAAACAACATAATAGTTAAGATTTTTTTTAAAAAATCGGATGATTCTTTTTTGTAGACCTTGTATAAAGTGCACGGAATGATACTGGTTGCAAGAACTGTAGCAGTATCACACTATTTAAACGCCACATCCAACCAGTAGCAACAAGGAGACAAACCTTGTGATGCGTAGCTACAAAACACAATGTTCACAAATGTTTGTGGTTTTAGATTTACAGACTTCATGAAACAACAGTACCTTCATTTTCCAGTACTTACGACACGACTGGTTTCACCAACATGCTGCCAGAATCAACAGCAATGCTGATACTTACACATTACACCAATTACTAACTTACCGCCGCTGCTTCACTCGCGTAGTTCGTACAATCTTCACAGATATATATATTTTTGCTTTTCTTTAATCAAAATTTTATGTGGTTCACAAATTGCAACACCTTCTACCTTTTCACGGTAATTAAGGCCACAGAAACATGATCTTTTCCGAATGTACTTCCAACCAGAAAGCGATTCTGGTAGCTGGAATCTAAGGTTTTTGTTAATCATGCCTTTTGCGTTCTCGTAGTGATATTTCCACAGGAACTTTAATCCCCTAACACATATTTCTTTATATCCAACTGACAAGTGAAATAACATTTTCATAGCTTAAGCTTTAATAATTTTTTTAATATAACGAACTACCTATTTTTTAATTTCATCACTTATTTCACCCACTAACAAATCGAATTTTCAAAAACAGCGAAACACGTTTTTTTTTAAATTTTTAACCGAGAAGTGAAATACAAATTTCCGTAGATTTAGCTTTGAAAATGTTTTCATAATGCAGTTATTTCATAAAACTGTTCATCCTCCATTTCACTCCCCTAGGGCACTGAATTTCCAAAAAACACCGAAACACTTTTTTTTTAATTTCTAGCCGAGAAGTCAAATACCAATTTTCATATGAGTAGATTTAAAACACTTAAGTAGTTCTTTCACAATGAATTATTTCCAAAAAAAACTTTCACCCACTATGCTACCTCAAAACTGCTAAAACAAGTTTTTTTTTTTGTTTCTGCTGAGAAACCAAATACCATTTTGCGTAGTTCTGCCTTCAAAATTGCCTTAATAGAGACAAATTTTCAAAAAGCCTGTCATCCCCTGTTTCAGTCCTTTGTGCTGAACGATGATGAGTCAATGAGTGAGCGCGTCAGTCTGTTGGGACATTATTTTTTCTGTATAGAGAAATAATTACCAGTTAAGAAAATATTTTTTACTGAGTGTGCCAGTGAGGTTGGTTACGTTATGATTTTTATTGCCTCTGGCCGGAAATATTATTTTAGTGTGCACCATTATCTATGTTGTATGTATTGAATAAATGTGTATGTATCTGTTATATACTTTCAATAAATATACATAATGGTACACAGTAAAATAAATTAATGTATCGGGGCAGAGGCAGTAACAATCGGAACATAACCTCATTGACGCACCCAGCAAAAAATCTTTTCGTCGGTTCACATGAATCGGTTATAAATAACTGGTGTATAATTAACAGTTAGTCAATTGATATAGGCACCATGGTGAGGAAACGCGTCGCGCCAATAAATATTGGAAAATATACATGACTGAAGCTAAGGAAAGATTATGATGTAAATTTCGTAATACGGAGGCAAACCTCAACAAATTCCACACAATATGACCAAATTTAAGTTTAGAGCTATAAATGTTCTGAATTTCCTACTTTTGCGAGAGGGTGGGGGGAAGTTGTCATCAGTCTTCTGACTGTTTTAGAGCAGCTCGCTGATCCTTTTTCTCCTGAGCCGCTGTCTTCATCTCAGAGTAGCTCTTACCACTCTGTTATTTATTGGATATAAAATCCAATCTTTGTCTCACCCTACAGCGTTTGTCCTCTGCGGCTTCCTCTAGTACCGAGCCTTGATATCCTGTTCCTGCTCTAAAAAACTAAACTGCACCCGTGCTCTCCAGAAGGCCCATCGGTGCCGACCGGCCGCCGTGTCTTCCTCAACCCACAGGCGTCACTGGATGCTGATACTAAGGGTCCTGTGGTCAGCACACCGCTCTCCCGACCGTATGACAGTTTATGAGACCGGAGAAATAGCTTCTGAGTTTGCCCCACAAGAGCTGAGTGCTCCCCGCTTGCGAACAGCGCTCGGCATAGCGGATGGTGACCCATCCAAGTGCTAGCCTAGCCCGACAGCGTTTAACTTCGGTGATTTGATGGGGATCTATGTTACCTCATACGTCTTTCTTCGTCGAGTCTGCGGAGGGCCTTCTCATTTCTGAGCTTGTCAGTCCGCCTCATTTTCAGCAATCTTACGTAACACCACATCCCAAACGCTTCGGTTCTCTTGTTTGACAATTTACCCACAGCCAATGATACATTTTCGTACAATGATATGGTCCAGACGCACTTTCTCAGAAATTTCTTCCTCAAATTTAGACCTATATTGGACACTATATTTGATCTAATAGATTCCTTTAGTAGGCAATGAACTTTGTGCCTTTGCTAGGATGCACTTTATAGTCTTTGGAGACCTCTGTCTTTCCATTGAGCAATACATACAAACGCACGAAGCATATTCGGATTAAGTGAAAGTAGAGAAATCCTTAAAAATCCTAAATCTATGGTGTCCGGACAAGCGTTTGAACCGCCGTTGTCCCAAACGTGTGTCAGCGATGCGCCTCCTTCAAGGTGCGAGGTTGCGTACTGGGCTCGTATTCAGAAGAAACCGTGTTCCCGACAGCCACACAGATGTATAATTTTTTGTGGTTTACTGTAAGGAGCTACGAGATGTCGCAGCAGCTTGTAGGCCGTCAGCTGGCGCCTACGCTACAGCCTAAACTACCAACTTTGACCCACTTACCACTCCGACAACAAGGAGGCTGATGTTTGCAGCTTCTACTTCGCTATTCGCGGTGCGCACGCGCAAAGAGCACTGTGGTATCACCGTGTCCATCGCCCCTCTAAACTTATACTCCGCAAGCCGCATTACAATACGTATACGTGGCTGAGCGTACTTCTGTCGCCACTGTCTGTTCCTCCCTTTCCTGTAAAATTGGCGAATGTTGCGTAGGACGAATAATTTTTGATAAACCTCCGTATTAGCTCCAGTTACCCCGATTTTGTCGTTGTAATCATATCGCGAGGGAGAAGTAATATTCCCGGAACGTAGCATCTAGGAATTTCAATAGCAAACCTCTTCGTCGTGCACAACGCCTCTCTTGTAGCATTTGCCATTGGAGTTTGTTGAGCATTTCCGTAATGCTTTCGCGTTGAGTAAAGGATCCCGTGACGTGAATGCAATATTCTACGCTGGATGTCCATCTCTTCTATTAATCCAACTTGACAAGGTCCCACACTGTTGAACAATACTTAAGGATCTGTCGAACAAGTGTTTTTTGAGCCATTTTCCTCTCGGGTGAATTACATTTCCTCAAGTCTCTTCCTACGAATCCCTGCCTGGCATCTGCTCTTCCAACAGTGGTCATGCACTCTAGGTCGCTCTCGGTTTTACTCCTAGGTATTTTACGACAGTTACTGTTTCTATTGATTTGTCACCAACAGTTTCATAGTACAATGGTAGATTTCCTGGGTACGCGCAATACGTTACGTTTATTTGCGTTCAGGAGCTACTGCCAGTCCCTGCACCGACCATTACTCCAGTGCAGGTCTTCCTGCATTTCGCAGTCTTCTGGCGTTGCCTACCTCCTTACAGAAAACCGCGTCATCTGCGTGCTGGAGCTCTGACACCGGAAAATTCGTGTCGCGAAAATGATTTCACTCAGTTGCCGGAATGGGTCCTTCAACGACACACCAGGTAATTTCCTTCCGCATTCTTATCTTTTTGAACTCGAGCTCCGTGTCAGAAGACATCGATATGGTCGGGTCGTTAAACCCTAACCTTCCTTCTACGGAGTATTACCCCGCCTTTACCTCTTCCCAGCCTTACCAGTTTGTGTGTTACGTTTTTCTGGAACCCCCGGGATAAACGAGATGTGGAGTTGAATCTTGAATCTTGATTCATGGATATGTGTTGTGGAACCTTAGTGACCGCCCTAAATGGGACAGGTGAGAGCCAAATATCCGCCTCCAGCTCTTACCCACCACATTTTCGTAACATCTCGGAGGGCTGAAGCATGACACTCGCCATGCTTGCATTCTAAAACGACGTGCTAATGTTAGTGTCTAACTGTGACGTCCGTGCTAACCTTCTGTATTCCACATGACCGCTAGTTCGCAGTACTGGATTCTTTCGTCTTGAGCCAATCGTACCTTGCAGACTAGTCGTGAATTTGATCACTATACTTTGTGTTTCAAATGGTTCAAATAGCTCTAAGCACTATGGGACTTAACATCTGAGGTCACCAGTCTCCTAGAACTTAGAACTACTTAAACCTAACTAACCTAAGGACATCAGACACATCCGTGCCCGAGGCAGGATTCGAACTGAGACCGTAGCGGTCACGCGGTTCCAGGCTGAAGCGCCTAGAACCTCTCGGCCACATCGGCCGGCCACTTTGTGTTTTTTTGCACCACATAGAGCCAAGAAAATCCTGAAAACAGTGTTCCAATATTTTGTAATTTAGTACTACACTGTCCAGTGACATTAATGTGATCACCTGTCAAAAGCCTGAATTAACACCATTTGCAGAGGGAGACATGCAGGAAGGTAGCCGGCCGCTGGTGGCCGAGCAGTTCTAGGCGCTTCAGTCTGGAACCGCGCGACCGCTACGGTCGCAGGTTCGAATCCTGCCTCGGACATGGATGCTTGTGATGTCCTTAGTTTAGTTAGGTTTAAGTAGTTCTAAGTTATAGGGGACTGATGACCTCAGATGTTTTAAGTCCAATAGCGCTCAGAGCCATTTGAACCAATTTTGAACATGCAGGAAGGTACCGACAGAAAAAAAGCCACATATTCTCGATTGGGTTTTAATCCGGGGATTCTGGTAGCCTGGGGCGTACGGTAAACTCATCCTGGTGCTATTCAAACCACTTACGTACACTAAGAGCTGTGCGAAACGGTGCATTGTCCTCTTGGTAGATGTCACTGTGCCGAGCAAAACAGACTGTATGCCATACTTGTGTAGGTCCATTGTGCCTTCCCGAATTACCAGATCACCGAACGGATGCCACGAAAATAGTCCCCAGACCACAACGCTCCCTCCTGGTTGCAGAGTGTTTGCTTTCAGAAGTTACGTCAAACACACCAACGGCCAACTGTCCGAAGGAGCATAAAACGTGCTTCATCCGAAGACGTCACCAGTTGCCATTCAGTGGACGTTCAGTTGCGTTACTGGAGTGCAAATTCCAGCCTTCGTCATCGATGAACAGCCTTAAGCATGCGCGCATGAACAAGGCGCTTGCTGCGGAGGCCCATACGCAGCAACGTTCGGTGAACGGTCTTTGAGGAGACACTGTTGATAGGTCCTTTGTGTATCTTGGCGATCAATTGCTCAGCAGTTGCACGTCACATCCATTCGCCCGTACACATCTCCGCAGCTGTCGTTTACCCCTCTCATTTATGACCTGTGGTGCTTGTAATGGTACTTGAATTACACAACCATTACGGCACCTCACCTGAACCTCTCGATACCAGTAATATTCTACTGTGTTTCTGTAAAGTAGTTAACGTATTTATGAGACAACATTCAGATTTGATTTCATTTGTGATACATCGATATGTTTATATTGCAATGATATTATTCTTATGTGTATTCTTTCTTTTGTCACTATGATCTTTGACGTACTTGTAACTCTGATTTTTGGGCGCGTAAGCGATTATCAGTTAGTTGTTGAGTTGTTAGAGAGTCAGATCTTGAGAAGGTCAAGTCTTGGACGTCATGTTGGAAAGATGCATATTGTAGTTGGCTTATAAAATGTGAGGAAGATGTTTTCAAGTATGTTTTGTATTGTGAAGTGATGTTTTGTGTGTTACGTGATATTGCAATAAAAGCAATTAAAAGGACGTGTAACTTAATTTCGGAGTGCTGATTATTTTTTTACATCACCATTGTCCAGCAAAAGTGTAAGCTTCAATAATGGTTTGTGAAGCGCATCTACAAAGCTTTTGAATATAGCGGAATAAAACCTAGGCCTCTTTGCATCCGAGCTTGGAATCATAAGCACCTACATGTTCAACGATTGAGGCATGATAACACATCGAGACCAGCGTGGGAAACACAAAAAGATGAGTGCCTAGTTTTTTCATTATTACATGAAATGACTATTAACTGTGCTCTAATGACGCCTGACACATAATATAAGTGTTGTTGCCCGAAAATGCAGTATTTAGCAGCGTGAGCAACACCACAATCGTTATTAAAATTTTGACCTTTGTTGTGGTAGGGTTGTTAGATGCTCCATAGTTGCCATTTTGCAATTCACAGTATGCTTTAACCAACTTGGCACGCGAACAGTTTACGAACTTAGCAGTTTCGGAAACCACCTTTGGCCCGAAAGCCAATGATAATGCCTTTTGGACGTCGCTCCATTTCCGCATTACGGCAACGATGCACTGTGCTCCGTGTCCCCCCGACAGCCTCCACTGCTAGAACTGCCACCTACCGTCTGGTTATTACTCGCTAACGCTCAATTTAGGCGGTGGTCTCATTAATGTGACTGGACCGTGTATATATGAGGATACTGAACGAGGAATTCACTAAGTAAAGGGAGACAATAATCCAGTGATCATTGGAGGATTGGAGCACGGTAGTAGGAGAAGGACTAGAAAGAAAGGAGTTAAGGGGGAATATGAGCTTAGCAGTAGGAATGAGAGACGAGAAAGACTGAGTTCTGAAATGAATTCCAACTGGAAATAGTGAATACACTCTTTCAAAATGACAAGAGGAGGAATATACTTCGAAATGTGTGGCAGGTGCGGAAATATTGCTGCTGGATCACATCACGGACAGACAGAGATTCTGAAATAAGATTTTGGACTTTAAGGCGTACCCAGGAGCGCATACAGACTCGAATCACAAATTATTAAGATGCAGAGAAGGCTAAAGTTCAAAAGACTCGTTCAGAAGAATCAGTTTGGAAAGAAGAGGGATGCTGAACCACTGAGGAATGGAACCACTTTGAAATTCTCTGAGGCTGTGGATACTGTGATAATGAATATTACAACTAATCGTGCAGGTACCGCTTTCGTCGTGTGGGAGAGAAAAGCAGGGAATGAAGAAAGTTTACAGATTAACGTCGAAATCATTAAAGGCAGGAAATCGTGAAGAAATAGGCCGAGTCCCTGCAGTGGACACCATCACAGCGGTCGCTCCCAGTGTTTTGGAAAAATATTAAACTTAAACAAAAATGTCCAGACGAAGACCTGAAACAGCCCTCTGAGAGTCTTGGCTATTACGTCCATACGATTGATACGACAGGAAAACGTTATAAATAACGAAAGACAACTGGAAATATTTCTTTACGTCGAAGGTAATAGATATGCCAGTATACTGAATTTATCTGTGTTCTGCCCTGCTGGTTTGACTCTCAGTTCAGCAATTTTTAATAAGTTCCGTTGCTTTCCAGAACCAGTGCTAGACAGAGATTTTGTCGTACTATGTACCTGTTCTTTTAAACCGGAAAGAAATGTTGTGGTGTGGCATTATCAAACCTTTCATCATTCACCAGACGAAATGATTCTCTGCATGCGAGCTAAAACATCACAGAAGGGGACAAAGAAGCTCTTCTATTGAAACAACAAACTAACCAAAACTGTTTAACTAAAAAGACTGAGAGTAAATTACAGAGGGGATGTTGGATTTCTCATTGAAAATATATATAAACCCAGATGCAGTATCTAAACACTCACCGCTTCGAAATGCGCTAGGAGGAGATCAAAAATATTGTCATAAATGGGGCTAATCAGTTCCATCTTACAGGAACAGCTTCATCTCTGCCATACAAACGAAGGCTCTTCTTTTTCTATCATATCAAAGCAACAGTGGATTATGTACAGCGCCTCTCCTGGAAAAAACGAAATAGCTGTTTAAAATGATTAATAGACAGTAGCGGTACAAATTTCTGCGTGGGCGATGATGATACTTTCGTCAAGGGAAAGATTAGATGGAAATAATTATTAGCTGTTCGCTGCGGGGATAGGTACTACAGACCAAAGGAAGAAGTCTGAATATGTTGACTTTGTCCCGGTCCGAAATGTATCCATCTCCGGATGAGCAGTGACAGCGCGCGAAAACAAACGTGGCAATTACGGCGTGTCGTCTTGTTGCTCTGTCCGTGCATCTGGTCGTGTTTGCTCGTTACTTCTTTATGACGTCAGTATCCATGTGTTCGGTCCCTCGAGACGACTCGTCAACACTAACGGCTAGAACATTCCTGCATGTATTTGAGAAGTCTCCCTATGTTAACAGGATGCATAATAATTTATAGCTGCTCTGGTACTTTCTCTTGTCGATCGTAGAACAATGCTGAAATGAGGTAAAACTTGCGTACATTAAGTACGCCGTCACTGCATGCGCATTTTCTCTACAATAAAAGAAATATGTTTTGTCTGTTTTAGATGAGAGATCCTTAGTGAATGAATTAATATACAGTCAGGGAAAGAAGTAATCATGCACCACTGTATATCTAAAGATGACAACCGGAGATGTTATTTGGCAAACTAAAAGTATGGCGTTTCGTTCCTAATCTGTACATATAAATGATTAACTAAATTAGCCTCCTGCAAAAAGTAAATAAAAATTCTGTACCAGCTGGTTTGACACTGTGGGGAAAACAGTATTCATACACTACTAGAAATGCAAACATAGAGACAACTCACGAACCGCTTGCAGTGAAAAACGTCTTCAATGGAAAGCTGCAGCTCGAACATGTTAGTTCTGACACGCAGTGAATGCCACACAACAGCAAAATGGGTCGTAAAAGGCATGAAACAACTGCAGAGGAAAGGCAAGTATTAATCGCCCAATAAGAAAAGGGAAAATCTTTTTCAGAAATAGTTGATATTATTGGAAGAAGCCAGAAAACTACGCAGTCCACAATATCGCTATTTAGAGACAGAAATACTCTCACTAATAGCGAAAGAAGAGGTCGACCATAGAAGATAAAACAAAGAGAACGGAATATGTTAACACGCTCAAAAAAATTGTAAATTGAGAATTTCTACATTGTCTGCGCATGTTAATGACCAGCTTGGGAAGGAAATCACACTATTTTAAGTAGTGCAGATTATGCAGCTGGGATACCTAGGAGGAAACAATAAATCAGCAAGAAGAGCAAGAAATTGAAACTTGAATTTGCTCGAGAGCATTTGAACAGGAACACAAGTTTCTGGGACAAGGTACAGTTCACAGATGAAAGTAAATTTCGCATATTATTTGGCAGAATTTTAGCGTGAAGACGACTAAATACTAAGCTGAATCTCAAACACATTCATCCCACTGTAAAGCACAGTGTTGGAGGAATAATGCATCTGGTGCTGGACAACTTGTTTTTGTTGACGCTAACTTCGATAGATTTCATTATTTAAATATCGCCAAGGTAAAAACACAAACAAGTGTTGATAACTTGGATTTAGGCACAGATTACTATTTTAAACAAGACAGTATCCCTAAGCAACCAGTTGGTTGGGTTGGGTTGTTTCAGGGAGAAGACCAGACAGTGAGGTCATCGGTCTTATCGGATTAGGGAAGGACGGGGAAAGAAGTCGGCAGTGCCCTTTCAAAGGAACCATCCAGGCATTTGCCTAGAGAGATTTAGGGAAATCACGGAAAACCTAAATCAGGATCTACATCTACATCTACATTTATACTCAGCAAGCCACCCAACGGTGTGTGGCGGAGGGCACTTTACGTGCCACTGTCATTACCTCCCTTTCCTGTTCCAGTCACGTATGGTTCGCGGGAGGAACGACTGTTTGAAAGACTCCGTGCGCGCTCTAATCTCTCTAATTTTACATTCGTGATCTCCTCGGGATATATAAGTAGGGGGAAGCAATATATTCGATACGTCATCCAGAAACGCACCCTCTCGAAACCTGGCGAGCAAGCTACACCGCGATGCAGAGCGCCTATCTTGCAGAGTCTGCCACTTGAGTTTAGCCGGACGCGGGACTGAACAGTCGTCCTCCCGAGGATACAGTGGACATTGTTCGTTTGTTGTACCATACTCTCCGTGTTCTCAAGTTTCCAGATCTTAATCCAATTGATCTTTGGAGTACGCTTGAAAGAATGGTCAGAAAACACGAAATACGAAGTAAGATTGCTACGAAACAATGTATATAACAAGAACGGCGAAATTTTATCTCAGAGACTACCAAAGAACTGGTTCATTCCGTGCCAGAGAGATACTCAGAAGCGATATGCAGAAGAGGAATGCTTTTAGAGTATTAACATTGTCATTACATTTATGTATTTAGGTCGCTTTTGGTCGGTGTGTTGTTCACAAGAGTTGACATCAGTTTTTGTCTCTTTATACTGAGCGTCTCTCCTAAGAGTCGTCAGGCCCATTTTCATTTGTTGGCGTACGTATGCACACATTTACTTGTTTATCCATTGTATCAGATGCCACTGACGACGGTCTGTATGGCTGTGTATCGATCTGGCAAATAGATACTTCTGAAGTGCAGCTCATGGTATACAACAAGTAGTCAAATGCATATAAGCTACGGAGCACACAGGGATACCAGTTTTCTTCGTAAAAGAGCATACGTAGTTTTATATTGTAAAGATCCCATTATTTGTATCGTATTCTTACGTCCGGCGAAGCTGCTAAGCATATTTCATGTTGAATTAAGTCTGCATTGTGCATTTTTTTGCACCAAAATAGCTACGGAACAACCTAGGAACCTCACGCGTGGCCCAATTCATCTGATCGTCAGTTGGTAATCTGGCACACAGATTTGAACCGCATCGGTTGGACTCCACAGAGATCTTGTGAAACTCAGCTCCCTGTGTTATCCCTCCATGAGATCCATAGCTCTGTAGACAACGGCACTCGGGTTGATGGAGTGTTCCTTGACTTCAGTAACGCATTTGACACAGTCCCGCACTGTCGTCTAATGAGAAAATCCGCGTTTATCGAATATCGGGCCGGATTTGTGACGTCGATCATAAAATCGACAGATATAAAGGTAATTTCCAGAGTACCCCAAAGAAATGAGAGGACCGTTACTTTTCAAGGTACGGTACATAAATGATCTAGTAGACAGTTCGCATACTCTTTAAGACTGTTAGCAGATGATACGTATGTCTATAAGAAAGTAGCTACGTCAGAAGGCAGTATCGATCCGCAGAACGCCCCACAGAGTATTGATGAATGGTGCAGCATCTGGCACTTGACTCTGAACGTAAATAAATGCAACGTATTGCGCATACATAGGGGAAGAAAACCACTACTGTAGAACTACACTACTGACGAAACACTGCTAGAAACAGTATCTACCGTAAAATATCAGGAGTAACTATCCAGAGCGGCCTTACGTGGAATGACCGCATGAAGCAGATAGTAGGAAAATCAGATCCAGTATGAGATTCAATGGGATAATCTTAAGGGAATGGAACTCATCCACGAAGGAAGTGGCTTAAAAGGCACTTGTTCGATCGATCCTTGGGTATTGTTCATCAATATGGGATCTTTACCATGTAGGAGCGATTGCAGAGATAGAGAAGATCCAACGAAGAGCGGTGCGTTTAGTCACGGGACCGTATAGTCGGTAGAGCGTTATCGAGATGCTCACCCCAAACTGCGTTGGCAGACGTTACAAGAGAGGCGCTGGGCGCGACAGATAGGTTTACTACTGAAACGTGGAGAGAGTACTTTCCTGGAAGGCGCGGAGAACGTATTACTTCCTTCCATATACATATTGCGTAATGATCACGACGACAAAATTCGGGAAATTAGAGTCAGTACGGAGACTTACGGGCAATAATTATTCCCATGTGCCATTCACGAGCGGGATAGGGTGGGGAGGATCAGTTAATGGTACTGAAAGTACCCTCCACCACACAGAATTAAGTGGCTTGCGGAGTTTAATGTAGATGTAGATCGGATCTTATGCGTCTCATGACTACTAAGAGGCTTTGCCTAACACAGAAGCCCTTAAGCAGATGATTACACGCTCAGTAATCGATGCGTTTGAGTGGTGGCGCTAGGGACTCTCGAGTCTTGGTGTTGTACGAAATTTTTGAAAGATTACACAGGTTCTAACGATTACAGACTGTGAAGACAAAAGGTTGTGTATGACCACTGCCCACCGCGAGCTGAGTGCCGTCTGGTAGTGTGACGGTAAGAAAAGTATAAAATCTGAGCAGAGACGAGTGGATAATCATTCTAGCGAAGATACGAGCAGCAGATGGGAAAACCCAGACATAAGTGACTGTGACAAAGGGCAAATTGTTAAGGCCCAGCGCTTGGGAACGAGAGTCTCGGCGGAGCCGGTAAGCCGTTCGCTCGCAACTGTCGTGAACATCTGTGGGAGTAACTGAAGGATAGTGGAACAAGGAGAAGGCGGGTAGGTACTGGACGTCCACCTGCCATCACAGAACGTCGAGGTCGGAGGCTTGTCCGCTCTGCAATGAAGAAAAGGCAGCGGTCTGTAAAAAATCTGACGAGAGAAAAGAATGACAGTGTAGGCGCAGGCACAGAAGAGCGTACCATCCGACGCACATTGTTGAAAATGGGGGTACATCTCTGTGTAGTTTCGGCAGTCTACATCTATTTAAACGTGGTCGGTAGCCTGGCCTAGTTCTCCATCTCAATTCCTCCCCTCCTCGTACTTCACTTCATTACTAAATTAACTAATTTTTTATGCTTAAGGATGTGTCAGATCAATATAGCCCGTGGTTTAATCAAAATGTGCAATAAATTCCGTTTCTCCCAAAGTGATTCATTACCTCTTCAGTACTTACATGTTTTAGTGTAGTCTACAGGATTACTCTGTGGCAGCACAGGAAAGCTTCTATTCTCTTCTTATCCGTACTTTCCTAGTCCATTTTCCACTTTCACATTAAGCCTACACTCCAGACAAGTCCTTCCAGACGAAAAGTTCATACCACTTAAATTTCCTTTCTTTAAAAACATTTCTTGGTGTTACCAGACAACATTACATTTCCCCTCTACTTCTGCTATCGTCATTTATTTTGACCCCATACAGTCGAACATGTCCATTACTTTTAGCGTTTCATTTCCTAAAGCTGTTTTCTTAGCATTGTCTGAAGTAATTCCATAACTGGCAGTCATAGGAAAGGAGAGAGGCGGGAGAAAGTAAGTAAACTGTTAATAATTTCTAGTAGTCACCGTAACTGTTAATAAATTTGTCTCACTGTGAGACAAGAAACTCAGTGCCTTCATGGAAAAATATTTGCAGTTGCCTACGGAACCATGATGGTACCCAGGCTCTCATCTCTTCGACCGAAACAATTCGGCGGCCACAAATGTCTTTCTTCGGGGCTCCAAAAACATGGAAATCGCATGGAGAGAGATCAGGTTGGTTCAAATGGCTCTGAGCACTATGAGACTTAACATCTGTGGTCATCAGTCCCCTAGAACTTAGAACTACTTAAACTTAACTAACCTAAGGACATCACACACATCCATGCCCGAGGCAGGATTCGAACCTGCGACCGTAGCAGTCGCGCGGGTCCAGACTGAGCGCCTAGAACCGCTCGGCCACCGTAGCCAGCAGAGATCGGGACTTTATGGAGGATGTGTAAGGGCTCCCCAGCGAAACTTCTGCAGAGTAGTCGGAACAACCTTGGCAACATGTGGACGGGTATTATCCTGCAACAAAGTGATGCCGTCCGTCAACCCGCTACTCATTGACTTTCAGGACCACGGCGCCACGGCGGTACGTGGGCACTCTGCAAAAACTGGAGCGGGTCTTGAAGTCCAAACGCCCAGGAATGTTCACGGACGGCATCACTTTGTTGCAGGATAGTGCCCCCAGTCATGTTGCCAAGGTTGTTCCGACTACGTTGCTGATGCTTTCAATCATCCTCCGAACGCTCCTGATTTCTTCCCATGCGATTTCCATATTTTTGGAGCTCTGAATAAAGACATTCGTGGCTGTCGATTTGATTTGGACGAAGAGATGCACACGGTTCCTTAGATTTTTCCATGAAGGCACTGACGTCTCGCCTAACAATAAGATAAAGCTATTAATAGTTACGGCGATGTCTTTTAAATAATAAACAGTTTATTTATTTTTTCCCATCTGTATCGTTTTCGTTTGACCTTCCCTGATACATTCCATTACCCAAATTTCACTTTTGTTGCTGACATCAGTCCGATTAACCGATCAAGTCTTCGCCGTCTCTGACAGAATTGCATCGTTATCGAGAAACCATAAGGTTCTTATTTCTTCTTCTTGGACTTAAATTTCTTTTCAGAGTTTCATCATGGTTAATTTTCATTGTTGTTTGCTCTTATATGCCCGTCTTCAGGTTATTAAATTAGGCTGGTAAATAAGTTCGTAGCGTTTTCGTTTTGTATGCAGGTATTCCGGCTGCTATCTGTTTACTTATCGACTGTCATGTTTTACTTGTAGTTCATGGTCGGTATTGGAGTTTGGCATTTGGAGATGGTGGAGCTGCGGATGCTAGAGAA
This sequence comes from Schistocerca gregaria, assembly GCF_023897955.1. Classification (NCBI taxonomy): domain Eukaryota; kingdom Metazoa; phylum Arthropoda; class Insecta; order Orthoptera; family Acrididae; genus Schistocerca; species Schistocerca gregaria. The sequence continues at coordinate 426,710,991 of NC_064922.1, forward strand.
TGGAGTGCCAAGTGGAGAAATCGGAACATTTCCGACATATTCTTTTGTTTGAGTTCAGCAGAGGGGTTACGGCACTGGAAGTAGCCAGAAACATTTGACCGTGTATAGGGATAATGTCACTGGACGCAGCACGGCAAGAAAATGATTCTCCCGTTGTTAGGATTCTTTATACATTAACGACCCTTCACGTTCAGTAAGATGTTCAGGGTTTGAACATGATTGTTTACAAGCTTTAATGCACAATGATCTGTGACAGTATAATCGAGAACTGGAAAATGTGATGAAGTTGATCATTCCACCAATGTCCGACATTTCCATGCAGTGGGAAAGGTTGAGAAGTCGGGTGTTGGCTACCATATGTTCTAGGCCAAAACCACAAAAATCAGCTGGTGACCATACGTGCATCTCTGGTTGCTCGTCATCAACTGACCCGTGAACAACACCGACCATTTTTACCTATCCTTTATTGTTTCTGGTGACTAGAAATGGTGTCTTTATTCTACATCTACATCATATTCCGCAAGCCATCTAATGGTATGTGGCGAAGGGTACTTACGGTACCACCATCTGATCCCTCCAACCCTGTTCCACTCGCGAATACTGCATGGGAATAATGATTGTCGATAGGCCTCTGTATTGGCTCTAATTTCTCAGATTTTCTCCTCGTGGTCAATACGCGAGATGTATGTGGGGGGAAGTAATATTTTGACTCCCCCTGTAAAGTGCTGTCCCGAAATTTCAATAGTGAATCTCTCCGTGATGCACAACGTCTCTCTTGTAACGTTTACCAGTGGAGTTTGTTTAGCATCTCCGTAACGCTCTCTCGCCAGCTAAATGATCCCGTAACGAAACGCGCCGATCTTCATTGGATATTATCTCCTCTATCAGTCCTACCTGATAGGTATCCCAGATAGATGAACAATGCTCTAGAATCGGGCGAACAAGCGCCTTATAAGTCACTTCTTTCGTGGACGAGTTACATTTTCTTAAGATTCTTCCGATGAATCTGAGTCTGGTGTCTGATTTTCCACCATCTGTTTTATACGGCCATTCCACTTAGCCGGCCGCGGTGGTCTCGCGGTTCTAGGCGCGCAGTCCGGAACCGCGCGACTGCTACTGTCGAAGGTTCGAATCCTGCTTCGGGCATGGGTGTGTGTGATGTCCTTAGGTTAGTTAGGTTTAACTAGTTCTAAGTTCTAGGGGACTGATGACCTAAGGTGTTAAGTCCCATAGTGCTCAGAGCCATTCCACTTAAGGTCGCTCTGGATAATTACACCTAGATATTTTACGGCAGACGCTGTCTCCAGTTGTTTATCAATAGTGTAGCTGTAAAGCAGTGGATTTATTTTCCTATGTATGCGCAATATTTTACGTTTATTTTCGCTCAGGATCAACTGCCAGAGTCTGCATCATTCATCAGTTCGCAAATTCTTACTATCTTCTGGCGTTGCTACTTTGGTATAGCCTTAAAGAGCATCCGACACTTTCTACTAGATCATTTATATATACTGTAAACAGCAACGGTGCTATCTCACTTCCCTGTGGTACTCCGGATATCAGCTTTACATCTGTCGATTTACTTCCGCTAAGAGCGAGGTGTTGAGTTCTATCTGCAAGAAAGTCTTGAATCCAATCGCAGGTGTACTCCGATACTCCGTAAGCTCTTATTTTTTCATTAAATGTCGATGCGGGACGTGTCAAATGCCTTACTGAAGTGAAGGAACACGGCATCAACGAGAGCGCCACTGTCCAGTGCGCTTTGGATCTCATGGAGAAACAAAGCGAGCTGAGTGCCGCAGGATCTCTGCGGAATCCATGTTGATTTCTATAGAGGAGCTGTTCATTTTCCAGGAACGTCTTAATTTTGAGCATCAGGAAAAGAAGGGAATAGTTGAGCCCAAAGAAAAGACGAATTCCTTGTACAAAGACCTGCGCGCACTCGCAGAAGATAATATTATGCATCTTGTGGAACAGTGAGGGTGTGGTATACTACGGATTGCTTCCCCGACTCGTAACCATCACTACACCGTGAAGTGATGTTACTCCACGATAACGCTCGCCCGCATTCTGCTAGACTGGCAAAACACACTAAATAGGAGTTGGGGCGGGAGGTCATTCCGCACCCATCTTATTCACCTGATCTTGTGCCCTCAGATTTTTACCTTTTCCTCTTTCCACCACACGACCTTCAAGGAATTTCCTTTCCGAAAATTTCCACCTTTTCCGCTCTCTGTCGAACGACCTTCAAGAAATTTGCTTTCCGGATGAAACTGCGCTGCGAACACTGCTCGACCAGTTCTTCGCCTCAAAGCCATGTAATTTCTACAGTCGCGGAATTGAAAGGTTACTCCAGCATTGACAGAATGTTGTAAGTGGTGAAGGAGGTTTTGTTATTGATCACGAGAACTCTGTAATCTGTATCTGTTGTGTTTATTGAACTTAGGGAATAATGTCCTTACGCACCAACTTGATACTTCTTCTTCTTCTTCTTCTTCTTGTTGCGTTACGGCCTCTGTAGGACCACGGGTAGCCCCTTCATGGACTGCATTTTCCTCTTCTTCTCCCAGAACCTCTTCATTCTTTCTCTTCTTCGCTCCCGCTCCTCTTCCGAGATCTTCAGTTTCTCCTGTCGGCTCCACTGGTGACTAATCTTTTCCTGTATTCTTCTCTCTCATTGATCTCAGGCATATTGGTCGGTGTATATTTGTTCCTCCAAATTTTCCTATCCTTCGATCTTGATCCCCAATTCGAACCAGTCCTTTCGAAATTCAACAACCTACTTGGTTCCTGTCTTTCCCCTTGTCCTCCCTGTTGTTTTCCACACTCTCTTCGTCATTCTGTCCATACTCAACCTAACTACATGTCCAGCAAACCTTGCCCTTTTGAGTCTGATTTCGCCGGATATTGTTCTCATGTTCCGGTACAATTCTTCCTTAGGTCTTCGCATCCACCTCTCTCGGGACGCCGGCCGGAGTGGCCGAGCGGTTCTAGATGCATCAGTCCGGAACCGCGCTGCTGCTACGGTCGCAGGTTCGAATCCTGCCTCGGGCATGGATGTGTGTGATGTCCTTAGGTTAGTTAGGTTTAAGTAGTTCTAAGTCTAGGGGACTGATGACCTCAGACGTTAAGTCCCATAGTGCTCAGAACCATTTGAGCCATTTCTTTCCCTCGGGACCTAGTATTTTTCTCAGTATTTTTCTTTCTTCTTTCTCTAGTTGTTCTGCCCCATTTCTTTCTAGTGTCATCGTCTCAGCAGCATATAATACTGCATTCCTCACAGTTGCCTTGTAGTGGCTAATCTTTGCATCTGTGGATATATTCTTTTTATTATTTATCTCTCTCGTCATGCAGAAGGCTGACCTCATCTTCTTTATCCTCTGTTATTACTGTCTTTTTGTCTTTTAAGGCCCTATGTTCTATTAGTTGCTTGAGGATGAATATGTTTTCTATTCAACCTCTTCCCTTCCTGAATCCCGCTTGGTAGTCGCCAACTTGACACGTACTGAGAATCAGTCTTTTGTGTGTGTTCAGTCGATTATAGTTTTATTAAGTTGTCCAACAGTCCACTTTATCAAAAACCGGCTCCCCTCAGTGGACGCTGCATGTTTTCCTGTCGCTCTTCCATTCGCCTGCCTCGAGAGAGGACAGACGTGAGTGACGGAGACAGCAGGTGTTGCTGGGTGCAAGAGGAAAGCAAGTGGCAAGGGTTACATGCCAGCCGAGAGCGAACACGCGGCCCGCGCCTGAACTCACATCCGCCCCCCCCCCCCCCCCCCCCCTCCACCCACAGCGATGGCGTAGATAGCAGCGTGGCGTCGCAGCTGGAATAATGAATGGCGTGCGTTAATCGGCCGTCGCCAAGGCCGAAGATAACTGCGTTTCATTCAGCGATTAGATACCACCTGTTTCCTGTGCTGCCCGCACTGTGTATGCCGCCATAGGCACTCGGCGCTGGATTTCCTCTTCGCCTACTGCGTAAGGATACTGCTGTTCCCCGTAATTGCGATAAACAGCTGCCACTACGTACAGCCGCCTGGCAAATAATGTCACGAGTGTTCGAGAAGCACGGAACGTTCTGCTGCTACAAAACTGTGAGTACCAATCAACTGCAGTCCGCAAGCAACTGCTGCGAAGCGCATCGAAGAGTACTTGGAAATAATGCTTTTACATTCGATTCGGGAACTCTGTTTTGTAGTGAAAAGGGTAAGAGCGTCCAAATACAGAACGGATAATCGGAAGAAGGAGGAAATGTGCCTGATACCAAGTCTATTTTGTTCATGATTTTACGCTGAGCGTATTATAATTCTGGTATGTCAAAAGTCTAAATTAGCCTTCAGGCAGCGAATCAGAGTAAATCAATTGATTGAACAGAAGTTTGTGCTAACACTTAGAAAACCGGTACACAGTCATTAAGCTGCGTATACCTTATGCTTGCTCCTGTCATTCACAACAGGAGATTTTTCAGCATTTTAATACTTTCGCACTGATTACATAAACCCCCAACTAACGCAACACTTCTCTGTATCGCACCTCAACTGTCAACAATGCTCAAACTGATGAACTACATTCAAGAAACCGTAGGAATTTATTTAATGAGTTATGGCGCCCTATGGTAAACTGAAGCGAGAGGAAGTAGCAGTTAAAACGCGTAGTCAATACAGAATGTAACAGGCGATGGCGTTCCCTAGGACCCTGATCTACAGGCGACGCCCTAGGCCAGTGACTTTTCGCCTCTCCCCCACTAGCTTTTACTTTTCATACCTTTTTTTGGTTGCCCTAAGAAATTAAAATTCGATATTACAAAAAATGTAACCGATAATGAAATTACTTAAAAGAAACATATTGCCGACTCTGCACTTAAAAGTTATCTTCCTGCTTGTAGTTATCTCTTTGGCGCGAAAAGGGAACATTATATTGGAGCAAGGGAACAAATATGGTGTCGCATTTTGGATGGGAAAGGTAACGTAGGAGAAAAACGCTATACCCATTTTCACGTTAGATGAGCAACGATGCTATTCGTTCACAGAAAGGAAAGAAGAGAAGCAAAATTTTTTGGGGTGAGATGATGAACCTTGGAAGTTACACCTGGAAATTACTTCCAGACTTTTTTGCGGCAACTTGTATACGAGTCGGTGCGAAACGAACTATACAACAATTGCTACCAGAACCATTAACAATGCATCTCGAAATGAACCCAACAATGAACCAAACGCTACGCAGCGATAGTTATGCCGGCTGCTGGCTTGCCTTCCTTTCTTGTGTATGTGTGTGTGTGTGTGTGTGTGTGTGTGTGTGTGTGTGTGTGTGATGACCAAGTCTACCGAAAATTCAAGGTCTCATCAGGTCTGTTGGTGCCCTAGATCCAGATCTATTTGATCTATGCATAAAATAATTCGGAAGACAGAATGCATCTTCCGTCCCGATGCTACCAGTGTCAACAAAAACTTGCGCTCACGAGTTTGTTTAATTGGCTGATTGTACATGTGACCATTTTTAGGGTTTTTTGACAACTTAAAAGATAAGATTATAATGTTGAACTGCTTTGTAGTATTTCATAAACAGAGACCCAGGATAGAATAGAATATGTTTTAAGAACATGTGAAGCAAAAATGAAAGGTTGTAATGATTGTACAGAGGAAGCAAGAGACGCGCCAGACATTGCACAAGAAACGAAATAATTCTGATATCTGCAAAGAACACAAAATGAGCGAAGCAACAGAGTCATCACTCTATACTTTTTCGATACGAGCATTCACAGTAATGAATTATTGATTTGGGAGTCATCATTCTAGACTTTTTCCATTCAAGTATACACAGTAATGAATTATTGACATGGAACATTATTTTTTATCATCTTATAGTCCTCTGGAATCGAACATTACATAAAAGTGTAACGTGGGCTTTGTGCAAACACAACAGTAGATTTCAAATGATAAAAATGTGGTGCTATAGCGAATGTGAAAAATAACTGGTCAGATGCGTACAAAACAAATAAGTACTAACAATGATAGACGAGGATCACCGAGTTTAAAAATTCACACCAGAAGTAGGAACATGTTGATGGGACTAGTAATAAGATGCACAATAGCATCGTACAACAGCAGAGGAGACAAAAAGACTGCAGGGATAGACACTGATACAACTACGTAATACATATTTTAGAAGACTTTCTTGCTTACTGCACTAAAATGGAGATCGGCATCAAACGAATCGAAAGACTGGTGACTTTGAGTTGATTTAGTACCGAAACAGGACAAAGAAATCTTTATTGTCATAAATCAACCCTATTATTCTTGTATGATGTACACGATACGCACCAAGGAGTTCTAAATATCGTTCGTTTGTTTACCTATTGCAAGGGAATCAGTTCGTTAACTTAATGCTGGATTTCTCTCGGGTGGTCCACGAACTATTACACAGTTTTGTGTAAAGCAATTATTAACTTTCATGGTGTACCTTTTCCATAGCCACCTGTATATAAAAAAGGCATTGTTTGTGTATTTTCACTTAACGATATCGCCAGCCACCCGTCTTTTCGAAACGAAATAACCGTTGCTTCATCTATTAATGAAACTGATTGTCTTCAGTAACATCACACTTTGTTCCAATTGATAAGAATGGGTTTTATTTGCCTTAGATATGACTTTAAACGCCAACGTGTGACATTTTCTGCTGCAATAGTCTCATTGACAAAGATCGAAGTCTGAAGATAAAGATAAGTAGAAAATACATATTTCTACGTGCCACCGAGATGATGTCGTGACGGAAAACACCGTCTTGTATCGCTTTGATACGACACTGGATCGCCTCTACGTGTTAATTACAAGATGCGATCTCTGTGAAATGTCAGCACTATCAGAATTATATCACTTTACCAGTTGCAGTACTTTACAATGAATCAACAAATTACTGGTTGCTTACTGTACTTTCAGCCCACAGTTCTATTGCTTTTAGTGGGAACCCTTCCGTGGGTAACTAGAAGCGAAATATATCTAGATACTACTCTGCCTGTGCATCAGAAGTTTCTTGTGGTAGTCTGATACTATGGTTTACCTGGAACATTTTGTGATTCTGAAAGCTCTGTGCAGTTGCACTGCCTAAATGACGTACTTACCTGAAACATGTGACAAATATTCAGTGCTGCCAATAACACCATTCCACTTTTAGATACTAATTAAAACAGCTCGTCTTTTCTGCCATATGATACGAAAGAAAAAATTGTCACCTAGTGAATAATAAGCAATTACGGAGTTAAGTAACTGGTCAGTAGTGATAAAAAACAAAAGCGAAGGCAAAATTAAACTATCACAAGGTGTGAGGTAAAACTATCCGGTTCGGACTCCCAGATGACATGGGTAGAAGAAACTCCCCTATAATGATCAGCTGGAAGGATGGACAAAATTCTAGCGATGATGCGGGCCGCAAGTAGGGAAATACATTGACATAAGTGAGTTTAACGAACAGATTTTTATGGCCCGGCGCCTGGCAAACAAGGTGGTTGGCTGTTCTTGCACTGTTGTCGTGAGCATCAAATGAAAACGGTAGAAGGACCGTGAAACGCCGAGTTAGAAACAAGGTGCTGGACGTTCTCGCCTCATCACAGAACGTGGAATCGGGGTCCCGCCCGCTATGTGAAGCAGAATAGGTGACGATGTGTGACAGAGCTGAAGGAGTAGTACAATGAGTACACTGGGGGTGCAGGAACAATCAGAGCCAACCGTTCAGCGCACATTGCCAAATATGGGACTATGCTGCAGCTGACTCTTATGTATTTCCATGTTTTCCAGCAACGTCCTCTGTGATTGCATTAGGCACGAGATCATCGAGAGGGACTCTGGGTCAAAAGAATCGTGTCGTATGGCCGGTTGAGTCGCTGTTCTTGTAACATCAGGTCGATAGCCGTGCAGGATGCGCCGTCATCCACGCCAAAGGCTGCTGGAAATATGCAACACGCCAGGGATGTAGGGCGGTAGCGGCAGTAGTATTCTACGGGGAGCGTTCGCCTGGAATTCCATGGGACCTGTGTAAGTAACCAAAGGTACCATGACGGCTGTGGACTACGTGAACATACATGTGTACCAGTTGGATCACTTCATGCTTGATGTCTTCCCCGTGTCGCAAGGCTACAATCGCGGTATAGTAGTTTGAGGAGCGTGATAATGACCTCACGTTGACGACTTGGCCACGAAATTGACTTGACCTGGACTAGATGGAACACATCTGAGACACTATCAGGCGGAAGCTCGGCGTTCACAAAACACGGGTACGTGATTTACGGATATGGCGTAACCTGTCTACCAACATCTGTACCACATGCCTCCAGAAACCTCAAATGACTTACCAAATCCATACCACCCATAATCGCTACCGTATCGTGTTCTTGCTATCAGGCAGTTGGTGGTAATGTTTTGGCTGATAATATATGCACAGATCGCTGCTTGTACTGCTTTACAGCGCGGGAAAGCCACCGATCTCCACGTTCTGTGACGAATCGTGGACGTCCAACACCTTTTTGCCTCTTCGTATCCCACCGTTGTTAGTCACTTTACATATACACTGAAGAGCCAAAGAAACTGGTACACTTGCCTAAAATCGTGTAGGCCCCCGCGATCACGCAACAGTGCCACAACACGACGTGGCATGGCCTCGAGTAATGTCTGAAGTAGTGCTGGAGGGAACTGACACCATGAATTCTGCAGGGCTGTCCATAAATCCGTAAGAGTCCGAGAGGGTGAAGATTTCTTCTGAACAGCACGTTGCAGGGCAGCCCAGGTAATGCTCAATAATATTCATTTCTGGGGAGTCTGGTTTAGCAAAATTAAACTCAGAAGAGTGTTTCTAGAACCACTCTGTTGCAATTCTTGACGCATGCTATGTCACATTGTCCTGCTGGAATTGCCCAAATCCGTCTGAATACACAATGGACATGAACGGATTCAGGTGATCAGATGGGATGCTTATGTACAGGTCACGTGTCAAAGTCGCATCTAGACGTATCAAGGGTCCCATATCAACCCAACTGCATTCGTCCCACACTGTTACGGAGCCTCCACCAGCTTGAAATGTTCAAATGTGTGTGAATTCCTAAAAGACCAAACTGCTGAGGCCATCGGTCACTAGATTTACACACTGTTTAATCTAACTTGAACTAACTTACGCTAAGCACAACACACACACCCATGCCCGAGGGAGGACTCGTGCCTCCGATGGGGGAGCCGCGCGAAACCTGTCAAGGCGCCTCATGCCGCACGGCTACCCAGCGCGGTCCACGAGCTTGATCAGTCTCCTGCTGACATGCAAGGTCCGTGGATTCATAACGTTGTCTCCATACCCATACACGTCCATCCGCTCGATACAATTTGAAACGAGACTCGTCCCATCAGACAACATGTTTCCAGTCATCAACTGTCTGATGTCGGTGTTGACGGGCCCAGGCGAGGCGTAGAGCTTTGAGTCATGCAGTCATCAAGGGTACAAGAGTGGGCCTTCGGCTTCGAAAGCCCATATCGATGATGTTTCGTTGAATGTGTCGCACGCTGAAACTTATTGATGGCCCAGCACTGACATCTGCAACAATTAGCGGAAGGGTTGTGATTTTGTCACGTTGAACGATTCTCTTTAGTCGTCGTTGGTTCCGTCCTTGCTGGCCGGAGTGACCGAGCGGTTCTAGGCCTTCAGTCTGGAACCGCGCGACCGCTACGGTCGCAGGTTCGAATCCTGCGTCGGGCATGGATGTGTGTGATGTCCTTAGGTTAGTTAGGTTTAATTAGTTGTAAGTTCTAGGGGACTGATGACCTCAGTTGTCAAGTCCCAAAGTACTCAGAGCCATTTGAACCATTTGGTTCCGTTCTTGCAGGATCTTTTTCCGGCCATAGCGACTTGGGAGATTTAATGTTTTACGGGATTCCTGATATTCACAGGACACTCGTCAAATTGGTCATACGGGAAAATCCCCACTTGATAGCTGCCTCGGAGATGCTGTGTCTCATCGCTCGTGCGCCAACTATAACACCACGTTCAAACTCACTTCAATCTGATCACCTGACGTTGCAGCAGCAGCAACCAATCTAATAACTGCGCCAGACACTTGTGTTATACAGGCGTTGCGGACCGCAGTGCAGTGTTCTGCCTGTTTACATATTTCAATGTTTGAATACGACGCGTATACAAATTTCTTTGGCACTTCAGTGTATGTCACGACAGTTGCATGTGAACAGCGGACATGCTTCGCTGTTTCAGATATTTTCATTCCCTATCGCCAGTGCATAATTCTCCGTACGTTGGATTAGTGTTGTTTCCAGGCCTGGTGGAGCATGTAAGGAGCGTGAAGACCGTCAGATGACGCGTACTCGTGTGAGACGGAAATTTCAGCACGTAACAAAATCTGATAGGTGTCACATTGTCATTCCATTTGTCCAGGTGGCCCCGCCATATGCAATATCCGGACTTGTGGGACATTCGAATGTGACATTGGCCCGATGTTGGACTGCATGGGAGTGTAATGGCAGTTACACTCGTCGTCAAGACTTCGGTAGTCCATGTCAGACCATACGTAGGACGATCGTCGTATTGTGAACCTAGAACATCCTAACCCCTTCACATACGCGCCTGCCATCCGAGAACAAGTAATGGATTCCCTGCAACATTCTGTGAGATCACTCACCATTGGTCGAAGACTAGCAGCAGCCGACCTAGGAAATTATGCGAAAGCTACCGTTAACACCACAAAAGAAGCAGCTGCGTTGCGAGTGGTGCTGTGGCTGGGAAGCATGGACTTCCGATGTCTGGCGTCTTATTGTGTTCAATGATAAATTGTGGTTCAGCCATGCCCCAGATGACCGTCGCTGACGACTATGGCGACGACATGGGGAGACTTCCTATTACTCCAAAGTTTTGGAGAGGTAGAGCAGTGTTACCCTTGGCAGTGTGGTGTGGAGACAAGTCAGGTCACGACTGGTAGTGATTGAAGGAACTCTGACTGCACGACGATAAGTTATGGACATCCTGCGTACTCGTGCGTTACCTCTCGTGTGCCAGCATCGTGGTGCCATCTTTCAGGAGGGTAATGTTCGTCCACACAGAGCACGTGTTTGTTTGAAGTGTTGTGTAATGCTGAACTACTCTTGTCTCCAGCGAGGTCCGCAAATGTATCCTCGGTAGAGCGTGTGTGGAACCAAACTCTGACCCATTGGGAGAGTCCTTAGAAAATGTAGTCCATCACCAAAGGAGGCGACTTACAAAACACTAGTTCGACCTATACTTGAGTATTGCTCATCAGTGTGGGATCCGTACCAGGTCGGGTTGACAGAGGAGATAGAGAAGATCCAAAGAAGAACGCTGCGTTTCGTCACAGGGTTATTTGGTAAGCGTGATAGCGTTACGGAGATGTTTAGCAAACTCAAGTGGCAGACTCTGCAAGAGAGGCGCTCTGCATCGCGGCGTAGCTTTCTGTCCAGGTTTCGAGAGTGTGCGTTTCTGGATGAGGTATCGAATATATTGCTTCCCCCTACTTATACGCTGGTGGCCGAGCGGTTCTAGGAGCTTCAGTCTGGGTCCGCGCGACCGCTACGGTCGCACGTTCGAATCCTGCCTCGGGCATGGATGTGTGTGATGTCCTTAGGTTGGTTAGGTTTAAGTACTTCTAAGTTCTAGCGGAATGATGACCTGAGATGTTAAGTCCCATGGTGCTCAGAGCGATTTTGAACCTACTTATACCTCCCGAGGATATCACGATTGTAAAATTAGAGAGATTCGAGCGCTCACTGAGGCTTTCCGGCAGTCGTTCTTCCCGCGAACCATACGCGACTGGAATAGGAAAGGGTGGTAATGACCGTGGCACGTAAAGTGCCTTCCGCCACACACCGTTGGGTGGCTTGCGGAGTATAAATGTAGATGTAGGTGTAGATCCATGATATGAAGGACACGTTACAACAGTTGTGGGCCAGATTCTCCCAGGACAGCTTACAACGGCATCATTGCACGTTCCCAGCCGAGTCAGTGCGTACAGTAGACCAAAGATGGTGCAACCTCATGCTAATAAATGGGCTCACCAAGTTTTTTTTGGAAATTTGACTCGACTCTGTAATCACTGAAATGAGATCACATCCTCTCCGAAGCCGCGACGTTCCATTTTGTTTCCTGCTGGATGTTTCACGGCTTTTGTCGGGCAGTACGGTTTGCAGGATAAATTGGCCTGAGACCCAGAGCGGCCGGCACGAGCCATCACGTGCTCAGACACGTGGCACCCTCTGCTGGTGTTTGTCTTCTCCTTTCCCCGGGCGGGCGCCCCGCGGTGGCGCCTGCCGGAGCTTAAACAGCGGCGTAATTGTGACAGTGCTGTGTTGAGCAACGCTCTTGTCTTCGCAGCTCCTCCGCACGCTAACTGCGATAACGAGGAGCTGCCGAGCGTAGCTCTGGGGGCGATAGTGCCGGTTAACGTGGGTCGCGTGGCCCGCATCGGCGGGCTTCGTGACGCCGCGCCGGCACATGGGAGCGCTGCCTGCCACGGGGCATCCGCCGGCGACCCAGTTGTTGCGTGACTTCCGGTGCCGTCTACAATGGGGCGCCGCTATTTCCATTCATAAAATTCCAACTGCGGGGGGCCGCTACTACGTGACTCTCGCCACGAAGCGCGAACTCGTCTCTACCGCCACGCAGTACGCTGATAACAGAGCAAAGGCGGCGCTCCTGCAGAACGGGAAAACGCATCTACGCTTACGGAGATGGCCGGTCAGTACAAGACATCGGATTATATCGAACAAGAGCCTTTTGTAAGCTCTAGGACTAGTGCGAGATCCTGTCGCGCCTCTACTGCTTGAGCTAAGGGGAATGAAACATCTCACGGAATTTAAAATGAAAGCGACAGTGTTTTTCTACATCTACATCTACATCCGTACTCCGCAAGACACCTGACGGTGTGTGGTGGAGGGCACCTTGAGTACTTCTATCGGTTCTCCCTTCTATTCCAGTCTCTTATTGTTCGTGGAAAGGATTATCGGTATGAATATGTGTGGACTCTAATCTGACTGATTTTATCCTCATGGTGTCTTCTCGAAATATACGTAGGAGGGAGCAATATACTGCTTGACTTCTCGGTGAAGATATGTTCTCGAAACTTCAACAAAAGCCTGTACCAAGCTACTGAGCGTCTCTCCTGCAAAGTCTTCCACTGGAGTTTATCTCTCATCTCCGTAACTTGAAAGAACAGCTGAACAGAATGGACAGTGTCTTGAAAGGAGGGTATAAGATGAACATCAACAAAAGCAAAACGGGGATAATGGAATGTAGTCGAATTAAATCGGCTGACGCTGAAGGAATTAGATTAGGAAATGAGACACTTAAAGTAGTAAAGGAATTTCGCTATTTGGGGAGCAAAATAACTGATGATGGTCTAAGTAGAGAGGATATAAAATGTAGACTGGTAATGGCAAGGAAAGCGTTTCTGAAGAAGAGAAATTTGTTAACATCGAGTATAGATTTAACTGTCAGGAAGTCATTTCTAAAAGTATTTGTATGGAGTGTAGCCATGTATGGAAGTGAAACATAGACTACAAATAGTTTGGACAAGAAGAGAATAGAAGCTTTCGAAATGTGGTGCTACAGAAGAATGCTGAAGATTAGATGAGTAGATCACATAACTAATGAGGAATTATTGAATAGGATTGGGGAGAAGAGGAGTCTGTGGCACAACTTGACTAGAAGAAGGGATCGGTTGGTAGGACATGTGTTGAGGCATCAAGGTATCACCAATTCAGTATTGGAGGGCAGCATGGAGGGTAAAAATCGTAGAGGGAGACCAAGTGATGAGTACACTAAGCAGATTCAGAAGGATGTAGGTTGCAGTAGGTACTGGGAGATCAAGAAGCTTGCTCAGGATAGAGTAGCGTGGAGAGCTGCTTCAAACCAGTCTCAGGACTGAAGACCAAAACAACAACAACAACAACAACTCCGTAACGCTTTCGCGATTACTAAATGATTCTGTAACGAAGCGCGCTGCTCTCAGTTGGATCTTCTCTATCCCTTCTATCAACCCTATCTGGTACGGATCCCACACTGCTGAGCAGTATTCGAGCAGTGGGCGAACAAGCGTACTGTAACCTACTTCCTTTGTTTTCGGATTGCATTTCCTTAGGATTCTTGCAATGAATCTCAGTCTGGCATCTGCTTTACCGACGATCAACTTTATATGTTCAATCCATTTTAAATCACTTCTAACGCGTACTCCCAGATAATTTATGGAATTAACTGCTTCCAGTTTCTGACCTGCTACTTTGTAGCTAAATGATACGGGATCTAACTTTCTATGCATTCGCAGCACATTACACTTGTCTACATTGAGATTCGATTGCCAATCTCTGCACCGTGCGTCACTTCGCTGCAGATCCTCCTGCATTTCAGTACAATTTTCCATCGTTACAACCTCTCGATATACCACAGCATCATCCGCAAAAGCCTCAGTGAACTTCCGATGTCATCCACAAGGTCATTTGTGTATATTGTGAATAGCAACGGTCCTACGACACTCCCCTGCGGCACACCTGAAATCACTCTTACTTCAGAAGACTTCTCTCCATTGAGAATGACATGCTGCGTTCTGTTATCTAGGAACTCTGCAATCCAATCACACAATTGGTCTGATAGTCTTACTTGGTTCATTAAACGACTGTGGCGAACTGTACTGAACCCCCTGCGGAAGTCAAGAAACACGTTATCTGCCTGGGAACCTGTGTCTATGGCCCTCTGAGTGTCGTGGACGAATAGCGCGAGCTGGGTTTCACACGATCGTCTTTTTCCAAATCCATGCTCATTCCTACAGAGCAGATTTCTAGTCTCGAGAAAAGTCATTATACTCGAACATAATTATTTCGGAGTGACGACAGCTTATCTGTTCCTAGTAGTGACCGAGCCAAATATCTCACGAAATACGCATCAAACGAAAAAAACTACAAAGAACGAAACTCGTCTAGCTTGAAGAAGGAAACCAGATGGCGCTATGGTTGGCCCGCTAGATGGCGCTGCCATAGGTCAAACGGATATCAACTGCGTTTTTTTTTTTTTTAATAGGAACCCCCATTTTTATTACATATTCGTGTAGTACGTAAAGAAATATGAACGTTTTAGTTGGACCACTTTTTTCGCTTTGTGGTAGATTGCGCTGTAATAGTCACAAACGTATAAGTACGTACTATCACGTAACATTCCTCCAGTGCGGACGGTATTTGCTTCGTGATACATCACCCGTGTTAAAATGGACCGTTTACCAAGTGCAGCTGCAATCCGTTTGACCTATGGCAGCGCCATCTAGCGGGCCAACCATAGCGCCATTTGGTTTCCCCCTTCAAGCTAGACAAGATTCGTTCTTTGCCGTTTTTTCGTTTGACGCTTATTTCGTGAGATATTTGACTCGGTCACGATCAATGGACCACCCTGTATAAAGCCTTTGAGGCACCGAGAACCATAAGCGCCTAAAGGACACCGTCGTCGATTTTCAGGACGTATGCATGTTCCTGACATCTGTTGGTCTTACGGTGAACCAGCTTTATCAGTGCTGTACCCCAATCTCGTACATATGGACATTTGCGAAAAGCTATCTCACCGATTTCTCTGATAGTGACTTTAGTACGGGCCCAAAGCCAGATTTTTTTCGGTTCACGTTCGCTGGCTTCAGTCACGCTTATTTCCTTACAAAAACTGGAAATTTTCGAATGGATGGCCCACCATATCCTCTGGTCCCATAGTTTAGGCATTCCAGCCAGTAAAATGATGCCGGTGTTACTACCAAACCCAAGGTTGCTTTTCGTGGTAACAATGTACATTTCAGAAGTTTTACAATGACGAAGTCTTCTACTGGCTGCCATGAATTGTTGTTTAAAGTAACATATTCTTCATTGGTGTTGTGGGAGACCACCTATTTCTTCAGTTCACATCGAGGGAGACCACAGTTCTTTATTTTTGCAAATTAATAGAACCCTTTCAAAATCTAGTGCACAAATACGTTCGTGGAGGGCAAGTATCAACCTTGGAACAAAAAGACTTAACAAAAATACTAGATAAAGCTTGAAACCCATAACTTAACAAAAATACTAGATCAAGCTTGAAACCCAAAACTTAACAAAAATACTAGGTCAAGCTTGAACCACACAGCTTAACGAAACTACAATTTTATCTGAACCTTAAGCCAGAGAATGTGCCTAATAAAAATGTTTGTAACGAGGATCATGACGTGTTGGGATAGGTCGTAATTGTGTGTGTCGTACATTTAGTACCTGTTCTTAATTTTCTGATTCTAGTATCACATTAATTACAAACTACACTACAGCCAAGAGTCACTATTTCCAGTAGCCTATATCTGAAAATATTTTGGATTAACGTTAATAATAACAAAAAAAATGTTCAAATGTGTGTGAAATCTTATGGGACCTAGCTGCTAAGGTCATCAGTCCCTAAGCTTACACACTACTTACCCTAAATTATCCTAAGGACAAACACACACACGCATGAGGACTCGAACCTACGCCGGGACCAGCCGTATAATAATAACAACAACCGTAAATAGTAAGAAACATTTCATAACACAAAAGGAGTACATTGTTTTTTATAGGAAATATAGAATGTTGAGACTTGGTCGAAAAACAAATCAAACCTATGAGACTGGCGGTTTGCCTACAAATATGATTTTCAAAAACATCTATTTTTGTCAAAACCTTGTGTCCGTGGTTTGTGCCCTTATGGTTCACAGTGCCACATCTTTGTTATATCTTTAGCTACTTCTGACATGATACTCTGTATTGCAGGCTGTGACGATGTCTTTCCCAAGTATTTGTAACCCTCGCCCTCTCCAATCACCTACGTGAAACTGACCCCGATCGTGTGACTTAATCGTATCCGAAAATTTAAGGCAGTCGTTTCCGAAGTAAATAACTGACTACTTGCGAAAAATAAACAACTTTTTATTTTTACAGATAACTTATTCTTCTCTCTTCTGGCGTAAATTTTGAATAACCGTTAAAGTAGCGCAAATGACACACAATATGAAAAGGAAAAGTACGACGTGTTTTTAGTAGCCTATAGGAAATCAATGAAGTTATTTATAAATAGGGGTGCCAGTCCAATCGAACTCTAAACGTTAAAAGTTGGATATCAGAACAGTAATTATTACGTAACTAGTCTGAACAACCGTATGCCGCCGAAATAGTTAGTGAGATAACAGAAAACTTAACAGAATAGCAAAGGAAAATGTTAGCTACTGTTGTAGGTCATTAAATAAAATCATATGTAATAATTTAGAAAGAGTGCAAATAATCCTTCATGGAATCGTCAAATGGTGAACTCTGTCTATTATAGTCAAAATTGCGCTACCTCATAGTATCGTTTACTTAGACGGGCTAGTTTTATTAACTTCCCTAATAAAACTTACAGAATTTCACTTTTTAAATAATTTGAAAATATTTGCATTGAATAAAGCAATCAAGATTCACCAGAGTTGCGATGTAGTAAAGAAAACCATCAAGCCAAAGAGAAAACACATTACCAAAATAATTATAATTTGCAAAATCTAGAAAACTGTAGCTGAGTTTTAATCTTTATTGTGCCAGTGTTATTTTATTTTATATTTACTTTTCTGTTTACTTCCTTTCAGAACTTTATTTATATAAGCTGTCACTGATTGTTAAATAGAACGAACTGACTAACTTACTGAGGTGTCATCATTTTTCAACAAAGCAAAACGTGCTAAAATTTTCAAATAACTTCTCTCTTTGACAGATTAACTACACTCGCTTGTGTGAAATTAGTTGTTGTTGTTGTGGTCTTCAACCCTGAGACTGGTTTGATGCAGCACTCTGTGTTACTCTATCCTGAACAAGCTTCTTCATCTCCCAGTACCTAGTGCAGCCTACATCCTTCTGAATCTGCTTAGTGTATTCGTCTCTTGGTCTCCCTCTACGGTTTTTACCCTCCACGCTGCCCTCCAATACTAAATTGGTGATCCCTCGATGTCTCAGAACATGTCCTACCAACCGATCCCTTCTTCTAGTCAAGTTGTGCCACAAGCTCCTCTTCTCTCCAATTCTATTCAATACCTCCTCATTAGTTATGTGATCTACCCATCTATTCTTCAGCATTCTTCTGTAGCACCAAATTTCGAAAGCTTCTATTCTCTTCTTGTCCAAACTATTTATCGTCCATGTTTCACTTCCATACATGGCTACACTCCATACAAATACTTTCAGAAAAGACTTCCTGACACTTAAATCTATACTCGATTTTAACAAATTCCTCTTCTTCAGAAACGCTTTCCTTGCCATTGCTAGTCAACATTTTATATCCTCTCTACTTAGACCATCATCAGTTATTTTGCTCCCCAAATAGCAAAATTCCTTTACTACTTTAAGTGTCTCATTTCCTAATCTAATTCCCTCAGCATCACCCGACTTAATTCGACTACATTCCATTATCCTCATTTTGCTTTTGTTGATGATCATCTTGTATATCCTCCTTTCAAGACACTGTCCTTTTCGTTCAACTGCTCTTCCTGGTCCTTTGCTGTCTCTGGCAAAATTACGATGTCATCGGAAAACCTCAAAGTTTTAATTTCTTCTCCATGGATTTTAATTACTACTTCCAATTTTTCTTTTGTTTCCTTTATTGCTTGCTCAATATATTGATTGAATAACATCGGGGATAGGCTACAACCCTATCTCACTCCCTCCCAACCTCTGCTTCCCTTTCATGCCCCTCGACTGTTATAACTACCATCTGGTTTCTGCACAAATTTCACTCCCTGTATTTGACCCCTGTCACCTTCAGAATATGAAAGAGAGTGTTCCAGACAATGTTGTCAAAAGCTTTCTCTAAGTCTACAAATGCTAGAAACGTAGGTTTACCTTTCCTTAATCTAACTTCTAAGATAAGTCGTAGGGTCAGTATTGCCTCCTTGTTCCGACATTTCTACGGAATCTAAACCGATCTTCCCCGAGGTCGGCTTCTATCAGTTTTTCCATTCGTCTGTAAAGAATTCGCGTTAGTATTTTGCAGCTGTGATTTATTAAACTGATAGTTCGGTAATTTTAACATCTGTCAACACCTGCTTTCTTTGGGATTGCAATTATTATATTCTTCTTGAAGTCTGAGGGTATTTCGCCTGTCTCATACATCTTGCTCACCAGATGGTGACGTTTTGTCAGGACTGGCTCTCCCAAGGCTGTCAGTAATTCTAATGGAATGTTGTCTACTCCGGGGGCCTTGTCTCGACTCAGGTTAAATTAGTAAAGGTATAGAATTATAGTCGAGGTTAACAATGAATTAGATAATTGACGAGAACGAGGAGCTAGAATTTCACACAAGTAATGTTATTATTTAAGTTCAATACCAAGTCACTGCAATTTACCGGGTATACCCTACAGATTTCTAACCTAAACTGTTGCTGAAATGAAGGTGTTGTCCCTGGCGACAAGGCTCCATTTGCCGCGCGGGATTAGCCGAGCGGTCTCAGGCGCTGCAGTCATGGACTGTGCGGTTGGTCCCGGCGTAGGTTCGAGTCCTCCCTCGGGCATGGGTGTGTGTGTTTGTCCTTGGGGTAATGTAGGTTAAGTAGTGTGTAAGCGTAGGGACTGATGACCTTAGCAGTTAAGTCCCATATGATTTCACACACATTTGAACATTTGATTTTGAATGCTCCATTACTTCCAGTTTTTACGGGAGCACTCTGATTAATTGCAAACTATTATGGGTTTGTATCTTGGTGTTATTTCGGGCTTAAGTCATCTGGCCACATACGCAGCGGTGCAACGCAAATTGAGTTTTGTCCTCACATGGACCAATTCCTCGTTTGCTCGAGAACACAATTCCACCGTATATTGTAATTGCAAAGGAAAATCCCCATCGCACCCCATCCAGATTTAGTAGTAAGATGGCCCCTTGCTTAGCCCGTCAAAAACTGAACACTGATCAAGCTTGAAAACAGGAAGAAGGTGTACTGAAATGTGAAGAAAAAAGATAGAAACAGTCCAAGAACAGCAAGAACAGGAAGTGCAGTAAAGAGCAGTTTTAAACAGCAGTGGCGTCATGGGTAAGTCGTTATGGTGTTGGACTGCTCATTGAGCAAGCAGTGTTCAAAACTCCTTCGTGCCATTTACTTTGTTTTTACAACATTATCAACAGTCCGTCCGGTCACTGATATGTTTGTTCTCTTTCTGTAGTCTTGGCAATTGTCATTCTATACATTGGTTGTAGAATACGAGTAATGTGGTAAGAATACGTCACACTCCCAAATAAATGTGATGAAGAGTGTGAGAGCAAGCGAGATACTACATGGACATCAAAAGAAATGAAAACAACAAATGAACGGGCGTGAATTCAGGAGTTACGTCTTCCAAAACGGAACAAAACTTCAGAAACGTCAAAAACGTATGTTTCAACAGAGCACGGAGAAACTGTGCAATTGTGAAACTGTTGCGTTCATTTGTTGCAACTTACGTGACAAACTACAGGGTGTCCCACTCAAACCTCCCTGATTTCAAAGACCCAGAAAAAAAACCACAGTAGATACGACAATGAAAAATACACCACATTGTAGAGCATCCCAAAGAATTTACTTATTTATCGTTATCCTCCTCTAGAACGAACAATATTTTTGGTGGACAACGGAGTAACAATAACAGGGCAATGGACAGGAAAATGGCAGATCAACTATACACCAGGATAACTTAAGGTGCCCTGCATCTCGCCCGGGCAACGAAGTTTTGAAGAAATCCGCAATATCTGGTCTGCGCTCAAGGAAAAATAATGGAACATCTGCCTCTACATACATATTATGCAGGCCACCGTATGGTGCGTGGTAGAGGGATATTACGCAAGCCACCATATGGTGTGTGGTGGAGGGTACCTGAATCACTACTTTTCCTTTCCCGTTCTACTCGTAAATCAGAGTGAGGGAAAAACGATTGTCTACACGCCTCCGTACTAACCCTAATTTCCCTTATGTTTCAGGCCTTATGTAGAAAGTACGTTGGTAGCAGCAGAATCGTTCTGCAGTCGCTTCAAGTGCCGTTTCTCGAAATATTTCCTCAATAGTTTCCGAGAGAAGAGCATCGTCTTCAATCCAGAGACTAGAACTTGAGTCCATGAAGAATCTCCATAATACTCGCGTGATGGTCGAAACTGCCAGTAACAAATCTTGCAGCCCGTCTCTGAACAGCTTAGATGTCTTCCTTTAATCCGACGCGGTGGGGATCCAAACACTCGAGCAGCTCTCAGGGATTGGTTGCACTTGTGTTCTGTACGCAGTCTCCTCTGCATATGAACTACACGTTGCTAAAGTTCTCCCAGTAAACCGTCCTTCCATGTCACATCGCTTTGAAACGTTACTCGCAGATTGTTAATCGGCGTGACTGTGTCAAGCAGTACACTTCTAACGCTGTATTCGAATTGTTTTTGCTACTTATCTGCATTGACTTACATTTTTGTACATTTAGAGCAAGCTTCTATTCATCACATCAACTAGAAATTTTGTCTAAGTCATCTTGTATCCTTCTGCAGCCACTCAACGACATCTTCCCGTAAGCCACAGCATCATCAGCAAACAGCCGTAGAGTGTTACTCACCCTGTCTGTCAGACCTTGTATGTATAAAGAGAATAAGAGAGGACCTATCACACTTAGGCGTACTTCTGCCGATACCCTTGTCTCTGCGGCGCACTCGCCGTCGAAGACAACATACTGGGAACCTGTTCCGTATTCTGGTACCTTCGTTGGCTGCAGTGGGGCACCGTGTCAAACGCCTTCAGGATATTTAGGAGTATGGAATCTGCGTGCTGCTCTTCATCCACGGTGCACAGCGTATCATGTGAGAAAAGGAGAAGCTTAGTTTCGCATGATCGATGCTTTATAAAACCGTGCTGATTTGTGGACAGAAGCTATTCCGTCACAAAGACCGTTTTTTATATTCGATCTGAAAATAAATTCAAAAATTCTGAAAAAACCGATGTGAAAGATACTGATGTATAGTTTTTTGGGTCCGTTCTTTTACTCTGTTTATAAACAGGAGTGACATGCGCTTTTCTCGGTCGCTAACCCTATGCGCTGGCCGAGAGATTCGCTATAAACACATGCTGCGTACTCTTTGTAACACCGAATTTGGATTCCCTCCGGACATGGCGACTTATTTGTTGCCAGTCGTTCGAATGCGCTTGTCGTGACGCATTTCGTGGGTAGTATCCAGAGTCGAACAATACAACAATAACCAGATGAATCGCCTGTTTCTAGGAATGCGGGTCATTTGAGGGACGCTAAACTGGTTGAGGTAAAGCATGTGATGCTGCATTCCCCTCCAAAAAGTCTGCCCAATCTCACATTTTATTTGACTTTGATAAGAAAGCGTTGCAAAAATAAAATTTTCGTGCTTATCGAATATCGTGTACAGGAGTTGAAGATGCTGGGCAACAAAAAATGCTTAGCATGCTGCACATGGTGCCCGTCCTTTGTTGACGTCGGCAGCGTCGCAGAACTGGGCCGTGTTTTCTTCACTGGCAAGGCGTGTTCACCTTAGTCGATACTTAAATATCTAAACACAAGAATTTTGGGCAACCGAAAATCCATATGTCTTTCATGAAAACGCCCTGCATTGTCGTGAAATTAGAGTGTGGTGTGCGGCGTCACGTCATCGAACAGGGAGTCCTGCTTTCCTCGAAAGTACAGTAACTAGTGATTTGTACCAAGATGTCTGGTTTATTTCTCTATTTGAGGCAGCAGCACGCTGCCGCTTGTCACGCATCTAACGAAACAATTCGTTTCTGAAACGAATTCTTTGGTGATCGAATCGTCTGTGAAGGATTATGGCCCCTACGTTCTTCCGATATGACGTGCCCAGACTTCTTCCTGAGGGGACACCATGAAGGAATGGCCTACAAAAACAGGCTGCGCACACTAGTGTAACTAGAGGCTAACAGAACAATGGAGATTGACAGCATCAGCGTCAACGTGCTCTGCAAAGTGACTTCTGATTTATTGGAATGAGCATATATTATTAAAAAAATGTGTCTGAGGATTTTGATAATCCTGCATGCTAGGAGATCCGCCAATGTCATATTATCAGGGTCAATTTTAAAAATCTAGAAATAGGGATATAAGCAAAACGTATAGTTTTAACTTAAAAAAACAAGTAACTTATTTATTATACAAAACAAGAGAGATCAGTATAAAAATTAAAAGTGTGTATTACTTATCTGTAAAAGCAAAATTTAATTTAAAGCTGAATATTGTAAAGCGCAATTAAATCTGTTTAATGATCAGAGTTTTAGAAAAATTCAATACACGTAAAATAGTTTTTGTACGGCAGTTACGAAATAAAATAAGAGCCACTAATTTGAGAAGATCTAATTCCTTGTGCAAGAAATGGTCTTTTCCAACTAACATCCGTCCTGTTATTGGCACTACCTCTGTTCTCTTAGCACTGAACCATTTATGCGAAACTTCATCTATAGTTTTCTTTACTTAAACGAAGTTTTGGAGTTCGCCTAACGTGCAGAGTTTAAACTGAAGCAGTCTGTGACACAAATTTCCTAGCTCTTTTTCTTTTTTTTAATATCATATTATTCAGATGAAGATACGGTATTACATTCGCACATTGTTTCGGTTTTCACCTTTTTTCAATCTTCTTATGATGTCGAATTTCTGGTGGATTGACAACGTCACATATTTGGGTTTAGCTGTTTTAGACGCACTTTTGCTCTGTTTGGAAAACATATTCACCAGCTGTACAAATTTCTTACTCTGCTGTAGAGTATTTGACAGTCGTACAAGTAGCTGAATGTTGATAAAGTACGATGGCTTTATTTAATAACTGTTAAATGAAACTGCACAGCATTGATGCAAACGTAAGCACTGTAAATTTATGTCTAGTGTACGAAAAATCGTGGATACAGTACTAGCTCAGAGCTGGCGTATCTTGGCAAGAGTATGTATAATCAATCACTGCTCGAGGAGTTCCGATGTTTCTCGAAGGCGTCCTACTGTAGTGCCAACCGCGCCCAACTAAAATTAATGGAAAATTTCTGATGCATGCCGGACCGTCGAGTCTGCCGGATTATGGAGTGCCAGATTATCGCCGTCTTGCTGTACATATACAGACAGTAACGTCGAATGAAAATTTGTACCAAGTCAGGGATTCGTACCCAGGTCTCGTGCTCAGTAGGCAGATGCACTAACCATTACTCCACCCTGGTACAGTAACTTTGTACATCTGCATGGACTATCCTCAGTCGAAATTCCCATTCACGCCTGAGACCACTCGGTATTCCCCCTACACTCGAACAGCATTGCAGAGGCTGTCTAACAGTATTGCTTAAACCCTAGGCATATACGGTTTAACCAAATGAAACTGTATTGTTCCAGAGGCCTTTTCAAGACTTTTACATCTTTGGTGTGTTTATAGGGTGTTTCACAATTTATGTTACACCGTTCTAGAGGATCTGGAGGGGACTTAGTAGAACAGGTTTTATATAGGAACCCATGTCAGAAAACATCATCCAGCGACAATACAGAGCGTCGAAATTACAGGCGCCGGCGCCTGTAAATGTATGCATATACATAGCCATGATGATGTTACAAACTTTCAAGGATGATGGAGAAGGTTCAATATATCGGTTCGATGTAACGGGCCCTATACAGGAAACGAACGAGTTGAAGTTTATAAACGAAAACCGTTCTGATACATCTGACATTGGAATATATGTACCGGAACTGTTGTTGCTAAGAATGTAGGGCATGGATCTTTCAGAGGTGGTAATTGGACCAAGACAAGAAAAAAATGTTTATTAAATATGGGCTCCAAAAGGCATTCTGAAGAGCTATCAGCACTTGTTTGTCTTCCCTAATCTGAAACATCTTTATTGAACAAATGTTCATAGCTCTTAAAGTATGCATTTTAGAGCTTGTATTTACTAGAAATTTTTTTTTTTTGTTTTGGTCTATACTACCACTTCTGAAAGTTGCATACTCTACATTCTTAACAACAGTATCAGTAAATGTGTTCCAGTGTCAAGAGACATGAGAACGCTTTTCGCTTATAACTTTAGACTCGTTCGTTTCTGATAGCTACGCTTACCTCAAATTGATACATTTAACCTTCTCCTTCATATTTGAAACTTTTTAACGGCATCTCGGAATCAGTCTGTATATACACATAACTACAGACGCTGGCGCGTATGCCTCGACCCTCTTTAATGCCGTTGGATGACGTTTCCTCACATGGATGAGATTTTCCCTCTGCAGCGGAGTGTGCGCTGATATGAAACTTCCTGGCAGATTAAAACTAGGTGCCGGACCGAGACTCAAACTCGGGGCCTTTGCCTTTAGTGGGGAAGTGCACTACCGTCTGAGCTACCCAAGCACGACTCACGCCCCGTCCTCACAGCAATACTCCTGCCAGTATCTCGTCTCCTACTTTCCAAAGTTCACAGAAGCTCTTCTGCGAACCTTACCCGCGAAAGAGGTCCCGAGTTGGAGTCTCAGTCCGGCACACAGTTTTAATCTGCCAGGAAGTTTCCTGACGTGGTTTCCTACGCCAAACTTGATCTAGTAAGTCCCCTCTACGACCTCTACATGTGTGTAACATGAGCTTTGAAATGCCCTGTATATACACACTGAAGTGAGAAATGAAAAGTTTTACTGTGAGTGGGATTCGAACCTGGGTCACCAGCTCGTTAGGCAGATGCGTTAACCATTACGCCACCCCTAGCACAGCGTTGGTGCACAACTGCGCGAATTACCGTAGCACGCCTCCCCCTCAATCTAAGTTGTCATGCGTTCGTTGTTGAAGTGCTATTCCAATACAGTTGGAGAGCCTTTGCAACGCTGTTCTAGTTTATGGGGAATACTAGATGGGTTGAGGCATGAATGGAAATTTATACTGAGGAGGAAGGTGTACAAGGGTAGTCTGCGCAGTGGCATAGTGGTTAGCACATCTGCCTAGTGAGCAGGAGACCTGGGTTCGAAACGTTTTCTTTGGTACTAATTTTTATCCGTCGCTTCAGTCTGCGTATACATGCATCATAGATGTTTTGAGACTTGGAAAGAACTGTGGAACTGTGGAGTTTCATTTGAGTAAACACATATACTACGAACTCACTTATAGGTTTTGATGCGCGCGACGTTTCGATCACCGTGGCTAACTGTCGCATGTCACCCCTCGGTCGACAGGTTACAGCACGGTAAGTGGGAAGCACCCACGGCCAAGTTGTGACAGCGCAGCGTCGGGGCCCCCGCAGCCGGCGTGGGCACGTGAGGCGGCCAGCTAGCAGCTTCCTGGCGCGGCCTCTAAATATAGCCCCGGGGTCACAGTTTAATTGTGCCCGGGGTCACAGTTTTCTTGCATTAATTACACTCCGCCTCGTAGAAGGCACAAATTAGTGTGGCTGCGTGTACCAGTGTCAAGTGGCTTATCTGCCTTGTGCCTTTTGCCGCAGCCTCTGTATCGCGAGAACAGCACACACGCTCTCCCAGCGGCGACTGCGCGTCGCGCTATTTCTGCGCTTTGTAGTGACCTCGAGCTACCACGCCGGGGCGGTCCCGGCGCCGGATGTTTACGTTGCTCGTATCACTTGCTACGTTATGTACGCTTCGCGCAGCACACTTTTTTTTACAAATTCTTCGTTTCGTTGGTCATAGAGCTGTTTCGTCGTGACCGAAGAGGACGAATTACTGCCGCAGAATGCGCATGAGCTTGGTTTCATTCACAAGTCTAAAACGACCTAGTTCTAAAACGACCTACTTCTTTCCCCGCTTCACTGAGCAAAGCTGGAGAGTTGCTTGAGTAAATTACGACTCCTGCCGCATAGCTTCACTTCATTCGGTTTTTGCGTCATTTTCCCAATGACGAAAACGAAGTCTTCAAACAACTGCACCTTATCTTTTACACATGTGACCATTAACATACGACGGAAGAAAAGAAGGGATCAAGGAAGGAAGGAAGATTAGAGTTTAACGTCCCATCGATATCGAGGTCATTAGGGACGAAGCGCAAGCT
This sequence comes from Schistocerca gregaria, assembly GCF_023897955.1. Lineage (NCBI taxonomy): Eukaryota > Metazoa > Arthropoda > Insecta > Orthoptera > Acrididae > Schistocerca > Schistocerca gregaria. Next base: position 426,738,012 of record NC_064922.1, read on the forward strand.
GGGCATAATTCAAGGTTAGAGATGGAAAGCAGCCGTGTATTTCCAAACGAACAATCTCGGCATTGGCCTGGTGCAATTTAGCGAAAACACAGAAATTTTTGAGAACATTTCTCGTGGAGAAACAGTGGTCTGGCTTAAAGAACTTTAAAAATTAATTACAACCAGTCTTGACAGCAAAAAAATTTATTTCGATGGTTAACTGTTTAGGTCAGTATTTGACCACTCTCTGCCCCTTATGCTAGCCGGTGGCGGTGACTGAAGCGGGTTCGAGGAGTCACAACACCCGCTCCATTCACCGCCACCACCTATCGTCATGGTATGAGGAATTGAGGATGGTTAAATACTGATCGAAACCGGTTATCGTCGACATAAATGTTTCTGCGGTCGAGACTGGTTTTAATACATTTTTAAAAAACAAACAACCTAAAACCAGAATGGTCGGACGTGGATTTGGACCGTTGTTCTGGAGAATGTGATTCCAGTGTGCGCACCATTGCGCCACCTCACTCAGTGTTAATATACAGGTTGGTTACAATTAAACTTTCGTTACTTGAGACAGTGTGGACGGAAAAATATTTATTGTATGGGTAGACAACTTTATAGGGGTGTTTCCAGAACGAGATTATCACTCTGCAGCGGAGTGTGCGCTGATATGAAACTTCCTGGCTGATTAAAACTGTGTGCCGGACCGAGACTCGAACTCGGGAGCTTTGCCTTTCGCCCTCACAGCTGTGAGGACGGGGCGTGATTCGTGCTTGGGCAGGTTAGTTGGTAGAGCACTTGCCAGCGAATGGCAAAGGTCCCGAGTTCGAGTTTCAGTCCGGCACACAGTTTATATTTTCCAGGAAGTTTCATATCAGCGCACACTCCGCTGCAGACTGGAAATCTCGTTCTGGAAACATCCCCCAGGCTGTGGCTAAGCCATGTCTCCGCACTATCCTTTCTTTCAGGAGTGCTAGTTCTGCAAGGTTCGCAGGAAAGCTTCTGTAAAGTTTGGAAGGTAGGAAACGAAATACTGGCAGAAGTAGAGCTGTGAGGACGGGGCGTGAGTCGTGCTTGGGTATCTCAGATGGTAGAGCACTTGCCCGCGAAAGGTAAAGGTCCCGAGTTCGATTCTCGGTCGGGCACACAGTTTTAATCTGCCCGGAACTTTCACTTCATATACCATCCCAACACCAGCTTCAACCAACTCTATACACTGGAACCCGCTGTGATTTTTATTCATCATAGCAACTATAATTTGTCTCCATCTACTCCAGTTCACATCAGGGCTTCCCACTCCCTCTTCCCTTTCTACACTACTGGCCATTAAAATTGCTACACCAAGAAGAAAGCCAGATGATAAGCGGATATTCATTGGACAAATATATTATACAACTGACATGCGATTACATATTCACGCAATTTGGGTGCATAGATCCTGAGAAATCAGTACCCCGAACAACCACCTCTGGCCGTAATAACGGCCTTGATACGCCTGGGCACTGAGTCAAACAGAGCTTGGATGGCGTGTAAAGGTACAGCTGCCCGTGCAACTTCAACACGATTCCACAGTTCATCAACAGTAGTGACTGGTGTATTGTGACGAGCCAGTTGCTAGGCCACCATTGACCAGACGTTTTCTATTGGTGAGAGATCTGGAGAATGTGCTGGCCAGAGCAGCAGTCGAATATTTTCTGTATCCAGAAAGGCCCGTACAGGACCTGCAACATGCAGTCGTGCACTATCCTGCAGAAATGTAGGTTTTCGCAGGGATCGAATGAAGGGTAGAGCCACGGGTCATAACACATCTGAAATGTAACGTCCACTGTTCAGAGTGCTGTCAATGCTAACAAGAAGTGACCGAAACGTGTAACCAATGGCACCCCATACCATCACGCCGGGTGATACGCCAGTATGGCGATGACGAATACACGCTTCCAATGTGCTTCCGCCGCGATGTCGCCAAACACGGATGCGACCATCGTGATGCTGTAAACAGAACCTGGATTCATCCGAAAAAAAACGACGTTTTGCCATTCGTGCACCCAAGTTCGTTGTTGAGTACACCATCTCAGGCGCTCCTGTCTGTGATGCAGCGTCAAGGGTAACCGCAGCCATGGTCTCCGAGCTGATAGTCCATGCTGCTGCAAACGTTTTCGAACTGTTCGTGCAGATGGTTGTTGTCTTGCAAACGTCCCCATCTGTTGACTCAGGGATCGTGACGCGGCTGCACGATGCGTTACAGCCATGTGGATAAGATGCCTGTCATCTCGACTGCTAGTGATACGAGGCCGTTGGGATCCAACACGGCGTTTCGTATTACCCTCCTGAACCCACCGATTCCATATTCTGCCAACAGTCATTGGATCTCGACCAATGCGAGCAGCAATGTCGCGATACGATAAACCGCAATCACGGTAGGCTACAATCCGACCTTTATCAAAGTCGGAAACGTGATGGCACGCATTTCTCCTCCTTACACGAGGCATCACAACAACGTTTCACCAGGCAACGCTGGTCAACTGCTGTTTGTGGATGAGAAATCGGTTGGAAACTTTCCTCATGTCAGCACGTTGTAGGTGTCGCCTCCGGCGCCAACCTAGTGTGAATGCTGTGAAAAGCTAACCATTTGTATATCACAGCATCTTCTTCCTGTCGGTTAAATTTCGCGTCTGTAGCACGTCATGTTCGTGGTGTAGCAATTTTAATGGCCAGTAGTGTATTTCTCCCCAGTCCCCCATCCCTCTTCAGATACTACGGCGCTCCCCACACACGAAACTCGTCTTTTCTTTCAGTCTTTCCATTTTGCATCGTATCGCCCACATTCATTTCCAGTTACCACCCAACGGTTTATGTATTTACACCCACACCATTCTCTCCTTCCCCTTTGTTTAACGTCCACATAATTTTTTTATCCAGCGTAGGTCCTTCAGCTTTTTCACCCTTGCTGTATTGTTCTTATTTATCTTAGGTGATTCAAAAGGAAAGAACGGATTTCAATTGTTTGTTACGTACAAACTATAAAAGGTAGAAACACATTGCGAATGTCACTGGACGGGGTTATGTTCAAAGTTTTGACACAGCTGCTCTTTGTTTGTATGACATGGAGACAACGCCATAAGAGAAATCGTTCCGTGTGTTGGAATTTGCGCGAAGGCTATGCATTGTTCAAGTGCAGCGTGTATTCCACTGTCGATTTAGCAAGCAGATTTATGAACGGTATACAAAATTCTTGGAAGTTCGTTGCATGGCCAAATGGAAGAGCACGGTCGCTCATACTCGTATGATGAAAATGTCGAGCGTTCGAACGAAGCCCTCGAAAGTCCACAAAATGTACTACATTTTCGATGTTTCTCGAGCAACGCACGGTATTCATGTTGAATGTGTGGTACAGTGTCTGTGCGAACATAAAACTAGGAATCTTTCTCTCTCTAGTGACATGCACAAAATATTTCTACCTTTCTTAGTCTGTAATAAACAACTGAAATCTGTTTTTTCCTCCTGAATCACCGTGTATATTATAATAGCTTTGGATGAAGAGCGGAATTTGTAGTGCTGACAGCCCTCGGAGAGAGGGGGAGAACAATAAACAAAACGAAAGGCCTTCCATACACTCAACTACGAGTAAGATTAAGAAAGAACTTTACACGACTTGGAGAAAACAAAACCTGATAATATCGTCAGAGTAAGATAAAGGATGCTGAATCGACCAAACAGCCATACAACGACAGCCAATCAGTGGCAAGAGGACGGAACTGCCCGAATATAACCTCGCTTGCCTCACGCACCTTTGGTGCTAAAGAGCGTAGTTACTAATTAAATTAGTTGTGGGTAATTGGAAGTTGGTGCAAAGCTATGCAAACGTTAAATTTCTATCGATGGCTGATTACGTAAGATGCGAGTTTTCTGTGGCATGGTGTGGATAAAGCTATACGCTGTTGAACCCGAATGCGATTAACTTGTTAAGATAAGGGGCAATACTGCAGACAAAAACACTGCAGCACAATAGCCGACATATGGAACTGTGGGGCACAACGTTAAACTGGGAGAAGCTTTGAGGCACGGTTCAAAGAGGATAAGGATGCCGTACGTTTGAAAAATGCAACAAAATCCACATTTGCAATGCACACAACTCTTAAACAGTTATGGAATAAATAGTAGTCAAGAACACATCCAGATATTACATCACGCTGAGAAAAATAGCCTTATGAATCTACTTGAAGAGCTTGAAATATATGTTCAGAAATCTATATAACCACATAATCTCTTCAATGGACAGACTGACTTAGCCAATGTAGCGTGTCTTCAAAATTTCATTTACCGCTTTCCAGTTTGGCTGGTTGGTTTGTAGATTAAAGGGACTAAACTGCGTGGTTATCAGTCCCCTTTCCAATGTGAAAAATGAATAAACACTACACCTTTTGACAATAACAACAAGCAGGTACTAACCCAATATAAAAAAGTACGTAAAATATAACAGCTTATTTACTCATTCATTATTACAATGGTCTAATTAATTGAAACCTTCAACTAGCTATCAAATTTTAATATAATGTTCTCCATCGTAATGTTCATTTATGCACAACTATCTCCCATCATTTACTTTGTTCCCTATGTATATTATAATATTTACATGCAGTTGTTCCAGTTTCATTTCTTAACAGACTGGTTTATTTATTTATTTATCTTAATTGTAAACAGTTCTCAATAACTCAAAATTGTATGTAATGAAGCGTTTGTAAGTTTGTCAGCTCAGTGTATGTACTGAAACATTTCTGAGAGAGAAAGTGTTTGGCACTGTTATAATAGTCATAAAGCAGTCTTTGTATACATACTTTCGTGTGTGAGTATGTGTTACTGCGTGATTACCAGCAGTCAGTATTGCAACGTAATGACGTGGTATTTGCAACGTAAGTAACCTAAAAATAGGACAGTTTCACTTTAGTATTTAGCTGACATTGTTATTAGTCATTATTAGGTACAATTACAGTTAAATATGCTGTTTTTCGCGTCGTGTTTTGGTTGTAGGGAACGACTACCCGAAAGAATTTTCAAAAGTGCAAACAGGTGAAAATTAACGTAAATAACAACAATCGTGTTTCTTAACGCGGACAGCCGTCTGATGATGAACCTGTCGGACGGAAATCAGTAACGACGTTATTTGTGTTACATTTTTGAAAGTGGTTGGTTGTTATTTCGTCCGTGCAAGAATCAACTTGTGTAATGTTATTAATAACGCAACGTTAGCGCCATATGCTTTAATTTTTGCTAAAGTACAGCGAATATAAATGAACTTTTAAACGAACAATTACAGTACCGCAGCATAACACAGCAGCTAAACGGGACAAAACTGCCCTGCTAGACACTGCCGAACACATTCGCTTACTGAACAAACTTCGGCGCGCTCGTCGTTGTTTGACACTGGTATTTATGACGGTGGCTCCAGAAGGATACATTTGTGCTCTATGCTTTCCTGGAAAATTTCGCTCGTTTCGACGCCAACTGTTCTTTTTTTCTCTTTCTCTTTGAGCCATTGTCTTCTGACTGGTTTCATACAGCCAGCCATGAATTCCTCTCCTGCGCTAACCTCTACATTTCAGAACAGCACTTGCAACATACTTCCTCAATTATTTGTTGGATTTTTTTCCAATCTCTGTCTTCCTCTACAGTTTTTATGCTGTACAGTTCCCTCTAGCTCATGGAACTTATTGCTAGATGTCTTAACACATGTCCTATCATCCTGTCCTGTCTTCTCGTGTTTTCCAGTGTTCCTTTCTTCGCCGATTCTGCAAAGCCGCCGGCCAGAGTGGTTTAGTGGTTCTAGCCGCTCAGTCCGGAACCGCACGACTGCTACTGTCGCAGGTTCGAATCCTGCCTCGGGCATGGAAGTGTGTGATGTCCTTAGGTTAGTTAGGTTTAAGTAGTTCTACGTTCTAGAGGACTGATGACCACAGATGTTAAGTCCCATAGTGCTCAGAGCCATTTGAACCATTTTACTGCAAAGCACCGTATCTAAAACGCTTCGATCTTCTTTTCGTCTGGCTACACACAGTCCACGATTGACTACCATACAATGATATGCTCCAAACATATAGTCTCAGAAATTTCTTCCTCAAAGTGAGGCATATGTTTGATACCAGTAGACTTCTCTTGGCCAGGAACGCCCTCTTTGCCTCTGATAGTCTGCTTCTTATGTCTTCCTTTCTCCGTCCGTCATGGGTTATTTTGCTTCCAAAGTAGCAGAATTCCTTAACATGTCTACTTCGTGATCACCAGTTTTGATGTTAATCTTTTCGCTATTCTCATTACTGCTACTTCTCATTACTTTCGCCTTTCTTAGGTTTACTCTCAGTCCATCTTCTGTACTCATTATACCGTTCATTCCACACAACAGATTCTGTAATTTCTTCTCACTTTCCATGAGGATGGAACTGCATCAGCAATTCTTGTCACTGATTTCCTTCCAGCGTGATTTTAATCTCAATCTTGTTTCCTTTGTTTCCGTAATTACTTCTTCTATGTGTAGACTGAACAGCAGAGGCGAAAGATTGCATCCCTCTCATAAATTCAGTTCGTTCTTGGTCTTCCAGTCTTATTGTTACCTCTTGGTTCTTGTATACATTGTATATTACACGTCTTTCCCTACACCTTACTCCTATGTTTCTCAGAATTCGAACATATTGCGTCATGGTCACAAACAGTCTGAAAATCATGTAAAGTCGTTGCAGGGGAGGTCCCGCTGAGAAAAAATTCAACAGTTATTTAATTAGCCAATCAGGTCGCTGCGCGAGCAACTTCGAGCACTTGCGAGCGCTAAAATGCAGTAATCAACAGACAGTGGGTATGTGACTCACCACTTGTTCGGACACTCATTACCAGTTAAAAGGTGCCTTTCTCAGATGCGATGAATTTCATCTAGGTGACCAAAAGCTACGTTTGTTCGCTTTTGAGGAAATCAAACGAAGAACACGTTTGGCGACACTGTCTTTGGCAGTCTGCTTGAAATTGCGCGCCCAACGATCTTATTGGCTAACTTGGATGCTAAGTAATTCGGAAACGGCGCAACGTATCGAATTTTTTCCTTAAGTGCTTTTTCTCAGCATAGCTTCCCCTGCGACGTTCTCACAAGCTTTCAAGACTGTTTCTGACCATCCTTCACATAGACTACAGGTTGATGAGTCAGGAAAGACGTAACACCCCTTTTATTTCGCGAATGGTTCCAGTTACAGAAACGATATTTCGGCAGTTGTCAGTATGCTGAGGGGCACGTAATTGTTTTGCGTAGATAATGCTCTGAACTTTGGTATCGACCAAGATATTGAAACAAATATGGTTCTTTTAATAGAACCGCAAGATTTTCATAACTGCTTCTGCATAATTCTCTCTGAGCGCCCTGTATAGTCTTGCTATCTTCGAAAATGTGTGAATAATGTTTTACGAATGTCTGATGGTATGTCACCTGTCTCATAGATTTGAACAGTACCCTACTCTGACCTTATTATCAGGTTGTTTGCCTCCACGATGTATAATTTGAACCGACGCCTTACTTAGTATTCCAGCGTCGTCTGCTGCGCCAGCGGCGATAAGAGAGGAGTATTCGTGCTGGGAGGCGCAGGTAACAAGAAACACGCATGCACCGAGGCGCGCACAAAGGCGTTCCTGCACGCGAGGGGGCTGCCGGCTATCTGGCGCGGTCGCGCTCACAGAGGGCCGCGGCGCGAGCCCCGTCGCGGCCTGTTGTGTCTGCGCGCGCCTCAATAAGTGACACGCTGGCGCCCTCTTATTCGGCTGCGCGGCGTCAATGCGTTATGGGTCGTAAAAGGGCCCCGTAGCTGCGGCCGCGACTGCACAATGCCGCGTTTCATTATGCGCGCCGCGACGGCTCCCAACTCCGGAAGGCTCTCTCATTAAACGCCACCCCACCTCCCTCCCCCTGGTTCCTGTGACGGCGCCGTGACCACCTCGTGTTGAGTTCGGCCGTCCTGGTCAGTTCGCAGCCGGAGCCTCCTTCCGAGGCGGATCTCAGCTCCACGCTACCTGCTGCACGTACTAAACAGCACACCTGCTCTGTAATCGACTGCATTCTTACTATTTCTTTGAGAAGTAGCAGTAACGAGAACAGCGAAAAGATTAACATCGGAACAGATGATCACGAAGCAGACAAGTTAAGGAATTCTGCTACTTTCGAAGCAAAATAATCCATGACGGACGGAAAAACGAAGACATTAAAAGCCTCACCGTCAGAACTGTTACTTTTATTAAATTACTAGCTGACAAACCTGGCATTGTCCGGACACGTATTTATTCCAATTTCTATTAGTCCTCCTCCTTCCTCCCCCTCCCCCCTTCTGAGTAACTCCTCCTCCCCCACCCCTCACTTACTCTCTCTATCCACCTGCCGAAACATCCATCCTGTCCCTCTCCCTTTCTTTCTCTCTATCTACCTCCTCCCATCACTCCCTGTCCATTTGCTGCTCCACAGCCCTGCCCGCTGCTGCTTTCCCCTCTGTCCATCTCCTGCTCTTCCCTCACCGGGATGGTACCTTTGAAAGGGCACGGCCGACTTCCTCTCCATCCTTCCCTAATCCAACGGGACCGTTGACCTCGCTATTTGGTCTCCTTCCCCCAAATCAACCAACCGACCAAACTCTGTCCATTTCTACATATCCCTTCCAATTCCATCTCCTGCTCTTCCCTCTTTTTGTCCATCATCTCCTTTTCCCCATTCATTTCCTCCTCTCTCTTTGCCGCCCGGAGTGGCTGAGCGGTTCTAGGTGCTACAGTCTGGAACCGCGCTACCGCTACGGCCGCAGGTTCGAATCCTGCCTCGGGCATGGGTGTGTGTGATGTCCTTAGGTTAGTTAGGTTTAAGTAGTTTTAAGTTCTAGGGGACTGATGACCTCAGAAGTTGAGTCCCATAGTGCTCAGAGCCATTTCATTTCTCTGTCCATCTCCTCCTCCGCACTATCTCTGCCCATCTCTTCCCGCCTCCTGTCTCTGTATATTTCCTCCTCTTTTCTTTTTCTGTCCATCTTCTCCCCTCCCCTATATCTGTCCATTACCGCCTCCTCGCTCAGCCCACCTCTTCCTGCTTCCCCATGTGTGCCAATTCCCTCCTGCTGCTCCCTCTCCTCAACCTTCTCTTTCCACTTTAATCCTACCGCCCCAGTAAGACGCTGGTGATTCTTACTCCCACAGCATTTCTTTCCAGATCGTAACTAATGTGTATACCAAATTTCACTGAAATCTTTCCAGGGTGGTCGTTTCACCCATCCGTGGCTTTGCCCACATACGCTCATGTCAAATTTATTTCACAAATATTTAAAATATTTCACACATACTTGTACACATATTTCACCTATATCTCTAGAAAATTTCGCCCTGCAGTTTCATTTTCACGCAGCTGACTATTTATGACGACTTATCTCCTGAACTGTGTGACATACAACAATGTAATTTTTCAGCTAAATCCAGTGGTATATGTGTCTTCGAAATGTGTTCTGAACAGAGCTGGTAGTACAGAAGTAATGAATTAAAATGTCGTGCATCATGCGACACGTTTTCACGCATCCCTGGTGTTTGACGTCATATCTTCTGAACTATATGTCGTACATTGATATTTTTTGCAGGTGCATTCAGCCACGTACTTGGACACCGTCTGTGAACTGTGTTGCGAATAGAATTAGTAGTAAAGAAGTAATAAATTAAAACATTATGCATGATGCAGCAGGTTTAAATGCACATTAGTGTTTGATTTCCTATCTCCTGAATGATGTATCGTGCAATAACATAATTTTGCAGGTACAGGTTGAGTCACCTAACAATACCACTGAAAACACCTCCCAAACCACGACAAACACTGAATAACCAATTCCACAGACCGAAAGTGAGGAGAGGGGCTGGTGAAACTGGTTACTAAAAATCACCGAGAAATGCACGAAAGTATGATTTTCAACATATACCTACGCTTCTTTAATGTAAACCTGTTATTATTTTTAGTTCAACTGAAAACAGAAGCAAACACTTAATCAATGCCGTTTGTTACATTGTAAAATGTTAAGTACATCTGGAGTAATTTGAAACGTAAAGTTGACGCTTGAAACCTCAGACGTTCATTCGCACTTTGTATCAAACAAGATCTGTAGGTGTATGTTAAGAAGACTACCATTTTTACGAGTTTGGCTGTCTCAGTGTCTGCATGTAGCGCTTTCTGAATTAGTCCTTGTACTCAGAGTAACTGTAGTACACTTTGTTACCACACTTCTCTGATAGTATAGTGTACACAAGTAAGAACGAAAGCCGGCTAGAGTGGCCGAGCGGTTCTAGGCGCTACAGTCTGGAACCGCGCGACCGCTACGGCCGCAGGTTCGAATCCTGCCTCGGGCATGGATGTGTGTGATGTCCTCTGCTTGGTTAGGTTTAAGTAGTTCTAAGTTCTAGGGGACTGATGACCCCAGAAGTTGTCCCATAGTGCTCAGAACCATTTGAACCATTAAGAACGTAAGTACGCACAGTAGGTACGTGAGAAGGTCGCAAGTTGAACAGTATGTACAGTGTTTTAAGATCTGTGAAAATGGTTTAGTCTAACTCTGAAAATGGAGATATGATACTCATCTATGGCGAGTGTAGACAAAATGCAGCTGCAGCCTGCAGGTTGTATGCAGAAAGGTACCCGACAGAGATCATCCAACGCGCCGCACATTTGAAAACATCTACAAACAATTGTATGTAACAGGTACGGTCGTAACACGGAAACGGGTCCGTAACAAACCCATCACAGGAGAAACAGGAGCAGTTGGTGTGTTAGCTGCTGTTGCTGTGAACCCACACATGAGTTCACGTGACATCGCTAAAGGCAGTGCAATGAGTCAAAGTAGTGTAATGCGCATACTTCATCGTCACAAATTTCACCCATATCATGTGTCGCTGCATCAGCAATTACATGGAGATGACTTCAATAATCGAGTGAATTTCAATCGATGGGCATTAACAGTGAATGCGTTGCAGTTCTACCTGTTTACCGATGAAGCAGGTTTCACAAACCACGGTGCAGTGAGTTTATGAAACATGCATTACTGGTACGTGGATAATCCTCGATGGCTTCGACAGGTAGAGCGACAGCGACCGTGAAATGTAAATGTATGGTGCGGAGTAATTGTCAACCATATCATTGGTCCTCACTTCATTGAAAGCACCCAAACAGCTGCAACATACATCGAGTTTCTACAAAGTGATCTGCCAACATTGCTAGAAAATGTGCCGCTGGAAATGCGTAGACGTGTGAGGTATCAACATGATGGTGGTCCTGCACATTTTGCAATGAGCACTAGGCTGATCCTTGACAGGATGTTCGACGGACGTTTCATAGGACGTGACAGACGCATAAATTGGCCAGCCCGTTCTCCTGATTTTACACCTTTAAACTTCTTTCTTTGGGGTACGTTAAAGGAGAACATGTGCCATGATGTGCATACACCCCCAGACGATATGAAACATGGTATTGAGGCAGCCTGTGGTAACATCACACCAGATGTACTGCGTTGTGTAAGACATTCATTACGCGGTAGATTGTAAATGTGTGCTGCAAATGATGGGCGCCACTTTGAACATTTATTAGCCTGAAATGTCAGGACAGACTCTTTTACGTTCTGTAATTGAAAATAAAAAAAAACAAGTTTGTAAGTTTTAACTAAATTCTCATGTTAATGTACATTTTATTCTAACAAATCAGTGCAGTACAATATTCTTCAGAGAAAAAGAGTAATAAAAATGTTAACATGTGGACGTAACGTGCTGTTCATGTCTCTTCTGTTCTTTTTGTATCCCTAATTAATTCGGTTCTCTCCGATACACACGATTGAACTGCTGAGGAGTTACTTTTCGTTACAAATTACTCTGGATGTACTTAACATTTTACAATGTAAGAAATGACACTGATTAAGTATTTTTTCCTATTTTCAGTTGTGCTAAAATAATAGCAGGTTTCCATTAAAAAACCTTAGTATGTGTTGAAAATGATACTTCCGTGCATTTCTCAATGGTTTGTATTAACCAATTACACCAGCCCCTCTCCTCACATTCGGTCTGCGGATTTGATTATTCAGTGTTTGTTGTGGTTTGGGAGGTGTTCCCAGTGGTAATTTTAGGTGACTCACCCTGTATATTCAGTGGTATATGTGAACTCTGTCTGCAAAATGTGTCGCGACTACAGTCACTGGTAATGAAATAATAAACTGAAATGTCATGTTTCATGTGGCAATGTGGCAGTTTTAGTGCACGAACAGCGAAATTGTAGTAAGTGATAAACTTTTTTCCTTCCATAATTTTGCGGGAGGTGTCGGCCAGAAAAAGTTTCGTGAAGGTTTAAAATTACGTGGAATGCATGTTGCAAGTCAGTATATGCTCTCATTCTCAAACAGTGGATGACGAAAATATGGGTACTCGCGCATCGTGGGCCACACTGCTCTTTTGTCTCTACACCATTCTTACCTCACAGTGATTCTTCCCAGACAGTAAGTGGTGTACCTAGCTTGGTTGAAATCGGTCCAATGGTCTGGGAGGAGACGTGGAACGTACGCTGATCAGCCAAAAACATTTTGAAAACCGGTTTAATAGCTTGTTTGTCCGTCTTTGGAACGAAATACATTACTGATTCTGCATATGAGGGATCCGATAGTTTTTTGGTAGGTGTGTGGAGGTATGTAGCATTAGATATCTACCCACAGGTCATCTAATTCACGTAAATAACGGGCTACTGATATGTGTATGTGGTGATGGCACCCGGTAGCCACCCATATGGGTTCCATAGTATTTACATCAGGCGAATTTGCTCCCTGACGCGCCAACGTGAGTTCACTAACTCCTAAGACCACAGTTGCACAGTTCTGGCTTCGGGACACGGACAATTATGCTGCTCAAAGATGACATCCCCGTAGGCGAAGACCTCGAGCTTGGAGGGATGCAAGTGCTCACTGCAGTCGTAATTGACGATGTCGTTGGGTCAACATGTGAACGCGTAGGGGTGCTCTGGTGCAGGGCACCATGTTCAACAATGTGCCATGAACGGTGTGCTCCGAAACACTTGTGCGTACGCCAACATTGTGCTCTCTCGGCAGAGATGCCACAGATCATCGTCGATCGTACTTTACCGAGCAAACAAGGCTCCGAACATCACGTTATGTGAGGTGTTGTGGACGTCCAACCATTTAGCATCTAGTGGTAGTTTAATTATCCTTCTGCGTATTTCCGTAGACGCTCATGACAGTAGCAGGTGAACATTCGACTAGCTTCGCCGTTTTTGAGATACTCATTTGTCAGAGTCGCTTATCTCAGTGGATTTCCACATTTGTAGCCAATATCTTCGCTAAAGTGATCCCCCGTCCGGGTCTGCTCCGCTTACTAATTTTTGTTACTGTGTCACGTGCCGCAACGCCACCAGGCGGCGTCCAACGTCACGGCGGGAAGGGGTCATAATGTTTTGGCTTATTAGTGTACATACATGCATAAGTACGTCCATTTTTTTAATAGGTAGAATTTCGGGCTACTGTGGCGTGGTCGAATTGATTGATAAGATCCTGGATTCCACGAGTGGGTACCACGTTAGCCTCTAATTCAAATGGTTCAAATGGCTCTGAGCACTATGGGACTTAACATCTGAGATCATCAGTCCCGTAGACTTAGAAATACTTAAACCTAACTAACCTAAGGACATCACACATATCCGTGCCCGAGGCAGGATTCGAACCTGCGACCGTAGCAGTAGTGCGGTTCCGGACTGAAGCGCCTAGAACCGCTCGGCCACAGCGGCCGGCTAGTTAGGCTCTGTAGAGAGGCTACAAATATGGTTAAACATTATATCAAGAGGCATCGGAAGAAAAGGGTGTTAAACTGGTTTCCAGTGGTGAGGAACAAGCGTACCAGTCTTCCATGGTGGAGCGATAACGATAGCAATAATGAACTACCGCAACTGACAACCATCAGCTGCGCTCGAGGTCTGGAAACCTGCGCCGTCATACCTTTGCGCGGGAGCATGTAGGACCGAAGTTTTACTGCAATCGGTAGCGAGCCAGGGATAGAATCGGACCGTAACAGAAGCCATAATCCCCCCTGAAGATATCCTCCGCAGCTCGTGACGAAACGTTGGGTTTCTTCAAACAATACAGAGGGGTCCAAAAAAATGTATCCACTGTTTAAAAGTCCATAACTTGCAAAATACTTGACGGAGTTGTCTCAGTTTTTGGTGAAAGCGCAGCTTGGAGTCCAACTTAAAGATATCAGTATAAGTGTTCGAAATGGTCTCCATTAACATCCTCACACAAACGATTCTGCCGAATTGCAGTACGAACTACTGACTGCAACGTGTTCAGTTGGATATTTGCACATGAATGTACGATGGATTCTCCAAGTTCATCCAATGTGCGTGGCTTTTGTCGATAAACGACGTCCTTTAGTGTTCCCCACAGGTAAAAGTCCAGAGGAGTTAGGTCTGGGGAACGTGGTGGATACTCCACAGCACCTCTACGGCCTATCCGTCTTCCTGGTAGATTTTCGTCGAGATACGCCCTAACACGAATTTGGTAGTGGGCTGGGGCACCATCTTGTTGAAATTAAGCTCTTCCGTCTCCATACAAGTCTCGGATGCCAGGTAAAATGGATGTGTGAAGCTTCTGAAGGTGCACCTCACCGGTAACTGTGCCGTCAAAGAAGAACGGCCCAATCAAGCCCCGGTAAGACAACCCACACTACACTTTTACTCCTGAAAATTCACGGCTTTGTCTACATTTAGGCGGCCCAGTAGATGCAATTTTGGCGATTTACTGTACCATTGTGTTTGAACTGTGCCTCATCAGACCACACAATCATCTCTGCAAACTCTTCATCGTTGCACACCATGTTAGTAAACCACTCGCAGTACTCCATTCTACGATCTGAGCCGTCCTCGTTTATTGCGTTTAGCAGTTCCACTTTGCTGTCTTAAAAATTCGCCGAACACTTGAGCGACTCACTCCAGTTTCACGGGCACACTGTCTCACATACTTCTGTGGTGAGCGAGTGAATTGTTGTAACACACGACGGGAGTTAGCTGGACTTGTTACTGTAACAAAACAAAACAACGCAGTACAACGCTAGTGTGGTGTCTGCCGGAACTGCAAACTATTAAACTACCGAAAATGAGACAACTGCGTCTATTAGTTTGCCAGTTATGGACTTTTAAACAGTGGATACATTTTTTTGGACCCCTCTGTATATTCGATAACTTCATAATAGCCCTGAATACTTTAATAGATGTGTTACTTACCATTTTTGTATAGTATTATTATTACTATTATTATTATTATTATTATTATTTAAGATATGCGTGGATGCAAATATCCGCAGTGACAGCTACTTTGTGGATAAAATCATGCGACAATTCAGGCGGGTGTTATCTCCCGATATCTGCAGCAATAATTAGTTTCTGCTTAAAAGGTAAAGGATAGCGACAGTGTTGCAGCTGTGCCCTCTTGCAATGTTTTGTGGTGCCTGGCTGGATGAGAAGAGGGTGGTATGATAGGTGTGTGGCCGGTTTTCTGTCACTACCACACGTGGTTAAAATATACAGGAACCAGTTGAGTACTTTACTTCAGTGATGTCCAATCTGAAGTTCTGTGGTTAACAGCAATCAAATTACATGTACTAATTCTTGAATCTTTTCCGTGACCATACCTGAACTATGTACAATGACTAACGTTCCCTCACAGTTAGCTGAGGTGCGAGGCGACGACTATTAACTGTGGAAGACTAGAGTCCAGTGCGACGTATTGAGGTGCAATGGGAGCTGAGTCCCGATGCGACGTACTAAGGCACTGAGATTGGGAGATTGAGACAACTCGGTCGGCGGCAGCGGCCTATATGAACGCTGCCCAGGGGCGTTATCGGCGCGTAGCCTGGGAGCATGTCTTAGTCTTGTCGTATCATAGGCGTTCCTAGTTCAGCGCATGCTATACAATGTTTCATAGTGCCGACCAGTGTGCTGGCGAAGGCGCATGCCAGCACAGGCTGTATTAGCATTTTCGATAATTTTAATTTCATGCGATCGATATTATTGTTTTAAGCCAGTATAATTACTCGTTTCGTAACGAGTGCCACTACACTGGCTATAGCGCACAGTGTCCTGGAGAGAATAGAGACGTTGTTTGCAGCAAAAGGGCTAAGTATGGTGACAGACTCTTCTTCCTAGTTTTCTCCGCCATTTCTCATGCATCCTTTTTCCATCACTCAGCAGATTCCTTACCTTGTCTACCTTGGTAGCTGCACGGTCAGCGGAGCAGATTGTTACCCGAAGGAGCCTGGTTCCATTCCCGGCTTGCTCGGAGATTGTCTCCGCTCAGGGACTAGGAGTAGTGTTATTGTCACATTCGCATCCTCATAAATGATATTCAGCTGTTGAGATAGCTGTATGGGCACGGCCCAAAAGCCAGTAATTTACACACACACACACGCACACACACACACACACACACACACGACGCCGTACACCTGATAATTTACAAAATTGCTAAGGCTTTCGTGGCCACTTGTTGCATCAAGACCCGGTGTCTGTCTCTGTATCAGATACGACGCAAGTAAACCTCTGTACAAAATCAGTGAATCCGTCGAGGTTTCTCTTTAATGTATCGACAAGTACACAATTCAGCACTTATTGCAACTGGAAGAAGTGTAACTCGTTAATTTGGCTTAGTATGATGGTGAATTAACGTATATTAGATAAACGTGCTGTGTGACTAACTTTAAACAGTGTGCGATATGTGACGACCAACGGTCATCAGCGTATAGTGCGATCACAGGCTGTCGATGGGGGTACTCGCACCTGTGTAACGTCAGACAGAGCGCTTACATCCTTCGTAAAACATCCTGTATTACGACACGACACGATTCGTTTCTGTAAACTATAGTGGGTGATGGAAGGGAAAAGCCGGCCAGATTGGTCGAGCGGTTCTAGACGCTACAGTCTGGAACCGCGCGACTGCTACGGTCGCAGTTTCGAATCCTGCCTCGGACATGGATGTATGTGCTGTCCTTAGGTTAGTTAGGTTTAAGTAGTTCTAAGTTCCAGGGGACTGAAGTCCCATAGTGCTCAGAGCCATTTGAACCATTTGGAAGGGAAAAATCGCCGCGCCAGGCCTAGTTGTATCTAAGGCAAATCATCGATGATGAGAGATGCAGCAGTTTCTCTGCTCTAGTGGCAGTAGTTGCCGACGAGATGTTAATAAACTGAATGCCGGACCCAAGCTATGTTTGGAGTGAAATCTCCGTCCCTGTTTATTAGGTTTTCGAACATCTTTGTTCCTATTGGATATCTTAATAACGATGCCCCAGAAGCCGTGCATTTGCACTACGACACTGAGCTCGTCTTATTTCATTTCATGATTACATTCGAATCAGTGTTCGGAGACGGCCGAAAAACACAACTACAGTACGCAGGGGTTGGATAAAAATATGGAAAAATGGCGAAAAATGCATGTTTGAATATAAATGCAGATTCTAGCGAAGCCTGCAGATTGCGCTGCTATATTTGACTACGAAAGATACTTGTTGAATGTCTTCAGTGTGTTGCAAGTGTCAATACACGGTCAGAACGGTAATCTTTGTGCTTGTGAGATGATTATCTGGGAACTAAGGGAAGTTGAACGGTGGATAGCTGTTGCTTCTCGTATGGTGGGCGCTTCCGTAACCAAGGAAGCCGAATTCCTTGTTGTTTCAAGAGCCACAGTACTGAATATTTCTATCGCATACAGGAAAACCGGAAAAAACATAATCCGCTGAGTCACTATGCGGACGAAAATGTGTGCTGAGTGATCGTGACAGGCGGTCATTGAAGGAGAATGTGACGAATAATGACATTTTTTTCGTGCCGAATAAATCCGCTCCACGTGTACTTGACAAATCCTTTATTTGGATAAAATCGTATATATGATCCGGGATTCAGCTTGTAAATCCAATCTTCAGGCGCTACAAAAGATAAGGGAATCTAAGAGGGATTCTTCATAAAAGAAGAGAACGACAGCTGTAAACATCACTGCAGAACTGAATATCGCACTCGCAACTCTGTCAGCACCAAAACAACACGAAGGGAGCTCCACAAGCAGGGAAATGCAGGGCGAACTGGAATTTCAAAGCCACATGTAAGTGATGTAAATGCCCGTAAGAGAAAAACATGTTGCCGAAGCCATAAAACATGGACTAGAAAGTATTGGAAGAAAATCATTTGGTCGGAGGTTAATGATGATTTGGACAACTATATCGTGGCGCTGCATGGGCACCATGGTTACTGTGCAAGATGACATTACTGCCAATGATTTTGTGACCATTTTGGCTGATCCAGCCCATCCCGTGGTACAGTGCTTGTTCTCCAATGGTGAGGCTGTGTTTCAAGACGAGAGAGCCCCTGTTTACACACCTCAGATCTTCTAGGAATGGTTTTGCAAGCACGAGGATGGATTGTCGCATCTGTGGGGGCCAAAAATCACCAGGTCTCAACATAAGCCTTTGTGATCTTCTTTGACATATAGCCAGCACGGATTCAGAAAATATCGTTCTTGTGAAACACAACTAGCTCATGAAGTAATAAGTGCTATCGGCAGAGGGTGTCAAATTGATTCCATAATTTTAGATTTCCAGAAGGCTTTCGACACCGTTCCTCACAAGCGTCTTCTAATCAAACTTCGTGCCTACGGAGTATCGCCTCAGTTGTGAGACTGGATTTGTGATTTACTGTCAGAAAGGTTGCAGTTCGTAGTAACAGACGGAAAGTCATCGAGTAAAACAGAAGTAATATCCGGCGTTCCCCAAGGAAGTGTTATAGGACATCTATTGTTCCTGATCTATATTAACGACGTAGGAGACATCTGAGTAGCCGTCTTTGATTGTTTGCAGATGGATTTGCCATTTACCGTCTTGTAAAGTCCTAAAGTCATCAGATGGTCAAAACGACTTGCAAAATGATTTAGATAAGATATCTGTATGTTGCGAAAAGTGGCAACTGACCCTGAATAAAGAAAATCGCGAAGTTATTCACATGAGTACTAAAAGAAATCAGCTAAATTTCCATTACGCGATGAGGCACACAAATCTGAGGGCTGTAAATTCAACTAAATACTTAGGGATTACAATTACAAATAACCTAAATTGGAACGATCACATAGATAATATTGTGGGTAGAGCAAACCAAAGACTGCGATTCATTGGCAGAACACTCAGAAGATGCAACAGGTCTACCAAAGAGACTGTTTACACTACGCTTGTCCGCCCTATTCTGGAATACTACTGTGCGGTTTGGGATCCTCATCAGATGGGACTGACATCGAAAAAGCACAAAGAAGGGCATTTCGTTCTGCATTATCGCGAAATAGGGGAAATAGTGTCACAGACATGGTACGTGAATTGGAGTGGCAATCATTAAGACGGGATCTTCTCATGAAATTTCAATCACTTCTCCTTCGATTGCGAAAACATTGCGTTGGCACCCACCTACATAGGGAGAAATGATCATCACGATAAAATAAGAGAAATCAGGGCTCGCACGGAAAAGTTTAAGTGCTCGTTTTTCCCACGTGCCGTTCGAGAGTGGAACGGTAGAGAGACAGCATGAAGGTGGTTCATTGAACTCTCTGCCGGGCACTTTGCTGTGAATAGCAGAGTAATCACGTAGATGTAGATGTAGATGTTGGAGAGAAGCGTGAGTGATCGCTATCCGCCATAACGAACATTGAACTTACCATAATTTGGCAGCAAGAATGGTGTAAGGTTCCCTTGAAAACCATATAGGACCGCATTTATTCATTTCGAGACGACTGGAAGCTATTGTGAATGCTAGCGTATTAGGCATAGTGGTGTGTTTTGTTTTTGGCATTTCCATGTTTTTGTGCGGCCCCTGTATCTCACCGAACTCGAATACCTCACAGTCAGCACGAGTTTACTTCCCCAGCGCATCACGGACCGTCGTTAGAGAAGGTTCGAACCGGGAAGGCGCGACTAGCATTGCGACAGCAGGGGGCGCGGAGCGGGCCCTGCGCCGGCTGCCGAGCGACGACGCGAAATGCTGTTACGTAACATCCGGTTCGCAGTGTGGCCGCTGGGAGCTACTCTCCGGCCTCGGGCCGCGGCGGCGCACGCGGCACACCGCCCGCCGTAATTGATTGCCGGAGTTCGTCAATGAGTGTCCTTGCATCGGGGAGGGGGATTATTGTACTGGTGCCAGTTCAGCGTTGCTCAATCTGCCCATTCAGTTAGGCGGCCGGCGCGTGCTCGAGCGCGCACGGCGGCGGTGGCGGCGCCGACGACGACGACGGTGCAGAAATACGACCCCCTGCGCTCGCCTCTCCACTTTTCTCTCCCCCTCCGTCAGAGACGCGGCTTCCGGGGTCTCTGGCGCTAGCTGGCCATTACTTAGGCTTCCTGCCTGCGGAAACTACAATGCCGTGACACTATGAAGCAAAGACGCAAATAATACACTACTGGCCATTAAAATTACTACACCAAAAAGAAATGCAGATGATAAACGGGTATACATTGGACAAATATATTATACTAGAACTGACATGTGATTACATTTTCACGCAATTCGGGTGCGCAGATCCTAAGAAATCAATAACCAAAACAACCACCTCTGGCCGTAATAACGGCCTTGATAAGCCTGGGCATTGAGTCAAACAGAGCTTGGATGGCGTGTAAAGGTACAGCTGCCCATGCAGCTTCAACACGATTCCACAGTTCATCAAGAGTAGTCACTGGTGTATTGTGAAGAGCCAGTTGCTCGGTCACCATTGACCAGACGTTTTCACTTGGTGAGAGATATGGAGAATGTGCTGGTCAAGGCAGCAGTCGAACATTTTTTGTACCCAGAAAGACCCGCACAGGACGTACAACATGCGATCGTGCATTATCCTGCTGAAATGTAGGGTTTCACAGGGATTGAATGAAGGGCAGAGCCACGGGTCATAAAACATCTGAAATGTAACGTCCACTGTTCAAAGTGCCGTCAATGCAAACAAGAAGTGACCCAGACGTGTAACCAATGGTACCCCATACCCTCACACCGGGTGATATGCCAGTATGGCGATGACGAATTCACGCTTCCAATGTGTGTTCACTGTGATGTTGCCAAACACAGATGCGACAGTCATGATGCTGTAAACAGAACCTGTGTTCATCCAAAAAAAAAAAGACATTTTGCCATTCGTGCACCCATGTTTGTTGTTGAGTACACCATCGCAGGCGCTCCTGTCTGTGATACAGCGTCAATGGTAACCGCAACCATGGTCTCCGGACTGACAGTCCATGCTGCTGCAAATGTCGTCCAACTGCCTGTGCAGATGGTTATTGTCTTGCAAATATCCCCATTTGTTGATCAGGGATCGAGACATGGCTGCACGATCCATTTCAGCCATGCGAATAAGATGCCTATCATCTCGACTGCTAGTGATACGAGGCCTTTGGGATCCAGCACGGCATTCCGTATTACCCTCCTGATCCCACCGATTTCATATTCTGCCAACAGTCATTGGATCTCAACCAATGCGAGCAGCAATGTCGTGATACGATATACCGCAATCGCGATAGGCTACAATACGACCTTTATCAAAGTCGGAAACGTGATGGTACGCATTTCTCCTCCTTAGACGAGGCATCACAACAACGTTTCACCAGGCAACGCCGGTCAACTGCGGTTTGTGTATGAGAAATCGGTTGTAAACTTTCCTCATGTCAGCACGTTGTAGGTGTCGCCACCGGCGCCAACCTTGTGTGAATGCTCTGAAAGCTAATCATTTGCATATCACAGCATCTTCTTCCTGTCGGTTAAATTTCGCGTCTGTAGTACGTCATCTTCATGGTGTAGCAATTTTAATGGGCAGTAGTGTAGTATGACATTACGGGATTTCAGGTCCGCCTGTTAGCCAGATAACTATTCTATTTTAACAAAGCAGTCCAAATTCAGCCTTCAGGTCACATTCCTTTATTTCCAGCTGTCTGGTTTCGGGCAGCTGGCCATCTGCAGAACTATAAAAAAAATAGATTGCAGTTGGTTCAAAGTATAAATGGCTTAAGTTTTATGTTTGGAAAGCTTCAATATTCTTAAGATATTAGTTACAATACAACAGTTGTGCAACGTATCATTTGTTACAGCTAGCGAGCATACTGTCGAGTATGGAACTGGAAGTTCGCTGTTACAACTAAACCATACGACAGCGTGGCGCGGCTTTTAAATAAAAAAAATTTAAAAAACCTGATTAGTGCATTACCTACAGCATTTAAATATGCTTTCTATCTGTAGAAAGTGGACTGTTGTAATTCATAAAAAAAATGCTCGTAAGCACAACTGAAATGGGAGTGAGGCAAGCTGCTGTCTCTCCCCAATACTGTTTAACATAATTTGTAGCATGTTACTCAGAAACGATTGAAACGAAAAAGAAAATTGCGGATTGGTGCTAGGAGGATAGAATGTATTCGATTTGCGGATGATACCAGAGAGCGAGTAAACTATGGCCGGAATGTTAAAAGAATTAACTAGGGTCTTGCCCACCCGGTTGGCCGTGCGATCTAACGCACAACTTTGGAATCCGCCGGGCGGATTTGTGTCGAGGTCCGGTGAACCGGCCAGTCTGTGGATGGTATTTAGGCGGTTTTCCATCTGCCTCGGCGAATGCGGGTTGGTTCCCCTTATTCTGCCTCAGCAACACTATGTCCACGCACGCGTACCCTACCATTACTCGAGCACGCAAACATAGGGGTTACACTCGTCTGGTGTGAGACGTTCCCTGGAGGGTCCACCGGGGGCGGTGTGGGGCGGCGGAGAATGAAGTGGACTGCGGTAGTCGTCGTGCGGTTGTGGACCACTGAGGCAGCGGCGGGGACAGAGCCTCTCTGTCGTTTCTAGGTCCCCGGTTAACATACAAAACAATACAATACAAATAAGATCTTAGTGGGATTCGGAATGAGAATTAATAAGAAAAAGACTAAATGTATGGTGGCAAGTGCAAGAAAAGTAAGAACAACTATAAAATTAGGACAAGAAGATAAATACAAGTTAGTGCTTTCAGATATCTGGAAAGCATAATTACGGACGACACGGGATGTAATAAGGAGGTGAATACACGTATAGTAATTTCCAAACAACCATTCAATAAAAAAAGGAGGCTTCTACGTGGAGGCACGGATAGGGACCTGAGGAAGAGACTTAGCGCAGTGCTTTGTACAGAAAGGACATTATACGGAGCTGAGTCAGGGACACTGAGGAAAGAGGAAGAAAGAAGAATAGAAGCTTCTGAGATGTCGATTTAGAGGAGGATAGAAGGGATAAAACGGGTAGACAAAGTGTCATATCAGGATGTGCTGAGAAGAGAAGAGGAAGATAGAGAAATTGTAAAGATAACCAGGAAGAGGAAACAACATTGGCTAGGACGTTGGATGAGAAGAGACTGTTTATTGATGAAAGGAACGGTGAATGACAGATGAAGAAGAGGACGCAGAGGATAACAGACCGTGGTTGTATAAGGATAGGAAACAACTATGAGAGAACGAAGGGAACAGCAAACGACAGGACTGCATGGAGAGCTACATGTGAGGACCTGCCCTCGGGCAGAACACTGATGATGATGATCATGATAATAAATATGAAGTATAGCATATGAATTACTGGTGTGGAATTTAATAGCATTAAAATATTTTAAAAGAACTTTATAAACATTTACAAAAATTAAAAATATATCTAAGAAGCCTAACTGGTGCAAAGCCTTCAGAGCTCAAAAGTGGCCTATATGGACTG
This sequence comes from Schistocerca gregaria, assembly GCF_023897955.1. NCBI lineage: Eukaryota > Metazoa > Arthropoda > Insecta > Orthoptera > Acrididae > Schistocerca > Schistocerca gregaria. The sequence continues at coordinate 426,761,797 of NC_064922.1, forward strand.
ATATAATTCATACATAAAAAATGTTCCCAAGCGCAACGTATGAAAGGTAGGCGAGGAGTTTAATATTGTTAAAACCTTTGAAATAGCTTCAAAACATTACAAAATATGTTTAAAACATTACAAAATATGTTTAAAACATTACAAAAATATCCAGAATGAGATTTTCACTCCGTAGCGGAGTGTGCGCTGATATGAATCTTCCTGGCAGATTAAAACGGTGTGCCGGCCCGAGACTCGAACTCGGGACCTTTGCCATCCGCGGGCAAATGCTCTGCCATCTTAGCTACCCAAGCACGACTCACGACTCGTCCTCACAGTTTTAATTCCGCCAGCTCCTCGTCTTCAACCTTCCAAACTTCACAGAAGCTCTTCTGCGAGCCTTGTAGAACTAGCACTCCTGGAAGAAAGGGTGTTGCGGAGTTTCGGTCCGGCACACAGTTTTAAACTGCCAGGAAGTTTCATATCAGCGCACACTCCGCTGCAGGGTGAAAATCTCATTCTGGTTACATCCCCTAGGCTGTGGCTAAGCCATGTCTCCGCAATGTCCTTTCTTCCAGGAGTGCTAGTTCTTCAAGGTTCGCAGAAGAGCTTCTGTGAAATTTGGAAGGTAGGAGACAAGGAACTGGCTGTGAGGACGGGTCGTGAGTCGTGCTAGGGTAGCTCAGATGGACAGTCGCCACGGTAGCTCCGCTTGTTCGGTCAGAGAGCTGGTTGGCCTCTGCAATAAAAACACTGAGTGGAACGTTCAACAAACGAACATTAATGGATATCATGTGACGTCCGTAACAACCAAACACAACAATCAACAACGAACAAAATAAAAAAAAGGTGGTAGAGCACTTGCCCGCAAAAGGCAACGGTCCCGAGTTCGAGTCTCGGTGCAGCACACAGTTTTAATCTGCCAGGAAGTTTCTTACAAAAATATGTTCTTATCTTGAGAATAACATATAAAACGTAGACGAGGTCTTAAATACCATTAAAAAGTTTAAAAGGAACTTTAGAACATTCCCATAATATTTTCTCTTCATCTTATTTGGCGGTCGAAGAGAGTTTCTGCTGCGCCAGGCCGAACACGACACCGTACTGTAGTTCCCTCTGCCGTGCCCATTTCACCGCGATCAGTAGGCTGAGGGCCGCCCCCGTTGATGTTTGGTAAATCGTTCTACTTCCATCCCAAAGTAAGGCTATAATATCTCTTTAGAAATTATTTCTAATGCCCGAACAAGTTTCAGCATTTTATGGTAGTATCAGTTGGTACTTTTATTGTTGTTTGTAAAATACGATCATGTTTTAAGTTATAATTGTGTTAGTATATTTTTATACGCTCCTGGAAATTGAAATAAGAACACCGTGAATTCATTGTCCCAGGAAGGGGAAACTTTATTGACACATTCCTGGGGTCAGATACATCACATGATCACACTGACAGAACCACAGGCACATAGACACAGACAACAGAGCATGCACAATGTCGGCACTAGTACAGTGTATATCCACCTTTCGCACCAATGCAGGCTGCTATTCTCCCATGGAGACGATCGTAGAGATGCTGGATGGAGTCCTTGGAACGGCTTGCCATGCCATTTCCACCTGGCGCCTCAGTTGGACCAGCGTTCGTGCTGGCCGTGCAGACCGCGTGAGACGACGCTTCATCCAGTCCCAAACATGCTCAATGGGGGACAGATCCGGAAATCTTGCTGGCCAGGGTAGTTGACTTACACCTTCTAGAGCACGTTGGGTGGCACGGGATACATGCGGACGTGCATTGTCCTGTTGGAACAGCAAGTTCCCTTGCCGGTCTAGGAATGGTAGAACGATGGGTTCGATGACGGTTTGGATGTACCGTGCACTATTCAGTGTCCCCTCGACGATCACCAGAGGTGTACGGCCAGTGTAGGAGATCGCTCCCCACACCATGATGCCGGGATGCCGGGTGTTGGCCCTGTGTGCCTCGGTCGTATGCAGTCCTGATTGTGGCGCTCACCTGCACGGCGCCAAACACGCATACGACCATCATTGGCACCAAGGCAGAAGCGACTCTCATCGCTGAAGACGACACGTCTCCATTCGTCCCTCCATTCACGCCTGTCACGACAGCACTGGAGGCGGGCTGCACGATGTTGGGGCGTGAGCGGAAGACGGCCTAACGGTGTGCGGGACCGTAGCCCAGCTTCATGGAGACGGTTGCGAATGGTCCTCGCCGATACCCCAGGAGTAACAGTGTCCCTAATTTGCTGGGAAGTGGCGGTGCGGTCCCCTACGGCACTGCGTAGGATCCTACGGTCTTGGAATGCTTCCGTGCGTCGCTGCGGTCCGGTCCCAGGTTGACGGGCACGTGCACCTTCCGCCGACCACTGGCGACAACATCGATGTACTGTGGATACCTCACGCCCCACGTGTTGAGCAATTCGGCGGTACGTCCACCCAGCCTCCCGCATGTCCACTATACGCCCTCGCTCAAAGTCCGTCAACTGCACATACGGTTCACGTCCACGCTATCGCGGCATGCTACCAGTGTTAAAGACTGCGATGGAGCTCCGTATGCCACGGCAAACTGGCTGACACTGACGGCGGCGGTGCACAAATGCTGCGCAGCTAGCGCCATTCGACGGCCAACACCGGGGTTCCTGGTGTGTCCGCTGTGCCGTGTGTGTGATCATTGCTTGTACAGCCCTCTCGCAGTGTCCGGAGCAAGTATGGTGGGTCTGACACACCGGTGTCAATGTGTTCTTTTTTCCATTTCCAGGAGTGCAGACCGTAACAGAAGTAGTCACCGACTATGACAGAAATGTGCTGAAATATATTTCTGCTTAATACAGGGCCCTGACTTCCTGTACTTTTTATTATGTAAACAAGGCTGTTGTTAGTGCTTCAAAACCTTCACAACGATGAACACTGTGAAGGTTTTCGCGACCGGTGTTTCCCCATGTTATAACATCTGCGTCTATTACTAAGCAAGCCAGCTTAAGGTGTGTGGCAGAGGGTACCTCTCGTTCCAATGTCTTACGCCTTTCCTGTTCCATTCGTGAACGCTGCGTGGTAAGAACGACTATCTATAAACTTCCGTCTGAGCACCAATTCCAACGATTTTCTGCTCGTGGTCTTTTCGCAAGACGTATGTATGGGAGGAAGTAATATGTTGAGAGACTCCTTTTGGAACGTACACTGTCGAAATTTTAACATAAGAAAAATGCGTTTGGTATACATATAAACAGTGCGAAGCATACGGCACTAAACATACAACAGCACATGGAAGTAAATCTTATAGTCTCAAAGAGTCGGTTCCTTAATACATTGTCGGCCGGGGTGGCCGAGCGGTTCTAGTCACTACTGTCTGGAACCTCGCGACCGCTACGGTCGCAGGTTCGAATCCTGTCTCGGGCATGGATGTGTGTGATGTCCTTAGGTTAGTTAGGTTTAAGTAGTTCTAAGTTATAGGGGACTGCTGACCTCAGAAGTTGAGTCCCATAGGGCTCAGAGCCGTTTGCACCATTTGAACCTTAATATACTCGAGGAACTATAAATATTCGCACATCACTTGAGAGATTTAAACTATTCAATGAACAAAATGATATTCAGATGCATAGATGTTTTGAACATTATAAAGACATTTATAGACACATACCGCCTTATGCAAGCTGAAATAGCCGCCCGGACGTTTGCAGCCCAGCAGCACAGTCGAATGCGCGCTCTCTAGTGGAATACTCGCAGGAAAGGCACATTAATATGTAATGCTGAGGAAATGTGTTCGAGATGTGAACTGTGAGATTCTCTTCCATTCTCTAATTTTAGTTTTATACACTGACCACAGTTTTATTCTATCTTCGTAATTGTTTTGTTTTGACACAACGACTTCGCTTTCTACATGTATGACATACAGACAGACGACAACTAACACGCTAGCCCGCGCTCCTTCGTTATTCCTGACTTTGTAAAGTATGTACATTAATGACCCTTGCAGCATAGCACTTATATATATCTCACGGGTGGGTCTGTAACTACAATATGTACCGTATACACTTTTATACTTATCATGTGTGTGTTTTAGATTATTTATGTAATATAAATCGTAGGAAGTCTTCTATACGTTTTAACAGACCTGAAGATGCAAAAATTATAGATGTATCAGGTATCTCCCCTTGGCATTGTGTGAAATTTTCATAACGGTTGTCCTGTATCTTGTACGCAAAGGAGGCTGCAGTAATTAGAGCTGAAGTAAATGAAAAGGCAGTCAGCAGGTGGGCAAGAATAGGGTTGTAGCCTATGCTGCAACCCTGTGGACGATAAACAAAACGGACAGGAAGAGAATAAATGTTTTTTTAAATGTGCAGGTCCACTTAATATAAGATGGGAGAAATGAAATGTGAGACACAGCTTGATTAAATTAAAGGATGGATTAATAGCACACATCGTGAGGAATTACGGAGTGGTTAATTTTGGAATGGAGGGAAGTATTTGGGAAGGGGAGGCAGGGGGAGGGGTTAGGGTCGGGGAGAACAACGCTTGATTACAGTCAGCAGGTCTAAGTGGTTGTGGCTGTAATAGTTACGCAGGTGAGTAGAAGTACCTTGGAGAACAGCGTCAGACAAATCTTCGGAAAGCGGGACAAAACACCAGCGTAAAGGGAATAGTCCCTCCCATCGTACTTGACTATAGGTATTCTTGTGAAGAGCTTTGCCTCGTATTTGGATCCTGTGTGCGTGGCTGTACAGAACAGGTGCCCGCATGTACCCTGGCTGCTCGTAATACGGCAGCGACTATTCTTTCTGACTCTCTGTCCGCATCCGTTGTTCGGAATTTACGAATATGTAAGATCTACGCCCGCATTACAAGCCAGGGTGCCAGTATAAACATTTTAGCTCTCAGTGTCGCCTACCTGCCCCATCCTGTTGTTACTATCCCTTGAACATTTCTTTAAAAAAAGTTAATATCATAATTCTTTAGCCGCGTGACTAACGTCAAATGCGACGCTACAGTTTAAGAAAATAATAACATGCATACTCAAAAAAGTTTTTCTTTCTTTCTTTGCAGGTCTGTGAATGGATGTAACTGTGCTCTCCATCCAAACTTGCTTAAGCAGTACAAACGTGTTGACGGTATGTAATTGTTTGCTCTCTGCCTATACCATTCAGCGTTAGTATCTGACGACTGTACTGTCAAAGTTTGCGCGAGAGAAAACTCTCATCCGCTTCATCATACGCTAAAGTTACTTTGTCGGTCATTTCTGGTTCTGATCTGATGGTAGGCTCCTACAGTATATCTTTGTTAAATTATCTCCTTGCATCTGAAATGTTAAGTATGAATAATACTTACTCCGTGCGTTTCCAACCGTTGTGCAGTGTATTTCATCTTACACATTTGAGGACCGTTTCCACAAAACATGTTTTATGCTTTTTTTAAAAAAAATACTTCTTTTTTTCTTAACACATACCATTCAGCTTCCTCTACAAGCTAATGCAACCGGCCTCTGCAAAACTTGCTTTATTCCACATTTACAGAACAGAGGATACGGCCCGTTTTCGGTAATCTCGCCTCATACATATGTATGGGCTTTTCAAAACTCGCTTTATGCTACTTAATTTGGCAAAGACGTTAGAGGTGTCGTAGGGTTTTCTCATGAGTTGGTTAACGTGCGACAGATGTCAAAACAAGAATTTTTCTGACTGTGTTACGGTGCTCGTGGCACAATTGTTTTGGTCGGTGGTAAATGGTAGGGCGTGTTACAGTGTGCGCCATTTAAGCTGACACTTGTCGCAGTGGCGGATGGGAGCTCCCAATAGCACGGGCAGTCTTAAACTATATTTGTTCGTGATAGCTGATACTGAGTTGGTTACCAGTTTCCGCCATGTAACGGACGTCGAGTGTAGAAGACTAGACATGTGTTAATATGGAAGGTGATGGTGAATATAATATCGCTGCGAGTGGGTACAGCGGGGCTATTCCGCTCATTTCAATTGTAAGTTCTATATAATATGATATGAAACTTTCCAAGAAATCTGCCAATGTATTACAATTATGTTATGTTAATCGTGAGTATATTCCATTATATAAAAGATCTAAATTCCTTTTCAGGAATAAAGTATTAAACAAACGTTGAAGAAGGGAGAAATCGCAATATATAATACCTGTGGGACTATTCCACCTAACCGAAAGGCTATTACGCTCCAGTGTATTTCAGTGTCAAAATCAAAAGCCTTTATCACAAGTAAACCTTTTTCGTAGCTTTCGACCCACATACACCACGAGAAACCATCTAGAGGAGCTGCCTGTAGCACTTGTTACATCTTCCTCGGACCATGAAGCACCTGCCTTTTTCCTTTTCTCTGTTCGAAAGATCGAAAAAAAACATAAAAACTTGTTCTCTAGAATTTCGCAGTAAAATATCTGTTTAACTAATAATTTCACTGAGCGGAAGCAGCCGCATGTGCACGGGGCGAAATAGTCCCATGTGCAGACATTTCTAAAGACGCGGCAAACCAGACCTTTGTGAAAAAAGCCAGCAATATTTGTTGATACACACAGTGCATAACCTCTACTCTTATGCAAGCAACAATAAGAGTTTAAAAATTCCCGTTACTGTGCATGGTACACCTTAATTTATTAGGTTGCGTTCTTTAACTATGGCAATAATCCGTCACAATTCGCTTACCTCTAGAGTTTGTTCTTCTGACCTGCCAATAATGTAACAGAAAACACCCTTATATCAACCACATGCGACGCCACAGAGATAATGAGACACACTGAAGGCATAACTGTGTGAGGAACTAGCGCACTGTTGTAACATTCCTTATTTCAGGCTGATTGTCCCCGTGAGCGGAATAGCCCCGCTGTATCCTATTCAGAAGTGTACGAAATTTGTTAATCGTAAAAAATATTCCCGCTAAACTTGCTTGTTTATTAAATAAATGCTTATGCCTGAAAAATTTATTTTTTGCGCAAACGAGTTTTGCAAAAACGGTCCTCGTTTGAACACAGATACTTTCGTTAGCATATGTACAGTTATTTAAAATTCTCTTGTTTTCATGGTTTCTGCCAATTAATTGCCTTAGACGCACACACAGGGATTGAACAAAAATATCGAACACCGAAACACAGTGAGAAATGCATGCTTGATCATAAATGCAGATGCTAGCCAAGCCCGCAGGTTGCGCCGTCGTATTACTGCGAATGATTATGTGACCATTTTGGCTGATTAGCTCTATGCCGTGGTCCATCGGTTGTTCCCCGATGGTGACGCTGCGTTCCGAGACGGTGGGGTACCTGCTCAAGCAGCCTGCGACCTTCAGGACTGGTTTTGTGAACACAAGGATGAATTGTCCCATCTCCTGTGGCCGCCACGGTCACCAGATGTCGATATTATTGAGCCCTTGTTCAAATGGTTCAAATGGTTCTGAGCACTATGGGACTTAACTGCTGTGGTCATCAGTCCCCTAGAACTTAGAACTACTTAAACCTAACTAACCTAAGGACATCACACACATCCATGCCTGAGGCACGATTCGAACCTGCGACCGTAGCGGTCGCGCGATTCCACACTGTAGCGTCTAGAACCGCTCGGCCACTACGGCCGGCATTGAGCTCTTGCGGTCTATTTTGGAGAGGAGGTACCGTGGTCGCTATCCACTTCAGTCATTGTTTCCTGAACTTACCATTATTTTGAGGAAGAATGATGTAAGAGCCTCTTGATAACCATAGAGGACCTGTATTTGTCGATTCCGAGACGACTGGAGCTGTTTTGTGTGCACAGTCTTTTGCTACACCGTATTAGACTTGGTAACGTGCTGTAACCTCCACTTTGTTGCAATAAGAGTTGTTATTTTCAGTATTTGGCATATTTACATAGGAAGCTAGAGTGACGGTTGTGTGCCAGAGGTAAGAGGCTGCCTATATAATTTAAGGTCTTACTGTGTTCAGAATGTTCAAATGTGTGTCAAATATTATGGGACTTAACTGCTAAGGTCATCAGTCTCTAAGCTTACACACTGCGTAACCTAAATTATCCTAAGGACGAACACACACACCCATGCCCGAGGGAGGACTCGAACCTCCGCCGGGACCAGCCACACAGTCCATGACTGCAGCGCCTGAGACCACTCGGCTAATCCCTCGCGCCTACTGTGTTCCATACGTTTTGCTATCACAGAGAGAAAATAATGTATAAATATGTCTTTAACTATCTACTGTGATTTTTTGATGATAGGATGAACTGAGGATAGTAGGCCCCTACTGTATACCGGAACCGGTAGCAAGTAAGCAAAATAAAAAAAACTGCGACTGTATATTAAAACAAATACCTTTTTCTAATAATAAATAAATAAAGTAACCGGAGGTAGTATTTCACTGTGCAGTTAAGCTTTGTGCGGCAACTAAATACCGATTCCTTTCGCTGATATCACATTTACTGATAATATTAACTCACACAAGAGAAAAGATACTCACAATCCATTGAACAAACCTGAACAGGTCCAGACTGTGAAAATGAATTCAGTCTTATATCCTAAAAATACTCGTGCTCAATCATTTTCACCCAAGTCAGATATTTGTTTCGCTCTGCTTGAGACGAGAATGTCAAATTTCTCTTGTAAGACCTAATGTTTGCTTTACTTTTACTGCTGGTTATATTTTCTGAGGCTGTTGCTTATAAAATGCATAGCTTTTTCATTTAATAATATGAAATCGTTCTTCTAAGAAACGATTTAGAATTGTTGGAAGAATCTTATATCCTTCATTCGAAGTATCTTCTTGTCTACGTGTGATTATGGAGTCAAGTTTTTAGTCACTTGATTAAAAAAAAGAAAACGAAATGTATCATTTGTGTGACGTGAATTCTTTAAACGAATGTAGATTAGGGGCTTATAAATGTTTTGAATACAATATCTGTCAAATGAAAGAACTATTTTTTCCCGCACATCTGTAACAAGCAGTTGTCGTTATTTGTTAACGTTCTCTCTCTCTCTGACCTGTGTTATGCAATCTAAATCCGTAACTTCTTTACGTAGCGAAATATTGAAGCAATTTCGATTTTTAATACTCGAACAACATACATCATTTGATGGCGTTCCGAGATACTACCAGTAAAAATTTTCGAAACGCTGGCCGGGTATATGCTAAATACGATAGCTAAGGCTAGAGGCTCTGCCCATCTTCACTTTCTCTTGTATCTAATAAAGAACTGGTAGCGCGATGGAACCTGCACTGTTCCCTTAGTCGTGGCCTCTGTTGAAGTTTTTGTTTTAGATAGAATGAAAACTATGCGATTAATGGCCTCGGAGGCCTAAAGAAGTCCGGAAGAAAGGCGTGCGTCTCCCGGGCAGCGCCTGGCAGAGTTCCACTGCTTGCTCTTCAATGGGGATTCCGAAAATATTTGCTGGCATCCGCGTACTCTCGCCAACGGAGAGTAAGCGCGAGGCAAGGAATTGGCACACTGGTGAAACGGAACGCGCAGTAACACTGCAACAAGACATTAGCGCCTGGCTGAAACGGCACGATAACAGCACTTTCTGTCCCTGGCCCCTCTGCGATTGGAACAAAGTGGAAAGACAAACAAGCTCTTTCGCCGACACTTGATCGTTACCTCTATCTACAGATTTCCCCTGATTACGAACCCAGCCTTTAAACCGTCGCGTCACCTCACGCAGATGATGATGATGTTTGGTTTGTGAGGCGCTCAACTGCGCGGTCACCAGCGCCAGAACAAAGTCCCAATTTTTACAGAATCCAATCTAGCCACTGACACGAATGGTAACGATGATGATGATGAAATGATGAGGACAACACAAACACCCAGTCCGCAGGCAGAGAAAATCCCCAACGCCACCGGGAATGGAACCCGGGACTCCGTGATCCTCTTCACGCAGAGAATTCATTGTGGAAACCGCGACTCTGATTTGAAGACTTCCTGTAAAACACGTTTGATCAGCTCACGGCGGTCCAGAAGTTCAGATTCCTTCGCCGTATTTACAACTTCGCTCTAGAGCAGTGTTTCTCCTGAGCCCTAACAACGGCATATTCGTTAACCTTGTAAAATTGTTCTGCGTCGATGACTGATGGACGTTCCGTCGGAAAGAGAAGGATCATATGCTATAGATTTTCCTGAAAAGCTTAAAGACGGTGATGCAATGGACTAAAATTCTCCCATTATTTGAAGAAAGTCGCTAGTTGTTTTTTACTCTTACAATAATAGTTGCTTTCTTGGAGACAAGGGATCAAGACATCCGCACCACTTACAATAGCACATGCTTGCATGTAGTCAGAAATATCGACACATCCATCACTTACAATAATAAACTGCCTGCGAGTGGATGAATTCGAATCCACAGCACTTTCGATAATACATTCTTGTGTGTAGACAAAAATATCATAACCTCTACAGCACTCATTGCAGATTGTTTCTTGGTTTACTCATAGCTGACCCAGACTTTCTTCTTGTACGAGGGCGTGCTGGCTCGACCATCAGTAGGTAACATAAAATTATTCTAATCACTCTGTACAGTGTCGTTCTCACTGTGGCGTCAAAAGGTAAAGTGAAAAGCATTCTGCGTCATAAACTGCATGCACAGTGCACTTCGTACGCCAGCATAGAACCTGGAGATAGACGCTGTATTAATGCATTTTGCTATTGGTCGCATTTTCGTTGCCACAGGATGGTTCTTATTTTATTTTTTTGATGTCGCAGTCAGAACTACATCATAGCGGCTGGTGTAAATAACTTTGTGTTACCTGACGATTACCGGTAGTGAGTAAAGGTTTATTTCATTAGCAGCTCTTCGTTGTTTGCAAATATTACTACCTTCTAGTATTTCCGAGCTTTGAGACACTACCTATACAAAATTTATTATTTTCACAATACTCTTTACCGTTCAATCAAATGATACTCAAGCAACCCTCTTGTCCTTACGCGACTATACCTCTCTGCATCTCCTGGCATGACAAACTCACCTTCAATTTTTACAGAAATAGGAACACAACTTTTTCTTTATTGAAATAAATGGTTGGAATTCCGTCGCAAGTTGCAAACAGAAGCTTCCTTTATTTATTGCTGGTGACTAATTTATTTGATTGGCATTTGTTTGTTAAAATTGTGAACATCTAGTGCTGCTACACTTCTACTGCTAGAAATTTTGATGTAACACAGATAATTAATTTGTTGTGACTTAATAATTGATGCGTAAATCGAATCCGCAACAGTCGCTTGCAGTAGACAACTTGTCTCGACTCCAGACGGTGATTACGGGCCAGTCAGACCGACATAACCTGTTTACTACGAGAGTTCATACGTCAACTGTAATTCCCGTGCCATTTATTACAGTATACAGTATTAAAATTTCTCGTTAAGGAGCAGGTAATGACGCGAACACCAGCTTGGCGTAGCTGGTATGCCCATTAATCAAGCATACATCCGTGATTTTGTTGCAAAATGTGAATTGCCTTACTTAACGCAAGGTCAATTTTCAGCTCAAAAATAGCTTCAAATGAAGGTACTTTATTCAGTGCTGAATTATTGTTCACTCTAACATTATTTCTTCGTGAAACAATCTTATCTAATTTCTTCTTGACTTGCGTACGAAAACCAGCAAATACAAGCAAGGTCAAATACAGCAAGCACAAAGCAACTGTAGGTTTCTTGCTTTAAATAGCTCTACCTAATAAGTTATCTTGCACAAGCTTCGAAAATTGCATTACAGTGGTTTTATCGAACAGAGGGGGAAACTGCGTATACTCAGAATTTTATCATTACAAAAGTACCTCCAATCTCCTTTGTGCTGTTTCAGTTTACACGTCGCGTTTCGAAGACTTTTCCATCTATACACGCAGCAGTCGTCATACGTCAATACAAATTAACAAACGAATATAAAAGTAATTTTATGCAGTTTGGTCGTGATACAATACAAAGTATTACTCTGCAATCAAGGGAAAAATGTACAACTCATAAAACGCAGACGAAGTGAATGGAGACCTGTTAATTCAATCATGCTGCTACGTTTTTATGAATTTAAGGAAATTACTCCAAACGGATAATGGGTTAGTTGTTTCAACACAGTTTTGATTCGTTCCCCTATGCCTGTGAAAACGCAGCTACCTCCCCATGCGCAGTGGCTTAATGATCTTAAAAAGAGGCTAACGATGCAAAAACTATGTCTTGGGCAGAACTAGAGCTTAGTATGCCAGAAAGAATGACATGCGAAAAGTTCCGAGTATGGTGTTTTTTTCAAATGTCCTTCATACGAATCACATTTAAAATGGACGAAAAGATAATTTAGCAGTTATGAGCTGGACAAAAACCGAGCATCCCTCAGAGCAGAGAAGTCTTGAAAACAGCAGGATGCAGAAGGAAAGTCGTTTTATTGAGAACCTATCTACAGTGGCAACCGGTGTCGGGTAGGCCTACTAAAGCAAAACGAACTTAGTTGCGGTGTAATACCGTGTTCATATCAGCATAAACAAATATATGATTGCACACTATAACATAACAACTATCTGTGTTAACGAACTTGCGAGGACTATTGGGAAAGTAAGGTCTGCTCGTTAGCGAAGTGGAAACCAAAATGAAAATCAAACGTGTTTTATTTGCAACAGTTTGCTACACGTTCTAGCTGCGTCTCTACATAGTCGCCGTTCCGACCCAGACATATGTCGTAGCGTTGTACCGGCTTTCAAGTACCCTTGTCATGGAAGGCAGCCGCCTGTGCTCCCGCCCCCCCCCCCCCCCCCCCGCCTCCTCACCCCTCTTCCACTTCTCTCTGCTGGTCTGTAGCTCATTGTCCGCACTAAAATGTATTTTTCATAGCCAGAGGTTCACGTGAGCAGAGATGCACTTCAGAGGAAGCAACGTACGGGCTGTAGGGTGGGAGATCAAACACTTCCCATCGAAAACGCTGCAGGGGTGTCCTCACTGCCCCTGCAGTGTGTAGCCAAGAACTGTCATGAAGAAGGAGACGCATGACAGGTCTGTTATGTGGGGTTGTGTGACATCAGGCGAAACCTCGCAGCGGCCACCCATACTTGGCGGGAGAGACTATTGGTCTAGGCATATTTAGGTACTCGCTGTGTGCTTAGAACTAAAAACAGCGGCGTGAGACGTGACACAATCGAAGGCATTCTAGAGACATCAGTGCAAAGCTTCATCGGATTTTCACTGTCGTTCCCATTTCGCGGCCTATCGGACTTTACTTTAAAAAAAAAATTATGGGACTTAACTGCTAACGTCATCAGTCCCTAAGCTTACACCCTACTTAACCTAAATTGTCCTAATGACAAACACACACACCCATGCCCGAGGGAGGATTATGAACCTCCGCCGAGACCAGCCGCACACTCCATGATTGCAGCTCCTGAGACCTCTAGGCTAATCCCACGCGGCGGACCTTACCACCCGAATAGCCGTCGTAGGTTTCCTGTACTTTTCTTTATTAGCTTGAGGCAAATGCCGGGATGGTCCCTTTGGAAAGGACACAATCGATTTCCTTGACTCTTCCGCATTCTGATCTTATGCTCTATATCCAATGACCTCATCATCTACCGGACTTAAACATTAGTCTGCGATTACGAAAATACTCCATAAGCCACTATACAATACATGGCTGAGGGTACATCGTATCAATATTACAAGTTTCTCTCCTATTCATTTCCCGTATTGAACAACGGAAGAATGTTGTATACTTCTGTAAGCTTCCTAATCTCTATTATCTTGCTGTCGCTATACCTAGGAGAGGATAATAAACTTCGACATAGTTAAGTTATAGGGCAAGCGTCCTGAATAATCATTCTAAAATTTGCCTTGCTCGCAAAATAGAATTCTGAAGAGAGGTTTGGATTATCTTGACAACCACTGCCCGTTGGCCGGCCGGTGTGGCCGAGCGGTTCTAGGCGCTTCAGTCCGGAACCGCGCGACCGCTACGGTCGCAGGTTCGAATCCTACCTCGGGCATGGTTGTGTGTGATGTCCTTAGGTTAGTTAGGTTTCAGTAGTTCTAAGTTCTAGGGGACTGATGACCTCAGCTGTTAAGTCCCATAGTTATCAGAGCCTATTTTTTGAACCACTGCCTGTTGTAACTAAGTTGTAATGATCTAACGGTGATTGTGTGGCAGTCGAAACCTGAATACTATCTTTCGATCAAGACAAATAAAATTTACGTGGAAACCTTAAGTTTGCTTCCTTCCTCATGAATACAGGTAATACCATAATCCGACCTGTTTGAAGTGCCTTTTATGAAATGCTGTCTCAAGTGAATACGAGTGTTTGCTGCCTATAAATAGTGGCAGTAAGGGAGGGAGGGAGGGAAACCTGGTGCCAACACATAGCCTACTCCTCTGGAAGGAGAGACTAACGTCCCCATCTCTCAGGTGGAGCAGCATCAGCAGTGTCAGTACGAACTTTCATATTTTCCCGTCTTGATTGCCGGAATTGAACAATTACGGAATACCATCGTCCGATCTGAAGACTATGCCCAAAAGGGAGGTTCAGGGTATAAACTGTACAGTGCTGTATGTAGATTCTTCACTTCCTGAGATCAAAACTGAAAAAGAAAAACTCAACAAGCGTGAGCGCTGTATTTGTTCAATTGATCATGTCGTCATTTACTTGTGTCACATTCCCTCACTCCACGAAACATTGTGAGGGGATTTGGTATTTAAATTGTGACATTTGCGCAGATACTGTTTTGCAATATCTTTACACTCCTAATTCTACACTATTTGGCTTACGAATACAAATGATAAAAATTTCTTTCACAACTATTTACACTCCAAAACAGCTCCATCACAATAAGTTCTAAAAAATCCCAATTTTGTTATTAATTCTGATGCCAATGACGTAGGATATCAGTATTTCTTCTAGCGTTTGTATGAAGATGTGTGCAAAATTTGCATGCCGTTGTGGCCGAGCGGTTCTAGGCACTTCAGTCCGGAACCGCGCTGCTGCTACGGTCTCAGGTTCGAATCCTGCCTCAGGCATGGATTTATGTGCCGTCTTTAGGTTAGGTATGTTTAAGTAGTTTTAAGGTCTAGTGGACTGATGACCTCAGATGTTAAGTCCCATAGTGCTCAGAGCCATTTTTGCACAATTTGAAGATGGTAGCATATCCCCGCATCTTATTGACCATAAATGTGGGTACATGTTGCCTAATAGATTATACACTCCTGGAAATTGTAATAAGAACACCGTGAATTCATTGTCCCAGGAAGGGGAAACTTTATTGACACATTCCTGGGGTCAGACACATCACATGATCACACTGACAGAACCACAGGCACATCGACACAGGCAACAGAGCATGCACAATGTCGGCACTAGTACAGTGTATATCCACCTTTCGCAGCAATGCAGGCTGCTATTCTCCCATGGAGACGATCGTAGAGATGCTGGATGTAGTCCTGTGGAACGGCTTGCCATGCCATTTCCACCGGGCGCCTCAGTTGGACCAGCGTTCGCGCTGGACGTGCAGACCGCGTGAGACGACGCTTCATCCAGTCCCAAACATGCTCAATGGGGGACAGATCCGGAGATCTTGCTGGCCAGGGTAGTTGACTTACACCTTCTAGAGCACGTTGGGTGGCACGGGATACATGTGGACGTGCATTGTCCTGTTGGAACAGCAAGTTCCCTTGCCGGTCTAGGAATGGTAGAACGATGGGTTCGATGACGGTTTGGATGTACCGTGCACTATTCAGTGTCCCCTCGAAGATCACCAGAGGTGTACGGCCAGTGTAGGAGATCGCTCCCCACACCATGATGCCGGGTGTTGGCCCTGTGTGCCTCGGTCGTATGCAGCCCTGATTGTGGCGCTCACCTGCACGGCGCCAAACACGCATAAGACCATCATTGGCACCAAGGCAGAAGCGACTCTCATTGCTGAAGACGACACGTCTCCTTTCGTCCCTCCATTCACTCCTGTCGCGACACCACTGGAGGCGGGCTGCACGATGTTGGGGCGTGAGCGGAAGACGGCCTAACGGTGTGCGGGACCGTAGCCCAGCTTCATGGAGACGGTTGCGAATGGTCCTCGCCGATACCCCAGGAGCAACAGTGTCCCTAATTTGCTGGGAAGTGGCGGTGCGGTCCCCTACGGCACTGCGTAGGATCGTACGGTCTTGGCGTGCATCCGTGCGTCGCTGCGGTCCGGTCCCAGGTCGACGGGCACGTGCACCTTCCGCCGACCATTGGCGACAACATCGATGTACTGTGGTGACCTCACGCCCCACGTGTTGAGCAATTCGGCGGTACGTCCACCCAGCCTACCGCATGCCCACTATACGCCCTCGCTCAAAGTCCGTCAACTGCACATACGGTTCACGTCCACGCTGTCGCGGCATGCTACCAGTGTTAAAGACTGCGATGGATCTCCGTATGCCACGGCAAACTGGCTGACAATGACGGCGGCGGTGCACAAATGCTGCGCAGCTAGCGCCATTCGACGGCCAACACCGCGGTTCCTGTTGTGTCCGCTGTGTCGTGCGTGTGATCATTGCTTGTACAGCCCTCTCGCAGTGTCCGGAGCAAGTATGGTGGGTCTGACACACCGCGGTCAATGTGTTCTTTTTTCCATTTCCAGGAGTGTAGTATGGAAGAAATGAGGAAACATTAGGCTTTGACGTCCTGTCGAGGATTAGGTCGAAATGGTGCTCAATTCTGATGAGGAGGGGGAAGGCATTGTCCGAGACGTTTTTGGGGATCCATTCCAGCATCCCTATTGATCGATTGAACTGAACCATAGCGGGCAGCGTGACGAATGTGGTTCCATTTCTGAAATTTTGTGTATGAATTCTCGTCTAAGTTTTTAGGTTGCAGGCGTGTTGCGCCTCATGTCAGACAGATAGGCAGAGATGGAAAGAGAGTAAGAGTTTGAGTGCATAACTTTTATGGTGTTTTGATCTTTTCAGTGTTTTACCAATTTTTATCACACTCGTCCGATAAAAGATTTTGCTACGGTAGCCGAAGTTTAAGTGTTCAACTAAGGTGTGATTAATATCGTCAACGGACACTCTTCATCTGGGTGGGTGGACGGGTTTTGAACTTTGCTCCTTCAGAATAAGAGAGTCTGTTTATTAACACAGCTAGTGCAATATCTGTATTTCATAGTGTCTGTATCGTTCGATGCAAATGGGCTTCAGACATTCGTGAATGTTTGAAGAAACAGTTAATCATAACGATCTACAGCCGTGGTAAATTATGAAAGGTACTCGCCAACTGCGAATTTTTACATCAGCTGTATGGTATACCACGAAAATTTGTGCCAGACCGAGACTAGAAGCCGGATCTTGCGCTTATCGGGAGCAGTCGCCGTAAGCACTGCGGTCATCCGTGCATACCTTCCGGACCGATCATAAATTCCATATGTCGTAGTGGCTGCGTCCCAGGCGTTGTGATTCGTTAAGGCGACCGCTCGCGATAAGCAGGAAATCCGGGTTCGAGTCCCGGTCCGGTGCAAATTTTCGTATGTCTATAGTAAACCACAAAGCTGATGTAATATCGTATTTGCAGTTCACGACTAGATTTCATAATACATGTTAACTACTCTAACACCTCGCCTCGGATGGGGAATGAAATTTTTCATAATGTTCTTCAAACAACAATTCCAGTCGTACGGTGCGAGGGTTCAGTTAATTTATAAACTGCCTCGTCGCTAGTCTTCAGCTACAAGAAGTCTCCGAACCCTCGACTCGTTGATAATTTTTCTTATGTCAGTAGAAGAATTTAACTTTTACCAAAACTAGTACTCATCAATTCCAGTTTATAGGAAAACTTTTATTATGGCTCAAATGGCTCTGAGTACTATGGGACTTAACTTGTGAGGTCATAAGTCCCCTAAAACTTAGAACTACTTAAACCTATCTAACCTAAGGACATCACACACGCCCATGCCTGAGGCAGGATTCGAACCTGCGACCGTAGCAGTCGCGCGGTTCCAGACTGAAGCGCCTAGAACCGCTCGTCACATCGGCCGGCACTTTTATTACGATTTTAACTAAAAAATGTGATCAGTGGTTAAGCAGATAGGTACATCTCGTACTTTTTTTGACAAACTAGAGCATCTATACATCATATTTACATTATTATTATTATTATTATTATTATCATTATTATTATCATAATCTTCTGGTCGTTGGTATTCGTTGACGCCATCGTTTGAGCAGAAGGTTCTATGCCACTTCCGATTGCTTTGCATGTCATGAAGCCAGTTGCAGTTTTAACATTCTTGGGACTCTGCGGAGCTCATGCATGCGGAATATCTCAGACTAAAAAGAAAAAAAAATACGAAACAAGACATGCTCTTTGATCAATACTCCTACATAATAATTAAGCTTTTAACTTCTGGACCATTTTCCAGATGAACAAACGAACAGACCCTCTGCTAATAAAGCTTATTCATGCGAGATTTTACCTTCAATCAACAGAATCATTTATTTCCAAGAACGTTGGGTTCACACGATCTGGGAAATCTCGTATCCTCACAACAGGCAAGCAGGGATCCGTTCAGGGTCTAGGGATCGGTTTACCGTTTGTAATTGTCTTCCCCCCCCCCCCCCCCCCCCAATTATCACCCACAGTTCTAACTTGCCACAGATGCTTTCGACTTTAACAGTAACGTCAATAAAATATGAAAAATATGTAGAAATCAGCCAACCGGTGGCATAGGCATAAAATATAAAACTTGTAGGTAACAATAGTAATTGGTTTATAACACTTTAACGTAACATCCAAGAAGTTGCAATTCCAAGAAGTCTAGCATTTGAAACGCATTCGCCTAAAAATCGAACACTTAATTTAAGATCTATAAGAGTCACAATTTTGACAACGTCAAAATTTACAGAACGTAAAATCTAAGTGTTCTTTGATCATTATCAGTATTTCACTGAGCACTATGACTGTGAACATAGATCCAAGGACTATGTGAGCGTGTTAATGAGGGGAATGCTGTTTGTCTCAGTCGTGTCCACATACATTCGGGAAGTCAGTTATTCTATTCCACCCACCCTCTTAGGGGAGGATCTTTTTCTTACTTACATTTGTGTCGTCTGCCGGTCTTTTTGTTGGTAGGGGGCACGGTCAGTCTGTGAATGTGCTTCTTCGCCTCTTTAAAATCCTACCCTCTATCCCAACTTGAGCCGGAACCTCGCCTCCGTCTTGGGTGTTTGGATGAAAGGTTCAGCTGCAATTCACCTTAGCCTATGCGCCGTGAAACCACAGCTGGACATAGAAGGTCAAGGCAAACCCTTTGTGACCTCACTTTCGATAGACGTAGCGAGGCTGGGAGAATGGATTCCACGAAGCGATTACACCAGCATGCCGAGAATCTGATTCTGAAACTTGGACACGCTGTCGGGTTCTGCGGAAAAAGCGCGGGTTTTTCCAGAGGGAGGGCATCGGCGGCGCCGCGATAGCGCTATCCGCTTCCGGCGGTGGCGGAGAAGCCAGCTGTTCCGCGAACGGCCGCGCGCTGCAGGCTATCTGAGCTGCGGACCAGGGGACCATTGAGGGCACGAGGCGTTCCCGCCCGCTGCGCCGGTCCGCGCTGACATCACGGCCTCGGCCGGGTCGTCCCCTCCTGGCGAGCCTCCCGCTCGTTCTTGTACGCCGCCGCCCTGCCAACATCTGCCGCTCCAGCCGCCGAGCGCGCAGCGGCACGTCGCCGACAGCACTGCTTGGACAGCAGCACTATGCGGCAATTGTACCAAATAAGTGAGGGCACGCAGGGGCCAATAAATAACAGTAACATTTACACTGAAGCGCCAAAGAAACTGGTATAGCTATGCGTATTCAAATACAGGATATGTAAGCAGGTAGAATACGGCGACGCCTGTGTAAGACAACAAGTGACTGGCACAGTTGTTAGATCGGTTACTGCTGCTGCAAAGCTAGGTTATCAAGATTTAAATGAGTTTGAATGTGGTGTTATAGTCGGCGCACAAGCAATGGGACACAGTATCTCCGAGGTGGTAGCGATGAAGTGGGAATTTTCTCGTACGACCATTTCACGAGTGTATCGTGAATATCAGGAATCCTGTAAAACATCAAATCTCCGACATCGCTGTGGCCGGAAAAAGATCCTGCAAGGACGGGACCAACGATGTCTGAAGAGAATCATTCAAAGTGACGGAAGTGCAATTCCTCCGTAAAATGCTGCAGATTTCAATGCTGAGCCATCAACAAGTGTCAGCGTGCGAGCCATTCAACGAAATATGATCGATATGGGCTTTTGGAGATGCAGGCCCACTCGTGTACCCTTGATGACAGCACGAAACAAAGCTTTACGCCTCGCCCGGGCCCGTCAAAACCCCACATTGGACTGTTGTTGACTGGAAACGTTGCCTATGGTCGGACGAGTCTCATTTCAAATTGTATCTAGCGGATGGACGTGTGCGGGTACGCAGACAACCTCATGAATCCATGGACTCTGCATGTCAGAAGGAGACTGTTCAAGCTGGTGGAGGCTCTGTGATGGTGTGGGGCGTGTGCAGTTGGAGTGATATGGGACCCCTGGTACGTCTATATACGAGTCTGACAGGTGACACGTATGTAAGCATTCTGTCTGATCACATGCATTCATTCATGTCCATTGTGCATCCCGACGGACTTGGTAAATTCCAGCAGGACAATGCGACACACATCCAGAATTGCTACAGAGTGGCTACATCAACCCTCTTCTGAGTTTAAATACCTCCTGTGGCCACCAAACTCACCAGACATGAACATTATTGAGCATATCTGGGATGCCTTACAACGTCACAACGTCTGTTCTCCACCCCCTCGTACTCTCACGGATTTATGGACAGTCTGCAAACATTAGTCGAGTATACGCCACGTCGGGTTGCCCACTTCTGCGTGCTCGTGGAGGCCCTACACGATATTAACAGGTGTACCAGTGTCTTTGGCTCTTAAGTGTAATTACAATGGCTCACAAAAACAGTGAAGCACGCAAAAAGGAGTAGAAAACGAAATGAAACTTCACGGGTTGAGAGGGTATGTGGTGTTATTGCAGTGATAACAGTATCGAGTTAAGTATACACAGAACTTGGCAGTAGAAGCCCACTCATCAGTATGTAGTTGCACTCCCTCTGCTCTACATGGATGTGTGTCATAAAGCGGTTGTATCCTTGAGGAAAACTGGCCCACATAGGTTGTAACTCGTCCTTCGTATCCTGGATACTGGTAGTGGAACGGAATATACGTCCGAGCTGGTTCCGCACATGTTGTATTAGGGACAGATCTGTAAATCTTACTGGCTACATGAGTAGCGCAACATCACGCAGACAGTTAAAACATACACGTGTCATGTGTGGGAGAGCATAGTCCTGTTGAAAAATAGCGCCACGATTGTGTCGCATAAGATGTAACACACGAGGACGCCGGGCGTCCGTGACGTGTCACTGTGCCGTCAGAGTGCCCTCAATCGCTAACAGACGTGACAGAAAGTGTACCCTACGGTTTCCCACCAATGACGCCAGGGTAACACAGCTGAGTCTCTCCAAAACGTTGTGAGAATAGGAAAGCGGAGTAATATAGAACCACGATTCATTGCCGAACACAATCCATCGCAAATTCATCATCGCTCAATGCTTCTGGTCACGGTACTACTGCAAACGTAGCACCCCCCCCCCCCCCACCCCAGATTTAGTAATAAGTTGGCACAGTGTATAGGCCTTGAAAAACTGAACACAGATCAATCGAGAAAACAGGAAGAAGTTGTTTGGTACTATGAAAAAAATAAGCAAAATATACAAACCGAGTAGTCTATGCGCAACATAGGCAACATCAAGGACAGCGTAAGCTATGGAGCGCCGTGGTCACGTGGTTAGCGTGAGCAGCTGCCGAACGAGAGGTCCTTGGTTCAAGTATTCCCTCGAGTGAAAAGTTTATTTTCTTTATTTTCGCAAAGTTATGATCTGTCTGTTCGTTCATTGACGTCTCTGTTCATTATAATAAGTTTAGTGTCTGTGTTTTGGGACCGCACCGCAAACTTACAGTTCGGAAAATATTCATTGACCTCGTTATTGAAGTCGCTAGCTATATTTGCTGGATTCATATTGCCCACGGTATACATCTCACGTATTTAATGCACTCTCGTCCAAAGTAGCGAACAGTCAACTGCCAACCAGGGAGCCTCGTTAGCAGGAATACTCCCTCTTCCGTGCGCTGTAGTTGACTGACGTCGTGTGTTTCGATGTTTGTTTAGGTGTAGCGTCCCCATGCTACGGCGCAGTTACCTCGCATCGGACAGACAGATAATAATTGTCCGAAAATAAAAAAAAATTAGCTTTTCACTCGAGGGAAAACTTGAACCAAGGACCTCTCGTTCCGCAGCTGCTCACGCTAAACACGGGACCACAGCTTACGCTGTCTTTGATGTTGCCTTATGTTGCACATGGAGTACTCGGTTTGTATATTTTGCTTGTTTTTTTCATAGTTCCACACAACTTCTTCCTGTTTTGTCGATTGATCTGTGTTCAGTTTTTCAAGGCCTACCCACTGTGCCAACTTATAACTAAATCTGAGGGGGGTGCGATGGGGAGGTTCCCTTGTTAGACTTTAGTGCCACTTTATTTTCATCACACGCCAGATTCGCGGTTGGTCGGTGGCACAACAAGTGTATTAACTGTCTATCACAAAACATTCAGGCGAAATGTAACTCCGAGGTCACGTTTGTTATCTCAGTTTGTGTGGTGGCCCTAGTTGTTTATGATATGTATGTGTGTGAAAGGGGTAGAGAATACATAGAGAGGCAGCGGCAGGTTATTCAGCGCTCCCTGCGGTGCCGCGCCAAACTATCAGCTGCTAAAGTTTCAAGGTCTGAGATGGCATGCGCCCTGTGCACCGAGGTACGATGTACTCCTTCCCACTGAGCCTGAACATTGCCTTGGTACCGATCATGCTATGGAATGTAGCAATATAGAGATTTCAACGTACGCTTGCAACTACTGGGATAGCGTTATTAGGGTAGCAGTAGAGATAAACTAGCAAGTAACCTTACAATGACAGACGAAGGTTTTTGCTTGATTTCTGATAGGAACCCTGCATTATAGTTGGAGAAACATCGGGGGACAGAGTTAATGCTAATTTCTGGCCCTTTGGTTGTTTACTAGTGTATCAGAGCATGTGTCATCCAAGTTCTCCATGGTATCTACACGAGCTCCTAGATGCCAAGGCCGTGGAGTCCCAAGGGATGTCGACCGGCAGCGGTGTTACCCACTACCTCGAGGTGTCATACGAATGCGGTGTGGAACGACATGTTGTCGGCACACGGCTCTCCCGGCCGTTTTGCCCACTTTCCAGACCATGGAGCCGCTACTACTCACTCCTGTAGCTCCTCAGCCGGCATCACAAAGCTGACCGCACCTGAAATGGGCCTCCCACCAAGGAAAAATCCTTGGTAGTACTGGGAATCGGACACGGGCCTTCCGCATGGCAGCCATCTACGCTGACCACTCAGCTAGGAAGGCGGACGTATGCACGTTAAGCCATACGATATTCCGAGAATTTTGTGACGATGGAGAAGCTGACAAAGGCTTGCATCATACTCTACAACACTTCTGTAGCAGTAGGATACGAGCGTAAGTTTTTGTTGCGACTGATAACTTAATTGCTGGGTGCACGGTAAGGTGAATTATATAGTTTTTATATTATTATAAAGTAATAGGCATTACTCCAATGACTGTCATTTTTATTTATGCTCTCGCATAAGAAAATGTGAATTACAGCACAAATGCCAGTAATGTCCTGTGAACAGGTAGTTACTTATTATAAATTATAAGTCTACATTATAGTAGGACCCTTTGTATGCAAAGTAAAAAGTGCGAATTAGTGTACGAAATAATTTTAGTAAGCTTTGATACACGGGTAATCACCTAGCAAAGTTTGGATCTATATAATGAGCAAGCGATAAACTAATTGAGAAGAAAGATAGTTTAAGTAGGCAGTGTCGTAATTATTAATTCCACAGATTTACGATCATCCAACAACTTCGTATTGGATTCCACTGGCTGGATGTATTGGATCATTATACACTTGTTCCGTGAGTTGGGGCTTATGTATTTGATCCATGTAACTCGCGGTTTATTTCACTTAATTCAAATACAGATCTAACAATATGCTACATAAATTTATATGAAAGTGTAATTTTTCAGACAGTTGTTTCTTAACTCTGCTCTCCTGAACTTGTGGCTTACACGTAACTCGGACTTTTCCGTACTGGATGTGTACTATGTGTAGTGAAGAGTGTATAAAACCACACGAAGACTGATCCTTAACTGACCTTTCCAGATGAAGTCTTCTTGTTCTGACTGTCACGCAACAAACCGTCTGGATCTGTAGTGTTTGCACGAGGAGGAAGAGGAGAAGATTCGGGTTTAACGTTCTGTCGGCAACGAGATCATTAGACACCGAGCACAAGCTCATATTAGGGAAGGTTGCTGAGGAAATCGCCCGTGCCCTTTCAAAATAACCACGCCGTCATCTTCCTGAAGCGATTTAGGGAAACCTCCGAAAGCCTAAATCAGGATTTCCGGACACGGGTTTGAACCGTGGCCCTTCCGAATACGAGTCCAGTATGCTAATCACAGCGCCACCTCGCTCGGTGTGTTTGTACTAAGGTCGTTCAAAAAGTAACGCAACACTTTTTTCTTGGCCAAATTCGGTTGAAAAATGCGGAATTTTTTTGTGGAGCATCGTGGAATATTCCCAATTCACCCTCTGTAGTTTCCTGAAATTCCGATAGGTGGCGGCGCAATGCGTAGCCTTCAAAAAGGCGTTTGCAATGGAGGTCCGTTCCAAGCACAGATCTGTCACTGAGTTTCTTTTTGCGGAAAACCAAAGTATGGCAGGTTTTCATAGGCTCTTTTAGGATGTCTACGGAGACTTGTCAGTGACAAAAAGCACGGTGAGTCGTTGGGTGGGGCGTCTGCCATCATCACAACACGGTTGCGCGGACCTGTCCCATTCCCATGTGCTCTACCGGCCGCACACGGCTCTGACTCCTGCAAAGTTGCACTTCAGCGTTTTCGTCGCCACAGAAATTCAAACGAACTTCTTCTCCTGGCAACGCAAGACCTCACGTGAGTCTGCGCACTCGAGAGGATCTTACATACCTTCACTGGACTGTTCTTCCTCATCCACACTACGGCCCAGATCTCGCACCCTCCGGATTCAATCTGTTTGGCACAATGAAGGATGCACTTCGCCGGAAGCAGTACGTGGATGATGGGGAGGTGTTATTGGTGCATCAAGACGCTGGCTCAGGCGTCACCGGATAGAGTGGTACCGTATGGGCATGGAGGGCCTCCCAGTAAGGAAATTATGTTGAAAATTGAATTTTGTAGCCAAAAGAGTGGGGAATAATATGATGTATTGGAATCCTAAATTAAACCCGCCCGATTTTTTTTTAAAATGAAGTGTTCCATTGCTTATTAAAACGCTCCTCGGATGTATGTGTTACAGTAATTGCTGAAAGATGATGTATATTAAGTGTTCGTCCGTCACTATCAGTGGTAATTTTGCTTCTGGCTGTATCTGACACATTATGTACCTCTATCCTACGTCACGGCCGTTTCTTTGGCTTCCAAAGACGGAGAGTTGTTCAATTTGCTTCACTCTGGTCGCGTTGTTTCCTCTCTGTGGTTTTCTGTTTGGTGTGTGTTGTCTTTCTGGATATCCCATATTTTGGTTCTTGGTCGTCGTATCCTACATACCGAAGGTTTAAATTAAAATTTCGTTGCACGGCCCTCTCTAATTAAATATCTACACTACTGGCCATTAAAATTGCTACACCACGAAGATGACGTGCTACAGAAGCGAAATTTAACCGACGAGAAGAAGATGCTGTGATATGCAAATTATTAGCTTTTGAGAGCATCCACACAAGGTTGGCGCCGGTGATGACACCTACAACGTGCTGATATGACGAAAGTTTCCAACCGATTTCTGATGTACAAACAGCAGTTGACCGGCATTGCCTGGTGAAACGTTGTTGTGATGCCTCGTGTAAGGAGGAGAAATGCGAATCATCACTTTTCTGACTTTGATAAGGTCGTATTATAGCCTATCGCGATTGCGGTTTATCGTATCGCGACATTGCTGCTCGCGTTGGTCGAGATCCAATGACTGTTGGCAGAGTATGGAATCGGTGGGTTCGGGAGTGTATTACGTAACACCGTGCTGAATCCCAACGGCCTCGTATCACTAGCAGCCGAGATGACAGGAATCTTATTCGCATGGCTGTAACGGATCGTGCAGTCACGTCTCGAACCCTGAGTCAACAGATGGTGACGTCTGCAAGACAACAACCATCTGCACGAACAGTTCGACGATGTTTACAGCAGCATGGACTATCCGCTCGGAGACCACGGCTGCGGGTACCCTTGACGCTGAATCACAGACAGGAGCGCCTGCGGTGGTGTACTCAACGACGAACCTGGATGCACGAATGGCAAAACGTCATTTTTTCGGATGAGTCCGGGTTCGGTTTGCAGCATCACGATGGTCGCATCCGTGTTTGGCGACATCGCGGTGAACCCACATTGGAAGCATGTATTCGTCATCGCCATACTGGTGTATCACCCGGCGTGATGGTATGGGGTGCCATTGGTTACACGTCTCGGTCACCTCTTGTTCGCAGTGACGGCACTTTGAACAGTGGACGTAACATTTTAGATGTGTTACGACACGTGGCTCTACCGTTCATTCGATCCCTGCGAAACCCTACATTTCAGCAGGACAATGTACGATCGCATGTTGCAGGTCCTGTACTGGCCTTTCCGGATACAGAAAATGTTCGACTGCTGCCCTGGCCAGGACATTCTCCAGATCTCTCACCAGTTGGAAACGTCTGGTCAATGGTGGCCGAGCAACTGGTTCGTCACAATACGCCAGTCACTACTCCTGATGAACTGTGGTATCGTGTTGAAGCTGTACCTGTACACGCCATCCAAGCTCTGTTGGACTCAATGCCAGCCGTATCAAGGTCGTTATTACGGCCAGAGGTGGTTGTTCTGGGTACTGATTTCTCAGGACATATGCACCCAAATTGCGTGAAAATGTAATCACATGTCAGTTGTAGTATAATATATTTGTCCAATGAATACCTGTTCATCATCTGCATTTCTTCTCGGTGTAGCAGTTTTAATGGCCAGTAGTGTATCTTGAAAATGACGGCATTTTCACTTGACGAAGGATCGGTGGTGTTTGAAGACGTCACCCGGCCACATTCCCGTAGGTTGCTTGAAATTTTTAGAGAGCCGGGAGAAACTCAAGTTTAATATTCTTGTTGCTATTTCAGTTTCTAATTTTTAATGTTTGAAACCAAGCGGAACCTGAGCTGCAGTCAATCGTAAGTTCCGATATTTCGCAGCCCGTTACATCCGCATTGATGAGCTAGGCGCTGACGGCACAGTGGCCTAGCAATGCCTTAGTACACATTTTGCCGGCACAGCAGTTAAGCGTGTTCGGTCAGTGGGCTGGCTGCCCTTTTTAATAATAATAATAAGAAGAAAAGAACTAAGTGGAGTATTCAACGGTGAAATTAAAGGGGTGTCATGTGACGTCTGCCCAGACAAAATGACGAGAACCGTTAGGAACAAAACCTGGACCAGTCCAGTGAACCACACGAAATTTCTGTATTTATGTAGACAGCAGAGAGCTGGAGACACGGGGCGGAGCAGAGAGTAGTGGCGGACGCAGGCAGCTATGATGTAGCGGCTGCCCGCTGCTGCCGCGGCCACCTGAAGCGGCGGCTCTCAGCAGGGGGCGGAGGGTCGCGCAGCAACAGCAGCTGCGGCAGGTGGCGGCTGCGGCTGCCGCGCCCGCATTGCTCTGCCAGCCAGCTGCCGCTTCCTGCATTTGTACCACATCCTTCTCCCCCCGCCAACCTGTGCCGAGTACCCGCTGATTCACTAAATCTGCCTGCTCAAGGAATCGTTAATACACAGAATTTTGTTTAGTTGCCTCAGTAAAGACATTTATTTACGTTAAAAAGATTAAACGTGCATCTGGTTCTCTCTGATTGTACACTGGCTTCCAGAGATTAGGTAAAAGCTCAGAATACAGCAACATCCCTAGTAAGACTGCGCAACTGAAACAGGAGATGACTGTTGTTACTACAGTAGAGTTGCACAGAGCTACATGGCATCCAGCAGTGCTACGTCCACTCGCGTAACTAGCTAGAGCTTGGTCTACAAGAAATGTATTCACAATTGCGAATATGATCACACTCCAGTTGCAGAATATACTGGTAGCAATGAAAATCTGTGCCGGACAGGGAGTCGAACCCGAATTCCCCACTTAACGCGAGCAGTCGCGTTAACTGCTTCGACCATCCGAGCACTCCACCATGACCGACCCACACCTCCATATTTAACCGCGTATCGACGTATTGTACTCGCGAAAACCAGGCTTCAAAAATGGCTGTGAGCACTATGGAACTTAACATCTGAGGTCCCCTAGAACTTAGAACTACTGAAACCTAACTAACCTAAGGACATCACACACATCCATGCGCGAGGCAGGATTCGAACCTGCGACCGTAGCGGAAGCGCGGTTCCAGACTGAAGCGCCTAACATCGCTCGGCCACACCGGCAGGCGTGAAAGGCAGGAAATCGAGGGCTCGAGTCTCGGTCCGGCAAAGATTTTAATTGTCACTAACACATGATGCAGCTGGAGTCTGAACATATTTGTAATTGGGAGTTCATTTCTTGTATTTCATACAGATGTCAATCGCAGCAGTGCCTGTCCCTTCAGACAGGCATGAATGTCTGGAGGACATTGTAGGGTACACCGTAAAAATAAAGGCACTGAAATTTAGTATGGTATGCCAGCCAGTTCACGTGCCCTGTGCGCCATTCCTGCGAGGGCACATTTTTGTTAACAGGCAAAATATGAGGAAAGACAAAAGAGAATGGGAAGAGAGGAGGCAAAGGAGGTGGGAAAAAAAGAAGAACAAGAAAAGGGGAAAGGATTGGAGAGCATTAAAATGGGAAGGCGGCGGAGATGTGTGAATGGAAATCAAGTGGAGACTGGGATTAGACTGTGTGGAGTTGGGACGGACAAGAATTCAGTACCCGAGACTACATATGGCATAGATGGCAAACAAAATAAATTTTCAGTATTATTTAATTATTTTTGACTCGTTGAGAACATGATATAGTTTTTACTTGGTACAAACTGTCGGCATACAGACACGCACAGGTTTTCGCTCTCAGGCTGCCCCCTTGACACGCACTTTGTAATATATTGAGTGTCCATACTCTTCGTTCTGCTGCGTCGAAAACTGTTGCAACTGTCAGTTTAATAATGCGTACGACTTCGGAAAATTTTCTGTTCCTTCCAGCAATTCCATCACGCCCTTCGTGTCCGCAAATTTAACTTGTAGTCTTCCTTGATGAACAGAACAGAGATTCCCACGTGTCGAGCGTTGTAACCTCTCGGTCTTTCATCGTCATCTCTCTCTCTCTTTTCAAGCATTTATCCCGACTTCCGAGGTCTGCTGGTTAATCGGATGTAGCATGTTAATGCTAAGGGGTGGCCTCTTGCCCTTCCTGTCGCGACCCCATACCCCCAGGGAAGAAATTAATGTATCTCATCTGTCTGCGTCTAGTTGAATCCATGGAATAGTGCGAATATCCAAATGGCTCTAAGCACTATGGGGCTTAACATCTGAGGTCATCAGTCCCCTCGACTTAGAACTACTTAAACGTAGCTAACGTAATGACATCACGCAATCCATGCCTGAGGCAGGATTCGAACCTGCGACTGTAGCAGCACCGCGGTTCCAGACTGAAGCTCCTAGAATCGCTCGGTCATAAACGACCGGCAGTGCGAATGTGTTCAGATACCTGCGAGCCGTATAACTTAGGCGGAACGTGGGGACCAGCCCGGTATTCATCTAGTGGGATGTGCAAAACCACCTAAAAACAACATCCAGGCTGGCCGGCACACCGGCCCTCGCCGCTAAGCCGCCGGGCGGATTTCATCCGGGGCTGGGGTGCCTACCCGAGTCCAGGAAGCATCGCATTAGCGTTCTCGGCTACCCTGGCGGGTTTTGCGTTTCATCGTCATCTAAAGCCTTAAATTCATTCTGCATGGTGTTTTAATGCTGTTCGATAGCAAATTTGCGATAGTGATCGATTATGTCAGTGCATAATAGATACTGAGATTCTCATCCTCCTATTCTGTCGTCTCAATTCGTTTTTAGAGGCTTGTGATATTAGACTGGAAGAGTGCCTCGTTCTTAATGCAAACAACCATTGGAAGTTTAAACTTCCTTTATACCACGAACAAATAGAGAAGGGTAAACAGCGCTGACAGTGCGATTCTATCGAACGGCAGAACATCGTGCCGACCGAAACATGCCGTATCGCAACACCAAATGAAATGTCGTGCTGTGCCGAACACTTCCTAGAAGGACCGAGCACAACCGAGACAGGCAGAGCCTCGGCCCGCGCATCCGGCTCGCTTGCGGTTCACCGTGCTGTGGTCGACTCTGGTGTACAGCAACCCTTCCGTAAAACCTACCTCTCCTTGATAAAAAGACGCCTGTGCCTTGTTATCGGCCACTAGACGGAACCACTCTCACCATTATGTTAAGTGGGCAAATTCAACGAAAGCGTAAGGAATATACGCTGAAGTGCCAAAGAAACTGGTATAGGCATGCGTATTCAATTACAGAGATATGTAGACAGGCAGACTACGGCACTGTGGTTGGCAACGCCTGTATAAGACAACAAGTATCAGGCGCAGTTGTTAGATCGGTTACTGCTGCTACAATGGCAGGTTATCAAGATTTAAGTGAGTTTGCACGTGGTGTTGTACCCTCCCAGTTTTTTCTTCGTCATCAAGTGTGCTGCGTTAGTGTTGTGTTCTGGCCGGTCTTCAGTGTCGTCAAGTGGTGTGGTTTTAATCGTGTGCTCGACTTGTATATAGTTCTGCTGTCCGTGATTATTCCGTTCTACGCCGCCCATAGCGGGCTATTTAATCATTCTGCGACTTTCTATGCTCCGGCTGTACTTCACCTAATATCTTTTAATCCTTACATTGTGCATGTGTGTGTGTGTGTGTGTGTGTGTGTGTGTGTGTGTGTGTGTGTGTGTGTTATTTTTGTGTAAAATACTTTTTTAGATATTTATCTCCATTTTACAGTCACCCCTTTTTGTATGCCTTCTCCAGTGTTTTCCCCCTTTTTATATCTATGTTCCGCCATGTTGTCTTCTTTATATTGTTTTAATTGTCTTCTTGTATACTTGCAATGTCCCTCGGCTGAAGAGCGGCGCTTATGCTGCTGCCAGCCAGCCCCGGATGGGGAACTGAAAATACGATAAATAAAAAAAAGTGGTGTTATAGTCGGCGTACGAGCGATGGGACACAACATGTCCGAAGTAGCGGTGAAGTGGAGATTTTCCCGTACGACCATTTCACGAGGGGACTGTGAGTATCAGGAATCCGGTAAAATATCAAATCTCCGACCTCGCCGCGGCCGACTGAAGAGAATCGTTCAACGGAACAGGAGTGGAACGCTTCCGCAAATTGCTGCAGATTTCAGTGCTGGGCCATCAACAAGTGTCAGCGTGCGAACCATTCAACGAAACATCATCGATATGGGCTTTCGGTGCCGAAGGTTCACTCGTGTACCCTCGATGACTGCACGACACAAAGCTTTCCCCTCGCCTGGGCCAGTCAAGACCGACACTGGGCTGTTGATGACTGGAATCCTTTTCACGGTGACTGCAATATCAATGAGTCACAACCGGAATCAGTCATCTCATAGCAACACCTCTGGTAACAATTTGTGGGGCTGTGAAATGGAAGGATCACATTGGTTCTCCTACATCTACATCTACATGCATATTACGCAAGCCATCGTCCGGTACATGACGGAGGGTACCCTGTACCACTACTGATGACTTACTTTTGTGGTCCACTCGTAAACAGAGCGATAGAAAAAAAAGCATCCGTACGAGCCCTAATTTCTCGCATCTTGTTTTCCTTGTCCTTACGCTAAGTGTCCACTGGCGAAGTAGAATCGTTCTGCAGTCGGCCTAAAATGCTGATTCTGTAAATTTCTGCAATAGTGCCTCGGGAGATGAGAGTCGTCTTCCTTCTACGGATTCCCATTTGAATTCACGAAGCATCTCCGCAATACCTGCGTGCTGATCGAACCTACCGGTAGCAAATCTAGCAGCACGCTTCTGAACTGCCTCGATATCTTCCTATAATCCAACCTGGTGGAGATTCCAAACATTCTAACAGTACTCAAGAATGGGTCGCACTAGCGTTGTATACTCCGTCTCCTTTAAGGGTGAGCTACACTTTCCAAAATTCTTCCGATAAAACCAAATCGACCATTATCCTTTTCATACTGTCGTCCTTGCGTGCTCGTTCCATTTCATACCTCTATGCAACGTTACAGCTAGATATTTAATCGACGCGACTGTGTGAAGCAGCACACTCACAATGCTGCATCCGAACATTTGGGGTGGTTTCTCCTACTCATCCTCATTAACTTACGTATTTCTGCATTTAGATGAAGCTGCCATTCTTCACGCCATCTAGAAATTTGTTTATCTTGCATCGTCCTACAGTTACTCTACGACAACTTCTTCCCGTACATCCCAGCGTCGTCAGCAGACAATTGAAGAATATTAGTCACCCTCTCCATCGGATCATTTATGCGTATAGAGAATAACGGAGGTCTTGTCGCACTTCCCTGGGGTACTGCCGGCCTCTGTGGCCGAGCGGTTCTAGGCGCTTAACTCTGGAACCGCGTGACCGCTACGGTCGCAGGTTATAATTCTGCCTCGGGCATGGATGTGTGTGATGTCCTTAGGTTAGTTAGGTTTAAGTAGTTCTAAGTTCTAGGAGACTGATGACCTCAGATGTTGAGTCCCATAGTGCTCAGAGCCTGGGGCACTTCTGACGGTACCCTTGTGTGGCACAAGCGATGCTTTCAACTTCGTGCTGATTTATATACAGAAGATTTTCTGTCTCAAGGAACGTAGGTAACGTAGGTTGCAAACCTCGGGTGATTGTTAAGATACTGCGAAAATACAACTTTACAAAACACTTTTGCCTCCATCTTAGAGCTCCAAATAAAATAGCGGATATGAACATAAACAAAGCAGGGTAGTGAAGTGGGCTCAAGTTTTCTTGGCTCTCGGAAATGCCGAAAACATCTGATTTGGGCGACGTTTGAAGGCAGACGCACATTATTCAGCGGAAGTCTGCTTACAAAGTTTCAGGAGCCAGTATAGGAATATACCTTAGCCGCCTGCGTATTGCTTCCGTAGAAACCGCGAAGAAGAGATTTGACCAACTACAGCGCGAAAAGACGCTTTTAAATAGTCATTCTTCGCGTCCTCCGTACACGATTGGAACGTGAAAAAAGCCTAACATATCGTACAATGCTAAGTACACTCTATTATGCACTTAAGAATGATTTGCAGAACATGTATGCAGATGTAGAAGAGGTAACGACAGTGGACAGTTTGGAGTCGGATGAATGTATTGAAGTAACGTCTTAAAGAAGGGCCACCTACGAGATAGATTTGTATCTATTGATGAATGCGACATTTCTTGTACTTAGGCTGTTACTTAATTAATCTTTATATCTTTCCACAACTGGTTTCGGTTGATGAAGCCATTGTCTAGTGATAAACGTCAAAACATAAAGGACAGTTCAATTTTGTAAACCAATAGGGATGTAGATGTAGATTGATAAGACGCTGCCATTTTTGACATTTGGCAAATTTAAATATTGTTACTACACAGCGCCTTCATAAACCGGTTGTGGAAGGAAGAAAGATTAAATATGCAAATAGTAGCCTAAGTAGAAAAATGCCGTGTCCATTTAATAAATATTTAGCTGTGGTACCCTCCATGAAAAAGACGATCTGTGTCTACTTTTTGAGCCCAGACGTGTAGCTTAAGTATCCGAGCAGTGATAGTTCATATTATGCAATCCAATGTAACGAAAGCTTTAACGAACAAAAGAAAGCTGAAAACTATGGTACACTAGTTGCTAGATGGTCCGTCACTGGTCCTTGACTGGCAAATTTCAACGTACTACTCGCCGGGCACTCGCAACCTCTGTATCTTCGATCCCAATCTATGTATTCACTGTCGAGTAAAGACTAGTGGTCGAATCTGAAACCACTGTGCTCATGTTCCAGACCTGTCAGAACATAGTTTTAGGCCAAATTAAGAAGAAAGGCAAAAGTGGTGACGGAAGAGTGGTATGATCATAGATTCGAGGTCAACTTTTTGTCTTCAATATTAGCTCTACGTGATTTATACATCAGTTAATTCATGCAGAAGCAATATACGACAAGAGATGGCCGTGGTCAGGGGCGTGGGGAAGTTAGACGGACGCAATTTAGGGCTGAGAGTATTGGTCACAAAGTTCAAAAAAAAAAAAAAAAAATTGTTTCAAATGGCTCTGAGCACTATGGGACTTAACTGCTGTGGTCATCAGTCCCCTGGAACTTAGAACTACTTAACCCTACCTAACCTAAGGACATCACACACATCCATGCCCGAGGCAGGATTCGAACCTGCGACCGTAGCGGTAGCGCGGTTCCAGACTGTAGCGCCTAGAACCTCTCGGCCACCCCGGCCGGCTGCTCACAAAGTATTCTAAAACATCCCAAGGTTACCATAGGTGTGATGAAGTACAGCACATATAGCATTTACTTCTGCTTTATTATTACTGACGGGAGGGCCCACAGTTAATCTCGTCACATTTCATCAGAGTATCAAGTGTCATTACGACACTTAAGACTTGTATCTCTGTTGATGGGCTATCGATTGAGGTGCTCACACTATTTTCAATAAGAGGAACTATCCTCGATAAAAAGCGAATGAAAGCATCTTGCTGTAGGAACACTTTTGCTACCATTCCCAGAATGAAGCTGGAGGCTGCGCATGGTCAATGGCCACGGGGTGCTAGCCGAGCGGTCTAAGGCGCTGCAGTCATGGACTGTGCAGCTGGTCCCGGCGGAGGTTCGATTCTTCCATCGGGCATGGGTGTGTGTGTTTGTCCTTACGATAATTTAGTTTAAGTAGTGTGTAAGCTTAGGTACTGATGACCTTAGCAGTTAAGACCCATAAGACTTCACACACATTTGAACATTTTTGAACATAGTCAATGTGAATAGTCAAAGGCTATGCTGTGTCACAAAAGTCTTAGTAATTTACTTTGGGAGGAACTGC
Organism: Schistocerca gregaria; assembly: GCF_023897955.1. Taxonomy (NCBI): domain Eukaryota; kingdom Metazoa; phylum Arthropoda; class Insecta; order Orthoptera; family Acrididae; genus Schistocerca; species Schistocerca gregaria. The sequence goes on from NC_064922.1 coordinate 426,796,982, forward strand.
AATCTAAATCTTTCAGGAGCAGTTGCCGATGAGAAATTTAAATATTTTTGTGAAAGCTTTTCATTCTCCACCCTAAAGATAGAACTGAAGGTATTTGCAGCCAAACAGCAAAATGGTTCAAATGGCTCTGAGCACTATGGGACTCAACTGCTGTGGTCATTAGTCCCCTAGAACTTAGAACTACTTAAACCTAACTAACCTAAGGACATCACACACATCCATGCCCGAGGCAGGATTCGAACCTGCGACCGTAGCAGTCGCACGGTTCCGGACTGCGCGCCTAGAACCGCGAGACCACCGTGGCCGGCTAGCCAAACAGCAGACAAGCTGTTAGTGCTGTACAGGGAATCCTAAATGGGAATATTTCGGAGAATTTTTCTAGTTCCAGCATTTAAGTTACACTCAATGGTTCCCTCCTGAAAACTCTGGTCAGATCAGGGCGATAGGAACTACTTTATTTTTAATTTAATGCTGTGCGATACGGTCGACAACCAATGACGATGGATTTACAAATACTTTGTTGTCATTCATACACAGTCCAGTCATATTAATGTGACCACTGGATAATCACCCTTTTTAGATCGCTGCGAGACGTAAAGGAAGCGAGTCTGAGAGGTTCTGGAAGATACCGACAGCGATGTGGTACTATGCCGACTCCAGTACCATGGTCGGCATCATTAGGTTACTCGGTTTATCCACACCGCGAGAAGCCCGATCGAAGTGGTCCCGTGGGTTCTCGATTTGGTTTAAATCCGGAGAGTTTGGTGGCCAGGGAACTACGGTAAATTCGTCCTGGCACGCACGTACACTGCAAGCTGTGCGACACTTCGCATTATCCTGGTGGCAGACGCAATCGTACGGAGGGAAAACAAACTGCATGTTGGGGTGGACATGGTCCACAAGGATAGATGCACACTTGTGTTGATCCACTGTGCCTTACAGAATGACGATATCATCCAGGAAAAGCCACGGAAACATTTCCCACACCATAATCTTCCATCCTTAGGCTCGCTGGAGCCTTCCGACGATTGTAGCAGGGTCTCGGCAGTCTGTCTGATGGAGCACAAAAAGTGATTCATGTGAAAAGGACACCTGTCAACACTCATCGGACTTACAGTTGCGGTATTTGCGTGCAAATTCCTGGCTTTGTCGCCGATGAACAACAACCGGCATGAGTGCTTAAACAGGCGCCTGCTATGGCGGCCCATATGCAGCAGCTTTCGTCGAACGGTCGGTGAGGAGACGCTGTTTGTAGGCCATTGATTGATTTGGGCGGTCAGTTGCTCATCTGTTCCACTTCTATTCGCCGGCACACATTTCCGCAGCCGACGTTCACCCGTCATCTGAGGCTCATGGAGCATCACCATAGCCTCGGTGCCGGTTTTCGATAGCGCCATTTGGCCATGCACGGTATACTTCAACCACGGTGGCACGCGAACAGTTTTCAAACATAGCAGTTTCCGATAAGCTTCCACTCTAGGCCCGAAAGCCAACGATCATACCCTTTGGACGTCAGATAAATCGCTCCCTCCATTATAACAACGACTGCACTATTTGTCTGCTTCCATCCCCCCCCCCTCTCCCCCAACCTCTACACGCTTTATAAACTCTCCGCTGCTAGTGCTGCCGCCGGCCGGGGTGGCCGAGGGGTTCTAGGCGCTACAGTCTGGAACCGCGCGACCGCCGCGGTCGCAGGTTCGAATCCTGCCTCGGGCTTGGATGTGTGTGATATCCTTAGGTTAGTTAGGTTTAAGTAGTTCTAAGTTTAGCGGACTGATGACCTCAGAAGTTAAGTCCCATAGTGCTCAGAGCCATTTGAACCATTTTTTTGCTAGTGCTGCCACCTGCCGTCTCTGAGTGGTCATTGTTCGCCGACGTCGAACACAGGCGGTCGTCATTTTAATGTGACTTAACCGTGTATATCTTTGACGTCTAGAAACAGACGAGATTGCATCGACTGTAACACGCTTGGGGGAGCTTTCAGGCCTACGTGTTTCTGCAGAAACGTGTTTACCAGCAAGCGGTTCTCTTCGGTTTTCAAGCTTTACAGTGGCCGACTGGGGAAACATACCTGCGATGTGAAGTGCTTTTGACATCGTTGCCATCACGTACTGCGTAGTAGTTCAGATGCGACACTGCCGTGTACCACCATCGCATAAACGTGATTCAGTAACTGTTGTCATAACGCTATATACGTACGATCTAATGCTAAACTGTTATCAACATGGGCATACTTTCTTTATTAAAGAACACGGATCACAGTCAGTGGTTCAAAGTAGGCACACAGTGTTAAGAATAAACGTGTTATGTTCGATAATATGAGCACCAAAACAGTACTGCAACATGATGTTTCTAACATGACGTTGCATTCCTTCGATGATAACGAATATAAAATAGTGTCGTCTTCAAATGAGAAACTCTATTGTGCAGTTTCGTAGTCCAAAGCTGATATGGTATGAATACGTGTGCTATGTCTGTGAGTGGTAAACAGCAATGATTTGCCGAGGACAGTTTAGCAGATGTAGTCAATGATTAACTAGTTGTCTACAACTTTCTGGATCCTGCTTGAATGTTCCATTATACATATGGTCCTTATATACATCGACAAACCATATCTCATTTCACATTCATCTTCATCTACATGTATTAATCAGATTGCATATTATCCAACTAATTTCACAGCTGAGGGTCGTGAATAATTTGACAAGGTTTTTCAATAATGGACGATGTTTTCGCTACTTCGTCCGCTGTTTGTCTTTACGAGATCGAACATTGTTTTCGTTTGGATATGAAAGAAGAGGGAGGAGGGGGGGGAGGGCTCGTATGGAAATGAAGAGAAAAGAAGACGACCTTCCGACAAGAGTTACAGCTTTATCTCGAAATGACAAAGTCTATTGTGCAGATTCTGTAGTCCAAAGCTGAAATGGTGTGAATACCTGTGGTATGTCTGTGAGTGGTAAACAGTAATAGTTTGGAGAGGCCATACCAGTAGGTGCAGTCAGTGGTTTACAATTTGCAAAATTTGTCATGATTTCAATAAAAATAAGAGACACGTATAGAACAATTAATTCAAATATTCGTAAAAAAGTGGTAAGACAAACATTTGGGAAACTTTGAGTCACACGGTGTAGTGAGTGCTATCAACAACGAATTTCAAATTGATCCCATATTTCTAGATTTTCAGAAGGCTTCAGACTCCGTTCCTCTTTGGCGATTTCTAATAAAATTGCGTGCCTATTGAGTATCGTCTCAGTTGTTCGACTGGATTCATGCTTTCTTGTCAGAAAGGTCACATTTCATAGTGACTGACTAAAAGCCATCGAGTAAAACAAATGGTCTGCCCCAACGAAGTGTTGTAGACACTCTGTTGTTCGTAATCTTTATAAATCATTTCAACGAAATTTCAGTCACCAGCTTTCTCCTCCGAAATATTTTGTAAATGCCAAGCTATGTAAGGAGAATAGATCGTTGTAATGAAATAAGAGAAATCAGAGCTCGCACGAGAAGATTTAGGTATTCGTTTTTTCTATGAAGAGTTCGAGAGTGGAACAACAGAAAAATTGTCCAAAGGTGGGTCGATGAACCCTTTTCCACGCAATACTGTATGAATCGCAGAATAGTCATGTAGATGTAGTTCCTTAAATAAGTTATTTAAATTAGTATTCTACCATCTTTCTCATAGGAATTACGTTCTAGTTTATCGTTCTTTACTGTCATACTATGTCTAAAATAAATTTCATCTCTATTATTTTATCGTGGAGTTAATTTGTGTGGCAAGATTTGCAATAAATGATTCAAATTGCTCCAAGCACTACGGGACTTAACATCTGAGGTCATCAGTTCCCTAGACTTAGAACTACTTAAACCTAACTAACCTAAGGACATCACACACATCCATGACCGAGGTAAGACTCGAACCTGCGACCGTAGCAGCAGCGCTGTTCCGGACTGAAGCGCCTAGAACCACTCGGCCACAGCGGACGGCCGAGATTTGCATCTAGAACCAAAAACTAATACTAGATTAAACATGTACACATCAAAGCTGCCTGGTAGCTGCTTGTTAAACACTAGAAAATCTCTCCATATCGTTTATCTGGCGTGATGTACAGTTGATTCTAATGGACATATTTCTCACAACAAATAATGAGTTTGGACTTACACTTGCATGAGCTTGAAGTATTACATGCTCCGTTCGGGGCAGTAAGATTGCAATGGGATCTGCGCGATGAGAATAAACGTCTTAACATTTATCGTCCAGTTGTAAGAGCATTAACATAGGAGAGTAGGGCGTTTCTTTATTACTGGGCTGTGCACACAAAAACCCACACACACTCCCTCTGCGTCTCTCTCTTTCTCTCTCCCACGCATACACACATACAAAGGTGTGTGTGCACATGAGGGTAGAGTCAATGTCCGCAGGCCTGCTATGATACGGCTGATGTTTTCAAGACGGCGTGTAGCGCTTGCGTGGCTGTGCGTAACACAGGCAGCGGCCGAGCAACAGGTAGAGAGAGAAAAGAGAAGAAAAAATCGGGTTGTGTTCCGTTTCTGAACGTGCCTCACCTTCACGGACGTCGATTGGTCTCGGATTCAAAGTCTCCTGGCTTTCGTTTTGGGCAGCCGCACCTACCTGGCCGCTGCCGCATGGGACGGGGGACTGCCTTCGCCACCTACGGTCGAGCTGAGGCCCGCGCCGCCCGTCAGCTGTTAACGGCCTCAGCGCGCCACTCGCCCACACCGGGCGACTGTGTCTGGTTTTTTTGCACGTGCCGTTTATGACGAACCTTTCACACTACGTACTGTTCCGATACTTGTCTAACGTTTCTTTCTATTACACTACTTCTAAAATAGCCTGTGTACTTTGGCAATGACCAGCTCTGCAAGACCGAAAATTTCGACCGAAGCATTGAAAATGAAAATGATTCTGCATAAAATATGCAAGTTGATTAAAAACTATGTAACGATTTCAAGATGTTACATATTCAAGAACGCGTGTTATTATCATGGTTAGGTTAGGTTAGTGTTGTTTAACGTCTCGTCGACAACGAGGTCATTAGAGACGGATCGCAAGCTCGGGTTAGGGAAGGATGGAGAAGGAAATCGGCCGTGCCCTTTCAAAGGAACCATCCCGGCATTTGCCTGAAATGATTTAGGGAAATAACGGAAAACCTAAATCAGGAGGGCTGGAGACGGGATTGAACCGTCGTCCTCCCGAATGCGAGTCCAGCGTGCTAACCACTGCGCCACCTCGCTCGGTGTTATTTCATGAAGACAGTGAATTTGGGACATTGGCATGTGTTTACGTATGCCATCTAAGGGTAACAGGCTAGTTGTTTAATGGTTTGTTGAAATACTGCTATCGTCATTTATTTGACTGAAAAATTCCATACCGTATGTATATATACATGTTCCAAAAAAATGGCTCAAATGGTTCTGAGCACTATGCGACTTAACTTCTGAGGTCATCAGTCGCTTAGAACTTAGAACTAATTAAACTTAACTAACCTAAGGACATCACACACATCCATGCCCGAGGCAGTTCGAACCTGCGACCGTAGAGGTCGCTCAGCTCCAGACTGTAGCGCCTAGAACAGCACGGCCACTCCGGCGGGCTACATGTCCCAGCTTTTTTTTTTTTTTTTCATAAAAGCATTGTCAGAGGTTTCGAATTACTTCGTACGTGTAACCATCTTTCTACGGTTATTATTATGATTTAATGCACACATTCCTTAGGTTTGACACGCCTCGCGAGACTTGTTCATATGCGAGAATTGTTACATCTTACTACCACATTTTTTTGTGTGCATTTGCACTGATAACTTCCTTGTTCTTCCATTATTCTAACTAGCTACTGTCCGGAAAATAGCATAATTGTATTGGCACTCAAATGTAACTTTCATGTACATTGCAGCGTTAAATTCGGAAGACATTAGCTTGTATATGCGATATTCTTTACTTTGTTTCTTCGTACGTTTTAGTTGTCTGTGTTATACTGTTTGTGCAATGATAGAGCAATCATAGATGGACGTTGACGATATGTAAAATATAATTTCAGGTTGCTGATAATAATCTAGTGAACAAACTCAAAGCGGGACTGGTGTAATATACATTGCAATATACAACTCCAAGGTTCAGTTTTAGGTCCACTACTGTACTCATGTATGTAAACGATCTTGCGTGTAGTATACTACAAGCAGAATAAGGTCTTTCTGCAGATGACGCTATTATTGTAATAAATCAAAGCATACATACAGGAAATGCTAAATAAAGTTCTTAAAAGTATCATTGACAGATTTTCCGCAAATGGTGTCACCTTCAATTTTAAAAAGGTGCAACATATTCAGTTCTGCACATTTAGAGATACTATTCCAGTTATAAGTGTAACACATGGTTTGGAAATAATAAATAGGGTGGAAACTTCAAAATTCTGAGGGGCCGATATTGATGAGAATTTAAATAGGAAAAAACACTTTTTCGAACTCTTAAAACAATTTAGTACAGCCACATTTGCGCTTACAATCACTGCAAATCTTGGAGAGAAACAAATCATTAAGGTGACATATTTGGCAAATTTTCATTCAATAATGTCGTATGGAATAATGTTCTGAGGTAACTCATCTTTAAGAAAGAAAGTCTTAAATGCGCAAAAACGTGCTGTAAGGATAATATGCGGTGCCCACCCACGATAATCTTGTAGATATCTGTTTAAGAATTTGGGTATTGTGACAACTGCTACACAGTATATTTATTCCCTCTTGAAGTTTGTTGTAAATAGTTCACTACACTTTAAAAGGAACGCTGGGTTACATAATTGCTATGCCAGAAGGAAAAATGTCTTTACTCCACATGAAAGTTGTCTTTAACACATAAGTGAGCGCACAAGGCTGCAACAAAAATTTTTGTTCACTCATCCAGTGATATAAACTCTCCAACAGACAGCAAAGTAAGATTTTGTAATAAAATGAGAAAGTGTCTCCTTGACAACTTCTTCTATTCTGTAGAAGTTCTATAACTATAATGTGTAAAAGGTGGCGGGTATAAATTATTAACTAGCATTTGAATATCTTTTTTCTTTTTGTATTTAAAAAAATAAACTTAAGAAATATTCAGACTGTAATCATGTGTACAAATTAATTTGCAGATGTGAATGTAAAATGACCCGTTCCACCTCTTACGATCTATCGTGTAAAATGATCCATAGAACATAAAACTAATTAACTAACACGAACATAAGTGTCAGTAGCCAACACTCAACGAATTATTAACCCTTTCCTGCCAACATTATAAGAAACTATACCGATGGATTTAATATTTGGAAACAACATTATCAAGGCCACTGAAACCAGAGTAGTGTATTGTAATACATAATTATATTTGTTTTAATGTGTGTGCAAAACTAAGCAGAGCTTCTGTGTCTCATCAGGATACATTCACCGTATCCATTTGGTTATTTACTTATTGTTTTAGTAATATCAATTTAAATAAACTAAACCAAGACGAAACTAGATTATAAACAGCAAAACACTCACAATAATGTCCTTTTACTTCAGCGGGGCCCGTGAACTCCTATGTCGAAATGAAGAACACAGCAGTAAGACAGTCCGTTGTTTTCTTCTGTCCTCTGTGGGCAGAGATATTGAACTACCACAGCCAAAGAGTTTCCTGCACTACAGTACATCATAGAGTATATATAAACCTATGGAGTGAGCGTAGCCTGCTGCACATGTTCTCAACACCAAACTAAGCTGCTCACGAGATTTTGGGACGACGTTGCTTTTCTACAGTTTACGGTAATAATGTAACTTGAATTTATACGTAGTCACCAAGTTTTGTATATGTTTCTGCACGTTTGAGTTTTAGTAACAGGTCATAAATATGTACAACAAATGTTTATTTGTAAATGTCATTTGATATGAGACACATTGTATGTTGAAGAATATCGAGACACGGTATTATAATGTATTTTACTGTCGAGATAATTTATGCAATTTACGAGTCAGGTATTAAATAAGTGTGCAAGTGTGTTTTAGTAAACTGCCTGTCAATGTATACATATCGGTGATAGGTTCATATGCAGATAAAATTTATACATGGCAGTTTAATTTCCTCCAGTTAATGCAGGTTCTGAAAGCCTTGTGTGTTTCTAAGTATTTTGGCATGAGACAGTTTTCTATATAGTATCTTTGTATGTATTTAATAACAACAGTTATTCGACAATATGAATACGTGTTATAGAAAGCGTAAACAGACATCGTTGGTTATCAATTCTTATCCTGTTACCGGAAAAACTTAAATGAAATGGAATTTGAGCTACGATATTGTTGCGAAAAAGCAGAACACTATTGCTCTTCACATCTTTAAACGAACTTCAGTATCTGGTACGCAACTGGTAAAATGTCTGTAAAACGCTTCTACGAAATTTCGCGATACTGTTGAAGATGATCTCTCTGTAACAGCGAAGTAATAACACTCAAAATACGCTAAGCGCTGTGGTGTAGAAATGCGTCGTGACAAAATCATGTGACTTGAGCTGCATCATATGTTGCGGACAGAATTCTCGTTCTGTGTGTAGTTCTATGGGCTCCCACTGAACGTACTCCTGATTTCGTCGTTTTTATTTACATAGAATGTAACAATGCCCATTCTGTAAGGTTCCCGTACCGACACTATTGTGCGAGCAAATGTTTCAGAGAATCTGTTAATAAACTCCTGTAGCCTACGTCACCATCATTCTAGGGCAGAGATTGTTAGCTCAAAGCCTATCGTTACCACTTTCTCAATGACAATCCAACCACATGATACTGGCTTCGTTTGTTTGTTAAAAAGTGTAATTTTTTTAATACTTCCATGAGCCTCTAGACGTGCTATAATATGGGAAATACTTCTGCAGTATTTCCGGATAGCTTAAATCACTAGAAAATCCTCACAACGGAGGGCAGAAACATATTAGAGCATTTGATTAAACTGAAAATAGCTCAGAGCTGGCGTTGGTAATATTCGTACCTTTCAAATAAATATCTGAGAGTGACAATTTGCTGAGCTATTACATAGAACAGTCACGTAAGTTTAGTCCTGTGTGAAGCAACTTATATTGATAGGCCACAAAGAATCTTCAGTTCGTCTAGGAAAGATGTCGCTTATAAAATACTGGTTCGGCTTGTAGCGGGACGACATTCACTTTTGTGAGACATATCAAAGTGTATCTAATGTGCCCGAAACGACGACAGAAACCGTTAAAAAATGTTGACAAAACTGAACTGGTAGACACTGAAAAAGGACATAAAACAGGTCTTGAAAATTTCGAGAATCGCTTTTCAATGGACATTCTTTTATAGGGATTATTAACATAAAATCCGAATAATGACAAGCAAGACCAAGATAATCGTCCCAGTCCCCAACAGTGAAGAAACTAAAAGAAAAGTAAAGCTGTCATCGATTAAAAAGATGGTTTGAGCATCATAGTACATGATCCTGTCGTAGGTGGTACAACACATTTTTCCTCGATCTTAGGAGGCCAGCTACTATACATAAATGTGAAATTGTTAAGTAACGTACTGATTGATGCTCCTGTCACATACAGAAGGCATGATTACACTTTGCCGGCCGACGTGGCCGTGCGGTTCTAGGCGCTTCATTCTGGAACCGCGTGACCACTACGGTTGCGGGTTCGAGTCCTGCCTCGGGCATGGATGTGTGTGATGTCCTTAGGTTAGTTAGGTTTAAGTAGTTCTAAGTTCTAGGGGACTGATGACCACTGATGTTAAGTTCCATAGTGCTCAGAGACATTTGAACCATTTTTATTACACTTTAATGAGAAATTGTAACTATAGTGAAGCCTGACACATTTGTCCATATACAAAGTAACGTCGGAGGTAAAATTATTTTAAGAGCTAAAAAGAAGTCGTGGAATCAAACGGGCACAGACACCCGACCTTCGGCTTTGTAGTCCCTCACTTTCTCAGCCCTCTCTTATGGCTCAATGAGAAGTGCTTCTAGCCAGGCATTTACTGTGATACTAGGAGTATGCATAGAGCTTTCAGTCATCTGTTCTTTTTTTAATTCTTTTTTTAATACAGAACATCCACAGCTGTCAGCTGATATCGTAATACGATCTCCCACGTGTACGAAGGCCTTTTTAAAAGCAGATACACAATATATACGACTGTAATCGGACTTGTCATGCAGATTAGCGGCAGTTAAGTACAGAGTGGTAACTATCGAACATCGAAATTAGCTGTGAAATGTTGAATCCGCGCTTGGGGCGTGTCTGGGCGGGCAGAGTTCAAGCGATAAGAGCGACGTGAATGGAGTTATTATCGCGAGAGCAAACACAACAGGAACCACTGCTCGATAGCGGCTCAACGCGGCCGGGGCTGCCCGTTCTGAAGCACCCACAGATTCCCACTTGAGCGGCCCATCTCCTCGCGAACCTCTTTCACAAAACGGAAATCAGAGCTCGGTGGACAGATCGTATTACTGTTTGATGCTATCCATCTGACAAGCGTTCAAATTTTCATTGTTAATTCGTCACGAATAAGTTGCTCGATTCCACTCGATAGGGCAGTAATTGTATTCTGTATCCAATACAAGGAGGAAGTGGTCTACCAGCCAGAGCCTGCCGTAGGTGGCTAAACGAAGTGCTCCCGTGTAAGTGGGAAAAGCAGGAGGGCGCCTCACGCGAGTAAAAGCGGTCCAATGCGGTATCACTCTCTAAGACGTTTCATGTAGGGTGGGTTCACGACCAACGAGTGATTGTTACACATGACCATTTCCGGTTATGGCTATCAACAGTTACTTTATTTTGTTTTTTCAATTATTTCGATACAAATATGAGTATTACTCACTTCAGACAGCTGGAAGCACACCACGTGTCAACTGTTATATACTTTCACATATCAGTATGTTGAATGTTTACAGCTGCCTGAAGACGATGAATACTCGAAACTGAAATCGCAATAAATAAAAAACTAACGTTATTTGTGGTAGTCGTACGCGGAAACGACATTATTTAATTCTTTAAGACGGATCACAGGACAGATACACTCTACTAAAGACCCATATTATTGGCATTATTTTATTGTAGAATTTTGGAATATATTTTGTGCTTGTTTATGCTGACTGTTTTGTTTACCGAACAGCTGCTCTTATGAAATTATTACCGATAGATGCTCTTCGAGCTACTTTGCGCTTGCTTGATTTTTAATACAACAATAGGGACAGCAACATGTTTTACTTTCTGAGGGAAGAAAAAGAGTTTTAGACTACTTGGTTGTAAATGTGAAGAATTGTGAATGATTCTGGAACAAAGGTGGGCACTTTTACATTTAATGAAAGATACATACTGATACCCAATTACTTGAAGGCAAATTTGAGAACAAAGAAGGGCTATATATACTAGTAAATATTCTTGCTAGGATCCCAAATATTCAGGAAAGGAAGGAAGGAAAATTCGGTTTAAAGTCCCGTCGACACTGAGGTCATTAGAGCTGGGGAGCAAGTTCGGATGGTGTCAAAGATGGGAAAAGAAATCGGTCGTGCCCTTTGAAAGGACCCATCACGGCGTTTGCTTGGAGCGATCTAGAGAAATCGCAGGAAACCTAAATCTGGGTGGCCGGATGCGGGTTTGAACCGTTGGCCTCTTGAATGCGAGTCCAGTGTGCTAACCACTGCGCCACCTCACTCGGCCCAAACATTCAAGTCCAGCAGCCAGTTCTATGGAGGTTCGGATCTGATTATACTTTTGCATCTTATGCATTAGGTTTACTGAATCACTTCCACATTTGTGTTCGAGACACGTAGGCTTTGAATTGAGCATGCACTGCATGAGCAAGGGGTAGTAGCACAGAGTTAGTTTACATGCCAATAAGATTCTGTTTACCTGTATGTGCATGATGAGTGGCATTTGTTTATACCGTTATGTAAAGTAATTGTGTTTTGCATATCGTTGAAATGAAAAAGCTGGAACACAGCGCCGTCATAAGACCTATGGTTTGGACTTTTTATTGCCAATGTGAATACATCCAAAGATGCTAAATGAAACGAAATTACTTCTTCAACCGTTAAGAAATCGACGAAGGAATTCAAATGTGACTACACCACTTCTGAAGATAATTCACCCGAAGGACGTCTGAAAATTGTGAAAACAGTTAACAATTTACACATGTTGCAGGCACGATCTAACGTTGTAATTTTTAATATCAGAAGCCAAATTGCTTGATGCAATAGTTTATTTCATGACCGGTTGTGACAGTAAGTAGCTGTCATCCTCAAGTTTCTGGAAGATTTGAGAATATGAGGATGACAGTTACTGTCGAAACTGGTCGTGAAATAAACTATTTCACTTCAAACGATCTTGGCTTCCAGTATTATAAACTGCAGTTAAAATATAAAGAAAGCACACAATATTGTCGTTGTGGACAGCGCTCCAAAAGCTGGTTTCACATAGCTCTCCACACCAATGTGTCCTGTGCAAGGTTCTTAATCTTTGCATATCGGCTGCAACCCTGCTGAATGTAGTCTTGGCCATCCTTTACAAATCGCCTCCCCCCCCATCATCCACACTTTCCCTCCAAAATCATAGTATTTTTATCAGCTTTTAATCAGTTTATGCCATAGATTTATTTTCTCACCAATTCAACTATATACCTTAGTTATCTGATTTATCTGTCTAATTTTCACCAATGTTCTGTAGGTCCACATGTCAAAAAAACTTTACGTTTCGCTGTACTGTTTAGCATCCACATATCTCTTCCTTAGTAGACCGTATTCCAGACAAATGCTTTCATAAATATTTCCGAACTCTTAAATGTATGTTAGCTGTCAATTATCTCTCTTTTTCGCAAAATTATTTCTTACACATCTGCATTTCATGTCCTCTCTACTTCGGTAATCGTCCAAAAATTAAAAATCGTCTTCTACTTCCAGTGTCTTATTTCCTAATCTGATTCCCCGCAATATCACCTGATTTAATTTGACTACTTTCCATTGCCCTTGTTTTATTTCTGTTGATATTCGTTTTATAGCCTATTTACAACATACAGTCAGTTTCATTCAAGTGAACTTGCAACTGCTTTGCCGTCTCTGACAGAATTATATTATGTCAGCGAAACTCAAAATTTTCAATTTTTCTCCCTGAAACTAGGATTCAGTTGGGCTGGTTGTATCCGTATCTCCCTCCATTCATTTACTGGGCTTAAATGATAAAATCCTATGGCATAAATGGCTGGGAGAACCGCAAACGGGAGGTTCAGCCGCTTAAATGGAAAGGTGTTTCCAATCTTTCACGCCTGCAGGCAGCTCTCCTTCGCAAGTTATGTGAGTCGTGTGGATAAGTGTATCTGTTAAAAGTAGGTGATTCTCCCGTGTGTGTGTGTGTGTGTGTGTGTGTGTGTGTGTGTGGTGTAGTGTCATGTTTGTGTTGGAGGTTATGAGAGAAGGTGAAACTTGGTGCCGAAACTTAGCCTATTCCTCGCGAATTGCATAAATGCGACCGCCGAACTTAACGTCCCTATCCGACGGACGAACCACCATCAACAGTGTCGCGAGTCCCAGCTCCGTGAGAGAGGTTTGGAATTTAATCCAGGGCATCGGTGCAAACACTCATGATCGGGAGATTTACGCCAGCACCCTTCCTGTCCCCTGCGCCTTGAAGGCTGAGGGAAGATTGTCAACAGTTTCCGGCGTATCCGGACGGTCACCCATCCGAGTACTGGCCATGTCCGACGGTGCTTAACTTTGGTGATTTGGGGGGAACTGGTGTATCCACCTCGGCTAGGCCGTCGCTCAGTTTAAGCAATCGTTTAAGTAATCGGTTACCAAGGAACTCCTGAACTCAGTTTATTTTTTCACATGCCGTTAATATCCTTATATGAAGCGCTTATTTCAATAGTGGTACAAGTCCATTTTTGTTCATTCTGAGATACAGAATCCTAAAGTTAAATGAGCGCTGAAAAAACTGCAGTTGAGATACTAGAAATATTCAAGCATATGGCTTCTTGATAGAGATGAACCTTTCTTTCTGTTTGTTTGGACCATTAATGTCAGAAGCATTATAGGCAGAAAAGTGGCGGTAATGGACTTGTACCACTATTGAAATAAGCCCTTCATATATTGGTAATTGTTGCATTTCTGGGTGGAGAATGGTTTCATACCAATGAAATGAAGATTGTCTGGTAGCCGTAGATAGATGTATTTTCCAGCCCTTCCAGAGTCGCTCTCTGAAGATCGGTTGTAGTCACTAGTGTGTCAACGGACAAGCACGTTGACCTAAACAGCGAATACGTCGAGAAATAATGTAATTTCGTAAGTAAAAAACAGTTCTTCTCTGCCAAGCCGAGAAATTTTCTCCTTGTTCTTACAGCACCAGTGCTGTGAACATTCTTCAGTCTCCATCGTTTCTACAGAGAAAGTGAAGCTCCTGACGATGAAGATGGCAGATGCTTTCGAAAGCTCCAGTTCATAAACTAAAACAGGACGCGGCTTCAACACGAAGGAAATTTTATATACACTCCCGGAAATGGAAAAAAGAACACATTGACACCGGTGTGTCAGCCCCACCACACTTGCTCCGGACACTGCGAGAGGGCTGTACAAGCAATGATCACACGCACGGCACAGCGGACACACCAGGAACCGCGGTGTTGGCCGTCGAATGGCGCTAGCTGCGCAGCATTTGTGCACCGCCGCCGTCAGTGTTAGCCAGTTTGCCGTGGCATACGGAGCTCCATCGCAGTCTTTAACACTGGTAGCATGCCGCGACAGCGTGGACGTGAACCGTATGTGCAGCTGACGGACTTTGAGCGAGGGCGTATAGTGAGCATGCGGGAGGCCGGGTGGACGTACCGCCGAATTCCTCAACACGTGGGGCGTGAGGTCTCCACAGTACATCGATGTTGTCGCCAGTGGTCGGCGGAAGGTGCACGTGCCCGTCGACCTGGGACCGGACCGAAGCGACGCACGGATGCACGCCAAGACAGTAGGATCCTACGCAGTGCCGTAGGGGACCGCACCGCCACTTCCCAGCAAATTAGGGACACTGTTGCTCCTGGGGTATCGGCGAGGACCATTCGCAACCGTCTCCATGAAGCTGGGCTACGGTCCCGCACACCGTTAGGCGGTCTTCCGCTCACGCCCCAACATCGTGCAGCCCGCCTCCAGTGGTGTCGCGACAGGCGTGAATGGAGGGACGAATGGAGACGTGTCGTCTTCAGAAATGAGAGTCGCTTCTGCCTTGGTGCCAATGATGGTCGTATGCGTGTTTGGCGCCGTCCAGGTGAGCGCCACAATCAGGACTGCATACGACCGAGGCACACAGGGCCAACACCCGGCATCATGGTGTGGGGAGCGATCTCCTACACTGGCCGTACACCTCTGGTGATCGTCGAGGGGACACTGAATAGTGCATGGTACATCCAAACCGTCATCGAACCCATCGTTCTACCATTCCTAGACCGGCAAGGGAACTTGCTGTTCCAACAGGACAATGCACGTCCGCATGTATCCCGTGCCACTCAACGTGCTCTAGAAGGTGTAAGTCAACTACCCTGGCCAGCAAGATCTCCGGATCTGTCCCCCATTGAGCATGTTTGGGACTGGATGAAGCGTCGTCTCACGTCCAGCACGAACGCTGGTCCAACTGAGGCGCCAGGTGGAAATGGCATGGCAAGCCGTTCCACAGGACTACATCCAGCATCTCTAGGATCGTCTCCATGGGAGAATAGCAGCCTGCATTGCTGCGAAAGGTGGATATACACTGTACTAGTGCCGACATTGTGCATGCTCTGTTGCCTGTGTCTATGTGCCTGTGGTTCTGTCAGTGTGATCATGTGGTGTATCTGACCCCAGGAATGTGTCAATAAAGTTTCCTCTTCCTGGGACAATGAATTCACGGTGTTCTTATTTCAATTTCCAGGAGTGTATGAGTGCTGCCTTGAACACCGGAGAATGTGATGCTACATCTCTTCACTTAATCAAACATGTTATAGATGCCCGATAGACAATCAGTAGGCAAGTGTTTGTCCAATGCGACGTCATTCGAAGAGGCATTACAAATCCGTAGGATTTTTCTGCAAAGTGTCAGTCTGTTATCTAGCTTCTCTCGACTGGATATACGAGGCCCTTCCTATTTGGTTTCGTCTTGACAGACACTCTTATTTGGCAGTGTTAACTGATGCTAGCAACTGTTGACCGATCATGTAGGCTAGCGATATCGGATGTTTTAGTCTATTTACCTGCATTATATTGTATTTATCAAAACAAGAAAATGAAATAAATAGAAGACGCGGTCAGATGTAAATATAGCTTTGTACACGTACACTCCATCGTCGGTATGTAAATGATTAGAGCTGTACTTCTGTGTGACAAGTAAAACGACCACCAGAGTGCTGTACTGATGTTAGTGTTGTTACCAGGTTTTGTTGGGTATATAAGGGGCGTGAACAGAATCAGACGCTGAGTGATCCCTCTGAAGACCACGGGTTTGCCGCGTACTCTTGTGAGAAGACGTTTTAGGCACTTGGCAGAGTTTGAAAGAGGTCTGACTGTGGGTATCCATTTGGGCGGCTGGTCCAATCGTGCAATAACCGGCGGACACCTTCGTCCCCATGGTTCCGGTCGACCTCTTCTGACCACCAAAAGAGAGGTTCGCAATTCGTGCACCAAGCTGATCCTAAGGACGCCTTCAGTTTCATGAACTTCAATGGAATTTCGCGATAGTATCTTTGTGTACACTGATGGTTCTCGGACTGACCGTCGTGTCGAATGTGCCTTTGTCATTGTCATCACAACTGGTTTTCCCATCATGGGAACGAGGTCCGGGTTATTACGCCTCTCCCAGCTTCGACGACCTCCTCTCGGTCCTCCAGCCGCGAGGAGATCATTTTAACTAGGTTGCATACTGGTCACTGTCTTTTTATCCATCTCCAATTGTTAAGTTGTGCTCCCCCACCACTTTGTGCACATCGCACTCAACTTTTGACTGTCCGCCTTTTCCTAACGGAATGCCCTTTATTTTTTAACCACTTACGTTCTTTCCGTCTGAGTTATCGGCTGTTTTAGCCAACGACGCTCGGGCTGTTCACCGCGCTTTACTTTTTATCCGTCCTAGCAGTATGGGGCAGGTCATTTAACTTTAAGTTCTGGACCTCCGCTTCTGTATGGAGTATTTTATCGACCTTTCTCCATGTCCCTCTTCTCAGCTGTCTTCTCTTCCATCGATTGTGATTGACTTGTAGTCATTTTTATCTCCTCTCTTTGTCTTCGAGTTCTACAGTTTTGACATGGGCGCGTATGACCCTAGTTGTTTCTGCGCTCTAAAACAAAGCAAATCCAAACCGAACCAAGCTGATGAATGGTGCTGCATTTTGTTTAGTGATGAGTCGTGGTTGTGGTCTACCCTGGATGACCGTCGTCGGTGCTTATGACGTCAATGGCGTTACTTCTGGTGTCCTTATGCGATGAGCCATCGTATCTGACTTCACTGAGGGAACTCTGACGTCACGAATATCCTGTGTGCTCACGTGTAACCTCTCATGCGACAGTATCGCAATGCCGTTTTTCAACAGAACAATACTCGTCTACACATGGCACATGTCTCTATGAACTGTCTCTTGTCTAGAAAGATTGCTAGTCATGAGGGGACACAACGATTTATGACACGCTTCCCAACTTCATCAGCACATGCATCGAGGCCACAGTGTATGCAACACCATACTGATGAGTGGGCTCAAAAAATGGTTCAAACGGCTCTGAGCACTATGGGACTTAACTTCTGAGGTCATCAGTGCCATAGAACGTAGAACTACTTAAACCTAACTAACCTAAGGACATCACACACATCCATGTCCGAGGCAGAATTCGAACCTACGACCGTGGCAGTCGAGCGGTTCCGGACTGAAGCGCCTAGAACCGCTCGGCCACATCGGCCTGCCAACGTTTACATGCCACACATACCAACATGGAAAAGCGTTACATTTTCTATATGCATTGCGTGTATAACTAACACTTTACACACCTCAAATTAAGATAAAACATTACTGCACAAATTTCTTACAACCACATGGTAACTCAAATTTAAGCACTAATGTTTTATTTTAATGTGAGGTGTTCAAATGACTCTAGGCGCTATGGGACTTTGTTGAGGTCATCAGTCCCCTAGACGTAGAACTACTTAAACCTAACTACCCTAATGACATCACACACATCGATGTCCATGGTAGGATTCGAACCTGCAACCGTATCAGCAGCGTGGCTCCGGACTGAAGCGCCTAGAACCGCTCGGTCCAAACTGTCAGTTATACACGGGATGGATGCAGACAAAGTAGTACTTTTCCACGCTGGTTTTACAAGTGCCTGACAATGACAAGTAGTCGAAATTAGCTAATCGCACATTTAAATTAAAATCACGTTACAGCCTACTACGGACCATGTTTACGTTTATTATTGATCTTTGTTGCTATCAAAGCATTGAAAACACGTTAATACTTGTCAGTTACTAAAATCGCCCGCAGATTTTCATTAGGAGCTACACCATAAATGTCTGAGAGTAAATTTACAATTTCGAAGAAGTATCGATATGAAACTATAATAACGCACTGTACTTATTTCCTGTTTGGAACACGCTCATGTCGTGGTGATCCAATTGGGCAAACATACACACTTAAACACGCAAGCCTCGGCCAGCGATGCGAGATTGTTTCTAGAGTGGAAGATAATGTGAGAATTGCTCCCAGGCTTTCCAAAACTTCCGCTTAGTCTCATCTCTGATAATGCTAAGCATATTGGACGACCGCTTGCTTCCTGTGTCACGTTAAACAACGGTCGTCAATAGTTAAGGAGTACGTGCAAGGCATCACATGGGCGCTGATACAGAAAAGATAGCACTAGATTTAAGTATGAAAACAATTTGTTTAGGCACACAAATAATCGAATAAGAGAGTTCGAGAACGCAGTTGTAAAGCTGTCTTTGAACTGCTTTTACCTGTGTTTCTGGTAGACTTAGGATGCAATTTCTAAATATGAGTATAGCTTATAAATTTCTTTAACTATGACTGTGGGACAGTATGATCATTCCCCGACTGAATGGAAAAGATGCATGTTTAAATTTTATATGCGTGAAGTAAAACAACACGATTTTATATTTGTCGTAGCGTTTCCTAGTGCTCTCTGTATATTCGGTACTTCTTTCCTCTTCTAAAACCATTCTCACAGAGGGAAACACGAATTTTGTGAAAAATAGTGTTGATTTAAATTTTAGTTGAAAACAAAGTTTTGATACGTTCCCGAAAATTTAAGTGTGAGGTTCAACGTGAAACCGTTTTCAATTACGAATGAATCGTTGATAATGAACTAACAATCGTAATCGGTTGCAGGTATGGATAGAATAACTGGCAGTAGTAGACAGAAATCGAACGGTTATGTATCGCAAAATGGCCACAACATAACGATTAATTTTCAGCAGGTTGGCGCAACAAAAATAATTCGCTTTTAAAAACAGACAAGGTCGATGTTGACTAAATACCATCAGGGTGCGTTTTGTTCAAACGCAGCATAACTTGAGCAGCCATGTGAAGTTGATGTTTTCCTTTTCCTTTTTGATTATAACAGGAAATGCAATTAAAACGAGATAGATGGAAAAGAATTTGTAAACTGTTTATTATTTCAAAAATAATCGTTATACCTTTTAATACGTTTATCCTAGGTACAACGTTTACAAAAATGGTTCAAATGGCTCTGAGAACTATGGGACTAAACATCTGAGGTCATCAGTCCCCTAGAACTTAGAACTACTTAAACCTAACTAACCTAAGAACATCACACACATCAATGCCCGAGGCAGGATTCGAACCTGCGACCGTAGCGGTCGCGCGGTCCCATACTTAAGCGCCTAGGACCGCTCGGCCACACCGGCCGTCCAACGTTTACATGCCACACATTTTCCGAAAGACAAAAAGCGAAGTTCAGAAACCGTTTTTCGCTGTCGTATTTACATGTAAATGTCTGAAGCGAATTTGCTAGTGAATTTAAATATGCCGCCTGAAAACAGCTGTTCCAGTTTCTGACTTAGTCAGCACATAGGAGCGAAAGTCGTTGTGGGACTGGAAAACCGGCAGCTAACAACAGATTTTCAGACTCGATTTTGGAGCGTTTACTTTACCAATCAGAAAGTGTATTGTGAAACTGGTTTACGAAACCATGCTTGGGAGCTCCATGTAAACATAATGAATGTGAGACAAATCGTAACAACATTTGCAGCAGTCAGCCCACTCACGTGTTGCCAAGGTTGTTTCGAGTACGCTGCAGAAGTCTCGCTGGCAAACCCTTACACATCCACCACACGATCTCTCCCCATGCGAAATCAATAATTTTGGAACCCTGAAGAAAGACATTCATGGCACTTGATTTTCTCCGGACGAAGAGTTGCACGGCAGGGAACAACATGGTTCCGTAGGCAACCGCAAACATTTTCCCATGTAGGCCCTGACAGTCTCGTCTCCTAGTGTGATAAATGTGTTAACAGCTATGGCAATACCTTTTTAAACAATAAACAGTTATTTACGATTTCCGTAAGTCTTGTTTTCATTCAATGGCCCCTTATGTTTCTACTGCATTATAGTTATACTGCTTTCGAATTTTTTTTGTAGACGTCGAAGCAAATTGACGATTTATTTGTCTAGCTAGTCTTAATTTCCAGATACCGCGCGGTCTTAAGCGTCCTGACGTTTCGCACGGCTCCCCCCCCCCTCACCCCCTCCCCCACCCCCCCGCCACCGTTGGAGGTTCGAGTCCTCCCTTGGGCATGGCCGTGTGTGTTGTCCTTAGCGAAAGTTAGTGTAAGTTAGATTATGTAGTCTGTAGGCTTAGGGGCCGATGACCTCAGCAGTTTGGTCCCATAAGATCTTACCAGAAATTTCCAAATTTAATTTACAGATCTGAAATACTGACATATTTTGGGTACTTTTTTCTATTTTTTTCTTTATTAGTCAGTGCTGACAATCTCGTAAATGAAGATCCATTGCTATTTCAAAGATGAGACAGATCATAAAACCTATCGTAAAATAATGATTATCGTAGTTTATCACACCATTGACATCAAGGTCGTTATGTATCTAAAAATAACCGATTCTATGCACTTTAAGACAGCTATATTTATTTAAGATGAGGTCATCCTTAGTGGAGGTGAGATCGGCTCATGTCTGATACAAGTTTGTCATCGCTTCGCCAACATTTTCTTTTTATGTTGCATATCATTCAAAGGTGAGAAGAATACATATTTATTTATGAGAGAAATTATCGCCTTAATCACTTTTTTATGTTTTTATACGTTCGTCTGTACCCCGGAACATGGTTCAGTGCACATGTCGTAACCATCAGTAGTTTCTTGACGTAACTATTTTAATCATGTTGTTGTAATACTTCTCGTTATTTATGTAGTAGGAAGTAGAACATGATTTGAAAATATCGTGGAGGAACAAATGTTGGACTGTTAAATTTTGGCAAGAAAAGCGGAATGGTAAGTAAGACCAAAAATAGTGCAGTTGTCCTTTAGCTTCTTCTATCATTTCCATCACTTTCTGGACTTCTCACATCTTAACAGCACTAGAATTCTGACCTACTTTTTTACATTTTGTTTTAGACGATTAATTTGCACCAATATAGCAAGGTCAAATTTACAGTGCTGCCTATCCTTTGAAGACATTTATCTATCGTTTTTACAACTTCAGAGAAATATCAAACAAATTTCAGTGACATGGTGCGTAGCTCAGAAATAAATACTGCGGGTTAAGCAGATTTCTAATAAATGGAAATAAACAACCATACACACAAACTTAACGCTTAGAATTTATTCCAACATTTAACATGAATTCCACAAGCAATTTGTTAATCTCTATTTTTCAGTTTAATCAGGAGTGTTAACACATTCGAAGTAAGATCTTGCTCCATATGGTCCAGCTCCGTACGTAGCCATTCTGATTCTCTTCTGTATCCAGGGCAGCCAAAGTAGATTTTGCCGACGTCCTGGATCTCCCCACAGTCTCAGTATTATGATGACGGTATGCTGTCGAGTCCACGGAGGTGATGATCTGACTTACTGCATGCACGTACGAGATACCGTCACATGTATGCTCCACTTCCATCAGTTTTTGTTGTCGAGAAATGCCCGCAGCAACGACAGGAGAAAAGAACCGACTCGGAGGACGTCGACATATGTAATTCGTTCCACACAGTCATTACCCTCCCCAAACTTCCCAGGTGCTTATTACAGCTAGTGGCGTCTTGGTAGATGGCTTTTTGCAGCTCGGTGCACCTCGTGCGAAATGTGAGCACAGTCGTAGCTAAATTTTTAGAAATAGTAGCTGAAGTACGTCCCATTCCTCTGTGAACCTCACATTTCCTGTTGAGTGTTCTAATGTTAGTCTTCACATAGAACGTATTAGGGTTGGTAACGGAAAACAACGATTCATCCTTGTAATGAATTTATAAGTTCTGTAGGAGAAACATCAATTAAAGGGAATGGAATCTTTCCGCTTCGATTCGAAAAACTGCAGTTTGCCACAACTCTTTTTAAATCTAGCTGATTGCAGATTGCTTCGGGCTTTTTTGACTAGCAGATAAGGTTGTATTGGCTGTACGAAATTCGTTCCGCTCTCTTGTATTCAGTGAAACGGTGCTGCTGTTCCTTCTAAACAGTTCACACTATCAACCACAAATGTCTCAAACGAGTAGGTTCGCTGTGACAACAGGGCAGGAATTCCCGTTTTTTAAAGTAGAGACCGCTGAAGGCTTCTTTCTGAACTGCAAAACACTCATTGTGCCTGAACTGAGTTTCCCCGAGAAACTATGCTGTATGATATCAGTAAATTAATATTTGAAAACCCAACTGTAGACAATATTCTAACCGTTAAGATATTCATATAGTGCAGGAGTCCATAATTCACAAGTTACGAATACTTTTACAGTCATTTTCTAAACATAGCAGCAAAAATAGTGTTAAATGATTCAGTCGAACAAGTAAGCGAATATGTTGCAAATGACATTCCGCAAAACAAGAAATTAGAAGTAACATCACATCCTTCACAGAAATTAATACAACTACAAAAATTCTAAAGATCAAAGGCTCATAGATTTCCAAACAGAATTCAGAAAAGTTGTTCCAACTTTATAAGTAATATCCTTAATAGCATGTAGTGCATCACTGGCACAGCGAATTTTTGAGACAGGTTAAAATAGGAAAATAGATTTTTGAGTGTACGTATTAATGAAAACTTGAACTGGAAGAAGCATACTACTGAGCTTCTGAAACAGTTAAGCTCAACAACTTTTGCTCTTCGTATAATTGGTAGTCTTGGAAACAAACGAATCAGACTCCTGACATATTTTGCTTATTTTCGCTCATTAATGTCTTACGGAATAATTTCCTGGGATAGCTCACCACTTAGAAAGAAAGTATTGGTTGCACAAATCGTGACAAGAAAGATTTAAATAATTATCGTTGAATTTCTTTACCGGCATTTTTTTCCAAAATACGCAAAAAATAATGTACTCAAGAAGAGTTTCAGATTTAAGTAGAAACAATTTACTTATCATACCACAGTTTGGATTCCTGAAGGGTTACTCGACTGAGAATGCTATTTATACATTCGCGTACCAAATGTTACAAACCTTAAATAATAAAATATTGCTAGTTGGTATCTTTTTGTGATCTTTCCAAGGCGCTTGATTGTGTAAATCATGATACACTATTAGAGAAACGTAAGTTTTCTGGAATCGATGGATTTGCACACAATTGGTCTGAGTTATACTTAACAAACAGAATGCGAAACATTGTGCTGAATAAATCAGACAATGTTGGAAAGATAGGCAGTTTTAGTGAGGGGAGAGAAATCAGAAAGGGATTCCTATACAATTTTTTGGGTCCACTCCTATTCCTTAGATATGTGAATGACCTTCCTCTTACAATTCAATAAAATAAAATGGTACCACTTACAGGAGATATTAGTGTTATAATAAACCCCATTAGAGAGAAGGTGACAGAAGATATTGTTAATGGTGTTTTTCAAAGAATCATTAAGTTGTTCTCTGAAAATGGACTCTCCATAAGCTTTGAGAAAGCTCAGTACATTCATTTCTGTAAAACAAGTAGAGTCATACCAACAATTGATGTAGCACATGAACAGAAGTCAATAAATAGGATAGAATACTCCAGATTTTTGAGTGTACATATTGATGAAAACTTGAACTGGAAGAAGCATATTACTCACCTTCTGAAACAGTTAAGTTCAACAACTTTTGCTCTTCGTATAATTGGTAGTCTTGGAAACAAACGAATCAGACTCCTGACATATTATGCTTATTTCCGCTCATTAATGTCTTACGGAATAATTTTCTGGGACAACTCACCACTTGAAAGAAAGTATTGGTTTCATAAAAGTGAGCATCAGGAATAATATGTGGAATTCATGTAGGTACCTCTTCAAGGGGTTGGCCTTTTAGCTGCACCGTCACAAAACATTCTTCATTACTGAAATTCGTCATAAATAATCCATTACAACTAGAGAGGGATTGTGATATCCATATCTAAGACACTCTAGAGAAAAATGACCTTCACTATCGATTATTTAAATTGTAGTTGCTCAGAAAGGAGTTCGATATCCAGCAACAAAAATTTTTGATCGTTGCCCGATACTACAAAATGTCTGTCAAGTAGAAAAGCAAGTTTGAAATGTGACCCAGAATCATTTCTTCCGAACAACTCCTTCTAGTCCATGGACGAGTTCCTCTTTAAAAACTGGTAGACCGCAAAAAAAAGTAGTTTTTAAGATAGGTTGCATGAGTAGGAGAAGAAAATCATCTATACATATCCTCTAGACTGATTTGTTCCACATCATTACGCTAAAAGAATCATTTAGTTGATCCATGGAACATGTAACTAACTAGGCAATACCTGGCATACGGAAGAGCTTCCCGCCTACTTGAAATCCAGTGCATCCCACATCACTCCATTTCAGGATAGCAGAATGTTGGTGGGGTCACAGTTTCACATAGGAAAATGAATGCATTGTATTTAAGTCAGTCTGTCAGATAAGAACTAGTAGTTGCTACTAACCGCAAAGTTATTCGTGGTGGAACACTTGATTCGCGTAGGTAACGACTAAAGAAATGAAGATTATGACTTAACCATCCGTCAGTTAGGTCACCAGAGACGCACAAGTTTTCCGCTATTTTCGTTAATAGATTTAGGGAAACCTCAGGAAACCTATATCTGCCTAGGTGGGCAGGGACGCTGTTGTGTGTAGGAAGATAGCAATGCCAGATACTGCATCGAAATACAGGAAGACCTACGAAGGATCGGTATTTGGTGCAGGGACTGTAGCTGACCTTAGAAGTATCGAAGAGCTCCATTATTTGTCATTTACGCTGGTGGTGAAAAATCACTAGAAACTACAACAAACGTACTTTCGCAGTAGCCGTCCGGCGCAATCTTAAGTGGAACACCACATAAAACTAATTGCATGAAAAGAGATGCCATATTCTATCTTAAAGAAATGTAAGCAATATAGGGAAAGATAGAGTGACATTCCGAGAGCGTGCGTTCGTAGAACAATAGAGCAAAACATTGCTTTCTCCCATATACACAGTCTTCAAAAAAATCATATATTCCTACAAGAGGTAGTACTGGTAATAACTAGAAGAAAAGGTTCTTGTAATGATATGCCCGGCAGCCAATACATAGATATAGGTCAATCAGTCGTCTCATTCCCGTCTGCCTGTTAAATAGAAGTAGACACTATAGCAGTGTTGTATGATCTTACCACGTATACAGACAACTCCTTCAGCCCATTCGCAGTTAATCACGCACCCTTTAAAATACCCTGACCCCATTCGAATTGTGTTCCAAGCATTGGTCAGACTCTCGGTTGGTTGGCCGTATAGCAATTTCTTTGAATGTCACCGTAGCCAGAAATCCAACGGATTCTGGTCCAGCGAATGGAGAGCCCATGCCACAGGACCACTTCAAATGGTTTAAATGGCTCTGAGCACTATGGGACTTAATATCTGAGGTCGTCAGTCCCCTAGACTTAGAACTACTTAACCCTAACTAACCTAAGGACATCACACACATCCATGCCTGAGGCAGGATTCGAACCTGTGACCGTAGCAGCAGCGCGTTTCCGTGCTGAAGCGCCTAGAACCGCTCAGCCACAGCGGCCGGCACAGGACCACTTAGAGCAATCTATCACTCAAGACACGTTGCGGTGAGGTACTGTCATACGGTGCAAGAGTAACGTTCTCCCGATACCGCTGGTAATTTCTCGCGCAGAAATCGGTGATACAAGCACCTGTTAATCAGTTTGGTGAAGTATAGGCTCTATGTGTCTGCCTCCGACAATTCCTACCTATACATTGATAGTGAAGCGATGATCATGCCTCACTTCCATGATGATTCGAGGATATCCACCGGGTAATTTACTACACCGTCTATTGTGACGGTGTTCACCATCGCGTACTACACATTACTCGTCATAAGTAAAACAGGCCATATCGCAACAAGTACTGGTTTCTGGATGTTTAATAACAGGAATTTTTCTTCTAGTTTTAACCAATACTACTTCCTGCATGAATATCTGACACTTTTGTTTTGAACGTCCTGTGCGTCATGCTACATGACCACAGTGAGGCCGGCCGCGTCGACCGAGCGGTTCTAGGAGCTTCAGTCCGGAACCGCGCGACTGCTACGGCCGCAGGTTCGAATGCTGCCTCGGGCATGGATGTGTGTGGTGTCCGTAGGTTAGTTAGGTTTAAGTAGTTCTAAGTTCTAGGGGACTGATGACTTCAGATGTTAAGTCCCATAGTGCTCAGAGTCATTTGAACCATTTGAACCACAGTGAGAATATCAGAGTCCATACAGAGAGTTATCCACAGTCGCTCTTCGCATGCACCACTCGATTATGGAACAAGGAAGCAGGGGAAATGGTGTACTAGAAGTACCCTCCGTCACATACCATAAGGTGTAGATGAATATGAACCGCCGCCTTTCCGATGCGAGTTAAGCGCCCTACCGCCACGCTACCTGTGTCGTTAACACTTACAGAATAGGTCCTGCTGGAGCAGGGAAACCTAAATCAGGACCGGGATTTGGACTCGCCCACGACACCAGTCTGTTATCTTGCGCTCTGCAAAATACAGGCGACACGAAAGGCTTGTAAGTCATACGGCATCCAGAGCGTGCGCATAAAAGTCGATAGCATTACGCCATAAGTGGAACATGGTGTGTCGTTGATCAAGGTCCTGTGTGCGTAGCCTGTGTAAATATCGCCAGAAACACATCCGCTGCGAGATAGCGGCTATCCGGCAGCGCGCGCGCTGACCCCTGTTTCCTCTGCTGATTTAGCCGCAGCAGATAACGCCCTTCTAGCTGCTCGACTGGCCGTCTTGTACCGCGTGTCAACAACCCACGCCGTCCTTACGCAGGGCAGCACTCTATTTTGCACTAAGCGCTTCAAACGGTACGGTGTGGTATCCAAATGCTCCAAGATTGGCTTAGGCCTAATAAAAGTCACACTGAGCTGATAAAAGTCACGGGATAGCGATATGAACATGTAAAGATGCGGTAGTGACACGTACGAAAGGCAGTGCATTGGCGGAGCTGTCATTCGCACTCAGATCATTCATACGAAAATATTTCGGACGTGATTACGGCCGGCGATGGAAATTAAAACACTTTGAACGCGGGGTGGTAGTTGGAGCTAGATGCATGGGACATTCCTTATTTGAAATCGTCAGCGAATTCAGTATTTCAAGGTCCACAATGTCAAGAGTGTGCTAGAATACCAGATTTCAGGCATTACCTCTCAACACGGACAATGCAATACCCAACGGCCTTCACCCAACGACCAAGAGCAATGGCGTTTGTGAAGAGTTGTCATTGCTAATAACAAGCAACACTGTGTGAAATAACCACACAAATCAATGTGGGACGTACGACGGACGTTCAAAATGGTTCAAATGGCTCTGAGAACTACGGGACTTAACTTTTGAGGTCATCAGTCCCCTCTAACTTAGAACTACTTAAATATAACTAACCTAAGGACATCACACACACCCATGCCCGAGGCAGGATTCGAACCTGCGACCGTAGCGGTTGCGAGGTTCCAGACAGTAGCGGCTAGAATCGCTCGGCCGCGCCGGCCGGCCTACGAACGTATCCATTAGGATACTGTGGCGAAATTCGGCTTTAATTTGTTATAGAAGCAGACCACCGACGCGAGTCGCCTGCAGCGCCTCTCCTGGGCTCGTGACCATATTGGTGACATCCTAGGCGATTGTAAAACCATGCCCTGGTCACATGAGTTCCGGAGGAGGAGGAGATTAGTGTTTAACGTCCCGTCGACAACGAGGTCATTAGAGACGGAGCGCAAGCTCGGGTGAGGGAAGGATGGGGAAGGAAATCGGCCGTGCCCTTTCAAAGGAATCATCCCGGCATTTGCCTGAAGCGATTCAGGGAAATCACGGAAAACCTAAATCAGGATGGCCGGAGACGGGATTGAACCGTCGTCCTCCCGAATGCGACTCCAGTGTGCTAACCACTGCGCCACCTCGCTCGGTCATGAGTTCCGATTTCAGTTGGTAAGAGCTGATGGTAGGGTTCGAGTGTGGCGCAGACCCCACGAAGCTATGGACCCACGTTGTCAACAAGACACTGTGGAAGTTGGTGGTGGCTCCATAATGGTATGAACAGTGTTGAAGTGGAACAGACTGAGTCCTGGTTATGTTCGGCTACGTGGACACCATTTGCTGCCACTCATGGACTTCATGTTCCCAAACAACGATAGAAGTTTTATGGCCGACAGTGCGCCATGAGGCCGACCGCTGTGGCCGAGCGGTTCTAGGCGCTTCAGTCCGGAACCGCGCTGCTACTGCAGTCGCAGGTTCTAACTCTGCCTCGGGCATGGTTGTGTGTGATGTCCTTAGGTTAGTTAGGTTTAAGTAGTTCTAAGACTTGGGGACTGATGACCTCTGATGTTAAGTCCCATAGTGCTTAAAGCCATTTTGAATGCGCCATGACACCAAGCTACAATTATTTGCGACTGGTTTGAAGAGCATTCTGCACAATTCGAGCGAATGATTTGGCCACCCAGATCGTCCGACATGAATCCCATCGAACTTTTATGTGTTATAATCGAGAAGTATGTTCGTGCACAAAATCCTGCACCGCAACACTTTCGCAGTTCAAATGGCTCTGAGCACAATGGGACTTAACTTCTGTGGTCATCAGTCCCCTAGAACTTAGAACTACTTAAACCTAACTAACCTAAGGACATCACACACATCCATGTCCGAGGCAGGATTCGAACCTGCGACCGTAGTGGTCGCGCGGTTCCAGACTGTAGCGCTTAGAACCGCTCGACCACCCCGGCCGGCACTTTCGCAATTATGGACGGATGTAGATACAGCATGGCTCATTACTTCTGCAGGGACTTCCAAAACCTATTGAGTCCATGCCATGTCAAGTTGCTGCAGTACGCCGGGCAAAATGAGATCTGACGCGATATTGGCAGGTATCCCATGACTTTTTTCACCTCAGTGTATTAAGTTTTACCTAGTTCTTATTCCGCAACATCGTCCTTGAAGAAATCCTTATGGTGGCGAACACAACGAGCCAACGTTCGTTCCACTTTCCATGTGTACCTTGAATGTATTTCTTTGTCAGACTGAATCTTCCCAACTGTATCAAATCGTCGCCCTTTGAGCACGATTTTCATGTTGAGGAGTAGGAAGAAGCCTCTCGGAGCATATTATAGTGCGGGTTGGTGAAGAACTGTAATCTTGTTTTTAGTCCAAATTTCCTTAATAATGTAAGTCACTTTGCGGTCGTGCAATGCAGTGATGGAGTAGTCAGTTGTTCGAATGGCACTTCTGTGATGTGTTCTCATGTAATCTCTGAAGCGCCTTAGAACATGGCGATTGAATTCCGAGTGTCTATGAATACTCCCGTTATTATAAAAAAAAAGTAATAAGAAAAATTAGAACTTCAAGAATTTAAAAAATGAAAAAAAACACTCATAGACAAGATCACATTATATTATTCTTGAAGAATCATGTTTGCCAAGATCGCTAATAATTCTCTTTTACCGGTTTCGGCAGATCTACGTTGTCATCATCGGATATTGTAACATTACTAGATGTACAAGCTTTTTACAACACTGAAAGTCACATAGTGATGTAGTGTCAAACTGTAATAAAAAGTGCCGGATGTCACAAATAAAATAATACAAAATTAAAACATACAACACATTGTGCTGACGTCCAAGCGTAACCGTTAATAGCAATAAAAAGTATTACTAACGATTTTGGCAAACTTGATTCTTCAAGAATAACATAATTTTCAGATCGCTCCCAACGACTGAAGTAATGTCAAACACATGTAAGATCACATTATTTATATTTATTGTTGATGATCGGTTCAGACAGTTGAAACTGTCATCTATATCCTCGAAAATTTTTTTTGGTTATAAATCGTGTTGTAGCAGGTGTTATTCACTCATGCTTTGCCGTCGTTACGGCGGAGAATATAAAGCATGTTATACAGAGATTTGTCAAACGTAAAACCATATAAAGAGCAAAACAGAATTCTACAAATGGGCATGTTCACATACGTCGTGGGACGTCAGTAGAGTGCTACGTGTGTGAACGTGCCTATTTGCACAAGGTGCTTTTGATCTGTTTATTTTTGCTAATCTTAAGTATAATGTGCTGTATATTCTCCATCGTGATGAGGGCATGGTATGAGTGATAAACTCATAATGCAACACCATTTATAAAAAAACAAAATTTCGAAGATTGCAAGATGTCAGTTTCAGCTGTCGAAACCGGTCGTCAATAATCAAATTAAATGATGCGATCTTGGCTATAAGGAGTTGTTTCAAATTAAATATAGATCCCTCCTTCCGTTTTCTCAATATGAGAAACTTCAAATCAAGGACTTAATGTTAGCACACTGGACTCGCATTCGGGAGGACGACGGTTCAATCCCGTCTCCGGCCATCCTGATTTAGATTTTCCGTGATTTCCCTAAATCGTTTCAGGCAAATGCCGGGATGGTTCCTTTGAAAGGGCACGGCCGATTTCCTTCCCAATCCTTCCCTAACCCGAGCTTGCGCTCCGTCTCTAATGACCTCGTTGTCGACGAGACGTTAAACACTAACCACCACCACCACTTAATGTTACTCTCAGTTCAGTCAGTATTTAGTGTCCAACCGCGTGTAAAGGCGAAACCTGATTGCGAGAGTACTCGAAGAATGGCGCAGGATAGCTTTTATTTCATTCGACGTCACGTTAAGAACCTTGCCGTGCAGGCTCTTGTAAATAATTTTGTGATGTAGATGACAGTAACATACCCAGTCTCTGTGCTTAGGCGTGCTAAGTTCCTCGCTGCTCCGAATTCACCAGCATACCGTACTGTTATTCGTCCGTCTCCAAAACGGCTTTCTCACATCATCCACGAGTGAACGCTGTTCCGGATCCGGTTGCAGCACGTGCTGGAATGACTTGATATGGAGCAAGTACAGCTCCAAATCCAGGGTTTTAACCGCCTGTCACCCTGATTACTTCAGATGCCAGTGTAATTTTAGATTTAGTGCAGCGCAGTAGAGGCTGTATTTCTTTATAGGTTTTTAATAAATTATTTTATGATATAGCGTGTCCCAAAAAGAAGGGCGTGATTTTAAATAGAATTATTTATTAGGAAGAAGGGCTTAACACCAACAAATTGCATACTGAATTACTCGGAAAAGATAGACGCTTATAATAATCCATCATAAATGTTCAATATGTCCTCCATTGGCTGCACGGACGACATCTAGCCGCTAGCAGAATTCATCCCAAACGGAGCGTAAGGTGTCTTCTATCACTGAAGCTACAGCAGCTGATATTCTGGTTTTTAGTTCATCAATGTCACGAGGTAAGGGAGGAACGTAAACACATTATTTAACATATCCCCACAGGAAGAAATCATATGGTGTTAAGTCAGGGGACCTAGGCGGCCAAGAGTGTAAAGGCTTGTCTCGCGGTCCTGTACGCCCTATCCAACGTTGGGCCACGTTGGCATTGAGGAAACAGCGCTCGTAGTGACATCTAGCGGATTTTTTTCTGAAACTCTAGACCATGCTGATTACATCTAGCCCTGTTTCAGTTACCTAGTGACATTTGTCTCAATATTATTACAAGTTAAAATCGGGTAATTCTTTTTGGGACACCCTGTATTTCGGCTGATTACCACAACTCTGTAGCTATGTTTTGCGGATGGGTTTAAACAGGGGGCTCCGATCTGTTGCTTCCCCTGTTCGCGTCTTCAAGATTCGACTGCTTCAAAACTACTGTCTGCTACGCGGAAGTGTACGCGAGCTTGTGGGCACCGGAGCAGATGAGAGGTGTTTCGAGTGCTAAATTCCTTGTCTGTTCCGACTCCCTGAGTGACCTTCACTCTCTGCACGCGTGTACCCAGCAGATATAAACTAGTAAGAATATCGAGGATCCACTCCTTCACCCACAAAGACCGGGGAAGGAGGTGTCTTTCTACTGGGCGCCAGAGCACATGGGTATTAACGGGAACGAAAGGGCGGCTATAGCAGCCAAGGAGGCCTGTTGTGATTCTCAGATACTTTAGTGTGCCACCCCCCTGCTTGCTGTCGCCTCGCTGTTGAGGTACAGAGTCATGCGTCGGCGGGAAGAAGTAGCTGGAAGGGCTGACCAATCAGCTGCTTCTAGTGAAGTCCACAATGCGCCCGTGGCGTACTTCCTTCCAGCCACGCAGGCGGGTTGAGACCCTCCTTACTCGTCTTCGCATAGGCCACAGCCCTATGACGCATGGCTTCTTGCTCCGGCGAGAAGACCCTTGCTTGTGGCGTAAAGATCACTGCGTACCACGTTTTACTGCACTGTGTTTTATTTTCAAACCAAATGCTGGCAGCTCATTTGCTGACAGATTTTCCTCTATTTTAATGGACAATCAACAATAAGCGAATGTGGTACGACTTTTAAGGTATTGTGGATTGTCCGACTTGCTCCCTAAAATTTTGGGGCGACGTTTTCAATGTGTTGTCGGGGTGGCCGGCACATCCTTGCTTTTCGTAAGTGATCAACCACTCACATATTCCTGAGAACCTGTTTTAGCTTTCCTTTGTCTTACTTAGATTTACTTAACTTTTATAAAACGTCTGAACAATTTTAACTCTATTGTCCATGAAGTGAGATAGTGCGATTGTGCTGGTGACGATGGGTTATACTGGGGTATAATGAGTGAGATTTTTTATCATTTTGTTTTTATCTCTTTTCTCTCATTTTCTTTCTTCTTAACCACATTCATTTCTACTAATTTCATATGGGCGCTTATAATCTCGTCTTAGGATGCTCCCTCATAATCCCTAAATAGCAGATGGGGGTAGCACAAGGAAAGCACGGAAGGAGCGCCATTTGTCGTTTGACTGTTTACATTTACTTAACCACCACGTTATAGTGTGAATAAATTGGTACTATAGCCGCAAATAATTATGAGTGACAGGTTGCTTATACTAATAATTTGCTTTAACAAATGATTTTACCTCAACAAGCCACAAAACTCAGTGTCCCAATAAATATAAAACAGTAAAAAATGTTTAAAAACTTCTTTCCTTATAAAACAGAAAGTGTTCAAAGTGCAACAGCATAAATCTCTTGTCCGTCCCCGGTAGCAACGGAAAGTCAACCCTAAGGGCCCGGCTTCGATTCCCGGCTGGGTCGGAGATTTTCTCCGTTCAGGGACTGGGTGTTGTGTTATCCTAATCATCATCATCTCATCCCCATTGACGCTCAAGTCGCCAAAGTGGCGTCAAATCGAAAGACTTGCACCCGGCGAACGGTCTGCTCGACAGGAGGCCTTAGTCACACGACATTCACTTTTATTTTTATCGAACATTTGGTCGTGGGTGCCACGACACTACTCGCCGACAACTACGACTGATGAACAGAGTTGAAGCAGCATGGAAGGATGACCTGCACATACCTCTCATCCGAACTATTCGACACATTGCCCAGCCTGGTTAGAGACGTTGCTGCTAGAGATGGCAGCTCTGTGAACTAAATTTTGCACTTTGTGTACACCAAATCATCTGCAAATTTAATCATGTATTTACCAAACGTAATACCTAGTGGTTATAATCAAAGTGCAGCTACTCACTGAATTCCAGTGTGGGCTCTAATTTGTAATTATTTTATGGCATCGAAACATGGTAGATATGCTAATACGTTAAAGCGGAACCGATTTACTCTGGAAAATAAAATATTTCCAATTTTGGCCACCAGGTGCAAGTCTGGCGCTGTACACTATTTGTGTAGCTGTACGACATCCACGCTGATATCTGACAAGCTATAACGTGAGTAAATAGTATGACTATCGAGAAGAGAGACCGTGCGCTGTTAGCGAAACTGTTTTCCATGAAAAGCAACAATTATAGTGCTGCGGTGCTAGAGCGTCGCTGAGTGAAAGATCTGAGGAGAAGCCCGATGTCATTAAATGGTTTAAAGGAAACACAGATGAGCATTATGTGGCACCTGGAAGAGGAAGACGTGGTAGTCTGGAAGTTACTGAGAATGTTGCACATGCTCTGGGTAGTGCTAGAGCTCGAGCAGGGTCACGAGAATTGTCCAGCCCATAGTTAACAGTACGGAAAGTTTTGCGGTTTATTTTACACTGGTGCTCAAGCAAGCTCTAGATGGTGCAACAACTGGAACCTCATGATCCGTAGCGACGTTGTGCACTTGCTCTTCAGATTCTGGAAAAGCTCGAAGTGGATGACATTTGGCAGGGCAATATTTTATGCAGTGGTGACGAAACGCATTTTACATTACAGGATGCAGTCATACATAGAACTGCCAAATTTAGAATACTGTTAAACAGCATATTGTGCATGAAGAGCCACTGCACTCGCCGTTTGGCGTTGTGTGGATTTACTCTAGATCCATTCTTCTTTGGAAACTATACACCCAGAGTGCCCGTCAGGTGTACCGTGACGTATTCACGTTATCGAGACCTCCTAGTACAGCAAGTGATTTCTGCTTTGGAAGAACGCAACTGTGTGGCAACCACTGTTTTCATACAAGATGGGGCAACACCTCATGCCGCTCGACCAATGAAAGATCTCCACGAGCGTGTTCTGTCCAGAGGTTTCCCACATACGTAGTCCGCAAGATCTCCTGATCTGAATCCGCGTCACTTTTTGCTCTGGGGACATCTAAAATCATGCGTTTTCCAGGGCCACGTTCGGTTGTGCCTGATCTGAAGACCAGTGTACAGTAACACGTTGCTCAGATTTCGTCAGAATTGCAGCGAGCAACTGTTGATCACGTCGTTTTACGGACAGAGCATCTCGTCGACGTCTCCGGTACTCATAATGAGCAAACTGCATAAGCTGCGGTTAATAATAAAACCAACAATATGCCTTTCTCACTTGTTTGACCGTTTTTGCTCACGTCCCGTTCCTAATTCATTACACATGGAAACATTGCTATATGTCTTTCTTGGATTCACGGGGCCAGATTTGCACCTGGTGGCCAAAACTGGAAATACTATTTTCCAGCATTAATTGGTTTAATCGGTTCCGCATTAACGCGTTAGAATATCTACCAGGTTTCGTTGCTGTATACTAATTACAACCCATGCTGGACCTCTGTGAGTAGCTGCACTTCAATTATAACCATCCAGTATATACACATGTCACTCAAATTTCGTCATTGCTATCCTTGCTGCTTTTTTAATTTTAGTGGGGAGCAATATAGACTAGTTATAAGTGCCAGAAGGTGATCTTGACGGTGTGATCCACGAGAAACCCCTAATTGACTGAATTAATCCACACTTTACTCCCGATTTTCTCTAGAAGAAATAAAAAAGTAAAAGAAATGATGCTTTAACTGATCATCTGGTGTCTGTATCCTTTACGTTTCGCATCGCTTCGTCAACATTTCCGAATTGCAAGAGCGCGGCTGCCTGTCTACTTTTCCAGAGAATCTCGCGAGAAAGAATGAAGCGATAACGATCAGTTGAGTTAGACCGGAGTGACACTGTGTGGGACAGCTGGTTTATCACTTAATCTGGGAGTGGCATTAACCTTGGGGGCGCCTTCTGGGAAGCGGCGCCGCGTAATTGGACTCGTCTGCGTTATGTCCCCTTGCTGACACATTTTCCCTTTGGCCTGGCCAGTAGGAAATTTACAGCAGGGCGATGCCCTCAATCACAGTTTTCTTGGTAAGCTCTGGCAACGTGCATGCATCCCACTCACACAGGAGTAAGTGATTCATGTCTTAACGGTTGCAAACGTGCTCATGCGCTAGACGGGATGTGTGTAGTGTACTTCCGACAGCGTTCAATCTAGACCTAGAACAAACCATCTGTCGTTAAAGAACAACGTACATGTTTTACTGTTCTCTAGCAATCTGGGCCTAAAATGCTTTGAACCCCACCCTTGCCCAAAAGTTTTTTGATGCGACCAGTAAACTTGTTGAAAAAAGACTTTTCCTGTTCGTGGCCGTTGTTCCTAATTAGTCTTTGAATTCTCTCGTCTTGAACTTTGTCTTCATTCCACATTTTTACTGAAGAGCCGACTGCATGTTAGTTCTTGTTGCAAATAAACTGGCTGGCATATTTTATTAGGCATATTCACTGAGATTTTGATTATACCTTTTTTGTCTTGGATGAAGATTATATTGATTGGCGACTCCATGGAGTGCTGTGTGCGCAACGACCATATCTGTTAAATTAAAAGAAAGGCCAACGCTGACCTTCCTTTTAATTGAAGATTATGTTTCTTACGGAGGTATCGATTGGTATGTTTTGTCTTTCTGTGTACTTTATGGCTGAACTTCCCATCCATCCGTTACATTACTGTTACGCCTAGAAAATTAAGATGCCCATTGATCTCTCTCTCTCGGATTGATACTATTATGATGTCTCCTTCGCTCTGGATCCATAGAGCAAAGCTACCATTTACTCAGCAGTACTACTAGCTGTCTACAGAGCCTTTTACCTTTCGATGTAGTTGCCGATTTATTCATGAAGATGGAGAGGAAAAGTCAGTGAACAGTTTTGTACTTTGAACATGGCACCTCAGTCCAAAAGTTTTCACTGAAGTAAACGCCGATTGTGCTAGCCTAATGTTAGTCACAAGTGATTTGAAAGAACCCACGAAAAATCAAATCTAAATCATATGGCCGGACGAGGATTCTAAGCGTGCTCTCCTGTCTCAACCACTTAGAGAAGTCGTGATACAACACCATCGTTATTGTCTGAGTTTATTAAAAATGGAGGTTAACTGTATTCTTTCTTGGCAGCCACTTTGTCTACACCAATATTCGATTCCAGTTTCCACCCTGATTCTCTTAAATTAATATTTGGTTTTCGAGAATTCATAGTTTGTTATAATCCAACCTGAATTTCTCTACAGTCTCACTCTTG
Source organism: Schistocerca gregaria (assembly GCF_023897955.1). Taxonomy (NCBI): domain Eukaryota; kingdom Metazoa; phylum Arthropoda; class Insecta; order Orthoptera; family Acrididae; genus Schistocerca; species Schistocerca gregaria. The sequence continues at coordinate 426,834,462 of NC_064922.1, forward strand.
CTCACAAGACGTTCCTTCTCTTGGTCGTAACATTATCCAAATCTGCCATTTCCCTTCATTCATAAAGGAATTCCTGTACTTATGTAAATACTTTCACTGTTTTACATGCTTTCCCTTTCTTTTACGTTAACTAAAATACAAACTGAAAGGGTACTACTAAGAAGAGGGAAAGAAGAGGCCTTTAGGCAGCTCCAGAAGATTTTCCGAAGCATTTAGAAGTTGTAAACTTGCCATTAGAAGGAATGGCAGAGCAGAAAATTGTTGAGCAGGTGAAAAACAGAATTCGAAAAACAGCTTTTCCGACCATTTAAAAAAGGAAAAAGAAAGGTAGAAGTAAAAGTTAACATTTCCAGGCATCGAAATTTAAGCAGTTTTGGCGATTTCGAGTTAAATTGCGGTGATTTTTCCTTCAGTTCTACGTGTCTTTTGCTTCCAGCAGACACATTATCTATCGTTTGGCAAGAATAATACCTCGACTACCATCCTCAACGCTTCTTATTACCCTGAAATATGTACTTGGTGTCCTCTGTTAGCTTTTATAAGTGATGTCGTGCCCAGTACTGCTATGAAATGGTATCGAGGTGCTGCCCGTAGGCTTGCTGGTAAGTACGAAGCCAGTTATGTCACAGAGAAGTTGGCAGTAAATTCTACGTCTTAGGAATACACCCGGTAGTACTCAGAACAGGGTGGATAAAAACGTCAAGGAGCCTGTAACGTCGGAGAAAGTAACCAGAATCTTCACTGTCCTCGGCCATATAATTCGCTGCAGTCCAGACTAGAGCAAAAAGATGTTGAGGGCCGGAAGAGGATGCTATAAATCTGACGCAGCGTCCGTCAGGAGATATGGAAGTGGTCAACTCCACTGGACGGTCGTTCTGTTTTACTGCTGCTGCCCATTAAGATCCCTCGACCGGAGATGATTTTGTGTCTTCCTTTATTTTTCCAGCGCTCCGCGTTCGAGACTGGGCATTTACGGCCGTAGGATGCACAGGTCGTCCTGCGTTCCTTTCTTCCGGCGTAAATCTCATTTCTTTTTGTCCACTCCATTGACTCGACAACACAACTCCCTCCGGCGAAAAGGCACAGTGGGCGTAAGGGGCAATGGAGATTACGCTGTCCTTCTGTCCTATTTAATGCTGACTTATCCCCACCGACTTACGGCAGATTTAAGTTGGAGTTAACGCCGGCATCAATAGAGGTTTATCTTACAACACTTCATCAGAGGTTGATGTCTTCTGGAAAGCGTTTGCATTGTGTTAGGATTGCAGTAATGGATATCCGTGGCACATTCCTATCGCTGTTGATGGGCGATGTAAATAAGACTTGCTGCTAGTAGGTCAGTGTGATTTCATCGATGTTGCTGTACTCTTCCCTTCTCTTATTTTGAAAAGAGATTGTCGCTTGGATGTCCTATAGACTGAAATGTCTCCCAGATCTAGCAAACTGGACTCGCATTAGGGAGGACGACGGTTCAATCCCACGTCCGGCCATCCTGTATTAAGTTTTCCGTGAGTTCCCTAAATCGCCTCAGGCAAATACCGGCATGGTTCCTTTGAAAGGGCACGGGCGATTTCCTTCCCCGTTCTTCCCTAATCCGATGAGGCCGATGACTTCGCTGTTTGGTCTCTTCCCCCAAACAAAATCCAACAACCCAACTCTCCAAGAGCTGGGCCTCACTTTATAAAGCACAGCTGTGTTTAGTGCAGGTTACATGTTGATGGTTACTGATTAACTTAATTTTAAGTGAACACTTAGTATTTAGAAAGATGAACACTATTTCTTCTTTGATTGAGTCATCAGCAATGGATCACAAAGAAACCTTTACTCAAATTTTCTATACGGTACGTGTGTAACGCTAAATGAATCAATACCTACTAGATCCGATTTCAGATTCAGCAATTTTGAATTCAGTGACACTTTTTAATGTATTTATGGCTGTTAGCGTGACTACAACTTGTGTCAATGCTTTATGAATACAAACAAATACCATCCACTGTAGAAAGTCCTCAGAGTGACTAAATGGAAGTTTGTGTGTTGCCATACGAGGATATAAGGGACCTCGTGGAGGTACGAGTCTTCCCCCCCCCCCCCCCCCCCCCCCACACACACACAGGCACAAACACATAAAAAAGAATAGTAGAAGGGTCTATAATTGTACATAAATCAATCCGTAACATTATAGCACGAAAAAGGTGCACAGTACCAGGCTGATAGTTCCTGGTATCATCAACAATTCCGACATGGTTCGCAACTTCACAGCTAGGACCTACAAACAACAGGATTTTTAATAAGAGAAGACAGGAAGGGAGAGACTCCTCCACTAACAAAAAGGGAGAACAACAACAGGAATACTACTCTCCGAGCGTAGGTGAAGACGACAAAAAAAAAAAACATTCATCTTATTTACACGCTCAAAAAGACAGTCTAGAACCTTGTGTTCACAGTCGTAGTGTCCGCCTGCTTAGCTGGGTGGTACCGTGCTCGCCTCCCATGCAAGCGTTACAGGGTTCGATTACCGGCCAAGTTGGAGATTTTCTCCGCTCCTCATCAACGGCACGCAAGTCGCCCACTGTGGTGTCGATTGAATTAAGTCTTGCACTTGGCGGCTGAACTTCCACGGATGACACCGAGCGAGGTGGCGCATTGGTTAGACACTGGACTCGCGCCAGCCGGTGTGGCCGAGCGGTTCTAGACGCCTCAGTCCGGAACCGCGCGACTGCTACGGTCGCAGGTTCGAATCCTGGCTCGGGAATGGATGTGTGTGATGTCCTTACGTTAGATAGGTTTAAGTACTTCTACGTTCTAGGGGACTGATGACCTCAGATGTTAAGTCCCATTGTGCTCCGAGCCATTTTTCAACTGAACTCACATTCGGGAGGACGACGGTTCAATCCCGCGTCCGGCCATTCTGATTTAGGTTTTCCGTGATTTCCCTAAATCGTTCCAGGCAAATGCCGGGATGGTTCCTTTGAAAGGGCACGGCCGACTTCTTTCCCCATCCTTCCGTAATCCGATGAGACCGATGACCTCGCTGTCTGGTCTGCTTCCCCCAACAACCCAACCCAACCCTCCCATGGATGGGGCCTCCCGGCCAACGATGCCTTACGCTCATTTCATTTCACAGTCGTAGTGCTGTGCGAAATACCCATAATGGTGACTATACACTTCGATTTTGTGTTGTGTAAATTCTGATGTTGTCAAAGTTGCCATAGTTTCTTATTCTTATAATTAAAAAAAATGGTTCAAATGGCTCTCAGCACTATAGGACTTAACGTCTGAGGTCATCAGTCCCCTAGAACTTAGAACTATTTAAACCTAACTAACCTAAGGACATCACACTCATCCATGCCCCAGGCATGATTCGAACCTGCGACCGTAGCGGTCGCGCGGTTACAGACTGAAGCGCCTAGAACCGCTCTTCCACAGCGGACGGCACTTTTAATTCTCAAATTAGTTGTACGACACACGTTCTTCTCAAATTTTCCGACGAAGCCTTTTAATATGCTACAGTTGTCTAACTACAATTTCTTTTACTGATGTAAGAATATTATTATTATTGTTATTATTATTATATTAGACCCCACTGGATAGCCGCACGTGTGAGCAATCCGCTTCCGGGATTCGGGGAGGCTCACCGATCCCGGGTGGAATCCGTCAGGTGAGTTAGCGGCGAGGACTGGTGTGCCGTTTAGCCTGGATATGGTTTTTAGATGATTTCCCACATCCCACTAGATGAACATGGGCTGTCACAGATGTCCTTTCTCAGTTGTACGATGGGCTAACATTTCGACAAATTTCTCATTCTGTCACGTAGGAGAATGGGATAACACTAGACAGAGACTCGTGGAGTTCACAAATTCCGTCCCAGGAGATGAGGGTGTCTGCCGCTAGCACTGCCAAGTCGAGATTAACGTGCCGATACTGTGAAGGTAAGGGATGAGACCAGGAAAAAGAAGAAGGTTATTATTATGCTAAAAATCTCATATATTTTATTATTATTTAAATCGTAGCTACCTGGGGCACGTGAAAAGTGCGATTTACCGAAAATTATATTGGGGGGGGGGGGGGGGGGGGGTTGTCAGTAATAAACTGTGATTCTCCCTGTCCGTAGAACCCAAGACAAAGTCCTGCCATCTTTGATAGGAAAGCAGCTTGTATAGTGCTGTTGTGTTCGAAAATTCAGGTTGCTTTACTGTCTTTACGGTCCCTATTGTAAACTGAAGACCAGCGAGAAAAGTTTCGAGAAGCTGAAGAAATTGAGGACATCAGTATAATATAAGTTATGAGCCGTTCGGCTAGTTTGATGCTGACGTGTAAATTTTCATCCTACGCAACTGCTACGTCTAACGTGCCCTATAATTTGTTTTCCATATTTCAGTTTTTGCCTGTTCTTTTTGCTTTTCCCCTCCACTGCTGCTCCCAGTGTCAAGTTAATTATTCCAGGATGCCGTCGCAGAAATCACACCATTATGATCCTTCGTCGGGAACGGTTCTTCCACAGACTCCTTCTTCAACTGTTATTTGTAGCAATGCGCTTCATTTCATACTCTGACCAGTCCAAATAATATTTAACTCTTTGCGACAACACGAAATTTCAGAACCTTTACCTCATTTACGAGTCAGTACATGAGACCAGTAAAGCTCTTTCACTGAAGAAGCTTCTTTCGCCTGTGACAGTCATCCTTATGATTTGTCTGTCACTGTTATTTTGCTTCCTATATAGCAGAATTCTTTCACTTCCTCCACTGTTGTGTCGTTTCCCTCTCTACTGCTCTTCATCACCTTCGTCTTTGTTTTATTGATCTTTAAGCGATGTTCTGTGCAAAGTATGCCTTCTATTCCAACAGTTCTTGCATGCCTTCTTGCCTCGGCTAGGTGGCTATGTCGTCTGCGAAATTTAACATTTCAATCTGTTCTACTTTTATACCTCTTCCGAAATATGCTTCACTTTCTTCATTGCTTCTTTGAGATACAAGTTAAACAACAGTGGTGACGGGTTGAAATTCTGCTTAATGCACTTTTTAACACGAATGTATCTTTCTCTCATTTTATTATCACTCCGATTATGTTGATATTGTGGATTATTTGTCTGCGTCTGTACTTCAGCCCCAGTCTACTGAAGATTGTGGACGTCTTCTTTCACCTTACGTTGTTGGAAGGTTTTCTCTAGATCTAAGAATTATCGGAAGATAATCGTCTCCTGATTCTTCTCCATCTAAGTACAGTAGAGCATTGATTATCCGAAACCGATCAAGCGAAACACGGTTAATCGAAGGCGTTCCAATCGCCAAATTCTGATTTGTGTGTGCTCCATGTAGAAGTTACGTTAGCTCTGGGCTGGCCAGTTGGATGCTGTCCCCCAGCTTGCCAACCGGCATTATTGCTGTTGTATGTTGTCGTCTGAACATTCACTTGTGGCAAAACGTGGTGTTGGTCTTTGTGTTTCGAATAAATGTAGAAAATAAACCAGGTGAACAAAGGTGGCAACAACATCGAACATCAGAAACACACACATACACACATATACATAATTGGGCATGTATGAGTAGGACTCGCACAGTGGGGGTTCTGTACAAACTTGATTATGTATATAGATAAATCATCCAACTCAGGATTCGAGAATCTAAACGATTTTTGCATGTTATAGTCGATACTGGGAAGATATTGGTCCCGGGAATTCCAAGACCGTACCAAAATCTCTAAGTAGTTTCTGAGTGTATCCCAGACATACAACAAGAAGCGAGCAGAGGAGCTTCAGTTTATATACAATATGTGATCAAAAGTATTCTGATACACCCAGAAACAAACTTTTTTTTTTCATATTACGTGCATTGTGCTGCCACCTACTGCTAGGTACTCCGTATCAGCGACCTCAGTAGTCATTAGACATTGAGTGACACGAGCGGAACTCACGGACTTCGAACGTGGCCAGATGATTGGATGTCATTTGTGTCATACGTCTGTACGCGAAATTTCCACACTCCTAAACATCCCTAGGTCCACTGTTTCCGATGTGATAGTGAAGTAGAAACGTGAAGGGACACGTACAGCACAAAAGCGTACAGGCCGACCTCGTCTGTTGACTGACAGAGACCGTCGATAGTTGAAGAGGGTCGTAATCAGGAATTCCAAACTGCATCAGGATCCACAGCAAGTACTATGACAGTTAGACGGGAGGTGAGAAATCTTAGATTTCATGGTCGAACGGCTGCTCATAAGCACATCAAGCCGGCAAATGCTAAATAATGCCTCGCTTGGTGTAAGGAGTGTAAACATTGGACGATTGAACAGTGGAAAAACGTTGTGTGGACTGAAAAATCACTGTACACAATGCGGCGATCCGATGGCAGGGTGTGGATATGGCGAATGCCCGGTGAACATCATCTGCCAGTGTGTGTAGTAGCAACAGTAAAATTCGGAGGCGGTAGTGTTATGGTGTGGTCGTGTTTTTCGTGGAGGGGTCTTGCACCCCTTGTTGTTTTGCGTGACACTATCATAGCACAGCCCTTCATTGATGTTTTAAGCACCTTCTTGCTTCCCACTGTTCAAGAGCAGTTCGTGGATGGCGACTGCATCTTTCAACACGATCGAGCACCTGTTGATAATGCACGGCCTGTGGCACAGTGGTTACGCGACAATAACATCCCTTTACCGGACAGACCTGCACAGAGTCCTTACCTGAATCCTATAGAACATCTTTTGGGGTGTTTTGGAACGCCGACTTCGTGCCAGGTCTCACCGACATCGATGCCTCTCCGCAGTGCAGCACTCCGTGGAGAATGGGCTGCGATTCCCAAAGAAGCCTCCCAATACCTGATTGAACGTATGCCTGCGAGAGTGGAAGCTGTCATCAAGGCTAAGGATGGGCCAACACCATATTGAATTCCAGAATTACCGATGGAGGGCGCCACGAACTTCTAAGTCATTAGATTTCATAAAATATTTTTTGTTTACTTACTAAAGCATGACTGCAACTTAAATGTTGTGTTTGCATGCAGTGATGCTTTTCTGTTATGCTTTTAGCAGATTATGAATGCAATGTAATTTCTAATGGCGGAAAGACATATCTGTTAAACCACTGCCTAGAAAAGGGGATACGTCTGATGTCAACAACTACCGCCCAATCTCTCTTCTGACTGCCTTATCCAAAATTCTTGAAAAAGTAATGTATTGTAGAGTAGCTTCACACCTTTCTAAAAATAAAGTTTTAACAAAATGTCAGTTTGGTTTCCAGAAGGGTTTTTCAACGGAAAATACTATATATACTTTCACTAATGAAATATTGAATGCTCTAAGTAACCGAAAGTCACGTGTTGGAAATTTTTGTGATCTATCAAAGGCTTTTGATTGTGTAAATCATGGAATACTTCTAGATAAGCTCAAGTACTGTGGTATGAATGGGACAATGCTCAAATGGTTTAAATCATACCTAACTGGAAGAGTGCAGAAAGTTGAAATAAGCAATTCACATAATATGCAAAAAAACTGGTGATTTCTCAAACTGGAGAACAATCAAGAATGGGGTGCCGCAAGGTTAGGTCTTGGGTCATCTGCTGTTCTTAATATATATTAATGACTTGCCATTCTATGTTCACGAAAATGCAAAGTTGGTACTTTTTGCCGATGATACAAATATAGCGATCACACCCAACAGACAAGAATTAACTGGTGAAATTGTAAACGATGTTTTTCAGAAAATCATGAAGTGGTTCTCTGCAAATGGGCTCTCTTTAAACTTTGACAAAACACAGTATATACAGTTCCGCACTGTAAATGGAATGACACCATTAATAAATATAGATTTCGATCAGAAATCGGTAGCTAAGGTAGAATATTCAAAATTTGATGTGGGGTTGAACTGGGAAAAACACATTGAGGATCTGCTGAAACGTTTGAGTTCAGCTACTTATGCTATTAGGGTCATTGCAAATTTTGGCGATATACATCTCAGTAAATTAGCTTACGGCCCCTATTTTCATTCTCTCCTTTCGTATGGCATCCTATTCTGGGGTAACTCATCATTGAGTAAAAGAGTGTTCATTGCACAAAAGCGCGTAATCAGAATAATTGCTGGAGCTCATCCAAGACCACCCTGCAGACACTTATTTAAAGAGCTAGAGATCTTCACTGTAGCCTCTCAATATTCATATATTCACTTATGAAATTTGTTATTAACAATCCGAACGAATTCAGAAGTAATAGCAGTGTACATGGCTACGACACTAGGAGAAACGATGAACTTCACTACTCAAACTTAAATCTAACTTTGGCTCAGAAGGGGGTAAATTATGCTGCCACAAAAGTCTTTGGTCACTTACCTAACAGCATCAAAAGTCTGACAGATAGCCATATAGCAGTTAAAAGGAAATTAAAAGAATTTTTTTATGGCAACTCCTTCCACTCATTAGATGAATTTTTGGATATAGTGAGTGGGTAATGTCTCCAACCCGCGCAACAACAACAACAACAAAATAATAATAATAAATTAAATGTCATGTAATATTTTGTGTAATGTAATATCTTGTATAGACACCTTTTATTAACCTGACACGTTCCACATCATTACGAAGTGTCGTATTCATGATCTATGGAGCAAGTACTAATCTAATCTATGTGATGTAATTAGAATTTAAGAGTTCTTCGATTTTTTCGAAGTACCCTATAGTTTTTCAAGAATGAGTTTCCGAGTATCAGAATTTGTGGCATAAATCTCGGTGCCTTTTGATTTCATTGAAGATTAAACGTTTTGCACCGGCAACGGACGGTGGACGTGACAAGAATTTCAACTTGATAGGTCTTTCCGTCCTAAGAAAAAGCGTGCTTAGCATTCGGACAGGCAGACAGACGGACAGACAACAAAATCACCCCCAAATGGTTCCGTTTTAACGAAATGAGGAAACGGAACGTTAAGAAAGAATGAAAATAACAGAATACCACGATTTAGCCGCGGTACAAGGTTTGGAACAAGCCCCTTCCTCCAGATGAGTCTGCATCTGAAGAGCCACCATACAACCAGTTTGTATCGAAACTGGTTTGACTATTAAAAGTCCGCAGCTCGTGGTTGTGTGGTAGCGTTCTCGCTTCCCGCGCCCGGGTTCCCGGGTTCGATTCCTGGCGGTGTCAGGGATTTTCTCTGCCTCGTGATGACTGGGTGTTGTGTGATGTCCATAGGTTAGTTAGGTTTAAGTAGTTTTAAGTTCTAGGGGAGTGATGACCATAGCTGTTAAGTCCTGTAGTGCTCAGAGCCATTTGAACCATTTGACTATTAAAAGAATCTTCAGGATACGAAGAACAATATTGAAAGTATTCAAGACTGACTCGAATGTGATGTCGATCATGTTGGTTATCAAGTACTGAGGAAGGATAACGGATGCTTCATTGCACAAGGTTAGAATTGCAAATATGGTACCTTTTCCTTCGTGAAATCAAACTTTGAATTTTTCTTTGTTATCTTGTATTTAAGCGCGTTGCCCAGAAAGTAATGCATCTCTTTTTTTTCTCAGCCGAAAACAATACTACGAATGCGAAGCGTTACTTACGTATTGTTTGAAGTCTCCTGAGTGACGGCGCCGAGTTTCCGTCTCTTCCGACAGATAGCGCCGCTGCAGGACAGTTTCAAAATGGCGTCAATAGGTGACATATGTTACAAGAAACGTGCAGACAAAGAAACTGTGGGGAATATTCACAAACGCTTGTGCAAAGTCTATTGAGCATCTGTTGTCGACAAAAGTACAGTGAGTCGCTGGGCACCGAGGGTGGGGTCATCAGAAGGCGCTTTAGCGGGGCTCCATGATTTGCAGCAGTCGGGGAGACCATCCTCGGCAGTCACACCTGACATGTTGCAGAGAGCTGGTGTTGCCATTCGGAAGAATAGATAAAGGATGCCATTCATGGAAGACTTTTTGAGGACGATGAGGCGGTGATCCACACAGTGAAGCACTGACTTCGCCGCCAGGACAAGGACTGGTGCTGAGAGGGTACATGTGCCTTTGTTTCGCGCTGGAGGAAGACCATAGAACGGGTTGTAAATTACGTGGAAAAATAGTGTGTGTAGATAAAACATCGTTCTTTCGTGTGCGTAATTCTCATTATGTTCAATAAGTGATTGTTGAAGAAAAAATGCGGTGCATTACTTTCTGGGCAACCCTCGTATTACTGTCGTCAATAGTTTATAACCACGATTTGTTAGAGTAACTGCCCGATAGTTTCGCTTTTGTTCCATGAAAGTGGCGGAATTCGGTGTTAGTCATACTTCGTCGTATGCTGATATTTCGGCTATAACTGTTCAGCGAGCTCTAAAGAGTGACTGTTAAAACATCAACTTTACAAAGTTATTCGTAAGTACCACCGCGTTTTCAGAAGGCTACGACGTGAAAACTGCAAGGCATACAGAAAAATGGCTCATTTCAATGGACGGAACACCTCTCCAAGTGTCGATTCGTAATATGTGTTCTATATAGCTCAAGAGCAGACTACAAGGAGGTAGGAATGTCCGAAAGTTCAGAAAAATTGTCCAGTCCGAATTGTCGCACTGAATGAGTGGCGCCTGCAGATAGGCAACCCAGTGGGTTTTACAAAGTGCGATGGTTTCCTTGCACTTTCCCGTCAGGAGACCAGATTGTGGCTAGGCCATATCTCCGCATATCATCCAGGAGAGCTAGTCTTGCAAGATTTGCATAAGAGCTTCTGTGAAGTTTGGAAGATAGGAGACGAGGTACTGGAGGAAGTAAAGCTGTGAAATTGGGTCATGAGTCATGTTTGGGTAGCTCGGTTGGTAGGGCAAAGGTCCGGACTTCGAATCTCGGCACTGCACACAGTATTAATGTGACAAGAAGTTTGAGTGCTTCACTGAGTGCGCATGTTGACGTTTGGCACCCGACAGACAGAGTTCACACTGAGCACATTTATGTGAGTTAAAGACTCTAAGAGCTGCTCTGTTCACTGGTATGTGTTTTCAGTAGATCTAGTAGTTTCTGCACAGTCGTCTCTGCGTAACGTGCAACACAAAAAATTTATGTGCAGTTTTGTATTTGATTCAGTGTTACGTTGTTTCATATTCCTATGAGCACATGTACACTCATTAAGTACCCTGAAGATACTTAGGAATAACTTTGAACATTACGGTATATTGATAATTTTTAGTTTTTAGGCCATATGACTACAATGAATGAATCCTCGTATGTACCGGTAGGGGGAAGCAATTGTGTCTGTGCACAAGCATAATAACGGTGGATGAAACAGCATAGAGCCATATGTCCTCTGTGGACGCCGTCTGTGGAGCAGAATGTGACACGAATTTTGCTCGAGAGGGGAATAGTACCATTTGGGTTTGGTTACAAAGGAATTTCCGCTATCCTGTGGAGTACGTAATACGCTATGGAAATATGAAAATACGCAGTTTTCACGGTCATCCACGTGTGTCTTCTTTGACAGTGTTACGATGATGCTTTTGTTCGATGGTTAAGAAATATTTAGCCGTATTATCAGTTCAACGAGGAAGTAATGTTAAAGTAATACTTAATTTTCAGTTTTTTAATTCTCTGTGATCAGATGGTACTGGTTGTTTAGAGATTGTTGCAGATTCCCTTACACGATGGTCATTATTATTTGCCTGCCGTTACTGAGTTCCTATACGATCTTCTTGCGTACTTTTGTAATGCAGGTACGTTAGTACAGTGGAAACTCAGAATTTATTTAACGTTATAGGGGTTTGTAGTTTCATAGAGGAGTAGATACTTGGTTTATTGACGTTACTTGCAGTTAATTAGGATAGAATTCGTCTCAAGTGAAAACCAAAAATTAGTCGCTTTCCGATGCGATCTATTGTGTTTTCAAATTAACTTTCGCACCTCAGCCAAAAAAATTAGAACGTTAAAAATTGTAACCCACATTTGGTACCAACTTTTTAACCATTTCGTGAGATAAGTAATTTTTACTGCACCGTATCTTAACATCAAGCATACCACACCCATGACTCCTTTCTCTCGCCCTTTCTATTCGCGTAACATATGACATCATTGTTCAAATGACACGCGACGTTACGTCAGAAGAACAAGAAGTCTTTGTAGAATTAGATAACCAACATTTTCATTAATTTTATTACGGGATGAAGCCCAAACGTAACATAAATAAATGGACTGAGCAGTAAAACATCACGGGAAGACATTATATGCATTATCGGTCGTTGGCTGCTGAATACTTCGTTTTGAAAAAGCCCTGGCAGAAACGCGCTGGTGACGTTCCTTTTTGTAATCGGCGGCTACCTGACGAACCCTAGACCGTGATCGCGTGTGGCTCTGCACACGCGGTGTGACTCCATCCGTCACTGTCGGCATACTGTGTGGAGGTTTACGCGTGTGGAAACATTGGCACCCTAGACACGTGGTTTATTGATAGTCATAATGTCGGCAAGTGAGTTGAAATGAGTGGAATACAAGACATGAATACTGACTTAGCTTTTTCCGCTCCTGTAACGTTTTGAACCTTTTTTCGCGACAGTATACCGGAAACATCGAGCAAATTGAGGAATTCTGTTGTGAAGTTTACGTTTTCGTCTTGGTTCGTCATCTCATAAATGGATTTAAATATTTTTCTTCTCCTGGTATCATACTCTGATACGCTGCTAATTTGGTTGAACTACTTCACTTTTTGTTGCATAAACTGCTCACATAGTTTCTCTCTATAAGCGTATACACATTCCCGATCAGCTGTTCGTCTGTCTTTACTGCATTGCACAACTCTTCGTTTAAGGCGATTTTGCCGAAGTGCAGATCAGTGTGGTATGTGCGGATTCCAACTAGTTCTAGGACATTCGACTTTCAGATTGTCAGTAAACGCTCGAAAACACTATAGAACGCTCTCGAAGCTGTTCGCTTGAAAAGTGTGCTTTGGTGCAAAAGGAAGTTATGGTGGCCACTACGACGTGATGGCGATACTCCTAGTACTTGTGTCTTCGTAACCAAACAGCTCCCAAACAGCTCCCAGCACCTCTAAAGCGCCGAACGGGGAAAGCAAGGGTATCACCAGACACAAAAAACCGTGGCTGGCGCAGAGTGCCTTTGGAGATATCGTCAACTTCCCCGACAAACTTACAAGAAATTCATTCGTACCTTTTCAGTAATCGAAAAGTGGTAAAAATCAGAAATCGGAGCTTAAAACTGACCAATCAATCCAATTAGAAAGAACCAGTTTTAGGATAGAGTGCTCATTTTTTGCAGACGACCAGGAGGTTCTGTGTCAAATGACACGAAAGCAAACAGAAATTATTAAAGAAACATTAGAGATAATACGTCTGCGAATATAAATCGAAAAATCAAAGTAATTATCTACTAATGACAAGACACCGAAAGGGATCAAAACCTAAATACGGGAAAATCGAAAGAGTTTTTCTATTCCTATGGTTAGATAAAACCATTCAGGAGACTCGTCTGGAATAGATTAGTTACGTAATTCGTTGCCACAAAATTGAAACAGCTTTTAGAGTTTCAGAAGATTTTTATAACAAAAACGAAATCCCAAAATACACAAAAACTGGGACACTAAGTCATCAAACCAGAGTATATTTACGGGATTGAAACACTCTTTTAAACAGAAAGAAAGACAGAGAAGAATTCCAAAAGATACATCGAAAAGTAATGAGGCAAATTTTAGGTCCAAATTACACTGACAAAGGAATACGCAGAGAGCAAAGAAAGAAATAGAAAAGTGTACCTTTTATTCGGATATAAAAGGAACCGCAGGCTAAAGTTTGATGGTTATGCTGAAAGAATGAAACCAACCAGATTAACCTGACAGATTGTGAAATTCTACGAAATTCGCAATAGAGCTGAAACTGAAACAATAAAATGGATCGATGCAGTAAAAGAAGACCTGAAAAAGCGTAATAACACAACTTGAGATAACACAGAGGAAAATTGTTAGGCAGAAAAGTCACTACTGGGCAGTTGGCCTGGCAGAAAATCCCAAGCAAGAAGTTCGGAACTGGCTGGTCTGACGAACGAAAAGCACATATTGAAAATAATATTTGAACAAAGAAAAAGTTAAAACAAAACTCAGAAAATAGCTCTTGGTGCAGTACGATTCATCAATAGAAGTTATTGAGTACTGCCGCCTTCTAAAGCAGAACGAGTACTGTGGATGTGGAGTACTGGCATGTGAGACACAGATAATTGAGTAGGGCAGCAAGAGGTATGTGGAGATGAAAAGAGGGATGAGCGTAGACGGGCGAGAGGGTGTCGGCCGTGGTGCAGTCGGTTAATCGGCCCGCAGGACGAAATCCTAATAGGCGTGTCAGGTGAGGGCCCTATTAGCCGGCTAATAGCGGCTGCGCGACAGCTGCGGGAAGGCGCGTCGGCTATCGGCCGGGTCGCAGTATCCGGATTAGATAGCGCTCGCACTCGTTACGGCGGCCCGAACACGCCAGATAAATATGCGTCACCCGCCACCGGCTGTCTGCGCCGGATGCCACAGTGCGCTGGCCGCGGCACAGCTCTCGCTGCACCTCGGACGAGCGACGGACACACGCGTGCGCTCGGCTGGCAGCGTAAAGCGGTATTTTGATCAATACCGAAGTAAATTCTGAAATAAAATTTCTTATATATTTATATATACTGGGTGTTAAGCGGTATACTGCGATCACTGGTGCCTTAATATGTCAGTGTGTTAGGTGTTTTTTCTCTGTGTCTAACAGTCTTTCCACAAACCAGTCGCATAATTTACTAACTAATGTTTTGTGCACGGTCATAACTGCACAGGGACGTGGGCCACGCCTACCCATTTTGCGTCCACTCATCCACACTTCAACACCTGACGTGCTTCCAATATAATAAACATTAATGGACACCTACCTCCATGCGTACTTGGAGGTAACAACCAACGTAAAAAAAAATTAAAAAAAAGAGAAACCAAGTTCACAAGGCAAATCTTCGAGATAGCGAAAACAAGAGAAAATGGATAACTGAAACAGAAGAAGACAGTAAAGAATTGGGAATCACCCAAGACAATATAAAAAATTGGAAACAGTTCTGAAAAATCATAAGGAAACACGCACTTAAACAAACAAAAAAAAAAACGAAAAGAGAACAAGAAATAAATGGTCGGAAGAGCGAAAGAAAGAATACAGCGACCATGCGAGTAGAATTTGGGAAAACAAAGGAAAAAGAAAAAAATCATGACTACTCACGTTCAATTGCTCACTTCTTCAAAGAGCATGGTCTAAAATAATAATAAAAAATAAAGAATAACTGGACCATGTGCACGTCCGCATAACTAATGATTTATGAACTTTATTGTGAAATAAAATGAAAACAGCACCCAAAATGACAAAATCGAGAGAGTCTGTGCAAAGGAACACATCTCTTCACATCTGTCACATCAAAATTTCCTATTGAGTGACGTTCGATGCCATTTGCTCCATCCCGTACATTGCGGTCGAGATGTTGCTCCTCACCCAGCAGGGTCAGGGATTTTCTCTGCCTCGTGATGGCTGGGTGTTGTGTGATGTCCTTAGGTTAGTTGGGTTTAAGTAGTTCTAAGTTCTAGGGGACTGATGACCTCAGAAGTTCAGCCCCATAGTGCTCAGAGCCACTTGAACCATTTGAACCTGCCACTGGCAGGATGACATGGCGATCGGTCGCTACCGATTGTCCCATCCAGGCCAGAGCCCTGAGGATGTAGTGGACTGCTAGGCGAACGTCGAGTCACGTTATGTCCACGTAAGAGATGTGACGGCCATGGCACATGTGTGACACCATAAGTTGATATAGGTAAGCACACAAGGCAAAAAAATACCCCTCTACCGTACCTGTCCGAGATCAATAATTATCCACAGCACCTACTGCATCTGTATGGCTGGCTGAAGTACGCCCATAAGGCAAAGGAATTATCCGAATGAGACGGAAATTGGTAGATGCGATGTAATATGGTTCAAATGGCTCTGAGCACTATGGGACTTAACTTCTGAGGTCATCAGTCCCCTAGAACTTAGAACTACTTAAACCCAACTAACCTAAGGACATCACACCCATCCATGCCCGAGGCAGGATTCGAACCTGCGACCGTAGCGGCCGCGCGGTTTCAGACTGTAGCGCCTAGAACCGCTCGGCCACATCGGCCGGCAGATGCGATGTAGATGTACAGGCAAACAACTAATGACAATTTCAGAAGAAAAGAGAAAGAGCGTCACAAATTGGGGAAGGCAGAAACGTGCTGGTTCCCCTCTTATGCAAGCACGATTCGAACCTGCGACCGCTGTAGCGGTCCCGCGGTTCCAGACTGTCGCGCCTAGAACCGCTCGGCCACTTCGGCCGTCCCAGTGGCAGGTAACGAGATTTTTTTTAGATTTTTTAGAATCATCTTTGCGGATGTCACATTCTATCAAAGAGAAGTTCACTGGATTTTTTTTATTACAGAGAACGGCTAGTCGCCTGACCGCACGCGCCGAACTACCCCGCTGAGCTACGGAGGCGACTGGCCCGGCGGTAGCCGGCCGCTTATCGGGCAGAGAGTGGTGCTAGACACAGTGTGCGGGGAGCACCACGTGGTCGCGGCGCGGCGCGGCGTCTGCTCCCCGGTCCCCCTGCGCTGACGCGAGGTGTTAAACGACTTCCTCAATTGCGGCGCTTCCTCATTCCCCCGCCAGCCAGAGCGGCCGCCTGATTCACCGCGTTAGCTCGCGGCCAGACCCGGCGGCTTCCCCGGCCCCTGCCAAAACCGCTCGTCTGGCGCCCACCCACCCATCAGACGCCGACGCGGCGGCCCGGCGACAGCCGCGATGCCGGACGTAGCGCGTCTGCCGTCCGTCGGCGCCAGCGCTCGCTTCCGGTGACGGAGCCGATGCCCCTCTGTGCCGAGGGAAAAGAAAAACACTCCACCCCGAAATACACACTTAGGCAAAAAATAGTCCCATCCAAATGGAATGACTAACTTGTGTAAGAAAATGCCACCGATCACTTCAAAATCCGATTAATACAATTACACTATCTGATCAAAACTGTCCAGAGCACCACGTGTTACGGGGTACTGACCGCCTTGAGAGGCGGACACGACTGTATAAAGGGAGGCGGGGAGTACAACGTTATTATACATTGAAGCGCCAAAGAAACTGGCATAGTCATGCGTATTCAAATACAGAGGTATGTAAACAGGCAAAAGACGGCACTCCGGTCGACAAAACCTATATTAAATCGGTGGTAGGTTATCAAGATTTAAATGTGTTTGAACGTGGTGTTATAGTCGGCGCACGAACTATGGAACACAGCATCTACGAGGCAGAACTGGGGATTTTCCCGAACGACCATTTCACGAGTGCATTGTGAATATCAGGAATCTGGCAAAACATCAAATCTCCAACATAGCTGTAGCCGGAAAAAAAACGGGACCAACGACCATTAAATACCATCTTTCAGTTTGTTCCAGATTTCAATACTGGGCCATCAACAAGTGTCAGCGTGCGAAACATTCAACAAAACATCATCGATATGGGCTTCCGGAGCCGAAGGCCCACTCGTGTACCCTTGATGACTGCATGACACGAAGTTTTACCCCTCGCCTCCACCGATATTGGACTGTTGATGACTGTAAACATGTTGCCTTGTCGGACGAGTATTGTTTCAAATTGTATCGAGCGATGGAATGTGTGCAGGTATGGAGTCAACCTCATGAATTCATGGACACAGCATCTCAAAATGGTTCAAATGGCTCTGAGCACTATGGGACTTAACATCTGAGGTCATCAGTCCCCTAGAACGTAGAACTACTTAAACCTAAGGAACCTAAGGACATCACACACATCCATACCCGAGGCAGGATTCGAACCAGCGACCGTAGCGGTCGCGCGGTTGCAGACTGAAGTGCCTAGAACCGCTCGGCCACACCGGCCGGCCCCTGCATGTGAGCAGGGAACTGTTCAAGCTGGTGCAGGCTCTGTAATGGTGTGGGGCGTGTGCACTTGGAGTGGTATGGGACTCCTGATACGCCAGGATACGACTCTGACAGGTGACACGTACTTAAGCATTCTATCTTATCACCTGCATCCATTCATGTCCATTGTGCTTTCCGACTGACTCGGGCAATTCCAGCAGGGCAATGCGACACCCCGCACATCCAGAATTGTTACAGAGTGGTTCCAGGAACACTCTTCTCGGTTTCGGTTTCAACACTTCTTCTGGACACCAGATTCCCTAGACATGAACATTATTGAGCATATCTGGTATGCCTTGCAACTTGCTGTCAGGTAGAGATCTCCACTCCCTCGTACTCTTACGGATTTATGGAGAGCCCTGCATGATTAATGGTGTCAATTTCCTACAGCACAACTTCAAACATTAGTCGAATCCATGCCACGTCGTGTTGCGGCACTTCTGTGTGCTCGCGGGAGCCCTACACGACGTTAGGATGGTGTGCCAGTTTCTTTGGCTCTTCAGTTGAAATGACGAAACCGATTTCACAGATGTGCTCTTGCTGCATTATTTGACATATTGTCACAGGGCTTTGTACATACACAGAAAAACTAAAAAGCTTTTTTGACATGTTACAATTGCTCCATGTGTGCCTCCTACTGATTCTTCAGACATCAAGTCGATAATCAGGTTCTTCCCACTTTCGGCACAGCATGTCCCTATCCAGCTGTTCAAAAACACTTCTGATGCGATCTCGCAGTTCTGGAATCGTATGAGTTAGATCAGGAGAGCTTTGAGGCCATGACTTGATTTGCAAACTATCTCGAATCCATCGGTATCTCAGTTTTCTGTTTAACAGTTTACTGTCATCGTGATCGAACTGGGGTGGAGCATCATGCTTTTGGTAGATGAAATCCACATTATCGGTCTTCAGTTGTGGCATGAGTGAATTTTCCAACACGTCCAAGTACACGTGTCCTTAACGTTTTGTCGCAGAAGAAGAAGGGACTGTAAACTATGAACTGTGAAACTGCATAAAACATTTTAACTTTTGGTGAATCTCGAATATGCTTCACGATAGCCTGGGGATTCTCTGTTCGCCCAGATTCGCACACTGTGACATACACAAAAACTGTTGCTTCAGCACTGAAGATGAGTTTCTCACAAAACCCATACGTTTCCATTTAGCTGCACGGAAAATTCAAAGCACTGACTTTGTAGTCGGATGTCAGGGCTTGTAGCAATTGCAACCGTTAAGGCTTCAGCTTCAATCCGTCCCTTAAAGATCTTCCAGCCAATCGGTGCTAGTATGTTCAGCTCTCTACTTGTTCTGTTCGTCGACTTCTGCGGGCTACGTGCGAAACTCTCCCGCCTGCGGGACTGCAGGCCGACCCGCTCCCGCTAAGTTGCAGAGGCACGAGTATCTTGAAGCTTCAAACTGAGCCGAGTGGAGTTGACATATCTTTGTTGTTGTACAGTAAGGCAGACTGAGGTGAATGCACGTCAAGTACAATGTACCCTTTCTCGGCGGCTATCACCATTTTGCCGATCTGCCCCCTGCTGCGCTCTTCTGGCAGAAATCTGAACGGCGGCTGTAAAAATATAAAAGTTTTCGAATTTTTCTATATAAGTGTTGAGTTTTGTTGTAACATGTCAATTAATGTAGCTACAGTGAGTTTATGAAATCGCTTCAATCGCTTATAGTGCCTTCGTACTGTGTCGAAAGTCGAGAAGCAGTAACAACAGTATGGGTAGGTCAGGACAGCTCAGTGACTTCGAACGTAGGCTAGTCACTGTGCGTCACCAGGCTAAAAAATCTTTGTACATCTGCATCTGTACTCCGCAAGCCACTCTGCGGTGAGTGGCGGAAGATACTATGTGTACCAGTCACTTCCCCTCTCCCTCCTTCCTCTGCCAGTTCACGAGTAGAACGATTGCCGATAAGCATCCGTGTGGGATCGAATATTTCTAATTTTATCTTGATGGTATTTTCGCAGTTTATGTCTAACACGAAGCAATATATTTGTTGACTCTTCTAGGAACGTACGCCCTCGATATGTTAAGAATAAATCACACCGTGACACAGAACGCCTTTCTTGCAGGGTATGCCACTGGAGTTGCTTTATCATGTCTGTAACGCTTACTGAGTAACCTGTCACGAAACGCGCTGCTCTTCTTTTCTGTTTCTTCCATCAGTCCTACCTGGCTCATTGTCCATACCGACCCAAGTATTGGTCCAACGAGCGTATTGTAAGGTATTTTCTTTGTTGATGGACTACATTTCCTGAGGACTCTAGCAATGAATCTCAGTCTGGCATCTGCATTACTCGTGATTATCTGGTCGTTCCGTTTCAAATCCCTCCGTATGCGTACTCCTAGATATTTTATAGAAGTAACTGATTTGTGTAATCATTGAACATAAGGTCTATCTTATATCTATTCGCAGTACGTTACATTTGTTTGTGTTGTGAGTCAGTTGGCACTCCCTGCACCAAGCGTCGAACCTCTACAGTTCCTCCTCCATTTCGCTGTAATTTTCTGGCCTCACGACTTCTCTGTGTACAACATTAGCATCCGCGAAAGGCCACATAGAACTTTCGAAGTTATCTACTAGGTCATTCGTGTGTTTTGCGAAAAGTTACGGTTCTATAGCAGCTCCGAAGTTTCTTTTACATCTGATTACTTCTCTCCGTTCGCAGTGACATGCTTTGTTCTGTTTGTTGGAAAGCCTTCAGTCCAATCAGAGAGTTGATCTTAATTTCCGTAGACTCGTGTTTTGTTCTTAACGCGGCAGTGCAGAACTGTGTCGGAAGCCTTCCGGAAGTCAAAGAACACGGCATCTACCTGGGCGCCTGTATCTACTGTTTCCTGCGTCTCGTGGACGAACAGAGCGAGATAGGTTTCACACGATCGTTGTTTTCCAAACCCATGTTGGTTGCAACAGAGGAGAATTTTTCCCTCCAGAAATGCCACAATACGTGAACACAAAACATATTCCGAAGATCTACAACTGACCGACGCCAGACTATCAGGGACATTTCATACCTTCTAAACCTTCCCTAACCTACTACTATTAATGTGACTGGGAAGTGGAAACGCCAAGGAACAATCATAGATAAACCAAGACCAGGCAGGCCACATTACTGAGGGACAGGAACCGTCGAACATTGCGGAGGGTGCTTGTACGAAATCGCTACTAATTGACCTTTGAGGTAGATGCCTGGAAACGAGGGATGTGCAGTGTGCATCACACTGTGCCATGTAGCAATCAAATGGAAAGGTTTGGGTTTGGCGATGTCTGGATATCTTTACTTAGCATCCATGATATGTACTTCCAACACTGAAGTATGGAGGAAGTGGTATTATGATACAGGGGAGTTTTTCGTGGTTATCATGTGGTACTATTACAGTTCTTTTTTTTTTTTTTTTTTTGAAAAATGTGATAAGTTATTATGGGACCAAGCTGCTGAGGTATCGGTCCATAGGCTTACACACTACGTAATTTAACTGCAACTAACTTACGCTAAGGACAACACATTTACACATGCCCGAGGAAGGACTCGAACCTCCGACGGAGGAAGCCACGGGAACGGTGACAAGGCGTCGTAGACCGCACGGCTACCCGGCGCGGATTGGGTTTAATGAAATGTTGAATGCGGAATGATGAGAACACATTTTATAACACTGTGTACTGGGTATGGTTGGCGAACAGTTCGGAGATAATGAATGCATCAGCATGACAATGCAACCTATCATAAAGCAGCCTACCCAGAGTCCCGACATGATCCCAGGGGGTGACTTTTGTGACGAGTTAGAACGTAGACCTCACTCTAGATCCCAGCGTCCGACATCACTTCCTTAAGCTCATGAGGAAGAATAAGATACCATTCCTCGACAGACTATCAGACAACTCTTAGAAAATATCTCCAGCAGATTTCATGCAGTCATAAGTGTCCGGTCACTTTTGATCAGAGAGGTGTTATTTTGCTTATCTTCTCCTAAATGAAACAAATACTGTGTTTTATTGGCAGAAGACTTAAGAAAATGCCAATACCTGCTAAAAACTCTGCCTACGCTACGCTTGCCTGTCCTTTCCTGGATTATTGTTGTCCATTACGCTATCCTTACCAGATGGGACTGATGGAGGACGTCGAAATAGTTCGAACAGGGTAGCTCGTTTTATATTACCGCGAAGCAGGGTAGAGAGCTACGCGGATATGATAAGCGAGTTGAGGTGGCACTAAGTAAAACAAATAAGTCAATTGTTGCGGCGAGATCTTTTTCACTGAATTTCGGTAAAACCCCTTTTCTGAATACGATATTATTTAGTTGATTAGCACCTACGTAGGGAGAAAAGACCGTCCTAATAAAAAAAGAGAAATCAGAGTTCGCACTGAAAGATTTAGATGTTCATTATTTCCAGGCGCTATTCGACAGTGTAATGCCCGAAAAATAGTCTGCCAAACATTCAAGTGTGAATTGGAGAATAGTCATGTATGTGTAGATATCGTGTAGGGGAAGTTTCCCCCATGCCGGACCTGTAATACTTTTCGAAGTTTTGTAAGAATCGTATTAACTAATCACAATTAAACTCTTTCATGGTGGAAAATTACGACGCCAATACTAAAAAAAAGTCACGTAAATAGACACAAAGTAAATCGTTTTTAATATCATTTATTTCATTTGAAAAAAGTGTTTCAAATGATTTGCTTCATCAAACAATTCCCAACGCAGCTACAGTGTATGAGAAACAAAACATTGCCATTGTGAACACAAAAACAGAGTCAAATAGAACGGTAATATCAATCTTGTTATAGGCCTACAGAATAACAATGCGTACCTCTCTATTGCTTGAGATAGGCCTTCAGAATAACAATTCATAGTCCTATGTTGAAACCTTGAACGTGGTAGACTGTGAACGACGTAACGTAAGTTCGGAATACTGCTTCTTCCGAACTCGAAGAAATTTATTGCTTGCAGTTTACTCGTTTCTGTTGGTTTGGTGTGGCAACTTCAAATGTTACGGTAAATTGTAAAGTAATTATAAAAATTCTGTTATGTTTAGAGGTAAAAAACAGTTGTCTAAATGTTTAAGATGTTTGATTAGCCCATTTCCTATTGATCAGCGAAAGCGTTTAAAATTTTTCCCATGAAGTTGGCATTGTTGTACTTTCACCTCATGGGCAGCAACACGATTTCCTAACGAGCTCTTAGACACACAAATTGGGATTTTGCTTCCGTGAAACTGAATTTTCCAGCTGATTCGCTATTGAAAGTTTGTTTTATAGGCTCCTATTCCTATTCTGATTTCTTCGACGCTACCATTCTAACAAGTGTCCCTGATAAATTAAAGAGTGCTTCAGTGTGTATGTGTGTAGATCTCTTTGCGGTGTTGGATGCGCACTTAGCTGCCGAAATTGGGGCCAACACGATATGGTTAAAAAACACCAGAAGGAGGTCTAAAATTCCCACGAAGATTATCTACGTAGCACTAGTAACAATGGATGTTCACATTAGAATGGATTTATCGACAAAGGCGAGGACAAAAAGAAAGAACAATAGGCAAGTCTGTTCCTCCAACTGATTCCTTCTTGCGTGCAAATGAGAGAGCACAACATGAACAGTGCTGAGGAAAGTTTCCCTGCTGCAAATTATGTAAGTTATTCACCACATATATTGTGAAACGTGAGCATCTCTGTGCGTACGAAATGTTGAAGTAACTTACTGGAATGAAGTCGCGGAAAGTCTGCAGCAGGTGCCATGTATCGACAGGCGAACCTCCGCGATAGTGTAGATAGAAATGATACACAGATAGCTGTGTCTTGCAACTTAAAGTCTGGGCGGACGCTTCTACGCCAACCACGAAAGATGGCGGAAGGTGACCACTGCAAGCAAATAGTGTCACCACACAAAGATGACCGCTGTTAGAAGACGTTATCCCCTGCGAAATATCAGAATTGAGTGAACAAGTAGGGTTGTTAAATAGAATCTCGCAAGCGATAAATTGTAACGTTGGTCATGTCTGGTTTTGTTCACCCGTCGAAACATCGGCGGTTGTCGAGGACGTTCCCTGACTGCATCCCCAGGAAGCTTTGCGCAGTAATAAGACTTGGAGGATGCGGGTAAACACCCCTGTCAGACCATACAGATTTTTCCATTATATCCAAAAACCGATCAAGGCAAATCCCGAGATGGTTCCTTTGAAAAGACACGGCTGATTTCTATGTGCTCCTATTCCGTTCATCTCGCCGTCGACAGAACGCTAAACAGTGACGTTCCTTCATTGTTTCATTTATGGTAAAGTTAAAAACAGTTTCAGAATGAAGGGTTTTCTACAGCAAATTTATGACGTTTGCTGCCTCTTTTTACGTTTTGTAATGTCAGTTGCTTTTCCTCTTTCTTGTCAGAGTACCATTTAAGAAAGAGTAAGAAAAGCAGCAAACAGGTTGCAGAAAATATATTCTAAGCAAATGTGTATTTCATTAGCTATGGAAATGTCAGAAAGGTTTATGTATTCAAAGTGAAAAGGTGATGTGAGCTGAATGTAAATAAAAGTAGAACACGACCCTGACAGAAGGACACAATTTTGCTACTCAGGCAGCAAAATAACTGACGATGACGAAAGTAAAGAGAACACAAAAACTATATTACCAATGGCAAGAAAGAGTTTCCCGAAAAATAGAAATATGTTGATGCTGGATATAAATTTAAGTGTTAGGAAGTCTTTCGTGAATGTGCTACTTCAGCGTTAGTCTTATATGGAAATGATACGTGGAAAATAAACAGCAAAGGCGAGATGAGAATAGGAGCTTTCGTGGTGTTACAGAACAAGGCTAAAGACCACGTGCCTAAATCGGGGTAATGAACGGAACTGCAGAGAAAAGAACTATGTGTCACATCTTGATTAAAATAACTGATAGGTTAATAGGACACATCCGGAGACAGTAAGCACCAATAAATTTGTTAACGTAAGAAAGTACGCCCACCTCAAGTTGCACGGGGAGATCGGGGCGTCAGTACAGTTAGCAGATTCAGTTGGATATGGACTACACGAAACTAGTACTCGGACTGATAGATGGAACTGCCATAACAACAACTATTTAAAAGTTAACACAGAGTTGACTGACGGCCCATTACTAGTAAAGCGAAACGCATTTGAAGAATTATTACCGTATTGCAGTACGCTTTGGATGGGAAAAGCTAAATAATGCTTGCTACTTTTGCTGCGCCAAGTGGGCATACTAACAATCACCAATGAATAATTTAGCGCTATTTTGTCGAACGTCGACATTTTGATACCGTGACTGTGTGAAAATGAAGCTTAATTCTTGCAGTGAAATAAAAACAGCAACCAGCTGCTGTTAAAAAAAGCTATTTATTAGGAACAAATATCGCCGTTACCGGTTTTGCACCAACAGGTTCATTATCAGAAGATGTTCACATTTGAAATTGCACATAGCTTCTGCTGAAAGTGTGATGTTCACCGATTTTCATTGTGGCAAAAATGGGCTGAGGTGTTGGTGTCCTACAAAAAAAAAAAAAAAAAAAAAAAAAAAAAAAAAAAAAAATGGCGCACGATAACGGATTCTTTTATTCTAATTGGACCCTACAATGAATTAAAACAGCGCAAACAACTTCCTAAAATAAAAACTGAATTATTTTTGTGTTACTCACCTCGAACACGCAGGATTTTTTAATGTAAATAATTTAAAATGAAATCAGTTCTTATCTTAGGAAGTTGCTTACGCGAGAACAGACACCACCAGAATGTTGTTTACAGTTTCCTTAATACAAGCAGGACACTTTCTTAGTGTCCTGGTGCCAAGATCAAATCTTCTGTTTGACTTTCCTACTACTGATTTAACATAGTGTTCCATCTCATATCGCTTCATAGTATTCCAGTTACTCATTAAGCTATGTGGCATTTACCGTGAATCTTGTAACTCGATGCCGTTATTTTTTGTGAATATTGTCTTCCATATATCTACATTGTCAATATGCTGCCATTCAATAGATGAAGTGCAATTTTTGTGTAATTTTTTCCGTATTTCCCTGTAATCGTTCAGTGTCTACACTTTCCTGAACAATAGCAGAGTCACTGAAAATGGAAGTGTGCTACTGACCTAAAATAATAGAACCTTTATGCGTATTGAGAACATTATAGACCCTATCACGTTTTCTTGGGGCACACATATGCAGTTCAATATAACGTACTGGCTCCTTACCATTTAAAAATTCTTAGGCCGGTCGCATATTTAGGAATATATTGCGTGTGATTACATCTTTGTTATTATTGCACAATTTGGCTCGAAGTTGATAGACGTTTGGACACCGAAAAAGGCGTATTCTACTTGGTCGGCAGAATTTCGTGTACGAAAAACGTGAGCCGTGTTTCATTCAGGCGTTTCCCGAACCCGTGCGATTCTTCGAGAATATATTGTCCTTCTGCAAGAACTTCATCCTAGGATCCAGCAAAAGATACACTCTGGGTAGAATGGCCAATAATTTTGTGAATTTAAAACTCATTCCATTCCATTGTGGCGAGGTGCTACAATAAACGGTTTCGATTTTGGTTTCAAATTATTTCAGAATAATAACAGTCTTCGTTGCCAAGTTAATTAAGATCAATAACGGCTTTCACCCATTTGAAGCATCATCAGAGTGTGTAAAGTAGATATGTAACCCATTCATCATAAAGCCATATAAAATGGAAAATGGACGCATCCCCGTTTACTTTTGCATTCATTTTCCATTTTATGTGTGTATGACATATGCGTTACATGTCCAACTTCTTTTACACGATCTGATGATGCCAAAACGAGTGAAACGCGTTACTGATATTAAATAACGTCTCAATCAAGACTGTTTTTATTCTGAAATTTTGTGAATCCTTTCGTTTGTCTCGTGTACAGAAGTGACGTGAGCTTCTTTTCCAGTCATGCATGACAGATCTTCGATGAATGTGCCCTAGAATAGAGCTAAACCCGCAGTGCAATCAGTGTAAGATACAACAGGAATTTCGTTTGGGCTTCGCGTCTTGCCAAACTCGATTAGGTTCCATCGCGTATCAATAGCGTTGGTGATGGTTGTAGTGGTGTAGGGGGTTGGTATTATTTCAGTATCACTTCATTTTGTGCACTCTCTCTCTTTTGTTTCACCCCACAACTTTTTCTCTCTGCTGTGCTTATACAGCACGGTGATTCAAATGTAATGTAATATAATTTGTGATATGTTCTACATGTGAAAATAAACCGAAAAGTCTTATGAACATGTGTCCGATTTTCGATCCCTGCGGAAATGGAGCGGGTTGAAGACTACACACATCCATGGACAAAGACAAAGTTGAATATTACCGAAATACTGTGTAGGCGCTGTGGTGGACAGACTAATGGTGGGACAGATGATTGATCCATCCTAGAAGAGGTGCTCAGAAAGTTCCCCAGTCATCTCAATACTTGTCATCGCGCTGGAGGGTTTGTTGTGTTGCACATCGCACTTCAGCTCGGCGGGCTTTAATTTTTTAATTTTACTACACAACTGATGGTTGTCAACTGGGAATACATTCGTGTGTTGCTCAATGATGTTTAGGTTTTCACCTTTTTTGTCGGTGGTGAATCCACGTATTTCCTATGCTTGTTTTGATTCTTTGTCTCAGAGTCATTGTGATACACTTGCCTCTCCTCTGCGTCTATTGGGCCCTAAAAAAGTAATCTGGATTGACCTAACAGAAAAGCAACATATCCACTGCTGCCTCGGTTCCTCGAGCCGTTTGAATAGATGTGCGTGGTCGTGGAATGCAGTGCGAAGAGCGATCTTTGCCATGTTCGTAATGTCGGGCAACGGTAATGAAAGCTGATCCGTAACTGATTTTCGCTGTTTCCACTATCAGGTCGGTTGCAGTACGCGGGTAGTAGGGCATCAGGACTTCCCCACTTCTCTTGTGATTCGCGGTATTACACACAGAGTGGCGTGCCGCTTTGTTCGTCGTCCTTCAGATTTGTTTGACCTCTCCAGGAGTTTCTGTGCCGCCTAACCACTGTAATATGTTGGTGGTTTGCTGTCTTACGCGTCTACCAACTCATCACGGGCTGATCCACCACTTTTCTCCTTCAAATGTCCGTCCCATAATTGAGTGGTCAGCACTTCTGACCGCCAGTGGGCCCGGGTTCGATTCCCGGCCAGGTCAAAGATTTCTCCGCTCGCGGACTGGGTGTTGTGTTGTCCTTATCATCACTTCATCATCATAGAAACGCAAGTCTCCCAATTAGGTCACAACTGAAAACACTTGCACCTCGACAGCCGAGCTTCCCCAAGTGGGGCTCCCGGTCATCGGTTCCATTCGACCATTTCTCCATCAAAGGCACAAAACGAATTAGTGCACGATACTGCACGTTATCAATTGGGTGAGCTATTTTTTTTTTTGTGTTCGGCGGCGTGCCTATTCTGTGGCGCGGGAATCTTCCAGCGTTTTCCATACTCCTGCGGTGTTCAGGTGTTCAATTCCTCTGTCTTTTTAGAGGTGATTGTCAGTCGCGACTAATGACTATTTTACTCTGGATGTGGAACCTTCTTCCCTTTCGCTTACTGTCATGATGTCCTCCACAAAAGCTGGTACACACGAAATGAGTCCCTGGAGAGGAGCAGCGATGAACACGAGGGTAGCAGACTGTGAGTCAGCACGTAAAACGTGCGGCCGTGCGCCTTATCACGTCGCTATCGTGACGACCAACAGTAAATGCCGGCTTTATGCCTCGCGGTGGGTCGAACGCCGACTCCAGGCTTCTGTTCGGCGCGGACGCACTAC
The DNA here is from genome assembly GCF_023897955.1 of Schistocerca gregaria. Classification (NCBI taxonomy): domain Eukaryota; kingdom Metazoa; phylum Arthropoda; class Insecta; order Orthoptera; family Acrididae; genus Schistocerca; species Schistocerca gregaria. The sequence goes on from NC_064922.1 coordinate 426,863,163, forward strand.
TTTCCTAGCCAGTCGGAGCAACACGGCGCAAAAAGCAGAAGAAGCGGGGTGAGTCGTACCTAGCCTTAAAATATTCCTATTCAGAAATATTCGGGAGAACTAGTACTATTCAGATTGTGTTTACCGTGGTTGAGCGACTACATGCTAATTCAGTGTTGGCACTCCATGATATTCATTGTGCTAATGCTGTTCAAGCGGGTTTTGCTTCCAATATTTCAACGACCGACCCAGTCGTATTCTTCAGGTGGCACGAATGATGATGGTATGCGTACTCGAAGCAAGCTCTGAATTTCCGTTGCAATCGGATCGCTATTTATAACCGAACTAGCTAACAAATCTAGTATTGCCCGGGTATTCATTTTGGTAATTTTCTATTACGAAACGGAAACAGAAAATTGAACTGTATTTGTAATGCAGTATCGAAAAAAATTTCGTTTCCATATATTTGCGAAAACATCTTTGAAATTAAGAAACAAAGAAATAAGCATAATATGCAAATTTGTAACTACAGTATCCAAATTAAGAAACATGATCGCAGACACTTTCTGTACGCTTGGCATTGCTGCGATTTTGTGAACGTCTCCATAGCAACGCCTCTTCATAGCTCTGCAGACGGCTGTCGTTCTCGCCTACAACTGTTTGCGTTTCGCAGTTGAAGGTGCCAAGTGTCAGGGATTTCCTTAAACTGATTCGGCTGTTAGTTGCAAAGAACAGATGTATTCAAACTTCATGCACGATGCGGCATTTTTCATGTGTCTCAGTGTTTATGACATCATATCTCTTGAACGGTATGTTGTACAATGATATATTTGTGTTGATGCCTTCAGTGCTATATGTGGATACTGTCAGCGAAATATATTGCGAATGAAGTTAGTAGCAACGAAATGATTTAAACTACATGCATGAGGCTGCCGTTTTCCACGCATCTCAGTGTTTATGACGTCATCTCTCCTGAGCTGTGTGTCATACAATGAAATAATTTTGTAGGCACATTCAGCGGAATTTGTGGACTCTGTCTACAAAATTTATTGCGAATAGATTTAGTACAAAAGAAATAATATATTTAAACATAATGCACAATGTGGCAGTCTTTCATGCATCTCAATGTTTATGACGTCATATCTCCTGAGCTATATGTGGTGCCACGATATAATTTTTGTAGGTCCACGTATTGGCATATGTGGATACTGCCTGCCAAATTTATTGGGACTACAGTTAGTGGCACAGAAGTAACACATTTAAAGGTCATGCATGATGCAGCAGTTTTTCACTAATGTCAGTGTTTATAATGTCATATCTCCCGAACTACGGTAGGTAGATGGTTCTTCCTCCCACAGCGATTGTTGCCTGACAGTAAAGCATATGTGCACCAAGTTTGGTTGAAATTGGTCCAATGCTTTAGGAGGAAATGTGACACACACACACACACACACACACACACATACACACACACACACACACACACACACACGTTTTTATGATATTTATTACTCCGACTGCGACGTCCACTACGTCCTTTGATATCTTTTCCCACCTCGCACTGATATTCCATGAAACGCACATTCTCTCTGTGTTTCCCAGTAAAAACAAGCGAGCAATGGAGCCAAAGCTTTGTTTAAATTGAAACTTCCGCCTCTGATTATTAAGTTTTCTACATTTTATTTCGATAGTATCGATAATCACGCTGTCCCAGAAACTTGGCGATTGAACCACGGTACTGGTCTCATCGTATTACCTTTCATGAGTATGTTCAAGGCCGTACTCGACTACCAACGGATTTTCTTGATTGTTTTGGTCGGGTGTGTCGCTACTCTGTTCTTTACATCTCGTCTCGACTGCTCTAACAGTCTGCTTTACACAAGACAAGACATATTCGCATTGAATGCGGTACACATCCGGCTTCGATCGCCTTTAACACTACAAAGAAGACTTTTTATACTTGCCGACGGAAGACGAAATACACAACACGACATGTTCAAAATTGTTTCTTTACTGTTTATGCAAATGATCTTCCACGTATATCATTGTGTTTAGTACGCGCTCGTTGGAAAAGACTGTCCTTTACTACGTTTCACTAGAGACGGGATTTGTGGCTCCCTGTCCGACAAGGATGTTGAACTTCATGGCTCGACATTTGTTTCAATGTCACTTTCACTTCTTAGTGCCCGCACAGTCGACCGTATACGACACCACACATTCCACTGACTCATCTGCAGAAACACTGTTTAATCTGCAACTTCTTTCTCATTCTGCAAATTTCCTTGGGTTCCAGAATGAGATTTTCACTCTGCAGCGGAGTGTGCGCTGATATGAAACTTCCTGGCAGATTAAAATAGTGTGCCCGACCGAGAATCGAACTCGGGACCTTTGCCTTTCGCGGGCAAATGCTCTACCAACTGAGCTACCGAAGCACGACTCACGCCCGGTACTCACAGCTTTACTTCTGCCAGTTTGGAAGGTAGGAGACGGATACTGGCAGAAGTAAAGCTGTGAGTAGCGGGCGTGAGTCGTGCTTCGGTAGCTCAGTTGGTAGAGCATTTGCCCGCCAAAGGCAAAGGTCCCGAGTTCGAGTCTCGGTCGGGCACACAGTTTTAATCTGCCAGGAAGTTTCCTTGGGTTCCTTTGACGAAATGTCAACTTCGGCAGCTGTTGTTGTAGATATAGTGCAATCTTTCATTTGTTTATCGTTGCCATTTCTCTGTTTTGCATCAACACCACTAGCACTACAGCACTGTTGTAAGTTACTCGGGTGAAAGATATTGTGCATGTGGTTGGCATCGTTGGTAAGTAAAATGACTGAGCATCACTAAATTAATATATAGTGGTTTCCCCCCCCCCCCCCCCTCCCATGAACCATGGACATTGCCGATGGTGGGGAGGCTTGCGCGCCTCAGCGATACAGATAGCCGTTCCGTAGGTGCAACCACAACGGAGGGGTATCTGTTGAGAGGCCAGACAAACGTGTGGTTCCTGAAGAGGGGCAGCAGCGTTTTCAGTAGTTGCAGGGGCAACAGTCTGGATGATTGGCTGATCTGGCCTTGTAACATTAACCAAAACGGCCTTGCTGTACTGGTACTGCGAACGGCTGAAAGCAAGGGGAAACTACGGCCGTAATTTTTCCCGAAGGCATGCAGCTTTCCTGTATGGATAAATGATGATGGTATTCTCTTGGGTAAAATATTCCGGAGGTAAACTAGTCCACCATTCGGATCTCCGGGCGGGGACTACGCAGGAGGACGTTGTTATCAGGAGAAAGAAAACTGGCATTCTACGGATCGTAGCGTGGAATGTCAGATCCCTTAATCGGGCAGGTAGGTTAGAAAATTTAAAAAGGGAAATGGATAGGTTAAAGTTAGAGATAGTGGGAATTAGTGAAGTTCGGTGGCAGGAGGAACAAGGCTTTTGGTCAGGTGCATACAGAGTTATAACTACAAAATCAAATAAGGGTAATGCAGGAGTAGGTTTAATAATGAGTACGAAAATAGGAATGCGGGTAAGTTACTAAAAACAGCATAGTGAACGCATTATTGTGGCCAAGATAGATACGAAACCCACGCCTACCACATTAGTACAAGTTTATATGCCAACTAGCTCCTCAAATGATGAAGAGATTGATGAAATGTATGATGAGATAACAGAAATTATTCAAATAGTGAAGGGAGACGAAAATTTAATAGTCATGGGTGACTGGAACTCAACAGTAGGAAAAGGAAGAGAAGGAAACGTAGTAGGTGAAAATGGAATGGTTGTAAGGAATGAAAGAGGAAGCCGCCTGGTAGAATTTTGCACACAGCATAATTTAATCAGAGCTAACACTTGGTTCAAGAATCACGAAAGAAGGTTGTACACATGGAAGAAGCCTGGAGATACTGAAAGGTGTCAGATAGATTATATAATAATAAAACAGACATTCAGGAACTAGGTTTTAAATTGTAAGGCATTTCCAGGGGCAGATGTGGACTCTGACCACATCTATTGGTTATGAACTGTAGATCAAAACTGAAGAAACTATAAAAAGGTGAAAAATTTAGGAGATGGGACCTGGATAAACTGAAAGAACCAGAGGTTGCAGAGAGCTTCAGGGACACAGGGAGAGCATTAGGGAACGATTGACAAGAATGGGGGAAAGAAATACAGCAGAAGAAGAATGGGTAGCTTTGAGAGAGGAAATAGTGAAGGTAGCAGAGGATCAAGTGGTTAAAGAGACGAGGGCTAATAGATATCCTTGGGTAACAGAAGAGATATTGAATTTAATTGATGAAAGGAGAAAATACAAAAATGCAGTAAATGAAGCAGGCAAAAAGGAATACAAACGCCTCAAAAATGAGATCGACAGGAAGTGCAAAATGGCTAAGCAGGGATGGCTAGAGGACAAATGTAAGAATGTAGAGGCTTATCTCACTAGGGGTAAGACAGATACTGCCTACAGGAAAATTAAAGAGACCTTTGGAGATAAGAGAAGCACTTGTATGAACATCAAGAGCTCAGATGGAAACCCATTTCTAAGCAAAGAAGGGAAAACAGAAAGGTGGAAGGAGTATACAGAGGGCCTATACAAGGGCGATGTTCTTGAGGACAATACTATAGAAATGGAAGAGAATGTAGATGAAGATGAAATGGGAGATATGATACTGCGTGAATAGTTTGACAGAGCACTGAAAGACCTAAGTCGAAACAAGGCCACGGGAGTAGACAACATTCCATTAGAACTAATGATAGCCTTGGGAGAGCCAGGCCTAACAAAACTCTACAATCTAGTGAGCGAGACGTATGAAGCAGGGCAAACACCCTCAGACTTCAAGAAAAATATAATAATTCCAATCCCAAAGAAAGCAGGTGTTGACATATGTGAGAATTACCGAACTGACAGTTTAATAAGCCACAGCTGCAAAATACTAAAACGAATTCTTTACAGACGAATGAAAAAACTGGTAGAAGCCGACCTTGGAGAAGATCAGTTTGGATTTAATAGAAATATTGGAACACGTGAGGCAATGCTGACCCTACGACTTATCTTAGAAAATAGATTAAGGAAAGACAAACCTACGTTTCTAGCATTTGTAGACTTAGAGAAAGCTTTTGACAATGTTGACTGGAATACTCTCTTTCAAATTCTGAGGGTGGCAGGGGTAAAATACAGGGAGCGAAAGGCTATTTATAATTTTTACAGAAACCAGATGGCAATTATAAGACTCGAGGGGCATGAAAGGGAAGCAGTGGTTGGGAAGGGAGTGAGACAGTGTTGTAGCCTATCCCCGGTGTTATTCAATCTGTATATTGAGCAAGCAGTAAAGGAAACAAAAGAAAAATTCGGAGTAGGAATTAAAATCCACGGAGAAGAAATAAAAACTTTGAGGTTCGCCGACGACATTGTAATTTTGTCACAGACAGCAAGGGACTTGGAGGAGCAGTTGAACGGAAAGGACAGTGTCTTGAAAGGAGTGTATAAGATGAACATCAATAAAAACAAAACGAGGATGACGGAATGTAGTCGAATTAAAACGGGTGATGCTGCTGAAATTAGATTAGGAAATGAGACACTTAAAGTAGTAAAGGAGTTTAGCTATTTGGGGAGCAAAATAACTGATGATGGTCGAAGTAGAGATTATATAAAATGTAGACTGGCAATGGCAAGGAAAGTGTTTCTGAAGAAGAAAAATTTGTTAACATCGAGTATTGATTTAAGTGTCAGGAAGTCGTTTCCGAAAGTATTTGTATGGAGTGTAGCCATGTACGGAAGTGAAACGTGGACGATAAATAGTTTAGGCAAGAAGAGAATAAAAGCTTCCAAAATCTGGTGCTACAGAAGAATGCTGAAGATTAGATGGGTAGATCATATAACTAATGAGGAAGCATTGAATGGAATTGGATAGAAGAGAAATCTGTGGCCCAACTTGACTAGAAGAAGGGATCGGTTGGTAGGACATGTTCTGAGGCATCAAGGGATCACCAATTTAGTGTTTGAGGGCAGCGTGGAGGGTAAAAATCGTAGAGGGAGATCAAGAGATGATACACTAAGCAGATTCAGAAGGATGCAGGTTGCAGCAGGCACTGGGAGATGAAGAAGCTTGCACAGGATAGAGTAGCATGGAGAACTGCATCAAACCAGTCTCAGGACTGAAGACCACAACAACAACAACTCCAGACTGTGCTAACCTTCTTTTTTTGAGTCCTCCTACCTTCATATCACGTACACACACACACACACACACACACACAGATGCACACACACTAATACAGGACCAAGCCTAAAGAAATGTAGTTGAGACGTAACTTACATAGAGATGCGGAGGATAATCAGTGGATGAAACAGTCAAGGAAATAAAAGAAGAGTAAAAATGGAGAAGATGGTTTTGGCAAGTGAAATATAATTCCAGTGTAGGAGAGCCTCAGAAATAGGGACGATACGAGAAACGGAAAATGGGGTGAAGATCTTAACTGAAGTGTGTGTTAGCGAGAGCATTGGACTTAATTGTTCCGCGCAGGTATGATAGCTAGCACATCTGCCTAGTAAGCAGGAGATATGACACAAAATTTAATTCATTGCTTCAGCTTCCATCCTCGTCGAATATGTCTCAAACTGAGCTTCCGATATGCTGCAAACGGAAGATTATAACCGGTGTGCAATACCAGTTTTGAGTTACAGCAGCTAGACATGAATATTTAATAGGAATAAACCGGAACATTTAATGGGAATAAACCGGGTTGCTCAGGGAACAAATGTGAGATGCATGTTGGGAATTACTAGGAGACAGGAAACAGACAAGTGGATAGGGCAACAGGCTGGAGTGGATGACGTAATTAGGACCGTAATGAAAATGAAATGGACGTGGGAGGAACTCGTGGATGGCAGATGGCAGGAGGAAGTTACTTGCTCGAGTCCAAGAAATATGAGAAGACCGAGACGATGACTTGATGGAAGATGGGAAAATATTAGAAAACATGCACCTTCAAGATTGGATGCGTATAGCCAAGAGCTGTAATGCGTGGAGAAGTCTGGCTGTGGCGTTTAACAGCAAAGGGTGTCAAACAGCAACTGCTGCTGCTGCTTCTGAGGATAGTTCTGTCAACTGATGCGATTTATCCAGCTTGTTCTTCGCCCTGTACAAATTCTTCTTTGTAATTGCCAACTAATTTCCTTTCTCTCGAAGGTATCCTTCCTTTCTTGTTTTAAAACAGCACGTATGTTGTCTGATACCTGTTCCTGCGTCTTTGGTTACGGTGCAAATATGACATTTACGCAACAGAGTGGGAATAGCCATGGTTTTACAATAAGCTCATGGTTTTCTTGTTATCTTTCATCGCTTGAACTAATAGTTTAAGTTTTGTATAACTGTGGAAATGGTATTGTTGAATTATTAATTATTTTTCCCATGTAAAAGAACTTTAGAAACCGAAGAGATGACCGTTTATTTGTTTCTAGTGAAATTTGGCATTTAATTCAGAGAACTTTATGAGAGGGGATGAAATAGGTTTTGTTGCCCTGGCCATTATCCACATATAGAATATAAATTGTTTAAATTCAGATGCCTTTTTTATTGCTGGAAGATAAATAAAAATGACATCGAAGCAGGAAAAACGAAGAGAATGTAACGTTTGACAGACGTCTCTTTTTATGACATGGTAGGGTGGGATAAAGCCGTTCAAAGCGGCACAGTGAACGAACTATAACGGTAAGTTACTGAATAAATGAATGTTTCCTATGTCATATTACGGAATGTTAAGGAAACCGTTGAAAGAACACTTTCCCACCACTATCAAGTACGAAATGTGTGTTTAGCTCTCACTACTTAAATCGACATATGGTGGATATTATCGACTGGGTTTTTTCTCGATTGTGTATAAACAGTTACTCCAGATCCAGAGCTTAAGGGAAAAATAAGAAAGGAATCATTTTATATGTTTCATATACTCTGTAATTAATGCGGCGTTTCGTTTCAGAATGGTTTGGATATGGACAATGAAAAAGTGCATAAATTCTTCTGTTTTATTTCTCCCATCTCATAGTCACCTTTCTTTCTCTTAAGGCGTTGGTTCCATACCTTTCTAAGACCATTACCCACGAGTGCAATCAGATAGCAGCTAATAGCCCTCGCCTCTGCCCACCATCATCAACATCAGAGCCCAACTAACCTTTAGAACAAAAAAGAATTGTCTTCGCCCCCTTTAATTTTTAGATTAACAAAAGGCAAATGATATTTACTTTTTGTGGATGTTTTATTAAACCACGAGCTAATGAGTAAACTTGGCAGTTGGTACTGCCTGTTTCCAACACCCTGTTCTTTTATAGAATTATAAGCAATTCTCAGTAAATCACACGTGCTACCGACATCAACTCCCTCCACACTGAGGGCTACATATTTCAAAATGTGCTTCCTCTACGCCACTACTCTTTCTAGTGTTACTTGTTTCATCTTTGCCCTGCATCCCCATTAAAATCAACCAAGCAAAAATGTGTGCACTTCTGGAAAAAATTGGAAGACTTCAGGCTCCTAATGCTTTATGTATGGCCACTGCCACTAATAATAACAATAATAATAATAATGATACTCTGTAGGCCACACAACAGTGTAGTAGTGACTACAGAGTTACTGTAGGGTTGTATTGTCAATTACCTGCAATTTACAGAAGAGATTTTCGTGATATATTTAAGCATATTTGAGTTTTATGTTTCAGTTTTACTGTCATAGATGCTTAGTACAAAGTATGTGCGTAAGGGATGGTCTGTGTGAGGAAGATGCTCATGTATTCGTTTCACAAACTACAGCCTCTACCATATTGTGTCACGTGTTATTATGAAATACTGATTATAGAAAAAATCGTTCCAAAATGAATTTAATTTCATGGCCGAACACAGTCGAACCATTTTGATTTATCACTCAGAAAATTTAATTTTACCCCTCAGGGGAATTTTAAATTACAGAGATATTACATTATATGGGACACTATAAATAGAACATTAAAAATATACGAAGAGACACAGAACTGAAATCATATAAGATGACGGCTGGAACTGTTTTACTTATATGGCAGTGAAGCCTGAGCTATGAAAAGATTCTAACCAAGTTCAGGCAGCTGAAATGAAATTTTTACGAGCAGTCAAAGGTTGCACTACCTTGAATAGGATACCTAACGAAAACATTGCAAACAACTGAATATTGTTGCAGTAAATGACAGCATAGAAGAACACAAACGAAACTGGAAGAAAATCTGGAACGAATGGAAGCAACAAGGATTCCAAAAATGGCCTTGTAATGCAGACTCCAAAGGAAACAGGGACACAGGACGGCCAGTGAAAATATGGAACCTAGGCCAGAACAGGTCGATGGGCAGAAAAAGGAGACCTGATTTGTTGTACGCTTGCTTGCTCTCTCCCGCTAGGGAGATTAATCAGTGCCCTCAATTTGAAGTCAAATGTACATAAAATAGCAGTTTCACGCAGTCATGGGCAAGAACTGTTTATACAGTGATACTGTCCAACTCATGTACATCGAATATCATCTAATAGTTTTCGTAGTTAGTTTATGTCAGTTAAGAAACACTTACATTGATGGTATGTGTGTCGCACTCCAGTGATGTCGAAGTTTTTCCTCCCGCCAAGAACAAAATTTAAACCTCATTATTACACTGAGTAACATATTCTTCTAAAAGGCACAGAACTATCGTACCAGTTCAGATTTCGTGTAGTCCTACTATTAGAGTATGGTGGAATCCAATGTTGTAACAAAATCTGAAAATCATGTAACTGCAATCTAAGCGTGGAATCCGAACAAGGTTCGAGAACAAATTGAGAGAGGAAGTGACCTCTGACCTAGGAGTTGACCTGGAAGGTCCATGTTGAGCTCGTACTTGCAGCAAGGCAGCTCCAAGAGGACCAGTACGAACTTTGAGAAGACCGCGCGGTGCCCGTTTTCGGTACAGAAAAGGTATTTGGTAGCGTGTATAGAGGAAAGGTCTGAGAAACATTCGAAAAGAAGGGAGTGGGAGAAGAGACAACAAGCAGGCTGGGGGAGATGTACTGTGAAAATATGAGAAGTGTGAAAGTGGGAATGGAAGGACGTATTGATTTCAGCAAACATTTGGTGTGGAATTGGACAGTGGATTGCCACCTCTCCCCTTCTTTGTGATAACTGATGAGATAATGACGAAGATGGTAAAAAAATTGGAGAAGACAAGATGAAAGCAACTGTGTTTGCGAATGACTTGATGATGTGGGGAAACAGGGAGGAGAAGATTTAGGAATAGGTGGATACTTGGGAAAAAACTGTGGGACAGTATGGAATGAAATTTACAACCAGAAAGAAAGAGAGACCAACTAGCAGAAGAAGTATTTGAGGTGAACATTTGAAGAAGGTGGGAAGTGTCAAGTGATTATGAAGTGAGAGAGAGGAAAATGGAAGAAATGAGAGAGAGGTCAGAGAATGTGGCAGACAGGCAAAAAAAAATTGCTGAAAAGAGGTAAGAGTTTTGTTTGGAACAAAGACGTCCCACAAAAAAGCAAAGAAATAATGATAGAAGTTATTACATCCCAGTACTGACCTACACATCTGAAAAGTGGGTAAAGAAAAAAAAATTATCAGATTACAGGCATATGAAACGAAGTTCCTCAGATGTAGAATATGAATAACAAGAGAGAGATTGGATGCGGAACGAAAAGGTAAGAGAAATAGTGAAAGAGGAGCCCTTTCAGAGCAGGGTAGAAACATCAAGGCTAAGATGGTAAGGGCTCTGAAAGAGAAAGGAAAACAAGAGGATTTCCAAGAATATACATGAAATGAACATGTGAAGGAAACAACCAAGAGGAAGTACAACGGACAAAGAAAGAGTGGAGAAGTGTGTTGAAAAAAGAGGCGAGGACTGGACCATTGTGAACACAGGTAGATGGTAGGAAAACATGATTAGATGGAGAGGCTTACGTTTCAAACAGACGTAGCCTGGAACAGGAAACTGTTCAAGATAATGATGATGTGATGATGATGATAACTGCAGTTTGAGGCAAATTCATTGCTACTGGCTACTGACAAAGTACAGTGGAACCTGGCTGTAATAACATTCAAAGGGCCCTGAAAAGTATGTTGTTATAAACGAGTGCCGTAACCGAGGTTCGTATTTTCAATCTACAAGGTGATTCACGAAGATATGCAAATATTTTGATATGTTGTTCTATAAGTAAAATTAAAGAAAAAAGTTCATATAGACATAGGTCCCAAAATATTTAGTTATACAGTTACGACTGATAAAAGATTTTGCCTGAAATTTAGTAACTTCACTAATATGAAGCAATTATAAAACTGTAAGAGGTTAAAGTAAAGCACGATTTCTATTTATTTTGTTGTTACTGGTCTGGTGAATCTAATAAAACATGTTCCAGACGTGTATCTGCAGTAGTTTTCCAGAAAATTTGCTTACCTTCCATTAAGAATCATCATCATCATCGTCATCGTCATCAAGAATTTAGAAATGTTTATGACGTTGATGGCAATTGTTAGTGAATTGTATCTGTCGTTTACTTCCCTTGAATCGAGTCAGTTTTCTATATTGTTCAGTGAAAGAACATAATATTTTTCCGGTTTAACATGAATTGACTTGTTTAATGGTATTAATAAAAGCATGTTATCTGACACATTCATACAGTTTCAGTTAACGTTATCCATCATTTTTCCAAAATTAAATTCTCTACACCTTCTGTTGAGAACTGTTTGCAATTGTCTGGAATTTATAAAACAAACTGTGCCAAGTAGTTAATAAATTAAAAATTTTACGAAATTACTTCTTTGATTCTCTGGATGTTCTGGAAAAGTACTGCAGAGGCACGTCTGGGACATGTTTTATTAGATTCAACAGGTCAGTAAAAAAAAAAAAAAAGGAAATCGTGCTTTACTTTAATCTCAAACAGTTTTTCACTTGCTTCATATTAGCGAAGTTGCCAAAAAAATTGAGGCAAAATCTTTTATCAGGCGTAACTAAACATTTGGGGACTTATGTTTACATGAACTTTTTTCTTTAGTTTTACTTGTAGAATAACATATTAAAATATATGTATATCTTCCTGAATTACCCTGTATAGTGCTGGCAAATGGAAAAGAACAAATTTATGTAGACTCCTTTTATTTTACATATAGTATTCACTCTTAAGCTTACCTGAATGCAGTATATGTAGCAGTACATCGAGTACTCGCCTAACTCCTTTTCTAAAGAGTGAAGTAATCAGTCATTTTACTCTGCTATTTATTAGCCTAATACACATTTTCTAAATTAGTTCTGTGTTCATTATTTCATTTGCAGTTTCTGCTCCCTCCCCTAGTTTCATAGAACATATTCACAATTTTAATGTCTTCCAATGCATCACTCACAGTAGAGGTAGGAATTTCTTTCTTTCTTCTTCCTCTTCTTCTTCACCTCCTTCGTTCACTTCTTGGTCACTGTGTCTCTGATTCTTCACTTCATTTGCAGTTTCGTCTTCAGTTTGCGCTTCGGTTGTAACAAGGTCATCATTTGTTGTTACATACTTTTCACATTCACACTGATTGCGGATATCACACTTGATTTCTGGCAGCAATGCAGATGGCAGCAAATCACCAGTGTCATCGAAATTGTCTTCAGTTTTGGCGGCGTTTATACCTTCAGTTGTGATTTCTTCATGATTGAAACAGTTTTTGATGGTTTGGGCTCCAAGCTTTGATAATGCATCTGCTCGCATCCATCGGTGTAATAGCATAATCTTGCTTTTCTGAATGCATTGTATAATTTTCAGTAATATGAGCTTACGATAGTGGCACTTCAGATTCCTAATTACTCCTTGGTCCATGATTTCAATAAGATTCTCGTATTTGCAGGAAGAAAAACAAGACCAGACCAGACAGTGCAGGACATTTGTCACCAAGAACCAGTATCTTCCTTTTCTGACCTCTAAGCTCCCAATCCCAACGCTGTATTTCAGCTACAAAGAGTTCGGAGATCATGCAGCCCTTCTAATTAGCACTGTTGTGTACTGGCAAATTTTTTACATGCTTAAAACACGTGGGATTTTTTGATTTACCTGTCACGAACAATTTTTTCTTCTCAGTTCCATCTGCATTAGCACAGCCAGAGCTGTTATTCGTACTTTAGATAACTTGCCACCGACACTTTCTGCCCTTGAATTTCAGAGTTTTGTCAGTTGTCGATTTAAGGAAAACGCCAGTCTCGTCTGCGTTTAAGATGTCACAGTCTGCATATAGTTCACGAATTGTAGGCCACACGGTAGTGAACCATTGTTGGATTGTTGCAGTATGTACACGGTCGGCTTCACCGCCCGCTTTGCCAAAAGAAGTAATGCCTTGACTTTGTTTGAATCTGTTAAGCCAGCCACTGTTGCACTCAAATTCCTCTAATTTTAATTTTTTGGCAAATTCTTCTGCTTACCCATAAGGAGAGATCCCATAAGGAGAGACGCTTCTCTGTGGCTTAAACCACACAAGCAGCGCTTCATCAACGTCGCTCCTTTCAGCTTTTCGTAGTCGCTTGATTTCAGATCGATTTTGTTCAAACGCAGTAACAATTTTATCCTTGTTTTTCCAAATCGTTCGGACTGGGGAATTTACGAGGCCAAATTGACGACACACGTCAAAACTTGTAGCTCCATTCTCGATATCATGAATCACTTTCACTTTTTTTCCACCACTAGAACTTTCCTTTCTGACAGTGCTGCTCTAAAATGCGTGCACTTCGTAACACATTGTTACGGAAACTGAAATCACGTTTACTGTTGACGAGTTCTGTGACAGTCGCCACTACTGAAGTACGAATGCGCTAGGGTAACAGAGAGGTGAGGAGCCTATCATAATATACCTACGGTTGACGAAAGGGCAGAGCGAATATATCAGGTTGCCATATTACAACAACAGATGGTCTTCTACAGTACTCTGATTCTTGGAAAATCTTGTTGCTGATTGAGGCTGAACATGACATTATACGGGCTGTTACAAAAAGGTACGGCCAAACTTTCAGGAAACATTCCTCACACACATATAAAGAAAAGATGTTATGTGGACATGTGTCCGGAAACGCTTAATTTCCATGTTAGAGCTCATTTTAGTTTCGTCAGTATGTACTGTACTTGCTCGATTCACCGCCAGTTGGCCCAATTGAAGGAAGGTAATGGTGACATCGGTGCTTGTGTTGACATGCGACTCATTGCTCTACAGCACTAGCATCAAGCACATCAGTACGTAGCATCAACAGGTTAGTGTTCATTACGAACGTGGTTTTGCAGTCAGTACAATGTTTACAAATGCGGATTTGGCATATGCCCATTTGATGTATGGATTAGCACGGGGCAATAGCCGTGGCGCGGTACATTTGTATCGAGACAGATTTGCAGAACGAAGGTGTCCCGACAGGAAGACGTTCGAAGCAACTAATTGGCGTCTTAGGGAGCACGGAACATTCCAGCCTATGACTCGCGACTAGGGAAGACCTTGAACGACGAGGACACCTGCAATGGACGAGGCAATTCTTCGTGCTGTTGACGATAACCCTAATGTCAGCGTGAGAGAAGTTGCTGCTGTACAAAGTAACGTCGACCACGTCATTGTATGGAGAGTACTACGGGAGAACCAATTGTTTCCGTACCATGTACAGCGTGTGCAGGCACTATCAGCAGCTAATTGGCCTCCACGGGTACACTTCTGCGAATGGTTCATCCAACAATGTGTCAATCCTCATTTCAGTGCAAATTTTCTCTTTACGGATGAGACTTCATTCCAACTTGATCAAATTGTAAATTTTCACAATCAACATTTGTGGGCTGACGAGAATCCGCACGCAATTGTGGAATCACGTCATCAACACAGATTTTCTGTGAACGTTTAGGCAGGCATTGTTGGTGATGTCTTGATTGGGCCCCAAGTTCTTCCACCTACGCTCAATGGAGCATGTTATCATGATTTCATACGGGATACTCTACCTGTGCTACTAGAACATGTGCCTTTACAAGTACGACACAACATGTGGTTCATGCACGATGGAGCTCCTGCACATTTCAGTCGAAGTGTTCGTACGCTTCTCAACAACAGATTCGGTGACCGATGGATTGGTAGAGGCGGACCAATTCCATGGCCTCCACGCTCTGCTGACCTCAACCATCTTGACTTTCATTTATGGGTTTGAAAGCTCTTGTCTACATAACCCCGGGACCAATTGTAGAGACTCTTCGTGATCGTATTGTGGATGGATGTGATACAATACGCCATTCTCCAGGGCTGCATCAGCACATCAGGGATTCCATGCGACGGAAGGTGGATGCATGTATCCTCGCCAACGGAGGACGTTTTGAACATTTCCTGTAACGAAGTGTTTGAAGTCACGCTGGTACGTTCTGTTGCTGTGTGTTTCCATTCCATGATTAATCAGATTTGAAGAGAAGTAAAAAATTGAGCTCTAACATGGAAAGTAAGCTTTTCCGGACACATGTCCACATAACATTCCTTTCTTTGTGTGTGAGGAATGTTTCCTGAAAGTTTGGCCGTACATTTTTGTAACACCCAAGGACGAGAAGTATGTTCGTTACGAGGAATATGGCCGTACCACCGAAATCGTGACGTTGTAACCAAGTTCTCGTTGTAACCGAAGCTCTTATTAGGAAATTTACTGTACGTTATTCATACGTTGTGGGTTGACGTACGGTTACTGCAACACCCTGAAAGAAAAGCTTCTGCTCTTTAATAAGAAGTGCAAATTAGTTTTTGATGTTGTTAGACCACACGAAAGACCGGACGCGAATGCCACGTCACGTCGTCGGGGCTAACCAGACCGAGCGATCGAGAGAGAGAGAGAGAGAGAGAGAGAGAGAGAGAGAGAGAGAGAGAGAGAGAGGCGGGTGGAGGGGGTGGTGGAGAGCTTAAAGAAAGAAAAGAATCGGCTTCCAGCAGGCCGAGCCGGAAATTACCATCGCAGTGGAGAGGTGCGCGCCATCTGTTCTGCCCTCCGCCGCAGCGGCAGCCCTCCCACGAGGAAGACTTCCGGTTGCGCGCGGCGCGGGCGCGAAAGCCAGTAACAGCTGCCCCGCGGGCCGCGGCCTTACCTGCATAGGGCTATTGTGTGTGTCCCCGTCCTCTTCCGTCCAGGTTCCCTCCCGCCGCCATCTGGGCTCCGACTCGTCATTCGGCGCGAGGAGAGGTGAACTAGCTCTGCCCGCACCGCAATTCCGTTCATTCATAAAGGCTTTATGCCGGCCGGTCGGCGGGAGAAATTATTTTGGCGTCGCCGTAAATATGATGCGGCGGTGCCGCGCTCATTGTAATAATTCCCTTATTCATCTAGGCACGGCCTTGCCGCCGCAGTGCGTCGCGCAACTTGCACCATTTCTATTGAAACGCTGCCCGGTGTATGCCCCCGCGCCACGGATAGAGCGAGGAATAGACGGACAGAGCGAGACGGAATAAACGAGGAGCGAGCGAGAGAGAGAGAGAGAGAGAGAAAGAGAGAGAGGGAGGAAGAGAGAGAGAGAGCGCGCGCGCGAGACGAAGTGGGACCGATGTTTTCGCAACGGTCCGCACGCAGCTGTTTCATTCAGAACAAGTCAATGATGGCTGCCTTGAAAGAAGTCTCCCATTCATAAAAACGTAGTGGCTCGATAGTTTGCGCGCCTCCACCGCCAGATGGCAGAGCGGTAGGGTCGGGCGGGCAGGCCGGCGGCGCGACGTTGCCGCTGAGGCAGCGCCAGTCGTTAGAGAGAGCGTGTGCAGGCGCACCGCACCGCAGCCGCCGTCCGCTGCCACCCACCGCTGCTGTGTGTGTTTTCTGTGATCGCGAGTGCGCGCCTCCTTCGCCCTGCGCCCAGTGTGTACTCTTCGCATCCCTCTCTCCCTCCGTGCCCGGATCTGCGCCGCTCAGTGTGAAATCCGCGGAGCTGCCGCCGCAGACCGGCCTCGACAGCGTCGAAGAATGCTACAACTCGCCGCTTCGTCGAGGACGTCGTCGCTGCCGCAACGCTGCTGTTCCAGCTCTCTGCTGTAAGACATCCCACGTGTGCGTCTCTCTGTCTCGTCTCTGCACTAGCATTTCTCGCTCCGCCTTCTCTAGAGTCTCTTGTGATGTGTACTTCCATATCTCGCGCTGTACCCTCACCGGGTCCCCTGCCGCGTGTGAATCCGTTAGTTCTATGAATGAGGAGCTGGAGTGAGTGTGTGCAGCAGTTTCGGTGATCTGTTCGTATTCGGGTGTGAGTGTGTGCGTTAGTGCGCCGTCGTCCAGTTACTTGCCAGCTTAGCTCTTTGCTTCTCTCTCTCTCTCTCTCTCTTTTATTTTATCGACACTGGAGGTGACGGCCGAGTGTCCTTCCATGCTGACGTCGTGGCAGCCTCGGTTTGTGAACGGCGGGCAGCTCGTAGCAAGAAGCCCGTGGCGCGCAGGAGAAAGCCCGAGCGGGCCGCGCGGCGTATATCGGTGTGGGCGAAGCTAGAGAGACAAGCCAGCTAGGCCGTGGGTGAACAGATGCGCCGAGGACACTGGTACGCGCCGTCCTGAAAACATACGGCAGCCGCGGCCGCGTGCCCGCTGCACGGGCGTGAATGGGGCTACCGCCGGCCGGCCGCTGGCTGAGGGTTGCCCCGACAACGGCCGTCGCAGCCCCGGTCTCCGCAGTTCGTGCACCTCCCCCCGTGTTCTGCCCGTTCGCGTGCCGAAATAGCTATTGCCAGCCGCTCCTTTCTGTGCCAAGGACGTGTGACGCAGGAATTGTGAACGCCTCGGCCTGTCGTAATGCTGCGAGGTATGGTCGAAATTCGACTGACGACCAGTGTACTAATTTCTGCTATCGTTGTGTTCGCCCTTTCTTGGATTCATAATTCCTGAGGAAGGTTTGCAACAACGGCGTAGTATCACCAGATTATGGTTCTATCTCGTGAAAGTTAATCAAATGACAGATATTGCAAGTTCACAGTCGTAACGTTTGTCGGTTAGTTATTGATAATTACCTCTCGTAGGGCGATAGTAGACGAAGGTCGTGCTGACACGTTACCTTGCAATGGCGGCTTAGTCTTTTATATACGTAAACCTCAGAGGCAATATTTTTTCTGGCTGCTGTCGAGATCTGTTTATCTTTACCAGTGATACAGGCTCTTCTAATATACGGCGTTTTCCAGTCTGATATCAGATCCATATTCTTCCTCAGGTGTATGTCAAAGAAAATACGTAAACTTTGTAGCAGTGTGGAAGCTTTGCGAGTCTCTCCGTTAAATACATTTTGTCCGACGCTGACAGCAGTCACTGCTGCTCGCATGACGTAATATACAAGCTTCTGATGAGACGTAAATGTGAAGTGGTTGTGCCTTTTGCGCTCGAAGAAAGTTGACGGAGCCGTAGTTACTCGAAGTGACAGTCATCTCAGCTTATTAGTTAACATATGTTCCAGTGATTATCGTTTGGTTGCAGATTCGCACGCGGAAAAAATCATAAAAAAATTCCGCGCTTGAGAATGGTTGTGTACCTGTAGAAGCGAATGTATCGTACGATTTGTAACGGACGTGCAGAGAATAATTTGCTATTCATTTAGTGGTTTTCATCCGATACATGCGAAGTCTCTAAATTTTCGCTCTCTCTGGTAAACATAGTTCTTTATTACATGTTGTCGGTTTGTCGATTGAAAACATTGCGTGTGACAAGGTTAAACTCTGTTAATCCAGAATCCCTCCGAACCAGTTCAGTCGAGAAATACGGGGTAATATGTTAAGCTACAGACGTCACATATCTTGGAACTGTATCACAATAATTCTAACTAAAATGACGCGTTTTGGGGAGATTTTTAAAGCGGTGCGACAATTAAATTGCTTATTTTCGTAGTACGCTGTTGTTACTCGTATTTAGTGGTTTTTGTATCCTTTCAATTTCTAAAACATGCCTAAACATATCGCCAAATAAAAGTCCCTAATTTTCCCGAATATATATCTAGAAATCATTCACCGAGGCGCTTGTAGCTGAATGCGCCCTATGACAGCATGTTTCTGCAGTATGAAGCGGAATTATTAACTCAGTTTTTCACATGTTTAGATGTTCTTGCAGACACTATAGCCGGTATAAGCTACGCTGTTGATGTGAGATTATTCTGAAAAATGTTAGTACAATTTACTCACGATGACTTAAGAGTTCTAGCGCTGTGTCAGAAAAGATTTTTGCAATATCTATGATTGTATTACAGATGAAGGTTTTTTTGATTAAGTTTTCACCGTCAGGTCGAAAATAACCCTTCTTGAAGTGGTGGCCAGTTGGTGGAACTGTAATTTTTCAGCAGACGATGACTGCGTAATTACCGAAAGTCTTGCGGTTGCCATGAAAATTGTGACTGAGGCAAATTCGGTTCCGTTAATGCCGTTAATGGTTTATTTCACAGTTGGCGGTGGTGATAATGCAGTCCTCAGTGGGCGAAGCGGCGGTAGCTTTGAGGAAGCGTGGCAGCTAGCGCGGCCACGGCGGCGGGGAAAGTGGCGGCGTGATTCAGAACGCGCCACCTGAGCCCCGCGACGCCCATTCATGCCTCTCTCGCGACTGTTCAACTGACTCACTTCCTGGCCGCGCCGGAGCGCGCGGTTCAATGCCATTTTGCTGACTGCGGACGGCGCAAGAGCGGACTTGGGCTAGCTCGCATCCGTCTCGTGTGTGTCAAACGTCAGCATTCTTCGCCGCGACACAGTACCGCAACTTCTGCAATGGCCGAAATCGGAACAGTCTAGGGTTCAGCGAGTTTTCAAACAGGTTGAGTAAGTAGTTTCTTCATCATCAACACTGCGTGAAACGTGGCTGCCACGACTGTACACGCGCCATTTCTATCTACTGTGCAGGTGTAGCGTCGAGGTGTAAGTTAGCGTAGAGATGGTCTCATGTTTCCGTGACTTTCAGAAGTTGAGAACCATGTACATAGCTGTTTCGCAATTTATGCCTGAATTAGTTAACTCTGCCGTATGTGTGACAAGAATTCGTTACAAATCTGTTACGGGAACTGCTGTTATCTCCTGTTTAACGGTAGAGGATAGACAACTAGTGGTAGCGATTACAGGCATTGAAAACGGCTTGTGTTAATATTTACGGGGCAGAAAACAGCTCTAGTTTCCACATTCTGTGGTGTGTAATCGTCAAGTAGCTACTCTTTTTCGCGGAAGCTCACCACGTCTAAACGTTTCACGTGAATTAACGTGTGTGCTAACAATAAAACGAAGAGTGTTGTTCATATTCGTAGTTCACTGTAAAGAAAAAACAAATTTCATATTTATCGGTCAAGAAAATACGCCGGCGCAGTGAGTTCTTACTTCACCGCCTAGATTTAAATCCTACCGAAACTGAATATTAGTGGTAAGACGTATCACCCAAAGCCTTTCCAGAGCGTAGATATGTGCAGTCTACTGATGAAAGTGATTTTTGTGAAGTATTTATCTTCCTGTCTACCAAACTACGGTTTAACTGCTGGTCGAAAGCCATGTAATAATCAGAAGTGCCGAAAACATTCCGAAGTAAGACTACTGAGGCAGGGTACGTAGTATCTGTAACTGGTTCATTGAGAACATATTTTTAATAATGCGGGTCCTGAAAATTTTGCAAGACTTTGGCGTTAGCGAATTTGTTCACAGCCGGGAGAATCCAGAGGAAAATTTTGGGCGTTAGAACGTAGTAATTCCGCATTTTTTACCTAGGAGTAGCTTGATGTGTAACGTAAGATGTTGTGCATACCCTCTACATTGAATAGTTTACGTTGGTAGTGTCTTTATTTCTGAAAACATCTTTTATACGTGACGAAGATGTTTTAATTTTTATTCGCACACACAATAAGGCACTGTGTAATGTTTCCTTCCAAACATTTCTCTGCAGGTGTGCAGCATTCCTACACGAACTTCACGCTAGATAGTAATTTACAAGTACTAGCAGCTATTGTGCTCTATAGAGTCCTGTTGAATTGTATAAATTTTCGTTGTTCATTAAATCCCATCCAGAATTGTCTGTAATGTCTTCAAAAACAGCGCTAGATTAACCAGTGTCGCAATTTCCTGTACATTCCCGTAGGTCAAGGTTTAGGGTAATCGGAAAACTATTTCCAATATAACTATTTCATTCATATTTGTTGGCAAGCAAACCATAAGTCTTGTATTCCTTTTCTTGTCAGTCTGTTTCTATATATTTGCGCCATCATCAGTGGGGGTTGTATGTTATTTGAGCAATAAAGTGTAATCTTTTTACACCAAAATTCCTGAGTTAAAAATTAGGCCTAAACACATTTTTATCTGTGTAGATCATTTACCTTAATGGTTGCCTACGTTTCGTAGGACCTTTATTTACTGACCAGACAGGTTGTCATCTGCCTTAACATGATGTGAAGGTCACTGGAGAGCTAATGATATCAGTTTTCCTTCAAAAAACCAGATTTCATTCCTAAATAAAATTTACATACAACACGTTTTCTTCGTTGATATAATAATTGCACAGATCGGTTAACGTAGGCAAATTTGTGATGAAATCAGCACGATCAGACCATTATCCCCAAAGTATTATTAAAATACCAAGCATACTGCATATCTTTCGCTATGAGGAATAGAGGAGAGTGTGTCACTGATATGGAAGCGAGATAGGGTAACAGTCATTAAAAACAAAAGTTTTTCGTTGCTGTGAGACCTTAGAATCACCATCTTTCTCCTTCCGATGCCGAAATACGATATTTTAACTCCCACCTAGGCTACATAGGGAGAAATGACTGTCTTGATAAAATAGGGGAAATTAGAGCGAGCGCGAAATATTTGTGTGTACGTTTGCCCCAAGTGCTATTTGAGTGGAACAGTAGAGATAGTAAGTGGTTCTCAGAACGTTCTGCTAAACACGTGGGTGAGTTGAGGGATATTCATGTAGAAGTAACTATGTAAAATTACTTTTTCAGTCCTATATACTGCGAATGAAGACAAGTTTTGTTTCTCGCGATAATAACATTACCCAAATATTTAGAATGAAAAATAAAGCAGAATTCGCAAATGAAGGTTGCAGCGGACAAGATTAAAACCGAATTAGCCGCTATAAAAGCAAAGGAAATTAAGATAGACCCTAAAGTACTCGTACAGGGATGTGACAGGCAGCTGGCAGATTGGAACGAGCAACAATAATTTGATAACAAGAGTTTACTTAACTTTGGACAGATCGTCACCGCGAAGTCCTCGCTATCCATCCCTGGTTTAGAATTTACGGCATCCAGTAACTAGATATCGAATCGCTTTGTCTAGAAATTATTCAGAAATACGAGGACGTGTTGAAAAGTATTCCTTCCGAACTTTATATGTGAAAACTCTTACAGCTTTTTAAATTAACATTCTACGCCTTTATTCTTCTTGCATACATATTTGTTTTTCGGTCTTCTCACGCTGGCGACGAACACGTATTTCCCATTGAGAGGTTATCTTGTTGATACCGTCACTGTAAACTCTGCCCTTGTTGACGGAACCACAACTTTACCTCTGCTTGCACCGGTTCATCACTTAAGTGCAGTCCTGGAAGATGTTCTTAGTTTTGGAAACATGAAAATCGGATGGGGTCAAGTCGGAACTGTATGTGGATGACGATCGATGACAGTGAAGGCGTCGGATTGTTGTAGATTTTGCAACGCTCGTGTGGTCTGGCATTGTAATGCTCCGTCTGGAAGAACGAAATCTCACAATCCGAAACTCGATTACAGCATGCTGTTTCTCTCGTACCGACACAATTACGTTACACACCGCGATGTTACACGCGAAGGTTCGGAGTTCTCTAACGGCAGAGGACTGCAAATATGTAGCCATAAAGAATAAAGATGTAGAATGTTAATAACGTTAGTTTCATTTAGAAAGCTTTCCGAGTTTTCACATAAAAATTCGGAGGCGTTACATTTCGGCGCACCGTCGTAGTTACACGCGAGAGTTACCAATGCCTGCTTCTGTTTCACCGCACTGAGGAGCGGTATTTGTTGTGTGGGTCAGGTAGGGGATTGGGCTTATCGGCAGATGGCGGAGTGCGGCAGCGGTTGAGCAGAACAGAGGCTGGGGTCGACGGCACGGCGTGCCTTTAACGGTCGCCACGAGTTCTGAGGGAAAGCCACGTCCCTGCTTCCGTTGCAGGGGACGCTCCCACGCAAGGTCGTCCTCATATCTTCGCCTTTTCTTTGTATTCCGACGCAGTGCAGCTAACAACGTAAGGGAAGTGGTTATCTTCTGACTGTAGCAGACAACGGAAATGTCACTCTACAAAATCTTCCAATTTTTTCCTCTTCCGATAACCACGGTGCAATTTTATATTATTGCGAACGTGTTATTCCAACTTAACCATGGTACAGTGACATTGGTTTGCTCTGAATGTTACGAAATTTTATTACCAAATATACGTTCCCACTGGGTGTGCTTAAAATTTATTCTATATTTCTCAGTAGCTAAGCCGAAACGAAGTATCTATCCACTTCTGGTTTTGCTAATTTCCGTACTATCTAATTAAACTTTGTCTCGTTTTCATGATTTGAATTTACAAGACATGTAGAAGTCAAACATCTCCTCCCCTCAAATTCTTGTTCATCTCATAATCTAGTAATTTTACTGAGGTAAACACAAACATCAGATAGCAATGCAAATCCCTCTTCTCCCAAATGATTTCGCAGTGGTTTACCAAGACAGCGTTCAAATGTACGTAAACGTGCTTGTTTAATCAGATTATTGACGGCTAGACATATTGTTCGTATCTGTTCATGGCCCGTCCAGTTTTCTACGAAAGACACTTGTAACTATCCACTAAAAAGTTTAGGCACTGTAATTCGTGTCTCAAGTATTGCAAAAGATCTCAGATGCAGGAAACAAAATATACACTTACCCTTATAGTCTGATACAATTTTCGTAAAAGTAGCCAATGAAATGTTGCTCGTCGTTATCATTATTGGATATGACGTGAAAGATGCTTAGGCTTCACAAAAGTTCTGAGTGGGAACTGGTATGTTTCAAACTATTGCTTTATCTTGACCATCGGTGCAATTTCTCGTTTACAGTGCAATATTTGTGCATCTCTTATTTTGCTTCCGTGGAATAGCTATTGAAAATTTTGTAATGTCACACTTCTGCTTCGAAACATCCTGGTGTGAGTTTTTCGTTGATGTCTGGAACATTAGCGCCTTCTCGGTACGATCGGTATGTAATATTTTTGCCACCGATTAGAAATAGATAAAAGGATGTTCCACAACTACGCGAAATTTGTTTTAAATAGATATCCACAAGTGACCATGTTTCCACGAAACTTTGTACCTTTAATGATTGTCTGCCGAGTTAGCTACCACAAGAATAATCATTTCTGAGATACATATTGCCGTACAAATGCGAAAGCACTGGTTCATGAAACTTCCTGGCAGATTAAAACTGTGTGCGTGCCGAGACACGAACTCGCGACCTTTGCTTTTCGCGGGCAAGTGCTCTACCATCTGAGCTACCCAAGAATGACTCGTGCCCCGTCCTCACAGTTTGTTCTGCCAGTACCTCGTCTCCTGCCTTCCAAACTTCACAAAAGCTCTCCTGCGAACCTTGCAGAACTAGCACTCCTGGAAGAAAGGTTATTGCGGAGACATGGCTTAGCCACAGAGCTTCTGTGAAGTTTGTAAGGTAAGAGACAAGATACTGGCAACTGAAGCTGTGAGGACGGGGCGTGAGTCGTGCTTGGGTAGCTCAGATGGTAGAGCACTTGCCCGCGAAAGGCAAAGGTCTCGAGTTCGAGTCTGGGTCCGGCACACAGTTTTAATCTGGGAGGAAGTTTCATATCAGCGCAAACTCTGCGGCAGAGAGAAAATTCCATACTTGTTCGTTTCCGTGAAACCAGTTTTGGAAATAAAGCATGTTGCAAGTAATGATGCTGATTAAAATACTTGATCAATATTTGATTAAAGCCTTAATTATATATTTGCCTTGTTTTGAAATCATTTTTCTCTGTTACATACAGTATATTCGATAAGTGTGGAATGCCCTTGCTGAGGAAAGGATACTGTTGAGTTATTGATAGTTCCACAAATGTTTTATTCCTTTTTTTTTTTTTTTTTTTGACGCTGTGGCGTGATCCCATACAAGGAATTTAAATGACTTGTTAGTTTGCATCACAGTACAGAATTTACTAAAATTGAGTACGTAAATAAGAAATAGAAGAAATGGGGACTTTTGTCGTCCAGTACCCTGAAGCATGTGTAGAGTTCCGTTACAGACTTCGTTTTGCTCGCATATTGTCTCTTCTTGAAAATTGCTGACAGATTTTTGTGTTGTAAGGAGCGTGTCGTGAAATACTAGAAAATGAATGTTTTGAGAGAATATAAGCGTTTCCTTTTAAATATCTATCGGCAGGTACGAAATCTACATTAGGCTGTCAGTAAGATACTAGTATTCGATCGTGTGTTCGGCGAGAACAGCGCCCTAGTTTTTCGTATTTAGTAAAGATCACATCGTATTTCTAATATCCGAAGGGGAAGAAAAAGAACACTCCATGCTCTACTGAAGCAACGGGGGATCCCCGTCAGTCAGTTTATGCTTACTGATATTTAACAGCACTGTCGAAATACCTTTTCGCCCCATTCATCAATGTATGAATGGAAAGTTGGTCTTCAGTTGACCTTCGTAGATATGTTTAGACGTTTTACTTTCATTCATTATTTACTCCACGCTGATATGAAAAACGCCTACGAAGACCAGATTGTGAAACTTACGAATTGGATGTGATATAATATACCTGTACATTTTCCTAGTGACAAATATTACTGATGTGAACGTTAGAACAAGTATTAAATTGTCAAAAGAAAATGATCACCCAGAAATTGGAAACATACTGCGGTTCTCTCCCAAAGTTATCATTAATATTTAGTTCGTGCTAAACTTAGGGTTGTTGTCTAGTCTCTTAAGACACAGTTTCTTCCTTATGGACGCTTATGTATATTTATTGTTCTGAAACTTTGTAAATGTGTAATAACTGTAGTGCTGTTGTTAAATGTCGTTTCATATTTCATTTATGAATCGAGCATCAAAGTTTTGGTGTCGTACCGTGTATTATATTTACTATCTCCGCATGGTACTTGCGTCGCTTCAGAAAGCATTTGAGAATTTTCTGAAAATTTTTATAAGCTAGCTGTTAGTGAAACATCTGTGGGTACGTTTATCTCCCCGGCACGCCGTTTTAGAATACAGGATATTTTTAAGTGTCGTGCTGTTTTAAAATGTGTTCAGTAAAGAAAGTTTTCTCACCAAAAAATTCGATCAATGTCGCTGGCTAGCGATTAAAGTATTCCCTGTGCCTTCAGTATTACGTTAGTCATGTGCGAGAGTATTACTAATAACGTGATTTTGAGGTTTTCCACGTAACTTAAACACCTGTATACAAAATTTGTTGTTGGCTGTAATCAAGACAGATTGCTTGTGTGTACTGAGGCTCTATACTCGACCTTCACGTGCTAGAAGTAGTCAGAGATTAAAGTTAAAATTTTTGTTAACCTTTCTCGTAATGCGGGCTTAGCAGGATCTGCTGCTAACGTGCATAGGTGTATTACGTGCATCTGATTTGGGGAAGTTTTTACAGGCGTTCCTGTTTACTTACTCGACTATTCCTTCGCAGGGGCTGATTTAGGTTATGTTTGCAGCACAGATTGGAATAAAAATCTGAGGATGTTTTCTCGTTTGATTAAAGCGAAGTCTTAATAATAACTAGTTAAGAGTTTAGAAACATCTGCGTGTCTTGGAAGTTACTGAGGAAAAGATAATGTAAGGACCTGTAGGCATTAGTCGAACGAGATATGAACATGTTTCATTGAGACTGCATGCTACCTGCGATGGGTTATTGTGTCCGACCCATTGTGCTATTGGAAGGCTTAGTACGTGGAAGTAAATTACTCTGACACTCTCTCGTAATACCACCATGTTTTGTTTTCTTTTCGATAGTCTTAAATAACGCGTGATGTATTTGTTCTTTACTAAAATTATTAACTGTAATTTCATTTATTTTATACATGTAGCAAGATGTTTTGTCAGTGAATTTCTGCACCAAGTAATCTTTGACTGGAAGTGCTGCAGAGGGAGGAAATAATTCCAAAGACAGTATTTAGGTTTTTTCTATTATCCTTTAGGTACAAGTAAATGGCTAAACGGGAATGGGAGTCTAAGGAAGTTAATCTATTGCTTTGTGAGTTTAGGAGTTCCGTCAATCTAATAAAAGTATTACCATTTTGGAATGACGTCAATCAGCTCGAGGTTGACTTAGGTTCTGTCGCTATACGCCCCCGTAGTCTCCTCAATGGTGTATAACGCCCAGGAAAAAGTACTGTTCCTGGAACTCCAGCATGCGAAAAGAGCAGAGAATCCGTTCCTAATTTGTGTGTTTAACTTATTTTCGTGGGGCGCCTGCACAAGCTATTCTCTAGAATCGTACGTAATAAAAAGCACCCTGTCTCGGTTTGAGACCCATTGAACGCAAACATTTCATCTATAGGAATATTTTGTCAAAATGTAACTTCGGGGAGATTAAGGCGTACTTTGCCACAAAGGTGTAACGTGACAAGAGATTCATTCTGACATTCAATAAATTGTGTGATATAACGTACATTGCGTTATTTTTCGTTTTTGGCTGTCGCCCGTGCTCTTATCCTAATACAAGCGGTGGACGTTACCTATCTGCGTCTCAATTTAAAATTTTAATTTCAAATCTTATCGTTCAGCTTTTCTTTGTATCAGAAATGTTATTACAAAGATGAAGATAGCTTTGAGTGGCAGTCTTGTGATGGCTGCGTCTTTCGTCAGTTGGAACATAAATATTCATTTATCTTCTGTGTAGATAGGCATTCAGTGACTGACGTTCATAACTGTTCACAGCGTGAAACGAAAACTTTACAGATCCTCATGTACCACTGTTTGTCACTAGCATGGTGTTGTGTAATTTGAGTCCCTTTAATTAAAACACAGTATTAATCCGAATGTCTTCAACTGTGTGTTTCAATTTTATATTATTTGTCGCGTACCCTGGTGGGTTAGTTGTTAGGTATCGGACTACAAATTACAAGGTTTGTCGTTCTGTCGGTCCTAGTACTTCTGTCACTTATTGCTTCATATACTTCTGGCAATATTTTGTCGATGTGGAAAAGGCCAAGTTGTATCGTGATTCAGGGCCGATGTTAAACCGTAACTCCCGTGTAAATGGATGGGTATGATTGTTCAGAAGTCGGAGAAAAGTAAGAGGCTTGCAGACCAGTAAAACAATAGTACAAGAGCGTGTTGTTCAAACCAAGTAGAGTTTTGCTAGGACTTCACATCTTTTACTGGTGAATAGTACTATGAAACCAACTTTATTATTGGAATCATAACAAGTGAAATAAACTGCCCGCAAGGACAAACATGATTCATGTTTGAGGGAAAATGTTTCTTAGATCTCTAAGCGGAGAAGAGCTTGACACCTGGACCATATTTCTGTCGTCATGAGAAACATCGATATTTTATTGCCACTGTTAGGTTAATTGGAATGGTAGTGAACTGACTTTGGCTCATGTTTCACGCACTATGAAAAAAATCGGCCGTACCTTGGAAGGAACAAACGTTATCCCTGGTGTATTTCAGATGTAAGAAAATCGGGAAGCGCGCCACAGAGTTACAACCTCATTTTTTTTAAAAAAAAAGTAATGTTCAAATGTGTGTGAATTCCTGAGGGAGGCGCAACCCGTGACATGGCGCCTCAAATGGCGCGGCATTAACTTTGTATTGTGTACAGATTATGCGAATGCTCAAGTTTCCAGACAATGTTCTGATGCATTGCCACACAAGTGTACCTCAAATGGGAATAAGGAACAGAGGCTAGAACAAATATTCTGTAAGTTTCGTAGAAGTGAGCCTGTACTTTCTGGACCGTGTTTCCTGCGCAAAGCACCTGCAGTTTCTTCATAGGATGCATTCTATAGTGTTTGCTGCATCTTTGTCGTATTTGTGTAACGAAACGTATTTAATATAGATTATGTCGGTTCCGTAGAGTATTTCATTTTATCGAATGTGTCTCCAGGCTCTCTTTTTCTCTCTTTCAGTGGGCATGGTTTCGTTAGCACTCCATTTCTTAGGTGGCTATTAGTACCTGTCACCTGTAGCCAACATACATTTTTTGCATATGTCTGATTAACTTCTCTGTTGCATATCGCATTCACACACATACATACTGCAATTCATTGACAGTCAACTGTTTGCCATTAAAAAAACGTATTTTATGCAATTGTGGATGATGCTATTTCATTCAGCATGATTCACATTAAAGATTGTAGACCGCAAAAGCAATCAAACCGAAAACTTTATAATGCGGTACGCCCTAAAACACACACCTGTACATCTCGGGAAATTGCATATGACATGAAATCGTAATCTGCAGACGATTCTGTTCAAAGGAAATGCGTAAGTAGTTTTACCTAATGGGTGTTCATGGACTGAAGGATCGTTGTTTTTAACGAAACAGAAGGAAAGATACGTCCTTTGCGACATTTTTCCTGCTGTAGAAAAACATGAGCCACATTTTGTAGGCTGACGGAGACACACACTGGGAGAATTTGTGAGGTGTGGGAGCGGGGAAGATTGTGGGTTGGTAGAGAAACGTAACCAATTTGTTAGGCCGGAAGGAAGCAACATTAAAATGGCGACGGGCGTATCTAACAATAACAGAGAACAGGTTGTTGGAATATAAATGCAGACAAAATACTGTAGATTTTGCTTTATGGGCGTACTGTCTTAAAGAGGATTAACAGAAGTAAATCATTCATGAACCTGAAGGTTGGCTCAAACACATGTCTTTCTATGAATGACTTTACTGGAAACGGTATTCACACACCAACCCCCTCCCCCTCTATTTGTACTGACTCATTCATTCAGTTCACATTTCGGTGCGGAATCAAAACCTGGTTTATTTCGGATAGACGCTGCTTCATTTGTACGAACTGGACTAGAGGTTAGAACAGTGACTTTCAATTTGAAATAGCGAAATAAGGTGATTAACTCGATTAGGGACGTCATTCAAGTGGCGCTGGTACGTTCTGATGTCGTCTTAGGTTAGTCTGTCAACAAAAGCGTTATACGAGTGTTGTAAGGGGGGGGGGGAGACAAGACATAGGGCATGGGGTATTTTTAATATTCTGGAAGACGAATTGCATTTTGTAAGAGGCCATTAACAAGCTCCAGCTCCAACCATGTTAAATAACTGCGCAACTGATGATTTTTCGATCATATTGTTGAATGAAAAACACCTGACTACACAATATTGTTTTCCTTTCCCCAAGAGCTGGAGGATGTTGAGGAGGGGAGGCGGCTGTCCCTTTGCCCCCGGCTATGGGTGCCCTTGTCTGTCAGTAGTTTTTACATCTTGCACTTCCGTTTAAAAACTCAGTGACTTCTCAATGGATTTTGTGGCCAAAGGTTCGTCCGCATCGAATGCGGTAATCAGACGAGTTCCGTCCTCAAAGACGCGAAGTTCCTTCTTCCTTCGTGACAAACGGGCCGTGAATGAAGAATCAACATAATCCTTGGGTGCAGATTGAAGTATGTTTGCCTGAATACGGAAATAAACGGGATTGTCAAGTTTGGAGGCATGAGTGCTGGAGAAGCCTTTTTTAGCCCAAAGTTGTATTTCCTTAGATATTAATCAATGAAACTGATTGCGTCACCCATTCATTTGCTTAAAAAGGAAAGGTACTATTTAGTTCGTTTGTAAATCGGTTCTTTTTATAGAAAACTACAGAAAGAAACGTGTCTTAACAGAAACTATAGCCCGTTGGGATCTACCGAGAGAAGGTGTCTGTAGTAAAGACATACTACATTCGTCTTCAGGAGGAAACTTATTGAAGTTACAGTTCAGCATGCCTGACATATGCTTGCCAGGACGGTTCGGTGAAGTCAGCGGCCGATTTCTTCCTTAAGCCTCGCGATGGTACAATTATTGGCCACATGTAGCAGGTCGCGTACGTGTTACGTGTAGACTGCGTTCATGGTGGCAAACAGTAGCTGTTTGGCCCAGTTTAAACACTGCATCGATGTTGTTGTGTTGCTTTAGTAGCTATATACTAATCCCTACAGCTGCAAGAGATTCTTGCACTTTTACTCTCGAAAGCACAATGAAGAAATCGGACAAACGCTCATCATAAGACAGCCTGTGTCGTCTCAGAATAAGTTTTCAGAGTGGCTTAGAGGCTCAGTGATAAAGTGCCTGACAGCGTTTCATAAGGGCCCAGCTTTGACTCTCGGTAAGGCCTAGGATTCTGATTTGTAAGTTTTCACTCTTCTACAATGCTGCAAATGTGAAAAATTGTTCGTAATCCACGTCAAACGGCAGGTCCGCCTATGACTCTGTATGTCAATTCAAAGGTCGGAGGAAACCATCGACTTAACACTTCTATTGGAATAATTGCTAAAAGACTGTGATATTCAAATCGGTCTGAGTTGACACCATTAACTTTTTACTCTCATTTGACAGTGTGATTCCAACTGCAACATATTTCCACTTCTATATGAAGTATGTTTTGAACGTAGTCTCCCTTCACTGTAGCAGTTTCTTTGTAGGTTGTCCTATATCTTTCTATTATTTGTCTAAAAAATTTGACTTAGTTCTGATCATAATTTAGTAATGTTGAAGAGTAGCCTGTAGTTTGTCGTCTGAAAGACCCAATCTGAAATAGTGAGAAACGATAAAGCGTGTTTGGATCTCTGAGCATATAGGTGACTGTACTGCAATAACGAATATCACAATAGCCAACTAAATTGAAGAGAACGGAAATATCTAAAAAGGGCAATCACAGAAATTGAATATAGTTACAAGGAAGATATCTGAAAAGAAACCTTTGGTAACAGAAGAAATACTTCATCTGATCGACGAAAGAAGTACAAAACTTTTCAGTAAAAGACAGGGACATAGCAATATGTCACGTAGGGATTAAATGAAGTGCGGGTAGCCAAGGAGAAACAGCTGAAGTGAAAAATGGTCATCTGAAGGACTGATTTGACACATACACAAGTCAAAACGACCGTGCATGAAATGACGAGCAAGGCTGTCAACATTAATAGCGGAATGGGAATTCGACTGTCAAACCCAGAGGAGAGCAGAGGGTGGAAAGATTGCAGTGAAGGTGTCTGAGGACGACGATTTGGCTGATGTGATAGAATAAGAAATGAGACATTGTAAAAGACATAAGGGATGCGGTGTTAGTTTACCAGAGCTTTAACACTTGCCATTAAATAAGGCAGAATGGAAGATTACATTTGAAACTTCCTGGCAGATTAAAACTGTGTGCCGGACCAAGACTCTTACTCGAGGTCCCGAGTTCGTGTCTCGGTCCGGCACACAGTTTTAATCTGCCAGGAAGTTTCATATCAGCGCACACTCCGCTGCAGAGTAAAAATCTCATTCTGTAAGGTTACATTTCTTCGAAATTCTAAAATCGTTAGAGGAAGTGCCAATCAAATGACTATTTAAATTGGTGTGTATAATATACGAGACATGCTATATACCATCAGGAACATATTATCCACCCACTAACGAAGTTAGCAAGAACAGGTAAGTGCGAGAATAATAGCACAATCAGCTGAACCGTCTCATGCATCAACATTGCAGGCAAGAATAATATAGAAAAGAATGGAAAAGAAAATAATGTATCTGTTACATGGCGATCAGTTTGGCTTTAGGAGATGTAAAGGTACTGTAGGCAGTCCTGATGTTGCGGTTGACAATGGAAAAAAAAACCTGACGAAAAGACACGTTTATGGGATTTGTTGACCTGGAAAAAGCACTATACAATGTAAAATGGTGCAAGATGTTCGAAATTGTGAGAAAAATAGGAGTAGAATATAGGGAAAGAACTATCAGGGAACAGTAAGACTTAGACCAAGAACGAAGTGCTCGGATTAAAAATGGGGTAAGACGGAGAGCAGTCTTTAACCCCTCTGTTCAGTCTGTACACCGAAAAAGCAATAATGAAAATAAGAGTGGTTAGAGTAGGATTAAAATTAAAGGTGAAGGGATGTCAGTGGTAAGTTTCTCTAACGACCTTGTTATCAGTAAGGGTGATGCGATATGTTGGAGTGAACGTAGTAATGAGCACTGACATGGATTAAGAGTAAGCCGAAGAAAGACGAAAGTAATGAGAAGTAGTACAAATGAGAACAGCGAAAAACTTAACATCGAAATTATAGAATTCTGGCACCTTGGAAGTGAAATACCCATGACGCATGAAGCAAGAAGGGCATTCGTGGCCCGATAAATGTACCGGTATCAAACATCAGTCACATGAACGATGAGACAAAGGATGAGGTGGTTCTCCACACAATCGGCGAAGAAAGAAACAGAGAACACTGACAAGAAGGGGCAAGATGATAGAACATGTGCTAAGACATCATGGAACAACTTTGATGGTGCTAGATGGTAAAAACTGCAGAGAAAGACGGAGATTGGAATACATGCAACATCTAATTGAAGACCTAGGGTGCAAGTGTTTCTCTGAGATGAAGAGGTTGGCACAGGAGAGGAATTCGTGGTGGGCCGCATCAAACCAGTCAGAAGACAAGTGAATCAATAAAAATAGTTCCAGTTTTATTAAAGATCACATTTATTTGCGCCTGATAACATTCTGATAAGATTCCGTGCTTTTAATAGATACTTAACTTTATTTGTCAAAAGCGTTGTTAATAAAGAATTTGAAAATAAATTGAAAATTCGCTGTCAGTTTCAGAAAGATCTAAAGGACATACGGATCACAATAACAATGGAGATAAAATACATTTGTTCTTAAACCGTAGCAAAACTACACTGTGCGGCAAGAATTTCTTGGAAGTGCAAGGGGACCACGCAGGTTAGCTTCAATCAGAAGTATTCCCAACAATTATTAATAAATTTTTATCAAGATGAGGTACACAGCTTAAGTGATGATTCTTCTCGTGATAAGTCCAGCATAATTAGACGTTTGAAATTATAGAAAGTCCTCTAAAATATTACTGCCCTGTCCCTGTGCTTCTGAGTGGTGCCCACGTAGAAACAGAGCTTGCCTGCCATTCCTACGGAGTCTGTCTCGATGACGACGTAAGAACACCGCAGCATGTAGCCTCTGGTGAGTTGCCGACTTCACGACTCGGCGCACTGAAGAAAGCTGTCCGCCATAGCTCACTGCTTCGGTATTTAATGAGACATCAACCAATCGCTATCCACACGCATGATATCCATGGGTTGGTAGCTGCGGCCCCTGGCAGACCTGGGTTCGGTTCTTACTGCAAACCCAGAGAGCTGCTGCACTAAAAAGTGTTCAGAGTGCGGCTTATCGATTGTGGTGCGGTACTCCCTGGAATCGTGAGTACTGTCACCACAGAATTAAAAATCCGCTGTTTCGAAACCCCTATAATTCCCATCTATCGTGACGCTTAAGTTAGAAATTTGGATCAAATATGCGCAAAACCGTCCTTTGTAAAGTCGCAAAAACTTCATGTCCTATGACGTCATCCTCGGACTCCATGACGCTTCAGACAGCAATGTCTCGACACATGCGAGAATAAGGCCGCACTTCAGAAGTTCATGTAACGTGCTGTGGATTGATGACGTCTCATTGGCATCAAACTTCACCGCAATCCTGCCCAACACAACCGTGGACTTGTCACACGCTGGGAAGGTCGTGGAGGTTAGGACCGCGACACACAGCCTTGAAATCACGCGGTTTTCTTAGGAGTGGCCGAGGAAAACGTTTCACATACTGCCTCTCATCGGCACGAAAAGGCCTTGCGGGGCAGCATAAAGGACCTCAGTGAAACACACCTTTCCCTGGTGCGTTGATTCCTACACATTTCGCAATCGAAAACGATAGTGTGCAGCGCGATGAGCAACAGGAAGACGTTCTTGACAAACTTTCTCACTGCTGACACCCTCGAACGATTCAACCAATCTGACACTGTGGGGCTGCATTCCCATTAAAAAGCAATCTGACCCCATTTGGAGCGCAGTGCGACCGAAATTTTTGCTCGTGAACAGGTTGGAAACACTAGGGACCGTTCAGCACCAGTCGACTAAATTTGAAAGCGATCCGAAGTAGCAGAGGCTGCTTGTGCATTTTCAGCGCTCGTATTTTGTTCCTCTGTGGCCGGATCGCGTGGGCGGCGGCGGTAGGAGGTGGGGGGGGAGTGGGATATGTGACGTTGACATATGCTTGAATAAAATGGCAAAGGATCATTCTAAGATCTTCTCAGTTCGGCAAAACCATCAGTTCCACTGACACCTTTGTCGAGCATCTAAAGTGTAGCTGCACAGATGGAACTCGTGACGAGAGTCCCAGACGCCTGCAGGCAGGCAACACTGCTGCTCTTTCGCTGCTTCAATGCTCTTCTTGCGCGTGATGCAACATCTTGTTCGCAGAATGTTGAAGGGATTGTCGGTTTGCTAGCACCCAGGACTTCGTCATGGGTTCTGTCTGCACAGGTAAATTTTCTAAATTGTCAGTGAAGGTGTGGATGCGTGCAACCAAGAGTTTTATCGAACTGCGATGTTATAGAAAGACCCTTTGCCGTTGCTCACGCGTGTGTCAGTGTCGCATGCCACTGTGGTCACGTCAGAGGACGATACAAAATAGGAGCGAGCCGGCGGTGATGGCCGTCCGGTTCTAGGCGCTAGTCTGGAACCGCGAAGCCGCTACAGTCGCAGGTTCGAATCCTGCCTCAGGCATGGATGTTTGTGATGTCCTTAGGTTCGTTAGGTTTAAGTAGTTCTGAGTTCTAGGGGACTGATGACCTCAGATGTTAAGTCCCATAGTGCTCAGAGACAAAATAGGAGCGCCAGAAGAGCACAAGCACGCTTTGCTACTTCGAATCACGTGGAAATATCGTCGAATGGTTTTGAACGATCCCTAGTGATTCCATCATGTACACTGGAGCAAATGTTGTGGTCGCACTGAGCTCCATGTTCGACGTAGATACATCCCCACAATGTCTTTAGAGAAATGTTGGAACATCCGAGGGTGTCAGAAGTGGCAAAGGTTGGTAAGGTCTTCCTGTTGCTCAACTCTGCAACCTCGTTTTAAATCGTGGAATGTGTTGGAATCAACGACCCAGGGAAAGGGGTGGTTTAATTAACGGCCTTTGTCACCCCCTGCTGCCTTTTCGTGCCGATTTTGAGCTGTGGAGTATGTGGAATGTTTCTCATAAGAAAACTCGCGTAGCTTCAACGCTGTGCGTCGTAGTTCTGACGTTGATCGCAGAGGCGTCCAAAGAATCGATGAAAACTGGTTTGGCGATATTGGGCAGAATAGTAGAGTTTGTTTCCAGTGTTAAATCATTAACTCGCCTTACATGCCACATCAATTTGCGAGCTGTGGCCTTTTCTTTCCTCGCACTTGTCGACGACGTCTTGCAGTTTGAAGCGTCGTTGAGACTGAGGGTGACGTCGCAGGGCGAAACACTTTCGCTCCATTACAGAGGAAGATTTTACATACCTTTCACTCAAAGTTGCGTGCCGCAATACGTGGAAATTACGGGCATTCGAAAAAGTGATCCTTTAATTACGTTCCACAGTGTCTCTTTTTCGTATATACATATACATATACATAAGCATGGTTGGCTGATGCCCCAGAGATTTACATGTAAACAACGCCTTTAACGTGAGATTTGGACACATTTTTAGCAGTGTCTGCCCCAAGTTGTGGCATGCTGTTAAGTTATTTTATTTAACGGTATCGTGTTGCTCTCTGAAATGACATCCGACTGGCAGCGTAGGTTCACTGCTGACAGCAGTTTCCTACCCTGTAGGTAGACGGTTCTCTGTAGAGCACATATATCTATCACCATAGACTAATTTGTAAATCTGTGTGTATAAGAACAGTAGTCGAGGAAGTCTTATACGCACTGCGTTCTAGGATTTTTTTTGTGAATTTCGTGGCACACTGTATTTGGTTATACCATCTAGTAGGTGAGTGACCAGCGCGGCTGATTGCCATTCGGAGGAGCTGCGTTCGATTCCCGTTACTGACAGGGATTTTTCCTCGGTGGGAGGACTGGAAAACGGGGAACACTCAACCACGTGCCCTGTTCGAGGTGTTACTGGACCTAGTAGACGCAGCTTCACATCAAGAAATCTGACAATGGCTAAGACAACGGTGTGCTGACGCACGTCCCTCCATATTGCATCCAGTGACGCCATTGAGAGGATGACATGGCGGTCGGTCGGTCGGTGCTGATGTGCCTGCCTTGCCTTCTAGAATTAACCTACTAAGTACGGGTTGTGGGTGGGAAGGAGGAACTGTGTGTGTGTGTGTGTGTGTGTGTGTGTGTGTGTGTGTGTGTGTTATGACAGGTGTCAATGCAAGTACAAAATGCCACGCATCGTCAGGAGATTTTGATCGTAGATTCTCAAATTAAATATCAAATGTTCATAAGAAGCTGCGTGCAACGTTTTGTTATCGTCCCCATTTGGAATAATTTATTATTCAGTACAGAACTTGTGCTCATTGCACACAGTTTTGTACTCAGAATTGTTAAGTCGTTCATTCAGTCTGACTTATTCGCATTGCTGTTTCCCCGTGTTCTTAATACCATATCTGTTGCACTCTACGTATTTCGACGTTAAGTTTGTGCTGTTTAATGTTACATCCTCACATTGCTGCTGTGGTTGTAGATCTTAAGATTTTGTCAGATAGAGGGTGAAGCGAAATTCGCGCACTCTGGTTTCGCAGAGCAACTCCTCACATGCCAGCGATAGTCCCTCACAAAATTTCGTCCGGCGAATACATTCGGCAGAAAAAGGACGTTAAAGCGTGGCAATCTTAACACTGTAACCATATGTATGTTAAAAACTTCAGTCAGTACATAGCAGTCGTGCTGTGCAGTTGATGCAGTAACTAGCGTGTTGGGTTAGCGTACTGGAGGTCGAGGGTTCGATCCTGGGTTGGGCGCATCTTTTTATTTGCTAATTTCATTCCAACATTGCATACTGTAATGTGCACCGTTTCTTAGGTCACATGTATCCTAAATTTACAACATTTTGTAACGCTGAGCGTAGCAAACATGTGGTTAGACAAATAAGAAATAAAGTTGAAACAAATGACCCCTCATAGTACAGAATAACTGCAGAAACAATATCAATTTCGAGATGCTAAAGGTGGTAGCACAGTACAATAACACATCTACTTGTCATTTATATGTTCAATATGAGCGCTCAATGTCTCTCATTAGTAACCAGTGACAATAATGATGTCAATATTAATGACTACGTGGCCTTCACAACAGAATACGTTGTCCTCAGGACATATGCTCAAAGTGACCTCCCTGCACGTCCAAACATTGCGCAAACCGCCGGATCATACAGCTCTGGACCCTTCGCAGCGAAGCTGCATCCAGAGTAACAAGAACAGCATGATCACGCGCTACCAGTTCTTCCACACTCGTCGGCGAATTAGAGTACACTTGCTCCTTCTGGGGTCCCCACAGGGAGAAATCCAGGGGATTAAGACCAGGTGAACGCGGTGGCCATACAACTGGACCTCCATGCCAGAGCCATTTCCCTGGAAATGTTCCAAATACTGTCGCATATTAATGTGGAAGTGCACTATAATCTTGGAACAATATCCTCTGCCGAACATGTATTGGAACATCTTCCTGTGCATCAGGCAGATAGTTGGAGAGGAATGCATAATACCTTCGTGCAGTCAATCGACCAGGCAAAATGTAACGGCCCAGGCACCTGTCGTCCAATATTCCGGCCCAGACGTTGATACCAAAGCGAACTTCATATCTATGGTCGCGCGTGACTTACGGGTTAACCTCACACCAGTGGTGGGGATTGTGCACATTGACGACAGTCTCAAGAGTGAATGCTGCTTCATCCGACCACATTACGGTGTTCACGAAGCCATCGTTGGCTTCATGTTGTTGGAACGATTCGCAGAATTGCATCCTCTGATGGCGATCTGCAATAGTTGTTGCATGAAAGCATAGTGATAGGGGTACAGCCCATGCTCGTGCAGCACCTTAATGACAGTGCATTGCGAGACACACAGCTGCCGTGCTACGCTACGTACACTTTGCAGGGGTTCTTGGTGTATGACCTCCAGAACATCTTCCCCGGTAGATGGAGCACGGTGAGTCCGTGGACAACCTCTGTCTCACAGTGGTGGAAGGACAGAAACTGACTCCCGAAGGTGCAGCTCCAGATGACGAAACACATTTTTATCTGAATGGCGTCGACGAGGACATCTAGCAACATATTCACGAGCGGCAAAACTAGCCCGGCTATCAGATGCACCAAGGACCAGAATCATATCCACATATTCATCGTTTGTGCATGCCATACGTCTGCCACACTGGTTTAAGGGTTTACAACTAGAAAATTCGATACGTGTATGCATATACGTTGGAGTGTATCACAGGTGCGTTACTCCGCTCGCAACTAGCCCCTTTTGGGGACAGTGCACGCAATGTAAACACGCCATCAGTCCTGCGAGCTGTTCCACCTAACGCGCATTACCCCTCTGACAGATATTGTTCTGCATGATTCAACCCGACACCGCTAATTGCGAAATGTTCGGTTTCGAATTACACCGTTTTCCGAAAGGTAATCGACATGTTTCCACAATTCCGTTGATATAATAATAATAATAATAATAATAATAATAATGCATTTAGATACATAATGAACAGCATGCGGTTACCACTCATTCTTCACAGGTATAATTAGTTGTACCACGGTGATAACACATGCAAGTAGTAACAGTGTCTGTACACTATTCGCAAACCACATTGCTAGCCCTATTGATAACATGAGGCCTTAACGGAATTTAATGGACCTAAACGATACTAGAATAATAGTTGGTACTAATTTATGGGACCACTGGAAGAAGGTACAAAGAAAACAGGTTTCTCATCTAGTATACGAAGTGTTGAAAACAAAACCACGCCCACGACGTGGAAAGGGCTTCTTTCAAATCTGACCAATCTTCCATTTCTACGATTGTAGTACGTAAGTGCAGATTTTTTTTTTTCGAGAGGACATGGTGCAATCACTGTTGACGATTAAGATGCCAGATACCGTACCACCTGGACTTAATTTGCCAAATAAAAAACGTATGCCTCAACCCAGGATCGAACCATCGGCCTCCTGCTTGCTAACACAAAACTCTGTCCATTGCACCAACTGTGCAGCACAATGTGTATGTGCTGGCAAAGGTAGTTACCATACATACGGTTACAGTGTTGCCAGATTACCACTCTTAAACGTCTTTTTCTGCTGGATGTAATCGCCGGGCGAAATTTTGTGAGACATTTTTTTACCGCTCGCATGTGACGACTCGCGCTGCGAAGCAGAGTGCGTGAAATTCGCTTCACCGTGTATAGTGAGTGCGACTAGTACGTTATGGGTTCAAGTACAGGAAAATTTAACGCTCATAGACATCGAGGTTGTTTATAGACGCAATGCTAGCT
The DNA here is from genome assembly GCF_023897955.1 of Schistocerca gregaria. Classification (NCBI taxonomy): domain Eukaryota; kingdom Metazoa; phylum Arthropoda; class Insecta; order Orthoptera; family Acrididae; genus Schistocerca; species Schistocerca gregaria. The sequence goes on from NC_064922.1 coordinate 426,903,593, forward strand.
CAATTGGACGTGCATGGAGGCTAGAAATCGGCCGTGGTCTTGCTGAAAGCTCTATAAGAACCAATTTAAGCGAAAAGTATAGGGACTCTGATCTATTACGATTGCAGTGATGTTTCCGGATTGTCATCGATGAAAACAATGTTCTATAAAGTAGAGCCGAAACAGATGATCTGTTGCAGGAAGAGCGAGCGAAAGATCTCAGTCTGTTGGTAGGAAGTAACGCATGGCTAAAGCAGTTAAGTACAAGCCACCCAAGCGCCTTATTCTTCTGTACTTGTGTTGCATTTGTCATCACTTCCATGACAGAGAAACGAGATAAAGTACATCCGGAACGTGCTGTTAGTTGAAACTGTCAGTACCAGTCAGACAGGGAAAAATTTGGGGTCTCAAATTCGCAAATGGAATAGGAAAGGAAACAACGAAATACATCGTGAAGCATCTTAAACGTTGTTGCTTGGTTTTCTGGGTGCATAAATTTGAAGATTTATTTAATCTGTAAGAGACAAATTAATAGATGCTGTCAGGCACTTAACATTGAGTTTCTTCTTCTTAGAAACGTGTATTCAGTCAACAAAATCGCTATTATTGCAGTGAATTTACAGCTTGGATTGTCACAGCAACCAACTTACGAACTTCTACTGCCATTACAGTATACTACCATTATTTTGAGATGTCAAACTTTTTTCCTTAATACTTAGATGCCTTATGTAGTAGAACATAAGAATAATGTGTAATATAGTTCATGGTAGATCGTTTTATGTTGACCAATTGTCCAGGCGCAGCCTTTATCTCAATTTCTCGATTACTTTTGTTTCACTGTTTGATCCATTCACAAATGAAGGGCTGTTCCATATCGCCCACATATTGCCACTGTTCTTATAATCTTAGTGTTGTCGAATCCTTTCGCGTGCAGTCCGTATGCTGTAAAATCTTGATTTCCTTTCCAGTTCTAGCTACTGTTTCGTATAAATAAGTGTTTGAGGACATAAGTTCTTAGTGATATTCTGAGATGAGTGGCACAGGGGAGGAATTTGTGGCGGGCCGCATCAAACCAGTCAGACTGATGACTCAAAAAAGCAAAAAAAAAGGAAAGAAAAAGGTTGGGCTCCTCAACATTTTGCATTCTTGCTTAAGCACTGTTGGATCATCCTAGTGAGCAAAATGAAACCTTGAAATTTTTCTGGACCTCCCTATTCATGCCCCCCATTACTGACGGTATTTGCACAGTGATTAAGACACTAGGCTCGTCAGTGGGACAATAGAGGACCCTTCTATGGCTGCCGTGGTTTACGTTTTCCGAGCTGACGCTGTCTCCATCATGTCATTTCATAACCGCAATTGTTTGAGGGTAATTGGGGAATGATTCGTTAAGCAGGTCGCAGCTGATTCAGTCCCATGTCATTAAATGTCACCGATCACCACCTTTCGATCTAAGCATGAAAATTTCATACGAAAATTCATGAAAGTTCTACTAACAGCACAGAACCGATGGGTCTTACGAAGTGTGTGAGGTGTTAAGGCGAGCCATTGACGCAGCTTTGCGAATGCGTTGGTGATTCGGGCAATGTGAATGGGGAGCTAAGATATCAGCGAATTTTGATTCTTAGCCACTTTATAAAACCTAATGGTGTGGTTCACTATCATTGACCAATTTTTTTTTTTGTTATCTGTATTGCGTAAGCCTATCCTAAATTACTTTGGAATGGTCTTTTACTAGTGTTTTTTCTTATTGACATTTGACTCGTAAACCACACCGCCAACTCGTTTGTTTTGAAGTTTATATTTCTGTGTGTATTTTTGTGTTTATATTTCATACATGTCTGACTCAGTAGTCTAGTAGGTAAATGTCAGCTTGGCAATAGTCGGTCAGTCCGATGATTTTTTCTCACTTGTTCCATGTCAATAAATCTCTGATCACCTCCTTTTCAAGGAAACGTCAAAATTTCAAACGAAAATCAGCTTAAATCCCTGGCAGTGATTTGTTAATCTGAAAAATTCCAAGTTGCACGGTCGTTCATGTATCACGCTAAACTGGGACCCCCGTTATTTGGTGGGTAAGTCGGTTCAAACGCCGAAGAAAAGAAACGGTGCATCGTTTCCAGTAGGATTATGCTTGGTAAAGGATTGTGGTGTTAAAGTCAACCTTCTGGTTGAAAGATCGCTTTTTCTTCGTGGGAATCTATAGGGTGGTTGTTATCGGCATAGCTAAGTTCGTAACAAGCAGCTAACACTCAAATATCACTATTAACATAGTTTTACTGTTGAAATAATTAAGTATAACGAAATTCGTATTTTTGATTTGTATTAAGGAATTGTATATCTTAATCTTCTTCTATGCAGTACGAAACAAACATATGAATTACAGATACCACAAGCAGAGATCAATGGGTACCCACTGGAGTCCAGGTGTGAAGTTCTTAACCACTAAAATGTGTAATAAACTCAGGTGGTAACAGAACGGGTACAAGTTAACCAGAAATCTCAGTTGCATCCCTTTGCTCTTAGGAATCTCTGTGCTTTGACCTGGTGACAGGATTTCTAGTGTAATCTGCATATTTTAGCCCCATATTGCCCCATGACAGAATTTCCTGGGGCTATGCAGCTTAAGGCCAAAACATATTTAAGCTCTGTTCTACAGGTGCTTATAGTAAGGATGTTAACAGGTTGTATTGCACAAACTTCTTAGAGAACCTTGGGATACATAAACTTATTCCAAAAAATATCTCCCAAATAATGTTTAATGTTCATAACAATAGCGAATTCAGGATGGTTTGTACAATACATACTAGAAGTAAAAATTTCCTCACAGGCTTTGCACCTCTGTTTATGCCTCAGAATGGAGTTTTATATTAACGAGTAATACATTACTGCTTAGTGGAAGTACAGAAGCATCAGAATTACAACGAAATCTTCGCAAGGTTCCTGATGGTAGTTATGCCGTATTAAGATTTTGTTCATAGCTGTAATTCTGCAGCTGCAGAATATTTCAACATAGATAAGTCAGTCGTCAGCTGTATGCCATACTAAGTTCGCAAATTTAAAAAAAAAAGCACTACAAAAGAAAAAAGACGATCTGCAGACGATACAAAGCCGCAAAGAAACCGTGTTTATAGACTCCCTTCGCAAAGCAGGCAAACGGGATGAGTGACAAGTAGAGAAGATTTACTCTCATCGAAAATTGAAGAGTAAGTGTGCTAACAATGAAAGTAATTATTTATAAAGTGAGTCGGAGGCGGTTTATCCACACAGCAACTGCAGCACGTCCTGTGTTCTCTGCTGCCACGGACCTTGCACACGCACTGCTCGGTTGACCGCTAGCACTTCTGGACCGAAAACAACAATGCTGTTTAAGATAACATGTCCGCGTTCGTGCAATATTTTTAAAGCGCAGGAGATAATATGATGATAGTGTACATTTTCTAACGCTGAAGAATATTTTCGACGCTATGCTACTTAAATGTTAGAAAAATTTGCACAGTGTTATATTTAACGTTGTTTCCCTCTCGGGTTCGTTGTTAATTGTAACGAACTTGGCGGTAGGAAGTTGTTGCTTTAAATTGTCAACAAAACGTGCCTAAAAATCGTTCATTGATACAATGTAGACCAAACGGTTTTGGCAGCTAAAGGGAACAATACTTCCAAAATTTCATAGCTGTTAGTTTGAATTAACGTTAGTGATATCTTCAGTAGTATTATTTTCATTTCACGTTTCACAAAAGTTCCTCTAATTTTATTTTTAGCGTATATCATATGTCTACCATGTTTGGAACGTATTTCTGTAAGGCTTTCTCGCATATTTCAATGTTTAACCCATTCAGACAAAAGGTCGCCGTGCGTAGTAGGAATGAGTTACCGAAAGATAAATATCGATGATCGAATATCGCAGTGTTTTACTAATGACTATGATGGAATAACGTTATCGATGATTCGATACATAGATGCCAATAATTCAGATTATTACTCATGATTGCCCATTTTGTTTGAAGTTGCGAGAAGATAGTTTTATGAAGTAACGAAAATTTGACTACCTAATTCAGTTACACATTACGTCACATAAAAATAATCTTAGGGAAAACTAAGTTATACTACAGCGTATGAAAAACTAGATAACCAAAATCACTCAGATACCGATAATATAAATGAAAAAATTTAGTCCAAAACTTATTTTCTAAGGAACTTAAAACATTAATTTCTTGGCATGTTCCACTTTTAATCAGTTGCTTTAAATAGAAATCATCGTCCGCCTCCTTAGCTGGGTGGTAAAGTGCCAGCGGGCCCGGCTTCGATTCCCGGCCGTGTTGGAGATTTCCTCCGCTCGTGGACTGGGTGTTGTTGTCCTCATCATTTCATCCTGATCACCGGCATGCAAGTCGCCCAGTGTGGCACTCGGCGGCCGAACTTCTCCCGTTGGGGCCTCCCGGCCAACAATCCCATACGATCATTTCATCTCATTTTTTTCAATGGAAATCACTTTACTCTTTATTGCGCTCACGCCACAAAATCACCAGCATAGACATTGATCAACGGAGAACATAAAGTGAAGAGGTTTCGAGAAGTACATTTTAAACATTATCTACTAGCCTTGCTTCCGCGTGAGAGGAGGGTTGCTCGCGTATGCAGTTGATAAGTCAAACTTTCTCTTAAAACTTCAAAGTAAAAAACTGTAGATACCGTTATTAGTTTGTAAACATTTCAGTATTAAAAAGTTGATTTTTCTGTTATAAATTTGATGTGATAATATGATGGTGGTGGTAATAACTGTTATCCCATTATATCGACACAAAATATCGTGGTTTGCAACACATCGGCTGGGCAAATACCGAGCAAAAGTATCACCTAACTTATCGGTATTTACACACATCGCTGCCCGATATCGCAACCCTACATCGGTAGCTGAGTGGTCAGCGTAGATGGTTACAATGCAGAGGATCCGGGTTCTATTTCCGGTAGTGCCAAGAACTGGGGATGACGATTTCTCCTTCATGGGATGTCCGGTACGGGGTACATTCAGCTTCGTGATACCAAATGAGGGGCTACTTGACTAAGGAGTAGCGGCTCAAAGGTTTGTGTTGTTCGTATCTCTCCATACCGCATCCGCATGATGCCGCAAGGCAGAGGAAGACATGGCGGCCGGTCGACATCAAGGCCTGGACGAGGAGCTCGTTTTCGCATTCAGACATAATACGACATAAAGCACGGGTTGAAATTTAACTCTGTACTTTTTTTTTCCTTGCTGTGGAGCTAATACACATCAACTGGCATGGGTAGGTTTTAGTGTCTTCAGTAGTATTGGGTGGGTAAGGGAGCAAGAATAGCGTCTGTTAGTGCTTAAATTAGAGAAGTAAAATCGTATTAGCCGTTACCTTCACAAATATGGATATAAAATAATACTTTCAAAAAGGCTGCATATTCTTTCACCCAGGGGACACTAGGCTGCGCCCACCAGTATACTGGCCTTATTGTTTACATCTCATTTAACTATTGTCAGTCCTGATGATCATTAAGTTTTAAGCCTTCCCAATTTTACTTACGCGGATCTCCCTACTCGATAATATTATTTATTCCGTTACTTAGTCCTGCATCGGTTTGACGGAGGCTCAAATGTGGGTAAGGTGCCTCTCGCTGCGCGTGAGCCCTCTTCTGCACTCTGAATTGTACTCTCTCCAGAAACACGTACTTTTACTTCTCAGTTCTTCTCATCACTGGCATCTATATGGCTTTCAATCTCCCCCCCCCCCCCCCCCCCGATTTTACCACTTCTACATACTATCATAATTCGGTCAGATTTATGGCTGGTGTCACCAACTCCAAACGTACTAATGACCTCATTGTTTGGTCCCTTAACGCTCCAACCAACCAACAGACTTACGTAGCGGTCTACATTGGCCCTATATACCCACAACTTTTCGCCACGGTACTCCTCTTTTTATCTTGGCGTCTTCAGCAGCTTGCTACGGTACTCTGGCGCTTGGATGCCATAGTGTAGCAAGGTCTGCTCGTACATTTAGTCTGTATGCAAATTGAAGGGCGAGCAGGCGAGCCTCCACTTTCTACCCCACTACGTCACAAGGAGCACCTATAGGTTGTTTCAAGAAGTCGTGCCGACCCTTTCGCGGCGCCCCTTTTAAATGAATGGCAACGCAGTGCGCAAACGCGCCGAGGGAGTGTTTACTATTTTCCACTAAATCCGTTAGCACTACACACGATACAGAAAGAAGGAAAGAAACGCACACGAACAGAAGCTGTGAACTTCACCGCACGCTGCACGGCAATAGTAGACAGGAAATTGATTCTTGGTCATCCAGTACGGCAGTTGTAATGTTATTACTGGAAAGACCAATCTCTCCACCATAAATGCTGCTCACTTACCTGTTTACAGACAGAACATGCCAGCAAACAAACAAACAAGTGCCTATTTTACCTTTTACGAGGTGATAATTGCTACTGTATTACTTTCGACAAACTCCTCTGTTGCTGCCATCCGTTTCTGGACCCTATACTCTGCGCGCAGTTAAATGCCCTGCTGCATTTAAGGTGAAACGCTCCTTCAGTCGCTTTCATAACGGATTCCCCAAAAATCAACACTTAAACCAGATTTCATTTTGCCAAACGATAAAGGAAATGCTCTCATCTTCTTCCAGTTAGGCTTCTTGCTCTTTTCATTCCTCAGACACGTTACTTTCTTTGCCCTACCTTCATAGTACTGTGCTATATCCCGTTTCTCCCTCCCTCCCCGCATTCCTTCTCTGCTGCTAGCCTCCATAGTGTAAATCTCTTCCTCTGTAATTTGATCTGTTGTTCCACTCGTGACCAAATGTAACCTGTGCTATGTTTCTTCGGTTTCTGCACCATACCAATAATGAAATGTTTTAAAAAATGTTGTAAACTGGATATGACTTCTATGAAATCTTCACGGGTCATTAGCAGAGTGGCGTCGTCTTCTAGTCGCGATGTTTCAATGGATTGCGTATCCATCATCTTCGCTTGAAGACGAAATCCATTGAGACTAGAAAACGACGCCACTCGGCTGATAACCTGTGAAGATTTTATAACTGAAATACCCCGGGAAAGCCTGCAATCGTGTATGGATATGACTTACACTTATCGTAATGAATATGTTGCAAAATATGTAAAACACCTGGTGAGATGTAGGGGAGCGGCCTGATGCCATTAATCTTCTCGGGTTAAATAAATCTGTCATCATGATGACGATCTTCCAGTTTTATCACTAGCTCACGTAGCCTCTTTGAGTCGGCGTGCAACATAGAATCCCAGTGGCATCTTCCATTTCAGCCAGTCTTTATTTTCTCGTCGCCAATTGAATCTAGCTGTCTTTGTAAGATTTTGCCCCATCTGTCAGGCTGCCTTCGCCGTCGTCTTTCCTGCTAAACTTGGCTTCTGTGTAGTATTTGTTTTGATCATCTCGCATCCTTTCTTCGAGCGACATGATCCGCTTTGTGTCATTTCAATGTATTCGCTCTTTCCATCATGTCATTGACCTTTGTTGTACGTCTAACATCTACTACTTTGTCTGTCTTTTGCGTAGCCCAGTATAGATCTTTCATTTCTTTTTGGGCTACTACTAGTTTTCTAACAAAGAACTCATTTAGTGCCCATGGCTCACACATTTTTAGTGGTGGCATGCACCGACCAACTGTTTTCTTCAGTTCGGCCGACATCTTATACTTCAAAACTGAAGGGTCTCTGACGTAAGCTTTCCAGCCCAAATTCACACCTCGAAAAAGTCTGGTTTTATGGCCCCTTTCATATTTTCACGTTGACTCAGCTAGAAATATTCTGTGACCCTTTGCAGCTACCTCCTTGCAACACATACATTTTCTTCCGGTGCCCATGCATTCATCATTATCTTGGTTCTGTCAGTTCTTTTATAGGCCAACTTCAGAGAAAACTAGCACAAGCTCGCTATCTAATAAGTAAAGTTCTCATGTATTATTTGCAGATAGAAAAAGATCAACAAATCTCTGGTTATTTAATATCTTTCTCAGAACGTTCATTACCTTCTTTTTTCAGTTCAATTTTGCCATTGCCTTTTTTAGGCCTGCTGAAAATAGTTTGAGATATAGGTACCTTTCTTTACACCCTTTACAATGAGAAATTGATTGATTTGTTAAACAACACTCACACTGTGGTGGTTTTGTAATATTTTATACACGGTGAACTAGAACATCACTGACAAACTTTCAGAGGCGGTAGTGTGGACCGAAATAAGAAGCAAATCTTGTAAACATGGCCTCTATAATGCTTTCACTAAGAGCTATGAGCACTTGTCCATCTTCGATACTGCGAAACATCTCTCTTCCTCTACAAGCCGCTTGCTTTCCAAATTTTCGGTGGAGGTTGTATGGGACAAAACAAGAAAAACAGTGGCGTGAATGTGGACTTGAAAGTGCATACCTTAAGAGGTACGATCACTTGTGCTTTTACGCTAGTGTGACACACATTTAGTCTACTGAACAAGTGTGTATACCTCTTACCAGAGAGCTTGCAGTGAAAGATATGCGTTTCGTGGTATTGAAGATGAAAGTGCTCGTAGCTAAAAACGTATGCATTTTAGAGTTATTTTTACAAGAAAATTGTTTCTCGTTTCGGTCCATACTAGTGTCTCTGTGTGTAGAACTATGGTATACCCTCTATATGAGCTACATAGAGCTGTTTCTACTCCATGTTGTTCAGAGCCTCAAACACAGGCGGGGGACTGATCGAATTGAAGACCTTTACAAAATCTATAAAGGGAAGCCAAGAGACAGATGTTAATTGTTCAACTAATTGCTTCATGTAGTTGCACTACATTCTGCGCAAAAGTCAGTATTCTCGGTGACTTCAGCCAGGTGTAGTTGTCATTCTGGTTGTAAAATATTTTAGTGAAAATTTTGTACAGTGTGGGCAGAAGGCAGGTACTCTATTATATGTTTAGTAAATAAATAAAAATGTTTGTTAGGAACTGAAAATACGTGAAATATAGATAGCACATGAAATCTACATTATTTGTGTTGATTACTAGGTTGAGCGATCTAGCCATCTTCAGGTAATAACTTTTTTCCTTGCTGTAGGTGCCATTACGGCTTCACAAATCGTTAAAATGTTTTAAAATGCCATCATCCGTAGACGACATAGTTAAAAACAGCTTTCCATCTTTCGTGGCCAGTGTGATTGAACCTTTGTCATAAAACAAGGGCTTTATGACGTCACAATTTGACCGACAGAGTGAGTAAAATCAGTTATCCAGTTCTAACGGCACGACACCTGTACTTTAATACCGCCGTTCAATTACAGTGGCCACGAAAGATGGAAAGGTGTTTTCGGTTGTCAAGAATGGACGTTGTCACTTGGAGGAAGATTTTAACGAACTGGGAAGCTATAGCGGCACCAGTACTACTAAAGAATGTCATACGACCTGAAGACAGCTAGGCTGTTAGCCGAAACTATTAATCAATCCAAATAGAGAAAAGTCGTGGGTTTTCTCTGTTGTAAAAGCTTACAAGAGAGCACATACATTTTGCTTACAATATCAAGAAACTTCTTAATACTCCAAAAACCTTATTTAAATGGGGTAGAACGTCAAACGGGCTGACTTTGAGCAGGAGAGGCACGACAGAACATTATGATTTCCACTGTCTATACTTTTACAAATAAATTCATAAAACTTTTTCAGCATGATCAGGAAGGATTCGGGATTCACACCCATAGCAGTGGAAGTTCAAAAACGTAACAAAATAATTTTTTCTTATATCTGAAATTTCATCAGTTTTTCACTTATTATTGGCTGCATTTGTTCCTATAGGTACACTTTCCTTCACAACTAGGAGAGATTTTTCGATGAATTTTGCACAGCATACGAACCATAGTTACAGGTGTACGAAATCTATTAAAAACAGTGGTAAAAGTTTAGATATTTAACTATAAAATTTGAGTTTTTTCTAAACATGGATTTTAAAGTGTAACAGCTTATTCATTTTTTTTCTTAAATTCAATAAATTATAGTGTTTCATACACCTGTAAGTATGGTTTGTATGTTGTGCAAAATTCATCGAAGAGTATCTCCGACTTACGAAGAAAAGTGTACATATAGCATCAAATTCTGCCAACAGTAACTGAAAAAATGATGAAATATCACAGGTATAAATTATTTTGTCGTGTTTGTGAACTTGCACTGCTATGAGTGTGAATCCTGAATCCTTGCTGGTCACGCTGGCAAAGTTTTATAAATTTGAAACTTCCTGGCACATTAAAACTGTGTGTCGGACAGAGACTCGAACTCGGAACCTTTGCCTTTCGCGGGCAAGTGGTCGTAAAAGTATAAGACAGTGTGAATTAAAATGTCCTGTGGTGCCTCTCCTGCTCCAAGTCGGCCCGTTTGACGTCCTACCCCATTTAAATAAGGTTTTTGGAGTATTTTTATTTTGTGGGATAAAATTTTGTAAAGATGAATTGTGGAGTGAGAGCTGACGTGCGACTTTGCTCGTGTGTTGCAGCGGCTGGCGCCCGGCCGTAGTATGTTCTGAAGGCGAGCGCACGTCGAGTTAGACGGTGGGATCCCCGATGGCCCAGCATGGCAGCTCGCCCCCAGAGCTGCAGCGACCGCCGGCCGCGCCCGCGCTCGCGCTGGTGCACCGCCCTCGCGTGCCCCGGCCGCCGCCGACGACGCCGGCGGCGACGGCGGCGGCGCCGGCGACGACGGGGGCGGTGGTGGCGGGAGACGTCGTAACGCTGACGACGCCGCGGCCCGACACCGAGCGCGTCACCAACGAGTACGTGGAGACGCCGTTCCGGCCCGCGACGGCGGCGGCACCGTTGCCCGCCGCCGGCAAGCTGGCCGCCGCCCCCAAGCAGCGGCACCACCCGCTGTCCCTGCAGCTGCCGCCGGCCCGCGACTCGGCCCGCGACCACCAGGCGCTGCACCTGCCCGTCGTCGTGGCGCCGGGCAAGAGGCCGCAGCTGCCGCCCGCGCCGCACCACCACGCGCACCTCCTCCACCACCACCACCACCACCACCACCACCACGCGCACACGTTCGAGAAGGAGGGCCGCGGGTACCCGGGGCCGGCGGCGGCGCTGTCGGGCGGCGGCGCGGGCAGCCCGGCGTCGGGCTCCGCGTCGGGCTCGTCGTCGCCGGGCGGGCGCGGGTCGGACGGGCGCGTGGTGGCGGCGCCGGGCAGCCTGGGCCCGGCGGGCGGCGTGCCCGACTGCTTCCGCGGCTCCATCATCTGCCCCGAGTGCGGCCGCTGCCGCTGCGAGTCTTGCCGCAAGCCGCGCCCGCTGCCGTCGCGCTGGCTCTGCGACAACTCGTGCTACTGCTCGGCCGAGACGGCGCTCGACTACGCGACGTGCCTGTGCTGCGTCAAGGGGCTGTTCTACCACTGCTGCCGCGACCACGACCTGGAGGGCGCGGACGAGCCGTGCGCGTGCGGGCCGCCGCGCTGCGCGGCGCGCTGGGGCTGCCTGTGCGCGCTGTCGCTGGCGCTGCCCTGCCTCTGGTGGTACTGGCCGCTGCGCGCCTGCCTGCGCCTCTGCGAGGCCTGCTACCGCCGCCACAGCGCCGCCGGCTGCCGCTGCCGGCCCGCCAGCTCGCTGCTGCTCGCCGCCTCCCCGGACTTCTGACCTATTTATTTTTGTACCACTTACGCTCTAGTGTCGGCCGTATCAGGGATTATACATATATATATAAATATAAATACATACTCCTTTCCTCCATTTGTAACGCTTCCGGAAATAGAGGCGGAGCAAAAAAATAACAAAAAAAGTCAGTGTATACGTGGGCGCGCGCGTGTTCGTGTGTATGTGAGTGAATGATCGACTGTACACACTTGCTTGCGAGAAAGAGAAAGAGACTGCAGTTTCGGACCGTGAGGCGCTATCTTTCTCCGTCGCTGCCGGGACTTACTTTGGCAGCGAGCACTACCGCTTTTCTCCCGTCGTCCCGCCCGTCGTAATCGACGCCGGAGCGACGGCTCGTCTTCTTCTCTCCCTCCCCTCCGCCGTCTCCTTCCTCGGGGACCGTCTCCGGATTCGATAACTAGCGCCCAGGTCCCGGCGAGATTTCGCACCGATCGGAGTCGGCCGTTCGATCGTCCGGTCTCTGCGAAATGCTGCCTTACCTGTTTGTCTACTGTTCGTCAAACTTAATCGACTCTCCCACCCCTCTTGGCACTCTTACACACACACACACACACACACACACACACACACAGTCACCACATAGGTAACCTCACCTTGGAAGGCAAATATCGGAATAATTTTTAAAAAAATGTCACAATACATTACAGTACTGAACTTGCATTTGGACGGCAGTGGCAGTCGAGTTGTTGCGAACAGTCAAGCTCTAGTTTTGTGGGATCTTTTTTTGTAAAGTGTACGAGAATGTATCGTGGTTGCAAGTTCCTAGATAATATCTGAGAATTGGAGTGGGTGATGCTTTTTTTTTTTTTTTCTTCTTGTATTTTGGGTCGGGCCGCTTTCATTTAAAAAAAAAGAAAAAAATCCCAAACAGGCAGCGACGTAACGGTCGTTTCACGTACAGGCACCAGCTCTGTACGTTTCAGATACGCACACACAAACAGGCACGTAGAAAGTGAGCGGCTCGTTCAGTAGGTTTCCGGTCGAGGGACGTATCGGGCAGTCGGGAAGTCTTTTTTTTTTTTTTTTGTAACTCGTATATGACGCGTTAATCGTCAGTTGTAATAATTTCAGCTTTAAATCAAACAAAATCTAAATAAAAAGTCTTTTTTATAGTCGAAACAAATGAAACTAACTGTTAGTCAATGTTTGTATGTAGGGAAGAACTAAATTTTATCTACATGTATCACTTATGTTTCCTCTTGCCACAGTTTGTCATTCCACCTGTCAATCGGACGGGGAAAGGCGCATCAGGAATGTCGGTCGTATTTTGGAGTAGCCGTCTAAGACGCAATAGTCCAAATTACTGGCACACGGGGGAAGCAGCGATGATAAGTTTGTAGATAATTATTTCTAACTGTATTTATGTAAATTTGAAATGTTCTGTATAAAGACTATATAATTTTAATTTATTTTTGCACAAACACAACATTGCTAAACAATTTTGTGTTTCGTTAAACATACAAAAATATGGGGTACAAACTTGAAATAACTCACCTAATCTTACATTTTCCTTTCATTTATGTCAGACTTTCATTTTCAAAGGATTTTTATAGTATTTTGAGTGATTTTAAGCCGCTTACCTGTGCTGTCAAAGGATGCGTCATAGCAAACCAAAATGTTATTTAGTTTCTGGTCGCATTACGTTACTCACTGCCATTATTAGCAAAAATGAGGAAAAAGTGGCCTTCCTTTGGTTCTGTTCGATTATTTTGGGAAGTTGATGGATTGCAGACAATCTGAAATATATTTTGCAGTTTGGTGTAAGGTTAGTTATTTGTACTCTATGAAACATAATATTATGTGCTAGGATTGTACCAAAGATGGCCATCTTAACAGATGTATACAACTTGCCGTATGATAGGACTCATTTTACTACAAAATTTTACATACTAATAGTTACTATTAATGTTTTTACAAAACACATTTTATTAAGATTCTCATTACAACTTTTCATATTAAGAAGCATAGTATAAAACAAACGTAACTTGTTGAATATGGAGCAAGTATGTACAAAGATGTCTTTTTTTAACTTAATAATCTATGTATTTGTTGTAAAGAAAATGCTTATTTATTATATTTTTCTGTCCTTTCAGAAGATTTCTTAAACATAAAATAATTATATTGCTATAAATATATATATATGTATATGAAGTAATTTCCTTTCTGTTACTTTTTAGATGTTAAGGTTGATGCCTTATACAGTATTATCTAGTCTAAAAAACTTCAAGTTGTTTTGTCATCAGAATAAATAAATAAATAAATATTGTATAATTGTGTAACCAATTAGGGTATGCATATCTTGATTTCATTTCACAAAATCTTGCCTGCTTCAGAAATGAGGTGTTACTGAAAAGTTAGACTGAAACAGAACTTCATTTTCAAGTGAAGTACTGATATTTTTGCTCACAGTTTGAAGTTTAGTTACTATCTTGTATTGATGTAGGTGTCAATGCAGAATGAACAAATAAGATGTTATGGCCTCATTTTTGGAGTAAATACATTTTTTGTGGACTGAATCAAGAGTCATACCTTGATGCTATTCAATGTTGAATGATTGTATCATATTATTGTATAGGTGGCAAATGAACAAGTTATGCTGCTGTTTTTAATGACTCATACTAAATAATAGCAGATGTGCTATACTGTCTCGATAAAGATATGGTCATGTAAAAATGCAGCTTTGTATAATACTGTCTTGTAAATAATGTGAACTCGAAAATTGTAATAATAATAACAGTGATCAACTGCATTTACCTTTCTCATTTCTAATCCAGAATCCATGTTACATACATACATATAGTTGTGATGTTTTTAACTCATTCCATTAGGAAGCCAGGACTTTTTGCTTAAGTTCTCAATTATTTTGAACTATGAATACATAAAACCTCCAAGAAATTTTGTGAAAACACACCTATGCTGTCATTGAACAGGTAACGCATTATGACATCCATTTGACAGCAATAAGTTCAAACCATACACAAAAATAACAGCACATTGTTTTAGACCAGATTTTTTCCAAACACATGAAAACTTGTTTTGCAAGAATTTTTCTGTTATTGGTACAGTGAGCACATTCGTAATCTTCACCTCACTTTTGACACCACAGAAAAAGCATTCAAGTAATTTCAGTTCAGACTAAAAAATGAAATTAAAACTAAACTCCTCTCAAATGGCCCCTGAAGGCCCAATAGTACTGACCAGCTGCTGTGTCATCCTCAGCCTGTAGGAGTCCTTGGATGTGGATATTGAGACACATGTGGTCAGCAGACTGTTCTCCTGGCTGTATGTCAGGTTCCAAGACCGGAGCTACTGCTTTTCAATGAAGTAGCTCCTCAGTTTGCCTCACAAGGCCTGAGTGCAACCCACAATTGTATTTTAAATGAACAAAAATTATGAAAGGAGGCCACTACTATTTATAAAGATGACATGTTGAGTCACAGACAGGCACAATGAAGACGTACACGTTAAGCTTTCAGTGAAAGCCGTTGTCAGAAAAGATAAAGCAAGCACACTGCACCACACACAGACATGATGGCCAGCAAGTAGCAATCTATATTTCCCATAATGGCTGATATTCCAATCTGGACTTACTGTTGCTTGTAGTTAGAGGTTGTTAGTGATGAGCACTACCCTGAAAAATCTAACTTTCAAACACATTCATTTTTATATAATTCAAAATGAATGATAGAGCACAGCTGGAAACTTATTTTTCAGTTTATGGGAATGGGTTTCTAGATAAATATAGTGTAGCAGGTGTGTTAAATAAGGAAAAAATCAAGTCACCTTTTATGAAGCAATGTGTGGAGTACAGAAATCATCATTCACACTAGCTTTTGTACAGTAGTTCTTTTTCTAGCAAGACACATTAACGCACATGCCTGCAGCAACACAATTATTAATATTAGCATAGTCCTGTGATTTATCATGGTCACCAGTTTCCATCATCTGCGGTTTGTGCAGAATCATTAACAGTACAGTTTTTTAAGAATGAATTGATATTTTGCAGGGACAAACAGTATGCCTGTGTTCAATTGAAGGGAGTATAAGAAATTGGTTTGTGGCTTTGAGAAAATACTACTACTACTAAATAAGCTGGATAGTTGATACAGTGCTTGGGAGAAAAAGAAACAGGATATACTTGAGCATCAAATCATTATATAGATGCAAACAAATTTAAAAAATCAGGATAAATTTATGCCTCATTTCTACTTCTCTTGCTATCATTTTCTTATTGGGAAACAGCATGTTACATCCAATTTAATCCTCCAGCTGCAGTTTTTTTTCAAACAATTATCCTGTTCTTATAAATGTGTTTAAGAATTAACATAAGGCAATCAGGTAAGTTTAGTCTTTATATATATATTCCACTAATATAGTCAAGTTTTTACACCACTCATAATGGACCTTCTTTGAACAGTCATACACTGTTACAATCACTTTACTGGTTACCAAAGATTTATGTGTACATATCTTTTTCAGCGGTTTAAGGAACCTGAATTTTCCATGAATCTAAAAGATGGAGCAATACAGAACACTATTTAATAAAATTATATACTCAATGGTTACTTTTATTTTCAACTGTATCTCTAAGTTAGCTTTGTCATAGAGTCACTGTTTTAATGCAGAGTAACTGATATTTATTAACTTTTTATTCACTTAAAAAGTCATAAATATAATGATCCATTTATTATTCTTTGTGGAAGACACATCTGTTAAAACAGCTATGGTGGGGAATCAGCACTTGGAGTATTTGTTGGCAGGTGAGGAAATATGATGAAATTACAGTGGTAATGCTCTCAAGTCTCTATGATCACTTTATGAAATGGAATTAAAAATAAGAGTGAATGAACGTATCTTAAATTATGAAAATACATAAAAAAGAATTATATATCAGAAAATTTTTGCTGCATAGGATGTATCTAAAATATCTTTTTGTGGAGGCAATATGATATAGGACTTGATCTGACCCACATCTTTAGCAGTACTCATATGTATCACGGACACAATAAACAAAATAACATAAACTGAAATAATCTTAAGTGACATAAAAACTAATGTGCATGCTGTATCATTAAATACTGTAGTATTCCCTGCATGTTTGGTGAAACCTAAGAACTAAGGCTTCTCTGTTACGACTGTGTAGATCTGTTTTTGAGTTACGTACCACCAGTATGTTAAACTACAGAGTGACAGCTTAAAATTACAAATGTTTTCACAAATCTGAAATGACAGAGTGTAAGCACTGATATTCGGCAAAGCATTAGCGTTCTTGCCAAAAGTGAAACAGATTCAAAATAACAGTGGGACAAGAACTCTGTCCAAACAAACAGGAACATGCAGCACGTAATTTCTGCATAATTGACTAGATTATTATTTTTCTTTGGAGAGCAATATAGAAGGATCGAATCAAAGAAAAAAGTCAATGAACGAAAAAAGAATTCAGAACTAAAAGGTTTCTTAAGTGGAAGAGTTGTCTTAGTGCAAAAATGTGTAATTGAATTAGATTATATGCTTGACAACATACGTTATACAATGTGTGAATAGTAATGACACATGTATTGTGGAAAGCAGCCACGGTAGCGTAAGGGAGTACTTGAAATGGATAATAGCCTATTACAAGGTACAGACGAATTGCGAAAAGAACGTCCGAAGTATTCCGGAGTATCACATAACTCAACGAAGAGTGAAGCAGAGGGGAAGCGCCGTGAGAAATCAGCATGTGGCGTGGATTGATGATGTCAATGCTGTGGTATGTGTACAGAAGTGAACAGAATACGGGATGGGAAGAATGATCTGTGCTACAGCAGTTACGAGCATTGACGTCAAAGTTGAGATTCTGATGAACTATACGTAAACAAATTTCTAAGAGGATACTGTTTCTTACTCTTGACTCATCATTCCGTGCGTCCATTACAGAGTTTGCGTTATAATGGACGGTTTTCCATGTTATCTGCCTCTCCACTGGTTCGACGGTCTTGAAACTACCTTTATGAAGACACTATTGAGAGTAATTCTCTCAAAAAATGGCAATAAGTCAAGGAAGTAAGAAGTGGGGCACATGTGTGTCGTACACTCTGTAGAGCAAGGGTGTCCAACACAGAGGCTGCATCCCAAAGCAGGTATGAAGTATCAGTGCGGCGCAAGAAGTGAACGTTTGTCACATGAACGGAAGAAATTACGTTTGTGTAAAATTGTGTTCAATTGAATATTTTCGGTCTGAAATTACAGCCACATCATCCCATTCTCTCCTGGCTCCATCCCATAGCTTATGTTTTTAAGTATATTATGTGTCACCCATAAATACTCGTCTTCTCCCAGTGTGGCCCAGGTAAGCTAAAAGGTTGGACACCCCTGCTCCAGAACCATGATAGGCCAACCGAAATGTCCGCTATTTTCTGTAGCTTATATCGGCGATGACACCAGATCAGTTCGCATCGTTACCCTCTAAACAGTATGAAAAACAGATTTAGATACATGGACATGATCGTACACAACAGAAAGAAATTATGGGCGTGTGTACATAGGATTCCCAAAAGCAAAGTAAATTAAAGTTCAGGGATAAGAAATCGAAACTTTGAGGTTTGCCGATAACATAATGCTCTAAGGTACTTCAAAATATTTGAAGGAGCAATTGAACTTAGTGGACTATGTCTTGAAAAGAAGATAAGTTGAATATCAACAAAAGTAAAACAAAGGTAGTCGAATTAGTCCGTGTGATGTTGAGGGAATCAGATCAGGAAATGAGACACTAGAAGTAGTAGCAAGACAAATGACGATGGTCAAACCAGAGAAGATATACACTGCGGTACAATAGTCATGCGATTTCTCCTAATACAGCGCTGGACCTTCTGCTACCCCGCATAGTGCAGTAACTTGACATGGCACGGGCTCAACAAGTCATTGTAATTATCCTGCAGAAGTACTGAGCCATGTTGCCTCTATAGCTACCCATAACTGCGAAAGTGTTGCCGGTGCAGGATTTTGTACACGAACTGACCTATCTATTACGTTCCGTAAATGTTCGACGGGATTCATGTTGAATGATCGGGGTGACCAAATCTTTCACCTGAACTGTTCAGAATGTTCTTCAAACCAATCTCGAACAACTGTGGCCCAGTGACACGGAGCTTTGCCATCCATAAAAATACCGTCGTTGTTTGGAAACATGAGGTCCATGAATGGCTGCAAATGCTTTCCAAGTAGCCGACCAAGACATTTCCAGTCAATGATCGATTCATATGGATCAGAGAACCCAGACAATTCCACGTAAACACAGCCCACGCCATTATGGAGTCACTATCAGCGTCCACACTGCAGCCATTCACCCTGGTGGGAAACTGACGAAAAAAATCAGAATTTCAAAGTCATTTTAAGTGGTATAATGGACAGGCTAACAGCTTCACAGACAGACGGTGGATTCGAATGTAGTCAGATTCTCTAATTTTCATTTTAAAATCATTTCCGAAATTACTTCGATCATTATTTTTGTTCAGTTAATTGGTTTACATGCAATTTTTCACTTTCGTTCTTTTGTCACATCATTTTAATCATCATATGAACTTCATTTTTTCATTTTGATTTACACAATTCTTTTTCAAATAGGAATTTTTGTGAATATGAATTTAATTATATTTATCTATTATAATTTTTAATGGTTTGAAAATTCCGATCTATCAGTTAAAAAATAAAAGACCAAATAATCTATTCATATTTGTGCAAAGCTGTGAAAAATGCATTTTTCTTATCAGACGTGAAATTTTTTGCATGGTAGTCGTCTTGCAAACATTTAAAACATAACCTACATACCCATTGCACTATGGACAAAAAGTGGGTTTATAAGTAAAACGAAATTCAATCTTGATGGGAAGTAGATATAATGAACGCAATAATGTCGACGAAAAAGCAGGGTGGTGAAAAATGAAAATGAGCGTTTGGCGTCATTGGCAGGGAGGCCCGTTGCGGGGCAGGTCCGACCGCCTTGGTGCAGCTCTTATTACATTCGACGCCCCATTGGGCGACCTGCGCGCTGGATACAGATGAAATGATAATTAAGATAGCACAACACCCACTCCCAGAAAATCCCAGACTCAGCCGGGAATCGAACCCTGGTCCATAGGACGGCAAGCCGTCACACTCACCACTCAACTATCGAGACAGACAGCAGTTTAATAAAAGAAATTAAATCGAAATTAATACATAAGAATAATTATAACCACTTGGATAAACATTTCCAGTGGAGATGGAATGATATGAGGAAGAAAAACGAGAGCAAATGAAGAAGTTAATATTATTATTAAGGGATAGAACTAAAAAATTAAACTTAAATCAATCAATTGAATAAAAATGATGATCAAAGTTATTACGATAAAGATTATTAAAAATACAAGAAATAAAATGAACTTACTGCACCTGACAAAATTTGAATGCACAACCTCCTGCATGCAAATCTATTATCCTACCCTATTATACCACACAAAAGGACTATCTAATGCAACTTTCTCAACGCTATCGAATGTCACACAGAATTCCCAATTTTTTTCGTCAGTTACTCGTAAACGAGGAGCCATCAGGGTGAAAGCTGCAGTATTTGATACCATGTAAGGTGTCAGGCAAATCCAACAGCTTCCATGAAAACCCTGACATGATAAGCAAATCCAGTAGTATGTCACATAGCTCCGAATAAATTGTGACATTAAATTAACCAAAGTAATACGAGTAACGAGTGAGCAAATGGAATACCACAGACTAACACTAGAATGCCTAAATGCATGTCATACCTTCCCACTGTGAGCCCGACGCAGTTCCGAGGGGAGAAACGAGAACAGAAGCCGAGAGCAGAACCGTGTTAAGCTAGAAGGCCCTACGATAAGGGACGGACTGGACACACACATCGCTAGCCTACCGCTAAGACCACACAACCCGCAAGTTTTAGCGGGAAACTTTTTCACGTCTCTGTTACGTCAAGGACCACCCCCCAGCCCATGTTAAAAGCTAGAGTCCTCCAGAAAAACAGTATAGACACAAAGCCCATGCCTACTACAGTAGTACAAGTTTATGTGCCAACTAGCTCTGCAGATGAGGAAGAAATTGAAGAAATGTATGATCAAATAAAAGAAATTATTCAGATAGTGAAGGGAGATGAAAATTTAATAGTCATGGGTGACTGGAATTCGGTAGTAGGAAAAGGAAGAGAAGGAAACGTAGTAGGTGAATATGGACTGGGGCAAGTAAATGAAAGAGGAATCCGCCTGGTAGAATTTTGCACAGAGCACAACTTAATCATAGCTAACACTTGGTTCAAGAATCATAAAAGAAGGCTGTATACATGGAAGAAGCCTGGAGATACTAAAAGGTATCAGATAGATTATATTATGGTAAGACAGAGATTTAGGAACCAGGTTTTAAATTGTAAGGCATTTCCAGGGGCAGATGTGGACTCTGACCACAATCTATTGGTTATAACCTGTAGATTAAAACTGAAGAAACTGCAAAAAGGTGGGAATTTAAGGAGATGGGACATGGACAAACTAAAAGAACCAGAGGTTGTACAGAGTTTCAGTGAGAGCATAAGGCAGCAATTGACAGGAATGGGGGAAAGAAATACAGTAGAAGAAGAATGGGTAGCTTTGAGGGATGAAGTAGTGAAGGCAGCAGAGGATCAAGTAGGTAAAAAGACGAGGGCTAGTAGAAATCCTTGGGTAACAGAAGAAATATTGAATTTAATTGATGAAAGGAGAAAATATAAAAATGCAGTGAATGAAGCAGGCAAAAAGGAATACAGACGTCTCAAAAATGACATCGACAGGAAGTGCAAAATGGCTAAGCAGGGATGGCTAGAGGACAAATGTAAGGATGTAGAGGCTTATCTCACTAGGGGTAAGATAGATACTGCCTACAGGAAAATTAAAGGGTCCTTTGGAGATAAGAGAACCACTTGTACGAACATCAAGAGCTCAGATGGAAACCCAGTTCTAAGCAAAGAAGGGAAAGCAGAAAGGTGGAAGGAGTATACAGAGGGCCTATACAAGGGCGATGTTCTTGAGGACAATACTATAGAAATGGAAGAGAATGTAGATGAAGATGAAATTGGAGATATGATACTGCGTGAATAGTTTGATAGAGCATTGAAAGACTTAAGTCGTAACAAGGCCACGGGAGTAGACAACATTCCATTAGAACTAATGATAGCCTTGGGAGAGCCAGGCCTAACAAAACTCTACAATCTAGTGAGCAAGACGTATGAAGCAGGGCAAACACCCTCAGACTTCAAGAAAAATATAATAATTCCAATCCCAAAGAAAGCAGGTGTTGACAGATGTGAAAATTACCGAACTATCAGTTTAATAAGTCACAGCTGCAAAATACTAACACGAATTCTTTACACACGAATGGAAAAACTTGTAAAAGCCGACCTCGGGGAAGATCAGTTTCGATTCCGTAGAAACACTGGAACACGTGAGGCAATTACTGACCCTACGACTTATCTTAGAAGCTAGATTAAGGAAGGGCAAACCTACGTTTCTAGCATTTGTAGACTTAGAGAAAGCTTTTGACAATGTTGACTGGAATACTGTCTTTCAAATTCGGAAGGTGGCAGGGGTAAAATATAGGGAGCGAAAGGCTATTTGCAATTTGTACAGAAACCAGATGGCAGTTATAAGAGTCGAGGGACATGAAAGGGAAGCAGTGGTTGGGAAGGGAGTGAGACAGGGTTGTGGTCTCTCCCTGATGTTATTCAATCTGTATATTGAGCAAGCAGTAAAGGATACAAAAGAAAAATTTGGAGTAGGTATTAAAATCCATGGAGAAGAAATAAAAACTTTGAGGTTCGCCGATGACATCGTAATTCTGTCAGAGACAGCAAAGGACTTGGAAGACCAGTTGAACGGAATGGACAGTGTCTTGAAAGCAGGATATAAGATGAACATCAACAAAAGTAAAACGAGGATAATGGAATGTAGTCGAATTAAGTCGGGTGATGCTGAGGGAATTAAATTAGGAAATGAGACACTTTAAGTAGTAAAGGAATTTTGCTATTTGGGGAGAAAAATAACTGATGATGGTCGAAGTAGAGAGGATATAAAATGTAGACTGGCAATGGCAAGGAAAGCGTTTCTGAAGAAGAGAAATTTGTTAACATCGAGTATAGATTTAAGTGTCAGGAAGTCATTTCTGAAAGTCTTTATATGGAGTGTAGCCATGTATGGAAGTGAAATATGGACGATAAATAGTTTAGACAAGATGAGAATAGAAGCTTTCGAAATGTGGTGCTACAGAAGAATGCTGAAGATTAGATGGGTGGATCACATAACTAATGAGGAATTATTGAATAGGATTGGGGAAAAGAGAAGTTTGTGGCACAACTTGACCAGAAGAAGGGATCGGTTGGTAGGACATGTTCTGAGGCGTCAAGGGATCACAAATTTAGAAGGGAAGCGTATAGGGTAAAAATCGTAGAGGGAGACCAAGAGATGACTACACTAAGCAGATTCAGAAGGATGTGGGTTGCAGTGGGTTCTGGGAGATGAAGAAGCTTTCACAGGATAGAGTAGCATGGAGAGCTGCGTCAAACCAGTCTCAGGACTGAAGACCACAACAACAACAACATAGTTATTGAGAAGCCACATCAGCCACTGTAATTTACGACATGTTAAATAAGTAATTAAAGATAATCGAGGGTCACTGTAGACCATTTTGATAGTTTGCTCTTTTGTGAAACTTAATTTAAACCTAGATTATAGATGTGATATGGCATAGGTCATCCTTCGATGCATTGTAGAACTTGGAAACCCATTCAGGGAATTTCGTTCACATTTTTGTTGAATGCAGTTGGTTTTTACCATCCTGTATTAAAACACTTCCTTTTATCAATAGTGCGATTTATAAACAATGTTTTGTGAGTAGAATAAAATTTCCAATGGTAAACTTAACTGCTTTTTCGACGTTATTTTACCAGCTAACTAAAAATAGGAAAGCCTTGAACCCCTTCCACTAAATGTAGTTAGTATTAAGATTCTTTTACAGGGAGTGCAGTGGAGCTGACGCTGAGGTCATTTAGTATTTGGTTAGATCATCGCTAGTCACACTGAACGTTTCTGAATTCTACATGTCATGTGTGGTCTGGCGTCTCCTTACCAGCAACAGGTCCCAGGTTCAAACTAGTCAATTCCCTAAAAAACACACTCAGAGCGTCGTTGCGCGAAAGTGGTAGGGAGACACGATATAGCACAAACAGACACCACCATGAATGTTTAGAACGTACAGATAGTTCCAAAAAGTCGATCGCACCGCTGGCGACGCCTCCTTCTGAGTGCAAATGACAGCTCCTACTGCTGTTGCATGACAGGTACCTATGGGCCCGTGTTGTTCGATGGAGTCCGAGCGGGAGAGATATTCCTCCAAGTTGGCGTGTGTGCGTATTTAATGACAGCTCCGCCAATGCACTGCCCTTTTATATCATGTGTGCGCGATACTACAGCCATCTGTATGCGTGCATATCGCCATCCATGACTCTTGTCACCTCGGTCTAAAATACAGACTGTCAATGACAAGGAATGCATTTCTGAAGTAATTAAACCGGTTAATGTCAAGTGTCACATTAAATGCCGATAACTCCGTTCTGATGATATTTAAACTGAAGTGTAGCCTAGTACAAAAGTGAAACATGCACGAAAAACAGTTGAGATAAGAAGGGAATAGTATCTTTTGATATCTTGTGTTGGAGAGGAATGATGAAGATTAGGTGGAGAGCTCGGATGTGTTATGAAGAGGTACTGATTATAACTGGGAAGAAAAGAAATTTTTGGCATAACTTCACTGCACGAAGCGATGGATTGAGATGATACATCTGATGCACCAAGGAATTGTTAATATGGTAATGAAGGGAGGGATCCAAATTGCGCAGTGAGACTGGAGATGGACTATAGGACGCATTCACGTAAGTTGCAACAGTTATGCAGAGTGGAAGAGGCTGGTGCAAGATGACTGGAGGGGAAAGAGTAAAGGCCGCTGGACCTGATGGAATACCAGTTCGACTTTACACAGTGTACGCGAAGGAACTTGCCCCCTTTCTTGCAGCGGTGTACTGTAGGTTTCTAGAAGAGCGTAGCGTTCCAAAATATTGGAACAGGGCACAGGTTACCCCCGTTTTTAAGAAGGGACGTCGAACAGATGTGCGGAACTATAGACCTATTTCTCTCTAACGTCCATCAGTTGTAGAATGTTGGAACACGTATTATGTTCGAGTATAATGACTTCTCTGGAGACTAGAAATCTACTTTGTACGAAACAGCATGGGTTTCGAAAAAGACGATCGTGTGAAACCCAGCTAGCGCTATTCGTCCACGAGAATCAGAGGGCCATAGACACGGGTTGCCAGGTAGATGCCGTGTTTCTTGACTTCCGCAAGGCGTTTGATACAGTTCCCCACAGTCGTTTAACAAACAAACTAAGAGCATATAGACTATCAGACCAATTGTGTGATTGGATTGAAGAGTTCCTAGATAACAGAACACAGCATGTCATTCTCAATGGAGAGAAGTCTTTCGAAGTAAGAGTGATTTCAGGTGTGCCGCAGGGGAGTGCCATAGGACTGTCGCTATGTACAATATATATAAATGACCTTGTGGATAACATCAGTTCACTGAGGTTTTTGCGGATAATGCTGTAGTATATGAGAGGTTATAACAATGGAAAATTGTACTGAAATGCAGAAGGATCTGCAACGAATTGACGCATGGTGCAGGGAATGACAATTGAATCCCAATGTAGACAAGTGTAATGTGCTGCGAATACGTAGAAAGAAGGATCCTTTATCATTTAGCTACAATATAGCAGGTCAGCAACTGGAAGCAGTTAATTCCATAAATTATCTGGGAGTAGGCATTAGGAGTGATTTAAAATGGAATGACCATATAAAATTAATCGTCGGTAAAGCAGATGCCAGACTGAGATTCATTGGAAGAATCCTAAGGAAATGCAATCCGAAAACAAAGGAAGTAGGTTACAGTACGCTTGTTCGCCCACTGCTTGAATATTGGTCACCGGTGTGGGGTCCGTACCAGATAGGGTTGATAGAAGAGTTAGAGAAGATCCAACTAGAGCAGCGCGCTTCGTTACAGGATCATTTAGTAATTGCGAAAGCGTTACGGAGATGATAGATAAACTCCACTGGAAGACTGTGCAAGAGAGACGCTCAGTAACTCGATAAGGGCTTTTGTTGAAGTTTGGAGAACATACCTTCACCGAGGAGTAAAGCAGTATATTGCTCCCTCCTACGTATATCTCGCGAAGATACCATGAGGATAAAATCAGAGAGATTAGAGCCCACACAGAGGCATACCGACAATCTTTCTTTCCAAGAACAGTACGAGGCTGGAGTAGAAGAGAGAACCGATAGAGGTACTCGAGGTACCCTCCTCCACACACCGTCAGGTGGCTTGCGGAGTATGGATGTAGATGTAGATGTAGATGTAGATACTCCGAACGAAGACTCCAGCAATAACATTAAGCCACAAGCGTCAGGGGATGATGGACGTATTGCAGAAAGTATGGAAAAGGAAAAATAGGATGGCCTGGTCTATGAGGACGAAACTAGAGTCGTACGTTTCTAAAAGCTTTAGAGTGCTGTGCTGGACGCACAAAGTGTCCGCTACACGACATGGGTTTCCATCAAATATTAACGATTGTTGCAAAAGCTGAGATGACACAGCCTCTGTTCCACAAACATTTATAACTGCACATTATTCCAGTGAGACTATGACTGCTACTGAATCCCGAACGTTCAAATCATTTTGCGTCATATCACAGCACCTGCTCTTGCCCTTGTAGTCTCCTCGCTATCTACGACAAGAATTGAAGAGCGACCCTCTCGACTTCGTTTATGATACGGTTGTCGGCCTGATACGATACTGTAGGATAGGCGGAGGTAAAACTGGCGCCGAGTAACAAACTGTCCGATGCCAATTCAGGAGCTGAGTACCAGGTTGTCTTGTAACTTGTTGTTCCATGAAATTTCGTCCCGGCAGATCCCTCCAGAGCTGAGAAAAGGAAGTAAGCTTGTCTTTTGCTGCTCGTGCTGACATATACCTTGTCTGACGTTTTACTTAAACAATGTATAATACAGTGTTGGAAAAGAAGAATCAACGAATTACTCATTGACAATACTCCATTTAACCTCCACTTTCGCGTGGAAATAATTATCCTAGTTGATCCATAGAATCAACAATAGTGTATTTGTCAGAAACTGGTGAAATGAGGCAAATCCCCGCAGGTGCTTCGGTCTGAAATCCCGCAGCTCTAACAATGTGAGACATTTCTTCAATGACAACCCATGCAAAAGATGACATTCAACAAACAATGCGTAAGATTATCTCGTCTGAAGATATAATTCCGTTGTCTAAAATAAAAATGTAGGGGAAATTTTCTGGCAAAACATCGAAATCTGTGCTGCTAACGTCAGCGCTCAATAAAGGACGAATGAAAAAAGAATCTATGGGAAACAAGCTTGCTACTGAGAAGGAATGAAGTGCCAAAGAAAAAAAAAGAGCTTACTGTAGAAACAAAACTAACTAAGCTACATTTTATTACATCAGTGCCAAAAGAAATAAAGAAAACGGATCAAACAGAGAGGTGACTAGTGTTCACAGTCTGATACGGAACTCTCACAACATGACAGTAGCTCAGACGCAGATATTGACGTAATCCTTGGAGAAGAAGTATCTGAAGAAGGAGAAGTGCCTGGAACTTCAAGGAAGAATCAGAGGACCTAACAACGTACACTTTTTACCTGATACCTAGACAGCTTAGCCTCAGTAACAGAACGCGTCCAGGTTACGCTACTAACCTCCTTCTGTGGAGAAGAAAGTACCTGTAAGCATTATGTTAAAATTTACAGGACACTTCAGTTCAATATTGTGTTAGGTAACTTGGCTACAATACAACAACGCTGGAAAGGATTATTTCAAGAGTGATTTTATTATGAACACCTCATGTGTATCTCTAATGGGGCAAGGACCAGAACTGCGGGGCTTTACCAAATTTTGTGGGGTAAAATCCCACAACTTTTTGTTTTGGATAAATTGTAAACTTCTCTGTAATTAATAATCAGACAGTGCTGGAATTTGTATGTATTGTAGGTAACAACCGAACGTATGACTTTAATTTGAAATCGCAGGAAAATACAGTAAATCCCCAATTTACCACAATATTAGAAAAACCGAAAATTGTGTCGTGCTACCTCCAACTACCCTAAGAACTTATAAAATAAAAGAATAAATTATAAGATATGGCAGCAATTCTAGATTTTGAATATTTCGTCAGATTTATCAGGCTTTTAACTATGTTATCGCTTTTTCTTTTTTTTCAATTTCCATAAACTGTTTCCTATGTAAAGGAGAAGTAATATTCATTTACAAGAATGTCGTTGATTTCTTATCTTCAGAAACATTTTTTGTTCCATTTATTATACAGTTTTAATCACTGGATTTTATTCACAAAATATTCCTGTCTGCTGAGTACACAATTTTTAATTTGTCAGCTGTGAATAAAAGATATGGGCCATTAAGAATAGGTGTGGCAATTGACTTTTAAAATTAATACGTGGTAGTATCATAGTATTCTGTACTTTCCAATCAGATCATATTAGAAAACAAAAATGTAAAAGTATCGCCTTTATTTGTGCCACAGAGAGGCTGTTATTAAATAGCTGTTTGTTACTGTGTGATACATTGCATTTGTTCTAAATACTGTCATTAGTCAGTGTAATTGCGACGCAGTTACTCCGCTACTGGACTAGAATTTTCCATTGCAGAACTTCCAGATTTGCATTTGGCCTTGAATAACGGAGAAAGGCTTACCTGTCCAAGCTAGATCCAAACAGGTCCAGCAATGAATTGAGTTCTTTCTGTCGTGAATATCTTCTCTTCTCTTCATACTAGCAAGTGAAAAAATATACTTCGGCGTACAGCAAAAACATCGCAAACGTGGGGGAAGTAAAGGTTAATTCTGGAAACAGTGGAGTAACAGAGAAATGAATGTGAGGCGTTCTTTCAGTTTTGTAAAGCTTCATTCACCTTTCCAGTTACAGGGATCCAAAAGAAATAATTTCTCGTCAATCTGCAAAATTGTAATTTTTTTGAAAACTACTTAACTGCATTTTTTAAAATTTTATTTGAAGCTTTAATTTGTCACGACGCCAGACTGATTACCACACTCAAAGGTGACTTTTTTGTAAGCCAGTGCCACAGCAGACTTCGCACTACGCTGTACTTTTGTCGTGAACATCGGTCCCACTATATCACTACTAGAAAATGGGACGTATCCTGCGGCATTAAGGATCGTTAATTGGATAATGGAAGGACCTGTGAGGGATAAAGATTGTAGAGGGATATTCAGTCTTGGAAGCAGTTTGGAAATCCAAATCGATGTAGGTTGCAGTAGATATGTTGACCAGGAAAGTATTTCGGCTCGGACAAACATATTGATGCCACAGTTTCGTCAAGAATCATTTAAAGGTCCCTTATTGCACAGAGATAGTCGTTTACCTGCAAACTTCTGCAGTTGTCCCTTAGAGGCCGCTGAGTGTGCCATCATGCCTACGGCAACGCCAGTCGAGACCAGTTGGGACAGTGCAGAGTGTATCTACAATGGTGTTTTCTGAAGTTATTTGCGTAGTGAAGCGTCAGATGGGTCGGTGACTGGTAATCAACTCTGCTAATGTATTGCGATTGATTGACAAGAAGCTGGGACAATCTCTTCTTCGTGGATGTAGTATTGGTGTTGAAGATCAGTCATTAGCATGTTCTTTGGTATCTATTATACTGCAACAATATTACCACTGGTTAGAAACAGATATTACTGTAACATTAACGCGTACACTGAGGCAACAAAGGTCATTGGATACTCCTACTCATTGGATACACTTTCGTGTAGGACCTCCTTTTACCCGGCGTGGTGCAGCGTCTCGACATGGCATGAACTCAACAAGTCGTTGGAATTGCCATGCAACAATCTGAGAGATACTGCATCTACAGCCGCCCATAACTGCGAAAGTGTTGCCGGTCCAGGATTTTGTACACGAACCGACCTCTCGATTACGTCGCATAAATGTTCGATGATATTCATGTTGGTTGATCCGAGTGGCCAAACCATTCCCTCGAATTGTCCAGAATATTCTTCAAACTAATCGCGAACACTTGTGGCCCAGTTACATGGCACATTGTCATACATAAAAATTCCATCGTTTTTTGGCAGCATGAACGGTTGCAAATAGCCTCTCAGTAGCCGAACATAGCATTTCCAGTCAATGATCGGTTCAGTTCCGTGTAAAGGCAGCCTATGCCATTATGGAGCTACCACCAGCTTGCACAGTGCATTGTCGACAACTTGGGTCCATGGCTTCGTGGGGTCTACGCCACACTTGAACCCCTCCATCAACTCTTACGAACTGAAATCTGGACTATCTGAGCAGGCCACGGTTTTACAGTCGTCTAGGGCGCAACCAACATGGACATGAACCCAACTGAGGCGCTGCAGGTGATGTCGTGCTGTTAGCAAAGACACTTGCGTCGTGAGTCTGCTGCCATAGCTTATTAACGACTAAGTTCGCCGCAGTGTCGAAACGGAAACGTTAGTCGTACATGCAAATTGATTTCTGCGTTTATTTCACGCATTGTTGCTTCGCTTTTAGCACTGGCAACTCTACGCGAACGTCACTGCTCTCGGTCGTTAAGTGAAGACCGTCGGTCACAGCGTTGTCCGTACTAAGAGGCAATGCCTGAAACATGATATTCTCGGCACACTCTTGACGCTCGGAATATTAAATTGCCTAACTATTTCCAAAACGGAATGACCCATACATCTAGCTCCAACTATCCTTCCGCGTTCAAAACCTGTTAATTCCCGTCGTGCGGCCATAATCATGTAGGAAACGCTTCCACATGAATTATCGGAGTGCAAATGACAGCTAGGCTTTTGTATTTTGCGTATATGATACTGCAGCCATCTGTACATTTGCATATCGTTATTCCACAACTTTTGTCAACGCGGTAGTGGTACAGCAGGTTCAAGAAGAGCCAATGGAAGCTGTCGGCCGCGGGGGGGAGGGCGGGGGGGAGGAGAAGGGGAACTGGAATTCCAACTTTTTCCTGATACTAAGTTTAAAGGCGAAAGTGTCATTACCGTCTTAGTACAACACACTACTGAACACATACGATGATTTTCACGTCAGAGGTTTTCGAGACATATGACAAGCTCCTGAAAGGATAACCTAAACTGAAGGCTAAAAGCAATATTAAAAGCATACTGGACTATATGGCAAAGAAAAGAGAAAACAAAACATTTCTTGAAGGACATTGCAAGCTGCAGTTCGAAGCAGCAAGCAATGTGTACTGGAGAAGTTCGATGAAGCGCGTCCATTATCGGCCTTTACAGCACTGGGCATTGGACATGGCCAGAAATCTTGGGTGTCAAACTTTACAGCAGCACTGTGATTTACTGCTACTTTGAAATAGGAGTTTAAGATAACTATGCTCTAAGCACGAAATGATAAGAGTGACGATGAAGAGATGATTCAAAGAGCTTAAACATTTGCTGCTTCAGTCAGCTTGCATATGGCGATAGAAAACATCCAAATTTGTTCTGTATGGAACTGTAATCAGAATCAGTCACCTATGAGCTTCCTTCCGAAAAAAAAAACGCTACCCATGCAAGGGGAGAGAAAAATGCCTCGACGTTGCAATCAGTTAACCTTGCAACACACAGCTACACAATCGGCATTGCTATGTCAATTATGGATGGACTATTGGCAGACAGACTTTACATACACTGCAGAGCCACAACATTACGACCACCTGCATAACAGCTTGTTTGTACAGATCTGGAACGCAATACTCATTGATTCTGTGTATGAGGGTTCTGACAGTTGGTCGTTAGATTTGTGGAGGTACGTGAGTAGTGGAATGAAGACAGTTCTGGCGCAATATGAAATCAAATTGGTATCTAATTGATTATTCAGATTGATTAATTGATCAATTAACTTTCCCCAGACCCTGATAACTTCATGTGTCTTCCCCAGCTGGAATGTCGGTCCCCCTCAGGGAACTCCCAGCCCTTTTTCCTCCTGTGACATAATCCTGAATAGTGGCCTGGGAAAAATGGCGTTAAATTCAAATTAGTTGGTGGGGATATCAAATTTTTGTGTGTACCATGAGCTCCAGAGACCAACTGATCTAGTTCATAATGTCACCACCAGAGGGCACTGTTTGCTGCCCCCTTTGCACAGTGAGTTTTTTTTTCCATAGATTACATTCACCAGGTAATCATTACAGATGCTTCTGTGACGTCTTTAAAGGCTTCCCACATATTAGGTAAATACTTCCTCTGATACCAAAATGGGTGGTAACCATAATCATATAGCTGAAGACATCCAATGCTATTTGTGTTCTGTCTTTCAGTTGTCTTGTCATGCAGGTGGATTAAGTCACTTAGATTTCTGGCATACTGCTCCTGGACTAATGCTGGTGAGACTGTCAGTCTATGGTGGGAG
Organism: Schistocerca gregaria; assembly: GCF_023897955.1. Classification (NCBI taxonomy): domain Eukaryota; kingdom Metazoa; phylum Arthropoda; class Insecta; order Orthoptera; family Acrididae; genus Schistocerca; species Schistocerca gregaria. The sequence continues at coordinate 426,935,775 of NC_064922.1, forward strand.
CAGAACAACTTTTAAGCGATGCCAGACTCACATAAGTTGTCCTCTCCTTCACAGAAGGTCTGGGCACTTAAATGCTGCTGGGGTAAATACTGGCATGTTGACCAATATGCTTCCCCTTATCCCTCTTACAATCTGAAGCCTTCTGAGATGTGTTTTCAAAATATTTCAGAAGGGCTCACATACTGAGCAATAATAAAATACCCGTATACTGAACGCCACGTTTCAAATGTATCTGGAAACATAGGTTTCCCACCAAAATACAGTCTTATAGAAGCATTCCTATTGCTTCTCGCCAAATTAGTGGGTGGATGATTCAAGAACTCAGATGTGAATCCCTGGAGGGATGACAAAGTTCTTCTCAAGGAACACTAAGGGGAACTAGCATTTGAGGCTGTCTGCAGAAAGATTTTACTGCTGCCAGCATACATTTTGCGTAAGGACTACAAAGATAACATATGAGAAATTAGCTCTCATAGGGAGACATATAGACAGTCTTTATGCTTCACTGTATTTGTGAGTGGAATAGAACAAGGAAAGACTATAGTGGTACAGGATACCAGTAGTGGGACATGTCCCACTGTACATTGTAGCCAAATTTATTCAAGATGGCTGATCCAAGATGTTGGCCATAGATGTGACATCACACAGACATCATGGCAGGAAATTCAAATTTGGGGGGGGGGGGGGGGGGCGGAAATAGGTCACTTGGTCTCCCCCTCCTCCACTCTCCCCTTCCCTCTTCTCTGCGTCCATTACCTCCCCCCCCCCACCCCACCCAATTGGAAATTGATGGCAAAAGGACTCAGTCTGTGCTGGGCTGCACATAGAATGGATGTAAGAGTTATTTTGTATGTAGTGTGGTATATTGTTTATTTAAGCAATTTGAGTTGCCATTGATGGAGTACTAGACAGTAGCTCCATGCAGTTTGTTCACCTTGAGGTCCAAAGACTAACTGGCCTAGTTCACAACACCACCACCAGAGGGCGCTGTTAGGCTTCTCCCCTCCCCTTTAACTCCCCACATATGATTTAATCAAGATGGCAGGCCAGAGAGAAAATGGCGGAATATTCACTTAGTCTGTTTTAAGCTGCTGGACTGAGAGGACCTCATGATGGTAGAGTAATACAGCGTTCACAAGGTATTGTTTACAAAAATTCTTTAAGACTATTGTTTATTAATTTCTGAAATTGGAATACACCTCGAAATTAACACTTGTATGTAAACAATTTAGACGATGTTAAACAATTGCAGTACTTTCTTGTTCAAATAGCAAAAATAACCACATAATTACACTGGCACAGATCAAGCTAATCATCTGAAAAACTTCTCATGCACACTCTGTGCACCAGAGTCATGGCCACTGTAAGCTGCCATGCACTGGGTCGCCCCACAGTGGCCACTGGACGCCACGCAACCGCAGGGACTGTGCTAAGCACTTCCTGTTGCGATGAAAATACAACGGCCTTCTTTATTTCCTTGTGGCACACAGATACCCCATGTGGTTGAACACAAACTGCTTGAGGGGTTACTAAATCTGATGTTTAAGCAATGTGCGGAATATTGTCACACATATATCTTGAAGAAGTCACAGAAACTAACTATACCACTGCATAAAGACAGAGAGAATTTTCAGATGACATAAAGAATATTTAAACAATTTGTGATGTAATTACCCTTGAAAGCAGACTCTAAAAAGATTACAGCGGGTTCTGGCACACTTGTTAAACCTCCCAGTCGCCAACCTGCCCCCGGCCTTCATCCAGCCTTCCTGCCTGAGACGCTTTTGTGAGAAATAGTTCCCGAAACCGATATCAACTGCAATGTCCGATTTTACACGCCAAAACGGCGATACCTGGAAATCGAAAAGAATATATCTGTAATCTAAATAGGACGCCCACAACTTTTTGAGTTTTTAGTGATTGCTTGAATGCACTGTCAGAGAAAGAAAAATTTATGAGTGCTGCAGCTGCTGTGGTATTCATCACTTTTCTGAAGCCCCGAGTGGGCTTAGTTTGTATTTGCTGCTGGAGTCAGGGATGTTGAGACTCTTATTTGTTAATTTCTTCATTTCTTGAAGCACACTGGTGGCTAAGTATAGATGGGAAAGTCAGAACTATTACATATCTAAAACTAAATGAAATATTTCAAGTCCCACAGCTAATCGTGAAACACGCACACATACATGCAGAGAATTCGAAGCACTGACCTACAGACAATAAAAATGGGTGGAATTTTCGAAGAATTTTTATGTTCTGCAACTGCTGTTCTGGAGATGCTCTATGGCGACAATGGCGGGTCGCTGACAGCACCCCACCTGTCTGAACCAGAGGGAGCGGCTCTTCTTGGACTTATCTCTGAACATTCGAACAAAGAAGACATCACAGGACTCTCACATGTCACGGAATTTTCCGTAGATACTTCGTCCCGTTTCGTCCGAACTAGTTTGTAGAACCTCCTATGCCCCACGGTAAGGATGTCTTGTAACTCTCTGACGTCTTGGAACTTCCTGTCTATGGAGAATAGTGATTGGTTCTCACTGAATTTATCCGCCAAATTGCTGCTACCGATGTGGGAGCACTATCTGCCAATTTATGCAGATGGAAAAATTACTAGAATTTCAATGACAAACTACTGTGTACAGAGCGTCATATTGAACTAACAGTTAAACCTTGCAGATGTGGTTTATAGATCATGAAATACGGAAACCATCGCCAAAGACATTTCCTCAATCACACAGCTCTGCTACTGTTGAGGAAAGGTTGAAGTTTTCGGCGTGAAAGCTTTCTCCAACTGAGCTATAGCGCTACATACGATTGTACCACCATACCATAGCGTGTAGTAAACGTAGTTCGTGTCCTGCACCATATAACGACATCACCTCTGTATCCTGCATATAGCTGACTACCACCATACAGTCTTACATATACTACGAAGACAGAGAGATCGCGAAAAACATAAGCACATGCACCATATACAGCTGCAGATACGTCCCACAAGGTCGGCCGGTCATCCACCACAGCCAACGGTCACGAGGCGACTGACACACAAGCTGGCCTGATGTGTGATCAGAGCACAGACGGCAGTCGCTCTCTGAACTGGTGTACAAATGCTGAGCTGGCTCCCCTGGCACAAAGGTGTAGTCCACTAACGGCATTGCTTCCAATCTGGCCTTTGGTGTAGTCCACTAACGGCATTGCTTCCAATCTGGCCTTCTTGCCACCATGGTTTCTGCAACGAGTTGCGATTATTTCTAGACTCCTAGATTACAGGAACATACATATTTTGACATGGTTTGCCAGAATATCATACCATTTACATGATGGTTCTCGATATCAACCACATAGCAGTATGCTACCAATCGTTTGCACACTATAGTTCCGAAGACAAAGAGTTGAAATTATATCACTAAAACCCAGAACTTCAGTGAGGTCATTATGTGGGATATGCTGCAAACCAGTGAATTACTAGAAACTTACCTCATCTGCGAAGATCTTTATGTGTAAATTATAAAAACAGAGGAAACTGGTTGTTCCACTCATATTTTTTAGTGAATACTAATATCAGTGATATAACAGATTCCCAATCATCCTCGTACTTTGCAAAATAAACCAAGGTTTTAATACAAATAATCGTATATTTCTCATGTCTAGGCAACCAGCAAATGTTTCTTCCCTCTGTTTTTCACCATCTAGATACAAACTACACATCACAACCGCTGTTCTATCAATTAAATAAAGGCAGGAAATATGTAGATTGGCTGTACAAGTAGTCAGCAGGCCAATTTACACGGGAGGAAATAATTGTCCAGTGCAAAAACTCACCATATTGAATCTTCTCAAATTTCCACAGAGAATACTCTCAATACACGCAATCACGAAGGCTGCCCAACACATTCTGAGTATTAGTTCCCTAATCACCCACCTAGAGGGAGACACAGTTAGGTCAACTGCATTCTTGTACCCCACATCTCCATTTCTAGCAGCTCAGCCACAGCACGTGCTGTAAGCCAGTAATGTCAATTTGTGCCAGTCACCGGCAACCTGAGCCTTGCACCCGCATGCCAGGCAGAAGTAGTGGAACAACAGCACCATCAGCATACATTGCAAGTTGCCTACATCAGAGGCAATTGTACATAAAGGGACAAACCTACTGTTCTCCTTTGATTGAGAGGTCCTTAACCTATTGTTCTGCTAAGAGGATTAAGACCCCCAGGGGATAAATCATCCTTTTTACTGCCAGGTTAAGACTCCCTGGGGATAATTCTTCATTTTGATTAACAGATACTTAACCTATTGTTCTCCCACCCCTCTCCCTCGTCCTCCTTGCCCTACATCTCGTCCTCCCCCATTCCTCAGGCAACTCCCCTCACTGATAGAAGCACACTTTTGTATCAATTTGATCTACTAATTAATTAAATAGATAAACTAATGAAATCCAACATCTGAAAAAAACCAGATCTCCCCCTCCTCTCCTCCTTCCAGAAATTGGATGCAAAATTACACAGTTGATGGGCCCTTTGGAGGGAATGGATTCTAGTGTATGGAATTTTGTTTGAACAATTTAGACACTATAGTTTATTTATTTATTTTAAAGAATTTGGTGGGTAATCGATTGCAGCACATGGGATATTGTTTAAATAATTAGACACTTTGTAGAATATTGTTTATTTAAACAATTTATGGCATACACGGCAGTGTATGGAATCATCCATCATCTTATTGGGCCTTTGTCCCACTTCAACATGGGCTGACCATGTTACTATGGATTTGACATGGGGTCCAGCACGGTATTCACCTAGTTGGATGCGGAAAACCGACTAAAAATCACATCCAGGCTGGCCGGCACACCAGCCCTCGTCGTTAATCGGTTGGGCGGATTCGATCCAGGGCCAGCGCACCTATCCGAGCCAGGAAGCAGCACTTTAGTACTCTTAGCTAACCTGACAAGTAAGGCGTTGTATGAAATATAGTTTACTTATTTATGTAAATAATTTGGAAATCGATTGCGTTGTATGGAATACTTAGATAATGTGTGGGATATTCAAACAATTGTGATGCTTTTTCATTCTGATTGTACAAGGAGTACCATCATGAAACACCAATTACATGTAATTACTCTGTTAAAAATCATTCGATCGCTAAGCACGCACCATCCACAATCCCCTGTCCATTAGAGCACACCCAATGCCGGTTTGCGTCACTGCACATGCAGTTTACTCAGTGTGCACTGGCGAGAGCCATGTGCAGATGTCCATTCAGGCTCCACGACTGACAGACCAGATGTCACGCTGATCCTCGAACAAAACCATCCTAGGAATACCCTTCGAAACACGTGCTCTTTCTCTAATTCTCCTTCTGTAACATGCCACTGCCGGGTCTGCTCGCGCCATCGCTCGCGGTCGGACCGAATTGTAAACAAAGCAATATTTAGCCAGTAAAGCCCTATGGAATACCGATGCACGCGAGACGCCTTCCTTCCAAGGCAAATTCCTGACTGAGAATGGATTCCGCCATGGGCTCTAAACTGCCATCTGTCCTGGAGAGACAGGATCTCACTACAAGAAATTCAATGATGTACCAGAGGATGCACAGTTTGTTTATAAAATTTAATTTGCAAGGGCTGGAACTCACATTTATTTGGTGAGATGAGCTCACATCTAGCAGCTACTAATCCTAGTTATATAATTACACTGTGACAGATTGAAGGTGTCATCTTATTGGAAAATTTTACATGTGGATGCTCACTGTGACTTGCAGGGATAGACTGATCTAATATACGGTGCCATCACCAGGGAATATTCCGTCCACCCTACCTCTCACCCCCTCTCTTATAACCCCTCCCAGAAAAAGTTGGTAGTAAGGAGAAGAAGGATCTCACAACAAGAAATTCAAATCAAAATCAATGAGATATTGATATATATTTTTTATTTAATCACTTAGTGGGATACAGGGTTCTTCCACTTTGGCAGGCATTGTGACTGCAGCCCCCCCCCCTCCCCCTCCCCCCCCCCCCCCCCCCCCGCCATGACATAACTGCAACCACAAGGTAAGGGAATGAAGTGCTAGATAGTAGCCACCGTTTGGGCCCTTCCGCTTTTGCGGTAGAGCCACGAAAGTCAAAACATCCCAATGTCAGAATTACAGATCACGTTACTAAATGGCACCGAGCACAGACAGAATATCGGCTCCTTTGATCCCGCGGCCTTCAAACGAAACATCAAGTGGCAGCAATCTGTTTATCGGCAAATTCCAGACCCACTACCTGTCTCTGTCTCTCCCAAGAAGACACTCCTCGCTTGTCTGTGTGAACCAACGTCTCCAAACACGAAGACGGAGGTTTTCACCTCTCCTCTGAATACTGTATTCCTATTGACTAAAGCTGGAGACATAGGGAAAGCTGATGCAGTTTTGATAGAAAAAATGAGTCAAATAATCCATTTGCACTACCCTGTCAAATTAATTGTTTAACAATTTACAGATCGCTTAAAACACTCACTTGCACCTTACAATGAAACTGCTTCGCAATAAAACATATTTTCAACATCCGAGTATCACATGCAAACATTATGCAAATCAAGTAATGAAATTTCCATCAAAAATAGATCGTAGTGCTAAATACATCTCAGGTCTTTTATGTACCCTCCTTCACCACAACATTTCCTCTAAACGAATCTGGTGAAAAAAAAAAATCCTGATGATCACATTGGCGATCGCTAGGCACGCCCTGTCAGCCGACTGCAGGGTAGTCCCTGTCTCCACTGGCTGGGAAAGAGACACCCACACCTGCGCTGGACATGCCCACCTGCACCAAAAACATGTGTGCGTGCAATACAACTACTGGAAACAATAAATTGATCAGTCGGAAATTTAACATCGCTATGCCGCCCCCCCCCTCCCCCCCATCCTTGCGTTGACGTAAAGAGATCAGTGAAAATTTCCGCTGCTGCCGCAGTCGCAGTCGTGGACGCTCGTGTATGCCATAGTGCACCGCCTCTAGCCATGGAGGGCGTCTGGGGATGATTGGAGTGGTAGGAATTCGTATGTTATCACTTCATGCAGCACAGACGTCCATCATTTTGAATCTCCTCTCTTCTGTCGCTCTCACCCTCTCTACATCTACATCTACATCTACATCCATACTCCGCAAGCCACCTGACGGTGTGTGGCGGAGGGTACCCTGAGTACCTCTATCGGTTCTCCCTTCTATTCCAGTCTCGTATTGTACGCGGAAAGAAGGATTGTCGGTATGCTTCTGTGTGGGCTCTAATCTCTCTGATTTTATCCTCATGGTCTCTTCGCGAGATATACGTAGGAGGGAGCAATATACTGCTTGACTCTTCGGTGAAGGTATGTTCTCGAAACTTTAACAAAAGCCCGTACCGAGCTACTGAGCGTCTCTCCTGCAGAGTCTTCCACTGGAGTTTATCTATCATCTCCGTAACGCTTTCGCAATTACTAAATTATCCTGTAACGAAGCGCGCTGCTCTCCGTTGGATCTTCTCTATCTCTTCTATCAACCCTACCTGGTGCGGATCCCACACTGCTGAGCAGTATTCAAGCATTGGGCGAACAAGCGTACTGTAACCTACTTCCTTTGTTGTCGGATTGCATTTCCTTAGGATTCTTCCAATGAATCTCAGTCTGGCACCTGCTTTACTGACGATCAACTTTATATGATAATTCCATTTTAAATCACTCCTAATGCGTACTCCCAGATAATTTATGGAATTAACTGCTTCCAGTTGCTGACCTGCTATTTTATAGCTAAATGATAAGGGACCTATCTTTCTATGTATTCGCATCACATTACACTTGTCTACATTGAGATTCAATTGCCATTCCGTGCACCATCCGTCAATTCGCTGCAGATCCTCCTGCATTTCAGTACAATTTTCCATTGTTGCAACCTCTCGATACACCACAGTATCATCTGCAAAAAGCCTCAGTGAACTTCGGATGTCATCCACCAGGTCATTCATGTATATTGTGAATAGCAACGGTCCTATGACACTCCCCTGCGGCACACCTGAAATCACTCTTACTTCAGAAGACTTCTCTCCATTGAGAATGACATGGTGCGTTCTGTTATCTAGGAACTCCTCAATCCAATCACACAATTGATCTGATAGTCCGTATGCTCTTACTTTGTTCATTAAACGACTGTGGGGAACTGTGTCGAACGCCTTGCGGAAGTCAAGAAACACGGCATCTATCTGTGAACCCGTGTCTAAGGCACTCTGAGTCTCGTGGACGAATAGCGCGAGCTGGGTTTCACACGACCGTCTTTTTCGAAACCCATGCTGGTTCCTACAGAGTAGATTTCTAGTCTCCAGAAAAGACATTATACTCGAACATAATACGTGTTCCAAAATTCTACAACTGATCGACGTTAGAGATATAGGTCCATAGTTCTGCACATCTGTTCGTCGTCCCTTCTTGAAAACGGGGATGACCTGTGCCCTTTTCCAATCCTTTGGAACGCTTCGCTCTTCTAGAGACCTACGGTACACCGCTGAAAGAAGGGGGGCAAGTTCCTTCGCGTACTCTGTGTAAAATCGAACTGGTATCCCATCAGGACCAGCGGCCTTTCCTCTTTTGAGCGATTTTAATTGTTTCTCTATCCCTCTGTCGTCTACTTCGATATCTACCATTTTGTCAACTGTGCGACAATCTAGAGAAGGAAGCACAGTGCAGTCTTCCTCTGTGAAACAGGTTTGGAAGAAGACATTTAGTATTTCGGCCTTTAGTCTGTCATCCTCTGTTTCAGTACCATTTTGGTCACAGAGTGTCTGGACATTTTGTTTTGATCCACCTACCGCTTTGACATAGGACCAAAATTTCTTAGGATTTTCTGCCAAGTCAGTACATAGAACTTCACTTTCGAATTCATTGAAAGCCTCTCGCGTAGCCCTCCTCACACTACATTTCGCTTCGCGTAATTTTTGTTTGTCTGCAAGGCTTTGGCTATGTTTATGTTTGCTGTGAAGTTCCCTTTGCTTCCGCAGCAGTTTTCTAACTCGGTTGTTGTACCACGGTGGCTCTTTCCCATCTCTTACGATCTTGCTTGGCACATACTCATCTAACGCATATTGTACGATGGTTTTGAACTTTGTCCACTGATCCTCAACACTATCTGCACTTGAGACAAAACTTTTGTGTTGAGCCGTCAGGTACTCTGTAATCTGCTTTTCGTCACTTTTGCTAAACAGAAAAATCTTCCTACCTTTTTTAATATTTCTGTTTACGGCTGAAATCATCGATGCAGTAACCGCTTTATGATCGCTGATTCCCTGTTCTGCATTAACTGATTCAAATAGTTCTGGTCTATTTGTCACCAGAAGGTCTAATATGTTATCGCCCCGAGTCGGTTTTCTGTTTAACTGCTCAAGGTAGTTTTCAGATAAAGCACTTAAAAATATTTCACTGGATTCTTTGTCCCTGCCACCCGTTATGAACGTTTGAGTCTCCCAGTCTATATCCCAGTACACTTATCTCCTCACCAGCCCTTGCTGCCACAGGCAAGATCAGGCATGTAGGTGCATACTTTGTAAACGTCAAAGGCAGTGCTAATCCAATACTTCTGGTTGCCGACTCCTCGTGACTGCCCTTGCAGGCAGCTGCAGTGCACTGCAAAAAAGCAGCTCCAGCTTTGATGTAAACCATAATTCTAAACAATCCCACCCCACATAATTAAAAAAAATCTACTTTACCCAATCCGAGGCAGTGATGCTGTTGACCATACACCTCGAATTTCTCAAGTGAAATGTAGATTCCTCCCACTTTTACGAGTTATTTTCTAAGACAAAAGAAATCGGACAATACACGCGTTTTCACGTCGCTAAAATATCGTTACTTGTTGTGAAATTCTCGTACAGCATTATGGCAAAGACTATATTCCCTCCAAGTACTCCTTCATCAAGTAGAAAAAAAATATATCTCCTTGTCTGTCACGTCGTGCATCACAGGACTCGAATATTAAACTCGTTTTTGGCTCACGGAGTGCTAAGATCTACCAGTGTCACAGGACGCCCCCTCACTTTCGAATTCGCTCATAAGGTAACCAAACGTCTCGCCACATACGAAGTCACTTAAGTTAACAGCATAGAGAAAGTTTTATACTACGTGTCACTTTATAAATTGGGTAATACGTATGATTTTATTACGATGGTTGTCACTCCCGGTATAGGTAGACGATGGAAATATCGTCAACAGATTCAACACAACGAAAAAAAAAAACCAAATGAAGAATCACATCTGTGGTGCCCTAGCTGTCGCCTATACGCGCCAGCTGAAATGTTGCTGATATCAAATTGACAGGTTAACTAATTAAATTGATTATGAGGATCGCTTTGCATAGCGTTTAATTTTTCTTTTCCAGTAGTCGGATTACACTCACCAGGTAGTTCAAATAGGAACCCCTGGCGCGAAGACGATGTTCTTTTCGAGGAACACTATTGAGAAAAGACGTTTGAAGCTGGTCACAGAAGGATGCTATCGCTGGCAACATGTATTACACATATGGACAGCCCTATTAAAAACACAACCACAACGACTATGTTACTGTCACGCTGCCTAAAAAGCCGTCTTGGTTCCACAGGCACACACAAGAGTCGCTGATAGTGTAACTCCGGTAGGAATGCCGTATGCGATTTGGAATCAAAACATTCCGTTCAAACACATACATACGTTTGATTCTATTGAGATGTCTTTTAATGATTACAGGCACTAATGAGTCATGTTCGTGGCACTCTCTATCTCGAAACGAGTCAGTTTTTTTCGAAACTATCTGCTATAGTACAACTCCAACGTGGTTTTACATAGTCCCTATGCATCTTGTAACAGTTCCTCAGTCTCTCTCTTTCACCCCTACAGCTTCGCGCATGTGATCTTTCCAATTTAAGTCGAAACCAAGCAAAAGTCGGAGAGCACTATATCTACCACCATATGCAACCCGTGTAGGAACAGTGTAAGCTCAGTTAATGCGACAGGACCGTGTTTTAACTACTCGATGGAAATGGGAACATGTTGTCGTATCTTTTCCAGCAGTACAATGTGTAAGGTCAGCGCCAAAGCGAAGCTTTCTCCTACGACAGTATAAACGGTTAAGGGAGTGTTTCATATTGGAAAATTAAGAAGACTCCACATCATACAGATACTGCAGTCCGAAGCAGATCTGCATTCCTCAGGATTCATTCATGTCTACCACCCAGACATTCTATCATCGTTATTTTGTACCATCTAACAGAGAAAATCTATGAACTATAAAAGCTCAGCTAACTGTATCCAAAAGAGAACTCGATAGGATTTTTAACACATATCTCTCTCTTCCGACATATCGAAAACAAATACTGTCTGCATGCCAACATGGAGCATATGCAGCGATCCTTTTAAATATGCAGGTATTGTTCTTTTGCAGCAGGTGGCCAGCGATTGAAGTCGCCTGCACAGACCAGTGTAGAGTTTCATCGCCTGGACTGTAGGTGGACCATATCCCACAGACTGTCAGTAACAAGAGAGGGTCCCTGTTTTGTAACTACATTGTTTTTTTCTGCTGTAACACGTTTTGTACACCATCAAACATTTTGTTTTCTCCACCACGATTCGAGGTCCGTGTCATGTTCTAAACGGACATTAACACATTTCGATCCATTGGCCCAAAACTGGAAATCGAACAGTGTAAATCATGTTGCTGCTGCTCCCACAACACACACGCTCTCGATAGTTGAAATAAAAGACAGTCACCAAAATGAGGAAACAGCGTCATTGTAGAGAGCTTTCAGACAGATGTACGAAGGTGACTGTTAACCTGTACATTTAATCTCATATTTCACAGTGACGGAATAGCTGATGGCTCGGTGTCCTGTTTCGATTGATTCCTCATATTTCAGTCATGTACCTGATCACCGTTTCGGTGCTAGCCATCCCCAGAAGATGTTGCCTTTCCTCCAAGACTTGTTCTCCATCTCAAACAAGCGATATCAGTCAATCATTATGTTGTAATCTACAAGGTACCAGTGGACAGTTGGGGTGGAAAAGACACCCTCGATGTACTGTAATAATAAGCGTCACAGTTGATAGTAGGACCACTTTTAGAAGTTTCACAAGTTTTTTACAACGCCGACCAGTGACATGGCAGCCTGCTTCCCAATTGCGTATCATTGCTAAACCACCTCTCCTCTACTTTGCGAGTACCATTGGGTACGTCCATTCATTGTTAATTTTCAAACATATACACCAAAGTATACCAGACAGTGATCTACATATTTCTAGAACATCGATCATAGCGCGCAGTTTACAATCTCTCCCTACGCGGTTGGGAGTCACCGAGAATTCTCGCATTCTTAGGATAAAGTTAGAGACTGAACTATCTCGCATTTTCTTTGACCAAAGCTCCCTGCAACACTGTCACCGATTTAATCTGCAGCCGACCAGAGGTAGACCGCTACATCCGACGTTTCATGAAGGAACAGAGCGAACCGAGACTGTAACTACGGTTCACCAGCCATCCAAGAGCACAAGATTTCTCCAGATGCCCCAATGTCGAGGAGGTGAGCTCTCCTTATCGGTGTGTAGTGGATATGAAAGTGTTGTGATGATATAACAGACGGTTAAGAACAAGAAACTGGCGGTTTCTATGCATGATGGATCTCAAGACGGATGGAGTTTCAAGCATTTTATGTAAATCAACTGCGCTATCAATTCTAAAGTACTATTCTAGTGTCTGGGGATAGTGCCAAGAACGTATTGGTAAGAGAGCAAGTGAGCACTTGTACTCCTAAGGCTACAGAGTCTGCACTTAAAACATGCTTTAATTGCATTTTCCGGCCTATTAGTTATGTGGAATGCAATGCTGTTACTATACCAACGTAAGAAATATATTTCCAGCGCATGACATACATTCTCCTTGCAGATTTCTCCACGATAAATTACTGTGACAAGGAGTATATTATTAAACTGCTTCCTTAAATAATCGATTTTTTGTTATGTATGCACAGTATAGCTTTGCATAGTTGTTTAGCACCCACTGTACGAATCTGATCACGATTCAGAAATTATACGATGCTTGCATCAGTCGGACATAAAATAATAGTTTGTAATGGATAATACCTCTTACAAAAAAAAAGAGATAATTGCATAGCAGCGATGTTTGACGTGTGAAATTACACGTCATCCCAGCACTAACTTCGTAAACAGGACATCGGTCAAGCAGATGTATACATGGGGATTGCAGTACCCCACAAATACCTGTCGCTAACTTAGAATAACCGTAGTGACGAAACTGAATACTCGATTTCAGGCCCAAGATGAGGCAGGGGAATGCAGTACGTCACATAAATCTTTGTTCGTCTAGAGGAATGTGTCGAAACAGGATGGACATCATTCACCACACATGTTATGGAAGTCCTCTGATGACTGAAAGGTTTGCTGCCAACGATCGCAAGTGGACATTGCTCTAAGTCACACACAGAACAAGCAGTTGTATACGAGCTGAATGCTGGTTATGTCACACAGCTGATGCATCCCAACAGAAAAAATGGTCAATTGATCTACAGCAACATCTCCCTCTTTCTCTGTAGAATGCATCATCAGTTTACCATTAAATCATACCTCGTTACAACTCCATTTCAGCCGATCACTCGAACCACTCTTGGTCATAATTTTTCTTGGTCCCTCTTGGTCAGCTTTTGTACTTCATCATATGTGCTCCGTCTTTTACAAAGGTTCTAAAGTGTCTTCGTTCTGCAGTTTTTTAATACTCAGGCCAGCTTTAATCTTGTGTGATTGACTTCAATGTATACTCTTATTATTATTAGCACAATTATGTGCTCCACGAATTGCCAACTGTATTTTTTGACTTAATGTGAACTTTTTTAACTGTCCCACAAGAACATCTCCAAGCCAATGTATATTTTAACCCCATTTTCTCCACCTATTATGTTCTAACGTCTCTGTTTTTATAGTTGCCACTTTTTTTAACTATAATGTCACTTGGCTGCAGAGCGGAGGATTGTGCCACTGCCAGCCCTCCCCTGCCCATATCTGACAGAGAAATGAAATCACAATAAAGAAAAAAAAGAGGTGCAGTGGTCAGTTTCACTTCCCACCTGTCGCCAAAGTCCACATTCTTAGAATCATGGAGCATATCGATGCCAGTGGTTTTTCTGGACCTGCAAAATGTGTATGATAAGATTTGACAGGACAACCTTGTGTACAAAATGCTTACATGGACTACCATCCCAGATATCTATGTCCAGTTCATGGATAATTTCTTCCATGACAGAACCTTCTTAGTTACACAGCAAGCGAAATGAAAAATGCTTGAGCTTACGTCACATGTCGATGAGTACCCCTCAAGTTTCTGTGTTGTCTCCCACCCTTTTTAACATTTATGTTAATGATATGCCTGTCATCTCACATTGCCACCTGGCGCAGTACACCGATGACACAGCACTCTATACGACTGGCTGCAACACATACCAGCTCACTGCTCGTCTCCTGAGGCAGATTGATGTGACAGTCACCTGATGTCGTTCAGATAAGATTGCCCTCAATGCCGCCAAAACTGCCGACCGAAGTGGTCCAGCGGTTCTAGACGCTACAGTCTGGAACCGCGCGATCGCTACAGTCGCAGGTTCTTATCCTGCCTCGGGCATGGATGTGTGTGATGTCCTTGGGTTGGTTAGGTTTAATTAATTTTAAGGTCTACTGGACTGATGACCTTAGGTGTTAAGTGCTCAGAGCCATTTGAACCATTTTTTTGAACCGCCAAAACTATGGCAGTCTACATCGTCAAACAGCACCCAATCCTCCGCCACAACATCACTGTTGCAGGTGTCTGTGTTCCGTGGTCCCTCAATACCAAATATCTACTTGTCTGCATGGATGAAAACTGCTCTTCCATCGTCATGCAGAACATGTGATCCAAAAAGGACAGAAGCTAATAAAAGCATTGTATCCCACTGTTGAACATCTAGAAACTGAACCTAGAAACTAAGCTCCAACTGTACAACATGGTTGTCCACCCTTCACTCACCTATTGCTCCTCCCAATGGGCCATTATTAGTGCCTCCAAAATGCAGACCCTCCAGGCATGCAGAATAAGGTGCTTTGGTGGAGCCTGGATGCCCTTCCCCTCATGAGCACAGTTATCCTTCATGAGGCAACGAACATGATAACTCTGCAGATGTCCATTCGAGAGAAGCAATGCATCCCTATGACAAACTAGATGCCCTCTGCAACACAGTCACTGGCTTACACTACAATGGCACCATGACTGCATGGCACTGCCACCACCACCACCAGCACCCTGTTCCTCTCACCATCCTTGAGGAATGGGATTCAGACCATGGCTAACAATAGCCTTGTTACAGCCACTAATAAAGATTCAGTCTTGAAACGACCACTCAATATGTGTCGACCATCATACGACGACCAATATCAGTACCTATGTAGTCGTGTTACCTATTTCCTGCTACCTTCAATTTACACTGTTGAAGGGTGGTATGGGACTTCAAGTCCCATTGCCACACCTTCATCTTGCACTCCAGTGATGTCATTGGAATGACATCACTGTATGACAGAACAATTTTACCCTTACACCAAGACAGAAAGACTGAGATCTACTGGTGATGCTGTACCTCAACCTCACATATTTGGAAAAAGAAAATGTAAAGTGGGACGCTGTTCTGTTATTATTATTATTATTATTATTATTATTATTATTATTACTACTACTACTACTACCTGGCCTTAAGTTCCTCCCAGCAGCGTCTGTTCGCTTGCAGATCAGCAGGAGACTACTCTCCTGTACATCAGTGATAGTATGCTGTCCTATAATTGTGTCCCGTATAGGGCTATTGGCTAGATGAACTGCAGCAACTCTTCAGTAAAAGACTAATAGCTAAAATATCCTCTCTGCATGCAGTAGCTGTTGGCGAAATTGTATGGAGCTCCTGTGTAGTGCTTAATCACTGGTAACTCAGACTGTTTAAATAACAAATGTTCTGCACAGTGTACAAAATAATAAAGACTTGCATCCATCCTATCACTCAACCTCAACACCGACTGAAGCTCCCTCACAAGTCGGGGAGGTGTGTGGGGGTGGTGGTGGCAAACAGTGGCCTCCAGTGGAGATATTATGAACTAGATCAGTTGGTCTCCAGATCTCAGGGTGAACACTCAAAATTGATATTCCCGCCAATAAATTTAAACTTTCCGAGGTTTTTTCACAGGTCGCCATCTTGGATTAAGCCGTGGGCGGGGAGGGAATGGGAGTTCTCTGAGGAGGGTCCTATATGCTGGTAGAATAAAATATATGACGTCATCAGGGGGTAGGGAGTCACTAATTGGTCAATTAATTAATTTGCATAATTAACTTTGTATAATTTTATATCAAAATTGCATCAGAACTGTCTTTGTCTTACTACTTACGTATGTCCTATCCATAAGCTCAACGCAGACTGAAGTTCCCTCACAACTTACGGATGTGGGTAGCGGTGATGGCGGCAAACTGTGGCCTCCAGTGGTGATATTATGAATTAGGTCAGCTGGTCTCCAGATCTCAATGTGAACACACAAAATTTGATATTCCCACCAATAAATTTGAACTTTCTGCCGTTTTTTCACCGTTTACCATCTTGGATTACGTCATGGGATGGGAGAGGGATAGGTTATGTAATTCGCGTAAATAACGAGCCTCTGATTTGCGCATACGATGATGGCGCCTGACAGCAACCCAGATGGGCTCCATAGGATTTACATCAGGCGAATTTGTTCGCCGAAACATCAACATGAGCTCACTATAAAGCTCCTCAAATCAATGTAACACGGTTATGGCCTCAAGACATGGACAGTTATACTGATGAAAGGTGATATTGCTGTCAGGGAAAACATCAAGCATGAAGGGATGCAGGTGGTTCGCTGCTGTCAACGTGTCTTCGATTACTATAATACTGCTCCCACCAGCCTGCGTCCGTGGGGCGCTGCACGTTTTGAGCCACCGTTCACCTTGATGACAGCTTCTTTGGAGACGACTATCGACCTAGTGTATCAAAAATGTGATTCACATGAAGAGCCGACACGCTTCCATTGATCGACGGTCGAATCCCGATGATTCCGTACCCACTGCAATCGTAATTGACGATTTCGTAGGGTCAACATGTGAACATAAATAACAGAACACATTTCCGTGATAAAGGATCTGTCATGGTCGTCTCCAAAACAGCTGTCATCGAGGTGAACGGCGTGGAAGTATATAGACTAATGCTTCGTTAAGCGAGGAAGAACGCTACGATATTGGCGAACATGTGGACAACTTGGAAAGTATCACTGACGTAGCGTTCAGCTCTGAGCATGCAGTTATGACATGTGACCAACTTGCCTTATTTCACTGTGCCTTTTTTAGTCATTCACATTGCTTTGAGCATATGATTGCAAGTCTTCATTTTCGTTTATAGTTAAGATATCTGCATTGCGTTTGGCTTCGTCAGTGAATCCTCAGTGACATTTAGAGCATCTACAGTCCTTGCCAGCACACTGAGAGGTACGTAATGGTCCTGTACCCAAAATGTCATACAGATATGGTCGTTCTAACTGATTTTGAGTTCCAGTACAGCACTCGTGGCTGCCGCATCGCGGTCCCGAAGTGGAGCCTAGGCAGTTCCAGATACGTTTTACAGTCTGACGATAATTTATGGATTTGTAGTTTTAGCTTGACGATGTCCACTATGGACTAACGGTAGTTACTGTTATTCTGAAGAAGGCTGGGTTATCCCGACTGAAACCTAGGTACATTCTAGGTAAACGGTGCAACTGAGGTTGTTGATTATTAAAATTAAAATTAATATTTATATAGTTGCTGTCAGGGCCGCGAAATGCTGAAGATATTTAATATTTTAAACCTTAATTCACTACAAATTTTGCAATTGTAGGCTTTTCTAGGTTCCACATTCTTTCAATAAATTCCGTTTTATAATAGTCTAACTTTTAAACAAACAGACAATTGATCATAGAAAAAATGTTGAAAATGAATGTATTTATTTGTAGTTATTTCGAACAAAACCTGGTGTCTCTATAGCTTTTAGCCAAGAGAAACGTATTAGCTGACTGGCATACGTCATAGGTCTGCTTCAAAATGGCTGATGTGAATGTTCGCGATCTAGTAGTTGCTGTCTTTGAAAACGGTGTTAGTGCATCTGAGGCGCCGGCCGAGGTGGCCTAGCGGTTCTAGGCGCTACAGTCTGCGGTCGCAGGTTTGAATCCTGCCTCGGGCATGGATGTGTATGTTGTCCTTAGGTTAGTTAGGTTTAAGTAGTTCTAAGTTCTACCGGACTGATGACCTCAAAAGTTAAGTCCCATAGTGCTCAGAGCCATTTGAACCATTTTTTGTATCTGAGGCAGGATGTCGTTGGACTGTTGATGCTTCCACAGCAAGGAGATGGAGTAGGCGATTTAGAGCGAATATTGAGGTAGCGAGACGTCCAACGCCTGGAAGATCACGAGTCTCTGCACGGAGACAAGACCAACATGAAGAATCGGCGAGGGCGGCCTAGAATTGTTCTTTGTCACTCATCCTGGAACTAAGGAGAGCTTCGCATATTCCAGGCTTGTCGAGTATTGCTCTCGTAAGATTAAATGACAATTTAATCAGGTCCCGTCGTGCTCTAAGATCCGCAAGCCGTGGATAGACTAGCAATTGTGAGTTCCTGGGAAGAGGTCGACTGGAGGAATGTCTTTTCCTCAGACGTCTGCACAATTGAGTCCACGAGCAGAGATCCGGCTCTTGTTTACTGCACACATACGCAAATTATATGACATTCGCTTCGTGGCCACTTAGGTGCGAAATATTGGGACTGGATGTCTTACATGCGTGCAGGAAGTTTGGAACGTATCCAAGAGAAGTTCAATTCCGCTTGCTATGAACATTTTGTTGAAAATGTAATCATCTCTGGAGCTCGACTTTGGTGCCCAGAAGAACGTCTCAATTATTAACATTATAATCACGTTTTACACACTATCATTAGGATTCAGAGCTGGTTTCAAAGGAGGGAGAATATTATTCAGTGCCTTCTGTGGTCTCCAAAGTCACATTTGTCTCAGTTCCATAGAACACATATGGGCTGAGCTTAAGAAGACTCTGTGGGACAACTGGCCAGACCCTCCTTTGGAAACTGTGGATGCCCCATGGCATTTGGTTCATTCTTCATGGGAGAGAATCTACACGGTTGAACACTTTTTCCATAGACTTGTCAATTCTATGTCTCGAAGGATTCAAGCTGTTCTTGATGCCAATGGCACGTGGAGAAAATACTGAGTCTATTGGTAGTCTACTCTTCATTTTATTTTATTTTATTTTTCTGTAAAACGCCTACGTAGTAATTAGGCCAACTATATTAATTTCAAAATACAAATCTACTTGCTTCTAAATGAATGAATATCACAGTCCAAGGAAGATTATATGTATTTTTATGGGAGGTCAGATGTATATCATCCTCCAGGGATGATTATTTTTATTGTTGCGGTAGGTCAGATAAATATTAACTTCCAATAAGGATTATTTTTAGACATTAAATTCACAAACCGTAAATAGTTATTTACTGAAGAGAATAATGAAAAAGGCAAAAAGAAGAAAGAAAATATAGTTCAGTAACAAAAGTAAATAAAACACGAAACATTTGCGACGAGATTTAAAAAAAACGGCTGAGCTGAGATATGATCTAACACATACTACACCTACCACTACAGTAAGACGACACGCTACCAAGGAGCTACAAATCTCTTCCTTTTAAGCGAAGCAACCAAATAGGCAGGTCCCCCTTCCCCGTTTTGGATTACAGGAATAGGGTAGGGGCAAGCAACTGGCCAAAGTGGTGTCCCATTGAAACACATAAGGCCATTAAGGCACACGATATTATTACTAACAAAATCTATAAGTATATACCTATCTTCTTCTTTTATTCGTATTATAAATTAAAGTCCTTCTCTGCGTTGTTTTGTCTGTATGTGAATGCTAATCTCGGGAACTACTGCAGTGATCGATTTCAACCTGGCTACTGCATTCTACTTCGGTTTCCCTCTACAATTCATATCCTTCATACTTCCTTCCGTCACCAAACTGACAGTAAATTGATGCCTCAGGTTGTGGCTATTTAACTGTGAAAGGTCTCTGTTAGATTCCTTTCATGTTAATTTCTTAAATCTGTTGTCATTTAAGGCACAAATTCCTCTTCTAAATTCACTGTGGTGTTTCTGACTATCTGGGAGGAGACTGAGCAGTGTTACTTTTCCACATAAACAAGAACGATCTGTCACACTACTACACTTTAAAACACAGTTTATATGCAATTCATGTCACACAGTCTCATACGGAACCTACGTCCGCTTTCTTTTATGTACTGTATATGATAAGATACTGTCATCCCCCTTCCCTTCTGTGTGAGAGGATGAATGAGCAAATGTATTTCTAGTTGCATGCTTCAGGGTAGCAGACAAGCCTGTCTGCTAGAGCACAGTAGGACCAACGTCGGAACAGGTAGCTATGCTTTCTAAAAGCAAAGAGGTTTCTATCCTTAGTATGGTTCTGTCCGTCCCTTGTCATGTTGGTATAGGAAGCTGCCCCTCTGGTCACTTCCATTTTGTATCGGGAAGCACGCTCGGTAGGAGCGCAGGTCAGTCTGTCCGCGGCGAGCGTCTGAAGTGGTAAGATCTCCGGCTAAGCGGGTGTCTGCTAAGTCCGCAGGACAGTGGATTTCTTAAGTTCAGCCTAACTGAAAATTTAATCAACTTTATTTCAGGTTTAGCTCTAAAATATCTAATGTTATCTTAAATTGCAAAGCAGTGTATTTCGAATGTGAACTTCAAAATATTTTACAGTAGTTGCTTTGTCACTACTTTGTGAGTAAAGTGGAACCACGTGTTGATCAGTAACTCTAACTAAGATCATCAATCTTAAATGCGAATGTGCGTGAGATTATAACGTCTCGCCTTAACAATATTTTTCAATATAGCAACTTTTCTTTATGTGCAACCCACGTGGGGTGTACTTCGTGAGACCAGTACCACGTGCTTATACAATTGTTTGACCCATCAGGTTAATAGTAAGACGATAGTAACCAGTTCGAGGTTTTTCTTTTGTAAATTGCTTTTCGATCTAATTCATTTTAATTATCAAAATTATTGTGGAGTTACACTCATTGTGTAAACCAAGTTAACCACGTGAAGCATGTGGTGTAATCATCAAAGTAGCTCTCAGCTATTCTTTTCGGGAAGATTTCACAGAGAGTTAGTATGCATTTAGTATACCAGTGTGTGGTAATTACATGACGGACAGGATTGCGCTACGAACGTTACTTCTTTGGGTGAAAATTGAATCGGATGGTTGTGGTTAATTTCCTCTTACATATGTTTCAATGTTCTTCGTGTGTTATTTTATGAATGTAGTGTTGTATGCAGTCTCCCAATCTTGGCTCCCTATTTGATGTGTTCCGTAAGATTACAAACTCACATTTTCACAATCCAAAATAAGGCACCAGCTTAGTTATGACTCAAGTTTAATATGCTGAAATTTCAATGATCAATGTTAAAATAAATATCCAAATATAAACTGCTTTATTTATTTTTATTTAAATTCTCGTTTTTATATATGTATCACCGGTTTTCGTATGACTATTAAAAGATGATAATTAATGTTAGTCTGGTTGGAAATTTGGTAAGCTAGATTGGATACCTGGTGAAACAGTTGCTCAGTAATGCAACGTTAACTTCCTCAGATAGCTCACAGCTTTTAACTGTCTTTTATTGTCTATCAACACCGCTTTCACATAACAAATTAAAGCGACAACATTACAACTGATCCCTTCTTTTAGTCGTGCCATAAAGTTATTTTTCCCCAATTCGGTTCAGTACATCCTCATTAGTCAATAGATCTACCCATCTAATCATTAGCACTCTTCTATAGCAATACATTTAAAAATACCTCTACTTTTTTATTGTCTCAATTGGCGATTGTCCATATTTCACTTTCGTACAAGACTACACTCCTGACAAATAACCTCAGAAAAGATTTCTAACACTTAAATTTATATTTTCTTTTAGAAACGCTTTTCTTGCTACTGCCTATCTTCCCAACTTCAGCCACCGTAAGTTATTTTGCTGCCCAAACAACACCATCCTGTCTACCACTTTTAGTGCCTCATTTCCTAATCTAATTTCCTCAGCATCGCCTGAGTCACTTCGACCACATTATAACTTCTTTTCAAAATACTGTCCGTCACATTCAACTGCTATACCAACTCCCTTACCATCTATGACAGAATTACAAAGTCATCGGGAACAATTTTTATCTTTTCACCTTGAACTTATATTCCCTTTTAAAATTTTTTCTTCGTTCCTTCACTGCTTGCTCGGAGTACAGATTGAATAATATTGTGGCTAGGCTACAACCCCGACTCATTCCGTTCTGCATTAGACCTTTCCTTTCATGTTGTTCAACTTTTAAAGCTGCTGTCTGGCTTCTGTACAAGTTGTAAATAATATTTCCGTTGTTGCAAAAAAAAAATGGTTCAAATGGCTCTAAGCACTATGAGACTCAACTGCTGTGGTCATTAGTCCCCTAGAACTTAGAACTACTTAAACCTAACTAACCTAAGGACATCACACCCATCCATGCCCGAGGCAGGATTCGAACCTGGGACCGTAGCAGTCGCACGGTTCCGGACTGCGCTCCTAGAACCGCGAGACCACCGCGGCCGGCTCCGTTGTTGCATTTTAACGATGCTGCCCTCCGAATTTCGAAGTGCGTAACCTAGTCCATATTGTCAAAAGCTTTCTCTAAATCTGCAAATAGTATAAATACATGTTTTCTTTACTTCTAACTATTTTCTAAGAAAAGTCGTAGGGTTAGTGTTGCCTTGCATGGTCCTGAATTTCTCCGGAACTCAAACTGACCTTCCTCGAGGTTGGTCTCTTCCCTTTTTTCTAATCTTCTGTAAATAATTTGTGTCAATCTTTGGTAAGCATGACTTACTAAACTAATCGTTCGGTACTATTCGGACCTGTTTTCTTGGGATTGGAATTATTACATTTTTCACAAAAATCTGAGTGTAGTTTGAATGTCTCATATACTTGATGAACATTAATAAAATCGTCAGACTGCAAGGACAGATTTCTGAGTGGAAATGGAGGAGAAAAGGTTCCATAAATATGTGTCCTCCAAAGATGTGGACAGTTTGCGTGCAACGACAACAAATCGTACCGGAACATAGCACAGAGCTGCACTGCATCCACGTCACAACAGATGCTCAAGGTGGGTTCCATGGGATGCAATGCTCGCATTCATACGTCACGTCATGGATTGCCGCACTCTTTCTGACGTTCCAGCCTCTCCGCATAGCGTGACAAGCTTCGTGAACACGCTGTTGAAGGTTCTGCACATTAGGAACTGGTTCAGCATATACAACACTTTTCAGATGCCCCCAGAGGTAAATATTCAGGGGTTTTAATTCCAGTGATCTAGCAGGCCATGCTACAGGGCCTCCGCATCCTATCCAACGTCCTAGAAAGATGTTGTTGAGGTGTCTCAATATCCTGTAGAATCCAGTGCTACAAATCTGTTGTATGCACTGCCGCTGCCTCCCTGCATGTTCGTCTGTCTGAAAGGACCTATTATCACACAAACGCCCAAAAAGAGCTTGAAATGTTGTCTGATGTGCTCGGTGTCTGTGAGGGTAATTGCTTTGGTGTAGCCAGGCTGCCTGTCAACCATTTCCATCTGCTTGGTCGTACACAAACACCGTCTCGGCTTGTTCATGGCATGAATACCAGACATCTCTTCTACTTACAGTACGCTGCGTCAATCACGCTACTTGTAACAACAAGGAACACACGGCACTTGGTCCGAGGAATTGTCATTTGTCAGCACCGTTGACCATGACAACGATGAATTTCCGGACACATGTTAATAGGATCTTTTTTCCTCCATTTCCAGTCAGAAATCCGCCCCTGCAATATGTTTGTTTTATTTATGATCATCCTCTATATTGCACAACAGGTGATATTATTTTGTCATGGCTTGCTGTCCCGAGGGTCTCCATAAATCTGAGGGAATGGC
The DNA here is from genome assembly GCF_023897955.1 of Schistocerca gregaria. Lineage (NCBI taxonomy): Eukaryota > Metazoa > Arthropoda > Insecta > Orthoptera > Acrididae > Schistocerca > Schistocerca gregaria. Next base: position 426,959,881 of record NC_064922.1, read on the forward strand.
ACGTGCTTCAGGGACCTTGTTTCCATTTAGTTTTCTCAATGCGCCATGAAGTTACTCTCGCAGTATCATCTTTTCCATCTCCCATCTCGTCTTCATCTACTTCTTGTTTCCTTTGTATAATATTGTCCCCTTATATAGACCCTTTATATGTTCCTCCCACGTTTCAGTTTTGCATTCTTTGCTTGGTATCACCTTGCCATAGGAGAACTTGATATTTATACAGTTGCTACTCGTTCCTCCAAAGGTGTCTTTAATTTTCCTATAGACAGTATCTATCTTTCCCCTCGTTGCTCGTGCTTCTACAGGCTTGCATTTGTCCTATAGCCATTCCTGCTTAGTCAGTTTGCATTTTCTGTCAACCTAATTTCAATAGCAATTTTTAGACGTCTGTATTTCCTAAAATATCTCCTGAGTTATCCAAGGATTTCTAGCAGACTTTACCTATGTGATTATTCTCTGCCTTCCCTGTTTCATCGCTCGAAATGCATTTCCTATTAAGCTCGTGTCCCCTGTTTCAGTTTAGTGTTGCCTAATGCTCTGACTGAAACGCTCAGCAACTTCTGGTTCTTTCAGTTATCCAGATACCATCTCTTTGTTTTGTAAGTTTTTCCAGTTTTTTTTTCAGTTTTAGTCAGCAGTTCATAACCAATAAATTATTGCTAGGATCCACATCTGCTCCTGGAAGTGTCTTACACTTTAAAATACAGTTCCAAATCACTGACAATTACCACCCTCTGACAGTTACGTGATCAATCTGAGACCTTCCAATGTCCCCACGTCTCTTATACGCAATCGCCCTTCTTAGATCAAGTGTTCGCGATCATTAAGTTATGCTCTGTGCAGATCTGTACCAGGCGGCTTCCTCTTACATTCCTTTTCTCCAGTCCATGTTCTAACATTGTTCGTTCTCTCGCTTTTCTGCTACCGTACCAATCACCCATTATAATTAAATTTAATCTCCTCGTACAGTCTGAATAATTTTCTTTATTCCGTCGTGCACGTCAGCGAATTTAGCAGGCATGTAAATTTGTGCTACCGTGGTGGTGTTGGCTTCGCGTCTTTGTTGGCTAGGGTAATGCATTCCCTATGCTGTTCGCAGTTACTCGCCTTCCTGTTTTCTTACTCGATATTAGGCGGGCCTTGTCCTACATCACCGCTACCTGATTTTGTGTTGATAACCGTGTATTTTTTAATCCTTTTAATACATTGACATGCAAAACCTATGGATGAAAGTAACTTTTCATGATATGTTACTACCAAGAAAACTACACTGAAGAGCCACATAAACTGGTACACCAGCCTAATATAGTTTAAGACCCCAGAGAACACGCTGAAGTGCTGCAACACGACGTGGCATGGACTCGAATAATGTCTGAAGTAGTGCTGGAGGAAATCGTAGCCATGAATCCTCGAGGACTGTCCATACACCCGCAAGAGTAAGAGGGGGTGCAGACCTTTTCTGGGCAGCACTTTACAAGGCTTCCCAGATATGCTCAATAATGTTCATGTCTGGGGAGTCTGAAGGCCAGAAGAAGTGTTGAAGCGCAGAACAGTGTTCCTGGAGCCACTCTGTAGCAATTCAGGGCGTGTGAGGTGTCGCATTTTCCTGCTGGAATTGCTCAAGTCCGTCGGAATGCAACAATGGACATGAATGGTTGCCGGTTATCAGACAGGATGTTTAAGTACGTGTCACCTGTCAGAGACGAACCTCGACGTATCAGGGGTCGCAGATCATTCCAGCTGCACGTGTCCCCCACCATTACAGAGCCTCCACCAGCTTGAACAGTCCCCTGCCGACCGGCAGAGCCCATGGATTCATGAGGTTGTCTCCATACCCGTACACGTCCATCCGCTTGATACAAATTGAAACGAGACTCGACCGACTACGGAACATATTTCCAGTCATCAACGGTCCAATGTCGTTGTTGATGGGCCCAGGCGAGGCGTGAAGCTTTGTGTCGTGCAGTCATCAACAGAACACGAGTGGGTCTTCGACTCAAAAAGCCCGTATCTATGATGTTTATTTGCTGACACTAGCTGATGGTCCAGCGCTGAAATCTACAGCAATTTGCGGAAGGGCTGCATTTCCGTTACGTTGAACGATTCTCTTCAGTCGTCGTAGGTCCCGTTCTTGCAGGATCTTTTTCCGGCCGCAGCGGTGTCGGAGATTTGATGTCTTATCGGATTCCTGACATTAACGGTACATTCGTGAAAGGGTCGTACGGGAAAATCCCCAATTCGCACTACCACTGAGGTGCTGTGTCCCATCGTTGGTGCGCCGACTGTAACACCACGTTCAAACTCACTTAAATCTTGATATCCTCCCATTGTAGCAGCAGTAAACGTTCTAACAACTGAACCAGACACTTTCTTATACAGGGTGGTCGACTGATCGTGACTCGGCCAAATATCTCACGAAATAAGCGTCAAACGAAAAACCTACAAAGAACGAAACTTGTCTAGCTTGAAGGGGGAAACCAGATGGCGCTATGGTTGGCCCGCTAGATGGCGCTGCCATAGGTCAAACGGATATTGTAATCAAATTCTCTGTACAATTAGATATGCTTATAATTGATCAGTTCTTGCTTTCATTATTTTAATTTATCCAATCATGGACGAGGAGTACAATGAGCGGAGTACAGTGAGCGTAGACGGTGGACAGACCTACCACTGCCACAATTCAGTGTGACGTCCAACGTTCTGTGCACGGCTGGGAGAGCTCCGGCAACAAGCACCCGACCTTTCATTCACTCCCACCGAGTAATTAATATTAATTAATATGTTCTATTACTTTTATCTATTTCATCTTTAAGTTTCGCAGAGCAGCGTATTTTAAAACAACACTGAGTGGCCAAAACTCATGGAAGGTCAAAGGGGCATTAATCGCTCATTAGTTGCTGAAGCCTATTTCTCACAGAAATAAGTTCCTGCTCACCAATCCCTCCATTCCTTCCCACATTCCATTTGGCGACGATCTGATTAACAGTAGACCAGTGATCGCTCCTTACAGCTCAATAGATCTTCGTTCGTCAAACACTTTCGTTCGTCCTGTGCGGTGGTTTACATGGGTGCGAAGGTTCTCTCTGGGGTATTGAAGATTCAGGTATTGAAGATTCACTCAAGTCACTGTCGAGGTCAGAAACACGAATCCTTGAGTAATTCTTCAATAAGCGTCTTGTAACGATTATAATTCCATGAACAATCTTGGTTAAATCGTGGCGTGTTGCGACGTTCAGCACACACTTGCCTATAGCAGGCTCTTCAGATACCATGCCTACACTTGCATTATACGGCGCAGGCAGTCGCAAAGTGCGGGAGTCATGTGCGCCACATCTCCAAAAAGGACAATCCTCGTGAAATTTGACGTCTCAATTATTTTAGTATAAATACTGGTAGCTGAACAGGGGCATATTACACCGCTGTGAAAACAATACAGAAAACTGAAAAGCTGTAAAGATTTCTAGCACTCTGCTATAAAAGGCGAGCAATAAGTTTCCGTTTCAGAGCGTTGCTGTAACTGATATGCAGCGTAGCCTGACTCCGATGTGGGTATATACTCATCGACATACAGGCACCGAGCGAGGTGGCCCAGTGGTTAGCACACTGGACTCTCATGCGGGAGGACGACGGTGAAAAACTCGCGTCCGGCCATCCGGATTTAGTATTTCCGTAATTTCCCTATATCACTTCAGGCAAATGTCGGGATGGTTCCTTTGTCAGGCCACGGCCGATTTTCTTCCCCATGCTTCCCTAATCCGATGGGAGCGATGGCCTCGCTGTTTGGTCCCTTCCCCCCAAATTAACCAACCAACCAACATGCAGGTTAGGGATTAGTTTGGAATTCGTGTCTTTCCGACACTCGTGGGGTAAATGCAGAAACGTGAACTATGGAGAATTTATTCCCAAATGTGTCCAAACAAGAAGCAACATGCTATTACTCTTCTCTTGGCTCGAAGGACAAACACTGATCAACATCTGTTGAAAATTGCGACAAAGAGCGCTACTACTTCATAATAATACACGTCCCCTGATCGGAAATGTCGTGCTGCAGGAATTACGCCAACTCCAGTGGGAGACACTCGAGCATCCGCCTTACAGTCCCCATTTCTCCCCATGTGATAATCACGCCTTCAACACCTTAAAAAAAAAAAAAAAACCTTGAAGGTCGACGATTCCTGTCGAACGAGGGTATGCAGCGGGTATTGTTACGGACTTCTTCACGCAGCACGGTCCGTGTTTTACCACACGGATATCTTCACCTGGTGCGTCGGTGGGATGATTACCTCAATGTTCACTGCAATTTTGCATGACTGGTATACCTATTCTGGTCGGTACGGCCTTCGAAGGGAACCCCTTACAACAAAAATGAGTTTACTGACTTTCGTTTCATCAAGTCGCAGAGCTGGTTCCATCACCGAGGTATGAGGGAACGCATAGTTGAACGTGGTATCCTAGCCATGGTGGCATCTTCATTTTTCTTCGGGTACAGGAAACATTTCTGTGATGGAGCTTGTAACATGCCAAAATTTCAACCTGCTGTCGCACATGTTTTAATTACACGTTTGAGAATAGTTTCTTTAATTGAAAAGTCCAACACACAATTTTTTTCTGGGGTACTTTTGTGATTTAACTGCAATTTTGTAGTTTCCGTCAATATCGCTTTCTTATCGAGCGTTCGAGGGGCTAACAAAATCGGGTGGATTTCGTTTTCATCACGGAGTTAAGGTCTGATTGCATGTTTGCATAAATCTTGCATTAAAAGGATTTCATAATTTCAGTTCAAACATTTTTACTACCGTGTTTCTAGCTTGGAACTGCCCATCCTCAGCTATCCGAAAGGACTACTGACAGTTTTACTTTCTACATCTACGCCTACGTCAAACTTCGGAAACCATCGAATGATGTGTGTCGGAGGGTACTTTTTGTACCATTAACTGAGTCTTCCAATCCTGCTCCACTCGCTAATAGCACGTGGGAAGAATGATTGTCGATAAGCCTCTGTATTGCCTCTAGTCTCTCGAGTTTGCTCCTCAAAGTCACCACGCGAGACGTATGTGGGAAGAAGTAATATGCTGTCGGACTCTTCCCGGAAAGTGATTTCTCGAAATTTCAAAAATGGTTCAAATGGATTTAAGCACTATGGGACTTAACATCTGAGGTCATCAGTCCCCTAGACTTAGAACTACGTAAACCTAACTAACCTAAGGACATTACACACATCCATGCTCGAGGCAGGATTCGAACCCGCGACCGTAGCAGTGATGCACACCGCCTCTTTTGTAACGTCTGTTAATGGAGTTTGTTGAGCATCTCGACAACGCTCTTACTGACTAAACGGTCCGCTGACGCAACGTGTCGCTCTTCGTTGGATCTTCTCTATCTCTTCTATCAGTCCTATCTGGTAGGCATCCCAGACAGATGAAGAATTCTCAAGAATTGATCGAACAAGCACCTTATGAGCTACTTCCTTCGTGGATGAGTTACATTTCCTTAAGATTTTTCCGGTGAATCTGAGTCTGGCATCTACTTTTCCCGGTGTTTTTTTATGTTGTCTTTCCACTTAAGGTCGCTCTGAATAGTTACTCCTAGATATTTCACGGCAGATATTGTTTTCGGCGGTTTGTCATCAATAGAGTAGCTAAACAGTAGTGGATTTTTTTTCCTTATGCATGCGCAATGAACGTTCAGGGTCAACTGCCAGAGCCTGCAACATTCATCAAATCTCTAGAGGTCATTCTGCAAATCGTTACTATCCTCTGGTGTTGCTACTTTATTATAGACAATCACATCATCTGCGAACAGCCTTATAGAGCATCCGACGCTTTCTGCTGCATCATTTGTACATTCTGTAAAAGTAACGGTCCTATCACACTTCCTTGAGGTACTCCGGAAATTATCTTTACATCTGTTGATTTTATTCCGTTAAGAGCGACGTGTTGAGTTCTGTCTGTAAGGAAGTCTTTAACCCAGTCGAAAATCTGCTCTTATGTTCGATAAGCTCGTATTTTTTCACCAAACTGCAGTGCGGGACGGTATTAAATGCCTTCCTGAAGTCAAGGAACACGTCATCGAAATGAGCGCCATTGTCTACGGCGCTGTGGATCTCATGGAGAAACAGAGCGAGTTGAGTTTAGCAGGATCTCTGTTTGCCGAATCCATGTTGATTTTGCTGTAATACGTTACAGACGTGCGCCTTCAGTGACGGCACCAAAACAAGAAAGGTGGAAACAAATGAGTAATCTAATACAAAATTAATTATTGCAGTTTACAGACTTTAAATGAAATTGACTATTTAATTAATACCACTTGTTTTCAATTTATCTATTAAACCACATCTTTATGATTGATTTCTCACATATTATAATTTAATTAACCTTGTCATTGTAGTGACTTGCCTACTATTTCGAGCGCGAAACTTCCATTTACCTATTTCATGTTATTAGACAGCTTAGCACATTCCTGAAGTTCCATTTGAGTGTCCCATATGTATCGTCAGAGAATCTACGTCATTAGGGAATTTTGCTACACCCGGCGCGTCGGCACCTTTTTATGGTATACCCGAAACACAGAATTATACTGCATCGTGTCCCCTCAACAAAAGGCGAGAGGAAACGTGTGGCAGTGTCAATGAGTCAGCTAAGCAGTCTCCAGTGCTATCCATACTCAAAAGAGCAGCTGAACTTCAATTAAGAAGGTCAGAAATGTATCACCAAGTTAAAAAAATTTTGAAAATGAAAGGATTTAGACTTATATTTCTGACAACGAAATGGAGCAGCGAGCTGCAGCCTATCGTGGTTTGCCGAAACAATTTTCAAATGCTATGTCTCTCTCAAAATTGACATTTTCTGACGAATGTGAGATTAATTACTGTTCACACAGAAGGGATATGGTTACATAAGCTAATGAAAGTCCCTGTTATGTACAAGTGTTGGAAAGGCGGCTGCCTCGTATCCTAGTACAGCTCGAGATATCTCTCACGATGCTTTCCGGACAAGTAATTCAGGAGAATAATCAAGTCCCGTCTGGCTCAACGTCGATACCAGGCTAATGAAGAATTACATACTGTGGAAGTCTTTCGAAGTATAGCTCTTGAGATGATGTGTAAGATGTCACAGAGGACACGAAAATGCTTAGATCGCTGTGTAAGGCACAACGGCGCACATACAGATCCGCTGAATACGAAGTATTTATATCTAAACTACTCGAATACACAATATAGTGTTTTGATCTAAAGTGACGTAACTTACAAGAAAAATTCCAGAACTATGCACCTTCAATAAGAGCAGCCTCCTGGTTGAACCGACTCGCATGAAATCCACGACTTCTATTTGTTCATCGCTCGAAGTTCACAACTTGTCAAACAGTGTCTCTACCGTCAGTACCCAGACTCAGCAACTAGCAGCAGGCCTGTGAATTTTCTCTTGGCAGTGTGACAGTAATCCACACCGTGAGAGCGCAGCAACGTTAAGCTAAAGAGCTCCGATACATTTTTATTACAAACAGTTAAGCTATTAAATACCCCAACAGACAGCAGAAAGGCGAACGATAACATTTATACTTTGTACAAACATACTCAAATGAGCGCAATCTGTCCATTTCATCATTTTGCACTGCTGGATGAATACTTGTTTTTCTTTAATTTTCTCGTCAGCTTCTTGTGTGAAACCATAGCCGATCCTGTATAGCCGAATATACAGGTGACAATTATTTAACTATATGAAGAAAAACTTAAATTAGTTACAAACTACGGCGAGAACACACTGTATTCAGCATGTAAACGTCACCACAGGTATTCTGATTTATGTTATGGCATGCTCGATACTCCTGCCGTCACTGGCGATGATTTGGCGCAGACGAATAGAGAAATTCTGCATGACCCGATGAAGTGCCGGAACGTCGATGCTGTCGATGACCTCCTGAGTGGCTGTTTCCAGCTCAGCAGTGGTTTTGGCGTTATCGCTGTGCACCTTGTCCTCAATGACAAGGAGTCGCATCTGTCCAGATCCGGAGAATATGGCAGTCAATCGAGCCCTTGCAGGTAGCCTCTGGGTACCCCAGAGTGCTGCTGCAGGACATCGAACACTCTCCTGCTTCGATGGGCCCGAGCTCCGTCTTCCATGAACCAAATCTAGTTGAAATCAGGCCGCTTTGAACAGAGGGGATGACATCATCTTCCAAAATCTTCGCGTGCCGTTCGCTAGTCACCGTGCCATCAAGTAATATAAAAAGGGGCTCTGAGCACTATGGGACTAAACAGCTATGGTCATGAGTCCCCTAGAACTTAGAACTACTGAAACCTAACTAACCTAAGGACATCACACAACACCCAGTCATCACGAGGCAGAGAATCAAGGAATATCGCACCGCTTATTCCGTGACAGTACGTAGCACACCACGCAACTACCCGTTGAGGATGAACAGCTTTCTCCATCGCGAAATGCGGGTTGTCAGTCGCCCAAATGCGCCAGTTTTGCTTATCGACGAACCCATCCAAATGAAAGAGGGCTTCGGCCTAGGCCCAACCATACATGCGCATATTAATTCCCATCATGTCTGTCGACGACAGTAAACATAAGACGTTGGATTGTCGCAATGGTCGTGTGTGCTCTGGCATTCTCATACTTGAGGAGGAGGTGCTCCACGTGTGGAGGAACTCTTCGAATTCGAAACTCAATTACAGCACGCTGTTTCTCACGCATCTTACGCTACACTTGGCCACGTTACACGCTACTGTTCGGAGCCCTCTAGCAGCAGAGGCCTGCGAAAATGTAGACATGCAGAATACAGATGTAGAATGCGTAAGGAAACTGTTGTTACTTGGCGAGACAGTGAAATTTTGCTGGGGCGAAAATTTTCAACATAGAAAAGAGATTATTTGATTTAACCAAAAAACATCATAAATTTGTTGTTATTCTTGTGTTCCATTGACATCAAGAAACGTGTGATCATGGGGGTGTTTCTTACTGATCACATTGGCCTCCACCACTCATAGAATTACTCCGAGACAAATGCAAATGTTTACTGCTAGAACAGTCTCCAAAACATTACATATTAGTAATTAGTTCTTCAGTGACACTTATATAGTTCAGTTGATTTCTTGTGCGTATCTTAGTTCGGTGTAACTCGTAGTAATCTGCTTCTTGCTGCTGCTGCTGCTGAAGTAGTCGTTGCCTTGGTCCATTTCATCTGCTAACTGGATCATGTTACGTGAATTTCATGAAATAATCCAGGTACCAAGTCGTTTTATAGTGGTTTATTTATGACAAGCTGCACCATTTCTTCTTAGTGGGAGCCCATTCCATATAGCAGGCTACATAGTCACAATACTGTATTACAACAATTAGAATATTGCACAGACGTGCGAAACAGTGGTTGCGTCTAAAAACTGTCTCTAACTGTCCATCTGTAAGTAGGCTGTTTAGGTTTTTATGTTGGTAACGCCACGTAGCGCTCTATATGAAAATCACTGACTGTGCTGTGTGAAGTCTGTGGCTGGTTTGCATGGTTGGAATTATCTATTGTAGTGTTGGGCAGTTGGCTGTTAACAGCGCGTAGCGTTGCGCAGTTGGAGGTGAGCAGCCAGCAGGGGTGGATGTGGGGAGAGAGCTGGCGTAGTTTTTTGAGAGCGGATGATCTGGACGTGTGTCCATCAGAGACCGTAAATTTGTAAGAGTGGAAGTCATATATATAAAATGACTTTTGAACACCATTAAGGTAAACACATAGTTTGTTCTCTATCAAAATCTTTCATTTGCTAACTATGCCTATCAGTAATTAGTGCCCTCAGTAGTTAGAATCTTTTATTTATCTGGCAGTAGTGGCGCTCGCTGTATTGCAGTAGTTCGAGTAACGAAGACTTTTGTGAGGCAAGTGATTCATGAAAGATATAGGTTATGGTTAGTCAGGGCCATTCTTTTGTAGGGATTTTTGAAAGGCAGATTGCGTTGCGCTAAAAATGTTGTGTGTCATTTATAATTTTTCTAAGGGGACGTTTCACATCCTTGAGCCTTGTGCTTCTCCTATTTATACGTTTTTTGACAGTCAAGTCAACAAAACTACAGTGAAATTTTATTAAATTAACAAGTAAAAGTTTAACATTTTTTTGAGTAACTATCCACAAAACCTTTCTTATTTTATGCTGAAACTGGAGTGTACAATAAAAAATTTTTTACATAGGATATACATCATATTATATAAAATACTGAAAGATAACAATGCTAACCTAAATTTTCTTAATTATGCCTTTATTTGTAAATGCAAAATATTGCTAACATATACTGGAGAAGCATGACCTACCAGTAAACAAATGGAATAATAAATTTTGTGAGATTTAATGTACTACGCTAAATCACTTATTAGAATGATCGAGCGAGGTGGCGCAGTGGTTAGACACTGGACTCGCATTCTGCAGGACGACGGTTCAATCCCGCGTCCGGCCATCCTGATTTAGGTTTTCCGTGATTTCCCTAAATCGCTCCAGGCAAATACCGGGATGGTTCCTTTCAAAGGGCACGGCCGACTTTCTTCCCCGTCCTTCCCTAATCCGATGAGACCGATGACCTCGCTGTCTGGTCTCCTTCCCCAAAACAACCCAACCCAACTTATTAGATACCGTTGGAATTACGGAACTTTCAAAACGGGAATGTAAAAAAAGGTTGTTTTATTTCAAATATTAATACAGTTTATTTTATTTAAAAAGTCTTAGAAGTTTTCGCAAACAAATTCGAAAGCATTACGCTCCCGTATGCTCCTCAAGTCGCCTTACAGCGTGTCGGTTTCGTCTTCTACGAGATGGGAACAAACGGTGCTACAGTGAGATATTCACACCACACCACCCCAGCCTCCGGCGCTGCTCTTACTGGAGCAGCCGCCTGTTAAACAGGCTGAAACAAGTTGTTGGTGCAGCACACACGGCCGGCACCCGCGGCTGGAGATCCGTCAGCGGCCGCGGCGTATCTTTTTGGACAGGACAAAAGCGCGGGGGTTAGCAGGAAGCAGTAACCTCGCCAGCCCCCGACCCTAACTGGCATTTCCTGTCTTTAGAAGCGTAGCAACCCCTCCGCCCACTATCGTGCTAGCAGCAGCCCCGGCATGCTCGCACCGCGCGTCTGCTGCTCCTGCCGCTTCGCCGATAAACTGCTCCGGGCGATGGAAGGCTTTCGCGTGGAGTTCTCTAATTATATGGCCTGTGAGAGTGAGCGCCGTTATTATAATCCGTTTTATTGAGAGGCCAGCTATGAGCATGATCGTGGATTAAAATGAAATACGGCTCTATGGAAAGTATGTAAATTCACTCCTGTCTACATTACGTCTGCCGCCAGGAATGTTTTCAACAACGTTTCAGGACGTTTGGTGTCAGAATGGCTGATTGGTTTACTGTCAGTTATGTTTTCGCAATGGTGATACAAGTGAAAATGAAAATATCACTTCAGTTCTTTCCTTTCCTTTTTGTTGTCAGTCGTATGACTGGTTTGACATTGCGCACCACAATTCCCTCACTTGTGCAAACCTCTTCATCTAGTTACACCCAACAGCTCTGATTACATCTTGAATATATTTCAGTCTCTTCATTCCTCTACAAGTATGGTCATCTACAACTCCCTGCAGTATGGTCTAAGTTACTTCCTCGAGTCTTAACACATGTCTTGTTACATTGTCCCTTCTTTCTCTGACCGCTACGGTCGCAGGTTCGAATCCTGCCTCGGGCATGGATGTGTGTGATGTCCTTAGGTTAGTTAGGTTTAAGAAGTTAAGTCCCATCGTGCTCAGAGCCATTTGAACCATCTGTCCCTCTCAGACACGATGTCTGTTCGGAAAATAACCGAACTTTATTTTTTTAAACTTTATATTATTACTGTTACGGATTATTGGTCCTTGTCTGCTTCAAAGTACTCCTCTCCCTTAGTCACGCACATTTCCAAGCGGTGTTTCCATGCGGCGAAGCAGTCCTGTATAGCAGGGGTCTCCAAACTACGGCCCGCGGGTCGAAACCGGCTCGCGAGGGCCGGAAAACCGGCCCGCGTTAGTTGGCCGGACATCCCCGGTATCCGGCCCTATACTGCCAACAATAAAGTTACGAGGCCTATCGCGACCAATACACCGCGACATTGTTGAAGCTCCATCTTTACAAAGCGGAAGGCTAACCACAATAAACAGACAGACCATTCTCCATGCGATAGTGAAAATAAAATAAATCTACATCTACATCTACATGACTACTCTGCAATTCACATTTAAGTGCTTGGCAGAGGGTTCATCGAACCACAATCATACTATCTCTCTACTATTCCACTCCCGAACAGCGAGCGGGAAAAACGAACACCTAAACCTTTCTGTTCGAGCTCTGATTTCTCTTATTTTATTTTGATAATCATTCCTACCTATGTAGGTTGGACTCAACAAAATATTTTCGCATTCGGAAGAGAAAGTTGGTGACTGAAATTTCGTAAAAAGGTCTCGCCGCGACGAAAAACATCTATGCTGTATTGACTTCCATCCCAACTCGTGTATCATATCTGCCACACTCTCTCCCCTATAACGTGATAATACAAAACGAGCTGCCCTTTTTTGCACCCTTTCGATGTCCTCCGTCAATCCCACCTGGTAAGGATCCCACACCGCGCAGCAATATTCTAACAGAGGACGAACGAGTGTAGTGTAAGCTGTCTCTTTAGTGGACTTGTTGCATCTTCTAAGTGTCGTGCCAATGAAACGCAACCTTTGCTCGCCTTCCCGACAATATTATCTATGTGGTCCTTCCAACTGAAGTTGTTCGTAATTTTAACACCCAGGTACTTAGTTGACTTGACAGCCTTGAGAATTGTACTATTTATCGAGTAATCGAATTCCAACGGATTTCTTTTGGAATTCATGTGGATCATCTCACACTTTTCGTTATTTAGCGTCAACTGCCACCTGACACACCATACAGCAATCTTTTCTAAATCGCTTTGCAGTTGATACTGGTCTTCGGATGACCTTACTAGACGGTAAATTACAGCATCATCTGCGAACAATCTAAGAGAACTGCTCAGATTGTCACCCAGGTCATTTATATAGATCAGGAACAGCAGAGGTCCCGGGACGCTTCCCTGGGGAACACCTGATATCACTTCAGTTTTACTCGATGATTTGCCGTCTATGACTACGAACTGCGACCTTCCTGACAGGAAATCACGAATCCAGTCGCACAACTGAGACGATACCCCATAGCTCCGCAGCTTGATTAGAAGTCGCTTGTGAGGAACGGTGTCAAAAGCTTTCCGGAAATCTAGAAATACGGAATCAACTTGAGACCCCCTGTCGATAACGTTTAACAGATTAGTTTGGCGAAAACATTTTAAGTAAAGAAATTGTTTACGTTTTATTCTGCTCACGAGTCTGGTGCAAGTCTTTCAAATGGACGCCACTTCGGCGACTACCCTTAGTAATCAACCATTGTGGAAGATGCTTCTTAAGCGAGGTTTCACTTTCTTTTGATTACTTTGCAAAATACACATAGCAAGTAAACCGTATAAAATAATTTTTATTTAAAGGCAATTTAAAGAAAATGCAGTACCTGGTGTACATAATGATATTGAATATTTTAGTTGTAACTGATGTATAAAAATAACTGTAATTATTTCATATCTTGAAAACTCACAGTGTTAGAGTATTCACGTAAAGAAATTTAACATCTTAGTGATGATTAGTAACTTTTGTAGCTGTAACTTTCCTTTCACATTACCTCCAGTTGTGGAACAAGTTTACTGATAGAGATAATCATCAGCGACTTCAAATGCTCATCACTTAATTTTGATCTGTAAATACTTTTTGCATGTTTCATTTTGGAGAAAGGTTTTTTTACACAAATAAGTAGTGCCAAAAGCGGAAAAAAAATCCATGGGGAAATTTATGTAAATTTGGAAATTGTGTGGATGGAAGACACTTATAAAAGTCCAGTAATGTTGACTTTGAATGTTTTTCTTTAAAAAAGTCCCTACATTGCCAATCAATAATTTCGAACTGAAGTTCTGCGGGTAGCGCTTCTATATCGACGTCAAAGGGATTTAAAAATATCTTGATATCGTTTGAATTTGCATGGATATCTGAAAAACGTGATTCAAAATTAATTTTTAAAGCGCCCAAAGCGTAAATGGCTTACACTGTTTCGCTACTAAATGGTCCACACGAAAACTAGCACGAGTTGCTGCATGTTGTTCAGTATTTACTTTCTTTAACAGCGACTGCTGTGTGTTTAGTTGGCGCTTCAGAGACTCATACATTTCTAATCGTTTGCATTCTGTAAACTTGGAGTAATTCTGAGAGTGCTTAGTCTCATAATGACGTTTTATATTGTATTCTTTGAAGACTGATATTGCTTCATTGCAAATAATACACATTGGTTTGTTGCTTGACTCCACCACGAAATATTGACATTTCCACTGGTCTTTAAAAATTCTATATTCACTGTAAACCTTTCGTTTCTTTTCCATATTTGTACAGAACTTCACAAAAGATTATAACCTGAAAATAAAATTGTGCTATTTAATACTAATAAAACTAGGGAGTAGTCTGTCGAAACAAAATGCAATGAATTTATTTTTAAGGTACTTTAATTACTAAATTGAATCCTCACAATTACACTGTAGTTCCACTAAAAAATACAGTGAAAAAATACTAAAGTCGTGCTATACGTATTTCGATTTTCAGAGTTTCCTTGCCTCTTCGAATTCAGCCTTTGAATTGTCCCACACTTCGTTGTCTCACCTACTGGTACAGCCCATAAAACACTAAAAAAACTCGTGAGACACTCGCAACATAGACACAATCACGCAACAGAACTATCAAATATATATGCTCTGGCTTTGACATTACCTCTGTTACATCTTGCAGTTATAGTGTTGCTAACACTGATTTTGAGATTTCGTTAACTTTGCAGGACGCTTTCGTGAAGAATGTGCAGTGACATACTTTTTTGTCGGTGAAATTCGCCAGAATAAAATACGCCAGAATTTCGGTGAAGTACGTCCACAAATCAAAATTATGTAATTAAATAAAAATCGTAGTTCTAGCTATTCCCACAATCCTAGATTTTTACGATTTCGTCTTTCCTTTATCCTTACATTACGGTGATGATGGAGTGTTAGGGTGCTTTGATCCCATTAGTTAGATCTTGGCCCTTATGACTTCGTGGAGGAGTCAATGTGGCCTGCGGACTAAAAAGTTTGGAGATTCCTGCTGTATAGCTTCACTGAGATGGCCACTAGGTTCTGCGGCATATTTGCTTTGAAATAGTCAACACTCCGGAAACGGTATAGTTTCAGCACTGATTTCAGTTTCGTAAAGCCACGTATGATGAGTAATAAGTCTTGCGGGAGGACAGTCATTTGTTTCCTGCACAAAACTCGACGAAGTGACAAAGCGGAGTGTGCAGGCCCATTGTCGTGGTGCAGGAACCGTGAGCTGTTTTCCACAACTCCGCTCTCTTTTTGCTGATGTTTTCTCGTAACCGCTACAAAACGCTCTGGTAGAACACACGGTTCACTGTTTCACCTTTAGGCAAGAACTGAAAGTGCACAATTCCATAAAGTCGAAAAATACAGCGAGCATAACTTTGGCGTTGGATGGAGATTGATGTGCTTTATTGGGGCGTGGAGATCCTTCGCCAGTCCATTGTGATGACTGAACTTTTTCTCCATGTCGTAACGGTAATCCAAACTTTCGACTCACATTAAGGCCCTTTGCCTGAATGTTTCACCGTCATTAGCTTGTACAAAGAGATCGCGACAAACGTCCAATCGATTTTCTTTCTGTTGTTCTGTCATCAAACTAGGAACGAATTATGCTGCAACTCGACGCATGTTCAATTTGTTTGTCAAAACTTCATGACATGATATCTTAACCTACAATTTCTCTGACAGTCATTCGGCAGTTTTGAAGCACTATATCGTTGATTTTCTGAACGTGTAAGACCTCATTTAAAGTAGAAGACCTTCCTGGACGACGATAATTTTCAGTTGACTGACAACAACGTTTAAATCGTGAAAATCATTTGTAACAGTGCGTACTAGCTTGTTTCTAAAGCTGCCAAGTTCCTGCAAAAATTTTCTCCAGTTTCACGCAAAATATTACCTTGCAACGTTGCTCCAGAAAATCGTGAATTTCAAAAATTGCCAATAATACTTATACATGTTGCACTCAAATAACGAGATCACAAAAAATAAACGAACTGTGCTGCTAATCACATAACACTAAATATTCTGTTGGCGCATAATTCAAAAACGTTCCGTACTTTTCCACCGTGAATCAGCTGGAAACTTCATAAATTAACGTATCAGTCTACTTAATTTTCAGCATTCTTCTGTAATCCACATCTCTCTTCGAGTTCTTGTTTTTCCGGTTTTCCCGCAGTTCGTCGTTCACTTACTCAAAATTCTCTGCTATAGATGTACCTCATAAATTTCTTTGTCACGGTGGATTTATGTTTGACAGTAGTAGTATTATTCTAGTGAGGAATTTTCTCCTGCCTGTAGTACTTTCCTTCTTATATCCTCCTTGTTTCGCCCTCATGCGTTATTTTGCGTCGAAAGTAGTACATTTCTACATTGTTGTTCTGATTTGTTCGCTAATCTCATTATTGCTGCTCATTAATAGTTTCGTGATTGTTCTTTGTTCTAAATACATAAACCGTGTTCAGTAATTTGTTCATCCCTTTCAACAGCATTTGTAAATCTATCTTACTTTCACGAGGGATCTCACTGACGTCGGGAAAATCTTATCACTGACATCCATTCGTCTTGAATTTGAGTCCCATTTCTAAATCTTTTGTTTATGTTTTGTTTATTTCCTTAACTACTTCTTCGATATAGAGACTGCATTCCCGCGTTGTTATTAGAGATGTGGTCTTCAGTCCACAGACTGATTCGATGCAGCTCTCATTCTACTTTATCCTGTGCAAGCCTTTTCATCTCCGAGTAACTACTGCAACCTACATCCTTCTGAATCTCCTTAGTATATTAGTCTCTTGGTCTCCCTCTACGAGTTTTACCCTCCCCGCTTCCCTCCAGTACTAAACTGATTATCCCTTGATGCCTTAGAACGTATACTATCAACCGATCCCTTCATCTAATCAAGTTGTGCCAAAAATTCCTCTTCTTCCCAATTTTATTCAGTACCTCCTCATTAGCTACCCATCTAATCTTCAGCAACCTATTTTAGCACCACATTTCGAAAGCTTCTATTCTCTTCTTGTCTAAACTGTTTATCGTCCATGTTTCACTTCCATACATAACTACACTCCATACAAATACTTTCAGAAAAGACTTCCTGGCACTTAAATCTATGCCGGCCGGAGTGACCGAGCGGTTCTAGGCGCTGCAGTCTGGAACCGAACGACCGCTACGGTCACAGGTTCGAATCCTGCCTCGGGCATGGATGTGTGTGATGTCCTTAGGTTAGTTAGGTTTAAGTAGTTCTATAATAATTCCAATCCCAAAGAAAGCAGGTGCTGATAGATGTGAAAATTACCGAACTATCAGTTTGATAAGTCACAGCTGCAAAATACTAACGCGAATTCTTTACAGACGAATGGAAAAACTGGTAGATGCGGACCTCGGGGAGGATCAGTTTGGATTTCGTAGAAATGTTGGAACACGTGAGGCAATACTGACCTTACGACTTATCTTAGAAGAAAGGGACTGATGACCTCAGAAGTTAAGTCCCATAGTGCTCAGAGCCATTTGAGCCATTTTCAACTTAAATCTATGCTCTACGTTAACAAATTTCTCTCCTTCAGAAATGCCTTCCTTGCCATCGCCAGTGTACATTTTATATCCTCTCTACTTCGGTCATCATCAGTAATTTGTTTCACAAATAGCAAAATTCGTCTTCTACTTTAAGTGTCTCATTTCCTAGTCTAATTTCCTCAGCATCACCTGATTTAATTCGACTACATTCCATTACTCTCATTACGTTTTTGTTGATGTTTACCTGATATTGTCCTTCCAAGACACTGTCCATTCCGTCCAAGTCCTTTGCTGTCCCTGATAAAATTACAACGTCATCGGCAAACCTCGAGGTTTTTATTTCTTGAGCGTGGATTTTAATTCCTACTCCTGCCTTAAATCATTCTTAATCTGAGCGAGTATCTGTTGATTCTCCATTTTTATTCTTCCATCTACATTCTTGTACATATTGTTTATTTTCAGTATTTCCCTGTACCGTATACCTGGTTTCCTGAGAATTTAAAACATCTAGCATCATCTTACGTTTTCGAACCCTTTTCTACGTCGAGGAATCCCATAATGGGTCTCCATTTAATTATTGCCTCCATTCCCAGGGGCAACGTCAGAACAGCCTTTACCTTCCCCAAAGGTCATCTAACAAAGCTTTAATTTTCTTTTGCGTACTTCTGTATATTACCCTGATCAACAACCTTAACTTGTTTGCCTTTTATTGTATTATAAAGCGTGTCGCTACTCGTTTCCATCTCCAGCTCACCGCCAGTATACTATGTTGTATAAATTACTACAGTATGCCACTAAAGTGACATTCTACGAGTTGTTGCTCATGTTTCGCTCCTGGTATTTGTGGACCGAACACTGTCTAATGGACGAAAGATGAAAAATTACTTACCACTGCAGGCTTACGTTTGAAAAAAAATATTTTTTGATGGTATGGATTTTCATGCTACGATTTGTCACTTTCGACTCACCAGCTTTTGGTGATGAATTCTGGTATTCTCCCTGACAAAGCTATGTAGTTGTTATTATTGTTGTTGTTGTTTTCAGTCCGCAAAGTCGATTGACGCCTCTCGCCACGCTACTGTGTCCTTTACAAGCCTCTTCATCTCCGAATTACTACTGCAACTTATTTATTTCGGAATCTGCTTGCTGTAGAAATCTCTTGCTCTTGGTCTCGCTGTACAAATTTTACCCCCTCCCCAAACTTTACGCGAAATTGGTGATCCCTTGATGTCTCAGAATGTATCTCATCAATCGATACCTTCTTTTACTCAAGTTATGCGTTTCTCCCCACTTGTATTCAGTACTTCCTCCTTAGTTTCGCGATCTACCCATCTAATGTTCAGTATTCTTCTGTAGCTTCATCTTTCAAAAGCTTCTATGCTCTTATTGGCTGAACTGTTTATTTCCCACGTTTCACTACCATACAAGGCTACACTCCAAAGAAATACTTTCAGGAAAGACGTCCTGATACTTAAATGATTATTCTATTTTAACAAATTTCTTTTCTTCAGAAAGGGTCTTCTTGCCATTGCCAGTCTACGTTTTATATCATTTCTATTTCAGTCATAACCAGAAATTTTACTGCCGAAATAGCAAAACTCATCTACTAATATGAGTGTCTCATTTCCTAATCTAATTCCTGCAACAACACGTGATTTAATTCAACTCCATTACGTTTTCCTTGTATTGCTTTTGTTGACGCTCATCTTATATCCTCCTTTCAAGATACTCTCCATTCCATCCAGCTGCTCTTCTATGTCTCTGACAGGCCGGCCGTTGTGGCCGAGCGGTTCTAGGCGCTACATTCTGGAACCGCGCGATCGCTACGGACGCAGGTTCGAATCCTGCCTCGGGCATGGATGTGTGTGATGTCCTTAGGTTAGTTAGGTTTAAATAGTTCTAAGTTCTAGGGCACCGATACCGTCAGATGTTAAGTCCGATAGTGCTCAGAGCCATTTGAACCATTTTTGTGACACGGCTGGAGCGGAACTGCCACCGCGACTGAACAAACACTATCATGGTGAATTGTTATTATTTAATGCAGCTAATTACCTGTTTTGGGCATAGTTTTTTGAGACATTGTAATACTTTAGAATGGTTTACAGAATGTTAAAATAAATTGTATTTAAAGATAATTGGACATTGGCTATTTACAAGCTACCGTAAAGAATATTTAGTTTATGTATGTATAATTAGTTTGCACTTCTTCAGATCATTATAGAAAATTGTGTTAGCAACATTATTTACACTTGTATGAACTCTGGTCGGATTTAATGAAGAGCAATGAAAGTAATTTCTACTTCTTAAACACTGTATTTGTAGATATCGTTATTCTTTCTGAACTTTTAATCGATTATTCACACAAAATTTAAATGAGATACTTGATGCCGAAATCGATAATGTCAAATTTCAGTTGATGGTAAACGGTCATGGAGTGAGTCTAGTGGAACCTTCTTCATCCGGACTATGTAGAGCCGCTGACTAAACGGATTACCGAAATTCCAGATAATCCTGAAATTCAGAAAAAAAATTCAAAGACATGTGTCCAGTGCAATAAACACGAACGATAAATTTATTTAATTTAAACACACACATTGCACATGACTTTCTCATAATGTCTGAACTACTTGAAAAATGCGCAGTGAGCTTTATACACTTAAATATTCAGTAAGTTTCTTTTGAGCCAGTTTCGTATGCAACACGATCAAGCTGGCGTTTCACAGCACTAGTTCGAAAGAAGTTATTTCCTCTTGGTGTTTCAAATAAACTATTATTTGGCCAGCAGTACTGTTGCCACAGTGCGTGCCGTAGTGTCTTCGTAATGAGGACCAGCTTCATCGTAATCTGTCATTATTATCGTCATAATTTGCAGATGAACTAACGCCAATAACATCGCCATCAGGAATCACAATTCTGGAACGAAAGTCTTCAGTTACCTTCCAGTTACTCTTCCACTGTGGCACGAAATATAGCAACATTATTTTGAACAATTTCCCTTTTTCCATTAGTCGCAGTGCATCTTTTTGCTCAGTTCTCCTTCTTTCTCTGTGATGTCATTTTACACTCGCAACAGACAGGGCAATACAATTCAATGATAACTTGTTGACTGATACTGTGCCATTATCCATGTATTCCAGTTAGCTGAAGTTAAATTTAATGGTTATCTACGATTGTTACTGTTATTATTTCTAGAGTATCAAATACTGTGCAGGTAGTGTGCTTAAAAAACGATCCAGGTGAACCAGAGCTCCTGATTAATGGAGAACCCATGAACTAGGTTCCACTGTACTTTGAAATACGGCACTAATGATCGAAAATGAATATTGCTTTTTGTTGACTTACAGCTCAGAGCAATGAGTTTAGCTCGCCGCAACTGTCCAAAGTGACGAGCGCCAGTCTCAACGAATGCCTGACAGTGGCTCTCTGCAACACAACGAGACAGGGAGCTGAGATACTACCAGCTGGTTCCTCCTGAGTTGTTGCTGAGCTTTCATACGCCAAAAACGTCATGTAGCTTCTCAGGAGGAAACCGTAAGTGTAAGTTCTGGCGATCCTGCTGACTATCCACCGATGACGTACTTGTCGTTCAAGTTCTCATGGACACTGAAACTGCAGACGGTGCACGAACTACTGAGTGAGGTGGCGCAGTGGCTTGCACACTAGAATCGCATTCGGAGGACGACGATTCAAACCCGCTTCCGGCCATCCTGATTTGGGTTTTCCGTGATTTCTCAAAATCACTTCAGTAAAATGCCGAGATCGTTCCTTTGAAGGAGAACGGCCAACTTCCTTCCCTTTCCTTACCTAATCCAATGGGACCGATGATCTCACTGTTTGGTCTTCTCCTTCAAAGCAACCAACAATTACGACAACAACGGTGCACGAACTCGTATGTTGAAATCGTATTACCCTCTCACGGACAACATGAGGCGCAGCACAGGTAAAGTGTACCGTTCAAACGGGAGGATGCGGAAATTAGCTAATCTTGTACAATTCTGGCGCAGAAGAAGGCAGAAAATCGTTGCTGGTGATCTGAGACCAAGTGCGGTTGAAAGGTGGCTACACTGAGTCACAGCGCCAGAGATTTCGCCAAAGATTATTATTCCGCCGCCTCCACTGGTGCAGTAGCAGTTCAGAGGTTGCTGTGGGCAGTACGTGTTGAGAGGATGTCGAGAGCAGTAGTACTTCAGAGGATGTCGTGTGCAATTGTTCTATTGGGAGAGAGAGTAGATGCTGTTCGTTTGGTGTAATGTATACATGGAAGATGTTGCAATGATCACAGTGTATTTTTCGTCAATATATATGGAGATAACAAAAAAAATTATTTCACATTTCCTTAATGACAATACCTCTTGGTCACAGGTTCATTCAACAAAGCATCTGGCTCGTCTTCATGTATTAGACTTGTAATTCTGATTTCTATGTGTAATTATAGTATTTCTGGTTTTTCAATTAGTTCATTGTAAATGGTGTTTAAAATATCTTGTCGTATTGAGGAAGAACCGTGCCAGATACATGTACGTTGAATCACACTTCCACACACAGGACAGTTACACTTGTGCAATGTTGTTTCGTAGCTTTTATAGCTGCACGGGACTTCATTAATCAATTGTGTTAACGAAAATTTCCTTTCATTCTTTATTGTTATTCTATGCAGTCAGACTGCGTACTAATACTAGTCAGGGCCAACCGGTTACGAGACTTCGTAACCGGATACTCAGTTACTAAAATTATTGCATTTTAATTAAGCCCCCATCCATGGTGTATGGATTTCCAGCACACCACACATAGTTACTGCAGCAGCTGGAAACCCCACAGTTTTCAGAGGCCACTTTCGTGTACGGTACCAACTTTAGCAATTACACACTGCAGTACTGCACTAATAAATAATTATGTTCCGTTGCTTGCACATGTAGTTTTTGAATTGGGTGAAATTACTGCTCCAACTGCAGTCAACACACAATATACAGGGTGAGTGAAAAAGAACTTTACAACTTTGGGATGACACAGAAATGTATTGAGTTAACTTACGGAATCTGTAGATGTGTCTTTTTGTGGCGAACAATCTCAAGTATCACACTGATATGACTACCATTTGTGATGCGGCAAATATCCCATCTGCAACCAGTTTCTTCCCACACTCTGTGTAGCATATCGGGCTTAACTTGTGCAATGACAGATTCGATTCTTCTGATCGGCTAAATTGTTTGCTAGGAGATGAACATACACAAGGTATTTAATAAACCTCAGACAAAGAAATCCAGGAGTATCAAGTCTGGGGAGCGATGTGGACCTGCGATTGGCCCTACATGGCCAATCTACCGACCTGTGAAGCAATTATCAAGGAAACCTCAAACTCCCGTGAGAAAATGAGGTGGTGCACCGTCTTGCTAATAGTAAACCACCCCATATCTATCGTCGTCATCGATCTGTGGAATTAAAATGTTTTCAAGCATATCGAGATATACAATATCAGTGACAGTTTTCGCCGTGAACAAGGAAGCTCTGTAAGGGCACAAAACACATTATCTCTGGGACTGTCACGAGTGTGTTTTACTGTTGCACATGGATTTTAGTTGCGCCATATTTTGCAGTTGTAGGCGTTCACTGTGTCACTGATATGAAATGTTGACTCATCGCTGAAGATTATTGTGTTCAGGAATGTCTCGTCGTCCTGTATCCAATGCAACATTTCCGCACATGAGCAACCTTATCTGCGTAACTGACGTGCTGTGACATTGTGACTCTATGTTGTTTCATGTGTAAAAGCTATGCAGTACTCGCCCAACGTGTTTTTGTGGAATGCCAATCTTGCGAGATGCACGTCGTGTAGATTTTTACGGACTGCAGGCAAAGCTCTCTTTAGCCCATTCGACATAGTTATCAAGACATGGGCGACCTGGCGATTTATCATGTCGCAGTGAACAACCCGTCTCAACAAAATAATTGTGGCAAGAGTAAATTACTAGGTCTGTTTGGAGGTTCCATATCGCATTCGGTGCGAAATCAACGCCGAACAGTTGTTACAGAGATCGTTTCATGAAACCAAAACACACAACGAGCATGCTCCACAGCACTGAAAGTAGCCATTTTAACTGTGCACTACACTGGCGCGCCTGGTGGAGAAATGGGGTACTGGTCCACTACGGGAATGAAACTTTAGGTTGTTTGCTAAAAAAATGATACATCTACCGATTCTGTAATTTATCTTGAAACGTAACAGTCTAATTAAAACCTATTTAAACACGTAAATTTTAACCACGAAAAGTAATTTCTGACTTACAGGTGTATGGAAATATCTACTTGTGAAAAAGTTACAAAGAAAATAATTACGGAAACTTAATTACACTAATGTGTAGAAGTCCGTTAATTGGTAGGAACATTTTATATGATATGAATCTTCTGTAATTAGTAAATATAATAACTGCAATGTTTACATATGATACCTAAGCGTTTATACATGCTACAATCAGTATAGGCACTAGAATTCACTCATATGTTTAATATATAAGAGTCAAGGTAATCACTGAAATGTGTCATTTGTTTTAGGATGGAAGTTTTAATTGTTAGTTAATCAAAATATGTTTCTAAACATTGCCGAGGATTGTTCGGGATTGTTAAGAAAGTATAAATAGTTACAGCCATGTTGGGAATGTATGTCAGTACTTTGTGTGATGTCGGACAGAAAGCATGTAGCTTGTTGACATGATTTATTTCATTATTGTAAGTATGTTACAACTTAATTCAGATTTGTCAAGATGCTTTTAATTTCCTTGACATTATAATAAATATTCAGCTGATACAACACGAGATTGATTTTTAATTTTAATTTTTCTGAACTTGGAATTTTTAGTGACTGAGAATCTAGGACTTCTCCTGCAACAGATAGCCAGATCTGATGAGTAGAACAACCCTTAGAACGTTATAATATCAATAAATGTCTATATTATTCCGAAGTTTAAAGTCCTTTACTTGACTCACCCTGTATTTCTGAAAGTGCTCGTATCACGAAGAAGCTGACGAAACATGTTCCAACATCATTTCCTCAAATTTTACTGTGCGAGTAATTCTACAGCAAAAAAAACTTTAAACTCAGCTCTCTGCAGCTTGTGAGGTTCTGTCCACGGCGATACGTTTCTTCTATCCAGAAAGACACCTGTTGCAAGCCATTTCTTGTACATTCATTTGCATTTCCGGGCACTACACATCAGAGAATGTATAGCTGTATTATTTAGGGATGTAAAAGAAGGCAACTAGTTTTGCGACTATCGTGGTACATTTGCGCTTTTTTACTTTCTAGTATTAGTACCCATGTCATGTAATATAATGCATTGTGTCAAGTGAAGCAAACTGATAAATGATGTCATGTCGTATAACATGACACATGCCTTCATGTCATTCAACGTAACGTTTGTCATTTCACGCAATATGACACGACATGTCATTAAAGTTTAGGATGCATACATTACCACTCTGGGATACTTCCTATTATACACTCACCCCCACTTTCGGGTACTTCCTATTGTAGAGGCATCCCACTCTCCAGAAGCACAAGTTCGTCACAAACAACTCTGTCCGAGGAACATCCGCTACTGAGCATTAGCCCAGAGAGGTTGAGGATATCGCGACAGTTGTAAGGTTCTTTTATTTAGTACATGACCGGTTGCGGGCACTTATACGCCCATCTTCAGGTGTCGTAACTTGGTGTTGTGACTCCGAGCACCACGGTAGACAAGACGCGGTGTGCTATCAGCGAGCGCCGAGCATGCTCTGGTGAATATTCTGGATATTGGTTACAGGATCAAGAACTTCCTCCTACAAAGTGCAAGAAGCATGTATACAGACACCTTGACGTGAACTCACTGCAATGGGGAAGTATGATTAACTCGTAAGAAAGCGCAAATACACTCCTGGAAATTGAAATAAGAACACCGTGAATTCATTGTCCCACAAAGGGGAAACTTTATTGACACATTCCTGGGGTCAGATACATCACATGATCACACTGACAGAACCACAGGCACATAGACACAGGCAACAGAGCATGCACAATGTCGGGACTAGTACAGCGTATATCCACCTTTCGCAGCAATGCAGGCTGCTATTCTCCCATAGAGACGATCGTAGTCCTGTGGAACGGCTTGCCATGCCATTTCCACCTGGCGCCTCAGTTGGACCAGCGTTCTTGCTGGACGTGCAGACCGCGTGAGACGACACTTCATTCAGTCCCAAACATGCTCAATGGGGGACAGATCCGGAAATCTTGCTGGCCAGGGTAGTTGACTTACACCTTCTAGAGCACGTTGGCTGGCACGGGATACATGTGGACGTGCATTGTCCTGTTGGAACAGCAAGTTCCCTTGCCGGTCTAGGAATGGTAGAACGATGGGTTCGATGACGGTTTGGATGTACCGTGCACTATTCAGTGTCCCTTCGACGATCACCAGAGGTGTACGGCCAGTGTAGGAGATGGCTCCCCACACCATGATGCCGGGTGTTGGCCCTGTGTGCCTCGGTCGTATGCAGTCCTGATTGTGGCGCTCACCTGCACGGCGCCAAACACGCATACGACCATCATTGGCACCAAGGCAGAAGCGACTCTCATCGCTGAAGACGACACGTCTCCATTCGTCCCTCCATTCACGCCTGTCGCGCACTGGAGGCGGGCTGCACGATGTTGGGGCGTGAGCGGAAGACGGCCTAACGGTGTGCGGGACCGTAGCCCAGCTTCATGGAGACGGTTGCGAATGGTCCTCGCCGATACCCCAGGAGCAACAGTGTCCCTAATTTGCTGGAAAGTGGCG
Source organism: Schistocerca gregaria (assembly GCF_023897955.1). NCBI lineage: Eukaryota > Metazoa > Arthropoda > Insecta > Orthoptera > Acrididae > Schistocerca > Schistocerca gregaria. The sequence continues at coordinate 426,986,411 of NC_064922.1, forward strand.
GTGCGGTCCCCTACGGCACTGCGTAGGATCCTACGGTCTTGGCGTGCATCCGTGCGTCGCTGCGGTCCGGTCCCAGGTCGACGGGCACGTGCACCTTCCGCCGACCACTGGCGACAACATCGATGTACTGTGGAGACCTCACGCCCCACGTGTTGAGCAATTCGGCGGTACGTCCACCCGGCCTCCCGCATGCCCACTATACGCCCTCGCTCAAAGTCCGTCAGCTGCACATACGGTTCACGTCCACGCTGTCGCGGCATGCTACCAGTGTTAAAGACTGCGATGGAGCTCCGTATGCCACGGCGAACTGGCTGACACTGACGGCGGCGGTGCACAAATGCTACGCAGCTAGCGCCATTCGACGGCCAACACTGCGGTTCCTGGTGTGTCCGCTGTGCCGTGCGTGTGATCATTGCTTGTACAGCCCTCTCGCAGTGTCCGGAGCAAGTATGGTGGGTCTGACACACCGGTGTCAATGTGTTCTTTTTTCCATTTCCAGGAGTGTATCTCAAGAAGTTTTGATTTAAATGTCTTTGAAGCAGCGAGGTAAGCTGGAAAGCTAGTGCCCTTCTTTTACAGACCTAACTCTACCCAGGACATTTCTGCATTTTGTTGTGCTACGATAGGAACATTTTTCATTCTGGATCCCAACTTTTATTCTACCATAATTTTGACCTTTCGGGTTAGTTTAATTTTCAGCGTGCTCATCGATAAAGCTTTATATGTTCGATCAGACGGTGTACCATTCTGTACAGGACAGGGCATAATTCTGGTTTGCATAGCAATGCGTCCGGTAAAAAATAGTAGAAATAAATTGCACAGACTTAACAACGGAGAAGAGTTATCTGTGCTATCAGAATTACAAATATTTTTTTTTTCTGTATAAGAAGAATGAGTTGTTTTTGTTTCATTGTCTTGTCGATTTTGCGGTCCTCACTGACGGACGTTAACTTTTCAGGGTTCTTGACTGATACCATTATGTGTAATAGGAATTTAATTTTGTTGAATATATATGAGATTAATAACTGTAGTGCGTATTTTTGTAACTAGTACCTATCCGTATATGATCCAGTACGTAAAAATTAAATTTAGCCCTGGCCATTTCTGTGTAGGCTCATTGTTGTAGCGGCATTAATGACAAAAGTTTAATAAGTTCTTTCATCAATCGTATAATACTAAAAGTATAAAAAAGACTAACTTTAATAATCTGCAATATTTTTCAGTTCATATTAGGACAGAGGTACAGTTTTTGTTAACAACAATATCAAAAAGTGCTTACGCTGCCATTGCACACAGCAGCTTTCCTGGAACATCCAGCTCCTCAGAAAAAAAAAATTAAGAATTGTTTAGATGTATTATCGCGTAATAGTTAAAAAGGATTTTAATCCATCGTGAGTAGGACAGATGTCTTCATGTTGGGATATGTATGCTTTTGTATGTTATAGCACCCGAGAAAAATCAGACGTGGCTTTTAACATACATAAAAGAGATAAGATTCATTATTTCTATTTATCAAAACTATTTCATACAGTAAAAATAACGGAACGGTTATCGTTGCACTAGCTATTCAGTCAATCATTTATTAGCATTTAAAATTACGTGATAACTGGCGTTCAACGTCGGGCTCGAAGTTCTGGAAAATTAATGTATGTGGAAAGAATGTATTACTAACATAAGAAAATTAATGCTTATATATGTAATCTGTTTCATGTGGACGAGGATTATTATTTTCGTTGTTAAGAGAAACGGAAGAAACCTACAACAGATTTGAATAACAATAAAGCCGACAGTGAAAAGGAAGGTAAGGGCTTCTGAAAATATCTCTTGCTTTCGTGTGTCTTGTTGTTTGCCAACATTCATGGTTCGTACTGTGTAGTAGTGTCTTGCAAATAGTAACTCAAGTAAGCAAGAAAATTTATATTTGCTGTAAATTTTTGTAGAAATAGAAATTTTATGTTGTATTATTATTATTTGTGGTGATTGCCGTGTGAATATAATTGCGATAGAGAAATGTCTCGTACAGAGTCAATGAGATTATGTAGTAAGACTAGGAGAGAAGTTGATATGGAAGCAGATTCACGAGAGGTCAGTGATAACGAATTGGAGGAAATCCCCATGGGATCTACATCCAGTAGAAATATACAGGAAAATATTACGGATCGTGAAATGGAAACTGCACATCAGCGCGCAGAAATTGAGCGTAGCGTTGATAGCACCGTGTTGCCAACTGTTGCGGGTGAAAGAGCCGCGCCCGCAAGCAAACAAACAGTTACGTGCGCCGAGCCTGGTTACGACGCAGTAACTGGAGTTCTAATGAAGTTAGATTAGTTCCAGAAGCAACAGGAGGAGAGAGATAGAGTGATGGAACGAATACAGTTACAAAGGGAGAGACAGCAGGAGGAGAGAGAAAGAGAAAGGGAAGAAAGGGAAAAAGAGAGGGAAAACATAATATATGAACAGCGTAAATGTTTAGAAGTCATGAAAGCAGACATAGCCAGTTTGAAACAAGCGTATCAGGAATTGCCAAATTTGGTAGCTAGTTTAACAACAGACGTAAAAATTTGTAACTAGAGCAGAATAGCATAAAGAAAGACATTCAGAACATAACCGAGAGGGCAGAAAATATAGAGACAGGAGTTGCGGAGAGACTACAGAATTGCCTCGCGGTACATAATAATAAAGTCGAAGAAAAAGTTGAAAAATGGAGGAATAACAAAGAGAAACAAATAGACGATAAAATACAAACAGAAGTGACACGCGCAATTTGTGCAGTTCACTCGACTAGTCAATCTGACAGAACAGGAAAGAGTAAATAACATGAGAATGGAGGACAATTAAGTACCTGCTTCGCATGTTTCACACGAAAATCCGCCGTTCTGTGCCACCTATAATACATTTTGTGGGGTACAGACAGGAACGTGTAGTCCTAATAGTGAACAGTTGAACGGTGAGAGGGCTGTGCCCACTGTATCTCCAATAATGGTGGAAGAGAGTTTAATTAAACACCGACAGTTCCAAACCTTCTCCGCCGAAAAAAATATTCAATAGACAGGCTTGGGGAAACAGTTCGGCCCAACAAAGACGGAAACGAAGGTATGAGGAAAGGTTTGGCCCAGGAGGCGGCAATCAACAGCAAATGAGAGACGCAGGATCACAGAGGAAGAATAGATTCGCAAAGTCATGGCATCTGAGACAGGGTGGTCAAAATAACACAGAAAGATATCCGATCAATAGCAATAATAGGAACGAACATGGTCAAGCAGATACCTCAAACAACCCGGCTTGGCAGAATCAGAATCAAGGTGTGAGAATAGTTGATGTGACGACTGGCAATCGTCCTGCATCAACCGATTCGACAAATTAAAGACGGCCACAATTAGCTCTCCGTTGTCGGCCGTGGGACGGAGCTAGAGCGCACAAGGGAGTAAGGAGAAACATGATGTAGCGAATTTGTTAAGATATAATAATGGTGTTGGAATGAAGGAGGAACTTTCATCAGAGAATAAGAGATGTAACCAAGTAGATAGTGAGTTGATACAGGCTGTGGTTCACGCTAAAGTTCTTAGTATACTGGTCAATATCATGATTGACACAGGATCTACGGTTAATGTGATGAGTTATAATTTCTATAGGAGATTGTGCCCGTTGCATGAACTACCAGTGTTCCCAGTTCAGAACTGCAAAGTGTTGGGTGCTATTGGTGCCCAGGCACAGGTTTTGAAGAGCCAGGTACAGATGGACGTATTCTACATCTACATCCATACTCCGCAAGCCACCTGACGGTGTGTGGCGGAGGGTAATTATGGGAGGTATTTATGGGAAATGGAGCATTGAATTGCACGTTCCTGGTTGTAAAGAGATTGAGGGTCGCCTGTATACTGGGTTGGGAGTTTTTGAGGGAAAGGAATGCCTATGTGGTTCTCTCTCAAGGTATTTGCAGTTTAGAGAATAGAAAAGTGAGAGTGAAATTGGAATTGCTGCACACTAAAGCTATACATGGCAAGTATTTTCATAATGTTAAAGTGAAGTGTAACCTGCCAAAAATACTGCATCTGCAGCAGTATTTTGGGGGGCGAGATTATAGCCATCATGATGGAGAGAGTGTTATCACCACAGAGTCCTGCCAATCAATAAACAATAAAGTAGAGGAATCCACATATCTGACACCAGAGCAACAATTACAATTATCTCAGATATTGAAGGAATATATAGAGGTATTCTCTGAGAGACCAGGCATCATCAGAGGCTGCATGTATAATATTGATGTGACACCACACAAGACATTTTGTAAGACTGCTTACTCCGTTCCATGGTCGAAAAAGGAGGCAGTGAAACAAGAGATAGTCAAGACGCTTGGATGGGGAATAATTGAGCCGTCAATGTTACCTTATAGTAGCCCGTTATTAGCGGTTACAAAAGATAGTGGAAAAATACTTCTGGTGTTAGACGCTCGCCACATTAATAAGATTAATGTGCCGGTAAGGAACAGACTGGAGAAGAGAAGATCAGCATAGCTTTTACCTCTCTTAAAGAATGTGCTGAAGTTAGGAAATATAAGTATGACCAACAGTTAAGGAAAGTACAAGAGTTTGAAGTAGGAGAGATGGTACTTCTACAGTACCACCCGAAGGCCTCTCTTGCAAATAAAAGAAACAAGAAATGGCAATTATTGTGTAGTGCACCATACATGATTGAAAAGATACTGTATGGATGTAGTTATTTTCTAACTAATTCTGAAAATAAGAAACCACTGGGTTTATATAAATATAAGGATTTAAAGAAATTTTGTAAATAACATGTATGTGTGTAACAGATATAAGTTTAGGCTTAGTAATATTTCTTTTCATTAATAAATTTTCAATTTATTTGTAGTCGAGATGAAAGTTTTATCCTAGTATTTAGTAAAAGTTTCATGCAATTAACTTCATGACAGAATTAGTTAGAAATATGTAATGACAAATACAATGGTATATGTAGAACTTAAAAAGATTAAAGACTTTATTAAATGATCATGAGCGTAGTACACGTAACGGTACAAACCATGAATCAACTGAATGAAAAAATTAAAGATGAATAGGTAGAAACTAGGTAGTTTTAACTACCGAATTTATAAAGATAGAATTTCACTAAGATACTTTCACGTTTTGAGTGAACCTGACTGTCAAGTACAGTGATTCTAAAAGTATGATGGAAGCAGAGACATATTCAGGAGACCAACTGTGTTATTGTATAGACCAGACCAGTGTCAAAAAGTCCAAAAAATGGTCTAATTGGCCAAGAATTTGTTATGGGAAAGTGCTAATGCTACCAATACCTAAGGGGAAATTGTAATGATTTATAATATGAGTACGAATACATTGTGTATCAATAAATGCTTAAGCTGTCATTGCACATTGGCACACATCCTGGGACACCGAGCTCCTCAGAAATGACAATTAAGAATTCTTTAAATGTATCATCACGTAATAGTTATAAAAGATTTTAATCCATCGTGTGTAGGACGAATGTCTTCACGTTGGGATATGTATGTTATTGTTGATGATAGCACCCTGAGAAAAATCAACCGTGGCTTTTAACATACATAAAAGAGAGAAGACTCATTATTTCTATTTTTCAAAACTATTTCATACAATCAGAGTAACGTCACGGTTATCGTTGCATGAATTATTCAATCAAACTTTTATTAGCATTTAAAATCACGCGATATTTGGAATACGCATTGTTTGGCATGTCCAAAGATTTTTCGATGATTTTAAGCAAATGGTAATTAAAATCTTTGACGTACAAACATAGAAATGATAATCAGCTGTAATAATCAGTTTTTGTTATATCCACCTCCACCCATGAACCATGGACCTTTCCGCTGGTGGGGAGGCTTGCGTGCCTCAGCGATACAGATAGCCGTACCGTAGGTGCAACCACAACGGAGGGGTGTCTGTTGAGAGGCCAGACATACGTGTGATTCCTGAAGAGGAGCAGCAGCGCTGCCTGGTAGTTGCAAGGGCAACAGCCTGGATGATACACTGATCTGGCCTTGTAAAATAACCAAAACAGCCTAGCTGCTCTGGTACTGCGAACGGTTGAAAGGAAGGGGAAACTACAGCCGTAATTTTTGCTGCGGGCATGCAGCTTTACTGAATGGTTAAATGATGATGGTGCACTTTTGGGTAAAATATTCCAGAGGTAAAATAGTCATCCGTTCGGATCTGTCGTCGGGGACTACTCAGGACGACATCGTTATCAGGAGAAACAAAACTGGCGTTCTACGGATCGGAGTGTGGAATGTCAGATCCCCTAATCAGGCAGGTAGGTTATAAAATCTAAAAAGGGTAATGGATAGGTTAAAGTTAGATATAGTGGGAATTAGTGAAGTTCGGTGGCAGAAGGAACGAGGCTTCTGGTCAGGTAAATAAGGGTAATGCAGGAGTAGGTTTAATAATGAATAAAAAGGTAGAAACCAAATAAGCTACTATGAACAGCATAGTGAACGCATTATTGTAGCCAACATAGGCACTAAGCAAACGCCTACCTTAGTACTACAAGTTAATATGCCAACTAGCCAACTAGCAGATGATGAAGAAATTGAAGAAATATATGATGCACAAAAGAAATTATTCAAATAGTTAAGGGAGACTGAAATTTAATAGTCATGGGGGACTGGAATTCGATTGTAGGAAAAGGAATAGGAGGAAAAGTAGTAGGTGAATATAGACTGGTAGTAAGGAATGAAAGAGGAAGGCGCCTAGTAGAATTTCGCACAGAGCATAAGTTAATCATAGCTAACACATAGCTTAAGAATCGTGAAAGGATGTATACGTAGAAGAGGCCTGGAGACACTGGAATGTTTCAGATAGATTATATAACGGTAAGACAGAGATTTAGGAACCAGGTTATAAATTGTAAGACATTTCCAGGGGCAGATGTGGTCTCTGATCACAATTTATTGGTTATGAACTGTAGACTAAAACTGAAGAAACTGCAAAAACCAGGAATTTAAAGAGATGGGGCCTCGATTAACTGAAAGAAATAGGGACTGTAGAGAGTTTAAGAGAGAGCATTAGGTAACGGTTGATAAGAACTGGGAAAGAGATACAGTAGCAGGAGAATGCGTAGCTTTGAGAGATAAAATACTGAAGGCAGCAGAGGACCAAGTAGGTAAAAAGACGAGGGCTAGTAGAAATCCTTGGGTAACAGACGATATATTGAATGTAATTGATGAAGAAGAAAATATAAAAATGCAGTAAATGAAGCAGGCGAAAAGGAATACAAACGTCTCAAAAATGAGATCGACAGAAAGTGCAAAATGACTGAGAAGGAATGGCTACAGGGCAAATGTAAGGATGTAGAAGCATACGTCTCTAGGGTTAAGATAGATGCTGCCTACAGGGAAATTAAAGAAACCTTTGGAGGAAAGAGAACCATCTGTAGCTCGGATTGGAAACCAGTTCTAAGAAAAGAAGGGAAAGCAGGAAACTGGAAGGAGTACATAGAGGGTCTATACACAGGAGACTAATTTGAAGCATTATGGAAATGGAAGAAGACGTAGATGGAGCTGAAACGGGAGATATGATACTGCGGGAACAATTTGACAGAGCACTGAACTATTGACAGCCTTTGGAGAGTCAGCCATGACTCTTCCATCTGTTGAGCAAGATGTATGAGACAGGCGAAATACCCTCACACTTCAAGAAATATATAATAAATATATAATAATTCCAATGACATAGAAAGCAGGTGCTGACAGGTGTGAAAATTACCTAACTATCAGTTTAATAAGTCATGGTTGCAAAATACTAACAAGAATTCTTTGCAGACGAATGGAAAAGCTGGTAGATGCCGGCCTCGAGGAAGATCAACTGGAACACGCGTGGGAAAACGACCCTAAGACTTATCTTAGAAGATGGGTTAAGGAATGGCAAACCTACATTTTTATTATTTGTAGACTTAGAGAAAGCTTTTGACTACGTCGATTATAATAGTCTCTTTCAAATTCTTAATGTGGCAGGGGTAAAATACTGGGAGCGAAAGCCTGTTTACAATTTGTACAGAAACCAGATGGCAGTTACAAAGAGTCGAGGGACAGGAAAGGGAAGCAGTGGTCGAGAAGGGAGTGAGACAGGGTTGTTATTCAATCTTTATATTGAGCAAACAGAAAAGGTAACAAAAGATTGGTGTAGGAATTAAAATCTATGGAGAAGAAATAAAAACTTTTAGGCTTGCCGACGACGTTGTAATTCTGTCAGAGGCAGTAAAGAACCTGAAACAGCAGCTGAACGGAATGGACGGTGTCTTGAAAGGAGGCTATTAGATGAAATCAACAAAATCAAAATGAGTATAATGGAATGTATTCGAATTGAATCAGGTAATGCTGAGGGAATTAGATTAGGAAATGAGACACTTAAAGTACTACATGAGTTTTGCTTTTTGGGAAGCAAAATAACTGATGACTATCGAAGTAGGGAGGATATAAAATGCAGACTGGCTTTGGCAAGGAAAGCGTTTCTGAAGGAGAGAATTTTTTTTAACTTTGAGTGTAGATTTAAGTTTCAGGTAGTCTTTTCTGAAAGTATTTATATGCAGTGTAGCCACGTATGAAAGTGAAATATGGACGACAAATACTTTAGACAAGAAGAGAATAGAAGCTTTAGAAATGTGGTCCGCATTGTCACTTTAATGTTGAAGATTGGAAGGGTAGATCACATAACTAATGAGGAGGTACTGAATAGAATTGGTAACAAAATGAATTTGTGGCACAATTTGACTAGAAGAAGAGATCGGTTGGTAAGACATGTTCTGAGGCATCAAGGTATCTCCAATTTAGTATTGGATGGAAGCGTAGGGGGAGACCAAGAGATGAATAGAATAAGCATATTCAGAAGGACGTAGGTTGCAATAGTTATTCGGATATGAGAAGGCTTGCACTGGATAGAGTAGTACGGAGAGCTGCATCAAACCAGTCTCTGGACAAAAGACCACAACAACAACAACAACAACAACAATTATAACCAAATACAGCGCTTGAACTGCAACATATTTCTATGAAACAAAGTTTCATGTGCAAACGCAAGATTTTTCGCACGTAAAACCCGAACTATGAAACAATTTGGCAAAAAGTGCATGTAATTCACTGTCGTCTGTATCAGTTTAAACAATCTAAACACATGCGATTCGCGTAAAATCGTATTTTACGTGCATTTTGTGAGCGACTTTAGACCGCTGTATCACGGCAACAGATACAGCTTTCACAAAACAACAGTGCGACTTTTAATTGAATGTATTTGTCTACCTTGTTACAAAATTGGAACCATTTCCCACAAGTGTGGAATATAAGAGTGGCGCCCGCAGATAACTCACCAAAAACGTGGTTTTTGCACGTAAAATCCAGATGAAGCTAGATTGTTTAAAGTGAGTTTTTAATTTCATCCTAAGAATGTATTTTTTATTTATTTCATTTACTTTAAACCACTTCCGCGCAGTCACTTCACGTAAGAACGAATTTTATTTGCTACATTTACTTCGACGTTTAGGTATCGTATCTCGACAACGAATAAAGATAACGCGATGAAAAATTTTGTTTTACACTTTATCCATTTATCTGCCTTCGTGCAAAGTTTCCACCGATTCGTATAAATGTAAGGTATAGAAGCAGCATTAAGTCCAAGCTGTAAGTATACCAGGCTACTGTTAGACCATCTCTCACATACGGGTGCGAAACGTGGACTATTTACAGAAGGCTCATACGATGTCTGGAAAAGTACTATCATCGCTGCCCGAGAATGATCCTAATGGTGGAATAGCAAGATCGGGGCACTTCCATCATTTTTCAGGTAGAACGTATTACTACGAGCACAGAAACCATGATCATCAAGCATCATCTCTGTTGGATGGGCCACATTGTTCAAATGCCTGAATCGCTTCTAACAAAACAAATTATGTATTCGCAGCTAATGGATACTCAAAGAAAACTAGGAAGACTACAGAAACAATACAAAGATTTACTAAAGTGCACATGGAAAGATGTCAAATTGAAATTACCAGAAATCGTAACGTCTTGCTTTCAACATATGTCTCAAAAACGGTAAACATTTCACTCAAGTTCTCACTGCTAAAAGCCTTCATCATGTCTGTGCATACTTACGAAAACACTGTCAATCATAAAAGCTTCCTTGTTGTTTGGAAAGTGAGCACTCTCTAACCACAGATAGGAAAATCAGAATAAATATGCAAACAGAATTCGAAGCACTGTCCAACAGTGGAGATGGCCTAATGCCACAATAGCGGATGAGGCAGAACATCCCGCCAGAGATAGATGATCTGCTTCAACTTGTCCTTTAACTCTTGAACAAAGAAGACATCACGTTTCTTTCAGAACTCTCCGTAGATACCTTGCCTCCATCTTGTTGAAACCAGTCCGCAGAGGCTTCTATGTCCCTGCACAAAGGATGTCTTGTGAATGAATGGAGTGTTGCGATTGGCTCTTATTTAATTTTCCTGCCAAATTACTGATGCTGCTATGTGGGAGCACCACCTGAAATTTTTTCTGCAGACAACACTTTTAGCAGCAAAACTATTTTGTACACATCGTCATATTGCGCTAACAGTTAAACCCCATAAAAATAGTCTACACATCGTCAGATACGTCCCACGTACTCACCGTACCACAGTGCAGTGCCGACGGAGGAAACTGCCACCATAAACACAGCTCATTACTGCAGCCACAAAAGAGCATGTCAGCCAGAGAGAGACTAGCCAGCCATGGAGACTCCCCCACCCTAGATGTACCTGAGTGGTAGGAGTTCAAACGCTATCTATACTGCCAGTGCAGACACTTCTCATTTTAAATCGTCTCAAATTTCTGCAGAGTATACACGCGACACACGTGATCCCAAAGAAGACTCAATGCAAAATGGGTATTAGGTTACTATTCACCAGTCGAGGGGGAGCTGCAAGCCAAATCGTCATAAGTCGGAAGGTTTCTCGGACTCTCTGACCTGGTGTACAAGAGATGAGCAAGCCCCAACCTGGAATAAAGTCATTCACTGAGATGCTGTTTCCGATCCCAACCTGCTTGGTTGCTGCCACACTTTCTATGGTCATCTCCAAATGCACAAGAATATTGGGAACCAAGCACATATTTATCAGTGTAGCTGCAATTAAATAGGACCAAATGCACAAGAATATTTGGAACCAGGCACATATTTATCAGTGTAGCTACAATTAAATAGGACCTCTGTGGCAGTCTAATGCCGAGCGATGTATTGGAAATGTCTTCTCTTGATGTCCGTGGTTCTGGAACGAATCTCAGTATCTTTAGCTCACATAATTTTCCACGGAAAATCTCTCTCATACCCTTACGGCTGTCATTGTACTGAATATATACCTCCCTCGTGATAGGACACACAGTAATTTCCTCTGGACATACCAAAAAATAGCCGCGCGGGATTAGCCGAGCGGTCGTACTCGCTTCGGCGGTACATATACTAAAATTGGAACGATACAGAGAAGATTAGCATGCCGGCACGTTAGCTCAGAGCGCTCGGTCAGAGGGTTAGCTACCCTCTGTAATAAAAAACTGAGTGAACGGATAAACAAAGAATGTGAACGGGTGTCATCGGACGTCCGCCACGAACAAATAGGACCTCTGTGGCAGTCTAATGCCGAGCGATGTATTGGAAATGTCTTCTCTTGATGTCCGTGGTTCTGGAACGAATCTCAGTATCTTTAGCTCACATAATTTTCCACGGAAAATCTCTCTCATACCCTTACGGCTGTCATTGTACTGAATATATACCTCCCTCGTGATAGGACACACAGTAATTTCCTCTGGACATACCAAAAAATAGCCGCGCGGGATTAGCCGAGCGGTCGTACTCGCTTCGGCGGTACATATACTAAAATTGGAACGATACAGAGAAGATTAGCATGCCGGCACGTTAGCTCAGAGCGCTCGGTCAGAGGGTTAGCTACCCTCTGTAATAAAAAACTGAGTGAACGGATCAACAAAGAATGTGAACGGGTGTCATCGGACGTCCGCCACGAACAAATCCAACGAACAATATAGAACAAAATGAGATTGAAAAAAAAAAACGGTCTAAGGCACTGCAGTCATAGACTGTGTGGCTGGTCCCGGCGGAGGTTCGAGTCCTCTCTCGGGCATGGGAGTGTGTGTGTTTGTCCGTAGGATAATTTAGGTTAAGTAGTGTGTAAGCTTAGGGACTGAGTCTCATAAGGTTTCACACACATTTGAAGATTTTTGAACCAGAACATAATCCACAGCATTTTTACATTGCAACATTTACACATTTCAGACAAGCAGTTCAGTTATCGTTTATATGTGCACAACACCCGGAAACAAATTATGGTATGCCCACACTCACACCAGCTACATGTCACGATTCTCTGCACTTGCAGGAAATTAATTGACATTTAAGGTTCCAGTCAGCACTTCCAGAAGGTGCTACATCTTGCCAAGACTCTCTCAAACAAGTGTTGTAAAGCACAGGTGTTCGGTACTACGTGATAATCGATAATACTCCCGCCGGTGAAAGGTTCAAAGACATCACCGATATAGATGGAGTTTGTGTGGTAAAAATTCATTTATTTGTCGAAGCAATTTTGCATTTTCATAAGCTGACACAGCAACACGATTTTCATCTTCTTATTCTTCTTCTTGAGTCCATGGAGAGAAGAACACCTGTAGAATTCCAAGTCTTAAATAGCAGCAAACGTGAAGATTCGATGCATCCATAAAGTCTTCTCCTTCCCTTTTACATCGATGACGTTCGAATAATCGAAGCGACGTCACCATACCTTTATAGGGTATTCTAGGATCATCCCCGTGAATTCTACAGTAGAAATTGTTAACCACTTTACACTCATCCGTGTCTTAGCACATCTCACATGCCTGAAAGACCTTGGTGATGGAATGCTTCCTTACAATATCTCTATAATTCCTACATCTTCTGTGTACGCCATATCTTTCAACAATATTTCTCTATGCTCATCATCATAGAAACAAGGAAATAAAGAAGTAGGTTATTAAAAAAGTAATAGCATCTTACTGGGATACAGAACAAACATTATTATGATTGATCTTTTCAGCTGCGCACCAAGTACAATACATCTTAATTGATGGCAATCCGTCAGTGTGGCATCGCGCATTCGAGTCATACTGCTTAAAACTGGCCTTGTACTTTGAAATACATCAGGTGGCAAATAAAATATGTGTCACATAGTTATAGAAAAGTTGTGCAGGAAACACGTAATCAAAAGTGTTCACGTGGCGACACCTCGTAATCAGTTTCATATGAATATCCGAGGGCACATTACGCACAGTTCTTGATTTCACGCGCATAAACAAGGTGTAAACAGTAACATTCTCTTTTCCCGGCGAATCCGTAGTCTTCAGGGTTAATTGTCGTAACACACAGAGGAAGTAAGAGCTCTAAAATATGTTTTTCTAATCCGTGGTTGCAGCTCTGTTGTTGAACAAGCAGAGTTGCGCTCTCACTATCCTCCTTTTTTGCGATAATGAAAGCATTACCGTACTTTAACAACACACTCACTGTCACTCCTCAGAACTATGGCAATACCTCATACACAGACATCCCGCACACACTCGAAGTTGAATAACTGAATAACGATGGACTTATAGTGATTATTCAGTTACACAAAACTGGTGCGCTGAAAGGGACAAACAGAATTCTATTGTGAGCTTGGAATAAATCATTCTTTGCATTCTGGCCTATAGGAGGTTTCTACGTAACACGATTCTCTTTTGAAAGTTCTGCTCCCGCACACTCATGTTATAGGATATAAACTGGTCTGCATCATAAAGTCACTGTTTCTCGCACATGTAACAGAAAAAATCTTTATATGACGCTCTGACAGGTTCTTTTGTTTTTTCGTAACAAACTCAATTTTGCCAGCTGCAACAACAGACCTGTCTCGTGGTTATCCTCTTCCTGCTCCAAAGAGTTAAACAGGTACGATGCTTACCAACAGGAACTTAAAAGTGTGCTTAGACTACAACAGTTTTGTAGTTTCTCCACCCATCCGCTCAATCCGTGAAAATAAATTCCAAATGGACGTACAGTAATATATAGTGCAATCACAATTATTTCTTTGTCAGGGGAAATTTGTGTGAACTGGGTGGTGATCGTTATGCATGGAACGTACTGACACAGACCCCGATTTGGCAGTCTGAGTAAATTAAAGACGCCACTGAGTGTTGGCTGGATTTACAGGTATCGAAAATACGGAAATGTTTCGTGAAAGTGGTGAAATCGATAAGCCGAAAAGACGCTTGGACTTTCTCAAATTGTAATTACATCCTTTATTCATCGGCAAGTGTGTGATGGCGGGAGGCTTTTCTGCAGTGTGAAAACGACACTCAGTTGGTGCGAATGTGGAGGTATCACAATGTTTTTATACACCTATAATTGATATTCAGAAATGTTATGCGTGTTCCGACATATCACCAAACATCTGAGGGAAGTAATCATACTACTAGTCATGAAAAAAGAAAAACATCGACAGCTGTAAGGGTATGAGACAGATTTTCTATGGAAAATTATGTTAGCTATAGATACTGAGATTCGTTCCAGAACCACGGGCATCAAGAGAAGACATTTCTAGTACATCGCTCGGCGTTAGACTATCACAAGAGTCCGACTTAATTGTAGTCACACTGATAAATATATGCCTGGTTCCCAATATTCTTGTGCATCTGGAGATGGCCATAGAAAGTGTGGCAGCAACCAAGTACATCAAGATCGGAAACTGCATCTCAATTAATCACTTTGTTCCAGGCTGGGGCTTACTCATCCTTTGGACACCAGGCCAGAGAGTCCAAGAAACCTTTGGACTTATGACGATTTGATTAGTGGCTCCCCCTGGACAGGTGAATAGTGACCTAATACGCAGTTTACGTTGAATCTCCTTTGGAACCGCGTGTCTCGCGTGTATCCTTTGCAGAAATTTGAGAAGATTTAAAACGATTAGTGTTTTCCCAGGAGGTATTGATAGCATTTTATCTCCTACCACTCAGGGTCTCCATGACCAGCTGGTCTCTGTTTGGCTGACACGCTCTTCCGTGGCTGCAGTCATGGGCCACGTTTATAGAGGCAGACCTGGCTGTATTAACATAGACATGAGATGTCAGTATAACACCAGCAACCTTTTAATTGGGCTTGCGAGGGTGAGTCAGTAGGCAAACATAATCGTACTTGGCAAATAGGCCTGTACTGGACCTGTAGGTACAAAGGCTATGTGTCAGCCATGGTGGCTAGGTAAATACGCATTTCGACAGGAATTTTTCAGGTGTCAAGCATGAAAAGGATTCCACCGCCTCATGCTTGTGGCACCTGTGTGTGGCTGGACCGCTGATGGCCGCATTGTCACTTTGCATGGACTGTCAGTGCACCCCAACTACTGGCAGTGTGTGCAGTGGTGTTCTGTGTGGTCCAGTGGATGGTAAGTGCTTCACGATTGAAAGATTTTTACAAGCGTAATTACCTGTGATAGATGGTTCATAATGGAATTCTTTGCACGATCAGAAAGAAATAAAGAGTGATCGATTTAATTGCTTCTTGAAAGACCCACATTTTCCAAAAAAGTAGAGGATGATGAGCAAGAGAAACCGAACCTGCACACGCTGAATTTTTTATAAATAAACAATATACACTTGAATTTCCTGTCCTGATATACTTCTTCTCCACTGCAGTGCCGCTAATTTCCAGGTAGAGTAAGGGAGGGGGAGCGGGTATGTACAGTGGTGGGTGGGGCAGGTGGGCTACCAGAGAGGAGGGGTTAGTTAATTGATCAATTTATTTAGGTAATCAGTGAAATTGATTGAGAGGGGGCTATTTGAATAACTGAGACTTGAAAGTGTAGCTGTGTCAGCGAGGGGGAGGAGGTGGGTAGCAAGTTCCCTGAGCAGGTGGAGGGGAGAGGGAGGGGTGGGGGAACAATAGATTAAGGACCTGTCAATCAAAAGGAACGATCTCAGCAAAACAATAGATTAATGATCTGTCAATCGAAAGAGAACTATATATTTGCCCCTGAGTGTGTACCTGCCCCTGATGTAAGCAACCCACCCCAACAAAATGCGCAACAACATAGTTTGTCCCACTACTCTCATGGATAACCACATGTTATCTATTTCCAATCTGGAAGTCGTTGAGTCATCCCCTTAATCACCTTTTAAAATACTTGATTTAAACGTAGTGGTTCTCCGCTGTAGAGCTTTGAAAATTTCTTAATAATGTGTAGTGCAGCCCTCGGATAATTATAAAACGTAGCATTCGATCCCACAGAGTAAGTATACCATGTACGGAGCCCCGACATGCGCCAACTGGCTGAAGAGTAAAGGCACTAGCCCTTAGGTCACCTGTGGTAGGTCGCGTTCCTACGTGTCCTGTAAACACGCAGCTGAAGTGGGCACTATGTTTCATTTCACAAGTACACATTCATTAGTAAAGAATTGAAAGGGAAAGAGGAGAGGGGGGGTATTCTTTGGACTACGCCTGTAACATTTAAAAATTACAGATCTGCTGATACGGTATTATCCTTGTTGGGTGCTCTGCAGGACGCCACAGAAAGAGCACAAAAATTCCACTCAACGAGCGACAGTAATTCGCACTGCCCTTGACGTGCTTCCTGGGAATCCCGTAAACAATGTATTACAGGATCTATAGGATAATTATGGGTGAAAACCTAGTATTTCATGCGTAAATGTGACTGAACGAAGCCGTTCATGATATTTCAGAATATTTGTTTTTTCTCAGATTTTCAGTTTTCTCTTCTTCTTCTTATTTTCAACCTACCTGTTAATCTACATAAATGCCTCTCATCTCTTCTTAGGTCTCCCGATATTTCTTCTCTCGTCTGGTTTTTAATCTAAATGTCTTTTGTTGTCCATTTTTGTATGGGTTCATATGAATTGTTGCGGTATATGTTTATTTTCCTGTGGACTGCCTCCACCTACAGTTCGTGCCATATTATTTAATTTATTATGTTTTTTATCGTCTTCTAATGAATCCCACTTTGGCGTTCAGTATTCGGTTTACAGTATTTATTTATTGATTTATTTATCACATAGCTTTCTCTTATATATAACACTGGACTGTGGATTTCCAGTTAGGGATGACACACACACACACACACACACACTGTGTTGTATTGGAGAATCATAGTAGCGGGAACTTCAGGCGTGCCCAAGCTAAGCCCACTAGGGATTTTGCTGTTCGTTTTGCACATTAATGGTCCATCGGACAATATTAGCACTAACTTAAGACATTCTGTATATGATGCAGTGGTTGATAAAGAGGTACCAACCGAAAAACGTAGCACAAATATCCAGTCAGATCTTGATCAGATTTCAAAATGGTGCAAAGGCTGGCCACTTCTTTTAAATCGTCAGAAATTCAAAAAATGCGCGCCTCACAAAATACGGAATACTAGCATTCTGTGACTACAGTATCAATAAGGCACAACTGAAATCAGCCAATTCATTCAAGTACCCGGGCATAACGATTTATATGGACATGAAATGGAATGATGAGATACGTTGAGCCGTGGTTAAAGTTGGTGATAGACTTTGGTTCACTTACAGGATAATGGAGGAATGCCGTCAATTCATGAGGGAGAAAACGTACAAAATATCTGTGCAACAAATTTCAGAATACTGTTCGAGTGTGTAGGACGCATACCAAACAGGTGTAATAGGAGTACTGGACAAATAAGGTTGGGGCCAGTTTAACCTTAAAATTTTAATTTATTGTAATTTAATAATACATTTACAACCAAAGCGGCACATAGCCGAACCTTTACAAATAGGAGTTTCAAAATGCTTTTCTTTCACAGCTGAAGGCCTCCAAACAAGAAATCTTAAAAATCAACGAGATTAAAATGCAGTTACACTTACAAATAAAATAATTTATATATATGTTGTTGTCTTCAGTCCTGAGACTGGTTTGATTCAGGTCTCCATGCTACTCTGTCCTGTGCTAGCTTCTTCATCTCCCAGTACCTACTGCAACCTACATCCTTCTGAATCTGCTTAGTGTATTCATCTCTTGGTCTCTCTCTACGATTTTTACCCTCCACGCTGCTCTCCAACGCTCAATTTGTGATCCCTTGATGCCTCAGGACATGTCCTACCAATCGATCCCTTCTTCTTGTCAAGTTGTACCACAAACTTCTCTCCTCCCCAATCCTATTCAATACCTCCTCATCAGTTACATGATCTATCCACCTTATCTTCAGCATTCTTCTGTAGCACCACATTTCGAAAGCTTCTATTCTCTTCTTGTCCAAACTAGTTATAGTCCATGTTTCACTTCCATACATGGCTACACTTCATACAAATACTTTCAGAAACGACTTCCTGATACATAAATCTATATTCGATGTTAACAAATTTCTCTTCTTTCCTTGCCATTGCCAGTCTACATTTTATATCCTCTCTAGTTCGACCGTCATCAGTTATTTTTCTCCCCAAATAGCAAAACTCCTTTACTACTTTAAGTGTCTCATTTCCTAATCTAATTCCCTCAGCATCACCCGATTTAATTGGACTACATTCCGTTATCCTCGTTTTGCTTTTGTTGTTGTTGATCTTATATCCTCCTTTCAAGACACTATCCATTCCGTTCAACTGCTCTTCCAGGTCCTTTGCTGTCTCTGACAGAATTACAATGTCATCGGCGAACCTCAAAGTTTTTACTTCTTCTCCATGAATTTTAATACCTACTCCGAATTTTTCTTTTGTTTCCTTTACTGCTTGCTCAATATACAGATTGAATAACATCGGGGAGAGGCTACAACCCTGTCTCACTCCTTTCCCAACCACTGCTTTCCTTTCATGACCCTCGACTCTTATGACTGCCATCTGGTTTCTGTAAAAATTGTACATAGCTTTTCGCTCCCTGTATTTTACCCCTGCCACCTTCAGAATTTGAAAGAGAGTATTCCAGTCAACATTGTCAAAAGCGTTTTCCAAGTCTACAAATGCTAGAAACGTAGGTTTGCCTTTCCTTAATCTTTCTTCTAAGATAAGTCGTAAGGTCAGTACTGCCTCACGGGTTTCAACGTTTGTACGGAATTCAAACTGATCCTCCCCGAGGTCCGCATCTACCAGTTTTTCCATTCGCCTGTAAAGAATATATATATATTTCAAAAAATGATTCAAATGGCCCTGAGCACTATGGGACTTAACATCTGAGGTCATCAGTCCCCTAGAACTTAGAACTACTTAAACCTAACTAACCTAAGGACATTACATACATGTATGCCCAAGGCAGGATTCGAACCTGCGACCGTAGCGGTGGCGCGGTTCCAGACTGAAGCGCCTAGAACCACTCGGCCACAACGGCCGGCTATATATATTTCGGCTAGGCTGAAAACCTAAGGCAAAAGTGGATAGACAAACACAAACAAGATGCAATACAAACGGCTGAAGGCCCACAGTAAGATTTTCAAGATTTTGAAATAAGTTACCATAACCTTTCAAAGGCAAAAGGCCGCAATGTTTAAGCTTGAAAGGCAATTTTACGAATAAAGTACCAAGCCGCAATTTTTAAGCTTGAAAAGTAATTTTAAGAATAAGGTTTAGAACGATTTAGAAGGCTCACAATTAATTTTCCAAAATTTTATAAAAAGTATAACCATAAGCCTTAAGTTTTTAGTATATGAAACCGGACTAAAAGAAAAGCCAACATAATGGCAATAACCTTTTATCAACTATCCACTTGCCGGAATTCAAACTTACTTACATAAAACACAGTAAAACCAAGAATTTTTCGCACCAGTGAGAAAGACAGTAAAGACAACAGCACTCAGAAGCCTCCAGGGGGTCGGTGTGCCCTCGTTCACTTAGGTGAGACAGGTGGTGAGTCCAACTACACTCGATCCATCGGAACCCAACCAAGGGACAGCCACGGACCGGCCGACAAACGACTTGCTTGCCACCAATCGGTGCATGAGAATTCAAGCACAAAATGTTACAGGCGTGATTATCCACAATAATATATATATATATATATATATATATATATATATATATATATATATATATATATATATATGCTGTCAAAACTACACACCATGTTGGACAGTGACAACAGGTGAGCAAAGGACACTGCCTGAAATTACGTTAGTGGCCAGGGCAGGTAACCGGAACACTAACGGGCACAAGGCAGAAAATTCCGCTGATGCAGTTGAATTGTAGTCACCCAATATAGTTAATTCCACCGCTAAATTTCAGCAATACAAACACTCGATGTTGCTCACAGGAAAACCTCCCCAGCAGCGAACCACCGAAACGAACCACACAACATGAATGGACGTGGCTTGGGTTCTTGAAACCACAACTAAACTTTGACGTCCTGGGGTGGTGAACCACGAAGCTCGTAGCGATCGGACAGCTCCACACACACTCCGACACTGCGCAAGGACTGCCAGCGGACCCACGCAATTGCACCGCGCGAAGATAACTTCCCTGGTCTGCAGCAACCGACCGACTCCTCTCAGAATGCCGACAACATCTAAAACAGTCGTCAGTAGAAATAACGCAAACTACACACAGAACCTGACAAACACTTGCACGAAGACCTGAACGATACTCATCAGTAATTAAGCACGCACGAAGACGAATCGGGAGTCGATGCACACACACACACACACACACACACACACACACACACACACACACACACACACACAGCCGACTCATGAACGATGGGCGAGCCAAAACGCGTGTTCCAGTAGGACGACCGACTGACGATCCACCAAGACCGTGGTCTGGCTCAGGTGATGCGTGGTGGCAATGGTCGGGCGAGCCATGTCGACGCAGACCTCACTGCTGCTCCAAACCGACTGCACTAGTGCCACATTGCAACTCCCCGAGTGGCAGGTTCGAACTGCGCTCCAGACGCGTTCCAACTGACTGGCAGACCCGAACTCGCGGCCCGAACTGCATTACGACAGAGGAGGAGGAAAGATACTACGAGAGGAGATGCATCGATAGGTGCTGCTAGCGCCGGTCACGGTCAGGCAAAGCAGCAACTCAGTGACGGTAGTAATTTAAATTAACATAGTGAGGTGGAAGTACGTTAAATACATGGTGTAAAATACATGATGGCGGGAACATGAGCCACTCACGGCTCAAGGGGCATACAGATATGACAGTGGCCAGATACGGGACTGCATAGGGCAGGCGTACTCGTTACTCACGTTCTGGTGACTACGTCTGACCACCATAAAAAGAGGATCGCTCTACTATGGACCAAGAACGATGCAACTCTTCCCAATCTACACCTGCCTTCCGAAAACATGTAATAGAGTCCCTGAAACATTCTGTATCACGCCACTCGACTAGTGGGTGACCAGAAACGGCCGCGACAGGGTATTACCGCCTCATGTGCGGACTGCTGTTAACAACACAACACACGCGACTGCGTCTGGAGTGGTATCATCACAGGAAAGGATGGGCTGGTCAAGAATGGAGACGCACAGTGTTGAATGAAGAATCACGGTTCTGCACCAGCCCAGGTGACCAGTGCCATCGAGTATGGCGGCTACTTGGGGAGAGTTCCCATCATTACAATGTTTTGGAGAGACACAAAGGTGTTTCTATAGGTGTCAAGGTGCTGGGAGCCATTGGGTATGACTTTACATTGCAGATGTTAGTGACTGAGGAAAGTCTGGCGGGGTAGTGATATGTTATGGACATCCCGTGTTCTCATGTTTTACTTCTCATGCGACAGTACTGTGCTGCCATTTTTCGGCAGCAATGAGATTTGTCTGCATGAACTGGCTGGGTGATTTTGAGATGCTCCCGTGGCCAACCAGATCACAAAATCTTCCCCGGTAGAGCGTGTGTGTGACCATCTCGGACATCTATTTCGCCCCGGTGCTAATACCTAGGACGTTAAGGACTGGTTGCAACAGTTGTAAGACTGCTTGCCTCAGGAGAGGATACAACCGCTTCGTGAGACGCTTACCAATCGAATCAGTCATGCACCCAGGCCAGAGGAGTTTCAGCGTCATACTGATAAGTGGGCTCATACTGCCAAGTTCTTTGTAAATTTGTCTCGGTATTGTGGTTTTCTGAAATCCGTGAACTTTCATTTCATTTCCTCCTCCCCTTTTGTGTGCTTCACTTTTTCCCATGCAGTGTATACACGGTGAATCAGAACTACGCCGACAAACTATCAGAAGCATAACAAGAAAAAAGGTGTGGTAAACATAGGCTCTAAAATGGATACCTTAAGAGCTAAGGGCACCTGTTCGTCTGCGATTCTGTGAAACACATCTCTTCTTCAGCCATCTCTTTGCTCCCCATATTTTGGGAGGAGGTAGTATAGACCGAAACAAGGAAAATTTTTCGGTAAACATGTGCTCTATAATACACACCTTGAGAGCCGATGAACAAACAGTCATATCATATGAATTTTAGAGCCATATTTACAAGGCATTTTTTTCTTGGTTTTAAATATTTCCTGGAAGATTCTTCTAGGAGAACGGCGATTTCAAGTACACCAACAAAATTTGCTAAAAGCAGTCTTGAACGCATAAATATTTTATTTAAACTAGTGGCCGGTTTCGGTCTATTGTACTTGACCATCTTCAGACCTTGTACTTCATGATGGTGATAGCAGCTGGAATGGCTGAGCAAGCTGCTCTAAATGGACGTAACCGATTGCAGCAGTCGATTACATCTCTCTAGAGCAGCCTGCTCAGCCAGCCCAGCATCATGGAGTGCAAGGTATGGAGATGACCTAAGTACAATCGGTCGAAACCGGTCAACAGTATAAACTAAATATTTATGCGATCAAAACTGTTTATAGCAAATTTTATTTATTGTTTTTGTCATACCACAACCTCTGAAAGTTTGTCGGTGGTTTACACAGAGTGTTCAGATCTGTCCAACAATGAACGGTGAAAACCGTCACACGCGGACCGATACCTGCACAAACTGCCAAATCACCGCCCGAGCCAGAAAAGAGATATGTTTAATACAGTTGTAACGCAAGCAAAGCAAATATGTGAGCCGCAGCACATCAGATGCGAAAGGGAACACCTGGAAAGTGTTCTGAGGACCAATGGGTACTCCACAAGTTATATTAGAAGTGTAACAGAGTCAAATACTCGGTGAAGTGACACATCGGAAAACGAAATGTGGGTTATGACCTTTCTGCCATACATTCCCAGAATTACGGACAGAATCGGCCGTATATTGTGCAAACACGGCGTAAAGACAACCTGCTTAGCTGGGTGGTAACGTGCTTGCCTCCCATGCACTGGGCCTGGGTTCGACTCCCGGCCGGGTCGGGGATTTCCTCCGCTCGGGGACTGGGAGTTGTGTTGTCCTCATCATCGGCCACAAGTCGCCCAGTGTGGCGCCGACTAAAATAAGACTTGCAGTTGGCGGCCGATTCCGATTGGGACATCCCAGCCAATAGTGCCATACGATCATTTCATTTCACGGCGTAAACACTATTTACAAACCGAGAAAGAAAATCAAAGAGTGCCTCAGATCGGCAAAAGAGAAAAAGGAAAGACTTGCAATGTCGGGAGTAAACCGCATACCAAGCACACACGGTAAAGTTTGTGTTGGAATGACTGGACGATAAATCAACGCCACTATCACAGATCATAAGCGACATTACAGGCTGGGGGCCGCCTACAAAGTTAAATTCACCGGCGCAGAAGTTCTAGCTGTAGAGAAGAGTTATCTCATCCGCTTCTTCAGAGAAACTGTAGAAACACACAAACACGAGAATAGTTTCAACAAGAAGGAAGAACTCCTCAAGGTAAACATATCTTGGATTCCTGTGCTGCAGTGAACGACATTGCGGGTAGCAAGAGAAGAACTGCACCTGAAATAACCGTGGAGGAAGCCTTGGACGTTGGCGCGCCAGATACATGGAGCCTGCAGCCG
Organism: Schistocerca gregaria; assembly: GCF_023897955.1. Lineage (NCBI taxonomy): Eukaryota > Metazoa > Arthropoda > Insecta > Orthoptera > Acrididae > Schistocerca > Schistocerca gregaria. The sequence continues at coordinate 427,010,355 of NC_064922.1, forward strand.
CGGGCTCAGCTCCAGTCCACTATCAGCATTGGAGGGTGAAGTTTTGACAATGCTACTCGTGTCGGCGAAGGGTCAGAAAAATCATCAGACGAACGTCGGACGAAGACCCCAAGGCAGAAGCCAATAGGCAGTTTGTCAACAAATGACCATTAAAGCCTTAGCAATTTTGTATTGTTTCAAAAGTCTTATTAGTATCATACTGAATTTGATAACCGCAGTAATGGAAGGAAGATACCTCTTCTAAAGCCATATCTTTTAAAATAATTCCCCTAGAATTATCTTGGTATGCCTTAAATCTTGTAAGACTGTATGTTAGTTCTTATTCCTGTCCATATTCTAAATCTGTCATAGGTGTTGAACCTTTGGACGCGCAGAACTGAGTAATCCATATACAGGGTGAGTCACCTAATGTTACCGCTGGATATATTTCGTAAACCACATCAAACACTGACGAACCGATTCCACAGACCGAACGTGAGGAGAGGGGCTAGTGTAATTGTTTAATACAAACCATACAAAAATGCACGGAAGTATGTTTTTAACTCAAACCTACGTTTTTTTAAATGGAGCCACGTTACATTTATTAACACATCTGAACATATAAACAAATACGTAATCAGTGCCGTTTGTTGCATTGTAAAATGTTAATTACATCCAGAGATATTGTAACCTAAAGTTGACGCTTGAAACCTCCGACGTTCAGTTGCGTGTTGTAACAAACACGGGCCACGGTCGGCGAGCAGCATCTGCAGGGACATGTTTACGATGACGATCGTGTTTTCGAGTGTGGCTGTAGTGTACTGTTGTGGTTTGGTCTAGCTGTCGCAGTGTCCGCATGTAGCGCTTGCTGCTATTGTTATTCTGCATTCGTCTCCGCACGCAGACCAACTGTAGTACACCGTGTTACCAGACGTCTGTGATAGTGTAGTGTTGTAGGAACTGAGACCATGGTGTATTCGAAATCTGAAAAGGCGGAGATGATACTCATCTATGGCGAGTGTCGACGAAATGCAGCTGAAGTCTGCAGGGTGTATGCAGAACGGTACCCGGACAGAGAACATCCAACGTGACGCATAGTGCAAAACATCTACCACTAACTGTATGTAACAGGTATGGTCGTAGCACGCAAAAGAATCCGTAAAAGGCCCGTCACAGGAAGCAGGTGCAGTTGGTGTGTTAGCTGCTGTTGCCATGAACCCACACTTGAGTACACGGGACATTGCGAGAGCCGGTGAACTGAGTCAAAGTAGTGTCATGCGCATACTGCATCGTCACTGCTTTCACCCGTTTCATGTGTCGCTACATCAGCAATTACATGGTGATGACTTTAATCATCGAGTGCAATTCTGTCAATGGGCATTAACCGAGAATGCGTTGCAGTTCTACCTGTTTACCGATGAAGCGGGTTTCACAAACCACGGGGCAATGAATCTACCGAACATGCATTACTGGTCCGTGGACAATCCTCGCTGGCTCAGACAGGTAGAGCGACAGCGACCGTGGACTGTAAATGTATGGTGCGGAATCATTGGCGACCACCTCATTGGTCCTCACTTCATTGCAGGGGCCCAAACAGCTGCAACATACATCGCGTTTCTACAGAATGATCTGCCAACGTTGCTCGAAAATGTCCCACTGGAAACGCGTCGACGTATGTGGTATCAGCATGATGGTGCACCTGCACATTCCGCAATTAACACTAGGCTGCCCCTTGACAGGATGTTCGACGGGCGTTTCACAGGACGTGGAGGACGCACAAAATTGACCAGCCCGTTCTCCTGATCTTACATCTCTGGACTTCTTTCTGTCGGGTACGTTAAAGGAGAATGTGTACCGTGATGTGCCTACAACCCCAGAGGATATGAAACAACATATTGTGGCAGCCTGCGGCGACATTCATTACGCCAGAGATTGCAATTGTGTGCAGCAAATGATGGCCACCACATTGAACATCTATTGGCCTGACATGTCGGGACACACTCTATTCCACTTCGTAATTGAAAACGGAAACCACGTGTGTACGTGTACCTCACCCCTCATGGTAATGTACATGCGCGTCAGTGAAAAAGACCAATAAAAAGGTGTTAGCATGTGGACGTAATGTGCTGTTCCAGTGTCTTCTGTACCTAAGGTCCATCACCGTTCCCTTTGGATCCCTACGTAATCCGGTGCTCTCCTATACACACGATCGAACAGCGGAGTGGTACTCAAGCGTCAACTTTAGGTTACAATATCTCCGGATGTAATTCACATTTTACAATGCAACAAACGGCACTGATTACGTATTCGTTTATATGTTCAGATGTGCTAACAAAACTAACGGGGTTCCATTTAAAAAAACGTAGGTTTGTGTTAAAAAACATACTTCCGTGCATTTTTTTATGGTTTGTATTAACCAATTACACTAGCCTCTCTCCTCACGTTCGGTCTGTGGAATCGATTCGTCAGTATCTGATGTGGTTTACGAAATATATCCAGCGGTAATGTTAGGTGACTCACCCTGTATAAATTAAGAGGCAAGTCATTTACCAAGAAATTCTTTTGCAGGCTTTACATACAGTTTCTCTAGGCGCCGGAAATGCACTCAGATAAGATCGTGTGAACGTCCGTCCTAATGGGCTACTGTTGATCACTCAGAGATTATTATCTGCTATCCAAAAGGAGTAAGCAGGCCCTGCAATGAACACGTCGCGAGGCTGAAATGAGATGGCAGCGGCCCGTGTGGGATCGCTTGTCGCGAGGCAATTTAATGCGCTCAGAAATCAATATATCACTGGATTGCGGAGCAAGGTCGAGCACCGTGTTATCAGACACCATTATTGCTGGACGACGGCCGCCAAAAACAAATCGAGCGAGTAAATACACAACAACATCTGCGACCCTTCACTGTGCGTCAAGGGACTGCTAAGCGGAACACAATAGCCACTATAAAAATGTTGCTTCTGGAGTTATTGCTGTAGGAGAGTTAGCATTTCGTAGTAACGAACTTTGTGTAGATCATATTTTAATCATCGGTACTTGTTGTATACCTAGAAGAGACCTAGAGACACCAGAATCTTCCAGATGAATTATATTCGGAACCAGATTTTAAATTGTAAGGCGCTTCCAGGAACAGGTGTGGGCTCTGACCACAATTTACTTGTTATGAACTGTAGATTAAAACTGAACAAATTGCAAAAAGGCAGGAAATAAGAAGATGGGACCTGGATAAGATGGAAGAAGCAGAGATTGTTGAGAGTTTCAGAGGGAGCATTAAGCAACAAGTGACAACAACGGGTGAGGGGAACAAGATAGAAGACGAATGGGTAGCTTTGAGAGGTGAAATAATGAAGGCGGCTGCGGATCACATACGTAAAAAGATAATGCCTAACGAAAATGCATTGAAAGTAACTGACGAAAGAAGAAAACATTAAAATGCAGCAAACGAAGCAGGCGGAGGGGAATAAGACATCTAAAAAATGAGATTGCCAGAAACTGTGAAATGGCTAAGCAGGAATGGATAGAGGATAAATGCAAGAATTTAGAAACACGTTTCACAATGTGAAAGATAGACACCGCGTAAAGGAAAATTAAAGAGTCCTGTGGAGAAAAGAGAAATAGCTGTATGAAGTAAGAGCTCAGATGGAAAACCAGAGTAAGAAAAGAAGGGAAATGAGAAAGGTGGTAGGAGTTTATAGAGTGTCTATAATTAAAGATGAACGTAATATTGTGGAAAGAGAAGAGGACGTAGATGAAGGTGAGATGGGAGACATGGTACTGCGAGAGGAATAAGACAGACTACTGGTAGACCTAAGTCGAAGCAAGTCCCCCGGAGCAGACGCAAGCCTGTCTGAACTACTAGTAACCTTGGGAGAGCCAGCCGTAATAAAACTATTGAATGCGGTGTGCAAGATGTATGAGATAGGTGAAATACTCTCAGATTAAAAAAAAAGCAATAACTCCAACTCCAAAGAAAGCAGTTGCTGACAGGTGTAAATGTTACCGAACAATGAATTTAATAAACCGTGGATACAAAAAACTGACACAAATTCGTTACTGAAGAATGGAAAAACTTGTGGAAGGTGACCTCAGGGAAGATCAGTTTGGATTCAGAAGAAATGTAGGAACAAGTGAGGAATACTGACCCTACGACCTCTCTTAGAGAATAGGTAACGGAAAAGCAAACCTACGTTTATATTATTTGTAGATTTGGAGAAAGCTTTTGACAAAGCTGACTCAAATACTCTCTTTGAAATTCTGGAAGTAGCGTGAGTAAAATACGGGGAGTGAAAGATTATTTACAACTTTAACTGAAACCAGACGGCTGTTGTGAGTCGAGGGGCATGAAATGGAAGCCGTTGTTGGGAAAGGAGTGAGACGGGGTTGTCGCCTATCCCCGACGTTATTCAATGTGCACACTCAGCAAGCATTAAAGGAAACCAAAGAAAAATTTGGAGTAGGAAATAAAGTACAGGGAGAAGAAATAAAAACTTTAAGGTTTGCCGAGACAATGTAATCCTGTCAGAGACACCAAAGGACTTGGAAGAGCGTTTGACCGGCATGAAAGATTAACATCAATAAAAGCAAAACAAGAATAGTGAAATGTAGTCGATTTAAATCAGGTGTTGCTGAGGGAATCAGATTAGGAAACAAGACACCAAAAAGAGTAGATAAGTTTTGCTATTTGAGCAACAAAATAAGTAATCGTGGCTGAAATATAAAATGGCGATGGAAGAAAAGTGTTTCTGAAGAAGAGAAATTTGTCAACATCGAACGCAAGTATCTTAGGAAGTGTTCTCTGAAGGTATTTGTGTGGACTGTAATCATATATGAGAGTCAAATATGGACGATAAACAATTTAGACAAGTTGAGAATAGAGGCTTTAGAAATGTCGTACTACAGAAAATGCTGGGGATTAGATGGATAGATCGCGTAAATGATGAGGGCGTACTGAATAGAATTGGGGAAAAAGAAGTTTATGGCACAGCTAGACTAAAAGAAGGGATCGATTGATAGGACAAATTCGTACACTCCTGGAAATTGAAATAAGAACACCGTGAATTCATTGTCCCAGGAAGGGGAAACTTTATTGACACATTCATGGGGTCAGATACATCACATGATCACACTGACAGAACCACAGGCACATAGACACAGGCAACAGAGCATGCACAATGTCGGCACTAGTACAGCGTATATCCACCTTTCGCAGCAATGCAGGCTGCTATTCTCCTATGGAGACGATCGTAGAGATGCTGGATGTAGTCCTGTGGAACGGCTTGCCATGCCATTTACACCTGGCGCCTCAGTTGGACCAGCGTTCGTGCTGGACGTGCACACCGCGTGACACGACGCTTCATCCAGTCCCAAACATGCTCAATGGGGGACAGATCCGGAGATCTTGCTGGCCAGGGTAGTTGACTTACACCTTCTAGAGCACGTTGGGTGGCACGGGATACATGCGGACGTGCATTGTCCTGTTGGAACAGCAAGTTCCCTTGCCGGTCTAGGAATGGTAGAACGATGGGTTCGATGACGGTTTGGATGTACCGTGCACTATTCAGTGTTCCCTCGACGATCACCAGAGGTGTACGGACAGTGTAGGAGATCTCCCCCACACCATGATGCCGGGTGTTGGAGCTGTGTGCCTCGGTCGTATGCAGTCCTGATTGTGGCGCTCAACTACACGGCGCCAAACACGCATACGACCATCATTGGCACCAAGGCAGAAGCGACTCTCATCGCTGAAGACGACACGTCTCCATTCGTCCCTCCATTCACGCCTGTCGCGACACCACTGGAGGCGGGCTGCACGATGTTGGGGCGTGAGCGGAAGACCGCCTAACGGTGTGCGGGACCGTAGCCCAGCTTCATGGAGACGGTTGCGAATGGTCCTCGCCGATACCCCAGGAGCAACAGTGTCCCTAATTTGCTGGGAAGTGGCGGTGCGGTCCCCTACGGCACTGCGTAGGATCCTACGGTCTTGGCGTGCATCCGTGCGTCGCTGCGGTCCGGTCCCAGGTCGACGGGCACGTGCACCTTCCGCCGACCACTGGCGACAACATCGATATACTGTGGAGACCTCACGCCCCACGTGTTGAGCAATTCGGCGGTACGTCCACCCGGCCTCCCGCATGCCCACTATACGCCCTCGCTCAAAGTCCGTCAACTGCACATACGATTCACGTCTACGCTGTCGCGGCATGCTACCAGTGTTAAAGACTGCGATGGAGCTCCGTATGCCACGGCAAACTGGCTGACACTGACGGCGGCGGTGCACAAATGCTGCGCAGCTAGCGCCATTCGACGGCCAACACCGCGGTTCCTGCTGTGTCCGCAGTGCCGTGCGTGTGATCATTGCTTGTACAGCCCTCTCGCAGTGTCCGGAGCAAGTATGGTGGGTCTGACACACCGGTGTCAATGTGTTCTTTTTTCCATTTCCAGGAGTGTAGACATCGACTGATCACCAATTTAGTACTGGAGCAGAGTGTGGGGGGTAAAAATCGTAGAGGGAGACCAACAGATGAATACGTAAACGGATTGAGAAGGTTGTAAATTTCACCAGTTATTCAGAGATGAAGAGGCTTGCAGAGGATAGAGTGGAATGAAGACGTGTATCAAACCAGTCTCAGGACTGAACACCGACACAACCACGACAACAAGGACAGTAACTTGACGCGGTTAAAATAACATATTTTTGCTTTCACTGTATAACATCAGGCTCTTGAAAGTAACGGAAGACATCTGTGACAACGTACAGTGCCTGAATTAGCTTAATATGAATTTTTCCTCTTACTATTCCTGTATCGCTGAACTGACAAGCTGTAGATTACTTCACAGACAAACGATATCTGTCATCTAGGTCCTAAAGTAGTACTCTGTTCCTTCACAGACTTACAGAGGAGGTGAAAACAACTAGCTAAGCTCAAGACGTTTTAACGAAGCTTGAGAGCTATCCTTAGAAATAACTTTGTATCTTTGGTTTTGCCAGGACTGAAAGGCTTGAACAGAAGACTTTAGCGGTTACATGACATCGTAGGCTGTCACGTCGTAAGTACGAAAGTTTACATTATCAACCAAAAAAATTGTTGCTTAATTAATTTATTAATTGTTTTCAGGTATATGACTGCAGTCCTGGTGCATATTGAAATTTATAAGTCGGAGACGCGATGCGCCACTTTGCTTTGGCTCCTGTAGTGGAGCGCTACGGTACCTAGCGCGGGGATTTCAGTACTGTACCGTGACTGCAGTGAAGTACCTGCAAACAGACAAAAGATAATTAAGCAATTTTATTTTTTCGAGGCGACGAATATAACTTTATAACTGACATCTTCTAGGCTTGTGCCACAGCGCTGAAAGGTGCAGGGTCTCCCTAAACGGATTACACACAGAAAGAAGATACCAGTGCGACTGACTCTCTGTGAGGCATATAAAGGACTTAAAAAATTAATAGGCGACTCTTCCTTACTGTCTGGATAAATTTGCTGCAGAAACATCCAAAATACTCGTGACACATCTCAAGAAGTACCCTTAGTAGAGTGGCACATCAAGACATTAGAGATAAATTGGAGAAGCTTTCGCTAAAAAATTTCACAGCTTGAAGTTGTATAAAAAGCTGTGAGGCACATGTAGTACTCGTTACCGGCAGTTGTGTAAAGTTAGAAATTAATAGCAGCAAGATATCCAGTAAAAATCTAAGCTTTTGCAGACAAGAAAGGCTTCGTGAGAGGGGATGTGGTGTTTTGTGGCAGCAAACAAGAATCGTAAATCAACTGAAGTAGAAATGAGACTGGACGCGACATGGTAGGGACACAAATAAAAATCACGAGTGAAATAAAAGTTCTTGTTTAATCCTTTTATAAATACCATAAGTTATCCAATCTACCGGTCTAATCTTCAGCGTTCTCCTGTAGCACCACTTTTCAAAAGTTTCTATTCGCTTCTGGTTTGTATTATTTATCGTTCACGTCTCACTTCCGTACAAGACTACGTGCACTCCAGAAAAATAGCATCATAAAATACTACGTGACACTGGAATTTATATTCGATGTTAACAAGCTCCTCTTCTTGAGAAACGTCATTCTCGCTATTTACAGTCTGCAATTTATATACTTTCTACCTTGTCCACCGTAAACTATTTTTCCAGCCACGTTGCAAACTCATCTACTACAAGGGTCGGTCAATAAAAAAACGGGATTTTTGTTAAATAATCTATTACGAGAATGGAATTCAACACTTATTGTTTTTTTGACGTAATCCCCCTAATGTTCCTTGCACTTATGCCAGCACTGGACAAGCTTCTCAGTTTCCAGTGCAAAGAAATCTTGAGGGCGTGTACGTAACCAGTTATGCAGGCTGCTTGGACTTCCTCATCACCCACTAAGAGCTGCTTTAAGTGGGTAAAAATGTATAAATCAGATCAGGGTAACACGGGGAGGGGGGGGGGGGGGGGGGAAGGGAAGGGGCAACCAGACGAACTTCAGGTCTCCCTGCACACAACAATCCGCCTTTCTTTATGACGACAGATGGGTTGGAACCCACCTCACAATCCTTTCTTGAACATCAGTAGGCCATCAACAACATGGTGGGCTGATCCGACACTAATGTCCATTCTTGCAGCAGTATCACTCGCCATAGTAACTTTTTACCCGAAACAACTGACTAACTATCGGAATGTTGTTCTCCGTGACTGCACAGACAGAACGTTCTGGGTGTGGCGAATATTCAGCACTTGTTACACTCCTCTGAAATACCTGCCCACTCGTACTCTCGTGTTCGACTCGAACAACTTTCATCATGAAACTTCCTGCCAGATTAAAACTGTGTGCCCGGCTGAGACTCGAATTCGGGACCTTTGCCTTTCGCGAAAGGCAAAGGTCCCGAGTTCGAGTCTCGGCCCAGCACACAGGTTTAATCTGCCAGGACGTTTCGTATCAGCGCACACTCCGCTGCAGAGTGAAAATGTCATTCTTGAAACATCCCCCAGGCTGTGGCTAAGCCATGTCTCCACAACATCCTTTCTTTCAGGAGTGCTAGTTCTGCAAGGTTCACAGGAGAGCTTCTGTAAGGTTTGGAAGGTAGGAGACGAGATACTGGCAGAATTAAAGCTGTGAGGACGGGGCGTGAGTCTTGCTTGGATAGCTCAGTTGGTAGCGCACTTGCCCGCGAAAGGCAAAGGTCCCGAGTTCGAGTCTCGGCCCAACACACAGTTTTAATCTGCCAGGAAGTTTCGTATCAGCGCACACTCCGCTGCAGAGTGAAAATCTCATTCTGGCAACTTTCATCATATTGCACTGCCATCCGACGGTGAATTCCAATTGGTTCCGACCCTTCATCTAATAGAATTTTAATGAATCTCCGCTCTTCCATGCTGGCCCAAACCTGCCAAGAGATGCCGTCGTCTTATTCCTCTGATTCCTATCATCCTGTCTGCGAGGCAGGCGTGCTAGTGCTGTCTGATAATAGCTCTAGGACACCAAAACAAAATAACAAAAAAAGCGCAAACTTTGTCTAAGTTTTGTAATTTTTATACAACTTATGTATTGAATGGACTTTGTTCTTTCACTATCTCATTCTCTAACGTAATTCCTCAACATCAACTGATTATAATGAGTCACCCTCCTCTAAGATTACCTTCTTTTTATAGAAATAACCGATACCACGCATACTATCGATTGTTGTGAAGGTGAACGTTATATCAGCTGCCTAACTGTGTGAACTCCATATGATTTTGTATACTCTGTGTTATGTTTCTGGGATAAAAGAAATTAATTTGTTGGTGGTCTGTATGTAATGTTAAAATTATTCTTCTTTTAAAAATATTTGAAATTACGAAATTTGTGGAATACTTAAAATTGATATTATTAATTGCACAATCTAAGCCTAATTATTAAATTAATTTCTGGATGTATTGATATAATTTGGCTAAGATACTTATCCTGTCGAGAAAGTTTGTAGACTCTTTTGCTTTGTAAACTCTTTGGAAATAGTACCACAGAAGGTAAGTAGTGGTGCGCATGCCTCAGATGGAATCAAACGTGGTTTTGATTGTGTCACCAACGATGTAATTTGTGGCTTGATAGAAGTAGAATTATAAAGTTGGTGTGATGAAAAAGAATAGGATAAAATAAAAAGATATTCGTAGCAACAGCCAAATCTTCATCAGTTATTTCGTCTTCAGGAATCTGCAACGTTATAAAAATTACAGCCTCAAGAGTGCATTCCTAGACACAACAAGAATTAGAGCCAACAACAAAAAGAGAAAATCAAGGTAACTAAAAAGTTCTACTTTTGTATATCTTACGCCTCTAGAAGCTGTCAAAATTTATGCAATTTTAATTCTGATGTGTGGGAGGACAAGATTACATGATTTAGTTCGACTACATTGCATTACTACTGTTCGAGTTTTTATGATGTTCATCTTCTGATTTCAGTTCAAGAAACTATCCTTTCCGCTCAACTGCCGTTGCAGGTCTCAGTCCGTCGCAGACAGAATTACAATGTTATCAGCAAGCCTAAAATGTCATTTCTTCCCCTGCATGTTAGTGTGTTTTCTCAATTTCTCTTTGGTTCCCTTCGCAGCTTGCTCAATGTTCAAATTGATTAAGATCGTGGACGGACTCTAGTCCTGCCCCACTTCCTTTTAAACTACTGGTTCCATTCCATGTCTTTTTACTCTTATAACTGAAATCTGTTTTTGCAAAAGATCTAGATAACCTTTTGATCCGTCTATTTTATCTCGGATACCTTCAGAATTGTAAAGAGTGTTGTCCAGTCAACGTAGTCAAATGGTTTCTCTGAATCTAAAAACGTTACAAATGCAGGTCTTCTTTCTTCAATCTATCTTAAAATTAGTCGTAGGTTGAATATTACCTCGCGTGGTTCTAAGCTTCTCCGAAATCCAAGGTCGATTTCTACCATTTTTTCCACTCTTCTGTATATAATTCTTGTCAGAATTTTGCCACCATGACTTACTATTGAGATAGTTCTGTAGAATTCACATCTTCCCTCTTTGTAATTAAAATTATTACATTGCTCTTAAAGTCTGGGGGTATTTCGCCCGTCTTACATAATATACACTGTCTGATCAAAAGTATCTGGACACCCCTGTGTAATGAGGAGTCGCCTGCTTGATGTCACGTGAGACGGACCCGCCAGTATAAAAGGAGGCGGGGAGTGTTGTATTGTCAGCAGAGAAGCAGCAACAACAGAACGGGCCAATCAGGAGAGCTCAGTGACTTCGAATGTCACTGTATATCACCTGAGTAGCAAATCCACTAGGGACGTTTCAACCCTTCTAAAACTGCCCAAGCAGAATGTTGGTGATTTGAGTGTGGAGTGTAAGCGCGATGAAACAACTAAAGCTAAACCGAGACCAGTGTGCTGATAGGAACCATCGAGCATTACGAAGGGTTACTGTAAAAAATAGCATGAAATCAGATGAAGGAATCACTCATGACTTCCAAAGTACGACGAGCAGTCCAACAAGCACAGAACGCTGTACACTGAGACTTAAAAAGGATGGTGTACAACGGTCTATCAGCTTCTCATAAGCCACACATATCTGTAGCGACTGTTCCGCGACGCTTGAGGCGGAATACAGAGAGGCACCACTGGCCAATGGAAGACTGAAAACGATTGGAGCGATGAACCACGCTAGACCCAGTGACAATCCGATGGAAGTGTTTGGGCATGGAGAGCTTCACATGTCATCAAGTGTAGCGCCAACAGTGAAGTATGGCGATGGTGTTACGGTATGGAAGTATATTTCGTGGTTAGGAGGTGCTCCTCTATTGCGCTTAAGAAAACACTAAATTGGGATCGATATGAACAGACTGACTAGGAGAAGGGATCGGTTGGTAGGACATATTCTGAGATACGAGTATCAAAGGATCCCCAACTGGAGGGAAGCGTAGAGGGAGACCAACAGATGAATACAGTAAGCAGATTCCATATGATGTAGGTTCCAGTTGTTACTTAGAGATGAAGAGGCTTGCACAGGACAGTGTAGCATCAAACCAGTCTTCGGAGTGAAAACCAAAACAACAACAACATGGACACATTTTACTTCATTGTGTATTGCCTATAGTAAACAGTTGGAAACTATTATTTTTTTTAGCAGCATGACAATGCAGCCTGTCATAAAGCAGCATCTGCGAGGCAGTGGTTTGTGGACAACAACATTCCTGAAATGGACTGATCTGCCCATAATCCCGAACTAAGCACATTGGAACACCTTGGGCATGAGTTAAAAGTACAAAGGCCAGAGCTGCCAACAAACAAGAAACTACTTCTGTTTGGTGTCTTTCCCAGCGACTGCAACGGAGACTTTCAATCGGTACTGCAGTACACGTATCTGTTTTCATCAGATTTCCTTATACGACTTCCGAAATTGGAAGGAGTTCCATGTGATGTTGGGTCAGGCTCTCTTCTTGTATAGCCAAGCAGAGTTTGGGGGCTCTCTTACAACAGCTGTTTAAGTTCCATGGAGTGATTCTTTTGTCCTTGGGTCAAGCGGAAGTCAAGCAGCCCTCGTATGCCTGTCATCTCTCTTTGAGCTATCGGTACTGTCTGTATGGGTGGATGGCCTGCGTTCTAATCTCTGTTGTTGATCAACAATACGCTGGAAAAATTTGTAAAAATACGTCTTTATGAGTCGTATTCTTATTTCTTTCTTCAATTTTCTGTTCGTTTCAATTTGTCACAATTTCCCCACTTATTTTCCATTACACACCAGAATCCTTATCCTCGACAGCCTTAAGGCATTATCCAAATTTCATGTTGTCTTCCAGTGGGAAAGTGGTTTACTTGCCACTTATCGAAAAGCAGGAACTCTTCCGTAAACTGCCCACATTGTCCCAAATCCAGGTGCATCCGTCGCCCCAAGTGTTTCGTAGATAAGTTCAGCCTTCAATAACTAAAGTAAGGCTTTTTAGCTTTATAACTGATTCTGTATCCATCCTTCATTTAATAATCCGAGATAGCTGTTCATTTTGTAGGAATAAGGCCAAAGATGTAAAGAAATTAGTGAATGTGAATTTACATTATTTACCTCTCCTACAAACAAAATCAATGTATACCGTAACTTATAGCGAAGACTTACAGGATTGAAAGTGCACCACAATATAAGTAGAAATGTTCCACTAAGCATGGGTTCTCAAACTTACCGTTTGTGAGATAATGGGATTGGACAATGATATGGAGACCGCACGAGAAATACGTTTTTCAACATAAATGCAGATACTAAACGAACGTGCAGCTAGCATTTTTGTGCGTGATGACGAACGGCACCAGTTCTATAAGCGAATTCGAACAAGGGGAAGTTATTGATGCTCGTGTGCAGGGTGGGTGCTTCCGTAACCGTATCGGAGATGTCTACCGCGTACAGAGACGGCGGAGAAACATCGTCCGCTAAGTCACAGCGCGGACAAAAATCGTGACAGTCGGTCATTGAAAAGGATTGCGACGAAAAACGAGGACGACTGCTATAAAAGTAACTGCAGAAGTGAATGTCTCACTCGGGAGCCCTGTCAGCATCAAACCAGCACGAAGAGAGCTACAGCAGCAGGAAACTGCAGGGCGAGCTGCTATTCCAAGACTAATCATTACTGATGCAAATGCCCCTAAACAGGAAAACGTTGTCTCAGAGCCAAAAAACCTGCGCTATCGAGCAATAGATGGAAGTCATTTGGTCGGACGAGTCCGTTTCCAACTTCTGGCCGAGTTGACGTCCCAAGAGTGAAACAAGGCGAGACTGGGAGATGATTTGGGCAGCCATATCGTAGTACGAGGGTCACTCCAAAAGAAATGCACCCTATTTTCGTAAAAACACAGTTTTCATTCTGCATGTGTGAAAGTTTTACAGTGTGTAGATACATCCTTCCCGCTTGTTTTTAAACTTAGTTCAACGTGTTTCTGTGAGAGGTGCCGTCACAGCATGTCTTCAAGATGGCTGCTACATTTGACGTTCGCCAGAAGCAACGTGCTATCATAGAATTCCTGTGCTGTGAAAGAAAACGAGACAGTGGGAAACATCCACAAGAGGTTGAAAAAGGTGTATGGAGGTGCTGCTGTCGATGGCAGTACAGTTAGTCGGTGGGCAAGCAGGTTACGTGATGAAAGCGGACACAGCGGTATTGAGGATTGTCCTAGCAGCGGCAGGCCTCGTACTGCACACACTCCAGACAATGTGACGAAGTTAACTTTCAAACATGTAGAATAAAGGATGGATTAAAAAAAATTGTTGTCGTCTCTTTTGAAGTGACCCTCGTATTCCATGGGTCCCATAGTTACTCCTCAATATCTCGGCACTTTCTAGCATTATATGACGATTTTGACTGATCAAGCTCACCCCATGGCACAATATTTGTTTTCAAAGAACTCCTGTGTTCTAAGAGCCCCTCATCTTACAGCTCGCATCGTCCAGGAATGGTTTTCTGAACTCTGAGGATGAATTGTTGTGTCTCCCCTGGCCATCACTGTCAACAGATCTCAAATATTATTGAGCGTTTATGGTCTTCTTTGGAGGGAGGGCAACAATCATCCCTCAGACCGAACTTTTTTTTTAATGACCTTAGAGACTTAGAGAAGGGTCGTGGGCAAAGAGGGCAGGGGTCGTCTTCCGAGGCCTGGCCTCAATGTCCCATCCCCCCCCCCCCCCCCCCCAACCAGAGCCAAGGAAGGAAAGGGGTTCGGCAGGATCAAGATAGCTTTATTGGATCAATTCATTTAATTATGAGTATACATATAGATATATTTTCTCATGTAAGTATTTATTTTTAAACTTTTGTTTCTTATTCGTGTTTTAGTAATTTTTAACTGGATCCTGCAACCGCCACCAGAAGCTTCCGAGTCGTCTTCGCGTAATGAATCTAAAGGGACTCCATCTAAACCGTTTTTTCTGAGGATCAATCGTGTGCCGTGAATCATTTTCAAGTATGCCTTCTAGTACTCGGAACTCCCCAATAGACAGGAGGATCCTCGAATAATGCGCTTAAATAATTCGATAGTCGTGTGCGGTACAATGCATGGTGGCGGAACGCCTCATGAGTCGTCGTCAGGTGAACCCACAAGTCCAGAGCGTTTTCTTGCGCGGCTTTCAACATGTAATACACCACCATGCCCTTCAGCCAGTTGACGGCGTTCGTTCTGGTAGTGGGAAAGTAAACGATACCTGGGTGTAGGAGTTCTTACGGCGTGATAGACTCTGGCTGTCGTCGCAACAGGAGCGCCAGCGTACACTGTACAAGATCCCAGCATCTTACTGTCACAGCACCACAGCACAGTGCGGACACAAAGGGTCGTCAGTGAGACGAATGGAATGGAGGCGCTGGCGTGTGGCTAATTTGCCGTTCACCACCACATACCACAAGAAAAGAGCGTACGTGGGCAAGTACGGGGTGCGGATGGCCCACCACACCCTGATCCAGCGGATGGTTGGGTGTTGTTTTTCGACGTTGTTACGAGGTTGTCGTGCTTGATAGATGGCGTAGTAACTTCTCGTGTTCGGCTCCCTCGTCGCCGATATATTCTCAATCAGTTCGACCAGGAAATAACGGATGTGGGCAAGAGACGGAGCTATGATGCCCACAGCGACCGTTGGACGAAGATCTCGCGGCGCGACGATCTGTAGCAGCGTCCCAGTCAAGCAATTGTTGGCCGCGGTCCATGCGAGCCGCATCGTCCGTAGGTACAATGTCCGCACGCGGTGATGGACATGATTCAACCCCAGGCCCCCTGCCAGTGGAGGTCTCGTTAAAGCAGTGTAGCGAACTTTGAATATATGACCTGCACTCACAAACTGTCCATACGTCGCCTGGAAACTGTGGCCCATGGCGATTGTTAGCGGAAGAACGTGCGCAAAATAATTAAGTTTGGACGCTAGGTGAGTGTTGACGTAACGCGTTCGGAGACTCATATTCATGCTGCGGAATCTGCTACTACAGACCAGCGCCCATGTCCTTTGTAGTAGCCCGCGTTATGTGGCTGTCGCTGTTTGGCGAACTCTACTGGAGAACTGTACCCCCAATGCGTTCAGTGAAGGAACCTTTGGGAAGGGGATCGCTGTCGGGTGTAGAAGGCCTCTCCCGACATCCATGTATGTCGTCTTGCGCATGTTGACGATCCTGCCCGATACCGCGTCGAGCGGCACAACCACTGAAGCGTCGCTTGGATTTCATCTCCCGACCGCACCAAGAGCACCACGTCACCAGCGAAAGCAACACATCATAAGGTTACATCTGGAATGCAGATGCCTTCCAGTGGTTGGCGAAGACCGTGCAGTGGAGGTTCGAGGGCCTCCTGATAAAGGACATCCCTGTTGCACCGACAGCCCAAGAGTGACGTGTTCAGTCTGGTGGTCACTGATTATAATTCGGGAGCGCGCCTCGTGGATTAAGTGTGAGATCACCCTTGCTGACGCCTGCTAAATGCCCATGCATTCGAGCACGGCGCGTGATCAAAATCGACGGCGAGAAGAGCGCCTCGGAGGCGCATGCCGCTGCCAGCGCTGTGACGTCGCGGTAGGCGCCAAGTGCCCTGCGGATGTTGTTGTCACCTTCTAAACATGTCTGGTCAGTATGTATCATGTATCCGATGGTGGTCTGAAGACGTGTGCGGAGGATACGGGAGTAAAGTTTATAATCCGTGTTCAGGAGCGTAAGAGAACGATAGTCGTGACAACGGTGAGAACCGCTCGGTTTGGGAACTGGTATCATGAGGCCTTCGAGGAAATCTGCGGGGACTGTTAAATCGTCGCGGAGGTCTTGAAACATCTGAATCCACTGAGGGCCCATCAGGGGATAGAAGGCGCGATAGAATTCTTTCGGTAATCTGACTAGGCTGGGTGACTTGTTCCGGGTGCCGTGTGCCAAGGCCGCTTGACAAGTATTCCACTCCGGGATCATGTGTTCCTCCGCCGAGCCTACGCGGACGACTTGGCCCTCGTCGTACGTTCAGCGGACGACGTACAGGCTGCGGTGCAGTGGATTACCCGTTCAGTGCAAGGGCACGGAGCTCCATGAACGTCGCAAAACCATGCGCCATGAAGGTCGGCCGCGGCCTTCCCGCAGACAGCGTAGTCCCATTTGAAATGGTGGACACCCTTCGATGTCTCGAGTTGGTGTACACGCGAGACATTCGCCGCACCTTGGCGATCAATTTTCGGGCGCTACTGAAAGGTCTCTGTTGGATTCCTTTTATGTTAATTTCTTAAGTCTGTTGTCATTTACGGCATAAATTCCTCTTCTAAATTTACCGTGGTGTTTCTGACTATCTGCGAGGAGACTGAGCAGTGGAACGTGTTACTTTTACACATAAACAAGAACGACCTGTCACACTACTACACTTTAAAACACAGTTTATATGCAATTCATGTCACACAGTCTCATACGGAACCTACATACGCTTTCTTTTATATACTGTATATGATAAGATACTGTCATCCCCCTTCCCTTCTGTGTGAGAGGATGAATGAGCAAATGTATTTCTAGTTGCATGCTGGATGGTAGCAGACAAGCCTGTCTGCTAGAGAACAGTAGGACCAACGTCGGAACAGGTAGCTACGCTTTCTAAAAGCAAAGAGGTTTCTATCCTTGGTATGATCCTGTCCGTCCCTTGTCATGTTGGTATAGGAAGCTGCCCCTCTGGCCACTTCCGTTTTGTATACGGTAGCACCCTTGGTAGGAGCCCAGGTCAGTCTGTCCGCGGCGAGCGTCTGAAGTTGTAAGATCTCCGGCTAAGCCCGTGTCTGCTAAGACCGTAGGACAATGGATTTCTTAAGTTCAGCCTAACTGAAAATTTAATCACCTTTATTTCAGGTTTAGCTCTAAAATATCTAATGTTATCTTAAATTACAACAAAGTGTATTTCGAGTGTGAACTTTAGAATATCTTCCAGTAGTTGCTTTGTCACTACTTTGTGAGCAAAGTGGATCACGTGTTGATCAGTAACTCTAACTAAGATCATCCATCTTAAATGCGAATGTGCGTGAGATTATAACGTCTCGTCTTAACAATATTTTTCAATATAGTAACTTTTCTTTATGTTCAACCCACGTGGTTGTGAGACCAGTACCACGTGCTTATACAATTGTTTGACCCATCATAACCAGTTCGAGGTTTTTCTTTTGTAAATTGCTTTTCGATCTAATTTATTTTAATTATCAAAATTATTGTGCAGTTACACTCTTTGTGTAAACCAAGTTGACCACGTGAAGCATGTGGTATAATCATCAAAGTTGTTGTTGTTGTGGTCTTCAGTCCTGAGACTGGTTTGATGCAGCTCTCCATGCTACTCTATCCTGTGCAAGCTTCTTCATCTCCCAGTACCTACTGCAACCCACATCCTTCTGAATCTGCTTAGTGTAGTCCTCTCTTGGTCTCCCTCTATGATTTTTACCCTCCACGCTCCCCTCCAGTACTAAATTGGTGATCCCTTGATGCCTCAGGACATGTCCTACCAACCGATCCCTTCTTCTGGTCAAGTTGTGCCACAAACTTCTCTTTTCTCCAATCCTATTTAATACTTCCTCATTAGTTGTGTGGTCTACCCATCTAATCTTCAGCATTCTTCTGTAGCACCACATTTCGAAAGCTTCTATTCTCTTCTTGTCCAAACTATTTATCGTCCATGTTTCACTTCCATACATGGCTACACTCCATACAAATACTTTCAGAAAAGACTTCCTGACACTTAAATCTATGTTAACAAATTTCTCTTCATCAGAAACGCTTTCCTTGCCATTGCCAGCCTACATTTAATATCCTCCCTACTTCGACCGTCATCAGTTATTTTTCTCCCCAAATAGCAAAACTCCTTTACTACTTTAAGTGTCTCATTTCCTAATCTAATTCCCTCAGCATCACCCGACTTAATTCGACTACATTCCATTATCCTCGTTTTGCTTTTGTTGATGTTCATCTTATACCCTCCTTTCAAGACACTATCCATTCCGTTCAACTGCTCTTCCAAGTCCTTTGCTGTCTCTGACAGAATTACAATGTCATCGGCGAACCTCAAAGTTTTTATTTCTTCTCCATGGATTTTAATACCTACTCCGAACTTTTCTTTTGTTTCCTTTACTGCTTGCTCAATATACAGATTGAATAACATCGGGGAGAGACTACAACCCTGTCTCACTCCCTTCCCAACCACTGCTTCCCTTTCATGTCCCTTGACTCTTATAACTGCCATCTGGTTTCTTTACAAACTGTAAATAGCCTTTCGCTCCCTATATTTTACCCCTGCGACCTTCAGAATTTGAATGAGAGTATTCCAGTCAACATTGTCAAAAGCTTTCTCTAAGTCTACAAATGCTAGAAACGTAGGTTTGCCCTTCCTTAATCTAGCTTCTAGGATAAGTCGTAGGGTCAGTATTGCCTCACGTGTTCCAACATTTTTACGGAATCCAAACTGATCTTCCCCGAGTTCGGCTTCTACTATTTTTTCTATTCGTCTGTAAAGAATGCGCGTTAGTATTTTGCAGCTGTGACTTATTAAACTGATAGTTCGGTAATTTTCACATCTGTCAACATCTGCTTTCTTTGGGATTGGAATTATTATAATCTTCTTGAAGTCTGAGGGTATTTTTCCTGTCTCATACATCTTGCTCACCAGATGGTAGAGTTTTGTCAGGACTGGCTTTCCCAAGGCCGTCAGTAGTTCCAATGGAATGTTGTCTACTCCGGGGGCCTTGTTTCTACTCAGGTCTTTCAGTGCTCTGTCAAAATCTACACGCAGTATCGTATCTCCCATTTCGTCTTCATCTACATCCTCTTCCATTTTCATAATATTGTCCTCAAGTACATCGCCCTTGTATAGACCCTCTATATACTCCTTCCACCTTTCTGCTTTCCCTTCTTTGCTTAGAACTGGGTTTCCATCTCAGCTCTAGATGTTCATACAAGTTGTTCTCTTATCTCCAAAGGTCTCTTTAATTTTCCTGTAGGCAGTATCTATCTTACCCCTCGTGAGATAAGTCTTTACATCCTTACATTTGTCCTCTAGCCATCCCTGCTTAGCCATTTTGCACTTCCTGTCCATCTCATTTTTGAGACGTCTGTATTCCTTTTTGCCTGCTTCATTTACTGCATTTTTATATTTTCTCCTTTCATCAGTTAAATTCAATGTTTCTTCTGTTACCCAAGGATTTCTACTAGCCCTCGTCTTTTTACCTACTTGATCCGCTGCTGCCTTCACTACTTCATCCCTCAAAGCTACCCATTCTTCTTGTACTGTATTTCTTTCCCCCATTCCTGTCAATTGCTCCCTTATGCTCTCCCTGAAACTCTGTACAACCTCTGGTTCTTTTAGTTTATCCATATCCCATCTCCTTAAATACCCACCTTTTTGCAGTTTCTTCAGTTTTAATCTACAGGAAATAACAAGTATATTGTGGTCAGAGTCCACATCTGCCCCTGGAAATGTCTTACAATTTAAAACCTGGTTCCTAAATCTCTGTCTTACCATTAATAATCATCAAAGTAGCCCTCAGGTATTCTTTTCGGGTAGATTTCACAGAGAGTTAGTATGAATTTAGTATACCAGTGTGTGGTAATTACATGACGGACAGGATTGCGCTACGAACGTAACTTCTTTGGGTGAAAATTGAATCGGTTGGTTGTGGTTAATTTCCTCTTGCATATGTTTCAACGTTCTTTTTGTGTTATTTTATGAATGCAGTGTTGTATGCCGTCTCCCAATGTTGGTTCCATATTTGATGTGTTCCGTAAGATTACAAACTCACATTTTCACAATCCTAAATAAGGCAGCAGTTTAGTTGTGAATCAAGTTTAATATTCTGAAATTTCAATAATCAATGTTATAAATTTCCGAATATAAACTGATTTATTTCTTTTTAGTTAAATTCTCTTATTAAAAGATTATAATTAATGTTTGTCTGGTTGGGAATTTGGTAAGCTAGACTTGATACCTGGTGAAACAGTTGCTCAGTAATGCAAGGTTAACTTCCACAGACAGCTGACAGCTTTTAACCCGCTTTTATTGTCAATCAGCACCGCTTTCAGAATAAATTAATGCAACAACCTTACACTACCTCAACGCATCCGGGCCATCTATTAGGCGCGCTGAAAATGTGTGCCAGAGAGTCACCTTCGTCGATACCCATCTGGCAGCTCGGATACCCCATATCGCGCAGATTCTGCCCATCACTGCGACAGTGGCAGTCAGACTACAGGCGACTTTCGGGTATTTTTTATGTTCTGGACACATCTTCAAACTCCAGTATGAAGCTCTCACCCTACTGAAGCGGGATGGCGGCCTCGACCTGTTTAATGTGACAGCCAGAACTACGGCACTTTACACCAGTACTATGGAAAAGCCAAAATGCTAGTTTTATTGGAATGTTGACCACCGAGCTCGCACCTGTTTCGAGACACCCATCAACGTCTTTGGCACATACCCACCTCCGATGTCGCGCATCGGCCGTTTCCTTCTGGAATACAGGTACTCCCGGCCATATGGTTTACCGAGTGCCCCCTTTGATGTAGCTGCCACTTTACGACTTGAGTTAGCCGACATCGACACATACTCCCTACTAAGAATTGAGGAGACATTCGAACTCTGAACAACCTATCCAACGAGGTACCGCGGTAAGTTTTTAACAGAATATCAGAGGGAAAATCGGGAATAGCTGCAAATGCGTCCTAGTACCCTGATGCAGTACCGCTTGTGCGTGGGTAGGGTGACTCACAATACAGTTGGAATTCGCCACCTACAGGACTAGGAGGATAGGGTTCAACAAACCGAATTGAAGCGTGCACCGGACTTGACGTAGGATGGGAGCTTAGTTAGTAGGACTTAGAAATAGGAAATACAAATAGGAACCTGCAGCCATTCAAGTCATCCTCGGCAAGCCTAGTATGAGGGGAACACTCATCGGGGTTAGCTTGGTGAGCAAGGCCACACTGTACGTTTATACAATCACTGAAACACCTGTCACGCTGCAGGCAGTAAAGGTTTTAGTCATAAGTAGCCATTACAACTAAGTAGAATACTAATAGAATAGAAATTGCCCATTGCAAAACTGTACTGTAGCTCACTTGTAATAACTGTAATTAGCTGCCAACAATAATGACATTGTAACATCCTGGGACCCACTAATCATGTAAAGTGGTGGGTATATTATAAAGATGAAGTGCAATGCCGAAGTTACAGACTAACATCGTTTTGTGTGTGGGTCAGAAGCAGCTGTCTGGGCCCTCGTACAGAAGATTGCGGCTTTCTACCTCCGGGTACGGCCACATCACGTTTCTTCTACCATGATGATATATCCTGTCACGACCTGCTTTCCATCGCCTAAGTGGCACCGCGTCACATGTATCAGTGGCATGGCTACTACTACCTCTTCCGGGACGACATCGTCGATCCGGCAGACTTTTGGACACGCCTCCAAGTACATCACCACACCCTTCGCCGACATCCACACTATCGGGCCACTTTTCCGAACTATTTATAGAGTATTTTCGCCAACCCGCCTCGAAGCTGGAATCTCAAAGAAACGTGCCACCCAAGACTGGACGATCCCACGTTCCCTTTTAATGGTCAATGATAGAATAGACGTTGTTCTGGTGGCACGCCAAAGTGGAGCACGGAGCAGAAAGTATTCCTTATTTCTTTCACTTCTCTTTTCTCCTCCTGTTCTAAGTTTTTCCCTTACACATGTTTATCCTTTTCACGCATAGCTCTATCTGCGGCCTATTTGTTTTCTTTCTCCTGTGCTCCCTCATAAAAATAAAACAAAGTTGGGTCGCTGCTGATGCTGAGATTGTATGCATGTGACATTTACACAGAAAAAGGATGTTTCGAATAAATATCTATTTATGTTTCACGTTTTCAAGGAATATTGTGTTATTTTCTGAAAAACGTCGTCATACACTAGATGTTTTTATTTGTTTTCTCATTATATGAAGAAAAACAAAAGTTAGTAGAACATTTAAAAAAAGAAAAAAAAGATGGTAGAGCACCCGTCCGCGAAAGGCAAAGGTCCGGAGTTCGAGTCTCGGTCCAGCACACAGTTTTAATCTGCCCAGGAAGTTTCACATCAGTGCACACTCCACTGCAGAGTGAAAATATCATTATGGACTATTTCTTTTAATTCGCCCAAGTATGTTTCTATACCTGTGTGTCAACTTCTATGCGACAAATTCTATTCCTGTAAAGTAGAAAACGAAGTTTATAAAAATTTATCTACTGTAGGTCTAAAAATTAAAATATGTGCATTTTGTTTTTCTTGTTTTGATTCTTCACCTGAAAATTACATAGTTAGTGAAACTGCGTTATTGTAGACGAGTTTAGTGCTTTTTTTGTCGTTTTTGACAGCATGTCATCTGCAGAGTAGTCACGAAGAAAATTCTTTGTGTATTTCTGAAGTACTATTTCGTGGGTATTGGTTATTATGTTAACTGTTATTACATTTTCCAGCCTGTTGCGTATCTCTGGTGGATATCTTTATCTACTGCTACTGAGTAAACTGTCTCCACACTTCTATTTATAAAATTCCTCTTTCAACTTTACTTTACAAGCATTTACCACAAAACGTGATTTGAGCAGACACTTCAGTCACCATATTCATTGAGAGGTGCTATGCTGTTGTCGCTGCTCACTTGTTCATTATTTGCCTTATGTTTATGTGACGTTAATTTTGATGATTCGTGTGAATGATTATTGTGAAGGTGGTTCGATGAACCCTCTGCCATGCACTTAAATGTGATTTGCAAAGTATCCCTGTAGATGTAAATATTGAACTAACGTGGTGAGTCTGCTCTACAGGGGTTGGCGTTTGGGGGGGGGGGGGGGAGGGGGGGAGAGTAGTGATGTGATGTGGTGTGTGTGTGTGTGTGTGTGTAGAATGAGAGCGAGAGAGAAAGACAGGAGCGGGAGGGGGGAAGAGAGAGATAGAGAGCTGGAAAGGGAGGGGGGAGAGGGGACTGAGAAAACAGATGTTTTTAGATATTTGAGAATGTTTGATTATTATGTTTAATGTGGCAAGGTATAGCTCAATGTGTGTTCCAGACAGGGTTTCGTTGCAAAGTGCTTTTTTTACGGTATTACGACTTTTGTGTGTGGTAGTTTTCTCTATTGTGAGTTTTATTATAGATTCTACTACTTTCTCTGAGGATCTTAAGACCAGTCTCCGTGTTGTCTGGGAGATGGTTTTCTAGTATGCGATTATATGCAGAAGTGGTGTATTTACTGTCACTTTTTAAGGCATTGAGATCTTCGGAATTCTGCATGTTTGACGTACGTAGACACATCGGCATGAACTACAGGTTGACTGACAGATTCCAGCTTTGGAGAATTTGCCTGTGAAAGTGTTCTTAGTGTTTGCATTTTTCTGTTCTCTGTTGTTTGTGCGGAATGATATTTGTAATCCTTGTTTCTTCAGGATGTTGCCAAGCCTGTGGACGTTCTTGTTGCTGTATGTTAGTATGTGCCATGCTGTATTTGTAAGGTGTTCCAGGTTCCCTGTGTTTGTCAAGTATTTTTGTTCCTAGTATTCCGTTGCGTCTGGTGATTTGTTCGTGATTCGTTCTTTTTTAATTTGCTTTTTAATTTTGTTATTTAGTTTGTTTAACATATATGAGTTGTACCCATTATCACTGGTTACTTGGTATATTGCCTTTAGTTGCGTTTAGTTCCTCTGTGTAGCTGAGTCTGCCCAGTAGATTTATGTTGAGCCTGTGAGGCACCGATCTAAAACTTGAGAGTTTGTGTGTCTGGGGACGGCTGGAACGGTTGTGGATGATTGTACTTATGGTTGCAGGTTTTATGAAAGTTCCAAAACCATGTTTATTGTTGATTCTGTGTACAGTGATATCTAAGAAAAGAAGTTTCGTGTCTTCTTCTGTGAATTTATTTGTGGGTGAACTGAATTTGCATCACTGTGTATTTGCTTTATCCCGGTGTCTGTTTCGTCTATTAAGCAAATGATGTCGTCCAAATAGCTATGCTAGTATATAACCTTGTATTGTTATGGATGCATAATTTCGTGTTTTCAGTGTGGTTCAAAGAAACGTTTGCAAGTAGACCACTGATTGATGAGCCCTCTGGTTCGCCATATCTTTGTAGAGAGAACTCCTTGAAACTGAAGTATTTGTGTTCTGTTATAACCTTTAGAATGGTTCGAATTTCTGCTATATATACATTTGGTGTTTTCCCTTGTTTCTGCAGTTGTTCTTTAACAAAGCTAAATGCTTCTCCTACCTCATGTACACAAATGTGGCAGTAGAAGAAACAGCCATCATAGGACGGGAGACGTAGCGGAATTTACAGTAAACACATTGAAACACAACGAAAGTGCACACTTGTTACTAAGTCAACCGTTCTCAGTTGGAGGTTTGTGTGAGTACAATGTAAGCAGTTGACTGGCCTTATCGTTTTGACCCAGCACTTATGGACTATTTTCTTTGGGGATGCCTAAAACACGTTTTCTACCTCCATATCCCAACCTCTAAAGAAAATGCTGGAACGTACCGCGAGTGCCGGTAATTCAATTCAGCAGGCAACAGTGAAAGCAGCGATGAATTCTTTCATACAGCATGTGGATCAGTGTATGACTGTCCACGTCCACCTCTATGAATATCTTTGAATGTTCTATCCATTTTTGTGCTCAGAATGGATTATAGTCCCCGTTCCTGTTTCTGCTGATTGTTGTGTTAACTTGATTAAGGCATAGTTTTTGAACATGTCTTAAGGAAAGGAAGTGAGCTAACGAATAAAATACACAGGGTGCTATTTAAAAAATACATACTGCTGTTAGTGTAATCGTAACGAACAAAGCTACGAGAAGGAAGGAACATTTCCGGGCATGGAAGCCAGTATAGATTGAGCAGAAGTTCGAGTTAAAGAAGGGTGGGCAAAGAAATCGGCCGTGCCCTTTCAAAGGAACCATTTCGGTATTGGCCTGGAGCAATTTGTGGAAATCACTGTAAACTTAAATCCGGAGCGCCGGACGGAGATAAGAATGGTCGCCCTCTCGAATGTGAGTCCAGCTTTAAGCACTGCGCTACTCCTGGAAATGGAAAACAGAGCACATTGACTCCGGTGTGTCAGACCCACCATACTTGCTCCGGACAATGCGAGAGGGCTGTACAAGCAATGATCACACACACGGCACAGCGGACACACCAAGAACCGCGGTGTTGGCCGTCGAATGGCGCTAGCTGCGCAGCATTTGTGCACCGCCACCGTCAGTGTCAGCCAGTTTGCCGTGGCATACGAAGCTTCATCGCAGTCTTTAACACTGGTAGCATGCAGCGACAGCGTGGACGTGAACCGTATGTGCAGTTGACGGACTTTGAGCGAGGGCGTATAGTGGGCATGCGGGAGGCCGGGTGGACGTACCGCCGAATTGCTCAACACGTGGGGCGTGAGGTCTCCACAGTACATCGATGTTGTCGCCAGTGGTCGGCGGAAGGTGCACATGCCCGTCGACCTGGGACCGGACCGCAGCGACGCACGAATGCACGCCAAGACCGTAGGATCCTACGCAATGCCGTAGGGGACCACACCGCCACTTCCCAGCAAATTAGGGACACTGTTGCTCCTGGGGTATCGGCGAGGACCATTCGCAACCGTCTCCATGAAGCTGGGCTACGGTCCCGCACACCGTTAGGCCGTCTTCCGCTCACGCCCCAACATCGTGCAGCCCGCCTCCAGTGGTGTGCGACAGGCGTGAATGGAGGGACGAATGGAGACGTGTCGTCTTCAGCGATGAGAGACGCTTCTGCCTCGGTGCCAATGATGGTCGTATGCGTGTTTGGCGCCGTGCAGGTGAGCGCCACAATCAGGACTGCATACGACCGAGGCACACAGGGCCAACACCCGGCATCATGGTGTGGGGAGCGATCTCCTACACTGGCCGTACACATCTGGTGATTGTCGAGGGGACACTGAATAGTGCACGGTACATCCAAACCGTCATCGAACCCATCGTTCTACCATTCCTAGACCGGCAAGGGAACTTGCTGTTCCAACAGGACAATGCACGTCCGCATGTATCCCGTGCCACCCAACGTGCTCTAGAAGGTGTAAGTCAACTACCCTGGCCAGCAAGATCTCCGGATCTGTCCCCCATTGAGCACGTTTGGGACTGGATGAAGCGTCGTGTCACGCGGTCTGCACGTCCAGCACGAACGCTGGTCCAACTGAGGCGCCAGGTGGAAATGGCATGGCAAGCCGTTTCACAGGACTACATCCAGCATCTCTACGATCGTCTCCATGGGAGAATAGCAGCCTGCATTGCTGCGAAAGGTGGATATACACTGTACTAGTGCCGACATTGTGCATGCTCTGTTGCCTGTGGTTCTGTCAGTATGATCATGTGATGTATCTGACCCCAGGAATATGTCAATAAAGTTTCCCCTTCCTGGGGCAATGAATTCACGGTGTTCTTATTTCAATTTGATCTGACGGGAACTGGTGTATCCACTGCGACAAGGCCGTTGCCATTTTTTGATCAAAGATTATTGTCAAATATTTTGTCAAAGTTTCTTTACTGTACTTCTAAGGATCTATTACAGTATCATCAAACTTTATCGTAATTATTCGAGAATGGATGCCGATCAGTTAATTGTCTGTGCAGCACCATATAATCTTCGCGGGGGTGCTGAAAAGTAATGCCTCCGAATTTTTTATACGAAAACTCCGAGTTTTTTTAAATAAAACAAACGTTATGAACATTTTACGTCTTTATTCTTCATGTCGACATACTTGCAGCCTTCTGCAGCTAGAGGGCTCCGAACTGTAGCTTGTAACATGGCGGTATAACGATGTCGGTGCGAGAGAAACAGCGAGCCGTATTCGTGTTTTGAAGTCGAGGAGTTCAGTGCCAGACCACACACGAGGTTGCGACATCTGCAACAGTCCGACGCCCTGGGTTCGCTGTCATCGATCATCCTCCATACAGTACCGACCTGACCCCCTCCGATATTCATCAGTTTCCAGAACTTAAAGAACACTTCCGAGGATTTCATTTTCATGGCGATGAAGCAGTGAAAGAAGTGAGATTGTGGCCCCGTCAACGTAGTCAAACATTCTGCAATGACGATATCAACAAACTAGCCTCTGAGAACAATGTGCTCATTGCCAGGGTGACTATGTTGAGAAATGAATATGTAGACTGGAAGAATAAAGGTTTAAAATCTTAATTATGTTAATTTTATCAAAAAAAACTTTAAGAAATTTCACATAAAAAATTCGGAAGCACTACTTTTCAGGATGCCCCCGTAATGCTGCCGGCGTGCGCATTGCTTATAAAGAACGAGGAACGGAAATGTTTGTGGGTGAAGCCACAAATAGTGAGAAGACAAGATTGAAGTGTTCCTGAACTACGAAAATTATTTGAGAATGGACGAAAAAATATTCAGCTTCTACCAATGAAAGGTACTCGTATGATAGATGTGATTTCTGCTAAATATTGTCTCATAGTTGTTTTAAGATTTTTGCCAAGAGGTGAAAGCTGGTCCAGCTTGCGATGTAATACTTACATCCTACAGCTGACAACACTTTGCTAACATCACTTTGATTTTCGCCAGATATTGGCTCCTTGGTCGATTCAGTTTCTTCCTCACATCATCTACGGCGCTGTGCGTAGATGATGTGAGGAAGCCGAATACAGTTGACGGCTGCTGTTAGTTCCTATTACTGTAGCCGGTTCTTGTGGTCTTTATATTTAACATGTTTGCTGTTGCAAGACTTTCGAATTCTTCACACTTCGAAACTGTCACTGTGGTGGCAGCGTCAAACGGAGTAAACTCTGACGTCCTTTTTTGTTTGTGTGTGAAATCTTATGGGACTTAACTGCTAAGCTTACACACTACTGAACCTAAATTATCCTAAGGACAAACACACAAACCCATGCCCGGGACCAGCCGCACATTACATGATGACGTCCTTTTAAATCTAATTTGATCAATTATACATTGTTTGTGAAAGCCTGAGACTGTGAAGACAACGGGTTTGTTTATACATAACTTTTCTGCTACCAGTCACGATTTTCTTTTGGGTGGCCGAGCGGTTCTAGGCGCTACTAGTCCGGAACCGCCTGCTACTACGGTCGCAGGTTCGAATCCTGCCCCGGGCATGGATGTGTGTGATGTCCTTAGGTTAGTTAGGTTTAAATAGTTCTAAGTTCTAGGGGACTGATGACCACAGAAGTTAAGTCCCATAGTGCTCAGAGCCATTTGATTTTTAATTTTCTTTTATTTAGATTTTACACGACGCATACCGGGAATTGATTCTCATTTTCAAGAAAAAACGCATTTGAAAATGAGAATCATTTCCCGAATCGGTCGAATAAGACATAAATAAAAGAAAATCTTGACTGGTAGCAGAGAAGTTATTTATAGACAAACCCGTCATTTTAAACGTTAGAGGCAAGCGAAGCGAGTCTATCTTATGGCTTTTTTGTTCAGAGGTAGGTCCTCACTCTGATTTTCATCCAAGATCTTTGGTCAAAATTATCTTTGATAAAAGCTTCTCTAGTACAAAGTCAAAAGTTCGACCAAATGACTTTGATCAAAGATGAAAATTTCCTGACAGTTTAAAATTGTGTGCCGGACCGAGACTAGAATTCGTGACCTTTGCCTTCCGCGGGCAAGTGCTCTACCAACTGAGCTACCCAAGCACGACTCACGCCCCGTCTTCACAGCTTTACTTCAGCCAGTACCTCGACTCCTACGTTCCAAACTTTACAGAAGCTCTCCTGCGAACCTTGAGACGAGGTGCTGGCGGAAGTAAAGCTTTGAGGACGGGGCGTGAGTCGTGCTTGTGTAGCTCAGTTGGTAGAGCACTTGCCGGCGAAAGGCAAAGGTCTCGAGTTCGAGTCTCGGTCCGGCACACAGTTTTAAGCTGCCAGGGAAGTTTCATATCAGCGCACACTCCGCTGCAGAGTGAAAATCTCATTCTTGATCAGAGATATTTGTCAAACAAATCTGACATCGTGAAACGGGCCTAAGGAACCAGCTGTGGTGAACGCGTGTGCTATAGGGAACGACGCACCAGTGGGGTCCGCAGCAGTAGACGGCGACGCTCGGCGCGGCTGCGTGGTCAGCTCGGCGCCCACGCGGCCTGCAGACGGAGCCACGGCAGCAGAGCGGCAGAGCGCTCCGCCGGCCCAGCTGGCCGGGGACAAAGCCTGCGGCCACTTCCGGCCAGCCGGCGCGACACCGCCTCCCGTCCATTGTCTCCTCCGCCAAGGACGCGGGGCCGTTCCCGGCTCCAGCCACAAATCGCCGTCTTTGCCGCTCGCCGTATTTCTGTCTATGCGGATACTTTCATTGTCCACGTCTGTTAAGTCATTCGAATAGTGGGGACAAGCAGGCCCAGCGAGTATGTTTCCCTAAAGGAATTACTTGCTCTCTCTTTCGCTTATTTTCACAGCACTATCTTTGCTTTCGCAGTGTCTCATTCGAGTGAGCTCACTAGTAAAACCATTAGCCACCCCTTAGAAGAGCGAACATGTAAGTTTGGAGCGCTGTAACTAATGTAGAATGGTATCAGATGGACGTATGAGCCGGCCAGAGTGGCCGAGCGGTTCTAGGCGCTTCAGTCTGGAACCGCGCGACCGCTACGGTAGCAGGTTCGAATCCTGCCTCTGGCATGCATGTGTGTGATGTCCTTAGGTTAGTTAGGTTTAAGTAGTTCTAAGTTCTAGGGGACTGATGACCTCAGACGTTAAGTCCCATAGTGCTCAGAGCCATTTGAACCATTTTTTTTGGCCGTGTGACCTTCCATCGCTGACGCTGGGCTTGACAGTAAAGTGGTTTGTACATAACAGTCGGCAATATGGGAAATGCGAAGACGTGGCTTAATGGAGGAACGGACCTATTTTGGTTAGACGTGCCCTGGGTCTCTCTGTGATTACGGGGTTTCAGCGAGGACTGTCGAAAAGTGGCTGCGAGGCCTGGTATACCACTCGCAGCCATGTAACACGGAGTATGAACAGCGATCGTGCACAGATTCCGACCCACAGGGATCAGAGACGAGTGTCACACCTTGCCAGTGAGTCGCCCTGACCGAACCATTACGCTGTTACTGCTTCTCTACCTAGAACACAACACTCCCCGACTCCTTTCATACCGCCGCTTATAGTCAATTCCGTTTTGGTTCAAGTGGCTCTAAGCACTATGGCACTTCACATCTGATGTCATCACTCCCCTAGACTTAGAACTACTTAAACCTAACAAACCTAAGGAAATCACACACATCCATGCCCGAGGCAGGATTCCAACCTGCGACCGTAGCAACAGCGCGGTTCCGGGGTGAAGCGCGTAGAACCCCTCCGCCACAACGGCTGGCAACTCTGATTTAAATAGTGGTGTATGGATACTTTTAATCATCTACTTCAACTGCATTGCGCAAACAAACGCAGCAAATGTTGCTGTGGGTACGTAGCACGCTGTAGTACCCCTTCCTCTCTTTCCGCTTTCGTGTTCCATTCACGAATGTGTGAAATACAGATCAATTTGCTCCTTGACGAGATCCACAGGGTACACAGGCTGATTCAGTATTTCTTGACAAAGCGGCGGAAGGCGTTTGATACAGTTCTAAAACTTAATTTAAAAGAGACAAATTCTTGGAACGTGTTGCAATAGTGCAGGACATAGGTGTGGCGGGCCAGTTGCTGGAGTAAGAAGGATGAGCCAGCCACTCTGAAACACATTTAAATCTCCAGTCGAAAAGTTCAACCTGGGGTTTAGACAGTGCATAAAATTTTAGAAGCTTTATTACATTCGCATAATCATCTATTACAGAGCGCAGATCCCCACTTTCATATCCTTCTGTCCACTCTTCACAATATACATGTGACCTGTACAGTATTGTTTTGAACATACAGGATGAGAAAGAGGGGAGGGGGGGTTCCTCTCCCTGTTGTATGGTATACTATAGGCGAGGTGCTCAAGTCGGAGGCAAATCATGAAAAATTATCAATTGTACCCCAAGGAATTTTTGTCAAAATCATGAAGTATCAGAAGCACATCAAAATGTGATTTTAAATGTGAACGGCCACGTGGGGATGAATGTGTGGAATGGAAATAGTTTCTAATAAGTAGCGTTATTAACGGTGGGTCGTTGTTGCTTTTACTTTATTGTAAGAATTGATCTGTATTTTCACACAGTCACGGTCTCATCACTATAATTTTCGACACAATTTCACTGTATTAACAATTTTCTCTCCTTTTTATTCTTTCTTTAACCACGAAATTGTTCTATAATGAAACACAGTATGTAGCTGTACACATCAGTGGCACTCGACATCCAATTTGCTGTATAAAAGAATTCCTTAAATGGAATCGGTTGAGAGTTGTCGCCAACATTTGTAACTTTCTCTGTTTAATTATTTCTTGTATTATTTGCCGCAGGTTTCCTGCAAAGATACATTTCTGTACGTAATTATCGATTGTTACCAGCACAGTTCGTCTCTAGCACGATCGATAAGATGTTTAGGAAGAAGTCCTTAGCCTGCCAGTCAGGTCCCAGCCCGCGACGTCAGTACTTTGGCAGCGTGTTTGAACATATGCTGCAGCTCTGACGACTCTACACTATAACTAGCTATAACGGTGCCAGGGTGTGCCATAAATAGGCACTTTTGCAAGTTCTACTATTTTATTATTTCACTTATTATTTGCCGCAGGTTAACTGCAAAGATACGTTTCTGTACCTATTTATCGTTTGCTGCTAAGATAGCTTGTCTTTGGAACGATGTAATAGCTATAGTGCAGAAGTAGTACCATTGGATCCCTAGGCAGTATTTAAATGAAATACACTAACCACATTTACAGGACAATACAGGAACTTACATAAAATTAGAATACAAATTAGAATAGAATACTACAGAAGATAGACTCAACACAGCGACTCAAAGTTCATTGTGAAATGCTTCCCTAAAATCAGTCTATCACTCTGATTAGAAATTAGTATGCCACGCACAGGCGAGTAGCTCGGAGTTCACCACCAAGGCCCTGACACTGATGTGGAATCTTACACATTCTATCCATCTTCATTGTTCCCTTCCTAATCAAATAATCTTATGTCATGTTCTTCTAATTTTTCAATCTAATATTATGTTTTTTTATTTATTTGTAGAAGCATAAGTATACACTAAGACACAACAGAAATGTCTTTTGAATAACTTGTAAAAAGTAATTAAATAAAGCAACGGTCTGTTCAATTAGCTAAGTGACGGACCGTGAATAAAGATAAATATAAATCTGTGCAAAATGAGAACATTTGCAACATGAGTTAGTTAATGATACACAGAGGTCGTGTACTTCGTGCATAATTATTTTCTTGGTCCGTATTGCCAAGTTTAAGCTAAAGACTTTCACTGAAATCTTCATGACATCAGAGCGTGTCTTCTTTGTGAAGGCATGATCTTCGTGCCTTTGTGAGGCGAATAAGTTTCGATGCAAGGTATACAACAGATTATATTAATCCGTCCGAATGGTAGCTCATTTTAATTCGCCACACTCTCTGCTAATGAGCTTCGTTCATTGTTTTGCTCTGTACATAGATTTTGCTTTCTTTCATTTCCTCACGTGCTTAAACTTTATCCACGACTTTTTCCGAAGGCAAGCCGGTGTGGCCGAGCGGTTCTAGGCGCTTCAGTCTGGAACCGCGCGACCGCTACGGTCGCAGGTTCGAATCCTGCCTAGGGCATGGATATGTGATGTCCTTAGGTTAGTTAGGTTTAAGTAGTTATGAGTTCTAGGGGACTTATGACCTCAGATGTTGAGTCCCATAGTGCTCAGAGCCATCTGAACCATTTGAACCATTCTTCAGAAGACTGATGTTGCTGATGCTATCGCGGCTCAACTACTTTTGGAGGCAGTTACATGGGTTTGTATTCAGATACCATGGAAATTAATTAACTTTCCTTATCCCGATATTCCCTTTCAGGAGAGTTCATTACGAGTTGCAGTTAGCATAGTTTCAGTCAATGCAAACATCTGCCTTCAGCAGTGGTAGTAACTTCCTAAAATTCTGACTACGATTAATCTCAAAACGAGAACCAGTGACTGTGAATATTATACTTCGCTTTTCTATGCATGTACTTACAGTACAAAAGGTAGGTGACTGAGTTTGACACAACCGACAGATTCACACAGTCCTTTATTCTACGAGTATATGAAGCGTGATTGTGTGATGTTTCGTATTTGTGAGTTATCACTGCAGTGTGAATCCACAGGCTTACAGCGATGCACGGGGCAAGAGCGTCCTTGGTTTACACGTTTTGATGTAAATCGAGAGGTACGCGGTTGGACAAAATTATGGCAACACTGCGAGACATGCATGCTTTAATATAAATGCAGATTCTAAGCATATCTGCAAGGCGCAGTGTTGCCTTTGATCACGAACGACATTTGTGTCATGTTCCCAATACGTAGCAGGTCTCAGTTGTGGTTAAAACTGTTTCTTGTGTCGCTATAAGTCCGTTATTTGGGAGCTTCGTGGATTCGAAATTGGAGAAATTGTTGGTGCTCGTATGGTGTGCACTTACGTGACCAAGGTAGCCGAAGTGTTTGGTGTTTCAAGAGGCACAATATCGAAGATTTATTACTGCTTGCAGGAAAAATGGAAGAACATCATCCCATTAGTCACAACACTGACGAAAGTGTATGTTGAGCGATCTTGAGAGATGCTAATTGAAGAGTATGGTGACGAAAAACAGACAGCTACAAACGTCACTACAGGAGTGAATGTAGCACTCGTAAACCCTGTCAGCATCAAAACAATACGAAGGCAGCTCCAGAAGCAAGAAATTGCAGGCCGAGCTGCATTTCCAAGGACAATCATTAGTGACGCAAATGCCCGCAACAGGAAAACGTGGTGTCGAATCTATAAAAACTTCAATAGAACAAAAGAAGGAAGTCATTTGGTCGAACGAGTCTGTTTACAACTTCTGGCCGAGTTTATGTCCCAATAGTGAAACATAGTAGCAGTTCGGTGGGATTCCATGGGCCCCACGGTTACTTTGCAAGATCGCATTACTGCTAACGATTATATCATGTTTGTTCCAGAATGGTGACGATTTGCTCCAAGAAGACAGGGCCCGCAACACACAGCATCGTCGAGGACTCGTTTTGTGAGCACAAGGATGAATTGTCGAATCCCTCCTGACCTCTACAGTCACTATATCTCAATATTATAAATAGCCATCCATCACCGTTGCCTGAGCTTGTCACTATTATGCAGCAAGAATGGTATAAGATTTCCTATTTATCCATTCCAGGACGACTGGAAATTGTTTTAAATGCCAACGTATTTCCTGCACCGTGTTAGGCGTAGTAAGATGTTGTGTTGTGTTTTTGGTGTTTGCATATGTTTGTCCACTCCTGTATGTTGCGACGAAGTTCACGCAAATTCAATTTTCCGTTGTTATGCTCACTGCAAATCGTTGCATAAAGTAAGTGTTTCCTGTCTAGGTAATCTATAAATTTTGCAGCCAGACCGCGTTACTAATTCAGTTCCTGGGTCTAAACATTGTATACGTGAGAGCATTTTCATTTCACGACATATTTCGGAGTTACTTTCGTAGGTAGTCCGTCTTCATAGAAAGGAGCTTACACAGATTTGTAGTTATTCATATGATACAATATTTACAACCACAATGCTGTTTCGATTCATTTAACGTTCTCTTTTCTATTTCACTTTTTTGCAAGATTTTTTTGCAGTCTGTTATGCAACGCACACAAATAACTTTCCTCACCAAAGAGTCTCTAAATATCGTCACTCAGTAAGGTCTACATATAACTACGTAATTTCAATACTATTGCAGTACTGTCTGTTATGCAACGCACACAAATATTTTTCCTCAAGCAGCGAAAAAATTGACACTAAATAGTATCTAAATATCGCCACTGAGTAGGGTCTACATACAACAGCGTAATTTCAATACTATTGCAGTTCGCAGTCCCACAGAATTTTGTATTTCTGTCCATGAAATGATGAAGTTTACAGTATTAACAGTAGAGAGCATAATAAAATTTACAGCTGCATTTCTGTTGTAATTTAATGTATTTCCCTGCTTCCGCTACATCCCCAGAAACTTGATAAGAGAGAGATTGTAATGTTCCTGCTTGTCCTCTAGTTGCTCAGGCACGGTAAATGCGTGTCAACATCGTGCAGAAGTACTGCCCGAAAGATTTCGGTATACTACCTAAATATGCCATCGTCGATGAAGAGAACAATTTATTGATGGAATCGAGTCAAGTACATGCACTCTCATACTCATCGAACTGTTTAATAAGGGTCGCAAATCTCACTTTGATCCGCAATACAAAGTTACGTAGTACGTTTTTTTTTTTTTTTTAATTATCAGTGTTGTGACTCGTTTGATTCGACCCGCCACGAATGCATCTCTTGTGCCAACCTCTCATATCGGAGTAGCACTTGCACCCTACGTCCTCAATTATTTGTTCCCTCTCTTATAACGCAGGTTATGTGTACTATCGTCCTGTCCCTTCTCCTTGTCAGTATTTCCCATATGTTCCTTTCTTTGCTGATTCTGCGGAGAATCTACTCGTTCCTTATCAGTCCACCCACTTTTCAACATCCTTTTAAAGCACAACATCTCAAACCATTCGATTCCTTTCTTTTTTGGTTTTTCGACAGACCATGATTCTTTCTCATGCAATGCTGTGTTCCAAACGCACATTTCAGGAATTTCATCATGAAATTAAGGCCAGTGTTTGATACTATTAGACGTTATTTGGCCAGAAGAGCTTATTTGCCTTAGTGTGCTTTTTGTGTCCTTCGTTCGGCAGTCATGTGTTATTTTGAGACCAAAGTCGCAGAATTCCTGAGCGTCATCTACCTTGTGATAACTAGTTATGATAAGTTTACCGCTGATCTCATTTCTGCTACTCCTCATTATTTTCGTCTTTGTTCGGCTTACTGTCAGTCCGTATCCCGCACTCATTAGCCTTTCATTCCGTTCTACATGTCCAGCAATTCTTCACTTTCATGCACGTAGACACGTTATTAGCGAATTTTATCCTTGATTTTCTTTCATCCTGAATTTTAATCCCACTCTTTGATCTTTTTTTTTTTTTTGCTTCCGTCACTGCTTCTTCGACATATAAACTGAACAGTAGGGGGAAATACTGCATCTCTATCTCAGTTTTTAATCTGAACACTTCTTTCTTGGTCTTGCATTTTTATTGTTTCCTCTTGGTTCTGGAATAAGCGTTTATTGTAGGTTACCCGTATTTCCCTATAGCTTATTCATATTTTTCTCCAAATTTCTAACATCTTCCATTGTTGAACTCTTTTTCTATGTCGACAAATAATACGAAGGCGTCTTGATTTTTCTTGTTGCTTCCATCAAGTGCAACATCAGAACTGCCTCTCTGGTGCTCTTACCGTTCCGAAAGCCAAACAAATCATCTTCTAACAGATATACAAGTTTCTTTTGCATTCTTCTGTATATTATTCGTGCCAACAATATAGACGTATGAGGTATTAAACAGATTTTGCAATAGTTCTCGCACCTACCTGCTCTTGCTGTCTTTGTGATTCTGTGGATGATGTTCTTCCGAATTTCCGATGGTATGTCTCCACTCCCATACATTCTACACACCATCTTGAATGGTCGTTTGGTTTCCGCTTCTCTCAATGATTCTGAAAATACCGAAGAAATGCTTTTTATCCCCACTGCCTGATTTGATCTCAAAACTGTAACTCCGATACTGGGTCCCGTATGTCTTCCGTGTCGTTCCACTTCTTGTTCTATCACGTCATCAGATAAGTACTCCTCCTCGTAGAGGTCTTCAACATACTGTTTCCATCTATACGCTAATTCCTCTGCGTTTAACAAAGGAATTCCCTTGGTTTTTAATTTCATCGAAGACTGTTTTGACTTCGCTACGTGCTGAATCAGTCCTACCGATGACCACTTCTTTTTACATTTATTCACACATTTCTTGCAGCCTTAGCTTTCCTGCACTTACTATTTTCCAGAATGCCTGTCTTTCCCTAAACGTGTGTGTATTTCCTTCTTGCGTCGGCTAGTTGAAATATTTCTTCCGGAACTCGCAATGAACTTCCTTGTACCTGTCTTTCCTTCCTTTACATGTCCAACATCTGTGATCGTTCTTTTTAGAGATGTCCATTCCCCTTCAACTGAACTGCATAATGCAATATTCATTATCGCCGTATCCACAGTCAGAGAGAACTTAAAAAGCACCCCATCTTTCTTCAGTACTTCAGTATCCCGCTTATATTCACATTGATTCTTCTGGATGATTCTCTTAAACTTCACTCTAGTCTTCATCATTATTAATTTCCACCCCTGGTAGCTGAGTGGTCAGCGCGACGGAATGTCATACCAAACTGCCCGGGTTCGTTTCCCGACTGGGAGGGAGATTTTATCCGCTCATGGGCTGGGTGTTGTGTTGTCCTTATCATCATCATTTCATCCCCATCGACACGCAAGTCATCGAAGTGGCGTCAGCTCGAAAGACTTGCACCAGGCGAACGGTCTACCCGGCGAGAGGCCCTACCCACGCGGCACTTCCATTTATCATTATTAATTGATTAATGCCCATGGTTACGCCTTACAATCCAAAAGCTGATTTCGGAATTTCTGTCTCACCATGTTGTAATCCAGCGGGAGTCGTCCCATGTCTACAGGTCTTTTTCAAGTGTACATTAATCGGCACTTATAACAGCAGCGACGCGTCGTGGAAGCCTTGATACGTCGCTGGAGGGAGTTGGCACCACATCTTCACAAACATGTCACCTAATTCTCGTAAATTCCGGTGATGAGCTGGGCGCCGTGTTCAATAATGTCGCGGATGTTCGATCTGGTTCAGATCTTTCGCGTAGGGGGGGGGGGGGGGGGGGCATGACATCAACTGGAAGTCGCCGCTGTGTTCCTCAGACCACTCCATCACACAGCTGGCCTTTCTGAAAAATGCCTCTGTCACTACTGTTCGGGTGAACGTGGTCTGCTACAAGTGTACGACACTCCTCGGCCGTCATGGTGCCTTGTACGAGTTTCGCTGGACCTATGGATGATCACGTGAATGTTCTCCAGAGCATAATGGAGCCGCCGCCATCTTGTCTCCGTCCAGCAGTACAGGTTTCAAGGAGCTGTTCCCCTGGAAGATGATGGATTCGCGCCCTTCTATCGGCATGATGAAGACGGCATCGGAATCCATCAGACCACGCAGCTCTCTGTCACTGTGCCAATGTCCAGTGCTGAGGGTCAGAGCCCATTTCAGTCTTAGTTGCCGATGTCTTGGTGTTGGCATTAGCACATGCATGGGTCGTCGGTTGCAGGGCCCATCGTTAGGAGTGTTTGGTGCACTGTCTATTCAAACACACTTCTACTCTGCCCAGCATTAAAGTCTGATGTTTGTTCCGCCTCAGCTCGCCGCCTGTCCCGTTTTACCAGTCTGCCCAGCCTACGAAGTCCGATACCTGTAGTGAGATGTGACCGCCCAAACCCACGACGTCTGGACCTGACGCCACCTTGGTTCCGCCATGTGTTGAAGGCAGTCACCACAGCACTTCTCGAACAGCCGACAAATCGTGCAGTTTCCGCAATGCTCGTGCCGAGCCTCCGGGGCGTCACAACCTGTCCTCGGTCAAACTCTGATAGATCGCGCGCCCTCAACATTCTACACACGGACAGCACGCTGACTGATACTACATGCTCCACAGGTGTTTTTGCTAATAGCAATTTCTCGTCAGGTGAAGCTGCTATCACATGGACGTATTTACATCGATAGTAGGTCGGTCGTCATAATGTTCTTGCTGATCAGTGTACATCCTTCTCTTGTGATTTTTGAACAGTGTTTCGATATTAATGGCTGAAATTTTTTGCTGTACCGAATCACTCTTTCAGGTCTGACAATCCTTCTACCAAGTCCATAATCTCCTGTAAGTCTTTCTTTCATTCTTCTCTACTCCGCGTTCAGTTGCCCATGATAATTTGAGAATCATTCCCTTTTAACCACTTAATTACCCGTTCGATATTCTTACATAATTTCTGTAGTCTATGTAAATATTGTGAACCTTGGGACAATCCGGTAACCCTCATAAAAGCTACATGAACTAGAAATCAAATACCCCGTGCATTCGCCTCCCAGCTGAACGTCCCCAACGCTCTTCCAACATCAGAAATGAAAATCTCACCACAACGATTCCAAATACACTAATGGCCATTAAGACTGCTACACCACGAAGATGATGTGCTACAGACGCGAAATTTAACCGACGGGAAGAAGATGCTGTGATATGTAAATGATTAGCTTTTCAGAGCATTCAGACAGGGTTGGCGTCGGTGGCGACCCCTACAACGTGCTGACATAAGGGAAGTTTCCAACCGGTTTCTCATACACAAACAGCAGTTGACCGGCGTTGCCTGGTGAAACGTTGTTGTGATGCCTCGTGTAAGGAGGAGAAATGCGTACCATCACGTTTCTGACTTTGATAAAGGTCGGATTGTAGCGACATTGCTGCTCGCGTTGGTCGAGATCCAATGACTGTTAGCAGAATATGGAATCGGTGGGTTCAGGAGGAAGGGTAATACGGAACACCGTGCTAGATCCCAAGGGCCCGCTATCACTAGCAGTCGAGACGGCAGGCATCTTATCCGCATGGCTGTAACGGATCGTGCAGCCACGTCTTGATCCCTGAGTCAACATATGGCGACGTTTGCAAGACAACAACCATCTTCACGAACAGTTCGGCGACATTTGCAGCAGCATGGACAATCACCTCGGTGACATCGGCTGCAGTTACCCTCGACGCTGCATCACAGACAGGAGCGCCTACGACGGTGTACTCAACGACGAACCTGGGTGCACGAATGGCAAAACGTAATTTTTTCGGATGAATCCAGGTTCTGTTTACAGCATCATAATGGTCGCATCCGTGTTTGGCGACATCGTGGTGAATTCACATTGGAAGCGTGTATTCGTCATCGCCATAATGGCGTACCACCCGACGTGATGGTATGGGGTACCATTGGTTACATGTCACGGTCACCTGTGTTCGCATTGACGGCACTTCGAACAGTGGACGTTACATTTCAGATGAGTTACGACCTGTGGCTCTAACCTTCATTCGATCCCTGCGAAACCCTACTTTTCAGCAGGTCACATGTCAGTTCTAGTATAATATATTTGTCCAATGAATACCCGTTTATCATTTGCATTTCTTCTTGGTGTAGCAATTTTAATGGCCAGTAGTGTAGTTTCGACGTTGCATCAACGCCATCTTTAGGTCCGTACACTTTTTTGATATTAGTTGTGTGTGGTTGAGTACTAGAAGTCCGCGGCGACACCAATACGTGCTCCACGGACTTCTAGTACTCAACCACACACAACTGATATCATCAAAGTGTTCGGGCTTGAAGATGGTGTTGACGTAACGTCGAAACTAGTGGCCAAATCAATATGAAATCTTAAGTACAGCTGGAGGAGTTTCATTTTTAATAAAAATGTTATGCGAAAGGCAGCTTGAGTGGATATTCTCAGTCATATTTAACTATAGATACAAAAAGTCAAACTCCGGTTCATTATCTAAAATGAAATAGTACTTACAGTTAAACTTACGAGTCCGTGAGCTTTTTCCTGGTGGTTTCTTTTCTTTTGTTTTAATATTCCGTTGCTACAGGTCGAATGTGACACTTGCACTTCACTTACATACAGTTTGGACATATTCGCTGTTAAGCTATTTCTTTTCCTTGCTGTTGGATTTTGTACTGTGTACACTGTACGATATAAGCATTTCAATGATTAATACGAGATTGGTGCAAACTAAACTGAACTGCCTCCGAAGACCCAACTGCACCAACCAATCGAAGTGTCAACCTCAGCTGATAGGGGTGAGTGGATTCGGATTTGGAGGGACATGTGAACAGCGCACCGCTCTCACGGCCATTGTAAGTTTTCGTACCGGAGCCGCTACTTTCCAGGCAAGTAGTTCCTCTATTGGCCTCACAAGGGCTACGTGCACCCGCTTACGGACCCCGCTTGGCAGACCCGGGGGCACCAATCCAAGTGCCAACCAAACCCGACAGCGCTTAACTCCAGTGATCTGACTGGAACCTGCGTTACCTCTGCGGCAACTCCGTTAGCATCTTGGTGCAAATACTTTTGTTTGTTTGCTTGTTTTTTAAATTTCCCAACCTGCTTTCGGCGAAGTAACGCCATCTTCAGTGGATTTCTTTATTTGAAAATATGAAAATGAAAACTGTTGCTACATTTTTTCTTGAGTCATCAGTCTTCTGACTGGTATGATGCAGCCCGCCCGAATTCCTCTCATGGCTGAGCCTCTTCATCTCAGAGCAGCACTTGCAACATACGTCGTCGATTATTGCTGCATGTATTCCAGTCTCTGCCTTCCTCTACAGTTTTTGCCCTTTGCGGTTCCCTCTAGTACCATGGAAGTCATTCCCTGATGTCTTAACAGATGTCCTGTCATCCTGTCTCATCCACATACTCCTTTCCTCTCCGATTCCGCGCTAACCTCCTCATTCCTTACCTTATGAGTCCACTAATTTTCAACCTTCGTCTGTAGCTCCACATCTCAAATGTCTCGAATCTCTTCTGTTCCGGTTTTCCCACACTCCATATTAAACTACCATACAATGTTGAGTCCCCCCCCCCCCCCCCCCCCCCATGAACCATGGACCTTGCTGTTGGTGGGGAGGCTTGCGTGCCTCAGCGATACAGATAGCCGTACCGTAGGTACAACCACAACGGAGGGGTATCTGTTGAGAGGCCAGACAAACGTGTGGTTCCTGAAGAGGGGCAGCAGCGTTTCAGTAGTTGCAAGGGCAACAGTCTGGATGATTGACTGATCTGGCCTTGTAACAATAACAAAAACGGCTTTGCTGTGCTGGTACTGCGAACGGCTGAAAGCAAGGGGAAACTACGGCCGTAATTTTTCCCGAGGGCATGCAGCTTTACTGTATGATTAAATGATGATTCCGTCCTCTTGGGTAAAATATTCCGGAGGTAAAATAGTCCCCCATTCGGATCTCCGGGCGGGGACTACTCAAGAGGATGTCGTTATCAGGAGAAAGAAAACTGGCGTTCTTCGGATCGGAGCGTGAAATGTCAGATCCCTTAATCGGGCAGGTAGGTTAGAAAATTTAAAAAGGGAAATGGATAGGCTAAAGTTAGATATAGTGGAAATTAGTGAAGTTCGGTGGCAGGAGGACCAAGACTTCTGGTGAGGTGACTACAGGGTTATAAACACAAAATCAAATAGCGGTAATGCAGGAGTCGGTTTAACAATGAATAGGAAAATAGGAATGCGGGTAAGCTACTACAAACAGCATAGTGAACGCATTATTGTGGCCAAGATAGATACGAAGCCCACACCTACTACAGTAGTACAAGTTTATATGCCAACTAGCTCTGCAGATGACGAAGAAATTGAAGACATGTATGATCAAATAAAAGAAATTATTCAGATAGTGAAGGGTGACGAAAATTTAATAGCCATGGGTGACTGGAATTCGGTAGTAGGAAAAGGGAGAGAAGGAAACATAGTAGGTGAATATGGATTGGGGCTAAGAAATGAAAAAGGATGCCGCCTGGTAGAATTTTGCACAGAGCACAACTTAATCATAGCTAACACTTGGTTTAAGAATCATGAAAGAAGGTTGTATACATGGAAGAGCCCTGGAGATACTAAAATGTATCAGATAGATTATATAATGGTAAGACAGAGATTTAGGAACCAAGTTTTAAATTGTAAGACATTTCCAGGGGCAGATGTGGACTCTGACCACAATCTATTGGTTATGACCTGTAGATTAAAACGGAAGAAACTGCTTAAATGTGGGAAACTAAGGAGATGGGACCTCGATAAACTGAAAGAACCAGAGATTGTACAGAGTTTCAGGGAGAACATAAGGGAACAATTGACAGGAATTGGAGAAAGAAATACAGTAGAAGAAGAATGGGTAGCTTTGAGGGATGAAGTAGTGAAGGCAGCAGTGGATCAAGTAGGTAAAAATACGAGGGCTAGTAGAAATCCTAGGGTAACAGAAGAAATATTGAATTTAATAGATAAAAGGAGAAAATATAAAAATGCAGTAAATGAAGCAGGCAAAAAGGAATACAAACGTCTCAAAAATGAGATCGATAGGAAGTGCAAAATGGCTAAGCAGGAATGGCTAGAGGACAAATGTAAGGATGTAGAGGCTTATCTCACTAGAGGTAAGATAGATACTGCCTACAGGAAAATTAAAGAGACCTTTGGAGATAAGAGAACCACTTGTATGAACATCAAGAGCTGAGATGGAAACCCAGTTCTAAGCAAAGAAGGGAAAGCAGAAAGGTGGAAGGAGTATATAGAGGGTCTATACAAGGGCGATGTACTTGAGGACAATATTATGAAAATGGAAGAGGATGTAGATGAAGACGAAATGGGAGATACGATACTGCGTGTAGAGTTTGACAGAGCACTGTAAGACCTGTGTAGAAACAAGGCCCCCGAAGTAGACAACATTCCATTGGAACTACTGACGGCCTTGGGAAAGCCAGTCCTGACAAAACTCTACCATCTGGTGAGCAAGATGTATGAGACAGGCAAAATACCCTCAGACTTCAAGAAGATTATAATAATTCCAATCCCAAAGAAAGCAGGTGTTGACAGATGTGAAAATTACCGAACTATCAGTTTAATAAGTCACAGCTGCAAAATACTAACGCGAATTCTTTACAGACGAATAGAAAAACT
The DNA here is from genome assembly GCF_023897955.1 of Schistocerca gregaria. Taxonomy (NCBI): domain Eukaryota; kingdom Metazoa; phylum Arthropoda; class Insecta; order Orthoptera; family Acrididae; genus Schistocerca; species Schistocerca gregaria. Next base: position 427,055,061 of record NC_064922.1, read on the forward strand.
AGTAGAAGCCGAACTCGGGGAAGATCAGTTTGGATTCCGTAGAAATGTTGGAACACGTGAGGCAATACTGACCCTACGACTTATCCTAGAAGCTAGATTAAGGAAGGGCAAACCTACGTTTCGAGCATTTGTAGACTTAGAGAAAGCTTTTGACAATGTTGACTGGAATACTTTCTTTCAAATTCTAAAGGTGTCAGGGGTAAAATACAGGGAGCGAAAGGCTATTTACAATTTGTACAGAAAACAGATGGCAGTTATAAGAGTCGAGGGGCATGAAATGGAAGAAGTGGTTGGGAAGGGAGTGAGACAGGGTTGTAGCCTCTCCCGGATGTTATTCAATCTGTATATTGAGCAAGCAGTAAAGGAAACAAAAGAAAATTTCGGAGTAGGTATTAAAATCCACGGAGAAGAAATAAAAACTTTGAGGTTCGCCGATGACATTGTAATTCTGTTAGAGACAGCAAAGGACTTGGAAGACCAGTTGAACGGCATGGATAGTGTCTTGAAAGGAGGGTATAAGATGAACACCAACAAAAGCAAAACGAGGATAATGGAATGTAGTCAAATTAAATCGGGTGATGCTGAGGGAATTAGATTAGGAAATGACACACTTGAAGTAGTAAAGGAGTTTTGCTATTTGGGGAGCAAAATAACTGATGATGGTCGAAGCAGAGAGGATATAAAATGTAGACTGGCAATAGCAAGGAAAGCGTTTCTGAAGAACAGAAATTTGTTAACATCGAGTATAGATTTAAGTGTCAGGAAGTCATTTCTGAAAATATTTGTATGGATTGTAGCCATGTATGGAAGTGAAACATTGACGATAAATTGTTCGGACAAGAGGAGAATAGAAGCTTTCGAAGTGTGGTGCTACAGAAGAGGGCTGAAGATTAGATGGGTAGATCACATAACTAATGAGGAAGTATTCAATAGGATTGGGGAGAAGAGATTTTTGTGGCACAACTTGACCAGAAGAAGTGATCCGTTGGTAGGACATGTTCTGAGGCATCAAGGGATCACCAATTTGGTATTGGAGGGCAGCGTGGAGGGTAAAAATCGTAGAGGGCGACCAAGAGATGAATATACTAAACAGATTCAGAAGGATGTAGGTTACAGTAGGTACTGGGAGATGAAGAAGCTTGCACAGCATAGAGTAGCATAGAGAGCTGCATCAAACCAGTCTAAGGACTGAAGACCACAACAGCAACAACAACAATGCTGAGCTCCAAATGTGCATTCTCAGAAATTTCTTCCTCAAATTAAGACCTATGTTTGATACTAGTAGACTTCTCTGGCCAGGAATCTCCTTTTTTGTCTGTGCTAGTCTGCTTTTGATGTCCTCCTTGCTCCGTCCGTCATTGGTCATATTGCTGCCTAGGTAGTAGAATTCCTTAACTTCATCTACTTCGTGACCATTAATCCTGATGTTAAGTTACTCGCTCATCTTATTTCTGCGACTTCTCATTACTTTTGTCTTTCTTCGATTTACTCTTAAACCATATTCTGTACTCGTTAGACTGTTTTCATTCCATTCAGCAGATCTTGTAATTGTTCGTCACTTTCACTCAGGATAGAAACGTCATCAGCGAATTGTATCATTGATGTACTCCCACCTAGAATTTTAATGCCACTCGTGAGCCTCTCTTATATTTCCATCATTGCTTCTTCGATGTTCAGGTTGAACAGTAGTGGCGAGAGACTTCATCCTTGTCTTACATCCTTTCTAATTCGAGCGCATCATTCTTGATTGCTGCATTGTATAACGGAAAAACGTTATTACGTGTTGCACTGCTTGGTTCCAGATACATGTGCGAATATTCTTATAGTACCTTTTTACTTAATAGTCACTGCAAATTTCTGTGTTTGTTGTGATTTTAGTAGAAACTTGTTTGGATAAACTTCATTTCATACCCTTTCCACTTGGACTGTCCCTCGCATTATTCCCTCACACACACACACACACACACACACACACACACACACACACACACACACACATACACAAAGAGAGAGAGAGAGAGAGAGAGAGAGAGAGAGAGAGAGAGAGAGAGAAGAGAGCAAATGACACACGTCAGTTGATTCATGGAATCCTGGGAAGCTAAGTTTCTCTACGAAAGACATTGCTTACAGAACAATTGTACGGCCTATAGTGGAAGATTGTTCAAATGAGTGCGTTTTCCATTATAATAGACAAAGGGGAACGAGGGCAGTAGCCGGACGACCTCAGAAGATGTTTCCCGCAGATGGAGTCGAAACGTTAGGTGGAAATTTTATACATCGATCACGGCCTCTCAGCCCGGAAGTTTTAACTAAAGGGAACAGAGTCAAACTTTTTCTGAATATATTTATCCACTCAAGAGTGAAATGCCATTTTTCACTTTATCCCTCAGATTATGAAGTGCTCTATTTCAATGATCAGCAGTACCAGCTCCTTTTGCGATCTATCAAAGATAATTGCTTGCACAAATCACAAAACTGTACTAACTTAAATTTTCTGGCATTGACGGTAAAAGTAAGAACTGACAATTTGGTACACTTCTGTAAAAAGAAAAAAGAAAGAACTGTCAAGACAAAACAAGTTACTGCATGTTTGTGCAGGTTGCTAACGGATTTAAAGCTGTGGGTTCCCTCTAAGGTGACATTTGTTTCCGTCTTAGAGCATTTACGTCCCGAAAACAATTTCACCCTAAACGCCAGCATCGACTAATCTCTTATGACACATTACTGTAGAAGTATCTGTCTATATTCCTTAAATAACGCTTCACATACACACAGTCGCCCCTAATCCCTGTCCAAACCTCATCCAAGGCTACTCTCACATCAACCGGAATGCTTCATGGGAGTCTTAGATAATCTGACTGGAAGCCATCCTATAACGCTCCAACTTTCCGCCTGTATCCCTCCCAGCGTTCCCTTTCTGCTTGCATCGTACCTTGTCAGATGGAATATCCACACACATCGAACTATGTCCGTACCTCCTCAGCTTCCTACCACCACAAGCTCTACTCCCACACGGTAAAAGTCATAGTTAACACTGCTTCTTTTCGCAATCTCGTGGACGACATGCAGTGATACACCTTGCAGAGACACATCCGAAATCTGTTAAATACAAAGAAATGCTGGAATCAGCTAAATATGCAGTCACCACTTACTATAATCTTACCAGTAACAACCTTGTTTTCTAAACGCCATACTTGCACAATAATAATCACTTTTCTAACAACCATTCTTATCCAACACATCCACAAACATCTAGATTAGTATCTGCTTCTTCCCGCTAGCCTCTACTCTCTTTTGATGACAGACTTCTACATTTTACTCATCTATTTTTTTTTTTTTTTTTTTTTAGAGTACTCAGTCTTCTGACTGGTTTGATGCAACCCGCCACGAATACCTCTCCTGTGTCAATCGCCTCATGTTAGAGTAGCAATTGCACCCTACGTCCTCAATTATTTGTTGGATGTATGCGGATGTCTCTCGTCCTCTGCAGTTTTTACCCTCTACAGCTCCCTCTAGTACTATCCATGTAAGTTGTTTCCTGATGTCTTTACAGATGCTCTACCACCCTGTTCCTTATTCTTATCACTGCTTTCTTTATATACCTTTCCTCGCCGGAGAGAACCTCCTCATTCCTTACCTTATCAGTCCATCTAACTTTCAACATTCTCCTGTAGCACCACGCCTCATACGCTTCTATTCTCTTCTGTTCGGGTTTCCCACAGTCCATATCTCAGTGCCACAACAAATGTACATTTTGAGAAATTCCTTACGTAAAACCTATGTTTGTTACCAGAAGACTTCTCCTGGAAAGGAATGCCTTCTTTGCCGGCTCTAGGTTGCTTTTTATGTTGTCCTTGCTCCGTCCGTCACAGGCTATTTTGCTGCCTAGGTAACAGAACTCTTAACTTCAGTATTTCGTGAGCCACAATTGTAATGTTAAGTTTCTCGCTGTTCTCATTTCTGCTACTTCTTATTATCCTAGCCTTCCTTTGATTTACTCTCATTTCACATCCCGTACACATTAGACTGTTCATTCCTTTCAGCAAATCATGCAATTCTTCTTCTGTTTCACTGAGGATAGCAATTTCATCAGCGAATGTTATCATTGATATCTGTTCACCTTGGGTTTTAGCCCCACTTGTGAAACTTTCTATATTTCACTCATTGCTCCTTCGAGGTGCAGATTGAACAGTAAAGGTGAAAGACTGCATCCCTGTCTTACACTCTTTATAACCGGAGCACATCGTTCATGGTCTTCCGTTATATTTTTCCCTCTTGGTTCTTATACATATTGTATATTACCCGCCTTTCCCTATAGCGTACCTCTTTCTTTCTCAGAATTTCGAACTTCTAGCCCCATTTTACACTGTAGAAAGCTTTTTCCAGGTCGACAATGCAATGAACGTGTCTTGATTTTTCTTCAATCTAGCTTTCCTCTCTGGTGCCTTTACCTTTCGTAAACCTAAACTGATCGTTTTTTTTCCCACTCTTCCGTATATTATTCTTGTCAGTAACTTGGATGCTTGAAGTGTTAAGCTGATTGTCGGATAGTTGAAACTTCCTGGCAGATTTAACTGTGTGCCGGACCGAGAATCAAACTCGGAACTTTTCCTTTTGCGGGCAAGTGCTCTACCATCTGAGCTACCCAAGCACGACTCACGACCCGTCCCCACAGCTTCAATTCTCACAGTACCTTCTCTCCTCATCGGACTTACCGGACTTCTCGGCTCTTCCTACCTAATTGAAAGCATTTGGGCATCTATTAGTGGACATTAATACCGGTCTTCGCCACTATAGCTGCTTCAAATCTACTGGTGGCACATTCACAGAGGTGTCTGTGGATGTTTTTTTTTTTTTTTTTTTTTTTGGGTCATCAGTCTACTGACTGGTTTGATGCGGCCCGCCACGAATTCCTCTCCTGTGCTAACCTCTTCATCTCAGAGTAGCACTTGCAACCTACGTACTCAATTATTTGCTTGACGTATTCCAATCTCTGTCTTCCTCTACAATTTTTGCCCTCTACAGAGCCCTCTAGTACCATGGAAGTCATTCCCTCATGTCTTAGCAGATGTCCTATCATCCTGTCCCTTCTCCTTATCAGTGTTTTCCACATATTCCTTTCCTCTCCGATTCTGCGTAGAACCTCCTTATTCCTTACCTTATCTGTGGAGGTACGGCAACCCATTCTTCCTTAAGAGCCGAAAGGAGCCGGAGAAGGTAGTGAGGCAGGAGGCGGGGGTCTTGACCGAAGTCGAAAAACTGACTCATCCCAAAGGTATTCCATTCGATTCAAGTCCATTCCAGGAATGTTATCGTCCACAAACCATTGTCCCTCTGATAGTGCTTTGTGATAGGTTGCGGCGCCATGTTGACGCAAACAGTCACCCTTTCCGACAGTTCCATTGCTGTGCACAGTACACAGTGCTGCAATACGCATTCTCATCGTTCCTGATTTAGGGTTTTCTTAAGCGCTCTAAAATGATCACCCTAACCCCGAAAATCTCCCCTGTACCGTAACACGGCTTCCTTCGTACTTTACTTTTGGCACTAAGTGTGATGGCATGTAAAATTATTTAGGCATTCATCAAATCATATCCCATCCACCGGATTGCTGCAGGGTATTGCGTGATTCACCACTCGAAATATTTCGTTTCCAATTATCCAGTGTCTAGTGGCATCGCTCTTTACATCATCATCTTTACATCATCTCATGCGTTGCTTAGTATTGACTACAGAGATGCCTGGCTTATGAAGAGGTGGTCAACTATTGTACCTCATTTTTTTAACTCCCAACTTACAGTCGTTGTGATAATGGACTGCTGGTAGCACTTTAGAACTTAGGCGTGATTTCTTGCCTTGATTTTTTGCGATACCTTTAAACCCCGCAATGCTAGTCAGTTCCTGCCTGTTAGTATGTGACGTCTGCCTGTCTTGGATTAGTTGTGGTTGTTTCTTAGCGTGTGCTATTCGAAATCACATCACCATCAATGGGCTTGGGCTGGTTTAGAAGTATGGAAATGTCCCTGATTGGTTTGTTACTCCGGTAAGATGCAATGACTGGTTCACGTTCGAAGTCACTGAGCTCTCCTGAACGACCAGTTCTGCTGCCACTGCCTCTCTGCTGACAACACAACACTCTCCGCCCCGTTTATACTGGCGGATCTGCCTTTCGTGGTATCTAGTGGACACTTCCGCATTACGTACGGGTGTCCGGATGTTTTTGCTCGGATAGAGTATCTTTGTCAACCGTCTGCCTACTGAGACCGGCTGTTGCGGCGTGGACAGATGTTTTTGCAAAGCTTTTAGCATCGAGAGACGTTGGCAAACGCTTTGTTGTGGGACATGACATCACAGACGCCGCCCTCGGAGTGGAGAGAGGTGAATAGAACACAGTAGTACATATTTGGTCGCAATTGGGGAACTGTATCGAATGCCTTCTTGAAGTTAAGGAACACGGTATCAATCTGCGTGCCTATGTCTAAGGCGCTCTGGTTTTCCTAGACAAGAGAACGAGATGAGTTTCACAACCTCTGTTTGCGCAAACCAAATTTAATATTTACAGGGCAAATCTTCGTTCTCCACACATGTTCCTTATTTCTGTAACCAATTAACTTTTAGCGATACATGTCTGTAATTAGCCACATCTACATCTAGTTGATTGCCCTGCAGTTCACAACTAAGAGTCTTGCAGAGGGTTCATCGAACCACCCTCAAATTAGTTGTCTACCGTTCTACTCTCGAACGCGCAAAACGAGCACTTACAGTAAATCTTTCCGTGCGAGAACTGATTGCTTGTACTTAATTATGATGATCATTTCTCCCTATGTAGGTGGGCACCAACAAAATATTATTGCAGTCGGAAGAGAAAGTTGCTGATTGAAATTTCACGAGAAGATCTTGCCGCAACGAAAAGCACCTTTGTTTTAATGATTGCTACCCCAATTCACGTGTATTATCTGAGGCACTCTATCCCCTATTTCACAATAATACAAAACGAGCTACCCTTCTTTGAACTTTTTCGATGTTCTCCGTTCGTCCCATTCGACGCGGATCCCACATTACATAGCTTTACTCCAGCGGAGAGGCCTAGCGTAGGCAGTCTCTTTAGTAGACCTCTGCCAATAAATCTTAGTCTTTCGTTTTCTTTGCCCAGAACATTATGTGTGTGATAGTTCCAACTTAAGTTATTCATAACTGTAATCTCCATGTATTTAGTTGAATTTACAGCTTTTAAACTTGTGTGATACATCGCGGAAACCAAATTAGCGAATTTCTTTTAGTACCTTTATGGATGATTTCACACTTTTCATTATAAAGAGACAATTACCATTCTTCGCATCATGCAGCTGTCTTGCTAAAATCACTTTGTAGTTGATTTTGGTCTTCTAATTATGTTAGTAGACGGTAAATGACAGCATCATCTGAAAACAGTCTAAGACGGTTGCTCAGATTGTCTCCTATATTCTCTATGTAGATGGTCCGCAGCTCGTGGTCTAGTGGCTAGCGTTGATGCCTCTGAATCACGGGGTCCTGGGTTCGATTCCCGTCCGGTTGGGAATGTTCTCCGCCCGAGGACTGTATGTTGTCCTCATCATTTCATCATCATTCGCAAAAGTGGCGAGACTGGACAGTAAAAAATTGAGAATTTGTACGGGCGCTGATAAATGCTGAGCGCCCCACAAAACCAAACATCTTCATCATCATCTTTCATGTAGATCAACAACGGCGGAGGGCCTATAACACTTTCTTCGGTAACGTCAGTTATAACTGCTGTTGTACTCAACGTCTTTGCGTCAATTATTACCTGCCGCGCGAGATTAGGCGAGCGGTCTCAGACGCTGCTGTCGTGAACTCTGCGGCTGGTCCCGGCGGAGGTTCGAGTCCTCCCTCGGGCGTGGGTGTGTGTGTTTGTCCTTAGGATAATTTAGGTTAAGTAGTGTGTAAGCTTAGGGACTGATGATCTTAGCAGTTAAGTCCCATAGGATTTCACACATTTTTTTTCCAATTATTGCGAATACATAGAAAGAAGGATCCTTTATTGTATGATTATATGATAGCGGAACAAACACTGGTAGCATTTACTTCTGTGAAATATCTGGGAGTATACGTACGGAACGATTTGAAGTGGAATGATCATATAAAATTAATTGTTGGTAAGGCGGGTACCAGGTTGAGATTCATTGGGAGAGTCCTTAGAAAATGTAGTCAATCAACAAAGGAGGTGGCTTACAAAACACTCGTTCGACCTATACTTGAGTATTACTCATCAGTGTGGGAGATCGGGTTGACGGAGGAGACAGAGAAGATCCAAAGAAGAGCGGCGCGTTTCGTCACAGGGTTATTTGGTAAACGTGATAGCGTTACGGAGATATTTAGCAACTCAAGTGGCAGACTCTGCAAGAGAGGCGCTCTGCATCGCGGTGTAGCTTGCTCGCCAGGATTCGAGAGGGTGAGTTTCTGGATGAGGTATCGAATATATTGCTTCCCCCTACTTATACCTCCCGAGGAGATCACGAATGTAAAATTAGAGAGATTCGAGCGCGCACGGAGACTTTCAGACAGTCGTTCTTCCCGCGAACCATACGCGACTGGAACAGAAAAGGGAGGTAATGACAGTGGCACGTAAAGTGCCATCTGCCACACACCGTTGGGCGGCTTGCGGAGTATAAATGTAGATGTAGATGTAGATACTACATAGCACGCAGTTTGCGTTTTTCCGACGACCCGTGTTGGAAACGGGAATCATCTGCGCTTTTTTTCTACTCGCTACATACCCTTCACTGCTGTAGTGACGTACGATAAACTACTGGTACAAGGGGAGCAACTTCCTTAGCTTATTCTCTTTGTTACAGGTATCTCACCCAGCCCAGTTGTCTTTCTTGTGTTGAGTGTTTCTCGTCTCTTTGCTGTCCCGCGATGTTGGACCTGCGTTCCAGCATTAGGATTCGTGGGATGACACGCAGTGCAATGAAGAACAGCAGGGCCTGGCGGAGGAGGAGACGGGACAGGTGGGCGGGAGCGTGTCCAGCGCTGGAGGGCAGGTGCGCCGCTTGCCCTCCATTCGGTAGCCGGCAGGCGGCAGGCGGCAGGCGGTAGGCGGTGGTCGCCGCTGCCACTCCCATGGAGCCGCCGGCTGGTAAACACCGCCCACGGCCGCACCTAACGGCGGGCGCTTCCTCTTCCGCACGCAGCAGTCGACGATGAAGCCATCTGAGACTACCCCAATCGTAAATGACAGTTTCCTCAGTAAGCAAAAAACTGGAGAAAGAAAAATCAGTAATCTAACTGAATTAACCATTCCGTCATCCCTAAGCAGGGCAAATGCTGCACGTCACAGGTGCTAAAATTAGCGCAACACATAGTGGATGAGTTCGAGAACAGGATGATCACCGTGGCTGTCTTCCTAGACCTATCAGCTGCCTACGACACAGTCAACCACCGACTGCTCCTGGGGAAAATGAGTAGGGACTACAGACTAACCTTACTGATTGGAAACCTACTCCAGAATCGAAGATTCTTCGTGGATTTTCAGGGACAGGGAAGCCGGTGGAGGGTACAGAAAAATGGCCTCGCACACGGAAGCGTACTGGCTCCAACACTTTTTAATATACGAGGGTTGTCCAGAAAGTAAGTTCCGATCGGTCCCGAAATGGAAACCACTGGGAAAATCCGGTAAAGCTGTGCACACATGTGTTTGGCAGTGTCTCTAGTATGCCCGTCGATCGTATCGCGTCGCTCTTTTCAGTTTTGAGTGAACAGTGAGCACGTAAAGATGCGTAGGTAATAGTGTCACACGTCAAGTATGAGGGCCTGGTTAGAGATTTCGCCTGTGTCATGCAGTCCACATAACACAACTGTCGAGCAGTTCCTTCATCGTGCCAGTTCTCGGCCGCACACTGCAGCGGCAATGAAGACACTCCTGCAGCGTTTCCGGTGTGTTTGATCACAATACAGTTCGTAATTGAGACTCAGAATCTGCTCACAAGAACCGCTGACTATGGAGCCAAACTTCTCCCACACAACGAGCTGCAGACCAGTGCACATAAATGGCCGAAAGCACAGGCGGCTGCTTTCTCTGACGAGGATATTGGAAAGTTGATACAACACTACGACAAAACTCGAAGCTGGAGCGGCGACTATGTAGAGAAGTAGGTGGAAGGTGTGCCTAACTACTGCAAATAAAACGTTTCTGGTTTTCACTGTGGTTTCCATTTCACGAACGATCGGAACTTACTTTCTGGACAACCCTCGTATATATAACGACCAGTCCCTCCCACAAGGCACCGAAAGCTTCATATATGCAGATGATTGCGCCATTACTGCTCAAGCAGACAGCTTTGAAACCGTTCAACAGAATCTGTCAGAAGCAGTCGAACAGCTTGCCACCTACTATAAGGGGAACCATCTCAAACCCAAACCAGGGAAAACCCAAACCTGCGCCTTCCGCCTAAAGAACAGACAATCTGCATGAAGACTACAACTTAACTGGGAAGGAGTGCCCCTGGAACATTGCGAAACACCAAAATACTTAGGCGTCACCTTGAATAGAGCACTCACCTATAAAAAGCACTGTATGAACACTAAACACAAAGTAGCCGCGAGAAACAACGTTGTGCGCAAACTAACGGGCACTACGTGGGGGGCACAGCCTGGACCAGGGAGAACCACAGCTCCTGCTTTGTGCTGTTCAACAGCGGAGTACGCGTGCCCGGTGTGGTACAATTCTAGCCTCGCCAAGCAAGTAGACATACCGCTTAATGGATCCTGCCGCATCATCACAGGCTGTCTCAGACCAACCCCGACTGATAAATTGTACTGCCTGGCAGGCGTGGCCCCACCAGATATTAGAAGGAAAGTAGCGGCCAGGAAGGAAAAGACAAAGCCGTTGACCGCACCTTCCCACCCGCTGTACAAACACCAGCCAGCCCGCCGTCGACTAAAATCTAGAAAAAGCTTCCTGCACACAGCAGAAAACATCGTCGGGACACCGCAGCAAGTGAGGCTGGCAATGTGGCGAGAAGAAAACGCGCACGTTGAGGAATGGTTAGTTCCAAACGAAGAACTCCCTCCCGGACATATGGAAGGATGGACGACTTGGAAATCTCTTAATAGGCTGCGCTCTGGTGTCACACGATCCAAAGAGAATATGCGCGAATGGGGCCTCTCAAATGAACCGGCCTGTGTGACTGTGGACACACTCACACCACCATCCACCTCACGCAGTGTGTTCTGTGACCAAGCACCTGCACCATGAAGGATTTGATGAATGCCATCCCGGAAGCGCTGGACGTGGCCAGGTTCTGGTCCAAGACTTCATGAAATAAAAAACTACTTGACCCCGCTTATATATCTGTATACTATTATACTCTTTTTTTTATTTGTGACATACTTGATATGTATGTGTTAATCATTCTGGTTTTATGTACGATGCTACTGACACGATTAAATAAATAAACAGATCCCTAACTGGTATAGAAGAACCGGGATAAACATGTAGCATATTGGCTGGAATATCTTAAGCAGACGTTCAATCACCAAAATGTAAAGTTGCCTGCATCCAAAACATATGATCTAGTTCTCTGTGACAGGTAGAACGGCCACCAGAGAACATGTGTGTAATTCGTGTTTAGTGTTGTTACCAGACCTTGGGACACGAACGGTGTCAGATGTTACGTGATTACTATGAAGCACATGGAGATGCTGCACACTGATGTGAGACTGCGTTATCGACACCTGACACTTTTTGAAATGGGCCTCATTTTGGGTCTCCATTTGGACGGCTCGTCGAAACGTGATGTATCCTGATTTGATTGGGATGCGACAGTGGCTCGGTGCTGGACTGCATGGGGGTGTGATGGCAGGCATACTCGTAGTCAAGGTTCAGGTCGACCGAATCTGAGCATCGCAAGGATGGATCGCTGTGTACCTAGCACATCGTTACCTCTACACTCTTGACATATAGACACAGACTGCGCGGTATTGGTAGAACACTAAGGAAATGTAACAGATCGTCTAGAGAGACTACTTACACTATGCCTTTTCACCCTCCTCGGTAGTATTGCTGTACGGGTTGGAATCTGCGTCATGTAGTATTGACATAGAAAAAGTTCAAAGAAGGGCAGCTTGTATTATGTTATCGAAACAGGGGAGAAAGGGCCACGGATATGATACAAGAACTGTGGTGAAAGTCATTAAAGCAGGCGTTTTTCACTGTAGCAGGTCCTTCTCATGAAATTTCAGTCACACTCTTTCTCCTCAGAGTGTGAAAATATTTTGTTGGCGGCCACCTACACAAGAAATGATCATTGTAATAAAATGAGAAAAATCAGAACTCGCACAGAAAGATTTGTGTTGGTTTTTCCCGTGCGCTTTTCGAGAGTGGAACAGTAGAGACGTAGCTTGAAGATATTTCTATGAACCCTCTGCCAGGCACTTAATTGTGATTTGCAGAGTAACCTTGAACATATAGAGGTAGATGTTGATGCTATCCGAAAACAAGTAATGAACTCACTGCACCGTTCTGTGTCATCCCACACGACTGGTCTCAGACTTGCAGCAGCCGGAGTTCGGAATTACCGCTCCATGCGGTAGACAGTAGTTAAGACCACAACACAAACGGCTACATTTGGAGCGGTGCCACCACAGGGAAGAATGGAGTAACGGTGAGTGGCATCGCAATGCGTTCAACTCAATGAATTGCCGTTCTGCATGATCGCGGATCACTATTGTTGGCGAGAAACCTCGGTAAACAATACCAAAGTACTCCTGCGACCACCTCTACAAGTGTTTCGAGCCATTTACAAGACTCCACGAGCCCCACGTCTCCTCTCTAACTCATCTGCTCTTCTCATCGGCCAATCCTTATCAAAGTTAACAATACCTCTCTCTTTTCAGGAGAAGTGGCCGATCCCTGATTCGGAAATTCTCGTGTAGAAAGGAGACTTTGTGCTCCTGAATTGTTTTCTTTTTCCCATAGCCACTTTATGAAGCATGTTATTTTGAGTTTCTTTATACCTCTAAAGCGAACAACACATTTATCTTGGAGATCATTATCTAGACGGCCCAAACGTTACCTCGTGTCCGACCAGGGACCCAGCTAAAGTAAGAGAAGTGCTTTTGTGTCCCAACATATATCATTTCTGAGCCACCACAAACGTTGCATTACTAGTAAAACTGTTTTGAAGGCCTGAGGCTTCGCACAGAACTCTTCAAGCCGAGGGAGTATACCACACCACCTGAGAGCTCCCTCGATACCGTCAGACCCACAGTGAAAATGGTCGAACGTCCCCTCAGAAAAACTATGAATGGCAGTGCTGGAAAACCTCTTACGTTATTTGATTTTCAAACAGCTGAGCAAAGCTCAACGTACGCAAACAGTTTTCTCTTTACTTATTCTGATCATCACTAAACTAACACACAATATTTTTAGCGCAACGCAATATGACTTTCAATAATCCCTGCAAAAGAATGGCCCTAACTAGCAATAACCTTTCATGAATCACTTCCCTCACAAAAATCTTCGTTACTATAACTACTGCAATACAGCGAGCGCCAATACTGCCAGATAAATAAAACATTCTAACTGCTGAAGGCACTAACCACTGATAGGCATAGTTAGCAAATGAAAGATTTTGATAGAGAACAAACAATGTATTTACCTTAATAATGTTCAAAAGTCATGACACACATCCAGATCGTCCGTTCTCAAAACTCTGGCATCTGTCTCTCTCCACATCCACCACTGCTGGCGGCTTACCTCGAACTGCCCAATGCTACGCGCTGTTCATGTCTAACTGCCCAACACTACACAAGCGAATATTTCAACAATGAGTCCAACCAGCCACAGACTGCACACAGCACAGTCAGTGATTTTCATACAGAGCGCTACGTGGCGTTACCATCATAAAAACCTAAACATCCTACTTACAATTGGAAATCGCGAATTTTTATGGTCGCCATCTCTGTTCACAAAGGGCGCTTGCGACACTGCCGTAATGCGTTGGCCAGGCAAAGGAAGACAGTCATTTGATCGAATGAGTTTTATTCCACACTGTTTCAAACTTCTGGCCGAGTTTACGTCCCAAGACAGAGACGCGAGTGGATTTGGTGATGATTTGGGCAGCCTTATCGTGATATTCCACGCGTCCCATGGTTACTCTGCAAGGTCGCATTACTGCCAAGAAATATGTGACAATTTTGGCTGATGGGGTCCATTAGTTGGTACAGTGTTTGTTCCGCAATGGTGATGCAAGGTTCCAAGACGACTGAGCCCCTGTCACACAGATTACATCGTCTGGGTCCAGTTTTGTGAGCACGAGGGCGAATTTTCGCATCTCGCCTTCCCACCACATTCAGTAGACTTCAATATTATTCAGCCTTTGTGGTCTACTCTGCTTCTGATGTTTCAATATTTTTGGGCTACCCTTGAGTCTCTCTGTGCACCGGCCTTGCCGCAGTGGATACACCGGTTCCCGTGAGTTCACCGAAGTTAAGAGCTGTCTGTCGTGGCTGGCACTTGGATCGGTGACCATCCAGCCGCCATGCGCTTTTGCCATTTTTCGGGGTGCACTCAGCCTAGTGATGTCAACTGAGGAGCTACTCGACCGAATAGTAGCGGCTCCGGGCAAAGAAAACCATCATAACAACCAGGAGAGCAGTGTGCTGACCACACACCCCTCCTGTCCACATCCTCAATGAGGATGACACGGCAGTCGGATGGTCCCGATGGGCCACTTGTGGTCTGAATACGGAGTGCTTGTATCTCTCTGGCAATTGCTCGAACGAACCTACTTCTAAAGGTATTGGTATGTAGCAGCACTTTACAGAAACACTGTGAATGAGAGCTGGAAATGGAAAATGAAAATGCCTGCTTTTTCCTCCTGATTCTGACTTGCTGAAAGGCCTAAATGTTACGCAGTCTCGTGGAGAAGTTTGGAGCTCGTGGAATCGTACAGTCGAACTGCAGCAATCACGATGTTGATGGTCTCTTGTGCACTGTGAGGCGGAAGCAGTATTGTAATGTGTTTTTCTGAAGTCAGAAGTTGGGGATCCTTATTTTTCGAGTATGGAAAGTCTACAGGAATCGACATAGCGTTCTCTGGGTCAGCGTGAAATCCTGCTTAGGCGCTTTCCAGATTTCTAAGCAAGTGTTGCCTTTAAATCAAACGTTCTTATCGAGGCTTAATAGAAGTCAATAGATCAGGTTTGTTTCCTTGGAAACTTGAGTTTCGTGCTTTTGTGACTTTTTCATTTATTGACATTGATATGTATTGTGACCTTAAAGTTTGGAAATTTATGGTAATGTTTTATGGGACAAAACTGCTGAGATTATTGGTATCTAAGCTTACACGTTACTTAATCTAACTTAAGCTAAGAACAACACACACACCCATGCCTAAGGGAGGACTCGAACTTCCGACGAGGGGAGTCGCGCGAACCGCGGCAAGGCGCCCAAGACCGCGCGGCTACGTCGCGTGGCTGTGACAGTACTATCACGTACGGGAAGTTCGGAAAAAATTATCCAGTATTTACAGAGGATGTAGTATGCAACAAGGTTATAAACCCATTATTTTCGGAGTTATTGTCTTATACCACTATTGTCAGTGATCAACATTTATCGGCGCTGCTCTTCACAACATGTGCCCGATGAGACTGTCATCTATTGCAAAGCAGCCTTCCGCCCTACATTTCACGCAACCACGCGTTCGTTGGAAATTCTCCACCTGTTGCTGGAGTGAGCCGCAGTTACTGAACACGTGTTTTTTGCTTCCATCCGCTTGTCCGTAGCAGAAGGCGGTATCTTCCATATTTTATTGAATTGGGAGCTGTACATCCAGTGACGGCAAGGAAACAAATTATGGTAATGTACTACTGTATCGCAAAAAAATATTACTCCAAACGAACACTAAGGGTACGCCAGACGAAAATAATATTGTCTACCTGTTCTTGTGTTGGCTGTGTGCTTGATACCAATGCAAAAACTTCGTGGTACATAAACGTCTAATACGTTGTTTCCTCATTAGTCATGGAGACTCTAGAGATATGAGTTTTGCAACCAACGTTTATAGGAAATTATTTCTTCCCTTGACGCGTGCTACATCATCTGTAAATACTGGAGCCTTTTGCCCGACACCCTGTATATCGATTAACAGTGTTAGAGGAAAATACACCGTTAGTGGCTTCTGGTGTAAGTTTCGTGAACTTCCATTGGCTGAGGCAGGGCTGAGAGTGAACAGTGTCGGACCTGGGTGATCGCAGCGCTATGAATACGGGCGGTCCAAGTTCTCCCCTGCTGGGCTGCTGGTTCTCAGAAATGTCGTGGCCACACGCTGGCTGGTTTCCGGTTCCCACCAGGCGGCATGGTCTTGAAAGACAGCAAGCCTACAACAGGTCTCATGAGCATTCCTGGGGTGATGAATCTGCGTTTCTTGTCGGCGGCAGAAAATACGGCTCACCCACACTGTACCGTGTTCAGTGTGGGAAAATTCCAGAATCTAACTGTCCGGATGGTGTCAGCCAATCAGAAGGGTTATCGGCATAGGCGCTGTAGCCTGAATGTCTGAGCCAATGACTGCTGACACAGCATGTATAGTGTACCAATCTACAGGCAGTTAATGGGCATACTGTAACCGATAGTGGAGAAGTTTTGACAGGCTTCCCTTGCTTTTCAACTTGTTGAGAGGTATTCTTGGTCATAACTGTGGCGGAAGTTGTATACTCTCCCCTCCACGCCATAGTTCTAGGATCGGAGAGGAATGTTAATCAGTCGTAGAGTTGGTGCGAGGCCACATTGCCGAGAGAGCACAGAGAGGGAAAACCGAGAGAGGGGGATGGGGCACCTGGTCGCGGCATGGTTCAGTTTTCACTGAATCGATTCAGTAAGTATCGCCTTTTCGGCCCTAGCGTTGCCTACTGTAACCTATAGTGGAATTCTGGCAGGCTTTCCGTGCGTTTCAGTGCGTTGCAAGGAATTCTCGGCCGTGACGACCAAGTGACTGTGGCGAAAGATGTAAATCCTTCCCTCCAAGCCGCAGTTTTTTTGGGGGTGGAGTAGGACGTTAATCTGTCGTGGAGTGGGTGAGAGGGCGTGTGGCCGAGTGGTCACATCTAGAGACGGAGGCGCCTGGTCGCAGTCTGGCGCAGTTTTCGCCGAATCGATCGAGTAAATGTGACGTTTTTAGAGCTAGCGATGCTTTTGCTCTGAGCAGTTCACAGTTAGCGAGACCACTTCCTCAACTTGAGTATCTTCCCAGTGTTTTTACTTATTTGGATCTTGCATCTAGTTTTTAACTTGTTTTTGAGAACTGCACAGATTTTGGAAAGCCAGTCGCGGTTCTATAACAATGGTCTGTTCAGTTAGAGGTATCGACCATTTCGTAACAGAACAATCTGTCCTCAACGATCGTGCTTTTGGACATATAAACATGAATTCCACTGCGGAAATTAATTACTTACATTTCTACAGAGGACTTATTTGAGCATCAAATGAATAGGTGCTCACATATTCATTCTGAGAAAATATTCATTTCACTTGTGAAACAATTTGAGAAAATAAATCGAGTGTATAAGGGAAAAGATTTGTTGTCTCCGTTTGCTTTAGTCCTACAACAAATTAGGTCAGGTGAGCCATAAATATAAATATGACTGATTTCTTCTACATTACAAAATTGTCCACTTGCTGTGGTGGCGTTCCGTTGTAAAGCAGAGCAATAAACACCGAAGGGCCAAAGAAGCTGGTATAGGCATGCTAATTTAAATACAGAGATATGTAAACAGGTAGAATACTGCACTACGATCGGCAACGCCTATACGAGACAAGTGTCTGGTATAGCTGTTAGAATGGTTACTGCTGCTACAATGGTCGGTTGTCAAGATTTAACTGAGTCTAAATGTGCTGTTATAGTCGGCGCACGAGCGATGGGACACAGCATCTCCGAGGTAGTGAGGAAATGGGGAAGTTTCCGTATGACACTTTCTCGAGTGTACTGTTAATGTCAGGAATCCGGTGAGACATCAAATCTCCAACATCGCTGCGGCCGAAAAAGATCCTGCAAGAACGGGACCAACGACGACTGAAGAGAATCGTTCAACGTAACGGAAATGCAGCCCTTCCGCAAATTGCTGTAGATTTCAGTGCTGGACCATCAGCTAGTGTCAGCAAATAAACATCATCGATACGGGCTTTTTGAGTGGAAGACCCACTCGTGTTCTGTTGATGACTGCACGACACAAAACTTTACGCCTTGCCTGGGCCCGTCAACACCGAGATTGGACTGTTGATGACTCGAAACATGTTGCCTGTGGTCGGACGATTCTCGTTTCAGATTGTATCGAGTGGATGGACGTGTACGGAGACAACCTCATGAATCCATGGCCCCTGCGTGTCAGCATGGGACTGTTGAAGTTCGTGGATGCTCTGTAATGGTGTGGGGCGTGTGCAGTTGGAGTGATATGGGACCCCTGATACGTCCATGTACAACTCTGACAGGTGACACGTACGTAAGCATCCTGCCTGATCACCTACATCCATTCATGTCCAATGTGCATTCCTACGGACTTGGGCAATTCCAGCAGGATAATGAGACGCCCCACACGTCCAAAATTGCTGCAGAGGGGCTCCATAAACACTCTTCTGAGTTTAAACACTTCCGCTGCCCACCAAACGTCCTAGACATGAACATTATTGAGCATATCTGGGATGCCTTGTAAAGTGCTGTTCAGATTATATCGCCACGCCCTCGTACTCTTACGGACCATATGGACAGCCCTGCAGGATTCATGGAGTCAGTTCCCTCGAGCACTACTTCAGGCATTAGTCGAGTCCATGCCATGTCGTACTGCGGCACTCCTGCGTGCTCGCGGGACCCTACACGGTATTAGGCAGGTGTATCAATTTCTTTGGCTCTTCAGTCTTTATGTGGTACGAAATTTGCTGAATTTACATGACAAACGACTAATGACAATAGCTGTAATTTATATTTATCAGTTTTTGAATCACAGAGCGTTTACAATAATTGTGATTGGCAACTTGCTTAGTTAAGGCAATATAAGATTTATATCGATTCACACATCATTTATGTGTTCGTACAAATAAGCGTGGCAGACAGCACACACTACTGCCGCGTCTCGGCATGTCGCTCTCACAGAAACGATCCTATGAGCTGCATATTTTATATGGAACCTGATCCAGGGTTTCTACCTTTCGAATGGCCTGGCAATCCCAGTTACAAGCAGCATGATTGGATGCAATTTAGTATGCAGATTATTGTTGTATTGGACATTTTGCGCTCACCAAAGCCGGCATTCGCATTTTTCTCAGCAGCGGCAGCCTTGCTAGTGAGAAATTTATATGTATTTGTGGGGGTATTTGTTTTTCTTAACGATGTTGTATGTGAAAGCAGATAAATGTGTATGCGTGAAGATATTTTATGTGTATAGGGAGTACATAATAAAACAATATTTTTTGTAGTGTCTGTTCGCCGAACAATAAATTAGATTCATGTCCTACCAGGGGGTGGAAATAGCAAATCGCCCTAGTTCGAAAGAGACGGGAAGAATTATTCGAAACGAAAGTCTAGTAGAGACGGAACAAATTGGTGTTGAATTTCCTGAGTGCGGAACAGTGGCAAGAATGACCACGCCTGAAACACAGGGAGGTGAACAGGCTTAAGGGCAGAGTGGAAGTGGTCTGACTCGTGACAGTAAAATAAACTTTGCACCGAGCAGTTTGACATCTTGACGTATGGCAGACTCACACCTAGGACGGCGGAAAGTGACGCTAGAGCTGAAGCACAGGGTCGTAAGGCTGTAGCAGATAGAGCAGGGCCTTACAACTCACAGTTTGAGTGTGAGCACCAGCACCTGCTCACGCTCTTACTTGCGGGCAGAGCTGCTACGCCGTGACAGGGAGTGGGGAAGAACACGCTCGGTCGCAACACGGAAGAAGCGCCAACGGTGTAGTATGGGAGGGCCAGTTTTGACAGCGGCGCCATCAAATAGCAGCAACGTCGAGGCGGTCGTGTTCAACACCGACAATGTCTTCGCATCTCAATCCCCTGTGTGAGGAATATCACCTTTTTGCACGAAAGGACAGACACGCAAAATGGCAACTGAAAAGAGAGAGAGAGAGAGAGAGAGAGAGAGAGAGAGAGAGAGAGAGAGAGAGAGAGAGAGAGAGAGAGAGAGCTCATTTTCCAAAATTATCGTCCGTGTAAGATGCTGTTGTTAACACTGTCAACGTAATTCTCATATTTTACAATCCCTTAACGAAGAATTTGAGAAACGTTTTCAAGATGTGACGGAGTTAGAAAGTGATTTTGATCTGTTCCCCTCTGCATACTCAGCGAATACTGTAGAGATTCGTTTTGAACTACAACAAGAAATTATCGAACTGCTTGAAGTACAACAAGAAATTATTGACCTGCAACTAGATAGAAAATACAAATACATATGCCAGTAGAAGAAAAACATCTTGTAATTCGATAAACACGTCTTCTCAGGATAGATTGTATCGTTTTCACAAACAGGCGATTACAATAATATCGATGTTCGGTTCCACGTACGTTTGTGAACATTCGTGATGTACAATGGAAAGCAATAAGATACGCCAGAGAAGCACGCCGTTTAGTCGTCACCTAAACTGCACGCAGCGTCTACAACACACAAGAACAGTTCTCTGAACATAGGCAGCAATTGCTAAAGGGGAAAAATCCAAGAGACCAGGGAATCACACACATTAATAACTTCATTTTTGTGTAACAGCTCACAAAGTAAATCAAGAAAAATGTAGAAGTATACGTTAATAAAGATAATTTGGCACTAAGGTATTTTTTATTTGTTTCATAATATTTCAAACAGTGATTTTCATGCAATTGGTAATGGATTTAAATTGAATGACGAACATGTGACGGAACCTGATGTGTCCCCCACTAGCCTCCATTAGGCTGCCCTCCTTCCGACAGTAACATGCGGGTCTCGCCGTGCCCCTGCCCGCGCTATGCTGCTCACAGCTTGCTCCGCTAGCACGTTTGTTGCGAAACCCCGAGACAGAGTATTGGCTGAAGCAGATAGAGCAAGGGGCGATGCATGGAGGGACGAAGCGAGGAAAGAAAGAGAGAACTGTGGGAGAATATTGTGGAGTTAGACGGAAGAAGCGAATTTCGTCTTAAGGTTGCCCAAGACCGAGTCAAAAGTGCAGCAAATCAGTGAAGGAACGAATGAAGAATTTGTACAAGGAGTGCAAAATCTTGAGGAACGGCAAGTTTCGGAAGATACCGATCCGATGCAATTCGTTGAAACGGAAAAGTTTGTTTCAATGAAACACGATATAGGAAATTTGAAAAGAGAAGTTGAGCGACCGTAAGTAGCGGAGCTGTGGGGGAGGATTCACAGTCTAATAGCGTGGCACTATCCGATACGGAAACTCTAGAAGGCAAAAATGAGTATCTTGCGAAAGACGTGCAAAATCTGGAGGAACGGTCTATTTCATAAGCCGCAGAGTCGCTCCAGTTACTCGAAAATGACGAGGTACTTTCAATGAAACGCGAGTTTGAAAATTTGAAGAGAGGAATTGAGCGACTGCAAGTGACGGAGCCGCCTTAGAAGGTGCCTCAGAGTATGAATATTGTTTGCGAGAATTCGCAGTTTAATAGCGTAGCAATAGTCGGTTCAGAGAAAATGAAACGAGTGTACGACATTGTCGGCCGGAAGTGCCCCAATCGGGGAAGTTCGGCCGCCGAGGGCAAGTACTCATTGCATTCGACGCCACATTGGGCGACTTGTGCGTCCGAGGTGGTGATGAAATGATGATGATGACAACACAGCCCCCGCTCCCTGAGCGGGGAAAACCTCCTGCCCAAGCCGTCGTATTCCGGCGCGCTGACCACTCAGCTAACTGGGGGCGGACTGGTACAGCGAAAGCCTCTATGAGAGACGCAAGTACGGTTTCGGGATCCGTGTCTAGATACAAGATGTCGTTTGATAAAAGACACCCCATCTTGTTGTGGAACATTATAATGTACCTGTAGGCTGGGCTTCATTTCGAAAATTGGGTTGCCCAATTTAAAAATATTGGCCACCTAACGTAAAACTACGAGTGTCCAAGTTATTGTTGCGATGTTGCCACTGTGCAACGAGCGTGGGTTTGAGTCCGGAACAATGAAACCGGATGGGTACGCGGCAGAACCGAACGTTGTACGCTTGAGCGTTGTTAAAGCTACGCCCCTTGCAGCGAAGTGTTTCCAGTCGCGCGACTTATATTTCGACAAAATTCTTAGAATCGACGTGTGGGTCATCTGCATAACACTGTTGAGTGGATCCAATTATTATTATTAAACTCGAGGCCAACAAAGCAAAAAAGAATGCTCAGTGGCTCCAAACGAACGACATTGAGGCTTTCAGTTCATTTCTGCTTGACCCGAGTGGTTCCACGCACGAGGAGAGGAGAGCGGATGTGCGTACGACTCGCGCCAATACGGAAACGATTGGACTAGCGAGTGTGCGAACACGCGTGTAGAGGAACGCGGTGAAGCCAGTAGAAGCCATCCTTCAAAGCCGAAGGAAAGCCACAAAAAGCCTTAGAAATCACAGTACGTCGGTGCCGCCTATGGAGTGAGAAAACGGAGACGTTGGAATGACAGAATTCGGGATCCTGCTCCGAGCCTCATCCCACAATCCTGATTTGATAGCCGAGCAGACAAAGAGTGTAGGGGAGGGCCGGGTTTGCATTTTAAACATATTGAAGTGTGGTTGAAGTATGAAATGACTAGCTGCATGTGATGGACAACGTCGAAGGGCAGCTGTATCCAATCATAGAAATAAGTATTTGGTATATCCTGTATGTAGTATTTATCTTGCCTTTGCTAGGTTAAGATAATCATTTAGTTGTTTCGGTGTCAACATTATTTGCACGCTTCGCTTGTCGCCTGGGAGAGGCTATGTACGTCTGTGTACACATATATAGTTACTTTAATTAGAATGCCCGTTCGGTGAAGATCCTATAATTATCAGAGAGCTAATTCAGTTTGCGACTGTTGTAGTTAAAGTAATGCAACGGCAAGCTTCGAGAATCGTCGGGATTGTTTACTAAGAGACGTCACATGTAATTTGTTTCAGACTCTTCAACTGCGAGAGGTAATAAAATGTCGAGTATCGTTTCGTAGCTTTCCTACATTCTATATACTATGTTGTAAGGTGCCATTTTTTTTTTTTTTTTTTGTTTTACTTACTTTTGTTTTCTTTTTGCCAGTTCCAAGTACTGAAAGCAGTGTTCTATAATTATGAGAATTCAGAAGTATTTATTTATGGGAGTCCGTTGTTCTCTGCCATTGGTTAATAGGGTCCGGAAGGGTATGGCTCATATGGATTTATTGACGTGATCTGTGAAAGTATATTTGGATTTTCCACGGGCTGCGAGTGGACGCCCCGGGGAAATAGCTGTCTGCGTTCCTAAATCACGTTTCTTGTAGCCGCCAGTATGCCATGAGAGCGCTGGGCGAGCGAGAGAAAATGCTTATGTTGAGATAATGTATGTGTAGCCTGAAGCAAATTGTTTCGTAAATACAGCAAATGGATTTAGTCGCACTTGCCGAACCAACCATGTAAATATTTGAACTCATACTTGTCTGTTATGAAGACTGATTTAGAGTGACAGTACCAGTTATATGTTTCGATGTAAGTCTGTTTTGGGGAAACAAATGGTTCTTCTTGCATTCGTTTCACAAAGTAACTTAATATACTCTTTTTACACTTTGTTTTTGCTAGTGGAATCTGTACTTGTATCTCGTTGAACAGAAGTCATTTCAAGTAGTAAAAGTAATACCACGATTCTGCTTTCGCTTGAGATTAAATGTTTGGATTGATTGACAGGGTCGTCAAGGAAAAGTGAAACAAAATTTATTAGTCTCGCAGGACTCTCCGGATGTCTCAGACCCTGCCGACCCTGAAGACAATACCTGTCCCAAGGCGGTAGCGCCGAGACGAGTAGGGAAACAGGACCAGCGTATCGCTTCCCTGATTAATAGAAGGTGGCAGGTCGCATCGGGCAGCTGGAGAACGCTTTGTAGAGGCGGCCAGGCCGCCGTAGGGGTGCGACCCAGCGTTCTCGCCTTGGTTGAATGATGGAGCCACACTGAGCTACCTGTCTGTGTAAACTCAGTTCACAGCAACAGTTACGCATAAATATATGTTTTTATTGTTAACCACCCTCCCCCCATGAACCATGGACCTTGCCGTTGGTGGGGAGGCTTGGGTGCCTCAGCGATACAGATGGCCGTACCGTAGGTGCAACCACAACGGAGGGGTATCTGTTGAGAGGCCAGACAAACGTGTGGTTCCTGAAGAGGGGCAGCAGCCTTTTCAGTAGTTGCAGGGGCAACAGTCTGGATGATTGACTGATCTGGCCTTGCAACATTACCAAAACGGCCTTGCTGTGCTGGTACTGCGAACGGCTGAAAGCAAGGGGAAACTACAGCCGTAATTTTTCCCGAGGACATGCAGCTTTACTGTATGATTAAATGATGATGGCATCCTCTTGGGTAAAATATTCCGGAGGTAAAATAGTCCCCCATTCGGATCTCCGGGCGGGGACTACTCAGGAGGATGTCGTTATCAGGAGAAAGAAAACTGGCGTTCTACGGATCGGAGCGTGGAATGTCGGATCCCTTAATCGGGCAGGTAGGTTAGAAAATTTAAAAAGGGAAATGGATAGGTTAACGTTAGATATAGTGGGAATTAGTGAAGTTCGGTGGCAGGAGGAACAAGACTTCTGGTCAGGTGACTACAGGGTTATAAACACAAAATCAAATAGGGGTAATGCAGGAGTAGGTTTAATAATGAATAGGAAAATAGGAATGCGGGTAAGCTACTACAAACAGCATAGTGAACGCATTATTGTGGCCAAGATAGATACGAAGCCCACACCTACTACAGTAGTACAAGTTTATATGCCAACTAGCTCTGCAGATGATGAAGAAATTGAAGAAATGTACGATGAAATAAAAGAAATTATTCAGATAGTGAAGGGAGACGAAAATTTAATAGTAATGGGTGACTGGAATTCGAGTGTAGGAAAAGGGAGAGAAGGAAATGTAGTAGGTGAATATGGATTGGGGCTAAGAAATGAAAGAGGAAGCCGCCTAGTAGAATTTTGCACAGAGCACAACTTAATCATAGCTAACACTTGGTTTAAGAATCATGAAAGAAGGTTGTATACGTGGAAGAACCCTGGAGATACTAAAAGGTATCAGATAGATTATATAATGGTAAGACAGAGATTTAGGAACCAGGTTTTAAGTTGTAAGACATTTCCAGGGGCAGATGTGGACTCTGACCACAATCTATTGGTTATGACCTGTAGATTAAAACTGAAGAAACTGCAAAAATGTGGGAAATTAAGGAGATGGGACCTGGATAAACTGAAAGAACCAGAGGTTGTACAGAGTTTCAGAGAGAGCATAAGGGAACAATTGACAGGAATAGGGGAAAGAAATACAGTAGAAGAAGAATGGGTAGCTCTGAGGGATGTAGTAGTGAAGGCAGCAAAGGATAAAGTAGGTACAAAGAGGAGGGCTGCTAGAAATCCTTGGGTAACAGAAGAAATATTGAATTTAATTGATGAAAGGAGAAAATATAAAAATGCAGTAAATGAAGCAGGCAAAAAGGAATACAAACGTCTCAAAAATGAGATCGACAGGAAGTGCAAAATGGCTAAACAGGGATGGCTAGAGGAGAAATGTAAGGATGTAGAAGCTTATCTCACTAGGGGTAAGATAGATACTGCCTACAGGAAAATTAAAGAGACCTTTGGAGAGAAGAGAACCACGTGTATGAATATCAAGAGCTCAGATGGCAGCCCAGTTCTAAGCAAAGAAGGGAAGGCAGAAAGGTGGAAGGAGTATATAGAAGGTTTATACAAGGGCGATGTACTTGAGGACAATATTATGGAAATAGAAGAGGATGTAGATGAAGACGAAATGGGAGATACGATACTGCGTGAAGAGTTTGACAGAGCACTGAAAGACCTGAGTCGAAACAAGGCCCCCGGAGTAGACAACATTCCATTAGAACTACTGACGGCCTTGGGAGAGCCAGTCATGACAAAACTCTACCAGCTGGTGAGCAAGATGTATGAGACAGGCGAAATACCCTCAGACTTCAAGAAGAATATAATAATTCCAATCCCAAAGAAAGCAGGTGCTGACAGATGTGAAAATTACCGAACTATCAGTTTAATAAGCCACGGCTGCAAAATACTAACTCGAATTCTTTACAGACGAATGGAAAAACTGGTAGATGCAGACCTCGGGGAGGATCAGTTTGGATTCCGTCGAAATGTTGGAACACGTGAGGCAATACTGACCTTACGACTTATCTTAGAAGAAAGATTAAGAAAAGGCAAACCTACGTTTCTAGCATTTGTAGACTTAGAGAAAGCTTTTGACAATGTTGACTGGAATACTCTTTTTCAAATTCTAAAGGTGGCAGGGGTAAAATACAGGGAGCGAAAGGCTATTTATAATTTGTACAAAAACCAGATAGCAGTAATAAGAGTCGAGGGGCATGAAAGGGAAGCAGTGGTTGGGAAGGGAGTGAGACAGGGTTGTAGCCTCTCCCCGATGTTATTCAATCTGTATATTGAGCAAGCAGTAAAGGAAACAAAAGAAAAATTTGGAGTAGGTATTAAAATTCATGGAGACGAAGTAAAAACTTTGAGGTTCGCCGATGACATTGTAATTCTGTCAGAGACGGCAAAGGACTTGGAAGAGCAGTTGAACGGAATGGACAGTGTCTTGAAAGGAGGATATAAGATGAACATTAACAAAAGCAAAACGAGGATAATGGAATGTAGTCAAATTAAATCGGGTGATGCTGAGGGAATTAGATTAGGAAATGAGACACTTAAAGTAGTAAAGGAGTTTTGCTATTTAGGAAGTAAAATAACTGATGACGGTCGAAGTAGAGAGGATATAAAATGTAGACTGGCAATGGCAAGGAAAGCGTTTCTGAAGAAGAGAAATTTGTTAACATCGAATATAGATTTATGTATCAGGAAGTCGTTTCTGAAAGTATTTGTTTGGAGTGTAGCCGTGTATGGAAGTGAAACATGGACGATAACTAGTTTGGACAAGAAGAGAATAGAAGCTTTCGAAATGTGGTGCTACAGAAGAATACTGAAGATAAGGTGGATAGATCACGTAACTAATGAAGAGGTATTGAATAGGATTGGGGAGAAGAGAAGTTTGTGGCACAACTTGACTAGAAGAAGGGATCGGTTGGTAGGACATGTTTTGAGGCATCAAGGGATCACAAATTTAGCATTGGAGGGCAGCGTGGAGGGTAAAAATCGTAGAGGGAGACCGAGAGATGAGTACACTAAGCAGATTCAGAAGGATGTAGGTTGCAGTAGGTACTGGGAGATGAAGCAGCTTGCAGAGGATAGAGTAGCATGGAGAGCTGCATCAAACCAGTCTCAGGACTGAAGACAACAACAACAACATTGTTAACCACTGGAGATGCAGAACGCTACACATCGATGCAATAGAATAATAAGTAAAGTGCAGGCCAACCCTTTTTTTAGCTGATCATACTCAAGTAATTCAACAATTTTTTTGACTTTATACACGTATCGGGCCGAATAGGACTGTCCCTATTAGCCTTTTACATTAACAGCTACGTAGATAGGATAAGATTTTTTTAAATACCCCCACATGTCATATAATTCTGTAACACTGTTTTGGTGGATATAGTTTGAAAATTTTGTGAATTCTTTTTACATATCAGTACGAAATTCAAGCTAAAAACGTAATTGTATCAATTTTTCATTGATTCATGAATGAAGTTTAAATTTTCACATGTTCCCTTATGATTAAATGCAAGATTAATGAGAGTTTCAGGGCTTTTTGATTTCCATTGATTAATCTAGAATGGAATTCTTTTCTCCTGAGGAGCGATCGAGGATTGCCATGAAGGGAGCTTTATTCCTTCAAAAAACTAGAGGTGATGAACAGCTGTTACAGTACCTTAATGTTCGTATATCGCTTTGTATAAATAAGAAAAAAATGCAGCTTCATGTTCAAAACTGTGCTGTAGTAAAATAGTGGCTTCTAGTGTAAGATTCGTGACTTTCCCACCGGCCGGAGTGGCCCAGCGGTTCTAGGAGCTACAGTCTGGAACCGCGCGACCGCTACGGTCGCAGGTTCGAATCCTGCCTCGGGCATGGATGTGTGTGATGTCCTTAGGTTAGTTAGGTTTAAGTAGTTCTAAGTTCTAGGGAACTGATGACCTGATAATTTCATCAGTGCTCAGAGCCATTTGAACCATTTTGACTTTCCCTTGGCTTAGGGAGGCCGGAGAGGGAACATTGTCGGGCCAGGGTGGTCGCAGTGCTATGAATACGGGGCGGTTCAAGTTCTCCCCTGCTGGGCTGCAGGTTCGCAGAAATGTCGTGGCCACATGCTGGATGGTTTCCAGCGTCCGCGAGGCGGCATGGTCTTGAAAGACAGCAAGCCTGCCACAGGTCCACTGAGCGTTTCTGGTGTGATGAATCTGCTTTTCTTGTCGGCGGCAGAAAATAAGCGTCACCCACACTGTGCCGTGTTCAGTGTGAGAAAATTCCAGAATCTAAGAGTCCGTATGATGTCAGCTAATTAGAAAGGTCATCGGCGTAGCCGCTGTAGCGTAAATGTCTGAGCCATGACTGGTGACACAACATGTGCAGTGCACCAACCTATAGGCAGTTAACGGGCATACTGTAACCGATAGTGGAGAAGTTTTGACAGGTTTCCCCTGCGTTCCAGCTTATTGAGAGGGATTCTTGGTCATAAAAGTTGTAAATTCTCCCGGATGGTTCCGGCGGAGGTTCGAGTACTCCCTTGGGGAATGGGTGTGTGTGTTTGTCTTTAGGATAATTTAGGTTAAAGTAGTGTGTAAGGGACTGATGAGATGATCTTAGCAGTTAAATCCCATAAGATTTCACACACTTATTAATTCTCCCCTCCAAGCCATAGTTCTGTAGGAGCGGAGAGGAATGTTAGTCAGTCGTGGAGTTGGTGTGAGGCCACATTGCCGAGAAAGCACAGCTAGAGAGAAACAGAGAGAGGAAGAGAGAGCGAGGGGGGGAGGGGGGGCACCTGGTTGCGGCGTGGGTCAGTTTTCACTGAATCGATTCACTAAGTATCGCCTCTTCGGCCCTAGCCTTGCTTTGCTCTGAGCAGCTCACTATTTGTGAGGCCAATTGCGCAAATTGTGACACTTCTCAGTGTCTTATTTTGATCTTATTTTTTGTTTTTAAGTTGCGTGTGTGAGATTCACAGAATTTGGAAAGCCGCGTTTCATAGAGATCTTCTGTTCAATATGTGGTATGCGCTACTTTCATCTGAATCAGAATCAGAATCTGAGATTCACTCAAACGATCGTTTATTGTACTTGTACATAAACGTGCCTTACACTGGGGAAATTAATTGGTTAGACTTTTGCAGAAATTTTATTTGCACATCAGATGAATAGTTGCTCATAGTTCATTTCGTGAAAATATGTAGTTTACTTGTGAAGTTTAAAAGAATTGATTTGTTTTCCCCTTTGCTTTAGTCCTACAATGTGTTACGTCAGATGTGTTACGTCTACATAAGTAAGTTGCAAACTCACTGTGGTGACGCTCCCTTTGAAAGCAGATGCCTCTACATGAGAAAACATACACGTGGTAGAAAATTTAACTAATTTTCATGACTAGTGTTTGATAAGACTTGCTCTTATTTATGTTTACCAGTTTAGGAATCACAGAGTATTTTCAATTACTGCGATTAGCAGCTTGGTGGTTTAGGCAATATAAGTCTTATACGATATCGCATGTCGTTTATATGTTGAGGAAGTACGCTGTGCCGATTTTCGGCACGATTGTGTTCCGGCCGCAAGTGTTAAGGTCGATATTGGCCTCGCCAGAGATACTGGGGCGCCGAGTTGGCGGCGAGTGGCGCTCTGACGACGAGGAGGATTAGACAGTACCGAGCGAGGAGGACAGAACGCCAGAGTGTTGGGGTCCGTTTGGTCCGAATTGTGCATTTAATAATTTTGGCACTCTGTGGTAATGAACTGAGGGTGAAACCGAGAAGCTTCGGGATTCAACGCTGCTGTAGAACGATAAGCCGTGGGCTCTGCAATTGTATGGACGCAATTTACGGTGAGCTGTGGCCGATGTCGTTTGTGGATGTTTTGCCACGGCAGATAAACAAGACAGAATGGGCTCAACCTTAACACGCTGTGCTGTAGCATGTTCGCTCACAATAAGGATGTCATGATATTGGAGAAGAAAGCAGTGGAATACGGTACGTGTATTAATCTTAAGTGGCTTCTGCTGTTTAGTTTACTTAACTGTGTGGACATTCAGCAGTAACAGCCACTTTTCAACGGAATTTGCGACTGTGTAAAAGTGTGGCTAATGCCGGATGGGCGTTGTCATAAAGTTATTATATTTATTATTTGTGAATACAATTTTCTGTTACCAGGATTACTCATTGGACAGTTTTGAAATTGTCAGTTCTGCGCTGTTGTTCAGCGGGTTATAAATACTGGAATTTGACAAATAAGCTAACTGTGATTTTTGGATATGTTTTTATATCTGCGTGTTAAATGAAAGTGAATTTTGAAGTTTGTGAGATGCCTTTTTACCATTACGATTCTGTACGATTTTATTTGGAAGTGATGTTGTTTGCTACTGTTATTGGTTGAGAATTTATTACCCGATGAATCAAAGGAACAGTTATTTAACCAGCCTTTATATGGAGTTTTTTAAGACTTGTTTTTCAGTGAACTATTATTAATAAATTATGTAAATCAGTAGCCAATCAACCAAGGCCAGTTGGGAACGGGCATTGATGTAGCATTAGGGGACTAGAGGCTGTTTGTTAAGTTGTGGCAACGCTAATCCTGCTGTTTGTTGTTCTTGTTGAAGTGTCTAGTCGCCCGTAAATTAAATACTAATTCCGCATATGGTGTGGCAGGCAGACAGCACTGTCCACTGCCGAGCCACTGCACGTCATGCTCACAGCAACGATTCTACCAGCTGTACATTTCAATATTTCTGTTGTGTCGTGTAGAGATTATCAGCCAATTGGAAGTGGTCAATCAACTACTAACAACGAACAGATTCCAGTCCTGTGGTATGATATCGAACAATGGTTGAATTGCTACAGGGCTTTCAGTGATGGGATCTGGAGTAGTGGAAGTTTATCCCTGTCTGTCGATCCTAAACGAGGCTGGCGAACCTTATTTAGGCTTTTTTGTTAGGTTGGTGCATAAGTGCGTAGCGTTTTTGCTTTGCATGTTAGTGTTCCGGTTGTTTTTATTTATCGATTCTCAGTTTATATTTGAAGTTCACTGTTGCTCTTTGAGTTTACATATCATCATTTTATCATTTGGACATAGTGAATAGAGCAGTGTACGCTAGGAAATGGAGTGCCAAGTGGGAAAATTGGAACATTTCTGGCATGTTCTTCTGTTTGAGTTCAGTAGGTGGGTGACAGCAGCGGAGCATTTGTGCCGAGTATGGGGATAACTCCATCGGACAGATCACACCTTATAAGGAGGATCATTTTGACATTAGTGTTCTCCAGGTTCAGCAAGACCTTCGGTGTTTGATGAAGATCGTTTAAACGCATTAATCCACAAGGATCCATGCCAGTGAACTCGAGAACTGGCAAATGTGATGAACTGTAACCATTCCACCAACGTGGGACATTTGCATCCAATGGGGAAGACTTTGAAATCGGGTGTGTGGGTACGGCATGCACTAAGTAAAAATCACAGCAATCAGTGGGTGGTCATACGTGCATTTCTGGTTGCTGACCATTAACTGGCTCGTGAACAGCACCGACCATTCCTATAGTTTATCGTTACCGGTGACTAGAAATGGTGTCCGTATGCTAACATAATGAAAAGAAAGGAATGGTTGAGCCCAAAATAAGCAGCAACGTGGCGTGCAAAGACCTACGCGCATCCACAAAAGATAATGTTATGCTTCTGGTTGAACAGCGACGTTGTAGTGCACTACGAACTGCTTCTCCGAGGTGCAACCATCACTGCTAACATTTATTATCGACAACTGAGACGTCTTAGAGACACAGTCCAAAAACAACGATCAGTACGACTCCGTGGAGTAATGCTACTCCTCGATAACGCCCACCCGCCTTCTTCTAGACTGACAAAACGCACTATACAGAAGTGGGGTTGGTAAGTCATTTCACATCCACTTTATTTACCTGATCTTGGGCCTTCAGATTTTCACCTTTTTCGCTCTCTGCCGAACAACCTTCTAGGAACTACCTTTCTGGATGGAAATGCCTCGAGCAGTTCTTCGCCTCAAAACCAAGTGATTTCTATACTCGCGGATCGAAAAGTTGCCCCAGCGTTGGCAGACTGTTGTAAATATTGAAGGAGAATATAATTTTGATGACTAAACTCTCTGTTATTTGTATGGACCAATACAATAGGTGTATAGCAGTGCAGACAACTAATGTTTCTGGCGCGGCGGACACCACCAAGAGTGCGTCGATACAGGACACGGCAGCGAGTGACAGTGGAAACTCAAGAGGCACGGGCGGAAAGAACGCTTCAGCCTGTCTCGCAAGCTAACGGCATGTGCATTAAGCCACTCAAGCATGTTCTTAGTTTTATGTGGTTGGTTCGCTTTAAATATTGCCGTACTTATTCTCCCACATACGAGGGTTGGAATTTTAATGGTGGCAACTGTTTATTTACAGCTCGTACAAAACAGATACGTGTTTCAGAGTTTTACTGACATTCAAAGTAGTCACGAGCATTGCGTATAACCCGTTGCCGGCGATGTGGATTTCGTAGGATACTCTTCGCAGTGCCAGTTGTGTTAACATTTCGAGCGGGGCTGTCTATTGCCCGATGAATTTCTAACAGTTCTGTCGTGAAGTGTTTCCCTCAGTTTAGAAATTGAGTTGAACTTACGAGATCTAAGTCAGGTGAGTGCAGTAGATGCTATAGTACTTAGCAGGCCCATCATTCAAACAAATCAGTAGCAGCCTGCCCAGTACGTGCTTGAGCATTGTCCTGCAAAATAATGGTCTGGACCTGCAGAAAGTGTCATCACTTCTGTCTCTATGCTGTTCATTTGTGGAACACAACCTACGACCAGTGTAAAGACAGAAGTGATGACACTTTCTGCCGGACCTGACCATCATTTTGCAGGACAATGCTCGAGCAAGTACGGTGCAAGTTGCTACTGATTTGTTTGAATGATGGGGCTGCTAAATGCTATACCACCTACTGCACTCGCCTGACTTAAGCCCTCGTGAGTTCAACGATTTATAAACTGAAGGGACCGCAGCTGGTGGTCGTGCGGTAGCGTTCTCGCTTCCCGCGGCCGGGTTCCCTGGTTCGATTCCCGGCGGGGTCAGGGATTTTCTCTACCTCGTGATGACTGTGTGTTGTGTGATGTCCCTGAAGACTTAATATCACTTAATATTAAGCCTTCACGTGACACATGTCACATAGAGGACGTTCCAAGCCCTGTCACACCGAGGTCTGCTGTACAGGTGCATGTAAACAGCGGCCTCAGTTTATGTGATCGCTCTAAGCTTGTGGTTATAGCTTGATACCAGTGCCTACCAATTTTAATTATTACAGCACTGAGGATGGTCACTAAGTGACCGAAAATCGATTTTGCTGACAATAAAACAACAAAATAGGGCCAATGCTGATTTTCCTTCCAATTCTTTCCAGTGAATGTTCGGCAATAGCATAGTCGAGAAATGACGAGTCTTAGCGTCTAAACTTTGCTTATGGCGAGGACAATACGCTTTCAGGTGTCTCTTCATTTCGATAAGCTCGTACTGAAGCGACGACGTACTAGAAGCAAGCAACGATGTTAGTGGCGACACGTGAGCGTCAGTAGCGATGCACCGAGGTAGCACCAGGGCAAAAGGACGGCAGGTTTTACGAGGGCGTCGGACGGGTGGTCAGCGGGCCCGCAGCTGGCCCATCCTTCAGTCCAGAGCGTCCGCGCGGGCCGGGTGCTGCGCGCTGACGTCATGGCTAGGTATGTGGGGCCCCGGCCGCTCCGTTGTTTGAACAGCACTCTTCCCTCAACACTGAACCCGACTCACTCCTGCGCGCCGTGGCGTCTTCCTTTTTTCTCGTGCGGCCGCAGCTGAAGCGACGACAGGCCCGTGGCGGATTGCTGCACATCGCTCTCCTGTGACTGCGCTGGCACTGCACGCGCGCAGTTCGAGCAACAAGTGGATCGGGACACGGCGGCTGCCTTCCTCGATTGGCTGCCGTGACAGTCCTATAGCCTCGCGAGTGGCACTTATTTGCTATTTTGACACTTTTCTTACTGGCCTCATATTATTGTTGGGGTCCTCAGTTCGAAGACTGCTTTGATACAGCACTTTGCTCTAGTCTACACACATCGCGACCGAGCGAGGTGGCGCAGTGGCTAGCACACTGGACTCGCATTCGAGAGGACGATGGTTCAAACCCGCTTCCAACCCTCTTAGTTTAGGTTTTCCGTGATTTCCCTACATCGCTTCAGGCAAATGTTGCGATGGTTCCTTTGAAAGGGCATGGCCGATTTGCTTCCAGATCCTTCCCTGAACCGATGGGACCGATGACCTTGCTGTCCCCTTCCCTAGATCAACCAGCCAACATACTCCGCGAGAAATCGTACGGTCCATGACTGACGATACTTTGTACCACTACTAGTTATTCTCTTTCCTGTTCCACTTGCAAATGAAGCTAGGAAAACACGGCTGCCTAAATTTCTCAGTACGAGCCTTATTTCTCTTGTTTTCTCCTTGCAACTCTTAGATGAAATATACGTTGATGGCAGTACAATTTTTTACAATCAGCAAAACATGCTGATCCACTGAATTTTCCCTGTAATGTTTCGCGAAGAGAACGTCGCCTTCCGTCCAGGTATTCCCGTTTGAGTGCACAAAACATCTTCGTAATCCTACAGGTAACAAATGGAGCAGCACACTCTGAACTGAATTGTTTCTTTTCAACCCGACCTCGTAGGAATCCCAAACATACGAGCAGTTGAAACGTCTCTGTGAAGTCGTTTCATAAGACGCTTGTCAAATTCGGTACTACTTATTCGCTTTACTACCTGATTTTAGCTCAATTCATGAACTCTTCCAGAAAGACTGAGCATTCAAATAAGGCCTATTGAATATTTTATGTGTGTTTTAATGTGGGGTTTCGGTTTTGTTTTGTGGGAAACGCTGAGTTGGTCATCGTCCGCTGGGAGCAGACGATGTTGCTTCTCGTTCGAAGGAGAGCACAGGATGACCAACTTAGGTTTCCAGTACCTGAACAGAGAGGTTTACCCATCTTAGTCGAACGCTGTGTCAAAGGCTGTTTTTGTGTGTGAGGTTGGTGACGGAGGGCTACCCCTCTGGTAGCTTCCGCTGTACGGGGTGCTAGGTAATCTCTAAAGAGATAGGGGGCACTCTTCGGTGAACACTTGGTGAGTAAGGCTCGTAGCTCTTCTGGGTAGGTCATCCTGTCTCCTCCTACACTCAACAACACTTCCCATACACAGTGCAAAGCCTCTTTTTCTGCGTACCTACAACAACCTACACCCATTTCAACCTTCGTACTGAGTGAAGTGTTGATCTGCGTGTCTAGTTTCTACCCATTCCCTCTTCCAGAGTCGGCCGTAGTGGCAGAGCGGTTCTAGGCGCTTCAGCCTGGAATCGCGCTGCTGCTATGGTCGCAGGTTCGAATCCTGCCTCGAGCATGGATGTGTCTGATGTCCTTAGAAAGGTTTAAGTAGTACTAAGTCTAGGGGACTAATAACCTCAGATGTTAAGTCCCATAGTGCTTACAGCCATTTGAACCATTTTTGAACCTCTTCCAGATCCTTCCATTACCAAATTGACAAATGCTTGGTGCCTTCAATGATTCCTTGATACGTATCAATAGATTCCTTCTTTACTCCCTTTGTGCCATGAAATTCGTATTTCTCCCCGCTTCTCTCCACTAGTTACTCATTAATCTACGTTTTTCGAGAAATGCAACGGATGTAGTTTCTCCTTTGCCTACAGTCGTTCGAAATACCACGTCTTATAGTCGCATGTTACAAGGCCAAATGAGTCGACCACCCAGACTGTTGCCCTGGAATCGCTGTTGCTTCTCTTGAGGAATCAAATGTATTCAAGTCTCTCCACAGATACTCTTCTGATGTGGCTGCACCAACAGTACGGCCATTTGTATCGTAGAGCCGCACAAGTCAAGCTGGCGAAATCGTCTGAATTCGGTCATTCGCTTCATCCCTGTCAGACACAAGTGATTTCAGGTCTATTCACGTTCCACAGTGCATTTCAAACGGCGGCGTTCACGGAGGTCATCAACGGAACGAGTCGTTAACAACAACGTTTCTGGAGAAGGAAGTTTCGGTGTTTACGTCAGTGGGGGCACGGAAGCGACGTCTGTTTACTCCTGAAGTTAACCTTCCGCCGCCGCACTCACTCGTTTTGAGCCTACGCGTCTCCTCAGCCATTTTTTATTGCTTGCTTTGTTTTCGTGGTCAACTGAAAAGACTGCTCAAGGACTTGTATGCTGTTTTGTAAGAGTTATTCCACAAAAGAGGACAGACATATAAAAGCAAAAAATGGTTTAGGGTTTACGATACCTGGAAAAAGGAAAACCTGTACTGTGCATAAATAAGGATTTAAATTGGTGAAACCGTTTCTATCAAATAATATTTACTAACAGTGAAGGACGTTTTTCACATTATTTGGGACTCGCAAAGAAAAATAAACGTAACACACAAGGTTAAAAGGCACCTCGTATTCCCTTCCAAATATTATTTTACATGCATGTACGCATACGTTTTCTGTAGCAAATAAATGATGACGTTTCCAAAGGGTTTGGCCGGCGTTTTTCTCACTGTTTCACATTTCAGCAGGTTAGCCCACGACACAAAGTTTGTCGAGAATATCCATCGTAAATTTCGATTTGGCCATTATAAACTTTATCATTGCCACCCCCTTAAACAGCTATTCCTAGCGGCGGAAATATCCGTGCACTGTCGTCGTGTCTACAGTGCTAACAAAGTACGCGGAGGCTGAAAATTAATGCCTCCGAAATTCTTAAGTGAAAAATCTTTAAGCTGTTTAAACAAAACAAACATTATTAACATACTACACCTTTCTTCTTCATGTCTACATATTTGTAGCCCTCTACCACTAGAGGACTCCGAACTGTAGCTTTTAACATGGCGGTGTGTAACGTAATGATGTCGATGCTTGATAAACAGCGCGCTGTAACAGAGTTTGAAATTCGAAGAGTTCGTCCACATATGGAGGACCCTCTCCTTAAGCATAGCAATGCCATGCCAGGAAAGACGTGAGCATCGCAGTATCTGAAACAATCCGACACCTTGGGTTCACTGTCATCGATCATCGCCCATACAATCCCGACTTGGCCCCATTCGGTTTTCATGTGTTTCCTATCAACAAACTGGTTTCTCGTTGGGAGAAATGTGTTTGTCGCTATGGTGACTATGTTGAGAAGTAGATATGTAGATGCGAAGAATAAAGATGTAGAGTATTAATAAAGTTTGTTTTATTTAAGAAGTTTAGAAGTTTCAGACAAAAAGTTCGGCGTCATTACTTTTCAGCACTCCGTCATACATATAGCGACAGGGGATGAGCACGCCAGGAGCTCTAACGTGGAATATGTATGTTTCCAGGTTATCTTGGTAAATGGTAGATATAAAACACAGGCTATGTGTGGACAATTGATACACAAGTCCGTGTGTCTTTCATTACTTACATGAAAGAATAAAAAATGCTGAAGGTATAGTTCGCATAAACAGGAAAGATCCGACAAAACTTGAAGCCAAACTGCAAACAGATGGCCGAGCGGTGTGGCCGAGCGGTTCTAGGCGCTTCAGTCTGGAACCGCGCTACCGCTACCGTCGAAAGTTCGAATCCTGCCTCGGGCATAAATGTGTGTGATGTCCTTAGATTAGTTAGGTTTAAGTAGTTCTGAGTTCTAGGGACTGATAATCTCAGATGTTAAGTCCCACAGTGCTCAGAGCCATCTGAACTATGATGCTCAAGTGAATGTGTTCGCAAAACACTGAAATGGTACAAACAAAACTCCTTTTGTCGCTCCTTCGATCCTTCGATATGTGTATGCCAAATTCCCACATTAAGTGCAAGGTTCGCACATGAAAGAATATTACAGTCACCGAATTACCTCTCAGACTCATTCGTGAGACTTGGGAGACATATCACCAAGAAAGGAAAGCATCGAGCCATCAATCAGACGAAGATACTCCATTGCGGCTCCAGGAAAGTCACCTTCCAAGCACAGTTGAAACGACAATAAAACTACAAGATTTTGTAGGGAGTTGCATAATATGCGGCAAGAGCCGAAAAAGAAAGGAATCGCACTACTGCTATAAACGATGTGATGCAGGACTGTGCGTTGCGCCTTGTGCGTCGTTTCAAAATACTGTATATCACAGAAAAAAATTATCCGAAATATGTTTCTTTGTAATGTTACCTAGTTTTACGAAGTTCAGCAGAAGAATATTCAAAGTACAATTTATTTTACGAAATTATTGATGAGAGTAAATACAGATGAGCCTGCGATGGTAACGACTCGGCGCGGCAGGCGCTGCAGTAGAGTGGGCGCAGAATGCAGTAGCCTTTTTTAAGAGAGAGATGGGGCCCCTCCACGATCGCACCAACGTGGTGACCGAAGCAAAAGTTCTGCTGTCACCTCCGTCAACATGTCAGTTGTCTGATAAGTGGATCACAGGATGCTGGGCTGTGATGTTATCCTTGCGTCTGGGTAAGACTACGCATGAAGACGGTCAATCAGGTGATAGATAGTGGACGAAACGCGAGTGAGGGTAGCGATTTGAAGAGCAGAGGGAAAGAAGTGCCAAGGCTCGTGCCGTGGGAAAAAAAACCTCTGCGACAGTGGGATGGGTAGTAAGAGCAGTAGTTCATGCAAGGTTGGGTTTGTTAGTATGGGTATCATGCATCATTACCGTGGCAAGCGATGGCGATGTATCCGAGTGTGTTGCAGCTGCTGCATTCCTGGAACATCTATCTACA
This sequence comes from Schistocerca gregaria, assembly GCF_023897955.1. Taxonomy (NCBI): domain Eukaryota; kingdom Metazoa; phylum Arthropoda; class Insecta; order Orthoptera; family Acrididae; genus Schistocerca; species Schistocerca gregaria. Next base: position 427,094,159 of record NC_064922.1, read on the forward strand.
TGACTACTCTGCAATTCACATTTAAGTGCTTGGCAGAGGGTTCATCGAACCACAATCATACTATCTCTCTACTATTCCACTCCCGAACAGCGAGCGGGAAAAACGAACACCTAAACCTTTCTGTTCGAGCTCTGATTTCTCTTATTTTATTTTGATGATCATTCCTACCTATGTAGGTTGGGCTCAACAAAATATTTTCGCATTCGGAAGAGAAAGTTGGTGACTGAAATTTCGTAAAAAGGTCTCGCCGCGACGAAAAACGTCTTTGCTGTAATGACTTCCATCCCAACTCGCGTATCATATCTGCCACACTCTCCCCCCTATTACGTGATAATACAAAACGAGCTGCCCTTTTTTGCACCCTTTCGATGTTCTCCGTCAATCCCACCTGGTAAGGATCCCACACCGCGCAGCAATATTCTAACAGAGGACGAACGAGTGTAGTGTAAGCTGTCTCTTTAGTGGACTTGTTGCATCTTCTGAGTGTCCTGCCAATGAAACGCAACCTTTGGCTCGCCTTCCCGACAATATTATCTGTGTGGTCCTTCCAACTGAAGTTGTTCGTAATTTTAACACCCAGGTACTTAGTTGACTTGACAGCCTTGAGAATTGTACTATTTATCGAGTAATCGAATTCCAACGGATTTCTTTTGGAACTCATGTGGATCATCTCACACTTTTCGTTATTTAGCGTCAACTGCCACCTGACACACCATACAGCAATCTTTTCTAAATCGCTTTGCAGCTGATACTGGTCTTCGGATGACCTTACTAGACGGTAAATTACAGCATCATCTGCGAACAGTCTAAGAGAACTGCTCAGATTGTCACCCAGGTCATTTATATAGATCAGGAACAGTAGAGGTCCCAGGACGCTTCCCTGGGGAACACCTGATATCACTTCAGTTTTACTCGATGATTTGCCGTCTATTACTACGAACTGCGACCTTCCTGACAGGAAATCACGAATCCAGTCGCACAACTGAGACGATACCCCATAGCTCCGCAGCTTGATTAGAAGTCGCTTGTGAGGAACGGTGTCAAAAGCTTTCCGGAAATCTAGAAATATGGAATCAACTCGAGATCCCCTGAACAATCAGAATCGTTATATATTAGTGGGAGATCGGCCATAGATCATCTCAGTGTGTGTGTGTGTGGGGGGGGGGGGGGGGGGAGGTGTGGAGGTTGTCTGCATGTAGTGTACGGTACGGTACCAGTTATTCGGCACAGGGGCTCACCTGTACCGTTGTGTTTGCGTGAACTTGGCCATAGGTGTTAGGTCGTTACAAGTCTGACTTTTGGTCTTTTATGTTTCCATCTATGGTTGTGATCGTTGTTCCCCAGATTCAGAATAAAAGGGTTCTGCGAATGTCTGGAGTTTCTGTATAGTCTTGTAGTGAGTTTGTGGATTACCTCCGTCAGAGTCTCAAGTTGGTATTCCCGGTGAAGGTCCGCGATGCGTGTGTATCTTGGAGAGTTGCTTATGATTCTGAGTACTTTGTTTTGCATGATCTGCAGACGCCGCAGGCGTGTGGGCGCAGCGTATCCCCAGACAAGGGCTGCGTAAATCATCAAGGGTCGAATAAATGTCAACTACATGGACCTCGAAACCCTTCTGTTCAGGGTGCTACACCTGTTGAGCAAAGGGTAGAGCTGTTTGAGCCTCGCGTTTGCTCGGTTGGTCATGTGTTGTATGTGGTCCCCCCAGAGTAATTTCCGGTCCAGCCACACACCGAGGTGTTTGAATTTCTCGCGGAAACGTATTGGGCGTGCATGTAGAGTTATTGGTCTGCAGTATCGGTGTTCGCACAGTTGCTTCGTTTGGCCGCTAGATGCACATTTGGCAGGGCACACTTGGAGAGAGTGGGCAGGCGCTGTGGGGGAAATGCGGAGCGCTAGAGGGGAAGTGCCGTTCCAAACTGAAGCCTACGCTCATATTTTTTGTGAATATTAAGCGGAGCTCCTCCACGCCCACGCTTGCATGGTGACCACTCAAAACGATGGCACCTCTCCTTTGGTTAGTGTCTAAAAATAATTCCAGTGAAAATGCAATAAAAGCACAGATTTATTTTTGCCTCGCTTGTTAACCATTTGTAGCTCTATGAGAAATGTCATGAATAGCGTATTCCGACTAAAACCTGTATCTTCTTTCTTGCAATGTTAAAATTTGCTTCTTTTGCAAAAACACAGCGAAGTTTACGCAATGTCACCTCACGAACATGTTGTGCAGATGCAGTTGAGAGAGAATTATGAAACAGTGGTTTATTTAGTTTACCATGTGAGGAACTGAGTAAAAAAGGTTAATAGCTTATGAAAAAACTTCGTTTGTAATAATGAGGTTTTGCATAGTAACCATACGCCAGATTCACTCCTCTCTCCGTGCTATCATTTGCCAAAAGAATCTCACTTCGAAACGAGAAGCACTCCATCTTCAGGCCACGAGTGGCCTACCGGGACCATCCTACCGCCGTGTCATCCTCGGTGGAGGATGCGGATAGGAGGGGCCTGGGGTCAGCACACCGCTCTCCCGTTTGTAAGATGATATTCTTGAACGAAGCCACTACTATTCGGCCGAGTAGCTCCTCAATTGGCATCACGAGGCTGAGTGCACCCCGAAAAATGGCAACATCGCAAGGCGGTCTGGTTGGTCACCCATCAAAGTGCCGACCACGCCCGACAGTGATTAACTTCGGTGATCTCACGGGAACCAGTGTATCCACTGCGACAAGGCCGTTGCCTTCGAAACCTGAAACCGTTTATGAAATAGAAAGACTGCTGTTGTCATCCGTGGACAACAGGTAGCTTTGGAAATCAAAATTTCCTCGGTACCGACTTAGAAACCCACCACTGCTTAAACTGTTATTAATAATCAGCGTAGGTGACCAAAGACTTCCGGAATAACAGCTTTTTCAAAGAGGTGGAGGAGCGGACAGAAGTTCAGGACACTCTCTTGTCCTTTTGGTACAGAACTGGGCCTAAGGGCGGACAAATCAGCAATGATCAACGGCATGAGGATGAGAAAGACAATGGAAACCACTGCATTAAAGAAACATAACGTGTAGTCACAGGACAGGTGTCCTGCGTCATGATGATCTCTCCATTGCCAAAAGATACCGAAATAATCCCTCATTCGGGTCTCCGGGAGGGGACTGCACGGGGCAGGTGGCCACGAGAAAACGCTTGAAGATTTGAAAAGGAACATGCAAAGGCTCAATCTAGATATAGTACGGGTCTGTGAAGTGAAATGGAAAGGAGAGAAAGATTTCTGGTCAGATGATTTTAGGGTACATCTACATCTACATCTACATTTATACTCCTCAAGCCACCCAACGGTGTGTGGCGGAGGACACTTTACGTGCCACTGTCATTACCTGCCTTTCCGGTTCCAGTCGCGTATGGTTCGCGGGAAAAACTACTGCCGGAGAGCCTCCGAGCGCGTTCGAATCTCTCTAATTTTACATTCGTGATCTCCTCGGGAGGTATAAGTAGGGGAAGCAATATATTCGATACCTCATCCAGAAACGCACCCTCTCAAAACCTGGACAGCAAGCTACACTGCGATGCAGAGCGCCTCTCTTGAAGAGTTTGCTAAACATCTCCGTAACGCTATCACGCTTACCAAATAACCCTGTGACGAAACGCGCCGTTCTTCTTTGGATCTTCTCTATCTCCTCTGTCTACCCGACCTCGTACGGATCCCACACTGATGACCAATACTCAAGTATAGATCGAACGAGTGTTTTGTAAGCCACCTCCTTTGTTGATGGACTACATTTTCTAAGGACTCTCCAATGAATCTCAACCTGGTACCCGCCTTGCCAACAATTAATTTTATATGATCATTCAACTTCAAATCGTTCGGAACACATACTCCCAGATATTTTACAGAAGTAACTGTTTGTTCCGCTATCATATAATTATACAATAAAGGATCCTTCTTTCTATGTATTCGCAATACATTACACTTGTCTATGTTAAGGGTCAGTTGCCAGTCCCTGCACCAAGTGCCTATCCGCTGCAGATCTTCCTGCATTTCGCTACTATTTTCTAATGCTGCAACTTCTCTGTATACTACAGGATCATCCACGAAATGCCGCATGGAACTTCCGACACTATCTACTAGGTCATTTATATATATATTGTGAAAAGCAATGGTCCCATAACACTCCCCTGTGGCACGCCAGAGGTTAGTTTAACGTCTGTAGACGTCTTTCCGTTGAGAACAATGGAGCAGCAGAATGAACAGCAGCAGAAAATGGTGTAACGGGAGTAGGATTCGTTATGAATGTCAAGGTAGGGCAGAAAGTGTGTTACTGTGAACAGTTCAGTGACAGCAAACCAACACCGACAACGATAGTTCAGGTATAAACGCCGACGTCGCAAGCTGAAGATGAAGAGATAGGGAAAGTATAGGAGGATATTGAAAGGGTACTACAGTACGTAAGGGGAGACAAAATCTGATAGTCCGGAGTCACTGGAATCTAGTTATAGGGGAAGTGGTGGAAGGAAAGGTTGCAGGAGAATACGGGCTTGGGAAAAGGAATAAGATAGGAGAAAGACTAATATAGTCTGTAACATATTTCATCCAGTAATAGGAAATTCTCTGTTCAACAATCACAAGAGGAGGAGGTATACTTGGAAAAGGCTAGGTGATACGGGAAGATTTGAGTTAGATTAAATCGTGGTCAGACAGAGATTCAGAAATCAGACCTCAGATCACCATGTAGTACTGATGAATAGTAGGCTGAAGTTTAAGAGATTAGTTAGGAAGAATCAATACGGAAAAAAGTGGGACGTAGAAGTACTAAGGAATGGAGAGATACGCTTGAAGTTTTCTAAGGCTATAGATACAGCACTATGGAACAGGTCAGAAGGCAGTACAGTTGAGGAGAAATGGACATCTATAAAAACAGAAACGATTATGGGAAGGACTTCCCCAGCCTATATGAAAGTCAAAACAACATTATGTGAAATTAAAATCAAGGGTGGTAACATTAAGAGTGCAACAGGAATTCCATTACTAGACGCAGAGGAGAGAGCAGAAAAAAAAGGTTCAAATGGCTCTGAGCACTATGGGACTTAAGATCTATGGTCATCAGTCCCCTAGGACTTAGAACTACTTAAACCTAACTAACCTAAGGACGTCAGATAACACCCAGTCATCACGAGGCAGAGAAAATCCCTGACCCCGCCGGGAATCGAACCCGCGAACCCGGGCGCAGGAAGCGAGAACGCTACCGAACGACCACGAGTTGCGGACAGAGAGCAGACAAGAGGAAAGTTTACATTGAAGGTCTCTATGAGGGGGAAAAGTGGTCTAATGTGATCGAAGAAGAAACAGAAGACGATTTAGAATAAATAGAATCGGAATTTAAGACAGCTTTAGAGGACTTAAGATATAATAAGGCAGGGGAGATAAATGGCATTCCATAAGAATTTCTAAAATCGTTGGGGAAAGTGGCAACAAAACGGATATTCAATGAAAGAAGGAAGTACAAACATGTTGATGTAATTTCAAGAATGTAGAAGATCAAATAAGGCAGGAGGAATAGGAGGGATTCCAAAAGAATTTCCTAAATAATTAGAGAAAGTGGCAGCAAAACGGCTATTAACGTTGATGTGTAGAATGTGTGAGTCTCGAGACATACTATCTGACTTTCGGAAAAATACACTCCTGGAAATGGAAAAAAGAACACATTGACACCGGTGTGTCAGACCCACCATACTTGCTCCGGACACTGCGAGAGGGCTGTACAAGCAATGATCACACGCACGGCACAGCGGACACACCAGGAACCGCGGTGTTGGCCGTCGAATGGCGCTAGCTGCGCAGCATTTGTGCACCGCCGCCGTCAGTGTCAGCCAGTTTGCCGTGGCATACGGAGCTCCATCGCAGTCTTTAACACTGGCAGCATGCCGCGACAGCGTGGACGTAAACCGTATGTGCAGTTGATGGACTTTGAGCGAGGGCATATAGTGGGCATGCGGGAGGCCGGGTGGACGTACCGCCGAATTGCTCAACACGTGGGGCGTGAGGTCTCCACAGTACATCGATGTTGTCGCCAGTGGTCGGCGGAAGGTGCACGTGCCCGTCGACCTGGGACCGGACCGCAGCGACACACGGATGCACCCCAAGACTGTAGGATCCTACGCAGTGCCGTAGGGGACCGCACCGCCACTTCCCAGCAAATTAGGGACACTGTTGCTCCTGGGGTATCGGCGTGGACCATTCGCAACCGTCTCCATGAAGCTGGGCTACGGTCCTGCACACCGTTAGGCCGTCTTCCGCTCACGCCCCAACATCGTGCAGCCCGCCTCCAATGGTGTCGCGAAGGGCGTGAATGGAGGGACGAATGGAGACATGTCGTCTTCAGCGATGAGAGTTTCTTCTGCCTTGGTGCCAATGATGGTCGTATGCGTGTTTGGCCCCGTGCGGGTGAGCGCAACAATCAGGACTGCATACGACCGAGGCATACAGGGCCAACACCCGGCATCATGGTGTGGGGAGCGATCTCCTACACTGGCCGTACACCTCTGGTGATCGTCGAGGGGACACTGAATAGTGCAAGGTACATCCAAACCGTCATCGAATCCATCGTTCTACCATTCCTAGACCAGCAAGGGAACTTGCTGTTTCGACAGGACAATGCACGTCCGCATGTATCCCGTGCCACCCAACGTGCTCTAGAAGGTGTAAGTCAACTACCCTGGCCAGCAAGATCTCCGGATCTGTCCCCCATTGAGCATGTTTGGGACTGGATGAAGCGTCGTCTCACGCGGTCTGCACTTCCAGCACGAACGCTGGTCCAACTGAGGCGCCAGGTGGAAATGGCATGGCAAGCCGTTCCACAGGACTACATCCAGCATCTCTACGATCGTCTCCATGGGAGAATAGCAGCCTGCATTGCTGCGAAAGGTGGATATACACTGTACTAGTGCCGACATTGTGCATGCTCTGTTGCCTGTGTCTATGTGCCTGTGGTTCTGTCAGTGTGATCATGTGATGTATCTGACCCCAGGAATGTGTCAATAAAGTTCCCCCTTCCTGGGACAATGAATTCACGGTGTTCTTATTTCAATTTCCAGGAGTGTATTATCCACATAATTTCAAATGGTGCAAGAGCTGACAAGTGCGAGAATTATCTCACAATCAGCTTAACACCTCATGCATTCATGCTGACAAGAATAATATATAGGAGAATGGAAAAGAAAACTGAGGAGGTGTTAGATGACGATAAATTAGGAAAGATAAACAAACACACCAGAAAGCGATTACGTTGCGGATGATAATGGATGCAAGACGAATCAGGACACGTCCTTCGGATTTATCGACCTGGAAACATCGTTTGACAATGTAAAATGGTGCAAGATGTTCGAAATTATGAGAAAAATAGAGGTAAGCTATAGTGAGAGGCTGAGTAAGTTCTTCCGATAATGTGTACAAGAGCCAAGAGGTAATAATAGGAGTTGATTACCAAGAACGAAGTGCTCGAATTGAAAAGGGTGTAAGACAGGGATGCAGTCTTTCACCCCTGCTGTCTAATCTGTACATCGAAGAAACAATGACAGAAATATTTGTAGAAGAAAGGATCATGAGTGGAATTAAAATTCACGGTGAAATGATACCAATGATACAATTCGCTGTTGACATTGCTATTCTGAGTGAAAGAGAAGAAGAATTATATGATCTGCTTAATGGAATGAACAATTTAATGAGTCAGAATATGTATTGAGAGTAAATCGAAGAAAGACGAAAGTGATGAGCAGTAGCAGAAGTGAGAACAGCGAAAAACCTAACATCAGGATTGATGGTCACGAAGCAGATGAAGTTAAGGGATTTAGCTACTAGGCAGCAAAATAACCAATGACGGAGGGAACAAGGAGGACATAAAAAGCAGACTAGCACAGACAAAAACGGCATTCCAGGCCAGAGGAGGTCTACTGGTATCAAACATAGGCCTTAATGTGAGGAAGAAATTTCTGAGTATGTAAGTTTGGAGCACAGCATTGTATGATTGTAAAACATGAACTGTGGGAAAACCGGAACAGAAGAATTTGAGATGTGGTGCTACAGGCGAATATTGAAAATTAGGTGGACTGATAAGGTAAGGAATGCGGAGGTTTTGCGCAGAATCGAAGATGAAAGGAATATATGGAAAATACTGACAAGGAGAAGGGACAGGATGACAGAACATCTGTCAAGACTTCAGGAAATGATTGCCATGGTACTAGAGGGAATTGTAGAGGGAAAAACTGTAGAGGAAGACAGAGATTGGAATACATCCAGCAAATAATTGAGGACGTAGGTTTCAAGTGCTACTCTGAGATGAAGAGGTTGTCAGCGGAGAGGAATTAATGGCAAGCCGAATCAAACCAGTCAGAAGACTGACGACAAAAGAAAAAAAAAGAAAAGAAAAGAAAAGGAATGTAGCTGGTGTTTAACTCTGGCTGTATCACTGGCGCACACGATCGCAAATGTCACTGGCTCACGCAATCGCAAATCAGTGTGCTACATTAGATCACTGGTCGAGACTGGTGACAGTTAGAGACCACCACCAAACTGTAAAGAAAAATTCAATACGAAAACTAAATTTCATACGCAACAGTATATACACCAAATACAAAATCATAGCGACCCCTATATTTCGTTGCAAACTTTTTCGAATTTCGCGTAGCGTCCTACATACATGCGAATATCAGAATAATTATGGACATTAACGAAATGATGGGCACTTTGCTGACTTAAAAGGTTATAAATAATGAAAAAGTGATTTTCTTTACCGAATAGAGTCTGTAAAACGCTTGAGAAATATTAAAGTAGTTAGTTATGTCCTCTCACCATTTCCTAGTACACTTGTCGAATTTCACATGCTTTTGAACTCCATTTCTGTCGCATACATTTTTGTCACCCACCCCTTTAAACTATTGCACTGCGTTTTACATAAAAATTATGGAAATTAACCCAGTGGTCTGCACTTAACCTGCTGTTCTGCTCCATGTCACCCACGCACGCACAGCCTCCCCTTAACTATTGTAAAAAATGGTTCAAATGTCTCTGAGCACTATGGGACTTAACAGCTATGGTCATCAGTCCCCTAGAACTTAGAACTACTTAAATCTAACTAACCTAAGGACATCACACAACACCCAGCCATCACGAGGCAGAGAAAATCCCTGACCCCGCCGGGAATCGAACCAGGGATCCCGGGCGCGGGAAGCGAGAACGCTACCGTACGACCACGAGCTGCGGACCCTTAACTATTGTACATTAACACCATGTTTATATAAAAAATTTACGCAAATTAATTAAATCGATATTCTTCCCATGTATGGGGTAGTATCAGCGATGGGTGGAGATGTCTCATAAGCTTTTCTTACGAGTGGTAACACTGTATCTGAGAAAGAGAGACGTAATATTCTTAAAAACCACCAGATGTGAAAAAAGACCATACCACTATCACAAGCGGTCTTGGGTTCTACAAGTGCACACAATCACCCATGTTAAAAGCTGTACCGGCTTTATAAATCGAGATATGGCATTACCTCCGAATGAAGTGGTTCTTCCAGACAAATACGGTGACACTGAATATAGATGGTGATCGCCGGAGTGTATATTATCAAACCAGCAGTGCGGTTACACGTCGCCGACGCTGCACCCTCGTAATAAAGTTACCGAATTTTGAAAGAGATTCAGCTAAGGAGCGTCGCCACTAGATATTTCTCCAGTTTTTGTAACGCATTCTGTCTCGATGCCATGTCAGAGGTTCTGCGATATATCCACTGAGTTATAGGCGATGATTGATTGAGAAGGACAACAAACAGTAGTAGATGGTGTGCCGATTGAGGTAGTAAGAAATTTTGAGGTCTCTAGTGCTACGCTTTCGGTAGAAATGTTGTATATGATTTGGAATCAAGTCTTTCCATTTAACCACATATCTGCGTTTGATCCTATGGAGAAGTCCTTTAATGATTTCAGCCACTAGTGAACCATGTTTTTGGCACTCTCACATCTCGAAACGAGTCACGTTTCTCGAACCTATCAGCGACAGTAAAATTCCAACGTGGTTTTAGGTAGCCCCTATGCATCTTGCCAACTGCCCCTCAGACTCTGAGTTACAATCCCTGCAGCTTTGCGCATGTGATTGTTCCAATGTAGGTTGGAACTGAGTAGAAGCCAGAGAAAGCTATATCTACCACCTTCTGCAACCCGTGGACAAACAGGCTAAGCTGATTTACTGTAACAGAACTGTGTTGTGACCATTCGTTGGAAACGAAGACTGCGCCTGCAACACGAGGCAGAATAAAAGACTATGGGGAAGAACGTGGATTTTGCTACTGTATTGTGGTGCATCTCCAAACTACAACCATGTACTCAGTTCTACATTCCTCAGGGCCCATTCACATCTATCACCCCAACATTCTATCATCGTTATTCTGTAACATCCACCAGAGAAAAATTACGAAGTATAAAAGCTCCATTAACTTCATACGATAGAGAACTCAATAAGATTTTTACCGCATCTCTCTCCACCCATTTATCGAAAACAAATACAGCGTGTGCGCCGGAATCGAGCACATGTAACAATCCTATTAAATATACATGTATTGATCCACTGCACATACCAGTTTACAGTTTCATCGCCTGTACTGTAGGAGGATGACTGTATGCCACAGACTATACTGTAAGTCGCAAGAGACGCTGCCTGTAACCTTGTGTCATTGTTTGAAACAGTGTTTTTTCCTGCTGTAACACTCTTTGTACACTGCCATACATTTTGTTTTTCAGCCTCGACTTTGAGGTCTGTGTAAGGCTCTAAAATGACATTAACAAGTTCTGATCCATTGCCTCTCGCAAAAAACTAGACGTCACCCAGTGTAAACCATGTTGTTACTGCTGCTACCATAACACACCACACACACTGGATGATTTTAAATAAAAGACAGTTACAGCATAAGAAAACTGGAAGAGTTTGGCGGCGTTGTGGAGAGTTTCCAAACTGCTGTCCAAAGGTGATTGACGACCTCTACAATTAAGCTCATCTGTTACAGTGACGGAATAGCTGATGGCTCTGCATTCCATTTCGACTGATTCCTCATATTGGTCATGTATGTGATCACTGTTTCGGTGCTAGCCATCCCCAGAAGGTGTTGCCTCTCCACCAAAACTCTTTCTCTAACTCAAACAAATGATGTCAGTGAATGATTATGTGGTAACCAACAGCATACCAGTGGACAGATGGGATGGAAAGTCACCATCGATGTACTCTAATAATGAGCATTACAGTTGATAGTGCAAAATTTTTTAGCAATTTTACAGTAAGTTCAACACTGACCAATCATACGACACCATGTTTCCCAATTTCAGTATCATAGCTAAACTGCCCCTTCTCTACTTCGGGAGTATCATTGCTAATGTCGATAGATGACTGTGCAGTACGTCCATTCATTGTTAATTCTCTAACACACACGTCATCATCAAAGTGTACCAGATAGCGCTCTACATATTTCTAGCATCTTGAGGGTAGTGCATAATTTACGAGCTTTGCCTTTTCGGGCAAGTGCTCTCCCTACTGAGCTAACCAAGCACGACTCGCTAGCAGTCACGCAAGTTTCGAGGAAGGCTTCTGTGAAATTTGGACGATAGGAGATGAGGTATTGCCGGAAGTGAGGCTGTGACGATGGGTTGCGAGTTGCGCTTGGCTAGCTCAGCCGGTAGAGCGCTTGATCGCGAAAGGCAAGGATTCCGAGTTCGAGTCTCGGAGCAGCGCACAGTTTTAATCTGCTAGGAAGTTTCGTACCAGCGCACCCTCCCGCTGAAGAGTGAAAATATCATTCTTCAAACATCCCATAAGCTGCAGATAAGCCATGTCTCCTCAATACTCTTTCTGCCAGAAGTGTTAGTGTTCCAAGTTTCGCCGTAGAGCTTCTGTGAAGTTTGGAAGGTAGGAGATGAGATACTGGGGAAATTAATGCTGTGATGGCAGTTAGCGAGTCATGCTTTGATAGCTCAGTCGGTATAGCACTAGCCAGCGAAAGGCAGAAGTACCGAGTTCGAGTCTCGGTCCAACACACAGTTTTAGTCTGCCAGGAAGTTTCTCGTCCAGCATTGTCGCAAATGATCGATTTGATGTCGTAGGAGGCATAAAGTTGCAAGGGCATGCTGACCTCTAAATCTTTGAACATGTACACCTATCAGTCAACGTTATTGTGATGACGTACATCTTCCCAATGTGCTTCTTTTCAGGAGTCTATTCGGTCCTGTCTCCATTTTTACGGATGACGGTGCGCGACTGCATTAAAGACGGTAGGTGGAGGAGTTCTTGGAATGATGGCTATCTGTTCCACTGATTTAAATCCCATTGAGCGCGTGTGGGATGCGTTGCAGAGGTATTGTTGCACGTCCACATGTAGCAAAGATCCTATACCAGTTGTCAACCGCCTTGGTGAAGGAACGGAACGCCCTTTTGCAAGGACTCCTTACCAATCTTGTGACCAGATTAGTAGCACGTTGCTGAGCAGTGCACTGCCGCGCGTGACGATCACTCACTCCACTAGGAAGATCGTCCCATATTTCGTATTGTCCAGTGGACCAACATGATTAGCGGTGACTTCAATATAATTACTGTACTTCAATTAAAGTGTCATTTTTGTGCGTCTCATACTATATTTCCCTTCTGTACAGTACTGTAGTAGTTCTTTCTAATTATGGTTAATCTTTTATCGAAGTATGTTACCCGACAGTGACGCGTCAAGAGAAAGGTACTTTTGTCGTTAAGCTCCGGAACGAGCATAGAATCAAACCCAGTTCTGACCTCTCAGAAAATTATAAGATGACATTAAATCATTAAATGACACCAATCTACAGACGCAATTCTCGAGAAAGCAGTACGGCTTGCCTTACAACTATCGTTAACCTTCTCTGAGAAAATCAACAAAGTACTTACTGATCCGTTCAGTATTGCTGCATCTTTAAAAAGTTAAGATCAACGTAGGGGAAGGTATGGTGTGGAAAAACAACCTTAGAAGTCCAAACCTGCAATAATCCGCAATAGGTTGTAACCCTGGCTTAGCACACTTTAAATATAGACAAAGATGGAATGACAGCAACGTCCTGACGCATAATGGATAGTGGCTCACAGCCATACACCACTTACGCATAGGTCAACGAGGAACATTAACAGCCGTGACCAAGTAGCTTTTACCAATACCATGTCCATATTTCGCTCTTATATATTATTTAATTTTTGAATCATCTTTCTTCAGACTGGTTTGATGCGGCCAGCCACAAATTCATCTCCTGTGCCGACCTTTTCATCTCAGAATAGCACTTGCAACATGCGTCCTCAATTATTCCCTAGATGTTTTCCAACCTCTGTTTCCTCTACAGTTTTTGACCTGTGCTACCTCTAGTATCATGGAAGTCATTCCCTGGTGTCTTAACAGATGTCCTATTATCCAGTGCCTTCTCCTTGTCAGTGTTTTCCACATAACCCTTTCCTCTCCGATTCTTCGCAAACACGCAAATTGACTCATAATGCTTACAGTAGTTTTATTATCACATAAAAATGAGTAAAACATGTAGCTTACAATATTTCCACATTTAAACTGTCTGACAAAAATACAAAGCACAAGATCAGCATACAGTGTTTATTTCAATGTTTTTACCACATTTAAATTGTCTTATTTCTTATACTATAACTCAAGTGTTGGCCTAAAACATTGTGTCATCTACTTACACGTACCTAATACATCACTGTGGACTCTCAAATTAAGTGACTAAATGCTAGTTCCATCTCTAAATTGTTCTATGACAGTACAAACCCTATTTGCTCTACTAAAATAACACGCTGTAGTAGAAAATGGCACTTCATCTTAGATCTAAAAGGGGCTGTACTCGTATTACAAAACGAGCCTGTCCAATCACCATTCTGGGGGGGGGGGGGGGGGGGGGGGGGGAGGCGGAAAAGATACTGCGTCAATAACTATCCAGTTAACGTTATTGCCTATCTACAATACTATTTTCATTATCATTTTTTGTCTTGGGCTTATATGTGGGAACATGTTTATCCACAGGTGTCACATTTTATGACACGTTAGCTCAATAAATTGTACTAAAAATAGTGCATTTTGGTGAAATCTTTAATACATTGTATCACTTAAACGGCATGCTTTTGTAATACACAAGTACAACTTTCTAACACATCAAATATGATATGCAAGCATACACTGGTCAAAGAAAATTACACGAAGAGGAAAGTTCAGCATCTTAAAAATATGATCTTTGTATCAAAATAAAATTATCTATCGAAATAAGAATTAATTTTGAGACCGAAACCACATAGGTCATTCATCATATTACACAATTATAACAACAGATCTCTGATTGTAGTTCGGACATTGTATCACACTTTAAACAAACCAAAACTTGTCTGTATTATTTATCAAAAGACGTAAAGAATTACTTTTATAACAATACAAAACACACATGGTACTACTGATGTAATTTACAGGCTATACTGCACTTCATGAGCGCTGACTTACGCAAGCAGCATAATGCAAACTACATGAGATTCCAATGAAACAACACACTGAACGGTAGTAATGTATATTCTTGTAAGTAAGAAAGAAGGGTCACAAAACTTTGAACTACCCACTTTGAAGTTACTTTTCAAAAGTAAGACAATAATTATGGTGACTCCATGCTAGGATGAAAAAATTTGTCTTCTTGTTCAAAGCGTTTGTCATCTTCTGTCGATGCTGCAACTTATGATATTAGACAGTAGAGACTACATGACTGCATAAATCGCCATTTTAAAGCAAAATTGTAACATACTAATCCATACTTTAGCATGTTACAGTAAAATAGCAACAAACTGACCCATAAATTTCTATGTTATAGCAAAATTTTAACAAATTCCTCGCCACTGTCACACAAAAAGGTTAACAAATTGCTCAATGTAAAGCAAGAAAATGGCAGATACTAATGAGACAGAGGTAATCACCACTACCCCAACCATGCTGTCTCCATTACCCAAAATCTGTGGTGGATACTACTGTGAGGGTAATGATGGCCAGTTGTCATGATGACTGTCATTACATCTTGATAGATGACTACCATTATCCCCTGCACACATGGTGTATGCTATTGTCTTCAATGGTGCTCATTTGACCTTATGCTTTCATTACCCAAATCATAGTGATTCCTGTCACCCTAACTACACGGTGGGTACTATGGTGGCTGCCTTTACTCCAATCATTAACTAATCTTACCCAGAATGCAAGGTTTTATTCAAAAATTAAGAAAAATGATGTGCTGCCAGTGTGTTGTCAGTTACCCTATCTCAAATAAAATTCTAATTCTAATATTTGAGAGTGGGTGCCAGTTACTGAACCTCAAATAGTATCCCAATCATCAAATATAATTGAAACAAATTATCATGTATATCACCTCTGTTACAGATAAGTGTGAAATAAAACTGAAACAAACTGCATCATACATTGCCATTGTTATATGAAACTTTAGTAAACTGCCCAATATGTAACCATCATTACATGCAAAAATGTAAAAGATTGCCTGTGTTGCCATTTGTGCTAAGGAGTGTATGTGATATGATATTTATGCATAGTTGGCGAAATTTGGAGTAGTCTCACAATTTTTTCTAACAATCGTGACGTATAGGACAAACTGTTACAATTTTATATATCAATGGTCCACATAAGGATCATTTGTTGCAATTTCGTTTATCATTGGCAGTGTGAGAGGAAATTTCTACCAATTCTGTTTGACGCCTTGCAAAATTCTGCTCTATCAATTACAATCAGGACTTCAATAAAAATGGGAAAGGTAATTTTAATCAGAACACCGGGAGGAGTTGTGGTGTAAATAACAATAGATTTATTCGTTCTTAACATCAAAAGACAAACATATGGCTAAAGAAACGGCACACAAACATTTTTTATTGGACAAATTCTTTCAATCGTGTGTGGTATGTGTGGTCTATGGTGAACAAAGTGATCAGATGGGAATCAACACACGACACTAACCAGAACTAGTCGCTTTACCCGAAAAATGTGGCACCAAAGGATAGGGAATTGAGAAGCATATACTGGAGCCCTACGCCGTAGCAGTGACTACTTCACCCTCCTGCTGGTCAGGACGGCACACTACGATGAGTTCGACGACAGAAGTGTTGGGCGGCTGCAGTCTGTTGTTAACGGCGCGCCCCTGAAAAATGCAAGTACGCTGTCTCACGTCCGGCTATTTCGGAACGCAGGTACTTCCCTATGAGCTTCTGAAACCCCAGTGTATTCCAGTGTGCAGATGGACCCCTTTGCTGGTCTGCCAAACCAATCTGACTCCGTGCCACGACTATGAGTCACGGAATATGTCAAATGTTTAGACAGCTGACTCAAAACAATTAAGTACACCCACGCATCACTCGTTGTGTGTATGATGAAAGAGTCAGTACCTCCGACAGTTCAAGTGGCGACTAGCCAGGCTCTAAGCGACACTCTAGCAAAGGACACAAGTTTCACTCTTTAGGTAAGGATCTGCCTTTCTTTACAAGTGGAGCGCCAGTATAAGTGTGTCCTCACTCCTTTTTCTCAGCTTTCCTCGCTAGCTCGGTGGCATAGCACATTTACATGCTTAGACTACACCCACTCTAGCCCAAGCCAGTCATGAGGTGGAGCACGGCATTCGAAGCTGAGAGACCGTCCCTTGCTGTGCAAACACAGATTTGACCAACCAGCGACCTTAAAAATTAACTGGGCCAAAAGTAAAAAAGATTCAAATTTGTGGCCTCTTTCCCACGTGTTCACGCTTTGTCTTTGCTAAAACCATAACATGTATGGAACCACAGCCCTCCAAAACAGGATCGTTATCTCCCCTGTTGTGTCCGTTTCGAACTTTCCAAAGAACAGCCATAAACTCGCTAGAAGCCGCTTGCCTTCACAAATATCTGTAGGACAGTTTGGACGTCTGGGTGCCGCTGACCCGTCTGCAGAAGAAACGCTCTCCTCGGCCCTCAACCGCCGAACGCTTTTACTGCAGTCGTTTAAATCGGCACCCTCTTCCTTTGAATGCAGTTTAAGCTTACCGCTATTCCTTGACTAGAGGAGGAGGAGGAGGAGGAGGAGGAGGAGATTAGTGATTAACGTCCCGTCGACAACGAGGTCATTAGAGAAGGAGCGCAAGCTCGGGTGAGGGAAGGATGGGGAAGGAAATCGGCCGTGCCCTTTCAAAGGAACCATCCCGGCATTTGCCTGAAGCGATTTAGGGAAATCACGGAAAACCTAAATCAGGATGGCCGGAGACGGGATTGAACCGTCGTCCTTCCGAATACGAGTCCAGTGTGCTAACCATTGCGCCACCTCGCTCGGTCTTCACTAGAGCACACAAGCAAGAGCATTAACTACTGGCAACCATTTCATCATATGAATGAAGTCAGATCGTATCCAGTAAAGCAACCAAGTAATAAAGATCATCTTCCCTAAGAACACTAAGGAGCATAACACCATATCAGAAGTGAGAGTGCCCTCCAATCTTACAGCCTATCTGTAACAATGAGAGTAAATGGGAAAGATTGAAACTTGAGGGGAAAAGTAGCTTTCACATGATGTGTCATTTCCAAAAAACATAGCTGAATGAAACTTTGACCATACATAGAAAGGACTCATACTGTGTTGCATATCATTAAGTGAAAGAAATATGTAGTGAGAGGAACAAAAATGACACTTTTACTCAAATACACTCAAGTCACTGATATTCATTATGACCACTGGACATTACAAAAGGTGGGACATGGTTCTTAATAGGGTGTGTGATCACCACGAATGGCAATGCATTCTAGCAAGATGTTTTCAAGTTGGCCACAACATTGGTAAGGATTTATGGTGGTAGGGGATTCCATTCTTCTACCAGAGCAGTAGACCACTGCTGGAGGGCCACTGGTGGATGTGATCATGCTGCAATACGTCTGTGCCTCTGCAGTGCGTCCCTCATATGCTCAATGGGATTTGAGTCAGGGGTATGGGCAGGCCAGTCCACTCACCCAGTGTCCTCTCATTCTAAGAGCTCCTCCGCGTGCGCTGATCGGCGCATCTATGCAGCATTATCCACAGCAAAGGTGTCAGGCTGAATTCAACTCTGGAAAGACTCACATACAGCGTCAAAATAATGTAGACTGGTGAGAGTACTGTGTTCAAAGATTTGCAGCTCAATAGGCTCATGCAACATTATGCCCACACCACAACGCCTGGACCACCAAAACGACCTTCTTTTTTGACGATATTCCCTGGTTGCATAAGAGGTCCACAGTTACTACTCAAATTGAATCTGCTCTCATATGAGAAGAGCTCACAACCCCAGTCCTTGTTAATCCTGTCCCTACAGCCTTGGCACAATCATCAATGGTTCTGCTGATGTGCAGGTGTCACTGTAACACATTGAACCGATTCGTGGGCAAGGAGATCACCCCCATGCGATCGATGTGCCGCTGTAGATTTGAGATTGTGTGTCTTGCCTCATGCCGTCTAACGCCCAACTTTCTGTGAATGACTGTGAGACCCCTGGCAAGAAGCTACCACACTTTCTTTCACTTCCACCAAGTAGGCAATATGTTATGTTACTTTATCCAATTCATCTTTAAATTTGGCAGGGCGGTGTACTTGAGGTACAACAGCTGACACTCATGGTCAGGTTATGACACTTATGTTCTGTCAGCTTCTGGTGTTGGAATACTATCTGAGATCTAGTAGCTCATATCCACTGTTAAATTATGACACATAGTCAACTTCTGGTGGTACTATGCAGGTTTGAGCTCCAGTAACTGACATCCTCTGTCAGGTTGTGGCATATACTCTGTCAACGTCTGGTAATAACATACTGTTTTAGACCCAATAGGTGACACACCACAATCAATTTTTTTAATAATTAAATAAGTCCATGGATTTCAGGGTAATGATAGCCCCATAATCAAGGTAATAGGAGTCATCTATGCAATCAGTATAATAGTAGTTATCATGACTTGTGTTATGGTGGTCACCATGTCCACCGACTTTCATTGCCGCAATAGTATCCATATGTATTGGTTATGACTGGAACAGTTACTGACAGTTTCGTGTAACAGTGGAGATGTATGGCAGAATTTGTTAAAATTGTGCTGTACAACAGCGAAATGTGGGACACTTTTTTACAATTTTGCTGTAAAACGGTGATCTATCAGGTGAACCTTGTAGATTTGTGGAATTGCTTTTAGTAAAGGTATTAGCCACCCTTTGTCTGCATTGACAATATTAATTACAAAACAATGTTGACCGGTGAGTGTACCATGTTTTTGGATGTCAATACGCCCGTAAAACAATATGCCTTCCATCACTTAAGCACCAGGACCAGCGAAATGTACATTGCACTGGGTGCATTACATTGGACACCTTTCTCCTTATGAGGATGTTCCAGTGAAACAATCATGTTCGACAATGTCCCATAATGCATTACGCATTTCCACATATCGACATATGGCGGTATGTCTTGCCAAACATGAATGCTTTGGAGTTCCAATTGTTATTGTGTGGGGAGGTACAGCAATGAATGGGCATATTGACGTCCAGATCTTTGGACACGGTATACTTGCTGGTCAACATTATTGTGACTCTGTATTCCTTCCCCATGTGCTTCTTTTCAACGGTGAGTTCGACCATGACGTCATTTTGTGGACGACAAGGTGTGACTGCATCGAATAGCACAGATGGAGGAGCTCTTGGAGGAGGGATGGCGAATGCACTGGCCTGCCCTTTCCTTCGACTTAAATCACATAGGAAACGTGTGGGATGCATTAGGAACATGTACTGCAGACAGTCATATGCACCATAAACTGTGCAGTAGTTGTCAGTCTTGTTAGTAGAGGAATGAACACCCTACCACGGAACTCTTTACCAACCTTATGGCCAGCATTGGAGCACATTGCAGAAAATGCATTGTCGTCCATGGTGATCACAAACCCTACTAAAAACCTTGTATCGTCTTTTGTAACATCATGAATCATGACCCCTCTGCGGGTTTGGGGGTAAGAATAGGCCCGCGGTATTCCTGCCTGTCATAAGAGGCGACTAAAAGGAGTCTCAAACGTTTCGGCCTTAATGTGATGGTCCCCTAAGGGGTTTGCCCACTACGTTTCAAAATTTTCTGTTAGTGCGTACATTTGGGGAAGGACGCCTTACATGGTGTATTATATATCCATCTTGCCCTAAGATCTGGCCCACCCGATATTGTCATGGAGCTGGACTTCCATCGAGCTTCCGGTCACATCTGCTGCATTGTGTTCCGGGTAGCGTACATTCCCTCCATAGTGCACTTCCACCTTTGCCCTCGTGATGTACGTGGATATTTTGACACCCGACATCCAGCACGGTAGCCAGTCCGTTGTGGTGGGGTTGTCATGTACCCTCTTGGTGGTAGCCCCCTGACTACACAGGGATCGCACTGCTGATGCCTGTGCTGTTATCTCCCCACGTATGCCGAGGAATAGATGCCTATCCCTCTGGGGCATCAGGACTCCCGGCAAAGGCTATCCTGCCAGGTGGTCTTTGCTGCAACTGGGTGGCGCCCATGGGGAGAGCCCCTGGTCGGAGTGGGTGGCATCAGGGCGGATGACCCGCAATGAAGCGTGGTACATCATCTCTCGCTGGTGAGCCTCCACCAGCAGTCTCTAAGCGATCGAGGTCTAACCTCAACGGGAAGAAAATTGATCAGAGATCGTTTCCCTCCGTGGCCACTCCATGGGAGGAACGTATGGCTAAAGAAGGCAGTGGAGATTATTCACCCTGGTACCTCGTGTGTACGTGAGTTGATGGGAAATCATTTATGTCGACCAAGCAACAGTTTTTTGTGGAGAATTTAGAGGACAAGTTCGTGGAGGTGGAGAGCTTGTCCAAAATGCGCTCTGGGTCGGTTCTCATCAAAACAGCATCCTCTGCCCAGTCACGGTTGTTGCTCACTTGTGACAAGTTGGGGGATGTTTCTGTCACCATCACTCCCCATAAAAGTCTAAACATGGTCCAGGGTATTATATTCCACAGGGATCTTCTACTGCAGTCCGACGATGAACTACGCGCCAATCTAGAACGACGGGGTGTTCACTTTGTCCAGCGCGTCCATCGGGGTCCGAGGGATAATCAGGTAGCCACCGGTGCCTTCATCTTGGCCTTCGAAGGTGATGTTTTACCAGAAAAGGTCAAGGTGATGGTTTACCGTTGTGATGTGAAGCCATATGTCCCTCCTCTGATGCGGTGTTTTAAATGCTGGAAGTTTGGGCACATGTCATCCCGCTGTATTTCCGGCACCACATGTCGAGATTGTGGACGTCCTTCGCATCCGAATACTCCATGTGCTCCGCCTCCCATCTGTGTTAACTGCGGAGAACACCATTCCCCCTACTCGCCGGACTGTAGGATCTTCCAGAAAGAACGGAGGATAATGGAATATAAAACCCTGGACCGCCTGACCTACTCAGAGGCTAGGCGGAAATATGAGAGGCTCCATCCTGTGCCAATGACGTCAACGTACGCTTCTGCTGCAACTACGGTTCTTCCATCTCCTGTGTCGTCCCGTACGGTTGGTTCTCTGATTGGTCAGAATCCAACAGCCCCCTTGGTTGTGGGGAGCACTTCACACCCTGTTGCTCCTGCTCCATCTTCTTCAGGAGCAACACCCTCCCAACCATCGGGGACATCAGCTCCCCCTTCCCATCCGGAGAAGTGTAAAACTTCTTCGGCTACTCTAGCCAGGAAGGGGTCCCTTGGGGACCTTCTTTCACAAGTTCCGACCAGTGGAAAAGCGGACACCGCAAGTGGCTAAAGCAACCACCAGTCCCTAGTCGTCGGACTTCACGGTCGTCTTCCGTCCCTGAGACTGACCCAGTGAAGCCCGTGAAGCCTGAACCACCGAAGGCACAGCGAGAGAAACAGAAGAAGAAATTCCCCAAGGCTAACGACATTGCGGTGGCACCTGTCCCACCGCTTCATACAAGCTCTGCGTCTGAGGACGAGGTGGAGATTCTGGCGTCCGCTGAGGACCTCGATCTCGCCGGTCCCTCAGACGCCATGGAAAGCACTATCCCAGGTGCTCAATCGGAGGCACCAGGTGACCCAGCGGCGTAATCTGCCTTCCCAGTCCCTTTACGCCTTTCTCAGCCATGGACAACACCATACTCCAGTGGAACTGCAGCGGTTTCTTCCAACATCTAGCTGAGCTCCGCCAACTTATCAGCCTTCACCCTTTCCTCTGCATTGCTCTGCAGGAAACTTGGTTTCCGGCAATGCGATCCCCCGCCCTCTGTGGCTATCGGGGTTATTTTAAGAACCGGGCAGTTTATGAAGGGGGTCTGGTGACGCCTGCATATATGTCCTGAACTCTCTTCACAGCTAGTCTGTCCCTCTCCACACATGTTTAGAGGCTGTCGCTGTTCGGGTGTGGACGCCACAGGCTGTTACCGTCTGCAGTCTTTACCTTCCACCAGATGGTGATGTAGCGCAGCATGTCCTGGCTGCTCTGATAGCCCAATTGCCGCCACCTTTCTTGGTACTGGGCGACTTTAACGCCAATAACCATCTGTGGGGTGGGTCAGTGGCGACAGGTCGAGGCGCCATCGTTGAGCATTTATTGGCGCAGCTCGATCTCTCGATATTAAATGATGGTGCCTTCACACACTTCAGTGTGGCGCATGGCACATACTCCGCCATTGACCTTCTGATCTGTAGCCCTAGCCTCTTACCGTCTGTCCAATGGAGAGTGCATGACGACCTGTGTGGTAGTGACCACTTTCCGATCTTTCTGTCACTGCCACAGCGTCAGTCTTCTGGGCGCCCTAGCAGATGGGCTCTGAATAAGGCTGACTGGCACTTGTTCTCCTCCACCGCCGCTATTGAGCCTCTCTCTAACGATGACATCGATGCAGTGGTTCAATTGGTCACCACCGACATCGTTACTGCCGCCGAATCTGCCATTCCCCGTTCTTCTGGGTCCCCTCGACAGCGGACTGTGCCTTGGTGGTCGCCTGAGATCGCTGAAGCGATTAAAGCTCGCCGGCGGGCGTTCCAGCGTCACAAGCAACATCCCTCAATCGAACACCTTATCGCCTTCAAACGGCTGCGTGCGCGAGCCCGCCGCATTATCCGCCAACGCAAGCAGGAGTGCTGGGAGCGGTATGTGTCCACCATTGGCCTCCATGTCACTCCATCACAGATCTGGGCCAAGATTCGCCGCCTCTATGGCTATCTGACCCCTGTCAGCGTCCCTGCGCTCTCACTGAATGGAGCAGTTTGTACTGATTCCGAAGTCATTGCAAACCGCTTGGCAGAGCACTTTGCTCTGAACTCCGCTTCTGCTAACTACCCCTTGGGCTTCCGCTCCATTAAAGAGCGGATAGAACGTCGGAGTCTTTCTTTTCGCACCCGCCATCCTGAATTGTACAATGTTCCATTCACTGAGTGGGAATTTCGAAGTGCCCTCGCCACTTGTCCTGATACCGCTCCTGGGCCAGATAGCATCCAGTATCAGATGCTGAAACACCTTTCAGTGGACTGCCAGCGACGCCTCCTCGACCTTTACAACCGCATTTGGGTCGAGGGTGAGTTTCCGTCGCAATGGCGGTAGAGTCTTGTTGTCCCCATTCTGAAACCGGGGAAGAACTCTTTGGAGGTGGACAGCTACCGTCCTATTAGCCTTACCAACGTTCTTTGCAAGTTGCTTGAACGGATGGTGAGCCGGCGCTTGAATTGGGTACTGGAGTCTCGGGGCCTTCTGGCTCCGTCTCAGGGTGGGTTCCGTAGAGGCCGCTGCGCCGTCGACAATCTGGTGACCCTGGAGTCGGTCATCCGTACTGCCTTTACCCGCCGTCAGCATCTGGTCGCTGTCTTTTTCGACATGGGGAAGGCATACGATACGACATGGAGTCATCACATCCTTTCTACGCTTCATGGATGGGGTCTTCGGGGCCCTCTGCCGATCTATATCCGCTATTTTCTGTCGTATCGTACCTTCCGCGTGCACGTCGCGGCCTCATATAGTTCCTCCCAAGTCCAGGAGAACGCTGTGCCACAGGGTTCTGTTCTAAGTGTCTGCCTGTTTTTAATAGCCATTAACGGGGTCGCTGCGGCCGTGGGAAATTCTGTCTCCGCATCCCTGTATGCTGACGACTTCTGCCTTAACTACAGCTCTATTGACATTGTAGCTGCTGAACGTCAGCTACAGGGCGCAATCCGCAAGGCGCAGTCTTGGGCTGTAGCGCATGGTTTTCAGTTTCCGGCAGCCAAGACCTGCGTTATGCATTTCTGCCGGCGACGCACTGTTCACCCGGAGCCGCGGCTTTATCTTGAAGGCGAGCTTCTTACAGTGGTGGAGTTACATAGATTTTTGGGGGTGGTTTTTGATGCCCGGTTGACTTGGCTGCCTCATATTTGGCAGCTTAAACAGGCGTGTTGGCGGCATCTAAATGCTATGCGATGCCTGAGCCACACCAGGTGGGGCGCCGACCGATCTACTCTCCTACGGCTTTACCAGGCGTTAATCCAGTCCCGTCTGGACTATGGGAGTCTGGCTTATGGCTCAGCATTCCCATCTGCGTTGCGGCTGCTGGACCCAATCTTCCGCAGCGGGATACGCCTTCCCACTGGTGCCTTCCGGACCAGCCCTGTGGACAGCATACTTGTGGAGACAGGTGTCCCTCCACTGCGGCTACGACGCCAACAATTACTGGCTGCTTATGCTGCCCATGTTTTTAGCTTGCCCGGGCATCGAAATTATCGTGTCCTGTTCCCGCAGTCAGTCGTCCATCTGCCAGAACGTCGGCCCCGGTCGGGTTGTCTGATCACCGTACGCGCCAAACAGCTTCTCTACGGGCTTGGGTGTTTCCCTGTACCACCTCCTTTCCGGGCGCCTCTGCGTACACCACCGTGGGGTGAGCCTCGCCCTTGCCTTCGGCTCGACTTGGCACACGGCCCGAAGGACTCAGTCCCTCCGGAGGCCTTCCGACGCCGCTTCTATTCCATCCTGGCCACGTATCAGGGCTCTGGCGTTGTCTACACCGACGGTTCGATGGTTACTGGTCGTGTCGGTTATGCACTAACTCTAGGGGACCATTCTGAACAACGTTCGTTGCCGGCTGGCTGCAGTGTTTACACTGCTGAGCTGGTCGCCATCTTTCGTGCCCTAGAGTATATCCGCTCCTGCTCAGGTGAGTCCTTCGTTATCTGTAGCGATTCCCTGAGCGGTTTACGAGCTCTCGACCAGTGTTTCACTCTTTCTTGTCTGGTGATGGCTATCCAGGAGTCCCTGCATACTCTTGCCCGTTGCGGCAGATCTGTGGTCTTTGTTTGGACCCCGGGCCATGTTGGGATACCCGGAAATGAAACTGTTGACCGCCTGGCGAAAGAGGCCACCAGTGCACCATCTCTGGCCTCCCGGCGACTGATTTTCGGGCACTATTACGCCGCAAAGTTTTCGATTTATGGAAAACTGATTAGCGCAACCTGCCCGTGCCAAACAAACTCCGCCGTATCAAGGAGACGACTATTGTGTGGCGGTCATCCATGGGAGCCAACCGCAGGGATTCAGTCGTCCTTTGTCGGCTCCGCATTGGCCACACCCGACTCACGCACAGTTATTTACTGTGTCGTGAGGATCCCCCTCTTTGTCGGTGTGGGGCGTCCTTGACCGTGGTTCATATTTTGTTGGAGTGCGCCCTTTTAATTGTGCTCAGGCAGACTTTTACGCTGCCTGATACGCACTCTGCGCTTTTATCTGACGACTCTTCGATAGCGGACATAGTTCTGCGTTTTATTCGGGCAGGGTGATTTTATCGCTTAATGTAAGTGTGTGTGTTTTTGTGTTGATTCTGGCCTATGGCCTACGATTTGTCTGTTTTTTTTTTTTTTTTCATGTGTTTGTCGGTGGTTGGCTTTTCCCTTTTTATTTGTATGGTCGGCCAACCACCGTCACACTCTGTGTGATTTTAGTTCGTCTTGTCTGGTCTTTATCTACGTTTCTCTTGTTCTGTGTCGTCTGTCTTATCGTCTGTTGATCGTTTTTATTCTCTGTGGGTGTTTTTAGTATTTGGGAAAAGGGACCGATGACCGTAGCAGTCTGGTCCCTTTAACCCCCCCCCCCCCCCCACAAACCAACATGAATCATGAATCGTGGTGATATCAGTATGAATACGCTACTCCAGAGTCCCCACATCTGGAATGGGTTCTGCATACACAATACTTCTGAGATGGTCCCGTAACCAGAAATCGCACGGGTTGAGATCCACTGAACGAGAAGGCCATGCAACTGGACCGCCTCGTCCCCTCCATCTATCATAGAAGGCACGACTGATATGAGCCCGGACGACAAAGGCGAAGTGTGCTGTAACACTATCATGCAGCAGCCACGTAACTCCTCAAATCGTCAACGGCACTTCTTCCAGCAGGGGAAGCAAACTCACCCACAAGGAATGCCAATAGTTCCGGCCTGTTTGTAGACGTACACGGGAGACTGATTCCAAAATACGGTCGCCAGTTATCGTGGCCCACACATTTCGGTTGCATCGATGCTGATGATTCGCTGTAACCGTACCATGGGGATTCTGCATACTATCCCACAGATGACGTGAAAGATGAAGATTCCACTCTGCGTAAAGGTAGCCTCATCTGTGAATAGGATGGATGGCACAAAACCCGAAATCGTGGTTACCTGGTGAAGAAACCACTGATAGAACTGCTTCCGGCGTAGGTCCTGCACATGCTGTAAGTAATAAGGGTAAAAACAGTTGTCATGGAGACTGTTCCACACGGTCGTCTGTCATACCTTCTACTGGCGGGCCTATTACCTGGTACTGATACGGCGGACTCCTTCCTCAGTGTTAATCACATTTTCCCCCGAGTCTGGCGTCCGAACATTTCGGGTACGTCCTTTATGATTTCCTGCTTCCTGAAACGAAACTGTCTCAGAAAAATGGCCAAACATTGTTGCAAACATTGAATGTTGTGGTGGTTGTCGGCAGGGATAGGTCTCCTGATGCAACCTTGCTGCCCGCTGCCCGTTGCCATTTGGCTTTCCGTAAGTAAACACCAAGTCGGCAACCTCTCAATTAGAATACGGAACCATTGTGTACAACGCCGTATCACGTCCACTTCAAGGTGAGTCAACAAGAGAAGTAAATCGGGCCCAACATTACCAATCACTGTCGCAGGGAATGGGCGGTAGGGCATGACGTCTAAGGAGCCGTACCGCCCCGTAATAAGAAGCAATGCGTACTGTACCTACAACTACATGGTATAGCGCGTTTTTAGACCGCAGTCTCTGTGACAAAGTATGACTGAATAAATGGTCTCTACCGTGAAAACAATGCATTTAGACCTTTTTTATTCCGCATCCTCTCATCGATTAATCCCTAGAGTTTGTACACATTGTAAAAAATAACCCTGAATATATGTATCACCCGAACATAGGATCGTTAAATACCGAAACCGTTCTTACGTACGAAATAAGTGAATCATTTGAAACTCAATCCATTTTCTTATTTTGACACTCAAATTATTCGTTATCAGAAATTTCAATTGTGCACCACCAAGCCTACTATATTCTAAAACTCACTTCTCACCAAGTGTGCTCGTCAATTGATGGTGGCAAAAATTTTCCCTAAAGTAACTCTTCAACACCGAAGTCAATGGAGTGTTACTTCTGAAATAAGAGAGGGCACAAATACTGTACGTTTAAATAGTTTTCCTTTTTCTTTAAGACCACGGCAAGACCACTGCAACATAACAAATAGATAGTCTGACGAGCACAGAGTAAGCACACTGTGACGCAAGGAATAGTCAGAAGTACACCCCATTTTTTTCTTAAGAAAAAGGACGCAAAACGAATGGGATGGAAGTCGGTAGATGTGACGTACAAATTCAGAAAAGATGGGTGATTTATTCAAGAGAAAGAGCTTCACAAATGCGTTAGTCCATCTCTGGCAGCGGTTACTCGGTTTAACATTGATTGACAGTCCTCCTCTTGTGCTAAATTCTATACAATTGGCGCGTTAGATTGTCAAAATACCGTGCTGATTGCAGGGCCCTGCCGAAAACGCTCCAAACATTCTCATTTGGGGACAGATCCGTGGACCTTGCTGTCCAAGGCACGGTTTGGAAACCACGAAGACAAGCAGTAGCAGCTCTCGCCGTATGCGGGCGGGCATTACCTTGCTGAAATGTAATTCCAGGATGGCTTGCCAAAAAGAGCAACAAAACCGGGTATGGAATATCGTCGACATACCGCTGTGCTGCGAGTCTGCATCGGAATACGACCGAGGAGGTCCTAATATGGAATGAAATGTCATCCCAGACCATCACTCCTGATTGTCGTGCCGTATAGCAGACGACAGTCGGGTTGTTATCCCACCATTGTTTGGCGCGTCTCAAGACATGTCTTCGTTGGTAATCGGGGCTCAGTTCGAAGCGGGACTCATCACTGAAGACATTTCTACTCCAGTCATTTAGATTCCAGCCCGAAGACCTGTCTGGAGACGCCCCGGCGAGTGTTTCTACTGCTTGCCTTTGTGTTTGCCTAATCCTATCTTGGCCAGCAGTGTCACCAGATCTCTTCCCAGCTGAGGAAATGTGGAACATTATGAGTATTGCTTTCCAACCAGCTCCGGATTCTGACGATCTAACGCGGCAATTGGACAGAATTTGGCATGACAGGAGGACATCCAACAATGCTAAGCCGATAGAGGCCAGAGAAGCATCAACACGTTATTGACGTGTTCAGTTTGTGATGCTCTACCGATTTCTGTCCCATCTTTTGCCTTGGAGTGTAACTCCACAGTTGATGTTTCCTGACAGGATGTAGAATAGAGACCATCAGTGAACAAATGATAGCTCTGAAGATAGCGTTCTCGCACGCATCCAGAAGGTCGAGTGTTCAAACTCGCATCCTTCCTTCCAGATTTAAATTTGACCGTGATTTCTCTAAATCAATCTAGGCAGGATGGTTTCCTTTCGCAGGTTAGGGCCGATTCCCTTCACAATCATTGCCTAATACGCGCTTGAGCTCTGTCGCTAATGACCTCGCTGTTGACAGGACGTCAAGCTCTAATTTTCATTCTTTGTTTCTTCGATGTCAAGGGGAATTTAGACAGGGAATGTTAACGGCCGGGCCTGCTCATGCGTCGCACTCGGAAAGCACCGACCCCGCAGTAGCATCTGGCTTTAATCTTTGGTCGCCAAACGACGCTTTTTTGTGATTGCTGTTGTTGACGTGCGCGGCAGACGAAACTGACAACAGCTGGCTCTCTACTTGTTGTTCTCCAGGAAGGTCTCCTCTTCCATCTGGAGGAATCATGTGAGTGTTATGGGCGATGATCTCACAATTCGACTGTCTTTTGTCCTAGTACTGTGATACAACGAATGTTTCTCGCTACCAGAAGTAATAGTTGTCGGTAGACGTAACAATGTATTCGATCTACTTGGGCAGCAGTCTGCGATGTTATCGTGCGTCTGATACTACTGCTACTTTAAAACAGTATTGAATGTTTGTGCCCATGTAAATAAAGATCTATAAAATTCTTGAGTTTCTCTTGTGTCATATAAATAGCATTTCTGTCCTGGTGAAACAGTGAGGCCAGAACTGTTTTTGTGGTGCAAACGTCACAGTGCGGAACTTTGATTTTTTTGTTTTTGGTCATCAAATAATTAAAGTAAATGTTCTGAATAAACCTTTTAGCTAAAACCATCTAAGTAAATAAAAGGAGGACAAAAAAAGTAATCCGCCTTGATATTCAAAGATCTTGGAGCAAACTGAAATATAACTTGCTTTGTTGGATAACAGTATAGTGTAATGACAACGAAATGCCCTTGAGTCACGGACACGCTCTCAGTAGAAAACAGTGCGTAACATAGGGCAGAAATGAGATCTCCCATTGAGCAGCACAACACGAGGCTATTTGATACGGTACGGCAAGTTTGTGAACACTGAAAAAGTACAACTACAATAGGCGAATGAACTCAGCCATAAATTGAACAATTGCCCGTATTTGGAATAAATTTGAAGCCGATGGTACTGTTCATGATGTGAATAAGAGAAGCCTGGTCGACCAATGTCCAGCCACGATTGGTGCAGTGTTGTTGCACTTTTCACGACCACCATACGAACTTATGGGTCAGTATGTTTTGAGAAGGTTAAGAAAGTCGAAGTCTGAAGGCTATGGATGGAACAGTATACATTGCTATACTACTGTATGCTGTGGACCTTAACGACTTTCAGCGAAGGTTTCAGTAGAGTATCCTGAACGCATGATTCCTCAGAAGTAAGATTAGTATCTAGCGTCTAGTCGACAATGAGGTCTTTACAGTCGAAGAACGAACACAAATTGCGGAACGATTAGGAAATCAACCGTTTTATTTTCGTAGAACCCATGTCGTCTCTTTGACCCGACGAGAGACATAACGAAAAGTGAATGAGTGGTACGTAAAGCAGCACATTTGTAAGATTAAAGCGTGTGACTCAACACGTTTACAGAAATACTTGAAATGAATGCATGCAGTGGTAATAATCGCACGGTCTGACTGGTCGGTTCTTCTTCGAATGCACCGTAGTTCGCCAGGGCAGCTCTGTAAACATCAGACATCGATTTTTTTCCTGCTCCTAGGGAACAGTTTCTGGGTGAGGATTTCTTACCACAACCAGAGGCGCTTCAGTACCCTTGAAATATCGCAGCGAACGTGGCTGCCACGCAATCTTAATGAAGGATAAATTGTGCAAATGTTCTTCAGTGTACACAATTTAAGAGAGTTCTGAGGGTAAAGAAGCTACTCTGGGGATGTTGTGCGAAAGCATCTAAGAGTTGTGTGAAGCCTTCAGACCAATAAGAGCAAGGTTAGCAAAGCAGTTGTCGATGTCGAGGCTGCCTGGACACTAACTCCCAACAGTCACGAAAAATTCCTAACTAAATTTCATTTAATTCGGATGATCTTTACTGTCAAAGTGTACGGACATTTTCTTAGAGCCGCTAGTGTTCGCCACAAGGAAAATTTCTTGTCGGAAAGCGATAATATACACTCCTGGAAATGGAAAAAAGAACACATTGACACCGGTGTGTCAGACCCACCATACTTGCTCCGGACACTGCGAGAGGGCTGTACAAGCAATGATCACACGCACGGCACAGCGGACACACCAGGAACCGCGGTGTTGGCCGTCGAATGGCGCTAGCTGCGCAGCATTTGTGCACCGCCGCCGTCAGTGTCAGCCAGTTCGCCGTGGCATACGGAGCTCCGTCGTAGTCTTTAACACTGGTAGCATGCCGCGACAGCGTGGACGTGAACCCTATGTGCAGTTGACGGACTTTGAGCGAGGGTGTATAGTGGGCATGCGGGAGGCCGGGTGGACGTACCGCCGAATTGCTCAACACGTGGGGCGTAAGGTCTCCCCAGTACATCGATGTTGTCGCCAGTGGTCGGCGGAAGGTGCACGTGCCCGTTGACCTGGCACCGGACCGCAGCGACGCACGGATGCACGCCAAGACCGTAGGATCCTACGCAGTGCCGTAGGGGACCGCACCGCCACTTCCCAGCAAATTAGGGACACTGTTGCTCCTGGGGTATCGGCGAGGACCATTCGCAACCGTCTCCATGAAGCTGGGCTACGGTCCCGCACACCGTTAGGCCGTCTTCCGCTCACGCCCCAACATCGTGCAGCCCGCCTCCAGTGGTGTCACGACAGGCGTGAATGGAGGGACGAATGGAGACGTGTCGTCTTCAGCGATGAGAGTCGCTTCTGCCTTGGTGCCAATGATGGCCGTATGCGTGTTTGGTGCCGTGCAGGTGAGCGCCACAATCAGGACTGCATACGACCGAGGCACACAGGGCCAACACCCGGCATCATGGTGTGGGGAGCGATCTCCTACACTGGCCGTACACCTCTGGTGATCGTCGAGGGGACACTGAATAGTGCACGGTACATCCAAACCGTCATCGAACCCATCGTTCTACCATTCCTAGACCGGCAAGGGAACTTGCTGTTCCAACAGGACAATGCACGTCCGCATGTATCCCGTGCCACCCAACGTGCTCTAGAAGGTGTAAGTCAACTACCCTGGCCAGGAAGATCTGCGGATCTGTCCCCCATTGAGCATGTTTGGGACTGGATGAAGCGTCGTCTCACGCGGTCTGCACGTCCAGCACGAACGCTGGTCCAACTGAGGCGCCAGGTGGAAATGGCATGGCAAGCCGTTCCACAGGACTACATCCAGCATCTCTACGATCGTCTCCATGGAAGAATAGCAGCCTGCATTGCTGCGAAAGGTGGATATACACTGTACTAGTGCCGACATTTTGCATGCTCTGTTGCCTGTGTCTATGTGCCTGTGGTTCTGTCAGTGTGATCATGTGATGTATCTGACCCCAGGAATGTGTCAATAAAGTTTCCCCTTCCTGGGACAATGAATTCACGGTGTTCTTATTTCAATTTCCAGGAGTGTATATTCTCAACCACTGTAATCGTCCTAAATTCTTGTCGTGTGCTCCTTCGTGACGTTACAAGGTTGAAAGGGCGTGCTCTTAATTTAAGAAAAGAAAGGTGTTCAGCAGAGCAGTAAAGATATGGAATATATAAATTTAATTCGGACTATAATGTGAAAAAAGTGACGACATACTTCCAGTCTAGAAACAGCTTTCTTAAACAACATCTAAAGTACTGGTAAGGCTGTAGAGATTGAATTAGGTTATGTCAACAAAGTGGAGAACTGTGAATTGAAGATAGTGTTTTGGCATATGGCCATTACACCAAAATATTATTCATTACTTCAAATTATGAGGTGTGTTCAAAAAACTTATGTTTTGGAAAGAATGTTTTTATTCATCTACAACAAAATAGCCTCTGCTACATCTTGTGCACTTGTGCCAGCGCCATTTTGAGAAACACTTGTGGAACTCTGTCTTGGGCATAGCTATTAGCTCTCTGAGCGAAGCGTTTTTAAATTCATCCATCCGTGTGGACCGATTGCCCTTTAAAGTATTCTTTGTATTTGGGAACAGAAAAAAATCACATGGAGCTAATTCTGCTGAATGAGGGAGTTAAGGCATCTTCACAGTACTAGTTTCGGCTAAAATTTCACGAACAAGCTATTAAGTGCAAGAAGATGCAATATAGGGGTGCAAAAGTTACGAACGGTTATGCCAGAAGCTCATGCGTTTTCTTTCAGACTGCTGCCCTTTAAACGACCTTGAACTTGGTAAGTAGAACGACTAATAGATTGTTGAACTCGGCGGCAAGGAATCATAAAGCGCTAGGCAGTTGAAATCGAAGAACACACTTGTCGAGTCACCGCCTGTTATGACACGTTTCTGTAATTCTGCACAGTTGTTGGCTAGCGACTCCTGAGCAACTTACTTTGCTCCTGTTTTTTTCTATTTTTTTAATTCAACCATTTTTGGACAGATTTTGCTGTCACGCGTTTCATACACAACACAATCGAAATGGCACTCAATCCGTTTGTATTTCTTTCCCACTGACATTACTTTCGTTTTGGAGATGCTAATCTTCATACCATAGTCCTTACATTTCTGATCTCGCTCTGAAATATTACTTTGCAAACTTTCAATCGAATCTGCCATCACAACTAAATCATCCGCATATGCAAGACTGCTTCTTTTGTGTGCACATATCTTAATCTCACCCAGCCAGTATATTGTTTTTAACATATGATACATAAATAATATGAACAACAGTGGAGACAGGTTGCGGCCTTGTCTTACCCCTGAGACTACTCTGAACCATGAACTCAATTTACCGTCAACTCTTACTGCTGCCTGACTATCCATGTAAAGACCTTAATTGCTTGCAAAAGTTTGCCTCCTATTCCATAATCTCGTAGAACAGACAATAACTTCCTCCTAGGAACCCGGTCAGAAACAAGGTAGCAGAAATTTCCATGGCTCTTCCTGTGTTACAAAATCTCTGAAAATTCCCTTTTTAGCATGAGATTTACGTAGTACAGAGCTAACCAATGTGTGCCATGAATAATAAGCCGAATCAGGCTATACGACATAGTCTTGCAGTTCTTCTCTTCCAGTTCACAAGATGTGCACACTTTGCCAGCTAGCCTCCGACAGATTCATGCCACACAGCAGCCTTGTAATTCGGCCGCCAGATCCACGTCTCTATTCCCGTCTTCCGTTGCGGAGGGTCTTCCCTTCAAGATTTCCGTGATTACAAACCTACTTTCCCGATGCATGAACCAGTGTTACAATTAAATTTTTTGCTCTTACATTCTTTTACAGCACATTACTTATGAAATTACATTCATAGACTAATTAAAATACATAAAGTATCCTAAATAATGAATAAAACATTTACATGGACGTTATATCAAAGAGCGCAGTTATATGGCAATTCCATTAAGCAGAAACAGACAAAGAAGTTAGGTAAGATCATTACAGGTTGTTGTTGTTGTGGTCTTCAGTCCGGAGACTGGTTTGATGCAGCTCTCCATGCTACTCTATCCTGTGCAAGCTTCTTCATCTCCCAGTACCTACTGCAACCTACATCCTTCCGAATCTGCTTAGTGTATTCATCTCTTGGTCTCCCTCTACGATTTTTACCCTACACGCTGCCCTCCAATGCTAAATTTGTGATCCCTTGATGCCTCAAAACATGTCCTACCAACTGGTCCCTTCTTTTTGTCAAGTTGTGCCATAAACTCCTCTTCTCCCCAATTCTATTCAATACCTCCTCATTAGTTATGTGATCTACCCATCTAATCTTCAGCATTCTTCTTTAGCACCACAT
This sequence comes from Schistocerca gregaria, assembly GCF_023897955.1. Lineage (NCBI taxonomy): Eukaryota > Metazoa > Arthropoda > Insecta > Orthoptera > Acrididae > Schistocerca > Schistocerca gregaria. Next base: position 427,128,975 of record NC_064922.1, read on the forward strand.
TTCAAAAGCTTCTATTCTCTTCTTGTCCAAACTATTTATCATCCATGTTTCACTTCCATACATGGCTACACTCCATACAAATACTTTCAGAAACGACTTCCTGACACTTAAATCTGTACTCGATGTTAACAAATTTTTCTTCTTCAGAAACGCTTTCCTTGCCATTGCCAGTCTACATTTTATATCCTCTCTACTTCGACCATCATCAGTTATTTTGCTCCCCAAATAGCAAAATTCTTTTACTACTTTAAGTGTCTCATTTCCTAATCTAATTCCCTCAGCATCACCCGATTTAATTTGACTATATTCCATTATCCTCGTTTTGCTTTTGTTGATGTTCATCTTATACCCTCCTTTCAAGACACTGTCCATTCCATTCAACTGCTCTTCCAGGTCCTTTGCTGTCTCTGACAGAATTACAATGTCATCGGCGAACCTCAGAGTTTTTATTTCTTCTCCATGAATTTTAATAGCTACTCCAAATTTTTCTTTTGTTTCCTTTACTGCTTGCTCAATATACAGATTGAATAACATCGGGGAGAGACTACAACCCTACCTCACTCCTTTCCCAACCACTGCTTCCCTTTCATGCCCCTCGACTCTTATAACTGCCATCTGGTTTCTGTACAAATTGTAAATAGCCTTACGCTCCCTGTATTTCACCCCTGCACCTTCAGAATTTGAAAGAGAGTATTCCAGTTAACATTGTGAAAAGCTTTCTCTAAGTCTACAAATGCTAGAAACGTAGGTTTGCCTTTTCTTAATCTTTCTTCTAAGAAAAGTCGTAAGGTCAGTATTGCCTCACGTGTTCCAACATTTCTACGGAATCCAAACTGATCCTCTCCGAGGTCCGCATCTACCAGTTTTTCCATTCGTCTGTAAATAATTCGCGTTAGTATTTTGCAGCTGTGACTTATTAAACTGATAGTTCGGTAATTTTCACAGCTGTCAACACCAGCTTTCTTTGGGATTGGAATTATTATATTCTTCTTGAAGTCTGAGGGTGTTTCAACTGTCTCATACATCTTGCTCACCAGCTGGTAGAGTTTTATCAGGACTGGCTCTCCCAAGGCCGTCAGTAGTTCTAATGGAATGTTGTCTACTCCTGGGGCCTTGTTTCGACTCAGGTCTTTCATTGCTCTGTCAAACTCTCACGCAGTATCTTATCTCCCATTTCGTCTTCATCTACATCCTCTTCCATATCTACAATATTGTCCTCAAGTACATCGCCCTTGTATAAACCCTCTATATACTCCTTCCGCCTTCCCTTCTTTGCTTAGAACTGGGTTTCCATCTGAGCTCTTAGGTAATATCGAAAAAGCTGTTAGCAGTGACGAAATAAACTGGAAACAGCTGTCATTGTTACTATTACCCTGAAACGGTCACAAGTGTTCGTACTTCGAAATAATTATCGTAGTGGGGTCAAAATAAAACCATTGTCGATGAGTGCCACATTAGGAGACACAAAATTTACTATAAAATTAAACTGCAGACTATTGCCAAATACTCAACAACAGTATGTCGTTAAGGAACTAAATACCAACGACGAATCTTCGTTAGTGAGATATGCCTCTACCTCCGCTAACCATCGAGAATTTTCAGAGCTCGTCAGCGGTACTGCAAAGAAGCATGCTTATGATAAAGGGAATAGAAAGTAAGAAGAATAACGGGGTAAGAGATAGAAAGGAGCCAACGACGTCATAGCTACTACCACGAAATGGGAGTCGAGAAGGGATGCCCATTTAACGAGACGAATTGGGATGACGCTGAACAACGGAAATTCTATGTTGAATTGTAGACAGTGAACTAAAGGAACATATTTTGTCGACATTAGTGAACTAGATGGACAACTCTGAATGCATAAAACTGAAGGGATGTTTGTCAGCCAGCCGGAGTGGCCGAGCGGTTCTAGGCGCTACAGTCTGGAACCGAGAGACCGCTACGGTCGCAAGTTCGATTCCTGCCTCGGGCGTGGATGTGTATGATGTCCGTAGGTTAGTTAGGTTTAAGTAGTTCTAAGTTATAGGGGACTGATGACCTCAGAAGTTAAGTCCCATAGTGCTCAGAGCCATTTTGATGTTTGCCAGAAATATGGATGTTAACCAATAATGAAGGGAAAGAGGCAGATTTCAACAGTATGTTGCCTTGCAAGTCACACATTCTGCGCGACTGTTACAGAAGGGTGCAAGCGAGAACACCCAACATCTTAGATGGAACAAGCATTCTAATAACTATGGTGTCATGCACTTGGAAGCACCCAACAAACAGGCCGAATGACCAAACTGTTCCCAAGTTCTTCTAGAGTGAAGCTGAAAGTTGCCTGTTAAACGGCTGTTCAATAATTTTCTTTCACTAATTTTCCAACTCGTCTGAGCTGTCTCTTTGAGAAGTGGCGGAAGGGTGGTTGCCTCTGACGCTTCTGGACGTTTTCAGCCAATCAGCGGGGTGCCGTTAAGAGTGTATGCTTGCGGGTAGGTTTGAAGCACACTTGCTCACGGGCATTTGTAATGACTATACGGCGGGCCTGAAGGTTAGAAACGGTGACAGCGGGTCGACAGTATTGGTGAAAAAATTAAAATTATTGCGGTTATTCGTAGCTGTTGCTCATAGGCAACATGTTGTTACCAAATCATTCGTGTGGTGTTCGTATCTGACTGCTTACTTTTAATTAATTTCGCACACTAAACTTGGTCTGATTAACAAACGTAAACTGATATGGATATACGGTACGTGGAATTACAGTATTTTCTTGTCGTTGTGAATTTATTAGGCTTGGAGCTGGTTGCAGAAGCGTGTTCTTGTCAGTCCACCCGAAACAATATGCTGTCAAATCAATCACTCTTCCTATAAATTTGGCTCATTTCAAGTTTTTATTGTAATCGTCCATAGATATGTGAGTCCTTATAATTGCTAGTACTTTCAGTTCATGACCACGTGTTTTGGGAAGCCAAGCGACTTGAGTCCGAATGAAAATTGTAGCTTGTGGTTTACTGCAATCTCGTTAGCCGTAATACACTTTAAGACAAAAAACGCCCCACTGCGAAGAAACTATCCGAATTGGGCGGAAATCGATAGATATGATGCAAATGTACAGATAAACAAATGATTACAATTTCAGTAAAACTGGGTGATGTATGCACGAGAAAGAGCTTCAGAAGTCAATAAAGCGTTGGTACGTCTCTGGTTCCTATACAAGCAGTTATTCGGCTTGACACTGACTGATATCTCTCAGCTGGATGAGGGATATTGTGCCAAATTCTATACAACTTGGCGCGTTAGATCGTCCAAATCACGAGAGACCCAGCGACCTTGCTGGCCAAGGTAGAGTTTGGGAAGCTGAAGACAAGCAGTAGGAAACTCTCGCCGTGAGCGGGCGGAGCAGACGTTATTTTGTTCAAATGTAAGCCCAGGGCGGCTTCCCATGAAGGTCGACACGAAGCGGGGTACAGAATATCGTCAGTGTACCACTGTGCTGCAAGGTGCCGTGGATGACAACCAAAGGGAACAAATCCGCCGAAGACCATCACTCCTGGTAGTTTGGGCCTCATGTCGGAAGACATTCAGGTTGGTAGTCCACCATTGTCAGGAGCGTCTCCAGACACTCGTAGCTTGTTCTCGGGGCTCAGCTCGAAGCAGGACTCAGAACTGGAGGCAACTGTATTCCAGTCAACGAGATTCCAGGCCGAATTTTCCCGACACCACTGCAGTCAGGTGTGTCAGTGCACAGAGGTTAGTCATGGGTGGCGCAAGACCCATCTGAGTACAAGGAACGGTATTCACAGAAACTTTGTGCCGTGGTCTCGGCATGTCTGTCCCCTTTTTACTATCCTTGCCATTAGCGCGGCGAAATTGCGCTGCAGCTGTACACATTCGTCCATTGCCCACGAAAGTTTGCAATTTTGAAGTGTCCATCGATACCTGTACGAATATCAATTTGCATATCTCCTTGCTAGTACTTCGTTTTTTTTATCTTAGAGTGTATTATGAAACAAAACAAAGACAGGTTATAATCAAAGGGTAAATCGAAACAACTCCTTCTGGACAAAAAAGAAATCTATAATTAAACAAGTCGATTGAGAGCAATGCTCGTTCCCCTCTTGAATGTATGAATATGTGCTCGTTGAGCTTGGCTACTGTTCACAACGCAAACACCGTCACAGTGAGAAGAGCAGCTTACGAAAACAACAGGTTACATTAGTAATTTGTGGATAGCGTAACCAAGGAAAAGTTGTAGGGCAGTATGGAATCTAGAAACCTGTCAGAATCGAGAGTAATAGATATTTATTTTCTCTCAGTGACTGACATAGTTCACACGAAATTAACAGACACCGAAGTTTCCTAAACACTCAAATGGAATTACGAAATGAAGCTGACGCTGCGGGAAGATATCAAATTGTGTGTAATACTAATGGAGGAAACGGAACAAGATCCCTTCATATGGCCTGCTCGCGAGCTCAAAATGAACTAGACAAAAGAAGGCCACAAAGTTAACCAGTTAAGCAACAAGAGTTGCATGGCAAAGTAAATTACTAGCGAGCTGCTCGGAATATGGGCTACGCCAACAAAACTGCGACACTTTTTTTCGAAAATCGTGCAGCAAACTCAGAGCAGAACGCAAATGGCGGCCGGAAGATCAATCGCCTCAAATCATAGTTCAAACCCCTCGGCTGCTAACATAAAAATTCACTCTCTTTGGAGGGGTCGACTCAACGCCATTGCCAATGTGATGAACATGAATTTCTCTTATTGTATGATAAAACAGGGGAATATGTCCGTAACTTTCCACTCTTAGCGTGGAAAAATGCACATTTGCAAACAGGAGGTTGGTACTGACTTGGAGTAGTGTGTCCTCGACTGGTTGGTCTTCTCGGAGCCAACTCATTCCATTGCATATGTCTTAGTTTAGGAGTAAAAGCAGCCACCTTTCCCACATTGGTCAGGAGTGCCACGGCTTTCCATCATTTGACAATCTCACAGAAAAGAAAGAAATGTCATGCTCAGTTATACTATGCAGGTGGTATTGGCGGCACACCGTCCTCTGCCACGAGCGAGGGAAGGTGCCAGCTCTACCAATAAAAGTACGGAGTAGCCTTCGGCTCAGTTTCTCCAGAAACTGCCCAGCTCCCCTGGAAAGCTCGTACCCCTTCCCCACCCCTGATGAGATTCACTGACTGCCTTCTGCTGACAAAAAGAACTTGGGATCACATCGGGTGCACATCCTCCCAGCGACAAAAATGCAGATCCTCCTCCAATAAAACAACAATAAAACAGTGGCAAAGAATGAAACAATACTGCATAGCGATGTCACATGTCACATGACACTCACTTGATTCTGGAAACAGTTTAATTACGAACGCTGTTCCTCATTTTCACTTTCCTAAGTCATTTATTGAATACTTACATTCATGCTTCCGAGTGCTTTGTCTAACGGTATTTCGTATTCACATATTGCAAGGTTCCACCTTTAGTCTGACTGTTGCACACGACAAAGCTCACGAAGTATTTCATTTCTCAGATAGTTCCTGCTATTTATAGTAATAAATACACCGATCTTTGCATTTAATTTCAGGTAGATCTTAATGGTGGTCGGCTGTAAGAAGAAATGTTGGGACTGATTTCCTAAAGTGTATGTGTTCATGTTTCATGTGCTGCAATACGGAGGGGTCCATCTGTCTATTACTACTCAATAGTTCATGCATTTCCAAAAAGTCACATTAGCCTAGTGATTTTGTGATGTATTGCCTCAACTGTTCACTTTTTATATTTTACTGTTGCAGTTGCGTTACAAAATTGATTAGGTGAGTCATGAATTTGATCACATCACGGCATAGGTTCGCTAAATCACCGCTTAATGGTTCTACTTGTACTTGTAGTTCAGTTACCAAATAGAGTAGCAACCTTACAGAGAGTGCGCCGTTTTACAATCTGTAGTAAATATTGTATGCTACGTAGAACTACAGTGGAAATTAACCTCACCCAACATTGGCAATTCATAACCAATATATTGCGAAAGAGCACGAAAAAACAGGCCCTCCGGACGACGTGGATTTCATTGGTCGACGTGTATCGGCAGCTACGATTCTCAGATGCTTCTGGCAAATTCATCTGCATGTCGGACAATCAGTGTTGTGGATGCACACCAAACAGCCATACCACAGCTAAGGACATGCAACTGAAGCGAAAGAACAATGATGATAAGCGCCTCCATGGATTGCGATCCTTCCGTCACTGTTTTATATCTCGAGCTGCCGTGTGTTGTTTAACATTCACAACATACTAGAGGCAATAGAGACTTGGAAGAGTAGAGTCAGGGTTGTTTTGTCTTCACTGCATATTTGACGAATTTTAGCTTGGGCCACGAGTGATGCTGAGGATTGCAACATACAGATACGACTGCTTCACCAGGCATGACGGAAAACAGCCTCAGAGAAATCTTGGAAACCCGTTCAAAACATATATGTATATCGAGAGAGAATGATAAGTCATCGACTGTGTATTGGTCGACTGTCTGTATCTGGATCTATATACGTAGGCTTATACATTGAAGAGCCAAAGAAATTGGTACACCTGCCTAATATCGTGTAGGGCCCCCGCGAGTACGCAGAAGTGCCGCAGCACGACGTGGCATGCACTCGACTCAGTAGTGCTGGAGAGGCGTAAAGCTTTCTGTCGTGCTTTCATCAAGGGTACTCGAGTGGGCTTTCGGCTCCGAAAGCCCATATCGGTGATGTTCGCACACTGACACTTGTTGATGACCCAGCATTGAAATCTTCTGCAATTTTGTCACGTTGAACGATTCTCTTCAGGACCTTCTTCCGGCCGCAGCGATGTCGGAGATTTGATCTTTTACTGGATCCCTGATATTCACCGTACACTCATGATCGTACAGGAAAATCCCCACTTCATCGCTACCTCGGAGATGTTGTGTCCCATCGCTCGTGCTTCGACTATAACACCACTTTCAAGCTCACTTGAATCTTGATAACCTACCATTGTAGCAGCAGCAACCTATCTAACAACTGAACCAGACACTTGTTGTCTTACATAGGCGTTGCCGACCGCAGCGCCTTATTATGCCTGTTTAGATACCTCTGTATTTGAATACGCATGCCTACACCAGTTTCTTTGGCGCCTTCGTGTTTATTCCCCTGCGTGGGCTGTGTTATATGCAAGTTTGAGAACTTTTCCCGAAAGTTTGCAAATCGTGGCCGGTACCCTACTGGTCGGGTGTGGGAAACCGCCTAAAAACCTCCTCCAGGCTGGTCCGCATACCAGAACTCGTCGTTGACCTGCCGGGCGAATTTGATTGGGGTCCAGCACGCCTCCCCGTATCCAAGAAGCGGAACGCGTTCATCTCTCTGGGAAGGTTATCTTTCTCTCTCTCTCATTCTCTCTCTCATCAAAGGTATAGGGGCACCCGTACGTAATGCGAAATTGCCCACTATATGTTACAAGAAGAGGATCCGGCACTTTAAACAAGGCAGGGGATATTGCGTTGTCATTAGAAAAGCAGTAACAGCATTTTGGAACTGTCAAGAGATCTCAGAGAAACTTCCTGGCAGATTAAAACTATGTGCGGGACCGAGACTCGAACTCGGGAACTTTACCTTTCGCGGGCAAGTGCTCTACCAACTGAGCTACCCGAGCACAACTCACGCCCCCTCCTCACAGCTTTACTTCTGCCATTACCTCTTCTCCTACCTTCCAAACTTTATAGAAGCTCTCCTGCGAACCTTGCAGAACTAGCACTCCTGAAAGAAAAGATATTGCGGAGACATGGCTTAGCCACAGCCTGGGGATGTTTCCAGAATGAGATCTTCACTCTGCAGCGGAGTGTGCGCTGTTCTGAAACTTCCTGGCAGATTAAAAGTATGTCTCCGCAATATCCTTTCTTTCAGGAGTGCTAGTTCTGCAAGGTTCGCAGGAGAGCTTCTGTAAAGTTTGGAAGGTAGGAGACAAGGTACTGACAGAAGTAAAGCTGTGAGGTCGGGGAGTAGTCGTGCTTGGGTAGCCCAGTTGCAAGAGCACTTGCTCGCGAAAGGCAAGGGTCCCGAGTTCGAGTCTTGGTCCAGCACATAGTTTTAATCTGCCAGGAAGTTTCATATCAGCGCACACTCCGCTGCAGAGTGAAAATCTCATTTTGAGAGCTCAATGACTTCGAACGTGGTCTAGACATTGGGCGTCATTTGACTAAGAAATCCGTAAGGGACGTTCCAGCCCTTGGCTGTTAAGTGGAAACGCGAAGGAACAACCATAGCTAAACCAAAACCAGCAGACTTCATGTACGGTCAGACAGGGGCCGTGGAGCTTGTGGATGGTAGTTGTAAAAATCAACAAAAGCAATCACTCGTGAGTTCCAAAGTGGTATTAGCAGTCTAGCTAACACAACTGAGCGTAGCGAGTTAAACGGAATGGGGTACTATGGTCGAGCAGCTCCTTATAAGCCACATATTTCTGTAGTCAGTGATAAGGGATGTGGTGTAAACAGCAACGCCAATGCACAGTGGATGACTGGAACAGAGTGAATTGGGATGACGAATCAAGCCATATCCTGTGGCTGTCCGATGGAAAAGTTTGGCTGTTAGGCGAATATCTGCAGAATGTTAACTGCCTTCACGTGCAGTGCCAACAGCGAAGTACGGAGGAGCTAGTATTAGAATATGGGAGTGTTTGTCTAGATTAAGATGTGGTCCTCTTATGCGGAAGCGTATGAATACATATTACAGCTTTGTGTACTGTGTGGAGTGAAAGAACAGGTCTGAGAGGATGACCATTTGTATCAGTATGTCAATGTATCCTGTCACGAAGCAGCATCTGTGAGGCAAAGGTTTGTGGACAATAACGCCAATCCTGTCCAGATCTCCGACCTGTAAAACCAGTGCAAAAGACCTTTGGGATGAATCAGGATGTTATTCCCTCCAGACCCCAGCGTTGAGCCTCACTTCTCCGGTTTCGACTTTCGAGAAAGAGTGGGCTGCAATTCTTCCACAGACATTCAGATATCTGACTGAAAGTGTTCCCGGCGGATATGACGCCGTCATAAAGGCGAAGGGTGGACACACACCCCTATTAATCTGTACTAATACTTTTAAAAAATGATTTAAATGGCTCTGAGCACTGTGGGACTTCACATCGGAGGACATCTGTCCACTAGACTTAGAACTACTTAAACCTAACTGACCTAAGGACATCACACACATTCATACCCGAGGCAGGATTCGAATCTGCGGCCGTAGCAATAGCTCGGTTCCCGACTGAAGCGCCTACAACCGCTTTTTTATTTAATTTTTATATATTACTTTCTCCTTCCAGTAAACAAAAATTAGTATCCTTCGTCTTGACGGCGAAGAAGCAATCTTTTGGAACAAAAAACGTTTCTCAAAGCCAAAATCAAATTTCTTTTTCCTTTAAGAACAAATTATGAGGAATAAATAAGGAAAAGTTTTTTTAAAAAATTAAAGTCGCCGTGCGACTTGTAGTTAAAGTCCAGTTCTTACAGGAGCTCCTGAAGTGTATCCGCCTACGGCATGCCAGCTCGTCCAAACGTGTCTTCACAATGCGTAGGTGTGGGTTCTGGGTAGCAGATCTATTCAATTCGGTCCGGTTAATAGAGTTTTCAGCTTCTCAGGGCTTGGACGTTCCAGCTACTAGGTGGGTCATCGAAAGTTCTCAGTAAGAAATTGGAAAAATATTGTTTATAGCATGGGTTGCGTATCAGGACGCAGTGTCGTTCGTTGAGATAAGTCCAATATCCTAGCGTAGACTTGTCGCTAGAAGTAAAAAGATAGAGGATCGTGTGGCAACAGATCCAGTTCACAGAGTGAGTTTTGGTGGAGGGGTAGAAGGTCTTATCGGGGCACAAAAGCATGTAGACGTCGATCTGAGCTGGTGCCTGTCGAGTAAGAAACGCCAATATTCGCCGCGCAAGTGTCCAGACGTCGAACGCTGTGCCACAGTGGAACCGGTGGTCATCCGTGTCAACCACTCCACAGTGGGTGCAGAGGGATGAATGGGCGAGATGGATGCGGTGCAGACGATCTCAGTTAACTTGTTTGCCATTCACAGTGATGTACCACGCTGATTGAACGTCTGATTCGAGAAAATGAGCATGGATCGCTTTCCATATGTGTCGCCACACGTACTGTGGATACTTACGTTTGATGAGGTTGGACGGGCGGCACTGTTGTAACAATTCGGAGACTGTTTTCGTGAGGTACAAACGTGTAAGTGGTAAGGACCGGTAGACATAACTGAACACCAGGAAAAATAGTTGGATGCAATAAAAGGGGGATGGACTGGTCGATACCAGTTTTGGGGCTGACAAGGAGGCCGGCGCAAAGTTGTGAAGCAGGAGGCTAGTAAGGCTCTGCGGGCAACGACGCCAAAGTTTTAGTTGGGAGCTGACGTATAGTGCCTTGACACGAGTCGGCACGTGGATGGGTCCCATCCCGCCACGATCTCGTGGCAGTGCAAGGGATTCATACTGCACCTTGAATAACATTCCCGAGCTGACGAAGGAGCCGAAGGCCATCAACATTCGTCGGGGCAGGAGATTTGGGACTGGTAGTATTTGAGCCACGCGTACTATACGGGAAGCATGATACATGTTCACGTATTGCCGGCGTTGTATAAAGTCGAGAGCTCGTATCCGGTGATCTGCGAGATTTGCTCTGATTGTCTGTAGCAAGCGTCTACCATTGATAATCGCTGAGCGGCGCAGATCTGCTGCGAAATCAAGTCCAAGACATCGTATGTTGGCGGCGACACTAAGGGGGGCAACGCATCTCTCCGGCAAGCCGTCACCAATGAGCAGGACCTTGGATTTTGACACGTTGAGGCAGCTCCCCGACGCTTGCCGTGGAGCAGGGGTTCCAAGGCGAAAGCATACAAAATCGTGGAAAGAGGGCAGCCTTGTCGTGCAGATCGTGCGATGACCAGGGACGTGTAAGGCGATCATTGTACATGATTTTAGAGGTTGCACTACTCAACAGGCGCACAACCACTGTGACAAAACCGCCAGGAAAACCCGTATGCCGAAGAACTGTCCTTAAATAGAAGTGTTCAACACGGTGGAAAGCCTGGCTAAAGTCCAGTGAAGCCAAGGCGCCAGGGAGACTTTGATAATGCGCTAATGCTATCATGTCTCTGTAACGGCAAAGGGCCGTACGGTTGTTGTGGTCTCCTAGGGAAGTCTGGTCGCAGGATGTGACGTAACGGGCGACCTTCTTGAGTCGCGATGCCAGTAGCCGTGTGAATATTTTCATGTCGCTGTTGGGCAAAGTAATTGGTCGATAGTCCTGGACCCTCGATAACCCGTGCGGTTTATGTTCGAACCGCTCGGCCACAGCGGCCGGTGGGTACTTTTATTTCAGTGTTTCTGTGTCTCACGTGAAACCTTATGGATTCCTTGAAAATAAACGATTCATTCTCGAAACAAGAAATATTAAACTACCGATTACTTTGGATCTAAGAGTGACTGCACTGTGGATTGTTTAACTAATTAATTCGGACAGCGCTGCGGGCGTCAGACGGGTAGAGGAGACGCAGGCAGCCTCCCCCAGCGCCGCCGCCGCTGCCGCCGCCGTGTTTCTGTTCCGTCGGCGTTCGTTAGTACAAAGTGTTTCCGCTCACGGCGGCCCCCTCCTCAGCGCTCAGAACGCTCCATTCATAACCGCCGAGAGGCCCGCGGCCGGCGACCACCCTAACCGGCTTCCGGCAGCGGCAGCCGCTCGCCGGAGTAATGGGGTCCGCTCCGAGTGAGACGTGGGAACTGCGAAACCTAACTTATCACTTCTCATTAGACCGCCGACAAGCAGTGCCTTGCTCCAGTCGTAGAGGTCGTAATAATACGTGCTTCTGCTCGGCTTCCCCACGACAATCTTTCATTCTGGCGTAGGGAGGGCGCTTCCCCAATAAGAAGTTGCACCATTCAAGAACTTAGTTGTAGGGAGGGGTAAGGATAGTGTAGCAAAATTTTATAGTTTAGGTGCGATCGTGGCTTAGATTTGCGTTCTATTACTTTCATTTCCCTTGAACGATGTCCTGCTAGAGTGAAGAAAATGACATATTTTCTCAATGAACATACAGGGTGTAGCGCGCACGCATGCACGTTAAATGGTGATTCATCTAACGAATAAAACGACATGCCAGTTAAATAATCCATCCAACGACTTAAATGACTTGAGGATGCAATGTATGTCACATATGAACCTCACTGAAATTTTTTGTTTAATGACTACTTTATTGTGGCGGAATAATATAAATGATATTTGTACCCGTAACACGACTTCAAGAATACTCCTGACAATTTTAACGGTCAAAATTCTCTATATTGTCACACGTAAAGTAATAGTTAGTCCGAAGTATCGAATACGCGAACACTTCCTGGTCTACGGCTAAACAACCGCGGCCAACACTTCACGTACTGAACACCTCCTGTATATACTACTGTCTTGAGTATTTCTGTAAATAATCAACGATTATGTGCGTAAAACGGGAGTAGGAGCCCTATATTATTCCCTCCCAGTACACGTTTTGCTTATATACGCACATATAACCTTACAGAATTTCGCATTTCGCTGACTTGCACCTAATACAAAGATCGAGATATCGTTATGATGTTCCTGTAAGTGTTTGAAGTTCAGATATTAAACAGCGAATTTTCTCCAGGATGAGTTATCATTACTACTCCTTTTTCCTGCAATATATCTTTCAGTTAATTATTTAAATAAAGTTACGCAAATACCTTCAGTTTTCCAGCCTAACTATTAGTACAAATTAAAATATCCAAGTGTCTTCTTTTAATACAAAAACAATTTCTAGTGTAGACTACTTCGGCTTTAAATTAACAACTCGTTATGCACGTTTTGTTAATGCTTAGTCCAGATACCAAGTTAGTAAAGCGTAGATCCCTTTTACTTCTTATGAGTAATATCATCTTATAAGAGATCTCACAGTAATAATTGATATGTAGTTATTTATAGTTTAATTATACACCATATAACGGTGGGCAGTTGGACCGTTACTATCCCGCTGACCTGTGCTAACAATATAATCAACATTTTACTAACACTCACGATACACATTGTCCTTCATGTCTCTACAGCAAAAACGTCAATATTTGAGCAAATCTAGACCTAACGAATGCGAAGTTTGTTTTAGTTACAGTTATTCGAAATAGGAGTGATAACTGAAGAACTTCCTTCTTCTGTCGTCTAATTATACTAACATCAAGCAAAGATCATAATTACCGCCGAGTCAGCGATATAATTTCAGTCTCTTCTCTGTTATTTATCCAGGGTGTTACAAAAAGGTACGGCCAAACTTTCAGGAAACATTCCTCACACACAAATAAAGAAAAGATGTTATGTGGACATGTGTCCGGAAACGCTTAATTTCTATGTTAGAGCTGATTTTTGTTTCGTCAGTATGTACTGTACTTCCTCGATTCACCGCCAGTTCGCCCAATTGTAGGAAGGTAATGTTGACTTCGGTGCTTGTGTTGACATGCGACTCATTGCTCCTCAGTACTAGCATCAAGCACATCAGCACGTAGCATCAACAGGTTAGTGTTAATCACGAACGTGGTTTTGCAGTCAATGCAATGTTTACAAATGCGGATTTGGCATATGCCCATTTGATGTATGGATTAGCACGGGACAATAGCCGTGGCGCGGTACATTTGTATCGAGACAGATTTCCAGAACGAAGGTGTCCCGACAGGAAGACATTCAAAGCAATTGATCGGCGTCTTAGGGAGCACGGAACATACCAGCCTATGACTCGCGACTGGGGAAGACCTAGAACGACGAGGACACTTGCAATGGACGAGGCAATTCTTCGTACAGTTGACGATAACCCTAATGTCAGCGTCAGAAGTTGCTGCTGTACAAGGTAACGTTGACCACGTCACTGTATGGAGAGTGCTACGGGAGAACCAGTTGTTTCCGTACCATGTACAGCGTGTGCAGGCACTATCAGCAGCTGAGTAGCCTCCACGGGTAAACTTCTGCGAATGGTTCATCCAACAATGTGTCAATCCTCATTTCATTGCAAATGTTCTCTTTACGGATGAGGCTTCATTCCAACGTGATCAAATTGAAAATTTTCACAATCAACATATGTGGGCTGACGAGAATCCGCACGCAATTGTGGAATCACGTCATCAACACAGATTTTCTGTGAACGTTTGGGCAGGCATTGTTGGTGATGTCTTGATTGGGCCCCACGCTCTTCCACCTACGCTCAATGGAGCACGTTGTCATGATTTCATAAGGGATACTCTACCTGTGCTGCTAGAAAATGTGGTTCATGCACGATGCAGCTCCTGCACATTTCAGTCGAAGTGTTCAAAAGCTTCCCAACAACAGATTCGGTGACCGATGGATTGGTAGAGGCGGACCAATTCCATGGCCTCCACGCTCTCCTGATCTTAACCCTCTTGACTTTCATTTATGGGGGCATTTGAAAGCTCTTGTCTACGCAACCCCGGTACCAAATGTAGAGACTCTTCGTGCTGGTATTGTGGACGGCTGTGATACAATACGCCATTCTCCAGGGCTGCATCAGCGCAACAGGGATTCCATGCGACGGAGAATGGATGCATGTATTCTCGCTAACGGAGGACATTTTGAACATTTCCTCTAACATAGTGTTTGAAGTCACGCTGGTACGTTCTGTTGCTGTGTGTTTCCATTCCATGGTTAATGTCATTTGAAGAGAAGTAATAAAATGAGCTCTAACATGGAAAGTAAGCGTTTCCAGACACATGTCCACATAACATATTTTCTTTCTTTGTGTGTGAGGAATGTTTCCTGAAAGTTTGGCCGTACCTTTTTGCAACACCCTGTAGATTGCAGACATACATGTTTATTTCTTTTCTATCTATCGCCTATACTGATTCATTATTGTTCACTTTATCTCCTTTTCTCAAACAGAGTTTAACGGATTATACCCATCTCGATGGACATAACACAGGTTAATTGCATTTATGAACTGTTATTCTCTAATATACAAAATGGGGATCTTGATTAATTAAGGCAAAATCTATTTTGCTTCAAATAAACAGTCGGAATTTGTATTTTAAATGTTCACAAATCAAAGTTTTATTTGATTTTTTTTGCTGTTGCAGGTTATTATCGGCTTTCGGCAAGTCCAGTAAGGCTAGTCCCCGAACAACAACGACAGTTAATCATAAAAAATACAAACAAGAAGTCTAACGGCACCACAACTTGAGGCCCTGAAATTGAACAATTAAAGCAAAATTCTGCCTCTTTAGGGGTTGACAAAAGCGTCCCACTAACATTTCCTAAATCAGTAATCGCTAGCTACAATCATTCTGCCAGTAATGATAATTTCGCGCAAGTTCGCATTAATGTTCCGATAGACTACAACTATTAAATAATTCAGGGAAATATCTGTGTGAATTTTCGGGTAACTCACACTGTGTGATCGAAGAGAAGTTCCTTTTTAAAAGCCCTCGTGTTTGTCAAACAATGTATCTTGTAATTGAGTCAATACCTCGCTCAGTGCAAAACACCAAACCAATCTCTTTAACACTTAAAGCAACTCATTTACCTTTGAGGATGACAAATGTGAAAGCAAATACTGCAGTCACCCAGTTACCTTACGCCGTACCTAATTACAACAAAAAATACAACAACCACTCAATTATATCAGATGGTGGCGTTCACAGACACACACACACACACACACACACACACACACACACACACACACACATATATATATATATATATATATATATATATATATATAAAGGCAATACTTGCTTGGTCAAGATACAGTCCTATCAAAAAAATGGTTCAAATGGCTCTGAGCACTATGGGACATCTTAGGTCATCAGTCCCCTAGAACTTAGAACTACTTCAACCTAACTAACCTAAGGACATCACACACATCCATGCTCGAGGCAGATTTCGAACCTGCGACCGTAGCGGTCGCGCGGTTCCAGACTGAAGCGCCTAGAACCATTCGGCCGGCACAGTCCTATCAGCCCAATACAGTAATAATACAACAATTCATATACGCCGTTCCCTTTACACCGTTATTTCTCAAGATCTCCCCCTACTAGCAGTGCTATTGTGCATCTATAACCAGCTCTGACAATGATAAGCGGAACCCACTCCACCTTATTTCACCGGTAGCGAACTCGAGGAACTGCAATGTTGTCTGGTAGACACTATCTTTATAGGTGACTTACCACACGTACACGCTTGCTCCCAATTAAGTTTGGATTCTCAGACATATTCCACATGTATAGTCATTACCTACATTGATCTCACGAGCACTGAAAACTCAACTGTAACTGACAATAAGTTCCATGTTAAACTATTTTGGAACCATTGAAGCAAACAAATGTACAGCGCGTCCACCACTTTTAACAATTAGATACTGTTAAGGATGACTGCCAGTTCGCCTAGTGGACAGCTGCCACGTGCAGTAACATCTTTGCCATTCGATGTGCTGTTGCGTTGTAGGTAATCGATCCCCAATTTTGCAGCAATGCTTTACAACATTCATTTGAACGTAGAAGCAAACATTTGCGATGACACATGATATACAATTTTTCTATGACAATACACGTCCAGATGATGAAACAACAAGTTAAGGCGACAGAACTACCGTGACGCCAACTTTTGAACCGTCACATTACCTCCTGTCCAAGTGTTTAATAGCCCCAGAACACTATACACACATGGTTAAAGTTAGTAACAAAAATAATAAACACTGTAGAATACTACACTAGTGTTGTGTGTGTGTGTTTCATTCATAATGACTCAAATGCGAAAAAAATTTTCAGCCTTATTAATTTCGAACCTTTCTCTGCCCCTTTTTGCGTTTCATATAGCTCTCGAGACCGCATCTACATTCGCAGTTCAGTGCGCAGTCCGGTTTTGAGGACAGTGTCATTGACAATTTGCTTTTTGTACTAAATCGCTCTTTCTACGTTTTACGTATGGTTCTGGGTTTGAGATCTCTGTAATCGGTATGTTTAAACTAAATGCACGAATTCTCCATGTTTTATTTCGGAGCTGCAAACTGTTCTGTATGTGAATAATGTGAGTAAAAGAGATCTCGATGGGATACGGAATGATATTATTTACGCATTGCTCGAGTACTTAACACCCGTGGCTCCCAAAATCACTTAATTTTGCTCCTGTTGAATATCGCAATGTCGACACGTGATATGACATAAAAAATGACGAAGGTGGGTAAAAGAAGTTCCGAATCGCGCTGAAGCATTTTAAAGAAATTGAAAGTATGAAACAACGTTACTTCGAAACGGCAGGTGCGATCCTCGCGTTCGTGACTGGATTCTGTCTGAACGCAATCGTCTTCCTCAGTTAAAAGAAATCAACAGCAAAAAGTTGCACCGCGGTTACTCCAGACACAGACGATTGGAACGTTTGGTTCATCAGCTATATAAATAATGCAGTACGTTGTAGTGGTGGTAGATGAAGTTGTTACTGACGGAAGGTGACATCAAGAAAGAAACTGCTGGAAAACTCAGAACTTCACAAAGGTGGCAGTTTGTCATAGGACATAGTAGGGACACTGTGTTATGAACAAAACAGTCTAGTTTTCATCGAACAGCAGTACCGGCTGGTTTTCCGGCTTTCACAACTGGACACCAGGACGTCATCTTATCCAGGTGCAGTGCGCCAGTTATTAGATCTGGATATCGGATGGTCGGTAGAAGGAGAATGTTTTAATAGTTAGGAGATTCCATTTATTGCTTTATGTTAGATGCTCCACTTTGAACCTTAGACAACGACATAAGGTCTACATGAATATTTGATACGCCTTGTATTGCGCATGTGATAATCACAATTAAGTTGACACTGGATTTTATTATCAGTAACAAAAACCATTAAGGAGTAAATATATCGGGAAAGGAGTAAGAATTCTATGACACTCATCAAGTAACTCGCAGGTCAAATATGAAAGGAAATAAGAAAATTACATAGCGAGTTATTATAGGAGGCTGTTGGCTTTTACGAGTTAGAACGAATACGAGTCTGTGTTTTTGCAGAATTATTCTTCATTTCAAGATTGAATAAAAAAATTCCTGGCAGAGTAAAACGGTGTAGCGGACTGTAATTCGAACTGGAACTGACTAACGTACCCAGACTCACGGCTGGTACTCATCCTCCAACTGTGACACCACCTCTTTCCCTCTTTCTAAGCTGCGCAGACATTCTCCTGCATAAACTGCTGGAAAAGCATTCTCGGGGCGCGGGGTAACAGTGAGAACAGTTTAGCCACAGCATAGAGTTTGTGTTACGGTGTGAGCATTTCCTGCCGAACGCAATATTCCGGGTTCGATTCCTAGTACGGTACACAGTATGATCTGCCAAGTGTTTCTGCTATCCAGATACTGAGATTCACAAAATATAAGTTAATTATTACCGGAGTACTTGTGCCAAAGTCCAAGAGATCACATCTCTTCTAGAAAGCAGTCACTTTATATCATACTAAGAAGTGAGATTTCTTTGCAACCAGAATTAGAGAAATTTTCGACAAAATTTGGAAGATAGATTAGACTCTCCACGAGGAAGAGTGACTGTAGCGCAAGAAAAAATTAAGTCTAGCGAGGTCCAAAATTAATCCGACTGAGAATTAATATGGACGAGGGTAACAGGGGTCGGTGGACTTTGATAATAATCGGGTGTTTCTAACGACTAACAGACTGAGGAACATCGGTACGACAATTCAAAGACAGCCTAAACTCGATAGCACGGAAATTAGAGCGTGTACTGGTTGTAATTGGTATTGGGCCTAACCTGCCCATTACCGACTTGGAGAACGACTCATATGACAACGGCGACAAGGACAAATAGTCCTGAGAAGAAACTGTTGAATACATTGTCTCACAACCTTCCTCAAACAACGAGTTCGGCTACAATTTTAGCCACCAGCTTTCTCCTCCGAATGTGAAAATGCTTTGTTGAAATCGACTTGCATAGGGAAAAGCGATCATCATAATAAAATAATGTAAATCACAGATCGCACAGAAAGTTACAGGTGTTCGTTTTTTCCGCGCGCTGTTCGAGAGTGGAATCGTAGAGAATCAGAGTGAAGATGATAAGATGAACCATCTGCCAGACACGCAAGTGTGAGTTACAGAGTGGCCGTGAAAGTGTAGATGTAGAAAATCGATACTAAATACCCTCGACCATGCACAGTAAAGTGGTTTGCAGAGTATACATGTCTATGTAGATGGAGCACAGGGGTATTTAGTACTTAGATACCTCCCTACGCATTGACATTAGTCTAGTCTAGTCTAGTCTTTGCGGTCCCCACGGGGGCGATGGGAACTGGTAGACGCCCCACTTAACCTTGTTTCTGGAAACTTTGTCAGTAGGTTTTCACGGAACTGTTGGTATTTTCTTTGATCGTCTAGCAGCTGACATTTTTCAGCATTTCCGTGAGGCTCAACCTTGAGTCAAGTACATACATCTACATACATACTCCAAAAACCATCATGCGGTGCTTCGTAGAGAGTACATTTAACACTGTTTGTCATTCTCTTTCCTGTTCTATTCGCAAATGGCTCTAAGCACTATGGGACTTAACATCTGAGGTCATCAGTCCCCTAGACTTAGAACTACTTAAACCTAACTAACCTAAGGACATCACACACATCCATGCCCGAGGCAGGATTCGAACCTCCTACCGTAGCAGCAGCGCAGTTCTGGACTGAAGCGCCTAGAACCGCTCGGCCACAGTGGTCGGTTATACTCACAAATGGAACGAGGGAAATCGACACTCTATTTGCTTCCGTCCGAACTCAGATTTATCTTGTCTTCCGGTCCTTAGGCGAGGTGTAAGCTGGTGGCAATAGCATCATTCTGAAGTTTTTCGCAAATACCAGTTCTCTAAACTTTCGCAATAGTGTTTCCCGAACGGACTATCTTCTTCCCCTAGGGGTGTCAACTTGCGCATATCCGTGCTACTCAGGCGTTAATTGAACCTAGCGGTAACAAATACAGCAGCTGACCTGCGAATTGCTTGTATGACTTCCTTTAATCCAACCTGATGGCGATCTAAAAACTAGAGTAGTACTCGATGCTGGGTCGCACCAAGTGTTCTGCAAGTCATCTTCTTCATAGAATGTTTAATATTCTCCGAATAAACCGAAGTCGACCATTCGCCTCATTTACAACTGGCCATAGGCTTTCTTTCCGTATCACGTCGCTTTGCAAAGTTAACTGCTATACAAGGCGTTAGGGCGTAGGTGCAAATACTGTGGTCATTGGTATCTGAAAGTGTAACCACAACAGCATCTTAGTTGGTTTTTTCTCTGCGTATAACAGTCTTCCCGCAAACACGCCACATGAATCACTAAATAATGTTTTGTGCAAGGACGTAGCTGCACCACTGTGTGGGCTACGTCTATCAGTATAGACTAACCATTTTGCGTCTACGCGTTGACACTTCAACACCTGATCAGCTGTTCTGGGAAAAATAAGCATTAGCGATTTGTAGGTTCTAACCAACCTAAAAACATAATACTTCTGACAGCTACAATTATTAAATACTTGTGTAATTTTGTTCAGTACACTGTCCTCAGTCACCAATGCAAATATCCGCAGCTGTGCCCCTAACACCCTGTATATTTAGTCAACGTGACTCTGTCAATCAGCGTACCACTAATACTGTATTCGTACGGCTTGTTAAATCTTAAATTTTTCTACATTTAGACCAAACTATCATTCACCACACCAAATAGAAATTCTACCCAAGTCATTCGTTACGCTCCCAATCACTCAATGACAACAGTTCCCCGTACGCCACTGCATCATCACCAAGTAGTTGCAGACTGCGGGTCACTCTATGCAACAGTTGGTTTTTGTGTATGGAGTACACGAGCGGCGCTGTCACACATCCCTGGGGCACTCCTCACGCTGGCATTGTCTCCGATGAACACTCGCTGCCCATGACAATGTACTGGGTTCTGTTATCTAAACAGTCTTCAAGCCACTCACATACCAGAGAACCTGTTCACTACGACCGAACTTTCTTTAAGTCTGCACTGTGGCACTGTGGTCAAGTTTCCAGAAACCTAGGAATACGGAATCCTGTTACAATTCAGTTAGTTGAGCCTGGTATCGATCCTAGGCACCAGAGCAACCTTTTGTATGGGCCGCACTAATATTTTGTAAGTAATTTGCTTTACAGGCTCATAGCATTTAGCCCGTATCCTACCAACGAGCCTAAACTTGCTACTAGCTCTGTCCACGATGGAGCCTATGCGATTTCATACAACTTGGGTTTTCATCAGTACCCGATTTTAGCGAAGTGCGATTTTGGCACATCATTGATGTTGATTTCGGTTTCATCACCGAGGTCCAAACATCGATGGCTGATAGTAACCGACTTCAAAACATCGATGTTTTCAGCGTATCATATTTAGTAATCAATGGTACATCAATAATTAATGTTATGCGGAGTGTATAAAAAAGAGTCGCCTTATTTTAGAGTGAGCTGCACAGTTAGTGTGGGATGATTGAATAGGATTGGCTTAGAGTTTAAGCGAACCGCCACTAGATGTCAGTCCATGCGCCTGCTCATTAGGTCTGTAGAAATATAGAGTTCGTTCAACAGAGGGAGTTTTGTGTCCTTCCTCGGTGGTATCATCAATATCAAGAGGAAGAACATTTATGCCAGATAAGAGTCCTAGTGTACCATGCACTTCAAAGGAAAAAGTGTGAAGAATTCGGCAAATGTCTACGTGGACTCCACGAAAGTCGGTGTCACCCTCGACCGTTGCCTTTCCTGGAACCCCCATCTCCGGACGATCCAAGCCAAGTCACGTTCCCGACTCCGCCTCCTCAAACTCCTTTCTGGCCGCACGCGGGATGTGGACCCCTCCAGCATCCTCCACATTTATAAATCCCTCATCCGCCTCATCCTCTGCTGTGACCATCCCACCTGGATCTCCGCCCCTCCAAGTCAATCCAAATCCTTGAACGCCACATGCTCCGCCTCGCCTATCGCATTCGTCTCTCGTCCCCCACGCGGGTCCTGTACAACTTGATTCCCTTCCTTCTCCTTCTCCTTTTCCTTGAACGGATACGGATCGTTTACACCTCCCGCAAGCTCAATCCCCCACACCCGCTTGTCTCTACCAACCTCGCCCATCCCCGCTAGCTACCGCGCCTGTATTCTTGCATCCCATCTGCTCTCCATATTCACACCTTCCATACCCTTTCCCAAGGCGGCTTCCTCCAACTCCCCTTCCCTGATGATGTCCTTGACCCGTCATAAGAAACGGTCTTGGTGGCAGTAAAGACCATCATATATATATGAAGAGGACAACGGTGACGACGAAGAGGAAGAAGAAGAAGAAGGAGAAGGAGAAGAAAGTTCAGATGACGTTTTTCAGGGATTTTAAAGATCAGTTCGGTTTTATACACTGTTGTTGTTGTTGTTGTCTTCAGTCCTGAGACTGGTTTGATGCAGCTCTCCATGCTACTCTATCCTGTGAAAGCTGCTTCATCTCCCAGTACCTACTGCAACCTACATCCTTCTGAATCTGCTTAGTGTACTCATCTCTCGGTCTCCCTCTACGATTTTTACCCTCCACGCTGCCCTCCAATGCTAAATTTGTGATCCCTTGATGCCTCAAAACATGTCCTACCAACCGATCCCTTCTTCTAGTCAAGTTGTGCCACAAACTTCTCTTTTCCCCAATCCTATTCAATACCTCCTCATTAGTTACGTGATCTATCCACCTTATCTTCAGTATTCTTCTGTAGCACCACATTTCGAAAGCTTCTATTCTCTTCTTGTCCAAACTAGTTATCGCCCATGTTTCACTTCCATACATGGCTACACTCCAAACAAATACTTTCAGAAACGACTTCCTGATCCATAAATCTATATTCGATGTTAACAAATTCCTCTTCTTCAGAAACGCTTTCCTTGCCATTGCCAGTCTACATTTTATATCCTCTCTACTTCGACCATCATCAGTTATTTTACTTCCTAAATAGCAAAACTCTTTTACTACTTTAAGTGTCTCATTTCCTAATCTAATTCCCTCAGCATCACCCGACTTAATTCGACTACATTCCATTATCCTCGTTATGCTTTTGTTGATGTTCATCTTATACCCTCCTTTCAAGACACTATCCATTCCGTTCAACTGCTCTTCCAAGTCCTTTGCCGTCTCTGACAGAATTACAATGTCATCGGCGAACCTCAAAGTTTTTACTTCGTCTCCATGAATTTTAATACCTACTCCAAATTTTTCTTTTGTTTCCTTTAGTGCTTGCTCAATATACAGATTGAATAACATCGGGGAGAGGCTACAACCCTGTCTCACTCCTCTCCCAACCACTGCTTCCCTTTCCTGCCCCTCGACTCTTATGACTGCCATCTGGTTTCTGTACAAATTGTAAATAGCCTTTCGCTCCCTGTATTTTACCCCTGCCACCTTTAGAATTTGAAAGAGAGTATTCCAGTCAACATTGTGAAAAGCTTTCTCTAAGTCTACAAATGCTAGAAATGTAGGTTTGCCTTTCCTTAATCTTCCTTCTAAGATAAGTCGTAAGCTCAGTATTGCCTCACGTGTTCCAACATTTCGACGGAATCCAAACTGATCCTCCCCGAGGTCCGCATCTACCAATTTTTCCATTCGTCTGTAAAGAATTCGAATTAGTATTTTGCAGCTGTGACTTATTAAACTGATAGTTCGGTAATTTTCACATCTGTCAGCACCTGCTTTCTTTGGGATTGGAGTTATTATATTCTTCTTGAAGTCTGAGGGTATTTCGCCTGTTTCATACATCTTGCTCACCAGCTGGTAGAGTTTTGTCATGACTGGCTCTCCCAAGGCCGCCAGTAGTTCTAATGGAACGTTGTCTACTCCGGGGGCCTTGTTTCGACTCAGGTCTTTCAGTGCTCTGTCAAACTCTTCACGCAGTATCGTATCTCCCATTTCGTCTTCATCTACATCCTCTTCCATTTCCATAATATTGTCCTCAAGTACATCACCCTTGT
Source organism: Schistocerca gregaria (assembly GCF_023897955.1). NCBI lineage: Eukaryota > Metazoa > Arthropoda > Insecta > Orthoptera > Acrididae > Schistocerca > Schistocerca gregaria. Next base: position 427,153,005 of record NC_064922.1, read on the forward strand.
ATAAACCTTCTATATACTCCCTCCACCTTTCTGCCTTCCCTTCTCTGCGTTTAACTGGGTTGCCATCAGAGCTCTTGATATTGATACACGTGGTTCTCTTCTCTCCAAAGGTCTCTTTAATTTTCCTGTAGGTAGTATCTATCTTACCCCTAGTGAGATAAGCTTCTACATCCTTACATTTGTCCTCTAGCCATCCCTGTTTAGCCATTTTGCACTTCCTGTCGATCTCATTTTCGAGACGTTTGTATTCCTTTTTGCCTGCTTCATTTACTGCATTTTTATATTTTCTCCTTTCATCAATTAAATTCAATATTTCTTCTGTTACCGAAGGATTCCTAGCAGCTCTCGTCATTTTACCTACTTTATCCTCTGCTGCCTTCACTACTTCATCCCTCAGAGCTACCCATTCTTCTTCTACTGTATTTCTTTCCCCTATTCCTGTCAATTGTTCCCTTATGCTCTCCCTGAAACTCTGTACAACATCTGGTTCTTTCAGTTTATCCAGGTCCCATCTCCTTAATTTCCCACATTTTTGCAGTTTCTTCAGTTTTAATCTACAGGTCATAACCAATAGATTGTGGTCAGAGTCCACATCTGCCCCTGGAAATGTCTTACAACTTAAAACCTGGTTCCTAAATCTCTGTCTTACCATTATATAATCTATCTGATACCTTTTAGTATCTCCAGGGTTCTTCCACGTATACAACCTTCTTTCATGATTCTTAAACCAAGTGTTAGCTATGATTAAGTTGTGCTCTGTGCAAAATTCTACTAGGCGGCTTCCTCTTTCATTTCTTAGCCCCAATCCATATTCACCTACTATGTTTCCTTCTCTCCCTTTTCCTACACTCGAATTCCAGTCACCCATTACTATTAAATTTTCGTCTCCCTTCACTATCTGAATAATTTCTTTTATTTCATCGTACATTTCTTCAATTTCTTCATCATCTGCAGAGCTAGTTGGCATATAAACTTGTACTACTGTAGTAGGTGTGGGCTTCGTATCTATCTTGGCCACAATAATGCGTTCACTATGCTGTTTGTAGTAGCTTACCCGCATTCCTATTTTCCTATTCATTATTAAACCTACTCCTGCATTACCCCTATTTGATTTTGTGTTTATAACCCTGTAGTCACCTGACCAGAAGTCTTGTTCCTCCTGCCACCGAACTTCACTAATTCCCACTATATCTAACTTTAACCTATCCATTTCCCTTTTTAAATTTTCTAACCTACCTGCCCGATTAAGGGATCTGACATTCCACGCTCCGATCCGTAGAACGCCAGTTTTCTTTCTCCTGATAACGACATCCTCCTGAGTAGTCCCCGCCCGGAGATCCGAATGGGGGACTATTTTACCTCCGGAATATTTTACCCAAGAGGATGCCATCATCATTTAATCATACAGTAAAGCTGCATGTCCTCGGGAAAAATTACGGCTGTAGTTTCCCCTTGCTTTCAGCCGTTCGCAGTACCAGCACAGCAAGGCCGTTTTGATTAATGTTGCAAGGCCAGATCAGTCAATCATCCAGACTGTTGCCCCTGCAACTACTGAAAAGGCTGCTGCCCCTCTTCAGGAACCACACGTTTGTCTGGCCTCTCAACAGATACCCCTCCGTTGTGGTTGCACCTACGGTACGGCCATCTGTATCGCTGAGGCACGCAAGCCTCCCCACCAACGGCAAGGTCCATGGTTCATGGGGGGGTTTTATACACTACTGGCCATTAAAATTGCTACACCACAAAGATGACGTGCTACAGACGCGAAATTTAACCGACAGGAAGAAGATGCTGTGATATGCAAATGATTAGCTTTTCAGAAATTCACACAAGGTTGGCGCCAGTGGCGACACCTACAACGTGCTGACATGAGGAAAGTTTCCAAACGATTCCTCATACACAAACAGCAGTTGACCGCCGTTGCTGGGTGAAACGTTGTTGTGATGCCTCGTATAAAGAGGAGAAATGCGTACCATCACGTTTCCGACTTCGATAAAGGTCGGATTTTAGCCTATCGCTATTGAGGTTAGCAGAACATGGAATCGTTGGGTTCAGGAGGGTACTACGGAACGCAATGCTGGATCCCAACGGCCTCGTATCACTAGCACTCGAGATGACAGGCATCTTATCCGCATGGCTGTAACGGATCGTGCAGCCACGTCTCGATCCCTGAGTCAACAGATGGGGACGTTTGCAAGACAACAACCATCTGCACGAATAGTTCGACGACGTTTGCAGCAGCATGGACTATCAGCTCGGAGACCACGGCTGCGGTTACCCTTGACGCTGCATCACAGACAGGACCGCCTGCGATGGTGTTCTCAACGACGAACCTGGGTGCACGAATGGCGAAACGTCATTTTTTCGGATGAATCTAGGTTCTGTTTACAGCATCATGGTGGTCGCATCCGTGTCTCGCTACGTCGCGGTGAACGCACATTGGAAGCGTGTATTCGTCATCGCCATACTGGCGTATCACCCGCCGTGATGGTATGGGGTGTCATTGGTTACACGTCTCGGTGACCTCTTATTGCAATGACGGCACTTTGAACAGTGGACGTAACATTTTAGATGTGTTACGACCTGTGGCTCTACCCTTCATTCGATCCCTGCGAAACCCTACATTTCAGCAGGATAATGCACGACTTCATGTTGCGGGTCCTGTATGGGCCTTTCTGGACTCAGAAAATGTTCGATTGCTGCTCTGGCCAGCACATTCTCCAGATCTCTCACCAACTGAAAACGTCTGGTCAATGGTGGCCGGGCAACTGGCTCGTCACAATACGCCAGCCACTACTCTTGATGAACTGTGGTATCGTGTTGAAGCTGCATGGACAGCTGTACCTGTACACGCCATCCAAGCTCTGTCTGACTCAATGCCCAAGCGTATCAAGGCCGTTATTACGGCCAGAGGTGGTTGTTCTAGGTACTGATTTCTCAGGATCTATGCACGCAAATTGCGTGAAAATGTAATCACATGTCAGTTCAAATGGTTCAAATGGTTCTCAGCACTATGGGACTTAACTAATATGGTCATCAGTCCCCTAGAACTTAGAACTACTGAAACCTAACAAACGTAAGGACCTCACACATCTATTCCCGAGGCAGGATTCGAACCTGCGACCGTGTCGGTCACGCGGTACCAGAACCGCACGGCCACTTCGGTCCGCACATGTCAGTTCTAGTATAATACATCTGCCCAATGAATAGCCGTTTATCATCTGCATTTCTTCTCGGTGTAGCAATTTTAACGGCCAGTAGTGTATTTTCATTCATCTTTTCAGTCTGGTTACATGCGTCATGTATGTACCACATAGCGTCATCGTATTATTAAAAATATGTAGCCATCCTTCCCCTCACTCGACCATGTTTGACATTGGTAAATGCATTGCACTGGTGTTGTTGAAGCAAAGAAAAGAGTCCTTTAAATGACGAAAACACTATTTACAGTGCTAAGAAGGAGCCTCGTTTGCTTGCGAGCATCGAAGCCGATACTTAAACATCGATGTTAAGATGTTTCAAAAACTTCATTATCGATATTGTAACTTCGCATTGTAAACCCTCAGCATTGACGCTATTTTGTAAATGTCGCTATTCATCGGACATCCGTACAAGAGTCACACGGAGAACGAAAGACGTACTGACTCGCAACAGGATGCTACGCGTAACGCGCAACCGCCCCAGAATCAGGCGCCCGGTACACCAGTGTGCTTTCTGCGAGCAGGAACTGTGCCCGATCGCTGTCCGGCGCTTGCACCCCGCGGCGCACCTGGCGGCCAGAGCACACTGCTGTTTGCTTTGTTGTTGCGGCTGCCGCGCAGCTGCCCCGCCGCCGCCGCCGCTGCCTGCAGCCACACGGCTTCCGCCGCCGCCTCCGCCGCCCCCGCACCTCGTGGCTGCCGCCGCGGCGTGGGAACGCGGGGACACGTGCCGCCACGTGCGACACACGACTCCCACAGTCGCCAGCACGAGCCGCGTACACAACACGCCCTGCCCTACCTGCGCTGCAGCGGGCGCTCTTTAAAACACAGCACCTCTACCCGCTTCAGGTTTTTATTGGCTGTAAGGAAACGACCCTTTCAATATATACGCTGGGCCCCCTATTCTTACAGGATATAGTGCTAGTCGAAGCTACCAAAAAAAGGTGCGTCAGGAAAGAAATACACTGCCGACCATCAAATTGCAGCACCAGGAAAAAAAAGAACGAAATTTTACTGATTCTGCATCGTAAAAATGGTTCAAATGGCTCTAAGCACTATGGGACTTAACTGCTGAGGTCATCAGTCCCCTGGAACTTAGAACTACTTAGACCTAACTAACATAAGGACATCACACACATCCATGCCCGAGGCAGGATTCGAACCTACGACCGTAGCGGTCGCGCAGTTCTAGACTGTAGCGCCTAGAACCGCTCGGCCACTCCGTCCGGCCTGCATCGTAAGTTGCTCCTCTTTTTATTTAAGCTAGTTCACTTAGTTGGTGTCTGAATTTTACGCAGCAGACTTTGTAGTTAAGGCAGCCACAGCCTGGATATATAATTTTGAAAAGATAAGATCACTTTAGCTGTAAGTCCTTTATTCATAGGCACGACCGGTTTCCCAGCTTTTTAGATGCATCATCAGGTGCAATTTGTACGAAGTGACAGACAGAGAAAACATAACTGAAGTGAAAAGATGAACACACAAAATTAAGTCATGTTCCGATTCAGAAAAAAGAATCAGATGACCCGGCAGTTTCTCAGTAAGTAGTAGACGTCAAACATAAAATGGCATAGAACACTCCAGTGATACCTAGAAAGGGAAAAAAACTAATAAAAGAAATTCCTAGTCAAAAAAATAAAATAAAATAATTGCTACTCACCCACCCGGGTTCCCGGGTTCGATTCCCGGCGGGGTCAGGGATTTTCTCTGCCTCGTGATGACTGGGTGTTGTGTGATGTCCTTAGGTTTGTTAGGTTTAAGTAATTCTAAGTTCTAGGGGACTGATGACCATAGATGTTAAGTCCCATAGTGCTCAGAGCCACTGAACCATTTTTTTGCTACTCACCATGAGTGGCAGTCTCTGGTGAACTAAAGGGGCCCCCATATACCGGGTAATCGTCAAAGAACAGACCGTATATGATAATCTACGGGATAATACAAAATTGGAGTAGCTAACGGTCCTCATTTACCTAAAAGGGATCGCAAAACGTACTGGTAAAGATATAACTATCAGTACTAAACTGCTGTTAACCCCCTAATAAAATCCAGTATAAAACCGCAACTTAGCTACAATTTGAGACTGAGTAGCTCGGTGGTTACCAATAATTTTTTCACTCCATTTTAAGTGAATGAGGGACCGTTAGTCGCTCCGATTTTGCATTATCCGTAGATGATGATATACCGTCTGCGCTTTGATTACTATTCGGTGTTAGGGCCTCCGATAGCTCACCAGACACTGATACTCGTGGCATTTTAACTACTCAACAGTTCGTCATTAGGAATTTCTTCTTATTAACTGTCGTCCTTTCTAGGTATCACGGGAGCGTACTATGTTATTTTATGTTTGACATCCGTTACTTAATGAGAAATTGCCAACTATGAACGCTAGATCATCCCATTCACTTTTTTCGATCGTAATACGATTAAATTTTCTGAATATCTTCATCGTGTGTATAATTTTGATTTTGGTAACGTTCTCTTGCCTTACATGAGTCTTTATCTCTGACTTTAAGCAGATTGCACCTGTTGATGCAGCTAAAATGCTCTGAAACCGACTGAGCCTATAAATGAAGGACTTACAGCTGCAGTGCTCTTATCTTTTCAAAATGTCTGAATCTTAATACCCAATCTGACTTGATCGTTATGACTGCATGGAGGGCGAACTCTCTCCCTAGGTACACGTGGCAGTTCGACAAGTTTCTTAAGTGTCTGCCTTACGTCCGAACCCGTCTATATTTCCCTTAATATTTAATTAAAACTTCCCACACCCAAATACTATCATTAATATGATCAGTTTAATTGAAGTTATCACTGATTTCACTCGGTTTATTGTAATTAAATCACAAACAAAACTATCTCTTCGCGCCTAATCACACACCCTCTGTAGCCGCATGCATGCTCTTCATACTTTTTGAATCGAGTTTACCATTACTGGTAAGTTCCTTACGGTCGTCCATAATTGAAAAAGTCATCGCCTGAGTATCTAAATAATTTCAGTTCCACAAATTAACGCCTTTTATTTTTGATCGCACACCGAACGCGAGAGATTAGAAACGGGGCGAGTACGAACTAATATTGCGGGTTGCATAATTCACAAATCAACGCACCGCTGTTACATCAGAGCTACCAGGCTTCCTTCGTTCCCTCTGCAGTTCTGCGAGTAGGATAAAGGATATCTGTTGCCATTCTGCAAGACTAACGTTCTCCAGTAGCACTAGTAATTTGTCTCGAAGAAATTGGTGATGAACAGTACCTATTACTATCCAGTATAGTACACCGCCCTATAAATGTTAACTCACAATTTCCGCCAATACAGTGACACTAAATCGCACCTGATCTCATTAACGACCAGAAGATCTGCGTCTGCTCACATATAGCTATTGTGGTACCTTACCTCCTCACTGTGTATTAATCCCGCCTTAATTATGAATAAAATGCTTCTGCGCACATGTAGCTATTACGATATTTTAATTGCTGCCTTAACGGTGAATAGAATGCACACTGAAAACAGTTGATTTTTAGTGGTCAATCGTAGAATCCATTGCCATAACTATAATTTGGACTTATCTTTTGTGGCCTAAGAGCTTTGAAAGGTGAAAGTTTTGTGGATAAAGTAACTGCTGGTGTAGAACTGACCACGCAAGAGCTTCGGCGCAACGTCGCCTCTGCGCACATGGGCTGTGAGCTGTGCAAAGTCCCTTGTCCACGTTGCGAATGTCGGTGATAGTGCAAGTCGCTCGAATAATACGTTGAATAGTTTTGCATATCGGACGCAGTAACGACACTTTCGATCGGCGGATATGGAAGATGCGTCTGGATTAACACCATTGGCTCATGCAGAGTACAATACCACGTCTTTCTCTCGTGGAATAATGCAGCAGTGTTATCTCTGACGCATGCGCGATTACTCCAGGGTATTGTGTAAACTGATTTAAAAATCATGCGAGCGACTCACTTTGAGAATTAATATAAGATTGGTAGCTGAAACATCGGAAAAAGAAAAAGTAATATCCTAGATGCACGACCGAAAATGATGAAATATTCGATACACCAGGAAAACTTCAAGAAACACATAAAATTACTCCATTTCACTGTTGGCGCTATTCACGCTTCACTGATCTTTTCCTTTTTTTTTTGTCATTTCTTATCTGACTGTCTGTCTATCCGTCAGTTTTTTAAGACCCGATTTTCTTAGGAGCGGGTAGAAGTATCACGTTAAAATTTATTCCACACACTAGCGGGTGTAGTCTCTTGGCGGCGTTAAAAATTGAAGCTTCTAAGTCAGTGCAGTCAAAAGTAATGGCCGTTCATTTCACATAATTTGATACTCACAAACTCACTCACGAAAACCTATAAGGTCATTCTCGTAGATCTACGATCATAAAATTTGTCAAAAAAGAAGGTTAAACAGTACAACCAATGGCAAAACTCCGAAATCTGTGAATTTATGATTATATCACACGCAAAAAATATTCTTTTGAAATTGAAATTAAGACCATCAGTAGTTCTGCATTCAGAATGACTCGGCCGGAACGGTAAAGGTAAAAAAACAGGCACGGAATGAGTTTATTGCTTATATGACGCGTTCCGGAATTTATCCATCATCAGCTATCCGGGAGCGGTTACTGTAAGTAGACTTGGTACTTCAAGCTGTATCTGAAACAAACATTTGCAGAGTAGTTTACGTGCAATAATATCTCCTGGATATCTGATGACGAAGAAATTCTAAACACGTCATATGAGCAATAAAATCACTCCTTGCTGATGTTTGACTTTTACCATTGCGATTCCGTCAGCCTGAATGGATAACTAATTATTGTAATAATAGTATCTGCCCTCTTGCGTGACTTTATGTCACATTTACATTATTGAAATTAAAACACTCCCGAAAATCTTGGAATCCCTGGGACCGATATCCTGCCTGTAACAATGTCGATAATAGGCGAAAATGGTCGAGATTTTCGATTCCCGAAATGGATGAACTGTCTACAGAAGTACGAGGGTCACTCCAAAAGAAATTCACACTATTTTTCTAAAAATACTGTTTTCATTTTGCATGTGTGAAAGTCTTACAGTGTGTAGATACATCCTTCCCGCTTGTTTTCAAACTTAGTTCTATCTGTTCCCTTGAGTGGCGCCGTCACAGCTTGCCTTCTAGATGGCTGCTACACTTGACGTTCGTCAGAAGCAACGTGCTGTCATAGAATTCCTGTGATGTGAAAACGAGACAGTGGGAACCATCTACAAGAAGTTGAAAAAGGTGTATGGAGATGCTGCTGTCGATCACAGTACAATTAGTCGGTGGGCAAGCAGGTTACGTGACGAAAGCGGGCACGGCAATATTGAGTGTTGTCCTCGTAGCGGCAGGCCTCGTACTGCACACACTCCAGACAATGTGCAAAGAGTTAACGAATTGGTGACTGCTGACAGACGTATCTTAGTGAACGAATTGTCACGCTACGTTGGGATAGGGGAAGTAAGTGTTTGCAGAATAGTGAAAGTGTTGGCGTTAAAAAGGTTTGTGGCAGGTGGGTTCCCAGGATGTTGACAGCTGCTCACAAAGAAACAAGAAAAACGGTTTCCAGCGAATTTTTGAAACAGTACTAGAATGGTGGACATGAATTCCTTGGAAAAATTGTGACAGGTGATGAAATATGGCTCCATTATTTTTCATCAGAGACGAAGAGGCAATCAGTGGAGTGGCATCATGCAAACTCACCCAAGGGGAAAAAAAAATTCAAAACCACACCTTGTGCTGGAAAAATTATGGCTACGTTGTTTTTCGATTCCGAAGGACTCTTGCTTGTGGACATCATGCCAAGTGGAACCACCATAAATTCTGATGCATATGTGACGACTCTGAAGAAACTTCAAGCTCGACTGAGTCGTGTTCGACCATATCGGCAAAATCAGGACGTTTTCCTGTTCCGCTACAATGCACGGCCACATGCCAGTCAAAAAACAATGGAAGCGATCACAAATCTCGGATGGACAACACAGAAACACCCGCCTTCAGTCCTGACCTGGCTCCATGTGACTACGATCTCTTTGGGAAACTGAAAGACTCTTCGGGAACAGGATTTAAAGATGATGACTCCCTTGTACATGCTGCCGGACAGTGGCTCCAACAGGTTACTCCAGAATTTTACCATGCAGGTATACAGGCGCTGGTTAAAAGATGGCGTAAGGCACTTGAGAGGGATGGAAATCATGTGGACAAATGAAAATATTGTTCCTAAAGGATGTATCTACACACTGTGAAACTTCCGAACATGTACAATAAAAGATGGATTAAAAAAAAAAATGTGCATTTCTTTTGGAGTGACCGTCATAATTAAGTTTGTACGGAACCTTGGAACCTTCAGTGTAGTCCCACTCGCACCTGGCCAGTTTTCATGATAGTGAAATGCTGAGCTGTTAGTAGAGGAGCCATATTGTGAGTTAGCTTAGAAGCTGCCTGACTGGCACCATCCCAAACAAGTGTATCACTTGCAAAGGGGGTAGGTGAGGGGATAAAAGGGAGCGGATATGTGAGGGGGGTGCGGAGGGAAAATGGAGGGGGAAGGGAAAGGATGGAGAGGTGAGGTGAGGAATGGGGGGAAAAGGTGGAGTGATTGGTAGGGGGAGCGCTAGAAGAGGTTGAAATTTTATCCAAATTAGCACTGGATTGTTAATGATCCTGTAGTTGCGATCAAGAAAGGAGTGCGCAATTCTATCACATTTTCCTCGGGTTATTACGAGCTATAGTTTGTAGAGAGCCATCATGAGCTGCTGTTATAGACTTCGAGCGAACTCTGTGAGAGATATATCCAATGATTCATGATTAGCGCCAGCGAATGTTGTATCATGTTTCTGTGAAGCAGGCCTTTCTGCAGGGAGCTTACCTTGGTGACAGTGCTTTTTGTGGGGGAGTGAGAACGTGCGCGCAGCCTAAGCTTGGAATCGCGCTACGAGATATGCTGGCGGACTGAACACTGTACAAGAGTCTCAGTGCCACGTTCAGGTTTGAGAGAGAGCGCTTTCTACTGAAGTGCACTGAGAATGTAAGTTTTCTTTTAACGTCCTTTGCATGTAGCGATTTCTCGTGGCCAAAACAGGGTTACAATAAACAAACCACACACACCACAATACGCACAAACTCTCTCTCTCCCGCGAGCGCCACCGTGCGCGTTCGCACATACGCACGTACTACAAGAATCATGAGAGTGGTGCGAAATTATTTTTTGACGAGTTTATGTTGGTGTATGCAAATCGATCCCATGCTAATTTCTGTTTAAAGTGAAAACGTGAATAGAAGCACATAAACGTGCTGCGCCTACATTTCCTCAGAGTAATGCAGGCGACACAGCTAACCGGTCTTAAAAGATCTGTCGCCTGCTCCGCATTCTCAGAAGCTGTTCAACCCGCTGCTGGCTGCTGTGTGGCTATGGCTGTGTCGCGGATGTGGCGACCCTTCCGGCGGATCTCAGCCCACAGGCGTGTTGCGGTACGGCGCACGTCCTCTCTCGATCTGTCTCTCTCTCTCTCTCTCTCTTTCTCTCTCTCTCTCTTTCTCTCTCTCTCTCTCTCTCTCTCTCTCTCTCTCTTGTGAGACGAGTGCGTTTATTATCGGGTAGCCCGACCACGGCTATAACACCACACAGCACCTACACGTATTCCGACAGGTTCAATTTGATTGACAACTGAAGAAACGACAAACTTTGAAAGTTGATGCTTTCCCTCTTATTTAACTGCCCTTATACTCCAAATACTCTCGTATCCCTCTGGGGCATAACAGAGCAAACTTCTGCCTAGAGGCGATTTTCCATTAAATATATTGTATCATAGAGAAAAATAAGTTATCAGGAAGATGGAATGTACGATTGGCACTTGTTATTCTGTTAAGTGTGTCAAAACATTAATTATTGTTTTGGCCAAGAGTCTCAAGAATGGTCTGATGTAGCTCTCCGCTTTGTCCTGTGTAAGGTTCTTCAACTCTTCAAAATTACTGCACCTACGTCGTTTTGAATCTCCTTTCTGTAACCAAACATTAATCTCTCTCCCTCTCTCTTTCATTTTTATGCCTTTCTCTCTCTAACGCCCATCCTTTCTCCTAAGCGCACACACACACACACTTCCATGACGATTCGTTGATATCTCAGGATGTGTCGTGTCAACAGATGCGTTTGTTTAGCCAAGTTGTAGAACAAATGTCGTTTCTCTCCAATTCGATTTACTCAACATTAGTTGTTTGATTCTACAAGGAAATCGTAAGAACTTCGCCTCACTGATTTCATTCCTATTGGCAGGTTGTGTAGGGCACGACTAGGACATTAACAGGAAGACTCAACACTCTACAATTTTTGAAAGTATCGTGTTTGGAAAGTATAGGCGTAATTACTCTGTATTCTCTGTAGGGCCACTAGTGTTCACACAACCGAGCGAATAAGCGCTTAATTTCGTAAGAGTGTGGTCTGTGGAACGAATCTCGCTGCCGGTTTTTTTCCGTTACCACTTATTTGGCCCTGAGCGATATGGGACTCAACTGCTGAGGTCATAAGTCCCCAAGATCTTAAAACTGCTTAAACCTAACTAACCTAAGGACACGACACACATCCATGCCCGAGGCAGGATTCGAACCTGCGATCGTAGCAGATCGTAGCGCCTAGAGTCGCAAAGCCGGCCCGAGTGGCCGTGCGGTCTAGAACCAAACGGCCGACCGGAGTGGCCGTGCGGTTCTAGGCGCTACAATCTGGAACCGAGAGACTGCTACGGTCGCAGGTTCGAATCCTGCCTCGTGCGTGGATGTGTATGATGTCCTTAGGTTAGTTAGGTTTAATTAGTTCTAAGTTCTAGGGGACTGATGACTTCAGAAGTTAAGTCGCATAGTGATCAGAGCCATTTTAGAACCGCTCGGCCACTTCGGCCGGCGTTACCACTTATTTCTAACAACAGATTTATTACGACTTTGCAAAGCATCAATATTTAATCATTCATTTACTATGTTACTAATTTTTAATACGAAAAAGAGATTGGAAATGAAAAAAGGATACACGAGAACTTTCATTCCAGTCAGTGTAGCCATTTTATTTATATTACTGTATCTGCATTACTGACAAGTATAATGTATAACCTACGCAGAACTGCGCTAATAAAATGGATGATAATGATCGTAGAAATATGGATGACAATAATCATCGCGACATACAGCAAGTGTAATGGACACCGAAGTTTTACATGTCCAAGGTTTTTTTTAGTATGACTATTGCAAACAAACTTGGTTTACGTTGTTCTCGGTCGTAACACAGTTTAGTAGTGTACCAAGCACAGTGCTGAATGTTGGTGCAGATATCTTACAAAAAAAAAGGGAGGGGGGAAGTACAGTAGTTCCAGCAGAGACCTCGCTCTTATGAAACTAAGCGCGTACTCGCTCAGCTACCGACTCCTTGCATATCAGCGACCATACAAAGTATATAAGGACGTCTAAAATTTCCAAGTAACATGTTTTCTAAAACTATTGAGATTTGCACCTTCCTATTTATACATGTTAAAGTACTTGTCATGCCCTATACATCCTGGCATTTCTTATTAAGTCAGTGAAGCGAAGCTCTTACGGTACCCTTGTAAGCATCTAATCTTCATTGTTTTTCTCTGCCACCGTGCTTTAAAAGAGAGTATGCTTTTCTTCTCCAAACTATTTATCGTCCACGTTTCACTTCTGTGAAAGCTTAAACTGCAAACAGATACCTTCTAAAACACTCCCTAACACTCAAATTTATGTTGGATTTTAGCAAATTCCTCTTTTCAGCATAGGTTCTCTTCCTGTTACCAGTCTTCATTTTATATCCTCTCTGCTTCGGCCGTCGTCAGTTAATTTGCCGTCAAAATAACAGCACTCATCGACCACTTCTAGTGTCTCATTTCCTAATCTAACTCCCTGAACATTTCTTGATTTTATAAGACTACATTCCACCGCACTACTTTTGATGATGTCCATCTTATAATACTTTCAATTACACTCAGTTTATCTCCCACCTCCTTTTCCGTCTGTGACAGAATAACACTGAAGCGCCAAAGAAACTGGTGTACGTAAGCGTGTTCAAATACAGAGATATGTTAACAGGCAGAATACGGCACTGCAGGCAGCAACGCCTATATAAGACAACAAGTGTCTGGAGCAGTTGTTAGATCGGTTACTACGGTTACAATGGCAGGTTATCAAGATTTAAGTGAGTGTGAATGTGATATTATAGTCTGCGCACGAGCGATTAGACACAGCATCTCCGAGGTAGCAATGAGGTGTGGATTTTCCCGTACGACCATTTCACCAATTTATCGCCAATTTCAGAAATCCGGTAAAACTTCAGATCTCCAACATCGAAGCTCCTGGAAAAGACCCTACAAGAACGGCAAGAGAATCGTCCGACGGGACATAAGTGCAACCCTTCCGCAAACTGCTGCAGATTTCAATGCTTGGCCATCAACAAGTGTCAGCGTGCGAACCATTCAACGAAACATCATCGATATGGGCTTTCGGAGCCGAAGGCCTACTCATGGACACTTGATGACTGCACGACACAATGCTTTACCCCTCGCCTGGTTCTAGGCGCTTCAGTCTGGAACCGAGCGACCGCTATGGTCACAGGTTCGAATCCTGCCTTGGGCGTGGATGTGTGTGATGTCCTTAGGTTAGTTAGGTTTAAGTAGTTCTGCATTCTAGGGGACTGATGACCTCAGATGTTAAGTCCCTTAGTGCTCAGAGCCATTTGAACCATCTGAGCCCTCGCCTTGGACTGTCAACACCGACATTGGATTGTTGATGACTGGAAACATGTTGCCTGATCGGACGAGCCTCGTTTCAAATTGTATCTAGCGGATGGACGTGTACGGGTATGGAGACAACCTCATGAATCCATGGTCCATGTATGTCAGCAGGGGACCGTTCAAGCTGGTGGAGGCTCTATAATGGTGTGGGGCCTGTGCAGTTGGAGTGACATAGCACCCCTGATACGACTCTGACAGGCGACGAGTAAGTAAGCATCGTGTCTGACCACCTGCATCCATTCTCGTCCATTTTGCATTCCGACGGACTTGGGCAATTCCAACAGGACAGTGCGACGCCTCACATGTCCAGAATTGCTACAGAGTGGCTCCAGGAACACTCTTCTGAGTTTAAACACTTCCGCTGTCCACCAAACTCTGCAGACATGAACATTATTGGGCATATCTGGAATGCCTTCTAAAGTGCTGTTTAGAAGAGATCTTCACCTCCCTCGTACTCTTACGTATTTATGGACAGCTCTGCAGCATTCATGATGTCAGTTCCCTCCAGCACTACTTCAGACTTTAGTCGAGTCCACACCACGTCGTGTTGGAGCACTTCTGCGTGTTCGCGGGGGCAGGTGTACCAGTTGATTTGGCTCTTCAGTGTATAACGTCATAGGCAAACTTGAAAGCTTCTTCGATCTTAAGTTTAATTCCCTCTCCAAATTTCTACTTGATTCCCTTACTGCTTGTACACACTGAATGATACTGGGGATCGGTCAAAACCGTATCTCACTCTCAACTAATACTTCGTTTTCACGATCTCCGGCTCTTCTAACTGTAGACTGGTTTCTGTACAAGCTGTAGATAACGTTTCACTCCCTGTTTTTTTAATCTACAAATGCTTTGAAAGTATGTTTGCCATCTTCTAACATAAATCATCCGTATTGCCTCGCATGTTCCTAATTGACCTTTCTCGAGGTTTGCATCTACCAATTTCTCCATCCTTCTGTAAATAACTTGCGTCAATATTTTGCAACCATAACTTAGGAAGTTAACTGCTCAGTAATATTCACACTTCAGTCCTTGCCTTCTTTGAGATTGTAATTATTACATTCCTAATACAGCGCACAAAACACAAATTGTGAAACAGTTTGGCACTATGCAATTAAATAATACGAAATTTGAGACTCTTGCTCTTATAGCAGCCCTCCTGAAACCATTGTTTGCTAAAACTAGTTGATAAGGGAAGGAATCCCTAGAATTTGTCGACCTGGAAAAGCGTTCGACAATGTCAAATGGTGCACGATGTTCGAAATTCTAAGAAAAATAGGGGTAAGCTACAGGAAGAGAGCCAAGAGGGAATATTAAGAGTGAACGACCTAGAACGAAGTGTTCCGTTTAAAAAGGATGTAAGACAGGGATGTAGTCTTTGAACTCAACTGTTCAATCTGTACGTCGAAGAAGCAATGATGCAAATAAAAGAACGTGTTAGTAGTGGAATTATAATTCAAGCTGAAAGGAGTCAACGATTCGATTCGCCGATGACATTGCTATACGAATTAAAGTGAAGAAGAATTACATGACCTGCTGAATGGAATGAACAATCTGATGAGTAGAGAGTATGGATTGAGAGAAAGTTCAAAAAAGATGAAGGTAATGAGAAATAGCAGAAAAGAAAACACCGAGAAACTTGACATAAGGATTGGTGGTCACGAACTAGATGAAGTTAAGGAATTGTACTATCCAGTCAGCAATTTAACCAAAGACGGACGGAGTAAGGAGGGCATCAAACGCAGACTAGCACTGGCAAAAAGGGCGTTACTGGTCAAGAGAAGTCTACTAGTATCAAACACTGGCCTTAATCTGAGGAAGAAATTTCTGAGAATGTACGTTTGGAGCACAGCGTTATATGGTAGTGAAACATGAATTGTGGGAAAACCGGACCAGAAGATAATCTAGGTATTACCGGATGATAAAGAAGTAGATTTCAGTTAATACATGTTTCAAAAAGTAAGAAAAAATATATCAACCGCCACTATATATTTAAAGAGCACATCAACTGACACCTGTAAGCTCAACAGATCAAATCATTCAATGGATATTTATGAAATAATCTGAAATGTAAGTTTTGCCAAAATTAGGGAAATATTACTTGAACTCTGTATGTATAGTGCAAATAGCAGTTCTATAAAAGAATGTACACTGTTCAAAAGAATTAGGGGAACACGCTTATGTGCTTGATACTGGTGTACCTGTGGTCTTATTCTACGGCTTGAGATGTAACCATTAAAATCATTCGCCATCTCTTGGCTGTGTGATGCACCACAATGTCAGGTGACCTTTCAGAGGAAGTGAATACCGGTGTCCCAGTGTTTTCTTGTGAGGTACGCAGATGGCAGTTGCCATATTTGGACGTCGTACTCAATCAGGCAGATGCAATGCGACATCTTAATGCAGTGTGAGTTGCAAATGCCTCACGTTTCATTCAACAAGGTTGGACTTCCCGTCATGGTGCAGCAAATGCTAATATTTTTCCATCTGCCATCTACAGGGAGGCAGGTCGGTACACGAGGCGTATTGGAGAAGGTCGCCGATGCATTACAACCCCACGTGAAGACCGATATGCGGCCACCTCTGTGCTGCGGCGTCGTAAGACTACCGCCAGAGCACTGCAAGACGGTCTCACAATGGCCGCTGGAGTCCGATCAGACTGTAATGAATAGGTTACGAATTGGGATGGTACGACCTAGACGACCTGAACGAGTACCGCCCTGAAACGACAACATCTCGCACCTCGCCTTCGTTTCTGCCATTCCCATGCCAACTGGCAACTTCTTCACTGGCCGAACATGTTATTTGCAGACGAATTTACGTGTGTGTGTGGAGGCCCTCTGGTGACCGGTACCTGCCAAATACTGTCCAGGAAAGAGACATTTTTCCAGTGTTCTGTGAGGTTGTGGAGAGGCTTCAATATTGCCTGTACATGGAAATAATAGAATGGCTGGCTGTGAGTCGTAACTTAAACTCCATCGTGCACATGTGGGACATGCTTGACAGATCTGTTCGTGGTCGTCCTGTTCCAGCAAGAACTCTTATGGGCTCTCATTGAAGAATGGTTCAAATGGCTCTGAGCACTATGGGACTCAACTGCTGTGGTCATTAGTCCCCTAGAACTTAGAACTACTTAAACCTAACTAACCTAAGGACATCACACACATCCATGCCCGAGGCAGGATTCGAACCTGCGACCGTAGCAGTCGCACGTTCCGGACTGCGCGCCTAGAACCGCGAGACCACCGCGGCCGGCATTGAAGAATGGGAACGGATACCACAGGCGAGCTTCAGTAGACATACGGAGCATGGCGCGTAGGTATTAGGCAATGGTAAACACTCACGGAGGGCATGCACGTTGTTCAAGTTCTCAAAGTCCAA
This sequence comes from Schistocerca gregaria, assembly GCF_023897955.1. Taxonomy (NCBI): domain Eukaryota; kingdom Metazoa; phylum Arthropoda; class Insecta; order Orthoptera; family Acrididae; genus Schistocerca; species Schistocerca gregaria. The sequence goes on from NC_064922.1 coordinate 427,170,383, forward strand.
TGAAGAGCACTCGGCATGAATGAATGTTTCCACTTTGTTTTCGACACTTATCAGTTCTTTAAGTCCTTTTTATGTAAATTACCTTAATGGTTTTTTCTTACATATTTAACTTGTGAAAGATAAAGGTATAATTTGGTAACTTACCCACTCCTCAATAATTGCTCACTGGAGTATCAGACCATGTTGCAAAGCCGTCTACCACCAACCTGTTGGGTATGTGAGATGACAGTTCAAATGGTTCAAATGGGTCTGAGCACTAGGGGACTTAACTGCTGTGGTCATCAGTCCCCTAGAACATAGAACTACTTAAACCTAACTAACCTAAGGACATCACACACATCCATGCCTGAGGCAGGATTCGAACCTGCGACCGCAGCAATCGCGCGGTTCCGGACTGCGCGCCTAGAACCGCGAGACCACCGCGGCCGGATGAGATGACAGAATGGCGGCACACACCCATATTCAATTTCGGGAACTGCTAATAGCGTCCACGTCACACATGACTGCCACCACTTCTCCTTAGATATCATCTTCCAGTATTTTTTCTTTTTTAAATCAGTCTTCTGACTGGTTTGATGCGGCCCGACACTAATTCCTCTCCCGTGCCAACTTCTTCGTCTCAAAGAAACACTTGGAACCTACGTCCTCAATTATTTGCTGTATTCCTCTATAGTTTTCGCCTGCTACAGTTCCCTCTAGATCCAAGGAAGTGATCCTCTGTTATCTTAACACGTGTCCTATCATCCTGTCTTGACTGGAATACTCGCTTTCAAATTTTAAAGGTGGCAGGGGTAAAATACAGGGAGCGAAAGGCTATTTACAATTTGTACAGAAACCAGATGGCAGTTATGAGAGTCGAGGGGCACGAAAGGGAAGCAGTGGTTGGGAAGGGAGTGAGACAGGGTTGTAGCCTCTCCCCGATGTTATTCAATCTGTATATTGAGCAAGCAGTAAAGGAAACAAAAGAAAAATTTGGAGTAGGTATTAAAATCCAGGGAGAAGAAATAAAAACTTTTAGGTTCGCCGATGACATTGTAATTCTGTCAGAGACGGCAAAGGACTTGGAAGAGCAGTTGAAAGGAATCGACAGTGTCTTGAAAGGAGGGTATAAGATGAACATCAACAAAAGCAAAACAAGGATAATGGAATGTAGTCGAATTAAATCAGGTGACGCTGAGGGAATTAGATTAGAAAATGAGATCCTTAAAGTAGTAAAGGAGTTTTGCTATTTGGGACTCAAAATAACTGATGATGGTCGAAGTAGAGAGGATATAAAATGTAGACTGGCAATGGCAAGGAAAGCGTTTCTGAAGAAGAGAAATTTGTTAACATCGGGTATAGATTTAAGTGTCACGAAGTAGTTTCTGAAAGTATTTGTATGGAGTGTAGCCATTTATGGAAGTGAAACATGGACAATAAATAGTTTGGTCGAGACGAGAATAGAAGCTTTTGAAATGTGGTGCTACAGAAGAATGTTGAAGATTAGGTGGGTAGATCACGTAAGTAATGAGGAGGTATTGAATAGGGTTGGGGAGAAGAGAAGTTTGTGGCACAACTTGACTAAAAGAAGGGATCGGTAGGTAGGACATGTCCTGACGCATCAAGGGATCACAAAATTAGCATTGGAGGGCAGTGTGGAGGGTAAAAATCGTAGAGGGAGACCAAGAGGTGAATACACTAAGCAGATTCAAAAGGATGTAGGTTGCAGTAGGTACTGGGAGATGAAGGAGCTTGCATAGGATAGAGTAGCATGGAGAGCTACATCAAACTAGTCTCAGGACTGAAGACCACAACAACAACATCATCCTGTCCCTTCTCCTTGTCGGTGTTTTCCACATATTCCTTTCCTCTCCGATTTTTCGCAAAACCTCCTCATCCTCTACCTCGTCAGTCCACCTAATCTTCAACATTCATCTGTAGCACCACATCTCAATTGCTCCATCCATGTACTTGCAAACCCCAATTGAAAATTTCTCAGTTTTCGAACATTAAATATTTTTGACTTATTTTCTTGCATCTATTTCAGGTTACTGAATTTCACAGGTTTAAAAGAACTCCTAGCTACCTGCTAGCAAAAGTATTTCAGGTAGACTGCGAATGAGAAAAGATAATTCGTTCAAATGGCATCAGGACTTCTACATCCAAATTACAACTACATAAATACTTCTAAAGCCACTGTACTGTGCGTGGCAGAGCGTAGCCCTGTACCACAATTAGCCGTTTCCTCTCCTGTTCCACTAGCAGAAAGAGCGAGGGAAAACGGCTGTCTATAACCCTTCGTGTGAGCCCTAGTCTTTCGTATCTTATCTTCGTGGTCCCTAAGTGAAATGTATATTGGATCATTCTGCAGTCATCTTCAAATAAATGCCTGTTCTCTAAACTTTCTCAGTACTGTTCTTCGAAATGATTGTCTTCTTCCCTCCTGGGATTCCCACTTGTGCTCCCGAAGAATTTCTGTAACACTTCCATGCTGATCGAAACTACCGGTAACAAATTCAGCAGCTAGCCTCTGAACCTTGTTCGATGTCTTATTTCAGTCCGACCTGGTGCGGATCCCAAACACTCGACCAGTATTCCAGAGTAGGTCGGAACTACTCTTTCCTAAAATTCTCCCACTAAACCGAAGTCTACAATTAACCTTCCCTACCATAATGCTTATACGCTCGTTCCATTTCATATTACTTTGCAACGTTACGCCCAGATATTTAAACGATGTGACTGTGTCAAGCAGGTCACTACTAATGCTGTATCTGAACATTACTGGTTTTAAACGTAGGCTTCCGCGACCGTTGTCAGAGAAAATAAAATTCTTCTGAGCTTGAGGCCACATTGTCATCTGTAAAATTCCGACGTTTCAACGACTGTTGCAAGGCGCCTACCTCAGGGTGTATTGCTAAATGCATTTTGCAATACACCCTGATGCAGGCACCTTACAACAGTCACCGAAACGTCGGAATTTTACAGATGACAATCTGGCGTCAAACCCAGAAGAATTTTATTGACTATTACTGGTTTGCTTTACTAATCAACAGCATTAACTTACATTGTTCTACATTAAGAGCCAACTGCCATTCACCACACCAAGTAGAAATTTTGTCTAGGTTATCTCATAAGAACCTAAAGTCATTTACCTTCGACATCTTCCTGTACACCACAGCATCTTTAGTGAACAACCCCAGATTGCTGCCCACCCTGTCTGCCAGCTCATTTATGTGCACAGAAAATAGCATCGGTCCTGTCACACTTCCCTAAGGCGCAGTTGATGTTACCTCGGTCTAGGATGAACACTCTCCGTCCAGGACAACATACTGGTTTCTTTTGCTTAAGAAGTCTTCGGACCAGTCACGTATCTGGGAACCCATACCCTACGCACGTAGCTTCGTTAAAAGTCTGCGGTGGTGTACCCTGTGGAATGCTTTTAAGAAATCTAGAAGTATGGAATCTGCCTGTTGCTCTTCATCCATAGTTCGCAGTGTATCATGTGAAAAAAGAGCAATCTGTGTTTCGCATGAGCGATGCTTTCTAAACTCATGCTGATTCGTGGACGTGAGCTTTTTGGTCTCCATGAAATTTATTGTATTCGAACTCAGAATACACCCTAGAATTCTGTTTATCTGTAATTTTGCGAGTCCTTTCTTTTACCCTTCTTATATACAAGAGTTATCCGTACTTTTTTCCAGTAGCTTGGCACTTTGCCCTGGTTGAAAGATTCGCGATACATGCAAACTAAGTAAGGGGTCAATGACGTAGAGTACTCTTGTAAAACCGAATTGGGATTTCATCCGGACCTGGCGACGATTTGTTTTCCACTCTTTCAGTTATTTCTCTACGACAGGGATGCTAATCACTATGCTAATCACTATGCCATCTATACGGGACTCTCTTCCATGGTACGATTCTTCTGTGTGAATGATTTCATAAACGTGGAACTTCATACAGCGAACCAACCGCTTTGGAAGTAACCTGCAGAGTGGAGGTGGAGAGATGCATACACAGATTTGCGAAATGAGGCCTCATGCACCTGCGGAAGACGCCAGTGAACTTTGTAACGGATTAAATTACGGTAATTAATGTCTCCCCCATGAACCATGGACCTTGCCGTTGGTGGGGAGGCTTGCGTGCCTCAGCGATACAGATGGCCGTACCGTAGGTGCAACCACAACGGAGGGGTATCTGTTGATAGGCCAGACAACCATGTGGTTCCTGAAGAGGGACAGCAGCCTTTTCAGTAGTTGCAGGGGCAACAGTCTGGATGATTGACTGATCTGGCCTTGCAATATTAACCAAAACGGCCTTGCTTTGCTGGTACTGCGAACGGCTGAAAGCAAGGGGAAACTACAGCCGTAATTTTTCCCGAGGACATGCAGCTTAATCAAAGCTAACACTTGGTTTAAGAGTCATGAAAGAAGGTTGTATACATGGAAGAACCCTGGAGATACTAAAAGGTATCAGATATGTTATATAATGGTAAGACAGAGATTTAGGAGCCAGGTTTTAAATTGTAAGACATTTCCAGGGGCAGATGTGGACTCTGACCACAATCTATTGGTTATGACCTGTAGGTTAAAACTGAAAAATCTGCAAAAAGGTGGGAATTTAAGGACATGGGATCTGGATAAGCTGAAAGAACCAGAGGTTGTACAGAGTTTCAAGGAGAGTATAAGGGAACAATTGACAGGAATGGGGGAAAGAAACACAGTAGAAGAAGAATGGGTAGCTCTGAGGGATGAAGTAGTGAAGGCAGCAGAGGTTCAAGTAGGTAAAAAGACGAGGGCTGCTAGAATTCATCGGGTAACAGAAGAAATATTGAATTTAATTGATGAAAGGAGAAACTATAAAAATGCAGTAAATGAAGCAGGCAAAAAGGAATACAAACGTCTCAAAAATGAGATCGACAGGAAGTGCAAAATGGCTAAGCAGGGATGGCTAGAGGACAAATGTCAGGATGTAGAAGCTTGTCTCACTAGGGGTAACATAGATACTGCCTACAGGAAAATTAAAGAGACCTTTGGAGAGAAGAGAACCCAGTTCTAAGCAAAGAAGGGAAGGCAGAAATGTGGAAGGAGTATATAGAAGGTTTATACAAGGGCATTGTACATGAGGGCAATATTATGGAAATGGAAGAGGATGTAGATGAACACGAAATGGGAGATAAGATACTGCGTGAAGAGTTTGACAGAGCACTGAAAGACCTGAGTCGAAACAAGGCCCCCGGAGTAGACAACATTCCATTAGAACTACTGACGGCATTGGGAGAGCCAGTCATGACAAAACTCTACCAGCTGGTGAGCAAGATGTATGAGACAGGCGAAATACCCTCAGACTTCAAGAAGAATATAATAACTCCAATCCCAAAGAAAGCAGGTGCTGACAGATGTGAAAATTACCGAACTATCAGTTTAATAAGTCACAGCTGCAAAATACTAACGCGAATTCTTTACAGACGAATGGAAAAATTGGTAGATGCGGACCTCGGGGAGGATCAGTTTGGATTCCGTCGAAATGTTGGAACACGTGAGGCAATACTGACCTTACGACTTATCTTAGAAGAAAGATTAAGAAAAGGCAAACCTACGTTTCTAGCATTTGTAGACTTAGAGAAAGCTTTTGACAATGTTGACTGGAATACTCTCTTTCAAATTCTAAAGGTGGCAGGGGTAAAATACAGGGAGCGAAAGGCTATTTACAATTTGTACAGAAACCAGATGGCAGTCATAAGAGTCGAGGGGCAGGAAAGGGAAGCAGTGGTTGGGAAAGGAGTGAGACAGGGTTGTAGCCTCTCCCCGATGTTATTCAATCTGTATATTGAGCGAGCAGTAAAGGAAACAAAAGAAAAATTTGGAGTAGGTATTAAAATTCATGGAGAAGAAGTAAAAACTTTGAGGTTCACCGATGACATTGTAATTCTGTCAGAGACGGCAAAGGACTTGGAAGAGCAGTTGAACGGATGGACAGTGTCTTGAAAGGAGGATATAAGATGAACATCAACAAAAGCAAAACGTGGATAATGGAATGTAGTCAAATTAAATCGGGTGATGCTGAGGGAATTAGATTAGGAAATGAGACACTTAAAGTAGTAAAAGAGTTTTGCTATTTAGGAAGTAAAATAACTGATGATGGTCGAAGTAGAGAGGATATAAAACGTAGACTGGCAATGGCAAGGAAAGCGTTTCTGAAGAAGAGAAATTTGTTAACATCGAATATAGACTTATGTATCAGGAAGTCGTTTCTGAAAGTATTTGTATGGAGTGTAGCCATGTTTACATATGGAAGTGAAACATGGACGATAACTAATTTGGACAAGAAGAGAATATAAGCTTTCGAAATGTGGTGCTACAGAAGAATGCTGAAGATAAGGTGGATAGATCACGTAACTAATGAGGAGGTATTGAATAAGATTGGGGAGATGAGACGTTTGTGGCACAACTTGACTAGAAGAAGGGATCGGTTGCCTGTTCTCAGATGCCACAGAGTTTTATCCTCCTAATCTTCTTTCGATACAGCTCTCATTTCCGTGAATGCGACTATAGTTTCACTCCACTTTACCCTCAGACACCCTCGCCTCCGTCTCCTTGGCGGAGACAAGTTGTGCAGACACTGCGGCCAACGTTGTTCTTTCATCTGTTGGACGTGTCCATATCATCTCAGTGCATGAGTATCAGTCTTATCTGTGACTGGTTCCACCTCATCCAACTCCATTCTTCCATATTCAATCCTCAGTCGATTCAAGCGGGTCGTTATCATGGTCCTTAATAACCTGTCCATTTTGACTCCCTCAGCTTCCCCACTTTGACTCTCGTATAATTTCCATATGGTCCATATGTCAGAATGCTTTGAACCCAGCACGTAGCTACTTTCTTTGGTTGTCTGGATATCTGACAACTCCAAAAGATAACATTTAATGATCTAATAGCCACCCTCGCTCGACTTATTCTGTTAGATTTGTCCATGTCACACTGTCCAGTCTCATCGATTAGTGAATCCCGATGCTTGAACTCTTCTACCTTTCTTACCCGGCCAGACTCAAATCCCAAATCCTCACCTTCCCCACTTTCAACAACAATATATTTTGTTTTATTCGTAGTCTCCATTGTTCATAAGTATCCACCAACTTTCTCATTTAAAACATGGCGTCATCCTTATCCAGAGTCATACGTACTTGATTGTCAGCAAACAGTAATGAATGTAGACTTTGATGCTGTACTGTCACACCCAAACTTCTGCGCTGTCTGTTCCAGTAAGCAAGAGCAACTTCTGAATACAACTTAAATAAGACTGGTGATATAGAACATTCTTGTCTTAATCGTTTACTTATTTTGAAACTTTTCCATATGTTACGACTACCCATTACAACTGTGGTGGTAAAATCTTTTCACCAATTCCATTAATGCACCATCCTCTCGAACCTTTCCAGTGGTGTCCATAGTAACCTTCTTGGCACAGAATCATAGACCTGCTCTAAATGAAGAAACACAAAATGGAGATCTCGATTTTTGAGATCATTTTCTTTGCGATCATTTTCTGACACATCTGGCGTACACAAAATGTATTATCAGTACCCGACTGTTCCTGCGGTACGTCATCTGCGCAATCTTTTCCAATCTCTTTTCTACTATATTTCTGAACAGCCTAGTCAACGGGACCAATACACTTCCCCCCTGTATTTAGTCGGAGCTCTCCTGCTCCCTTTCTTTTATATGGCGGCAATGTATGATATCTCCCATTCGGGCGGGACTGAATCTCCTTGAACCACTTTGTTATAGCAGCTCCTAGTGCTGCCACTACTTTCGGTCCTCCATTCTTCAATAATTCCATTACTACACCTCCAGGACCGGCTGGATGCTTTTCCATTTTTTTATTTACGAAGGGCATAATAAACTTCATAATCAGCCGCATCTTCTTCAACACTTCCCTATCGTCTTTAAGAAGATCTTTCAAATGTGCCTTCCACTCATTCTATCTCCTATTCTATTTTTAGCAGGAGCTTTTATTTGACATATAAGTCGTCCGGCTTCTGGTGCCCTCTTGTGTCCAACTAAAAGTTCTTCATAGCGACATTTATTCTCCCACGACGTCTCTGTAGCATGGATAACCGTCCATTTTATTTTTCTCTTAATTATGTTGTAATGATCCCTATCTTCTTGTCTTTTTGAGCTTAACAATTTCTGGTAAGCAGTCTTATTTTCTTCAGCCCTTCCTTTTATGGGCCGAGTCACCTACTCAGCACCCCTCCCTCTCCCCCTCCTCTTCCAAGGGCCTCCTCAGCAGCTCCCAGTAGACATGATTTTAAACCCCCCTACCGAAATATTATGTGGAATTAGACGTATTATGCAGGTCAAGTTTGGTCCACCATATCTTCCAGAATATTGGTCTGTCTTAGTGTCCTATGAAATTCCTCTTCGAAGACAACTGTAGCTTCTTCCGTTATTGTTACTACATGTTGCCTGAAAGATAAGCGTATGGTAAGAAACTGTGAACGACAATATCAAATCAGTATTAAGAAAGAGGAACAATAAATGGATAAATAAATACAATATTTTAAAAAATCTCTGCAACAATAACGCAGTACCACTGCTGGTTAAAGGAGAGTGCCTCTACGCAAGTGAATGCCTATCGTGGAATTATAAGTTAAACAGATAACATTCTGATGATGAAATCCCTAGTAAGTGTCGAAACCTAGTTCTATGTAACTACCAGTTATGTGGAACCAGTCGGCTTTATAATCCTATGTTGAAAGTAGTATAGGGTAGCCGAATAACAGGCATGTTCAAAACTGCAAGATTAAAAACATTAAAAGGAAGAATCATGAGGAAACATTTAGGCCGATAAGAATTAGAGAAACCTGTAAATCAGGAAACAATGATTGAATATATCAAAATATAGAAATAATAACAGAAGCATAAAGGAAAAAAGACGACAGTCCGCCGAAGAAGATCAGTGACTGAGGTATTCCGAACTTCCTTTTATTTCAGTCACAAACACATTTTATTTAGTGCAATGTAAAGGATACACGTAACGTGTATCCGCAGGACATGTGGCCTGTAGTTGAAGAAGTGTCATGATGATCTCTCCATTGGAAAAAGATTCCGGAATAGTCCCCCATTCGGATCTCCGGGAGGGGACTGCCAAGGGGGACGTTACCATGAGAAAAAGATCGAATAATCAACGAAAGGATAATGTTCTACGAATCGGGGCGTGGAATGTCAGAAGCTTGAACTTGGTAGGGAAACTAGAAAATCTGAAAAGGGAAATGCTAGATATAGTAGGGGTCAGTGAAGTGAAGTGGATGGAAGACAAGGATTTCTGGTCAGATGAGTATCGGGTAATATCAACAGCAGCGGAAAATGGTGTAACAGGTGTAGGATTCGTTATGAATAGGAAGGTAGGGCAGAGGGTGTGTTACTGTGAACAGTTCAGTGACCGGGTTGTTCTAATCAAAATCGACAGCAGACCAACACCAACAACGATAGTTCAAGTATACATGCCGACGTCGCAAGCTGAAGATGAACAAATAGAGAAAGTGTATGAGGATATTCAAAGGGTAATGCAGTATGTAAAGTGGGACGAAAATCTAATAGTCATGGGCGACTGGAATGCAGTTGAGGGGAAGGAGTAGAAGAAAAGGTTACAGGAGAATATGGGCTTGGGACAAGGAATGAAAGAGGAGAAAGACTAATTGAGTTCTGTAACAAGTTTCAGCTAGTAATAGCGAATACCATGTTCAAGAATCACAAGAGGAGGAGGTATACTTGGAAAAGGTCGGGAGATACGGGATGATTGCAATTAGATTACATCATGGTCAGACAGAGATTCCGAAATCAGATACTGGATTGTAAGGCGTACCCAGGAGCAGATATAGACTCAGATCACAATATAGTAGTGATGAAGAGTAGGCTGAAGTTCAAGACATTAGTCAGGAAGAATCAATACGCCAAGAAGTGGGATACGGAAGTTCTAAGGAATGACGAGATACTTTTGAAGTTCTCTAACGCTATAGATACAGCAATAAGGAATAGCGCAGTAGGCAACACAGTTGAAGAGGAATGGACGTCTCTAAAAAGGGCCATCAGAGAAGTTGGGAAGGAAAACATAGGTACAAAGAAGGTAGTTGCGAAGAAACCATGGGTAACAGAAGAAATACTTCAGTTGATTGATGAAAGGAGGAAGTACAAGCATGTTCCGGGAAAATCAGGAATACAGAAATACAAGTCGCTGAGGAATGAAATAAATAGGAAGTGCAGGGAAGGTAAGACGAAATGGCTGCAGGAAAAATGTGAAGACATCGAAAAAGATATGATTGTCGGAAGGACAGACTCAGCATACAGGAAAGTCAAAACAACCTTTGGTGACATTAAAAGCAACGGTGGTAACATTAAGAGTGCAACGGGAATTCCACTGTTAAATGCAGAGGAGAGAGCAGATAGGTGGAAAGAATACACTGAAAGCCTCTATGAGGGTGAAGATTTGTCTGATGTGATAGAAGAAGAAACAGGAGTCGATTTAGAAGAGATAGGGGATCCAGTATTAGAATCGGAATTTAAAGAGCTTTGGAGGACTTACGGTCAAATAAAGCAGAAGGGATAGATAACATTCCATCAGAATTTATAAAATCATTAGGGGAAGTGGCAACAAAACGACTATTCAAGTTGGTGTGTAGAATATATGAGTCTGGCGACATACCATCTGACTTTCGGAAAAGCATCATCCACACAATTCCGAAGACGGCAAGAGCTGGCAAGTGCAAGAATTATCGCACAATTAGCTTAACAGCTCATGCATCGAAGCTGCTTAAAAGAATAATATACAGAAGAGTGAAAAAGAAAATTGATAAAGCGCTTCGTGACGATCAGTATGGCTTTAGGAAAAGTAAAGGCACGAGAGAGGCAATTCTGACGTTACGGCTAATAATGGAAGCAAGGCTAAAGAAAAATCAAGACACGTTCATAGGATTTGTCGACCTGGAAAAAGCGTTCGACAATATAAAATGGTGCAAGCTGTTCGAGATTCTGAAAAAAGTTGGGGTTAGCTATAGGGAGATTCGGGTCATATACAATATGTACAACAACCAAGAGGGAATAATAAGAGTAGACGATCAAGAACGAAGTGCTCGTATTAAGAAGGGTGTAAGACAAGGCTGTAGCCTTTCGCCCATACTCTTCAATCTGTACATCGAAGAAGCAATGATGGAAATAAAAGAAAGGTTCAGGAGTGGAATTAAAATACAAGGTGAAAGGATATCAATGATACGATTCGCTCATGACATTGCTATCCTGAGTGAAAGTGAAGAAGAATTAAATGATCTGCTGAACGGAATGAATAGTCTAATGAGTACACAGTATGCTTTGAGAGTAAATCGGAGAAAGACGAAGGTAATGAGAAGTAGTAGAAATGAGAACAGCTAGAAACTTAACATCAAGATTGATGGTCACGAAGTCGATGAAGTTAAGGAATTCTGCTACCTAGGCAGTAAAATAACAAATGACGGTCGGAGCAAGGAGGACATCAAAAGCAGACTCGCTATGGCAAAAAAGGCATTTCTGGCCAAGAGAAGTCTACTAATATCAAATAGCGGCCTTAAATTGAGGAAGAAATTTCTGAGGATGTACGTCTGGAGTACAGCATTGTATGGTAGTGAAACATGGACTGTGGGAAAACCGGAACAGAAGAGAATCGAAGCATTTGAGATGTGGTGCTATAGACGAATGTTGAAAATTAGGTGGACTGATAAGGTAAGGAATGAGGAGGTTCTATGCAGAATCGGAGAGGAAAGGAATATGTGGAAAACACTGATAAGGAGAAGGGACTGGATGATAGGACATCTGCTGAGACATGAGGGAATGACTTTCAGGTACTAGAGGGAGCTGTAGAGGGCAAAAACTGTAGAGGAAGACAGAGATTGGAATACGTCAAGCAAATAATTGAGGACGTAGGTTGTAAGTGCTACTCTGAGATGAAGAGGTTAGCACAGGGGAGGAATTCGTGGCGGGCCGCATCAAACCAGTCAGTAGACTGATGACCCCCACAAAAAAAGGACACATGAATACATCTATACTAGCTTTTTACTCTCGCCTAGCCCGCGTATGCGTATATCGCATATATTGAACTTCTCTCCTGTCTTACTCCATAACGACTCCAGGAGGGATGTTGCATTTATCCATTTTTCAACCATGTGGCTTGGTCTTAAGTCCCGAAACACGTTGACAATGTTAATGACTCGCTGCGGTGCTCAATTTCGCGATCTGAGTGACACGCTAACAGCACAAATAAGAATCAAATTGCACTTCGTACTTATAAAAGTATTCCGAGCGAAGTAAGTACAGGAAATAATGATAATAGGTCGTCTTAGAACATTTTTACATATGGCCCCCTTTTCATAGTCATCGTATTCCTAAAATGCTTCCATACACAAAATAAATCTTCTATTATCACTGAGGAAAGAAATAAACAATAAAAAGTGGATCCGAGAAATTAAAGAAGATTAGGAAATACTGTACACAACGTAAAAGCAGAAGAAAGAACAGAAAGAGATATTTTCTGAAGGAACCTACTGATTTTAGAAGAATTCCTAAGCAGAAGCAGGAAGAGAACAGATGTAAAGTGGTCTGAAGAAAGAAAGAAAGATGAAAGAATGTAGGAGGGAAAGGAATGGGTAGAAGATACTGAAACTGCCATATGGTCCCTGTTTGGCCAAAAAAAACAGATTAGAAAGTTCTTAGGAACAAGTAAATAGCTTAACCTGCCTGATGGAAGGTTATCTTCAACACATACATACTCATTTCAGTGCCGACTAATGTCGATCGGAATGGCTGCTCTCCCCTGTCGGAGAGCGATATATGAAGGCTGGCTAACAGCAAGACGCCCCCTGGGGTGGATGCTGGTGCCAGATTTGAAGCTGCGTGGGCGTCGTGTGTGGCGCAGCAGCTGCAGCAGCAGCAGCGGGGTTTCGCGGTGCGGGGGTGGCCGAGGGCGGCGCCGCCCACGCGCTCGCTCTGGTCCGCAGTGCACCATCCACGTCGGCGCCCCTCTGCCGCCTCCACCAGTGTACGGTGCCCCCGATACTGCAGGGTCGTTGACCTCTGTCTCTTTGTTATAGCCTATACAGCTTCTTTTACCGGGGGCGTTTAATAAATAATACAAGGTTGAAATGTGACATTTGCTGTGGGACGTCGTATAATATTGGTGCTGCTATACGTAGCCTTCAAAACGGCGTTTGGCCGAGCGATGTAGTGCCGTAGCTAGAGCACTATACTCGCATTCGGGAGGACGACGGTTCAAACTCGTGTCTGGCTATCCCGATTTATGTTTTCCGTGATTTCCCTAAGTCGCTTCATGCAAATGCCGGAATGGTTACTTTTAAAGGGCACGGACGATATCCTTCTCTATCCTTTTCTCATCTGATGAGACCGATCGCTCGCTGTATGGTCCCCTCCCCCAAAATCAACCAACCAACCAATCAAAAAGGCGTTCGAAGCAAAGAGCTCTCCTTCAGTTTCTTTTGGAGGGAAACCAGAGCATCGCAGAAATTCATAAGCGCTTGCACAATGTCTACGGAGACCTGACAGTGAACAAAAGCACGGCGACTCATTGGGCGAGCATCTGTCATCATCGCGACACGGTTCCGCAAACCTGCCGGATCTTCCGCGTGCCGGCCGGTCGCACACAACTGTCACTCCTTCGATGATTGGACGTGCAGACACTCTCATTCGAGGTGATCGACGGATCACAGTGAAACACTGGACGTCTCTGTTGCTCGTGCTGATACACCCATCCACCAGTCGGGGTACTCTGAAGCGGGTGCCCGCTGGGTTACTTGCCGTCTAACTGAAGACCATAAAGAGCAGCGAAGGACCACCTGCATGGAATTGTTCGCACGTTACGAGGCTCAAAATGGCTCAAATCGTTCTGAGCACTATCGGACTTAACATCTGAGATCATCAGTCCCCTAGCACTTAGAACTACTTAAGCCTAACTAACCTAAGGACATCACACACACCCATGCCCGATGCCGGGTTGGAACCTGCGATCGTAGCGGTCGCTCCGTTCCAGACTCGTTGCGAGACTGTTCTTGACAAATTTTTGCCAAACAACGTCGCAGTAGGTGAAACATAGGTTTATTGCTTTGAACCGGAAAAAAAAACTGCAATCCATAGAGTAGCTGACACCACCTCTCCTACCAAGAAAAAGTTCAAAATCACACCCTCAGCCGGTAATGTCACGGCGATAGTCTTCTGGGACTCTAAATGGGTTATTCTGAGTGATGTACTCCCTCACAGTGCAGCTGCCAACTCTGAAATGCATTGTGCTTCCCTCAGGAAACCTAAGAAACGACTTCAGGGTGTTCGTCGCCACAAAAATGCTAACGATCATCTCCTTCGCCTTGACAACGCATTGTGTTACACAAGTCTGCGCACCCGAGAGAGGTCACAGAACTTCATTGGAGTGTTCTTCTTCAATCACCCTACAGCCCTGTTCACGCACCTTCCTATATCCACCTGTTTACCCCAATGAAGGGTGCATCCCGAAGGAAGCAGTAGCTGGCTGAAGCAGTAGCTGGCTGATGTTGAGATTATTGATGCAGCAAGACGTTGGCTCCGACGACGATCAGTTGAATGGTACAATGCGGGCATATAGACCCTCCCACTATCGTGGGGAAGGACCGTCACATTAAACGGAGACTATGTTGAAAGAAAGGGTTTTCTAACCAAAAGAGTGAGGAATAATATGGTGAACTGTAATCCTGAATAAAACGAACCTGCTTTCAGAAAAAAAAGTGTTGCAGTATTTATAGAATGCCTCTCGTACATTTACACTATCTGTTAAGAAGTATTTGACTCCCTATGTTAAGTGGTTCAAAAATGGTTCAAATGGCTCTAAGCCCTATGGGACTTAACATCTGAGGCCATCAGTCCCCTAGAACTTAGAACTACTTAAACCTAACTAACCTAAGGACATCACACACATCCATGCCCGAGACAGGATTCGACCTGCGACCGTAGCAGCATCGCGGTTCTGGACTGAAGCGCCTAGAACCGCTCGGCCACAGCGGCCGGCTGTTAATTGCAATCGACCACTACATGTCATGAGAGGCGGCCCGTCAGAACAAAGAGGGCGGGCAGCATTGTGTTGTCAGCAAAGAAACAGCAACACCACAGCCGCTCGTTCAGAACAGCTAAGTGACTTCGAATATGGAGTTGTCGCTGGATTTCATTTGCGTAACAGATTCATCAGGGTTATTACAACGCTTCTAAAGCTGCCCAAGTCTACTGTTGGCTATATTATTGTGAAGTGGAAATGTGAAGAAGGAAAGTCAACAGCTAAAGCAAGACCAGGGACACCTCGAGTGCTGACGAATAAGGACCGTCGAGCACTGCGGAGTGTGCTTTCCAAAATTACGAGAGATTAGCAGAAGGAAACACTCGTTAGTTTCATTTATGACTATGACTTTGCGGAAGGAGTTGAAAAGAATGGTATACGATGTGTGACAATAAATTAATGAGACTAATTTGAAAAAAAAAATGTTGCTTATCGTTTTAGTCAAGTTTAGTGTTGCCTCCTTCAAAGTAGTTCCCTTCTGACTGCACACACTTTTTCCTGCGCTTCTGCCATTGATGGTAACATTTCTGGAACTCATCTTCTGTAATATCCTCCAAGACCCTCGTCACAGTTTCTTGGACAGCTTGTGTTGTTTGAAATTTGTGTCCTTTGACCGCCGTTTTGACTCTTGAAAATAGAAAAAATTCGCACGGAGTGATATCTGGTTAATAAGGTGGCTGTGGCAGTAATGATATTTGTTTTGAGGCTAAAAATTGCTGTACCGACAGAGTAGTATGGGATGGAGCATTGTCGTGATGCAGAATCCAACTATCAGCAATGTTGGCACGGACAGGGAGAACTCTTTTACGAAGTCATTCTAAAATTTCTTTGTAGTAATATTGGTTAACTGTTTGTCCAGGAGGCACCCACTCTGTATGAACAATTTCCTTGGAATCAAAGAAGCACACTAGCATGCATTTCACTTTTGACTTTGACATGTGAGCTTTCTTTGGTCTGGATCATCCCTTTGAGCACCATTGCGAAGTTTGGCATTTTCTCTCTGGATCGTACTAAAAAAAAAAAAAAAACAACTTTCATCACCACTGATAACACGACTCAACAATTCTGGATTGATTTCCGTTTGCTCTAACAGATCGGCTGCTGTTGTGGTGTGAGATTTTTGGGAACCATTTTTGCACAAACCTTTCTCATACCAAGATCTTCAGTTATTATTAGACGAACCGTTTCTCGACTGATGTTCAGCTCTTCTGCAATGATTTTCACGGATAATCTTCGATCAGATCACACGAGTTCACACACCCTGACCAAGTTGACATCCGTCCGTGAGGTTGATGGTCGTCCACTGCGGTCTTCATCTTCAACATTCGTTCTGTCTTCAGTAAACATTTTATGCCAACGAAAAACTTGAGCTCTTGGCATAAACTCCTGTCCAAAAGCCTCCTGAAGCTTACCATAAGTTGTTATCCCGTTTTCACCCAATTTAGCGCAAAAAGAAATGACATATCGTTGAGCAATATTATGTGGTTATATTTCCATGACGAGAGACATAAACACGTGTTAATTTATTGCAGCACAACTCACGACTGAGCAGTTGCATCGATGTGCCTCTTGGACTAGAAGCAGCTTATGGACCAAGGTTAAAGATATTATGACTACGCAATCATGCAGGGTTGCCACATCTTGCAAAGAAAATCAGTCTCATTACTTTATTGTTGCACCTCGTACAATAGTCGAGAGGCTCCTTGTAAACCACAAAGTGCTAAGAGTGCCTTGTAACGTGTAAAGAGAGACGCCACCGGACTGTGGATGATTGGAAAAGAGTGATTTGGGTGCTGAGTCACGCTGTACCCTATGGTTATCTGATGGAAGGATGTGTGTTTGGCGAATGTCTGGAGAACATTACCTGTCATCATCTGTTGTGCCAACACTGAAGTGCCGAAAAGGTGGTGTTACGGTACAGGGGAGCTTTTCGTGATTACAATGTAGTTCTTGTGTTGTACATATGAAAAGGCAAAATGCGGCAGGATACGAACTCATTTTACAGCACTGTGTACAGTGTACAACAGAGGAACAGTCAAGAGACAATGGTTATTTGTGTCGGCATGACAATGCAACCTGTCATGGTTCAAATGGCTCTAAGCACTATGGGACTTAACATCTGTGGTCATCAGTCCCCTAGAACTTAGAACTACTTAAACCTAACTAACCTAAGGACATCACGCACATCCCCGCCCGCAACCTGTCATGGAGCGACACCTGTGAGGCACTGGTTTGGGCAAAATAACATTCCTGAAATGGACTGGCTTGCCAAAAATTCCTGCCTGAACGCGATGGAACTTCTTCGGGACGAATCAGAATGTCGAATTCGCTCTAGACGGCACCGGTAAATCACTATCTTCTCTGTATTCCGTTCTTGAGGTATAGTGTGCTGCAATTTTCCCACATACAGTCCCCTGCAGAGTTCAGGCCATTGGGCAGACACACGCTATATTAATACCCACTATTAGGCGTCCAGATACTTATGATTATATAGTGTGCCGGCCGGAGTGGCCGAGCGGTTCTAGGCGCTACAGTCTGGAACCGCGCGACCGCTACGGTCACAGTTTCGAATCCTGCCTCGGGCATGGATGTGTGTGATGACCTTAGGTTAGTTAGGTTTAAGCAGTTCTAAGTTCTAGGGGACTGATGACCTCAGAAGTTATGTCCCATAGTGCTCAGAGCCATTTGAACCATTTGATTATATAGTGTATACCAGCAAGTTGCTGCAGGATGTACCGGTGGCAGAATCATTGGAGAAAGCGTTGGCGGGGAGGGCGTGGCCGGTAGGCTCCTGAATGAACTGATGCGATCTACGTTATTACTCTGCTACTCACACTTAAGGTTTTGGCTTTCAAACTATTTCTCTATCATCCTTTCTCGAATAGCACGTGGGAAAACAGAATACACCAAGTTTTCCGTCCAAGCTCTGAATTATACTATTTTGTCACGACAGTCACTTCTCCATTTGTAGACGGTAGAGAACGTTGGTAACTATATGTTACGGTGTAAAGTCAAGCGCAGGAACGGCAGTCGGGAATGATAGAGCAGAGAGGGCTGTGAGAAGAGGTCAGCCGGTCGCACGCTGACCGACCTCTCTCCAGGACGACAACACGACAGCAGTGGCCGCTATGCGAAGAGGACATAGGCGCCGAACGCGACTGGTCGCGGCTGAGTTTAAGAGCAGCTTCAAGATTAGGGACTTGTATAGCAGCACTTCTATGTAACACGGACTTGGGAATTGTTATACTGAAGAGACTTCTCTTTTTATCTGTCGCCATTTGCTTGCGACTCATCTGTGTAACACTAAGAGTTGTATTTGTTCAATTTGTAATAAAACTCATTAATACGATTTGATTGAATGTTGCTTAGTGATTGCCGGCCGCGGTGGTCTCGCGGTTCTAGGCGCTGCAGTCCGGAACCGCGCGACTGCTACGGTCGCACGTTCGAATCCTGCCTCGGGCATGGGTGTGTGTGATGTTCTTAGGTTAGTTAGGTTTAAGTAGTTCTAAGTTCTAGGGGACTGATGACCACAGTAGTTAAGTCCCATAGTGCTCAGAGCCATTTGAACCATTTTTTTGCTTAGTGATTCGAGAAAGCAGGTTTCCTAGACATCCCATGTTGACGACGAGGCTGGATTTAACACTGTAAGTGCCTGGAAAGATGTCACTGTAAAGAGAAATGCCATTGTTTTAATGACTGACACTCCAGCTTAACCCGTGACATTCTCTTCCCAATTTCGAGGTAGCACAAAACTAGCTGCCTTCATTGAACATTACTTGATGTCTTCCGTCAATCCCATCTGGTAAGAATACCATACCGCGCAGCAGTTCTCCAGAAGAGAGTGGACAAGTGAAGTCTATGTAGTCTCTGTAATAGATTTGTTGAGTCTTCCAAAAGTTCTGCCAACAAAACGTAGTTTTTGGTTCGGCATCCCTACAATATTTTCTCTGTAATGGTTCCAATTTAAGTTGTTCATAACTACACTCCTGGAAATTGAAATAAGAACACCGTGAATTCATTGTCCCAGGAAGGGGAAACTTTATTGACACATTCCTGGGGTCAGATACATCACATGATCACACTGACAGAACCACAGGCACAGAGACACAGGCAACAGAGCATGCACAATGTCGGCACTAGTACAGTGTATATCCACCTTTAGCAGCAATGCAGGCTGCTATTCTCCCATGGAGACGATCGTAGAGATGCTGGATGTAGTCCTGTGGAACGGCTTGCCATGCCATTTCCACCCGGCGCCTCAGTTGGACCAGCGTTCGTGCTGGACGTGCAGACCGCGTGAGACGACGCTTCATCGAGTCCCAAACATGCTCAATGGGGGACAGATCCGGAGATCTTGCTGGCCAGGGTAGTTGACTTACACCTTCTAGAGCACGTTGGGTGGCACGGGATACATGCGGACGTGCATTGTCCTGTTGTAACAGCAAGTTCCCTTGCCGGTCTAGGCATGGTAGAACGATGGGTTCGATGACGGTTTGGATGTACCGTGCACTATTCAGTGTCCCTTCGACGATCACGAGAACAAACAATGTATTTACCTTAATAGTCATAATATATATATAGCAGTTCATGACATCCAGTCTTACAAATTTCAAAACTCCGCCATCTCTCTCCCCACGTCCACCACTGCTGGCGGCTCACCTCCAACTGCGCAACGCTACGCGCTGTTAACAGCCAACTGCCCAACACTACAATGGCGAGTATTACAACAATGCCTACCAGCCACTGACTGCACACAGCACAGCCAGTGATTTTTCATACAGAGCGCTATGTGGCGTTTCCAATAAAAAGAAACCTAAACAGCCTACTTACACATCCCAGGGAAGTATTCAGAGTTGACTGCGGCGCGTGGCTGGGGAGTGGTGAAGGGAAGCAACAATAGGCAGCTTAGGACGGCTCAAACTCTGAGAAAGCGGTAACAGGGTGCAGCCTACAGTTACCTTAAGAAGAGTGACAGTGAGTCGGTGGTTGACCCCATGCTGGTGTACTGGAAAGCAGATGGAGAACTTGTGCGCCTGTTGATAAATGTCCGTCATCCCGTTTTCAGTGAAACATGCGAGTGAGCCGCAAAGCTACGGTCGAGTGCTCAACAGAGGCCAAAATATGCGTGTTCGTGACTATAGCAACTTCACGCTGAATTCACGGTCCGCAGAGTCTGAAGAAAATCAGGTGAAGAGTGACACAATGAAATATGCCGGCCTCCGATGGGATCATAGGACCAAGGAATTTGAAGTACTCTCCTTGGAGTCAGAATTCCGGAAAAATAGGTGTTTTGTGCAGACGCTAACCTTGAGGGGTGGCCTGGGAGGAGCTAAATAGCAGAGTTGAGAGGAGGGGAAATTTTGTGAGAATTTGTTCACTTCCCAGAGCAGGCATTGGTCGGCGACTTGCGCTCCAATTGGCGTTAGTGATTTTGGCGGAGGGGAAACCAAGGCGAATAGTGGGCTGGGAGAAGTCCCCGTAGAGGTCTTCCAATCCCAGCTTGCATAGATTGTGGATATGGCTTTCTTTACTCAGCTTGCCTGAGAAAGAGTGAGCATCTCTGCAGTTTAGGACTTAGCAAATGGAACGATTGAGCTTGGAGATAGGAAGTTTTGGTTCAGCTATGTACTGAGCAAGATAGCTAGGAGTGAATAGACGAGCACAGCCTTGTAGCACCACGAGGTCGGCCGACGTCCACACAACGACGCCGCTCCGCCACGCTGAATTCAGTGATATTGCGCCCACTCCGGCCACTGATTAATTAGTTGGACCACGTCGGCAATATGTCCACGAGGGTTTCATGGGCTGTGAATTGTAGAATTCTTCTCGCACTTCGTCTTACGCCTGGGCCAGTCGATAGGAATTACTTTTGAGTTATCGCGCTTTACTCCACGTAAACGCAATTTATTACCACTGCCTGATAGGAGAGTCTTGTAATCTAATGATTGAAGGTCGGGAGTTAAAATAAATTTGTGCTAATTGAATGCATCTGTTTTCAATCAAGTAGTTGAAATCCCAAGTGACTTTCTTAATTAATTTTATGTTCAGCATTTGCATCTGGTGTTCAATAGCTGAATATAACATCAATGTGCACCCCTTTTTAATTAAAAGTGATTATTTCTGAATCAATTAATGTCAACACTGCAACCGCAGTTCAATCAGGAGTCACAGGGCGTTATTACTTTCTTTGCTTTATCCGATATTGCGGCAGTTTTGCACTTTCTGTCGATCTGTTAGTCAATTGGTTGGGGCGAACACACGCCAAAACCAAATAAGTGACGGGTGGGGTGTTACAGATTTTGTATTTCAAATTTCTCAACAACACAGATCACACACAAAACAATATTTGGTATTGTTAAATTATTTTTAGGCTCGCTGAAATAATATAATTTTTATTGGTGAAAATGCTATAAGTTGTCAGCATACGAACAGACGCGGACAATTTTACAGATTTGCGCACTCAGTTTGCCACAAAATCGCGATTTACTGAGTTTCGCAATAGAAAAGCCTTGCACACAAATACGCTGATTGAAAGATTTTATCATCCCTCCAAACTCATTATCGAGACGTAGAAACTCCTCCTGACAAAAATAATGTCGATCTCCTGGACAGCTTTAATATAAAGGAATTTGACTTTTAAATGCGAATTACATTCGATATCAATCATTTCCATCTGAACAATCACATGCGTGCTTTCAATTGAAACGTCAATCAGTTACGAAAAGACTTCGAAAACGGTTGTAAGACTGGTAGTACCCTCAAAACGTTTGCAAAACTGTCCTTCTAAGGCACTCAAGGCCGCAATAAATTCTTCAACCTCGCGTTTTGTTTAACGCCAGAAATCTTAGGGAAATGGACGGTGCTATTTGTCAGAACTTTTCCCTTCCACAATGCAGTTTTCTTTGTAAATACATCCCAATTAAATCAGAAGTAAGTTCCTTCTCACCTTGCAGTGGTTAGTACACAGTTCATTTAAAATGCGAGGTCTGCAATCCATTCTGGATGTTCTAATTTTCGTTCCTGCTCTCCAGCGTACGACTTGACTTAACCAGCGTACTTCGCAGTAATATATAGAATCTCAAGACTTTTCGTTCAGTTCTACCGAAAATTGTTACAACTGACAATTTAACCGCGCTTGTGACGTCTGTTCATAACACCAATATCATTGCGCCCTCCATATGTGCAAATTCAGCACAAAGTGCTTCTTGATGTTCACAAAAATGATTCCCGTCTGTTGACCGTTGTAATTTTTTGCTGTTTCATATCAACTAAATCTTTTAATTCTTTCTGCATGATGCTGCAATGTCGTTCCGTAGCAAATTTGTGGTACCCGTCGATTATGCGACTGTATATCACATAATAGATATTGAGAGTTCTTGTTCTTCTCTCCTGTCATTCCCATACATTTTAAAGGCTTTTGACTATACATTGCTAAACTGCCTCTTTTTCTGCAAATAGCCACTGGAACCGTGAACTTATTTTATACCACGAACAAATAGCTGACACGACGATTCTGCCGAAATAAGGACAGTTGTGGCGACCGAAAAATATCACACTGCAATGCTAAATTACGTGAATTTCCGAGAATTACCGAGCGTAGCCTGGGACAAGCCAAGCCTCGGCTCGCACGATGCCCGCACGTCGAGCTCGTGTGCAGTATGGCACGCCATAGCTCACTCTGTCTTAACACACGTCCTCTCATATCTTCTGCTACTCAGTGTAACATAGAAAAATCTGACAAGTAGAAGGGACAGAATGATAGGACATCTGCTAATACACTCCTGGAAATTGAAATAAGAACACCGTGAATTCATTGTCCCAGGAAGGGGAAACTTTATTGACACATTCCTGGGGTCAGATACATCACATGATCACACTGACAGAACCACAGGCACATAGACAAAGGCAACAGAGCATGCACAATGTCGGCACTAGTACAGTGTATATCCACCTTTCGCAGCAATGCAGGCTGCTATTCTCCCATGGAGACGATCGTAGAGATGCTGGATGTAGTCCTGTGGAACGGCTTGCCATGCCATTTCCACCTGGCGCCTCAGTTGGACCAGCGTTCGTGCTGGACGTGCAGACCGCGTGAGACGACGCTTCATCCAGTCCCAAACATGATCAATGGGGGACAGATCCGGAGATCTTGCTGGCCAGGGTAGTTGACTTACATCTTCTGGAGCACGTTGGGTGGCACGGGATACATGCGGACGTGCATTGTCCTGTTGGAACAGCAAGTTCCCTTGCCGGTCTAGGAATGGTAGAACGATGGGTTCGATGACGGTTTGGATGTACCGTGCGCTATTCAGTGTCCCCTCGACGATCACCAGAGGTGTACGGCCAGTGTAGGAGATCGCTCCCCACACCATGATGCCGGGTGTTGGCCCTGTGTGCCTCGGTCGTATGCAGTCCTGATTGTGGCGCTCACCTGCACGGCGCCAAACACGCATACGATCATCATTGGCACCAAGGCAGAAGCGCCTCTCATCGCTGAAGACGACACGTCTCCATTCGTCCCTCCATTCACGCCTGTCGCGACACCGCTGGAGGCGGGCTGCACGATGTTGGGGCGTGAGCGGAAGACGGCCTAACGGTGTGCTGGACCGTAGCCCAGCTTCATGGAGACGGTTGCGAATGGTCCTCGCCGATACCCCAGGAGCAACAGTGTCCCTAATTTGCTGGGAAGTGGCGGTGCGGTCCCCTACGGCACTGCGTAGGATCCTACGGTCTTGGCGTGCATCCGTGCGTCGCTGTGGTCCGGTCCCAGGTCGACGGGCACGTGCACCTTCCGCCGACCACTGGCGACAACATCGATGTACTGTGGAGACCTCACGCCCCACGTGTCGAGCAATTCGGCGGTACGTCCACCTGGCCTCCCGCATGCCCACTATACGCCCTCGCTCAAAGTCCGTCAACTGCACATACGGTTCACGTCCACGCTGTCGCGGCATGCTACCAGTGTTTAAGACTGCGATGGAGCTCCGTATGCCACGGCAAACTGGCTGACACTGACGGCGGCGGTGCACAAATGCTGCGCAGCTATAGCCATTCGACGGCCAACACCGCGGTTCCTGTTGTGTCCGCTGTGCCGTGCGTGTTATCATTGCTTGTACAGCCCTCTCGCAGTGTCCGGAGCAAGTATGGTGGGTCTGACACACCGGTGTCAATGTGTTCTTTTTTCCATTTCCAGGAGTGTACATCAGGCAATAGCTTTCAAGGTAGTAGAGGGAGCAGTACAGCGTAAAATCTGTAGAGGAAGACAGAGATTGGGATGCATCCAGCAGGTAATTGAAAACTCAGGTTAAAACTGCTGTTCTGAGATGAAAACATTGCTACAGGACAGAAATTCGTGGCGTGCAGCATCAAACCAGTCAGAAGACTGATATGCAGTGTGGTCTATTGATAGTGACCGGGCCAAATATCTCACGAAATAAGCTTCAAACGAAAAAACTGCAAAGAACGAAACTTGTCTAGCTTTAAGGATGAAACCAGATGCCGCTATGGTTTGACCGCTATATGGAGCTGCCATAGGTCAAATGGTTATCAAATAGTTTTTAAGTAGGAACCCCAATTTTTATTACATATTCGTGTTGTACGTAAATAAATATTAATGTTTTTGTTGGACCACTTTTTTCGCTTTGTGATAGATGGCGCTATAATAGTTACAAACATATGACTCACAATTTTAGACGAACAGTTGGTAACAGGTAGGTTTTTTAAATTAAAATACAGAACGTAGGTACGTTTGAACGTTGTATTTCGGTTGTTCCAATGTCACTTTGTGAACTTATCATTTCTGCGAATGCATGGCTTTACGGCATGATTACCTGTAAATACCACTTTAATGCAATAAATGCTGAAAATGATGTCCGTCAACCTCAACGCATTTGGCAATACGTGTAACGACATTCCCCTCAACAGCGAGTAGTTCGCCCTCCGTAATGTTCGCACATGCATTGACAATGCGCTGACGCATGTTGTCAGGTGCTGTCGGTGGACCACGATGGCAAATATCCTTCAACTTTCCCCACAGAAAGAAATCCGGGGACGTCAGATTAGGTGAACGTGCAGGCCATAATATGGTGATTCGGCGACCAATCCACCTGTCATGAAATATGCTATTCAATACCGCTTCAACCCCACGCGAGCTATGTGCCGGATATCCATCATGTTGGAAGTACATCGCCATTGTGTCATGGAGTGAAAACATTTTGTAGTAACATCGGTAGAACATTACGTAGGAAATCACCATACATTGCACCATTTAGATTGTCATCGATAAAATGAGGGCCAAATACTCTTCGTCCCATAATGACGGACCATACATTGACCCGCCAAGGTCGCTGATGTCCCACTTGTCGCAGCCATCGTGGATTTTCCGTTGACCAATAGTGCATATTATGCCGGTTTTGGTGAATGACGCTACGTCGCCAAGTAGTACTCGTGCAAAAAATTGTCCCGCAATTTGTATTGTGCCCAGTGGCAGAACTGAACACGGCGTTCAAAGTCGTCGCCATGCAATTCCTGGTGCATAGAAATATGGTGCGGGTGCAATCGATGTTGATGTAGCATTCTCAGCACCGATGTTTTTGAGATTCCCGATTCTCGCGCAGTTTGTCTGCTACTGATGTGCGGATTTGCCGCGACAGTAGCTAAAACACCTACTTGGGCATCATCATTTGTTGCAGGTCGTTGTTGACGTTTCATATGTGGCTGAACACTTTCTGTTTCCTTCAGTAACGTAACTATCCGGCGAACGGTCCGGACACTTGGAAGATGTGCAGGATAACGAGCAGTATACATAGCATACGCCCGTTGGGCGTTTTGATCACAAATGTCATACATCATACGATATCGACCTTTTCCGAAATTGGTAAACGGTCCATTTTAACACGGGTAATGTATCACGAAGCAAATACCGTCCACACTGGTGGAATATAACGTCATACCACGTTCTTATACGTTTGTGACTATTACAGCGCCATCTATCACAAAGCGAAAAAAGTGGCCCAACTGAAACATTCATATTTCTTTACGTACTACACGAATATGTAATAAAAATGGGGGTTCCTATTTAAAAAACGCAGTTAATATCCGTTTGACCTATGGCAGCGCCATGTAGGGGGCCACTCATAGCGCCATCTGGTTTCCCCCTTCAAGCTAGATGAGTTAAATTGTTCGTAGTGTTTTCGTTTGATGCTTATTTCGTGAGATATTTGGCCCGGTCACTATCAATGGACCACCCTGTATATAAAACCTTTGTGGATCATTTGTGCTGCACCTCTCGTAGGCATGAGTGCAGCTGTAACTCGTGGTTGTTCTATTTACAAAACAAAGTTTTTTTGTGCGAAGGATCTACGGTATATTATTAGTACAAGAGGATGTAACTAAGCTGCTGCGAAGTAGTAAAACAAATGACTTCCGTACACTAATGTTGAAAGATGGTTCTTATATGTATCAACTTTCATTCTTTTGCTACAATGCACAACAGAATTAATGGATCATATATTCTGAACCCCGCAGTTGCTTCCCGTTGCGACGCATAAACATAAAATTCAGTTCAAAGGTGCGTCCAGCCTTCCTCTGTAGTGCTGCAAGAGCGTGGCGTCTTGCGACGTCACCCTTGTGTCCCGAGTCTCGTTAAACAGCAAGGTTTTGACACAAACGGGAAAATAAATCAGAACTCGGCAGTTCAAGCGGGGGTTAGTGTCACATTGAGACCAAACTTCACCACAGTTCTGCCCAACGCTACCATATAAGTGTCACAATTCAACCCTTTTTTGAAGCCTTGCGATGGAGGTCAGAACTGTGTCACCCAGCGTTGAAACCAAGCCGTTTTCTTATGGGTGGCCGAGGGAATCGTTTGAGGCACAACACCGCTCTGAATGAGCACTAAAAGGCCTTAGGGGACGGCATAAACGGCATCGATGTAGCCACCCCTTCTCCTTGGGCGTTGATTCCCATACATTTCGCGGTCGAAAACGACATCTCACTGTGCGACGAGCAACAGAACGACGTTGTTGGCAAGGTTCACTGTGGACGTTTCAACCTTACTCTAAGGACATCGTGGGGCTGCAACACCATTGAATGTGATCAGACTCCTTTATAAAGTAGTGTTATTGCGATTTTTGCTCTATAGAGACTACACAAAACTATTCGACGAAATATGAACGCAATTCGTAGCAGAAAAAATGAATTATGCTTTTTCAGCCCTCATGATTCGCATTCTCCTGTGGCGTAATCCTGGGGGAGTGCAGCAATAACATGTGCATGAATAAAACGGCGAAACGGTAAGACCCCCAGTTCGGTAACGCCCTCAGTGCCATCTACGTACTTTTGTTGAGTACGTTACAAATGTAGCTGTCAGAAATTTCGACAGCAGTTCATACTAGCAGCTGCTTAACGAACTGAGGGTTAGGCAACCCCTTCGACATCTCTTAGGGAGGGCTTGGCTACGTGCAGGCGCTAGAGCAACCGCAAAGCTGAATTGGCATCGAAGTTTCTGACAGGTGCATTTGTAAAATGTTCAACGAAAGTGCGTGAGGGCGTTGCCGAACGTGCGGAAGGGAGGTCCTGGTGGGCCATTTTACCGTTTTAGTCACTCACATGTTAATATGTCGCTTTTTAAACATTGATTTTTAGTCATTAGTCTTCTGACTGCTTTGATGCGGCTCGCCACGGTTTCCCCTCTTGTGTCAAACGTTCAATCTCAGGGTGTCACTTGCACCCTACATCCTCAATTATTTTCTGGGTGTATTCCAATCTCTATCTTCCTCTACAGTTTTTATTGCCTACATCTCCCTCTAGTATCACTGAAGCTATTCCCTAACATCTTAACAGATGTTGTATCGTCCTGTCCCTTCTTCTTGTCAGTGTTTTCCATACGGTCTTTCCTCTCAGATTCTACAGAAAACCTACCTTATCAGTTCACCTAATTCTCAACATTCTTCTGTAGCACCACATCTCAAATTCCTTCATTCCTTTCTGTTCCTATTTTACCACTATCCATGTTACACTACCATACAATGCTGTGCATCAAACGTACATTGCCAGAAATTTCTTCCTCAAATAGAGATATATGCTTGATACTAGTAGACTTCTCTTGGACAAGAACGCCCTTTTCGCTAGTGTTAGTCTGCTCGTCTTCTTTCGCCGAACGTCATGAATTATTTTGCTATGTAAGTAGCAGAATTACTTAACTTCATCTACTTCGCGAACACCAATTGTGATGTTAAGTTCCTCTCTGTTCTCGTTTCAGCTACTTCTCATTACTTACTTTTTCTTTAGTTTACTCTCAGTCTAACTCTGTATTCATTGAACTGTTCATTCCATTCAACAGATTCTATAATTCTTCTTCACTTTCACTGAGAATATCAGTGTCATCATTGAATCTTGTCATTGATAACCTTTCACCTTGAATTTTAATCCCACTCTTCAACCTTTCTTTTATTTCCGTCATATAGATTGAACAGTAGAGGAGAAAGACTACATCCCTGTCTTAAACCATTTTTAATCCTTGAACTTTGCTCTTGGTCTTCCACTATCATTTTCCCCTCTTGGTTCTTGTACATAATGTATACTACACATATTTTCCTATAGCTTGCCCCTAATTTTCTAAAGATTTTGAACATTTTTACATTGCCAAACGCTTTTTTCAGGTCGACAAATTAATGAATGTGCCTTGATTTATCTTTAACCTTGCTTCGGTTATCGACGCCAGCGTCAGGACTGTCCCTCTGGTGCCTTACCTTTCCTAGGGCCAAACTGATCTTCATTTAACAGATCCTCAGTTTCTTTTTCCATTCTTCTGTATACTACTCTTGTCAGCAACTTGGATACATGGGTTGTTAAGCTGATCGTGAGATAATTTTCGCACTTGTATAGTCTTGCAGTCCTGTGTATTGTGTTGATGACGTTTTTCCCATGTATGATGGTATGTCGCTAGTCTCATACAGTCTACACATCAACGTGCATATTTGTTTTCTTCCCACTTCCCCCAATGATTTTACAAGTCTTAATGGAATTTTATTTATTCCTTCTGCCTTATTTGGTTTTTAGTCTTTCAGAGTTCTCCTAAATTCTCATTCTAATACTTGATCCCTAATCTCTTCCATATCAGCTCCTGTTTCTTCTTCTATCCCTTCATCAGACAAGACCACTCATAAAGGCCCTCAATGTACTCTTACCACCTACCGACTCTCTTCTCTGTAGTTAACAGTGGAATTCCTGCTGCACTCTTAATGTTACCACCCTTTCTTTTAATTTCACCGAAGATTGTTTTGACATTTCTGTATGCTGAGTCAGTCCTTCCTAGAATCATCTCGTTTTCGGTTTATTCACATCTTTCATGTAACCATTTCGCCTTAGCTTCTCTCAACTTCCTATTTATTTTATTCCTATGCGAGTTATATTTCTTTATTCCTGAATTTCTCGGAAAGTTTTAGTTCTTCCTTGTTTCGTTAGTCAGTTGAAGTATTTCTTCCGTTACCCATTGTATCTTCGCAGTTACCTTCATTGTACCTATGTTTTTCTCGCCAGCTTCTTTGCTTGCTCGGTTTAGAGATGTGCATTCCTCTTCAACTGGACAGGCTGCTGAGCTGTTCTTTGTGGCAGTAGCCTCAGAGAAGTTCAAGTGTATCTCATCAATCCTTTCTACTTCCGTGTCCCACGTCTTTGCGCATTGATTCTTCCTCATTAGTCTCTTAAATTTCAGCCTACTCTTCGTAATTACGAAATCGTGATCTGAGTCTGACCTAGATAAGCCTTGCAATGTAATACGTGATTTCGGAATCTCTGCCTGATCATGATATAATCTAACTGGAATCTTCCTGTATCTCCCACCCTTTCCTAAGAATACCTCCATCTCTTGTGGTTCTTGAATAGACTTTCGCTATTATTATCTGAAATTTATTGCAGAACTGAGTTAATCTTTCCTCTCTCTCATTTCTACTAACAAGCCCATATTCTTCCGTAACCCTTTATTTTGATCCTTCCCCTACAATCGCATTCCGATCCCCAAGACAATTACATTTTCGTCTCCCTTTAGATACTGAATACTCGTTCAGTATCTTGATATCCTTTTTCTGTCTCTTCATCTTCGGCTTGCGACGTCGGGATGTATACCTGAACTATTGATGCCGGTGTTGGTTTTCTGTCGATTCTGATGACAACAACCTATCACTGAACTGTTCACAGTAACTTTTCACTGTCCTACGTTCTTATTCATAACGAATCGCAATCCCACTATACCATTTTCTGCTGCTATTCATATTACCTTATACTGGTCTGATGATCATCATAAATCTTTGAATAATACTGTTTCACTGTAGCGCCTAGAACCGCTCGGTCACCCCGGCCGGCCGTGGCGCGTCTACATTTTCTTTTGTCTTGGGGGAGTATATACAAGTAGATTTTGTGTAGGTTAGGAAAGTATTGCAGCAGATTTTGTTGTTTAAATTACATATGTACTTTACCTTTTTTTTACACTGCGTGTGCCCTGTGCCTGTCAACAGAATTCAGTCATAGGTCTAAAATAACACAACGTGTCTTCTGCAGAGGAAGCGATCTTAGAGCATCGTCTGAATTGAATTTTCGCTTATAACACAAAATTTGAAAATATATATTCCGGTGAACTCAGGGCATTTTGAAGAGGCATGTGCCACGATTTCGATAAAACGATAGCATAAATATGGGCATATGCCACGATTTTCCCAGGATATATATTTTTAAATTTTGTGTTCGAGACTAAACTCGAATTCAGACCGCTATGTTCGCAGGTGACATGTTGTATTAATTTAGATCTGTGACTGGCGTCTGTTGGCAGCCACATACCACATACCATGCAAAGCGAGTTAAGGTATAAATGCAATTTAAACAACAAACACTGATGTAATGTGATCCTGATCTACAAAAAAATCTGTATGTATATTCTACGAGAACAATAAAACGGAAAAAAACCGTTGAAATTGCCACAGCTCTGGTGATCCATGTTTGGGTATTAAAGCAAAACAGTAATTGTAGATTTACAAAAAGGCGGACCCTCTTAATTCATCACTATCTGTGAGAGTTGCTTACACAGTTGACACTCATTTATTCAGCAACAGGATTATTAGTAGCGTCTTTGTACGAAAACTTCAGGTTTTTCAAGGTGACTTTGCATTGCGATTTCATGGCAGCTAATGGTAGGGCGGATTCAAGCAGCGTATGTTCAATTATTCAGTTCTTTCAGTCTTAGTGTGGAGCTGAGTTTGCTCATTGCACATGCTTTGTCTGTAAGATGGGGCATTTAAACATCTTGTAAGTCAAATGATGGCTTAGAAAAAAATGGACCATGAAGGTGTATTTAAATGTTCCTTTAAGCGTGCATATCAACCATTGCGCAAAGTAAGTGATACCCTTGCATCTTGTTTTCTTGCGCCTAACACCGTAAATTATTTACTCGTCAAATTATTCTGACTTTTTCACTGCTGAAACAATTTTCATGATCATCTATTTACGTTCTTATTTATGCATAATGTAAGCTTTTTGTCTGCAAAA
Source organism: Schistocerca gregaria (assembly GCF_023897955.1). NCBI lineage: Eukaryota > Metazoa > Arthropoda > Insecta > Orthoptera > Acrididae > Schistocerca > Schistocerca gregaria. Next base: position 427,202,015 of record NC_064922.1, read on the forward strand.
CGTAAATACCTTTTTGCTTTCAGATATTTCGTCTCTCTTCCAGGAGAACACTATGAGGAAAAAGCACTAGGCTCTCGTCCAACGTTTTCAGTATGTCACTAAAACAAAGTAATCAATCTAATAATGATTAAGAAGACACGAAATCTCGAAGCCAACTTTTATAGTAGGAGTGTGTTTGGCCGGGATAGGTCAACTCGGATGATATCAGACGTTGCCACACACTCTGTGTTCATGCGCACTGTACAGCATTTTCAGAAATTAAGAGATCCACAGTAGGCACTGCCAACAGCCCACAGATATTACAGACACACACGAAACCTGGCTGGCCGCTGATTTACATCCAGGCGCGAAAGGCGCAAGCACTTCGAGTAGTCGATTTTGAACAGAAAGTCGCAAGTGTAAAACGGGCATATCACTATACTTCAGACTTACAGCCTCAGAAATTACTTACATTAAGGTCAGTGTATGATACCAGCAGACTTCTTTTGGCGTCGCGAGGAATGCTCTTTGGCTCAACTAATCTGTATCTTATATGTGCACCATACAACAGTAACGGCCACACGGGTGGCCGAGTACACATGAAATGCATATGTATTTCTTATGCCCTGTTGTGTTCGATTGTTGTGATGGATAGTTACGTTTTTATATGTATTTTCTCCAGATCGTTTTCCACTGTAGGGCACCAACCTTCCAAGAATCTTTCACCAAAAGCAGGAAAAGAGAGCAGAAACGTTATGTAAACTTCAAACAAATGTGCAACTTGAGAGCTGACCTCTGAAGATCAGCCTGTCGGTTCGAAGCGATTAAGGTGCCATTTACTTAAATAAATAGCATTATGATTAGTGATTGGTTTCTGTCTTTTTCTGTGAAACAATAAACCAACTGTAAATGCGTGGTGTCAGTACAGTTCTCTCAGTGAAGTGGAGCTATCACCCAATGAATCATAAACATCATTATTTTGCCCTCACTTACAAGTCAGTTATTAATAATAGGAACCGGAGAGACAGTAATTCATCAGCAGAAACTTGCAGACTTAAATAAATCGAATGGTCATCACTCTTTACAGTCGACTTACCAAAACCGAAACTATACTTCCGACTTTATCAGTAATCGTTCCTACCTGTAAGTACCCCAAACTACGTCTGCTGCAAGTTCCACCACCCCGCTGAGGTTACTTACAATGAATCGCCAATGAAACTGGTATAGACATGCGTATTCAAGTACAGAGGTTTGTAAACGGGGAGAATACGGCGCTACGGTCGGCAACTCCTATATAAGACGACAAGAGTCTGGCGCAGTTGTTACATCGGTTACTGCTGCTATAATGGCAGATTATCAAGTGAGTTTAAGTGAGTTTGAACGTGGCGTTATAGGCAGCGCCCGAGCGATGGGACACAACGTCTCCGAGGCAGCGATGAAGTGGAAATCTTAACGTACGACCATTTCACGAGTGTACAGTGAATATCAGGAATCGGGTAAAACATCAGATCTTCGACATCGCTGCGGCCGGAAAAGGATCCTGCAAGAACGGGATCAACGCGACTGAAGAAAATCGTTCGGCGTGACAGAAGTGCAAACCTTCCGCAAATTCCTGCAGATTTCAGTGCTGTGCCATCAACAAGTGTCAGCGTGCGAACTATTCAACGAAACGTCATCGGTAAGTGCTTTTGGAGTCGAAGGACCATTCGTGTATCCTGGATGATTGTACGAAACAAAGCCTTACGCCTCGCCTGGGACCGTCAACACCGGCATTGGACAGTTGATGACTGAAAACAGGTTGCCTAGTTGGACGAGTCTCGTTTCAAATTGTACTGAGCGGATGGACGTGTACGTGTATTGAGATAACCTGTTGAATCCATGGACGCTGAATGTTAGTGTGGGACTGTTCAAGCTGGTGGAGGCTCTATAATTGTGTGGAACGTGTGCAGTTCGAGTGATATGGGACCCCTAATACGAGGGCTTTCCACAAATTACATTGCCACTCTGTAGAAATTCTGGGCGTGTGTCGCATTGTCCTGCTGGCCTTGCCCAAGTCCGTCGGAATATGCAGTGGACATGAATGGATGCAAGTGATCAGGCACGAGGCTCGCGTACGTGTCACCTGTCAGATTCGTATCTAGACGTACGAGGGCTTTCCACAAAGTACATTACGTTTTGGAATTAAAAATAAATAAAGTATTGGAATTTTTTTATTATATACATATGAAAGCCACACTTCAACACTACTTTTCTACATAGTTGCCATTTAAATGAAGGCACTTATCGTAGCGATGGACGAGCTTGGAAATTCCTTCGTCGTAAAATTCGGCCTCCTGCGCCTTCAACCACGTGGTTACCTCTTTTGGGACAGAAAAAGTGTGATTTTTGTGGATTTCCTGGAAAGAGCCACTACAATAAACTCTCAAAGGTACTGCCAAACTCCGCTCAACCTCAGAAGAACAATACAAAACAAGCGCAGGGGAAAGTTGGGCTCAAAGATCTTGCTGATTCACGACAACGCCAGGGCCCACACGGCAAATGCCACTCGTGAAGTTCTCGAATCTTTTAGGTGGGAGTTGTTTCCTCATCCGCCGTACAGTCCCGACCTGGCACCGAGCGACTTCCACTTATTCCCAGCAATGAAGAAGTGGTTGGCTATGCAGCGTTTTGATGACGACGCACAGCTTCAAGAAGAGGTAACCACGTGGTTGAAGGCGCAGGCGGCCAAATTTTACGACGAAGGAATTTCCAAGATCATCCATCGCTACGATAAGTGCCTTAATTTAAATGGCAAGTATGTAGAAAAGTAGTATTTAAGTGTGGCTTTCATCTGTATATAATAAAAAAATTCCAATACTTTATTTATTTTTAATTCCAAAACGTAATGTACTTTGTGGATAGCACACGTACGTCTAGATACGAATCTGACAGGTGACACGTACGTGAGCCTCGTGTCTGATCACTTGCATCCATTCATGTCCACTGCATATTCCGACGGACTTGGGCAATGCCAGCAGGACAATGCGACACGCGTCCAGAATTGCTACAGAGTGGCTCCAGGAGCACTTTTCTGAGTTTAAACATTTCCGCTGGCCACCAAACTCCCTAGGCATGAACGTTATGAAGCACATTTGAGATGCCCTGAAACGTTCTGTTCAGAAGACTTCTCCACCCCCTCGTACTCTTGCGGTTTTATGGACAACTCTGCAGGATTCATGATGTCAGTTCTCTCCAACACTACTTTAGACACTAGCCGAGCGCATGCCACTTCATGTTGAGGCACTTCTGCGTGCTCGCAGGCTCCTATACGATTTTAGGCAGGTGTACCAGCTTCTTTGGCTCTTCAGTGTATTACTATCAACGCGATACCGTCACTAAAAGTGACCATAATACACATGTTACACCATTTTGGAATCACTTACGCTAACAAACGTAAAGCTGTACAGTTACTTCGAACGATTAAATCTTTAATCCGGATGGCCGTCGTATGTACTTCTTGTAGTGAGCTCCCGTGTTCTGTAGCAACTTTGCCGCTCGAAATGCTGCTGCTGTAGGCCACTGATTGTAGTATCATCATTGCTGCTCGGTTAACTATTCTGCATTGCTACATTCTTAAACATTCACATTTCGCAATTATTTATATCAACAGACGATGAATACTCAGCACATGTCCACTTGTTGTGTCAGTAAGTTAAGACGACGAAACTACCGTGACGACAGCTAAAACATAATAAACATTTCTTTGACTCGCCACAAAGTTGCGCGTGATTCCTTCCGACGATTTCAGTGATTTTTACAACCACCCTCGGCAATGCTCGATGGTCCCTGTTAGTCATTCACATCATCAACAGGTGACTTGGACTGTGTTAGAATGAGAGATATCTCTGATCGATTTTTTTAACCCAGATGAAATGCAATAACTACTCCACATTCGAAGCCATTGAGCTCTCCTGACCGAGCCAATCTGATGTTGCTGTTTCTCTACTAATAACACAATGCTTCCTTTCTCGTTTTGTAATGGCGGGTACCCCTCTCGTAACACTTAGCGGTCAGTTCCGTGTTACCTAGTGGTGGGTGGATACGTAGGGTGAGACAGTGTATGTTTATTGGTTGACTTTCGAGGGCTTATATCTCTCCATTCCGAAGCAGTTCAAGGCGAATGAACGCAATCGCTGCCGGTGGTGCTCTGAAGCTTTTTAGTAAAATAGGAGCGTATACGGTAAAGCACTACCGACAGTTACCGATGCAGATTAACCGGAGATCTTCCTTCAGTGTTCATTTGTTCACCATTTACTTTTCTTATTGATTATCAGTCTTACGGAACTGTATTTTTCACTAATTTCATCATTATTTCTCAACTATTTTCTCATGTTCCTGTTGATATCACATAATTTTATCTACTAACAGTTGTTGCTCATTTCATAAGACAAATCGGAACACTATCCTACAACACGTAGCTGCTGGTTCAGAATGATTATTTTAGGTACATGAAAAAGTAGTTGCGCCTCACAAATTGCTCATGTCAGGTTCATAAGTAAATGGAGGACACAATGCGTCTTTGAAGCCGATGTTGGCGATACTTGCACGTCGCTTTTCCCTTGAACACCGTATTTTTTTATTTCCTTCTTCCTTTCATAATACAGAGCGACAATTCTTATTTACTGACCTTCCCCAAGACGACTTCCCAGTCTGCAGATGCGATAAGAATGTATTTAAGAACGGTCCTCCGTATCACGAAGACGAAAGGCAAACACGTCTGTGCACAGAGTGACTTTCGAGGCCAAAGATCTCTCCAGTTCGAAGCGGTTCAAGGTTACAAGCGTGAATGAACGCATTCACTCCCAGTGATACTCTGAAGGTTTTTAGTAAACCAGGCGCAGATGGCGTATGCATTGGGACCACAACTCTCTCCGGGACCCACCGCTGCCACCGACGACGTTAATGCACGCTAGAGCGGTAGGGCTCTACTCATAGGTGGCGGGTTCGAGGGTAGCCGGTGGTAGAAACTTTCTTCTCCATACACTTACGACCTCGTCATTAACGAGACATAAAACTTCAGTATTCCCAATATGGCACATCGAGGAGAGATATCAGAGTGACTTTCCTGATCACCAAGCGTTATCCGAATATTCTGGCGTGAATTCAAGCTGCGCTTTAGCACCTTGTACAGGGTCAACCCGAAGTCCACCGACGAAATTTCTAATTTTTTTTCAGGTACAGAGTAATCGCATTTCTTTTGATTTCTTACTCTCGTTTATATATGTATCTGTCCTGAAACGTTCCGTTCGTCCGTGCACCAGAGCTTCCATCGTGTTGCTCAAAACGACATTGTCGGCCTCGGCTAGAGCCGATGCACTCTGGGCGATGTGTGGCACGCGAGGTAAATTACGCAACGTGCTGCTCCGCAGATTCATTTAAAACGTTTATTGGCAGACTCTGATTAATTCTCTACTCTGATACATGTTTAAAATCGGTCTAAACATGGGGCGCCAGCCTTGCTTTGACCGCGAGATTTCTCAATGCCCTCGCAATCAAACCACTTTCAGAAAGATCCGAGATCCGGTCCTTACACTGGAAGATGAACACCGCTAACAGTTTATACACTGCCCCCAATTGGCTCTTAATATTTTCCATCGACAATCTTCACAGTAACTTCTTCTTTATCCTCTTCTTCTGCATTTTCCGTACTAGCCCAGTTGTGACCTGTTACAATTCCCATCTTTTTCTGTCGAGATCTCTTTTCCCTTTTGGTGTAAGACTCTGTATCTGACTTGATGGCCTCTCTGGGTCCAAAAGTTGTAGATGTTTATTCCATTTTTCTTCGTTTTCATACAAGTTTTTTTGGCGCACCTTTCACACCCCATTCCTTCAACTCCTTTCGAATATCTTCATTTCTTATTTTATCTATTCTTTCACACCAATTCTCCACTCTAAGAAATCTCATTTCTATTCTCTGTATTTGTTTTTCTTGTCTTTCAATGGATAGCAACAATTCACTTCAATATAATATGGTCGGCAACGCAACTGTTTTGTAAAATTTCAGTCGTGTTCCTTTACGTGTTTTATGCTTTAAAGCCCAAGCAGTTGCTTTACAGATACTACCAAACCTATTCAAGTTTATCTGAAAATCTTCTTCGTTTTCATACGCTATTTTACCTCCAAAGTAGTTAAAATATTTCAGTTCTCATTGAATGTATTCCACAAAACACCAGTGTATCAGGTTTAGCAGAACATATGTTCAAATTATATTCTGTATATATTTTATTTGGTTGATAAATACCTTATTGTAAATTATCTTCTCTTGAAAGAAACAATGTAAGGTCATCATTATTTGGAAGTGATTTTAGTTTTACCGAATGTTTTAGTTGTACCCAGTATTTATCCTAGAATTCTATCAACAAACTTCATTGTCAGTCTAAATACTAAACAGCTTGGGGGATAAACTCAGCTTTGTCTCACCCCTTTATTTATATACATCGGTTATGTGTACAGGCTGATCAGAAACAGTTCGAAAAGCTTGTAGGGGTGTCGTAGTGTAGGCTGTTCTGGGAAATAATCGTTAAGCAAAAAAGTTCGATACGTTGCATAATTAATTGGCACGGAAATTAGCCAGTCAGGGCGTTGTGCGCTAAAATTCAACTGGCGCGCCAGATTCTATTAGTGATGATGATGACTGGTTTGTGGGGCGCTCAACTGCGCAGTCATCAGCGCCCGTACAGAATCCCAGTTTTGACACAGTCCAATTTTTTTCAAAAACCAATCTAGCCACTATCAAGAATGTGGTTGAAATGGTGAGGACAACGCAAACACCCAGTCCCCGGGTAGGAAAAATCCCCAAGCCAGCCAGGACTCTAACCCGGGACCCTGTGATCCAAAGGGAGCAACGCTAGCCACTAGGCCAAGAGCTGTGGACAGTCTATTAGTGTTAGTTGATCTGATAGCGTAAATGACGTCGCACAAGACTGCCAGGGCTTTGGCTCGGATTCGATTCCTACTACCGTCCCAAGTCCAATTTTTGTATCGCTCGTTATTAGGAAACAAAACGAAGAACCTTTGGCAACACCGTCTCCAATGGGCCGCTTAAATTTGAGCATGCAACGGCCCGATTGGCTAACTTGAGTGGTAATTAACTCCATAACGCCGTAACGTAGCGAATTTTTTCTGAACAATTATTTCTCAGCACAGCCTACCTTGTAACACTCTTACAAGCTTTTCGTACTGTTTCAGTATATGCTCTTTGTAAATAAGATTACTGATATTCATACAGACTTTTGATAGCTGATATAAGCTGTAAGTGCTATCTTCTGTGCTCCATTATCCTGTAAATACTCTTCTCTAACCACGTTATGAAAAGCCTTCTCGAAATCTATAAAATCAGTGTGTGTCACGTTGTTAAACACACTCAATAAGCTGTCGTAAAACTGATTCCCATGAGTCGTTGATCGTTCCTGTCTAAACCAGACCTGTTCTGCGAGGGTTGGAACTTCGTTAGTGGCACCTATTTACTTACAGCTCGTAAAAGTAGATGCATGTCTAATTGTTTTACTGACTTTTAGAGTAGTCAGCAGCATTGTGTATTACCCGTTGCCAGCGATGTGGAAGTCGTAGGATGCTCTTTAACAGTGCCAGTTGTGTTGACAGTTTGAGCGGCGCGGTCTATTGCCCGACGAATTTGTAGCAGTTCTGAAGCGCATGCCGTGAAGCGTTTCCTTCAGTTTAGAAACCGAGTTGAACTTAGGAAGGCTTAAGTCAGGGGAGTGCAGTAAGTGGTATAGCACTTAGCAGCCCCATCAGTCAAACATATCAGCAACGGCTGGCACTGTACTTGCTTGAGCATTGTCCTGCAAAATGATGGTCAGGTCCTGCAGAAAGTATCATCACTTCTGTCTCTTTGCTGTTCATTTTTGAAACACAACCCACGTTCAGCTTTACGTACGGCACGTTTTTAATTCTAGGTGATACAAGGAGTGGGCATGGGAGAAAGGGAGAGGAAGACAGGCACGCGATAACACACAGTTAAAGAATATTAAAGAATATAAGGAAAAAGAAAATGGTGTGATTCATACAGAAAGGAAACAGAGAAAGGAGCTTAACTGGAGTAGCAAACTGAATAAATCATCATTACTTTCTGTAACGAGCCACCGGAGACCGTGATTCCTTCATGCTAAAAGCAAAAATATTGCTCAACAACCTTCGGATTTTTTTCGGGGGAGTTCGTGTTCACCCTGTAGAATGAGGGAAGGTGATACTGTTGACGTTAATATATCCGTCCGATTGTGGCAATCACATGCCCATTCACAGGCGGATTGGTGGAATTCCGTTTGCGTGCTGGGGTAGTCGGAAGCGTTGGGACACATTCGTTGTGGAAGTCACCAGCATATGAGAGTTCTTGGTCATCACTGTTGCATAGCAGAGTAACTAATGAAAGAGGACTAGGTCTTCAGGCACTGTACAAGAACTCAGGATTAATGTCAAGAACAGACGCCTCAACCAACCTACTATCCAAAATCGCGGAATGCGGTAACAAATATAGACACCACTCTTGCAAACTCGAAAGTGAGTGACCTCACAGCAAACTGGAATGTCTATGACAAACTTACATTGAACATTATCTCCTTTATTTTACAATTACAGACTTCGATAATAACTTAGATGCTAACGTCCAACCCGAGCTCAGTACGCTACGAAAGCGTACTGAGAACTTTTGAAAGCAGAACCCAAGCTACAATCACTGCAAGGAAATGGATTTGATGTTCACATCAAATCCAACGAATTCATGCGATACAAAACAGCGTAGGACAAGACGATCCCAACATTTGTTAGGAAATTAAAAGGGTTTCAAACTGCCTGGAGTCCCATCCTACAGTCAACACGCAGAGCAAGGTAGGCGAGGAGATACTGCCAGGAAGCTTTAGGGGAAACAGAACGACAAAGAAGGCTGCGTTTTTATCGAACAGTCAAACAAATGAATGCATATGTCAAAAAACGAAATGGTAACTGATACCGCACGTTTTCGAAACAAACGTGCAACAGACAAAGTTCTATGATGCTGTGTATTATCAACATTGAGACGATCCGATGGCACGATGATGACTGGCTGGGGGACAGCAGTATAGTACTGCTGAGAACTATGCTGTCGGACACTACGATAGTGAGTGCCGTCAACATCTTCTCTATAAATTACTCTAGCAGCATGTGTATAGGGGAATTACGATTCCAGTTGCCCAGAAGAAGCGGGGCTGGCACTAAAGAAGTAAAAGAAGAAGAATGCACTTGTGTCAGAAAGAATCACGGCAGAAGTGTTGCATACGCTAGTGGAATAAATTGTTCCATGTTTAATAGTTTTACTTAAAGCATGTCTTTTGCAGGCACAAGTGCCCACAATCTAGAAAATCTCGAATATGATCATACTAAAAACCGGAGGACAAAATCCAAGAGAACAGAAATCTTACAAACCGATTACTTTGCTAAATCCCCCCCCCCCCCCCCCCCTCCCTACTTCTCTGGAGTACGGTTTCAGGAAGGTGATATCCACCGAGGATACCAGTAAATGCATATTGTGAATATCTCAGACAACAAGCGCGTTCAGCCGGAGCATTTGATAATAATTTATGGTAAGATCAAAGCAGCTGAATTGTCCCAGGCGTCTCTATAACAGCCAATGTGGTTGTTGCATAGACAGGCAAGTGAAATTAGAATGCCTTGAAAATAAAATTATGAGGAACACCACCAAACGCTAACGGCAGGTCATGTTTGTGGTCCAGAATTCTGGGATGTTGGCGTAGAATACGACAAACTCTAGAGACGATCTGCTAACTATATTACCTGCCATATCAAGGACAAAGTTAGAGGAAAATAGTAAGGAAATAATTCGTACACAGAAAATAAATTAACGATAGAAGTACACCGAACATTTTATATGTTACTAAAAGGAACATTATCAAGATGGAGAAAACCCACCATCAGAATGAATGACCAACCTGTGAACAGAAAAGAAATATATAGATACCTTGGTATAAATATTGACGAAAACTTCCATCCACACAGGCAAAATGTTTGACAGAGAGCTATTAAAATCCTCAACAAAATAACACCAATTGGCTAAAGAAGCTTTCAGCTGGCCCCAATTGCAATGAGAACGTGCCACAGCACAATTTTATCCTCTATTGCGAGTAGGTGTCGAGGGTACGGGATCGAAGAGCCAGAAGGGTAAGGAAAGCCCAGGCTGTATGGCAAGCACAGAGAAGTGTATGCCTACGCCTGACAGAAGCGCATAGAACCACACTGACCCAGGTGCTGCTTGGTGCTAGGCTTATTGTCGCTGGAAATAGCAGCACGAAAGAGAAGTGAACAATGTTGCTTCAAAAAAGGGGTGCAAGGTAAGGTAAGAGAGATAATGGGTACAGGAGCCACATCGAAGAAGGAAATAAAGACATGCTATAGAGAATGGCAAGAAATCTGTGAAAAAACAGAAGCAGGGAGGAGAACCTACCATTTCTTTCCTACTATCGAAGATAGATCAAGGATGTCACACATCCTTTCCACGTAGTGAGCTATACACTGTCTGTCAACAAGACACTGTCATATCCCAGACGCTTACTGAAAACATGCCATCACACCACAGACACTTGTCAGAGGAGAAATCGGAACAGCAGACCACATCATCCGAGGGTGTGTCATTGGAGAAGGTGTTACAAACTCGGGTAGGACCGTCTTTAGCAGTACACCTGTCCATTACATAATAAGGAACGAGGAGCTACGGCACAAGCTGAACTCTATGACAGCCAAAATATCAGCTTACGATCCGCAAGCCTGTACGGCCAGGAGACAACCAAGAAGAGGTCTCACATTATGACAACGAAAATATCCATTTACAACAACCTCCCAGAAGCTGCGAGTCCTCCCTCGGGCATGGGTGTGTGTTTGTCCTTAGGATAATTTAGGTTAACTAGTGTGTAAGCTTAGGGGCTGATGACCTTCGCAGTTAGGTCCCATAAGATTTCACACACATTTGAACATTTTTTGAAGCTGCGAGAAGATGAGCTTCGGGGATGACCAGGAAGGATTTCCCGAGATCCTGACAGCCATCTCCTAACCTCAGCGCCATGGATGGTATGGCATCGCAGCCCCTGTGAATTCGTGTCGCCTCAGTGCGCCAGGTGCTTACTATTCAAAGTGAAGAAATCTAGCTTGGTACTGACACCAAATGCAGAAGTGTGGTGCTGTGCAGTATAGTGTTGCATAGCATAATGTAGTCTATAATTATAAATGATAATATGGGTGATGTAGCAATGGCCCTAATCACTACACCAAGGATGGCATGACACCACAGCTTCTATGAATTCTGAGTTGCACGTCAGCATCTCAGCATGCCAGGTGCTGACTACTCAGACAAAGTAACGAAATCTAGTTTGGTACTGACACCAAAGACAGTAGTGTGGTGCTGTGTAATGTTGCATTGTGTAGCATAATGTAGTCTATAATTATAAATGTAGCACGGCAGACATTGACCAGTAGGATGTGCTTTCTGGATTACGAATAAACATATCTCAGTCCACCAGATAGCTAAAGGATAGCACGTAAATTTTTAAAATTATGTTTTTTTAAGTAGGTGTTTTATGTAGTATTTATACTTGAACACCATAATACTTAATTAGCAAATTTAAAATTATTTTCAAATATGTGCCATACATATAGGGTCAATCTGCTAAAACTTGCACCACGGATGTCGTGGAAATAGAAAGTGTTACTGATGTGCGGTTTTCACAGAATCGTTCGGCAGTCAATAGCTCGTACTGTTAGCCTACAAACAGATTATGATAGTACTTAGAAGTGTATTTTTGTACATAAACACAGCTTGTTAAACGGAACAATGTCAATAGACAGTGACATTAACAAACTAAAACTAGGCTAAATTAGACTGTCAGTGGTGTTTGTTTCAGGATTCTAGTGCGAGTTGCTTAGGAGACATTGTATTTTGAAAAGTTTCCGCACCGACACTTGCTTGTGCTATTCAGTCTGCCCATTTGCTAGATACGATGTTGCTTTGTTTGCTTACAGTGTCCTCGTGTGTTCCCTGAGTACACTGAGACTTGCTAGCCGGTTAGTGAGTGACAATGAAAGCAGTAGGTCGTGGCTGCACGATGGGATTTATCAACGCAGAAAAAGCCGACATGCTCGTGGTGTATGGAAAGTGTAGGAAGAATGCAGTTCGTTCTTGTACGGTGTACGCAGCAAGATACGCCAATAGACTTCAAGCATCTCGCCAATTATTCTTCAACCGTGTAAGGTGGCTATAATTTCGCACCTTACAAGCACGCATCTGCATACTTCGTAGTGATTTACAACTGGAATTAGGTATCATTTGATAGGTTGTACATCGTATATATGGATATTTAAAGAAGACTGACATTGTCATGTACACCTTGTAAATAATTGTTAAAGCTTATTGCATGAAAGGTGATGGAGTGTCTTTATTATCAAAACGAGGTAATGAATGATTGCCTACACTAGTAGAGGTTGGAACGCCAGTGGAAATGAAACGGCAGGCGTAACTCAGGCCCTGGGTGGATAAGCCCGCACAGGTGTGTTGGTCTGCTACGCAGGTAGTAGCCAAGACGGACGGTCGGGGCACCTGAGCGCTGAAGCACAATAGAGTGGCGGCTGGCCAGTATTGTAGCTAGGCCGGAAGGATAACCAGAAACTCTGAAAATCTTGGACACAGCAGAGAGGAACAAGCAAGTGTTACTTCGGACATCACGGAGGCTGTGTTATTTCTGGGGATTTTTATTCTGAGAAGAGTGCCATTTTGTGAATTCCTAATTAACAGAGATAGTTATTTCCTCACAAACTTTCTGCATTGGACGACAAAAGACTAAAATATGGTTGGTTGACGTTCGGAAGAATCTGTAAATATGAAGAATATTCCGTGATGTGGAGAATATGATTCGCCTTCTGCAGTTACGGGGTAGGGGAGCCGAGCTTTGTTGGGAATCCAGCAGTGGAGAGAATGAAGTCTTCCGTTTTGAGCCTCTATGTTTGACGGTCGCTCATTATCAGCTTTGTTCCTACAGACGGACTTGCTGTCTTTGCTCTCAGGAGCTTTTATAATTAGAACGGTTAGGCACTGTACTGTTGTGAACTTATACGATTCTGGACTTCGCCTCCGGGTAGGGAGTCGTCGTTGAGTACGCATCGTTCAGTGACTGGGAGCACTTCTGCCTATACTCACGTTGAGACGTTATGTGAACTCCGTCCTTGTGGCTCGGAGGTCCTGTTTCTCGTCTGTAGAACACAGAGAGGAGAAGACAGTATTAGATACTAGACAGAGGACTGTCTTCTGCTGTCCTAGTGTTTGAATGAGTTTTTTTATTTTATTTATTTTGTGGTTGGAGTTTTTCCATCGTCGCAGACATGTACGGGAACCATAACGCCGATACACCGGACGCAGTACATACAGTGATATTGCTAATTGCTTCGGCTTATTAGGCTATGAAGCTAAACAGCTGTGATCACGTAAATTTTATTTTCACTGAGGTTGCAAACCACTGTAGGTCATCTTTGAAAGTAGTGTCTTCTAGTGTTTGGTTCGTAGATGATGTCAATCATCTCGCGTTATTTATATTAGATAGCGTAGCCATAAAAAGGGGCAGATTTGGGCATTTGATCAGTCATATTAGTTAGGAAATTCACTCGTATCTCTTTATGTCCATTGGACATTGATATATAAACCTTTTTAATATATAAAATGGTTTCAAACTACAATAAATGTACAAAAGAAACAGCATTTACGATTTTGTAGTTACTATTTCCCTTAGTCATTCATTTATGTTTGTGCTGTAATTTATATGTTAAAGATCAAGAAGGAGAAGATAATATCAACACTAAGAGATCCTAATATCTACTTCAGGGGGTAGTCAGACATGGCCAAATCTTCATTTTCGAGTTTAGTTCCAAATTGTTCAAATGGCTCTGAGCACTATGGGATTTAACATCTGAGGTCATCAGTCCCCTAGAAATTAGAACTACTTAAACCTAACTAACCTAAGGACATCACACACATGCATGCCCGACGCAGGATTCGAACCTGTGACCGTAGCAGCAGCGCGGTTCCGGACAGTGGCGCCTAGAACCGCTCGGCCACAGGACAGAGCGAAGAACGCCTGTTCGCAGGCCTACGTTAGATCTCGAATCTCTAGTTTTACATTCATGGTGTTCTTTGCCGAGAAGCCATATATTGCAGGATAGAGCGCACTCGGAATTTTAACATTAAACTACACCATGATGCACAACACCGCTCTAGTAACGCCTGCCGCTGTATGTGGATGAACATCTCCGCTTATTAATCGAACTGTAGATAACCTTTCTTCAGGTGCGAGACCGTCGCATGATTCTCAACAAACTCTAGTGGCAGACGCTGAAAGAGAGGCGTTGCGCATCAGCAAGAGGTTTACTATCGAAATTCCGAGAGAAGAGTCTGGCAACAAATTACAACCTCCTATACACGTCTCGCGAACTGGACGCAACGAGAAAAATCAGAGAAATTATAGCTAATACAGGCGTTTAGCGACAATCATTCTTGCCACAAACCATTCGCGAATGGAACACGGAAGTCCACGCACAGTAAGGTGATTTGCTGAATGTAAATGTATATAGTGGCTTCGAGATTACCGCCGGGGCCATTTACGATTGAGTTTATGGCCACGTACAGCTGCACATTGCGATCAGTAGAGTTCTCGTAAGGTCTTCATGTGTTTGATACGTTAGTGCAAGGCGACTGCAGCGCCGAAGAAAACCGACAAGAGACGTAACTTATTGAGGAAGCAGATGTACCACGAAACACTACCGCTGTTACGATACAGTTGGTACCAGAGGAAGCAGGAGCTGCTGCAATATCCTGGCGGAACTTGCACAAATGTAGGATTTACCCATGCAGCAACATTTTTAAAATATTTAATGTTTAGACCTATTCAAAACTGCATGTACATGAAATTACATTCTACCCTATACCACACCGAAAACGTTCAGCACTTAATAACCAAGTACACAGCTATGAAACTAGAAGTTGGAATTAATTTTTTTCACAGAATAACATAAAAAGGTCTTTTATCAGCATAGATTACTATATAAAACTAAAATAATTTTTATGCATTTGCCGTAGATAAAAGACCACAAAACATTACGTATATTTAAGAAACAGATGAGAAAGTACATATGTCTCCTAGCTTTTACAACAACGAAGAATGCATAAATTATGCACATTATTCGCATTGAGACTGGCCTGTGATGTCTTTGCATAAAGAATATTGAATAATATCTTTCATATACTACCGTACGTCTTTCACATATAGAATGTTCTGATTGTGTCAGTCAATTGAGCACCCAGAGAGGTGCTGAATTGCACTTGCAGAAGAGATGTAATACCTGCGGGAGTAAAATTACTTGTCTGATGTTGTGTGCAGGGAGAGGTGTCACTTTTTGTGTGAGTGCGCGTGATTGTGTGTGTGTGTGTGTGTGTGTGTGTGTGTGTGTGTGTGTGTGTGTGTGTGTGTGTGATTTTGAGTGAATGACTGACTGGGTGAATGAGTGAATGAGGGAGGGAGTGTTGTCGAAGTGATGCGATACCAATTTGTAATTTATATTTGTACATCATTAAGACAAAATTTAATTTCATATTACGTAATCTATACTCACGCTTATAAATTAAGGATAATTGCAGAATGTGTTGCCACACAACGTGACACTACACAGAAGTGGCGCTAATAGCACAGCCACGACACAGATCTGTAAGTCCACGGCATTGGTGATAAGTTGAGAAAACCGTTCCGAAACACATGTGCTACAAATCGCCACTGTTTCCTGAGCATGTAGCCCGACATCGATACGGGATATGATCACCATGCACACGTACACAAGCCGCACAACGGGTTGGCATACTCTGGATCAGATGGTCGAGCAGCTGCTGGGGTATAGCCTCCCATTCTTGCACCAGTGCCTGTCGGAGCTCCTGAAGTGTCGTAGGGGTTTGAAGACGTGCAGCGATACGTCGACCGAGAGCATCCCAGACGTGATCGATGGGGTGTAGGTCTGGAGAACAGGCAGGCCACTCCATTCGCCTGATATCTTTTGTTTCTAGGTATTCCTCCACGATGGCAGCTCTGTGGGTCCGTGCGTTATCACCCGTCAGGAGGAACGTGGGACATACTGGTGCAAAATGACGTGCCGATGCACCCGACCCGTTACAGTTCCTCTGTCAAAGACACGCAGGGGTGTACGTGCACCAATCATAATCCCACCCCACACCATCAAACCACGACCTCCATACAAGTCCCTTTAAAGAAGGGTTTGGTATCTGGTTCCTGGTTCACGCCAGATGAAAACCAGGCCAGAATCGCCGTTCAGACTATACCTGGACTCGTCCGTGAACATAACCTGGGACCACTGTTCCAGTGACCAAGCACTGTGTTCTTGACACCAGGCTTTACGGGCTCTCGGTGCGAACAGGGGTCAGTGGAATGTACCTCCTTGCAGGTCTCCGGGTGAATAAACCATGTCTGTTCAGTCGCCTGTAGACTGTGTGTCAAGAGACAACTGTTACAGTGGCTGCAGTGAGGTTCCTAGCAAGGCTACCTACAGTACTCCGTGGCCGTCTGCGGGTACTGATGGTGAGATATGGGTCATCTTGTGGTATTGTACACTGTGGACGTTCCGTACTGTATCGCCTAGCGCCTAGACACGTTTCCTCTGTGCTGGAATCATTGCCATAATCTTGAGATCACGCTTTGTGGCACACGGAGGGCCCGTGGTACGACCTGCTGTGTTTGACCAGCCTCCAGTCGCCTTGGTATTCTACCGCTCATAACGTCATCAATCTGTGTTCTTTGAGCCATTTTCAACACACAGTCATCATTAGCACGTCTGAAAACGTCCGCTCACTTACTCGCTGCACCGTACTCTGATACGAACCAGCAAACCTCTACGTCTCTGGACAGCTGCCAGAGCCACCGTGACGACCGCAGGTCAAATGCGCCGCATGGTCATACCCCGAGGTGATTTAAACCCGCAAACCGCCCACCAGAGCGTTGTTTCACCATTTATCAGCATTGCCCTTAATTTATGAGTATGAGTGTATATTCTATAGAGATCTTTTTAACTGACTTTTCTAGATCATGATACAAATGGTCGGAGAATGAATAAATATTAATGCTGTCATAAACTAAACAAAAAGTAATGGTATGTTGCGAGAGGAAGCTTGGCATGCAGTACCCGTGTTCACAGGCCTTCAGTAAGTGTGTCCTGGGGCCCTAATCGGTGTCTTTGCCCGCGTGCACATACTTCTGGTGCTGCATTCCAGTCATCAACACGATGTCAAGAGACACGATATCATACATATACACAACATTGTTACACTTACACTTCACATCCAAAGGTTCCGACAGTCAGTCGGAAGTAGCGAATCGTTACAGACGGAGTACAAGTTCATATTGAGGAATAATGTGGAAGGGCATCGGTCTTTTCAAACAAACTACCCGGCATTTCGGTTAAGTGATCGAAGGACAATAGAATCATTATGTGGACAAATGAGAAAATAAAGCTCCCGAATGTGAGCCAGTTAGCTTCTGTGACACTGTCTTGATACCACCCTTCTAACAAGTTAGATGTTCTTATGTCCTCATGTTCAGTACAAGTTTCCTTCTCTGTCCATTCAATAGACTAGACATCACAAGACAGTGTCTCCTAAACACAGGGTATGTCTCCTTACTAACCCATACTATGGGGAATGTAAATTTGTAGTAACGCATGACCATATAATAATAAATTTCAAAGTGCTTAAAATACTTTCGATAAAAGTGTAAAAAGTAATTACATAATAATATGATGCACTGTTAAAATTTATTAAATACAAAAAGGCACATTCTAAGGATAAAACGAAATGCAGAGGATGAAATTAATTTACAAAAATAAATTGTGCGCGAGTGCACTTGATCCTTCCTCGTTTTATCATATATAAAACTTGCGACAGGGTAGAAAAGAGCGGGAGTACCGATAAAACTTGCTACATGCCACTTATGAAGATCTGGGAAAATACTTGATATGACATAAGGGTTTCTAAAAATAAATAAAATAAGAATCATAATAACAACTGGTAGCGCATATTGTTACCAAATAAAAACGTCGTAAACACCTTACAGAACTTCATACTCGTTTGATGTTACCGTACTTCTCCTGTGAAAAGGCTTATTTTTGATGATGACATGTATACTAGCACATGTCGGATGATTTTAAAGTCTGACGTATGCTGAAGCAAAATGTAAGTGACGTATTATTTTAGCCACTTTTGTAAGGTAATACTGTGTGCATGGCATGCTTCTGCAGTTCTGTATATAAACTTTGTGGTTCATTTTTGTATTCTTTTTAGCTTTGCAGAACCACTTGAAAATAGCCCAAAGTCCGAAACACGAAACAGCAATTGTGAAATAAATGATTTCTGCAGTTAACGGTGAACATGACTTCCCTAAAAAAATTCTACATGAGTGTGAACCGCAACCATGAGAGGTTAATCACAGTGTAGTACTCTGAACAGAAAAGTGTCCTGTTATCGCGAGACTTTCCACAAGCCGCAGAAGACAGACAGTTGCTGTTTATAAGCGTTGTGCTTCGGTGTGAAAGGGGTACACTGTCTGAAGACTCACTGGCAACTGAGGAACGCCGCCAAGTTCTCGAGGATTTGAGGCAATTGAGAGGGGAGTTTAAAGGCCCTTCCGTTAGAAACGCGGAGAAGGGCCTCCTGCACACATTCACAGAAGTTCCTCAAGAAAACCTGTCGTATGAGCCCCTATGGAAATTGCTATGGTCACTGGGTGGCCTCGCGGCAATTCGAGACAATGTGAGACCGCTATGGCTACGCCGCCAAGTTCACTTACACTGCGAGGGCCGCAATCCAAAGATTTTTTAAGCGGAATCGAAAAGGTAGGCACCCGGTAACCAAGCGTCGATTGTTAGTTGGGGGATATTGCAAATTGAGAACAACGATGACAAGGCGATACGACAAGAAATGTGCCATGACGGACAAGAGTGGAGGAAGAAGTACAAAACTCCGAAGCAGAAGCATTCAGGGATGTTTGATTCGAGGTCATTGTAAGCTGTTTCACATGAGGCATATAAATTTTTAACTCGATCTACAGGATCTGGGTGATTCTTACATTCATGAGCGTTGGGAGACACCTAACGGCCACCGCGATCTGATCAATAGATCAACACCAGCCACCCGGTGGCAGTTTCACCAGGAGAGCGACTGAGGAGGAAATAGTGGACGGAGCGCGAGGTTAGCTGTTCTCAGTGACAGTCGTACAGGCTATCACAAGAGAAGCGAGGATCAAAGTAGCCGGTCGCTTGTCAACAACCAAGCAGCTCCCCGAGAGCTAAGGCCACCAGGAGATCGAAAAATCGCGCCGACACCACTCACTCCACCTGTGCCTATGGGCACTGTCTATTCCAACATGCAGTGAGGAAAAATGGTTAATCCCTCGCTACATCGTTAATTACTGAGTCGTGTCTTTTTTTTTTTTTTTGACTCATCAGTCTTCTGATTGGTTTGATGTGGCCCGCCAAGAATTACTCTCTTGTGCCCACATCTTCATCCCAGAATGGTACCTGCAACCTACGTCCTCAGCTATGTGCTTTATGTATTCCAAATGTCTAAGATCAATCAAATTATTCCTTAGAAATTCGATTTGTAATTTACTAGCCACCCATCAATGCTTCACATATGATATATATAGAATACTGGCCATTAAAAGTGCTACACCAAAAAGAAATGCACATGATAAACGGGTATTCATTGGACTAATATATTACACTAGAACTGACATGTGATTACATTTTCACGCAATTTGGGTACATAGATCCTGAGAAATCAATAACCCAGAACAAGCACCTCTGGCCGTAATAACGGCCTTGATACGCCCTGGCATTGAGTCAAAAAGAGCTTGGATAGCGTGTACAGATACAGCTGCCCATGCAGCTTCAACGCCATACCACAGTTCATCAAGAGTAGTGACTGGAGTATTGTGGCGAGCCAGATGCTCGGCCACCGTTGACCAGACGTTTTCAGTTGGTGAGAGATCTGGAGAATGGGCTGGCCAGGGCAGGAGTCGAACATTTTCTGTATCCAGAAAGGCCCGTACAGGACCTGCAACATGCGGTCGTGCATTATCCTGCTGAAATGTAGAGTTTCGCAGGGATCGAATGAAGGGTGGAGCCACGGGTCGAAACACATCTGAAATGTAACGTCCACTGTTCAAAGTGCCTTCAATGCGAACAAGAGGTGACCGAGACATGTAGCCAATGGCACGCCATACCATCGCGCTGGGTGATACGCCAGTATGGCGATGACGAATAAACGCTTCCAATGTGCGTTCACCGCGATGTCGCCAAACACGGATGCGACCGTCATGATGCTGTAAACAGAACCTGGATTCATCCGAAAAAATGACGTTTTGCCATTCGTGCACCCAGGTTCGTCGTTAGGTACACCATCGCAGGCGCTCCTGTCTGTGATACAGCGTCAAGTGTAACCGCAGCCATTGTCTCCGAGCCGATAGTCCATGCTGCTGCAAACGTCGTCGCACTGTTCGTGCAGATGGTTGTAGTCCTGACTCAGGGATCGAGACGTGGCTGCACGATCCGTGACAGCCATGCGGATAAGATGGCTGTCATCTCGACTGCTAGTGATACGAGGCCGTTGGGATCCAGCACGGTGTTCCGTATTACCTTTCTGAACCCACCGATTCCATATTCTGCTAACAGTCATTGGATCTCGACCAACGCGAGCAGCAATGTCGCGATACGATAAACCGCTGTCGCGATAGGCTACAATCCGACCTTTATCAAAGTAGGAAACGTGATGGCACGCATTTCTCCTCCTTACACGAGGCTTCACATCAACGTTTCACCATGCAACGCCGGTTAACTGCTGTTTGTGTATGAGATATCGGTTGGAAACTTTCCTCATGTCAGCACGTTTTAGGTGTCGCCACCGGCGCCAACCTTGTGTGAGTGCTCTGAAAAGCTAATCATTTGGATATCACAGCATCTTCTTCCTGTCGGTTAAATTTCCCGTCTGCAGCATGTCATCTTCATGGTGCAGAAATTTTAATTGCCATTGGTGTAATTGGGAATTGGATATATGCCCTAATCTCCTCCTCCAGTTCTCTCTGTCCATCTTCTCCTCTCCCTCTCGCTGTTCATAACCGTTACAGCCATGCGGGTAAGATGTCTGTCATCTCTCAATCCCTCTCTCAACCCCTCTCAATCCATTTCCTCTTCCTCCCTTATATATGTCTCCCCGCCCCCTCTCCCATATGTTGAACTTTTTTACTGTTATTGCAAAAGAAACCTTTATTGGGTATTCAAGTCACTTAAGACCAATGGGAAAATTGATTAGAGGGTATGAGAGAGGTCTCTCCAGTTGCTGGATTTGTGAGGTTGGTACCTCCAGTGTGCAGTAACAATTATGGACCACCTGTCAAAAGCCTGAATAACCACCATTTTCAGCGCAGACGTCTGCGAGACGTCACTGAGCTTCTGGCAGCTACCGGCAAGGATGTGGTGCCACACCGACTATAGTGCCGTGACCAACTGTGGCAGGTTTCTCGGTTGAGGATTCACGGCGCGAACAGCCCGATCAAGGGGATCCTAAAGATTCTCGACTGAGTTTAAATCTAGGGAGTTTTGTAGCCAGGGTAGTACATTAAACTCTTACTGGCGTTCTTTGAACGACGTCAACGTGCCGAAAAAAAGAAGCTGCATGTAGTAGTGGATATGGTCCACAAGAGCAGATACGTATTTTTGTTGACCCGTACGACCATCCAGAACGACAATATCACCCAGGGAAAGCTACTAAAATATTCTCCAGACCACAAGACTCCCTCCTCCGGCCTGAATCCTTCTAAAGAGCGTTACAAGGTGTTTTCTTTCAGACGTTTGACGGTGTCGGAGCATCAAAAGTGATTCATCAGAAAAGGCTACCTGTCACCACTTAGTGGACGTTCAGTTATGCTATCGGTGTGCAATTTCCAGCCTTGGTCGCCGATGAACAACAGTCAGCATGGGTGCACGAACCAGGCCTCGGCTGTGGAACCTCAGTAGCAGCAGCGTTCGCTGAAAGGTTGTTGAGCAAACTTTGTTGGTAGCCCCTGGTTCATCTGGTCAGACAGTTGCTCAAGAGTTGCACGTCTGTTCACTCATACACACGTTTCCGCAGCCGTCGTTCAGGCAGAGCGTCTATGGTCCGTAGTGCACTACAGCTGGTTCAGCGCCAGTTTTGGATAGCGCCATTTTGCCACGCACGGTATACTTTACACGTTAACTATAGCGGCACAGGAACAGTTTATAATGATAGCCGTTTCAGAAATGCTTCCACCCTTGGCCCAAAAGCCAGTGACCATGCCCTACTGGACGCCCGGAGAATCGGAAACAGCTTCAAACTTCTGATTAGGTACTTAACAAATGAGTTAATAAGATATATATTTAATGTTAAGCATGTAAGGGAGAGAAAGTTCAGAAACTTTTCAAATTACGTTTGAAGTCTGTTGGAAGTTGTTAAGTGCTCTCATTATCAAACGCTGGATCAGTAAAGTCTGGATAATTTCTACTCCGTTTCAAGCAGAAGCTAGTTTTTCGCACATCTCTATGTTTATAAGGTTGCTATCTCCTGAACCGTGTGTCGTAAAATAACACAATTTTGCATCAGGAGCGAACATTTCGACTCAGTTAACGCAAAATGGCGGATCAATGACCATAACGGCTTTATAAAGTCACTGAATACGGCTGTAAGTAGGAATATAGAGAAAGGCAGTAAGATCTTGTCTAGCAGAAGGGACAAAAGACTGATTTCTGATTACCTGACATGCCATAAAGAAAAATTCATATGCAGCAATGACAACGTCGAGCATCAATGGACAAAGTTAAGAACAACGTACAAGACACTTTTGACAAGTATGTGCCGAGCAGAATTGCGAGTGTTGGAAAAGACCTACTGCGGTTCGACCACCGTTGTAGGAAGCTGTTATGAATGCAAAAAGAGCTCGACTTGAAATTGAAACGTAGCCAAAGCCTCACAAGGAACAAAAACTTAACGAAGCCAAAACGAGCGTAAGGAGGGCTATGCGTAAAGCGTTCAGTGAATATGGACGTAAAACTCTAGCTACCAGCTTGGAAGAAAATCTTAAGAAGTCTTGATTTTAAAGTCCACTATGTGAGCAGAATGACATTCAAAAAATGTTCAAATGTGTGTGAAATCTTATGGGACTTAACTGCTAAGGTCATCAGTCCCTAAGCTTACACACTACTTAACCTAAATTATCCTAAGGACAAACACACACACCCATGCCCGGGGGAGGACTCGAACCTGTGCCGGGACCAGCCGCACAGTCCATGACTGCAGCGCCTTATACCGCAGAATGACATTGAAACAGAGAGTAGCAGAGACAAAGCCGAAATACCGAACGTCTTTTTTCAAAACTGTTTCACAGAAGAAGATCACACGATTGTTCCTCCTTTAAGTAGTCGCACCAACAACAAAATGACAGATACCGAAACAAGTAACCGAGGGATAGAATATGAACTGAAATCGCTTAACAAATGCCATTGGACCTGACGTAATACTAACTCCAAGTTACACAGAATATGCGAAAGAACTTGCCATTCTTCTAGCAGCTGTGTACCGTAGATATCAAGAGGAGCGAAGCGTGCCTAGCGTTTGGAAAAGAGCACACGTCATTCACATTTTCAAGAAGGATCGTCGAACAGGAGACGCATTAAACTTTAGGCCTATATGTCTGACGTCGGGCTATTGTAGAATTTTGGAACATGTTTACGCTCGTGTATTACGACATTTCTGGAGATTGAAAATTTCTTCTGCAGGAACCAGCACGGCTTCCGAAAACAATACTAATGCGAAACCCAACTCCCTCTGTTGGTTCACTAAACCCAGAAAGCAGCGGATACACGCGCCCATGTAGATACTGTGTTCCTTGATTTCTTGAAGGCATTACATACATTTCGGCTCTGCCACCTAAAGAACTAAACACGATAGTATGGAATATCAGACAAATTGTGGGAATGAACTGAAGAGTTTCTAGCAAACATAATACCACATGTCATTCTGAATGGAGAGAACTCTTGAGAAGTAAAACTAACTTTGGGCGTGCACCAGGGCAGTATTATAGGACCATTACTTTTCACAATATACACTATGCTATCAAAAGTATCCGGACACCCTCAAAAACACACGTTTTTAATATTATATGCAGTGTGCTGCCACCTACTGCCAGGTACTCCATGTCAGCGACCTCAATAGTCATTAGACATTGTGAGAGAGCAGAATGGGGCGCTCCGCGGAACTCACGGACTTCGAACGTGGTCAGGTGATTGGGTGTCACTTGTGTCATACGCCTGTACGCGAGATTTTCACACTCCTATACATCCCTAGGTTCACTGTTTCCGATGTGATAGTGACGTGGAAACGTGAAGAGACACGTACAGCACAAAAGGTACAGGCCGACCTCGTCTGTTGACTGACAGAGGCTACCAACAGTTGATGAGGGTCGTAATGAGTAATAGGCAGACATCTATCCAGCCCACCACTCAGGAATTCCAAACTACATGAGTATCCACTGCAAGTTGGATTTTATTGTCGAGAGGCTGCTCATAAGCCACATATCACGCCGGTAAATACCAACCGACGCTTCGCTTGCTGTAAGGAGCGTAAACATTCGACGATTGAACAGTGGAAAAACATTGTGTGGAGTGACGAATCACGGTACACAACGTGGCTATTCGATGGCAGGGTGTGGGTATACCGAATTCCCGGTGAACGTCGCCTGCCAGCGTGTGTAGTGTCAACAATAACATTCCGAGGTCGTGGTGTTATGGTGTGGTCGTTTTTTTCATGAAGAGGGCTTGCACCACTTGTTGTTTTGTGTGGCACTATCACAGCACAGGCCTACATTGATGTTTTAAGCACCTTCTTGCTTCCCACTGTTGAAGAGAGATTCGGGGATGGCGATTGCATCTTTCAACACGATCGAGCACCTGTTCATAATGCACGGCCTGCGGGGAAGTGGTTACACGAAAATAACATCCCTGTAATGGATTGGCCTGCACAGAGTCCTGACCTGAATCCTGTAGAACATCTTTGGGATGTTTTGGAAAGCCGACTTCGTGCCAGGCCTCACCGGCCGACATCGACACCTCTCGTAAGTGCAGCACTCCCTGAAGAATGGGCTGCTATTCCCCAAGAAACCTTCCAGCACTTGACTGAACGTATGCCCGCGAGAGTGGAAGCTCTCATCCAAGGCTAAGGGTGCGCCAACACCATATCGAATTCCAGGATTACCGATGGAGGGCGCCACGAACTTGTAAGTCATTTTCAGCCACAGTGTCCGGACAGTGTGGCCGAACAGTTCTAGGCGCTTTAGTCTGGAACCGCGCGACCGCTACGGTCGCAGGTTAGTAGTTTTAAGTTCTAGGGGACTTTAGATGTTAAGTCCGATAGTGCTCAGAGTCATTTGAACCATTTTGAACCACACAGTGTATGTACAAATGTCTTAGTACATAACGTCGGAAATTCCACGAAGCTTTTCGCGAATGATGGTGTTTATACAGAGAAGTCACGAAGTTAAAATATACTTGAGAAATGAAGGAAGCCTTGCAGAGGATAGGTGATTGGTGCATGGAGTGGAAACTGACCCTCAACATAAACAAAACACAGATTTTGAGAACATAAAAAGACCCTTTAGCCGTCTTGAGTGGCCGTGCGGTTCTAGGCGGTACAGTCTGGAGCCGAGCAGCCGCTACGGTCGCAGGTTCGAATCCTGCCTCGGGCAATGATGTGTGTGATGTCCTTAGGTTAGTTAGGTTTAATTAATTCTAAGTTCTAGGTGACTGATGACCTCAGAAGTTAAGTCGCGTAGTGCTCAGAGCCATTTGAGCCAAAGACTCTGTATTGTATGATAACAAAATTGAAGAACAATCACTGGGAGCAGGTACTTCTACTAAAATCTAGGGGTATACGTACAGAGCGATTTGAAGTGCAACGATGTCATGAAATTAATTGCGAGTACAGCAGATGCCAGACAGACTCATTGGAAGGATCCTCAAGAAACGCAGTCCATCAACAAATGAAGTAGCTCAGAAAACACTCTTTCGAGCAGTATTGAATATTGCTCGTCAGTGTGGAATCCGTACGAGATAGGACTGATGCAAAGAAGAGCAGCACAGTGCGTAACACTAAACTCAGGAAGCAGTCTTTACAGTGAAAAACGTCACATATGTAACGAGACGTTTCTCATGTTTAATGCTCCTTTAATTACCATTTCATAGCCTACTAGGTCACATAAAAGATGAGATAGGCCGATCTGCAACGCATCAGTAAAGTTTGGACATAGCATATACGAGGGCTATTCGAAAAGTAAGTTCTCATCGGCTGCGCGAAATAGAAACCACTGTGAAAATAAAAATTGTTTTATTTGCACCTTACAGCTACTTCTCTACACAGTCGCCGCTCCGACTTAGACATCTGTCCTAGTGTTGTACTAACTTTCCGATACCCTTGTCACAGAAGGCAGCTGCTTGTGCTTTGCGCCAATAGTCTACACTCGTCTATATCTCGTGTCAGGGCCACAACATTATCTTCATGGGCAGCGGTTCATGTGAGCAGAGATGAAGTTCAGTACTAGCCAATTACGGGCTGTGTTTTCGATGCACTTCATTGCTCCTGTAGCGTGCGTCTGAGAACTGTCATGAAGAACGAAAGATCAGGTGAAATCTCTCATCAGGCCCTCATACTTGTCGGGAGACACTGTTTTCTAGGCATCTTCACGTGTTCACTATACCTTCCAGAATTGAAAAGCGCAACATGCCGCGATCGACGGGCATACCAAAGACACTACCCAACACATCTTTGCGAAACATCATCGGAGTTTCACAGTGATTTCCATTTCGCGACTGATCAGAACTTAGTTTGCGAATAGTCTTCGTATTTCCTTTTCTTATGGATCAGTAACCTAATTCTTAATTCTTATTACAGTGGTAGCTTGTTATCGCAGTGCACTTGGCGTAGTGTTGCTTGTCAGAACTGAGCAGTACAGGACGAGGCATGCATTCTTTTCAATGATCGAGCCCGGGTTGCTGGTCTGTCATCTCCAGATTTGAGAATTTACGACATGGCGCCGCCACCTGACCAGAGAAATGCCGGGCTGTGGTCTGACGTCTCTCCAGAGCACCAGGAGCGCACCGTGCATCTTCATTTTGCTCCTTAGCGGAAAATTGGCTTCAGAGCTTGCAAAAGAGAAACGTGATTTTCTACTGCGTTTCACTGCCTACACTGAGTTAGTGATAGGCCTCTCTCTCTCTCTCTCGCTCTCTCTCTCTCTTTCTCTCTCTCTCTCTCCTCGCAGGGAACACATCCCCATTGGCAGAGAGTGATCCTAAGAATACTAAAACGGGGTGCGAAATTACCATCCGCCACTCACTTCTAAAGCATTTTCCTTTTTGGCTCCAAACCATAGCGTGGGAACCCTGTAGCATTCTGAGAACATAAGTCTTGTTGGTGAAGACCTTGTGACATCAGAAGGGGTGGCTGTTGTGTCCCTCTCATGTACTAAAAATCTGCAACCAAGCGTTCGACTGGACAAGAGTTTTCCCCTTGGTAGCAAGGGGACACTCGCGGTGCTCAGGCCTGTGATTTTGTAAGACAAGTGAAAAACACTGAAGAGTTGTAGGGATACGAGGTTTCGTAATTCCCATCGGAAGACGTATGCGACACTTTTGATTCGCTCTAGTCACTCTCGATACTCTAATACCAGGCGGGTTGGACTGCGCTGTTTTCAGACTCCCCAGTTCCAACAATCGTCTAACTGAGCCCATGCGATTGCAGAGACTTCTGCCTTGGCGAGCGGTCATGGACATCGTCAGCTTGGTCCAGTGGAATTGCGAAATGACGTTCTGCCTTAGCATTCAGCCAAGTAGATAGATTTTATGTTTGACCTCCTTCTTTGTCAGATCAAATTTTGTCTTTATGCATGAGGCTGATGAACGTCTGCTTTAGATTTCTGAAAGTGGAGAGCACTTAGCATTTTTCGATCCAAGTAGGAGAGCTTCACTCTAAGTGTGGGTTCGATGATTCTTGGTTGTTCTGCGTTCACTTGGACTCCCTACACTATCTATCACTTGAGCCTTGTCCCGCAGTTACGCAGGGTCAGCCATCGTTAATCGGATTTTGCATGTAAATGGTTAACGGGTGACCGGATGCCCTTCCTGCCGCAACCCTGTACTCCCCGGGACGGAATTAGTGTACCCCAGCTGTCCGTGTCGAGTGTAATCCATGGACTAGCGCGAAAGTGTTCAGATGCCTGTGAGCCATGTAACTGCAACTGAAGCGGAACATGGGGACCAGCCTGGTATTCTCCTAGTGGGGTGTGGAAAACCGCCTAAAACCCACATCCAGGCTGGCCGGCACATCGGCCCTCGTCGTTAATCCCCTGGGCGGATTCGATCCGGGGCAGGCTCACCTATCTGAGTCCAGGAAGCAGCGAGTTAGCGCTCTCGGCTATCCTGGCGGGTCTTGGACTCTCTACACTATAGTCCCGTATCTTTACAATTGCCTCAGTGTGTCTCTGTTCCTCATCTTCGCTAACAGATTGCTCACCACGGGCTTGACTGTGCCTATCACCCTCAAAAATTTCCCTTGGATTGGTATTCCCCTCCCCTGTACCTTCTGCTGCTAACAAAGCTAACTCTTTCTCATCCCATAGGCTTCGTTGACGACCCCGTATATCTGCCATTTACAAATTGTTACAACTAATGATCTGTTGTGCTGCTAAGCGCGCTTCCACCCTAGTTATCATGGAATGACTCCTGATAACAGCTCTCACTTAAAAGTACACACAATTTACACTACCCACATTTTTTATGCAACGGGCACGTAACATAAAATATCTACAACAAGCATGCTAAACTAATGGCAACATCGTGAACGAGCAGTGTCGTTACAATACGAACGAAATACAACGACAAATGACATATCATAAATATCAATAAATTACAGCCAGTGACCTGAAGCGCAACGCCTCTGAAAAGAAATACAATAAATGCACAAATATTATTTTTAATGTTATCGCGTGACTTTACCACTGAAAACTATACACGCAAGCTGGTGTTTACTCTCAGTAAAAATTACAAATGGGAAAAAAATTGAAAATTTCCTTGGCTTCACAACACATTATAACTAAGTAGGATCCTGGTGGGGTAAGTCATATCCATGATGGCACTCTAGGCGGGTGTAAAATGAATGTGCGTAACGAAAAATACTGACGCGAAAATGAAGATTTGGCCCTGTTTGACTATCCCGTGAAGCAGATCTTAGGATCTGTTCATGGTGATTATCTCCTTCGTGCTGTTTAACATATAAATTACAACATAAACGTAAATGAATGATTAAGGGAACTAGTAACTAACAAATGATAAATGCTGTTTCCGCTTATACATTTATTGTAGATTAAAACCCCTTTATATTACGAATGTTCATATATCAATGAACAAACGGCACAGATACAAATGAATTTTCTGACTAATACGATTAATCAGTTGCCCAAATCGGCCCCTTTTTATGGCTAAGCGATCTAATATAAATAACGCGAAATGATTGACATCATCTTCGTACCAAACACTAGAAGACACTACTTTCAAAGATGATCTACAGTGGTGTGCAACCTCAGCGGAAATAAAACTTACTTGATCACAGCTGTTTAGCCTTATAGCCATAATAAGCCGAAACAATTAGCAATATCATCATACGTACTGCGTCCGGTGCATCGGAGTGATTGTTCTCGTACACGTTTGCGACGATGGAAGAACTCCAGCCACAAAATAACCTCTCGCAAACACTAGGACGGCAGAAGGCGGTCCTCTGACTATTATAATCTGATACTGTCTTGTCCTCTCTATGTTCTACAGACAAGAAACTCGGACTCCCAGCCACAAGGACGGAATTCAGATAACGTCTCAACGTGAGTATAGGCAGAAGAAGTGCTCTCAATCACTGAACGCTGCTTACTCAACGACGACTGCTTACCCGGAGGCCAAGTCCAGAATCGTTTAAGTTCGCAACAGTACAGTGCCTAACCGTTCTGACTATAAAATCTCCTGGGAGCAAAGATAGCAAGTCCGTCTGTACCAACAAAAGTTGATACTGAGCGACCTTCAAACCTGGGCGCTCAAAACGGAAGACTTCTTCTCTCCACCGCTGGCTTCCCAGCAAAGCTCAGTTCCCCTCCCTCGTGACCCAGAAGGCGAATCATATTCTCGAAACCACTGAATATTCTCCCTCTCTAGAGATTCTTCTGAACGCCGACCAACAATATTTTAGTCTTATGTCGTCCAGCGCGGAAAGTTTTCGACGAAATACCTATACTCACACAATGATACGCTTCTCAGAGTAAAAGTCCTCGGAAATAGCCCAGCCCGTGATTTACGAGGTAACACTTCCTCGTTCCTCTCTGCTGCGTCCAAGGTTTTCATAGTTTCCAAAGTATTATCCAGTTATCCTTCCGGCCCTGCTGCAACATCATCCGGCCGCTACTGTCTTGTGCTTCAACGCTCAGGTGCCCAGACATCCCGTCTTGGCACTTCCTGTGTGAAGCAGGACCAATATACCTGTGCGGGCTTTCCCACCCATGACTTAAATTACGCCTGCCGTTTCATTTTCACTGGCTTTCCAACCTCTGATAGCATAGGCAATCATTAATTACGCCGTTTTGATAACAAAGACACTCCGTCACCTTTCAGGCCATAAGTGTTAACAGTTATTTAAAAGGCGTACGTGACAATGTCAGTCTTCTTTAGATATTTATATATACGATGTACAACCTAGCAAATGATACCTAATTCCGGTTTTAAATCATGGCAAAGTATGTAGATGAATGCTTGGAAGGTGCGAAATTATAGCTACCTTACACCAGAAGTGTAGAGACTGCTTCGTTCGGTCGGACGTCATTGTTAAGGTATGTCGCAAAGAGATCCCAGTTAACAGCTCTGGAGCTAGGAGAAGGTATTAGGAGGCCGCCACGCTCGAGAAGTCCGAGAACTGGTAGATGATCAGATGATAGGTCCTGGATGGTCTTGTGCTGTAGATTTGCAGCGACATTTTTATAAATCGCTATATCGAGAACGTCAGCCTCCTGGACGGCGAACTCAGGGATGCGATTCGGCACCCACGGCCCATACATTGTGACTTGAAGATCGTTCTCTAGATCATAGAATTGCTGTTCGTTTCGGTTGGCCCTCCTTGAATGCCAAGCCCATGTTTGGAGTTAAGGTCTCCTCCCAGCAAGACCTTATTGAATCGATCGAAGAAAGCATGTAGAGCTCTGGCCACCAACTGTTTCTTGGGGCTAAGATACGCCGCCACGAGACTTATGTTTCCCATAGCCGTGAAGATTGTAACCGCTGTCGCTCCCAGTGAGTCCAGGGGCGGTAGATCCTCCTGTCGATGTTGTATGATGTTTTTGAAGAACACTGCAGTTCAGCCAACTTGTTGTCCAACCCAGTCCGCTCTATAACCATGCATGTTGCGTAATTTGAAACTAGCCGTCACGTGCGTTTCCGACTAACGTCTTGGGTCATTGGCATTGAAAATGCAGAGTCGTAGATGTCTCGTTCTGCAGCCGTTATCCATTCCTTACGGAGCGGTAAACGCTTTGATGATTCCCTTCACCAGCGTGAGGATTCCTGTCAGTTTTTGTTAAAGTTGTAAAAGTAGGGCTGCGATGTCCGATATAGCCGGTGTCAAGGTGCCTTGGGTGGCTGTAGTGGAAGCCGATGTTGGCATGTTGGTCGCTCCTAGGCGACAATGTGTCGTGAAATCCGTCGTCTTGGAGTCTCCTGTTGGGTAACTGATACTTGGTGCTGTCCAGATGGCTGTTGTTCTGGTGCCTCACTGTCCCGTTTTTCTGGTCGTCGCTGGCGTTGTCAATTGTTGAACGATCTTCACCGTCGGTTTCTTGGCCTGCTGCTGCGGCTGGATTTATATTCCCGGAGGACTGCCAGGTATTTTTCGCAGCCGCGCCATAAGGCGTTTTGGTCTTTGTCACAATTATCACATTTTTCTTTGGAGGTGCAGGGCAGGCTGCAGTCTTTGGTTCGATTGTCTCCAGCGCACTTTACGCAGCAGGGTGGCATCCTGCAATAATTTACCATATACTCGAAGTGTTGACAGTGTTTGCACTGTGTCGGCCCATCATTGCACCGATAATCTTCAGCGCGCATCCTCGTGTAGTGAAGGCCCCGGATGTCCTAGATTTTTGGTTGTCCATTGCCTTGGGAAGGATGACGCAGTACGTGGACAGCCTAACTAATTCACCAGTGACTTGATCTCCCTCTCTCCTTGTACGTAGGTTGGAACTTAAATAGTGGAAACACTGCTGTGTAGACACTATGCAATGGAATCTACTATTGTCGCTGGTAGCATACGTTGTTGAATACCCACCTTACCTCCGAGCAAATGGACTCTCCCGTCTCACAACACCGGCGTGCGAACAATTGAGGGAAACACATTCCATTGCAAAGCGAGCGGTCTAACGTAACGGTGTCACAATGTTTTCCAAACAGGAACAACGGAGTTGGATCTACATCTACATGGATACTCTGCAAATCACATTTAAGTGCTTGGCAGAGAGTTCATCGAACACCTTCAAAATTCTCTATTATCACAATCTCGCAGAGCGCGCGAAAAGAATGAACACCTATATCTTTCCGTACGAGCTCTGATTACCCTTATTTTATCGTGGTGATCGTTCCTCCCTATGTAGGTCGGTGTCAACAAAATATCTTCGCATTCGGAGGAGAATGTTGGTGATTGGACTTTCGTGAGAAGATTCCGTCGCAACGAAAGACGCCTTTCTTTTAATGCTGTCCAGCCCAAAACCTGTATCATTTCTGTGACACTCTCTCCCATGTTTCGCGATAATACAAAACGTGCTGCATTTCTTTGAACCTTTTCGATGTACTCCGTTAGTTCTATCTGGTAAGGATCCCACACTGCGCAGCACTGTTCTAAAAGAGGATGGACAAGCATAGTGTAGGCAGTCTCCTTAGTAGGTCTGTTACATTTTCTAAATGTCCTGCCAATAAAACGCAGTCTTTGGTTAGCTTTCCCCACTACATTTTCTATGTGTTCCTTCCCATTTAAGTTGTTCGTAAATGTAATACCTAGGTATTTAGTTGAATTTACGGCTTTTGGATTAGACTGATTTATCGCGTAACCGAAGTTTAACGAGTTCCTTTTAGCACTCATATGGATGACCTCACACTTTCGTTATTTAGGGTCAACTGCCACTTTTCGCGCCATTTACATATCTTTTTCTAAATCGTTTTGCAATTTGTTTTGATCTTCTGATGACATTATTAGTCGATAAACGACAGCGTCATCTGCAAACTACCGAAGACGGCTGTTCAGATTGTCTCCCAAATCGTTTATATAGATAAGGAACAGCAGAGGGACTATAACACTAGCTTTAGTAACGTCAGGAATCACTTCTGTTTTACTCGATGACTTTCCGTCAATTACTACAAACTGTGGCCTCTCTGACAGGAAATCACAAATCCAGTCACATAACTGAGATGATATTCCACAAGCACGCGATTTCCCTACCAGCCACTTGTGTGGTACAGTGTCAAAACCTTCCGGAAATCCAGAAATGCGGAATTTACGTGAAACCCCTTGTCAATAGCACTCAACACTTCATGTGAATAAAG
Source organism: Schistocerca gregaria (assembly GCF_023897955.1). NCBI lineage: Eukaryota > Metazoa > Arthropoda > Insecta > Orthoptera > Acrididae > Schistocerca > Schistocerca gregaria. The sequence continues at coordinate 427,235,810 of NC_064922.1, forward strand.
AGCTAGTTGCGTTTCACAGGAACGATGTTTTCTAAGCCCATGTTGACTGTGTGTCAATAGACAGTTTTCTTAGAGGTAATTCATAGTTTGTTGCATATCTACGTTAACGATATGGGCCTGTAATTTAGTGGATTACTTTTACTACCTTCCTTGAATATTGGTGTGGCCTATGCAACTTTCTAGTCTTTGGGTACGGATATTTCGTCGAGCGAACGGTAGTATATGCTTGTTAAGTATGGAGCTAATGCATCAGCATACTCCGCAAGGAACCTAATTGGTATACAGCCTGGACCAGAAGACTTACTTTTATTAAGTGATTTAAGTTGCTTCACTACTCCGAGGATATTTACTTCAACGTTACCCATGTTGACAGCTGTTATCGATTTGAATTCTGGAACATTTACTTCGTCTTCGTGAAGGCATTTCGGAAGGCTGTGTGCAGTAACTCTGCTTTGGCAGCACTGTCTTCGATAGTATCTCCATTGCTCTCAAGCAGAGAAGGCATTGATTGTTTCTTTCCGCTAACATACTTCACATAAGACCAGAATCTCTTTGGATTTTCTGCCGGGTTTCGACACAAAGTTTCATTATGGAAACTGTTATAAGCATCTCGCACTGAAGTCCGCAATAAATTTCGGGCTTCTGTAAAAGACCGGCAATCTTGGGGATTTTGCGTCTGTTTAAATTTGGCATGTTTGTTTAGTTGTTTCTGCAACAGTGTTCTAACCCGTATTGTGTACCAAGGAGGCTTTGGGGATTGCAATTTTCAATCTCGCTACGACAACCCTGTGTTCACTAATCTCTGAATCTGTTTGGATGCTCGTTATTAACTCAGGATGATTTGTTGCTAAGACGTCAAGTGTGTTTTCACAACCGTTTACTATTCGCGTGGGCTCACGAACCAACTGCTCGAAATAATTTTCAGAGAATGCGTGTAGCACAATTTCGGATGGTATTTTGTGCGTACCGCGTACCTCCTTAATTGAACATGTATTTTGGCCAGCATATTGAAGGTAAATTAAAGTCACCACCAAACATTATCGTATGAGTCGGGTGCATGTTTGAAATCAAACTCAAGTTTTCTTTGAACCTTTCAGCAACTGTATCACCTAAAAGGATCCAATTATTATTTTATTCCGGTTGCCAACAATGACCTCTGCTCATAATAACTTACCGGAAATATCTACTTCAATTTCGCTACAAGTTAAACTACTTCTGACAGCAACAAACACGCCACACCCAACCGTGTTTAGCCTATCTTTTCGGAACACCGTTGGGTTCTTCGCAAAAATTTCGGCTGAGCTCATATCCGGCTTTCAGTGCCTGTAACGATTTGAGCACCAGTGCTTTGTAATAGCGCTTGGAGCTCTGGTACTTTCCCAACACTGCTACGACAATTTACAACTGTTATACCTAAGGTTCCTGCATCTATGTTCTTCCTGTGTTCAGCCTGCACCCTTTGTGACTGAAGCCCTTCTTGTGTTTTCCCGAGAATCTCTAACCTAAAAAACCGCCCAGTCGACGCCACACAGCCCCTGCTACCTGTGTAGCCGCCTTCTGCGTATAGTGGACACCTGACCTATTCAGCGGAACCCGAAACCCAACCACCCTTTGGCGCAAGTCGAGGAATCTGCAGCCTACACAGTCGCAGAACCGTCTGAGCCGCTGATTCAGACCCTCCACTCGGCTCTGTACCAGAAGTCCGCAATCGGTCCTGTCGATTAAGACCGAATGTGCCAGAGGTCGTACAGCACGACAGTGTCATTAAGGTCTTCAAGAGGCGTGCGGGGAATCGGCATTGCCGTACAGAACAGTGGCACGTTGGGTAAAAGTCTTCAACGAAGGTCGGAAAACTGTGGCAGACATGCATCGGGCAGGTCGTCCTAACGTCTCTGAAGAAGAAGTGCATGCTTTTGCCGCGTTAGTGGACAGTGATCGACTCCATACGATTCGTGAGGTCGCCCACGAAACCGGATTAGTGCATACGACTGTGCTTCGCATCCTGAAGGAACGCCTGGGCACGCGAAAAATTGCATCACGATGGGTTCCGCAGGACTTGATGGAAATGCAGAAATGGATGCGTTACGACTTTGCTCAGGCGCACTTGGAGCGGTATGACCGCTTTCTTACGCCGTATCGTAACACTGGATAAGACTTGGGCCACATGGTATCAGCCAAAACTGAAACGCCAATCCAACGAATGGCGTCATTAAGGGTCACCGCGAAAGTCGAAAGTACGTCAGAGCCCCAGTACAGTCAAAGTTATGGTGATTCTCGTGTACGACTATGATGGTGTGGCGGCCGCGGTGGTCTAGCGGTTCTAGGCGCTCAGTCCGGAACCGCGCGACTGCTACGGTCGCAGGTTCGAATCCTACCTCGGGCATGGATGTGTGTGATGTCCTTAGTTTAGTTAGGTTTAAGTAGTTCTAAGTTCTAGCGGACTGATGACCACAGATGTTAAGTCCCATAGTGCTCAGAGCCATTTGAACCATTTTTATGATGGTGTAATCGTAATGCATTACGTTCCTCCACGGCAGACCGTCAGTGCACAGTATTACTGTTCGTTTTTGGAGCAGCGAATGCGACCAGCTTTGCGAAAGAGGGGGTGACGCTTTGTGCGCAACCACACTTCATTTTGCACGGCAATGTGCGGGCGTATACAGCGCAAGCTGTGGCTTTTCTGTTCTGTCGATGGGACTGGGAAGTACTGTACCATCCACCATACTCACCGGACTTAAGTCCTTGTGACTTTGATTTGATTCCAAAGATGAAGGAACCACTTCGCGGTATTCTCTTCAGAACTGTTCCAGAGATTCGACAGGCAGTAGACCGCTCCATTCGCACAATCAAAAGAACAGGCTCTGCGAACGGTATACTACGCCTTCCACATCGCTGGCAACGGGTTCTACCCAACGCTGGTGACTACTTTGAAAGACAGTAACAGGTGCAAACATGTAACTGTTTTGTATCGATTGTGAATAAATAGATGCCACTATTTAAGTTCCAACCATCGTATTTTGATGTACCCTGGCGTGGGGGAATCCTTTTTCACTTAATGGCTCCTGGAGTTGATGTTCTGTGACTTGTACAGGCAGTCGTATGACCACCACCTTCAGTTCCTTTTCCACCAGTGGTTGAGGTGTGAAGTGAGGTAAGTCGTAAGTCTCAAAAAATTTCAAAGCCTTTCTTTGATTCTCAAAGGACTCGAAATGGTACTTAATTCGGTCCTTCTGGAAGATGGCATTCAGGGTTCCGGAGAGTTGTTGTTGTAGCGCGTTATTCAGTTCCACATGCTGGCCCGTATAATAGATCGTCACTGGTGGAACCTGATTTTGTTTTGCTGCGTGTGATGCAGCAGCGGCTTGCTGCTCCGACGTTCCTCATTGGAGGTTTCGTGTCTGTGTGGACTTGTCCTTGCTGTCATCTCTGGGGGTTACAGGTGTGAACCTATTGGCAGTCTCAATCGTCTCAGCTCGTCGTATCTGAGGGTTCGCGTTTTCTTTCGAGTTTCTCCGACAGTGACGTTTGTGTCGGACTAGTGCGAAATCATCCGTTTCTGCAAATCTGGGATCTCTATGATGGCGCTGAGCTGCGGGGCAGTATTTATAAGCACCATGCATTGTGATTACAGCGTCATCCGTTGGCAGCTTTTAGAACTATTTGGAAACTTCTGTATAAAATTCTTACAGCTTTCACAATGAACCTACTGTCTGTTGCACTCATCAAACGATCCTAGTTTTTGATACATTTATAAGGCCGAGCTGCAAAGTAATGCCTCCGAAATTTTTACGTGGAAGCTCTTAAAGCTTTTTAAATGAAACAAACGTTATTAACATTCTACATCTTCAGTCTTCATGTCCGCATATATTCTTGCGCAACCGTCAACGTACACGGGCGCGCTGCGAATTAATGCCTCCGAGTTCTTTATGCGAAAACTCTTAAAGCTTTTTGAACAAAACAAGCTTTATAACATTCTACGCCTTTATTTTTCATGTATGCATATTTGCAGCTCTTGCTGCTAGAGTGCTCTTGACTGTAACATGTAACATGGCGGTGTGTATCATAACAATGTCAGCGCGTGAGAAACAGTGTGCTCTGAGCGAGTTTCGAATTCGAAGATCTCGTGCACACATGGAACATCCTCTCCTTTAGCATAACTCTGCTAGACAACACACGAGGGCTGCGATATTTGCAATAATCCGACGCCTTGGGTCAGCGATTATCCTACACACAGTGCCTACTTGGCCCCTGTCCTATTTTCTTCTGTTTCCAAAGCTTAAAGAACACCTTGGAGGACTTCTATAGTGATGAAGTTGTGCGAGCAGTGATGAAGTGGCTCCGTCAAAGAAGTCAAATTTTCTATAGTGACAGTATCAGCAAACTTGTATCTAGTTGTGAGAAATGTGTTCGTTGTCAAGTTGACTTTGTTGAGAAGTAAACTTACATTGTTAATAACGGTTGTTACACTATGAAAGCTTTAAGAGATCTCACATAAAAAATTCGGAGGCATTACTTTTCAGCATACCCTTGTAATTTTGAAATGAGGGAATCCTTCAGTGGACAACCTGTACTTGTGTACGCCTCCCACTAGTATTAGGAGACTTATCTGCCACCTATGATGTTTAATAAACGTGAAGCGCCTGTCGGTAGAAATTGCAGCGATTAGCGACAGGGCGCTCCGGCGATGCGTCGCAGACTGCAGTGAGGCCCGCGGACCTAGACGTCCGCTCACCTTGCAGCGGCGCGGCAAGGTTCGCGCGCCGCTGATAGCGGCCCTTTATTGCTCTGGCCTTGGCGCGCGATAAGAAGGCTCAGCGCATGTCGGCAGTACAGAGATCACACTGGCAACCGAGCCTCTGCGCAAATTCCACACAGCGTCTTGGAACCGCACGCTCTAACAACCGGCGTGCTATATGCACTGTACAGCAATATGACCCTTCTGCGCGGGCTGCTGTGACCGCAAGCACGCCGTCACCGCCTACTTTACAGGCCATTGCGGAGAGAGGATGGTGAAGGAGTGGCCGAGCGGTTCTAGGCGCTTCAGTCTGGTACCGCGCAACCGCTACGGTCGCAGGTTCGAATCCTGCCTCGAGCATGGATGTATGTGATATCCTTAGGTTTAGGTAGTTCTAGGGGACTGATGACCTCAGATGTTAAGTCCTATAGTGCTCAGAACCATTTTTTGGTGAAGGATGAACAAATCCTGTTTCTTTCTCGCGGGATAAAAGAAATGGCTCTGAGCACTATGCGACTTCAACTTCTGCGGTCATCAGTCGCCTAGAACTTAGAACTAATTAAACCTAACTAACCTAAGGACATCACACACATCCATGCCCCAGGCAGGATTCGAACCTGCGACCGTAGCGGTCGCTCGGCTCCAGAATGTAGCGCCTAGAACCGTACGGCCACTCCGGCCGGCGTGCAGGACAGGCAGCTCATTGGAATCAGATTTGCATTTGCAGTGCCTACTACAATGGTACGGCGTGTCGTACTGTTTAGGACGAACTTGCAGCATGCTGGAGTAATTGCAGGGCAGCAACTTGTATTAACCAGTACAACGGAAAAGCAGCCGAAGTTGCAAATTTCACTCTTATTTACTTGATGTCTAGTTTCGGATCGGGATTCATTTTCAGACGATCATGATAGTCAAAACTGTATTTCTCAAAATATAAGAACTAAGTCAAGCTAACAAATATATACGTATAACGAAGTACAGATGAGCACTTTCTTGTACGTATCTTGCCATGGTTCTTATATTTTGGGAAATACCATTTTGATTATTGAGATGATCTGAAAATGGCTCTCGAACAGAAACTAGTCATCAAGTACATAAAAGTGAAATTTGCAACTCTCATTGTTTTGCCGTTTTATTTTTTAGTGACTAAGTCTGGGAACGGCCTGAAAATATTCGGTAGCGACTCCAAGTCTTCTGGGAGTGAAGTCAGGTGACCAAAGGTCAGCCGACCTTGAAACTTCCGCTTCAAAAATTAAGCTTGACTGTGCTGGCAAAACTCTTAGGTTATTTGATTTTCAAACAGCTGAGCGGAACTGAACGTACGCAGACATTTCTCTCTTTACTTATTCTGATCAACACTAAAATGACACACAATATTTTTAGCGCAACGCAATCTGACTTTAAATAATGCCTACAAAACAATGGCTCTGACTAACAATAACCTATACCTTTCATAAATCACTTACCTCACAAAAATCTTCGTTACTCGAACTACTGCAATACAGCGAGCACCAATACTGCCAGCTAAATAAGAGATTCTAACTACTGACGGCACTAACTACTGATAGGAATAGTTAGCAAATGAAAGATTTTGATAGAGAACGAACTATGTATGTACCTTAATAGTGTTCAAAAGTCATATATATCAGTTCATGACATCCAGTCTTACAAATTTCCTTTTTCTGGCGAACACACGTACACATCGTCCGCTCATAGTAACCTCTCAAAACTCCGCCATCTCTCTCCCCATATCCACCACTGCTGGCGGCTCACCTGCAACTGCCCAACGCTACGCGCTGTTCACATCCAACTGCCCAACACTACACTGGCGAATATTCCAACAATGAGTCCAACCAGCCACAGACTGCACACAGCGCACTCAGCGATTTTCAAACAGAGCTCTAGTGGCGTTACTAACATAAAAACCTAAACAGCCTACTTACAACCCCCACAGGTTTCTTCACTTCCAGAAAATAGCCAAGCTATATTGTGCGTATATAACGAGGACGTACCTCAGAATTTATTTGAAAACTCTTAAAGCCTTGTAAATAAAACATACGTTATTAACATTCTACGTCTTAATTCTTCACGTCTGTGTATTTATTTCTCAACATAATCCCCCTGAGAAAGAACCACGTTTCCCCCAACGAGAGACCAGTTTGTTGATACCGTCGCTGTAGAATGTTTGACTTAGCTGACGGGGCCACAAACTCACCTCTGCTTGCACTGCTTTATCACTATCAAAGCGAAGTCCTCGAAGATGACCTTTAAGTTCTGGATACGGATGAAATCCGGTTTTGCAAGTCGGGACTGTACGGAGGATGATCAATAACAGTGAACCCAAGGCATCGAATTGTTGTAGATGTCGTGATATGGCATTGTGTCATGCTGAAGGATAGGGTGCGCCAAGTGTGGATTACAGCACGGTGTTTCTCACACATCGGCATAGTTACGCTACACACTGCCATGTTAACCCCTACAGTTCGGAGCCCTCTAGTGGCAGAGAGTTGCAACTTGCGTCAGCGAAGAGCGAAAGTCGACCGAGTAATAGGCACGACATACAATACTTTTCCGATATTGAGAACGGAATAAAAAAAAAAAAAACAAAAAAAACTGAGGCATTACTTTTCAGCACATCCTCGTACTTTAATCGCTGGAATGGATGCGTTTGCCTTCTGCGTGCACCCTTTCTCCGCTCTTCAAGCGTATCGGTTACGGTGCGCGGTTACGTCTCCCCTCATAATACTCTCCGCACTAAAGGGATAAATATAGCTTAGCCTCAAAATAAATCTCGTGCCCTCTCGTCCCGTCGTTTCTTTTTCATAAAACGCTGCCGCACGGTCTATTTTCTTCCCAAACGGTCTCCTTTATCATCGATTATACAGAATCTATTGATTAGCGATCTCGTATCTACAACACATATGAACGTTAGTCAGCAACTTCTCGGATTATTGTTAAGTTCCAGATACGTATGACATTATGACATTCTAACTTCTCTTTTTCCTCCATCTATATCTCCATCTCCACTTACGTAGATACTCCGGAAACCACCGTATGCTGCGTGCGGGGATATCCTGTACCACAAATAGTCATTTCTTTTCCTGTTCCAGTAGCAAACAGACCGAGGGGAAAAACTACCCTCTGTATTCCTCCGTATGAGCCCTAATTCCTCGTACCTTATCTCGTCGTCCTTACACGCATTGTATGTTGGCGGCAGTAGAATCTTTTTGCAGTCGGCTTCCAGTACCGGTTCTCCAAACTTTCTCAGTGGGGTTTTTCAAGAAAACTTCACCTTCCCTCCCATTTCATTTCCGTAAGTACCTCCGTAACACATGCGTGTTGTTAGAACCCGTGATGTGGTCTTCAGTCCTAAGACCGGTTAGATGCAGCTCTCGAACCTACCAGCAACAAATCTAGCAGCCCGCTTCTGAACTGCTTCGATGTCTTCCTTTAATCCAACCTGATACGGATCCAAAGCACTCGAGCAGTACTCAAGAACAGCTCGCACTGGCGTCCTATATGCAGTCTCCTTCGCAGATCAAACACACTTTTCCAAAATTCCACCAACAAAAAGAAATCGAACATTCGCCCTCCGTACTACCAACCTGACGTGCTCATTCTGTTTCATATCATTTTGCATCGTTACACTGTGTCAGTCTGCACACTACAAATGCTGTATTCGAACGTTACAGGACTGTTTTTCCTTTTCATCCGAGTAAATTGACATTTTTCTACACTTAGAACTATCTGCCATTCATCACGCCAAACAGAAATTTTGTCTAAGTCATCTTGTATCTACTACAGTCACTCAAATTCGGCAGCTTTTGATACCACAGTCTCATTAGCAAACAACTGCGGATTACTGTCACCCGGACTGCCAGATCATTTATGTACGCAGAAAATAATAGCTGTCGCATCCGAATTCCCTGGGGCGCTCCTGACGATACCGAGAGAAAAATGTACTGCGTTCTATTGCTTAAGAAGTCTCCGAGCAACTCACATGTCTAGGAAAAGTGTGATATACGTGACAAAAACAAAATTTGTAACAAGGATTAGATAACAGACAAGTGATTATTTTTACTCAACTGTACAATACCTGTGATTTTGAGAACACTGTCTGATGTGTAATGCATCCATAACAAGTAAATCTCTTAGTATGATGTGCGAGGGCGAGGATGTGATGCTGGCGATTTTAACACCACTTGCTATGGTGTATATGAAAATCCTCAAAGTGATACCATTACCTATGGAATATCATGAGCATCAAGCTGGCGGACAACCACATCAAATCAATGCTCGGTGGGTGATTTGTCAGACAAATGTGTTGGCAAAATAAGCAGCGGATTCCTTCGGTCCTCAAAGAAGGCTCATGTATTCCTCATCGCAACTGCCCCTCCATTTTCCTGCTACAGTATGGCATGTGTAGTCCCCTGCAGAGTTGGCAGTACCTCGAACAAAAAAATATCCTTAATATAGTGATTACATTTACATCAACTTGTTCACATTTGCCATGTCAGCACAGAGCATCAATGCACACACTACAGTTCATTACTCAAGTGGAAGACCTGAGGAAATACGGTATTCCACTGCACACTAACGCAGCCATCGGCTAAGAAGTAACTAAACCTCTGCGACTTGAGACGGCCCCCTTGAAAAACGAGTAAACGTAGGACAGAGACACTTATGGAAACGTCTGTAAGGGAGTGATGATGAGAATAACGAATAAACCATTGACACATTTTTAATTTCCACGGGAGAGTGTAGGACTTGTTAACTGCATATCATTTTTATGTACCAGGTTACAAATGTGGCTCACAGTGTGGCCATCTACAGTGACGACAACCTGGAACAGCATTAGAGATTGCTCTACTGCTGTTCGAAACATCTCTGATGGGACGTTAGGTACCTTCCTCGCTACGCCCATCTTCAGGCCCCAATGTGTGTTATTGTCCCGTTGATAAACACTGTCCTTCAGATAATCCCATATCCAGAAATAACACGGGTTTAAATCAGGTGATCTTGGTGGCCACGCAGTTTGGAACAATCGGCCAATGATTCGATTTCCTCCAAATGTATTACTCTGTAACCTTGTTACATCACTAGCAATGTGAGGTGGAGCGTCATGGTGCATCGAAATTACTGAGACCGAAGCACCTCTCTCCCTAGAGCAGGGCTGATATGTTGCCGAAACAGATCACAATAATGTGTGCGTTTACGTTGCATGTCCTTGACTGAAAAAATGACTCAAATGTCTCTGAGCACTATGGGACTCAACATCTATGGTCATCTGTCCCCTAGAACTTAGAACTACTTAAACCTAACTAACCTAAGGACATCACACACATCCATGCCCGAGGCAGGATTCGAACCTGCGACCGTAACGGTCACGCGGTACCAGACTGATGCGCCTAGAACCGCACGGCCACACCGGCCGGCCCATGTCCTTGGTTCTTGTGGTACGATTTCCTCCAAGAAACACTGATAAACACCAGTACCTAATGGCTAGTCACGACACTCACACAGCAAACAACGCACGAATACTGTGGTGTCTGGTCTAAACATCACGGCTACAAATCTGGGTAACTAGCAAAAGTTTAATATAACCACCCTGTAATAAGAGAAGAAGTGTCAAAATAGACAGGCATCAGCAGCGACGTATGTATCCTGCACATTTTGACTAACCCGTCGACTTCGCATTGCATACATTTCATATATACTAGGCTTTCATATTTTTGTGAGGAACGCAAAAAAAATATGGTTCAGATCAAACGCGTTTCGCTTTATTTAAGAGCATTATGAACACACTACGCTGCGTTGGCCACCTTATCATCATCATCTTGCGAGTATTCTACGTCTGCGCCTCTTCTAGCTTCCAGTTTCCTACTTCCTCCCATCATGCAAGCCTCCTTCTTCTGGTTGTCTACCATCCATCACGTCCAGGACCTCTCGACCACAGCTCCTCCTAGATCTTCCAAGCTTCCTTCTTTCCGTTGTCATCCACTGCCACACATTCTTTGGCCATCGTCTGTTGTCCATCCTTTCTTGATATCCGTACCATTTGAGACTTTTTATCTCTCTTGTGTCTATTAGCGATATCTCGACACCCATAATTTTCTTATCCTGGTCCCTGAGTCGTGCTTGGGTAGCTCAGTTGGTAGAGCACTTGCCCGCGAAAGGCAAAGGTCCCGATTTCGAGTCTCGGTCCGGCACATAGTTTTAATCTGCCAGGAAGTTTCAAGTTTCTTATCCTGGTCTTTGGTGCACGGTCCAACCTGGGAATGCCATAGCTTCCTCTACAAAAATCCATCTTTTGTGCCACCAACTTTTTTCTCTGACACTTGTTTGTTACCCACACTTCTGCTCCGTACTTAGTGTTGTTTTCAACAACCGTATGATATATCCACCTGCTTAGCCCTTTCCGTTATTTTGTTATTCCAAAGAACCGCCCTCCTACCTTGCCTTATTTTATTATTTATGTCACCTTCACTTTCTCTGTCTGATGATATCATAGCTCCCGAATACTTTGAAAGGTATGTGCTGAGATTCGATCAGGATAGAGCCAGTGAAAAATGTCGATAGTTCCAACCGCAAGGTTGGACGAGTAGGACATCTTCGAGTAAAAAAAATGACTCTGAGTACTATGGGACTTAACATCTGAGGTCATCAGTCCCCTAGAACTTAGAACTACTTAAACCTAACTAACCTAAGGACATCACATACATCCATGCCCGAGGCAGGATTCGAACCTGCGACCGTAGCAGTCGCGCGGTTCCCGACTGAAGCGCCTAGAACCGCTTGGCCACCGCGACCGGCCATCTTCTAGTAGTAAGATCTTTGACAGCTAACAGAACTAGGTGCACGCGGTAAAAGTTTGAGGAGTGGTGCGGAGATGCGCAGAGACAGCAGACGTGTTTCGAATCAGAGCTAGATGCCTGCAGGAGGCAGCCGGGTCGTGACAGCATCAAAGTAAGAATTGGCGCTACGCACATAATAAGCTATATATTGAACGAAACTCGGCACATACATGCGGAAACTAGAAAAAATAATTAATAAAATAGGTTTTCTTTGGTTAAATAATGTTTAAAACCTAGATAGAAATCCCACTGTTGATGCAATAAGCGTTTTGTGAAACTTTCTCGTAAATCCATGCTATACAATTTTTTTTTATTTTTTCGCATGTGCCTTAAAAGTTTGAACAATAAATACTTTTTAGATAAAATTAGAGTTTCGTCTCACACCTTATGTTGTTCTCCACAAACTGTGCTTGCATTGCACCAAAAGGTACATTAAAGTGAAGTTCCCATTGTAAGTAGGATGTTTAGGTTTTTTTTTTTAATTGGTAACGCCGCCGCCACGTAGCGCTCTGTATGAAAAACACTGGCTGTGCCGTGTGCAGTCTGTGGCTCGTTGGCATTGTTGTAATACTCGCCATTGTAGTGTTGGGCAGCGGCAGCTGGATGCTAACAGCGCGTAGCGTCGCGCAGTTGGAGGTGAGCCGCCAGCAGTGGTGGACTTGGGGAGAGAGATGGCGGAGTTTTGAAATTTGTAAGAATTGGTGTCATGAACTGCTATATATATTATGACTAGTGAGGTAAATACATTGTTTGTTCTCTATTAAAATCTTTCATTTGCTAACTATGCCTATCAGTAGTTAGTGCCTTCAGTAGTTTGAATCTTTTATTTAGCTGGCAGTAGTGGCGCTCGCTGTATTGCAGTAGCTTGAGTAACGAAGATTTTTGTGAGGTAAGTGATTTGTGAAACGTATAGGTTATTGTTAGTCAGGGCCATTCTTTCATAGGAATTTTTGAAAGTCAGATTGCGTTGCGCTAAAAATATTGTGTGTCAGTTTAAGCACAGTCTTGTATAAATTGTTCAAAGGGGACGTTTCATACCATGAGTAAAGCTAATAATTTCATTTATGAGAGTAAAATAATCTATATGCCATTGCACAGTTGGCAAATTATTTAGATCAGGACAGAATTTTTATTAAGTAACAAACAGGGCCAAAATGAGTAAAGTTATCTAGAATGACAATTTTATGCCATTGCACTACGGCTGGGTTGAATATATGTCTTATTATCGGCTAAACGGGAAGGAGTGCACGAGCTAAGTCCACAGACGCAGTCAGATGCAGGTTGGTGACTTTCATTTATTTTTACCACTAAACTTTCATGCAGTCAGATGTGTATTTTGAGTATTAATTTTCCAACAATATTTTCATGCAGTCAGATAAAGTTCAGTTCAGTTAAATAGTCAGATGCAAGTTTTATTAAAGACTATAGCAGTCACATCCAGTTCAGTCTAGTTTACATAGAGAATTTTTATTAAGAACACCCTCAACTTCACAGATTCACATTCCATCATCTCACCGGCTCCAACCTTCAGGATCTTGGGGTATTGTCGCCAATCTTTAGATTTGTTCCTAATTATTGTCCCGGTCCATCGTTCATACCTCTATTTTAAATTCGGAATCCGCATCATCCTGATCTTTCGCCACGATAACCTGGTCATCAGTGAAGAGACGTATCTACCAGATTTTGTTCCCCACAGAGACTCCCACACCTCCTCCTGGTTGGTAGATTTGGAGACATTAGCCGCTTTATACATTCGTAAAAGATGACATAACACCCATATTATCTGAAAAAAAAACTGCTATTGCCGGGAAAAACAAAATTGTTTATATACCGTCTGATACAAGAATGAAGTTCCTAGAACACATGGTCAGATGTGAATTTAACTTCGTAGACGTACATACCATCGGTGGGCAAATAAGCGTACTTGCGAAAAACTGCATTATGAGCGACTTATGGGTCCCCATATGGTTGGTCGTTCGAATAATGCAGTATCAAGATCTGTGGGGCATTATAATGAGACAGTGGTCTGATGTAGGACCGTATGGAAACTTGAGAGCAGGCACACCCTTCGTCAACGTTCTGGCCAACCACGTCTGATCACCACAAGGGTCGATTGCTGTGTTGTGCACGAAGAACATTGTAGCCTCTTCACAACTGTGCCTGCCATTCGAGAAAAGTAATGGACTCCCTACCTGCACCATTTGTCGGAGACTACGAACAGCCAGACTAGGGAGTTACCATTCCTCGCGTAGGCTGCCTCCAACACCACACCACAAACGGCAGCATCTGGAGTGGTGTCGTGATCCAGAAGCATGCATCACCGTTCAGCGATGAATCAAGGTTCTGCGCTACCACGGATGATCATCGTCGGCGAGTGTGGCGGCGACGTGGGAGATTTCCCACTCTTCCAATGTTTTGGCGAGGCACAGCGGTGTTATTCCTGGCGTCATGGTGTGGGGAGTCATCGACTATGAATTTAGGTCACGGCTGGTAGTGACTGAAGAAACTCCAACGGCGCAGCGGTACTTTATGGTCATCCTGCTACCTCGTGTGTTGCCTGTCATACGACAGTATGGTGCTGTCAATTTTCAACAACAGGACGTTCGTCCTCATAGGGCGCGTTTCTCTGTGAACTGTCTGCACGATGCTGAGATACTCCCACGAACAGGAAGATCCCCAGATCTGCCCCAATAGAACAAGTGTGGGTCTAGCTCGGACAGAACTCCGTCTCAGTACCATTACCCGGGATAACGAGATCTAGTTACAACAGTTGTGGGGCAGCTCGCCTCAGGACATTCCCAAACGAATCAGTACATGCGTCCAGGCCAGAGAAGGTGCAACGTCAAACTGACAAGTGGGTTCCTACTGCCAAATTCTTTGTAGCTCTGACTCGATTTTGTAATCACTGAAATAAAAAAAAAAAAGTGGTTCAAATGGCTCTGAGCACTATGGGACTTAACTTCTGAGGTCACCAGTCCCCTAGAACTTAGAACTACTTAAACCTAACTAACCTGAGGACATCATACACATCCATGCTCGAGGCAGGATTCGAACCTGCGACCGTAGCGATCGAGCGGTTCCAGACTGTAGCGCCTAGAACCGCTGGGCCACTCCGGCCGGCACTGAAATAAAAAACACCCCCCCCCCTCAATCCTTGAAATTTAATTTTGTTTCCTCCGGTCCTTCTCGGTCCTCCATTTTTTTTTCAGGCAGTATATAGTCACTGTACAACACAATTAAAGATTCGCTTTTTCGAAACCCTGTCGTCATCTTCCATTGCGATTCAGGATTTTGAAGTCCTTAAAACTTTCACATGCAATGGCGCACAAGCGTGGTGGCCTGTGACGTCACACTTGGACACGGAGACGCTTCAAAAAGCAGGGTGTTGTCACATGAGAAAATAAGGACATATCTCAGAAATTCATGTGAGCTGTAAGATGGGTTAATGATTTCACCTGAGCACCTAGTGTTACTAGAAATCTGACGAACGCCACTGTGTTTTTTTTCGCACCATGAGAACGTCATCACATTCCCTTTTACCCACATTTCACCCCTTCGTTTTACGCTTTCAAGGTGGACATCCAGACCACGACACCTTGCGTTGAAATCATACGGATTTCATATGGGTGGGCGAGGAAGCCATCTCAGAAACACCGTCGTCCAGAATCGACACGAAAAGGTGTCAGTAGGTGGCATATAGGGCGTCACTGAAAGAATCCCTTCGGTAGAAGTGTTCATTTTCACATGTTTCACCCTCATAACAGATGGTTCCCAATGTGACGTAGAGAAGGAGGACGTTCTTGATCGATTTTGTCACTATTGGTATTCCCGAACATTCATCCCTTTTGTAAGGACCTTACAGAGCTGCAACGCCATTGGATCTCACGCATTTGGAGTGTAAAATGAATGCAAGTTTTGATTTGGTATACAGCGTGGAAAGACTAAGGACCACTCAATACCATTCGACGAAATTTGAATGTAGTCCAAAGCAGAAAAAGCCGTTTGTGCTCCTTCATTACTCCTTTTTCACCCTTTCCTATGGCATGTGTAGGGAGATGCGACACCGAAACACATATGAATAAAGTGGCAAAAGGTTTCTCTATGACTGCCGGCCCGTGTGGCCGAGCGGTGTGGCCGAGCGGTTCTAGGCGCTACAGTATGGAAGGATCGACCGCTACGGTTGCAGGTTCGAAGCCTGCCTCGGGCATGGCTGTATGTGATTTCCTTAGGCTAGTTAGGTTTAAGTAGTTCTCAGTTCTAGGGGACTGATGACCTCAGAAGTTAAGTCCCATAGTGCTCAGAGCCATTTGAACCATCTCTAAGACCCCGACTTACGCAACACCATCAGTGCCAACAGTTTACCTTTGTTGGGCACTTTAAAATTTCTCTGTACAGGGACATCCAGCTGCCGATCTCTTTACGCCGGCCAGGTAGGCAATCGTTTTGACACCCTCTGATTCCGCATGTAGCCACCAGGGTCCAGTGTGGAGCGGGTTGCCTGACCTGTCTGTGGGCAGGAATCGGTGAATAAGTGACAGTTCTAAGGTTCGTAATACATGTTGTAGAGTAGCACTAAGGATGTTGCCGAACTGGGGGATCTTCGAGAGACACACTGCTATTTCATTCGCGTGCGTCTCAATGTAGCATCCCTCTGTCACACGCCACAAGAGGGCGCGAAAAGGGTCAGATGAAAAACGATAAACACCCGTTTCTGCTACGGATGACCTTCAAACTTCGACGGAAAATTTTGAACTGTTCCATATGGATGCAGCCTGTACATCAAAGGAAAACTTGAGGTCACGGTGGACTCTAAATGTTTGATATCGTATTCAATGGGGTTGCATTCCTACGACGTCCTTAGAAAAGAGTTGAATCGTCCAAAGGGTGTTAGAAGTGGCAAGAATTGTCAAGAGCATAGTCCTGTTGTAACTCTAACTGCGAAATGTTGTTTCTGACAGCGCAATGTTCTGGAATGTATGCCCCAAGAGAAGAGGTGGTTTCATTGACGCCATCCCTGAGACTTTTTCGTGCCGAGTTTGAGAGACGGTGGGAATGGAATGTTTACCACGGACACTCAGAAGGAAACAGCTTGATTTCAACGTTGAAGTCGCGGTTATAATTTCCATCACAGGAGCATCAGACGAAGAGGTGAAATGTGGGTAAGTGGGGAAGGTCTTCCAGACATGTAACGCGTCAACGGTAGCGTTGAACACAACTGTAGTGAAGTTTGGTGTGAATGTAGCATCAATAACCCACCTTACAAGACACAGGACACAAGAACTATTTGTTAGTGGCCCCTTTTTGGAATGTGTCGATACCTTGCTGCTTGAAGCGTCTTCGAGCCCTGGGGTGACGTCTGCGGGGCCACACTTTTACACCGCAAGAGAAGATGGTTATACACAAGTCTCAGCCAAACTTAAAACTTATGTCTCACAATGAGTGACAATTACGGGGTTTCAAAAGATTGATCCTTTAATTCTGATGCGCAGTGTAGATGTTGTTGTTGTGGTGGTGGTCTTCATTCCTGAGACTGGTTTCATGCAGCTCTCCACGCCACTCTATCCTGTGCAAGCTGCTTCATCTCCCAGTACGTACTGTAACCTACGTCCTTCTGAATCTGCTTAGTGTATTCGTCTGTTGGTCTCCGTCTGCGATTTTTACCCTCTACGCTGCCCTCCAATACTAAATTGGTGATCCCTTGACGCCCTAGAACGTGTCCTACCAACCGATCTCTTCTTATGGTCAAGTTGTGCCACAAACTCCTCTTCTCCCCAATTCACTTCTATAACTCCTCATTAGTTATGTGATCTACCCATCCAATCTTCAGCATTCTTCTGTAGCACCACATTTCAAACGCTTCTATTCTCTTCTTGTCCAAACTATTTATCGTCCA
The DNA here is from genome assembly GCF_023897955.1 of Schistocerca gregaria. Taxonomy (NCBI): domain Eukaryota; kingdom Metazoa; phylum Arthropoda; class Insecta; order Orthoptera; family Acrididae; genus Schistocerca; species Schistocerca gregaria. The sequence continues at coordinate 427,253,292 of NC_064922.1, forward strand.
TGTTTCACTTCCATACATGGCTACACTCCAAATACTTTCAGAAACGACTTCCTGACACTTAAATCTATAATAATACTCGGTGCTAACAAATTTATCTTCTTCAGAAACGCTTTCCTTGCCATTACCAGTCTACATTTTATATCCTCTCTACTTCGACCATCATCAGTTATTTTGCGCCCCAAATAGCATAACTCATTTACTACTTTAAGTGTCTCATTTCCTAATCGAATTCCCTCAGCATCACCTGGTTTAATTCGACTACATTCCATTATCCTAGTTTTGCTTTTGTTAATGTTAATCTTATATCCTACTTTCAAGACACTGTCCATTCAGTTCAACTGCTCTTCCAAGACGTTTGCTGTCTCTGACACAATTACAATGTCATCGGTGAACCTTAAAGTTTTAACCTCTCCTCCATGGATTTTAATACCTACTCAAAAATTTTCTTTTGTTTCCTTTACTGCTTGCTCAATATACAGATTGAATAACATCGGGGGAGCCGGCCGCGGTGATCTCGCGGTTCTAGGCGCGCAGTCCGGAGCCGTGAGACTGCTACGGTCGCAGGTTCGAATCCTGCCTCGGGCATGGATGTGTGTGATGTCCTTAGGTTAGTTAGGTTTAAGTAGTTCTAAGTTCTAGGGGACTAATGACCACAGCAGTTGAGTCCCATAGTGCTCAGAGCCATTTGAACCATTTAACATCGGGGAGAGGCTACAACCCTGTCTCACTCCCTTCCCAACCGCTGCTTCCCTTTCATGCCCCTCGAATCTTTTAAGTGCCATCTGGTTTCTGTACAAATTGTTCTTAATCTAGCTTCTAAGATAAGCCGTAGGGTCAGTATTGCCTCAACAGACCAAAATAAAGCAGCAAATAAATAAATGAATAAATGGATGAATAATTGCAATTCTGTTTGAGATTCGTGCAGTTCTACATTATGTTGCCGTACAAAACAGAAGGAGCGTAGTGTGTTGCCTTTTTGTACCCTTGACTGGGCTCGTGATTTGCATTTACCAAAGACAGCTGACTTGGTTTTTACTTCGGCGCCGATTTCGTTGCCGTCTGATACGCTTCAAATCCCGAGCATTCAGCACAGTTCTATCTCGGACAGGAGGATTAAAACAAGTCCGTCGCCTAAGACTTGGCGGTTGAACCTTGCTAGTCGATCGGAAAATGAGGCCGGAGACTGCCCGTGAGCGGCGCGGGCCGTGCACCTGCACGCCTACCCGCTCGGCAGCGAGCAGTGCTCTCGGCTGGTCTTCTCCGCGCGCACCGGAAGCGGCCCCCTGGCCATAATGGCGGCCTTATCTCGCACAAGGCGGCCCTTGAGCCAGCCGCGCTTCCACGAAGCCACCGCGCCCGCAGCCGCAGCCGCCAGACTGCCTGACGGGGACGCCGCTGTCGCTGGCAGTCCCGCCCGCTGCATCAGACATCCTGCCGTCCTCGCAATCGACCTCTCGTCGAGTGCCTCGGTAACACTCCTTACAGGGAGGATTGCGAGAATGGTAAAAAATCCACAAAAACCCCTCAGTTTCAGAGTGTGCCGATGAGATGCACGGCTGTTGAGGTGGAACAGTCGTTAGCGGCCAGCCTCTGCGGATCCTGCCGCACCTCAGTTGTGTAACTAGGCACACGGAGCTCGTCTATGTGGCCTTTTATTTCCCAAGCTGCTCTTGGTACCGAAATGGAGCCCTCAAAAGCCGGCCGCAGTGGCCGTGCGGTTCTAGGCTCTTCAGCCTGAAACCGCACGACCGCTACGGGCGCAGGTTCGAATCCTGCCTCTTACACGGATGTGTGTGATGTTCTTAGGCTAGTTAGGTTAAAGTACACTACTGGTCATTAAAATTGCTTCACCAAGAAGAAATGCAGATGATAAACGGGTATTCATTGGACAAATATATTATACTACAAATGACATGTGATTACATTTTCACGCAATTTGGTTTCATAGATCCTGACAAATCAGTACCGAGAACAACCACTCTGGCCGTAATAACGGCCTTGATACCCCTGGGCATTGAGTCAAACAGAGCTTTGATGGCGTGTACGGGTACAGCCGTCCGTGCAGCTTCAACACGATACCACGGATCATCAAGAGTAGCGACTGGCGTATTGTGACGAGCCAGTTGCTCGGCCACCATTGACCAGGCGTTTTCAATTGGTGAGAGATCAGGAGAATGTTCTGGCCAGGGCAGCAGTCGCACATTTTCTGTATCCAGAAAGGCACATACAGCACCTGCAACATGCAGTCTTGCATTATCCTGCTGAAATGTAGGGCTTCGTAGGGTTTGCATGAAAGGTAGAGCCACGGGTCGCAACACATCTGAAATGTAACGTCCACTGTTCAAAGTGCCGTCAATGCCAACAAAAGGTAACCGAGACGTGTAACCAATGGCACCCCGTGCCATCACGCTGGCTGATACGCCAGAGTGGCGGTGACGAATACACGCTTCCAATGTGTGTTCACCGCGATGTCGCCAAACACGGATGCGACCATCAACATGCTGTAAACAGAACCTGGATTCATCCGAAATAATGACGTTTTGTTATTCGTGCACCCAGGTTCGTCGTTGAGTACACCATCGCAGGCGCTCCTGTCTGTGATGCAGCGTCAAGGGTAACCGCAGCCATGGTCTCAGAGCTGATAGTCCATGCTGCTGCAAACGTCGTCGAACTGTTCGTGCAGGTGATTGTTGTCTTGCAAACGTCCCATCTGTTGACTCAGGGATCCAATCATGGCTGCACGATGCGTTACAGCCATGTGGATAAGATGCCTGTCATCTCGACTACTAGTAACACGAGGCCGATGGGATCCAGCACGGCGTTCCGTATTACCCTCCTGAACCCACCGATCCCATATTATGCTAACAGTCATTGGATCTCGACCAACGCGAGCAGCAATGTCGCCATACGATAAACCGCAATCGCGATAGGCTACAATCCGACCCTTATCAAAGTCGGTAACGTGATGGTACGCATTTCTCTTCCTTACACGAGGCATCACAAAAACGTTTCAACAGGCAACGCCGGTCAACTGCAGTTTTTCGTACGACAAATCGGTTGGAAACTTTTCTCATGTCAGCGTGTTGTAGGTGTCGCCACCGGCGCCAACCTTGTGTGAATGCTCTGAAAAGCTAATCATTTGTATAACACAGCATCTTTTTCCTGTCTGTTAAATTTCGCGTCTGTAGCACGTCATCTTCGTGGTGTAGCAATTTTAATGGCTATTAGTGTACTTTTAAGTTCTAGGGGATTGATCACCTCAGATGTTAAGTCCCATAGTGCTCAGTGCCATTTGAACCATTTGAACCCTCAAAATTATCTCCTTCCTCCCCCCCCCCTCCCCCAGTGGTAAGTGTTGGCTGCTGGTAGGTACAAACACCCAGTCAAATAAAAAGGCTTGCATAGCTAGTTCTCCTGACTCGAGAGTTCTTTCCAAAAGTTTTGACTGTAGTAACAGAACGCATAATGGTAGTCGGCAGTTTTAGTAGCAAAAGGGAGAGAAGGTAGTTTCGAGAAAGTTTCGCTTACTATATTTTTGAAAAGAAATAGAGGGTATTGCTGGCACTTTGAACTCAGTCAAGCGATAGTGTAATCGGCCACTGTTGAAGGAAACTTCTAGTTTCCAACAAGTTAAGAACCTCCAATATCTACACCCCACTTTGTGATGTGCAGAATACGTGGGCTCCAGAAGATATAGTCGATGTGGAAAACGTCATGAAGAGGGTTGATTAGGGTCGTGTAAAAACCGACTTCTTTATCCTGTCGTTCAGTTGCACAAAACTTCCTGAGCACGTTATTTCAGCTTTCCTTCACCTAAGCATGAAGCCTTATGTCCTCAATCCAGAGCACTGTTTGAAATGCCTGTACTTTGGTCATACTACTGTTGGATGTCACAGAGAAGTCACTTGTGGAAGATGTGAAAAGGCCATCCACGAAGGAGTCGCTTCATCGTCTCCTTTGAAGTGTGTGAATTCCTCTGAATTCCTTTGGGGCTCACCCTGTCTGGAGTCAGAATTGCAGCGCATATAATGAAGGATGGAAGATACAAGAACTTAACACTACAAAGCGCATCCTGTATGAGGAATCTAAAAAGATGTATAAGACCATGCTGCCCCCAACGTTCGCCACTTCCTTTGCTTCAGTTCTTAAACAGTCAGTGCTGAATCTCGATGCTGCTGTACAAACAGAGGTTGCTAGTGTCAGCGGTAGTACCTGCGTTTGTCAATGAACCTGAGCTGCTGAAGTTATTTCAAAGTGTGGGCCTCGCACCAGAGCTTCATAAAAGGCCATTGTTGCCGACGTTGTGAGATCCTTGCCCATCCAAAGGTTCAGTCTGATGCACCGTCCAATGCTGTCACTACCGCTCCTCGCTTGTCTCTGAAATCTCCTCAGACCGAAAAATCAGTCGAATGCAAGGCTCACCCACCAATGGAGACTAAAAGTACACAGTGCTACGATGGCGACGTCATCCTCTCTGACGTCTGTGCAAAAACGAGCTTCATTGCATGAGCCTAACCGATTCAGAAAGTTATGACAATTGTTTCCGAGGTAACAACTAATTATTAGGGAAAAGTGCACAAATTAGTTTCAGGTTTCTGCATCTCAAACAGATAAAACGGAAACCTAATGCGATCATTTTGCTGTCGGTCTGTTTTTCTGTCTCCCTGTCCGACTGTTATGACCTGTTTTCTCAAGAACGGGTTGAGATATCTAGCTGAAATTTAAGTCACAAACCAAGGTTTAGGGTCTCTTCACGGTGTAAAAAATTTAAGCTTCGAAGTCACTGGCCAAAACTCGGAAACTCACTCTTCAAAACCATTGAAATAGAATGATGAATTTTGGCAAGAAGCAAGGTTTTACAGAGCGAGTAAAGGAAAAAATTAGAAAGATTTTAATTTTTAATCATATTGCTTATGACTAGTGTTGTAAAACTACCATAACTACAGTAATTTTTCTAGTTGCTTTGGTCAGTTAAGGTCGTACCAGCAATACCAGTACGTTTGGTGTGTTGCATACTCATCGGCCGTTACCTAGTAGCGATTGCTTTCTCTATGTATTTGATGCACTGTCTTACTAGATTCCACTAAAAACTGGAAGCGGTGAACCGTCTAAAAACTGACTTCGGGTATATAAGGGTCATTTTTATTTTACATAGTTATCCTCCTGTCAGTTACTTAAGAATGTACAGTATTTAAAGCAAAATGGAATTTGTCAATGTTTAATTCACGACTTATTCGAAAATTGTTTAGTTTTAACGTGAAACAGAAATACGTTGTAGTGAAAATAAAGAAAAGAATACAGATCTATCATATAGCTGTACAAAAGGCATTTTGTGAGTAGAAAGGTAAATTAAAAAACCCGGGAAACAAAAATGCGTCAGGCATTGCTTCAATACCTCTTAGAACGTACGCAAAACTGGTTTCAACTTCCAATTTCCATATTTATCAATAATAACAGGACTGTGTCTCTGATCTTGATAAGGAACGTTTTATTGAGCAGAAAGTAGCAACAATAATTATTTTCTTATGCTTTTATGTTTGTGCATGTAAACTGCTTCAAGAGTAATTGCTTTGGTTAGGTAAAAGCGCAGAAGCAGGAACAATTCTAGCAATCCTACCATTGTCCTCCCGTGGTAGCTGAGTGGTCAGCGCGACGGAATGTCATAGCTAACAGCCCGTGTTCGATTCCCGGCTGTGTCGGGGATTGTCTCTGCTCAGGGACTGGGTGTTGTGTTGTCCTTACCATCATCATTTCATCCCTATCGAAACCCAAATCGCCAACGTGGCGTCAACTCTGAAGACTTTCCTCCCGCCGGGAGGCCCTAACCACGCGGCATTACTGTTATCCTACCATTTTCTACGTTATCTATGTAGTGTACCAAAACTATCGAATCGTAGTTTGGTAGAGTGCAATTCTACGTATGTCATTAACAAACTTACGTTGCATTCATAGTCGGTAAACAATCTTACGGACTCCTATAGAGATTTGATCTGGTACTTAGTAATAAGCAAAGAGAGTCACGACGAAAGTTTTTGTATATAACTTACAAATACTTTGCGCTAATTGACTGAGCTACGCTGAAATGGAATTCCCTGCCGCTGTGAAAACGATGCCTTTGTCATCTAGCAGTTGTAGGCGTAGGGTCACCCCGGTCGGCGCCAGCAGTGCAGGTCGTGACGTTCCCTGACAATCAGTGACTACGACACGTGCAGCAACCGTAATGGTATAGAGAAAAGCAATACTAGTAATTGATGCAGGATTGCAGATCCATTGTTTGGAATTTTAGTTCCAATATTCAACAGAACAATTTGACAGATGAGTAACAACAACAACAGCCCTATGGACGGCTGCACCACTTCTTCCCTCGACTGACTTCGGTCAAACCTTACCAGTAATCGCAACAGGGAGCAGAGCAGACGAAGTCAACGCATCCGCAATTGCCAGTGAACATAGCATGTTAATGTAACTCCAAAATTAACAAAATAAATGAAAACTTACAACAGCGAACGCCAAATTACAAAAAAATTCAAACTTAAAATTAAAACATTCTCGGAAGTCTTGCAATTCCCAGGACCGATATCTTGCCAGTATCGATATCGATAACAGGCCAAAATCGTCAACATTTTCGACTTTCTGGATAGATAAATTTGTACTGAACCGTTGGAGCGCGAGTACTATTCGCATTGTCAGTCTTTCTTTTTTTTCAAATAACTGACTCCACACTCTTATTACTTAAATTTTGCAATATGGTTATAAAGCATAGTGACAAAGCAAATCAATGATGAAGTTATATCTAAATATGCTCACCAATCTATTTGGTCAATGTTCGTTATCTAGACAGTTATCACATTAGTAAATTATTATGTAAATAATCTGAACAAAAATGTGCTGAAGTAATTGTTAGCACGCGTAGGGCCTAACCAACATAAAATACTTTAAGAAATACACGTGTTGCTTCGACCCATCGAGGGAACCGGCATTGGCGTCGAATCTCTGGCTAGTGAGATCGTCCTCGATCACAAATTCGATATCCATATTTTGTTTAACTACCTCTTGTGTTTTGTAAAATTTATCACGGAATTTATGAAATTCTCTTGCCTCTCTATAAAGCTGGCATGATAATGCATTGTCTTGGTTCGACCGCCAGTTTCACAAAATTTTATTTCTTGATCCCTACTGTGAGTTGCATGTTCCGCTACGACCAACTCATCAGTTTATTCAAAGCGGCAGTCACTCTTATGTTCGGCTAATAGAGCGTTACTAATTTGTGTGTGGTTCCAGTAAGAACTTGGCCGCAACTACACTCCTGGAAATGGAAAAAAGAACACATTGATACCGGTGTGTCAGACCTACCATACTTGCTCCGGACACTGCGAGAGTAATGGCCGCTATCGACAGGGGATCTCAAGTTGATTCCGTATTTCTAGATTTCCGGAAAGCTTTTGACACCGTTCCCCACAAGCGACTTCTAATCAAGCTGCGGAGCTATGGGGTATCGTCTCAGTTGTGCGACTGGATTCGTGATTTCCTGTCAGGAAGGTCGCAGTTCGTAGTAATAAACGGCAAATCATCGAGTAAAACTGAAGTGATATCAGGTGTTCCCCAGGGAAGCGTCCTGGGACCTCTACTGTTCCTGATCTATATAAATGACCTGGGTGACAATCTGAGCAGTTCTCTTAGGTTGTTCGCAGATGATGCTGTAATTTACCGTCTAGTAAGGTCATCCGAAGACCAGTATCAGCTGCAAAGCGATTTAGAAAAGATTGCTGTATGGTGTGTCAGGTGGCAGTTGACGCTAAATAACGAAAAGTGTGAGATGATCCACATGAGTTCCAAAAGAAATCCGTTGGAATTCGATTACTCGATAAATAGTACAATTCTCAAGGCTGTCAATTCAACTAAGTACCTGGGTGTTAAAATTACAAACAACTTCAGTTGGAAGGACCACATAGATAATATTGTCGGGAAGGCGAGCCAAAGGTTGCGTTTCATTGGCAGGACACTTAGAAGATGCAACAAGTCCACTAAAGAGACAGCTTACACTACACTCGTTCGTCCTCTGTTAGAATATTGCTGCGCGGTGTGGGATCCTTACCAGGTGGGATTGACGGAGGACATCGAGAGGGTGCAAAGAAGGGCAGCTCGTTTTGTATTATCGCGTTATAGGGGAGAGAGTGTGGCAGATATGATACACGAGTTGGGATGGAAGTCATTACAGCATAGACGTTTTTCGTCGCGGCGAGACCTTTTTACGAAATTTCAGTCACCAACTTTCTCTTCCGAATGCGAAAATATTTTGTTGAGCCCAACCTACATAGGTAGGAATGATCATCAAAATAAAATAAGAGAAATCAGAGCTCGAACAGAAAGGTTTAGGTGTTCGTTTTTCCCGCTCGCTGTTCGGGAGTGGAATAGTAGAGAGATAGTATGATTGTGGTTCGATGAACCCTCTGCCAAGCACTTAAATGTGAATTGCAGAGTAGTCATGTAGATGTAGATGTAGATGTAGAGGGCTGTACAAGCAATGATCACACGCACGGTACAGCGGACACACCAGGGACCGCGGTGTTGGCCGTCGAATGGCGCTAGCTGCGCAGCATTTGAGCACCGCCGCCGTCAGTGTTAGCCAGTTTGCCGTGGCATACGGAGATCCATCGCAGTCTTTAACACTGGTAGCATGCCGCGACAGCGTGGGCGTGAACAGTATGTGCAGATGACGAACTTTGAGCGAGGGCGTATAGTGGGCATGCGGGAGGCCGGGTGGACGTACTGCCGAATTGCTCAACACGTGGAGCGTGAGGTCTCCACAGTACATCGATGTTGTCGCCAGTGGTCGGCGGAAGGTGCACGTGCCCGTCGACCTGGGACCGGACCGCAGCGACGCACGGATGCACGCCAAGACCGTAGGATCCTACGCAGTGCCGTAGGGGACCGCACCGCCACTTCCCAGCAAATTAGGAACACTGTTGCTCCTGGGGTATCGGCGAGGACCATTCGTAACCGTCTCCATGAAGCTGGGCTACGGTCCCGCACACCGTTAGGCCGTCTTCCGCTCACGCCCCAACATCGTGCAGCCCGCCTCCAGTGGTGTCGCGACAGGCGTGAATGGAGGGACGAATGCAGACGTGTCGTCTTCAGCGATGAGAGTCGCTTCTGCCTTGGTGCCAATGATGGTCGTATGCGTGTTTGGCGCCGTGCAGGTGAGCGCCACCATCAGGACTGCATACGACCGAAGCACACAGGGCCAACACCCGGCATCATGGTGTGGGGAGCGATCTCCTACACTGGCCGTACACCTCTGGTGATCGTCGAAGGGACACTGAATAGTGCACGGTACATCCAAACCGTCATCGAACCCATCGTTCTACCATTCCTAGACCGGCAAGGGAACTTGCTGTTCCAACAGGACAATGCACGTCCGCATGTATCCCGTGCCACCCAACGTGCTCTAGAAGGTGTAAGTCAACTACCCTGGCCAGCAAGATCTCCGGATCTGTCCCCCATTGAACATGTTTGGGACTGGATGAAGCGTCGTCTCGCGCGGTCTGCACGTCCAGCACGAACGCTGGTCCAACTGAGGCGCCAGGTGGAAATGACATGGCAAGCCGTTCCACAGGACTACATCCAGCATCTCTACGATCGTCTCCATGGGAGAATAGCAGCCAGCATTGCTGCGAAAGGTGGATATACACTGTACTAGTGCCGACTTTGTGCATGCTCTGTTGCCTGTGTCTATGTGCCTGTGGTTCTGTCAGTGTGATCATGTGATGTATCTGACCCCAGGAATGTGTCAATAAAGTTTCCCCTTTCTGGGATAATGAATTCACGGTGTTCTTATTTCAGTTTCCAGGAGTGTACATTCCAGCTGTCGCTAGTGGACATCGCACAAAGAAGGAGGAGTTAAATATAACGATATACGTAAGCCGAATTTGCACCAAGAGAATAACGGTGGATTACTTTCAATCCAGAATGACGTCACCGGCCACGCATTCATCACGGGGCGAATGGTGATGCCGTTTATGCAACTCATGATGCGTTTATAAATTGAGGGCGCTCTTGAGCTTTCGATGGGTCTGGCGAGTTACCTCTGAAGATATCCCCCACAAGATGTCGTGCGCTTGGGGTTTGCAGCCCGTGACGTCAACGTATGTTTCCGACCACAAATATTTTAGCCGTTGATTTTCCGATCGTCAAAAGAAGCCTCAACAGTGTAGGAGGCTCTGCCGATCTCATTGTAAGAAGAACATCCCTTCACATTTCATCCAGACTTAGGACTGGTTATGCACATGGTAGCGACCTACAAAGGCGAGTTTAGATATTTATGTTTTATTTTGTACTAATTTTTTTATTTCTACCTTTATTCCTTTCTATATCTTTACTGCAGCAAATGATTAAACTTCATGTTTATTTTATCAGTTTCAATTTCTCACACAGTTGTTTGTACGAAAGCCAAAGATTCTAAACATTTTCTTAAATCCCCAACTCGTTATACATTCTCATAATGTCCTTTGTCCTATTTTCAGGATATGTGTACAATGATCAGCCAGAACCTTATGACCATCTATTAACTATCGATGTAGACCCATCCAGGTGCTGGCAGCGTCACTTGGCGAAGAACGACTGCTCGTTACATACACAAACACACACACACACACACACACACACACACACACACACACATGGTGCATGAAGTATCAGTAAGCGTGCTGTCCATGTGTAGGACGGGGAAGGCGCGCGATCTATCTGGATTTGGCCGAGGGCAGATTGTGATGCTACGGAGGCTCGGTACAAGTATGTCAGGTGTCCGAGGAGTGATGTCGGTGAGTGTCTTCAACACGTGGTGAAAACAAGATGAAACCGCATCCAGACTTGGTGGCGTTGGGCGGCCACCACTCATGCAGGACATCGTCGGCTGGGAAGATTGGTAAAACAGGAGAGACGGTGAACAGCGATGGAACTAACATCAGACCTTAATGCTTTGCAGAATAAAAGTGGGTCTGAACACACGGTGGACCGAACACTCCTAACGATGGGTCTCCGCAGCCGACAATCTAAGCATTTGCTAGTGTTAACACCACGACATCGGTAACTAAGACTGAAATTAGCATGACCATTGGCACTGGTCATTGAGGCAGCGGCAGAGCGTTTCGTGGTCTCATGAGACCTCATACCTTCGCCATCTTGTTGATGGTAGAGCGTGTGTCCGTCGTCTCCCAGGGAACAGCTGCTTCACTACTGTACTGCGGGACGGAGACAAACTGGCGGCTGCTCCATTGCCTTCTAAGGAGCACTAACGTGGGCATCCATAGATCCAGTGGAGCTCGTGCTAGACACTAGGATGGCCAGAGAGCATCGTACACTGGTTGCAGCCCAAGTGCACCCTTTCATGACGATCATGTTTCCCGACGGCAGTGCCATTCTTCAAGACCAGGCATGTGGTTCGAGGTACAAAGTGGACCCAAATCGCCATATCTGAACCAAATCTAACACATCTAACGCATCTTTGTTTTTCCATTTATATGCATTTTGAATTCTTCCTGAGAGCAAAGGAAATAAAACAGGGAATACATTCGTCTCCACTTCTGTGTTTCCTGTGTCAACGTGTACGGTGTACAGTTGTCTGAGTTGTGTCGAACAGTTGTCAAAACTCTTTTGTCAGGAACAAACCCACCATCAATTCTCAAAAAACTATTACCGAAAACGTCTTTGCTCAGCTGAAGATCTGAGATGATGCCAGGGTCCTAGACCCTCTCACAAGCTTCCCTTCCCGCGTTACTCAGTGCTGTCATTGGATTCTCATAATTTGGTATTTTCGCGACGAAATCTAAAACTTTATCTTTCAAATTTTGAAATTCATCTTTAAAAGTTTTCTTCATGGACTCTTTTCCAGCGATTATACATTCGCTTCTTAATATGCACATGTGCTTCGTCATGTGGGTAAGAATTTTGCTGTTCAGGCATGATTTTGCCATTTCGTACTTGGAAATGGACTCGGCAGTTACTCTGTCCTGAATTCACAAAGAAACCAGTTCATATATTCCTCACACATTCTATTTAGCTGCTACCGATGACCATTCTTCAGGAGACAGTCTTCCATTTGTTATTATATTTATTTCTATTACTCATAGCGTATAGAATTTCAGTAGGTTTGGTCTATGAAACTAAGCAGAAACCAAGGCTGTCGGTTGGGGCACTGCCTGGCTGACTTCAACACACCTGCTGCTGGTGAACAACTGGTGTAAGCCAGTAGTCAGGGAGGCTCTGGTCAAAATACCCGCAGTGCCAAATTGCTTCGTCGGAAGTTTCACGGTACATGGGAAACTACAAAAGGGCCGTAAACGCCGCGGTCGGAAAAACTGACATGTTAAAAGGGCGGCGAGGGGGCTGGAGGGTTGCGTCTGCCGCTTCCTGGTATGAAGTAAACGCGCTTTCAGCATCTCAGTTTTTCGAATGGTCAATTTGTACTGTGACGCCCTGCTTTTCAGGGGTAGCAGTATTTTATTTTGAGAAGGTTCAGTCCCCCTTCTTCCTGTATCAAGGCTTAAATTTTTTTAATGACATACACACAGCTGATGATGCGACTTGAAATCACGGAACCGGTCGTGTTCCTGTTGGTTGGTTGTCCCATTTGGGAGAGGGACCAAACAGCGAGGTCATCGGTCATAGGATTAGGAAGGATAGGGTAGGAAGTCGACTGTGCCCTTTCAAAGGAACCATCCCGGCATTTACCTGAAGTGATATATGGAAATCACGAAAAGTCTAAATCAGGATGGGCGAACGCTGGTTTGAAACGTCGTCCTCCCGAAAGCGATGCCAGTGTGCTAACCACACTCGGTCGTGTTCCTGTAAAAGTTCATATACAGCTGAAAGCGGTTTATTTCAGAAACACGGATTACTTCAGCCGCGGTTGCACTCGACAGAAAAGTAATTGTAAGCGACCATCAGCTGTGGAGGCAGAGGCTGGAGGCAGCAGGTTGGATGGCTGGTTTCCTGCTGCGCACAGCACCTGCTGGGCGCTCAGGTAGCGGCGGCCGCGCCTGTGGCGCCTCTCGAGTTACCGGAAGAGCGGCGGCCACAGGTGGCGGAAGGAAGTGGCGTGGCCCGGGACGGCCCTTAGCCGCTTCCGCCCCGCAGCCTCCACAACTTGTGACGGACGTGGCTCAGTTTGCAGCTGCCAACGCCTCCGCCTTTTCCGTGAACCTTTCACGTGGCTGAAATTACCTCCTGTGTAAAACAACGAGCCAGCTAACGCGTCTGTAATAAGCAGGAGAGGGCTGACAAGCGGATGGCCTCTTGAAGGTCACTTCGAACTCTTGCTTACGTAGCCGACACATCCAGTAGCACTGGTCGAAGGCGTACTCAGAGAGGGACAATGGAGGGCAGTCGCTTCTTCCCTGTTATCTGGTAAAAAGTGAATATAATAATAATAATAATAATAAAGGCCAAAAAATCATATACAAACACATATAGAGAGATCTGCCTCTTGCAAAATCCTACAAAATCCTATCAGCCTGTCTCTTTAATAGGACAGCTAAGCAATTACAACCCAAATTAGCAGAATATCAAGCAGGATTCAGACCGATCACGGCATGTCCAGAACAAATTTTCAACCTCAAAAGCTTACTCAAAATGCGAGCCCTCAGACAAAAACTTCTAGTATCCATATTTGTAGGTTTCAAAACGGCGCACGAATCAATAGACAGGTCTTCACTATATTAAATTTTAGAAGAGAGGGGACTAGATCCGAAAATACAAGAACTGACAAAACGAACACTGTTGTTGTTATTGTGGTCCTCCGTCCTGAGCTAGGTTTGATGCAAGCTGCTTCATCTCCCAGTACGTACTGCAGCCTACATCCTTCTGAATCCGCCTAGTGTATTCATCTCTTGGTCTCCCTCTACGATTTTTACCCTCCACGCTGCCCTCCAATACTAAATTAGTGATCCCTTGATGCCCTAGAACATGTCCTACCAACCGATCCCTTCTTCTCGTCAAGTTGTGCCACAACAACACAGCAAAATCATAATGGGTACGATCAGTCTCGGCTAAACAAGAAGCAAAACAAGCTAAAGTTAAGGGGAAAGAAATAATAATAAATCAGCAATAAAGCTGATAATTTCTAACATCAAACATGTTAAAAATACCAATGAAAATAATTAAAGACAATAAAATCAAAGCTAAACTAACTTCATACGAAACTGTTTGAGCAACAGAAAGGAGGGAACCTAATAAAGAATAATTTAAATTATAAGATCATCCAGCAATTATAACAGTACAAACACCTGATCTAGTATGATGCATGCTAGTTTCTGATACTAAAGGAGATAGATAAGATATAAATCTTATGTAATTTGTTTAATAAAGGTAATTTTTATTTGCTTAATTTACCCTATCAAGGTAACCCTTTGGTCAGGCACTTCATTTACTTAATATATAAATTAAAAGTTTTTTTAGGAATTATGTTGTGTAGAGTTTTGGTTATTTTGAATAAATTTGTTTTGATTTAACCATATTTTCTTTATATATATATATATATATATATATATATATATATATATATATATATATATATACTTATACGTTTATTTTATAGCTACTTATGTTTTTAGCTTAATATAAATTATTGTATTATAAAGTATACAATAATATGTAAATGAATATTAAATATTAGAATAATTGGATATAATAAATAAGTTGATAATATTAAATATAATATCTTATATGAATATAAATAGTCACATTAATTATAATAATATAATTAAGTAGTTATCAATAATTAGATTAACTGCCATGAAATGTAAAGTAAAACTTATGGAGGAAATCTCAGAACCCTTTGACACTCAAATAGGCATGAGACAAGCTGATGCACTCTTTCCTGTTCAACGTCGTCCCAGATAAGGTTATGGAAGAATGAACTCAAGACACGTGGGCTTTGGAAGCCTCTCCTACTGCACTTTTCCAAAAACAACCTCTACATACTCTATACTGCACGTTTGCGTAATACCTGGTGATACTTAAAGGGGTCGATACAACTGCCGTCAAACAGCTCGAGACAAATAATGTGCAAAAACAGTAGGGTTACAAATCTCATGCGAGAAAACTGAATTCTTATATTCATAGACAGAAATCGCAAGCCTGAAAACAAAATATCGTGCCATATACAGGGTCCAGTGCTTTCAATACCTCGGAGAATTCATCGAGCCGCCAGGTATTGAAAAATTTCATAGCAATATCGTATCAAGAAAGTCAGAAAACATTAGGGTTAGTCCAAAACTTCTACAACAAAACATCCATATTAAAACAGGCAAAAGTTCGGTACTACAACACAGTCATAAAACCAACAGTCCTCTACGCAAACAAAATACCGACACTTAAAAGGAAAAACGGACTTGAGAATTCAAAAAAGAAGAGTGAGAGAGATCGTCGATAAAATTTTATGAGCAAGACATACCAAAGACGAATGCAGACTACAATCAATCAAAACTGTAGAAATGCTTTAAAACATGGAAAATGACATTAAGAAAATGAGAATGAAATTCTTTGGTTATCTCAACACACTACCATAAAAGCGATTACACAAAAAGGGTAATACATGATGTAACATTATTTCATTCTAGGTCGGATGAAATTCGAAAGTACCCCAGAAACGCAAATGTAAGAGGAACCGACTTTTTAGAAAGAGACATCTTCAGACGCAAAGTAGACAAACTGGAAGTTACGTCAGAGTAACCAAAGTGGTCGGAAGAACGTAAACAAGACCTCTTCAGGAAGAATGAAAGCCTATCGGAACAACAAGAACAACCCAAATAAAAGATGATTATTTCCTTAACGTCTTCCATTTGTTTGCGGAATTCGCTAATAATAATAATAATTCCCCCCCATGAACCACGGACCTTGCCGTTGGTGGGGAGGCTTGCGTGCCTCAGCGATACAAATGGCCGTACCGTAGGTGCAACCACAACGGAGGGGTATCTGTTGAGAGGCCAGACAAACGTGTGGTTCCTGAAGAGGGGCAGCAGCCTTTTCAGTAGTTGCAGGGGCAACAGTCTGGATGATTGACTGATCTGGCCTTGCAACATTAACCAAAACGGCCTTGCTGTGCTGGTACTGCGAACGGCTGAAACCAAGGGGAAACTACAGCCGTAATTTTTCCCGAGGACATGCAGCTTTACTGTATGATTAAATGATGATGGCATCCTCTTGGGTAAAATATTCCGGAGGTAAAATAGTCCCCCATTCGGATCTCCGGGCGGGGACTACTCAGGAGGATGTCGTTATCAGGAGAAAGAAAACTGGCGTTCTACGGATCGGAGCGTGGAATGTCAGATCCCTTAATCGGGCAGGTAGGTTAGAAAATTTAAAAAGGGAAATGGATAGGTTAAAGTTAGATATAGTGGGAATTAGTGAAGTTCGGTGGCAGGAGGAACAAGACTTCTGGTCAGGTGATTACAGGGTTATAAACACAAAATCAAATAGGGGTAATGCAGGAGTAGGTTTAATAATGAATAGGAAAATAGGAATGCGGGTAAGCTACTACAAACAGCATAGTGAACGCAATATTGTGGCCAAGATAGATACGAAGCCCACACCTACTACAGTAGTACAAGTTTATATGCCAACTAGCTCTGCAGATGATGAAGAAATTGAAGAAATGTACGATGAAATAAAAGAAATTATTCAGATAGTGAAGGGAGACGAAAGTTTAATAGTAATGGGTGACTGGAATTCGAGTGTAGGAAAAGGGAGAGAAGGAAACATAGTAGGTGAATATGGATTGGGGCTAAGAAATGAAAGAGGAAGCCGCCTAGTAGAATTTTGCACAGAGAACAACTTAATCATAGCTAACACTTGGTTTAAGAATCATGAAAGAAGGTTGTATACGTGGAAGAACCCTGGAGATACTAAAAGGTATCAGATAGATTATATAATGGTAAGACAGAGATTTAGGAACCAGGTTTTAAGTTGTAAGACATTTCCAGGGGCAGATGTGGACTCTGACCACAATCTATTGGTTATGACCTGTAGATTAAAACTGAAGAAACTGCAAAAATGTGGGAAATTAAGGAGATGGGACCTGGATAAACTGAAAGAACCAGAGGTTGTACAGAGTTTCAGGGAGAGCATAAGGAAACAATTGACAGGAATAGGGGAAAGAAATACAGTAGAAGAAGAATGGGTAGCTCTGAGGGATGTAGTAGTGAAGGCAGCAGAGGATAAAGTAGGTACAAAGACGAGGGCTGCTAGAAATCCTTGGGTAACAGAAGAAATATTGAATTTAATTGATGAAAGGAGAAAATATAAAAATGCAGTAAATGAAGCAGGCAAAAAGGAATACAAACGTCTCAAAAATGAGATCGACAGGAAGTGCTAAATGGCTAAACAAGGATGGCTAGAGGACAAATGTAAGGATGTAGAAGCTTATCTCACTAGGGGTAAGATAGATACTGCCTACAGGAAAATTAAAGAGACCTTTGGAGAGAAGAGAACCAAGTGTATGAATATCAAGAGCTCAGATGGCAGCCCAATTCTAAGCAAAGAAGGGAAGGCAGAAAGGTGGAAGGAGTATATAGAAGGTTTATACAAGGGCGATGTACTTGAGGACAATATTATGGAAATGGAAGAGGATGTAGATGAAGACGAAATGGGAGATACGATACTGCGTGAAGAGTTTGACAGAGCGCTGAAAGACCTGAGTCGAAACAAGGCCCCCGGAGTAGACAACATTCCATTAGAACTACTGACGGCCTTGGGACAACCAGTCCTGAGAAAACTCTACCAGCTGGTGAGCAAGATGTATGAGACAGGCGAAATACCCTCAGACTTCAAGAAGAATATAATAATTCCAATCCCAAAGAAAGCAGGTGCTGACAGATGTGAAAATTACCGAACTATCAGTTTAATAAGCCACGGCTGCAAAATACTAACGCGAATTCTTTACAGACGAATGGAAAAACTGGTAGATGCAGACCTCGCGGAGGATCAGTTTGGATTCCGTCGAAATGTTGGAACACGTGAGGCAATACTGATCTTACGACTTATCTTAGAAGAAAGATTAAGAAAAGGCAAACCTACGTTTCTAGCATTTGTAGACTTAGAGAAAGCTTTTGACAATGTTGACTGGAATACTCTTTTTCAAATTCTAAAGGTGGCAGGGGTAAAATACAGGGAGCGAAAGGCTATTTATAATTTGTACAGAAACCAGATGGCAGTCATAAGAGTCGAGGGGCATGAAAGGGAAGCAGTGGTTGGGAAAGGAGTGAGACAGGGTTGTAGCCTCTCCCCGATGTTATTCAATCTGTATATTGAGCAAGCAGTAAAGGAAACAAAAGAAAAATTTGGAGTAGGTATTAAAATTCATGGAAACGAAGTAAAAACTTTGAGGTTCGCCGATGACATTGTAATTCTGTCAGAGACGGCAAAGGACTTGGAAGAGCAGTTGAACGGAATGGACAGTGTCTTGAAAGGAGGATATAAGATGAACATTAACAAAAGCAAAACGAGGATAATGGAATGTAGTCAAATTAAATCGGGTGATGCTGAGGGAATTAGATTAGGAAATGAGACACTTAAAGTAGTAAAGGAGTTTTGCTATTTAGGAAGTAAAATAACTGATGATGATCGAAGTAGAGAGGATATAAAATGTAGACTGGCAATGGCAAGGAAAGCGTTTCTGAAGAAGAGAAATTTGTTAACATCGAATATAGATTTATGTATCAGGAAGTCGTTTCTGAAAGTATTTGTTTGGAGTGTAGCCATGTATGGAAGTGAAACATGGACGATAACTAGTTTGGACAAGAAGAGAATAGAAGCTTTCGAAATGTGGTGCTACAGAAGAATACTGAAGATAAGGTGGATAGATCACGTAACTAATGAGGAGGTATTGAATAGGATTGGGGAGAAGAGAAGTTTGTGGCACAACTTGACTAGAAGAAGGGATCGGTTGGTGGGATATGTTTTGAGGCATCAAGGGATCACAAATTTAGCATTGGAGGGCAGCGTGGAGGGTAAAATCGTAGAGGGAGACCGAGAGATGAGTACACTAAGCAGATTCAGAAGGATGTAGGTTGCAGTAGGTACTGGGAGATGAAGCAGCTTGCACAGGATAGAGTAGCATGGAGAGCTGCATCAAACCAGTCTCAGGACTGAAGACAACAACAACAACAACAACAATAATAATAATTATTATTATTTGCAAATCAGAACTCGCGCCCCGCCACGTCAAACAAACAGAATTATCAATTCAATATCAGTTTGAAGTAAGCTAACAATTTGTCGTGATACACTTATAGGACAAAACATTATGACCGCTGCCCACCAAGACGTTGAATGCCGCATGGTGGCGTTGCGGCGCTTGACGGAGTAACCAAAGTATGTAATCGGAGCAGACATGGGGGGGGGGGGAATCACTGTAACAAAGAAGTGGGCTTCAGATGGCGAAATCCATTGAGATAAGGACTTTGACAGGGAGCTGATTATTATTAAGCAGAGACTGTGAACGGGTATCTCGGATTGGGCGAAGCTGGTCGAATGTTCACACGCAAATATTGTGAGCATCTACGGAAAGATGTACGACAGTGGAACTACTACGAGGCGCTAAATGGTTGAACCTACACGACTCTTCGCAGAAGGAGGGGTCCTAGGGCTTGTGTGCTCTGTAAAGTAGGATACGTGGCGGATTGTGGCGTCTGAGCACAATGGTGGCGCACGCACAAGTGTTTCGGATTACGCCGTTCATAGTACACTGTTGAACGTGGAATTCTGCAGCTGACCACCCCTACGTGTTCACACGTTGATCGACGAAATCGTCAAATTCGACTACAGTGGGCCCGAGACCATCGGGATTCGGCAGTTGATCAATGGAAACGTGTGGGGTGAACCACACTTTTGTTACATTGGTTAGACGGTTGTCTCCACAAACGCCGTCATCGAAGTGAACGACGGTTCGAAACGTGCAACCCACCATGGACGCAGGCTGGTGGGAGGAGTATTATGCTGTGGGAGACATTCTCCTACGCCGGCATGGGATATGTGGTAGTAATCGAAGACACGATGACAGCTTAGGACCGTCTGCACACCTTCATGCTTCATGTCTTCCACGACGGATATGTCATTTTTCAGCCATATAATTGTCCGTGTCTCGGTGGAGAACCGTGCTACAGAGGTCTGAAGAGCGGCCAGATTTGCCTGATATAAATCCTATGGAATCCTTCTGGGTCGCTATCGGAGACCATCACCACGTACGCACATCAGCGGCCCGCTATTTACGCGAATTACATGACCTGTAAGTAGACATCTAATGCCACATACCTCCAAAAACGTACCAATAAACTGTTGGATCTCTGATGCATAGAATCAGTGATATGTTTCGTACCAACGACGGACAAATAAGCTATTAAGCAGTTGGTCATAATGTCTTGGCTCATCAGTCTATCTCAAAAGTGTGACATTACACAACGAAACCAACATCAGTAGATACTTCTTATTTCCTCCCCCCACCCCATCCCCCACCCCCACAGCCCTCTTGAGAACATTCGTGGTCACGGCACCTTAACCACTTCAGCTACCCTCGCACGCTTCCTGGATTCACCCAGATCTCCATTTGTCACAGTGTCCATGTCTTATGCTGCCAAACCTGCCCTATTCCCCTTCCTGGGCGGGAAGTGGTTCTCAGACAATAAAATTTTTCCTGTCTCTTGATCGCACTGTCAATGAGTAAAATACTCCGACGTTCCGAATACTGTTGCAAATAGCCTTCCTCAGCGTGTTTTTGCTAACTGTTTGACTGACTGTGGCAATCACCGCGGAAACCTACACTTACAATGTGGTTCTCACCGTTTTCGCCTATCTGGGCATGTAATACTGCTTTGCAAACGTATGTATTGTACAATACCTGAATTATACTATTCAGTGTCATGCATGAGACTGTGGCATATGGATGTTTGAGTCGGTCTTGGAGGCGTGCACGGATAGCAACAGTGGTTAAGGCGATCGAATCGACTTCGAAGTTTACCGATTACTGTTAATAAGCTAATGTAAGGTGGGGCTCTCTCGTACAGTTCTCGCCCAATGCGCGTATGTGTGTGTGTGTGTGTGTGTGTGTGTGTGTGTGTGTGTGTGTGTGTGTGAGTGTGATGGGGTGGGGGATGCTTGGGGGAGGGGGGGGGGGGAGTGAGGAGAGGATCGCGGTTCCGGATCAAGGTGGGATCAATGGGATCAATGTTTTAAACAAACGGGCATAATGCCATAATGCCCTTTTACGTTTAGGGTAAAAAAGAAAAAAAATATTTGTAATTTTTGAACTATGCAATCTTGATTAACAGTTGGGTATATAAGTTCTGTAATTCAGAATTTAAATTTGGAATTAAACTGGATTTTTGTGTAAATATATAATTAGAAAAAAAGACGCGCACTTTTGATAAAAATGACAGAAGTGTTAATTAGCATATTCTTGGTGAATTTTATATTTAAGTGATTTATGCATTCGAATTGAACGGAAAGATGTATTGTACGCTTCATGGAAGTGCTCTTAGATCATGCACTTTTGTTTAAAAATCTGATTATACCTACAATCAAGCCCATGCACCCAGCACAGAGGAGTGAGCACTCTACCACAGAACCACACCGTTATACGTTATTGTAGCATATTAATCACGGTCTGAAAACTTTAAAGTGGACTTTCTCGAGTGTTTTTTAGAACTTCATCGAACTGCTTTGGGAGAGGTATGCTTCGGCTCCGAACTTCACACATCAGAAACATAAAAACATAGAATCCTACTATCGTGATGAAACTGTGTGATGCCGCGGAGGCCCCTAGGCGTGGGCGAAAGGAATGTTCCAAACTGCTCCGGAAGCAAAGAGAGTTTCACTGAAGGCTGGATCGTATCCAAGAGCCTCGTCGACCAACAAAAACTGAGCTAAGCCTAAGGAGAGCCTATGCCTCAAGCGTTCAACACGACAGTTGCTTGTCATAATGTCAGCTTTCAAAATATCCAATCTTCTGCGTATTGTGGATGACAAACAAACTGAAAAGATGTTCTGTATCACGTAATCCGTTATTGAAGGTATCACAGTCTTTGCCTAACTGGAAAGGGATGCTTACTACGGCGAACTGAAGCGGTAGCCAATGGCAAGATGTGAAAGCGCGTGCCGTGGGCGCGCGTGCCCATTCCAGCCACACAAAGCGGTCTTGTCGCGTCTGTTCTGGTCGCTTCCTGTCGGCATTTCCGGGTGATCATCTGCTCCAGCCCTACTATGGGCGAATGGCGTACTAACTTGCGTTACAGTTGCTTTCTGGTGGCCATTATCATGCAACGAGTTACAAATGTATAGTGAGATTCCTGCTAGCATGGTGCAGCTTGGGGTAATGTTGTTTGCAGCACTTTCATGTGCATTTAGTTGTTCGATGAAGCAGTTACTTTCGAGACACATGGTACAGAATCTTGTTTAGGTAAACATTTCCATTTTCCGAGGCGTGTAGAATTTCTTATTGTTTAATTTTTGATCTTTGTGATGGCCCAGTATACCACCTGTTTCATGTACGGACAAAAGTGTTTATATTGCATCACTGTGTCAGGAGCAGAGTTTTAGGTATGAAACTGAGCGACGTATGTTCATTGGACAGAACTCGCCTATAAGATCAACAAATGAACTTGTAAGCACTAATTGCGGTCATAAAATTCACTAATATCCTTCCTACTACTGTTAGTAAATAGCAGCTACTCCTAAACATATTCCTTTTGTATGGTTCCGCACCTCACTCGATAGCAAATGGAATTCTTATAGGATCGCTTTATTATCTACGTACATGTCTGCCTGTCTGTCTGTTTGTTTATTAAGATCCCTTCTTCTCAGGAACGGCAATAAATTCAAATTTGGCTGCGCTATATCACGGTTCGAGTCCTCCCTCGGGCATGGATGTGTGTCTCATCCTTAGCGTAAATTAGTTTAAGTTAGATTAAGTAGCGTGTATGACCTTCGCAGTTTAGTCCCCTAGAACTTACCGAAAATTTCCAGATTTCATATTTATGTCATATACTTACATCTATGGTGCCTTTGCGGTGAAGGAAATTTAAGACTACAAGTCAATGCAATCACAAGTTACAGCCACTTTTTTATACTCGCAAACACACTCCGCCTACATAAAGAGTACTTCCTGTTGACCTAGAATCACAAAATTTGGCATTAAACAAGGATGCACAGTACAAGTAAAGTAAAAAATTGGAAAATTGTTAATTTGTAACTGAATAATATAAAAATATTATTTTGCCATTACAAACTTACGTTATGTTCGTAATCTATCGAAAAGGTCATGAATTAGTGTTCGGATTTTGATCTGGTTTTCAATAACAGGTAGAAAATGTCACGTGGAATGTTTGTGTATATAATTCACAAATATGTAGTTGGCTAAGCTATGATGAAGTGAATTCCTCTGCGGCTATGAGAGGATGTCTATACCACCTAGTGGTGATGGGCGTAAGGCCGCCCTACTGCCACGGCAAGCCAGCGCTGGCATCGCAGGTCCTTTACCAACTGCCCGTTCTCAAGCTGTACAAACATTCCCTGACGGACTACGCCTACGACACGTAGAGTATCTGCAATGCTTCAAAGCAAAGTGAAAGGGTACAGTACCGCCCGACATTGAAAATAGGTACAACACTCTTCGTGATTCTTGTCAGAACAACTCAGTTTCACTTAATACACCGAAGCCGGACACCAGTGTAATAAAGGAGGACAATTTATTTTTTTAATTGATCACATGTCCACTCCCACAAAATAGATCCCTACATCCAATTTGGTGAGATCTGTGAAAGGAATGAATGTATGATCGTCTTCTAACCGCATATAGTGAATGTGAAAGATATGATCATCTTTGAGACGGTCCTTTGGTCACCTTTGGTGGAACCACAGACATGAAATTTACCTGAGCTTTGAGCGCCTGAAATGTGGCTGACCAATACGGTAGCGTGGTGCTCCCCCACCTCGGTGGAAGTGCGAGATGGCCTGAAGAACGGCCATGTTTCAGCACTCTGGCGCTGGATCTTGTGTTGGTAAGACCTGTCTTAGGTGTGCTCCGTAAAGACAAAAGAGTGGAGAGAATGGTATGCATGTGAAATACTTAAGAGTAGTTTGGAATAATTATTTATCTATTTCAGGATGTCTTTGGGGGAGAATTAAATGACAGGCAGGTAATATTAATGGGATCATAGTAATCTTCGGAAGTGACCAACGGTTACAATGAAACCTCATGTAGCAATAAGTTGAAATACTTGAGAGTGCTAGTACTAAGTTTGCAACGCCACTTGGCTTGCATTACACAGGAAGACGTGCATATATCTTCCAGAGTTCGTAGTAGAAAAGAAAAGTTACGAAGTGGGGCAGTGTCATGTAAAACTGGGATGAATACTAATTGAAGTGGTTAAGCTGAAAGTGAAGTGATTCCAACATTGTGACTATTCTTTGTGATTGTATTCTATGTTGCCAGTGTGATGTATTTCACGTAATTTAATTATGTGTAGTTTGCATGGGAGAGTAGCAAGATAGGTTCAAGGGCAGTGGGTTATGCATGTTCCTTTTTGTACCACTCGGTCTGGAGGAAAATTTCGTGATGATGGGTGTGAGAGTCGAAGTATGAGATATAGCAAAAGATCCATCATCCTATCCAGAAAGTGCACTCTAGCGTTAGATAATTACGAGACCATAAGATAGAGAATCACCACTGTAAAGCCATGCCCACTGGGCGGAGTTTTTCATGTGTAATTGTTGTATAAAATGTAATGGTGTGTTTAGGTTATCTTAGAATCATAATAGAATTTATCAGAATAAAAAAGATAGTGAAAAGGAAAAGAATGGTGGCCTCGTTCTTCGAATAGTGTGTAGTCATGATATCCAGAATTTATAATGTGTGCACCATTCATATTCAGTGCGATGGCCACGTGTTGATCAAAGCCGTTGGATAAGAAAGAAAATGTGGTATTGCTAGAGCGTAGTGAACAATCAGAGTAGTTTAAATTACTAATAGATGTGCGTTGTCCGTTTCCGTTGCGTAATATTCAGACAGGAGAATAATTTGTAACTTAATTGTGGGTACTAGAGCTCATAATCAGTCATTGATATTACTCGATAAATAAGAATAAATCCATTCGCTTGGCAGACCACTCATCTTGCAAGCCTGACAGACTGATGCCACAGTGTGAGCAAGGCATGTGGGTGCCTCTCAATACTTACAATTGCAGGATTGCAGATTCATTGTGTAGTATGTTCCGGTATCCAAATACGTGCCGAAGTATACCACAGAACAGTTCAATATTTGCCTATGACTGTCTGTACCCTTTTGTTCTAGCGAGACTCCCGTCAAATCTTAGAATAATCGCAACAGCGGTGAGATCAGAGATCAGAAGAAGTCACCACATCTGCAACTGTCAAAATAGCATGTTAGTATAACGCCAAAATTCTACATCTACGTGATTACTCTGCAATTCACATGTATGTGCTTGGCAGAGGGTTCATCGAACCACACTCATACTATCTCTCTACCATTCCACTCCCGATCAGCGCGCGGGAAAAACGAACACCTAAACCTTTCTGTTCGTTCTCTGATTTCTCTTATTTTATTTTAATGATCATTCCTACCGATGTAGGTTGGGCTCAACAAAATATTTTCGCGTTCGGAAGCGAATGTTGGTGACTGAAATTTCGTAAACAGATGTCGCCGCGTCGATAAACGTCTTTGTCTTAATGACTTCCATCCCAACCCGCGTATCATATCTGCCACACTCTCTCCCCTATTACGTGATAATACAAAACGAGATGCCCTTTTTTGCACCCTTTCAATGTCCTCCGTCAACCCCACCTGATAAGGATCCCACACCGCACAGCAGTATTCTAACAGAGGACGAACGAGTGTAGTGTAAGCTGTCTCTTTAGTGGACTTGTTGCATCTTCTAAGTGCCCTGCCAATGAAACGCAACCTTTGGCTCGCCTTCCCCACAATATTATCTATGTGGTCTTTCCAACTGAAGTTGTTAGTAATTTTAACACCCAGGTACTTAGTTGAATTGACAGCCTTGAGAATTATACTATTTATAGAGTAATCGATTCCAACGGATTTCTTTTGGAACTCAAGTGGATCACCTCACACTTTTCGTTATTTAGCGTCAACTGCCACCTGCCACACCATACAGCAATCTTTTCTAAATCGCTATGCAACTGATACTGGCCTTCGGATGACCATACTAGACGGTAAATTACAGCATCATCTGCGAACAACCTAAGAGAACTGCTCAGATTGTCACCCAGGTCATTTATATAGATCAGCAATAGCAGAGGTCCCAGGACGCTTCCCTGGGGAACACCTGACATCAGTTCAGTTTTACTCGATGATTTGCCGTCTATCACTACTAACTGCGACCTTCCTGACAGGAAATCACGAATAAAATAATTGAAAAATAGTAATAACTAATGTGAAATTATAAAAGAACTTTACACTTAAAATTAAAACATTCTAGAAAGTCTTGGAATTCCCAGGGCTTGCCAGAACTGATATCAACAGGCAAAAATCGTCGACATTATCGATTCCCGGGATGGATGGATGTATCTACGTACATAATAAAGTTTGTGCGGAAGGTGAGTTATGGAAAAAACTGCTTTGTGGCATGCAGGTACAGATCTACAGTCGAGAGACACAAAGAAATCGTAACACGCCACAGGAGAAGACACAGTAAACTGTGGCAGTACAGTGACACAGCGGTGTACCACGCGGCAGTTAGTTTTCTCCGCTTGAAGGGGGGAGACGCTGCGACAGTCCATTCTGAGTTGGCGAATGTATGCGGCAGCAGTGCACTAGCATGTGACTCAGTGGTTAGGTCCTACAACAGCTTTCAGAGTGGTTAAATAAGTATGCGTGACGAAGAACGGAGTTGCAGACCATCCTTCTGCAGCGTACCACACTCGGAGCGATACAGCAAAGGGGGAAAAAATCAGTCGTGGTTGTTTTCAGTATCCCGTACTATACTTTTAAACTTGACAACTGCTCAGAATTCAAAAATCTGCTTGACTCAGCGAAATGTTGTAGTTCTGTTAAACCAGTCCAGGAACTTTTTTGGCCACCTAGCTACCATGGACGGGTGCTGGAGCTATCACTATGACCCCGAGACAGTAAGCGAAACAAGTAATGGAAGAATGTAGATTAGGGAACGTCATCAGAGACGAAAATGGTAGCTGAAGTCGGGGTGGAACGGTATACTTAATGTTCAACATTTAAAAGAAAGGAGCTCAAGAGAAGACTTCTCAAAGCTATAAAAAGTCACTTTGTAGTGAAATGAAATGTGTGACGAGGGTCTCCCGTCGGGTAGACCGCTCGCCTGGTGCAAGTCTTTCGATTTGACGCCACTTCGGCGACTTGCGCGTCGATGGGGGTGAAATGATGATGATTAGGACAACACAACACCCAGTCCCTGAGCGGAGAAAATCTCCGACCCAGTCGGGAATCGAACCCGGGCCCTTTGGATTGACAGTCTGTCACGCTGACCACTCACCTACCGGGGGCGGACACTTTGTAGTATAACCTAACGTATATTACTTGAAAATCAGTTCTACCTGTATGTTACGAAAATTTTACATTTTTCAATGAAATACGTGCATCTTTTCCATTCTGCTCCACCCACGGGTCAGAATGGGATTTTGTGAAATTCTTGCATAACGTTGAAATTGTGAGAATGTATCAGATTAGAACTAAGACATAAAGTTTTTAATGAACAGTTTAGACCAAGGAGTATGGAATGTTCAAAATAATCGCTAACAACCAGAAAATATTTTAACGTTACTTTGGAAAACGTAAACTTACTTTTAATGCGTAATACATGTTTACTGTTGTTGTTACTTTATTTACTCCCAAAATTCGCGCATCACATGTATTTTCTGTCTTGCGAATAGACAATATAAGGATACCTGAAAACACTATAAGCAGTCTTGCCCTGACAGACAAGTTTCATTGTCAATTCCGTGTGGTAAGCCGTTCCTTTCTGTTAGCTGATAGGCTAATTATATGACAGAGTGCTTCGTTGTTGGAGTTAAAAAAAAGTCTACTTACCATTTCCTTAAAGGATGTTACCAACTCGTCTGTTTGTCCTGCAGTGAACACCTTCTTAAACTTCCCACCTGATTTGTCAACTTTGTAGCTTGGATTATTCTTAGTTTCACGAACGCATCTTTCCAACGGTGATTTGGGTTTGTTAAACTCGTTAAACACTTTTAAAACTCACATTTTAGAATATTAGACTGCTGAAACTGCCATTTCTATTTAGATAATGCCGACTTGCTATCAGTCTTTCCAATGTAAGTTCAAATGGTTCAAATGGCTCTGAGCACTATGGAACTTAACTGCTGCGGTCATCAGTCCCCTACAACGTAGAACTACTTAAACCTAACTAACCTAAGGACACACACACACACACACACACATCCATGCCCGAGGCAGGATTCGAACCTACGACCGTAACGGTCATGCGGTTCCAGACTGTAGCGCCTAGAACCGCTCTGCTACTCCGGCCGGCCAATGTAAGTTAACACTATCTCGAAAAGCAAAGGGAAAAGAGAAATACACTGTATAGCTAGAAACGTACTTGCATTAAAAAATGAAGTTACAAAACGGGTCACTATCCCATTTTGCCCTGTCCTATTCCAATTCAAGCGTACATTTCAGGTTAATAATTATTACAGAGCAGAATAACATACAGATTTAAACGTGTTATGTAATTATCGTACAGCAAATAGCATAGACTTTAAAGACTACATGTCATTTGAGGAAGTAGAATTAAGAATTAACGGCTCACCTTTCTTTTAAATTCATCAAAATTTATAAAAACACAACTGGGAGCGTGAAGGATAACCATTAACTTACAAGTCATGCTTCAAACCCACTCAAAATGAAACTTGTTGGAAGATTAAAATTTTGTGCCGGGTCGAGATTCATTCCGGCAAGTCAGAATGGCTGTCGCACCATTCCATTCAGAGCCATATCTTCGTGTCTCTGCGATAGATAGCAGTATTCTCCGTCTATAAAACTCTACTATCCCGCTGCGCCCCGCTAACCCATTCTGAACCGAGTTCCCAACCACTACCTAAAAAGGCGATACTCTGCTCTTCATTGGACGAGTTAGTCCTCGATCCTTTTTGGGAATTCTGGGGTCCTGATAGATTACACTCGTAAGGAGTCAAGCGTTTCAGGAGCAATCTAACGAAACGTCCTGACGAGGTTATCAGAAGCGACGCGAAAACTGTCTAAGGAAAAGTTTCTGCAGCACGACAACGCCTCCGGATACAGTCACGAATGGTCCTTCTCTGTGCTCTCGAATTTTGCCCCACCGCCGTATTTTCCTGTCATGCTATCGAGTGACTTTCTTCTCTTTCCTCACGTGAGCGAACCATTGAATGGCAGGCATTTCGAGAATAGTGACTTGGTGATTTTCGAGGCGTAAGATTTCCTAACCAGCCAACATGCGGACTTCTACAACTAAAGCACCCGCCAAGTCATTCATCGGTGGGGATTATTTGTAGCACTGAATGGTGAACACGTAGAGAAAAAGTAATACCATTACCAGATTGCTTGGTCACAATTATTTGTGTACGTCCTGAGTGATTAAAATTAAAGTTCCAGTTCCAAAAGGCTGTCATAACATGAATGGGTTTGGCTACAAGCGACAGATGAAACACAATATGACCGTTCTGTGCTGCGTACATGACCGCACAAGTACGTCATTCAACAGTGGTGGCATTCTTAGCTAGGTAAGAACGTCCACCACGGCAAGGTAGTAAAATATCGGATGGGAAGCATCTGTTTTTAACTGGGCTCATATAGGGATGGGAGAAACAGAGCGTCTAAGACAGATACCGGTATTTTAGTTCTGAATAATCGGTATTTTTCGGTACTTGTTTGGTCTTGGTTAGGATAGAAACATTAATTAGACATATTAGCAATGTTAAAACTTTCGTTTTGAAATAAACCATATTTAAAGAACTAGTATCTTTTGATTGTAAAATTTGCATTCCATGAAATATTGCGTTGTTATGGAAAATGAAAAAAAGCGATCTGTGCTGCTTTAATAAAAAGGTTGAAAGAAGCGAGCAACAAACATGTGGTATAAGAACTGGATTAGCATTGCTGAGACTGTAATGTACCTGTTACCGTGTGGTGTGGCCTATTAGATGGTACACATGTAAATGCGATCTGCAAGACCTGTCCCGTCTCGGTCTATATGGTAGTTTCTCGCTGTCGTCGTCCAGTTTTATTACAGAAAAGCCCTCCATGCTAGCCGCGCGGTCTAATGCACTACTTCCCGAGCGGGAAGGCGTGCGGATCCCCGGCACGAATCCGCCCGGCGGATTAGTGGCGAGGTCCAGCCTGTGAATGGTTTTTAAGGCGGTTTTCCATCTGCCTCGGCGAAAGCGGGCTGGTTCCCCTTATTCCGCCCCAGTTGCACTATGTCGGCGATTGCTGCGCGGGCCCGCCGGAGTGGCCGAGCGGTTCTAGTCGCTACAGTCTGGAACCGTGCTACAGCTACAGTCACAGGTTCGAATCCTGCCTCGGGCATGTATGTGTGTGATGTCCTTAGGTTAGTTAGGTTTAAGTAGTTCTAAGTTCTAGGGGACTTATGACCTCAGAAGTTATGTCCCATAGTGCTCAGAGCCATTTGAACCATTTGATTTTGA
The DNA here is from genome assembly GCF_023897955.1 of Schistocerca gregaria. Classification (NCBI taxonomy): domain Eukaryota; kingdom Metazoa; phylum Arthropoda; class Insecta; order Orthoptera; family Acrididae; genus Schistocerca; species Schistocerca gregaria. The sequence continues at coordinate 427,283,997 of NC_064922.1, forward strand.
TTGCTGCGCAAACACTGTCTCCACGTACGCGTACACCATAATTACTCTACCACGCAAACATTGGGTGGGGGAGGGGGGGAGGGGAACTGTGGGCCGCACCGCACAATAGCCCTGGGTTCGGTGGGGGCGGCGGTGAGGTGAGGTGGGGGAGGTCCGCTGTGGTCTGTCGTGGCGCTGTGAACCACTGAGGGCTACGGCGGGACGAGGCCTCTCCGTCGTTTCTAGGTCCCCGGTTCAGTACACAATACGTACAATATATTACAGAATGGCATCATCCCTAGTCTGAAGGTATTTTGCAGTGTACCGGTACGTTATCAGTGAAGTAAAATGCTCCATTTGCTTCAAAAGAAAAACGCGAGAAAGCACGTCACACTTGTGACATAATGTAAGGGGAAAACTTAAAACGTAACAGTGAATTCACAGTTACAATAAAAATAGAAAGGTTTCCGTCTGCTGTCAGTGTCCACATGCCTTTACTTTTCGTGTTAATTTGTCCGTTTTCAAGGGCCACACGTGTATAGAGTTCTTCAGCCTCCGTTTCCACTCTTTCACACTGAATCTTCATAATGTCCGTATAACATTATATAATTCCCGCTTACAATATGACTTCTGAGTTGAGTTTCAAAAGATCAGAATCTATGGGAGAATAATTGTGACTTTTTGTAGTAGTCGACCTTTTTTTTCAGTTTTCGAGACAAGCAGCGGACGGTGGACAGACTAAGTTCCCTTTTGTTTTCCTACTTAAATCATTTTTTTGATTCTATGTATCTTGAAACTGAGAGAGTTGAAATTTTTCAATCTTTGTTCGATTTTTACGTTTATTACAGGAATTAACGGGAATAAAACACCAAATATCGGACATTTCAAAAACCGTTTATTCTGAGCTTTTTTAACAGACCAATTAAACTGAAAAAATCTGTGTAACCAAAAACCAACAGTTTCAGCAATAAACGCCATCAATAACCACGGGCCAAATACCTTATAAAAAGCAACAATGACATAGGTTTGTATTTGTCCTATGGCGGAAATCCGCCTAAAATGGACAATGAAATCGGATTTCAAATTATCTGAAGCCAAAAAGGGCACAAAATACTGAATAAACAACCCCATGTTCACATTCCTATTTCAATACCCTAACGAAATACTCTCCAAAGAGACAATTCTTTGAAAGTTCCGTAATTCCAATTGTATCTAATAAGTGATTTTGCGTAATACTTTATATCTCATGAAATTTATTATTTCGTTTGTTAAATTTGTGTTCACAATATTTTGTTTTCAGCAATAAAGCCATAATTAAGAAAAATTAGGTTAACATTGTTGTTTTTCAATATTTTATAAAATATGATGTATATCTGAAGTAAAACTCTTTTTTATTGTATATGCGAGTTTCAGCTAAAATAAGCAAGATTTTGTGGATAATTACTCATATTAATGTTAAACCTTTAATTGTTATTTTAATAAACTTGGACTGCAGTTTTGTTGTCTTTATTATTAAAAATGTATAAATAGGAGGAGCACAAGTCTCAGACGAGATCAGTTGGTGACAGTTTTAAGACACAACCACTGTATCGCACGTCAGTGCAATAATATAATTGTTGTAAAACAGTATTGTGACTATGTAGCCTGTTATGTGGAGTGGGCTCCCGCTAAGTAGAAGCGGTGCAGTTTGTCATAAATAAACCACTGTAAAACGGCTTGGTACCTGGATATTTCATGGAATTCACGTAACTTGATCCAGTTAGCCGGTGAAATGGACCTGGACAACGACGGCTCCAGCAGCAGCAGCAGCAGGAAGCAGATTACTCGGAGTTACAACGAATTAAAATACGTATGAACAATGAACTGAACTATACAGGGTGGCGCAGGGAAACAGGAAATTTCGAAATGGCGTCATTTCCATGAACAAATTCATAAAACTAGTAATTTATTAACGAATGTGAACGTATTCAGTATGACTTTATTCAGTATCTCTTTACAATCAAAATGTCCAAAAGTGTCTCTTTACTATTTAAAGATGACATCGGAAAGATGTGCTCCCATTCGGCGTTCACACTCTAACAGCCTGTTATGAAAGCTCTGGAATGCGCGGTGTAGCAAATCTTGGGGGATGGCAGTGATTTCGTTTTCAATGTTCTCCTTCAGTTCATGGATTGTTGCAGGAGAGTACGGTACACCTTGCCTTTAAGATATCCCCACAGGAAGAAGTCGCACACACTAAGATCAGGGGATCTCGCAGGCCATGCAATGTCACCGTTACGTGAAAAAATGCGTCTTCCAAACAATTGACGAACTGCTGCCATCGATTGTCGAGCAGTGTGTGACGTGGCTCCGTCCTGCTGAAACCACATGTTTCCGACGTTAAGATTAAGCTCGTACAGTCTCGGTGTAAAGAATGTTTGAAGCATTTCAACATATCGAGCGGATGTTACTGTCACTGCCATCCTCACGTTCAAAAAAATAAGGGCCGATAATACCGTGACATGATACAGCACACCATATTGTGACCTTGGCGCTATGTAGTGGTCGCTGTTGAAACTCACAAGGATTGTCCTGTGCCCAATAACGAAAATTCTGTTTGTTCACGAATTCTTTCAGGTGGAAATGGGCTTCGTCTGATATCCATAAGTTACCAAAGAAATTCGCTTTCTCGTTCTGGCTACTAAACTCCATACGTGACGCTGGGTCTCGTTCATGTAAGTGTTGCACAATCTGCAACTTATAGGGATGGAAGTCTAATTCGTGCAGTACTCTTTGTAAGCTTCGTCGCTGAATCCCTAGGGAAGATGCTTGCTGTCGAACGGAGCGGCGAGGACTTCTCTCGATTGCAGCTCAAGCAGCTGCAATGTTCTCTGGGGTACGTACCGCTGGAATGCCACCTGGAGGTTTCTTTTCCAAGGCAGATCTTGTTTCTTCAAAATTACGCACCCACGTTGTAATCGCATGCGCAGATGAGACACGTCCGTGACGTCCAAGCTGCTAATGCTGTCGGAATGTTCTCTGCGCGGCAGTCGCACTATCACCATTTTTGTAAGACGCTCTCACAGCTACTGCACGTTCCGTACCAGTCCAATTCTCCATGGTTACTAAATGGCGATGCGTTCATATCAATTGTGCAAAGTTTCGAATATCTGCCGGCGCTACAGTGCTGGCAACTGTAACTTTCAAAACTTCCCGTTCCCCTGCGCCAACCTGTATATGTGTCACTCCACAAATATATTACTAATGCTTCATGTTTGGAAACTGTTATAGGAGTAAACATTGGCTTTTGTCTCAAAGTTATCTTTGAGTGGTGGAGGCCAAAGTGATCAAAAGATACTCCCGTGATCATCCATTCTTGATGCCTATGGAAGACAATTCTAACGATAAACTTTTAAGATTTCTTGTCTAAATCAAATATTCTCTTTTAATATCGCTATTTTTCCAACAATCTCAGTCTCTCACCCTACCAGTAAAAAGTACAGTTTCGTTACAAGCCGACAATAAAAGCAGTTTCTAACTGCCGTGAGACTGTCGCAAGACATGTTCAATATGGCGCTCACCGTCTTCTGCCACAAGCTGTAATCAGAAACAGCATGTTCCACAATAGATCGGAGTTTCTATGAGGTCACGTTTAAAATACATTGCGTAATGCGTGCCTTCAGTTCAACTGCTTTAGTAATTGGAGCAATAAGCACAGCATCTTTCAGATAACCTCCCGCCAGAAGACACGGATTAAGATCAGGCGATCTAGACCGACAGGCGGTATGGAAATGTCCACTGAAAGTTCTAGATTCCCGAAATGCCTCTGCGGCAGCCGCTTCATCGGCTATGCAATGTGACGCGGAGTACCAAGTTGCATAACAATGATCTTATTCGCACATCCACGCAGTCGAAGGATTGGCACGACGTTGGAGCGCAAAAGGCTCATAACGTTAATCAGTGGCAGTACAGTTAAGAAGATCCGCAGGACCCACCTCCTGGGCCAGATGACCGTCAACCAGCACCGTACAGTTACCTTTTGTAGAGTGAAGTGGTACCGTTTGACGTGCGTGCGGATTTCCCGTTGCCCGTATTCCGCAATTCTGCGTACTGACTTGTCCTTGGAAATGAGCTTCGCCTGTACAGAGAATGCTTCATCGCCATTCATTGTCCACTTCCAGGCAAGGCAGAAATTCCAGAGCAAACGTTTGTCTTGCTGACAGGCAAGCATGAAGCATCTCCTGAACATGGGTAATTTTGTGTGGTTAGCAATGTAGGATGTTTCATAGAATTTTATGCACCGTGCTCGCAGACATGTACAAAGTTCCGGTAATTCCCCGTGCACTGCATATTTGGACACCACCGCTCGATTCCTCCTCCAATGATGTGACCGCATCTTCTACTGAAGTTGGGTCAATTATTTTCCTCCCTGCCGCATTGAATTTCAAAAGAACCTATGTTTTCCGAATTTTGCTAATCATTTTTTCCAGGTCCTTGACACACGTCGGACCAACGCCTGTTTCCATATCCTTGATCGTCCGAACGTCTCCAGCGTTACTGGCGCACAGTCACAGTTCTTTTAAAAGAGCTTTAGCAGCAGCGCGGGATCCTGCATTGAGTGTCATGCCGAGTTTATTTGACGCAAACTGAGGAACAGCTGGCCGGCCGCTGTGGCCGACGGTGGCTCAGGGTGTTCGGTCAGAGAGCTGGTTGGCCTCTGTAATAAAAAAAAAAACTGAGTATAAGGATCAAAAACGAACTTGAACGGATGTCATGTGAAGTCCGCAACGACCAAACACACACACACACACACACACACACACACACACACAAAAGCGGATCTAGGTACGTTAGTCCGGAACAGCCCTGCTGTTACGGTCGCAGGTTCGAATCCTGCCTCGGGCATGGATGTGAGTGCTGCCCTTAGGTTGTTTAGGCTTAAGTAGTTCTAATTCTACGGGACTGATGACCTTGGATGTTAGCCGGTTGTGGTGACCGAGCGGTTCTAGGCGCTTCAGTCTGGAACTACACGAGCGCTACAGTCGCAGGTTCGAATCCTGCTTCGGGCATGGATGTGTGTGATGTCCTTAGGTTAGTTAGGTTTAAGTAGTGCTAAGTTCTAGGGAACTAATGACATCAGCTGTTAAGTCCCATAGTGCTCAGAGTCATTTGAACCATTTTTGAACCTCAGATGTTAAGTCCCATAGTGCTTAGAGCCACTTGATCCATTTGAGGAACAGTTTGTGTCCTGTGCGTCTTTTATTTTGCGTATTTGCCGCTTACATTTCCATCCAGCGGCAATATTTTCTTTAAATTATTTCTGTAATGTTACCCCCTTCTTCTGTAGTATTTGGTTCAAATCTGGCCTTATTCTGAGCACTCGTTCTTTTTTCTTTTTTTTTTGTATACCATTTGAAACTGGAACTTTAATAATAATCACCCTTACACAAGTGTTGTTTTTTATGGTTTGACTGGCTGGGGAGGGGGCCAGGTTCAAAATGGTTCAAATGGCTCTGAGCACTATGGGACTTAAGATCTGAGGTCATCAGATCCCTAGAACTTAGAACTACTTAAACCTAAGTAACCTAAGGACATCACACACACCCATGCTCGAAGCAGGATTCGAGCCTGCGACCCTAGCGGTCGCGAGGTTCCAGGCTGAAGCGCCTAGAACCGCTCGGCCACCCCGACAGGCGGAGGGGGCCAGGGAAATGATTTTTATTTCTGGCAGATGGAGGGATAGCGTTGTTTACACGAACTGCGAATTGCGAGGGGGGAGGAGGGGGGGTAAGGGGGAGAGAAGTAAATACCTGCAGGTTTTTTATGGCGGCCGCCTGGATGCCAGCGTTTTCCTTTCGGCCTGGGAACGTTAAGAAGATGTACGCGGCGGAGAGAGCGGCGTGCAGTAGCCGCCGCGTGTTTACGGCTGGCCGGCGGCCGGTATGCTACGGCGAGGCGCTCGCTTGGCGGCCTGACAAGTCGGCCCCTTTGATGTGCAGCCGCCGCCGTACACCTGCGGAAACACGCGACGCCTCCGCCAGGGGCCGCCCGTGCACCAGCCTCGCCGGGTTTCCCCTGCCCTGCCCGCGTTTTCCTAAAACTAATCAACACGTGCGGCTGAGGTACCGGTGCTACGATATAAGCCGGGGGTAGGGGGGGGGGAGTACCTAGGAGTTACTACTCCGTCCCCGTTCCCCATCCACCAAATAAAAAAGAAAAACGACCAATCGAAAATGGAGAGCAGAAAGAAAGACTGCTTCAGTGCCTCCGTGTGATTCTAATTTTGTCCTCACGGTCGCCACGGAGTTCACTTTTTCCAACTTGCAAAACAATCCTAGAATAATTCCTTACGATATTGAGATGCTTGCAATCCTGATTTCGGGGACGCACGGAAACAAAAGCCGGGGAAAGCAGGCTGTTTTCGTCAGCAAATAATTTCTTTGACCATGTAGCCTCTATCTTAGTTTCGCGACTTAAACTGTTAGCACCGGAGTGGCCGAGCGGTTCTAGGCGCTTCAGTCTGGAACCGCGCGACAGCTACGGTCGCAGGTTCGAATCCTGCCTCGGGCATGGATGTGTGAGATGTCCTTAGGTTAGTTAGGCTTAAGTAGTTCTAAGTTCTAGGGGACTGATGACCTCAGATCAGATGTTAACTCCCATAGTGCTCAGAGCCATTTGAACCTTTCTCTTTTTTAAGGAGGAGATGACTTCGTCCATGATAGAGATCGGGGAACAGGGAGCCTTACTGTGACTAACAAAATTTATAAGACTCTGCATACAATTTGATATTTACCTTTGATTTATTTTACTTCTCCAGCGGTATCTATTGACCTGTATTTAATGGCGGATTAAAGCTGTTATGTATATATTATGGCTAATGGCGGGCAAGAATTCCCTTTAACATTTATCTAAAAAATACTGATCTGACTGACAGCTTCGTTGGAGCATGAAAATGTACAGGGCATTTCAAAACTCGACGGCAAAACTTCAGGAATGGATTCTTCTAAGAAAAAACCATGGGCTCTGAAATGCCTACTTTAAGAGCTATGAGCATTTGTCGAGCTTTACTGGTGTTCCACTCATCTCTTCTGATGGACAGGTGTTCGTAGGCCTTGTTGTGGTTGTGGTCTTCAGTCCAGAGACTGGTGTGATGCTGCTATCCATGCTACTCTATCCTGTGCAAGCGTCTTCATCTCCGAGTAACTATATCAACCTACATCCTTCTGAATCTTCTTAGTGCATTTATCTCATGGTCTCCCTTCACGATTTTTACCCTCCACGCTGCCCTCCAATACTAAATTGATGATTCCTTGATAACTCAGAAAGTGTCCAACCAACCGATCCCTTCTTTTTGTCAGGCTGTGCCACAAAATCCTCTTCTTTCCCATGCTATTCAGTATCTCCTCATTAGTTACGTTATCTACCCATCTAATCTTCAGCGTTCTTCTGTAGCACCACATTTCGAAAGCTTCTATTCTCTTCCTATCTAAACTATTTATCGTCCATGTTTCACTTCCGTGCGTGGCTACACTCCATACAAATACTTTCAGAAAAGACTTCCTGATACTTAAATCTATACTCGATGTTAACAAATTTCTCTTCTTCAGAAACGCTTTCCTTGCCATTGCCAGTCTACATTTTATATCCGCCCTACTTCGGCCATCATCAGTTATTTTGCGCCCCAAATAGCATAACTCATTTACTACTTTAAGTGTCTTATTTCCTAGTCGAATTCCCTCATCATCACCTGGTTTTTCTATTGCTAATGTTCATTTTATATCCTCCTTTCAAGACACTGTTCATTCAGTTCAACTGCTCTTCCAGGTCCTTTGCTGTGTCTGACAGAATTACAATGTCGTCGGCAAACATTAATTTTTTTATTTCTTCTCTATGGTTTTTAATTCCTACTCCAAATTGTTCTTTTGTTTCCTTTACTGTTTGCTCAGTATACAGATTGAATAACATTACAGATAGGCTACAGCCTTGTCTCACTCCCTTCCCAACCACTGCTTCCCTTTCATGTCCTTCAACTCTTATAACTGCCGTCTGGTTTCTGTACAAATTGTAAATTGCCTTTCGCTCCCTGTATTTCACCCCTGCCACCTTCAGAATTTGAAAGAGATTATTCCAGACTACATTTTCAAAAGCTTTCTGCAAGTCTACAAATGCTAGAAACGTAGGTTTGCCTTTCCTTAATCTGTCTTCTAAGATAAGTCGTGGGGTCAGTATATCCTTAAGGTATGCATTTCAGAGCCCGTGGTTACTGGATTCTTTTTTTTTGTGTTAGTCTACAATGCTTCCATCCAAAAAATGGAAAGCAAGGAGCTTGCAGTAGAAGGAATTTGTTTCATGGTATCGAATATGAAAAGGGACGCATTTTAGTCTCGATTTTTATTAGACTTTTTCTTCTTATTGTGGGAGGAATCCAGTCCTAAAGTTTTGCCGTTGAGTTTTGAAACACGCTGTATGTCACACATTATCACAGAAACAGTGCTTAATACGCCTTAGTGGTGTGCGCTACTAGTTAGTCAAGTATTGCTAGAACCGATGCGCCACCTGAAAGTGCTGAAGAACGCACCGCAGCGTATGCGGCTACCGGAGCCCGTCTTGCCGGTGTCGTGGACTTATCGACTGTGGTCTTCGCGACCCGTGACGTCAATGAGGTGTTTAGGACTACAAACATTTTGGCCGCGCTCTTTGCGGCCTTCAAACGAAGCCGCAACGTGTGGGGAGCACTGCTCGGAAATACAACGGTCCAAAAGTGGTTTGTGTTAGCGGTGGCCTTTCAGACCATTTTGTGATAAGAACATTCCTTCATATTTTATCTAGGCTTAGTACTTGCTATGTAGATAGTACATTGGCATCTTAATTTTTTTATTCTAGTCTGATTAAAAAACGACAGATTAAATAAGCTACGAGTGAAACGAGCATCATTGTCATTTGGAAGCTTGTTTGTCACAAATACTTCGCTGTGTAGCCGCACACAGCAGTTGCAACGTCGTAGGTGAAACACCTATGCTACAGCTACGGCGATCTTCATGTTCTCAAATTCTCTGATGTAGTTGAAGGCAATCCATTTCAAAGTAGCTAGCAAAGAAATCAGATCAGTCTCTTCAGGACTCCTTCAGCTGGTCACCTAGAGTCACGAAGGACGTAGTTTTCTGTTGGTTGCTGTGACATATAGGGATTCGGGGCAACAAGCCGACGAGATATGCTACATGCTACTGTGTCACACTATGTGCCTGTCTTGCAATCGTTGTTGAGACACAAAGTTACGCAGAATCGGGGGAATTAGAGTCTGCGCGAGGGGAAACCAGCTGCAATCTGTAGAACCGACTATCCAGCTGTGGAGTTGCTCTTTCGAGACGACGCGCTCCCCACTTTCCTTCGGACTTGAAACTGCCCTTTGACACATGAACTCCTACTATACCCACAAAACTACTCGTATTGAAAGAGTGAATTCATAATGTACGTGAGAGTAGAGTCCGTGGTTTAGACCGTGCCTTGCCCTTTGACGTAGGTGATGAAACAAAAAGTAGGCAACCTATACATCTTACTGTATGATGTATGCCGCGCTGGGTAGCCGAGCAGTCTAGGGCTCCTTGTCACGGTCCACGCGGCTCCCCCCGACGGAGATTCGAGTCCTCCCTCTGGCATGGCTACGTGTGTTGCCCTTAGTGTAAGTTAGTTTAAGTAATGCGTAAGATTAGGGGTGATGACGTCAGCAGTTTGGTCCCATAAGTCCTTACCACAAATTTCCAATTTCCAATTTTTAATGATGTATATGATGTCGAACTGAGACATGGCGGCTTTAATTTTAACTGTATGGCACTCCGCTAGCGCCACTAGCTACTTCGGTTGCAGATATCGATCTGATCATAGATTGCGAGCAAGGTTTTTGTTCAAGGAGTGTGTTCTTGGTTTGGCGAGTCCTGGTACTGGCAGTTAGCTGGAGGGCACGTGGCTGCCAAATTGTTGTTTTTGGGGGATTACGCCTGTCCAGTACGAGCGTCGGGAAGCCGTGAGTGGTCAAATCTGTCGGAAGCCGGCCTGGCGGGCTCGCCTAAGGATTGGCAGCGATGAGATGCGGGAACAGCAGCCTACGCAGCGCGAAATGTGGTTGGCCAGTTACCGGCCTACTCTGCAAGCTAAAGTTTTACGGCACCTCGAAGTACGCCTGTGAGGACTGGAGGCCGGGATAGTGCTGTGCTGACCACATGCACCTCCACACCCACATCCAGTGACTCCTTTGTGCTAAGGATGACACGGCGGCCGGTCGGTACCGTTGGGCCTTTATGGCCTGTTCAGGTGGAGTTACGTTTTTAGGTACTGCAAGGCCACGTCTGTGTTAATGTGGAAATGGACCTGTTATATTAACGCGCCTCTAAGTGATTGTGTGTATCGTCATCGGTCAGTGTAACTGATCGCAATTTATTGTTCCAGGCCATATTCCGTGCAATTTACGAGTATTCTCTGTTATAAATTGAATCGAGGAAATAAAATTTATAACATAATCTGTGTCGGAGGCATAGCACCCTTTGTAGTTGAGTACGTCTTAATTCAATGCAGCAACAGGAGCTGATATTTCGCCTTCTAACTTACAAGTAATTTTAATAAGTGTTAAGCTTGTATCTTGTATGTGCGATAAGTTGAGATTTCCTACATCTTAGACATTCCCGTTTGTAGCCTCATTGCGCAGATTACTGTTGTTTTCTGATATGTGTTGGCAGCGTAACTTTGGCAGTGGACGATACCTTCCTGTTTTCTGGGCCCGGAGCAGAGACGTGTTTTCTTTCTGCTGCGGCGGCACTTCCATCGTCGCACGATGTCTGACTTGGCCCGCAATCTGGTGCCTCAACTAGTCGCGTCATGGTAGCTCAAGTAACGTACAGTTGATAGTTTGATGCGTGCCACAGCGGAGTGTCGCTGGTTAATCGGAAACCATTAGTTTGTTCTGTTTGGTGAATTCAGTAAGCTCATGTGGTTTAAGGCGTGTGATGCAAGCTCGAATTTCCTCGTCACTCTACCTGCTCTTTAACTACTAATTTAAACCTTGCACTCTTATTGCTACTTATGGAGAGTGCTAAGTTTTAAGGCATTTTACTTATCAATATAATTTGTTGAACCATTCCATTGTTCCACAGTCATTGGCCAACTCCACTCACTGTGAAACTTGCCTGTTCATTCCTTATTGACTGTGATAGCCGGCTGCTGTAGCTCTCAGCTTACCTTGTATTTTGGGCAATTGTATGTTTATTAAAGCTCATTGTCGACGTTTCTGCTGCTGCATATCAGTCGTCAGTCACAGTTAAACGGTATGCCGTCCCAGCTTTGCCTGCACTTTGGTGTCTGTGTATTTTATTACTCAAGGGATCTTTTATTAAGCCTTATACGAGGGCTATTCGGAAAGTAAGGAACGATAGGTCGCAAAATGGAAACCACAGTGAAAACCAAAACTGTTTTATTTGCAACAGTTAGCAACAACTTCCAGCTACTTATCTCCATAGTCGTCGATCCGACTTAGACGTTTGTCGTAGCGTTGTACCGACTTTCCAATACCCTCGTTATAGAAGGTGCTTCCCGCCAATTCTCTACGCTTGCCTACAGGTCGTTGTCTGTGCCAAAATGTTGTCTTCGTAGCAAGCGGTTCATGTGAGCAGAGATGATTTTCAGAGGCAGGCAATTACGGGCTGTATTGTGGGTAATCAAACATTTCCAATTGAAAACGATGCAGGATCATCTTCAGTGCCCCTGCAGAATGCGACTGAGAATTGTCTTGAAGAAGAAAACGCACAACAGTAATGTCATGTTGCTTGCATAGCTTCAGGCGAAATTTCTTACCAGGACCTGGTACTTGGCGGGAGACTCTATTGTTCTAGGTATCTTTTTGTGTGCTTCCTGTGTGCTCAGAACTAAAAATAACGACGTAATGCGATCGGCGGGCATACTAGAGACACTGCTCAACACACCTGTGCAATACTTCATCGGATTTTCCTTTCGCTACAGATCGTTCCTTACTTTCCGAGTAACCCGCGTACATTCTTACAGGCTTTCCAAGAGCCACAGTCAGTGGCATGACTTCTTGTCTTTTCTGTATTTTGGGTGGGCGATGTCCACTTGTGTAACGTGTTAGTAAATTGAGTGAATGTCACTGCAATTCATTTTACTGATAAAATTGTTTGTTGAACCCGCTTGCAGCCACACGTAGTTGGTGTGGCTTCTTTCTCGTACTTGGGAATAGTATACCCCTGGTTTCAAGCCTTGCTCTTAATGGTATAAATTGCTAAAGTTTGTTATCGTTGAACTGAGATTGTTCTAGTTTTTAAAATCATTGTGAGTGTTGTTATTCTTTTAACAATGTTTTTTAAAATTGTATCTGTAATATTGCTGTTAAGCAATGAAGTGAATCCCATGAAACAAGTGACGAAATATGTGGGTCCGCCATCCATGTGTTTTTCCATAAAATTATGTCAGCGCTTGTTGCGAGGCGCCACGAACCTTCTGTTCAGACTATTACGAAGGAACTCGTTGTTCTGTTTCAAGCCGGTACTGACAACTTAACTTTTCAAACTGTAGTATTTTCAACATCGGGTCTACGTTCGCCGATAACATTTCGATGTTTGATGGAGAGCACCTCGGCTATTACTGTGTTTCGTGTTCCACCGATGTATGATACACACGAAGAAAGCATGTCGTCAGTAAGCATCTATATCAGCTCGAATTTATCTGATTTTACCGACCTGATTATTTCACGAAATGTTAACACAGTTGAACCTACCTGATGACAATAGCATAATCATTAATGTGTGTACAGGATATAACGTGTGAATGACGCGCCACATGGTTCGTTTATTAGATATTAGCCTACTATACTACGCGCTGTTGTTGGCAGAGTAGATTTATTAGTTGTGTTCAAGGTCGTAGTGTGTTGTACAATGAATCTTCTACGGAGCGACAATAATCTACGTTTGAATATAATCTATGGTCAGTTGTTGTTGTTGTTGTCTTCAGTCCTGAGACTGGTTTGATGCAGCTCTCCATGCTACTCTATCCTGTGCAAGCTGCTTCATCTCCCAGTACCTACTGCAACCTACATCCTTCTGAATCTGCTTAGTGTACTCATCTCTCGGTCTCCCTCTACGATTTTTACCCTCCACGCTGCCCTCCAATGCTAAATTTGTGATCCTTTGATGCCTCAAAACATGTCCTACCAACCGATCCCTTCTTCTAGTCAAGTTGTGCCACAAACTTCTCTTCTCCCCAATCCTATTCAATACCTCCTCATTAGTTACGTGATCTATCCACCTTATCTTCAGGATTCTTCTGTAGCACCACATTTCGAAAGCTTCTATTCTCTTCTTGTCCAAACTAGTTATCGTCCATGTTTCACTTCCATACATGGCTACACTCCAAACAAATACTTTCAGAAACGACTTCCTGATACATAAGTCTATATTCGATGTTAACAAATTTCTCTTCTTCAGAAACGCTTTCCTTGCCATTGCCAGTCTACATTTTATATCCTCTCTACTTCGACCATCATCAGTTATTTTACTTCCTAAATAGCAAAACTCCTTTACTACTTTAAGTGTCTCATTTCCTAATCTAATTCCCTCAGCATCACCCGATTTAATTTGACTACATTCCATTATCCTCGTTTTGCTTTTGTTAATGTTCATCTTATATCCTCCTTTCAAGACACTGTCCATTCCGTTCAACTGCTCTTCCAAGTCCTTTGCCGTCTCTGACAGAATTACAATGTCATCGGCGAACCTCAAAGTTTTTACTTCGTCTCCATGAATTTTAATACCTACTCCAAATTTTTCTTTTGTTTCCTTTACTGCTTGCTCAATATACAGATTGAATAACATCGGGGAGAGGCTACAACCCTGTCTCACTCCTTTTCCAACCACTGCTTCCCTTTCATGCCCCTCGACTCTTATTACTGCCATCTGGTTTCTGTACAAATTATAAATAGCCTTTCGCTCCCTGTATTTTACCCCTGCCACCTTTAGAATTTGAAAAAGAGTATTCCAGTCAACATTGTCAAAAACTTTCTCTAAGTCTACAAATGCTAGAAACGTAGGTTTGCCTTTTCTTAATCTTTCTTCTAAGATAAGTCGTAAGGTCAGTATTGCCTCACGTGTTCCAACATTTCGACGGAATCCAAACTGATCCTCCCCCAGGTCTGCATCTACCAGTTTTTCCATTCGTCTGTAAAGAATTCGCGTTAGTATTTTGCAGCCGTGGCTTATTAAACTGATAGTTCGGTAATTTTCACATCTGTCAGCACCTGCTTTCTTTGGGATTGGAATTATTATATTCTTCTTGAAGTCTGAGGGTATTTCGCCTGTCTCATACATCTTGCTCACCAGCTGGTAGAGTTTTGTCATGACTGGCTCTCCCAAGGCCATCAGTAGTTCTAATGGAATGTTGTCTACTCCGGGGGCCTTGTTTCGACTCAGGTCTTTCAGTGCTCTGTCAAACTCTTCACGCAGTATCGTATCTCCCATTTCGTCTTCATCTACATCCTCTTCCATTTCCATAATATTGTCCTCAAGTACATCGCCCTTGTATAAACCTTCTATATACTCCTTCCACCTTTCTGCCTTCCCTTCTTTGCTTAGAACTGGGCTGCCATCTGAGCTCTTGATATTCATACACGTGGTTCTCTTCTCTCCAAAGGTCTCTTTAATTTTCCTGTAGGCAGTATCTATCTTACCCCTAGTGAGATAAGCTTCTACGTCCTTACATTTGTCCTCTAGCCGTCCCTGTTTAGCCATTTTGCACTTCCTGTCGATCTCATTTTTGAAACGTTTGTATTCCTTTTTGCCTGCTTCATTTACTGCATTTTTATATTTTCTCCTTTCATCAATTAAATTCAATATTTCTTCTGTTACCCAAGGATTTCTAGCAGCCCTCGTCTTTGTACCTACTTTATCCTCTGCTGCCTTCACTACTACATCCCTCAGAGCTACCCATTCTTCTTCTACTGTATTTCTTTCCCCCATTCCTGTCAATTGTTCCCTTATGCTCTCTCTGAAACTCTGTACAACCTCTGGTTCTTTCAGTTTATCCAGGTCCCAACTCCTTAATTTCCCACATTTTTGCAGTTTCTTCAGTTTTAATCTACAGGGCATAACCAACACATTGTGGTCAGAGTCCACATCTGCCCCTGGAAATGTCTTACAACTTAAAACCTGGTTCCTAAATCTCTGTCTTACCATTATATAATCTATCTGATACCTTTTAGTATCTCCAGGGTTCTTCCACGTATACAACCTTCTTTCATGATTCTTAAACCAAGTGTTAGCTATGATTAAGTTGTGCTCTGTGCAAAATTCTACTAGGCGGCTTCCTCTTTCATTTCTTAGCCCCAATCCATATTCACCTACTATGTTTCCTTCTCTCCCTTTTCCTACACTCGAATTCCAGTCACCCATTACTATTAAATTTTCGTCTCCCTTCACTATCTGAATAATTTCTTTTATTTCATCGTACATTTCTTCAATTTCTTCATCATCTGCAGAGCTAGTTGGCATATAAACTTGTACTACTGTAGTAGGTGTGGGCTTCGTATCTATCTTGGCCACAATAATGCGTTCACTATGCTGTTTGTAGTAGCTTACCCGCATTCCTATTTTCCTATTCATTATTAAACCTACTCCTGCATTACCCCTATTTGATTTTGTGTTTATAACCGTGTAGTCATGTGACCAGAAGTCTTGTTCCTCCTGCCACCGAACTTCACTAATTCCCACTATATCTAACTTTAACCTATCCATTTCCCTTTTTAAATTTTCTAACCTACCTGCCCGATTAAGGGATCCGACATTCCACGCTCCGATCCGTAGAACGCCAGTTTTCTTTCTCCTGATAACGACATCCTCCTGAGTAGTCCCCGCCCGGAGATCCGAATGGGGGACTATTTTGCCTCCGGAATATTTTACCCAAGAGGATGCCATCATCATTTAATCATACAGTAAAGCTGCATGTCCTCGGGAAAAATTACGGCTGTAGTTTCCCCTTGCTTTCAGCCGTCTATGGTCAGTAAATCACGAAAATGTATTGTAACTGAACTATTTTTTTGTATGACGATCTGATCTTATCCCTGTAGTTTCTCCACTTTTCATTAAAGTAAAATAAGCAAAAAGTTATGCTTTTAATTTTCACGCGGGGCGCTCATTGAGTCGCAAATAGACACGCGGTGAATAATTCTTAAAAATCTGTTAATCGCTCAAGACCTAACAAAAAATATATTTCGTGCAGCTAGTGTCCTCACATATTAAAATTGGTAATGGCAGGTACAGATAGCCTGCATCATTCGAATATGAGTCAATGACGTTAGTTTTTAAACCATTCATATTTTGAAGTGTGTATAGACCACGGTACAAAACATATTTCGTTGAACTGCACCTATTATTCAATCACTTTCATAGTATTAAACAGTCCCCATTTTGTTACAACCAGAGTGGCCTCGTATTTCATCTGGAAGATACAATGTACCATACTAAAACTGGCAAGATTTCCGGTTTGTTCTACACTCGTGATAATTATGCTATATGATGTTCATCTATTGTCAATACGAAAAGTGTTTTTTTTTTCTTTTTCAGCATCGCGAGCTGTGTTAACATTTAAGGCGTAAACATTTTTTTTCTGTGTCGTTCAGTTTTCTTTAATAATTTTGCCTGTAGGACTTCCTGTATTACTTTGTGAGCATCGTACATTATACAAGGATCCTAACAATTATCCAAATAATATTGTTGTCACGGAGTTGTGCGTAACAGTGTAACTTTTTTGTTAGTTTTTATTCAGAAATATTTTAGCACACGTTATTTATTGATGATACGAAAATTCTTCAGCAACTTCCATCTTTCCATTTGACTTCATTAATCTCAAAAATACCTCACTTTTGACTACTACTCTCTTATAATTAATCTAATGCTGTAGTTTGTTGAAATCCACCCTGTCATTATTAATGTTAATACGCTAATAATTATGCAGTTTTATTTTCATTGCCTACTGAATTCTTTTGTCCATTGACTGTTCCGCCTACAAGTCTTTGCACACTCCATGCGCCTTAAACTTCTTATCGCACCTGCTTTACGTGCTAAAAACAGATTGTGTTGGGATGGAGTGCTTCTTATTCCAGAACTCTTCGAACGACAAAATAAAAGGTTGGGTATTTTGACTTAGCCGTTCAATAAGCAAACGTAGCCAGAAAGTTCTCACATTCCGTATGTAGGATCTTGGTGTTAATAATTTTTAGTGATTTCATTATTATTCCTTGTTATCGTTAGTTAATAACCTTGCTCCTTTTATGGATGTCTCCTTAGGTCTAACCTCTTTGACAGCAGCTAAATACACTCAGTTCTCTATTACAACATGGGTTTATAACAGCCGAAAAGGAAGACTGACTTAATGTCTGCAGCTTTTACATATCCTAGGCTATTTAAGAAATATTATCTCCGTAACTGAAGGTTAAGTCACTGATGCAAACAGGAAGTCATTTATGATAAAACTAAGAAGTGCTGTTATTACCATATCGGAGAGTCAAAACAACCGTTCTGCCAGACTGAAACCGTAGATTTATCTGCACGCAATTAGCCTGTTCATTTCGCTGATAGTTCACGATTTATCTGTTGCATGTAAGCACGTTTTGACTCTGCTAATTTTCTTAGTACAAAAACTGAGATGGATGTGTGTTATGATACACATTATTCTGTGTGTGGTAGCAGGTCGACATTTTCGTCGCTGAATTTGAAAACTCACAATTTAGCAGTTGAAGAATTTTAAGACGATCTCAAGGTGGAAATTGTCACAGATATTAGCAAGAAGTTTTAATAAGTTGCCTAATGACAAACATCTTTCAATTGCCAGTTTGTCATACAGGAATCCGTTTACTTCAATGGCCATGTTTCATTTGATTGACTGAGTGTTGTATTTGGTGACTCTGTTTAAGAAAGGTCTTCTTTCGTAGAACACACTATTTTACAGTATGTTTCCTTCACATTTGTAAACTCCTATGTAACTGCAGTTCAGGTGTGTTAATACACGAGAGGCGTATAGTAAGTAATGCAACACATGTATTTTTCTCTGTCAATTTCAGTTGAAAAAACTTGCTGAGGGACGTCGTAGAATCTTCCGACTTCAGCCCCTACATATACTTTTATGAAGTTCCGATAGGTGGCAACGCTATACGTAGTCCTCAAAATGGCGTCTGTAACGGAGCTGCGCCCCAAGTAAAGATCTGTCACTGGGTTCCTTTTGGGGCAAAGACAGAGCATCCCAGATATTCATAGGTACTTGCAGAATGCCTACGGAGACCTGGCAGTGAACGAAAGCACGTTGAGCCGTTGTGCGAGGCGTCGGTCATCATCGCAACGAGGCCACGTAAACCTGTTCGAGGCCGGCCGGAGTGGCCGTGCGGTTCTAGGCCCTGCAGTATGGAATCGCGTGACCGCTACGGTCGCACGTTCGAATCCTGTCTCGGGCATGGATGTGTGTGATGTCCTTAGGTTAGTTAGGTTTAAGTAATTCTAAGTTCTAGGGGACTGATGACCACAGCAGTTAAGTCCCATAGTGCTCAGAGCCATTTGAACCACACCTATCCGATCTCTCCCGTGCCGTCCGGAAGCACATAGCTGTGACTCCTGCAATATTGGAAAATGCGGATACTATCATTCGAGATGATTGACGGACCACAATCAGACATCTCGCTGCTCAACTAAAAAACGCAAATCATCCCACAAGCCTTCACACCCAAAAGGAACTCACAAAACTTCATTGCAGTCTTATTCCTCATCTGCACCTCTCAACTTCCATCTGCTTGGCCCAATGAAGACTGTACTCTGTGTGAAGCAGTAAGTTTTTCATAGGGCGGTTACTGATGCCGCATGACATTGCCTTCGAAGTAGATCAGTAAAGTGGTACAATGCCGACATACAAACCCTCCCAGTAAAGTGGCGTAAGGCCTTCGCTTTGAACAGAGATTATGTTGAAACACAGGGTTTTACAGTCAGAATAGTGGCCAATAATATGGTGTATTGGAATGCTGAATAAAATAACCTGCTTTCAGGGAAAGAAAAGGGTTGCGTTATATATTGAAAGCCCTCGTATTTCAGATGGAAAGATTTACTTAAGACGGAGAATTGTAGGTAACTGGTTACCATCTTGAGATCTTCGTAAATGTTATTAAAAACATCTTGCGCCAGTTACACACAAAATCTTTCCATTGAATTTCCAGGCACATAAAACACGAAATGAGCGACGCATTAACACGTCAAAATTAAAATTACACGTCATGCTTAAGAGGGTGTCTTAAGACTTTAGTTTTGGAGATTAGTGATGTTTATAATAATTTTAATTTAGACGTGCCAACGCATCGCTCATTACGTGTTTTATGTGTCTGGAAATTCAATGCAAAGATTTTGTGTGTATCTTGCACAAGCTGTTTGTAATGACTTTTATGAAGATATGAAGATGGTAACTTAGTTTTAATGAATCCGGTCATCTACAATAAAGTTTCGTATAGCGTTCTTGGCTGAGAAGTTCCTCTTCTCCCAAGTTCCCACAGTTCGCCCATTCGAGCTCACCATGAGTAAACTAATTAATAATTGAAACTGTGTGCCAGGCCGGGACTCGAACCGAAAACCTTGCTGGTGTACAGAAGTAATTTGGCAGGTAGGGGCGACTTAATGGCGGAAGTATGTTTGGACGTATCGTGGGTCGTACCTGAGTTGCTCAGTCGGTAATAGCACTGCTCACGGAAAGCGTTGTTCCGAGTTCTGGTCTCTGCACGACACAGTTTTACCTGCCGGGATGTTTCAACTCAGAAAAAGTTAACTAGTATCAAATTTTTTAGTATGTGGAGACGATCTGACTACCACTTTAAGGGCAATCGTATGAATGAAATCTCCGCCACAACTCTTTTGCCGTTTGGGAAGATAATGGAGAAACAGAGATCCACGCTACATGAAAGGTGTGCGGGGAACTGAAACTGAAGAAATTTTATGTCGGCCGAAATCCGAACAAACGGACGATAAAATATGTCGCGTAATCACGCTAAGTACAGCTTCTCCATAGAGGAAGGAATTGCGGGTGGCGGCTCAAGGGTAGCTCCATCACTCGTTTTTCCTTCGCGGCTCTGCGGGGCAGTCGCTACGTTACAACGGCCTTTTCTCACAGACTGCCGATCACAACGTTGATTCGATGTGATTGAGTTGGTAGACGCGCAGAAGAAGACAACTGCGAGTCGTAAAAAAGTTGCTCGGATAATGCTTGTGAAACACCACATCACGATGGAAACTGAGAAAATTCTAGTGACTGAATTTCGAGGGAACTGTGATGGCGATATGTTCAGCCTGTTACCGTCTTCCCTGCCATCAAATGAAACTGTCCTCACCTACTGCCTGGACCTCGGTGGCATCCTACTGTTTAACGTCTCGGATGGTTTTCAGTTGCCGATAAAAATTAAGTAATGAATTTAGAAATGCGACGTAGTCTGTTTACAGAAGAAGGGGGAACTTGTTATTCCACACCGGCTGATGTGGCCGAGCGGTTCTAGGCGCTTCAGTCTGGAACCGCGCGACCGCTACGGTTGCAGGTTCGAATCCTGCCTCGGGCATGGATGTGTGTGATGTCCTTAGGTTAGTTAGGTTTAAGCAATTCTAAGTTCTAGGGGACTGATGACCTCAGATGTTAAGTCCCATAGTGCTCAGAGCCATTTGAACCATTTGTTATTCCACAAAATTGGACAACCCCGGCGATCCGCATGCTTGCTGTGGGTCAAGCCAAGAACACATGAAAACGTGTAAAACAAAAAATGGTTCAAATGGCTCCGAGCACTATGGGACTTAACATCTGAGGTCATCAGACCCGTAGACTAAGAACTACTTTAACCTAACTAACCTAAGGACACCATACACATCCATGCCCGAGGCTAGATTCGAACCTGCGACCGTAGTGGTCGCGCGGTTTCGGACTGAAGCGCCTAGAACCGCTCGGCCACAGTCGCCGGTGTGTAAATCACAAAAGCGATAATGATAACTAGTGCAGTCCTTAAGGAGCGTATTAACGCATTAAGAATGAGATGCATACCCACGTTATGTATCACAAACAAAGATAATGAGCGACGTGTAGCTATTTGTTGTGAGTATGCAGCCAGGGACAGTGCGACGCAGATTACCGTTCTAACGTTGTGGATACCGTGACGCTAAATCATCAAGCTGCAAATCGCGTATCTGTAGCTTAATGACAGGCGAATGTGTTACGATCTTCTCTCGGGAATTTATTGACTAAATCTGAACGAAACTGTGCATGGTTGCTCCCAAGGTGATGGGAACAAACATATGTAATCGCAAATATGGCGACAGCTACCGCACCACTGCTGGTCGCTCAGTAAAGCAAACCAAGAACTGCAACGAACTGAGGTCAAGAGTGTGTTTCTGAGCAGTTTTGTTGCCTCGGATCCTGTACACTGTGTTCTTCTTCAGAGAGCATAGGCCCCTGCCATCGTCTTAATTGGCAGCAGGTTGTGTACGCTCGGTCGGTCATTCTGCCGGTGGTCCTGTAGTACTTCCGCCGAGGGTCAGTTTCGCACGCCCACACACAGGTTCGTATTCCTGGGGGAGACGCTAGTTCCGTGACTGTGAGAAGGGTTGGTGTCACCATCCAACCATTGCCTTGGCTTGAATTTGACTAACGGCCACTGGAACTTCTGTACATTGTGTATTTTATAAATTGAATGATTGCTGATCACGAGAATTGCTCCGCCCTGCCATTAGGGAGTAGTCAATTTGGAGAAGCTCTCCGTGGCTTCCATTGGTTTGGGAAAAGTAACTTTTAATGTTGCACCGAATGCTCATCATTTGCAGACATTGGAACTCCCACTACCTTTTATGCGAAGCGCTGTATACCACAGGGTGTTACAAAAAGGTACGACCAAACTTTCAGTAAACATTCCTCACACACAAAGAAAGAAAATATGTTATGTGGACATGTGTCCAGAAACGCTTACTTTCCATGTTAGGCTCATTTTATTACTTCTCTTCAAATCAAAGTTTTTTATGGAATGGTAACACACAACAACAGAACATACCAGCGTGACTTCAAACACTTTGTTACAGGAAATGTTCAAAATGTCCTCCTTTAGCGAGGATACATGCATCCACCCTCCGTCGCATGGAATCCCTGATGCGCTGATGCAGCCTTGGAGAATGGCGTATTGTATCACAGCCGTCCACAATACGAGCACGAAGAGTCTCTACATTTGGTACCGGCGTTGCGTAGACAAGAGCTTTCAAATGACCACATAAATGAAAGTCAAGAGGGTTGAGGTCAGGAGAGCGTGGAGGTCATAGAATTGGTCCGCCTCTACCAATCCATCTACCACCGAATCTGTTGTTGAGAAGCGTACGATCACTTCGACTGAAATGTGCAGGAGCTCCATCGTGCATGACCACATGTTGTGTCGTACTTGTAAAGGCACATGTGTAATGTTGATGCTTTAATTTGTTTTGTGAAAGCGGTGCTGAAAGACAATAAAAGAGGGTTAAAAGCTGTGAGCTATCTGAGGAAGTTAACGTTGCATTACTGAGCAACTGTTTCACCAGGTATCCAGTCTAGCTTACCAAATTTCCAACCAGACTAACATTAATTATAATCTTTTAATAGTCATACGAAAACCGGTGATACATATATAAAAAAGAGAATTTAAATAAAAATAAATAAATCAGTTTATATTTGGAAATTTATTTTAACATTGATCATAGAAATTTCAGCATATTAAACTTGAGTCATAACTAAGCTGGTGCCATATTTTGGATTGTGAAAATGTGAGTTTGTAATCTTACGGAACACATCAAATAGGGAGCCAAGATTGGGAGACTGCATACAACACTACATTCATAAAATAACACACGAAGAACATTGAAACATAAGTAAGAGGAAATTAACCACAACCAACCGATTCAATTTTCACCCAAAGAAGTAACGTTCGTAGCGCAATCCTGTCCGTCATGTAATTACCACACACTGGTATACTAAATTCATACTAACTCTCTGTGAAATCTTCCCGAAAAGAATAGCTGAGAGCTACTTTGATGATTACACCACATGCATCACGTGGTTAACTTGGTTTACACAAAGAGTGTAACTCCACAATAATTTTGATAGTTAAAATAAATTAGATCGAATAGCAATTTACAAAAGAAAAACCTCGAACTGGTTACTATCGTCTTACTATTAACCTGATAGGTCAAACAATTGTATAAGCACTGGTCTCACGAAGTACACGCCACATGGGTTGAACATAAAGAAAAGTTGCTATATTGAAAAATATTGTTAAGGCGAAACGTTATAATCTCACGCACATCCGCATTTAAGATTGATGATCTTAATTAGAGTTACTATCAACACGTGGTTCCACTTTACTCACAAAGTAGTGACAAAGCAACTACTGTAAAATATTCTGAAGTTCACACTCGAAATACACTGCGTTGCAATTTAAGATAACATTAGATATTTTAGAGCTAAATCTGAAATAAAGTTGATTAAATTTTCAGTTAGGCTGAACTTAAGAAATCCATTGTCCTGTGGACTTAGCAGACACCCGCTTAGCCGGAGATCTTACAACTTCAGACGCTCGCCCCGGACAGACTGACCTGGGCTCCTACCAAGGGTGCTTCCGTATACAAAACGGAAGTGACCAGAGGGGCAGCTTCCTATACCAACATGACAAGGGACGGACAGGACAGTACTAAGGATAGAAACCGCTTTGCTTCTATAAAGCGTAGCTACCTGTTCCGACGTTGGTCCTACTGCTCTCTAGCAGACAGGCTTGTCTGCTACCATCAAGCATGCAACTAGAAATACATTTGCTCATTCATTCTTTCACACAGAAGGAAAGGGGGATGACAGTATTTTATCATATACAGTATATAAAAGAAAGCGGATGTAGGTTCCGTATGAGACTGTGTGACATGAATTACATATATGAATTAGATATAAACTGTGGTTTAAAGTGTAGTAGTGTGACAGATCGTTCTTGTTTATATGTAAAAGTAACACGTTCCACTGCTCAGTCTCCTCGCAGATAGTCAGAAACGCCACAGTAAATTTAGAAGAGGAATTTATGCCGTAAATGACAACAGATTCAAGAAATTGACATGAAAGGAATCCAACCGAGACCTTTCACATGTTCTAGCAGCACAGGTAGAGTATCCCGTATGAAATCATGATAACGTGCTCCATTGAGCGTAGGTGGAAGGACATGGAGCCCAATCAAGACATCACCAACAATGCCTGCCTAAACGTTCACAGAAAACCTGTGTTGATGACGTGATTGTACAATTGCATGCGGATTCCGCTCAGCCCACACACGTTGATTGTGAATATTTACAATTTGATCATGTTGGAATGAAGCCTCATCCGTAAAGAGAACATTTGCAATGAAATGAGGATTGACACATTGTTGGATGAACCATTCGCAGAAGTGTACCCGCGGAGGCCTATCAGCTGCTGATGGTGCCTGTACGCTGTACATGGTATGGAAACAACTGGTTCCCCCGTAGCACTCTCCATACAGTGCCGTGGTCAACGTTACCTTGTACAGCAGCAACTTCTCTGAAGCTGACATTAGGGTTATCATCAACTGCACGAAGAATTGCCTCGTCCATTGCAGGTGTCCTCGTCGTTCTAGGTCTCCACCGAGTCATAGGCTGGAATATTCCGTGCACCCTAAGACGCCGATCAATTGCTTCGAACGCCTTCCTGTCGGGACACCTTCGTTCTGGAAATCTGTCTCGATACAAACGTACCGCGCCACGGCTCTTGCCCCGTGCTAACCCATACATCAAATGGGCATCTGCCAACTCCGCATTTGTAAACATTGCACTGACTTGCAAAACCACGTTCGTGATGAACACTAACCTGTTGATACTACGTACTGATGTGCTTGATGCTAGTACTCTAGAGCAATGAGTCGCATGTCAACACAAGCACCGGAGTCAACATTACCTTTCTTCAATTGGGCCAATTGGGGGTGAATCGAGGAAGTACAGTACATCCTGACGAAACTAAAATGAGCTCTAACATGGAAATTAAGCGTTTCCGGACACATGTCCACATAACATATATTTTTTATTTGTGTGTGAGTAATGTTTCCTGAAAATTTGGCCTTACCTTTTTGTAACACCCTGTATTTGTGACTAGCCTCGGCGGCGCTCGCCCGGCTAGCCGCGCGGTCTAACGCGCTGCCTCCCGAGCGGGAAGGCGTGCCGGTCTGCGTTGCGGATTAATGTCGAGGTTCGATGTGCCTGCCAGCCTCTGGATGGTTTTCACGGCGGTTTTCCATCTGCCTCGGCGAATGCGGGCTGGTTCCCCTTATTCCGCCCCAGTTAAACTATGTCGGCGATTGCTACACAATCACTGTCTCCACATACACATACTACATAATTACTCTACCACGCATCCATTTGGGGTTACACTCGTCTGGTAAGAGACGTTTCCGGGGAAGAGATCCACTGGAGACCGAAGCGCACAATAACCCTGGGTTCGTTGTGGAGCGGCAGTGGGGTGGGTGGACTGCTGTGGTCTGTTGTTGGGTTGTGAACCACTGAGGGCCACGGTGGGACGAAGACTGTCTATCTTTTCTAGGTCCCCGATTTACTACACACACAGCCACAGCGGCGGTGAGGAGTTCCTCTTGTCCCACCGACTGGTGCGGCGGTTAGTCCATATTACCTGACACACTGGGCAGCAGTGTACTTTGCAATTAACAGCAGATGTCATACGTGGCATTTATGTACATCGGGATGACTAGTTATCCTGGTGTTGAAAGAAGGAAAGTGCATATGCGGATTCAATACGACGAGGTCAAGGGCGCTCGTGTACGTAGAGGCCTGTGAGTGGTTGCGGACTGCCGTATCTTGTATTCATCAGGTAAAGTCGGCCGCCTTGTTGAGAGCTTATCTCTGCTAGTCAGCTGCATTCCACTTGAATTCGGTTAATGTGTGCATGCGTACGTTTACCTGAAACACGGTGTCATCACGGCTTTCGCAATATGGTTTGTTTGATGGTGTTATTTACACAATTACGTGAGTTTGATGATTCGGATGTGTACTTCAGGGCTGCATGCATGTCAGTGCGGACGTGAGTGCGTATCCCAGAGGACACTGGTATCACGTCTCGGGAAATTGTTTGATGCTGCTGTTTTCACAACAAGGTAATTTGTGTTTCGAATATGTACTTACAGTTTCGTATGCAGTCCGCCCGGAAACTCAGTTGCATTTGTCGGTTAGTGTCCACTCTTCGCTATTGATTGACACCTTTGTATTAGGGACCTTGGCATTTCCGTACTGAGGTTACTGAGAGTTTTCATCAGGGTGTTGGCCGATGTAGAGGTGTCTCGCTCGTTTACAGGGGAACGTCATGATCACGTTGGCTGTTCGTTATTTGAGAAACTAGCGACGTAGCGAGTGTTGTCACACCGTCGTTGACTGAACTAGCAGGTGTGGCGCCTTCTTTTGTCTGGGCTACGCTGTTGCGTCTGAGGGACTTGAAGATGATTAAATTCTGTTTTATGTATATTGGGTTCGTGATTCGATTTGTGTTATTTAATTTCATCTGCCGTGAGAAATTTCAAGAGTGATTGCACACTTGTGGATGGAAAATTTTGTTGTTGTTCTCTGGATGTGAGTGGTTGATATATTGCAGTTATTCAGTCCTTGGCGGACATTTTGTCGAGCAGTGTGGGCTGGTTGTTACTCATGACATATATTTGTTGGGGAGGTGTTTTGCCGTAGTTAGTTCCTACTTGATCTTAAGCAAAAGCGCTGAGCACAAACCGTTTATCAACTGCGAATGGTGTTAGTACGCTTACCACAGTGCAGTTCCAACTGTGCTTGTACTTGAAGAATTATTTGTCCCACACGCATATCTGTGTGGGAGGAGTGGGGCTAATCCCCACAGTTAAGAAAAGTAACATTTGTATCTCAGTCTATTGCACCCTTAGAATAAACGGTCTAGTGCTCGACAGTCTAAGTGAAATTTAGTATTAACGGCTAGTACCGTCTGCTTAGCGCTTCTTACTATTAAGCTAAGAACTATCTTAAGCCCGCTATAGAATAAGCATTAACTGCGTCATAGCGTAACGAAACGTTGTTCAAAAACTGGCTCTGATCACTATGGGTCTTAACATCTGAGGTCATCAGTCCCCTAGAACTTAGAACTACTTAAACATAACTAACCTAAGGACATCACACACATCCATGCCTGAGGCAGGATTCGAACCTGCGACCGTAGCGGTCGCGCGGTTCCAGACTGCAGCGCCTAGAACCGCTCGGCCACACCGCCCGGCTCGAAACGTTGCTCGTGCCTGGGTGATATTACCAGAACTTCAATTTTGGAGGCATAGTGAAACAGTTGCTTGTGGACTGAGAGACCTGGTAACTGATGTTGGCCATTAGTCACTTGTTCTTGTCCATTGTTGACATGTGTTGATTACCTGTTTGCGTTGCCTTGCGTTGTGTTTGTTTCTCTGTACGGTGGTGCGTATCAATAGACGAGATTCTGAATGATTAGAATTTAAGGACGCTGTCAAGCAAAGTTTGAATTAAGGGGATTGAAGGCATTTCTTTTTAGTGTCTTAGGGAACTTGATGGTTTTTAAATTAGATTGTTAAATTTTAGTAAGTCTTAAATATATGTTCCAATTCGTGGATGCTCTCTGCTTAAAGTTTGCCGCCATATGTCACAGTTACAAACTTGGCGAAGGAGTGCCAATTAGAAAGACCACGTTACGTATACAATTCTCTGTTTCCCAGTCAATTATTTCTCTTCTCTGGTTGCGTTCCGCTTCTGCAGGGCTCCGTCACCGACCACCAGTAGGAAACAGACGACTCGAGGACACAGGCGGGCTTCCTTACTATAAAAGTTTAAGATAAAAGGAATATTCAGCTCAACCGTTAAATAATCAATAATACCCAGCAGGGGCTAATTGAATAGATGGTCTGTATGAAAAAATATAAGCTTTTCATGCGTGCGCCGTGACATCAACAGTGATGAAATGCCATTATGTGAGTGACTGTTGTTGTGGGGAGTGTTGTGTGTCCAATGAACGGGTTAGGTAGTTTTGTGACTTCGGAACCTTAGTTAAGATTGGTTTAAAATGTAGAAGGTAAATGTTTCACAACTGATCTATTGCAGGGTTTGTATAAATGACTTGGTAGTCGCTAGGCATTTCCTGCAGTTTGTGAGAAAAGAAAGGCGTGAAGCAAGTTGAGACATGATACAGGGTCCTTCCTACGCCACCCTACTGACTAGTGCTGCCATCTGTTGGTGTACTGGGGAACTACGACACGATAGCATGTAATATACTTTGGGGTTACTTGAATAACTGAGAAGGGGGCTTTGAGAATAGCTTGTGGAAAACTGAAAGAATGTGAGGTAAGGTGCATTTAGAAAATATTTTCTGTTTTTTGATATTACTATAAGTACTACTTTATCTAAATCAAACGGTGAGAACCTATAAAAGAAAAGGACGCAGAATGGAATGGGATGAGGGTTCGATGGAGGAGGGAGTTGAAGCATCATTATTAGAAGCCAGTAACTCTTTGGATTGCCATTTGCGAGTTTGTACCAATGTCACCAAAATAAAAAACCTAACTTTATTGGAGTTAATACTCTTTTACCAAAATATACATGTATGTTAACATTGGTGGACATTCAAATATATTTTTTAAGATTTCGTAACCTCACTTATCGACAGAATAGTATATTTGGGAAAAAGAGGATTTGGACTCACACAGAAAGGTGTGCGTATTGTAACCTTCAAACTACCTGTCTAGAACGACAACGAAGATTCCCGGAAAGACATAGCTGGAAGAGACTGGTGCGTTTCATTCTGCAAAAGAAACCATCCTTCTCTGAGAAAACGAGAAAAAATGTTCAAAATGTGTGTGAAATCTTATGGGACTTAACTGCTAAGGTCATCAGTCCCTAAGCTTACACACTACTTAACCTAAATTATCCTAAGGACAAACATACACACCCATGCCCGAGGGAGGACTCCGCCGGGATCAGCCGCACAGTCCATGACTGCAGCGCCTTCAGCGCCTTAGACCGCTCGGCTAAGAAAACGAGAGAGTCTGTAGAAAGTAAGAGGAGCCGCTCTAAGCATAGAGACTGTTAAACAGCATTTCGAACTTCTAAATGAGCTCCTTACAGATCTCTCGCTCCATGACAAAGCAGTACATACATGTATCATCGGCGAAACAGGGTTGCCACTCAACAATAGATCTCTGAAGGCATTGCAGAGAAAGGAACAAGAGAGGTCATTTCCTTGACCAGAGTTGAGAATGTGACGGGTATCGCTTGTTGCAACACAGCGGGTGCATATCCGCCAAGGCTTGTTATCCTCAAGGGGCAAAGATGCAAGGCAGACCTGACCATTAACGTGCAGTATGGATCTGTTTCATGACTGTGTGAGTGGATGGATAGATGAAGAAATCGTTTTGAAACGGCTCAGACTTTTTCAAGAAGACAGAGTGCTGGTAAAAGTACTTCTTATTTTGGATGAGTAGATGTCACATTCTTACCGTCACACACGACCCATGTACTACAGCCCTTGGACAGATATGTTTTCAAGGACCTCAAGATAAAACACTTTCAGGTGTCAACAAAATGGCAACAAAGAATCCGAATTTCATAGCGGGAAAATTTCATTTCAGCACCATTTTCTGCGAAGCATGGATGTCAACTGCGTCAGTTCGCTTAGCTGTAGATGGATTCTCATTTACGGGGATCTATCCATTTAAAACAGATGCGAACAGGCATTAACCCGTGAACACCTGCCTCAGTAGTCTCCAGCCGTTATCCCTTCCTTCTCCGCAGAAACAGCCTGAAAGAAAAACATCGAGAGCTGTACTTGTCACACATCATCTCCAGAAAACATGCCTTTAGTAAGAGCAAAGAAAGAGGTACCGATGCAGGAACAAGTACAAAAGAAATCTTCTGATCCTAGTGGTGACCAGAAAAAGGTCGATGCAGGTCTTTTCAACAATACGGCTGCCAAAATTAAAACGAAAGCTTTAGACACTGATTCAGATTGCAGCTTCGACGATGTTGTGCCCACGAAGAATTCTGAAGAAGAGGAGATGGAATGGAAATTTGGGATTCTGCCTGGGAAAATGGTGGAGCGTTGCAAATGAAGATGAAAGTGAGTAGATACAAAATAAAAAATGTACCAATGCTGTGACGGTGCGAGAAATTGCAAGCAATTTCTCTGTGGACGCTGCAAGCGATTTATACGAGAACAGGAACATTTCGCAAAGGCTAATTTGTATTAAAGTGAAATTATTATTGTATCACTGGTTCTAAAAGGTATTACAGTATTAAATAGAAATTGTATTGTTTTCATCACAACATCCACACAGTTAAATTGTATATGCCACAATCAACCTTACTCAAATAGATCCGACACTACCCCAATAGCACCACTCAAAAACACTTTTACTCAATGACAGGATAAATCGAATAAAAGCATAACATAAGTCTTTGACAATCTTGTAGAACCGCCATGCATAGATAGGACAGGTACACCTATAAAAGTATTAATGCATGCCTAAAAGGAAAATTTATAAAATAATTTCCAGGGAAAATTTTATTGAGTTGCAATTAATGTTATAGCTCCACTCTACCCTATACGATACGATTTATAAATAAGATTAAATTCGTCGACTTTTTAAGTAAAGGGTATACAGCCCCGTGCCTCCTCCCATCGAACACGTAACTGAATAAGCAGTTCGCATCAGTGACCGGAAACGCAGTTTTAATTTTATTTTATTTTACTTTCGCTCTCTCTCTCTCTCTCTCTCTCTCTCTCTCTCTCTCTCTCTCTCTCTCTGTCTCTTTCTCCCCTCCCCTTGTAATTGCACTGGGCTGGACAGGTGTAGAGACTTCGCTACGTGCTCTTAACGTCTCCGAAAGCCCGTGTCTCACGAGATTACTTCTAGACATAAATGTATATGAACCTAAGATTGTAGAACGCGTGATCGTGTAATCGGTAAGTTAGGTAGCAGTATGTAGCAAGTAAGCCTGTTCTCGTAGTAGGGAAGAGAATAGTGCAGTCGTTCCCCGCGACTTCCGTGACGTGTTAATGCAATTAGTGTGAGAGCGTATTTGTTTTCACGTGACTCACTATGTTCTGTAATACCTTGCCGTCAGTTACAGTGTGAAAAAGAGGAAAGATCGTTGGACATTAATTTCTTATACTGTATGTCCACTGTGATTTTGCGAATGTCGTCTGTGGATAAGGAAATGACGATGTATCTTTAAACTGTACACTACGTTAATTGCAAACGTTTACGGAAGACTTGTACTTCATATTTTATCGCATTTATCTTTGAAATCCGTTTTAAGGCCTCAGTCATACACGTTTCCGAAGAGACTGCCAGTTGCAAACTTCAGTATGCAAGGTGTTTTATCAGTTATTGCTAGAAAAATTTCATATTAAAAGTTGAAAAGCAAACAAGTTTGTTCCAGCAATATTTAATACGCAGAGGTTTTCGGCTTTTTAGGCACGCATCAGGTGACAACCCCTACGTAACAAGGAATTGTTAGTGCAACGAAATAGCTTTTAAATACGTTGCGTCTGTCACCGACGGAACTGCCTTGGTAAAAGGCCATATGCCGAAAGTGGCCAATAATGAACGTTGTGCAAGGTGCAATGGTCACCTCCTATATATCTTGCAGACGCTTGTTGTCCAGAGTTGCAGACCCACGGCATCGTGCGGTGACAGGTGTTTTTTAGCTTTATACATAATGAACAAAAATTTCGCATAATGTTTGTGGGTTATTGGTCTGTACGTTAACAATAACACGAGAGCGATCCACAGAAGTATCCTTCTGCCTTGGAGAGTTAGTGTCGCCACGTTCACCATAAGCGAAATCAGTAGAGCGTCATGTTGGAAACCTACGCACGTGTGTCGTTTGCTAAAGTGTCTGCTAACTCCCGCCGATATCAATCTAAACTGCAGCCACAGTTTCCCAAGTGCCACTGCCAAAGCGCCCTCCTCCTACTGAGCCTGCTACTCATGTTACAGTGACTTGTGACGTCATCCTCATGACGACAGGCAGCCCCTAACTCACAACTACCGTTTGTCTTGAAACGTTTCTTTCGTCCGTTCTTCGGGCCTTCCGTGGCATCGCGCGAAACCATACTCTCCCCCGCTGCAGGAGGACCTATATAAGTATCTCCACTGCTACACACGTAAAATAATAATCTCCAGCTACTGTTTGAATCACCCTTCCAATCATCGCACGAGCGTCGAAATGGCAGATACTGAGACCGATCGCCGAATAAAGCGGCTACAGTTGGTTAGTAATGGTTCAAATGGCTCTGAGCACTATGGGACTTAACTTCTGAGGTCATCAATCCTCTATAACTTAGAACTACTTAAACCTGATTAACATAAGGACAACACACACATCCATGCCCGAGACAGGATTCTAACCTGAGAGGTCGCGGGGTTCCACACTGTAGCGCCTAGAACCGTTCGGCCACTCCGGCTGGCGGCTTCGTAAGGGAAAGACATCATGACCACGTGAGGTACCTGTAAGACCGTGCAATGATTGTGAGAAATAACTTGCTCCTCTTCTAGCAGCAGTTTACCGTCGTTCGCTGGACCAAAGAAGGGTACTTAACGAATGGGAAAAGGCGCAGGTTCTTCCGGCTTTCAAGAACTGTCGTAGCACAGATGCTCATTATTGTAGGCCTATACCGCTGACGTCAACTTATCGCAAAAATCGCCTTTATAAAAATCAACATGTATTCTGCAAACAGATTCTGCGAACCCGGCTCGCTCTGTTCATTCATGAGGTCCAAAGCGCAGTGGACAACGGCGTTCAGGTTGTTGCCGTGTTCCTTGACTTCAGGAAGGCATTTGGCACCGTCCCGCGCAGTCCTTTAGTGAAAAACATACGAAGTTACCCAGTACCGGACAGGTCTCCGATTGGAAGAGGACTTCCTTAGAGATATAGCTCAACACGTCGCTCTTAACGGACAAAAATGACAGATCGTAATTTCTGGAGGACCCCAGGGAAGTGTGATAGTGTCGTTATTGTTTGCAATGTATATAAGTGATCGAGTAGAGAGCATCGGAGCTCTTTAAGACTGTTCACAGATGATGCAGTTGTCTATAAGAAAGTAGCAACGGTAGAAGACAGCATCGATTTGCGAAATGACCTATGCGGTCTCTGGCAAGTGGCCCTAGACATAAATAAATGTAATATATTGAGCACATAGGTAAAGAAGCCCGCTACTATGTAATTACAATTTTGACGAGAAACTCCTGGAAACAATATCTACTTTGTAATATTTGGCAGTAACTACCCAGAGCGACCTTAAGTGCAATGTCGACATGAAACAAACAGTAGGAAAAGCAGAGATTCAAGGGAAGAATCTTAAGGAAATATAACTCATCCACGAAAGAAGTGGTTTATAAGGCGCCTGATTATTGTTCATCAATCTGGGACCCTTGCCAGGTAGGTAGGTAGGACTGATAGAAGAGATATAGAAGATCCAACGAAGAGCGTCGCATGTCGTCACGGGTTCGTTTAGTCGGCGCGAGAGCGATATAGACATGCGACATGCTCAACAAACTCCGTTGACAGACTTTACATGAGAGGCGTTGTGCATCACGGAGAGGTTTGCTATTAATATTTCGAGTGCGAACTTTACGGGAAGCGTCAGACAACGGATTACTTCCTCCCGCATTCATCTCACGAAAAGATCATGATGAAAAATACAAGAAGTTAGAGCTAATACAGTAATTCTTCCCACGCGCTATACGTTAGAGAAACAGGGAATGAGAGATCAGTTAATGGTACCATAAATACCCTCCGCCACACACCATCTGGTGCCTTTCGGAGCATTGATATTGATGTAGATAGAGAACAACTTCTCATAACTATAAATTCAGTAACTAAAAGCTCTGTAGCGACCTACACCTGAACTCGTAGTCTTGGGGTAGCAAAAATGTCATCTGTCCTGGGTTCAAAACCCACCACAGCTTATTGGCGGCTGAAGACTTCCAGCATAAAAAGCCACCCTCATTCGGCAAACGGCCTTGTCAAGAGGGTGGAGGAGTGGACAGGGGTTCAGGGCACTCCCTTACCCTTGGGGTGGAAAACTGCCCCTCAAGGCAGAAGAATCAGCAATGATCAGCGGCATGAAGATGCAGAAGGCAATCAGCAGCAGCGGACTGTAATATAATGGGAGTAAGATTCGATATGAGTTAGGGAGGTAGGGCAGAGATTGTGTTGGTGTGAACGGTTCAGTGATAAGGTTGTTCTTATCGGAATCGACAGCAAACCAACACCGACAGCAATAGTTCAGGTATACATGCCGACGTCGCAAGCTGAAGATGGAGAGAAATACAAAGTATATGTGGATATTGAAAGGGTAATACAGTACGTAAAGGGAGATGAAAATCTAATACTCATGGGGACTGTAGTGCAGTTATAGGGGAAGGAGTAGAAGAAAAAGTTACAGGAGAATATGGGCTTGGTGTTAGAAATGAGAGAGGAGAACAACTAATTAAGTTCTGTAATGCACATCAGCTGGTAATAGGGAATATTCCGTTCGAGAATCACAAGAGAAGGAGGCATACATGGAAAAGACCGGGTGATACGGGAAGCTTTCAATTAGATTACTTCATGGTCAGACAGAGATTCGGAAATCGGATACAGGACTGTAAGGCATACCCAGGAGCAGATATAGACTCAGTTAAGAATATAGTAGCCTTGAAGGGTAGACTGAAGTTTAAAAGATTAGTCAGGGAGAATCAATACGCAAAGACGTGGGATAAGAAAATGCTAAGGAATGACGAGATACGCATGAAGTTCTCTGTGGCTATAAATGCAGCAATAAGGAGTAGGCAGTACAGCTAGAAAATAGACATCTCTAATAAGGGCAATCACAGAAGTGGGATAGAAACACATAGGTACAAAGAACGTAGCTGTAAAGAAACCGTGGGTAGCAGAAGAAATACTTTAGTTGATTAACTGAAAGCAGGAAATATAAAAATGTTCAGGAAAATTCAGGAATACAGAAATACGAGTAGCTGAGAACAGAAATAAACAGGAAGTGCACGGAAACTAAGACGAAATGGCTAAGTGAAAAATGTAAAGAAATGAGTGTCGGAAGGACTGAATCAGCATATACGAAAGTCAAAACAACCTACGGTGAAATTAAAAGCAAGTGTGGTAACATTAAGAGTACAACGGGAATTCCACTGTTAAATACAGAGGAGAGAGCGGATAGGTGGAAACATGATATTGAAGGCCTCTATGAGGGCGAAGCTTTGATGTGACAGAAGAAAAAACAGGAGTCGACTTAGAAGAGACAGGGTATCCAGTATTAGTATCAGAATTTAAGAGGACTTAAGATGAAATAAGGCAGAAGGGATAGATAACATTCCATAAGAATTTCTAAAATTATTTGGGAAGGTGGTAACAAAATGCTATTCACGATGATGTATAGATTGTGAGTCTGGCGACATACGATCTGACTTTCGGAAATATATCATACTTACCATTACAAAGACTGCAAGAGCTTACCAGTGCGAGAATTATCGCACGATCAGCTTAACAACTCGTGCATCCATGATGCTGACATAAAGAAGATTGGAAAAGAAAATTGAAGATTTGTTAAATGTTCAGTTTGGCATTAGGAAAGCTAAAGGCACCAGAGAGACAATTCTGACGTTTGGTAGCTAATGGTCGTAAGGTTAAAGAAAAACCTATACTTCTTTATAGAATTTGTCGACCTGGAAAAAGCGTTTGATAATTTAAAATGTTGCAAGATGAAACTTCCTGGCAGATTAAAACTGTGTGCGGACCGAGACTCGAAATCGGAACCTTTGCCTTTCGAGGGCAAGTGCTCTACCAATTTTTTTTATTGGTATTCTATTTGGATACAAAATTAGGCAGTTCACAAACACTAAATGAAATGCGTCTTCTGCACAAAAAAAGAAAAATCATTTTAAAACAAATCACAAATTTAAAGGAACAGGGACGTTGAATTATTTATTTATTTATTTTGAATAAAGATCACTCTGTTAAAAGAAACATGTAGACCATTTCATCGTATAGTATGTGCATTACATATTGAGTGGTGAAAGAAGCGTGAGGTTCATTATCAGCTGTCAAATGTGCACACCGATTGCACCCGGCACATCCCAACTGCGTGGGGGGTCAAGGAAGAGTGCCTGAAGATAGTTGGCAAAGGTTTTCCGGTAGTGTGACCGTCTATGAACCTCATTGTGGGCTTGCTGCAAGAAATACCAAAAGTCAAGTCGCGACTTGGCAGCATTCCCATAGAGGTACGCCATCGTCCAAACTTTGACCCAGATGATCGACTGTGATTTAGTCGCCGGAAAGTAGTCACTCTCCGGATGTAAGAAGGACGCAGGGGTAATATGTTGCGGGGTCACACGGAGGTAGCAAGCCACCATCTGTCTTCCTAGGAGCCAGACGTCCTCCGCCGCGATACAAGTTAAGCGGTGATGGTCGTCATCCACTTGGTGACATTTCGGGCATAGTGGAGTGTCCACTAGTCCAATTGGATGCAGCCATTGGTTGGTGTTGAACTTGCCACAGGCGACAGAGAACCACAGTACCCGAACGAAGGTAGGAAGGAATTTTTGGTGCACATGTCTCCAAATCTTCGGCCAATGCAACCTGGGGTGTTTGAGTTCAATGACATTACGACTTATCCGTCGTAGCAGAAAAAACATAAAAATCCTTCGCGCATGGCGGTCTCGTGCGCGGAAGCTCGTCTCTGACATAACTAAGTTCCACGATAAATGTTGAGACATGCGCAAAATGTGGCGTAATGTTGCCCACCGCCACCGGAGGTGTGAGTGACGCTGGAACCAGGAGATCCAGTAGGCGGGATGTAAGGGAATCACGTCCGCTACGCCATTGCTTGTACATCGTGGCTAGAAGGAGCGCCGTCGCTCGGCAGTGAACATTCGTAAGTCCGAGTCCCCCCTTGTCCGTAGGGAGTGTGAGCGTTTCGTATCGCACCTTGAGGGGCGATCCAATCATCACAAAATAGCCTAGTGCTGATTGAAGTCGACGTCCGAGCGTGAGTGGTAGGGGCAGGATCTGCGAAATATGCACCATTCGAGAAACCACATAAGTGTTCAGATACTCGACTCGCTGCAAAGGATCAAGGCGCCGTAGGATATGTTATCGGACCATGGAACGTGTTGTCTGTAAAATACGTCGGTAGTTAACTGCCGTAGTATGTTTTACAGTTGAGGTAAAGTCTATGCCGAGATAGCGGAATCGTTGCACATAAGGAAACGGACTGATTTCTTTCGGCGTAAGGCCCCTTCCAACCGCTACTGCCGCTGATTTGTTCATGTTACTGGACTAGCCGCCGTCACAATGTGGTCCAGCAACAGTTCAAGATCCGTCTTCACCTCTTCCTCAGAAAGAAAGAGCAGCAGGAGGTCGTCCGCATAGGCACGACATTTCAATGTGTAGCCCCATAGTTCTATCCCAGAAAGAGAATTGGTTAGCCTCCCAATTAATGGTTCCAACGCTATCGCAAACAGCAGCATCGAAAGAGGGCAGCCCTGGCGAATGGATCGTCGAATTTGAATGGGCCCTGCTATACGCCCATTAACCTGTACCAAGGATTGTGCGCCCCCATAAAACCTTCTAATCAGACCAGTCAAACGGTCTGGAAATCCCATTTGTTCCAGTACAGCGTACAGATAGTTGTGGCGCACCTTATCAAAAGCACTGTCAAAATCAACCGCCACCATCGCTGCTTTAAGCCGGCACTCCTTCGCCAGCGCTATCACATCACGGCATTCGCCAGTAGCTGTTTGCACATTCACTGATCCATCCGGTGTCGTCTGTTCTGGAGAGAGAACGCTACGAATTAACATACGACATCGGGACGCTAACAACCTTGCAAAGACCTTATAGTCGGCATTAAGCAGGGTGATGGGGCGATAATGTCTGACCGTAATTCCTGGCTTCGGTTTATGCACTGGTGCCAGGAGGCCTTCCATAAAAGCCGGTGGAATAGGCGCATCGGAATTTAACATCTCGTTGTACATTTCCGTCCATCGCGGTGCCATTTCGTTGCGAAATTCTCGATAAAATTCAGCAGAAAGCCCATCAATGCCTGGGGACCGATTCAACGCACCTTGTGCGAACGCATCATGTACTTCATCACAGCTAATGGCTTCCAATAAGGTTTCCGCGGCTTCCGAATGCAGAGACAATGTCCGCTTGACGCGTCACTCTTCGGTCTACACGGGTAATTAATTCCCGTACCAAAACGCGTCCTCGGTGCTTTCGTTCATTCACGACGTGGTGCATGGAAGGAATCTCGTGCCTTATCGTATCGCGATATCTGGCACGCACCATGGTTCCCTGAAGATGTTTCGGAGCTCAAGCCACTAGTTTAGCTTTTATCCTTTTGCGTTCGATCTAGATGTCCTGTGCTGGCAGACTATCATCCAGGTCGCGCAGTGCTGCAAATAAAAGTCGATCGTACGGCGGCGCCATTCTGCCATCTCCCTGCTGTATGAGATGAACGTATGGCGAAGCGCCGGTTTAGCACAAGTCAGCCACCAATCAAGCATAGTCGAATACCTTCCAACCCTTCGCTCGCACATCGTCCATGTCTCAAGGATCCGTTGACGGCGTTCAGAATCACGTAGATGTTAAATGTTTAGTTTCCACGGGGCCTTACTGTTCCACACCTATCTACGGGGAAAAAGCACCGTACAGATGTAAACGCTGTGATCGGAAAATGCCAATGGCCAGCGTTTCGCGTTCTGGACATTATTTGCATGAGCTCGTGAGATATAAATGCGATCTAATCTGCTCGCCGAATGACTTGTCACATAGGTGTATCCCGGTGCATCTCTATGTCGTAATTCCCACGTGTCACTAAGCACAAGGTCGTTGAAAACGATTCGCAACTCCTGGCTGATGTTTGCTTGCGGCCATTGGTCTTTCTGGCTGAGAACACAGTTGAAATCTCCACCAATTATTACACATTCATAACGTCCATGGAATAGTGGAGCAATGTATTCTGCATAAAATCGCGCCCTTTCCCGCCGCCGATTATTGCCCGACGGTGCATAAAGATTGATGATGTGTGTCGCAAACGTCGTGAAAGCCATTCCCCTGGCTGACGGAACATAAGACACGTTTTCCACTGGGAAGCCATCTCGCACGTAAGCTGCCACCCCACTCCCATTGTGATCTCCATGTGACGAATAGGATTGGTAGCCTGCGATGTATGGGAGTGCAGCTATGTGGATTTCCTGCAGCAAAGCAATATCCACATCAGATGCCCAAATCGTTTCCTTCAGTAGGTGTATTTTGGCCGGTGAACGCACGTCATTTATATTTAATGTCGCAATACGGTTCGCATGCGTTGAATCCCACTCTGTCGAGGTGCAACAACATCTCCCTGCATCGGTGCTGGGGGCTGAGTTAGAAGACGTTCTCTCGCCCCTCTCCCTTCACCTTCAGCAATTATTAAGCCATCTTCGTGAGTGCCGGCTGCCTCTGTATGACGTCCGGCGCCTCCTCAATATCGTCATACCACATCTTTTCAGGCTGTAATATATTCGTGTCCATAGCCATAGTATCTGCGTCTGGAGAACCAACTGGCTGTGATTCCTCTTCAGCATCACCACGTCCCGGTACCGTCAATGTTACAGACCGCTGTGGGTCTGATCGAACAGTTCCCATAGCCTCATCCTGTTTCGTAGAGACTGTTGTGTCGTCTTGGTCCACAGGCACATCGTCGTCGGGACAAGGGGAGTCACCCCGAGGAGATGTCGTGCGACGCCACCGTTTCCTCCTTTTCGGGGAACGTTGTTTGCGTGATCTTCCTTCCGTGTCCTCAGATTGTAGGGAATCACAGCTGCCCGACAGAAAAACATCCGTAGGAACTGGAAGTGTTTCGAGTCCCACCGTTGTACTTGGTGGGAGTTCGGTCGAAACTAATGTTGTCCTCTCAGACTGCGTTCAAGACGGAACAGCATCCGTAGTGGTTGGAACTGCTTCGTGTACTATCGGTGGGCTTGGTGGGAGTTCTGTCTCATCTTATGTTGTCGCTGTAGATTGTATGCTCGATGGAGCAGCATCCTCCGTCACCCCGAAGTCTGCCCACCGGGGCTGTGTCCTTTCCGTCATCAGCGGACGCAGTGAGGGCTTTGGCATAGGTGATCGGTAGTACTGTCATCTCCCGCACATCTGAAGGCAGTTGCGTAATCCGCCGTTGCATACAGTTCGACCTGAGGTGTCCCTCCTGACCACAGCCAGAACATGTACGTGGTTGACCATCGTAAAACACCACCGCCCGACAACCACCAATTGTCGGATAGGACGGTACATGCTTCTGAAGATCAATAGTGTTCTGTCGTACTCCGTTAAGAACGGGGTACGTGGCGAATTGTGTCCAGCGTTCTGCCGTGTGACCATGTACCGTGCCGTATGGCTTAAAAGCCTCGATAACTTCTTCAGCCGGGAGCTCAAATGGCAGCTCAAAAACTCGTATTGTCCGTATACCTAGACCAGCATGTTCTACAGTTACCGTGCCGACATTCCAGTCACTATGGCAAAATCGGAGACCTGCTTTTGTCGCCTGTAGAATTCTCTCACACGCCGCGTCATTTACCATCTTAACATGCACCGTGGGACTAACGATGGACAGGTGAATTCCGACAATATCGTTTGGCGGTATCTTGACTTCCTCTCGAATGAATCTTTCCTCTGCTAAAGCCTTTGGTTGTTCGTAGTCTTTGCAGAAATTGAATCGTAAAGTAGTTTTCCTGTACTTGTTCGCCATGATCGTTGTTACTAGCCCGCGCGCAGACTAAGTCCACAAGTAAACAAACACTCGCGCACGCCGCACAGGCGGAAGTATCGGACCTCCGCTACGCACGGCCGCTAGCGCCGAACTGTACTGAGCTACCCAAACACAACATGGTTTTAATCAGCCAGGAAGTTTCATATCAGCGCACACTCCGCTGCAGAGTGAAAATCTATAGGGTAAGACGCGTAATATACAATATGTACAAGAGAAAAAGAGGGAATAATAAGAGACCAAGAAGGAAGTGCTCGGGTTAAAAAGGGTGTGACACAGGGATGTAGTCTTTCTGGCATTCCGTTCAATCTGTACATCGAAGGAGCAATGATGGGAATCAATATAGGAGTGGAATTAAAATTCCAGGTAAAAGGACATCAGTCATACCACTGACTGATGCCATTGCTATCCTGAGTGAAAGTGATAAAGAATTACATGATCTGCTGAACGTAATGAACAATCTAATGAGTACAGAATATGTATTGAGAGCAAATCGAAGAAAGACGAAAGTAATGAGGAGTAGCAGAAATGAGAACAGCGAGAAATTGAACATCTTCACTGGTGATCACGAGGTAGATGAAGGTAAGGAATTTTGTTACCTAGCCAGCAAAGTAACTAATGATGGTCGGAGCAAAGAGAACATCAAAAGCAGACTAGCACTGGCAAAAACGGCATTCCTGGCCGAGAGAAGTTTACTAATTTGAAACATAGGCCTTAATTTGAGGAAGAAATTTATGAGAACGTAGTTTGTGGCACAGAATTGTATGGTAGTGAAATATGAACTGTGGGAAAGCCGGAACAGAAGACAATCGAAGTATTTGAGATGTGGAGCTACAGATGAGGAAGTTGAAAATTAGGGATACTGGTAAGATAAGGAATGAGGAGGCTCCGCGCTGAATCGGAGAGTAAAGGAATATGTGGAAAACACTGACAAGGAGAACGGGGCAGGATGATAGGACATTTATTAAGGCACCAGGGAATAACTTGCATGGTACTAGAGAGAGCTGTGGAATGCAAAAATTGTAGATAAAGATAGAGATTGGAATTTCTCCAACAACAAACTCAGGACGTATGTTGCAAGTGCTACTGTGAGCAGTCAGAAGACG
Organism: Schistocerca gregaria; assembly: GCF_023897955.1. Classification (NCBI taxonomy): domain Eukaryota; kingdom Metazoa; phylum Arthropoda; class Insecta; order Orthoptera; family Acrididae; genus Schistocerca; species Schistocerca gregaria. The sequence continues at coordinate 427,325,972 of NC_064922.1, forward strand.
GATTAAAAAAAAAAGGGACCTACTTCCGAGAATGATTCCGAGATCCGACCGCAGGACTGGAACATGTACACAGCTAAGAATTCATACACTCTCTACACGTAGGCATTGGCAACTATCGTAGATAATCGCGACAACAACACAGGAAACCGGCTCAAAGTCAATAGGGAAGGAATTAGGCAAAACCAATAATCTCAAATTTGCACGGTTTCTTATCTGTTGCTGATTCTAGAGATTTCTTTGATTCGGATATTTCTGTGTTGCTATTGACAAATGCAGTTTTGGTGAATGAAACGAATGAGTGTCTCATTAAAGAAGCAGTGCAGTACTGTTCCATCTTTAACGTCGCTCTTGGGCCTTATCTCCCTTGGATTTTAAAGCTGACGTTGTTAAAGTGAAGTACTGTATGCACAAACTAAGTTGACACTTGGTGGGCGTAGTGGCTGGTTGGAGCGACCGTAAAGGCATTTCCACGAACAGTCGCTCCCATCAGCCACCGCGACGCGTGTCAACTTAGTTTGAGCGCATAGTACATTCTTTGCAGGAGATCCGCTATTCTTCAGCGTGATTGTTTGTATTAAATTGTAAAAATAAAGTCATGAACTTCATTTCATAAAAGTTCTTCAGTGTCTTAGGTTTATTAATTTTGATTTTCACACATAACTATGCGTGGATGCAGAATGGTAGTACTGAGAATATTGTTAAAATAATATTGAAAGTATAAGTGCTTGAGGTTGATATTTTATGTACTTGTATTACTTACTACTTTTCGCGTAAAGTAACTCAAACAAAATGGGCAGCTGTACCCACCGTTCTTCTTCTCTTCCCTAGGTTTTAAACACTGCGAATAGGAGTGTTCTGGTTACCAATCCGAAGTACAGTTGTTCGCTCGTGGGCATTAGGAGGCTGAAGTGGGGCCGAGTGAGTGAAAAACAAACGGTGCGTGCGAAGACTTAAAAGATGTGATTTCACGAAGTCACAACCACTTATTATCAGAATTATAGTCGAAATATTCACGCTGTATCGATTGTTTGGTCTGATATCTTGCATGTGTGCTTTTTTATACTTAAAATATGTGGTCAAACTGGTGACATTTCCTTTAAGTGCAGAAGCTAAGGTCGCGATCATGCTGTTGTACAGACACACTGCAGGGCGAAATGACTGATTGTCGGGTCGGATGGCCTCTGACGAAGCTGCGTTTTATGAGACTGTGGACACTATAAGTGATGCTGTGTACACACTTGTAAATATGCCGCATGAGAGGAAGAGTGATGTCTGGAAAAAGTTCGATACTATAGTTCACGTTCCATCTCCACCACGAGGAAGCGTTTGTGTTCCATCAAACGAAAACTGTTCACAGAAAAATTGTCACTGTTATCTCGAGCGACCAAAACGCCCATTGTTCGTGTATCTATGTTAATGGGCTAATCGCAATTTGAGTAGCTTATCATTCATTTCTGTAACTTTTTCGGAGACCACTGTAAATTTATTTCAATTACTGACCATTTAGAGAACACACTTCATCCTCATGTCGTGTTGCTTGCACCTTGTCACAGCCTTGGTAATATGTTGAACGTGTTTGTCAGCGTAGTTGTTAGACATTCTTTCAATAGAGGTTAAATATTTACATTTACATCAATTTACAGCAGTCTTCGACAAAGTTTTTTAGGTAGATACAACTACACATACATAGAAATATAGGTACACACACACACACACACACACACACACACATATATATATATGGTGATCCATTGATAATGACCGGGCCAAGTATGTCACGAAATAAACATCAAACAAAAAAACTACAAAAAACGAATTTGTCTAGCTTGAAGGGGGAAACCAGATGGCGCTATGGTTGGCCCGCTAGATGGCGCTGCCATAGGTCAAACAGATATCAGTTGCGTTTTTTAAAATAGGAACCCCCATTATTTATTACATATTCGTGGGGTACGTAAAGAAATATGAATGCTTTATTTGGATCGCTTTTTCGCTTTGTAACAGATGGCGCTGTAATAGTCACAGACGTATAAGTACGTGGTATCACATAACATTCCGCCAGGGAGGACGTTATTTGTTTCGTAATACATTACCTGTGTTAAAATGAACCGTTTACCAATTGCGGAAAAGGTTGATATCGTGTTGATGTATGGCTATTGTGATCAAAATGCCCAGCGGGCGTGTGCTATGTATGTTGCTTGATATCCTGGACGACATCATCCAAGTGTCCGGACCGTTCGCCGGATAGTTACGTTATTTAAGGAAACAGGAAGTGGTCAGCCACATGTGAAACGTCAGCCACGACCTGCAACAAATGAGGATGCCCAAGTAGGTGTTTTAGCTGCTGTCGTGGCTACTCCGCACATCAGTAGCAGACAAACTGCGCGAGAATCTCAAAAACGTCGCTGTTTGGAATGCTAAATACACATCGATTGCACCCGTGCCATATTTCTATGCACAAGGAATTGCATGGTGACAACTTTGAACGTCGTGTACAGTTCTGCCATTGGGCACAAGAGAAATTACGGGACGATAACAGATTTTTTGCACGCGTTCTTTTTAGCGACGAAGCGTCATTCACTAACAGCGGTAACGTAAACTGGCATAATAAGCACTATTGGGCAACGGAAAATCCACAATGGCTGCGACAAGTGGAACATCAACGACCTTGGCGTGTTAATGTATGGTGCGGCGTTATGGGAGGAAGGATAATTGGCCCCCATTTTATCGATGGCAATCTAAATGGTGCAATGTATGCTGATTTCCTACGTAATGTCCTACCAATGTTACTACAAGATGTTTCACTGCATGCCAGAATGACGATGTACTTCCAACATGATGGATGTCCGGCACATGGCTCGCGTGCGGTTGAAGTGGTATTTAATAGACAGGTGGATTGGTTGTCGAAGCACCATACCATGGCCCACACGTTCACCGGATCTGACGTTCCCGGATCTCTTTCTGTGAAGAAAGTTGAAGGATATTTGCTATCGTGATCCGCCGACAACGCCTGACAACATGCGTCAGCGCATTGTCATTAGATGTGCGAACATTACGGAAAGCGAACTACTCGCTGTTGAGAGGAATGTCGTTACACGTATTGCCAAATGTATTGAGGTTGACGAACATGATTTTGAGCATTTATTGCATTAATGTGGTATTTACAGGTAATCACGACGCAACAGCATGCGTTCTTCTCAGAAATGATAAGTTCCCAAAGGTAGAGGTATCACATTGGAACAACCGAAACAAAATGTTCAAACGTACCTACGTTCTATATTTTAATTTAAAAAAATCTACCTGTTACCAACTATTCGTCTAAAATTGTGAGCCATATGTTTGTGACTATTACGGCGCCATCTATCACAAAGAGAAAAAAGTGGTCCAACCAAAGCATTAATATTTATTTACGCAATACACGAATATGTAACAAAAAGTGGTGGCTCCTATCTAAAAACACGCAGTTGATATCCGTTTGACCTATGGCAGCGCCATCTAGCGGGCCAACCACAGTGCCATATGGTTTCCCCCTTCAAATTAGACAAGTTTCGTTGTTTGTAGTTTTTTGGTTTGACGCTTGTTTCGTGAGATATTTGGCCCAGTCACGATCAATGGATCACCCTGTATCACCCTGCAGCCTTCGATATATATATATATATATATATATATATATATATATATATATATATATATATATATATCGAAGACTGCTGTAAATCGATGTAAACATTTCATCTTTTAATCTCTATTGAGAAAATGTGTAACATTTCACGTGAAAAACACATACGCAAACTAATTTCTTCAATTGTGTAGCCATATTGTCCGTAGTTGCCTTACAATTCTCGAGGGTATATTCGTTCTGTCGTTTTACTACAAAAATGTGTGATTTTTTTCACCAGACCCGTTTTACTTTGGAGAGGTAAAGCATCATCAGTGGTCTGTAACTAACTTATTTGCGTTTTGATTTCCTTAAAGATCGAAAAACAGTTCGTTAAAAATATGTTGATTTGTACTTACGGTGATTTTCGCTCGATGTAAGCGAGAAATCAAGCGAAAATCAGCGTAGGTACAAATAAAAATATTCTTAACGAAATCTTTTTCGATCTTAAGACAAATCAAAATTAAATAAGTTAATTACAGATCACTGACGATGCTTACCTCAATAAAGCGAAACGTGTCTGGTGGAAAAAAATCAAGCATCTTTATAGTTGCAACGACAGAACAAAAATACTCTCAAGAAATATATACACACACGTACACACACACAAACACACACACACATGAAGGGCACCAGGAGCACCGCTGAAATAACCAGCACAGCTCTGGACGAAACGTTAGGAACGGAGAAGCCATACAGCCCGGACGACTGACCAGCAGCTACGACATCCGGTCGTGAAAGCCGTCATTGTATGTGCTGATAATATTCTGTATGTAGGATAATGCGATGGACAAGTTAGGGATATATTCTGTTTACACAAAATGTTGTCAAGGTAGTGGAGATTTTACTGCTGAAGCAAGAGAACTGAGTTCTCGTTACGAGAACGCACACGACGTCAGGGACGCGCAATGTGAAGATGTCGACTGTGGTATGTTTTAGTAAAGGATTTGAGGCTGGGCTGTGAGTAGTCTCGGAAATGGTTCTGCAGTGTCACTTTTGGTTTTACTTGGCTACGTGAACACGACGTGGAGGTTGTGGCAGAGCATTTCTGAACGCCGCATTATTATGAGACTGAAGATTACTGGTGTTAAACTTGAAGGTCACTAAAATTTTGCTGTTTTTGTAAGTGAATTTTATGATAGCGAAAATTCATTATAAGAACTGTGAAATTTATTGATTAGAGTCTGTGCATATCGATGGTGATTTTATTTAAGCAATCAAATCTGTTTAACAGCAAAGTGAAGCTTAAACAAGCAGAAGCTGGACGTCAAATCCCCGTGTTCACGTATGTCCCTGATTGTTGAGATTTGCAGCACGTTGCAAAACTATCGAACAGTGGACTCTTAGCGCAATCATTTTTCACCCCAAATTTTAACCTTTTGCTTACGCCTATTACACAGTGGAGATATGGTACTATCAAGATTTTCTATTTTGTATAAGCTACAAATGTTTGCGTGATGGGAACGATCAGTCGCTTTAATAGAACAAAGTTTCTTCTGAAGCCAAGATCCCTAAATACTATTTATTTCACGACGACCGGTTTCGAATGAAGTTTGCTGTCATCTTCTGATCTTCGGAAATTTAAAATGCATACACATCCGTTGCATAGCTGGAACACATTCCACTCATAATAGAGTGTAAGCACATTAGTTTATCAATAACAACAAGATTTAAATATAAAACGCACATAGCGCCAATGTATTCGGTGAAGTGACACGGCTTATGAGTGGAATGTGTTCCAGATACATGATTCATTTGGTTGCAGTTTAAATTTCCGAATATCAGAAGATGACAGCAAGCTTCTGTCGAAACCGGTCATCCGTCCATTTTGTCGTGGTGTAGCTGACGTCGTACATTTCGATACAGAGTCAGCTATCGTACCTCATCCCAAAGTATTTATTCTCTGGTATCTCCCTCGTCTCTGACGAAACTCATTGGTGGCAACGAAAGATAACGATGTTTATGAGCCGGCCTGAGTGACCGAGCGGTTCTACGCGCTACAATCCGGAACCGCGCGACCCCTACGGTCGCAGTTTCGAATCCTGCCTCTGCCATGGATGTGTGTGATGTCCTTAGGTTAGTTAGGTTTAAGTAGTTCTAAGTTCTAGGGGACTGATGACCACAGCAGTTAAGTCCCATTGTGCTCAGTGCTAGTTTTTGATGTTTATGAGAACTTGGATACATTAATGTTTATTCAAGAGATGAATTTTACAGATGCTAAAGTAGAATGAGAATTAAAGTTAGTAAAAAGGTAACGAGGTCATCACTTGCGACAAAGACCTCATTCGAAACTAAACAAAAAATATAATCTACTATTTAAGGCTATGAAATGTAAACAATCAACATTTGCAGAGTGAAGTATTTGACAAATCTGCAAAAACTTTGGCGCACCATTCACACTCAAGAGCAAACACTGCATTATCAATTATTATACAATACACATAATTAAAAAAGAGCAGAAAACATTCATTATTTTTATGAAGTATTCTTGAAGTGTCAGATATTGAATGCTACAGTAGTGGATGGGATGGTGATGTAACCAATGGGCACATTCTTCTCCTTGTGTAACAAAATGGCCATTTGGCTTTGTGTCCTTATGTATACAGCCTGCTCACTTGTGCTTTTAAGTTAGCTTTAGTAAGTGTAATTCATTATCTGAATGTAAGCAAACCAGATACATTCTAATTCATGACCAGATGCTTTTAGCCTAATTGTAATGGCTATAATTTATGATCCACAATAGCTGAAATACTCCTCTCCCTCACTCACTTCTCTAGTGCAGTATCACCGAGCGAGGTGGCGCAGTGGTTAGCACACTGGACTCGCATTCGAGAGGACGACGGTTCAATCCCGTCTCCGGCCATCCTGATTTAGGTTTTCCGTGATTTCCCTAAATCGATTCAGGCAAATGCCGGGATGGTTCCTTTGAAAGGGCACGGCCGATTTCCTTCTCCATCCTTCCCTCACCCGATCTTGCGCTCCGTCTCTAATGACCCCGTTGTCGACGGTACGTTAAACACTAATATCCTCCTCCTCCTCTAGTGCAGTATCATGGGCTGAATTACAGAACTGTTTCTGCAGCCACACAAGATAGTTGTGGCTTACCCCTACCATCCATTGGTGTTGGTAGCCATCATCATGAGACAGACTCTTCTTTTGTGCTCTGAACATCAATCACAATGAAGCAGCAGCAGCAGAGATCACTCACGTCGAGTGAATGACAGTAGTAGAGCAAAGGGAGCGCAGCCTGACCCTCCATTGCTGCCAAGTTTATTCAAGATGGTGGATCCAAGATGGTGGCGATAGATATGAAAACGTCACGATGACATCATGGTGGGAAGTCCAAACTTTGGCTGGAAAATAGGTCAATTGGGCTACCTCAACTAACCTACCCCCCCCCCCCCCTCGACACCCCTCCACCAGAAAATAGCGGGAAGTTCAAATTCTAGCAGGACAATGCAACAAACCACAGCTACCTCCCCTAACCTGAGAAAATGGTGGGAAAATAAGTCACTTTGGCTACCTCCAATAACCTAAGTCATCCGACCATCACCTCCTCCTAGGAATTGGTGGGAAAGATCTCAGCTTGTGATGGACAGGATGGACATAAGTATTTTGTAGGCAGTCTTCATTTAAACAATTTGATGCAGTAGCTTCATCCAGTGTGTTCACCATGAGATCTGGAGTCCAACTGATCTAGTACACAGTACTGCCACCAGAGAGCACCATTGTCCCTCCTGTGACGTAATCCAAGTGGTGGTCAGGAGGGTAAAAACGGCGGGAAAAGGACTCAGGCTGTTCTAGGCTGCTGGAGAGAGGAATGAGTGTTCTTTATTTATTTTGGAACAATTATTTAGGGATGGATTCAACATAGTATATTTATTACACTGATACAAAACATTCAACTGGATGTGCTTGAGGTCACAGTAAATAGTCTACAGACCTGTAAACCACTCGTAAATAATAGAGTACGCTTATGTGTAGAGACGCAAACAAGTCGTAAATTACCGAAATAATGCAGGACAGAGCATTCAGATGTGTAAACTACTCGTAGATCACCGAAATAGTGCATGTAAAAGGCTCTGCAAACATGCTCACAACGCATAAATAGCCGAAAATAATGCAGTGCACAAACATTCATTGCAAGTAAAACAATGCTTTCAAACTATCGTCAACCGTGACATACAGTGAACTGTTCCAAAGTGCGCATGCGCAGACACCGCCATGAGCCACCACCAGACGCAAGCCAGCACCATAGTGTGAGCTACTGCTCTCAGGCCACGCCGATGGCAGGTGACAGTCGCATCTACTGTCAGAGTTCTCATGTTATACCGACATCACATGTCTATTTAAATACAAGGCAAGTCACGCTCTCGGCCGTGTGTGCATGTTAACCGTTGCTGGCGTGAAACCTCTGTACCTGTGGATACTGACGTTACAGATCGCGCTATAGAAATCTGTTCCAATACTTCCCAGAATAGCACAGGGTGCATTTGTTCCTAGGCATCCTAATGATGCCTCCGGCCGTGCTTACCCAGCCACCACACGTACCTGCCGGTCCAGTTCAGCCCTAACTGACAAGTGAGAGATGTCTGTATGACCCATGCACGCAGCTGCAGTTAAATGCTCTCACTGTTATGCTGATGTCTCGTGCCTATGTAAATAACACCAGAGTAACCCTCTGGATGCGCTATTGAAATCTTGTGCAATGCTTTCACAAACTGTTAACGAAAATAGCCCAGAATAACACCAAATGCCTTCTCCCTCGCGATCCTAATGGGAGAGCCTGTCCATTACTTATCAGTCCATTCTAGGAATTGGTAAACTTTCACAGAAATAGTTAACTCTCGCTTTTGTTGTAACTTTCATGACATCTCAGCTTGTCTGAATGTAAATTTCTGTCCTAACATGACCTGTTCACGGAAATATCCCAGAAGAACAACGATTGTATGGTTACTAATGGTCCTAATGAGGCACTCTGTCCATTACGTGTTACTCTTAGTACAAATTGTTTAAAGTCCTGCTTTCAACCAACATCTCTGAAACACAAATCTTCTCACTGCTACGTAGAGGCCCCTACGTCCCACCACAAAGGTGAATGAATGGAGCATTCTGATTGGTTCTTACTAAATCTACCCGCCAAATTACTGATGCTGCCCATGTTGAAGCACTGTCCGCCTTTTTTTTCTGCAGTTTCAGTGGCAAAAGAGTATTTTGTACAGATCGCCACATTGCACTGACAGTTAAATCCAACAAATGTGATCTACAGATCGTCAAATACATCACATGTATCCACCGCGCCGCTGTGCAGCGCTGTCGGAGGAAACTACCACCGTAAACGGTGCCCACGGCCGCAGCCGCAGAAGAGCGTGTCCACCAGAGGGAGAGGTCAGCCAGCTGTGGACGACCCCACATCCCAAGAGAATGCTATCAGAACCTCCAGTGAAAACACTCACCGTATTGAAACTTCTCAAACTTCCACAGAGTACATGAGACACGCGTGGTCCCAAAGGCAACTCAATGCAAAATGGATATTAGTTCACTATCCACCCGCCCAGGGGGAGCCGCGAGCCGCGTCGTCATAAGCCATAAGCTTTCTCGGACTCTCTGAACTGATGTACAGCCCTATCTCACAACAAAGGCGTTACTGTTTCCGGCTCCAACCTGTTTGCTTGCTGCTACGCTATGGCCATCTCAAGACTCACGAGAATACTGGGAAGCAGACACATATTTATCAGTGTAACTACAATTGAATATTAGTATTTCTGCCGTAGTCTGCCACCGAGCAATGTACTGAATGTGTCATCTCTTTACGACCATGGTACATGGTATCTATAACGCACATAGTTTTCCACGTAGAAAATAAACTTTCATTCCCCTTACAGCTATCGATGTGCTGAATCTGTACCTCCGCCACGATAGGACACGCAGTAGCGAGCACCAGACACTCATGCATATACTGCGAAGACTGTTGTACGAAGGCTCGGTCGCTCCCCCTAGGCACAAACGCGTCACTACTCCTAGCCCGACCGATTTGCTTGCTTGCTTGCTTGCTTTCTACACGTATCTCCAGACTCTGGGATTACAAGAACACATATATTTTGGTTTGCCATAATATTATACCATTTTCGCGGTACTTCTCGATATCAAGCACACAACATTATCTTACCAATTGCTCGCGCAACATAATTCCGAAGATATAAACTGAAAATTATTTCTCTACAAACCCGAAACTTTAGCGAGGTGGAGCGTGCTGTAAACCATTGAGTACCCAGAAACTCATCTGCGAAGACCTTTACGTTAAAACTCGAAAAAAAAACCAGAGGATATTGATATTTCCACTCGCAAATACCAATGTTGGTGACATAACAGATTCCAAATCATCCTTATAATTTACAAACTCAACTAATGTGTTTCTCATGTCTAGAGAACCAGCAAACTTGTGCTCCACCCATCCTTCACTTGCTAGATGCACTCAACCTCCAACACAATAGATGTTCTCTCAACCAAATAAAGACAAGGAATGTGAAGAAGCAGACAATTGGACAATTTACATGGGAGGGAATAATGGCCCTGCACAAACACATTTCCATATTGAATCTTCTCAAATGTCTACACGATCACGAAAGTTGTCTAACACATACTAAGTATCAGTTCGCTATTCGGCCGTCTAGAGGACGTCACGGTTAAGTCAGCTACATTCTTGCAGCTCAACAGGACTTTCCATTCGGACAGCTCCTGTTAGTGGGAAACGAATCATTCCCGCCCGGCGCACCATGCACCCGTAGACAGAATCGTCCTAGGAAATCGGTCTCATAAATATTTGATCGCTATACTTACAATTAAATGTTAAAATTGCGCTCTGAGTTGAACGACATTCGACAATGACCGCAGTATCCGAAATACCCCCTGCTGATGGCTGTGGCTTTGGAAACAGAAATATCTGTACCAGTTTTATGGCTTGACATACTCTTCCTTTTGCTATCACAGTATTCCACGTCAGATCCATACCTTCCTTACGACTGGACATAGTCATTTAGTTTGTACATATTGCAACACAAACACATACTTTATAGGCCTGATGCTCAAGGCCAACCTATCACGCATCCCCTACCACTAAATATAGAACTTCGTCAATAACTGATTGCTGGCGATACGAAATAATACTGACCGAAAATCAACGATGGGTGGACATGTCTCATAAGTTTTTCTTGCGAGTGCTGCCGCTGTGCCGCAGAAAGAGATGCGTAATGGTCTTACAAACAGCCAGATGTTAAAAACCCCATCGCAACAACTACTGTATGTTAGTGTCAGAAGCGGTTTTGGTTCTACAGGTGCACACAGGTAGTCATGTTAAAAGCTATACTGGCTTTGTAAATAGAGGTATGGCATTACCACCGAACGACATGGTTTTTCCAGACAAATACCGCGACACTGAATATGGATGGTAATTGTAGGAGTTTATATCATCAGACCAGCAGTGCGGTTACACGCCGCTGACGGTGAACCCTCATAATAAAATTACCGAAATCTGAAAGTGATTCGGGCAAGGAGCGTAGTATGAACCCGATATCAGCAACTCTCTCAAGTTGCCGCTAGATATTTGAAACACATTTTGTCTCGATGCTATGCCAGAGGTTCTGCGATGTATCCACTGAGTTATAGGCCATCGTTGATTGAAAAGGATCACAAACAGTAGTGGACGGTGTGCTGATTGAGGACGTAAGAAATGTATACTAGCTTTTCAGATCTCCAGTACTAAGCATTTGGTGCAAATGACGTCTATGATTTGGAATCAAGTCTTTCCATTCAACTACATACCTGCATTGTATCCGATGGAGAAGTCCTTTAATGATTACAGCCACTAGTGAATCATATCTCTGGCCCCTCATATCTTGAAACGAGTCACCTTTCTCTATCCTGCCCCTCAAACTCTGTGCTCCTTAATAAATTTGAAACAATTTTTATGTCGCAGACCTGTGTTATTTAACAGTGCGCGACTCACCACCTTGTTAATGTAGGATTGCACGAGAAGCTTTGGGAGTTTATTAAAACTGATGTCTGCGTGGAGGTTTTATACTGCCAAAGATCGTTAACATAACTTAATGTCAGGGATTGTATTTCGTATTATCACATTAAAATATTGCTGCAAGATATATTCACTGTAGCGAAATTTAATCGAAAGAAACCTTTGAATTAAAGGAAGTATATCCCTTTTTCAAATGTAATAATCTTTGTTTTGCCGAGAAGCGGCCAATGTCTCAACTGAATTGAATGTTCATAGTTTTTACCTTAATACGACATAAATTGATATATTCACTTTCTTTTCCTTAATAATTATGGCGTAACTCTTTTAAAGCGTCCGTTGATGACGGAACCCAATGAAATTATAATGAAATTATTCCTACGCAATATGTCTGCCAAGAATGGTTTATTGTTCGACGGTTCTTGTTGTTCATCCCGCGTGCTGAAAACTTTACAAAAAATATTTTTAATTCTGTATGAGGGTCACTATGCACATTAAAGAAAAATGCGCCATCAGCATAAATTACCACATATTATTTAAAATTTACAACTTGCAGTGAGGAGTGGCCGCCGCACGGTGCATTCGCTTCGAGACTAGAACAGAGAGTAAGTAATAACGCTGGTCTTTTTCGTTTCTTGCGCCAGCGAGTAAAATAACAATTAATTACCTCATAGATTCTATACAGTTATCTTCTAGAGTCTATTTGTACCATTATTATTTCAGTTCATTATAAATTACCGTTGTTATAGCTAAGTGCACGCGCATTTTCAGACTTTTAATACAATTTTCATTTTACTTTGTTTTGTGTCTGATTTATCGTCGCACGATTTAATATTTTGTACCGTACTTCGGTACAAGACCTTATCACAGCAAATGACAAAAGTGGCTGGTTACTGGAAATACGCAGAACAGTTGCTGACCTGTACACGTAAAGTAAGTAAGTAAGTAAGGAAGGAAGGAAGGAAGGAAGGAAGTGCACACTGAGAAAGCTGTGAACGAAACCAAGGAGAAATTTGTAAAGTCCTGAAGTTCAGGGAGAAGAAATTAAAATCTTGAGGTTTGTAGATGACGTTGTAATTTTGCCAGAGACGGCAAAGGATTTGGAAAAGCAGATGGACGGAATGGATAGTACCTTGAAAATGGATTAGAAGATGGACGTGAGCAAAAGTAAAACAAGGGCAATGGAATGTAGTACAGTTAAACCAAGAGATGTCAAAGAGATAGATAAGGAAATAAGACTTTGAAAGTAATAGATGAGTTTTGTTATTTGGGCAGCAAAATAAATGACGGTAGCCGAAGTAGATGGAACATAAAATCTCGACTAGCGATAGTAAGGAAAATGTTTCTCAAAAAGAGAAAAATGTTAACACGTAAGTATTACGAAGTGTTTGGGGGGGGGGGGGGGCGTTTGTTTGGAGTGTGGTCTTGTACTGAAGTGGAACGTGGACGATAAACCATACAAGAAGGGAACAGGAGCTTGTGAAATACAGTGGCAAGGAAGAATGCTGGAAGTTTGTATATCGGTTAAGTAATTATGGGGCTCTGAACGAAATCCGTGATACCAAGGCGTCATGTGTTATTATGTTCGTTCAGTTTAGAACCAATTATATAATTAAAATTCTGATGTTATTTGTCATTTCAACCTTCGTCACCATTTACTGGGTATTTATGTGTACAGTGGCATGAACTCTGTCTGCCGCCACTTCGTGATTGCTTATCACAAGAGGCTACCATTGTCTCAGCTAGTGGTTGTATGTTGTTGACTTCGTCGAGTATTTAATTTCGCAAATAGTATCCCCAGTTTTGACAATACCTAACCCCATTCTGATGCATACCTTTCCAGTTAAAAATGTCGGTCTTAACGACGGACCTTGATACAAGGAACGCTGTGCGCTATTCTGCACTGTTTTTCAAATTACCTAGACTAGAGCATTATCCGGAAGTGTCTAGCACGTCTCTGCAAACCATGCATTTTGAAATCTTTCAAACTGCAACATCATTCAATCGACTTTAAGTCGTATCATCTGTACCGATTGAGGGTTTCATATTTGACTATTTTTGTTACAGTAACAGGGTTTACATCACCACCGCACAGTGAACAACCAAGAGCTTCTTACTACTGCACTCCTGATATTGCTAGAATATTGCGAGTGATTTTCATGTTCAATGCTGTTCAGTTTCTAAAGCCGTGCCTGATATTTTCCGTTTCGCGATTTAGTGTGACCGTGGTTTGCTCATTTAATTTTCTTGTATCTTACGTAATCAGGTGAGAGCACGTAGATTCATTAGGTGGCAGGTCAACCATAGCTTAAAAGAGCCCAACCATTGCAAGTTTCAGAAGGAGATCCAGGATTTGACCGCTTTAAACAGTTTGCAGTAGTTATGCAGAAATGCAGAGGCTTGCACACGATAGAATAGGACATCCAACTATCTTTCGGACTTAAGACCACAGCAATTTCAACAACCACGACTTGGCTCGGTTAGTCAGGTAGCGCCAAAACTGTTTTCGCCACTTCAGTGAAATTCAAATGGATCAAATGGCTCTGAGGTCATCAGTCCCCTAGAACTTAGAACTACTTAAACCTAATGGAAGCAAGACCTAATGGAAGCAAGACTAAAGGAAAATCGAGACACAAAAAAATGGTTTAAATGGCTCTGAGCACTATGGGACTTAACATCTGTGGTCATCAGTCCGCTAGAACTTAGAACTACTTAAACCTAACTATCCTAAAGACATCACATACATCCATGCCCGAGGCAGGATTCGAACATGCAAACGTAGCAGTCGCGCGGTTCCAGAACGAAGCACCTAGAACCGCTCGGCCACACCGGCCGGCTTCAGTGAAATGTCAAGAATTACCACAACGGAACAACGAACTCCGTGGCTATCTCACGAAAAAGTATTTAAAGAAAGACGCCGTAAAATGCATTTCAAACTCGTTTCATTTCGACAAGAAGATGATGCCCGGTCCGTGTGGCCCCCCTCGCAGTATGGAATCGTCCCCCAGAACAAGTTAATGAGTGCGCGGACTGACAGTTTCGGCATGGGCCGCTGCGTTTTCGCTTCTCACAGACGCCTGCATGCAGGAAGCAGCAGTCTCGCTACGTGGCCCCTTTGCATGTTATCTCGCGGTCTTGCCATGCTTATAATTGTCCCTTCGTCAGGCCTGGGAAACGTGCTGTTGTGTGAATGTGTTTCTTGTCACGGACTGGGTGCGTAACGACGGCAATTAAAACAGCCGTTCCCAGACAACAGCTCTTGTCTCAGATTTCTCACTTGCTTAATTACGTTTACCTTGTAACTTACGTGACCAGACAATAATCTTTCGGAGAATCAGAACTGGTTTCTGTGTTAGCTCTTCATTCACTGCTTTACACTGACTGCTTCAATTTTGTTCCAACACAAGGAAACTGTAACCTTTCAACCAAATCACATTGGTAACATGCTTAACTATAATGCGAGCAACTCTACATTTCACCCCACTTCTGTGGTGTTCGTTCCTGAAACCAATTTTAGTTCCCGCAGTCCGATGATCACAATTGGCTGATGGCTGTCTCCTGAAGGCTGCGACAGTTCCAATCAATTTACTTCCAAGAGGTACCCGGTTCACTTTTTCTGGAGATTTTAAAGACATTCGCATTTTCAGTTTCTCTTAATTTATTGGTGGACTTACCCCAAGTAAGGACTGTCGTGTGTTTCAAGCTATTTATCAACGCAGAACGTCGTTTTGGCTGTCATTAAAAGCCCAATATTTAGTTCATCACAATGTAATTGCGCAATCGGTTGATCAACAGTTGAATCAGTTTAGCACGAGTTGAGACTAATAAAATCAGTGCTACCAACAAAAATTGAGTACGGATGCAGTACCGCCCGCACTGACTTCAGTCACATCATGTCGTGATACTCGGACGACGTTGTAGCTGGACCCATTTACTGTTGGTAGCAACATTGTGGTTCACAACGGGACAAAGACGTAAGCAAAAGAAAGAAGAAGAAAGAACAATCGTTATGGTTCACCTTCTGATGTCGCCGCAAAGGGACAGGGTCGGTCTGGGACGCAATCAATATTCAGTTACACTACATTTTTAAACAAAACAGGTTTTTGTTTTTGAGTCAAAAGTCTTCTGACTGGTTTGATGAGGCCTGCCACTAATTCATCTCCTGCGCCAACCTCTTCCTTCCAGAGCAGCATTTGTAACCTACGTCCTCAGTATAGTTACAAATCCTTAAAATATGTTAAACATATAGATGATATTATTAAGAACGGAAATCTAGATGTGGCGATGATTATTTTTTAGATGTGGTGTGGCGCCTTGATGTTAGGTTGGATGGCTTCGCTGCTTCTGTACTCAGCTGGAGGACGATGTCTGGTGGCTTGATGAACAGCTCCAGGTAGACAGGTCGGAATGATGTCAAAAGAAGGGGAAATAGAAGTGAGGTGAGGGTGGCGAATTGGTGTAGCGAGCTGGAGAATTTGTCAGGTTTTATTCCAAGGGTTGGGATAATCACACAGGCTGTGCATATGATGGGGATTGGGTGTGGTAGGGTCGGAGATCCTTCCTGCATCCACTCTACTGGCGATATAACACTCTGCTCCACTGAAACATGCAAACTCTCTTGCCCGCGCAGACAGTATTGCTTTAAGGCCTGTCTCCTCTAGAGGACAGAGAAGCCAGGCAAAGATTGTCTCACAACATACCATCTTTTCCTTAGATCCTGAGCTTTCCTTTCGTGACGTGGTAGCATAGCGTGGGGGATAAAACCCTGGTGTTCCAGGTTGAGGGTTCACTGGCGGTTGGCATTCCACCACGGTAGAAACAGGTTTTGTCACATGTGTCAACGAAAATAAAGTAGCCAGATGGATCAAAATGCATGGACTCTGGTTAAGAACAAGGACTATGATTTGTGGAACGTAGAATGTACAATGTTAACTGAAAATGGATATCCTTGTTATGAGAGTAACGAAAAAGAAAGGTCAGGGACAAGAAGTAATTGTAGACTAGATTGTGTTTTTGTGGTGGAGTAGAAAAAACTGAAAGAAGAAAATCAGTAGTGGTCGTTCTTATAATAAAGAAATGGGAACAAGGAATAGTTAATGGGAAGGAAGTAAATGCAAGAATAATATAACTATGAAAATTAATTGGGGTGTATGACACCAACGAAGATGCACCAGAAAAGAAGTGGTTGACGAATGTCCAGATGGACGTCAGTTGTTAAGAATGGGGTACTTATACGGACGAACCGGAAAAAACATTAAATGGTGATGTTGCAGAACCATGGGGAGAATATAGTGAACGATAACTGAAGAAGGTTGATTAATTTCTGAAAGGTTCAGCGCAAATAAGTACATAAGTACACCTGGACCAATCTAACATGGAACGTAAAATAGTAAGAAGGCACTGGGTAATTAAGGTACGAGATGTAAGTGTAAAAAGAGGCACAGAGCGTGACTCCAATCATTTTTAAGTTACTTTAAAAACTGATTTTTCCATTGACACCAATATAAAACAGCAGGAGAAAGGGTAGGATGCCGAAAGTACAAGTATAGAGGATACAAAATGTAGGAGGATATCTACAAGAACAAAGTACGTAAACTTTTTATCAGCAAAGATGAAATCTAAGATTAGGTGAAGTGTAGGAGGACTGGACACAGTGAGCTATATGGCTTCTTGAAACAGTCGATTAAGGAAGCAGTGGAGGGGACATTAGGAAGGGAAACGGAGAGAAGAGTAAGATATGAATGAATGATTACGGAATTATTGAAGGTCCTTGAGGAAACGAAGAACTGTATAATATATGGTCAAACTCCGAGAGTGAACGGGATGGGAATAGGTAAAAAAAAAAAAAAAATGGCTCTGAGCACTATGGGACTCAACTGCTGTGGTCATTAGTCCCCAAGAACTTAGAACTACTTAAACCTAACTAACCTAAGGACATCACACACATCCATGCCCGAGGCAGGATTCGAACCTGCGACCGTAGCAGTCGCACGGTTCCGGACTGCGCGCCTAGAACCGCGAGACCACCGCGGCCGGCGGGAATAGGTACAAAGTATATAAAGAAAGAGGACTAAAAAATAAACAGTAGTGTAAGGAAAATGGAAAGAGTATGTGGGAAACAATTCGCTCGGATATAGGAGATTGGCAGTGGCGTGAAGGGTGATACAGAAGATGAAAGTGGGTAGCACTCTCGCACCCACAATGAAACTTATATCTATTGGACAGTGGAAAAAATACTCTGAAGAACTGGTGGAAAAAAGAAAAGACCACGTGATAGAAGTCTACAACTACAGCAATGCAACAGATTTTTTTTTTTTTAATTCATCAGTCTACTAACTGGTTTGATGCAGCCCGTCACAAATGCCTCTGCTGTGCCAACTTCTTAATCTCAGAATAGTCCTTGCAACCTACGACTTCAATTATTTGCTGGAAGTATTCCAATCTCTGTCTTCCTCTACCGTTTTTTCCCTTTACATCTCCTTCTAATACTATCTATAGAGGTTATTCCCTGATGTCTCAAAGGATGTCCAGCCATCCTGTCTGTTCTTCTTATCAGTGTTTTCTTTGTATTCCTTCAGAGAATCTCCTCACTCCTTATCTTATCAGTCCATCTAATTTTCAACATTCGTATGTAGCACCACATCTCAAATGCTTCGACTCGCTTCTGTTCCGGTTCTCCCACAATCCATGTTTCACAACCACACAGTGAGGTGCTCCAATCGTACATTCTCAGACATTTCTTCCTCAAATTAAGACCTATGTTTCATTCAAGTAGACTTATCCTGGCCAGGAATGCCCCATTTCCAGTGCTAGTCTGCTTCTTATGTCCCTTGCTCCGTCCATCATGAGATATTTTACTGCCTAGGTAGCAGAATTTCTTAACTTCATCCATTCCGTGATCATTAATCCCGAGGTCAACTTTCTCGATGTTCTAAAAATGGCTCTGAGCACTATGGGACTTAACATCTGAGGTCATCAGTCCCCTAGAACTTAGAACTACTTAAACCTAACTAACCTAAGGACATCACACACATCCATGCCCGAGGCAGGATTCGAAACTGCGAGCGTAGCGGTCGCGCGGTTCCGGACTGAAGCGCCTATAACCGCACGACCACCACAGCCGGTCCTCGATGTTCTCATTTCTGTGCTTCTTTTCCTCGATTTACTCTCAGTCCATATTCTGTGCTCATTAGACTATTCTTTCCGTTCAGTAGATCACGTAATTGTTCTTCATTATCATGAGAATAGCAATATCATCAGCGAATCTAATTGATACCCTTTCACCTTGATTTTAATTCCGCTCTTGAATATTTCCCTCAATGTTTGTCCGGTGTATAGATTGAACTATACAGGTGAAACACTACATCCCTGTCTTGCACCCTTTTCAATCTGAACACTTCATTCTTGGTCTGCCACTCTTATTGTTCCCTCTTGGTCCTTGTTCATATTATATATATTACCCGTCTTTCCCTACAGATTAGCCCTATTTTTTTGACATTGTAGAATGCTTTGTCTATGGCGACAGATCCTATGGATGTGTCTCGTGCCCGCATCTCGTGGTCGTGCGGTAGCGTTCTAGCTTCTCGCGCCCGGGCTCCCGGGTTCGATTCCTGGCGGGGTCAGGGATTTTCTGTGCCTCGTGATGGCTGGGTGTTGTGTGTTGTCCTTAGGTTAGTTAGGTTTAAGTAGTTCTAAGTTCTAGGGGCCTGATGACCATAGATGTTAAGTCCCATAGTGCTCAGAGCCATTTAAACCATTTTTTGGTGTCTCGATTTTCCTTTAGTCTTGCTTCCATTATCAACCTCAAAGTCAGAATTGCCTCTGTGCTGTCTTTATCTTTCCTAAAGCCTAACTGATCGTCATTTAATACATCCTCAGTTGTCTTTTCCATTCGTTTGTGTGTTATTCTTGTGAGCAACTTGGACGCATAAGCTGTTAAGCTGATCTTGCGATAATTATCGCACTTGTAGGCTCTTGCAATCTTCGGAACTGTGCGGATGACGATTTTCCGAAAGTCAAATTTTAGAAATTCTAACGGAATGTTATCTATCCCTTGCGTCTTATCCAAATTGATTCCACATTGATTGATCCTGAATAGTCAATTAAACTTCAGCCTGCTCTTCGTCACTACTAAATTGTGATCTGACTCTACTTCTGCTTCACGATACCCCTCACAATACAAGTCTAATTTCGGAACCTCTGCCTGACCATGAAGCAATCCAACTGAAACTTTCCCGTATTTCCCGGTCCATTTCAAGTATACTTGCTGCTCTTGTGATTCTTGAACAGATTATTCGCTGTTACCAGCTGAAATTTATTGCAGAACTCTATTAGTCTTTCTCCTCTCTCATTAAAAGTACGAAGTCCATATTTACTCTTAACCCTTTCTTCTACTCCTTCCCCTACAACCGCATTCCAATCCCCGATGAATGTTAGATTTTCATCTCCCTTTACCCGTCCAAAATTGTCGTATATTTCCTCTATCTCTTCATCTTTGGCTTGAGATGTGGGCATAAACAGCTGAACTATGGTTGTCGGTGTTGGTTTGCTGTCGATTCTGATGAGGCCGACCCTATCACTGACCTGTTACAGTAACTCACTCTCTGTCCTAACTTCCTGTTCATAAAGAATGCTACTCCCATTATTCCATTTTCTGTTGCCGTTGAGTTTACCTTATACTCATCTGACCAGAAATCCTTGTGTTATTTCTGTTTCACTTACTGACTCTCAATATATCTAGACTCAAATATTTTCAGATTTTCTAGCTTCCCTACCGTGTCGAAACCTCTGACATTCCACGCCCCATCTCCGTTGATTATTCTGTCTTTTTCCCATGGCTACCTCCCCTTTGTCAGTCCCCTCCAGGAGACCCCATTAGGGAATGGTCCGGAATCTTTTGCCAATGGAGAGATCACCACAACACTTTTTCAATTACAGGCCACATGTGCTGCTGATACACATTATGTGTCTTTAATGCAGTGGTTTCCATGGCCTTCTGCATCGTCATGCCGTTGATTATTGCTAGTTTACCGCCTTTTGGGGCAGTTACCTAACCGAAGGGCAAGAGAGTGCCCTGAACCTCTGTCCGCTCCTCCGCTCTCTTTTACAGGGCGGTTGGCAGAACGACGATTATATATGCCGGAAGTCTTCGACGTCATTGCTGATGAGTTTTATTCAAAATTTACACGGTGGCGAGTTTCGAACCGGAGACCAAGAACGTTTGATTACTAATCAAAGACGCTATTCCTGCACCACGTGTGTCATTAGGTGAAACAAAAGCTATACTAGGGGAAGAAGTAAAACTGATGGTGCAAAAGGCGAGAAATGGAAAGACAAGTGCACCGGGAGGAGTCGTAATAGAATTGTGGAAATAAGGGCCGTCTCGAAAGGTGAAACTTATATGTAAATTTTCAGTTAGATTGTGGAGGGAGAGGGAATACCAAGAGAGTGGTTGGTGTCATATACACTCCTGGAAATGGAAAAAAGAACACATTGACACTGGTATGTCAGACCCACCATACTTGCTCCGGGCACTGCGAGAGGGCTGTACAAGCAATGATCACACGCACGGCACAGCGGACACACCAGGAACCGCGGTGTTGGCTGTCGAATGGTGCTAGCTGCGCAGCATTTGTGCACCGCCGCCGTCAGTGTCAGCCAGTTTGCCGTGGCATACGGAGCTCCATCGCAGTCTTTAACACTGGTAGCATGCCGCGACAGCGTGGACGTGAACCGTATGTGCAGTTGACGGACTTTGAGCGAGGGCGTATAGTGGGCATGCGGGAGGCCGGGTGGACGTACCGCCGAATTGCTCAACACGTGGGGCGTGAGGTCTCCACAGTACATGGATGTTGTCGCCAGTGGTCGGCGGAAGGTGCACGTGCCCGTCGACCTGGGACCGGACCGCAGCGACGAACGGATGCACGCCGTATCCGGGTTCCCATAGCACTCCAACTGCACACACACCACAGTGTCTCCACCAGCTTGGACAGTCTCCTTCTGACGTGCACGGTCCATGGATTCACGAAGTTGTCTCCATGCCCGTACAACTCCATCCGCTCGATACAGTTTGGAACGATACACGTCCAACCAGCTAATAAGTTTCCACTCAGGTTGTTGACGGGCCCAGGCAAGGTGTAAAGCTTTGCGTCATTCAGTCCTCAAGGGTTCACGCGTGAGCCTTCGCCTCTGAAAGCCCACATCGGTGATGATTCGTTGAATGGTTCGCACGCTGACATTTGTTGATGGTTGAGCACTGAAATATGCAGCAAACTTGTGGAAGGGTTGTACCTCTGGCACGTCGAACAATTCACTTCAGTCATCGTTGGTCCCGTTCTTGCAGGATCTTTTTACGGTAGTAGCAATGTTGAAGATTTGACGTTTTACTGGATTTCTGAGGTTCACGGTACTCTCGTGAAATGGTCGTACGGGGCAATCCTCACTTGATCGCTATATCGCAGATGCTGTGTGCCATCGCTCGTGCGCCAACTGTAACACCACGTTCAAATTCACTTAAATCTTGATAATCTGCCCAATTATCAGCAGTAACCGATCTAACAACTGGGCCAGACACTTGTCTTACATAGGCGTTGCCGTCCGTAGTGCCGTATTCTGCCTGTTCGCATATCTCTGTATTTGAATACGCATGCCTACACCAGTTTCTTTGGCGCTTCAGTGTATCGGAGCGTTAGAATCAGTCGTGTGGAGACATGATAATTTCTTTCCACTATGGCACTGTCTACTCGTTATTATTTTCCATTGATCAAGTACTGACAGTATAAAGTAGAGAGGATGTCGAGTTTTCGATGAAGAAGTTATTGGAACCATTTGAATGAGACGGGCATAGGATGAATGCAGGGAAAACAGAATATCTACTAGTGGTAGGAGTTGGAAGCGGTATTACCGCAAGGGGCTATTAAAGCTCCAAAGCAGTTGAAATGCTGAGGATCGATTCTCAATTCCTTGGGAAGCACTGAAGATGATATGGAAGGCAGGATCCAACATTCTAGAGAGAAATTAAGATGTTAATTTGAGCTCTAAGGAACAGGACGACATGAAAAGAACCAAATTTTGCAAACAGTAGTGGAAAGTATACTAACGTAAGGTGCAGAAGGGTGGGGCCTTGTGGTCCAGTAGCGTAGCAGGGTACAGGCAGTAGAAATGAACGGAATAACGAGTGCACCGGGGTATCGAAACAGAGGAAAAAATGAGGAAGTACGGAGGTAATGGATATGGAACAACCAGTCTTGCAGAGAATTGAGAACAGAGCTCTTCAATGGTATAGTCATACACAGCGAATAGCGCAAGAACGAGGGCTAAAAGGATTCTGAAATGTCCCCCGCCACCAAGGAGGAAGCGTAGACGGCTGAGAATAACATGGAGAGCAGGAGTAATTGAAATGATGAAGAAGAGGGATCTGAAAGAGTAAGACAGCCATGATCGTGAAACATGGCGAATGAAAATATAGGGTAACTACTGAAGAATGGAGAAGCCCTTTTTAAGTAAGGAAGTATCGGAGGTGCTGCACATGTTGCTTTTGGTGTGGAAACAGACAAGGATATCATCAAGTGATGATGATGATAGATTTGGGGCTCTCAACAGGGCGATCATCAGCGCCGTTACTTGATACCACCAACATACACATCTCATGTTTTGAACGATATCTGTCTTCATGAGTGGCGCTGCTGCCACAATTCGCCATGAACACTTGTTAACAGAGTTCTTCAGAATTTCAGACTACTCCGACAACACCATGGTTTGTGCTTCTTATTTATTTTAAAATCCTTATGATACATATGGTCAGGCAAGCAGAAGGTTAACCTTTATCAGCATATGAAACAGATGTAGTTAACATATGTTGCGGTAAAGTGATGTTCCTCAAGCTTCACACTGGATGAACCTGCGACAGTATGACACTCTATAAGGGAGTCAAAGTAGATGGGGAACCATCTCACCACTCCAATGCCATCAGGACGCCGTATACCACTGTATCATAATCTGTTTGTTGTTCTGGGAGGCGAACTCTGAACAACTTACCCAAAAACACAGATGACCAGCTGAGTTAATTCTCCTTCTGAGCTCTATCAATATATGTTGTTGTTGTGGTCTTCAGTCCTGAGACTGGTTTGATGCAGCTCTCCATGCTACTCTATCCTGTGCAAGCTTCTTCATCTCCCAGTACCTACTCCAACCTACATCCTTCTGAATCTGTTTAGTGTATTCATCTCTTGGTCTCCCTCTACGATTTTTACCATACCGCGCTGCCCTCCAATACTACATTGGTGATCCCTTGATGCCTCAGAACTTGTCCTACCAACCGATCCCTTCTTATAGTTAAGTTGTGCCACGCTCTATACAAATACTTTCAGAAACGACTTCCTGACACTTACATCAATACTCGATGTTAACAAATTTCTCTTCTTCAGAAACGCTTTCCTTGCCATTGACAGTCTACATTTTATATCCTCTCTACTTCGACCATCATCAGTTATTTTGCTCCCCAAATAGCAAAACACCTTTACTACTTTAAGTGTCTCATTTCCTAATCTAATTCCCTCATAATCACCCGACTTAATTCGACTACATTCCATATCTCCGTTTTGCTTTTGTTGATGTTCATCTTATACCCTCCTTTCATGACACTGTCCACACCGTTCAACTGCTCTTCCAAGTCGTTTGCTGTCTCTGACAGAATTACAATGTGATCGGCGAACCTCAAAGTTTTTATTTCTTCTCCATGGATTTTAATACCGACTCCGAATTTTTCTTTTGTTTCCTTCACTGCTTGTTCAATATACAGATTGAATAACATCGGGGATAGGCTACAACCCTGTCTCACTCCCTTCCCAACCACTGCTTCCGTTTCGTGCCTCTCGACTCTTATAACTGCCGTCTGGTTTCTGTACAAATTGTAAATAGCCTTTCGCTCCCTGTATTTTACCCCTGCTACCTTCAGAATTTGAAAGAGAGTATTCCAGTCAACATTGTCAAAAGCTTTCTCTAAGTCTACAAATGCTAGAAACGTGGTTTGCCTTTCCTGAATGTTTCTTCTAAGATAAGTCGTAGGGTCAGTATTGTCTCACGTGTTCCAACATTTCTACGGAATCCAAACTGATCTTCCTCGAGGTCAGCTTCTACCAGTTTTTCCATTCGTCTGTAAAGAATACGCTTTAGTATTTTGCATCCGTGACTTATTAAACTGATTGTTCGGTAATTTTCACATCTCTCAGCATCTGCTTTCTTTGGGATTTGAATTATTATATTCTTCTTGAAGTCTGAGGGTATTTGCCTGTCTCATACACCTTGGTCACCAGATGGTAGAGTTTTGTCAGGACTGGCTCTCCCAAGGCCGTCAGTAGTTCCAATGGAATGTTGTCTACTCCGGGGGCCTTTTTTCGACTCAAATCTTTCAGTGCTCTGTCAAACTCTTCACGCAGTATCGTATCTCCCATTTCATCTTCATCTACATCCTCTTCCATTTCCATAATATTGTCCTCACGTACATTGCCCTTGTATAGGCCCTCTATATACTCCTTCCACCTTTCTGCTTTCCTTTCTTGGCTTAGAACTGGGTTTCCATCTGAGATCTTGATATTCATGGAAGAGGTTCTGTGTTCTCCAAAGGTCTCTTTAATTTTCCTGTAGGCAGTATCTATTTTAGCCCTAGTGAGATAACCTGCTGCATCCTTACATCTGTCCTCTAGCCATCCCTGCTTAGCCATTTTGCACTTCCTGTCGATTTCATTTTTGAGACGTTTGTATTCCTTTTTGCCTCCTTCATTTACTGAATTTTTATATTTTCTCCTTTCATCAATTAAATTCAGTATTTCTTCTGTTACCCAAGGATTTCTACTAGCCCTCGTCTTTTTACCTACGAGGTCCTCTGCTGCCTTTACTACTTCATCTCTCTAAGCTACCCATTGTTCTTCTACTGTATTTCTTTCTCTCATTCCTGTCAATTGTTCCCTCATGCTCTCCCTGAAACTCTGTACAACCTCTGGTTTAGTCATTTTATCCCGGTCCCATCTCCTTAAATTCTCACCTTTTTGCAGTTTCTTCAGTTTTAATCTACAGTTCATAACCAATAGATTATGATCAGAGTCTACATCTGCCCCTGGAAATGTCTTACAATTTAAAACCTGGTTCCTAAATCTCTGTCTTACCATTATGTAATCTGAAACTTCCTGGTAGATTAAAACTGTGTGCTCGACCGAGACTCGAACTCGGGACCTTTGCCTTTAGCGGGCAAGTGCTCTACCATCTGAGCTACCGAAGCACGACTCACGCCCGCTACTCACAGCTTTACTTCTGCCAGTATCTCCTCTCCTACCTTCCAAACTTTACAGAAGTTCTCCTGCGAAACTTGTAGAACTAGCACTCCTGAAAGAAGGGATATAGCAGAGACATGGCTTAGCCACATCCTGGGGAATGTTTCCAGAACGAGATTTTCACTCTGCAGCGGAGTGTGCGCTGATAGGAAACTTCATGGCAGATTAAAACTGTGTGCCCGACCGAGACACGAACTCGGGACCTTTGCCTTTCGCAGGCAAGTGCTCTACCATCTGAGCTACCGAAGCACGACTCACGCTCGGTACTCACAGCTTTGCTTCTGCCAGTATCTCGTCTCCTACCTTCTCATTCTGGAAACATCCCCCAGGCTGTGGTTAAGCCATGTCTCTGCTATATCATTTCTTTCAGGAGTGCTAGTTCTGCAAGTTTTGCAGGAGAACTTCTGTAAAGTTTGGAAGATAGGAGGCGAGATACTGGCAGATGTAAAGCTGTGAGTACCGGGCGTGACTCGTACTTCGGTAGCTCAGATGGTAGAGCACTTTCCCGCGAAACGCAAAGGTCCAGAGTTCCAGTCTCGGTCGTGCACACAGTTTTAATCTGCCAGGAAGTTTCATATTAGCGCACAGTTCGCTGCAGAGTGAAAATCTCATTCTGGATTATGTAATCTATCTGAAACATGTCAGTATCTCCAGGCTTCTTTTATGATTCTTGAACCAAGTGTTAGCTGTGATTAAGTTGTGCACTGTGCAACATTCTGTCAGGCAGCTTCCTCTTTCATTTCTTAGCCCCAATCCACATTCACCTACTACTTCTCTCCCTTTTCCTACTACCGAATTCCAGTAACCCATGACTATTAAATTTTCGTCTCCCTTCACTATCTGAATAATTTCTTTTATTTCATCATACATTTCTTCAATTAGTTCATCATCTGCTGAGCTAGTTAGCATATAAACTTGTGCTACTGTATTAGGCGTGGGCTTCGTGTCTATCTTGGCCACAATAATGCGTTCACTATGCTGTTTGTAGTAGCTTACCCGCACTCCTATTTTTATTCATTATTAAACCGACTCCTGCATTACCCTTATTTGATTTTGTATTTATAGCCCTGTATACACATGACCAGAAGTCTTGTTCCTCCTGCCACCGAACTTCACTAATTCCCACTATATCTAACTTTAACCTATCCATTTCCCTTTTTAAACTTTCTAACCTACCTGCCCGATGAAGGGCTCTGACATTCCACGCTCCGATCCGTAGAACGCCAGTTTTCTTTCTCCTGACAACGACGTCCTCTTGAGTAGTTCCCACCCGGAGATCGGAATGGGGGACTATTTTACCTCCGGAATGTTTTACCCAAGAGGACGCCACGATCATTTAATCATACAGTAAAGCTGCATGCCTTCGGGAAAAATTACGGCTGTAGTTTCCCCTTGCTTTCAGCCGTTCGCAGTACCAGCACAGCAAGGGCGTTTTTGTTAATGTTACAATGCCAGATCAGTCAATCATCCAGACTGTTGCCCCGGCAACTACTGAAAAGGCTGCTGCCCTTCTTCAGGAACCACACGTTTTTCTGGCCTCTCAACAGATACCCCTCCGTTGTGGTTGTACCTACGGTACGGCTATCTGTATGGCTGAGGCACGCGAGCCTCCCCACCAACGGCAAGGTCCATGGTTCTGTCAATATATATGACGATAAAATATTAATACAGTCATAAATTTGAAGAAAACAATTTAAAAAGTTGTCTGGAGAATGAGATTTCTTGCTTTCTGTTGGGCTTAAAATCTCTATGAGATTCTGAAGACTTGAAGGTATCAGTATGCTCCAGCCAGGATTCCTTTTCTTGAGGTGGAAAGTTTCTGGGAGTATGTGGTAATGACATGAAATATGGAATGGGTAACCAGAGTAAGCTTAGAGTCTCTCAAAGGGATAGATAATTTGGAGAACAGTTGTAACAAAACTGATTACTTCTACTGTCATGGGAGTGGGATGATGGTAGAAATTCATGTAATGCGGTGTGTTTGTGGGACATGTTTGGATAGTCACGTCATACGGTGTAGGAGAGGTCTTAGTATGGCTTCTCACTGCTGCTGACCTTATAGTATCCGTCTAGTCGCGAGGAAGACGACGTCGGCGCCGACCATGGATGGCGGCAGCAGTGGCTTCTGAGGAGCAGCAGAGGGCAACCGACTGGTTTTAACAAAAGACTGGTCATTCGATTGGCTCTCCATTCAGTCGGTCTTTCAATCGAGTAAAACAACCGAATGAAACTAGTCTCTGTGGCCATGCCGGCTACATGCATGTTTCTCACTTAAACCTAACCTAAGGACATCACACACATCCATG
This sequence comes from Schistocerca gregaria, assembly GCF_023897955.1. Classification (NCBI taxonomy): domain Eukaryota; kingdom Metazoa; phylum Arthropoda; class Insecta; order Orthoptera; family Acrididae; genus Schistocerca; species Schistocerca gregaria. The sequence goes on from NC_064922.1 coordinate 427,354,286, forward strand.
CTCGAGGCAGGATTCGAACCTGCGACCGTAGCAGTCACGCGGTTTCGGACTGAAGTGCCTAGAACCGCACGGCCACCGCGGCCGTCTCACTATCTGGGGTTGAATGATTCTGCTTAATGTGAGAAAACTGACAGAAGTCTGTTATATGAATGCTTTCACTCAGTCTCTGCATTTAAGTGTTTTAACTTATATACACTGGTCAGTGTGGCAGATTGTTAACTGAAGGAGCCCGCATTTGATTCCTGGCAGGGTTGGATATTTTCTCCACCTGGAGCTGGGTGTTGTGTTGTCCTTAGATTCGTATCTTCACATTTGACATTACAATATTGAACTGACTGTATGGGCACATCCTGAAAGCCAATTAAAAATATGTGTATGTTAATGGTGTGCAAAACTTAAGGGTGAAAGCAGCATAGTTCGATTGGACTATAAATAGAAAGACATATAAGAGTGTAGTACAGAAGGTAACTGAACGAAATATGCAATTAAACGAACAGTAATGACACTTCCATTCAAAGGCAATAAAAGCCTGAGGCCACCACGCTTCATAAACGTTTTCTGGACATCAAAAACGGCGGGATATGGTCCTTAACAGGGTGAATGATCACCACAGATGGTAATGCATGCTGTGCAGCGTGCTCTTACGCTGGCCACAAGGTTGGTAAGAAGTTCCTGTGGTAGAGCGTTCCATTCCTGAGTCAGTGCAGTTGACAACTGGTGGATGGTCGTCGTTGCATGTGGATGTGGTGCAATACATCTCCCCAATACATCCCACACTTTCTGGACGGTATTTATATTTGGGGATTAGTCGAGCCATTCCATTGCAAGTTGCTGAACAACTCGAATGAGAGAATATTTGACAAATGTGCTGACCAGTGCGGTCCCCTGACTTAAATCCTGGCGAACACATGGTGGACACGTTGGGGAGAGGTCCATCCACATGCAGCAACAACTAGAAGATGGTACGTTTACTCACCAGTGGTGTTGTGGCACTGTACTCGCTCCCCGCGTCCGTCTTTCCAGAGGTCCAACCGGTCCTGACTTCATATTTAGGGTTTTGTACCTCAATCGGTACAAACGAAATCCTTATACGATCACTTTGTTGTCTGCCTTCTGTCCGTCTGCCAGCCTGACTGTTAAAAGCAGTTTTTCTCCGGAACTGGTAGGCGTATCAAGTTGAAATGTACCTCATGTACTAAGTTCTGTGGCAAACGATTGGTTGTGTAAAAATTTATGTCACATATTTTGATGCAAACTCACTCATCAAAAACAATATGATACTTCCCATTGGTGTAAAATCATGAAATTCGGCAAGAAAGGGTTCATTGTACAAGTACAGGGAAAAACTCGGAAAATCATGAATTTGTAATTACATCACACGAAAAAAGTATTTCTTTTGTCATTTGTTATCCGACTTCAAACTTAAAATTAAAACTTTTTCGAAAGTCTTCTAATTCTCGGAACCGATATCTTGACGGTATCAATGTCGGTAACAAGCAAAAATCGTCAAGATTCGCGATTTCTGGGATTGCACTGAACCGCCAGAGTGCGAGTCCTATGCGCACTGTGTCCCACCGTCGGTGATGTCTAGAGGACCATCAAGAATCACAGTGGCCACCGTGTAATTACTTTGTTTGAATAAAAGTGTCATTCCTGTGCATCTCATTCAGTAGGCCTTTCAGTTGCATTCTGTACCATACGAGGCAGTCAAATGACAACGGTACAGATGGAAAAAAAAAGAAAGTGAAAAGTAATCACCATAAGTGTCAATGCCTTCATGGAGAGATGTCTGTTGTTGTCTACAGAAGCATGACTAGCCAGGCGAGCACGTCTTCGTCAAAACAAATGGACGGCCACCACGAATGTCTTTTCTTCAGGGCTCCAAACCTTTGGAAATCGCATGAGGAGAGAGAGATCGGGAGGGAATGTGTGGAGGATGTGTAAGGGCTTCTCACCGAAACTACTGCAATGTAGTCGAAGCAAGTTGTCAACAAAGTGTCCGCCCACATGTTGCCAAGTTTGATTCGATTACGATGCAGAAATAAATTTCACTGCGTAGCCAGCCAGCCAGTCTTTTTGGATTCAGCCTTTCGCGCCAGGCCGCGAGGCACCGCCGCCGGCGTCTTCCTGCTGGTGCCAGGATTGCCGCCGGCGCGAGGAGGTAGCCAGGCAGAGGGCCACACCGGTGCATTACAGAGGCTGCCCGCCGCTGTGCCACCTCCTCGCGCTGGCTGAACGCCTGGTAACCTCGGGAGGCTGACGTGGAGCGCACGGGACTGACTAATGCGCAAATCTGGGTTGTTTCAATAGAAGACACTTTGCTGCAACGAACAGAAAAAAACTAGACTGGTTTCACGTGAAAAGAGTGAATGAATTAATTTAGTGAATATGTGAAACTGCAACAGACTGTGGTAGACTTTTCATTCGTTAGGCCCCATAGACTTGTTTCACTCAAAAGAATGAATGAATAATTCGGCCGATAACTAAAACCTGAATGAGACGACCATTTTATAACAACCGAATGAATGATTGGTTTCATTCGGTTGTTGCCATCACTGGACGCCACAAACTCCGCCTGAGGCGCGGTAAATCACAACTATCGTGATTGTGGTAGATACACCGCCACACTGACACAGTTATGACTTAAAGACCACTTTATCATACACAGAGTACGAAGAATTAAAATATGAACCTACTCGTATATATTTTCATACACCACTTGTGCGAAGTAGCCCGCATCTCGTGGTCGTGCGGTAGCGTTCTCGCTTCCCGGGTTCGATTCCCGGCGGGGTCAGGGATTTTCTCTGCCTCGTGAGGGCTGGGTGTTGTGTGATGTCCTTAGGTTAGTTAGGTTTAAGTAGTTCTAAGTTCTAGGGGACTGATGACCATAGATGTTAAGTCCCATAGTGCTCAGAGCCATTTGAAACATTTTTATGCCAAGTAAACTGAATTTTCATGTCAATTTACAGTAGAAAAACAACAAGCTTCTAAAAGATTTAATGTTGGAAGAAATGGAAAAAAATATTGTGAGAGGTACATGGAAACTTAGTAGCTAAACCATATAAATAAAAGCAAATGCATTTTAAGCATTTTGCAACAACATAAGGATAGTTATAATACCATAAGTTGAAACTTTTCGAATTTCGAAAGCCTGTAAATTATATTAGTTCATTCACAGTGAATTTCACTCTTTAGGTGCTCTTGCAAGCTTTTGGAAAGACTATTTCGCAACTGAAGTTAGCATATACGGAGTCTGAAGCGACACAGGTTTCGGATCTCATAAAAGTGGTCATTCTGTGCTAGTTGAAACTATTTTAGCCCATTTTCCCAAGACAAACTCAATACCTCTTTTGCTTTCGTCAGCTTGTTAGAAGCACAGCAACTTTTTTTGTTTTTGAGTCTTGGTTTGGTGCGGCCCGCCACGAATTCCTCTCCTTCGCCAACCTCTTCATCTCAGAGAAGCACTCACCATAGATTCCTGAATAAGTATGCCTTTACATATAACTTCAGCCTTTCACAGTAACTCGTCGAGGATGGATAAGTCAAACGGTATGAGCAATTTAAATAATGATAAGGGCATAGTTTCGAGTCCTGAGTGGGAAAGTAGTTTTAAATATATTTTAGATAAACGGCAGCATCGGTCGTAAAGATTGAAATACTTTATTCTACACATCGATTCCAGTCACTGCGTGACCATCTTCAGTGCTAAAAGTACAAAGTTCGAATAGATTGGAATGTACACGAATCTGCATATTTGTATATGTCTTCCTGTTTTTATATTTTTTGATGGTGGTTATAAGTAGGGCCACATTTATGTTAAAATCCTCGTGTCCGATAGTTCTTGTATATTTTTAGCAATGAATATGGTCACACAGTGACCAAAATCGATCTGTAAAATAAGGGATTCCGATCTTTACGACCGGTGTTGTCATTTATCTAAAACGTATTGACGATACTACGGTCGTGGTGCACATGGTTCCCACTGGGATTAGACAAAATGGTTCAAATGGCTCTGAGCATTATGGGGCTTAACTTCTGAGGTCATCAGTCCCCTAGAACTTAGAACTACTTAAACCTAACTAACCTAAGGACATCACACATCCATGCTAGAGGCAGGATTCGAAACTGCGACCGTAGCGGTCGCGCGATTCCAGACTGTAGCGCCTAGAACCGCTCGGCCACACCGGCCGGCGGGATTAGACATTTAAAAATATAGTTTTAAGCTGTCACACAGTTACACATTAACGCACACTGTACATCAGAATGAAAATTTCATTCTAGAAAATGTTACGTACTAGATGATTACGTCTATCACATAGGAGTAACAACCAAAAGAGGTGGAATGAAGATCCCCTCAAAGGAACAAGTTCTGACACCTGTCTTATTCATTTTTGTATCTCAAGAAAATCGCCTTTGTGGACAGAGAAATAGAAAGGAAACACTCTGTGCAAATCATCTAGATACTTAAATCACATACTTCAAAAGAGAGAAACTAAGCCAAAGGGACCGAAAATCTTAAAGTGTATACTTCACAAAAGGGCAGCAAATAGCGAATTTCAAGTGCAACTTAATGGTGACATTGTTCAATATAACATAAATTTAAGGTTGGATATTCAACCAAAACCCTATGGGACAAAATCACGAAAAATTTAAATTGTAATCATCATGTGGAAAATGTTGTAAAGAAAGTAACAAAAGTAAACAAAGACTGTGTCTGACTGGAATTAAGCTTAGAAGGTGCAACAAATCTACTAAAGAGACTGATTACAGTACGCTTGTCCATCCTCTTCTGGAGTACCGCTGTGCGATATTGGATCTTTACTACGTAGGGTTCATGGACGAAAGCGAAAAGTCCAAAGAAGGGCAGCTTATTCTCTTTTACATCACGAAATAGGGGACAGAATACCACTTATGTGACAAACGAGTTGGCATGCCAACCATTAAACAGAGGCTTCCTTTCACTGCAGCGAGATCTTTTCATCAAATTTAATTCATCAGATTTCTCCTCCGAATGCAAAATTTTTGTCGTCTCCCACCGACACAGGGAGAAATGACCATAGTAATAAAATAGAAAAAACGAGATGATGCATGGAGTGATTTAGGTGTTCATTTTTTTCACGTGATATTCGATAAATTGCACGTGGGCCGATGCCAAGTTATTAAGTGTGATACGGCGACTACAGAAAAACAAGACAAACAGGACACCTGCTGTCTAGACAGAGTGGAGGTGGGGAGGTTAACAACCAAAAACGGTTGGATGAGACAGAAGAGACGCTTGCAATCAAAGAGCTTGGCCTCTGCATGCTATGAAATCTGCCATAGCTGGGCCTGGACGAGTGAGACCAGATGGGGTGAAGATCCACCCATCCCATCTCATGAATGGCTACCAGCATGCAGATATTTGCACAATAACAAAAGATTCTTGAAGAAGGAATTGACAAAAGTGGCGTGTGAAGGGTGTGTAAATTAAGCAACTTCGCAACAAGAAGGAATTCTTTTGGAGAAATATTGTCGTGTTTAGCATGTGTGATTTTTGTGCATGTGAAAGGAGAGTGTTAAGTAACAACTATGATAAATGTCCCACGGTGTATCCTATCAACCGATCCGCTCTTTTAGTCGAGTTGTGTCATAGATTTCTTTGCAAAACTCTGTGTATGCACAAGTGAATGTAAATGAAGTCAGGATTAATCTCTGAGATCGAATGCTGGAATTAATGAATGATTAACACTATGAAATGCAGTGTCCTAGCAGTGAATCTTAAGGTGGCGAATTTACATTTCATCATTGATGAATATTAATTGTGATAACAGTCTGTTTACAAAATATATGAGAATCGTCAAGCATCGAAAACAATAACGAAATTACTACAGTTAGAATCGTACAATTATCTTGAGAAATACAGAACTGGAACTACTGGCTGGCATATTTACCCAATGGTTTCGGTACTGCTAAATAATCACTCTTGAAATTTATCTCAACGTGACTGTTTGTCTCAACAGAGAACTGAACAAACCCATAGATCTGAGGATACACTGACGAATGCCGGACAGTGAAACGTATCATGAATCTGAACTTAAAGCTTTTGATTGTCCTATCTTGCCACAGCTGGTAGCTGTTGTTGTTGTGGTCTTCAGTCCTGAGACTGGTTTCATGCAGCTCTCCATGCTACTCTATCTTGTGCAAGCTTCTTCATCTCCCAGTACCTACTGCAACCTACATCCTTTTGCATCTGCTTAGTGTAGTCATCTCTTAGTCTCCCTCTACGATTTTTACCCTCCAAGCTGCCCTCTAATACTAAATTGGCGATCCCTTGATGCCTCACAACATGTCCTACCAACCGATCCCTTCTTCTGGTCAAGTTGTGCCACAAACTTCTCTTCTCCCCAATCCTATTCAACACTTCCTCATTAGTTATGTGATCTACCCATCTAATCTTCAGCATTCTTCTGTAGTACCACATTTCGAAAGCTTCTATTCTCTTCTTGTCCAAACTAGTTATCGTCCATGTTTCACTTCCATACATGGCTACACTCCATACAAATACTTTCAGAAATAACTGCCTGACACTTAAATCTATACTCGATGTTAACAAATTTCTCTTCTTCAGTAACGTTTTCCTTGCCATTGACAGTCTACATTTTATATCCTCTCTACTTCGACCATCATCAGTTATTTTGCTCCCCAAATAGCAAAACACCTTTAATACTTTAAGTGTCTCATTTCCTAATCTAATTCCTTCAGCATCACCCGACTTAATTCGACTACATTCCATTATCCTCGTTTTGCTTTTGTTGATGTTCATCTTATATCCTCCTTTCAAGACACTATCCATTCCGTTCAACTGGTCTTCCAAGTCCTTTGCTGTCTCTGACAGAATTACGATGTCATCGGCGAACCTCAACATTTTTATTCCTTCTCCATCGATTTTAATACCTACTCCGAATTTTTCTTTTGTTTCCTTCACTGCTTGCTCAATATACAGATTGGATAACATCGGGGAGAGACTACAGCCCTGTCTCACTCCCTTCCCAACCACTGCTTCAGTTTCATGCCTCTTGATTCTTATAACTGCCATCTGGTTTCTGTACAAATTGTAAATAGCCTTTCGCTTCCTGTATTTTTCCCCTGCTACCTTCAGAATTTTAAAGAGAGTATTCCAGTCAACATTGTCAAAAGCTTTCTCTAAGTCTACAAATGCTAGAAACGTAGGTTTGCCCTTCCTTAATCTAGCTTCTAAGATAAGTCGTAAGGTCAGTATTGCCTCACGTGTTCCAACATTTCTACGGAATCCAAATGATCTTCCCTGAGGTCGGCTTCTACTAGATTTTCCATTCATCTGTAAAGAATTCGCGTTAGTATTTTTGCAGCTGTGACTTATTAAACTGATAGTTCGGTAATTTTCACATCTGTCAACACCTGCTTTCTTTGGGATTTGAATTATTATATTCTTCTTGAAGTCTGAGGGTATTTCGCCTGTCTCATACATCTTGCTCACCAGATGGTACAGTTTTGTCAGGACTGGCTCTCCCAAGGCCGTCAGTAGTTCTAATGGAATGCTGTCTATTCCCGGGGCCTTTTTCCGACTCAGATCTTTCAGTGCTCTGTCAAACTCTTGACGCAGTATCGTATCTCCCATTTCATCTTCATCTACATCCTTTTTCATTTCCATAATACTGTCCTCAAGTACTTCGCCCTTGTATAGACCGTCTATATACTCCTTCCACCTTTCTGCTTTCCCTTCTTTCCTTAGAACTGGGTTTCCATCTGAGCTCTTGATGTTCATACAAGTCATTCTTTTATCTCCAAAGGTCTCTTTAATTTTCCTGTAGGCAGTATCTTTCTTACCTCTAGTGAGATAAGCCTCTACATCCTTACATTTGTCCTCTAGCCATTTCTGCTTAGCCATTTTGCACTTCCTGTCGATGTCATTTACTGCATTTTTATATTTTCTCCTTTCATCAATTAAATTCAATATTTTTTCTGTTACCCAAGGATTTCTACTAACTTTCGTCTTTTTACCTACTTGATCCTCTGCTGCCTTAACTGCTTCATCCCTCAAAGCTACCCATTCTTCTTCTACCGTATTTCTTTCCCCCATTCCTGTCAATTGCTCCCTTATGCTCTCCCTGAAACTCTGTGCAACCTCTGGTTCTTTTAGTTTATCCAGGTCCCATCTCCTTAAATTCCCACCTTTTTGCAGTTTCTTTAGTTTTAATCTACAGGTCATAACCAATAGTTTGTGGTCAGAGTCCACATCTGCCGCTGGAAATGTCTTACAATTTAGAACCTGGTTCCTAAATCTCTGTCTTACGATTATATAATCTATCTGAAACCTGTCAGTATCTCCAGGCTTCTTCCATGTATACAGCCTTCTTTTATGGTTCTTGAACCAAGTATTAGCTATGATTAAGTTGTTCTCTGTGCAAAATTCTACCAGGCGGCTTCCTCTTTCATTTCATTGCCCCACTCCATATTCACCTACTACGTTTCCTTCTCTCCCTTTTCCTACTACCGAATTCCAGTCACCCATGACTATTAATTTTTCGTCACCCTTCACTATCTGAATAATTTCTTTTATTTGATCATACATTTCTTCATTTTCTTCGTCATCTGCAGAGCTAGTTGGCATATAAACTTATACTACTGTAGTAGGTGTGGGCTTCGTATCTATCTTGGCCACAATAATGCGTTCACCATGCTGTTTGTAGTAGCTTACCCGCATTCCTATTTTCCTAATCATTATTAAACCTACTCCTGCATTACCCCTATGTGATTTTGTGTTTATAACCCTGTAGTCACCTGAACAAAAGTCTTGTTCCTCCTGCCACCGAACTTCACTAATTCCCACTATATCTAACTTTAACCTATCCATTTCCCTTTTTAAATTTTCTAACCTGCCTGCCCGATTAAGGGATCTGACATTCCACGCTCCGATCCGTAGAACGCCAGTTTTCTTTCTCCTGATAACGACATCCTCTTGATTAGTCCCCGCCCGGAGATCCGAATGAGGGACTATTTTACCTCCGGAATATTTTACCCAAGAGGACGCCATCATCATTTAATCATACAGTAAAGCTGCATGCCTTCGGGAAAGAATACGGCTGTAGTTTCCCCTTGTTTCAGCCGTTTTCAGTACCAGCACAGCAAGGCCGTTTTGGTTATTGTTACAAGGCCAGATCAGTCAATCATCCAGACCGTTGCCTCGGCAGCTACTGAAAAGGCTACTGCCCCTCTTCAGCTGGTAGCTATGCTCGGCATAATCTTTGATGTAATATGAGCAGCGTGCTGACACCGTGTGTCTCTGCCACGGAATTCGACGCTAGGATTGCTCTACTTGATGGCTCCTTCAGTTTGCAGTCTGCAGAGAACAGACCAAACCCAGAGTCAAAACCTTTATTTCCAAGCCAGTAAGGAAATAACTGCTCCCGTCTTGTACCAAACAAATTTTGGGCTTGCAGCCGGTCGTCGTTTAAGTCCTTCCATGATACTTCGACGACACTTTCCAGTCATCTTCAGGTAGGCCGTAGAAAACTGATTAAGACTCACTCCATTCGGCAATAAATAGCGCATTGCGAGTATTTTGCTCATGCATCAAAATCAAGTTGACAAAGGATGGCACTTCCCAGGGGCAGCGCCCGTGCTGGTGGAACCGTGGAACTCAGCTGTCCTCTGCATTGCTGTTCGCCGCGGCCGTTAACACACTCTGTAGTCTTCCATTAGAACAAATCGTGGAGATGAGGTTTCATGCACAGTTCAACTGGTAACCGCTATCACGGTTCATCAGCTTTTTCACCAGGCGTTTTTCCGTGGATTTTCACAGCCGAGTTCTGCAGCTCCACCCCCGACAGCACTGCAGCCGCCAAATGTTTTCCGTCTGTCAAGTTGATTTTGATGCATGTGCAGGATACTTGCAGCATACTATATACTGTGGAATGGAGTGAGCCTTTGGCAGTATTCGCTGTCTCACCTGTAGATGAATGTCAAATGCCCAGTCAAAATATCACGAAAAGAATTAAACGACGAAGCCCGAAATTTGTTTGAACATTTAATATGCTGCGAAAATTTTAAAATCCACATGCTCCCTTCTTCATGCAAAAAAGAAAACCTTGACCACTGATCCTCTCTAATGCTACATCAGTCTGCCAGTGGCAGGGTTGCTTTTTTTAACAAAATATGCTTTCAAAAGAATCGATGATTTCAATTTCCTCCCCTCTATTCCAAAAACGCAACGAATTACGTTATTCTGACATGACTTCTGTCCCACCAATTAATGCACTCTCAGCTACCAGCTGGCCTCACATTACAGGTCCTGGGAAAAGCTAAAAAACTGTGCTTGAGGCCGGCTGCTAGCTTCCCAGAATCTTATGAACCTGTGGTATGTCAGAGCAGTTTTGTAAATTTTGTTTTCGAAAGCTGGGAGATGTTTCTGTGCTGGAACCATTTTTCTTAACATGATCTGAGTGCCTACCTCCTGCTGGCTGAGGCTCGTTATCTGGAATTAATGGTTTCATCTCGGACATTCGAAGATGATGCCTGCTATAAACTATACAATAGGCCGGCAGTGGAAGGCCGAGCTGACTTTTCCCAGACAACTAGAGAGCAGCTATACCTGCCAATCACCTCACCGCAATTATGCAGACGGCCGCATTCCCTCAGCTCACTGGGAGCCGTTTCGCCAAGCCTCTTTACATCTCAACAGTCTTGTATCTGCAGTGTTTATCATTTTCAGAACTCAGTGGGAAATGCAGATGACATAGCCAGCGCTGTATCAAATTACAGTATGTTAAAAAGAGGATACAAAACCAGCAAATACAATCGTTATAATCTGATAATTCCCTCTAAACTAAACCATCTCCCCTCCGATTGCACAATTAATAATACATAAATAAAAAGAAATGAGCCAAATGGCTTGCCACCACCTTCTTTCACAGAATTCAAATTACTACCTTTTCTTTAGTTATCTGACTTATCCATCTAATCCTTGACAGTCTTCTGTAACACATTTAAAAGGAAAATCTTCTTGTCTGACCTATTTATCATCCCTGTTTTACTTTAATAGAATCCTACGCTTCAGATAAATACGTTCAGAAACGATTTCCTAGTTCTTAAATTTGTATACAGTAAAAAGTTTCTCTTTCTCAGAAATGCAAAATACATTGCTGGTGACTAAAATTACATCAGTAAAGGTTAAAGTTGTTAAATTATTTTAGGGGTAATGGATGTGAAATCTAGTACACAGAGCTGACAGTTCTTGGCACAACCATGGTTCCAGTCAGCTGATCGCAGAGTCGAGATGAGTTTGGATGATATACTGCTTCAGTTCTAAGCCAAAGTTTATCTATCGTGGTCACATGCCAGTATTTTGGCAGCACTTGATGTGTTGGGGATTGATCTGCAGAATGTGACTGGAACATGGTTTACATCCCCTCAGTTTCTCAGTTATCATTATTTTAAAAAATTATTTTTATTAGAGTAATACCTGCCAGAAAAAAACCTGCACAGTTAACTTATTACAGTATTCGATGCACTTGTTTACAACAAGAGAAAAAACCACTTATGAAATTTCACATAAAACAACATGACCAAAAGGGGTGCGTGACTGAGATACAACATTTCTCCATGCTTCACGTCAGGCTGCTAACCTATCTGCCCTTACCTGTTATGCCATTTGTCTTATGCTGTACTCCCATATGTGAAATTTGACTGACGTTTGCATGAATACGACACTCTTAATGATGTCGGCACACTATTAAAGAAATAATACACTGATGTGTCAAAAGTCTGTGAATAGTGTGATTCGTACATATACAGATGGCAATAGTATAACATACACAAGATTTGAAAGGGCAGTGCAATGGTGAAGCTACCATTTCTACTCAGGTGATTCATGAAGAAAGTTTTCCGAAGTTATCATGCCCACGCGACACTAATTAACAGAATTTGAATGTGGAATGGTAGCTGCAGCTAGAAGTATGAGACACTCCATTTCGGAAATGGTTGGGGAATTCAGAATTCCGAGATCCACAGTGTCAAGAGTGTGCCAAGAATACCAGATTTCAGGCATTACTTCTCACCACAGAAAATGGACTGTCCGACAGTCTTCACTTAACAACCGAGAACAGTGGCGTTTGTGTAAAGTTGTCAATGCTAACAGGTATGCAACCCGGTTTGAAATAAACCCAGAAATCAGTGTGAGACGGCTATAAAGATAGCCTGGCTCAATATTTCTGCAGAGGACTAAGAACACGTGCCGAGTAAAACTGTGAGGGACGGGAAAAACCCTCCGTGGTACAACAACAAAGTTAGGAAACTACTGCGAAAGCAAAGAGAGCTTTACTCCAAGTTTAAACGCAGCCAAAACCTCTCAGACAAACAGAAGCTAAACGATGTCAAAGTTAGCGTAAAGATGGCTATGCGTGAAGCGTTCAGTGAATTCGAAAGTAAAATTCTATGTACTGACTCGACAGAAAATCCTAGGAAGTTCTGGTCTTACGTTAAATCAGTAAGTGGCTCGAAGCAGCATATCCAGACACTCCGGAATGATGATGGCATTGAATCAGAGGATGACACACGTAAAGCTGAAATACTAAATTCCTTTTTCCAAAGCTCTTTCACAGAGGAAGACTGCACTGCAGTTCCTTCTCTAAATCCTCGCACAAACGAAAAAATGGCGGACATCGAAATAAGTGTCCAAGGAATAGAAAAGCAGCTGGAATCACTCAACACAGGAAAGTCCACTGGACCTGACGGGATACCAATTCGATTCTACACAGAGTACGCGAAAGAACTTGCCCCCCTTCTAACAGCCGTGTACCGCAAGTCTCTAGAGGAACGGAAGGTTCCAAATGATTGGAAAAGAGCACAGGTAGTCCCAGCCTTCAAGAAAGGTCGTCGAGCAGATGCGCAAAACTATAGACCTATATCTCTGACGTCGATCTGTTGTAGAATTTTAGAACACGTATTTTGCTCGAGTACCATGTCGTTTTTGGAAACCCAGAATCTACTCTGTAGGAATCAACATGGATTCCGGAAACAGCGATCGTGTGAGACCCAACTCGCTTTATTTGTTCATGAGACCCAGAAAATATTAGATACAGGCTCCCAGGTAGATGCTATTTTTCTTGATTTCCGGAAGGCGTTCGATACAGTTCCGCGCTGTCGCCTGATAAAGTAAGAGCCTACGGAATATCAGACCAGCTGTGTGGCTGGATTGAAGAGTTTTTAGCAAACAGAACACAGCATGTTGTTATCAATGGAGAGACGTCTACAGACGTTAAAGTAACCTCTGCTGTGCCACAGGGGAGTGTTATGGGACCATTGCTTTTCACAATATATATAAATGACCTAGTAGATAGTGTCGGAAATTCCATGCGGCTTTTCGTGGATAATGCTGTAGTATACAGAGAAGTTGCAGCATTAGAAAATTGTAGCGAAATGCAGGAAGATCTACAGCGGATAGGATCTTGGTGCAGGGAGTGGCAACTGACCCTTAACATAGACAAATGTAATGTATTGCGAATACATAGAAAGAAGGATCCTTTACTGTATGATTATATGATAGCGGAACAAACACTGGTAGCAGTTACTTCTGTAAAATATCTGTGAGTATGCGTGCGGAACGATTTGAAGTGGAATGATCATATAAAATTAATTGTTGATAAGGTGGGTACCAGGTTGAGATTCATTGGGAGAGTCCTTAGAAAATGAAGTCCATGAACAAAGGAGGTGGCTTACTTGAGTATTGCTCATCAGTGTGGCATCCGTACCAGATCGGGTTGACGGAGGAGATAGAGAAGATCCAAAGAAGAGCGGCGCGTTTCGTCACAGGGTTATTTGGTAACCGTGATAGCGTTACGGAGAAGTTTAACAAACTCAAGTGGCAAACTCTGCAAGAGAGGCGGTCTGCATCGCGGTGTAGCTTGCTCGCCAGGTTTCGAGAGGGTGCGTTTCTGGATGAGGTATCGAATATATTGCTTCCCCCTACTTATACCTCCCGAGGAGATCACGAATGTAAAATTAGAGAGATTAGAGCGCGCACGGAGGCTTTCAAACAGTCGTTCTTCCCGCGAACCATACGAGACTGGAACAGGAAAGAGAGGTAATGACAGTGGCACGTAAAGTGCCCTCCGCCACACACCGTTGGGTGGCTTGCGGAGTATAAATGTAGATGTAGATGTAGAACACATTGTTAAATCAATGCCGCCTCAAGCTGTTGCATTATGCTGAGCAAAAGGAGGTCTATCACTGTATTAGGGGGTATCCCATTACTTTTGTCACCTAAATGTAAACTAGACAAGAAAAAAATCAGATAACGTATTATTGACACCGTTTGCGTTCCAATTAGTTTGGTGTACATACATTATGGCATATATGCAAAACCTGGCAATATCACTCATCAGAACTGAAGGAAAATAGTTCCGATTGACAAGTCAATTCTACCATACCAAACTAGCTACTTACATATCATTAAATTCACTTTGCACTCTGCCGAATGGAACTTAGACACTAACCGCTAGGATCTGCTGCCAATAAGTCACACGATTTCTCCAAGAAACAAGATACGCTAATCCCACAATTACAACCAGATAACGAGCAACAATCTATCGCAAAACTGAAATAATACACAACTGCATAATCAACATCGTTCAGTTAACTGGCATTCAGTTGAGTGACATAAGCTTTTTTCAATTAGCGTATCTTTGTTTAAGTGTGTCGATATTGGAACCATCAAATATAGTTTCAAGCACTGCCTATGCGAATTTACATATTCAAACTTAATCAACATAAAATGAACAAACACAAAGCTTTTTATATAACTAGGATGAACTGCCATTAGACATAGATCCTACCTCACTCAAGCCATGACACTTTCTTCTCTTCACAATGGCCCGTCACCCCTACTTATAACTTTTTGGACTTCTGTGATGTCAGACAAGCAGCTCTTCTAATTACACTCCTGGAAATGGAAAAAAGAACACATTGACACCGGTGTGTCAGACCCACCATACTTGCTCCGGACACTGCGAGAGGGCTGTACAAGCAATGATCACACGCACGGCACAGCGGACACACCAGGAACCGCGGTGTTGGGCGTAGAATGGCGCTAGCTGCGCAGCATTTGTGCACCGCCGTCGTCAGTGTCAGCCAGTTTGCCGAGGCATACGGAGCTCCATCGCAGTCTTTAACACTGGTAGCATGCCGCGACAGCGTGGACGTGAACCGTATGTGCAGTTGACGGACTTTGAGCGAGGGCGTATAGTGGGCATGCGGGAGGCCGGGTGGACGTACCGCCGAATTGCTTAACACGTGGGGTGTACATCGATGTTGTCGCCAGTGGTCGGCGGAAGGTGCACGTGCCCGTCGACCTGGGACCGGACCGCAGCGACGCACGGATGCACGCCAAGACCGTAGGATCCTACGCAGTGCCGTAGGGGACCGCACCGCCACTTCCCAGCAAATTAGGGACACTGTTGTTCCTGGCGTATCGGCGAGGACCATTCGCAACCGTCTCCATGAAGCTGGGCTACGGTCCCGCACACCGTTAGGCCGTCTTCCGCTCACGCCCCAACATCGTGCAGCCCGCTTCCAGTGGTGTCGCGACAGGCGTGAATGGAGGGACGAATGGAGACGTGTCGTCTTCAGCGATGAAAGTCGCTTCTGCCTTGGTGCCAATGATGGTCGTATGCGTGTTTGGCGCCGTGCAGGTGAGCGCCACAGTCAGGACTGCATACGACCGAGGCACACAGGGCCAACACCCGGCATCATGATGTGGGGAGCGATCTCCTACACTGGCCGTACACCTCTGGTGATCGTCGAGGGGACACTGAATAGTGCACGGTTCATCCAAACCGTCATAGAACCCATCGTTCTACCATTCCTAGATCGGCAATGGAACTTGCTGTTCCAACAGGACAATGCACGTCCGCATGTATCCCGTGCCACCCAACGTGCTCTAGAAGGTGTAAGTCAACTACCCTGGCCAGCAAGATCTCCGGATCTGTCCCCCATTGAGCATGTTTGGGACTGGATGAAGCGTCGTCTCACGCGGTCTGCACGTCCAGCACGAACGCTGGTCCAACTGAGGCGCCAGGTGGAAATGGCATGGCTCGCCTTTCCACAGGACTACATCCAGCATCTCTACGATCGCGTCCATGGGAGAATAGCAGCCTGCATTGCTGCGAAAGGTGGATATACACTGTACTAGTGCCGACATTGTGCATGCTCTGTTGCCTGTGTCTATGTGCCTGTGGTTCTGTCAGTGTGATCATGTGATGTATCTGACCCCAGGAATGTGTCAATAAAGTTTCCCCTTCCTGGGACAATGAATTCACGGTGTTCTTATTTCAATTTCCAGGAGTGTATGTTTTTCGGATGGACTGCTTTTCTTTCTTCAGCTGTCCACAGCTTGCACTCATCCACCTGCTAGTTGTGATGGTGTCGTCACCCAGAAACTGCATCTACCTTTTAGGTTTTGCCCTTCATACTCTGACACCTGCTTCCTGAAATTTTTCCGACGCCACACTCTAAGCTCCTACACGATGACCTGGCGTCCTTTAGAGCTCTGTCACCCTACCTCACGACAATGGTTGCCTTTGGCCTGTGCGTGGCGTCACAAATTTTGATTTCAGTGCTAACTAAAACGCATGTATCACGTGATCCGTAACTCCGATCACCATGCGCTTTTCCCCAAACGCTATTATATGATCTATTGCCCCCATACACATTCTGTTCCAGTCACCTTCCCGGTATACAATTGTTGTGATTCCAGAACAAAGTACAATCGATAATGATCTACGTCAGTGAGTGTAGCATCATCACTGCCACATCTGATGATGACCAGGGCAACAGTCCAACACTCTTTGTATTGAGACAGGTCCGGACGACAGAGAAGGTAGCGACTAGGCAGTTAAAGCAATCACTTGCAACGTTTCTGCTGCTACCTCAGATAGAAGTTTTGGTTGGACATGAGCAGTCCCAGAAGCCAGTGATTGGTAACATTTACCATGATCAAAAAGTTATACAAGATGTCGAAAATTGTTCCATGACTAATTTTCACCTTTTCCACTGTCGCCTCCAATATGATACACAATTCTTTGAGCATCATTGCCTCCACTTCTCTTGCGATTCCCAGTTATTCACAGAAAAATGGTCTGCCACGTCATTATTGTCCTTGAGATGTTCGAAAACACTGGAAGCGTCTGTGCCACATGATCACTGTGTCATATGATGATGCTTTGCCACAGTACACTCCATCACCTCATTATTCAGCGCTGTTTCCCTTGGAATGGAGAAGACGATTCACCCCATGAACCTACACTTCATCAATGGACTGCTCCATTTTGATTTGCCTCCTTCCCAGAGGAGTGCCACAAAACAATGGTTCCGAGATTTTAATACGTATTCAGACTACAGACATGTACCTGGAAACAAATAAAAAATAATTATTTAGCGTTAGGGTTTCGAAGTGGTTTCGAGATGGTAATAAAACGCTAGGACGACACCTTGTGTTCAATCTTAATTTGTAAATGCCACACCCAGGTATAACTATAGTACAATTATTAAATATCATTACAGACTCAAAAAAGACCATCACAACATTTAATGGTGGCCAGCGGGGACCTCAACAATTTCCATCACTACATAATTCGCATCCAGTGTGGGTGACTAAATCCATCATTACATATTACAGAAAATGTAGTGAGCAAGAAGTACTATTTTATTTTATGAACTACAGTAACCAGCTGGTTACCATACTTCTTAAAATAATGCAATACAGAGCCATGGAACACAACAACCAATAAAATGGATAAATTATTGAGAATCTAGTAACCAAGCATAACCAGACAAACATAATGAATATAATTTTCTGGCCGTGTCTGTGGACTGTTTCCTTTGCTGTTCTGAACGCCAGAACTAATTTATGATGGGATGATGGATCGATCTTTCCCCAGTCCTTCTAACTGGTTGTGTTGTGGGCCCACTACGCTAGCTTAAAGGCTAGTGAGTTCCCATGACGGCCTATGTTTGCAGCCTTTGGAAAGACACCTTTGGAAAGTCCTATTGGTGCATCGGCGCTGACTTGATGTTGCGCACTTCGTCGTATCAATGATGCGGCCACCGAATGTTGTTGGGTTCCTTTCGTGACAGTGACGTATGCTTTGGGTCATTCGTTGTTCTAAGCCATCTGATTCCTTAATAATTTCCTTTATATCCTCACAGCCACCAGTCACAAAGCAGACTTTAGAGGCGGTCTCCTGTGATGGCGAAACCATTTTCATGT
Organism: Schistocerca gregaria; assembly: GCF_023897955.1. Taxonomy (NCBI): domain Eukaryota; kingdom Metazoa; phylum Arthropoda; class Insecta; order Orthoptera; family Acrididae; genus Schistocerca; species Schistocerca gregaria. The sequence goes on from NC_064922.1 coordinate 427,372,566, forward strand.
GTGAGAAGGAGACCCGCAACTGAGCTCCACAGTAGGGTCAGATAATTAACCACTTTAGTTGTAAATCCCCACAATTATTTGAAAAAAGTTTTAAGTGTTATACAGTCTCTTATTATAATTTCTTCATTTTCCCTTCTGCAATGTTGCACAACTGAAGATGGGCTTACAAGATTCCAAAACCAGTTGTGAGTCTGAACTTATACAACTATTTTCCACTGAAGCTGTTAATTATCTGATTCTACTTTCTCGTGTACTTATTGATTTTAACATCTGTAAGTAACCAATGGAACGGGATAGATAACATATTGAATACAGGGTAATGAAATATAGTGGAATTCAATCAAGTGACGCTGAGAGAACTGCGTTAAGAAATGAGAGATGAGAAGTAGTGGATGAACTTTTACTATTTGGGCAGAAAAATAACTGATGTGACCGTCGTGGAGAGGAAACAAACTGCAGACTGGCAATAGCATCGTTCCGAGAAAGAAAAAATTGTTGAGTATCGATTATAAATTTAATGTTAGAGAGTTTATTCCTGAAGGAATTTGTACGGACTGTAGCCTTGTACAGCACTGACACGTGAACGGTACACAGCGAACAGCGTGGACTAGAAGGTTCTGAAATGTGGTGCTATGGAAAAATGCTGAAAGTTGGATGAACAAACAGAATAGCTGATGACGAGGTACTGAATCGAATTTGTGAGCAAAGAAAGTTGTGTCCTAACTTGACTAAAAGAAGGGCTGTTGAGAGGCGAGATGGACTAGTCAATTTGGTAATAGAGAGAGGTAAAAATTGTAGAAGAGACCATGCCTGTAGTTCAGTAAATGGGTTAAAATGAATGTGGGTTGCAGTACTTACGCAGAGATGAAGATGCACAGGATAGACTATCGCGGGGGGCGGCATACCAGTCCTCAGATAGAAGACCACAGCAACAATTAAGCTGTTGCCCTAGCTGATATTGTGCATAAATTAATTTGTTGTTGCGAAAGGAAGTTCTCGTCAAGAAGGCAGTGTTGTTATTCTGTACATTTAATTTTCATCATCATCATCATTCAAGACTGATTATGCCTTTCAGCGTCCAGTCTGGAGCATAGCCCCCTTATAAAATTCCTCCACGATCCCATTGGTGCCACTTCTGATGTTAAACCTATTACATCATAACCATTCTTAACCGAATCCAGGTACCTTCTCCTTGGTCTGCCTCGACTCCTCCTACCCTCTACTGCTGAACCCATGAGTCTCTTGGGTAATCTTGCTTCTCCCATGCGTGTAACATAACCCCACCATCTAAGCCTGTTCGCCCTGACTGCAACATCTATAGTGTTCATTCCCAGTTTTTCTTTGATTTCCTCGTTGTGGACACCCTCCTGCCATTGTTCCCATCTACTAGTACCTGCAATCATACTAGCTACTTTCATATCCGTAACCTCAACCTTGTTGATAAGGTAACCTGAATCCACCCAGCTTTCGCTCCCATACAACAAAGTTGTCGAAAGATTGAACGGTGCACAGATAACTTAGTCTTGGTACTGACTTCCTTCTTGCAGAAGAGAGTAGATCGTAGCTGAGCGCTTACTGCATTAGCTTTGCTACACCTCGCTTCCATTTCTTTCACTATGTTGCCATCCTGTGAGAATATGCATCCTAAGTACTTGAAACCGTCCACCTGTTCTAACTTTGCTCCTCCTATTTGGCACTCAATCCTTTTTTTTTTCCCACTGACATTACTTTCGTTTTGGAGATGCTAATCTTCATACCATAGTCCTTACATTATTGCACCTACGCTGGGTTCCATTTCTTTCCTGATGTAAAGCCCTACACCCCATTGTGCTATTCCTGCTTTGACTCCTGACAGGTAGACCTTGTATTCTCCCACTTCCTCTTCTTTCTCACCCATTACCCGAATGTCACTAACAGTTAAAACGTCCATCCCCATCTTACTTGCAGCCTCTGCCAGCTCTACCTTCTTCCCAGAGTAGCCCCCATTGATATTAATAGCTCCCCATCTCATTACCATTTGCTTGTCAAGTCGTATCTTAATTTTGCTAAACTGATTTTACTTTTTAAAATGGTTTTAGTGTCAGAGTTCATCGTTCTTAAATAGAAGTTATGACGGTATTAGAGTTACGTATTTTGTGTTAAATGTTGAATTCTCCAATAGGAGTAAATAACACTGAGCGGTATAATATTTTCACTATTTTCTACAGGGTTTAATATTCAATAAATTATTTAGAAATTATTATAACATATCTTTTACAAATTCGGCTCAGTTTTCCCACTTAGATCATGCCTGGTACAAATAATAATTGATGTTATCGAGTGGTCTATCATTTAGACTGAATGCAAAACAAACATCAATTAATGTAAAACAGTGTTGTAGGTACTTGTAGTAAAATTATTATACAACTGAAGCGTCTCTATGTGAGGCTCATTACGAGATTTTATTTAAAGTAACCTCTCCTTTCAGTATCTCTAGCACCTCAATGTACACGCTGTGTCCCAGTTCCTTGAGGACTGCTTGCGTGAAATTCCAAACTGGAATTCTACCCGAGGGCGAGCTGCGTCGTTACGATCCTTGAAGTTTTGGCAACAGCCGTGCAGCAGGGGTCATGGCCGTGAATGTAGTAGAACGTGTCTAATACTCGTCGCAAAACGGTGGTGGAGCAGCGAGGTAACCTCATGTTTTGAGCTAAGTTTTGTGTTTGTGGGCGAGAATTCATCGAATTCGACACAAACACCGAGAGATAGATTCCTGGTCGCTCTTCTAAGGAAAAGCCTAAACCCAGAAAGCAAAGCTCGTGTTTGAGTTTTCCGCCAGTAAATGGATCTCAGACCTGGATCACTAGCCATATTCATCGGATTTGGCCTCAACCGGATTGTGGTTGTTCTTCAATTTAAAGTTGGCAGTGAACCGCACTGCTATGACGCAGTTAAGGACATCCAAGAAAGCTGTACTGCAGTACCAAATGCAGTTCCAAAAGAGGACTACGGTGACTGTTCCAAAGCATTTTTATAACGGTTTCAATTGTGTACTGATTCAGGAGAAGACTATTTTGTATAAATAAAGTGATTTTTTGAACATTCCTTGAGTTTCGTTTTTCATAGCCACATGCCTAACGGAAATGGAACACACCGTGTAGGTTGGCATAATACAATAGGTGTGCTCTCTGAACATAAACCTCGTTTTCGTTAACGGGGCTCTACACTGTCCGCTAGAAGCTTGGTCAGATCGATTGCTCGTAAGAGCTTCTCCTTCATAGTTCAGTCAATGTTTGGATTTGTGTAAGCTTTCAGTCTAGATGAAGCTCTATCGCTCTTCCCTAATAGCTTTATAATTTGTGTTTTATGTTTTACTTTTATATTGTTGGTTAGTAGGTTATTGTCTGATTTAACTAGTAATTTGAACACGTAGAAGCGTGTTGGTTGGGTAACGATTCAGTTCATTCAGCTTCTCATTCTCCTAAAGATGAGTGCGTGTGCATTATATGTTTGTGATTTTGCCACTGATTTGTCCATCCGTTTTATTCTGTAGTTTCCATTGTTCGATACCTGCTCTTGTTCATTATCACCACCTGTTAGTGTTCATGTTGAAGAGCTTTCAGTTCTCACATCTTGTTACCTAGCCACAAATTCAGTGCAATTCCACTTTGCTTATTCTAAAATTTCTATTTGTTCGGTACTTAACGTTGACCGTTACCAACAGGTGTTCGTGTTTTCTTTTACAAACATTCTGTGTTGTAGATTCCGTAATCTTCCTCTTATACAGTGTATTGAATTTAAATGAGTTTTTTAGTTCATGTTTTGATCCTCGGGTGTGTATTTCGATGGTAATTTTACGTCTTCATTCCGCGTCTTAAAATCGAGGGAGCAGCATCTCTGCTAGTCACGTGTGGTCACCTTAGCAGCTGCAGGTGGGTGTTAACTGCGTGTACGGTTAACCCATCCTTTGATTATTCCCGTCCCATAAACCACGAATTTAGTTGCGGACTCAGAAAAAAGTTTTAGCATTTATCAAGAATGGAACTTAATACGTGTCAGACACCAACAATAGTCACATTTTATTAGGCTCACAAATGCTTTAACTAATATATCAAAGTCAATAAATGTTCACTTTTCCTGTAACTGTATTCAAACTTACAGTGACTGATTCATCCCACGCTCCAACCACCTCTGAGCCAGGGCGCATCCTACAGCATTTCCTAGGGCAATAATTTAATACATGCAATCGTTTTTCATGAATTATGAATTATTTAAATTAGTTTTACCTTCTGTTGGTCCCACAGCATCGTATACTCCAGTATAAAGCAGAATGAAAATTAGTGCTGCAAAACTAGCTGCAATAAGGTAATACGATAACAGCAATAAGACGAAAAATGGCTGTCGTGTAAAATATTAAAAAAATATATATATTACCTTATTGCAGCTACTTTTGGAGCATTAATTTTCATTATTTAAATTAGTCCAAGGTTCAATACGTCGGATTTTACATTCTTAAATGGACGGCCTTCGGCTACCAAACCTGAGCCAAGCCTATTCAGGCTGCAGCCGCAGTGTTTAAGTGTGCTACTTCCTGCGAAGTACGCCAACAAGCGATAGCATCAGCTAACATGCTGTTTCTCTTTTTAATATTGCAACGTTTTACAAATAACGTAGTAACCTTTTACTACATATAGCTGCTACTTGTTTATCATTACATTAATCTCATCGGACCAAATACTCTAATGGAAAAAAATCGCAACACCGAAAAATGATTAGTGTAAAGTAATGAAATTTCGGGAATACATTTGTCTGGGTAACACATCTAAATGATTAACATTGCAAGATTACAGTTAATGTAAGCGCTAGATATGCCCTTGAAAATGTGAACTGTGGTACATTAATAACCAATGTAACCGCCAGAATGTTGAATACTAGCATGAAAACGTGCATGTATTGTGTTATTCAGGTGCCAAATAACAGCTTGTGAGATAGAACCCCACGCCTGTTGCAGTTGGACCGTCAATACAGGGACGATTAATACTGTTCATGGATGACGCTAGAGTTATCGTCCGATGATGTCCCTTGTGTGCTCGATTGGAGATAGCTCTGGTGGTCGGGCAGGCTATGGCAACATGTCAACACCCTCTAGAGCACGTTGGGTTACAACAGCGGTATATGGGCGACCGTTATCCACTTGTAAAACACCCCCTGGAATGCTGTTCTTGAATGGCAGCACATCAGGTCGAATCACCAAATTAACGTACGAATTTGCAGTCAGGGTACTGGAGGTAACCACGAAAGTGCTCCTGCTGTCATACGAAATCGCACCCTCAGACCACAATTCCAGCTGTAAGTCCAGTGCGTCTACCATGCAGATAGGTTGGTTGCAGACTCTCAGCTGGTCCCCGCCTAATCAACAAACGGCTATAACTGACAACGAGGGTAACCAGCATTTTTCCGAGAGCAGGACAGACCACCACACTGCTCTTTCTCGCTTGACACCTCAGAAGTCGCAAATGGTGGTGGTTTGATGTCAATGGAATGCACGCTATAGTGCGTCTGACTCGAATCTGTCCTGGAAGTAACTGATTTGTGATAGCTTCTCGTGTCACTGCGGTACCAACTGCTGCTCATATTGCTGCTCCAGATGCAGTAGGATGCGCCAGAGCCATATACCGAGCACGATGGTCTTCCCTCTCGACAGTACCAAGAGCAGTCTGGAGCTCGGTCTTTTTGCGACCGTACATTGTCATGACCACCGCTGCCAGCAATCACGTACAGTGGTTACTGGCGTGAAATTTGAATAAACATCATCTTTCAGATTCAGAAACACGCCCACCAACTTTCATTTATGTTGCACAACTCTTTCGTCGTGTTGCGATTTTTTTTAATGTCAGTTTGTTAGTCACCAACTCAGCACGTAAATCGTTTTGGAGCACAGACAAGCATGTGACCCTCAACCGCTGACGTGAATCATGTGAAGTGTTGGGTGTGCCAGTCGGTTGTATGGAATGAAGGCAGCAAGAAGGGTCCACGTGGAGACGAGACGGATTGACAGGAAGGCGTTATAGTGTTTGGACTTGCCCCTGACCATACCCTGAACGAAGTTCCCCAATTTGTTGCTGTACCACCATGGATACGAGATTATGGCGACAGGAAATGCTGAATCACTCACGCCCACGTAACACGATGTAAGAACAGTTGTTGCTAGAGAAGCGCTCCACCAAAGCCACGGTACGGTCGTTTTGGTACACTACATAGATGACGTAGTAGCTGGTAGGTAGGGTTACCTGCGGTATTGGTAGCATTGGTAGGGAAAGCAAGATTAAAATAAAATATAAGTGAGAAGAAACTGGGAGCTGATGACTTTTTCTTGTTTTTTGTTTGTTTGTTTTGCATGTAAATTGAGGTGCACATACTTCACTGTTAGTCCATCCTGTATTCCATACCCATACAAAACACAGACTGCATTTTACAAGTAATTAACATTAGTTGATCGCATAACTTCTGGTCTGTTATGAAAACAAAGCAATTTCTTTTCATGAAAGTACAATTTACATGCACAAACAAAAAATGTATATTATTATTTTTGTTTTATGTACTTGATTGAAGGAAAGAGTTTCCTCTTATTGTTAATAAGTGTGAAAGTTGTTTATGAATAACAGAAACAAGTTTTATGTAAGCTTTTTTGAGAAAATTGCATTTCCTAGCGCTGTATGACAAATCTGTGTGGTTTTCGTATTTTTACTACAGCATCCCTAAGTCTCACGTTAAAAATCAACACTTCTCGAATAAAACGTGAATTAAATACTGAAAACTTCAATTTTTCCATAAATACTGTTAATTTTTAGGTAACATACAGGAGAACAGCTGTGCAGAACAAAAATGTTCCGTAGCTTACGTTGCCCTTTATATATTCTCAATCAGTTTCTGGACTGGTCATCGCCTCCAGTTGCTAGAGGAATCTAGTAAGACACAGACTGCATAAACATAAAAAAGCGATCAAAACGAGATAACGCCCGATAGATATGCAACACACCAACATACAGTAATGTGATTATGATCTTCAGTGCCCAAAGGTACTTGGAAAGCTACCGCAGTCTATGGTTGCTTACAGCAGTCTTCGGTAGCCTCCAGTAGTTTTACAATTCTAGTTGTCGCTAAAAGATCGTAACCGCCAAGAACATGAAACGAGTGTCGTGCCTTGTCAGTTACAAATACTGTCAGTTTCAAACCTGACAAGTATTGCTGCTGCCAGTGAATATAGACGCATATCAATCAGTTTTGGAGCGAAAACTGCGAAGTGTACATGCAATTGATATTTGCAGTGCTTCACAAAAGGACACTGCTGACAGCAGCACATAAAACTACACGACGTCACCGGGCCAAACGATCAAACGATACAGTAACAGTACACGCTTCCAGTCATGTACTATGGTTCGAAGAGTGCCATTTCACCTCTTTTCAAATGCAAAGCGTGGAGTCCACTGACTGCACAGTACTAGTGTATGGCGGGTGTAGCTAGGCTGATGCTTCTGTAATGTCTTGGAGGCGTTTTTCATATCACGACTTGCGTCCACTCTTACAGGTTACCGTGAAGAGGAAGCAGGATGTTTATTTCAACATTCTCGATAACCAAGGGTTGCTCTTTCTTCTACCGTTTTACAATGAGTATACTGTGGACACCCTCGTCTTCCAAGATGACAAGAGCGCGTTCTATGAAAACTAATGCATTCTGCCGCATATGGACTGGACCGACAAACCACCCAAACTCATTTCCAAAGGAAATGTCTGATATTATTTGAGCAGCAGGTTAAACGTAGCAGTCAGTATCGTGGTTGCTCTTAGAAATGTTAAAGTTCTTTTTTGATAAAACGCATTTTCGGCGTTATTGTGTTCTCGGTACTTTGTTTCATGTCCTAGATTTATCACAAACCGAAATTACAGAGGATATGTTTCAAATATTCATTACTAAAAGGGGCGTAGTAGTTTGTTGGTATTTGATCATGCTATTAAATCATGTCACGCAGTTTCACATGTCACTTACCTCTACGCTTGTTTCTTCATTCAGTTTATAACAGCAAATTTCCTTTTCCTTACTTCTTTTTTTCCAAAAAAGAGCAATTTACATGGTAGGTGTCTTCCCCAAGTTTGTAAGAATGATAAGATTTGATTGATGAAGACTAATAATAATGCAAATATTCAACTTTATTTATCATTACATACCAGAAAGTAATGTAATTTAAAAAAATTCAACTCCATCTGTCAAATAGAACCTTGTGACACCAACGAATCAAATAAAGTTGTATCATGTGGAGCTTTGGCGTTGTAGTTCGGCGAAGTGTGTCCTTGTCTGGAGACAAGACTGATCCATGCCCACCCCTCTACCCCCACCTTTAGCTCTCGTACACAGGAAAAAAATATTGTGCAGTGAGGTTTATTTTAAGAGTGGGTATTACGTAGATTTTTAACAGCGTCTACTTACCAGTTAGCATTCGTCGTATTAATAATACTCCACACTGTCATGTCTAGCCCCCTTCCCTTACAAACTATCATATGGACGCCCTAGAATTTGTTTGAATAAATTTTCATTGTGAATTACGTAGAGGTTCTACACTATAGATAACACTATTGTTTTAGGATTCCTGCAAGTGTAGGCACGAGGAATGTCAGTGAAGTGTAGGCACGAGGAATGTCAGTGAAGTTAGCACAGTTACGGAAAAAACTCATAAAAACCATTTTTCAAACCAAAATTCATTTTTACAAGAAAGACTATTTCTTAAAGTAATGTTGTACGTAGTTGCCACTATTGTTTAGACATTTGTCACAGAGGAAAACCAACATTTCTATGTACTATTCACAGTAAAATGCAGCCGGTGAAGACAATCGTTGCAGGACACTGTTTTTTGCGTCCTTTTCATCCAGAGGTGAAACTGTCAATGCGATACGGTACTGTGAACACTGAGAAAACGCAGGCGCGCGATTCAGAACCAAAGTCTTGGAAGGCTGAGTCAAGGGAATGTCTTGCTTCACGACAGCGTCGGTGACCGGCGTACAGCGCCTACTCGCATCTTCTGACTGCCACTTGTTTCTGAAGCGTGGTTTCGGAGGAAGGCACTTTGACAACGATGAGCGTTCAACTGTGGCTGTCTTCACTGGTGGCATCTTTCGATGAAGATGGCTCAGAAAAGTTGGTTTCCCCCCTGTGACAAATATCTGAATAATGGTGGCAGATATGTAAAAAAAAAACAGTCAAAGAAATACTCTTTCGTGAAAAAATAAATTTTGGCTCAAAGAACAATTGTTATTAGTTTTTTTTCCAAAATGGTAGTTGCTTTACAGACATGCCTCTTGTAAATGCATTGATACACTGCTTCACTGGAGACTCAAACTTTTCATACATTATCGCGGAATGAACAGTGAAAATGAACAATGGATTTATAAAAAGCAAATTATGGGAACTACAAGATGCAGACGTGGGCATATGACACTGCAGCAAATATTATTGTTGTATTTCTGCTGTTATATTATTCGTATCTCAAATAAAACTCAGTGCTTCAATATTAACGGCGCTTAGAACAAAAACTTTCTTATTGGTACTTAGAACCATTTCTTCCCGGTCGTGGAATAACTACAACCTTCCAAATAAATTATTTATTTTCTAATTTGTCTCAATAATTTTTCCAGTGTGATGAGGTGAGCATCTTAATTCTGTGGTAACGGTATACTCGGTCAATTTTTTGGATACAAATAATTTATATACGAAAAGAGATACGTTGTTTTTTTATTCTCCTGACAGATGTGAGATTAGGCAGTACGTTTGACATTTCCACTCTACAGTTGGCTTCAGTTGGGTGTGGCTCACCTGAAGAAATTGTGTCCTCGCCGAACTAAGACCATTGTAGAGGCTAGAGGTGATGTTAGTGGGATGTGTCTTCTGAGCCTTGCTAGTTTTTTCTGGGGTGCTTAATCAACAGTGAGCTGCTTCAGATGATGTGGCTTACCTGAAGAAACTTGAGTGCCCTCTTCTTCGCCGAATTGAGACTATTATCAAGGCTAGTGGCCGTGTTACGTGGTATTAGCGTTGTGTTCACTGGAATATGACCAAAGTTTTGTTCGATGTGGCTAGTTGATGTCTTGATAATGTACTAGAGACAGGAAAAGGAAATTAAAATAAGTAAGCTTTTATTTGAGGAGCTGCTATGTAACAAGTGTTGAAAATGTCGAAACTGCGGCCTTACCAGAAGTCTTCCACTTCCTTGGTAGGCGCTGCGTACGCCGCCAAAAGCGGTACACATATATTGCCATGGAGTCAACAAGCGAAGCGTCAAAAGCTCTCAAACGTCGCCATTAAGATGACGCATGTGACAGGCCGACAGCTACGTCTAACACCACAGAGATGGTGAAACCGAGGGCTATTTCCTACTTGGGCAAAATACACTGGTATGCAAAATTTAAGGACGAAAGTAACTTTCGCATGATGTGTCGCTGGCAAGTAACATAGGTCGATGAAACTTGGATCACACATAGAAAGATCTGAACTAGAAACTGACTAACAGCAGTCCACACTGAACTGCAGTCCATACTGAACTTTTAGATTAGTCAGTCATTACGAAGAGTAGGTTCAGATCTTATATTACAGTTCCACGCTTGTTCGGCATCAAACTGAAATGAGTATTTATGGTGTTCACTATTTTGACTAATGACTGTCTTTTGTTGCTTACAACGTTGCCTACGTTATTTGTGTTTTGAAACTAGTTCGCACGTCGACATTAGATTGCGCCACTAATTGACTGAAACGAGTTGTACGTCAAATGTTTTCGTATATGACTTTATACACTGCGATATCAGTGTACGCCTCAATTTCGTAGTTTTATGACTGCCGTTGTTGCATTAAATAAAAGTTTTGGGATATGCGTGAGCTGTAGCGGAATGCTTGTCTACCTGAAATCGCTGCGTAAGAAAAATGTAAAACGAGTTTGGGTTTCTGATTGGATAAAGAAAAGACATCAGCGCGGCTGCTCAGTTCCTTGTTGTTAAAAAAAAAAAATGGTTCAAATGGCTCTAAGCATTGTGGGACTTAACATCTGACGTCATCAGTGTACTAGACCTAGAACTACTTAAACTTAACTAACCTAAGGACATCACACACATCCATGCCCGAGGCAGGATTCAAACGTGCGACCGTTGCAATCGCGTGGTTCCGGACTGAAGCGCCTAGAACTGCTGGACCACAGCGGCCGGCTGTTCCTTGTTGAAAGAAATTGTTGTGGAAGACCCGAGAAGTTATTTCAGTCATTGAAGAAAGTTGTTAGAGTAGTTCACACTTCTTGAAAACAGAGTTAAAAAAGCAATAAGGAAGAAAGTTACTATAATGAGTGAAACATTGTCCTCACAACTAAAACTACAAATAACATTGCGTTTCTTGGCAAATGGGAATTCATATTCGTCTCTAGAGTACCTATATAATGTTCCAGAATCAACAATGTCCAAATTTAGCATTGTTCTCTTCGCAGTTGCATACAGTAGTAATTACTGATTCACTTACATTGTTATAGGTGAAGCAGAAAGGACATATGATGTTACTAATTTAGTGAGTTGTATTTTATAATCGGCAATAGAATCTACGACTCTCGTCTGCCAGACAGATGCCGTCAATAGTCGGTGACGACGGATTTCGGTTTAACACCTTATTTATTGACACCCTTTTCAAAGCATAGTCCACACAGTATCAAAGAAAGAATATTCAAATACATTTTGACGAGAGCTCGCCATATTGTGGAAAATGCGTTTCGAATTCATATTTCCTGTACACAATTTCCCATAAAAAAAAAAAATAGGCCTACTCACACGGTGACATTTTCGTCACTGAACTGTTCCCCAGCCAGATGTTTTGTTTGCATGTATTTTTGTGAATTCATGTGTGTAGTACTCCTTAATGAATGAATTTTGCTCTGCGTCTTAAATGACATCAGGCCAACAATGTTGAGATCGCGTAGGAAGACCTCACGTGCTACTTGTATTTGTAGTCAACAGTGGGAACTAATACCTACGCATTACACAGATGTCCAAGAAACGAACAGTTTCCTCCGTTTTTCACTTCATATTTCAGTTTGTTAATACTCTAAAGACAAACCTAACACCGAAACTCGTGTCGCCGAAGTTGGGACAAGCTGAAATCGTTTAATTTTACTAACGAGTTGTGCAAAAGCGCGGCACGCATTGCGCTGTGGCCGGCAGCGCAGTTGCGTGCAACCTATGGACGTCGTGTAAACCAGGCTTTAGTTACCGTGGTCCCGTGACGAGATTAGTTTCAAGCCTACAAACATACCCTTCAGTACAGCAACTATTCGGTTGGTCCATAAGTTCGAAGCGTTTTTGTTTTGCATGTCGGTATTCCGGTTTGCTATCGGATTATTTATCAATTTTCATATTTTATTTGTAGTTCGGCGTTGTTATTTGATTTTACGTGTTGCCATTTTGACATCGAGAGATGGTGAGTGGCTCTGTGGACGCTAGAAAATGGCGTTCCATGTGGAGAAATTTTCTCTATATTCTTCTGTTTGAGCTCAGTATAGTGGTGAAGCAGCGGAGGCAGCCAGAAACGTTTGCGCCGTGTGTGTGGGGATAATGCCACTGGACAGAGCACGGCAAGAATATGTTTTTCTCATTTGAAGGAGGATCGTTTTGACATTAGCGACTCTGAACGTTCAAGAAAATCTTCAAGGTTTGATGAAGATCACTTAAACGGTTTAATCAAAGATGGCCCACATCATTGTACTCGAGAATTGGCGAGTGTGATGAACTGTGATCATTCCACCAACGTGCGACACTTTCATGCAATGGGGGCACTTCAAAAATCTGGTGCATGGGTACCGCATGCTTTAAGTCAAAGTCACAAAAATCAGCGTGTGGCCATATGTGCATCTCTGCTTGCTCGTCATAATTTGGCTCGTGAACAACACCGATCGTTCCTATCCCGTACTGTTACTGGTGACGAGAAATGGTCTTTATGCTAACGTAAGGAAAAGAAAGGAATGGCTGAATCCAAACGAAGCAATAACTCCCGTACAAAGAACTGCGTGCATCTACTAGAGTTAATGTTATGCATCTGGTGGAACAGCAGCGGTATGGTGTAGTATGAATTGCTTCCACGAGGTGTAACAACTGAGACGTCTTGCAATCCAATAACAAGGATTAGGAAGACTTCGTGAACTGATTCTAGCTCCACGATGGCGACCACTCGCATTCTGCTAGACTGACAAAAAACGCTGCATAAGCGTTTGGATGGGCAATCATTCCGCACCCACGTTATTTACCCGATCTTGCGCCCTCAGATTTTCACCCTTTCGCTCTCTATCGAACAGCCTCCAGTGAACTTCCTTTCCGGATGAAAATGCGCTCTGAACATGACTTGACGAGTTCTTCACCTCAAAATCACGTGATTTCTAAAGTCGCGTAATCGAAAAGTACCCGAGCGTTGGCTGACCGTTGAAAATAGTGGAGGAGAATATACGATGACTACTGGCTCTGTAATGTGTATCTATGCGTTTATTAAACTTGTGGAAAAATGCTAGGAACTTGTGCACCAAGCCAATACTTTTCTGAGGTAAGGGGTTCACTAGCAGTTACTCCCTACTTCTGCGTCTACATCTACATCGATACCACGCAATCCACGTTACGGCGCTTGTAGGAGAGTACCCCGTACCACTCCTAGTCACTTTCTTTGTTGGCTCAGGTCGCTCTGAGTACTATGAAACAACATCTGAGGCCATCAGTCCCCTAGAACTTAGATCTACTTAAACCTAACTAACCTAAGGACATCACACACATCCATGCCCGAGGCAGTATTCGAAGTCGCGCTGTTCCGGACTGAAGCGCCCAGAACTGCCCGGCCACCACGGCCTGCTTCTTTCCTGTTCTACTCGTAAATAGAACGAGGGAAAAACGACTGTATGTATGCCTCCATATGAGCCCTAATTTCTCGTACCTTGTATTCTTGGTCCTTACGCACAATATATGTTGGAGCAGAATCGTTCAGCAGTCAGCTTCATGTACATCTACATACGGTGCGTGGCGGAGGGTACCTCGTACCACAAGTAGCATCTTCTCTCCCTGTTCCACTCCCAAACAGAACGAGGTAAAAATGGCTGCCTATAAGCCTCTGTACGAGCCCTAATCTCTCTTATCTTATCTTTGTGGCCTTCCCGCGAAATGTAAGTTGGCGGCAGTAAAGTTGTATTTCAGTCAGCCTCAAATGCTGGTTCTCTAAATTTGCTCAGTAGCGATTCACGAAAAGAACGCCTCCTTTCCACTAGAGACTCCCACCCGAGTTCCTGAAGCATTTCCGTAACACTCGCGAGATGATCAAACCTACCAGTAACAAATCTAGCAGCCCGCCTCTGAATTGCTTCTATGTCCTCCCTCAGTCCGACCTGATAGGGATCCCAAACGGTCAAGCAGTACTCAAGAATAGGTCGTATTAGTGTTTAATAAGCGGTCTCCTTTATAGATGTACCACATATTCCCAAAATTCTGCCAATGAACCGAAGACGACTATCCGCCTTCCCTACCACTGCCATTACATGCTTGTCCCACTTCATATCGCTCTGCAATGTTACGTCCAAATATTTAATCGACGTGACTGTGTCAAGCGCTACACTACTAATGGAGTATTCAAATATTAGTTCCATAAATTTTCTCAACAGCGTTCTTCGAAAAAATTCTGCCTTCACATTTGAGCTCTCAAAGCATCTCCGTAACGCCTGCATGTTGTTCGAATCTACCAGTAATAAATCTAGCAGATCTTCCCTGAGTTGCATTCACGTCTTCCTTCAATCCGACCTGGTATGGATCCCAAGCGTTCGAGCAGCACTCAGCAGAAGATCAACCTAGCGTCCTATATGCGGCCTCCTTTACAGATGAACCACACTTTCCTGGAATCCTCCCAATAAACCGTAGTCGACCGTTCGCCTTCCCTACCACAATCGTCACAGGCCCGTTCCATTTCATATCGCTTTACAATTTGACGCCCAGATATTTGAACGACGTGACTGTGTAAAGCAGGGCACTACTAATGCTTTATCCCAACATTACGGGTTTGTGTTTGCTACTAATCCGAATTAACTTACATTGGGCGCCGAACTCGTTAGGTGAATACAACAGTGAGGCACTAGCGAGTCAAGCTGCTGCACTTCCCGGAGCTCAATGGGCCACACTCTGTGTCCGATTCCCGTTGCGTCCTCCAGCGCAGCGCTGCGCCTCGCAGCCCATTGGCGCAACCGTCTGCGCACACTGGCGAGCCCAGTGGCCGCGCCTCGCCAGCGAGGACAATGCGTCGCTTTCACCGGCGGCGGCGGCGGCGCACGTGCGATTTCCTGCCGGCGGAGGAGCGCCGCGCTGCCGCGGCGGGCCGAGGCGCGGTGCGTGGCAGTGGGAGTGCGGCGCCCGCTATTCCTGGAGAAGGCCAAATATACCCCGCGCCGCCGCCGCCGCCGAGCGCAGCACGCCGCTGACGGCCGCTGAAGGCCGGCCCACAGAGGGGCGACCCGCGCCCTGCCGTGTCGTTGGCCCTGCCGACGCCTCGCCGTGACGCAAAACTGCCGCTGTGTGACGTCACCGGGTTAATTCCGGAAGCCGTCCGTCAGGGGCCGCCCCCGCGCCGCCGCACTTTTATAAATACGCGTAAACGCCTGACGAATACGCGAGCCGGCGTGTCGCGGGCCGGAGCACGCCGCGTTGCGCGCGCTCCTGTTGTCTGCTCCGGAATAGAGCCGCGGCCGCCACTCCGACTGGCGTGCCCCTCCCGCGCGCGTGTTTATGTCGCCGGGCGCGCCGCCGCGCGGCGACGCTGCGAAACAAAGCGTGCCACGGCCGCGACGCCGCTCCGGCCGGAAGGTTCCCGGCACCGCGCACCTGGCTCTTGCTCCGGCGGTACCCGCCAATCACCGGCCCGTAACGTTGCTACTGACGGTGGGTGAAATCCTGGAGCGTGAGCTCTCGGCTAGGGCGTCAAACTGTTTCGGGAAACACGGAATTATCCGACAACAGCAATTTGGCCTCCAGCTGAAGACTTCAGCAGATTTACAAATGGTACGACTCACCGAACACTTACGACGTCGATCAAGGACGGTCGGCATCATTTTTGACATCAAAAATGGTTCAAATGGCTCTGAGCACTATGGGACTTAACATATATGGTCAGCAGTCCCATAGAACTACTTAAACCTAACTAACCTAAGGACATCACACACATCCATGCCAGAGGCAGGATTCAGACCTGCAACCGTAGCGGTCACGCGGTTCCAGACTGAAGCGCCTAGAACCGCACGGCCACACCGGCGGCTTATTTTTGACATCGAAAAGGCGTACGCCAAAGTATGGTGAATCTATACTTCAAACATCCTGACTGGACTATTACGTGAATTTGGTATGTAGTGCTTTTATGAGGACGAAACTTCTACGTCAGAGTGCACTGCAAACATTCGTCGAGGAAAGCACCAGAAACAGGCACCCACACCGATGTGTTCTCTCACCACTACTGATCAACGTGTACATAAATGACCTGCCAACGTTTCCTTAGGTGACCTGCAGCTTATTTGCTGACGATACTGCCTTTATCACGAAGAGCCGCAACGTGAACCGGCTAATAAACAGGGCTCAGTGACAAGTAGATAGGGCGCAGTGAAACAAAATAATACTCAACCCCAGGAGGTCCGCTGCAGTGCTCTTTACAAAGAACGGGCTACCGATACTACGTTACTCACTAAAGTTACTAGGGTAACATATCCATTGTTCACACTCAACGAAGTATGTGGCGTTCATTGCGGATGAGTCCATGACCAGCCGGCCGCGGTGGTCTTGCGGTTTTACGCGCTGCAGTCCGGAACCGTGGGACTGCTACGGTCGCAGGTTCGAATCCTGCCTCGGGCATGGATGTGTGTGATGTCCTTAGGTTAGTTAGGTTTAAGTAGTTCTATGTTCTAGGGGACTGATGACCTCAGATGTTAAATCCCATAGTGCTCAGAGCCATATGAACCATTTTTCAGTCCATGGCCTTCGCAAAATACAGTGAGCAACGAAAAGAGGACACCATGAGGATGACGCAAGCACTGATAACAATCTTCACTTGCACCCATCTCAACGCCAAAACTAAGTACCGACAGACCGACAGTCCAGTCAAAACTCCACCACGGCTGCGCGGCGTAGGGAGTTACATGTGATACCAAAATACGTTCACTGCAACCAATTAGATAACCAGTACCTAAGGTGGGCTCTGGGGACTCCCCTGCGGACGAGAACCAAGGAACTGCACGAAGCCTTAAAGGAGAACTACCTCCACGAAAAAACAACGGACTACGCCACGAAGCTCTGCGCCAAAGTAGATCACTTAAGGAGCGAAATACCATCCACCATTCATTCAACCCGAGCGCTGAGATAAGTACAAAGCGCCAAGGACCTTGGACCGCTGGCATAAGTTTGTGCATGAGACGTCGAAAAGCTGGCAGTACGAAGGCTCGCACAACGAATAAAAGAACGGAATGGATTGGAGTGTTTTGGGGGAAGAGACCAAACAGCGAGGTCTCAGCGGATTACGGAAGGACGGGGAAGGAAGTCGGCCGTGCCCCTTCGAAGGAACCATCCCGGCATTTGCCTGGAGTGATTTAGGGAAATTACGGAATACCTAAATCAGGTTGATAGGAAGCGGGATTGAACCGTCGCCCTCCCCACTGCGAGTCCAGTGTGCTAACCGCTGCGCCACCTCGCTCGGTGAATAAAAAGAATGATCCTCTACAATAGTAAATACTGTACTATATAGTTAGAGGAACAAAGGACCCGATCAGTGCCCAGTTACCTATAAAGTGTATACAATAGATTGTTAAATAAAGAGACATAAAATATGTACACTTATCACCCACCAAGAATAAACTCCCAGAGGGAGTCAGTATTGTGGTCTCTCTACCCACAAAAAACTGCCCGTTTTACACGATCGACTTTCTTGTCTCAATTGACCGCTCGCGACTAGTGCGTCTACTGTAGCGCCACTGGCGTTTTGCTATCGCACTGAGGCTTCCCTTTTCTGAGAAAAACGTACAGTGTGCATAAGTGAGAACGTGAATAGATAAAGCGTTTCAATGAAAGCTACTTAAACAGTGAAAAAGTCAAAAGTATTGGAAGAGAAAAATTATTTTCTTTGTCATTTGGCACTGAGCAAGAAAACAAGATACAAAGAATAAATAAAAAAGGTGCGACTTAATGTATTTTACATATTGTTTGGTATGTTTGCAAGTACATATTTTCTCGGGCAAATATAGGTATAGGTTCTGAAATGTTTCAGTTCTCCGGAGTCTGAACAGTTTACAACCTCTGATTGCACTGTGAATGTCAGCAGGCCAACCTAGAACGTGTCCAGTCTCATTTCCAAAGCAAGAAACTTCACGGGATGGCTGGATGAGAGAAGATGGAATCTAACGTGACTTAATAAAACAAGAGACGTTACATAAGACAGGGAAATTTCAGGCGACTGACCAATACTGCAAAATTTCCTTTCCAGCAACAAAAAGCACAACCTAGGTTAAAATGAACAGAGATAGGCGATAAGTCAGTGTGTGAAAAGGTAATGGGAGGATACGCTGAAAAATTTTTTCTAAGGGACAATCAAATTAAAACGACACGGGTGGAACGAAAGTTAGTGTCTATTATTTCGAAAGTACTCGCCGTAACTATTAATACATGTATCCTTTGTGAATCAAGACGGTCAGTGCCTTCATGGAAACAAGTTTGCGGTTGCTTGCGGAACCATGATTGTATGCAGGTGAGCACCTCTTCGTCCGAGGCAAATCGAGGCCAGAAACATCTTTCTTCAGGGTTCCAAAAATATGGGAATCGCATGAATAAGTTTTGCCGGGAAGACATTTCATATCCTCCACACAGTCCCGTTCTCTTCTCGTGCGGTGGACGTACGTGCTTCAGACAGAATGCGCACGCCCGAGTGCAGTCATGGTTTCGAAGCAGCGGCAAACATTTTTCAGTGAAGGAACTGACCATCTAACTTCACAGCGGGGTAAGCGAAAGGAAAAGATTATTAAATTCCATGTTATTATTTGCATATTTTGTTTCAGATCTATAGTTTTTGAGGATGTGGTCGTAAGTACAAAATTTATGATTGCGTTCGAAAGAATATTATAAAATAAGTGTGATGACTTCAGACTGTAAACAATTGGTTGTTACAGTTCTTGTTCGGGCCTTTACAGGCCTCTCTAACGTCACACGGCGTAAGAGACCTCGGCTCTTCCACCTGGCGAGCTGGTAGCAGTGTTCTGATAGAAGGATTAGAGGACCTTCCCACTGCCTTTTTTGTGTGAAAATTTCATTAACTAACTTTCACTGAGCACAGTTATAGTACATGATACGAGCACTACATGGCCGATTCACTCCTAACGCTAACAGAGCAGAATGCAAAGGAACGGGAGGTGACGTCACCGTTAGCTCGAAGTGGGTTCACGCTAGACGGAACTTGGGCACAATCTCACATCACTTAGCCAAGTACTGAACGGTAAAAGTGACGTTATGAAATACTGTACATTCTACAAAAAGTCTGAATATAACAATGATAAACTACATAAATGGCCAAAGCAAAATTTTTAATGCATGTTCTTCACAAAGTTTGTGTGGTAAACTGCTATAAAATGGAAGAATAGGAAAACTGCCGATCATCTTAATTTGCTAGAGTAATCAAACAATAGGTAGAAGGAAATACATACAGCTTTCTTTCTTTACGGCGTTTTTTCCTTTCTATGTATATAAACATGAAGTGTACGCTTCTTTGCAAATGCAAAGAAATATTGTACTCTGCGTAAATCCAATCGCTTGTCATCTATGGAAACTGAAATTTTTGTTTATTTCGCAGAGAAATCAGAGAAACAAAGAAAATAAATTCCTCATCCTTCGTTGTAGCATATTTTCTTTGGAGGAGGAGGAGGAGGCGATGATTAGTGATTAACGTCCCGTCGACAACGAGGTCACTTTGTTGTTGTTGCTGTCTTCAGTCCTGAGACTGGTTTGATGCAGCTCTCCATGCTACTCTATCCTGTGCGAGCTTCTTCATCTCCCAGTACCTACTTCAACCTACATCCTTCTGAATCTGCTTAGTGTATTCATCTCTTGGTCTCGCTCTACGATTTTTACCATCCACGCTGCCCTCCAGTGCTAAATTTGTGATCCCTTGATGCCTCGAAACATGTCCTACCAACCGATCCCTTCTTCTAGTCAAGTTGTGCCACAAACTTCTCTTCTCCCCAATCCTATTCAATACCTCCTCATTAATTACATGATCTATCCACCTTATTTTCAGCATTTCCGGTCACTAGAGATGAATTTTCTTTGGACTACCCACTCCTACTTCAGGATCATTAGGTGCATTTGAAATACAAGTGACATATTGAGTAAAAGTATTAATCTTAACTACAAAGTAAAAGGAGAGTATTCAACAACCTCTAAACTGCTCTCAATATTTCAGATATAGTGAAACGTCCCCTTGGAAAAATTGTACATGATTGTGCTTAAACTGACACACAATATGTTTAAGCGCAACGCAATCTGACTTTTAAAAATCCCTACGAAAGAATGGCCCTGACTAACATTAAGCTATACCTTTCACAAATCACTTACCTCACCAAAAATCTTGGTTACTCGAACTACTGCAATACAGCGAGCGCCACTACTGCCAACTAAATAAAAGATTCAACCTACTGAAGGCACTAACTACTAATGGGCATAGTTAGCAAATGAAAGATTTTAATAGAGAACAAACAATGTATTTACCTTAATAGTCATAATATATATATCAGTTCATGACATCCATTCTTACAAATTTCAAAACTCCGCCATCTCTCTCCCCACGTCCACCACTGCTGCGGCTCACCTCTAACTGCGCAACGCTACGTGCTGTTAGCATCCAGCTGCCGCTGCCCAACACTACAATGGGAGACAACAATGCAAACCAGCCACAGACTGCACACGGCACAGCCAGTGACTTTCATACAGAGCGCTACGTTACCAATAAAAAAAACCTAAACAGCCTACTTACAATAGAGAGATACCACTCTCTTGCGTAGTTTGCAAAATTAGTTTGATTATTTCGTTTGTTCTGCAGTTCATGGTGTAATGCTGCCAGTTTAAACTTGAGTTCCATTAAACTCTATGATTCTGATGCTGACAAGAAAAATTATGAATGACTGTGGTGGTAAACTTCTGGGTTATTTGATTTTCAAACAGCTGAGCAAAACTCAACGTACTCAAACAGTTTGCTCTTTACTTATTCTGATCATCACTAAATATTTTTAGCACAATCCAGTCTGTCTTTCAATAATCCCCACAAAAGAATGGCCAGGACTAACAATAACCTATACTTTTCATGAATCACTTACCTCACAAAAATCTTCGTTACTCGAACTACTGCAATACAGCGAGCGCCACTACTGCCAGCTAAATAAAAGATTCTAACTACTGAAGGCACTAACTAGTGAGAGGCATAGTTAGCAAATGCACAACGCTACGCGCTGTTCACATCCAACTGCCCAACGCTCCAATAATGAGTCCAACCAGCCACAGACGGCACACAACGCAGTTAGCGTATTTCGTGAACATAAAAACCTAAACAGCCTATTTACATAGTGTACGAATAGACCCGATAACCAGATTACCATATTCTTTTTTGGTCGGTGTTATGCTTTCGGTCTGGCCTCACAACTCCTCGTATCTTGACATATTACGGTGCTGTCCGCAGTAGTGACGCAAGCGTTTGTTGAGTCCATTCCCAGATTTCGTGTCTGTGGTTACACGTAAACCGGTGTATAAGTGTATCCTCTTTACTACTCCTATCACAGTTTGGTGAATCCAAAGGGTGGATAGAGTATAACTTCGTGCGCATTGGAATCGTTTCATTGACAACTTTCTACCATTCTGTCCTAACATCTGACGTAAGCTGTTTATTATGACTGTTCAAATGGCTCTGAGCACTATGCGACTTAACATCTGAGGTCATCAGTCCCCTAGAGCTTAGAACCACTAAAACCTAACCAACCTACGGATATCACATACTGCCCGAGGAAGGATTCAAACCTGCGACCGTAGCGGTCACGCGGTTCCAGACTGAAGTGCCTAGAGCCGCTCGGACATAGCGGCCGGATTACTATGACTATTCTTCCACACGCCAATGAAGATGAGCTTATTTATTTTGGATTCTGTTAAGAACTGAACGTTTCTTAATATGATGGTACCATTTATTTGTATGACACATGCTTTCTTCCTAAGTTACGTAGCTGTCCTCGACTATGGAGGTCCTGAGAAATTTGAGCTCTGAATTTATTTTGGGAATATTGACGGCTGCTACTTCTCTATGTTTTCAGAAGTAGGCCGTTTAGACAGGTAGGACTGAATTTTGATCTTTTAAGGACAACATGTACTAGTGATAGTTTGCATTTTGTGGCAGTATAACACGTATTCTTTACAGACGAATGGAAAAGCTAGTAGAAGCCGACCACGGGGAAGATCAGTTTGGATTCCGTAGAAATACTGGAACACATGAGGCAATACTGACCTTACGACTTAGATTAAGGAAAGGCAAACCTACGTTTCTAGCATTTGTTGACTTAGAGAAAGCTTTTGACAATGTTGACTGGAATACTCTCTTTCAGATTCTGAAGGTGGCAGGGGTAAAATACAGGGAGCGAAAGGCTATTTACAATTTGTACAGAAACCAGATGGCAGTTATAAGAGTCGAGGGGCATTAAAGGGAAGCAGTGGTTGGGAAGGGAGTGAGACAGGGTTGTAGCCTCTCCCCGATGTTATTCAATCTGTATATTGAGCAAGCAGTAAAGGAAACAAAAGAAAAATTCGAAGTAGGTATTAAAATCCATGGAGAAAAAATAAAAACTTTGAGGTTCGCCGATGACATTGTAATTCTGTCAGAGACAGCAAGGGACTAGGAAGAGCAGTTGAATGGAATGGACAGTGTCTCGAGAGGAGTATATAAGATGAACATCAACAAAAGCAAAACGAGGATAATGGAATGTAGTCGAATTAAGTCGGGTGATGCTGAGGGAATTAGATTAGGAAATGAGACACTTAAAGTAGTAAAGGAGTTTTGCTATTTGAGGAGCAAAATAACAGATGATGGTCGAAGTAGAGAGGATATCAAATGTAGATTGGCAATGGCAAGGAAAGCGTTTCTGAAGAAGAGAAATTTGTTAACATCGAGTATAGATTTAAGTGTCAGAAAGACTTTTCTGAAAGTATTTGTAGCCATGTATGGAAGTGAAACATGAACGATAAATAGTTTAGGCAAGAAGAGAATAGAAGCTTTCGAAATGTGGTGCTACAGAAGAATGCTGAAGATTAGATGGGTAGATCACATAACTAATGAGGACGCATTGAATAGGATTGGGGAGAAGAGAAGTTTGTGGCACAACTTGACCAGAAGAAGGGACCGGTTGGTATGACATGTTCTGAGGCATCAAGGGATCACCAATTTAGTATTGGAGGGCAGCGTGGAGGGTAAAAATCGTAGAGGGAGACCAAGAGATGAATACACTAAGCAGATTCAGAAGGATGTAGGTTGCAGTAGGTACTGGGAGATGAAGAAGCTTGCACAGGATAGAGTAGCATGGAGAGCTGCATCAAACCAGTCTCTGGACTGAAGACCACAACAACAACAACAACAAAATCTATTAATCCGAGGCCGGCCGCGGTGGCCGAGCGGTTCTAGGAGCTTCAGTCCGGAACCACGCGGCTGCTACGCCCGCAGGCTCGAATCCTGCCTCGGACATGGATGTGTGTGATGTCCTTAGGTTTAAGTAGTTGTAAGTCTAGGGGACTCATGTCCTCATATGTTAAGTCCCATTGGCTTAGAGCCATTTGAACCATATTTATCCGATCCCATCTTCTTCAAATGGTAATGTTAGCATGCTATATTTTACCTTAACACTACTTCCACCACCACTTCGTCTTCAGGCCACAAGTGGGCCATCGGGACCATCCGACGGCCGTACAATCCTCAGTTGAGGTTGGGCATAGGAGGGGCGTGTGGTCAGCACACCGCTCTCCCGGTCGTTATGATGGTTTTCCTTGACCGGAGCAGCTACTATTCGGTCGAGTAGCTCCTGAATTGGCATCACGAGGCTGAGTGCACCCCGAAAAATTGCAACAGCGCATGGCGGCCGGATGGTCACCCATCCAATCGCCGACAGCGTTTAACTTCGGTGGTCTCACGGGAACCGGTGAATCCACTGCGGCAAGGCCGTTGCCTAACAATACATCCAATCGCTCATTGTAGACTTTAGGGCATTGGCGCTGGTACTGGGAAAATGGACGCTATGTTATAACACTTTCGCTAACATGAACTCTTTTACTAGTGCTACTTTCTGGATCATATCGAGTTTTATCTAGGAATGTAGCTGTATGCTTGCCCTAACATCGATCGCCAATTGATCGTCGGCGCACCTCGTACGTCTGACACGAGACTTGGCCCTGGATCTCGTATCTTTGTTGCTGTGGGTAATTACTGTTGCTCTTCCAGCGGTAAACCTTCCCCTAAGTTCATGATCTTGGATTTGTCAGAGTTGATCATGGCTCCTGTCGCTGCACACTGAGTGTTCAGTAAATGTTTTGCGTGCGGTGTCTGGTCTTGTGCCTGTACAAACATGGTCAGATCATCTGCAAATGCTCGATATACTTTTCTTTCCTAATTATATCAAGCCTGGGAGTGAGCTATTAAGGTTCGGCCGCAGTTGCACATAGTGCCATCGATAGGCGGCAACGCTGACGGACTGACGACTTTATATCGAATGGTTCAGTTGGTTGCCCATTGACCATGATGTTGGACTGACTTTCTTGCAAAATGACTGAAAGGATAGGACAACTTGTTGTAGATACTACATTTTCTCGTTTCTTTTCGTAGAAAACTGTAAGGGATCCGATCGAAAGCTTTCGAAAGCTTTTGAAAATTCGACATGTATGACAGAACCCTTTGTTTTACATATATCCCTGATGGCTGTTATGTCACGGCAGTCACTCAGAGTGTCCGTTATATTGCGCTTAGGGATTGCGCATGTTTGCTAACTTCCTATCATGTTTTTCATCACGTTTCTTTTGCGTTTACTGTTCGAGCTGTGGTCAGCGTTAATCAAGATTATAGACGCGTACTTATTGGGTACCAATACGATGAGCCCCTTGTGGATGCTTGTAGAGATTTTTGCACATCCCATGCATCACTGAATACGTTAATTAGCTCTTCTTTCGGTATGTCCCAGTAAGTGAGGTGAAGTTCAGTTGATATGCCATCTATACCTAGTGACTTTGCTGCCGGGCATTTCAGTAGCTCTTCAGATATTTTCTCCTGTGTAAATTATTCGCTGGGAGAAATGTTGTCTGCTTGTGTCAGCACGTCGTCATTAACAAGCAGAAAAACTGATTCGAGGTTCTCGTCCATGTCGAGTTCAACATATACCTGACATAAATGTTTCAGCACTACTCTTTTCAAATCATCCTGCTGTTTCACTGTCTCGTTTACTACCTTGAGTGCCTCAGTTATTTCGTTTTTTGTCCTTTTCGATGTGCGGACTGAGTATTAGAGAGACACATTCTCCACTTCGGTAATACTGTCAGCTCTGGACCTCATTTTCAGACCCTCTAGTTTTCTTTTCTGTATCGACATTATCTGTGCTTCAATCTGCTACATCTGTGAACGATAAGTAGTGATTATATCTCGTGTATCTTGATACAGTTCTCGGAGAAACATGCAATAAAATTCCTCTATACTTTTCTCCCACTCATTTTTGTTTTAACCATATTGTCTAAGCAATCTCCAAAGCTTGGGTTTCACATGAGCCACTTGCCAATTTAATCTGCTGAGGTACTTCCTTTGTTAGTTACGCAGGTCTTCCATGTTTCCAGAGTCAAAATTCTTAATTCATTGTCTCTAAGAAAGTTAGTATTTAATTTCCGTTATCCTTTTCCGCGGAAAGTTGTTTGTTTCTGTAAATTGATTCTGCTGTTATAGGCACAATGAGCGGAAAAATTTACAGGCCAGACTTCCGATGTGATATTACGCACTAAGTCTTGTGAGACGTAAATCCGCTCTGTTCTGCCCGCTGAATGGCTAGCGACGTAGGTGTACATTAATGAGTCTCCGTTTGTTGCCTCCCATTCCCTAGGATCTATGCACGGACTTCTCCGATTCTTTCTTTGAGCTTCGAATGGTGTCCGTGTACCAAGAATGAAGTGTGATAAACATTGTTTGATTTCTCTGTAACTTTTAGTTGTAATATTCAGCTCAGAAATTATCTGCTCCGTTTATTTTTATTTTAGTAAGATCTTCCACAACCGGTTTCATTTCCTCATATGACCTTTGTTCATTCATAAGGTAATTAGATTTTTCCGTTTGGTTTATAATTACAGCTGTCTCTGTTCACATTACATTTCTTTGATTGGTAGCCACTAATATGTGCTTCCACCGTTTTGTTGACCTAACATGTTCGTTCCAAACGTAATTTACATTGTCTTCTACTTTATTTTGAAGTACAGTAGAACCCCTTTAATCCGACCTTGGATGGTCCGTCACTCCGGCTAGTCATACGCTGAGGCTCGCAAGCCTGTGCCGACTTGTCACTGACTGGACACCTGTCGGGCCATTGTTGCGGTGTCTATCGCTCTGCATATTATTATACTGTACGTTATTGTGCAGTTTCATCCTTTGTTGGGATTAAAAAACTTCGTTGTTTGCTTTATTCCGTGTTCTCTACCGTACTTACTACTGTAGATTCACTGTGTGTACAGTTGCATGTTTCTGAACATGTCTGGATTCGAACGTAAACTTATACCTCTTTCACTAAATGAAAAATTAGCAGTGCTACAAAGACTGGATAAAGGAGATTCGCTCCAAAAAATTGCAAAGAAACGGAATGTAGGTGTTACGACAATTAAGGATTGGAGGAAGAATCGGAAAGACATTGACTCCTATACAGTTACGATTGATGGCGAAAACACTCTGAAGAATCGCAAAACATTAAAAAAGCCTAAACTTGAACTGCTTGATAACGCATTGTGGATGTGGTTTTGTCAAGAAAGAAGGAAAGGAACTCCAATATCCAGGCCAATTCTCAAAGAAAACGCGATAGTTTTGCACAAAAAACTGGAAGCCGAAAGTAAATTTGCTGCCAGTGAAGACTGGATTGATACTTGGAAAACTCGTCAAAAATGTATCCCCGAATTTTTTCCCAAGTAATTTGTTTTCGTTTGTACTGTAAAAACAATGCATACAGTATAATCATTTCTTAGTTTATACATACAGTAGTTTATTTCTTTGTAAAAAATTACTTTTTTATATACAATGCTATAAACATTTTTTAGTTTACAGTATACATCGTTTATACGTTATTATGTACAGTTCAGTACTGTAATTTGTTTGTCGTTTTTCCTTTTAAAACCAATACATATTATAGTGTGTAGACTTTTTTAGTTAATATACTGTTTAACACTGTGTAAAAACATCTTTTTATATTACTGTAGACATCTTTTAGTTCTTAAATCGTTTAATTTTTTGTACTAAATGAGTTTTTATATTTTTTGCCATAAATATTAGATTTTTCGGATAATCCGACCTTTTTCTTGTTCCGAGCATAGTCTCGGTCCCGAAGGTGACGGATTAGAGGGGTTCTGCTGTAGGTCATCAACCAGAATTTCTGCTTTCGGTTATTCCTAGACTTGAGTACCGTCTACTAGAACATCCAGTACCATATAATTTACCACCTGGGATTTATTATTTAAGTCAGATTGTGTTACATATGCGTTAAGACGCAGCGTTGATCGAATCTACGATCTACATTAATACTGATTTGTTGATAAAGTTGTGCTAATGATTCAAAGTCAGCTTGAACTTTTTCAGTTGAATTTTCATGTTCTAAAGGAACATATTTAGGTATGTCCTCTATTCTAGTTTCTCTGTACTTATTTTAGGGTATCTTCAGTTAAAGCAGACCCACATGCCCGTTCAATTGATATAGTTCTTCCATTTAACTTCATTTCGTGAAAATGCTGAATACATTTACTACGAACATAACCATTTTTTCTAAAATAGCTATAACACCGACGTCCAGGTGTACAAAATGTTGCTTTTTTTACCTTGCCATACGTAACAAATACATGCTCTAAGTCCGTTGTCGTCGCAGATAACAGTGACAAAAGCCCACCCACCAATTACTGGAAGTGGTTATAATAGGTACCAGCTTCTACGTCTACGCGTGCTTACATGCTCCTCCAGTCCACCCCGTGGTTCCACTGTTAGTCGTTCCCTCTCGTGCTCCACTCGCAGATAGAGCAAGAGAGAAACGATTATATGCTTCCACATGAGCCCTAATTTTTCGTATCTTATCTTCGTGGTCCTTACGTCAAATGTATGTTGGCAGCAGTAGAATCGATGTGCAGTCAGCTTCAAATACAAGTTCTCTAACATTTCACAATAGTGTTCCTGGAAAAGGACGACGTCTCCCTTCAGCGATTCCTATTTGAGTTCCCGAAGCATCTTCTTAACACTTTCGTAACAAATCTATCAGACCGCCTGTGAATTACGTCGATGTCTTCCTTCAACCCGACCTGTTATCCCAAGCACTCGACCAGTACTCTAGAACAGATCGCACCAGTGTTCTATATGCGGTCCCCTGGACTGCTGTTTCCTAAAATTCTCCCAATAAAACGAAGTCGACCATTCAGCTTCCCTATCACAGTTCTCACATGCTCGTTCCACCTCATATCGATTTTGCAGCGTTACGCCCAGACATTTAAGCGACTCGAATGTGTCAAGCAGGACGATAGTAATTCTCTACCCGAACATTACAGGTTTGATCTCCCTACTCATCCGCATTAACTTACATTTGTTCACATTTAGGGCTAGCTACCATTCATCACATCAACTGGAAATTTTGTCTACGTCGTCTTGTATCTTCCTACAGTCACGCAACTTCGACACCTTACCGTACACCACGGCACATCAGCAAGCAACCCCAGATTGCTGCCCGCCCTGTGCGCCAGATGTATATGGAGAACAACAGCGGTCCTGTCACACTTCCCTGGGGACCCTTGTTCTCCGAAGAACACTCGTCGTCGAAGGCAACGTACTGAGTTACATTATTTAAGAACAGTCTGCAATAGTGCACCGTGTCAAATGCTTTCCGGTTTCAATCCAGCCGCGGAAGAAATCCGTGAGAGCGAGCGAGCGAGAGAGAGAGAGAGAGAGAGAGAGAGAGAGAGAAGCGACGGGGAGGAGGAGAGAGAGAAAAACAGGGCGTACGAGTTAGGGGACCATTATACCTTCAATATCATTGTCAATACCTCAATATAATGATCGTGTAAGGGCGAGTATTGTATTGTGAGTACTAGAAATATTGACGAAGTGTACTGAAGCCGAGCAAAATTCGAGGGGGAGTTGGAAAAAAAAAGTTTCCCCTGTCGACTGTGGTCAGAATTTTGTCTGAAAGGGAAAAAAAAGAAGAGAATGAGACATTAAAGATAAGACATATCTTTATTTTTCTATATAATTTCCAAGTACATTGAGACATTTATCATACCGCTTTATAAGTTTCATAAAGCCTTCCAGGAAAAAATCAGGGCGTTGCATACGGATGAAGCGTTGAACGGCTTGTTTGACGTCAGGATTGCTACCAAAGCGGCTTTCGCCGAAAGTCTTCTTCAAAGCAGGAAACACATGAAGTCACTTGGTGCGAGATCCGGACCGTAGGGCGGATGGTGTAGGCGCTCTCGGTATGCCCTGCACTTGCTGAGGTCCATCACTGAATTGCTGGCACCATCTCTGCACTATTTGCCTCAACATCACACAGGTCATATGGTTTTGCGTTGCCGCCGCCGTGTGTGGTCATCCAACATCAGAAGGCCAGACCTGAGGAGGCCAGGCCGCTTTTCCCGAATCACCTCTTTCAATTTCGACAGAGTGGCACAGTACTGCGCAGCACTGATCGTTGCATCCTCTAGACAGTCCAGCAACAAAACTCCTTTGGCGTTCCAGAAAACGGTTAGAAGCACTTTAACTGCAGACGGAGTGCTTTTGAACTTCTTTCGGACAGGTGATGACGGATGTTTCCACTCCGTGGATGCGGCCTTCGATTCGGGCGTGTAATGGTGGACCCACGATTCACCCCCGTCACAATCCGAAACAGAAGGTCATTGCCGGATTCATGGTAATGCACGAGCTGTTCCAGGCTGAACGCCATGCGTTGTTCCATGTGTGTAGGGGTCAGTTGGTGAGACACCCATCGTGCTGACACCTTCCTGTATCGAAGAATGTTGTGGATGATCTTGTGAGCTCGCTCATATCCGATTCCACGTTCTGCAGCTACTCCATCGATGGTGATTCGCAGGTTTGCTTTAATCATGTCATCCACCTTCCTGACATTTGCATCTGTAGTGGCCGCGCGCGTCCGTCCAGGTATAGGTATATCCTGCACTTGATGACTTCCATCACTGAATTGCTGGCACCATCTCTGCACCATTTGCCTCTACATCACACCTGACCCATACACCTCAACAAGGCGGTTATGAATTTCTGTGCCTGATACTCCACGTGCCAATTCATAGCGGATAACAGCTCTCACTTTTGACTTTGACCACGACTCCAAAACGCACCTTCGCTCCGTAGCTCCGGGAAAAGACTGAGCGGCTGGCGTCCGCTATGGGCTGCGACAGCGCCACCTGCTTGATGGCGGTCGACCTCTACCCAATGGTGTAGCGCGACTGCTACGGTCGCAGGTTCGAATCCTGTCTCGGGCATGGATGTGTGTGATGTCCTTAGGTTAGTTAGGTTTAAGTAGTTATAAGTTCTAGGGGACTGATGACCACAGTAGTTAAGTCTCATAGTGCTCAGAGCCATTTGAACCATTTGAACCAATGGTGTATCGGTGTCTTCCACATGCGCGTTCACCTGTCGTGTCCTCTTTCGCCCATATTACTCATCTCTGCCCACAGCAATGAACGCGTGAAGGAGGGTATTATCGGTTTGAGAATTTGTCATTCTGTTGTTCGCACTTTTTAAGTTTGGCTTCTGTACAAAGCAGCCAATACATGTTATGTTCAAGCGATTTTTATTTTTATTTTTATTTGAGTTCCCGAAGCATCTTCATTATACTGCAGTTTTAATTCTTAGATCTCTAACCAGTTTGCACTATTTGAACTGTAGCTTTTTGACAAAATTGCTGCGCTCTTGCACTGTCATTTAGTACACAATTCCTCTTTTATTATGTGCACTATTGACACCACTGACTCATCGAGTTAGTGGTCGCTTTGTGCTGCCCTGCGCACCCCTACATGTTGCAGCGACGGCAGTGTCGTCGGTCGGCGCTGCTGGGAGTCAGCCACTAGCAGCGGAAACCGCTTCGGCGGTTGCGGTAACAGGAACCGCGACGTCGGTGGCGGTGGCAGCAGCCGCAGGAAACGCAGCGGAGGCGGCGTCCGGGGGCGGCAGCAGCAGCGAACGCTGTGGGCGGAAGGGTTGAGCGGCAGCAGCATAAGCCACGGATGCGGCCGACGCCTAGAACCGCCGTTAATCCGGTACTGCACGACAAACGTGACGTTTACAAGCCTGCACCAGCGCCCCAAGCACACGAGTCTGGAAATGCCAACTTTTTCGTTAAGTCGTCGGCACGCGCGGCGAGTTAGTTAAGGTTAACGCTGATGTGGCGCTCTGCGACTTTTGTAATGTTACTTACAGCTGCTTCACGTTGAGGAGCCATTTCGTCATGTGAAACACACAAAAAAAAGCTCTGCGATATTTCGGCAACGTGCCACATAAAGTAGTACCTGTAGAAAGAAAGAACATCCCCTACGTCACAAGCAGAAAGCGAGACGCCATAATGTCTTTGTCGTGTTCAGTAAAAGCTCATATTCGGTGGGTTTTACACCCTATGAATATGTCCATTTTGTAACCATCAGCACATTATCTCCATAACGAATCGTTATTGGTACTATTTGTTGTAATAAAATTACAGGAAACGTCAAAACAATGGGTAAAAGGCGATATAATTAGCATATCACGAGAGTAAGCCGTTTTAAGGTAACAACCATTAAAGGTACATAAAACGCGTCGTTCATGCTAGGATTTGTTATAATTAAAAGACAAATAATAACATTTCGATGATTAAAGCTTTTAAAACAGAGTAACATAAAATACGAGGTCGCTTAGTATCAGAGCTTCAGCATAGCGTAGTTGGTTGAGGCGACACAGTATGAATCCCTTGGTTCGCATCATATTTATTTATTTATTTATTATGAGTCATTAGTCTTGACTGGATTGATGCGGCGTGCCACGAATTCCTCTCCTGTGCCAACCTTTTCGTTTCAGACTAGTCAAAATGCTCAAATGTGTGTGAAAACTTATGGGACTTAACTGCTAAGGTAATCAGTCCCTAAGCTTACACACTACTTAACATAAATTATCCTTTACACACACGCTTTAATTCACTAAGACATAGGAGGCTTACAGTTGCACCAGTAGTTTGCAACACCACAACCCCGAAAAAGCTCGTTATGCATTCGGATGCGCACGTTTGCGTTCGTGACAGTCCATTAACAAAGAAACAAATCCCTGATAATAAAAAATCAATACATATCATTCCAGATTCCCGACCTGTTTTTACCGGATGACTCACTGGTGAACTTGTTACCACATTATCAATTTTTCTTCGAATCTTACCAAATATTCAAGACACCAGTGTGCATACGTTCAGGAACACTAAAAATTCAGAGCGCTGCCGCCAAACAGCTTCTCTTCTGACCGACTGCTGCAGTATGATGACTCCTATGCGTAAGCTATACAGGGTGGTCCATTGATAGTGACCGGGCCAAAAATCTCACGAAATAGGCATCAAACGAAAAAGCTACAAAGAACGAAACTCGTCTAGCTTGAAGGGGAAAACCAGATGGCGATATGGTTGGCCCGATAGATGGCGCTGCCATAGGTCAAACGGATATCAACTGCGTTAAAAAAAATAGGAAATCCCATTTTTATTACATATTCGTGTAGTTTTTAAAAAATATGAATGTTTGAGTTCGACCACTTTTTTCGCTTTGTGATAGATGGCGCTGTAATAGTCACAAACGTATAACTACGTGGTATCACGTAACATTCCGCCAGTGCGGACGGTATTTGCTTCGTCATACATTACCCGTGTAAAAAAGGACAGTTTACCAATTGCGGAAAAGGTCGATATCGTGTTGATGTATGACTATTGTGATCAAAATGCCCAACGGGCGTGTGCTGTGTATGCTGCTTGGTATCCTGGACGAAATCATCCAAGTGTCCGGACCGTTCGCCGGATAGTTACGTTACTTAAGGAAACAGTAAGCGTTCAGCCACATATGAAACGTCAACCACGACCTGCAACAAAAGATGATGCCCAAGTAGGTGTTTTAGCTGTTGTCGCGGCTAATCAGCACATCAGTAGCATACAAATTGCGCGAGAATTGGGAATCTCAAAAATGTCGGTGTCGAAATTGCTACATCACCATCGATTGCACCCGTACCATATTTCTATGCACCAGGAATTCCATGGGGATGACTTTGAACATTATGTACAGTTCTGCCACTGGGCACAAGAGAAATTACGGGACGATGACAGATTTTTTACATGCGTTCTATTTAGCGACGAAGCGTCATTCACCAAGAGCGGTAACGTAAACCGACATAATATGCACTGTTGGGCAACGGAAAATCAAGGATGGAGCAAGTGGAACATCAGCGACCTTGGCGGGCTAATGTACGGTGCAGCATTATGGGAGGAAGGATAATTGGCCCCCATTTTATCGATGGCAATCTAAATGGTGCAATGTATGCTGATTTCCTACGGAATGTTCTACCGATGTTACTACAAGATGTTTTACTGCATAACAGAATGGCGATGTACTTCCAACATTATGGATGTTCGCCGGGACCAGCCGCACAGTCCATGACTGCAGCGCCTCAAACCGCTCGGCTAATCCCGCGCGGCTCAGAGTGGTGCTTGCAATCGACGTCCTCAACTATTTGCTGTATGAATTCCAATCTCTGTCGTCCTCTACAGTTTTTACCCTCTACAGGTCCCTCTAGTACCACCTGTTCCTTCTATTTGTCAGTGTCTTCTTTTTATTCCTTTCTTCACCGATTCTCCAGAGAACCTCCTTATTCCTTACCTTATCAGACAATCAAATTTTCAACATTCTTCTGTAGCGCCACATCAGAGATGCTTCGATTCGGTTTTCCCACAATCCATATTTCTCTACCACACAATTATGTGCTCCAAACGTACATTTTCAGAAATTTCTTTCTCAAATGAAGGCCTCTGTTCGATACTAGTAGACTTCTCCAGGCCAGGAATGTCTTTTTTACCAGTACTAGTCTGCTTCTTATGTCCTCCTTAGCCCATCCAGCGTGAGAAACTTTGCTGCCTAGTTAGCAGAATTCCGTGAGAAGTTAATCAGAATTCTTTAGCTTCATCTAGTTCGTGATCGTTAATCCTGATGTTAACTTTCTCGATGATCTCATTTCTGCTACTTGTCATTACTCTGTATTAGTTAAACTGTTCATTTCATTCAGCAGATCCTGCAGTTCTTCTTCACTTTCACTGACAATAGAAAAGTCATCAGCGAATCGTATCATTGATATCCTTTCACCTTGAATTTTAATTCGATTCTTGAACCTCTCTTTTATTTCTGTAACTGCTTCTTCGATGTATAGACTGAAGAGTAGGGACGAAAGACTACATCCCTGTCTTACACCCTTTCTAATCCGAGCTCTTCGTTCTTGTCTTCCACTCTTATTGTTCCCTCTTTCGTCTTGTACATATTGTATAGGCCCGTCTTTGCCTATAGTTTACTTCTATTTTCCTCAGAATTCCGAACAATTTGCATCACTCTACATTGTCGAACATTTTTCTGGGTCGACAAATCCTATGGAAGTGTCACGATTTTTCTTCAGTCCTTACTCGATTATTATATCGCATTTCTGGTGCTGTACCTTTCCTAAACCAAACTGATTGTCGCCTAAAACATCCTCAATTTTCTTTTACATTCTTCTGTATATTAGTGTTGCAAGCAACTTCGACTCGTGAGCTATTAAGCTGATTGTGCGATAATTCTCACACTTTTTGGCTATTACAATCTTTGGAATTGTGTGGATGAAGCTTTTCCGAAAGTCAGATCTTGTATCGCCAGTCTCACACATTCTACAGACTAACGTGAATAGACGTTTTGCTGCCACTTCCCCCAATGATTTTAGAAATTCTGATCAAATGTTATCAATCCCAAACGCCCTATTTGATCTTATCTCTTCCAAAGCTCTTTTAATTTATAATACTGAATTCTTTATTTCGATTCCTGCTTTTTCTTCTGTCGCGTCAACAAACAGTTTTTAGCCGGCCGGTGTGGCCGAGCGGTTCTAGGCGCTTCAGTCCCGAGCCGCGCGACTACTACGGTCGCTGGTTCGAATCCTGCCTCGGGCATGGATGTGTGTGACGTCTTTAGGTTAGTTAGGTTTAAGTAGTTCTAAGTTCTAGGGGACTGATGACCTCAGATGTTAAGTCCCATAGTGCTTAGAGCCAAACAATTCTTACCCCTAATATAAGCCTTCACAATGTACTCTTTCCAGCTATCTACTCTCTTCTCTGCCTTTTTTTCCCTTTGCTCTCTTAATGTTACCACTCTTGCTTTTAATTTTACCAAAGACTATTTTGACTTTCCTGTACGCTGAGCCAGTCCTTCCGACAACCATTTCTTTTTCGATTTCTTCACGTTTTTCATGCAGCTATTTCGCCTTAGCATCCCTGGATTTTCTATTTATTTCGTTCCTAAATGACTTGTATTTCTGTATTCCAGAGTTTCCCTGCATAATTTTGCACTTTCTTCTTTCATCAGTCAACTGAAACATTTCCTCTCTTACCCATGTTTTCTTCTCAGTTAACTTGCTTGAACCTATATTTTTCTTTCCATCTTCAGTGATTGCCCTTTTTAGAGACAACCATTCCTCTTCAACTGAAATGCCTACTGCGTTATGCCGTACGTCAGTGCCTATATCCTCAGAGAACTAGAAGTGTATGTCCTCCTTCCTTAGCATTTCCGTATCCATTTTCTTTGCGCACTGATTCTTCTTAACTAGTCCCTTCAACCTCAACCTACTCTTCATTACTACTACATTGTGATCTGATTCTATATCTGCACCTGGGTATGCCTTACATTCTAATATTTGATTTCGAAATCTCTTTCTGCCTATGACGTAATCTAACTGAAATTTTCCCTTATTTCATAGCCTTTTCCTAGTGTACCTCCTGCTCTTGTGATTCTTAAACAGAGTATTTTCTGTTACTAGCTGAAATTTACTGCAAAACTCTATTAGTCTTTCTACTCTCATTCTTATTACCAAGCCCACGTTCTTTTATCACCCTTTCTCCTGTTCCTGACCTTACAACCACGTTCAAGTCCCCCATGACCATCTGAGTTTCATCTCCCTTTACGTACTGCATTATCTGTTCAATATTCACATACACTTTCTCTATCACTTCCTCTTACGCTTGCGACGTAGGCATGTTTACATGAATGTTGTTGTCAGTGTTGGTTTGTTGTTAATTCTGACGGGAACAACCCTATCTCTGAACTGTTCAAAGTGACTCACACTCTCTGCCCTAACTTTCTATTGATAACGAACCCTGTTACCGTTATGACATGTTCTGCGAGTTTGTGACACTTGCACAGAGTCACACTTGTACGAAGAGGGAATGTCTTGACATTTGTATGGAGCCCAGGAAAGTGTAGTAGTGGACAGGGTGTTCCACAAGGAGTTTGGAAGACTTACATGGAGTGACATCTGCGTGGAGTGACACTTACGTGGAGCCTGGGGTTGTTGCCGGCCTGACTGGCTTTTCACAGGTACACATGCACTAAGAAGTCTAGCAATTCAGCACAGCTGCTCGTGCGAGATGGCTCGCACTGTGAGTTAACGAGCATTTCGCTCTCATATGAGTATATGGCCGAAAGAAACAGCCTTCAGGAATTGTGAAACGAACTCTATCGTCCATGACAGTGTGCCATAAAGAGAGCAGATTCGCCACGAGATTGGGAAATTCACAGACGTCTATTGTGCTGAATGATGCCTAAGCGCTGTAGTGCGCGAGTAGAACAGATGAGAACTGCATTATAGGGAGCCCCCGTAGGAGCTGTTTGTGACCAGGGAGACGTAGCAGTGTTAAATATGGCGGACCTAAGATCGGCTATAAAGGGAAACATTTATGTATACTATATTAGTCTGTAGTGTTTCAGAGAATGAAGCCACAGTAATTTTAATTTACCATTCTTCATAAATTTTCGTGGTGATCACAATAAAACTTGAATATTGAGCATATCTATAATAGTTTAGGATTTAGTGTTAAACTGAAATTAACAAGTTTTGTAACAATGAACTGAATCCTAGAATCTGAACGCTTTAGTCGATCTTAACGGTCGACATTTCCTGTAGAAGCGCATCGTTAAAATGACAAACTTTGTAAATATCAACTCTTTAACTTGATTTGTTTAAAAGATATAGGAAATTTAAATTACCCGTGTTTTCAGTTAAGCATCACATCATCATTTCCTCCACACAAAACACATTGAACGATGAGAGTATTGAATTATTAGGTAATAGAATATTTTCTGTAAAGTTTAGTGATAATAGTTACTTTTGTTCTTTCTTTATTTATCAGAAAGCATATTGATGCAAGGCTACATTCAAAGCTAAGAAATAAATTGTATTGGTTTTATGTAAAAGAATTTAACGTTTATTATGTAATGTATATTATTATTACTTTATTTAGAATGTGAAAGTGTTCAACCTATGATTATTTAAATATGTTAAAACGTAAAATAATGTAGAATAAGCTGTAGCCAATCTGATTGACGCTTCAGGAAAGGGAACTGCGCTAGTCAGTTGAGCGAGATTCGGCGCGCGGGAAACGCCGCCGGGGGCGGGCAGAGGGACAGTGCTAGTGGAGACGCTCGGTCTTTGGGCAGCTGGGAAGTGAAACGACACAGAAAACTTCGCGTTGTGTGGTATCGCGGGACTTGGTCTTCGAGCGGTGAAGAGCCGGCAGCCTGGTGTAAACTCTTAACTTTACGCGTGGTTAACGAGGTGGAGTATTGGTCTTGTAATTCGCTATGACATTGTGAACGATCGAACTATGTCAAATGGATATGCGCTCTAGTGTAATATTAATTGTACATACGACCACTTTTGCTATTAGTTTGCTTTCTGAATAAACATTATTGTAACCAAATCGTAACTGTGTGGCCTACATCATTTATGAGTCGTTAATTTAGCTCCCGGTATTACTATTAATGTTGTTATATTAAAGTTATATATATATATATATATATATATATATATATATATATATATATATATATATATAATACAATTCCGCAAACTTGCCATCAGCCAGATAATTAACCAAAGTGTCACAAGTGGCTAATTGAGGGCCTGTAATGCGACACGTACGGTTGAACCCCTAGACGAGTTTGAGCCAAGACATTTGGTACCGCATGCACGCCCGAACATTTTTGGGATGTTAGCTCACAGCACTCAGGTCACAGCAGTGAGCAACCATAATGGGTGGTTGGTTCATTAACGTGTTTAGTGGCAAATATATTTTTAACACTGTTGTAGTAATGGAACTGACAATGAAACCCAACATTATGAGAACTGACAATGAAGCTCAACATCTCTTTTAATATTTTGATGATGCAAACAACGGGGGCAGCGAAGTACGAAGCATGCTATTTCTTACGACAGTCGCAGCCTTATGACAACTGTTGTTTTAGGACTAAATTTAAATTGAAAGATTCATATTTCGCTGTCATTTTATTTAAACCTTAAACATAAAAAAGTCAATTAATATTACTTATTTTGGTTTCCACTAAAGAATCTATGTCTGGTACCACTTTTTGAACAATACTGATTTGAAGAAAAGCTCTTAAGTCGAAGCCTGCCAGTGACTTCTGTGGGAGGATTTCGATCTCTTCACTGTGCAAAAAAACAGCATTTACATATGTCTAAACATCAACATCAACACAATCGAAGCTCCAGACTTGCAAATTGCCAAAATTTGCATTGAGGAAATAGAAGTCTACGATACTATTTTTTCTGTAACTATAAACACGCAAAAATCAAGCGAAAATATATGCGAATTACTCAACAGCCCACCGATTCTGGAGGAATCTTCTCCCGAGAAAATAATTTACTGATTATGATGGTAGCAATTTCTTTCCTTGCAGATATAACATCGCAACGATTGACAGAATATTGGTATTTAGCAGTAAAAGGGGAAAATTGTGTTTATCAAACTGCGATTCATTCTTTGTGGATGGA
This sequence comes from Schistocerca gregaria, assembly GCF_023897955.1. Lineage (NCBI taxonomy): Eukaryota > Metazoa > Arthropoda > Insecta > Orthoptera > Acrididae > Schistocerca > Schistocerca gregaria. Next base: position 427,411,975 of record NC_064922.1, read on the forward strand.
AGGTTCAAGAGTTCGAGCAAGAAGTATATAGAGTTGTTCATATTCCACGTCGACCTTATTTGTTGTTGGAAGTAAACAAAAACCGTTCCTGCTACTTATGCATAGGTGCAAATAAAAAGCGAAAAACTTGTGAACGTTTTTTAAAAGTTATTGAAACTAATGTTCCTGGATGGAATCCTGCATCTCTCATGATGTACTTCGAAACTACCACCACCCAAGCAGCTAAAAGTTTGTTTCCTAGAATAGAGATTAATCGTTGCAATTATCATCTTAATCAATGTTTGTGGAAAAAAGTTCAGTATTGCGGCCTTGTTCCAGCCTATAAGGAAAACGAGGAAATAGGTTGTCATATAACAATGTGTTCTGCTGTAGCACATCTTTCCCTGGAAATGTTGCAGGATGGTTGGCTGTGTATTCGGGATAGCACGCGTACAAACCAAAAGCTGCAGGACTTTTGAAACTTCCTGGCAGATCAAAACTGTGTGCCGGACCGAGACTCGAACTCGGGACCTTTGCCTTTCGCGGGCAAGTGCTCTACCAACTGAGCTACCCAAGCACGACTCACGCCCAGTCCTCACATCTTTACTTCCGCCAGTACCTCGCCTCCTACCTTCCAAACTTTCCAGAAGCACTCCTGCGAACCTTGCAGAACAAGCAGTCCTGAAAGAAAGGATACTGCGGAGACATGGCTTAGCCACAGCCTGGGGGATGTTTCCAGAGTGAGATTTTCACTCTGCAGCGGAGTGTGCGCTGATATGAAACTTCCTGGCAGATCAAAACTGTGTGCCGGACCGAGACTCGAACTCGGGACCTTTGCCTTTCAAGGGCAAGTGCTCTACCAACTGAGCTACCCAAGCACGACTGACGCCCCGTCCTCAAAGCTTTACTTCCGCCAGTACCTCGCCTCCTACCTTCCAAACTTTACAGAAGCTCTCCTGCGAACCTTGCAGAACCAGCACTCCTGAAAGAAAGGATATTGCTGAGACATGGCTTAGTCACAGCCTGGGGGATGTTTCCAGAATGAGATTTTCACTCTGCAGCGGAGTGTGCGCTGATATTGGTAGAGCACTTGCCCGCGAAAGGCAAAGGTCCCGAGTTCGAGTCTCGGTCCGGCACACAGTTTTGATCTGCCAGGAAGTTTCATATCAGCACACATTCCGCTGCAGAGTGAGAATCTCATTCTGCAGGACTTTTATTTTTTGAAGCAGTGGCTCGATAACTAAAAGATGCCAAGAGAGATTTGGAATTCCAGTGGAAGACGCTGTCGCACTAATAACGTCTCGGAAAGACGGAACTGAAGAATAAATACATTAATATCATAAGTTCATCCGAATGCTCACTCATTAGCGAAATATCCTCGAAATGATGCAGAGTACCACAGCCACCAGTTTGACCAACTAATTTTAAACTTTGATGAGAACAGAAGAAAAGAGGCTGCAATGAGGCCTGACGGAACGACTGCAAAGGCTTTAAGAAACTCCAAACTGATGGAAATTCAAAATCATTTCTGACGTGTGGTCTATGCACACACGTTAGAGTGAAGAAGAAAACGTCAGAATAATTGAAAATTTATAAAAATTGAAAAGGAGTTTTTGTAAATGTGGAACGAAAAGGAACTACCTCCTTGCGTTCCCTAGAAACGACAAAAATCTTGATAAAAGTCTTTTGAAATTTGTAAAATATTCCGTAATAAATACTGACAAGACTACCTCAAAGGCCAAGTCTTTTCTAGGGAATTATCACTGCATTCATCTTGAGAGGTTCTTAGAGCCAAAATCTGTGTGAATGGAACCGAATACAAAATCTATGCAGCAGACACACAGGCAAATGACGCAGTTAAATCCATACTTTCTCCATCCTTTAGAAGATGAGCAAACTGGAATGAAACTGACAAACAAATTATCATAAAAAGTAACTTGCAATCTTTCAACATATTTTAAAACTCGGCTCCCCTCGTCGGAGGTTCGAGTCCTCCCTCGGGCATGTGTGTGTGTGTTGTCCATAGCGTAAGTTAGTTTAAGATAGATTAAGTAGCGTGTAGGTTCAAAATGGCTCTGAGCACTATGGGACTCAACATCTGAGGTCATCAGTCTCGTAGACTTAGAATTACTTAAACCTAAGGACATCACACACATGCATGATCGAGGCAGGATTCGAACCTGCGACCGTAGCAGCAGCGCGGTTCCGGACTTGAGGTGCGTGTAGGCTTAGGGACCGATGACCTCAGCAGTTGGTTCCATAAGACCTTGCCACAGATTTCCAAAATTTTAAAACTAATTTTTAGTACCGTCGTAGACTACAGTATGTCTGTCGTGAATGCGACATGGCGAGCAAGAGCGGTCACGCTCGCTCGCCGCCTGGATTGTGTGCGCTCGCAGTGAAATGGGATAGTCATACGTAGCGCAGCATGAACAACTGGTAGCGCAAACAATGTGCTGCCTTCATAGGGACGGCTACAATTAGGTTCGAAATTAGAATTATATTAATACCTTCAGCTGTTGACGGGCGTTGATATGTATCAACGGGGACAGGTGAAAATGTTTGCCCCAACCGGAACTCGAACCCAGGATCTCCTGCTTACATGGCAGACGCTCTATCCATCTCTTTTTTTTCTTTTTTTTAAAAGATCTCATTTTGTTCGTTTTCGTTCGTTGTATGTGTTTTGGGCGGACGTCGAAAGACACCCATTTCAGATCGTTGTTGATCCATTAACTCAGGTTTTTTTATTACAGAGAGCAGCTAGCCCTCTGACCGAACACGCTGAGCTACCGTGCCGGCTCTGAGCCACGGAGGGAGGATAGTGCGACTGCAGGGACTACCTCGCGCACGCCTCTAGCGAGGCCCAGAGTCTCACCTTGTATGTCCACACACTACATTCGTAGTGTTCCACCGCAAAACACTCATTACTCGTGGAAGACATTCTTACCAAGTGACGTAAGAGTTCGGGGAATGTGTGTGCATCCGCACAGAAGAAGGTCATGTCCGAAAGGACAGATACCAATCCATATAAGTAAATAGTTCTGGCAATACCAGCCATGCCCGGACGTTGTAGGAAAGGAAACACTGGTGGACATGACGCCAAACCGTGGGCCACCGCGTCGATGGATGTTTCAGTTCGACGTTGTTGCTGGGTGTGTAACGAAGCAGTGGATATAGTAATCTTTGGTACGAGGAAGACAATTGCTGGATGAGTGAGCTTGAGCATAGCTGAAGTCGACCATGAAATCAGAAATGTGCGTCAGAGAGTGTGTAATGTGGCCTACTGGTAATGGCGAGGCACGGTACCCTGCCTTGTCCAGCGTAGGTTGGTCCTTGCTCCCGCCACACGGCCACTGACCTGAATCGAGGATTCCGCGCTGCCGTACAGTCGCCGGATATTATCGATAAAGGTGGGTGGAAAACCCATTCGGCTCATAATTGAGAACAGGAAATGATGCCGTCCCTTGTCGAATGCCCTGCCAAAACAATGGTAACCACCGCGGCGCGGAATCTGCGCTCCGTTGCCAGTGCGATTAAATCACGACATTCCTCTGTGGCCGTATGTTTATTAACTGAGCTACCCGGAATTGTCTGTTCTGGGGATAGAATGCTAACCAGTATCTTACGGCAACGCGTCACCAGGAGATGTGCAAAAATTTTATCGTCTGCAGTAAGCAGATTTAGGGAGCGTTAATGTGCTGTCATCACTTCTGGTGTTAGTTTGCGAATGGGTATAATAATTTCCGTTGTAATGAGTGGCGGTACGGTGTTGCTCATCGTCAACAGTTTGTAACCACCGAGTGACACAGTACTCGTTAAAGCCTGTGATATGGTAAGTGAACGGGGTTCACCTTATGAAAAAGGATTTTCGTATAGATATCGACCGCGTGTACCTGAATGGTGGCAAATCAGACTTACACCCACTCTGTAATAACAATGATCCGTCAAGCAAGTCCGAAATGCAATAACACGTCAGGATGGACCAAAAACAACACTTAAGATGCTACCAATTTGATAATAATACGGTCGCCAGCCTAATTAGGCATTAACTGAGTTTCTTCCCTGTACAAGTTGGTATATATTCATGCAAAACAACACGTAGTAACACTGCATAATATAGTAGAATTTTAGAACCAGAAAATCTATTGAACTGGCAGTTTCACGGTCTGTACTGATATGGAAAAACCATGAATACATAACACTACACTATAATGTATACTACAAAACTTTATACTGTCTATTAATCTGATTAAAATCGGGCATAGGTTAATAGGTTACCCTAGAAATAGCACTTTCGAGCCACACACAAAATGTAACTTTTGATAAAGATAAAACACTGATAAATTTTGACTTTTATATTGACTTTAACTTTTGCTGGTCAAACCAATTTAGAACACTTCAGAATTCAAATGAATAAAAAAGGGAGGGGTCCTGAAACAGTTATGATCACTGTATTAAAAAAAATTGATTACTGAAACTATTATGCGTTCAAGATTTCCAGTATATGAGTTACTACTGTTTTTATCTTATTTAGTGCTCATTTAAATACCTTTATATTTGTCTCGAAATAATTAAACTTCATTACTATATAAATATTCAAGTTATCTTTCAACTTCGTTAGACCTTCGTTATTAATATACTGGTTAATTAACGAAACACTTCTTTAAACACCATTCTAACATAGCTAGGACTGCAAATAATTATTATTAACACAAAATTTAATTTTTCATTTCGGGACACTCAGATTGCACGATATTTGGAAAGGACCCTGTCTAGATTAGTTGTGAGGATAATTAAATGATGGGAAAGTTCTGGTAAAATTTAGGTTATTATTGCACAGTTCACTCTCTAATCCATACGAATACAGTACTAAAAGTTTCAACCTGCTTGTATCGATTTGGCGGTTGGCGGGCGGCAAGGTGGCGAGGCACAAAGCACACGTACAACCACAGCAATGGCTCTTGATATATCGGCACTTTAATTCTTCTTAGCGTCGCAATACTTTTCCATTTAGTGCCTATGGAATTTTGCCATGCTGTGTGGGATTTGGAACGGCATACTTGAGGCTCAGTGAAATTACGTCTTCCAGGAGAGCCTCCTCGCTCCAGAAGGTGTTGCTCAAACCAGTGCCAGACTCCAACTACTCCTGAGCCCGTTGTGCCGTGAAGTGCGCGCGTACATTTTCCAGCGCTCGCCTGCCATCCACCTTTTACCGCTCCCTGACTGGCCGGGTATTCATCCGAGGTTTTGCATTCTACATGTCCTAACACATTGCCTACGTATGGACCAGATCCGCAGTTACAATTTTAAACATCTTACAACAGTTCCAACTTTTGTTACATTTCAATTCTATTACAATATTACTTGACATATGACATAAACATTAATATTCACATTGATACTTGTCTACAGTTTTCTTAATATAGTGACATGAACAAAAAAGAAATGAAATCAGAACATCAATTACACAAGTTTATCGAAAAATCAGAAGGAAAAAATTACCTATATGTACAATAGTGCAGCGTCGTTGTTGTTACAAGTTCGTGAAACATTGTTGTCTACTGCGACGTCATTAGCGCAAGAAAGGTCCAAAAAATTCTATCGTCAATTCGTCGACGCCAGGTGACTTATCCAAAGCACCTTTGTTGATTGCATCGTGGGCTTTGTCGCACGTAACCGGCTCCGTCAGCCCGACCGCGTCGTTGGCGGTGAGGAGGCGAGTGACGTATGGTAAGACAAACTCCTCAGCGCTGGTGTTGGTAGTCTGCTTCTGATTCGTTGTGCGGAGTCGTCTACAAAGGCACTGACGATTTCGGCCTGGAAAGTGACGTGCTGGGAGCGACAGGTGTAGGTCTTGGGGATGAGTGTTGTAGGTGTTTCCTACTGGCGGCGATATCAAGCGTGGTAGGGTGTTCGTGTTCCGCCGAATCTTGACGTCGGATCCGCACCACCGCCCCCTGCAATTTACGGCATGTCAGCGTTACGATTTGTGCCTTAATCCTGCTGCGTTCGCTGTGGGCCTCAGGGGTGGGTAGCTGGACAATGAGGTCGCGGATAACGGTTTAGTCTGAGGTGCGGCAGCGTCACGCAGCTGCCTCCTTGCCACACAGAATCGAGATACGTTGAATGGCAGGTTTGGTACATTCCAGCCACCAAATTAAGGCTGTGCAGCATTTAGGTAAATGACGTTCTCTGGTGGCCAGTATCTCGGTAACGCGTTGAAGACAGTCGCGATCGTGGAGGTGGGAGGTGTTTAGCTTCCACGGTGCACGATTGCGCCTGACTACTTGTTGCGGCAGGAGAATAATCCACATTTGGCATTGTGGTACGAAAAGGCCAAGGGACAAAGTTCTGCACTTTGGAGCGCAAGTGTCAGTCCCCGAGAGACATAATTCCTGTCAAGGCGGTTCGCGAACTGACCCGGCTGCTAAGTGTGTGCAGTTGCGTCGCCGTGCCGAACTTCCCAAGTGTCGCAGAGCAACAGGTCACGGACGACAAGGCGCTGTTTTTGAAAGGTGTTGTAGTGGGCATTTGATCCTTAGGGTGCAGGACACAATTGAAGTCATCCACTAGCAAGTAACGGCCACAACGCTCACGAAATAAAGAGGCGATTTCTTCTGAACAGAGGTGTACTCTGTCACGTCTGCATGTGGAGCCTGACGGACTGTAAATGTTGACAATACGCGTCCCCATGACGACGACGCCATGCCCTCTGGCGGACGGAAGGTACTCAATATCAGCCACCAGAATGCCCTTTCGGGCGTAGATGGCTACGCCACGTCCCAGGTAATCACCAGGAGAAGGTTAAGTGTTAGATCCCGCGACGTCCGGAAGTGTGGCCAAGTGTACTTCCTGTAGCAGTGTGATGTCGACGTCCTATGCCCATATCATTTTAGTGTTGATCATTGTGAAACGCCCTGCTTAAGGCCGCCGGACAGAACAGGTAGTTGGAATTGTGGAAAGGGGCCAAAAGGGGGCTGTCAGTTACACTCAAACACATGTAACTTTATTTAGTTGTCCAAGCAATACAGCAAAATTTTTTGAACTTAGTTATCGGCTGAATAGGTCACACTATCTTATGCCTTAAGGGCACAAGCAAATTTAAAAACGGCTGAAAGTCATTTACTTAAAATTGAAGCTCAAAACTGAATATTTAGAAGGCAGAAGGAAGGCCTCATGTAACTAAGTTCTATAACTTGGCTGAAGGCCCAACAAATCTAACACTTGAAAAGCAAACAAGTTTAATTTAAAGATGGCTGAAGGCCCGTGATTTAAGACTGCAGGTAAAATTAATTAAAAAAAACACAAGCCAAAAGGCCTTATCTTCAATTAGGCTGAAGGCCTCACACAGTCTGATACTTGAAAGACAAGAACTTTAATTTAAAAACTGCTGAAGGCCGATTACTTGAAACAACTAAAATAATTTTAGTAGGCAGAAGTAGGCTTTATTTTTAAACAATATTCTCCACAGGCGGAGGGCCAAAATAATCTAAGATTTAACAAGTAAGGGATTTAAACTTTAAAACGACTGAAGGAACATTATTCAAAAACACAACTACAATAAATTTTCAAAAGGCAGAAGGCCCAAAACTTTATCTTTAAACAATATTTTACACAGGCTGAAGGCCCAAAGAATCCATGATTTAACAAGAAAGGAATTTAAATTTTAAAGCTGCTGAAGGCCCATTTTTGAAAAACACAACCACAATAAATTTTCAAAAGGCAGAAGGCCCAATGCTTTATATAAAAAATATTTGAAATGAGGCTGAAGGCCCAAACAATGTAAGACTTGACAAGTAAGGAACGTTGAGTTTTAAAGCGACTGAAGGCCCATTATTTAAAACCCAACTATAAGCATACAAATTCAAACCATCGGCTACAAGCCATTAAAATACACAGTCAAACACCAATAAAAAAAAGGCAGTACAGCCAACGGCGCTCAGAATTTTCCGGGGGTCGGTCTGCACTCGAAATATTAACGTTCGCTGAGGGGGGACAGGTAGTCGGCCCACTATATCCAATCCTCTGGCAACCCAACCAAGAGGCAGTCAACCGACCCACTGATAAGACGACTTAATTTCCACCTGACCAGTGCACAAGGAACTACAAAGCCTAAACGTAAAAGGCGTAGCTGCCCACAATCAGTTATGCATAATCTGTCAAAACTACACACACATGTTGGACAGCGACAACACGGAGAGGAAAGGACACTGTCTGAATTTTACGTCGGCGGCCACGGCAGCAAACCGGAACTCTAACGTCCACAAGGCAGAAAATTCCGTTGGTGCACTTGGACTCCAAATAACCAAAATGCAGTTAAACTCCACGGATGGTGGTCAAACATTCGCCAACTCGAACACTCGCTGTTGCTCACGGGAATACCCCCAACAGCCAAGCATGAAAACCAACAGCACAATGTGAACAGTCTGGCTTAAGTAATTAAATCACCACTCAACTTCGATGTCCTGGGTCGGTGAACAACGAACCCCGTAGCAATCGTAACAGCTCCCACACACTACGACACTGCGTAGAGACCACCAGCGGGCCCGGTCCACTGCGCTGCCCGGAGATTTCCTGGCTGATCCACACTAACCGACCAACTGCCAAACACCGGCTAGCCGGAAACTATAAACACCAGACCAAAGATAGTAAAAAGCTGCGAATATCCTTTGCCTCGTGATGACTGGGTGTTGTGTGATGTCCTTAGGTTAGTTAGGTTTAAGTAGTTCTAAGTTCTAGGGGACTGATGACCAGAGCTGTTAAGTCCCATGGTGCTCAGAGCCATTTTTATGCTAATATCGATACACACCGCTGCTGTCACCAAACGCAGAGTAATAGTCAAGCTGGGGCCAGCACGGCTCACATTGCAATTCGGTACGTTTGGAGTTGAGCCCAGCCGTGGAGGGGAACTCCATCAGTGGGGGATAAGGTGGGGTGTGGCAGATGCGAGCTGTGGTATACGGAACCTGACGGCTTTATCTTTGGTGTGACAAGGACCCCGTCTGCGGTAACTCCGTCCCCAAAGTGTCATTTGAGCCATCGTCAATGTCATCACGCCATCGAGGGCACTGTCGTTGAGGCGTTCCACCTGTCCGTAGGAGCGGAGGACGTCCCGTTGGAGTCACGGTGGAGTCCGTTGGAACAGGTGCATCTGGGCGAGCCGGCATTATAAGCACCGCCAAAGCAAAGCCGGCGTCGCATTGTCGTCATTCATGCCGTCGTGCGGGTTCTCCGAAGCCTCATCGGGCCGAATGGCCTCTGAAGCCTCAGGTGAGGTGAGCTATCTAGGTGGACTGTGTCGTTCCGAGACCGTACGGCGCCTCCTCTTGCGCCATTTAGGTGAACGTTGTCTGCGTGCCCGTCCCTTAGTTTTGGAAGACGGTAAGGACATGCCACCGTAGTCCGGGAGGAAGGCCGTCGTGGAGACGATAAGCGACGGGACGTCCACATCATTGGGCGGGAAGTCGTCGCTGTTGGTAGTGGCGCCGATGTGGCGTCAGGTTGTGAGCGTGACAAGTCGATCCCGGAGGTATCTGTAGCAGCTCGAAGGGAAATCGTTACGTGGCCCGACTGACGACAGTCAGCAGGAGGAGAACAGAGCGCCGATGCGTAGATGAGCGATAAAACCGTCGTCGGTTTCGGAGGACCGGGGTCGCAGCCGGCATTTGGGCGATGCGTCGCTGAAGGCACTCGGACCTGAGGACGATGCAGCGTGTCACACAGTTCACAGTGTATTCACGTGGTTCGAAGAGCGACGGTATGGGTTTACAGCGCTCCCCTGGCCACCAAACTCCCCAGATTTAAGCCCAATCGAAAATCTGCGGGACCACCTCAACCGAGCTATCGGTGTAACAAGGTCCCCGTCTGCGGTAACTCCGTCCTCAGCGTGGGATTTGGGCCATCGTCATTGTCATCACGCCATCGAGGGCAGTGTCGCTGAGGCGTTCCACCTCTCCGTAGGAGCTGAGAGACGTAGCGCAGCTGGCCACAGCTGTGGAGTCGACATTGCTCCACATCCAAGTCGATACTTGCCAGAACAGCACTGACTCTCATTCTGCACGTTCATATTGCAAAAGGTGGTTATTCAGGATTATAGCGTATGGTCACTTTAATGTGACTGAACAGTGTATTAATCCGAAATACCTGACGCCATAGGCATATCAGGAAGAAGACTGCATTACATTTTATCTTAAATACACTGTAAGACAAGAAAAAAAATAGACGAACCACGAATGAATTTTCCGAATGGGACGGAAATTGGTAGGTGTGATGTACATGTACAGACAAACAAATGCTTACAATTTTGGAAAAATTCTATGATTAATTCGAGAGAAAGAGCTTCACACGTTGAGCTAGTCAATAGCGCGTAGTCCACCTCTCGCCCTCGTGCAAGACGTTATTCGGCTTGGCATTGATTCAGGGAGTTGTTCAATGTCCTCCTGAAGGATATCGTGGTAAACTGCGCCCAAGTATCACGTTGAATCGTCAAAATCCCGAGCTGGTTGGAGTACCCTGCCCATAATGCTCCAACAGTTCAATTGGGAAGAGATCCGGCTACCTTGGTCGCCAAGGGAGGGTTCGGAAAGCAGGGAGACGAACAGTTGAAACTCTCGCCTTGTACAGGCGGGCATTATCTCGTTGAAATGTAAACCCAGGATGGCTAGCCATGAAAGATAACAAAACCGGACGTAGAAGACCGTTGAGGTTCGCTGTGCTGTAAGGGTGCCGCGGATGACAAACAAAGGGATCCTCCTCCTTCTTGGAATCTCATTGACTGCAGTAAAAACGGTCTTCGGTGATGAGTGCCGTTTGAACTGAGCCCCGACAAGCGAAAACGTGTCTGGGGGCGACTCGGACAATAGTGTAGTGCCAACCTGATTGTCGCCCTCGATACTGCTCGGAAATCAGGAGTGATGGTTTGGGGTGCCATTTCTTTTCACTTCTTTTCTTGCGTTATCATCTGCGACACCCTTAAAGCACAGCAGTATGTCGACGATGTTCTGCCCCCCGTTTTGTTGCCCTCCTGTGCTTACATTTTAACACGATAGTGCCTGCACGCGCATGGCGAGGGTGTCTACTGCCTGTCTTCGTGCTTGCCAAACTCGGATCTCTCCCCAACTAAGAACGTTTAGAGCACTATGGGCAGGTGGTTCTTAACAGAAAGCAGGCCGGAGTGGCCGTGCGGTTCTAGGCGCTACAGTCTGGAACCGAGCGACCGCTCCGGTCGCAGGTTCGAATCCTGCCTCGGACATGGATGTGTGTGATGTCCTTAGGTTAGTTCGGTTTAAGTAGTTTTAAGTTCTAGGCGACTGATGACCTCAGAAGTTAAGTCGCATAGTGTTCAGAGCCATTTCTTAACAGAAGGACGGACGGACAGGCAGACAGACAAACAGACAGACATGAAAGTGATCTTTCAAGGCTTCTGTTTTTACTAATTGAAGTATGAAACCATAAAAAAGCGGCAATAAGAAATAGAATACTGGGAAATGAATAAAGAACGTAAGAGTTAATCAAGAATTGCCCCTCACTTCAGGCGAATAATTAATTAAGGATCGGGCCGCTCCACGCTCACACCAACGTGGTGACCAAACCAAAAGCTCTACTGTCACTTCCGTAAACATTTTAGTTTTTGAATCAGGCGTCACAGGATGCGGGCTGTGATGTTATCCATGCGTCTGGGTAAGACTACTCATTAACATGGTCCACCAAGAGATAGAAGTGGTCGAAAACGATCGAAGGGTAGCGCCTGTAATGGCAGAGGAAAAAAAGTGCCAAGGCAAGAGCCAAGGGAAAAAAACCTCTGCGACAGTAGGACGGGTAGTAAGGGCAGTAGCGGCTTGCTAGCTGCGACAGAGCATGCAAGGTGAGGTCAGGTTAGCGTGAGGTATCGTGCATCGTTACCTACGTGTTGCGTGTCCGTTAGCTGGGTCAGTCCGGATGCTGCGGCTGGGCTCGCTTGTACTCTCCTGGGCCGGCCGCAGTGGCTTCCTCCCTGTAACATAAGAGTTCGGCGCGGCAACTCATGCGTTGCTGTTAGGCCCTCTGCTGCGCCCTGTCGTCGGTGACTTGGTGCAGCTTCATCAGGCTGGTGCAGAACGGCAGCGATCGGCTACCGTTCAGCGTCCTCCTCTACTGCACGCCGCATCCCTTCCGTAATGTAGCTTCCGTGAGCTCCGCTTGATCGGAGAGCTGCGCCAGTTCAGCGTCGGAGGAAGTATTACCGCTCGCTCGCGCTTGTGCGATAAAGGCTGCCCTTTTGGCTTCTCGATCCCTTGCGGGGCCCGCTCCCGCAGCAGTTGGCGTTGCCACCGGTTCAGCTGGGGCAGCGGTTTTCTTCTTTGCACCTTTCACCTGCGGTGCTGCTGGGGCAGCCGCTGGGACAGGCGCGCGAACGTCCTTCTGCGAGGTCGCAGGAGTGTTCGCAGGTACTACTGCGCCGGGGCCTTGGGCGAAGACTGCTCGCAGTTGCCTCAGGGCCTCTTCCTTCTCTGCAGCCACGGCGGCTGCCAAGGCAGCCCTCTCTGCCGGCAAGACGGCTTTGAGGGCTGCAGTGGCCTCCTTCACGGCGGTGCCGAGCTCGAGGTCACGTATCTTCTCGGGAGCGTCCTGGCCGCCCGTTTCCAAGCGGTCTTCCCTGCCCCTGGCAGGTGGAGCTGCTGCTGCGCCGTACCTCTGCTGCGCCGGGCTGCTCTGCGCCCTACGCCGTTTCCGACGTCGTCTTCTCTTCTGCCGCTGCGTCGGTGCGGCCGCGGCCGCCTCGCCGCCCCCGGCACGGCTGCGGCTTGAGAAAACTGCACAACCGCGCCAACTGGCGACGTGCGGGCTATTCGCTTCAGGCGAAAACGTGAATAGCTCTCCCAGTTTGGAATGTAAGTTGATACTATTATTCCATGCTAAAGTGACGTTTCTTCATATGATAAGGTTATACCTGTACTATAAACGTGGAAGCTATGATTTCTGAAATGCTACTATTGCAGACATTCATCTCCGAATTACCGATTCAAATCTCTCTGTACCTTGCGCTATTGGAATTGCAAACATGAAAATTGCTACAACGTTATTGTATTATATAATAAAATAGGCGCTGAAATTTCTGTCCTGTACATCAAGCCAAAATTGTTTATAATCTGTCACATTTTAATCGTTTTTTGTCGCAACTACATCGTTTACTTAATAATGCTCAAATCCTGAAAAAAATTTAAGAAGGTTCTCAGAGAAAGTTTTCTCACTTACAATACAAATATTAAAATTTCAAGCGTGTAACGTTACGCACACACGCACCATTGCAGATTTGTCCCAAAGGAGCTGTTTACTTCATTCGAAGAAAACATAATAACATCGATAGTAATATTCACCTCTTTGGCATTGCTGCGAAACACTTGCGGTTGGACCAGCGTTGTACCCTGTCATCAGACCTATCATACGTGGCCACCTACCCAGGATTACAGCGCGGGCAGGCCTGTGACCTCACATTCTGTGATCAGGCGTCCAACACATCGTCTACAAGTGGTTTGTTGGTTGATTACGTACAGGGGACCAAACAGCGAGGTCATCGATGCCTCTGCGTGTGGTTTCCCCATCCTTAAGCACTTTCCACAGACGGTCACCTCCGTCGCTTCCGAGGTGCTTGTCCCTTGGCGCTGGGCCAGTATAGTCTGCCGTTTGTCAAAGTTGTTCTATGGCGGTGGATGAAAGAGCAGATGGAGGAGACAGAAAAATGTGTCAATCCGAAACTCATGTGTTCTTCCTTAACACCGTGAGCCGTAGTAAAATTTGCTGTTCTTAAGAGCACGCCGCAGCGCGTAGTGTAAAGCAGTCGCCCTCCGTTTCTGGCGGTGGCGCCGTGTGGTAATCGCAGCTTTGGTATCTCCCTCAGGTGGGAAAGTAGAAAGGTTGCCTGTTCACTTGCATTTAAGGGGCGCTATGAGCTCGGCAGGGGGTCAGTCTCGGCGAGTCTGGTCAGTTGGTCAGCCGGGTGAGTGTGCGGCAGTTAGTGTCTGTCGTTTGGATCAAACTTTAAACCCGGCACGAGGGGCGCGAGTCTCGGCAGTTGGTCAGCTGGGTCAGTGTGGGCCAGTCTGTGTCTGTCGGTCGTCCGGAGTGCCAGTATGTGTTAGGCCGCCAGGCTGCTCGAGTTAGTCAGGGCAGTGTTCGTTGGCGGTTCGATCGATCGGTTGGTCGGTCGCGCGCTGAGACAAGGGCTGACTTGTCCCTCTTGGGTGTCGAACGTGTGTGAGGTCTCCACGTGAGTCCAGTGGGCCACGCCGTATAGCGAGGGGTAGTAGCTTCGCGGCAGACACGAGAGCACTAGGAGCCAAAACACGACATCAGTCTGGCCGGTGCGAGCTGCGACGCCGTGAGACGGGAGATCGGCGCGCCTTCCTGCGTCCGTTGAAGCGGCTAGCTGCGGACGGTTCGGGAGAGCGTTTTAGGGGTCCTGCGCCAGGTCTTCGCCAGACATCGCAGCTTCTAGAAGCTAAGTGATTTGTGATATCTTGTGTCATTTAGTTGTTAAATTCTACTTGTTTTCTTGGTCAATCTCTCGTCCCCGGCTTGCTCGTCTGTCTCTCGTCCGCATTTGTTAGACAGTTAGTGTCTGTCTGTCTGTCTGTCTGTCAGTCAGTCTGCCGTACGTTAATGGCTGCCTCTGTCATGTTTGTCGGATTCGGTGTTAACGAATTAATAGAATAAAGGTAAAGGCCGAATTCCTGAAATACTTTTTTTTTTTTTTTTTTTTTTTTAACTTGCCCATCATCTTGCGAGGCGGTATACGTGTAATGTAGAGCATGTTGTACATTTTATGTAAGCCTGAATTTCATGGGTTTCTTTAAATAGTCATTTTTATAAAATTGCCACCCTTCCACCGTAAGAGCCCTATTAAAAACAAATTGCACTTTCGGTGGCAAGTAGTTTTTTAGTGTGAGTGTTTGTACCATTTCCATCCCTCTTACAGGGTGCAGAGTTAATGTGTTTGTATGAGTTGTTAAAAATTTTAGTTTAAAGTAAGCTGGTGTGTTGCAGATTTGCACCAGTGTAGTATTTCAGAGGTCGTTGTGAGCGGTCGAGACTACGGCCGTGTTGAAAAGGGGCGTAAGCTTCTCAGCCCGAAGGCTCCTACTGAAAAAAAAAAAAAAAAGTTATTCTGCCTCTGAATAATTTAGAGGGTGCTTTCTGGTTGAAATTTTAAATCTGTTTTGGAAAAGGTTTTTAGGAATAACTTTCACATTTCTTAAAGGTAATTTCATTTTACATCAGTTACTTCCTGGCAACTACTTCCACACTCACCTAGTGTGATTAAATGTGTTAATGTTCTTGGTGAATCGCTAGTAAATGAAGTAAATTCTTTAAGAAAAGATTTTGAAAGTAAATTTTCAATGTTCACACTGCATAGACTGACCCAAAGATAAGCCATGTTGGGCGCAATTGACAACTAGGTGCAGAAATGAATGTTTGCGGTAAATCTGCCGAAAATAATAAGTGAAATAATTTAATATCAACTTTCAGTGTGGATACGGAAATATGAGCACAATGCAGCGAAGACACAGTTTCCCTGTCCTTTTTTCTCATTTAGTACATTAACACGTATCTAAAAGTTTTACATTATCGATAATGAATATTATTGGAGATTTATCTGAGATTTACACAGTTATTACATATTATAATAAGTTCGTCAAGGAAAGTACTAATCTTTAACAGTTGTTGTGAAATTCAATATTGATATAGTACTGCGCATAAACGAATGGAATGTATCTGTGAAACTCAATAATGCTAGACAGAATCGACTGCAATTTCTAGTCAGTGATACATAATCTAGGTGTTACTGTGCTTTAAGCTAACCTGTAAATGTCAAGCAAACTCTGTTTCCGATACGTTGTGCCTATTTGCAGATAGCCAGACCCACGAAAAGGCAAATGAACATGCGAATCTTAAGAGTTTAGATCTACTATGTGTTTTATGCAGTAACCTAAGTGTGCATCATCCGTTGATGGATGTGAAAACGTTAAGGACAGTAAAATAAATACATTAATTCCTCACTGAATAACGATAACAATATCTACAATAATTTCGTTTGAACTAAAACAATTAAATCAAAGACATCAGAGAAAATTTTCAGAAAGAGACTAGGTTACGAACTGATTCTACAAATACTGACATTTAGAAATAGTCAACCGTCCAAAATTATGTTTCCAAGACAGGTGGGGAGACATATGATTGATATGACCATTAGGCAACGAAACTGGACAGAGCAAAGGGTACAAAGAAAACTGTCGAAAGCATAAAGCCAAAGGATCTGGATGCGAGATATATAGGCAACACAGGGCGAGACACTGGCAGACAAACGTAATGGTGGAATAGTCTCAAAGGAACGACTGGATAAAGCGGCAGTTACGCACTGGACGTAGGCTGTAATAGTGATTTATGACAACGCTCAACTGAGGCTATGACGCTGTAGACACTCATAGCACGCAGGCGGTTTCACTTTCCACCATCCACTACTCTTAGTAAACCTTCTCACTGTAGATAATTGCTATATCACATAACAGAAAATATTTTCAGTTGTCTGTCAAAATAAAATATGCAGTCTGACAAGTTTCTTAACGTAAAGTACTGATGCATCAAACTTTAGCAATCGCTCAGTGGAGTATCAATTTTATTTAAATCATGCAATTAAGGCGATTTAATCATAGAAAAGGCCAGAATAAGAAAGCAGTAGTTGAGAAGAGAGTCAGACACGGTTATAGCCCATCCCAAATGTTATTCGGGATATATACTGAGCAAGCTGTGAAGGAAACCAGCGATCAGTTTGGTAAAGGAATTAATGTTCACGGAGAGCAAATCCAAACTTTGAGGTTCATCAACGACATTTTAAGTTTATCAGACGAAAAATGAAGTGGACGATCAGTTGAATGGAATGCATGGTGTCTTAGAAAGGGGTTACAAGATGGACGTCAGACGATGTAAAACAAGGGTAATGGAATGTAGTCGAACTGAATCAAGCGTTGTGAGGGAATTAGGTTAGAGAATTAGGTACTAAATCAGTCGGTAGTTTTACTTTTTACGAAGAAAAGTAAACTGATGATGGCTTGAGTAGAAAAGATATAAAATGCAGGTTGGGAATGGAAAGTATTTATGAAAAAAGAAAAAAAATTAAACAGTAGAAATTCCAGGACGGAATAACGACAGTGTTGTGAAAAGTAGAGATTGCTATACACCATACGGAGGAAATGTTGTGTTGCAGACAGGCACAACGAAAAGAAAGCTATACGTTTGAGCCTTCAGGCATTAAGACCTTCTTCTAAATTAAAAAACTCACATTGACGTAAGCACAACTCAAACATACGTGAGCACTGTCTTCGGCTACTGAGTCCGAATTAAACTCAGATGTATAACAGTCTTTTTCTTGTGCCTGTCTGCGACTCAACATCTCCTCTACACGGTGCGTAGTAGTCTAACCTTCTCATAACATTGCAATTTATGAAAAAGAGATAGCAGCAGCGAATGTAAAATTCAGTATGAGACAGCATTTTCTGAAGATACTAGTCTGGAGTGTACCGTTGACGTTGAACAGCTCAGACGAGAACAGAATAGAAGGTTTCACAATGTGCTTGTACAGGAGAATACTGCAGATTAGATGGATAGATGCGATAATTAATGAGGATGTACTGAATCGAACTTAGGATATGAGAAATTTATGGCATAGCTTGACTTAAAGTACGGATCGATTGGTGGGACACATCGTGAGGAATTAAGGACTCTTCAGACGGAAGGAATGTGGGTGTGTGTCTGTGGAGGGGGTTAATTGTAGAGGAGACCAAGACTTGACCCCAATAAGCAGATTCAACTGAATGTAGGCAGAATTAGTCAAGCAGAAATGCACAAAATGCACAATGTAGCTGTAACAAACCAGTCATCCGACTGAAGGTCCCTAAGCGATGAGCGGCCTGCCACAAACGGCTCGCCATATAGTTCTCAGGACGTAGCAACTGGCTCGGCTTGGGCGGACTATTGGAAATCACCCGGAATTTTAATAGGAGATGAAACTAAGTCCCAAACACGGAGGACAGTCAGCATCGTTCCGACTTCAAGAAAACCCAGTTATAGTAAATCGGAGACTGAGGAAAATAGGGCAGCGGATACAGTCCACTTAAAAGAAATGAATGTTACACAACAGGATATATTATTACAGAATTTACAAACATATAGCCGGGAGCGGTGTTCACTGACGAGACAAACTATTGACACATGGAGATACTAATCAACATAATTATGAGGGAGTGCTGAAAAGTGATGCGTCCTAATTTTTATTCAGTTCTCAATATCGGTTAAGGTATTACATCTCATGCATATTACTCGTAAACTTTCCCACTTCGCTGACGTTGAAACCCTTTGCCTCGAGCGGGCTCCGAATTGTAGTGTACAATATGGTGGCGTGTAACGTAACTGTGTTGGTGCATCAGAAACAGCGGGCTGTAATCGAGGTTCTAATGTTTCTCCAATTCATATCCATAGAGGAATGAAGGCAGCGTACTGTGATTTGTGTGAGGTTGGGGTGTTCCTGCTCTAATAAAGGAAACGGTGTGTGACGGAGCTCGGAGCGTTTCCAAAACTTGAATAACACCTTTGAGGACTTCACTCTGATATGATGAAGTGGTGCAAGCTGAGGTGAGGTGGTGACTGTGTCAACGCAGTCAGATACTCTACAGTAACAGTATCAACTCACTGGTTTCGCGTTGGGAGAAATGAGTTCGTCGCCAAGGTAACTTTGCTGAGAAATAAATATGTAGACATGATGAATAAAGATGCAGAATGTTAATAAGGTCTGTTTTGTTTAAAGAGCTTAGAGATTTCACACAAAAAATCCAAGGTATTACTTTTCAGCACGTCCTCGTGTTATTCAGAGAACTTAAACAACTCCTGGCGTTTAAGTGCTTCAGAGTGAAATTCATTCGAGAATCGTAACATAATCACAGAGAGAGGTTAAACCATAAAGAAGCGTTAGTGATGGCAAAAAGGATGTGGTTGCTATGGCGTTTTGCCGCATGGAGGAGTGTGTAGCCTTAGTGCAAAAGCGCGATAACCACTCTCACCGATTGTAAATGTTGGTACCCGTAGGCCATCGACGTACCTTTCTTCTGTTCAAGGTCTGACTTAAGGTGAATACCGAGAGTATATAGCGTACGCATCTTTCTGCAGCAGTCGGTCCAAAGAGCAGCTGTTTTGCGGCAGCGCCCTGAATGTTTAGGGTTCCTGAACGTCTGCACGCTGGTGTTTTCCGACCTCAAAAACACAGGGGTAGAACAGAGTTCTGGGAGAGTCGGTGATCACAACTGCCTGCTGGGGCTTAGAAAACAGACGCCTTCTTTTGTTCAGAGGTTTGCCCTCTTCCACTGACTCCAACCATCGAAACACAGTCGCGTTTGTAGCTCTGTGTCTCCTCTAAGAACAACAATTTGCTCATTTCAGCAAACTGTGGATGTAAAATTTGTTTTATGTCGTAATCTGTCCTTGGTGAAGCCTATATAACTTCGCTCCAGTGTATGACTTAAACTAACGTGTACTTCGCCTTGTCAAAACAAACTATAGAATTATATTTCCAGTGTTGAGATGGTTGCATACGCACATACAGAGAGCCGATAAACTAGAAACATAAAATGTGCTTCAATTTTTGTCTAGCTTTAACAGTTATCGCTGTCTCGACCAAATAATGAAATCCACTCAAAACGATCGCATCTGAATTTAGATTCCAGCACAATGTCCGCCTCGTCAGGAATGTACTTTATCTCTGAATTTTTAATCAGTGATAAATTTGCGTTTAATATCTACATCTACATCTACATGACTACTCTGCAATTCACATTTAAGTGCTTGGCAGAGGGTTCATCGAACCACAATCATACTATCTCTCTACTATTCCACTCCCGAACAGCGAGCGGGAAAAACGAACACCTAAACCTTTCTGTTCGAGCTCTGATTTCTCTTATTTTATTTTGATGATCATTCCTACCTATGTAGGTTGGGCTCAAAAAAATATTTTCGCATTCGGAAGAGAAAGTTGGTGACTGAAATTTCGTAAAAAGGTCTCTCCGCGACGAAAAACGACTATGCTGTAATGACTTCCATCCCAACTCGTGTATCATATCTGCCACACTCTCTCCCCTATAACGTGATAATACAAAACGAGCTGCACTTCTTTGCACCCTTTCGATGTCCTCCGTCAATCCCACCTGGTAATGATCCCACACCGCGCAGCAATATTCTAACAGAGGACGAACGAGTGTAGTGTAAGCTGTCTCTTTAGTGGACTTGTTGCATCTTCTAAGTGTCCTGCCAATGAAACGCAACTTAAGGCTCGCCTTCCCGACAATATTATCTATGTGGTCCTTCCAACTGAAGTTGGCAAGATTCGAAGAAAAATTGATAACGTAATAACAAGTTCACCAGTGAGTCATCCGTTAAAATTTGTCTGGAATCTGGAATGATATGTATTGATTTTTGTTGGATGTGAGGTCCGCCAGCTATGCAAAACACCGTTTTTTTTTCTCAGTACCCAAACATGTTTAGGCACCACTGTGTCATCAGTGGGTTTTCATTTTTATTTATTCTGTAATGTGAACATTTTTGTAAAATGATTATAAAATTATGTGGATGTTTAGTTCAAACAATAGACCGTTTCTTTTGGGTACTGAGGAAAAACAGTGTTTTCCATAACTGGCGAACTTCACATACAACAATTTTAAGTGCAGACACGGCCAACACAAGAAGCTGCAAATCAAAATGAGGAGTATTGTTTTTTTATTATCAGAGATTTCTTTCTTTGTTAATCGACTGTCACGAACGCAGACGTGCGCATCACAATGCGTAACGAGCTTTGTGGGGGTTGTGGCGTTCCAAACTACTGGTGCAACTGTAAACCTTCTATGTCTTTGTGAATTAAAGAAGCGGCTTCAGTAAAAAGTCTTTAAAACATTCCGCTTATTACACAAGATTTTTGCCCATGGAATACGACGTTTAATGAACTGTTTTCACGAAGAAAGAAAGTAAGCAGTTTATACTCGTTTAAATTTTACACTTTCCATTTCTAAAACTGGACTTCTATTACTACTAAAAATGGATTTGAGTTCATACGATACGTTGTTCTTATCCTGTAACAACAACGTTGTCGAACTCGGTAGGGAAAAGAACAATTTTGAAAGAACTTTAAGAACCATGAGTATCTAAGAAGATATAGTTAGTCTTATCTTCACAACTAGCAACTGTGGGGGCAGATACAGATTACCTGAGGTAGCGCTGACGGTATCTTATGCGTGCTATGGTGGCTCTGAAACTCGACTTCAGGAGTTCTGTTAGCCGTGGCGAACTGGTAGCGAACAGCTGATTCATGCGTAAGCACTTTGTCTTCTTCTTGAAGACTCCTGTCATTCTTTGTTCTACGCTTTCGTACATGAAAACATAACTCATCATCAGAAATTAGTCCTCCCCTTCGTGCTCTGATGCTGTTGTATTTTGCTCTGTCGTCTTCCCTGTGACCATAGTTTTACCTCTGTTCTAGTTTTCAGGTCTCCTGCTATAACAACAGGATCATTTTCGTTAACTTTACCACATATCAGGAAGGAGGTCAAGGTTTTAACGTCCTGTCGAGGACGATGTCTTTAGAGAGAGGGAGCACAAGGTCGGAACGGCAAAGGATGAGGAAGGAAGTCAGCAGTGCCCTACGATGAAACCATCCCGGCCTTTGCCTTAGGCGGTAAAATATTGATGATCGGACAGGGCTTAGCACCAAGGCCCAAATGAATATGAGTCCAATGTCTTGCTGTCGAAACAATTAGCTCGATCACGTTAGTACAAAAATCTGGCGTCCTTCTTCCGGTGGCGCAGTGGCTGGCACACTGGACTCCCATTCGGCAAGACAACGATACAGATCCCCGTCGGAGCATCCTGATTTAGGTTTCCGTGATTTCCCAAAATCGCTCCACGGAAATGTCAGGATGGTTCGTTTGGAAAGGGCACAGCCGATCGTTTTCCCTGTCCCTTCGTAGTCCGAGCATGTGCTCCAATTCTAATGACCCCGCTGTCGAGGGACGTTAAAAACTAATCTTCCTTCCATCCTCTTCTGGGCAGTACACACTTGGAATTCGTCAGATATCCCCCTTCTACCGTTATTCTAAAATTTAGTGTGCGAATATTCATGCATCCTTATGACTGATCTGGTTTTCTATTGAATAGTACACATCATTCCGCACATTGTTCTTCCGATGCTCCATCATACATCATGACTCGTAATTTCTGTACGGGGAGTCAAATGAAAACGAGACAGATTGGAAAAAAAATGTAAGTAAAGTATTTATTATTTCAAAAGTAACAACCGTAGTTGTTAATAAATGTATCCGACTGGGGACAAGACGGTGAAGGCCATCATAGAAAAACGTTCGCAGTTGCCTACGGTAACGTGATTGTACCCAGACGCTCACCTCTTCGTTCGAAGCAAATTGTCGGCCACGAATGTCTTTCTTTAGGGCACTACGCTGCTCAGCTTTCGCTTGGAAGCCATTACACATCATCTGTAGAGCCCCAATCTCTCCCCATGCGATGTCCATATTTTTGGTGTCTTAAAGAAAGACAATTGTGGTCATCAATTTGCATCGGGAGGAAAGGCACGCGCCTCTGTACAATCGTGGTTCCGTAGGCAACTGCGAACATTTTTCCATCAAGGGATTCACCGCCTTCTCTCACAGTGGTGTCAATGTATTAACAGTTATAGCGATCACTTTGGAAATAATAAACAGTTTACTTACTTTTTCTTCATGTGTCCTGTTTCCATTTGACTATAGCTCAATTTCTCTGCCACATGGCATACTACTATTTAAGCCTTTGTCCAGTTGTAGAATTACTGCTTAGTTGCCTTGTGACAACATTGTGATCAGTAATGTCCGGGACAGCTTGAGGG
Organism: Schistocerca gregaria; assembly: GCF_023897955.1. Classification (NCBI taxonomy): domain Eukaryota; kingdom Metazoa; phylum Arthropoda; class Insecta; order Orthoptera; family Acrididae; genus Schistocerca; species Schistocerca gregaria. The sequence goes on from NC_064922.1 coordinate 427,434,899, forward strand.
CTCTCAGAGAGGGCTATGGAAATGAGCGTTTGGCCCCATTGGCCAGGAGGCCCCTTACGGGGTAGGTCTCATTACATTCGAAGCCATATTGGGTGACATGCACACCGGATGGTGATGAAATGATGATGAAGCCAACACAACACCCAGTCCCTGAGCAGAGAAAATTCCCGACCCAGCCGGGAATGGAACCCGGGCTAGGATGGCAATCCGTCACGCTGACCAGTCAGCTCTCGGGGCGGATTACGATCGCTGTGCAGTGTTTCTACGGAGGAGGGGCCTCCCGGCTGTCTGTCAGGGTTGTCTCCAACAGCCAGAATGCTGTGTGTTTGGAGGTGCCGGAGACAAGTCTATCACCCATTTTCGTAGTCTACACCCCGCATGGAAAGAATTTGCCTTCGGGGAGCTGGGAGTACGAGTTCCTGACAGAAATGCTAAGAAATTGCATTTCGCAATATTTTAGGTTTCTAACCCTATCTTTGCCGCCTGCGTCTCATGAAACCAAGCGAGATTTTACTTCCATGATCTAGCTGGTAATACGAAACAGATCGCTGGGATTGTCCATTGTGAGTAGCACTCTTTCCAAAACGTGTCATTCCGTTTCCCTTAATACGGAAATGTGATTTTATCCCAGTGAGATTGACTTTCTGTAGAAAAGACTTTGGATTAACGCTACCAGGTATTAAATGTCAAACGCAACGAAGCGATTAATTCTTCGTCTGTATAAGTGCTTGATAAGAGTAGGCGCTGATCCGGAATCCCATAATACGATGATCGGGTTTTCTAATCGCTGGTAGCCGCGCGGGATTAGCCGAGCAGTCTCAGGCGCTGCAGTCGTGGACAATTCGGCGGGTCCCGGTGGAGGTTCGAGTCCTTCCTCGGGCGTGGGCATATGTGATTGTCCTTAGGATAATTTAGGTTAAGTAGTGTTTCAGCTTAGGGACTGATGACGTTAGCAGTTAAGTCCCATAAGATTTCACACACATTTGAACATTTTTTTTTCTAATCGCTGGTAAACATATTGGGGACCGTATGAGGGCAGCTTTCAGTACTTTGACGGACAAGTGATGTTTAGTGAAAGCATGGTAGTCCTTCGAACGAGAATGAAACTGTTGATAAAATGTTTGAGACGTTTGCCAGGCCTCAGAAGGGAGACGCAGATGAAAATAGTATTTGTTCTGCCAGGACAGAAAAGGTACTGCCGTGCTCTATGGTGGTAAAAAAGTAAAATAGTATGGTATTATTAGCTGGGAGATCCTGAAGGGCAGGTTCGCCACTCGAATGGCATTTTTCTGAGCTTCGTATGCAATGGCACCTTTCCGTCACGAAGTGAGAGAGTAGTATGTGCAGGCATATCTGATACGTGTAAGCGGTTGTAAGCAGTGTGTGTAGTTTGGTGTTGCTTTTGTTTTGAATGATGATGAAATGGGGGAGAGGAAGTAACAGCGCCAGCAAATAGCCTACTCCCTTCGGATAGCACCAAGAAGGCCGCCGAACTCCGAGTTCTCATCCGACGGACAGACCACTTCACCACTGTCGCATGCTCTCTCTTCATGAGGCACTGCGGACAGGTTTCGAGTTTAATTCAGGACATAGCTCTGATGGTCGGAACATTACGCCATAATCACTCTTCCCCTTTGCCGGATAGGCATTCAACAGCACGTGGCGTACTCAAGAGGTTACGCGTCCAAGTACTAGCCATGCCTGACGTTCCTTAACTTGGGTGACCTGTCGAGTATCGGTGTGTTTAACGAGGCAAAGCCATTAGCTGTATGACTGTGTAAGCTCCTGGTAACAAATAAGAGGTACTAGAGCAGCTTTGTGTGTAAACAGGGCTGTGGATAGATTTAATGCTATGTAACTTCCTGGCAGATTAAAACTGTGTGTCGGACGGAGCCTCGAACTCGAGACCTTTGCCTTTCGCGGGCAAGTGCTCTACCAACTGAGCTACCCAAGCACGACTCACGCCCCGCCCTCACAGCTTTACTTCCGCCAGTACCTTCGTCTCCAAACTTCACAGAAACTCTCCTGCGAACCTTGTAGAACTTGTGCTCCTGGAAGAAAGGATATTGCGGAGACATGGCTTAGCCACAGCCTGGGGGATGTTTCCAGAATGAGATTTTCACTCTGCAGAGGAGTGTGCACTGATATGAAACTTGATATGGCTAAGCCATGTGTCCGCAATATCCTTTCTTCCAGGAGTGCTAGTTCTGCAAGGTTGGCAGGAGAGCTTCTGTGAAGTTTGGTAAGTAGGAGACGAGGTACTGGCGGAAGTAAAGCTGTGAGGACGGGGCGTCAGTCGTGTGTGCTTGGGTAGCTCAGATGGTAGAGCACTTGCCCGCGAAAGGCAAAGGTCCCGAGTTCGAGTCTCGGTCCGGCACACAGTTTTAATCTGCCAGGAAGTTTCGTATCAGCGCACACTCCGCTGCAGAGTGAAAAATCTCATTCTTTACTGCTATGCTGGCACATTTGGATCAGAGTTAGAAGTAGTTATATTATATGCAATGGCACCATATGAAGCGGATGCCAAGAAAAACACTAATCATCAAGACTTAATGACTACTGGCCACCACGAGACTGAATACCGCTTGATGGTGTCGTGCGCACCCGATGCGTTACGGAAAGTATATAAGCGAACAATATGTGAAGGTGGAATTATTCTTGCGACAATACTGGCCGCACGTGGGGAAATCCGTTGGAATAAGCGAGATGACAGATTGTTGTAGCCCAGCACCCAAGAGTGAACATCCTTGAAATGGCGAAGCTGGTCTGCTGTTCGCGTCCTGCTACCGTGAGCATATATGGAGAGAGCTTGAAGGACGTGGAAAAAACGAGTGGGCGACGAGATGTAGGACGCCCGGGCCTCATCACAGAACTGGAGGTCGTCGGAGGCTTGCACGCTCTGTAGAACAAAATAAGCGACTGTATGTGGCAGTTCAGACGTCAGAGTGGAATGCTAGTGCAGACGCAAGCGTTTCGAGACTCATCGTGGAGCACACGTTATCCAACATGGAGCTCCGCAGCAGATGTACGATTGCAACGGGGACGGGATCATTGAGGCTTGACCTTGAGGCAATGGGAACGTGTCTTCTGACAGTATTAATAACCTTCCTTGTTGCTCCAGGTCGACTGTCGAATCCGGATACATACTCATAAACGCCAACGTCTGCTCAAAGCATCCACTGCGGTGGGAACGCAGGCTGGAGGAGGCAGTACTATGCTATGGGTGACGTCCACCTGCGCGTCCACGCCACATATATCAGTGATCGAAGTTTGTGGGTCAAACGAACTTTATTCCAGACCCCTTGAACCCGTTCATTCTTGATGTCTTCTCAGATGGTAACAGCATCTTCCAGCTGATATTTGTCCGTATCACACGGCAAGTATAATGTTACAGTATTTTGAGAGGCATGATAGTGAAGACACATTGATGTCTAATAGGAACAAAACGGAACGCGTATGGAATGCTATCGGCCACTGGCACCGGACCAGCTAACTAAAGACCCATATTTTACGTGAATTTCAGCGTTAGACAAAAATGTGGAAAAGCCACAACACGTTACCATTACCTAATATATTGTAGGCAACCCGTTGGCATTTAAAACTGTTTCCACTATTCTCGGAGTGGATAAATACAGGTCCTGTATGGTTTCCAACGGAATGTTATACAGTTTTTATCGCAATATATTTCAGGTAACGATGATGGAACTGAATAGCGATCACGCCACCTTCTCTCCAAAGTAGATCACAAAGACTCAATAGTATTGAGATCTGTATCTGTGGTGGAGAGAAGAGAGGTGTCAGTTCATTCTCTTGCTCACAAAACCAGTCCTGGACGCCACGAGCTGTATGAACAAGAATCGTGTCCTCTTGGAAGCACAGCAACGCCATTAAAGGACAAATATGTACATTGGGATGGGCATGGTCACCCAAACTCATCACAAATTTCTTGGCAGTAATGAGAGCTTGTAAGTATAGGTCACGATACGGCTGTCCAAATTATAACCGACCCTCGCCGTTTCATTCAGGAAACGTAAACCCGGTCAGAAATTGGATACTGATCCAACCAAATGAATTTCTTCCATTCCTCTATACTCCAGGTTTTTCCCCGTTACGGCCATCGCTAATGTGTGGTTTTGGAATCAAGCTCGCCCTTCACTTCTCAGCTTACGGAACTCCATTCGCGTTTGAATGTTGGGCTCCTTAAGGTTCCCTTTCTTTGCAGCGACCTTGGAATATAAAATTATAAAGAATTAGCAACCAGTCGAGGAAACATAATTTATTTATCTTTTTGACTTCATGATAGAAATCTGCCAAGGACAGTACTTCAACGTATGGCATGTATCGGTTAGAAAAATGCACCGATGATGATTGATATCAGTCGAAATCGATCTGCAACAAGATAAATACATTATATTTCCGCGACTGGTTGCTACATTCTTTATAATTTCCCTTCACGTTGTTTTGGTGCAGATAGGATTATCATGGGCGACATTCAGTTCTGCAGTGACTTTTCCGAATGTCGCCCTTTTATTTTTGCCACAATCCTCTGTAATGACCGTCAGTCGCGGTTACTCAACACACAATTTCTTCTGCGTTGTGACTTAGGGGATGATGCTTTATTGCTTTACCTGTACGTGGTATAAAACTTCGATATGATGCCTCTTAAAACACCAAACATTTCGGATACCTTGACTACGGAAGCACCCGCCATGCGAGCATCAACAATTTGCCCACGTTCGACTTGAGTTGTCTCCGTCATAATGCACTCACGACTACACAGAACACTGATCTGACCTCGAACGACACTTGCAACGTGTAGAGAGCACTGCACAGGTACCGTTCGTGGTCAAACAGCGCAGCCTGCAGACGGGCTAGGATTTTCATTTATGTTCGATCAAGAACTTCTCGCCGTGTTTCGATACTTTTGTCCAACTCTGTACATCACCTGTGAGTAGACATGTGTTGCCATATAACTCCGGAAACCTACCAATGATGCATCAAATTTGTGCCGCGAACTGTATTGCATTCCGAGAGTGAATCAAGACTATATTACGCAGCAGAACATACAATGAGATAACAAAAGTCATGGGTTACCGATATGCTCGTATAACTTACAGATGGAGGTGGTGCTGAGTACATGCGGTGTGGAAAGGAAAGGCAGTGCATTGTCGAAGCCGTAATTTATACTCATGTGATTCATGTGAAAAGGTTTCCGACGTGACCATGGCCGCACTACAGGAATTAACACATTTTGAACGCGCAATGGTAGTTGGAGCTAGGCCCAAGGGACACTCAGTTTCTGCACTCGTTAGGGAATTCAATATTGGGAGATCCGCAGAGTCCAGAGTGTGCTGAGAATACCAAATTTCAGGCATTATTTCTCACCACGAGCAGTGCAATAGTCAAAGCCCTTCACCTAACGACCGAGAGCAGTAGCGTTTGCGTAGAGTTGTCAGTGTTAACAGACAAGCAACGCTGCGTCAAACAACCGCAGAAATCAATATGTGGCGTACAACTAACACACGTGTTAGGGCAGTGCTACGAAATTTGGGGTTAATGAGCTATGGCAGCAGATGAACAACAAGAGCGCCTTTGCTAACAGCACGACATCACCTGCATCGCCTCTGCTGTGTTCGCGACCATATTACTTCAATCTTAGAAAACTGAAACACCGTGGTCTGTTTACACCAGTCCCGGTTTCATGTGGTAAGAGCTGATGGTAGGGTTCGAGTGCAGCGCAGATCTCACGAAGCGATGGGCCCAAACTGTTAACAAGGCACTGTGCAAATTGGTTATGCCACTGTCTTCTGGTCCAACGGAACAGTTCATTGACTGGAAATGGTTATGGTCGGATACTGAGAGACCATTTGCAACCATTCACGGACTTAATTTTTGTGGATCACGATGCGCCATGTCACCGGGCCACATTTGTTCCCGAACGGTTCGAACAACATTCTGGACAATCCGAGCGAATGAATTGGCCACCCAGATCTGCCGACATGAATTCCATGTATGGGGTGTGATCGAGAGGTCAGTTCGTGCACAGAATGGTATACCGGTAATAATTTGCAATTATGGCCGGCTACAGAGGCACCTATCAGTTTAATCGTCACGGCTGCAAAATACTAACGCGAATTCTTTACAGACGAATGGAAAAACTTGTAGACGCCGACTTCGGGGAAGATCAGTTTAGATTACGTAGAAATATTGGAACACGAGAAACACGTGAGGCAATACTGACCCTACGATTTATCTTAGAATATAGATTAAGGAAAGGCAAACCTACGTTTCCAGCATTTGTAGACTTAAAGAAAGCTTTTGACAATGTTGGCTAGAATACTCTTTCACATTCTGAAGGTGGCACGGGTAAAATACAGGGAGAGAAAGGGTATTTACAATTTGTACAGAAACCAGATGGCAGTTATGAGTCGAGGAACATGAAAGGGAAGCAGTGGTTGGGAAGGGAGTGAGACAGGGTTGTAGCCTCTCCTCGATGTTACTCAATTTGTATATTGAGCAAGCAGCGAAGGAAACAAAAGAAATTCGGAGTCGGTATTAAGATCCATGGAGAAGAAATACACTCCTGGAAATTGAAATAAGAACACCGTGAATTCATTGACCCAGGAAGGGGAAACTTTATTGACACATTCCTGGGGTCAGATACATCACATGATCACACTGACAGAACCACAGGCACATAGACACAGGCAACAGAGCATGCACAATGTCGGCACTAGTACAGTGTATATCCACCTTTCGCAGCAATTCAGGCTGCTATTCTCCCATGGAGACGATCGTAGAGATGCTGGATGTAGTCCTGTGGAACGGCTTGCCATGCCATTTCCACCTGCGCCTCAGATGGACCAGCGTTCGTGCTGGACGTGCAGACCGCGTGAGACGACGCTTCATCCAGTCCCAAACATGCTCAATGGGGGACAGATCCGGAGATCTTGCTGGCCAGGGTAGTTGACTTACACCTTCTAGAGCACGTTGGGTGGCACGGGATACATGCGGACGTGCATTGTCCTGTTGGAACAGCAAGTTCCCTTGCCGGTCTAGGAATGGTAGAACGATGGCTTCGATGACGGTTTGGATGTACCGTGCACTATTCAGTGTCCCCTCGACGATCACCAGAGGTGTACGGCCAGTGTAGGAGATCGCTCCCCACACCATGATGCCGGGTGTTGGCCCTGTGTGCCTCGGTCGTATGCAGTCCTGATTGTCGTGCTCACCTGCACGGCGCCAAACACGCATACGACCATCATTGGCACCAAGGCAGAAGCGACTCTCATCGCTGAAGACGACACGTCTCCATTCGTCCCTCCATTCACGCCTGTCGCGACACCACTGGAGGCGGGCTGCACGATGTTGGGGCGTGAGCGGAAGACGGTCTAATGGTGTGCGGGACCGTAGCCCAGCTTCATGGAGACGGTTGCGAATGGTCCTCGCCGATACCCCAGGAGCAACAGTGACCCTAATTTGCTGGGAAGTGGCGGTGCGGTCCCCTATGGCACTGCGTAGGATCCTACGGTCTTGGCGTGCATCCGTGCGTCGCTGCGGTCCGGTCCCAGGTCGACGGGCACGTGCACCTTCCGCCGACCACTGGCGACAACATCGATGTACTGTGGAGACCTCACGCCCCACGTGTTGAGCAATTCGGCGGTACGTCCACCCGGCCTCCCGCATGCCCACTATACACCCTCGCTCTAAGTCCGTCAACAGCACATACGGTTTACGTCCACGCTGTCGCGGCATGCTACCAGTGTTAAAAACTGCGATGGAGGTCCGTATGCCACGGCAAACTTGCTGACACTGACGGCGGCGGTGCACAAATGCTGCGCAGCTAGCGCCATTCGACGGCCAACACAACGGTTCTTGGTGTGTCCGCTGTGCCGTGCGTGTTATCATTGCTTGTACAGCCCTCTCGCAGTGTCCGGAACAAGTATGGTGGGTCTGACACACCCGTGTCAATGTGTTCTTTTTTCCATTTCCAGGAGTGTAAAAACTATGAGGTTCGCCGATGACATTGTAATTCTGTCAGAGACACGAAAGAACTTGGAAGAGCAGTTGAACGGAATGGATGGTGTCTTGAAGGGAGGATATAAGATGAACATCAACAAAAGCAAAACGAGGATAATGGAATGTAGTTGAATTAAGTTGAGTGATGCTGAGGTAATTAGATTAGGAAATGAGACACCTAAATTAGAAAGGGAGTTTTGCTATTTGGGGAGCAAAATAACTGATGATACTCGAAGTAGAGAGGATATAAAATGTAGACTGGCAATGGCAAGGAAAGCGTTCCTGAAGAAGAGAAATTTGTTAACATCGAGTATAGATTTAAGTGTAAATACGTCGTTTCTGAAAGTATTTGTATGAAGTGTAGCCATGTATGGAAGTGAAACATGGACGATAAATAGTATGGACAAGAAGAGAATAGAAGCGTTCGAAAAGTGGTGCTACAAAAGAATGCTGAAGATTAGATGGGTACATCACATAACTAATGAGAAGGTATTGAATAGAACTGGGGAGAAGAGGAGTTTATGGCACTGTAACGTTCCCTTAGAAAAATTAATGAGTGATTGTGCTGGTAAACATCTTACGTTATTTGATGTTCAAATACCCTACAAAAGAATGACCCTGACTAACAATAACCCATACCTTTCATGAATCACATACCGCACAAAAATCTTCGTTACTCAGACTTCTGCAAAACAGCGAGCGCCAATACTGCCAGCTAAATAAAAGATTCTAACTACTAAAGTCACTAACTACTGATAGGCATAGTTAGCAAATGAAAGATTTTGATAGAGAACAATGTATGTACCTTGATAGTGTTCAAAGGTCATAATATATATATCAGTTCATGACATCCAGTCTTACAAATTTACTGTCTCTGATGGACACACGTCCAGATCATCCGCTCTCAAAACTCCGCCATCTCTCTCACCACATCCACCACTGCTGGTGGCTCACCTCCAACTGTGCAACGCTACGCGCTGCTAACAGCCAGCTGCCCAACATTACAATAGCAAATTCCAACAATTCCACCCAGCCACAGACTGCGCACAGCAGGCCAGTAATTTTCATACAGAGTGGTACGTGGCGGTGGCGTTACCAATATAAGAACCTAAACAGCCTACTTACAGCACAACTTGAGTAGAAGAAGGGATCGGTTGCTAGGACATGTTCTGAGGCATCAAGGGATCAGCAATTTAGTACTGGAGGGCAGAATGGAGGGTAAAAATCGTAGAGGGAGAGCTAGAGATGAATACACTAAGCAGATTCAGAAGGATGTAGGCTGCAGTAGGTACTGGGAGATGAAGAAGCTTGCACAGGATAGAGTAGCATGGAGAGCTGCTTCAAACGAGTCTCAGGACTGAAGATCTCAACAACAACACAGAGGAAGCAAGATCAATATATCTGCAGGGGACATACAAAGACTTGTTGAGACTACGTCACGTCGTCGAGCTGCTGCACTACACCGGGCGAAAGGAGGTCCTGCACGATATTAGGACGTGTCCTATGACTTTTGTCATTTCAGTGCATAACGGAGTTCTTTTTCCCAGGCAGCTGAATAAATGACGAGAGGAGGGCAGGTGGCGGCGTCGTGTTGCCGAGGCGTGCGCCCGGCAGAGCGGCGAGCCGGCGAGCGCCGCCATTCATGCCTGCCGGCCGCCTCGAGCCCGCTTCCTCGTTAGCGTGGCCTTGTCTACGCGCTCCCACGGCGCCTGCCGCCGCATTATCGCCGTCGCTTTTTTCCTGTGCCGCCCATTCCGGGCGAGTATTAGCGCCCATTCATGCTCGCCGGCCGCCGCAGCCGCGTGACGTACTGGCCAGACGCTGATGTCGCAACTGTGGAATGAGCGTCCGGCTGACGGCAGGCCGGCGGCGCCGACGTCAGAGCTGAGGTGTCGCTCCGGCCGAGCTGGCAGCTGGCTACCTCCACCTGCCGGCCTAAAGCCGTCGGCACGCGGACCGTGCTGCCGAACGTTAACGTTGAGCGTGCCAAGTTCAACGTGCTGCTGAACGCTTAGGGACGATGCGACTTGTGCATACGGTACGTGGGACCAAAGTGGGTTACGCGATCGCTACGCACTCCAGCGGCAGTTGTTTCTAGTTCGTAAGTCACAGTATTTACTCAACGGGCACTCGTAAAATTCCCACGTTACCTCTATTTAAACGGACATTTCCTCCATCCTCCACGAAAAGGAAAGTACCATGTCCAATCTATAAGGACACAGACTTATAAAAAGCTCCATTACTAACAGTGCGGTACAAATTTGCAATACTTCTCCGCATAAGATAAACATTATTTTACCATTCCCACATTTTAGTAATACCCCAAGGTCAGTATTACTTGATCACTGTTCCTACCCAGTAGCACATGTGAATTACGAAGAGTAAAAGAAAAAAGGAGCAAAATATCTTTATACAAGTAGCGCAAACTGTCCTGTAGATCAAGCCAATCCAACAAAGTCATCCCTCAAAAAAAGGTGAACTTATATTTACATAATATCAACTATTATAGTATATACTTATATTAAACTAATAATAAAGTATCAGAACCAAATAAAAACGCGAATATTAGGACAAAAAATTTGGAAGTGCTAAGAGAAGAACCACCGCCCTAAAAATATCTTCTTACAGGTCCATGACGCTACTCATTACGCTTCTTTTTTTCTCTCTGTAATCTCATTTTGTTCGTTTTTTTCCGTTCTATCTGCTCGGGGCGGACGTCGGAAGACTCCCGATTCAGTTCGTGGTTGATCCATTAACTCAGTTCTTCTTTATTACAGAGGGCAGCTAACGCTCTGACCGAACACGCTGAGTTACCGTGCCGGATTGCTAAAGCATCACCACGTCATTTGTATTTAATCATACTGTATTACAGCTTTCTGAAATCCTTAATCGTACATATGTTACCAATTGAAAATTAATTACAACAAATTGTACCAAGAACAATGCATTTTGGGTGGATCTTCTTTGTGTCGCTGACTTCAAATAGCCTACTGTCATAATACGCAAGTTACAATAATTCTTTTGCTACGAATATGATGTTTCTCATTATTTTATTGGAACGCATCACACAGTTAACAACGGGTTTTACAGTGATTCTCAATTTGCTGGTGCTCAGAAACGGCATATATACGTACAGGTTTGAAATGAATGCCAATATGGCGCCTCACAACTCTGTATTGAAGGGAGATGGCGTGCGTGTGGCGTTGTGCCATCTCATTGGTCAACACTCAGACGCACGCTCAGAATATCTGACATGCCAGATATTGCTCTGCACGTTCGGAAAGACTCACGAACGTGCTGTTCCACGCTATGACGTCAGAAACCCGGCACGCTCAACGCTCAACGTTCGGATGCACGGTCCGTGTGCCGACGGCTTAAGCCCGTCTTTCCGTAGATAAAGCTTCGGGTAGGTTCGTCTTTCGTACGGTGAAGGCAGCGGCGTAACTAGTGGGTGGCAGAAAGGTCGCGTGCTGTAGGTGGTACTTCCGTAGGGGCACAATTACTTTACAGGCGGAAAAAAATGAGAAAAGGCAGAAGTAAAGGGGATGAGGGAGACCGAAGTGGGGGAAGAAGCATAGGGGAAATAGTAGTAGCTGTAGCGGTGTGATGGGCCGCTGCCAGTAATTTGAGCCTCCTCAATAATAACTAAGTCGCGCATTCTGGTGGTCAATGTATCACTTACTAGTTCGTAGTTACGCCTGTAGGGCGCCCTGATGTAGTAGCTAGGTTTACCAGTTACAAGTGAGGTTATTTTCACCGCCGAACTGTGTGTGTGTGAAATCTTATGGGACTTAACTGCTAAGGTCATCAGTCCCTAAGCTTACACACTACTTAACCTAAATTATCCTAAGGACGAACACACACACCCATGACCGAGGGAGGACTCGAACCTCCGCCGGAACTAGCCGCACAGCCGCCGAACTGGTTTTAGAAGTACGGGTTTATGTCACTATTACTACAGCTACATGTATGCAAATAATCATTACGATGTTTTCCTTGTGTTACGCACGTATCAAGTGTTGTGTTGCAGTAATTAATATTGTACTTCATATTTAACGTTTGTTATCACTATAGAAATTCTGTTCAAATTTTTGTATCAGATGCCTCGTTAATTGTTGCTGAGAAGGAGAAACTAGAAAATGACTTACGATAAACAAGACATGGTAAGAGTTTACAGAAACTATCAGAGAAAAGAATGGGCCTGAAAAGACACAAAAATCATTTTCTGTGCCTACCGCCACTTTACAAAGGCTATTCCGTCTTGACTTGCCTTTCGAAGAAGCAGTTTCTCCACCTCGGAGCTGCGCTGTCAGCAGGGCGGACTGCTAAGCGAAGGGGCCCTGGTTCAGTTTCCGGCCGAGTCGGAGATCATCTCCACCCGGGGACTGGGTGTTGCGTTTTGCTTACATTCCAGAATGAGATTTTCACTCTGCAGCGGAGTGTGCCACGATATGAAACTTCCTGGCAGATTAAAACTGTGTGCCGGACCAAGACTCGAAATCGGGACCTTTGCCTTTCGCGGGCAAGTGCTCTAGAGGTCCCGAGTTCGAGTCTCGGTCCGGCACACAGTTTTAATCTGCCAGGAAGTTTCTTACATTCTGTCGTCATAATTGTCTACTTGTATGGAAGAACAACTTATTATATATTTAATTATAACGGAATATAAATTCAATGGCTTCAGAAGACACTATGTGCAGCATTTCGCTTTCCATTTATGTGAGAAAAACGGGTGTATTTACAAGACGTGCATGGTTCGACTATTTCCTTAAAATTTTAGCAGCTTCACTTTCTCATGATAAGGTTTCACCAGGAAGCCTGTGAGCGAACTTCTTTTACTATGCTGCAGGCTGAGCTTGATAAACAATCCTGTCCACGGATAGTTTATCAAGTGTGGGTGAAACAGGCATATCCACCTTGCAGAGCGACGTTCCTCCAGTAATGTACAGGCAAACGCTAGGTCGGTGCTTTAAGTGCTGCTGAGGCTGAGAGTCTCATTGTGGCTGAGTGAGCCATGAATGCCGGAGGAACTCTTATTCCGTCGCTCATAATTTTTACGAGAAGAAAACAGACATTTTCATGAAAGGAGCCCCACCTGATGCCACTGGAAGATGTCATCCCGGAAGATGCCATCCTTCTGGCCGGATCCAAGTAAATCAGTTACCAGACTGGTTACAACACTCTGTTACCAAATCAAGCCCACAGCAGCAGAACTTGTTGTCCTTAGTCTTGATGGGCGTAACAGACAGATCTTGGCAGGAAAAATTACATTACCAACAAAGCCCTCCTCTTCATACAACTTGGACAACACATTTATTGGCCCGTTGAAACATTACTACAATGAAAATATTCGACGACGGATGCGTCTTGATGACAGATTACTTACAAAATATGACATTTCACACTCATTTGCCAAGACTTACCTAATCCGTCAAACTAGAATAACAGTTTGAGGAACATGGTTTTACCAAAGCTCACTTGCTATTGCATCTTCTCATAAATAAAATCTACGAGTTCGCTTGTCAAGACACCAAAGAAATCGAACCAGAATAATTCACTATGTGCGTAGCACTTAGAAGAAACTGATTCGATTGGACATTCCACATCAAAGAAGCCTGAAGTAGCTGTTTTACGGAAAGACGTTTAGCCCATTGCAAAGCCCAAACAAAAAAGGATAAGCAAAGGCCTAGTGCCGACAAAAGCTGCCTCAGTGACGTCGTCTCGTTATGAACTGGCATTAGTGGATGCAGAACAGAAGAGATCAGGGATAAGAATGTAGAAACAAATTCCAAGAAGAAATAGTCTTTGCCCCTCGCTCTGTTTGCAAGTGGACCAGGAAAGGAAGTGACTAGTAGTGGTACAGAGTACCCTCCGCCACGCACCCTTCAGTGGCTTGCAGAGTACCTATGTAGATGTAGACGGTAATACTTGCCTTTTTGATGAGGAGGCGTATACAGAGGACTGTTGTGACGAATCGCAGATGCTATGTATATTTATCTAAATGCTGATTTTATGAATGAATTTAAATATGGGGATCTCTTCACAAAGATATCTATATTCTACAACCTGATATTTATATTTGATTTCATAAAAGTATTTTTCTTGTAATTTTTAAAAATTTATCCCGTATAGCTCATAACACAAGCAGACTTTTCCGCAGATTGTGTGTGGTACTGTAAAACAAACATTTCTTGCGTCATGCAAAATTGTATGGTGACTAAGTGGAAGACATGTCACATTATGTGCTCAGCAACTTTGAAGTAGATAGAGAAGAAATCGGGGCAGCAAGGATAGAAAAACAGTGCCGAGATCATTAAACATCTCTTCCTATATTGTGAAAAGAAGGGAAAGAATTGGAGGGCATTAAAATGGGAAGGAGGTGGAGATTTACGAAAGGAGACCATGAGGGCGATTAGACTATGTCTAGCACAATAGTCCCTTAGGACCTACTTCTCCCTGGTAGAAAGGCGCTTATTTCTTATTTTCGGCTAACTCATGTCAAGTGACCAATGAAGTGCAAGTTTTTATAAATTACAAAGCGTTTTCGTTGCAGCAATAATAATTAATTTACAGGCACCTTTAGACTTTAATATAAAAGTCATCGTCTTCAGATTTTTCTGGAATAACAATTATGTTTTTATATGTGAGACTTTTGAAATAGTTCACAGTGTAATTTTTACACAATAAGAAGTTACTTTCCGTAATTTTTCGCCTATACCGCAAATCCTCCGTTTCCTGTCTTAACCAATGAACGTATGTCCTACCAAAATCTGCGTTTAAAGTGGTCATTGCTGAACAGGAGAGGAAAGGCAGAGTTTTGGCAGTGCCTTCAGAGAGTGACTGTGAGCAATATTTTATTTAAGTAAAATATATGATGTATATTCTTCCAGACGTTTAAGTACTTATCTCAGAAAATTTCGTTGAAGATGAGTGCTATATAATAGGCGAAACACTTCTTGAAAGTACCAATTACAATTGCATCGAGAAAAAGTCGGTTGAATTTAAAGAAACGAATATTTAAATACATGCCGCAGAAAATGGCTCCACCAACAAGCTTGTTAAAGTATACAGAGCATTAATTCGGATTTATTTTGTTTGTTATGGTTTCGCACCGGTTAGATGATTCGCACTTTTGAAGGAAGCAATACGATTTTAACTAAAAAGGGAATTATTTAAATTTGTGTCGTTTACTTCGTCGTATAAGCATGTTGATCTCAGTAAATGAATAAATAGACTAGTCAGTGACGCGGTTTGAATAAAAATGGTAGGATATCCTCAGGCGAGAGGGAGAATGCAATGTCGAAGTTCGCCCTGGAGATTTGTTACCCAAGTACGAGAACACTACAGCTGCGCCAGTTTAGCCTTCGAATCGTACGAAGTGAAGACTGTGCGACTCGTCCTCTGAAGGGATGGGAGACGAATTGTTTTCGGCCGATATACTGCATGGCGTCTACAACGAGGGCTTCCAAAGCAAGTATCTGTTCCCCATGGAAGTGTACGCAAATAAGAAACAGATGTACAACAGAACAGACCAACAACTACACTATCTGATCAAAAGCATCTGAACACCCCTACGTAATGCCGAATTTCCCACTAGATGTGACAATATCGGGAACAGCAAGTATAGGAAGCGGGGAGTAATGTGTTGTCGCTAGTGGAGCAGTAACGGCAGAATGGGTCGGTCGGGAGAACTCATTGACTTAGAACCTGGACTTGTCACTGGATATCACCTGAGTAACAAATCCATCAGGGACATTTCAACCCTGCTACAGCTGCCCAAGCCTACTATTCGCAACTGTGAAGTGAAATACCAAGGTGCAACCACAGATAAACCGAGAAAAGGCAGGTGACATGTAGTGATGGACAAGGACAGTCGAGCAGTGTGGAAGGTGGTTGTATAAAAACCGCACGAAATCAGCTGAAGGAATCAACCGTGAGTTCCACAGTACTATCAGTAGTGCAGCTGCCACGATGACTGTGAGTAGGGAGTTAGAAGGTATGGGGTACTATGGTCGAGCAGTTCCTCATGAACCAATGTCAATGTTAAGCGACGCTTGAGCTGGTTATGTTCAATTAACCCATAACTTGCTGGAGAGCCACATAATTTTGTACCATCAAATCCTCTTGTTCCACCAGATGTAAAGAGCGACACCATTGGACGATGGATGACTGGAAACGAAGGATTTAGAGCGATGAACCACATTATAGTTTGTGGCAGTCCGAAGGAAGCCTTTGGGTTTGACGAATGCCTTTAGAATGTTACCTGCCATGATGTATAGTGTCAGCAGGAAATGCAGAGGAGGTGGTGTTACGGTACTGGCGTGTTTTTCGTGGCTGGCGTGTTGTACACTTAAAAGAACGCTGAATGCGGATGAATATAAACACATTTTCTGCATTGCGTTCTGCGTGCAGTAGAACAACAGTTCGGAGATGATCACTGTTTGTACCAGCATTACAGTGCAAGCTTTTTTATACACTGAAGAGCCTAAGAAACTGGTACACCTGCCTAATATCGTGTAGGGCGCCGGCGAGCACGCAGAAGCGCCGAAACACGACTCGGCATGGACTAATGTCTGAAATAGTGCTGGAGGGAATTGACATCATAAATCCTGCAGGACTGTCCATAAATCCGTAAGAGTACGAGGGGGTGAGATTTCTTCTGAACAGCACGATGCAAGGCGTCCCAGATATACTCAATAATATTCATGTCTGGGGAGTCTGGTGTCCAGTGGAAGTGTTTAAACTGAGAAGAGTGTTCCAGGAGCCACCCTGTAGGGGTGTCGCATTGTCTTGCTGGAATTGCCCAAGTCCGTCGGAATGAAAAATGGACATGAATGAATGCAGGTGATCAGACAGAATGCTTACGTACGTGTCACCTGTCAGTCTTGTCTACATGTATCAGAGGTCCCATATCAATCGAATTGCACACGTCCCACACCATTACAGAGCCTCCACCAGCTTGAGCTGTCCCTCTGCTGACATGCAGGTTCCATGGATTCATGGTCTCCATACCAGTACACATCCATCCGCTCGATTCAATTTGAAACGAGACTCATCCGACCAGGCAACATGTTTCCAGTCATCAACAGTCGAATGTCAGCGTTTATGGGCCCAGGCGAGGCGTAAAGCTTTGTGTCGTCCAGTCTTAAAGGATACACGATTGGGCCTTCGGCCCGGAAAGCCCATATTAATGATGTTTCGTTGAATGATTCGCACGCTGACACTTGTTGATGGACCAGCAATGAAATCTGCATCAATTTGCGGAAGGGTTGCACTTCTGTCACGTTGAACGATTGTCTTCAGTCGTCGTTGGTCCCGTTCATGCCGGATCCTTTTGCGGCCGGAGCAATGTCGGAGACTTGATTCCTGATATCCACGGTACACTTGTGATATGATAGCGCAGGAAAGTCCCCACTTCATTGCTACCTCGGAGATGCTGTGTACCATCGCTCGTGCCCCGACTATAACATCACTTTCAGACTCAGTTAAACCTTGATAGCAGCAGTAACCGATCTAACTAGTGCTCCAGTCACTTGTCTTCACAGGCGTTGCCGACAACAGTGCCATATTCTGCCAGTTTAGATACGTCTGTAGTTAAATACGCATGTCTATACCAGTTTCTTCGGCGCTTCAGTGTTGCATCTGCGAGTCGATGGTATGAGGACAACGAGATTCCGGAAATGGAGTGGCCGTTATCGAGTTCCGACCTGAACTTGATGCAACACATTTGGGATGAGTTGGAATGTTGACTTCGCTCCAGGCGCCAGCGCCCTTACTTCACTATTTTTTCTGGTTTAGGCTCTTGAGGCAGAATGGGCTACCATTCCTCCACAGATGTTCAGACACCTCACTGTAAGTTCCCCCCCCCCCCCCTCCAAATAGTTCAAACCGTTTTAAAGGTGAACTGTGGGCACATCCCTAAGAACGTCCACTAGTAGGTGTCGGGTACTTTCGATCAGGTAGTATACACCTACACAAACGTTTGCGAGAATTAGGACATTAAGAATGTACCAGGATGTCAATAGGCTATTATGAACAGACCGCTGAACAAATAATCGAGGCCAAAATGGATACGAAGCTGCCAGCCACAACAGAGCATAGCTATACAGAGTGTAAAAAAGTTATATCGACAAACTTTAACAGGTTGTGCGGGATATCTTGAAGAACGAATTGACGATACTAAATCACGCCTTCGAATGTCATTCAACAACGCTACGGAACACCGAAGTAATAAGGGCCAACGCCTTTTGTGAGGACACACCTTCAACAGCAAACGTGAGTTAGCACAAAGACAAGCCGCAGGCGGAAATTCTCGTAATGAGCCTGACAGCATTCAAGACGTTACATGGTGTGGAACGTGTCCTCGCTTATCACAACAACACTGTAGAGAATGATAAACG
Source organism: Schistocerca gregaria (assembly GCF_023897955.1). Lineage (NCBI taxonomy): Eukaryota > Metazoa > Arthropoda > Insecta > Orthoptera > Acrididae > Schistocerca > Schistocerca gregaria. The sequence goes on from NC_064922.1 coordinate 427,453,315, forward strand.
CAGCGTCACGTTACAGACACGCATCTGAAGCCGAAGTGATGGACTAGGCGCAGTCATTGGTGGTTTTATTCGACAGCTTTTTAGCCTTGTGAGAACGCGTTTCCTAACATGGACCCCAATCATTTTGTTCCACATGATGCCTCTACAGTCCCCAGAAGTAGTCGATATCGTTTGGTACATCTTGTTTATGCTTACTAGCTCCGCAGGTCATGAACAGTTTGGAAGAAATGCACACAGAAATAAGAAATTGTTCTGTATGTTAAAAGAGATTAACATTTAATAGTCGTGCAAGATTGGCGTTCCATAATGCGAATGGGAAGTGGAACAGGCTTGGTAGCGGAACATGAGTCTAGGAAGGACAGGGATTTGCCTGGTACAATTTTGCACAATGCAAACTTCAATCATTGTCAACAGGTGTGAATAGTACTCCACCACCAGTTTAATAAAGTAGTGATTCGAGTTATTTATGGAAGAATGAAAAATATAACAGAAGCTTCTATGGGGAATATCGGTATGGGTTTTGAAGTAATGTAGAAACACGGGAGGCAATACTGACCCTGAAACTTATCTTTGAACATGGACTGAGGGCAAATCTCCGGCTATATAGTTTGTAAACTTAGAGAAAACTTATGAAAATGTTGACTATAATAATCTCTTTGAAATTCTGAAGACAACACGATTAAAATAGAGGCAGAAATGGGACTGAAGAAACAAGTCTAAGGACATGACAGGAAAGCAGAAGACGGTGTTATTCAGTCTCTACAAAGCACAAGCAATAAAGAAAACGAAGGAGAAATTTGGAGAGGTATTTAAAGTTCAGCAGGCTGAAATGAAATTTTTACGAGCAATCAAACATTGCAGTCAGTTAGACAGAGTTCCTAACAAAAAAATATGAGCACCAAACATTGCAGTATGTTGGATGGGGTTCCTAAGAAAAGCATTACACAAGAACCAGATTTTTTGCAGTAAATGACTAAATATAAGGCCATAAACAAATCTGAAGAAACGCCAGGAGCGAATGGAAGAAAGAAAGAGTCCAAAGATGGCCGTACAGCAGGAAGCTAAAGGAAAAATGGAATAACGACGGTCAGTTAAAAGCTGGAACGAAGACTAGAACAGATCGATAGGCCTAATCCATGAAAAGCCAAAGAAGAATTAAAGTTCAGGGAGAAGAAATAAAATTTTTTATGTGTGCTGCTGACATTGTAATTCTGTCAGAGACGGCAAAGGACTTGGAAGAGCGGAATGGATAATGCCTTTAAAAGAAGTTATAATGTGTACAGCAGTAAAAGTAACACATGAGTAATGGAATGCAGTCCGCTTAAATAGGGTGACCCGGTGGTAAATTATACTGGCAATAAGACACTAGAAACAATAGATGGGTTTTGATGTCTGAGTATCAAAATAGCTGAAAAATGGCAAAAGTGCAGACGATATAAATTGCAGAATGGCATTATCAAGGAAAGAATTTCTCAAAACCAAAAATTTATTAACACTGAATATAAATGTTGTATTAGGAAGTATTTTATGAATTTATTTGACTGAACTGTAGACTCGTACCATTTGAAACGCGGACTATAAATGGTGCAGGCAAGAAAGGTACAGCAATCTTTGAAATGTAGTGCTACAGAAGAATGCCGAAGATGAGTACATCGGGTAGCTTATGTCGAGGTATTAAATCAAACTAAGGACAAAATAAATATGCGGCACAATTTTACCAAAATAAGGGATCGATTGATGAATTGATCAGTTCAATAATGGAGATATGTGTGAAGTATGTAAATTGAAGAGGGAGACCAAGGTTTGACAACAGAAGGAAGTTAAAATGGATGTAGGCTGCAGTACTGCAATAGGTGAAAGAAATACATAGATCAATGGATACCTTAGAGGGATGTAGTGAAGGCGATAGAGAACCAGCCATGCAAAATGATATAGCCCAGTTGAATAGATGACACTAAGAAATTCATTTCAGAAGAAAACAAAGAAATGCAGGAAATGAAGCTTGAAACTTATATTTAAATTGCAGCTTTCAGTAATGAAGCTGAGACCTTTACAGTTAAATCAATTTCACGTACTAGTTACCGCAGGCTTACTGTAAAGATGCAGTTCTGTGGCCAGTGTCGGTTTCGAAGAACATATAACATATGATTATGAAGAACTTAGTTACCTTTGGGACAGTTTACGAGTTATCCATGAAATATTTTTTGAGTTCTAGTTACGCCAACCAATCAAGTCACTGCCCATCTCACAGAGAATCGTGGGGCATGAGTTTAAAGTAAGAATGCTTGTGCTCTGCCATTTTGAGTGGTTCGCGCTTGTTGTCAAATGACGTGAGCTGCTGGTTGCTGGACGGTGAATTGGTGAAATGTAACTTGGGTGCAAGCAGGAAGTGCTTACTCGTGGAAAGATTTCGTTAATCAATTGAAACGAACGTGTGGTTCATGCTTAACTATTTCCTTGACTCACTATATGAAGTTGATGTGACCTTCATGTGGTAGACATGCGTCCTTTTCGGAAGTACTGGGTACAGCCAGACAATTTATTTACTATAGCGGTGCGGCAATTTTCGGTCGGCACGAATCTCTTCAGTTCGCTAGAATCATGGAGTCAACGCTGTTTACCATTTGCTACTTGTTCCTGGTAAGAATTTCGCAGGACCAATGGCTGTATGAACAAAAAGAGGCAGTATAGTGATCTGTAGTCAAAAGCCTTTGAACATTAATGCGAGTGACAGGTGAGAAAGATGAGAATTCTCAATATTTGTCGATGGGTAGTGCAAATTTGCATGAAAAGTCAACATCAAGCAGGAAGAATTTAAAATTTTACTTAACAATGAAAGAATAAAAAATTACAACGATCGAGAGACGGAATTCATTGTTCTGCACATCCAGAAGCACATTGTGTCCAGTTTGCAGCCATGCAGCGCGTGAAGAAATTAGTGATACGAATAGCAAATTTTCGAAAGTCGCATGCATTATTCCACTGTAAGTTGCAACAATTTTCAGTGGAACTGAACGAAGAGTGTGAAGATTTTATATATTATTGTAGAGTACACTGGTTAAGTCAAGGTGCATGCCCGGAACGATTTTTCAATTTAAAACTAGCTATTTTTGAAATTATGAAAGAAAAAATAGAGCATTAACGAAAATTAACACATCCAGAATGGATATCAGAACTCGTATTTTAAGTATACTTGATTGCTCACTGCCAACAGTAAGCCACTGCAAGGTGAAAAACAACTTACTTCCGATATGATGGGGATGCATGTAAGGAAAGTGGCAAATTCTGACAAACAACACAGTAGAGTTTCTTAAGCTTGCTGGCGAGGATCGGAGAATTCATTGTGGCTTTGAGAGAATTACAAGGGTATTTTTTCTAAACGACTACCAATTTTCCATCTGTTTTCGACCCGTTTTCGTGACGGTTTGTCGTTCCGTTGAAAGCGCCCCTGTGGAACTCATTGATCTGCACAAAAGTGCTAACATGTATCGATCAAAATATGTACGTGAAAAATCTTTTATCGATTATGAAAGAGAATAAGTCACGATTACGTGCAAACTGAGTGCGTAAATCTGTGAAATTGTATGTGTGTCTGTACGCTGGTAGTTTGCACCAGATAAAAAGATTGTCTTCAGCACGCCAAAAATAATTAATGCTGAAAATTTGTTTTGTTTGCGATGTATGTTATTGAGAAACACGAAATGTGAAATCAAATCATATGCAGTGTGACTGCATTGCAATTAAAATGCGGCATGTATGCAAATTCGCTCAGATAGCGTGGTGAGGTGGTGGGGAAGTGTGCAGCCTAGCGATTGAGCTATGGCATATTAGCCAGAGAATAGCTTGCAAGGCTCGTTCTTGGCCACCCCTGTCTTAAGCAGTCAATACAATCAATCTTATTCTAGTTTATGTAATAGCAGGAATCACTAGGAATACTGTGCTTCACATTTCTTTGCATGCTTTACAACAGGAAAGCTACGTTTTGGTGATTATGCAGGCGGCAGAGACGTTTTGCTGTGTTCTTCAGAAAATGTGTTTATTGGATGCCTTGTATTTTTGTATAACAGATAGGGTCTGCAAGCCCATTTACACTGCGCAGAGCTACAAGCCATGACACTTAATCAGTTTCATGTTCGGTGAGACGTCTGGTACACACACAATAAATTCGATATAATTTTATACATGAAATTATTACCATCTATAAACGGATTCATTGTATTCAGGAAATTTAGCACAATCTAATCGTAAGGCTTCCTATCCTCAAATCACAGATTCAGGTACACAAGAAGATCAGTAGAGCACAAAGGAGAAATCCTACCTAGCGCTCATATTGAAGTAAACACAGGATAAACCGATGGGAATCACATGTGAGTGTTTGCAAAAGAACAGCAGGAGGGCTATTAACTGACAGAAGGATTAGAGAAAAATTTAGATTACCAGAAATCAGAGCAGGGGCCCATCAGTAATAATACATAAAATTTGTAACAAGTGATCAGCAACACTTGTATTGAATGCTATGAGAAACTTGCACTAGATGAGCTTTCATGCATTAATTATCTGGAGAGGGAGGGGGACGTGGGGAAGCGTTTTACCTAACTGCCAGCCGGGGTGGCCGAGCGGTCCTAGGCACTATTGTCTGGAACCGAGCGACCACTACGGTCGCAGCTTCGAATCCTGCCTCGGGCATGGGTGTGTGATGTCCTTAGGTTAGGTAGGCTTAAGTAGTTCTAAGTTCTAGGGGACTGATGACCTCAGATGTTAACTCCCATAGTTGTCAGAACCATTTTGTTTACTAAAAACATTGACTGCTAAATTGAAATAAATTCTTTGAGTCCTTGATTATCGTCCACACTCTATACTATACAAAACAATGTGAACTTGGAACTAACCATATTCTAAAGAACAGAGATAAGAGATGACTGCCACATCAAGAGTACCTTTAAGATAACCGGCACTTACCTGGATGGCTGTTGGAGATGGGGCTCCTTTTTCACGTGGTGGGGGAAGAGTCTGCTATGTTGGGCTGGTCAATAGGACAGACAAAAAAAGTGGGAAAGCTGCGAGTTTGAAGCATACTATGTTACTGGACACATATTGAAGCTCTGCTACAGCGGCCCGGTGAGATTGGTATTTCTGTACTCTGAGGAAACGAAACTTCTGACCTACCATAGTACGTTTGAAAGCATTTAACCGCGCATTCATAGCTCGTAGGTATTATACTGGGAATGGCAAGGGAAAGGAAAAGGTTACTGATTTTAAAAGAAGTAAAACAATAATGTTACATCTTACACTTTTCCCAAGTACTGACGAATGCTCCGTTAGACACCAAAAACGACACATGACGTTATCAACGCATGTGAAAAGGGGCAAAAAGATAGACTCCTTTCATTACACTGATGCTTGGAAAAAATGTATGCTTGAGCTGATCTTTTTATAAAAAAAATTTAATAAATAAAATAAATAAAAGCAAGTAAAATTTCCTCCTTGCTAACTCGACATATGTGGCCGCAGGAGAGGACCCTAAATGCTTGGCATGATCAAATAAAGTATTCAAAAACAAATTTTGATATGGATTGTCTCTTTTATTGGCAAACAACGTTGAAATATATTTGCATCTTACAAGTATCTCGGAAAGAGCCTGTCACACCACTTGAACCATGTGTTAATTATAAGAGATGAAACGCCAAAGGCATTTTACAGTTAATGATTATTCATTATGAGCCAAGTCAACAAACACAAGAAAATTACTAATGCTGTCAGTTGAAGTGATAATCTCGGTAAGTATGGTTGTACGTCTCCAAGAAACCAAGTTTGTGTCCCCGAGAAAACATGGATCCCAAATAATAGATCTGGCGGATATAATTTATACAACTAACGCAAATCCTAAACATATAGACACAGCCTCGCAAGCACAGAAAAGAAACTTCAAATACAGTATTATGAAAACTGTCTTCCTCCTGCAATAAAATAATCACAGAGTGTACACGGTACTAAAACTAAAAACATATTGCGAGTATTCTTTATCACTGCATTTCCCTCAAGCATGACAGGGTTGAAAGATTTTTTTGATGTATGGACAGTAGGTTAGGAAGTTGCCTCTTCAACGAGGGGCGTTCAGTAAGTAATGAAAAAAAATTTTACTCCGCCTTTTTCAGTTGAAAACATGAGAATCTTTTTGTGGGACATCGTGGAATATTCCCGCTTTAGCCCCTGTAGTTTCATGAAGCTACAATAGGTGGTGGTGCTATAGGGGTAGCCGTGAAAATGGTGTCTGTAATGGAAGTGGTCCCAAGCAGAGGGCTCACATTGTTTCTTATCCCGGAAACCACACTCAGCTACCCCAGACTACACTTCAGTGTGTTCATCGGCGGAAAGCAAACGAACTTGTCCATCACAACGCAACGTCTCACGCAAGGCTACGCACCCGGGAAGAGCTCACAAAACTTTATTGGACTTCTTTTGCACATGCACCCTACAGCCCGGATCCCGCACCTACAGACTTCCGTCTGTTTGGCCCAATGAAAGATGTACACCACGGAAAGCAGTATGTGAATTACGGGGAAATTACTGATTACGCCGACCCATACAGGCACAGCACGGTGGTCTAAGGCCGTCCCATTGAACGGAGACTGTAATGAAAAATATGGATTTGTAACCAAACGAGTGTGGAATTTTATGGTGTACTAGTATTCTAAAAATGGCTAAGCAGGGATGGCTAGAGGACAAATGTAAGGATGTAGAGGCTTATCTCACTAGGGGTAAGATAAATACTGCCTACAGGAAAATTAGAGAGACCTTTGGAGAAAAGAGAACCACTTGTATGAACATCAAGAGCTCAGATGGAAACCCAGTTCTAAGCAAAGAAGGAAAAGCAGAAAGGTGGAAGGAGTATATAGAGGGTCTATACAAGGGCGATGTACTTGACGACAATGGAAATGGAAGATGATGTGGATGAAGATGAAACGGGAGATACGATACTGCGTGAAGAGTTTGACAGAGCACTGAAAGACCTGAGCCGAAACAAGGCCCCCGGAGTAGACAACATTCCATTGGAACTACTGACTGCCTTTGGAGAGGCAGTCCTGACAAAACTCTACCATCTGGTGAACAAGATGTATGAAACAGGCGAAATACCCGCAGACTTCAAGAAGAATATAATAATTCCAATCCCAAAGAAAGCAGGTGTTGACAGATGTGAAAATTACCGAACAATCAGTTTAATAAGCCACAGTTGCAAAATACTAACACGAATTCTTTACAGACGAATGGAAAAACTAGTAGAAGCCGACCGCGGGGAAGATCAGTTTGGATTCGGTAGAAATGTTGGAACACGTGAGGCAATACTGACCTTACGATTTATCTTAGAATAAAGATTAAGGAAAGGCAAACCTACGTTTCTAGCATTTGTAGACTTAGAGAAAGCTTTTGACAATGTTGACTGGAATACTCTCTTCCAAATTCTAAAGGCGGCAGGGGTAAAATACAGGGAGCGAAAGGCTATTTACAATTTGTACAGAAACCAGATGGCAGTTTTAAGAGTCGAGGGACATGAAAGGGAAGCAGTTGTTGGGAAGGGAGTAAGACCGGGTTGTAGCCTCTCCCCGATGTTATTCAATCTCGATATAGAGCAAGCAGTAAAGGAAACAAAAGAAAAATTCGGGGTAGGCATCAAAATCCATGGAGAAGAAGTAAAAACTTTGAGGTTCGTCGATGACATCGTAATTCTGTCAGAGACAGCAAAGGACTAGGAAGAGCAGTTGAATGGAATGGATAGTGTCTTGAAAGGAGGATATAAGATGAACATCAACAAAAGCAAAATTTATTAAACACCCCTTGTACAAGCGACTTGGAGGGCAGACATGGCGTGAAATCTTCGCTGTTGCAGCTCACCTGAAATCTGTCCACCAGTTCAACAGAAACACGGCCACGCCACAAACTTTTATCTTCACTACTAACCATATCCTTCCAGTGCCTGTTTCCCCTCCAGCATTTTGTAAACATAAGAGATAGTTCAACTTCAATATTTGTAACTCTCGTACTGTTTTCACTGTTAATTACGTTTTATTGAACCATTTGGCACAAGCTCCTGCACAATTCATTTTAGAAAAAGTTCCCATCAACAAAATTTCATTACCTTTAGTAAACAGGAGGAGTTAATTTTTGCCTAATGATTACTTAGCCCTAGCAAATGTTCTTTCATTTCGTCATGATACAGAGTTCAGTTTAGGTCATCAAAGATTAGTGTGAAGAATATGGTAATGATAGGCAATAATAGTGAATTCCTAGCAGTCCACACAGATAGCTCCTTGCCGGAGGCATTCAGGCGAAGCTGGGCGCAGCTGGGGTAGGGAGAGCCTCGCCACGTGCCATTAATGGCGGCATGGTCCCATTATGCCTGGACTCACGGGGGTGTCAGACAATGTCATAGAGAGCACTGACCGCTCTTCACCCGTGGACCGGATGCTGTCTTCCCAAGTCGCTGCGAATAGCCTCACAAACATAACAACAGCATTTCCAGTACACAGAAAAAGACAGTTTCACAAAATCGGCGCGATTTGCATAAATTAATTTCATGTCACAGCTACAAGAACAGCAACCGTAATTTACAGGAGTAATTACTTTAAAAAAGACAGTTCTTACATCTGCAATAACGAATCACAACAAGATTTCTCGGAGAGCAACATTACTTATAGGATTGCTTCAGAGGGGTATGAGTGTTCCCACCTTTTCTCCTTTTTCCTTTATCTGTTGGTCTATCGCTCTTTTTTATTTTACCTGTCGTTCAATCAGATGTCATACAATCTCTAGCATCTTTGCTCGTGGTTCCTCCTTGACATTCTCAGTCCAGAAATAAAAAAATCACGCCACTTCTGAAATAAAAGAGAATCATAATCACAGATTCTCATGCTGCACTGGTGCCACAACTCATTTATCTCCATGCTCTGGCAGACAACTTTGTAAATAATGGTGGGCACAGTGCTTCTTCCATTAATGGCAGATCAATAAAAAAATACTTCTCAAAACTCATCTTCATCATCACATCTCTGCATTTGCTTTTTGAATACATAATTACCTTACATATATCATTCTTGTGGTTTCGGTCAAGCCTTCCTACATGTGACTGATACAAACTAACTCAAAATCTCGTCACATTCAAGATAGCAGGGAAATAATAGTTAAATAAAATAGATTTTTAATATGACACATTTTTATATCGGACTAAAACGTGTAAAATAATTTATCTTAATCCCACACAGATTCTTAACGCCCTATAAATAATTCTGAAAATATGTGATACTGAAATTTTAATAGCTATGAAAGTACTTACAAGAGTCATTACAAAAAATGTGAGGTGCTTGGAACAGATAATAGTAAGTGAAATATTCAATGCTCAGTTGTGTATTTCATGCACCCAATGTTAACTGTAAAAAACTCCTAATCGCAAATTTCCAAAACTTTCTGTAAGAGGCAAGAAATTTAAATGGAGGTAGGAGAAATTGATTTCACCTGAGTCAACCAGTATATTCGCACTCACACGGAAGTTTGCCACCAACCGTTCTTTCCACAAACCATTTGTGACTGGAACATGAAAAGCGCGAAGTGGTACACAAAGTACACCCTCACAAATCAAACAAGAAAGAGAGTTAATATTGCATCGTCATCCAGTTATAAGTTATGTTGGAAATTTTAAATGTTTATCTCACTGGGATGTTAGCTTAAAATTAATCGTAAAATACGTACCGAAAATACCGCCAGACAAGATGGCTAGGTAATAAAAACATAACAAAATGAATCATCTACATACCAAATTTGGTCGAAATTTCTCCAAGTGTCCCCAAACCATGATTAATGATTTCATATCAACTCTCAACTGTAGGGATTCTATAGAGGTCTTACTGTCTCAATAATTATTTTTCAGTTGCATGTGATACATAGGCCCAGGTTGATAGAAATTACCTCAGGCTTTACAGATGTGCTCCTATAAATCGCATGAGTTGTAGACTCTTTACAGCAGGTAATTTACGCCGTTGCACCTGAAGGGGCTGTGATGCAATCTGCTTAGCGCAGCCATCTTGCAGGAGCTCCAACTGGACAGGCGGTGCTCTGCGCTATGTTTCACTGTGACCCCGTTTTCATCCCCAACCCTTCAACTATTGCAGGTACGATGTTCCTGTACGCCCAGTATAGCACCGTCATCCAGCTCTGAACTATGTTTAAAATTTCAAGGCTCTAGCTCACCAGGAAGGTAGTTAAAAATCAATTGCAAAGTTTGCACTGAAGAGACAGACACATGAGATAGCGACCTGATAAAAACATGTTAATAACTTGCTTCTACACAATGAGAAGGAATAAAGAGTATTAGCTACTACCGTACTGTGTATGTTCTGGAAAGACTGGTCACAAACTGTGTGGAATGTTCCTTCACAGATTACTCCTTCAACCACTCAGTTGTACACACCTACGTGGCGTTCCACAAAAATCCTTTATTTCCCACAACCCAAATGATTATTCATGCTCAAGTGTGTCAACTTCGCAGGAATGAACTCCAATGCTTTACAACTTTCAAAACATCAAGTAAAAACTGAATAAACAGGTTTGCTCTCACATGATCCACACACAGTCCGTCGAATGTGCCGTTACTATCATTAACATAACATTGTCTGATACCATTCACAACCTTCATTGTTATTCCACCAAGCTCAGGATTGCAAGTAGATAACGCTCATTACAGGAAAAATGGAAAAGAGGGTTTGTTCGTCCTACACAAGCTAATAACACTACTTCTGCTTCCTTTCTGTAACAACATTTGTACCAGCAAAATATAAAACTCACAGACACAGTCCTGTTCCATTCAGGTACCTGCAAAAACACTGATTCGTAGATTCCTCCTACACGATGTAGGCTACATCGTCAAGTCGTCACTTATTAAATCATAAATCACCTTCAGAAGGAGTTTGAATGTAACTTGTGCCATCATTGCCCTACTCCGTCTAAAAAAGCACAGCGAAAATTTACCATGCAAGAGCCCGTACCTAGACAAAAGCAACAATACACCACAATGTACCATTGTCCTCTTCCTGAAGAAGAAGAAAACCAACTTGTACACAACTTCATGAGCTATAGTCGGAGGAGTATTCAGATAGAATAGAGAGACAACCTTAATATTGCTTCATTGATACCTTTATCACAAGAGATTGCAATTAGTCTGATTTGTGGTATGCAGAAAACGTACTATCTTCAAACTATTCATTTACCACTCAATTTGATGTAACTTCCAGATAACAGCTGACAAATTTTCACTGATACTCTTTCCGAAATGCTGTCCAACACATGCAACTGATAGTAAACAATCTCTGCGGACGAAGAATGGAAAAAAATCGCTTCCTTGTTTTATCCGTTACTATAGCGACTGTCCACATTTACCCAGTCTCTGGCATTGTCTCGTCATAAACTGCTACACGCTGAAGTTGTTATAATGCTTCCTGATTCTTACAACTGATTTGAGTCTCGTTTTGCTCAAACTGGAGTAACGACTTCTTTACTTCCACTCATTTCGACTGGATGCGTGCAATCCGAATCCACCTCACTCTGAAGGACACAACTCAACTGCAGTCACCAGAACTTCCAACTGATCCACCACCTTGCTTACTTCTTCTTCCCATTGCTACATAACTTTATCACGTCACAACACTTGCTAGCATATGCTTTGCAAAATCTCTGTATTCAGTAATCTTAATGCCCGAATTCTGCTTACCTACCATCGATTTATGTGCTATTGCGCTGCGTGCAGTAACCTCTGCTCCACAAGAGTTTTTTCCTGCCGTGGTGGGGTCGTTAACCTCTGCCCGTACCTGTCAAAACTGTGTGGCTGATCCAGAAACTGCCCACTCATGGACTTTCTCCGAACTTGGGGTGAGTTCGCATGTGCCAGAGCTAATGGAATTTAACAATAAAATCTTTTAAGAGACAAGTGGCTTTGGTCACTGAACTCGCAGTTATTACAAGCGAAAAGAGGTGTGAGAAGAACTTGGACCAATTCTAGATTATGTATGCCAAAAATGGTCTTTCATACTAATGAAACTCTTTTGTTACACATAAGACAGTGGATACGTCATTGACAAATAATGATTTCACGCAGTCCCTCATACACACACATAAAACCCTCAACACACCTTAATACACCTCTTTAACCTGATCAACCTCTCCCCATGAACCATGGACCTTGCCGTTGGTGGGGAGGCTTGCGTGCCTCAGCGATACAGATAGCTGTGCCGTAGGTGCAACAACAACGGAGGGGTATCTGTTGAGAGGCCAGCAACCTTTTCAGTAGTTGCAGGGGCAACAGTCTGGATGATTGACTGATCTGGCCTTGTAACAATAACCAAAACGGCCTTGCTGTGCTGGTACTGCGAACGGCTGAAAGCAAGGGAAAACTACGGCCGTCATTTTTCCCGAGGGCATGCAGCTTTACTGTATGATTAAATGATGATGGCGTCCTCTTGGGTAAAATATCCCGGAGGTAAAATAGTCCCCCATTCGGATCTCCGGGCGGGGACTACTCAAGAGGATGTCGTTATCAGGAGAACGAAAACTGGCGTTCTACGAATCGGAACGTGGAATGTCAGATCCCTTAATCGGCCAGGGAGGTTAGAAAATTTAAAAAGGGAAATGGATAGGTTAAGGTTAGATATAGTGGGAATTAGTGAAGTTCGGTGGCAGGAGGAACAAGACTTCTGGTCAGGTGACTACAGGGCTATAAACACAAAATCAAATAGGGGTAATGCAGGAGTAGGTTTAATAATGAATAGGAAAATAGGAATGCGGGTAAGTTACTATAAACAGCATAGTGAACGCATTATTGTGGCCAAGATAGATACAGATCCCACACCTACTACAGTAGTACAAGTTTATATGCCAACTAGCTCTGCAGATGGCGAAGAAATTGAAGAAATGTATGATCAAATAAAATAAATTATTCAGACAGTGAAGGGTGACGAAAATTTAATAGTCATGGGTGACTGGAATTCGGTAGTGGAAAAGGGAGAGAAGGAAACGTAGTAGGTGAGTATGGTCTGGGGCAAATAAATGAAAGAGGAAGCCGCCTGGTAGAATTTTGCACAGAGCGCAACTTAATCATAGCTAACACTTGGTTCAAGAATCATAAAAGAAGACTGTATACATGGAAGAAGCCTGGAGATACTGATAGGTTTCAGATAGATTATATAATGGTAAGTCAGAGATTTAGGAATCAGGTTTTAAATTGTAAGACATTTCCAATCTATTGGTTATGACCTGTAGATTAAAATTAAGAAACTACAAAAAGGTGGGAATTTCAGGAGATAGGACCTGGATAAACTGAAAGAACCAGAGGTTGTACAGAGTTTCAGGGAGAGCATAAGGGAGCAATTGACAGTAATGGGGGAAAGAAATACGGTGGAAGAAGAATGGGTAGTTTTGAGGGATGAAGTAGTGAATCCAGCAGAGGATCAAGTAGGTTAAAAGACGAGGACTAGTAGAAATCCTTGGGTAACAGAAGAAATATTGAATTTAATTGATGAAAGGAGAAAATATAAAAATGCAGCAAATGAAGCAGACAAAAAGGAATACTGACGTCTGAAAAATGAGATCGACAGGAAGTGCAAAATGGCTAAGCAGGAATGGCTAGAGGACAAATGTAAGGATGTAGAGGCTTATCTCACTAGGGGTAAGGTAGATACGGCCTACAGGAAAATTAAAGAGACCTTGGGAGATAAGAGAACCACTTGTATGAACATAAAGAACTCAGATGGAAACCCAGTTCTAAGCAAAGAAGGGAAAGCAGAAAGGTGGAAGGAGTATATAGAGGGTCCATATAAGGACGACGTTCTTGAGGACAATATTATGGAAATGGAAGAGGATGTAGATAAAGATGAAATGAGAGATACGATACTGCGTGCAGAGTTTGACAGAGCACTGAAAGACCTGAGTCGAAACAAGGTCCCCAGAGTAGACAACATTCCATTGGAACTACTGACGGCCTTGGGAGAGATAGTCCTGACAAAACTCTACTATCTGGTGAGCAAGATGTATGAGGCAGGTGAAATACCCTCAGACTTTAAGAAGAATATAGTAATTCCAATCCCAAAGAAAGCAGATGTTGACAGATGTGAAAATTACCGAAATATCAGTTTAATAATTCATAGCTGCAAAGTACTAACGCGAATTCTTTACAGACGAATAGAAAAACTAGTACAAGCCGACCGCGGGGAAGATCAGTTTGGATTCCGTAGAAATGTTGGAACACGTGAGGCAATACTGTCCCTACGACGTACCTTACAAACTAGATTAAGGAAGGGCAAACCTACGTTTCTAGCATTTGTAGACTTAGAGAAAGCTTTTGACAATGTTGATTGGAATACTCTCTTTCAAATTCTGAAGGTAGCAGGGGTAAAATACAGGGAGCGAAAGGCTATTTACAATTTGTACAGAAACTAGATGGCAGTTATAAAAGTCGAGGGACATGAAAGGTGGTTGGGAAGGGAGTGAGACAGGGTTGTAGCCTATCCCCGATGTTATTCAATTTGTATATTGAGCAAGCAGTGAAGGAAACAAAAGAAAAATTCGGAGTAGGTATTAAAATCCATGGAGAAGAAATAAAAATCTTGAGGTTCGCCGATGACATTGTAATTCTGTCAGAGACAGCAAAGGACTTGGAAGAGCAGTTGAACGGAATGGATAGTGTCTTGAAAGGAGGATATAAGATGAACATCAACAAAAGCAAAACGAGGATAATGGAATGTAGTCGAATTAATTCGGTTGATGGTGAGGGAATTAGATTAGGACATGAGACACTTAAAGTAGTAAAGGAGTTTTGCTATTTGGGCAGCAAAGTAACTGATGATGGTCGAAGTAGAGAGGATATAAAATGTAGATTGGCAATGGCAAGGAAAGCGTTTCTGAAGAAGAGAAATTTGTTAACATCGAGTATAGATTTAAGTGTCAGGAAGTCATTTCTGAAAGTATTTGTATGGAGTGTAGCCATGTATGGAAGTGAAACATGGACGATAAGTAGTTTGGTCAAGAAGAGAATAGAAGCTTTCGAAATGTGGTGCTACAGAAGAATGCTGAAGATTAGATGGGTAGATCACATAACTAATGAGGAAGTATTGAATAGGATTGGGGAGAAGAGAAGTTTGTGGCACAACTTGACCAGAAGAAGGGATCGGTTGGTAGGACATGTTCTGAGGCATCAAGGGATCACCAATTTAGTATTGGATGGCAGCGTGGTGGGTAAAAATCGTAGAGGGAGACCAAGAGATGACTACACTAAGCAGATTCAGAAGGATGTAGGTTGCAGTAAGTACTGGGAGATGAAGAAGCTTGCACAGTATAGAGTAGCATGGAGAGCTGCATCAAACCAGTCTCAGGACTGAAGACCACAACAACAACTACCTGATCAACAGCAAACGTTTTGTTGAGATTTACGATGTGACTATCAGGAATTGTTGATGAATGAATAATTCAGAATTTTACGGAATTATGAATCATACAGGGGATAACAAAGAAAATGACTGCATATTGTGTCAATAGAAGAAGAGTCTTTTGATAACAGGAAGTCAGAAAGGGTGCAAACCAAAGTGCACTACATCCAACAAAAAAAAATTTATTCTAATAAATCTCGACAAGTGAAATATTGCAATACGTATAGGGATTCGTTTTAGTCCGTAAATTTAGCGCCACTTGATTACACTGGATATTTAGGGAAAGTCACCGTCATCAGAGCCAGATCGCAAAGAACACAATACTTTCGATAAAATGTGATGCGTGAAATTATTGCCATCTTTATAGGGGGTAAACTATATTCAGTAAATTTAGCCTACTCTGTACAGGAGGCTTCCTAACCGCAAATCACAGACTAAAATACAGGGTGATTATAATTAAAGTTAAACTTACAGAATGATGTAGAAGTAACACCACTGGTCAGAATGACGTCAAATTGCAACAGAGTCTTATCGGAGAATAAAAAAATAGTGTGAAAATTGATCAATAGACGGCGCTGTATGTGTCAGAACACGTAAATTAAAACACCATGCACACGACTCATTGAAGGTGGTATAAACACGTCAGGTACACGGTTTTTCCTCCTTCCGCGTCTGCGACGTTCCCCATGACTGTCTCAATACAGGATCGCGCTCTGCTTGTAAAGCTGTATTAAAAGAATGACGACTGTGCACAAGTCACTCTGCAGAAGTTCCGGACACTGAAGGGTTTGAAAAACAGCGTTGGTCCGATGATTCCCGTGGGTCCGAAGAAAACGATTCGGAGATTCGGCTTCTTTTGGTGTGCAACCTGGTAGAGGGAGGAAACGAATTGATTCGACGTCAGTGGAAGCAGTGGCCACAGCAATGCAGGAGGAGACGAGTGGTGGTGTGCAAACGTGTAGTGCACGGAGAAATGTCCGAACATTGGACATACGCTCGTGCACGGTGCGTAAAATCCTACGAAACATCCTTCTCTGCTACCCATTTAAAATTATCCATGTGCACGACTTGCTTTCTGTTGACCTGCCAGCAAGAGAGACCTTTGCTTTAGAATTTTTTGCTGGTATGGAAGTGGACAATGATCGGGCGTGGAAGATTTTGTGCACAGACGTAGCCCACTTCCATCTGACAAGATATGTCAATACACAGAATTGTCGAACATGGGCAACGGAAAATTCACACTCAAATCAGTCATTACCACCTCATACAGAAAATATCACTGTGTAATGCTGGTTTGCGACATGATTTGTCATAGGGCCATATTTTTTCTAAGAGAGATGTTTTCCTGTCCTGTTATATGTACCGTCACTGGTAAGTGCTACAAATGTCGTTCCGCATCATATGTGGATGTGATCATTTTTATCCAAGATGGCGCATCTCCGTATTTTGAAAATCCAGTTAAGCAGCTGCTGAAGCGCCATTTCGGAAATGCTAGAATTATCAGCCGCCATTTCCCTACAGCTTGGCCGTCCTGGTCACCTGATCTTAACAGTGTGTCTTCTGGCTGTGGGGCTATCTGAAAGATGTGTTCAGTGTTCAGTGTTTCGATTGTGAACTTACCTGCACTGAAGGCACGCATTGTGCAACACATTGTGAACGTGACCCCGAAAATACTTCGATCACTTGTGCAACGTGCTCGATTTCAGCTTGTTGCCGAAAACGGTGGAGAGCATATTGAACATGTTTTGAGCTAGTCACACAGAAATTAATAATCCGGATTGATTTTGATTAATGCTTTTTATAGGGTTTTTGGCCGCAGGACAATTAAAAACCAATTTTTCCCATCTGATGTGACACGACCTTGCCGTGGTGGATGGGCTTACGTAAATAACAGTATCACACCTGTACATCCATGAACACTGAGTAGTGCAGTTTGTTTAACATCAAACGTACACCTTAGGCGTTGTTGTATGATTCATTCGTCATTTGTAGTGGACCACTATTAAATTATGATGCTCGCAGCGCCATCTATTGCTACATTTTCTAACTGAAAAAATGGTTCAAATGGCTCTGAGCACTATGGGACTTAACATCCCAGGTCATGAGTCCCCTAGAACTTAGAACTACTTAAACCTAACTAACCTAAGGACATCATACACATCCATGCCGGAGGCAGGATCCGAACCTGCGACCGTAGCGATCGCGCGGTTCCAGACTGAAGCACCGAGAACCGCTCGGCCACCAGCGGCCGGCATTTTGTAACTATTTATTTTTCTTCTGCTGTATGTTTTCCCCCTTTTACGATAATACTCAGTTGCAATTTGACGTCATTCTGGCCAGTGGTGTTATTTATACAGTTTCTTGAAAGTTTAACTTTAATTATAGTCGTCCTGTACATGTTGCAGACGGTACCGTGTAAACGACAAGTTCGACCAACACAATGTGTAGTTGTAAAAGCACGATAAACCAATGGGAAAAGCACGTGAATGCTTGCAAAAGAAACGTTGGGAGTGGTTAACTGATAGACTGATTAGGGGAAAATGTTCGGTACTAGAAACCAGGATAGAGGACTGTCACTCATGATACACGAAACCTGTTACACTTAACCAGTTTCATTCGTGTTACCCGCTAGGATAAACCTACACTTCACGAACTCGCATGCGTTAATTATTAGGGAAGGGGGGAAACACTGAACTCAAACTAGATGATTATGCGGAAGGCACATGGTCTTATCCAGACGAACGACAGATCACAATCATAACACAGGAAGAGTCTTTTAAAAAATAAGCCAGTCACCGGATGGCCGTTGGAGAAATTATTCAGGGCATGGCAAGGAAAACGAAAATATGGTTGATATTAAGGGAAATAAAACGATAGTGCTTCGTTGAATTCTTTTTCCAGGTAACTTCGACAAGGTAGCAGAAACAACATCCATGAGACACTAGCAACGCATGAGATACAAAGACGTTGCCACACCATGGTTGCACGGCCGCTACTTAACACTGCTTGCTCGCAACTGACTGGTCGAACCCACATCTGTTGTTTACAATTGTTAGCTCAGGTCTGCCACCGTAGTTACTGTGTTGACGTCGTTTATATGCCAGGAGTAAAATAAGTCTCGGAACTTTTTGGACAGACTGCGTATACTAGAGACAAAAATGTGAGAGAAAGACGCTACTGGTTTTATACAACTGAATTTAGTTCGTTTACACAAACAAAGAAACTCTTCAAAATTCGAAGTAGAAGAAGCTTTGCTTCTAGATGTTCAATCGACATAGAACACTAACAGGATCATTCAGTGTTTTTGCTGTGGTCTAAAAGAGTAAAAATTAAATACTGATTTGTAACTCAGAGGTATTTGATGTGAGTCGTACTGCCGTATCTGTGTTCTGCGTCAGACCATATTCACATTTAAACCTACCTTCCGTAGTATCAGAGCAATGGTCCGTGACATGTCCACATCCACATACGAATTTCATTTTGAACCTCCTACTAAACTCTTGTCTATAGTTACCAACAACTATAGAATATTATTATACTCTTTATGGGTCTCCCAACTGTGTAGGGTTAGCAATATGAGCGCCAGCCCTGAGCACGGAGGCCTTGTCCAACGATATCTCCCGGGAAGCCCCACAAGGCGAAGGTTTGGGGCGATCAAGTTTCGGGACCAGTACGCCTCCGTCATTTGTTACTTACATCAGCTGCTGTTTCTGAATAAAATCATTCATAACCATAGCGAAACCAACGTTAAGTTGCTTATGTAGCATTTCCCTATGCGGTCGACAGGCGTGACACGTCTTGCGTTTCTTGAATTTCGCTCTGAAACTTACTTTTTCGTAATTTGATTTTTCGTAAAAATCGACCACCTTTTCAGTCTCACGTTAGTTTTCTGTAATCACACGTAATATTATTACATTATAAATTCCTGCATCGTATAAAAAAAAAAAAAACACGCTGGTCGCAAAATGCACGAAAAGTTTCGATAGCGAACCAAGCGAAAGTTGGTTAGGAAGTGACATGGCTGGCTGATCTGTTACAGCCACATGCGGTATCTTCAGATCGTTCTTATAAACAATATACTTTGATATTATTAACTAAGTCGTTGGCTAAGCAAAAGACAGCAAGAAGAATTTTCGTGTGCAAGCTTCCTATGATTTCTAAAGCTGATGATGCTTATCTTGTTAACTATAAAGCACTAAAGGGGAAAACGTTACATTCCTGTCAAACCTGTGTCAACGAACCACTGGAGTCTGGAAATAAATAATTCAGGTATTGTTAACAACGAAGTTTGTTATGAAGGTACTCAAGAGTACGAGTCGCTCATGTGTTGGCGGGAACCGTGGTGAGATATCAACTGCAATCGTATATTTTACGAGGGTTAGTAATCTAGGGTTAAGAACGATAGTCCCATTTCCAACAAACTCATCAGTTAAACCACACATCTGTCATGATACTTTGTTAACAACATGTTTTGTTTACTAGGTGGAACTGTATCAGATGCAATCAAGGACTCAAGAAACACGCCATCACACTAGGTTCTGTTATCTACATAAATAAGCTTAAGAACTAAGAAGAACTTCAAGTAGTTAGTGCCGTGTCAGACCGACAAGCCAAAAGCCGTTGTATGGCTCACAAAAGAAAGAGTGGTTTGCACAGAAAGACAGAGAGGCAAAATGCTGGTTCACGAAATGACATGAAAGGACTTACTGGAGCCCGTAGTTTTGCAAATGGCCTTATAAACGATAAAAATGGGAAACTTGTGCTTACAACAATTGAGCAAGCTGCCCAATGGTTTGAGTAAGAAACGTTGAACCAGCTCAACCCACCTAACTCTTACAACTTCATAAAATGAGCCAAAAATGCAACGGCTAATGCTAAAAACAGATGATATCGCAGAACCAAAGTTGTGCACAGCAATCACAACACTTAAAGACAGTGAAGTAGTTGGCTTTGATGAAATCTGTCGAGATTCTGAAATACGGAAGTCAGGACTTATTTCATTATCTAAACTGAGCAATATCTGTTGACAAAGACGGCAAGTTCCATAAGACAGGACGTGTGGTAACTCTGTTAAACTACCGAAGGAAAGAAATCTAAGAGAATGTGGAAACTGTAGAGGTATCACGCTTCCCTCAGTGCCATCAATGTCTTTTGTCTTGTTCTTCAAAAAACGACTCAGGAAGCAGGAGACTGTCGACTACGCGAAGAACTGGCTGGTTATCGAAATGGAAGATTCTGCTCCGTACAATTAGTCATTCTACGTAACGTAATAGAACAATACGTAGAAATCAGCTGTCCACTGCACCTAAACTTCGCTTATTTTGCAAATGATTTTCTCAGTATTCACCGAGAATCGGTGTGGACTATTGTAAGCCTATACGGAGTTCAGGAATCTCTACCGAGACCTGTGTAGCTGTGTAAGAACAGAAGACGGTTCTTTACCATTCTGGGAGACGTCTGACAACGATGTACTTTGTCATCACTGTTTTTCACATTTGCCATAGGTTTCACAATGGGAAAAACTATGGAGAATTTCAACATTGGCATGTGTTGGAATGAACAATCTAGGCTTAAGGATCTGGGTTTTGCTGATAACATTGTTCTTCTGGCAGAACCGCCATAAAGATTACAACTAATAACTACCAAGCTAGATGGAGTCGCCAGTACCGTAGGGCTAAAATAAATTGTAATTAGACAGTTACAATATTTTTTTATAAGAAGTGCAATAGAAGATACTACATGCTGTTGACCAGTTTCCATATCCCAGCAGCCTTATCTGTAATAACTGGGACGCAGATGCAGACATTTGTAGCAAACCTGGGAAGCTTCTGCAGCTTCCCAACGCATTAGACTCTATAAGCACGTCCGCTAACTTAGACTGTTCTTCTCTGTCATCCTACAAATAGCCGTTACGCACGCCGCTTCACCAACGATACTTAAAGCGAATTCTGAAGATAATGGAGCACGTGTCAAATGAAGTGCGGAAAGGAAGTGGCCTACGCAGCCTGCACAAAATCTTTGCTGTAAGAAGACTGAAGCTTTCGGGACATGTTTTACGCATGAAAAATGGAAGAAGCCCCCAATCAGCGCTGTTGTGGAAACCAACGGATGAATACAGATGTAGAGGAAGAAGACCTTGTAATACCAACAAATAAACTTTTTCAAAAGACCTTCTGTGCACAGATATAAACTGGGAGGAAGCTGAAAATCTGGCAACTGGCTGAGCTCTTAGAGAAAACTTGTAGTCCAATATGCTACTTAGCTTTGGAGGAACTAAGTCTAAGTTTTTACGCTCTTCGTAAATAAACAGACTAAGTTCAGTCTCACGGTAGCCATGCCTGTGGAATAAATGTGATTTTTGTGGTAGAGTATCGCTATAAGCGAGTACAAACCCGCGTCCAGCCATCCTAATTTAGGCTTTCCTTGATTTCCTTAAATGCTCTGAAAGGGCACGGCCGACTTCCTACACCATCCTTCCCTAATCCGATGGGACCGATGACATCGCTGTTTGGTATCCTCCCCCAGAACAAACTAACCAACCAGCCAACGAACCAACCAACGAGTACAAAAATGCTCCGTAATGTCGCGGCAGAGGACGTCACTGGATAGGTCTGTGATTCTGTCAATCTGTCCATATATTCTTTATAAAGATTGGAAAGAGTTTCGCCTCATTTCCAAGCACGTTTTCCATAGTTCGGACAATCTACCTTGCACTTTCGTTAAAAGAGGCCAGTTGTTCCGCACATTATATCTAGAATCTAAGGGTACCTTATGCGGCCCCGTGTATTTTCATCTGTGCAACAGCTGTAGAATGGCTGACTACAATGGCAAAGGCTACCTGCCGATTCGTAGTAGGTTTTCCATACTTGAAAAATTTGTTGTTTACTAAGTTCCTCTAAACCTCGATTTGAGAACACTAAAGGGTCAGAAGACACCTTCTAATCTTTATTTCCTCAATAACGAATTCTGTCTTTAATATCCTTTCTTCATCTGTTGTGACGTTTCCTCATTTGCTGAACTTTCAGAATTTCATGAAGCAGACTTATAAAAGCGGGAGGGGTCAATTGACACCTGACGTGACTCCTCTTTGAGTATTGCTGTTCTCATAATTATAAGGGCACTTGCACTTCATGTTGCTTTGTTCAACAAACGCTGCCTCGAATGATAACTGACGCCAAGATCTCCACGCACGACCATGTAAAGTAAGTTTCCAGTCGTTTTCCGTGTGTTGCTGTTCTTACTCATCCCATCAGTTAGTCACTGCTTTTTCCCTGTAACAGGCGTTTTCAATAATGTCGCGTCAGACTGGCATCACTAATGTATTTCTTTTGCATCCTATAGAGCTCAGATACTGAATCGTACAGTGACTTACCGAGTTGAGATAGTGATTTGCTGCCAGAGACAGCTGATGATGAAGACAACGAAACTGGGAATGAGTTACTGTTTGTGTCTGTCCCCCCACACCAGTTTTTTTCCAGATTCAGGATTCAGTTGGCGCCACAGTGACGATGGCAGCTAGAGATGGAACGAAATGGAAGGTCGCTAATATTCCGTCGCCACGAAGGACTGCTTTCAGCGTTCTAGAGGAGAGAAGGAGGCCCACTGGATACACCTGTCACCGATTAGACGACTCCGTCATCAGTGCCTTCCGACTTCTTCTTCATGGATCAGTGCTGTGTATCATAAAACAGACACACACGCACTCGGAATCAAACACTCTTAATTAAATAAGAAACATCAGCTGGAGCGTACAGATGGAGGAATGGCGAGACAATGATTGGCATCAAGTATGTCAGAAGTGCTTTCTATGCTGAAAGTGTTTTCTTTTGTTATTGTTCTTGGCGACCTAATTTCAGCAGAGATAAAATGATGAGAGATTCCACGAACTTAGCAGACTCCTCCACTTCGATAAGAAGTCATCTCAAGCTCAACGCATCCCTCTTCAAAAGTTCACCCCTATTTATTAAATATGGAAGAAGGTCGTGGAAAACTGCTCATGTTGTACCACGCCGGTGAAAATTTTAAGATTTATGAGGACTTACTTCCAAACAAAACAAGGTACTTATGTATCCACATTACGTCAAATTAACCATATAAATACGGACTCATTTTTTGGACCACGGCATATGTGGCATCCAAGAACATTTGCAACGCCTTTCCATATCTTAGTAAGGAGGAAGGCAGATCACCAGCCGTAGGCAGCATAAGTCATTCTTTACATCATTGAGCCATTTGTAAACCAAGGAAGCAACATAGGAGCAGACCAGCTTTTCGCATCCCTCCAGCTTGCCAAGAACAGAAGAAAACATTGTTAGTGAGAAGAAAGTGCAAGATTCCACTAGAAATCCTCAAACTATGTGAAGAAGAAGAATTCTGACATACTCTCCTCCACCATGCTGATAAAGAATGATAAACTAGAGTGCATCCTGACAGTGTACCAACGGAAAAAGAATAGGAATGTCATATTTCCAGCACACTGCCTCCTGGTATAGCTGTGAGTGAAAAAAAAAGAAGAAATCAGGAAACCTTACATTACGCAGCGCCATAAAGTACGGTGTGAACCCCATTGATTAAATGATCAACGAAGATTGGTTGCAGGAGATGAATGATGCGTGTCTTTTACAACATCCTAGATATCGCTGCAATAAATGTGTGGATCATCTACACTCAAACAATCAAAAATAACCTGAAGAGGAAGGCGTCTATTCTTCAGCGTAAAAATGAACCAACGGACGGCAACACTACAGTGAGCGTGTCAGAGCAAGAAATCCAGTCGACAGAAGAAATGGCTGTAGGACAGGAGGACTAAAAAACAATGGAAAAACTGTCGAATAATAATTTGCAAAGGAAATGAGACCAATGACATGTGCAAGAAATCCAAAAAGGCTACCCCAGCAAAATAGGTACGTAAAGTACCATTCGAATGAAACAACAAGTTTACTGTTACTCGTCACTATTTGTGTATCTCCACGACGCCTTTCAAGGGTTTCAACGTCCATCATCTGGTGGATTTAAATTTGTTAGGATGATATGTATGTGTTATGTTACGATTTTTTTGGAGGAGCTTGTGGCACTGTCTAGTGGAGGAACAAGGTACTATTTCAGATCATGGTTTTGGGGAGTTTGAATAAAACTAAACGTATATGTAACGGTAAAAATAAAATAAGTAAAATACACTCCTGGAAATTGAAATAAGAACACCGTGAATTCATTGTCCCAGGAAGGGGAAACTTTATTGACACATTCCTGGGGGCAGATACATCACATGATCACACTTGCAGAACCACAGGCACATTGACACAGGCAACAGAGCATGCACAATGTCGGCACTAGTACAGTG
This sequence comes from Schistocerca gregaria, assembly GCF_023897955.1. NCBI lineage: Eukaryota > Metazoa > Arthropoda > Insecta > Orthoptera > Acrididae > Schistocerca > Schistocerca gregaria. The sequence continues at coordinate 427,478,116 of NC_064922.1, forward strand.
TATATCCACCTTTCGCAGCAATGCAGGCTGCTATTCTCCCATGGAGACGATCGTAGAGATGCTGGATGTAGTCCTGTGGAACGGCTTGCCATGCCATTTCCACCTGGCGCCTCAGTTGGACCAGCGTTCGTGCTGGACGTGCAGACCGCGTGAGACGACGCTTCATCCAGTCCCAAACATGCTCAATGGGGGACAGATCCGGATATCTTGCTGGCCAGGGTAGTTGACTTACACCTTCTAGAGCACGTTGGGTGGCACGGGATACATGCGGACGTGCATTGTCCTGTTGGAACAGCAAGTTCCCTTGCCGGTCTAGGAATGGTACAACGATGGCTTCGATGACGGTTTGGATGTACCGTGCACTATTCAGTGTCCCCTCGTCGATCACCAGAGGTGTACGGCCAGTGTAGGAGATCGCTCCCCACACCATGATGCCGGGTGTTGGCCCTGTGTGCCTCGGTCGTATGCAGTCCTGATTGTGGCGCTCACCTGCACGGCGCCAAACACGCATACGACCATCATTGGCACCAAGGCAGAAGCGACTCTCATCGCTGAAGACGACACGTCTCCATCCATCCCTCCATTCACGCCTGTCACGACACCACTGGAGGCGGGCTGCACGATGTTGGGGCGTTAGCGGAAGACGGCCTAACGGTGTGCAGGACCGTAGCCCAACTTCATGGAGACGGTTGCGAATGGTCCTCGCCGATACCTCAGGAGCAACAGTGTTCGTAATTTGCTGGGAAGTGGCGGTGCGGTCTCCTACGGCACTGCGTAGGATCCTACGGTCTTGGCGTGCATCCGTGCGTCGCTGCGGTCCGGTCCCAGGTCGACGGGCACGTACACCTTCCGCCGACCACTGGCGACAACATCGATGTACTGTGGAGACCTCACGCCTCACGTGTTGAGCAATTCGGCGGTACGACCACCCGGCCTCCCGCATGCCCACTATACGCCCTCGCTCAAAGTCCGTCAACTGCACATACGGTTCACGTCCACGCTGTCGCGGCATGCTACCAGTGTTAAAGACTGCGATGGAGGTCCGTATGCCACGGCAAACTGGCTGACACTGACGGCGGCGGTGCACAAATGCTGCGCAGCTAGCGCCATTCGACGGCCAACACCGCGGTTCCTGGTGTGTCCGCTGTGCCGTGCGTGTGATCATTGCTTGTACAGCCCTCTCGCAGTGTCCGGAGCAAGTATGGTGGGTCTGACACACCGGTGTCAATGTGTTCTTTTTTCCATTTCCAAGAGTGTATGTACATTCATGGGCCCCAGTCCTACATTGATGCCGGTGAAAGACGTTTTCCAGTAGCTGTTACTGTTCCAGAGATATTTTGGGTGGACAAGATAGCTGGGACACCCTGTATATTATGAAATTTGAACACTAGTAAAGTAAATACATTGTTTGTTCTCTATCAAAATCTTTCATTTGCTAACTGTGCCTTCAGTAGTTTGAATCTTTTATATATCTGGCAGTAGTGGCGCTCGCTATATTGCAGTAGTTCGAGTAACGAAGATTTTTGTGAGGCAAGTGATTTGTGAAAGATATAGGTTAATGTTAGGCAGGGCCATTCTTTTGTAGGGATTATTGAATGTCAGATTCCGTTGCGCTAAAAATATTGTGTGTCAGTTTAAACACAGTCATGTATAATTTTTCTAAGGGGACGTTTCATATGCCGACCCTTAGCCGAGGACACCTCACTGGAATCTTCGGATTTTTTTTCTTGTAGTTTGTGTAATTAGTGCAGCCTTTGTTTATTGCTAGCGCGTAATTGTAGGGAGAATTTCCTTTGTAGTTGTTGTGGTTTTTCATTCTTGTACAGTAAAACAGTTGTGGCATGCATGTAAATTTGCACCAAATATTTCGGAGCTGCGTTTACAGTTAACGAGATATTATTTCTAATGCTATGTTAATGTGTTTTCTTATTTTGCTCTTCAAATTGTGCTTTTCTGTGTTGGTGTGTGAAAAACGTAATACTAGGCTCCAAAGTAAACTGAGAAATGACAGTGAAGACGAAAACAGTGTGTTAGCACCGCCGAGTAATGAATTAAATGATGTTCAAAATAGCAATTTGGTAATTGTGCATAGGGAAATGGAACGGCCTGCAAATAATGGTGTAGGCAGTGAAACAATTAGCGAACAGGGAAGCATTATCGATCGATCGGTCGACAACAGCTCGCTTCAGGAATCCGAAATGACAGGACACAATCTTGAAAGTAGATTCAGGTTTTGCGTCCTCACTGTTTTCTCAAATAAGTCAAGACACATTTTCTGCTTGTCAAAATGTGAATGTTTCCGGTGCAAATGCACTGCCGAAAAGCATAGAGGAACAGATTCCAGACACTAATACATTATTATTGCAATTAATGCAACAAATGAAACAAAATCAGAGACAAACACAGCAACAGTTAGACACAATGGAACAAAATCAGAGAGAAATACAGCAAAAGCTCAAAAGTTAGCCCGCATCTCGTGGGGGTTCCCGGGTTCGATTCATGGCTGGGTCAGGGATTTTATCTACCTCGTGATGGCTGGGTGTTGTGTGTTGTCCTTAGGTTAGTTAGGTTTACGTAGTTCTACGTTCTAGGGGACTGATGACCATAGATGTTAAGTCCCATAGTGCTCAGAGCCATTTGAATCGTTTTTTTTTTTTTCAAAAGTTAGACACAATGGAACAAAATCTTCGGAAGTTAGACAGCACACTTGAACAAGCACGTGAAGATTTAACTACTGAGTTGCATAAATCGAATCGAAATGTCAAAAAGTCTGTAATGACGTAAAAACACAAATTTGTGAGCATTTTCAACCTATTTTTTCGCGGCATGAAAATTCATTACAGAATCACGAAGCAGCCATAAAAGAACTGCAAACCATAGTTGATGAAAATCATGAGACCTTGTGGGCTAAAGCTGACTCAGCTGCATCTACCGATTCGGTTACGCTACTTGCAAAAACTCAGGGCAACTTAAAGGACACAGTAGATACTCTGAAAATTGGTTCTGAAAGACACATGGAGGAAATTAGTTCATTATCAGAGAAAGTAGTCGAACTTTCGGATCACCTAAATAATTCATCTACGAAGGTAGATGATAATCTGAATGACACAAGACCGGTAGTCTTTAATGACACAGAAGAGTACGAATAAATTAGGAAATATAAAACAAAATCAGAATCAAAGTAATACGCAACACCAAAGAGAAATCCAGGAAGTAAAATATCAGTTGCACAAGTAATACAAGAAATACATATTTCAGAGGACACTCGCGCTCCAACACCGGAAGAGGGACTTAGAAACACGGAAAAGCTACAAAATAATAACACAGGGCATTTCGAAAATTATGAAAGAAATTGGCAAGGTACGCCGAATTTTGAGATGGAACCGCCGACACGACGTAACAATGACCGATATGCGACCCGCCGACACGATTATTTTGACTATAAGCTGTTCATTACTACACTTAAATTCAAAACATTTAAGAAATCTGGCAACGACATTCATCCACAAGCGTGCCTTCGTCAATTCTCTTATTGTTTTCCTCACAACTGGTAATTAGAGCATAGATTAGAATTTATGTGTGGCTACTTAGAGAATGAACCAGCTGTGAGAATGCGATCGGTCATTCACGATTGCCACAGTGAAGGAGAATTTTATCATGCCTCCCTCTCAACATATTGGTCTCAAACCACACAAGACCGAGTAAATCATAATGACGAAACATTTCGAACAATCTGAATTTTCCAGTCTTGTGAAATATTTTGAAGACATGTTGCACAAGAATCAGAACATGTCAAACCATTACAGCCCCACAGAACTGATCCGCATTTGCTTAATCAAATTGCTTGAACATTTACGACATATTCTTTTTTCAGGACGTTGCAAAGACGACACTGAAGCTTTTCATGGACTGTTGCAAGAATTGGAAAATGACACTGACTAACGCGGAACGCGAAAACAGGAGCACAACAATTACAGGACAGACCCAACGGTCCAGCGCCCAGTTACGATTCGGGGAGAAATTCTCCACCACGTGACCTACAAGAACGAAACTAAGGAATCTACCGACATGACGACAGACGATACGATCGTAACGATAGACCAAGAACAAGGGTGACTGCGTAGAGTTGTCAGTGCTAACAGACAATCCACACTGCGTGAAATAACTGCAGAAATCAGTGTAGGATGTACTACGAATGTATAGGTTAGGACACTGTGGTGAAATTTTGTGTTAATGGGTTATGACAGCTGACGTCACAATTCCGTGATGACAGTAATAATAAATGGACACGACAAGGCTGTTCTTACAACGTAAATCGTGACCAAAACAGACAACACTCGTATGACAACCGTTATCAGAGTAGTAATTATTACAGGGAAAGATCACCTCTCCGCAGTAATGACTATCACAGAGACCATCAGAGAAACAGAATGAGATTTTCACTCTGCAGCGGAGAGTGTTCTGATATGAAACTTCCTGGCAGATTAAAACTGTGTGCCCGACCGAGACTCGAACTCGGGACCTTTGCCTTTCGCGGAAAGTGCTCCACCAACTGAGCTACCGAAGCACGACTCACGCCCGGTACTCACAGCTTTACTTCGGAGAGCACTTGCCCGCAAAAGGCAAAGGTCCCGAGTTCGAGTCTCGGTCGGACACACAGTTTTAATCTGCCAGGAAGTTTCAATCAGAGAAACAGACAACACGGGGAACCAAAATAATTATTATCAAGGGAGACAGAATTTCAGACGCAACGGTCCAGCGCGCAGTTACGATTCGGGGAGAATTTCTCCACCACGTGACCGACAAGAAAGAAACTATGGAATCTACCGACATGACGACAGACGATATGATCGTAACGACAGACCTGAATTGCATCAGAACTGGCGGGATTCAAACCGGGAAGGCCCTCTCGACAAGGTGAATTTGTAGAAGTTAGGTCTCCAAATCCCAATAACGACGCGTGCCAACAAAGAGACAATAGGCAATGACTCATACCGCTGGCAGCCACAAAACGTACTTCTGAAACTGACGACGCATCTGCCGTGGCTAGTAATTACTTAAAAATGGAAGGACAACACTACTTCTTCAAGACTGCATGGAAATCCACTACTTCCATATGCATTTTCTTTTACTGCTCAGACTTTGAGAAAAACACATATTTTACTGTGATGAACGATCAGGACTGTCTTTATGGACTGTGAGAAAATTTTAGCTTTTGACCAACGTTGTATCAATAAGTGTGTTCATTTGATTTCTTTGCTATTGTAATTATGAAAATTTTTTTTTTTTCAAATCTGTATTGGCCACTGCCCAAAACAATTTGTAAAATTTTTTGTGGGGAGCTTGGGGGTTATGTAAGTAGGCTGTTTGGGTTTTCTTATTGGTAACGCCACGTAGCGCTCTGTATGGAAATCACTGGCTTTGCTATGTGCAGTCTGTAGCTGGTTTGCATTGTTGTCTGCCATTGTAGTGTTGGGCAGCTGGATGTTAACAGCGCGTAGCGTTGCGCAGTTGGAGGTGAGCCGCCAGCAGTGGTGGATGTGGGGAAATGAGATGGCGGATTTTTTAGAGCGGATGATCTGGACGTGTGTCCATCAGAAACAGTACATTTGTAAGAGTGGATGTCATGAACTGCTATATATATTATGACTTTTGAACACTAGTAAGGTAAATACATTGTTTGTTCTTTATCAAAATCTTTCATTTGCTAACTATGCCTATCAGTAGTTAGTGCCTTCAGTAGTTTGAATCTTTTATTTAGCTGGCAGTAATGGCACTCACTGTATTGCAGTAGTTACAGTAACGAAGATTTTTGTGAGGTAAGTGATTTGTGAAAGGTATAGGTTAATGTTAGTCAAGGCCATTCTTTCGTAAGGATTATTGAAAGTCAGATTCCGTTGCGCTAAAAATATTGGGTGTCAGTTTAAACACAGTCATGTATAATTTTTCTAAGGGGATGTTTCAAGTTTAGTGTTGAATTTGAAATATTTAGTGAAAGTGTGAATTTGTTTGTGCTGGTCATTAGTTCAGTAATGTGAGCTGAAGAAACTTTTTGTGCCTCTGTAAGTTGGCACTAATTATTGTGATCGATTGGCACAGAGGAATAAACATTTTGTACGCCAACGGGGTAAGTGTGGCTCCATCAGTAAGTTCTGTTTTTGACATATTGTGTAAATTCTGCTCTGTTTTTAATTGTTCTATTATTATTGAATGTGTATGCTTATTCTAGAATTTTGAAGGGCATTTTGTTGGCTTTTAATGTTGGGCTGTTCGTGCAATTCACTATGGTTCTGAAGGCTGATAGGGGTCCCATTTTTCTGTATCTTTGGTTGTGATGTATGACAAGGTATTTGTGGGCTCATTGTTACAATGTTTCTTCCCTCTTGGATGGGGAGTAGGAAATTTATTTTATATGAAATGTGTTTAATATTTTTTGTATTTTGGCTGTTGGATATTTAGGTATTTTGTTGTGTTGTTGGCTTTCTATGTTTGGTGCTCTGTTCATTGCTACGTTTGTACTACCCTTGTCAGCTTACGATTATTGCATTGCTCATTTTTAATTTAGTCGTAATGATGTGAGGGCTTCTTCTCTTTTCTTGTATGCTGGGAATCGTTTTGCATTTTCTTCTCAATAATTTCGCTAATTTTGTGGTAGAATGCTACATTGTCATTTTGCTTGTTAAAGGCTGTGGTTGAAATCTGTGTAACATTAGTGATGAGCTTCTCTTGGTTCTTTTGGTCCAGTGGAGCTTGAACGTTGTGTTGTAATCCTCTGCAGAGTAGAGCCTCTTCTTCTGCTATGAATATTATGTTGGTGTTGTTGAGAAAATCTGTGTACAATGTATGTTTTCTTCAGCTGTATTGATTCAATTTGGGTGGTAACTGTTGTTTCATAAAAGTAGCTAGTTTTTCCCTTCTGTGTGGCTTTCGTTTTCTGCACGATGAATTCGGTGTACTTTATGACTTCTGCCGTTATAAAATCCTATCCTAATCTATTAAGCAACTTAACCAACTGTAATTCTGCATTATAAAGCTGTGTGTTGAACATTTGTTTTTTAATGTAAAGTTCTTTCAGTTCGCTTTTGACTCAGTTTTTGCGCGTTTTCCAATGTTTTCTTTGCAGTTGTTGTGTTAGTTTTGCCGTCAATCTTAACATAATTTGTAATAAAGTTATTCAGTATCAATAATAGTCATAGTAAAGCGTAACCTAAAACGTTCGCATTTAAAGAAAAAGTAACAATAATATGTTTGTTGTAAGGTTTCAAAGTTTAAGAAGGAACAAGTGAAATAAACGAAAGAAAGTTAGGAACTTAAGGAATGGTCACATTTGTGGGTTGACATGGAATATTTCGCATACAAAACAGTAATTTAAAAGTTTTAGAACATCTAGGTCAAAGAAACATTGATTAAATGCATCATGTGAAGTGTTTTCCTGTTACTGCTGTGAATGCTGGGAGTTAAAGAATAGAGGAAGAGACAAAAGTGAAACATTGGAGATGTATGTTTGGAAGAAAATGGAGGAAATAAAAAAAAGCTATAACCAGTGAAGTAATGGAAATGGCAAAAGGAAAAAGTCTCCTCCGAAACGTCATTTGAAAAAATGCAGACTACATATTACAACAAACGTCAAACAGATGATTATAGGAAAGATAAGAATAAAAAAGGTGGATGAAATGAAAGAGTAAGATACGAGACTACAAAGCAGTTATCCTGGAACATCAGTATTTAATACAGCAATGGCGTCAGAAACGTGGCAATTGAGAGGGCACCTTGTGGTGATGATAATTCTCAACGCACTGATGATAAGAAATCTATCAGTAAAATCGGACTGTATCAATAACGGCGCTTACTGCTATTTGAAAGCAGGCTGCAGTAGTGCAGCTAGTGTCGAAAAATTGAAGATACGAGTCGTTATATTGGAAACCGGCCCTCATGGACACACACTCCAAAGGCCAATAGGCTGTCCTGTTGCCAATTAATAGGTCACTATTGGTATTACTCGTTCTATTGCATTCGCTGTCGACAGCAAATGTAGCTCTGACAAGCTCATACTACGAAACGTCATCGAGCAATTGACTAAAGGACTATCACTGAATCTCTAACATGGTGAATATTTCCGGGCGATTCTTGACGGCCCTGCAGTGGAGATGCCAAGCCTGTACGTTAGTCACGCTATTGCGAGGTCTTGAGACATGAGGACTGCGTAGATTCCACTCACTAACCACTGACCTCATATCCGGATAGCTGAACGGCCACTTAAGCATCCAACTAGGTCTTCGGAAAAACCGGTTAACTCTCCACAAAAATGATGTGAAATTCAAACTCAGCCAGTTCTTTGTTGCGTGGCATGGTGCTAACATAAAATTGCGACTTCACAGTTCTCTGCTTATAGATTACCGAGTGCAATTATCAGCGAAACGGCCCTTTCACAGACAAAAGCAGAAGTTTGTACTACAATCTAACCGAGAGCCTCTGGACATTGTTGCCTTAAGTGATCTCTCATTCTTTCCTGGTGTTGCAATTTTTTCCCAGAAATTGTGCGGGAAGAAAGACTGGGTGAATGAGTGTTCTCTCGGCGGGATATAGGTAGAAATTCAAGAGACAACTGCCACCAGAAAGAGTATGGATCAGTCAGTAGCATACCATCAGCAGACGTCGATATTGGTGATTCCAAACCCGCGTCAGTAGGACACAGCGGCACAGGAGCGAGCCACATCTAGCATTTGCATGAGCGGCTCCCAATGTTCCTGGTGGGGCAGGATGAGGAAAAGGAATTCATAGGCCGCAGCAGACGAAGTACAGGATCAACTTCAGACTCTCAATAGCCTAAATCAGGTGGTCCTGGTCCGCTAACCAACCTGATGCTACGACAGATGCCATATGACATCACTGAACATCTATCAAGAGCTTTGAATACATGAGAACCTTTCCGATGCTGTGGAAGCACGCTGAGATAATGGCCATATTCAAGGCTTGTATAGATCTTCGTCTGCCAAAGAGTTAGTGGCCTACAACATGTCACATGCACTGCAAAAGGGTTCTCCAGAGGTCATTTCACAGGTGCTTCCTTCGACATGTGAAAGGTTAGTGCTTGCTCTTTTTAGGAACCATTTGGCTTGAGAAAAGAACATGCTGCTAAGTATCAACTTCTTAGATTTTTCGAGGAAGCGGTGAAGGCACTTTGGAGAGATTTACCTGGTTGTCTCAGACGTACTTGATTCCGTGGGGAGCGAGGTTCCCTTCTACAAATTGCGCACACCGCACGTGCGACTCCTGAAATGCGACACAGAAGGCAGAACTTTTCACGTCAGGGCACAAGCCTCTCCTCGAAGTGCTGGGTCCTAGAAAGAGTTCTGCAAAGTTCGGCACTCGGTCCCTTGCTCAACACTCTGTACACAGCAGCGGGTATGCCATCGTATCTATCCTTGGATTCGCGTTGTACGCCGAGGACACGACGCTATATACGCGCAACATGAAATCCCTGTTTCACCAAATAAATGGGTGTCACTCTCTACTGGCGCCGTCACGTCGAAGAACAGGGAAAAAACGGTGGGGATGCGCCAGCCATACTTGCTGCTATACCCGACATCCACATTCCCACAGGAACTTGGAGCAGATCTGTACAAGATACTACTGAACCCAGTTTTGGAGTACGCACCTGATGTCTGCGGAAACACGGCCGATTGTCAAAGTGATCGCATAAACAGGGTGCAAAATCGACCTCGCTTTACACCTATTTTGGAATTTCTCGGCGGCTTAACTCCATCAGGTACCCGGTATATCTTAACTCAGGGAGGGGTTAGGGCGTTCGGCTGTTTACTTCTACGAAAAACATAAGACTTCACAGAACCGCTACATCCGCAACCTGGGTTCCAGGACGCAACGTCTCAACACAACCAGGTGGCCACATCTACTACCTTCTTCGTTCCATACTGTTGTAACTCTTTCTTTGTGTTTTTCATATAGAAACTAGAAAGGAGAACCGAATAAGAAAATAAGATATAAATGGACATCAGATGTTTGACGGAACATTCTGCAGGGCAGGAAGAACTACAGCAGCACGAGAGCGGTTGCATTGTTACACCACACCTGTTCACCGCTTCAGCTAATAAGTGGCAGCCAATGAAGGTGATGCCACACCTTTTGGTCTTGGAAGGGTCTGACACTATCCTGCTTACAGCAGTGAACCAAGCAGTTACTAATCTTGGAATGTAGGTGAACAGGAAGGGAAATAAGACAATTCTAATAATAGGAAGCGCCCCAGCTCGACTCCTTAATTGCGTTGTGTTCTGAATTCAAGACTTACAAGGTCACAGAAAAAGAATATTAAGCAATGAAATCTGGAGGAAAGAGTGGATTAATGATCAATATCAAGTCCATGTTTTATAAAATATCCACTACAATATGTTATAAAAGTATAATTTGCTGTAACAGAGAGAGGGAGAGAGAGAGAAAGAGAGAGAGAGAGAGAGAGAGAGAGAGAGATGTAAAAAACGAGAAGCAGCAATGAAGCATGATAGCATGTTGCTTGTATTTGGGCTGCAGCATCCCGCCATATTGTGCCGATTGTAGCTGGCGGCTATCCACGCTACGTATTGACTACATGAGGATGCAAAAGTGAGGCTGAGTGACCCTGCCACCTCCTAATTAAAACTAGATCCCAGAAAGAAAACAGCAGACTGTCATGGTAGGCACTATTTTCTATAGCTAAGTTAAACGACCGCTCCTTCAAAAAGCTAAGTATGTTTCCAGCGCATTCCGAGGAAATTACTCTTGAGTAGTAGCAGTCTAAAATGTGTTTTATTTATTTACTTACACTTCAAGTTCCGTATGACCAAATTGAGGAGCAAATCTCCAAGGTCGTGGAACGTGTCAGTACATGAAATTACAGTATAAAAGAAATAACAGATAAAAATAAATCGTTATGAACCCGAAGAAAGTCAGTTCATAAGTTTAAGTAAACGCAATCAACAATACCACAAGAATCAGCTTAATTTTTCAAGAAACTCCTCGACAGAATGGAAGGAGTGACCCATGAAGAAACTCTTAAGTTTCGATGTGAAAGCGTGCGGATTACTGCTAAGATTTTTGTATTTGAGTGGTAGCTTATTGAAAATGGATGCAGCAGTATAGTATACTGCACACCATTTTGTACAAGAATTAATGAAGTCCGATCCAAATGCAGGTTTGATTTCTGCCGAGTATTAACCGAGTGAAAGCTGCTCATTCTTGGGAATAAGCTAATATTGTTAACAAGAAATGACAGTAAGGAATATATATATATATATATATATATATATATATATATGTTGTTGTTGTCTTCAGTCCTGAGACTGGTTTGATGCATATATATATATATTGAGAAGCCAGTGTCAAAATAGTCAGACTCCTGAACAGGGGTCGAGAATAGTTTCATCAACTTACACCACTTTTTGCCCAAACTGGCCGTTTCTGAGACAAGGATATCCTTTAAGAATGGGAAGAGATACCCCAAGATATAATACCATAAGATATAAGCGAATGAAAATAAGCAAAGTAGACTGACTTTCGTGTCGAAAGATCACTCGCTACTGATACCGTTCGAATAGTAAAAATGACAGTATTAAGTCTCTGAACAAGATCCTGAACGTGGGCTTTCCAAGACAGCTTGCTATCTATCTGAACACCTAGAAATTTGAACTGTTCAGTTTCACTAATCATATGCCCGTTCTGTGAAATTAAAACGACGTGTCTCAGAAACTGCAAAAACTGAGTCTTGCTGTGATTTACCGTTAGTTTATTTTCTAAAAGCCAGGAACTTATGTCATGTACTGCACTATTTGAAACAGAGCCAATGTTTTAACAACATCCTTTACTACCAAGCTAGTGTCTTCTGCAAACAGAAATATTTTAGAGTTGAGCTGGCACCTACTCATCACACGACTACCAGTCACACTTTCATTGATATATTCGCAACGAAATCTCCGAACAGAATAATCCGCACCTCTCAAATGTCTGCGCCTGGCATGTCTGCCCATGACATTATTTCCATGAGGTATTCACTAGAATGTCCTAGAAAGAAACAAAAACTGTCTACATACCGAGACGTCAAACGCATAAGTTTGCCTGAACTCGAAACTGAGGCACAAGAAATAGTATGGGGGATGGCCTCTACTCCCCTCATGGACATAAACGACAAACTCCAGGATTTCACTAACAAAATTACTAAACTGTATGACAAATATGCTCCAATAAAGACCAGAAAAGTAAAAAGGCAACCTGCACCCTGGCTGACTGATGAACTAAAACAGCTCATGAATCTCAGAGATGCTGCACATCGAGCATACAAGATACGCCCTACACCTGAAAATCATGCTGTATACAAGCAGAAACGAAACAAAGTCAGTCAAGCGGTGAGAAACGCTAAGCTCAGATATGCCCGTACATTAGCTGACAATAGATGTAGACCAGCTATCCTGTGTAAAAATCTTCGTAGTCTCGGTTTAGGCAAAATAAAAGTTGCAGAAAATCACATGGTCCCAGCTGAAGAACTAAACCGTTTCTTCACGTTACCTACAACCAAAATTGTACCGCATAAAAAACAGAGAATCATTGATTACTTCATGGGGTTGAACGACTGTAGCATAGAAAAATTCTATTTACAGCACGTCACTTGCAGTACTGTCAAGAAAGCCATAATGCGGATTAGATCAGCATCTACTGGACATGATGTTATCACTATCCAGATGTTAAAACTTATTATTGACCAACTACTTCCCACTATAACAGACATTTTCAACGATTCATTAATCACAAGTGTTTTCCCTGAGGCCTGGAAACTGGGACAAATTAAGCCACTGCCTAAAAAGGACATAGCCACAGCACCCTCTGACTACCGCCCCATCTGCCTTCTTCCTACACTATCAAAGGCTTTAGAATATATAGTTCATGACCAGCTCACCATCTACCTCACTACTAACAACCTATTAGACGAATACCAATCAGGTTTCCGTAAACATCGAAGCACAACATCTGCTCTGATAAAGGTGACAGATGACCTGAAACTTGCCATGGACAGACAAGAAGCGACTATCATTTGCTTCTTAGATTTCAGCAAAGCATTTGATACTGTCGACTCCGACATCTTACTAGCCAAACTTTGCAATCTAAATTTCTCACCAAGTGCAGTGCAATGGTTTTGCTCATACATGACGTCTCGTCAGCAACGCGTCCTGTCTGGGAATATAAAATCACAATGGCCGCAGGTAGTGTCAGGCGTTCCCCAAGGCTCAGTATTAGGTCCTATACTCTTCTCTCTGTATGTCAACGATGTGTCATCGGTTCTGACCTATTGCAAATACCATATGTATGCTGATGACCTTCAGTTGTATCTAAGTGCGAAACCAAGCAATCTGAAGAAAGCTATTGAAAATTTCAATACTGACCTCGATGCACTGTCAAAATGGGCACAGGAAATAGGCCTAAAACTAAACCCATCTAAAACCCAAGCGGTACTTGGTCACTCTAAGCTCATTAGCCCAAAACATCGGGAATACGTACCACCTCTTATCCTAAATGGAACAAATATTCTCTCCCTCAGCAAAGAGTCTGGGAGTAATAATAGATGAAAATCTAAATTGGACAGAGCAAGTAACTGCAGCGTGCAAAAAAGCATCAGCATCCCTTCATGCCCTACAAAAATATAAAAAACTCTTCCCTTTCGATCTGAAAAAGAAATTAGTACAAACGCTTATACTCCCAATCATTGACTACAGCGATATTATCCTACAAGGCCTCTCTCAGGAAAATTCTCGACGTCTAGAACTGGTCATGAATGCCTGCGTCCGATATATTTGTGACGTTCGACTTTTTGATCACATTTCACCAGCATATGCAAAATTGTCCTAGCTGCGTGCAGACAAACGCAGAGATTTCCATACACTCTGTCTCATCTACTGCCTTATAAATGTAAACTGTCCCTCATATCTCTCCTCGTCCCTAACGCTCATGTCGGAACAACATGACAGAAACAGACGTTCCCATTATAATAAAATGCTCTCCGTTCCACTGCATCGCTCAGTCACCTTCTCCAAGTCCTTTACAGTAGCGGGAACCCGACTCTGGAATAACCTCCCTCGTTATGTTAGAGAACTTAAAAGCATGTCCAGCTTCAAAAAACAGTTAATAACGTATCTACTTAAGCAACAGTAATGCCTTCCTCTGTACATGAATGCACTTCACCTCATTACTTCCCTCTTCCCCCCTCCTTAAATCTCCATTCCCCAAAACACGCTAAACTAGCAAACATCTACTTTACACACATCTGCACAAACCTTCATTACTATTGCCAATCTTTCTCATGTTTGTCATTATTATTTGATTTTTTTACTGTTATTATTATTGCTTATTATTGCTTTTATCATAATCTGTATGTATAGCACCTGCTGTAAAAATACTGCCAGCATTTAATTTATTAGGTCTTAGTCATGTTTATCATTACATTTTTTTATTGTTATTATTATTGCTTTTATCATAATCTGTATGTATATCACCTGTTGTAAAAATACTGCTGCATTTACTTTATTAGGTCTTAGTCACTACTTTTTATTCATATTGTTACTAGAGTAAGCTAATATTCTCATTTAAACTATGGTCATGATGTAACTCTGATGTGTGAAATGCTGCATGTGTGGAACACTGGTCCGATGTAAGAGAGGGCCTGATGGCCCTAATCTGATCAGGTTAAATAAATAAATAAATAAATAAAATAAATAAATAAATAAACAAACAATACCAGAGGGCATATCATTCATATAAATAAGAAACAGGAGTGGCCCCAACAGTGATCCCAGGGACACCCCCCCCTCCCCTCCCCCCACTTGACAGTTCGACTCCTACGTATGCTACCAGGTGGTGCTCATGTTTCCCATAGGTGGCACATTGTAGCAGTACTTGTCTCGGTTTGCGAGTGCGCTGATGGACATCAGTAAGACAACATGGACACCATTTCGCTTTACATAACAAGGAGTAATATCAATACAACCACCCAAAGAGTCAATGTGTCATATATTCATGTTTGTGCCTATAAACCGTATCTGACTGTCTCTAGCCGGCCGCTATGACCGAGCGGTTCTATGCGCTTTAGTCCGGAACCCGCCGCTGCTTCGGTCGCAGGTTCGAATCCTGCCTCGGGCATGGATGTGTGCGATGTCCTTAGGTAAGTTAGGTCTAAGTAGCTGTCCTCAGATGTTATGTCCCATATTGCTTATAGCCATTTGAACCATTTAAATTGTCTCTCTCTCCACCTCCTTCTTTCGACTCCCAATCTTGTCATATGATACGAAACCTCTCTTACCTGTGGGTAGCGAGCATGACAAACTAGTAACAGCGACTTAAAATTTTGGCGTACCATGAGTGACACTTCCGTCTCACACTTCTTAGTGCCATAAGCGACAAGGTCAGTGCTTTGTAACCACTTTATAAACGATCTTGTTCCCTGTCGTATTTAAAAGTCCGAAGTTCTCACACATTGTTAATTATGTCGAAGAAAACAGTTAATTGAAATATACCAATACGGATTCAGAAAATATATGAAAATTCAACTAGCTCATTATTCTGAGGAAGCAGTGAGTACTATCGACAGCGACATCAAATTGATTCCACATTGTTAGATTTGCAGAAGTTGCACAGTTCTCCAGAAGCGAGTTCGACTTAAATTACCTGTGGAGTATCGTCTCAGTTGTGTGACTGGATTCGTGACTTCCTGCCAGAGAGGCCACATTTCGTAATAACTGACGGAAAGGTTCAAATGGCTCTGAGCACTGTGGGACTTAAAATCTATGGTCATCAGTCCCCTACAACTTAGAACTACTTAAACCTAACTAACCTAAGGACATCACACAACATCCAGCCAGGCAGAGAAAATCCCTGACCCCGCCGGGAATCGAACCCGGGAACCCGGGCGTGGGAAGCGAGAACGCTACCGCACGCCCACGAGATACAGGCCTGGCGGAAATTCATCGCGTAAAAGAGAAGTTATATCTGGCATTCCTCTAGGAAGTGTTATAGGCCCTCCGTTGTTCCTGTTCTCCATAAACGATTTAAAACACAACTGAGCAGCCCTCTTCTATTGTGTGCATGTGATGCTGTCATTTAACGTCTTATAAAGTCATCGTACGACCAAAACGAATTGCCTAACGATTTAGACAAGATATGTTTATTGTTCAAAAAATGGCAACTGATTGCAAATAATGAAAAATATTACGTCCTGCACATGAGTACTAAAAGGAATCCGTTAAATTTCGATTACACCATAAATCACTCAAATACTCTAATGGCCATTAAAATTGCTACACCAAGAAGAAATGCAGATGATACACGGGTATTCATATATATTATACTAGAACTGACATTTGATTACATTTTCACGCAATTTGGGTGCATAGATCCTCAGAAATCAGTACCCAAAACAAACACCTCTGGCCGTAATAACGGCCTTGACACGCCTGGGCATTGAGTCAAACAGAGCTTGGATGGCGTGTCCAGGTACAGCTCCCCATGCAGCTTCAACACGATACCACAGTTCATCAAGAGAAGTGATTGGCGTACTGTGACGAGCCAGTTGCTCGGCCACCAGTGACCAGACGTTTTCAATTGGTGAGATCTCTGGAGAATGTGCTGGCCAGGGCAGTAGTCGAACATTTTCGGTATCCAGAAAGGCCCGTAGAGGACCTGTAACATGTGGTCGTGCATTATCCTGCTGAAATGTAGGGTTTCGCAGGGATCGAATGACGGGTGGAGCCGCGGGTCGTAACACATCTGAAATGTAACGTCCACTGTTCAAAGTGCCGTCAATGCGAACAAGAGGTTAATGGCACCCCATACCATCACGCTGCGTGATACGCCAGTATGGCGATGACGAATACACGCTTCCAATGTGAGTTCACCGCTATGTCGCCAAACACGGATGCGACCATCATGACGCTGTAAACAAACCTGGATTCATCCGAAAAAATGACGTTTTGCCATTCGTGTTGCCATGTTAGTCGTTGAGTACACCATCGCAGGAGCTCCTGTCTGTGATGCATCGTCAAGGGTAACCGCAGTCATGGTCTCCGAGTTGATAGTCCATGCTGCTGCAAACGTCGTCGAACTCTTCGTGCAGATGGTTGTTGTCTTGCAATCGTCCCCATCCGTTGACTCAGGGATCGAGACGTGGCTGCACGATCCGTTACAGCCATGCGGATAAGATGCCTGTCATCTCGACTGCTAGTTATACGACGCCGTTGGGATCCAGCACGGCGTTCCGTATTACCCTCCTGAACCCACCAATTCCATATTCTGATAAGTCATTGGATCTCGACCAACGCGAGTAGCAAAGTCGCGATACGATAAACCGCAATCGCGATAGGCTACAATCCGACCTTTATCAATGGAAAAGTGATGGTACTCATTTCTCCTACTTACACGAGGCATCACAACAACGTTTCACCAGGCAGCGCCGGTCAACTGCTCTTTGTGTATGAGAAATCGGTTGGAAACTTTCCTCATGTCAGCATGTTGTAGGTGTCGCCACCGGCGCCAACCTTATGTGAATGCTCTGAAAAGCTAATCATTTGTATATCACACCATCTTCTTCCTGTCGGTTAAATTTCGCGTCTGTCGCACGTCATCTTTGTGGTGTAGCAATTGTAATGGCCAGTAGTGTATAAAGGCTGTAAACGCAGCTAAATACTTGGTGATTATAATTAAAAATAGCTTAATCTGTAACGATGACATAGATGTTGTTGTGAGGAAGGCAACTCAAAGACTGCGATTTACTGGCAGAACGCTTGGCAAATGTAACAGATCTAGTAAGGAGATAGCTTACACTACCTTTTCCGCTCTCTTCTAAAGTACTGTTGTGTGCTGTGGGACCCGCATCATATTGGACTGACGGAGGGCGTCGAAAAAGTCGAAAGTAGGGCAGCTTGTTTTGTACCATCGCGAAGTAGGGGAGACTGTGACACCGTGATAATACACGATTTGGGATGACAGTCATTAAGACAAACAAAACTTTTGGTAACATATTTGGGAAACAGTGAACTTGTAAGCTACATAAAATCAGTGAAAAACTACTCTAGATAGCGATGGTTATGTTATTTAAAATGACCGGTTTCGGCCTAGTCTTAGGCCATTTTCAGAATTGCAGCATCAGCTGTCAGTAGACCTCAGTCGCTGAATCTGCAGACATAATTAAAACGAAGTAGTTTTTCGCTGCGGCAGGACCTTCGCAAGAAAATCACCAACTTTCTCCTCAGAGTGTGAAAATATTTTGTTGGAACCCACCTACAAAGAGACAAATCATCATCATAGTAAAACAAAGGAAATTAGAGTTCGAAAAGAAGGATCTAAGTGTTGGTTTCTCCAGCGCCCAGTTTGAGTGTGGAACGGTAGAGAATTAGCTTAAAGATGGTTGGATGAACCCTTTACCATGCATTTATTTGTGAACTGCAGAGTAATTATGTTGGTGTAATTATATCTAGGGCTCGACCGGCTTATTAACAGTTCTTGCGCCGAAGAGTTTGTGTAGGCTGTGTCCGCGGAATACAGGTGCGTCCTGGCTGGTTGTGACAGTGTTCCGGGAACAGAGGAAGCGGGCCGCTATGCGGACGGGGTGGTGACGGGGCGTTGCGTGGGCGGCCTTCCAGGTAGCGCTCGCTGGTCAGGGCGGGGCGGCCGCACCTGGCGCGGCTGTAGGAGCCGAGCGCCGCGACGCCACACGCCGCGCCCGGACGCGGCGCCCACTCGCGCTCTGCCGTCATCGCCTCCCGGAAACACTGCGGTTCTCACCTTGTCCGCGTCGGCCGGAGTGGCCGAGGAGACAGGGGACTGATGACCTCATATGTTAAGTCCCAAAGTGCTCAGAGCCATTTGAACATTTTGTTCTGTCCCGTAGCCAGGAGTACGAGGATGTAGTCATAAAGTTACGATTGTCACCTCGTAAAAACAAACTTAGTTTACAGAATCAAACAGTGGAAAATCCATGGTGGAATAATGACAGTATTATGAAAAGGTTAGAGTGCTACTCAACATATGTCGGGGATGTCGAGTCGCAGACAGGTACAACAAAAAGACGGTCAAATAAGTAAGTTTTCGGCCAGAAAGGCATTCATCCAAATTGGATGAAAAAAACACACACACACACACACACACACACACACACACACACACACACACACACAACTCACATACGCATGACTTGCCTCGGCAGCCAGAGACTTTGGTCTTGTGCGTGACGTTTGCATTAGTGTGTGTGTGTGTGTGTGTGTGTGTGTGTGTGTGTGTGTGTGTGTGCGTGTGCGTGTGTGTGCGTTGTCTAATACGGATGAAGACCTTTCTGGCCGTAAGCTTACTTTGTGCATGATATACAACAGGCTCCAGATACCGGCTCCCAGGTTGATGACATTTCTCGACTTTCGAAAGGAGTCCGACTCAGTTCCGTACTGTCGCTTGCTCCAAAAAGTGCGCGCTTACGGCTTATCCGATGACATATGCGGTTGGATAGATAGTTTTCTCACAGACAGGGAACAGCGTGGCCGTCCTGAACGGGGTGACTTCAACAGAAACAAGCGTAGCTTCAGGTGTGCCCCAGGACAGTGTAATAGGTCCGCTGCTCTTTAGGATTTACATAAACGATCTGGTTGATGGTACTGACAGCGGCATTACACTGTTTGCCGATGGTGCTGTAGCCTACAGGAAAGTAGTATCACACGAAAAGTGTGAACACATCAATGAGGATTTGCAGAAAATAAATGCGTGGTGAAATGACTGATAGTTATCTCTCAGTATTAGTAAGTGTAAGATACTGCGAAAATCCCCATTATTGTACCAGTTCAAAATAAATGCCCAGTCTTTGAAAGCGTTAATATCCGTCAAGTATCTGGGCGTGACTATTCGAAATGATCTCAAATGGAATGATCAGATTACACAAGTAACGGGCAAGACGAACTCTTACATAGCGGTTTATTGGTAGAATCCTGAAGTGATGCAGTCCTTCAACATAGGAACTTTAGTTCGTCCAGTCTTAGAGTATTGTTCGGCTGTATGGGACCCGTACCAGTTGGGTCTGATTCAAGAAATTGAGAAGGTCCAAAGAAAAGCGGAAAGATTCGTGACTGGTACATTTAGCCATCGCGAGAGCATTACAAATCTCATAGAAAGTTTGAAGTGGGACACTCCTGCAGACAGACGGCGTGCTAAGCGGAAGGGTCTGCTCACTAAATTCCGAAATCCGATCTTCGCCGAGGATGTAGAGCATATATTATTACCACCAACTTTCAAATCGCGCAATGATCACCATTCAAATATAAGGGACATTAGAGCTCGTACTGAGGTCTTCAGTGGTTTTTTTCTTTCGCGATTCACGAGTGGAACAGACGGGGGGAAATATGACTTTGGCGCAAATTGTGCCCTCCGCCACACATAGCTTGGAGGCTATCGGAGTATATGTGTAGATATAGATGTAGACAGTTTTTCTATAGTACCTATCTGTGACTCAGCACCTCAATTTAGAGAATACATTTTTACTTTGCAGGGTAGTATAAGCTGATTTGATATTTCCTGGCAGATTAACCTTTTGACTACAAATTTTATTTCAAAAACACCAATGCAAGGTTATTTTAACTAATATCTTAGCCAAAAGTAACAATATGGGAAGACTATTTCCCTCCTTTTCGTTTTCCGTGGGGGTTGAAAGGGTGGGGTGGGGGTGGACGTGCACGATTACTCGTGCGTATCTCCGGGGTTTCAGAAGACGACGGCACAAAAACTACAAGACATGCTGAAAACAGACACGCATCAGTGGACAGAGAGTCTCTCCAAGTTTGTAACTCGCACTACAAGTGCTCAATATGGGCTTCGTTTGTGATGTGACCAGCGCCAGTTCGTGGGTGCAAGTCGTTGATGCGATGTGTTCGGGGAGGAGCGAAGCCAGCCCGCTTTGCGCAACTGGTAACTGGGTTGCCTATCTGCAGGTGCGTATTAATTCTACGTGATAATAATGGAGACGAGGGTTGACAATGAAACTTGACGCCAGCATAGCCTACGTGTGTAATCTGTAATTGTAAGAATTATTCAAACCATTAGCAGGCTTCCCTACCCATTGGGATCCAAATACATAGCAAAACATGCAACAAATTCCAATTAGCTCTCTGATAATCTGTCGTGGAACACATACGTCCCGATGGCAGTTGAAGGATTAAAACGGTGTTCTGGATCGGGACTCAAACCTCAGACCTCAGACCTTAGCCATTCACGGACCAGTTAACTACTGACTGAGCTACCTTTTGTTAATTTATTTATTATATGTTATTCGCATGATGCAATTCTTGCATCGCAATGTGCTGGACGATTTGCAGCTGTAGTAGCCCTAATTATTCTACATTAAAATGTTCCGTAGTGAACCCAGTTACCCTTGTGCATTCTAACAAGCAATTATTTACCACAATGTTCCTAGACACGATTATAAATATCAAAAACAGTAACCTCATGAGAGGATCCAAAAGCTTTACCAAACAATGAACCATTATAGCAACAACACTTGTTGAGGGATAACAGAAATCTTTCGGATTTTGCTTGTGTTCTTCATCTACTGTTACACATTCAGGCAGCGTTACTTTAACGATTTTCAATTAAAAACCTGTAGTAGTGTCACAACTACCTAAAAGAATGCAACTTTAAGGCTTTTTCACTATTAAACAATCGTTAATTTTCTACAGCATTCTAATTTGCAGGAAGGAACAGAAAAACTGATTGCCAACCTAGACAACAATCTACACCTTCTGTCGTGTCGTACGAAGAGTGAGGTCCCAGGTTACGGATGGTACCTCACGACGGCACCTCAAGCTAGAGACAATCGCTTCCAGACGCAGCCACGAATGAGGGACGTCGAAGAAGACACGCCCTCAGGAGGTTCCATACGCCGTTGCTGGCTGCATTTCTAGTTTTGCAGAACGCAGCGCCGCCTGCCGCTCTCTGCGATCGCTAATTTCGAGAGCAGCATCCACTTAGTTCAGACACGTCAGAAAGAGTATTATTAGTCAAAAGTGAGTAACAAAGTTTGAAGATGAATGTACGTTGATATGAGACTGTCCTTAAGTACCATTAAAGAATACAGTCATTCTGATTCACTGTAAAAGGGGACATGAAATGTGTCGAAGTTAAGTATTCTACAGGGGGATTTTTTTTCTACCACGTACAAACTCTAGGGACTGATGGATGACAGGATACGGAACAAAAAAGGTCTAATGAATTTACGCCCGGAAATTCATGGTTTACATGGTTCAAATGGCGCTAAGTACTATTGGACTTAACATCTGAGACTTAGAAGTACTTAAACCTAACTAACCTAAGGACAACACACACATCCATGCCCGAGGCAGGATTCGAACCTGCGACCATAGCTGCAGTGCGGTTTCAGACTGAAGCGTCTAGAACCACACGGCCTCAGAGGCAGGCATGGTTTCCATGTTAGAGACAATTTATTCAATCATACGTTGTTACAGAGACTGCAGTCTAATACACGCTGTACTAAGCAGCCACAGCTACAGTATCTGATGAAAATGGTTTACACGTGCCTCAGCGCATGTTCTGTCTCACACTTTCACATCGATCAGGCTGCATCCGAACAGTGCCAAAGGCAGCATGAATACGCTGCTCCATTGTCTCCACATCTGATATCTGATATGGGCTCTGCACACACGATATTTTTCAGATGACCCCATTACCAGATCCGGTTGAGATTCGGTGAACGAACAGGGCATGCAACTTGACCCCCTCGTCCGATCCATCGAAGACACGATTGAGATGTGTCCGGACGTTAACGGCGAAGTTGGCTGGAGCATCATCATGTAGCAGCCACATAACCCTTCGAATCATGAATGGCACTTTTTTCAACGGGGGAGGCAAACTCACCCGCAAGACGCGCCGATAGCTCCGGCCTGTTAGGCAATGTGGAAGGAAGATTGGTCCTACAATGCGGTCGCCAATTATCCCGGCCAACACATACCAGCTGCACCGATGCTGATGATTCGCTGTCACCATATCGTGGGGGTTCTGCATACTACCCCACAGATGACAGTTAAGAAAGTTGAAGATTCCACTGCACATAAACGTGGCCTCATCTGTGAATGGCACGGGTGACATAAATCCAGGAATCGTGGTTGCCTGGTGAAGAAACCGGTTACAAAACTTTTGCCGACGTGGAAAGTCTGTCTCTAGTAAGCCCTGCACAAGCTGTAAGTGATCAGGGTGGTAACAATTGTCATGAAGAATGTTCCACACGGTCGTCTGGCTTACCCTGTACTGGCGGGTCAAGTGGATGGTACTGACACGGCGGTCACCATTGTGAATAACGCTGTATCACATTCACTACAAGATGAGTCAGCAGGAGAAGTGAATCGGACACAACATTACCAATTGATGTGGCAGGAGATGGCGTTAAGGCGTGACGTATGAGGAACAAATGGTTCAAATGGCTCTGAGCACTATGGGACTTAACATCTGAGGTCCTCAGTCCCCTAGACTTATAACTACTTAAACCTAACTAACCTAAGGACATCAAACACATCCGGGATTCTAACCTGCGACAGCAGCAGCACCGCGGTTCCGGACTGAACCGCTTTATACCGCTCGACCACAAAGGTCGGCTGAGGAACAGTACCTCCCTCTAGGAGGAAACCATGCATACTACAACTGTGGCTGCGTGGTACAATGCGCATTAGACCGCAGTCTCTGTAACAAAGTATGAATGAATAAATGGTCTCTAGTATGGAAATTGTTTGTTCCGTACCCTCTTATCGATCCATCCCTAGAGTCTGTACACGGCGGAAGAAATCACCTTGTATATTAAAGACTAACAGTAAAATGAACTAATATGTTATCTGTGTTGTAATAACCGTTAGACCTCCTCCAGAATTTTCAATTACACATCGGGCCCACATTGTCTCCAGTTTTGTGGTTCACCTTGCTATGTGTGTCATCACAGTATGGAAACTTCTTGCTTCGCCAACACCTGCAGAAGGTCACTGTCACCGACATCCTCGATATCAAAGGCATCTGCTACTTGAGCCTGATCTATCCTTATGTCAGCATTGATCGTGGTTTTCTTCTTCGAGCGCTGCCCGAAATCCTTGTAGGTTCCGAACGTTACAATCACTACTGATGCAACAAGAGAAGCAGGAACTACACTAACGACTTTCAAATGAGTCACTCTAGTCAGACTTATAATTCATTCTGGAAACAGTCACCGAGCCTGTGACTAAGCCAAGTCTCCGCAATATCCTTTCCTCCAGGTGTACTAGAACCGCAAGATTTGCGAAGTTTGGAATGTAGGAGATCA
Source organism: Schistocerca gregaria (assembly GCF_023897955.1). Classification (NCBI taxonomy): domain Eukaryota; kingdom Metazoa; phylum Arthropoda; class Insecta; order Orthoptera; family Acrididae; genus Schistocerca; species Schistocerca gregaria. Next base: position 427,502,474 of record NC_064922.1, read on the forward strand.
GGTACTGGCGGAAGTAAGGCTACGAGAGCGGGTCGTCTATCGTTCTTGGATACCTCTGTCGGTACAGCATTGGTCCTTGAAGTGCAATGGTCCCAGATTCGAGTCCCAGCCCGACACACAGTTTCATCCAACTTAGTGATTATGTTAGTCCGTCTCTGCATATTCACCCTTCAGTGTGACAACTTTTTGTCAACAATTGATGACTTGGCAGAGACCTTCTTTGTAGAACTCTGTAATCTGGCTGTTCAGAAACCTTTCCACATTGAAAATTATCTCGTTACTCTGGAAGTGCCTGCCACCCAAAGGCCTCTTCGTTCGAAAGTAGTAGGTCACTGGCTGGCCACGTGAGAAAAGTATGGGTGATAGAGAAAACTGATAGCCCACAGAGGAGGAATGGATTAAGGTGTAGTGGTACAGCAAAAGTAATCCCTCCGAACGGTTCCCGCGACCGGTGGCAAGCCCCTGTAACAGTTTGCACCTTTACGAGCACGATCTGGTAGCATCAGTGAACCGATGATGATCGTGTATTCAACGTTCTAGACTGTGCTGAATCCACTGGTTACTTTGCACTTTTGTCTCAGAGTCGTAGAGATACACCCATCACTATCCTATGGCGATTAAGTAGCTACAGAAGACAGAAGTCATCTGGCTGAAAATAAAAACGACGTACCGCGAAGGAATTACTTGTATGTGATGGACATCGCTTGCTGTGATGTATATATGCAGAGAAACGAATGATTACAATTCCAGAAAAACTGAAAGATTTATTCAAGAGAAAGAATTCATAAATTGAGCAACAGAATAACACCTTCACCTCTGGACCTGATTCAAGCTATTATTGAGACTTGCATTGATCATTGATTGATAGAGTTGTCCGATGTTCTTCTGAGGGATGACATGCCAAATTCTGTCCTTCTGGCTCGTTAGATCGTCAAAATCCCGATCTGGGTGGAGGATCTTGCTCATAATGTCAAAAAATTCTCAATTGCGGAGAGATTCGTTTGGCGAGCATGAAGATAATCAATAGAAATTCTCACCACGTGCGGGCGCTCTTTATGTTGTTGAAGTGTATACACAGGATGACTTGCCATCAAGGGAAACAAAACTGGGCGTAAGAATATCGTCGACGTACCGCTCTGCTGTAAGGGAGCCGTGGATGACAACCAAAGGGGTGCTGCTATGGAAAAGATTGCGGTCCAGCCCATCACACTTGATTGTCGGTCTGTATGGTGGGCGATAAACAGACAGGTAACCCACTGCTGCCGGGACGTATCCAGCCACTTTTGGACATCGTGACTGAATTTGAAGCGGGACTCATGAATGAATACCACTTCAGTCAATGAGATTCCAGGCCGAAGAAGTGTCTGGAGATGCCCTAGACGGAGGTGGGATACCAACAGGACTGTCGCTCGGCTGCTGATTGGTTTGGTGCAGCCCGCCACGAATTCTTCTGCTGTGCCAACCTATTCATACCACAGTAGCACTTGCGACCTATCTCCTCAGTTACTTGCTGTATGTATTCCAATTTCTGTCTTCCTCTATAGCTTTTGCCCCTACAGTTCCCTCTACTACAATGGAAGTCATTCCCTCCTTTCTTAAAACATGTCCTATCATCCTATCCCGTCTCCTTCTCAGTATTTCCCACATATTCCTTACCTCTCCGAATCTGCGCAGAACCTTCTCATTCCTCACCTTAACAGTCACCTAATTATCAGTATTCGTCCATAGCACCACATCTCAAATGCTCCGATTCTCGTCTGTTCCGGTTTTCCCACAGTTCATGTTGCACTGCCACACATAGTTGTGCTCCAAACGTACATTCTCAGAAATTTCTTCCTCAAATTCAGGCCTACGTTTCATACTAGTAGACTTCTCTTGGCCAGGAATGCCCTTTTTTCCAGTGCTAGTCTAGTTTTGTCACTGGCTATTTTGGTGCTTAGGTAGTACAATTCCTTAACTTCATCTACTACGTGACCACCAATCCTGATATTAAGTTTCTCACTGTTCTCATTTCCGCTACTTCTCATTACTTTCGTCTTTTTACGATTTACTCTGCACTCCTTAGACTGTTCATTCCATTCAGCACATCATGTAATTCTTCTTCACTTTCGTTAAGGACAGCAATGTTATCATCGAATCGTATCATTAATATCCTTTCACCGTGAATTTTAATTTCACTCATGTACCTACCTTTTATTCTCATATTGCTACTTGGATGTGCAGAATAAACAGTAGGGGCGAAAGACTATATCCTTGTCTTACAACATTTTAATCTGAGCACTTCCTTCTGATGGTTCACTCTTATTAATCCCTTTTGGCTCTTGTACATACTCGTATTTACCCGTCTTTCCCTACAGATTACCCCTATTTTTTCACAGAATTTCGAACACCTTGCTCCATTGTCGAACGCTTTTCAGATCACCAAACTCTAAGAACGTTTCTTTATTTTTCTTTAGTGTTGTTCCTATTATCAATCGCAACGTCAGAATTGCCTCTCTGGCGCATTTATCTCCCCTAAAGCCAAACCGATCATCATTCAACACATCCTCAGTTTTCTTTTCCATTCTTCGGCATATTATTCTCGTCAGCAGTTGGGATGCATGAACCGTAATGCTGATTGTGCGATAATTCTCGCACTTGTAAGCTGCTACAGTCTTCAGAATTGTGTGGATGATACTTTTCCGAAAGTCGGATGGTATGTCGCCAGACTCATACATTCAGCACACCAGCATGAATAGTTGTTTTGTTGCCACTTCTCCCAATCATTATAGAAATTGTGATGGAATGTCATCTATCCCTTCTGCCTTAATTGATCTTAAGTTCTCAAAAGCTCTCTTATATTCTGATTCTAATACGGGATCCCCTGTCTCTTCTTTATCGACTCCTGTTTCTTCTTCTATCTCATCAGACAAATCTTCTCCCAAAGAGGCCTTCAGTGTACTCTTTCCACCTATCCGCTCACTTCTCTGCAATTAAAAGAGGAACTTCCCAACCTTCCTTTTCATTTCACCGAAGGTGTTTGGCTTTCCTATATGCTGAATCAGTCTTTCCGACAATCATTTGTTTTTCGATTTCTTCGCATTTTTAGTGCAGCTACTTTGTGTTATCTTCCCTGCACTTCCTATTTATTTCATTCCTGAGCGACTTGTATTTCTGTATTCCTAAATTTCTCTGAACATTTTTGTACTTCCTTCTTTCATCGATCAGCTTAAGTATTTCTTCTGATACCCATTACTTCTTCGCAATTACCTTCTTTCTACCTACGTTTTTCTTCCCAACTTCCGTGATTGCCCTTTTTGGTGATGTCCATTCCTGTTCAACTGTAATGCATACTGGGCTGTTCTTATTGGTGTACACATGGCCTTAGAGAACTTCAAGCGTATCTCGTCATTCCTTAGTACTTTCGTATCCAACTTCTTTGCGTTTTGTTTCCTGACTATTCCCTTGTGCTTCAGCCTACTCTTCATCAATACTATATTGTGATCTGAGTCTATATCTGTTCCTGGGTATGCCTTACAATCTAGTATCTGATTACAGAAACTCTGTCTGACGATGACGTAATCAAACTGAAACCTTCCCGCATCTCCCGGCCTTCTCCAATTATACCTCCTCCTCTTGTATTTCTTGAACAGAGTATTCGTTATTATTAGCTGAAATTTTATAAGAACTTAGTTCGTAATTGTCCTCTCTCATACCTTGTCCCAAATCCATATTCTTCTGTAACTTTTTTTTCTACTGCTTCGTCAACAACTGCATTCCAGTCCCCCATGACTATTAGATTTTCATCTCCCTTCACGTACTGTATTACTCTTTCAATATCCTCAAATACTTTCTCTATCTCTTCACCTTCGGTTTGTGACGTTGGCATGTGTACCGGAACTATCGTCGTCGATGTTGGTTTGCCGTCGATTCTAATAAGAACAACCCTATCATTGAACTGTTCACAATAACACACTCTCTACCTTTCTATTCATAATGAATCCTGCTCCCGTTATACAATTTTCTGCTGCTGTTGATATTAAACTATACTCATCTGACGAGGAATCCTTGTCTTTTTTCCATTGCAGTTCACTTGCCCGTACTATATCTAGATCGAGCCTTTGCATTTTCCTTTTCAGACTTTCTAATTTCCCTACCACGTTCAAGCTTCTGACAGTTCACGTTACCTATCGTTCGTTATTCATGTTTTTTCTCATGGTCACCTCCCCGTGGCAGTCCCCTTCCGGAGATTCGAAGGGGGACTATAGCGGAATCTTTTGTCAATGGAGAGATCATCGGGACACTTCTTCAAATACAGGCCACATGTCCTGTGGATACATATTTGGTGCCTTTAATGCATTTGTTTCCATTGCCTTCTGCATCCTCATGCCGTTGATCATTGCTGATTCTTCCGCCTTTAGGGGCAGTTTCCCACCCGTAGGACAAGAGAGTACCTGAACCTCTGTCCGCTCCTTCATCTTTTTTTGACAAGGCTGTTGGCAGAATGTGAGTGACGTCTTATGCCGGATGTCTTCGGCCGCAAATGCTGCTTATTAATCAAAATTAAATGTTGGCGGGTTCAAACCCGGAACCCAAAACGCTTTAATTACGAATGAAAGATGGTACCCGTACGTCCATCGTACAGTATCCCGACATACAGCAGCGATGCTCTGGGGTCCCATTTCTTTTCCTAGTAGGGCCTCTTTGGTTGTCATCGTCGACAATTTTACAGCACAGTCGTACGTCGACGATATTCTACTCCCCGGTTTGCTGCCCTTTACGGCAAGCCACCCTGAGAACAGATTTCAGCATGATAATGCCTGCCTGCACATGAGAGTTTCTGCTTGTCTTCGTGCTTTGCGAACTGTATTTCGTCCAGCAAGGTCGTCGGATTTCCCACCAATTGGAGCATTCTGGGCAGGATCCTCCAATCAGCTCGAGATTTTGACGATATTACGCGCCAATTGGACAAATTTGGCACGATATCCCTCAGGAGGACATCCAACTCCTTCAATCAACGCCAAGCCGAATAACTGCTTTCATAAGGGCCGGGGTGAACCAATGCATTATTGAGCTGCTAATTTTTTGAAGGCAGAGTGTATTTACTGAGCGAAAGCAGAAAAAAAATCCAGTATGGAACGGACATCACAAACTCATACGTCTGTCAGTTGCTTTAGAGTGCGCCTGTTAAAGAGTGTTGTGTTTGGGTGAAAAGAAAGTAACGTAATACACATGTCAAGAAGCTTTAACTTTATGGATGATCGAAAGTGTGATTCTAAAAATGAAGAAAATTATCTCTATCATGTTATAAATGGGCCTTTCATAACTTTGCGAAGTTGCTAGCCGAAGATGCCTAATATTAAAAATGACAAACAGGAAATTGTGATTTTGCGATGTGAATATTTGAAAAATGTAATTGTTGGTGACGTACCAAGGCAAACGGAGGAAATGTCATTGTACTTACGTTAATTACCTCCAGACTGAGTCACCGTGACGTGGTTCTCTTCACGTTATACCTCCCCCAGGAGACAGACCGCTGCATGCAAGTACCCAGGGATCTGTTTGTGCGTCGCTTCCATTACCTTCGTGTAACTAGCACTGCCAGCTTCTGGTAAATGTTACTTCCGTACTACTTAAATTTTCCTGGTTGTTAAGTACGGAAGAAATGGCAGCTCGACCTCAGAGGTCAACTGAAGGGGATGAACGGGAGGAGTTTAATGCCAGACAAAAAGATGACGATGTGAGGGATACAGAATTTCACAAAACTCTAAGGTTTGAGGTCAGACAAGCTGGCGGAAAACTGTATCACGTGTAGAGTCCTCAGAGGGAAAGCTTATGACAGTGATATGAGACACTGGAGTAACAGCAGGAAATCATAAATTACGAAGCAGAAGTGGTGCAAACAAATAGGCGATGGTCACTCCAAAAAAAAAATGCACCACATTTGTTTCAAATGTCAACTTTTGTTCTAGATCCTTGCTGTTCACGGAGCTCATAGAGCATTCTACCCACTTGTTGTTGCGGTCTTCAGTCCTGAGACTGGTTTGATGCAGCTCTCCATGCTACTCCATCCCGTGCAAGCTTCTTCATCTCCCAGTACCTACTGCAGCCTACATCCTTCTAAATCTGCTTAATGTATTTATTTCTTGGTCTCCTTCTACGATTTTTACACTCCACGCTGTCCTCTAATACTAAATTTGTGATCCATTGATACCTCAGAACATGTCCTACCCACCGGTCCCTTCTTCTAGTCAAGTTGCGCCACAAACTCCTCTTCTCCCCAATGTAATCTTCAGCATTTTTCTGTAGCACCACATTTCGAAAGCTTCTATTCTCTTCTTGTCCAAACTACTTATCGTCCATGTTTTACTTCCATACATGGCTACACTCGATACAAATATTTTCAAAAACGACTCCCTGACACTTAAATCTATACTCAATGTTAACAAATTTCTCTTCTTGAGAAACGCTTTCCTTGCCATTATCAGTCTACATTTTATATCCTCTCTACTTCGACCAGCATGAGTTATTTTGCTCCCCAAATAGCAAAACTCCTTTACTACTTTAAGTGTCTCATTTCCTAATCTAATTCCCTCAGCATCACCCGACTTAATTCGACTACATTCCATTACCCTCGTTTTGCTCTTGTTGATGTTAATCTTATATCCTCCTTTCAAGACAGTATCCATTCCGTTCAACTGCTCTTCCAAGTCCTTTGCTGTCTCTGACAGAATTACGATGTCATCGGCGAACCTCAAAGTTTTTATTTCTTCTCCATGGATTTTAATACCTACTCCAAATTTTTCTTTTGTTTCCTTTACTGCTTGCTCAATATACAGATTGAATAACATCGGGGAGAGACTACAGCCCTGTCTCACTCCCTTCCCAGCCACTGCTTCCCTTTCATGTCCCTCGACTCTTATAACTGCCATCTGGTTTCTGTACAAATTGTAAATAGACTTTCGCTCCCTATATTTTACCCGTGCCACCTTCAGAATTTGAAAGAGGGTATTCCAGTCAACATTGTCAAAATCTTTCTCTAAGTATACAAATGCTAGGAACGTAGGTTTGCCGTTTCTTAATCTAGCTTCTAAAATAAGCCCTAGGGTTACATTCAAATTTAATTCAAGCTTTTTCCCAAAGTCTCGCTGTCGTAGCACCCCGTCAAATATTGTTGCACTAGACGTTCGTCTGAAGCAGAGTGCTTTAGAGGATTCTTGTGTTATGAGGACCAAACTGTGACATTCATAAGAAACTGGAGAAGGTGTGTGGGGGGGTGACATTGTTGATCGCACTACAGTCAGTAGCTGGACAAGCAGATTATCCGGTGAAAGTGGATACACGAATACTCGGGAGATCCCGTGTAGCGCCAGATCGAGCACTGCTGGGACTCCTGACAATGTGCGGCGTACTCACAGTGATTGTGGCTGACCAATGCATAAAAGTGTCCGAACTGTGGGAGTAGGAGAACGTAGTGCGTGCATAAAACTGAGACAGCTGACGTTGAAGAAGGTTTCCACCAGGTGGATTCCGAGAATATTGATGGTTACCCACAAAGAAACACTCTAAACAGCGCGCAACGAATATTTGGAAGAGTGCGAGAATACTGTAAGTGACTTCCACGCAAGAGTTATGACCGTAGATGAAACCTGGTTGCATCACTTTGAACCGGAGGTGAAAAGGCGATGGATGGAATGATATCGTAGAGGATATCCGAAAAAGAAGAAATTCAAAACTGCGCCTTCAACAGGAAAAATGATAGCTGCAGTGTTTTTGATTCAGAAAGACTGTCTCTTGTGGACATCATGTCACGCGGGAACCACTAGCAGTTCTCACGCGTGTGTGAGAACGCTTGGAAAACTTCATACTAAATGTGTCAGTTCGACAACAATGGCAAAAACAGGATGTATTGCTGTTGAGTGTTAACGCCTGGCCACAGATGTCGCAATACTTGGACGGACAACACTAAAACACTCACCCTACAGCAATGATGTAATTGCCAACTCTTCGGTAAAGTGAAGCAATCCTTTGGCGGAACCAGTTTTGAAATCGATCACTCAGTTGTGATGGCTTCAAAACAGTCCCTTAAATGTACTGGTCTTGATTTCCACAGAGCAGATACACAGATCCTTGTCCAACGGTGACGTAAGGCAGTTGAAAGGGATGGATGTTATGTGGAAAAATGACGACAGCCTGGAACTGCACTAAAGATATCTTTTCAGAGTTGCTTGCAACATGTCTCGAATGGTGCAACGCGGTACGTTCAAATGTCGTGACACAGATCGTGAACTACTTGAAGACCGCACACTGCGTCCACATTCTCATCCATGGACAGTAATTTCTTCAACTTCGACCGTCAGCCTCTCCCAGGAGCAATATCCAAATCGCTGGTTAATTGCGAATCATGTTCTTCAACTGAGGTGCGGAAAAGCATCTGTTCGTATTCCTTTAACTCGTCAATACTCCTGAAGGGCAGCAGCACAACTGTGTTGTTTTCATAAAACAGCTTTAGGAGTGAAGCCCTGCTCACTTCTTTAAGACCCATGTTGACTGTCTGCAACTGTAATGCACACTGATGCTTGTGTTTCAACTCTACGTCGCATTGCCTGTTCGGGCGCGTAGCGGCAAGTCATGACACTAACATTAATAAAAAAAATGCGAAATCTAAACTGCGCAGTCTGATGATCATTCCCATAATGTTGGGTACCCGTTACGGTAAATAGTTTTCCGTTTACACTGGCCCAAGTGCCGAAAGTTTAATTATGGCCAACATTTCCTTGTGCAAAATCTTCGCTTGTGGTGCTGAGACAGGAACCTCAACGACAAGTATACCTGCCCTCATGTTGCTATGCAGTGCAACACTGAACTGCTGTCACATACGAATGCCCTGTAAAACTGGGTGCTGAACGATTTAACTAGGCGGCCAAATGAAGCCGCTTTCAATCTCTGTGAGGTGCAGATAACGCTGCCTCACTCCTGCACTTGGCATCCCCGTATCCTCACAGTGAATACTGAACATCTGATGTTGAGCTGTATTGACATACGACCATTTCTTCTGGGTTCTTCACCTTTTTTGTCGGGAGGTGCATATTAGAGCTCTGGAGCACAGTTACAAAAAAAAAAAAAAAAAAAAATCTAGTTGAGTGCTCAGCATTGCCCAAATATGTATTTATTCCAATTCTATTATTCTGTCTACTCCTTGCTTCTCTATTCGTCCATCTCCTCATCCTCACTCATCCTCACTCTCTGACCATCTCCTATGCCTCTCTCTGACCATCTTCTCCTCCTCATCTCTCTAACCTTCTCCCCTTCCCCCCTCTCTGCCATCTCCTCCTCCCCCTCTCTACATCTCCTCAATTTCCTCTCCCTATCCATCTGTACGTCCCCCTCTCACTTTGTCCATCTCCTCCTCCCTGTCTCTGACCATCTGCTCCTGTCCCCTCTTCCATCTCTTCCCCCTCTCTCTGTCTATCTCTTCCTCTCCCCTCTCTCTCTTTCCATAGCCTCCTACCCCTCTCTGACTGTCTGCCCCTGACCCTCTCTCTGTTCATCTCCTCCCCCTTTCTGTGTCTATCTTTTCCTCCCCCTCTCTCCCTGACCATCTCCTCCTCCCACTCTCTCTGACCATCTCACACTCCCCCGCTCTCTGCCGTCTCCTCCTCCTCCTCCTCTCTTTGACTATCTCCTCTTGCCCTTCTCTCTCTGTCGATCTCCTCCACCTCTCTGTCTATCTCCCCTTGCCCACTCTCTCTCTCTCTGTCCGTTTCTCTATCCGTTTCCTTCTCCCCATCTGTCTTCAACTCCTCCTGTCCCATTTCTCCGTCTATCTCCCCCTGTTCCCATTCTCTGTCCATTTCCCTCTCATCTCCCTTTACACCACTCCTCTGCCCCTACATTTTTATCCTTATCTCACTTGTCCATCTTTATTTGTCCATTTCTTTCCCCCTCCTTTTCGGCATTATCACCATCACCCAGACATTCGAAATCGCTCGATCTATTATGATTTTTCTGTTGCCAATTTTTCATCCTAATTGTCTCAATTTTTTCCCGAAAATTTTTTCAGTACCATAACGAACACAACAAATAAATATTAATGCATATTATGGCTCGAATCGTGAGTAATGGCCTTCAGTTCATATAAAAAACCTTAAAAAACAGCACTTTCAGGTTTTCCCAAATTTTGTAGTTTTCTGGGCAACTTTTTCAATTTTCTTTTCCTAAAAACCTTATTCAAAGTATTTCGAAAATTAGAAAAGGGAAGCCAAATTGGTCCAGTTGTTGTCAATTGATGCGCTTAGCGGCGATCAACATTTCATTTTTATTTATATAAACTTTCATTTGATTTTTTATGACTCATAGAGGTGTGGTAGTATTATACAATAATTTATTTCATAATACGGAGACAGTAGTGTATGAGAGTTTTGTATGCGCGACTTAAAAGAAACGGAGTTGTGCTCTGTTTAGAGACAGTCAAAGTGGTGCTGATACTCCGAAGCCGTATTTGTAGCGGCCTCTTGCCCGCCGGCGGGAGCGGCGACAGCGTTGGGAAACCTTGCGGTCTCCGCGGTTTCGGGCAGGGAGCGAGGCAGCAGGAAAAAGGACGCCCGCTGCCTCTTCGGGTTACTACGCTGCCAGCGCGAGCGTCGCCGCTGCGTTTGGTGCGCTACACGCGGCGGCAGCGAGCTAGCGACAGCCGCGCCGAGGACAATCGCCCGCCGGTCTCCTGCCGCCACTGTGCGGGCCGCCTAGACATGTTACGAGGATACGTGTCCCGCCTGCGGAACCGGTCCCGTGCCTAGATGAAACTGAGAAGCCGGGGGCAGAACCGCAGACAGCCTTAATTTAGAGAACCGGTAACAAGTCGCCGGTGCTCCGAGTGACAGCGGCGCGCGCAAGGTGAACCAAGGTTATGTTAACCGCCGCTCCGCTCCCCATCAGTGCTGACAGAATGGAAGATCTGGATCCCCCAGGATGGGACAGTAGTATCAGGTCCGGGTCGCGAAAGATTGTATCTGAAAGTGTTTCCACAGGTGTCTGTCCAGGGTTAAGATCTCCGATTGTGTAGTGAGAGGCGAAAAACGGGGCCTGCTCTCTCCTACTATCATTCTTGAGCAAATGTCTGAGAGCGCGGCACATCCACGTTCGTAATTTTGTTTACCCAACTCGGCCCTTCAAGATGTCTTCTGCGATCTGTATTCGTTTTATAGACAAAGAACGTGCTACACGAAACTAAAAGTTTATATTGGAGCCAGTTTCAAAGTTTCTGTTTCATTTGGTCGTCGACTGTCGTCTCCCTCGTGCAGCTAGCTTGGTCACTCAGTCTGCCGTACTTTGCCCAAAGAGCGTGGAGCCGAGAGGGCCACAGCGTATCGACTAAAGGCGTTTTGCTTTGTCCGTTTCTCCAACGCCAATTCAGTTGTAATGGGCAGTACAAGGGAAACGAGACACCCGCCAAAAAAGTGAGTAAACTGTTTATTATGCCGATGATATGACTAGCTTTATATACTATAAAATTATATATAGCAGCCTTCATGACTATGTTCTCATTGCGTTAGAATAGAGGACAATTGGGAACGAAATAATAAGTCTGTTAAATAAGAATGAACCTAATTATACTGCTTGGTAACGTTGTCTCATTCTACTCTACCCTGTACGTTGAAACATGCTTCGATATTCCACGCCCTGCTGCTCACAAGGTCGCCGGTGACTTGCTGATCAAAGCTGTCCCAGTATTCAATGGCGTCCATCCTGAGGCCACAAAAGTGTGGGTAGGATCCTAGCAACCGTGGTCTAGGGGTCGCCGGCACGGTAGCTCACCGTGATCGGTCAGAGGATAGCTGCCCTCTGTAATTAAAAAAAAAAAAAAAAAAATCTGAGTGAGTGGAACAGCGATGAACTCGAACAAGCGTTATGGGACGTCCTCTCGAACAAATACAACGACAAATAACGAAAAAAATGAGATAAAATAAGGGTAGGGTCTTAGATTAGTAACCAAAACGTCCTCGATCCTGGGTTCGAAATCCAGCAGTGCTTTAATTTTGATTAATAATCAGCATGAGCGACCGAACACTTCCTGCGTAAGACGTCACCCTCATTCTGCCAACAGCCTTGTCAAAGAAGGCGGAAGAGCGGACAGAGGTTCAGGCACTCTCTTGTCCTTAGGGTGGGAAACTGCCCCTAAAGGCGAAACATGCTGCAACTACAAGAACCAACGACATGAGGATGCAGAAGGCAATGGAAACCACTGCATTAAAGACACGTGACGTGTATCCACAGGACATGTAGCCTGCAATTGAAAAAGTGTCATTATGATCTTTCTGATGGCAAAAGATTCAGGAAAAGGCCCCATCCGGATCTCCGTGACGGGACTGCCATGGGGGGAAGGGGGGGGCTGACAATGAGAAAACGATTGAATAATCAACTAACGGATAACGTTCTACGAGTCGGGGAGTGGAATGTCGGAAGCTTGAACGTGGTGAGTAACTCGAAAATCTGAAGAGGAAAATGCAAAGGCTCAATCAACATATGGTTGGGTTCAGTGACGTCAAATGGAAAAAAGACAAGCATTTCTGGTCAGTAAGTATGAGGTGATATCAACAACAGCAGAAAATTGTATAAAGAGAGTAGGAGTCGTTATGATACGAAGGTAGGGCAGAGAATGTGTTACTGTGAACAGTTCAGTGATAGGGTTGTTCTTATCATAATCGATAGCAAACCAACAGCGACAACAATAATTTACGTACACTCCTGGAAATGGAAAAAAGAACACATTGACACCGGTGTCTCAGACCCACCATACTTGCTCCGGACACTGCGAGAGGGCTGTACAAGCAATGATCACACGCACGGCACAGCGGACACACCAGGAACCGCGGTGTTGGCCGTCGAATGGCGCTAGCTGCGCAGCATTTGTGCACCGCCGCCGTCAGTGTCAGCCAGTTTGCCGTGGCATACGGAGCTCCATCGCAGTTTTTAACACTGGTAGCATGCCGCGACAGCGTGGACGTGAACCGTATGTGCAGTTGACGGACTTTGAGCGAGGGCGTATAGTGGGCATGCGGGAGGCCGGGTGGACGTACCGCCGAATTGCTCAACACGTGGGGCGTGAGGTCTCCACAGTACATCGATGTTGTCGCCAATGGTCGGCGGAAGGTGCAAGTGCCCGTCGACCTGGGACCGGACCGCAGCGACGCACGGATGCACGCCAAGACCGTAGGATCCTACGCAGTGCCGTAGGGGACCGCACCGCCACTTCCCAGCAAATTAGGGACACTGTTGCTCCTGGGGTATCGGCGAGGACCATTCGCAACCGTCTCCATGAAGCTGGGCTACGGTCCCGCATACCGTTAGGCCGTCTTCCGCTCACGCCCCAACATCGTGCAGCCCGCCTCCAGTGGTGTCGCGACAGGTGTGTATGGAGGGACGAATGGAGACGTGTCGTCTTCAGCGATGAGAGTCGCTTCTGCCTTGGTGCCAATGATGGTCGTATGCGTGTTTGGCGCCGTGCAGGTGAGCGCCACAATCAGGACTGCATACGACCGAGGCACACAGGGCCATCACCCGGCATCATGGTGTGGGGAGCGATCTCCTACACTGGCCGTACACCTCTGGTGATAGTCGAGGGGACACTGAATAGTGCACGGTACATCCAAACCGTCATCGAACCCATCGTTCTACCATTCGTAGACCGGCAAGGGAACTTGCTGTTCCAACAGGACAATGCACGTCCGCATGTATCCCGTGCCACCCAACGTGCTCTAGAAGGTGTAAGTCAACTACCCTGACCAGCAAGATCTCCGGATCTGTCCCCCATTGAGCATGTTTGGGACTGGATGAAGCGTCGTCTCACGCGGTCTGCACATCCAGCACGAACGCTGGTCCAACTGAGGCGCCAGGTGGAAATGGCATGGAAAGCCGTTCCACAGGACTACATCCAGCATCTCTACGATCGTCTCCATGGGAGAATAGCAGCCTGCATTGCTGCGAAAGGTGTATATACACTGTACTAGTGCCGACATTGTGCATGCTCTGTTGCCTGTGTCTATGTGCCTGTGGTTCTGTCAGTGTGATCAGGTGATGTATCTGACCCCATGAATGTGTCAATAAAGTTTCCCCTTCCTGGGACAATGAATTCACGGTGTTCTTATTTCAATTTCCAGGAGTGTATATATGCCGACGTCGCAGGCTGAAGATGAAGAGATGGAAAAAGTATATGAGGATATTGAAAGGGTAATACAATTCGTAAAGGGAGATGAAAATCTAATACCCATGGAGGACTGGAATGCAGTTACAGGCGGAGTAGTAGAGGAAAAGCTTGAGACAAGGAATGAGATAGGAGAAACACTAATTGATTTCTGTAGTAAAGTTCAGCTAGTTATACCGAATACCCCGCCCAAGAATCATAAGAGAAAGAGATGTACTTAGAAAAGGCCGGATGGTACGGGAAGATTTCAGTTTGATTACATCATGGTCAGACAGAGATTCAGAAATCAGATACTGGACTGTAAGGCGCATAGACTCAAGTCACAAAATAGTATTGGTGAAGAGTAGTCTGAAGTTCAAGACATTAGTCAGGAAGAATCAATACGCCAAGAAGTGGGATATGGAAGTACTAAGGACTGACAAGATAGGCTTGAAGTTCTCTAAGGCTACAGATATAGCAATAAGGAATAGCTCAGCAGGCACTACAGTATAGAAGAATGGACATCTCTAAAAAGAGCCACCACAGAACTTGGAAAGAAAAACATAGGTACAATGAAGGTAACTGCGAAGAAATCGTAGATAACACAAGAAATACTTAAAATGTTCGATGAAAGGAGAAAGTACAAAAATGTTCCGGGAAACTCAGGAATACTGGAACACAAGTCGCTGAGGAATGAAATAAATAGGAATTGTAGGGAAGCTAAGACGAAGTGGTTGCATGAAAAATGTGAAGAAATCGAAAAAGAAACGGTTGTCGGAAGAATAGTCTCAGCATATAGGAAAGTCAAAACAACCTTCAGTGAAATTAAAACAATGGTGGTAACATTAAGAGTGCAATGAGAATTCCACTGTTAAATTCAAAAGAGGGAGCGGATAGGTGGAAGGGGTACATTGAAATTCTCTTTGACGGGGAAGATTTGTCTGATGTGATAGAAAAAGAAACAGGAATCGATTTAAAAGAGATAGCGGAGCCAGTATTAGAATCAGAATTTAAAGGAGCTTTGGAGGACTCAAGATCATATAAGGCAAAAGGGATAGATAACATTCCACCAGATTCTCTAAAATCACTGGGAGAAGTGGCAACGAAATTACTGTTCATGTTGGTGTATAGACTATATGAGTGTGACTCGATATCATCTGACTTTCGGAAAAATGTCCACACAGTTCCGAATACTGCAAGAGCTGACAAGTGCGAGAATTATCGCACAATGAGCTTGACAGCTCATGCAGCGAAGTTGGCGAGAACAATAGTATACAGAAGAATGGAAAAGAAAATAAAGGATGTGCTAGATGACGACCAATTTGGCTTTAGGAAAGGCAATTCTGACGTTGTAATTGATAATGGAAACAACACTAAAGAAAAATCAAGACTTTTCATAGGGTTTGGCGAACTGAAAAAGCGTTTAACAATGTAAAATGGAGCAAGATGTTCGAAATTCTGAGGAATATAGGGGTAATCTGTAGGGAAAGACGGGTAATATACAATACGAGTATGTACAAGAGCCAAGAGGGAATAATAAGAGTGGACGACCAAGAACCTAGTGCTCGGATTAAAAAGGGTGTAATACAGGGATGTAGTCTTTCGCCCCTACTGTTCAATTTCTACATCGAAGAAGCAATGATGGAAATGAAATAAAGGTTCAGGAGTGGAATGAAAATTGAAGGTGAAAGAATATCAATGATACGATTCGCTGATGACATTGCTATCCCGAGTGAAAGTGAAGAACAATTACATAATATGTTGAATGAACAATGTAATGAGTACAGAATTAGTAGATGAAGAGGTTGGCGCAGGAGAGGAATTCGTGGCCGCATCAAACCAATCAGAAGACTCATGACCCCCCCCCCCCCCCACAAAAAAAGGAAAAAGGATCCTGCGACACGTACTACAAGTTTCAATTATAGTCGAGTCAGTGTAAGAAAATCCCTGACAGTTGCTGCGTGCGACAGCTTCTCCTGTCTGCGTCAACCTATCATGTAATGTGATTTTGTTAACATCTCTATGGTGACCTCTGTGTCGTCGTACATATATGTAGACGACATATGTTTCCTATTGCAGTCGTTTGTGTTACGCAGCTGAAACCTGCCAACAGAACTATTAGCTGTCGAGATCTCCTTACACCGTCTCGTCAATAGTGTCGACCACACTTAATCGGTTGCGATGTGGAGTCCTGTGTCACCTATTATTGCAACTCTTCTTATTCAATACTTCGAGGAACGGCCCGTGAAGTCGGTGGCATTGAAACACATGTTTTCATAGATTCGTTGATTAGACAGAACATTATGGCCACATACCTAAAGGTCTTGTGTCCACCTTTGACACATATAAGAAGGACGACGCCTCATGCCATGGAAGCAGTGAGACCTTGACAGGTCGCTGGCCGGAGTTGGCACTATAGTTACACACACAAGTCACCTTACTCCCGTAAATTCCGGCGAGGGGATCAATGAGCTCTCCTGTCACGTTCAATCGCATCCAAGATGTGTTCGATCGGGTTCAGATATGGTGAGTTGGGGGGAGGCGGGCAGCACTTCTATTGGAACTCGCTACTGTGTACCTCGAACCACACCATCACACTCCTGTCCTTGTGACATGGAGCATTATCTTGCTGAAAAATGCCACTGCCGTCGGGAAACATGATCGGCAAGAAGTGGTATACGTGGTCTACAACCATTGTACGATACTCCTTGGTCACTCTGATGCCTCGCATGAGTTCCACTGGACCATGGATGCTCAAATCAATGATCCCCAGCGCATAACGGAGCCGCCGTCACGTTGTCCCCCAGTACAGGTGTCAAGGAGCTGTTCCCCTGGAAGACGGCGAATTCGTGCCTTCCCATTGGCATGTATCGAGATTCATCAGACCATGCAACGCTCTGCCACTGTGTCAATGTCCAGTGTCGATGGTGCCCATTGCAGTCGTAGATGCCGGGTCGGAGTGTTAACACTGGCACGTGCATGGCTCGTCGGCTGTAGAGGACCATCGCTAGGCGTGTTCGGTGCACTGCATGTTCAGACATATTTAAACTCTGCCCGGCATTAAAGTCAGATGTTAGTTCCGTCGCAGTTCGCCGCCTGTCTGGTTTAACAGTCTTCCCAGCCTACGACATTCGACATCTGTAATGAGCGGTGGCCGCCCAAGTCCACGACGTCTGGACGCGGTTTCGCCTTGGTTTCGTCACATGTTGAAGACACTCACCACAGCACTCCTCGAACACCCGACAAGTAGTACAGTTTCCGAAACTCTCTTGCCGAGCCTCTGGGCCATCACAATCTTCGGTCGATCACATTAATCGCTCGCCTTTTCCATTCTACACTCGGGCAGCACGCTCAATGATGCTACATGCACCATGCCTATGTCTGAGTAACAGTCATTCCTCGCCAGGCGACGCTGCCATCGCTTGGAAGGTTTTCATCAGTAGCCAGTCGGTGGTCATAATGTTCTGGCTGATCAGTGCGTGCAGACGATAATTTTGATATTTGATCTTATGGCAGAAAGGATATGAATAGCTTTATAGGATATGTTAGTGAATCCAATTGAATATTCACTTCGGTATAGACTTGGGAAAGGATGGCTGTCATCCCTTGCTTGATGTGTTGGTCAGGAGGAGCGTTGGGACATGCCGTTCACCGAAAGAGAATTCACAATGGTTTGTATCGTTGGGCTTCCGGCTTAGTGGGAATAACTGCTTCGTCCCACGGTTCACAAAGCCCACATCATCTCAGACCCTGAAAGTTTGTGAACTGAGTTAACCTATCTCGAAGGCATCTTTGCCGCGCGGGATTAGCCGAGCGGTCTCAGGCGCTATGGCCATGGAATGTACGGCTGATCCCGGCGGAGGTTCGAGTCCGCCCTCGGGCATGGGTGTGTGTGTTTGTCCTTAGGATAATTTAGGTTAAGTAGTGCGTAAGCTTAGGGACTGATGACCTTAGCAGTTAAGTCCCATAAGATTTCACACACATTTTGAACATTTTTTGAAGTCATCTTTCGCCAGAACAGTTCTAGCGAGCGACGAGATGCGTGTTGCATTATTGACCAACCTTCAATCGGGTGAGCGATGCTACACCCAATTCTACGCCCTTGCAACCAGTTTGTATTTCCAACAGTATTGGAAATATTCCGCGGAAACAAGGTGAAAAGTGTGCTTTTCGGTCGCTGTCTAAGATTAGGACCATTTCAGGGTATGTAAAGAATGATTTCATTTAACGTACGGCCGATGTCTAACGTATTCATACCTTGGTTAGATCATACGAACCATGGAGGACCAGTGAATAGAACATAAGCCTCATACATGCTTACAGTAGTCGAGCAGATCTGCTCACAAGAACACTGCCTTGGTAACTGTCATTCTATGGAGTAAACACAGAGATTCGTCCTATGACGTAAACACAGAAATTCTGGAGTGCATTTCCATCTATTAGGATAGTATTGTTTAGGAATCAGTTGACATTAAATTTGCAAATGACGTAAATAGAGATCGAAGTTGTTGTTTAAATTCTGCTTGCATTCTTACTTTCTCCCTCATCGAACAACAAAGGAACCGACTTAATGATACTCATTCCTTGGTAACTGATATTCACTATCGATAACTTCTGACGTTGCTTGTTTTCTGTTTGAGTTGGCGCTACTTGCTTGTGATTTTATGATGGCTGCACAATTTAATCTCTGGTGCTACTAATCTCTGATGCCAGCAACATAATCAACCAACTAATGTGTTTTAAATAGTATCTGACGATGCTCTTGTAGAGCTTAATCTCTGGTGCCGGCAATGTGACCAGCCAACTACTGTATTTTAAACGGTTTCTGATTATGCTCTCGCAACTTACAGAGTGAAATCAGTAAAAATAAAACATACTGATTGCGACCCCCCCATGAACCATGGACCTTGCCGTTGGTGGGGAGGCTTGCGTGCCTCAGCGATACAGATGGCCGTACCGTAGGTGCAACCACAACGGAGGGGTATCTGTTGAGAGGCCAGACAAACATGTGGTTCCTGAAGAGGGGCAGCAGCCTTTTCAGTAGTTGCAGGGGCAACAGTCTGGATGATTGACTGATCTGGCCTTGCAACATTAACCAAAACGGCCTTGCTGTGCTGGTACTGCGAACGGCTGAAAGCAAGGGGAAACTACAGCCGTAATTTTTCCCGAGGACATGCAGCTTTACTGTATGATTAAATGATGGCATCCTCTTGGGTAAAATATTCCGGAGGTAAAATAGTCCCCCATTCGGATCTCCGGGCGGGGACTACTCAGGAGGATGTCGTTATCAGGAGAAAGAAAACTGGCGTTCTACGGATCGGAGCGTGGAATGTCAGATCCCTTAATCGGGCAGGTAGGTTAGAAATTTTAAAAAGGGAAATGGATAGGTTAAGGTTAGATATAGTGGGAATTAGTGAAGTTCGGTGGCAGGAGGAACAAGACTTCTGGTCAGGTGACTACAGGGCTATAAACACAAAATCAAATAGGGGTAATGCAGGAGTAGGTTTAATAATGAATAGGAAAATAGGAATGCGGGTAAGTTACTACAAACAGCATAGTGAACGCATTATTGTGGCCAAGATAGATACAGATCCCACACCTACTACAGTAGTACAAGTTTATATGCCAACTAGTTCTGCAGATGATGAAGAAATTGAAGAAATGTACTATGAAATAAAAGAAATTATTCAGATAGTGAAGGGAGACGAAAATTTAACAGTAATGGGTGACTGGAATTCGAGTGTTGGAAAAGGGAGAGAAGGAAACATAATAGGTGAATATGGATTGGGGCTAAGAAATGAAAGAGGAAGCCGCCTAGTAGAATTTTGCACAGAGCACAACTTAATCATAGCTAACACTTGGTTTAAGAATCATGAAAGAAGGTTGTATACGTGGAAGAACCCTGGAGATACTAAAAGGTATCAGATAGATTATATAATGGTAAGACAGAGATTTAGGAACCAGGTTTTAAGTTGTAAGACATTTCCAGGGGCAGATGTGGACTCTGACCACAATCTATTGGTTATGACCTGTAGATTAAAACTGAAGAAACTGCAAAAATGTGGGAAATTAAGGAGATGGGACCTGGATAAACTGAAAGAACCAGAGGTTGTACAGAGTTTCAGGGAGAGCATAAGGGAACAATTGACAGGAATAGGGGAAATAAATACAATAGAAGAAGAATGGGTAGCTCTGAGGGATGTAGTAGTGAAGGCAGCAGAGGATAAAGTAGGTACAAAGACGAGGGCTGCTAGAAATCCTTGGGTAACAGAAGAAATATTGAATTTAATTGATGAAAGGAGAAAATATAAAAATGCAGTAAATGAAGCAGGCAAAAAGGAATACAAACGTCTCAAAAATGAGATCGACAGGAAGTGCAAAATGGCCAAACAGGGATGGCTAGAGGACAAATGTAAGAATGTAGAAGCTTATCTAACTAGGGGTAAGATAGATACTGCCTACAGGAAAATTAAAGAGACCTTTGGAGAGAAGAGAACAACGTGTATGAATATCAAGAGCTCAGATGGCAGCCCAGTTCTAAGCAAAGTAGGGAAGGCAGAAAGGTGGAAGGAGTATATAGAAGGGTTATACAAGGGCGATGTACTTGAGGACAATATTATGGAAATGGAAGAGGATGTAGATGAAGACGAAATGGGAGATACGATACTGCGTGAAGAGTTTGACAGAGCACTGAAAGACCTGAGTCGAAACAAGGCCCCCGGAGTAGACAACATTCCATTAGAACTACTGACGGCCTTGGGACAACCAGTCATGACAAAACTCTACCAGCTGGTGAGCAAGATGTATGAGACAGGCGAAATACCCTCAGACTTCAAGAAGAATATAATAATTCCAATCCCATAGAAAGCAGGTGCTGACAGATGTGAAAATTACCGAACTATCAGTTTAATAAGCCACGGCTGCAAAATACTAACGCGAATTCTTTACAGACGAATGGAAAAACTGGTAGATGCAGACCTCGGGGAGGATCAGTTTGGATTCCGTCGAAATGTTGGAACACGTGAGGCAATACTGACCTTACGACTTAACTTAGAAGAAAGATTAAGAAAAGGCAAACCTACGTTTCTAGCATTTGTAGACTTAGAGAAAGCTTTTGACAATGTTGACTGGAATACTCTTTTTCAAATTCTAAAGGTGGCAGGGGTAAAATACATTGAGCGAAAGGCTATTTATAATTTGTACAGAAACCAGATGGTAGTCATAAGAGTCGAGGGGCATGAAAGGGAAGCAGTGGTTGGGAAAGGAGTGAGAGGGTTGTAGCCTCTCCCCGATGTTATTCAATCTGTATATTGAGCAAGCAGTAAAGGAAACAAAAGAAAAATTTGGAGTAGGTATTAAAATTCATGGAGACGAAGTAAAAACTTTGAGGTTCGCCGATGACATTGTAATTCTGTCAGAGACGGCAAAGGACTTGGAAGAGCAGTTGAACGGAATGGACAGTGTCTTGAAAGGAGGATATAAGATGAACATTAACAAAAGCAAAACGAGGATAATGGAATGTAGTCAAATTAAATCAGGTGATGCTGAGGGAATTAGATTAAGAAATGAGACACTTAAAGTAGTAAAGGAGTTTTGCTATTTAGGAAGTAAAATAACTGATGATGGTCGAAGTAGAGAGGATATAAAATGTAGACTGGCAATGGCAAGGAAAGCGTTTCTCAAGAAGAGAAATTTGTTAACATCGAATATAGATTTATGTATCAGGATGTCGTTTATGAAAGTATTTGTTTGGAGTGTAGCCATGTATGGAAGTGAAACATGGACGATAACTAGTTTGGACAAGGAGAGAATAGAAGCTTTCGAAATGTGTTGTTACAGAAGAATGTTGAAGATTAGGTGGGTAGATCACATAACTAATGAGGAGGTATTGAATAGGATTGGGGAGAAGAGAAGTTTGTGGCACAACTTGACTAGAAGAAGGGATCGGTTGGTAGGACATGTTTTGAGGCATCAAGGGATCACAAATTTAGCATTGGAGGACAGCGTGGAGGGTAAAAATCGTAGAGGGAGACCGAGAGATGGGTACACTAAGCAGATTCAGAAGGATGTAGGTTGCAGTAGGTACTGGGAGATGAAGCAGCTTGCACAGGATAGAGTAGCATGGAGAGCTGCATCAAACCAGTCTCAGGACTGAAGACAACAACAACTGATTGCGACTTGTGGCTGTCCTGATAAAGTTAATTTAAACAGTCGCTCTTTCCCCTGTTGGCTTCTGCCTGCTCTCACTAAGTTTGCGATAAGTGGTTTTTGTCTTTCAGCTTATGCCGTACTATGGGCCTTGGTGGCCGTAGCTCTACCTACCGACTATTTAAATTCCCTTAACAGCGCTCTTTCGTTGCTTTTACGTCTTGAACGTGACAGTGTCTTAACCTGTCGAAATATTGGCGGTTGTCGAAGATATCACTCGATAACATTCCCGCAAGTTACTTGAACGTTTTATACGCTTTGGGAAAATCAAGTTTCACTGACCTTAATAAGGCTGACGTCAACGGATACCGCAATCCATTCCATTCCGTTGATTCCCACCTTTTGGAAGAAAGTGTGCATAAGGCGAGCGGGGTGCAGTTGTGCTCTACCATCCTGAAATACGGAACCATTGATGAAATGTTGGTTGGCTGTAGTCTAGACAATAAGTTTTACATGAAAGGCAACAATGAATAGTGCTGCGTTGAGAGAGTATGGCCGACTGAAAGGTCTGAGCAGAGGTCCGAAGTCATTAAATGGTGTGACATCTGGAAGAGGAAGCTGTCCCATCCTGCCAAAAGTTATTGACGAGGTTGCTGTCGCTGTAACTGACCATGCAACACGTGTCCCGGGTAGTGCTCGTGTTCCTGCAAATGTTATGGGAATTGTCCACCCCACGGTCAACAGTACTGTCTATTTCAGACTTGTACCTTTACAATATCTAGACGTCGCAGCAACTGAAACCTCATGATCATTAGCAATGTTCTGAATTTGCTCGTCGGTTCCTACCACGTATCGAAGTGGATGACACATTTTGCACTCCAAGTTGCAGTGAATACACAGGAATGCCGAATTTGGAGTTGTGTTAAAACGCATGCACGAAGAGCCATTGCAGTCGCCATATGTGACTGTGTGGCGTGGACCCACAAGCATCTTCATTCTCGGTCCTTTCTTCTTCGAAGAGAATACATCCACAGGCCCTGTCAGATGTACCGTGACATCCGCACATGATCGGGTTCTCCTCGTCCAGCATATCATTTTTGCTTTGGAAGAGCGCAACTGTGTGGAAACCACTGTTTTTATGCAAGATGCGCCAGCGTCTCGTGCCGCTCGCCTAGTGAAATATCTGCCTAATGCAACTGTTGACGAACGTATTATCTCCAGAGATTCTCCTGACGCATGGCTTGCAAGATCTCCTGACCCGAATCCATCTGAGGTTTCGCTCTGGGGATATCTAAAAGAATGCGTTTATCAGGGACGTGTTCGGTCTCTACCTGTTCTTGAGGCCAGTATACAGGAAGACGTTGCTCTGATTCCAGCGAAAATGCTGCGAGGAACTGTTGATCACGTCGTTTTACGGATGCAGCCTCTCGTCGACGCTTACGTATCATACTGAACAAATGGTGCAAGCGGCGGTTGATAACAAAATAACTTTATGCCTTTCTCATTTGTTTGATCTTTTCTGTCCATGTCTCGCTCCTAATCCGTAACATACAGAAACATTTATGTACGTGTTTCTTGCATTCATAGCCCCAGATTTGCACCTGGTGCTCAAAATAGGAACTAACATTTTTTCAAGCGTAAATCGGTTCCGCATTAATACATTTAAATATCAACGAAGTTTCGCTGCCTTACGATGATTGCAGACGACACTTGTCCTCCATTGTAGCTGCATTTTAATAATAACAGTCTAATACAAGAACAAAAAGAGGAAAATATGACTGAAAGTCCAGGAGTGAAGTGCTCGGGTTAGAGAGTATATAAAAAAAGGTATGTAGTCATTCGCCCTTGCTGTTCAATCTGTTAGTCAAAGAAACAACGAGGAAGTAAAAGAAAGATTTAGGAGTGAGATCAGCGTTCAGGGTGAAAGGATATCAGTGATAAGGTTCGGCAATGACATTGCTATCCTCAGTGATGTAAGGAAGAACTGTAGAACATCTTGAATGGAATAAACAGTCCAATGAGGACAAAATATGGTCTAACGGTAAACTGAAGAAAGGCGAAAGTAAAGAGGAGTAACAGAAATGAGATTAAAGATAAACATACGATCAAAACTGGGAATCAAGAACTAGAGGACGTGAAGGAATTCTGGTACCTTGGAGCCGAAATAACAAGAGATACGAAGAAATGAAGAGATAAAAAGCAGACCAGCACAGGCAAAGATGGCAATTAAGGCCAGAAGAAATGTTCTAGTGTCAAACATTGGCTTTAATTTGGGAACTTTCGCAGAAGATAACCAACGATTGTGGGAAAATCGGAAGAAAGTAAAGAACCCAAGAATTTGAGAAGAAGGATGTTGAAAATTAGTTTAAATGGTATAAATTGAGGAAGTTCTCTGCAGAATATGTAAGGAGAGTGACATAAGGAAGACATTTATAAGAAGAAGAGTCAAGATGTTACGTCACGCCTTACAACATCGAGGAATAGCTTCCATGGTTTTTGCGAGAGCTCTAGAGAAGGAAGACAGAAACTGGGATATATCCGACAAATAGTCGAGGAAGCTGGGTGCTAGCCTGAGATGAAGTAGTTTCCATTCGTGGTGGGTCTCATCGAACAAGTCAGACGGCCGGCTCGGAGGAGAATGTTGCCCACACGTTCAGTGACCCCTCGCACGTACAGTAATAGGGTCATGGACTGTGCTTCCTTCTGCTCTTCATTATTGTCTTCATTCTTTGTCGCCATAGTTTTTCTCTCATGTTCTCGCCATAACCACTGGCTCCATAAACGGATCTGAGGTTTAGTAGTTCCGGCTTCAAGTGTTCGTCGTCGCTGATCCTGTGGGCCCTTCTGATCATCGCAGAGGAACGTGTGGCACCTGACATCTGCGAACTAGTGCGCCACTGTTTAACGACCCCCTGTTTCAGGTGGAAAGGGGAATTTTATGAACAGACGGACGATGTACCTATGGTTACTCCTCTCTCACCTACTGCAGCAGACATCTCCATGAAGGCATTTGAAGAAACAGCTCTCCAGTCTGCATCGTTACTCCCTGATTGCTGTCTCCGAAATGCTGAAGATATCTTCGTGTTATGGACACGTGGAAATAAAGAACTACAGAAGTTCCACCAACATTTGAATTAACACCATAGTAAAATAAAATTTACTATGGAGATTGAAAAGAATGGGATGCTGTCTTTCTTCGACGTGACAGTTTAGCGAAAGCCTGGTGATTAATTTGGTCACAGAGTATACAGAAAAGCCACCAGCTCAAGCAGGTACCACCAAGTCTCCCCCAACCATCATCCACATCATACTACGCCGAAGAAGTCTGCCCTTCAAACTTTAACCAGGAAGTCCCGCAGGATTAGGACGACGAATACCTGAAGGCGAAACTACGAAACCTTAGATCCATTCTTACGGCTGACGTCCCATATAAAATCGAACAAGGCTAAGAATATCTGTTTACAAGCGAGTAAGGCTTTTCTGAGGGAGAGGATCCTGTTCATATGTGTTTCCTGTACATACGTGTTAGCCTCGACAACAACAAGAGGGAACCGTGTGAATTGCACCTATTACTGACGAGAAAGCTGGAAAAGAAAGACTGGGAGACGGTCGGCAGGCTAACCTCTCAGAAAGCTACAAGATCGAGCTACAATATCACTGACCTTTAGATGAGGAAGTCCGCCAAACTGCAGCCAAAATCGACGGAAGAAGAACTGACATTGGACACGAGACGGACGGTGGTCAACCTCTCCAGCCAAATCTTAAGCACCGCAGTTACACTCTTCACAGCGAGTTCCGAAAGTGCATGTCAGAGAAACTGTTGAGACTTCGGTACGTCATCCACCACGAGCTGAAGCGGGGAAGACCCGACAAGAAACGGTACAAGTCCTGACTCGTGTAGAGCCACCCAAACAAAATATCAGAATGGAGGAACGCCGTGCTATTGTGTAGCTGGAGAACCACCCTCACTTAGAAGTGATGCAGCAGACAATGGCAACGCCACCGTGGTACTGGACAAAATAGACTACAACAAACGAATGGACGATCTTCTTACAGAATTCATTTATAGGAAACTTAAGGGTCATCCGACAGCGAAGATAATCAAATCGACAGAAGCACTGCTGAAACGAACTAGAATGAACCATTATACGGCCAAAAGACTCATCCTGCAAGTTTCACAGGCACCATGGGGTACCGAAGGTCCACAAAGAGGGTTTTCGTTTAAGGCCCATAGTGGGTAGTATTAATTCACCGACCTAGAAACTAGCGAAATAACTGGCACAAAGACTGCGGCATCTAGTAATCCACACAGATTCGTATGTCGAAGGCTCTACCCATTTTGTGACACTTTTAAAAGAAGAGAGTGTCTGAACTACGGATCTGATGGTTGGTTTTGACGTGAGGTCTGTAATCACGAATGTATCAGTGTCAGACACAATGATCATCTAAGAGGAGCGCATGGCACCTAACATCTGGGAACTGGTGCGCATCTGTTTAACAACCAGTCATTTTATGAGCAGAATAGCTATGGGTTGCCCCCCCCCCCCTCTCGCCTATTGCAGCAGACATCTTCATGGATGCATTTGAAAAAACAGCTCTCCAATCCTCACCATTACGCCCTGATTGCTGGTTCCGAAATACTGATGACACGTTTATCATCTGGACACATGGAAAGGAAGAACTACAGAAGTTCCACCAACATCCCAATCAACAACATAGTAAAATACAATTTACTGAGGCCATTGAAATGAATGGGGTGCTGCCTTTTTTCGATGTGGTTTACCGACATGCTGATGGTAAACTTGGAAACAGAGTATACATAAAATCCAACAGCATGGGCTGGTGCCTCCACGTCTCCTCCTACCATCATCCTATGCAGACGAAGTCCGCCTTCACAATTTCACCAGGAGGGCCCACAAGATCAGCGACGACGAACACCTGAAGGTGGAACTACGAAACCTCAAATCAAATTTGGAGCCAATGGTTATGGGAAAAATAAGATAGATAAAATTTTACGACAAAGGATGGAGGCAATAGGGAAGAGCACAAGGAAGCACAGAACACAGCCCTATTAGCGTATGTACATGGGGTCAGTGAACGTATGGGTAAAATTCTCCGCCCAGCCGGCATCAAGGCCAATCTTTCGGAGCAATAACAAAATAAATGATCTTGGCTCAACGAAAGATGTGGTTGAGGAGCTAAGCACCGCAGGAGTCTACGAAATCGATTGCGAATGTGGACTGCTGCGTGTAGGCGAGACGGGTGGCCGATCAGCACACGAATTGCAGAGCGTGAAACATGTATCCGTCTGGGACAAAGCATCCGGTCAGAGGTGGTGGATCACCAGGATGCGAGCGATTAAGAAAAATTCCGTGATGCCCGTGTACTGGCGAAACAGCCATTTACCCTCAGCAGCAAGGTTAAGATCTGAGGGAAATAGCCAAGGACGGGTATATGCTTCCGGCGTCGTGGCTACTAGCAGTGACAACGCTACGGGAGGACAGAGCATGCAAATAGTAATAAGTTTATTGCAGCCAAATAGCCATGCAGATTCAAAGTGCTTTGATAATAATAAACTAAATTAGAAATCTTACATACTGTGGTATGTATAGTCACCCAAGCGCACGGGAAACAGCTTCGTCCGCTACTATATAAGATCTAAAGTATGTCTCATTCAGCAGTCAGCTCAGCACAAAGTCCTGAGGAAGGCCGTTTGCCACAATGGCCGAAACGTCGGACAATTTTGTAGAATGACAAAGCCCTCAAGAACCCAGAAGAATTTTATTGACAGTGACAACGGACGAGGAAGCTTATGCGTACATACATCTGTATGCGTCGGTGTTTTGTTCACAGAATGGCCAAGTTGTTCATTTGATTTCCGGTAGACCAACACATCTAAGAGAGATAACTTCCTTTCCTTCTCCACCTCCACTGTAAACCTTATTTTGGGATGCATAACATTCAAATGATCAAAGAACTGCTGTGACTCCTCACTCCCATGCGGACGGATTCAAAACGTATCGTCAAGATATCTAAAGAAATAAGATGGCTGTAAAGGACCACTATTCTAGTTTTTTAGAATCTTCGATGATAATGTTAGCTACGGCTAGTGCCAGGGGCGAACCCATCGCTGTTACATCAGTCGATCCATAAAAATTTCCACTGTACAAGAAGTAAGTGGTCTGCCGCTTCCTCAGAAGGCAGATGAGGTAAGGCCTGGTACTGGCCGGTTTTTGGCGACAGTCCAGTATTAGCAGAGTGGAAAAACAAGGACTGAAATCGTTGGTTTGCTTACCAGGTGACAAGGGGAACTCTACAGTTTTCCTCAATGCTACTGATCATCACAAGAAACGGAGTTTGTTATTGGGAGATAGTACGTACCGAATTCTCAAATGAAATGTTACGCGGGCATTTTGCATGAAGACAGGATAGTTTCTTAAGAGCTCTGGCGTATCTGCGAAGAATTTAAGACCAAGGCCACCCAGGATGTATGATGATGATGAAGTCCCGTACTCCTTGACGGAGCGAAGGGGACGATGCGGGAGACCCGCACTGCAGTACTAGGCATGGTCCTAGCGGAGGTGGTTTGCCGTTTCCTTCCTCCGACCGTAATGGGGATGAATGAATATGATGAAAACGACACAACAACACTGTCATCTCGAGGCAGGTGAAAACCCCTGACCCCGCCGGGAATCGAACCCGGGTCCCCGTGCTCGGGAAGCGAGAACGCTACCGCGAGACCACGAACTGCGGACCAGGATGCATGGTCTGTCTAAAATGCACAAGGTTGGCGCCCCGTTAAGACCAATTATTAGTGCTATCGGCTTTCCTGCATACATGCTGTCAAAGTATGTGACTAAACTGTTGGCACTGACAGTCGGTCGCTGTAGACATATTATTAAAAGTTCATAAATGTTTTCAGAATGAGATTTTCACTCTGCAGTGGAGTGTGCGCAGAAGTGAAGCTGTGAGGAGGGGGCGTGAGTCGTACTTGGGTAGCGAAGTTGGTAGAGCACTTGGCCGCGAAAGGCAAAGGTCCCGAGTTCGAGTCTCGGTCCGGCACACAGTTTTAATCTTCCAGGAAGTTTCATAAATATTTTTCTGATATCATAAAGAAGATGAGGACTGGCCTGAATGAAGCCATGGTTAGCCTGTTTACGAACGTACCAGTGGACACACTAAAACTGTTGGCCACTCATTTCTCCCTGGAAATTTTTAAATTATTTCCCCTCACTTTGACGACCACTTACGCCTTGTACGGTGGAAATTATAGTAAAATGACTAATGGAAGAGACAGGGGTTCACCGCTTTCATCTGATGTCGCTAACCTTTTCAGGGAATACAGTTCACGACAGTCAGTCGTACATCTGGACCCGTGGAACATGGCGGATACCATCGAAAGGCTGGAATTTTACGCAAATTTGACGCGGCAAGTGAACCGAGAATTTATATGCAAGGACTCCACCGCGCAAAACTCCGCCGCACATCTACACTGAAGCCCCAAATAAACTGGTATAGGCATACTTATTCAAATACAGAGGTATGTGAACAAGCAGAATCCGGCGCTGCCGTCGGCAACGCCTATATAAAATAAGTGTCTGGCACAGTTGTTAGATCGGTTACTGCTGCTGCAATGGAAGGTTATCAAGATTTAAGTGAGTTTGAACGTGGTGTTATAGTCGGCGCACTTGCGATGAGACACAGCATCTCTGAGGTAGCGATAAAGAGGGCATTTTACGGTACGACCATTTCATAAGTATGCGGTGAATATCAGCAATCCTGTAAAAAATCAAATCTCAGACATCGGTGCGGCCGGAAAAGGATCCTGGAACACTGGGACCAACAACGGCTGAAATGAATCAGCGTGACAGATGTGCAGCCCTTCTGCAAATTGCTGTTCAGAAGTGATCTCCGCCCCCTCATACTCCTACGGATTTATAAAAACCCTACACGATCATGGTGTCAATTACCTTAAGCACTATTCAAACATTAGTGAAGTCCATGCCACATAGTTTTGCGGTACTTCTGCGTGCACGCAGGGTCCTACACGATATTAGACAGGTGTACCAGTTCCTTTAGCTCTTCAATGTATATAAAATAAGACAGAGGTATCCTCCCACTGAACGCAGCCAAGATCAGTGGGCAACAAAATTATAAAATAAGGTAAACAAAAATTGCAATTTTTACGTAAATAACGCATTTTCTTGCGTGACTTCAAGCACTCTTCTAACACATCCACCCAACACATGTGAGTATGCTACAGTCAGCCTGCCCGGTTGGCCGTGCGGTCTAACGTACGGCTTTCCGGGCGGGAGGGAGCGCCTGGTCCCCGGCTCGAATCCGCGGATTTGTGTCGAGGTCCGGTGAACCGGTTTGTCTGTGGATGGTTTTTAGGCGGTTTTCCGTCTGCCTCTGCGAATGCGGGCTGGCTCCCCTTATTCCGCCTCAGTTACACTATGTCGGCGATTGCTGCGCCAAAAAGTTCTCCACGTACGCGTACACCACCATTAATCAACCATGCAAACATAGGAGTTACACTCGTCTGGTGTGAGACGTTCCCTGGGGGGTCCACCGGGAGCCGAACCGCACAATAATCCTGGGTTCGTGTGGGGCAGCGGAGGGGTGAAGTGGACTGCGGTAGTCGTCGTGGGATTGTGGATCACTGCGGCTGCGGCGGGGACGGAGCCTCTCCGTCGTTTCTAGGTCCCCGATTAACATACAGTACAATACAATACAATGGTGCAGTCAGGAAACAATAAGCCAGAAAGCTATGTCGTTTCATATAAAAATGTGATCACGGTATGTAATCAAACAGAGATATGGAACCGTGCTACTGGAATTATATTCAATTTGCGTAACTGCACAGAGGCGTTTTGCGTTACAGTGTCTGCGGCCTTGCCGGCCGATCTCGACTCATCAGCGGCGCCCCCATGGCGGCTGACCCTGGGTAGCGCTCCGTCTGCCTGCTCTCCTGTCGAGAGCCCAGATCCCCTATGTCTACATCTACTTCTACATCCGTACTTCTGTCGGTTCTCCCTTCTATTCGTCTCGTATTGTTCGTGGAAAGAAAGATTGTCGGTATGCCTCTGTGTGGGCTCTAACCTCTCTGATTTTATCCACCCGGCTCTTCGTGAGATATACGCGGGAGGGAGCAATATACTGCTTGACTCCTCGGTGAAGGTATGTTCTCGAAACTTCGACAAAAGCCCGTATCTAGCTACTGAGCGTCTCTCCGGCAGAGTCTTCCACTGTCATCTCCGTACCGCTTTCGCGATTACTAAATGATCCTGTAACGAAGAGCGCTGCTCTCTCTCTCTCTCTCTCTTCTATCAATCCTATCTGATACGGATCCCACACTGGTGAGCAATATTCAAGCAGTGGGCGAACAATTGTTCTGTAACCTACTTCCTTTGTTTTCGGATTGCGTTTCCTTAGGATTCTTCCAATGAATCTCAGTCTGGCATCTGTCCCTCCCCTAGATATACAGCGTGATCAGAAACAGTCTCAAAAGTTTATAAGGGTGTTTCGGGGACAGCTGTGTTGAGATATAACTATTAAGAAAAATAATCAATACATTGCGCCGTTTCTGTTATTTAGCATTGAAGTTAGCCAATCAGGCCGCTGTGAGCGCCAATCAAAGAGGCCCACCAAACACAGCATTTAGCGTCAATTGCTCTCACAGTGTAGATGATAGCCCACGAAAGAACTCACCCTTTGGCTCGGATTAGATTCTTACAACCGTCCTATGTCCAAGTTTTGTACCGCTAACTTGTTCGGTTTCAGGATACCAAACGAACAACACGTTTGTCAGTATTGTCTCTGACGGACCGCTTGCATTTGCGGAAGCACAACGGTGTGTGTGTGTGTGTGTGTGTGTGTGTGTGTGTGTGTGTGTGTGTGTGTGTGTGTGTGTGTGTGTACGTTTACATTGCCAACGAAGAATACGTCTCATTACAGGGAATCGCGAATCGGCCCTCTCTCTCCTATTATCTTCACAGCAACAGAGAAAGAAAGGAAGGAAGGAACATTAGATCTGAACGTCTCATAGATGATGGAATCATTAGAGACGAAAGAAAAACTCCTATTTGAGAAGAACAGGAAACTAACCATGCCGGCATTCGTATTAATCGGTATAAGGAAAATATGGAAATCTAGATCTGGGTTGCCAGACGCGGAATTTGAAATTTACTCCTCCTTCCTGACTAAAACAATGCGCCACCTCTCTCGGTTCTACTTAATAAACAGACATACCTAATCAACCCACCCATGAAACGTATATGTGGCTCCTGTCTGAACCTTAAAGCATAAATTAACATTTAATCAACAAAGATGGTGAGGATTCTTACAGGGTTTTTTTTCAAGTTGAAACTTATAAACATTCCGCCTTCACTCTAAGAATTTGCTGAATGATTAACTCCCACTGAAAATTGCCTTTTTATTGTACAGCTTCTTTTTTTATCTTTTCTATTCAATATGTACTCATGACATTTATGTAACATAGATCTTTCATGTTCTGACTATGTCTTCTTGGTATAACCACGAACTACCACTTCATTTTAATCTGTAATTGTCACAAGCTGACTCTTTAAATGTCTACCAAGGTTTATTGGCTGCCACACACCAAGTTTTAGTTAGCATCTAGGGACGCTATAGGCACGTTTCCACACAGCAAGTCAACTTGTAAACACGCTCTGGGACCGCTCGCCCACCTTCGGCTCGGCGACGTCCACACCCTGCTGTCGAAGCCCGGACTGCGAGTCCAGCGGCCGGCCTCGTTTCCAGGATACTGAACGGTTCCACATGTCGCCGATGTTCCAGTGGACCATGGTGCCATCGTAAAATGACACTGGTGCTCCCACTTTGTATACAGGCGTGTTCAATGTCTTTAATGTCATCAATTTGGTGGTTGATTTTTGTGGTACACACTGTATACGACGCCAAATTTGACGGTTAATTCTTTGCCACGCATCGCACATATCATATACTTTTAACGATGTCATTCTGTTTTGGTGATTTTGTAGCAAAGTGTGGCTATTAACTATATTACATCGGTTTTCATAAACCTGTTTTGCTTACTGTTCAATCTTTGCACATTTGTTTTTAGCATACCTGTTATATATACGTATTTTTTGACACTCTTTTTGTAGACACAACCGTCGGATTCTTATTTTGACGTTGGTTTACCAACGATTTGAGCCCATTTCAATTCTGAAGATTACAGTTTAAACTGTCCAAACTGGTAAAGTGAACCAAAAATGGTTTTCTTGTGCAGCTGACGGTTGACTTTTTATTTTTGTTGAAATAGTCTGCAGCTACTGAACTACAGTTATGAGCAAGATCATAAATGACCAATAATTCAGAGACATTGGCGATATTCTAACACTAACATTAAATAGCAAACCAAAGTAGGATAACTTCGGAAGTGAAGACCTATATGGTCTTAATTTAATACAATAGACATTAAGTAATCTGTTACACTGTCCAGTCACATTAACATGACCACCTGTCAAAGCCCTCAATAACCACCTTCTGCAGCGTAGACTGTTGCGAGGCGTGCAAGAAGAGAGTCAGTGAGTTTCTGGAAAGTACCGACAAGGATGTGGAGCCATGCCGGTACCAGTGCTGTAAAAATAAAAAAAATAAACTTTCAAATTGCTCTCAGCACTATGGGACTTAACATCTGAGGTCATCAGTCCCCTAGAACTTAAAGCTACTTAAACCTAACTAAGCTAAGGACATTACACACATCCATGCCCGAGGTAGGTTCGAACCTACGACCGTAGCGGTCGCGCGGTTCCAGACTGAAGCGCCTAGAACCGCTCGGCCACAACGGCCAGCCCAGTGCCGAAGCCAAATGCACTAGATTTCTCAGTTGAGGATCCATGGCGCGGACAGCCAAATCGACGTGGTCCCACAGATTCACAATTTGTTTTAAGTTCGGAGAGTCTGGTGGCCGGGGGAGTGTAATAAATTCATCCTGGAGCTCTTCCAATAATGCAATTGCACTTCGAGCAGTGCGGTATGTCGCATTTTCCTATTGAAAGCGCAAAACTGCGTGTAGGGGTGGACTGCGTACTTGTTTTGATCCATTGTGTCTTCCGGAATTACTAGACCATCCAGGGAATGCCACGACACTATTAACCAGACCTGGCCTGGACTTTCGTTTTCAGACGTTTCACGCCATACTCGACAATGACTATCTGTCCTATGGAGCACAAAAAGTGATTCATCTGTAAAGATCACCTGTCACCTCTCAGTGAACGTCCAGATGCAGTATTTGCGTGCAAATTCCAGCCTTCGTCCCCGATGAATAGGCAATCAGCATGGCGCGTGGTGTGGAGGCCCTAAGCAGCCACGTCCGCTGGACAGCCGTTGAGGAGACAATGATGGCTGCCCCTTGGTTCATCTGGACGATCAGTAAATCAACAGTTCCACGTCTATTCGGCCGCTCACACTTCTGCAGCCGTGTTCAGTCCTGTCATCTAACGCCCGTGGTGCACAAAAGTAGACTCGGGGCAGTTTTGGATAGCGCACAGCATAATTTAACCACGGCGGCACGCGAGTAGTTTACAAACTTAGTCGTTTCGGAAATTCTTAAACACTTGGCCCGAAAGGCAATGACCAATCCCTTCTGGATAAATCGCCCCGCTTCCACATTACGACAACAACTGTACTTTATAAAAGACGTATTTACGCCAGTGACTGGAGCACTTCCTTTATTTCACGATTGCAATTTTGGCATTTGGCCATTATCAAGTGAAGATGTTATGGCTGTCAGGCCATGTCAACCTAAAATGAGCTGACACATTTATATGTCGGTGTCATACATTCACTTGATAATGGCCTAAGGCCGAAATGGCAATCGTGAAATAAGGGAAGTGTTACAGTCACTAGCGTAAATATGATGTCATTTATAAAGTTCTACATGACAGTGAAGCCCAGGTATAAAAAGTTAACAACTGCACTGTTTTTCTAGGTTCCCTCTGGCCCCCGACAAGCTTTATGTACCCTTCATTGCCAATGGTGCCACCTGCCCTCTTTTA
Source organism: Schistocerca gregaria (assembly GCF_023897955.1). Classification (NCBI taxonomy): domain Eukaryota; kingdom Metazoa; phylum Arthropoda; class Insecta; order Orthoptera; family Acrididae; genus Schistocerca; species Schistocerca gregaria. The sequence goes on from NC_064922.1 coordinate 427,537,826, forward strand.
GTGGTTAATACATGCTGACATGGTACATAGGTGGCGCCGGCCGGTGTGGCAGTGCGGTTCTAGGCGCTTCAGTCTTTAACCGTGTGACCGCTACGGTCGCAGGTTCGAATCCTGCCTCGGGCATGGATGTGTGTGATGTCCTTAGGTTAGTTAGGTTTAATTAGTTCTAGGGGACTGATGACCCCAGAAGTTAAGTCGCGTAGTGCTCACAGCCATTTGAACCATAGGTGGCGGTTACATAAACGTGACTACAATGCGTGTAAAAAGTAGGAAACTATCATAATATTTAAAATACTGTTTAGGTGCACAATAGCCGCGCGGTCTGGGCGCCTTACAATGGTTCGCACGGCGGCTCCCCCCCCCCCCCCCCCTCCCCCCGGCGGGGTTTCGAGTCCTCGGGGACATGGGTGTGTGTGTGTTGTCCTTAGCGTAAGTTAGTTTATTTTAGATTAATGGGTGTGTAAGCCTAGAGACCGATGACCTCAGCAGTTTGATTCCATAGGAACTTACACAAATTTTCAGTTTTCCAAAGATGCACAGTGTTCACGTAGTGAGGCTTAGTTCTCCTCAGTTGTTCCTATTAGTCACAACCTGTGTTGATCCAGTTAAAGAAACGTCTGTGAAAACTAGAATTCCCGCTAGGAATACCGCGAATGCATCCGAAATCAGATGAGATGAAGTACCTCCCTTAGCTTGTGCTCCACAATTGTTATAAGCCACATATTAATGTACAACCACCACGAAACTGCTAAAGTCTTAAGTATTCTGCAACTGTTTGGAAAGGTATGTCAATATCTGACAGATTTTACTATTTTAAAATGTCGTATGCCATATGTCTACATCTGTGTACATCTGTTTAGTAATGCAAAGATTAGTGGACCTTTAATACGGCACGACCGCATCTACCTCATGGGCTATGTCGTGCCATACTCAGGACTCACAACCCTTACAACACTAAGTGAATATTTTGAGGTTATAGACATGCGGTACACACAGTTTTAAAAATTATAAAATGTGCCAAATACATAATGAAGACATACTGTTCTAACTATCTGTAGAACAATAAAGATTTTAGCAGCTTAGTGGTGGTTGCGCGTAGAACAGTGTACTACCAGTAATTTATTAAGAATGTAAACTGATCACACACAGACCCCGAAACGTTATAACATGTTTGAGCGTAAAGGTCAGGTCAAACCAGACTAAATGGAAACATGAAAGAAGGAACCTGTGGCCGTCGACGTCAAAGCGGGGAAAATGTATGTAAGTGAGCTCGAATGTGCCTCCAAGTCTCATTGTGTGGCGTTTCTCACAGTGAGACTCGTCGGTCTGTACTGACGCAGTTAAAGTGTAGAACAGGGAGATAGAAGAGCGTTCATGTTGGCGGCGGGGCCGAAACGAACTACTCCAAGACGGCAGTCATAGTACGCACCGAGATTCCCGGCTCACAGAAGCATAGCCCGTTCCCAGAGCAGCCAAAACAGAACGGCAGAGACCATCCCTTCTTTATCCATGAACTGCGCAATTTTATTGTGGATTCTCCAATAATGCGGGGTTTCCAGTGTGCCGCAGGAAGGCATATGTGTAGATGCACACAAAAAATAATTAAGTACCTTTATTTTTTGGCTTGGTGACAATTAAAACTTTGCGATTATTGAAGGTGTAAGTCTGTAGGCTTTCAGAATCATTGTCATTATAGGTAAGATCTTCTACGTGACAGGCTAGGTCCGTAATTTTCTTTTTTCTTTTCTTGAGTCATCTTCTGACTGGTCTTACGCGATCTGCTCTTCATCTCAGAGCAGTACTTATACTCAACGTCCTTAGTTATTTGTTGCATATTTTCCAATCTGTCCTCTCCTACATTATTAACCTTTACAGCTCCCTCTAGTATGACGGAAGTTGTTTCCCGATGTTTAACACCTGTAATAGCATCCTGTCCATTATTCTTGTCACTGATTTCCAAATATCCCTTTCTTCGTCAATTCTGCGGAGAATCTATACATTACTTAATTTATCACTCCACTTAACTTCAACATACTTCTGCAGCAGCGCATCGCAAAAGCTCCGATTCTCTTCAGTTCCAGTTTTCACTCAGTCTATGATGCCCTACCATGCAATTCTGTGCTCCAAATGTTCGTTCCCAGGCATTTCTTCGTCACATAATGGCCGATATCTGAAACTTTCGGACTTCTATTGACTAGAAATGACCTATTTCTCTGTACTTAAGTTCTTCTTATGTCCTTCTTGTGTCATACCTCACGAGGTTGTTTTGATTCCAAGGTGGTAGAATTCCTTAGCTTCGTCTGTTTCGTGGTCACAAATTTTGATGTAAAGTTTATCACTGATCTCATTTCTGCTACTCTTCATTACTTTCGGCCTTCTTGAATTTATACTCAATCCATAGTGTGTGTTCGATAAACTGTCCATTCCACTTAACAGGTCCTGCAATACTTTGTCACTTTTGCTGAGCACCCTGAATTTCATTTCTACTCTTTAACTACTTATATTGCTCTTCAGTCTTCTGCAACAATCGACGTTTCAAACCCTCTGCCGAGGTCTTCGTCGGGAGAATTCAGTGTCTCATATTGCCTGAGCACTCATTATGATGTGCCACTTGACGCGGCCGAATCGCCCAGAATATACTCAGAAGAGCCAAACAAACGGCACACCTGGCTCATATCGTGTAGAGCCCCCACGAGCACGCAGAAGTGCCGCAACACGACGTGGCATGGACTCGACCAATGTTTGAAGTAGTGCTGGAGGGAATTGACACCACGAAGCCTGAAGGCCTGTCGACAAATCCGTGAACATACGAGGGGTTGGGGATCTTTCTGAACAGCACGTTGCAAGGTATCCCAGATATGCTCAATAATCATCTCTGGGGAGTTTGGCGGTCATCGGAAGTGTTTAAACTGAAAAGAGTGTTCCTGGAGCCACTCTGCAGCAATTCTGGACGTTTAGGGTGTTGCATTGTCCTGCTGGAATTTCCGAAGTTCATCAGAGTGCACAATGGACATGCATGGATGCAAGGGATCAGAAAGTATGCTTGCGTACCTGTCGCCTGTCAGAGTCGTATCTACACTTGTCATGGGTCCCACATCATTCCAACTTCACTTTCCCCACACCATTACAGAGCCTCCACCAGCTTAAACATTCCCCTGATGACATGCGGGGTCCATGGATTGGTGAGGTTGTCTCCGCACCCGTACATGTCCATTCGTGCGATACAGTTTGAAACGAGACTCGTCCGAACAGGCAACAAGTTTCCAGTCATCAACATACCAGTGCCGTTGTTGAGGGGCCCAGGCGTGGCGTAAAGCTTTGTGTCGTGCTGTCATAAAGGGTATAGGAGTGGGCCTTCGGCTCCGAAAGGCCATATCGATGATTTATCATTGAATGGTTCCTACGCTGACACTTTTTGATGGGTCAACATTGGAATCTGCAGCAAGTTGCGGAAGGGTTGCACTTTTGTCACGTTGAACGATTTTCTTCAGTCGTCGGTGGTCCCGTTCTTTCAGGATCTTTTCCCGGCCGCAACGACGTCGGATGTTTTACTAGATTCCTGATATTCGCGGTACACTAGTGAAATGGTTGTACGGGAAATTTTCTACTTCATCACTACCTCAGAGATGCTGTGTCCCATCGCCAGTGTGCCGACTATAGCACCACGTTCAAACTCACTTAAATCTAGATAACCTGTCATTGTAGCAGCAGTAACCGATCTAATAACTGCGCCAGACACTTGTTATCTTACATAGCGTTGCCGACCGCAGCGCCGTATTCTGCGTCTTTACATATCCCTGTATTTGAATACGCATCCCTATACCAGTTGCTTTGGCGCGTCTGTATATAACCTTACATAAACCTGACTCACTGGAAGTACGCCTCAAGGAAAGATTAATCGTAAGAAATATAGGTGCCACACACGTTGCAAAATCAATTTGCGCTGCCATGATACTTGCTGCCGTTGCCTCTACAGATTATGTAATGACACAGCTCCAACTGCCTGGTAAGTTTAGGGTGGTCAAAAGTTCAATTCATGCAAGGGAACTGCATGACAAAGGCCCATCAATGCGTTGCTGTGATATCGGCAATTTCGTTGCGACTAACAAATGTGGCGGTGGAGATTAGGGAAGTAGAGCGTAATCCGCAAAGGGACGGACGTCCTTAGGGTAGCGCGGGCGCCGTCTTCGGCGCGTAGCGGCGTCACACGGTGGAACGCGAAGGCAGCAGTGCGGTGGCGGCGCGGCGGCCGGCGCCGCTGGCCGGTGAGGCGGTTTCGCCACATCCTGCTTGTGGCACATCCTCCCGCGCGCCGGCCGCGGATGTTCCAATAGACCCACTCGTTCAATCAGCCCGCCACGCCGCTACACCAGCGCCGCCACGCGGCTCCACTCCTCTCCTGCCTGCCCAGCCGTCAGGCGGAGAGTTCGACAGCCCCGACCTCAAGTGGGGACTGCGCCGGGTGCCCTGCAAGAGTCGTCGTAACTGCTTCATTCTCTGATGCGCAAGGTACACACCGTACACCTACATAAAGTCTGCAAGCCACCGTTCGGCTTCTGATGGAGAGTACTTCGTCTCCCATTGTAAAGCTCAGCATGCGTGATGAATTATCTCATCGAAAGTACTCGGACACCCCTACGTAAAGCGGAACTGGCCACTAGATGTCACGACAAGTGGATGCTCTCGTATAAAAAGAGGCGGGGAAGTATTGTGTTGGCAGTGGAGAAGCAGGAACAGCAGAAAGGTTCGGTCAGGACAGCTCAGTGACTAGTCACTGGATAGTCCCTGGTTCACAAATGCTTCAGGGACGTTTAAGCCATTCTATAGGTGCTCAAGTCAACTGCTGTGATGCGACTGCAAACTGGAAACGCGAAGTAATAACCACAGCGAAATCAAGACTAGTCACAGCTCATGTACTCACGCACAAGAACCGTGAGGATTGCATCAATTCAGTGAAAGGAATCACTCGTGATTTCTAAAGTGCTATCAGCACTCCAGCTAGGACAATGAATGTGAAAAGGAAGTTAACAGGAATGTGGCGCAATGGTCAAGCAACTGCTCCTAAAGCACACACTCCTGCAGTCAACACTAAACAGTGGTTGAGGTGGTGTGAACAGTGGATGGCTAGAAATGAGTGATTCAAAGTTACGAATCACGAGAGATGTTGTGGTAATCCGATGAAAGGATTTGTGTTTGGCGAACACTTTGAGAACGTTACATGCCACTATGTAAAGTGCCAACAATGAAATACTGAACAGAGGATGTGGTACCATCGGTGTCTTTTTCGTGGTTAGGGTGTGTTCCCCTTATTTTCTTTAAGAAAACGCTAAATGTCGTGGTGTGTGAATACACTTTTCATCACTATCTACTGCATACAGTAGAGAAACAGCTGGGAGACTATGACTGCTTGCATCAGCATGGCAATGCGTCCTGTCATAAAGCAGCATCTGTGAGGCAGTGGTCTCAATCATGAAATGGACTGACGTGCCCAGAGCCCCAACCACAGCACAATGAAAAATCTTTGGAATGAGTTGGAACGTCGACTTCGCTCCAGACCCCTAGAGTCTAATATCACTACCTTCTCTGGTTTCGTCTCTTGACCGTGAATGTGCTGCCATTCCTCTACGGACATTCAGACTCTCACTGGAAGCCTCCACAGCAGAGTTCAAACAGACATAAAGGTGAAGGCACTACGCACCCTATATTAACGTCCAATCAGGTAATGTGCGTTCTATCTACAAGTATTATACAGGATGTCCCATTTATCTTGACCAACCTAAATAACTGTTTGTCCAGATGCAAATTACAAAATGTTTCTAGCAAATGTTCTTTAGCCGTTAGGGGGACATCAATCAGTATGATTGCCTTCGTTGTAGCTTTATTTTTTACAAAGATATGAACAGCGGTATGACCTTTTTAAATGGCACTCTGTATTTTTTATTCATTAATTCATTTCCTCTCCTAATGACCTATTCAAAAATGTGTCACAGTGTACCATTCACTGAAACACAACGTTATTAATTGCATCACACAACATTGACTTTGAGTGGGGGATCACAAACTCGTCCACTTGGTGTTGTCAGAAAACAAACGGAAACCAGACAAAAACATAACACAAAATTGACTTTGACTCTCCTGTGCCATTGCCCAGGAGTACAACATTCAAAGGTGCTCAAAGTGGTGACCCTAGACACCTATACACTAGTCCAATCGTTGAATGAAAGAATTATTTACTGCTTCCAGTGTTGCCTGCAGAAGGGAATTACAAGCATTCCTGCATGTCCTCTGGAGTTGTTGGAATATCGCGATAGACAACGTCTTTAATGCATCCCCAAAGAAAAAAGTCCAGAAGGTTTAAATCAGGAGGCCTAGCGGGCCACGTAACTGTTCCTCCTCGACCAAACTATCTGGGAAGCATTTTATGTAAATCAAGTAGGCCATCAATTTTAAAGTATTCTTCTAGTGTCTGGGATCAGTGCGAGGGAGGTATTGGTAAGAGGGAACATAAACACATACACTCCTAAGGCTACACGCTTCTGCACTTAAAACAGGCTATAATGTTAGAGCACTTCAGTTTCTGACCTATTAGTCATGTGGAATGCAGCACTGCTAACATTCCAATGTAAGAAATGTATTTCCAGTGTATGACACATATCCTTCCTGCAGGTTTCTCCACGATAAACTATGGTAACAAACTGTAAAATGAAAAAAACTACTTCCTTAAAATATCGCTTCTTTGTGATACGTGCACACTGTAGCCTTCCAGAGACAGTAGCGTCCACTGTTCAAATCCGATCACGGTTCACAAATTATACTATGCTCACGTAAGTCCTATATAAAATGATCGTTAGTAACTGAGAATACCTCTTGTAAGGGAAAAGATAACCGCATAGCAGCGCCGTCCAACATATGAGATTACACGTCATGCAGCCACTAACTCTGTAAACAGGACATCTGTCAAGCAGATGTATACATAGGGATTGCAGTGTCTCAGAATCACCTATCACTAACTTAGAATTACCTTAGTTATGAAACTGAAGTCTCGATTTTATACCCACGATGCTACAAGGAAGTGGAGTACATCGCATAAATCTTCGTTCATTTAGAAGAATGTGTCGAAACAGGATGGTCACATTTCATCACACATGAGATGGAAGTCCTCTGATAATGGAGAGATTTGCTGTTAACGATTGCAAGTAAACAGTGCTTTAAGTCAAATACAGAACATGTTGTTGTATATGTGTCGTACGCAGGCTATGTCATGTGACTGATCCATCTCGACAGAACAGTGGAGCAAATGGTTAAATGACCTGCGCCAAAAACATCTCCCTCCCTCTCTAGAATGCATCATCAGTCTGCCATTTTATCATACCTCGACACAGCTCCATCTCAAACGATCACCCCATCCACTCTCTGTTGTCCTGACATGAAGGGGCATGTAACTTTAGAGGCAGATGGTTCTCTGTTTTCCTTAAAAGCGACAAATACAGTAGTCAGCTCACATGTATCACTGTTACCTCAATAGACATACAGTAGAATGCTGCCTCGACGGAAAAAAGAACTGTTTCCCTGGTTCCCGTTGCTTCCATTTTGACGTTTACTCGGATTCCTCTTGCTGTCACATACTCGTCCTTATGTACAAGAATTGTTCTCCGCAAACCAGAAGACATGCAACTACTTCCTCAATTTCCCCGCATTTCAGCATATTTTCCCTCAATTTACACATATTTTCCATCATTTTTCACACTTCTATCGACTTTTTTGTCACTTATAGCCATGCGATCATGATGTAACTTCTCATTCTGTGTTCCAAAACTACTCGCCAATGTAGTACAGCTGCCAAATGCCTAGCACAAATTCACTATTTTTCTGATCGGAAGGCGTAGTCTAGAACTGTTCTCAATTGCATCCAGTCGCCTCCACCCACATATTCCACATTTGTTAATATATAAGTATAAGTACGGGTGTATGGCGGTCGATAGCCATACAAATGATGTACAAGGGGCGATTTTGTATGGTGCAGGTTACGAATTCTATGTTTACTACATCGACATGGGACGCAGTGATATATTGCCGGGGTTGGAAATGAGTTTCACACTCTAATACTCAAGATCCTGCACTCAGTGGCAGAGCGATGTAATTGAGTAAGAGTATTTCTGTATTGGACGACCTGTCGGCCACTTTGCAGGGTTTAATTGTTGGTGCAATATGGTGATCTGTACAAAAAAGTTTTTTGCTACTAAAAGTCTCATCTGCAGAAAGAAAAAGAAAAAGAAAAAGGCGAACTGTGCTTCCGCACTGGTAGCACCAGTGATTCGGCGAGTAAATTCATTAAGAGTCAATCATAAAGCTCCATTCATGCAGAAGACATCCTATGTGCAGGGACGTAGAAGCCCCTACATAGTGGTGCGAATGTTAGCGTTTCGGAGATGTTTGTTGAAAGCAAGACTTAACGATTGCCAGGAAGGGTAACACATGATGGACGGGGTGCCATGTTAGGGTCATCAGGAGGAATGCATTCGGGGTTATTGTGCGCTATTTTCGTGAACAGGGTCTGTTAGGACAAGAATTTCCTTGCAGACAAGCTGAGAAATCATGAAAGCTCGTACAAAAGCGACTGTTAACTCTTTCTGTAACACTATACAATTACTGAGAGATCGACTTGGCTCTTACTTTGTGTAGCCATCTGACATCAGTATAATACTCAGAATCTTTTAGATGCGCTTGCGATGGTATGTAGCTATTTGAGCATTTCACAGTGATGCACCAGCCACACTTCGGTTGGTAAATGCGTGCACGGCTAGATGCTGCTCACATGTCCTGTTAAGATCACTAAAAACAATGCAGCCTGTGCTATTCTAGGAATGAATGGAATGGATTTCTGCAGTATCTGCGAGGGTCAGTCGCTCGGAAGTTAGGTCTTGGGTAGAGAGAGGGACCATGGCAGCAACGATGAACACGTGTGGGGTCCAGAGGGTGACTTGGCACTTATTTGCATAGACACGTGACATCAGTATCACACTCAAAGAACCCTAACTGTATACCCGAAAATAGCTGCGACTTTCACCTGCCGTCGGCAGCGGCACAATAGCAATAGCTCGCGCTCTAGCACTGGCTTGCGTCTGGGTGGCCACGGAAAACGCATGCATGCGTTGGAACAGTTCGTTGATACGTTGCGTTTTTTATGTGCACTGAGTGTTTGTTCACTATATTATTTTTGGGCATTTAATTGTTGTAATAGTGTTTGAATAGCGTTACACATGCATTATTTTTTGACAGTTTACGAGTTGTTTTTGTGTCTGTTGCAGTATTTTGTGAACAGGTGTGCAGGCTGTGCAATACATGATTTTGACGGTTAATGATTAGCAAGCATATTTGAAGAGCCTTTTACATGCACTATTTTTATAATTTAGGAGTTGTTTGTGTCTCTGCACATCAGTGTACTGCATTATTTAGGGGATTTCCGAGTAGTTTTTAGGTCTGTAGACTATTTACTGTGACCTCAAGTACGTGAAGGTGAGTGTTTTGTACCAGTGTAACAAATAAACTACGTGCAATGTGTCCCTAAATAAATTGTATGCATTATTTCTACAGTTTATAATTAGTGAGTGTGTCTGCACGTCAGTGTACTGCATAGTATGCGGGTCGGTACTGTGTATTGTGACCCCTAGTACATCAGAGTGAGTGTTTTTTATCAGTGTAATATATGAACTATGTAAATCCACCCCTAAATAAATTGTTCCAAAATAAATAAAGTACACTCCTTCCTCTCTCCAGCAGCCCAGCGCAGGTTGAGTCTTTTTCCTGTCATTTTTCTCCCACAGACTGCCATCCTGGATTACGTCACGGGAGGAACGATGGCGCCTTCTAGTTGCAGTACTGTGTACTAGGTCAGTTGGACTCTGGACCTCCCGGTGAACACACTGGGTGGACTACTGCCTCTAATTGTTTAAATAAAGTCTGTGTGCAAAATAAATACTTACATCCATCCTATCCAGCACAGGCTTTCTTTTCTCTCCAGTTCCTAGAAAGAGGTGGCAGTCGGATGACTTAGGTAGTGTAGGTAGCCCAAGTGCCCTTTTTCCCACAATTTTCTTAGGTTAGTGAAGGTAGCTGTGGCTTCTTGCATTTTCGTGGTGGACTTTGGACCTCCCGTCATTTTCTGGGGGAGGGGTTGGGGGAGGGGAGGGGAGGGTGTTAGTTTAGTGGAGGTAGCCAGGATGACCTACTTTCCCGCCAAAATTTGAACTTCTTGCCGCCGCCATCTTGTATACGCCATCTTGAATAAATTTGCAGCAATGAGATATGGTTTGGTATGAAGGTTGTTCCACTACTTAAGCATACCGTGTATGACAACCGAATTGCGTCCTGCAATGAATGAAATCTCTCCTGGTTGTCACTCCATGTGGCGGGCGAGAAGCAGGCTGGTATCCCACTGCTGTACGGGAGGTTTCCCGACACGTCTACACCGTGGAATCTCATTGACTGGAGTAGAGTTGCCTTCAGCGATGAGTCCCACTTCGAATTGTCCCTCGATGGCAAGCGAACACGTTTCTTGAGACGCTCCGGACAGCAGGGGGATATCAACTCGATTGTCGGCCGCCATACAGCCCGACAACTAAGAGTGATGGTCTGGGCTACCGTTTCTTTCCATAGCAGGACCCCTTTGGTTGTCATCTGTGGCATCCTTATAACACAACGGTACGTTGACGATGTTCTACGCTCCGTTTTATTGCCCTTCGTGGCAAGCCATCCTGGGCTTACATTTCATCAAGATAACGCCTCTGCACAAGGCGAGAGTTCCAACTGCTTGTCTTAGTGCTTGCCAAATCATACCTTGGCCAGAAAGTTGGCTAATTCTCTCCGAATTGAGAACTTTTGGATCGTTGTGGGCAGGGCCGTCTAACCATCTCAGGATTTTGAGATTGAACAGAATTTGGTCCGATGTCTCTCAAGAGGACATCCAGCAACTCTAACAATCAATGCCAAGCCGAATAACTGCTTACGTAAGTGCCAGATGCGGACGAACGCTTAATTGACTTGAACAATTTGTGAAGCTCTCTCTTGAATAATTCATCAAGTTTTTAAAATAGCTGTTTATCTCTTAATAAATATGCAACCAGTCGCATTTATGAGTTATTCAACCATAAACATGTTTTCGAACCACTGCAGCCTCATCATCAGATGGAGGTGTTACAACAACACCATGCTGTGGACCAAGTGTAGCTAGATGCTGTACTGATGAGTGCACTTCCTAGTGATAACCATATCAAATCTGTTCCTATAATGTACATTATTAAGCTACGTACACAAATATACACTGTATTTAGCTGCACTTGGTTTTACACTGATTCACAAAGAGTAAACACCAGATAAATCACCAGTTTGAATCGCAGTCGTAATTCATCATCCACAATGGGTATACTGAAATGACAAAGTTTTTTTCTGAACTGTAATCATTTGTTTGTCTGTACACGTACATCACATCTACCAATTTCTGTCCCATTCGGCTAATTCCTTCATGGCTCGTCGCTTTTTTTTTTTCTTAGAGTGTATTTTGGGGTAATACTAAGGAGAGTTATGAGACGGGGAAATCGCGTAATATCGGAATTAGGTGAGTTGTATCGAAGATTTAGATTTGTTCCAATGGGTTTTTGCGAGATGCAATCCATCTACAAAGGCAATCTCATACAGGACAATAGTGCGACATTTTTTTTATTGTTCTCAGTTCTTTTCAAGCAGACATGACAACAGACATCAAACGACTTCAGAGAGGTAATGTCAGAATCGTAGAGTGGTGTAGCCCGTATGAAGAATGTAAGCGTAACGGAAATGCTCGGAGAACTGAAATGGGAATTCATGAAAAGCAAATGATGTAGTTCCCGAGGAATGATATGGGGTAAATTGAGACGCCTACATTCGAAGAAAACTTTGTCCATTATGATGTCATTACCATATGTATGATCGTAGGGACCATGCGAATGAGGTGAGGGAGATCCTGGCGGATACATATGCATATACAGCAGGGGTGCCCAGTCTTTAGCTTACCTGGGATACAGTGAAAGAAATTCTTCCAATCCCTATGTGGCACAGTGCTTAACAGTATTGGTTAAAAACAGTCTTGGTTGCAATTTTAGTTTATTTTTCAACGACTCGTTTCACCTTATTTAGGCTTCTTCAGGTCATCTACATAGCAAACAGAAAACAAATACATCTATTTAAGAATCGCGATCGCGTTGTGCAGACGTGGATAACCTATAAGCATGTATAAACAGATTGACTACTGAAAGAGCAAATACCTTAATTTGGTATTTCTTTGAAGAATCCTTTAGTCAGTGTAGCCAAAGGGCATCGTCGAATATACCAGGCCAACATCGCCTTCGTTAAACTCAGTAAAAACTAGAAATATAAAACAGTAAAATCATTACCTTTTCTAGATGGATGGGAGAGGCACCAATATCTGCATAACACGTGCCCGTGCACAGGAGCGAATAACAGAGTAAGATGGGAGATCAGTTGGAAAGCATAATGTCCCACAGCGTCGTGTGCCAGTACTGAAGCCTAATACAGAATCACCTCAAGAGGTGGCCCTGCGACGCAGCAGAGATACAAATGAGAGATCGTAAACTGGATATACATACCCACTAAAACTTAATAAATGTAATGCATATAAAACATTGATAAGATGGAATTACTAGGGGCAACACCTGCGCGAAGTTTATCCTAAAACTTTGACGAAGTAAAATATAAACGAAGGCAGTAAATTTAAAATGAGAAAACAAGGTGTGTAATACAACACACAGATGCAGTGCATAAACAGATTTTTCGTATCACATACCACAAGAACGAGAACATTAAAAACACAGGTCTGTAATTTTAGATAAAGAGGGCGCCCATATAACACTCAATACTGCGTCATTTGGAGCTAGAACTTCTACCAAGAAAACTTTTTTTAAAAAATACAAGTAAAATTATTAGGCCTAAAAGTACACACCAACTTGGAAGACGGGCGTTATGCGGGTAAACGCCCCCCCCCCCCTCCTCCCGGCCCTCCTTTTTTTTTTATATAGCTTCATTGAAATGTATAAAATGCGTCATCTAAAGCGACAAACTCGCAAGTATCCTATCTGAGTAAAAAAACAACAAATGGCTTGGCTAAGAAGACGACATAAGATCAGAGAGGAACAGGGCTCATGTTTAGGCAGAATTACGAGAGCTCCAGGATTACATTAATAACATCGATTTCATAACTTCTTTTGAAAACCACACAGGACATCTATTAATTCATTCTAAGGCGATTGAATGCTGTTTCCACCGCCAACAGTTTTCCTCCAGCGTTTTGGGCATGGCTGTGGATGGGTGTTTCCATATGTTTCTCGACCCCCCTGTAGTATCGTACTACATAACATAGTGATCTCATTAGTCTTGGTCAAACGTTATAGTCCAGTCATTACCAGTGGGGAAAAGAGAGACTCAATCGAGAATAAAGGGAGGAGATGTCCAGTTTAGAGACTTGCTTCATAAGGAAGACAAACCTCCCTCTAGTCAAGGTCAGAAGTGGGGGAACTATAAAGACACACATAAAAAAAGTTTTGCATTACCCAAGTTTCCATAACTCCTGAAGATAGATGTTGACTGTGGATATTTTATCACAGACACAGTCCTTTTGACTGTTCAGCGATGTCATTCAACCATGCATGAGCGGCGCCTATTAAACGGAGGTGGTCCGAACGGCGATCAGTTTCAGTCATTCCACCAGGAAGGAGGTACACGGCTCGTGTTGTCTGTAATTCAACCATGCCTAGACGGTCAGTACCGCGGTTCGATCGCGTCCACATTGTTACTTTGTGCCAGGAAGGGATCTCGAGAAGGGAAGTGCCCAGGCATCTCGGAGTGAACCAAAGCGATGTTGTTCGGACATGGAGGAGATACAGAGAGACAGGAACTGTCGATGAAATGCCTCGCTCAGGCCGCCCAAGGGCTACTACTGCAGTGGATGACCGCTACCTACGGATTATGGCTCGGAGGAACACTGCCAACAACGCCACCATGTTGAATAATGTTTTTCGTGCAGCCACAGGACGTCGTGTTACGACTCAAAACTGTACAATAGGCAGTATGATGTTCAAATTCACTCCCGAGTCCATGGCGAGGTCCCTCTTCGCAACTACGACACCATGCAGCACGGTCCAGATGGCCCAACAGCATGCCCAATGGAGCGCTCAGGATTGGCATCACGTCCTCTTCACAGTTGAGTGTCGCATGTGCCTTCAACCAATCGTCGCAGACGTGTTTGGAGGCAACAAGGTCAGACTGCACGCATTAGATACACTGTCCAGTGAGTGCAGCAAGGTGGAGGTTCTTTAGTGTTTTGGGGTGGCATTATGTGGGGTAGACGTACGCCGCTGGTGGTCATGGAAGGCGCCGTAACGGTTGAACGATACGTGAATGCCATCCTCCGACCGATATTGCAACCATATCGGCAGCTTATTGAAGAGACATTCGTCTTTATGGACGACCATTCACGCCCCCATCGTGCACTTCTTGTGAATGACTTCCTTCAGGATAACGACATCGCTCGACTACAGTGGCCAGCATCTTCTCCAGACATGAACCTTATCGAACAAGCCAGGAATACTAGAATGAAAAGTGCTGTTTATGGACGACGTGACCCACCAACCACTCTGAGGGATCGACGCCGAATCGCCTTTGAGGAGTGGGACAGTCTGGACCAACAGTACCTTGATGAACTTGAGGATAGTATGCCACGACCAATACAGGCACACATCAGTGCAAGAGGATGTGTTACTGGGTATTAGAGGTAACGGTGTGTACAGAAATCTGGACACCACCTCTGAATGTCTCACAGTGTGATGATACAACATGCAATGTGCGGGTTTCAAGAGAAATATAAAGGGCAGAAGGGAGGTTTATGTTGATCTCTAGTCCAATTTTCTGTACAGGTTCCGGAACTCTCGGAACTGAGGCTTTTCACACTTCTCTTTGTGGTACCGATATAAACCCATCTTATTGAACATAAGAGGAAATGCCACCTTGGTGACACGGATAAATCAGCCGTAGCAGAACATGTTTACCAAGAAGGTGATAATGAAATAAAGTTCAGCGAGACGAGCGTCATATCTAAAACCTCGCATTACTATGGACGCATGTATAGTGAGGGGATCGAGATTGATAAACACGATAATAATTTTAACAGGAAAGACAAAGGTGTTTATGGTTCAAATGGCTCTGAGCACTATGGGACTTAACATCTGTGGTCATCAGTCCCCTAGAACTTAGAACTACTTAAACCTAACTAACCTAAGGACACCACACACATCCATGCCTGAGGCAGGATTCGAACCTGCGACCGTAGCAGTCACGCGGTTCCGGACTGAGCGCTTTAACAAAGGTGTTAAACAGGATAAAATTTGGATATCAGTGTTGCACCACAAGCGTGGCTATCGATTACTTTTAATCGAGAATGTTGGCATTACCAGAGACGGTCTCATAGCCGATGTCACATGATGGACAGTGGGGCCCTATGTACTGCCTAATATAATCATCAGTTCCTCGAGTTCTCTTCGCAGTTCGACGTTTTATCTGGGAGGATGTCTTCCGCAGTCGGCGACGAAGCGTCAGAGGATAGTTTTATACATCGACCACGGCCTATCTGTCCGGAAGTTTTAAGTGAAGACAGCAAGCAATGTTTGGCAGGGGAATTCCAACTCCACCTTTTGCCTGATAACCAAGAGAAAACTCTAAAAAATCTTGGTCAAAACTGGAGTACAGAAGCTACTTTTATTTATTTCTGGGACAATTTTGGTCATTATCCGAGGCAAATGTAAAATATTTGTATGTACACTCCTGGAAATTGAAATAAGAACACCGTGAATTCATTGTCCCAGGAAGGGGAAAATTTATTGACACATTCCTGGGGTCAGATACATCACCTGATCACACTGACAGAACCACAGGCACATAGACACAGGCAACAGAGCATGCACAATGTCGGCACTAGTACAGTGTATATCCACCTTTCGCAGCAATGCAGGCTGCTATTCTCCCATGGAGACGATCGTAGAGATGCTGGATGTAGTCCTGTGGAACGGCTTGCCATGCCATTTCCACCTGGCGCCTCAGTTGGACCAGCGTTCGTGCTGGACGTGCAGACCACGTGAGACGACGCTTCATCCAGTCCCAAACATGCTCAATGGAGGACAGATCCGGAGATCTTGCTGGCCAGGGTAGTTGACTTACACCTTCTAGAGCACATTGGGTGGCAAGGGATACATGCGGACGTGCATTGTCCTGTTGGAACAGCAAGTTCCCTTTCCGATCTAGGAATGGTAGAACGATGGGTTCGATAACGGTTTGGATGTACCGTGCACTATTCAGTGTCCCCTCGACTATCACCAGAGGTGTACGGCCAGTGTAGGAGATCGCTCCCCACACCATGATGCCGCGTAATGGCCCTGTGTGCCTCGGTCGTATGCAGTGGCGCTCACCTGCACGGCGCCAAACACGCATACGACCATCATTGGCACCAAGGCAGAAGCGACTCTCATCGCTGAAGACGACACGTCTCCATTCGTCCCTCCATTCACGCCTGTCGCGACACCACTGGAGGCGGGCTGCACGATGTTGGGGCGTGAGCGGAAGACGGCCTAACGGTGTGCGGGACCGTAGCCCAGCTTCATGGAGACGGTTGCGAATGGTCATCACCGATACCCATGGAGCAACAGTGTCCCTAATTTGCTGGGAAGTGGCGGTGCGGTCCCCTACGGCACTGCGTAGGATCCTACGGTCTTGGCGTGCATCCGTGCGTCGCTGCGGTCCGGTCCCAGGTCGACGGGCTCGTGCACCTTCCGCCGACCACTGGCGACAACATCGATGTACTGTGGAGACCTCACGCCCCACGTGTTGAGCAATTCGGCGGCACGTCCACCCGGCCTCCCGCATGCACACTAAACGCCCTCGCTCAAAGTCCGTCAACTGCACATACGGCTCACGTCCATGCTGTTGCGGCATGCTACCAGTGTTAAAGACTTCGATGGAGCTCCGTATGCCACGGCAAACTGGCTGACACTGAGGGTGGCGGTGCACAAATGCTGCGCAGCTAGCGCCATTCGACGGCCAACACCGCGGTTCCTGGTGTGTCCGCTGTGCCGTGCGTGTGATCATTGCTTGTACAGCCCTCTCGCAGTGTCCGGAGCAAGTATGGTGGGTCTGACACACCGGTGTCAATGTGTTCTTTTTTCCATTTCCAGGAGTGTATGTACGTGGTTTGATGCAATAGGGTTATTCTTATATGGCACTTTTTAAAATTTCAAATTATTTTTCTCGAGTTACCCCGCAATTAGTTTCAGTTTCATGTCAAACGAGCTATTTGAAATTTGTGATCTGCAGGATAAGGAGAAAGGATGCCTTAGGCCGTCGAAATGGGAAAATCGAGGTAACAAAAGCGTCAATTGCGCTAAATATTATTTCTAAGTAGAAAGTTTATTCATTGCCTCTTGTTGGTAGATTGTTAACATCAATATTCTGAAAGTAATCTTACACTGAAGAGCCAAATAAATTGGTACGACTGCCCAATATTGTGTAAGGCCTCCGCGATCAGGCAGAAGTGACGCAACACGACGGGGAATGGGCTCGACTAACGTGTGAAGTTGTGCTAGAGGGAACTGATACAATGAATCCTGCAGGGATCTCCGTAAAAAAATGGTAAGTTTACGAGGGGATGGAAATCTCTTCTGAATAGCACGTTGCAAGGCATCCCAGATATACTCAATAACGTTCATGTTTAGGGAGTTTGATCGCGAGCATAAGTGTTTAATCTCAGAAGAGTGTTCTTGGAGTCGCTCTGTAGCAGTTCTGGATGTGTGAGGTGTCGCGTTGTCCTGCTAGAATTGCCCAAGTCTGTCTGAATGCACAATGGGCGTGAATGGATGCAGGTGATCAGACAGGATGCTTACGTATGTATCAACTGTCAGAGATGTATGTGGACATTTCTGGGATCCCATATCACTCCAAATGCACACGCCCCACACCATTACAGAGCCTCCACCAGTCATTCCCTGATGACATGCAGGATCCGTGGATTAATGAGGCTGTCATCATACCCGTACCCGTCCATCCGCTCGATACAATTTAAAACGAGACTCGTCAGACCAAGCAACATGTTTCCAGTCTTCAACAGTCCCATGTCAGCAATGACGGGCTTAAAGGTTTGTGTTGTGCTGTCATCAAGACCACACGAGTGGGCCTTCGCCTCCGAAAGCGCATATCGATGATGTTTCGTTGAATGTTTCGCACGCTAACACTCGTTGATGGCCCAGGACTGAAATCTGCAGCAATGTGCGGAATGGTTGCACTTCTGTCACGTTGAGAAATACTCTTCAGTCGTCGTTGGACCCGTTCTTGCAGGATCTTTTTTCGGTCGCAGCGATGTCGGAGATTTGATGTTTTAGCGGATTCTTTATATTCACGGTACACTCGTGAAATGGTTGTACAGGAAAATCCCCATTTCGTCGCTACCTCGGAGTACTGTGTCCCATAGCTCGTGCGCCGACTAAGATACTACGTTCAAGCTCACTCAAATCTTGAAAAGGTTCAATTGTATCAGCAGTAACCGATCTAACAATTGGGCCAATCTCTTTTTGTCTTATGTAGGCATTACCGACCGCAGCGTCATATTCTGCTTGTTTACGTATCTCTGTATTTGAATGCTCATGCATATACCAGTTTCTTTGTAGCTTCAGTGTATTTCACTGATCGATCCCATCGGCTCAGTGATCAGGACGGAGGCGACAGGACGAGAGAAAAAGTTCGTTTTTGGTTCTCGACGTAGATCACCTCAGTAGTCTTTCCTTTCGTGGGAAGACAGCACTCGTAGCACGTACGATCATTTCATTTTCAGTTAGTTTATGGGAGATAACGTATTTGCACTAAGTTTGGCCTTTCACAGTTCTTTCAAATCTTAACAAATATCAGTTGGTCGGTCACGATATTTGTCCGTAGCCTTACAGAAACTGAAAAATCATTTTTGACAACTGTTTCCTATTCTCTCCTCTAGGCCATCTATGCCCTAATTATTCCTTTGAATTGTGAGGGAGAAATATAATACGAAAACAATAAAATGATTCGATTGGGAGACGATCAGATGGCAGAAATTTTCAGTAAAGGATATTTTTGTAATAATATAAAACTATCTATTACCAGACTTGATTTGTATTCAAATTTACTCAAGACAGGCCCTCCGTGGCGGCATGAAAATAAAGACTTAATGAACGATCAACGCATGTTGACTAAACTGAAAGTTACAAGCGATGCGGTTGATAAACTCACGTTGGACAACATTTAATAATTTACAAAAAACGAGAAACAGAAGCAATATGCCCTTTGGATTGCAAATGAATATCGTCGTAAGTTTGAGGGGTATGAAGAGATTCTTTGACAAATGGTCAGACCTTTTATTCTTGCTATATTTGTGTCACACAAATTATACACGCAGGGGTTGGACGAAAATATGGAAACACCAAAACCGTAACAAATTACTGTGCATAACAAGGTGTAGGAATCCCACTGACATACGAAACAGCTCTCAGTCGTGTCGGCTTTAGTAAATACGGGTCCTGTACGGTTTTCAAAGGAACGTTATACCATTCGCCCTGCAAAACTGTGGCAAGTTCAAGTGAAGATGAGGAGCTGGATAGCGATCACGCGTACTTCTCGCCAAAGTAGACAACAAAAGCTCCGGTGACTGTGGTGGCCAGGGAGATGTGAACATATTCATCCTCGAGTTCAGAAAACCAGCCTTGCACGATGCGAGCTGTGTGAACAGGGGCTTGACACCTTGGAATAAAACCTCACCACGGGGGAACAAATATTGTACCATGAGCCCAAATGGTCACACAACTGTTGGCAGTAACGCGAACGTACCGAGAGGCCCTCACTCTTCCGACGCAAACTCGGTAATAAGTTGGAAAAAGTGTGAAACAAGACTCATGTGACCAAATGAGTTTCTTCCATTGCTCCAGGTTTTATCGTTTCAGCATCACGTTTATCTGTTACGGCCACTTGCTTCACTGATGAGTGGTAGTTTTGGAATTCCAGCTCGTTTTGCATTTCCCAGGTTATGTAGCTCCTTTGTTTTAGCGCTGACATGGTTCGGGAGTGCTACGTTAAGTACTGCAGCGACTTTTGTAGCAATCATCCTCTGGTTTACCAGTACAGTTCTCTTCGAGTAAGGTCCGTCACGTTCACTCAACACACACTTTCGCCCGAGTTGTGGCTTAGTGCATAATATTTCTCCGGTTTCTCTGTAAGCGGCATAAATTTTAGATACGGGGACTCTTGAGGCAGCAAGCACTTCGGCTCCATTAGTTACGGAACCACCCACCATGCAAGCATCAACAGTTTGCCGACGTTCGAATTGACTGAACTCCGAGTAATGCACTCACATCTGCACAGAACACTGTTCTGAGAGCGGCTGTCACCTACAACGTATTGAAGACACTGCACAGGTGGCCTTCGTGGACAAATAGAAGAGCACAAACCTCACGCTTGGCTGGCATCTGCATTTACATTCAAGCATGCTTTTCTCGCGGTGTTTCATATTTTTGTCTAAAACAATCACATCGATATAAACAGACATCAAAAAATATTTTTCAACACCACGATTCAGAGAGTTCCCAAACTTGTACAGAATATTGGATGCCTCAAATGGCTCTGAGCACTATGCGACTTCGGAGGTCATCAGTCCCCTAGAACTTAGAACTACTTAAACCTAACTAACCTAAGGATATCACACACATCCATGCCCTCGACAGGATTCGAACCGGCGACCGTAGCGGTCGTTCGGCTCCAGACTGTAGCGCCTAGAACTGCACGGCCACTTCGGCCGGCAAAATGTTGGAGTAAACATCATTTCCCAGCTTTTCATTGGTCATGAAAACCACACGTAGCATGTTGTAGCATCATACCGTGAGACCTTCAGAGGTGGTGGTCCAGATTCCTGTACACACATGTAACTCTAATACCCAGTAGCACGTCCTCTTGCATTGATGCATACCTGTATTCGTCGCGGCATACTATCCTCAAGTTCATCAGGGCACTATTGGTACAGATTGTCCCACTCCTCATAGGCGATTCGGCGTCGATCCCTCAGAGTGGTTGGTGGGTCACGTCGCCCATAAACTGCACTTTTCAGTCTATCCCAGGCTTGTTCGATAGGGTTCATGTCTGGAGAACATGCTAGCCACACTAGTCGAGCGACGTCGTTATTCTGAAGGAATGTATTCACAACATGTGCACGAATGGTCGTCCGTGAAGACGAAGGTCTCACCAATATGCTGCCGATATGGTTGCACTATCGGTCGGAGGATGGCATTCACATATTGTACAACCGTTACGGCGCCTTCCATGACCACCAGCGGCGTACGTCGGCCCCACATAATGCCACATCAAAACACTAGAGAACCTCCATCTTGCTCTACTCACTGTACAGTGTGTCTAAGGCGTCCAGGCTGACCGGGTTGCCTCCAAACACGTCTCCAACGATTGTCTGGTTGAAGGCACATGCGACACTCAACGGTGAAGACAAACTGATGCCAATCCTGAGCGGTCCATTCGGCATGTTGCTGGGCCCATCTGTACCGTGCTGTACGGTGTCATGGTTGCAAAGATGGACCTCGCCATGGACGTCGAGAGTGAAGCTGCTGATCATGCAGCCTATGGCACACAGTCTGAGTCATAACACGACGTCCTGTGGCTGCACGAAAAGCATTATTCAACATGGTGGCGTTGCTGTCAGGGTTACTCCGAGCTCTAATCCTTATGTAGCGGTCATCCACTGCAGTAGTACCACTTGGGCTGCCTGAGCGAGGCATTTCATCGACAGCTCCTGTGTCTCTGTATCTCCTCCATGTTCGAACAATATCGCTGTGGTTCACTCCGCGACACCTGGACACTTCCCTTGTTGAGAGCCCTTCCCGGCACGAAGTAACAACGCGGGTGCGATTCAACCGCGGTATAGACCGTCTGCGCATGATTGAACTACAGACAATACGAGCCGTGTACCTCCTTCCTGGTGGAATGACTGGAACTGATCGGCTGTCGGAGCCCCTCCGTCTAATAGGCGCTGCTCATGCATAGTTGTTTACGTCTTTGGGAGGGCGTAGTGGCATCTCTAAACAGTCAAAGGGACTGTGTCTGTGATTCAATATCCACAGTCAATGTCTATCAAAATGGCTCTGAGCACTATGGGACTCAACTTCTGAGGTCATCAGTTCCCTAGAACTTAGAACTACTTGAACCTAACTTAACCTAAGGACATCACACACATCCATGCCCGAGGCTGGATTCGAACCTGCGACAGTAGCGGTCTCGCGGTTCCAGACTGTAGCGCCAAGAACCGCACGGCCACTCCGACCGGCCAATGTCTATCTTCAGGAGTTCTGGGAACTAGGGTGATGCAAAAATTTTTTTGATGTGTGTAGTTGCTTAGATTCTAATATTAATGTTTTTTATCATTCCCACCTCTTTAGAACAGGGTGGCTGTTGCAGAGCCTTGCTTCTTTACAGCTATGTGATACGTCGGTTTCAGACAAAGATACCCTCCTCCACATATAAAACGATATTTGCACGTGCTAATTAATTTTAATATATGAGGGATTAATGCCTGAGAGCAGCCCAGGTGAGGACGGCTATCAGAAGAATTGAGGGACAACTGAACTAACAGGGCACACGTGTGATTGCGGTATATTTGTATGTTGTCATCCTCTTAAAGGTTTTACACGTCTATTAAACATAACATTGCGGCACACCCGCAACTCATCACCAGTGTATTGCGTTTCCTGGACTTCCGTGTAATGGTACCTGCCAGCATTCTGCTTGCATCAGCTGATTGTAGAACAGCAAAGATATAATGAGAAGATGTGCACTAAGCTAGCAACAGCGCCGTGAAGATCAGCAAAGTGAACCTGAGTCATAGAACTGTGTTCCTCCACAAGCTGTCGCACGCCAGTCTACTAACGAGTTTTCTCTTTTATGGGTGGGTGCTAATTTGCTGCCCTGTGTAGCTGTCACGGCTTTTTGTTATGGACTGTGTTTCAAGTATCGTGGCTGTACATTGCGTTATTACGTCGTAAAATTTCAAAATGTCATAAAATTGTAAGTATATGGTAGAGTATACTAATGAGTACTCGCATCCAGACTTTGTTACGTTATTATTTCACGTTAGAGCGCTACTTTGAACTCTGAGTATTATCCACAATGTATTGTCAGTACAGTACTCGTTTACCCGAAGGTCATGAAAGTGGTATCCTCTCCTGGTCTATTATTCTTAACTTTAAAAATCTCTGGTTTGTATCTTAGGTGTTTGGCAACGGTGTTGCTGTCTAAACTGCCAGTAAAAACAAATGCAAAGAATATTATCCAATCGGTTACACCTCTTTCTTGTTTCCAGCAGCGTCAAGTGTTTATAAACCCACAGGCTTTTGGTCGGTGTTCCTCGCCCCCTGTCAAACGATGACTGTCTTGTGGTTCCTACTGGCCTCCTTATTAAATAGCCGTGCTACCTCCTACGATGATAGTGGTATCCATTCCAGTGCCATTTAAGGAAATGTTTTCGTTGCAAGACCGCTGCGTCGGCATCAGACTTCAAATGGCCGGGTCCCAAGCTGTGCTGTGCCCCAGGCCGCCACCTTAATTGGGAGAGTTTCCAGAAATTTTTCTAATATTCTGAAGAATCAGCCTCAGTAGCGCAAATTTTCTGGTCTTTACCAGGTTTCGGCTAAATTAATTTAGCCTTCTTCAGAAGCATAAAATTATTATAACATGCCAGAGTAAGACACGGTCAACATTGAAATTAAAACCTATAGTACCGTGGTACCATGTCGAATTAAAACTACTTAACTAAAGTCCACCCCCGGCATCTCTTCGCCACTCGGTCGGTTGGCAGCGGCAACTACGTCGGCACTCAGGAGTGCCTACACATACATCTACAAATGGTTCAAATGGCTCTGATCACTATCGGACTTAACTGCTGACATCATCAGTCCCTTAGAACTTAGAACTACTTAAACCTAACTAACTTAAGGACGTCACACACATCCATGCCCGAGGCACGATTCGAACCTCCGACCGTAGCGGTCGCGCGGTTCCAGACTGTAGCGCCTAGAACCGCTCGGCCATCCCGGCCGGCATCTACATCTGCATCTACATGGATACTCTGCAAATCACATTCAAGTGCCTGGCAGAGAGTTCACTGAACCACCCTCACAATTCTCTATTATACCAATTTCGTATAATGTGCGGAAAGAATGAACACCTATATGTTTGCGTACGAGCTCTGATTTCCCTTATTTTATCGTGGTGATCGTTCCTCCCTATGTAGGTCGGTGTCAACAAAATATTTTCACATTCGGAGGAGAACGCACAAATTATGGACTAGTAACTAAAAAATAAACCTTCTGTGGAGTGGAAGGTTTTCAGTGTGCACAACGTAGTTGCCACTGCCGGTGTTGGACTTAAGCAGCTTTAGTTCGACATGGTACCATAGTACTACAGGTTTTAATGTTAATGTTGACTGTGCCTTTCTGTGGCATGTTACAGTAATTTTATGCTTCTGAAGAAGGCTAGATTAATTTAGCCGTAACCTGGTAAAGACCAGAAAATTTGCGCAACTGAGGTGATTCTTCAGAATATTAGTGTACCACAGTTGCTGACTGGGCTGCAGTATGCTAAAAATTCTTAGAATTTTTTCTGTCTATCGCTTCGCTTTTGACACTACCCTCGAAACCATTTGTCAGTTTAGGCAATTCGGTGTCCGTTTTCCACAGCACGTTCTGACCTCTCAGGATAGCTTAGTCGGAAAGACCTTTCGTATTCTACACGGCATTATTCAGTAGTGCACACACTATTCTCAACATGAAACTGTTGAGTGAACACGGTATTTGCCCCCGTGTATGTCACGCGTGGTGAGACCTACATCATCTGTCCCTAGCCGCATGATCTGTCAAATATTTGGTGGCTGGTCTGAAGACTGAATCGATTTTATACTTCTTTAAAAGTTGTCTAATCTTTCCCGAAAGTTCTAAGAACACCCTCAGCAAAGAGGATGGTTTGCAGCTAGGCACAGCTTGAGACTCGGCAATCGGAAGGTTAATGCAGGCGAAGCGGTCATGCAACGGAAACATTAACTTGTACGGAGCTGGACGGGTCACCATTGTCGATAAAGGCGGTGGTGCAGCTATTTAACGACGGCAGCAGCAGTCACATGACAGTCACCACTTGATAATGACCAAAAACCTCACGGTGAAAGCTTATGCGATTTCAACTTTTCGATGCAGCTGTGTCAATATGCTGTTATAATACGATGTATCTTTTTCTTTCTTTTCTTTGCCTTTTCTTAATACTTAATTATGAGTTGCAATTGTATAGGTTTTTTAATTATATTCCTATATACACACTGTATTTGCTACTTATTAAATTGTTATTTTCCACTTTATCTGAAGGTCCGTAATTACACATTTATTACTATGTGTTCTAAAGAATAATGTAAGATTTTTGCTTCACTTGAGAGTTTGAATACTGCAATCTGTATAATGCCGTGCTTGAGGGGTCTAGCTTTAGACATGCATCGAGAGATCGATAGGTGAAATGCTAACAAAGGTGTTTGGAGAAGAGTAGGGGACTATCACATATTGTGGACTAATAACTTAAAAATAAACCTTAAACTGCAGTGTGAACTCTGCGGAGTGGAAGGTTTTCAGTGTACACAATACGAACTGTTTCGAAGTGTATCGAAGATTACAAATTTAAAATATAAACATATTACAGTACTCTAACATTACGCACAGTCGTCTCACAAAGTGACTTAGAGAAGTACGTTGTATGGTCAGTGCAATAGGCTCTTTGCAGAGTGGACGGTTTTCGTTACATAGAGTGAACTGCTGTCTTAATGAAGAAACAGATTATGGTGGTTCCATTATGACCTATTATGTCATAAAGTAATAAGATGAAAGCAATATATTGGAACAGTGAAGACACAATTGTACCGAGTTCAATGCTTTTTATGAACAATGCTTACTGCGATCTTCGGCTAATAAAATTAACTTCTAGACGCAGGTTAACCTTTCGTGAAATTATAATCAGAACACTACGATGTTGTGACTGTGATGTGAAGTTTGTAACAAGTAAACTATTTTCGACACACACCACAGACTGTGGTACATGAATTGCTTCTCGCCAGAAGGGAACTAGCACGTGACTAGGTGTCAAAAAA
Source organism: Schistocerca gregaria (assembly GCF_023897955.1). Classification (NCBI taxonomy): domain Eukaryota; kingdom Metazoa; phylum Arthropoda; class Insecta; order Orthoptera; family Acrididae; genus Schistocerca; species Schistocerca gregaria. The sequence continues at coordinate 427,564,113 of NC_064922.1, forward strand.
TGGATATTTTAAATTTTGGTCTTAAAAAGTTTCCTGTAGTTTTCTGAACTAGAAAAAGTTACTGCGAGGATATTTTACCAAACAAAGCCTCAAAATTAGAGTATTTAAGGTAGCTGTACACATGAAATGAAATGTCGTGTGACGAGGGCCTCCCGTCGGGTAGACCGTTCGTCTGGTGCAAGACTTTCGATTTGACGCCACTTCGGCGACTTGCGCGGTACACATGACGAGGCCCCAGTGTCACGCAGACACCTATGTTAAAACACAATTTTCTTCTCACTTGTTACTTTTTTGTGCCTTAGCGACACAAGGTTATTAGAGCAGTAATTACATGGTAGCACTCAAAACGCGAGAGTTTTAACACTATATACGAAAGCAGGCACCGAAAAGTGTTCTGATAACGCTAAATAGTTTGAAAATAGATGTGTTGAATGCTCTGATATATTTCAGTGATGGAGCATTGTCAAGGTTTTAGGTTATGGAGTTGATGGGAGTACCTGATAGACTAAATGTGCAAAGAACTTTAATTCTCATTGACCACAGGAACTCTCTGCAGTAGGGAAATCAGTGTTGAAAGCCACCAAATAAGCGAGAATAAGAATTATGAAAAAAAATGGAGGGTGAACAGCAGCAGAAATAGAAAGCATATGGGCCTGGGATGTATTAGTGTCATGCAGGGTAGGTAAAAAAAAAAAAAAAAAAAAAAAAAAAAAAAAAAAAAAAAAAAAAGCGGTAACTTTAACCTGAATTTCCAGAAAGTTTACCTTTCTGGTGTTCCGGTACGTACTGGTTAAAAACTGTTAAGACAGGTTCTACAATTTTGTGTATTGTCTTAAAACATACTTACGACTTAAATTTGACAATTTAAGTTGTTTCTAAAGAAAAACTATTCGTTATTACTGAAATCTTTAATAACCACTATTAAAAATTTTGAGCCAGAATTTATGAGAGTAACATCTTTGTAGAAGTCTGTTTTAAAAATAATAATGCAAAAAACTTCCAAAAAAACATCAAGCTTCTACTTCGTTTTTATTTTACGATATGTGTATGTATGCTGTACATAAATAATCAACATGATTTATTTCACATTCAACACAAAATACAATTTAAAAAAGTGTGAGACCAAAAGTTCTGTTTCATACATCAGTTTGTTCCCTCAAAGATCTGCTAAAAGTTACTAAGCGTTACGTGGACTTAGAGCTCTTATTCTTTGAGCTACTCTGTTTAGAAAACCGACAAATTTTTCAAGCTTTCCCCTTGTGCTCACTATCCAGTCCCATTAAAATAACATGAAATGTTCAACATTAAATAGGGACGGGAGATGATTGGTAAGCACAGAGGCGTCGCTAAGTCGTTTTTGCTGGGTGAAGCACACCTGGTCTACATCACCGACTGAATATACTTCAACCAGGAGGTCACTGTAAATATCACATTTCTTTGCTGCGTCTAGAAACAAGCGGTCATTTTCAGGACGGTTACAGCAGCAATTATATTAGTTGGTGGATTACATCACTGGCCGGCAGCGTTTCCCGACTACACGCTAACGAAATCAATATAAAAAAAAGAAAAGCTTCGCGTTCTGACCAATCGAGGCCGACCGATCGTTGTGACATCTTCTGGCAATGGCGTCATTCGTACGCAGTTTGGACGAGCCTGGAGCAGTGCACCTCTCTCCCGGCCGATATCATAAGCTAAGTGATTATTCATCAATGTTTGTCATCGCTAGGATACTCCTCTCTCGCAGGCTAATGCCAGAAATATATTTCTAATAAAACTACTTCTGTTACGTTTCACTGTTGTTAGACTTGTGATGTCAATCAAATTCCAAGTATTTATAATACGACTTTCAGTAACCTCAAAATCTCAAACCAAAATCAATTTATTTTATTAAACGAATTTCCATACGAACAACTATAGCTTTGCAAACACTTAGTCTTTTGATACGGTTTTCATTAATTTAGCAATTTGTGTACTACACTGATGAGCCAAATCAGGACGAGTACTGCCCACCGTGAGGCTGAAAGCCTCCTGGTGTTGTGGCGGGCATGAGACGCAGTAAGGAAAGACTCCAAGAGAAACAGAGACGAATGGGCAGTCATTACAGCGAAGATACGGGCCGCAAATGCGGAAATACCCTGAAACGGGGGTTTCGACAAAGGGCACATTGTTGTGGCGCTGAGGCTGGAAACAAGAATCTCTGAAACGGCGAAGCTGGTCCCCTTTTGACGTACTACTGCCGTGAGCACCTATGGAAAGTGATTGAAGGATGGTAAAATAACCAGCATAGCTAATGGTATTGGACGAACACGCATCACAAAACGTGTAGGTCGGAGGATCACCCACTGTGTAATGTCACTCACTGTGTAACCCAGGATAGGCAGCGATATGTGGGAGATCTAACTACAGAGTACAATGCTGGTGCAGGCAAAAGTGTTTCGGAGCAAACCGTTCAAAGGCCATTATTGAATATGGACCTCCACATCACACGACCGCTATGTATAACTGTGTTGATCCAACATCGTCAGTTATGATTGTAGAGGGCACAGCATCACTGCGTTTTCTCGGTGGACCGATAGAAACGTGACGCCTGTCGAAAGAATCGCATTTCTTCTTACACTAGGTCGAGCGTTGGGTTCTTAGACGCCATCATCCAGGCGAATCGCTTCACGAACCATTCGCCGTGCCACAGATGCAGGCCGATGGGGGCAGAATTATGCTATGGGGTACACTGAGTTGGACTTCCGTTGGACCTGTGGTGGTAGTCAAAAGTGTCATGATGGCAGTGAACTGCGTGAACATTATTTTGGACCACCTGCATCGCTTTCTGCGTGAAGTCTCCATCCGTGGCGATGATATCTTCCAGCAGGACATCTGTCCGGGTCGCAAAGGCGGAATCGTATTACAGTGGTTTGAGGGGCCTTATAGTGAACTCACACTGGTGTCTTGGCCACCAAATGTGTTGATCTGTACCCACTGAAACACATATCGAGAGACAGTTGCGTGCGCACAAACCACGGTCTCGTAATTGGCGGGAATTGCTTGATCTGTGCGTAGACGGCTGGAACCACATACCCTCTTGGAATCCTGTCAAGTATTTGAAGAATTCATACCAAGCATAATCTCTGTTGTACTGTGTGTGAAATGTGCTCATAATGTTTCAGCTTATCGGTGTATGTATTTATCCGCAGTGAACAAAATTTTTGGTTTTGCTTTTCCATGTTTATCGAAACTGTAAATAGTTCTTTTTAAATTTTTTTTATTTTTTTTTTTTTAATATCAGTTGGTAGGAGCCAGTCACAACATTTGCCCTATGTGGGTGAATTATTTAGACCGCGAGGAAACTTTGAATCTGACAGATATGTGGCATTTGTTTATGTATCAGCCTTCGCCATGCAATGGTGTTCCTGAGCTATTGTGAGATTTGCTTACTTGTTTGGTAAATATTAGTAGATGGTTTAGTCTGAGTGGGTTCAATAGTTAATCCTGGGAACAGTTAAATTTTTATGGTTACAGTTACTCCAGAATTAATGTGCACATGGTCTTGTGTACATTTTATTAGAAATGTATCAGGCTTCCTCCACTCTTATTAGGTGAACATGGTCGTTTCTAGTAGGAGTAGAGTTAATAAACCCTAGATTACTAAACGCTTGTAAAATTTACAAATGCATTGCTTAACAGCTCTTGGTTCATATCAATCAGCTATTGTCAGTACAGGGTCAAAAACAGGACATTTTGTACTTATTTTGTATGTGACATACCAACGGAGGCCTTGTAACTGCAATTCAGTAGTGCATAAACTATAAATTATGACACTTCCTGGCAGATTAAAACTGTGTACCGAACCCAGTCGAACCTGGGACCTTTACCTTTCGTGGCCAAGTGCTCTACCATTTTTTTTATTGCCCTACAACCTATATATATATATAATCTCCCAATGGCACTGACGAACTGCCAAATAGCCGACCGGAGTGGCGAAGCGGTTCTAGGCACTACAGTATGGAGCCGCGCGACCGCTACGGCCGCAGGTTCGAATCCTGCCTCGGGCATGGATGTGTGTGATGTCCTTAGGTTAGTTAGGTTTAAGTAGTCCTAAGTTCTAGGGGACTGATGACCTCAGCAGTTAAATCCCATAGTGCTCAGATCCATTTTTTTGAACTGCCAAATCATCCTCTGTCAGTGGCATTATTGGATAAGGTATGGGAAATTGTGGAGTCAGGAGGCTGTTCTCTAGCCCGTTGTCAATTTTTGTGACCTGGAACCACTACTTAATTGGAATCATGAGGCTGAGTGCACCCTGTTTCAGCCCGTCCACCAAGGAAAAATCCTTGGAAGTACCAGGAATTGTACCTGGGTCCTCTGCATGGCAGTCAGTTGTGCTGATTTCTTGTTTTTTATTTTCATTCCAGACCGGGATTCGAACATGTGATCTGCTGCCTGCTAGGCTGTTGTATTAACCTCTTCCTTTTTTGGTAGGTGCGTTAGCCACTTTTTTTTTACAAGTCAATTTTTAATAGAAAAAAGAAGAGACAGGTTTTGCCTGCTTTATGGCAAAAATGATTACTGCATTTATTCTACCTCTTGTGTACGGAAACGGAACGATAAATTAAAAACTAATGCATCGCCCGGAAATAGAACCCGGGCCGCCTACCAATTTTTTAAATTTTTTTTATCACAGTCAGCGACAGGCTGGAGGACGCCAGGCGCGTAGGGGTCGAATTCCAAGGCCTAGCCACGATGTCTCTCTCCTCCCACCACTTAAGCGCACTATCACATTTTTTCTGTTTTCTTTATTTTCATTTTTTATACAAGAAGCAATAAAAACAAGGGAGGCAACGCCAAAAATTATGCTGATAATGTAACTACATAGGGCCATCTTGCCCGCTGGGATCGCCTTATCGAAGCGGGCGACCAGTAAGAGGCGGTCGTCATTGCAATGGACGTCACCAGTTATCAATCGACTGATCGTCCGGGACCGCTGCACACAGTCAGAAGCTGTTTCTGTTGCCGTAGGGGAATCGTGGAAACATCACGCTTGAAAGTCAATTTCTTCTCACACCCGTCACACCCCAGCTTGGCGGTGGGCCCATGAATGACGATCCAAAATAGTTAGCAAAATGGTTCCGGTATTGCGTTCTGTTCGTTAATACCAGGAACTCGTCGATCCCGTATTGCCACAAATCGAGGACTTCCTTTTCGACGTCGCGGTACATGTAGTGTATCGCTATACCTTGTACCGAATTGATCGCATTCATCCGAGTCATCGAGAAATAGACGGCGTCGGGATGAAAGAGGTCTAGGGGGCACACTCGATACAGAGGGGTGGCGTAGCACAAAAGGCAGTATCTGGCGGATCAGTTTCCAGCACTCCGTGCGGGACCATAGTTCAGTCTGTGTTCGTCCATCTCCATCGTCACGCAACAGGCGCACATAGGGTCGTCAGTTGGGTGAATGGCATCTAGCCTTCGTCGGGTCGGAAATTTCTCGTTAGTGACCACATGCCATGTCGACCGCACTCGAGTTGAAAGGAAAGGCGCGTGGATAGCTCGCCAAACCCGCGTCCAGTCGTACAATGTCGTTAGCCGGATTTCCAGCGTTGGAGAACACTTTCATACATCTTTGCTGTCGGATTCCGTGTCTCCGGTATAACCCTCAAAATATAGCTCCATAAAAAATGTCCTAACATGTGATAGCGAGGACGATAATTGCTCAAGAAGTGCCGGTGGGCAAAGTGTGTGTGGGGCCACCTCTACTATCGGGATGCCAGGAAGACTGTTGGTGAAAGCCAGAGTTGCCGCATTGAGCGAACGTACAGCGCCAACGCTCTGTGCTTGATTTGAGTGACTCCAACACCTCCTGTGTGGAAGGACAAAGTAAGAGTAACAAAATGTATCTTAAAAACGGCAGCAGCGTTCACCACGTGTCCAAAAACTGCCCGTAGCCTGGAAACCATCGTGTCTGCATCACCTGAGCTACCCAAGCACGACTCAGGACTTCCTCACAGCTTTATTTCTGCCAGTACCTCGTCTCCTACCTTCCAAACTTCACAGAAGCTCTCCTGCGAAACTATAAAATATGACCTCCTTTGGAGAAATTATGGAGTCGTAAAATTTACACTGGTTTAGTAACAACGCAACGTTCTCACCCCCTCTCCCCTTTCATTTGGTAAATAAATGTAAATGTCGTGTGATTAGGGCCTCCCGTCTGGTAGACCGCCGGGTGCAAGTCTTTCCATTTGACGCCACTTCGGCGACTTGCGCGTCGATGGGGATGAAATGATGATGATTAGGACAACGCAACATCGAGTCCCTGAGCGGAGAAAATCTCCGACCCAGCCGGGCCCTTAGGATTCACATCCTGCCGCGCTTATCACTTCACAAGACATCCGTTCAATTTGATCGTTGATTCCTTTACTCGGTTTTTTTATTTTTTATTACAGAGGGCCGGCAGCCCGCTGACCAAACATGCTGAGCTACCGTGCCGGCATCCCACTCAGCTACCAGGGGCGGACTACCATTTGGTATCCTAGGCTTAATATTCGTTACAGCTGGAAGGTCGAGTATATTTTCTCAGTATGCTGGCAGACAAACCCAGCACTGAACGAGTATTCATTTTGCCGATTTTCTATTAGAAACAGAAGTAAAACCTGAACTGTGTTTGCAGTGTAACATCGTAAAAACTTCATTTCCATGTATTCCCGAAAACACCTTTGAAATTACGAAACAGTAGGATAAGGCTCGAATGGCTCTGAGAACTATGGGACTTAACATCTATGGTCATTAGTCCCCTAGAACTTAGAATTACTTAAACCTAACTAACCTAAGGACATCACACAACACCCAGTCATCACGAGGCAGAGAAAATCCCTGACCCCGCCGGGAATCGAACCCGGGAACCCGGGCGCGGGAAGCGAGAACGCTACCGCACGACCACGAGATGCGGGCAGTAGGATAAGGAAACATGCAAAATGTACAAACGTATATGTAAAACATCAAAATTAAGAAAGATAGTATACACAGTACAAATTCTCTGTAATGTTTATGTAACTCACTGCTTGTTTGTAAACTGTGTTTCAAATGGTTCAAATGGCTCTGAGCACTATGGGACTTAACATCTATGGTCATCAGTCCCCTAGAACTTAGAACTACTCAAACCTAAATAACCTAAAGACAGCACACAACACCCAGTCATCACGAGGAAGAGAAAATCCCTGACCTCGCCAAGAATCGAACCCGGGAACCCGGGTGCGGGAAGCGAGAACGCTACCGCACGACCACGAGCTGCGGACAAACTATGTTTCCAATGGGTTGGTCGCAGCTGCTTCGCGTGTCTACAACCCGACTTTGTAAGAGTCTCTAAGCAACGATTCTTCATAGTTCTACAGACAGCTATTGTTTTATCCCACAGCTGTTTATACTTCGCAGTTGAAAAGTTATCAAAAGTGTTGAAAAATGGCTCTGGGCACTACGGGACTTAACATCTGAGGTCATCAGTCCCCTAGAACTACTTAAACCTAACTAACCTAAGGACATCACACACATCCATGCCCGAGGAAGGATTCGAATCTGCGACCGTAGCGGTCACGCGGCTCCAGACTGTAGCGCCTAGAACCGCTCGGCCACTCTGGCCGACTATCAAAATTATTGCCAGGTGTCAGGAATATACCTAAGTTGACTCGACTGTAGGAGTGTCCTCAGTAAAGAATAAATGTATTGAAACTTCATACATGGTGCAGCAGTTTTTTCACGCATCACAGTGCTTATGACGTTATATCTTCTGAACTAAGATAGATAGGTGGTTCGTGCTCCCCACAGCGGTTGCAGCCTGATATTAAGGGATGTGTTTACCATATTTGTTTGAAATCGGTCAACTGGTTTCGGAGGAGATGTGGAACACACACACACACGAACATACATAAAAAATGGCTCTGAGCACTATGGAACTCAACTGCTGTGGTCATTAGTCCCCTAGCACTTAGAACTACTTAAACCTAAGTAACCTAAGGACATCACACACATCCATGCCCGAGGCAGGATTCGAACCTGCTACCGTAGCAGTCGCACGGTTCCGGACTGCGCGCCAGAACCGCGAGACCACCGCGGCCGGCGAACATACATACTTACGAGTGTATGCATTCATTCTTGTAATATGGTGTGCTCGTTATCGAGAAAATACGCATTTGTTATAAAATCGCCAAATGTTGGAAAAACGTCATTTTTGCTCAGAAGTGCTTGTAAGCGCCCAGACCCTACAACTCTACCTCATAGAATTGGTTAATCAATACTCTTGCAAACGCGGTCTACTTAATGCTTCTTTCATAAGTCGTGCTGTCACGTCGCGGAACGCTGCTTGCTTCTTGGGCAATACGCCGCCCACGTGCCACGCAGAACACTGTGTCCCAGCCATGTAGGCGCTGATGAATGAGAAAGAGAAGAGAAAATAGGGCCCGCGACGGCGCCTTGCGGAATCCGCGACCGGGTCCGACTGGCGCTGCGTGCGCGCTGGCGCCAGCTCCGCCCACGGCGCTACAATTACTGGCAGGCCGGCGCTACGCACTTATTTTGTTTCACGGTTTCGTGGCCCGGGGCGGCGCCGGCGATCCCGTCCCGCGATAGCCGCTCTTATGGCTCGCAGGTCGCTCGCCTAATAGCTTCCGCGTGTGTAAAGCGAATAGCAATAAACCGGCATTAATAATTCAGTACGCAATTCGCGACGCCAGGCGACCGTCCAAGAGTCCTTTCCCACTCCGTGTGCGTGCAGCTGTGTGTGTGTGAACACGTCTCTGCGCGTGAGCCTGGCTGTAATGTGCTTCTCTCGGTCGTCTTGGGCGCAGAAATTTGTCTTGTATCGGTAGTTCCAGTATCTGCGAGCAAAGAGAGAGTACGTAAATACAAGTGACAAAGCTACTGGAAATGATGCGGCTAAAGGAGGTGTCAATAATGACATAGTTTGAGGGGCACGATAGTTGGACATTGCTGCAAATAACCAGTACATCTACAGAGCAGCAACACTACATCCTACTTATCTGAGAGATGAGATATGGTGACAGTGGCACTGGAGAATGTTTTGATGCTCTCAAACTGGGCAGCAAATAAATACTGCTGCACGCAGCTACTGTGCCGTAAATTCAATAGGGCTACATGGCACTGATTGGCAAGTGAAATTGGCAACATTAATATAAGTACTATAGCTGCGAATGAAATGCCTCTATAGCGAATTACTGGCCATCTTTGTGGTAGCACATCTACTGGAGTTGGACAAAAATATGGAAACACAGCGAGAAATGCGTGCTTGAGTGTAGATGCAGATGCTAGCTAAGCCTTCAGGTTGCGGTGTTGCATTTCACCACGAAAGGCAGATCTGAAATGTCCTTAATTGATTGCAGGTGTCAGTCGTGGACAGAAAACTTTTGTGTAGTTGTGAGTGCATTGTGTTGGACTGAAGAGAATTCCGAACGTGAACTAATTGTTGGTGCTCGAATGGTCGGTGCTTACGTCACCAAAGCGGCCGAAGTGCATGATGTTTCAAGAGTCACCGTATCGATGATAGCGGATACAAGGAAAGCGGAAAGACATCATCGGCTTAGTCACAACTTAGACGAAAGTGTATTTATTCATTCCAAGACGACTGCAAGCTGTTTTGAATGCCAACAGGTTTCTTACACCGTAACGTGTTGCGTTTTTGGTGTTTTCACATTTTGGTCAACCACTTGTACATATACGTCTATATCTATACCTCACTAATTATTGTGAAGTGCATAGCAGAGGGTACATACCCTTCTACTACACAGTAGGGTTTCTCCCTGTCACATTCGCATACGGAGCGAGGGAAGAATCACTTGCAAAAATTCCTCTGTACTTGCTGTAATTAGTCTGTCTCGCCTTCATGGTCCCTACGAAAGCAATACTTAGGGGGCTGTGTATTTTCCCAGTTTCCTCGCTCATTATAGGTATTGCATCATTTTTAAAATATTATTGATATTATCTGGCAGATCATTAATGTAGAACATGAACAGCAACGGTCAAACACACTTCTCTGGGGCGCACCTGACCTCGGACCTACATCTGTCGATTACTATCCATCCAAAATAACACTGTAATATTTTTTTGCTAATTGGCCCTGTGATGAATTCTGCCAAACCTGAAACATGATGTTGTACAACGGGAGACAGTTTCTCAGTGTCCGCAGCTCGTGGTCTAGTAACGCCGGCACAGTAGCTCAGCGTGTACGGTCAAAGAGCCGGCTGGTCTCTGTGATAAAAAAACTGAGCGAAAGGATCAGCAACGAACGTCAACGGATGTCATGTGACGTCCGCTACGACCAAATACGACTAACAAAACGAAAAAGAAACACATGGCTAGCGTTGCTGCCTCTGGATCACGGGGCCCTGGATTCGATTCATTACCATCATCCTTCCTGACGGTGGCTAGATTGGATTGTGTAAAGAAACTGGACTGTGTAAAAATTGGAACTTTGTACGGGCACTGATGACCGTGCAGTTGAGCGCCCCACAAACCAAACATCACAGTGGAAACCGTACTGCGCAGTAGGGAACAAGCTGAACTGAGTGATCACACTCTGGGTGAGTGCTCGGTCGCGCGAAATGACTGAGAATTACGTTTTCTCGCCTCCCATTGCTGCTCAAAGCACGCTCTTATAAGGAGGTGCTGTCTTTTCCGAACTCTGACTGGCTAGTCTCTGAGAATAGAGATTCCAGAACGGCCTGATTCGAAGTTGTAGTTTCCGTCTGTGAATGAATGTGCACGGATAAAGACGTACATTGTGCGAGAGTATTTAATAAAGAATACATTGTCCGTTGTGCCTTATAAAAACTGTTCTATTAACGAATTTCGTCCGAGAGCCATTATTAATCAGATCTGCTGTGTCATGTATCACATATCGTGCTCATCACAGTCTTTTATGTCAGGTACGTAAAAACAAAACAAAAAAATTACATACATAAAACATACAAAAAAAACACTTTCAGGCTGGAGCACTTAGATTATGTTAAAGCTTTATGTATGTGACATAAAATAATGTGATGAGCACGATGCGTAATACATGACATAGCAAATGCTCTTGATAATGGCTCACGGCCGAAATTTGCTAATAGCACGATATTAATAAGGCACAATACAGCCTACTCTTTTCTTAATCACTTAGAGGCTGTGGATCCCCACGGAAACAAAATCTTTTGGGCGTCAGTGTGTAGTAAATAGTACGGATTTTTCCAGAATAAATATTCGCTCTGCAGCAGAGAGCATGCTGAAATGAGGCATACCGGCAGATGACAATTGTGTGACACGCCGGGACACGAAACTGGGACCTTTGCCTTCCGCGGGCAAGTGCTCCATCATCCGAGCTATCCAAGCATGACTCACAACTCGCACTCACATCTTTGCTTCCGCCAATACCTCGGCCCCCACATTCCAAACTTCAAAGAAATTTTTCCGCACTCCTGCTAGAAAGGACATTTTGGAGACACAACTTAGAAAAAGTGTAGGGGATTGTTTCAGGAATGATTTCCTCTTGGAAACAATCTTCTAAGCTATGCCGAAGTAAACCTGTGAGAGCGGGCCGTCAGTTGTGCTTTGATGTCTCTATCGGTAGAGTACTGGTAATAAATTAATCCAAAGTTCTATTCCAGGTCCGACGCAAAGTTTTGATCTGCCGTGAAGTTATTCTACTTTAATTCTGCGAAAATTTTTCTAAGAATTGTTGTAATTATGAAGCAAGGAATTGTCGCTCAGCCTGCTCCATCTCAGTATTAGTTTTGAGGTGGTGTCCTGAGTCTGATATCAAAAGATCTACGACCGTGCGATATTTTCTGCGTATGACACTCAAAATCAGCTACAGAAGATGCGAGATTAGTAGAGAGAACATTTGCGCCATGTATCTGAAGTGTACACTGTAGATGTCCACTTGCGACGTGCGCTTCAAGTGTCCAGCTATTACGACCAGCCCATCTCATCACACTTTCGGCAATAATAACCAATGGAAATGTTGCAGCGTGTGTAGTTAGTTTGGGAAACATGATAGTGAAGTCACGTTGATGTGTGATATGAACGCAATGGAAAACATCTGGAATGCTATAGGGCACCAACTCTGGACCCATGTAATAATGAATTACAAGAGTCAGACAAAAATATAGAAATACTAAAAAGACGAAACCATCGTGACTTTGGATGGGAGAGACTGACTCTTCCAGCCCTGAGACCTGATCTTGTCCCATAGCACTTCCACCTCTTCCATGCGCTGAATACCGCACTCTCGGGAAGTCACCTCGAAACCAATGCTGAGAAGAAGCAGGCTGAGCGACAATTCCTTACATCGCAGGGCACCGAATTTCACCACAATAAGACAAGTCTCTAAATATCGGTTTCTTTTTGGTAACAAAGTTTCCATGTGAAAAAGTGTCGTAACTATCTTTTGGAATGTCCCTTGTGCTATGCCGAACTAACAAGACACAGCCAGAGAAAAAGCACCATAGGTGCAAAGATGCAAGCCGGTGCCACTGCCATAGAGACTCGCCGCTTGAGCAAGTTCCAGCACCGCCACGGGCGATGCTGAGGTTGAAGATATCGACTTCGCCTCGGCCAGTTATCTGCCGAGTAAAATGGCTCTGAGCACTATGGGACTTAACAGCAGAGGTCATCAGTCCCCTAGAACTTAGAACTACTTAAACCTAACTAACCTAAGGACATCACACACATCCATGCCCGAGGCAGTATTCGAACCTGCGACCGTAGCGGTAGCGCGGTTCCAGGCTGAAACGCCTAGAACCGCTTGGCCACTCCGGCCGGCACCTGCAGAGTACAATGCGCCAATGACTGGACAACGGACTGAAGCCTACTCGGAAGATAGAAGAGCAGCTCTCGCCCTCTTGGTTGTAGATCATCGTCCTGGGCTGTTGTTGTAAACTACATTTGCTATGTGCTGTGTGATTTACGTAAGATTATTTGCACATAGCCATTGGGGGCCTTTCTTGGGTTATAATACAAGCAGTGTTGCAGACTTCATTATTCAACAAGTGGCAAAGATAACCTTTTTAACTCATTTGTGTGACTTTTTTACTAATTTGTTGGAGTGTTGTAGAGCCTTCGTTCTCCTATCCTGTTACCTGACCCCGAGGCCTAGGTATGTAATAGGGGCACGGAGAAATTGTCTTTGCGGTGTACTCCACCAGAAGCCGTTCCACGAACTCGGCCTACCGTAACGACAGCGGCAACTCGGTCTCAACAGCAGTACCGACGACGCCTTTACAATACTGGCGACGAGGGTTTACAAAACTTTGTATGTAGTTAGCAGTTAAGTCATTTTACTTGAAAATGGCTACACAGCCGAAACGACGTATTGGCAAAATAAAAATAAAATAGAAATAAATAACAGTCGATGCAGCAAATTTATTCTTTCAAAAAGTTAATCACGGCTGGGTACACAGTTGCAACGAAATTATTTCTAGTTCGATTCTCGTATGCAAAATGTGTAACTTGCATACAAATTAACTGTGAAAATCTCAAGGTATAAGAACCAAACGCAGTGCCGCGCCAAACAGTAGTGATATAATGCCAGCAGTTCGAACAATGCCGCGCAGTCGTGGGCGATGCTGACCAGGACCGAATGCCATCAACATTCACCACAGAAAACAATGTCCATGACATTTTCCAACGAGTGGGTCATTAATACAGCGGTTCTCGATTGCCTCCGCGAACAGTGGGCGGATTTCCACTGTCGGGGAACTTTCCGATCGTTTTTTACAGAATCTTGGTGACTATGTTGAAAAACAGTGTCATGTACCTGTGCCATTTTGAAGTGCAGTGCCGCGTTCAGTAAAAGTTACTCGGTCTGCCGTAATAATATAAAACTTCCTTTTTGAAGTTCTCTCGTGTGTACGTTTTTGGATGGGGTCCGCCTTCAGCAAATCATAGTTTTGTTTTTTGTTCCCTACCATGTTTCACTGCAGTTGCAGCATCATCAGTGGGTTTTTCTTTTTTTTTGCTTCTTACAACAGGGTGTGGTTTCCTGCTGTATTACGTTTTTACGGTGTCTGTTTTTCTTTACAGTTTGTCATGTTTTCTTTTTTCTTCATCTTCTTCACTGTCGAGTTCTGTGTCACAGTCAGAGTGACAACTGTTTCCCTAAAAAGTAGTCTACTTCCTTCTTTCGTCGCTCATCTGAAGTATTTCTTCTGTTATCCATGGTTTCTTTGTAGTTATCTGCTTTGTACCTATAGTTTTCTTCCCACTTCTGTGACTGGCCTATTTACAGATCTCCATACCTCTCTAACTGAACTGCGTATTGAACTATTCATTATTACAGTATCCTTAGAATCAGAGAACTTCTGTATCCCCCTTCTTTGCGCGTTGCGCGTTGATACTTTCTGACTAGCCTCTTAAACTTCAGTCTACTCTCCATCATTACTAAATTGTGATGAGTCTATATCTGCTTCTGGGTACGCCTTACAATCCAGTATCTGATTTCGGAATCTCTGCCTGACCACGTTGTAAGCGAATAGGAATTTCCTTGTATCTCCCGGTCTTCTCCAAGTATACCTCCTCCTGTTGTGATTCTTGAACAGTTCGCTATTACTAGTTGAAATTTATTGCAGAACTCAGTTAGTCCGTCTCCTCTCTCATTCCTAGTACTGAGCCCATATTCACCCGTAACCCTGATTTCTATTCCTTCGCCTACAACTGCATCCCAGCCCCCCATGGTTATTTGATTTTTACCTAATTTACGTACTGAATTACCCTCTCAGTATCCTCATATAATGTATCTGCCTCTTTATCTTCTGCTTGTGACGTCGACATGCACGCCTGTACTATCGTTGTCCGTGTTGGTTTGCTGTCGATTCTGATGAGAACAATCCTATAACGCAACTGTTCACATTAACTCACTCTCTGCCCTACCTAACTGTACACAATGAATCCTGTACCATTTATATTCTTTTTTTTCTGCTCTCGATATTACCCTATGTGCATCCGATCAGAAACTCTTGTCTTCTTTCTATTTCACTTCACAGACCCCAGTATATCTATACCGATCAGCCAGAACATTATGGCCACCTGCTTAATATCCGGTATGTCCACCTTTAGACCGAATAACAGGGGCGACTCGAGGTGGCATGGAAGCAATGAGGCTTTGGTAGGCCGATGGAGGGAGTTGACACTACATCTGCACACACAAGTCACCTCATTCCCGTAAATTCTGGGAAGGGGGTGGTGAGCTCTGATGTCACGTACATTCACATCCCAGATGTGTTAAATCGGGTTCAGATCTGGTGAGGAGGGTGACCAGCACATCAATTGGAACTCGCCACTGTGTTCCTCAAGCCACTCTACCATACTCCTGCCCTTCTGACATGGCGCATTATCTTGTTGAAAAATGCCACTGCCATCGGAAGACATGACCGTCGTGAGGGGGTCGTAGGTGGTCTGCAACCAGTGTAGGATACTTCTTGGCCGTGATGGTGGCCGTGATGGTGCCTTGCACGAGCTCCGCTGGACCCATGGATGCGCAACTGATTGTTCGCCAAAGCATAATGGAGCCGCCGCCAGATTGTCCCCGTCCCGGAGCTGTCCCCCTCGAAGACAACGGATTCGCACCCTCCCATCTGCATGATGAAGAAAGTATCTGGATTCATCAGACCATGCAACGCTCTGCCACTACACCAACGTCCAGTGCAGATGGTCATGTGCCCATTTCAGTAGTAGTTGCCGAAGTTGTGATGTTAGCACTGGCGCATGCATGGGTCGTCGACTGCAGAGGCCCATCGTTAGAAGTGTTTGGTGCACTCTTTGTTCAGACATACATGTACTTCGCCCAGCATTAAAGTGTGATGTTAGTTCTGGCAGGCCACATCTCGTGGTCGTGCGGTAGCGTTCTCGCTTCCCACGCCCGGGTTCCCGGGTTCGATTCCCGGCCGGGTCAGGGATTTTCTCTGCCTCGTGATGGCTGGGTGTTGTGTGATGTCCTTAGGTTGGTTAGGTTTAAGTAGTTCTAAGTTCTAGGGGACTGATGACGATAGATGTTAAGTCCCATAGTGCTCAGAGCCATTTTAGTTCTGGCACAATTCGCCCCCTGTCTTGTTTTAGTAGTCTGCCCAGCCTTCGATGTCCGACATCTCTAATGACGGGTGCCCGCCCAACCCCATCACGTCTGGACATAGTTTCACCACATGTTGAAGACACCGACCACAGCAGTCCTCGAACACTCTACAAGTTGTGCAGTTTCCAAAATGCTCGTGTCGAGCCTCTGGGCCATAACAGTCTGTCCTCGGTCAAAGCGCTCCTTCCTCATTCTATAAATGGACAGCTAGCTCATTGCCAGCCGTAGTATTCGTTTGGCATGTCCAAACCTATTTATTGCAACGTTGTGCCCAGTTTCACTGTTCAACCAACGGGAGGTCACCTCTTGCATCTGACGCACACAGGGTAGCATACAGAATCAGCAGATATTATCTGTCTGCAGAGCAGTGATGATAACAGAGAATGTCTCGGCTTCAGAATGCGGGGCCGACCAGGGAAGCGTCAACTGCCATTACGAGGCGTGTAATGGCCGCATCATCTTGTGTTTATTCAGGAATCGCTAGACACTGCAGCTTTCAGCCAAAATTCTACGTTCCTCGACTTGTTTGTTAGCTCGGTCACCATAAATGTCCGCTATTGAGCATGTGTGGGATCTAATTATATACTGGATTAATATTGTGAATGTGATAACTTGTATGCTGTTCTTAATTCAGCTCAAACACCCACGGCAACAGTAAAATGTTACCCTGCTATAGTTCCTTAACTGTGGTGGATTAGATGCTTGATAACTAACACTTGTTTGATAGAGCAGCACCGTAACAGAAATGTAGCAACATAGTAAGAAATAACAAGCAATACTGATTATAAGGACGTTACAAAATGGTATTCAGCTTTGGTATAATTTGATGCGTGTCTCTTGTTGTCCTAAACCCACTGCAATGGAATCTAAATAGCCTTACCGTCTCTCGGCAACCTGTATATTGTCACTAGTACTGAATGTGACATTGCAGACGCTCTATTAGTGGACCAATTCTCCATAGGTAGCGACTGCTGAGTCGGAAGTTTGTCTTCAGAATACTGTACTGAGCTGATTGCAGACACTGAACTGAAGTGTCTGCTGGCTGAATCGTAAACTGCGTGAGTGGGTGTATCGTGTTTTGTCCTGTCCCGGAAGAATTCCATGTCCGCTAGTTTGAGGCCGAAGCAAATTAGTTCGCAGTTGAAACTGTTCTCTATTCCTTGCTGTGCACGCTGTCGGCGAACATGTGCGACGCGCTGGAGGAAGTGGCCATCTGGAGGTTGCTGCCTGGACATGAGAGACTCCAGAGACTGGTTGTGCCTGTGTTGCGGCGGTCTGTGATGGTATTTGTTGTGTACCTCTCGCTTTATGCACAACGTCCCTCTCTGGGGGGAGCTGGCGGGGGGGGGGGGGGGGCATAAGCTAATGAAGCCACGTGGGTTCATGGCTTCATTAGCATCGTGTTTCCTTGTTTGCCGGTATGCATATTTGATGGGTGCGTGTATGTTGCTCCCCACTGCATTCACCCGTGGCACTGTGTGCAACCCATGCAAAACAGTGGTGAGGTTGCGGCCTTTCAAGGGTTCACAGTTTCCATGTCTGTAGATGGTATGAGGTGAGAGGTGATCCGTCAGTTCATTGCGGGCTGGATGCAGCTGGTCCCGGTGCTGGGTCAGCTGGTGGGGGTGGCTGCCAGGGGACTGGACGGGCTCTCAGACTAGTTGCATACAGGTATTCTGAGTCTGCAAAAGAAAACAGCCTGGGACTTCTTCTTATATGCATATGAGTATGGTGCTTCATGATTTCATTTTTGTGGCTCATTGCGATTCCATGGGAACACTGAATCTCAAACCGAGCTGCTATGTGTATGCCTGGTAACCATACCTTTTTCCCGTATTTGTGCACTGAAATGAGTACCGTCATTAAGCTTAAAATTTTCTTGTTAGCGCTGTCGTGAAGTTCGCCTTTTCAGTGCAGGAGTGACTTTCAGACTGACGTGGATATTCAGAACGGTCATCCATGTATGTTGTGCAGCGTGCACGAGTATAAAGGCTCCGTACAGAGAGAATAAGATCAATAAAGCACTGTTTTTATTGTACTTGGTTCAAATGGCTCTGAGCACTATGCCACTTAACTTCTGAGGTCATCAGCCGCCTAGAACTTAGAACTAATTAAACCTAACTAACCTAAGAACATCACACACATCCATGCCCGAAGCAGGATTCGAACCTACGACTGTAGCGGTCGCTCGGCTCCAGACTGTAGCGCCTAGAACCGCAAAGGCCACTCCAGCTTTTATTGAACAGTTGAGCCAGATTTGTCATGTGCGATTTCACAGTTCGTACTAATCTTTCAGCGAGTCCATTGGTCTCAATATGAAACACTGCAGTACTGAATTGTGAAATGCCGTCAGTTTCACAAAAGAGTTTAAATTTTCGTGAAGTCAGTGACAATAGACTGCGGCAGTTTTTCAGTAGAGATAACCTTTGACAAAACCTGACATCAGTACCACAAATGGAAATTTGTAGGAAAGATAGATGAGGATGAGCTAGTAGCTTCCGAGAAGCAGTCGCGCAAAAGCAATATGCAGTTTTGATCAGGGCAGAAAGTATTGTCTATGTGGAGCAGGCTGGAATTTTCAATATGAGTGGTCTTTAACCAAGATCATTTCAATGTCTTTGTCAATATGTTTCCAGTAGCAATGCTCTCACGAAGTGCATTTTGTATCAACTATGCCGAATGGCACTGATGTAGCGTCTGTTTTCCTCCACAGGAATATCCACTCATGTCCGTCTGATTCTGAATATATCAGAGTGACATCTTTGTACAGTGTATGTGAATGCTTCATATTCTGGTTGATTAAGTAACTTCTTATCATCAGACCATTCCGTTTAAATGCACTGGTTGAACATAGACGAAACAGAACGTTTATGCGTAAGTTTGGCAGATAAATTGGAGATTACTGTCAAATTTTACACAGTGCGTTGATAGATGATGAGTCAAAATTTTGTCTTGTTCTACTGGCAAATGTGAAAACCAATCTACATTTGCGTGTTTTTCTGTGGGCTTGAATATACACTACTGGCCATTAAAATTGCTGCACCACTATGATTACGTGCTACAGACGCTAAATTAAACCGACAGGAAGAAGATGCCGTGATACGCAAATAATTATCTTTTCAGAGCATTCACACAAGGTTGGCGCCGGTGGCGACACCTACAACGTGCTGACGTGAGGAAAGTTTCCAACCGATTACTCATACACAAACAGCAGTTGACCGGCGTTGCCTAGTGAAACGTTGTTATGATGCCTCTTGTAAGGAGGAGAAATGCGTACCATCACGTTTCCGACTTTGATAAAGGTCGCATTGTAGCCTATCGCCATTGCGGTTTATCGTATCGCAACATTGCTTCTCGCGTTGGTCGAAATACTATGACTGTTAGCAGAATATGGAATCGGTGGGTTCAGGAGGATAATACGGAACGCCATGCTGGATCCCAACGGCGTCCTATCACTAGCAGTCGAGATGACAGGCATCTTATCCTCATGGCTATAACGGATCGTGCAGCCACTTCTCGATCCCTGAGACAACAGATGGGGACGTTTGCAAGACAACAACCATCTACACGAACAGTTCCACCACGTTTGCAGCAGCATGCACTAACAGCTCGGAGACCATGGCTGCGTTTACCCTTCACGCTGCATCACAGACAGGAGCGCCTCCGATGGTGTACTCAACGACGAACCTCGTTGCACGAATGGCAAAACGTCATTATTTCGGATGAATCCAGGTTCTGCTTACAGCATCATGATGGTCGCATCCGTGTTTGGCGACATCGCTGGGAACGCATTGGAAGCGTGTGTTCGTCATCGCCATACTGGCGCATCACCCGGCGTGATGGTATAGGGTGCCATTGGTTACACGTCTCGGTCACCTTGAAACGTCCCCTTAGAAAAATTATACACGACTGTGCTTAAACTGACACTCAATATTTTTAGCGCAACGCAATCTGACTTCCAAAAATCCCTACGAAAGAATGGCCCTGACTAGCATTAACCTATACGTTTCACAAATCACTTACCTCACAAAAATCTTCGTTACTCAAGCTACTGCAATACAGCGAGCGCCGCTACTGCCAGCTAAACAAAAGATTCAAACTACTGAAGGCACTAACTACTGATAGGTATAGTTAGCAAATGAAAGATTTTAATAGAGAACAAACGATGTATTTACCTTAGTAGTCATAATATATATATCACTTCATGACACCAATTCTTACAAATTTCAAAACTCCGCCATCTCTCTCCCCACATCCACCACTGCTGGCGGCTCACCTCCAACTGCGCAACGCTACACGCTGTTAGCATCCCGCTGCCGCTGCCCGACACTACAATGGCAGACAACAATGCAAACTAGCCGCAGACTGCGCACAGCACAGCCAGTGATTTTTCATACAGAGCGCTACGTGGCGTTACCAATAAGAAAATGTAAACAGCTTACTTACATAGCCCCCATGCTCCCCACAAAAAAATTTACAAATTGTTTTGGGCCGTGGCCAATACAGATTTGAATTTTTTTTCATAATTACAATAACAAAGAAATGAAATGCACACACTTATCTATACAATGTTGGTCAAAACTAAAATTCTCTCACAGTCCATAAACACAGTCCTGATCATTCATCATAGTAAAATTGCAGTGTTTTTTTTTTCAAAGTCTTAGCAATAAAAGAAATTGCACTTGGAAGTAGTGGATTTCTAAGCAGTCTTGAAGAAGTAGTGTTATCCTTCCAACGAAAGACAGTGCTGACTCTTGACATGCAGACAGGTAATAGGCCACAGCAGAGTCAGTCGAGGTTGAAGACTATCGGTAGGTAGGTCATCACAGAGCAGACCCACTGTAGTCCTGGTAGAGATTACTATTGGTGGGCCACCAGAGGTGCAGACCCACTGCAGTCCTTGTAGAAATAATGGTATTGGTGGGTCATCAAAGGTGTAGACCCACTGTAGTCCTTGTAGAGATGGCCAGCAGCCATCTGTTTGACTGTGCAGGCTCACAATCACCATTGAAGTGTCTTGCGGATAATATAGCAAGTCCATAACCACAACTTGTGCACTCACAAAAATTGTTTTTGAAATGTCCTTACAACCAGCAATACTGTTATCCAGTCCCTTACTGAATTATTAACACACGTGCAAACACTATCAGTCCCTACTTCTCACATATTGTCCATATACTATGACCAACAGAAATGTGTGCAGTGAAATGTAACTTACAAGTTACTTAATTTGATGAACTGGTGTCAATTACAATTTTATAACATAAGAATACAATAACAAAGGTACAAAATACATCTTTAAAGAACATAACAATACAGATAACATTTGCAGTAGTACAGGCTTTACAAAAGAATCAAAATAGCAAATACATCAGTGTTACGAAAATTACGACATAAATACATACATAAAAGATCAGAATAACTTTTGAAACATCAACTTCACACCTGATCATTAAAACAAAACACAACAAATAATGTCTGAACATATTTACAAAGAAAATAACATAGTATCTGAAAAATTCTACAACATAAATCTTATTAGCTAAACACATAAAGACAGGAAAAAGACAAATACCCAAGGGTACATAAACACATAGAGGGATAATACGAAAGGAAAGGACAGGGTTTGTTTTACTGCAGTATTTAAAATAGAGATCTCCCTTAGTTCATCATTATTCCCAAAAAGTCCTATCTAAACCTGCTTTCTGTATTCTGTTCACATCCTCTTTCAAAAATAGTTTTCCTCCACTGTACACAACTTTTTTGGCCAAACCATTTTCTTATAGCTTCTCAATGCTTTTCTTCCAATTCATCATAGTTATCTTTTTATATAGTCTACCCGCTCTTAAGCTAACTTAAAGCTACTGAGCTCAGATGCTAAACTAAGGGACGAGGCAAAGCAGCAGCACAAAACAATTTACACAAACAACAATCATAAAAAAATGGAAATTGGCAAAAAAGGCAGCAACATTACAACTAATATAAGGCAATGCGCAGCAAACAAGAAAAATAAATCAGTAATAAAATTGGCTTAACCTAGTAATACAAAGTGACATTCAGTAGCACTATGAATGGCAAACAGCAGCAGCAAATGCTATAACTTATACCTAAACATGACAAAGCTCAAGCAGAAAAAATGTTACACTAAAGACAACAATGCAGATAAGGACAATGTCTATTCACATCTTAATGTCTCTGCAATTAAAGTGGTGCACCACAAAAACTAATGCCACAACAAATTACCAAGTGCTTGAAAAGAAAATTATATATACAGTTACTGTTATTAGTCGCTTCTTATTGCTCTTTCCATTCCAAGAGCTCCTTTTTCGAAGAATGTGGATCATAAAATAATTATTTAATAGATCTGTCGACAGAAAGTGTTCACATTAGCAAATGCATTTAATTTTATAAAACCAATGCTGCAACACAGCTGGAAAACAGATATCAAATGAAATAAGCAACTATGGACAAAGCATAAAAATATCATTCAATAGTCATGTGACATTTCATAAGTTAGTAGAATTCTCTCAACTCTCGTAGAAAGACGTTTGTTATAATCACGTGTCAGATGTAAGTATCTTTCTCAGTAATGAGCGTGTCGTATTTGCGGTGCTTTCTACAAAGGAATGTCAATAGTGAGGATAATGGCCTCCTTTTTTTTTTCACCTGTGCCTCTGAAAGGCACACACTAATGGCTTTCTTTTGTCAGGTGGTTGTCGCGCAGCTGGGTGCCCACGACGCATTACGTGCAGGTGGTCACTCAACTGTCTTGAAATATTTACGATACCAGTTTCCGCTACAGTGGCAGTCTCATATAAAAAAAATCACAGGTCAAGAATTTGCGTTACACATCAGTAGAAACAAAATCCTATTGATATAACAGTGTCCGAAAAATTTTCGTCCGCATTGTAATACATTCACGCATTTACATACATTTCATAACTCTTAAAGTGCGATTCTTGGTTTCCAACAACCTTTTTCACAAACCAGAGTCCCTAACCTCTACTCATTATTTCTTACCTTATTCGTCGACACTTCTTCAATATTCCATCATAACAGATAAGTAGCAAAATCAAATAACTCATATAGCATCACCTTATTGACCATAAACATACCACAACAGCATAATACACATAGTCATCGTAATAATAACACCATAACACCTCAGTCAAATCTCAAAATCGTCGTAGCTTCCTCCAATAATTTCAAAACCTAAAAAAAATTCTCTGCCCATGTCAAAAGTGTCATCTACCTCAAACGTACTTTAAAAATCATGATCCCATACCAAATACGTCATTCAAAGCTCTCATAGTATCACAATGGTTCCGAAAAAAATATGAACAGTTCACAAAGTACAGAAAAAAATACAATTTCGTAAGTGTGAAGTTATCCAACTGTGTAATTACGAAAACATCTGTCACTGATGTAATATAATAAATGTTTGTTTCTCTCAGTTAAATGATCAGATAGCTGTGTGATTTAATGTGTTAGAGAAATACGGTACCGATGTGTAAAGTTGTATAAGCAAATACCATATTAGCTACAGCTCCTTGTGCTTGCCACACACATGGTACACAAAGTAAGCGTGTACCTCCCTGAGGATTAATGTAATTATACCCTCAGGTGTTACAGAATACAGCAATGGAATGAAATGTATCACGGGAAACTTTATTTGTAATTCAATAATCTTTAAAAATAAATGTTTTAAGTACAAAATTAATCACTCAAATACGTGTCCTGTAGCGCTAAATTGTGCGTCTTGTTTTAACATAATCTCTGTCATTACTTAAGGGTAAAAAATGTGCCAGGTGTCGTAATTATCGTCGTCCGTAAGCAAAGTTCTGTGGAAGTCAATGTACTTCCCTCGTAATAAACAAAAGAGAAATGCTATGCGTATAGATATTGTAGTTATTACGTACAGTACCATGATCAAGAAAGTACTACACTGTAACGTATTGTTGTGCTACAAAAAAAAAGGCTGTCTTATTGTAGCTACACCACAAAGTTACTACTAAAACATGTTGTACTTTCCAGAAGAATTCAGAAAAACTGTGCAAATATAAAGCAGTTATAGCACAAAAGCAACAATGTAAATTGTGTCACACATTAGTAGCGTCGTGATATAATTGTGTAGCTGTCAAAGAAACCAAATGCTAAGTCATCTTTAATCCCACAGAAAGTACTTCAAATAAAGAATGTCTTTTTGAGTAAACCAAAATGTTGCATGAAAATCTCATTAGCAGTGCCGGTATGTTCTAAGTATGTGCGCCTTAAAGTCGTTACGTGATTGCGCAACTAACAAGCAAGAATGTACAAATAACAACACTGTGTCGTCTGTTCACTATAATAATGCATTCGTAATTTCTGTTTAAATAAGTTCTCTTGGTTCTTGACTGGATATTTAACTTCAAAATATTGTTGCATGTTAACAGTTTCTCAGTGTGACAAATCGTACTACTAATGTAAAGTGAAAAGTTTTATAGCAAGGACTAAGTTAAAAAGCAGATTATATTTCAATAAACGGTTTTACATGTGAAATGTGGTGTAAACCTTTACTCTTCCTAGTACGCAGAGTTTCAACTTGAACGCAATTATCATGCCGTATACGTCGGTAAAGAATGCTAAAATTTTTCTCAAGGTTAGCGTCTATGTTATTTTTCGCGGAGCCAGCCGGCGCACGTGGCTGCCTGCGGTGCGAGTCATTGTCTGTCTCTTTGTTGGCGCGCGTCGTTATTGGGACTGGGAGACCTAACTTCTACAAATTCACCTTGACGAGGAGGCCCTGCCCTGTTTGAAGCTCGCCAGTTCTGATGCAATTCAGGTCTGTCGTTACGATCATATCGTCTGTCGTCATGTCGGTAGTTCCTGTAGTTTCTTTCTTGTCGATTAAGTGGTGGAGAATTTCTCCCTGAATTATCACTGCACGGTGGACCGTTGCGTCTGACGTTATTCTGTCTCCCATGATAATAATTGTTTTGGTTCCCATATTGTCTGTTTCTATGGCAGTCTCTGCGATAGTCATTACCATGGAGGTGCGAACTTTCCCTGTAATTATTACTACTCTGCCAACGGTTGTAATACAGGTGGTGTCTGTTTTGGTCACGATTTGTGTTGTGAGAATATCCTTGTCGCCTCCAGTTATTATTTCGTTCATCACGGAATTGCAACGGATGTGACCTAAAATTGTTGTGTTTCTGTTTTCACGTTCCGCGATTGTCAATGTCAATTTCTAGTTCTTGTAACAGTCCCTGAAAAGCTTCAATGTCGTCTTTGCATCGTCCTGCTAAAATAATATGCCGTAAATGTTCAGGCAATTTGATTAAGCAAATGCGGATGAGTTCTGACGGGCTGTATGGGTTTGAAAGATACTGATTCTTATGTAACATGTCTTCAAAATATTTCACAAGACTTGAAAATTCAGATTGTTCGAAATTTTTCATCATTATGATGCCATGTTTTACTCGGTCTTGTGTAGCTTGAGACCAATATGCCGAGATGAAGGCATGGTAAAATTCTCCTTCACTGTGGCAATCGTGAATGACCGATCACATTCTTACAGCTGGTTCATTCTCTAAATAGCCACACATAAATTCTAATCTGTGCCCTAATGACCAGTTGGAGGGAAAACAATGAGAGAATTGATGAAGCCACGCTTGTGGATGAATGTCGTTGCCAGAATTCTTAAATGTCTTATAGTCAAAATCATCGTGTCGGCGGGTCGCATGTCGGTCATTGTTACGTCGTTTCGGCGGTCCCATCTCAAAATTCGGTGTACTTTGCCTATTTCTTTCATAATCTCCAAAGTGCCCTGTTTTGAATTTGTATTAATGTGAACGTTTTCAGAAACGCTTATAATGTGAGTCGATGCCTTGTGCAATGTGAATCGTGTTACTTAAATACACAGTCCTTACAGAACGTTCCGGACTAATTTTATTCGTGGCGGATAAGTGATTTCACGACAGTCACTACGGTGGCTTCTTGAGCGAACAACAATAAAGTATTGGGTGTATGGAGACGCAGTAGCTTTGGTTCGCTGCAAGTAGAGATATCACTGACGAAAATGATGGCCCAGCATTTTTTTCTGACTGGCAGAGGTTGGCAGGAGTCATGTGTTCTACGGTGGTTGCTGTACTTGACGAAGCAAGCCGGGAGGAGAAGAAACAGCCGTCTTCTGTTCAGGCCTGGCCGAGGCTAGACCAAGCAGGCAAGCGTGGCCCTGCTGTGGACGGTCATCAGGGTTGAGAAAGCTAGGCTGAGAGGTTAACTAGGTGCAGTTAACGATTTCGCAGTCTTTATACTTTAAATTTGCTTAACCGGTAACTTCGCGCTATTTTTCGGCATTTCGTGATCGTAATTCTCAGTATTTTCCAGTTAGTCTTTAAGACTGCAACTACATTTTGCCATGTTGGCTTTGTGATGGCGGGCAGTTCCAGATAGGCTTAAAGAGTACTTCATTTAACTAGTCTGTGTAAAATCTTATGGAACTTAACTGCTAAGGTCATCAGTCCCTAATCTTACACACTACTTAACCTACAGGGTGTTTCAAAAATGACCGGTATATTTGAAACGGCAATAAAAACTAAACGAGCAGCGATAGAAATACACCGTTTGTTGCAATAAGCTTGGGACTACAGTACATTTTCAGGCGGACAAACTTTCGAAATTACAGTAGTTACAATTTTCAACAACAGATGGCGCTGCAAGTGACGTGAAAGATATAGAAGACAACGTAGCCTGTGGGTGCGCCATTCTCTACATCGTCTTTCTACTGTAAGCGTGTGCTGTTCACAACGTGCAAGTGTGCTGTGGACAACATGGTTTATTCCTTAGAACAGAGGATTTTACTGGTGTTGGAATTCCCCCGCCTAGAACACAGTGTTGTTGCAACAAGACGAAGTTTTCAACAGACGTTTAATGTAACCAAAGGACCGAAAAGCGATACAATAAGGGATCTGTTTGAAAAATTTCAACGGACTGGGAAAGTGACGGATGAACGTGCTGGAAAGGTAGGGCGACCGCTTACGGCAACCACAGAGGGCAACGCGCAGCTAGTGCAGCAGGTGATCCAACAGTGGCCTCGGGTTTCTGTTCGCTGTGTTGCAGCTGCGGTCCAAATGACGCCAACGTCCACGTATCGTCTCATGCGCCAGAATTTACACCTCTATCCATACAAAATTCAAACGCGGCAACCCCTCAGCGCCGCTACCATTGCTGCACGAGAGACATTCGCTAATGATATAGTGCCCAGGATTGATGACGGCGATATGCATGTGGGCAGCATTTGGTTTACTGACGAAGCTTATTTTTACCTGGACGGCTTCGTCAATAAACAGAACTGGCGCATATGGGGAACTGAAAAGCCCCATGTTGCAGTCCCATCGTCCCTGCATCCTCAAAAAGTACTGGTCTGGGCCGCCATTTCTTCCAAAGGAATCATTGGCCCATTTTTCAGATCCAAAACGATTACTGCATCACGCTATCTGGACATTCTTCGTGAATTTGTGGCGGTACTAACTGCCTTAGACGACACTGCGAACACCTCGTGGTTTATGCAAGATGGTGCCCGGCCACATCGCACGGCCGACGTCTTTATTTCCTGAATTAATATTTCGATGATCGTGTGACTGCTTTGGGCTATCCAAAACATACAGGAGGCGGCGTGGATTGGCCTCCCTATTCGCCAGACATGAACCCCTGTGACTTCTTTCTGTGGGGACACTTGAAAGACCAGGTGTACCGCCAGAATCCAGAAACAATTGAACAGCTGAAGCAGTACATCTCATCTGCATGTGAAGCCATTCCGCCAGACACGTTGTCAAAGGTTTCGGGTAATTTCATTCAGAGACTACGCCATATTATTGCTACGCATGGTGGATATGTGGAAAATATCGTACTATAGAGTTTCCCAGACCGCAGCGCCATCTGTTGTTGACAATTGTAACTACTGTAATTTCGAAAGTTTGTCTGCCTGAAAATGTACTGTTGTCCCAAGCATATTGCAACAAACGGTGTATTTCTATCGCTGCTCGTTTAGTTTGTATTGCCGTTTCAAATATACTGGTCATTTTTGAAACACCCTGTAAATTATCCTAAGGACAAACACACACACCCATGCCCGAGGGAGGACTCGAACCTCCGCCGGGACCAGCCGCAGAGTCCATGGCTTTAACTAATCTCCATACATTTCTGGGATCTCGCTGTTTTTTAATTATTTCTTATTTTCTTTTTTATCTATTTCCTACATTTAAACCAATTTTCTTGGTTTGTGTGATGCCGCTTTGTGCTAGACAGAGTCTCACATATTTCAGTTCAAATAATCATCCCATTGTGTTTGTACCTCTTTCAACAATACTTCATTGGTGCTTTTTAATTTATCCAGTTATTTCCACACGTAAATTACTGAAAAAAGGTGCACTTTCTTTGTGATAAGTTAAACGTGGCATGAGATCGTATTTCAGGTCGCTTATGACGCTATGTAAACTCCTCATCGTTTCTCTGCTTGCTTAGTTTGCTTCAACTCCAATCTAAAAAATAATATTTCTAGAGATATTATGACACATCATTTAAAATCTAATTAAAATTTCTTTTGCCAGCTAGCACATAATATCGAGGTGGAATAGTGCATCTGGTGCCTTTTAGGTACCTACCTAGTCACTGCGTTCGATCATTTTTTTAATTTGCTCGGACTGTCAGAGATTAACCTCCGTTAAAACCCGATTCATTTTAGCGGTGTTTCTTTTATGTAGTCACCTTCGTCAGACAGACGAAGCCTACTACCCAACCGATTGCCTGCAATGTACTATTAAATTGTCCTACATGTCACCATCCCCCTGCAAATTGATCAGAACAGTAGAGGCGTGAACAATCGCGCCATTCGACGGACCTTTTGCCACGTGAGAATCTTACTTCCACACGCTACAGTTTAGTAGATATAATGTCTTAAACATGATGTTTCCTAGTGCTGCGAGTAGGGAGTCTGAAAGTTATGATGTTACGATGAAGGCATAGACGCACACCATTCTTGTTTCGTACGGTAACGACAAACAGATTCATGCCTGCATCGCTACATCACACGTTCAACGGTCACTGATAGCCCGCTGACTACACCACAGATGAAAAAAATTGTTTGGCCTTCGGTGATGTCGCCCCATGCAGATCTTGGAAAAAAATGTTGTTCGAGTATGTTCAGCTGACTTTCACAATTAACGTATAAAGAATGTGAGCTATCTTGACTACCAATAGAGTTTCGAGACTGGATTCATAAAAAATACCAGAAAAATTAAGATTAAAGTGTTCTACATAGTCTCTATCCCACACTTACGTACAACACACAGAACGTCAATACAACCATGTGAAAATGTCATAACAGTCGTTCTTTGGGACGCTGTTGAACTCGCGTCCCACATTGGCTTGAATGTAGGTTGTGTCGTAAAGCGTTACCCTTGCTGCGAATTTATGCACTTTGGCGTTTTTTTGAGTGCAGTAAGCAGGTTTTATGTTTGTTCCTATTACAAGGTTGTTAACTTTCTCTTTACATTCTATCTCATTAAAAGATTATATTCCTGCCTGTGCTGTTGTTCCAACCGCAGCAATGAAATTATTACCGTGGAGTAATCTGGTGAAACTTACTTTCTAAATTTCTACATTTTTTTCCAAACTCCCAGTAGAAGTCTATACACAAACGTTATGTTGCTTCTCAATACACTGTCTTCGCTGCACAAATCCAGACAATGGCTCAGTTCTAGAATTGGTATTTAAGACTACAATCGAAGAAGCAGGATGCCGTGTAATTTCGAGCCACGCGGAGTCATTATTACGGTGGGGAAATCCATTGCCCCATGGGTCATCTGCCGTTTCACGTATCGCGTTCGTTGATGAGCTAAAACCCCTGCAGGCGGTACCAAGGCATTTGCCTTAATGCTTAGCATTTATTATATCCTGGTGCTGTCATCGCATTCCGCTTGAATTACATAGCATTCTTAGGTTCTTGTATCAGCCGGATCAATTCTCCGAACGAAGAAGCAGACGTCGACGTTTTTCATAAGGCCAGTATTTCTGAGTATTCAGCACGACGATGTATGTTACCGGGAATCGGCAGGCGATGTTTACGGTGTGCGACTCGTGAATTCGTGCGCAGCTTACGTAACACAGCAGGCGCGCAGCTTTACAAGCTCCTGATCCGAACAAGGAATGTGTGTGTGTGTGTGTGTGTGTTTGTGTGTGTGTGTGTGTGTGTGTGTGAACGCGGCCGTGGTTGTAAGTAACTGATAGTACTGAAATTATGCTAATTTTGTGCTCTGAGACTATGTTCACCAAGAGAAGAGTCCCCGATCTCCTCTTACGCTAGATTCTGTCCGTACAGAGGCGTTCCATATTGATTCCCACTTCAGTTTTTCCTATAATGTGTGGTGCCCTTTCTGACCCATGATTACAGCTGTAAGTATGCAGTGCTCTGGTCTAACTGCAGGAGGCAGGACAATCAGTAGAAGTGTAATCCCTGCACCGTGCAGCCTAATTTTACGACTTCTGCCTTTACGTGAGAAGACTACATGGGGTGTAATGATCAACCACCGAGCTGGCGACATGGTTTGGGTGGAACGAGGAAGGAGGGTGTAAGACTGCTGATATTCACAGGCGACTGGTGGCTGTGTTTGGAAAGAGTGCTCCGTCAAAAAAAGTTCTTCCCCTTACCAGTCGGCAAACCGCGGCGGCTATCGCTGAAATGAGGTTCCGGATACTGCTATGCCTATTGTGTTTACCATCTGTTTGGGGCTGCGAAGAAACCTCTGCACGGACATCATTTCTCAGACTTTCACGAACTGCGAGCAGCCATCGTGTGGCGGGTGGAAAACATTCCAGAAAAGTGTTTTGAGGAGGGCTTACTGTAATTAAAGGGGCCAAGTCAGGTAAACATCGGGGGTGTTCCAGTATCTGGCACCCCATTTCAATGATGGCAGCTGAGGTTTTCCTACTCGTCGTCTTGTTATGAGAGCACCTTTCTCCAATCACGGCCACCAACCGCCTGCGAATATCCGCAGCGTTAGACACTTCTTCACCAAACTACGTCACCAACTTGGTTCGTGGTGATTACACTCCGTATTTTCCGCTCACCTAATGGCAGCTTTTGGAGAACTGGGCTGTACTGTGCAGCCATCTGCAGTTAGACCAAAGTACTAAATGATGGGTCACATAGCGAACCGCGCATTATAAGAAAAACTTAAGAGTTAACTTCCATTCAGCTACTCCTCCTAGGCGCTCAGCAAATATGAGTGTCTCCTGTGCTGCGTGAGGCGTCCCACTATGTGTAAAGGATCTCTGTTGGAACCGTCCAGCCTATAATCAGGTCTTATTCCTCATACTGGCAAAAGTGAAAGAACACACCGGAGGATAAAACGGCCAAACTAAAAGAACATATCGGAGGATAAACCCTTCATTTAGGACACTTGGAAATAAAGAACTTGCGATACACGTGGTAAAAGAGACTGTCATGGTGAACGTGTCGTACTTCTTTGTAATGTGATGATGAGAAGCGTTTTGGTGACCGAAGTTGCTCCGGACGCAAATCCAAGGATTCGCATTTCTACTCCGATCGGTTCTAGGACTTACTATTCCAGTTGTCGAAACTTTCCCCTTAGAGAATACTTCACATACGAGTCGAAAGACAGTGGATTTGAATCCACTGTGAAATGGCTGCCCCAGATGATTCCCACTATGCCTACAGGCAGAGGCATACTACAGCAGTCGGATCTTGTGCAAAAATATTAAAGGATCATTTTCTTCGAAACCCTGTAATTGTCTCCCATTGCGATAAGTAAGTTTGATATTTGGCCCAAAGGTGACTACAACCTTTCTCTGTAATGGTGGAGAAGCGTGGCGCCCTATGACATCACTCTTGGGTTCGACCACGCTTCAAAGAGCAAGACAAGGTGTCGATACATGCGAAAAAAAAGGCCACAGCTCAGAAGTTCATGAGAGCTGTAAGGTGGGTTAGTTACGTCACATTGGAAACAAATTTCACCCCAGTTCTTCCCAATGCCACGGTGGTCGTGTCAGCCCCTTCTCCTGACACCTCTGCGATGGAAGTCAGAACCGCGACATCTAGCGTTGAAATGACTCGGTTTTCTTATGAATAGTTGACGAAAATCTTTCAAACACCCTGCCACTCGAAATCGACAGGAAATGGCCTCATGGGGTGGCATAAAGGGCGTCAACGAAAACACCCCTTTCCTTGGGGTGTTGATTCCCACACATTTCGCTGTCGAACGACAGTTTGCAGTGCGAGTGACAGGAATACAATCATGACAACGTCCGACACTGCTGCCTCCCGTGGGTGTGTCAAGCCTACTCTAAGATCGCTGGGCTGCAACTCCACTGAACGTGATCTGACCCCTTTGGAGCGCAGTGTGCCCACAGTTATGTTTGCCCTTGTACAGAGGGTGGAACCACTAGTAGTAGTAGTATGGTATTCTGCCTCACGGCAGGTCTTGTCATGGGTTAAGTCCCTTCCACTTTGGCTGTCCGTAGCCAGTCTTTTCATTTGTGAATATTTGTCTGCTTCGGTATTGTCCAGCATTTGATATCTTCCCTCCACCATTCCTTCTATTCCTTCCTTCAATAAACAGTCTCTCCTCAAACAATGCCCAATCCAGTTCCGTTTTCTCTTTCTGATGACTTTCAGCATGTTTCTTTCTTCTCCAACCAAATGTCCAGGTCCCCGCACCATATAGTGCAACGCCCCATACACAACATTTGGCAAGTCTTTTCCTCAGATCTTTGTTTAGTGGTCCACAAAGTAACTTCTGTTTCCTCTTGAATCCTTCTTTTGCCATTGCAATTCTTTTTCTAATTTCTCTTGAGCATTACATATAATTCGTTATTACACTTCCCGAGTAATTGAAGTTACTCACGTGCTCTATTTCCTCTCCCTCTATTTTCATACGGCATTTTCTCCCCTTCCCTCCAGTTACCATGCTTTTCATTTTCTTCTTGTTAATCTTCATTCCATATTCTTCTAATTTTGTGTTTATTCCATCTAACATTTGTTCCATTCCTCGTGCACTCTCTGCCATCACAACCATGTCGTCTGCAAATCTTACACACTCCAATCTCCGACCCCCTATACAAACTCCTCTCCTTCCATCAAAATTTTCACTAATAACTTCCCCCGGATATATATTGAACAGTGTTGGTGATAAACAACAACCTTGTCTCACACCTCTTCCCAGTTCAATTTCTTCATTCATCACACCTCCTATTCTTACTCTAGCACTCCGGTTCGAATATAAATTTCTAATTAGCAGTCTATCCTTCCAATAAACTCCATGTTTCCTTAGGATTTTAATCAGTTTGTCCCATCTGCCACTGTCAAAAGCCTTCTCAAGATCAATGAACACAACATACACCTTCTTTTTCTTCCCCCTGTACCTCTCCCCTATCACTCTCAGTAGCCCCATGGCATCTCTAGTTCCCACTCCTCGTCTGAAACCACATTGTTCATCTCCTATTACGCAATTCTGCTTTCGATATAACCTTCTGTTGAGCCACTAGGAAACGTTCAAAACCATTCGAAGAAATCTGAACATGATCCAAAGCCGCAAAGACTGTTTATGTTTTTTCAGCCCTCCTACGGCGTGATTACATTTTGTGCAACATTACCATGTGCGTGAATAAAACGGCAAAGGTTCCCTGGAGATCCACTAGTTCGGCAACACCCTCGGTGCCACCCAAGCACCTTTGTTGGGCATGTTTAAAACATGGCTGCTAGAAACTTAGACAAATTAGCCTCGCGGCTGCTATAGCACCTGAGGGTGAAGCAACCCCTCTGACACCCCTTAGGTATGGATTGCCTACATTCAGGCTAGAGCAGCAGTGAGGCTGAATTGATGCCGAAGTTTGTGACAGATACATCTGTAACGTGCTCAACAAAGATACGTGGGTTGCACTGAGAGCATTACCAAACTATGGAATCTTAGAGGGACCCTGTGCCATTTTATTCATGCGCATGTTGATGTTGCACTCATCGCCCGTCCGTGATCATGCTGCAGGAGGGAGCGATACAGGAGAGCTGAGAAAGCACAAACACTTTTTGCTGCTTCGTATCACGTTCAAATCTCGTAGAAAACTTTTCAACGATCCCATGTGGTTCCATACTATATACCAGAGTCACTCGAAAGGGGTCAGATCACGTTCAATTTGGTTGACTGGGGTTAGGTTTCGTGTAGAATTGATGAACCTATTTCCATATGTGTCGATTTCTACTTACTTTTGGTTCAGTCACCAGTACTACGAGCAGACAGATGGAGCTGCGATTAGAAGCTTGTTGCCACCTTTTATTGCCAATTTTTTTTTATGAAAGATTACCAGGAACGTGCCTTGGAGTCGGCAGTTTTAAAACCTGCGTGTTTTTCTCTTTTTTCAGATATGTAGGCGATACTTTCGTTGTTTGGCCTCATGGCAGTGAGAATTTGAACGACTTGTTAGAACACCTGTAGTCTTTGTTTCTCGATAAAGGTGGAAAAGGATGGCTGTCTTCCCTTCCTTAATCTGTTGGTCAGGAGGAAGTTGATGGTATGTTGGGACATGCCGTTTACAGGAAGCTTACTCGTACTGACTTGTATCTGCAAGCTGACATTTGCCAACATCTGGCTCAACATGAAGGATTACTCAGTACCTTAGTTGACGGTACCCATGATCCGCTGCTCGCGGTCTAGTGGCTAGTGTTGCTGCGTCTAGATCGCGGGTCTCGGGTTCGAATGCCGGCCGGGTTGGGGATTTTCTCTGCCCGGGAACTGGGTGTGTGTGTCGTCCTCATCATTTCATCGTCATCATTCGTGAAAGTGGCTAGATTGATTGTGTAAGAATTAGACCGTGTACGAACTGGGACTTTCTACGGGCGCAGATGACGGCGCACTTGAGCGCCCTACAAACCAAACATCATCATCACAGTGCCCATATCACCTCAGATCCTGAGAGTTCGTCAGCTGAGTTAGCCCATCTCGAGATCACTTTCTAAGATCATAGTCCTTATTTGTTATGTGAAAAATGATCTTGGTTTGCCTAAGGCGGGTCTCTACCGTATTCCTTGCAGTTGTCAGACTGCCGGCACTGTGGATGACCGGTGTATTGCGCAGTATAAGCATTAAACACGCGTTGCAATGGCCGAGCGAATCCGCCATTGCACAATATTGTCTTGGCACCGGTCATCCTTTGGAATATAACAAGACAGTGAATCTGGCCTGCACTTCCACCTAGTAAGATACAGTTATTAAGGGCGTAGTTGAAATTTAATTAACTAGTTACCTCTAAATTAAAGGTGGTGGTTTTTGTTTTAATTCTGCATGGAATCCTACTCTTTCCCTTGTCAAAAACAGAAGGACAGATTAATGCTACCTCAGCCGCTGATTATAAACTTCACTATCGACGACTTCTGACGTCAGTCATATTTGGTTTGTCTAGGCGCTAGTGTTTGCAGTGTACGTGTGCATGTGTGTGTGTGTGTGTGTGTGTGTGTGTGTGTGTGTATGTTTGTTTCTGTGTTTTTATGTGTTTGTGTGGGTGTGCGTGTTATCTTTCCGGAGATTCTCTGCAAAACGAAGTCTTGAAAATGGCAAGGTGTGCTCCTGTCGACATATTGGCGGTTGTCGAAGACGTCATCCGACTGTATTCCCGTTATTTGTACCAAAACTAATTATGTTGTCAGCTATGTAAAGGAAAAACGAAACTGAGAGTTGAAAATTATTTACAGTTCTTATATGTTTTTCTTCTTCCTCCTTACTTCTACCTGTTTTTGAGTAAATCGTTCACACACTGAGTGCTCTCTGTAAAAATTTCAGTATATTCATGTAAGTTTATCCTGCCATCTTTGTCCCTTACCGTAAAGTTTTCACATTTTTAAAACAGCTAAAAATCGAATGGAACTTTGCGTATTCCTACAACTAAATAACAACTGCAGATGTTTTTCCTAACAAGTTTTAGGACTTAAATTTCTTTAAGTTTGTTGCATTGTTGACAAAGAACACTAACTCTGTATTTTCAAAGAAGATTATTTAAAATCGGCTCTTTATGCCGTTGAGGACATTTATAAGGATAGCTATTTTGTGTTTGTGTTAAAGGCGAAATAACTACACTACTGGCCATCAAAATTGCTACACCAAGAAGAAATACACATGATAAACGGGTATTCATTGGACAAATATATTATACTAGAACTGACATGTGATTACATTTTCACGCAATTTGGGTGCATATATGCTGAGAAATCAGTACCCAGAACAACCACCTCTGGTCGTAATAACGGCCTTGATACGCCTGGGCATTGAGTCAAACAAAGCTCGGATGGCGTGTACAGGTACAACTGCCCAAGCAGCTTCAACACGATACCACAGTTCATCAAGAGTAGTGACTAGCGTATTGTGATGAGCCAGTTGCTCGGCCACCATTGACCAGGCGTTTTCAATTGGTGATAGATCTGGAGTATGTGCTGGCCAGGACAGTAGTCGAACATTTTCTGTATCCAGAAAGGCCCGTACAGGACCTGCCACATGCGGTCGTGCATTATCCTGCTGAAAAGTAAGGTTTCGCAGCCATCGAATGAAAGGTAGAGCCATGGGTCGTAACACATCTGAAACGTAACATCCACTGTTCAGAGTGCCGTCAATGTGAAGAAGAGACGTGTAGCCAATGGCACCCCATACCATCACGCCGGGTGGTACGCCACTATGGGGATGACGAATACACGCTTCCAATGTGCGTTCACCGCGATGTCGGATGCGACCATCATGATGGTGTAAACAGAACCTAGATTTATCCGAAAACATGACGTTTTCCATTAGTGCAACCAGATTCGTCGTTAAGTACACCATCGCAGGCGCTCCTGTCTGTGATGCAACGTCAAGGGTAGCCGCAGCCATGGTCTCCAAGCTTATAGTCCATGCTGCTGCAAACGTCGTCGAACTCTTCGTGCAGATGGTTGTTGTCTTGCAATCGTCCCCATCCGTTGACTCAGGGATCGAGACGTGGCTGCACGATCCGTTACAGCCATGTGGATAAGATGACTGTCATCTCGACTGCTAGTGATAGGACGCCGTTGGGATCCAGCACGGCGTTCCGTATTACCCTCCTGAACCCACCGATTCCATATTCTGCTAACAGTCATTGGATCTCGACTAACGCGGGCAGCAATGTCGCGATACAATAAACCACAATCGCGATAGGCTACAATCCGACGTTTATCAAAGTCGGAAAGGTGATGGTACGCATTTCTCCTCCTTACACGAGGCATCACAACAACGTTTCACCAGGCAACGCCGGTCAACTGCTGTTTGTGTGTGAGAAATTGGTTGGAAACTTTCCTCATGTCAGCACGTTGTAGGTGCCTCCACCGGAGCCAACCTTGTGTGAATGTTCTGAAAAGCTGATGATTTACATATCGCAGCATCTTCTTCCTGTCGGTTAAATTTCGCGTCTGTAGCACGTCATCTTCGTGATGTAGCAATTTTAATGGCCAGTAGTGTTTTGCAGATTTTAGGTAAATTTGTATGTGGATATTTCTGGTTATTATGGAATACCCAGAGGAAAAGAGCTTACAGTTTAACGACCCGTCGCTGTCGGCTGCACTAAGGATGGAGGCCACGCTCGGGCTGGGGAAGAGTAGGGAGGGTATTATGCCATGTCCTTATCAGAGGAAACATTCTTTGCCTTAAGCCGTGTATTCAGATGAAACTGGAAACCTAGGACAAGCAATAAGCAATACAAAAGCTGTCTCATTTGTTGCCAATGAACACCTATTCACCTGCACGGCTCCCTCATACACACACATACACACACACACACGCACACACACACGCACACACACACACACACACACACACACACACACACACACACACAACTCCTTCAAGGACAATGGCATTTTATTCACAAGTGATGACACAGATAGGAGTACATAACAGGAAACTGAGACCAAATGGAACACTAATGTTACGTTAAAGGACGGGCAGACTGTCGAATCAATACAGAGTGTACCCATCTGATGCCAAAGAAGGCGTAAATTCTCTCATGCAAACTATCGTAAAGGTGCCGAAAGGCATCCTGTGATAGACTGTCCCAAGCAACATGCACCTTTTGTTGTAATTCGATAACGGTTCTTGTAGATTTAAGGTACATGTAAGTTCCCTCTTCACCTAGTCTCAAACAGTGAGAGATCTGGTGATCTTGCTGGCGGGTATTGTACACTATGAAGCGCACATTACGTCGTATCAGCCGTATAGGGAAGTGCATTGTCCTGCTGAAAACATACATCGCCTTCCTGTGAAAGAGGTGGTAGTAGCATGGTGATAACGACCTGTGCAATGTAGTGGACACTGGTTGCTTTATCCTTCAGAAACACAAAATGTGACCTCGACTTTAACTCATGGAGCCCAGACTATGAAGCAGCGTGAGTTGGTATCTTTGTGTTGTGATTGGATGCACTCCAGAATAAGCCGCCCAGCAGTTCTATGCCGTTACACGGCTTTATTCATCAACCACTTACAGAGAGAACCTTCTCTCATCACTGAACAACAGAGTGCCATTCCACTCTTCAACTGACTCTTTCACAACACGAGAGTGGCTATACATAGCAGTGTCATGCTGTCAATGCTAGCCCGGCCAGAGCCTGCTGCAAGTGTAATGTGTGCCCAGATTTCTTCCCCGTATGATGTTCAGTCAGCCACAGTTACTTGCACATTACGTCGATCCAGATGTGCGTCTGTACTACGTGGAAAACCAGAATCTGGTCAACGGGTGTGGGAATATTTCACAGACCACTGCTGTAAACAACAACACACCACCGATACGTTGTGCAGCAGCCCTTCGATACGTCCCCTACAGTGAATGTTGCACAAACTGTTCACCTCTCAGCTCAGCACGTTTACTGCCTGCAGAGTCAAAATGGAGGCACTCAGACAAACCTCCAGAGGGCCATCTGATCGCCGATCACTATGACAAATGAATCACTAATATTACAACTCCTCATATGCACATATGATACCTCGGTTCCATTGAAAAGAATCCTTGAGGGTGTCACTTTTCGTCGGCAGCAAGCGAAACACATACTTACGTATACACAAGATTTTAATTCTTGCCTGAGGCAATGGACAACATTGTTTCAGAAATGAATTAAAATTTTTCCAGTACCACAGTCCGAACAAGGTTTTCAGGAGGTTTCCCATGCTCATCAGGCGAATGCCAAAATTGGAAATCCCCTCGCATGTTCTCTCATTTGGACTCCATTCTGCTCCCTACGAGCCTGTTAGGGAATTTAGCTGAGAAAAACGAGTTGGGAATAAAATACGTAAAAAAAAAAGAAAAGACCACCCTGAAAATTATCATAAAAATAATACAGTTAGTAGCCCTCCATATCCAATTATTATTGTGTACATCCGATACTTGAATATCGTAGCCCTACACTGTCTAAAATTAAAATCCAACAATGAACCTTACTAAAATTCTTACTTAAGAAATTATAGAGGGTCACGTACGTTGAGTTAAGTTAATTATCAGTTACGTCCATCATCTTTTAAGGAAAACATATCTAAAAAGCTTCCCGACGCCTTGCTCAGGATAGAATGTAAGTTTGAAGCTTTCTTTGGCGCCATCCCCCTCGGTACCGACATGCAGCGATGCGCACCCGCGGCCAGTATCCAACTGCCCCTGGCGATGCTCAGCGAGCACAATGTAGGCAATGTGTTGCTGCCTGTGCACTATTGATTAACAAAGAGATGTTTATCGGTGGACCAAATCAATTTTAGGCACTGATACACTTATAAAACAGTCTTAATATGGGCCTCCAGTCCGTAGCGTTCTAACTACGTTCAAAAAGATTCTGGAGTCCGACCAATGGACTTGAGAACGTTCAGCATTAACTGTTAACGTATCACTTTTAAATAATTCAGTGTAGCTCCCGCAGAAACTGACCTAAGAACAAACTAGGTTTACAGCTCAAGCAAGTCAGGAGTGAAATCAAAATCAGAATTCTTCAAGTTTCCACAAAAACAAATATAGTTAATAAGTCTGTATAACACCCGGAAACACTCTCTCTTCCACGAACACTACCTCCAGTTAACTACATTAATAGCTCCACGATGTAATACTAGATCCCCGTCGTCTTTTCACAAGCGTGTGCACCAAGACGCGGCGAACATCTACAAAAATAGAAAATGACTGACCATGTCTCTACACCCTCGAACGGGGAACGTTGTTGGCTTTTCGAACTGAAAGGATAATTTTCTCAGTTAATGTACATCTCTAAAAATACTATGTCGAAAGCATCACTGGTGTGATTTACTTCATCGTTAGCCAGCGTTTTACTATGGCTAGCCACTCCGTTGGTGGTCTAAGCTTCTACCGCCTTTCGAAACGTGTGCCTATTTTCCACAGTTAGCGGATTATACATGAACTTCCGCAAGAGTAATATTAGAGCTACTATGCATTATCCATTCTATGCAGGCTTACTTACATATTACTTTTTCTACAATGCCTATTCGCAACCATTGACTTAACAGCAGCTCACAGATATTTTCCACGCTAAATGCAATAGTTTCGCTGAATGGAAGTGTGGAGGAAACGAAGCCCAAGAAGACCCCAATAACCACCCTCGAATTACTGAAAGAAAATTCCTGAGAATCATACTAGGAACCAGGCTCCTTCCAGATGGAAGAGGATGGTATACACCTAGTATTAGATGAGATTTTCACTCTGCAGCTGAGTGTGCGCTGGTACGAAACTTCCTGGGAGATTAAAACTGTGCCTCCGGACAGAGACTCAAATTCAGAACCTTTGCTTTTCGCGGACAAGTGCTCTACGGACTAAGCTACCCAAACACAACTCAGGAGCCCTTCTCACAGCTTTGGATCCGCCAGTGCCTCATCTCCGAAGATGGTTTTGAAAACCACAGTGCTTTAACAGGCATGGTTCCGTTGGACGTGGTATGTACTTGATTTTATTTGATCTTTGAACTGACATATCAAGCCAGTTTACCGTGGATTCCGAACCACGGTACAGCTCGGTATTTTTCACATCAACAAACATTGCCAGAGGCGAAAGAAGTAATAAAACACATATAAAACCCTGGGATTGACCAGGAAGCGAAATCGAGACGTTTGCACTTGTAGTCCGACATTTTACCATTTTGCTTTCCTTCTTCAATTCGTTCGTTATTATTCGTGACATTTTATCTGAGCGGACGTCACATGACACCCGTTCAAGTTAATCGTTGATTTCTTTTGTTACAGGAGGCAGCCAGCCCTCTGACAGAACGCACTGAGATACTGTGGCGGCACCACTGGGACACCGAGGAGATCTTCGAAGTAGTTAACCAACAGGACCAGATGGAGAACATTCTCCTTGTGGTCAGCTGATCATTTGGTGCCCTCTTGCCCGCTCTTTTCCCTAGTACAGTTTCACCCGTGTCAGTTTTCGCTACTGATTGTGGTACGAATCTTATAGAATGGTCTTATAAAATGAGATGATGAATTTGTACTCACTAGTGTATCTGATACGAATCTGCAACATAAAATTTTTGTTCTATCAGGTACTTGTAATGGTAATTTTTATTATTCAGGAAACAATATGAAGTAGTGAGATAGCCGGGAAGTGACTGATAATTTAATATGGGGCTATATAATATTTTGGGTCTTACATTCAAAGGACGATTTATTATCCACTATAATAGAATTTCTTAGAGCTCAGACAAAGTCTAGGGAAGTTTTAAAAGTACGTTAAGGAGGTTAAAGATTTTACCGACAGAATGTGATGTAAAGTGATAGTACTATCTCTGATACTGAATATTAGATTGACTTAGATGATTAATTGACATGTCAGTATTAAATTACGTATTGGACTCTGACAGAAATATTAGGAACTATCTAACTGCAGTAATAGTTATTTACTATTTCAATAGCGACAACGATAATTCAGTTTGGGTGAATTTTTGGACCGACAGGTCCAGAGTTCAACTATTAAAGGCATTTAAATTATATAAGGGTTTATAGAATCTAACTGTGGACGATACGGGTTTATTACAGTCACGTTAATCTTTCAGTGACAAATACCGAAACGAAATTCTTGTACGCACACATACGGTGCTTGTTGGGTACATTTTTTCTGACCGGTTTTAGTGTGAAAGTTGACGCAAACGGTCACTGAAACATTTCTGTAATCTGAAAAGGCTTTCCGGAAGAAATTATCATTGTAAGTGTGTCATGAAAGGAGAAATTGTAACCAGAGATTGATGAACTGTTTGAACATCGATTTATGGAGACATGATTTTGTTTCATGAAATCGCAAACTTTCTACCCACGAACAGAATTCAGCATCGTACGTCCAAAATAGTCCTGGTTCTACTTATTGTTAGTGAAGGAGGTCAGCTATTTAAGAATTTGACTTACTTCTGAGTACGTTCAGTTCAGATCAGCTGTTTGAAAATCAATTAACGTAAGGGGTTTACCAGCACAGTCATTTATAAATTTTTCCAAGGGGACGTTTCATACTATAAGGAGAACTAATGGCATAAAAACTAACGCGATTTCATTTTGTTACTGGTTAGACTACGATTATACACCTGGGTCGTGGCGTCACAATATCAACCGTATAAGAAATAAAAAGTGCTTATCCATTAAAGAACTTCGTCGTAGGAAGCCTGTAGTTAATATCAGGAGCGAGTCGGAAAAGCGCACTTCTGAGCTTGACATCCCAAGCAGCCACTACTAGTTGTGATTCGTCCCGTATGGAAATCTTACAGTTGTAACCCTTCTGGCGCCCCTGAAACCTTGGCCCACAACTGATGGTGGGAATTAAACTTGACAACCAATAGGGAACTATCATTTAGTTACTAAAACCAGACCCTTCCTAACATACCTTACATACGTTAACCTCAATGAGACCAAGAAATGATTCGACGGAAAATGAAGGTCAGCAAAAAAATGAAAGAATACTGGGCTAACATTCACAGAGGTGACAAATGTCATAGGGACCTCCTAATATCAAGTTATAGTACGTCCATCCTTTGGAAGGGAGGTCTTGGGGACCATGGCCGTTCAATATTGTTTCGGCGCTTCAATGCGTCATCTTCAGGCCTTAGTTGATGCTGAAGGGGTTATCACGAATCACACATATATGCCGAATCATAACTTTGATGTCAGCACTCCTCCTCTGGTTTAACAGTGGAATTCACATTGAACCTTTTCTGTTAACTCCTTTGTTTTCAATATATTAAATTGTTCCTTCCGACTACCAAGTCTTTCTCTGTTTATTCACAGTTTTTTCTTCAGACATCGCCCCTTCACTAGTTTGCACTTCCGACTTATTTCATTCTTAACTGATTTCTATTCGTTGTGTTCCTTTCTTTCCCTGAACTCATTTGTACTGCCTTCTTCCGTCAGTCTGTTTATTTCTCCTGTTACTAACGCGTTTCTGCAGTTACTTTCCCCGTAACTATGTTGGTGTGTCCAAATTTTGTGGCTGCGCGTTTTGTCTGTGTCCATTCTCTCTCCACTGAAATCCCTAGTGCGATAACAATTACCGTAGTATCTACAGCCTTGAAAAACCTCAAACAAGTCATATCACTGCTCCTACATCAGTATCCCATTTCGTTGTAAGCTGATTCTTCCGGACCCTTCTTAAAAATTTCAGTCTTCATCATTATAAAATTGTGATTGGAGTCTGTATCTGTTCCCGAGTATGCCTCACAATGCATTACGTGACTTCGTAAACACTGAGCATAATGTAATCCACCTGGAATCTACATGTGTCTCCATGCATTTTCATTGTGATTTTTGAACAGTGCATTCGTTATTACTAACTGAAATTTATTACAGAACGTAATTCGTCTTCCTTCTCTCTCATTCCTACAACCACACCCACGCGCAATAACGTACACTCTGAAAAAAGCTGCTCTGATATTCAGTCATATCTTGATAAGATGTGCAAGTGGTCCAGAGATTGACAACTTACTTTTAATGTTCTGAAATGTAAAACTTTGCGCTTCAGAACATGAAAAAAAATTGTAGGATCCTATGACTACAAAAGCTACAGCGTATGAAAAGAAGTGCAGCACAAATTGCCGCAGGTTTGGTCCACCCATGACAAAGCGTCATTGGGATGTTGATAAACCTGAGTTGACAAACGTTTGAAAATAGATGCCTACTATTTCGGGAAATTCTACTTACAAAATTTCAAGAAACAGATGTAAGTGAGGAGTCTAGGAATATACAACTCCCTGTATACCGCTCCCGAAACGACCTCGAAGACAATATTGGATAAATTACAGCGCGCACAAAGGCATTTAAACAGCCATTCTTCTCCAGCTCCATACGCCAATCGGGCGGGAAGAACTGAAAGGTGCAGAAGCAGAATGGCAGATGGATGGTCCTTCCCGCTGCTTTCGTCTGTCTTTTGTAGCGGCGTGTCTCAACAACAGATTGAGAAAACTTGCGAATATTGAATGGACGGCCAAAATCAACTCGTGTAAATCAGGGCGAGCTTGAAGAGGTAGACAGACAGAGAAAGAAAGACAGAATGAAATCCTTGCTCGTAAATCGACTTCCTGGGACATCCATAAACACGTCACTTTTTAAAAAAAGATTCACATCCGCTCATCATTGCTGCTTTGGACGTTTGGAAATAAACATAGAAGCCACTAAGGGGCCGGAGATGTTGGGCAAACAACTTGCATCCTGTGTGCTGTGTACATCCAGCGTGCCAAACCGTGTGCGTCCTTAACATACTGCTTCCGCTCGCAAGCGGCTTTCAGCAGTCTGTACGCTGATCATGTGGGTCTCTTCCTTATCCCATTGGTTCGTCAAGAATTCAGTCAGCACGGAATTTTTCAGCATTCAGTGTTACGCAGATTAT
Organism: Schistocerca gregaria; assembly: GCF_023897955.1. Classification (NCBI taxonomy): domain Eukaryota; kingdom Metazoa; phylum Arthropoda; class Insecta; order Orthoptera; family Acrididae; genus Schistocerca; species Schistocerca gregaria. Next base: position 427,609,107 of record NC_064922.1, read on the forward strand.
GATAATGAACATCAAATACCATTTCTGTTTCACACCATACATAAAAATACTTCGAAAAAATGTACGATAATTTTTTTACATTTTTCAGCCAATATAATAGCTGATTGTATTGTACGCACGGATGCTGAGAAGTTCCTGGTTTTGTTGCTTTGTAGTTTAAATAAACAAATAGAAAACAGTAAGGGACCATTTGAAAGCTTAAAGTCTTAATACGTAACTGTGTAAATATCGGGTGTCCACTATTCGTACAGTTTGTTCTGTTGCGCGTGATAGCCGAGATGGAAGAGTTACAAGCAAGTTCCTCGTGTTACAGATCAAACGGTCCACATAACCATTCCAATACCACACACTGGAAAATTTGCAAGTAACACCCCCAGTAACCACAAACGATCTCAGTAGCCACCTTGAAATAACTATAAGAACTGTACATTTGTTGACCAGCACAATGAACCTATTTAGACGGGCAGCACAGAAACCCTAGAAACAAAAACTTCAGAAAAGTCTAAAAACTAAACACATATTCACACCGGGAACAGCAAGTCATAAGAAATATATATACATACTAAAAAAAAAAAAAAACAGAACGACAAAACACTGGAACACCTTGTAATGGTACTTGAATTATGTAACCATTGTGGCACCTCACCTCAACCTCTCGATACCAGCAATATTCTACTGTGTTTCTGTAAAGTAGTTAACATATTTCTGAGACAACATTCAGATTTGATTTCATTAATGTAGAGGTACTTTGATACATCGATATGTTTATATTGCAATGATATTATTCTTATGTGTATTCTTTCTTTTGTCAGTATGATCTTTGTCGTACTTGTAACTCTGATTTTTGGGCGCGTAAGCGGTTATTAGGGAGTCAAGAGTCAAGTCTTGAAAAGACGCAAATTGTAGTCAGTTTATAAAATGTGAACAATGAGGAAGATATTTTCAAGTATGTTTTATATTCTGACGTGATGTTTTGTGAGTTACGTGATATTGCAACAAAAGTAATAAAAAAAGAAGTGTAACTTAAATTCGGAGTGCTGATTACTTTTTTTACATCAGCGTTGTGCTAACTTGCAAAAGTTTAATCTTCAAGAATGGTTTATGAAACACAACTATAAAACTTTTGAATATCGCAGAATAACACTTAGGCCTATTTGTGTCCGAGCTTGGAATCATCACCACGTAGATCTTCGACGATTGAGCCATGAGTTCACAACGAGACCAGCGTTGGAAACACGAAAAGATGAGTGCCTAGTTTATCCATTATTTCATGAAATGACTTTATTAACTGTGCTCTAATGACACCTGCCACATAATATAACTTTGGTGTTGCCAGAAAATGCAATATTTAGCAGCTTGAGCAACACTACAGTCATATTTAATTTTTGACCTTTGTTGTGATAGGGTTGTTAGAACCTAAACAGCAACGAGTGCCATATAATAAACGATGCTGGATTCCCATCCAGCTATTAGTTTTGTTATCATTATTGAAGTACTTGTCATAGTTGGTGATGATGTTTCTTCTATTTGCGCGTATGGTCTTTGGTACGGGCATAACTGCTGTATCTTCTAATTGGTGCAAGTGAGGCAGATATTCTGCATTATGGGATGTACTTTGGCGGAGGAAGATGGCAGTTCCACCTGTTTTTCCTGTCTGATCTGTGGCCAATCATGTTTCACAGACGAAACTCTTCTGTAGTCTGAGGAACATTTCGGTAAGTAGGAGGATATCGACCTTGTGCTCGCTAATAAAGTGTTGAAGTTCCCCCTCTTTATTTATTACTCCATTTGCGATCCAGTTGCAAATTACAATCTCGGTTCTAAAAACATGGTTCAAATGGCTCTGAGCACTATGGGACTTAACATCTGTTGTCACCAGTCCCCTATAGCTTAGAACTACTTATACCTAACCAACCTAAGGACGTCACACACATCCGTGCCCGAGGCAGGATTCGAACCTGCGTCCGTAGCGGTCGTGCGGTTCCAGACTGAATCGCCTAGAACCGCACGGCCACACCGGCCTACCTCTCGGTTCTAGATCGATCCGCTATGGGGTGCTTTAAACCTTCTATTGACGCGAATGCTTCTACTAGAATAACTATTTTCGTCGCTGTATCTTTCATCATTTTTTTTTCAGTCGAAATTAATGTAGCAAGAAGGTTTCCTTTTTTGATAATATGTATTAGCTAAGTAATTTCTCCAAAACCCTCGCACACTCCGTATACTATAAAACTTGTTGTGGTTCTTGTCCAGATCGATTTGTCTCTCGAGGTTGTTGTGTGTTTGTCTTGCTCTGGTTGTGTCACTGTATCGAATGACGTGCGGCGTTGGAGCTTCTTCTTCGGCGTCGAATCGTTCTTGATGCTCGGAGTAATTCTTGTCTAATAGTGTTCCTCGGAGCTTTGATGGTTTCCAGTGACTTCTGAAAATGCTTGCAGCCTCTGCATGAAGCGGAATGATTTTGTATGCAGTTGGCACATTTTGCCGGAGCTTCTCAAGGTAAATTAAGCCTACCCACCTACTATAGTGACTCTGTAGTGCACCATGGTGGAAGACGGCGCAGGGAGGTAGTGATAATGTTCTGTCTGATCTGTATACAATGCTAGTGGAGAAATGTTAAATATTGTAGATTTTTTTTCTTTGCTTTGTTTTGGGTGGATTGTTCAGTGTCTTCTTCTGCGAGGTTCTTAAATTTATTTGGGTCTTTTAGTTCTATCTCCTACCTTAGGATTCTAAATGTTGTGCTGTTCTTAAGCACAGCGTCTTTTTTCCCGTAAGTTGTCGAAAGCGTTACTTTTTTTAGCTATAATCTCCTTCTGCTGTTTCACTTCTTCCTTTGAAGTCACTTCGTTGTTTCCTTTGGTCTCAGAATCTCCCCTATGGTCGTCATTTCCGTCCTCACGCTAGGAAGGCGATTGTGGTATCACTTTTTGCTGTACTCGAAATATTATCTCTACTCGTCGTTTCTTTTTTCTTTTCTCTTTCCATCTCTCGCTCCGCTCGTCGCGTTGATGTCGCTTCCAGGCTCGGCGTTGCTTAGTTGCATATCTTCATAAACCGCACTGTCTCTTGTCATGTAGGGAAGTTCTCCGTGGTGACGTGATTCCCTTTACGAACAAAGATGTTTTGCTCTACGCCTACTAGCTCTGAATCCGGCTAGCCTGGATATCTCACTTCAACTCGCATTTCCACGCTGCTACAGAACATTGCGCAGCGTGGAAACACGACAATGTTGCGTGTGAGAGGCGCCAGAGGCACTGCAACACGATAAATAGCGAACAATAGCTCAGAAGAATGAGAAACTGTAGTGGCCCTGTCAGCTGTGCGCGCTGCCATAGCTCAGAAGAATGAGAAACTGTAGTGGCCCTGTCAGCTGTGCGCGCTGCCAAACTGAATGTGATTCCCTGTTCGTCCTTTCTATGCTTATATACAAACATCAAAAAAAGTTTTGCATCACTCCGGTTCCCAGAACTCCTGAAGACAGACGCTGACTGTGGATATTGCATCACAGACACAGTCCCTTTGACTGTTCAGAGATGTCACTCAACCGGCCCAAAGATGTATACAACCATGCATGAGCAGCGTCTATTGGACGGAGGTGGTCCGACAGCCGATTAGTTCCAGTCATTCCACCAGGAAGGAGGTACACGGCTCGTGTAGTTCAACCATGCCTAGACGGTCAATACCGCGTCTCGATCGTGACCGCATTGTTGCTTTGTGCCAGGAAGGGTTCTCAACAAGGGAAGTGTCCAGACGTCTCGGAGTGAACCAAAGCGGTGTTGTTCGGAGTTACAGGAGATACAGAGAGACAGCAACTGTCGATGACATGCCTCGCTCAGGCCGCCCACGTGCTACTACTGCTGTGGATGGCCGCTACCTACGGATTATGGCTCGGAGGAAGCCTGACAGCAACGCCACCATGTTGAATAATGGTTTTCGTTCAGCCACAGGACGTCTTGTTTCGACTCAAACTATGAGCAATAGGCTGCATGATGCGCAACTTCACTCCCGACGTCCATGCATAGGTCCATCATTGCAACCACGATACTATGCACCGCGGCACAGATGGGCCCAACAACGTGCTGGATGGACCACTCAGGTTTGGCATCACGTTCTCTTCACTGATGAATGTTGCTTATGCCTTCAACCAGACAATCGTCGGAAACGTGTTTGGAGGCAACCCGCTCAGGTTGAACGCCTTAGACACACTGTCCAGCGGGTGCAGCAAGGTGGAGATTCCCTGATGTTTTGGGGTGGCATTATGTGGGGCCAACGTACGCCGCTGGTGGTCATGAACAGCGGCGTAACGGCCGTACGATCCGTGAATGCCATCCTCCGACCGCTAGTGTAAACATATCGGCAGCCTATTGGCGAGAAATTCGTCTTCATGGACGACAATTCGCGCCCCCATAGTGCACATCTTGTGAATGACTTGCTTCAGAATAACGACATCGCTCGACTACAGTGGCTAACATGTTCTCCAGACATGAACCCTATCGAACATGCCTGGGATAGATTGTAAAGGCTGTTTATGAACGACGTGACCCACCATCCACTCTGAGGGATCTACGCCGAATCGCCGTTAAGAAGTGGGACAATCTGGACAAACAGTGCCTTGATGAACTTGTGGATAGTATGCCACGACGAATACAGGAATGCTTCAATGCAAGAGGATGTGCTACTGGGTATTACAGGTACTGGTGTGTACAGCAAGCTGGACCAGCGCCTCTGAAGGTCTCGCTGTATGGTGGTACAACGTGCAATGTGTGGTTTTCATGAGCAATAAAAAGGGCGAAAATGATGCTGATGTTAATATCAACTCAAATGTTCTGTACGGGTTCCGGAACTCTCGGAGCCGAGGTGAGGCAAAACTTTTTTTGATGTGTGTGCTTTCATTATTGGATCAAGTGCCAGCAATGTGTCACCTTTTCAGCGGTGACTCAGTGATTGATTTATAATGTTTAATTACCTGTGGATAAAGTTCAAAAAGTAAAATAGACTGAGATACTACTATTGATAAATTAAGTCCTTTGTCGATGTAAATCACGAGATCAGAATAATTAAATCATGCCACAAAATTGTGATAACGGCTTGTACACATACATACGCCCAGAACTGTGTTGTAATTGTTGTAGACCCAAGAGGCAACCAAAACATATCTATATCACACATTTCCATATGGAGAATGGTAATTTGCACCTGACTCAATAAGTTTTTAGTTTGAAGCAATTCAATCGTTGGCATACATAGTTTTAATTAGATAATCTTTTGCATTCGAATTCCACAAAACTAATCTTCACTCCCAGTATTTAGAGCCTGCTTTTACTATTGTTGAGAGAAAATACAACAAAATACTAAGAAACAACTTGCACACTCTCCAAAAAAACTGATCTCATGCTACTAAGCAGCCCATGAAATTAACACTGAGGCCAGGGGTGACGCTAATCAGTCATTTCCTAGAAAAAACGTATGTGCCAGACGGTCTCCGTCTGTGCACTGCTGAAAGCATGAAGCGCATGTTGTTGTTGATGTTGTGGTCTTCAGTCCTGAGACTGGTTTGATGCAGCTCTCCATGCTACTCTATTCTGTGCAATCTTCTTCATCTCCCAGTACCTACTGCAACCTACATTCTTCTGAATCTGCTTAGTGTATTCATCCCTTGGAATCCCTCTACGATTTTTATCCTCCACACTGCCCTCCAATACTAAACTGGTGATCCCTTGATGCCTCAGAACATGTCCTACCAACCGATCCCATCTTCTGGTCATGTTGTGCCACAAACTTCTCCCCAATCCTATTCAATACTTCCTCATTAGTTATGTGATCTACTCATGAAGCGCATACGTAAACTCAATCGGAAAGGAACTTCTATGTGCGCCATGATCGAAACTCCACTACTTAAACTAAAGTGGTTCAGAGAACTGCTAGTGGTCTGCACGTATGCGAATACCCGCAGCAACAATTACCTTGCGGATAAAATCTTGAGCCGAAGCGGACATCTGCGTATTTATTTGGGGGTATTCTCAAAAAATAGTACTTTGTTGTTTAAAGTTAAGGACAGTTTCATTATTAGCATTTTCGACTATTTTTGCATTACATGCGATAGATAATAACAATTGCTTTTGCCTTAAGTTACTAATATTTGGAACGAACTGACAGTACGCTGGCTTCAACGCACATTGCCCCAGAGGCGGTAGAGATGTCCTTCGTCCTGGTTTTCCGCACGGTTTCACGAACAGACCATTTCCGTCATACCAGCAAACTCCTTATGTCTGGGTCATTCCCTTTACATTTATAGTAAATGATGGTTAAGGTTTATAACTGAGAAAGCAACCAGCCACGAGTATGTTTAAAAAGCTTGGTACGAATCAAACTATGGCTAGTTTCGGATCTCTTCCAGCTTCAGTTGGTTGTTTCAGGTTTCCTTGCTTTCTTGCTAGGGCGTCGTTTTGTAACTGTTATTGGCTTGCTGCGTTAAGGTAGACAGAAAATTTTTTGTTCACAGTTTGGCAAAAGGTCAAAACAATTTTTTTTTCACAGACTGCTAAAACTTACGAGAGATTTCGTTCTTTACAATGTATTGATAGAGCTCAAAACAATTAAATCTTTAGTAAATTTTACAAAAATGTGAACAAAAAACCTTTTGTTTACTCTCGTGCATCAAGCCAATAACGGACAGAAAACGATGCCCCAGCATGAAAGCACGGAAACGTGTAGGCCTAACAACTAAAGATGCATTTATAAGAAATTAACAACTGGTCATGGGTTGATTCAAATAAATCTTTTTAAACCAAACTTGTGGCTGTTTGCTGATACAATTATGAACCTGATAGTATTTTCACAAAGCCGCGGTTTTCAAAACGACAATTTTCGGCAAAATACCGTAAATAAGGGTTAGTTATGCAGCTATCACAAAGCTGCCTGAAACTCTTTCACGGAACTCCATCCGTTAGAAACTCTGTTTCATGGTCAGATTCCTTTTTGCATATGGTATGAAAGTGCGTCAATGAACGTTCCTCTAAAATGTGTTTAAAACTGCTCAATGCAACAGTTATTAAACTGAGGAATGTAACACGTTAACACGATCCAACATTAAGTTATGGTGAATTTGCTTTAAACAGTATGTAATATGTGATGACTGTAATATGAATTCACTTGATTTCACAATCTTTCGAAGAAAATTTTCCGAATCCGTTTCATTAATTACCACAGAAAGTTGTAATTTACGGAATGTATCAACGACATGACGGGTTGTGTTGTATTAAAATTTTATAATGGGCTTCTACTTTAATGGAGTATGAATCAGACGTCCTTCTTCAGACGAAAATTTAGGCCAGGGACAGTCCTATCGTCGTAGTTCCGACGTACCGAAAGGTGTTAAATGATTTACACAATTTTAATATTTACAGTTATTCGCAGATGGTTCTAATGGTTCAAATGTCTCTGAGCACTACGCGACCTAACTTCTGAGGTCATCAGTCGCCTAGAACTTAGAACTAATTAAACCTAACTAACCTAAGGACATCACACACATCCATGCCCGAGGCAGGATTCGAACCTGCGACCGTAGCGGTCGCTCGGTTCCAGCCTGTAGCGCCTAGAACCGCACGGCCACTCCTGCCGGCTATTCACAGATGTTCGCGGATAAAAGACTTGTGGATGTTGAGAAAGGACATGTGAAAGCGGTGTAGATGAGGATCTCTCAACTCTTATCTGCACAGATCTCGTCTTATTGTCACCCTTTGATAGATCCTCTCCATCAAAATCCGAGAGAACCAGTCAGTACCAGATCGTGATAGGAAACAGGGCTGCAGTGGGTCAGACATTCAGGTGACACCGCCGTCCAAACAGTCTCGTCGATAACGCTTCATTTGACTGACGTGTCTGAGGCGTTCCGCTTCGTTGAAGTCCTGTCCAACGCTACCAATTAAATTATTGTGTAAGAATACTTTGCGTCACGTGATGGTGAGTTGACGGCCAGCGTAAATCGATGTAAGTGGTTTGGCCACGAACGCGACGTCAAGCGCTAACAAAAGAAGGAGGGATCATTGTCTGCCGGCGGAGGCAGCAGCGCCGGTCGCTTGTGGGCCAGCCACCAGTCAGCGCCGCGCACCTGCGGGAGCACTGCGCCGTGACGTCACCGGCGCACCGCACAGCACTGCACGGCAGCGGCGCGCTTCGTGACCTTGCAAAGGACACGCCAGCACGGAGTGGGGGGCTTTGGTGGTTGGAAAAGGGGGGACGAGGTGGGGGGCCGGCAAGGCGCAGCTCCCACCTGCTGGGCCACGGCTCGCGACTGCAGCACAGCCGCTTTGCCATATTGCCAATGACGCACAGGCGCGTATTCACGATATGCTAGCTAAGCGCCGCTTACTCACGAGGGTTGCACGAGATCTTGAGCGTTTGTTTCGCTACTTGGCAGTGTCCGTCACACTTTGTAAGAATCTCGTTGAAACAATAAAGGTTTTCATAGCAGCTCAGGGCTGCGTTTTTGCGCAGGCTAGTCCTGTATCCCAGGAGTCTCGTCACACATGTGCTCGTACCACAAAACTAAAAATAAATCGAGTAGAGAAGCATTTGAAGCGCCTTTGAACGATTCTGCAAATAATGTTCAGTAGATGAGATGCCGAATGAGAATTTAAAATGCAATGACTACTTTGAATCTTAGAGTTACGAGTGCTACAGGATATTTGTTCGGTGGAAGTTTAAATCCTCAGTCGGAACTTCATTTGCTACATCACTTCAGCATCATTCAAAGGAGAATCAAATGTTTCTTTAATTATATTATTTCTTATTTTAGTCACATGGTTTCACAGTACATCTGTCCGTTGTTTTACTTTCAATTTTTGTTCTTATAGAAAATTGCACTTACTTGATCCTATGGAAGTAGTCCTCTTGGCTATCTATACGCAGCTGCCAACTTTTCTACAGGTGTTGGAAGCAATCAGGGATCCTGCCAGCTGCGATGCTTGTATGCGCGTTAGTCGCAGCCCGTTGGATGTCAGCGATATCTTGATCAAGTTTTCCGTTCAATTGCCGTTTAACTTGCGGAAACAAGAGAAAATCGCAAGGCGAGAGGTCGGGCGAATATGACAACAATAGAATGTCTACTTGGTGGTCGGTAAGAGATCAAGCTGTATCTTATGCAGCAAGAATTAGTCCTGAGAATCCCACAAATCAGGCCGGCGACGTTGAATTTCTTGCCGCAAAAGTTTCATGACTTCGATGTAAATAGTTTGGTCCTCTCTTTGGCGTGGAGGAACATACTCATGGTGAACTAATCCTTCACTATCAAAGAATGTGATCACCGTTATTCTCGGAGGTTGTCGTAGAACTTTTCTCGAGGCTGGTGACCAAGGACTCGCCATTCAGCGCTTTGATACTCCATGTGAAGGTCATGCTGGTAGCACCATCATTCAGCCCCAGAAAAAATCTTTGACAGAAAAGTGGGATTACATCTGTTGCTATCCAGCAGTTCAGCAGAAATGCATCGTCTTTCCTCTTGTTTTTCGTCTGTTAGTTTGTAACAGCTGAGTTTCTGTTTCCCTCAATCTTCGCGCGAAATCTTATGACACACATCACGGTTCAAATTAAGTTCTTCTGATGTCGCACGCATCTTATGTGACGGTCTTCTTGCAACAAATAATTTTTTCATTCCTAGGTGACTTGTATTTCTGTATTCCTGAGTTTCCATGAACATTTTTGTACTTCCTTCTTTCATCGATCAACTGAAGTATTTCTTGTGTTATAGATGGTTTCTTCGCAGTTACCTTCCTTGTACCTGCGTTTTCCTTTCCAGCTTCTGTGATTGCCGTTTTTAGAGATATCCATTCCTCTCCAACTGATCCGCCTACTGAGCTGTTTATCGTCGCTCTATCTTGTTTTATAACAATTGGGCCACTTACAGAGTTCCTGATATCAAAGACACATGCTACTTCTCCTAACTTATATTCCCCTAAGTGAAATCGGATGCCCACATTTCCCCTAAGTCCATTTGTGCTATGCTTAAACAATTGCCAGCTGTCCTTCCCCTATCCTCTGATATCACAGTTTAAACAATTGTACCCTTAAATTTGGATCTGACTTGTATTACATTTAAGTCCACTTGCCATATGTTTAAATAACTTCCATCACTGCTGAGCGAGAAATTCACTTACCGTAAGTTTAAAACGATGCGAGACGCTCTGGTTCTGAGAAGATCACTGATCCCAACTTTTTATAGCTGTGTAGTTCACTGGTACAGTCTGCATGGTTCCCAAACACTATTCACTGCCGTACGTGGTAGAACAAGAAAATGAACGAGATGCACTTCTGTCTTTATTTACACAAATAGTACTGTGGGTGTAGATCTTTTCCGTGTCGGACAGCACCAAGCGGAGCTTACGCAATTCCCGTGTGCCAGGAGAGGTTCTACCTCGCCGCAGCTGAGTCCCACTGACACGCCAGCCAAGCCGTTCTGTGTTACACTTAGCTCCACAGCTACTGTCAAACTGCCCTTAGCACCTGACGGTCGCACCGAGCACACAGTGATTCAACCTGTGAGTGTGTGTGGACTGGTCAGCGCAGCTCCTCCAGTTAGGAATGTGGACAGCTGTTATTCATTTATTGTAATCTACAGGTAGTGTACCCTTACCACAGCCAGCTACATGCTTCTACGCCGAAGAACTGTAATGTATCGTATTGTGCTGTGTGTCGGACCTCCTCTGCTACCGTCGCGAAGACAGCTTGTTCATCGTGCTCCAGTCTCTGCCCGCATTCATCTGGCATAATGCTGTCATGATGGCTTTTCTGGCGCTTCGGAGCAAACAATACCATACGAAAGCTCATCCTCACCCTTTACTCCATTTACGAGTGGAATCCGGATATTCATTTCATGAAACATAAACATGAAAGTTTACGGAACATACTGCGACGATGATTCACCACAATCCTACAGTCCTTAGAACCAAAACTTAAAGTAAAATTAGGAAAGGCAGTAACACGGAGATAAGTTAGAGGTACCACTAACGGAATGCACGTAACGACTTTTAAGCGTGAACTTCCCTCTATGTGAAGAACAACACGCTATAGGTAAACTACCCTCTAACTCAATCACAAAACTAGTTCGATATTTCATTTTCTAATTTATCTGGCGACATCATGGTACTGTATCGAACACAGTACCAACACAGTCAAATGTATCTAACGTCGGATTGAGCGAAGACGCTAGATTTGTTACCCGTAGGTTCGAACAACGCATAAGTGTTACGTAAATGCCTCAGGAACTCAAATGGTAATCTCTGGAGGGAAGACGACGTCCTTTTCCAGACGCACTATTGAGAAAATTTAGAGAACCGGCGTTTGAATCTGACTTCAAAACGATTCTATTGCCGCCAACGCACATTGCGGGTAAGGACCGCGAAGATAAGATACGAGAAATCAGGGCTCATACGGAGGCATACAGACAATCGTTTTTCCCTCGGTCTATTTGAGACTGTGACAGGACAGAAAAGACAAGAAGTGGTACAGGGTAGTCTGCGCCACGCAACGTACGGTGGCTTGCGGAGTATCTATGTAGATGCAGGTGTAGGGCGAATCTCTCGTTCGTTACAAACAACATGCTATTTGCTAGGAACTCTTCAATTCAGTCATAAATCCCGCGTGATATTCCTTATTTTGTGTATTTGATAATTTCTTGGAACTGTACTGTACACTAAGCAAAGGTCAGGAACACGAATTTCTGCCTTGTTACTCAGATGCGACGTCCCAGTCACAGTAAACCACGTAGACAAAGCATGCTATTTCTAGTCTATATTCCACTGTACCATTACCCTTCATGTAAACAGAGCCAACATTATATAGCAATCATTTAATTTTCACATCAATTTTATGGCGAATTCAATGAAAACTGCATCAAATGGAAGATCCTCCACCTAAAGAAGTGTACAGTTCTTCTACAGGTGTAGTCTTAAACTTTTAAAATTATTATAATACCGTCAACTGAATTTTGTGCCGAAATTGCGACTATAATACCGAAGTCAATGAAATTAGTACTCACCGCTAAGGATGACATGCTATTTGCTCGGAGCTCTTCAATTCAGTCTTAAATCTGACACGGTATTCCGTATTTTGTGCGTGTGGTGACTCCGGCTGAAGACAGACACAGTTTGTTATACCACGCTGCGAGTGCCCCATATCTCTATACAAATAAACGACAGACAATTGGTCCAAGGGATTTCTGAATCATTTGTGATGAACAGTGGTGTTACCTGCATTAGTCTGCAGAATCAATTATGCAGCTATTTTAGCTGGAAATTTCTTTAGGCATTTATTATGGTATTCTCTTCTGGGGTTTAACATCAAGTGAACCAGTGAGACACTGAGCTCAATGTCATCGAAATTTAGCATTTCGTAGAGAAGTTTGAAAACCAACTACACTCCGGGAAATTGAAATAAGAACACCGTGAATTCATTGTCCCAGGAAGGGGAAACTTTATTGACACATTCCTGGGGTCAGATACATCACCTGATCACACTGACAGAACAACAGGCACATAGACACAGGCAACAGAGCATGCACAATGTCGGCACTAGTACAGTGTATATCCACCTTTCGCAGCAATGCAGGCTGCTATTCTCCCATGGAGACGATCGTAGAGATGCTGGATGTAGTCCTGTGGAACGGCTTGCCATGCCATTCCACCTGGCGCCTCAGTTGGACCATCGTTCGTGCTGGACGTGCAGACCGCGTGAGACGACGCTTCATCCAGTCCCAAACATGCTCAATGGGGGACAGATCCGGAGATCTTGCTGGCCAGGGTAGTTGACTTACACCTTCTAGATCACGTTGGGTGGCACGGGATACATGCGGACGTGCATTGTCCTGTTGGAACAGCAAGTTCCCTTGCCGGTCTAAGAATGGTAGAACGATGGGTTCGATGACGGTTTGGATGGACCGTGAACTATTCAGTGTCCCCTCGACGATCACCAGAGGTGTACGGCCAGTGTAGGAGATCGCTCCCCACACCATGATGCCGGGTGTTGGCCCTGTGTGCCTCGGGCGTATGCAGTCCTGATTGTGGCGCTCACCTGCACGGCGCCAAACACGCATACGACCATCATTGGCACCAAGGCAGAAGCGACTCTCATCGCTGAAGACGACACGTCTCCATTCGTCCCTCCATTCACGCCTGTCGCGACACCACTGGAGGCGGGCTGCACGATGTTGGGGCGTGAGCGGAAGACGGCCTAACGGTGTGCGGGACCGTAGCCCAGCTTCATGGAGACGCTTGCGACTGGTCCTCGCCGATACCCCAGGAGCAACAGTGTCCCTAATTTGCTGGGAAGTGGCGGTGCGGTCCCCTACGGCACTGCGTAGGATCCTAAGGTCTTGGCGTGCATCCGTGCGTCGCTGCGATTCGGTCCCAGGTCGACGTTCACGTGCACCTTCCGCCGACCACTGGCGACAACATCGATGTACTGTGGAGACCTCACGCCCCACGTGTTGAGGAGTTCGGCGGTACGTCCACCCGGCCTCCCGCACGCCCACTATACGCCCTCGCTCAACGTCCGTCAACTGCACATACGGTTCACGTCCACGCTGTCGCGGCATGCTACCAGTGTTAAAGACTGCGATGGAGCTCCGTATGCCACGGCAAACTGGCTGACACTGACGGCGGCGGTGCACAAATGCTGCGCAGCTAGCGCCATTCGACGGCCAACACCGCGGTTCCTGGTGTGTCCGCTGTGCCGTGGGTGTGATCATTGCTTGTACAGCCCTCTCGCAGTGTCCGGAGCAAGTATGGTGGGTCTGACACACCGGTGTCAATGTGTTCTTTTTTCCATTTCCAGGAGTGTATTATGAATATGTACAAGCATAGTCATGAAAGTAACGGTGTAGTTTTTATCATATAGCTACCCATAGTTTCACCCAGCAAATGGTTACAGTCGAGCTCTGGAGCTTAATAATTGCCGATTACATGGTAGACACCAGCACTGCATTTGAAAGGAGCTTACATGCTTCTGTAGGATTCCCAAATCATTTTCTGACGAATTTCGGTGTGACTTCTTCAACAAGGGCCGTTGTGCAGGGTGTCTGTCTGCTGGTGAGTGTCAGGAGATGTGAAACGATCACGTGTCTGGACTTAGATATTCCGGATGTAATAGAGAAAGAGTATAGTTAACATACCCCCCCCCCCCATTCGTTTCTTCGTTTGGCTGACTAACTTCAACAGTCAGTGCAATTTCATTTTTCACTTTCGTGTTGAAATCAAGAAATTTAACGTTGAAATAGGTTGCAACTGTTTGCATCCCGCCTACAGCAGTCACAGTCCATATTATCGCTTTTCTGAGGTCAAGTTTGTAGCTTAGCAGAAGAAATGTGAAACTCTCGTACTTAAATGTTGCAAGTAGTTATAGAAGTGACAGAGCAGCCTTTTTTTATCGGTAAAATTTGTGCCTCGACCCGACAAGATGAACAGAGGTAAATGCCACTGGCTTACGATCGGAGAAGACATAAGGATTGGAAGCACATTTACAGCGAGATGTATGTGTCTCCTAGAACCACCAAAGCGAACAGCGATGCAAGGTCAGAAGGCAAAGTCACCCCATGTTGGTGAAAGCGGCTAATGAGCACTTTTGTCTCTGGAAGACGCACAATATAGACGCGAGAACGGTTCTCATATACGCCTGTAGAATTGAACCTCAAGCTACTAAATCTTACATATGGCTGAAATAAACAGTTCGGTGTGATCTGCAACACAGAAATCCATTTGTGCAACGCACGAATGCACTCCGGGACATTATGAATCATACTATTCGAAACACTTTAAGACATTACTCGAGACATTTAAGTAATAGTGTACAGTGTGTCATAGCAGTTGACTGTGGATGACCTCTTCTCCAGACTGTAATTTCAGGCCATAAGTTAAGTACTCACTTGACATTTCATCTGTCAGTAGGTCTGTTGTAGTTAACAATCCGTTATATCGAAACAAGCAGGCTCGAACGAGGGCAAAGTAGAGGCCAAATGTCACAAATCTACTAGAAGCGTGTAACAGTACCGTATCTAATGTTACAGAAACATACATAGTTCTTAGGACTCGTAGGATAGGAAGAACAGCTAAAAGTCGTAAATCAACACAGTGGATGGAGCCATCCACACAAGCTTCATGATACATTAGAGCAGTACACTCAGAATTGTTTCCAGACTTTCCTTTGACGTAGAATACTAGTTATAGACTACATTCCCCTTTATCGTTAGCTTACAGATAGTAATCAGCATGGGCATGTCTAGACATAAAGCATATTCTATCACCTATTTACAGCTCCTTTATTTCCACCCCAATGTTACTGCAAGTCTACAACACATTGTTCATTCGCCTTGAATGTGGTAGGGTAGCGGTATTTCTACGGCGTTACCCAACGGGTACTAACTTCCATGGACCTTTTCCATTGAAGTGTTTTACAGTTTCCGATGTAATAACAGCATAAATCAGTCACCGACATGTGCACTGTATTTTACGCGTTGTATACACACTCTAAAACATAAAAAACGACTAAAGACAAAAAAATTATCCGAATGGATCGTAAATCGGTAGATGTGATGTACATGTACAGATAAATGACTACGGTTCTAGAAAAATTGGATGATTTATTCACGAGAAAGAGCTTCACAAATTGAGCAAGTCAATAATGCGTTGGTCCACTTCTGGCCCTTATGCGAGCAGTTATTCGGCTTGGCACTGATCAATAAAGTTGTTGGATGTCTTGCTAAGGGGTATCGTGCCAAATTCTGTCCAGTTGATGCGTTAGATCATCCAAATTCCGAGATGGTTGGACAGATCTGCTCACAATGCTCCAAACGTTCTCAGTCGGGGAGAGATCCGGCGATCTTGCTGGCCGATGTAGGGTTTGGCAAGTACGAAGACAAGCGATAGGAATTCTCGCCGTGTGCGGGCGTGCATTATCTTACTGAAATGTAATGGCTTGCCATGAAGGGCAACCAAACAGGATGCCGAATATCGTCGACGCACCGCTGTGCTGTAAGAGTGCCGCAGATGGCAACCAGCAGGGTCCTGTATGAAAGGATATGAGTATGAAAGGATATGACACCACAGACCGTCGCTACTGGTCGTGGGGCCGCCCAGCGGATGACAGTCGTGTTTGTGTCCCACCGCTGACCGGGATGTCACCGGTCTCCTCAGGCTCCTGTCGAAACGGGTCTCATCACCGATGACAATTCTACCCCAGTAATTGAGGTCCCAAGAACTGAAAACGTTGTAGCACACGTACGAGGGGCGTTCGAAAAGTCCGTGCAACAATAAAAACTACTTACGTGTTTGGGGTAAAGCTTTTTTATTTTTCGACATAGTCTCCTTCTAGGCTTATACACTTCGTCGAACGCTGTTCTAATTTGTTGATCCCTGCCGAATAATAGGAATTGTCCAAGTCTGCAAAATAGCTATTATTTGCCGCAATCACCTCTTCGTTTGAATAAAATCTTTGTCTCGCCAGCCCTTTCTTCAGATTAAGGACAAATAGTAGTCCGAGGGAGCCAAGTCTGGAGAATGGGTGGATGTGAAACGAGTTGGAATCCTATTTCCATTAATTTTGCGACCACAACTGCTGAGGTGTGTCCTAGTGCATTGTCGTGATGGAAAAGGACTATTTTGCGGTCGAATCGCCGGCGTTTTTCTTGAAGCTCGGTTTTAAAACGGTCCAATAACGATGAATAATATGCACCTGTAATATTTTTACCCCTTTCCAGGTAGTCAATGAAGATTATCCCTTGCAAATCCCAAAAGACAGTCGCCACAACCTTTCCGCCCGAAGGAATGGTCTTCACCTTTTTTGGTGCAGATTCTCCCTTGGTAACCCATTGTTTAGATTGTTGTTTGGTCTCAGAAGTATAGTAATGTATCCATGTGTCATCCATAGTGACGAAACGACGCTTAACGTCCTGTGGATTCTTGCTGGACAGCTGCAAACCATCCTTGCAACACTTCACACGATTCCGTTTTTGGTCAAGCGTGAGCAATCGCGGAACCCATCTTGCGGATAGCTTTCTCATGTCCAGAAAATACTATGTACCCATGCATTCTAGATGCACACAGCACTAGCAATCTCACGCAACTTAACTGTTGTGTCATCCATCACGATATCATGGATTTTATCAATGATATCTGGAGTCGTAACCTCCACAGGGTGTCCAGAACGTTCAGCATCACTTTTGCCCATATGGCCACTCCGAAAATTTCGGAACCACTTATAAACTGTTCTAATCGAAGGTACAGGGTCACCGTAACGTTTATCAAGCTTCTCTTTAGTCTCCTGAGGCGGTTTGCCTTTCATCAAGTAATGTTTAATCACCACACGAAATTCTTTTTTGTCCATTTTTTGACAGTCACTCAACTTCCTTGATTCACACTAAAGCCAAACACAAATAAATAGACCAATGTGGCTGAAACTTGGTGTGCGTTCTTTCCGAAGATGCTACTAACTAAACATGACCTTGATAAGCGCCAGTGGTGCCATGTCTCGGGCTTTGCACGGAGTTGAAATAGGTGTATCATTGACGAAAGAAATATTTAGACCTGCGATCACTTTGCTATACGAAGTCGGTAACGTTTCCATATTTGTTGGAACGTACTGTCTGTGAGGGAAGAATACACCACTTGTATTGTCGAGTTTGACCGATTTTCTGAATTAGGATGAAATACTTCGTCAGAAATCACGGTATTATTTTCTGTTGAATTGGATACAGCTAATGTTGAACAATACTAGTACGACAACTACTTTTTACAGCCCTACGCACCGTCTCAATAAAGAACAATATTCACAATAAAATAAATTGTCAAAATGAAGTTTGTTAACCTGCACGGGAAAGGAAACACAAACGTTTAATGCATGAGCGCAGTGCAAAAACTACTTACGAACAAAGTGTTACAGAGAGCAGTGCACGTATCTGTTTACAAAATTCTCAAAAGATTCCCCGTCGCCCTGACCGAACAGAGTTATCACCAAGTGAAAGTTTCCTTTAATAATTATTTTCGTTTGATTTTGAACTCTTGCTGTCTTGATTGATTGGTTGTAATTTCGCTGTTGTTCAGCTTTAGGTGGCTTTGTGGATTGTCAACTGGCGAGAGAAACCAAATACATCAGTCTGCGAGAATATAACATGAATTTGGCCTGTTTCTCGTAATCTTTCTAACAATGTGCAAACTGATTAAATCCTGAACTTCACTATTAATCTCTTTAATTAAACAAAATGGTTCTTGTGCGTTAATGATCTGCCTAATAGTGCTCGTAATGAAATGTTCCCCGTGTTGATCATTTTCATACCAAACTGATACTGAAATGAAAATATCTTACCTCGGAATGTAATTGCTTGGAAATGTAGTGCGTGCTGTTCTCTGTGTGCTAACTGCAAATTTGTAACTACAGTTCCTGAGATCTTAGTGCAATGCTCCAGACAACACGTGAACTATTTTATACACATCACTGAGTGAGACATTCTTTAAACAAAAATGACTTGGATCGAGGATGTGGACAATGCTCTTAGGTGATATATTTCTCTAACAAACCGTTTTTAATTTATCTGATGTATTATTATTTGTATGAAATTCATGTTACAACACTCACTAACATTGACAAAGAGGAAAATTGATATCAAGCTCTTACTCTCACAAATGTTACATAAATAATTAATAAACATGAAAAATATCTTTCAGTGAAAGTTGCTCAATCTTTAATGAAAAATCTAAAGTTCCCTGATTCAGATGTCTCCTTCAAGAATGGTTCCAAACTACGCCCCACTACTATGCAACTAAATAAAAAAAATTACCTTCATTCCTCTTCATATGATTTTCTAATCTAATTAAATCCCATCTTATTTCAAACCATCAATCGAATCTTTCTCCTCTGTGTCACAATATTTTTTTTTATTTACCCAGCATTTAGATTTTTTTTCTCTGTTGCCGTTGAGTTCCACAAATTTCATAATAGTAGTGAATATTACAAAAACACAATACAAATAAATAAACAACAATAACGTCTTCCACTTGTGTTGCTTCCTGTGTCTCCCACTTCTCTATGCCCCACAGTGCCCTACAGCCTCGGTGGTGGTGAGGGGTACGCTGTGGCCGGGCCTCGGGTTTCGACTCCTGCCCACTTTGCCCCCCGAGCCCCAACAGAACCACAAAAAATTAAAAAAAAATAAGAAAAAATTAAGGGAAACGTATTCTTTTTTAATTTTTTTGTTTACTCTATTATGCGCGAAGGTGCTATATAGAACAACATACTTATAACATGTGAAAGGTCTGTTTAGAATTTACATCAGTGCCCTCTTGGCCGTATGCTTTATCTTTATTTCTTTTAAAGTAGTAAATCTATCTTTTCACATACATAAACTCTCCACTTTCCCACTGCTGTCTCCATTCATACAGCATACACCGTGCAGGACATCTAGTGCGAAATCCTTTTTTCATTGCAGACATTGTGCGATGTTCAAATGTTTGGGTTGACTTCGGCTCATTTTTGACGTTAAGTCGATACTTGATCATTTCCATCGCTTGAGGACTTTCCTGGCGGCAATATCGAAGACGTCGGCTATAGTCCATTAACTTGGACACGATCGATTCCACTCCACATGGTGTGCGCTCGTTGATATCTTATGTTTCCCCTTCTGTCATGTTCGACGTATTCCACTGATGTCCAGTAAAGATGCTACACACTTTCTCTCATCTTCAATTATATCCGTTGTTGTACGTACACAATAATCCCTAAGCAACAGTTCGACGACACTGTCAATAACGTTCGACGTATTCATATCGCACAACAGCAGTACGAGTTCACAAACACGAGAATCTAGCCACAACAAGGATATCTAATGTTCGCAGCGCTGCCATCTGCAGTCAGTTATTGTTATTATTATTATTATTATTATTATTATTCTGTTAATATTAATATTATTGTTATTACAAATGATACTTCCTCACGTGTCTTGCAACTGTTACCTTATTCTGTTGCCCTATTATTTATTTTTATTCTGTGAAATTACATATGTACTCAACAGATTTACTACTTTAAAAGAAATAAAGCGAAAGCAGACGGCCAAGAGGACATTGCTGTAAACTCGAAACAGGCCTTTTATATGGTATAAGCATGTCGTCCGGTACGACACTTTCAAGCATAATACAGTAAACAAAAAAATAAATAAAAAATACGTTTAGGAATTTGAATTCGGCATCCTTCGCAGGGCGACCTTATGTTCTACCAAAACAACCACGTGCAACTTTGCGTACCCATCGCTCACAGAAACACATTTCCTGTGCTCTGGTAATTCTGATGTCACTTGTAATTAACGTTTACGCCCTTTCTGCTGGGCGACCGCACATAGTACAAACCAGATCGGAGTTTTCGTTGATACTCTATCGACGTGCAACGTCTGGAACAAATCGGAGTGTCTAACATCTGGAAGTTTGGTGGCTAGCGCCAGTACGCACAAATACCGAAAATGCAAAAAACAAACTCCCAGTATACCTGAGTGTGACAGTAAGTTAAAGGAGACTAATTTCAATGCGTTCGAACTTAAGGGAGTAACATTCACGAATTTTGTTAAAACCACACTTGGTGTTATTGGCGAGGAGCAGATCAAGGATCAAATCTTAAGGGAAGTTAAAGCAAAATGGCAAATTGGTGATGCAGTCAAAATCCGAAACTACTACTAATTAGGGAAACTGTAGAGTTTAGATGAACCAGTTCTAACGAGAGGAAATGGCTGTTGTGTATGCCAGCAGAGTTCATTAAAAAATACATCTGAGTCAAATGTATTTTTGGCTCTGGAATGGTTATAATAAACTAAGGAAATTAGAGCACTTCAACAACATGGACAGATGTATAAGAAGGGTGGTAAGCAATTGTGCACCGTCTCAGAAACACAAGCCCACAGCAGTCACGTACGGTGTACCCCTGTTCCAGTTTTGCCGAAACGATTATGAGACAACGCTGCCATGAATTTTTTTTTTTTTTTTTTGCCAATTCCTAGAAGGTAGAGTTACCGATATATACTTCTGACAGCAGAACTCACTTCCAAGTTCGTGATCTTCACTCTACTCAGGGAGTGCTAGTGGTAGTTCATTAACAAAATCTTTCACTAACCATTTCCTTCACATAATCAAAAGAGTAAGAAGAATACTGTCAGACAACGGGCCACAGTTTCGGACCATAAAGAGGATAAGAATCATATAGATTCCCTGTTAACACTTGGCCTCGAGTCCCGCAGAAAGGATTACGAAGGAGTTCCATTTGTACTGCCACCATCGACGCAGATCGTGGGAAATACTTAGTAAACATTCAAGAAACAATGAATGATCTACGACGTAAGGCTATGGGGATGGTGCCAACATTAGTATTAACGAACGAGCCACCTGCAGATATAGAGAGAAGCTGTGGGTTATCCACCTGCTAGACACAAGCGACAATGGGTCGGTATGGGATGTTCAATTCACCACTGGAGACATTGATTGAAATTAGAGGGAAGATCTAAGAAAAGTAAATAATTATGCAGCAAGTTCTACTTTATATTTTCTGTATGACGCCTTGTACGAAGAATTACATGTGATAATGTTGTAGAACTGGAGACGCTGCAGAGCTGCAAGTCGAGAGGAGGACTTTTACGGAGTGGAATTTACGGATTGAAGTTCACAAAATGCTGCCAAGATAGTACAGCAAGTCTTGTGTCTGCTAGAGGAAAGTGTACGTTAATGAATGGGAAATAGTCCATGTGGAGAAGAGTCGTAATAGCATATTTAGTACTTCTGTGTATGGGATAATATCAGTTGTCTTCAGATAGAACCATGGAGACTGTGCCGTCCTCTGTGGTGGGGGGTTCTAGGAAATTCAGTCCGGAACCACGCAGCTGTTCCGGTCAAAGGTTCGAATCCTGCCTCGGGCATGGATGTGTGTGATGTCCTTAGGTTAGTTAGGTTTAAGTAGTTCTACGTCGAGGGGCTGATGACCTCAGATGTTGAGTCCCATAGTGCTTCGAGCCATTTGAACCATGGAGTCTGTGTGTGAGATGCCAAAAGAAGAAGAATCGGACGAACACTGGATGAAGTTGAAGCAAGATAAAGGTGCGTATTTTATTGATTATGACCTTTAGTACGGCTTTCGCGAGGCAGTGCTGTGTCACAAGTACTGAAGATGAATTGAGCCATTGCGATGTAGTAGCGTGCTGTTGGTCACGTTGAGTGAGATGTGTGTTGTGAGCCGATGAGCATTTTGTGTAAATGAGCCAGGTAAGAAGTTGCACTGTGCCAAGGGTATTAATTGGTAAGTAATAAGTTACGTAATTTTACGTGAAGATATGTAAATCCATTGAGAGTAGGATGTGAAATTTTTGTGTATTTTACTATCTGTTGAGAGGCTGGACGTCTGAGCTGTTGGAGGAAACCCAGACCGAAATAAGGAAAAAGGAAATGTATTACAAGTGATGAGCTTTAGATACAAAAATGGACTACAATAATGATGAGGAAAAGATAACGTGTATGCAAACTCTGTAGCTAATGAAACTGCGTGATGTGGAAATGAGGGCAAGAGCAAAAGAAAGGTAAGGATGTAAGGATGACATGATGTGATAAAATAATCTGTAAGACAAAGAAACTAGATTGTGTAGTATTTAGTGAGTACTATATTTGTCTGATACGTTGCAGGATGAATTATTTAGTACATGTGAGGGACATCAATTACAAAAAAATATATACAATCATACAAAGAAGAACGGGAAACGAAAGATGAATTATCATAGGTGAAAGCAGAGCGAACAGAAAGATGGATATGGTAGTATTGACAGTGCGAGCAGAGTGGCCACATTGGATGTATTGACGTGGTAGTTAGTTGCGAACTAGCATCGCTGGGGCAATAACATAGACCATGAATGAATGACTATCCACATGCGAATTAATATATTAAACAAACAACACTTGACAAGACAATTTGTACTTTCTAGGAATGAATAAGATTTCTCAGTTGTTCACTTAAGCAGGAAACTTGAACCACCTAGTTCATGGTTGATTTATTAGTAAGTTGTTCATAGTTGATTTATTAGTAAGTTGTTCATAGTTGATTTATTAGTAAATAAAGCCAATGTAAATGTTGCATTTGCATGGTTGTTAATCAGAGGCAATTAAAATAAACTTTGTAAATAAATGCTACATTTTATTTTTCATGAATTTAGTGTAGGAAGGAGGAATAAGTTATGATGGAAGGATGTAATATTCTTTTTTATTATTAATTGCTTACAATGCGTTTTGTAACACAGTTCAGTGTTGCAAAGGTTACTCACTGATAAGGTAAACGGGAGAGAGAGAGACAGAGAGAGAAAGAGAGAGGCAGAGAGACAGAGATAGAGAGAGACAGAGAGAGAAAGAGAGAGGCAGAGAGACAGAGATAGAGAGAGAGAGAGAGAGAGAGAGAGAGAGAGAGAGAGAGAGACCGTCAAACACACAGAGATGCAGTCGGCACACTTCAGCCGACAGAGGATGGTGTCCTCGACTACGCCTGTGGTCCGGAAAGCGAGTTTGTAGGACAATTCCATCCAATGACATGCCTCACAGCACTCCTCTCAGCCGACAAGTCAGACACATGAGGCAGCAGCATAGCAGAAGACTTACTTACCTAAAGCTCTGGACCGCTGTACCAGTTGACACCACTGGGGACGAGAATGGCATCAGATAGTGTTTTCGGACGAAGCCAGGTTCTGTCTGTTTGAAAATGATGGCGGCATTTTCGTTCGCCGTAGACAGGGGGATGGCATCGTAGTAACTGCATTCGCACAGGATATACTCAAGGCCTTATGGTGTGGGGTGCTATCGGGCAGTGTGACCTACGTAAGTGACCCGTAGCCAGACTCTTTCTGCACGACACCCCAGATGCCATTTTTCAGCAACACAATGTACATGTTGCGGCCTTCTTGGTGTCACAGGAAGTCAGCCTTTTTCCATGGTCCGCCATATTACCAGACTTGTCACCATTCGAAAATGTGTGGGATGTGGTGAAACGACGGGTGCAGCGCTGTGAGCCAATGTCAGCCACTACAGCTGAACTGTGGAACCACTTGAATGCAGCATGGATGGCTGTACCCCAGAACGTCATTCACGCCTTTTAAGAGTCGATGCCATTACGCGTGGAACAAATGATTAGGGCCCATGGCGGACCCTGAGCCTACTAGGCAACAGGAGACATGCTGAACTGAAGTGACTGTAATGCCAATTATTTCTGCAGAAGATACTGTTGTACATGTCCTATGAATATGAACATTCTATCTCTAGTCGTTAAAGGTGTTCAGTTCTTTTTTTTTCAACATGATTGTACATATATAATATTTATGTTGATATACATAGATGCTTTTGTCTAACTTTTACGCTATTTTTATGTGCCACATTTACAGATATATACAGGGCTATTACAAATGATTGAAGCGATTTCGTAAATTCACTGTAGCTCCATTCATTGACATATAGCCACGACACACTACAGATACGTAGAAAAACTCATAAAGTTCTGTTCGGCTGAAGCCGCACTTCAGGTTTCTGCCGCCAGAGCGCTCGAGAGCGGAGTGAGACAAATTGGCGACAGGAGCCGAGAAAGCGTATGTCGTGCTTGAAATGCACTCACATCAGTCAGTCATAACAGTGCAACGACACTTCAAGACGAAGTTCAACAAAGATCCACCAACTGCTAACTCCATTCGGCGATGGTATGCGCAGTTTGAAGCTTCTGGATGCCTTTGTAAGGGGAAATCAACAGGTCGGCCTGCAGTGAGCGAAGAAACGGTTGAACGCGTGCGGGGAAGGTTCCCGAGTAGCCCGCGGAAGTCGACGAATAAGCAAGCAGGGAGCTAAACGTACCACAGCCGACGGTTTGGAAAATCATACGGAAAAGGCTAAAGCAGAAGCCATACCGTTTACAATTGCTACAAGCCTTGACACCCGATGACAAAGTCAATCGCTTTGAATTTTCGGCGCGGTTGCAACAGCTCATGGAAGAGGATGCGTTCAGTGCGAAACTTGTTTTCAGTGATGAAGCAACATTTTTTCTTAATGGTGAAGTGAACAGACACAATGTGCGAATCTGGGCGGTAGACAATCGTGCAGCAAATTCGCAATTCACCAAAAGTTAACGTGTTTTGTGCAATCTCACGGTTTAAAGTTTAAGGCTCCTTTTTCTTCTGTGAAGAAAACGTTACAGGACACGTGTATCTGAACATGCTGGAAAATTGGCTCATGCCACAACTGGAGACCGACAGCGCTGACTTCATGTTTCAACAGGATGGTGCTCCACCACACTTCCATCATGATGTTCGGCATTTCTTACACAGGAGATTAGAAAACCGATGGATCGTTCGTGGTGGAGATCATGATCAGCAATTCATGTCATGGCCTCCACGCTCTCCCGACTTAATCCCATGCGATTTCTTTCTGTGGGGTTATGTGAAAGTTTCAGTGTTTAAACCTCCTCTACCAAGAAACGTGCCAGAACTGCGAGCTCGCATCAACGATGCTTTCGAACTCATTGATGGGGACATGCTGCGCCGAGTGTGGGAGGAACTTGATTATCGGCTTGATGTCTGCCGAATCACTAAAGGGGCACATATCGAACATTTGTGAATGCCTAAAAAAACTTTTTGAGTTTTTGTATGTGTGTGCAAAGCATTGTGAAAATATCTCAAATAATAAAGTTATTGAAGAGCTGTGAAATCGCTTCAATCATTTGTAAGAACCCTGTACTTTATTTTATTATGCACACGACAACAAAAACTGTGAATGATTTTGTATCTGGATAATTTGTGTTGTGATAGATTTGTACTATTTGTGTTTTGTTTTACATATATGTTATAAAAATGTGTGAATACTAATGAATATTCATTTCAATAAACTAAGAGTGAATTCAACTTAACGATTCTGTATTCTACGAAGAGTATGACTGAACTTGTTTGTAAGCCCTCTAAGAGAGGATGAGAATGTTGAGGCTGTCCCATTTTGTAAAGTAAATTAGTGAAGATGAGGAAGTTAAATAAAGAACACTAGTTAAGTGGAGATAAAAGAATGTAAAAGAATGAATGAAAATCTGTGAGTTGCTAATCCCATTGAATATGAAGTTCCCCAAAATAAAGTTAACCCTTACACAAGCAGTTTGCGTGAATGTGACGTGGCTAACAATAAGAGTGAACGTACTAGATGGTAAGTCGTATCCTTGACAAACATGCTTTCTTTCCTAATAACCTCAGTCAAAACAAGCACGCAAAACCAGTGCCAGATAAAGGAGAATTTTCTTGATGTTCTTACGCTCTGGCAAATCTGACCATAATTACATCAGCATAAATTTTGAAAACTAGGGAGGAATGATTTTATGCAACCGCTTTTATCAAAAGTGTCACGTACTATCATTAAATTCAATTAATTAACAAGCCCAACCAATCTATATTTACTCCACACCATTCTTGTCCTCCCTGTTCTGGAGTATTGCTGTGTGGTGTGGGATCCGCATCAGGTGGGACTGACGGATGTCATCGAAGAAGTTCAAAGAAGGGCAGCTTGTCTTGTATTATAGGGGAAGGTAGTGACACAGACGTGATACATGAATTGGAGTGTCAATCATTAAAACAAAGGCGTTTTTCGTTGAGATGGCATGTTCTTTTGAAGCTCCAATCACCAATTTTCTCCTCCGATTGCGAAAACATTTTGTTGGCACCCACCTAAATAGGGAGAAATGATGATCACGATGAAATAAGAGAAATCAGTGCTCGCACAAAAAAATTATGTGCTCGTTTCTCCCTCGTGCCGTTCGAAAGTGGAACGGTAGAGAGACAACTTGAAGGTGGTTCATTGAACACTCTGCTAGGCACTTTATTGTGAATAGCACAGCAATCACGTAGATGTAGATGTAGCTTTGGGGAAGAAAGTTTTGAGAATGTACGTTTGGAGCGCAGCTTTGTATGATAGTAAATCATGGACAGCGGGAAAAGTGGAACAGAAGAGAATCAAAGCGTTTGAGATGTAGTACTACAGAAGAATGTTGAAAATCAGGTGGAGTGATAAGGAATGAGGAAGTTCTCTAATGAACTGGCGAAGAAAGGAACATATGGAACATACTGAAAGAAGAAGCTACAGATGATAGGACACGTATTAAGGATCAAGGAAACCTCCATGGTACTAGAGGGTACATTGAGGGTAAAAACTGTAGGGGTAGCCAGAGATTTGAATACATCCAACACAAAAAAATAGTAAGAGCTGATAGCATTAGATAATACGAATAAAATATAGAGCTGAAAAGAAGATATTTCTGTGTGTGCGTGCAGGAGGCAAGATTGGCTAAAAACGCAGGATAGGTCAGATGTTTAGAGTAGGAACTGCTTGTTTCTGAACTCCAGCACTAAAATATATACGGCTGGTTAATTATATTCAAACTGAGGGGGGAACGAAGATTGCTTCAGTATTAATCCTGAGCACACTGGTCTGCAGTCAGAAGAATCACGGTCATTAATGCTCAAAATCATACACAGATAAAAATTCTGCTTCTTGCTAGGAGCACTTACCTCAGTACAAGGCTCACGAGGGGACGCTTCAGCCGAGACAGGGACTTAGGGACAGCATCTCTCAGCGCAGATCAGATGTCTTAGAATTTTCCAGCCATCACAGCCGCCACTCGCAGGCAACGGTAACGCAGAGTATGTCGAGATGCTGCAGCGTTCGCATACCGAGTGATAAGATGTATGTGGAGCAGCGCTTTGACGTTTCTAATTCAAGTGTAGTTACTAGTAATCTCGAACTCAACATGTACTTAATCATGATAGAGGGTGCATGCGTGATTCTTTCTGTACTTATTTCTATTCTCCGTGATTAAAATTCGGTAATCACGGTATGATTTTCGCTAACGTGATTATTCCCTGTAATGTTGGTCTGACTTTGAAATATTCAGCTGCACTTCATTATCCGAACTTTGCCAAAGTGCCGCTGCTCTAATTTCGTTGTAAAGTAGTGCTATCATGCCCGTGTGTTTAACTTGAAGTCCACAACAAATTGTAATAAGTAATGTTTTACAGTGACCATGGTTTCATTCAGTAGTTTGTTGAAACCCATGTTTCAAGTGTGCTTGAGCCACCCCTATTTAATACATTAAATTCAGTAAGTTATCCTTTGTGCGACATCTACAGTTATATTCACCTCATTCTAAGGGGTTATGGTGACCTGGTACAGCTCCTTTTGAAATCCAGGTTTAAGTCGATGGCTCACAATAGCATTATCTTTCATCCATTAAATTTCGGGAGTGCAGCCACATGAACTTTATTTCTTCTGTTTCTAATATTCCAGCCATATATCTTCCAGCCATCTTCAAAGTGAACGGACTGAAGCTACAGTATACTATAGTACATGTCCCGTCGTTTTAAACCATAAAAAACATAAGCGCCAGAAATGCTGACGGAATGCAAAGGATTTCCATAAACTAAATCTGTGTCTTCCATCGGCTTACTCTGAAGGAGGCCGGAAGATATGTAGCCCAAATAATAGAAAAAGAAATAATAAAGTTTATGCAAGTGCACTCCAGAAATTTATTGCCTGGATTACTACGCAGCCAAAACATCAAACTGCACAGCCTTACCTATCTCAGTTTACTAAATTATTAATTTTTGTGTTAGGAACGATTCAAGTGCTGTTTTGAAAGAGTTTATTAATTTACCATAAAGTATTTGAAGTACAATTTCATTGGTTTTTTTTTTTTCTAGATATAAACTTAGAGATTGTCCCCAAATTTTACGGAAAAAATGTGTGCCTATTCCGTTGAATTTTGACCCTGGACGTAAGATATTGTCTCCTTTCCCGTATTTTCTCTTCCCAGAGACATATTACTCCGTACAGAACAGCTTAAGTGAATCACTGAAAGTCGTTACCTCGCCTAATACCTATCTTAATAGAGAATTCCTTGGAGATGGTTACCAGATACCTCATTATTACAAATAAAATGACACAATTTCAGATGCTTTACTGGTTTTAAAACAGATATGATTTTACGTATATAGAGTGAAGCGGTGAGTGAAAATTTGTACCAAGGCTGGTTCAAATGTTCAAATGTGTGTGAAATCTTATGGGACTTAACAGCTAAGGTCATCAGTCCCTAAGCTTACACACTACTTAACCTAAATTATCCTAAAGACAAGTCCTAAAGACAAGTCCGTGGGAGGACTCGAACCTTCCACCGGGGCCAGCCGCACAGTCCATGACTGCAGCGCCCTACACCACTCGGTTAGTCCCGCGCGGCACCAGGGCTGAGAATCGAACCAAAGAGGGAGGCAATCCAGAATAATCCACGCAATTTTAAGAAGCGCTGTGCCAACCAAGGTGGTTTTGCGGCTAACGCACCTGCTTAGTAAGCACGAGACCAGCGTTCGATACCCGGCCTTCGTGTAAACTTTTAATCCCTGCTTCAGTCTATATACAGATAATTTCACTATTAATCTGTTGTATCTCAGATATAGTCTACTTAATTTTCTGTTTTTAAATAACACCGTACTCTAGTAGGATGCGCAGCAGAACACGTACGGACATGAAATGATATCAACAAGTGATGACTGTTACCTAAATTGTATTGCGGTTCATATGCGATACACGAGTTACATTAGAAAATGCATCCCTAAGGAATTCGATCGTTTCTTAAGTGGTGTACCCGGCTCCCCTATCCGGGAGGTATTTCCCAAAAGCTGCGAGGAAGGTAGTGTTTGTGAAAAACAGTGACCTGATCCAAATCCCAGCAGCAGAACAGTCACACAAGGCTCTGGCACCCACAGCCTCGAGCTTAGTTGATATGTGGCCCTCGGCTCAATTCTCGTGTGTGTGCGCCGCAGCAAAGGACTCATAACACGAAGTACCGCGAAGCGTGACAGACATTTGTTAACGGAATAGTGGAAATATCTAAACTACGAACTGTAATTTGAATTCACGCCCAACCGTCATAGTGGCCCTCAATAACTCTTAACTCAGTTCGCGCAAAGGAATTTAAAATCCGTAACTGTTGCTAATTACTGATTCACCATTCCCAGCAGTCAACTCATACTTCTGCCACCTGCAACCAAACTCAAAGAATTATTGCTGTACATAAATAATTATTTTTCGTTTCGTTCGATAATGACTTCAAAAATGATCAAATGTGTGTGAATTCGTAAGGGACTAAACTGCTTAGGTCATCGATCCCTAGACTTACACTCTATTAAACTGACTTAAGCTAACTTACGCTAAGAACAACACATGAACCCATGCCCGAGGGAGGACTCGAACATCCGGGGGTGGTGCCGCGCGGTCCGTGACATGACGCCTCAAACCGCGTTGCCACTCCGCGCGGCCCGATAATGACTGGCATTACTTAGTTTGATTAGAGTAAATCATGCAATCTAAAATTATCACGTAACGTCTTTTTATACACTGAGGAGCCCAAACGTTATGACCGCCTGTTTAATAGCGTGTTGGTCTACCTTTGGAACGCAGATTCTGTCTCTTCACAAGGTGTATTTAGAAACCGATTGCGCCTAACCGTGTCTTTAAAATACACTCCTGGAAACTGAAATAAGAACACCGTGAATTCATTGGCCCAGGAAGGGGAAACTTTATTGACACATCCCTGGGGTCAGATACATCACATGATCACACTGACAGAACCACAGGCACATAGACACAGGCAACAGAGCATACACAATGTCGGCACTAGTACAGTGTATATCCACCTTTCGCAGCAATGCAGGCATCTATTCTCCCATGGAGACGATCGTAGAGATGCTGGATGTAGTCCTGTGGAACGGCTTGCCATGCCATTTCCACCTGGCGCCTCAGTTGGACCAGCGTTCGTGCTAGACGTGCAGACCGCGTGAGACGACGCTTCATCCAGTCCCAAACATGCTCAATGGGGGACAGATCCGGAGATCTTGCTGGCCAGGGTAGTTGACTTACACCTTCTAGAGCACGTTGGGTGGCACGGGATACATGCGGACGTGCATTGTCCTGTTGGAACAGCAAGTTCCCTTGCCGGTCTAGGAATGGTAGAACGATGGGTTCGATGACGGTTTGGATGTACCGTGAACTATTCAGTGTCCCCTCGACGATCACCAGAGGTGTACGGCCAGTGTAGGAGATCGCTCCCCACACCATGATGCCGGGTGTTGGCCCTGTGTGCCTCGGGCGTATGCAATCCTGATTGTGGCGCTCACCTGCACGGTGCCAAACACGCATACGACCATCATTGGCACCAAGGCAGAAGCGACTCTCATCGCTGAAGACGACACGTCTCCATTCGTCCCTCCATTCACGCCTGTCGCGACACCACTGGAGGCGGGCTGCACGATGTTGGGGCGTGAGCGGAAGACGGCCTAACGGTGTGCGGGACCGTAGCCCAGCTTCATGGAGACGGTTGCGAATGGTCCTCGCCGATACCCCAGGAGCAACAGTGTCCCTAATTTGCTGGGAAGTGGCGGTGCGGTCCCCTACGGCACTGCGTAGGGTCCTACGGTCTTCGCATGCATCCGTGCGTCGCTGCGGTCCGGTCCCAGGTCGACGGGCACGTGCACCTTCCGCCGACCACTGGCGACAACATCGATGTACTGTGGAGACCTCACGCCCCACGTGTTGAGCAATTCGGCGGTACGTCCACCCGGCCTCCCGCATGCCCACTATACGCTCTCGCTCAAAGTCCGTCAACTGCACATACGGTTCACGTCCACGCTGTCGCGGCATGCTACCAGTGTTAAAGACTGCGATGGAGCTCCGTATGCCACGGCAAACTGGCTGACACTGACGGCGGCGGTGCACAAATGCTGCGCAGCTAGCGCCATTCGACGGCCAACACCGCGGTTCCTGGTGTGTCCGCTGTGCCGTGGGTGTGATCATTGCTTGTACAGCCCTCTCGCAGTGTCTGGAGCAAGTATGGTGGGTCTGACACACCGGTGTCAATGTGTTCTTTCTTCCATTTCCAGGAGTGTATTTACTTGGATATGGCCATCTGGAATCAATACAGCAGCAATTCTGGTTATAACGGATGCTAAAAGTTCTTGGTAGGCTCCAGACTTATGTGACTCTAGATGTATACACATGGTTGACGTAATTACCGTAAATAACAGGCCAGTGGTTTATGGGGGTGGAGATGGCGTCCAATAGGGTACCAGATGAGTTGCAAGTGAATTTCGTGGCCAATACATCAGCGTTAATTTACCATCATAGTTGCCTAACAGGCAAGAGAAAATTTGAGTCTCGTAACAAATAAATACCCCACTCATACGGTTATAGTTGGTGGGGACTTCAACCTTCCCTCGATATGTTGGCAAAAATACTTGTTCAAAACCGGTGGTAGGCAGAAAACATCTTCCGAGATTGTCCTAAATGCTTTCTGAGAAAATTATTTCGAGCAGTTAGTCCACGAACCCAAGCGAATTGCAAATGGTTGCGAAAAGACAGTTGACCTCTTAGTCACAAACAATGCACAGCTGATAGAGAGCATCATGACTGATAAAGGGATTAGTGATCACAAGGTCGTTGTAGCTAGACTCAATACCGTTTCTTCCAAATCCACCAGAAACAAACGCAAAATAATTTTATTTAAAAAAACGGATAAAGTGTCACTAGAAGCCTTCCTAAGAGACAATCTCCATTCCTTCCGAACTGACTATGCAAATGTAGATGAGATGTGGGTCAAATTCAAAGATATAGTAGCAACAGCAATTGAGAGATTCATTCCTCATAAATTGGTAAGAGATGGAACTGATCCCCCGTGGTACACAAAACAGGTCCGAACGCTGTTGCAGTGGCAACGGAGAAAGCATCCTAAGTTCAGAAGAACGCGAAATCCCGAAGACTGTCTAAAATTTACAGACGCGCGAAATTTGGCACAGACTTCAATGCGAGATGCCTTTCATAGGTTCCACAACGAAACATTGTCTCGAAATTTGGTAGAAAATCCGAAGAAATTCTGGTCGTATGTAAAGTACACAAGCGGCAAGACGCAGTCAATACCTTCGCTGCGCAGTGCCGATGGTACTGTTACCGACGACTGTGCCGCTAAAGCGGAGTTATTGAACGCAGTTTTCCGAAATTCCTTCACCAGGGAAGACGAATGGAATATTCCAGAATTTGAAACACGAACAGCTGCAAGCATGAGTTTCTTAGAAATAGATACCTTAGGAGTTGCGATGCAACTCAAATCGCTTGATACGCGCAAGTCTTCAGGTCCAGATTGTATACCGATTAGGTTCCTTTCAGATTACGCTGATACTATAGCTCCCTACTTAGCAATCATATACAACCGCTCCCTCACCGATAGATCTGTACCTACAGATTGGAAAATAGCGAAGGTCGCACCAGTGTTTAAGAAGGGTAGTAGGAGTAATCCATCGAACTACAGACCTATACCATTGACCTCGGTTTGTAGTAGGGTTTTGGAGCATATACTGTATTCAAACAATCCGGCAGGGTGGCCGAGCGTTTCTAGGCACTATAGTCTGGATCCGCGCGATCGCTACGGTCGCAGGTTCTAATCCTGCCCTGGGCATGGATGTGTGTGATGTCCTTAGGTTAGTTAGGTTTAAGTAGTTCTAAGTTCTAGAGGACTGATGACCTCAGAAGTTAAGTCCCATAGTGCTCAGAGCCATTTGAACCTTTTTTTTTTGTATTCAATCATTATGAGTCACCTCGAAGGGAACGATCTATTGTTACGTAATCAGCATGGTTTCAGAAAACATCGTTCTTGTGCAACGCAGCTAGCTCTTTATTTGCACGAAGTAATGGCCGCTATCGACAGGGGATCTCAACTTGATTCCGTATTGCTAGGTTTCCGGAAAGCTTTTGAAACCGTTCCTCACAAGCGACTTGTAATCAAGCTGCGGGCCTATGGGGTATCGTCTCAGTTGTGCGACTGGACTCGTGATTTCCTGTCAGGAAGGTCGCAGTTCGTAGTAATAGACGGCAAATCATCGAGTAAAACTGAAGTGATATCAGTTGTTCCCCAGGGAAGCGTCCTGTGACCTCTGCTGTGCCTGACCTATATAAATGACCTGGGTGACAATCTGAGCAGTTCTCTTAGATTGTTCGCAGATGATGCTGTAATTTACCGTCTAGTAAGGTCATCCGAAGACCAGTATCAGTTGCAAAGCGATTTAGAAAAGATTGCTGTATAGTGTGGCAGGTGGCAGTTGACGCTAAATAACGAAAAGTGTGAGATGATCCACATGAGTTCCAAAAGAAATCCGTTGGAATTCGATTACTCGATAAACAGTACAATTCTCAAGGCTGTCAATTCAACTAAGTACCTGAGTGTTAAAATTATCAACAACTTCAGTTGGAAAGACCACATAGATAATATTGTGGGGAAGGCGAGCCAAAGGTCGCGTTTCATTGGCAGGACACTTAGAAGATGCAACAAGTCCGCTAAAGAGACAGCTTATACACTACACTCGTTCGTCCTCTGTTAGAATATTTCTGCGCGGTGTGGGTTCCTTACCAGGGGGGATTGACGGAGGACATCGAAAGGGTGCAAAAAAGGGCAGCTCGTTTTGTTTTTCACGTAATAGGGGAGAGAGTGTGGCAATATGATATGCGAGTTGGGATGGAAGTCATTAAAGCAAAGACGTTTTTCGTCGTGGCGAAATCTATTTCCGAAATTTAAGTCAGCAACTTTCTCTTCCGAATGAAAAAATATTTTGTTGAACCCAACCTAAACCCAACCTACATAGATAGGAATGATCATCAAAATAAAATAAGAGAAATCAGAGCTCGAACAGAGAGGTTTAGGTGTTCGTTTTTCCCGCTCGCTGTTCGGGAGTGGAATGGTAGAGAGATAGTATGATTGTGGTTCGATGAACCCTCTGCCAAGCACTTAAATGTGAATTGCAGAGTAGTCGTGTAGATGTAGATGTAGATGCATCCTAAAACCAGTGTAGCACGATTTTAGCTTTTTGACATGGATTATCCTGTTGAAATACGCCATCGCGTTGACGTGAAGCACGAGAGGATGCAGGTGGTCAGTAGCAGCTTTCACGCAGTCCACAGTAACTTTGTGCTGCTGCTCCCTGCACTAACAAGAAAATTACTTCATCCGACCAGTGGACACAGTTCGAGTAAGCTACCGTGCAATTTCGATAGTCCCGCGCACAGTGCAGTCGTAACTGACGATGTCGTTGGGTCAACATAAAAACAAGTAGGTATCTGTTTTGTATTGTTTTAGGGCGCAAAAACAACTAGGGTCATAATTGCCCACGGCGTAACCGTAGAACACGGAAAAAAGGAGTTAAAAACGACTACACACTACACCCAATCGACGGAAGGAAAAACAGGTAAAAAAAAAGACAGTGTTTAATACGCAACTTAGCCAAAAAGAACTCACGACGAGGGGGCCGAGAGGAGATCGTCCAAGCCACTGAGAGTGGCTTCCTGGAGATTGTTCCCATTAAGGGAAGACCAGTGATGATGCCAAAGTGACGCCACCTGCTGGCAAACGGCAACACATAGGTCATCGGAGGGAATGGTAGAACCAGCGGGCCGAGATACATCACAGTGGCTCCATCAAGAGTGAGCAAGTGACAGCTTTCATGGACCCGTTCACCAAAGAACGAGACATATAGGATGGGTGGCCAGGCATGGCAGATACACGACATGCATGTCTTCTGAGGAGAAATTCACGGCGGTATGACAACGGTAGTTCAGCAGCTTTTGCCTACAGGCTCTCAACCGGGCTAGGGTAAAAGTTGCCCGTGATTGCCCATGACCAAACAGACACTACGACGGTAGATTGTATTGAGGCTACACAAGAGGGACAGACGTGCAGATGTACAAACGAAGCACTCATAGTCTAGTCTCTAACGGACAAGGGACCGGTAGAAAAGGAGGAGCAGCCTCCACAAGAAGTACCTCTGAGGACAACGATTGCGTCGCGGCACGCCTCCGTACACCAAGAGACCGGGACTCGGCGTGATAAAGAGAAAGTGAGAGGAACGGAACGTTCTGCGCTGGTAAGAATAATATTTTGTAAGACAGCCTACCTGTTCATCACAACTGGGGAAATGTTGTTGGTCGAAGGTCACCAGGGAGGAGCAAAGCCTCCAGTCGGCCTTATAAAATGCCATTTAGGTGTGCACGTAGGTGGGGTAGGAGATATCAAACGGATAGTACATGGGGGATAGTCGTTCGATCATGTGTCAGAGAGAACGGACCACTCGAGACGACGAATAACATGGGAAGTGCAAATGGAAGAGGTCCAAATGGGAAGAGATGTGAATGGAGACTCAAAGGAATGTGGGTACTCTCATGTTAAGGCAGATTAGGTTATGTCGATTGAGAAGGTCAGCCAAGAGGACACCTCTATGACAGGTTCTGGGAGAACCACAAAAGGGATGGTGCACATAAAAGTCACCAAACAGCTGAAAGGGGTGAGAGAGTTGCCCAGTAAGCTGGAGGAAGTTTGCTCTGGTATAACCGAATGATGGAGGTAAGTAGACGGTACAAAGAGAAGGAAAATGTGGACTGCAACAGCTTGTAACCGAGTTGTCAGGGAGATGTGTTGACTACGAACATCATCCCGGATGAGCAGCATGACTCTCCCATGAGCTGGAATGCCGTCTTCAGGGGGAAGTTCAGTGCGGACTGGGAAGAAATGCGAGAGCTCAAAGCGGTCGTGAGGACAATTTTGTTTCCTGGAGGCAGAGAACAAGCAGATGCTGCTATTCCAAAAGCAGCCATAAGCCCTCTTTGTTGGATCAAATGCCACGAACGATCCATTGGAGGAGAGTCATGAGGACGAAAGTGGTTGAGGGAAAAGATGAAGGGCTGTCACCTCGGCCAGCCTGCGAAGACTCACTGCTACAGGGCGCAGAGGCTGAAGGTTTCTGCTCCAAGAGATCTGTAGAGGCGTCGGCATTCTCCTTCTGTTGGTCTGCGGAGTCCAGGGCAGGAAAACGGTTGGCGGTGCGCAACAGTGACATGGAGATCGGCCAGGCGAGGGTATCACTAGGCGACAGCGTCAAAGAGGATCTCTGAGTCGGCGGAGGAGAAAGCCGTTTGCTCCTGATTTCTTGGAGCCTTTCTCGTTGGCAGAGGAAGACTCAGATGTTTGTTGACTGGAGAGACGTAAGAAGCCTTCGTGGCAGTATTCCTTCTGTCCTTTCCGACCTGCCAGTTGTGTAGCAGGTGACTTCGCTCTCCGAGGCGAAAGTTTCGTGGCTTGTTGCACAGCTGGAGGAGGATACGAGAGTGCTACCATCACACTGGGCAATTTTATAACTGTGGTCCTGAATCTGAGTTTGTATGTCTGCATGACGCCCTAGACCACGCGTCTACCCCGCGCGGCTGGCAGGTGTACACTACGCCTCTGGAGAAAAGATGGACGAAGTCATTTGTTTTATTTCACTTATACAAGTGGATGCTGCTTTTGCTTTAATCCGTATTCCACGAGTGTTTGTCGGATGATTTCGTGGGTGTTTGAAGAAAAAGAAAAGGTAGGAGACATAAGGCAACGAGCCCTGAAAATTATGAAGAAGGTAAGCATGGGGCCAGAGAGTTGATTGGCTATTTTAAACTCAATGAATCCCCACTTCTCCACTTTTTAAACAGAGGTACCGTTCTCTAGCTGTGTCGTTTCAGACGCCACAGAAGAGGGATCAGGCCCTCACAAGGTTGGAAAAACTAAGACTGGAGCGAGGGATCTCTTAAGGAAACTTTCCCCTCTACAGTTTAAAGCAGAGGAGCTATTTCGCTAACAGAAGTTGTTTTCAGACATTCCTGGCTGGGTTCTGTAAGTGAACAGACGCTCATTCTAGATGGTATTAGATTGTGTTAATTTTATGATTTATCCTTTTTAGTTCCTTTTACTACAGTCCAGTTGTGATAGCGAAGTGTTTGATGTTATTTGCTTCATTTTTGACGGTATTTTAACCTGCTCAGGAACATGTAGTGAAGTGGCTTTTGATCATCATTGGAATCAGTTACAAGTGGGTAACCCCGTTTTAGTCGATTACTGTTTGCGTCAAATTGAGCTGATTTCCTTTTGGTAGGTTTCCTGTAATTCGTTGTCACATGCTTCTGTGTTGCCGTCATTAAAAACGGTTCAAATTTCTCTAAGCACTATGGGACTTAACAACTGAGGTCATCAGTCCCCTAAACGTAGAACTACGTAAACCTAACGAACCTAATGACATCACACACATCCATGCCCGAGGCAGAATTCGAATCTGCGACCCTAGCAGCCGCGTGGTTCCGGAATGAAGCGCCTAGAATCGCTCGTCCACCACGGCCGGCTGGCGTCAGTAACTGATGTATCTTGGTACTGCTCGTGCTACTGGTTATTGTATTGTCACGGTGCAGCACATGGAGCTTGGGATTTTGGACTGAAAGAGTACCTGTATGGTGGAAGAAGTTTGGTACAACAGTGATTTTTCGGAATTTCTAAGAGTTTCGTGGGGCTCCAGGTTTCTCACCAAACAGTGCTACATCCTCATTCTGTCGAAATTGTATGACTGCAGTGAATAGAAAATG
Source organism: Schistocerca gregaria (assembly GCF_023897955.1). Classification (NCBI taxonomy): domain Eukaryota; kingdom Metazoa; phylum Arthropoda; class Insecta; order Orthoptera; family Acrididae; genus Schistocerca; species Schistocerca gregaria. The sequence goes on from NC_064922.1 coordinate 427,647,641, forward strand.
ACAGAATAGCTTGTCTTCTGTGTGTATCTTTTGTGAAAGCGAGAGAATAAGACCCCTTTCCTTCGCAATAAACAATACCTTAGTCCCTAGGCGACGAGGGTTTTCCTGTCGTTTTATGTTAGTATCTTACTAAATGTAAACAGTTGTGTGTCACGAGACCCCTGATGTATGTGAATGATCTGATTTGAGTTGAACTACTTGCTCTTGTTCTAAAAGTAAATAATAGGTTGCCGCAAAAAATTAGAGAAGCCTTTCAGTTTACGTAAAAATATCCCGATTATTCCAGAGGCTTTTCGCCACACCTTAACTTGTCTAATAAGAAACAGCAAAAGGGTCTGCATGGTGAAACCCTTTCGGTGTCCAACCACGTCGAAGCTGTAGATCAGAATATTGTATGCACTCCACTAAGTCACTTTGTACTACCTGTTTGCTTATTATTCCAGAGTGTGAAATCAGATTATCTGTTCATTGGGATGTATTTAGCTGTTATTCCACCCTAATTACTAGTAAAACAGGGAAGGAAAGCGACTTGAAGGAGCAAAGCAGAGATATTTGAGGAAGGAAAACAAACTTTCAATATTTATGCTATACATGGGTATTGGATAAAAATGTTGTAGCAGGTTGGATAGCAAATATTGAAATCTTACTTACTGGGTGTATAAAGTATGCTCTATGCTACATAATTAAATTTGTAAGCGATGGTGGGTTGTACAAAGTACAAATTTTAATACTCAGGCATACCAGGTCTGGCAGGAAGAATGGCTGTTATCCACGTGGGTATCCAGTCGGTCTGAGCTTGGATGACTGATACAGGTCTTTCGATGCTCGGCACTACGCTAGAGTTCAGTTCGTTGCATTCAATGCAGGGCGCCTAATACAGCAACCGGTTATGAATTTCTTGAAATAAGACAGTCTTCATTGCAAATCGTTTCATTATGAAATCCCTGGGCTAGCAGGACAGAGGGGATGAAGCTATATTTGTGGAAAGGGGCCAAAATAAGTTACTGTCAGTTGCACTCAACATATAAACTTTATTTCTTAAAACACAGAATCACACAAGCAAGAAAACTCTCAAGGCTATAACGAAAGACCTCCTCTGATTTAATTTAGATCGGCTGAAGGCCACATCGAAAATCCAAGGCACAAGGCCTAAGCAAGGAATTGAGATACAGGAGTTCTTCTGGAGGTTTCACTTCTTTAGGAAATTTTTTTATCTTCAATATAAATATACTGAAAGCTTTAACTTAAAAATTTCCCGTAGAACTTGGATGAAGGTCACACATTAATCATGAACAGTGTTACGGCTTAAGATGGGGACAAAGATTTCCAATGTTTAATCTAAACAGGCTGAAAAATCGGCTGAAGGCAGCATATCAGCAAAACAATTTAACGGCTTAAGGCATAAGAAGAAGAGCTTTCAATTTGAAAAGGCTGAAGGCTTTATCTTAAAATATCTCGTCTAAAATTCGGCCTGAAGGTCTCATACTAAGGAATAACAATCTTATGACTTAAGGACAAGACAAGGATTTTGAATTTTTAATGTAAGAGAGATTAAAACTCGGCTGAAGGCCACACACCATGCCGAAAACAGTTTCACGGGTTAAGGCCTAAAGGGAAAGCTTCTGATTTTCAACTAAAATAGGCTAAATGCTTTATCCTAAAATGGTTCACATAAAAGTCGGCTGAAGGCCACATATGAAACAGAAACAAACTCACTACTTAAAGCCCAGACAAAGAAATTTCCAAGTTTTAATTTAAGCTGGAAGATTCGGCTGAAGGCCAAATACAAACTAGAAAATATTTCTTATGGCTTAAGGCCTAGACAAAATTTTTCAACTTTGATTTCTAAAGGCTGAAAACTCAGCTGAAGGCCACATACCAAACAAGAAACTTTTTTTTATGGCTTAAGGCCTAAGAAGAAAAGCCTTACAATTTTAATAAGCTAAAACTCGGCTAAAGACCACACAGAGTACTTAAGACTAAGAAGGAAATCAGTATGTAAAACACAAGAAGCGCCCCTCAGAAGGTTCCAGGGTTCGGCCTGGGAAGGTAACACTAGCGCATGTTTAGGTGAGACAGGCAGCCAGACCGACAACCTCTTACTTGGAAGACAAACCAACTGAAAACCAGCCGACGAACCAGCCAACAAGATCACTTCTGCTCCGCCCGACCAGCAAAACGACAACAAGATGTCAATAGTACAACGTTCTGGATACTAGTACCCAATCCAGCCAAGTCAGAATAATCGCCCAAAACTACCAACAACTCAGCTGTCGAACTACACGCCATGCTGGACAGCATCAACACGAGGAGGAAAATACACTGCCGAAAACTACGTCAACGATCAGGGCAAGTAACCGGCAAGTCAACGGCCACAAGGCAGAAGATACCGCTGATACACTTCACTAATGAGGGAATGAATTAAATTAGGTTAAATACGACACAGGAAGACGGCTGCAATTTTAGCCGACTTCAGTGCACACACGTTGTTGCGGGAATCTCCAAGAAAGCGACAACCAGGGTCCAACGAACAGATGTGATGGCAGTTGAGGCTTGATGGTAGGTCAAGTGAGCACTCAACTTTAGTGTCCAGGATCGGTGGGCGATGAACTTCGTAACCCTTGCAAGAAGCGCCTCACAACCCCAACCGCCACCAGCGGCTCCGGCCTGATTACGTGGCACGGAGACTTCTCGCTGCTCTGCCCCAACTGACCGACTGCCACACACCCGGAAACGGTCAAAAGATCAAACACACGTCGGCCGATGAGATGACCGACCGAACGACCAACCAACGGTCGTTGCAGCTCCAGTCTTCTTCAGTCGGACAGTACATGTGTCGCCAGCAGTCGGCAAGAACTGAACTGGCTCTCCGCACCTCACTGGCGCTCGGTGCCCGACGCTGCTTCCTCCCCAACTGCACTGCTGGTCCGTCTCCAACTGACTTCCAGACATACGACGACCCGGAAATACTATCGGTAGCTCCAGAGATGGTACGACAGTGCACTTATCGATAAGCGCTGCTGCTGCTACTCACCGGAAAGTAAGGCACAAGTTAGTGGCGACAGTAAATGAAAGAAGAAGACGAGGTGGAAGTACCGTAAAAGAAGATGAAAAACAATAAATGGCATGAACACGAGCCGCTCACGGCTCTATCTATTTACTGGCAATGATCGAGTTTCAACCTTGCAGCCAAGACTGTCGTACTTCAAGGGAAAAAAATGCTAGAGTTCATCATTCTCAGTGACAAGCGTGTGTGGTGGCGTACCACTCTCTCAAGTACCTACGACAAGTGTCTTCAATGAGTGTGAACGTGCTGGGCACAGCAACAGTAGAACAATCTGTATAAATAGTTCAGAACAGTTTAGGCAACCTCGGCCACAGCCATCGACCTCTTCTGAAATGTATCGTCTGTTATCAAAAATACAGACTATGTCAAACAGAGGTGATCATGTTGTGCACTCAATAGCAATTCATACCGTCATGCCAGGTGCTGCGCCAGCATAATGATGACGCATGCAATCTGAGAACGTTCGTTCTTCTTGGAGCCTCCACACTTGGATATGTCATCGTGCTACGCTTCAGAACAAGTCTAAAAAGACGTGGTGCCACTACTTCAATCTGGACAAGGAACCCACAACAATGGTCACTACATTGATAGTTTGTGATGCTCGAGACGTCATGATTTTTCCTGTGGATATTTGCATAAGGTGCCCATTCACAGAATGACTGGTCACGCCGACCCACTCACCGACCCGCGACTGCTTGATGGACCCTGGCTGCCTGGTAACGGGAGCGGTCGGCGCAAGCAGACAGGGGCTCACCGGTCGAATCGATGGACCCGGACCATGGACACTACCACGTGCCCACCGCCCGCACACAGGTGAATGGGTCGGGACACACCCGCTCGCACAGCAGATCGGTAGACCCGTCTGTATGTTAATGGAGCCTTTCACAGCAATACACTGATGACCTTAGCAGTTTGATCCCATAGGAACCTGCCACCTACCCTTTACTGGAAACAAGCTCATTTCGTAAATCAAAGGGTGTAATGCGGCTAAACGGCTCTGAACGCGCAATTGAACAACATGATTAGCGTCTAGGGTGCTAGCAGCGTCAGACTGTCGAGATCCTATCCACCGTTAAGTATGGTTCTCCTGAACGCATCGCTTCAGTATTCACATGACAGTCAGAACAAAAATAAGTATTTCTATAGGGTTCGTTTCTGCCGTTGCTTAACTTGAGCCAGTAGGGTTGACGTTTCTCTTTCACTCAGGAGGCAAAACACTATAACACGAGCTTCTCAATATATGTGTGAAAAAATAGATTAGCTATATAATCCTGACATGGTCAGTCTAGGGTAACTGAAGAAAACTTCCCAAGTCAAAATCGCTTAAAAGGGCTTTTTATTGGATGGTTGGTTACGACAGAGCCATGTTGTTATCGTCGGATTTAATGCTTTGAATTTTTACAACATATTATAAATGTTACAAGTCGTTTCAGTCTGCATATGTAAATCCTATCGACATGAAGATCATTACAGATCGGCATGTCGAATATAAAAGTATTGTGTAGAAACGTAAACGTAAACTTTATTGCACCAACTGCAAGTGTTCATGTTCAGGACCAGCTGGCAACTCAGCTGGAAATATTAACACTGATTCGCTTACTGTCTGTGACTATTTCCATGACAATGGATCGGACTTGAGTGGGGCGCTTCTTCTGATTATTACGCTCAAATTAATTTCCCTTGTCTTTAACCTTAGAACACTGTTACATTGCTACTACTCCATATTTTATTCAAAGGAAATCATATTTATAATTTATGCATTAGTTAATTACAGTTATTAAATCTCCATTGGTATGGTACTCACCAAATTAAGTATAAAATGTCCTGTTTTGGACACTACTGCAACCATAATTTTACGATGCATTCCTAATCTAGGGTTACTTATGAATTGTGGATTACTTTACTGCCTTCATTCACTACTTCACACTACAGTGTATAGGTCCAAACACTTGGATCTAGGTTTCCTTGCCTAACAATAGAGCTCCATACAGTTCGACTGTAAGACAAGAACAAAGAAAAATCTTCGCACGGAGGGGGCCGGCGGATTTCACGTCTTCAGCGGACCCTGGACTCGACTCCGCCGGCGGCGTAGTGGCGATGAGCGACGTACTGCTCCAGACAGAGGGCGCACACGCGCGGGTCCCGCCGGCCACGTCATCGCGCTCATTGCAGTAGCCTTCACTTCTGCAAGCGCTGCACAAACGTCTGCTCTGTTTGCCAGTGTGTTTATGTACACTGGAGATCGCGTACAGACCTCTTGCGCAAATATCTCTTCCGCTGACAGAAATAACGCGGATAGGAACGCCACAAGCCATTGACGGCTGTGACTTCTTTCATCAGAGCGTCTTGTTTGTCCAAGGCTACTATTGCAGTTCATCGCGTGCCGTTTCCTCCAGGAATGATAAAAAGCTACATTCTAGAAAAAGCGGTAACGTGTGCACAGTTTTTTGGTATCTTCTATCCATAAACATTAACTTATGTGACGAAATAAAGAGTAAAGAAGGGACAGCACTTCTCTTTTTCTTTCTTTTCTTCACAAAAAAAAGAATAAAATGTGAAAAGAAAGGTTTCTTCTGAAACGCCCCTTAGAAAAATTTTATACACGACTGGTCTATGTGAAACGTCCTCTTTGAACAATTATACACGACTGTGCTTAAACTGAAACACAATATTTTTAGCGCAACACAATCTGACTTTCAATAATCCCTACAAGAGAATGGCCCTGACTAACATTAACCTATATGTTTCACAAATCACTTACCTCACAAAAATCTTCGTTACTCGAACTACTGCAATACAGCAAGCGCCACTACTGCCAGCTAACTAAAAGATTCAAACTACGGAAGTCACTAACTACTGATACGCACAGTTAGCAAATGAAAGATTTTAATAGGGAACAAACAATGTATTTACCTTTATAGTCATAATATATATATCAGTTCATGACACCAATTCTTACAAATTTCAAAACTCCGCCATCTCTCTCCCCACGTCCACCACTGCTGGTGGCTTACCTCCAACTGCACAGCGCTACGCGCTGTTAGCATCCAGCTGCCGCTGCCCAACACTACAATGGCGAGTATTACAACAATGCCAACCAGCCACAGACTGCACACGGCACAGCCAGTGATTTTCATACAGAGCGCTACGTGGCGGCGGCGTTACCAATAAAAAAACTTAAACAGCCTACTTACACTTCCTCACATAAACTCCGTGAATCTGATATCACAAGTGAACGATATTTCAGCGTTATTTAGAAACCTTACTTGCAGACGAAAGTTTATTTATACTTGTAAACTTGAACATAACTGACAAATCCTGTCTGATGTTAATTTCATCATTTCCTTAGACGTGTAGTGATTTGGTTTACAACTTAACTACAATGTTGCTGATCAACATCGTAGAGCGTCCTAAGGTGACTGTTATCCACTTTGAGCATTAGTAACTACGGAAATGAGTTATTCTGAAGCACCACAGGTCCTGTTCGACCAGCTACATTGGAAAACTTATCATTGAAGAAACTGAATAATCTTATTTCAACCGTCTCAGTTACATTGATAAAAATATTTTGCTGCAGTGGTTACCGATTTCAAGCTGGCACCCTCATTCTCAAACCACACATTTCCAGTCATTAACCGGAGCTACCTCCCCCCATGAACCATGGACCTTGCCGTTGGTGGGGAGGCTTGCGTGCCTCAGCGATACAGATAGCCGTACCGTAGGTGCAACCACAACTGAGGCGTATCTGTTGAGAGGCCAGACAAACGTGTGCTTCCTGAAGAGGAGCAGCAGCCTTTTCAGTAGTTGCAAGGGCAACAGTCTGGATGATTGACTGACCTGGCCTTGTAACAATAACCAAAACGGCCTTGCTGTGCTGGTACTGCGAACGGCTGAAAGCAAGGGGAAACTACGACCGTAATTTTTCCCGAGGGCATGCAGCTTTACTGTATGATTAAAAGATGATGGCGTCCTCTTGGGTAAAATATTCCGGAGGTAAAATAGTCCCCCATTCGGATCTTCGGGCGGGGACTACTCAAGAGGATGTCGTTATCAGGAGAAAGAAAACTGGCGGTCTACGGATCGGAGCGTGGAATGTCAGATCCCTTAATCGGGCAGGTAGGTTAGAAAATTTAAAAAGGGAAATGGACAGGTTAAAGTTAGATATAGTGGGAATTAGTGAAGTTCGGTGGCCGGAGGAACAAGACTTCTGGTCAGGTGACTACAGGGTTATAAATACAAAATCAAATAGGGGTAATGCAGGAGTAGGTTTAATAATGAATAGGAAAATAGGAATGCGGGTAAGCTACTACAAACAGCATAGTGAACGCATTATTGTGGCCAAGATAGATACGAAGCCCACACCTATTACAGTAGTACAAGTTTATCTGCCAACTAGCTCTGCAGATGACGAAGAAATTGAAGAAATGTATGATGAGATAAAGGAGATGGGACGTGGATAAACTGAAAGAACAAGAGGTTGTACAGAGTTTCAGGGAGAGCATAAGGGAACAAATGGCAGCAATGGGGGAAAGAAATACAGTAGAAGAAGAATGGGTAGCTCTGAGGGATGAATTAGTGAAGGCAGCAGAGGATCAAGTAGGTAGGAAGACGAGGGCTAGTAGAAATCCTTGGGTAACGGAAGAAATATTGAATTTAATTGATGAAAGGAGAAAATATAAAAATGCAATTGTACGAACATCAAGAGCTCAGATGGAATCCCAGTTCTAAGCAAAGAAGGGAAAGCAGAAAGGTGGAAGGAGTATATAGAGGGTCTGTACAAGGGCCATGTTCTTGAGAACAGTATTATGGAAATGGAGGAGGATGTGGATGAGGATGAGATGGGAGATGCGATACTGCGTGAAGACTTTGACAGAGCACTGAAAGACCTGAGTCTAAACAAGGCCCCCGGAGTAGACAACATTCCATTATAACTACTGACGGCCTTGGGAGAGCCAGTCCTGACAAAACTCTACCATCTGGTGATCAAGGTGTATGAAACAGGCGAAATACCCTCAGACTTCAAGAAGAACATAATAATTCCAATCCCAAGGAAACAAAAGAAAAATTCGGAGTAGGTATTAAAATCCAGGGAGAAGAAATAAGAACTTTGAGGTTCGCCGATGACATTGTAATTCTGTCAGAGACAGCAAAGGACTTGGAAAAGCAGTTGAACGGAATGGACAGCGTCTTGAAAGGAGGATATAAGATGAACATCAACAAAAGCAAAACGAGGATAATGGAATGCAGTCAAATTAAGTCGGGTGATGCTAAGGGAATTAGATTAGGAAATGAGACACTTAAAGTAGTAAAGGAGTTTTGCTATTTGGGGAGCAAAATAACTGATGATGGTCGAAGTAGAGAGGATATAAAATGTAGACTGGCAATGGCAAGGAAAGCGTTTCTGAAGAAGAGAAATCTGTTAACATCGAGTATAGATTTAAGTGTCAGGAAGTCGTTTCTGAAAGTATTTGTATGGAGTGTAGCCATGTATGGAAGTGAAACATGGACAATAAATAGTTTGGACAAGAAGAGAATAGAAGCTTTCGAAATGTGGTGCTACAGAAGAATGCTGAAGATTAGATGGGTAGAGCACATAACTAAGGAGGAGGTATTGAATAGGATTGGGAGAAGAGAAGTTTGTGGCACAACGTGACCAGAAGAAGGGATCGGTTGATAGGACATGTTCTGAGGCATCAAGGGATCACCAATTTAGTATTGGAGGGCATCGTGGAGGGAGACCAAGAGATGAATACACTAAGCAGATTCAGAAGGATGTAGGTTGCAGTAGGTACTGGGAGATGAAGAGGCTTGCACAGGATAGAGTAGCATGGAGAGCTGCATCAAACCAGTCTCAGGACTGAAGACCACAACAACAACAACAACCGGAGCTAGTCATACAATATTATTAGTTTAGTTGTCAATCAGGTGCAACAGACACGTAGACTAATATCAATGACAGTACTCGTTGCCCACAGTATACCTTACTGCGCAGAAGCTTTTCGTGCCTTTTGGGACCATATTGTATGACTAGTTGCGATCAGTAACAACATGTGTGGTATGAGAATGGCGGTGTCAACCCGAAACCGGTAACCACTGCAGCAAAAATTTTGTGTCACTGCAGCTGAGACGGACGAAATAAAATAATTCAACTTCCTCAGCACTGCACAATTATGGACCACCAGCTCCTGGCAGCATGCCTCGAATAAGCAACTTAAACATTGTCTAAAGATGGTTGGTTACGTAAATCGAAACTAGTTTTATATAACGCGTTTCAGCGATTTGGGCTATCTGTAAAATATTACAATTACTTCTTCTCTTCAGTACGTGTAAAAATATTGAAAATTGTTCTCTGATAAAGGTTTCAACCATAGTTCCACACGAGTTACATGCTTTTACCAAAAATTAAAACATATTGGTGCATCATGAGTGCTCAGTTTCGACTTCAGAGAGTTTTTCAACTGACTAACAGTTCACATTTACAAAATGCTGACTTGACTGATGAGAGGAATAGAAATAGAACGGAAGGAACGTTGAACGAAGATCGACTTCACTGCAGAAAGTTAAAAGGAATCACAGAAGTCATTCTGCCAATGGGCTGAAAATCAATGCAAAGAAAAATGAACGGTGTTTATGAATTTTAAGAAAGCTTGCAACAAACAACAGCGGAATCTTGAGAAGAATGTGGAAAGTCCAAAATGAAGGAAGGAGGTTAATGCCTTAGTGTCACGTCGACGACGCTGTCGTTAGGGATTGATTACAAGCTCCAACAAATGAGGATAGGGAAGTAACTCGATCGCCAACTTTCCACGGGAATCATCCCGGCATTTGCTTTTCGAGTTTTTGAGGAAACCACGGGAAACCTGAATTTGATTGACAGGACGTGGATTTGAACAGTCTCCCTCACATGTGCGAGTCCACGGTCTTACCACTGCACTACCTTGCTCGGCCCGAAAATGTGTAGAGAAGAATAGGTCATGTGCTGCTTCTGTGTACTACGTGACCGATGGAAAACAATGAAACGCAGTTGCCAAATACAAACTTAAACGGTCGGAAATTTCATACATTAAATTGTTCCGTACTATTATGCCGCGATCGCTTCAGTGTCTTGTTGAAAACCAACATTTCGCCCCCATCTGCGAAAGACGTCTACAAGGCGAGTTGCAGCTTTTTCGAAAGTCCGACACGTACCCCGTCTCGATATTGTTTGGAGTGAAATTCCGTTTTAGCAAGCTCTCACGCATAGTCGTGAGTCACGTCTTTTGAAAACTCGAGCGTTGTCGGTTTTTGCCGTCCGCTATTGAAATCACCCGATAGTCCAAGACTGGTGCACATCATCTTTAGCACTAGAATCAAGAAGGCATTCAGTTTCATGCCCTCTGCCTTTCAGTTAAAATCATCGGGTCGTTTAGCAGTCTCTATGGGTTCTCTGCGTAGCCGTTCATAGTACCCGCTTGTGGCTGCCACTACCCGAGTCTTATCAAATCAAATGCGATAGTCTTCTGGCTGCAAAGCTTGCTACCCTATAACTTATATGTTTCTCCCCTTATATAGTTGCCTTCTGTTCCTCTAGTCGTTTCTCGGCCGGTGTTTTAACAGTATCCATTTACAGACCTACACAATTAGACAGTATCCACTAAATCTTGATTTTTCCAGAGGTTTGCCGAAGTCGTTGGCTGACTTCAGGTATCCCCGCACCTTTCGGATTGGATTGTATATCGCGTAGAGAGTTGAGACACCCACTTAGATCGAAGCGACGTAAACGCGTCTGCGAAATCTTAGTTTTTCTGCTTCTCATTAAATAAGTTGTTGACCATACAGGAACGATCTTGACGAAACGGAATATAGTAATAATCCACATCTGTCCAACAACCAGCTCGGCGGTGAAGTCCTGATCAGTAGAGGTCTGAGCGGGTGTGTTATCAGAGGATATAGCAGCAGATATCGGCAGTAGGAATCGCGAGGGCGTGCTGAAAAGCGATACCTCAGAATTTTAGTGCCCATGTTCACTAGATTTTATTCTTCTTTGTGTCTATACTACTACCTCGCAAAATATGTAAAGCAAAGAGCTTGCAGAAGTGTTTCGCAGTATCGATGACGGACAAGTGCTCATAGCTCTTAAAGTACGCATTTTAGAGGTCATGTTTACATCCTCTTTTTTTCTTGTTTTGGTCCATATTACAACCCTTTCACGTCTACTGCCTCCTGCCAGCCCTATTTGACGTTACAATCACGCTGACCTCAAGCCATGCGAATCCCACTTTCTGTGCACGACTGTGAGGCCCTTGGCAACACGATCCAGAATTTCATGCATTTCCACCAAGTAATTAATATGTTATGTTACGCCGGCCGCGGTAGTCTCGCGGTTTTAGGCGCGCAGACCGGAACCGCGCGACAGCTACGGTCGCAGGTTCGAATCCTGCCTCAGGCATGGATGTGTGTGATGTCCTTAGGTTAGTTAGGTTTAATTAGTTCTAAGTTCTAGGGGACTGATGATCACAGCTGTTGAGTCCCATAGTGCTCAGAGCCATTTGAACCATTTGTTATGTTACTTTATCTGTCTCGTACTTAAATTCTGCAGGGTGCTGATTTTAGGTGTATATACAACGCTTAGCGTAGAAAGTTTACATGTATTAAGCTTGTAAATTTGATAAACGAACTATGACTAATTTTTAGATAGCGTGGAATATGTACTAATTATAACACAGCTTCAGCTAACATCACAATGTAGCGGACATTTTTCATAGAAAACTTAACAAAATCCGTTTCATTAATTTCAGCAGAGAGCAGTAGCTAACGGAAAGTATTAAGAATACGAAAGGCTATGCTGTATGAGGGCATGCTGAAACTATTTATTTCTCAACACCCTGGCGACACACATATTTCTTCCAACAAGAGACCAGTTTGTCGATACTGTCACTGTAGAATGTTGACTTTGTTGACGTGGCCACAGCCTCACCTCTGGTTGCGCCACTTCATCGCTGTCCTTTACGTTTTGGTAACAGATGAAAATCGGATGGGGCCAAGTCGTGACTGTATGGGGGATGATTGGTGACAGAGCGAACCCAACGCTTTGGACTGTTCTACACGTCGAAGCGCTCGTGTGTTTTCTGGCATTGTAAGGCTGAAGAAGAGGGTGCTCCACGTGTGGGGAACTCGTAACTCGATTACAGCACGCTGTTTCTCTCTCACCGACATAGTTACGTTACACACCTCCATGTTACACACCACAATCTGGACCCCTCTAGCGGCAGAGGGCTGCAAATAAGCAAACATGAAGAATAAAGGTGGTAGAATGTTAATAACGTTTCTTTCATTTAAAAATATTGAAATTGTTTTCACATAAAAATTCGGAGACATTACTTTTCAGCCCGCCCTCGTATTATAAATGCGGCCATGATTGACCTCTACGTTCTTAGTGGATTGGAAATTACGCGGTCTGACTTCAGAGAGGAAAATGTAGGACGGACGTAATCCTGTCGTCAGAGTTCCGGCATGCCATACTTGCTTGACTAGAGACCAGTGGATGCGAATGGGGCACTTGCGGATGCGGCGCAGATGCGGACCTCACGTCTCTTCTCTACGCAGACCTCCACCGAGCAGGTAGCGTTGTCTACCTGACTGAAACGATTCCACCGAAGGTCAGGTCGCCGGTGCCTAGACGTACGATCGCGTAAATTAAATTCGCCGCGGCGTCCTTGAGGTGGCGGCGTCACGGCGGCGGCCAAATGAAATGGGGCTATAAATAGGCGCGGCCTGCTCACTTATAGGGAGTGTCGCCGCCCTGCTCCATATTCATTCCGGAGAGCGTGGCGACCGTGGCTCCCCACCTACCACGCTGGTCGCTGCTGCCAGAGGCCCTCCGTCCGTGGGACACGTCCGCTGTTCTCTCTGAAGCGTAATAGTGTCGGAAATCAACAATGTGGGGGAGGTCAGAACACGCCAGTTCACTTCTGAATTTCTAATTTGCGGGTCAGTACTGTATCGGAGGGTGTCGGTGTTCGTAACGGCAAACTTCCCGATCTTCTGTAAAGGGCTAGTCCTGACGGGTATTTCTTCACACGTTCGATGTCCGTTGCTAGTTTCTCTTCTTCTCTAGATGTCCATTATGGTGTAGAAACGAAACATACAAAAACTATTACGTTGGTATGTTACCAATGACACGTTACTGTGCCAGCAGGTGTGGTCATCTGGCAGCGTGTTGGCGCTGCATCATGTTGATGCGGTTCTGCGACGTCTGTCAATAACGTCATCAGCCTATCGCCTAAACTTCTCCCGGATGTAAGGCATTTCGTCTGTCTCACAGAGTCCCGTCCCGAGGTAGCTGCAAAGCGAGTCAGAGAGCTCCATTTTGCACCATCTATAGGCGATCGCTATGTGTATCTGAAATGCTTGGGCTGGCAGGACAGAGCGGATTAGGTTGTGGAAAGGGGCCAAAATAAGTTGCTGTCAGTTGTATTCAACATAAAATCCTTATTTATCAACACACAATGTTACAACAAGGATGCAAAACAGTCAAAACTTTAATCGACGCCCTTCGATTAACTTTAGATCGGCTGAAGGCCACGCTCAAAATCCAAGACACAAAGCTAAGCGAGAAATTGAAATCAAAGCTTCTTCTGGATGTTTCACCCAAGAATATTTTCTAAATCTTCAATCTAAACAGGCTGAAGGCCTTAGGAAGCAGCCTTTTCAGTAGTTGCAGGGGCAACAGTCTGGATGATTGACTGATCTGGCCTTGCAACATTAACCAAAACGGCCTTGCTGTGCTGGTACTGCGAACGGCTGAAAGCAAGGGGAAACTACAGCCGTAATTTTTCCCGAGGACATGCAGCATTACTGTATGATTAAATGATGATGGCGTCCTCTTGGGTAAAATATTCCGGAGGTAAAATAGTCCCCCATTCGGATCTCCGGACGGGGACTACTCAAGAGGATGTCGTTATCAGGAGAAAGAAAACTGGCGTTCTACGGATCGGAGCGTGGAATGTCAGATCACTTAATCGGGCAGGCAGGTTAGAAAATTTAAAAAGGGAAATGGATAGGTTAAAGTTAGATATAGTGGGAATTAGTGAAGTTCGGTGGCAGGAGGAACAAGACTTCTGGTCAGGTGACTACTGGCTTATAAACTCAAAATCAAATAGGGGTAATGCAGGAGTAGGTTTAATAATGAATAGGAAAATAGGAATGCGGGTAAGCTACAACAAACAGAATAGTGAACGCATTATTGTGGCCAAGATAGATACGAAGCCCACACCTACTACAGTAGTACAAGTTTATATGCCAACTAGCTCTGCAGATCACGAAGAAATTGAAGAAATGTACGATGAAATAAAAGAAATTGTTCAGATAGTGAAGGGAGACGAAAATTTAATAGTAATGGGTGACTGGAATTCGAGTGTAGGAAAAGGGAGAGAAGGAAACATAGTAGGTGAATATGGATTGGGGCTAAGAAATGAAAGAGGAAGCCGCCTAGTAGAATTTTGCACAGAGCACAACTTAATCATAGCTAACACTTGGTTTAAGAGTCCTGAAAGAAGGTTGTATACATGGAAGAACCCTGGAGATACTAAAAGGTATCAGATAGATTATATAATGGTAAGACAGAGATTTAGGAACCAGGTTTTAAATTGTAAGACATTTCCAGGGGTAGATGTGGACTCTGACCACAATCTATTGGTTATGACCTGTAGATTAAAACTGAAGAAACTGCAAAAAGGTGGGAAATTAAGGAGATGGGACCTGGATAAACTGAAAGAACCAGAGGTTGTACAGAGTTTCAGGGAGAGCATAAGGGAACAAATGGCAGCAATGGGGGAAAGAAATACAGTAGAAGAAGAATGGGTAGCTCTGAGGGATGAAGTAGTGAAGGCAGCAGAGGATAAAGTAGGTAAAAAGACGAGGGCTGCTAGAAATCCTTGGGTAACAGAAGAAATATTGAATTTAATTGATGAAAGGAGAAAATATAAAAATGCAGTAAATGAAGCAGGCAATAAGGAATACAAACGTCTCAAAAATGAGATCGACAGGAAGTGCAAAATGGCTAAGCAGGGATGGCTAGAAGACAAATGTAAGTATGTAGAAGCTTATCTCACTAGGGGTAAGATACTGCCTACAGGAAAATTAAAGAGACCTTTGGAGAGAAGAGTACCACGTGTATGAATATCAAGAGCTCAGACGGCAACCCAGTTCTAAGCAAAGAAGGGAAGGCAGAAAGGTGGAAGGAGTATATAGAAGGTTTATACAAGGGTGATGTACTTGAGGACAATATTATGGAAATGGAAGAGGATGTAGATGAAGACGAAATGGGAGATACGATACTGCGTGAAGAGTTTGACAGAGCACTGAAAGACCTGAGTCGAAACAAGGCCCCCGGAGTAGACAACATTCCATTAGAACTACTGACGGCCTTGTGAGAGCCAGTCATGACAAAACTCTACCAGCTGGTGAGCAAGATGTATGAGACAGGCGAAATACCCTCAGACTTCAAGAAGAATATAATAATTCCAATCCCAAAGAAAGCAGGTGCTGACAGATGTGAAAATTACCGAACTATCAGTTTAATAAGTCACAGCTGCAAAATACTAACGCGAATTCCTTACAGACGAATGGAAAAACTGGTAGATGCGGACCTCGGGGAGGATCAGTTTGGATTCCGTCGAAATGTTGGAACACGTGAGGCAATACTGACCTTACGACTTATCTTAGAAGAAAGATTAAGGAAAGGCAAACCTACGTTTGTAGCATTTGTAGACTTAGAGAAAGCTTTTGACAATGTTGACTGGAATACTCTTTTTCAAATTCTAAAGGAGGCAGGGGTAAAATACAGGTAGCGAAAGGCTATTTACAATTTGTACAGAAACCAGATGGCAGTCATAAAAGTCGAGGGGCATGAAAGGGAAGCAGTGGTTGGGAAAGGAGTGAGACAGGGTTGTAGCCTCTCCCCGATGTTATTCAATCTGTATATTGAGCAAGCAGTAAAAGAAACGAAAGATAAATTTGGCGTAGGTATTAAAATTCATGGAGAAGAAGTAAAAACTTTGAGGCTCGCCGATGACATTAGAATTCTGTCAGAGACGGCAAAGGACTTGGAAGAGCAGTTGAACGGAATGGACAGTGTCTTGAAAGGAGGATATAAGATGAACGTCAACAAAAGCAAAACGAGGCTAATGGAATGTAGTCAGATTAAATCGGGTGATGCTGAGGGAATTAGATTAGGAAATGAGACACTTAAAGTAGTAAAGGAATTTTGCTATTTAGGAAGTAAAATATCTGATGATGTTCGAAGTAGAGAGGATATAAAATGTAGACTGGAAATGGCAAGGAAAGCGTTTCTGAAGAAGAGAAATTTGTTAACATCGAGTATAGATTTAAGAGTCAGGAAGTTATTTCTGAAAGTATTTGTTTGGAGTGTAGCAGTGCACAAAGCTGTTGTATTTATGACTCTGGTGTCTCAGTCACAGCAGTTAATCTGCAGCGTCCAAAAAGTCGGCTTCATGCACTGTCGTGCAAAGTTTCTCTAATGTAAACTCTCTATTATTATAATAACTGTGCAAATGAATCGCATCTTGTGCTGCGGAAAGACACAGTAGTGTTTGGTTAGTGGAAACGAATATATTTCGTTAGAATCGTGTGTGTGTGTGTGTGTGTGTGTGTGTGTGTGTGTGTGTGTGTGTGTGTGTGTGTGTGTGTGTGTGTGTGTTAGGTGTGGTTATCATGTGTAATGAAATACGAAGTAAAAGGCTCATTTCTAGATGTTGTGGTAGTTTGGGAACGGCGAACGCTTCGGGCGTGAAGTTGAGAGGTCTGATTGGAGAAAACCAGCTACAACTATCAAGTAACTTTAATCTGTTTGCCTATTTTGTGAAAGATTTGCAATCTTCTCTCTGACTTCAATATTTACTGATTTGAACATGAGAAACTTCCGTGTGTCATAACCCTTACGCTCGCACTATTCGTGATTTTCCTCGACTGGCTAAAATAAGTATGTAATATTTGTCTCCCTCTACGAGAACCACGAATTGTCCGAGCATAAGGACTGAGACTACGTGACGTACAGAAGTTTGAATCGCTCCTGGAGGCGTGCTCGGGTAGACGAAGCGCTGAAGATGATTGCTCGTGATACGCATTAAATCAGGGATCGAGTCCAGGTCCGGCAAAACTTTCACGTGTCGCAAACAGCTGACGGCAATGCATAATCGAAGAATGCAAATCGATTTCGTAAAGTTTACCATAGCTGTAATCGTCAGTGACAGTGTCTGCTCCTTCAGACATATCTGCATTGTACTTTGAAGGTACAGACACTGTATGAACACAAACATTGTGACCATCAGTGAAGAGCATAGAGGTTGGTGTTAATTACGTGGAGAAGTAGACTAAGAATTGTGCTGATTTAACACACCATTTTTATGGCACAGCTATTTTCTTGTTTAGTTGTTGAACGACCCACGCATAATGAAGATATAGTTTGGTCAATTCGTGTTATGTTAGGATTATTGTCCGCAGCTCGTGGTCGTTGGTTAGCGCTCTCGCTTCCCGCGCCCGGTTTCCCGGGTTCGATTCCCTGCGGGGTCAGGGATTTTCTCTGCCTCGTGATGACTGGGTGTTGTGTGATGTCCTTAGGTTAGTTAGGTTTAAGTAGTTTAAAATTCTAGGGGACTGATGACCATAGATTTTAAGTCCCATGGTGCTCACAGCCATTTGAACAATTTTTTTTAGGATTATTATGTATAGATTTTTGTTATAGGTCGTCCTCGGATCTACAAAGTTACTGCAATGCGCTTCTCGTCATCAGGATTTGCAGTAACTAGCTCTCTGGCAATGCTGGCGAGACATCAGAAAAAATTGGCTTAAGATCCCGAAATGATATCCAATAGGCAACGCGTCAAGCCACAATGTCAGTTTTATAAAATGTAAGTATTTTTCTGTATAGAAGACACGACATTTTGTTGCTCAGTGTGACGCGAGTTATAACAAGACGTACGTCGTCGGAAATTAATTTGCTTTTGACTCAAATTGGAATACG
Organism: Schistocerca gregaria; assembly: GCF_023897955.1. Lineage (NCBI taxonomy): Eukaryota > Metazoa > Arthropoda > Insecta > Orthoptera > Acrididae > Schistocerca > Schistocerca gregaria. Next base: position 427,665,730 of record NC_064922.1, read on the forward strand.
GTCGCTGGAGATTGCGAAACTGCTGCTCTGCTCGATACACGGTGTCTCTTCTGCAGGTTTCGCGCGACTCCTTCTTTAAACATTGTTTCTCTTCCGTTAATTCAACTTATTAAGGGTCCCTGGCCGATGAAGACACTCAAAACTGTCGGAGCGACGGTCCCGCAAGCACCAGCCTTCTAAGACAAATTCAACACATTTAGGATTTTGTTTAGCATGGAGAGCTGCATCAAACCAGTCTCATGACTGAAGACCACAACAACAACAACATAGGATTTTGTTGGTAAATCTGCCATTCCTGTCCGCCTTCCCCACAGATAGGTTCACACTGATTAACAAAATCATGATCACTGCCCACAGCGAGACTGAAAGGCGACCGGCGGAGTTGCGGGTACGAGACGCGGATCAAACTGGTCGGCCAAAATTTATAACACTGATGCGGAACTGACCCTTGTTAATGAACATAAGGATTACCCAGCACAGAAAATGCGGGAATCTGTGATTTATGTCCACCAGTCGGATTATTCCACGTATCTGTGCATGAATATTTGATACATGCTCAGTTCTGAGCAGTTCGCTGTGTCATTATGTTTGAGTGAACAGGGAAACACGCGTATTCAGCAATAAGATGAACGACACAGAAAATGGTGGTCACGACAAAACACTGAGTGGTCTTGTCGAGTGGTGTGCGAATTACAGTTCGCGGTAAATGAGTGCATAACTGTTTGGGCATGACTTTTAAGAATGGAACTGTTTTGGTAAAACCTTCAGCAAAGTCTGCAACGCAACACTTAATGGTAAAATAGCGCGAAACGGGCTCTGAAGCCAGTAAAAGCCGTAACTGTTTGTAAGAGTTCACGCACCTAGAAACACTGTTTAAGTGAAGGGAAACCTGGAACAAAATCTGATGAAACATCGACGTCGTTTATCTCTGCAAGTGGGAACTGACTGGCCATAGTTTGAAAGTTATGTCAAAGAGAACATGCATCTGTATCGTTAGTTGTCACTAAACATGTCTGCTTGTCTCACTCAAACATAATAACACCGTGAAGTGCTCGGGACAGAACATGTGGAAGATGCACATGTGCAGACATGTGACAATACAGAATGGTGCGTACAAATCACGGTTTCCAGTATTTTCTGTGATGGGCAGTTTTCCTGTTCGAGGGTCAGCTAAGCAGCTGTCGTGTAAATACACTAAGACAAAGAAAGAAAACGCAGTACCAGAAGGAATTATCCGGATGGGATGGAATTCCTTATTTTATATTACGTACATGTACAGACAAGTAAATGATTATAGATTCAGAAAAATTTGATAATTTATTAAAGAGAGAAGGGCTTCACAAATTGAACTAGTCTATAACGCATTGGTACACCTCTGGCCCTCGTGAAACAATTTATTCTGCTTGGCGCTGACAGATACAGTTGTTGGATGTTCTGACGTATATCGTGCCAAATTCTCTCCAATTGGCGTGTTAGATCCTCAAAATCCGAAGGTAGTTGACGGTCCTGCCCATGAAGTTTCAAATATTTTCAACCAGGTTAGTGATCCCGCGACCTTGGTGACCAAGGTTGGGTTTGGTTCAAAAAATAGCTCTGAGCACTATGGAACTTAACATCTAAGGTCATCAGTCCCCTAGAACTTAGAGCTACTTAAACCTAACTAACGTAAGGACATCACACACATCCATGCCCGGAGCAGGATTCGAACCTGCGACCGTAGCGGTCGAGCGGTTCCAGACTGTAGCGCCTAGAACCGCTCGGCCACTCTGGCCGGCGATTGGGTTTGGTAAGCTCAAAGTCACGCAGTAGAAACTCTCGCCGTGTGCAGGTCGGCATTAGCTTGCTGAAATGTAAGTCCAGGATAGTTTGCCATGAAGGGCAACAAAACTTGGCGTAGAATATTTTCGACGTACCGTTGTGCCACAAGGGTGCCGCATTGTCAACCAAAGGAGTCCTGCCACGAAAAGATGAGAAACCAGACCATCACTCCTGGTTGTCGGACCGTATGACGGGTGACAGATAGGAATCCTACCGCTGTCTGGGGCATCTTCAGAAACATCTTCGCTGGATATCGGGGCTCAGTTCGAAGCGGGACTAGTCAATTAAGAGAATTCTACTCCAGTCAACGACATTCGAGGCTGAATGTGCCAGACCACTGCAGATGGGGTAAGGAGGCCATGGTAGTCGGCGCTATGAGCTTCTGTGAGCCGCCTATTAATGGCCCTTGTGCATACTGAAGCCCCACTTGCACATCGGATCGATGATTTAATGATGAATACGGGGCTCTGAGTGTCTCTTGAGGATTGCTCGGTCCTCACGTTCTGCCGGTCTCTCTAGGTCGACCGCTCTCACTCACTCACTCTCATGTAATACTTGCCCCTCTTTGGGGAAGTGTGTGGGGGAGTTTGTAGCCTTTCGGCTTTCACTCCTCTGTGTACTTGTGTGTGTGTGGTTGTTTCTGTAATTTTTGGGTGTCTGGATGATGTAATGATTGTTCTTTGTGTGTCTGGTACTTGTCTGAGGTTGGTGACATGATTGATATTATGGGGGAGGGAGGAGGATTTGGAATTGGGTATAGTGATTTTCTCTTCAACTTAGTCGTCAAAGATTGTCATTGAGCGTTTGTGCTCATCGCGGGACATGTCATACCAACCTAGGGAGTGGAAGAGGACGTTTCCTGATCTGGAAGAGCCTTCATAGAAGGCCCTTGCCAGATCTTGGAAATGTTCTCTCAAGAGTGGGATTTCGGCTGTGGCGTGCAGATCACCAGTAGGGAATGCGAGGGATAGATGCAGTGTCCTTCTGAGGGCGCGGTTCTGCAGCCTCTGGAGTTTGCCCTGGTGCTGCTTCCTCGTGTATCCCCAGACAGGGCATGCATAAACCACTACTGGCCGTATTAGAGCCTGATAAACATTCGCTACTGTAGAGCAGGGAAGGGAGCTGGTTGAGTTGAGGACTAGGTATAGGATGGACATTCTGGCGTAGACCTCCCTGTAAACCTCGTCTATGTGGGGCTTCCATGTAAGACGAGAGTCCAAGGTGGCGGGGAAGAGGGGGGGGGGGGGGAGGGGGGCATTGAGGTGGTCCACACCTTCGAAGCCTCCAGATGATCAGCATAGCCTGCGTCTTTTCAGAGTTGATGGTGATGCGCCAGCGACGGGCCCAAGTTTCTGTGTCGTCTAAAACCCTTTGTAGCCTATGGATGACCAGGTCCTTGTTCGCATTTAGTGTGTAGAAGGCTGTGTCATCTGCATACTGTGCGGTGTGCACCAGGGGTCCGTCGGAGTGTCTGCCCTGTACAGACCGTACAAAATGGACCCCATCTACTTTGACAGAGAAAGCTCTATCCGTGAGATAGCTTTTGATCTGGCTAACTATGCTCTCGCGGAACCCTTGCGTTTGTGTGTACAACTTGTAAAATGGTTCAAATGGCTCTAAGCACTATGGGACTCAACTTCTGAGGTAATTAGTACCCTAGAACTTAGAACTAGTTAAACCTAAGTAACCTAAGGACATCACATACATCCATGCAGAAGGCAGGATTCGAACCTGCGACCGTAGCGGTCTCGCGGTTTCCAACTGCAGCGCCTAGAACCGCACGACCACTTCGGCCGGCTACAACTTGTAGAGTAGCGCTCTATGCCATACTGAGTCGTAGCACTATCCCGCAGTATCCTCTGTGGTTGAAGCCCTCTGTGGCTGCTTCAACCACTCTCGTGATCTGTTATGGGGCTGAGCGGTTCTGTCGGAATCCGAATTGGAAATCCGTCAGAAGTTGCCCTCTGGTTATATGGTCCTGTATGGGTATTAGCAGGAGGTGCTCATAAATCTTGCTAAAAGTTGGAATGAGGCTAATCGGCCTGTAGTGCTGCGGGAATAGAGGACCTTTCGCTGGTTTGTGTATCGCGACCACTTCCGCGTGTTTCAAGCAAGCTCTGGGAACTCGCGGGTACGAGTAATCTCATTGAAGACTTTGGCGAGGTGTGCGATCGCTGGCGATGGGAGGTTTTTAACTAACTGATTGGTGACACTATCACGCCCTGGCGCCTTTTTTGTGAGAAGGGACCTAACTATTTTTGCCCCGTTTTCGGGGTCGAAAAGTGCGGGTTCGTCCTCTGGGTTCTGGACTGCGCGCCTAGAACCGCGAGACCTAATAGCAATCAATTGAGTAGACAGATAAGTTGATTGTTTCACCTGTTGTGACCTAGGCGAGTACTTTATGATCTTATTGTCATATTGGTACACGTGCACACAGACCTAGATGACCAGGACGAACTTATCTTGCAAATACTTCAATATGTACTGTCGTAAGAACACGTCAACAGCTCCCACTTTTTATGAAAAGGCATCGTTGTGGTACTATTTTCTGCTTTTCTATCAGTTAAAGTCCTTCAGTCCGAGGCCTTTACCCGATAAGTGGAACTACGCGACTGCTTTAGAGTTTCAATTTCCAGGGCCGCCAAAACAAAAAGGCCAATTGTATTAAACCATAACTTGTGATTTTTCGTGTATTTATCCGCATAATGAGGGGCTGTTTCAGCAGATACGCAGTCCTTGTGATGATAGTCGACTTTTATCACAGTGACCGAAGTTGCATAACGTCGCCGGAGAAAAGTGGCTTACTGCATTCTCAGGACGTGATTTACCACTTGGATTATTCGTCCAGAGATTCACACTAAATAAATTATCTGCTACAGAAAGAAAAAGATCTCAGTTTCTGGATGAAAATGTTTGAGTTTATAAAGCGAAATGCGCGTTAATTCTCATATAACAAAAAATAAGTTTAACAAAACGTAAATACCGAGAGCAACATATTTCCGTTAGTGTCATAGCCACATTATCACACTTAAAATAAGCAGCATTCACTAACGTATTTTGTGTTGGCCCCTCTACTTTTAGCTTCTAGAATTACGCCAGTAATTACCATGTAAAACATAACAGACATAAAGATGTCAGCTGCTTATTTTCACACACAACGCGCAACAATTCATCCTCTATGAAAACGCCGATTTAGACACATCAACGATTAGCAAAAAACTGGATAGAATAGTTACAAACGGTTCTATTCCAATCCTTTTCTAACGCAATCAACATTTGACCGATTGTTGATGTTGGCGTTAGTAGACCGAATACACTGGTTCCTCAGCGACATAGCTCCGAGTACAATTTAATTGGTAACGTAACGATTGAATAATTTTATTTTAATGATTGGACGATTTTGGCGTTAAGCCAAGTGGAAACTGGTAAGCCAAGTGGAAACTGGGACATGAATAAAAAATTGAAGTAAAGAAAAATAAATGTAATAAAATGATAGTCAGTGGGAAAGTTTAAAAGCTTAGCGTTGTTCATGTATCTCAGTGCTGCCTGCCACCGTCATCAATTTTATGTCTGTGAAAATCGAACAGTCGCACGGGATTAGCCGAGTGGTCTGTGGCGCTGCAGTCATGGACTGTGCGGCCGGTTCCGGCAGAGGTTCGAGTCCTCCCCCGGGCATGGGTGTGTGTTTGTCCTTAGGATAATTTAGGTTAAGTAGTGTGTAAGCTTAGGGACTGATGACCTTAGCAGTTAAGTTCCATACGACTTCACACACATTTGAACTTTTTTTTTTTTTTAATGTCGAACCGTCGTGAAAATAGCCGAAGTTGACGTATTATAAGTTATTCTACTTGGATTTACCAAGTACCGATCTTTGTGCTTTGATTTCGATGTCGACCACACCTTCTGCCTGACACATAGTCAGCATTTTCGACTAGCTAAGTATCCCAGGTCCCAAATGCAAACTATTAGAAGATAGTCCAGAAACTGCTCGCGGAAGAAAGTTCACTACATTTTCACCAGAAATAGGATAACAGGTACACATGCGGAGATCCTGATCACCGGAAAGTACACCACTCTCATGATTTAAACCCCCAAAAATCTCTGCAGCGTTTCGTGGAGACGTATGATGTGAATCTTACAACGTGGCCGTTGGAATTTACTTCATAATTAAGCCGCTTTATCAAATGTTAATACAGGGAGCGTACAGGACTAACTACTGCCAAGTTACAACAAAAATTCTGCAAGCTCACATGGTTGTGAAATCTTCTTACTTTTATGTGCTTGCAAAATTTTTAAGTCGTAATTTTAAAAAAGCGAGAAACTGATTTTGGTTAAAGTGATGATAAAAACGCTGATGAGGGCAATACCTCTGATATACTTTGATATAACAAAGCCTAAGAAGGTGGCAAAATACGATCACATGGAAAATAATAATGATAATAATAATAATAAGGCGGCGTGTTAAGACCCATCTGGCGATTCGATCACAGATGTAACATTCCACGAAGGGGTTAACACGGATGGCGGTGGCGTGTTTGTTGTTGTCAGAAGTAGTTTAACTTGTCGCGAAATTGAAGCAGATACTTCCTGTGAGTTAGTATGGGCAGAGGTTATTGTTGGTAAAGGAGAATAACATAATAATTGGATCATTTTTCCGATCTCCCAATACAGATGCTGGAAGGCTTAAAGAAATCTTGAGTTTGATTTCAAACACGTACCCGACTCATACAATAGTAGTTGGTGGTGACTCTAATTAACCCTCTATATGTTGGCGAAAATACATGTTTAATTCCGGAGGTACGCATAAAGTATCATCCGAAATTGTGCTAAACGCATTCTCTGAAAATTATTTCGAGCAGTTAGTCTATGAGCCCACGCGAGTAGTAAAAGGTTGTGAAAACACACTTGACCTCTTAGTAACAAATAATCCAGAGTCAATAATGAGCGTTAAACCCGATTCAGAGATTAGTGAACACAGGGTTGTCGTAGCGAGACTGAATAATGTAATCCCCAAATCCTCGAAAAATAAGCGAAAAATATACCTATTGAAAAAAAAAACAGATAAAAACTCAGTTGACTCCTCCCTGAGAGGCAATCTAAGCTCATTCCAAATTAATAATATAAGTGCAGACCAGATGTGGCTTAAATTCAATGAAATAGTACTGGCAGAAATTGAGAGATTTATACCAAATAAATTAACAAACGACGGAGCTGACCTTCCTTGGTACACAAAACAGGTTAGAACACTGTTGCAGAGACAACGAAACGAACATGCCAAATTTAAACACACGCAAAACCCTCAACATTGGCGATCTTTTACAGAAGCACGAAATTTTAGCGCGGACTTCAGTGCGAGATGCTTAAAACAGTTCTCACAACGAAACGTTGTCTAGAAACCTGGCAGAAAATCCAAAGAGATTCTGGTCGTATGTGACGTATGTTAGCGACAAGAAACAATCAATGCCTTCTCTGCGCGATAATAATGGACATACTATCGAAGACAGTGCTGCCAAAGCAGAGTTATTAAAAACACAGCCTTCCAAAATGCCTTCACAAAAGAAGATGAAGTAAATACTCTAGAAATCGAATCGAGAACAGCTGCCAAAATGAGTAACGTAGAAGTAAATATCCTCGGAGTAGTGAAGCAACTTAAATCATTTAATAAAAGCATGTGTCCTAGCCCAGACTGTATACCAATTAGGTTTCTTTCGGAGTATACTGATGCATTAGCTCCATACTTAATAATAATATACAACCGTTTGCTCGACGATAGATCCGTACCCAAAGACAGGAAAGTTGCACAGGTCACAACAACATTCAAGAAAGGTAGTAGGAGTAATCCACTAAATTACAGGCCCATATAGTTGTCGATATGCAGCAGGAGTTTGGAACATATATTGTGTTCGAACATTATGAATTACCTCGAAAAAAACGGTTCATTGACACACAGTCAACATGGGTTTAGAAAACATCGTTCCTGTGAAACACAACTAGCTCTTTATTCACATGAAGTTTTGAGTGCTGTTGACAAGGGATTTCAGATCGATTCAGCATTTCTGGATTTCCGGAAGACTTTTGACACTGTACCCCACAAGCGGCTAGCAGGGAAATTGCGTGCTTATGGAATATCGTCTCAGTTATGTGACTAGATTTGTGATTTCCCGTCAGAGATATCACAGTTCGTAGTAACTGACGGAAAGTCATGAAGTAAAACAGAAGTGATTTCTGGCGTTCCCCAAGGTAGTGTTATAGGCCCTTTGCTATTCCTTATCTATATAAACGATCTGGGAGACAATCTGAGCAGCCGTCTTAGGTTGTTTGTAGATGACGTTGTCGTTTATCGACTAATAAAGTCATCAGAAGATCAAAACAAACTGCAAAACGATTTAGAAAAGATATTTGAATGGTGAAAAAATTGGCAGTTGACCCTAAATAACGAAACGTGTGAGGTCATCCACATGAGTGCTGAAAGGAACTCGTTAAACTTCGGTTACACGATAAATCAGTTTAATCTAAAAGCCGTAAATTCAACTAAATACCTAGATATTACATTTAGGAACAACTTAAATTGGAAGGAACACACATAAAATGTTGTGGGGAAGGCTAACCAAAGACTGCGTTTTATTGGCAGGACATTTAGAAAATGTAACAGGCCTACTAAGGAGACTGCCTCCACTACGCTTATCCGTCCTCTTTTAGAATACTGCTGCGCGGTGAGGGATCCGTACCAGATAGTTATGACGGAGTACACTGAAGAGGTTCAAAGAAAGGCAGCACGTTTTATGTTATCGCGAAATATGGGAGAGAGTGTCACAGAAATGATACGGGATTTGGGCTGGAAATCATTAGAAGAAAAGCGTTTTTCGTTGTGACGGAATCTTCTCACGTAATTCCAATCACCAACTTTCTCCTCCGAATTCGAAAATGTTTTGTTGACACCGACCTACATAGGGCGGAATGATCACCACGATAAAATAAGGGAAATCAGAGCTCGTACGGAAAGATGTATGAGTTCATTCTTTCCGCGCGCTGTACGAGATAGGAATAATAGAGAATTGTGAAGGTGGTTCCATGAACCCTCTGCGAGGCACTTAAATGTGATTTGCAGAGTATTGATGTAGATGTAGACGTAGAAAACTCCTTCCCAACTTATTTTTAATCAAGACATGATGGAAAACACTGAACGGAAAAGAACTCCAGGAGGTAAGCAACCCTTTATAACTGGAAACAGTGATGCAGCTAGACCATTAGATTCTGAAGAACCTAGAAAATCAAGTAAGGAAGATTCGGAGCTTCTTAGAATGCCGTAAGAAGAAACACTTGCTAGGCGCATTGAACATCAACACTGTGCTAAAGACTGGTAAACTTAAACAATTGATGGGTGTGTTAAACAGACGAAACATAGCCATACTACCACGTCATGGAACCAGACACAGATGAGAACGAATCTGGATAAGAGGGCTGCGGGATCTATGATCTATAAAGGGTATAGACCATAAGGAATAAGAAGAAACAGCTTTCATGGTCAAGCGGAAACCATAAATGTTGCTACATGCATATACCAACAATAGCAACAGTTCTGAGAAACAGTAGAAAATGAGGCAACAAAATACTAAAGTACCACATAAAATTACTTGTAGGAGATTTCAATGCACAGATGGTGAGAAGATAAATAAAAGAATACAGCAGGAAATTTTCCTGCGCGGAAACGTACCAATAATAACGGAAAAAGGCTTATCAACTTCTGTACCCAATTCGACTTAAAACTAATCTCAAATTTTTCAGAAAATTACCAAATATCAAGAAGATCTGGTCGTCGCCTAACATAGAGTAAGGCTCATATCAACTGGGTGAATGTACGATTCACAAGAGTGCTAGGCAAAGATTGGGACCACCCTTTTAAGAGAAATCAAAGGCAAATTTCAACAGAAAATCCCAAATCCCAAAACTAAAGTCTATAGAACTGTCACAAAATTAATCAGATAACACGAACGAAATTGTAAAAAATCTGCAAGCAAAGAAGATGGGAAATGTAGATGAAATCAGAGCAGCAGTGATGAAACAGTGAAAGAACAAGAACAATCACGAAGAAGAAAAAGTATAGATGGTGTAATAAGACATGTGGCGAAGCGATAGAACGGAGACTAACAGCTTGGAAAAAATGTAACACCAGCAGAACGGAAAGAGAGTGGAACACATTCACGGAGATCGGAAAACAGACATCAAAAATTAATCGAACAGAGAAACGAAAATATTACAACAACGATTAGAGAAAAGGTACAAATTTCAGACAAAACAACACCAGGGACTTCTGCAAAGTTTTCAAAGATAAAATAATACGGTGCAAGCTGGTGAGGCATCACTTCAAAGATTCAACAGGCACGATGATGACAGACAACGAAGACATCTTTGAGTTACTAGCAAAATCTTCTGCGCTGAGAGGAACCCATACACCAGACGACTGGAAACAGGCCATTTTCTCCAAAATGGAGAAAGGAGAGGTACCAATAATTACCGAGGCAAATCTCAACTTCCAGACACCTACAAAATTATATCTAAAGATCTACCGAATAGTATACCACACCAAGCAGAACATGCAAACTGGGGAATACAAAGCGGGATTCAGCAAAAATATGTCGTGCCCAGAGCAAATTTTTAACTTTAAAATAGTCCTCAGGATGACAACAATCTGCAACCCTATCACAGACAGCAGTCCTAACACTGGAAGAAGCAGGTAACGGGAAAACCACCAGGCACTCACAGACACAACGTCAAATATAAAATTCCTAGGAGAACCTTTTTTCCTAGGAGAAGCTTCAGAATTGACACAGGTGTTCGGCAAGATGATGTGTTCTCACCGATTGTCTTCAGTCTGGTCCTGCAAGGAATCCCTTGAGTGCAAGGTAGCAAAAGACAACTGTGTTTATGGCTTTCGACGCCCCACATATTGTCTACCATGCAACCAGAATATTATCTGCTAATGGTAACAGAGGGTGGGATTGGAGATACCCAATGGTGAGCACAGCATGAGGCTGGTTAGTCGACCACTAACTCACAACAGTGGTAGTGGTGTTGATACAAAGCAAAGCAATGGCAACTACCAACAAAGCAAACATTGCAATATATTTACAACAGTTGCCGAAGTTGACATTTCGTCAGAAAGGCACCCAGTGAATTTCTCAAAGTGAGAAAGAAGTGGCAGATGACATATTAGCGTTCCTGCAGGATGAGTCAGTGGCATGTGTGGTGTCGTACACGCTCCACTGTGCAGACGTGCTTAACAAGTGAAAGTGATATTTAAACAGGTGTAAAGCAGTGTAGCTTATCATCCTTGTCGTACGGGCAGCCACAAATACAGCCACCAGTGAAACTTACACGGAAGCTCTCCATCGCATCCCCCTCAGATTTACTGTGAAGTGGCCTAGTGAATAGCCCGTCAAAAACCGGACATAGATCAAGCATAATAACAGGAACTCTGAAACAAAAAGCAAAATAGAACCAGTGAACGGCCGAAGCTTAAAAAGTGCAATTTGGGTAGATTGTACAGCAATGGCGTCGTGGTTAGGTGGTCACGGTATTGGACTACGAAGCGGACGAGCCTAGTTCCCAACTATCTCGTCCCATATATTTTATTTTTTTCCCACAACTTTATGAATTGTCGGTTTATTCTCATTCTGTAGCCTTGGCAGGTATCATACTATATACTGTTTATAGAATATAGCTCATGTTGCGAGAATACATTACCGTCACGTAAATGCGATGAATAGAGAGAGCAGGCGAGATAGCACGTAGATGTCTCACAGAAACAAAAACAACTAATTAACTGATGTAAATTGCGTTACAACAAAGCGATTCAAGAGCCAATACTTCCAAAACGGAACGGAACTTAAAAACTGTTAAAAACATATCGTTTGACAGAACACGGAGAATCTGTGTGATTGTGAAACTGTTGCGTTCATTTGTTGCAAGTTGCACATTCAGATCCATATGAACACCTAAACTGGAGAAAGGGGCCTATCTCATTCAGAAGATGTACGAATTACGTCCTATCACAAGAGACACGTACTGTCACTAATGCCGTATATGACACACCGGACGCTTTCCGGTCAGGGTTCAGTTAATTTATCACCTTATCATCAAAGATTTGCGGTTCCTTCCCGATGGCATGCAGCTTTACTGTATGATTAAATGATGATGGCGTCCTCTTGGGTAAAATATTCCGGAGGTAAAATAGTCCCCCATTCGGATCTCCGGGCGGGGACTACTCAAGACGATGTCGTTATCAGGAGAAAGGAAACTGGTGTTCTCCAGATCGGAGCGTGGAATGTCAGATCACTTAATCGGGCAGGCAGGTTAGAAAATTTAAAAAGGGAAATGGATAGGTTAAAGTTAGATATAGTGGGAATTAGTGAAGTTAGGTGGCAGGAGGAACTAGACTTCTGGTCAGGTGACTACAGGGTTATAAATACAAAATCAAATAGGGGTAATGCAGGAGTAGGTTTAATAATGAATAGGAAAATAGGAATGCGGGTAAGCTACTACAAATAGCATATTGAACGCATTGTTGTGGCCAAGATAGATACGAAGCCCACACCTATTACAGTAGTACAAGTTTATCTGCCAACTAGCTCTGCAGATGACGAAGAAATTGAAGAAGTGTATGATGAAATAAAAGAAATTATTCAGATAGTGAAGGGTGGCGAAAATTTAATAGTAATGGGTGACTGGAATTCGGTAGTAGGGAAAGGGAGAGAAGGAAACGTAGTAGGTGAATATGGATTGGGGCTAAGAAATGAAAGAGGAAGCCGCCTGGTAGAATTTTACACAGAGCACAACTGAATCATAATTAACACTTGGTTTAAGATACATGAAAGAAGGTTGTATACATGGAAGAACTCTGGAGATACTAAAAGGTATCAGATACATTATGTAATGGTAAGACAGAGATTTAGGAACCAGGTTTTAAATTGTAAGACATTTCCAGCGGGAGATGTGAACTCTGACCACAATCTGTTGGTTGTGACCTGTAGATTAAAACTGAAGAAACTGCAAAAAGGTGGGAATTTAAGGAGGTGGGACCTGGATAAACTGACGAAACCATGGGTTGTACAGAATTTCAGGGAGAGCATAAGGGAACAATTGACAGGAATGGGGGAAAGAAATACAGTAGAAGAAGAATGGGTAGCTTTGAGGGATGAAGTAGTGAAGTCAACAGAGGATCAAGTAGGTAAAAAGACGAGGGCTAGTAGAAATGCTTGGGTAACAGAAGAAATATTGAATTTAATTGATGAAAGGAGAAAATATAAAAATGCAGCAAATGAAGCAGGCAAAAAGGAATACAAACGCCTCAAAAATGAGATCGACAGGAAGTGCAAAATGGCTAAGCAGGCATGGCTAGAGGACAAATGTAAGGATGTAGAAGCTTATCTCACTAGGGGTAAGACAGATACTGCCTACAGGAAAATTAAAGAGACCTTTAGAGATAAGACAACCACTTGTATGAACATCAAGAGCTCAGATGGAAAGTCAGTTCTAAGCAAAGAAGGGAAAGCAGAAAGGTGAAAGGAGTATATAGAGGTTCTATACAAGGGCGATGTACTTGAGGACAATATTATGAAAAGAGAAGAAGATGTAGATGTAGATGAAATGGGAGATACGATACTGCGTGAAGAGTTTGACAGAGCATTGAAAGACCTGATTCGAAACAACGCCCCCGGAGTAGACAACATTCCATTGGAACTACTGACGGTCTTGGGAGATCCAGTCCTGACAAACCTCTACCATCTGGTGAACAAGATGCATGAAACAGGCGAAATACCCTCAGACTTCAAGAAGAATATAATAATTCCAATCCCAAAGAAAGCAGGTGTTGACAGATGTGAAAATTACCGAACAATCAGTTTAATAAGCCACAGGTGCAAAATACTAACACTAATTCTTTACAGACGAATGGAAAAACTCGTAGAAGCCGACCTCGGGAAGATCAGTTTGGATTTCGTAGAAATGTTGTCCACGTGAGGCAGTACTGACCCTACGATGTACCTTAGAAGCTATATTAAGGAAATGCAAACCTACGTTTCTAGCATTTGTAGACTTAGAGAAATCTTTTGACAATGTTGATTGGATAACTCTCTTTAAAATTCTGAATGTAGCAGGGGTAAAATACAGGAAGCGAAAGACTATTTACAATTTGTATAGAAAGCAGGAGGCAGTTCTAAGAGTCTAGGGGTATGAAAGGGAAGCAGTGGTTGGGAAGGGAGTGAGACAGGGTTGTAGCCTCTCCCCGATGTTATTCAATCTGTATATTGAGCAAGCAGTAAAGGAAACAAAAGGAAAATTCGGAATAGGTATTAAAATCAATGGAGAAGAAATAAAAACTTTGAGGTTCGCCGATGACATTGTAATTCTGACAGAGACAGCAAAGGACTTGGAAGAGCAGTTGAATGGAATGGACAGTGTCTTGAAAGGAGGATACAAGATGAACATCAACAAAAGCAAAACGAGGATAATGGAATGTAGTCGGATTAAGTCGGGTGATGCTGAGGGAATTAGATTAGGAAATGAGACACTTAAAGTAGTAAAGGAGTTTTGCTATTTGGGAGAAAAATAACTGATGGTGGTCAAAGTAGAGAGGATATAAAATGTAGACTGGCAATGGCAAGGAAAGCGTTTCTGAAGAAAAGAAATTTGTTAACATCGAGTATAGATTTAAGTGTCAGGAAGTCATTTCTGAAAGTATTTGTGTGGAGTGAAGCCATGTATGGAAGTGAAACATGGACGATAAATAGTTTGGACAAGAAGAGAATAGAAGCATTCGAAATGTGGTGCTACAGAAGAATGCTGAAGATTAGATGGGTAGATCACATAACTAATGAGGAAGTATTGAATAGGATTGGTGAGAAGAGAAGTTTGTGGCACAACGTGACCAGAAGAAGGGATCGGTTGGTAGGACATGTTCTGAGGCATAAAGGGATCACCAATTTAGTATTGGAGGGCAGCGTGGAGGTTAAAAATCGTAGAGGGAGACCAAGAGATGAATACACTAAGAAGATTCAGCAGGATGTAGGTTGCAGTGGGTACTGGGAGATGAAAAAGCTTGCACAGGATAGAGTAACATGGAGACCTGCATCAAACCAGTCCCAGGACTGAAGACCACAACAACAATTCGAAAGCCACTTCCTTTCGTCTGCTAATAGACCAGTTGTGGAGAATTAACTTTCATTATAGGTCCCTTCCTTACACCTCGCTGTTATAAACGGACGTTACACCATGACACAGACAAATCTGAATAGCCAACAGCGAAAAAAAAATGAAAAGGCACGAGGAAGTTTTAAAAACAGCCCGCCCACTTTGCAGTCGAATACCGTGACCACCTAACCACGACAACGTCGCTGGTCTCCTCCGCTCAATGTAGCACTTGTTAAACATGGACCGTTCGCTGTTACTGTTTCTCTTTTCTTTTCAGTTCAGTACAGCTTTTTCCTGTTTTGAAGCTTAATCTGCGTTCAGTTTTTGACGGGCTGTCTAGCGGGCCCCCTGACCACTTAATCTGGGGGGAGGGAGTGCGATGGGGAGTTTCTCTTGTTTGTACAGGACAAACGTTGTCCAAGGAGCGAGTACAATGATATTTACCTACATGGAAGATCGTCCACAGCATAGTTCAAGAATGAATAAATTATGAATGAATTTAGAATAAATTCGCAGCAATATGACCGTGTAGTGCATAAGAAAAAGGATATACAAAGGAGGACAGGGCGCACGTTTTCAAAGGTTGGGAATACAGGGTAGAAATTCATTACACAAAGTTGCCATCTCGGCAGCTGCAGTGCTTTTTACCCGTCTGGGCGTCGTGCCGATTTGAGCTCGGATGACAGATACGCGTACATCATTCCATGCTGTTTCACCTTTATGCTGGAATTCATCAGCAGTAGTGCCTGGCGATTGTTGTGTGCGAGCCCATCATGTTTTTAATGGTTGAGAAATCGGAAGAGCGTATTGTCCATGGAAACAGACGGACTCCTTTAGTATCGAGGTAAGTCTGGGCAGCACAAGCAACACGTGGTCTTGCATTATCTTGTTGAAATATAATGTAGACCTTGACGATAAGGCACTGCTACCGGCCTTACCACGTCCGGAAGGTAACTACTGCTGTCCGAACCGCTCGCTGATCGTGTTCCGTTTCTGATAGCAACCTATACGTCACTAAAAGTGACCCGTATAACGAACCGCGTCAGGCCATCCAGATTTAGGTTTTCCGTGATTTCCCTAAATCGATCCAGCCAAATGCCGGGATGGTTCCTTTGAAAGGATACGGCTGACACAATCTGAGCTTGTGCTCCGCCTCTTATGACCTCGGTGTCGACGGGACGTTAAGCCAAATCTCTTTTCCTTCCTTCCTTCCGTATGATAATTACGTACGCAATGTGGCAACGCTCGTTCACCTGGGTTATTTCACACACGAATACGTAAATCATGGTGACGTACTCAGGACTAAGACTGGTCTTGTAGAGAGGATATGACCCTAATCTTACCGTCCAGGGTTGTTGCTGAGTGTACCATTGGCAGCGTACTTGCTCTGTTGCTGCGTCAATGGAAGCCATAACAACGGTCGCTATGTTGACAGTCCAAGTTGATCTAGACGTCGTCACACTGTCTGTGTTGATAGTTGTCTTGCTACAAAGAAGCCCATTTCTTCACGTATCTGGATAAGTGACGTCACTATACGATCCAATATGGATGAGAGACCAATGTGTCTTTCCTCAAGGCCAACAGTTGCACGGCACTGCTGAGATCCTGCAAGCGTTGAGTATGCTCTCCTGGAATGCTGTTCATGAATGGCAGCACAGCAAGTCGCCTCACCAGACTGACGAACAGATTTGCGATCACGGTTCGTGGGATAACCATGAGAGTGCTCCTGCTGTCATACGAAATCGCACCCTAGACCATAACTCCAGAGGTAGGTCCAGCGTATCTAGCACGCCGACAGATTGGTTACAAGCTCTCAACTGGTCTCCATCACTAGTACCGAGGCAGCACCTGGACTTTCATCAGAAAAGATAACAGACCTCTACCCTGCCCTCCAATGAGCTCTCGCTTGACACCACTGAAGTCACAAATGGTGCTGGTTTCGGGTTAGTGGAGAGCATGCTACAGAGCTTCTCCTTCGGAGTTGTAGCTGAAGTAACCCATTTGTAACAGTAGTAGTGTCAATGTGATGCCAACTGCTGCTACAATTGCTGCTGCAGATGCAGTACGATGTGTCAGAGCTATGCGCCGAATGCGATGGTCTTGCGCATCGGTAGTGTCACGCAGTTCTCCTGAGCCCAGCCTTCTTGCGACCATACATTTTCGTAACCACCTCTGCCAGCAATCGTGTACAGCGGCTATCTTCCTACCAAGTCTCTTTGCAATATCGCAGAA
Source organism: Schistocerca gregaria (assembly GCF_023897955.1). NCBI lineage: Eukaryota > Metazoa > Arthropoda > Insecta > Orthoptera > Acrididae > Schistocerca > Schistocerca gregaria. Next base: position 427,682,968 of record NC_064922.1, read on the forward strand.
AGAACATCCCTATAACACGACCTCGTTCAAAGTCAGTGGGGTTTCAATAATGGCGTCCAATCTCAAAGGTACGTAACGCTCACACCTGTTACAGCGTGTGCTTAAAGCAAATCTGATGTGCATTGTCATTGGTCCTACTAGCACCATTCTTATACGACTGACGCGGAATCTGAGTATACATCATCTTTCAGATACAGAAACACGGTTACCAACTTTCGTTTATGTCGCACAACTCGTTTTTGATGTCACGGGTTTTTTTCGTCAGTGTATACAAATACCATGCGTACCTTACGTATTGTTTTAGGGAGAGAAACACCAACCAGCCGAAATGATACCATACACATGACCAATAGCATAGTCCACTCTCAGTATAAAAGACCACCCTACTCCCCAAGCTAAACCTAAATCTGGATGGTCTGACGCGGTTCAATATACGCGTCACTTTTAGTGACGTATAGGTTGCTATCAGAAACAGAAAGCTGTGAGGACCGGCCGTGAGTCGTGCTTCGGTAGCTCAGATGGTAGAGCACTTGCCCGCAAAGGCAAAAGGTCCCGAGTTCGAGACTCGGTCGAGCACACAGTTTTAATTTGCCGGGAAGTTTCAGACCACTCTACTGTTAATCTACTTTGAGACCCAAAAAACTAGTAGTAAAATTTGACACCGCAGTTCTTTACGGTTGACTGGTATTTATCACACAACGTATTGTACGCTCATCGACCTCGTTTGCTCCTATAGGAATGAACTGGAGTTTCCCTCTCGAAAGCTAATGATTTCAGTAGAGAATTTGTGCAGTCCGAAAAAATTAATGTAACTTAATGTATGATACTGGACAACAGCCTGATGGGTCCGGTAGCTTTCCGACGGAATGCAAAGCCCTCGTTATCCTCATGCTGTGTTATAGGTATTATTTTCCAAGAGAACCACTCATATTAAGAAATTTCTTGCAAATACATCAACTCTGGACTCTCCCATGCATTAATGCGACATTGTGTGAAATCCGGCATTCTGTAGAATACCTAAAATCGGACGTAGAAGTATGTAAAGACTGATATTTTATACATTGCCTTGGCACTGTATACTTTGCCGAATTGTCTGCTGGCTAAGTATATAATAAGCCTAATCCTGTCATTGTTTACCCACCATCACTCTTTGCAGTGGCTTTCGGGTCTTTGTTTAATAGTTACGAAGACAGCATGTTATTATTTGACGTGCAACCATCACGCCACGGGTATCGGCCTAATAGTCCTCCAGTGTATAGTGTCCGGCTGAAGTCCCACAGGTGGTCTCCGGTGATGGTCCTCGTGTCATCTTGTCGCAATGGAGTGTAGTACCAGGACAGGAATTGTGCCACGCTGACAAGCAACGACTATTCTGCAATGAATTATGTCAAGTGAGAGCCAGTACTGCTGAAAACTGTTTTTTTCCTAACCGAATCCAGTTACCAAAAGTTAGTCAACGATGTTAAAAAGGTAAGGACGACCATGATGAAAAGAAATCACGGGACTATTGGCTGCTGAACCACTATGTCATAATGATGGTCGAGAATAAGACTATGTTGATCTATCCTGTTACAGAAGGCACGGGTACTAATCAACTTAACGTTGCAGACTCCGAGTTATTGGACATGCTGATATGGCCCATTTGGCTATTGGTCGTGGAGGGTAGGACAGGGTGAAAGAACTTTCACCTATCTGTGAAAGCATAACTTGTCATGACACTGAACCGTACATTCCCTTTTGCCAGAAGAAGCAAAAAGATGATGGTTTTTTTCTGAATTCATTTCCCGTCGTGAGGTCGATCCAATCGATTTTCAGCCCCGTCTCCATATACAGTACAAATTTGTAGTAATCTACCGAGATCATCTCACAAAGTTTACTAATGGCTCTGAAATCAAAAAGAGCGGAAGAAGTAGCCTACAGCCTCATCGACATATTTATGTCGCTTGGTGCTCCAACGATTTTACACTCCGATTACAGCAGGGAATCTACAAACCACGTGGTAATCAGCCTAAAGGAGAAATGGTCATTTTGAAGATCGTCCATGCTAGGCTACGCCACTCACAGAGTCAGGAGAGCGTCGAAAAAGCAAATCAGAACACTGAAAATATACTATGTGCTTGGATGCAAGATGACAAAAACTAGCTGCTGGAGTGACGGACTGCGATTAGTCCAATTGAAGAACAACAGAGCTTTTCATTCCAGGATTAACAAGTCACCATACGAAGCTCTGTTCGGCTGCAAAGCTAGAGTACGTCTCTCGAAGTCGTATCTGCCTGACTACGCTTTAAAAGACGTAGGGACTGCCGAAGAGCTGGAAAAAATAACAGAGAGCCTAAAAACAACAGAGCAGCAGAAAGAAAGACGAGGTGAATCAATGCAAGAGGCGTAGCTTCTTGCAAAAGTCATAGATGAGAATGCAGTCCATGTCGGAGGACGTCAAAACAATGACGAAGGCATGGTTATCGAAGAGCTTCCATTTCTGTGGTTACCAAACATGGTTTTCTTTCTGATATCTATTGCGTCTGCTTAAAAGAAACAAGTCGTACTCTTACATGTCAAAGGTGAGGCCGAAACGTTCATACCATAAAGACGATGAAAGCGACGAAGTAGAGTGTTATAGACTTAGCATTTTGGGCAGTGTTGGCTATCCAAAGTAAAATGGAATCGAAACTGAAGCTTGTGAGATTCAGGCCCAAAAATGAAAACGGATTCTGACAAAAAAGTCTTCCTTTAACTTTGGGTGCCACAGTGTGAGTCCCGATTCCCGACGTCGGCAAAGGGCGGGATGACTCACGCAATTTGTTTGCAGCTGTTACGAAGGTGACGGAAGTGGGCTTCTACCGACTTGGAACTGCAAAACATGTTCAAATGTGTGTGAATTCCTAGACTTGCACACTACGTAAACTAACTTATGCTAAGAACAACACACACACACCCATGCCCGAGGGAGGACTCGAACCTCCGGCGGGAGGGTCCGCGCAGTCCGTGACATGACGCCTCAAACCGCGCGGCCACTCCGCGCGGCTTAGAACTGCAGAAGGAATCTTGAAGCAGCTCTACCCACGATCAGAATTAGTCGTATGTCCAAGGAACTTAATGAAAACTGAAGATGTTCCTGACAACGAAATATCTCTCCGATCTGCAGCTACTTCTCGATCCTTAGGAAGCGGCCAAAGATTCGTCACATGTATGTGCAACTCGAAATGTCAAAATATGAGGTGCCATTGTGTGAAAAAAGAAAATTAAGTGAAACTCAAACTATGACTCTAGCATTTCCTTCTGCAAAAAGCTGGCCATGTCAGTTCTGCTTTGTTTTTTACCAGTAACAGTACTGTGTTTGCATTCTTCTTTAACTCATGAAATGCATGTACAAGATCAAATTGCCAAAATATGAAGTTTTTTTGTGAAGTAGAAAAGTGAATGCTTACAGATCAAGTACTTCAGTCTCAATTCCGCTTTCATTGTCCTGTGCTGTACTTTGTAGTTCTGTTCTTTCAGTTTCATATGCATATTAATGAATAAAGGCTTCTCATCTTGTGCCTCTTTAACACTTTGCGTAAGTGGTACTGGTCATTCTGTATAATACCTAGGAAATTTGTAGAATGTCTAGGAAAAGTATGTAAAATTTTTACGAAAAAGTTATATTTCATAGTTGGCCTAAAACCATCAGGCATGCTATACATTACCTAGGCATTATATAGAATACCGAGATTTCATACGGTGGTGGTATCATTTGCATTCAGAAAAAGGAAAAGAAAATCCTGTGTAGTTTAATTAACAGAATAACTTAACATGACCTAGCTTTTTATGTTAACACCTCACGAAAAGTTTTAAACATTAAACGCAGATTGTCACTTTGGCAGTTGTCTAATTGATCACTTTAATACCAAATATTGTAGGTCTAGTCGCATTTGATACAAGGCTCGTAGTTTCGAGTTCCAAGAAAGGTCTTGCATTTTAATCATAATGAGACTCATATGAAGCAACTGCATTTTAAAATAAAATTTACACAGCCTTTTATTCTGTTGGTTTCGTTATTGCTGCTTCTTGTAGACGAAGATGACTTACTTCATGCGATGTTAAAAAATATCGCTCAGGACATGAGTCTAGTACTTCCACTTATCCTTTTTCATTTAGGCCACGTGATTTTCTCAACTCCAATGAAAAACATTGGAGCTAGGGATATAGTCCATGATCGTTGCTGCGTTTTTTCAAGTACACTGCTGGAGTGAAAGTTTGCTGTTATTGGATGAGGATCGAGTAAAATTACGGGATGATGATGCACACCATTAATACGTGTCCTGTTTACGAAGAAGCCTCCCCCTCCTAACTTCTTGCAGTGTTTGCAGTTGCATAATATTGGCACATTGTCATCGACCAGCCTTGGAGAGCGAGGCGCTACTCCGACGTCCGGACACGCGTGAGAATATGCTGATGTGCATCTGAACTAGTTTAATAAATGCAGTGGGATGGCAATAGACAAGGAGAAATTCAGATTCTTCTGATTGTAGAACGTGTGTGTTATGGCGAGCACACGTCTCTTTAAAAGTTAACTAGTATCAGCTATAACTTGTAGTAGTTGGTGCACTAAACACAAGCTTGCTCCTTACATATTAGCAGACAGCGCCTTCTTTAACATCCAGTCTTAATGACTCACTCACACAAGGTCAGGTTTTCTTGGATCTCTGTTTTTCCCCTTTGGCAGGTTTCCACTTCTCGGACTACTTCGCGGTAAAAGTCTGAGTATTTTCGTAAGTTTTATATCAGTAGACTCTGGACAGAAAAAAGCGACTATGTAGTCTTTTCGAGGACTGGTTATATTTTAAAACCAAGGTGCCCCTCTCCCTACCCAAATACGTATCTTTTCGAACATCTATGTTATCAGGCTTTCGCGGTTGGAGTGACATTCTATTAAAATTTTCATTGTTGTGGACTGCGCAATATTTTCAAACGTTGAAGCATCGTATATAACATATCCGCTGAATAAGGCCACTTTCGATTGTGGCCTTTACGTTGCTTCATTATTCTACAGGATGACAGTATGACGCGGTCCACAAACCAGAATAATTTTTGGAATGTTTTGACAGATTTGTGATGTTATATTTGATACATCTAAACAGGAAATATTATAATTTTGCGATCCCCAGTAATGTACATTTAAACGGTTCCTTCTTCGCACTTGTGTTTCTCATAAAAGTGTGCTTCAAGGACACTTATTACATAATTGTGTTATGTATTCGTAAGTGGGAACCAGTTTGTCCCACCCCCGACTCGCTGGAATTTGGCTGTAAGGAACCCAGAGGTCTGGAGAATAACATAGGCCTATCAATTACGTGGTACTTACTGGAGTGGCTCTTGCTATGTCTTTCAGCCTACTCAGGCACGTGGGCGGTAGAGACATGACGGTGGTACATTTCCTGTGACCTACCGTGGTCGTTACTTACGAACTTATAAATAAGCAAACAGTATTTCCTAAAGAAAATGATACCTACAGGATTCTAGCCGCGTTAAGTGGTTCTGATTAAGCCCAACTCGTGACTAACATCGCTGGATCAAATGCAATTTGGCCACTAAATACGCGGGTTGGGGCAAAAGTCATTGCAACTATTTTTTTTTCCATGCTGATACAAGCATGGTTGGAAAATGCGAAACGTGCAGATGAAAGGACGAGGTTGGAAGTATATGTCTCGAGACTGAAGAACACGTGAACATTGTGCCTCACAGATCTATTAGGGTAGATTACAAGGTAGTACTGGACTCACGAAGCAAAATGATTAGTGCGTAGCCCACACGCAGGTGACATGACAAAACTACGTGTAAAGGCACTCAGAGTAGTCCCCTGCAACATTCACCAGACGCTGCCAGCAATGCTGTGTGAGGTGCTGACAATGGATAGTGCAGTCATACCACTCAACGCAAAACCACGTAAAACAGCATAAGCGCGGCGGCAGCAGCGACGCTGGAGTGGGAACAATGGGAGCAGCCGTCGTACTCTCCTAAAACTCCGTCCTGCGCCTTGATCTCACGCGGAAGGTAAAGGGATCACTACGCGGCAGGTGAGCTATGACACGAAAGCACTTTGCCAATGCTATGCGACAACAGATGGCCCGATTCGTGCACGGTGCGGGAAATGGTGGCGCAGATGGTATTCAGCACCTGCAACAAGGTTGCTAGCGTGAGGCGAACGTTGCAGGGGACTACTTTGAACGCCTTTAACACACTTTGGTCACGTCAACTGTATGTGTGCTCTGATGTAAAAATCGGGATTGTTCTGTACGGAACCGCAATAAAAGATACACTGATCAGCCAGAACATTATGACTACCAACCCAATTGCCGGTATGTCCACCTTTGGCACGGATTAACACCGGCCGCGTGTCGTGGCATGGAAGCATTGAGGCCTTGGTAGGTCGCTGGAGGGAGTTGGAACCACATCTGCACACACAAGTCACTTAATTCGTGTAAATTCCGGGGACGGGGTCGATGAGCTCTGACACCACGTTCAATCGCATCCCAGATGCTTTCGATTGGGTTCAGATCTGGTCAGATGGGGGTCCAGCACATCAATTGGAACTTGCCACTGTGTTCCTCGACCCACTGCGTCACACCCCTTGACATGGCGCATTATCTTGCTGATAAATACCATGCCGTTGGGGAACATGGTCGTCATGAAGGGGGGCACGTGGTCTGAATCGAATGTCCGATATTCCTTGGCCGTCTTGATGCCTTGCTCGAGCTCCACTGGACCCATGCATACCCAAGAGAATGTTTTCCAGATCACAATGCTGCCGCCGCCAGCTTGTCTCCGTCCCGCAGTACAGGTGCCAAGGAACTGTTCCCGCGAAAGACTACGGATTCGCGCACTCTCATCGGCATGATGAAGAACACATCGGGATTCATCAGAGCATGCAACGGTCTGCCACTGCGCCAACGTCCAGTCTCGATGGTCACGTGCCCATTTCACTCGCAGTTGCCGATGTCATGGTTTTAGACATTGGCACATGCATGGATCGTCGGCTGCGGATTTTTTATCGTTTGGAGTGTTCAGTGCATTGTGTGTTGAGACACACTTGTACTCTGCACAGCATTAAAGTATGATGTTACGTCCGCCACGGTTCGCCGCCTCTCCTGTTTTACCGGTCTGCCCAGCCTACGACATCCGACATCTGTAATTACTGGTGGCCGCCCAACCCCACGACGTCTGGACATGGTTTCACCTTGGTTTTGCCACCTGGCAAAGACACTCACCACAGCACGCCTTGAACACCCGACAGTCGTGCAGTTTGAAATGCTCATGCCGAGTCTCTGGGAAGTCACAGTCTGCCCTCAGTCAAACTCAGATAGATTGCGCACCTTCTCCATTCTACACAGGGACAGCATTCTCGCTCATACTACATGCACCGTGCCTGTGTCTTGCTAACAGTCATTCCTTGCCAGGCGACGCTGCTATCGCCTGGACGGCTTATATCGATAGTAGGTCGGTGGTCATAATGTTTTGGCTAATGAGTGTACATGATCCACAAAGTTCGCGTGTTCTTCAGCGTCCACAAATGTAGTTAAAAAATCGTCCTTTCATCTGTGTATGTCCCATTTTGCAACCAAGCTGGTATGTGCAAGGATAAATAAATTGTTCAATGACTTCCGCCCCAAACTAGTATTACTAAAAAGAAATAAAATGCCTTAAAGTAATAGGAATATCTTATCACTGACTTACGTGTCGTTCTTGTTCACAATGTTCATTTTCTCATCTTTCTTGAACCACAAGTAACAACATTTTCACCGAAATTAGGTTGGGGTTTGAATCGCATCCTTTTTATGCAGAGCATTGCTCACGCCCTCATCATAATCTTCACAACTGTGATTCTTAAAAAAGCCTTGACCCTCTTAACAGTTAAGAAGCGTTCTCTGCCAGTCCCAGCAGTAGTCATAGGTATCGTGGAGCAAATAAAATAAACTTCAGAGATAAATGAAAGGGTTATTTCCAGGTCATTCTCAATGGTGAGTTATAAAACAAACCCCCAGATACCGTACAGGGTGACCCGAACTCCAGTGACAAAATTTCAGAAGTTGCTCAGGCAGATTTTCTACGTAGGTTGGGATGTTCATGTTAAACCGTAATTATGATTTATTCGATTTGTTACCCCAGATGCCACTGTTACTGTGGAAATACCCTCACAACAGTGAAAAAACATGTAATATGCACTTATCAAAGTCTACGACACAGAACAGTCAACATCACTGCGGAAACAGTTCGGCATAGTGTCGTTGCGCCACTCTTCCATTATATTGAGTGAACACATACACGAGGTGCCTATCTACCAAGTCTTCACCAGCAGACCTACACGTAGTACTGAGAATCATGGTAACGTGTAACCAATACTGCTGAAAATACAAACCTGAGACAGAACCGAAATGTACCGAACGCGAGTTTGAGGTGAAGGGCATAGTGGGCATTAGAGTTGTCGACAGCGAGTACTGTGAGTTAAATAAGGAAATTTATAAAGAAATAATAACCAACCATTTGCATCAATGAAATTTAATCTCTTTACGAGTTTCGGACACTTAGTGCGCTTCTTCAGATGGTTCAGTCACAAGCTTCGGCCCCATGATGTGTTTCGCACTTTATTTTTGCTAATAGGTTCCCTAAGAGCATGCTACTGACCTTGCCGCGCTACGTGAAGCCAGTAGCACGTTTGTATGGAACCTGTCGGCAAAAACAAAGTGCGAAGCGCATCACGGGGTTGAAGCTTGTAACTGGATCTTCTGAATCTGGTAGAGATTAAAATTTTTTATGCAACTGGTTGCTTATTATTTCCTTATATACGACTGCAATTGCAAGATAAAACATTACAGAAATTTGTTTCCAAACAAGACATACAAACGCATATGGTCGACATTTTCACTGTTGATCAGATATTTTCTGTGAAATTCAGATACAAAGTCAGATGAGGGCAAGATACGAACCCATACAGGAACCACCGAGGTATCAAAGACCATTGCTATGGCTCTACGTTCAGCTGCAGAGAGTGCATCGTCGGTTTGCGAAGCGACGGCTCACCCAAAGTAAGCAGAGGTTGCCCTCAATGAGGCAGATAGAATTGTTACTGAATGCTTGAAGCCCACACTTCTGGCCGCTGTTAACCCCCTCGCGGGAGTAACTCCACCCGAAATTAGAAGAGCAGACGTATCAGAAAAGGAAAACAGGACACATTAAAAGGCGCAAGACATATCACACCCTAGTAAGGACAGTGACACAATTCATGAATAAATGCAATATTAGAGAAAAATCGGCTTAAAGAATCTGTAAAACTTATTCTGAAACAGTATGAAATTGTTTCAAACTTCAAGTAAGTATTTTTGGCAGTAAATTCCATTATATTCTATACAGCACTAATATTTACACGTAGTTCTGTTCTCGTCAAATGTAAGGTTTTATTAGCTAATCATTAATTAGATATTTGAAATGTGTCACTTTTCTTGCTTTCCTAAAACATTTTTTGTTTTTGTTACGACCCACAAATTAATAATTTTCACACTTCTCCACCCCAAATAACATACTTCTATACTTATTGTAATCTAATTCGACATTCGAACCTGTTTCAGGCAAAATTAGTTCTGAAGTTAAGATAAAAAATGAAAACTAGTTGCAATTTTTTAATTACAAAAATGAAAAATAGCGGAATTTAGTAAGGAACATTAATTAAGTACAGCTTAAGAAAGACAGTTAACAAAAATCTAGACTCATAAATTGAGTTATATTATGTAAGAATATTTTACGCTGAGAAAAGGGGTTAAATGTGGGCTTTGTTTGTAGCTGAAGGCTCAACTTTTTTTCTTTTAGGATGGAACGCACGAAATCTCGTAAGATTTATAAAAGTTATAACCGTCAAAACAGTGTCTGCATGCATATCTGATGAATCAGATATTATTGGTTTTTTCGTCTTCCCAACCAGTGGAATTACATTTTATTATTATTGTTATTACTAATTCGTGTGTGTGTGTGTGTGTGTGTGTGTGTGTGTTTGTATGTGTGTAAGAGGGGGTGCGGATTGAGAGCACACACACACACACAAGAGAGAGAGAGAGAGAGAGAGAGAGAGAGAGAGAGAGAGAGAGGTAAGGTGGGTGAGGGTAGAGGATGAATGTATGTGTGATGTGTGTGCGTGTGCGTGTGTGTTTGTGTTTGTGTGTGTGTATGTGTGTGTGTGTGTGTGTGTGTGTGTGTGTGTGTGTGTGTGTGAGGCGATGGTAGTGGTAATTAGAGAATTTGGCTATATGTGTATTTTTAATGTTATATTAAGTGGCCTAATATTTCACAGGTTGCCAACGCTCGCAACCTGCACTAAAACAAACGAACAGTTATAAACACTGTAGTACTGCACAGAGTGAGAAACACACATAACTTTAGTTCGATTTACAGATGTAAAATGTAAAAAACCAAAATGTAGGGGAAGAAATACGGCCGAATGGCAAAAACTGCCAAGTGTATAAGTGAAATGAAGTCTTTCGACATCAGTCGCTGCTAGCAGGGAGGAAAGAAGCAGTGGTTTGGAGAATATATAGAGAAACACGGTAAGTAACTTGCATTTCAACTTTATAAGTAAAGCGTTGTTTCTAATCTAAAACAACCAAAAATGTACAAAGATATGTATCCAATCTGCAAAATACCCACAGAAGATGATTTGTAAATCAAAGTGAAACACGTCTGGTGTAAAGTTCTCTTTAACTAATTTGCACCGAGAGAGGTGGCGCAGTGGTTAGCACACTGGACTCGCATTCGGGAGGACGACGGTTCAATCCCGTCTCCGGCCATCCTGATTTAGGTTTTCCGTGATTTCCCTAAATCGTTTCAGGCAAATGCCGGGATGGTTCCTTTGAAAGGGCACGGCCGATTTCCTTCCCAATCCTTCCCTAACCCGAGCTTGCACTCCGTCTCTAATGACCTCGTTGTCGACGGGACGTTAAACACTAACCACCACCAACAACAACTAATTTGCAGTAAACTGACGACGGGAAAACCAATAATAACTGATTTTAACAGCTGCTCCAGAAACTGACCTGGCCGTGCAAAGGTATTATGTTTGAAGTACTTTGTAACATAAGGTACAGACACTGTATAAACACTGTCGGTGCAATAGCCAATGATATTAAAATTTACGTTCGACTTACCTTATCATGAAAAATGTCACGACCTAGAATGTGTCGCTTTTCTTGAATGACCCAAGCACAATTCCCAGTACCAGCGCTGATGGTACTCTGTGTTTGTTGTGGTGAATCATGAAGTACCCTACAGCGAAGCCCTGAAATGCACTATTTGCGAGGTATAAATGTGACGTTTTCCGTGAACATTGGCGAACTTCATTAGCATTTTTCAGTGACATAAACTAAATCTGCCCTTTTTTAACTTTCATCACTTATCTTGAGGAGTGCGATATGCTACAGGACGACACTGTTGTCACACGACGCCTGAGGTCGAGGAAACGTTTGCTCAAGAGAACTACATGCTTAACAATTTCACTTGAGATCAGACGCTTACATCTATGGCAGAAGACACAATTCAGTTCTAATTATGAATTGAGAGGAAATTCATGAGAGCAACACGTTCACAAATCCCACCTGGATATAAAAATCAAGTTTCCAAATGCAAGAAGTTCCTAAAGAAATGGATGATTGTAAAGAACGATGCATGCGAATGAGAGGAAATCGCAATACATCACTTATTCTTCTGCACACTCTTGGACGAAACAGTGAATTTGGAAGGCTAGCTTTACCATAAGACAATGCTGCAAACGTTGCTGTATACTGAAGAAGGGAGATTCGGCGCACGATGGACACGGAAAGGTAGGTAAGTAATATATCGTTATATGAAGCAGTCTTTCTGCGTCGGCTGCAACCTTGCGACGTCTGGATCCAACAACACACACAGCTAAAGGATGGAGGGTACACGGCTTAACACATCTAGAAACAGCCTCTGAGCTCGGAATTATCTTTATATTTCAACGAGAGTGAATATTTTATGTCAGTGGTGTCTACAATGTTTACGCCTCCGTTCCTTTACACATTCAGGACTCCACGACTTTGTGACAGAGTTCTACTCAATTCTCCACATCTTTTGTATAGCAAAAATCTATGTAAGCCTTCGATCTGTAATCGATTATGCGTCATAGCCTAAGTTTTCCGCTGTGACGTAACAGACACTTTCAGCTACAACGTATATTTACTCGTTCTTCATGTTGTCCATCTATTTTCAGTGCCTTACTTGTATTTGCTTTTAGTGGAATTCAAGTTTTGTATTTGATTTCCCTTTTAGAAATCATCCCAGCCACCGCTAACATTTACTTAAATTCAGAACCAACTTTTTACTCGTTGTGACATGACAGGTTCTGTGGTGGATGATTTTTAGACCCTTTCTTTAAAAGGCATTCTGAAGCATCTGAGGTGTCACAGTCGACGTACGAGATCAAAATACCGATGCAGGTGCTTTGTTTTTCATCTGAAACTCTGTACGTTAATTAATATTAATTAATTAAAGACCGATAAATTTCTAAGTAATTAGCCTTGGCTACGTATGGGTCCATATTAGCAGCCTAGGAATCAAATGCATTTTTTTCTCTTGTAGTGATTTCTGTTATTGTGTGTTTTAGCTCTTTTACCTACATGTCAACTCAGTTCAGTCTCTATATCATAAACATAATGTGTTAGAATTCTGTTTTGATTCACTAAATCGCCGGCCGCTGTGGCCGAGCGGTTCTAGACGTGCTACTGCTACGGTCGCGGGTTCGAATCCTGCCTCGGGCATGGATGTGTCTGATGTTCCTAGGTTAGTCAGGTTTAAGTAGTTCTAAGTCTAGGGGACTGATGACCTCAGATGTTAAGTCCTATAGGACTTAGAGCCATTTGAGTGACAAAATCATGAAAATACATCTCCAGTGTCATCTGAGCTGTCTAATACTCAGCTGCAACTGAATTGGGGCCAGCCTCCAATAGAGAGCGTTCAAGGCAAGGACTATTTCACGCACCCACCTGACGGCATTTGAGAGATATGTACCAAAGAAATTAGTAAGAGATCTTAATAATCCCCCACGGTACGCAAAACATGTGAAAACACTGTTGCTGAAGCAGTGAAAGAAGCACGCCACATTTAAAAGATCGCAATACCCCTAAGATCAGCAAAATTTTATAGAAGCTCGAAATTTAGCGCGAAATTCAATGCTAGATGCTTTTAATAGTGTCCACAATCGAAATCTGACAGAAAACACAAAGAAATTCTGGTTGCTTCTAAAGCACACCAGTGGCAAGGCACAGTCGATACCTTCACTGTGTGATAACAACGGTGATGCTACAGATGATAGTGCCACTAAAGCAGAACCACTAAACACAGGTTTCCGAAACTGCTTTGACAAAGAAGACGAAGTAAATATTCCAGACGTCGAATTAAGAACAGTCACCAACATGAGCAACTTAGAAGTAGTTATCCTCGGCGTAGCGAAGCAGCTTACATCAATAAAGGCAAGGTATGCAGTCCAGATCGTATACCAGGCAGGTTTCTCTCGGGAAATGCTGATATAATAACTCCATAACCAGCAATCATATACAAACGCTCACTCCTTAAACGATCCGTACCTAAAGACTGGAAAGTAGCACAAGCCACATCAGTACCCAGGGAGTACGCGATTGGCAGAGGGATTTAGGAACATATATAGTCTTCGAACATTACAAATTACCTCGAAGGAAACGCTTTATTAACAATCAGCCAACACGGATTCAGAAAACATCTTCTTGTGAACAAAAGTAACTCTTTATTCTCACGAAGTAATGAGTGCTGTCGACAGGGTGTTTCAAAATTATTCCATGTTTTTGGATTTCCAGGAGGCTTTGGGCACCGATGCTCACAAGCGAATTCTAATGAAATTGCATGCTTGTGGAGTATCGTATCAGCTGTGGTACTCGATTTGTGATTTACTGTCAGGAAGGGCGTAGTAACTGAGGGGAAAGTCATCGACTAAAACAGAATATCTGGCGTTCCCTAATGAAGTGTTATAGGTCCGCTCTTTTCCTGATCTAGATAAAAGATTTAGGAGACAATCTTCGCCCTCGTAAATTGTTTGCAAATGATACTATTGTTTACTGTCTCGTAAAGTCATCAGATTATCAAAACCAATTGCAAAATAATTTAGGCAAAATATCTGTTTCGTGTGAAAAGTGGCAGTTAACTCTAAATAATGATTGGTGTGAAGTCATCCACATGAATACTAAAAGGAATTCGTTAAATTTCGGTTACACCTTGAATCACACAAATCTAAAGGTTGTAAATTCAACTAAATACTTACTGATTGCAGTTACGAATGACATAAATTGGTACCAGCATATAGACAATGTTGTGGGTAAATGAAACGAAAGACTACTATTTATTGTCAGAATACTTAAAAAATGCAGCAGGTCTATTAAAGAGGCAGCTTCCACTACGCTTGTCTGGCGTCCTCTGGAGTATTGCTGTGCTGTGTGGTATCCACATCAGATAGGATTGACGGAGGAAATCGAAAAAGTTCAAATGACGGAAGCTTGTTTTGTATTATCGTGGAATAGGGGAGAGAGTGTTACGTTTTTCTTTTTTTTTTTTCTACTGACTGGTTTGATGCGGCGCGCCACGAATTCCTGAATCCCTTTCCTGTGCTAACCTCTTCATCTCAGCACTTGCAACCTACGTCCTCAATTATTTGCTTGACGTATTCCAATCTCTGTCTTCCTCTACAGTTTTTGCCCTCTACAGCTCCCTCTAGTACCATGGCAGTCATTCCCTCATGTCTTAGCAGATCTCCTATCATCCAGTCCCTTCTCCATATCAGTGTTTTCCACATATTCCTTTCCTCTCCGATTCTGCGTAGAACCTCCTCATTCCTTAGCTTATCAGTCCACCTAATTTTCAACATTCGTCTATAGCATCACATCTCAAATGCTTCGATTCTCTTCTGTTCCGGTTTTCCCACAGTCCATGTTTCACTCAGAAATTTCTTCCTCAAATTAATGACGGTATTTGATATTAGTAGACTTCTCTTGGCCAGGAATGCCTTTTTTGCCATAGCGAGTCTGCTTTTGATGTCCTCCTTGCTCCGTCCGTCATTGGTTATTTTACTGCCTAGGTAGCAGAATTCCTTAACTTCATCGACTCCGTGACCATCAATCCTGATGTTAAGTTTCTCGCTGTTCTCATTTCTACTACTTCTCATTACCTTCGTCTTTCTCCGGTTTACTCTCAAACCATACTGTGTACTCATTAGACTGTTCATTTCGTTCAGCAGATCATTTAATTCTTCTTCACTTTCACTCAGGATAGCAATGTCATCACCGAATCGTATCATCGATATCCTTTCATCTCGTATTTTAATTCCACTCCTGAACCTTTCTTTTATTTCCATCATTGCTTCCTCGATGTACAGATTGAAGAGTAGAGGCGAAAGGCTACAGCCTTGTCTTACTCCCTTCTTAATACGAGCACTTCGTTCTTGATCGTCCACTCTTATTATTCCCTCTTGGTTGTTGTACATATTGTATATGACCCGTCTCTCCCTATAGCTTATCCCTACTTTTTTCAATCTCGTACAGCTTGCACCATTTTATATTGTCGAACGCTTTTTCCAGGTCAACAATCCTATGAACGTGTCTTGATTTTTCTTTAGCCTTGCTTCCATTATTAGCCGTAACGTCAGAATTGCCTCTCTCGTACCTTTACTGTTCCTAAAGCCAAACTGATCGTCACCTAGCGCACTCTCAATTTTCTTTTCCATTCTTCTGTATATTATTCTTGTAATCAGATTTGATGCATGAGCTGTTAAGCTGGTTGTGCGATAATTCTCGCACTTGTCAGCCCTTGCCGCCTTCGGAATTGCGTGGATGATGCTTTTCCGAAAGTCAGAAGGTATGTCGCCAGACTCATATATTCTACACACCAACGTGAATAGTCGTTTTGTTGCCACTTCCCCAAATGATTTTAGAAATTCTGATGGAATGTTATGTATCCCTTCTGCCTTATTTGACCGTAAGTCCTCCAAAGCTCTTTTAAATTCCGATTCTAATACTGGATCCCAAATCTCTTCTAAATCGACTCCTGTTCCTTCTTCTATCACATCAGACAAATCTTCATCCTCATAGAGGCTTTCAATGTATTCTTTCCACCTATCTACTCTCTCCTCTGCATGTAACAGTGAAATTCCCGTTGCACTCTTAATGTTACAACCGTTGCTTTTAATGTCACCAAAGGTTGTTTTGACTTTCCTGTATGCTGAGTCTGTTCTTCCGACAATCATATCTTTTTCGATATCTTCACATTTTTCCTGCAGCCATTTCGTCTTAGCTTCCCTGCACTTCATATTTATTTCATTCCTCAGCGACTTGTATTTCTGTATTCCTGATTTTCCCGGAACATGTTTGTACTTCATCCTTTCATCAATCAACTGAAGTATTTCTTCTGTTACCCATGGTTTCTTCGCAGCTACCTTCTTTGTACCTATGTTTTGCTTCTGTGATGGCCCTTTTTAGAGACGTCCATTCCTCTTCAACTGTGTTGTCTACTGCTCTGTTCCTTACTGCTGTATCTATAGCGTTAGAGAACTTCAAACGCATCTCGTCATTCCTTAGAACTTCCGTATCCCACTTCTTAGCGTATTGATTCTTCCTGACTAATGTCTTGAACTTCAGCCTACTCTTCATCACTACTATATTGTGATATGAGTCTATATCTGCTCCTGGGTACGCCTTACAATCCAGTATCTGATTTCGGAATCTCTGTCTGACCATGATGTAATCTAATTGAAATCTTCCCGTATCTCCCGGCCTTTTCCAAGTATACCTCCTCCTCTTGTGATTCTTGAACAGAGTATTCACTATTACTAGCTGAAACTTGTTACAGAACTCAATTAGTCTTTCTCCTCTTTCATTCCTTGTCCCAAGTCCATATTCTCCTGTAATCTTTTCTTCTACTCCTTCCCCTCAACTGCATTCCAGTCGCCCATGACTATTAGATTTTCGTCCCACTTTACATACTGCATTACCCTTTGAATATCCTCATACACTTTCTCTATCTGTTCATCTTCAGCCTGCGACGTCGGCATGTATACATCAACTATCGTTGTCGGTGTTGCTGCTGTCGATTCTGATTAGAACAACCCGGTCACTGAACTGTTCACAGTAACACACCCTCTGCCCTACCTACCTATTCATAACGAATCCTACACCTGTTATACCATTTTCTGCTGCTGTTGATATTACCCGATACTCATCTGAACAGAAATCCTTGTCTTCCTTCCACTTCACTTTACTGACCCCTACTATATCTAGATTGAGCCTTTGCATTTCCCTTTTCAGATTTTCTAGTTTCCCTACCACGTTCAAGCTTCTGACATTCCACGCCCCGACTCGTAGAACATTATCCTTTCGTTGATTATTCAATCTTTTTCTCATGGTAACCTCCCCCTTGGCAGTCTCCTCCCGGATATCCGAATGGGGGACTATTCCGGAATCTTTTGCCAATGGAGAGATCATCATGACACTTCTTCAACTACAGGCCACATGTCCTGTGGATACAAGTTACGTGTCTTTAATGCAGTGGTTTCCATTGCCTTCTGCATCCTCATGTCGTTGATCATTGCTGATTCTTCCCCCTTTAGAGGCAATTTCCCACCCCTAGGACAAGAGAGTGACCTAAACCTCTATCCGCTCCTCCGCCTCTTTGACAAGGCCGTTGGCAGAATGAGGCTGACTTCTTATGCCGGAAGTCATCGGCCGCCAATGCTGATTATTTATCAAAATTTAGGCAGTGGCGGGGATCGAACCCGGGACCAAAGACGTTTTTGATTATGAATCAAAGACGCTACTCTTTTTTTTTTACTTTACGCGTTGGCTCCTGAGTAAATCCACCCCAGAGAGCTGCCTATATAATGGGAAGTCAGGGTTAGGGCTATCCTTTGCCACATTTTTTTTTTTTTTTTTTTGCATTTAGGGGACGTGTACAAATGAGAAGTCTAGTAACTAAGTGTTACAAGTAAGTGTTACAACAACAAAGGTGTCATAAAAGAGTAATCCAAAAATAAAAAATTAAATCACTAATGTAATTCTAACTAAAAGGTTCTTCAATAATGTAACTGGTTCCACTTGGAGCCTCGCCATCGTTATCAGATATCTCCAATAGCGCCTTTGAATGGCATCTGCAACGGAGGGATTCAGCTTCGCTAGTGCCTAAAGGAAAACAGCATCCTTGCAGCAGCGTGTCTCTCCCTTCGCTCATGGCTGACAAGGCAGAACGTTCAGCCGTTTGTGTGATGCAGCACAGAACATTAACCGCAGCTTGGCACTCCCCAGCTGTGTGGGGGGTTAACGAAAACGCTGCGTAAATAATTTGCGAAGAGCGTACGGTATTTCGGTGTGCGTTCTAGGGCATTGTGAGCATTTTGTAGGAACCACCAGAAATCAAGTTGCTCTTTCTCTCCGTCGCTAAAGATGTAGGAGACGGTAAGTCCTTTGAACCATGTAAGCGCATGATATTTTGCAGCCGGAAAGTAAGTTTCATCGGGACAGAGTAGGGTCTGAGGGTCAATCATATCAGGTGTGACCCGGAGATAACAAGCCAATATCTTCTGTGTTAGTCGCCAAACTCCGGACGATGATGCGCAAGTAAAACGATGTTCATCGGTATCCAAAAGGTGACAATCTGGGCAATAAGGGGAGTCTGCCAGTCCAATAGTGTGAAGTCGCTGTAGTGTGGCATATTTTTTGTTGGCAATCTGATACCACTTCGAACGCACCGTGGATGACAGAAGGTTGTGGTGTATCGTTTTCCACACTCTTTGCCAGTGAACCGTAGGGTACTTGTTTTCCACCATGTTATGGGGAACAGCACGCAGAAGGTTGGTATAAAAATCTTTCGCCTTTCGTGGACGTGTGGCGGAGAGGTTCGAGCTGACATAGCTGTAATCAAGAATGAAGGTCGACGCATGGGAGAGCTGTGGTGCGACGTGCGCAACCGACACCGGCGGGACGTTAGAGACTGGCATCAGAACCTGTAGTAAACGACCAGTGAGAGAGGTATATTGACTTTTCCATCGTTTCCTCCTGTTGCTCATGTAAAGGGCAGCTGCTTTCACCCTGACGTTGACCAATCCCAGCCCTCCTTTGTGCACTGGGAGGGTAAGAGTGTCGTATCGTGCTTTAAAGATATGACCTGCGGAAACGTAGTAACTGAAGCCCGCCTGAAGCCGGCGACCTATCTGCAGCGGTAGTGGGAGGACCTGTGCCACGTGGTTGGGTTTTGATGCCACGTAGAGGTTCAGGTATTCAACACGTTGTAGCTGATTCAAGTCCCGGAGTAGGTTCTGTCACACCATTGCGCGTATGATCTGTAATAACCGTCGGTAGTTTGCTGCAGCTGTTTTACGTACATCTTTCTTGAACGTGATTCCCAAATATCGCGGATCAGAAACTGGTGGGAGGGGAGCGAGGGCTTCCGGTCCGAGACCACGCCCAATATCCAACGCCGCCGACTTGTTGATGTTCAGAAGACTGCCTGCGGCCTGTCCGCATCGCTCTAGCCAGGTTAGTACGCTTTGAACGAACCAGCAGTAGCAGGTCGTCATCGTATGTCCTATAGCGAAAGGTGACGTCCCGCAGCGTGATGCCAGATAGGCGGTGGTTAAGGCCCCCTAGGAGTGGCTCGAGTGCGATGGCATAAAGGTAGGTAGAAAGGGGACAACCCTGTCGTAGAGACCTCTTAATGGGTACTGGTCCTACCATCCTTCCATTGACCTGGACGTGTGAGCTGAATGCGGTCCAAAGACGCCGTAGGGTGTCGATGAGGCCCGGGGGGAATCCCATACAGTACATCACTCGTAGGAGAAAGTTGTGGTGCACTCTATCAAAGGCGCGGTTGAAATCTACGGAGACGATCGCCGCTCTCAGACGGCACGCAGAAGCGATCGCTGTTAAGTCCCTGCACTCACCGGTGGCCATGTGTATGTTGGCTTCTCCCCCCTGCGACGTCTGTTCTGGAGCGAGGATCATCGGCAAAGTCGTCTTAATACGGCTTGCAATAATCCTGGTGAAAATCTTGTATTCGGCGTTCAGCATTGTAAGCGGCCGATAGTCGTTAATCGATAGCCCTCCACCTGGCTTGTGTACCGGGATGAGAAGACCTTCTACAAACGCTGGCGGCACAACACAGTCTGGAGACATAAGTTCGCGGAACATTATAACCCAGCGAGGCATCATGATGTCACGGAAAGTCCGGTAGAATTCGATGGGCAATCCATTAGGTCCAGGAGACTTATTGACCGCACCTTTGTCCACGGCGTCTTCGACTTCTTCGAGTGAGATTTCCTCTGTTAGTGCATTCACGGTAGCCTCGTCGATAGTACGTGTTACCTGCTGTAACACTTCAGTAGTGGCCTCGTTATCGACGGTTCTTTCCTTGTAAATATGACGAAAATGATCCTCCACCGCCTTTACTATGGTTGCTTGGGTCGTACATAAGCGACCGTCGTGTGTCCTGAGTTGTGTGATTAAATGTTGGCGTTGTCGGCGCTTATCCGCGACAACGTGGTGCATAGTGGATTCCTCTGCAACCGTTCTGTCGTGCCGTCGCGAGCGGACTACTGCACCTTCTAGTAGGCACTTTGTCAATGATAGTATGTGAGCCTTGATTCTGCTTTGGTCATGTTGTCTCTCCGGGGAAGGGGGTAAGGCGTCGAGGTCCCTGAGTGCCGCGTAGTAAAAATCGAGGGTCTGTCGGTGCCACATACTCACGTCCTTGCCATATTGCATAAGTGTCTTACGGATTGCTGGTTTGGCACAGTGAGCCACCACTCCAGGGTTGAGGTGTATCGTGGGTGGCGGCGTTCACAGTCAGTCCACGTTGCTGCAACTTGCCGACGGCAATCCAGGTCCTGGAGATGAGTTACGTTGAGCTTCCAAAAGCCATTGCTGTGCCAGACTTGTTGGGGGCGTAGGTGTATAGTGCAGATATAGGCACTGTGATCGGAATAGGTTTGAGGCCATAGTTCGGCGTCCACCACACCTTGTGTGAGATCTTGTGACACATATATGCGGTCAAGTCGGCTGGCCGAATGACTGGTAAGATGAGTGTGGCCAGAGCGGTTACCGTGGACTTTTTCCCACGTGTCGCATAAGTGAAGTTCTTGGATCATCGCACCCAGTTCCGGACAAGGCATGTAATGTGGGATTTGGTCCTTGGGGTGAAGTACGCAATTAAAATCGCCGGCGAAGACGCTGTGGTCGTATCGTCCATGGAAAAGGGGAGCGACATCTGTGGAGTAGAATCTGGCGCGGTCGGACGTCTTGTGGTACCCGACAGCGCGTAAACATTACCGAATCGGGTGTTGAGTGCCGTAAATGCTATTCCTCGCGCGGAGGGAAGAAACGTGACGTTGGTGACTTCAATACCTTCACGCACTAATATTGCCACTCCGGTATCTGCAGGGCTACCGGGCGTCACATGTGTGGTGTAACCGTAAACGTGCGGGAGTGCAGTCGTTTTCACTTCTTGTAGGAAAGCAAAGTCAACCCCCATGTTTCGTATGGTTTCTTTCAAAAATTGGATCATGACAGGAGAACTGATCATGTTGATATTCTTTGCCGCCAGGCGGTAAGCCTGGCAACGCGTTGTTTGGGCGAGGTTATCAGTCTTGAAGTTGGAGAGAAGGGAACATCTGAAGTGATGTCACCCCCCCGCCGAACGCTGTCCTCCTTGTGCTGCTTATGCTGCATAATCCGGCGGCGCCTCAGCTGGCCGCGGATCGAGATCTTGTGTCTCGACGTCCTCGGCCCACGAAGCGGGCGCGGATGTCTGTTTATGTTCCATAGCCTCGGAATGTTTGATAGTAAGGGACCGGGCGACTTCGCTGCCTGCACTGGTACCCTCCCGCTGCTCACTGTTTCTGTCAATGGGCTGATGGTCGAAAGCTGCATGTTTTTCTGTCTGTTCTGCAAGGTTGGAGTCAGTGGAAACAGCCTCAGCTTCGCCGCTGGCTTCTTGAGTGGTCAGTTGTTCTTCCCCGGCCGAATGCGCTGTGTTCAGACACGGTCCGACGACGGCGCTTTCGGCGTTTTAGTGATCGCTGTTTCCGTACATGGCCTTCATTGTCAGAAGACGGCACTGACTCACGCTCCGCCGGAACAAACGCTTCGGTCGGTACAATGAGGGAATCAATTGCCATCTTACTGGCGTCAATGTCTGTCGCGTTCGGTAGCTCCAGAGTCGTAGTACTATTTTCCACCACTGGCCAGGTCGGCGGATCATCCAGGTTTTTGTCCGTGGAAAGTGATTCTTGTACCGCTGAAGCGGTCGGCCGTGTCTGCTGTGTGGAGAACGTCGTGAGCGCCGCCGCGTAAGTCACGGGTAGAATAGTCTTCGCCGCTGGTGGTGCAACGTCCTTCGGTGGGAGTTGTGTGATCCGACGCTGGAGGCACTCGGAACGAAGGTGACCTTCCTTGCCGCATCCGGAACACGTCTTCGGCTGGCCGTCATAAATAACTATGGCCCGGCATCCTCCTATCTGTAGATAGGATGGCACGTGTCGTTGGAGATCTATGCGCACTTGGCGTACTCCATTGAGTACTGGATACGTCTTAAACTGGGTCCATTTTTCAGCCACGTGTTCGTGTACCGTGCCGTAGGGGCGGAGCGCCGCTACAGCTTCTGCCGCCGGGAGTTCAAATGGAAGTTCGAAGATGCGTATAGTCCGCAGTCCCATTGCGGCATGGCCGACCTCGACGTTGCCAACATTGCCATCTGCGTGGCAGAAGCGTAGTTCTTGCTTCATCTCTCGAAGCACCTTGTCGCAAGTAGTTTCGTTTATGAGCTTTACATAGACCGTGCTACTGACGATCGAAAAGAAGTGAATGCCGACAGTGTCGGCAGCCGGGATCTTGGCTTCCTCTTTTAAAAAACGTTCGACTTCGAGCGCCTTTGGTCGGGTAAAGTCGTTCCGAAATGTGAATTTCAAGGTTGATCTTCTGTACTGGTTTGCCATGGTCTTGGAGCGCTACGGCGTCACGTTAGTGTCGGCCGAAGAAAGTAAACAAGGCGCGCGGGCCCTCTCTGCCAGCGGAGAGCACACACCGCACGTCTGCGTCGCTCGGCTGCGAGAGCCGCACTGTCCCTAGACCACGGGGAATAGGTGTTGCGTGTATGATGCACGAATTATGGTGGCAATCATTTACGTTTCGTTACGGTCGGATCTACTCATGAAATTTCAATGACCAGCTTTCTCCTCAGAGCGTGAAATCATTTTTTTTTAAATTTTTTTTTTTGGCGCCCACCTGTAAAGGGAAAAATGATGAGCATAATAAAATAAGATAAATCAGAGCTCGCACGGAAAGATTTAAGTGTTCGTTTTCCCCGTGCGCTGTTCGAGAGGGGTACGGTACAGAAAAAGTGTGAAAGTGATTCAATAAACTCTGTGCCAGGCACTTGATTCTGAATTGAAGAGTAATCAAGTAGATGTAGATGTAGATCAAGACGTCACAGGAATATTTCCCAACGGGACTCTATCCACGAAACAGCATTCGGGAACTATCAACACAGCATCGAGACTGTGTCTACAGTCGCCGCCAACAAGAGCCAGCCTGGACATGGCACACGTGTTCGAAGTTGTCGTGTCCTGAGTGGAAGACTAGGCCAGAGTTAAAGACAGATCAATGCAAGTGAGCATTGAATTCATGCCAGGCCCTATCCTCAACTGCAATTAAGTATTGGTGAACGTTTCTATTAATAAATTATTGTAAATTGTTACTATACGGTGCTGCCATAGATTTGTCATAGATGTTGCCTAGGCCACTTGGCCGTGTGCCAAGTCTGTACAGTTACTGCATTCAAGCAAGCCATCACATAACTCCTTTATTTATGTTTGATACCAAGTATATTGTGTGCATAAAACAGAGAGTTTTGGAATAACATTTTCCAGAAAATACATGTCAGATGTTTTATTATTGTTGTTTACTTGTGTTAAATTCTACTACAAACCGATTTTTGGAAACATTATTGGGAGAACAGCGATCTCAGTGCAAAATTTTAAAGTTAAAAATCAAAACAGTCTCCATATCACAAAAACACTTATTGCAAAGGTGACATACTTCAGTCTATTTACAGACCATTTGCAGATAATTCTTCAGTGATGGTGAGCGGAGGCTGTGAACAGAGCAGGTACAGTCTGTTGAAAGAAAGTATTTGGCGCTCGACTTTCAGCAGAAAGCACTTAGTCCGTTCAGAAGCCCCGCCTGCCACCACCGGAGAATGGTTTAAAGATGGCCGCGCGGGATTAGCCGAGCGGTCCCAGGCGCTGCAGTCATGGACTATGCGACTGGTCGCGGCGGAGGTTCGTGTCCTCCCTCGGGCGTGGGTGTGTGTGTTTGTCCTTAGGATACTTTACGTTAAGTAGTGTGTAAGCTTAGGCACTGATGACCTTAGCAGTTAAGTCCCATAGGATTTCACACACATTTGAACATTTGTTTAAAGATGGTCTATAAATATACTAATACATGTCACCATTGTAATAACTGTTTTTGTGCTATATAAGACTGTTTCAATTTTTAACTTTAAGATCTATTACCTAACACTTAATCTGTGTAGAATGTATTGCTTAACAGGTGCTTCTTCACAGGTAATTTTTGATTAAGTTTGTCTTAGTAATATCGTTAATCTTCTCGGGCATTTTGCCGCACAATTTTAATACATGCGTCGAGTTCCATGTTTATTCTTCCTTGGTAAATTTACGTTCAGTCCAGCTCTTCTTCCGTGGTCAGATTCAGAGCTGTGTGGACAATAATTTTCTGTTCGTCACTGAAGCAATTCAAAGCACCTCATATGAAGCAATGGACCTGAAACGCTGGACTAAAGGAGAGCAGACAACAAAACTGTAGTCACGGGATTTTTCAATTTGAGAGACTACGAAAAAGGATTTGAGTTTACGTCAAAAACTAAAGTGAACTAAACAAATGGCATCGTCATCATCATCATCATCATCATCATCATCTGTTTCAAGGACTGAGCCTTTTGGTGCTTTCTGTATTCTTCAAAATTTATCAGGCCTTCCTAAAGATCTTTTGCCTCTTGGTTTGTATTGCTTTATGGCTTTAGTGATTCTTGCGACATACGGTCTATATGTTCTTTCCATGTTAACTGATATTGTGTTATTATGTCAGTTATGTTTTCCGTATTCATTTCAGCTCCGATGTTACCATTTCTCTTTTTATCTACCTAAGTATATTAAGCCAAGTATCTACGGAAATTCATGTCACATGCTTCTATTCTCTTTCTTTCTCTCTCCTTAAGAGGGTCCAGTTTTCGCATCCATAGAGCAGTTCTGGTATAACCATAACATTATAGGACTGTGGTAGATTATGTCTGAGATCTTTCTTTCCCAGTGTTCTGCGTGAAGTTCGACAGAAATAGATAGGTCTAACTTATTTTGTATTTCATTGTTTGTCCCACATGTATCTACATCTACATCTACTTGGATACTCTGCAAATCAGATTTAAGTGCCTGGCAGAGGGTTCATCGAACCACCTTCACAATTCTCTATTATTCCAGTCTCGTATAGCGCGCGGGAAGAATGTGCACCTATATCTTTCCGTGCGAGCTCTGATTTCCCTTATTTTATCTTTCTGATCGTTCCTCCCTATGTAAGTCAGCGTCAACAAAATATTTTCGCATTCGGAGGAGTAAGTTGGTGATTGGAATTTCGTGAGAAGATTCCGTCGCAACGAAAAACGTCTTTCTTTCAATGATGTCCATCCCAAATCCTGTATCATTTCTGTGACACTCTCTCCCATATTTCGCGATAATACAAAAACGTGCTGCCTTCCTTTGAACTTTTCCGATGTACTCAGTCAGCCCTATCTGGTAAGGATCCCACACTGCGCAACAGTAGTCTAAAAGTCGACGGACAAGCGTAGTGTAGGCAGTCTCCTTAGTAGGTCTGTTACTTTTCTAAGTGTCCTGCCAATAAAACTCAGTCTTTGGTTAGCGTTCCCCACAACATTTTCTGTGTGTTCCTTCCAATTTAAATTGTTCATAATTGTAATACATATGTATTTAGTTGAATGTACGGCTTTCAGATTAGAGTGATTTATCGTGTAACCGAAGTTTAACGAGTTCCTTTTAGCACTCATGTGGATGACCTCACACGTTTCGTTATTTAGGGTCAACTGCCATTTTTCACACCATTCCGATATTTCTTCTAAATCGTTTGGCAGTTTGTTTTGGTGTTCTCATGACTTTATTAGTCGATAAACGACAGCGTAATCTGCAAACAACCGAAGACGGCTGCTCAGATTGTCTCCCAAATTGTTTATATAGATAAGGAGCAGTAAAGGGCCTATAACACTACCTTGGGTAACGCCAGAAATCACTTTTGTTTTACTCGATGACTTTCCGTCAATTACAACGAACTGTGACCTCTCTGACAGGAAATCACAGATCCAGTCACATAACTGAGACGATATTCCATAAGCACGCAATTTCACGAGCCGCTTGTGTGGTACAGTGTCAAGAGCCTACTGGAAATTCAGAAATATGGAATCGCCCAGTAAAACTGGACCCGAGATATTTAAATGTATAAAAAGCAAATGACGAGCGACTAAAATGACCACGGTATAACTGGCGTTCAGCCAATTAAATATGAGGATAACGCAACCGTTGAGCTACGCTGCAAGTCTATTTCTTACACAACCTTCATTCGCCAACTCACAACCAAATGATCTTATTCTGTCCTGTCATAGACCTCGGGGTGTACTACAGTTCGGTCGGTCACCACAGCGCAGTCGGCCGATTTCAGCCGTATGCCGGTTGGCCTGTGCTCATTTTAGCGACTCGTAAACAAATGACGGAGATCCCCCTACTGGGAATCAAACCGGAGCCGGACCGGAAACGAAACCCGGCGGAGAGCCATCTGGCTCGTCAAGCGCACACAGGCTGGCCCGGGTTCTATTTACGGTGCGTTACCAGAGAGCGGCCAGCGCCTCGGTGGTGGCTGTTGTTGCCAGCTGGTGCGGCGTGGCGTCCACCCGTCTGGCCCGCCAGGGTGGGGGACATTTTTACCGCGGCTGACTCAGTGGCGGGCCTTCGGGGAAGGCGCACTGACTCAGGGCGGGCACCGCACACCGGCCGATTTATACGGCGATATTCGCAGCCGTGACGGCGTCCGCTGGCGCACCACCCAGCGGGGACCGTCTCGCCGCTGCGCGTCAAGGCACTACTCCAAGACAGGGTGCTAGATACACACAGAAAAACAACCACCTCGAAGACTTACCACTGAAAAATCGATAAGACTAATGCAACAAATTGGCAAGCTGAACTCAACTCACTACAGACTACCACTGCAGACACTAAGCCCTCTTTGAATCTATTATGTGCTTGGCAACAAGTGCCTGGGCACATCGATTGTCACTCACGACCCACAAAACCGCTGCGATGCGTAGACGAGATGTGTATTGCTCAGAATGTCAGGGGCATTTTGCACCACGTCCGTGGAACCCCTACGCGATTTACTTGCAACATACTCCATTGACATAGCCATTTCACACAGAGCACCAGCATACTGGCTGAAACGGGGAAGACTGGGCAAGATACACGAATTAACAGAGAAGCATATTACAGAAAAATCCAGTTAAACCTATGGAAGGTTGATGCATGGCAAAAAGAGACATCTGACAAGAGTCATCGGGTCGTCTCCTTCATTCTCGAACATCCGGGAACGTGGAGGCTCAGATATGTTGACCTCATTAGCGGCATAGTACACTTGCAGATGGGCCGTAGCCCTTACCTTAAGACCAAGCTTAAGACCAAGCGAGGTGGCCCAGTGGTTAGCACACTGGACTCGCATTCTGGAGGATGACGGTTCAATCCCGCGTCCGGCCATCCTGAATTAGGTTTTCCGTGATTTCCCTAAATCGCTCCAGGAAAATGCCGGAATGGTTCCTTTCAAAGAGAACGGCGACCTCCTTCCCCATCCTTCCCTAATCCGATCAGAGCGATGATCTCGCTCTCTGGTCTCCTTCCCCAAAACAACCCAACCCCCCTTACCTTGCTCACCTGTACCACTTTGGCCTTAACCCAGTGATACACGTGAACACATGAACATAACAGTAAAATATGGCACACTCACACACGTAAGACGATGATAGAAATCGAAGACATAGCTTTAAGAGACCCAGATAAATGGAGCATGCTTAACCGGATTACTGATGAAATATCAAGAGCGCTGCAGCAACGACCATATACAAGATCACGAGCAGACACAGACCCTACACCACAACATGATACGTGGGGCAACAGAGATCCGAACACTGATATGGAAGCAGATGATGTCATGAACACACCAAAATCACCAGATACAGATACATATACGGCCTGATAGCAGATCACATGACTGCAACAATACTACAAGTAATGTGTACATGAAATTTGGAAATAAACTGCTAATAAAAAATAAAACAAAGGGTTTTCCTAAGTTAAACACGTAATTATTTAGTTTTTTTGTATCATTATTTTCAAACATGTAATTGTTTAATATGTAAACTGTATAAGATGCAAACTGTAAAACATGTGAATTTTAAAATGTCGTACATAAACATACATATGCAGTATCACAAGACTAAACTATAAAAAAACAAACGTACAACATGGATAACAAGTGCCCTTCGGGGAGACGAGGCTCGAGGTCAATCTTCGAGGTTCCACTCCCGTTTATGGCGCTGCCAAATGGAGGAAATAATTGTAGTAATAACGTAGTACTATCCTACCTCATACACGAACCACGTACAGTTAACCTCACGACATACGTACATAAGTGAAAGCCACAGTAGACTGGAATATGCTAATTCAGATGAGACAGGATCGAAATGTTTACCGGAGCTAAAACAGTCAGGTAAAGGGTTCTCTTTTGTTATTTAAGCCTTTCCTTTCTTCTATGATTTTCTCTTAATAATGTAGTCAAAATTTTTCCTTTACCAAAATGGAATTATGAATCATATGTTTTTAACTAACAATATAATTATGTAAAAGACAAGAAAAATGACAATACTGAGAGAAGCTGAGAAAGACGAAGAGTGTGACTCTGCAGCTTGTTATTAAATTTTAGAAGCAAACAACCCATAGCGATAGACATTTAGGAGGGGTAACAGAGTACCTGCAAACTGTGACTCCTGTTTTTATTTTTTATTTTTTTTTAGGGCGGGGGGGGGGGGGGGGGATTGTTAACCTTCCGACTGGTTGGGTCCAACGCACAACAAAATCCTCTGCTGTGGCATCTTCTTCGTCTTACAAGGAGAGGACCTGACGTGCTGGTCACCCATTTCCATCACGTTCTGCATAGGCCTTTTATACTGGAAATAAGGAGATACTTGTTTCATCTTTTTTGCTGGACACTGCCTAGTTTTTGAAAAAAAAAAGCTAGGTCAAAGTTGGTAACGGGAAACAGTATTTCCCCATCGAAAGATCGTCTAAAAACAAAAGTTTTTGTTGATATAATATGAGGTCCAACGTTAGTAATGTTAGAATTATTAACGTTTCTATGTGTTCATGCTGTAGCTTGCTACCCGTCATTCAGTGTGTTTAGTAGAGAGAGGTCATTGATAGAGAGGTCAAGGCGTTAGACAATTTTATTGCTGGCCTGTATTTGATTCTTGGTTGTGACTTTCTTTTTCATTCGATATTTTTTTCGGTGTATCTGATAATATTCTGATAATGAGAACACCTTTCTTTCCTTTCTTTGAAGTGAAACATCGGGAGGTGTGATAGATTATCAAATAAGTATATATAATGTTCTAACAGGTACTTTGATTGTGATCCACGAAGCTCTATATACGACTTTCTAGATGATGATGGTGCTCAGCTGTCGTGCACCGTGAAAGTGATACCACTGAAATGTACTTCTCTTTGTCAGCCGTTGACGCTTACTTTTTCCAACAAATAACGAATAATTTCATCGCGACATCACAGCAGAGCAGAGAATTACTAGATAGGGCGGATGCTGTCAAAATTCATGCATTGGTCTCTAGCCAGTTGTCCATGGCTGTCTTTCAAGGTACGCTTTTATACGCGTGGTACGCATCCAAATTGATATCTGATACATCTGCTTCTAGCAATGTCTATCAGATATGTTTTACACGAACAGTGTACTGGAAAGGCAGGCCAGTGCTTGGAGATTTTGTTCGTTATTCCGCATGGTGCGAAAAATATTTATGGTTCGCCTTTTTCTGCGATTTCTCACTCCACCGAATGCGAGAACGCTTACGGTCAGACGACAGCTAGAATTACGCAATAATATACTTTGCATGTATTTTTGTACTATGTATAACTATCAATACTTACAATATATACTTATTTGATTATTAATCACACCTACGGATGTTTTACTTTGAAAAAAGGCAACGGAAAGTACACCGATAGTCAGAATATTATCAGATACACCGAAAAAAACAGCGAATAACAAAAAAATTCCACGACAAAAACTGGAACACGGACCAGCTGTTTAGGAATTTAATGCCTTCACTATTCAGACGCCGACTTAAGCCTGCTAAACATATTGAATAACGGGTACCCAAGCTACAGCTTGAAAACACAAAAGCTTTAATAGCTCCAACATTATAAACTTTGGACTAAAGTTACAGCTTGAAAACACAAAAACGGTAATAGTTCCAACATTATAAACTTTGGACTAAAAAGGTTTTTAGATTTTCCATCATCATCTTCGACTTCGATTTTTCAAAAACTAGGGGGTGTCTAGGAAAAGGCCGAAACAGATGTCTATTTATTTTCAATAGAGAGAGTCCTTGTGAAACTCGATCAAACTCGGTGGTACACGTGTGAGAGTAATACTTACACCAAACGTCCTCAATTGGTTGCTGGATGTGTAGCAATGTCTGTCCTCCCATACAGTCTTATCCATCTACAGCACCCTCCAGAACCTTGGAAGCTATTCCTTGATGTCTGAAAATTTGTCCTATCATCCTGTCACTTATTTGTCACTGTTTTCCATATTTCCTTTCTTCGACGATTTTCCAGAGGCTTTCTCATTCCTTGTGTCAGTCCATCTAATTTTCAACATTCTTCTACAGCACAACATCTCAAACACTTCGATATTCTTCTTTTCCGGTTTTCCAGTCCATGTCTCACTACCATACAATGCTGGACTCCAAACGTACGTTCTCACAAATTTCTTCCTCAAATTAAGGTCCGTGTTTGATATTAGAAGACTTCTTTTGGCCAGGAATAATCTCTTTTTCTGTACTAATCAGGTTTTCTTTTTTTTTTTTTTTACTTTTGTCGTCATGTGATATTCCATCGAAGGTAGCACAA
The DNA here is from genome assembly GCF_023897955.1 of Schistocerca gregaria. NCBI lineage: Eukaryota > Metazoa > Arthropoda > Insecta > Orthoptera > Acrididae > Schistocerca > Schistocerca gregaria. The sequence continues at coordinate 427,714,331 of NC_064922.1, forward strand.
TTTTTTCACTTTATCTGTTTCTTGGTATCCTGTTTTAATATAAAGTTTATCTCTAATCTCTTTTCTTCCTGTCTCCTTATCGTCGTTTTTCTTAGATTTTCTCTCTTACTTTTGCTTATTTTCCGGGGAATTTCGAACTCCTTCCACCATATTACATTGTCGAATGGGTTTTTCTACATCAACAAATACACTCCTGGAAACGGAAAAAAGAACACATTGACACCGGTGTGTCAGACCCACCATACTTGCTCCGGACACTGCGAGAGGGCTGTACAAGCAATGATCACACGCACGGCACAGCGGACACACCACGAACCGCGGTGGTGGCCGTCGAATGGCTCAAGCTGCGCAGCATTTGTGCACCGCCGCCGTCAGTGTCAGCCAGTTTGCCGTGGCATACGGAGCTCCATCGCAGTCTTTAACACTGGTAGCATGCCGCGACAGCGTGGACGTGAACCGTATGTGCAGTTGACGGACTTTGAGCAAGGGCGTAAAGTGGGCATGCGGGAGGCCGGGTGGACGTACCGCCGAATTGCTCAACACGTGGGGCGTGAGGTCTCCACAGTACATCGATGTTGTCGCCAGTGGTCGGCGGAAGGTGCACGTGCCCGTCGACCTGGGACCCGACCGCAGCGACGCACGGATGCATGCCAAGACCGTAGGATCCTACTCAGTGCCGTAGGGGACCGCACCGCCACTTCCCAGCAAATTAGGGACACTGTTGCTCCTGGGGTATCGGCGAGGACCATTCGCAACCGTCTCCATGAAGCTGGGCTACGGTCCCGCACACCGTTAGGCCGTCTTCCGCTCACGCCCCAACATTGTGCAGCCCGCCTCCAGTGGTGTCGCGACAGGCGTGAATGGAGGGACGAATGGAGACGTGTCGTCTTCAGCGATGAGAGTCGCTTCTGCCTTGGTGCCAATGATGGTCGTATGCATGTTTGGCGCCGTGCAGGTGAGCGCCACAATCAGGACTGCATACGACCGAGGCACACAGGGCCAACACCCGGCATCATGGTGTGGGGAGCGATCTCCTACACTGGCCGTACACCTCTGGTGATCGTCGAGGGGACACTGAATAGTGCACGGTACATCCAAACCGTCATCGAACCCATCGTTCTACCATTCCTAGACCGGCAAGGGAACTTGCTGTTCCAACAGGACAATGCACGTCCGCATGTATCCCGTGCCACCCAACGTGCTCTAGAAGGTGTAAGTCAACTACCCTGACCAGCAAGATCTCCGGATCTGTCCCCCATTGAGCATGTTTGGGACTGGATGAAGAGTCGTCTCACGCGGTCTGCACGTCCAGCACGAACCCTGGTCCAACTGAGGCGCCAGGTGGAAATGGCATGGCAAGCCGTTCCACAGGACTACATCCAGCATCTCTACGATCGTCACCATGGGAGAATAGCAGCCTGCATTGCTGCGAAAGGTGAATATACACTGTACTAGTGCCGACATTGTGCATGCTCTGTTGCCTGTGTCTATGTGCCTGTGGTTCTGTCAGTGTGATCATGTGATGTATCTGACCCCAGGAATGTGTCAATAAAGTTTCCCCTTCCTGGGACAATGAATTCACGGTGTTCTTATTTCAATTTCCAGGAGTGTACTAAGAAAGGGTGTTTCTTAGGGTTTGCTTCCACTATCCACTGCAACGTAAGAATAGCCTCTCTGGCGCCTTTACGTTTTCTACACCCAAACTGACCGTCTTCTAAGATGTCCTCAATTTTCTTTCCCATTCTTGTGTAGATTGTTCTTACCACTAACATTTTAGTTGGCTGTACGACAGATTTCACGCTTACCTGCCCTTGCTACTCCGGAATTGAGTGAGTCTGACGGTGCGACCTTACCCTCACTGAATCTTCACACCAAATTGAATAGTTTTTCGATTGCACTTTCGTAATAATTTTGGAAATTACATAGGAAATATTCCGCCTTGTTTGAACGCAAATCTTTGTTAAATTCTGACTCTAATACGGTGTCCCCTGTGTCTTTAATATCCTCTTCTTCTATCACGTGAGTCACTTCCTCCTGCTCGTAGAGACCTTCGGTGTACCCTTCCACTTATCTCCTCTTCTCTCTAAGATTAGTAGCGGATTTTCTCTTGCATTCTTTAATGTTGACTCTTTTGCTTTTGATTTCATCGAAGATTATTTTACTTCTCTCTACAATGAGTCAGTCCTTCCGACGACAGCTTCTTTTTCGATTTCTTCACATTGTTCCTGGAACCGTTCCCCTTTTTTTCTCTATTTTTATATTTATTTCATTTGTGAATGACTTGTCCTGACCATTTTTGTACTTCCTTCTCTCGTTGATCAGTTGAAGTATTTCTGGAGTTACTCAGTGTTTCTTCCTCTACTTATATTCGTCTGTCCATCTTCTGTGACTGCCCTTTTTAGATATGTCCATTCCTATTCAACTAAACTGCATATTGTGGCATTCATTATCGCAATATGTACAGCCGCAGATAACTTCAAGTACACAGCATCACTTCTGTGTATTTCAGTATCCTACGTTTCTGCACAATGATTCTTCTGGACGATTCCTTGAAATTGCAATCTTCTCTTCTTCGTGACTAATTTATGATATGAATCTCTATATACTGGGTGTAACGGGTATAAGTGCTGACATTTTTATATATGGCACTAAAATATATACACACATCAGTGTGGTTGTTGATTTTTCTGTGCATCGAACAGTCTTCCGGCAAACATGTAACAAACTTAACGGCATGATGTTTTCTGCATGGCTGTAACTGCACCACTAAATGGTCTACGCCTACAGTATAGAGTGACCGTTCTTCGTTCATGTGTCCACACCTGACTATTGTTCATGAGAAGAAAAGGTTGCTCTTGCCACACTTTTTTAAAGAACTGACAAACCTAAAACATTCTATTCCCAATAGCTATAGTTATTAGTCTGAAAATGAAACAAATACTGATGTAATGTTGTTCAGTACAATGTCCCCAGTCAACAATTGAAATATCTGCACTTATATCCTTTACATAATTGTAACCGTTATATCCTGTATGCTACAACTAAGCAACAACTGCATCCCAATATATTAAAGAGAAGATTAAAAACAAGCCGTCACTACCCAGAAACAGAAAGTAGTATAGCTTAAAACAATTAAAAATGTAATCTAGTATCCTCTGATTCCACAATTAATGCGTTGTGGAACTCTGGTGATAGTACGCTGGGAAACAGTAGTTCGTTTGCGGAAGAAACGTTTGTGTGGTCCATAATGGAACACTGCTCGAGAGTGTAACAGCCACTTCATGTCGGACTGACAGAGTACATCGAGCTTACACAAAGGAGAGAGAGACCAAGTCTGTTGCAGGCTTGTTTTGTTTGCCTTGAAATGTTGAAAAACTACTTGAAGTATGACGCTGTATATCACACAGACACTTCCACAGATTTTTTTTCCTGTTACTAGGTTCCACAGCGGAAATTAATATTTTCCAACCTTCTACCTACCACCCTCACGCTCCGGGATAGCTGCACGCGTTAAATCGCCGCTGCTGGGATTCGAGCAGGTGCGTCAGCTCCTGGTCGAATTCACTCCTCGGATTACTGACGAGGACCGGTGTGCCACCCAGCCTGGATGTAGATTTTAGGCCGTTTCCTACATCCGAGTAGGTGAATATCGGGCTGGGACCTAAGTTCCACTTCACTTACATTGAGACAACGTTCACAGTTTTCATATGGATAACACTATACGCACACAGTTGGGAAACACATACTTCCAATCGGGATTGTCGGCTGGGGTGTAGAAAGAGGGGAGGGGGCGGAAGGGGGGATATGTGTAACGGGGGCCGGCCGCGTAAGAATCTCGAGCTGGTTAGAGCTCTAAACATTCTCAATAGGGGAGAGATCCAGCTACTTTGTTGGCCAAGATAGGGTTTGACAAGCACGAAGACAAATACTAAAAGCTCTGGTCGTGTCCGGTCGGCATTATGTTGCTGAGACGTGAGCCCATGATGGTTTGCGATGAAGAGCAACAACACGGGTATTAGAATATAGTGGACATATTGCTGTGCTGCAAGGGTGCCACAGATTACAACCAAAGGGATCGTGTTACAAAAAGGAATGACACCCCCAAACCATCACTTCTGTCCGTCGGGCTGCAGGGCGGCCAACAGTCAGGTTGGTATCCCATTGCCGTCCTGGGCGTCTTCACTCACGTCCCCTGCCTGGAATCTCATTGAATGCAGTACAATTGTCTGTAATGACGAGTCTTGCGTCGAATAGAGGACGATGACTAGCGAATAAGTGTCTCATGCAACTGGACAGCGGTGGGATTTCAACGTGAGAATCGTCCGACATACGGCTCTACAACAAGATGAGATGGTCTGGTGTGCCTTTTTTTTCTTTTTTTTTTCCATAGCAGGACCCCTTTGGTTGTAATCCGTAGCACCGTTACTGCACAACAGTACGTTGACGATATTCTACGCGCCGGTTTGTTGCCCTTCATGGCAAGCCATTCTAGGCTTACATTTTAGCAGGATAATGTTCTCCCGCACACAATGAGAATTTCTACTGCTTGTTTTCGTTGCTGCGAAACCCTACCTCCTACCTTGACGAGTAAGTTCGCGGTATCACTCCCCTAATGCGAACGTTTGTAGCTTTATGGGTATGGTTCTCCGACGATATCGGGATTTTGACGAGGTAATACGACAGTTGTACACAGAATGAGATTTTCACTCTGCAGCGGAGTGTGCGCTGATATGCCAGGAAGTTTCAGTTGTACACTGTTTGGCACGATATCCCTCAAGAGGACATTCAACAACTCTTTCAACCAATGCCAAGGAAATAACTGCTTGTTATAAGGGCCAGAGGCGGAACACCATGTTACTGACTTGCTCAATTTGTGCAGTCCTTCTCTTCAATAAATCATCCAGTTTTTCTGAAACCGTAATCATTTGCTTGTCTGTACATGTGCATCACGTCTAGCAATTTCTGTCCCATTCGGATAATTATTTCGTAGTGCGTCGTTTTTTGTCTTAGTGTATTTTTTCTTTCTCAGGCACTGAATGTCACCGGAAAAAAGCAGAAATTAACGACGCCCGAAATCATCTCTTTTGAGTACTTTATGTAGTGACCTCCGGAATCATTTCTTCCGAGTACCTTATGCAGTTACAGCTAACAGGGAAGGAATGTGCCCAGATGCGAGTGGCACTCATTGATTTACTCTGCTTAGTAACGTCGTATTACTAAGTGAGGTAGTTAGGACTTGTTCGTGAGCTCCACTAGATGCACTTCTAGTAGTCGTTGTCTGACTAATATTTCAGCTGTTAGTTTCCGCTAGCGGCCTGAAAAAGCTTCCAAGTTCCTGCCAAGGAGCTCAGTATGCTGCAACAGTCTTTTGTATACATGGCTCCACAGCCGCCGTGAATTTCTTGAGGGAAGTCATTTTTCTGCTTAGGCTGTTTTTATAATAGAAACAGATACCAACTACTGCGTGAAAATCTGCTTACAAAGTTTCTAGAACCAATACTGAGGAATCTGCGAATACATCGCGGCACTCTACGTGTGATTCCCTTGAGGACCCCAAAGAGATCAGACTAGCTATAGGGCGCACAGAGCCTTGTAGGCAATCACAGGCGATTGGATCGGGAACAAACCATAGAAGATGGTACAGTACGAAGTATCCTTTTCCATCCACTCTACAGTGGTTTGCAAAACATGGCTGTAGCTGTAGGTAGATGGACGCTTTTAAAAACTGTAACAGCCAATAGATGAAACCTGTGGTTTCCGATTTATCTGACGAATAAAATTGAGAGCACACTTATCCGGCCGCGGTGGCCGAGCGGCTCTAGGCGCTTCAGTCTAGAACCGCACGACTGCTGCGGTCTAAGGTTCGAATCCTGCCTCGGGTAGGCATTTTTTTGGTGTCCTTAGGTTATGTGGTTGAAGTAGTTCTAAGTTCTAGGGAACTGATGACCTCCGATGTTAAGTCCCACAGTGCTTAGAGCCATTTCAACTATTTGAACACTTACAGCTAGGAGCAAGGGCTTCATCTCTTGTGTGACCAGAAATATCAGCCTTCCGCCAAGCTCATTCAGTGCACAATCAAACCAAGCGGACAGCTGACTGTACTAGTATCCTTTGCAGAGGTCAAAGGGCGCAATATCAGCAAGAGAATGAAATGAATGCGAACGGGGCAGAATGGTAATTTCGCAGGACTGCTATTACAGCTTGTACACGCCATGCTGTTACTGCAGTAACGTCTACCGGTCACTCAAACCTGTTTTTTCTAAACTGTGAACGCAGCAGGGTGGACGAGCAGAGGCAGGCCAGTTCGAATGTATGGAAAACGAGTAAATATTTCCATGTGTGACTTACACTATGCTGTAGTAAATAATGTGGGCAATTTCTGGAGCGTAATCAAGTGATTTTAACGTTTATAGCTTCTGGCACGGACTTCTATTTTTAACTTAATGATATGCTTCTTTCATTGGCATTGTAAGGAGCATTTCGTAGACTTGAACGACATAAACTGCGTGGATTTGGTCAAATATAAACAGGATAAAAGGGTCATAAAGAACTGTCCCGGCGTCAAGCGAAGAGAGCCCTACAAATGTCTTCCACACTGTAAGCAAATACTCAAGAAACATCCTTAGTTTTAAAAATTCTGTTATAATCGGTTACGTGGCAGGAATTATTTTAATCTTGATTTTCAAAATAATTAATATTAGGAATGATTTCACTACGCCCTGTCCAGAGAGTACAATTGCAACAGTATAACCAGTACATTTGCTGCTAAGGCCAAATAGACTGTGTACTGTATATCGTATAGTGTGAAGCACTACGTGGAAGGAATATCAGAAGTAGAATGAAAATCCGGAAGAATATAGTAGAAAAATATTCTCTATCTGCCACAGTATCGCGCGATGTCACCAGTTAAAGCAGCATGTGGTTCCATCTAAGTAGACCTCCGTCCAGCTCTGAAAATTCAGCAGCAGTGTTAAAGCAGAAAACAGCCCGTTCAAACTCTCTGCCGTCAAGCTCTGACTAGTCGCTACTGCAAAGAAAGCGGACAGACGTTACTACCATCTAGCTGCGCGTCAGCTCAAAAAAAGTATCGAGCAAAGTGTATCATCGATCGACCTATGCAAGCTTCTTTTGACACTTCGTAGTGTACAGCAATTTACACTAAAGAAAAAAAACAAAACTAAATAGCAGTTACGTTTCAGCTGCAAGAAAGAAAAAAAAGAAAAGTCCATACCTGAGACAATAGGAAGATGAATAATAGAGTAAATGCAGTACATTAATGAGATCGTATCACTGATTGTAAATAAAAAGACGATTTGCAATATGTTAGAAGAACTCAACACCAGCTCTTACGGACATGTAATGAAAATAAATGTGAAAAAGTGTAAGGCGATGGTTTTTATGAGGTAATCATGGAAGATAAAAATTAAAATTTGTGATGAATTATTAGAACAAGTTGATAAATTCATATGTCTAAGGTGAAAATTACCGAGTAAAATGATGTGTAATCAAGATATACAAAAACAACTATAGCTTCTACAAAAGAAATATTTTAGAGGAGTGGGTATTTATCTGTACTCTGTTAAACAAACAACTAAAAAATAAGTTGGTGAAGCGTTTTGTATTGAGTTTTGTTATGCTGAAACATGGACGCTGGGGCGGTGAGAGAAGAATTTCTTAGAGGCTTCTGAGATATCGATTTTGAGATGAACGCAGAATAATTTAGACAAGATATTTGCATGGTGTGAAAAGTAGCAATTGAAAACAGGAAATACTAAATAGAAAATACGGGATCCTTCACACGATTACTAAAAAGATTTCAGTTACACGATTAATCCAACGAATTTAGAGACTATCGATATGCCACTCCCGCCCTTACTGTACAACGATCCTGACGGGTGCCTATGCTGCGTGGACGTCCAGAACATCATTCTGTGTTTGTGAGATACCACCATCGTTGCACGACAGGCGCAACACTTACTACTTGGGTGGCAATTCTCCGAAAGAACCATCCTGCCAATCAGAAGGCTACAATTTTACCTCTTTCAAACTCGCTGAGTTGGCTGTAGGAAGCACGAGTGCGTCTCCATAACATGGTTGTCTCTTTGCTTCAGACGTTTGCAACACACTAATCCTTCTGAGTGTGAGCATTCCCTATGAAGGGGTAAAGACGGACAGCGGTCTGGTAGATAGGCCACTAGTCCATCTGTTGGCGGACGACGCTGAAACCATTATCAGTACGTCTATTATATCATCTAGCTGAGTGGTCAGCGCGGCGGTCTGTCAGGCCAACACAGTCAGCTCGCAGCCATGCTAGCGTGCCGATCCGCTCCGCGCGCCGTCCGACGCTCCGCTCTCGGGGGTGTTTACTTCCGCGTCGCGGTGTTTCTGTCTATCGAGTCCAGTACTGACGTACATCATGGCGCACTCGTACCGCCGTGCAACGATCAAAGTAACTTTTTCAGGCCGAACATCCACGACCCACAGCTTTCGAAGTCGAACAGTTCATACGTGAGGATCTACGTTTGAACCCCCAGGACGTAATCGGTATACATTTTTCCATCACTGGAAGTGTTGTCTACATTATGATGTCGACGGAGGAAATTTGCAATGACATAATTCACCGTCATGCCACCGGACTGAAATTTAAACACTCTGATGGACATATGGGTGATGTGACAGTCGCCCATGCTGGATTCGGTCTCCGGACATTGCTGGTGTTTGAGCTCCCGTTCGAGGCGCCTTAGGATGTGGTCACTGTCGCTTTCCAACCATATGGCACCGTCTTGGGTCACGTCGCGGAGAAGTGGCAAACATTTACGACCTACCCCGTATTAAATGGCGTCCGGCAAATAAAAATTGAGCTGACGAAATATGTCCCATCGTACCTGCTGATTGACGGTTTGAGGGCCATCGTCATGTACGATGGACAGCCACGAACGTGCGCAGGATGTGTCCAGGAGGGACATGTACGTTCCGAATGCTTACACCGCCGTTTAATATAGACGCCGTAACGTGAAGAGACCCAGGCTTCGAAAGTCACGTCGTTACCCATCACCTACGCCAAGGTTGCACAAGACCCCATCGTACCAATCTCGATTGCGCCAGCAGCATCGTCAACGCCACCCGCCGCTGCACAACGCGCCGGCGACACCAGCACGGCGTCGCCTCCAGTGCTCGCTTCAGGACCGTCCGGGTTGCAGACCGAAACCGATGTTCCTGTTGGAACTATGGACGTCGACCTCGGTGTCGTGCCGACGTCTGCCTTTGTCCAGACGGGTTCGGCGTCAGACGACGGGCGACCACATTCTGATTCAGAAGGCCACTTCAGAAAACAGCGGTCGCCTCGCAAACACAGGAAACGACGACGAACGCCTTCCGATGTCGCCCTTTCTCAGACGGCCCCGCGAGATGTCGACCCGATGTCTGACGGTGATCTCCCACATTGCGGCCAGTCACGCGATGTGGCAGCAACAGGCGACCCTCCTGTAACGCCTACTCTCCCAGCCATGGACGTGTCCTCGCCGTTGTTAACGAATGATGACGGCGGTCCCCTTGCCACTCATGTTGCGGAATCCACAACACCCGTTCCGGCAGTACGTGACCGCCACATGTCCACGTCGTCAGCTTCCTGGGCCGATGACGTTGAAGAAGAAGTGGAACAGACTGCCAGCGTGTCTGCACAGGAGTCCACCTCGGCGACACTTATTATCACCACTGCGGCACCACCGGCGGGTCTCCACCTGCCGGCTTCTTCTACCGAACGTTCTGCGAATACTGAGGATGGCCGTACACAGCAATATCGTATCGCCACGATGAATCTTGCGACCATTCATGCCTCCCATAAGCTGGCCATGATCAGAGACACTATTTACTCTGCGGATGTGGATATAGCACTCTTACAATAGGTGTTTGTGACTGACTTCCTAGTTCCCACCGGATACAACGCCCATGTTTCCCCCGCATCCGATACCGGTAGCGGCGTCGCCATCCTGCTACTCGACGGACTCCGCGAGGTATGGCCCTCACACTGTTCGGCGTGCGTATTATTACTATCTACGCTCCGTCCGGCACTGGCCGCCGTCATGACCGACAAACTTTTTTGCCGAAAGCGTCTCACCCCTCTTCACCGGTCCGCAGGACGATTTGGTACTCGGTGGGGATTTTAACTTGACACAAGAGCCCGCGGACCAACTCCCGCGACATTCCCCTTGTGCATCTCTCTCCGTGGTCATCGACCGTCTACGACTTGTTGACACATGGAAGAAGCTCCAAGGAATACAACCGGGCTATACATTCTACACCTCTCACTCGTCAAGCCGCATAGATCGCATCTACGTTACCCGCTCCCTTGTTGGTGGCACACGTCATGCGGAAGTCTGGCCCTTGGCCTTTTCAGACCATGATGCGTACCTCGGTGACGTCACTCTCGCCCAACAGCAAGTGTGTCATAGTCGTGGTCTGTGGAAACGCAATGTCGCTCACCTGACCTCCTCAGACTGTCGCCGTATGGTCGAAGAAGCGCGGGCACGCTGCCACCGTCGTCGAGAAGCCTATGACTCCACCTTGTCATGGTAGCTCTCCTGTGCAAAGCCGACCCTCAGGAAGACTCTGATGAGTTATGGGAAGGAATTAAAGGCTTGGCAAACTAATACCCTGCACTTCTACTACACCATACTACGTGACTGTACGACGATGTCTTTCTCGACATCCCGGCAGTCGATAGTGCTTCGCACGAAGGCGCAGATCTCCTTGACCATGCGGCGTAACTTGGAAGGCACAGTAGTCCGTTCTCGAGCTTCTAATCGAATCCCTCAAGAACGTCCGTCGATGCACCACCTCCTTCAGGAACGACAACGACGACGACGAGCTCTGATCCAAGTCCTCACTGATCTGGAAGGGCGCCGGCACGACACCCAACAAAGTGTCGGTCGTGCTCTCCATGCTCATTTTGCCAGGCTACACGCAGCCGTACCGCATTCTGCATCACTGATCACAGAAGTCGCTCAGCTTACTACGAACGCTCTTCCGGAGGATGCAGTGCATGACCTCCAAGACGACGTAACCACAGATGTAGATGCTATCAAGGCGGGTTCCGATAACAGATGTCCTGGACCTGACGGTGTACCCATCGAATTTTGTAAAAGTTTTCACTATTTGTTGGCTTCCACGTGGACGGCAATCGCACAAGAGCTGATGTCACCGATGACAGTGGATCCGAGCGCCTTTCTAGAAGGCATTATTATCCCCGTACATAAACCGCGCGGGTTATCGAGGGTCCAGGACTATCGACCAATTACTTTGCTCAACAGCGACATGAAAATATTCACACGGCTACTGGCATCGCGACTCAAGAAGGTCGCCCGTTACGTCACATCCTGCGACCAGACTTCCCTAAGAGGCGACAACAGCATCCGTACCGCACTGTGCCGATACAGAGACATGATAGCATTAGCGCATTATCAGCGTCTCCCTGGCGCCTTGGCTTCACTGGACTTCAGCCATTCTTTCGACCGTGATGACCACTTCTATTTATGGACGGTTCTTCAGCATATGGGTTTTCCTGATGGTATTGTCACAATGGTTATGCGCTTGTTGAGTAGTGCAGCCTCTAAAATCATGTACAATGATCGCCTTACACCGTCCCTGATCATCGCACGATCTGTACGACAAGGCTGCCCTCTTTCCACGGTTTTGTATACTTTCGCCTTGGAACCCCTGCTCCAGGGCAAGCGTCGGGGAGCTGCCTCAACGTGTCAAAATCCAAGCTCCTGCTCATTGGTGGGGGCTTGCCGGAGAGATGCGCTGCCCCCATTAGTGTCGCCGCCACCATACGGTGTCTGGGACTTTATTTCACAGCAGACCTGCGCCGCCCAGCGACTATCAATGGTAGACGCTTGCTACAGACAATCAGAGCAAATCTCGCAGATCACCGGCTACGTGCTCTCGACGTTATCCAACGCGCGCAATACTTGAACATGTATTATGCTTCCAGTATACCACACGTGGCTCAAGTACTACCAGTCCCAAATCCCCTGGCGCGACGATTGTCGATGGCTTTCGGCTCCTTCGTCAGCTCGGGGATGTTATTCAAGGTGCAGTATGAGTCCCTTGCACTGCCACGAGATCGTGGCGGAGTGGGACTCATCCACGTGCAGACTCGTGTCAAGGCACTATACGTCAGCTCCCAACTAAAACTTTGGCATCGTTGCCTGCAGAGCCTTACTAGCCTCCTGCTTCAAAACTTTGCACCGGCCTCCTTGTCCGCCCCAGTACTGGTATCGACTATTCCAACCCCCTTTTTATTACATCCAACGTTTTTTCCTGGAGTTCAGTTATATCTACCGGTCCTTACCACTGACATGTTTGTGCCTCTCCGAATTGTTACAACAGTGCCGCCCGTCCAACCCCATCGAACGTAAGTATCCACAGTACGTGTGGCGACACATATGGAAGGCGATCCATGCGCGTTTTCTTGAATCAGACGTTCAATCAGCGTGGTACATCACCGTGAATGGCAAACAAGTTAACCGGGATCGTCTGCACCGCATCCATCTCGCCGATTCATCCCTCTGCACCCACTGTGGTGTGGATGACACGGATGTCCACCGGTTCCACTGTGGCACAGCGTTCGACGTCTGGACACCTGCGCGGCGAATTTTGGCGTTTCTTACTCGCCAAACACCGGCTCAGATCGACGTCCACATGCTTTTGTACCCCGATAAGACTTTCTACCCCTCCGCCAAAACTCACTCTGTGAATTGGATCTGTGGCCACAGGATCCGCTATCTTTTTACTTCTGGCGACAAGTCTACACTAGGATATTGGACTTATCTCAACGAACGACACTGCGTCCTGATACGCAACCCACGCTATAAACAATATTTTTCCAATTTCTTACGGAGCACTTTCGATGACCCACCTAGTAGCTGGAACGTCAGGCGCTGAGAAGCTGAAAACTGTATAAACCGAACTGAACTGAATAGATCTGCTACCCCGAACCCACGCCTACGCCATGAGAAGACACGTTTGGACGAGCTGGCAAGCTGTAGGCGGATACACTTCAGGAGCTCCTGTAAGAACTGGACTTTAACTACAAGTCGCATGGCGACTTTAATTAAAAAAAAAAAACTTTTCCTTATTTATTCCTCATAATTTGTTCTTAAAGGAAAAAGAAATTTGATTTTGGCTTTGAGAAACGTTTTTTTGTTCCAAAAGATTGCTTCTTCGCCATCAAGACGAAGGAGACTAATTTATGTTTACTGGAAGGAGAAACCAGAATAATTGGAGTCTTTGTTTTCCTTTGAAAAAAAAAAAACTTTTCCTTATTTATTCCTATTAAAAAAATCCGGCTGAGTCGGAGATTTTCTCCGCTCAGGGACTTAGTTTTGTGTTGTCCTCATTATCATTTCATCATCATCAGTGGAAAGCAACGGGAAACCATCACTGGAATCACGTCACTATACGCTCATGCGGTGGACCTCTCTGACGAGGCTTCCCCGTGATCAGACCAGAATACAAGGTTTAAAGTTATTATATCATCAGATTCCAATCGACGTCGTCTTTCCAGGCGCACAATTTCTTTTCTTTTTTTTCTTTTTTTTTTTTTTTTTAGCATGCTTCTATGAAACCTCTAGTAAACAGTAAATGTCAATTGCAGAGTAATCATTTAGATATAGAGGTTGAAAGAACACGTGAAATAAGGAATGTGTTTGTGTTATACGGGGTGAACGAGAAAAGACAAAAATAGGGAGAACGATTAAGAGGAGGAAAAGAAATTGGGTAGTACACTGTACGAGAAGAGAATGAGTAATAAAGATGTACTAGAAGAAATGGTGACTGGGAAGAGGCGCAGAGGAAAAAGAAACTACCAGTTAATTGACGTCAACATAAAAGCACAGCTACGAAACGATGGCGGAAACCGATTAGGGCAGGCGGAAGACCACATCGCCAGCAGCAAAGCCTCCATCGGTGCTTGCTAGCAGGACCGCAGCGCGGCAACATTCGGAACAGCTTGGGAGGCTGGAGGTGACGTGAGAGTACTTTCGGAAGAAGGACGTCACGCTTGGACCTCGTTGCACATTACGGAGGAAACTGGCCGTATTTTTGTCGGCAGGGCGTGGAAGACGACGTCCTGGCGGCTATTTCTGAGGCACCGGAAGCGATAACTTGTGGACCTTGCCGGCTGTGTATGACACGGCCCTGACGCCGCTTCAAACAGCTCGCGAGACGCTCCGCAGGCGTCGTCCGTCATCGTCTGACAGCCACGACAAGTGTTTACGGCCGCGCCGCTTGCAGTGCCGACGTGCTAACTACCGGCCTACATTACGTACACAAACGATTCGTACCGAAACATTTATACCTGCTCAGGCCTCCACCAATCAGGGGGTGGTGGCTGACGATGGACGAGCCCGGTAATGCCGACATGACGCTGGGTCCCCCAGTTATGGTCGTTGTAGTAGTATTCAGTCCGAAATTTGTTCGATGTAGCTCAGCACGCTAGTCTATCCAGTGCACGACGCTCCATCTCTGCATACCTGCTGCAACCGACATCTGTTTGAGCTTGCTTGTATTGAGTTGGTGCATAAATTCGTACCATTTTCCCGTAACTTTGGTAAACACAACAGATGTATTTGACAGTGATTTTAGTCCAGAATGAGAATTTCACTCTGCAGCAGAGTATGCGCTGATATGAAACTTCCTGCCAGATTAAAACTGTGTGCCGGACCGAGACTCGAACTCGGGACCTTTGCCTTTCGCGGGCAAGTGCTCTACCATCTGAGTTACCCAAGCACGTCCCGTCCTCACAGCTTTACTTCCGCCAGTACCTCGTCTCCTACTTTCCAAATTCCCTTCTTCCAGGAGTGCATGTTCTGAATGGTTCGCAGGAGACCTTCTGTGAAGTTTGGAAAGTAAGAGACGAGGTACTGGCGAAATAAAGCTGTAAGGATGGGGCGTGAGTCGTGCTTGGGTAGCTCAGATGGTGCCGACACGGTAGCTGAGCCTGTTCGGCAGGCGGTTAGCTGCCCTCTGTAATAAAAAATAAATAAATAACTAAACTAAGTTAAAGGATCAACGACGAACTGAAACGGGTGTCTTGCGACGTCCGCCCCGAGCAGATACAGCCAACAGCAACGAACAAAATGAGATTAATAAAAAAAAGGTGGTAGAGCACTTGCCCGCGAAAGGCAAAGGTCCAGAGTTAGAGTCTCGGTCCGGCACACAGTTTTAATCTGCCAGGAAGTTTCAGTGATTTTAGTCATCAGTAATATATTCTCTTTCTCTATTTACAACAGTCCGCCAAAGACGGCGTAACTTTTCGATTCCGCAACTGTAGAGATCACGTGGTTTTGAAGCGAAGATCTCTTGAAGCTATATTCGGGGCGCATTTTTATCTGAAAAAGAAGTTACTTTAAGGTTGTTCGACAGATCGGAAAAGGTGAAAATCTGATGGCGCAAGATCAGATGAGTAAGGTGGCTTTTCACAAGAGGTGGAGCTCCTCCACGCCCACACCGGCGTGATGGCCAACTCAAAAAGTCTACTGCCGTCTCTGCGTAAGGGTTAGTTTTCACTAAAGTGAGGTGTCGGAAGATGTGGGTACTGCGATGTTTGCGTACGTCTGATTAAGGTTGACCATCCACACACTCTCATCTGGAGATAGATTAGGTCGAAAGTCGAACGAAGGGTAGCGGTTTGAAGGGCAGAGGAAAAAAAGTGCCAAAGCCAGAGCCAAGGGGAAAAAAAACTCTGCGACAGTTAGGTCGGGTAGTAAGAGCAGTAGTGGATGTCTTGCTGCCTGCGACAGGTCATGCAAGGAGAGGCTTGGTTAGTGGTGGGTATGATGCATGTCGATACCTGTGACATGTGTGATGCTGTTACTCGGCGGCTGCCGCTGGGTGCCGGCGTTGATCTCTCGCTCAGCGTCAGCAACCTGTAACAGTTAGGCTCATCATTGTTTTGTGTCCGATAGGTCATATATCAGATGTTCAGTGTAGGGTGATGTTGGGTTGTTTGTGCTTCAGTGGTCAGTGGGCGAGCTCGTCGGTTTCCCTGCTGCAGCCTGTTGGTCGGCTTTAATAGCAGCCGGTATATCCAGTCACTGTTGCTGATATGCAGGGTCTTGCCGACGTTTGTCGCTTGTTGGTGTATGTTAGCTTGCCATAGGTGGTTATGCCCTAGCTAGTAGTGTCTTTGGCCGTTTATGCTTCCACCTACGTTTCTGAAGGTGGCTGGTTAATGACCTCCTATATAGTGTTTTCTCTCAGTCTAGCAGAATGCAGGCGGGCCTCGTAATGGAGTGACATCACTTCACGCAGTCTTCCTGGCCGTTGTCCTGGGTTGCACCTCAGTCATTTTCAGCAGTAAGGGTTACACATCGGGGAGTTAATTCGTAGTACAACACACCGTCGCTGTTCCACCAGATATATAACACCATCTTTTATGGATGCGCGCAGGTCTTTGAAAGTGGTGTGGCTGCTGTGTTTGGGATCAACCATTTCTTTCTTTTCCTGACTTAGCATAAAGACATCATTTCTCGTCACCAGCAATGATACAGGATCGGAATTGTCGGTGT
This sequence comes from Schistocerca gregaria, assembly GCF_023897955.1. NCBI lineage: Eukaryota > Metazoa > Arthropoda > Insecta > Orthoptera > Acrididae > Schistocerca > Schistocerca gregaria. The sequence continues at coordinate 427,730,902 of NC_064922.1, forward strand.
TCTTCACAGCCAATTGCTGACGACCAGGCAGAGATGCGCAAATGGCTGATTAGTGTGATTTTGGCTTGAAGCATGTGGTACACATACATCCAATTTTTGAAGCCTCCCCATTGCACGGAAATGTCACCCGATGGTGGAATGATCACAGTTCATCACATTTGTCAGTTATCACGTACATTTAGGTGGATCATTGTGGATTAATGAGTTTAAACGATCTACATTAAAACCCGAAGGCCTTCCTCCCCAAAACGAGAAAACCATATTCTTCCTGTGTCCTGTCAAATGACAATTATCCCCCATACATGGTGGAAATTCAAACAGTAGGATGTGTCGGAAATGTTCCCATTTCTCCACTTGACACTCCATTTTATAGTGTCCACAGCTCCACTTAGTATCTGCAGATGACAAAATGAAGTTATGTAATCTCAAATAGCAACAATGAACTAGAAATAAAAAATGACAATTGATATATAACCCCATAGCTACCGGAATACCAACAGGCAAAACAAAAACGCTACCGACTAATGAACCAACCCAGTAATATTCAATTCGTAGGCTCCCTCTACAATATTGTTACCGACACTTCTATCCATTAACTTAATGACAATTCCTTGATGCCTCAGGACATGCCTTCTTTTAGTCGAGTGGAGCCAGAAATTTCTTAGCTCCCCATTTCAATTCTGTAACTCATTAGTTATCCGATTTACCTACCTATTCTTCAACATTCTCCTTCAGCATCACATTCCAGAAGCTTCTGTTCTTCCTCTTGTCCGTGCCGTTTACCGTCCACGTCATACAAGACTAAACTCCCGAGAAATACCTTCAGAAAATACTTCTCAAACTGATATTTATATTAACTGATAATAAATTTATCTTTTTCTGAAACACTTTTCACTACTTTTTATCATCTCTACTTCGGCTGTCTTGGTTTGCAGTTCAAATAGAGAACTAATGTACTTCTTTTAATTTCTCAGCTCCTAATCTAATTCTCTCGAAGTCACTTGATTTAATTCGGCATCTTTCCGTTACCCCTATTTTACTTTGGTTGATATTCAAACTGTAACTTCTTATCGAGACACAATCCATTTTGTTCAAATGGTTCAAATGGCTCTGAGCACTATGGGACTTAACATCTGTGGTCATCAGTCCCCTAGAACTTAGATCTACTGAAACCCAACTAACCTAATGACAACACACACATCCATGCCCAAGGCAGGATTCGAACCTGCGACCGTAGCAGTCTCGCGGTTCCGGACTGAGCGCCTAGAACCGCTAGACCACCGTGGCCGGCCCCTGGTCATCTATGTCTTTGTCGTCTCCGAGAGAATTAATGTCATCGAGAAACCTTAAAATATTCTTCTCCTTGAATTTATTTCTTGTTCCGTATTTCCCTTTGGTTTTCTTTGTTGATTGTCCAGTGTCGTGAAAGATACGAAGCCTCAGTTTGCATTTTTCCATCTTGACGGCCGGAACTATGAAGATAGACGTTATTTCGTCTTGGTCGTACTTTCTATTAGGAGAATATTGATATTTTAAACAAAATCATATATTACTTTTTGGCATATTTGAATGTACTTCAATTCACTGTCTCAGATAGGTATTTAATGACATTTTTTCAATTTTTTTTTTCTGTCCAAGCCGTCATGTTTAGTTCAGGTACTCTGCCATTGAAGCCATCCTTAGTCATTCGGTACTTGATTGTCAGTAAAAGAATGAAAGGAAACATTTCGCGTATCACCTTGTTTCCGCAACACAGTTTCGGCTTATGAGGCTGAGAGGTGGATTCGCTACTTGCGTGTGGTGAATGCACACAGCATTGTCAGTGGAGTAAATTGACTGAGGGAAGTCACTTTCCTGTGTCGCCCCTTATTTTTGAAATAATCGCTTTATTTCATGATTAAGCTGCTAACTAATTTCGTCCCTTTGGGCATTTTCAAGCTAGTTCTGTTTCTGGTATTAGAGTAAAAAATTGTAATCGTATGGCATCTTAATTTCTAAAAATCTGTGTAGAGGGCGCAACATCTGATGGCGTTCATATTAACGATTACTAACTGTCATGCTAGTTGTGGTAACAAGTATCTAAATATCAAATGCGAAATCAATGTATGTTGATGTGCTATGCGCTGGCACTAGGACAAAACCCTCGTCTGCCAGTTCACGTTTTTAGCATCTCCGTAGGCTCTCTTATGGTTCAAATAAACCAATGACCATTCGAGCTGCCGTTCTTTGTACACGTTCCACATGCCCTTTCAGTCCCGTTCGATATGGGTCCCACACACTTGAGCAATATTCTAGGATGGGTCGAAAAAGTGTTTTTTAACCATTCTCCTTTGGATATTGATTGCGTTTTCGCAGTAAACTAGCAGTGAAACGAAGTGTGTTGCCAGCTTTACCTAAGACTTACGTGATCAACTGGTACCACTTCAAACTGTTACACCTGGGTACTCGTGTGAGTAATCTGATACCAACTGTGGTTCATTGGAATCCTAATCATAAGATTCTGCGATTTTTGGTTTTGTGAAGTGCACAGTGATACTTTTCTGAATGTATATAGTGTCTTTCAAGTCTTTGCACCGCTTTGAAATTGTAGAGTGATCTGAATATTTGTGTCACTAGAAGTCTTCCTAAGAGACAACCTCCATTCCTTCCGAACTGACTATGCAAATGTGGTTCAAATTCAAAGATATACTAGCAACAGCAATTGAGAGTTCATACCCCATAAATTGGTAATAGATGGAACTGATCCCCCATGGTACACAAAACAGGTCCGAACGCTGTTGCAGAGGCAACGGAAAAAGCATGCGAAATTCAGAAGAACGCGAAATCCCGAAGATTGGCTAAAATTTACAGACGCGCGAAATCTGGCACGGACTTCAATGCGAGATGCCTTTAATAGGTTCCACAACGAAACATTGTCTCGAAATTTGGTAGAAAATCCAAAGAAATTCTGGTCGTATGTAAAGTACACAAGCGGAAAGACACAGTCAATACCTTCGCTGCGCAGTGCCGATGGTACTGTTACCGACGACTGTGCCGCTAAAGCGGAGTTATGGAACGCAGTTTTCCGAAATTCCTTCACCAGGGAAGACGAGTGGAATATTCCAGAATTTGAAACACGAAGAGCTGCTAGAATGAGTTTATTAGAAGTAGATACCCAAGGGGTTGCAAAACAACTCAAATCACTTGATACGGGCAAGTCTTCAGGTCCAGATTGTATACCGATAACGTTCCTTTCAGATTACGCTGATACAATAGCTCCCTACTTAGCAATCATATACAACCCCTCGCTCACCGATAGATCTGTACAGACTGGAAAATTGCTCAGGTCGCACCAGTGTTTAAGAAGGGTAGTAGGAGTAATGCATCGAACTACAGACCTATATCATTGACGTCGGTTTGCAGTAGGGTTTTGGAGCATATATTGTATTCAAACATTATGAATCACCTCGAAGGGAACGATCTAATGATACGTAATCAGCATGGTTTCAGGAAACATCGTTCTTGCGCAACGCAGCTAGCTCTTTATTCGCACGAAGTAATGGCCGCTATCGACAGGGGATCTCAAGTTGATTCCGTATTTATAGATTTCCGGAAAGCTTTTGACACCGTTCCTCACAAGCGACTTCTAATCAAGCTGCGGGCCCATGGGGTATCATCTCAGTTGTGCGACTCGATTCGTGATTTCCTGTCAGGAAGGTCGCAGTTCGTAGTAATAGACGGCAAATCGTCGAGTAAAACTGAAGTGATATCAGGTGTTTCCCAGGGAAGCGTCCTGTGACCTCTGCTATTCCTGACCTATATAAATGACCTGGGTGACAATCTCAACAGGTCTCTTAGGTTGTTCGCAGATGATGCTGTAATTTACCGTCTAGTATGGTGATCCGAAGGCCAGTATGAGTTGCAAAGCGATTTAGAAAAGATTGCTGCATTGTGTGGCAGGTGGCAGTTGACGCTAAATAACGGAAAGTGTGAGATGATCCACATGAGTTCCAAAAGAAATCCGTTGGAATTCGATTACTCGATAAATAGTACAATTCTCAAGGCTGTCAATTCAACTAAATACCTGCGTGTTAAAATTACGAGCAACTTCAGTTGGAAAGACCATATAGGTAATATTGTGGGGAAGGCGAGCCAAAAGTTGCGTTTCATTGGCAGGACACTTAGAAGATGCAACAAATCCACTAACGAGACAGCTTACACTATACTCGTTCGTCCTCTGTTAGAATATTGCTGCGCGGTGGGGGATCCTTACCAGGTGGGATTGACGGAGGACATCGAAAGGGTGCAAAAAAAGGGCAGCTCGTTCTGTATTATCACGTAATAGGGGAGAGAGTGTGGCAGATATGATACGCGAGTTGGGATGGAAGTCATTAAAGCAAAGACGTTTTTCGTCGCGGCGAGATCTATTTCCGAAATTTCAGTCACCAACTTTCTCTTCCAAATTTGAAAATATTTTTTTAAACCCAACCTAGATAGGTAGGAATGATCATCAAAATAAAATAAGAGAAATCAGAGCTCTAACAGAAAGGTTTAGGTGTTCGTTTTTCCCGCACGCTGTTCGGGAGTGGAATGGGAGAGAGATAGTATGATTGTGGTTCGATGAACCCTCTGCCAAGCACTTAAATATGAATCGGAGAGTAATCATGTAGATGAAGATGTAGAAAGAACTGCACCAGGTGCCAAAAGTCTTCCAGGTCATTAGTATACAACGTGAACAGCGTGGACCCCAAAATCGACACATATCCTTCGGAAACGACTGAAATTGGTCGTACACCTATTGATGTTCCTCCACTCAAGATAATATGTTAGGCCTTCTTTGCAAGAAATCGTCATTTCATTCAAAAATTTGGTTGGACACCTCCTCTGATAGTGTCTTTGTTAGCAATTGTTAGTGCTGTATGGAGTGAAATGCTTTTCGGAAGTAAAGAAATACCACACATTGACGTGAGTGCGTTGACCCTTAGCTTTCAAACCATCATGTGAGAAAATCTCGAGTTGGCTTACGTGATACCGATGTTTTCAGTATCTCAGACTCCATGTTGGTTAGCACGAAAGAGTTCATTCTCATGGAATTACTTCATTACGTTGAGCTCTGCATACAACGACGGAAAAAATCACAACGTTAAAATTATTAATATAGAATAATGAAATTTCGGTAGTACATTTATCTGGGTAACATATTTTAGTGACTAATTTTTTCAGTACTTGTGAAATGCTGGTACATTAATGAGCGGTGTAGCTGCTAGAACGTTGAGTGCAAGCACGCAAACGTGCGTGCATTGCGTTGTACAGCTGTCGGGTGCCAGTTTGAGGGATGGAGTTCCATGCCTTCTGCAGTTGGTCGGCCAATACATGGACGGTTGACACTGTTAGTAGGTGACGCTGGAGCTGTCGCCGATGATGTCCCATATGTGTTCGATCTGGTGGTTGAGTAGGCCAAGGCAACATGTCGATAATCTGTAGAGCTTGTTTGGTTGCAACAGCGGTATGTGGACGAGCGTTACCCTATTGGAAAGCACTCCCTTGAAAGCTGTTCATGAATGGTAGCACGACACGTCGAATCACCAGACTGACGTACAAATTTGCTGTCAGGTTGCGTTGGATGACCACGAGAGTCCTCCTGCTGTCATACGTGATCACTTACCAGAAAATAACTCCAGGTGTAGGTCCAGTGCGTCTAGCACACAGACAGGTTGGTTGCAGACCCTAAACGTGCCTCCTTGTAAGCAACTCACGGTGATCACTGGCATCGAGGCAGAACCAGCTTTCATCAGAAAACACTGGGGACCTCTACCCTGGACTTCAACGAGCTCTCTCTTGACACACTGGAAGACTTTTGACAGCTGGTGCAGTTATTTCTACATCTACAGCTACATGATTACTCTGCAATTCACATTTAAGTGCTTGGCAGAGACTTCAAGGATTGTACAGCAGATCTCTTTCTGTCTTCTTCTACACCTACAGCTACACACGAACTCCGCAAGACCCCATACGATCCACGGCAGAGAGTACTTTGTACCATCCGTTTTTTCTCTTGTGTTCGCGGTTACTACGCGAGACGTAAGTCGGTGGCAGTAGAGTAGTTCTGCAGTCAGTCGCAAATGCAGATTCCCTAAACGTTCTCAGTAGTATTGTGCAAAAGAAAGTCGTCGTCGCTCCAGGAATTCGCATTAGAGTTCCAGGAGCATTTCCGTAATACTCGCCTACCGGCAACAAATCTAGCAGCACGCCTCTGAATTGCTTCGATGTATTTCTTTAATATGACCTATTGGGGTCTCAAGCGCTCTAACTGCATTCCAGGACGTGTCACACATGTGTTCTGTTGGCGTTATCCTTTGTAGATAAGCTACAATTTCCTATAATTCTCCAGATAGACCGAAATTCTGATCTAGATCACAGTATTTTATAAGGCTGTACAGCAGATCTTTCTACACGTACATCTACTGCTATATCTACATTTACACTTACACACAAACTTCGCAAGACACCGTGCAGTCTTGGTGGAGAATACATTGCAATACCGCGGGCGATTCCCTCTTCTATTGTACTCACAATCTACCACACGTACTCGTTCCATTCCATTTCGCTTAGCAACTTTATTCGTAGATATTTAATGTACGTGGCTGTGTCAGTCAGCACACCGCTAATACAGCATTGTAAAATTACAGAATTGTTTCTCTTATTTATGTACATTAACTTATATTTTCCCATATTTTTAGCAAGGCGCCACTCATCACACGAAATGGGAACTGAGCCCACGCCTTCCTGTATCCTCCTACAAACCCTCAGTGACAACACTTTTCCGTGTAATATAGTGTCAGCAAACAGTTGCACGTTGCTGCTCACCGTATACAACAGATCATTTATCTGTTACCCGAAGGGGACTCCTGAAGTTAGTTTTGTGTGTGTTGTGTGCCGACCGTTGTAGACGAGCGGTTCTATGCGCTTAAGTCCGGAACCACGCTGCTGCTACGGTCGCAGGTTCGAATCCTGCCTCGGGCATGGATGTGTGTGATGTCCATAGGTTAGTTAGGTTTATGTAGTTCTAGGTCTAGGGGACTGATGACCTCAGATGTTAAGTCCCATAGTGCTCAGAGCCATTTTTACCATGAAACTTCCTGTCAGATTAAAACTGTGTGCCCAACCGAGACTCGAACTCGGGACCTTTGCCTTTCGCGGGCAAGTGCTCGGATACTGGCAGAAGTAAAGCTGTGAGTACAGGCCGTGACTCGTGCTTCGGTGGCTCAGTTGGTAGAGCACTTGTCCGCGAAAGGCAAAGGTCCCGAGTTCGATTCTCGGTCGGGCACACAGTTTTAATCTGCCAGGAAGTTTCATATCAGCGCACACTCCGCTGCAGAGTGAAAATCTCATTCTAGCATTTTTACCATGTTTGTGTGTATTGTACTCCCGTCGCACGGGACAACAGACCGGGTTCAATGATATAAAGTCTTCGAGAAATTCATATATCTGAGAACCTATTCCGTAAGGACGGACCATCGCAAAGCTTTCGGGAAATCTAGGATTGTGGGATGTCGGCCTTCATCCAAGGCTCGTAGGAGATCGGACAAGAGCTATACTTTCTACATCCGTCCTGATCTGAGGACAGAAACGCTTCTCTCTCAGTCAAATCGCAGCGGAATCTTTGCGCCGCTTTGAAATATTACCAATATCTGACCGAATGTTGGCGAACATCATGAGCTAGTCGCTATGGGCACCACGTGTGGAGCTGGTCAGTGTGTCTAGTGGGAGCGGTATTCACAGAACAACGTATTCCCGGCGGAGCTGGTGTGGAAAGCACAATGACAGGGTCTGCAGGAGGGGGAGGCGGCAAGGCGCCGTGACGCAATGGCCGGCTAGCAGGCAGCCGGCGCGGGGCGCGCGTTTTTGCCGAGCCTTCGGCTGGGTTTTTGCGGGCCGGCGGTTTCCGGCCAAGTGGGCACGGCTTCCGCTCGCTGACCCGCCCCGCGGCAATCACTGCGCCGAACAGCCAGCGCCGAACACCGCCGTTTTTGGGCCACGCGCTTCCGCGACTCTCTAGGTCGTTGGCCTCGCATTACACGTGTCTCTCCTTCCCCCCCCCCCCCCCCCCCTGCCCTCCCCCCAAGTGCCGTCCCGTAGCTTTCAGTTATTGTTATTTTACTATTATTTTCAGCCATAATGGCTACGTTTATGAACTGTGACTGTGTGGTATATTTATTTAATTATGAAGTCGTAAGTGATCAACTGTCATATAAAAGCCTTTCACACTATTTTCGTAACTTATGACTGATGCAAATCTATCTGCATCCTATACAGGCTGTGATATGCATAGTCAACCGCAAAGAAGAAAACCAGCAGAAGACATCACTGATTTCGATTTCTAGCCATACACTGCCCCCGTCCTTACCCCCAAATGCCACACCAGCAGCTACAGTAAAAAGCAATGTAAAAAGTGTTCTAGATTAATCTAGTTTAAGACTTTTTATTTTTAAGTAACATTTCTCTATGCATATTTGTATTTATAAACGCCTGAAGATGAACAGAACATGTTCGAAACGTTATGTTAGAGTAAGCATAAAATGAAAAGTGACTGGTAGCAGAAACTTGCAACAAATAAATATTTTACTATTGTTAGACATAAAGGAACTAACAGAACATATGTATGAACGAGAGACGTTCATAACATAATGTATCATTCTCTTCTGATAGCAACTTGTTTTTTTCAGTATTGCCATACAATTATTTGTATTCCTATACAAACAATTATTCCCCTCTAGTTTGACTACAAAACCCTGTTTTTCAACATAATCTTCGTACGATGCAACGCCCTTACACCAAGTTACTGGGAGGAGGGCCTGTACACCCGCATGGCACCACTACCTGGTCGACGTCGGAGCCAACGTCTTGCTGCATCAGCAACCTCGTTAACGTACACCTACTGCTTCCCACAGAGCGCATCCGTCATTGAGCCGAACAGATGGAAGTCGATTACAATGACTCGTTGTGTTTTTATTTACTGCCAAGTCTCCGTAAGCATTATGGATTCAAAATGGCTTTGAGCACTATGTGAGTTAACATCTGTGGTCATCACTCCTCTAGAACTTAGAACTACTTAAACCTAACTAACCTAAGGACATCACACACATCCATGCCCGAGGCAGGATTCGAACCTACGACCGTAGCGGTCACGCGGTTGCAGACTGAATCGCCTAGAATCGCACGACCACACCTGCCGGCCGTAAACATTATACAAGCGCTTGTGATTATTTGCGATTCTCTGGTTTTCCGCCAAAGGGAACTCAAATGACAGCTCTCTGCTAGGAAATCTCATCCATTACAGACGCCTTTTCGAAGGGTGCAAATGGCGCCGCCAACCATCGGAATTTCATGAAAATGTAGGATCTGAAGAGGGAATATTCCACCATGTCCCACAGTAAATTTCGCATTTTTTTTTCAAGCGAAATTGACCGAGAACAGAATGTGTTGCATTACTGATTGAATGCCCCTCGCACATACTTAATGAATGTACAGGATTTTGTTCCAATGTGACAACCATACCGCAACTCTCGGCGTCATTTCACACGTCTTTCAGGTCACATTCAAGGCCGTCTGGCGAGGAGTTTCCCAGGCACCCACATAGAAGGTGTCCTATTTATTTTGACCACCCTAAATAGCTGTTTCTCTAGATGCAAATTACAAAATGTTTCAACCAAATGTTCTTTATCCGTCAGGGGAACATCAATCAGCATGACTGCCTTTGTTGTAGATCCGTTTTTTACAAAGATATGGACAGCGATATGACTTTTATAAATGGCACCCTGTATTTTTTATTCGGTAATTCATTTCCTCTCCTAAACACCTATTCAAAAATGTATCACATTGTACCATTCACTGAAACACAACGTCATTAATTACATAACACAACACTTACTTTGAGCCCGGTATCACAAACTCGTCCACTTGCTGGAATTGTCAGAAAACAAATGAAAACCAAGTAAAAACATAACACAAAATTTACTTTGACTCTCCTGTTCCATTGCCCAGGAGTAGAACATTCAAAGGTGCTCAAACTGGTAACCCTGGACACCAGTTCACTGGTGCACTGCTTCCAGTGTTGCCTATTGAAGAGAATTACAAGCAAGCATGATACGTTTCTGCATGTCTTCTGGAGGTGTTGGAATACCGCGATAGACAACATCTTTAATGCATCCCCAAAGAAAAAAGTCCATCCGGCAGGATACCTTCGGTTCAGAACACGACGTGCACGCCAGGCAGTATGTGCTGGACATCCATCGTTTTGATACCACATCAGCATTCTGGTTCTTAGCGGCACTTCATCCAGAAGAGGAGGAAGAATTCGTCTCAGGAAGTTTGCATGCGCTGTGCCGTTTAGACTACCATTGATGAAATAAGGGCCAGTAACTGTAGTATCAAGCATCCCACACCAGACGTTAACTCTTCATTGACGCTGATGTTCCACCTGTCTAAGCCGTCGTGGGTTGTCGCTGGACGAATAATGCATGTTCCTTGTATTTACCTGTCCTTTGTTCGAGAAAGAACATTCGTCAGTAAATAGAACATTGGACGAGAAGTTCGGGTTGGCGAGGATTTTCTGCTGTCCCCACTGACAGAACTGTTCCCCGATTCTGGAAGCCATTCGCATGCAGTTCTTGATGTGGGTTTTCATGGTAAGGATGGAACCGATGACATGTAAGAATAATATGTACACGGCTTTCATGAGTGCCAATCTCGTGTTCAAGCTGTCGTGTGCTCACTTGCGAATTATAGCAACGGAATCGAGATCAGTAACTTCGGTAGCTTCGTCTGCGCGAGTGCTACGACGATTGCGTTGTCGTGGCCTTCCCGTTTCCTGAAGCGTCGCAGCAAGACGAGAAAACATCCGCAGGAAAGGTGGGTTGTTGTCAGGATATCGCTCTCTGTACAGTTTCGCTGCCTGCGTAGCGTTTCGCCTATCTTCAACAACAACAACAACAACAACAACAACAACAATAATAATAATACAAGAAACGTTATGTCGATGCGGTTTGTAGGAAGGACAGCCTTTGCTGTATGCCTGCTCTACACAAGAGTATTTAAAAGGACTAAACTACTGCACTAAATGTACCTGGACATAAGAAAACAGTATTGCAATTACTCTTCTGCTAACTTACATCCCCCATAGATGAGTAGCATTTCTACCTTCTCTACGTTTGTGTACATTCTACACACACAACTCTTCAACTGACGTAGTTTGACGGAATGACGGGTATGCATTCTACTTATGTTTACATTTGTCCTCGGCCAACGTCAGGAGGCGGATGTGTTCCATTACCCCGTGTATCTGCACTAAGCGCTGGGAGCGTCAACGTAAATGTTGTGTTATGTAATTAATAACGTTGTGTTTCAGTGAATGGTACGCTGTGATACGTTTTTGAATAGGTCTTTAGGAGAGGAAATGAATTACCGAATAAAAAATGCAGGGTGCCATTTAAAGAAGTCATACCGCTGTTCATATCTTTGTAAGAAACAGCTACAACGAAGGCAATCATGCTGATTAATGTCCTCCTGACGGCTAAAGAATATTTGCTTGAACATTTTGTTATTTGCATGTGGACAAACAGTTACTTAGGGCGGTCAAGATAAATGGGACACCCTGTATAATGCGGAATTGCCCACGACATGTCATAAGAGAAGCACCCGCCAGTATATATGGAGGCGGGGAGTATCGCGTTGTCAGCAGGGAGCAGTAACAGCATAACGTAGGTCGCGCGACTACCCCGTCGGAGGTTCGAGTCCTCCCTCGGGCATGGGTGCGTGTGTTGTCCTTAGCATAAGTTGGTTTAACTTAGATCGAACCTTGTGTTAGATTAGGGACCGATGACCTCAGCAGTGTGTCCCATAAGATCTTAGAAAGTTTCCAAATTTCCAGAACGAGGCTATTCATTGGATGTCACCAGTTTAACAAACCCATCAGAGACATTTCATTCCTTCTAAAGCTATAAAAGTCGACTGTGATGAAACCAAGACGAGACTAACCTTATGTACTAACGACATGCACTGTACAGCATAGCGTAGGGTTGTTGTAAAAACTCACTTGAAACGAGCTGCGTGAATGACTCCTGAAATCTAAAGTACTACCAGCAGTCCCATCTAGCACGTGACTGTACGGTGGGAGTTAAAAAAGCACGAGGTACGATGGTGGAGCAGCTCCTCTTAAGCCACTCATTTCTATAGTCAGCGCTAAGCAACGTTTGAGGTGGTGTGAAGAGCGACGGCACTTGACAGCGGCTGTGATTTGCAGTGAAGAATCACGCCATAGCCTGTGGCAGTCCGACGGAAGACTTTGGGTGTGGCGAGTTACCTGCCGTCATGTGTAGGGCCATCAAAAAAGGTTCAAATGGCTCTGAGCACTATGGGACATAACTTCTGAGGTCATCAGTCACCTAGAACTTAGAACTACTTAAACCTAACTAACCTAAGGAGCTCACACACATCCATGCCCGAAGCAGGATTCGAACCTGCTACCGTAGCGGTCGCGCGGTTCCAGACTGTAGCGCCTAGAACCGCTCGGCCACCCCGGCCGGCGCGACGGGGAGGACCAGGCCTTGCAATCTTCGTCGCTGTATTTTCTATTAGGTGGATTACATTTCCTTTACTTTACGTCTATGGTCACAAATTTTTTTGACACCAGACTCCCGGTTTCGGTCTATAATGACCATCTTCAGATCTGTTTTACAAAAAAATTGACAATGCCAATATGGCACCAGTACGTTAGAACTTGTTTTTTAAAATAAGGATCTGAAAATAGACATCATAGACCGAAACCGGTAGTCTGATGGCAAAAAATACTTTGACCACAGACATGAAGTAACGGACATTTAATCTATTTTCGGGTCACTGTTCAATTTGAGACAATGCCGCACCTTGATCGACTAAAGCTGGCTTTGAGACTTAAGGTGTACAGCTGGTGTATCCTGAAAAGCGCTACTTAGAAATTGAATTCTTGTACAACTCTATGCCTTTAAAAATTAGCATCTGTCCAGCTTTAGTTCTGAGTGCGGACGAGCAGTCTTGCATAGAACAGATAACCGCTGAGCAGGAATAGATTTTCTTGGTGGATTACAACTGCGTGCCAGACCGGGACTCGAACCTCGGATCTTCGCCTTTCGCGGGCAAGCGCTCCACAGGCTGAACTACATAAGCAAGATTCACAACCTGATCTCACAGCTTTATTTCCGCGACTACTTCACCTCTCACCTCCTAGACTTCACACAAGTTCTCCCCCATACCTCTAAAAGAAAGGACATTGCGGAAACATGCCTTAGCCACAGCCTTGGGAGATTGTTTCCAGTATGAATTTTCACTGTGCAGCGAAGTGAGCACTGATTTGAAACTTCCTTTCAGTGGTGCCAGTCCCGCTATGAATGCAGAACTTCTCTGAGGTTTGGAAAGTAGGAGATGAGGTACGGATGCAAGAAAAGCTGTAAGGGCGGGACGTGAGTCATGCTTGGATGGCTCTGTTGGTAGGTCACTTGCACGCGAAAGGCAAAGGTCCCACCTTCGAGACTCAGTCCGTCACTGGAAAAGGACTTTGCTGCAAAGTGAATATTCATTCTAGAGATCTAATAGTGGTAGCAGTGGTTCTCGTGGTCTGATTCAGGCGTGCATTTCTCTTAGCAGTATGTGCAGTAACTTATAATGGTGTATGTGTATGTGTGTATGTGTGTGTGTGTGTGTGTGTGTGTGTGTGTGTGTGTGTGTGTGTGTGTGTGTGTGTATTCAACCGGGGTCCTAGAAACGACGGGGAGGCTTCGTCCCGCAGTAGCCCTCAGTGGTTCACAACCATACAACAAGCCACAAAGTCCACCTACCCCACCGCCGCCCCACACCGAACCCAGGGTTATTGTGCGGTTCGACCCTCACTGGAGCCCCCCGAGAACGTCTCATACCACACGAGTGTAACCCCTAAGTGTTTGCGTGGTAGAGTTAAGATGGTGTACGCATATGTGGATACAGTGTTCATGCAGCAATCGCCGACGTAGTGTAACTGAGGCAGAAGAAGGGGAACTAGACCGCATTGGTCGAGGCAGATGGGAAACCGCTTTAAACTCCATCCACAGGTTGGCCGGCACACCGGACCTCGACACTAATCCGCCGCCGGCCGGTGTGGCCGAGCGGTTCTAGGCGCTTCAGTGTGGAACCGCGTGACCGCTACGGTCGCAGGTTCGAATCCTGCCTCGGACATTGATGTGTGTGATGTCCTTAGGTTAGTTAGGTTTAAGTAGTTCTAAGTTCTAGGTACTGATGGCCTCAGATGTTAAGTCCCATAGTGCTCAGAGCTATTTCAACTAATCCGCCGTGCGGATTCCCGCCGGGGACCGGCACGCCTTCCCGATCAGGAAGAAGCGCGTTAGCCCGCACAGCTAGCCGGGTGGGCAACTTTCAGCGGTACTGCAACACACAAACATTTGCAAGTCGTCTCTTTGATTTTTAGGTTATCTCTTCCGCAGTCGCAATTGTACGGTACAAGAAATAAGGGCGTTTTACGAATCTATGAAGCGTTATTTGCACCACACACGTTTCGCGTTATTTAAAGCTTCCTTAGTGATCTGTTGACTCCCAAATCTCTTTCATCCATTTTTCTATACACAGGTGTTTTCGAATTTAAGCATACTGCAGTGCACTGACACAACACTTTCTCCGTTTACCTGTGTTTATATATTCACGCTCAGCTCGTGTACTTCGTCTTACACCTACATGTAACTTTCATGTGTACAAGACGTATTACGGTCTGTGCAGAGGGCACTTTTGGTAGCGGTGTCTTGTCCATCTTCCCTGTTTCGTTCGCAAATGGAGTGTATGACAGAACGATTGTCGGTAAGCCTTTGTAAATATCTGATTTTCTCATCGTGGTAATTTTACAAGGCATATGTGGGAGGAATCAATACGTTTCCCCAGTCTTCTTGGAACGTGCGCACTAGGAATTTAAACAATGAACCTTAAGTGAAACGTCTTCTTATTTGTCGGGTCTATACCGAATGGCTTGAATCTGCCATTCAACAGTACTTACGGTACTTAATATGGAAGTTTGTCTATCTTCATTTCCTACATTTGTAGTGCCCACGGGTCGTATTTCCTTCTGTAACTGCTGAACATGTTGCTTGTATCTTATTTACTTTTTAAAGTTTTTTTGCCTGATTTCTGACCTATTTGCATGCCTTATCTTATTTTACATTTAATCCTTATACCATTGAAGAACAGGGGTAGTGCAGCTGGAGACCAATTTTTCTTTTTATAACAAAATTGTGAAGACTACGAAAATAAACGAGGGAGGTTCGATAAGTAACGCAACACTTATATATAGCAAGTTGGTTTTATTCACTATTCCAATACACCATATTCTACCCCACTTTTTCGGCTACGAAAGCCTATTTTTCAACGTAATCTCCATTCAATGCGACGGCCCTTCACCACCATATTTGGAGGGCTTGTACACCTACATGGTACCACTCCATTGGTCGACGTCGAAGGCAACGCCTTGCTGCGTCAATAACCTTGCCGTCATCCACGTACTGCTTCCCGCGGAGTGCATCCATCAATGAGTTAAACAGATAGAAGATACGAAATCCTGGCTGTAGGGTGGATGAGGAAGAACAATGAAGTTCTGTGAGCTCCTCTCAGGTGAGCAGTCTTGTATGAAGCCTTGCGTTGTCATGCAGAAGGCGAAGTTCGTTTACATTTTTGTGGCGACGAAGACACTAGAGTCGTTTCTTCAAGTATCTGAGGTTAGCACAATGCACTTCCAAGTTGATAATTGCGCCATGAAGGAGGAGATCAAACAGAATAGCCCCTTCAGAGTGTCAGAAGACCGTCGCTAAGATTTTACCGGCTGAGGATTCGATTTTTACCTTTTTATTCGGAAGGAAGCGGCTCCATAGATTGCCGTTTTGCTTCTGGCTCTCGCTGATCAAGCCATGTTTCATCGCCTGTGACGTTGTTCGACAAAAAATTGTTGTGATCAGCACTGCCCTGGTGGCCGAGCGGTTCTAGGGGCTTCAGTCTGGAACCGCGCGACCGCTACGGTCGCTTGTTCAAATCCTGCCTCGGGCATGGATGTGTGTGATGTTCTTAAGTTAGTTATGTTTAAGTAGTTTTAAGTTTTAGGGGTCTGATGACCTCAGGTGTTAAGTCCCATAGTGCTCAGAGCCATTCGAACCATTTTGTCACGATCAGCCTAGTAACGTGCAAACAATTACGCGCAGATGGTCCTTCGTTGCTCTTCTGTTAAGGGGTGGGGAACCCAGCGGGCATACGCCGTTGAGTACCCCAACTGGTGGACGAATGTATCAGCACTTAAAAGAAAGAAGTCCAGTTGTGCAGCGAGGTGTTTCATTGTGTTCCGTAGTTCACCTCGAACAAGAGAGTCCGCACGTTCCAACATTGCAAGAGAGACGGCTGTGTGCTGCCGATCGGCACGCGTGACATCGGACAGGTTTGCTCAACCTCGTTGCGATGTTGACAGAAGCCCCGCCCAACGACTCACCTTGCTTTCGTTCATTGCCATGTCATCGTAGACATACAAGTGTGTATGAATATCTACGATGCTCAGATGTCCTGCCGAAAGAAACTCAATAGGAGCTCTCTTCTTGGGGTACATCCCCGCTGCAGTCGCAATTTTGAAGGCTACATATAGCGCCGCCACCTATACTGCACCCTCACAACTCTCAGCCACTCCCACTCCTCAACCTGCTGCTGCTGCAGTAATTACCGTATCACCGTGAAGCGGAACACCAGTGTTATAGCGTCTGCCACTGCAATGTGTTGACTCTGTCTGTAACGCTCCTGGTCATGGACTGTGCGGCTGGTCCCGGCGGAGGTTCGAGTCCTCCCTCGGCCATGGGTGTGTGTCTTTGCCCTTAGGATAATTTAGGTTAAGTAGTGCGTAAGCTTAGGGACTGATGACCTTAGCAGTTAAGTCCCATAAGATTTCACACACATCTGAATTTGTAACGCTTCCGTGGCGACCAAACGACCCCGTGACGAGACACTGTGCGTTGGACATTCTCTTTTCCTTCTAGTAATCCAGGTAAACAATAATTAAGAATCAGTCGAACAAGTGTCCTGTGACCCACTTCTTTCCTTGGTCCATTACATTTTCTTAAGATGCTCCCAATGACACTCAGCCTGGCATTTGGCAGATCCTTCCGGATAGTTACTTCTACATTTATGCTAATCACCGTTTCTAATGATTACTCGATATTAGGGTACTCAAACACTAGTGTACCTCTTTGCATGTTGACCCTCACTACGTTAGATTTATTTACGTTTAGATACCACTGCCAGTCCGAGTACCAAACGTCGATTCTCTGCAGTTCATTTCGCTACGATCTTCTGTGGTTTAACGTCCCTGTGCACAAACATCATCGTCCGCAAATAGTCCCACCGCTGTCAGGGGGATCTCGAAACACGTCTTCGCTAGTAATCGGGTCTCAGTTGGAAGCGGGAATCATCACTGAGAACGATTCTAGTCCGGTTAATGAGAGTGTAGGTCGAAGATGTGTCTGGAGACGCCCGACAAAACGGCGGGATACCAGCCAACCTGCCTGTCACCTGCCATGCAGTCCGACAAGCACGAGTAATGGTTGGAGTGCAGCTTCCTTTCATAGCAGGGCCTCTTTGACGGTCATCCGCGCCACACTTACAGCGCAGCTGTACGTCGACAATATGATACGCAAGCAATACTGTGCTTATATTTCAGCAAGGTAGCGCCCGTCCGCACACGAGAAGAGTTTCCGCTGTTTGTCTTCGTGCTTGCTACACCTTACCTTGAGGAGCAAGGTCACCGAATCTCTCCCTAAATGAGAACGTTTGAAGGATTAGGGGCAAGGCCCTCCAACCAGCTTGGGAATTTGACGATCTAACGGGCCAATTCAACAGAATTTCGCATGAAATCCCTCAGGAGGACATCAAATAACTTTAGCAATCAATACTAAGCAGAATACTTGCCTTCACAAGGCCAAAAGGTGGACCAAGCCGTTATTTACTTGCTCAGTGTGTGACGCTCTTTGTCTTGAATAAATTATCCACTTTTTCTGAAATGGTAGCCATACATTACACCTACCGACTTCCATCTCAATCGAATTATTCATTCGTGGTGCGTATTTTGTATTATTGAAGTGTATTTAAGTGTATTAATTTGTTCTATTAACTGGCAATCCATTTAGATCTTTACTTACATCAGCTGATGTCCTAAAAATGCTACTGATTTTTACATCAAACAGATATTCAAATTGTGTCCCTAGCTATTTCCTTTAAATTAAAAACAGTTTCCTGGAAGTTATTTTCATTCTGAGTAACGGTTTTGTTCTGTTTTTAATTTCATCCAGCGCACCAAGATGTCTTCTTGCTCTCTCTCCCTTCAAATCTTTCCTTCAAAGATCCTTCCGGCAATTTCTTCGTAATAAATGTCTCAGCCGAGACGTAGTCCTCATCCCTATCGCCTCCTCTTTTTCTCATATTCTTAAAGAAGCACTTATTCAATCGTTATTGTGTCACTCCGTTTCAGATCCATGCAAGTATTTTTATTGTCTGTTATTCCCTGCCATGCAATAGTGTTCTCGACACAACACCGTTGTTGTATTTCCTTCTTAATTCTACTGAAATTCTTTTTGCTGTTAATAACATGTCACCTTCCCAAAAGCTCATTTACCCGTATACACTGGCAGAAAAGAATCGTAGCACAAAAAATAATTAATGTAGAGCAATGAATTTTCGGGCATACATTTGCTTAGGTGACATATTTAAGTGGTTAACATGGTAAGATCACGAATTAATGTAAGCACGAGACATGCCATTGCAAATGTGAAATGCGGTACAGTAATAACCGGCGTAACCGTCAGAATGTTGAACGCAAGCTTGTATGGATTATGTTGAACAGGTGCCGGATAATACCGTATGTGGATGACGCCGGAGTTGCGTCCGGTGATGTCCCATTGTGTTTGACTGGAGACAGATCTGGTAATCAGGGCAAGGCAACATTTCAGCACACTGTAGAGCATGTTGTGTTTCAAGACCGGTATGCGGGTGGGCGTTATCCAGTTGTAAAACACCCCCTGACGTGCTGGTTATGAATGGAAGAGAACTGGTCGAATTCCCAGTCTGACGTACAAATGTACAGTTAGGGTGCTTGAGATAATCACGAGAGTGCTGTCTAGAACGCAAACAGGTTGGTTGCAGGCCCTCAAATATCCTCTTTGTATCCAATTCGTGACCATCACTGACACTAGGACAGCCCCAGATTTTATCAGAAAAATACAACAGATCAGCCTTCCATTTTGGCTTGGCACCACCGAAGTCGCATACGGCGGTGGTTTGGGATCAATGGAATGCAAGCCACAGGACGTCTGGCTCGGAGCTGCCCTTGAAGTAAACTATGTACAACAGTTCATTGTGCCACTGTATGCCAAATCCTGTTCAAACTGCTGCTGCAGATGTAGTACGATACACCAGAGCCATACGCCGTCCTGAGTCCGGTCTTCTTGCAAGCATACCTTTTCGTGACCACTGCTGCCAGCATTCCTACCATGTCTTTCTGCAATATCATAGAAGTAACATCCTACTTTTCGTAGCCCTATTCCACGAAATCCTTCAAACTCAGTGAGGTGTTGATAATAGCATCTTTATCGCCTTCTTGACTAACAACTCAACACGTCCATTGTCGAAGACAAGTAACACTCATTTCGATTTCAGTGTGTTTTTGCAACCAACCCGATTTGCATTCACATAGAGGTACCATTAGCGCCACTTCTAATGGGATTGTAGAGAAATTTGAATAAACATTATCTTTCAGGTGTAGAAACACGCTTACCAATTTTCGTTTACGTCGCACAATTCCTTCTTGATGTCGCGATTTTTTTCCGTCAGTTTATAATCCACTTCTTATTTACTTCTCAAGTATATACAGTCCGCAGCTCGTGGTCTTGCGGTAGCGTTCACGCTTCCCGCGCACGGGGTCCCGGGTTTAATTACTGGCGGGGTGAGAGATTTTTCCTGCTCCGAAATGACGGGGTGTTGTTGTGTCGTCTTCATCATCACCATTCATCACAGTTACTGTCAGAGGAAGGCAAAGGCAAATACCTCCGCTATGACCTTTTCTAGTACGGCGGAGCGGGTCTCCCGCATCGTCCCCTACGTTCCTCGGAGTATGGGACCTCATCTTCATAATCAAGTATACAAAAGATTTTACTTCTCCCAAGATCGTTCCTTCCAACCACGCTTTGACAGAATATTTACTTTTGATGATACATATCACTATGGTGATTTATTCGCATTTATTCGCATCGGCTACTGTTTTCCCAATTTCATTTCAAACCATAATAAATTGATTTTCTTCCTCTTATTCAACCTACACTGCTTTCTCCTCCCACTACTGCAGCTCTTGCTTCTCCTAATGTTTTGTCTGTTAGTTTGTCATCATACATATTGTAAAACCTTGGTAACAAACGACTTTCCAATACCTATCCCATCTGTTTCCTCATCGGAAACCTTAATAGCACATTCTGTCACATGTGGAGTTCCTGTGTTAATCTTCCGTCCTTCCAGTCTGTACTAGCTTCTTTGAGTGTCTTCTGGGGAATATTCTACACTCCTGGAAATTGAAATAAGAACACCGCGAATTCATTGTCCCAGGAAGGGGAAACTTTATTGACACATTCCTGGGGTCAGATACATCACATGATCACACTGACAGAACCACAGGCACATAGACACAGGCAACAGAGCATGCACAATGTCGGCACTAGTACAGTGTATATCCACCTTTCGCAGCAATGCAGGCTGCCATTCTCCCATGGAGACGATCGTAGAAATGCTGGATGTAGTCCTGTGGAGCGGCTTGCCATGCCATTTCCACCTGGCGCCTCAGTTGGACCAGCGTTCGTGCTGGACGTGCAGACCGCGTGAGACGACGCTTCATCCAGTCCCAAACATGCTCAATGGGGGACAGATCCGGAGATCTTACTGGCCAGGGTAGTTGACTTACACCTTCTAGAGTACGTTGGGTGGCACGGGATACATGCGGACGTGCATTGTCCTGTTGGAACAGCAAGTTCCCTTGCCGGTCTAGGAATGGTAGAACGATGGGTTCGATGACGGCTTGGATGTACCGTGCACTATTCAGTGTCCCCTCGACGATCACCAGAGGTGTACGGACAGTGTAGGAGATCGCTCCCCACACCATGATGCCGGGTGTTGGCCCTGTGTGCCTCGGTCGTATGCAGTCCTGATTGTGGCGCTCACCTGCACGGCGCCAAACACGCATACGACCATCATTGGCACCAAGGCAGAAGCGACTCTCATCGCTGAAGACGACACGTCTCCATTCGTCCCTCCATTCACGCCTGTCGCGACACCACTGGAGGCGGGCTGCACCATGTTGGGGCGTGAGCGGAAGACGGCCTAACGGTGTGCGGGACCGTAGCCCAGCTTCATGGAGACGGTTGCGAATGGTCCCCGCTGATACCCCAGGAGCAACAGTATCCCTAATTTGCTGGGAAGTGGCGGTGCGGTCCTCTACGGCACTGCGTAGGATCCTACGGTCTTGGCGTGCATCCGTGCGTCGCTGAGGTCCGGTCGCAGGTCGACGGGCACGTGCACCTTCCGCCGACCACTGGCGACAACATCGATGTACTGTGGAGACCTCACGCCCCACGTGTTGAGCAATTCGGCGGTACGTCCACCCGGCCTCCCGCATGCCCACTATACGCCCTCGCTCAAAGTCCGTCAACTGCACATACGGTTCACGTCCACGCTGTCGCGGCATGCTACCAGTGTTAAAGACTGCGATGGAGCTCCGTATGCCACGGCAAACTGGCTGACACTGACGGCGGCGGTGCACAAATGCTGCGCAGCTAGTGCCATTCGACGGCCAACACCGCGGTTCCTGGTGTGTCCGCTGTGCCGTGCGTGTGATCATTGCTTGTACAGCCCTCTCGCAGTGTCCGGAGCAAGTATAGTGGGTCTGACACACCGGTGTCAATGTGTTCTTTTTTCCATTTTCAGGAGTGTAGTTACAAATGTAAACACGCTCTCGTGGGCCCATCCGTACTGACCGACTGTCGTGTCGTCCTCTGCCATTGGCGTCACTGTATACGTTATGCATGTGTGTGGGGTTGGCACACCCCTTTCCTTGCCGTTGTCAGTTTTCGTGACCTGCAGCTGCTGCTACTCGGTCAAGTAGTTGTGCTTACCGGTGACAGTGGTTACCTTACTCTTCCTGTTTATTGAAAAACAAGAGCAGGATCGTCTTCGGCTCCTGATTTGCGTAAATTACTAAAGTTTTATGATGTAGAGCGTATTTCTCGTAGAAGGGAAGCCGAATAAACTTTGAGGACTTTGCGACAGTACCAGTCCAGCAACAAGTAATGTGTGCGAAAACTATGGTTCACCTCAGCATTTACGAGAACATGCTTTACATAACAACACAGTGCTGAATATTTGCAATATGATTACAATTTTTTTTAATCCTTCTCTGTCTGTATTGGCTGAACAGAATAACTGTTTCTTACATACGGGATGTTTCACAATTCCTATTACAGGTTCTTGGGGTCATAGAGAGGATCTCTAGATAAAGTTCTGATCAGGAACCCACGTCCGGAAATGTACAGTACGTAAATAAAATAAGTTTGAAGATCGGATCACTTTCAAATCTCCTGCTTCACGGTATGCACACAAACTGAGAAGAGGGTGCCATTGTCTAAAACTATTGTAGTTGTAACATCACATACCATTTTCGTCCGACAACAAGAAGAAAATGGTACGTTTGCAGCTGGTACGTTTGGCTGTAGTGCCCAACGGATGCGCCGCGCCGACGACATTGAAGAGGAGCTTCTTCTTCACGTAGAAGAGAAGCCGAGGACAAGTACACGAACATTGCGCATGTAATGTGCTTGTGTAAAGTACACAGGTCAGAGGACATTGTCTCTGGTGTGCGGGTATCATGAGGGGGGAGATTTGAAAGTGATCCGATCTTCAAACTTATTTTACATCCGCACGGTATTTATCTGGACAGGGGTTATCCCTCTGCAGCACCTGGATGTGTGCAATAGGAATTGTAAAACACCCTGCACGCCGAGGGAAGTTATCTTCCTATGTTGTGGTACTCCAACGTACATGTAGTTTTACGTATTCCTCCTTTTTGTGTAATACGATGTCGACTGAGACTGAAACACTCATCCAGCTCATGAACACCTAGAGAAGTGCTGGTAACGATCTTAAAACCACGTTGTGGCTGACCTTCAGAATAGACTCTAAACGACCTAGGACCGATTGTACGAAATCGGAATAATTGGTTGTTAACTTTTGTTCTCGGAATTGCCCAAGAGAAACACTAGTTCGGAGTAGAAACTCGGCAGAAGTTATTCGACGATTTCGTGCAGCGTTACAAAGTTAATCCATAGAATAAGTTTGAAGAATCTACTTATACGCCGGCCGTTGTGGCCGAGCTGTTCTAGGCGCTTCAGTCCGGAACCGCGCTGCTGCTCCTGTCGCAGGTTCGAATAATGCCTCGGGCATGGATGTGTGTGATGTCCTTATGTTAGTTAGGTTTAAGTAGTTCTAAGTTTTAGGGGACTGATGACCGTAGAAATTACGTCCCATAGTGCTCAGAGCCATTAGCCATTAACAACACTTTTATCGCAAAAAATAGTATTCCACCATCTCCTTCTGCATGTTGTACTTTTCGTAAACATTTCAAGAGTGCCAGAACAACTTTGTCTTATTAGGGGAAGTATTTAAACGTCATATTACTTAACTACGAAAAAAACTGTTTAATTGTCTCTCACCTAGCATAATTTTCAGCACTTTTACTATAAGGGGTAGGTTTTTATAAGCCATGTAGACAACATTATGACTTCTATTTTGAAGGTTATGTCTTCTAATTTTGGTCAGAATCAAAGCAAGAATGTAGTGTTGGCTATGAACTTTATCACTAATAATCACTTACGTGTTGCACTCATTCTGTGATGCAGCTATGACAAAATGTCTTTACAGCTTGATACCTTAAACACAAAGCTTCACATGTTGTAGTTGTTGTGGTCCTCAGTCCTGAGACTGGTTTGATGCAGCTCTCGACGCTACTCTATCCTGTGCAAGCTTCTTCATCTCCCAGTACCTACTGCAACCTACATCCTTCTGAATCTGCTTAGTGTATTCATCTCTTGGTCTCCCTCTACGATTTTTACCCTCCACGTTGCCCTCCAATACTAAATTTGTGATCCCATGATGTCTCAAAACATGTCCTACCAACCGATCCCTTCTTCTAGTCAAGTTGTGCCACAAACTTCTCTTCTCCCCAATCCTATTCAATACCTCCTCATTAGTTACGTGATCTATCCACCTTATCTTCAGTATTCATCTATAGCACCACATCTCGAAAGCTTCTATTCTCTTCTTGTCTAAACTAGTTATCGTCCATGTTCCACTTCCATACATGGCTACACCCCATACAAATACTTTCAGAAACTACTTCCTGATACATAAATCTATATTCGACGTTAACAAATTTCTCTTCTTCAGAAACGCTTTCCTTGCCATTGCCAGTCTACATTTTATATCCTCTCTACTTCGACCATCATCAGTTATTTTACTTCCTAAATAGCAAAACTCCTTTACTACTTTAAGTGTCTCATTTCCTAATCTAATTCCCTCAGCAACACTCGACTTAATTCGACTATATTCCATTACTTCAGTTTTGCTTTTGCTGATGTTCATCTTATATCCTCCTTTCAAGACACTATCCATTCCGTTCAACTACTCTTCCAAGTCCTTTGCTGTCTACAGATTGAATAACATCGGGGAGAGACTACAAGCCTACCTCACTCCCTTCCCAACCACTGCTTCCCTTTCATGTCCCTCGACTCTTATAACTACCATCTGGTTTCTGTACAAATTGTAAATAGCCTTTCGCTCCCTGTATTTTAGTCCTGCCACCTTCAGAATTTGAAAGAGAGTATACCAGTCAACATTGTCAAAAGCTTTCTCTAAGTCTACAAATGCTACAAACGTAGGTTTTGCCTTTTCTTAATCTAGATTCTAAAATAAGTCGTAGGGTCAGTATTGCCTCACGTGTCCCCATATTTCTACGGAATCCAACCTGATCTTCCCCAATGTCGGCTTCTACCAGTTTTTCCATTCGTCTGTAAAGAATTCTCGTTAGTATTTTGCAGCCGTGACTTATTATACTTATAGTTCTGTAATTTTCACGTCTGTCAACACCTGCTTTCTTTGGGATTGGAATTATTATATTCTTCTTGACGTCTGAGGGAATTTCGCCTGTCTCATACATCTTGCTCACCAGATGGTAGAGTTTTGTCACGACTGGCTCTCCCAGGGCCGTCAGTAGTTCTAGTGGAATGTTGTCTACTCCCGGGGCCTTGTTTCGACTTAGGTCTTTCAGTGCTCTGTCGAACTCTTCGCGCAGTATCATATCTCCCATTTCATCTACATCTACATCCTCTTCCATTTCCATAATATTGTCCTCAAGTACATCGCCCTTGTATAGACCCTCTATATACTCCTTCCACCTTTCTGCTTTCCCTTCTTTGCTTAGAACTGGGTTTCCATTTGAGCTCTTGATATTCATACACGTGATTCTCTTCTCTCCACAGGTCTCTTTAATTTTCCTGTAGGCAGTATCTATCTTACCCCTAGTGAGATAAGCCTCTACATCCTTACATTTGTCTTCTAGCCATCCCTGCTTAGCCATTTTGCACTTCCTGTCGATCTCATTTTTGAGACCTTTGTATTCCTTTTTGTCTGATTCATTTACTGAATTTTTATATTTCCTCCTTGCGTCAATTAACTTCAATATTTCTTCTGTCATCCAAGGATTTCTATTAGCCCTCGTCTTTTTACCTACTTGATCCTCTGCTGCCTTCACTACTTCATCCCTGAAAGCTACCCATTCTTCTTCTACTGTTTTTCTTTCCCCCATTCTTGTCAATTGTTCCCTTATGTTCTCCCTGAAACTCTGTACAACCTCTGATTCTATCAGTTTATCCAAGTCCCTTCTCCTTAAATTCCCACCTTTTTGTAGTTTCTTCAGTTTTAATCTACAGATCACAACCAATAGAGTCCACATCTGCCCCTGGAAATGTCTTACAATTTAAAACCTGGTTCCTAAATCTCTGTCTTGCCATTATATAATCTATCTGATACCTTTTAGTATCTCCAGGGTTCTTCCATGTGTACAAGCTTCACATACAAAATGAAATTCCAACAGAACGTTTTAAAATCTACTTTATTACGTGATAGTTTCCAAGGCAATAGAGCCTGTGTGTTTACAGTTCACAGTTCATAAATTTCTTATTGTATATTAAACATATGAATTCTTACAGTGTAAGTATTTTAAATATTTATAAAACGGCTTTAATGAATCTTGCCTGTCGATTATGTGGCAACAATTAATGGACCACTGATTGACCGAAATAGCAGTAGTATACTCAATAGCGCAACATTGTGTGCGTCAGATTTGATTGCACAAGACAAAGCCATGCATACTATTACTGTTCCTCTAAAATACAGGTAACACAAAACAATAACAGGCATTAACATAGATGTGTGTCATAGGTATCATTGTGCCTCATTAAAGTAAAAACCACTGTCATTGTTCATTGCAAATAGTGAGAACTACTATTCTTCACCACATAAGACCTATATAATTTCTTATAACCAGTACATGATAAAAATTGGCTGTGTATTTGTGTAATAAGTGCAAAAGTGGCTGAAGAGTAAATGTATAAACAGAGACCAATGATTCACAAATTTTAATTATTGTAGGCAATCCACTGATACTCCAGTTCATCAGTGACATAAATGCAACAAGCTAGTCAGTAATTATGTGTCAGTTTTGCACAATGATTTCTATATAGTTATGACATCTACAGCTATGCTCCATTCATGGTCCGCTACCAGTTTAAATTCTCCATTGCTTCTTTTTCACAGCGTCGTGTTCCTAGCTTAACTACTCCCCTAATTTGTATCCTAACGTTTGAGGACTGAAAATCTGTCAGTCTATGCCTCTTTATCTCTTATTAGACAAACACCGTACTTCTGATTCTTAATTTAACTGACCTGAAGATAGGAGCATCGCGTTGCTTTCAGACTTGATAAATTGTTTCTCATTAATCTTTCTGCAAGGTAGGATGGGTCAAACTTATTCTTTTTCACAAGGTTCTTGAAATCCACCACGGCTTCCTCTGGTATCAGAGTGTCCTCATAGGGTTTAATTCTAACATTTCTAACTATAACGTGTACAGGTAACATTCTTTCAGATGACGGCAAAATCATCTGGTTATCGTTAACTATTACCAGTAAGTTCAGTTTGTATTGGCAATCTAACAGAATGTGAACGCTTTTCTAGGGAGTCATACAACGCATACCCACAGTTACACGGTACGAATAGTTAGTTTGTTATACGAATAGATTGGCTTCATCCCGATGTCGTAAAACTGAGCCTATAATTTAGAATACAGACAGCATTCAGCTCCACTGTCTTAGCACGTTATATTACAGCCACCTCAGTAGGTTAACAGTTACCTAATTCAGAGGGGAAAGAAACCATGGAGTGACTTAACTATTCTCTCCTCTAAATAGTATCATTTCTTTGTCAGTTATGAGGGGTGGTTTTATTTAGTTGACAACTTTTTGCTAAATTGGTCAGATAATGGTTAGAAAACCGAAGTGTGTAGAACCAGTCCCGAACGAAAGTAAACTGGTCCTGTATCCGACACTTGAAATCTGCCGGACACAGACGTAATACATTTACATACAGAAAGCATCAAAATTAAAATAAAGAACCATAAATACCAATAAACGAAAATCAAAACTTATTTTCACTTCCCAGATAAGGTGAAAAAACAAATCTTTCACACACACACACACACACACACGTAACACAGGAAGATACACACTTTATAGTGACTAGTTCAATCAACATCATCGTTACAACAACAACAACAAAATCATAACGAATGATCTATCACATTTTCTCGGCTAATATCTAGTTGGATGCAGCTATAGAATTCCACAGTCAATATATGATACTTACCTGACTCCAAAGTATCTGCTTCAATTCAGCTTTGCACGCAAAATAGTTCTTGGTAATTGCTATTTTA
The DNA here is from genome assembly GCF_023897955.1 of Schistocerca gregaria. Taxonomy (NCBI): domain Eukaryota; kingdom Metazoa; phylum Arthropoda; class Insecta; order Orthoptera; family Acrididae; genus Schistocerca; species Schistocerca gregaria. Next base: position 427,759,053 of record NC_064922.1, read on the forward strand.
CTTGTGATATTCTCATAAACGATGTTCTCAGTGGTTCCAATGCCTTTTTAATTACAGATATCTTATATCTGTATCATATTGATTTATTCTTTCTAGCCAGGAAGGCAATGGATCATTGCAGCTTCGGATAGGAGTCCAACCTTTTGATTGAACAATTGCCTTAATTTTTACACTGGGCCATCCAGATTTGTCTCTCCATATCTGAAGGCGAAAGCCGCGATGCTTCCTTTGAATGGGAAAGACTGATTTCTCTTCCGTACTTTCCCAATCTAAGGTTGTACTTCGTTCATATCACCCTAATGTTTCATCCTTCCTACGTAGCTCAAATACTTTTTTTGCAACAAATATTCTTCACTGTTGCTATCTTCTCTCGGTTTTGCACTCTACCTCGACCAATGCATTTAGTCCCTTTTTAGATATGTCTCTGCCAGGCAGCATTTCTTTTACTTATTTGTCAATATTTTGAAGCAAATTCCGTGTACCTCTCTTTCTCACTGCAATGTCTGCCCTGTCTTGCGAACAGCTATTAATACACCAAGACAGTACTAGAATGTAGGTAACAATTTAGAGTAGCATTGTTACCTTTTTCATGAGTTAAAAGTTGTTTTTAAACAATGTCTTCTAACTACATATAGTTAAGTAATTTGGTGATTAAAAAATTAGCTATTCTTGTGCTGAATATAATATTCTTATTTTATACACACATGAAAAAAGTTTTGCATTACCCAGTTCCACGAACTACTGAAGACAGACGTTGACTGTGGACATTGTATCACAGAAACAGTCCCTTTGACTGTTCAGAGATGTCAATAAACCGGCCCAAAGATGTAACCAACCATGCATGAGCAGCGCATGTTAGATGGAGTGGGTCTGAGAGCCGATCAGTTCCAGTCATTCCACCAGGAAGGAGGTACATGGCTCGTGCTGTCTGTAGTTCAATCATGCGCATACGGTCACTACCGCGTTTCGATCGCGTCCGCATTGTTACTTTATGCCTGGAAGGGCTCTCAACAAAGGAAGTGTCCAGGCGTCTCAGAGTGAACCAAAGAGATGTTGTTCGGATATGGAGGAGATACGCAGAGACAGGAACTGTCGGTGACATGCATCGCTCAGGCCGCCCAAGGGCTACTACTGCAGTGCATGACCGCTACCTATGGATTATGGCTCGGAGGAACCCTGACAGCAACGTCACCATGTCGAATAATGCTTTCCGTGCAGCCATAGAACATCGTGCGCAATAGGCTGCACGATGCGCAACTTCACCTCGGACGTCCATGGCGAAGTCCATCTTTACGACCATGACACCATGCAGCGCGGTACAGATGGGTCCAACAATATGCCGAATGGACTGCTCAGGATTGGCATCACGTTCTCTTCACCGATGAGTGTCGCATATGCCTTCAGCCAGACAATCGTCGGAGACGTATTCGGAGGTAACACAGTCAGGCTGAACGCCTTAGATACACTGACCAACGAGTGCAGCAATGTGGAAGTTCCCTGCTGTTTTGAGGTGGCATTATGTGGGGCCGACGTACGCCGCTGGAGGTCATGGAAGGCGCCGTAACGGCTGTACGATACGTGAATGCCATCCTCCGACCGATAGTGCAACCATATCGGCAGCATATTGGCGGGGCATTTGTCTCCATGGACGACAGTTTGCGCTTCCATCGTGCACATCTTGTGAATGACTTGCTTCAGGATAACGACATCGCTCGACTAGAGCGGCCAGCATGTTCTCGAGACATGAACCCTATCGACCATACCTAGGATAGATTGAAAATTGCTGTTTATGGACGACGTGACCCACCAACCACTCTGAGAGATCTACGCCGAATCGCCGTTGCGGAGTAGGCAATCTGGACCAACACTGATTTGATGAAATTGTGGATAGTATGCTACGACGAATACAGGCTTGCATCAATGCAAGAAGAAGTGCTTTTGTTGTGGATAGTATGCCACGACGAATACAGGCACGCATCAATGCAAGAGGAAGTGCTTTTGTGTATAAGAGGTACCAGTGTGTACAGCAATCTGGACCACCACCTCTGAAGGTCTCGGTGTATGGTGGTACAACATGCAATTTGTGGTTTTCGTGAGCAATAAAAAGGGTGGAAATGATCTTTATGTTGATCTCAATTCCGATTTTCTGTACTGTTTCGGGAACTTTCGGAAGCGAGGTGATGCAAAACTTCTTTTGTGTGTGTATTATGTAGGATGGTTTTTAGTGAGCTAGCTATGTAACTGACCACTCTGTCATCAGTAAATAAAAAAGTCCTTTACCATAATTGAATGAATTATGCACTACATTGTACAATTTACTGAAACACTACTGTAGCAGCTGAATAGCTCAAGACAGGTAGGACAGCTTACTTATAAGGGGCATCCAAATGAAAACGAAACAGATGAAAAATAGTAATAGCCATAACATTTAATACATTTACCCCACTGTGAGACAAGACGGCCACTGCGGTTGCCTATGAAACCGAGATTGTACTTAGGCGTGCGCCTCCGTTCGAAGCAAAGCGATGGCCACGAATGTCTTTCTTCAGGATAACAAAAAGTATAGAAATCTCTTGGGGAGAGCTCGGTACTACATGGAGCATGTGTAAGGACTACTCAGAGAAAATTCCGCATCGTAATGGAAATAATAGGAACGCCAGCTGTGGGTATGTGATGGTGACCTTTTCCTTTTACGTGGACACTTTGCAAAAATTGAAGTGCACCCTCAAGTCCTAACGCTCAGGAATCTTTACGGACGGTATCATATTGTTGCAGGATAACCCACGTGTTGCCAAGGTTGTTTCGACTACGCTGCAGAAGTTTCGCTGTGATGACCTTGCACATCCACCACACAATCCCGATCTCTCCCCATGCGATTTCCATATATTTGGAGCTCTGAAGAAAGACATTCGTGGCTTCCAATTTGCTTACACGAACGGGTGCACGACAAGGTACAGTCATGATTCCGCAGGCAGCTGCAAACATTTCTCCATAACGGTACTGACCCTCTTGTCTCACGAAAATAAGTCTCAGGAATCTTACTTACATCTGGGCGAGCAGTGTTTTAGTTTCCATATATTTAGTAGGTAACATTTTACACACAAGACTGTCATATAGGGCGCACACGAAAATTAATGGTGGGAAAGAGTAATATTCCTTGGGAGACTTTTCATATTTTTGCCTCTATCCAGCCCTGTAATAGAAGATCAGCACATTTTCTAACTGCATTCTTGAATGATGGCGTTCACTTCTTATGTGCTTCAGTCCTTTCCTGTAATTCCAAAAATTACTCCTGAAAATTGAGTTTTTTTTTAAATTTACAAACATTTTTCAAATTCATGTACGTATGAACATATATTCGACTGAAATTTAAAGCATTGCAATCGAGACAATCTTACCCACACTGTATTTGATAGTGTGTCACATTATTACTCTACTGCACATCAGTAAACAGTATGTGAAATTAAATTAAGCAGAAGTATTACCAAAAACCAGTTACAAGTTAAATACATTTAGAAATAGAAACCATTGGACGCCAAACCACATTTTCATATTCAGAACAAAAATTCTTAAGGTATTAAAGAAACTCAGTTCACTTGCAGGAATCATATCTTGCACGATCTTTCAAGGTACAAGATGGTGAAAGACCTCGAAGTTTGGCTCAACTGTTCACATGTTATACAAATAGTTCTAAACATATTACAACATTTTGCTTACTATACAATTCTGAACTTGCAGAATTAACAGTATGTTTTAAATAGCTTTGACGTGTAGAACGCGAAATTTTACAAATGCAGCACTGAACACAACCTGATATCTCACAACAAAAACTGTAGAAAATGGTGGAACTATTTATGGCGGTCTCCAGTTCATATTCGTTCATTTGATTCTATAAACAGTCACTAGATTGAAGTACCAACCAAGAAACACCACGTGTTTCTAGATACACTATACTCTAGGTACAACATTCTACCTTCATGAAACCCGAGATGTTAAGAGGTAACAGCGTACGATATTCATGAAACGCGAATGCAAATGACAAGATCATAACTGTACCCATAATTCACACAGGTGGGCTTCAGTTCTATAAATTAAGACGATAACATTTTCACAAAGCTGTTAAAAAATTTAATAACTTGCTTCTAGTCGCGAGAGGTGACGTAAGCATTACAGAAGACCTCCTGATGAACGATTTAGTGGATATCCTCGCCCGCATGGATACGAAGCTGAAATCCACTCGGAAAATATAGAGTTCCGTTTCACATAAATCGCAAGTAAAACGAGTGAATTTACTATGCGTGAAAGAAACATAGGATGTAGATAGAAGTTAATGTAGAAAACTGTAAAGGCAATGCGTTCCCTACTCACCAAAGTATCGTGCGATCCCACCAATTAAAGTGGCGTGGGTCCCATGTAGATCTGGCGTCCACCGAGCTATGAAAATTGCAAAAACTTCCTCGAGGCATTATCGACAGTGCATGGAGAGTCGCGGAAGATGTACCATCGTTCGACGTTTGCGCGCATCTTTGGAAAGTTAGGCGCATATAGCGACTTACGCTAAGTAAGGAAACTGGGCAAATAGCATAATAGCGACTTGCATAGCTTCGAAATCACCGCAAGCGAAAAAATAACTTTCTTCAGTAAAATTGAAAGGGTCCTGTAGCCACATTTAATTAGTCCGGTAGCCCATTTTCACTAACATTTCTCTTTCTGTTCCTTGTTTATCTTTTGTCATAACTCTCATGGTTCAAATGGTCCAAACGGCTCTGAGCACTATGGGACTTAACAGCTCAGGTCATCAGTCCCCTAGAACTTAGCAGTACTTAAACCTAACTAACCTAAGGACATCACACACAGCCATACCCGAAGCAGGGTTCGAACCTGCGACCGTGACGGTCGCGCGGTTCCAGACTGAAGCGCCTAGAACCTCTCGGCCACACCGGCCGGCTCATAACTCTCATAGTGGTGTGATTGAATGAATGTGTCACGTTGCTAGACGGTGGCGTGGTCTGCTGCAGAAAGTCTGCGATAGGCATACACTTTCAGCAGCAGTTGTACAGAACAGCCAACTCTCGTAGTGGTCAAGTAGGCAAAGAGGTTTGCGCTACTTGTGAGAAATCCACCTGCGTTAGGTTGGTGGCGGAAATGGCATCTTTGGGTTTTCCGGACCACGCAGAGCGTGGAAGAGGCTGGAGAAGAAAAAGAGAGGCAGTCTGCCGCCGGTACGGGAAGCGTCCACAGCTGTGCTCCAATCGAAGAAGGGTGAGTGAGACTGACCGCGTGGCGCGTTGTTACTTGGCGACGGGAGAGCTGTTAGCTTTTGGTCTCACTTTTCAACTCTGAAAGATTGCTTTGCCTTGTCGCAGCAAGGAATGCAAAACTTTGGCAGATTTTTCTCTTAGTGAATTGCTATAGCAAACTTGGATCCACCGGAAGAGCGCCACACAAAGGTGTCGATAAGAAGTGAGCACTCGCTTCTGTATGAATGTCTGTTTGCCTTCAGCTGTGCCTGTATAAGCTTTCATTTTTCTAAATATTAATAGCTTTGCCTTCTCGTAAATTTGCCTTGCTTTATGTATCTTTCGTCCGTGGGGAGCCAACCACGTGGTTGAACATTAAAGTTTGTTGGGCTACCGTCATCAGTAACTGTCCGGTCTCATGTTTGTTTTAAAGAATGTTAACTGTTCATAATTGTGTGATGAAATATTGTTGCAACTTGGCCACCATACCTAGAAATTGCGTCTCCACAAACCACGTGGGCACGCGGGTGTACTGCGAAACGTGAACCGTTTCACGAGTTATTGCGATCCGTTATCAGGCAACAGCAGTTGTGTGATTGATACACCAATATTTTAGGTGTAGATTACAACTGTGTATGTTTCGATGCTTTTCTTTAATGTTTCAGGAATTAATGTTATCAGGAATTGTGTACATGTATCACATCCATATCTTAGGAATAAATGATTTTGTACACAATTTTCTCTTGCATTCCGAGGTTACGTTTTTGCACCTAAGCCACTCAACTCGTAGCTTTCCTGTTAGCGCATCCAACGCCTTTCCTTACGCACAGGTCCAGTGATTAGTTTCCCCCTTTATTTTAAAACAAATGCTTTAGTTTAAATCTTATTTTTAGGTGTGTTGCTGGGAGCTGATCTTCTGCACAGTGTTCATGCATCTACTATTTTATTTTAAATGGTTGATTCTCGTGGACAGTGCACGGGAAATACTATTAATTACATCGCATCCCCTATGAGCGATATCAGGACGTACGTATTTTTGAGTTTCTGTTCTGTGATCAAATTAAATTACTTTCCGACTCGGCCAAACCTTTGATTAATTGTATGGTTAGAGTCGGTGGCGACCCTAATCTTCTCACGTTAATTTCACAATCAATAAGCATTTCCATTCTCACTCTTAACGTAATAACCCGTAGAAACATGTTAGTTACAAAATTGATCCTTTAGTATAAAAAACTGATAATGAATTAAATTGCTTTAAACTGACCTTTTAGAGCGTAGTGCTGCACCGAATCGAAACATGGATTGTGGGACTGCTGTAGACTTATCTATAAGAGGAAATAGATAAGTGTGTGACATATGGTTGTTTGCGTTGGTCCGGCCAAATTTTGATAGGTTGCTTAGGTAGTACATCTACACCTGTTATAGTTACGTCGAATATCAAAATAAATGTTATAGGTGTTAGAAGTCATTAAAATGTAATTGAAGTACTAGATGGAATAGGAGAGGTAAGGAAGGTCAACACACAAGTGCTTTTAGTACATTCTTTGATAACAGTTTTTCTTTTATTGATGTGACAGTGAAGTAAGGAAACAAATCATGATCGTATGTTCTCAGGGTCATATATACGGAAAAAAATCTAGAAAATTTTCTGGAGGTGTCGAGGGATGCTGTTGTACCCTTAGCTCGCATTCAATACAGAATTTATCAGTTCAGGGAAACACTGAATACAGAATCCACCACTTTCATAGACTTAATTGAAAGTACACTCTTTAAAACCATGCATATACTGTTGACGTCGCACCTGATGATGTATCTTACAGCAAAAATTAAGAGTATTCCTGTTCGACGCCATACTGCAGCCAGGTTCCCGTGGGAACAATTAGACGAGAGCTGCGCTCGTAGGGAGGAAGCGATGAAAAAACGAAGCACATACTAGTTATAAAAAAGTGCTTCGTATAGTGTGTATTTCGTCAGCTTCCACATTACCAGCACTTTACGTGTGTTCAGCTGTTCCCGATAGTGTATTATGCGTCTAACGCCCAGAATTGTTGAACTCGGAAACCCCAATTCTTGCATAATCTCAGACATGCTTTGACTCTTGATCTAGAACCGATTGACGTCCCGTATTCACGCGGGACGTGCCGCCATGTTAACTACACACGTACCTATAACAGACTTCTCAGACACTGTATCTACATTTGTACCATATGCCGCATGTAGCCGAGGAGTTAGCGCATATTCAAATGGGAGAACCATTCCTGTGACTTTAGGCCACTCACATGAAAATTAGCACAAATCCGGTAGACGCTGTACAAGTCGTCTCGCAGATTTATCTATTGTATCTGATAACTGGAGAGCTTGGCGTAAATTCATCAAATAAATGAAACTTCGAGAAATTATAACATCTTGTAGGTGAGTAAGCTGTTGGTAAATCAGAAATTAAAAAAAAAAATAATGCAACTAACACACCATTTGGATCAAGTTTCGAGTGGTACAATTCTCGGCCGTCTAGATCTGGGTCAGAGATAGACCGCAATCTCAACAGTAGCGTCGAAGTTGCTGTGCTGTAAGGTGACACTTGAAGGCTTTGGTGGTAACTGGAAACACAAGAAATGTTCATCGTAGGTCACTACAAGGTCAGACAAAAGTTAACAGGCCTCATTAGGACTGATTTATGATATTAGTTGCTCGAAGGTCTCAAAAGTTGTCACTTACAGGCAGTGTTGGAGAGGAAATTAATCTTAGGGCGTAGGATTTGGCTGGAGTGGGGTTTGGGCAGAGGCTGTGCAGGCGTGGACTTACTTTGAGGAGTAATATTTATTAATTTAAGCTTCTTGTAGGTAACTCTTTATTTGAAGAAGAGCATTTTGAGTTACCAGCTGTACATACACACCTTTATCTATTTACAGAGAAGTATACGAGTATGTACAGCTGGTTACTCAAAATGATTTTCCTCAGATATCTATTAAACCAAAAATATTTTCCTTGTCAATTAACAAAATAGCAATTTGAGAAACTGAATTTAAGTACCTGGTCCAATTATAGTGGATTTTAGGATAACGCAATATATTAACTTCTTCTCTTCATCACGATGATAAAACAATTTGAAATAAACAATACACCCAGTGACACTAAAGTTGAGAGCAACAAAAAGAACACAAATAGTTCATAATATTCGGCCTACTGGGCAAAAAATATACCAAGCACAAAAATGAAAATAGCTTAATAAGAACAATCAATCAGAACATCAGTCTTGAGATTTAACTTGGCTTTCATATATTTACAATTAAACTAAGTACTAGCTGACTAACCACTCCCTCCATCAGCTTCTCACTGTTAGCAACACTATTACCAACCAACTAGAATACCAATGACGCAAAATTAGCAACTACAGTTCTCTGTGCAATTGTTTATATTCTTCTAGTTACGCTCAAAGCATAGGCATAAGTTTCGAGAAAACAAATGCTCGCGTAGTGAGAAAGGAAATAAAAGTAACCTCAACATACCGCACGAAGGAGACGGTCCTCCCGTGTGGAGTATGACTGAAAAACCTTTACACTCAGTGCACACCACTTGCACCCCCCACAGTACGTGTACACTGCTTGAATCAGCTCAGTCGACCAACATTACTCTGTCGATCACTAACGCACACTGTTAGTGCACCTCTTTGACTACGAACGCCATATCTGTTTGTATCATCAGTCTGGCTTGATGCAGTCCGTCACGAATTCCTCTCTCGTGTCAAACTTTTCATCGCAGAGGATTACTGGCAACATGCGTCTTCAATTATCTGCCGGATATATTCCAATCTCTGTCTTCCCCTACAGGCTTTATCCTACACAGCCCCCTCTAGTACCGTGGAAGTTACTGCCTGATGTCTTAACAGACGTCCTATACTCCTGTCCCTTCCACTTGTCACTGTCTTCCCTATATTCCCGTCCTCGTTGATTCTGCGGAGAACCTCCTCATTCCTTACCTAATCCATCCGTCTAACATTCTTCTGTAGCACTACATCTCAAATGATTCGATTCTCTTCTCTCCCGGTATTCCTACAGCCCGTGTTTCACTACCAAACAATACTGTGCTCCAAATGTACATTCTCAGTTCCTTCCTCAAATTAAGTCCTATGTTTGATAACAGCAGATTTCACTTGGCTAGGAAAGCACTTCTACCAGTGCTAGCCTGCTTTTTATGTCCTCCTTGCTCCGTCCGTCGTGGGTTATTTTGCTACCTAGATAGCAGAATTCCATGACTGTCTGCTTCCTGATCCTCAATTCCGGTATTAAGTGTCTCGCTGTTCTCGTTTATGTTTCTTCTCATTACTTTCTTCTTTCTTCGATTTACTCTCAGGCAATATTCTTTACTTATTTGACTGTTCATTCCAGTCAGCAGATCCAGCAATTCTTCTTCACTTTCACTGAGGTTCAGTGAATCTCAACATTGATATCAACTCACTTTGAATTTTTATTCCACTCTAGAACCTTTCATTTCCTTCATTATGTATTCCATGTACAGATTTAACAGTAGGGGCGAAGGACTACATTCCTGTCCTACACCCTTTTCAATACTAGCATTTTGTCCTTGGTATTCCAATATTATTGTTTCTCTTGGTTTTTGTACATCTTGTGTATAACCCGTCCTTTCTTATAGCTTACCCAATTTTCTCAGAATTTCAAATCTCGCACCATTGTACGTCGTCCAACGCTTCTTCCACATCGACAAATCCTACGAAAGTGTCCTCATTTTTCTTCAGTCTTGTTTTCATTACCAACCGCAACATGACAACTCTCTCTCTGGTGTCTTTGCTTTCCCAAAGAGAAACCTATCCACATTTAGCAGAGCCTCAGTTTTCTTTTCCATTCTTTTATATATTTCTCTTGTTAGCAGCTTGGATGAATGAGCTGTTAATCTGATTGAACGATAATTCTCGCCCTTTCCGGCTGTTACAGTCTTGGGAATTGTGTGGATGATGTTTATCCGAAACTCTGATGGTATATCATCAGTCTCATACATTCAACACACCAACGTCAATAGTCGTTTGTTACCACTTCTCCCAATGATTTTACGAATTCCGATGGAATGTTACCCTTCCCTCCTGCCTTATTTGATCTCGAGTCTTTAAAAGCTGTTTTAAATTCTGCCTGTACTTGATCTTTTATCTCATCCCTATCGACTCCTGTTTCTCCTGGTACAACATCAGACAAGGTCTACCCCGCATATGGTCCTTCAATGTACTGTTTCTACTTATTCGCTCTCTCCTCTGCGTCTAACAGGGGAATTTCCATTGCACTCTTAATGTTGCCGCCCAAGCCTTTAATTTCACCGAAGACTGCTTTGAATTTTCTGTCCTTCCGACAATCATTACTTTTCAATTTTTTCACATTTTTCATGTAGCCATTTCACCTTGGCTTCCCTGGTAGTTCCTATATATTTCATTACTTTGTATTCCTTGTACTTTCTTGTCGATCAATTGAAGTATTTAATCTGTTACCCAAGGTTTCTTAGTAGATATCTTCCTGTACCTATGTTTTTCTTTCCAACTGCCCGCATCTCGTGGTCGTGCGGTAGCGTTCTCACTTCCAGCGCCCAGGTTCCCGGGTTCGATTCCCGGCGGGGTCAGGGATTTTTTTCTGCCTCGTGATGGCTGGGTGTTGTGTGTTGTCCTTAGGTTAGTTAGGTTTAAGTAGTTCTAAGTTCTAGCGGACTGATGACCATAGATGTTAAGTCCCATAGTGCTCAGAGCTATTTGAACCATTTTTTTTTCTTTCCAACTTCAGTAGTCACCTTTTTTAGAGGTGCCCATGCCTCTTCAAGCGAACTGGCTACTGAGCTACTCATTATCGCAGTATCTATACCCTAAGAGAAATTGAAGAGTATCTCTTGATTCCTTAGTAGTTCTATATCCCAAGTCTTTGCGCATTGACTCTTCCTCACTATTCTCTTAAACTTCAGCTTGCTCTTCAACTTTACTAAATTTCTGCTCCTGGGTATGCCTCAAAATACCAAATCTGATATCGGTATCTCTGCCTGACTACGATGTAATCTAACTGAAATTTTCCCGTATCTCCCGGTCTATTTCAAGTATATCTTCTCCTTCTGCATTTTGTAAACAGAGGACTCGTTGTTACTAGCTGAAATTTGTTGCAGAGCTCAATTAGCTTTTCTCTTCTGCCATTCCAACTACCAAGCCCATATTCTTCCGTAACCGTGTCTTCTGCTCCTTCCTCTACAGCCGCTTTCCATTCCTCAGTGACTATTAGATTTTTATCTCCCCTTACGTAATGAACTACTTGTTCAGTATCCTCATATACTTCCTCTATCTTTTCATCTTCCGCTTGAGACGCCGGAATGTATACCTGAACTATTTTCGTCGGTGTTACTTTGCTGTCGATCATGTTGAGAACAATCCTATCATTGAACTGTTCACAGTAACTCACTCTCTGCCCTACATCCCTATTCATAGAGAATCTGCTCCCGTTATACCATTTTATGCTGCTGTAGATGTTATTCTACACTCGTCTCAGCAGAAATCATTAGCTTCTTTCCATTTCACTTCACTATTTCCAGATTGAGTCTTAGAATTTTCCTTATCAGACTTTCGAGTTTCCCTACCACGTTCAGAGCTCTGATATTCCTCTCACCGACTCGTACAACATTATCCTTTTGTTGGTTACTCAGCCTTTTTCTCATGCTCACCACTCGCCTTGATCCGAGTGGTATCTTTTGCCAATATAGAGATCATTGTTACACTTTTTCGTTTACAGACCACATGTCTTGTGGATACACGTTATTTGCCTTTAATGCAGTGGTTTCTATTGCCTTCTGTATTCTCGTCCTGTTTATAATTGGTCATTCTTAGGCCATGTACGAGGTTTCCCTGCCCAAGGGAAGAAAGTGCCCTGAACTTAAGTCCGTTCCTGGGCCACTTCGACTAGGCCGTTGGCAGAATGAGGGTGACTTCTTATTGCAAAAGTATCCGGCCGCCATCTCTGATTACTTTTACTCAAAATTTATGCAGTGGCTGTGTTCGAACTCGGGTCCGAGGGCGTTTTGAATACTAATTGAAGTCGCTGCACCTAGATGATGGGTGCACCTACAGAAGCCTATCTCTACATATCTTCTGGAATCGCCATCCTCCGCCCGAAAATGACATCAGTCACCCTCCTGGCCTATTGTGTCATACTCTGCGACCACACTCCAAGTCGTTCGTTAGTGGATTCATAATTCCGGCTCCTCTTCACACTATCTCTGCAGTACGCTTCGTACATGTACATAAATATTCCGCAAGCGACTATACGGTGCGTGGCGAAGGGTACCCAGTACCACTATTGATCATTTCCTTTACAGTTCCACTCGCAAATAGAAAGATGGAAAAGCGACTGTCTATAAGCCTCCATTGAGCCTTAATTTCTCGTATCTTATCTCCGTGGTCTTTCGCACATTGTATGTTGGCCGCAGTAGAATCGTTCGGCAGTCAGCTTGAAATGCCGGTTCTGTAAGTTTTCTCAACAGTGTATCTCGAAAAGAATCATCGCCTTCGCTCCAGGGATTCCCATTTCACTTTCCGAAGCGTATCCGTAACACTTCCGTGTTGTTCAGACGTCTCCTTTACAGACGAATCACTCTTTTCTAATACTCTCCCAATGAACTGAAGTCGACCATTTGCCGTCCCTACCACAGCTCTCACATGCTCTTTCCACCTCGTATTGCTTTGCAACGTTACGCCCAGGTATTTAAACAACTTGACTGTGTCAAGTAGCTCACTAGTCACAATGTATCCAAACATTACATGTTTGTTCTTCCTCCACATCTGCATTAATTTACATTTTTCCACAGTTTGGGCTAGCTGCCATTCATCACACCAACTGGAAATGTCGTCTAAGTCGCCTTGTTTCTTCCTACAGCCACTCACATACGACACATTACCGTACACCGTGGCATCATCAGCAAGCAACCGCAAATTGCTGCCCACCCTGTCAGCCAAATCATTTCGTACACGTTGGCTGTCCACTGACTGACCGCATTGACCCATTCTGTCCTCGCACTTGAGCCCTAGGAGCGCCCCCGTTGATCCCCCGACAGACAGCCATCCCTCTGCGGCGTGCCTCTGCTAAAAACTGCCAAAAATTCTTTTTACCATGCGCAAGACAAACGTGCCGCTTGACTTGGCACAATCTGTATGTCAAACGTCGACTGTTGCCTGCGTCTAGATGCGAGTACGAAGACGATTAGCCGGCCGGGGTGGCCGAGCGATTCTAGGCGCTACAGGCTGGAACCTCGCGACTGCTACGGTCGCAGGTTCGAATCCTGCCGCGGGCATGGATGCGTGTGATGTCCTTAGGTTAGTTAGGTTTAAATAGTTCTGAGTTCTAGGGGACCAATGATCTTAGAAGTTAAGTCCCATAGTGCTCAGAGCCATTTGAACCATTTGAAGACGATTATCCTATTTCGTGTTTTGTAAGAAAAGAGAAGCAAATAAGATACAATAAAAAGCACAACTTAGAAACAGCATAAACGCAACATCAGCACATCTCTTAAATTACGATCTTGAGTGCGTATCATCTCCACAATGATCAACCTCTACTTGTGCACACTGGACTATGTGGCTCTCTGAGGAGTGGGGTGCTTCGCGGCTTCTTCCGTGAGTAGTGCCTGTATCCTTCCTTTGCCCCGAAAGTGACACAGGTATCTAAACTCTTGGACCAAGCCACATTTCAAGTGCATGAATTTATTCCCATCTTCGATGTGCCCTGAGCTCGTTCTTAATAGATCTTTTCCGGAAGTCGTGTGATAACTTTAGTCGCTATCTAATTCTTTGCTTAAGGCAAGCATCGTTGACAATGGCGATCCTACACGCACAGCCAGCAGCCTCTTATCAACGATACTGCGAACTTCATACGTTCTCCATCGTCTGCTTGAGAAATTGGCCTGGAACTTACGGAGGGTTGAATATTAATGAGAGTGGCAGTGAATGCCTCTGCTGTGTATCTTTTTCTTATCAATACCTTTCGCAGGCATCGCTAAGTGATACCCATCACATTCGCTCACCAAACTGCTCACAGTACGCGTAGTTTTGTGCAGTTCACGTCCAGCTGTAAATCTTTGATGAGGTATTAGAAACGCGTATGTGCTCGTGCTGCAGCATGATTCCAAATCTATGTAGCAGCACAAGTGAATAGTTGTCAAATAGGTCTTTCCATGGCATTGACTACATGTAGAGGAGACATTCAAAATCTATATCGGTTAAAGAAAATTGCTGGGGAGGTCGAACTTTATCAGGTATTCCCTTTTATATCGAGAACGACATGATTAACCTTTTGGGAATTACCCATGCAACAACAACAACAAACAGAAATACCAAAACAGAACGACAACAAAAATACTTAAACGTAACACTAACCTGACACTGAACTTAACTTCACACGAGAAAGCCATATTCATCGCTCATGAAAAACGGCGCAAAGTATCAAATATTTAATACAGTTCTCAGATACTAAAGTCGTGGAAACTCAGTTGAGTAAGCGCATTAATGACATTTGAAAATTGTACACTATCATAATACTTTTCAACAAAACTCTGTTTCAGCTCACAGACCACAATACTTTCCTAACACCTCATACATTTCTAGACAATGAACCACACCCTTTGCTGAAGAGAAGACACTCTGCACTCAGGCGAAAACGAACATTCATACTCACACATCCTCAGAACGCTGCCTCAGTTTACTTGCCACACTTCACATATGAAATCAGATATAAAAACCTTGTAGAATATGCACTGACTCAACATGACACTCGTCATGAGACGAAGAAAAAGAGCCTCACTCACTGTGCCGCCTGCCTCGATGCTAATAGATGCGGCTGCAATGTGACGCTTGGTCCAGCTGCATACGTCCTACTCAGCAGCGGCTAAGGTAGCTGTGCCCATTTCAGTGATGTAGAGGCCTGGTGTGGATGACCTCTACAGCGACGAGGTTGGGTTTGTCAGGATAATGTTAGTTATTACTCACAGGAACATCGTTATCAGTCATGCGTCTTACCGAAGAACAAACAACAACACTCCTAGTGGTGCTCCGCATTGGTAAAAAAATGGTTCAAATGGCTCTGAGCACTATGGGACTCAACTGCTGTGGTCATTAGCCCCCTAGAACTTAGAACTTCTTAAACCCAACTAAACTAAGGACATCACACACATCCATGCCCGAGGCAGGATTCGAACCTGCGACCGTAGCAGTCGCACGGTTCCGGACTGCGCGCCTAGAACCGCTAGACCACCGCGGCCGGTTCCGCATTGGTAGCCCCCCCCCCCCCCCCCCCACACACACACACAGACACACATGTGACTTCTGGAGTATGCAGCAGTCTGCGCGCGCAGCCCGGGCACAGCTCTGTAACGTAAGGATCGTTGTACCAGAAGAGGAGGAAACCCGTGGTGTATCTTTTAGGGGAAGACAGCCCTCAACAGTGGTGTTCGATATTGCGAGCGAACGGAGGCGTACAATGGCCATCTGTCCACCCGAAACCAGTTACGTGTTACAAAAACTGATGGACTTGAAACGCGTATTTCACTGTAAGCAGTTTATGGCCGGATCTGTTACATGGGTGTCCTTCCTAAGATTCGTCAGCGCACTCTCTCTGGTGTTTCGGCAGATATCTACAACTTCTTTTTCGACACATGTATCTGGAGTCAGCCCAAACAAATACTGCTCATCATGTCTTTCGCGCGACTCCCAGCATCGATGGAAAGCGTCGGTATGTTTCCCATAATAAAAAAAAGAGACTTTTAAAGTGGAGTTTTACGTGCCCATTCCACAGAGCGGTTCCAAATTAGACTCGTGTGATATATCTTTTACCGACGTGTGTTTACTGGGACAGTAAAACACGAATAACCAGTGCTCCAGCAACGACACCACCACCCCGGCCACCGCTGCCTCTGGATCACGAGGTCCCGCGTTCGCTTACCGGCCGGGTTGGTGATTTTCTCTGCCCGGGGAATAGGTGTTTATGTTGTCCTCATTATTTCATCATCATTATCATCATCACATCATAGCAACATTATCATCAACATCATTCGTGACAGTGGCTAGATTGGACCGTGTAAAAAATTTGGACTGTGTAAAAATTGGAACTTTGTACGGGCACTGATGACAGAGCAGTTGAGCGCCCCGTAAACATCATCATCATCACCACCACCCTGGCCCGCGCTGAGTGCTGCCGCCAAGCAGAAGCATTGCTCAGTCGCTGCTGGAGTCTGGTTATTATTCTTACTTTATCGTTCTCTTTAATACATGTAGATAAAACTAATAACGCACTTGAGTCATTTGGGCTCATTCTAGCGAATGTGCATTTAAAAATCCAATTTAAAATTAGTTTTGTTTATAATGGGAAACAAATCGAGGCTTTCCATCGTCGCTGGGCGTCATAGAAAGATTTGAAAGTGGATTTGTTAGCACTGACTCCTGCTACACTTTGAAAAAACGAACCTGCAAATATTGTAAGTTTTCTAGTATATTTAAGGAAACAGGAAGTGTTCAGCCGCATATGAAACGTCAACCATGACCTGCAACAAACGGTGATGCCCAAGTAGGTGCTTTAGCTGCTGTCGCGGCTAATCCGCACATCAGTAGCGGACAAATTGCGCGAGAATCGCGAATCTCAGAAACGTCGGTGTTGAGAATGCTACATCAACGTAGATAGCACCCGTACCATATTTCTGTGCACCAGGAATTGCATGCCAGCGACGTTGAACGTCGTGTACAGTTCAGCCACTGGGCAGAAGAGAAATTTCAGGATTTCACCTACAGCGGTAACGTAATCCGGCATAATATGCATTATTGAGAAACGGAAAATCCACGATGGCTGCGACAAGTGGAACATCAGCGACCTTGGCGGGTTAATGTACGGTGCGGCATTATGGAAGGAAGGATAATTGGCCCCCATTTTATCGATGGCAATCTAAATGGTGCAATGCATGCTGATTTCGTACGTAATGTTCTACCGATGTTACTACAAGATGTTTCACTGTATGACAGAATGGCGATGTACTTCCAACATGATGGATGTCCGGCACATAGCTCGCGTGCGGTTGAAGTGCTATTGAACAGCATATTTCATGACAGGTGGATTGGTCGTCGAAGCACCATACCATGGCCCGCACGTTCACAGCATCTGACGTCCCTGGATTTCTTTCTGTGGGGAAAGTTGAAGGATATTTATTATCGTGATCCACCGACAACGCCTGACAACATGCGTCAGCGCATTGTCAATGCATGCGCGAACTTTACGCAAGGCGAACTACTCGCTGTTGAGAGGAATGTTGTTACACGTATTGCCAAATGCATTGAGGTTGACGGACACCATTTTCAGCATTTATTGCATTAATGTGATATTTACAGGTAATCACGCTGTAGCAGCAGGCGTTCTCAGAAATGATAAGTTCACAAAGGTACATGTATCACATTGGAACAACCGAAATAAAATGTTCAAACGTACCTGCGTTCTGTATTTCAGTTTAAAAAACCTACTTGTTACCAACTGTTCGTCTAAAATTGTGATCCATATGTTTGTGACTATTACAGTGCCATCTATCACAAAGTGAAAAAAGTGGTCCAACTAAAACATTCATTTTTCTTTACGTACTAGACGAATACGTAATAACAAAATGGGGGTTCCTATTAAAAAAAAAACGCAGTTGATATCCGTTTGACCTATGGCAGCGCCATCTAGAGGGCCAACTATAGCGCCATCTGGTTTCCCCTTCAAGATAGATAAGTTTCGTTCTTTGTAGTTTTTTTCGTTTGACGCTTTGAGATATTTGGCCCGGTCACGATCAATGGACCACCCTGTATATAGGGTGGATAAAAATTGTGTCACGAAATTTTAACCCTGAATAGCTGACGCCAATAGGAACCAAAATTACTAATGTTGTTTAGGTCGACAAAGCACATTTTTTACACTACAGAAGCTTGGCGCCACGCGCTCCGATTGGCCGCATGATTGCCCTGTTGCCGGATGCTTTGGACAGCGGGTGACCGTGAATACTTTGCCTACCGAAGATCGCGATGTACCCAAGGCTACCCGCGCGGTCGGAGATAGCGCTCCAGCCTTCCACTCTGGGGTTCAATCCGCCGGAGCCCCGACACAACCATTGTAGTTTCCTGACAAGACGAACCGGCAACAAACCCGTCAACAGCTGTGTCGGCCCTGGAAAAAGACTTCTTTGTAGCTAGGATGTTTACTTAAAGCAGCTGCTCGAACTGGCGACCCTCTGACGCGACATAAACTTGCTAACGTCGAACGGTGTATTGCTGAACTCTTTCAAAGATTCCTGGCATAGCCCTGAGGTGATTGTCGGCGTGTTGAATGAGATCCATTAATTTCGTTTCTAGATGGTTCACGTCCTGGGTGAACTAGAACCTTGAAGAACCCACACAAGAAAAAATGCGGTGGCGTGGGGTCTGGTGATCGTGGGGACCGCGTCCTACAAGCACCTGTGCCAATTACCCGGCCGTTGAAGATTTCATTTAAATATCCGCGCACAGCACGGCTGCTATGTGCGGGCGCCCCATCATGTTGCAGCCACATGCGTAACGGTATGTCCAGGTGAACATCTTCCAGCAGGTCGGGTAGAGTTTCTTGCAAAAACTGAAGGTAATTTGCCCCAGTAAGTCGAGGAGGTAGACGGACTGGTCCTATCAGATGGTCACCCACAATGCCTGCCCAAATGCTCAATGGAAATCGTTCCTGGTGTCCGTGGACGCGCGTGACGTGAGTGTTTCCCCTTGCCCAGTAATGAATGTTTCGAGTGCTGTAATGGCCATCCCGATGGGAGGTGCACTCCTCGGTAAACACAATGACGGGGAAGTCGGAATGTCGTGCAACACGTCGCAGGAACCACTGGCAAAACCCTAGCCTGTGTTCATAGTCCGCCACAGGATTTAGGTCTTGGTCAAGGTGGAAACTAAATGGCTGCTGGCCGCCATCCCTCAAAACCTCGCAGACTAACGAGAGACCCCCATGTCGTGTTCAACAGCTCGAGTACTTGTCGTAGGTGCTTTCTCGAAGGGCTCGAGAACAGTCTCTTCAAATGCAGCATCCCGTCGTGTTAGAGGTCTTCCAGCATCGCCTGTTTCGTTGGTGAATTGCTGTAAACGTTTGTGGGTGTGGGTGGCGTCTTGCTGGGTACCGTTCCTGATACAACCATCGAGCTTCATGCGCATTACCGTCGGCCAGTCCATAAACAAAAACCACATCTCATTGTTCTTCAAAAGAATACTGTGCCGCCGTGCTTACTGTATGACTAAATCGCTGGTGAGTGAGTGTGTGCCGAAGCGAAGCTTACGTGTGAATGCCTGTGACGTGAGGTAGAGACAAACAGCAAGACCTATTCGACACGCGCGCGTATCACGTTGGGGGAGTGACGGGGAGAGGGACGTTTGTACAAGGGTGAGTCAAATTAAAACCTTAAATTTTTAAAAAAAAAATGTTATTTATTGTGCAGAAGTGGTACAAAGTTGTATCACTTTTTCAACACAATCTCCCCCGCGCTCAATGCAAGTCCTCCAGCGCTTACAAAGTGCATAAATTCCTTTATAAAAAAAGTTATCTTGGTAGTCCGCGCAACCACTCATGCACCGCGTGGCGTACCTCTTCATCGGAACGGAATTTCTTTCCTCCCATTCCGTCTTTGAGTGTCACTCGGCGGTTTTCCTTCACTATCGCTTCAACTGCTGCAATATTCTGTGGAGTCACAACTCGTTGTGCCTGACCTGGACGAGGAGCATCTTCCGCTGAAGTCACACCATTTGCGAACTTCCTACTCCATTCGTAGACTTGCTGCTGTGACAAACATTCATCACCGTACTGAAACTTCATTCGTCGATGAATTTCAATAGGTTTCACATCTTCACTACGCAAAAACCGAATAGCGGAACGCTGTTCTTCCCTGGTACAAGTCGCAAGTGAGGTGGCCATCTCTATACTGATGCTGCGACGGTATGTGTGCATCTGCTCTATGCTGCCACCTACAGGCCATTCTGCACGGTGTTTGTAACACGCTTACAGAATAAAGGGGCGAAATTTCGATTTGTTAGTACAAATTTAAGGTTTTCATTTGACTCACCCTCGCACATGTGAACCGACAACTATAGCGCTGCCCGTCAACCGACGAGCGACAATCCCACAGCCAATCAGAGCGCGTGACCCTAAGTTTCCGTAGTTTAAAGACGGTTCGTTATCGACCTATACAACATTAGTAATTTTGGTTCCTACTGGCATCAGCCATCCAGGGTTAAAATTTCGTGACACGATTTTCCTCCACCCTTGATTCAGTTTGATTCAGTAGTCTGTTCAGTATTTTGGTTCAGTAGCTCGTTTAATTGCGAGTGAAGGCAAACAAGAACATCGTTGGTCTCGACAGTTGCGAATTTTGTGCACAAATGGAACTATAGTTAGTAATAATGATCAGAAACAGTACCTTGTATACATAACTGCAGTAATGAACGTAAGAAAGCTTAGACAATGCCGTCAAGACTTTACAACTGACGGCACAAATATGTGTGATGATGAGCACAGTGGCAGGTGAATGAATTTGTGCAGAAACTGGAGCAAAAACTGCGATGTAATTAACGATTGGTGGTTTGTCCGGTGAGCTTCTGTTAGACGCTACATTACTTATTTGTTAGCACGGAAAAGCTTGTATATAGCAAACTGTGCGCCAGGTGGCTATCGAAAATGCTTACCAACTATAAGAAAGGCCACAAAATGTTGAGCGGACAACAGCTATTGGAGGCCATCGACACATTGTAACACACTGTAACAGACGACGAGATGATACCCTACATTAACGCAGAGTCAAAACAACAGCCAGTGCAGCGATGCCTTGCAACCATCACAAAACCGAGAAAAATTCAAGCGGCCCCCTTACTGGAATCGAAAAATGACGTCTATCGTTTGCTGGGACGAAAAGGGCCTTCTTTTAGTCGATTTTCTGGAGCGTGGGTTAACAATTACAGCTTATGTGTACTGAAAAAAAGCTTACGAAACTTAGGCTCACGATCCAAAGTCCACGACTTCAGAAACCGTGAAAGGTGTGTGTAAATAGTTTTATAGGTATGAAAGGTGAGTATACATGAGATTTTATAGGTAATATTCGCACAACGTGCGTATTATATTTGTATTGTTTGGTTCTGAGCGCGCAGCCTCGTCAGAGACGCAGAGCAGATGTAAGCGGATTTTGAAGTGTTGCTCGTCGGGAGAAGAGAGACGGAGTCGTAGCGTGGGATCATGGCAGCAAGCTTGTACAGGAAGGACGCAGAAAGTGACGCTCTTGCGAGTTATTTTATTGGTATGATGGAAGATATTATTATTGCAGAAGGAAAAAGTATCGGTATGCATTGAATGAGATGGATTTCCCAATATACAGACTATTTTGAGAAAATTGGGATTTAGGGGAACGAATGAACATATTTTACTATACTATGGCGGCATTTAATTAGGCAGTCTTAGTTGAACATAAACATATAAATCAGGAATTTATTGCTATTTCTATAAAGTTTTATCACAGTCAACGTTAATGGATTTGAAAAGACGTAAAGAATTTAATCATCAGTACAAGAATTTTTGTGTTAGAATAAACTTTCATGTTGAGTTTTATTTTTGTATTTATCCAGAGTTGATCTCACATAATTTTAATTTGTAATGAAATATTTTCTTATTGGTTGCTAAGCCTTCAATGGTGAAATTTTATAAATGAAATAGCGTCATGAAATATTTTTTGTGACAATTTTTTTGATACAGTTTCTTGAGCAGAAATTTTGCCTGGAGAGTAACTAGATTATCCTACGTGATTATCCAGCTCCCATTACCAGATGAACATTCGTTTTTATGCGAGATAAATTTTATGAGAACCAAGTTTTCACTGCAGCTATTTAAGAGAATACATTGCACTACCGTGATTGTGGTTAGCAGCGGCGAGGGATTAATCTGTCCTTCACGACAATGCGCGTCCGCATGCCGCTGCCGTACCGAAGGTAATATTCAGCACCGCCGCTGGGAACTGATCCACCTCCCACCCGACGATCCCCACCTTGCACCCAGCGATTATTGCCTCGAAAAAAGGTCTGATTGACGACAGTTTAAAGGACAAGAGACTGAACACCATCCACTTCCAGGTGGAGAATTTCTCTGGTAAAGGGTTAAAAGGGCTTAGAAGAAAATAAGGACATGAAAAAGTGAAGTACTCTTGTAACCAATTAACGTCCCTTTTCCTAAAGAACACATTTTTTAATGAGCGAAGAAAGCATACTTTTCGGAAAATGCATAATATTTCAAATGCTTTTCTTACTGACATGTGATATAGTTTGTTTTAATTTGGCACATTCAAACGTGTTTAGTTGAAGCTTTTTTCTCGTCATCTGTTTCATTGCATACATACTAAAACAAAAGTTATGCACACTGTGTATAATATGATCTTCACGTAAGAGGGGCTAATAAGTAAACGAGGTAGGGGAGGGAGGAGGGGGCATGGTGGAGGGGGATAATGGTAATGGCAGTCAGGGTACGTCGAACTTCGGTAGACACCCATTTTGGTGAGAGATGAGAGGACTAGGAAGGGCAAAAGAAAAGAAGAGGGTGTAATGGGAGGGGAAAGAAGTAGAAGATAAAGGGATTCTTCTTCTTCTTGTGCTTTTGCCCCGCATCCGAGCAGGTTCGGCATAGTCCCACTGTCGTGGACCGATTTCCCTTGGTTAGCTTTAGGAGTGAGAAGATGTCTTTCCCGTCGCCACACCCGTTATCCGTTACCTCTCCCCCGCTCCCCCGCCCCCTCCCCCCCCCCCCTCCCCCCGCATTGGCCCCAGGACGGAATGTGAGTACCCCAAAGTGTCTGCGTAATGTATAAAAGACGTGCAGCTGAGGTAACAGCCCGGTTTTCATCTTATGGGATGTGAAAAAATGCCTAACAGGACACTCAAGTTCTTCGTAGACCGACTCTGAATTGCATTAAACTGGAAAGAGGACGGAGGTGTGAGAAATGAATTTTAAAGGCATTCAGATTGGACTCTGTTCAGCAACAGTTCCGTAAGACCTACCTCTCCCTGATACTGAGGCACTTCTGTCTCGCTTTCGGAAAATAAGCTTGAAGCACTCTAGGCGCGCCAACCAGGAAAATGAAATAGAAGTGTAAAGAGTACGTTTTGTGTTTTCTGTTTTGATACTTAACGACTTCGCATTGATCGGTATAGTGTGAGAGACAAATCACATCATTGCTGCGAGCTAACTCAACTTTGGACCGTGTGTTTCCAGTATTTCGAATTGACTCAAGCAAAAAAAAGGTTAAAATGAGTATCTTCCACTTGATCTCAATGAACGAATAAGCTGCGATGAGGACAGAAGAAAACATGGGGAGCTGTCAGCAGGGAGGGAGGGTAGCGGTAAGTTGAAGCTCGTTCTGAGCTCTAAGCACAGAAGCAGGAGATCCTACGTTCGAGTCCCGGCCGGGGCACAGATTTTCAACATGTCCCCAATGAAGTATATCAACGCCTGTTTGCAGCTAGGGTGTCCATTTAATTATCATTTCATTGTAGCGAAAGCTGCATGGTCATCAACGGTAACTCTTCTTTCGGGAACAGAAACTACCTTCATACATATATTTATTTTATTAGTCTAAAATATAGGTGTCACACTTTCTTAGGGGCGTGGTTGATATGTGCTCTCGTCCTGTGGTAACGGCCTCAGGAAAGATCCGAATTGGAGGAAGGTACAGTTTGTGAAAATATAGGTGTCACACTTTCTTAGGGGCGTGGTTGATATGTGCTCAACAGCCTCAGGAAGGATCCGAATTGGAGGAAGGTACGGGTTGTGAAAATATAACTGTCACACTTTCTTAGGGGCGTGGTTGATATGTGCTCTCGTCCTGTGGTAACGGCCTCAGGAAGGATCCGAATTGGAGGAAGGTACGGGTTGTGAAAATATAGGTGTCACACTTTCTTAGGGGCGTGGTTGATATGTGCTCTCGTCCTGTGGTAACGGCCTCAGGAAGGACCCGAATTGGAGGAAGGTACGGGTTGTGAAAATATAACTGTCACACTTTCTTAGGGGCGTGGTTGATATGTGCTCTCGTCCTGTGGTAACGGCCTCAGGAAGGATCCGAATTGGAGGAAGGTACGGGTTGTGAAAATATAGGTGTCACACTTTCTTAGGGGCGTGGTTGATATGTGCTCTCGTCCTGTGGTAACGGCCTCAGGAAGGACCCGAATTGGAGGAAGGTACGGGTTGTGAAAATATAGGTGTCACACTTTCTTAGGGGCGTGGTTGATATGTGCTCTCGTCCTGTGGTAACGGCCTCAGGAAGGACCCGAATTGGAGGAAGGTACGGGTTGTGAAAATATAGGTGCCACACTTTCTTAGGGGCGTGGTTGATATGTGCTCTCGTCCTGTGGTAACGGCCTCAGGAAGGATCCGAATTGGAGGAAGGTACGGGTTGTGAAAATATAGGTGTCACACTTTCTTAGGGGCGTGGTTGATAAGTGCTCTCGTCCTGTGGTAACGGCCTCAGGAAGGACCCGAATTGGAGGAAGGTACGGGATGTGAAAATATAGGTGTCACACTTTCTTAGGGGCGTGGTTGATATGTGCTCTCGTCCTGTGGTAACGGCCTCAGGAAGGACCCGAATTGGAGGAAGGTACGGGTTGTGAAAATATAGGTGTCACACTTTCTTAGGGGCGTGGTTGATATGTGCTCTCGTCCTGTGGTAACGGCCTCAGGAAGGATCCGAATTGGAGGAAGGTACGGGTTGTGAAAATATAGATGTCACACTTTCTTGGGGGCGTGGTTGATATGTGCTCTCGTCCTGTGGTAACGGCCTCAGGAAGGACCCGAATTGGAGGAAGGTATGGGTTGTGAAAATATAGGTGTCACACTTTCTTAGGGGCGTGGTTGATATGTGCTCTCGTCCTGTGGTAACGGCCTCAGGAAGGATCCGAATTGGAGGAAGGTACGGGTTGTGAAAATATAGGTGTCACACTTTCTTAGGGGCGTGGTTGATATGTGCTCAACGGCCTCAGGAAGGACCCGAATTGGAGGAAGGTACGGGTTGTGAAAATATAGGTGTCACACTTTCTTAGGGGCGTGGTTGATATGTGCTCTCGTCCTGTGGTAACGGCCTCAGGAAGGACCCGAATTGGAGGAAGGTACGGGTTGTGAAAATATAGGTGTCACACTCTCTTAGGGGCGTGGTTGATATGTGCTCTCGTCCTGTGGTAACGGCCTCAGGAAGGATCCGAATTGGAGGAAGGTACGGGTTGTGAAAATATAGGTGTCACACTTTCTTAGGGGCGTGGTTGATATGTGCTCTCGTCCTGTGGTAACGGCCTCAGGAAGGATCCGACTTGGAGGAAGGTACGGGTTGTGGTCCGCGGAGCACAACAGGAAGGGTGGTCACCCACAGATGCATGTGGGCAGACGCGACGTCGTCATTTGAGGGCGGCTCGGGGGGCGCCCGGGACGGAGCAGGTGTCGGAGCGCAGGTGCGAGGTGTGGGAGGGGGCGGCTCGGCCCCGCCTGGACGGGCGCGCCCTCAGACGTCCTTGCCTCGGCATTACGAGGTAAAAATAAAAGCACGACGCGGGCTGCCGGCCAGCCGCGCCGCCCCCACTCCTCCGGCTCAAACAAAACACACGCGCGCCGGTGCCCGCTCGCCTGCATTCCCCATTCAAAGCGAGCGCTGGCGGCCGCGGGCGCTGCCAACAGGCGCTGCCTCTGCCGCTGCCCCGCCAATAGCGGCCCGGCGCACCCGCCAGTCGCCACTCGGCTGTCACAGATTCGTTTGGAGCACTCCTCACATCAGTCTACATTTATACTCCGCAAGCCACCCAACTGTGTGTGGCGGAGGGCACTTTACGTGCCACTGTCATTACCTCCCTTTCCTATTCCAGTCGCGTATGGTTCGCGGGAAGAACGACTGCCGGAAAGCCTCCGTGCGCGCTCGAATCTCTCTAATTTTACATTCGTGATCTCCTCGGGAGGCATAAGTAGGAGGAAGCAATATATTCGATACCTCATCCAGAAACGCACCCTCTCCAAACCTGAACAGCAAGCTACACGCGATGCAAAGTCTGCCACTTGAGTTTGCTAAACATCTCCGTAACGCTATCACGCTTACCAAATAATCCTGTGACGAAA
Organism: Schistocerca gregaria; assembly: GCF_023897955.1. Classification (NCBI taxonomy): domain Eukaryota; kingdom Metazoa; phylum Arthropoda; class Insecta; order Orthoptera; family Acrididae; genus Schistocerca; species Schistocerca gregaria. Next base: position 427,785,472 of record NC_064922.1, read on the forward strand.
CGCGCCGCTCTTCTTTCGTTCTTCTCTATTTCCTCCGTCAACGCGACCTGGTACGGATCCCACACTAAAGAGCAAATACTCAGGTATAGGTCGAACGAGTGTTTTATAAGCCACCTCCTTTGTTGATGGACTACATTTTCTAAGGACTCTCCCAATGAATCTCAACCTGGTACCCGTCTTACCAACAATTAATTTTATATGATCATTCTACTTCAAATCGTTCCGCACGCATACTCACAGATATTTTACAGAATTAACTGCTACCAGTGTTTGTTCCGCTATCATATAATCGTACAATAAAGGATCCTTCTTCGTATGTATTCGCAATACATTACATTTGTCTATGTTAAGGGTCAGTTACCACTCGCTGCACCAAGTGCCTATCCGCTGCAGGGCTTCCTGCATTTCGCTGCAGTTTTCTGATGTTGCAGCTTCTCTGTATACTACGGCATCATCCGCGAAAAACCGCATGGAACTTCCGACACTATCTACTAGGTCATTTATATATATTGTGAAAAGCAATGGCCCCATAACACTCCTATGTGGCAAGCCAGACGTTACTTTAACGTCTGTAGACGTCTCTCCATTGAGAACAACATGCTGTGTCCTGTTTGCTAAAACAGAAGTGCGTTGCGTGAAATCGACTCGTCAGTTACTCAACACGCGTTGCCGGTGCAGGATGTCTGCCATTTCCTCTGGCCACCAGACTGCCCATACATGAACATTATTGAGCATATCTGGCATGCCTTGCAACGTCGTGTTCAGAAGAGATCTCCACCCCTCGTACTCTTGCAGGCCGGCAGGATTCATGGTGTCAGTTGCGTCCAGCACTACTTCACACAGTCAAGTCCACGCCATGCCGTGTTGCGGCACTACTGCGTGCTCCTGGGGGCCCTACACGGTATTAGGCCGCTGTAACACTTTCTTTGGCTCTCCAGTGTACTATTGGTAAAAAAAAAAAAAATTCAAAAATAAAGTGATCACATAATAGTGACCAAAATATAGAAACACAACACTCACCATGCCTGCTACGATGTAGGACAGTTGTTCCCAATCTTCCTTACCCCATTACCCCTGAGTGCAGTCAGGGATTACTTAGTAGCCTCATCCCCCTTAATTAACTTTAGCACTAACTTTAGTACGAAAAAGAATTTTTCCAGTGCATTGCTGTGCTACATACAACACCATTTCAGAACATAAAGCTAACGATCCACTTTGAGGGTAGACACTTGTTACTAAACATACTTCCTCTGGACCAATCCTCCCTGGAGCGGCACTTGCTTCACCCACTCCCTAGGTACTATTTGAAATAAACTAAGTCAAAATGTGTGCACTAGAATTTGATTTGCTAAATCACTTGATTTGTGGGCATTTCAGGCTACCAATGTTTTCTGTCTGACCGCAGCCACTATTAATGACAACAACAAAAATGATGTTTAGGCGCTTGACGTTTGTAGCAGCCATTACGTAATTATTTGTTTGTAGTGGTGTTACTTGATTTGCCGGCCGCGGTGGCCGAGCGGTTCTAGTCGCTTCAGTCCGGAACCGCGCGACTGCTACGGTCGCAGGTTCGAATCCAGCCTCGGGCATGGATGTGAGTGATGTCATTAGGTTAGTAAGGTTTAAGTAGTTCTAAGTTCTAGAGGACTGATAACATCGGATGTTAAGTCCCATAGTGCTCAGAGCCATTTGAACCATCTGTTACTTGATTTGTTTACTGTTGCAATTTGAATACTGAAGCATTTCCAGTCTTTTGTGGGAACTACACTGCAACTCTGAGAAGTCATTTTCGTGGGGTATGAAAGCACATGCTACCTATGGGTCTTAATTTTACTGTCGTAGATGAATGGAACAAAGTGCAAAGTATGGTCCATTAGGTGAACTACCTGAGGTGGATGTTGTTCATATATTTATTTAACAAACTGTAATTTCCAACACTCTGTGGCACAGGCTAATGCTAGTATTTGAAAAAAGGTAATATTGTTGGCAACTTATGTAGCCAGTATTACAGTGTTATAAAATAGTCGTAGCACCAGTGATTTGACCGAAACACAATTGAACCCTTTTGCTTTTACCCCTCCGAAAATTACATTTTACCCCCAGGTTCGGTTCTACTATCGTAGAATAACACTTGGCCTTAAAAACGAGTTCCCATCAGTTCGGAACGCACTAATACAGGTCCTGTATGGTCTTCACGGGAACCTCACACCATTCTTCCTGTGAAATAGTGGCAAGTCCAGGTAACGACGATAGAGTTGGATAGCACTCCGCACACTCTTCTCCAAAGTAGACTACAAAGGCTCAGTAATACTCAGATCTGGTGACTGGTGTCCTGGTGAGATGCGACAGTTTATCCTAGTACTTACAAAACCAGACGCGGACGGTGCGTGCTGTGTGAGAAGGAGCCCCGTCGTCGGGGAACACCGCATAACCATTGGGGAACAAACAGTACACTATGGGATGGATCTCATGAGTCAGAATTGTAACGTATAATGTAACCCTGCAGAGGAACGATAGTTCCCATGGAATACATCTATATTGTTGCCAAATCATCACCAATCCCCCTGCCATGGTTCACTCTTGGGACGTAAACTCAGCCGAAAGTTGGCTGCAACGTGAAACAAGACTCATTCGACCAAATGACTTGAAACATTTATATTTGTAATGATGACTGCAATTACGTAACTGACAGCAGCCAGCAATACAACTCTTAGATTGTGAATGGCATGCGAACGTGTATTTTATCTCGTCGCTTATGCGGTTTGTCCTGTAAGGAATTTCTCTGACTGCGAGAATGTAAATTGTCAATAACTTTAAACCAGATCAAAACTGCATGAATTTACGTAACACAAAAAAAATTGAATCTGATGCAACACTCTTGATTTGAAATTGGCCCTGGTTATAAAACAAACCTTGATCAATTTTGAAATAATGGTCCCTGTGTTTAACAATAAAATTTGTTACCTTTATCTGTGCTATGGTAACGCTCTTCGCACTGCTCTCTGTACTTTACTTTAATGTGTATATATATTGTACAAGGCTGTTGCTCAGCATATATTCTAATTAAATCGGATATGAATGAGACAATAACTGCTTGATAAAAATAGTTAATCAAACACGACGTGGATTTAGGAACTGGTATTGCCTTGTGGTAAGTAACAATGAGCACTCCATCTTCAGGCCACGACTGGCCTACCGGGACCATCCGACCGCCGTGTCATCCTCGGTGGAGGATCCAGATAAGAGGGGCATGGGGTCAGCACACCACACTCCCGGTCGTAAGATGGTATTCTTGACCGAAGCCGCTACTATTCGGTCGAGTAGCTCCTCAATTGGCATCACGAGGCTGAGTGCAGCCCGAAAAATGGCAACAGTGCATGGTGGCCTGGATGGTCACCCATCCAAGTGCTGACCACGCCCGACAGCGCTTAACTTCAGTGATCTCACGGGAACTGGTGTATCCACTGCGGCAGGGCCGTTGCCCGGTAGTAACAATAGGGCACTAAATTTAAAACTTGTATTTTGACTATTTGAAAATTAATGATACTTTTCCACTTTCTCTGTCTCTTCAAACACCAAACAGTTCGGCCAGATTGATTACGATAGCACCCACCATACGACCACCAACGATTTGCCCACGTTCGACTGAGACTTGCAACGTATAGACGACATTGCACAGACGCCATTCGGGGTCAAATACAATAGTGTTACCAAGCGGCTTCGTCTGCATCTGCATTTGTGTTCAAGCAATTCTTGTGACGTTTCCTTCCAACCCTGTACCAACCAAAATTTGCTTTTAAAAAAAGTATGGCATCATAAGCACTCGTCCTCATCATCAGTGATCACCTGATTGAGAGTCACCGTTACAAAACTTAGCTACTAAAACGTGCCACCAGGTGCTGCGTGTGTATGGGTGCAGCGGCGTTACTTGCATCCACAGAAATATAAGGAGCAGTCAAAGGAAAACAAGACAGATGGAAAAAAGTAACTAAACTGTTTATTATTTCAAAAGTAATCGCCGTAATTGTTAATACATTTATCCCACAATGGTATTAGCCCGTAAGTGCCTTCACAGAAAAAAGTTTTTATTTACTACGGAACGACGATTGTACCCAGGCATGTACCTCTTCGTCCAAAGCAAACTGACATCCACTAAAGTGTTTCTTCTGGACTCCAGATATTCTCAAGCGCCAAAGAAACTGGTATTGAAATGCGCATTCAAATACAGAGATATATAAACAGGCGGAATACGGAGCTGCGGTCGGCACGCCTATATAAGACAACTAGTGTGTGGCGCAGTTGTTAGATCGGTTACTGCTGCTACAGTGGCCGGTTGTCAAGATTTAAGTGAGTTTGGACGTAGTGTTAAAGTCGGCTTCTATCGATGAGATAAAACATTTTCGGGGTAGCGATGAAGTGGCGATTTTCCCGTACGACCATTTCAAGAGTGTGCCGTGAATATTAGAAGACCGGTACAACTTCAAAATTCCGACGTCGCTGCGGCCAGAAAAAAAAAAAAAGCTGCAAGAACGGGACCAACGACAACTGAAGAGAATCGTTCAATGTGTCAAAAGTGGAAACATTCCTCAAATTGCTGCAGATTTCAATGCTGAGCCATCAACAAGTGTCAGTGTGCGAACCATTCAACGAAACATCATCTAAATGGGCTTTCAAGTCGAAGGTCCACTCGTGTACCCTTGATGACTGCACGACACAAGGTCTTACAACTCGCCTGGGACCGTCAACATCGACATTTGTTGACTGGAAACATGTTGCTTGGCCGGACGAGGCAAATTGTATCGAGCAGATGAACGTGTACGGATATGGAGACAACCTCATGAATCCATGGACACTGCATGTCAGCAGGGGACTGTTCAAGTTCCTGGAGGCTCTGTAATGGTGTGGTACATGTGGAGTTGGAGTGATATGGGACCCCTGATACAGTGCAGGTAACATGTACTTAAGCATCCTTTCTGATCACCTACAACCATTCATGTCCATTGTGCATCCCGAAAGACATAGGCAATTCCATCAGAACAATACGACACCCTACACGTCCAGAATTGCTACAGAGTGACTACAGTAACACTCTTCTGAGTTAAAACACTTCCGCTGGCCACCAGACTCCCCATAAATGAACATTTTTGAGCATATCTGGGATGCCTTGCAACGTGCTGTTCAGAAGAGATCTCCACCCCCTCATACTCTTACAGATTTCTGGACAGCCCAGCAGGATTTATTGTGTCAGTTGCCTCCATCACTATTTCAGACATTAGTCGAGTCCATGTCACATCGTTTTGCAGCACTTCTGCATGCTCATGGAGACTTAGTCGATATTAAGCAGATGTACCAGTTCTTTTGGCTCTTCATTGTATATGGACAGGGCAAGAGATCAGGCCTGCATGGAGGGTGTGTAAGAGCTTACCAGCGAAACTTGCATAGCTATCCAAACACCCAGGAATGTTGATGGATGGCATCATTCTGCAGTGCGAGAGGAACGTGTGTGTGTGTGGGGGGGGGGGGGGGGGGGACTGATCATTCGATATATATGGATGTAAGTCTCCATTGGCCCTGCCTGTAGGATAGCCCACCATGTTTCGTGAATTGAAAGGTTGGGTGAAGCGGAGGTGCATTTCCATCAGGAATAGAGTAGTAGTGGAACAAAGCAGGCATCACCCCACTCGCCATTGTTGCCAAATTTATTCAAGATGGTGGATCCAAAATGGCGGCGATAGATATGGCAGTGTCGCAATGATAAAACAGTAGGAATTTCAAATTTTGGCGGGAAGATAGGTCAACTGGGCTACCTCTACTAACCTAACCATCTCCTCTCCCCCAGAAAATGGCGAAAAGTTTAAATTCCATCAGTGCAATGCAACACACCACAGCTACCTTTACTAATCTTAGAAAATGACTGGAAAAAAGAGCACTTGGGCTACCTCCAATAACCTAAGTCATCTGACCGCCACCTCTTCCTTGGAATTTGTGGGAAAAGGACTCAGTTGTGCTGGATAGGATGGGCATATATCTTTATTTAAGCAGTCTCTATTCAAACAATTTGAGGTAGACCCACCATCAAGTGTGCTTACTATGGGGTGCGGAGTCCAACTGACCTAGTACTCAGGACTGCCACCAGAGGGCGCCATCATCCCACCTATGATGTAATCCTAGATGGTGGTCTGGAAAGGGAAAATGGAGGAAAAGGACTCAGCCTGTACTAGGCTGCTGGAGAGGGGAAGGAGTGTACTTCATTTATTTTTGGAACAATTTATTTAGGGATGAATTTGATTTAGTATATTTATTACACTGATACTAAACAATCGCTCTGACATGCTTGGGGTCAGCATACATAGTTTACACCTGCAAACTACTTGTAAATAATGCAGTACACTGCAGTGCGGACATGAAAACAACTCATAAATTGCCGAAATAATGCAGTACACAGCATAAAGACATGTAAACACCTCATAAATTGTCGAAATAATATATGTATAATACTCTGCAAGCACGCTTGCTAATTGTCAAATGTCGAAATAATGCATAGTACGCAAAATACTCGTAAATCACCGAAATAATGCAGTAAACTGATGTACAGACATGAAAACATCTTATAAACTGTCAAAATAACGCATTGCACGGCCTACAGACAAGCTCACAACGCTCTAACAGCCGAAAATAACGTAGTGCACAAACATTCAGTGCACGTAAAAAACGCAAATTATCAGGGAACTGTTCTAACGTCTAACGCTCCAATGCCATCGATTCCACATACATCAGGGTGCACCGGCGGCCCTGCAAAGTGACGATGCAGACGTCAGCTGCCGAGCCACACACAGGTGTCCGTTTGTGTCCCACAAGCATGACGTGGTGGCATCCCTTTCATTCTTAAAATTCCTATTGAAATATGTGTTCACCTAGGCACAACTGCTAACTCGATGTTGCATAGCTGCAGTGTGGGTCCAGCACGGAGAGAGATGTTTGCATAGCAGCTAAAAGGTTCACAATGTTATACAGACGTCGCATGTCTATCTAAATAATAGCCAACTCACCCTCTGGGCTGCTGGCGTGAAACCTCTCCACCTGTGGATACTAATGTCACAGGTCACACTATAGAAATCTGTTCCGATGCTTCCCAGAATAGCACAGGGTGCATAGTTCCCAGGGATCCTAATGGGACATGTGAGCTGCAGTTAGCTGTGCATGCGTGCTTACCTGCCCAGCGTGGCTGACAAATCACTGTGGAATGTTCGTCCTGCTATCAACATACGTCTCAGAAACCTTAAACGTTCTCACTGCTAAAAGCCTTCATCATGTCTGCGCACGCTCATGAAAACACCTTTAATCACAAAAGCATTCTTGTTGTTTGGAAAGAAAGCACTGTCTAAGCACATACGTGAGGAAATCAGAACAATTATGCAAACAGAACATTAAAATGGCGGGAATTTTCGGTATCATACAGCTACTGGTCTGGAGATATCCTAATGCTGCAGTGGCAGATGAGTCTCGGCATCCCTGACAGAGATGATTAGTCTGTTTCAACTTTTCTTTGAACACTTTATTTCCATGAACTTTCCATAGATACCTTGCGTCCATCTTGTTTGAATCAGTTTGTAGATGCTCCTACGTCCTGGCACAATGGATGTCTTGTGAATGAATGGCTCATTATGATCGGCTCTTACTGAATTTACCTGCCAAATTACTGACGCCTCCAGTGCAGAAGCACCATCCGCCTTTTTGTTCTTTCTGCAGATGAGACTTTCAGTGGTGAAAAAACTACTTTGCACAGATCATCATATTGCACTGACAATTAAACACTGTAAAGTGGCCTACATATCGTCAAATATAGAAAGGCTCTTACTCAATTACACTGCTCTGCCACTCAGGACAGGAGCTTGAATATTAGAGCATGAAACTGATCTCAAGCCCAGCAATATATCACTGCGTACTGTGTCAATGTAGTAAACACACAATTCATATCCTCCACCATACAAAATCGCCCCTGTTACATCATTCATATGGCTATCAGCCGCCAGACACTCGCACATATACCGAAAGACAGACAGCATAAGTACAAGCACCTTAGGTATATTACTCGCTGCACTAGATTTTTCCTGCGAGGTCGGGCAGTCATCCACTCCCGACGCATGACCAGAGTGCCCTCAGTGGACCGAAGTCACTCTCAGAACTGTTGTGCAAAGACGGGCTCGTTTCCCCTTGGCACAAATGCGTTACTGCTTCTGGTTCAGACATGCTTGCTTGCTTTTCTACACACATCTCCAGGCTCTGGGATTACAAGAACATATGTAATTTTGCGTGGTTTGCCAGAATGTCATACCATTCTCGTGATACCTCTCGATATCAGGCACATACCAATATTGCTTGCATAGCAGTGTCGCTCACGCAAAATAATTCTGAAAATATAGACTGGAAATTATTTCTCTAGAAACGGGAAACTTTAATGAGGTGAAGTGTGCTGTAAACCCGTGAGTAATTAGAAAGTTATCCTGTCTAAAAAGACGTTTACGTGAAGGAAAGAGGAAACTGATAATTTACATTAGCGAATACCGATGTCAGCGATGTAACAGCTTCCAAATCATGCCTATTATTTACAAAGTCAACTGAGGTGTTCCTCATGTGTAGATAAAACCAGCAAACACGTCTTCCACCTATCTTTCACCTGCTGTTTGCACACACCATAATCGATGTTCCCTCAACTAAATAAAGGTACGAAATGTGCAGAAGCAGTCAACTGGACAATTTACATGGGAGGGAATAATGGTTCAGCACATGTCCATATTGAATCTTCTCAAATTTCCACACAATCATGAAAGCTGCCCAACACATATTAAGTATGAGTTCGCTTGTAAGGTGTCATGTAGATCTTGTAAATAATTGTTAACACTTTTGCATGAAAGGAGATGTAGTGTATTTATTAACAGAATGGTGTAATGAATGATTGACTATACTAGTAGAGGTTGGAACGCCAGTGGAGATGGAACAGGGTGTGAGGCCCCAACAGATGTTAGTCCTGCTTAAAAACCAAAGCAGCTAGACGGACATCACGGCATCTGAGCTCTGGAGCACAATAGGGTGACGGCCAGCCGCTATTGTGGTAGGGCCGGAAGGATAACTGGGTAATACTTCCGACCTCAGCAAATCTTGGACGCAGGTTAAAGGAATGAAGAAGCAGCACCTCAGAAACCTCGCAGGCTGGGTTATTTCCTAGGAATTTTGTTCAGAAGCATATCATTGTACGAGTATAGGTATTCCCTCGCGAACTTTCAGCGCTGGACGACAAAAGACTAAAATATGGTTGGTCGGCGTTCGGAAGAATCTGTAGAGAGGGAGAATATTCTGGGGTTTCGAGAATATGATTCGCCTTCTGCAGGTACTAGGGAGGGGAGCCGAGTCTTGCTAGGAAGCCAGCAGAGGAGAGGATGAGGTCTTCCATTTTTGAGCGCCCGTGTATGACGGTCGCTCAGTATCAGCTTTGTTGGTACAGGGAGACTTGCTGTCTTTGCTCTCAGGAGAGTTTATAGTTAGAACGGTTAGGCACTGTACTGTTGCGAACTTATACAATCCTGGACTTCGCATCCGGATTGGAAGTCGTCATTGAGGGAGCAGCGTTCAGTGATTGAGAGCACTTCTTCTGCCTATACTTACGTTGAGAAGTTATTTGAACTACATCCTTGTGGCTGGGAGTTCGCGTTTCTCATCTGTAGAACACAGAGGGGAGAAGACAGTGTAAGTAGGCTGTTTAGGTTTTCTTATTGGTAACGCCATGTAGCGCTCTGTATAAAAAAAAAACGCTGGCTGTGCTGTGTGCAGTCAGTGGCTGGTTGGCATTGTTGTAATACTCGCCATTGTAGTGTTGGGTAGCTGGATGCTAACAGCGCGTAGCGTTGCGCAGTTGGAGGTGAGCCGCCAGCAGTGGTGGACGTGGGGAGAGAGATGGCGGAGTTTTGTAATTTGTAAGACTGGATGTCATGAACTATCATATATATTTTGACTATTAAGGTAAATACACTGTTTGTTCTCTATTAAAATCTTTCATTTGCTAACTATACCTATCAGTAGTTAGTGCCTTCCGTAGTTAGAATCTTTTATTTAGCTGGCAGTAGTGGTGCTCGCTGTATTGCAGTAGTTCGAGTAACGAAGATTTTTTTGTGAGGTAAGTGATTTGTTAAAGGTATAGGTTAATGTTAGTCAGGGCCATTCTTTTGTAGGGATTATTGAAAGTCAGATTGCGTTGCGCTAAAAATATTGTGTCAGTTTAAGCACAGTCGTGTATAAATTGTTCTAAGGGGACGTTTCAACAGTATTAGAGTATGCTAGTCAGAGGATCGCCTTCTGCCGTCCTAGTGTTTGAAAGAGTTTTATTTTGTGGCTGGAATTGTTGTATTGACGAAGACGTGTACGAGAACCATCACTCCGATGATCCGGGCGCAGTACATATGGTGATATTGCTAACTGCTTCGACTTATTAGGTCTATAAAGCTAAACAGCTGTGATCACACTAGTTTATTTCTACTGAGGTTCCACACCGCTGTTGATCATCTTTGAATGTAATGTCTTCTAGTGTTTGGTACGTAAATTATGTCAGTCGTTTCGCGTTATTTATGTTAGATCGCATGGTCATATAAAGGGGCAGGGTTGGGCCATTGATCAGAAACTTTAGTTAGGAAATATAAACATTTGTAATAAAGGGCTGCTTTTTAATCTACAATAAATGTATAATAAGAAACAAGATTTATCATTTAGTAGTATTAGTTGCCTTAATCATTCATTTAAGTTGAGGTTGTAATTTATATGTTAAAGAGCATTAAGAGATCCTAAGATCTGCTTCAGGGGGTAGACAGACAGGGCCAAATCATCATTTTAGCATTCAATATTTTCCGTTCCGTACATACATTTTACACCCGCCTCGAGTAGCACCTTGGACGATATTCGGGCGTGTAGAGGACGAGACGGTTAAGTCAGCTACATTCCTACACCCCAACAGGCCACTCCATTCGGACAGCTCTTGCCGTTAACAGGAAACTTGAATCATTCCCACCATAGGCCACAGCCGGCGGGCCACGCACCCCAAGATAGAATTATCTTAGGAAACCGGTCGCAAACATATTTGACCGCTATATTCACAATTAAATGTTACGATCGCGGTCTCGATTGAATGACATTTGACAATGAGAGAAGTTAAAAATGAATGTTAAAAATGATGCCGACCGGTGTTAGGCGAGCAGTGGTAGTTTCATCTGGTGACTTCAGTTTTATATTTTATGGAAAGAACGACCATGAGAGCAGTGTTTAATTATTTTTTGTTGGTTCAAAATGGTTCAAATGGCTCTGAGCACTATGCGACTTAACTTCTGAGGTCATCAGTCGCCTAGAACTTAGAACTAATTAACCCTAACTAAGCTAAGGACATCACACACATCCGTGCCCGAGGCAGGATTCGAACCTGCGAGCGTAGCGGTCGCGCGGTTCCAGACTGTAGCGCCTAGAAGCGCACGGCCACTCCGGCCGGCGTTTTATTGGTTGTGACAATGATTTTATCAGTTATTTTAAAAACAGAGTGATCGCCCCACGACACATCATGTGTTCACTGCAAAATGAGAGAACTACACTCTGCTGATGGCTGTGGTCCTGGAAATGGAAATATCTATACCATTCTTATGACTTGACATACTCTTCCTTTTGTTATCACAGTATTCCACGTGAAATCCGTACCTTCCTTACGACTGGACGTAGTCATTTCCTTTGCACACGTCGGAACACAAACACCTACTTTATAAGCCTGATGATCTAAGTGAACCTATCACACATCCCCTACTAGTAAGTATAATACTTCGCCAATAAATGATTGTTGAGATACGAAATAATACTGAGAGAAAATCAGCGATGGGTGGACATGTCTCGTAAGTTTTTCTTGCTAGTGCTACCACTGTATCTTAGAGATAGAGGCGTAATCGTCTTACAAATCGCCAGATGTTAAAAAATCCGGTCGCAACAACTACCTTATGTTACTGTCACAAGCGGTCTTGGTTCTACAGGGCACACAAGTATCCATGTTAAAAGCTATACTGGCTTTATTAATCGAGGAATGGCATTCCCTCCGAATGACGTGTATTTAATTTTTCCAGGCAAATAGCGCGACACTGAATACAGACGGCGATCGTAGGAGTGTATATATCAGGCCAGCAGTGCAGTTAATATCGCCGACGGTACACCCTCCTAATAAAATTACCTAATTTTGAAAGTGATTTGGTTAAGGAGCTTGGTATGAAACCGTATTTGCAACTCCCTCATGCCTCCGCTGGGTATTTCTCTAGTATTTGTAACGCATTCTGTCTCAATGTCATGTCAGAGGTTCTGCGATATATCCACTGAGTTATAGGCGATGGTTGATTGAGAAGCATCGCAAACAGTAGTAGATGGTGTGCTGATTGAGGTCATAAGAATTGTACACTAGTTTTACAGATCTCTAATGCTACGCTTTCAGTAGAAACGCTGTCAATGATTTGGAATCAAGTCTTTCCATTCAACCACATATCAGTGTTGTATCCGATGGAGAAGTCCTTTAATGATTACAGCCACAAGTGAATCACATTTCTACCCTCTCATATCTTGCAACTGCCCCTCAGACATTGCACTACCATCTCTACAGCTTTGCACATGTGATCATTCCAAAGTAAGTTGGAACTGAATACAAGTTGGAGAAAGCTATATCTACCACGTTCTGCAAATCATGTAGAAACAGGCTAAGCTGAGTTGCTGTGACAGGATTGTGTTTTGACCATTCGATGGAAATTGGAACAGGGAGAAGGATGAGGATTTTGCTGCTGCACTGTGGAGCATCCCCAAACTACATACAAGTACTACAGATCTGCGCCCCTCAGGGTCCCTTCACATCTATCGCCCCCAACACGCTATCTTCGTTATTCTGTACCATCTAACAGAAATATATTACGAACTACCAAAGCTACACTAACTTCATCCGATAGAGAACTCGATAAGATTTTTACCGCATCTCTCTCCTCCCATATATCGAAAACAAATAATGCATGCAAGCCGGCATCGAGCACATGTGACGATCCTATTAAATATACAGGTATTGACGAACTGCACAGACTAGTTTAAAGTTTCATCACCTGTACTGTGGGATGATCGTATCCCACCGACTATACTGTAAGTAGCAAGAGTCACTCCCTAAGACCCTGTTCTGTTGTTTGAAACATCGTTTTTTTTTTGTTGTAACAAGCTTTGTACACTGTTATACATTTTCTTTTTCTGAAACGACTTCTAGATCTGTGACAGGTTCTAAACTGGTGGAATGACTGGAGCTGATTAGCTATCGGGCCCCGTCCGTGTAACAGGCGCTGCTCATGCATTGTTGTTTACATCTTTGGGCGGGTTTAGTGACATCTCTTAACAGTTAAAGGGACTGTGTCTGTGATACAACATCCACAGTCAACGTCTATCTTCAGGAGTTCTGGGAACTGGGGTGATGCAAAACTTTTTTTGATGTGTGTATAAGCGTGTTTTGCTTCTGTCTGTTGCATGTAATATGGCATTCGACTTTACTTACACTAGCATCAATACCACGTTAGACGAGCGAGAGCAATGGTCGTTATGCATCAGTTAAACAACTTACTATAATATATGCGTATAAGCTGAATAATCAGAATGTTTGGCCGCTGTGTTGCAACGGAACATCAGCGCAATGAGACGACAAATTAGAAACCTAGAGAAACTGGTCATATTTTTGACGGCCACTTGTAGGACGGCAGTTTGGTTCTCAGATTCGAATCAAGTGCGGTTCAACAAGTCATTTATTTGCTCCAAAATCTCGACACATACATTAAAATGACAGAGAATAAGTTCCCAAAAAAAGAACATAACGTCTGGTAAAACTGACCGAGAATCTGCTCCAATGTAAAGTCACCTAAAATACTGAAACACAAAGCTTTCTGTAAGCTCAAGTTAATCAAGAATGTCCCGCTAACACTGCGGGAAAGTAGCTCATTTACGTGGAAGACTGCTTGAGAAACGCTAAATCTTTCCTAATCTGCGCAGCTTGTAAACGCGAAGAAAACGAGTTCAAGACCCACGAAACAATGCAATTAATCAGGCAACCCACGTTGCGTAGCACGCAATTTGTTAGCGGCTCAGAAAGCAGATAGCGCTAATGCGAAACGCATTACTTACTCCAGTCGGTGTCAGCAAGGATGCGCCCAATCGGCACCAGGATTAATGTCCTCTGTGCCAAGACCGCAAGTATCCTCTGGACCTAACTCGCCACGTGAACACATTGAACCAGCACATGGATTGATGTGCAGTGATACATCTTGGTAACTGTTAGGGTTAAGACCTTTTGGAGGGAAAAATGAGTAAAATGTTTAGAACGGGTATAATGAAGGCTCACTTTGTTTGTTTTGTGTTAATTCAAAATTAAAGTAATGTGTAGTTACCAAGGGTGCACAATTAATACCTTACATCAGCATGGCGTAAGCTTGTGGTGCGTTAAACAGATTGCCCAGGCACTAAATTCATTGAAGCTTTCAACTGTTACAGGAAGGCTGTGCCAGCGCCATCTAGAGGGCGTGTGCACGCATTGAGGCTCGGCAGGTGTGGCGCGCTGCTCAACCAGGGTGACACACCTGGCATCGGCGGATGAGTGGCAGCACAGGGAATAGGCGTCCCGCTGACCCGAAGTCCAGTGAATCCATCATCACTGAGGTGGTCGCCACAGCGAGGGTGCAGCGCTGTGCCTCCCATCTCATGTACCTGAGCCATTTCTCGGTGGGAAACTTACTACCTGTTGTCAGTGGACAGAGGGCAACGCAAGTCCTTCTACGTTGCGATGTCAGTCTCTAGTAATCACCGTTTTTAAAACAGATGTTTGCTATTAAGTTCGATTTAAGAAAAACGAAAGTAGTTGACACGTCTGTTCCTTCTGAATCTCCTGAAGTCCCATACACAGGTTCTGCTCGAAAATATGCACCATTATTTCATGACGTCAGTTAACCGAGCCTGTCCTGCAGCCCGTCTTAATTGAAAAAAACTGCAATCTTCATTTTATGGGACACAGTTTTTTACTATTAAGTTTTCTTTAAGAAAAACCAAAGGATGTGAAATGTATATTACTCTCGAGTCATTTTTTTTTTTTTCAAAATGGCTCTAAGCACTATAGGAGTTAACATCTGAGGTCATCAGTCCCCTAGACTTACAACTACTTAAACCTAACTAACCTAAAGACATCACACACATCCATGCCAGAGGCAGGATTCGATCCTTCGACCGTCACATCAGCGCGGTTCCGGACTGAACAGCCTAGAACCGCTCGTCCACAGTGGCCGGCTTTTTTTTTCATACAGGACGACATTTATTGAACTACATGAAATTAAATCGTCATAACTTTTGAACGGTTTGCGTTAGGTCGTTCAAGCTGCACGGCTGGCCGCGGAGCTTGATGGGAATTTTGATGGAATATGGTTTGGCTTAGCGACGAAGCCCACTTTCTTTTGGATGGGTGCGTCAATAAGCGAAACTGGGGCGTTTGGGGTACTGAGAATCAGCATTTCGCGATCGAGAAAACTCTTCACGCTAACTGGTGACTGTGTGGTGTGCAATGTCCAATCACAGAATAATCGGTGCGACGTTCCTTGATGGCGCGGTATTAAGGACAAGGTGTACAGCAATAACTAAAAACCGTTGCTGAGGTGAAAACACCCACTGAGGAGGTCATCGACAGCATCGATGTTCCGACACTTCAGGGTCACATGCAGAACTTCACTATTCGTCTGCACCACATCATCACCAATGATGACAGGCTTATCGAACAAGTCATAATCTAAATCTGAATATCTGTAGTGACATTTACATGTCGAATAAAGTGTGTGTACGCCGTAGTTTGTAACTAATTTACGTCCTCTTTTCATATAGTTCAATGATTGTCACCCTGTACGTAGGAACATATGGTATTAGGTGCCGTTACTTTATTAATTCCATTAATCGAGCGTATCCTACACCCAGGCCTATTCTTCCTTTTAAGCAACACGATAGTTCAGAAAAACAAAAGTTGTTGACATGTCAATTTCTCATAAATACTTTTTGTCTCATATACATGTCACAATAGGAAATATTTGATATTATTTTAGTAAGGAACCAAACGGGCCTGCCATGTAGCAAGCTGAAGTAATTTCTTTTAGTTTCAGTACTCCTTTCAGGAACACAAATTCCGCCCGTCAGTACGAAACTTTTACCAACGTAGAAGCTACAAGTAAAACATCCTCAAATTATGTCTAGCAATTAAGTACCAATATGGAAATATTATGTTTTTGCCATGCCCCTTATCATAAAGGAAACCTGTGGAAGACCATTTTATAGACTCACTGACTGGAGCAGCTGGAAAATTTTCTGGGATACCGAGCACAAGTGACGAACGGGGCCACCATGTGGGTGTCTTTTTTCTTTCATTTGTTTTTGGGATGAACCCTGGAGGGATGTGAGATGACCGTCACAAATCGCTATGCGATATCGATTCATTTTTACGACCAGCATGTTTTCCCATTTTTAGTTGCTCGTCTGTGGATTGTGTGTTAGAGTATTAAAGGTAATTCACAGGATAAAATTAAAACCACAAGGTCAGTTGTCAAGGAAGTTTCTGGTGAGCAGCACAAGGTCGACGATACAGAGTTCGTAGTAAACATATTTCTGTTACTGATAAGTTAGGTATATGGACAGTATTTAACATTCATTTTCTGAACATTGCTGGTGTATTAAATAAAAGCTTAGTTTCTTCAGAGAATCATATAACTCTCATGGAAAATGCCTTTCCAAGATTAATGTCTGAAATATTCTTCTGTGGTATTGACAGGGGGGAGATTCAGTCAGTAGTTAAGTCAATGAAGACCAAGGGCTCTCACAGATATTACGGAGTGCCTAGCAGAATATTGAAGTATTGTGCTGCACATGTGAGCCCTGTAATTCGCCATATTTGTAATTTTTCCTTTATGAATGGTCAGTTAGCCGAACGAATATAGTAAAACAGTAGTAAGGCCGCTTTATAACAAGGGAGAAAGGACAATGCAGACAATTTTAGACCTATTTCTATCCCATCGGTGTTTGCTAAATTTACTGAAAAGGCTGTGTATATAAGGATTTTTTCACATAGTTTGCTGTCAAATGTACAGCTCGGTTTTAGAAATGGTTTAACAACTGAAAATGCTATATTCTCTTTTCTTTGTGAGGTACTAGTTGGTTCGATTAAACAAATGATTTCGAACACTAGACATCTTTCTTGATTTGACTAGGGCGTTTAATAGTGTTGACCACAAGATATTGCTCGAGAAGCTGGACCATTATGAAATACAGGGAATAGCTCACAATTGGTTAACCTCTTACTTTATGATGTGGGGTCTGAGTGGGGTACAGTCAAATGAGAATGCCACAACGATCAGTGTTGGGGCCTCTCCTGTTCCCTTTTTATATAAATGACATGCCCACTAGTATTAGGCGTAATTCTAAAACATATTAGTTTGCTGATGACGCTATCTTGGTAGTATAGGATTTTTTGCGCAACATTGGCTCTTTGGCAAATAGTGCATCTGAAGACATAAGTTCATGGCTTGTAGCAAATAAACTAATGCTAAATCACAGTAAGACTCAGTTTTTACAGTTTCTGACACACAATTCAACAAAACCCGACGTTTTAACTTCACAGAATGGGCATACGTTTAGTGAAACTGAACAGTTCAACTTTGTAGGTGTTCAGATAGATAGTAAACTGTAGTGGATAGCCCTTATTCAGGCTCTTGTGCAAAGACTTAATGAGCCATTTTTAATGTTCGAACAGTATATGAAGGAAGTGATAGTTCGACCCTACAAGTAGTCTACTTTGCTTATTTTCATTCGCTTATGACATTATATTACATTTTGGGGTAACTCTTCCCATTCTCAAAGGATGCGTTTGACTCAGAAACGGGTGGTTCGGGCAATAAGTGGTGTAAGTTGGCGAACCTCTTGTCAAAGGAGCTTTCACTCAACAAGCTACCACAAGAATTCCAAAATTTTAGCAGTAATCCACGCCCTTTCAAATTGAAAGTGAAGAGTTTCCCCTTGGGTCACTTCTTCTATTCTGTCGAGGAGTTCCTTGAAAAATTAAGCTGAATTCTGTGCTATATTGTTGATTGCGTTTACATAAGCTTATGTTTTTTGGAATAATAAACATTTTTTATCTCTTATCAGTTTTATGTTGTAATTTCATGTACTGACACGTTCTATAACATTGGAGATTTATTCCTCAATTTGGTCCTAGGTAACTAGACGTGTATAATAAAAATAAAAATTAAGTCGGTTTGGCGGTCATGATGCGGGCGGGCTAAGGATCCTGTTGCAGCGACAGAGAAGGACATTGGTGGATCTTACCGCTTCACCTACGTGCCCCTTGGGTGGCCTAACTTCGACATCTGTCTGGATTCCCCAAACTAACGCCTCTTGTTTGTTGGTGAGCGGGACCGAGGGGTGGCAGTTGGCGTCAGCCCGGCTACCTATGGGAAGTACGTGGTACAGAAACCACGGTTCCTGGTGCTTGCGTCTTATAGATCAACGTCGTGGCACCAATAATAGTGTCGGGACGGCGCCTCCGACTTTACGTTTCAAAATATGGATTCAGCGAATGAGGTAGCATCGTGTTTGTCTTCCACAAGACGCCGAAGAAACGACCAATCGGAGGTAACACTGTTTCAGTCTGGTACCAGCTTCGTAATTGTGAATGGTGGACACAGAAGGGGGAAAGTTTGCTTTCTTTCCCATGATGTTTCCAAATTTTTGTGTCAGCCGTCGCCCGTCATCAATGGTACAGATTCAGCCTCTCCGCCTATGATGTTTGTGAGAGGTTGGGAGCCGCAGATATGGAAAGAATTTTTTGGAAAGTCAGGGCTGAAGGTTCGAGTGGTGCGTACACTGATCGAGAGAGACGGAAGTTACCGTCATTAAGCTATTAGGCAATATACAACTCCGAACTAATTACGTAAGATGTACCACGAGGTTCAATCTTAGGGCCTGTATTTCTTCTTGCATATATTCGTGACTTTTCACCAATAGTAACATTGACAAATGTGACCATTGTTTTGTTTGCAAATGATACAAATCTTGAGATAAATAGGTTTCATTGAAAGATGCCAAGATAGTTTTGTTGGCAGATATTAAACTCTGCAACAAAAAGCAAATCAAATATAGTTTTAAAAAGATAGGTTTATAAAATTTTCAAGGACGTTAATAAATTGCTTCTAGATAATTCTTTGTAACTTAATTTTAGAAAGATATGTCGTATGTACTTGAGAACGTGAAAGGGTTTTCCTCCCGGTACACATCTAAAATATGACGAAAAGCAGGTCCAAGAGGTTGGCAGCGTTAAATTCTTTGGATTACCGCTTGATAAATTTAGTTTGAAAGAGCATACCACATAACTGCAGAAACACCTTCCTCTCCTCTCCGTCCGAACAGGCCTTGAAGATTCAAAGGTACCGACCGGCCACCATGTCATCCTCAGCCCACAGGCCCCACTGGATGCGGACATGGAGGGGCATGTGGTCAGCACACCACTCTCCCGGCCGTATGTCAGTTTACGAGACCGGAGCCCGTACTTCTCAGTCAAGTAGTTCCTCAGTTTTCCTCACAAGGGCTGAGTGCGCCCTGCTTGGCAACAGCGCTCGGCAGACCGGATGATCACCCATCCTAGTGCTAGCCCAGCCCGACAGCACTTAACTTCGGTGATCCGATGGGAACCGCTGTTACCACTGCTATAAGGCTGTTGTCGCAGAAACATCTTAACAAATCGTTATTTGTAATGCACATGTTGTCAGATGTAGGCGAGATAAAAATAAATAGCTGGTATGCATTACTTACATTCATTCCGTTATGACATATACGTTCATTTTTCGAAAACACCCACTTAGCTAAGCTAAAGTTTTCCGACTCCAAAAGCTTATAATGAGAATTATTTGTGAAGTGAACTTATTAACATCCTGTAAAAACCTGTTCAAGGAACTACTTCCCAGTATATTTATTCCTCCATTAAATTTGTCGTCGTAAAACATATCTTCAACAGTTCAGTTTATGCAATCAATAAGATCACTTGAAAACGACATATATCGCGCTTGATGATGGTGACTACCGACTAGTTATTATTTTGCTTACATTGCTGTAACAGAATATCTTGCTACAGCGAACCTTGTCATCAGTGCTCTACAGAGGAAAGAAAGGCCGACGCGGGTGTTAAAGTGGTGGAAAGTGGTTTAGGCTTCATGTAGTGCCGGATTACGATTTTAAGAATTGCATTGACTGTCATCGGGAAACACATGTCAGACTTGGTGGAAGACTGTACCCCAGCTACGGCAAAACAGAGTTGCTTCCGACTGCGTATACAAACGCGGAATTGTCGGTGATAAAGAGCTGGGTACCGAGTAAAAAGGTAAACTGCTATCAGAATTTTTGGTGCATCTTTTGTCTTTGTTATTGTCAACGCTGAAAACAAACAAAAATGGTTTTCTGGCGCCATGAGAGTCGCGTGCTCATCATTGTTGTAGGCAACACTTTAAAGAAAATCGATATCTCGCATCGTAACAGTTGTGCCTCAATATACATTGTGTGGAAGTGACCTGTGAAATTACCAACAACAGAAAAACAATATTCTGAAGGATTTAAAGTCATCGTATTTGATCCAGAAAGGTATCCATTATTCGGAAAAACACATTTTCAATAATTTGCTAATTACCATATGTACTTCCACTATTAATAAGTTTCAGTTCAAGAGGTGCCTGAAGGATTTGTTGGTGGCCAGCTGCTTCTGCATAGCTGATGAGTTTCCCAATAGAACCAAATGATGTATGTGTTGTTAATAACATTAAATAACGTGAGTGTTAAGTAAAATCTCTCTCCTGCATGTCTTCAGTGCAGTAATGTAATCAATGTAAATAATTAGTGGTTCATGTGTGTTTATAATAGCCTAAGAGTTACCTTATGTACTTCACTGTATTGTAGATTTGAATGTTTTGTGACAAGTTTGTTATTGTTCGCCACCTTGTTAAAAGTTTACAGGATGAAAAACGTGGCTGTAGTACAGTTATAACGTAAGCAGCGACCAGTCGCAAGTATGGTTTGAAGACGTTAACTCAGGCCATTTCGAATTTATTACAAAGCCATTGCTCTTACAGCTTTTTTTGCTTTCCTACCTGGGCCGCGTTTTGAATTTGTTACTAGTGTGTTTCGTTAATATAAAAACAAAGATTTTAAAAGAGATTTTTTGATTTCGACCTTCAGAGAAACGTCCATAAAATGATTTTAAGTTAATGAAACATGAAATTCAGCGAAGTCTTTCGTGGTGGACGTTTCTGTGCAATTAACTCTTCCTGTATTCGTCTTGTGCATTCGTAAGTAAACAAATTTTACAAGTGCTAAAGGCTAAACAGTTCCAAACGCTCCGAAGCTTCACTTGAGTAACACAATAGTTTCAAAGATGTTATAGTAGTAAAGATGTTGAGTTACAAACGCTGTATAGGATGTATGGACACAGTAAGACATGCCTAAGACATGCCTTTGCTAGAGCGATTAATTTAAAAGTCGAAAAGAGAAGTAAAATTATGGACGAGAAATTTTAGAACGGCGTTCTACTGAACTGCTAAATCTACGTAAGAGAATTACTATATATAAATAATTACAAGTTTATAAGTGTAGATTACGTAATTACTTCTTGAATGAAAACATGCTTATAATTTTTTGACTTATTCCACATCGATGAAGGCAATTGTTCTTAGAATCTCGGGAAGGGACATTATCATATATCTTTTTTGGAAGTATGTGCTGTATATTCTTGTTTTGCGAGCTGTTTTACGCTCTTGAGAAATTTCTAACTGTGGATCTCAGAACAAACCATATATCTGATCCAGTCTACCTCGCTTGGCGCACCGTTACACCGTTAGTGTTGCCCGAATCACGGTTTCTCGAGAACAGGGACGTGTTGAGCACCATCACTGCGTAGCGTGAATGTTGCTCATCACAATGTCCGCTGTATCTCCACACTCAGATTCGATGGTCAGCAGTACCTGTGTGGTGGATTCGTTTCTCAACACTAGTCAACATCATTCTCCATGAGAATGTGTCGACTGACGTCGACCGAAATGTTGTTGTTAATAAGAGGCGCGTCAGAGAGCCGACGAAAGCAGGTCACGCTATAGTAGTGGCCGGCGCAAAGTTGTTCATTGATAATTACAAACATTCTGGAAGATTAGCGACAGTGAGATTGAAACGGTACATTTTTCAAGAATGATTAGACCCCACGCAGGAATCCGATCACATCTTCCAGAGGCTTCCCCATTTTGATTCCAGCGCTCCAACAATTAACGTTGCGAGAGGTCCAGCACCGTCACAGACGTCAAGTTGAAGTAGCTACCCTGTTTAGCCTAGTTCCTGGAATTGTCCCCACAGACTTTCTTAGTTCCTAAAATCCTGCGCATCTCCGATCTCTAATGAGCTTCAAATGGCTCTGAGCACTATGGGACTTAACTTCTAAGGTCATCAGTCCCATAGAACTTAGAACTACTTAAACCTAACTAACCTAAGGACATCACAAACATACATGAGAGAGGCAGGATTCGAACCTGCGACCGTAGCGGTCGCACAGTTCCAGACTGTAGCGCCTAGAAACGCTCGCAAACACCGACCGGCCTAATGAGCTTCATATCGACGATAGGTTATATTCTGTCCTCGTCCACCATTTCGTTTCGCGTGTAAATGCTGCGCGAATCAACTGAACAATTAAAATATTTAAATGTTTACGTCCACAATGACCTACGATGGATGTGCCACACGCATAACAGTTGTCAGAAAAACAGATGTCAGGCTATAAAATTCTCTGGGTGACTTCTAAGGAAATGTAGCGTATCTACAAAGAAGTCTTCTTACAGAACCTATGTCCGACGCTGTCTGGACTGTTATTTCTCTGTCAAGTTTCCTTAACAAACGGAATTAGCAATTAGAAGAAGAGTTTCAGATGACTCAAAGAAGACGTGAGCAATTCGTCATGGATTTGTTTATACAGACCGAAACTGCTATAAATATATTCAAAGATACTCCAGTTCTAAAGGAAGGACAATATTAGACATCACAAAGAGGATTTTTCTTCAACTTTAAAGAAGCATCACGGAATGTATTACAACCACGGATATACCTTACGCGTGATGTCCACGATTTTAAAGTTTGTGATTTACGCGGATGCGTAAAACCAATAGTCTTTCTCATGCATTATCAACGAGTGGAATAGAAGGGTCTGCTGGTAGTAGAACGCTAACACCGATACCTACCTCGGTATCCGATGCAGCTATCGCACGGATTTCTCTACTATGGCGTTTTACTCGGAGGTATCCGGTTCGAATCGTGTTGACGGAGGAAATTTTTACCGCTAGTAGATGGTCAGAAAGGAGAGGCGGATGTGGTGGCGTTAGGTTAATGATCGCCAGAGTTTGTTCCAATTCCCTGTTTTAAATTTCATTCCTCGTCATAGTAATCGACAGGTTTACTTTTCAAATAATTTTTTACTAAGAGTATATTTCATACTGATGTCATGGGTGGCTCTTAACCACAGTGACGAAACGGCTCGTTTGCGGACTCACGTTAACTGGAACGTTTTGTCTTCTGTTAGCGTATACTTTCGCAACCTGTATAACGCATCTGTGCTTTAAAATGGTTCAAATGGATCTGAGCACTATGGGACTTAACTTCTGAGGTCATCAGTCCCCTAGAACTTAGAACAACTTAAATCTAACTAACCTAAGGACATCACACACACACATCCATGCCCGAGGCAGGATTCGAACCTGCGACCGCAGCGGTCGCGCGGTTCCAGGCTGTATCGCCTAGAACCGCTCGGTTACCCCGGCCGGCCATCTGTGCTTTCATTCGGGTTCGTTGCCTGGTGCAATACTTTCTGCAGGAATCTTTTCGTTGACTTGTGTTCTTTTTTGTGAGCTGCGTGTCAGAGCTAATCAAGTAAGTTACTGTATATTGTCAGTAGCCGTGCTGGGTGAGAGAAGCGTGCAGCGTCGTGTTTGCAATATCGATTCTGGCGAAAATAGCAAAGAGACAAGAAGATGATTCCGAGTGCTACAGCTAGACACGACATGAGACGCCTTGCAAAAAGTACCTGTCCAACGGGCGAATTATCATCAACAGTCACATGTAGGTTTATCATATTTTTGAGTCCAACCCAGGACCTATTTTTGAAATTAGTTAGATCAGTTTATTTATTCAGTTCTATTTTTCACTAGACAAAACTTTCTTCAGAAATAGTACTCGTATCTAATAGTGTGGTATGAAAACGCAGTCTCTTTAGCAGTACATGCAGATCACTGTTATTCCCATCTTTGGCTTTAAAAAAGGCTACTTACGCTTGGCGAAACAGTATCATTAACGGCACCCTTAGGTTTAGCTGTCTTCACGTGGTCTCCTGTATCACTCTTTATGTGCAACAAAAAATTCTCCTGTACATAATGTTCAATAATCACATTCATTTTTACTGCCGTTGCACAGTTTCAAACATTTTATTCCTGTTGCAGGTTAACATTAAACACATGCTTTCTTTTTCCCATTGCCAAATGATGAGACGAAGAAGGCAGAAAGAAAAAGTAATCAAAAACGTGTAGATAAGTTACTTCAGACTCGAAAACATCCGAAACACGTCGTCCCCGCTTGTTGCTAAATGACTAAGTGAAAATTTGTCGGGCAGCCGGTAACCATGCCTCCTCATCGAAGTCAGACCTTGTTCCACGTTCGGCTGAGACGGGAACGACAGAAAGAGATTGTGTATAAACGTGATGTCGAACATGTAGGTGTAACGTTAAAAAACAAAAAATTTAAACAGACGTCGATAGTCATAAAATTCTGAAACCCGGGACATTTTTGCAACACAGCACTTTGCTCTCGACATCACTAGAGAACTAGGACTGTTAGCGCTAATCGCGGACTTATGGTAAGCCCGGTCATATGATCTCATTCTGTGAGAGACTGTGGGTTCAAATGGCTCTGAGCACTATGGGACTTAACGTCTGAGGACATCAGTCGCCTAGAACTTAGAACTACTTAAACCTAACTAACCTAGGGACATCACACACATCCATGCCCGAGGCAGGATTCGAACCTGCGACTGTAGCAGCAGAGCGGATCCGGGCTGAAGCGACTATAACCGCTCGGCCAGAGAGACTGTAGGAAGAAACTGTGACAACATGTTGAAACTTCAACAATTTTAGATTTATACAGTAGATACTAACAGTCGAAATCGCCTTCTTTTCTATTTTTGAGGCCGTTTCCGGTTATCATAAACATTATTCGACTACAAGTAATTTACTTAAACTACCAAAAGGCAACCGTGACTACCTGTTTTCTTCTCAACGGCTACGAATACTCCGCTATACAACTTCCACGGCTTGAACCACCCAGGAAAACCGTGAGATAAAATACCCCGTACAATGGAGTGACACTGCGAAATCTGTGTCTGAAGCTGTTAACTGATTGTATGTTATTGATGTAAATTTATGGATTAGCGATGTTGAGTCGAAATATTATTTCTTCTACTGTAGAATTTGTAAATATGGTAATATGCAAACAAATGAATCAAAATATTGGGAGTATCTGCTTAATAGCGTGTTGGTCCAACTTTGGGGCACAATACAGTATTTATTCTGCGTGGTATGGGTTCGACAAGTTCCCGGTAGGGTTCCGGAGCTACGTGGCATCAGACGTCTACGCACAAATTTCGAGATTCCCCGGAATTACAGGCCGGCGGTTTGTGGGAGCAGAGTTGCCGCTCGGTAGTGGTCTTCAGTATCATGCTCCTCAAATCACTGGAACACGATTCTGGCCTTATGACAATCGTAGTTGTCCTGCAGGAAGATGCCATAGCCGTCAGGGAAAATACGCTCCAGGACAGGAAACAAAAGCGACGCATAACGAAGGAATTATCTGAATGGGACGGAAGTCGATAGACGTGATTTACGTGTACAGACAAACAAATAATTATGGTTTCAGACAAGAACTGACGATTTACATAGAAAGGAAAGGGAGATTCAAACTGAGCAAGTCTCTAACACGTTGGTACACCTCTGGTCCTTACGCAAACTTAGCATATACTTGATATAGTGGCTGGGTGTGTTCCTGAGGTATACTGTGCCAAATTCTGTCCAATTAGTGCTTTAGACCGTCAAAATCGCCTGTTAATTGGACGGCCCTGTCCATAATGCTCCAAACATTCCCAACTGGGGAGATATCTGGCGACCTTAGTGGCCAGGGTGAGGTTTGGCAAACGTGAAGGTAGGCAGTAGAAACTCTCGTCAAAAAAAGAGAGAGTAGAATATCGTCGACGTACGGCTGTGTTGTAAGGGTGCTGACAACAAAGGGATCCTGCTATGAAAAGCTATGGCAACCCAGACCTTCACTCGTGGTTGTCGGGTCGGATGGCGAGCGACAACCAGGTTCTCACCTCGCCCCTGTCCAGTGCCTCATGGAGTCGCACGGTCGCAGCAGCAAGTCATTCGCGCCACTTTTGTAACTGCCGCTGCTGAATGACGTCTTGTGATGGCACCAGCATAGCGATGCGGATGGAAAGCTCTTACGCGCCATTTAGTAACATTAAGGCTGCCCTACGGCCCGCAGTTAACTCAACCTTTTCATTACTGAAAACTGACAAATTGCCACATTAAAGATCATGGATTTAACTAAGCAGTGCCATTAAACAGTCAAGATCATAGCAGAACATGTTGACAAGAGTGAAAGCACAAAGATAAGTCTCTAGTTCCATCCTAGAACATTAAGGAAGAGTCTCTCTCAGATATAGCTTAATCTGGAAGATATGGTCTCTAAATCTATGTCTGTTGTTTGGGTCCCTTACCAGTAAACTAACCAATGTGATAAATTGTATTTGGATCGTACCCTACAAATGTTTCCCGTGACATTATCGGTGCCGTTACTAACCGCACCAAATTTTTTAACAAAAATCTGATCCCCTGGCTTAAATTACGTGGGCTGTCTCCCCACTTCACTGTGCTGCGGAAGTCTTTTATCACTAATGCATAGAGTTTTCCTTGCCCGTTTAAGCAAGTCACGTCTTTCGTATGCACAGTGTCAACCTTCTCCGGCAATTAATTGTTCAAGGACCACAGACTAGAGAGGACTGGAGTAGTCTGGAATCAAAACGTGAGACTGGCCAGGATGCACTATATGGACAGTGGTGATAAACGCATAGCTTAACCAACACCAAAACGTATTATATTTAGTGTGATCGTCGTGATGAAAAGGGAAGAGAGCTGGTTAACGAGCTCCACAAGTGAGGGATTCGAGTAATAACATGCTATAGTAGTATTCGCTATTCCTTCACGAAGCAGAAGTTTCTATGTGCCACAAAAGTAAAAGCGCTAGTATTATGCGACTGTAGAGTCCTACAAGCTCCAAACGTTCCGAAACATCTGATAGCCGTAGGTGTATTAACGTCGCTCTTGAGAGCAGCCAGCATAAGGGTGAGCTCAAGTCAATGCACACGAGCACAAATCGATTCCCCTCTTTTGATCTAGTTAACAGACCAACACAGTCAACATACACCATGTGCGTCAGAGTCTGAACGGCATTGTAAGACAGTAAACCACGATGGTTTGCTAATGCTACAAGTCTTGTAGGACTGTACCAACTTCTGGATCTGCTTGTTCATCCCTTTCCAAATAAAATTCCCGCAGGTCTTTATTCTGGTTTTATTACCTGAATGCCCCGCTACAGATATTCCATGAGAATACTCAAACATGCATAGCACGAGTTCCAGTGGTAAAATAATTTTATCTCCATGATGTCCTCAGGCCTTACATTCTCCATTAAGCATAAGGTTTGACTGTCTTCCCCTCCCTCACCGCTCTTCAGCAGAAATCAGCTCGGGTACTGCGTCTTATAGTTGGGCAACGTTCTTAAATAGAAGAGGAAGCCTTCTCAAAATATGGCACACCACTGTACCTGGTTCGATGCCAGTTATCTACACCTCTTTTGTCTTGTGATTATCTCCCTAGGTGTCTTCGCCGAACATGCTGCTCAGACCACCCGAGATGATATTCTCCACCCCTCGAGTAGGCTATATTCAACCCTGAAATAAAAAGGGAATATCTTCACCGCCCACCTGGCTACACACTCTGTCCGCCTTGGCCACAAGAGCACTAAGCTAGGGTCTTGGTTATTATTTTCTAGCTGAAGGACCCGGTGCTCCAAATTCATTTTTAATTTCTGTAAGGCAAATAAAACGGCCAAGGCTCAAGTTTGCACACCGAGCACTTAGCGTCCAATGAGGGAAGGCCTGAGAAGCATAAGCCACCGGCCCCCTCCCATTGCGATATTCCTGAAGCAAAACTGCGGCCATCCACTGCACTGTCTGTCTGGGCAATAAACTTCATTTTGTAATCAGGCTTTGCCAGCGCGGGTGCACCTGCCAGTGCTGTTTTTAAACGTTAAAAGGACGCTTGCTGGTAGGAATCCCACCCACACTTTTTTAACTTTTTCTTTGGTTAATTAAATTGCGTTTATAACTGAGAAAAATTGGGGGTGAACCTTCGGAAAAAAAATCGCCATCTCTATGGGGTGCGCAATTGCCTTTAAATTCCTGGGTGGTGGGCAGGTGCAAATCGCTTCCGTTCGACTCTGGCCAATACTAACGCCCAATGAAGAAACTATATATCCAAGGAACTATATCCCTGGCTGGACTAATATGGTCTTAGATGGTTTGACAGTAAAACTGGCTTCATGCAAAAGGTTTAGGACCTCCCAAACATGACCCAAGTGCTTCTGTAAACCTCGACTTAATATATACACATTATCCAAGTAGTGACAAATGCAACTGTGCCTGAAATCACAACTAATATTTCTAAAATATGGGACAATACTGCTGCTCCTGTTGTGAGTACAAAGGAAATAAGAATGTGCTCCAACAGGTTCTAGTCAGTACAAATACAGTTACTGGCTCTGAATCTTCCGATATGGCAGTTGAAAATAAGCCTGGTTATGTGGTGAACACCGTACCCTTTTGAAATCACGAAGAACATTGGTAACGAAATAGACGGTAAGACCATATCATTATTAAGTGCAACTGCCCTCAGGTTTCAGAACAGGAAAAATGGGACACGAATATGGATACTTATATGGTCTAGTTACTCCTTTTTTTTTTTTTCGTCAGTCTACTGAGTGGTTTGATGCGGCCCGTCACGAATTCCTTTCCTGTGCTAACCTCTTCATCTCAGAGTAGCACTTGCAACCTACGTCCTCAATTATTTGCTTGACGTATTCCAATCTCTGTCTTCCTCTACAGTTTTTACCCTCTACAGCTCCCTCCAGTACCATGGAAGTCATTCCCTTATGTCTTAGCAAATGTCCTATCATCCTGTCCCTTCTCCTTATCAGTGTTTTCCACATATTCCTTTCCTCTCTGATTCTGCGTAGAACCTCCTCATTCCTTACCTTATCAGTCCACCTAATTTTCAACATTTGTCTATAGCACCACATCTCAAATGCTTCTATTCTCTTCTGTTCCGGTTTTCCCACAGTCCATGTTTCACTACCATACAATGCTGTACTCCAGACGTACATCCTCAGAAATTTCTTCCTCAAATTAAGGCCGGTATTTGATATTAGTAGACTTATCTTGGCCAGAAATGCCTTTTTTGCCATAGCGAGTCTGCTTTTGATGTCCTCCTTGCTCCGTCCGTCATTGGTTATTTTACTGCCTCGGTAGCAGAATTCCTTAACTTCATTCACTTCGTGACCATCAATCCTGATGTTAAATTTCTCACTGTTCTCATTTCTACTACTTCTCATTACCTTCGTCTTTCTCCGATTTACTCTCAAACCATACTGTGTACTCATTAAACTGCTCATTCCGTTCAGCAGATCATTTAATTCTTCTTCACTTTCACTCAGGATAGCAATGTCATTACCGAATCGTATCATTGATATCCTTTCACCTTGTATTTTAATTCCACTCCTGAACCTTTCTTTTATTTCCATCATTGCTTCCTCAATGTACAGATTGAAGAGTAGGGGCGAAAGGCTACAGCCTTGTCTTACTCCCTTCTTAATACGAGCACTTCGTTCTTGATCGTCCACTCTTATTATTCCCTCTTGGTTGTTGTACATATTGTATATGACCCGTCTCTTCCTATAGCTTACCCCTACTTTTTTCAGAATCTTGAACAGCTTGCACCATTTTATATTGTCGAACGCTTTTTCTAGGTCGACAAATCCTCTGAACGTGTCTTGATTTTTCTTGGTTTCCATTATCAGCCGTAACGTCAGAATTGCCTCTCTCGTGCCTTTACTTTTCCTAAAGCCGAACTGATCGTCACCTAGCGCATTCTCAATTTTCTTTTCCATTCTTCTGTATATTATTCTTGTAAGCAGCTTCGATGCATGAGCTGTTGAGCTGATTGTGCGATAATTCTCGCACTTGTCAGCTCTTGCCGTCTTCGGAATTGTGTGGATGATGCTTTTCCGAAAGTCAGAAGCTATGTCGCCAGACTCATATATTCTACACACCAACGTGAATAGTCGTTTTGTTGCCACTTCCCCAAATGATTTTAGAAATTCTGATGGAATGTTATCTATCCCTTCTGCCTTATTTGACCGTAAGTCCTCCAAAGCTCTTTTAAATTCCGATTCTAATACTGGATCCCCTATATCTTCGAAATCGACTCCTGTTTCTTCTTCTATCACATCAGACAAATCTTCACCCTCATAGAGGCTTTCAATGTATTATTTCCACCATCTGCTCTCTCCTCTGCATTTAACAGTGGAATTCCCGTTGCACTCTTAATGTTACCACCGTTGCTTTTAATGTCACCAAAGGTTGTTTTGACTTTTCTGTATGCTGAGTCTGTCCTTCCGACAATCATATCTTTTTCGATGTCTTCTCATTTTTTCTGCAGCCATTTCGTCTTAGCTTCCCTGCACTTATTTATTTCATTCCTCAGCGACTTGTATTTCTGTATTCCTGATTTTCCAGGAACATGTTTGTACTTCCTCCTTTCATCAATCAACTGAAGTATTTCTTCTGTTACCCATGGTTTCTTCGCAGCTACCTTCTTTGTACCTATGTTTTCCTTCCCAACATGATGGCCCTGTTTAGAGACGTCCATTCCTCTTCAACTGTGGTGCCTACTGCGCTATTCCTTAATGCTGTACCTATAGCGTTAGAGAACTTCAAACGTATCTCGTCATTCCTTAGAACTTCCGTATCCCACTTCTTGGCGTATTGATTCTTCCTGACTAATGTCTTGAACTTCAGCCTACTCCTCATCACTACTATATTGTGATCTGAGTCTATATCTGCTCCTGGGCAAGCCTTACAATCCAGTATCTGATTTCGGAATCTCTGTCTGACCATGATGTAATCTAATTGAAATCTTCCCGTATTTCCCGGCCTTTTCCAAGTATACCACCTCCTCTTGTGATTCTTGACCAGGGTATTCGCTATTACTAGCTGAAACTTGTTACAGAACTCAATTAGTCTTTCTCCTCTTTCATTCCTTGCCTCAAGCCCATATTCTCCTGTAACCTTTTCTTCTACTCCTTCCCCTACAACTGCATTCCAGTCACCCATGACTATTAGATTTTCGTTCCCCTTTACATACTGCATTACCCTTTCAATATCCTCATACACTTTCTCTATCTGTTCATCTTCAGCTTGCGACGTCGGCATGTATACCTGAACTATCGTTGTCGGTGTTCTGATTAGAACAACCCGGTCACTGAACTGTTCATAGTAACACACCCTCTGCCCTACCTTCCTATTCATAACGAATCCTACACCTGTTATACCATTTTCTGCAGCTGTTGATATTACCCGATACTCATCTGACCAGAAATCCTTGTCTTCCTTCCACTTCACTTCACTGACCCCTACTATATCTAGATTGAGCCTTTGCATTTCCCTTTTCAGATTTTCTAGTTTCCCTACCACGTTCAAGCTTCTGACATTCCAGGCCCCGACTCGTAGAACATTATCCTTTCATTGATTATTCAATCTTTTTCTCATGGTAACCTCCCCCTTGGCAGTCCCCTCCCGGAGATCCGAATGGGGGACTATTCCGGAATCTTTTGCCAATGGAGAGATCATCATGACACTTCTTCAACTACAGGCCACATGTCCTGCTGATACACGTCACGTGTCTTTAATGCAGTTGTTTCCATTGCCTTCTGCATCCTCATGTCGTTGATCATTGCTGATTCGTCCGCCTTTAAGGGCAATTTCCCACCCCTAGGACAAGAGAGTGCCCTGAACCTCTATCGGCTCCTCCGCCCTCTTTGACAAGGCCGTTGGCAGAATGAGGCTGACATCTTATGCTGGAAGTCTTCGGCCACCAATGCTGATTACTCCTATCCTGAGTATTTCGCATACAGCTATCTTCAGTTGCTTCTTGCGCGGCGTGATAGATAATATAGAGGGAGTCTAACTGGAACAATATCACCTAATTCTCTTTTATACTGCCTGCACTTTACTAGCCCTAACGTTAACTTCTTCAACCGACCCATCCAACTGTTCCCGCTGCTTTGGGCGCAATTGGTTGATTGGTTGGTTAGTTTGGAGTATAAAGGGACCAAACTACAGGGTCATCAGTCTCTTTTTCCTGACGCAAGTAAAGCTCAAGGTTCAAAAACACCCAACACTACACCTAAAAAGAAAACGAATGGAACGAACAAAAAACGGGGAAAACATACACCACAAGGAAAAGTTGAAGAAGTTATTAAAACCATAGAGAAGATGGTCTGCGCTGGCTGACCGCAATAATAAAATAGGATGAGCCAGCCACTCTGCAACACATTGAAATGTTTACCAAAAAAAGACAAGGCGTGACGAACACATTAAGGGAAAAGATGACCACCAAGACAAACAAATGCAAAGAAAGTGTACAGAGTTAAAATTGATGGAGGGTGGCAACCTTAGAGAGAAGGCGAAATGCCCACCCTTAGATGGTGTGATAAAAATACCCCTCTCGAACAAAACGTAAAACTTAATCTGTTGTTAAGGCAGTGTCACCCAACATCGAAGGTAGGGTGCTGAGAAGGTTCAAAGTCCGCCGCAGAGTCGCTAAAAGCGGGCAGTCCAGACAGATGTGGACTACAGTCGTATGTGAGCCACAGTGACACCGAGGTGGGTCCTCGTGACGCTGGTGTTAGCCATGTGTTAGCCACGTAAGGCCAAAACGGAGCCAGCAGAGAACAACAGAGTCCCTGTGAGAGGCCCGCATGGAGTTGTTCCACACAGTCATAGTCTTCTTAAGGGCACGCAGTTTGTTGTGCGTACTGAGATTATGCCACTCCGTCTCCCAAACTTGAAAAACCTTGTGGCGTAATAATGATCGCAGGTCAGTTACAGGGATGCCGATCTCCAGAAGCAGGTTCCGTGCAGCCTGTTTGGCCAGACTGTCGACAAGTTCATTTCCTGAGATTCCGACGTGGCCTGGCGCCCACACAAACACCACGCAACAACTGGGCCGTTCCAGGGCATAGATGGACTCCTGGATAGTCGCTACCAAAGGATGGAGGGGATAGCACTGGTCAGTAGCTTGTTGGCTGCTCAAGGAGTCAAAAAATGGTTCAAATGGCTCTGAGCACTATGAGACTTAACATCTGAGGTCATCAGTCCCCTAGAACTTAGAAATACTTAAACCTAACTAACCTAAGGACATCACACACATCCATGCCCGAGGCAGGATTCGAACCTGCGACCGTAGCAGTCACGCGGTTCCAGACTGAAGCGCCTAGAACCACTCGGCCACGCCAGCCGGGTGTGTGTGCTGTTCTTAGCATAAGTTAGTTTAAGTTGTGTGTAAGTCTAGGGAAAGATGACCTGAGCAGATTGGTTCCTCAGGAATTCCTTACAGGAGAATAGTTATCGGCGTCACGACGTGGGAACGGTACGTTACGCACGCTTTCAAGTACTTGACACCACACGCGTTACAGCAGTCCGATAATAATCAAGTAGCAAACACATACAACATGTCCTAATGGTTTTCAAAGATCAGTTAAAGTAATACTGTTTAGTGGCTGTGCACAGAAGCTTTTCATTTCGTTACTCACCTTAATACTGACTGTCGTAACTGTAGCAAGCAGAAAGATTGTTTGAGTTTACTCATTGCTAAGGACTGTCATTTACTTATGCCACAAGCTATACATTAGAACTGTACTTTGACAATGAAATTCAGTGTCCAAATTACGTTAAGTCTTATACCATTTTTTTTATTATGACATTTACTCTATTTTTAACAAATGAATTAATACTGGCTTTTGCATCATTCTATTTCTGACATTAATAACATAACAACCAACTATTTCATTATTAGGTAACTGTCCAAAGTTGGAAAAATTATGTTTTCATAATTTAATAAATTAATGTTTACTTCATTTTCAGTTCATTTTCTGATTATCTCGGTTCATACAAAGAGATAAGATGGATACTACTTGGAAACTTAGTAAAATTAGTCACGTGACAATATGCACGAAAACATTCTTATTTTGGTAACAAAATTCCAAATATGCTGGTCAGTCTACTACACTTGTAGTTATAAAAAATCTAGAACTTGCTTCACTTCATGATGCCGTTAGTTTTGTCGAGTGGCTTCATTTAGCGGTAAACAGGGCACAGGTTGCTCTTCTTGTCATACCATAGCCAACAGCAAGGCCCTACAGTATTCTTGAAGTTATGTGAACCACTTTCGCTGCAATTGTACTGTGCCCAATGAATACCCTAGCTTGCCCATATTGAACATTCCCCGAAACAACCAATTCAGTGTTCACTCCTCCCAGTTCGGAAACAGACTTTTTGTCTCCGTACTTTTGCACAGCCACACCGGCGAATACACACAACCAGCGACACCAACTGCTACTTTTTTGGCGCGCTCGCACGGTCAGCGATAATGCATTTCCAATTTATTACACTCTTTGACAATAGCTTTTCCCTGACTAGACCAGCGCGTCTACTTACAAAATGTTAACATTCCACGCGTATTCTCTTTCTCGAATAATAAATATCATTTGTAAATTGACAACATATTTAGAAGAATAACATTCAGCACAACTAATAAAGCAAACT
This sequence comes from Schistocerca gregaria, assembly GCF_023897955.1. Taxonomy (NCBI): domain Eukaryota; kingdom Metazoa; phylum Arthropoda; class Insecta; order Orthoptera; family Acrididae; genus Schistocerca; species Schistocerca gregaria. Next base: position 427,820,636 of record NC_064922.1, read on the forward strand.
TTGCAAAACACGTAAACAATGTATGATCATCACAGATGTGTGGTGTTACATTATGACAAGTCTTCAGGAATTTTGTTGCAATTCAGAATTACAACGGAATGAGAGAACGTTTCCAAATAGCTTCCCAAAATAGTTTTAGACCTTGTACTCAAAATCAGCACTATGGTAAAAACATTAACAAGAATATGCAAGGTTCTTAACTCACTGATATTGTTGTTGTTGTCATCTTCAGTCCTGAGACTGGTTTAATCCAGCTCTCCATGCTGTTCTATCCTGCTAAAGCTTCTTCATCTCCCAGTACCTACTGCAACTTACATCCTTCTGAATCTGCGTAGTGTATTCATCTCCTGGTCTCCCTCTACGATTTTTACCCTCCACACTGCCCTCCAATACTAAATTGGTGATCCCTTGATGCCTCAGAACATGTCCCACCAGCCGATCCATTCTTCTAGTCAAGTTGTGCCACAAACTTCTCTTCTTCCCAATCCTATTCAACACCTCCTCATTAGTTATGTGATCTACCCACCAAATCTTCAGCATTCTTCTGTAGCACCACATTTAGAAAGCTTCTATTCTCTTCTTGTCCAAACTATTTATCGTCCATGTTTCACTTCCATACATGGCTAAACTCCATACAAATACTTTCAGAAATGACTTCCTGACACTTAAATCTATACTCAATCTTAACAAATTTCTCTTCTTCAGAAACGGTTTCCTTGCCATTGCCAGTCTACATTTTATATGGTCTCTACTTCGACCTTCATCAGTTATTTTGCACCCCAAATAGCAAAACTCCTTTACTACGTTAACTGTCTCATTTCCTAATCTAATTCCCTCAGCATCACCCGACTTAATTCGACTACATTCCATTATCCTCGTTTTGCTTTTGTTGATGTTCATCTTATACCCTCCTTTCAAGACACTATCCATTCCGTACAACTGTTCTTCCAAGTCCTTTGCTGCCCCTGACAGAATTACAATGTCATCGGTGAACCTCAGAGTTTTTCTTTCTTCGGATTTTAATACCTACTCCGAATTTTTCTTTTGTTTCCTTTAAAAAATGGCTCTGAGCACTATGGGACTTAACATCTGAGGTCATCAGTCCCCTAGAACGTAGAACTAATTAAACCTAACTAACCTAAAGACATCACACACATCCATGCCCGAGGCAGGATTCGAACCTGCTACCGAAGCAGTCACGCGGTTCCGGACTGAAGCGCCTAGAACCGTTCGGCCACAACGGCCGGCTGTTTCCTTCACTGCTTGCTCAATATACAGATTGAATAACATCGGGGAGAGGCTACAAACCTGTCTCACTCCCTTCCCAACCACTGCTTCCCTTTCATACCCCTGACTCTTATAACTGCCTTCTGCTTTCTATACAAATTGTAAATAGCCTTTCGCTCCCTGTATTTTACCTCTGCCACATTCACAATTTGAAAGAGAGTATTCCAGTCAACATTGTCAAAAGATTTCTCTAACTCTACAAATGCTAGAAATGTAGGTTTGCCTTTCCTTAATCTAGCTTCTAAGATAAGCCGTGGGGTCAGTATTGCCTCACGTGTTCCAGTATTTCTACGGAATCCAAACTGATCCTCCCCGAGGTCGGCTTCTACTAGTTTTTCCATTCGTCTGTAAAGAATTCGCGTTAGTATTTTGCAGCTGTGACTTATTAAACTAATAGTTCGGTAATTTTCACATCTGTCAACACCTGCTTTCTTTGGGATTGGAGTCATTATATTCTTCTTGAAGTCTGAGGTTATTTCGCCTGTCTTATACATCTTGCTCACCAGATGGTAGAGTTATGTCACGACTGGCTCTCCCAGGGCCGTCAGTAGTTCTAGTGGAATGTTGTCTACTCCCGGGGCCTTGTTTCGACTCAGGTCTTTCAGTGCTCTGTCAAACACGTCGCGCAGTATCGTATCTCCAATTTCATCTTCATCTACATCCTCTTCCATTTCCATAATATTGCCATCAAGTACATCGCCCTTGTATAGACCCTCTATATACTCCTTCCATCCTTTCTGCTTTCCCTTCTTTGCTTAGAACTGGGATTCCATCTGAGCTCTTGATGTTCATACAATTGGTTCTCCAAAGGTCTCTTTAATTTTCCTGTAGGCCGTATCTATCTTACACCTAGTGAGATAAGCCTCTACATCCTTACATTTGTCCTCTAGCCATCCCTGCTTAGCCGTTTTGCACTTCTTGTCGATCTCATTTTTGAGACGTTTGTATTCCTTTTTGCCTGCTTCATTTGCTGCATTTTTATATTTTCTCCTTTCATCAGTTAAATTCAATATTTCTTCTGTTAACCAAGGATTTCTACCAGCCCTCGTCTTTTTACATACTTGATCCTCTGCTGCCTTCACTACTTCATCCCTCAAAGCTACTCATTCTTCTTCTACTGTATTTCTTTCCTCCATTCCTGCCATTTGTTCCCTTGCGCTCTTCCTGAAACTCTGTACAACTTCTGGTTTAGTCAGTTTATCCAGGTCCACCTCCTTAAATTCCCACCTTTTTGCAGTTTCTTCAGTTTTAATCTACAGGTCATAACCAATAGATTGTGGTCAGAGTCCACATCTGCCCCTGGAAATGTCTTACAATTTAAAATCTGGTTCCTAGATCTCTGTCTTACCAACATAAAATCTATCTGAAATCTGTCAGTATCTCCAGGCGTCTTCCATGTATACAACCTTCTTTTATGATTCTTGAACCAAGTGTTAGCTATGATTAAGTTGCGATCTGTGCAAAATTCTACCAGGCGGCCTCCTCTTTCATTTCTTAGCCCCAATCCATATTCACCTACTACGTTTCCTTCTCTCCCTTTTATTACTACCGAATTCCAGTCACCCATGACTATTAAATTTTCGTCTCCCTTCACTATCTGAACAATTTCTTTTATTTCATCATACATTTTTTTCAATTTCTTCGTCATCTACAGAGCTAGTTGGCATATAAATTTGTACTACTGTAGTAGGCGTGGGCTTCGTGTTTATCTTGGCCACAATAATGCGTTCACTATGCTGTTTGTAGTAGCTTACCCGCATTCCTATTTTTTTATTCATTATTAAACTTACTCCTGCATTACCCCTATTTGACTTTGTATTTATAACCCTGACTTCGCCTGACCAAAAGTTTTGTCCTCCCGCCACCTAACTTCACTAATTCCCACTATATCTAACTTTAACCTATCCATTTCCCTTTTTAAATTTTCTAACCTACCTGCCCGATTAAGGGACCTGACATTCCACGCTCCGACCCGTAGAACGCCAGTTTTCTTTCTCCTGATAACGACGTCCTCTTGAGTAGTCCCTGCCCGGAGATCCGAATGGGGGACTATTTTACCTCCGGATTATTTTACCGAAGAGGACGCCATCATCATTTACTTATACAGTAAAGCTATATGTCCTCGGGAATATTTACGACTGTAGTTTCCCCTTGCTTTCAACCGTTCGCAGTACCAGCACAGCAAGGCCGTTTTGGTTAGTGTTACAAGGCCAGATCAGCCAATCATCTATCAATCAGTCATCAACTGTCTAAAATGCTTACTCAGAATCAAGGGCAATGTATTGCAAAAATGATTAACAGCCACTCAATAAAACCCTTGCACAGATTAAGAACCGAAGTACACACCAATAACACTTCTGGTCTTTCTACGTTTAACGACGATAGCGGCCGTATAACAGAGGGATTTAACAGCAACAGAAATCAGGAAAATTAAATGACACCACAGCTGCGAAAAAGGACAATCATTAGATGTAGAGTGGAATGACGACTATGAAACTTTGTACCGGACCAGGTCTCGAATCCAGATTTCCCGCTTATCACGAGTGGTCGCCTTACAATTTTTTTTACTTTTTTTTCATTTTGTTCTGTATTGTTCGTTGAGTTTGATCTGGGCGGACGTCACATAACATTCGTTCAAATTGATCGTTGCCGGCCGTGGTGGTCTAGCGGTTCTAGGCGCTCAGTCAGGAACCGCGCGACTGCTACGGTCGCAGGTTCGAATCCTGCCTCGGGCATGGATGTGTGTGATGTCCTTAGGTTAGTTAGGTTTAAGTAGTTCTAAGTTCTAGGGGACTTATGACCACAGATGTTGAGTCCCATAGTGCTCAGAGCCATTTATACAAATTGATCGTTGATTCCTTATTCAGTTTTTTTTTTTTTTTTTTTTTTTTTCCATTGCAGAGGGCAGCCAGCCCTCTGAAGGAATTTGCTGAGTTACCGTGCCGGCGCCATTTGGCTATTCGTGCACGTCTCACGGCTGAACCTAATCTTCCATATGCCGTCAACCAGGTGTCCACAACAAGTACTCGTACATCCGCTATGTACATTCCCGTACAGGTCAGACGTTATACTTGAAAGTCGCTTGCCTGGTATCGCCAGATAAATACGATACTGCTGTACCTGTGTTATTCTGATTACGATGCAAAGTTCCTATGAACATGCTTGCATGCACAAAGGAACTTTGCACCGTAATCAGAATAATACAGGCACTGCACTATCGTAGAAATGAGGGAAGTATTGTATAACAAGAGACCCACATAACCGAAGCCCCCGAGAAAGACAGGCCGCGGCGGGTACGTCACGAAGGTACGCCGCGCTCGCTCAACTCAGCAGTCAACTAGAAGTGTATGTACAAACGAGAACTGCGTGTTCTACTGGAAGCCACTGTTATGGACTCTTACTGTTATTAGTCCTACAATGATACGAAGTCCACAAGCCTGCTGAAAATTTATTACGGCTGTACTAGGGTATAAAAAATTAAAATCATGCCAAAATGATTATCTGGTGCATAAGGCACCACATCTTGTATGGCATGAGAACTGTTAACCAGACTAGGCGCTTCAGTGTGGAACCGCGCGACCACTACGGTCGCAGGTTTGAATCTTGCCTCGGGCATGGATGTGTGTGATGTCCCTAGGTTAGTTAGGTTTAAGTAGTCCTAAGTTCTAGGCGACTGATGTCCTCAGACGTTAAGTCCCATAGTGCTCAGAGCCATTTGAACCCACAGTCTCTCACAGAATGAGATCATATGACCGGGCTTACCATAAGTCCGCGATTAGCGCTAACAGTCCTAGTTCTCTAGTGATGTCGAGAGCAAAGTGCTGTGTTTCAAAAATGTCCCGGGTTTCAGAATTTTATGACTATCGACGTCTGTTTAAATTTTTTGTTTTTTAACGTTACACCTACATTTTTTTGTTAACCAGAAGACACTAAAAGCTATAAACAAGCCATTATACCATTTATGTCAAAATTGATCTTAAATTTTGTCGTACGACTAGTATTCAGTTAGACCTCATAACAGCAGACTCCAGTAGGAGATGTAGTTCTCGTTAGTACGTACACACCCAGTTGCGAGTTAACAGGATTAAAAACGCATTTTGTCTGCTGAGATGAGCGAGCGAGCGAGCCTACCTTCGTGGCGTAAGCGCAGCGACCTGTCTTTCTCGTGGGCCTCGCACGTGACTCAAGACGCTGTCACAATTCCTGCTTTGCAGGACCATCCAGGAACAGACTGCTCTAGAGCAAACAGTACGGCGAGCGCCACACTTTGAAACTTATTTATTTAAATGAGTGTGTCTGTACTTAAATTAAAGAATGAAATGGGAAATTGTAGCTTCTATGTTATTTAATTCTGAAACAGCTGAGTAAAACTGTGCGTACTGAGCAAACTTTCTCTTTACATATTCTTATCATGTCAACACTGACCCACAATATTCTACCGCAACGCAATCTGACTGCTCAAAAAAATTACAACCTAACTTCAAATAATCAATTCAAAAGAATGGCCCTGACTAAAAAGAAATCTTAACGATAACCTATACATTTCATTAAGCACTTACCTCACAAAAATCTTCATTACGCGAACTACTGCCATACAGCGAGCGTCAATACTGCCAGCTAAATAAAAGATTCTAACTACTAAAGCCACTATCAATAGGCATGTGGTTAGCAAAGGAAAGATTTTGTTACAAACCAAATAATGTATTTTTTTACCTTAATAATGTGACACGAATCTAAATCGTCATTGACATCTAGTACAAACATATATAATCATGAATAATTTTCAGTCTCCAAGTCGGATACTTCCAGGTCGTTAGCCTACGCTAACATTTCAGACCTTAACCCTCCATCAATGCTAACTTCTCACATTTAACATCCATCACTGCTGGCGGTTCACCTCCAACTGCCCAACAGTACGTCCATCACTCCAAGTGACTAATTTCCAACTGCCAAACACTACTGGGAATTAACTTCCAACAACGAGTCCAACAAGCCATAGAGTCTCTTACAAAGAAAGCGCAGTCAGAGATCCAACGCAAAGCGCTGCACGGCGCTGCCAACACAGAAACAGGCCACTCGCAACTTCCACTGTTGGGGCGGCACATTGTTTTTATCGGCAGTCAGCTACACCGCCGCTACTCAGGTGTGGCGTCTGACCCATCCTGTTCGGTTGCTCGGCGGTACTGCAGGGCTCCCTTCGGTCGCGTTCCCAGTCTTGCTGATGTGCCCCGGCCTCGCACGACAACTGCCGGCGTCGCTGCACTCGGGGCGCACCCTGTGATGGTGGCTTGGTCGAGCTGCGCTCCTGCAGCTGTGACTCTGTTCGCGTGGCCAAGGCTGAGAGGCGCCTTGCTGCGGAGCATAGTTCTCTCTTCCAAATGCAATGCAAAAAAGTTATTTAAACATTAACGATGACATAACAAATGAAAAACGGAGATAATTTCATTCACAGTCACAAAAATTTGTGACTGCTAGTGAATTCCGGAAAGCATTTTCGTATTTTTTAAACAGTCATTGTCGTTTAAGCCAATACGGCTTCAAAAATTATTTTTTGTGTCCGATGACAGAGTAACTTGGATTTTTTTTAGGAAGAGCATTGTTACCTAGTTCAGTCGGCTCGTTGAGAATGCTGTGTGGTGGTGTGCTCTTATTTGTAAATATTTTTATTTTCTTCTAAGATATTCATAAAATTGGTTACTGAACGGTGCAACCAGCTACAAATACTTTTAAAATGTTTTATTACAACGACATAACTGGTTTCAAGCTGCGCAAGAATATCTGAATATTTAGTGCCATTTTATAAATTGCTTCACCAATAAAAACGCACTGAAGTGCTTCCGTTTTTAATTATGTATAACGTGAAATAGTTGCACTCATATAAGTTCCAATAGATGGCGATTTGTTTTGTGTGATCCATATGGTTTTCCAGGTCGATATCTACGTTGATGAATTACACATAGCACATACAGGGTGTTTCAAAAATGACCGGTATATTTGAAACGGCAATACAAACTAAACGAGCAGCGATAGAAATACACCGTTTGTTGCAATATGCTTGGGACAACAGTACATTTTCAGGCAGACAGACTTTCGAAATTACAGTAGTTACAATTGTCAACAACAGATGGCGCTGCGGTCTGGGAACCTCTATAGTACGATATTTTCCACATATCCACCATCCGTAGCAATAATATGGCGTAGTCTCTGAATGAAATTACCCGAAACCTTTGACAACGTGTCTGGCGGAATGGCTTCACATGCAGATGAGATGTACTGCTGGATTCTGGCGGTACACCTGGTCTTTCAAGTGTCCCCACAGAAAGAAGTCACAGGGGTTCATGACTGGCGAATAGGGAGGCCAATCCACGCCGCCTCCTGTATGTTTCGGATAGCCCAAAGCAATCACACGATCATCGAAATATTCATTCAGGAAATAAAGACGTCGGCCGTGCGATGTGGCCGGGCACCATCTTGCATAAACCACGAGGTGTTCGCAGTGTCGTCTAAGACAGTTTGTACCGCCACAAATTCACGAAGAATGTCCAGATAGCGTGATGCAGTAATCATTTCGGATCTGAAAAATGGGCCAATGATTCCTTTGGAAGAAATGGCGGCCCAGACCAGTACTTTTTGAGGATGCAGGGACGATGGGACTGCAACATGGGGCTTTTCAGTTCCCCATATGCGCCAGTTCTGTTTATTGACAAAGCCGTCCAGGTAAAAATAAGCTTCGTCAGTAAACCAAATGCTGCCCACATGCATATCGCCGTCATCAATCCTGTGCACTATATCGTTAGCGAATGTCTCTCATGCAGCAATGGTAGGGGCGCTGAGGGGTTGCAGCGTTTAAATTTTGTATGGATAAAGGTGTAAACTCTGGCGCATGAGACGATACGTGGACGTTGGCGTCATTTGGACCGCAGCTGCAACACGGCGAACGGAAACCCGAGGCCGCAGTTGGATCACCTGCTGCACTAGCTGCGCGTTGCCCTCTGTGGTTGCCGTACGCGGTCGCCCTACCTTTCCAGCATGTTCATCCGTCACATTCCCAGTCCGTTGAAATTTTTCAAACAGATCCTTTATTGTATCGCTTTTCGGTTCTTTGGTTACATTAAACCTCCGTTGAAAACTTCGTCTTGTTGCAACAACACTGTGTTCTAGGCGGTGGAATTCCAACACCAAAATATCCTCTGTTCTAAGGAATAAACCATGTTGTCCACAGCACACTTGCACGTTGTGAACAGGACACGCTTACAGCAGAAAGACGACGTACAGAATGGCGCACCCACAGACTGCGTTGTGTTCTATATCTTTCACATCACTTGCAGCGCCATCTGTTGTTGAAAATTGTAACTACTGTAATTTCGAAAGTTTGTCCGCCTGAAAATGTACTGTTGTCCCAAGCATATTGCAACAAACGGTGTATTTCTATCGCTGCTCGTTTAGTTTTTATTGCCGTTTCAAATATACCGGTCATTTTTGAAACACCCTGTATATTATAGAATTATTACTACGGCACAGTTCACAGTATTGTTAATGTCAGTACTGGACGTCCCACTTGCGCTATACACATGATGTTTCTGTGTATAATGCCAATATTATCCATTAACGAAAGGTACTTATCATTTCCTACTGAGAAAGGATATAAGAAAAGCAAAAATGATATGCGGGATGTGCAAAATGCAACACGTTAATAACGGAAAAATGTTTACACTCTAAGACGTTTGCACTGTAAGATTGAACTTATTATTAACGGGCTGTAGGACACGCTGTTTATAGCATTATTGGAAGATGGGATGAGAGCAACACATTTGTTCACCATGACATTTATATTTACACAATTTTATACCGATCTCATAAACAGGTTTTATTTTTTGGGCAGACCTCTGACTGCTAGGGGCCTAAGTTGTGTTTGCTTTTTGTGAACAGCCCAAAGAAACAAGTCGGTATCTACTGGACCATAGTTAAGTGCATACAACTACTTCACTTTATGTCTAAATAAATGCAAGAACGTCAGCCTGTTTTTATTAACGAAACAACCTATAAAGTGGAACTAAATATTCAGATATTCTTGTGTAGACTACTGTTGATCAGAGCATTTGCGTAAAATATTAGCCATCTGAAGATGGGTATGGTAGCCCAAAGCAGATTATGGCACTGAAATTAAACATTTAAAAAGTACTTGTGGCTGCTACTGTCATTCAGCAACTATCATAATGGCCGCTGAGTACAGGAGATCCAACACAGATAAAATAACATTTATAATATTGCCTTTGTCTTCACAGTGAAGAATCTGTACGTTGGCTTCAGAGTTTTGCACAGACGATTTCTTTCCAGCAATTTGTGGTTTTGTTTTAACTGTTTGATCATAATGTATTGTGGTGCTCCTTAAATCTCATTTCTAAGATTCTCTGTGTCGGGACCAGATACACATTTTAATATGCATGTGTCAGATTTCTTATGAGGATGAGTAGAGGTACATGTACTTTTTTTTTTTGTCATCAGTCTTCTGACTGATCTGATGTTTTCCATAACGAACTCCTGTGCCAACCATTTTATCTCAGAATAGAACTTGCAACCTACATCGTCAATTATTTGCTGGATGTATTCCAATATCTGTCTTCCTCTACACTTTTTGCCCGCCACAGCTGCATCTAGTACCATGGAAGTCATTCCCTGATGTCTTAACAGATGTCCTATCATCCTGTCCCTTCTCCTTGTCAGTGTTTTACACATTTTACTCTCCTCTGCGATTCTTGCGCAGAACCTTCTCATTCCTTCCCTTATCATTCCATCTAGATTTCTGCATTCTTCTGTAGCACCACATCTCAAACACTTCGATTCTCTTCTGTCCCTGTTTTCCCACAGCTATGTTTCGCTACCACACAGTTCTGTGTTCCAAACGTACATCCTAAAAAATTTCTTCCTCAAATTGAGACCTATATTTGATACTAGCAGACTTCTCTTGGCCAAGAATGCCCTTTTTGCCGGTGCTAGTCTGCTCTTGATGTTCTCCTGGCTCCATTTTGCCGACTTGGTAGTAGAATCCCTTAACTTCATCCATGTATTGACCATCAATCTTGATGTTGAATTTATGGCTGTTCTCTGCTACTTCTCTTTACTTTCGTCTTTCTTCTTTTTCTCTCAATCCCTTTCTGTACTCATTAGACTGTTCGTTCCATTCGGCAGATCATGTAATTCTTATTTACTTTCAGTCAGGATTGCAATGTCATCAGCGAATCGTATCACTGATATCCTTGCACCTTGAATTTTAATTCCACCCCTGAACCCTTCTTTTATTTCCATGATTGCTTCTTCGAAGTACAGATTGAACGGTAGGGCGAAAGACTACATTCCTGTCTTAGACCCTCATCAACCCGAGCACTTCGTTCTTGGTCGGTTACTCTTATTATTCCCTCTTGGCACTTGCGCATACTGTAAATTACCGGACTTCCTCTTGCTTATCCTATTTTTCTTATAATTTCGAACATCTTGCACCCTTTTTCAATTTCGAACGCTTTTTTCAGGTCGACAAATCCTACGAAATTGCCTTGATATTTTTAGCCTTGCTTCCTTTATCAACTACAACGTCAGAATTGCCTCTCTGGTATCTTTATATTTCCTAAAGGCAAACTGATCGTCTTCTGACACATCCTCAGTTTTCTTTTCCATTCTTCTGTATATTATTCTTGTAAGTGACTTTGATGTATGAGGCGTTAAGCTGATTGTGCGATAATTCTCGCACTTGTCAGCTCTTGAAGTTTTCGGAATTGTGTGGATGATATTTTTCCGAAACTCAGATTATATGTATGCAGACTCGTACATTCTACACAGCAACGTGATTAGTCGTTTTGTTGCCACTTCCCCAGTAATTTTAGAAATTTTTATGGAATGTTATCAATGCCTTCTGGCTTATTTGATCTTAAGTGCTCCATAGCTTTCTTAGATTCTCATTCTAATAGCGGATCCCCTATCTCTTCTAAATCGACTCCTGTGTCTTCTTCTAACACATCAGATAAACGTTCCCCCTCATAGAGGCCTTCAATGTACTCTTTCCACTAATCCGCTCTCTCCTCTGCATTTAACAGTGCAGTTCCCGTTGCACTCTTAATGTTACACTCTTCCTTTTAATTTCACCGAAGGTTGTTTTGACTTTCCTATATGATGAGTCAGTCCTTCCGACATTTCTTTTTCGATTTCTTCACATTTTTCATGCAGATATTTCCACTTAGCTTCTCTGCACCTCCTATATATTTCATTCCTCAGCGGCTTGTATTTCCTTATTACAGAATTTCCCTGAACATTTTTTTGCTTCCTTCTTTCATCGAACCACTGAAGTATTTCTTCTTTTACCAATGATTTCTTCGCAGTTGCCTTCTTTGTGCTAATGTTTTTCTTTCCAACTTCTGTAACTGCACTTTTTAGCGATGTCCATTCCTCTTCAACTCTACTGCGTAAGACAGTATTCCTTATTGCTGTTCCTATAACCTCAGAGAACGTCAGTGTATCGTATTAGCACTTCCGAATCCCAGTTCTTTGCGTATTGTACTATGAACAGCTTAAAGTTGCAGTTTATTGTTTGTGAACAAACTTATTCTAATGTTTTTCTGTCTTACACACTTAACACGATGCGCTCGTGCAATACGGATTGTAGGTGTGATGGCAACGCGAAAATGGAGTTCTGCTGCAGAGGTCGGATACTTGCGGTAACGGCATATTTGAGGAAGTTGTGGGGTTCAGGTTTTGTTTTCAAAGGTGGAGCCCCTCCACGCCCGCACCAACGTAGTGACCAAAGCAAAAGTTGTGCTGTCACCTCCGTCAACATGTTAGTTGTCTAACAAGTGGATCACAGGATGCTGGGCTGTGATGTTATCAAAAATGGCTCTGAGCACTATGGGACTTAACTTCTGAGGTCATCAGTCCCCTAGAACTTAGAACTACTTAAACCTAACTAACCTAAGGACATCACATACATCCATGCCCGAGGCAGGATTCGAACCTGCGACCGTAGCGGTCGCGCGGTTCCAGACTGTAGCGTTCGTCCACCTCTGTCGGCTTGTAATGTTATCCGTACGTCTGGATAAGACTACGCATTAACACGGTCCATCAGGTGATAAATTGTGGACGAAACGAGAATGAGGGTAGCGATTTGTAGAGCAGAGGGAAAAAAGTGCCAAGGCTCGTGCCGAGGGAAAAAAAACCTCTGCGAAAGTGGGCTGGGCAGTGGCTTACTAGCTGCGGTAGTTCATACAAGGTTGGGTTTGTTAGTGTGGGTATCATGCATCCTTACCGTGGCAGGTGATGGTGATATATCCCGGTTTGCTGCAGTCGCTGCATTGCTGGAACAATCAGGACCGTTATATAGTAGTGAGAGATCGGGGATAGATAATCTCACTGTGTGTGTGTGGGGGGGGGGGGGGGGTATCGCTTGTCTGCATGTAGTGTAAGGCAAGTGTGTTCCAACTGGATATCCAGTAATGGTGGCTGACAAACAGGGGCTCACCTGTACCGTTGTGTTGTAAGCAGGCTGTTTAGATTTTTATGTTGGTAACGCCACGTAGCGCTCTGTATGAAAATCACTCGATGTGCTGTGTGCAGTCTGTAGCTGGTTTGCATTGTTGTCTGCCAGTGTAGTGTTGGGCAGTTGGATGTGAGCAACGCGTAGCGCTGCACAGTTGGAGGTGAGCCCCCAGCAGTGGTCGATGTAGGGGGAGAGATGGAGGAGTTTTGAGGGTGGATGATCTGGACTTGTGTCCATCAGAGACAGTAAATTTGTAAGACTGGATGTCATGAACTTTTGAACACTATTAAGGTAAATTGCATTGTTTGTTCTTTATCAAAATCTTTCATTTGCTAACTATGCCTATCATTAGTTAGCGACTTCAGTAGTTAGAATCTTTAATTTAGCTGGCAGTATTGGCACTCGCTGTATTGCAGTAGTTCGAGTAACGAAGATTTTTGTGAGGTAAGTGATTCATGAAAGATATAGGTTATTGTTAGTCAGGGCCATTCTTTTGTAGGGATTATTAAAAGTCAGATTGCGTTGCGCTAAAAATATTGTGTGTCAGTTTTGTGTTGATCAGAATAAGTAAAGAGAGTAATGTCTGGGTACGTTCAGTTTTGCTCAGCTGTTTGAAAAGCAAATAATGTAAGAGGTTTATCATCACAGTCATTCATAAATTTTTCTAAGGGGACTTTTCAGTGTTTGCGTGTACTTGGCCATAGATGTTAGGTCCTTGCAAGTATGTTTTTTGGTCTATTATGTTTCCATCTATGATTGTGGTCGTAGTTCCCCCGATTCAGAATGAACGGGTTCTGTGAAATGTCTGGAGTGTCTTTATAGACTTGTGGTGAGTTTTTGGATTACCTCCGTGAGAGTCTCAAGTCGGTATTCCCGGTGAAGATCCGCGATGCGTGTGTATCGTGGAGCACTGCTTACGATTTTGAGTACTTTGTTTTGTACGATCTGCAGACGGCGCAGGCGTGTGGGCGCAGCGTATACCCAGACAGGTGCTGCATACGTCATCGGGGGTCGAATAAGTGTCACGTGCACGGACCTCGACACCCGTCTGTTCAGTGTGCTATGCCTGTTGAGCAGAGGGTAGAGCTGTGTCGTCCAGGTAACAGTTGGGGAGCTGGTGCGCGCGGGAGAAGGTAGACGCGGTGCGGCGCGGCCGCGCGCGCAGCTGGAGCGCTCGGCGGAAGTGGCGTCCTTGTCAAGGTGAAGGGGTCGCCAGTCGCCAGACGCCAGTCGCCAGGTGGCTGCCCGCCCATTGTGCCCGGTGGCTCACGCACCGCGGCCAGCGCACGCCGCTACGTGCCGCCTGGGCCGAGCCAGCACCGCCTTCCCGCAAGCGCTAGGAGAGTGGAACGTCACTATTGTTCCCCTCTAGCTCGCTCCGTATACCATTTCTCCAGATCCAGGGATCATTCCCAGATGCTGATGAAACTTGGCGAGTCAAAATAAAGCTATACGTATCTTTTCGAGTTGCCCTGTTTCACCTTTAAGAAGCGATCCTGGCACGGTCGCCAAATTTAATATTTTTGTGGGATCTAAAATTTAAAAACCTCTCTCACACCGGCCTGATTTAGCTTCACTGATCAGGATATTAAAAAATATGTGTTTATTAAGAGAATTTTCATTCACAAAGCAGGCTTATAACACTCACAGTTCAATACTGTTCTATCCTGATTAAATTGAGCTTAACTTAAATTCCATAAGGCAGTGAAGCAATTTCGAAGTCTCGGTGCGATGAAAATTGTCAGTCGATCTCCTGAAAACATTTGTAATAATAATTAACTTTCGGTGATCACATGGGGAAGACCGGAGATCTGCTGGTAAGACCGTGTTAGCCTATTTATTGGAAGTAATAAATTGGATATCTTGAGCATACAAAACGGCAGGTTCGTCCAGTGTAAATCAGACGTTCCCCACTGATCCCGTGCAACACAGCGTAGTAAGCAGACACTGTCAATAATAATCAGTTAAATAATACGCGAACACACTTACTTTAGTTTAGTTCATGTATTAAATTCCTTCTCATACAGAATCTCATCAAGATGGCGACTAGCTCAACAATAAATACATATTCATCTTCGTTCTCTCACGGTTAATCGGCAAGGTCTCCTTCATTCTTTTCATAGGAGAAAACGTAGATAGCAGAGAAACTATTCCATGGAGTAAATGGACGCTCCAAGCAATGAAAGGGCTTCAAACTGCTTTGCATTGATAATCATCGTATATTAAATTTTAGGAATCGGTAAGATAAGAAGAGATATTTCGAGTTATATAATTTATAAAATTTCTGAAAATATCGCGGAGAGACCGCTGCAAGAGACATTACAAGGTGAAACACACACAGAAATGCGATTTGGAGAGAATAGTTTGGAAACCAAGATACATCAACGGAAAAAAATGACAACACCAAGGGGCTGCGCGACATGAACCAAAGATGGTAGGTCCGTTTCTACGTCTGGAAGACGGTGTCTATTATAATTTCGCGCTAGTCACATACAGGGCGGCTCACGAAATGTTACCAATTATTTCTTTCACGATTTACGACGCACATTAGATATCCCGCTGGGATCGCTACAGCAGTACCAGCAGAGCTTGGAAAAACAAATGACTTACGACATGACGTCTAATTCACGATACTGCCGCTAGGAGACTAGTAAGTAGCAGCGGCTGACAATGGAAGACTGACGACACAGCGACGATCGGCAATTGTGTTACTTCTTCATGAAACGAAAAGCCTTGTTGTGACTCAGAGGCGTTTTCGATAACAGTTTAACACACGATGGGTCCCTTGCAAGAAGACCATCCACAGGTTGTACGATAAATTTGAACAGGAAGGAACAGTATTGGAAGCGAAGCGACCTCGGCCTAAGCCTGTTTGTTCGCCGGAGAACAATATTGAAGCGTTACGAGTTGCTGTACAGAGAAGTCCCGGGAAATCGTGTAGAAAAGCAGCAGTGCAACTGGGAATATCCAGACGCTCCGTTCAACGCACTCTTAAAAGTGACCTCCATATGTACCCATACAAGATGACCTGTGCACAGAAGCTCACTGAAGAACACAAGCAGCAGAGACTACTGTTTGCTCAGTGGGTGGAGGATAGGGAAGAAACTCTCAACAACGTTTGGTTTTCGTACGAGGCGCATTTTCATTTAGACGGTGTGGTTAACAAACAAAATATACGCTTTTGGGCCACTGAAAACCCACAAGTGCTTCATGAACGACAACATTATGCTCCGAGGATTACAGCGTGGGCACCAATTTCCAGTCACGGACTTATTGGACCCTTTTTCTTTGAAGAAACTGTGAACAGCGAGCGTTATTTGAACATGCTTCGCAATAGCTTCATTCCACAGCTTGTTGCTACTGCCTTGCCCTTCAACATGCAGCGGTTCATGCAAGATGGAGCAAGGCCACATACTGTAAACACTGTGTTGGAGTTTTTACACGAGCATTTCGACATGCGGATCATTTCACTAAGTTTTCCAGGTCCGTTCAATGACGGATAAAATTGGCCCCCCAATAGTCCAGACCTCAATTCATGTGACTTTTATCTTTGGGGGTACCTAAAGGAAAAACATTTCCCGAAACGTCCACGTGAATTAATGGAGCTCAGAAGACTTATTCTTTAAGCTTGCAGAGAAATTACGGAAGACACGTACCGTAGGGTAATCACCAACTTCAGTGTTCGTTTGAAGGAAGTTAGGAAACGAAATGGAGGACATATTGAGCATGTGTTGAGTTAGAACAAATCTCCATGGACGGCTCTTCATTGTAGTATATGTTCCTTTCAGATTGTATTGACAATAAAGTTTATATTCAAAAACAAAATGGTAACACACTTTGTTCGCCACCATGTAAGAGTGGCGCTTCTAGCGCCACTATGAAAATCAAAATCCGGCTTGCTGTAAATGCACACTGTAACGGGAGGGAGCGTTGTTTACCTTTGAGATTGGAGGTGGTGAGTTAATGTTAGTCAAGAATGCCATTAAGGCCACAGAGACGTCATTATCAACAGCTCAGTGAATTGTATCGAGGTAGTGTAATAGGGCTGCGAGAAGCTGGACGTTTCTCCTGCGATATTGCAGAAATACTTAGTAGGAATGTAGCCACTGTACGTGATTGCTGGCAGCGGTGGTCACGAGAACGTAAGGTCGGAAGAAGACCGGGCTCTGTGCGGCCACATGGCACCAGCGAGACGGAAGATCATTATTTTCGGCGTGGCGCTCTGGCGCATCGTGCTGCATCTGCAGCAGGGATTTGAGCTGCATTTGGTACCACAGTTACACATCGGTTACTTCAAGGACAGCTCCGAGCTAGACGCCATGTAGCGCGCACTCCATTGACCCCAGACTACCTCCATTTGCGATTTCAGTGGTGATAAACTTAGAGTTCATTGGAGGGTACGGTGGAGGTCTGTTGTGTTTTCTCATGAAAGCTGGTGCTGCCTCGGTGCCGTTGATGGCTGTTTTTTAGTTAGAAGCAGGCCGGTTGGAGGCATACAATCAACCTCTCAGCGTGCTGGACGCACTGGACCTTTACTTGGTTCGAATGTCTCTGAGGACTATGTGACTTAACTTCTGAGGTCAGCAGTCGCCTAGAACTTAGAATTAATTAAACCTAACTAACCTAATGACATTACACACATCCATGCCCGAGGCAGGATTCGAACCTGCGACCGGAACGGTTGCTCGGCTCCAGACTGTAGCGCCTAGAACCGCACGGCCACTCCGGCCGGCGATCTTTACTTGCAGTTATGGTCTGGGGTGCGTTTTCCTATGACAGCAGGAGCACTCTCGTGGTTGTGCAACGCTCGCTGATTGCAAATTTGTACGTCAACCCGATGATTTGACCTCTAGCGCTGCCATTCATGAACAATAACTAACTGGGGGGAGGGGGGGGGGGGCTTCCAACAGGATAACGCTCGCTCACTTACCGTTTCAAGCAGCTCACATGGTCCAGGACTGGTTTTGTGAGCTCGAGCATGAATTTTCGCATACCCACTGACCATCAGAGCCAACAGATCTAAATGTCACTGAGCCTTAGTGACCTACTTTGGAGAGAAGGGTGCGTGATTGCTATTCACCTCCACCATCATTACATGAACTTGGCACTATTTTGCAGGAAGAATGACGTAAGGTTCTTTGGAAGATCATACAGAACCTGTATTTATCCATTTCGAGCTGAGTGGATGCTGTTTTGAATGTCAGCGGTTTTCCTATACAGTATTAGCTACTGTAAAGTGATCCATATTTTTGTCCACCCCGCTACGGTCGGAGGCTCGATCCTGCCTCGGGCATGGATGTGTGTGATGTCCTTAGGCTAGTTAGGTTTAAGTAGTTCTAGAGGACTGATGACCTCAGAAGTTAAGTCCCATAGTGGTCAGAGCCATGTCCACCCCATGCGGCTCGGGGTAACAGTTTGTCGAATGGAATGACCACATAGGCAAAGCAGGTGGCGAACATTGTTTCATCGGTATGATCGTGGGAGAATTCAATCAACCTGTAAAAAGGATTGCTAACAGTATAATCGTCTGCCAATCCTAGAACACTGCTCAAGTGTGTAGTACATATACTGAACTAAAAGGGAATATCGAATGTGCCCAAAGAAGGGAAGCACGACTGGTCATAAGTTCATTTGTCTCGTGGGAGACCGTCAAGGACGTGCTGACAAACCTGAGTTGGCTTCGAGAGGGTCGGTAACTGAGCCGCAGAATCCTGATTACAAGACCTTAAAAATCATTATTAAGTGAGAAAACCAGGCATATGGTACGCCCCGCCCCCCCCCCCCCCCTCAAGCACCCCTCCCGCAGGGATCGCCGAAACCAGACTAAACAAATTATAGCGCACACAGAGGCATTTAGCACAGAGGCATTTAGTCATTTCCCACTCGTCCTAGGCGAATTTAACAGGAAGAAACCCTAACGTATAATCTGAAGTACCCTCTGCCATGCAGTTCACTTTGGTTTTCCACATTATGGATGTTATGATGTAGAAGCAAACTTGCTTACCATCATAATATTGTCGCATAACCGCAAACGCTGTTGCTATGTCGTGGCGAAGACATGCGAACCCACAAGAACGTACAGAATAACCCACCTGCAGGACGAACTGTTCGGCTTTCTGGGATAGGGAACAGCCCAAAGATCACTACAAATCCACTAACAACTTGCTGACCAAGTTATTTCAGGGGATACGTTGAACAAAGGCAAACACCCATATTTATAGCACTTACAAATTTGTGCAGACCAGATTGCAATTCTAAGGATGGAGCCGTATCTGTAGCGTATTCTCCATGTCATTCATTGTCTACGTAGAGTAAATAATAAAGGAGACTACGGGGAAATTCAGAAAGGGAACTGAAGTTCATGGGGAAAGAATAAAAATCTTAATATCTTTTGATTTTTGAATTCAGTTAGAGATGGCAAAGTTCTTGGAATACTGATTGAATGGAGCGGACAGGATCTTGAAAACAGGTTATAAGATAATCGTAAATAAAAGTAAGTGAAGGGCAATGTAATCAAGTCAGGTGACGCTGAAGGACAAGGTAAATGAAATGTTGAAAGTACTACAAGAGTTTTCTTATTCGGGCAAGTAAAATAATAGACCACATGTGGCCTACATTCAAAGAAATAGTATCGACAGCAGCGGAGAGATTTATACTAAATGCGGGACGGAATTGAAACCCTATGGTACACAAAGAGGCTAGAACTCAGTTGCACAAGCAACAAAAAAAGAATGTCACATTTAAAAGAACGCTAAATACCCTATATTGGAGAAGTTTTCCGGAAGCTCAAAATTTAACGCGAATTTTAATGCGAAACGCGTTTAACTTTTTCCACAATGAAATTCTGCCTTGAAATCTGGCAGAAAATCCAAAGATCTTGTATGTGAAGCACTCAAGCGGCTAGAAACAATACATTCACCGCACGATAAGGAATCTAATTTTACCGATGACGGTGCCACGAAACCGCAGTTACTAAATACTTTTTCCGAAATTCTTTCACCGTAGAAGACGTAGTAAATATTCCAGATTTATAAT
This sequence comes from Schistocerca gregaria, assembly GCF_023897955.1. Taxonomy (NCBI): domain Eukaryota; kingdom Metazoa; phylum Arthropoda; class Insecta; order Orthoptera; family Acrididae; genus Schistocerca; species Schistocerca gregaria. The sequence continues at coordinate 427,840,479 of NC_064922.1, forward strand.
CAAGAACTGCCACAAACATGAGTAACTTTGACATAGGTACATTAGATGTAGCAAAGCAATTTCATTCAATAAAGGCAAGGCCTCCGCTTCTGATTGTATACCAATTAGATTCCCTCCAGAGTATGCTGATATAATATCCCCGTACTTAACAATAATTTACAACCGTGGGATTGACGAAAGACCCATACCTACGGACTGGAAAGTTGTACAGGCCACACTAGGTTCAAGAAAGCAAGTAGGGGTGACTCGATGAACTACAGACCTATATCACTGACGTCGGTTTGCAACAGGATTTTGGTACATACGTTGTGTTCGAACATTCTCAGCTACCTAGAAGAAAACGATCTGTCGACACACAGTCAGCAGGGATTCAGAAAGCATCGTTCTTGTGAAACACAACTAGTCCTTTATTCGCGCGAAATAATGAGTACCATTGATAGGTGATCTCAAATTGATTTCATGTTACTAGAGCTCCAAAGAGCTTTTGACACCGTTCCTCTGAAGTGTCTTCTAATCAAATTGCGTGCCTATGGAGAATTGCCTCAGTCATGTGACAGGATTCGTGAATTCCTGTCAGAAAGGTCACCGTTCGTAATTGACGGAAAATCATTGAACAAAATAGAAGTGATATCTAGGGACTCCATTAAATTTAGGTCCCACAACAAATCACACAAATTTAAAGGGTGGCAGTTCAACTAAATACGTAATGACTACAATTAAGAACGACTTAAATTGTAACGGTCACATATATAATGTTATGGGGATGACAACCCAAAGACTGCCTTTTATTGGCTAAATAGTTAAGTCTGTCGACACTACGCTTGTCCGTCCTCAGAGTATTGCTGGACAGTGTGGGATCCTGACCGGATAGGATTGACGGTGGTCATCGAAAAAGTTCAAAGAAGGTGAGCTCGTTTTGAATTGTCGTAAAATGGTGGAGAGAGCGGCACGGATACAATACCCGAGTCGGGGTGGTAATCATTAAAGGTGATTTTCGATGAGGCGAGATCTTTTCACGAAATTTACATCTCCAGCGATCTCCTCCAAATGCGAAAATATTTTTTTATTTATTTATTTTTTTACACTTATTTACACAGGGAGAAATCGGAGCTCGCACGGATAGATTTAAGGGTTCGAGAATGGAACGTTAGAGAAATGGTTTGGAAGTAGTTCGATGAACCCTCTCCCAGACACTTAAGTGCGAACTAAAGAGTACTTACGTAGATGTAGATGTAGAACTTATGAAAGCCGAATTAGAAAAGAACTTTACAATACAATAAGGTGGCTAGCAAAAATTTCGATGAAGAGGAGAAATACGTGTGAGAAATTCACTGAGGTGACGAAAGTCATGGAATAGCTGCTGATGTTGAGTTGAACCTCATTTTGTCCGGTGCAGTGCAGCATCACGATGTGATAAGTGGTTAAAAGACACCCGCAGAAATGTTTAGCCATGCTGTCTCTATAGCTGTCCGTAATAGCGGAAGTGTTGCAAATGCAGGATTTTGTGCACGAACTCACCTCCCGATTATGTACCATAAATGTTCGAAAGGATTCATGTCGGGCGATCTGGGTAGTCAAATCATTCGCTCGACTTGTCAAGAATCTTCTTCAAACCAATCGTGAACAATTGTGGCCTAGTGACATGGCGCATTGTCATCCACAAAAATTACATCTTTGTTTTTGAACATGAAGCCCATGAATGGCTGTAAATGGTCTGCACGTAGCCGAACATAAACATTTCCAATCGTTGATCGGTTCAATTGTACTAGAGAAACCAGGCCATTCCATGTAGACACAGGCCACACCATTATGGAGCCCCCGTCAATTTTCACAGTGCCTTGTTGGTAACCTGGGGCCACGTCTACGAGGAGTCTGCACCGCATTTGAACCCTACCACCAGCTCTTACCAAATGAAACCTGGACCCACATTACCAGATCAAACCGTTATCGTCACTAGACCAGGAAAGGCGCTACAGGTGATGTTGTGCTGCTAGCAGATGCACTCGCGTCAGTCGTTTTCTGCCATAGCCCACTGACACGAAATTTTGCCGCACTAAGGGATTCGTTCGTCGAATGTCCCACATTGATTTTTGCGGTTATTTCATGCACAGTTGTCTATGTATTAGCACCGACAATTCCACGCAAACTCCGCTGCTCACGGTTAAGTGAAAGCCGTCGGTCACTGTGATGTCCCTGATGAGAGGTAATGCCTGAAATTTGGTAGCCTCGGCACACTCTTCACACTGTGGATCTCGGAGTACTGAATTCCCTAATGATTTCCACGCGTCTAGCTCCAACTACACAGCCCGCAATCAAAGTCTGTCGATCGCAGGTTCGAATCCTGCCTCGGGCATGGATATGTGTGATGTCCTTAGGTTAGTTAGGTTTAAGTAGTTCTAAGTTCTAGGGGACTGATGACCGCAGATGTTAAGTCCCATTGTGCTCAGAGCCATTTGAACCATTCAAGGTCTGTTAGTTCCCGTCGTGCGGCAATACTCATGTCGAAAATCGTTTCACCTGAGTTTAATGACAGCTCCACCAATGAACTGCCTTTTTATACCTTGAGTGCGCAATATTACCGCTATCTGTATATGTGCATATCGCTACCCCATAACTTTTGTCGCCTGAGCCTATGTTGAGATCGAATATAGATTTAAATATTAGAAAATTTTCCCGGTTATATTTGTTTGGCTGTGGGAGTGATACTTAGTTTACAAACATTAGAGACAAGAAGAGAAAAGAAGCTTTCAGAATGTGGTACTGCAGAAGATTGCCGGCCGCGGTGGTCTCGCGGTTCTAGGCGCGCAGTCCGGAACCGTGCGACTGCTACGGTCGCAGGTTAGAATCCTGCCTCGGGCATGGATGTGTGTGATGTCCTTAGGTTAGTTAGGTTTAAGTAGTTCTAAGTTCTAGGGGACTGATGACCACAGCTGTTGAGTCCCATATTGCTCAGAGCCATTTGAACCATTTTTTTGCAGAAGATTCTTGAGGTTAGATAGGTAAATGGAGCAAGTAATGGAGAAGTACAGATTCGATATGAGAAGAAAGAGGCCATATAACTATGGGAGGTAACAACTTGTGAGAAAGAACGAATCTGTAATACAGTATGGAAATTCACATGGATGAATGTGGAAGTAACTCTGCAGTTATAAAAAAATCAGTCCTCAGATTGACGATTATAACAATATGTGGAGAAATGCTGACGGATCGTTTCACATTGCTGCCTGTCAACCAACGCACACTGCTGTACATGCTATCAGCATTTCTTCAAAGATATAAAAAGAAGAGAAACATGTCATTCTTATGGTGATAGGTGGTGCTAGGGGTGACCTCAGTTCTCCCTCCGCTCCTCAATCGCGGCCCCGTGGGCGAAAGGACGTTTGTACATGCAAATCCTGCCTTTCAGTTGACGTCACTCCGCCAGTAAAAAGGGTACCTAGCGACGTCACTCAACCAATTACAATCTGTACTATAAAGGAGGCGAACTTCGCTCCCGCCAGACGGCCATCTATTGACAGCAATGATTATTTTTGAAAGCTCGAGTTTTAACTCGGGTTTGACGTAGTCCGAGGACTTCCATAGGGTGGTCAGAAACAGTCTGCAAAGCTCTCAAGGGTCTTATACGGACGTTGTGCTGAGAAACTACTATTTTTTTTTAAATCAATATTTTGCGCCGTTTCAGAGTTATTTAGCATTGAAATTAGCTTATCATGTCATTGTGCGCGCAAATTCACGCTCTTACACGTGTTAAAATGTTGTAATTCACGAACGTCTATGGGGTCTATGAGTTACGACTTTTGCAATTCTCATTACTAGCTACAGCTTGCCTTTTTACGAAAAGATAAATTTAAGCTAGGTGAGCAAATGCTACGTTTGTTCGGTTTTAACGCTTTTGACAGGCTGTCCGAATTTGCGCTCGCAGTGACCTGATTCTCTGACTTCAGTGCTGAATTGCTCGAAAACGGCACAACGTATCGATTTTTTTCTTAACAATTATTTCTCAACACATCCTCTCCTGGAACAGACTCACAAACTTTTCACGAAATGTGTCTTTCTTTTCTAAGGAGAAGGTGATGCTATATTCTTGATAGTCTAACGGTTCTAAATTCTTTTTCCTTATCCTAACTTTAGTAGTTTATCAAAATGGAGATACTAGAGGCATTTTTGAAGACAGTGTTGAATGTTATTGGTGAGTGAGAATGCTTTATGCCCAGTGCAGACTTACCGAAATCAACATGGACGACATACTTGCAGTAAGCGATCAGGAATGTGGCGTGATCAGCTTTAGTGTTGCACATGGAAAACAGCAGTTTCTCAGCTCTCTTACGAGTAGTCGTTTGCTGACTTTCCCATTATGAGAAGCACTTCTCCGAAGGCGCCGTTGCGGGATAAGGCGTAAACAAGCTGACGGCTTCCGCTCAGCTGGTATTACTCGTCCATGCGACCTATGAGGTCAGTCGGCGCTTGCCACACACTACGGCTAATGAATGACGCAGCGGGTAAACCAGGGACGTAGTAGGGAAGCGAGCAGACGCCGAAGCCTGCGGCTGGCTCATTCATGGTCTTGCGGAAGATCGGTAGCGTAATAGTTCGTCAATACTTCCTCCAGAACTTTGTGTGGGAAGTATAAGTGCTTGTCACCGAACAAACTCTTTCGAGACTAAACTTTGGAGTCGTCAGATTAGGAATCTATTGTCAATTTATTGGAAGTAGCGAGGCTGCTGATATTCTGAAGCCTTTTTATACAACCGTCAGCACGAACATTTCATATTTCCTTATAACGGAGCAGCCGTAGTTCGGCTACAGGTGTGGAACATGATAATGAAGAGTACGTGGAGACTGTAATAACTGTGTCTTCAGAAACTTCTTTGTCCAAGTCGTTGCCCATTTAAATTGGCAGGTTTTCGTCAGATCAGCGAAGTTTAGCAACGTCGTGCGTGGCCAGCGTACGTCACGTGTTGTTGGTTCCTTTCCATTCGTGTTCATGCAGTGCGGTGGAGACACCATAATGTAACGTTCTAGATCACCAGACTTCGTACCAAAAAACCTGGATTACATTCCAAGCCTCACAGCAGTGTCACATGAAGTGATGGCGTGTGACACTGTTGCATGATCCGTCCGTTGGATGGGCACGTTAAGCTCGACGGCCCACTTGGTGCTAATCAAGAGGAGCAGGCAATGTACCGGACAGCGTTTCACCCTCTAGCTCCTTCTTCTATCGTCCAACACTAACATGACATACAAAACACGCACACACACCCATTAGAATCACCTACGCTTATCAGATGCGCTCAGACACACAACACTTACATTTCGCGAAGTAAAGGTGTCACTGTGCAAGAAAGGACAGATAAATCTTTCCAGTTAGGCTGATGGAACTGCCCTTCGGCGTCTCCCATCCAACAACGCTATACGAATTTATTTTTAGTGACTACTTTGTCATTCACACGTGTCTAGATCGCCTGGTATGGACTTAACAGTTTACCGGTTTCGACTCTTACAGATCATCATCAGAACTAAACATACAACAGATACCAAGTGCAAACTTTCTTTCGGATACACATAAAATTCAGAAAGGGCACAAAAAGAGAAAAAGTAATGATATAACCAGTATCTTGTTGCGAAAGCAATTTGTCAGTCATCTAAAACCCATCTTGGTTGTATAAGCTGCCATGCCACGCCTTACAGAATCGAACAGTTGTGTTGGTGGAAGTCGCCTGACCGTGCTCGTTTTATATGCGTGGAAAGTACAACTAGAAATAATATATGGTTGAATCAAACTATAAAGTGACACTATTCTTCATTTTTAAAATATAAACAACCGCAGATCAGAATGTTTAAATCATTGTTCGGAAAACAATGGTATATTGCGTAACATCATTATGATTAATACAGTTTATAGATGTTTTTAATTCAGATAGCGGTCCCACTGGGCAGTAAACACATCACTGTAGCTGTTTGTCTACAACCCATCGACATACATTGGTTTGCTGTTCCAAAGTATATCTCGATTGACGAATCACTTTGTAACGATGGATGTAACGCTGTCAGTTCAGAAGATTAATATAATCAGTAAAATGTATATTATCTTGTGCGTTCCTCTGTAATTACGAAATTTTTCGAGGTTTGGTGCAGCAAGTCGTGTGGAGTTTCTGAATTTTTCCGTACAGAATCAAACGTTTCGCCTACTAAAACTGTTTCTATACTTTCATTGATGGGTATTGAATGAAATGTGTAACATTTTCCCTCTTAGACTTACATGTGAAAAGTAGCCCTGTCTATGGCAATCGTTGAAAATGTGTTAATGTATAAAGTTTTAGGATTTCTGTACATTTCAGAACTAGCTCGATCGGAAAACCATAAACAGTTCTGAGTAGACAGTCTAAAGAGATCGAAAATAGAAAAAATCGACACAATGATTTCCTTGTCACAACAAATTTCTAACGTAATTGTCTTCTCATTGTCAGTTTAAGAAATCTGAACGAATTGTATACTTTTCGTAGAAAACTTGAAACTTATGTAAACTTGTGTCGTAACTGACTTCATGCATTAAGACATGAACCAATTTCGTGACTGTGGATACAACTTAACGAACGGTCAAAGTGGACCAAACTTTATTGCATTTTGATCAACTTAGTAACAAAAATAAATTGTAAATCTACGAAAAGCCTACAATACACGTCATAGATGTCAAGAAAATGAAAATAATCTCAAAGTAGCTACATGATTTCACCAAAATGGACATTTAAATGTATTTGAGTTTATTGCCCCCTTACTATTTATTTTTAATGAAAACAGAAGGCAGCATTGATAACTCACGACATTTAACAGTAGAACAATAAGTATGCTTCCATGGAGAAAGTTAACTCTAAGAAATAGTTCCGAAGCCATGTTAATAAAAGTGATAACGATTGCGTGATTACGGGTTGTCAACAGATCGCAAAACAAAATCTAAAATTGCCATGTTTACGTTTGTATACAGGGTGTCCCATTTATCTTGAACACCCTAAATAAGTGTTTATCCAGATGCAAATTACAAACTGTTTCAAGCAAATGTTCTTTAGCCGTCAGGGGCACATCAGTCAGCATGATTGCCTTCGTTGTAGCTTTGTTTTCTACAAAGATATGAACAGCGGTATGACTTTTTTAAACAACATCCTGTATTTTTTATTCGGTAATTCATTTCCTCTTCTACACACCTATTCAAAAATGTAACACAGTGTACCATTCGCTGAAACACAACGTTATTAATTACATAATACAACGCCGACGTTGATGCTCCCAGCGCTTAGACCATATACACAGGGTAATGGACCACATACATGTGCTGACGTTGACAGAGGACAAATGTAAACATAAGTAGAATGCACACCCGTCATTCACCGTCAACTATTGTCAGTTGAAGAACTGTGTGAGTAGAATGTGCACCAACGACGAATAAGGTAGAAATGCTAATTACCCAGGGGGAATATAAGTTAGCAGAACAGTAATTTCAATACTGTTTTCTTATGTACGGGTACGTTTAGTACAGTAGTTTAGTTTGTGATCCCAGGTTCAAAGTCAATGTTGTGTTATGTAATTAATAACGTTGTGTTTCAGTGAATGGTACACTGTGATACATTTTTGAATAGGCCTTTAGGAGAGGAAATTAATTATCGAATGAAAAATACAATGTGCCATTTAAAAAAGTCATACTGTTGTTCATATCTTCGTGAAAAACAAAGCTGCAACGAAGGCAATCATGCTGATTGATGTCCCCCTGACGGCTAAAGAACATTTGCTTGAAATACTGTGTAATTTGCATGTGGACAAACACTTATTTAGGGTGGTCAAGATAAATGGGACACCCTGAATATCAATATCTTTCCAAGAGCATCAATCTGTAGTTATCGCATCATCTCTTCTTGATCTCGCCGGTATCTGGCTCCCATACAGCTTAAGTATTAAAATCTATAAACATTGCGTGATTTTCTCTCCAGAATTCCAGGAGACTGATATAAATTTTAGGTGAAGGTTAATTTATTTTGTTGCGTTCGTCATTAATGGTTTTACCTTTGTGTTCATTAATTACAGCTTTAGATGAAAGTCGTGTTTCATTCATAGCATAACGCGGCTCGCTTCTTGGAACCACTCCTTATCTCTAATATGTTTCCTACGTTTCTAGTCCTGAGTTATCTTTCCCTATTTAGCTGCTATCTTCTACTTCTCCAACATTAGTCAAAACACATACAGTAGTTCTCTTATTGTTTCCCTTCACTAATCGGCAGAGGCAGAATGTCATCTTACACCTACCCTTCCATGAATGTGTATCCAGACTTAGGTTTCGTGATTCGTTTACTATAAGCACTGCAGTGTAATTCGCCTAAGCCTGGACAGCCATTGTGACTACTGATCGGTTACGAAGTGAAAACTATCACAGTTCCCACTACATGAGGCCTTCATCTTACTGAAAGGATGTCGTTCCAAGATTTTCACTGCATAACCGTAGTCCAGCCGGACGAGATAAAACTACGATTTTCCAAATGGGTCTGAGCACTATGGGACTTAACATCTGAGGTCATCAGTCACTTAGAACTTAGAAATAATTAAATCTAACTAACCTAAGTACATCACACACACCCATGCCCGAGGCAGGATTATAGACTGAAGCGCCTAGAACCGCTCGGCCACACCGGCCCGCTACGATTTTCCATCGAAGGGATCAGCAACACTTGACGATGAAGGATTTGTTCATTACGAATATACGACTGCTTCAGCATGAACTCTTCTAACAATAAAATGAACAGTTAAAGCTTTCTTTGAGTGTATTTAGCAACGCGAGAGATACACTGAGGAGCCAAAGGAACTGGTACACATGCCTAATCAGGTGTAGGGTCCCCGCGAGCACGCACAAGTGCCGAACACAACGTGGCTAGGACTCCACTAATGTCGGAAGCAATGCTGGAGGTAACTGACACCATGAATCCTACAGGGCTGTCCATAAATCCGCAAGGGCACGAGGGTACGAGATCTCTTCTGAACAACACGTTGCAAGGAATCCCAGATATGTTCAATAATGTTTGTGTCTGTGGAATTTGGTGGCCAGCGGAAGTATTTTTAACTCAGAACAGTGTTCCTGGAGCCACTCTGTAGCAATTCTGGAATTGTGGGGTGTCGCATTGTCCTGCTGGAATTGCTTAAGTCCGTCGGAATGCACAATGGACATGAATGGATGCAAGTGATCGGACTTGATAATTACGTAATTGTCACCTGTCAGAGTCGTACGGTAGACGTATCAGGAGTCCCATATCAATCAAACTGCACATGCCTCACACCGTTACAGAGCCTCCACCAGCTTCGACAGTCCCCTGCTGACATGCAGAGTTCATGGATTCACGAGGTTGTCTCCATAGCCGTACACGTCCAACCGCTCGATGCAATTTGAAACGAGACTCGCCCGACCAGGCAACATGGTTCCAGTCATCAACAGTCCACTGTCGCTGTTGACGGCCCGAGGAGAGACGTAAAGCTTTGTGTCGTGCAGTCATCAAGGGCACACGAGTGGGTCTTCAGCTGCGAAATCCCATATCGATATCGATGATGTTTCGATGAATTGTTCGCACGCTAGCACTTGTTGACGGCCCGGCACTGAAATCTGCTGCAATTTGCGGAAGGGTTGCACTTCTGTCATGTTGAACGATTCTCCTCAGTTGCCGTTGATCTTTTTCCGATAGCAGCTATGTCGGAGATTTGATGTTATACCGTATTGCTGATATTCAAGGTACACTTGTGAAATGGTCGCACAGGGAAATCCCCACTTCATCGCTACCTCGGAGATACTGTGTCCCATCGCTCGTGCGCCGATTGTAACACCACGTTAAACTCTCTTAAATCTTGATAATCTGTCATTGTAGACGCAATAAACGACTAATAACTGCGCCAGACATTTGTTGTCTTCTACAGGCATTGCTGACCGCAGCACCGTGTTCTGCCTGTCTAGATATCTCTGTATTTGAATACGCATGCCTATACCAGTTTCTTTGGCGCTTCAGTGTGTATGCGGAGTTTGCTTCGGTCTTCACCTGTGTTAATATATAACAACTAAAAAGGCTGAAATATGAAATAAACATATGACCGGGGCTATACAACGGAAATGCAAATGAAGTCAATATAACAGAAAAGAAAGAGGAAGTAGATGAAGATGAAGCGAGAGATATGATGCTGCGGGAATAATTTGGCAGACCACAGAAAGATCTAAGCCTAGAAAAGGTTCCTGGAGTAGACGATATTGCCTCAGAACTGCTAATATATTTTGGAGAGCTAGTCGTAACAGAACTATCCCACTTGTTGTGCAAGATGTATCGGAATGGGTAAATATCGCTAGGCTTCAAGAATAATATAATTCCAATTCCAAAGAAAGCAAATGATGACTGGCGTACATATTAACGAAATATTAGTTTAATAAGTCATATTTGCAAATTACTGACACGAATTATTTACAGAAGAATGGAAAGACCGGTAGAAGCTGATATCGGGGAAGATTACTTCGGTTCCAGAAAAATGCTGGAATACGAAAAACAATTCCCATCCTACGAATTTTCTTAGAAGACAGGTTAAAGAAACCTCTGACACTGTTGACTGGGCCAGCCAGAATGGCCGAGCGATTCTAGGCGCTACAGTCTGGAACCGCAAGCCCGCTACGGTGGCAGGTTCGAATCCTGCCTCGGGCATGGATGTTTGTGATGTCTTTAGGTTAGTTAGGTTTAAGTAGCTCTAAGTTCTAGGAGACTGATGAGCTCAGAAGTTAAGTCACATAGTGCTCAGAGCCATTTGAACCATTTTTTTGAACTGTTGTCCGGAATACTCTCTTTGAAATTCTGAAGGTAACAGGGCTAAAACACAGATAGTGAGAGGCTGTTTATAATTTGTACAGAAATCAGACGGCAGTTACAAGAGTCCAGTGGAATGAAAGGGAAGCAGTGATTTAGAAGGGAGTGAGACAGTGTTGTAGCCTATCCCCGATGTTAATCAATCTGTACATTCAGCAAGCAGTAAAGGAAACAAAAGAAATATTTAGAGTAGGAATTAAAGCTCATAGAGAAGAAATAAAAGCTTTGAGGTTTGCCGATGACATTGTAATTCTGTCAGAGACAGCAAAGGACTTGGAAGAACGGTTGAACGGAGTGGACAGTGACTGGAAAGGAGGATATAAGATGAACATCAACAAAAGCAAAACAAGTGTAGTCGAATCAAATCAAGTGATGTTGAGGAATTAGATTAGAAAACGAGACAAAGTAGTAGATGATTTTTGCTTTTTGGGCAGTAAAATAGCTGGTGATGACCAAAGTAGAGAGGATATGAAATGTAGACTTCTGAAGAAGATAAATTCGTGATTTTTTTTGTGAATACATGTGACTGGAGTAAAGCCTTGTAAAGAAGTGAGAGGTGGTCGTTTAGAGTTTCCGGCGAGAAAAGAACAAAATGTTTCTATATTTTGCGCTACAGAAGAATGTTAGAGATTAGACGGGTTGATTGTGCAGCTAATGAGGGGTACTTAATAGAATTTGGGAGAAATAAATTTTTGGCATAACTCGAAGAAAAGAAGGGATCGTTTGGTAGGGCACATTCTGAGACATTAACGAGTCGTCATTTTAGTGCCGAGGGAAGCTTGTGGGTAAAAAATTGAGGAGGGAGGCCTAAAGACAAGTACAGTAAGCACGATGAAATGGATGCGGGCTTCAGTGATTATTCAGAGACGCAGAAACTTGCACAGGATAGAGTAATTCAGTGAGCTGCATCAGACCAGTCTCGAGACTGAAGATCCCAACACTAACAAACAGCAGTTTTGTCACTCGCTGACCATTAGAGTTCTGCAAACTGTCTTCCCAAGAAATTCCACTTCCCGTCTAAAGCTGGAGCTTTTCACAACAAACATGTCTATGCGCTTCTCCATAACTTTCGGGAAGATCGTCTCCGGATCCAACAGTGGAGACAGTCCTTACTGACGATCCGCTTTCAGCAGTGGGACACTTAACGGTTGATGTGTGAGAAGTGCCGGGATATCCATTCCGAATCTGCCAGCCGCTTAGATACGTTGACCAAAGTGGCAAAGTAGGAAATATGGCTCAGCTTTTCCCTTCGATGCTGCGCGTCGGCTTTTTGTCACGACAAACCATCGTGGCGGGTGATGTCACTCATGTGGGAAGCGTTGGATTATTTTGCTTGGGGGCGCAAGTAGAGTCAGTTAATGCTGTGTTTGCAATTTGTAATTCGTTTGTAGAGGGTGTTGTGAACTGTTAGGGTTCAAATGGTTCAAATGGCTCTGAGCACTATGGGACTCAACTGCTGTGGTCATCAGTCCCCTAGAACTTAGAACTACTTAAACCTAACTAACCTAAAGACATCACACACATCCATGCCCTAGGCAGGATTCGAACCTGCGACCGTAGCAGTCGCACGGTTCCGGACTGTGCGCCTAGAACCGTGAGACCACCGCGGCCGGCAACTGTTAGGGTGCGGACACATTATTAACCCTTTAGGTACCAGGAGTTTATGCCTGGAACCAACATGTTACTAACTTTTTCAAGTCCCATGCCTTTACCATGAAACCACCGATCGCTTTACAAGGCAGAGACATCTAGTGGAACACTCGTGTATTTTTACGAACGTAGCGTATTATAGCAGGCACTTACAGTGTTCAAACCAACAGTGGGCGTGGAGACAGTGCTATGTGATTGTAGGAGTTTGTGGCAAGTGGTTGTTTTTATGGTGGCCATATTGAGGAGATGATTCACAATGAAAGTAAGAGTATCTAAGGTTATTATAACGTACATTTCAATTTGCACCGCTACTTTTATGAGTGGTTTCGGAATGAGACCACTGGGCAGTCAGTATGTAATTTTGATACAAAATTTATTAGATTTTAGGCCCATGTGTGCTTGTTACTTAGAACTACAGAATATTTTATGAATTAAGAGTCCCTGGAACCAGCCCCGTAAAACAATTGGTTGTTTACTTTTTGCTAGCTTTTTCTAGTGTTCGTTGCTTACTATCACAATAAAATACACTCCTGCGAAAATTTTAAAATTATATTTGTTTTCATATTGTTGGCACTCAAAGGGGTAAACAAACAAATTTAACTACATGAAGATAGGAGCTGAAGTTCCTAATCAGTCGAAACTAAAACTTTATTTTTGTTTGATCTCATAACGAGTGCACACAGTGATCAGTTTACGTGAAATTGGAATTTCTTACAATATATCTTCCTTTCGACGTATTATTGAAATCATTACTATCCAGTGGAGAATAATATTAACATCTCGGAAATAAGAAAATCCCTTACTTCGACGCTTACAATATACGCAAGGCTGCAGAAATTTAGGTCGCAAATGTATACAATTCTTTCATGTAAAGTGTAAGGAAATGAATATTAATAACCCAAAGTAATTACCAGAATTTGTTAAGTTGGTAGTGAACAACATATGCCAAAACGATAAAACCAGCTTATAATAATCACCAGCTCCGTCAGAGTCTACCACCTCACGTCCGAGTGATATGAAGTGTAATTACTGCCCGTCACTTCTTGCTGTCTGAACTGCTTGAGTTATATACGTGAAGTGTTGGTATTGGGATACTCATTTGAGCTACATAGCTCAAGTGATGGCTTTTCATGCGGCGTTGCTGCTTTTTTGGCTTTTTATATAGGTGTCGAGCTTTTGAATTCAGCAAAGTGAAGTGAGGCTTTCGATAGTAGTTTCGTTTCCTTCTTTTCTATTCTTTTTTTATGTCTTTGACACCAACCTTTGTATCATGTTTTTGTGGTTGTTTTGGTTTGCATACGTTGGTAGTTCGTGGTTTGTGTTTGTTTTGTACTTTGTTTAGTTGTAAATTTTAGTTCATCGTCGCCCAGAAACCCCAATTCCGCGCCGTTTTCCCGTTATGTTCAGTATCTTCTATTAAGAAGTTGCGCAGTTCCGTAATTAACGTGACTGTAGCGCTATGGGAATGAATGATAGTGAAATCATGGTGACAGTTTTCAAATCACATCTATGTTGTATTTTTGGGTTTGCGATAATATCTTGGTCAATGTCAACGGAATGTAACGAAGTCATTGGCTTACCCGCAAATTTCACGACAGAAACCAGTAGTACAGACGCGTGGGGAACTTAACTATAAGTGGCGATCAAAAAGCTTCCGTCCGAAGTTCGTACATTCCAGAATTGGTATGCCAATCAGACGAAACTGCCGTGGACACTGAGGCTTTTATGGTACCGACGCACCGAGTTTAAGATATCCGTTTGGTGAAATACCTCGTCCTGCTGCACGAAGAAGTCGGTAAGTGCCTGCTGCACACCCTCGTCATACAGGAATCGTCAACCCTTTAAAATCTTTTTCTAAGGGACCGAAGGTGAGATAAATACTAGGGGAGCGGTAAGGACGATAGGGTGGGTGCTCGAGTGTCTTCACTTGAACTGGCGTAACTTGTGCGTTACGACGTTTGCAATATGGGGTCCTGCGTTATCATGAAGCCGCAGCACCCATCTGTTTTCGACAGACATGCTGCCCATACACATTCTTCATTCTGATGAAGGGGGTCTACCGGCGTTTTTTCTTCGGCACCCCAGAAAATAACAGCTCGTTGGTTCTGTTTGGAAGCATTTGGTAATAACATCGCCATAGTTCTCGTATCCGCATCTACCATACGAGAATACCTCCACTATCTATCTGGACGACACCCTGTTGGTAAGTATATTGCACTGCCTCAAGTTGCCAACGTACTCTTTCCCTAGTATGACGTGATGAACATGTACCGCAGTTCGTCAAAACAACAATTTTTTCCACGTTGCGAGCGTCCACAATCGCTTCACCAGGGTCTATTTAAAACAACCTAATGGCCATTGTAACCGCGACATCAGCAACAATAGCAAAGAAAACGATGTTTAAATTACTGTGTATATCCAGTTTTGTAGGAAGAACACATGGCTAAAAATGTCGAGTTCCCTGGTTAAACAGGGTACTAGATTTATTACACGGAGCGGCCATCTTTGGCATCAACGACTCTAAACAGATTGGACATTTGGTCGAACTGAGCTTGGGTGACAGATACGGTTCCGTTATTCCATGCTGCTTCAACTCTATGTTAGTCTAATGGCTGGCTAGTGGTGGTGTACTATTCTCTCAACAAGCCAAGACGAAATGATTTCACTGAGTGAGAGAACTGACCAGGGCAGCACGAGCAACAAGGGTTTTTGCAGTCTTTTTTCAATCATGTCTTATAGTTGGTATGATGTTGCCCTCCACGAATTCCGATCTTGTACTAAACTCTTCATATCAGCCTAACATTTAAAACCAACGCGCTCAGTTATTTGTTGAACGTAGTCTAATCTATGCCTTCCCCTACAGTTTTTATCGTCTACAGCTACCTCCAGTAGCTTGGAAGTTATTCCCTGACGTAATAACACATGTCCTTACTTCCTCCCCATCTTCTTCTCAGTGTTTCCATTATGTTCCTTTCTTCGCCGAGTCTGAGGAGAACTTCCACATTCTTTATCGCCCCACGTAATTTACAAATTTAGATTTTCCGTGATTTCTGTAAGTTGTTCCAGGCAAATACCGATATGGTTCCCTTCAAAGGGCGCGGCCGATTTCCTTCCCCCATTCGTGACACCACCCGAGATTGTGCTCCATCTCTAATGACCTCGATGTTGACGGGACGTTAAACAGAATCTTCCTTCCTTTAACCTTCTACCACACGCATTAAACTCATCGATTTCTTCTTCCGGTTTTCCAATAGTTCATGATTCACTTCCATACAATCCCGTGCTCCAAACGTGCGTTCTCAGGAATTTCTTCCTCTAATCAAGCCCTATGTTTGATGCTGGTAGACTTCTTTTGGCCAGGAATATTCTCTTTGCCTGTGTTGGTCCACTTTTTACGTTCTCCCTGCCTCGTCCTCCATGTGTTACCTTACTTCGCAGGTAGCAGAATTCCGTAACTTCCATATCTACATCTACATCATACCCTGAAAGCCACCTAACTGTAGTACTTCTGGTACCAGTAACTGATCCCCTCTTTTCTGTTCCACTCGCAAATGGCGCACGAGAGAATGACTGTCTGTAAATTTCTCTATTAGCTCTAGTTTCTAGAATTTTCTGGTTGTGATCATTTCGCGACATGTATATGGGAGGACCGTTACGGTCGCAGGTTCGAATCCTGCCTTGGGCTTGGATGTGTGTGATGTCCTTAGGGTAGTTAGGTTTAAGGAGTTCTATGTTCTAGGGTTCTGATGAGCTCAGATGTTACGTCCCATAGTGCTCAGAGCCATTTGAACAATTTGTTCGATTCCTGTCGGAAAGCATTGTCTCCAAATTTCATTAGTAAATGTCTCCACATTCACGATGTCCATGTCTTGTACCCTCTGCCACTGGAGCTTGTCTGTAACGCTCTCGCGCCCATGAATCATCCCGTGATATGCGCTCCACTCTTCGTTGGATCTTCTCTATGAACTTCTCTATATCTTCTATCACCTCTACCTGGTAAGGGTCCTGGATTGATGAACAATACTTAAGAATAGGTCGGGCAAGCGACTTGTAAGCCATTTCTTTCGTGGATCCTTAAAAATCTGGCAATGGATCTCACTCTGGCCTCGGCTTTTGCTACTATTTGTTTTATGTGGTCATTCGCCTTTAAATTGTTCTGAATTTTTTCTCTTATTTATTTTAAGACAGATAGTCCTCACCGCAATTTTGCCACGAGTAGTTTAATTGTGCGGAATACGCTAAATGTATTTACGTTCTGGGCCAACTACCAGAGCCTGCACCGTTCATCAAACGTCTGCAGGTCATTCCGCATTGCCACTTTCTTACAGACAACCGCATCATCTGCGGACAGTCTTAAGGAGCTTCCGACGCTTTCTCCTACATCATTTACATGCACTGTAAAGACTGACAGTCATATGACACTTCCTTGGGGTACTGCCAAAATTACCTTTACATTCTGTACCGTTAAGAGCGATGTTTTGAGTTCTATTTGCAAGGAAGTTTCGAATCGAATCAAAAATCTGGTCCGATCCGCGGAAAGTACGTACTATTTTTTCACTAGACGACACTAAGGGATGGTGTGAAATGCCTTCCTGAAATCCAAGAACAATATATGACCCTGAGCATCGTTATCTACAGAGAAATGGATCTCACATACAACAACGTCTTTGGCCTTGGTAAAGGACTCAGATAGACGAGGAAGAGTTTATTCAGCCGTATCATATCCAACCGAAGCCATTCACTAATGATTAGATCTTACATAGCTATCATATTGATTGAACGTTGATTACTACGTTTCACTCGCTGTTATAAATAGTCCCAGATGTTTCTGTGAGATTCACACCGATTTATTTAGCAGTCAAGCAGATTTGACATAGGGAGAGTCAGCCCTCCTCAAACTGGGGAATATACGTGCAACCCTATGAACACTACCGTTGTCACATGACACTTTATCATCAAGAATGTTGAAATAAACATTCTGGGTTTTGTTCCTGGTAACATGGTTGAGTGAGCCCTAGGTCACGGTGCCCAAACTATCACAGAGTCACCTCGAGCTGAATTACACTTTCCACACACAACATTTTAAATGCCTGACATCGGTCCTCAGTGCACTCGATGCCTTCGCAATCTTCGTTACAAATGACAAGGCAACAGCTGTACAGCACATGCTGGATGCTGGCAAAATTTCATAACCATCGATAAATAAAGACATTTCCTGTGAAAAGTGAGTGATGTGATACTGTCAGTCACGATGGAAGCTGACAGATGGTCAGTAACAATGAAGCCGCCCACACTGCAGAAAGCCAGCACCCAGTATTGTGCTTTATAATAGTCATGTAACCCACTGTGCACCATCTGAAGATGAACCTGAAAAGATTCGGAAACCGGTTTAGGGAATAAATAACTATTTCAAAATAGTGACTGTTTGCAATTTTCTGTATTTATACGTATATCTCTAGTTTCATTACAATACCTGAGTCAAGGCTAGCCGATTTTGGAACGAGTCTGTTCACACATAATCCATAAACCACGTTATAGCATATTTCCTTTTCTTTAAAATGACAACGCGCATGTCGTGGAAGTGGCATGAAATAGGAAAAGTTGCACGAGGCCACCGAACAACAGCAGACGGTGCCTTCCGGCCAATAATGCCATGCGATCATTTCATTTCATGTGCGTACATGACACAATACCGAGAAAAAAAATTACAGTGGTGCGAGAAAATTCTGTGCATAAGCGAAGTAATATACACCAGAAGGGCTTTTTTAAACTTGTTTTCACCTCCGAGTCTCACCATCCAAATTTTTCGTTCATGTTGTATCTTTATTAACAATGAAATCTGCAAAAATGTGGATATTTCTTCTACGTGATGATTAAAGATGTGTTGTCGAAGAGCAAAAAGACTTTTTATTTGTTAATAGAATGAATGCTGCAGTTACGGTTTTACTGATGGTCAGTCTCAAGAGGAAGTATGCGTATAGAGATAACAGAGTCGTAATTCCAAGACACTTGTACAACAACCTGTATGAAGCTCGCAAACCAACATCATAGATCCGTATGATAGCCCATTTTTAGTTACAAATATTTTTGCTCTGAATAGGTAAAGGTGCTAAAAGCCCTCTACCATATGAAATAACAGAGTGAAAATTAGGTAAAAAAGCTTCTGATTGTGCTGTGATGTTTACAGTGAAGAAAGCTGCTGAAGTGCGATGGGTCCAATAATGCTATCCACTTATCTTCAGTTACAATAATTCAAAATGTTCCTTTTCATGAGGATTTTATCATCATGTGATAGTAAAGAGTAGTTTTTTGAGAGTTCTCAAATCATTTTCTCTTTTGGAACCGATGGCCCTTTCTCTTTTGTTAAACAGCTACTCCTGAGAAAGCCACACGTTCACGTTGACTACCATCACTGTTTGCTAAATTATTTAATCTTCCACATTTCATCCGCTAACAACTGAGTGTTTAATAGCAGAGCACTGACGTATACGCAGTAAACCAAAGACAGCACCTGTGGCACCATCGATTTCAAAGTCGGACCGACATCGGTTGCTTTTTTTTTTTTTTTTTTTTTTTTTTTTTTTACAATGAAAATCAATCTTCAGCTTTCTGTCACTATATACGAAAATAAGTATTAGTGTGTTTTCCCTCATGCTGTTGTTGTTGTCGTCTTCAGTCCGAAGACTGATTTGATGTAGCTCACCTAGTCTATTCTGTGTAAACTCATGTGTGCATAGCTAGTGCAATCTACATCCATATGATCCCGATTACTATGTGCATTTTCAAACACTGGTCTCTCTCTAGAAATCCCCGGCCCACCACCCACCCACCCACCCACTGACACACACACGCACACGCACAGACACATACACACACACACACACACATACACATACACTTTCTTCCCTTACCAAACTGATGATCCCTTGATGCCTGCCTGCGGATGTATAATATCAACCTATCCTTCCTTTTAGTCAGTTGTGGCATGCATTTCGATTCAGTTCCTACTGATTCCTTATTCGATGCACCCACCTAATCTTCAGCATTCTTCTGCAGCACAAGATTTGCAAAATTCTGTTCTCTGAATCGCTTGCCATCCCCGTTTCAGTTCCCTGAAATGCTTTCAAAAAATACTTCATGACACTTAAAATTATTCCTTTTTTCATAAATTATTTCTGTGTTATTGCCAGTCTCCATTTTATAACCTCTCTTCTTCGGACATCATCAGCTCTACATCTACATAAATACTCCGCAAGCCATCGTACGGTGCGTGGCGGAGTGTAAACTGCACCACCACTTGTCATTTCCCATCCTGTTCCTCCTGAAAATAGAGGGAGGGAAAAACGACTGTCTGCACGACTCTGTATGAACCATAATTTCTCGTATCCTATGTTGGTGGTCCTTACGCGGTGTGTATGTTGGCGGCAGTAGAATCGTTCGGCAGTCACCTTCAGATGCCGGTTCTCTAAATCTTCTCAACAGTGTTCCTCGAAAACAACGTCGCCTTCCTTCGAGGGATTCCCATTTGAATTTCCGGAACACCTCCATAACACTTACGTGCTGTGCGAACCTACCGGTAACAAACCTAGCAGCCAGCCTCTGAATTGCTTGGATGTCCTCCTTCAATACGACCTGGTACGGATCCCAAACAGTCGAGCCGGCCGAGATGTCCGAGCGGTTCTAGGCGCTTCAGTCTGGAACCGGGCGACCGCTACGGTCGCAGGCTCGAATCCTGCCTCGGGCATGGATGTGTGTGACGTCCTTAAGTTAGTTAAGTTTAAGTAGTTCTAAGTTCTAGGGGACTGATGACCTCAGAAGTAAAGTCCCATAGTGCTCAGAGCCATTTGAACCATTTTTGAACCAAATAGTCGAGCAGTACTCAAGAATAGGTCGCACCAGCGTCCTATATGCGGTCTCCTTTACAGGTGAAACAATCGTTTCTGAAATTCTCCCAATAAACCGAAGTCGACCATTTACCTCCTCTACCACAGTTTTGATATGCTCGTTCCACCTATGTCGCTTTGCATCGTTACGCCCAGTTATTTAAACTGTATCAAGCAGGACACTAGTATTACTGTATCGGAACATTACAGATTTGTTCTTCCTTCTCATTTTCATTAGCCTACATTTTCCACATTCAGGGCTAGCTGCCATTCAGGACACCAACTGGAAATTTTGTCTACGTCGTCTTGCATCTTCCTACAGTAAGTCCACTTAAAACCTTGCCGTAGACCACGACATCATCAGAAAACAACCGCAGATAGCCCACCTTGTCCGCCGAATTATTTGTGTATATGGAGAACAACAGCGGTCCTGTCATACTTCCCTGGGGCACCCCTGACGATACCCTCGTCTCTGATGAACACTCGCTGCCTAGGACAACATACTGGATTCTATTACTTGAGAAGTCTTCGAGCCACTCATATATCTGTGAACTCATTCATATGCTCGTAGCTTCCCTAACAGCCTGCAATGGGGTACCGTGTCAAATGCTTTCCGGGAGTCTAGAAATATGGAATCCGCCTGTTGCTCTTCACCCATGGTGCTCAGTATATCATGCAAGAAATGGGTAAGCTGAGTTTCGCAGGAGCTTTATAAAACCATGCTC
Source organism: Schistocerca gregaria (assembly GCF_023897955.1). Taxonomy (NCBI): domain Eukaryota; kingdom Metazoa; phylum Arthropoda; class Insecta; order Orthoptera; family Acrididae; genus Schistocerca; species Schistocerca gregaria. The sequence continues at coordinate 427,861,605 of NC_064922.1, forward strand.
ATTCGTGGAAATAAGCTTATCAGTCTCAAGAAAGTTCATTATATTCGAACTGAGAATATGTTCAAGGATTCTGGAGCAAACAGAAGTTAGGGACATTGGTCTACGGTTTGCCGGTCCGTTCTTTTACCTTCCTTGTATACTGGAGTCATCTGCACTTTTCTCCAGTGGCCTGGGACTTTGTGCTAGGGGAGATATTCATGGTAAATGCAACCTACGTAAGGAGCCAGTTCCGTAGAGTACTCTTTGTAAAATCGAACTGATATTACATCCGGACCTGGTGACCTATTTGTTTTGAGATATTTCAGTTGTTTCTCTATGCCAGATATGCTTATTTCTACGTCGTCCATACGGACTGCCCAAATAGCAAAACTCATCTTCTACTTTTAATGCTTCATTTTCTAATATACAATACTGGCCATTAAAATTGCTACACTACGAAGATGACGTGCTACAGACGCGAAATTTAACCGACAGGAAGTAGATGCGGTGATATGCAAAAGATTAGCTTTTCAGAGCATTCACAGAAGGTTGGTGTCGTTGGCGACACCAACAACGTGCTGACACGAGGAAAGTTTCCAACCGATTTCTCATACACAAACAGCAGTTGACCCATGTTGCCAGGTGAAACGTTGTTGTGCTGCCTCGTCTAAGGAGGAGAAATGCGTACCATCACGTTTCCGACTTTGCTAAAGGTCGGATTGTAGCCTATCGCGATTGCGGTTTATCGTATCGCGACATTGCTGCTCGCGTTGGTCGAGATCCAATGACGGTTAGCAGGATATGGAACCGGTGGGTTCAAGAGGATAATACGGAACGTCGTGCTGGATCCCAAAGGCGTCGTATCACTAGCAGTCGAGATGACAGGCTTCTTATCCGCATGGCTCTAACGGATCGTGCAGCCACGTCTCGATCCCTGAGTCAACAGATGTGGACGTTTGCAAGACAACAACCATCTGCACGAACATTTCTACGACGTTTGCAGCAGCATGGACTATCAGCTCGAAGACCATGCCTGCGGTTACCCTTGACGCTGCATCACAGACAGGAGCGCCTACGATGGTGTACTGCATCACATACAGGAGCGCCTGCGATGGTGTACTCAACGACGAACCTGGGTGCACGAATGGCAAAACGTCATTTTTTCGGATGAATCCAGGTTCTGTTTACAGCATCCGTGTTTGGCGTCATCGCGGTGAATGCACATTGGAAGCGTGTATTCGTCATCGCCATATTGGCGTATCACCCGGCGTGATGGTATGGGGTGCCATTGGTTACACGTCTCGGTCACCTCATGCTCGCATTGACGGCACTTTGAACAGTGGACGTTACATTTCAGATGCGTTACGACCCGTGGCTCTACCCTTCATTCGATTCGTGCGAAACCCTACATGTCAGCAGGATAATGCACGACCACGTGTTGCAGGTCCTATACGGGCCTTTCTGGATACAGAAAATGTTCGACTGCTGCCCTAGCCAGCACATTCTCCACATCTCTCACTGGTTGAAAACGTCTGGTCAATTGTGGCCGAACAACTGGCTCGTCACAATACGCTAGTCACTACTCTTGATGAACTGTGGTATCGTGTTGAAGCTGCATGGGCAGCTGTACCTGTACACGCTATCCGAGCTCGGTTTGACTCAATGCCCAAGTGTATCAAGGCAGTAATTAATTACGGCCAGAGGTGTTCTTCTGGGTACTGATTTCTCAGGATCTACGCACCCAAGTTGCGTGTAAATGTAATCACATGTCAGTTCCAGTGTAATATATTTGTCCACTGAATATCCGCTTATCATCTGCATTTATTCTTGGTGTAGCAATTTTAATGGCCAGTAGTGTAATTCCTCCATCACAACCTGACTTAATTCTACCACTGTCCATTAGCTGTGTTTTACTTTAGTTGACGCCCGTGCTATAATCTCTTTCCATGAAGCTACCAACAGATCACGGATTTATGCAAAAGTATAATGTACTGCAGGCATTATAATGTGAGACAGGATCGTTTCAGACCGGTACCTCATCATTGGCGATTTCGTACGAGGCACGCACTACAGCCGTTCAGATTGTCGCACCCCTCGCCGACTTCTTGACGGACGGCGCTGATTGCCCGGAGGTGGTTACTGAATAGGAGTGGGCGACGTAGCTGGCACACCGTTCCGGCGCCGCTAATAACCTGAAAAACTGGCAAACTCCGTCCACAAAAGAAACAACAGGGGAAAACGGCGGACAGGAAAATTGCGCGCATTTGATTAAGGGGGAATGCCGCGAGAATTACGTAAGCCGGCGGGCACAGCGGCGGTAACGAAATTTTGAACGGCCGCGGACAACAGGTTACGGTCGCAGCGCGGCCCATTGTAGCCGGCTGCTGCCTTCATTGATAGCAAGCTTCTGTATAAGGGCAGGCCGCTATCGGCCTCGGCTGGCGCGCCTCTGTTATTATTGTTATTTTGTGCACAACTGGGGGCGCGCTGGCCGGATTATGGCAATCTCGGGACCGGTCCTGTATTGTTCTCAGTCGGCGCCTAACCTCCTGAATTTCTCAGCAGCCACTATCGTCTGGGAAAGAAAGAAAAAGAAATCCATTCCCAAAGACGGTGCGTGAGTCGGTTGTTGTTGCAATGAACGCGCGAGAAAACCTGCTAGTGAAGCATTAATTCAGATTACAGGCTGTGAGAGGCAGAATAAGTCTCCAACGGTCTAATAAATACCACATGAACCTAAATCCAGCGACGAATTTTTTGGCGTATGTCCAGAGATATTTCGTGAGTATCTCTGTACAAAGAACTCGTGGTCTCCTGTAGCTCCTTACATCGTAATTGCACGTTAATTGGTTTCTTATTCCCATTTAACTTTGTATCCGTATTGCATTGAAAAGTCTTCACAACAGTGGAAACGTCATGGTATACGCTGTTTGTCTTGTTCGAAAGGAAAAAAAACGTGTTCCGTTCAGTCGGCAGTGCTTTCTTTTGGCAATAATGCCCACAACTTTATTCTTCTGCACGTCTGCGTTCAGTACTGGTTGGTTTTGTTTCATGTTTCTTTTTTCCGGCCATGTTAGTTGCACGTTAACAGTGATACACAGAAGTACTGACAGGTTTACTGACGGAGAGTTCTTAGACATGCAACAGTTTTACATGTGTTACATGCAGTGCTGTACACTTACAGAAATGATTGGGTGCACTGTGATCAAAGTGTACATGTTTCGTGTGAGGACTGTCGCACGACTTTGAAAAAAAAAAAAAAAAAAAATGTGTGTGAAATCTTACGGGACTTAACTGCTAAGTTCATCAGTCCCTAAGCTTACACACTACTTAACCTGAATTATCCTAAGGACACACACACACACACACACACACACACACACACACACACACACACACACACACACACACATACATACATACATGCTCGAGGGAGGACTGTAACCTCCGCCGGGATCAGCGGCACAGTCCATCACTGCAGCGCGTTAGCACGACTTTGTGTTTCATGGTATGCATTTTGATGACTGCGTATCACAGGCTTTTCCGCTGTAGAGGAGGTACACTGTCCATTCACATTAATGTGGCCGCCTGCCGAAAGCCGTAATAAACAATTTTGCTGTGCAGACGTGCAGGAAGAGAGTAGGTGAGGTACTGGCTGGTAGCGACAGGAAGGAGCTGTGACGCCGGCTCCAGCGCCATCGCCAGCTGCTCCGGGTTTGTCGGCTGACGATCCGTGGGACGAACAGTCCGATCGAGGTGCTCCCACTGGTGCTCGACTGGGCTTAAGTTGGGGAGTCTAGTTGCCAGGAGAGTGCGGCGAACTCATCCTGGTGCTCTTGGAACCATGCACAGACACTGCGAATTGAGTGACACGTACTGTTTTCCTGCTGGTAGATGTCGTCGTGCTGAGGAAAAAATAAACTGCATGTAGCGGTAGACACTTCTGTTGATCCATTATGCCTTCCAGAACGACGAAATTACCTAGGAAATGGCACGAAAGTATTCTGCAGACCATAACGCTCCCTCTTCTGGCCTAGATCCTTCCGACGTTTACTCCAGGATGTTTGCTTTCATACTTTCAAAAAAGTGTCTCTAAGCACTATGGGACATATGAAGTTATCAGTCCCCTAGACTTAGAACTACCAAAACCTAACTAACCTAAGGACATCATACACAACCATGCCCGACGCAGGATTCTAAGTTGTGACCGTAGCATCAGAGAGGTTCCGGACTGAAGCTCCTATTACCCCTCGTCCACAGCGGCCGGCTTTCAGACTTTTCACCCAGTACACGCCAACAGACATGTATCCGATGCGGCATAAAGTGTTATTCATCTGAAAATGTCCTCTGCTGACACTCAGTGGACGTCCAGCTGCCTTCGTCACAGATGAATAGCAGTCAGCATGAGTGCTTGCACTAAGTGCCTGTTGCTAGGCCCACACACAGCAATGTTCGCTGAACACTTGTTGAGGAGACACTATTGGCACCCCCTTGGTTCATGAGGGCGACCAGTTGCTCAACAGCTGCACGTCTGTTCGCCCGTACACATCTCCGCAGCAGTCGTTCAACGCTGCCCTCTGCGACCTGTGGTGCAGTTGCGCCTCGCCGGTTTTGGATACCACAGTTGCCTAGGCGCTGGTTTTGGATTAGTGCCTCTTGGCCATGCACGTTACAATTTAACCACGACGGCGCGCGAACAGTTTACACACTCAGTCGTTTCGGCAATGCTTCCACCCTGGCCCGAAAGTCAATGATCATGACCTCTTAAACGTCACGTAATTCTCTCCGTTTCCTCCTTAGGACAACAACTGCACCTTTTATCGCCTCCGCCGGCGCAAGTGGCCCAGCGTTCCTAGGCGCTACAGTCTGGAACCGCGCGACCTTTACGGTCTCGGGTTCGAATCCTGCCTCGGGGATGGATGTGTATGATGTCCTTAGGTTAGTTAGGTTTAAGTAGTTCTAAGTTCTAGGGGACTTATGACCTCAGCAGTTAAGTCCCATAGTGCTCAGAGCCATTTGAACAATTTTTTTAATCGCCTCCACCGACACGCTCTATACATGCACCATCATTAGTGGTGCCTCCTATCGTGTGTGAATGCTTATTGCACGTTGACTCCGATTATAGGCACTGATCACGTTAACGTCACTGGACTGCGCGTTTTCACTGTTTCTTGAGGGAAGTTATTGCCCGGCGTTGGCTGTTTTTATATTTGAAACAAACACTTTATTTCATGCTTTTGTGCCATTACCTAATTTTCTTCCCCCTGGCTTCTTTCAGTTTGCCCCGTAGTGAAACGTACGACAAAAGTCACAGCAACTTCAAGAGCAAAAAAATGAACACAGATAAGTATCAAACTTTTTACATACCTCTGTCGCAGTGGAAAGCTGTAGTCACATATATTATGCTGCACACGTTAGTGTGGAGAAAGGTGAATTTTATTTCTTTACTGTTATGTCACCTTTCTCGTACCATACGGCCAGCGTGGTGCGGGGGACGGGGGCGGGGGTGGAAGGGTGGAAGGGGAGAGGGCTGCCAGTTGTACAGTATCCTGGTCTTCAGTTTAAAGCATTTATAGAAACTAAATTAAGACTTTACAAATAATCCAGAATGAGATTTTCACTCTGCAGCGGAGTGTGCGCTGATACGAAACTTCCTGGCAGATTAAAACTGTGTGCCGGACCGAGACTCGAACTCGGGACCTTTGTCAAGGCTCGAGTCGAGTCACGGTCCGGCACACAGTTTTAATCTGCCAGGAAGTTTCGTATCAGCGCACACTCCGCTGCAGAGTGAAAATCTCATTCTGGAAACATCCCCCAGGCTGTGGCTAAGCCATGTCTCCGCAATATCCTTTCTTTCAGAAGTGCTAGTTCTAAAAGGTTCGCAGGAGAGCTTCTGTAAAGTTGGGAAGGTAGGAGACGAGGTACTGGCAGAAGTAAAGCTGTGAGGACAGAGCGTGAGTCGGGCTTGGGTACCTCAGTTGGTAGAGCAGTTACCCGCGAAAGGCAAAGGTCCCGAATTCGAGTCTCGGTCCGGGACACAGTTTTAATTTGCCACGAAGTTTCATTGCAAATAATATTTATGTAGACAAAATTTAAAATGATTTTAAAATTTAATGCCAACGGCCTTGCCAAAGTGGTAACACCGGTTCCCATCAGATCACCGAAGTTAAGCGCTGTTGCGGTCTGCCGAGCGCTGTTGGCAAACGGGGTGCACTCAGCTCTTGTGAGCCAAACTGAGGAGCTACATGATTGAAAAGTAGCTGCTCCGGTCTCGGAAACTGACATACGGCTGGGAGAGCGGTGCGCTGGCCGTATGCCCCTCCGTATCCGTATCCAGCGACGCCTATGAGCTGAGGATGACACGCGGCCGGTCAATACCGTTGGGCCTTCATGGCCTGTTGGGAGGAGTTCTTTTTAAGTTTTTTTTTAATTTAAAGTTTAAAAAGGGGGTAAGAGGTCTGACAGGTAAAGATAAAAAGCAAAAATAGTCGTTTAATAACATTATGTAAGACGGCGACGTCCATTAAAAAGAAGCCCTGCACGTTCGCTAGAAAAGAAGGACCAACGCACGTACAAAAGTTGTGGGGAGATTAAGCGTTGTATGGTTGCGGGCGTACATTTATAAGCCTTTGGGCGGTAATGATGGAAAGAGCGTAGGCGGTAGGGTGTATATTGGGAAGACGGAAAGGAAGGATGAATTTTGTGCCTGGGCTGGGTCGTGTTGTCAGGAAAGGAAGGGATGGAATGAACTGGAGAGTGAGGAGAGAGACTGGAGCCCTGATGTGGAGTGGGAATATGCAGGGAAAGCTATAGCTGGTACAATGGATAAATATCGGACTGGATTTCATTTTCTGGGCGGGGGAGTCGATTAAAGATGTGCTGGGGCAAGATATGGAATATGTGTAGTTGTAGTGGTGGTGGGATGTCTTTGTGAAGTCACGCTACGATATCATGATTGATGATGAGATGGGAAACAATGGGGCTATCAGAAGAACTTCCATATAATGGTATCCTTAATAAGGCTAGTTGTTAACATGGCGATGACCATCGCAACCTGTATATACATCACTAGTTAGCATCATTCATATAAAAAAACTTTAAAATATGAATTACAATTGGTAATACCGTCGAACGACGTTATGACTTACTTCCGCGGATGTGAATTCCATATGCAAAATGACAAAGTGGAACCCTTATGCGGACCTTTGTCGCCGTGCCAGAGTAAACTACACAAAGTCCATTAATTCACATCTCAAATAAAACTACATGTATGATGGTAAATGGCTGAAAATTAAACTGTATCCATGCCAGTGAATTTAAATGCGTGATTGTGTCTTCAAACATATAAAAAGTAGCTTAAACAAAATAAGTAAGCACTTGGTCAAATACATTACTACATATGCCCAAACTAAAACTTACGCAGAACACCTTGTAAGTGAAAACTGCTTGTATCAGAGATACGTTAAACATAAAAAACTTCGAGGGAAGATGATGAGTGTACAAACCCTTTATTACAAGTGTGAAGGACAAATAATCACCCAAAAAATAACAAAACTTGGCTTGGTCACGGAAATGCTAACATACACATATGGAATGAAGGACTGGTCCTCCAAGTCTTCTGTTGGATTGATGAGCGATTGCGTGCAATCTACCATAGTCAGTGTTATTGTTTCATATAGCCACTGCGTCTTGTCTTGCAAAATTGGGTCTCATAAAACAGCAGTACAAACAATAAGCAAAATATGAAACCATAGATACAGATAAGGATGCAATATAACAAAATAAAAACTGTCTCAAATATCTGGGCATCATAATATACTACTTGTAGCAGGAAGGTTCATTATAAATGGTAATAACTACATCTTAAGTTCTTTCTGGAAAGAAGGTGCATTACAAAAATTTTACATCATATACACTTTCATAGATAGGAAGATCAATTCCATTTTCTTGTTCATCAAAGTGACTAATGTTCTGCCTCTGACTGCTTTAAGAATAATTTCATTATGCAGATTCGGTTTATTATTTAAATCCTGCACTACTTTGTTTTTAAAGTATCCATTATATTTGGTGTTCTAGCGATATTTTAGCTGCTCTTCAATTCCTTGTAAAGTCATTTTGTTGGAAAATTGGCAGGCGAGTCATTTCAAGTGCTATCTTTGTGTTAGCTATGAAGTTTCTGGTAGCTCTGACCTCAAATCAGGGCACAAAACGCTATTTTCAGTGTAGTAAAGAAAAATGTTGGACAATAAATAATAAAGGCAATAGGAGTAGCAAACAAAAAATCACAATTACATTATTACTCTGTAATAGCAAAGCCCGGGAATAACACAACTAGCCGAGAAATTTTTTGCCTTATTTCTCTTGCATGTCAGTCAGTTTTCAGTCTCTGCAGATAAAGCCAATATTAGAGACCAAGCAGGCTTTCGTAGCTGCAACTCATACTGTTGTCATTTCCTGAATCTCGTGCAACATACAGAAAGAAGATGGCTACAAACGAAAGCAGATCGCAGGAGCACCTTTCATCGTCTGCTACACAATCAGTCATAAAAAACTCAGAACAAAAGTGTACAATACTATAAAGAATTATAGACTGGCACAACTAATCCAAAGCTTATCACAAAACAGATGATTCTTTGTTAAATGCAAGTAGAGGTCGATGGGGATGTAGAAAAAACAGCCTTCGCTAAGGAAGTGTTCTTGCCCCACTACTGTAAAGTATATGTACCAATGAGCAACTAATCATACCGGACACTCATTGCTTTATCTATGCAGATGATACAGGCATCACCGGTCAGGAAAAAACTTTCGTAGGTGAGGAAAAGAAACTAAAAGCAACGCTCGAGAACTTAACTGTTTATTGCAATAATAATCATCTAAACCATAACCCTGAAAGAAGACAAGTATGTGCTTTCCATTTGCGCAGTATAGAGGCAAAGAGGAAGGTCAATTATTCCGTGGAATGGATGTCGCCTCTGAAACTGCGCAAACCCGAAATATTGGGAATCAGACTTGATCACACGTTTACCTTAAACGAACATTGGGTGAGTACGAGATCAAAGTACGTACCCAGAACAACGCATTACAAAAGCTGACAAACAGCAGACGCGACTCATGCAAAACAAGGAGATGCAGCCCTGAATTAAACAGTAAGTATCACTAAAGGACGCTTTCGCCCTATCTCTGTAAAACAGATCTATCAGTTCACGGGCATAGCTCCCTCAGAAATAAGGAGAAGAAAGGCTCCAGAAATTAGGAAACACCCTATGTATGGACATATTCCTCAGCAGCTCCGACTGAAATCAAGAAAAAGCCTTTTTACAATCACATTATCACCTAATAAACGCCGAGTAGAACTGTGGCAAAACGCGTCTTCTTCGGGGCCAAGGAGCAACCTGAAGAAGAAAATTTCAGCAGTTTTGAGCTCACGTATACGACTTGAGAAGCAGCAAATTGCTATATTGTAAAAACTATTACTGGCAAACCAACGTTTCTGTCACGGTTACAGTGGCCTACTGGTATATTTTTGCTGTACATAGTCACTTATACTTTATCATGACAGCTAAACTGAGCGTAACAGTGCCATCGTTTTTAAGAAAAAGTTGATACAATTGGTCCCTCATGGCAGAAGGAGTGGGAAACTTTACTGTAAAAGGTTATTGCGGTGGAGGGAGTGAGGATGTGCTGTTGTCTATTTATTCTTATAGTGTGTGCCATTATTGGTAGTCGCCGGCGATTGGGGTTTGGAGTCTTCGTAGCCTTTTGTGCTCAGTTGCGAACAACGTTGTTGGCCGATGGTTACAATCCTAAATCGATCAACAGACTCGTGCCAATGAATAAAATCACGCTTGTTAGGCAGGAAATCGACAAACTACGACCAACAGTGCGCTTGTCTTATATGAAGAATGTTACTAAACGGATTGATAAACACCTTCGTCGGGTTGGTGTCCAGCCTGTCTTCTACAACAGTCGCAAGATCGAGGATGCACAAGGCTCCCCCCGCCGTCAAGTTAAATGCTCTGCGCACTACAGGAGTGTACAAGGCGGAGGAGTACACATCGGTAAAACCGACCAAGACCCGACGGAACACCTTTGGGACGAGTTAAAAGTCGACTTCCCTTCGCACTCCAGCGTCCAAATCAATACCTTCTTTGGTTTCGGCTGTTGAGACATTCAGGCCCTTAATTGAAAGTGTCTCCAACGGAGTTCAAGCGATTACAAAGGGGAAAGGTGGACACATCCCATGTTAACGTCCAGTTATAGGTGCCTGGATATTTTTGATCAGATGTTGTCTCTGAGAACCTATTCTGTATGCTCGGTCCTTCTAGTGGAGTGGCGCGCTGTGTCCCACTGACTTGAGCTGTGGGAGCTTTACATCCAGATATTTCTTTCCGCACGCCAGTGCACAGTGTGTAGGAGGAAACATTGCGCTAATACTGTCGGTTTTCAGTCCATTCGCCTACAGAACGAGAGAAAAATGATCTTGTGCCTCTGCACGCGCCATAATCTCTATTGTTACGACAGCTATGAGAAGATGTACGGTAGCAGCACTAACAATGCTGCACACTCTTCCACGAATACTAAATTTACCAGCAGGGTTTCGCGGGAACTACGTCGTGTTTCTACAAGGTCTCCACTTACGATTCCCAGGCATCCCGTCTTTTTAGGATCTTTGCAGTACCTCTCTAAATTCGTTCAAGGCATCTTGTCTTGGCAACTTGATAACCAGCAATTACCTAGACATGTCCACACTAGTATCTTATATGCAGTTTTCTTTATAGATGTGTTGCATTTTATAGAATCCTTCCATCAAACCTGAGCCCTGCTTCCACTCACTCGATAGAGTACTTATCGCCAACATTACTCTCCTGTATACGGGGTGTCCCATTTATGTTTACCAACAGAAATAACTTTTTGTCCAGAAGCAAAGTAAAAAAAAATATATCAAACAAATGTTGTTTAAGTACCAAGGGGGCATTAACCAGCACGATTACCTTTCGTATATTCGTTACGGAAGTTTGAATAGCAGGTCTTTTTTAAATTTAACTCTATATGTTTTATTTGGTAATCCATTTCTTCTCCTCAACACCTCTTCAAAAACGTGTCACGCTTTTACGTAAACACAACGTTCAGATTATTAAGAAAAATAAACGGGGATCTTTTAGTAAAGTAATCCTTTGTGGGCACATTCAAAGTTTCTAAAAGTGGTGACCGTGGACAGTGATACATTGGTCTACACTTTTATGGACAGGTTTTAACGATAGGTAGTGGACTACCGAATAAAAAAATATAATATTCCATTTAAAAAAGGACGTACTGCTGCTCATATGTTCGTAACGAACGAAGTTACCAGAGAAGCTCTATTTCTGGTTAATGTCCCCTGGTAGCCAAGCAACATTTGGTTGATGTATTTTTTTATTATTTTATTCCGAACAAAAAGTTATTTGGACGGACGAAGCAAAGAAGACATGGTTCAAATGGCTCTGAGCACTATGGGACTTAACATTTATGGTCATCAGCCCCCTATAACTTAGAACTAATTAAACCTAACTAACCTAAGGACATCACAAAACACACAGCCATCACGAGGCAGAGAAAATCCCTGACCCCGCCGGGAATCGAACCCGGGAACCCGGGCGTGGGAAGCTTGAACGCTACAGCACGACCACGAGATGTGGGCGAAAGGAAGACATAAAAGGCACATCAGCACTGGCAAAAATGGCACTCCTGGCCTAGAAGAGTCTAGTGGTGTCAAACATGGGCCTCAGTTTCGGAAGAAATTTCTGAGAATGTATCTTTGGAGCGCAGGGTTGTATGGTAACGTAAGATGGACTGTGGGAAAACTGGAACTGAGGAATCGAAGCACTTGAGACGTGGTGCTACGAATGTTGAAAATTAAGTGGATTGACAAGGCAAGAAATGTGGAGGTTCTATGCAAACCAGTAAGGAATGGAATATATGGAAGACACTGACAATAAGAAGAGAGAAGATGATAGCACATTAGCGAATAATCTCTGTGGTACTAGACGGAGCTGTAGAGAGTAAAACTGTAGGGGAAGATAAAGTTTGGAATGCAGCCAATAAATAATTGAGGATGTTAGTTGCAATAGCTAACTGGGATGCAAACTTTGGCACAGGAGAGTAATTTGTGGTCGGCCGCACCAAACAAGTCAAAAGACTAAGGACTCGAAAAGAAGGACATAAATACAGCTTCCCTTTTTCCTACTAAATCCTCTGGGAGGAAAAAAAACGAAATGTACATAGTTTTGTATACTAATTTCTTCTTTAACATTATCTATAAGGAGAAAGAAGTATATGGGAGAAACTATTCGTCTAATGCTTTAAATTCTCAGCTATTGTAATTGAAACTAGCTGCGAAAAAAAAGAAAAAAAATGAAATTCCGTGTCGAAAATGGCAAGAAAGTCTAGAACATACAAGTACATTTAATACATTGTAATTTTCAGTTACTTGTCCGCGTAGATTAACGTGCGATCTGACCGTCTGCAGAAAACATTCCAGGCGCTCACTCACAGGCTGGTCATTCCTGCTGCCAACAAGTAACCAGGCACGGTTTGCGAGTCCAAAGACAGAACGCGAACGCAGGCAGAAAAGACTGAAGTAAACAGCGTCCCCCTTATTTACACGCTCTAACAGTTGTAACTTCCAGACCACTATTCATAACCGCAGTGCTTGGCGAAATTGATAATTGTTGTCGGTGTAGACCTCAATGTTATATCTTGTAAGTTACCACAGTATAAAAGTTGTGAGGATTTTCAATATTGTAGTTCCTAAATAAATTGCAAAAGCATGTATTTCTGAAGTTTTCTGGCGATTGTTTTCTAAAGGTTCTTTTTTTTTTCAAACTATAGTATCTTGATGGTATTCTGAAGCAATGTACTGTTAACTAAATTTAAAAAGATATTAATATTATTGTTATTACATTAAAATATTTTATCCATTTTGTGGCAATTAAGTAATCTGTCGTTCTACAGCGGCGTGTTGCAAAGTAACGCCTCCGAATTTCGTTACGTGTTATATCTTAAAGCTTTTTAATAAAACAAACAGCATTAACTTTCTACATGTCTATTCTTCAAGTCTAAATATTTATTTCTGATCATAGTCTCCTGGCGACGAGCAGGTTTGTCCTAAAGAGAGATCAGTTTTGTTGATATTGTAACTGTAGGATGTTTGACTTCGTTGACGAAGCGACAGCCTCACCTCTGCCTACACCGCTTCATTACTTTCATCGTCCTCGAAGATGTTCTGGAAACAGATGAAAATAGAATTAGACCAAGTTGTGACTGTGTGGAGGATGATCGATGACAGTGAGCCCAAGGCATCGTGTGTGGTCTGGCATTGTTATGCTGTGCTCTATGTGTGAACGATCTCTTCAAAGTCGAAACTCGATTATAGCATGCTGTTTCTCGCGTACCAACATATTTACATTACATACCGTTATGTTAAACGCTGCAATTTTGACCGCTTTAGCAGCAGAGGGCTGGAAATACGTAAACATGAAGAATAGAGATGTAGAATGTTAATAACGTTTGTTTCATTTTGAAAAAAGCTTTAAAAGCGTTCACCTAAAAAGTTCAGAAGCATTAGTTCTCAGCACGACCCGTAATATTAAAACAGTTTGTATATTTTATTGTTGTTATTATTTAACTAGTACACGTCAGTGACAAGTTAAAGTGGGGGTGATGGCAAGTTATGTTTGGAGTTGGCAGAGGACAGCGACCTCTTCCGGAGGACGTACCGCCGAATTGCTCAACACGTGGGGCGTGAGGTCTCCACCGTACATCGATGTTGTCGCCAGTGGTCGGCGGAAGGTGCACGTGCCCGTCGACCTGGGACCGGACCGCAGCGACGCACGGATGCACGCCAAGACCGTAGGATCCTACGCAGTGCCGTAGGGGACCGCACCGCAACTTCCCAGCAAATTAGGTACACTGTTGCTCCTGGGGTATCGGCGAGGACCATTCGCAACCGTCTCCATGAAGCTGGGCTACGGTCCCGCACACCGTTAGGCCGTCTTCCGCTCACGCCCCAACATCGTGCAGCCCGCCTCCAGTGGTGTCGCGACAGGCGTGAATGGAGGGACGAATGGAGACGTGTCGTCTTCAGCGATGAGAGTCGCTTCTGCCTTGGTGCCAATGATGGTCGTATGCGTGTTTGGCGCCGTGCAGGTGAGCGTCACAATCAGGACTGCATACGACCGAGGCACACAGGGCCAACACCCGGCATCATGGTGTGAGGAGCGATCTCCTACACTGGCCGTACACCTCTGGTGATCGTCGAGGGGACACTGAATAGTGCACGGTACTTCCAAACCGTCATCGAACCCATCGTTCTACCATTCCTAGACCGGCAAGGGAACTTGCTGTTCCAACAGGACAATGCACGTCCGCATGTATCCCGTGCCACCCAACGTGCTCTAGAAAGTGTAAGTCAACTACCCTGGCCAGCAAGATCTCCGGATCTGTCCCCAATTGAGCATGTTTGGGACTGGATGAAGTGTCGTCTCACGCGGTCTGCACGTCCAGCACGAACGCTGGTCCAACTGAGGCGCCAGGTGGAAATGGCATGGCAAGCCGTTCCACAGGACTACATCCAGCATCTCTACGATCGTCTCCATGGGAGAAAAGCAGCCTGCATTGCTGCGAAAGGTGGATATACACTGTACTAGTGCCGACATTGTGCATGCTCTGTTGCCTGTGTCTATGTGCCTGTGGTTCTGTCAGTGTGATCATGTGATGTATCTGACCCCAGGAATGTGTCAATAAAGTTTCCCCTTCCTGGGACAATGAATTCACGGTGTTCTTATTTCAATTTCCAGGAGTGTATCATAACAAGGGGGGGGGGGGGTCCTTTACAGTTTTAGTGAAATTATACAGTGCTCCGTTTTTAATTATCAGTGTCTCTTCGACCGTGTTGGCCGCAGCTCGTGGTCTCGCGGTCGCGTTCTCGCTTCCCCAGTTCAGTCCCCGGCGGGGTCAGGGTCTTTCACCTGCCTCAAGATGACTGGCTGTTTGCGTTGTCCTCATCATTTCATCATCATTCATGAAATTGGTGAGACTGGACTGAGCTAAGGTTGAGAAATTGTAAGGGCGCTGGTAACCGCACAGTTTGAGCGCCCCACAAACCAAACATCATCATCTACCGTGTTCAATGTTATTCAAGCGTTTTTTCAAGTGCTTTTAGTGTTCTTTAAGTATTTTTGAAGTTTTTTTTATTATGATGCCTGTCCACATTTTTATCACTGTTTCTAAACTATTCATGAAAACATTATTTCTTAGAGTCTCCCGTCAACATCACCTATTTAAAAAATTTAAATTCAATTTAAATGTGTCTCTTTGTTTTGTGTTGAGTTTCTAAATTAGGGAAAAACATCTACTGGCAGAAGAGAGGGTTGACTGTACCGCTACCAGCCCCCCCCCCCCCCTCCAGGGGATGAAATAACAATAAAGGGAAAAAATGGTACGGTGAGGGGGAGGCAGTAACGAACTGATTCCAGAACATAGACGTGGATGCGTGGCTGGCTGCCACGGAGAGGCAAGTGCTAATTAAAGCCTAACTGATGGTCGCGGGCGAAGAGGATGTTCCACACTGCAGAACGGCGACTGCCCGTTTCGTAATCGACAGAGGAAAGCACGAGAGCCCGCGAGTCGGAACAGCGTTTCCCAGGAAATCGGCCAGAGAGCTATCGCTGCCACAGCGATGTGTCGCGAGCAGAGGTGTCACAGGCAACCCGAATTCCGCGGCCCGCGACGACGAGTAGGGAGTAGTGAGTAGCGAGTAGCGAGAGGGCGCGCGCCGGGCCGCGGGGCGGCGCTGGCCGAGAAGCGGCAACGCCGTCCGCGGCAGTTATCGAATGACTGTTTACCCGCGACTCAAGTGACAGCCCGGCCCGGCGAGCCCAGCCCAGGCTCAGCCGGTGGCGGCGGCGGCCGCGGCGGCGCTCCTGACAGTCGGCTGGTGGTCACCCAGCACACCAGCACTCGTCGCAGCCTACAGCGGACGTCGTCAGCGAGCCAGCTGCGAATGGAAGGACTGCGTTACGCTTAATAGGTGTTGCGATATACACTGAAGAGTCAAAGAAACTGGTAGACCTGCCTAATATCGTGCAGGGCCCCCGCGAGCTCGCAGAACTGCCGAAACAAGACGTGGCAGGGACTCTACAATGTCTGAAGTAATGCTGGAGGGAACTGACAGCATGCAACCTGCAGGGCTGTCCATAAATCTGCAAGATTACGAAGGGGTGGAAATTTCCTCTGCACTTTCCTAGGCATCCTAGATATGCGCAATAATGTTTATGTCTAGGGAGTTTGGTGTCTAGCAGAAGTATTTAAACTCAGAATAGCGTTCCTGGAGCCACTCTGTAGTAATTCTGGACATGTGAGGGGTCGCATTGTCCTGCTGGAATTGCCCAAGTTCGTCGGAATGCACAATGGAGATGAATGTATGCAGGTGATAAGACAGGATGCTTACTACGTGTCACCTGTCAGAATCGTATCTAGACGTATCACGGGTCCCATATCACTCCAACTGAACACGCCCCACACCATTCCAGAGCCTCCACCAGCTTGAACAGTCTCCTGCAACATGCAGGGTCCCTGGATTCATGAGATTGTCTCCATACCCGTACACATCCAACCACACGATACAATGTGAAAAGAGACACGCCCTACCAGGCAACATGTTTCCAGACATCAACAGTCCAATGTCGGTGTTGATGGGTCCAGGCTAGTCGTACAATTTCGTGTCGTGAAGTCATCAAGGATACAAGAGTGCACCTTCAGCTTCGAAAGCTGAATTGCTCGCATTCTGACCCTTGTTGATGGCCCAGCATTGAAATATGCAGCAATTTGGGGATTCTCTTCAGTCGTCGTGGGTCCCGTTCTTGCAGGCTCTTTTTCCGGCCGCAGTGATGTCGGAGATTTGATGTTTTACCGCCTTCCTGACGTTCACGGCACACTTGTGAAATTATCGTACGGTAAATCCCTCCTTCATCGCTATCTCGGAGACGCTGTGTCCCATCGCGCGTGCGCTGACTATAACATCACGTTCAGAATCATGTAAATCTTGATAACCTGCCATTGTAGCAGCAGTAACCGATCTAACAACTGCGCCAGTCACTTATTATCTTATAAAGGCGTTGCCGACCGCAGCGCCTTATTCTGCATGTTTGGATGTCTCTGTATTTCAATAAGCATGCCTACACCAGTTTCTTTGGCGCTTCAGTGTATATTGGTCACGGTACATCTCTACAAAGCGACGGCATTACCAGCAGTCCTGTATGACTGTATGCCATGGGGTCTCGCCAGTAACTACTTACTTCAAGGTATCCAGACGGTAGAATAAAGGTGTCTCCGGAAAATAATCCACGCAGCAGTACTCACTAGGAACTTTTGCCACCGACATCGATTACACGTAGAGAAGCCATAGGATGAAATGAAAGAGACTGGGAAACTAAACGGGTGCTATACAGTATCTTATCAAAAGCGTCTCGACACTCTTATCTGATGCAGTGTCCGTCACTAGACGTCACGAGACGTGAATCCGCCAGTGTAAAAGGAGGTGGGGAGTATTGTGTTGTCAGTAGAGAAGTAGCAGCAACAGCAGAAGAAGAATGGGTCCATCAGGAGATCTGAGTGACTTCGATCGCGATCACAGGATGTCACCTAAGTAACTTATACATCAGGGGCCCCTTCAAACCTTCTAGCCGCGTGGAGTGGCCGCATGGTTTGACGCGCCA
Source organism: Schistocerca gregaria (assembly GCF_023897955.1). Classification (NCBI taxonomy): domain Eukaryota; kingdom Metazoa; phylum Arthropoda; class Insecta; order Orthoptera; family Acrididae; genus Schistocerca; species Schistocerca gregaria. The sequence goes on from NC_064922.1 coordinate 427,879,337, forward strand.
TGCCACGGACCGCGCGGCCCCTCCCGCTGGAGGTTCGAGTCCTCCCTCGGGCATGGCTGTGTGTGTTTGTCTTAGCTTAAGTTAGTGTAAGTTACTTTAAGTAGTGTGTAAGCCTAGGGACCGATGACCTCAGCAGTTTGGTCTCTTAAGAATTCACACACATTTGAACACAACCCTTCTAAAGTTGTCCAGTTCGAATGTTGGTGATGTGACTGTGAAGACGGAACGCGAAGAAACACCTACATCTAAACGAAGACCAAGGGCACTTCATGTATTGATGGACAGGCACCATCGAGCACTGTGGAAGGTGGTTGTAAAAATGGAAGTAGTCAGTCATGACTTCCAATGTGCTACCAGTAGTCCACCTAGCACAATGACTGAGTGTATCGAGTTAAATAGAATTGTCGAACATGTCCTTACGACCCACAAATCCTGTAAACAGTTCCAAGCGAAGCGTCACGTAATGTGAAGGGCGACACCACTGGAGAATCGATGATTGGAAACGAGTGTTTTCGGGTGATGAAGTACCCCGTAGCCGATGACTATTTGTATTATCATGACAATGTACCCTGTCATAAAGCAGTATTGGCGAGGCAGTGGTTCTGTGGAGAATAAATTACTGAAAGCGATTGACCTACCCACCCTCGACCTGAACACAATGGGACTCCTCTGGAGCGAGATACAATGTCGTTTCGCTGCAGACCCCAGCGTCCTACATCATTATCTTCTTTTTTTATGTATCTTGAGTGAAGCGGCGAGTGAAAATTTGTACAAAGACCACGAATGGAACCTGCTTACTAGGCAAGTGCGCTAGCCACTAAGCTATCTTTGCACAGTGGTTTGCACAACTGTACGGATTGCCCTGGCACGCCTCCCTCCTCAGTCCACGTTTCCACTGCACAGTCTAAATTTCTTCTTATAAACAAACGGAATTGCCAAGGCTCTCCATGTTCTGGAATAGCATCGAACGTAAATGAGGGATACGGCCTGAAACCCAGTTGCAGGTACTTATACAAATAAAATGACACAATTTCACAGACTGCTGGTCTCATACATACATTATTTTATGTATATAGACTGATGCGGGAGTGAAAATTTGTACCAAAGTTGGGAATCGAACCCAGGTCTCCTCGTTACTGGGCAGGTGCGCTAGCCACTTTTTTTTTTTTTTTTTTTTTTTATTGTAATCAATGGAGAAAATTGAAAATGTCTGCTAGACCAGGATTCGAACCCGGGTCTTCTGCTTACTAGACACGTGCACCGATCACTTTTTTTTTTTTTTTTTTCTGTGCATAAAATAACCTCCCATCTTTTTGGTTACTTTCATGGAAATGCGATGAAAAAGCCACAAAACTGAAGTTGTACTAAGGCACTTATGCAAATAACATGTACAGAAATATGTCAATGAATACTTAAAGAAAATGGTGTTTCGACACACACTAATTATTAAGCTCAACAAAAATATAATCACAGCCTACAATGCTTATTTCACAAACTACTAACTACATTTTTTTTTTTTTTTGAGAATGCATAAAAAAAAAAAAAAAAAAAAAAAAAAAAAAACAAGGCAGCCATGCGCAAAAAGTTGCCAATAAAGTGAACTAAAAAGGGCCATCTTGCTCGCCGCGGTCACATTGCTAGGCGGGCGGCCAGGAACGGGCGGTCGTCATTGCATTGGACATCACCAGCCACCAATCGTTGGACCGCCCGGGGCCGCTGCACACAGTCAGAGACTGTTTCTGTTACCATAGGGGAATCGTGGAAAGATCACATCTACAAGTTAATGTCTTCTCACTCCCGGCACACCCCAGCTGGGTGGTGGGTCCATGAATGACGAACCCAAATAGTTCGCAAAAAGGTTCCGGTAATCCTGTCTGTTCGTTAAGACCAGAAACTCGTCGATCATATAGTACCATAAATCGAGGACGTCTTTGTCTCCATCGCGGTATATGTAGTGTATCGCCATTCCTCGTATCCAATTAACCGCATTCATCCGGGTCATAGGGAAATAGACAGCGTCGGGATGAAAGAGTTCTTGGGGTAAAATCGAAACGTAGGGGCGGCGGAGCAGGAAAGCCAGGATCTGGCGGATCAGTTTCCAGCACTCACGCGCGGGGCCACAGTTCAGTCTATGTTCGTCCGTGTCTAACGTCGTGCAACGGGGGCACACAGGGTCGTCAATTAGGTGAATGGCATGCAGCCGTTGTCGGGTTGGAAGTTTCTCGTTAACGACCACATACCACGTCGACCGCACGAAAGTAGACAGGAACGGCGCGTGGATGGCTCGCCATACTCGTGGCCAGTCGACCGTAGGGTGGCGCCGTACAATGTCGTTATCCGGAGTCCAGTGCTGGAGAGCACTATAATAAGTCTTCGCTGTCGGATTCCGTGTCTCCGATATAACCCGCAACACATAGCTATGCTCTACGAAAAACGTTCTAATGTGTGACAGCGAGGGCGATAAATGTCCAACTGGTACCGGTGGGTACAGCGTACGTGGGGCCACTTCTTCAATCAGTAGGCCTGGGAGACTGGCTGTTGATGAAAGCCAGAGTCGCCTCATGGAACGGAGATACAGTGCCAGCGCTCTGTGCTTGACGTGAGTGAGTCCAACACCGCCTTTGTCGAAGGGTAAAGTAAGCGTAACAAAACGGATCTTGAAAACAGCACCATCGTTCACCACGTGTCCAAACACTGCCTGTATCCTGGAAGCCATCGTGTCCGTTATCGGCAGTACATGGGCGTAATGGTTAAGGTGAGAAGCCATGTACACATTAACGTATTGGGCGCGTTGCAAAATGTTCAGTGATCTGAATTTATTGAGACGAGCCTCTAAACGGAGTCGTCGTAAGACCATACGATACGTAAAGGCCGCCGTGCGTTGTATTTGTCGATGGAGTGATATCCCTAAACACTTGAGCATCGGGACCTTTGTCAGAGGTACGGCCAGACCTGCAGGCATTCCTCGTCCTACCTCCATGTAGCGTGATTTCCGAAGGTTGAGCACACTGCCTGCCACCGCCCCATACTGGTGGAGCCAGGAAAACGCCGTGTGTATTTCGTCACCAGACCGTGCTAAGAACATCACATCGTCGGCGTATGCACCACATCTAAAGGTTACGGAACGGAGGGTAAGTCCTTCTAAGCGTCGCCGTAGTCCGTGAAGAGCTGGTTCGAGGGCAACGGCGAAGAGCATGGCAGAAAGAGGACAACCCTGCCGGACGGACCTGTTGACACGGACGGGGGCGGACCGACAGCCGTTGATCATAATCCTCGTGACAGCCCCATGGATCAATCGAAGCACGACAGACGTCGTTAGACGCGGGACACCGATGTGTTCCATAACAGCACGCAGGAAACCATGGTTAACGCGGTCGAAAGCATGGTCGAAGTCCAGCGCAACAAGAGCGCCTTGGAGGCGGCAAGTTTGCATGAGCGCCACCACGTCTCTATAGGTGCTTAAAGTCGTAAACACATTAGTGTCGCCCCCGAGGCAGGTTTGATCAGAGTGAATGGCCGCCATTACCGTAGGTTTGAGCCTCTCACGGAGCATGCGTGTCAACAGCTTATAGTCAGTGTTTAGCATTGTCAACGGGCGAAAATCAAGAGGGCGACGGCCTCCGCCGGGTTTGGGCACAGGGATCAAGAGACCCTCAGTAAAGTCAGATGGTACCTGAAAATCGGCGTCCAGGAGTTCACTGTACATCCTGACCCACATTGGGCCCATGAGATCAAAGAACCGCTTGTAAAATTCAAGAGGGAGGCCGTCAGGGCCAGGCGTTTTGTTGGGAGAGCCACGCAACAGAGCCTCTCGCAGTTCTTCCAAAGTCACCGCCGACAAGAGCGTAGCATCATCTTGTAGGTTCCGAGAGACTGGTAGGTCAGATAGGACTTCCCTGACCCCTACATTCATGTGGGACTCCCTCTCGTAAAGAAGTTTATATGACTGTGTGAACGCTCGGACGATATCCATTTGTGCGTCAACGCGTCGCCCGTCCTCCGTCTCAACCTCGGTAATGAGCTGCCTCTTGCGTCTTCGGCGTTCTTGAATGATATGGTGGAGGGAAGGTCGTTCCCCACGAACACCATCAGTCGTCCTCGCTCGCACCCGCACACCCGCAAGACGTACGGCGTTGATACGAAGCAATTGTGCCTTGACGCGTTGTACTGCTGATTGTCGCTCTGGCGACGGCGGTTGTACAGCCAGTTCGCGGAGCGCAGTATAGTAAAAATCAGTAGTCGCAGTATACCAGCGCGCTCGGTCGCGTCCATAGCTGACTAATGTTCGGCACAGTGCGGGTTTTGCACACCGTAACCACCATTGAAGTACAGAACGGTAGGCGGGTAAACGCCGGTGGCAATTGCTCCATGTGGACTCGACTGCGCGTCTGCAATTTATCTCATCAAGAAGGGCCACATTGAGGCGCCACGGACCCCTACTTCGGCGGACGCGCTGGCGGGGAAGGGTGAGAGTACACACATATGCGAGGTGATCCGTGAACGCTGCCGGCCACATCTCAGCGTCGACAACGGCCGATCGTAGGCCGCGGGTGACGTAGACTCGATCCAAACGGCTCGCGGAGTGACTAGTAAAGTAGGTGTGTGCTCGACGGTCGCCGTGTTGGATGATCCAGGTGTCCAACAAGGCCAAGTCCTGTACAAGTGCCTGGAGTGCCGGGCAGGTGGTATAGTGTGGCTCCTGGTCGGATGGGCGGAGCACACAATTAAAATCGCCGCCTACTACCAGGTGGTCGGTATTGCCCTGGAAGAGCGGGGCTATATCTTCGGCAAAAAAGGTGCGCCGTTCTCTCCTTTTGCCGGTGCCTGAAGGAGCATATAAGTTCACCAGACGTACTGTACCAATCGTGAGTGCGACCCCCCGGGCCGACGGTAAATAGGAGACATCAGTGGCCATTATCCCTTCCCGCAGTAGAATCGCCGTACCTCCGCCGCCCACATCTGCAGGCATAGTGTAGACGTCATATCCGTAGGCATCGAGACAGAGTCCTGATCGGACTTCTTGAAGGAAAACAACGTCCAGATCCGCAGCGCGTAACGTATCCTTCAGCATACGGGTCTTGACATCAGATGTAATGCCATTGACGTTGATCGTGGCGAGGCGGTATGCCTGGTCCATCAAGTTTCGGGAGGTGACCATGGTATGACAGGGGGGCAGTAGTCGTGACGTGGAGCGCCGGTCTTGCGAAGTGCTAGGCAGCGACGAGAGGTGCTCATGCCGTCCTAGGCGTCTGTCGCCGGCCGCGTAGACGCTGCCATCGGCATCGGTGCATCGTCTTGGTTCTGAAACGCATCCTGCAACTCCATCTCCTGCGCCCAGTCGCCCAGGGACGTTGACACCACTGGATCTCGAGAGGCAGACGGAGGCAAGGGTGCATCCCCGGTGTCGGAGCTGCGGTGATCTCCCGCATCCCCATGTGGTCCAGACCCAGCGGTAGTGGGAGAAGACGTCGAACCGTGTGAGACGGTAGGGTCGCCTGTGTCGGCGCGGTGGAGCGGTTGAGGCACCTCGTCATCCAGCGGTGTCGCCTCGGGCTGTTCTACGTCGTCGGTTGTCTTGCGCCGCTTCTTATGACGCTTGGGTGATTTCTGCTTACGCTGCCGCGCCTCTGTTTCCGACGTAGGGCAAGGGGAGGACGCTGCATCCTGTGCTTCAACTTCCATCGCACCGTCGGCGAGCCGTTGTGACGGTGCGCCGAGGTCCGACGAAAGGACATCAGTAGCATCAGCACTGAAAGACGCTTGGGGCTCCGTGGAAGCCACTGCAGGGTCCTCCAAAGCTCGCACCAATACAGCGGGGTCGTCATATACAGCTGGCGTCTCCCGTCTCGCCGCCGCAACATACGTAATCGGCAGAGAGGTCGGTGTCGACGGACGAATCTGGTCGGTCGAGGGTGTCTGCGCGAGACGGCGTTGCAGGCATTCGGTACGCATGTGTCCCGTCTGGCCACAACCGGAGCAGGTTCTCGGCTGACCGTCGTAAATAATTATTGCCCTGCAACCAGCGATCGTGAGATACGAAGGAATATGGCGATGCAGGTCAATACGGACTTGTCGCACCCCGTTAAGGACAGGGTAGGTGTCGAAGGTCTTCCATTTTTCGGCCGTGTGGCCGAGAACTGTTCCATAGGGTCGAAGAGCAAGGGTGACCAAATCCGCTGGAACTTCAAAAGGGAGCTCAAACACGCGCACATTTTGGATTCCCAATCCAGCACGTTCAAGCGTCACCACACCCACGTTTCCGTCTGAGTGGCAGAACCGATAACCTGCCGTCGAGCGTCTGAGAAGTTTGTCACATGCTTCGTCGTCAGTGAACTTAAGATATACGACGCTGGAGACAATAGATAAGTGGATACCGATCAGCTCGTTAGGATCAACATGTACCACATCGCGTAAAAAACGCTCTACTTCGTGGGCCTTGGGTCTAGAGTACGTAGTGTCGAACTGCACCTTGATCGTGGCTTTCCGATACGAAAGCGCCATCGTGTGTCAGGAACGTGACGGCAATACGTAACACTAGCGCGCCGGCGCGGTAAACAACAACACACCCGGAAACGCGACACGGAGCGGCCGGGACGTACCGCACCGCTCCACAGCCAAAGGCCGACTGTTCTCCACTAAGCCACCTTGGCAGAACAGTTCGCACAGTGCATGAATTGCCCCAGTGCGCCTCCCTCCTCGATCCAAGCAAGAGACTCGGGTTCGATTCCCAGCCTTGTACAAATGTTCACTCTCCACTTGTCTATATAAATAAAATCATACCTGTATGACACCAGTAAGGTCTCTGAAATTGTGGCATTTCATCATTCTCTCGTTGCGGATCCTGACGAGCAATGGGCTGTCATTCCCTAACCGACATCTAAAGTGGCACCAGGTGTGTAGTAGTGTCCGTAACGCCATCTCGAAACATTTGCCAAGCCACGTACACTGCCCGGTGGTGTCAGTACTTTGCTATGGAACCTCCATTAGGAATCGAAGCTCGTTGACAACCGTGGAAATTATCGAAGGCCACTGGCGTGATGGTCCTGCCAACGGCGATGGCAACTTCAGACGAGACAACTGACCGCGTCACAAGGCCAGAGACGTGTTGCAGGATTTTGGGGGCATGGTGGTGCAGTCACACTGATGTCTTAGCCAGCAAATTCAGCTGATCTGAGCCCGATGGAACACATATTATCATTTCCAGCATTTTCCTAACACCAAGAGAAATCCCCCGAAAGCATTAGCTGGAACCGGGAGATTATAGGGTCGAAACTAATTTATTTCCGGGACAGTAGGTTCGAGGCAAAAATAAAATATGAAGACCTGAGTACCTGAATGTGCAACACAATGAAATCGGGGGCTCGCATTAATTTGTACCCAGTCACCCATCGACGTGAATCGTCTCAGGGCAGACAGCGATTATAAGGTTAGCGTTAGCTGGAGACCATGTACCGTATACGGTCGTCGTCTCACCAGCAAGTTCCGTTAAATAGAAGTTTCAAGTAACATGCCGACATTTTTCTGAATGAATGATAACCTCTCAACCAGAGACACATATTTCAGGTAACGTTACTGCAGTTGCTGCAGACATATCAGCAGAGAAGCAACAGGCTATGGTGCATAGAGACTTAGATATCTTGGATGAACAATAGACTGAATGGTAGTCCGAAGAACGCTTTCTTTAGCTACGAACTGAGTACAATCTCTTTCGACACACGAGTTAACGGCTCTCAGTACGGCACTACTACAACAAAGATGTCACACGCTGAATGCAAAGTCTAGAACAAATCTGCATCCTTCGTGCGTGCAGCAGGTTCTTATCATGACTTGGATCATATGAACGAATATTTCCACGTTAGAATATAGTCCACGGATCACGCTGAAGGAAGGATGTATTATGAGGTCCACAATTCATATGATGCATTGGCCACTTCTGAGAGTAACGTCATTTCGTCATGAAAAAATCAACGTACACTGAAGTAGAAACGACGTCACCATTTAACTCAAAGAATAGCTCTTCTGCTGTCCTGCTCTGCAGGACAGCAGAAGAGACTCAACATCTTAGGTCATAAGTCCCCTAGAACTTAGAACTACTTAAACCTAACTAACCTAAGGACATCACACACACCCATGCCCAAGGCAGGATTCGAACCTGCGACCGTAGCAGCCCCGCGGTTCCGGACTGCAGCGCCAGAACCGCACGGCCACCGCTGCCGGCTCTTAATAAAAGGTTGGAATAAATATATACCCGAGCACTTTTTATGCATAACGGTTTAACGGCGGGAAACGCAGCGGGGTGGAGCTAGTGACTCATAGTCTTGCCCATTCTACTCTACAGGACAGCAGAAGACCTACTCTGTGAGTTCAGATGGGGACACCGATTGTACTTCAGTGTCCATAGATTCATTCATTCGAAAATGACGTCGATATGTGTCTATGCCTGTGACGTAAACCCCGCAGTGAGCTACGAATTATGGTATTATAACGGGATGAAGAGCATCATTCACAGGACAGTTGTAAATTCTAGAGATCCCGCTTATAGTTAGTACCCTTCTGACTCCAAGGACATAAAAATAATCTGTTATCAACTGTGATTCTAACAAATACTTTCTGGCTCTGTTGTTCATTTGTGATGAGAGGGGTCCACGGTGCCCTTCTAAATGCCTCCAACTATGGAATAGTACGATTTACTGTCCTGTGTGCTCTCAGTATTCTAATACCCATTAGTTGCTACAATTTCTGCCCTCTACGTCTCCTTCTGTTTCCGTGAAAAGTATCCCCTCACGTCATAACACATATCCTATCGTCCTCTGCCCTTCTTCTGTTTAGTGCTTTTCACATAACTCATTTTCTCATGTATTTTGCGGAGAATCTCCTCCTTTCTTTCCGATTTTCTCATAGTCCATGACTCTTATGTGAACAGTACTGCGCTTCAGATGTGCGTTGTCAGAAATCAATTCCTCAAATTAATGCCTTCGCTTGATACCGGTAGCATTCTCTCTGAGAAATATACCCTCTCCGGCTATATTACGCCGTCATGCATTACTTAGCAGAATTCCTTCAGTTCATGTACTACATTGTCCCCAATTTCGATGTTAAGTTTACCGTTAATGTCATGCCTGCTGGTCTTCATTTCTTTCGTCTATTTTCGGCTACTCTTACGCCAAATTCTGCGATCATTAGAATATCCATTGCATTCCGCTCTGTTGTTCACTGGCGACGAGAGAGGATAGCAATTTGGAAGGCAAATTTTATCATTGATATTCTTCTTCTCAAATTTTAATGCACTCCTGAAGCTTATTTTCAGTCCGCCTCGTTAGCTGAGTCGTCTGCGCGGGTGACCGCCATGCAACGATCTCGGGTTCGATTCCCACCAGCACCGTAGATTTTCTCTGCTCGGGGACTAGGTGTTGTGTTGCCTTCGTCATCGTTTCATCTTCACCGACATACGAGTCTCCCAGTGTGGCCTCAACTGAAAAGACTTGGAACTCAGCGGCGGAACTTACCTGGGTGGCCGTCAATGCCTGGCGATCATTTCATTCTTTTTTTTAAATTTCAAACGCAGTAAATCGAAGTGCCATCGTCGACCGACAATCCAGACTTCAAGGTGGAAGGTAATTAGGCGCATGGGTTCACTTTATTATGAGTAAAAGTTTGGAGTCAACTTCTTAGGGCCTATAGATCCGTAAGATACCGCTAGTTGGTGGAATGGGTTAGGATGTCATAGTACCAAGGTACATGGTACCTTATACCGATGCCATGGAAGGGATACTGTTCTTATGCGATACACCGTGTTTCACAAAGTTCAAATGTGTGAAATCTTATGGGACTTAACTGCTAAGGTCATCAGCCCCTAAGCTTACACACTACTTAGCCTAAATTATCATAAGGACAAACACACACACCCATGCCAAAGGGAGGACTCGAACCTCCGCCGGGACCAGCCGCACAGTCCAGGACTGCAGCGCCTTAGACCGAGTTTCACAAAGTGTCTGCTTTGTTGTGCAAAGTCGTCGTCCGTTTGCGAACTGCTTCTAGTACTGTATCTATATGGAGGGCAGCATGCAAGTCAACGATGCGAGTATAGCGGTTGGCACGAAGTATCCATCTGAGCGCCATATTTTGTGAAAGATGTAGACGGCCAATGTGTGTTGGCCTGGCAAAACCCCAGACCGAGCTGCCATTCAGTATCTTAGAGAGCAATGTCGCCTTGCATAATCGAAGCTTTGCTGTGGTACTGCGGTCAGTACTCTAGAAAAAAAATGGATTTTCTTGGCCAAAACCGAAAGCTTTGCTCCTCAGAAGGTCAACATGTTTATAGAGAAAGAGGTGTTTGTCCAAAGCTTCCTCCAGGCAAGCCATCGTTGCCCCCAGGGGATATCCATGCAGTCTCAAGTTGGTAGAGATGGATGGCCGTTTCTTGCTGAAATAGATTTAGTTGTACTTTACTGGCCTTACACAAGGCGGCTGAGGCAGCTGGTTGACACTTAAGGAGTCGAATGTTGGAATGAATAAAATGGAAATTTGTGGTAAGTTCCTATGGGGCCAAACTGCTGAGGTCATCGGTCCGTGGGCTTTTATTTTATTTTATTGTATTTTATTTTTATTTTTTATTTATTTTTTGGTCATCAGTCTACTGACTGACTGGTTTGATGCGGCCCGCCACGAATTCCTTTCCTGTGCTAACCTCTTCATCTCAGAGTAGCACTTACAACCTACGTCCTCAATTATTTGCTTGACGTATTCCAGTCTCTGTCTTCCTCTACAGTTTTTGCCCTCTACAGCTCCCTCTAATACCATGGAAGTCATTCCCTCATGTCTTAGCAGATGTCCTATCATCCTGTCCCTTCTCCGTATCAGTGTTTTACCCATATTCCTTTCCTCTCCGATTCTGCGTAGAACCTCCTCATTCCTTACCTTATCAGACCACCTAATTTTCAACATTCGTCTATAGCACCACATCTCAAATGCTTCGATTCTCTTCTGTTCCGGTTTTCCCACAGTCCATGTTTCACTACCATACAATGCTGTACTCCAGACGTACATCCTCAGAAATTTCTTCCTCAAATTAAGGCCGGTATTTGATATTAGTAGACTTCTCTTGGCCAGAAATGCCTTTTTTGCCATAGTGAGTCTGCTTTTGATGTCCTCCTTGCTCCGTCCGTCATTGGTTATTTTACTGCCTAGGTAGCAGAATTCCTTAACTTCATTGACTTCGTGACCATCAATCCTGATGTTAAGTTTCTCGTTGTTCTCATTTCTACTACTTCTCATTACCTTCATCTTTCTCCGATTTACTCTCAAACTATACTGTGTACTCATTAGACTGTTCATTCCGTTCAGCAGATCATTTAATTCTTCTTCACCTTCACTCAGGATAGCAATGTCATCAGCGAATCGTATCATTGATATCCTTTCACCTTATATTTTAATTCCACTCCTGAACCTTTATTTTATTTCCATCATTGCTTCCTCGATGTACAGATTGAAGAGTAGGGGCGAAAGGCTACAGCCTTGTCTTACTCCCTTCTTAATGCGAGCACTTCGTTCTTGATCGTCCACTCTTATTATTCCCTCTTGGTTGTTGTACATATTGTATATGACCCGTCTCTCCCTATAGCTTACCCATACTTTTTTCATTATCTTGAACAGCTTGCACCATTTTATATTGTCGAATGCTTTCTCCAGGTCGACAAATCCTATGAACGTGTCTTGATTTTTCTTTAGCCTTGCTTCCATTATTAGCCGTAACGTCAGAATTGCCTCTCTCGTGCCTTTACTTTTCCTAAAGCAAACTGATCGTCACCTAGCGCATTCTCAATTTTCTTTTCCATTCTTCTGTATATTATTCTTGTAAGCAGCTTCGATGCATGAGCTGTTAAGCTGATTGTGCGATAATTCTCGTACTTGTCAGCTCTTGCCGTCTTCGGAATTGTGTGGATGATGCTTTTCTGAAAGTCAGAAGGTATGTCGCCAGACTCATATATTCTACTCACCAACGTGACTAGTCGTTTTGTTGCCACTTCCCTTAATGATTTTAGAAATTCTGATGGAATGTTATCTATAACTTCTGCCTTATTTGACCGTAAGTCCTCCAAAGCTCTTTTAAATTCCGACTCTAATACTGGATCCCCTATATCTTATAAATCGACTTCTATTTCTCCTTCTACCACATCAGACAAATCTTCACCCTCATAGAGGCTTTCAATGTATTCTTTCCACATATCTGCCCTCTCCTCTGCATTTAACAGTGGAATTCCCGTCGCACTCTTAATGTTACCACCGTTGCTTTTAATGTCACCAAAGGTTGTTTTGACTTTCCTGTATGCTGAGTCTGTCCTTCCGACAATCATATCTTTTTCGATGTCTTCACATTTTTCCTGCAGCCATTTCGTCTTAGCTTCCCTGCACTTCCTATTTATTTCATTCCTCAGCGACTTGTGTTTCTCTATTCCTGATTTTCCCGGAACATGTTTGTACTTCCTCCTTTCATCCGTGGGCTTACAAACTACTTAATGTAACTTGAACTAACTTACGCTAAGGACAACACACACACCCCATGCCCGAGGGAGGACTCGAACCTCCGATGGGGGAGCCGCGTGAACCGTGGTAAGGCGCCTGAGACCGCGCGGCTACCCCGCGCAACTGGCGTGAATATGTCTGCCGCTGGTGAGAAAAGCTGTATCATCGGCAAACTGCACGTTTTGTACCCCTGTGACAGTTGGCATATCATTGACGTAGAGATTAAATATTAGTGGGGATAAAACGGAACCTTGAGGCAGCCCTGCTTGCGCCAGTCGGATATCAGATGATTGGATATCAGAAAATTGTAACAACCATTTTACCCTGTGTGCCAAAAATCTAACTATAAGTTTCACATAACAATTGGGTATCGACGTCAGTTCACAATCATTTCATTTTCTTCGCCATCCTTCTATTTCCTTCAATGCGTCTTCGTCATATGTATTACATCCCTGCTGTACATCGTTGCGAGTCTTCCACTCTTACTGTTCTTTGAGAACAGGCCCGGCATTATTTGTACTGAAATGCAGCAGTAACTTTCTTTTACGTAGCCCCTGGCAGGACACAGGCGACCTCCGTGCCCCGTGCCGGGGCAGCCCCGGGCGCGCTGCCGCTGCCGGCAGAATGACGACGTTCGGCGTTGCGCGGCGCGGGCCGTTCCCTAATCGCCCCATCTGTACGCCACGGCGCGCAATTTATTCCGCTGGAGGGAGGGAGGGGGGATGAGAATGCAACACACGGGGAGCGGGAAAAACGAGCAGCGGGCCCGCGGTGCGCGTCCGCTCCTCTCCTCAAACCGAAGGTCAACGGCCGCCGGAAAGCCGAGGCGGACCAGCGCCACGCCATAGGACGCGGAAGGCTCTTATTAAGGCTCGAGACGGGCAGCCAGCCGCGAGGGCCGCCGCGGGCCTACCTTCCCGCACCGGGGCGGTGCCTCGGCGCGTTCTGCTCGCTAATGTATTCAACTTGCTCAGTAAAACTGCAACACTGTGTAAGAAACTGATTTTTCGGCATTTAAAAGATATTTTTGCAACCAAGGTCGCGTTGGCCAGTTTCAACACCTAAGATTGCCATCTTCACATCTTTCAAAAATGTTTTCGTTGCGGCCGGCCGCGGTGGTCTCGCGGTTTAGGCGCTCAGTCCGGAACCGCGCCACTGCTACGGTCGCAGGTTCGAACCCTGCTTCGGGCATGGATGTTTGTGATGTCCTTAGGTTAGTTAGGTTTAAGTAGTTCTAAGTTCTAGGGGACTGATGACCACAGATATTAAGTCCCATAGTGCTCAGAGCCATTTGAACCATTTTTTTTTTTGTTTTCGTTGTACATCGTGTTCCACTGTGCATCCATTACTTATGTCATATTAACATTTCAAAGATGTGAAAATGACAATCCAAACCGGTCAATAAAAACAGTTTTCGAACACGATCTTGCCTATAAAAAAATTCCTTTTAGTGTATTCAGCTCGGGTCTTCTGATTTCTCATTTTGAGGAAGTCCGCCCCGGTAGCTGAATGTTCAGCGTGACGGATTGTCAATCTTCTGGCCCCAGGTTCGATTCCCGTCTGGGTGGGGGAATTTTCTCCACCCAGGGACTGGCCGTTGTGCTGTCCTCATCATCATCCTATCATCCTCATCGACTGCAGGTCGCCGATGTGGCGTCAAATTGAAAGACCGGCACCCGGCGAACAGTTTGCCCGACGGGGGGGCCATAGCCATACGATTAAATAAATAAATTTTGAGGAACTTCAGTCAGTTTTTTCTATGTTTGGAACCCGATGCTTCTGGGTATCCAAACTCAAGTAAATGGATAAAATTAAGGTAGCAATTTTACGTCTTTCTTTTTTTGTAATTTATTTCGTTTTACACTGAAGCGCCAAAGAAACGGGTACAGGTATGCGTATTCAAATACTGTGCAAACAGGCAGAACACGGCGCTGCGGTCGGCAACTCCTATATACGACAACGAGTGTCTGGAGCAGTTGTTAGATCGGTTACTGCTGTTACAACTGCAGGTTTTCAGGTTTTAAGTGAGTCCGAACGTGGTGTTATAGTCGGCGCACGAGTGTACCGGGAATAAAAGGAATACGGTAAAACATCAAATCTTCGACATCGCTGCGTCCGGGAAAAGATCCTGCAAGAACAGGACCAACGACGACTGAAGAGAATCGTTCAACATGACAGGAGTGCAACACTTCCGGAAATTGCTGTAGATTTCAATGCTGGGCCATCAACAAGTGTCAGCGTGCGAACCATTCAACGGAACATCATCGATATGGGCTTTCGGTGCCGATGGACCACTCGTGTTCCCTTGATGTGTGCAAGACACACAGCTCTGCTCCTCGTCTGGGCCTGTCAACACCGACATTGGACTGTTGATGACTGGAAACATGTTGCCTGGTCGGACAAGTCTCATTTCAAATTGCATCGAGCTGATGGATGTGTACAGGTATGAAGACAACCTCATGAATCCATGAACCTTGCATGTGAGCAGGGGACTGTTTAAGTCGGTGCAGGCTCTGCAACGGCGTGAGGTGTGACAGGTGGCACGTACGTGAGCATCGTGTCTGATCACCTGCATCCATTCATGTCCATTATGCATTCCGACGGACTTGGGCCATTCCAGCAGGACAATGCGAGACCCCACATGTCCACTATTGATGCAGAGTGGCTCCAGGAACACTCTTCTGAATTTAAACACTTCCGCTGGCCACCAGCAGTATTCATGGTGTCAGTTCTCTCCGGCGCTACACACCTTAATCGAATCCATGCCACGTCATGTTGCGGCACTTCTGCGTGCTCACGCGGGCCCTACACAATATCAGACAGGTTTACCCGTTTCTTTGGTTCTTTAGTGTACCTCGTTTTGTAACGTACAATGACTGAGAAATTTTAGTAGTATATATGTAGACTGAAGCGATGAATGTAAATTTGTACCACGTCTAACGTTCGAAGCAGGGTCTGCGGCTTATTAGTGAGCAAGAGAGCCGGGATCTAACCCGGCTTTGGTACAAATTTCCATCCGTCGTTTCAGCCTTCATTAATGCATCATAATGTTTCAGACTTGAGAATGTCTCCGGAACCATATAGCGTCATTTTGATTAAGGCATCTTTGACTGGGTTTCAGGCAGGATCTCGTGTTGTGTTCGAAATTGAGATACTATTCCAATACACTCACAGAATCTCTGCAATACATTTAGAGCTTAGGGGGAATACTGTGGGTAGAAGCGAATAGGAATTTGGACAGAGGACTGAGGCGAGCTAGGGTAGTCTATGGAACTATACAAAGTCATAGTGCCAGGGCGGCGTAATGGTTAGCACATCTGCCTAGTGAGCAGATGACCTGAGCTCGAACCACAGCCTTGGTACAAATTTTCATTCGTCAGTTCAGCCGGCATATATACATCATAAATTTTTGAGGCTTGAAAATGTCTGTATAACTATATAGTTTCAAGTGAGAATTTTAGAAGACAGTTTAGCAACACCGAGCGGCTCTAGGCGCTTCAGTGTGCAACCGCGCGACCGCTACGGTCGCAGGTTCGGATCCTGCCTCGGGCATGGATGTGTGTGATGTCCTTAGGATAGTTAGGTTTAACTAATTCTAAGTTCTAGGGGACTGATGACCTCAGATGTTAAGTCCCATAGTGCTCAGAGCCATTTTGAATTTAGCAACATGGGTATCCCCAAGCAAGACATCCCCAGAGGGTCTAAACAAAAAGACGGAGCAGGGAGCGCATTCTTAAGTGACAAACAGAGGGGTCAAATTAAAGCTCCTTGAAGTAATCACTACACTCATTGTAAAAGTTATATTGGTTCTAGAAGGACTTACATACACAAAAGGCGTACAGGAAGAAAAAAATCATTTTTAAATCAGATTCATGGTCAGCTTGATGCATTTAAAATGCAACGATGTAACGAACACCAAAAATTATCTGCTGTGCCCCATTATAGAAGCAGATTAGGAACTTTCCCGTCTAAATAAGACTTTCATAACTTGGTGGGAGAAGGAAGGTTCAAAATTGCTCTAAGCACTATGGGACTTAACATCTGAGGTCATCAGTCCCCTAGACATAGGATTAATTAAACCTACCTAATCTAAGGACATCACACACATCCATGCCCGAGGCACGATTCGAACCTGCGATTTTATCAGAAGGACGGTTCCGGACTGAAGCGCCTAGAATCGCTCGGTCACAGTGGCCGGCGGAAGGAAGGTAAATTAGCGTTGAACGTCCCGTCGATATCGAGGTCATGCGAGACAGAGTACATGTTTGGAATGTTTCACGGATGGGGAAAGAATTCGGCTCTTTCAAACGAACCATCTTGGAATTTGCCTGAAGCGATTTATGGAAATCACGGAAAACCTAAATCTGGGTGGTCGCACAGGAATCTGAACCGTCGTCCTCCCGACTGCGAGTCCACTGTGCTAACCACGACGCCACTTCGCTCTCTCTGGAGTGACGGCATACAGTGGGAAATGAAGAAGTAGATAATTTGGTTACGGAAGCTAAGTACACTCTGTAACGGGACATCCTCATCTAGCATTACTTTTCCTCTACAGTAGTTGTCGATACCAGTATTATATTTCGAATTTTGGACATGTCAGTTTATCTCAGCTGCTTCTCTGAAAAATTTCATATAATTTTATACACCATATGTTATATTTCAAAGGCGGCCGGAGTGGCCGTGCGGTTCTAGGCGCTACAGTCTGGAACCGAGCGACCGCTACGGTCGCAGGTTCGAATCCTGCCTCGAGCATGGATGTGTGTGATGTCCTTAGGTTAGTTAGGTTTAATTAGTTCTAAGTTCTAGGTGACTGATGA
Organism: Schistocerca gregaria; assembly: GCF_023897955.1. Lineage (NCBI taxonomy): Eukaryota > Metazoa > Arthropoda > Insecta > Orthoptera > Acrididae > Schistocerca > Schistocerca gregaria. The sequence continues at coordinate 427,896,676 of NC_064922.1, forward strand.
CCTCAGAAGGTAAGTCGCATAGTGCTCAAAGCTATTTTTTATATTTCAAGCTAAAATTTATGAAAAGCAATTACTTTATTTTCGATATTATAATCGTTTACTACTTGTTCAACATGTACAATTAAAATAATTTTTTTGAAACATTTGAAATTACGAATTATTTGGCACACTTAAAATTTCTATTTTTTAGAAACATTTGAAATTACGAATTATTTAGCACACTTAAAAATTCTATTATTAATTACGCAATCCAGTACTGTTTACCGTGTTTATTTCTGTATCCATTTAAGAAACAATAATCGAAATTAATATAAATTCGTTTGTCAAGAAAAATTGTAACCCTTTGGAATATAGTTATTACCGCAGAGTGAAGTAGTAGTAAGCAAGCCTCTGATGTGATCGGACGTATTTTTGTATTCTGGGCGAACAACGTAATATCAGCTTTGTTAATATGAAAATTCAGAAGACTGTATGATATACTAATATGTGACAAGGTATACTAACCTAAAAACAAAAATTCTGCAACAACAACCTTCAAAATTATTTGGATCATTTCAACCAAAAGGACCTAAAATGTGAGAATTTCTGTCAAGACATTCTGCAGTATCGCAGAAGGAACGTCCAGCTTTTCGTAACGCTATTACACCACAAACTCAGTGAGGTGTTGACAATGGCGTCTTTATAGCCTTAAAATCATTCTTGACTAACATCAGTTTACCACTTCCAATCCCAAGGGTAACTTACGTCCCAAAGGGAACCAACGCTCACGACCGTTACAGCAAGTATTTAGAGGAAACTTTATTTGCATCCTCATAGTGGCGCTAAATGTGAATAGACATCATTTTTTAGATGTAGAAACACGTCTACCAGTTTTCATTTATGTCACACAACTCCTTCTTGGTGTTGCATTTTTTTTCCGTCAGTGTAGTTTTCCACAATCCATCATTTCATGTGTTATATTTGAAAGAAATTTCACATTTTTTTCTAGACACAATCACACATATAAAGCCTAAGACAAATTGTAGTCCTAAATAAGAAGCAAAAATAGGCCTAAAATTTTATAAATTCATATCTTAAGTACATACAACCTACTGGTTTCTTTTCATAATCACTGATAAATGTAGTAGCACATACTCAATAAGATTACTTTAGATATACTTACTTTCACTGTCAATAATCTCCTCAATACGATCATTACCAAAACCACAACATGTCTTACAACCATTCAGCACAATCTCAGCGCAGATTGTTGTTCTGAACTCTACAAATGACTGTTACAGTACACTATGTCCATATAAATACCTCAGAGACACATGATAGCATTGGTGTTTTCGTGCGAAAGTCACTGGTACTTCAAAACAAAATTAATAAAATGATGGTTCCAGGGAGAAACCATTGCTACTCAAAGGATTAAAAAATAAAATTAGAACTGTAATTGTAATTTGTTTCCCATTTAACGTCACCTTGGCATGAAGGGAACTACATGCATGGATATGGAAATGCTTCCCATTTGAGCCCAGTCACACATAGTGTGTAGGAGTGACACCATCCATGTTCTGTACATAATGAAAGATCACACAACGGATTCCTCAATCGGATATCACATTTGACTATTGGTTGTCTGTGACAGGTTCGTTCAGTGATATTGCTGCTCGTATTTTCACTTCACTATGGAGACAGTGTTGATGGAGCATATTGATGGATACTGCAAAAACGTAGAAATCTACTTACTACCAAATCCTCCTAGGTGTTACCTTGTGGCATTGTTGTAACACGTTTCCTACATGGCAAGGGCTCTGTATCAGGCACTTATGAATACCGACTGTCAACTAACTGATCTCCACTTTGAAGGGACATTTTGAATCTCAAGAAACAAGCAAACTGGGGAATTACGATGAGCTACTTGATTTATGGGCAACTGAAACACATTGCTGATGATAAATAGATACTTGCGTCTTGTGATGTAGGGTATGTTCATCAGATTCGAATCAATGCTGATAAGTTGATACATCCCATGTGGTGACAATTTACAACGCAATATGCAGGAAAGACAGTCTGAATACTTACTCGGTGTAACAAACTGTAAGTACCGCAATACGACTTTTGTCCTGCGAATGATAATCCACGCCGGCCGCGGTGGTCTCGCGGTTCTAGGCGCGTGCAGTCCGAAACCGTGCGACTGCTACGGTCGCAGGTTCGAATCCTGCCTCGGGCATGGATGTGTGTGATGTCCTTAGGTTAGTTAGGTTTGAGTAGTTCTAAGTTCTAGGGGACTGATGACCATAGCAGTTGAGTCCCATAGTGCTCAGAGCCATTTTAACCATTTTTTGGTAGTCCACATTGCGCAAGGAAGAGTGAGAGTTAACGGCACGTTGCAGGCGTCACTAGAGGTGGAGCAAAAGTACGAATGTGGGAAGGCCGTGCCCTCTCAAAGGAACCGTCCATGCATTTTCCTTAGGCGATTCAAGTAAATCCTGGAAAGCCTAAGTATGGTTGGCTAGAATGGGAATGGGAATGGGAATAGAACCTTCGTCCTCCCGAGAGCGAGTTTTGTTCTTGTCTCATCAGCGCACCTCCCGTACTGCTCCGTAACACTGATTTTGGCCCTGTTGTTCCACACGTCAGTCGGAGACATCTTTCATTGACTGAGAGACATGACTGTAAACCGGATAAAGCAGGATTCAGTACCCAACCAGTACACCTTCCAATGTTTTTCTCATCATTTGAGAGTGTCTGGATGGGTCCTTAAATAAGTCATGGTCGGGTTTCTTCACCGTCCTTCTCGTACCAAAGCCTGTCCCCTGTACTTAACGATATCAATGTTAAACTCAAATTAGATTATGAAAATCAATGTCTTTGTTGTATACTGAAGGGCCAAAGCAACTGGTACACCTGACTAATATCGTGTAGGGCCCCCGCGAGCACGCAGAAGTGCCGCAACACGACGTGGCATGGACTGGACTAATGTCTGAAGTAGTGCTGGAGGGAACTGACACATGAGGCTTGCAGGGCTGTCCATAAATCCGTAAGAGTACGAGGAGGAGGCATACGAGGTATGGTCAATAATGTTCATGGCTGGGGAATTTGGTGTCTAGCGGAAGTGTTTAAACTCAGAAGAGGCACTCTGTAGCAAATTCCAGACGTGTGGGGTGTCCCATTGTCCTGCTGGATTGTCCCACTCGGAATGCACAATGGACATGTATGGATGCAGGTGACCAGACAGGATGCTTACGTACGTGTCACCTGTCAGAGTCGTATCTAGACGTATCACGGGTACCATATCACTCCAACTGCACATGCCCCACACCACTACAGAGCCTCCATAAGCTTGAGAAATCATCTGCTGACATGAAGGGTCCACGGATTCATGAGGTTGTCTCCATGGCCGTACATGTCCATCCGCTCGATATAATTTGAAACGATATTCGTCCGACCAGGCAACATGTTTCCAGTCATCAACAGTCGAATGTTGGTGTTGACGGGCACAAGCGAGGTGTAAAGCTCTGTGTCGTGCAGTCATCAAGGGTACACGAATGGGCCTTCAGCACCGAATACCCAAATCGATGATGTTTCGTTGGATGGTTCGCACGCTGACACTTTTTGATCGCCCAGGATTGAAATCTGCAGCAATTCGTGGAAGTCTCACGTTGAACGATTCTCTTCAGTCGTCGTTGCTGCCGTTATTGCAGGATCTTTTTCCGGGTGCACTGATGTCGAAGATTAGATGTTTTACTCGATTCCTAATATTCACGGTACACTCATTTGATGATCGTACGGGAAAATATCGCACTTCCTCGCTACCTCGGAAATGCTGTGTCCCATCGCTCTTGCGCTGACTATAAGACCACGTTTAAACTCACTTAAATCTTGATAATCTGCAATTGTAGCAACAATAACCGATCTAAAACTGCGTCAAACACTTATTGTCTCAAATAGGCGTTGCCGACCACAGCGTCGTATTCTGCCTGTATACATATCTCTCTATTTGAATGCGCATGCCTATACCAGTTTCTTTGGCAGTCCAGTGCATAATATTCGTACACTGCACAAAATGAAAAATGTATTACTTATTCGGAGTCGCGTAATTGTCTCCCATTACGACACATATATTTGAAATTTGGTTCACATGTACCTACAACCTTCCTCTGAAAACAGTGGCGCTCTTCAACGTCACCGTAGGGCTCAGCGACGCTTCTAACAGTACGGTGGCGATGCATGCGAAATAAAGGCCATCGCTCAGAAGTTCATGTGAAGCGTACTGTGAGGCAATGGTGTCATATTGGCACCAAACATATTGGCATCGTAATTCCATCGTGGATGTATTATACGACAGTAAGGGCGTCACACTCTCGATCACGCTCATTTCACCCATTCTTTTGACACCTCGGCGATGGAGGCCAGAACAGCGACATCCATTGCTGCACTCGCGCCTTAGAGCAATCATCCCCTTCGACAACTCTTAGATGGGGCAGGCAACCCCTCTGACACCCATTAGGTAGGGTTACTTGCACTCAGCACTAGGCCAGTCACGAGGTGCCTCTCAACTACGAGGCCTATTCGGAAAGTAAGATCCGATCGGTCGCAAAATGGAAAAAGACTGTGAAAATCAAAAATGTTTTATTTGCGTCAGTTAGGTACACTTTCCATCTACTTATCTACATAGTCGCCACTCCGATTTAGACTTTTGCCGTAGAGAGGTACCAACTTTCCAACACACCCGTCATAGACGGCAGCCGCTGTGCTCCCTGCCAATTTTCTTCGCTGGTCTACAGCTCGTTGTCTGTGTCAGAACATTGTCTTCATAGCCACCGTTTCATGTGAGCACATATGAAACACAGGGGAGCCAATTACGGGCTCTTTTGTGGATGAACAAACACTTCCCATCGAAAACGCTGCAGGAACACCTTGATTGCCCCTGCAGAGTACGGTCATGCAGAAGGAAACGCTTCACAGCTATGTTATGTGGGATGCATGATATCAGGCGAAACCTTACACCAGGCCCTAATACTTGGCGGGAGACACTATTGTTCTAAGCATCTGTACGTGTTCACTGCGTGCTCAGAACTGAAAATAGCGATGTTGCGCGTTCGATGGGCATACCAGAGGCACTGCCCAAAGCATCACTGCAAAGCTTCATCGGAGTTTCACTGTGATTTCCATTTCGTACCCCATCAGATCTTATCTTTCTAATAGCACTCGTACTTGGATGATCACACCACAGAAAGGCGCGAAACAGGAAGGCTGAAAAGCATAAACATCCTTTGTTGCTTCGGATCACGTTCCAGTTTCGTCGGGCGGTTTAGAATGGTCTCTATTGTTATACCCCATACACTAGAGCATGGCGTGTGGTCATGCGACAGTGAAAGGGAGTCAAATCACGTTCAATGGAGTCGCAGCCCCATGAATTCCGTAGAGTAGTGTTGAATCACACGGAGAGAGGGGGGAGGAGCGAGGGAGGCGCCGGCAGTGTCAAATGCGATCAAGAACAGGGGAGTGTCGTAGGACCGTTGCTATTCACAGTATACAAAAAAATGGTTCAAATGGCTCTGAGCACTATGGGACTCAACTGCTGTGGTCACCAGTCCCCTAGAACTTAGAACTACTTAAACCTAACTAACCTAAGGACATCACACACATCCATGGCCGAGGTAGGTAGGATTCGAACCTGCGACCGTAGCAGACACGCGATTCCGGACTGAGCGCCTTAACCGCGAGACCACCGCGGCCGGCACACATTATACAGAAATGACCTTGTGAATAACATCGGAAGTTCACTGAGGATTTTTGCGGATGATGCTGTAGTATATCGAGAGGTTGTAACAATGTAAAATTGTACTGAAATGCAGGAGGATCTGCAACGAATTGACGCATGGTGCAGGGAATAGCAATTGAATCTCAATGTAGACAAGTGTAATGTGCTGCGAATACATAGAAAGGAAGATCCCTTATCATTTAGCTACAATATAGCAGGTCAGCAACTGGAAGCAGTTAATTCCATAAATTATCTGGGAGTAGGCATTAAGAGTGATTTAAAATGGAATGATCATAAAAAGTTGATCGTCGGTAAAGCAGATGCCAGACTGAGATTCATTGGAAGAATCCTAAGGAAATGCAATCCGAAAACAAAGGTTACAGTACACTTGTTCGCCCACTGCTTGAATATTGCTCACCAGTGTGCGATTTGTACCTGATAGGGTTGATAGATGAGATAGAGAAGATCCAACGGAGAGCAGCGCGCTTCGTTACAGGATCATTTAGTAATCGCGAAAGCGTTACGGAGATAATAGATAAACTCCAGTGGAAGACTGCAGGAAAGACGCTAAGTAGCTCGGTACGGGCTTTTGTCGAAGTTTCGAGAACATACCTTCACCGAGGAGTCAAACAGTATATTGCTCCCTCCTGCGTATATCTCACGAAGAGCCAAGAGGATAAAATCAGAGAGATTAGAGCCCAACAGAGGCATACCGACAATCTTTCTTTCCACGAACAATACGAGACTGGAATAGAAGGGAGAACCGATAGGGGTACTCAAAGTACCCTCCGCCACCTACCGTCAGGTGGCTTGCGGAGTATGGATGTAGATGTAGATGAACATCATGCTGCTCATTGCACTGCGAACTGTCTTTTCGAAGTTTGCGGGAATCAACGCTCCAAGGGAAGAGGTGGTTTAATTGACGCCTTTTATTTCAACTCCTAAGGGCTTTTCGTGTCGGTTCTGAGCGCCGGTGTGTCTGAAATGTTTCCCTCAGTCAACCATAAAAAATTCGCGTGAATTCAATGCTGGCCGCCGCGATTTTGACCCCAATTGCAGAGGCGTCAAAAGCAGGAGGTGTGAGGACCTCCCCACCATGTACACGTCTACGATGGCGGTGGACAGAACTGTGGCGAAATTATGTACCAACGTGACACCATTAACCCACCTTACACGTCACATGAACTTCTCAGCTGTAGCCTTATCTCGCATGTGTCGACACCGCGCTGTATGAAACGTTGCCGAGTCCGTGGGCAACCCGCAGAGCGGCCTACCTCTGCATCATTACAGCGGAAGGCTGTACACACCTTTGAGCCAAATTTCAAAACTTCATGTCGTAATAAGAGACAGCTATGGGATTTTGAAAAAATGATACTTTTTTGCGCAGGGTATTTTATAAAAATTAATTACCCGTGTAAGACGTGTATATTTCTATTGTCTATTGTCAAACCACAATTTATGAAAGATGTTTATATTTTATTTGTAGGATTAAGTAGGAATAATTAATATTTGTCATGTTGGAACTTATTGTGGTAGCAGGGAATGTCTGCACCAAAGTATTGTTGGCAGGAGAGACCGCTCATTGATATAATTTTAAAAAGGGCGGGAGAGACCGCGTATGGATACATTTTAAGGAAAGAGCGGGAAAGACCGCGCATTGATACATTTTGTAATGGTCGAATTGATTCTGTGCACCAGACAGCATTGTTGACGGGAGAGACCGTACTTTAGTGTTCATAGGAATTCAGTAGTAAGCGAGAAGTGAAGCGAGTCGGTAGCAGGTCTGAAGCGAGAGGTTGAGAGGAGCGGTGTGCCTGCCAGCCACCAGCTATGATTTACAAGAGATTATAAACGGATGCACAGAGACATCAGCTAAATATTATCATTAAAGGAACTAATATTATTGAATTATTTTTTTGAGAAACTCAAGACTACTTAAGGTATGTTTGCGCAATGCTAGTTGTAAGATTATTGTAAAAAGTTCCATTTGAACGTTGTACAATCATTTCATTCGCAATATAATTAAATTTTGCCAAAAATATTGCGTTACTGATTATAATCAATCCCAAAAACAATCAACGTGAAACTTGGCAAAATTTTATTGTTGTCAAGAAAAATTTTAACTATGAATTACGTAAGGTCAGTGAAATTAATTAATGAATAACGTCATCTTTGCTATTAAAGAATAACGTCAGCTTTGGTAATAAATACAGCCACTTATTATGACAGCCCACCAGCAGCTAATAAAGTATAGTAAAACAGAGTAAGTATATTCATGTCGCAGTTCGATGTGGCAGTCAGATGGCGAACCAGTAACTGTAAAAAAAGATAAGGAACAGTTTTGGGTTATTGCAGATAACGACTGAGGGCCACGATGAGGACACATTCTATGTTTCGTCGAAATAATCAGAAAATCACTTTTAATAAGCAGCAATTAAATTTATATGCGAAGTTTGAGAAAGAGAATAAATTTGAAAAGGAAGATTTCATTTGTTATTATGAAGCAAGAGATAGAAATCCTAAGGGAAGGTTTCATAGGCTATTGTAGAAGTGAGGGTTGCGTAACAAGAGATATGTAGAGGAGACGGGAAGGTTTCACCCGCTCAGCTTTGCAGCCATCATCAGATATAAAAATGTTAGCAGTGCCATTCACATTTATTGACTACGAGCCTAAGAGTCAGTGCTAAAAATTTTACATCCGATGATGCCTGCAAAACTGAAACCGGTAATCAATTTTAACAAATCATTATACGACCAAGACATCGACTTTTATAATCAAATCTGATATGTGGGCCAATGGTCTTTTCAGGAGGTACAAACGACCTCAATTTGTATCAAACTCCAGCTTCCCTTCCTTTACGAAAATGAATCTTGCTGTGGAAACTTACAGTCATATCTTCGGCAACTTTACTCAGTATATCCTTAAATTATAAACAATGAAATGCTGTAACCTTAAACAGTGTCAAATACTGCAGGCGATAGTACAGGGAGTTTCAAAAGATTCATCCGACTTCTCAAGATCATACAGGGTGGGGCAAATAAAAGTGGCCTGCAGAACAGATTTCCACAGAACAGAGCAGAGGAAAGGATATACAGTACTAAACTGACTATAGCGGATGTAGAAAGCGACCACCATTCATCTCTTCAGACTTTTGGGCCCTGGTCAGCAAGTTGTTGAAGAAGGATCGAAACTGGACTGCTGGAATTGCTGCACTCCCATCCTAAATGTTCTGCGGCAGTTCTTGAAGACTATGAGAGTTATTGCGGAACACCTTCGACTTCAGCAAACAACTGGCAACACCATATCCATGACTATATTGTCACGTAACTTTCCACAACGAGCACCCGGTGCTCCACTGTGAGTACCGCCGCCCCCTTTGGACTGCTCCACTCATGCTAACACAAGCCGCACTAAGCTCTGAACTGGTGTGGACCACGTGTAGGGCGTACACGTGGGGTGCACGTCTCGGGGTGTGGTTATATGCATAGATTCACGTCCAATCGTATTCACTATTTCGGGCCACTTCCATTTGCCCCACCAAGTTCTACATGAATGACGACAGGAACTTGGGATACATTTTAATTCACGGATAGGACTATGTAGCTTTTATATGCGAAAACCATCTGACGCCACAACTGTATATCTTCTACATGCATACTCTCACAATATCTCGATATATTTTGCAGTTACGTTTACAGTCTGGCTTCCATCTATCTTTCAACAAAGGTTCAGTATACCTTCTATCGGTCGCAAGACAAATCCAGTCGATAGTCAAATTGATCCCTTGCTCCTGCAAGCAAATCTGGAGTTACTACATTCACTGTCATCGCTGTATTACTTTGCTGTTCACCTAATTTTTTTTTTTTTTTTGGGAGGGGACACACCTAGTCTTTCGAAAAGCCCTATCAAAGAAAAGTCACTTGCCCAGATATCAGGTGACACTGGAGGTCAATGGGGCAGTGCGAGATCTGAACGTTTTGAGCTGCAGGTCGTGCAATGTCGTACTCTCGTAGAAAATCTCGCGATCCCCTCCTAACTGAATTGCACCTGTTGAAACAGAGAACGAAAATCGCCTTTTGTTGCTGTGTTATCACAATCTGAGCTCGCACATATCGGTTTATGAATGAGCGAGCGAGCGCAAGAGCTAGCTCCCTAGAGAGACACAACTTTTTTTCATTTTTAGTTACCAGTCTTCTGACTAGTTTGGTATGACACGACACAAATACCTCCCCTGTGTCAATCTCTTCACCTCAGAGTAACACTTATACCTTACGTATTCAATTATTTGAGTACTGTAATTCAGTCTCCGCACAGCTCCCTCAAGAACATTGGGATTTATTCCGTATGTCTTCACGTATGTCCTATCATCTACTCCTGTCTCCTTGACAGTATTTTCCATATGTTTCAATCTTCGTCAATATTGCAGAGAATCTTCCCATTCCTTATTTTATCATTCCACCTGACTATATCACCACATGTCAAACGCTTTGATTCATTTCTTTTCGGAGTTTCCCACAGTACATGATTCATTAACGTGCAATGCTGTGCTCCAAGGCACATTCTCCGAAATTTGTATCAGATTAAGGCCGATATTTGCTGCCAGTAGGCTTGTTTTGGTCAGGAAAGCATTCTTTGCCGGTCCTAGTCTGCTCTTCATGTCTCCCTTGCACTGTCCAACGTATGTTATTTTGCTTCCAAGTTAGCAGAATTCCCTAATTTCGTTTTCTTCATACTCATCAATTTTGATGTTAGGCTTCTCGCTAATCATGTTTCTAATATTTCTCATTCGTTTCTTCTCTCTTCGGTGTACATCCGGTCTATATTCTGTACTCAATGGACTCTTCACTGCAGTCAACAGATTCTGTGATCCTTCCACACTTTCACCGAGGATAGCAATGTCAACAGTGAATCTTATCTATGATATCCTTTTACTATGTATTTTAATCCCACTTTTATTCCCGTCATTAACTCTTTGATGTAGAGCTTGAACAGTGAGGGCGAAAGACTGCAGCCCCATCTTATACCAATTTCAGTCCGCACATTTCGTTCTTGGCCTCCATTCAAATTGATCCCTCGTGTTTCATGTACATATTCTATATTACTTGTCTTTCCTTTTTGCTGAAAATTGCCTGTTTTAATTGTCAGCTTCCAGTTCCTAGTGGTTTACTGGTCTCGTAACTCGCGAGCAGTTTTGCTATGATATTGTTCCCAGTGGTACCTGTCAGGTAGTCAGTCCTGGCTCGGAACTGTGGTGGTTTGTCTTAACGAAGTTCTCTGGGGTTAGTGGATACGCGACCAATGAGATTCCAGCATGGGCAGTGGCGACAACTTTCCCTGTGTGTTTCAAAGAAATACAAAGATGCTCTTCCGTTCTAGTTTTATCTGTGGCGTGGTTTACAACGACGAATTCTGGTTGGTCTGATATATACTGAGAGCGAGAGAGATTGGTTGGTGATTAGAACCTGAGTTTGTACGCAAAAACTTTTAATGAGAGCTGCGACCTGTTTTTCCCTGTGCACAAGCGGCGAAATATAAGGTAACACTTGTATTTGCTGCAAATGCGTTATTTGTCGTATCATACTGATGCAAGGCATTATGAGTAATATTGTGGGACGTGCAGTTTCGATTAGTGTGGACCAGAATCTGTTTTCTCTATGCCATCCATTTGATTCGTAACTGAGTTGTCTAAACCCGTTCTTCATTCATCTAAAGATTCTATGCAGTTTCGTTGCTTTCATGACTACATTATGATGCGGCTTATGTAGCATTAACTAAATTATTTCATGCAAAATAGCTATATCTTCGAATCACAATTATCGACAATTGATACAAAATCTTGATACCTATATTCATACAGTCTTCCATTATTAAATTAAGAGCCTTTGTATAACGCTTCATTCCAAGAAGCCCTGTGGTCAAGGACTTATTCAGTAATGGGGATCGTAGTGTAATCATCTGCCTTCAGCAAGCGCATTTATTCAGTATGAATTGTTTTTCATGTGGTTCATTCATCCAGTAAGCGTGAGATTGCTAGCAGAATTTTTAGTAAGATTTTCATAGGTATTGGAAGGTATGTTTTGGTCGAGATCTTTATAGCAGCAAAAACTTATCTTTACGGCAGCAAATGCTGTACCACGTTCCAATCAGTGTCTTCCTGTAATTGAATATCTTCAGGTTCTGTGTAGAATAGTGATTGAATCACAATAACGAGAAAAGCATGCTCACCGCACATGTTTTGGCTATAAGGTGGAACTTATTATACTTTTCCAAGGTCAAGTAATACTTGTTAAGGTCGGCCTTGGTGGCCGTGCGGTTCTAGGCGCTGCAGTCCGGAACCGCGGGACTGCTACGATCGCAGGTTCGAATCCTGTCTCGGGCATGGATGTGTGTGATGTCCTTAGGTTAGTTAGGTTTAAGTAGTTCTAAGTTCTAGGGGACTGATGACCTAAGATTTAAGTCCCATAGTGCTCAGAGCCATTTGAACCAATTTGAATACTTGTTAGGAAGCCTGATCATAAAAGTGAAACATTTTTTATGTCTAGTGTTAAATAGTGCACGAAGTGTTTGCTGTGTTAACTTGTTAATGAGATGGAGTCGCACTTGGTCCAAAACAGCACTTTAATCAGGGAAGTTTTCTGTAGGCATTTCTACATGTTCTCTGATTAACTTATCACAAAAGCAGCTTACATAGCTTACTCCTCGAATTTCCAAGCTCTTGCAACATTTATCATTATCTAAAGCAGCCTGTAGGTCGAAAAATTCTAAGACGGTATCTTAATTTTCAAAAAGTAATGCTTCTCTTATCATTCTCATCGTCATAACTGTCTCTCCGGTGCCTTTACCTTTCCGAAAGTCAAACTGATTGTCATCTAACAGATCCTCAACTGTATCTTCCATTCTTCTGTGTATCATTCTCGTCAGCAGCTTGGATGGATGAGCTGTTAAGCTGGCTGTGCGGTATTTCTCGCACTTGTCTGCCCTTGCTATCATCGTGACAATGTCGACAGTTTTCTTTTTCCGGCAAGCAAATGAACCGGCCTCCTACAACTGGTACCAAGTGAGGTGACCCGTCCCGGTAATAGCGCGACGCCATCCCCCACACATTGCGCATTCTCATGCTGAATACAACATGGCCAATTGAATGCCTTACTGTCTTCAGTAACCTCTGATCCCCGCCGATGTAGTCTGGATACGATAATACGTTGTACTTTTTCTTCGAATGTGTTATAAATTCAGTAATATTCTTCAAATAACTTCTTTCGTTGACACAAACGACCGTGCTAATCGACGGATCACACCTCATATAAAAGTTTGTAAGTAATTAATTAATATCTTCCTTATAGAAGATGGATTCCAGTTTCTGCTTGTACAGAGGGGTCCAAAAAATGTATCCACTGTTTAAAAGTCCATAACGTCCAAAGTAATTGACGGATTTGTCTCATTTTTGGTGAAAGTGTAGCTTAAAGTCCAACTTAAAGATATCACTGTAGGTGTTCGAAATGGTCACCATTAACATCCACACACAAACGATGCCACCGAACTGCAGCACGAACTACTGACTGCAACGTGTTCAGTTGGATATTTGCACATGAATGTACGATGGATTCTCCAAGGTCATCCAATGTGCGTGGCTTTTGTCGCTAAACGACGTCCTTTAGTGTTCCCCACAGGTAAAAGTCCAGAGGACTTAGGTCTGGGGAACGTGGTGGATACTCCACAGCACCTCTACGGCCTATCCGTCTTCCTGGTAGATTTTCGTCGAGATACGCCCTAACACGATTTTGGTAGTGGGCTGGGGCACCATCTTGTTGAAAGCATACTCTTCTGCCTCCATAAAAGTCTCGGATGGCAGGTAAAATGGATGTCTGAAGCTTCTGAAGGTACACGTCACCGGTAATTGTGCCCAATCAAGCTCCGGTAAGACAACCCACACCACACATTTACTCCTGGAAAATTCACGGCTTGTCTACATGGACGTTCGGATTTTCGGCGCCCCAGTAGATGCAATTGTGGTGATTTACTGTACCATTGGGTTTGAACTGTGCCTTATCAGACCACACAATCATCTCTGCAAACGATTCATCGTTGCGCACCATGTTAGTATGAACTCGCAGTACTCCATTCCATGACCTGGGCCGTTCTCGTTCATTGCATTTAGCAATCGTGGGATGTAGCACTTCCAATTTGCTGTCTTCAAAATTCGCCGAACACTTAAGGGACTCACTCCAGTTTCACGAGCACGCTGTCTCACAGACTTCTGTGGTGAGCGAGTAAATTGTTGTATTGTTGTAACACACGACAGGAGTTAGCTGGACTTGTTACTGTTACAGCTCGTCCAGATCGCTGTTTGTGTACATCATTAACACAGCCTTCGGCTTCACATTTGTCTCGAATGCGACGATAGTCATTTCGCCATTGCCGCTGAACCGCATTAATGTTTTCGTACTTAAAATACCACTTCAAAACTGACTTCCTTTCAACGAATGTGAGCCTTGCACCAGTCCTGTTTATTCGAGTAACTAGGTGGAACTAAGAACAAAACACAGACTATCTGGCGACTGTCATCTGAGGAAACAAAACAACGCAATACAACGCTTGTGTGGCGATTGCCGGAACTACAAACTATTAAACTACCAAAGAGGAGACACCTCCGTCAATTAGGTTGCTAGTTATGGACTTTTAAACAGTGGATACATTGTTTGGACCCCTCTGTACATAGTATAATCATTTAATCTGCCTAGCTGAGAAGAGATTCTGTTTTAAAATTCGGATAAATCGTATTTTTCGTGCGAGAATGGTTTTTTCCGTTCCACTAAAATAATGACACATCGCGTTGTTAAATTACTGTCGCCCTCAGGTACTGTTTGATTTGTTATATTTCTTTTGCCCACAGATACTACTTGATTCGTTAAATTTCTGTCGCCCACAGATACTATTTGATTGTTTTCAATATCAGTTAATATCTGTGATGACAACATCAACTTTCTTACTCTTTAAAACTCCTATACCCGCTAAAATTTGAAATATACATTAAATTGCTGGAAGTAAAGATCGCGTAACCGTAAGGCTCGGAGATTAGCACACTGCTGACTCACAACCAAAATCAAACTTACAGTGAAGTGATAAATTGGAAGTATTTGGCAAAATCATTCAAAGTTACACACTTCAAGAAAATTAAGTTTTCACTCTTTCTAATAGTCCAGAATCCTAATTCGGACTCTTCTCAAACAGACGAGACTTCACTATATTTTTCGAGGTGACTAATGATTCCAATTTAACTTGCTCACTAATATCTTCAAAGTAGCGTTCAGTGATCAGATAAAGGTTAAAATTTCAGTTATTGAAGGCCGGAGTGGCCGAGCTGTTCCAGGCGCTACAGTCTGGAACCGCGCGACCGCTACGGTCGCAGGTTCGAATCCTGTCTCGGGCAGAGATGTGTGTGATGTCCTTAAGTCCCATAGTGCTCAGAGCTATTTTTTTCCAGTTCTTTTTAGTCATACGGAAGCTTAAACCAAAACAGAGCTTCCAGAACCTGTACGAAAAATATAACTTTGACCATAGATGTAATTTTCGAATGTAAACAGAGATGTCAGTCATTACCATGGCGGATACAGGACATTTTTTTTCCAAGATAGAAGTGGAAAAGTGTTTGTGCCACATCTATAAACGCGAAAATCGGAATAACACCAAGCAGAGTAGGATGTAAGTACACCTAACCAGCAACATACCGTAAACATACAACACGCAACGAGTAGTAGCTAAAGAAAATTATTATTTTGCACAGAGTTGCTGCAGATTCCAATTTTCTGTCGACGTTTTAGAGATGTACGTTCTAAAGACAAAAAAAACTAAATAAAATTATTATTTTGCACAGAGTTGCAGCAGATTCCAATTTTCTGTCGACGTTTCAGAGATGTACGTTCTCAAGACTCGAGTATGAGTACGTGTTAGCCTAACTGATAGTAGTTGAAAGCCCGAAAGGCGTATTAGCTTAAATAGAAATACATTAAAACCTGGCTGGTTGCTGTATTTTTTTAAAATACTCATCTTTTTAAATATTACCTCACGGTAAGTCAAATTGCAGCAACTTCTATCTTTTTGATTGATACAATTATTACGTTACTCAACAGGCGTAATTATAAAACATTTAAATAACTTTCTTTTTCCTTTGCTACGGGATCTGCAGCATATACAGGGTGTCCATAAAGTCCCTTTACAACTTCAAAATTTTATTACAAAGGCAGTTGTTGAAATATTTTAACAAAATTTCTTTTATTGTAATCACTGTTTACTAAAGCTTTTATATGTACTAAAATTTTGTGTGTCGGATACTTTGTTGATCGAAGGAACTGAACCTCTATAAGATGGCAACTCCACAAGAGAAAGCACAATGTGTGTCTTGGTTTATTGAGACATAATCGGATGTTCAGACTCAACGAAACTTCAGAACGAAGTATGGAAGAGATCCACCATCGCGCATTTCAATCCGTGCACGGCACAAAAAATTTATGGAGACAGGAAAAATGTTGGATAAAGGGAGGAGCTGGCGACCAAGAAAATCTGAGGAAAACACCGATCGCGTTTTAAATGTCTTCACTCGTTCACCTACGAAGTCCATCCGCACTGCTGCCAGCCAGTTCCAACTACGACGTTCAACTGTGCTTAAGGTTCTCCACAAGAACTTACGGTTGTACGCTTACAGAGTGCAACTGTTACAGACACTTGAGCTAAATTACAAGCCAAAACGGACAGAGTTTGCACTCAACATGCTGGAACGTCTTTCGGAGGATGAATCATTCCTCAAGCGAGTTTGTTTCAGTGACGAGGCAAATTTTCATGTGAGAATCTGGGGATCTGAACACCCCCATGTGACTATGAAACTTCACCCAGATAGTCGAAAAGTGAATGTGTGGTGTGGAATCATGTGCAACCGAATAAGTGGATTATTTTTCTTCAATAAGTCAACAATTACTGCAGATGTTTACCTCAAACTTCTGACCGAACATGTGCCACTACACTGATTGACTTGCAACCAACTATCACTTTCCAGCAAGATGGTGCACCACCACATTGGGGACTGCATGTTTGTCGGTTCCTCAATGAAACGTTTCCAGGCAGGTGGATTGGGAGGGATGGGCCAATTCCTTGGCCACCGCGTTCGCCAGTTATCACTTCCGTGGACATTTTTTATGGGAGTATGTAAAAGATATCGTGTATCAAACACAGATATGGGATATTGCTGACTTGAAGAAAAGGATTCGTAATGTCATTGCCACTATTGGTGACGCTATGCTACAACGAACGTGGTAAGAAATTTAGTACCGTCTTGATGTGCTTCGTGCAGCTAAGGGCGCCCATATAGAGGTCTATTAAACGTTGTCAAAAAAACTTTCGTAAAACCTGATTAGATTAAAGAAATGTTGTTAAAATATTTCAAAAACTGCCGTTGTGATAAAATTTTGAAGTTGTAAAGGGACTTTATGGACACCCTGTATTACGTCAGAGAAAGACATTATGCACAGAATTAGTATTCATAATGTTGCTTGATATTTTATTTTTGTCTACAATCTGATTTCGGCTTTATTGTCTTCATCAGTACATCTGCAAACAATTGGATTTATTCATACTTAACATAATGTATAATTCATAAGGTTTTTTTTTACATTAGATGTTGTACTCATGTCCTGACGTTATTGACGGACATAGTCAACTTTGAGTAAACTGTCACTACTGTCCGTAGTTGTTGGATGTACAGGGTGGTCCATTGATAGTGACCGGGCCAAATATCTCATGAAATAAGCGTCAAACGAAAAAAAAAAAAAATACACAAAGAACGAAACTTGTGTAGCTTGAAGGGGAAAACCAGATGTGGCTATTGTTGGACCGCTAGATGGCGCTGCCATAGGTCAAACGGATATGAACTGCGTTTTTTTAAATAGGAACTCCCATTTTTTGTTACACATTCGTGTAGTACGTAAAGAAATATGACTGTTTTAGATGGACCACTTTTTTCACTTTGTGATAGATGGCGCTATAATAGTCACAAACGCAAAAGTACGTGGTATAACGTAACATTCCGCCAGTGCGGACGGTATTTGCTTCGTGATACTTCACCCTGTTAAAATGGTCGTTTACCAACTGCGGAAAATGTCGATATCGTATTGATGTATGGCTATTGTGATAAAAAGGCCCAACGAGCGTGTGCGCTCCGCATCCTGGATGACATCATCCAAGTGTCCGGACCGTTCGCCGGATAGTTACGTTACTTAAGGAAACAGCAAGTGTTCAGCCACATGTGAAACGTCAATCACGATCTGCAACAAATGATGATACCCAAGTAGGTGTTTTAGCTGCTGTCGCAGCCAATCCGCACATCAGTAGCAGACAAACTGCGCGAGAGTCGGGAATCTCAAAAACGTCGATGTTGAGAATGCTGCATCAACATCGATTGCACCCGTAGCATATTTCTATGAACCACGAATTGCATAGTGATGACTTTGACAGATTTTTTGCACGCGTTCTATTTAGCGACGAGGCGTCATTCACCAACAGCGGTAACGTAAACCGGCATAATATTCACAATTGGGCAACGGAAAATCCACGATGGCTGCGACAAGTGGAACATCAGCGACCTTGGTGGATTAATGTATGGTGCGGCAATATGGGAGGAAGGATAATTGGCCCCCATTTTATCGATGGCAATCTAAATGGTGCAATGTATGCTGATTTCCTACGTAATGTTCTACCGATGTTACTACAAGATGTTTCAGTGCATGACAGAATGCCGATGTACTTCCAACATGATGGATGTCCGGCACATAGCTCGCGTGCGGTTGAAGTGGTATTGAGTAGCATATTTCATGACAGGTGGATTGGTCGTCGAAGCGCCATACCATGGCCCGCACGTTCACCGGATTTGACGTCCAAGGATTTCTTTCTGTGGGGAAAGTTGAAGCATATTTGCTATCGTGACCCACCGACAACGCCTGACAACATGCGTCAACGCATTTTCATTGCATGTGCGAACATTACGGAAGGCGAACTACTCGCTGTTGAGAGGAAATGTCGTTACACGTATTGCCAAATGCGTTGAGGTTAACGGACATCATTTTGAGCATTTATTGCATTAATGTGATATTTACAGGTAACAGCATGCGTTCTCAGAAATGATAAGTTCACAGATGTACATGTATCACATTGGAAAAACCGAAATAAAATGTTCAAACGTACCTTCTATCTGTATTTCAATTTAAAAAACCTACCTGTTACCAACTGTTCGTCTAAAATTGTGAGCCATATGTTTGTGACTATTACAGCGCCATCTATCACAAAGCAAAAAAGTGGTCCAACTAAAACATTCATATTTCTTTACGTACTACACGAATATGTAATAAAAATGGGTATTGCTATTTAAAAAAACGCAGTTGACATCCGTTTGACCTATGGCAGCGCCATCTAGCGGGCCAACCACAGCGCCATCTGGTTTTCCCCTTCAAGCTAGAGAAGTTTCGTTCTTTGTAGTTTTTTCGTTTAACGTTTATTTCGTCAGATATTTAGCTCGAGCACGATCATTGGACCACCGTGTATACTACTGATTTGTAACATTGCTGTCCGATTGTTTGATGCTGCATGTTCATTCTAACACGTTTCTTGTTATTTTGATGGTCCTAGAAATTCACATTTGTTTGCTAGATTTTTACTCATAGATATTTATGTTGTTGTAGGTCCTGTATCTGTAACTGTTATTGATATCTTTGTAATCTCTGGTGTTTTGATTATTGTTTATCCCCATACAAATTTTCAATAACTTTTTTTGGAAACTGTGTATGCTTGTTCATTTCCTATATCGTTGGGATAATCCTTAGTATGTAAGTATATTTGAAATTCGTCCAAAATATTCATGAATGAACGTTTTGGGACTTCGTGCAGGGTTTGTAGTGCGCTTTCAATGTTGTCAACTTCTTTACGCAGCTCAGAAATTAAAAACACGAAGTTGTCAACTTCTTTACAAAGCTCAAAAATTAAACACAAGTTGAAAACATTGAAAAAGCTTACAATTCCTGTATGAAGTCCCAAAAGGTACATTCACGAACATTTTGGAGGAATTTGAAACATACATACACACTAAGGATTATCCCCACGACATACTAAATGAACGAACTGATTTCATGCATACACAGTTTCTAAAAAATAGTTATTTAAATTTTATGCAGGGATAACGGATAAACAAAACACCAGAGATTGCAAATACATTAATAACAGTTCCATAGATACAGACCCCACGGTGACATAAATATTTTTGAGTAAACAACTAGCTGTTAAATTTGAATTTCTGTGATTGTCAGAATAATAAAATACGTGTTATAACATATGTGCAACATCAAATTATCGAACAGCTTTAAAACAGTACTGCAGAGATATTACGCCTAACAACTTCGAACAGCACTAATAGTTTACTCAAAGTTGACATATGAGCGTCTACAATGTCAGGACGTGTGTACAACATCCAATGTTAAAAAACCTTTACAAATTGTATGTTATGTAAAATATGAATAAATGTGATTGTCTGCAAATGTACTGCTGAAGGCAATAAAGCCGAAATAAGAATATATACAATAATAAAATAATCAAGCAGTATATTGTCTACCAATTTTTTGCATCACTCTCTTTTTTACATACAAGACACTGACATAACATATAAAGGACAATACAAGCTCGAAATATTTTGTGAAAGTGACACATTTAAATGTGTTCATTTCAAACTTCAGTTTATAATAACGTGCGGAGAAGATGCTGGCAAGGGTGACAGGCTGTCGCAGATCGTCGGCGCTCTTGTGATGAGTGGCTACACTGCTGATTTCTGCGTCGATAGAGAAGGAGGAGTAGGAGATTAGTGTTTAACGTCCCGTCGACAACGAGGTCATTAGAGACGGAGCATAAGCTCGAATTAGGGATGGATGGAGAAGGAAAGCAGCCGTGCCCTTTCGAAGGAACCATACCGGCATTTGCCTTAAGCGATTGAGGGAAATCACGGTAAACCTAAATCAGGGCGACCGGACGCGGGTTTGAACCGTCGTCTTCCAGAATGCGAGTCCATCCTGCTAACCTGTGTAGGTAGAACACCGCTGGATCGCCTGCCAGCATCTGCCCTTTGCGACTTGAGAGAGAGAAAACAATAACACTTTAGTAGACATATCATAGAATTTTACTAAATCGAATAAGTGAAAGATAGAAAAGGAGCTGAGTGAAGAACAGCATAGGTTTAGGAAAGGAAGAAGCACGATCGACCTGATATTTTCTATGCGTCAACTGATGGAAAAAAGTTGGGAGTATAACAAATGGGTGATAATGGTTTTTATAGACATAGAAAAGGCATATGACTCAGTTAGCAAGGAAAGACTCTGGGAAGAAATGAAGAAGATAGATATGGAAGATGGAGACATTAATGTAATAAAGAAAATGTACAGAGGACACAATTGTAGAATTAGAACACCTCTGGGGAAGTCTGAATACTTCTAAATAAGACAAGGACTTAAGCAAGGAAGTATTGTATCTCCTGCACTTTTTTATGTTGTGATGGAGGGAATGAATAGGGCAATTAAAGATATAGTAAAAGAAAAAGACAAAAAGATGATTTTTGCAAATGATATGGTAATATGAGGTGATAAAGATGTAGATTTACAGTTGCAACTTGATGCGTGGAAGGAAATAATGAAAAGATATCGATTAAAAATAAATAAAGATAAGAGTGAAGTAATGGTATTTGGAAAAGAGAAAGGGATCAACGGAAATATTACCTTGAATGGAGAACCCATCAAAGTGGTAGAAAGTTTCACTTATTTAGGGAGTGAAATATCTAGCGATGGAAGAATAACTAACGAAATTAATAGGAGGTTACAGAAGGAAGCCAATTTCTATCAAAAAATAAAACACCTGATTTAGAATAAGGAAGTTTCAGAAAAAGCAAAACTCTTTATGTATAAGAATTATTACTTCCCTATTGTCACCTAAAGTGGAGAAACATGGACAATGACAGAAAGGGGCTGGAGCAGACTGCAAGCAGGGGAAATGAAATTTCTCAGAGCAGTTAAGCGAAAAACGAGAATGGACAGAGTAACGAACGTAGAGATTAGAAAGGACCTTAAACAACAGAGTATGGGACAAGAAATTGAAAAAAAGAGATTAAGATGGTATGGGAATGTTAAGAGGATGCATGGGCAGAGACTCACCAAAATTATGGAAGAACTAAAGATGGATGGGAAAAGACCTAGAGGGCGGCTAAGAACACGGTGGAAATGGGAGTGAGAATATCAGTGGAAAGGAGAGGTGCGACCTGGGAGCAAGTGGAGGAAGAAAAGTTGTGGGAGGACCGAGCCAAATGGAGAGGACTCGTCAGTACCCAGACCCGGTAGTAGCTGGAGCGGGATTCGGATATAGATAGGCATATCATACAAAAAAATAAAATAATGGAATCACAACTGATGTCGCTCAAGCGGAAACTAAGAGCTGTGCTGCTCACTAAAATCTGGAACACCACTCAAGTTGTTATTTCAGTTTGGAGGCGTACTTCCCAATCCACCTCAAGTCTCGAAGTGCATTCTTGTGAAATGGAATGATTCTTCGTGAAACACGCAGTGTAAACTGCAAACAACTAAGGTGCCTCGACGTGTGCAGGATATTTCGCGCTTCCGCTGAACACTCGGAGAAGAGCCGGAGCCATTCTTGCTAATAGCCAGTGCGGGACAGATAAAGCTGTTGACAGGAAAGCGGGGCCGGTCCGGTTCCTCTCCTCTCCTTTCCGTTTTCCGGGCCATCGCTTTCCGAGAAGGCGCGCCGCGCCCGCCGGCCGCCGCCCACGCGCGCCGCCCACTCCAGCGGCAGTGCCGCCGCCGCCCCGCCCACCAGCCGGCGACGCGGCGTCACACCAGGAGAAATCAGAGAACGCGCTCGCACCGCACTGCGTCAGGAGGGCGGCGCGCACACAAGAAGGCGTGGCAAGATTACCACGCTGGCCATTAAAAGCTCAACACCGAGAAGGACAACAAATAACGGAATTTTACTCGTGGTGCTTATGCTGTATCCAGAAGATGCGAGAAAGGCCATATACAGAAACGGTGTCGCACGCCAAAGTCAGCACCCAACATACAATGCCAGAAAAAAAGTGCACGCTTGATGTTCCTGATACACTCAAGATTCATTGTTGCAGCAGTGCATTTGGAGTACATGAAATGATAACAGATCAACAGAGCAAGCTCTTCTTCGGTACTAGACACCGACCCCTGCAGAGGTACCATATTACTGAGTGGTGTAGCCTCCGAGAGCGGCAGTGCAAGCGTTGGCACTGGCATCTAATCGATCGCGTTGTGCTCAACCTGTTCACGTAGATTTATAAAAGTTGTTGGTTGACGAGTGTCCTATTATATCCCACATGTACTCGATTGGAGACAAGTCCGGAGGTCGTGCCGGTCAGGGAAGTTGCTGCACATCCTGCAAAGCATGGGCAGTGTGTGGGCGAGCATTATCCTCTTGGAACAACAAGTCAACTTCCTGTTGCAAGAATGGCAAAAGAACGAGTCTAAGAACGTACTGCACGTACAGAACGCTGGTTAGCGTCCCCTTCAAAGGTAAATGAGAATTACAGCTTATAGCACCCCGCACCATAAGGTTGGTGTGGGACCAGTGTGTCTTGGACGAAAGCGCTCTACGAGACAACGCCACAAGTTCTACGTCGTACGCATAAACGACCACCACCTGCGCTCGAGACCACGGCGCACAATTCCATCTTCCAAGTGATCCTCTTACGGCACCAATCGAGCCTTGTACGTCGATGCTGTGGCCTGTGTGCAAGACGGGCTTGAGGTTTGCGTGTCTGTAGTCCTACTGCTAAAGAACGGTTCGCAACAGTTTATTGTTGATACGTCTAAGTTCACAAACCCTCTTATCTGTGCCGTGGTAGACGCAAGCTCTACCACAGCTGCTCTTACAATAAGACGATCCTGACGGGCGCCTGTGCTGCCTGGATGTCCAGAACCTCGTACACCAGCTTGATGTGGGAAAGTTATACAACCATCTGAATAATAGTAATTTACTCTTTTAAGCCCACCATAGAATGTAAACAAATTTCTCTCGTCAGTAACTGTATACGATAACTTTCTCAGAACACTGCACATGAAATTTTACGATGCATCATTTTGTGACCTGATGTTTACTTACTAGCACACGCTATTTTGCTTTTTGTCTGTTAACAAAACAACATTCTGGCCCAGTAATATGTCCTAGATGATTTATTTTTCGGCAATTACGATGTTTTGTAAAATACAAAATTTCGCTAGTGTGCCTTTCCCAGGACTATTGACACCATTAAATGTCTTTCTATGGTTAAGCTGATTTATTTTCGACAGTTACGATGTATTTTAAATTACGAAGGTCGCCAGTAAGGTATTTCTTTTTGTTTACGTTTGTATACAGGGTGTCCTATTTATCATGACCATCGTAAATAACTGTTTGTCCAGATGCAAATTACAAAATGTTTCAAGCAAATGTTCTTTATCCGTCAGGGGGATATCAATCAACATGATTGCCTTCGTTGTAGCTTTGTTTTTTTTTACAAAGATATGAACAGCGGTATGACTTTTTTAAATGGCACCCTCTATTTTTTATTCGGTAATTAATTTCCTCTCCTAAAAACCTGTTCAAAACTATATCACAGTGTACCATTCATTGAAATACAACGTTCTTAATTACATAACACAACATTGATTTTGACGCTCCCAGCGCTTAGTGCAGGTACTAGGGGTAAAGGAACTCATCCACTTGCTGACGTTCACAGAGGACAAATGTAAACAGAAGTAGAATGCACACCCGTCATTCTGTCAAGCATCGTCAGTTGAAGAGTTCTGTAAGTAAAATGTACACCAACGAAGAGAAGGCAGAAATTCAAATCATCTATGAGGAATGTAAGTTAGCAGAACAGTAATTGCAATACTGTTTTCTTATGTACGGGTACATTTAGTATAGTAGTTTAGTCCTATTATACACTGTTGTGTAGAGTAGGCATACAGTAAAGGCTGTCCTTCCTACAAACAGCATCGACATAACGTTTCTTTTATTGTTGTTGTTGTTGTTGTTGAAGGCAGGCGAAATGCTACGCAGGCAGTGCAACTGTTCAGAGAGTGATATCCTGGCAAGAACGCACCTTTCTCGTCTTGTTGCGACGCTTCAGAAAACGCGAAATTTCAACTCACGGCAACAAAATTGTTGTAGCACTCGCACAGACGAAGCTGCCGAAGTTACTGTTCTCGCTTCCGTTTCTATGACATTGGCATTCCTAAAACCAGTGTACATCGTATTCTTACACGTCACCGGTTCTGTCCTTACCATGTACACATACATCAAGAATTGCACGGGAATGATTTTCAGTATCGTGTATAGTTCTGTCCGTGGGCATAGCAGCAAATCCTCGCCGACTCGAACTCCTTCTGCAATGTTCTGTTTACCGATGAATGTTCCTTCTCAGACAAAGGACAGGTAAATACAAGGAACATGCATTATAGATCTAGAAACAACCAACGATGGCTTCGACAGGTGTAATATCAGCATCAATGGAGAGTTAACGTCTGGTATGGGCTGCTTGGCACTACAATTATTGGCCCTTATTTCATCAATGGTAGTCTAAACGGCACAGCGTATGCCAACTTCCTCAGACGAATTCTTCCTCCTCTTCTGAATGAAGTGCTGCTAAGAACCATGATGCTTATGTGGTATCAACACGATGGATGTCCAGCACATAATGCCTTGCGTGCACGTCGTGTTCTGAACCGAAGGTATCCTGCCAGATGGAATGGACTTTTTTCTTTGGCGATGCATTAAAGATGTTGTCTATCGCGATATTGCAACAACTCCAGAGGACATGCAGGAACGTATCGTGCGTGCTTGAATTCTCTTCAGCAGGCAACACTGGAAGCATTCATTCAACGAGTGCATCAGTGTACCGGTGTCCAGGGTCACCACTGTGAGAACTTTTGAATGTTCTGTTCCTGGGCAATGATACAGGAGAGTCAAAGTCAATTTTGTGTTATGTTTGTACTAGGTTTTCATTTGTTTTCTGACAACTCCAGCAAGTGGACGAGTTTGTGATCCCGAGCTCCAGTTCTGCACATCAAACAAATACCGCAATTGACTCAACTTTTCATTACCAACTACCGATTTCAACCTAGGCCGCATATCATCTTCAGGCCCGGCACTGCAAAATACACTTCGTCGACAGTGGCATAAAACTCAAATGAGAAGTTTTGGTCCAGACGGCGTTTCTTTATTTACACTCCTGGAAATGGAAAAAAGAACACATTGACACCGGTGTGTCAGACCCACCATACTTGCTCCGGACACTGCGAGAGGGCTGTACAAGCAATGATCACACTCACGGCACAGCGGACACACCAGTAACCACGGTGTTGGCCGTCGAAAGGCGCTAGCTGCGCAGCATTTGTGCACCGCCGCCGTCAGTGTCAGCCAGTTTGCCGTGGCATACGGAGCTCCATCGCAGTCTTTAACACTGGTAGCATGCCGCGACAGCGTGGACGTGAACCGTATGTGCAGTTGACGGACTTTGAGCGAGGGCGTATAGTGGGCATGCGGGAGGCCGGGTGGACGTACCGCCGAATTGCTCAACACGTGGGGCGTGAGGTCTCCACAGTACATCGATGTTGTCACCAGTGGTCGGCGGAAGGTGCACGTGCCCGTCGACCTGGGACCGGACCGCAGCGACGCACGGATGCACGCCAAGACCGTAGGATCCTACGCAGTGCCGTAGGGGACCGCACCGCCACTTCCCAGCAAATTAGGGACACTGTTGCTCCTGGAGTATCGGCGAGGACCATTCGCAACCGTCTCCATGAAGCTGGGCTACGGTCCCGCACACCGTTAGGCCGTCTTCCGCTCACGCCCCAACATCGTGCAGCCCGCCTCCAGTGGTGTCGCGACAGGCGTGAATGGAGGGACGAATGGAGACGTGTCGTCTTCAGCGATGAGAGTCGCTTCTGCCTTGGTGCCAATGATGGTCGTATGCGTGTTTGGCGCCGTGCAGGTGAGCGCCACAATCAGGACTGCATACGACCGAGGAACACAGGGCCAACACCCGGCATCATGGTGTGGGGAGCGATCTCCTACACTGGCCGTACACCTCTGGTGATCGTCGAGGGAACACTGAATAGTGCACGGTACATCCAAACCGTCATCGAACCCATCGTTCTTCCAGTCCTAGACCGGCAAGGGAACTTGCTGTTCCAACAGGACAATGCACGTCCGCATGTATCCCGTGCCACCCAACGTGC
Organism: Schistocerca gregaria; assembly: GCF_023897955.1. Lineage (NCBI taxonomy): Eukaryota > Metazoa > Arthropoda > Insecta > Orthoptera > Acrididae > Schistocerca > Schistocerca gregaria. Next base: position 427,923,761 of record NC_064922.1, read on the forward strand.
TCTAGAAGGTGTAAGTCAACTACCCTGGCTAGCAAGATCTCCGGATCTGTCCCCCATTGAGCATGTTTGGGACTGGATGAAGAGTCGTCTCACGCGGTCTGCACGTCCAGCACGAACGCTGGTCCAACTGAGGCGCCAGGTGGAAATGGCATGGCAAGCCGTTCCACAGGACTACATCCAGCATCTCTACGATCGTCTACATGGGAGAATAGCAGCCTCCATTACTGCGAAAGGTGGATATACCCTGTACTAGTGCCGACATTGTGCATGCTCTGTTGCCTGTGTCTATGTGCCTGTGGTTCTGTCAGTGTGATCATGTGATGTATCTGACCCCAGGAATGTGTCAATAAAGTTTCCCCTTCCTGGGACAATGAATTCACGGTGTTCTTATTTCAATTTCCAGGAGTGTATTTTGACAGCCTCTTGTTCCAGTTGCTAGAAGAGGAATCCGTTCTTCGTCATATTCGGTGTGAGACCTGACGGGTATCTGCACAGTCGTTCCACTATAGCTGGTTTCGTTTCCGAGCTATCTTGGGTTCTGAATGTGTCACTTGCACAAACCTGTGACGACAAAGTATAGGTATTGCGTTTTAATGCGCTATCGAGTCAAAACTATTATGCTCAACATTTTTTACCTAGAAAGCTGCCAAACGGTCTAAAGAGACTCTTCGTCACGACAGATATTCGCTGCTATCCCGAATGTAAAGCTAAAATAGCTCATTTGTGTTCAGCTGCATGGGGACAGGGAAGTATTTGCAGCCAAAACCGTAGGATCAAGTTAAACAAGAATTTAGAAGTCGTGCTCTGTACCAGACAAACGTTTTTGTCACGTTACGTTGTTATATATTCACATACCGGTTGGTAAGTGCTCACTGTCATCATCATCGTTATCAATAACATTCATTAGCAACACTGGATATGACGCGTTCTGTGACTACGAAAACTGTTCAGTCTCACGACAACGCGTTTGTCACAAATTCTTCTTATTTGCGACTGATATTACAGCATGTTATTAGGACAACGCAAATAGCTTCTTATATACAGGTATAACAAGTTATTTACATTGTCCTAATAACATGCAGGTGTCATTTAGATTGTTACATTTTTATATTATGTACTATTTCTTACGCATGATGTTGTTTTTTATTTACTCACTTCTCACCGTGTCCTTCGAAATTACATAACTTGGAGCACATAGGTATATTATCTGTGCAATATTTACCGTCGATTTTATCATTGCGAAAAGTCCAATACTGACTTCCACATAGAAGTGGCAGGTTTAATCTCACATCGTGAAATATAATTTTCATTTCTTTTCGCATTTGTTAATCAAATTTTCATTTTAATATTCTCTTTAATTCATTATAATTTTTTAAGTTTTAGCTATATCTGGTTTGTAAATTGATTAATATGGCACTACCAATATTCAAAATCTGTAATTTGTTCTGTTATGTTGTTGTTGATTCAAATACTAAATCGTTAAAGATTTATTCCAGTTACAGGTATTGCCTTTGTTTTATATCCCGAAACTACAATGCCGTACTTTGTGAAAGTCTGTGTGGAGATCTTTGTAAATTAAGTTCGCTTTCAGCCATTAGTATCTAGCTGTCTGTAAATACTGTAATCGTATTTCCCGCAACATGTTTTAGTTGATTTTTATACCGGGTAGATTTGTTTCTTTCCTTTCCTGGGTTATTTGGTCGATATAGATGAGTGGTGCAATGCTTCGCTAGTTACAGGACGTGCAGTCGAATCCTAGGGCACACAGCGTTAAAACAAACTTACGCGTGCACCCTAGCATGCTGTATGTGCTGAAGTGACATTAACCGCACCGGTGCAGCAGCAACGAAGACCGTGTGTCTCTGGCGCTGATGGTATCTCAAACAGCTGCACTGCGTTGTGTACCACAAGAACGAATATTCTGAGAACGAGATAAAACGAGCCTTGAATTTTGACTCTCGCCGAAAATACATGTAGAGTAATAACGAGCGGTAATATCTCTTTATTATTCTTGAAACATGTCTTCAAAAACTGACACAATTTTAGAAAAATTTCATGTTAATACTGCGTTTCATATGCCATGTCACGTCTTGTAAATCACAAATACTACGTAATTAAATATATTCGATATTTGTGCGATGTAAATGTGTGTCCTTCTACCTTATCTGTCGACTCTAAAACTCTGGAAAACGAATTTGATGCCATGTACATTAAAACGTACATCCTTAATCCGCAAGCCTCTTCTTGTTGTGTGCCGCAGCGTGCTTTGTTTACCACTGTAACTTACTTGCATTCCTGTTCCATTCGCGAATGCTTTGTTTACCACTGTAACTTACTTGCGTTCCTGTTCCATTCGCAAATGCTGTGTAGTACATATTGCTAAGAAGCCTCTATCTGAGACCGACACTATCTAATTTTAGATGGCCTTTTAGTAAGATATACATGGGAGTAAGCAATAAACTGACTCATCTAGGAAAGTACATCAAAGAAATATTTAAAGTAAACGTCACTGTGATTCACAAAGCCTCATTTGTACCGTCTGCCAGTGGAGTTAGATGAGCATCTTCCTAACGCTTCCGTGTGATGAAATGCGCTCCAGTTCTTTGGATTTTCTTTATTTCGTCTGCAAATGCTACTTGATACGGGTTTTCAAACTGACAAGCCAATATCTAGATATTATTCGAGAGTGGATTTTGTACGTTATCTCCAGTATGGGTGGACTGCACTCTCTGAGGATTCTTCCCGTACGCGCGCTCTCAGATATTTAATGAATGTGACTGCTTCCAATGATTGTTTGGCAATCGTGTAATCAAAGTATAACGGGCATTTCCGCCTATTTGTGCATCGTACGTTTCATTAACTTACGCTGAGGGTCGACTGACAATCACTGCACCAAGCGATGCTCTCGAGGTCAGCCTACAATTTTCTGTGGTTATAGCTTCCGTTTATACAACAGCAGAAATCACGAATAGCATCATAGAGGCGTTATCCACTAGGTCATTTATACGTACTGTGAACAGTAATGGTCCTATAACACTTTTTGGGGGTACCGGTACGTCCTAAGTTACTACTACATCAGCAAATTTCTCTCCATTCAGACCAACATGCTCTGTTATGTTCAGTAAGAAGTACTTAAATCCTGTCACAAGGCTAATCTGATACTCCGTACGTTAGTATTCTATCCATTACGGGCAGTGTGGAAATGTATCGGTTGCCTTCCGGAAGTCAAGGAACACATCGCTTTATCAACTGATAGCTCCTGAAGAGAGAGTAGACGACGTGAATGCCATCAACAGTTGACAAAATGATAATGCTTTGATTGGTTTCCGGACGCTATAAGTGTCTCGGTTGTTGATCTCACACATATAGCTGAGGAGTGCCGCTATGTGTCCGAGAAGCCGCACGCCTGCCACCGGACGATTAGGCTAGCCCGCCACACTTACGGACGCTAGCGTGAGGGTAGCAGCGACTGTGCCTGCGTTAGAGGGTAGACAGGTATTATCGTAGGAGCCTCAAATCTTTGTCATGGAGGAAGGACGCATGAAAAGCGAGATGGAAGTCTAGCAAAGAGACCCAGCGCAACGGCTGCAAAGACACCAGAATATCAGTGTCAGTGTTCTATACATCCGAAAAGATTTGAGGTTGGCTAACCAGGATCCTAACAAGTCACTCCAGGACTAGGGTGCCGTATTTAGATTGGGACTCGCTGATACCCTAAATTTGACTCCGGAGTCTCAGAGTAGACGGTGGAGCACAGTGCTCGAAGGGAAGAAACTCATGGATGTCCTATAAGCTACGGCTAAATCTGTTATCTCCGTAGAGGATATTATATACTTTCAATAGCCCATAACACATCTTGTCCAGTGGGTGTGTATACAACGTGGCATGAGTGGTCAATCCCCATGGCTCTTAATACATAACTAATAACCTCCACAGTGACATTAAAAGGGGTCACGAACGCGCTGCGCTAACAACACGACAAATATGAACATAAAATGCTTACAAGAATTTATTAGAAAAATACAAAAACTATATCTTTTCATTACTTCTTTACATAGAGAGCATTCAACCTTAAGGATTTATCTTGACTCCTGATAGTTGACAAATACCCCCTGTATAAAATTCTCCTTCTTGAGCCTGCAAACGCCCCTTCAGAGCATCCTGGAGGTCGTTGTTGAAATCAAGTAGTCCAGAGTTAAGCAACTGGATACCAGGTGTAGCGAAGCATGGCTTGTTTTTAGCGGCTCTTCTCAGTTTTCTTTATATCTCGCAGCACGTTCCATTAAAAATTTCACAAGCAAGATTCCTTTAGCGCCTTAAAATTATGCAGCCTTAACCTTTGTGACTGACAACGCTTTTTTGCATTTTTGGTATACTGGGCGAAGCGATATGACCCAACAACATTGACAGTTGCCTTAGCGCAGGAAACCAGAGTCTAGAGAGCGTTCGCAGCTCTGTTCGGAAGACCTCGTTCCGCACGGTAACCGAATACCAAGTCCAGAGAAGTAATAGCGTACTGGATTTTTTTGTATCTCAGAAAGGACTTTTGGAACCCGACTGACATACACTACTGGCCATTAAAATTGCTACACCACGAAGATGACGTGCTACAGACACGAAATTTAACCGACAGAAAGAAGATGCTGTGATATGTAAATTATTAGCTTTACAGAGCATTCACACAACGTTAGCGCCGGTGGCAACACCTACAACGTGCTGACATTAGGAAAATTTCCAATCGAACAGAAGATGACCGGCGTTGCCTGGTGAAACGTTGTTGTGATGCCTCGTGTAAGGAGGAGAAATGCGTACCAACACGTTTCCGACTTTGATAAAGGTTGGATTGTAGAGTATCGCGATTGCGGTTTATCGTATCGCAACATTGCTGCTCGCGTGCTCCAGATCCAATGACTGTTAGCAGAATATGGAATCGGTGGGTTCAGGAGGGTAAGACGGAACGCCGTGCTGGATCCCAACGGCCCCGTATCACTAGCAGTAGAGATGACAGGCATCTCATCCGCATGGCTGTAACGGATCGTGCAGCCACGCCTCGATCCCTGAGTCAACAGATGGGGACGTTTGCAAGACAACAACCATCTGCACGAACAGTTCGACGACGTTTGCAGCAGCATGAGCTATCAGCTCGGAGACCATGGCTGCGGTTACCCTTGACGCTGCATCACAGACAGGACAGCCTGCGATGCTCTACTCAACGACGAACCTGGGTGCACGAATAGCAAAACGTCTTTTTTTCGGATGACTCCAGGTTCTGTTTGCAGCATCATGATGGTCGCATCCGTGTTCGGCTACATCGCGGTGAACGCACATTGGAAGCGTGTATTCGTCATCGCCATACTGGTGTTATCACCCGGCGTGATGGTATAGGGTGCCATTGGTTACACTCTCGGTCACAGCATTGACGGCACTTTGAACAGTGGACGTTACATTTCAGATGTGTTACGATCCGTGGCTCTGCCCTTCATTCGGTCCCTGCGAAACCCTACATTTCAGTAGGATAATGCACTACCGCATGTTGCAGATCCTGTACGGGCCTTTCTGGATACAGAAAATGTTCGACTGCTACCCTGGCCAGCACATACTCCAGATCTCTCACCAATTGAAAACGTCTGGTCAATGGCGGTCGAGCAACTGGTTCGTCGCAATACGCCAGCCACTACTCTCGATGAACTGTGGTATCGTGTTGAAGCTGCATGGGCAGCTGTACCTGCACACACCATCTAAGCTCGGTTCTAGGCGCTTCAGTCTGGAACAGCGGGTCTGCTACGGTTGCAGGTTCGAATCCTGCCTCGGGCATGGGTGTGTGTGATGTGCTTAGGTTAGTTAGGTATAAGTAGTGCTAAGTTCTAGGGCACTGATGACCTCAGATGTTAAGTCCCATAGTGCTCAGAACCATTTGAACTCAATGCCCAGGCATATCAAGGCCGTTATTACGGCCTGAGGTGGTTGTTCTGGGTACTGATGTCTCAGGATCTATGCACCCAAACTGCGTGAAAATGTAATCACATGTCAGTTCTAGTATAATGTATTTGTCCAAGGAATACCCGCTTATCATCTGCAGTTCTTCTTGGTGTAGCAATTTTAATGGTCAGTAGTGTAGAAAGTATAGTATCCTCGTGGTTTAGTGAACTCTGCGAGAAGTCTTTCGACAGCCGAGTAGTATCAACACAGTTTTTCAGGAATTTTATGGTCAATTTTAGCTCTAGTGACTATAGAGAGATAACTAGAGAAAGACAGCCACTTCTGTCACCATCGTGGATATTCCTCCTTTCACTGTTAAGCACACGAACGGTGTTACTGGCGCACAACAGCTTCACTCATCACACTCGGTTCGTCCCAAGAAAAACAACGGAAGAGGGTCAATAGTTTTGATATTTCTTGCTACTAACAAGAAATCTCTTATCCATCACTCTCCGTTCTCCGTCAGGTGCCGGCCGCGGTGGTCTAGCGGTTCTAGGCGCTCAGTCCGGAGCCGCGCGACTGCTACGGTCGCAGGTTCGAATCCTGCCTCGGGCATGGATGTGTGTGATGTCCTTAGGTTAGTTAGGTTTAAGTCGTTCAAAGTTCTAGGGGACTGATGACCATAGATGTTAAGTCCCATAGTGCTCAGAGCCATTTGAACCGTCAGGTGGCGCTCCGCATGCACGCCACTAGAAGAAATTCAAATCACATGACCCCACTTCACGTAACACTGATTTATTGGCACATCCTTTAAGCAGCCACGGTTCAGAGCTTTCCCCCCGACCTCCCTGACCTCTATAGATCAAGTGCATCTAAAAGACGTACGAGATTTAGTGTGGGAGATTGCAGCGAGGAACAGAACATCTGAGTAGCACGACGCTAGTAAGTGTTATTAATGTTCAGAGACTTACATAACTAACTGCATCAGCACTCGTGGCTGTTTGGTTATATTCAGAGCATTACTGTCATCTGTATATAACTCAGAATCACAGAAGAAGCTACAGCATTCAAAGTTACGTATAACTCATTTATTGGGTGTACAAAGTGTAAATAAACTCATTAATGTGTTACCTGTTTGTAGATGTCTGACTGTACGTCCACTGATACAACAGAGCACAAACTCAGATTGGGGAAGGATGCAAAAGGGATTCATCCGTGCCCTTTCAAAGGAAACATTCAGCCTTCTCCTTAAACAAACTAGAGAAGTCACCAAAAAAAGAATCTGGATGGCTGGACAGGATTTGAACTGCCATCCTCCTATGTAGGATTACACTGTCTTGTAACTGCATCATTTCAGCTGGTAGGTAATTCTACAGAGAAGAAACTACAAATATTCGTGCGCATACTGCAGGTTTGTGCCTTTTGGAAGGTAAATATTGTTGAAATGTTCAAAAACTTGCAAGTCATGGTGATTCCACTTTGGCTTCTTCTGATCTTTCATGTAATGACAAGTGTGTATCAGCACAGTGTGAATGTAAAAGATGGTTTCGCACTGTTATACCGTATTTTGGTATCTGGTGGCTTGCCTGTCATATATAACCATGCAATATTGTTTCATTCCCTGCCACTATTTCACAGTTATTATTTTGTCAGTGCTGGTCCTGTGTGGTCGGAACTAAAGCTTTGCGTGTTTTGGACTGTGATGGAGCACTACAGGTGTGATCTGAGGGCCCTGTTGTCGACGGAAGGCAGTCAGTAAATCTCATTAGGAGAGAAGAAGCTTCCCAGGGAGAATCGCAGTTTTCGAGGAAATGAGACGGCTGCCCGCTTTGTGCTATTGCCGACAGAGCCGGCTGGGGGCAAGGTGCGCCATAATGCATAAACATTAAAGGCAAAGACACTGCAGCACTGCTTGCCCAGCATCAGCACGACAATTGCTTTCACTCCAGAATTTTGGTTATCCAGTCGAACTGAACCCCGCGAGCACACTTTGCAAGAAACGCCCGACCAATCAAGGAAATACTCCTCAAGGCTGGTGCCAAAGCCATGTTTCTTAGTGTGCTTTTTGCACCACGAGACCCAGACGTTTCTGTTGTGTTCATCCTGCTTTTTCGTGAAATAAGCGACATTCTCGTCTTTCACATTGGCAACAGCATAGATTCGCCACCTCCATATAAATCTTTTCGAAAGTAGAGAGTGGAGATTGTGAACTTCGATGCAGGGTATTCGTCTCCGGGCTGTAGTTGAGAGGTTGTCATCTCTGCCCGCTGACTGGTGCACACTAACTGATGTGGAGAAACACAAGTATTACGTAACATGGCAGCATAATCTACATTCTGAGCAACTCGTTACTTTGCTTCCTTTGCCACCAAACTTGTGTTGCTTAATTTGTTTATAATTTGCACTGTATTGTATTGTTCCATTTAACGAAATGTCCATATGAGCAGATCTTGTTGTAGTTTCCCCATACAGTCTTCCGCACATCTTGGAACCTTCCCATACTGTTAGTCATTTTGTAATTTGATTTCAGTTTTAGAGAACTTTACTCTGTGACAATTTTACTTCGATTTATCTCAAACACAAGCGCAAATACTGTTAATCTCAGACTTGACTTTGATTTCAAAATGCCGCACTGTCCTATGGCTCTTCCACGGTTAGGTGACCACAAACAATAAATACAACCTAAGTTTCTCGCTGTTCTCATTTCCTTTTATTTCCATCATTGTTTCTTCGATGTACAGATTGAACAGTATGGGTGAAAGACTACAGCTCTATCTTACATCCTTTCCAATCCGAGCACTTCGTTCTTAGTCTGCCATCTATTGTTCCCTCTTGGTTCTTGTACATTTTGTATGTTGCCAGTGTTTACCTACAGCTTACACCTATTTTTCTCAGAATTTCGAACATCTTGCCCCATTTGATACTGCTTAACGCTTTCTCCAGATCGACTGATCCTATGAACAGGGCTTGATTTTTCTTTAGTCTAGCTTCCATTATCAGCCGCAACGTCTGAATTCCCTCTCTTACGTCTCACCCTTTCCAAAAGCGAACTGTTCGTTATCTAACAGATCCTCAGTTTCTTTTTTCAATTCATCTGTGTATTATTGTTGTCAGCAACTTGGATTCATGAGCTGTTAAGCTGATTATGTGATAATTCTCGCATTTGTCGGCTGTTGCAGTCTTCGGAATTTTATGGGTGGTGTTTGTCCGAAAGTCTGATGTTATGTCGCCAGGCTCATACAGTCTACATGCCAACGTGAATGCGTCTTTTTGTTGCCATTTCCCTAAATGACTTCAGAAATTATGATGTTATCTATCTCGACTGCCTTATTCGATCTTAACTCTTCCAAACCTCTTTCAATTTGTGATTCTAGTATTGGACCCCTATCTCTTCTACATCGACTCCTGTTTCTTCTTCTATCACGTCATCGGACAAGTCTTCACCCTCATAGAGGCCTTCAGTGTACTCTTTCTAACTATCCGCTCTCTCCTGTGCATTTAACAGTGGAATTCACATTTCACACTCAACGTTAACACTCTTGTTTTTAATTTTGCCAGCTGTTGTTTTGACTCATCTATATACTGGCGCAGTCATTCCAACAATCATTTCTTTTCCTACTTCTTCACATTTTTCATCCTGCCATTTCGTCTTAGATTCGCTACACGTCGTATTTATTTCATTTCAAAGTGACTTGTATTTCTGTATTCCTGAATTTCCCGGATAATTTTTGTACTTTCTTCTTTCATCGATAAGCTGAAGTATTTCTTCTGTTACCCTCGGTTTATTCGCAGTTACCGTCTTTGTATTCTTGTTTTTCCTCTGTGGTTTCCCTTTAGATGTCCATTAGTCTTCAACCGAACTGCTTACTGAACTACACATCATTGCAGTATCTATAGCCTGCTACCATGCCTATAGTACCATGTAACCATTAATACCCTACAACCAGTTCCCCAGCACTATTAAATTTTCATCTCCATTTATGTCCCCTCCATGAACCATGGACCTTGCCGTTGGTGGGGAGGCTTGCGTGCCTCAGCGATACAGATGGCCGTACCGTAGGTGCAACCACAACGGAGGGGTATCTGTTGAGAGGCCAGACAAACGTGTGGTTCCTGAAGAGGGGCAGCAGCCTTTTCAGTAGTTGCAGGGGCAACAGTCTGGATAATTGACTGATCTGGCCTTGCAACATTAACCAAAACGGCCTTGCTGTGCTGGTACTGCGAACGGCTGAAAGCAAGGGGAAACTACAGCCGTAATTTTTCCCGAGGACATGCAGCTTTACTGTATGATTAAATGATGATGGCATCCTCTTGGGTAAAATATTCCGGAGGTAAAATAGTCCCCCATTCGGATCTCCGGGCGGGGACTACTCAGGAGGATGTCGTTATCAGGAGAAAGAAAACTGGCGTTCTACGGATCGGAGCGTGGAATGTCAGATCCCTTAATCGGGCAGGTAGGTTAGAAAATTTAAAAAGGGAAATGGATAGGTTAAAGTTAGATATAGTGGGAATTAGTGAAGTTCGGTGGCAGGAGAAACAAGACTTCTGGTCAGGTGACTACAGGGTTATAAACACAAAATCAAATAGGGGTAATGCAGGAGTAGGTTTAATAATGAATAGGAAAATAGGAATGCGGGTAAGCTACTACAAACAGCATAGTGAACGCATTATTGTGGCCAAGATAGATACGAAGCCCACACCTACTACAGTAGTACAAGTTTATATGCCAACTAGCTCTGCAGATGATGAAGAAATTGAAGAAATGTATGGTGAAATAAAAGAAATTATTCAGATAGTGAAGGGAGACGAAAATTTAATAGTAATGGGTGACTGGAATTCAAGTGTAGGAAAAGGGAGAGAAGGAAACATAGTAGGTGAATATGGATTGAGGCTAAGAAATGAAAGAGGAAGCCGCCTAGTAGAATTTTGCACAGAGCACAACTTAATCATAGCTAACACTTGGTTTAAGAATCATGAAAGAAGGTTGTATACGTGGAAGAACCCTGGAGATACTAAATGGTATCAGATAGATTATATAATGGTAAGACAGAGATTTAGGAACCAGGTTTTAAGTTGTAAGACATTTCCAGGGGCAGATGTGGACTCTGACTACAATCTATTGGTTATGGCCTGTAGATTAAAACTGAAGAAACTGCAAAAATGTGGGAAATTAAGGAGATGGGACCTGGATAAACTAAAAGAACCAGAGGTTGTACAGAGTTTCAGAGAGAGCATAAGGGAACAATTGACAGGAATAGGGGAAAGAAATACAGTAGAAGAAGAATGGGTAGCTCTGAGGGATGTAGTAGTGAAGGCAGCAGAGGATAAAGTAGGTACAAAGACGAGGGCTGCTAGAAATCCTTGGGTAACAGAAGAAATATTGAATTTAATTGATGAAAGGAGAAAATATAAAAATGCTGTAAATGAAGCAGGCAAAAAGGAATACAAACGTCTCAAAAATGAGGTCGACAGGAAGTGCAAAATGGCTAAACAGGGATGGCTAGAGGACAAATGTAAGGATGTAGAAGCTTCTCTCACTAGGGGTAAGATAGATACGGCCTACAGGAAAATTAAAGAGACCTTTGGAGAGAAGAGAACCACGTGTATGAATATCAAGAGCTCAGATGGCAGCCCAGTTCTAAGCAAAGAAGGGAAGGCAGAAAGGTGGAAGGAGTATATAGAAGGTTTATACAAGGGCGATGTACTTGAGGACAATATTATAGAAATAGAAGAGGATGTAGATGAAGACGAAATGGGAGATACGATACTGCGTGAAGAGTTTGACAGAGCACTGAAAGACCTAAGTCGAAACAAGGCCCCCGGAGTAGACAACATTCCATTAGAACTACTGACGGCCTTGGGAGAGCCAGTCATGACAAAACTCTACCAGCTGGTGAGCAAGATGTATGAGACAGGCGAAATACCCTCAGACTTCAAGAAGAATATAATAATTCCAATCCCAAAGAAAGCAGGTGCTGACAGATGTGAAAATTACCGAACTATCAGTTTAATAAGCCACGGCTGCAAAATACTAACGCGAATTCTTTACAGACGAATGGAAAAACTGGTAGATGCAGACCTCGGGGAAGATCAGTGTGGATTCCGTCGAAATGTTGGAACACGTGAGGCAATACTGACCTTACGACTTATCTTAGAAGAAAGATTAAGAAAAGGCAACCCTACGTTTCTAGCATTTGTAGACTTAGAGAAAGCTTTTGACAATGTTGACTGGAATACTCTTTTTCAAATTCTAAAGGTGGCAGGGGTAAAATACAGGGAGCGAAAGGCTATTTATAATTTGTACAGAAACCAGATGGCAGTAATAAGAGTCGAGGGGCTTGAAAGGGAAGCAGTGGTTGGGAAAGGAGTGAGACAGGGTTGTAGCCTCTCCCCGATGTTATTCAATCTGTATATTGAGCAAGCAGTAAAGGAAACAAAAGAAAAATTTGGAGTAGGTATTAAAATTCATGGAGACGAAGAAAAAACTTTGAGGTTCGCCGATGACATTGTAATTCTGTCAGAGACGGCAAAGGACTTGGAAGAGCAGTTGAACGGAATGGACAGTGTCTTGAAAGGAGGATATAAAATGAACATTAACAAAAGCAAAACGAGGATAATGGAATGTAGTCAAATTAAATCGGGTGATGGTGAGGGAATTAGATTAGGAAATGAGACACTTAAAGTAGTAAAGGAGTTTTGCTATTTAGGAAGTAAAATAACTGATGATGGTCGAAGTAGAGAGGATATAAAATGTAGACTGGCAATGGCAAGGAAAGCGTTTCTGAAGAAGAGAAATTTGTTAACATCGAATATAGATTTATGTATCAGGAAGTCGTTTCTGAAAGTATTTGTTTGGAGTGTAGCCATGTATGGAAGTGAAACATGGACGATAACTAGTTTGGACAAGAAGAGAATAGAAGCTTTCGAAATGTGGTGCTACAGAAGAATACTGAAGATAAGGTGGATAGATCACGTAACTAATGAGGAGGTATTGAATAGGATTGGGGAGAAGAGAAGTTTGTGGCACAACTTGACTAGAAGAAGGGATCGGTTGGTAGGACATGTTTTGAGGCATCAAGGGATCACAAATTTAGCATTGGAGGGCAGCGTGGAGGGTAAAAATCGTAGAGGGAGACCGAGAGATGAGTACACTAAGCAGATTCAGAAGGATGTAGGTTGCAGTAGGTACTGGGAGATGAAGCAGCTTGCACAGGATAGAGTAGCATGGAGAGCTGCATCAAACCAGTCTCAGGACTGAAGACGACAACAACAACAACTCCATTTATGTAATAAATCACCAGTTCACTACCCTCATATACCTTCTCCACATCCTCATCCTCTGCTTGCGACGTCATCATGAAGACCTGAACTATTGTTGTCCATGGTTTACTGTCAATTCTGACGAGATAAACTCTATCACTGAACTGTTCACAGTAAATCACTACCTTCCTATTCGTAATGTATCCTATCCCCGTTACACTGTAATCGGATTAGAAATTTTTGTCTTCTTTCCAGTTCACTTCACTGACCCCTACTATATGTAGATTGAGCCTTTGCATTTCACTTTTCAGATTTTGTAGCTTCTCTACTACGTTCATGCTTCTGACATTCCACGCCACGACTCATAGAACGTTACTCGTTCTTTGTTTATCCAGTCTCTTTCTCATGGTCATCTCCCCCTTGACAGACCACTACCGGAATGAGAAAATAGTCTGGAATCGTTTACTAGTGGAGAGAACATCATGACACTTTTTTCAATTACACACCACATGACCTGTGGATATACATTATGTGTCTTTGATGTAGCGGGTTCCGTTGCCTTCTTCATCCCCTAGCCGTAGATCATTGCTGATTCTTCCGTCTTCGTCTTTTAGAGACAGTTTCCCACCCCAAGGGCAAGAGAGTTCTCTGAACTTTTGTCCGCTCCTCCACCCTCTTTGACTAGGCCGTTGGTAGAACGAGGGTGACTTCTTATGCAAGTCATCGGCCACCATTACTGATAATTTTTATTCAAAATTAAAGCACTGGCGAGGTGAGACATATTGCCTTGCTTCGCACCCATGTAAGTAAGAGACGGAAGCGAGCAAATAGATAAAATGAGTCGTGGTTATCGCATGACAGATGCTCTCTGAGCCAATAGGTAGCTGCAAGTAGTTACTGTGGACGAAAGGTGTCAGCATCCTAAGTACAATAAAATAATACGTAGTTAAAACACATTCTGGAAACAAAACTGTATTTATTGCGATTATTGCGACTCTCATTAAGTATTGATAATTTGTTTAGTTATTAGTGTGAATTATGATGTGAATGCGAATATTACGTAAATTAATAGTGTAATGTTTATTAACTGAGTATATATTAGCCTGAAAAATGAGCGCAGAGAAAGTGAATTACACTCTCAGTGCAATTTTGTAATATACAAGTAGCCAGTTTATGGGGCTGGGAAAACAAGAAAAGTTTTACCGTAATTCTGTTATTTAAAGAGAAAGTTATTTTGATATTTGTGGATTTTATAAATTGGTTCTTTTGGTAAACTGTTCATAAACGCTATTAAGTCGTGACTGGTCAAAAGTAAAAGACACGGGATTGCGCAGTTTAATTCTAATATCGGATTGGTAATGAGGATTATCAGCCAATTAGAGACCAGTACGACCGCGCATAATTTGTGAGCTAAGAGATTTGCTTTGTGAAGCTAAGTGCAGTTCGAAGTTCAGCCTTGATGTTCGAACGCGAATACAAGAAGCTCTGAACAGATGTGAAAACTTTGCGGAATAATACTTGCAACTTGATCGAGGTGGCTGCAAAGCGAACAGGAACGTATGATAAAGTCAAACAAGTGAAAGTTCGAGTATAACAAATAAACTGTGACAGTTAAACAAGCGAAATCTGCGTGGCGTGTTATACAAGCCGTGACCGCCCTCTAAATATCCGTAGTGGTCATATTGCGTAATATTTGAGCGAGCTTTCTGTCACAGACAGTCCTTTTGGTAATGGGTTTGTTAATTACCATAAACTGGCTATTGTGATTATTACTACGTGTGAATGACGAAACTAGAACTTTAGATTGGCACAGGTTTGAGAGTGTTTTTGTATCAAACAAGTGCCAATATGTCAAAGTTTTCGCTCACAAACCATACTTCCATTAATCGCTCAGTTAACATGATACTGAAAAATATTTGTTGCACCCGTTGGATTCGTATAATGCTACTAGATCTACTACGCTTTTCCAGTAGAAGAACAACATTCGTTCTCTCTCTCTCTCTCTCTCTCTCTCTTTTTTTTTTTTTTTTTACAAAGAAGTCACGTGGGCACACCACATGGTGAGTAGACACTTTCCGTATAACGAAACACAAATAACCGCGACGTTGCATGAGGACATTTCGATTACTAACCAAATACGCTGCACCTACATCAAAATAATGCCACACGAATCCTTCCTTCTGACACCCCCTCCCCCATACAACAGTATGATCAGGAAAACTACTAACTGCAGTGTGTAAGTTCGCTCTGAACCACTCTACCACTACACTTCCTGACCCCGGGGGCTATAAAAGCATCAGATTGACATACTGACTGATCGTTGAACCTTAACGTCACCCAGGTTAATAGACATTCGGAATCCCTGAAAATCTCGGTAGATATTACCGAATTCTTTCGTATAATTAATACTCCGCCATCATATCCTACTAAGCTACCCTTACAATAAATATTTCAATACGAACTTAGGATTTCGTAGCTATTCATCCCAGGCGTCAAGCAACTATCTGTTCTTAATACTGTCTGGGCATTATAACTTTTAATAAGAGATACAAATTCTGAGACTTTTTCTTGGTTGCTCTTGCAGTTTACTACTATCATACCAATCTATCTGCGAGGACGAGCATTCTCTGAAAGCATTGTGGCTGATGTATCTTCGATTCTGGAAGGCAATTTGCCTCTGATCCGAAAAGTGGGGGTGCCTCTGACGTAAAACCCCCTATGTGCACGACACACGTACTCCGCTAGCCTAGTAGCTGCTACCTGCATATAGTGCACGCCCGACCTATTACGGGGGAGGATTTTCCACAAATTTTCTAACGTTACATTAGTCTCTTTCCGACGGTTCATTTACTGTATGAAAGCTCCTGTAAGATTGTGTCTGCTCTCTGCTTCGGTGCTCTCACGCTTAACGTATCATCTTTTCCCTTGGCGCCTGGTTTTCTTTACCTTGCTATAACTCGACACTGTACGCGAATCACTCATTTTCAGTTTGTAATACATTATTCATAGAAGATATTCACATAAGCACCATCACTAATTGAAAACATAATTTGCGTAAATAATTCCAGTTTCATAAAAAGCAAAATCATCCTATACTTTTCCTATATATGTGTGTAAGAGTACATACTGTATACTAAAATCTAGGCGCTCAGTCTAGAGCCGCGTGACTGCTACGGTCGCAGGTTCGAATCCTGCCTCGGGCATGGATGTGTGTGATGTCCTTAGGTTAGTTAGGTTTAAGCAGTTCTAAGTTCTAGGGGACTGATGACCACAGATGTTAAGTCCCATAGTGCTCAGAGCCATTTTTTTGTATACTAAAAACAGGTTGTCCCGCTGATCTAGACCACCTAAATTAATGTTTTGTTTAGAAACATAGTAAATAATGTATCAAATAAATGTTATTTGGATGGGTGGGGGGGGGGGGGGGGGGGCTAGGCATTAGCCTGCAAGATTGGCTTTCTTGTACCTTCGTTCGTTACCAAAGTAGGAACAGCATTGCCTTTTTTTTAATAACACCATACGTTTTTCATTCGATAATCCTCTTTCCTCCCTCAAGATTTGTTCAGAAACCTATCACAGCATACCATTCACGAAGACGTGATGCCGGCAAGAGTGGCCGTGCGGTTCTAGGCGCTACAGTCTGGAACCGAGCGACCGCTACGGTCGCAGGTTTGAATACTGCCTCGGGCATGGATGTGTGTGTGATGTCCTTAGGTTAGTTAGGTTTAATTAGTTCTAAGTTCTAGGCGACTAGTGACCTCAGAAGTAAGGACGCAAAGTGCTCAGAGCCATGTGAACGAAGACGTGATATTATTGAAAACAGAACATAACACAGAGTTTTACTTTTGTGTATTAGCACACAGTGCAGCTACTAGTGGTAACGAAACTCGTCCACATGCTAGAGTTGGCAGTAAATTAGGGAACACAAGGAAAATGCATATCAGTCGTTCAGTCAACTGTCTTCAGCTGAAGGTTGCAAGTAGCCTTTGCTTGCTAAATACACTGGTTCTCGCCAGTTCACTGAAGTCAAAGAACGTCGAGTGTGTTTAGTAATTGGATGGGTAACCACCCGACTTCACCGAGGGCTGTTCACAATTTTCCTTTCGCCTTTCCGGCTAGGGCAAGGATGGATGGTGGCACAAAAATTCCTGATCATCAGCTTTAGCGGAAATGTCCTATACTAAATTTCAAACCTCTCCGCATTGTCTCATGGCGAGAGTGTGTGACACTGTTGATGGTGATCCTACGTCAAGCTCAAGGGCACTCTTTGTGTTATTTTGGAGGAGTAGGCTATGTGCTATCAATGGGTTTCATGCTCTCCCTTCTTCCGTCAAAACCCAATACAAACACTACACCGCACTACATATACGCAATACAGTCACGTGACTCTCACACTTCACGAAGGAAAGGTGCCACTGTGCGTGAAAAGAAAAACCTTTTCATTAACGCAGCTGAGACTGCTCTTCGCAGCCTCCCAGTCAACAATGCCGTACGACTTTACTTAATTGGAGGTTTGTGTGAGTGCAACGTACGCCAACGAAGATAAGCTGGAAAAGCTATCAATGTAAGGAAAACATAAGATAGCAGATATGAAACTTCCTGGCAGATTAAAACTGTGTGCCCGACCGAGACTCGAACTCGGGACCTTTGCCTTTCGCGGGCAAGTGCTCTACCAACTGAGCTACCGAAGCACGACTCACGCCCGGTACTCACAGCTTTACTTCTGCCAGTATCTCGTCTCCTACCTTCCAAACTTTACAGAAGCTCTTCTGCGAACCTTGCAGAACTAGCACTCCTGAAAGAAAGGATATAGCGGAGACATGGCTTAGCCACAGCCTGGGGGATGTTTCCAGAATGAGATTTTCACTCTGCAGCGGAGTGTGCGCTGATATGAAACTTCCTGGCAGATTAAAACTGTGTGCCCGACCGAGACTCGAACTCGGGACCTTTGCCTTTCGCGGGCAAGTGCTCTACCAACTGAGCTACCGAAGCACGACTCACGCCCGGTACTCACAGCTTTACTTCTGCCAGTATCTCGTCTCCTACCTTCCAAACTTTACAGAAGCTCTTCTGCGAACCTTGCAGAACTAGCACTCCTGAAAGAAAGGATATAGCGGAGACATGGCTTAGCCACAGCCTGGGGGATGTTTCCAGAATGAGATTTTCACTCTGCAGCGGAGTGTGCGCTGATATGAAACTTCCTGGCAGATTAAAACTGTGTGCCCGACCGAGACTCGAACTCGGGACCTTTGCCTTTCGCGGGCAAGTGCTCTACCAACTGAGCTACCGAAGCACGACTCACGCCCGGTACTCACAGCTTTACTTCTGCCAGTATCTCGTCTCCTACCTTCCAAACTTTACAGAAGCTCTTCTGCGAACCTTGCAGAACTAGCACTCCTGAAAGAAAGGATATAGCGGAGACATGGCTTAGCCACAGCCTGGGGGATGTTTCCAGAATGAGATTTTCACTCTGCAGCGGAGTGTGCGCTGATATGAAACTTCCTGGCAGATTAAAACTGTGTGCCCGACCGAGACTCGAACTCGGGACCTTGCCTTTCGCGGGCAAGTGCTCTACCAACTGAGCTACCGAAGCACGACTCACGCCCGGTACTCACAGCTTTACTTCTGCCAGTATCTCGTCTCCTACCTTCCAAACTTTACAGAAGCTCTTCTGCGAACCTTGCAGAACTAGCACTCCTGAAAGAAAGGATATAGCGGAGACATGGCTTAGCCACAGCCTGGGGGATGTTTCCAGAATGAGATTTTCACTCTGCAGCGGAGTGTGCGCTGGTATGAAACTTCCTGGCAGATTAAAACTGTGTGCCCGACCGAGACTCGAACTCGGGACCTTTGCCTTTCGCGGGCAAGTGCTCTACCAGCTACACTGAGGAGAGTCATCGATGTCGGTTGGTGAGGCGTTCCACAGCACCCCAAAGGTGTTCTGTAGGATTCAGGTCAGGGCTCTCTGCAGGCCAGTCCATTACAGGGATGTTATTGTCGGGCAACTACTCCACCACAGGCCGTGCATTATGAACAGGTGCTCGATCGTGTTGAAAGACGCAGTCGCCATCCCCGAATTGCTCTTCTACAGTGGAAAGCAAGAAGCTACTTAAAACATCAATGTAGACCTGTGCTGTGATAGTGCTACGTAAAACAACAAGGGGTGCGAGCCCTCTACATGAAAAACACGACCACACCCATAACACTACCGCCTCCGAATTTTTAGTGTTGGCGCTACACACGCTGGGAGATGACGTTCACCGGTCATTCGCCATATCCACACCCTGTCATCGGATCGCCACATTGATTCGTCACTCCACACAACGTTTTTCCACTGTTCAATTGTCCAATGTTTACGCTCCTTACACCAAGTGAGGCATCGTGGGCATTTACCGGCGTGATGTGTGTCTTATGAGCAGCCGCTCGACCATGAAATCCATGTTTTCTCACCTCCCGCCTAACTCTCACAGTACTGGCAGTGGATCCTGATGCAGTTTGGAATTCCTGTGTAATGGTCTGGATAGATATCTGCCTGTTACACGTTACGACCTATCAGCGGTCTCTGTCAGTCAACAGACGGGGTCGGCCTGTACGCTTTTGTGCTGTACGGGTCCCTTCACCTTTCCACTTCACTATCACACCGAAGACAGTGGACCTAGGGATGTTTAGGAGTGTGGAAATCTCGCGTACAGACGTATGACACAAGTGACACCCAATCAGCTGACAACATTCGAAGTCCGTGGGTTCCGTAGAGCGCCCCATTCTGCTCTCTCACGATGTCTAATGACTACTGAGGTCGCTGATATGGAGTACCTGGCAGTAGGTGGCAGCACAATGCACCTAATATGAAAAACGTATGTTTTTG
Source organism: Schistocerca gregaria (assembly GCF_023897955.1). Classification (NCBI taxonomy): domain Eukaryota; kingdom Metazoa; phylum Arthropoda; class Insecta; order Orthoptera; family Acrididae; genus Schistocerca; species Schistocerca gregaria. The sequence goes on from NC_064922.1 coordinate 427,943,805, forward strand.
GGGGTGTCCGGATACTTTTGATCACGTAGTGTAGAATGAAAGTAAGTAGAGCACGCAAGCTTTTTTATATTGGATATGTCCTACATCTGACATCATTCTCAGTGCAAATACAGACTTGTTCAAGCGCTTAAGCAGTTCTGTGGTATGCCCTTCCCAACTGCATTTATTATCCACTTGTAATCCCTGAAATTTAACACTGTCAACCTCTTCGGTCTGCATGTCTTCGCATATTACACATATGCTGGAAGTAAATCAATTACAGATTCTGAGTTGCATATAGTGCGTTTTTCAGAGTTTAATAACATCGAAGATAGGGCAGATGGGGCCCCCGCCTCTTTGCCAGGGTATTGAAGCAGCTTTGCCGCAGAGAGACCAGGCAGGCAAGCCAATGACATTTATGGGACAGTCTGCCGGAGGCCAAGATGAAACGCCGACATTCCAGAAGGCAGAATTCTCAGCGGATGGTAGACGCTAAGAGCTTATTAAGTGATATGCTTGCAAAGATAAACACATCCTGACTTTCCTAAAAACTATGAAACAGCACTGACACTGATCTACTTTACGGATAGATCTGGAGCCAAATTGGCTATTAGTCTAATACTCTTGGATGTGGGGCTAGCTGGCCGCTGTATGAGCACCGATTGGAATGTTAGTGGTGACATCACGAGGAAGTAACATTCAACATCGAAATTCGATTGATTGGCTTGTTGATGTTTCATCGCTTCTGGATGCACATTACTGTAAAAAACAGAAAAGTACTCGAATGGCAAGCTATATCAGGTACTCGCTACGACCGCAGGTTCGAATCCTGCCTCGGGCATGGATGTGTGCGAGGTACTTAGGTTAGTTAGGTTTAAGTAGTTCTAAGTTCTAGGGGACTGACGACCTCGGATGTGAAGTCCCATAGTGCTCAGAGCCATTTGCACCATTTTATATCAGCTTCTAAGAGGATTGATGGTCGCGCTTTGTTGATGGGAAGATGGGAGCAAGCTGCTGGGAAGAGAGTGGAAAAAGTTGGTTGTAGAGGGTGAAGAGACACTGAAGTTGGAGGAGTTCTGGGAAAAAAGTCACAGACAGGTGTCAGAGGCTAAGTTATGGCTGTACCGTAGAGTCACTGTGTCACCACTCTGCTCACAGTACATCGAAGATTAAGACAAGCATCGATTATAGCTCTGCCATATAAGAGCGCGCGAGAGTATAGTAGTTTTATTGCACAATAGTTATCATAGGTTCGTATTCATCAGTGCTTCCTCAGAACTTGAGAATTCTTGGGTGTTTGTTTCAAACAAAACAGACACTGCTATCATCTTATTCAGGTTATTGGACCTAGTTCACAGAATTAGATTTGTGATTTTATGCTGCTCCACCTCTTTCAGTAACTTTGGCAACCCAGAGCTTTAGTTTGCAGTTCTCATACCAAGATACATTTTTGTAAAGTTCTTGTCAACATAATTTTGTTTCTTACACAACTATTAACGTGTGTTTCATAATAAACCATAGTGTTACTTAAAGGTATAGTTTATTATCACAACCATTCCCTTTAAATAATAAACATTATTTCAGTTCTTCACCATCAGATTCACTATTAGGATCGATAGATAATGGCGTTAGTAATTCCGTTCTTCACATTAAATTCAGGATCGAATCACAGGGGTGTGCCTGATTCCTGACTAAATTTCAGATTCCTTTAGATTTCACATCCCCAAATTCACGGGGTTCTGCACATAACTGCCATAAAATTCTCTTAATTATACTACAGGTACATACCTCTCGACTTGTTTACTGCCAACACCTCAAAGTTGGAAAGTTACACTACTGACCATTAAAACTGCTACACCACAAGGATGACGTGCTACAGACGCGAAATTTAACCGAAAGGAAGAGGATGCTGTGATTCACAAATGATTGGCTTCTCAAAACATTCACACACAAGGTTGGCGTCGGTGGAGACACCTACAAAGTGCTGACATGAGGAAAGTTTCCAACCGATTTCTCATTCACAAACAGCAGTTGACCGGCGTTGCCTGGTGCAACGTTGTTGTGATGCCTCGTGTAAGGAGGAGAAATGCGTACCATCACGTTTCCGACTTTGACAAAGGTCGGATTGTAGCCTATACGATAATCCGCAATCGCGACATTGCTGATCGCGTTGGTCGCGACCCAATGACTGTTAGCAGAATATAGAATCGCTGGAATCGCTGGATTCAGGAGGGCAAGACGGAACGCCGTGCTGGATCCCAACGGCCCCGTATCACTAGCAGTCAAGATGGCAGGCATCTCATCCGCATGGCTGTAACGGATCGTGCAGCCACGCCTCGATCCCTGAGTCAACAGATGGGGACGTTTGCAAGACAACAACCATCTGCACGAACAGTTCGACGACGTTTGCAGCAGCATGAGCTATCAGCTCGGAGACCATGGCTGCGGTTACCCTTGACGCTGCATCACAGACAGGAAAGCCTGCAATGCTCTACTCAACGACGAACATGGGTGCACGAATGTCACAACGTCATTTTTTCAGATGAATCCAGATTCTGTTTACAGCATCATGATGGTCGCATCTGTGTTCGGCGACATCGCGGTGAACGCACATTGGAAGCGTGTAAACGTCATCGCCATACTGGCGTTATCACCCGGCGTGATGGTATGGGGTGCCATTGGTTACCCATCTCTGTCATTTCTTGCTCGCATTGACGGCACTTTGAACAGTGGACGTTACATTTCAGATGTGTTACGACAGGTGGGTGTACGCTTCATTCGATCCCTGCGAAACCCTACATTTCAGCAGGATAATGCACGACCTCATGTTGCACGACCTGTACGGGCATTTCTAGTTACAGAAAATGTTCGACTGCTGTCCTGACCAGCACATTCTCCATATCACTCACCAATTTAAAACGTCTTTTCAATGGTGGCGAGCAACTGGCTCGTCACAATACGCCAGTCACTACTCTTGATGAACTGTGGTATCGTGTTGAAGCTGCGTGGGCAGCTGTACCATTACACGCCATCCAAGCTCTGTTTGACTCAATCCCCAGGCGTATCAAGGCCGTTATTGCGGCCAGAGGTGGTTGTTCTGGGTACTGATTTCTCAGGATCTATGCACCCAAACTGCGTGAAAATGTAATTATATGTCACTTCGAGTATAATATATTTGTCCAATGAATGCCTGTTTATCATCTGCATTTCTTCTTGGTGTAGCACTTTTAATGGCCAGTAGTGTACATTGTGATACGTTTTAGAACTGGTCTTCAAGAGAGTAAACGGACTATCAAATAAGAAAATAAAATGCTATTAAAAATAGACATACTGCTGTTCATATCTTTGTAACAACGAAAGTTACAAGAAAGGCAAACACGTTGGCTAATGTTCTACTGGTAGCTAGACATTTGCTTCACGCTTTTTTTTTAATTTTACTCCGTGATAAATGTTATTTGTGGCGTTCACGGTAAATGGGATAACCCATATAATGTGCTAAGATCGTTGCCCTTCATAATTCACAGGTAAGTCATCTTCCAATGATAATTTAGTACATACGAATGCACGGATACCAAGCGATCGACGAGGTGTGACTGTCTGAAGGTTACTTCACAGTGCTCAGATTGGTCAAAGACCGCACTGTGCTGTAGTGTTGCACCGATGTAAATAATTCGTGGATATATTATAGAAAAGAAGACGAAACAGAATGTCACGAGCTATTTTTTTAACTTTTGTAATACTATAACATTACCGCTAGAGTCGTAGGAAAGTATGCTCACTTTACTTAATATCCGATAGTGACGTTGCTAAAGCATCTCCGGAAAACTTCAGAAACCGAATGAATACTAATAAAATATGGCTTTTTCAGTTCCTCATTTCAGAGCTTTACTTTGAACGATTACATTTGATGCCGGCATTCATACGTATATCAAGAGTGCAACAGCAGATGCTTATACATGTTAATCTTCGATCCGCGCTGGATAAATGTCAACAAGAGACCCACTTTATCAACCAGCGTATCACGGAAAGGAAGGAGGTACGAAATATTTCATCGCGTTCCCCAAAGGCAACGACGCGTCTCGTTGAGAAAACAGCTCAAGAATGTATAGACAAAGAGAGAGAAATGTTCAGATGTCAATATTTGTCTTCAGACGTTTTCGAACTCCGAGAACTGGCCGGTTTTCCTGTTTCATGTATCACTGTCGACGTTAATGGCCGCACTCTATTAGTTTTCCCATAAATTCACCGCACAGCTGCTCTGCTGCTCCGGCGTCCACGGTATTATTCTTTCACGGAATCATTACTCTGTACTGCACACTGTCACTCTCCAAGTGCGTCTGCTGTGTTCTTTTGCCACTTATTCTTTTTATTGCGTTGACAACTTTGAGGCTAGATCGCTTCTTTCGTAGCTAACCATCTTTAATTCCCTTTCCTTAAATTCACTTGAGGTTGACATTTACAACATGTTTTCTGATGCGTAATGATGTGTACAGAGTAAGCATAAATGAATTTGGGAGATATTGTACATCACTGAGAGAAAACAAATTCTACTTACAAATTATGTTACAAGTAAATCGAAATTCGTAACAAAGTTATTGCCGAGATGTTACAAGTAACACATAACTATTACATTATCGTCGGTTTTCTACTCCGTTTGCTTGGGTGTAGTTTAACGGCGCTCTCCACCAGTGTATGTCCATGTGCCGTTCTTCTCTTAGGGGTGTATCTCAGGCGACGTTTCTTGATTCTAAATCCTCCTTCACGTGGTCCGGCCATTTCTTTCTTGAGCGTTCTACCGGTCTTCTACCAATCACATCAGTGTGCAGTCACAATTTCGCTACCGTTCCCTCCTCCATTCATTTCACATGACCCGACCATCTCAAATGGGCCCTTTCTAGTGTTTCTCTCAAGAATATGCACACTCCAGTTTCTACCCTTATCTCCATAAAAAAAGGCGACAGCATAGAGAGGTGCGATCAATGACAAGTCGTAATGCAGGAGTACCATCTCACAGTGTTTTCAGACGAGTCTAGCTCCGGCGTACAGTATCGCAATGGACATATCCAAGTGTGGAGGTTCTGAGAAGAACGAATATTGCCAGGTTGTTTATGGCATCGTCATGTGGCCACATGCCATGGATTAATAGTATGGAGCACCACCGAGTACACAGAACGATATCTCTGTTACGCATAGCCGCTAATTTCTATAGTGAAAGTTAAATTTCTAACACGGTTTGTTTTCATGGTGTCCGCTACGTTAGCTTTCAACAAGATAACGTAGTATCATACGTTGCTCGTGATAACTTGATGTGCCTCGATACAAAGCGTGTTCGATTGTTGCTCTTGCCGTTATCAAGATTTGACACCCGCTGGGAACATCTATTTATCGTGCATAAAGCTGCATATTTTTGAAAATGGTAACCAAACTCAGAAAATTAATTATGAGACAGACGCACCTTTAAGACCCAAATTGAATTACTGTGTTCAAATGGATCAACTAACGTTACTCGATGTTACGTGCCTAGCTGGGGATCCTAAAGTGGAGAATCGCATAATATTGAAAAGAGATTAATTAAATATGTCAACAGAAACAAGATTTAAATAAACACATTCAAATAAAACACAAACATGAAATGCATGTGCCTATATGACAACACTAAGTTAATTTTACAAAAATGTGCTACATGGTTTGCACCAAATAAACTTGCTGGTTCCCAGAGTTACTTGAAAGACTTGAAAACGTGCCCTACAGACGCAACTGAAATGACATACGAGTTCGTGAGTAAATAATCACAGTGACTGTTTGCCTGACTATTTAACTGAGAAACTGCACGGATCCACTGGTGAACAAGGGACACATTAATTGCAATGATTTGACTAAATTCTGAACAAGATGCTGGTGCTGCTGATAACTCTCGCCATAAATATTTAGCGTGAGACATGCAGAACGTTGCCCTCGCGAATCGCTCTCCGAAATGCAGGGTGAGGGTCGTGGTTCCCCAGACACGAACTATGGGCTACCAGTCGGCTGCTGGAGTGCATACAGCAGCCCACACATATACATTCAGTGCCAAGACCAGTATCGGGCTCCCAGTTTTCTATATGAGCTGAACAGCCAGCACTTTCTTTCCTGGCAAGCAAGACATGACCACCAATCATTGTTCAAGAACTCCCAGTCTGCCAATGGTCTAACTACTTCCGCAAAAACCCCATTAAAAAAACACACATCACATTAGAGTCCCAACGACTTTTCTATCCCTTCCTCTTTTCCAAAAAACTTCTCCTTACGATCCGTCCTGACATCACAAGCATTTTTACCAATCGTGCGTTTTTAAGCCCAACTGTCAACCTCACATCAGGGGTCCTAACTAATTAAAAAAAACTGTATTCAAGGCTAGGCTCTTATTTTGCAGCATCCCATATGTCTTTAGGGAAGCATGAGATTGTTATCTGCTGAAGGCTTTATTCTGAAACCGGCATAGCGCTCGTCTTCTTTCCCTCGGCACACGTTGCGGATGAACAACAGCACTGGTCCCCTGGGGACTCGCCCGGTGACGCAACTTTTTCGCTGACAACAGCTCACGCTCGTATCCTGTTCTCTGTGAACACTAGAGTCTCTGCTGGCTCATCAGGCCCGCTTTTTCGTTACAATGGACACTCCCTTGCCTGTCTCAAATTCAGCATGTGCCCTGCTCCGAAACACTCTCAGAAAAGAAAGAAAAATATGACCTGCACCTTGTTAAGTGCAGTTAAGACATGAAGTTAGAGGTCAGTACATATACTCTATGAAATCCAATTTGTTTTAATTATTTATTATTTTCAATACCCTCTTACTTTAATGTAATTTTCATATTAAATGAAAAGGGACATGCCAGATTGCTTGCCGCTTTTGAGTGTTGCTCCGAGGTTAGTGCGCCACACTTGCCAGTATCTCCAGTATCTACGCTTGTGAACCAGATTTAAGCTTTCTGCTTCATGGGGGATTCTGGGATGGTTCATTTGAAAAGGGCATGGACGATTTTCTTCCCCTTCCTTTCGCAATCCGAAGTTGTGCTGCGTCTCTAACGAACATGCTGTCGACAGGACGTTGACCTCTAATCTTCGTTTCCTTCAGTCGTTATGATGAATTATGACAAAGCTGAAGCAGTGTGGAATGATGATCTTTTATATGTGATGCAAGCTCAACTCTATTTTCCAGTTGCGTTAGAGCTGTTGTTGCTGCCAGATGTGGCAGTCATGTCTACTAAATTTCGCACCCAGTCACCGACAAATGTAATCACATTCACTCTGCTATACCGTAAATGGACAGTAATTAAAATTTCCTTTTTATACTTCCTGGTGCTCAATGTCTGGTGGTCAGCAGCGTACAAACAATTAAACGCCAAGCAGATATTGCAAAGAATATTGAACCATTTACAACATACTGAAATTCACAATAAAATAAATATGAAACAAAGTAGAAGATTAAGATAGGCCAGATAGTGTGGAGAGTGGAGAGAAATGAAAGGTTTAGGGGAAAACCAAACTGAGATTTATCGTTCAAAATTAAGTGCCGTCTGTGTGCCAGCTATTTGTTGATCTCAGAGGATTCCAGCAGATATTGATTTTTGCTCTCTGTTTGCCAAGTGAAGGGCATGGCACTGCCTGGTAGCTGTATCATTTACGTTGAACATCCTCAGCAAGAGCACTATCTGATCAAAAGCATCTGGACAGCTTATTAGTGGAATTTAATACGGGGTGTGTACACCGGTCGCCCTTAGTGTGAACTCTGCTGGGGACCTTTTCAATGAGATTTCCGAATGTATGTCTAGAAATGGCAGTCCATTCTTCTTCAAAAGCCGGAACCAGAGAAGGTGGTGATGTTGGGCGGTCGGGTCTGGAGAGAAGTCGACATTCTAACTCGTCCCAGGCGTGTTCAGTTGGGTTCAGGTCGGGCCTGTGAGTAGGTCCGTGTATGACTGTTTGTCGCTCTGAACCACTAAACCACTAGTTTCCTGTCATCCGCCGACCAGTGGCGTACTTCGTTACACCACCTCAAGCGTTGCTAATCACTGACTGTAGAAATGTGTGGCTTACGAGGAAATGCTCGACCAATGTACCCCATTCTTTCTAAATCCCTACGCACAGTCATTTTGTCAACTGGAATGCTGACAGCATTTTCGAACTCGCGAGTGATTCCTTCCTCTGATATCATGAAATTCTTTACAAGATCCCTCAGCAACGCTAAACGCTCCCTATAAGTCAATACATTCTAAGGTTCAGGATGTACACCTAATATTTGTAGATTTACAAAAAAAGTATATGATTCTGTACCCTTCAGCACACTATGGGAAGTGAAGGAATATATAGGTATAGAAGTACAGCAAAATCCCTAATTAGAAGAAATACCATCAATTGCACGCAGTAGTTAAAGTTGAGTGAGCCGCTCCAAACATCGAAACGGCTTAGACAAGGCGGCAATGTCGCCGATCCTATTTACAATATTTAAGCAGTACGCAGGTTGTAAAATTTAAGTTGACAAACCAAAATAACTCTAAAAATAAGCTTCTCGCGAAAAAAAGTGTAGAATCCAAAGTTGATGGTTTTAGAGGGGGACATCTGCTGGTACTAAAATTAGTCCGCCACAGCAGCCCCCTGTGAATGGGGTGGCAGGCAACTTTACAATTTCAAATGGGAACACCCATTTTTATTGCAGAATCAGGTTCTACATAAAAAGTACGTACATTTTGTCTTAAAATTTGTTCTGATTCTTGGTAGTTGACACTGTAATTCAAGAAAATCCATGTTCTAATTTTTGCGTGGAAAATGGTTAATAAGTTCTTTCGTTAGTAAGTAGGATGTTTGGGTAGTTAGCTATTCAGACGATTTGCTTGATAATTAAAAGTTGTGTCGCCTCATGACCACGAAACAAACAAAAGTTATCCGAATCTGCGGAAAAAATTAATATTGGGGTCAACATTTGTAAAACTAATTCCTCTCTCGCAAACCCCATCCTATGGAAAGAGAGGGAGCAGAGTTTTAGTTTTAGCGAATCAAAGTTTACGAAGTAAATAAGTATTCTTTATGTATCCGTAACTATTTTCCACGCAAAAATGAGAACGTGGGGTTTCTCGAATTACAGCACCAACCACCAAGAATCAAAACAAATGTTTAAGACAAAATGTACTTATTTTTTTATGCAGAATCTGATTTTGCAATAAAAAAATGCGGGTTCCCATTTGAAAATTTATAGTTGCCTTCCACCTCACCCTCAAAGGGCTGGGGTGGCGGGCTAATTTTAGCACTAGTAGATGTCCCCCTCGAAAATAATCAACTTTGGATTCTACACATTTTTCGTGTGAAGCTTATTTTTTTGAGTTATTCTGGTTTGTCAACTTAAAATTTACACCCTGTATATTGCAATGGTGGAATCAGCCGTGCGGAGATCATTTTCAGCATGGAACTGTCTATTCTTTGTCATTTGCCGGAGATCAAGTATTGATAGCAAAAAGTAGCGAGAATGTTAAGTTTATGATAAATAAGTTAATGGAAGCATTTGAATTAGGCGAACTTGGAACAAATACAAGCAAAACAGAATATCTGTTAGTGGAAGGAGGTGGAAGGGATATAACATTGTCGCAAGGAACTATTAAAGTAATAAAGCCGGTTATATACTTAGAACCAATTATCCGTACCTCCGGAAGCTGTGAATAAGACGTGGAAGGCAAGATCCGGTGGGCAAGAGGAGCAATTAAGATCTAAATGGGACTTTATGGAGAGGGGAAATATCAAAAGATCAAAGAACAGTATTCTGCAAACTGAAGTTGAAATTGTAGTAACATGTGGTGCAGTAGAATGAGCCCTGTGGGAGCGGCTGACAAGTATAGCACCGGCAGTAGAGATGGATGAAATAAGGAGAGCAGCCAGAACATCCAGAACAGAGAGGAGGAGAAGTGACGAAATTAGGGAGGTAATGAATATGATGAGCATGCTCGGGAAAGTCACATGTTCCAAGACGATCACAGCCGTGTTCACAGCACTACACACACAGACGTTCCCGGATTGACAAACGCAAATGAATCCCATCGCAGTAGGATTCGCCCGCTAAAACACCCGATCTAAACCCCATAGGAGACGTCTGGGACTGGAACATCGGGTGAAACATAGTTATCAACTTCCCCGCAAAATGGTTGCTTTGCGGGATCTGATCATCAGTGAGTACTTTCAGCTTCATATGCATTACCTAAAGAAACTCGTGGATTGTCTTTCGTGCTAATTTAAGGTGGTATTTGTGTGATGGCCCCTCAGAAATACTATTTGTCTGATGGGCTTATGGGTACATTAAAAATGTATTTCATGACGCGCACATTAAACGTATTCGAGAAGTAGATAGAAATTACGACAAAGCTGGACGTACCCGTAAGTTAATACCGTCGGATATGGACTCCTTGCGACCCGTCACGGTTTCCCCGAAATGGAAGTCTTTCAGTTTTGCTCGAGGAGAACAGTGTCGCAAGACCGACAAAAGGAAAGGCTAGCTGGCGTAGTTTGTAGTCGCAAGAGAGTGCAGGAAAGCCGCATGTCTTTCCCGTTGTCCGCTTCCTCTCAGGTGGCTTCCGGTTGCAGCCGATACGAAGGGAATGTGCTTCCGGCGTGCAGCTTCCGGTCCAGCCAAAGCGACTGACTGCCAGCCAGGGCTGAGGGAGGGGAGGGGGGAGACAGAGAGAGAGAAAGAGGGAGAGAGAGGGCGCGGGCAGCACCGTACCGCCTGCCAGGAGTGTTCGTGAAGCAGTCGCTACTGGTCGACATGTTCTGGACTCCGATACTGCATCTACATATACAAATGTACTCCACAAGTCACGATGCACGCCATGGCAGAGGGTACAATGAACCAATATTATCAGTTTTTTTCCTGTTCCATTCGCATACCTAGCGATGATGAAATTACTCTATAGGCGCTCTAACCTCACTCGCTATATTCTCTTGCTCCCTACTCGAGATAGAGGTTAGTGGCAGCGTAATTGTCTCACTCCTCTTCGAATACAGTTTCTTTTAATTTATCCAACGGGGTCCCGCAGGGAATATGTAGTCTTTCTTCCTAGGATTCGCGTTTAAGTTTCCCGTGGATTACTGTTACATTTATGTGTATGCGTTATCGATCTGATACGACCCTAGCAGCGTGTCTGTGAAATCGTTCTCTGTCTCTCCTCATGGCTTCATGATAGGATCTACAAACATTGGCATCTTCCTTTGCAGGAGCACTGCACATTCCAGACCCCTGCCAGCAAATCTAATATATTCTTAGTGCGACATTCACAATTATTGCTTGGATTGTTCATGATGAATAAAATCCACTGTAGTTGCAGTTATGAAGTTTTCTCATTTGAGTAGAGGTAAGTACAATGCCCTGGTTTCAGATGGTTAAAATGGCTCTCAGCACTATGGAATTTATCATCTGAGGTCATCAGCCCCATAGAACTTAGAACTAAGTAAATCTAACTAACCTAACGACATCACACACATCCATGCCCGAGGTAGGATTCGAACCTGCAACCATAGCGCCTAGAACCGCTCGGCCACACCGGGCAGCTGGTTTTAGAACACTCAAAAATGTTGAGATGTGTGTGAATCCCTAAGGGACTAAACTGCTGAGGTCTTCGGTCCCTAGACTTATACACTACTTAAGCACACACACACACACACACACACACACACACACACACACACACACACACACACATGCCCGAGAGAGGACTGGTCCCTCTAGCAGGAGGGGCCGCGCAATCCGTGACATGGCGCCCAAGACCGGGCGGCCACTTCGCGTGGCTTCAGATCATTAATCCCATGTTCAAATGCTAGTCAATTGTGTACGACAAAACAGTAGAGGTCACGTAGAAAAATTAACAAGAGCCGGTGCGGGTGAGGCATGAAAAATGTGGGGTCGTGTGCTTCGCCCCCATAGGACCCCTCATACTGCTGGATAAATTTGTTAGTTTTTCTACCTAACGTGTGCGGTTTTGTCGTACGCAATTAAGTATTACTTGAAGATGGGATTAATGTCCTGAAACCAGGGCAGCGTACATGCCTTTGTCCAAATAAAAGAACTTTGTAATTACAACTGCAGAGGAGTTCGTTCACCATGAAAAATCTAAGCCTCCAATTGCTTTCCCTAATACTGATTTAACGTGCTCGACATTTTTCGTATCGCTTCTTGCAATCACACCAAACCACCTATACAATGTGACGTGCTGAAGATTTTCAGCATAAATGTTGAAATGAGACACTACCTGGTTCGTTCCCTTTCTTGCCCCGTTTAAAGAGAGCTGCCATTCATTACACCAACTGAAGAATTTTGTCTAAGCATTACTGCAACACGATTGCCGCAACCACGACACTTTCCCATAGACGATGTCATGGTCCGCAAGCAACTTTTTTGTGACGCAGATAATGGTTGATAAGTGATTTATGTGTAGGGGGCGGCAAAAAGTTTCCGCTTGAGGGTGTTTCTGCAGCGTATGAGCAACGTAGCGCGACATCGATGCGGCTGTATAATAACCAACACACAGGCAAAGAATTAGTGTGGCATTAGTGTCTTTCCGACCTGCGTGCGGTAAAGCGGAAACGTCGACAACGACGACATTATTACAAAATGCTTCCAAACGGAACTATCTTGCTGTTATTCTTTTCTTCGTTGCTGAAGAGCACAAATTGGTAGACATCCGCCGGAGTTTGAACGTGCATGGACAGGATGTCTGTCGAATACCACCGTTCTCGAGTGGTGCGCCAGTGGGTGCTGCTGCTTCATGATAATGCACGTCGCCAAATCGCAAATGTCGTACCGCAGAAGTTGCGCCTGCTCAAGTGGAAGTCACGCGAACTCCCTCCCTGTAGTCCTGACTCTACCCAGAAGATTACCGCGCGTTACCTTCGGTTCCTTTAAAAAGGCCTTGAAGAGTCGACGATAACTGTCGGACATGAATGTGCAGCAGGCGGCCACGAACTGCTTCACGCAGCAGGACACGGTGTTTCACCAATGGGTATCTTCGACCTGCTGCGTCTGTGGGATGATTGCCTCAATGCTCACCGTGATTTTGCCTGATTGGGGCACCGATTCTCGATTGTACGGCCTTCGAAAAGAAACTTTTTGATCGCTCTTGTATATTGAACACGTTAGACCCCTAAAAAAGTCTTGAGAAGATCAAAACAAACTGCAAAACGATAGAAAAAAATTCTGAATGGTGCGAAAATTGGCAGTTGACCCTAAATAACGAAAAGTGTGAGGTCATCCACATGAGTACTAAAAGGAACTCGTTAAACTTCGGTTACACGATAAATCAGTCTAATCAAAAAGCCGTAAATTCAATTAAATACCTAGGTATTACAATTACGAACAACTTACATTGATAAGAACACTTAGAAACTGTTGTGGGGAAGGCTAACCAAAGGCTGCGTTTTATTGGCAGGACACTTAGAAAATGTAACAGACCTACTAAGGAGACTGCCTACACTAAGCTCGTCCGTCCTCTTTTAGAATACTGCTGTGCGGTGTGGGACTCTTACCAGATAGGACTGACGGAGTACATCGAAAAAGTTCAAAGGAAGGCAGCACGTTTTGTATTATTGCGAAATATGGGAGAGAGTGTCACAGAAATGATATAGGATTTGGGCTGGAAATCATTAAAAGAAAGGAGTTTTTCGTTGCGACGAAATCTTCTCACGAAATTCCAATCACCAACTTTCTCCCCGAATGAGAAAATATTTTGTTGACACTGACCTACATAGGGAGGAACATCATCACGATAAAATGAGGGAAATCAGAGCTCGTACTGAAAGATATAGGTGTTCATTCTTTCCGCGCGCTATACGAGATTGGAATAATTAAGAACTGTGAAGGTGATTCGATAAACCCTCTGCCAGGCACTTGAATGTGATTTGCAGAGTATCCATGTAGTTGTAGATGTAGATGTAATGATGGAACCATGTTAGAAACTACCACAGGCAGTCAGTTCTACTAGGAAAGATGCCTTTATTGCACCATGTATGTGTGTCAAATGACTGGCTACTTTCGGCCTTGTTCATTTTCATAGCTAGGACCTCACATTATTATCCTCGCATGTACAGAGAAGCTATAGAGATCTAGAAGCACGGAAATAATTTTAATAGAAAAGAAGAAGGATTAAAACTAGACAAGATATGGCGGTCGACTATGTACCAACGAAGTGACAATCGATTACCTGTAATCGAGAGAGATGGCACTAGCCAGAAATAGTTTTAAAGTCGAATGCACGTGACGAGTGGTGGCGCCATCTAAGCGCTCTATATAAGCGGGACCACCAGCGCCTAGCAGCCAGTCGCCGACTCACTTCAGAAGATGTTGCCCGCAGCCGGCAACAAAATGTCAGGAAGGAGAAGCAGTTTTATATATAGACCACGGCAATTCAGCCCGGAAGTTTTAATTAATGAAGACGCCGGCCGTGAAAGCTTACGTGCTACGAATTTCATACCAACCTTGTCTCTAGTGTGGGAGCATGTCGCCGTGCATGCGTTGCCCTCAGTGGGGATCACACACCCAATTATGAACCGAGTCCCATCTTCTGCAGTGTCAAGAGCACCATTGTAAATCGTCGTGACTTCAGTGTAATTATTGTCTTTGAATGAAAGTGTCATTTCCGTCCGTCTCACTGCGCATGCCTTTCAGTTAACTTTCTGTACTATACTGTAGCAGTTCTTTCTCTATGTACTGTCACAGTTTAATCGTGCTGTGCTACTTGGCAGTGACACATCATGAGAAAGTTACTTTCGTCTTCAGGTTTCGGCCATCAATGAATCTGAGGAAATACTGCATGTGATTGTCACTTGATTAGAAGTATCAAACGGCTTTCGGAAATACAGGCAGACAGAATCTGCATCTTTATCTTTATCTGTTGATTGTAAGATGTCGCATATGAATAAAACTGAGTTTTACACGAGCAGTTTTTGTGAATCCTCGCTGGTTCTTTCCGACAAACTTATTTTGCCCTAGGAACGTCGTAAGGTTTGAGCTTATAATCTGCTCTAGGCCTTACCAACGACGAAAGACAGCGATATTGGTCTCTGATTCTGTGTATCCGGTGTTTTACCCTTTCTGAAAACAACAGTGGCCTGTGCTCTTATCCACAGACTATTCACTGCGCAAAGGAGTCTCGAGCTAGGAAAAAAGCTGGCTGTGTAAAATTCAGTTGGAATTCCGTCGGGCCCTTGTGATGTAGTCTCTTCTTCTTCTTCTTCTTCTTCTCCTCCACTTCATGGATCAGGAATTCTAGCCCGTTCCATCCTCACAGTTGTCTGCAGCGTATTCTGGGTCGTCCTCAATCTCCCACTTGGTAGGTAATACAACACTGCCTGGTATTTTCCATTCTTTGTAAGTGGTCGTTCCAATTCTATCTATGATTCAATACCTTACTATGCACTAAATCTATATTTAATTCTTTTCTTCATTTCATATGCTATTCATTCTCGTACATCCTTTAACATCCCATAAATGTCCCATTTCTTCCCATTGTATTTTACTTAGTTGCTTTTGAATAGGCATCCACGCTTCGCTGCCATAAATCAATGCGGGTGAAGCCATTGCTTTATAAAGTTACCTTTTCGTTTCTTTCCTACTTTTTCTTTTTCAAAAGTTCTTTGTGATCTCTCGAGTTTTCTCGGCCCTATTGAATGGTTGTGTGCCTCCTGGTCTTCTGCCGCATTGATGTCTTCGTTTCTTACACAGTGGTTCGAAGTCCGACCCAGCTCAAGCGAAATGGCGTGTCTTACGTGGGACAAGCTATTGCAACAGCTGAGGTGAGATGAAAGGAACAGCGACATACCCGACTAAAGCAAGTAAACAAATCAGCTGCCTCCGAGCACTGCATCGAATATAATCACGAAGTGAAATACGATGAGACCAGTATCGTGGTACAAACACCAAGTTCTGGGGCAGCGTAATTAAGGAGCCTCTCGAAATGAAGCAGTCAGAAAATCTAATAAACAGGGACGGTGGTTTCAATTCAAATGACGCTTTGGGTCCAGCACACAGTTTATTAAAATCTCGTCTGCCATCACACCAGCCTGCTTTGGAAGACGCTGAGAGCATTTGAATTTCACGGAATATCAGTGCGAATTCTGAAAGACAAAAGATCATGTGGATGTCGGAAATCGAACTCCGGCACGTGACCAACAATAGTCCACGGTCTGGCTAGAGTCCAGGCAACGAGTACACATAACTGCGAAACTCTCAGTACCTGGAGGAGACAACTATATCGGTCGTCAAAATATTGTGCATAAAATGGAAAAGCAACTCGGCGGAACATTCGGAAGCACAGTATTGCTAAACATTCTATGAATTGTCCCACATACATGTAGAAATTTGCTAACTTTTTGCCCACTGTCCACGTCATTATACAAACTTACATCACTACCAAGATATTAAAAATTTGATGCTTCTTTCAAAAGTTTTCGATCTGAGTGGATCCTTTCCTCTTTCTTCTTTTTCTCGTTTTATTAACTAAGATTTTAAGATTTACGTATATTTAAAAGTTAAAAGCATTTATTTAACTATGTCTCATTTACTTGAATCATTACTTGATCGTCTGCAAAAAATAAAATAAAATAAAATAAAATAGAATAAAATAAAGGTGAAGTTTTAGGCTAGTCACTGTTTGGTAATCTAATTTCTGTATCTGCTGGCAGCATCTATGTCATTGAAACGTCGTCAATACATTGTAATTTTTTACACTCCGTACAAACTCTAGGGATTGATCGGTGAGAGGGTATGGAACAAAAAGAGTCTAATGAACTTATATCCGGAAATGCATGGTTTCCATGCTAGAGATCATTTATCCCATCATACTTTGTTACAGAGACTGCTGTCTAACACGCACTGTACCATGCATGGATTCCTCCTAGAGAGTGGTACTGCTCCTCATACGTCTTGTCCTACCACCCTCTCCTGCAATAGTAATTGGTAATGTTGTGTCCTATTCACTCCTCTTGTTCAAATGGTTCAACTGGCTCTGAGCACTATGGGACTCAACTGCTGTGGTCATTAGTCCCCTAGAACTTAGAACTACTTAAACCTAACTAACCTAAGGACACCACACACATCCATGCCCGAGGCAGGATTCGAACCTGCGACCGTAGCAGTCGCGCGGTTCCGGACTGCGCGCCTAGAACCACGAGACCACCGCGCCCGGCGCTCCTCTTGTTGACTCTCCTTCTAGTGTATGTGATATAGCGTTGTACACAATGGTTCCGTATTCGAATCGAGAGCTTGCCGACGTATTATTTACTTACGGAAAGACAAATGGCAATAGGCGGAGGGCAGCAAGGTTGTATCAGGAGACCTACCCCGGCCGACAACAGCCACAGCATTCAATGTTTGCAAGTGTTTCGCCGTTTGTCTGAGACAGGGTCGTTTCAGGAAGCAGGAAATCGTGAAGGACGTACCCGAAATGTTCGGACACCAGACTTGGAGGAAAATATGATTAATACTGTGAAAGGCGACCGTCGTGCCAGTACGAGGCAGATGGTCCGCCAGTACAGAGTAAGCCACACAACCTCGTGGAACATTCTCAATTACAACTTTTACTACCCTTATCACTTATAGGCTCTGCAAATTTCCCTGTCGGGGACAGTTTTGTCACCAGGCAACCAGGCACCCACGATTTCAGGATTTGTGCCATCCATCCTATTCACAGATGAGGACACATTTAAGCGGGTTAGTATCTTCAACTTCCATAAAATTCATCTGCAGGATAGTATGCAGCGACTCATCAGCATCGGTGTAGCCGGAATGTATGGGCCAATATTTGGCGACCGTATTTTGAGACGGGTCTTCCTTCCACGTCACCTAACAGGCCGAAACTATCGGCGTTTCTCGAGGGAGACTTTGCCTCCCATCTTAGAAAAAGTGCCATTGATTATTCGAAGGATTATGTGGCTGCAATATGATGGTGCTCCAGCCCACTTCGCCATTAACGTCCGGATGCATCTCAGTCGTGTGCCCTGGTCGGTGGATCGGAAGAGGGGGTCCAGTTGCATGGCCTTCTCGTTCACCGGATCTCAATCCGTGTGATATCTGGTTGCGGGACGAGCTCAAAAGTATCGTGTATGCAGAGCCCATTACAGATGTGGAGACACTGGAGCAGCGTATTCATGCTGCCTTTGACACTGTTCGAATGCACTTTGGCCGATGTAAACGTGTGAGACAGAACATGCTATGACACGTACACGCATGTGTCGAGGCACATGGAAATCATTTTCAACACATACTGTAACTGTGGCTGCATGGTACAGCGCGTATTAGACTGCAGCCTCTGTAGCAATGTATGATTGAATAAATGGTCTCCAGCATAGAAACCATTCATTTAAAAATGGTTCAAATGACTCTGAGCAATATCGGACTTAACATCTGTGGTCATCAGTCCCCCAGAACTTAGAACTACTTAAACCTAACTAACCTAAGGACATCACACACATCCATGCCCGAGGCAGGATCCGAACCTGCGACCTTAGCAGTGGCGCGGTTCCGGACGGAGCACCTAGAACCGCTCGGCTACCGAGGCCGGCCATGCATTTACGGACATAAATTCATTAGATCTGTTTTGTTCCGCATCCTCTCATCGATCAATCCCTAGAGTTTGTACACTGCGGAAAAAATCAACCTGTATATACACAGAGTGTCTGTTTTAACTTGAGCAAATTAAATGTCTAGAAAACGACGTATTTTACGAAACAAATGTTCTAGACGAAAAGCTAATATTAGAAAAGGGGACATTGCTGCAGTTGGCCAACTCCTAACTATCCCTCGTGCGTGGGTGGGGTCAATTTTGTATTTTCAAATGGGATCACCCCATATTTATTGCACATTCTGATTCCACGCCAAAAAAAATTCATAGGATTTACTCAAACAATTGTTTCTCAATCGTGGGAGGTGGCGCTGTAATCGGCAAATATCAAGTGTGCTTCTTTTTGCAATTAAGAACCGGCGCATTTGATTCTACATTTCGTTTACTCACTTTTACTGTAAGTTTTCCGTTCGCTCCGGGGTTGGTTGTGGTGATTACCAAACCATCGAAATGCTTCATTTCGGTGGCCGCCCTCCAACCCCGGGATCAGGGTGACTAATATCGCTGTGTTCTCACCCAACTGCCACAAGTGTCACGATGGCCGCTGCGCAGCTACGGGCGGAACACAAACTATAACCATTGTAATAACGTAAAATGTCCATGACGCGATAGTGACCGGAACACCTGCCATGAAAACTCTCTGAAATCCAGCACCCCAATGATGATAGGCAAGAGGATCCACCGAAATGAAGCACTCCAATGATGAGAGCCAGGGGGTCTCGGGTGATATCGAGCACCGCAATAGGAAAAGAGAACTGTTACATCTACAGCTATGCTCTGCAAACCACCATGAGGCTCATGGCAGAGGATACGTCCCATTGCAACAGTTATTAGGTTTTCTTTCTGTTCAATTCACGTATGGAGCGCGGGAAGTATGATTGTTTCAATGCTTCTGTACTTACAGTAGCTATCCTGATCTTATTCTCACGATCACTATGTGAGCGATGTGTAGGGAATTGTAGTATATTCCTACAGGCACAATTTAAATCTGGTTCTTGAAACTTTGTTAACAGACTTTCTTGGGGTAATTTACGTCTATCCTCCAAAGTCCTTCAGTGCAGTTCCTTCAGTTTATCTCTGTTACTTTCTCCCACAGAGTAAACAAACCTGTGGGCATTCGTGCTGCCCTTCTCCGTAAACGTTCAATATCCCCTGTTAGTCCTATCTGGTACGGGTTCCAAACACTTGAGCAATATTCTAGAACCGGTCGCACAATTGATTTGTAAGAAATCTCCTTTGTAGATTGGTTGCACTTCACCAGCGTTCTACCAGTAAGCTGAAGTCTACCACGTGCTTTATCCACGACTGAGCCTATGTGATCTTTCCATTTCACATCCCCACAGAGTATTAAACCCAGGTATTCGGACACTGATTCATTAACATTATAGTCATAGGATACTTTACTTTGTAAGGTGCATAATTTTACATTTCTGAATATTTAAAGCAAGTTGCCAATCTTTGTACCACTTTGAAATCTTATCAGCTTGTTGGAGATAGTACTCCATTACAGATAACTTCACCATTTGTAATAAACCTAAAGTTACTATTAGTATTTTCTGCGAGGCCATTAATATACAACATAAACAGCGTGGGTCCCAACACATTTCCCTGGCGAACACCCGAAGTTACTTCTACATCTGACGATGATTCTCCATCCAAGATGACATGTTGCATCCTCCCTACCGAAAAGTCCTCAGTTCAGCCACAAATTTCACTTGATAGAGCGTGTTGCTGTTCTGGTATAGAGTCCAGAGACTGGTTTTATGCACCTCTCCATGCTACTCTATCCTGAACAAACTCCTTCATCTCCAAGTAATTACTGCACCCTACATCCTTCTGAACCTGCTTAGTCTATCCATCTCTTCCTCTACGACTTTTACCCCTTCCCCCCCCCCCCCCCCCACCCACACACACACATACACATACACAGACACTTCCCTCCAATACCAAACTGGTGATCCCTTGTTGCCTTAGAACGCATTTTACCAACCGATCCCTTCTTCTAGTCAAGTTGTGTCACAAGTTCCTCTTCTCCCCACTTCTATTCAGCAATTCCTCATTAGTTACGTGATCTACTCATCTAATCTTCAGCAATCTTCAGCATTCTTCTGTAGCACCACATTTCGATAGCTTCTATTCTCTTCTTCTCTAAACTACTTATCGACCATGTTTCACATCTACAGGGTGTTACAAAAAGGTACGGCCAAACTTTCAGGAAACATTCCTCGCACACAAAGAAAGAGAATATGTTATGTGGACATGGGTGCGGAAACGTTTACTTTCCATGTTAGAGCTCGTTTTATTACTTCGTGGTCAACGTTAGCTTGTACAGCAGCAACTTCTCTGACGCTGACATTAGGGTTATCGTCAACTGCACGAATAATTGCCTCGTCCATTGCAGGTGTCCTCGTCGTTCTAGGTCTTCCCCAGTCGCGAGTCATAGGCTGGAATGTTCCGTGCTCCCTAAGACGCCGATCAATTGCTTCGAACGTCTTCCTGTCGGGACACCTTCGTTCTGGAAATATGTCTCGATACAAACGTACCGCGTCACGGCTATTGCCCAGTGCTAATTCATACCTCAAATGGGCATCTGCCAACTCCACACTTGTAAACATTGCACTGGCTGCAAAACCACGTTCGTGATGAACACTAACCTGTTGATGCTACGTACTGATGTGCTTGATGCTAGTACTGTAGAGCAATGAGTCGCATGCCAACCCAAGCACCGAAGTCAACATTTCCTTCAATTGGGCGAACTGGCGGTGAATCTAAGAAGTACAGTACATAAGGACGAAAATAAAGAGTTCTAACATGTCCACGTAACATCTTTTCTTTATTTGTGTGTGAAGAATGTTTCCTGAAAGTTTGGCCGTACCTTTTTGTAACACCCTGTATACATGGCTACACTGGACACAAATACTTTCAGAAAAGTCTTCCTGACACTTAAATCTATACTCGATTTTAACAAATTTCTCTTCTTCAGAAACACTTTCCTTGCCATCGGCAGCCTTCATTTTATATCCTCTCTACTTCGGCCATCATCAGTTATTTTGCCCCCCCCCCCCCCCCAAATAGTAAAACTCATCTACTTCTTTAAGTGTCTCATTTCCTAATCTAATTCGCTCAGCACCACATGATTTAATTCGGCTACATTCCATTATCCTCGTTTTCTTTTGTTTATGTTCATGTTATAGCCTCGTTTCAAGATACTGTACATTCCGTTCAACTGCTCTGCCAGGTCTTTTGCTGTCTCTGACAGAATTACAGTGTCACTGGCAAACCTCAAAGTTTTTATTTCTTCTCCAAGGATTTTAATTCCTACTCCAATTTTTCTTTCGTTTCCTTTACTGTTTGCTCAATATACGGATTGAATAACATCGGGATAGGCTACAACCCCATATAATCGAAGTTTTGACAGTAAGCGTAGATGTGGTATTGAGTCTGTGGTACACCCGTATTCTACAATCAGCTTTTATCGACTGAAATCAGGACTCATACCATGGTTTTCCAGTTGTCTAGGGCTAACCTCTATGGTTACGGGCCCAGTAGGGGCGCTGCAGGCGATATCATGCTGTTAGCAGAGGCACTCTCGTCTGTTGTCTGTGTGCCATAGGCCATTAACGCCACATTTCACCGCACTGTCCTAACGGATGCGTTCGTTGTACGTCCCACATTGATTTCTGCGTTTATTTCGTGCAGTGTTGCTTGTCTGCTAGCATAGGCAACTCTACACAGACACCGTTGTTCTCCGACATTAAGTGAAGGCCATCGGCCACTGCATTGTCTATGGTGAGAGGTAATGCCAGAACTCTGGTATTCTCGGCAAGCTCTTGACGCTGTGGATGTTGAAATATTGAATTCCTTAGCGATTCCTGGAACTGAATGTCCCATTCCACATTCGAAGTCTGTTAATTCCCGTCGAGTGGCAACAACGGCGTCGGAGTCATTTTCACATGAATCACCTGGGTATAAATGACATCTCCTCCATTGCACTGTATTTTTATACCTAGCAGAGCCATCTGTTTAGGTGTATATCTCTATCTGACGACTTTTTGTCACCTCAGTGTGCAATACGATTGTGTCAAAATGTAGGGTTAGTGTTAAATTTGGGGAGTAGCTCATAACGGAGAGAAATGTGAAACTGGCCACGCCTTTGACTATGAAATTAATGACTCGCAACCTGAATTAGACAGTTTGCACGAAAACTGGTGATTACAGTTTACATGAAACGGAAAATTCCCGTAGGTCTAACTGCAGGAAAAATCGCTACAAGCTGTGTGTGCTACACAGACTGCTCACAACTTACGATGGAATACTGATCAAGTGTGTGATACCCATATCAAGATGGGCTTATTGAGACTTGAGGTCCGTTTAAAGAAGTGCAATGCGAATGGTTACAGGATTGTTTGACTCGAGAGAAAGAAGAACATAATGCAGAAAATTCTCAAATGGTAGACAGACGAAGAAGTACGCACAATATCACCGGAATTGTTTCTCATACCGTCTCTGCAGAACCGTGAATATTAAACAACAGCTCTCAGTGTGACTTGTAAGCAATCATTCTTCCCACACTCTGTCTTTCAATGATCAGTAAAAAATCAGAATGTTCATGCCCTCTAATGCGTAATATGATTTGCAAAGAATAGATGTAGTTGTCAACTGAGGCTATTCCCAGTAGTAGCATGAGAAAACCAAGGAAATTCAGGTAAGTAGCGCCATATTTGTTGAAGAGCTAACTATTTGGGACTCCTCCAGACTATTACTATCCGACGTCGCTAACGCGCGAAGGTGTCGTGACTCTCGTACCGGAGGTAAGCTGGCTTTCCACCTTTGGGGTTGAAGGGTGCCCTCATCAACCGAATTTGGATGTAGAAAGAAGGAAATCTTGTGGGACAGGTCCGTAGACTGCGTGCCAATATCATTGGTGCAATCTAGAACCTTATCTACATCTATACCTACATCTACATATACATGGATACTCTGCAAATCACATTTAAGTGCCTGGCAGAGAGTTCTTCGAACCAGCTTCACAATTCTCTATTATTCCAATCTCGTAAAGCGCGCGGGAAGAATGAACACCTGTATCTTTCCGTATGAATTTTCTCTTATTTTATCTTGGTGGTCGTTCCTCCCTATGCAGGTCGGTGTCAAAAAAATATTTTCACATTTGGAGGAGAAAGTTGGTGATTGGAATTTGGTGAGAAGATTTCGTCGCAATGAAAAACGCCTTTCTTTTAATGATTTCCAACCCAAATCCTGTATCATTTCTGTGACACTCTCTCCCATATTTCGCAATAATACAAAACGTGTTGCCTTTCTTTGAACTTTTTCGATGTACTCCGTCAGTCCTACCTGGTAAGGATCCCACACCGTGCAGCAGTATTCTAAAAGAGGTTGGACAAGCATAGTGTAGGCAGCCTCCTTACTAGATCTGTTACATTTTCTAAGTGTCCTGCCAATAAAACGCAGTCTTTGGTTAGCCTTCCACACAACATTTTCTATGTGTTCCTTCCAATTTAAATTGTTCATAATTGTAATACCTAGGTATTTAGTTGACTGATTTATCGTGTAACCGAAGTTTAACGAGTTCCTTTTAGCACTCACGTGGATGACCTCACACTTTTCGTTATTCAGGGTCAACTGCCAGTTTTCGTACCATTCAGGTATTTTTTTAAAATCGTTTTTCAGTTTGTTTTGGTCATATGATGACTTTATTAGTCATCTGCAAACAACCGAAGACGGCTGCTCAGATTGTATCCAAAATCGTTTATATAGATAAGGAACAGCAAAGGGCCTATAACACTACCTTGAGGAACGCCAGAAATCACTTCCGTTTTCCTCGATGACTTTCCGTCAGTTACTACGAACTGTGACCTCTCTGACAAGAAATCACAATTCCAGTCACATAATCGAGATGATATTCCATAAGCACGAAATTTCACTACGAGCTGCTTGTGTGGTACAGTGTCAAAATCCTTCCGGAAATCCAGAAACACGGAATCGATCTGAAATCCCTAGTCAATAGCACTCAACACTTCATGTGAATTAAGAGATAGTTGTGTTGTGTTTCACAGGAACGATGTTTTCTAAAACCATGTTGACTGTGTTTCAATAGACCGTTTTCTTCGAGGTAATTCATAATGTTCGAACACAATATATGTTCTAAAATCCTGCTGCATATCGACGTTAACGATATGGGCCTGTAATTTAGTGGATTACTCCTACTACCTTTCTTGAATATTGATGTGGCCTGTGCAACTTTCCAGTCTTTGGGTACAGATCTTTCGTTGCGCGAACGGTTGTATATGATTGTATTGGTATTGACGTCATCAGAAGATACTTCGATAGCACAGAAACAAAAGTATCAGTATCAATATTCAGCTTTGCTACTGAAAGATGACTGCAACGAGTCAGTGCATTAAAATTTTTATGGGCTTCGTGATCAGGTAGTCAGCAGTGTGCTCGTAAATTACACTGTCCTCCCGTCTTCACAAAACAAAAAACCATAATTTGCATGTCAGTCACTTCTACAGAGAAGACTGGAGGAGGGCGTATGCCTTCCGACACCTAACGAACACAACGGGGATTCACACCACAAGAAAACCCGAGGGAGTTTCATTACAGTATTATTCTTTTATTCAACATATCAAGCTTTTATTTTAAACCAATTTGATTCATGCAAAGGTGGCGTAAAGTCCATTCTTTTTGCCTTACCACAAAAAATCAGATACAGACATAAACAATAAATGGCAAATATTTCAACATTCACTGCCTAAAAATATTAACTTTCTCAGGTGTTCGTCACAAAGTCACTTTCTCAGTCCAGAGGCTGTGCTTCCAGTTTCTGGGGAAAGGTGTTCCTAATGTCGTGAAGGTGAACGCAGGGCCATATATCGCCAAGCAAATGATATGATGTCCTCTCTTCTTCTAGATGTATTGATTTCAGAATTCTCAGTGAATTTGCGATCTACAGAAATGTTCTGATAAATCATTATACTCCTTTTTCCATGTTTCAGCAATAAAACAGGTGTTTACTGTGTAGATGTTAGTAGTGTTATAGGTGAAAATGTTTTGTTGGACAGTTAAAGAGTTTACCATTGCATATTTCTTACATTGTTTCCACTTTGTCCCCAATGGTTTCTCTAATACCATACCCATAGCGCTTATGTAGGACAGAAAATTGTCACAATTCATCTGTCTGAGTACCTGATGGCGTTTTCAAACTTGGCGTTTTGAGTAGCAAACTGATATTCAGTGATGAAACCATTTTCACGAATATTCCTAATGTCCTAATGTGTCATGTGAAACTGACTACCGCCAAGATCAAAACAACTGTCTTTACGTCTAACTAGTCTTTACGTCTACTTCTGGAATATGACTGACGACTGGAACGTCCCAAAAAAATAACTTACCCAGACACTGTTTTTAAACCTACTTGACCATTTCTATTACTCTAATATAATTGTATCAACGGTGGTGCGTGTGACAGTGACTGTCATAATTTTAAAAAGTAGATGAAATAGTGTATGTGAAAGTTTCTATAGCTAGAAAGAGTCACATATTCTGCTATAGTACTCATAATGGCGCTGTCTTCAGTGCTCCACTAATTCAGAAAACGCATCAGCATTTCTCACATTACGTTTGTAGTGTAACACGTCATCAATTGGTTTATAGCAATGGCAATGAATATTGCGTTAGCACCTAAACAAACTAGTAAGAATAATGAATAGACAATTGTAGAAAAAGTCGAGAAATGTCCGGCTTCAGTAGGGGCAAAGGAACAAGAGTTCCAATTCGTCCGTTACAAATAACTAGAGAAAAATACCTAGACAAAGGTATGCTAAGTTGGGCAATTATTGATGAGTTGAGAAAAAAATTTTGATAGGTTTCAGTGAATTAAACTTCATTATGTCCTGAAGAATATCGAATTTAACTGTAAGAAAGGTAGCTAATAAGCACATTACACATCTCGCAAAGAGTAAAACTACTAATCGGAGATGAACTGAGAGAAGGAATTAAAATTGGGAGGAGGGACAATGCTGTTGTCTTTCATCTACTCTGGTTAAAATTTATTTATGTGATGCAGTTATAACCTGCTTTTAACAAAAGTGTGACGTGGTAATAGAATGTGAGATAATAAAATGTATAAGCTCTGCTGATGACATGATGTAACAGAGCGAAAATGAAAAGAAAGTCAACGAGATGTGAGGAATAATTATTGTCCTAGCCTATTCGATATTTTCTTGCAGTGCTGTGAAAATATCGAAAACTTGATATCGATATCCATGAGATAGTTTGTTACTATTGTTGTTGTGTGGTCTTCAGTCCGAGAGGCTGGTCTCACGCAGTTCACGCACATCTCCATTGTAGTCTATCCTGTGTAACCCATTTCATTTCTTCATGACTATTACAGCCTACATCCGCTTAAACATGTTTAATTGTAGTCAATACTTCGGCTCCCTCTACAGTTTTACCACCACCCCTCCTTTCGAATGTGCTTTATTAATCGGTCGATTATTTTATTTAACCCTGTGCACCTCATTGGTTTCTGCCTTGAACCAGCATTTTATTCATTTAGTTTTGAAGTGTCAATGCCTTTATCACTTAAGGCTTTAGCAGCATCGGTGTTTCTTGCTAATGACACTGGTATCAGATTCTGGTTTGAGGCAGAAACCACTGAGGCTCACAGAGTTACGTTGTGCCAAATAAAACTCTTCTCCCAGATTCTATGAGTACATCTCCATTAGTTTCTATTCTTCCCCTCAAATAATGCTTCATTTCTAAACAAGACTATACTCCAGAAACTACCTTCAGACAAGACTTCCTCACATTTAAATTTATATTCAGTGTTAACAAATTTCTCTTATTCAGAAACGCTTTTTATGTCATTGCCAGTCTACGTTTAAACATCCTCCCCACTCCAGCCATCATCAGTTATTTTGCTGCCCAAATAGCAAAACTTCTCCTACTGTTTTTTGTGTCTTATTTACTAATCCAGTTTCCTCAACATCGCCTGATTTTATGCAACTGCATTGCCTAACCTTGTTTTCCTGTTGTTGATCTTTATCTTTTACCTATTGCGAGAAACTGGCCATTCTGTTCAATTGCTCTTCCAAGGCGTTTGCCTTCTCTCAGTGTTGCCGGCAAACATGGAACTTTTTACTCTCTTCTCCTTGAACTTTGATTCCGTTTCCAAGTTTCTCGTCTGTTACCACTGCTGCTTGCTCCATGTATAGATCGAATTACATCGGGGATAGGCTGTAAACCTGTGTGTTCCTTTTCAACCGCTGCTTCCTATTGATGTTCTGCAAAATTGTTTCTCTGCAAGTTGTAAATCACCTTCCGCTCCCTTTAATTTATCATTGCTACCTTCAGTCTTCATAAAGATGATAGAAAATCTATCCCTGTATCACGCATTGTGCAGTGGTTTGAGAAACAATGCAGACGAAGAAAAATCATGAAAAGGTTGCGGTAATAACTGGAGTACCAGCCTCGGGCACACCTGCGTGTCCTGCTAGGCGGTAATTGGTTGGGAGTCGAGCGGTGACCAGGTACTGCGGGTGTCCGCTGCTGCGTGTGCGCTGGGGCTCCCCGACCAAGGCGTGCGCATTCCAGCGCGTGACGTCACATCCCGGCTCGGTTACCACACTTCCGGCCGGCGCGGCCGCGGACAGGTCCTTGGCTCTCGGGTCACACACCATACGCGACGCCACGAGCCGCGCACGCACTGCTGCTCGCTCCTCGTTTGTATTCCGCACGCCGCTCCACCAAGTAGCCGACGTGCCTCCCGGCCGACAAATCTCATTGGCCTTTCCCGAGTCGCATTGTTCTTAATTGCCTTTCTTTATTCATCTTCTTACACTAATCTTGTCTTTTACTACCTGCTTGCCTCTTTGAACGTAGGGATGAATGTTTTAACCTAGATGCATCCCAATTATTCTTGTATTTACAACTAGCTCGATATCTACATTGTGCAAATACTGAAATGTCAGAAATACTTTCTGCTCAACATCTACACTCGGCCGAACACCGCGATATGTAGAGCAGAGAGTATCTCCCATTATACTACAAATTAGCGTTCTTTTACACTGCATTCGTTTATGGATCGTGGGAAGAATGATTACTTAAATCCCACCGTACTACATCAGCATCTACAGCACACTCCGCAAGCCACCTGACGAGGGTACTTCTGGTACCACTAACTGACCCTCCTTGGCTGCTCCGTTGGCGGAAAGCGTGTGGGACGAATGAATATCGGTAAGCCTCTGTGTGTGTGTGTGTGTGTGTGTGTGTGTGTTTGTGTGTGTGTGTGGTCTTCAGTCCAGAGACTGGTTTGATGCAGCTCTCCATGCTACTCCATCCTCAGCAAGCTACTTCATCTCCCAGTACCTACTACAACCCACATCTTTCTGAATCTGTTTAGTGTATTCATCTCTTGGTCTCCCTCTACGATTTTTACCCTCCACGCTGCCCTCCAATACTAAATTGGTGATCCCTTGATGCCTCAGAATATGCCCTACCAACCGATCCCTTCTTCTAGTCAAATTGTGCCACCAACTTCGCTTCTCTCCAATTCTATTCAATACCTCCTCATTAGTTATGTGATCTACCAATGTAATCATCAGCATCCTTCTGTAGCACCACATTTCGAAAGCTTCTATTCTCTTCTTGTCTAAACTATTTATCGTCCACGTTTCACTTCCATACATGGCTACCCTCCATACAAATACTTTCAAAAACGACTTCCTGACCTTTAAATCTATACTCGATTTTAACAAATTTCTCTTCTTCAGAAACGCTTTCCTTGCCATTGCCAGTCTACATTTTATATCCTCTCTGCTTCGACCATCATCAGTTATTTTGCTCCCCAAATAGCAAAACTCATTCACTATTTTAAGCGTCTCATTTCCTAATCTAATTCCCGCAGCATCACCCGATTTAATTCGACTACATTCTATTATCCTCGTTTTGCTTTTGTTGATGTTCATCTTATATCCTCCTTTCAAGACACTGTCCATTCTGTTCAACTGCTCTTCCAAGTCCTTTTGCTGTCTTTGACAGTATTAGCTCTAATTCCTCGGTTTTTCTCGTCGTGTTCATTTCGCGAGATATATGTAGGAGAAATTGACACGAGAGTTATTCGGAAAGTAGGGACCGATCGGTCTCGAAATGGAAACCACAGTGAAAATCAACAATGGTTCTACTTACAACAGTTAGCCACACCTTCCAGCTACTTCCCTACGTCGCCGCTTCGACCTGACATCTGTCGAACAGTTGTAGCAACTTTGCTCGTCAGACAGCCCCTTGTGTTTTCTGCCAATTCTCTACGCTTATCTGCAGCTAGTTGTCTGCGACAAAATGTTGCCTCCACAGCAGCAGAGATGAAAATCAGAGGGTGCCAAGTCCGAGCTGTATGGTGGTTTATTAAACACTTCCCATCGAAAACGCTGGAGGAGCGTCTTCATTGCCTCTGCAGTGTGGGGCCGAGAATTGTTAGAAAGAAGAAAATGCATGACAGGTACGCTGCGTGGGCTGAATGAAATCAGGCGAAGTCTCTCACAGGCAGTCGTACTTGGCGAGACACAGCATTTTCTAGGCATCTTTGCGTGCACGTTGTGCTCTCAGAACTGAAAAGAGCGGCAAGACGCGATCGACGGGCATACTAGAGACACTGTCCAACAGAGCTGTACAAAGCTTCATCGGATTTTCACAGGGGTTTCCATTTCGTGATAGATCGGACCTTACCTTCCGAATAGCCCTCATATGTTGTCCGACTCTTCCCGGAAACCGCTTTCTCAAAATTTCAATAGTAACCTCTTCGTGATGCACAATGCCTCTCATATAAAAAGTGCCACTGGAGCTCGTTGAACATGTAGGGCCATCTCAATGCTACCGTGACGAAACGCGCTGCTCTTTTTTGGATTTTCCGTCTCTCGCTGTCTCTCTCTCTCTCTCTCTCTCTCTCTCTCTCTCTCTCTCTCTCTCTCTCTCTCTCTTTTATGAACCGTACCTGGTAAAGATCTCAGACTGATGAAAAGGACTCAAGAATAGCCCGAACAAGCGCCTTGTATGCCACAACCATCGTGGATGTTATATTACCTTAAGATTCTTGCTAAGAAGTCTGGCATCTGCTTTTCCTAATATCTGCTTTATGTGGTCATTCCACTTAACGTCATTCTGGATAGTTACTCCTAGGTATTTTACGGTAGATGCTGTATCCAACAATTTGTCATCAACAGTGTGCAGTAATGGATTTCTTTTCCAGTGCGTGTATGTCACGTTTATTTACATTCGAGGTCAACTGTCAGAGTCTGCACATCGATCCTCTGCAGATAATTCTGGAAATCGATACAGTCTTCTAGCTTTGGTGCTTTCCTACAGACAAAGGCTTCATCTGTAATTACTCTTAAAGAGATTCCGATGCTTTCTCCTGAATGATTTACATACATCGTATACAGCAACGGACCTATCAGACTTCCTTGCGGTACTTCGGAAATTGCGTTTGGTTCTAATTTCTTCCGTTAAGAGCGACATGTTGAGTTATATCAGCAAGGAAGTTTTGGATCCAGTACAAAACTTGCTCTGAAACCCGGTTAGCACGTATTTTTTTTATTTTTTCTCGCTAAACGGCAGTGAGGAACGGTGTCAAATGCGTTCCTGAAGTCAAGAAACACGGCATCAACCTCCATGCCGTTGTGTATAGCACTATAGTTCTCGTGGTGGAACAGAGCAGTCTCAGTTTCGCAATATCTCAGTTTGCGGAATCAATGTTGATTATTATAGAGGAGATTTTCGGTCTCCAAAACGTCACAAATTATTGAGCGTATGACATGTTCTACAAGAGTCTGATGACAAAGATGGAATTAGTCTAATCTTGTCTTCGATATCTAGACAGACAGGTGGTTGTAGTATGTTTCTAGGATTTCTCATATAACTACAATAGTTTAAGTTGGCGACTGTCTTCAAGTGCCTACAAGTTCACATTACTTAGTATTTCTCCATTATTGTGATGTCAGCAGGTTTTATGCTTGAGCTGTGAAGCTGATTGAGCATCAGTTCTCGCACCAGTCTCCTCTTTCTATCTCCAGGATCGTGTGGATGATACTCATATGAATCGTACAAACATGAGACCATTCGTGCTGCCCATTTTCTGTACCCTCAGTATCACGTTTTAGTCCTGCTTGGTAAGGGAATACTGTATGAAGAGGCGCACGAGTGTTTTTTGACGCATTCTCTCTTGTAGACTGCATTTTGCCAGCACCTACGAAGTTTGCATATGCTTTACTCACAATTAAGCGTTGATGTTATACCAAAGGTACTAGTCTTTTCTGTTATGTGAAGCGCACAGTTTTACATTTGTGAATATTTGAAGCAATCTGCCACTCTTTACAAGACTTTGAAATCTTACCTGACTGAATATTTGTGCATCTATATTTCATTGCAGATGACAGATCCATCTTAATAAAGTCTGAGCTTAATACCAATATCGTCTGCAAAATCACTATAATACATCATGAACAACTAGGAACAGTTCCCTGGGGCACACGTGATGTCCTTCCACGTTTCTTCATACAAGAAAACATGCTGCGGTCTCCCTATTAAACCATCAGTCAAAACACAAATCTCGATTGAATCTCCTTGATGACCTTGCTTTTATTTTCATCGAACGTTGATTTAATTTTACAGTGTGTTGAATCACTCTTTACGACGACCATTTCTTTCTCGATTTTCCTGATTTTTTTCTGCAGCCATGTCGTTTTGGATTCCCTGTACTTCCTATTTATTTCATCCCTTAGTGATTTATATTGCTATATTTCTGTATGTCCCTAAGAATTTTTGTACTTCCTTCGTTATTTATTCCGTTACCCAAGGTTCCTTCGCAGTTCCCTTCCTTGTACCTACGTTTGTCCAACAGCTGTTACTGCCCTTTTTAAAGATTCCCACTCGTCTTTGAGTTCAAAATATAGCGCGTACTTCAATGCGAGGTGCTTTTAATAATTTTCACAACAAAATTCTGTCTCGAAATCTGGCACAAAACCCAAAGAGATTCTGGTCATACATAAAGCACACCAGTGGCAAGACGCAATCAATACCTTCACTGCGCGATAACAACGGTGAAGTCCAATCAAGAACAACTGCCAAGATGACAAATATAGAAGTAGATATCCTCGGTGTAACAAAGCAGCCTAAATCGTTTAATAAAGGCAAGGCCTCCGATCCAGAGTGTATACCAGTCAGGTTCCTCTCAGAGTATGCTGATAAAATAGCTCCATATTTAGCAATTATATACAACCACTCGCTCACAGAAAGATCCGTACCTAGAGACTGGAAAATTTCTCAAGTCACACCAATACCCAAAAAGGGACGTAGGAGTAATCCGCTGAATCACAGGCCCATGTTACTAACGTCGATATGCAGTAGGGTTTTAGAACATATACTGTATTTGAACATGATGAAGTACCTCGTTCATGTGAAACACAACTAGCTCTTTATACTCATGAAGTAATAAGTGTTATCTACAGGGGATGTCAAATTGATTCCATATTTTTAGATTTCCAGAAGGCTTTCGACACCGCTCCTCACAAGCGTCTTCTAACCAAACTGCGTGCCTACGAGTATCGCCTCAGTTGTGCGACTGGATTCGTGATTTCCTGCCAGAAAGGTGTCAGTTCGTAGTAATAGACATAAAGTCATCGAGTAAAACAGAAGTAATATCCGGCGCCCCCCAAGGAAGTGCTATAGACCCTCTATTGTTCCTGATCTATATTAACGACATAGGAGACAATCTGAGTAGCCGTCTTAGATTGCTTGCAGATGATGCTGTCATTTACCGTCTTGTAAATTCATCAGACGATCAAAACGACTTGCAAAACGATTTAAATAAGATATCTGGATGGTACGAAAAGCGGCAATTGACCCTGAATAAGGCAAAGTGTGAAGTTATTCACATGAGTTCTAAAAGAAATCAGCTAAATTTCGATTACGCGAGAAGTCACACAAATCTGAGGGCTGTAAATTCAATTAAATACTGAGGGGTTACAATTACAAAAAAATCTAAATTGGAACAATCACATAGATAACATTGTGGGTAGAGCAAACCAAGACAAATTGGAACAATCACATAGATAACATTGTGGGTAGAACAAACCAAGACAGCGATTCATTGGCAGAACACTTAGAAGTTTCAACAGGTCTACCAAAGAGACTCCTTACACTACGCTTGTCCGCCCTCTTCTGGAGTATTGCTGTACGCCGTGGGATCCGCATCAGGTGGGACAGACGGATGACATCGAAAAAGTACAAAGAAAGGCAGCGAAATAGGGAAGATAGTGTCACAGATATGATACGTGAATTTGAGTGGCAATCATTAAAACAAAGGCGTCTTTTTTGCGACGGGATCTTCTCATGAAATTTCAATCACCAGTTTTCTCCTCCGATTGCGAAAACAATCTGTTGGCAACCACCTACATAGGGGGGGAAATGATCATCACGATAAAATAAAATAAATCAGGGCTCGCACAGAAAAATTTAAGTGCTAGTTTTTCCCGCGTGCCGTTCGAGAGTGGAGGAGGAGGAGGAGGAGATTAGTGTTTAACGTCCCGTCGACAACGAGGTCATTAGAGACGGAGCGCAAGCTCGGGTGAGGGAAGGATGAGGAAGGAAAGCGGCCGTGCCCTTTCAAAGGAACCATCCCGGCATTTGCCTGAAGCGATTTAGGGAAATCACGGAAAACCTAAATCAGGATGGCCGGAGACGGGATTGAACCGTCATCCTCCCGAATGAGAGTCCAGTGTGCTAACCACTGCGCCACCTCGCTCGGTCGAGAGTGGAGCGGTAGAAAGACAGCTTGAAGGTGGTTCATTGGACCCTCTGCCAGGAACTTTATTGTGAATAGCAGAGTAATCACGTAGATGTAGATGTCTTAAACTGAACGCCCAACTCTGGTATTTCTTGTCACACTATCCATGTCCTTAACGAACTTCAAACGCATATCAACATCCCTCACTAATTCAGTATCCATCCTTAGCGAACCTAAAACAATTCTAATAATTCCTCAGTACTTCAGTACCCCACTTCATACCGCAATGATTCTCCCAGACAATTCTCTTATACTTCATTTTTCTTTTCATCATTACTAAATCGTGATCTGACTCTCTATCTGCTTCTGAATAAGTTACACCTTACAATCCAATACATGACCTCGGAATCTCTGTCTGACCATGATGTAATCCAGCTAGAATCCTCCATTGTCTCCCAGACATTTCCTGGTATACCTTCTCCTCTTGTGATTCTTGAAAAGGATATTCACTATTATCGTCTGGAATTTATGCAGAACTCAATTAGTCGTTCTCCACTCTCATTTCCCCAGCCAAGCCCATATTCTCCCGTAACGCCTTCTTTGTTCCTTCCCTTGCAACCGCGTTCCAATCCACCATGAATGTTAGATTTTCATATCCCTGTACATTCTGAATTATTCATTCCATTTCCTCATGTACTTTACATTATCTCTTCATCTTCTGTTTGCGATGTCGGCATATATACGCGAACTATTGTTATCAGCGTTAGTTTGTTGTCCATTCTAATAGAACAATCCTATAGTTGAGCTGCACACAGTAACTTACTCTCTGCCCTACCTTCCTGTTCATAACGCATCATGCTCCCTTTATACACTGCTGCCCAAAATTAAAGCTACAAACGGAAATTTTGCAATGTTGCGTTTATTATGCCACAAAACAAGATACACAGATGATCGTAAAGTAGAAACAATGTAAAGAATACAGAACGTAAACAACTGCAACATGCATAGCGGCAGACAAAAATGTTCTTCTTTTTTTCCAACTCAACGGATTTGCAGACACAATCTTAAAACAGGCTTATGTGGTCTGTATGAGGTGTGGCAGCAATGCAGGCCTGGCAACGGCGGGGCATGCTATGAATGATGTCATCAATCTCATGTTGAGGCAATAACGGCCGTTCCTCAAGCAGAGCTGCTCACAAGCCTTGAAGAGTGGGCGGTGGAATCGGATGTGATGATATGACCGCATCCTAGATGTGGTCTACGGGATTCAAATCGGGAGAGCGAGCAGGCCACACCATGTGTGCAATATCTTCCGTTTCCAAGAAAACACCAACCACCCATGTTCTGTGAGGTCGAGCATCATCGTCGATCAGTACGAACTCTGGGCCGACAGCACCTCACAACAACCGCAAATGAGGTCCCAAGATCCCGCCACGATATCTGACAGCAGTTAAACCGTGCCGATTTATCAGTGAAAAGGTGTTCCTGTGGTGAACACAATCCCAGTCCACACCACTAGAGACCCTCCTCGACATCGGTCTCTTTCCACAGTGTTCGAGTTCCGAAATCGAGTTCTAGGTACCCTTCATATACGAATCCGGCGAGAATCACTCTCCAGAGCAAATCGGGACTCATCTATGAAAAGAATTTTGGCCCAGTGTTCTACCGTCCAGATGGCATGCTGACGACTCCACTCTAGACCACTTCCGTGAAGACGCGTCAGAGGTACACATACAGCAAGACTCCCACCATAAATGCCACTCTCTGCCGAACGCTTTTGTAAACAGTTTGTGTCGATAAAACACGTCCAGTGGACGCTGCGGGGTCAGATCCCAGTTGCCGTCATGCCCATACTGCCAAACCACGGTCCTCTCTTTCTGATGTCACAAATGGTCGCCTCTCCCCTGGTCTTCGGGATACAGTTTCGGTTTCTATAGACCGTGGCCACATCCGAGAAACAACAGAACTATTTACACTTTGCGAATGTCATGCTTCCATTTTTCCTACGGCCGTTGACCGCAGAGAATCTGGGAAGCATCTAATTAGTGCCATACTGCACCGTCTGTGACTGTGTACACAGCAATTGTGGATGAGGGATTACCCTGGAAACACTACCCCGTTTGATAGGTGCCCTGACGTCATCGTTGGAATGCCAACTTTCGTGCAGAATACGACTGTACGGACTTCTGTTGACAGTTTGTATGATTATATCGTAAATTAGACACAGTACGGGGTAATAGCGGTTTGTTGCTCTAAGTTGCGAAACCAGTGTATCATATTTTAATGTTCCCCTTTATCTGGGTGACCAGAAATCCTAGTCCACTTTCCATTTCCCTTCACTTATTCCCACAGATTAAGCCTTTGCGTCTCTCTTTTCAGATATTCTAGCTTTCCCACTACGTTCTAACCTCTGACATTGTATGCTCCGACTCGTAGAATGTTATTCCGTCGTTTGTTTAACCCACCTTTTTCTCATGATGACCTTACCCTTGGCAGTCCCCTCTCGGAGATCCCAATGAGGGACTAAACTGGAATACCTTGCCAATGGAGAGATCATGACACTTTTTCAATTACAGGTCACATGTCAAGTGTTTTTAATGCAGTGGTTTCCGTTGCCTTCTGCATCGTCATTGCCAATCTTCTGCTGTTTATGGGCAGTTTTCTACCCTCAAGGACAAGAGGTTGCTCTGAAGTTCTGTCCGCTCCTCCGCCTTCTTCGACAAAGTTGTTGGCAGAACGGGAGCGACTCATTATACCGGATGTTTTCAGCCACCATTGCTCACGATTTGCACCCAAGATTCAAGCAGTGGCTTGGTTCGAAGCTGTGACCCAAACTAATTATTAAAAAAGGCTTGTGATTATTTGTGTTCTTAAGATGATTTTCTCAAGCAACAGGGGTCGTTTGGCTTTATTGATTCAAATGTCTCTAAGCACTATGGGACTTAACATCTGAGGTCATTAGTCCCCTAGAACCTAGAACTACTTAAACCTAACGAACTTAAGGACATCACACACATCCATGCCCGAGGCAGGATTCGAACCTGCAACCGTATCGGTCGCGCAGTTCCAGACTGAAGTGCCTAGAACCGCTCGGCCACAAGAGCCGGTGTTTGGCTTTATTCTGTGTACTTTGTTGGCATGTGATGTCGTAAGCTTCATTACGTCTTCTGAAGAACACAATGTTAAAATTGTCAGAACCCAGGTCAAAGTTTCCAATAAATCTTTGGTTGCAACTAGTTGGGTGATTTTTTTCAGCCTGTACAAGTTTGCCTCAACCTCTTTCTCAAGTATATACTTATATGGATATGGTGTCTGCTCTTTCGGACATGTCCGAAAGAACAAACACCATATCCATAAAAGTATATAGTTCTGGCAGTACCGGCCATGACCTTCATCTTTTGTGCACATGCACACATATTACCCGAACTCTTACGGGACTTGGTGAGAAAGTCTTCCACGAGTAATGAGTGTGTGGACATACAAGGTGAGAAGGTGAGTCTCGCGGGAGACGTGCACGAGATAGTCCATGCAGTCGCACTGTCCTCTGTGCCCTCGGTGCCTCAGATGGATAGAACGTCTGCCATGTGAGCGGGTTCGAGTCCCGTTCGGAGCACACATTTTCACCTGTCCCCTTTGATATATATCAACGTCTGTCAGCAGCTGAAAGTATTACTATACAATTCTAATTTCTTTCTTAAGTGATCTTAGTTACTCACTGAAATGCATACTCAGTTTCACGATCTGAGTACCTATTCCTCCAAAACAGGCTGTGAGAGATACATGGAACTTCAGCGACACTTGACTAAAACAACTAGCCAACCAAGTACCGCCCTTTACTAGCTTCAGCTTTCGTAATCGTTACCGAAACCGTTACTTTTGTGTCAGCTGTCCTTAACTGTCCAAACGAGGCCATGTGAACACTATTCGAGATCTTGAAGCGGCCATGTACCCGTCTTCCAACCAGGATCATGTGTTGACTGTGGGTCGAAATAGATCCTCCATTTCTTAGACAAGACTAGCCTGCGACTAGTCCCGGCGGAGGTTCGAGTCCTCTCTCGGGCATGAGTGTGTGTGTTTGTCCTTAGGATCATTTAGGTTAAGTAGTGTGTAGGCTTAGGGACTGGTGACAGCAGTTAAGTCCCATAAGATTTCACACACATTTGAACATTTTGAACAAGAATAGCCCTTATCGACAAAGAGAAGAATAATAACAAGTGAACGGAGAGATTGTAAAATGGTCTTTCAGAACTTAAAACTACGGAGAGGGTGAGTTCGTAATCTGTGTCGCTGTGGGCAGTACTAGTCAGCTAGCTTGCCGCCTTGCTAACATCAGCCAGTGCACGAATTCGCAAACACGCACCGAGCACGATCGCTGAGAAGCGGCGGGCCCGAGGGTGACGTCACACTCTCAAATGATGTTTGCGCTTGCGCGGTGGTATGCGGCGATCAGTGGCGCTGCTGGGCCCGCTAAACAAGATATTTATAACTCGTGTGCTCAGTACGCAGAAGTCATAAATCGCGCTCACGCCGCTTCCCCGTCCCCGTCACAACAGGTGTTTTCCTGCTTTTTTACAGTTGCGCGGTTCCTCCTCGAAATCGGATACGAATTTCCTTCTTCAAAGCTAACAGGGGAAAAAAAATAAAATTATATTAAAATCAGAATATACTCTCATTAAATATGTGCAACGCCCTTCCGCTGTCGTAGTCCATTCATGAGCCAACGGCTGTTGTTTGTCAGTGTTCTCCTATGGAGCAATCCACTGCAGACCCGGCCCGTAAATGTACTATTCTTGGCAAAGGGCAGCTTTGTTGTACTGAAATTCACACATATGTCGGTCTATTTGAGAAATGTTAAAATGATGGTCCAGACCGAAAAACGAATCTCGCTATATAGGGTGTTCGGATATTCCCGTTACAAACTTCTAGGATGTGTAGAGGGGAATGAGTAGATAATGTTCTGAATTGAAACCCATTTCCAGAAACGTAAACTTCGTAACTACAGCCTTTCCAAACCGTGTTGATAACGAGACCACTTTTACAAGTGACCACTTTCACAAGTAATTAATTATGTGTGACCCAGTACATCACTTGTTCCACAATTACCATTCTGTAACAGCCAAAGAATTTGCTCGTTGGCGGGTTCTCTTCAGCAGCACCACGGTCAGGCCTGCTGACATCTACTCTTTCTCGAAGCCTTGCGTAATTGTGGCGAAAAGGTATGTGACTGAGTTGGACTTTGTGGAGAACGATCTTGATAAAGGCAACAAGCAGCTCTTCCTTTACAGTAAGCTTCGCCATTCAGAAGAGCCATGGCGGTGTATGCTTCAAACGTGCACTCAGCCATGTTGCTGTAACACTGACAGACGCATGAATGAAGCTCGAACCAGGTCAGAGAGGTAGGATAGACGTCAGGTGACATCAGCCGATAAGACGTAACCACCCCGCACCTCTACTACACTGTTACTACCACACTACACGTTTCCGGGCGTGAGTTTCTATTCAAAACTCACCTCTTATAGATCCAAGTTAGTAGCAGGAATTTTTGGACAACATTTATGTGGCTCACATTTCTCTTCCAGGTATGTCGTGCGTCCTGATTCAAATAACAGCTTACAGGTTCGCGGGATCTACATCCATTACCATCTACAGGGTATAACTGTCAAATACAGAGGTTTTGCAAAACACGCTCTCGCATGCATGGGACGTTTTCTGAAAGAACTGAACAGATTTAGGAAAACTGAGTACCTGACTCAGTTAAGGTTGATTTACAAACTAGCTAGTTAAGACGTGAAATTGAAGATGGGAATAGTACGGAATTTGAGGGCTTCTTGGATTTACTAGTAATATTGACGTTATGCTCCCGAACGCAATAATGAAACCGGTCAGGCTTCCTGGAGTTACCAGACATTAACCAGTCACTTTGGAAGGGGACAGCCTGTCGTCATACAATAATGAACAATAATTAGATCTACGATGTGCAGGGGTTATATTTCAATATTGCGAGTTGAAGCGAAGTACTAATACGCAGCAAGGAAACCCAAGTTACCTTGCAGCGGATTATCTTTAATATGCACAATAATTCCAGTTTAACACTGGAGCCAAGTTTCTGAGAGCTTTGGTTTTGCTTGTTTGCCGCGTTTACTGGCATGCATACTGACTGTTGTTGCTGACTTGTGCAGGCTGACGACTGGTTCCAGCCTCTTCAAATCTGCATAGTTACAGCACCTTACAACCAGTTGAAGTTGCTTATTACAATCAAACCTTGGTTCCCCTCTACAATTTTACTCCCTCCTCCCCCCCCCCCCCTCCCATGACACACCCACCCACCCACCCACACACACACACACACACACACACACACACACACACACACACACACACACATACACACTGTAAAAGGGTATACTCCAAACATATGTTTCCAGAAAAGTTATCCTAACACTCAAATTTTTACTAACAAGTTTCTCTATCTCAGAAACACTTGTCTTACTATGGCTATTCTATATTTTTTATATCGCCTCTTCTTTGTCCATCATCAGTTATTTTGAGAAAGTTAGAACTCCGTTTTACTCCTTTCTCAACTATGTTTCCCTTTTGTATCCTGGCTACTGACAACAATCATATCTGTAAATAAAGCCTGCGAAAATCCTCCAACGTCGTTTCTCTTCACCAAGTGATTATTCTTTCGGAAGCTCTCCTCCATATTTTTCAACCTACAGACCGTTCTGGCACTCTAAAATAAATTTATTTGGAGACAAACGTCGGTCTATGGAACTGATCATTCTCAGAGATAACACCTCATAAGACAAACAAACGTCATCAATGTAATTTGGCTGAAACCTGTTAGGTTGGTTCAAATGGCTCTGAGCACTATAGGACTTAACATCTGAGGTCATCAGTCCCCTAGAACTGAGAACTACTTAAACCTAACTAACCTAAGGACATCACACACACATCCATGCCTGAGGCAGGATTCGAACCTGCGACCGTAAAAGTCTCGCGGTTCCGGACTGAAGCGCCTACAACCGCACGGCCACCGCGGTCGGCGAAACCTGTTAGGAGGGCTTTTCTACTCATAGA
The DNA here is from genome assembly GCF_023897955.1 of Schistocerca gregaria. Taxonomy (NCBI): domain Eukaryota; kingdom Metazoa; phylum Arthropoda; class Insecta; order Orthoptera; family Acrididae; genus Schistocerca; species Schistocerca gregaria. The sequence goes on from NC_064922.1 coordinate 427,985,291, forward strand.
TAATCGTAATACCGAAGGGATTTGCAAATTCTGTAAATAATATTGTATTCTGGCTAACATAAAACCTCGAGACTTCAAATATAATTAATTGGTGAGCGTTAGTCCCAAAAATTGAGCTATATATCGATCTCGCTGCCTTTGCAAGCAAGTGTAAGGTTCCGAAAAGGCAACGAAAAATGAAGCAGAGGAATGATCAGTACTTTTAGACCAAAAACCTCCTGATTAAATCCGTTTGATGATCAGTTACCAGTGTCTCGGAAATATTTCTGGCATAAACCGACTTCTGCAGTTTAAGTTCTGTTCTACACAGAGCCTCATGTCACGCAAGAGATCGTCGGGTACTCCTGGGAGGTAGGCCACTGCGATAACATCTTAGAGCAATTCTTGGCACCCAATTAGGCAAGTCGAATTCTCTTTGTTACAGGTGCACACTAAACTACTGTAACTTCGTAATCCCGCGAAAAAAATATTTCTATGCCATTCGATAAGAGATCAGGTGCTTGCATCTAACCACCTGTTACATGGTTTTCAATGGGTTGGTACTTGCCGTCACGCATGAATGGTATAGAAGAATTGTGATCTTAGTTTATAGTTTTAAATACAGAGAACGAGAAAGTGCAAAGTAGCGTTCGTGACATTAGCTGCAATAGAAATAAAATTAATGAATTTCCAGGAATGTGTATTTTCGTACATGGGATGGCACTGAACCGATACCTGTACCCCACACTCTTCGATTGGCACCAATATGAATGAGAGATCTCTGAGGTACCAAATTCATGACTAGTCCACTTACTTATTCTGACTTCTCCTAAACATCATGAATATCAATAATGCTCTTAGTTGTCGCTGTTAGTATCTTTAGGTACTACAATATAGTTCATCGCATATAATGACGCAGAAAGAGAATCGAGACACTTACTATTCAAAAGAAAACGCTCCGTCGGTAGTCCAGAAGATCTGACAGAATCAAAGCTATGTACATTATTTTCCATGTCGGTTTGGTGGCTTGTTTTCTTTTTATTTTTTTTTATTTATCTGGAAACCGTCTTCGTAAAAGGGGAGAGCCGTAACACCTAAAATATCGAAGCATTAAGTTCCGAAATTTCGTAATATAATAAGTGCACGCATGATGAAAGGTTAGCGTCTTTGACTAGTAATCAATACGTCCTGGGTCCCGGGTTCCACGTCACTTCTTAAAATTTAAATAAAAATCATCAGCAATGGCGGCCGAAGACATCCGACATAAGAAGTCACTCTCGTTCTGTCAAATGCCTTCTCTAAGAGGAAGCAGGAGCGAAAAGAGGTTCAGAACATTCTCATTCCTTTGGGTTGGGAAAAAGCCCCTGAAAGGAGGAATATCACCAAACATAAACGGCATGAGGCTGCAGAAGGCACTGAAAACCACTGCATTAAAGGTGCGTAATGTGTATCCACTGGACAGATGGCCTATATAATTGGAGAAGTGTCACGAAGATTACTTGATTCGGATCTCCAGGAGGGGACTGCCTAGGTGGAGGTGACCATGAGAAAAAGATTGGATAATCAGCGAAAGGGTAACGTTGTACCAGTCGGGGCGCCGAATGTCAGAAGCTTCCACCTTCAAATATAATGGGAGTCAGTGAAGTGAAATGGAAAGCGAAACGGATTTCTGGTCAGGCGAGTATTGGTCTAACGGGAGAAGGATTCGCTATGAATAAGAGACTGAATAAGAGACTCTAATACGGTTGCAGGGGAAGAAGTAGGCGGTACGGTTACGAGAGAAAATAGGCCTGGTTGTCTGAATGAGGGAGGAGAAAGACTACTTGAGTTCTGCAATAAATTTCAACTAGTAATAGCAATAACTCTGTTCAAGAATCACAGGGCGACGAGGTACACCTGGGAAAGCCAGGAAATACCGAAGGTTCCAGTTAGACTACGTCACGATCATGCAGAGATCTTGAAATCAGATATTGGATTCAAGGGCATACCCAAGAATACAGATAAAGATTCAGATCATAAATTAGCGATGATGAAGAGTAGACTGAAGTTTACGAGAGTAGTCAGAAAATGCGTGAAAAAGTGGAATCGGGAAGTACTAAGGAATGAAGAGATACGCTTGAAGTTTTTTGAGGCTAAAGTCACTGCAGCAATGAATAGTTTTGTATAGAGTTCAGTTGAAGGGGAATGGATGTCTCCAATATGGGCAACCACAGAAGTTGCAAAGAAAAACATACGTACAAGGAAGGTACCTGCGAAGAAGCCATGGATAACATAAGAATTACTTCAGCTGATCAATGAAAAAAAGGAAGTACAAAAATGCGCAGCGAAATTTAGGGATGCAGAAGTACAAGTCAATTAGGAACCAAATAAGTAGGAAGTTCAGGGAAGCTGAGGTGAATAGGCTCCATGAAAAATGTGATGAAATACAAAAAGAAATGATTATCGGTAGGACTGACTCGATATATAGAAAAGTCAAAACAGCTGTTGGAGCAGTGGGAATTCCGCTGTTAATGCAGACGAAAGAGCGGATAGATGAAAATACCTCTATGAGTGGGAGGACGTTGCTGATGACGTGATGGAAGAAGGGGCAGAAGTCGACAGGGAAGAGATAGGGGCTCCAGTATTAGAATCCGAATTTAAGAGAGCTTTGGACGACTTAAGATGAAATAAGCAGAGGGGATACATAATTTTCCACAGGAATTTCTAAAATCATTGGGGGAAGTGCCAAAAAAACAACTGATCACGTTGGTGTGTAGAATGTATGAGACGTGCGACATACCATCAGACTTTCGGAAAAACATCGTCCATACAATTCCGACGATTACATGTGCCGACAAGTGCGAGAATTATCGCACAATCAGCTTAACTGCACATACACCCATGTTACTGACAAGGCTAATACACAGAAGAAATGGAAAGAAAACTGAGGATCTGTTAGGTGACGATCAGTTCGGCTTTAGGTCAGGTATAGGCACCAGAGAGGCAGGTCTGACGTTGCGCTTCATAATAAAAGTGTAAGATGGTGCAAAAAGTGTAAGATGGTGCAAAATGTTAGCGATTCTGAGAAAAATAGGGGTAAGCTATAAGAATAGACGGGTAATATTCAACATGCGCAAGAACCAATAGGGGACAATGAAACTGGAAGACCAAGAACAAAGTACTGGGATTAAAGAGGGTGTAAGGTGTAAGACAGGGATGTAGTCTTTCACCATTACTGTTCTATCTATGCAACTAAGAATAAAAAAAAAAGAAAAACAAGGTTTCAAATGGCTCTGAGCACTGTGGGACGTAACATCTGAGGTCGTCAGTCCCCTAGAACTAAGAACTAAGAACTACTTAAAACTAACTAACCTAAGGAAACAACACACATCGATGCCCGAGGCATAGACGTAGCGGTCGCGCGGTTCCAGACTGAAGCGTCTACAATAGCTCGGCCACACTGGCCGGCAATTAAGAAGCAAAGACCGAAAAAAAGAAAGGTTTAAGAATGGGATTAAAATTCAAGGTGAAACGATATCAATAATAAAATTTGTCCTTCGTGAAAGTGAAGAATAATTACAGGATACGTTGAATGGAATGAACGGACTAATGTGTACAGAAAAACATAAGTAATGAGGAGCAGCAGAAACGAGAACAGCGAGCAACTTATCGGGATTTATTTTTCCTTCCGTGGGGATGCACATTCTCTAAGGTTCAATAAAAGAATATATTGTCCGTTGTAGGCTGTATTGCGATTTATTAAAATCGTGCTATTAACTAATTTCAGCCATGAGCCATTATCAGCCGCTATGTCATGTATTTCATATCATGTTTACCACATTCTTTTATTATGTCTCATACATAAAACGAGAAGTCATACTACATCGTAACACATTGTAAGTGCAGCAACCTGACAGGCCGTCAAGCTGAAGCACTTAGAGTTGTTACGATGGAGTTCGCTGCTAATTGTGACACGTCTTGTACAGAAGAATCCTTACAGCTGGGGCGCCTCTGGAATGCTTCTCATCTTCGCTCCTTAAGTGGCGGCTTGTTGTCGGTGACTGCACGTCCATTTCAAGTCACTTTTCAGGCGAACAATTGAAATGGAACTGCATACAACTGACATCCGGAGTCGGGAACCTGTCAAAAGGCCATTACTCCATGGCCCATAAAAAAATTTGTGAGATTGTTTAGAACAGCTAGTGAATCGTAGCAGTCAACATCCCCACAAAGTACAGGTTGTTTGAAAAAGAACTCCCTTTAAGTATAAATATAATGGGGAAACTAATGGAAAATTACATCAATGAGTACATATGAAAGAGAATTCCTTCAAGTTTTGTTTAATGTTAGTAGACTTCGACGTGGGATCCATTTGTTGTCCAGCACACTTCTCGCCACATATTGACCAACATTTCAGATGCAGCTGTCCCAACCGCTGCGACAATTCTTTTTCATCAACGATTGATGTCTCTGATCTTTTCACTGTACACAATATTTTTTATGCGGCCCCAAAAGAAAAAGACCAGTGGGGTTACGTCTGGCCTCCGTGTTGGTCAAGGTATTGGGCCAGCCCTGCCTGTCCACCTTTTTGCTAAACGAGTGTCAAGAGTCGCACGCACATGGTTACTGTAACGAGGTGGAGCATCACCTTGTCGGAAAAAACACAAAGCCTCTTTTCCGCCTCAATATCGCCCATTTGGGGAAAGATGTACTCTGTCAACACGTCATTGTAAACATCCCCGTTTACTGTTTTCTCTGCAAAAATGAAAGGACCAATCACACGATCTCCCATCAGACCGCACCAGACATTAACTTTGGCAGAGTCATGCTGATGCTGACTAACTTCAAGTGGATGCTCTGCCCCCAAAATTCTGCAGTTATGACAATTAACTGTTACACTGACAAGAAATGTAGCCTCATCAGAAAAGAGAATCTATTTTTAAATATTCACATCATCATAAATTCTACGTAGAAAGTCAACAGCAAACTCATACCTTTCGATTTTATCAGCAGGTTTTATTTCATGTAACAGTTGCAATTTACTTAAGTCTTTTATGCACATCATACACAGTAACTAAAGGCACTCGTAATTGTAGACTACATCTGGTCAATGACTTCTTCAGGATCTAAACACACAAACCATGGATCTTTTCAACATATTCAGAAGTTCTCGGTCTACCTGGTGATTTTGCTTTTAAAACACTACCGGTTTCCTTGAAGGACTTTAGCCAATGACGGATAGTTGTTGCTGAAGGTGGTTCACCACCATACTGGCATCTAAAATTACGCTTCACTGTTATAAGTAAGTTTTCAGAAGCCAAATAACACAATGCACATACTGTTGTGGAGAACACATTGTTGCTGAGTTGCTCTGCACTACACTGCACGCACGCCCGGACTGAACTAAGGGAACAGAGGAAAAAAAAAACAGCACTTGTGCTGTTCCAAGGTTAAGCAGACCTGTCAACTGCAGGGGAGCCAAACTTGGAGAGTTGATGAATCAAACACCACAAACTAGAATAGTGTGTGTGACTTTGTACAGATTCAAGGACACGTTAAAACTAGGGAGTTCTTTTTCAAACACATTGCATGGAAAGGGAGTCGCTTCAGACGGATATGACTCACCTGAAGGGACTCTTTTCCCCCACCAAATTGAATCTATTGTCAAAGCTGGAGAAGATGTTACACTTTGTTGAAGTGATGTCTTCATTTAGTGAATAATTATTTTATTTAGTTTACTGACATATTGGCTGTTACTATTGTAACGCATTTTTCGTTTTCTATGTCCTGGAATTTTGTTTCTTCTGCCTTTTCCTCCTACAGAATTAAGTTCACTCCCTGACCTCGATGCCCTTACAAATGCCCCCCCCCCCTCCTTCCCCTCCCTTCTTCAAGTACTGGATATCCCCAGATATTAGCCTCGCCTATACAACTTTTGAGAGCATAGCTGAGCTTTCTCGGAGACTGGCATACTGATTTCCCCTTCTCTGCTATTTTCTAAGATTAACTTATTGAAGGCGCCCTCTTACAACGGCCGGCCGCTGGTGGCCGAGCGGTAATAGGCGCTTCAGTCTGGAACCGCGCGACCGCTACGTAGCAGGTTCGAATCCTGCCTCGGGCATGGATGTGTGTGAAGTCCTTAGGTTAGTTAGGTTTAAGTAGTTCTAAGTTCTAGGGGACTGATGACCTGAGATGTTAAGTCCCATAGTGCTGAGAGCCATTTGAACCTCTTACAACTTTTTAGAAAAGAGGATGTTCATCCCAAGTAAAGCTGTACCAAAAAGTCTTCCCATTACTTTACAAAGAGAAACAAGTTCCTGAACAGAATGCAGTTACAACGCTTCCTACGGAATGCAGAGACCTCTGTTACTGACTTATCCCTGCACCACACTGTTGTAATTCGACCTATCAGCACGAAACGAAGTTCCTTTGAGTGATGTTTTGGCCAGATGGCAGTGCTTGTAAAAACTAAGATTCTGCACGAGAACAAGTGTTTGTCGTGCTACGTTATACGACTTCTTTGAATGTAGGCCTGGACCCTTTATTGCCAAGAGCCATTACGCGAAAAACTGGCAGAAGGCGGCGCACAGAAGCCTGACACGAAGATGGCCTGTGGTTGTTGCGAGTACTTGCCACTAATGGATGCTTCATCCCACCGCACTCTCTTTGTTCTCTAAAAGCCAAGCCAAAAGTCCCTGGTGTGCCTGAAGAGACACCATGTCTCTGTCCTGGACCCCTCTTCCGAATATAACTCATCGTGGACCAAGCAAAATACAGAAAATACCATGTCAAAACACCCACTAGTAAAGAGAAGGGATTAACATAGAAGTAGATTGTTTTGTGGGTTGATGTTTTTAATTAAAGACACACTGACGATATTGATTATCCGTGACTAGATATGTTGTATACCCCATAATGAACATTTCTTTGTGTTACAGAGGGGCTGCGCACAGACACCTCTGCATGAAGATACAATTGCTTTTGGGAATCCGTGAAGAGTCTTCGATGCTAGTAAAATTACTAGAATTTAATCATTTATTTACAATATTTACAAACAAGTCACCGCTCTTCTCCGCCAACTTCGGCTGTTGCACATTCTGCTGCTTGCTGGATTCTAGCTGGTTGTCCAGTCATCTCGTCGATTGCACGCCCAGGCGAGGTTTAGCGCCCTCGGTGCTTGCCGGCACGTAGGTCCAGACGTTGCCCAGCACGAAGTGATTTGCGCTGGCTGCTGAGATGTCCTCAGTCCCAATCCGAATTCTAAACCGAGCGAGGTGGCGCAGTGGTTAGCGCACTGGACTCGCATTCGGGAGGACGACGGTTCAATCCCGCGTCCGACCATCCCGATTTAGGTTTTCCGTGATTTCCCTAAATCGCTTCAGGCAAATGCCGGGATGGTACCTTAGAAAGGGCACGGCCGATTTCCTTCCCCATCCTTCCCTAATCCGAGCTTGTGCTCCCTCTCTAATGATCTCGTTCGCGACGGGACGTTAAACAGTAATCTCCTCCAGAATGTGATTTTCACTCTGCAGCGGAGTGTGCGCTGATATGAAACTTCCTGGCAGATTAAAACTGTGTGCCCGACCGAGATTCGAACTCGGGACTTTTGCCTTTCGCGGGCAAGTGCTCTACCAACTGAGCTACCGAAGCAGGACTCAAGCCCGGTACTCACAGCTTTACTTCTGCCAGTACCTCATCTCCTACCTTACAAACTTTACTGAAGCTCTCCTGCGATCCTTGCAGAACTGGCACTCCTGATAGAAAGGATATTGCGGAGGCATGGCTTAACCACAGCCTGGGGGATGTTTCCAGAATGAGATTTTCACTCTGCAGCGGAGTGTTCGCTGATATGAAACTTCCTGGCAGATTAAAACTGTGTGCTCGACCGGGACTCAAACTCAGGACCTTTGCTTTTCGCGTGCAAGTGCTCTACCAACTGAGCTACCGGAGCACGACTCACGCGCGGTACTCACAGCCTTACCTCTGCCAGTACCTCGTCTCCTACCTTCCAAACTTTACTGAAGCTCTCCTGGGAACCTTGCAGAACTGGCACTCCTGAAAGAAAGGATAGCGGAGACATGGCTTATCCACAGCCTGGGGGATGTTTCCAGAATGAGATTTTCACTCTGCAGCTGGAAACATCCCCCAGGCTGTGGCTAACCCATGTCTCCGCAATATCCTTTCTTTCAGGAGTGCCAGTTCTGCAAGGTTCGCAGGAGAGCTTCAGTAACGTTTGGAAGGTAGGAGACGAGGTACTGGCAGAAGTCAAGCTGTGAGTAGCGGGCGTGAGTCGTGCTTCGGTAGCTCAGTTGGTAGAGCACTTGCCCGCGAAAGGCAAAGGTCCCGGGTTCGAGTCTCGGTCGAGCACACAGTTTTAATCTGCCAGGAAGTTTCATATCAGCGAACACTCCGCTGCAGAGTGAAAATCACATTCTGGAAACATCCCCCAGGCTGTGGCCAAGCCATGTCTCCGCAATATCCTTTCTTTCAGGAGTGCTAGTTCTGCAAGGTTCGCAGGAGAGCTTCTGTAAAGTTTGTAAGGTAGGAGACGAGTTACTGGCAGAAGTCAAGCTGTGAGTACCGGGCGTGAGTCGTGCTTCGGTAGCTCAGTTGATAGAGCACTTGTCCACGAAAGGCAAAGGTCCCGGGTTCGAGTCTCGGTCGAGCACACAGTTTTAATCTGTCAGGAAATTCAAGGTGGAAAGATATCGATGATACGATTCGCTGATGACATTGCTGTCCTGAGAAAAACTGCAGAAGAATTACAAGATGTGCTGCAGGTAATGAGTCGTCGAATGAGTACAGAATATAGATTGAGATTAAATCGAAGAAAGACGAAAGTAATGAGAATTAGCAGAAATGAGAATAGCGGGAAACTTAACACCAGAATTGATGATCACGAAGTAGATGAAGTTAAGGTATTCTAGTTCCTAGACCGCAAAATAACCAATGACGAACGAAGCAACGAGGACGTAAAAAGCAAACTAGCACTGGCAGAAAGGGCATTCCTGGTCAAGAGCAGTCTGCTAGCATCAAACACAGGCCTTAATTTGAGGAAGAAGTTTCTGAGAACGTAGTTTTGGAGCAGAGCGTTATATGGTAGTGGAAACATGGACTGTGGTAAAACCGGAAAAGAAAAGAATCGAAGCATTTAAAATGTGGTGCTACAGACGAACGTTGAAAATTAGGTGGACTGATAAGGTAAGGAATGTTATAACATTATTTATTTTAACAATGGCCAAGGAGCTCAACGGCATCCATCTAGGATCAAATAATTAGGTATCGTTTCCAGAATGAGATTCTTGCTCTGCAGCGGAGTGTACGCTGACATGAAACCTCCTGGCAGATTAAAACTCTGTGCCCGACCGAGACTCGAACTCGGGACCTTTGCCTTTCGCGGGCAAGTGCTCTACCCTCTGAGCTACCGAAGCACGACTCACGCTCGGTATTCATAGCTTTACTTCTGCCGAGCCTTTGGCTACGCCATGTCTCCGCAGTATCCTTTCTTTCAGGAGTTCGCAGACGAGCTTCTGTAAAGTTTGGAAGGCAGGAGACGAGATACTGGCAGAAGTAAAGCTGTGAGTACCTGGCGTGAGTCGTGCTTCGGTAGCTCAGTTGGTAGAGCACTTGCCCGTGAAAGGCAAAGGTCCCGAGTTCGAGTCTCGGTCGGGCACACCGTTTTAATCTGCCAGGAAGTTTCAGTAATCTCCTCCTCCGAATTCTAAGATGTTCCATTCACTATATACCTGGTGTTGGTAGCCATGTGTTCAGTTGATCTCCTTGCTTCCAACTGGTAGGTTCAGCACCTACATCTGCCTCAGTGTTGAATAGGAGCATGGAGCCGAAGAGGCCCTGTTGCTGACTCCCACATTGAAGTTCAGTGCTGGTAGCACTCTGCGATGTGGTGGTGTCAGAAGACAGACAGTTTCTGCGTCAGTAAATAATAGACAGCAAGCAGTGTGACGTTTATCAGGTGTAGAACCGCATGTCGAGTACATCTTTGGCTACAAGAACGTAGATTCACTACAGTATCATGATCATGGAATCGAGTGCTATTACTGTGATTGCCATCAGTCCCAATAATCAGCTCATCACACGAGTTGGAGAGGTGGAGTATTTAGAGCGAGCTGGTGTGAGGCTAAGATTTGTAATGACTACATGTGGCTTATTCTGCTAAAATCGCTTAACTGCTGTGTCAGCTCCTCACCATGCCCATTTGTGAAACACACAGAGTTTCTTGCAGCATGTCTTGCAACCTAAAGTACGTGCTTATGTAGCTTCTTTTGGTTTTCTGTCGCAGTCTCCTGTTTGCTGGAGGCGTACCTTACTCAACAGATGGTGTTGTAATCTGTCAACAACGTGACTCACTTGGGATACACGGGCTCGCCTTCTGCTTTTGCCTCTGTCTCTGGCATGACTCGAATTTGCCTGTGACAATGTGAATGAGTTTTGTGATTCTTCAATTTCTCCCAGCGTACTTCAAGACGAAAGTCGTCATGAACGAATTTTAATAATATTTTTCTAATCCACCCCTTACTATTTTGTGCGATAACAATGTGAAATAAATCACTGTTGTCTTGGAATCATAGTGTTGTGTGTGTGTAATAGATGGCTTAAACCTGGCAAACACTCACCTTATTCAATACAAGTGTTAAACATTTTACACTACTGGCCATTGAAATTGCTGCACCAAGAAGATGACGTGCTACAGACGCGAAATTTAACCGACAGGAAGAAGATGCTGTGATATGCAAATGATTAGCTTTTCAGAGCATTCACACAAGGTTGGCGCCGGTGGCGACACCTACAACGTGCTGACATGATGAAAGTTTCCAACCGATTTCGCATACATAAACAGCATTTGACCGGCGTTACCTGGTGAAACGTTGTTGTGATGCCTCGTGTAAATGCGTACCATGACGTTTCGACTTTGGTAAAGGTCGAATTGTAGCCTATCGCGATTGCGGTTTGTCGTATCGCGACATTGCTGCTCGCGTTGGTTGAGATCCAATGACTGTTAGCAGAATGTGGAATCGATGGGTTCAGGAGGGTAATACTGAACGCCGTGCTGGATCCCAACGCCCTCGTATCACTAGAAGTCGAGATGACAGGGATCTTATCCTCATGGCTGTAATGGATCGTGCAGCCACGTCTTGATCCCTGAGTCAACAGATGGGGACGTTTGCAAGACAACAACCATCTTCACGAACAGTTCGACGATGTTCGCAGCAGTATGGACTATCAGCTCGGAGACCATGGCTGCGGTTACCCTTGATGCTGCATCACAGACAGGAGCGCCTGCGATGTTGTACTCAACAACGCCGGCCACGGTGGCCGAGCGGCTCTAGGCGCACAGTCTGGAACCGCGCGACCGCTACAGTCGTATGTTCGAATCCTGCCTCGGGCATGGATGTGTGTGATGTCGTTAAGTTAGGTTTAAGTAGTTCTAAGTTCTAGGGGACTGATGACGTTAGAAGTTAAGTCCCATAGTGCTCAGAGCCATTTGAACCATTTTTTTACTTAAGGAGTTCCTCAGCCGTTCTTTTCAGGCGCTGTTTGACGATCTGTGTGTCAGGAGCAGTGTCCTTCGTCCTGAATCTAGCTACTCGTTACGGAAGTCCGAATCGACGGAAGCATGACACAGGTCGCAAGGTACAGGGCGTCCGGCACAAATCTGTGGCGTGACAGTGCCATCCAGCACTTCTTACGAGGAGTCAGTTATTACGTCCACTTACCGGAAAGACACAGGCAGGAAGCGCAGATGTCTTATTTCGTTGCTTGTACCTGGACGGCTTCGGCGCCAAAAGTACGCGGCTAGTGAAACGGATGCGGTCATTATGGAGTCGTATCAGGAAATCAGTGTCCCCCCAGCCCTTTGCTGTGCAGCGGAAAAAGCGCCGGATGTGACTCCTTTGTCCTTCACCGCTTCACTGACCAGATCGCACCGCGGGGGCAGTTGACTGTGACGGTAAGAGACGCCGGCCGGCCGGATGCTGCGGAAGAGGAGGAAAAACTTTGTACTCTTCACGCGTGCCGGCGGACACAGCTATCGCCGGACAGGGGGCATCCGTCGTGTATCTGAATGCGCAGGTTTGTGCCCATCACATTCGTTCGCAAACCGTGCGCGCAGTTCGTCATTTCAACACTATTGCTGACTGTAAACTTTACGTCGATTCTCCGTACTGAGAAGATAGTGTGTAAAACTGTCATAGGATCAGTTGTATCACTTGATTCGGTTAAGTTAACGGTCGATGAGAGCAACAGAATACGCCACCACAATATGTCAGTGTCAACCAACTGTTATGCAGTGTTTTAGTTTTCTTCGTACGTTGGAAACAGTTGATTCCGTGACTGAAAGTGTAACTGACTAAAAAATCCAGTTAAGCACAGCGACACGTACTAAAAATTATTTGAAGTGGCAGGTAGTATTTTTTGCATCTCATAATGTATTTTAGTGTCGGCCGCTGTGGCCGAGCGGTTCTAGGCTCTTCAGTCTAGAACCGCGAGACCGCTACGGTCGCAGGTTCGAATCCTGCCTCGGGCATGGATGTATGTGATGTTCTTAGGTTAGTTAGGTTTAAGTAGTTCTAAATTCTATGGGACTGATCACCTCCGATGTTAAGTCCCATAGTGCTCAGAGCCATTTTTTGTATTTTAGTGTAAAAATATTTCTTTGTATCACGAATGTACGTAATTTAAAACTAAACTGATATAAGACAAAAATGGTTTGTAGAGATATGCGATCAGCTTTGTTCAGCGCTCAGAAAAGTCTCGATCGTAACTTTTTTTACTATTTAGTCATAACGTTTTTCATCATCTGCTTCAAATTCTGCGGTAAAAACTACGAAAATAACCCAGCAACGATAAATTGGGCAATTACTGAAAGTATATCAGTTAGAACACCCAGCTGACGAACAATTTATTATGCATGAACTGCACTGGGACTGAGTGTGAACTAACATGGTATATCGTGGAAAACATAAGCAAGGATAAGAAACTCATGAGTTTTAAACATGACTGTTTCTTAGCAACCGTATATTAGTTTCAACACAGGTATCACACATCCAAACGATTACATACAATTGTCTAGTACATTGACCTACGTTTCGACACTCTAACGATCTCTTCATCAGGATGAAATCTTAAAAAGCCATAAAATTACATTGCGAGAAAGCAATGGTCAGAACGAAGAGCAGATATGCTCAAGTCAAAAAATGAAACACGTTCCAGCATTTTGCACGTATGTCTAGCTAGGAACAACATCAAACCTGATGTCTGATGTCTGAGTCTCAAAGACTCGTACGTTACGCTCGGCGTTTCGTCCTCCACAACAGAATAATTTACGTACTACCACCGGATCTATCCTCTCATCGCCAGTAACAAAATTGCAAAATTACACTGAACACACACTCGTCAACTACGATAAAGTTACACTCAAGAATTACGCTTATCTATTCGCGTTCAGATGAAGCGAATAAAAATTACCTCGATACTCCTCCATCTTCAGGAACTAGGCAATGAATCTCACTTGGCCGCCGCCACAGTATTGTGACTATAATTGTACAAGATGAAATGCCTGAAAGTAGCGAATGAATCTTAGAAACCGGTAGTCAAATGGCTCGAATCTGGACGCACAACACACGACTTTATATTTTTACGAGTATCGTTATTATGATTATAGTCACAACAGCACAACGTATTACGTACTAATGAAACTAGGAAATGAAGTTAGAACATGGAACGAAAATGGAGGCGAGAAAGCGACTGCAGTGCATCACATGTGCAGACTGCAAGTAGCATACAAACTGAAGTGAGGGGTCAAAAGCAAATGAAAGGGATGTCCCGTATGAAGATGCGCTATGTATGACGCCAGTGCGTTGCAACAAGATTCGAGCGTAGACTTCTTATCTGAGCAGTATGTTGTGAACTTAGCCCTGACATCGTGAGTTGAACGACGTGAGATCATAATCGGTACAAGACGCTTGGGTATAGCAAATCACAGATTAAACAATAATTCGAGTTTCGGAGGTCAACTGTGTTTAGGGTGGATCTCCAGTATCGCGGAGACTGTTCCATACGCGTATTACACGGAACGAGCGCAAATGTTTGACTAACGCTCTTACGTCGCCTTCCCAGAGCCATACGGGACGATCGACGGTCTGCTGTGAGTCATGTTGTAGCCGACGTGAATGTGGAGTGCGAGAGACCCTTTTCTATCAGCACCGCATACGCTTCAGCAGCCGACGACCGATATAACATCCATTGCCTTCCCAGGAGGTTTCGGCCACTCACATTAGAGAATAATGATGCCGTGAAGTGGCATACGTTACTGAAAGAGAAATAAGAACTTGCCACAACCATTTGTTATTAATTATGAATCTCCATTCTGTTTCTCTATGAAGGTCACGCTGTCTGAGTATGGCGACCCGAGATTCCAAGCAACTTCTAATTTACCATTTCTAGGCCGCGCCTACGTGCTGCTCCTTGTGCCTACTGTCTATACCAGGGTCCGTATCCTGAGGAAAGTTTTCTCCAGCCCAATCCTGCTAAATGTGTTGTGGAGGAGATCTAAGAAACTTGTTCAAGGTCAGGACATCTGCATCACCTGTTGAAAATAAACTTTTGGGTAGCTCTGGCATGAATTATCATTTTGCAGTGGTCACTAACGCGAACGGGTAGTAGTCCGTGAATTTCCCTGCAAGCGGCTACTGTGATAACCGATCGTAGCGAAGGAATGTTCGAGTGTGTGTGAAATCTCATGGGACTTAACTACTAAGGTCATCAGTCCCTAAGCTTACACACTACTAAACCTAAATTGTCCTAAGGACAAACACACACACCCATGCCCGAGGGAGGACTCGAATCTCCTCCGGGATCAGCCGCACAGTCCATAACTGCAGCGCCTTAGACCGCTCGGCTAATCCCTCGTGGCAGTAGCGAAGGGTGTTAAAACAGTTTCGGGTTGCAGAATCAGGGAGTCGACCAGCAGCTCTCGTGGGATTGAGGTGGCAGGTGGCAGGACATCTGGGGTGGGGCTTGTGTTTTAAAGTGGTCTAGGGGCGCCGGCACGGTAGCTCAGCGTCTTCGGTCAGAGGGTTAGCTACTCGCTGCAATAAAAAGACGGAGTTAATCGACCAACAACGAACTTAAACGGATGTCTTACGACGTCCGCCCCGAGCAGATGCAACGAACAAAATAGCCAGCACGGTAGCTCAGCGTGTTCGGTCAGAGAGCTTCTTGGCTTCTGCAATAGAAATCTGAGTGAAAGGATCAACAAAACGAACATGAACGGATGTCATGTGACGTCCACAACGACCAAACACATCGATCAACAACGAACAAAAATGAAAAAATAAATAAAATAAAAATAGCAGTAGCCTATTTGATTACTAATCGAAACCTTCTCGGTCCCGGGTTCAATACCTAAGACCGCTTAAATTTTGATTAATAATCAGCATTGGTATCCAAAAATTTCCAGCATAAGAAATCACCCTCATTCGGCCAACGGCCTTGTCAAAGGGGATGGGGAAGCGCACAGACGTTCAGGGCACTCTGTCGTCCTTGGGGTGGGAAACTGCCCCTAAAAGCGAAAGAATCTGCAATGATCAACGGCATGAGGATGTAGAAGGCAACGGAAACCACTGCATTAAAGATACATAAAGTGTATCCACAGGACATGTAGACTGTAAATGAAAAAGTATTGTGATGAGCTCTCCATTGGCAAAAGATTCCGGAATGGAAGTGGAAATACAGGGTGGCTAGAGCCTCCCGGCGGGTACACAGTTCGCCTGGTGCAAGTCTTTCGAGTTGATGCCACTTTGGCGACTTGCGTGTCGATGGGGATGAAGTGATGATGATAAGGACAACACAACACCCTGAGCGAAGAAAATCTGCGGCCCAGCCGGGAATCGAACCCCGACCGTTATATATGACATTCTGTCGCGAACGACTCAGCTACCTGGGGCGGACATTCAGGAATAGTCACCCATTTGGATCTCCGGGATGAGTCTGCCAAGGGAAAGTGACCACGAAAAAAAAAATTAAATAACTTACGAAAGAATAACGTCCTTCGAGTCGGGGAGTGGAATGTCAGCAGCTTGAACATTGTAGGAAAGGTAGAAAATCAGAAAAGGGAAATGTAAAGGCTCAGTCTAGATATAGTACGGGTCAGTGTAGTGAAATGGAAAGACGACAAGGATTTCTGGACAGATGAATATAGGGTAATGTCAACAGCAGCAGAAAATGGTATAAGGAAGTAGGATTCGTTATGAATAGGAAGGTAGGGCAGAGAGTGTGTTACTGTGAATAATGAAGGGGTAATGCAGTGCACAAAGAGAGATGAAAATACAATAGTCATGGGGGACTGGAATACAGTTCTAGGGGAAGGAGAAGAAGAAATGGTTTTAGGAGAATATGGACTTGGGACAAGAAATGAGAAAAGAGAAAGACTAACAGAATTCTGTAATAAATTTCAGCTACTAATAGCTAATACGCTGTTCAAGAACCACAAGAGGGGGATACGTACTTGGAAAAGGCCGGGTGATACGGGAAGATTTCATTTAGCTTACATCTTGGTCAGACAGAGATTCCGAAATTAGATACTGGATTGTAAGGTATATCCAGGAGAAGATATAGACTCAGATCACAATGTGGTAGTGATGAAGTTTAAGAGATTAGTGAACATGAATAAATACATAAGGAAATGGGATATAGAAGTACTAAGGAATAACGAGATGCGCTTGAAGTTCTCTAAGGCTATATATACAGCAATAAGAAATACATCATTATGCAGTAGAGTTGAAGAGGAAGGGAAATCTCTAAAAAGGGCAATCCCAGAACTTGGAAAGAAAAACTTAGGTACAAAGAATGTAACTGCAAAGAAACCATTCATAACAAAAGAAATACTTCTGTTGATCAATGAAAGTAGGAAGTAAAAAAATATTCAGGGAAATTCAGGAATACAGAAATACAGATCGCTGAGGAATGAAATAAATAGGAAGTGCAGGAAAGCTCAGACTAAATGGCTGCATGAAAAAATGTGAAGAAATCTAAAAAGAAATGATTGTCGGAAGGACTGGCTCAACATATAGAAAAGTCAAAACAACCTTCGGTGAAAGTAAAAGCAAGAGCGGTAACATTAAGAATGCAACGGGAATTCCGTTGCTAAATGCAGAAGGGAGAATGGATAGGTGGAAAGAGTACACTGAAAGTCTCTATGAGGGGAAAACTTGTCTGGCTTAATAGAAGATGTCACAGGAGTCGATTTAGAGGAGATAGGGGATCGAGTATTAGAATCAGAATTTAAAATAGCTTTGGAGGACTTAAGATAAAATAAGGAAGAAGGGATAGATAACATTCCATCAGAATTTCTAAAATCAAAGGGGGAAAGTGGCAACAAAATGACTATTCACGTTGGTATGTAGAATGCATGAGTCTGGCTATATACCATCTGACTTTCGGAAAAATATCATCTACACAGTTCCAAAGACTGCAAGAGCTGACAAGAGCGACAATTATCACATTATCAGCTTAACAGCTCATGCATCCAAGTTTTTAACGAGAAAAGAAACCAGAGGATGTGTTCGCTGACGATCAGTTTGGCTGTAGGATAGGTAAAGACACCAGAGAGGCAATTCTGACGCTGTGGTGGATAATGCAAGCTAGACTAAAGAAAAATCAAGACACGTTCATAGGATTTGTCGACCTGGAAAAAGCGTTCCACAGTGTAAAATTGTGCAAGATGTTCAAAATTATGAGAAAAATAGGGGTAAACTATACGGAGATTACGGGTAATTCACAATAAGTACAAGAACCAAGAGGGAATAATAAGAGTGGACCACCATGAAAGAAGTGCTAGGATTAAAAAAGGTGTAAGACAAGGATGTAGTCCTTCGCCCCTACTGTTCGATCTGTACATCGAAAAAGCAGTCAAAAAAAAAAAAAAAAAAAGGTTCAGGAGTGGGGTTAAAATTCAAGGTGTAAGTAATCAATGACGCGATTTGCTGATGACATTGCTGTCCTGAGTGAATTACATAATCTGCTGAATGGAACTCCTACTCTGAGATGAAGAGGCTGGCACAGGAGAGGAATTTGTGGCGGGTCGCATCAAACCAGTCAGCAGACCGATGACTCAAAAAAATTCATTTCAGAAGTCGCGAGTTAATAATCCTTTTTGTGATTAACGATGCTACTTTTTCAGTATTGGAAACTTACAAAGCAATCTAAATTACATTTTTTTTCTGCGGGCGTGGAATTCTGTTTGAACATTTCCCTGCTTTTCTCGGTGCAAGTTGCAGGTTAAGGAACGTGGGCTTGTTCGGTAGAAAGATAACTCACAGCAGAGGGTGGATCCATTAGCTAGCTAGACGTGCTGCTGGATGGAGGTGAGGCGCTAGACTAGGTTAGGATTAATTCAGACCAGTACATCCGTTTTCGTGCATATTTTTATTGCCATTGTTTTATGGGGCATTTCACATGTTGACGTTGAGTTGGTGCGTTGTGTGGAAATTTATGGTGTACGTTGCTGGCACCCAGTTGGTGGCGGTGTATATATTCCAATTCAGTGGGCGGATCTCGGAATGTTCCTGTACGTAGTCGGATTACTACATGGCTTTAATTATTTACACTGGCATACTGAGAAGTTTAAAGTTGTATGCTCAGGCTGGTGATCCGTATTTATACTGATTTTACAAGTGTATAAATGCAAAGAGTTGATCCGGTCCACGGTTATATCTGTGGAGCAGTAATTCACGTAATTTTTCTCGCGACAAGAGTGCGTGGGTTCTGGCTACAGTCGCTAATATTTTTTTGCCGACGCCAAAGCGTCTTTGAGGACGCATGAAAGGAACGTTTCAAACACTTTCCGTCCATGGTGGAACATTACAGCGCGAGAAGAATTATTTAACCTATCTCGTGCAAAAGGTATGTGTCTGGCCGATTTTCACCGGCGAAGAAGGACACGTATGGTTGACATGTAGATACATTGACCACTGCAACTCATGGTGGGAAGGAACCAAGCAGGGCTCATTCCGTAACTGATGGAACAGGAAAATATTGAGATGCTTCTATTCTCTTCTTGTCAGTTGTTATCGCCCTACACTCCAAAATACATTCAGGAAGACTTCATAATACAGTGAAATTTATATTCTATGTTAACAAATTGCTCTACGTCACAACTGTTTTCCTTATGTTCCCAGTCTTCATTTTATATCTTCTCAATTGTAGATATGGTCACTTATATGCAGCCTGGCTCTCGGGAAAGTTGTTGATAACGTCTCGCTGCCTTTTTTTCATCTCAACTGCCTTCAGAGATTCTTAGATTGTGAATTTCTATTTTACAAATATACAAATGTTATAAATGTAAGTTTGCCTTTCTCTAGCCTGTCTTCTAAGATAACTCGTAGGGACAGTACTGCCACGGGTGTTCCTCCATTTCTCCAGATACAAAACTGATCTTCCCGAAAATCGTCCACTGCCAGTTTTTCCACTCAGCTGTATATAATTCGTATCACAAACTAGCAATTGTGGTTTATTAAACAGAAGGTTCGGCGACTGTGGTTTCTATTAACTACTGCTTTCTTTGTAATTGGAAATATTACATTCTTCTTGAAGTCTAACGATACTTTCTCTGTCTCATTTATCTTGCTCACCACGTGGAAAAGTGTTATCGTGACTGGCTCTCCCACGGTTCTCGATCATTCAGAAGGAATGTCGCCTACTGTTGGTGAACTCTATCTCCCTTCTCAACCCCATTCGTCTCCTCTTCCGTTTCTATCATACTGTCTTCTTTCCTTTGTGTAGCCCTTCTACATATTCGCTCTACTTTTCAGCTTCATCTCTTCTCTCACCTTCATTAATTTCGTTTTCCGTTCCTACAATTCGTCTATTTCCCCACCTTTCAGCTTTCTCTTCTGGCCTGCCGTCTGAACTCTCCACATTCATACAGCTCCTGCTCTTTTGTCCAAAACTCTCCTTCGATTTTCCTTTATATGGTATCTACGATTCCCCTAGTCATGCCTATCGTCTCGCATTTGCCCTCTAGTTGTACTTTTAAAAGTTAGGAAGTATTCTCTGTACGTATTTCCGTATAGGTAAAACCGAGACGATATACAGTTCACGAAGATGAGAGCTTTCTGAAACGTGACTTCAGAGTGCAATTCTGACGACTTGATGGATAGATTAGATATCTGATGAGAAATTACTGAACCGAAATGGAGAAAAATAAATTTAATGCGCAACTTGACTAATAGACGGGATCGGTTGACAAGTCAAGTCCTTAGGCGTCAAGGAATCGGCAATTTGTTATTAAAACTAAAAGTGGAGGGTGAGAATTGTAGACGGAGACCAATGCTTGAATACAGTACGTAGTTTACAACAGACATAGTTGCATTAGTTATGAGAAACGAAGAAGGTCATACAGAATAGCCTAGGGCACAGACATGCATCACAACACTCATCGGACTGAAGACCCCAACAACAGAAGATTGTGAGCTTTTGGACGACGTCAGTTCTCGCCGGTTGAGTTCAAAGAATATATTCCAATCGCCATTTTCAAAAGCTTTTTCTAAATCTACAAATGTTATAAAAGTAAGTTTGCCTTACTTTAATCCATCTTCTAAGATACGGCAAGGGGTCAGTGTTGCCCAGGATGTTCCTACATTTCTCATGAACCCGAACTGATGTCCGGCGAGGTCGCTATAAAACCTTACTTTTCTGCTACCGGTTTCGACTATTTTGTCGCCATCTGGCAACCTTAAAACGGCATATACCACGCGTCCTTTAATAAAAATGTGTTAGATCTCCAATTAGTGCTTTGGGAGCAAGTGGGTCTTGGGTATGGTAGTTGTAAGGGATCCGTGGTCACACGAACATAGATGCTAGTATCCGACGCCCGGGTCGATAGCATACAGGAGTCGATTGTCGAGCGCTGCAGAAGGCAGTGAGGCGAGTGTTGAGTGAGCAGTAGCACTGCAGAGAGTCGAGCGAGCGGCAGTGTTGGAGAGACGGGCAAGAATGGTGGTCGAGCGAGCTAAACGGTAAAATTCGCCGGAGTATGACGAGTGAGCACGTCCCCCTGATCGTCGTGGGGTTGACCCCCACTAATACCGCTTCGCGAGTGATATGAAAAGAATCCCAATAAGGAATTAAACGGGGGTGTTTCATAGTTCATAATCCAACCCCCAACTGCCAAACGCTGACATGGTCTCTTGATGTACATCGACGTCCCAGGAACTCAACTTCGTTTACGTTAAGTTTTCTTTGCGCACGCGTGTCTTGTTACTCGAAAGTATTTGCGGGGAGACAGGAGCGCCACCTCTCGGCGAGTACGTGCTGGCTGGGAGATCAGCTGATAGCAGAGCAGTGCCGTAAGCCGGCGTGCGTCCGGCCTGGCCGTCCGGTCCAGCTGGTGCGTCCTATTTTCGGTGGGCAACACGTGCGCCGCGACTGCTGCCGGAGGTCACGTGTGTAGGCGTCGCCTGGCTGCCCGACGCGGCGCGTCGCGACGCCTCCGTCCGCTAGCCGGACGTCACCGCCTGCTAGCCAAAACAGAGCTAAATCCCAGACCCCCACGGTCGCGACACACAGAGTACCTCGCAGTTAGCTTCACTTTACAAACTTGTTACTCATTACGCTGCACTGTGGTCGAATTTACGCACACAGTAAATTCCGTTCCATTAATTAACGATTGCGTCGCTGTTCGGTAGTCACCTTCGTAATTATAAATTTAGATTAATGCTTCTCCTCTCGTAAACCTCAGGCCCGCATTGCTCCAACCCTCTCTACACTCTCCATTGTTACGGTCTTGAATCCGAACACTGCTTTGACGTAGCTCCTCACGCTAGCCTGTCCTGTGCGAACCTGTTCATCTAAGCATAACTACTGCACCCTACACTCGTTTGAACCTGCTTCCTGTATTCAAGTCTTTGTCTCCCTCCACAGTTCTTGTCTCCCTACACTTCCTTCTACTGGCTTACTGACAATTTCTTCATACCTCACGACGCATCCTATCAAGCGATCCCTTCTTTGAGTCAGCTTGTGCCACAAATTTCCTTTCTCTCCAGTTTCATTCTGTACATCCTTATTAGTTATTCGATCCACCCATTTAATTTTCAGCCTTCTTCAGTAGCTCCAAATTTTCAGTTTCTCTTCTCTTCGTGTCCGGTTTTTTTAGTTTACCTCGTATTTATTTTATTATGATTGTTGGTTGTTGTGGTCTTCAGTCCTGAGACTGGTTTGATGCAGCTCTCCATGCTACTCTATCCTGTGCAAGCTTCTTCATCTCCCAGTACCTACTGCAACCTACATCCTTCTGAATCTGCTTAGTGTACTCATCTCTCGGTCTCCCTCTACGATTTTTACCCTCCACACTGCCCTCCAATGCTAAATTTGTGATCCCTTGATGCCTCAAAACATGTCCTACCAACCGATCCCTTCTTCTAGTCAAGTTGTGCCACAAACTTCTCTTCTCCCCAATCCTATTCAATACCTCCTCATTAGTTACGTGATCTATCCACCTTATCTTCAGTATTCTTCTGTAGCACCACATTTCGAAAGCTTCTATTCTCTTCTTGTCCAAACTAGTTATCGTCCATGTTTCACTTCCATACATGGCTACACTCCAAACAAATATTTTCAGAAATGACTTCCTGACACTTAAATCTATATTCGATGTTAACAAATTTCTCTTCTTCAGAAACGCTTTCCTTGCAATTGCCAGTCTACATTTTATATCCTCTCTACTTCGACCATCATCAGTTATTTTACTTCCTAAATAGCAAAACTCCTTTACTACTTTAAGTGTCTCATTTCCTAATCTAATTCCCTCAGCATCACCCGATTTAATTGGACTACATTCCATTATCCTCGTTTTGCTTTTGTTGATGTTCATCTTATATCCTCCTTTCAAGACACTGTCCATTCCGTTCAACTGCTCTTCCAAGTCCTTTGCCGTCTCTGACAGAATTACAATGTCATCGGCGAACCTCAAAGTTTTTACTTCGTCTCCATGAATTTTAATACCTACGCCAAATTTTTCTTTTGTTTCCTTTACTGCTTGCTCAATATACAGATTGAATAACATCGGGGAGAGACTACAACACTGTCTCACTCCTTTCCCAACCACTGCTTCCCTTTCATGCCCCTCGACTCTTATGACTGCCATCTGGTTTCTGTACAAATTGTAAATAGCCTTTCGCTCCCTGTATTTTACCCCTGCCACCTTTAGAATTTGAAAGAGAGTATTCCAGTCAACATTGTCAAAAGCTTTCTCTAAGTCTACAAATGCTAGAAACGTAGGTTTGCCTTTTCTTAATCTTTCTTCTAAGATAAGTCGTAAGGTCAGTATTGCCTCACGTGATCCAACATTTCGACGGAATCCAAACTGATCCTCCCCGAGGTCCGCATCTACCAGTTTTTCCATTCGTCTGTAAAGAATTCGCGTTAGTATTTTGCAGCTGTGACTTATTAAACTGATAGTTCGGTAATTTTCACATCTGTCAGCACCTGCTTTCTTTGGGATTGGAATTATTATATTCTTCTTGAAGTCTGAGGGTATTTCGCATGTCTCATACATCTTGCTCACCAGCTGGTAGAGTTTTGTCATGACTGGCTCTCCCAAGGCCGTCAGTAGTTCTAATGGAATGTTGTCTACTCCGGGGGCCTTGTTTCGACTCAGGTCTTTCAGTGCTCTGTCAAACTCTTCACGCAGTATCGTATCACCCATTTCGTCTTCATCTACATCCTCTTCCATTTCCATAATATTGTCCTCAAGTACATCACCCTTGTATAAACCTTCTATATACTCCTTCCACCTTTCTGCCTTCCCTTCTTTGCTTAGAACTGGGTTGCCATCTGAGCTCTTGATATTCATACACGTGGTTCTCTTCTCTCCAAAGGTCTCTTTAATTTTCCTGTATGCAGTATCTATCTTACCCCTAGTTAGATAAGCTTCTACATCCTTACATTTGTCCTCTAGCCATCCCTGTTTAGCCATTTTGCACTTCCTGTCGATCTCATTTTTGAGACGTTTGTATTCCTTTTTGCCTGCTTCATTTACTGCATTTTTATATTTTCTCCTTTCATCAATTAACTTCAATATTTCTTCTGTTACCCAAGGATTTCTGGCAGCCCTCGTCTTTTTACCTACTTGATCCTCTGCTGCCTTCACTACTTCATCCCTCAGAGCTACCCATTCTTCTTCTACGGTATTTCTTTCCCCTATTCCTGTCAATTGTTCCCTTATGCTCTCCCTGAAACTCTGTACAACCTCTGGTTCTTTCAGTTTATCCAGGTCCCATCTCCTTAATTTCCCACATTTTTGCAGTTTCTTCAGTTTTAATCTACAGGTCATAACCAATAGATTGTGGTCAGAGTCCACATCTGCCCCTGGAAATGTCTTACAACTTAAAACCTGGTTCCTAAATCTCTGTCTTACCATTATATAATCTATCTGATACCTTTTAGTATCTCCAGGGTTCTTCCACGTATACAACCTTCTTTCATGATTCTTAAACCAAGTGTTACCTATGACTAAGTTGTGCTCTGTACAAAATTCTACTAGGCGGCTTCCTCTTTCATTTCTTAGCCCCAATCCATATTCACCTACTATGTTTCCTTCTCTCCCTTTTCCTACACTCGAATTCCAGTCACCCATTACTATTAAATTTTCGTCTCCCTTCACTATCTGAATAATTTCTTTTATTTCATCGTACATTTCTTCAATTTCTTCGTCATCTGCAGAGCTAGTTGGCATATAAACTTGTACTACTGTAGTAGGTGTGGGCTTCGTATCTATCTTGGCCACAATAATGCGTTCACTATGCTGTTTGTAGTAGCTTACCCGCATTCCTATTTTCCTATTCATTATTAAACCTACTCCTGCATTACCCCTATTTGATTTTGTGTTTATAACCCTGTAATCACCTGACCAGAAGTCTTGTTCCTCCTGCCACCGAACTTCACTAATTCCCACTATATCTAACTTTAACCTATCCATTTCGCTTTTTAAATTTTCTAACCTACCTGCCCGATTAAGGGATCTGACATTCCACGCTCCGATCCGTAGAACGCCAGTTTTCTTTCTCCTGATAACGACATCCTCCTGAGTAGTCCCCGCCCGGAGATCCGAATGGGGGACTATTTTACCTCCGGAATATTTTACCCAAGAGGATGCCATCATCATTTAATCATACAGTAAAGCTGCATGTCCTCGGGAAAAATTACGGCTGTAGTTTCCCCTTGCTTTCAGCCGTTCGCAGTACCAGCACAGCAACGCCGTTTTGGTTAATGTTGCAAGGCCAGATCAGTCAATCATCCAGACTGTTGCCCCCGCAACTACTGAAAAGGCTGCTGCCCCTCTTCAGGAACCACACGTTTGTCTGGCCTCTCAACAGATACCCCTCCGTTGTGGTTGCACCTACGGTACGGCCATCTGTATCGCTGAGGCACGCAAGCCTCCCCACCAACGGCAAGGTCCATGGTTCATGGGGCGTTATTATGATTATATGGGACATATTCACCGCTAACATTTCATCACAGTGCATCCAACTCTTTACTAGCAACTTCCATCGATAATCACCACAACAGCGAACCAGGAAGACTGTTCATAATCAATAGAGGAAAAGTCACACAAAACATAACACTTAGATCTGCGCGGAAACAAATCAATTTTTTTCTTCTGATTTCCAATGTATTCTAAATTGTTAAACATCCCGTTTGTTTAGGTACACAGCTCCCCTTGCTAAATTCTTTTCACTTACGGATACACAAATCGGGTGATGTATTTCCATGGCAGTTACAAATGTCAGTTATATCTTTATCTCCATCACCATTTAAATGTAATATATTCTCAAGCTATTTTCCGATACTCTTATGTTTGATTTACTTTGTTGTCAATTAATTTGAAATCTTATGTAGGCTACTCTGTTCTTTAATCGCCTGAATATATATCTCTTCTGTTGGGAGTGACCAGTTGGTAATATTGTGCTCTTATGTAATATTGTGCTCTTATGTCCCACGCGCTAGAGCGCGCGTGTACACACACACACACACACACACACACACACACACACACACATTATTTTTCTCGATGTTTAATCTTAAAATTTTATGGTATTTTCCCTTACATTTTTTAACCGTTTCGCTGTAACATAGGCGGTGAAGAAATTATGTCAATGATGGCATTTACTCAGTTTTTGCACAAGCTGTAATAATTGTTCACCAGTACCTGTAAAAAACTTTGATGGTGATAGTGAGTTACAAATTGATGATGAGCCTTGAAATCCACAAGCAGAGAGTAAAATGTATTGTTACTCTAGAACATCCACTATTGTTTGTCTCTCATTTATAACTCATTTCATTAATTTCGTGTAACATATCGTAACTCAAAATTTTTGTGCAGGTATGAGTGGAGATTGTCAATACAAATTACGTTGATCAGTTTTTTGCAAACATCTCAATAATTGCAAAATACATATAGTAAGACAATTCGAAATAGTGACACACTGGTTAAATTTTATAGTTAGTTTAGGATTGTTGAACTTGATACTACCCGGTAAATGGCACTAAAATGATGTTTTGCAAAAAATCGCACTTATGTTAGAATAACGCATTACGTATACAAAGTATGTTGTTACTAATGTACGTTGTTACTAATGAGTTTCTAATACTTATCCAGATTGGCACAAACATTTTTATTCCAATGGCTTGCCGCAGTACTGTTTACCTCTGCTCTAAGCCGCTAACTTCAAAACCTTTCTGTCTAATACCTTCCAGATGGGGTCATATGAGTAATCCCGTCAAGAAGTGTGGACAACAACTCTTTTTTTTGGTCATGCTCAGATTTATTATTTATGAATTTCGGCAGATCGTCATTTGGTATAGATTCCATTTTAAAAAACACACACACTGCAAACTACTGTAAAATTCCTGTCAAAGGGCATTTCTCAAGTTCGGTTATGGTCCAATATTTTAGAAGCCACCACCGCCTGAGACACAAATATAGCTCTATGCTCCTATAGTCCAATCAGTGTATGACTTCCTTTTGATATTTTTAATTCATTCATTTATTATTGCCTACAGTAGCAGTTTATGCTCATACCATTTCTTAATTTCCCAGATTATCTGACGATGCCTAGAACAGGGGACACGCGTCACAGTAAAGATTTAATAAACCTGTCTGTGCAACCAAGACTGTTTTTTTCCGTTCCATTAGAGTTTTCGTATTGTTCCGTGCGCGTATGGAGTGCTGGAAACAAAATTCCCCTTGTCCCTTGTAATTTGTGTAATCTTGCTCACGTGGTCGCTACGACAGCAATGCGTGGGGGGGGGGGGGGGGGGGGGACCTGTTTGCCAGATCCGTCACTTACCTCTGTTTCGTTCAAAAGTGCAACAACAGGAAGTATTGTTGACCTCTTTCCTCAAGTGCCTGCCAGTTAAAGTTTTTCAGCATATCCATGGCACTCACCCGTGGGTCAAACAAGGCTGTCACCATTCATGCTGCCTTTCTTGTTGCACGTCGAATAAGGTGAATAATTCACCTGTGGCGATTCGCGCTTTGCGGTACCTGACTCTTCTGAAGGTCCTGGAAGGAAACTCTCCCGGATAGCCGTGCGTGTTAAAGCGCCGGTTCCGGGACGGGGCGGTGTGCCGGCTACGGATCGAATCCGCCCGCACGACGAGGGTCGGCTTGCCGGCCAGCCTGGATGTGGGTTTTAGGCGGTTTCCCACATCCCACTTGGTGGATGCAGGACCGGTACCGAAGTTTCGCCTCAGTTACACCAGTCACAAATCTTTAGAAAATTTTCGTTCACTTTGTCACGAGTAATATAACACGCAGTTGGGGACACATTTTCAGTCCCGGGAACGAGAGGGTGGCGGGAGGGGGAGGGGGCGGGGGGGGGGGGGCAACCTGCCGATATTCTGTAGCTGTAACCAAGGACATGAAGATGGGAAGCTGGGCCGAAATCAGTTATTTGAAAATAAAGAAATTCGATCCGCAGATTGAAATTGGACAATTTTAGAACAACTGTTGATCATATGATATTCTTTACGGATGTCGCAGATTGCTGTCGCCTTCAGCTCCAGAATCAGAGAGCTGCAACTTTCACACTGAGAACGCCTCTTCTTGCCTCATCAGTCGAAGAGTCACTATGTAACGTATTCAAGTACGTATAGACATGTACAGTAATCCAACTGACTAACAAAATATTAGTGATATCCTTCAGAGAGTACACTGGTAACTTAGGAGTGCCGTAGACGATTCCACATTTTCATGTGAGGCCGCACCCCTGATGTATGTCGTGCTAGTGAAGTGATGTTATGCGCCAGTGGGGTGTGTGAAATCATCGCTGTGTGAAGGGTTGAGGCGGACACATGAAGGAATGGAAGAAAGGAGCTAACATGTTTGTATATGCCTAAGACATACACCGATAATGTAGTTGCTCTGTTTGTTGGTTTATCAATGAGGACTGTCCAATATGGAATGGTGTACCATGTACCAATCGCCGTTAAATAACAAGGCAAACAGTAGTCTTTAAAACACAGCAACCGAGAGAGAGCACAAACAAGTGTCTCAGGTAGTCAGTGACAATCGGTTTCAGATCCGACAGGAATCGGTGCTGTCCATCCAAACCAGTTTAGCAGAGAACGATGCGAAGCGAGCTGCATTTAATTGACATTTGGAGTAGTGTACCTTGGAAAAGGGCATAGCTCACAGTCGCACAAAAAGCTGCACGGCTCAAATGGGACAAACCACACAGAAACAGATGAACGGTGCCACGTATTGCGGTCTGTCGAGATGCTATTTTCCCCTCTTATCAAACTATACAGGGTGGCGAGTGCATCGATGGCCAAATGACAAGTGTAATTCAGGTCAGAGGTGGTTTTGCAATGTTTTGCCACTGTTTTTTACACCAGGACCAGGGCCCAGTCGTTCAGGTTACTGGGAACGTTAATCAGGATTTTAATTTCAAAATTATTGGTCACCATGTTGCCCTTATCTTCCATGTCTCCATGATGAGTATGCTGTCGACACTCCTGCCTTGAACATGACAACTGGGTTCGCTACACTACATGCATACATCCTTATTTGACGAATACTAAGTATCGCTCTTCGGCTGGCCCTCTAAAACAGCCGAACTTAATCCCATGGAAAATGTCTGGGACTGTTTGGAACAGCAGGTGTAACTTATTTCTACCTGATGCAACCATCAATGAGCGGCTTTAGCTGGATATGACCCACCTGAATAAAGTTGTAGACTCTCCTTTTCGCCGAAATGAGGCTATTATCAAGACTAGAGCCGATGCTGAATTACTTGACCAGACTGTTTAGACTGACTTTTGATTTGAGTTGGTTGTCTACATCCACATCTACATCTACATATATACTCTGCAAATCCCTGTGAAGTGCATGAAAGAGCGTACATCTCACTGTACTAGTTATTAGGGCGTCTTTCCGTTCCATTCACGATGGAAGAAGATTGGTTAAATGCCTCTTTGCGCGCTGTAATTAATCCAATTTTGTCCTCATGATCGCTAAGGGAACGATATGCAGGGGAATCTTACTATGTTCACTGACTCGTCATTTAATGCCGGTTCTTTCTACATTGAAAGTAAGCTTTCTTGGGATAGTTTACACCTGTCTTCAAGAATCTGGCAGTTCAGTTCTTTCAACATCGACGTGGCACTCGTCAGAGGGTTAAACGAACCTGTGACCATACGTGCTTCTCTTCCTGTATTCGTTCTATATCCCCTGTTAGTCGTATCTGATTCGGGTCCCACATACTTGATCAGTATTCTAGGGTGGGTTGCACGAGTGATTTTTAAGCAATTTTCTCTGTAGACTGATTCCATTTCCGCAGTATTCTACTAATAAGGCGACGTCTGCCACCAGGACTGAACCTTTGTGACCGTTCCATATCACTTCTACATCTAGATCTACATTTATACTCCGCAAGCCACCCAATGGTGTGTGGCGGAGGGCACTTTACGTGCCACTGTCATTACCTCCCTTTCCTGTTCCAGTCGCGTATGGTTCGCGGGAAGAACGACTGTCTGAAAGCCTCCGTGCGCGCTCGAATCTCTCTCATTTTACATTCGTGATCTCCTCGGGAGGTATAAGTAGGGGGAAGCAATATATTCGATACCTCATCCAGAAACGCACCCTCTCGAATCCTGGCGAGGAAGCTACACGGCGATGCAGAGCGCCTCTCTTGCAGAGTCTGCCACTTGAGTTTGCTAAACAACTCCGTAACGCTATCACGGTTAAAAAATAACCCTGTGACGAAACGCACCGCTCTTCTTTGGATATTCTCTATCTCCTCCGTCAACCCGATCTGGTACGGATCCCACACTGATGAGCAATACTCAAGTATAGGTCGAACGAGTGTTTTGTAAGCCACCTCCTTTGTTGATGGAATACATTTTCTAAAGACACTCCCAATGAATCTCAACCTGGTACCCGCCTTACCAACAATTAATTTTATATGATCATTCCACTTCAAATCGTTCCGTACGCATACTCCCAGATATTTTACAGAAGTAACTGCTACCAATGTTTGTTCCGCTATCATATAATCATACAATAAAGGATCCTTCTTTCTATGTATTCGCAATACATTACATTTGTCTATGTTAAGCGTCAGTTGCCACTCCCTGCACCAAGTGCCTATACTCTGCAGATCTTCCTGCATCTCGCTTCAATTTTCTAATGCTTCAACTTCTCTGTATACTACAGCATCATCCGCGAAAAGCCGCATGGAACTTCCGACACTGTCTACAAGGTCATATATATATATATATATATATATATATATATATATATATATATATATATATATATATATATATATATATATTGTGAAAAGCAATAGTCCCATAACACTCCCCTGTGGCACGCCAGAGGTTACTTTAACGTCTGTAGACGTCTCTCCATTGATAACAACATGCTGTGTTCTGTTTGCTAAAAACTCTTCAATCAAGCCACACAGTTAGTCTGATATTCCGTAGGCTCTTACTTTGTTTATCAGGGGACAGTGCGGAACTGTATCGAACGACTTCCGGAATTCAAGGAAAATAGCATCTACCTGGGAGCCTGTATCTAATATTTTCTGGGTCTCATGAACAAATAAAGCGAGTTCGGTCTCATACGATCGCTGTTCCCGGAATCCATATTGTCTCCTACAGAGTAGATTCTGGGTTTCCAAAAACGACATCATACGCGAGCAAAAAACATGTTCTAAAATTCTACAACAGATCGACATCAGAGATATAGGCCTATAGTTTTGCGCATCTGCTCGAGGACCCTTCTTGAAGACTGGGACTACCTGTGCTCTTTTCCAATCATTTGGAACCTTCCGTTCCCCTAGAGACTTGCGGTACATTGCTGTTAGAAGGGGGGCAAGTACTTTCTCGTACTCTGTGTAGAATCGAATTGGTATCCCCTCAGGTCCAGTGGACTTTCCTCTGTTGAGTGATTCCATTTGCTTTTCTATTCCTTTGACACTTAGTTCGATGTCAGCCATTTTTTCGTTTGTGCGAAGATTTAGAGAAGGAACTGCAGTGCGTTCTTCCTCTGTGAAACAGCTTTGGAAAAAGGTGTTTAGTATTTCAGCTTTACACGTGTCATCCTCTGTTTCAATGCCATCATCATCCCGGAGTGTCTGGATATGTTGTTTCGAGCCACTTACTGATCTAACGTAAGACCAGAACTTCCTAGGATTTTCTGTCAAGTCGGTACATAGAATTTTACTTTCGAATTCACTGAACGCTTCACGCATAGCCCTCCTTAAGCTCACTTTGACATCGTTTAGCTTCTGTTTGTCTGAGAGGTTTTGGCTGCGTTCAAACTTGGAGTGAAGCTCTCTTTGCTTTCGCTTTAGTTTCCTAACTTTGTTGTTGAACCACGATGGGATTTTCCCGTCCCTCACAGTTTTACTCGGCACGTACCTGTCTAAAACGCATTTTACGATTGCCTTGAACTTTCTACATAAACACTCAATATTGTCAGTGTCGGAACAGAAATTTGCGTTTTGATCTGTTAGGTAGTCTGAAATCTGCCTTCTATTACTCTTGCTAAACAGATACACCTTCCTCCCTTTTTTTATATTCCTATTTACTTCCATATTCAGGGATGCTGCAACGGCCTTATGATCACTGATTCCCTGTTCTGCACTTACATAGTCCAAAAGTTCGGGTCTGTTTGTTATCAGTAGGTCCAAGATGTTATCTCCACGAGTCGGTTCTTTGTTTAATTGCTCGAGGTAATTTTTGGATAGTGCACTCAGTATAATGTCACTCGATGCTCTGTGCTCTGTCCCTACCACCCGTCCTAATCATCTGAGTGTCGCAGTCTATATCTGGTAAACTGAAATTCCCCCTAAGACTATAACATGCTGAGAAAATTTATGTGAAATGTATTCCAAATTTTCTCTCAGTTCTTCTGCCACTACTGCTGCTGAGTCGGGATGTCGGTAAAAGGAGCCAATTATTAACCTAGCTCGGTTGTTGAGTGTAACCTCCACCTATAATAATTCACAGGAACTATCCACTTCTACTTCACTACAGTATAAACTACTACTAACAGCGACAAACACGCCACCACCGGTTGTATGCAATTTATCCTTTCTAAACACCGTGTGTGCCTTTGTAAAATTTTGGCAGAATTTATCTGTGGCTTCAGGCAGCTTTCTGTACTTATGACGATTTCAGCTTCGGTGCTTTCTATCAGCGCTTGAAGTTCCGGTACTTTACCAATGCAGCTTCGATAGTTTACAATTACAATACCGATTGCTGCTTGGTCCCCGCATGTCCTGACTTTGCCCCGCACCCTTTGAGGCTGTTGCCCTTGCTGTACTTGTTCGAGGCCATCTAATCTAAAAAAACGCCCAGTCCACGCCACACAACCCCTGCTACAAATGTAGCCACTTGCTGCGTGTAGTGGACTCCTGACCTATCCAGCGGAACTCGAAACCCTACCACCCTATGGCGCAAGTCGAGGAATCTGCAGCCCACACGGTCGCAGAACCGTCTCAGCCTCTGATTCAGACCCTCCACTCGGCTCTGTACCAAAGGTCCACAGTCAGTCCTATCGACGATGCTGCAGATGGTGAGCTCTGCTTTCATCCCGCTAGCGAGACTGGCAGTCTTCACCAAATCAGATAGCCGCCAGAAGCCACAGAGGATTTCCTCCGATCCATAGCGACACACATCATTGGTGCCGACATGAGCGACCACCTGCAGATGGGTGCCCTTCATGGCATCCGGAAGGACCCTTTCCACATCTGGAATGACACCCCATGGTATGCACACGGAGTGCACATTGGTTGTCTTCCCCTCTCTTGCTGCTTGACGTTGGAGCTCCCAACTACCAGTAAGCCCACCCTCTGCGACCGCCCGGATCTTGCAGACTGAGGGGCAGCCTCTGGAACAGGACAAGCAGCCGTGTCTGGCCGAAGATCAGTATCAGCCTAAGACAGAGCCTGAAACCGGTTCGTCAGACAAACTGGGGAGGCCTTCCGTTCAGCCCTCCGGAATGTCTTTCGCCCCCTGCCACACCTCTAGACGACCTCCCACTCTACTACAGGTGAGGGGTCAGCCTCAATGTGGGCAGCATCCCGGGCAGCCATAGTCGTAGTCGGACCGGGGGATGCGTAGGATGAGCTGGCCGTCCCCGACAAACCCCCATCCTGACTCCCACAGTGATGCCCATTGGCAACAGCCTCAAGCTGTGTGACTGAAGCCAACACTGCCTGGAGCTGGGAGCGAAGGGATGCCAACTCAGCCTGCATCCGAACACAGCAGTTGCAGTCCCTATCCATGCTAAAAACTGTTGTGCAAAGAACGTCTGAACTAATCTACAGAGAGCACAAACAATTTCGACACAAAAGTTAAACGGTTATTAAGGCCAACTTCCCCACACAGCGTTACATCCAGATATTTGTATGAGTTTACCGATTTCATCTATG
Organism: Schistocerca gregaria; assembly: GCF_023897955.1. Classification (NCBI taxonomy): domain Eukaryota; kingdom Metazoa; phylum Arthropoda; class Insecta; order Orthoptera; family Acrididae; genus Schistocerca; species Schistocerca gregaria. Next base: position 428,019,211 of record NC_064922.1, read on the forward strand.
ACTGTAAGATATTAAAGTCATAGGATACTCCCTTTTCCTGTTTAGTAAGGTGCACAATTTTACATTTCTGAAGACTTAAAGGAAATTGGCGATCTTTGCAGTACTTTTAAATCTGATCAAGATCTGAATGAATATTTGTGCAGCTACCTTCAAACTGTACTTCATTACTGAGAAATACATCATGGCGAAAAGTTGAGATTACTGTTAACATTGTCCACAAGATCATTAATATACAGCAGGAACAGCAAGGGAGCCAGTACACTTACCTGGGACACACTCGAAGTTACTTCTACATCTGATGAGCACCTTCCATCCAGAATAACATGCTGTGTCCTACCTACCAAAGAGTCCTCAATACAGTCACAAATTTCACATGGTACCCCATGATACTACTTGTAACAGGCTCTAACACTATTACCTTTTTCAGTCGTCTTTGCAGTGGTAGAATAATTAAATTGGAACATTCTTCCTGGGTTTTCCTTTGTAAATGAACATTTGATATTTGAGTTAGGCGTTTCTGCTTATACTTTGCTACCCTCATCTTCAGATCATGTCTCGCCCTTGACTGAGTGAAACAACAATAACAGACTTTACGTGCGACCAGATATTCTTTTGGTTTCGTGGAAGATCTTTCGACAATATTCTGCTATGGTAGTCATCAATGGCTTGACAGCGAAACGCGCTTCGTTGAGCATCTCTCTATCTACGACCCCATGCTTTGTTTTACACCTACTATGCAATAGTCTCTGTTCCTTTAGAAGTGTCTTTACTGTATACCATGGAGGGTTCCCTCCCATCATGAACTGTTCCACTGCGTACATATCCATCCCATGCAAGGCCAACTATTAAACTTGAGCTGCATCTCTACGTGCTGCTGTCCTGAGCTAAAAGTTCAAGGTTATCACGAAGATACGACACTACTGCTTCTTTATCTAATATGCTGAACATAAAAATCTTTCTATTTGTTTTATTTGCCCTTTGTATTTTTTTAAACATTGTTCCTATAACTGTCTCACGGTCACTGATACAAATTTTGATGTGTACATCTTGAAAGAGGTCAGGGATATTTACTGCCATTAGATCTAACATATTTCCATGATCAGTTTCGTTCCGAACTATTTGTTCTAGGAAGAGAAGGCATTTAGTAATGTTTCACAGGATGCCTTGTCACGCCAACAACTAACAGAACTGTAATTCTCGTAACTGATTGTTGAATGAATAAAATTTGCTCCAGTGATTACACTATAATTAAGGAGCTTACGTACAAGAAAACTGAGGTTTTCTCGGAAGTTTTTGGTTGCATCAGGAGGTGAGACTGGTAGCCGATAGAGGGATACAATTATAAAATTATGCCCACCCTCTATTTGAATCTTGCCCAGTCAGCCTTGCATGCATCTTCAACTTCTGTCTTGGTGGATTTGAGTTTCTTTTCCACTGTGATAAACACACCACCTCCCCTTTGCATTAGCTAGTCCTTTCGGTAAAATCTTAAATTTTCTATAGAAGTCAATTTCACGTCTTAGGCTGCATTTTGTACCTAGTATTATGTGACTGTCAGTACTTTTCAGGAGTGCTTCAAACTCTGCCACTTTGTTGTGAGTGCTTTCGCCGTTAACCACTAGGAATGTAACACTCTCAACTGTGGGAGGAGGGAAGGAGGGGGGGAGGGCGTTTCTTTATATGTTACAATGATTATTCTGTGTTTGCTACTGCTATTGTTATCTGGGCTGCATGGGGAGACAACTAATTTTAGAAAAAGAAATAAGGAAATAAAAAAAAACTTTGATATGCACCCCACACACAGTCAGGTACATGGATGGCAGCCTCTAATGTACAATATCACCCACTGAGCGGGTCCCTACAGTTCTGAACCCTATCTTGCAAGCCCAGGAGATCACAGCCTAGTTTGTCACATGACATTCGCAGTCTGGTACAAGCTTTCCACTGGAAACCAGGTTGTCACGATCTGTTACGATGACCATGCTGCAGATAGTGGTCTTCGGTGAAACTACGTGAGCAAGTTAGGCCTTCTCAAACTTCTCTCCCAGTCACTGGAATTATACAAATATAACCTCGGAAACCATACGATAACCTACATTTTTTTCTGTGTGCCACAATCTTCAGTATGTTGAACCCTGTTATCTCAATGGCTGCCAGAACTGCACTTCAAAGTGTTGAATGACGTTTCCAGGCATACATCATGTGTGCGCCAGGTTTTCTATCCCATTCCTTGCTGCCTTTTCCCTAAGGGTATCCGCCTTACGTTTCAAGTAATGACAAGTAATGGACCATTAACCATTTGTATTTACCTCTTTTTGACACAGAACACATCAGGTTTCCACATATTTTAAATGAATTTCAATAGATTAGTTGCGGTTTCAATGGAAGACAGCCTCTCGAACCTGTTGGTTAGGGGATGGGTGCAACATCCTGAGTTCTCCATGGTCCCTGTCTCCCCTGCACAGGATACCTAGCCCTGTCATTGACACACCTCTCACAGTCAAGTGGACGATTAATGATGAATCCTGAATTTCCCGCAGAAGAGACAGTATCCACAGGTGAGGCTGTGCTTGATAATTGGTATGTCTAGTACATGGATCTCGGTATCCCTCGTCGAGCACCCATTTAAAGCACCTTACAATTGCTTTACAGTAAACAAGGTGATTCACAGCCGCTTGTGCACAGCAACTACCTCATCTCCTGCCTCGGAACAGCACCCACAATGGGGCTGCATCATGCTAAAACAAATAATTTTAAGCTTAGCTTGCCGTTTTTCTTTTAATTTGTCAGTTTTTATGCTGTAAGTGTTGCCAGTAGCCTTTTAGGACTGGAGTGATTGACAGCCAAAACGAGATATCTATTGCAGCAACAGAAAATTTGGTACAGTTTTCAGTGTTACTGTCAAATGTTTTCAGGTTGTCGTCACTGACAAATTTGAAAATAGCGACAATTTATGATAAGTGGTCACTATGTACACTCATTTTAAAATAGAAAACTAATGAGATACCTTACGTTATTTACAGTGACTCTATATTACAGCTACCGATTACTAGGAAATAGCCGCGCGGGATTAGCCGAGCGGTCTGGGGGCTGCAGTCATGGACTGTGTGGCTAGTCCCGGCGGAGGTTCGAGTCCTCCCTCGGGGATGGGTTTGTGTGTTTGCCCTTAGGATAATTTAGGTTAAGTAGTGTGTAAGCTTAGGCACTGATGACCTTAGCAGTTGAGTACCATAAGATTTCACACACATTTGAACATTTTTTTAACTAGGAAATAAGTTATGCGAAAAGACTCGTAACTTGCAAAAAACTTTACAAGTGTCCGAAAATTGTCAAAAATATATCTTAATTCATGTAAATATATTATGATATTATGGAACTTTGGTTTTGAGAGAGAATACTGTGGCCAAAAGTTTCTGAAAAGTACAGTTTTAGTTTACAACTGATGGTGTAACACTATTATATATCACGGCTCTGAAAAGCACAGGTTACGAAAAGAAATCGATGACATAATGCAACGCAATAAATCACGACACCCACACGAGCTTTGTTAAATTAAAACGAAACACGTTTAAATTTAACGTCATTTTTGGACCTAATTTACTAAACGATTTAATCTGACATACATGATTTCGCTGGAAGAGAAATACGGGAAGTCGGATTATGTATTTAAACATGAGGAAGTAACTGCGCGAAATGCACGGAATTAGCACTTAGCTGATTCTGTGTCCCCTTATCCACCAGTATGCTAAAGAGAACACTGCAGCGTCACGTAAACGCCGCCAATAGTGGAGCACAGCTAACACACATCTACTTAGGGTTTAGTACTTACATTTTTTTCTCTTTTTAAACAAATCGTATGACTTTAACTTGCTAAGAATTCGAAACCGGCAATGAAACTATTTTTGTGTCCGGATGCTGAAACTATAGTGAAAGAACCTCGTCGTAAATGAGGTCACCTGAAGGGGTAATTTAGTCCCACTCATTGAGACATGTACAAGGGCGTGCTGAAAAGTAATGCCTCCAAATTTTTTATTTGAAAGCTCTTCAGACTTTTCAGATAAAGCAAACTTTAATAACATTCCACATCTTTATTCTTCTTATCTACTACCCTGTCGACGAACACATTTCGCCCAACGAGAGACCAGTTTGTTGGTACTGCCACTGTAGAATGTTTGACTACGTTGACGGGGCCACAACCTCCCCTCTGCTTGCACAGCTTCATCATTATCTGAGTGAAGCCATAGAAAATGTTCTTCAAGTTTTGAAAATATGAAAATCGTATGGAGCTAAATCTGGACTGTAAGGACGATGGTTCACGACTGTGAACTCAAGACGTAGGATTGTTGGAGATGTTGCAGTGCCCGCGTGTGTTCTGACATTGTCATGCTGAAGGAGAACGTGCTGGGGTGCTGTCAGTTTTCTGAGAGTCTCGAAGTATCTCGTACAGTTTATGGTGATGAATTCAGGCACGAATTCCAAATGCACTACGTGCTGGACATTCCATAACAGTGTGAATATGACTTTGTCTGTTAATGGCATACTCTTGAACTTTGTTGGCGTCGGTGATCTTTTGTAGAGGAACTCCATTGATGTTGTCTTGTTTTCGGGATTAAAATGATGAAACCAGCTTTCATCACGTCTCACAGTATTGTTATGGAAGACAAAATAAATTGTCGACAGATGTCCAATCTCATCTGTTTCATTTTAAGAGTGAGCATTCCATGCACCCAATGTGCACACACTTTTCTGTAGCACAGTTCTGCAATAATGGACTGTACACGCAATCGTGATATACCACACTTACCAGACAGCTGTGTTCGTGTTATCCGACCATTTTGTCTGATGAGTTCATCAACGCGATTCCGATGAGTCTCGTCGGTTGTTGTACGCTGTCGTCCGCCGCGAGCTCTGTCATACACGTTGAGTTTAGCACCAGGTTTCCTTTATTACGAGAACGAACAATCCAATGCCGCACATTACTGATGTCGATACGGCCATAATCATGGACAGCTTTCATTCTTCCATCGGTTTCAATTGGAGGCACTTTTTGCGCTGCTAGAAACTCGATTATAGCACGACGTTTCTCACGCACCGACATACACTGACGGAAAAAAACCTGCATACACTGACGCAAAAGCACTGCAACACCAAAAAATTATTAACGTAGAGAAATGAAATTTCGGAAATAGGTCTAGGTAACATGAACGTAGTAAGTGATTAACATTGCAAAACCACAGGGTAACGTAAGTACCAGTTACGCCATTGCAAAAGAGAAACGCTGTTACATTAACAACCGCTGTAACCGCCAGACCGTTGAATGCAAGCATGCAAACTTGCATGTATTGCAGGTACCATCCAGTTTGTGGGATGGTGTGCCATGCATGTTGCACTTGGTTGGTCAATACAGGGACGATAACGCGATTTGTGGATGGTGCTGGATTTGTCGTCGGCTGATGTCCCATATGTGCCCGAGTGGAGAGACAGCTGGTGAGAGAGTAGGATAAGACAACATGTCGACAGACAGTAGAGCATGTTGGGTTACAACAGCTTTATGAGGGTGATCGTTATCCTGTTGGAAAAGACCTCATGAAATGCTGTTCACAACAGGTGGGATCACCAGAATGACGTACAGCTTTGTAGTAAGGGTGCATGGCAAAACCAAGAGAGTGCTCCTGCTGTCATACGAAATCACACTCGAGACTACAACTCCAGGTGTACATCCGGTGTGTATAGCACGCAGAGAGGTTGGTTGTAAGCTCTCAACTGGCCTCCTAACATTGTAACACTCGGCCATCACTGGCACCCAGGCAAAACCACTTTTCATCAGAAAAGAGAACAGACCTCCAACCTGCCCTCCAATGAGCTCTCGCTTGACTCCACTGAAGTGGCAAATGGCGATGGATTTCTGGCAATGAAATGCACGCTACAGGGCGTCTGTTTCGAAGCTGTCCTTGAAGTAATCAATTTGTAACAGTTGGTAGTTTCACTGTGGTGCCAGCTGCTGCGAGAATTGCTGCTTCAGATGCTGTACGACGGGCAAGAGCCATACGCTGATCACGATGGTCTACCTTCACAGTAGTGCCACATGACCGTCTGGAGCCCAGTCTTCTTGCGACTGTACATTCTCGTGACAATTGCTGTACGGATTCTGCTGCATCGCAGAAGGAAAATTCAGCTTCTCGTAGGCCTGTTACAAGATCTCATTGAAATTCAGTGAGGTGATAATAATGATGTCTTTGTCGCCTTAAAGGCAGTCTTGACTAACATCAACTCACCACGTCCAGCCTCAAAGGCAACTAACGCTCACGATCATTACAGAGTGCGTTTAAAGCGAACCTAATTTGCATGCCCATAGTGGGGCTACTGACGCCACTCTTATGCAACTGGTGCGAAATTTGATTAGATATCATTTTTTAGATATAGAAACACTCATACAAACTTTAGGTTATGTCGCACAACTCCTCCTTGCTGCTGCGATATTTTTTTCCTCTCAGTGTAGTTACGCTACATCCGGCCATGTTACACGCTACAGGTCCCAGCCCTATAGCGGCAGAAATTTGTAACTGCCGTTAGCGAGGATTTTTTTGTTGTTGCGATACTGTACACTATAGCATCACCAGCCTTCCGCGCTCTAACTGCGTTGGTGAGCCAGTAAATATAAACCATAGGGCAGCGACATTGAGTCACTGCAATACACTTTGGAGGTGTGGCGGTGAGACTTGGAGTCCCATACCACACAGCAACGGTGACAGTACTCTTTTGTCCGGCATAAAAAAGTAGTCCGACACGGGCAGGTAAGATTGGAAAGTCGTGGACGTGGAATGGAGGGCTAGTCCTGGCAAAGGAGGCAGCCGTGGTGGGTGTGCCAGACCCAGCGCTTGTCCTGTTCGTAAGCCGATTCCTCGAGGAAGTTCAGCGGAACCGGATGGCGATGACAGCGACGTGGATGTGTAGCGCCAACGTGGCGTAGCCCACGGACAGTGTCCAGTAGAGCAGCTACTTTCTCATGGAGCCGCCGCGCGTTGTTGCTTCCTCATGGAGAGTCACAATCCGCGTGAGTGGCGGGGAGTGTAGGCTCCACCTGAGCACCTTGTTCTGCAGGCGAAGCAACGTCCGCATCCTGGTGACGCTAATCGTGGCCCACACAGTGGAGCCATACGTCAGGGCAGCCAGGACAACGGCCCGGTAGATATGGAGGTTGGTAGGCAGGTAAAGTTGCCTACTGCGGAAGAGGGGGTACAATGCCCTGGTCAGCTTTTGTCCCTTGTTGGCGACACACTCTGCATGACAGTTGTAAAGTTGATGCATTAAGTTGTTCTGAAAGCGGTGCTGATATTCAAGATAATGAAAGCGGGTTAAAAGCTGTGAGCTGTCTGGGGAAGTTATCCTTGCATTACTATACAACTGTTTTACCAAGTATCCAGTCTAGCTTACCAAAATGCCAACCAGACTAACATTAATTATAATCTTTTAATAGTCATCTTACGACAACCAGTGATATAGAGAATTTAAATAAAAAGAAATAAATCAGTTTATATTTGGACATTTATTTTAACATTGATAATTGTTCCGTTAAAATTTCAGCATACTAAACTTGATTCATAACTAAACTGGTGCCTCATATAGGATTGTGAACATGTGAGTTTGTAATCTTACGGGACACATCAAATATAGAGCCAAGATTGGGAGACTGCATACAACACTGCATTCATAAAATAACACACGAAGAACGTTGAAACATATGCAAGAGGAAATTAACCACAACCAACTGATTCAATTTTCACCAAAGAAGTTACGGTCATAGTGCAATTCTGTCCGTCATGAAATTACCACACACTGGTATGCTAAATTCATACTAATTGTCTGTGAAATCTTCTCAAAAGAATAGCTGAGGGCTACTTCGATGATTACACCACATGCTTCACGTGCTCAACTTGGGCTACACAAAGAATGTAGCTTTGCAATAATTTTGATATTTAAAATAAATTACATCGAAACGCAATTTACAAAAGAAAAACCTCGAACTGGTTACTATCGTCATACTATTAACCTGATGGGTCAAACAATTGTATAAGCACGTGGTACTGGTCTCACAAAGTACACCCCACGTGGGTTGAACATAAAGAAAAGTTGTTATATTGAAAAATATTGTCAAGACGAGACGTTATACTCTCACGCACATTCGCATTTAAAATTGATGATGTTAGTTAGAGTTACGGATCATCAACATGTGGTTCCACGTTGCTCAAAATGGTTCAAATGGCTCTGAGCACTATGGGACTTAACATCTTAGGTCATCAGTCCCCTAGAACTCAGAACTACTTAAACTAACTAACCTAAGGACATCACACACATCCATGCCCGAGGCAGGATTCGAACCTGCGACCGTAGCAGTCGCGCGGTTCCGGACTGAAGCGCCTAGAACCGCTAGACCACCGCGGCCAACACTTTGCTCACAAAGTAGTGACAAAGCAACTACTGGAAGATAATCTGAACTTCATACTCGAATTACACTGCATTGCCATTTAAGATAACATAAGATATTTTAGATCTAAACCTGAAACAAAGCTGATTAAATTTTCAGTTAGGTTGAACTTAAGAAATCCATTGTCCTACAGACTTAGCAGAGACGCTCTTAGCCGGAGATCTTACCACATCAGACGCTCGCTGCGGACAGACTTGCCTGGGCCCCTACCGTGGGTGCCTCACAGATACAATCAGAAGTGACCAGAGAGGCAGCTTCCTATACCAACATAGCAAGGGACAGACAGGACCATACTAAGAATAGAAACCTCTTTGCTATTAGAAAGCGTAGCTACCTGTTCCGACATTGGCCCTACTGTTCTCTAGCAGACAGGCTTCTCTGCTACCATCAAGCATGCAACTAGAAATACATTCGCTCATTCATCGTCTCACACAGAAGGGAAATGGGATGACAGTATCTTATCTTATACAGTATATAAAAGAAAGCGGGTGTAGGTTCTGTATGAGACTGTGTGACATGAATTACGTATAAACTGTGTTGTAAAGTGTAGTAGTGTGACAGATCGTTCTTGTTTATGTGTAAAAGTAACACGTTCCACCACTCAGTCTCCTCCCAGATAGAGTCAGAAACACCACAGTAAATTTAGAAGTGGAATGTATGCCGTATATGACAACAGATTTGAGAAATTAACATGAAAGGAATCCAACAGAGACCTTTCACAGTGGAACAGCAGCTTGTGGACCCCGAGATAGGTGGTCTTTGGGGACCAGGGCACCTGCACGCCTGCAATCGAAATATTGCGGTGGAGGACTGTGTGGCGTTTCGTGAAATAGACCGACGTGGTTTTGGCGGCAGTAAGAGCGATTCTGTTTGTCCGGCACCAGGTGACGCTGGCGTCCACCTGTCGCTGGAGACGAGCGATGGCGGCGTCAGTGATACGTCCAGTGGTACAGAGTGCTGTGGCGGGGAAAGTCGGCCGAGGAATATGTATGAAAGGTAATACCTCAATCGGTACTGAGAACAGAATAAAACATTCGGAGGAAATAGTTTGGACCACGCCCTCGTACAAGCCACAGCGCCACTGCGCCACCTCGGCACCGCCGTGTCGGTGTATGTAGTGTGGTGGACCGCGAGAGACGGGAGAATGGTGTGAAGCGGCGGGAAGCTGGGAGCGGCCCGCGGCGCTGGCGGGGCAGGATGCGGCGTCATTAGGGCAGCGGAAATCGGCCAGCCTCGGCCGCCAGCGGCCAGCGGCCGCCGGACACCACAGACGACGCCGCCGAGCCGGCCCGGCGCTGAGCGGTGGCGCTGGCGGTGGCCCCCTATCCGTAGCAGCCGCCACGTCGTTGCTGCTCCGGCCTTTTTTTGCTCACCGTCGTCCTCGACGTCGCCTCTAGTCACGCGGTTGCCGATTTCCTCTGCCAGTACACTCCTCACGTAATTTCCGCTTGCTACACTAGCCGTTGATTCGTGCTGCTCTCTAATAACAGTGCTCCCCGTAATAATCATTGGCCTGGGTCCCACCGTTTTTATAAAACGACATTTTTCATTATATCGCTACGTAAGTGCTACAACATGTCACCACGCAAATATAAGTGGACCACGAAAAGAAATAGCAATTAGGATATTGAATAAAAGTATATCCGTTGTGGAACTGTGATTGTGAATTAATTTGGAGATTTATCTGGTAATAAACGTGCCACACAATCGCTTTTTATGATTTATTGAACCATGAACATGTTTTCGAGCCACTACATGCTCATCATCAGATGGAGGTTGTAATACTTCTCTATTTACGTGACCATTACGGCACTCCAACCCCAGTTCTCGATACTAGTAATGTCGTACTACTTTTCTACGAAGTAACAGACATATTTTTGTTACAATATTCACATTTGGTTTTATTAATGTATAAGTGCTCCTATGCATCGATATATTACAGTGATATGGTTCTTGTGTGTATTCATTCCTGTGAGACTGTCATAATCTTTGAGTTACTTGTAACCGTTTTGGCGCGAATTCGCACAGACCAGTCTTTGTTTCACTTTGGCAGAAGTTGTTATTTCGCTTTGTAAAAGAACCGTCAAGTCTTGTGTTTGGCTAAAGTGAAAGTTAGATATATGAAGATTGATACAAAACTGTTTTCTTGATGGTATGACAATTAAGAAGAAGTATATATGAATTTACAAGAAGTTTAATAAAAATGTGGATCGTGAACACCAAGTCAAAATTTATTTCTACCGTACCATTGTTCTGATCTGGGATTGTTTGATCACTAAGAATTTCCTGAAAAACGTATTTGTTAGGTCTTAAAATATTGCTAAAATACAGATATGGACCATCTAGCAGTCAAAGTGGGATCACCCTAGAATCAACAAGATGAGCTACAACAACTTCGACGAAATCTACGTGGAAATCAACTCAAGATAAGTGCCAAATTAATGACTTTTTTACAGTGACCTCATTATTTCCATTCTGACGATACCATCCGCAGTCAATAACTTTGTTGTTACCCTATAAAGCGAACATATGCTGCGTGAGCAACATTATTAATCTGATTTCTAACCTACTTTGCAAGTGGTGGTATTGTTAGAAGGTGTTACAAGATCATTACGTTGTGGACGAAGTGTAGCTAGACGCAGTGCTGGTGAAGCTGGAGAGAATAATGGAAATTTAGTAATCGGTGACGAAATATTTACGAACTCGGAAGCCTTTTTATTCATTTTTTTTGCAGTGTAAGTACCTAAAACATAAAAAACTTTCGGGTCCGTAAATGTTTCGTCACCGATTACTATATTTCCAATATTCCCTCCAACAGCACCAGCAGTGCATCTAGCTACGCTTGGTCCACAACGTAATGTTCCTGTAAAACCTCCATCTGATGACGAGCCTGCAGTGGCTCGAAAACATGCTCATGATTCAATATATAATAAAAAAGCCACTCGTTGCACATTTGTTACCAGATAAATTGCCACATTGAATAAAAGTATCAATCGCCCTTTGACTCTTTCGTTTTGCTGCTGATGTACATGGAACTGTCAACACTTTTCTCAGAGATTTGTAACCCTGTGTGTGTGTGTGTTTGTGTGTGTGTGTGTTAGATCGTTGCTCCAACGCCGACCCCTGCTCTTCTAGGACAACCTCCAAACAACTGTGCCCCCGACGGAGAGCCCTAATGCTCCCAGAACACATAAATGATTCAACTGACAGGATTAGCAGCGCTGCAAGATTGTTCACAGACAATTCTGTTATTTATAGGAAGGTTTTATCGGACGATCCTCAGGAAACGCCGAAAGAACTAAACCAAATTCAAACGGAAATTTTGATTAAGTCTTTTGTTTCTATTAAAAAAGGAGATGATTCTTATTTCTTATAATTAATTAGATTTTATCTTTACAACGTTGTTGCATGAGAAACATTGTAAGTGATGTACCTATGTTTTTCTTTCCAAATTCTGTCATTGCGCTTTTTAAAGATGTCCATTCCTCTTCAACTGAGGTGACTACTGAGCTATTCATTAGCGTAATATCTACAGCCTCCGAGAGCATCAAGCGTATCTCCTTATCATTATTTCCGTATGACACTTTTTTTGGAGCACTGATTTTTCCTGGCTTTCCTCGTCTGCATCAGTACTAAGTTGTGATCTGAGTCTATATCTATTCCTGGATAAGCCTTACTATCCAAACCTGATTTCAGAATCTCTGCCTGATCATGATGTAACCTATCTCAAATCTTCCCGCATCTCCCAGCTTTTCCCAAGTACACCTCCTCCTCTTGTGATTCTTGAACAGTGTATTCGCTCTCACTAGCTGAAATTTATAGCAGAACTCAATTAGTCTTTCTCCTCTCTCCGTTTTACTACGAGGCCCATATTCTCCCTTAACCCTTACATACCAGGTAAATTAGCTTCAACATGGCTGGCTCGCCTAGGAATGTCAATTCTGAGGGAATGTCTTCTACTCCAGAGGCGTTGTTTCACCTTAGCTCTTTCAGTGCTCTTTCAAATTCTCCTCACAGTGCCCTGTCTCGCAGCTCATTTTCATCTGCTTATTTTCTTCTTCTTATAGTATAGTGCAAGTTCATTTCCCCTGCAAAGACTCTGTATATATTTTTTCCATAATTCAGTCTTCACTTCTTGTTGTGTGTGTGGACCTGCCACCCAAACTTTTAATATTCATACAGATGCTTCTCTTGTCTCCAAGGCCTCTTTAATTTTCCTATAGATGGCATTGAAGTTTGCTCTACTCATGGATGCTCCTACTGTCTTGCATTCCTTGTCTAGCCATTTCTGCTTTGCCATTGTGCACTTCTTGTTAATCTAATTTTAAGACGTCAGTATCCCCTCTCCTGCTGCATCTGCTGCATATATACATACATAAATATATGTTTCAAGTAAGATTACGAAATCTAATGTAGACTTCTTGGTCGATATACTACAATTTCTACACGATCCCCTAATAAACACTTTGGGCGGACATAGGCTATATACACTCCTGGAAATTGAAATAAGAACACCGTGAATTCATTGTCCCAGGAAGGGGAAACTTTATTGACACATTCCTGGGGTCAGATACATCACATGATCACACTGACAGAACCACAGGCACATAGACACAGGCAACAGAGCATGCACAATGTTGGCACTAGTACAGTGTATATCCACCTTTCGCAGCAATGCAGGCTGCCATTCTACCATGGAGACGATCGTAGAAATGCTGGATGTAGTCCTGTGGAGCGGCTTGCCATGCCATTTCCACCTGGCGCCTCAGTTGGACCAGCGTTCGTGCTGGACGTGCAGACCGCGTGAGACTACGCTTCATCCAGTCCCAAGCATGCTCAATGGGGGACAGATCCGGAGATCTTGCTGGCCAGGGTAGTTGACTTACACCTTCTAGAGCACGTTGGGTGGCACGGGATACATGCGGACTTGCATTGTCCTGTTGGAACAGCAAGATCCCTTGCCGGCCTAGGAATGGTAGAACGATGGATTCGATGAAGGTTTGGATGTACCGTGCACTATTCAGTGTCCCCTCGACGATCACCAGAGGTGTACGGTCAGTGTAGGAGATCGCTCCCCACACCATGATGGCGGGTGTTGACCCTGTGTGCCTCGGTCGTATGCAGTCCTGATTGTGGCGCTCACCTGCACTGCGCCTAACACGCATACGACCATCATTGGCACCAAGGCAGAAGCGACTCTCATCGCTGAAGACGACACGTCTCCATTCGTCCCTCCATTCACTCCTGTCGCGACACCACTGGAGGCGGTCTGCACGATGTTGGGTCGTGAGCGGAAGACGGCCTAACGGTGTGCGGGACCGTAGCCCAGCTTCATGGAGACGGTTGCGAATGGTCCTCGCCGATACCCCAGGAGCAACAGTGTCCCTAATTTGCTGGGAAGTGGCGGTGCGGTCCCCTACGGCACTGCGTAGGATCCTACGATCTTGGCGTGCATCCGTGCGTCGCTGCGGTCCGGTCCCAGGTCGACGGGCACGTGCACCTTCCGCCGACCACTGGCGACAACATCGATGTACTGTGGAGACCTCACGCCCCACGTGTTGAGCAATTCGGCGGTACGTCCACCCGGCCTCCCGCATGCCTACTATACGCCCTCGCTCAAAGTCCGTCAACTGCACATACGGTTCACGTCCACGCTGTCGCGGCATGCTACCAGTGTTAAAGACTGCGATGGAGCTCCGTATGCCACGGCAAACTGGCTGACACTGACGGCGGCGGTGCACAAATGCTGCGCAGCTAGCATGCTACCAGTGTTAAAGACTGCGATGGAGCTCCGTATGCCACGGCAAACTGGCTGACACTGACGGCGGCGGTGCACAAATGCTGCGCAGCTAGCGCCATTCGACGGCCAACACCGTGGTTCCTGGTGTGTCCGCTGTGCCGTGCGTGTGATCATTGCTTGTACAGCCCTCTCGCAGTGTCCGGAGCAAGTATGATGGGTCTGACACACCGGTGGCAATGTGTTCTTTTTTCCATTTCCAGGAGTGTATTTTAATATACACAACATATATATTGTACTCGACCGATTTACTTCAAATTTCTACATTCAGATAAAACAATGAAGAAAATTAATGAAAGATGAAATGCCTGACAAACGAAATATATTATAGGAAACTGACTGTAATTGCTACCATGACAATAAATTACAGCGGCAGTAGAACCATCAGACGTCACTACATTGTGACACAAGGGAGAGCTCGAAAATTTGACAAAAACATGATTTCAAACATTTATTTATTGATTAGTCGCCGTTGTTACGTATGACAAATACCCTAGAAGAAATTTAAGTCTGCGTTTCAGAGCTATTTTTATTATTAAAACCCACAGTGGCAGACAAACGCTAAGGCAGGTCGTGGATATACCACCAACAGAAGTTACTCGATCGCGGGCCGATCAAAAGATCGAACAGAACCAAACGTTTCCCGAATTGTGGCGTAAACTGTTCGAACGGTTAGAGTCGTACTCAAACACAGCCAGACTTGAAAGTGAACTCAAACAGTAGAAGATGGATTCTCCAAAAACACACTGAAATACTTATCTTAAAATATAAAAAGAGATGGCACGACTCATCTTCTTGTCGTACAGGTGGAGAAGCATTCATTCGTCGCAGTCCGTTGATAGCGATTCAAATATGCCGTTCGATTTAAAGCGATTTCTATTTCCCATATGACTTGCATTCGCTATGAGTATCAACAAGGCACTCTGTGTGGCAGATATTAAACATCCCGGGCAAAGCCCGTCACTGCACCTCAGGTGTGTACTACGTCTGCTTTCAGACATTGAAACCTGCACTGCGAAACATCAGTTACCCGCACCTTGAAGTGCGTGCACCTCCCTATGTCCACATGACCTTTTTCGCTCCTTATCCTGTAAGGAATCGTTTTCTGCCGGTTGTCTACATTTAGTATAATCACCCACTATACATGAAGACATCGGCTGTCAATATTGCAAGGGACGATTTGACTACTCTGAGAATAAAATGTGGCCAAATTCGTTCCCAAAATCGATCGTCCTTACTAGAAATAAAGTGGTACACCTGTGTATTACGGTGCAGTTTTAATCATCATGAAAGATTTCCAGCTTTTCCTACACAAAATATTTTTCAGATTTTATTTTTTCGTTTTGAACTTTAATTCCCCTTTCAAAATTTACTTTGGTCTCCTCGTAATCATCTTCAGTGAAGGAAAGACCATGTGAAAGGATTTTTGGTCCCTTGTTAACCGTGCACCCGCCTTCACCAGCCGCAGTGGCCTACGCTGGAGTTCCGCCATCCTCTCGGGAGCTTCCAGCGCGAGCTCGGCGCCAGCGCTGAATGAGAGAGAAAGCGCCATCAATTAAGATGCCGGCCGTGACATTCGTGGGAGATGGCGGCGATACCGTCTGGGCAGGCGCGCAGCACGCACGCCGCGGGCGGCCGGCGGAAGGCCGACCCACGCGTCCGACATCCCGATGTCCAGGGGCGCGACGCCAAGCCTGCTGGCCGCCTCTCGCTCCCACGTCTTCAGCGCACTCGGCTTACGTGGCTGTCACCAGCACTAACCTGAAGGGCAGTGCTTCGTTAACAGGCCACGAAAACGAATGTACACTACTGGCCATTAAAATTGCTACACCATGAAGATGACGTGCTACTGACGCGAAATTCAACCGAGAGAAAGAAGATGCTGTGATATGAAAATGATTAGCTTTTCAGAGCATTCACACAAGGTTGGCGCCGGTGGGGACACCTACAACGTGCTGACATGAGGAAACTTTCCAACCGATTTCTCATACACAAACAGCAGTTGACCGGCGTCGTCTGGTGAAACGTTGTTGTGATGTCTCGTGTAAGGAGGAGAAATGCGTACCATCACGTTTCCGACATTGATAAAGGTCGGATTGTAGCCTATCGCGATTGCGGTTTATCGTACCGCGACATTGCTGCTCGCGTTGGTCGAGATCCAATGACTGTTAGCAGAACATGGAATGGGTGGGTACAGGAGGGTAATACGGAACGCCGTGCTGGATCCCAAAGGCCTCGCGAGCACTGAGGCAATAATCCCACCAACGCACTACGTTGAAGACACCCGTTTTGTGAAACACCGTGTCCTGCTGCCTGAAGTAGTCCGAAACGGACTGCTGCACATTATCGTCCGGCAGGAATCATCATCAGGTCTTTTTTCAAGGGGCCGAACGCGTGATAATCGCATGGGGAGAGATCACGACTACTGAGTTGGCGTAACTTCTGCGTTATGATACGATTGTACATGCAACACGGGGACGTATAATGCTATGAACAGACAGCACTCGTTGCGCACCATTACACCATAGCGATTTTCGACGTCATGTTGTCCCATACACTTTCTTCATTCTCCGATGGATTTCTACTGCTGTTTGTCGTTCGGTAGCCAACAAAAGAATAACAGTAGCTGGTCCTATTTGGATGCATTTGGTAATAACGTCGACGCAGAAAAGACACGAATGCCATGCTAATCCCTCGCCTACATCTCGGTGCTTATATACCCGCAGCAGCAACTCCCTCAGACAGAATCTTTTTCATCGACCCTGACATTTTGTAAAAACCGCCTAGAACAAATAGTACGGAAAGCAACCAATGGTGGAAATATACTGGTGTGCAAAACATAAGGATGAGATTAACTTTCGCATGATGTGTCATTGCCAAGTAACATAACTCGGGGAAGCTTGGACCGTACATAGCATACAGTATGATATACAGGATGAGTCACTAATTATTGTCACCTAGAGTTAGATTAGATTAGATTAGTACTTGTTCCATAGATCATGAATACGACACTTCGTAATGATGTGGAACGTGTCAGGTTAATAAAAGGTGTCCATAACAAGATATTACATTACACAAAATATTACATGACACTTTTTTTGGGGGGTTGGGGAAATTACCCACTTACTATAAGCAAGAATTCATCTAATGAGTATAAGGAGTTGCCATTAAGAAATTCTTTTAAATTACTTTTAAATGCTATATGGCTATCTGTCAGACTTTTGATGCTATTAGGTAAGTGACCAAAGACTTTTGTGACAGCATAATTTACCCCTCTCTGAGCCAAAGTTAGATTTAACCTTGAGTAGTGAAGATCATCCTTTCTCTCAGTGTTGTAGCAATGTACACTGCCATTACTTTTGTATATTTCATAAGTATATATATATATATATATATATATATATATATATATATATATATATATATATATATATATATATAGTGAGGCTACAGTGAAGATCTCTAGCTCTTTAGCTCTTTAAATAAGTAACTGCAGGATGATCTTGGATGAGCTCCAGCAATTATTCTGATTACACGCTTTTGTGCAATGAACACTCTTTTACGCGATGATGATTTATCCCATAATATGATGCCATACGAAAGCAGAGAATGAAAATAGGCGTGGTAAGGTAATTTACTGAGATGTATATAGCCAAAATTTGCAATGATCCTAGTAGCGAAAGTATCTGAACTCAAATGTTTCAGCAGTGAACTCAAACTCAAACTATTGTCGAATCAAGTGACTGTGAATGATGTATTACTTCGAAGAACAAGTCGATATGCTTCTCATTTACGGGGAATGCCAACGAAATTCAGTGAGAGCTAGAGACTTATATGCTGAAAGATATCCTCAACGCACTCACCCTACACGACATACCTGTACATTTAAATATGTGCATGATAAACTAGAACAATTGGATCTTTAACGCACCGGAAACAAATCAGGCAAAGGAAAGTTACTAACAAGGAAACGGAAATTGCCACTGTGGTTCGAGATAAAAAAAAAATGGCTCTGAGCACTATGGGACTTGACTTCTGAGTCAGAACTTAGAACTACTTAAACATAACTAACCTAAGGACATCACACACATCCATGCCCGAGGCAGGATTCGAACCTGCGACCGTAGCGGTCGCTCGGTTCCAGCTTCAGCGCCTAGAACCGTCGGCCACTCCGGCCCGCGGTTCGAGATCCTTGTGTTAGTTTGCATCAAATTGCACAGTAGTGTTGTTCGTATTCTGCATCGCCATAAATATCATCCTTAGCGTAACAATCTCCACCAGGAATTAACTGATGCGGACTGTATGCATCGCACTAAATTCTGCCGATGAGCTAAACTTCACATTCAAAGGAATGACACATTTATTAATTTGATTTTATTTACTGACGAGGTTACATTCACGAACCATGGAAATATTAATTTGCATAACATGCATTATTGGGCAACTGAATGTCCATGTTTACTGCGACAAGTTGCACACTAAAAGTCGTGATCGGTGAATGTATGGTGTGGGATTCCGGAGGACAGAATTATAGGCCCCTATTTCCTAGAAAGAAATTTTAATGGTAGGAGGTACACCACATTCCTGCAAGAATCATTAGGTCTGTTATTGAAAGAAATACCTTTAGGAACAAGGAACAGAATGTGGTATCAACACAATGGGTGAACGGCACATTTTTCGCTGATATCCAGAAAAGAGTTGCAGAGACCATTCCCAAATCCTGGGATTGGAATTGGAGGAGGTGTGTCGTGGCTGGCTCGTTCGCCAGACTTGACGCCTCTGGATATTTCCTTGCGGGGATTCGCAAAAGACATTGTTTACAAAGACGTTCCAACTACATCTGAAGATATTCGAGAGAGAATTGTCAGAGCATGTTCTTCGAAAAGTGCCGATATGGTAAGGGATACAACTCAATCCATGATAACAGGACTGCAGCACCGCATTGATTCCAATGATCATCACTTCGAACATCTTCTGTAAATGGACGTTCATGCCACCTTTTTGATCTTCGTTGACCTTCAAAGATATTACTGTTACACATCATTGGATTCATCACGATAGCTGCTATCAGTAAATAAGTAGCAAACTATAGCATCCTATTTCAAAAAACGTTGTTGACCTTCATATCTCTGACGCGACCCCAACTAGCAACAAAAAAACAACGTCATATTATGGCCCCCGTTATCCCATGCAACTTTTGTCCCACAAACTTTTCAGCTCCTATCATACTTTCAGAGTTTCTTCTTAGTGGTAATAGTTACTGACTCACCCTCTGTATATATATATAGTCCAAGTTTCTTCGAGCTATATTACTTGGCATTGACACATTATACGACAGGTACTTTCGTCCTACAGTTTTGCACACCAGTGCATATGGGGTTTGTTAGAAACTAATAGCCCCGATCTCTTCCACGATGATCACTCTCAGTATCAAATCAGCAAACATAATCCAGTTGTAGCAACGGTAATCACCACGGTTTAAATGTGATGGAATGAATAATAATTAATGGGTCGCTGTAACATGGATATCATTTCGCAGAAACACGGTAAAAAATGAGGTAACAGTAATGTAAGTGGTGGTTTCTCAACAATGGTGGACGAAGAGTTCCGGTATATTTACCATCGTTCTGCCAAAGGCCTTGTCAAAACGGGTGCTGTAGAAGACTGAGCAAGCTCTTGCCTATGGAATGCGACACTGCCCTCAAAATATGAAATAATCTGTAATGAACAAGGATTTGAGGATCCAGAAGGTAAAGGAAAGTACTGCATCAAAGACACATAATGCGTATTCATACTACATATGGCCTGTAAGTGGCAAAAGATTTCGGATTAGTCCAACATTCGGATCTCCAGGGGAAGGTGAAGGGGCGGGGAGCAGCTTAGAAGGAGATAACCATCACCAGTATCTGAATAATCAACGAAAGCATAGATTCGACGGATCGGAGTGTCTAATGTCAAAAGTCTGAATGTGATATGGATGCTAGAATATTTGAAAATCGAAATGCAAAGATTCATTCAGGATACAGCTGGCGGTCATTAAATGGAATGAAAAGAAGGATTTCAGCTGGGCTAAATCTAGGGTAACATCAACAGCAGCAGAAAAATTGTATAAGGGAGTACCATTCGTCATGAATAGGAAAGGAAAGCAAGGAGTGAGTTACTCTGAAGAAACAGTTCAGTGATGGGATTACTCTCTTCAGTACAGACACCAAACCAACAAGAATTCAGATGTGCATACCGAAGTCAAAAGCTGAACATGAAGAGAGAGAGAGAATATATATGAGGATATTGTACTTATAATTCACTAGGGAAAAGGGAGATGAAAATTTAACACGTGCAGTCATGCTGATGCCTTCATCTGTATATACTCATATTTATTTTTTTGCGACAGTTTTGATGGTTCGGTTCACCATCTTCAGGTTTCTGAAGACGCTGAAACTTCTACAAAACATATCTGGAAAATAGAAGAAAAGATGAAATTGTGTTTTGCTTCAGGTAGACCCCCTACAAAAACCAATCTATAATCACTTTTTTAAATAATGAAATGATAATTACAGTAGACTGAACCAGTTTTCATTACTTTTATGTGTGTGACCAATATAGTATTGAAACTGTTAAACATCAGCTACAGAAAATATGACCACTGAAACAAATTTGTGATACTTGTTGGAAACCCAAACAGCCTATAATGAGTGTGTCTGGTGTTGCTCAGGACTGTATTTCCCTAACATCTGTCACATAAAATTGTCAAAAGCTGTTGTGTACACCGTGGCATTTGCATGATGTGGAAGACAAAATTTTGGTTAGAACTCAAATATGTGTTAAATAAAAGCTATCCGTATACTGTAGGGACATTATTTGTAACGTAATGGATTATACAGGATATGAACAAGGTAACGCTAAGTAAACTGTGTACCTGTCACTGGCTATGTGACAAAATTTTAACTTAATGAAGGTGTAAATAATTCTACAGACCTGTAAATGAGCTCCAATCTGATATAAGCATATCATTTGTGTCTTAAAAACAGTTTGCGATAATAGCTGTAACAGTAGTTGGTTTACAATAAAAAGTACAGCATACATATTAGATCACAATGTAAAATTTTATGCGAAGGACCAAAAAATGGTCAATTTTTAAAGGTATGGTGTTAACTTTTTAAATGGGAGAATGCCTTTAGACTTCTAGTAGAGGTCCATAATTATTGGTGTCCACGAAAATGTGTTCAACTCCGTATAATATTGGAGAGGCCAATCATGTTCAAGATTATCTGCCACAGGCAAAACATAAATTTAATCATAGTATGTATACATACCTTCCATCTGTGGTGCATATGATTGTATCACATCAACGTACTTGTTAGTAGGAAAAAAAGTCTTAAGATATCAGAATCAGGGTTCATGTAATTGTATACCTAATATCACAGAGTATGCTGATCTCTGACAAATGAAGTATATCTAACAACACGATATATGGGAACCATTAGAGTTAGTGGTGAGGGTTATTTCATGGCGTTTATTTCGTATAATGTTCTTAAGAACTGATAAGATAAATCTGATAGAAAAAATAGGGTTAAATGATAAGCACATATGATGAAACATAGGACTAGCCACACAAAGAAAATATGATAATTGTATGGGTTTCTCCACTGAGAAATACAATGAGTTCATATAAAGTATAGTAAAATTTAAATAAAACTATTTGTTAATTAAGTGTCATTGTCCTCTGAGTTCAAAGAAAGTAACATAAACCTTACTCGCTGCTACATATATATTTGTCTTCAACTGGGCCTCGAAATTTGGACATTACTAAGGTAATTTCTGTTACAAGCCATGAACTGTAGTTTATTACTAAAACCATGCATCTCATTCTATTACATTATGTCTATAAAATACTTTTTGTAATTTACGTCCTTTTTACTCATCGGTTAGGTCAGTGATCAAAACATTCTGCAATATTTGTAATGCTACTAGATGAACCTCTGATTCTGATAAATCAAGACCTTATTTCCTAGTAACAATAAAGTTGATGTGATACAAGTGTATACAACACAGACGAAAGGTATATGGAGATACTGCGATTAACTTTATATATTGCTCATGACCAGAAAGTCGTGATTATGATTGGATCTTCATATATAATGTTCAACATCACTTAAGCAGGCACGGATAATTTTACACACTCGTTGGAGGTATAATGGTATTCTCAGACGGAAAAAGTGATCGTCATACGTGTACAACCTTGTACATAGTGACTTAATACAAATGTTGTACTTTTTGTAGTAAATCAAGCACCCTGACTTTCAAGTCAGCCTACATCCATTATCGCATGCTGTATTAATGACGCTCATACGTTTATATCAGATTTGGATCCGTTTCCAGATTGAAACACTTGTGTAGAATTATTTACCTCTTTGTTAAATTAAAGTTTTATTACTTAGACGAAACGAAATAATACATATAACCACAAACATTATAGAGATACGTATATTTTCATCGTATAGCCAGAGACAGGTATACAATTTATTCTGTGTTGCCTCGTTCACACCTACCGTACTTGGACGAAGTGTGTGGAGCATATTATGTAGCCATGTGTAATCATTTACATTACTTATAATATTTCTTCCGTATATTATCTTCCTTTCTAATATGTGCTTTGGGACCCACCACATTAACAGTACAGGAAGTGCTCTACCACACACTTCTGTCCCAACTCATGCAAGTGATACAGTGTAAACAAGAGACTTTGGAAGTTTTATGTGACCGAAACCAAAAGAATACAGTCCTCAATAGCGCTGCACACCTACAGCATAGACTGTTCGGTTTTCCAACAATTACTCCATATAATTTGCAGTGGAGTTTTTTTCTGCCATTGATGTTATGCAATTTTAATACTATTTGGTCATACTCACATCCGTTGTGAAAAGTGGTTCTACATAAAATTGTTAATATTTCATCATTTAAAACAGTGAATATAGATATTATGATTTTTTTTTTTCATAGTATGATGAATGAATGATATTTTCTTCATCTGGGAACCTGAAGATAGGGAACTGTGCCAACGAAAACCGTCAGAAGATATATGAACTATCATGCTCAAGAGTATCCGAATGACCTGGACCTCGTCCCATCTGATTTGTATGCAACCCACACAAGGTACCTGTTTTGCAAGTCGACTAATTTCATTTCGTTTCAGTCTTTTGAATACACAAATTAGTTACTAGGTTACTATAAGAGACTACTTATAAAACTTTGCTCTGAATGCCGATCTGCCGAGATGTAAATTAATACCACAATAATTAAAATCTCAGTTAACACGTTATTAGAGGTGATACAGTCCTTAACGCTTGTAAACTCAAATTTGTTACAAAAAATAACATTTCAAAAAGCAAGGTTCAACTTTAAATTACATGAGAAACATTTTTGTACTGGACTGGTATCTGGCGTTCCAATCCAGCAACGATCCTCTTTGTTAACTGACCATGTAAGGTCTTAAACATGGTTTCAGTTACGAATAACAAAGTGTGCTCATGTTCAAGCGTGAAACGACGTGGAGTAAATTTTTATGTTGAACGGGGATTTTAACCCTGCAACTAATAGATTGTTAACTAAACGGAGTCATATGTTAGATATCGAAATTTTTCACCAATAGTGAGTTCCATTGTGTATTCCATGTGCGAAAAGGAAGAAATCGTGTAGCCAACGAAGTAAAGACTGAACAACGTATCAAATGCCTTGACGTGGGAAATTCAAAGAACAGAAACAGATATGCTGAATCATTGTGTAATATGCTGGCAAGCATCACAGGCAACCACAGCGTAAATACAAACGCACCAAATGTCAGGTCGACAGTAGAAGAAGACGGAACACTGTCCAGGAAGAAACTAAACCCGAACCCACTGATCAAATACATTATAAAATTATTTGTCATCTTTGTGAGAAACAGAACCTCCATGGAAAAGAAAGCGATATGCAGAAAGAGCCAAAATATTCTGGCCCAATGTGAAGGGAAAAACGAGATGGGACATAACGACACAAATAGAAAACATGACTGACCACAAAGACAAGGGAGAAACGAGATGGACAGTAAAAGGGCCTATAAGAAGAATAATAGAAAGAAGAAATGGAGTTTCTGGAAGTGGCTAGGAAGAAAGGAAAACAAGGAACGGACAGAATGCCTACATCTAGACAATGAAGACTGAAAGAAGGACATACTCTCAATTTCAGAAAAAAGTTGAAAGTGCAATGATTACAAGGTGTGACAAACACAACACGTTATAGTAGCGAAGTTTGATAGCAAGCAACAGTTAATAGAGGAAGATTATGGTGATAGAAGCTACAGATGGTAACGTGAATTACGAAAGGGATACACAGTGATGGACATGTCATGATAAATGGAAAAAGTTTATGGCTGGATCTGCGGCCTGTTTGTGAAAAATGTGAAAACGCCATGAGGCTAGCTAAATTTAAGGAAACGCATGTGTTAACCATGGCAATAAGACATCCGGTTAGCTACATTCATCCAAAAGGCACTGCTACAAATATCTCTGTCATGGAGGAAGTTGATCATATTCAGCCTAGTGACAACAAATTGCCAACAAATACGAACATAGTACGGACACTGACACTTGAATACCTGTAAAAGCAATTAGTGATGACACGCGGTCGAACTGTAAATGGTTATACATTAGAATGACCCCATAACTATATTCTCACAGGTTCCCATAAGATTTGCATGCAATCAAATCGTACCCCAACGGCGATGGAACAGCGGTAAATGATTAAAATTGGCCAGATAAATGAGACACGCAGTGCCGTGATGATGCAAGAACTTGGGAAAATGTTAGAGAAGTTGGAACTACACTACATACGCAGGAGCCACATTCCAGAAACGGGGCATTAGCCTACACGCCAGTTACAGCACTGATCATAACATCAGGTCGAAATCCAATAGCCGCAATTGTGGAGTCACATAAAGACATAACAGTGACAAAGGTATATCTATTCTCTGACGAACACGCGG
Source organism: Schistocerca gregaria (assembly GCF_023897955.1). Classification (NCBI taxonomy): domain Eukaryota; kingdom Metazoa; phylum Arthropoda; class Insecta; order Orthoptera; family Acrididae; genus Schistocerca; species Schistocerca gregaria. The sequence continues at coordinate 428,044,513 of NC_064922.1, forward strand.
TGACGATAGAAATAATGATTGCTTCAGGAAAATATTACATAATTAGTCAATATTTTCAGTACAGTCAGGAGATACAACCACATATAGACAACCTAAAGCCAGCAGCAATACTGGGTCGACACGACAGACACATTCTCGCAATGGACGCAAACGCGAAATCGACAATGTGGCATAGCAGAGAAACGGATGAAAGAGGAGTCTGCCTTCAGGACGCACCACAGTAACTTGGCCTTCATGTCATGAACAGACCTGTCAACCCATCTGCTTTCCTAAATAACGCAGGTGTGGCAACAAATATAGCTATCATTCTCGCAAACTCGGAAGTCAGTGACCACATTGTCAATTGGAAACTGTGATGGACTTATAGTACGTCAACAAAATCTCATTTACATAAAAATGACAATCGCATATAATGAATTAGATGCTGACATCCGGTCCGAGCGACTATACACTCTACGCAAAACGAATTGGGAACTTTTAAAGCTAGAATTCAAGAGGAAGCGCATTTGACGCTGACGCCAAAGCGGACGAATTGATGCAGGCGTTGCAGACGGCGCAAGACTAGGCGATCCCAACATTCGTCAAGAAGTCAAAAGAGACTTTAAGGCAGAAAACAATACAGGTAAGGAGATACTACCAAAAATCCTTAGGGGAAACATAAAGACAAAGAAGGCTGAATTTCTATCGAACAGTCAACAATATACAGGGTGTTCCAAAAAGGTACGGCCAAACTTTCAGGAAACATTCCTCACACACAAAGAAAGAAAATGTGTTATGTAGACATGTGTCCGGAAACGCTTACTTTCCGTGTTAGAGCTCATTTTATTACTTCTCTTCAAATCACATTAATCATGGAATGGAAACTCACAGCAACAGAACGTACCAGCGTGACTTCAAACACTTTGTTACAGGAAATGTTCAAAATGTCCTCCGTTAGCGAGGATACATGCATCCACCCTCCGTCGCATGGAATCCCTGATGCGCTGATGCAGCCCGGGAGAATGGCATATTGCATCACAGCCGTCCACAATACGAGCACGAAGAGTCTCTACATTTGGTACCGGGGTTGCGTAGACAAGAGCTTTCAAATGCCCCCATAAACGAAAGTCAAGAGGGTTGAGGTCAGGAGAGCGTGGACGCCATGGAATTGGTCCACCTCTACCAATCCATCGGTCACCGAATCTGTTGTTGAGAAGCGTACGAACACTTCGACTAAAATGTGCAGGACCTCCATCGTGCATGAACCACATGTTGTGTCGTACTTGTAAAGGCACATGTTCTAGCAGCACAGGTAGAGTATCCCGTATGAAATCATGATAACGTGCTCCATTGAGCGTAGGTGGAAGAACATACTGATGAAACTAAAATGAGCTGTAACATGGAAATTAAGCGTTTACGGACACATGTCCACATAACATCTTTTCTTTATTTGTGTGTGAGGAATGTTTCCTGAAAGTTTGGCCGTACCTTTTTGTAACACCCTGTAGAGAACTATTACACCAAACAAAGAGTAGAAAAGTGGGAGGCGTACGTTAAGGACCAAATGGTAACAGACTTTTGGAGTTTCCCACGTGCAACAAATAAGGTTACGGTCACGTATTACATTATCAGAGCTGAGTCGACACGAGTGCACAATGACGACAAACTGGAGACGACAGTGCAGTGCCTACTCAGAACTTTGTTGCCGGGCGATACAACGATGGAAGACACAGCGTGCCATCAGCATCTTCCCACTGAATTGCTGGAGTACCACATGAATAATAGAGTTGTGATTTCATTTGCCCAGGAGGAAGTGAGGCTGGCAGTAATGAAGTTAAAGAAGAAGAAAGCATCAGGGCCTGATAGAATACTGGCAGAAATGTTGCATCAGCTAGTGGACCAAATTGTACCGTACACAACATTGTCATTAAACGAATGTCTTTTGAGGGGTCGGCTGCCCCAATCTCAAAAATCTCGAATGTCATTATACTAAAAAAAGAGGACAGACAAAGACACAACTGAACCGAAATCTTAGAATTGTTTGGTAAATTCTCTAGCCAAAGTACATAAGAAACCTCTGTGCCACCGTCTGAGGGACCACGGAGAGCTAGTAGGCATGAGCGCCCTGCAGTATCGTTTCAGGAAAAGGAAATCCACCGAGGATGCGATAAATCTCGCAATCACCTCAAACGACAAGTATGTTATAGGCTTAATGACCATGTAGTTGGGCCCTTTGATAATTTGTGGTAGCGTACCCTGTTGCGAGGCCTGAAACATATGGACATATGGACTGTCCTAGATGTCTTATAACAGGCATGAAGGTGCAATTAGAATTACCTGGAAAAAGACCTGTGAAAGACATCGCCAAATGCTCCCCACAGGGCTGTGATTGCGAGCCAGGGTTCTGGGATGTTGGCATAGGGCTACTACTGAACGAACTTCAGTGTATAAGAAACACTCGAGACTGCATCGCATAGGCAGATGATCTGCTAGTTGTAGTATCTGCCAACACAAGGGCTGAATTAGAGGAAAATACTAGGGTAGTTCTAGAAATACTAAGTGAGCGGTGCATAGAAAACAATTAATCAATGACCAACCTGTGAAAAGAAATGTAAAGGTACAATGGGATTAATGTCGATGAAAAGCAAAGCTTTCACGCTTTGCCAGAGAGGCATTAAAATCCTAAATAAAACAGCAACAACTCGCCAAAGAAATTTTCATCTGTCATTAAGTGCAATAAGAACGTACAATAACGCAGTCTTACTCGCTGTTGTGGGTTACGGATCAAGCGTCTGGGCTCATAGAGCCAGGAAGGTAAGGACAGCAATGGCTCTATTACGAGAGCAGAGAAGTTACTCCGTGTACTTGTGGTACGAGTCCTTGTGCAGAACAAATATGAGGTATGTGCATCTGGAGGTCCCTTCGTTACTCCTCGCTGTTGGAGACGGACGTTACACTACGATAAAGACATTAGTTTTAATACAGCGAACAGAAACGTCAGTGGCCGCACGGACAGTTCATAATTTTGTGTAAAGAAAAATGGGGCCCGAGGAAGGTCTGAATACGGATCTCCCCCTCTGCAGTCCAACACCGTAACCCCATAATCACGACGCCGTGTCTACTCAAAGTCGGTCGATGTTGCATATCCTGAGCTTGGACTGTTCATTGTTTCCATTTCGCTTCTTTCTTCGTAGTTCAGTACACTATCTTCCTGCTTTCATGCTTCATTTGTGCTTAGTTTTTGACAGGCTATTTACGGGGCCTTCTTACCACTAAATCTGAGAAGGGTGCTGCGATGGGGATTTTCTTTTGTTAGTTATTACTATCGCATTTTAAATGCACTATGTGATCAAAAGTATCCGGACACCCCCAAAAACTTACATTTTTCATATTAGGTGCAGCGTGCTGCCACCTACTGCCAGGTACTCCATATCAGCGACCTCAGTAGTCATTACTCATCGTCAGAGAGCAGAATGGGGCGCTCCGCGAAACTCACGGACTTCAAGCGTGGACAGGTGATTAGGTGTCAACTGTGTCATTGGTCCGTATGTGAGATTTCCAAACTCCTGAACATCCCTAGGTCCACTGTTTTCTGATCTGATAGTGAAGTGGAAACGTGGGGGGACACGTCCAGCACAAAAGCGTACAGGCCGACCTCATCTTTTCACTGACAGAGACCGCCGACAGTTGAAGAGCGCCGTAATGTGTAATAGGCAGACTTTTATCCAGACCATCACACAGGAATTCCAAACTGCATCAAGATCCACTGCAAGTACTATGACAGTTAGGCAGCAAGTGACAAAACATGGATTTCATGGTCGAGCGGCTGCTCATAAGCCACACATCACGCCGGTAAATGCCATACGACTCCACGCTTGGTGTAAGGAGCGTAAACATTGGACGATTGAACAGTGGAAAATGTTGTGTGGAGTGACGAATCACGGTACACAATGTGGCGATCCGATTTTAGGGTGTGCGTATGGCAAATGACCAGTGAGTGTCATCTGTCAGCGTGTGTGGTGCCAACAGCATCTGCACAAACACCAAGTTTTCTGGAATTCTGACTCCCAGGAGAGTACTTCAAATTCCTTGGTCCTACGTTCCCATCAGAGGCTGGCATATTTCATGTTGTCGCTCTTCACTTGATTTACTTCAGGCTCTGCAGACCGTGAATTCAGCATGAAGTTGCTATAGTCACGAACACACATATTTTGACCTCTGTTGACTGCTCCACTTTAGCTTTGCACGGCTTTGTCACATGTTTCACAGAAAACAGGACGACGGACATTTATCAACAGGCGTACAAGTTCTCCATCTGTTTCCCAGTACACCAGCATGGAGTCGGGGTCAACAACCCACTCACTGTCACTCATCGTAAGGCGGCTGGAGGCCGCGCCGCGTTACCGCTTTTTCAAAGCTTGAGCCGCCATAAGCTGCCTATTATCGCTTCCCTTCGCCTTTCCCCAGCCGGCAACAGTCAACTCTAAATGTTTCCATGGGGTAAACTAGCGTCCAGTAAATCGATGCGTTTCCACAAAGTTTTCATGTCATGTGAACTACTTTAAAACCATCACCCGACAATAATTATTCCAATATGTCCATACTATATCCTCTACAAGATGCATTGTGCCTTGTCAGTCATTTTTTGTTCAGCCCTACTGTTCGCTCAACGTCAGTTAAGTGATGTTTAATGACTTCATGTAAGGGGCATAGTTCTTGCCATCTTACAAGAGGCCAGACAAACGTGTGGTTCCTGAAGAGGGCAGCAGCCTTTTCAGTAGTTGCTGGGGCAACAGTCTGGATAATTGACTGATCTGACCTTGTAAAACTAATCAAAATGACCTTGCTGTGCTGGTACAGCGAACAGCTGAAACCAAGGGGAAACTATAGCCATAATTTTTCCCGAGGGCATGCAGCTTTACTGTATGGTTAAATGATGATGACTTCCACTTGGGTAAAATATACCGGAGGTAAAATAGTCCCCCATTCGGATCTATGGTCTAGGACTACTCAGGAGGACGTTGTTATCAGGAGAAAGAAAACTGGAGTTCTACAGATCGGAGCGTGGAATGTCAGATCCCTTAATCGGGCAGGTAGGATAGAAAATTTAAAAAGAGAAATGGATGGATTAAAGTTAGATATAGTGGGAATTAGTGAATTTTTGTGGCATGATGAACAAGACTTCTGCTCAGGTGAATACAAGGTCATAAATACAAAATCAAATAGGTGTAATGCAGGAGTATGTTTAATAATGAATAACAAAGTAGGAATGCAGGTAAGCTACTACAAACAGCATAGTGAACGCATTATTGTGGCCAAGATAGATACGAACCCCACACCTACCACAGTAGTACAAGTTTATATGCCTACTAGTTCCGCAGATGACGAAGAGATTGATGAAACGTATGATGAGACAAAAGAAATTATCCAGACAGTGAAGGGAGACGAAAATTTAATAGTCATGGGTGACTGAAACTCGATAGTAGGAAAAGGAAGAGGAGGAAACGTAATAGGTGAATATGGAATAGGGGTAAGAAATGAAAGAGGAAGCCGTCTGGTAGAATTCTGCACAGAGCATGGCTTGATTAATAGCTAACACTTGGTTTAAGAATCATAAAATAAGGTTGTATACATGGAAGAAGCCTGGAGATACTGGAAGGTCTCAGGTAGTTTATATAATGGTAAGACAGAGATTCAGGAACCAGGTTTTAAATTGTAAGACATTTCCAGGGCCAGATGTGAACTCTGACCATAATCTATGGGTTATGCACTCTAGATTAAAACTGAAGAAACAGCAAAAAGGTGGGAATTTGAGGAGATGGGGCCTGGATGAACTGAAAGAACCAGAGGTTGTAGAGAGCTTAAGGGAGAGCATTAGTGAACGGCTGACAAGAAAGGGGGAAAGAAATACAGTAGAAGAAGAGTTGGTAGCCGGCCGTGGTCGCCAAGCGGTTCTAGCCGCTTCAGTCTGGAACCGCGAGACCGCTACGGTCGCAGGTTCGAATCCTGCCTCGGGCATGGATGTGTGTGATGTCCTTAGGTTAGTTAGGTTTAAGTAGTTCTAAGTTCTAGTGGACTGATGACCTCAGATGTTAAGTCCCATAGTGCTCAGAGCCATGTGTGAAGAATTGGTAGCTTTGACAGATGAAATAGTGAAGGTAGCAGAGGATCAAGTAGGTAAAAATACGAGGGCTAATAGAAATCCTTGGGTAGCAGAAGAGATATTGAATTTAATTGATGAAAGGAGAAAATATAAAAATGCAGTAAATAAAGCAGGCAAAAAGGAATACAAACGTCTGAAAAATGAGATTGACAGCAAGTGCAAAATGGCTAAGCAGGGATGACTAGAGGACAAATGTAAGGATGTAAAGGCGCATATCACTAGGGGTAAGATAAATACTGCCTAGAGGAAAATTAAAGAAACCTTTGGAAAAAAGAGAAACACTTGCATGAGTATCAAGAGCTCAGATGGAAACCCAGTTCTAAGCGCAGAAGGGAAAGCAGAAAGGCGGAAGGAGTATACAGAGGTTCTACACAAGAGCGATGAAGATAAAATAGGATATATGATATTTCGTGAAGAGTTTGACAGAGCACTGAAAGACCAAAGTCGAAACAAGGCAGTTTGGATTCCGTAAAAATTTTGGAACACGTGAGGCAATACTGACCCTCCGACTTAGCTTAGAAAAAAGATTAAGGAAATGTAAACATACGTTTCTAGCATTTGTAGACTTAGAGAAAGCTTTTGACAAAGTTGACAGGAATATTCTCTTTCAAATTCTGAAGGTGGCAAGGGTAAAATACAGGGAGCGGAAGGCTATTTACAATTTTTACAGAAAACAGATGGACGTTATAAGAATCAAGGTTCATGAAAGGGAAGCATTGGTTGGGAAGGGAGTGAGACAGCGTTGTAGCCCATCCCCGATGTTGTTCAATCTGTATATTGAGCAAGCAGTAAAGGAAACAAAAAAAAATCAGAATGGGAATTAAAATCCATGGAGAAGAAATAAAAACTTTGAGGTTCGCCGATGACATTGTACTTCTGTTAGAGACAGCAAAGGACATGGAAGAGCAGCTGAACGAAATGGACAGTGTCTTGAAAGGACGAAATAAGATGAACATCAACAAAAGCAAAACAAGGATAATGGAATGTAGTTGAAGTAAATCAGGCGACGCTGAGGGAATTACATTAGAAAATGAGACACTTAAAGTAGTAGATGTGTTTCGCTATTTGGGGAGCAAAATAACTGATGATGTTCGAAGTAGAGAGGATATAAAATGTAGACTGGCAATGGCAAGGAAAGCATTTCTGAAGAAGAGAATTTGTTAACATCGAGTGTAGACTTAAGTGTCAGGAAGTCGTTTCTGAAAGTATTTATATGGAGTGTAGCCATGTATGGAAGTGAAACGTGGACGATAAATAGTTTAGACAAGAAGGGAATAGAAGCTTTCGAAATGTGGTGCTACGGAAAAATGCTGAAGATCAGATGGGTAGATCACATAACTAATGAGGAGGTATTGAATAGAATTGGAGAGAAGAGAAATTTGTGGCACGACTTGACTAAAAGAAGGGATCGGTTGGTAGGGCATATTCTGAGGCATCAAGGGATCACCAATTTAGTATTGGAGGGCAACGTGGAGGGTAAAAATTGTAGTGAGAGACCAAGAGATGAATACACTAAATAGATTCAGTTGGATGTAGGTTGCAGTAGGTAATGGGAGATGAAGAAGCTTGCACAGGATAGAGTAGCATGGAGAGCTGCATCAAGCCAGTCTCTGGACTGAAGACCACAACAAGAACAACACTTGGATGACCAACCCATCCGTCTTCTTCAGGTGCTATGACTTTTGTTGTTATGGGTACCTGCTGCTTGGATTAAACCAGTGTGTGAACTGTCACCGCATCTGAAATAGTTGGCTGCTTCGGTAGTCGAAATATTGTGCATAAAATGTAAACAACCATTCTGCTCAACGCCAGGAAGCACATGTCAATCACCTGGCAGACAATATTAGTAAGCTTAGCTTTTTGCAGTCGATGCTGTTACTTACAACAAAGTACTATCTTTTAAAGCTGGACCAATATTCAGTATGATCTTTTTAAAATTTCAGAGTGGTATAAGGATTCACAACTTGCGTAAAATTGCTTCAAATGTTCATAATCCTTAAACTCTACTCCACGCGAAAAGAAAAAAAATTGAATAGTCATTAGGTTCAGCCATAGAGAGAGAGAGGAGGGGAAGGACTTCGGTTCGTTTCTAGGATGTACTAGGGTACTGAGAATTCTGGAAAGGCTGGATTATGGATGTGTGACGTGTCCTGAAGTACTTTTGGACTCACACCAAGTAGAACTAACAAGGTATACCGACAGTATATGCAGAAGGTCAGTACAAATGGCCTCATGTCTGTTTGACCCACGGTAGAGCTCCATGGAAATGCTAAAACAACAAAACTGGCACACGCATGAAGATAGGCGCTATCCTACGAAAACCTATTAACAAAAGTTCAACAACCAGTGTCTGGCGAGATAAGTGGAAATGGACTTCAACCTCAGACGTAGCGTTCCAGGAGGGACCGTAAAGAGAAGACTAGACTAATTACATCTATCACAAAAACGTTTATGTTGTTATTCTTCCAGTGCTTCAAACGTCAATGGAACGGGAAAATACCTTTAACTTCCCTAAAGAGACTAATATTAAGTCTAAGTTCTCTGACTTTTTAAGTTCCTAACTATGTATATATCTAAGAATAACTTTTCAGTCAAGCAGAGATATAGCAACTAGGTTGGCTGAACTTGGACACAGGTGGAGGTTGCAGAAAACTGACTCCACATTTGCTTAGCATGTACTGCGTGAGGGCCACAACCACCAGCCAGAGTCCCGTGTCCTTCACTTAAGAAACAAAGGCCAGAAACTCAGTCTGCTGGAAGCCCTGAAAATTAACAAACATCTATCTCACAGTCGAGAGCTAAACTCAAATAACCAGACACAGGTTAACTCTTCCCCTGTGCTAAACTCCACATAATCCTCTCAGTTTTTCATTACTTCCCAAACTGGCTGATCTTTCATATTGCCCCATTTTACTGTATCCATTAGGTTCTTTTATTTTATTGAAATTGCCTAGGTAACCCATGTAGTCTGTAGCTACAGTGTTTTTCTTTTAATTGTTACTTGAATTACTTTTCATATTTAATAACTCTAGAAGTTGCTTCGTCAAGTACTGTGTTTATTTTTCGTGGTTCATTTATTTAATGTAAACTGTTTTATAGGCATAGTTTTTGAGTATCGTGTTAATTTTTTCCTGTTTGCTCCCTTTACATTTGTATATTGTTCAACTTTTTACTTTTTCAAATGCATTACTACCAACTCTTGAAAATGGCATTTACTGTATGTTCCCTTACGTTCCTTCATTTTCCTGCATTTATTCATTTCTCTTTGTCTTACTGATACTACTGAAGTTCTTCGTATATTCTGAAGTTACTGTTAATAATTCTTTCTTTTAATTGGTTTGTGTATCACTCTCCATGTTTTATACCTCTTGAGATAGCCTAGTAAAGTATAATTTTATTTTATTTTATTGGTTTTGTCTATTAATATAAACTGTTATGTAGACATACTGTTCCAGTTTTGCGCTAAAGTCTTTTCCCGTTTACTCCCTTTATATTTACTTACCGTTCAGCTTTTTACTTTTTGAAATTGCATCACCACCACACTGTCAAAGATGTCATTTACTGTGCGTTTGTGCTCCAGTCTAGATGTTTAATTTCTTTTGCAATGTCATTCTCAAACATTGTAACTTCTTTGGCGACAATAATCCGTAAATGTCTGATGATGGCCTTGTAAACAGAAAACCAGTTAACACATATCAACACTGCAGTAGAAAAGCAAACTATCGTTTTTCATTTATGATAATGTTATTGTACCAAGAACCGATGGAAGATACAGTTAATATAACTTTTAAAAAGAGAGTATTTAACTTCTGCATCTCCTTGAAAACCTTTAAACTTTAATCTGATTGTCTTCATGATATAACCTTGCGCTTACTAGTGGCTGTATGTAACCATTATTTGTACTGCATATAAGGTTTCTTGTTTAAAGTACCTTTGTTCCGTACATTATATGAGATCCTTATGAACACAACATATCTGATCTATCACATGTGAATCTTATATGTGACTGTATAAACTTTATATTTAATCTCTCGTGGTTCTAGGCGCGCAGTCCGGAACCGTGTGACTGCTACGGTCGCAGGTTCGAATCCTGCCTCGGGCATGGATGTGTGTGATGTCCTTAGGTTAGTTAGGTTTAAGTAGTTCTAAGTTCTAGGGGACTGATGACCGCAGCAGTTGAGTCCCATAGTGCTCAGAGCCATTTGAACCATTTAATCTCAATTCTTAGATTTCCAATGAAAAACACCTACTAAGCCACTGAACTAAATAAAACCAGAATATATGACGAACCTAGACAATCACTGTTCCCTAAGCGCACAAGACAACGGATAGCTATGCATGCCTTGTAACTGCATACCAGTGTTGCAAGATGAAGTAAAATTATTTGAATAACTTTTGTTATGTGCAATACAAGAGTATTACGTGCCAGCATGTTACACAGTTGGATATAGCGAACTGCAGTGCGGATCAGAAATATTTTTCTCTTAAAACTTATGAGCAGCAAGTGGTATGTGGGGGCTTAATGTAAAATAATTTAAAAACTGGTTGAATTTCACTTTCGAATTCAGTAACGAAATTATAAAATTTGAAAACATATCTACATAACTGAACTTTCTTATTAGTAAATTATTATAGTGTGAACATAAACAGTCAGTTTACGAAGTTGACTCTCAAACAAAACTTTCATGAAAATTAGTTATTAAAAAAAAAATCATATTCATCATTTGAAAATGAAAAGTAGTAAGGAGTGACTTATTTGTTCCCTGAATTCTGCATTTACGAGGAATTGAAACAAGAATATCGCAATAGTGAAATAATGCATGTTACGAAATTTACAAACTAAAAATGAAAAGATTCCCTAAGTGTGAAATCCAACTTTCTGCAAAGCTAGCGGACACAGCTGGGTATTATCTTGTTTAACATATTGGAAGCTACAGAAACAGCAGTGTAGAATTACGCCTCTGCACCAGTGCACATTTTTGTTCCCAACCACGCTCAACCATCTGTCTCACGTTGACAGACTACTTGCGAACAGCATAAGTTGTGGAATCCAGAAAGTCTCCTTTATACATGTCCTTAGGAAAAGTGTTATACGTGGAAAATATCACTGACAAAACTGCCACTTCTCATACTGTAACAATCTTTCAGAGTCTTAAGTCTTAAATGCTCTGCCATGTACTTCGCAGAGTATGGGTGTAGAGAAGTGTGGGTCAGGGTGTCACCCGGAACTAGACTTTTGTCGGAGTGTACACGCACACGCACAGCACACGAACACGTGCTAACACACGCTCCGGGATGTGACAGCATAGAGACATCTTCGTGAGAGTAAAGCTATTAACGAAAAACTTGTCATAGTAGCCCTTTTCTTGTATAAGATTCAGCACTTACCGAGATGTAAAGGCCTATCGAAAGAAACGGAAATAACAAAATGCTATGTGAAATGGATAAATAAGAGTTCATGTAATTTTTCACACAGGACCTCTTATTTATCTACTTCACTGAGCATTTGGTTAGTTCTGTTTCTTTCAGTAACCCTTTACAGCTTCGTAAGTGCTGAACTCTATACAAGAAAAGGGCTACTATGACAAGTTCTTCGATGTACAAACTGAACAGTGGAGGTGAAAGGCTACATCCCTGTATTAACCCTTCTTAATCCAAGCACTTCGTTCTTGAATGAGATTTTCACTCTGCAGTGGAGTATGCACTGATATGAAACCTCCTGGCAGATTAAAACCGTGTGCCGGACCGTGACTCGAACTCGGAACCTTTGCCTTTCGCGGGCAAGTGCTCTACCGTCTGTACTACCCAAGCAAGACTCACGCCCCGTCCTCACAGCTTCACATCTGCCAGTACCTCGTCTCCTACCTTCCAAACTTTACAGTTTTAATCTGCCAGGAATTTTCACTTCGTTCTTGGTCTTCCACTCTTATTATTCCCTCTTGGCTCTTACACATACTGTATATTACCCGTCTCTCCCTATAGCTTACCACTGTCTCCCTCAGAATTTTGAATATCTTGCACTATTTTACATTTGCGAACGCTTTACCACGTCGACAAATCCTATGAACGTGTCTTGATTTTTTTAGTCTTGCTTTCATGATCAATTGCAATGTCAGAATTGCCTCTCTGTTGCCTTTATCTTCCCTAAAGCCAAACTGGTCATCATTTAACACATCCCTCAATATTCCTTTCCATTCTTCTGTACATTATTCTTGTAAGTAACTTTTATGCATGAGCTGTTAAGCTGATTGTGCGATAATTCTCGCACTTGTCAGGTCTTTCATTTCGTAATTGTGTGGATGACATTTTTCCGAAAGACAGATGGAATGTCGCCAGACACATACATTCCATACATCAACGTGAATAGAGGTTTTATTGCCACTTCCCCCACTGATTTTAGAAATTCTGATGGAATGTTATCAATCCCTTCTGCCTTATTTGATGTTAATTCCTCCAAAGCTGTTTTAAATTCTGATTCTGATACTGGATCTCCCATCTCTTCTAAATCGACTCTTGTTTCTTCTTCTATTACATCAGACAAATCTTCCCTCTCATAGAGACCTTCAATGTACTCTTTCCACCTATGCGGTCTCTCTTCAGCATTTAGCAGTGGAATTCCCGTTACACTCTTAATGTCACCACTCCTGTTTTTAATTTCACCGAAGATTGTTTTGATTTTTACATATGCTGAGTCAGTTCTTCAGACAATCATTTATCTTTCGATTTCTTCACACTTTTCATGCAGCTATTTCGTCTTAGCTTCTCTGCACTTCCTATTTATGTCATTCCTCAGCAATCTGTATTTCTTTATTCCTGAATTTCCCTGACAATTTTTCTACTTCCACCTTTCGACTGAATTATTTCTTCTGTTACCCATGGTTTCTTCACAGTTACTTTCTTTGTACCTACGTTTTTCTTTCCAACTTCTGAGATTGTCCTTTTTAGAAATGACCATTCTTCTTCAACTGTACTGCCTACTGAGCTATTCCTTATTGTTGAATCTATAGCCTTAGAGAACTTCAAGCGTATGTCGTAATTCCTTAGTACTTTCGTGTTCCACTTCTTTGCGTATTGATTCTTCTTGACTAATCTCTTAAAATTCAGCATTTTCTTCATCACTACTACATTCTGAGTTGAGTCTATATCTGGAAATAAAAGAAAGACTTAGGGGTGGATTTAAAATTGAAGGTGGAAAGATATCGATGATACGATTCGCTGATGACATTGCTGTCCTGAGGAAAACTGCAGAAGAATTACAAGATGTGCTGCAGGTAATGAGTCGTCGAATGAGTACAGAATATGGATTGAGATTAAATCGAAGAAAGACGAAAGTAATGAGAATTAGCAGAAATGAGAATAGCGGGAAACTTAACACCAGAATTGATGATCACGAAGTAGATGAAGTTAAGGTATTCTAGTTCCTATTTTTTTTTTTTTTTTTTTAGAGGTGGAGCCCCTCCACGCCCACACCGGCATGATGGCCAACTCAAAAGGTCTACTACCATCTCTGCATAAGGGTTAGTATTCACTAATGTGAGGTGTCGCAGGATGTGGGTACTGCGATGTGTGCGTACGTCTGGTTATGGTTAACCATTAATACGCGCTCATCTGGAGATAGATCGGGTCGAAAAGCGAACGAAGGGTAGCGGTTTTAAGGGGAGAGGAAAAAAAGTGCCAAGGCAAGAGCCATGGGAAAAAAACCTCTGCGATAGTTAGGTCGGGTGGTAAGAGCAGTAGCGGATGTCTTGCTGCCTGCGATAGGTCGTGCAAGGGTAGGCTTTGTTAGTAGTGGGTATCATGCTTGTCGATACCTTTACGTAGTGCGTTGATGCTGCTCGGCGGCTGCCGCTGGTGGCTGCGTTGGGCTCTTGCTCAGCGTCAGCAACCTGCAACAGTTAGGTTTGTCATCATTTTGTGTCCAATAGGTCATATATCGGAAGCACAGTGTTGGGTGATGTTGGCAATTGTTTGTGCGTCAGTGGGCGAGCTCGTCGGTTTCCCTGCGATAGCCTGTTTGCCGGCTTTGATAGCAGCTGGTACTTCCAGTCAATGTTGCTGATAAACAGGGGCTTACCGAAGTTTTGTCGCTTGTTAGTGTAGGTTATCTTGCCATAGGTGGTTATGCCCTACCTAGGAGTGTTTTTGGCCATTTATGCTTCCACCTATGGTTGTGATCGTAGTTACCCAGAGTAAGGATGAAAGGATTGTTCGAGTGTCTCGAGTTCCTGTATAGTCGTGTGGCGTGTTTTTTGAATACTTCCTTGAGAGTTTCAAGGCGGTATTCATTGTGAAGGTCCACGTTGCGTGTGTAGCGTGGAGCGTTGCTAATGATTCGTAGTACTTTGTTCTGTATGATCTGCAGGCGGCGCAGTCGTGTAGGAGCCGCATATCCCCAGACGGGAGCTGCGTACGTCATCAGAGGTCTAATCAGTGTCATGTAGATGGACCTCGACACCCTCCTATTCAGTGTGCTTTCCTTGTTGACCATTGGGTAGAGCTGTTTGAGCCTCGCGTGCGCTCAGTTGGCAACGTATTCAATGTGGTCCCCCCATGTAAGTTTCCGGTCCAGCCAGACACCGAGATATCTGACCTTCTCTCGGAAACGTATTGGGCGTGCATGTAGTGTTATTTGTCTACTGTGTTGGTGTTTGCGCAGTAGTTTCGGTCTGCGTGTAAACAGAACTGCTTCGCACTTGTCGACGTTTACTTTAATACGCCATCTCTCCAACCAAGGCTCAGCAGTTCTGAGTGCCGTTTGTATTCGTGAATTTATGTTCGACGGTTTCCAATCTTGCGCAAGGATGGCTGTCTCATCCGCGTAGATGGCTAGCGTCGTGTTATGTGTTGCTGGGAAGTCGTTAATGTACAGGTTGAACAAGATGGGCCCCAGGATGCTTCCCTGGGGTACTCCAGCTTGGATACTGTGTTGTGTTGATTGTTTGCCCTGCACGTCAGTGTTGAAACATCTGTTAGTGAGGTATGAGTGTATGAGACGCACGAGTCCGTCTGGGAAACCAGCTTCGCTTAGTTTGCGTATGAGCCCGTTGTGCCATAGGCGATCGAAAGCCTTCTCGATGTCCAGGAACACCGCACCGGTTGCTTTGTTCATGTTGTAGCCGTGTGTTATGTGTTCGACTACGCGTAGGAGTTGTTGTGTTGTCGAGTGGTGATTCCTAAAGCCGAATTGCTCCGGTCTTAGGGTGTCATTGGTGAAGCAGTGCCTAGTGATGCGTTTTAAAATCACCTTCTCAACAATCTTGCTGAGCGAGCACAGCAGACTGATGGGTCGGTAATTTTGTGGGAGGGAGTGGTCTTTCCCTGGCTTCCTGAACATCAGGACCTTGGCCGCCTTCCAAAAGTCAGGGAAGTGTTGGTGTTTCAGGATGGCATTCGTTATGTGTGTAAGGTATTCTACGGCTCTATCCGTGAACTCCTGGAGGACACGGTTTTGAATGCCATCAGGCCCAGGGGCTTTCCTAGCGTTGGTATGCTTGATAGCCCATGTGACTTCGTTTGTGCTAGTGCGTCTAATGTCGTCGCGCGTGGGCTGGGCTACAAGTCGTGTAACCTCCTGGTCCGTTTCAAGTGTGAATACTGGATCTGAAGGAGCCAGATTCGGCATGAAAGACGCTGCAAGTGTGGTGGCCATAAGCTCTGCCTTCTCCATCGCGGAGTAGGCTGGGCCGTCTGGTTCTTAGACCGCAAAATAACCAATGACGAACGAAGCAGCGAGGACGTAAAAAGCAAACTAGCACTGGCAGAAAGGGCATTCCTGGCCAAGAGAAGTCTGCTAGCCTCAAACACAGGCCTTAATTTGAGGAAGAAGTTTCTGAGAACGTAGTTTTGGAGCAGAGCGTTATATGGTAGTGGAAACATGGGCTGTGGTAAAACCGGAAAAGAAAAGAATCGAAGCATTTAAAATGTGGTGCTACAGACGAACGTTGAAAATTAGGTGGACTGATAAGGTAAGGAATGTTATAACATTATTTATTTTAACAATGGCCAAGGAGCTCAACGGCATCCATCTAGGATCAAATAATTAGGTATCGTTTCCAGAATGAGATTCTCGCTCTGCAGCGGAGTGTACGCTGATATGAAACCTCCTGGCAGATTAGAACTGTGTGCCCGACCGAGACTCGAACTCGGGACCTTTGCCTTTCACGGGCAAGTGCTCTACCCTCTGAGCCACCGAAGCACGACTCACGCTCGGTACTCACAGCTTTACTTCTGCCCAGCCTGTGGCTAAGCCATGTCTCCGCAATATCCTTTCTTTCAGGAGTGCTAGTTCTGCAAGGTTCGCAGAAGAGCTTCTGTAAAGTTTGGAAGGCAGGAGACGAGATACTGGCAGAAGTAAAGCTGTGAGTACCGGGCGTAAGTCGTGCTTCGGTGGCTCAGAGGGTAGAGCACTTGCCCGCGAAAGGCAAAGGTCCCGAGTTCGAGTCTCGGTCGGGCACAGAGTTTTAATCTGCCAGGAAGTTTCAAATTAGGTATCGTGTTTCAAGAGCAAGTTTTCTTAGTCATAATCACAAAAAGTCGACGAAACTGTTATTTACAATATATGGGTACATTCAAAATTAACACAGCAAATAAAAACGGATAGAACTATTTTCTGGCTAGCGATACATCTATAGGAATGACAGAGAATGTTAATGTTCATTAAAAAAATTATCTGTATACTATATGATTCCCTTTGGCAACACGGACATTTAGGTGATAATCCATTTCACGTCATAGATTCTGAAGCATACTAGTAATCACCGAAGTGAATGTATTAGAAGTGCACAATTTAGATCTAGAACTGTTTTCGGCAAAGGAGACACACACACACGAGGCCTTTCACTTAACCCCGTTAACATCGCTCCATGTGTGTCAGCCGGTGATGTAGGTGGTCAAGACAGGGACATAGGATCGTCACATACAGTACTATCGGTCCAGGAGTTTCGAAGATGTTGATCTAAAAACGCGCAGACCTTCATACCCGATTTATTAACTCACTGCGCTTAATCAACGATCAAAATTCTGAACTTTGCTTCACATTCCCTGTAATTCTTATTAGTATCGCTTCGTTACATCCCTTGTAGTCGATGTATTCATTTCCAATGGTCTTTTCTTACACCATACATTAATTGGTCAAAATCCATGGGAAGGCAGTGCGATACGAGTCTTGGTAGAAATGGATTCCTGACACACCAGTCACATCTGTAGCCATATGATTCAGAGTAGTGTATTGACAGCCCAGTGTGGCTGTGTGGAGGCAATATTCTTCAAGGACATATGGTGGCCTTGTGTAGTGATCTAGGAGTTGTAAACAGTCGATTCTTGCCTAATCTAATTCTGGTAAAACGAACTTCTCCATAAATCGAATTATGATGGCTTACCGAAACCTGGATAAACAACAATCCTATGTGTTTCGGCACACTCGATAAACAGAAATGATTTTCATGACAGATCGTTCACAAATATTATTATAAGTCCTAAATAACTGCTATCTAACTCTTTCTGATTGAAATATTTCATCAATAATTGTTTCAGTAATTGTTTCGACTTCCAACTGCTTGTGACTCTCCTTCGTTTAACTATTTCTAAAAACTACATCAAAGAAGCACAAGTATTTGACTCTTTCAGGGACACTTTCCTAAGGCCGGGGAAAATATAACATTTAAAGATTTATTTAATTACTGAATTCCACGGTGCTCTGACTCGAGGTGAAATTTCGGCTGTTTGCGTGACAAAATCGAAGACAAAAAGCAGAGGAACAAGAATAATAATAATTAGAAGATGAACTGGATTCATGTGTGACTCCGAAAGAGGTAAGCCAGTCATTAGAAACGTTCTGCGTGTACGTCCTTATTAAAGGAGTAGATGACGATTTACTTTCGGTTTTATTCACAACAGAAAATGCTGTTGACCAACCACGTAAAAGTCGCCGTAGCAGATTTTCTTCCCAAAACAAAAGTTCCGTCCATATTTTCTGGAATTTGTATGTATCTCGCGTTACACTGGAAGAAGGGATCGGTTGGTAGGACATGTTCTGAGACATCGATGGATCACCAATTTAGTATTGGAGGGCAGCGTGGAGGGTAAAAATCGTAGAGGAAGACCAAGAGATGAATACACTAAGCAGATTCAGAAGGATGTAGGCTGCAGTAGGTACTGGGAGATGAAGAAGCTTGCACAGGATAGAGCAGCATGGAGAGCTGCATCAAACCAAGCTCAGGACTGAAGACCACAACAACAACAACTCGCGTTACAATGAGTAAAAATTTGTGAAACATGTAAAACACCAATTTCCTCGTAACTTGACTTTTAACTTCGCTTTCCACTTCCCTTTTTCAAAAAATTTGAATGTTGATGAAATTACAGTACTATTTTTTTAACTAAAATTTTTTTGTACAGGGAATCCTTATTTCAACTTTTTGCTGATTACACATTGGTCAGTCAGACTTCCGATAACCCGAACTCTCAGTTAAACTTCTGAAGTTCCTTGAAGTTCGAACTATTGAAAGTCAACTGCAATATCTGAATCGTTTTTATCGACTGACAGAATGTTGTTTTCTCCAAAGACTTTTCCTTTCTTTTCCTTTCTTCTTCTGACCGGTTTCATGAGGTCCATTACGAATTTCTTTCCCGTGCCATCTTCTCCGTCTTGGAGCTGCAGTCACATCCACCATCTTCGATTATTTGTCAGACATATTCCAATCTCTGTCTTCCCCTACATACTCCGTACAGTTTCCTCTGTTACCGTGAAAGTTATTGCCTGATGTCTAAACACGTGACCTATCATCCTGTCCCTTTTTCTTTTCAGCGTGTTCCACATTTTTTTTTCCCCATTCCTTACCTTATCAGTACATCTAATTTTCAACATTCGTCTGTAGCATCAAATCTCAAACGCTTCGATGCCCCTCTCATCCGATTTTCCCACACTAAAAGATTCACTTCCACACAGTGTTGTGGTCCACGTGTACTCCCGTAGAAATTTTTTCTGCAAATTAAGGCTGATGTTTGAATAGTAGCATCTTTGTGTCAAGAATACATTCTTCGCCTGTGTTAGCCTCCATTTTATTTGCTCCTTGCTCCGTCGATCATGTGTTATTTTGGTTGATGGTAGCAAAATTCCTTGATTTCATCTACTTTTTTGTCACCAATTTTGATGTTGAAATTATCACCAGACTCGTTTTTGCTTTTCCTCATTGATTTCGTCTACCGGCGGTTTACCCTGAGTGCATATTCTGTATTCAGTAGATTGTTCAATGCATTCAACATGTCCTGTTTCTCCACTTTCACTGAGGACAGGATTGTGAGCAGCGAATGTTATCATTTACATTCTTTCACCCCAAATTTTAATCTCACTCCATTTTTTAATTATTTTTTTAATTTTATATATATATATAAGGCGGGCTGTTCGGAAGGTGAGGTCCGATCGGCCCCGAAATGGAAACCACAGTGAAAACCAAAATTGTTTTATTTGCAACAGTTTACTACACCTTCCAACTACTTCTCTACACTCCGACATTTGTCGTTATGTTGTACCAGCCGCCTGTGCTTTCAGCCTCTACCCTACGCTGATCTGCAGTTCGTTACCTGTGCTAAAATGTTGTGTTCATAGCAAACGGTCCATATTAGCAGAGATGAACATTAGAGGAAGCCAAGTCCAGGCTATACAGACTATATGGTGCGTGATCATACATTTCCCATCAAAAACGCTGCACGAGCGTCCTCATTTCCCCTTCAGTGTGTGGAAGAGAACTCTCATGAAGAAGGTTAGGTGGGTTATTTGGGGTTGCATGAAATCAGGCGAAACCTCTCAGCGGGCACCCATACTTGGCGGGAGACATTATTGTTCTAGGCACGTTAAAGTGCTCACTCTGTGCTCAGAACTGAAAAGAACGTCATGACAGGTATACTAGAGACACTGCCCAACACATATGTGTAAAAGTTCATCGGATTTTCGCTGTCGCTTCCACTTGGCGACCTATCAGACGTTACTTTCTGAATAGCCTCCATACCATCGTCATTCCGTCTCCAATTTATAACTGGAACAGTAGCGACAAACGGCTGCCCCTGTGTTTCAAACCGTGCACTTCGTCGTCGTTCTCTTTGTTTCCTACTGGTTTTTGTACATGCTGAACTAATCCGTCTTCCCCTGTAGCTTACACCGATGAATGCTATGAAGAATGAACCAACCTCACTTACATACATTCCGATTGTTGACGTTTTATTCTCCAAACCTGGTATTAGTCTTGACAACTGCATTTTTTAATTTTATACTGCCTTGCGTGCTTCGGTTTTTCGTCATTCTCTAAGGCTCTAAAACGCAAACACAAGAAAGGGTATCTGTGTAGATAAAACATACTTCACACAAAGGAAGGAAGAAAGCACTCAGTACAAGTGAAAGTTCTCAGTATTTATTAGATAATAAACTAGATGATGTTATAGATATAACAGAATATTACTTTTTATTGAAAGCTACACTGTAACAATCAATTGCATCAGTACTTCTGTATTCCAAACAAAAGTTGCACGCACATGTCGCCAAATAATGCTGACTAGATACTTTGTATCCATGTTCGTTTCGTTTAGGTAAGAACGTATAATAGATATTTTCGTGAATTTTACCTATCTCTCTTACGACGGCCGGAAGGAGTGGTCGAGCGGTTCTAGGCGCTTCAGTTTGGAATCGCGCGACAGCTACGGTCGCAGGTTCCAATACTGCCTCTGGCATGTATGCGTATGATGTCCTAAGGTTAGTTATGTTTAAGCAGTTCTAACTTCTAGGAGTCTGATAACCTGAGATGTTAAGTCCCATAGTGCTCAGAGCCATTTGAACTTTCACCCTCTTTTTTTTCACAGGGTGGTTGCTTCTTCCCTTTGTGCGAAGTACGTTGTCTGTAATTGTGTCAATGAATTTTTACTGACACCCTATCATGTTTTATCTGTTAGAGACATTGAGAATGGCGAAATGCCAGACAAATACAGTTGTCAAGATCAAGATCAGTTTTTGAAGGCATTAAAAAAAACCGGTCGCAACACCTCACAAAGCATTTTGTTGCTGCTTTATTCTTCTTTGACCGTACGAATATCCAGTTACACGGCCAACAGACGGTGCTCGTACCGATCATTGTGTCGCAGACTGGAATTTCTCCGTTTCCGGATTAGCGTGTGGAGACGCAGAGGCGGCGGAAAAGGTTGAAACGGAGCCGCGGCAGCTCGCCTAACTGTGCGGGATATCCGGGCGGCTGAGCGGGGGAGTGGCGGGGGTGGGGGGAGGGAGGGCGCAGCGCCTGCGGGCTGCAGGAAGCGCTCCTCGCCGCCGCCGCCGCCGCCGCCGCTCCACGCCGGATGCGACCATCTTTAGAGTGTGCACTTCCGGTGGCCGCCCCTCCTCCTGGGAACGCCGGCGCTGGCTGCCTCGCCGCCAGCAGACACGCTCCGCCGCAATTACCGCCTCGCCTGGCCCCAGCGCGCTGCCTCATTAGGGGTCCGCCGCAGCCGTTCCCCGAAAACCGACGGGCTCGATGCGTATCGCTTCGAAATATGTCCGATTTCCTCTCGCTCTATCGATACAACGTAACATCATCACAGGACTCACTTTTCCTGTACACTGTAAAGAAGGGAATACTCTCTTTCAAATTCTGAAGGTGGCAGGGGTAAAATACAGGGACCGAAACGCTATTTACAATTTGTACAGAAACGAGTTGGCATAAGAGTCGAGGGGCATCAAAGGGAAGCAGTGGTTGGAAAAGGAGTGAGACAGGGTTGTAACCTCTCCCCGATGTCATTCAATCTGTATATTGAACGAGCAGTGAAGGAAACAAAACAAAAATTCGGAGTACGTATTAAAATCCATGGAGAAGATATAAAAACTTTGCGGTTCGCCGATGACATTGTAATTCTGTCAGAGACAGCAAAGGACTAGGAAGAGCAGTTGAACGGAATGGACAGTGTCTTGAAAGAAGGATATAAGATGAACATCAACAAAAGCAAAACGAGGATAATGGAATGTAGTCGAATTAAGTCGGGTGATGCTGAGGGAATTTGATTAGGAAATGAGACACTTAAAGTAGTAAAGGAGTTTTGCTATTTGGGGAGCAAAATAACTGATGATGGTCGAAGTATAGAGGATATAAAATGTAGACTGGCAGTGGAAAGGAAAGTATTTCTGGAGAAGAGAAATTTGTTGACATCGAGTATAGATTTAAGGGCCAGGAAGTCGTTTCTGCAAGTATTTGTATGAGTGTAGCCATGTATGCAAGTGAAACATAGACAATAAATAGTTTGGACAAGAAGAGAATAGAAGCTTTCGAAATGTGGCGCTACAGAAGAATGTTGAAGATTAGAGGGGTAACTAATGAGGAAGTATTGAATAGGACTGGGGAGGAGAGAAGTTTGTGGCACAACTTGACTAGAAGAAGAGATCGGTTGGTAGGACATGTTCTGAGGCATCAAGGGATCACCAATTTAGTATTGGAGGGCAGCGTGGAGGGTAAAAATCGTAGAGGGAGACCAAGAGATGAATACACTAAGCATATTCAGAAGGATGTAGGTTGCAGTAGTTACTGAGAGATGAAGAAGCTTGCACAGGGTAGAGTAGCATGGAGAGCAGTATCAAACCAGCCTCAGGACTGAAGACCACAACAACAACATAAAGAAGGGGTTCCCATACGTTTTCTCACTGCGTACCACTTTACATTGTTAGAAATTTGAGCGTACGATAATAGCATGTCCATTTTGTAAGGAACCCCGAGGTGGGACATCTGGGATGGGGGATGGATATGCCGAAGGTGTACACACAGAAGAGAGGAACAGTACGGGTGGATTAATTTTCGCTATCTTCCTCAGTACTGACAACACAATACACTTACGATTTTTGCGTCATGTCTATCAGTGTATGGCAGAAACGTTACACACACAAGTAAGAAGGATTCGTGGAAGCACTTGTTACACAGTCGTTCATATTCACTGATACAAATATTCAGTGAGTAAGAGACGAATTACATTTAAAATATTTATTAAACTTTTATGTCGTAAAGGACATAAACCAGTTGTACAAGACATCTACATTTACGTGGTTACTCTGCTATTCACAATAAAGTGCATGGCAGTGGATTCAGTGAACCACCTTCAAGCAGTCTATCTACCGTTCCGTTCTCGAAGGGTACGCGGGAAAAACGATCCCTGGTTTCTCTTATTTATCGTGATGATCATTTCTCCCTATGTAGGTGGGTCCCAACATAATGTTTTCACAATCGGAGGAGGAAACTGATGATTGAAATTTCATGAGGAGATCCCGTCGCAACGAAAAACGCCTTTGTTTTAATGATTGCCACTCCAATTCACGTATCATGTCTGTGACACTATCTCCCATATTTCGCGATAATACAAAACGGGCTGTCCTTCTTTGTACTTTTTCGAAGTCGTCCGTCAGTCCCATCTGATGCGGGTCCCACACCGCACAGCAATACTCCACAACAGGGCGGAGGAGCGTGGTCTAAGCAGTCTCTTTAGTAGACCTGTTGCACCTTCTATGTGTTCTGCCAGTGAATCGCAACTTTGGTTTTGCTCTGCCCACAATATTATCTATGTGATCGTTCCAATTTTGATTATTTGTAATTGTAATCCCTAAGTATTTAGTTGAATTTACAGCCTTCAGGTTTGTGTGACTTATCGCGTAATCGAAATTTAGCTGATTTCTTTTAGTACTCATGTGAATAACTTCGCACTTTTCTTTATTCAGGGTCAATTTCCACTTATCGCACCAAACAGATAACTTATCTAAATCATTTTGCAAATCGTTTTCGTCATCTGATGACTTTACAAGACGGAAAATGACAGCATCAAACAATCTAAAACGGCTACTCAGACAGACAGTAATAAACTGAACATGAAGTACAAATAGTTGACAGTCATAGGATAACGATATGCACATTTATAGATGCCGGTAATAATGCGTAGGCAGGGTAAAAAAGGGCAGTGCATTGGCAGAGCTGTCATTAGTTCTCAGGTGATTCATGTTGAAAGCTTTCCGATGCGAATATGGCCGTACGATGGGAATTAACAGACTCTGAACGCGGGATGGTAGTTGGAGCTAGATGCGTGGGGCGTTCCATTTCGAAAATCGTTATGGAATTCAATATTCGCATATTCAGAGTGACAAGAGGGTGCCAAGAGTACGAAATTTCAGACAGTACCTCTCATCACAGACAACGCTGTGACCGACGGCCTTCACTTAAAGACCGAAAGCAGCGGCGTTTGCGTAGTGCTAACAGACGATCAACACTGCGTGAAACAACCACAGACATCAATCTGGGACAGCGTGGCAAAATTTGGCGTTAATGGTCTATGGAAATAGACGACCGAAGGGAGTCCTTTGCCGAGAGCACCACATCGCCCGCAGCGCCTCTCCTGCGGTTGCGACCATATCGGTTGAGTCCAAGACAACTGGAACACGGTACCCTGGTCAGATGAGTCCCCCGACTTGGTAGCGTTTGAGTGTTGCGCGTAGTCCACGAAGCCATGGACCCAAACTGTCAACTATTCCACGACGTTTGTCACCTTAGTGTACGACAAATTAGGGTCCGTATAAGCAAAAAGAAAATCGTTATCAAGTCGAAGTTTGACAGTAAATCTGACTTCAAAATCAGTTTCAGGCCCAAACTTTCTTCGTATCACGATGCCATTTAACATAACACCCAAAAAGCGACAGTAAGAACAGTAAACCGTTCACTGCATAATGACGACTGCAGCGCCACACATTGGTACACCGCATAAGTTGGCAGTAGTTGCAAAGCAGCACGAAATCTTTCGAATCACCACTGACAAGACTCGAGCAAAATATAACCAACGTGAAAACAAGATGAATCATTCCCGGCCAATGCAGCGACGACTGTTGGAGTGAGGGGTGGGGAGAGTACAGTCCGACCTTGCTGTGGTCTGCGTTCAGTCCGAAACAAAGATTCATCGGTAAACCCATTTGCGTTAGCATCACACCAATCTACTTCTATCAATTAATTTTCTCATGGTCCTTTTGCTCTAAAAATAAAGCAACATAAGAGAATAATTTTAATTAGACCAGTACGTGTTTTGTTCACTTTTACCCGTACCACCTGAAATGTCCTTGCGTGCCACAAGTGGTATGCGTACCACCGCCTGGGAATCTCTGCTGTAAAATGATACTTATATTATTTTTTTAAAAAAAGAAGCACTTCTGAATTTGACTGTAGACTTCCTGTCCTTTGCAAATGACCTTTTTTTCTGAGTCGCTCGCCACAGCTACAGAACAAATCAGTGAGCTGAAAACACAAGCAGCTAAGGCTAGACTCCAGAGCTCCTTCAAGAATCTCAGTGTATTATATCTACAACTGCATCTACATGACTACTCTGCAATTCACGTTTCCCATTTCGCTGCTGTTCCACTCTCTAACAGACACTAAACTCCATTCGAACAGTCCTCGGAAGTCTCAACGGTACTGACCGACCGACGCGTCACCCCCTTGGCGTCACTGGATGCGGACTGAAGAGGCGTGCGGTCAGCACACAGCTGTCTCGGACTACTTCTCAATCAATTAGCTCCTCAATTTGCGTCAGCAGTGCTGAGTGTACTCCACTTGCCAACAGCGCTCGGCAGACTCAACGGGCATCCATCCAAGTGCAAGCCAAGCCAAACAGCGCTTAACTTCGTTGATCTGGCGGGAATCGGTGTTACTACTATGGCAAGGCCGCTGGCTCCACTCTCGAAAAGGGCGCGGGAAAATCGAACACTCAAATCTTCCCTTGTGAGGTTTCACCTCTTTTATTTTATTATGGCGATCATTTCTCCCTACAATGTGGTTGGTTGGTTGGTTTTGGGGAAGGAGACCAGACAGCATGGTTATCGGTCTCATCGGATTAGGGAAGGATGGGGAAGGAAGTCGGCCGTGCCCTTTCAGAGGAACCATCCCGACATTTGCCTGGAGTGATTTAGGGAAATCACGGAAAAACTAAATCAGGATGGCCGGACGCGGGATTGAACCGTCGTCCTCCCGAATGCCTACAATGTAGGCGCCAACAAAATATATTCGGATTTGGAGGAGAAAAGGATGGAGTGAAATTTTGTGGCAAGATCTCACCGAAACGTTAAACGTTTTGGTTCTAATGATTGAGATCCCATCTCGCGTATCACATCCGTGACACTCTCGCCTATTTCGCGATATTACAAAACGAGCTGCCCTTCTCTGAACTTTTCGATGTCCTCCGTCAGTTGTGTCTGATACGGAACAAATACCTCACAGCAGTACTGCAGAAGAGGACGGAGAAGCGTAGTTTAGGCACCCTCTTTTCTACATTTGTTGTATCTTTAAGTACTCTCCCGATAATAAAACACAGTCCTCAACTCGCTTTCCGCACAAGACTAGTGACTTAAGGTTTGTCTGATTTGTCATGTAACTGAAATTTCATTTTACTACAGACATCGATGACCCCACATTTTTCGTTGTTTGCGAGGACTTGCTGGAAGCAATGCCTCCGAATTGTTTATGTGAAAACTCAAAGCCGTATACATAAAACAAACTTCATGAACATTAAAAATTTATGTTCTTCATGTCTGTATTTTTATTTCTCAACGTAGTCATCCTGGCGACGAACACACATCTCCCAGCGAGAGACCTGTTCGTTTACACCGTCACTGTAGAATGTTTGACTTCGTTGACGGAACCACAACTTCACTTCTGCTGGCACTGCTTCATCTCTATCAAAGTGAAGTTCTCAGAGGTATTCTTTAAATTTTTGAAACAGATGAAAATCGGAAGGGGGCTATTCGGGAGTGTATGGACGACGATCGATAACAGTGAATCCAGTGCTATTGCAGAAGTCGCAGCGCTATTGTGTGGTCTGGCAGTGTCATGCTGAAGGAGAGGATGCTCTTCGAATTCGTACTCTGAATTTTCTGTTTCTCAGTCGCCGACATAGCTACATTACACACGCCGTGGTGCAAGCTACAGTTCGGAGCCCAGCAACGGTTGCAATTTGCTTCTGCGTGTTTGGAAGTCGAGCAAGTAACATGCATGAAATGTAATTCTTCAGCCGATATTGAGAAATGAATAAAAAATTCGGGAGCCTTACTTTCAGTACGCTCTCGTAGGTTAATTTTCCACTTTCGCGCCATACAGGTATCTTGTCTACATCATTCCGAAATTGGTATTCATCTTTTGATGACTTTAGTAGGTAATAAATGACAGCATCTTCCGCAGACAATGTGAGACGGCTGCTCAGATTGTCTTCTAAGTTGTTTATGTAGTTTATAAACAGCAGAGGGCCTACAAACTTCCTTGGGAAGCACCAGATACCTCTTTTGTTTTACTCTATGACTTACCGCCAGTTACTACGAACTGTGACCAGTCGCACTACTGGAATGATACTTCGTAGGTACCTAACTACATACATCAACGTAGAGAGTAGACGAATACGGCTCTTTCAAGTTGTCGATCGGACAGCTAGGCTGGGGTGGTGTTGGGACGACACGTGGCCAGGAACAATTTGAAATGGACCAAAACACTCATGCACTGAGGTGCGAGGGACTCGAACTGGCAGACGTCATCTAGCAAGATGGAGAGACGGCATCCAGCGACATTCGGGAGAAAGATCGATCCAGAACACCCAGAAAAGA
This sequence comes from Schistocerca gregaria, assembly GCF_023897955.1. NCBI lineage: Eukaryota > Metazoa > Arthropoda > Insecta > Orthoptera > Acrididae > Schistocerca > Schistocerca gregaria. The sequence continues at coordinate 428,072,295 of NC_064922.1, forward strand.
TCGACATGGGTATCTCCGGAAGAAACCTGCGTTTAGGAGTAGATATATAGGGGCCCAAGAAGAAGAAAACTGAGAAATCAGAAACAAAGAAGACAGATTTAAAGGAAAATCCTAAACCCGATCAATGAAGATTGCAAATTCAGGAGACGACACAACCATGAACTCTGTACACATGTGGATATGAATTGTTTTCTATGTCCACATTGCCCGTATAAGTCCTACAAGATTGACCAGTCTCATCTTCCGTTATTTTCTCAGTAACAAAACCTAGGAGGCGTGGTTCTCCGGGGTAGAAAAAGAGCTGCAAAAAGTGGGGATAACAATGGAAGACATATGTAAACGCATTCCGCCCCAAAATAAACCCAGAGAGCATCTTGGTTTCCGAGAAAACCCAAAATTATTGGTAAGGCGGGTGCCAGGTTCAGATTCACTGGGAGAGTCCTTAGAAAATGTAGACCATCAACAAAGGAGGTGACTTACGAAACAGCCGTTCGACCTATACTTGAGTATTGCTCATCAGTGTGGGATCCATACCAGGTCGGGTTGACGGAGGAGATAGAGAAGATCCAAAGAAGAGCGGTGCGTTTCGTCACAGGGTTATTGGGTAACCGTGATAGCGTAACGGAAATGTTTAGCAAACTCAAGTGGCAGACTGCAAGAGAGGCGCTCTGCATCGCGGTGTAGCTTTCTGGCCAGGCTTCGAGAGGGTGCGTTTCTGGATGAGGTATCGAATATATTGCTTCCCCCTGCTTATACCTCCCGAGGAGATCACGAATGTAAAATTAGAGAGATTCGAGCGCGCACGGAGGCTTTCAGACAGTCGTTCTTCCCGCGAACCATACGCGACTGGAACAGGAAAGGGAGGTAATGACAGTGGCACGTAAAGTGCCCTCCGCCACACACCGTTGGGTGGCTTGCGGAGTATAAATGTAGATGAAGCGAGGAAGGAACAGTACGGGAAAAGAAATGAGGAATGCTGGGCTAAAGGTAAGGCGTAGGAGGAAGGAAAGGGAAAAGTGTAGCTGAAACAGCGTAGAAAGTTTTTGTTTTACACAGAAAATTGTAATTTTCGTAACGTTTTCGATGTCACGCGGGAAAGAAAAGCTTCTATAGGACCAGAGTAATAGCGGGCAACATTTCTGCCCTGGAGGCTGTGCTGCGAGAGACTTTTAGTATAACCTCTGCTTGTGAGTGGAGTGCAGTCTTAGAGAGAGAGAGAGAGAGAGAAAGAGAGAGAGAGAGAGAGAGAGAGAGAGAGAGAGGAGAGAGAGAGAGAGAGAGAGGAGGAGTCGAGTTGTACCTTGTGATAGAGTAAGAAGTGTTAGTCCGTGCTGTGTGCTAGCAATAATTATTTTATATTATTTGTCATATATGGAGAGATATTTTGTAAGTTCATTCAGGAGACTTCAACAGATACTGTAAGAGAGCATTTGCTGAAACATCCAAGTGTAGTAATTAATTTGATCACGGATTTAGAATTGGAGATTTTTGTGACAACGTAACACTACGTGATTTTTTATTCAAGGTGTAAGAAAGTAAGGAGTATTTGTTCAGGTTTTTCCACCGTTCATGTAAAGGGAATTTTTAATATTTCATGTGTTAAAATATATTGTCGTAGTGATATAAAGCACTGTTAATACAGTTAATTTATTGCTTTTCCATCAACCAGGTTTCCTCTCTTTATTTCAAGTTTCACAGATATAATTTGGCTTTCCCGAGTTTTTCAGTAGCAGAATTTAATTGGTAGTGATCATTGCAGTAATGAGATTTGTTGGCACAGCAGTTTTGTGGGTGTCTCTGTAGTTTAAACTATGTATTGCAAATGGCGTTGCTGGTGGTTTGAATTCTTATTTTTAACTAGCAAAGCAGTATTAGCCACAGTAGTTTGGAGATAACAGCAGCATACCATTTATGCCGTGTGTAAACAGGGACGTCTGATACAATTAACGTTTCAACTGTGACATACTTTTCAGACAGGGCACTTTTCATAGTTTTTTTTAAATATTTCATATTGCTGACGCAGTCAGATTCTTTGTACAATTGCTAACAGGATTATTTTCTTAAATTTAACAGAACAGACTGTACTCTCGCCACAAGCGTTGCAGCACACAGTTTAATGTTGCATTTATAATCATCTTCTTCATTGCTGATCACTTTTAAAGAATTACGAGATTACGTTCGAACTTAAATATGAGCATAACTATTCTTCTAATCGCGAGTTCAACTCCACATAATCACACACACAAAATACCAGTAAATATAACTATACATTACCATACAACAGAAACTACTTAACCACTTTCAAACGTGGTCTGCTGATGGCCAATACTAATATAAGAAGAAAAAATCTCTTTCAAAATGGCCACGATCTACAGAGAATGTATCGCGTCTCCCTTTCGTAACCTAAAAGTACACTCCTAATCGACACAATACACTAACATGAAAATTAATAAGAAATTCAAAAGGGTGAAAACTTACACGACATGGAACTAGAGTTGATGAACAGTGGCATGGACTCGACTAGTGTCTGAAGTAGTGCAGAATGGTCACCATGAATCCTGCAGAGCCGGCCGCTGTGGCCGGAGGCGGGCACTGGACGTGGTGTGCTGATATTAATCAAGAATGCCTTTAAGGCGAGAAAGACACCAATTATCAACACCTTGTGGAGTTTGAACAAAATCATAGTGTACGGGAAGCTGGATGTTTCGCGGTGCTGCAGAAAGAATTGGTAGGAACGTAGTTAGTGTACACGATTGCAGCGGTAGTCACGAGAATGTCCGGTCGCAAGAAGACCGTGCTCCGGACGGCAACGTGAGCGTTGCCGAGAGGGAAGACCATCGTAATCTGTAGTTTGACTCTGGTGCATCAGACTGCATCTGCAGCAGCAGGCCGGCCGTAGTGGCTAGGCGCTACAGTCTGGAACCGCGCTACTGCTACAGTCGCAGGTTCGAATCCTGCCTCGGGCATGGATGTGTTTGATGTCCTTAGGTTAGTAAGGTTTACGTAGTTCTAGGGCTAGGGTACTGATGACCTCAGATGTTAAGTCTCATAGTAAAAAAAAAAAAATAGAGAGAGAGAGAGAGAGAGAGAGAGAACAAGAGGATATACCTGCTGACAGCACGTTGCAAGGCATCCCGCATAAGCTCAATAATGTTCATATCTGGGGAGTTTGGTGGCCAGCAGAGGTGTTTAAACTCATAATAGAGTTCTTAGATCTACTCTGTAGCAATTATGGACCTGTGGGGTGTCGCATTGTCCTGCTGGTTCAAATGGTTCAAATGGCTCTAAGCACTATGGGACTTAAAATCTGAGGTCATCAGTCCCGCAGACTTAGAACTACTTAAACCTAACTAACCTAAGGACATCACACACATCCATGCCCGGGGCAGGATTCGAACCTGCGACCGTAGCAGCCACGTGATTCCGGACTGAAGCTCTTAGAACCGCTCGGCCACAACGACCGGGCATTGCCCTGCTGGAATTGCCCAAGTCCGTCGGCATGCACAATGCACATGAATGGATGCAGGTGATCAGACAGGATGCGTACGTACGTCACCTGTCAGAGTCGTATCTAGACGTGCGAGCGGCCTCTCATCACTTCAACTGCACACGCCCCACACCGTTACAGAGCCTCCACCAGCTGTAACAGTTCCCTGGATTCATTCTCCAGATCCGTACACATATATCAGCTCGATACAATTTGAAACGAGCCTCGACCGACGAGGCAACATGTTGCCAGTCATCAACCGTCTAGCTTCAGTGTTGACGGGCCCAGGTGAGGCGTAAAGCTCTGTGTCATACCCACCAAGGGTAAACGAGCGAGTCTTTGGCCCCGAAATCCCATATCGATGATGTTTCGTTGAATTGTTCGCACGCTGATGGCCCAGCATTGAAACCTGAAGCAATTTGAGGAAGGTTTGCACTTCTGTCACGTTGGGCGGTTCTCTTATCGTTGGTCCCGTTCTTGCAGTGTCTCTTTCCGGCGGCTGCGATGTCGGAGATTTGATTTCATACCGGATTCCTGATATTCACGGAACACTCGTGACATGGTCGTAAGGGAAAATCGCGCCTTCATCGCTACCTCGGAAATGCTATATCCCATCGGTCGTCCGCCGACTATAACACCACATTCAAACTCACTCACATCTTGGTAACCTACCATTGTAGCCGCAGTATCGGATCTAACAACTGCGCCAGACATTTGTTGTCTTTAAAAGCTTTGCCGACCGCAGTATCGTAATCTGCCTGTGTATTTGAATACGCATGCCTGTACCAGTCTCTTTGGTGCTTCAGTGTGTATGCATGGTGTTACAAAACGACACCGAGAAACTTCGATGGGTTGTAGAGAGAGTCCTGAGGAATAAATCGAGATAGGAACCCGTGTCCCGAAACGTCATCCAACGATGCTACAGAGCGCCGAGGTTATAGGCGCAAGTACCTGCTGCTAGATCGCTTTTCGTCGGCAAACGTGACTTCGTACGCTGACGTCCCATAGGTTGTTTGTTATTCAGTGATCGTGGCTGAATTCAGTGATCGTAGCTGATTGCCTACGGTTACTAGTTGAGAAGTCCGCCCCTGGTAGCTGAGTGGTCAGCGCGACAGAATGTCAATCTTAAGAGCCCGGCTTCGATTCCCGGCTGGGTCGGAGATTTTCTCCCCTCGGGGACTGGGTGTTGTGTTGTCCTAATCATCATCATTTCATCCCCATCGACGCGCAAGTCACCGAAGTGGCGCCAAATCGAAAGACTTGCACCCAGCGAACGGCGGCCTACCCGACGGGAGGCCCTAGTCACACGACGGGCAGCATACTAGTGGAGAAGACAGAGCTAGCTAGTATGTAGAAGGCCGTGTCTTCTACGAGGGCGATGCTCTGTTGCCTCAGTGAATGACGGTTCGGGCACGGGTTTCCATCCGCAGTTTTCTTTTTCTCCTGTCAGAAATCTGTTAGACAAGTACCCAAACTCCTTTTTTAAGTTGTTTTTTTTTCGAACGACTGATAGATTTGAATCCAGAGCGCTTGCATGAGCCGACCTTGAATCGTCATCGTCGTGCGCATTCGTGAATTTTTTCCCGCCTGTTGATAGCGTCAGTTGCTGGCAGACAGCAGTTGAGTAACGTATCATGTAGTGCTCGAGTCGGTTTTTCATTGCAAGGGAAATGACGGAACTGCTGGAGAAGCGCTACTGCACTAAATTTTGCTAGAAACTGGACGACAGCTGGGTGGAATCCATTTGGAATGTTCTGAGACGATGTAATGGGCATCACACAGCTTAAGAAGTGGTCAACAGTTTTAAAGACGCCTGCACATCGCTCCGGTCGGCAACCGTCATGCCAAAATGATCAGGCCATTGCCAAAGTGAACACCGTAGTGATGCAAGACTGTCGTGTGACTAGCAGAGAAATTGTGGAAGAGGTGGGCTCCAGCATTTTTTTTTTCACCACATTCCATTGTGACGGAACATTTGTCCACGAAAAGGGGGACGGCAAAATTCGTTCCCAAGCTGCTGACGGTGGAGCAAAAGCAACTTGGTGTTGCACTCTCACAGGACGTGCTGGACTCTGCAAACAGTGACCCCGACCATAATCACTGGTGGCGAGTCCTTGGTGAACGGGTACGACCCGGAAACCAAATCCCAGTCCTCGCCCCAGTGGAAGCATTTCTAAGACGAAAGAAGGCCCGCCAAGTGCGTCGCAACGTCAAAGTGATGCTAACTGCTTTTTTTTTTTTTATTCCGGCGGTACGGTACACCACCAGTACGCACCATAGGGTCAACCTACAGGGATGTCCTCCTCCGCCTACGTAATGCTGCGCGGCGCAAGACACCGGACTTGCGGCCAACCGTAAATTGGCACCTCCATCACGACAACGCTCCAGCACATTCCTCGCACTTGATTCAGATTTGTTGGCGAAAAATCGGATTTTTGTTCCTCAGCAGGATCCTTACTCTCCCGATATGGCCCACTGCGACTTTTGGCTGTTTCCTAAATCAAGATGCCATTGAAAAGAACGGAAATTTCAGACAAGAGAGGACATTATGGTAGCAACGACATCCGAGAGAAACTCCATTCCGGAAGAGGCTTTTTCGGCAAGTTTCCAACAATGGCGGAACCGCTGGGAGAAGTGTGTGGAGATGACTCTGTTGACGAGTCGAAACTGGCAGTCTAAATAAAAAGCTATAGAAATAACGACTGTTGGAACACTATTTTTACAATGGAGTGTTCTCTAGTTCATGCAAAGGTCAGTGTTGTCTAGTTGATACAAAGGTCCGATTGCAACAAATTGTTGCTACCAGCCTCATAACTACGATATTTCCATACCGGGGCAAAAACTTGATAGTGGCGCCTCCCCCCCCCCCTCCCCCCTCCCTCACTCGCTCTCTCCAGCTCGGGTGTCTATGAGAGAAAGTTTATTTTTAATCGATTTTTCAAAACATTTGTTGATTTTGTAGCTCACATCTTTCTGAAGAGTTTGATCTATAATTCGTATATGTTCGAGGAAATGTAAGAATGTTATTAGGTCTTAGCTGTGCCAAAGTGCAGTACCAAGCCTCTTCACAAAGCATTCATCTGTCAGACGTCACTATATTTCACTCTGTGTAATTGAAGCATGTATATTTTGTAATGGGAGTCATCAAGCCTACATACAGGACAGTGGAAATTATAATTCCTGTAGTGCCTCTCCTGCTCTCAGTATGCCGGTTTGACATGCCACATCCCTTAAAAAAAACTCACAATTAATACTGGATGGGATTATTTTTGACTGGGAGAATAGGAACTCTTCAGACAATTTGCACTCTTTATTGCCTGTTGGGTAATAACTTTCTCTTTTGTGTAACATAAAATTAAATATAGGAAACATAAAATCAGTAAAGGCAAGAGACAAGCAAGACATTACATATTTCTTCAGCCTCTAGGTCCCAGTACTTTTTTCTCTCTAATCTTGTTGCAGTTTTACTATTTGCGTCCCTATGTGAGATAGAATCTATTACCTCGTCAAAGTTTGTCAAACGTTTCACTACATGAAAAATCAAAATGTCGTTGTCTAATACTAAAAAAGCTCTTAATACGAACAGTATCCAAGACCAGTGTGGTTTCTCGATTTGATTACGTCTATTTTGTCATTGTCTGCTAGATATGCCTTTCTAATACCGCAGCAATTGTAACACACACCAAATAAGCAAGACTGTTTTGGCACAAATTGTTATTCCTGTTTGTCTTTTATTTCCTTTCTGTCACTCTTAATCTGTAGGTTTCGCTAATAATTATACCAATGCTGATAATTCGCACACCCAATCAACCACATAAATAACCAGCAATTGGCATTCACCCGTTCGAGTTAATTCGGCTCACCACGTATGGCCCCGTCCCCTGCCGTCTGCGGGAAAGTTTTTCTAGGTGCGGCGAGGATTCCCCTGCCAGAGACACGACGTACGCTATGCATGCATTCAAAAATCATCCTACGATTTGTTCAGAAATCAACTTAGAATGTGTTCTTAAATCAACTTGGATGCGTTTCAAAATCATATGAATAATCGGAAGACCAACGTGCGTTGGATACTAGGCTCTTTGTGAAACAAGGTTTTTTGTTTTCTTTAAGGATATAAATTTGGTGCCCCTGGAATTGCCATCAGGGGCAGTTAGCCAGGTTTGTTCCACCCCCCCCCCCCTCCTCCCTCCTAGATTCAAGCCTGGTTGCTACAGTAAGGGTAGATTTTCACAGTTATTTTTTCTTTGTCCAAAAGTAAAGCTGAGAGCCGTAAACCATCACATTACCTTAACCTAATTTTACTGTCGCCACAACATTCTCTGGTAAATGTCGGTCACCAGCCTTGCAGTAAGTGGGGAGAGCTGTGAGGAGGACAGAGTTCCTTTCAGTTCCCGCTGCTAGACAACGGGTCGCCCGGGCCGCGGAGCTCATCGTCTCTCGAGCATTCTGTTCTGTCCGTACTGGTGGGCAGAGCCGCAAGGCTGCCTCTCTTTCAGCGATGTGCTTCTTTTGCGACAGTGGAGCTGTAAAACTGTGTATGACGCAACAAAAACTGTGAGTAAGCATAGGTCTGTCGCGGCGCTTACCTGATTTCAAAAGCGATCGTACAACTTTACGACGCGCACGCCGACTGCTCACGTAAGTTACGAGTTTGACGTCAGCCCTGTGCACCGGGGACCGCTACGCTGAGCGCCAGCACCGGCACAGAAGGTCGCTACGTTCTGCTTCGTCACCGGGGTTACGTATTGGACGTAACACTGGTCTCACACACCACGCGCAGTTTGTCGTAACGAACGCCTTGTGCCGCGTAATAAAACAAGTGCAAACCGAGCTTCCGTTTGGGCGCAACTGGAGTGAGTATTTGCTCCAAGGCGAACAAGGCGATTTCGTGTTCACTGTAAACTTTGTAGCCGAAGGGGCTATTTGCTAGTGCGTTAGCGTTCTTCCCGGAGGAAGCCAGTTCTATCCTGACTGTGGAAAATATTTTCAGTACCAATATTTTTAGAGCAAAGATCTTGGTCACCATGCGAAGTCGTTCAACAAGTAATGCAACAGGTTTTATTCGGGATGCAAATATACCATATTATTGCCCACTGTTTTGGCTACAAAAGCCTATTTTTCAATATAATTTCCATTCAATCCATTCAATGTGGTGGAGTTACGCCATCTTACTGAGAGGGCCTGTATGTCCGCGCTGTGCCTCTCTGGTGGACTACCGGAGCCAACATCTTGCTGTATCAATAACCTCCCCATCATCCACGTACTGCCTCCCGCGGAGCGCATCCTTCATTGGGCCAAAAAGATGGAAATCGAAAGGTGGGATACCCGGGCTGTACAGTGCGTCGTAGCGGGCACACACCTTTAGTGAACTGGTGAATGGGTATGTCAGCAGTACCAACAGAGGTATTCAGTAGCGCACTAAGGTGATTCGAATGGCTCTAAGCACTATGGGACATCTGAGGTCATCATTCATCTAGACTTGGAACTACTTAAACCTAACTAACCTAAGGACATTACATACATCCATGCACGAGGCACGATTCGAACCTGCGACCGTAGCAGCAGAGCGGTTTCGGATTGAGCGAGGTGTTCGATTGCCATCTGTCGATCACGTAGAATGAGTGTGTCCGCGCGTTCCAACATTGCAGGAGTCACAGCTGTGAGAGGCCGGTCGGCACTCGGGAAATCGGAAAGGTTTGCGTGACCTTGTTGCGATGACGATAGACAAATGGTTCAAATGGCTCTGAGCACTATGGGACTCAACTTCTGAGGTCATTAGTCGCCTAGAACTTAGAACTAGTTAAACCTAACTAACATAAGGACATCACACACATCCATGCCAGAGGCAGGATTCGAACCTGCGACCGTAGCGGTCTCGCGGTTCCAGACTGCAGCGCCTAAAACCGCACGCTCACTTCGGCCGGCGACGATAGACAATTTGGAAATTTGTGGTAAGGTCTTATGGGACCAAAACGCTAAGGCCTTCGGTCCCTAAACCTACACACTACTTACTCTAACTCAAACTAACTTCCACAGAGGGCAACACACACACCCAATGCTCGAGGGAGGACTCGAACCTCCGACGGGGGGAGCCGCCCGGACTGTGACAAGGCGCCTTAGAGCGCGCAGCGATGATAGACACCTCGCTCAACGACTCACTGTGCTTCTGTTCATTGCCAGGTGCCCGTGGACACTCTTCATGCATATCTCAATGACAGCTCTCTGCTTGAAACGCACGTCCGTTACAGACACCATTTAGAAGTCTACGGACAGCACCGCAACGCATCGAAACTTCATGTAACTACAGCGGCTGCAGTCGGAATACTCCAATATCTCTCACCACGAATTCCGCATTTTTTTCAACCGAAAGTGGCCGAGATAAAAGACTGTATTGCACAACTTATTGAGCTCTCCCTGTAATAGGGGCCAGCAGTCTAGTTGCAATGGGATATACAATCAAAATGAACTTTTTTGAATAAAGACAACGTGCAGCAGTGACTGCTCATACATTGGCTACAATATCCTTTTCATTAGTATTCTTCACTTCATTTCTCACTTGGTGTCGTGCCTATTTTAAAGTCCACCCAATCCGCTGCATTTTAACAATATGAACTGTCTCAGAGGAAATGAAATGAATACCCCTAGTTGCGTATAGGTGTTGATATAAGCAAACGGGGACAGTTGAAAAAGTGTGCCCCGACCGGGACTCGAACCCGGGATCGCCTGCTTACATGGCAAACACTCTATCCATCTGAGCCACTGAGGACAGAGAGGATAGTGCGACTGCACGGACTTTTCTCTGTCGCACAACCCCCCCCCCCCCTTCCCCCCATGAAACCCACATTCCCAACTTATTGCCCCGCACTATATTCATAGTGAGTTTGGGCACTGTTTGTGATGGTGAAATGGCCGGTGGGCCTTCATATATATGAGAGGATAAAGTGAAGCACTCAGAAAGAGAGGAGGAAATGAACTACAACACCACGGGTTAAGATGGTGCAAAATGTAATCGCATCGCATTTACAATGTAGTTGGCATTATGAGCGCACTTAATAGTATGACATTGCATTTCCTCTGACTTGCATGCATACATGCACTGATTCGATTACAGGACATGCCATAAATCTGTTGCTTTCTTTCCTGAGGTAAGCTGGCCCTCAACTATTGCTACTGGCCCTTGATATCCTGGATACTCGCACTGGAACGGAGCTGGAGACCGAGCTGGTACCACACAGTTCCTGTCGGGAACGAATCTATGTATCTTGCTGGCCGTAAGAATATCTCAGAATTATACGGGAACTTTCTGGCAGATTAAAACTGTGTGCCGGATGAGACTCGAACTTGGGACCTTTGCCTTTCGCGGGCAAGTGCTCTACCAACTGAGATACCCAAGCTCGACTCACGACCCGACCTCACAACTTTAATTCTACCAGTACTTCGTTTCCTACCTTCCAAACTTCACAGAAGCTCTTCTGCGAACCTTGGAGAACTAGCACTCCCGGAAGAAAGGATAGCTTCTGTGTGGACTACCATTGTTGAAAAATGGGATCACGAAACTGACACGTTAGAAGGTAACATATGGAGACACAATACGTCCGTGACGTATCCGTGACGTACCTTTGTGCTGCCAGTGTTCCCTCCACCACTGCCAGCCGTGACCTGAAGTCACACCCGATACCTCCCCACACGTTGACGCCAAGAGTAAATTCGCTGAGCCTCAGCAAAGTATTAGGAGGATGGGACCTCTTCCTTGGTCGCCACCATACTCACCAGCATTGGGCATCCACGACAGTGTAGAACCGCCATTCATCATTAAACACAATGTGACGCCACTCATCACCAGTCCGTGCTTCCCTGCCGTGACACCTCCCGCAATTCAGACTTTCATGTTATGGTATTAACTGCAGCCTACGCATCATCATCATCTTCCTTTCAAGGATTAGGCTGTGGAGTCACAAACAAAATCATTCTCATCTTTTTCGAGCTCTTCCGATAACTCTTTCCCTGTTCGGCTTTTAGGTCAATATCTTCTAGGGAATTCTGTGACCCGGCATTCTCATGCCATTTCGTCTCCGATATTAACGATATTTTTGAATTTTTGCTTCATGTTTAAAATATGTAATTCTGTTCTAATATCTTCATTTCTAATCATGTCCATTCTCGTGGAGCCTTTTAACTTCTCTTTTTCTCTCCTTTCTTTGTGATGACCCAACTTCCGCTTCCATAGGACAACGCAGGAATAGCCGTCACTTTATAGAACATTACGATGATCTCTTTTTGAACTTCACGCCCCAAGGTTCTGCTAATGCTACCACAGACAAGTTGGAATTTGTGTGTGTCATTTTAGCATCAGAGTCAAAAACAAAAAATGGTTCAAATGGCTCTGAGCACTATTGGACTTAACATCTATGGTCATCAGTCCTCTAGAACTTAGAATTACTTAAACCTAGCTAACCTAAGGACATCATACAACACCCAGTCATCACGAGGCAGATCAAAAACAAAACTTACGGCACAGTCTAAATAACAGATTTGAGAGATTTGTTCTAAAACTGAATTATCCGAAACATTTTATAATCTTACTGGATATTTCCTTCGGAATGCCACTATTTTCGTTTCTTTACTAGGAATTTTAAATTTGTATTTCTTGCACATTTCGTTCAGCGGATAAACTTTCTTCATTCTTTTAAATAATACCGATATCATCTCTAAACAAAAGTACATTCAGGTATTCTTCTTGCGTTATATTAATTTCTCTGTTTACTTTACAGTTCCATTTACGAAGAATGGAGTCGATATAAATATTAAAAAGCGTAGGTGAAAAACCACATATCTGTCTAACACCTTGGTTAATAATTATTTCTTCTCATCGCTTCTATTTTCGTGAAGACTTTTTACTACCTCTGTCAGGTGATAAAGGTATCCACATTCAGACATAATCTTGCATAGGCTATCACGGTCAGGACGGCCAAAAGTCTTCTCAAGATCGATAAAGGGCATATGGATTTCTGTATTAACTTCTAAGTATTTTCCACTATGTTTTTAATTACAAACACATTGTTTGTACATGAACGACCTGATCTAGATTAACTTTGTTGTTCAGGAATAATAACTTCCGTGATATTATCGATGCGGTTATTGATTATCTTTGAATATAGTTTCTAGCCATTGTTTAGCAGACCGATAGTACGACAGTCCTTAGAGCCACTACGCTGCCCCAAGACAGTACGGGCCACCTCCGTGTCCTTCACAGTGATACTCGACCTCGACCGCTGCTCACGCCCCTACGAATTGGACGTTAAGTCCCTAGTCCGATTGCTTCTAGTTTGCGAGCGTCGGTTGGAAACAGGAAGTCCGTTGTTTGTCCTCAGATGGCAGCCTCAGATGTGAAGTGGTTGCGCTGTGCTTGGTGATCCACGCAACGGTGACCCTCCCTTGTGGAGGTCAGATGTGATCGACCTGAAAATCGACGATAAGTATGTCTGCTCTGACGTTTCCAACAGCTGGCCACTGCCATATAAATCCGGACATCACACGGTTCGACCAGCCCGAAAAACTGAGACCCAGAAGGAGGGCCTTTGAAGGTCTGTCCCGCGCATGCAACGCTTTACCACGAGAGTACGCGCCGTCTCCGTTACCTTCACAGTTATACCCATCATCTGATGCTATTCATGCCCCTTTTAAACTATACCCTACCAGATCTGGTAACAACACTGAACACTAACAACGCTATTCAACCTTGTTGGGCTCTGGGTCCGTCACAGAGAACTGCAACTGCAGTCGGTTACACCACCCATTGATGGTGTGTTCTTGTACGAAGTTACGTTGACATCTGACCACGTGTTCTAGGTGCTTCAGACAGTGTGTGACCTACGTAAAGTTTGACTGCAACCCAGCTACTCTCACGGTTGACTTTTCCGTGAGAGTGAGTACTGCATGCTACCTATCTGCTCGCCTGCCTGTCCTGTCTGAGGTTAGTTTCAGGAATGCACGTGGACTGCGCAGCAACTCTCCTTATTAGAAGAGCCGCTGGCCACATACATCAAGCAGTCTGCCTTAATGTAGACATACCTGCTTAGCTTATTTCAGGAACAGGCTCATATAGTTAGTTCTGAAGTACATGAAATTCTTACCTTTACAAAAAACGAGACTTTAAATTTATTTATACCGATAACTCTCTATAATATTTTCTCTGTCTCGAAGTACAGGAATTTCAATAGTGCACTTACCACTAAATGCTTCACTGCACAGCTTCACAGCAAGAGAATAATATTGCGCATCCAGAGGGCACTATGTCGTGAATGTAGTCAGCAGTAAAAGCGCTGATACTGAGAAACAAATTGAAGACTGGAGCAACTGCGGACTGAGTTCATGCCGTTGCATTATTTACATTGTATTACAAAAACAACCCTATGATATATGGTAAAAGTTACATAACACATTAAATCGTTTTCCTCCTAATCTCAACGTGAACAAGTTGTTCGAAGAACTAATGTTGTTACATAAAGGCGGGATTGTGTCACAAGGCGATTTTTACGAAAAATAACGCGTTCTGGATCACGTAGGTTTCATCCGAAGTAAGACATATTCAGATCAAAAATACGGAGCGTTATCAGCTAAACCACATTCTTTTTTATTTTATTAGGCCTAAGTTAGTAGCCTGGTGCAAACATCGGCAACTAACTCAGAATGCAGAGCCATGTAAAATTATGCACTTAAAGAAGTGCAAGAAAAAAAGACAACAAAGAACTGCGCAATTACCAAATGCAGCTGGTGACCATCTTTATTTACAAAAACCTCAGAATAACAGTTCATGGGCATATGAACTGTGATTATCATATAGGTTCAGCGAATGGAAGTCTTCGATTCATTGATCGAATCCTGGCGAACTACAATTTACAGCTTAGATAAAATGTTTTCGGTACATTTGCCGCATAAAATTCGGATAAAATCCCAAGCTTTCGGTTAGTATCTCCTTCGTCGCCGTCAGGAGGTGTGTCTAACTCAGATAGTTTACTCTTTACGACTGGACGGATAGGGTGTGCGGCTGCTTCCTGATGACCTGTAGTGCACCGGGAAGTGCTGACATCGAGTGGCTGTAGGAAGATACAGGATGGCTTAGATAAAATTTATATTTGGTGGTGGTGAACGACAGCTTACTGTAAATATGGAACAATGTAAATCAATGTAGATGAGTAGGAGAAATAAACCTGTACAATGTTCAAAACCAGGTGCCAGTTATAAGAATCGAAGGGGATGAAAGAGAAGCAGTGGTTGAGGTGAGAGTGGGGCAGTTGTAGTCTATCTCTGACATCAAATCCGTACACTGAGCTAGCGGAAGAAGGAAAACAGAGAAAACTGTGGAGTAGGAATTAGAGTCCAAAGGGAAGAAATATAAATTTTGAGGTGTGACGACGACATTGTAACTGTGTCAGAGAAAGAAAAGGAGATGGAAGAGTATGTGAACGGAACGGACATAGCCTTGAAAGGAGGACGTTAGGTAAACATCAACAAAAGCTAAAGAAGTATAGTGCAATGTTGTCGAATTCAATTAGTCTAGCTGAGGTGATTAGATTAGCAAATGAGACACTAAAAGCAGGAGATAAGTTTTGCTATTTGGGTAGTAAAATAACTGATGATTGCCGAATCAGAGAGGGTATAAAATGTAGACTGATAATGACAGGAACAGCTCTTCAGAACAAAAAATACATTTGTTAACATGGAATATAAATGTAAGTGTTAGGAAGCCTTTACTGAAAGTTTTGTCTGGAGTAGAGGTTTGTACGGAAGTGAAACTTAGACCATAAACAGTTCATTAAAAAAAAAAGAAAATAGAAGCTTTTGACATGTGGTGCTAAGGAACAATACTGAAGATTAGCTCGGTGGATGGCGTAACTAATGAGGTGATGACTGGGTGTCGTATGCTGTCCTTAGGTTAGTTAGGTTTAAGTAGTTCTAAGCTCTAGGGGACTGATGACCACAGATGTTAAGTCCCATAGTGCTCAGAGCCATTTGAACCATTTTTTTCTACGAGCATAACACACAGTTTAACAGTACCTCAAACTCGGCAGTTCTGTACATTCACTGCACCCTTTAGTGTAAAATGTGTTTCAATCCGTCCCAGAAACACAATCTGCATGTCATGAGGTTTCCGTTGCTCGACTGTCTGGATTTTGTACGGGTATCAATCAAAAACAGACCGCAAAACTTTCCGCACTGTTGACCATGGGATAGACAATTCTCGTGACGCTGCACGAGCACTAGCTTTACCCGGGCCACGTGTTGCCTGGTCAGTTACAGCAACAACAACCTAGGCAATAACTTCCACTGGGATAGGACGCGTTCCTCTTCCAGCTGTCACAACGATGTCGCTCATATTTTCGAATTTCATTATCATCTTCTCTAAACCATTTAATGGTTCAAATGGCTCTGAGCACTATGGGAGTTCACATCGGAGGTCATCAGTCCCCTAGAACTTAGAACTACTTAAACCTAACTAAAATAAGGACATCACACACATACATGCCGGAGGCAGGATTCAAACCTGCGACCGTAGCAGTCACACGGGTCCAGACTGAAGTGCCTAGAACCGCTCGGCCACCGCGGCCGGCTAAACCATTTAATATCCCCTCCCTGTTGCTGAGTTTTCAGCGCGACGGACTGTCAATTCTAAGGGCCCGGGTTCGATTCCCGGCTGGGTCGGAGATTTTCTCTGAACAGGGAATGGTTCTTGTGTTGTCTTAATCATCATCATTTAATCCCCACCGACGCGTAAGTCGCCGAAGTGGCGTCAAATCGAAATACTTCCACCCGGCGAACAGTCTACCCGATGGGAGGCCCTAGTCACTCGACATTTACAACCATTTAATAACGTTACGCCTCTCCTCAGACGTTTCAGTAGCCTATAACTCTCAGTGCAGTACTGCAGTTGCTGCCGTTCACATAAAACAGTTTCACTAACCGCGCACGGCCTCGCTTCTCGATAGCCATACTGTTCACTCACGCCTTGGCTTGTCAAATGACAATATGGATGGCATTTCATCATGCAGCAAGGGTACAGCGCCAGATTTTCTCCTTGTGGCTACAACTGGAACTAATTTGTTACCATCGTAAATCGGTTGCGCATTAACGCATTACCACATCTACCAAGTTCCACTGCTATACGGTAATTACAGCCCACGCTGGATCTCAGTGGGAAGCTGCGCTATAATTATAATCACTCAGTGCCATATATTTGAACGAAATCGATGATGACGGTATGTGCGGTACCATCGTGAGTGGAGCAAGTCGCTCATATAAAATGGATTTAAAGAGAACACAGTGTGGCTGGCCTCGGGCTTGATTCACAAGAGATCGTAACGATTGCAAAAACTACGCTTATTATTGTGCACCATTGGTATTGGTCTTGTGAAGAAGAAATTAGACCAATAACAGCTGACGCATAGGCGTACCAGCAACCAGTCTTCCCACACGCCATCCGTGAATGGGACGTGAACATATGGCTCAGGGAAAAGCACGCCGCTTCTCGAGATAGAGAAAGAAAATACCCTGTTGTGGACAACTGCATATGCGGTGTGTGTGTATGAGGAGAGTGTGTGCGTGTACGCGGCCGTCTCCGGATGCTGGAGCGGGCGCGCGGCCGAGAATAGCCCGGTGGCTGCGCCCGAACCTCCGCGGCCGGAAGTGAGGGCGAGGTCGCGCCTGAGTCACGCGCGCAAATACACCCGGCCGGCCGCCTTACGTAACGGGCCTCGAACCCGGTCTCCTCCTAATGAATGGGCGATCTTGTTTCGGGGGCGAAAGATACAGCGCGCGCGCGCGGCCGCACATGCGCAGATCGGCCTCGCCGCGAACCGCCTTCAAAATACCGCCCACCGGCCGCGAGCTCCGCGCTGGACGCGCCCGCCACCTGTTGGCCGCGGCCTGGAACTTCGTCGTCCCCGGCGCGCTGCTACCAACATTCCGGTGACGGTGCTGCCGCGAACCTGCATTTTCGGTGCTGGTCCCCCCCGTCCTCCCGCAAGACTGACCGATGATGACCTTGATTCGAGTATTCGCAGTGTACGACGACATTTCGCGGACTTTTTGCTGCTACCGAGTAAGTATGTTCCAATTTTTCGCTTCCCCACCTCTTCTCTCCCATTAGCATAGGACATGCGCATCTCCAGCAAACTCGTTTCGTAAACAGTACATTGTCTGATCAAAAGTTTCCGGACACGCCTATGGAAATCGGAAGAGATCACGAGTCACGAGAGGCGGACCTGCCAGCATAAAAGCAGGCGGGGAGTGTTGTGTGGTCGCCAGAGAAGCAATTAAGGGGTAAAGCACTCATCAGGAAAGCTCAATACTTCTAACGTAGACTAATCATTGGATGGCACCTGAGTAACAAACCCATCACGGGTATTTCAAGGTATATAAAGCTGCCCAATCGACTGCTGGTAATGTTACCGTGAAGTGGAAGGAACAAACAGCAAAACCAAAACCAAGCAATCCAGTAGTCCAGCTAGCATAATGACTACACTTAGGGAGATACAAGGAAGTGGGTACAATGATTGAGCAGCTCCTCATAAGCCGTATTTCTGCAATCAGTGCTAAGCGCTGAACTTGGCGTAAAGAGCGACGCAACCAGACAGTGGATGACTGGAAACCGGTGATCTGAAATGATGACTCATGCTCTATCCCAAGGCAGTCGCGTGGAAGGTTTTGGGTTTGGTAAATGCCTGGAGTACTTTACCTGTCGTCATGTGTGATTACACTGGTGTTATTACGGGATGAGGGTGGAAGGATATGAAAACATCGAATGGGATTATGTACTGCGTACAGTAGAAGAACAAAACGGTGACGATTACTGTTTGTATCAGCATGAAAATGCACCCTGATATGAAACAGCATCTGTGAAGCAACGGGTTGTAAAATAAAAGTCGTGAAATGGTCTGGCATGCCCAGAGTCCAGACGTGGACTCCGCGGAACACTTCTGGGGTACGTTAGAACGTCAGCTTCGCCCCAGACCTCGGCGGCCAACACCGCGAAGACTGGGCTTCCATTCCAACACAGACAATCAGCCACTTTATTGAAAGTGATCCCAGCAGGGTTCATAACTTTGTAAAGGCAAATGGTTGACGTGCCCCATATTTAATAGGTGTCCGGATACGTTTGATGAGGTAGCGCATGTTAAACATACTTTCGAGGTGTTTATCGCTGTTGACAAAATTACTACTCCTTCTTGCATCCCTGTCGCACATTCTGCATAAACAGAAACTTTCTCACAAATGAAAACTGTTTGTTGTACCGAGAAACAGTATTTGATAATGTGGCTCTTTATAAGTAAGCAACTAAGGACCATTTAAATCACAAAGCGTCAATGGAAGTCAGAGGAGAAAGTAGCAGCTGAACTAAATTAGGAAAATGAATAAGATAAGGCTGCTTCCTGTCTCCCGCTCTTTTCAATCTCTACTTACAAAATGTAGTTGAGCACCGCCCACTAAATCGAAAGGGGATACAACTGCTCAAAGAAGAATATGGTGTTTTGTGGTTTTCAGACGACATTGTCTTTCTAGCAACAAATGAAAGAGAACTGTAGGATGTCATTTAAAGTAAAGGGATAATCGTATGGAACGAAAATATAAATGAGAAAAAAGTAATGATACTAGGAACAAAAAGGTGGTGGTGGGGGGGGGGGGGGTGCACTACACGGGGAAACATTACAACATGCGTAAATATTTAGATACTTAGGAAGCAAGAAGGCAAGATAAAAGGCAACTCCAAGCGCAGCAAATAAATTACAAGGATAGTATTGGTGGAATAGGTGTATGGTAAAAAAAGCGGAGTTTCCAGTAGTAACATGGACAAAGATTTCAAGAAAACACAGATGTGGAGGTTTGGACACAGAATTGTCCTGTATGGTGTGAAATGTGGAAACTGAGGAGGGATGAGCATGGATGGTAGCTTTTGATTAGTAATGTGGTGGATGGTGAAATGTATAACTAACATGGATAGGATGGAAATGTAGAGGTACTGGGAAAGCAGAGAGAATCACTGCGCATGAAAAAAGATGGAAGAGAAACTGATTTGAACATATATTACGGAAGTAAGAGAGGCTTATCGAAACAGGTTTATAAGCGAATATGGAGGGGAAGAGAGTGTGAGGCAGGAATAGAACTCAGATTCCAGTGATGTGCTGGACGGTAGCACATGCAGTAGAATGAAGAAGTAAGCGATGGACAGACGTAAAGGACCTGATAACTTAGCAGAAAACTGATAACAATACAACAATGTCATACTCAGACTCGAATTCCGTCCGTTGCACTTAACAGGAAGATCTCATTCTGTATTTATGTGAGATCAAAGTATGGTAACTACAATAATAATCAGCTCACACCTTAAACAATAAAGATAAATTCTTAGACTCGGGGATATAAAAATTCACATACAAAACTCACTCGAGCTACTACACAGAACTACATAGATACACCGAACACATGAACTGTTGCACACACAAACAATTTAAAAAAATCAGCCATATCAACACACGAGTCAAAGACACCAGACACTCAGTCATAAACAATTTGTAGAGCACAAGAATCGAGGAGAAAAAAATTCTCAGTGGAAAAGTAAGTAGTGAACCGATTAATTTCTCCAAACGTTTCTCCTGTATCTAACAACCACAGCTAATCCATAAATGTGTTCAATCAACTTAAGTGGTGTGAAATAGAATGTAAAGAATAAGTGATAATTTAAAACAGTCAGAAGCCTTAGGATGTAAGTGAATTTACAGCTTCACGTATATAATAAATCAATGAAGAACGGAACATCTCCGACTATTCCAAACTATTTGGGAAGCCAAACTGCCGTAAATCTTTGTATCAAATTTTAATTTCGCGTAGACAAAAAGTATGAGTGAAGATTCGCGTGTGTGTGAATTTGGCACAGTACCTACAAGCAAATATGCTAGAAATACTGTTTTCTAACATTAACGCGTAAAAAAATCACAAGATCTTTATTTTCCGGTTACCCGATTGCAATGAAACCACAAAAATATGACCGCACGTCAAGAGAGGCGGGAGAAAACCCGAGCAAACATCACATAAAATGCCAATATAAATTTTCGTTCTTGATGATGAGAATAAATTCTAGCATCAAAATCGTAACAGGTGCAGTGTTTTATCACTTAAACCATCTGTAGCTGATTACTGTCCTCCACGATTTTCAAATAAATTGCAATAACTCTTCTGTGGCTGCAACAGTGCATTGTTATGAGTGTACTTAGGAATAGTCCGAAACAGGCACATGGCACTGCCTCATATTCCCACAATGAGATGCAGAAAGCAAACGACATTCTACGGTTCGAGAGTATGATGCTATCCCTCTCATGAAGCTAAATGACGATACCGCATTTCCAGTAAAATCGCTGAGTAGTTATTGTGTTCTCAATAAATTAGCGATATAATTCTCTATGGAATGTGCGTCTGTGTATTTTCTTACACGTCTGCGAGTGAATTTACTGCAACGTGCGGTCTGGGCGTCTCTCAGTGCTCCTAGCCAGCTGCCAGCTATCGATTCCACACGCTACTACAGCACAGGTGGGGATAGCTTGAGTGTGGTCGTTCCTGAGTCTGCACTAGCCCACCAGGTGCGAACGGTAGATGTCAAGGAGAGCACGATGAACAAATTTCTTACTGAATCAAACATATCATCATACCGTATTGCTTGAAATACAGCGACTGCACTTGGGGCGTTCAATAAGTACTGCAAGACTTTTTTTTTTTCTCTCGGCAAATTTCGGTCGAAAAATTGCCGAATTTGTCGTGGAACATTGAGAAAAATTCCTGCCTTAGGCCCTATAGTTTCAAGAAGTTCCGAGAGGTGGCGCACTGTAACGGAGTTGCTTTCCAAGCAGAGACGTGTCACTCAGCTTCTTTTGGCGTAAACCCAGAGCATCATAGATATTCACACATGCTTATGGGATGTCTATGGAGACCTGGCAGTGAACAAAAGCATGGTGAGTCGTTGGGCGAGGATTCTGTCATCATCGCAACAAGGTAGTGCTAACCTGTCGGATGATACGCGTGCCGACCGGTCGCACACAGTAGCCGACTCCTGCAGTGTTGGTACCCCCGGACACTCTCATTCGATGTAACCGACGGATCATAATCAAACTCCTCCGTGCTCAGCTGGGCGTCTCTGTTGGTTGTGCTGACACACGCGTTCACCAGTTGCGGTGCTCAAAGGTGTATGCCCGATGGCTTCCCCACTGCCAAACAAAATGCCAAAAAGAACAATGAAGAACCATCTGTGCGGAACTTCTTGCATGTTGAGAGGCTGAATGTGAAAATTTTTGTCGAACATCGACACTGTTACCGAAAAATGGATTCATCACTTCGAACCGGAAAGAAAGAGGCACTTCATGTTTTATGTCCGCCCTCATGGTGCAACGATCAACTCTGAGGGGCCGGCCGGTGTGGCCGTCCGGTTCTAGGCCCTTCAGTTTGGAACCGCTTGACCGCTACGGTCGCAGGTTCGAATCCTGCCTCGGGCATGGATGAGAGTGATGTCCTTAGGCTAGTCAGGTTTAAGTAGTTCTAAGTTCTAGGGGACTGATGACCTCAGATGTTGAGTCCCATAGTGTTCAGAGCCATTTGAACCATTTGAACTCTGAGGGTATTTTGCTACCCCCAGGAAATGGAAAAAATGACGGCGTGTTCGGCACCATAAATCTACAAAACTCCTTCTCCATGAGTACACAAGGCATCGCGCAAGACTGCACACCCTAATGGAGCTCAAAAAAATTGGACTGTTTTTCGTCAACCACCCTACAGTCAGGAACTCGCACCTTCCGCTTTCCATCTGTTTAGCCCAATAAAGGATGCACTCCGTGGGAGGCAGTACATTGGTCATTGGGAGGTTGCTGATGCACCAAGCCGGTCGGTGTGGCCGTGCGGTTCTAGGCGATTCAGTTTGGAACCGCTTGACCGCTACGGTCGCAGGTTCGAATCCTGCCTCGGGCATGGATGAGAGTGATGTCCTTAGGCTAGTCAGGTTTAAGTAGTTCTAAGTTCTAGGGGACTGATGACCTCAGATGTTGAGTCCCATAGTGCTCAGAGCCCATTTGATGCACCAAGACGTTGGCTCCGACGTCGACGACGTCGACATGGGGGCATACAGGCCCGACCAGTATGGTGGCGTAAGGCTGTCGTATTGAACGGAGATTATGTTGGAAAAAAGCGTTCTGTAGCCAAAAGAGTGGGGAATAATATGGCGTATTGGAATCCTGAACCTAAACCAACTAGCTTTCCAAAAACAAATGTGTTGCTTAACGTGCCGAACGACCCTCGTACATCCACTTCACGATGCAAACAGGAATAGTTTATGACATTACTTGTTTGTAAAGCAATAAAGTATTCTCCACGTCGGTGTGAAGGCGTTTTACTTTCAATAATCCTGAATCCTGAGTATTGACAGCAGTAATAAAAAGGGAACTGAGATACGAAGAATTCAAAATCACGGCAGATTACAGAGAATCAGTTTAGTAGCGATGTGGGGCGTAAATAGAGAAACTCACTGACAGAAGTCACTTTGATAAAGAGAAGGAAGGAAGATTAGGGTTTAACGTCTCATCGACATTGAGGTCATTAGAGATGGAGCACAAGATCGGATTAGGGAAGGATGGGGAAGGAAATCAGCCGTGACATTTCAAAGCAAGGAGACTTTCTGGGCCTCCTAAAACACCAAGTCTGGTTCAGGTCCTTTGATGATATCTTAATGATATGAACCCAGGGTCAAGACATACTACCTTCTTTCCTTCACAACTTCAACACGTTTTCTCCAATATGCTTCACATGGTTCCCCTCAATCAACCGTGTTACCATCCTAGATGTTGACCACCTCCTCTCTAATGGCTCCATCCACACCTTTGTCGACATTAAGCACATGAACCTTTAAGAATACCTGCATTTTGATAGCTGCCATCCCTTCCATACAACCTGGCTGCCCAGGGGCGGAGTGTCTGCAGTGAGAAAAACTCCTTTCTTCAGCATGCTGAAGTTCTCGACAAGGCCTCCACAGGCAGGCACTATCCCCCAGACCTAGTCTGCAAACAGATCTCCTGTGCCATTTCCCCTCACAACCCCAACCCTCTCACTAGCCGCAATAAGCAACCACAAAGGAATGTGTCACCCAGTACCACACTGGACTGGAACAACTGAGCCACTTCCTTCGCCAAGTCTTTCATTATCTATCATCATGCTCTGAAATGAGGGGCATCCTATTCAAGACACTCACAATCTCTCCTAAAGCGGTGTTCCAGGGCGCACCCAACCTCCACAACATCATAGTCCATCGCTATTCCACTCCTAATCTCAACGCCTTGCCACAAGGATCATATCCATGTGGAAGACCCAAGTGCAAAACCTGCCAATCCACCCACCCAGCACTTCCTATTCCAGTCCTGTCGCATGTTTTCTCATACGTCATCTGAAGCGATTTAGGGAAAGCACGAAAAACCCAAATTAGGACGCCCGGACGCGGGTCTGAAACGTCGTCCTTCCGAATGTGAGTCCAGTGTGCTAACCTCTGCGCCACCTCGCTCGGTTTTAATAAAGGGCAGTTTGCTATGGCCCGGACCCTAGTAACAAACTTCTCAAAAACGGCAAAGCTAGTCGGCTGTCGAGAGCATCTATGGGAAGTTATTGAGTTTAAACACTTCCACTGGCCACTAAACTCCCCTGATATGAACATTATTGAGCGTATCTGGGATGCCTTGCAAAGTACTGTTGAACTGAGAACTCCACCCCCTCATACTCTTACGGACTTATGAACAGCCCTGCAGGATTCATGTGGTCAGTTCCCTCCAGAACTACTTCAGACATTAATCGAGTCCATGCGAGGTCATGATGGCGGCACTTCTGCGTGCTACATGATATTAGACAGGTGTACCAGTTTCTTTGTCTCTGCAGCGTAAATAACTCGTTTCTGCAGTTAACAGCTACTCTTGTAAAAACCCACTGGTAATACTACTAGAATATCAGCCCCATAAATTAGAAGAGAATCAACCACCTTATTTAAAGTAATTTGTTTAAAGTTCAGTAAAATTTTGCACCAGCCAAAGAGCAGCCAAACTGTTATGCTGTTCCTGGACACAAGATGAGCTAGTTGCTGTTTGTAAGCAGCTGGAAATCGTTTTGACCGCTATCAAGCAATTGAAAGGTGCTGCGAATGAGTGTGTTGGTAGGGCTACCTATACTCATGTATGAATGATACAAAAAAAGGTGTCAAGGAATCCCCTGCGGATACTGTTGCCTCTATAGGAAGTACAGGAACTACAACAATTCGTACACTTGATAGTCACTAACACATCAGTGATAGGTCTTGCCACTCTGTACAGGGGAGACAGGGACCAGGGGAACACAGATGTAAAACCCACCGATTAATTTGACGTGCTGTCTTCCTCTGAAACTGAAACGTAGCCAGTGAGACTTACATTCACCTGTTAGGAAACTTGTTGAGTCCCGTGTCAAGGCGGGGCACAAATAGAAGGATAGATGTTTATTAATGCTAGGTACTTCAAATGTATCCCTTAGCGAAATGAAAACAAGGGATAAGCCTGGAGGCCTTCATTCAACATGTTGAAGGGGCTCTTCTGGTAGCCATTGAGGAAACAGATTGCAAGCAACTGCAGTCTGCGGCGCAAGTTGGGACAGACGATGCCTGTCGTCTGGACTCCAAGGTCATACCTGGATCATTCCAGCGACTGCCAGAGAAGGTTGAGAATAACAGATTTGCTCATGGATTTTCAACGAACCTCACAATTTTCAGCATTGTCCCCACAACAAATTGAAGCCCCATCGTTCTGAATCAAAGGCTGGAACCGGGACTGTGAAGGTTATGTGACAAGCTAGGCTGTGACTTCTTAGACTTGCGTTATAAGTATAGAGATCTGTAGAGTCACCCAGAACGGGTTGGATATCCACTGTACATCAGAGACAGCGGCCCTGGCAGCTGACTTTGTGTGGGGTGCATGCAAGGGTCTTTTAGATTAGGCGACTCTCAATGCATCTAAGATAACGACAGCTGTAGGAGATCCGAAGGTATCCGTTTAAGATCCAAAGAAATGCCTCTCACAGGTGAAAAAATTAAAATCCTAGCGTTTAACTGAAAAAGGATTCGCAAAAAGCGGCAGAGTCTGAAGTACTCCTGAAAAGCAGTACTATGTACAGAAAGCTGAATAAAACCCGAATATGAGAGCATTGAGATTTTCGGGGAAAATCTAAGCGTACATAGAAAGGATAGGCTAATGGGTAATGGAGGCGGTGTATTTTTCACAGTATACAAGAAACTCAGAATCCACAGAGGTATAAATTGAAGCTGCATGTGAGACTCATTGGGCAAGTCTCAGTATATAGGGTGTTACAAAAACACACAAATAAAGAATAGATGTTATGTGGACATGTGTCCGGAAACGCTTAATTTCCATGTTAGAGCTCACTTTAGTTTCGTCGGTATGTACTGTACTTCCTCGATTCACCGCCAGTTGGCCCAATTGAAGGAAGGTAATGTTGACTTCGGTGCTTGTGTTGACAGGCGACTCATTGCTCTACAGCACTAGCATCAAGCACATCAGTACTAGCATCAACAGGTTAGTGTTCATCACGAACGTGGTTTTGCAGCCAGTGCAATGTTTACAAATGCCGAGTTGTCAGATGGCCATTTGATGTATGAATTAGCACTGGACAATAGCCGTGGCGCGGTACGTTTGTATCGAGACAGATTTCCAGAAGGAAGGTGTCCCGACAGGAAGACGTTCGAAGCAATTGATCGGCGTCTTAGGGAGCACGGAACATTCCAGCCTATGACTCGCGACTGGGGAAGACCTAGAACGACGAGGACACCTGCAATGGACAAGGCAATTCTTCGTGCAGTTGACGATAACCCTAATCTCAGCGTCAGAGAAGTTGCTGCTTTACAAGGTAACGTTGACCACGTCACTGTATGGAGAGTGCTACGGGATGTGGCGATACCTGTAAGACACCGCTAGCCCACGCCTCTCGCGGTGTGCGTTTAACCCCATTTAAATGACGCGCCAAGCGCGCGCCCAGCGGCTGTACGATTAATTAAATAATCGGCGTGCTATCTCTGGTCCAGAGGGACGTGAAGAGGCTGTGGTCCAGAGAGAGAGTAGAGTCAGTCGAGTCTTGTTCAGTCTTAAGAGTCAGTCGAGTCTTGTTCAGTCTTAAGAGTCAGTCGAGTCTTGTTCAGTCTTAAGAGTGAGTCGAGCTAGAAAGTGTCTTGTGAAACGATCATTCTGTGAATAGTATTAGTGTGATGATTTCTTTTATATGTGTTGTGTTGTCTTCTTCGATGAGTAAAAAAAATATAGGTAAAATAAATTTTTGTGATGTCCATCAATAAGTTCATTCCAGTAAAAATAGAACCACTTCCCTTCACCTTTATTCAACCTTTTTTCTTTCTTTCCTTTCAACAAAACAAAAAAAAATTACCACCCCCCCTTTTTTTTAATTACGGACATCACACTGGCGACCGTGACAGGACGCCAATCTTCGGATTTTACT
The DNA here is from genome assembly GCF_023897955.1 of Schistocerca gregaria. NCBI lineage: Eukaryota > Metazoa > Arthropoda > Insecta > Orthoptera > Acrididae > Schistocerca > Schistocerca gregaria. The sequence goes on from NC_064922.1 coordinate 428,099,347, forward strand.
GGAATGAACTTAACAAGGGCAAATTAAAGTAAAATCATACGTGTAGTAATATTTATTGTCTTGTACATTGGCTAAAAAACTGTAATTTTCTCTTTCATGCCCAATATGAAAACGAGAGCTAACGTTGTTTCAAGATTAACAAGATTTCTGCAAGCTTCAACGCAGTGCGGTGAGTAGTGCAAAAGCATTTGTTCTGCTATGCCATTGTCCAGCGTGCGCCTCCCGCCTATGCTAACTTTTATTCCCATTTCCCATGCCTTTCCCTAAACAAGAATCATACCCTTTGTCAATGGAATTTCTATTATTGTAACATTGAAATTCAACAGTAAGATATGCAGCAGTCATTGTTATGAGTCAATCCTGTTTGTTACGTCATGTCACCACTTTCAGATTAGCTACGCGAATACGGTTACAACCGCAATAATAATTCAGACATTTTTGGAAATCCTATCAAGTAATAGTTATTACCGTCTAACTATTTAAATTTTATTTATCTTTTGTACTTTGCAAGCCATCGCCATTCTGGGTGTACTATTTGTATATTTCACGTTTGTTAATTATTGGCAAAAATGGAACAACAGCAACAGCAAACTGATAACGGTGATGCTACTATATCATCAGCATCCCCTTTCCTAGGCTTTTCCAGCCCAGAATCTATGGAATTTACTGCAGGTGTATCACATCAAATAATACTAAGTAACGAAAGTAATTCATCAGGTGACACACCCAATAATCCTGACCCTATGGAAAACGATAGTAGACGTGTCCCACTAGGGATTTCCCACTCCGATCCTAATTTGCACAACTCTAGTGAAAGGAACAATGATCCAAACATTGATCCGAATCAGTACGGAATTTTAATACAACTTCTTACGCGAAGTATGGATAGCATCCTTAATGAAAGGTTTGATAAACTAGACACTAGATTTGATAAACAGGAGCAGAGTACAAAAGAATTAAACAGCAAAATCGATCAATTGTCTTCTGAGGTAACATCTACTCTGGAAAAACAGGCTAACCAAATATCAGAACTTAATTTAAAAACGACACAATTGACCGAAAGTTTCAACGAATTGTCATGTCGTGTAAACACTCACGAAAATTCCTTTGTTAAATATCAAACAGTGACAAATTCCGAAATGCAGTCATGTAAAACCAAGTTGGATCAGGTCACGAACGCTCAGGCTCAGGTCAATGATCTAGTTCAGAATTTCGTGCAAAATCAAACCACCTCACAAAATAAAATTTCGATGGATATCGAAGGTATTACTCAACAAGTTAGCGTAGTATGCTTACAACAATTAGAAATGAAAGAAAAAATTTCCCATTTGGAGGAAAAAACAGAATCGCTTTCTTTAGAGTGTAACGCAAATATTGCAGAAAAATTAGTGCACGAATGTGGTATTTGCAACAAGCTCATTGAGCAAAGGGTAGAAACCGCTACAAAAGAGATTTTACACCAGGCCATGTCGCAGGTGCAAACCGAGACCAACACTTTAAAAAACCAAATTTCTCAGTTATTAACTCCCGATTCTAACGTAGTTACTGTTCCGCCTACAACCCCACTCACAACGAGTTCACCGCCTAATTTCACTGTGCAGTTTGTTCCACAGTCTAACAGCGAATCACTTGCGAGCGAAAAACATCAAACAGAGCCGCTCTCAGTGATCGCACAAAACAGTAATTCTCAACCACCATTGTGCCATGAAGTTTCACCAGGGAACAATAGTTCAGGCCCTATAGTGCCTGCCGGTATTGTTGACGGTAACATGATTAAACATGAAACTTCCTGGCAGATTAAAACTGTGTGCCCGACCGAGACTCGAACTCGGGACCTTTGCCTTTCGCGGGAAAGTGCTCTACCATCTGAGCTACCGAAGCACGACTCCGCCCGGTACTCACAGCTTTACTTCTGCCAGTAGCTGTGAGTACCGGGCGTGAGTCGTGCTTCGGTAGCTCAGATGGTAGAGCACTTGCCCGCGAAAGGCAAAGGTCCCGAGTTCGAGTCTCGGTCGGGCACACAGTTTTAATCTGCCAGGAAGTTTCATATCAGCGCACACTCCGCTGCAGAGTGAAAATCTCATTCTGGATGATTAAACATGCCTATTTTCCAACGTTCAGTTCCGATGATACCCAAGCGGTGCATCCGATTGTTTTTATTAGGTCTTTTGACGGAATGTTTCCGCACAACTGGTCAGATGCGGAAAAGATTTTTTTTTGTAAGTAATCTGTTGAGGGGGCGAGCATCCAGATGGGGAGCTGAAATAAAAAGGCAAAATTTAACTTTCAAGCAATTTGAAGAAGCTTTTCTGCAGGAATTCTGGTCAGAACATGAGCAAAAACAACTTCGACGTGAAGTTCACAATCCCGAACCATACAACCCTCGTAAAGAAACTTTGCGTCAATATTTTGAAAGATACCTGGACAAAACACTTTATTGGTCAAAACCGGCCGATCTTGCCGATGTGATTAACACCTTAAAAAGTCATTTACCCCTGCATTACCGGACACAATTAATTGGTGTTCCGGAAACTAACATTAAGAAATTTCTAGATTATTTGAATGAAGTAGACCTTGTGTTTAGAGGAGATTCAGGGAACACTCCACATATTTATAATGCTAATTCCAACTCTCGCCAAAACAATTGCCATAATTTCAATCAAAATAACAACAGCGGTAACATGTGGAATGCAAACCCGCTTCCTCAAAATCAGGGGCAAAAATCACAACAGCCCAACTTCACACAATATTCGCAGCAATCTTGCGATCCCCGATTCCAAAATTACAACAGTTTTGGTAATGGTCAATTTTACCGAAAAAGTAATAGTAATGGCAACAGACGCAATGGTAGTTTCAACAACAATCAGTACTCCAGAGGCAACAACAACCGTAACCGAAACAACAACAATCAAAACAGACGTCAGGATGGAAGATACAACCCTGGTTATTTTGAGAGAAATTCGCCATATCAGCAGAATAATTCAAATTGTCAAAATTCTAGAGTCAGTTATCCACCCCCGCAGTGGGGAAACCCGAACTATACACCACACAACTACAATTATATGTTTCCGAATGCACGACACTTTGTACCAACAAACAATGCTAATAACAGGACTGCCAACGGTGCAGGCATCTCTCTAAGAAATATGAATCATCCATTGATCAATTTCAAAGTGGCTATTTTGTAATGTGCAACAATTTATGTATATTTACTTAAACTTTGTACTTTAGGCTATAATTCTTTATACACTCCTGGAAATTGAAATAAGAACACCTTGAATTCATTGTCCCAGGAAGGGGAAACTTTATTGACACATTCCTGGGGTCAGATACATCACATGATCACACTGACAGAACCACAGGCACATAGACACAGGCAACAGAGCATGCACAATGTCGGCACTAGTACAGTGTATATCCACCTTTCGCAGCAATGCAGGCTGCTATTCTCCCATGGAGACGATCGTAGAGTTGCTGGATGTAGTCCTGTGGAACGGCTTGCCATGCCATTTCCACCTGGCGCCTCAGCTGGACCAGCGTTCGTGCCGGACGTGCAGACCGCGTGAGACGACGCTTCACCCAGTCCCAAACATGTTCAATGGGGGACAGATCCGGAGATCTTGCTGGCTAGGGTAGTTGACTTACACCTTCTAGAGCACGTTGGGTGGCACGGGATACATGCGGACGTGCATTGTCCTGTTGGAACAGCAAGTTCCCTTGCCGGTCTACGAATGGTAGAACGATGGGTTCGATGACGATTTGGATGTACCGTGCACTATTCAGTGTCCCCTCGACGATCACCAGATGTGTACGGCCAGTGTAGGAGATCGCTCCCCACACCATGATGCCGGGTGTTGGCCCTGTGTGCCTCGGTCGTATGCAGTCCTTATTGTGGTGCTCACCTGCACGGCGCCAAACACGCATACGACCATCATTGGCACCTAGGCAGAAGCGACTCTCATCGCTGAAGACGACACGTCTCCATTCGTCCCTCCATTCACGCCTGTCGCGACACCACTGGAGGCGGGCTGCACGATGTTGGGGCGTGAGCGGAAGACGGCCTAACGGTGTGCGGGACCATAGCCCAGCTTCATGGAGACGGTTGCAAATGGTCCTCGCCGATACCCCAGGAGCAACAGTGTCCCTAATTTGCTGGGAAGTGGCGGTGCGGTGCCCTACGGCACTGCGTAGGATCCTACGGTCTTGGCGTGCATCCGTGCGTCGCTGCGGTCCAGTCCCAGGTCAACGGGCACGTGCACCTTCCGCCGACCACTGGCGACAACATTGATGTACTGTGGAGACCTCACGCCCCACGTGTTGAGCAATTCGGCGGTACGTCCACCCGGCCTCCCGCATGCCCACTATACGCCCTCGCTCAAAGTCCGTCAACTGCACATACGGTTCACGTCCACGCTGTTGCGGCATGCTACCAGTGTTAAAGACTGCGATGGAGCTCCGTATGCCTTGGCAAACTGGCTGACACTGACGGCGGCGGTGCACAAATGCTGCGCAGCTAGCGCCATTCGACGGCCAACACTGCGGTTCCTGGTGTGTCCGCTGTGCCGTGCGTGTGATCATTGCTTGTACAGCCCTCTCGCAGTGTCCGGAGCAAGTATGGTGGGTCTGACACACCGGTGTCAATGTGTTCTTTTTTCCATTTCCAGGAGTGTATATGTATGTACTTGTCGTATGTTTGAAAATGTTGTATAATGCTGGTGCAAACACTGCACAACCTTGTTCGTCAACTCAAATCTGGTACTGCCGCGAAGTTTGAAAAACTTACGCACCAGTAGAAGGGGCTGTGTGGCGATACCTGTAAGACACCGCTAGCCCACGCCTCTCGCGGTGTGCGTTTAACCCCATTTAAATGACGCGCCAAGCGCGCGCCCAGCGGCTGTACGATTAATTAAATAATCGGCGTGCTATCTCTGGTCCAGAGGGACGTGAAGAGGCTGTGGTCCAGAGAGAGAGTAGAGTCAGTCGAGTCTTGTTCAGTCTTAAGAGTCAGTCGAGTCTTGTTCAGTCTTAAGAGTGAGTCGAGCTAGAAAGTGTCTTGTGAAACGATCATTCTGTGAATATTATTAGTGTGATGATTTCTTTTATATGTGTTGTGTTGTCTTCTTCGATGAGTAAAAAAAAATATAGGTAAAATTAATTTTTGTGATGTCCATCAATAAGTTCATTCCAGTAAAAATAGAACCACTTCCCTTCACCTTTATTCAACCTTTTTTCTTTCTTTCCTTTCAACAAAAAAAAAAAAAAAAAATTAGCACCTCCCTTTTTTTTTAAATTCCGGTCATCACAGGGAGAACCAGTTGTTTCCGTACCATGTACAGCGTGTGCAGGCACTATCAGCAGCTGATTGGCCTCCACGGGTACACTTCTGCGAATGGTTCAACCAACAATATGTCAATCCTCATTTCAGTGCAAATGCTCTCTTTACGGATGAGGCTTCATTCCAACGTGATCAAATTGTACATTTTCACAATCAACATGTGCGGGCTGACGAGAATCCGCACTCAATTGTGCAATCACGTCATCAACACAGATTTTCTATGAACGTTTGAGCAGGCATTGTTGGTGATGTCTTGATTGGGCCCCATGTTCTTCCACCTACGCTCAATGGAGCACGTTATCACGATTTCATACGGGATACTCTACCTGTGCTGCTAGAACATATGCCTTTACAAGTACGACACAATATGTGTTCCATGCACGATGGAGCTCCTGCACATTTCAGTCGAAGTGTTTGTACGCTTCTCAACAACAGATTCGGTGACCGATGGATTAGTAGAGGCGGACCAATTGCATGGCCTCCAAGCTCTCCTGACCTCAACCCTCTTGACTTTCATTTATGGGGCATTTGAAAGCTCTTGTCTACGCAACCCCGGTACCAAATGTAGAGACTCTTCGTGCTCGTATTGTGGACGGCTGTGATACAATACGCCATTCTCCAGGGCTGCATCAGCACATCAGGGATTCCATGTGACGGAGGGTGGATGCATGTATCCTCGCTAACGGAGGACATTTTGAACATTTCCTGTAACAAAGTGTTTGAAGTCACGCTGGTACGTTCTGTTGCTGTGTGTTTCCATTCCATGATTAATGTGATTTGAAGAGAAGTAATAAAATGAGCTCTAACATGGAAAGTAAGCTTTTCCAGACACATGTCCACATAACATATTTTCTTTCTTTGTGTGTGAGGAATGTTTCCTGAAAGTTTTTTGTAACACCCTGTATAGTGATGGGCATAAAATTATAACTGGATCCTTCTACTGAACACTAGACTAATCTCCTGATGTCACTGGCAACTTTAGAGAAAAATTCAGTTCACTATTTCATAAATTCCCCAATAATACCGTAACAGTCGACAAATTCGTTAGTAATGGGCGTGACAGGAAATCCTGCGAAACATGACCAAAGACCTTCTCTGAAAATTACCAGGAACATAAAGTTCGGAGTGAAACTCATGATGGAAATATATTGGTTGAAACGACAACGAACAGACCTGACTTCTTTCAGGATGTCCACATCGAAACTGGTGTCAGTGACGGTGAAGAACTGCAGCAACAATGATTACCAAAGTAAAAATGGCAACTAAAATATGTAGAAATATTTATATGTTGAGTATCAGTAGCAGGACCTATCATATCACAACGAGGAAGCTGAAATCTTCACCTCAGCGCAGGATCACGAAGGAGAACTATGATCTGAGTTCGAAAGAGTATTTGGGATGAGTATGTTGTGGTTGGCAGGAGAGCCAACCGTGTTCCTTAAAGGAGGCCGAAATGCACCCGTTTTAGCTCACGCAGGCTGGCGTAAAGTCTGGAACATGACAAGGAAAATTAGAATTGAGAGAAACGGACGTAGCTGGTTGGAATACTTAACTTTAATCCATTAATGATGGACGTCGCTCTTTATGGTACATGATTCACAATATCAATAGTACGGATACTGGCGCCTTGCTAGGTCGTAGCAAATAACGTAGCTGAAGGCTATGCTAACTATCGTCTCGGCAAATGAGAGCGTATTTAGACAGTGAACCATCGCTAGCAAAGTGCTAGGAAGTGCTAGGAAGTCTCTCTAGACCTGTCGTGTGGCGGCGCTCGGTCTGCAATCACTGATAGTGGCGACACGCGGGTCCGACGTATACTACCGGACCGCGGCCGATTTAAAGGCTAACACCTAGCAAGTGTGGTGTCTGGCGGTGACACCACAGAGTACATACCTAATAGAACAGTACATGTCGGGACGATCCCTACAAGGGTCACTGTAAAGAAATTTCTAAAGAAACACTGACCAGTGCATAATAAATGTTAAACAAAGCATAGAGCTAGGGATATAGAGATGCTGAATGGACCGTGTTTGGCTACGAAGCCTTAATTTATTATCGTAGCTGAATATTACCGAACGTTCTTTCTCAAAACCCGAGGAAATTCTGATCGTATATAAAGACTGTTGGTGGCATAAAAGTTTCTGTCCCGACACCCATGGACAAGACAGGGGCAGAAATTAAGGATCGCAAATCAAGAACAGAAATGCTTAATTCCGTTCTCTAGTTATCCTTTACATAGGAAACCCCAGGAGCAATGACCCAGTTTAATTCTTGTATCTCTGTAAAGTGGACTGAAATTGAAATCAGTGTCAGAGGCGCTGAGAATCAGCTGAAATCGTTAGAACTGAACGAAGTTCTTGAACCTGATTTGCGGTTGACTGCCCGACCGAGACTCGAACTCGAGACCTTTGCCTTTCGCGGGCACACAGTTTTAATCTGCCAGGAAGTTTCATATCAGCGCACACTCCGCTGCAGAGTGAATATCTCATTCTGGAAACATCCCCCAGGCTGTGGCTAAGCCATGTCTCCACTATATTCTTTCTTTCAGGAGTGCTAGTCCTGCAAGTTTCGCAGGAGAGCTTCTGTAAAGTTTGGAAGGTAGGAGACGAGATACTGGCAGAAGTAAAGCTGTGAGTACCGGGCGTGAGTCGTCCTTCGGTAGCTCGTAATGGTAGAGCACTTGCCCGCGAAAGGCAAAGGTCCCGAGTTTGAGTCTCGGTCGGGCACACAGTTTTAATCTGCCAGGAAGTTTCATATCAGCGCACACTCCGCTGCAGAGTGAAAATCTCATTCTGGAAACATCCCCAAGGCTGTGGCTAAGCCATGTCTCCACTATATCCTTTCTTTCAGGAGTGCTAGTTCTGCAAGGTTCGCAGGTGAGCTTCTGTAAAGTTTGGAAGGTAGGAGACGAGATACTGGCAGGAGTAAAGCTGTGAGTACCGGGCGTGAGTCGTGCTTCGGTAGCTCGTAATGGTAGAGCACTTGCCCGCGAAAGGCAAAGGTCCCGAGTTCGAGTCTCGGTCGGGCACACAGTTTTAATCTGCCAGGAAGTTTCATATCAGCGCACACTCCGCTGCCGAGTGAAAATCTCATTCTACCTTTTTCTTGTTAATTCTCATTCTGAATTCCTGATAGGTCTCATTTAATTCTTTCAACATTCCTATTCCTTTGTATCTTATTCCAATAATAGTTCTTTCGCTCAGTGAAAATAACACCATGTCACCCGCAAATTCAATACTTTCTTCCTCTTGTCATCGCGCCGCACTTCTGTTTCTCGTTTCAAACATTTCTTAATAATATGCTCCAAATATATTTTAAACATTATCGATGAGAGACAACAGCCTTGCCTCACTCCACGTCCATTTGTGTTTTTCTCTGTCATCCCATTTGCAATCTGTATTCATATTTTCTGTTGCAGGTAGAGATTCTTAATCGGCCTTCTATAACTCCAGTTGAACTCCATTCTTCCTTAGAATTTCCATTAATTTATTCCATTTTGAACAGATCGGAACATGGTCATTACTGATCGAAATCGATAGTAAGACGACAAAAAAACATTTTTGCGATCATAGATACGCAAAAATAAATTCAGTTGTGTTCCTGGGAAGTGTATTGGCACAATTGCTGTAACAGTAATAGTAACCTCAGACTACCCGCAAATGATGCAGTTATATGTAATGAATGTTTCAGAACAATGCGCAAATATTCAATCACATCTTGATAACATTTGAAAGTAGTACAGAGATAAACAACTGGCTTTAAATGATGAGAAATGTAAATATACTAACCTTCGACTACTAGACCAGTGAATCGGTGGACTCATACAAGTATCTGGGCGCAACAATTTCTATGGATATGAAATGGATTACTTTTTGAAACTACCTGTACGTTAGTGCAGGTTAACATGCCAGGTATCACATATTGTAGCAGGTAAAGCAGCTGGCAGACTTCAGTTCATTGGTGAAATATTAGGAAGTGCTGTCAGTATACAAAGGAGATTGCTCACATAACATTGGTGCGACTCGTCCTGGAATATTTCTATAGTGTGTGGGACTCGTACCAAATAGTACTGACAGGGGATATTGAACGTATGCAGAGAAGGGCAGCACGAATGGCCACAGATTTGTTTGACCTGTGGGAGAGTGTCATAGAACTGCTCAAAGAACTGAACAGGGAACAGCTTGAAGACAGAGGCAAAGTATACCCGTGAAAGGTTATTTGGTAAGTCTGAAGAGCCACCTTTAACAAAGGGATCTAGAAATGTACTGCTGCTCCCTACGTATCTATCCTGTAGGGATCGCGAAAACAAGATTACACAAACTGCACTGCAGCACGTACAGAGGCATTTCAGCAATCATCCTTCACGCACTCCAACATATCCGGATACCTATTAGCGGATGTTAATATGGATTTGTGTGCCCCTTGTCCTTTATGGAGGCTTGAACTCTGCTGAGGACACTCGCAAAGTGTCTGAATGTCCATGGAGGAATTGCAGCCCATTCTGTGTCCGCATATTTGTGGAGGAACGGCAACCCATTCTTCCTCAAGAGCCGAAACCAGAGAAGGTAATGACGTTGGAGGCTGGAGTCTGGAACGAAATCGATCTTCTAATTCATCCGCAAGGCGTTCCATTGGTTTCAGGTCGGAACCGTGGGCATGCTAGTCCATTTCCGGAAGGTTGCTGTCTCCAGGCCAGTCACAGATGACGCTTTATGAAAGGCTGCATTGTCATACTGACACAATCATTGTCTCAGAACTGTCACTCTACTGTATGAAGTACGCTATGTTGTAAACTGCGTTCACATTCTTCGGCATTTAATGTTTTCTAACGTGCACAAGATCTACACCTACATACACACTCTGCTAGCCATCAAGCGGTGTGTGGCGGAGGGCACAATTCGCGCCAAAGTCATATTTCCCCTCTCTGTTCCACTCGCGGATCGCACGAGGGAAAAACGACTGTCTGAACGACCCAGTGCAACCTCTAATTTCCCTTATCTTCGAATAGTGATCAATGCGCGAATTGAAAATTGGTGGTAATAATAAATTCTCTACGTCCTAGGCGGAATTTAGTGAGCAGCCCCTTCCATCTAGCGCGTCGTCTATCTGCAAGTGTAACCCTCCTTCAATCTTTCTGTGAGATTTGTAACGCTCGCACGATGGCTAAATGTACTTGTCACGAATCTTGCCGCTCTTATTTGAACCTTCTCAATCTCTTGGATCAGAGCCAACAGGTAAGGGTCCCAAACAGACGAACAATACTCTAAGACGGGACGAACTAACGTATTGTAAGCAATTTCCTTTGTTGAAGGACTGCATCGCTTAAGAATTCTACCATCGCCTTACCCGTTACTTGTGTAATCTGATTGTTCCATTTGAGATCATTTTGAATAGTCACACACAGACACTCGACGAAAGTTACCGCTTCCACAGACTGGTCATTTATTTTGTACTCGTACATCAATGGGGATCTTCGCCATGTTATACGCAGTAGGTTACACTTACTAACACTGAGAGGTAACTGTCAGTCATTACACCACGCATTTATTTTCTGCAAATCATCGTTGATCTGTTGACAACTTTCGTGTGATACTACTTTCCTGTAGACTACAGCATCATCGGGAAACAGTCTAATGCCGCTGTCAATACCATCAATGAGATCGTTGATGTAAATCGTAAAAAGCAGCGGACCTATTAGAAAACTTTCTATCCAACCGCATATGTCACCGGACAGACCGTAAGCGCGCACTGTTTGGAGCAAGTGGCAGTGCGGAACTGAGTCGAACGCCTTTCGAAAGTCGAGAAATATGGCATCAACCTGGGAGCCGGTATCTAGAGACTGTTGTATATCATGACCGCTGTTTCCTGAAACCGCGCTGGTTTCTGCAGAATAGCTTCTCAGAGTCTAGAAAGGTCATTATATCTGAACACAAAATATGTTCCATGATTCAACAACAAATCGATGTCAGTGAAATTGGCCGGTAGTTATGTGCATCCGAGTTTCTACAGTTTTTACAGATTGCTATGACATGGACCTTCTTCCAGTCCCGTGGAATTTTCCTCTGTTCCAATGATCTCTGATAGATGATGGATAAGAATGGTGCTATATTTGTAGCAAAGTCAACATATAATCTTACGGGGATACCGTCTGGGCCAGATGCCTTCCTGGCGTCTAAGGATGTTAACTGTTTTATAATCCTAGATACTAAACACTATGTCAGCCATCCTTTCGTTTGTTCGACAATTGAAAGTGGTAATGGTGCTGCAGTCATCTACCGTAAATGAGTTTTTGAAAGCTAGGTTTAGAATTTCGGTCTTCTGTTTATCGCCATCGTTACATTACCCGTACCGTCAGCAAGAGAAAGTTTTGAATTATTTGTAGCGTTCACAGATTTTACGTTCGACCAAAGTTTTTTGCGGTTATTTTTAGAATCTGCAGATAAAATATTGCTTTCAAATTGTTTAAAAGAATCTCCCATTGACCTTTTGACAGCTGCTTTCATTTCGCATGATTTCTGTTTGTCAGTGGGGCAATGACTACGTTTAAAACTACTGTGCAAAACTGCCTGCTTTCTCAGCAGCTTCCTCATATGTTTGTTGTACCAAGGTGGATCCTTTCCCTCCCCGATATTTTTGGTGATTCACCACACCGAATCACTCGTATCCGACCGTCCAATGCCCAGTGGCGTCGCTTTCCACACAGGCGTCGCTTAGCATTGGCTAAAGAAATGTGTGGCTCCACGACCACTGTACTCCAATCTGTACAACGCCCTACGCGCAACCATTGAGTCAACGCGAACTGTTGGTAGTGTTTCGGAAGCTGCGAGTCATTCCTTCCGCTGACTTCGTGTAATGTTTTGAAGCAGACTTCGCATCGCTCGACGGTCCCTATCCGTGAGTAAATGAGATCTATACGGTCTTGGTTTAGCTGCTATTGTTCCTTCGCGTTTTCACTCCACAATCACATCACCAAAAGCCGACCTGGCCAGCTTAAGAAGGCCTGAAAAGTCTCTGATGGATTTATTAGTCAGGAGACATCCAATGACCAGTCCATGTTCGAAGTCACGGACCTCTCGTAGCCGACTCATTCTCCACTTACTGCTCTCTCTACTTGTCACAAACATGCCAAGTGTAATAATTATGGCAATCAATGTTCAGACTACTAGCAGTTTCACGGCAAACGGAAATTGCAAACTTTATGTGCTACAGGTGGGTTCTTGAGAGTAACCTCTTACCTTGTGAAGATGACTCGTAGCTATCGTCCCGATTGGTATCTTCTCCGCCGGACGCAGACTTTAATATACAAGTAGTAAACAGTACATAACGAAGTGACAAATGGTAAAATTCTCAGTGATACCAGAAAATGAAATTACGAAATATAGGGACGTCACTTGATTTTCCTTTCTGTGAAAGAGTCGCAAAAACAAAAAAAACAAAAAACAAAAAAAAAAAAACGATTCAGAGGGCCAGTGTACTATTAATACTTATTATTTCCAGAGCACCGTAAAAGGTCGTAACAAAATGCTCCACACAATCTTAGAATTCACACGAGATCTCACATATAAGAGTTTGTTTTCGGAGCCAACTGATAACAATTTGATCCGCTCTCACGCGAAATTGCACTTCACACAGTAAATCAGTTGTTCCCTCCCCGGAAATCGATCATAGACTAGTGAGGTTCAAAAAATGGTTCAAATGGCTCTGAGCACTATGGAACTCAACTGCTGTGCTCATTAGTCCCATAGAACTTAGAACTACTTAAACCTAACTAACCTAAGGACATCACACACATCCATGACCGAGGCAGGATTCGAACCTGCGACCGTAGCAGTCGCACGGTTCCGGACTGCGCGCCTAGAACCGCGAGACCACCGCGGCCGGCACTAGTGAGATTAACACAAGATCGATTAAGTACGTCATGCGAGGAAATTTTTAACAAACTGTTCCGTGTTTATACCGGATCGCATTTTATATACGAGTTCATATACTTCCGCCTCGGAAGCCGATCTTAGGGCAATAGTGAGCTGTGTTAACAATTCTGCAGCTTTCCGCTGAGGGCGCGCTTGTATTCACTGAAATTTCTCATTAGTTTTTTACGTGTGATTTGAGAATTATTGAAATTATTACTAACAACGTATCAGTGCAAGTAACGTCAACAGGTTAGAGATGTACATTAACAGTCAAACATTAGATGTAGATAATGAAAGTTATGCTTCTTCGGCCAGGCCTCGTAGGTGAATCCCCGCTGTCTGTATAGGTTTGCAGCACGATGTGACTCTTAATCGTCCCACAGTTTACACACTTTGAGACAATTTGTCGGGTGGCGTGCCTGCACGCATCTTATTACTTTAAGGCAAATACAGGGCAGATGAACGAAGCCCAACGAATGACAACAAACAGACTCCCCTTGGCTGAAATTTGCGTAGTGTATACAGGTAGCAAATCGGAGCAATTGAAGCTTTTGACTTTGGTTGCGATTCCGGCTGCCGGCGGTAACATCGAGTGTGGACGCCGGGTCGGACGTTCGTTTGTTTAGTAGCCTTTTGCTGTGTCTGTTGAACGGGTATGTACTTCTTGAACCTGAAAATGTTGGAGCACTGAGTGGAATAGGGAGTCAGCAGTAAAGCTGATAGTTTTATCATGAACGAGAATGATTATGGGACGCTTCAATCTGCGCTTGTAAAAACAAATTGGAAAGGTTAACTTTAAATGCGAACATTTTAGGTTAGACTTTACCGTGACTGTTATTGACATTAAATGAAACAAGATTACTGTAACCAGCCACTGTTTCTTTATCTCCACGACGCGTTACAAAGGTTCAAACCTCCATCATTAGGTGGATTTACATTTGTTAGTTTGAAATTTGTGTGTGTTGTCATACTCTGTAAACAAATATGGCGTCTGGAAACTATTTCAGAATATTTACTATAAACAATAAACAGAATATAACAGTGTACAAGTTACGACAGTAAAAGGAACCTGTGGCCTCTGGAGAAGGTGCCACAAGTGCCTCAAAAAAAAAAAAAAAAAAAAAAAAAAATTCAAATGGCTCTGACCACTATGGGACTTAATATCTGAGGTCATCACTCCCCTAGACTAAGAACTACTTAAACATAACTAACCTAAGAACATCACACACATCCATGCCCGAAGCATGATTCGAACCTGCGACCGCAGCAGTCGCGCGGTTCCTGACTAAAGAGCCTAGAACCGCTCGGCCACATTTGGCTGGCTCCTCCAAAAAATCGTAACAGAACACACACAAATGTTATACTAACAAATGTAATCCACCTGATGATGGAGGTTTAAACCTTTGAAACGCGTCGTGGAGATAAATAAACAGTGACTGGTTACAGTAAACATGTTTCAAATTGGAAAGATTAGGTGCTTGGAGGGAAATGAGAGAGCTGTTAGAAAATAATATGCCCGATGTGGAAAAGAAAATGGAATCTTGATGTATATCTTTTTACTGCAGGTGCAGCTCTCCCAAAAGGCGTTTCATCTTTGAACATTTTAGGATCTACACAATTCAATAAAAATTCGAAATCTGTAGCTCTAATTCGCAAAAAAAGAAAAGAAAAAAGAGAAAAACAACCCATATTCCCATTCAGCTTTAACATCAGAGGTTAATGTTGTGCCGTCACACTGCTCCCTATTTCTTAGAAGAGGGGTCGTCTGCCAGCTCCGTTACTTCTGTTTCTTTTTCTGACGATCAACTTCCTGCAGTCAAGTAAATGCTGCACATGTGACAACTCCTAAATCCTCTTCTTTCCTCACAGTATCGGTCGATGAAATTGTTATTAAAACGCTACTTTATAACAATAACAAAATTTGAGAGAAACTCTACAAGTTATTAAAGTCAACGGCGATTCCACGTGGCGGCTGTCGTTCGTTCGCCTTCGTCGGGCTAGTATGCATCAGCCGTTTACAGCAATGTGAATCTTTCTATACTGAACGTTAAAATGTAACAACAAACTGTATTAAAATGTAGGCAGAGATTGGGCATAAACCCCACATACTGGCAACACGATACTTCCTGCCTTCTTTTACACTGGCGGGTCCGCCTCTCTTGACATCAAGCAGTCACTACTCCAGAACATAGGAGTGACCGGATACTTTTGATCAGATAGTGTAAATGGAACGATAAGAAGCTCCAGCAGTGCCACGTAGTTCACAGTGGTTTCCAAAGTACGGATGTAGACTGAAACTCTAGTCAAGCGACGTCGTTATCCTGAAGGAAGTCATTCACAAGATGTGCACGACGGGGCCGGCCGCGGTGGTCTCGCGGTTCTAGGCGCGCAGTCCGGAACCATGCGACTGCTACGGTCGCAGGTTCGAATCCTGTCTCGGGCATGGACGTGTGTGATGTCCTTAGGTTAGTTAGGTTTAAGTAGTTCTAAGTTCTAGGGGACTGATGACCAAAGCAGTTGAGTTCCATAGTGCTCAGAGCCATTTTTTTGCACGACGGGGGTGCACGTTGTCGTCCATGAAGACGAATTCCTCGCCAATATGCTGCCAATCGTCCTCTTGGGTAAAATATTCCTGAGGTAAAATAGTCCCCCATTCGGATCTCCGGGCGGGAACTACTCAGGAGGACGTCGTTATCAGGAGAAAGAAAACTGGCGTTCTACGGATTGGAGCGTGGAATGTCAGATCCCTTAATCGGGCAGGTAGGTTAGAATATTTAAAAAGGGAAATGGATAGGTTAAAGTTAGATATAGTGGGAATTAGTGAAGTTCGGTGTCAGGAGGAACAAGACTTTTGGTCAGGTGAATACAGGGTTATAAAAGCAAAATCAAATAGGGGTAATGGAGGAGTAGGATTAATAATGAATAAAAAAATAGGAGTGCGGGTAAGCTACTACAAACAGCATAGTGAACGCATTATTGTGGCCAAGATAGACACAAAGCCCATGCCTACTACAGTAGTACAAGTTTATATGCCAACTAGCTCTGCAGATGATGAAGAAATTGAAGAAATGTATGATGAGATAAAAGAAATTATTCAGGTAGTGAAGGGAGACGAAAATTTAATAGTCATGGGTGACTGGAATTCGTCAGTAGGAAAAGGGAGAGAAGGAAACATAGTAGGTGATTATGGATTGGGACTAAGAAATGAAAGAGGAAGCCGTCTGGTAGAATTTTGCACAGAGCATAACTTAATCACAGCTAACACTTGGTTCAAGAATCATAAAAGAAGGTTGTATACATGGAAGAATCCTGGAGATACTAAAAGGTATCAAATAGATTATATAATGGTAGAGATTTAGGAATCAGGTTTTAAATTGTAGGACGTTTCCAGGGGCAAATGTGGACTCTGACCACAATCTATTGGTGATGACCTGTAGGTTAAAACTGAAGAAACTGCAAAAAGGTGGGAATTTAAGGACATGGGATCTGGATAAGCTGGAAGAACCAGTGGTTGTACTGAGTTTCAAGGAGAGCATAAGGGAACAATTGACAGGAATGGGGGAAAGAAACACAGTAGAAGAAGAATGGGTAGTTCTGAGGGATGAAGACGTGAAGGCAGCAGAGGATAAATTAGGTAAAAAGACAAGGGCTGCTAGAAATCCTTGGGTAACAGAATAAATATTGAATTTAATTGATGAAAGGAGAAAATACAAAAATGCAGTAAATGAAGCAGGCAAAAAGGAATACAAACGTCTCAAAAATGAGATCGACAGGAAGTGCAAAATGGATAAGCAGGGATGGCTAGAGGACAAATGTAAGGATGTAGAAGCTTATTTCACTAGGGGTCAGATAGATACTGCTTACAGGAAAATTATAGAGACCTTTGGAGAGAAAAGAACCACGTGTATAAATATCAAGAGCTCAGATGGCAACCCAGTTCTAAGCAAAGAAGGGAAGGCAGAAAGGTGGAAAAAGTATATAGAAGGTTTATACATGGGCAATGTACTTGAGACAATATTATGGAAATGGAAGACACTCTGTGACCAAAATGGTACTGAAACAGAGGATGACAGACTAAAGGCCGAATTACTAAATGTCTTCTTCCAAAGCTGTTTCACAGAGGAAGACTGCACTGTGCTTCCTTCTCTAGATTGTCGCACAGTTGACAAAATGGTAGATATCGAAGTAGACGACAGAGGGATAGAGAAACAATTAAAATCGCTCAAAAGAGGAAAGGCCGCTGGTCCTGATGGAATACCAGTTCGATTTTACACAGAGTACGCGAAGGAACTTGCCCCCCTTCTTCCAGCGGTGTACCGTAGGTCTCTAGAAGAGCGAAGCGTTCCAAAGGATTGGAAAAGGGCACAGGTCATCCCCGTTTTCAAGAAGGGACGTCGAACAGATGTGCAGAACTATAGACCTATATCTCTAACGTCGATCAGTTGTAGAATTTTGGAACACGTATTATGTTCGAGTATAATGTCTTTTCTGGAGACGAGAAATCTACTCTGTAGGAATCAGCATGGGTTTCGAAAAAGACGGTCGTGTGAAACCCAGCTCGCGCTATTCGTCCACGAGACTCAGAGGGCCTTAGACACGGGTTCACAGGTAGATGCCGTGTTTCTTGACTTCCGCAAGGCGTTTGACACAGTTCCCCACAGTCGTTTAATGAACAAAGTAAGAGCATACGGACTATCAGATCAATTGTGTGATTGGATTGAGGAGTTCCTAGATAACAGAACGCAGCATGTCATTCTCAATGGAGAGAAGTCTTCCGAAGTAAGAGTGATTTCAGGTGTGCCGCAGGGGAGTGTCATAGTACCATTGCTATTCACAATATACATAAATGACCTGGTGGATGACATCGGAAGTTCACTGAGGCTTTTTGCAGATGATGCTGTGGTGTATCGAGAGGTTGCAACAATGGAAAATTGTACTGAAATGCAGGAGGATCTGCAGCGAATTGACGCATGGTGCACGGAATGGCAATTGAATCTCAATGTAGACAAGTGTAATGTGATGCGAATACATAGAAAGATAGGTCCCTTATCATTTAGCTACAAAATAGCAGGTCAGCAACTGGAAGCAGTTAATTCCATAAATTATCTGGGAGTACTCATTAGGAGTGATTTAAAATGGAATGATCATATAAAGTTGATCGTCGGTAAAGCAGATGCCAGACTGAGATTCATTGGAAGAATCCTAAGGAAATGCAATCCGACAACAAAGGAAGTAGGTTACAGTACGCTTGTTCGCCCAATGCTTGAATACTGCTCAGCAGTGTGGGATCCGCACCAGGTAGGGTTGATAGAAGAGATAGAGAAGATCCAACGGAGAGCAGCGCGCTTCGTTACAGGGTCATTTAGTAATTGCGAAAGCGTTACGGAGATGATAAACTCCAGTGGAAGACTCTGCAGGAGAGACGCTCAGTAACTCGGTACGGGCTTTTGTTAAAGTTTCGAGAACATACCTTCACCGAAGAGTCAAGCAGTATATTGCTCCCTCCTACGTATATCTCGCGAAGAGACCATGAGGATAAAATCAGAGAGATTAGAGCCCACACAGAAGCATACCGACAATCCTTCTTTCCACGTACAAAACGAGACTGGAATAGAAGGGAGAACCGATAGAGGTACTCAGGGTACCCTCCGCCACACACCGTCAGGTGGCTTGCGGAGTATGGATGTAGATGTAGATGTAGATGAAGACGAAATGGGAGATAAGATACTGCGTGAAGAGTTTGACACAGCACTGAATGACCTGAGTCGAAACAAGGCCCCCGGAGTAGACAACATTTCATTAGAACTACTGACTGCCTTGGGAGAGCCAGTCCTGACAAAACTCTACCAGCTGGTGAGCAAGATGTATGAGACAGGCGAAATACCCTCAGACTTCAAGAAGAATATAATAATTCCAATCCCAAAGAAAACAGGTGCTGACAGATGTGAAAATTACCGAAATATCAGTTTAATAAGTCACAGTTGCAAAATACTAACGCGAATTCTTTACAGACGAATGGAAAAACTGGTAGAGGCGGACCTCTGGGAGGATCAGTTTGGATTCCGTAGAAATGTTGGAAAACGTGAGGCGATACTGACCTTACGACTTATCTTAGAAGAAAGATTAAGAAAAGGCAAACCTACGTTTCTAGCATTTGTAGACTTAGAGAAAGCTTTTGACAATGTTGACTGGAATACTCTCTTTCAAATTCTGATGGTGGCAGAGGTAAAATACAGGGAGCGAAAGGCTATTTACAATTTGTACAGAAACCAGATGGCAGTCATAAGAGTCGAGGGGCATGAAAGGGAAGCAGTGGTTGGGAAGGGAGTGAGACAGGGTTGTAGCCTCTCCCAGATGTTATTCAATCTGTATATTGAGCAAGCAGTAAAGGAAACAAAAGAAAAATTTGGAGTAGGTATTAAAATTCATGGAGAAGAAGTAAAAACTTTGAGGTTCGCCGATGACATTGTAATCCTGTCAGAGACGGCAAAGGACTTGGAAGAGCAAGTTGAACGGAATGGACAGTGTCTTGAAAGGAGGATATAAGATGAACATCAACAAAAGCAAAACGAGGATAATGGAATGCAGACATATTAAATCGGGTGATGCTGAGGGATTTAGATTAGGAAATGAGACACTTAAAGTAGTAAAGGAGTATTGCTATTTAGGAAGTAAAATAACTGATGATGGTCGAAGTAGAGAGGATATAAAATGTAGACTGGCAACGGCAAGGAAAGCGTTTCTTAAGAAGAGAAAGTTGTTAACATCGAATATAGATTTATGTATCAGGAAGTCGTTTCTGAAAGTATTTGTTTGGATTGTAGCCATGTATGGAAGTGAAACATGGACGATAACTAGTTTGGACAAGAAGAGAATAGAAGCTTTCGAAATGTGGTGCTACAGAAGAATGCTGAAGATAAGGTGGATAGATCACGAAACTAATGAGGAGGTATTGAATAGGATTGGGGAGAAGAGAAGTTTGTGGCACAACTTGACTAGAAGACGGGATCGGTTGGTAGGACATGTTTTGAGGCATCAAGGGATCACAAATTTAGCATTGGAGGGCAGCGTGGAGGGTAAAAATCGTAGAGGGAGACCAAGAGATGAATACACTAAGCAGATTCAGAAGGATGTAGGTTGCAGTAGGTACTGGGAGATCAAGAAGCTTGCACAGGATAGAGTAGCATGGAGAGCTGCATCAAACCAGTCTCAGGACTGAAGACAACAACAACAACAAATGCTGCCAATATGGTTGCACTATCGGTCGCAGGAGACATTCATATACCTACAGCCGTTACGTCGCATTCCATGACCTACAGCGGCGTATGACGGCCCCACATAATGCCACCCCAAAACAGCAGGAAATTTCACCTTACTGCACTCGCTGGACAATGTGTCTAAGGCGTGCCTCCAAACACGTCTCCAACGTTTGTCTAGTTGAAGGGATATGCGACACTCATCGGTGAAGACGACGTGATGCCAATCCTGAGTCGTCCTTTCGGCTTGTTGTTGGGCCCATTGTACCGCACTGCATGGTGTCGTGATTGCAAAGATGGACCTCGTCATGGACGTCTGGAGTGAAGTTGCGCATCGTGCAGCCTATTGCGCACACTTTGAGTCGTAAAAGGACCTCCAGTGATTTCACGAAAAGCATTACTCAACATACTGGCGTTGATGTCAGGGTTCCTCTGAGCCATAATCCGTAGGTAGCGGTAATCCACTGAAGTAGTAGCCCTTGGGCGGCCTGAGCGAGGCATGTTATTGACAGTTCCTGTCTCTCTGTATCTCCTCCATGTCCGAACAACATCGCTTTGGTTCACTCCGAGACGCCTGGACACTTCCCTTGTTGAGAGCCCTTCCTGGCACAAAGTAGCAATGTGGACGTGATCGAATAGCGGTACTGACCGTCTTAGGCATGGCTGAACTATAGACAACACGATCAGGCCAGAGTGGCCGAGCGGTTCTAGGCGCTACAGTCTGGAACCGCGCGACCGCTAAGCTCGCAGGTTCGAATCCTGCCTCGGGCATGGATGTGTGTGATATCCTTAGGTTAGGTAGGTTTAAGTAGTT
Source organism: Schistocerca gregaria (assembly GCF_023897955.1). Classification (NCBI taxonomy): domain Eukaryota; kingdom Metazoa; phylum Arthropoda; class Insecta; order Orthoptera; family Acrididae; genus Schistocerca; species Schistocerca gregaria. Next base: position 428,120,662 of record NC_064922.1, read on the forward strand.
CTAAGTTCCAGGGGAATGGTGAGCTCAGCAGTTAAGTCCCATAGTGCTCAGAGCCATTTTTAGACAACAAGAGCCGTTCACCTCCTTCCTGGTGGAATGACTGAAACTGATCGGCTGTCGGACCCCCTCCGTCTAATAGGCGCTGCTCATGCATGTTTGTTTACATCATTGGGCGAGTTCAGTGACACCTCTGAACTGCCAAACAGACTGTGTGTGATACAACATCCACGGTCAACGTCTATATTCAGAAGTTCTGGGAACCGCGGTGATGGAAAACATTTGTTTATGTGTGTATATAGGGAAAATCACTTGCAGCGGAGCATGGAAAAGGAGTTCACCCAAACATCTCAACTGGACAACACCCATCCAACTTCAAGAACTTTTATTACACCTACCTTCTTCAATATTAACTTTGATTTATTTATTTTTTCCACAGCTATTATTCCCAACAATGTGGTTACGCCTCTACATCTGTATCTAAAAAGATACTCCTCAAGCCACGGTACAGCGCGTGGCGGAGGGTGCCCTGTACCAATACTTGTCATTTCCTTTCCTGTTACCGAGCGAGGTGGCGCAGTGGTTAGACACTGGACTCGCATACGGAAGGACGACGGTTCAATCCCGCGTCCGACCATCCTGATTTAGGTTTTCCGTGATTTTCCTAAATCGCTCCAGGCAAATGCCGGGATGGTTCCTTTCAAAGGGCACGGCCGAATTCCTTTCCTGTCCTTCCCTAATCCGACGAGACCGATGACCTCGCTATCTGGTCTCCTTCTCCAAAGCAACCAACCATCCTTTCCTGTTCCACTTTCAAAGAGACCGAAGGAAAAGCGAAAGTCTGTATGCCTCCGTATGAGCGTCTATTTCTCTTATATTATCTTTATGGTCCTTACACGTAATGTATGTTGGAGGATGAAGAATCATTCGGCTGTCAGCTTCAAATGCCGGTTCTCTAATTTTTCTCAACAGTATTTCTCAAAAAGAACGTCGCCTTCCCTCCAGGGATTCCAATTTAATTTCCCGAAGCATCTTCATAACACTTACGTGCAGCTCGAACCTACCAGTAACAAATCTAGCAGCCTACCTCTGAACTGCTTCGATGTCTCCCTTCAGTCCGACATGGTACGAATCCTAAACAATCGACATGTACTCAAGAATAGGCCGCACCAGCGTCCTATATGCAGTCTCGTTTTCAGATGAACGACTCTTTACTAAAATTCTCCCAATAAATCGAAGTTGGCCATTCGCCACTCCTACCACAGTTCTCACATGCTCGTTCCACCTCATATCACTTTGCAACGTTATTCCGAGATATTTAAACGACAGAATTGCAAGGAAATCAGCATTGACCGTATTTTGTTGCTTTATTACCAGCAAAATCGATTTTCGGGCACTTAGTGACCATCCTCAGTGCTGTAATAATTAAAATTGGTAGGCACTGGTATCAAGCTATAACCACAAGCTTAGAGCGATCACATAACTGAGCTCAGTTTATTTATTCCTTCCAATTCTATCGACTATTTGGTCGTGGCGCACACAACACGCCATGGAGTCGCCAATCAATAATATTTAAACGACTTCACTGTGTCGAGAAGGACACTAGTAGTACTGTATCCGAACATTGCAGGTTTGATCTTCCTACTCATCCCCATTCATTTGAATTTTTCTACATTTAGTGCTAACTGCCATTCATCACACCAACTGGAAGTTTTGTCCAAGTCGTCTTGTATCTCCCTACAGTCACTCACCTTCGACACCTTACCGTAGACCACGGCATCATCAGCAAACAACAGCAGGTTGCTGCGCACCCTGTATATGGAGAACAACAGTGGTCTTATCACACTTCCCTGGGGCACACCTGACAATACCCTTGTCTCTGATGAACACTCGCTGTCGAGGACAACATACTGGGTACTATTATTTAGCCGGCCGTGGTGGCCGAGCGGTTCTAGGCACTACAGTCTCGGGCATGGATGTGTGTGATGTCCTTAGGTTAGTTCGGTTTAAGTAGTTCTAAGTTCTAGGGGACTGATGGCCTCATAAGTTAAGTCCCATAGTGCTCAGAGCCATTTGAACTATTATTTAAGAAGTTTTCGAGGCACTCACATAACTGTGAACTTATTCCATGTGCTCGTACTTTCGATAACGGCCTGCACTGGGGCACCGTGTTAAATGCTTTCCAGTTGCCCCTCATCCACAGGTGTAGTTGCAAACAGTCTCAGCGGCTGATGGTGTTGCCTGCGGAGCGCGGACGGCCGTACCGGGAGCGTTGCGGAGGCGCGGCCCGCGGCAGCGCCTGCTTCGCATTCAGGGACGCGAATCCCTGTACAGTTACGTAAGGCGGGCCAGTTGCACAAGCAAGTGCGCGGAATGCCGGCGTACACTTCCTGGGCCGCGGGGTCGCCAAGGCTGGCCGCGGACGTCGCCTGCCAGCACACCTACGGCTGCGTAATAACTGAGCACACCGGACAAGCAAAAAGTTAGCCGCATCGGCAGGCATCACGCTAATGGCGTGTAACACCACCTCTAGTGTCGGTAATCACCTCTCTTAAGCGAAGAAGAGTGTCCACAGGTTTCTGCGGGTGTGCCATACACAGGGGGCGGACAAAAATGTGGAAACACAAACCGTGGCTAATATTGCGTAGGAAAAGAATAGCCCTCAAAACAGCTCAAGGGAATCTTATACCATTCTTGCCGCAAAACAGTGGGAACTTCAAGTAACGATAATGGTTCAAATAGTTCAAATGGCTCTGAGCACTATGGGACTCAACTGCTGTGGTCATTAGTCCCCTAGAACTTAGAACTACTTAAACCTAACTAACCTAAGGACATCACACACATCCATGCCCGAGGCAGGATTCGAACCTGCGACCGTAGCAGTCGCACGGTTCCGGAATGCGCGCCTAGAACCCCAAGACCACCGCGGCCGGCTAACGATAATGGAAGTGGGTGGCGATCAAGCACACTTCTCTCCAAAGAAGACCACAAAGGCGAAATAATACGAGAGTGAGTCAAATGAAAACCTTGTAATACCTGCTTTGCGCTTTAAAGATTGAGTCAAACGTTATGTAAACGCATTTAATATTGACAGTGACATATGGGAGAAGCTTATCAAAGACTGCAGCAGATGGAGGAAAATGATCAAGGATTTACTTGGGAACCCGTGTCTATGGCCCTCTGAGTCTCGTGGACAAATAGCGCGAGCTGGGTTTCACACGATCATCTTTTTCGAAACCCATGCTGATTCCTACAGAGTAAATTTCTAGTCTCCAGAAAAGTCATTATACTCGAACATAATACGTGTTCCAAAATTCTACAACTGATCGACTTTACAGATATAGGCCTTTCCTCTTTTGAGCGATTTTAATTGTTTTTCCATCCCTCTGTCATCTATTTCGATATCTACCATTTTGTCATCTCTGCGACAATCTAGAGAAGGAACTACAGTGCAGTCTTCCTCTGTGAAACAGCTTTAGAAAAAGACATTTAGTATTTCGGCCTTTAGTCTGTCATCCTCTGTTTCAGTACCATTTTGGTCACAGAGTGTCTGGACGTTTCGGTTTGATCCACCTACCGCTTTGACATAAGACCAGAATTTCTTAGGATTTTCAGCCAAGTCAGTACATTGAACTTTACTTTCGAATTCATCAAGCGCCTCTCGCAAAGCCCTCCTCACACTAAATTTCGCTTCGCGTAATTTTTGTTTGTCTACAAGGCTTTGGCTATGTTTATGTTTGCTGTGAAGATCCTTTTGCTTCCACAGCAGTTTTCTAACTTGGTTGTTGTACCACGGTGGCTCTTTTCCATCTATTACGATCTTGCTTGGCACATACTCATCTAATGCATATTGTACGATCGTTATGAACTTTGTCCACTGATCCTTAACACTATCTGTACTTGAGACAAAACTTTTATGTTGAGTCGTCAAGTACTATGAAATCTGATATTTGTCACTTTTACTAAACAGAAAAATCTTCCTACCTATTTTAATATTTCTATTTACGGCTGAAATCATCGATGCAGTAACCGCTTTATGATAGCTGATTCCCTGTTCTGCGTTAACTGTTTCAAATAATTCGGTTCCGTTTGTCATCAGAAAGTCTAATATGTTATCGCCACGAGTCGGTTCCCTGTTTAACTGTTCAAGGTAGTTTTCAGATAAGGTACTTAAAAAAATTTCACTGGATTTTTTGTCCCTGCCACGTTTGAGTCTCCCAGTCTACATATGGCAAATTAAAATCTCCACCCAGAACTATAACATGGTCGGGAAATCTACTCCAAATGTTTTCCAAATTTTCCTTCAGGTGCTCTGCCACAACAGCTGCTGAGCCAGGGGGCCTATAGAGACATCCAATTACCATGTTTGAGCCAGCTTTAACCGTGACCTTCACCCAAATTATTTCACATTTCTGATCTCCGTCAATTTCCTTCGATACTATTGCACTTTTTATCGCTATAAACACGCCTCCCGCTTCACTGTCCAGCCTGTCTCTGCGGTATCTATTCCAAATTGAGTTTAGAATTTCATTACTGTTTACATCTGGTTTCAGCCAACTTTCTGTCCCTAGTACTATGTGGGCATTGTGACCGTTTATTAAAGAGAGCAGTTCTGGGATCTTTCTAAGGACGCTCCTGCAGTTTACTATTACCAATATTGTTATTCCCTGTTGCGTTTTGTCTACTACTACCTTGTCGCGTCTCAGGAGGCGTCTTGTCGGGCCTAGGGAGGGAATTATCTAACCTAAAAAACCCACATGTGCACTGCACACGTACTCCGGTACCCTTGATAGCATCCAGAGCTTCATCGGGAGTCACTTCTTTCTGAAATTTTAGCCACGTTCTGTGGCACGGTTATGACAGTGTGTCTCGCTACCAATTCAATTAAGCTAGGGTGATTTGGGATGGGAGGGTGCAGCCGACTGAAATGGGAATGGAAAGTATGACCCACGGTTCATTGCGTAGTGTATCGTCGCTCTTCCACATCGATGAGGTCGTCTATGAGAGCTCAACGATGACGTCAGCGTTCTGTGAGGAGGTAGTATATCGATGGCGTTTCGTGAGGCATAGGGACACAGGTGGAGGACCTAACAAGAGTCCCTTCCAAGTGTTGTCGCATGAGTGAAGTGATCTTCACTTTAGCACGATGCACTACCGTCTGACAGACAGGAGAGAGTGCCATCGAAGTGCAGCTATGTAGGATCGCATAATATAAATCCATGGTACTCGCTTGACAAAATTAGAAGTCTTTGCCAAATCCCATCGGTGCCCTGCGTAGAGCCAGTTTCGAGCAGGATAGCCATAGAAGTGCAGCTATGTATGCTCGCATAATAAAAGTCCATGGTGCTTGCTTGACAAGCTCCGAAGTCTTTGCCAAATCCCATCGGTGCCCTGCGTAGAGCCAGTTTCGAGCAGGATAGCCATAGAAGTGCAGCTATGTATGCTCGCATAATAAAAGTCCATGGTGCTTGTTTGACAAGCTCCGAAGTCTTTGCCAAATCCCATCGGTGCCCTGCGTAGAGCCAGTTTCGAGCAGGATAGCCATAGAAGTGCAACTATGTATGCTCGCATAATAAAAGTCCATGGTGCTTGTTTGACAAGCTCCGAAGTCTTTGCCAAATCCCATCGGTGCCCTGCGTAGAGCCAGTTTCGAGCAGGATAGCCATAGAAGTGCAGCTATGTATGCTCGCATAATAAAAGTCCATGGTGCTTGTTTGACAAGCTCCGAAGTCTTTGCCAAATCCCATCGGTGCCCTGCGTAGAGCCAGTTTCGAGCAGGATAGCCATAGAAATGCAGCTATGTATGCTCGCATAATAAAAGTCCATGGTGCTTGTTTGACAAGCTCCGAAGTCTTTGCCAAATCCCATCGGTGCCCTGCGTAGAGCCAGTTTCGAGCAGGATAGCCATAGAAGTGCAGCTATGTATGCTCGCATAATGAAAGTCCATGGTGCTTGTTTGACAAGCTCCGAAGTCTTTGCCAAATCCCATCGGTGCCCTGCGTAGAGCCAGTTTCGAGCAGGATAGCCATAGAAGTGCAGCTATGTATGCTCGCATAATAAAAGTCCATGGTGCTTGTTTGACAAGCTCTGAAGTCTTTGCCAAATCCCATCGGTGCCCTGCGTAGAGCCAGTTTCGAGCAGGATAGCCATAGAAGTGCAGCTATGTATGCTCGCATAATAAAAGTCCATGGTGCTTGTTTGACAAGCTCCGAAGTCTTTGCCAAATCCCATCGGTGCCCTGCGTAGAGCCAGTTTCGAGCAGGATAGCCATAGAAGTGCAGCTATGTATGCTCGCATAATAAAAGTCCATGGTGCTTGTTTGACAAGCTCCGAAGTCTTTGCCAAATCCCATCGGTGCCCTGCGTAGAGCCAGTTTCGAGCAGGATAGCCATAGAAGTGCAGCTATGTATGCTCGCATAATAAAAGTCCATGGTGCTTGTTTGACAAGCTCCGAAGTCTTTGCCAAATCCCATCAGTGCCCTGCGTAGAGCCAGTTTCGAGCAGGATAGCCATAGAAGTGCAGCTATGTATGCTCGCATAATAAAAGTCCATGGTGCTTGTTTGACAAGCTCCGAAGTCTTTGCCAAATCCCATCAGTGCCCTGCGTAGAGCCGGTTTCGCGCACGATAGCCGCCAGGATAAGGTAGATGTGTAGGCTGGCCGACGTCTTCGACAGATGGCCCACGCATCCTCAACGATCCGTCGGCAGTCAGGGACAGTCAGGTGGGAAACGCTTAATTTACACAGGCCACATCTGTGTCACACTTGTTTGTAGGCGAGGACACATCGCAATGTAGGCTTAATTTCAGAGAAAGCCAGAGGACAAACTTCGGCATGTCGAGTGTCGCCAGCAAGGGGACGTGTACATACGGTCGAAGCCACTGGACGAGTGCACCACATAGAATCTGAAACCTGCGTGTGTGCCATGAACCTTTGTCCACGTGTCAACAAGTTGAAGTCAGTCGTTGATGGCAGAGAGGGCCGCATAGGTGGAATTTTGTGGAAGTTGGTCAGTAGGACCTTGTATGGAGTTGAAATTGCCACAGAGGACCATTTCATCCAGGGGACCGTCAAAAAGCAGCGTTACCTCGTCAGCAAAGAAGGTGTGTCGTTCACGACGGCCGACCGGGGTGCCCGAGCCGTTCTAGGCGTTACAATCTGGAACCTCGCGACCACTACGGTAGCAGGTTCGAATCCTGCCTCGGGCATGGATGTGTGTGATGTCCTTAGGTTAGTTAGGTTTAAGTAGTTCTAAGTTCTAGGGGACTGATGACCTCAGAAGTTAAATCCCATAGTGCTCAGAGTCATTCTGAAACGTTCACGACGTCTACTGGAATCGGACTGCGCATAGACATTGAGGATACAGACGCCGAACAATGTGAGGGGCATATCTCTAGCACTAGGAAGGTACACTACATCTTCAGCAGGGAGTCCAGCATGGAGGAGCATGAGGACGCGACTACTACTGTCAGAAGAATGGGAGATGTGTGTCGTGTAGCCAATGGGAGCATAGAAATCAGTGACGATCACTTATTGGAGGAGGGCAATGTCAACATCAGTCGCGTAAATGGTCTCTCGGAACATTTCCAGTTTATGTGGAGACTCAATCGTGGCCAGATTCATAGTCGCGATGCGGTAGTGTTGTGGATGTGCTCCTGCTATTGGCACAGAGGTTCAGGCAGATATGTCCGGCTGGTGTGAAACATTCGGGGCAGCCACTGTGGCCGCAATCACTGGGCGAAAGGTGCGTCAGGCACCACCTTGGAACACTGCCTGACAGGTGATCCACCATCCTGATCTGCTCCATGTCTACATCGTCAGCCCAGGAGATTGGAACAGGCGGCAGACGACTGTCGCATTCATCAAGGGCTAGATGTGGTGACGCTTCCATAGCGGGATCCAGGGAACCTCTCTCCACGGGATCCGTCTTTTTCAGGTGGGATCGCGGGTGATGGAAAGGACGCTCCTCAGATGGGACATGTGGAGCGGCCACTCCTGTCGTCAGGGTGTTCGAAGGGAGATCACTGTCTGGTATCTGGTCCACTGCCTGTGATGCCACATGAAGAAATGTGTCGTCGGAGAGCGTTCTACTTCACTTCCTTCGTTTTCGGGGTGACAGCTGCTTTCAGAGGTGCTGTTCTGTGCCAGAGTGTGGAGGTTCAGGGTCTGAAATCGCGTTTATCTGAAGGACAGCAGAGGTAGGCTCCTCACTCGCATCGATTTCCATCGCAGGAGCGAGCCACTCATCGAGCTCTGTAGAGTTGATGGTCTCGTAGCCGCTGGAGAAGATGCAGCCGGTGAGGTCTTGGCCACACCGTCATTCCTAAGGGGTGTGCCGCCGAGCGAACAGGCACTTGCCTGCATCTCGTGGTCGTGCGGTAGCGTTCCCGGGTTCGATTCCCGGCGGGGTCAGGCATTTTCTCTGCCTCGTGATGGCTGGGTGTTGTGTGATGTCCTTAGGTTTAAGTAGTTCTAAGTTCTAAGGGACTGATGACCATAGATGTTAAGTCCCATAGTGCTCAGAGCCATTTGAACCATTTGAACAAGCACTTACTGAAGTGACGCATTAGGGCTGTGCAAGGCTGTGGCGTAGCTGTCTTGTGCAGAAGTGACCGTCCCTTTGGGAGCTGCATCACTGGTCTGGATCTGAAGCATACGGCGACGGTAGCAATCGAACCGAACATGACCCTCCTGTACACACCCGGCACACGTACGTGGCTACCCATCATACATAACGATGGCACGCAAGCCACCTATCGGCAGATAGGATGGTAGATGCTTAGATAGTTCGATCTTGATCTGGCGAACACTGTTCACCACGTGATATGTCTTGGAGGTCTGCCAATTTTCAGCGATGTGGCCCACAACATTGCTGTAGTGTAGGAAGGCTTCGACGACCATGTCTTGTGGCATTCCAAAAGGGTGCTCAAAGACTTGAATTGTTTGAAGACCGAAATGAGCATGGCCTACCGTCACCTCTCCAATACGCCCGTCAGAATGCTTAAACTTGAGTCCACGTGCGTGTTGTCTAACTACGTCAGCACATGCGTCCTCCGTCGTCATTTTAATATAGACTATACTGTCGGTGACAGAGAAATGAATACTTATCACTTCTTGTGGATCCCGACGAAGCTCCTCGCGTATGAAGAGTTCGATTTCATAAGCGCGTGGTCCTCCACGTTAGGCTTAGAACGTTACTGTAAGTGTCTCTCGGCGGTAACAGTGCGCCATGACGTACAATAGTAATGGATGCTACCAAACACAAATACTGCGACACGGAAGTAAACAACTTCTGAGCACTGTCCGGCGCGATGTAGGTAGGGAAATGGGTTCCAGAAATTTCATTACGCGACATTAATTATTTTTTGGTACTGCGACTTTTTTTCCCGTCATGTATTGGAAAGAAAAAAAATTATTTCACACTTGGCAGCTGCATATTTAAGTTCAATTATTCTTTCTCCTATCCCCAAAGATGCAACGTCACTGCAGGTCAGGTCAAGAAAAGACATACAAAAACTTTAATACTGACAAACTCTCCATACAAGGATAGACTGTGCCCCTGTATTATGGTAAAGAGTCTGAACAGGCTCATAGTTTCTCCACAGTTACACGCCAAGGCAATAACTTTATAAAGTAGTCTAAATGTAACTTAGTTTCATAATAATATGAGTTTAATTTGTACTGCATTTCAACATTGGCCTAATTTACTTGTTTTTATGTTCAGATTCAACTTTCTTCGTTCACATTAATATTAATTTCCACTTAACTATGCTTTTATTTTCTTCATTAAATAGCCGTTATACTGTAGAGTGAGAGATGTTTATTTGAGATACATCTAAAAGTCCGTTAACTGAATTCACCTGGTCTATTGATGGAAATGGGTACACATGAATGGACTTTTACGGAAAATAATTCAACATTTTTCCTGATTGTGTTAAAGGTATTTCAGGAATAACGGCTGTAAACTACAATGGAGGTTACCTGAAGAATTGTGACATTCTGTTTCACAATATTTGAAACATTAGATTTCCTTTAATTCGAGTCTGGAGTTAACTGGTCCATTGATGGCAACGTTAACCTGTATTATGTTAAACCTGTAAGAACAATTCTTCTGCTAACGTGCAATAGGAGAGGAACGTTTCAGCATGGCACTATTTATGTTTCTTACTATTACCCTCTACTGTATGGCAGGGTGCAGGAGGATTCATGAGTGGCAGTAAATGGTGAAGTTGTGGTCATGGAAGTGAATAAATTCAACCACAACTCAGATGATTAAATAACTTATCAGTCGCACAAGAAATGCAGATTTCTTTTCCTACTTGCAGTGAGGTTCAGATCCTGTAATTTCACTGTAAGTGACAGTATCTTGTAATGAATAACGTAACTGCTCCCTACCGCCGTTACTGGACTAAATAGTAAGATTTATTTTGATAGGGAACAGGCGTATAGCTTGGAGTACTAAGGTTCCAGACCATGAATAAGTACAGTCATTTACCAGGATATTTGCACGAACAGTTTTACTGAACTAAATTAACTAGGCCTTCCGCAAAATAACAAAGTTTCTCAACATAGAATTTTTTTAAATAATGATTTCCTTGAAAACACATGTCAACGTTTACTAAATGAATAAAGCAACATTTTACTCAGTTCATTTGTTACACAACATTTGAAAAATTAATAAGCAGTGAAGGCCTTCTAATGACTAGCTGTATTAAATAAATAACTCCTACTTCAGTACAATTTAAGAAATATAATTCCGTAAATACTTCAGTGAAACAGGCGGATTTCTGAACTAATTAAACCAGGTAGCATGATAATACACTATTGGCCATTAAAATTACTACACTAGGAAGAAGACGTTCTACAGACGCGAAATTTAACCGACAGGAAAAAGATGCTGTAATATGTAAATGATTAGCTTTTCAGAGCATTCACACAAGGTTGCCGCCGGTGGCGACACCTACAACGTGCTGACATGAGGAAAGCTTTCAACCGATTTCTCATACAAAAACAGCAGTTGACCGACGTTGCCTGTTGAAACGTTGTTGTGATGCCTCGTGCAAGGACGAGAAATGTGTACCATCACGTTTCCGACTTTGATAAAAGTCGGATTGTAGCTTATCACGATTGCGGTTTATCGTATCGCGACATTGCTGCTCGCGTTGGTCGAGATCCAATGACTGTTAGCAGAATATGGAATCGGTGGGTTCAGGAGGGTAATACGGAACGCAGTGCTGGATCCCGACGACCTCGCATTACTAGCAGTCGAGATGACAGGCATCTTATCTGCATGGCTGTAAGAGATCGTGCAGCCACGTCTCGATCCCTGAGTCAACAGATGGGGACGTTAGCAAGACAACAACAATATGCACGAACAGTTCGACGACGTTTGCAGCAGCATTGACTATCAGCTCGGAGACCGTGGCTGCGGTTACGCTTGAAGCTGCATAACAGACAGGAAAGCCTGTGACGAAGTACTCAACGACGAACCTGGGTGCACGAATGGCAAAACATCATTTTTTCGGATGAATCCAGGTTCTGTTTACAGCATCATGATGGTCGCATCCATGTTTGGCGACATCGCGAGGAACGCACATTGGAAGCGTGTATTCGTCATCGCCATACTGGCATATCACCCGGCGTGATGGTATGGGGTGCCATTGGTTACACGTCTCGGTCACCTCTTATTCACATTGACAGCACTTTGAACAGTGGACGTTACATTTCAGATGTGTTACGACCCGTGGATCTACCCTTCATTCGATCCTTGCGAAACCCTATATTTCAGCACGATAATGCACGACCGCATGTTTCAGGTCCTGTACGGGCCTTTCTGTATACAGAAGATGTTCAACTGCTGCCCTGGCCAGCACATTCTCCAGATCTCTCACCAATTGAAAACGTCTGGTCAATGGTGGCCGAGCAACTGGCTCGTCACAATACGGCAGTCACTACTCTTGAAGAACTGTGGTATCGTTTCGAAGCTGCTTGGGCAGCTGTAACTGTACACGCCATCCAAGCTCAGTTTGACTCAATGCCCAGGTGTATCAAGGCCGTTATAACGGCCAGAGGTGGTTGTTCTGATTTCTCAGGATCTATGCACAAAAAAAGGCGTGAAAATTTAATCATATGTCAGTTCTAGTATAATATATTTGTCCAATCAATACCCGTTTGTCATCTGCATTTCTTCTTGGTGTAGCAATTTTAATGGCCCGTAGTGTATAATTCATGGCCTCTGAACAAGGCACCTGCAGCTCTGGAATAGTAATAACAATCCAAACATTAATAAGGCTAACAAATCATGCAGAACTATCACAGATACGGAAACACTATTAAAAAGAGCATTTCAATTGCTAAAAGATTAATTTAGATAACTAGTAAAATTTGGTTGCAAAAAAACGTGAGAGATGCCAGTTATATATGTAAAGTGCAGTAGCTCACGGAGGTCGAGTGTGAGCTGAAACTTGCAGATATACGCTGAAAAACAAGTTCCAGTTGTGGACCCCAGGTGCAAATCTGGCACCGTACACCCCACGCTGTCATTTGAGAAGCCAAACATGGATGAAAAGTATGGCTATCGGGAAGAGAGACCATGCGCTGTTACTGAAACTGTTTAGAGTGAGCAATAGCGATTACCGTGCTGCATTGAGAGAGTATTACCGACTGAAACGTCTAACGAGACGGCCGATGTCATTAAATGGTTTAAAGAAGATCATATGAAATTGGAAAACATGGGTGAGAGGGAAGAGGAAGGCGACCTATTCTGAAGGAAGTTTCTAACGAACTTGCTGTTGCTCAGATTCCACAGGATCTACTGTGAGCACGTGTTCATCACGTCGTTTAACGGATGCAGCAATTTGTCAGCGTCTGAGATGCACATATTGAACAAATTACGTAAACAAAGGTTAATAATATACTCAACATTATACCTTCCTCATTTTTTGCTTGTTGGACCTTTTCTGCCAATGTCACGTTCCTAATCCATTACGTACGGAACCATTTCTGTACGTCTTTCTTACATTCACAGTGCCAAATTTGCACCTGGTGGTCAAAACTGGAACTAGTTTCCTTGTTTCCAGCGTGCATTGGTTCCGCATTAACACATTAGAATCTCCACCATATTTTCTTGCCATACGATAATTACAGCCCACATTGGATCTTCTCGAGTAGCTGGATTTTCATTATAACCCCACGGAACTTGGTTTAATTGCACAAGGTTTAATATGCCAGATATACTTTGTAAAATAGTAAATGAAGCAAGCAAAAAGGAATACAAACGTCTCAAAAATGAGATCGACGGGAAGTGCAAATTGGCTACGCAGGTATGGCTAGAGGACAAATGTAAGCATGAAGAGGGTTACCTCACTAGGCATAAGATAGATACTGCTTACAGGAAAATTAAAGAGAACTTTGGAGAAAAGAGAACGACTTGTATGAATATCAAGAGCTCAGATGGAAACCCAGTTCTAAACAAAGAAGGGAAAAAAGAAAGGTGGAAGGAGTATATAGAGGGTCTATACAAGGGCGTTGTACTTGAGGACAATATTATGGAAATGGAAGAGGATGTAGATGAAGATGAAATGGGAGATACGATACTGCGTGAAGAGTTTGACAGAGCACTGATAGACCTAAGTCGAAACAAGGCCCCGGGAGTAGACAACATTCCATTAGAACTACTGACGGCCTTGGGAGAGCCAGTCCTGACAAAACTCTACCATCTGGGGAGCAAGATGTATGAGACAGGCGAAATACTCTCAGACTTCAAGAAGAATATAATAATTCCAATCCCAAAGAAAGTAGGTGTCACAGATGTGAAAATTACCGACAATCAGTTTAATAAGCACAGCTGCAAAATACTAACGGTAATTTTTTACAGACTAATGGAAAAACTAGTAGAAGCCGACCTCGGGGAAGATCAATTTGGATTCCGTAGAAATGTTGGAACACGTAAGGCAATACTGTCCCTACGACTTATCTTAGAAGCTAGATTAAGGAAAGGCAGACCTAAGTTTCTAGCATTTGTAGACTTAGAGAAATCTTTTGACAAGGTTGACTGGAATGTTCTCTTTCAAACTCTCAAGGTGGCAGCGGTAAAATACAAGGAGCGAAAGGCTATTTACAATTTGTGCAGAAACCAGATGGCAGTAATAAGAGTCGAGGGACATGAAAGGGAAGCAGTGGTTGGGAAGAGAGTAAGACAGGGTTGCAGCCTTTCCCTGATGTTTTTCAATCTTTATACAGTGTGTTACAAAAAGGTACGGCCAAACTTTCGGGAAACATTCCTCACACACAAATAAAGAAAAGATGTTATGTCGACATGTGTCCGGAAACGCTTAATTTCCATGTTAGAGCTCATTTTAGATTGTTCTTCCACCTACGCTAAATGGAGCACGTTATCATGATTTCATACAGGATACTCTACCTGTGCTGCTAGAACATGTGCCTTTACAAGTACGACACAACATGTGGTTCATGCACGATGGAGCTCCTGCACATTTCAGTCGAAGTGTTCGTACGCTTCTCAACAACAGATTCGGTGACCGATGGATTGGTAGAGGCGGACCAATTCCATGGCTTCCACGCTCTCCTCACCTCAACCCTCTTGACTTTCATTTATGGGGGCGTTTGAAAGCGCTTGTCTACGCCACCCCGGTACCAAATGTAGAGACTCTTCGTGCTCGTATTGTGGACGGCTGTGATACAATACGCCGTTCTCCAGGGCTGCATCAGCGCTATCAGGGATTACATGCGACGGAGGGTGGATGCATGTATCCTCACTAACAGAGGACATTTTGAACATTTCCTGTAACAAAGTGTTTGAAGTCGCTGGTACATTCTGTTGCTGTGTGTTTCCATTCCATGATTAATGTTATTTGAAGAGAAGTAATAAAATGAGATCTAACATGGAAAGTAAACGTTTCTGGACACATATCCACACAACATATTTTCTTTCTTTGTGTGTGAGGAATGTTTTCTGAAAGTTTGGCCGTACCTTTTTGTAACAACCTGCATTGAGCAAGAAGTGAAGGAAACAAAAGAAAAATACGGAGTAGCTATTAAAATCAATGGAGAAGTAATAAAACTTTGAGGTTTGCAAATGACATTGTAATTCTGTCAGAGTCAGCAAAGGACTTGGAAGAGCAGTTGAACGGAATGGATAGTGTCTTGAAAGAGGGTATAAAATGAACACCAACAAAAGCAAAACGAGGATAATGGAATGTAGTCGAATTAAGTCGGGTGATGTTGAGGGAATTTGATTAGGAAGTGAGACACTTAAAGTAGTAAAGGAGTTTTGCTATTTGGAAGGCAAAATAACTGATGATGGTCGAAGTAGAGAGGATATAAAATGTAGACTGGCAATGGCAAGGAAAGCGTTTCTGAAGAAGAAAAATTTGTTAACATCGAGTATAGATTTAAGTGTCAGGAAGTCATTTCTGAAAGTATTTGTACGGAGTGTAGCCATGTATGGAAGTGAAACATTGATGATAAATAGTTTGGACAAAAAGAGAATAGAAGCTTTTGGAATGTGGTGCTACAGAAGAATGCTGAAGATTAGATGGGTAGATCACATAACTAATGAGGAGGTATTGAATAGAGTTGGGGAGAAGAGAAGTTTGTGGCACAACTTGACTAGAAGAAGGGACCGATTGGTAGGACATGTTCTGAGGCATCAAGGGATCACCAATTTAGTATTGGAGGGCAGCGTGGAGGGTAAAAATCGTAGAGGGTGACCAAGAGAGGAATACACTAAGCAGATTCAAAAGGATGTAGGTTGCAGTAGGTACTGGGATATGAAGACGTTTGCACAGGATAGAGCGCATGGAGAGCTGCATCAAACCAGCCTCAGGACTGAAGACCACAACAACAACAAACTTTAGAAACATTTAAAATGTTGTAGCAGAACATGAAGAAAAGGTAGTTTTGGTTAAGTGTTGCTAAAATGTGTTCTGCTTTGGCACTCCCCCGATTATCAAACGCCACCAACTGAGGTACTCAAACGTTAGCAAGCAGCAAGCAACCCGTCGGGGGGGGGGGGGGGGGGGGGGACAGGGGAGATAAGACGTGTAAAGAAAATATCGGTATCACTCACAGCAACTTTTTAAAGTTTAAATGATATGAAACACACAGGTAAGGTATTAACCACGGCAAACATAAAAGATAAATTTTCAGTGCCAATTTTCAGATTAGATCCGAAGCGATGACAGCAACAAGCTTAGCATGAAGTTCTCACCCAACAATTTTCCTCTGCAATCGTCTTGGAATAATTGATTGATAGCCTTCAGTTTTCAGTCCGGAATCGCGCGACTTCTACGGTCGCAGGTTCGAATCCTGCCTCGGGCATGGATGTATGTGATGTTCTTAGGTTTAAGTATTTCTAAGTTCTAGGGGACTGATGACCAGAGATGTTAAGTCCCATAGTGCTCAAGGCCATTTGAACCATAGCCTTCGGTTTTGTGTGTCAGACTTAATCTACACAGTCTCACTTCCGTCTCAATGGGTTTCACCAAGGTAACAGCCAGGCCTCGATTGCAGCAGGTACAAAGGGGCCAAGAAGGACTTTCATACTCGGCCACAACAAAGAGTAATGCGACGATGTGCCACACCTAGCCCATCATCGGTGATGGTGTCGCAACGCACTGCACCATACGACTCGGTCGGCGTGCTTGGCCGCTAAGTCGGCGTTGCTTCGGCTGCCCCTGGGGGCGGGGAATAAAAACGTTCTCTCCAGCTAAGAGAAGATACACCGACATGTAACATCGAGTCTGCGTATTCGCACAGGCCACTTTTTCAATGCAGAACAAAGGTGCTCAAACAATGCAAAAGAAGCGCACGAGCACACACACACACACACACACACACACACACACGCACACACACACACACATATTAAGGCCCCGTATACGATCAAACATTTTGTCGAGCTTGATATGCTTGCTAAATATTTGACCGTGTACTGTGCCGTTTATCGTCTTTGTCAAGCATAGATAGTGTTTGACCTGTTTGCCAGAAATTCTGATTGACAAGATGGCGCACGTTATTTGTGACGATATTTCGCAGCATATGCTTAGTGAAAAATTGTTTTATAACAATTTATCTCACTGTATCGTGAGTTTCCACTATCATGGAAACTGCGATAAAGTATAAAAAGAAAACACCGCTAAGAATTACCAGAGTGGTAGTGGTATAGCATCTATCCCAGTCGTATATTACGCATGAAGAGGTTATGACCAAAATCAGTATTTTACGCATACACATACAAACGGAAGTGGAATGAAATAAAAAAATCGAAATTCTCTCGTTCTTCCACGGACGATGTGGGCTATATGTTCCTACGTTGTGATATGTTGGTGAACTGTCAGTCGAGGAATATGTAGAAGAGAGTCATTGTTCCTGTTTTTGTTGTCTTCAGTCCGAAGCATGGTTTGATGCATCTCTTCATGCTACTAAAAATGCCGTATCTACATTTTTAGCCATTCCCACTAGCGTCAAAATACAGCATACACGAAAAGCTTCTGCTTCAAAAGTAAGGTTAAGCTGACAAGATTTCTAGGTACGTGTACCAGCTTGGTTGACACGTCCGTGGCTAGATAAGAGCGAATTCGACAGGCAAATTTTTTCCTTTAGGAAAGGCTTAACAAGCTTTAAGAAATTTAATCATCCTTATGAAGAAAGTCGATGTAATCATCAGGTTCTATTTCCTTTAGCAGATTTTCATGGGCAAATCTTTCATTTTAAGCCTTTCCCTGGACCAGAATCTTGTTTACTTCTTCTTTAAACACAGTACCAAAGTCAATGTCACGACAGATTTAAATCAGTACTGTCAAAATACTTACGAAGACAAACAGATTCTGATTCAAAGTGAGGTTAAACGGAAAACATTGTTTGAACGTGTACTGGCTTGCTTCAGAAATGACTAGATAAGAGCAATTTTGTCAAACACGTCTAATCATTTACGGGGAACTTTACAGAGGGAACCTAGTTACAATACATTACTCTACTGCAGCTAGTCACCCTACAAAACTACAGACAACTATTAAGTTAGTAACGTGACGATAATGTTGTTCCCATGAAACGGTACATCTTTGACCGTGATCGTTCATAATGGAAAGATATCCGACTACTTTTGTGTCCCTGAATATTGCTACTGAAAGGAAACAAACGGGAATCGAACCAAGGTTCTATTATTTATCAAGTAAACTGTAATTGCGTAAAAGGGAACGATCGTCGGCCTAATTATGCAAAGTTGTACCTATAGCTAGCAAAGTTCAGAAAGAAAGTTAACTGTTGGGTTTGGCTTTATTTGAAACTGAACCTCTGTTTTGCGCATAAGATACAATACAGTAGCACAATTTAGGAAATAATGTACCACTGATTTAACTTGAACTACACAGGAGGGGTATTAGTGCGTTTAGGCAACAACTGGCTTTCATATACATTACAGTGGGAAGATAACTTTAGATAGGTGATTACTAATGGTCGAGCAGCACTGAAATGGGCAAGAGATTCTTTTGTCAGTTTCATTAGAGAAAATTACTACTATTGAAATAGTTACGAAGTAATTGTATCTTTTGTGCTGATTATTATATGCATTCTCAGGGAACATTCACTTCCTGTTATTTAGCTCAAGTGGAACATGTGATACCTGGGTCTAGAATAGACTGAATATTTGTAGCCAGATGCTTATTCTTAATTGCTGTTATTGTAATATGACATTTAAATCTGACTCAGCTATTAGCATTGGGACCCAGAAAGTAACTTATCGGTAGATTCAGATCGTGGCTGAAACTTAAATTACAAACACAATATGGAAGACACTGTTAACTACATAACACATGAAATTGTAAACACTATTATTTTAATAAGAAAAATCTTTGAACTGATTTCTTTAACTGTCCAAGTATTTCAAAAACTTATGCTCACTAAATAATTATATGCTTTACAACTCCAAAAAGTTTATTAACTTTTGTTAAGGAAGATAATTACTTTTAAGTTCAGTAAAATAGGATACTCGGATTCATCGTAGCAGTTGGGATAGCACCCTGCCTAGGTAAATGACTAAGAATAAAATACGGTGGCTCAGGACAAAATTTCAAGAACACAAACTTATTATAGAAAACGAAATATAAACGGTCCATGCAATTACAAAGTATACAACTGGTAATTTGACATAAGGGTGGTAGCAGTGTAGGCCTTTTGTGCTACTGAAAAAAGGCGACAAAAGTATCCATGTCTCTCCCCCTGTAGGTTCGAATCCTGTCTCGGGCATGGATGTGTGTAATGTCCTTAGGTTAGTTAGGTTTAAGTAGTTCTAAGTTCTAGGGGACTGATGATCTCAGCTGTTAAGTCCCATAGTGCTCAGAGCCATTTGAACCATTTTCTCCCCGTGTAACAAACTCTGAAAAATCTCTCCTCAGCGTCGGATTTTCATAGTACAGTGCTAACCAAAGTGTGCCATGAATAATAAGCCGAATTACTTCTACATCCACATACCTCGCAGCTCTTCTCCCTCTTTCAGTTAACAAGATGTGCACCCCTTGCCTGCTAGCCACCGACTGACTCATGCCACAAAGGAGCTTTGCAGTTCGACCGCCATATCCACCTTTTCTATTCCCGCGTAGCTAGTTCCGTTGCGGAGGGATTTCCCTCCAAGTATTAAATAATTACTAACCTTGTCTCCCTATGCATGAACCAGTATTACAATTAAAGTTTTAACTTTTAAATTCTTTTACAGCACATTACTTTCGAAATTACATCCTTAGCTTAATTACAATTACATAAATTATCGTAAATAATAAATAAAACATTTGCATCCATGTTACATAAAATAGCATGGTTATACAGAGATTACATTATGTAAAACACAGACAAAGAAGTTAGATAAGACCATTTCAGGTATTATCGATATTAGTGTTACAATTCAGGAGTCTCTTTTGGAAGAGCCTAACCTGAGTGGAAATGATGTAACATGCCAGAAGAGGCTGCCATGAGTATATGACTCAGGGAAACAGTTTACATGTCGAAACACAGACGCACCGCGGGTGTCTTCTCTCCCTTCTCAAAAGCCTGGTTCGGCCTTCTCCAGCCATAGCTTCCAACCTACATCCGAAACACTCTCCTACAATATCCTTCCTCGTGTGCTCCTCACTTCTTATAACTTTTCTGTATTTAACAAATAACAAACTTACTTAAAATCTTCGGTAACCAATAGTCCATATTATTATTATTATTATTATTATTATTATTATATGCGTCCTGACCCTGTATAATCACGCAAAGCATTCTACCTCGTTTGAGCGTTCATTCTGATCTTCCACGATTCTCTAATTTTTTCTCCGTGGAGTATCTTTCTATCTTCAGTCCACTTTGTCCCTGGTTTCTTTGGGATTTCATTTTTTGACCTCACATTACATTTGTGTATCTTGTCCCTGTATACATTTCTGTCGACATTTTTTACTGGATGGGTTTTTACTGCTTCCAGGTCCAGTTTGACTTTGTGACCCATGGTACTGTTGATCTGACTCCTTGTATGTACGAGCGTCACTCCAAAAGAAATGCACGCTATTTTTGTACAAATACAGTTTTCATTCTGCACGTGTAAAAGTTTTACAGTGTGTAGATACATCCTTCCCGCTTGTTTTCAAACTTAGGTCAACCTGTCCCCGTGAGTGGTGCCGTCACAGCATGTCTTTAAGATGGCTGCTGCACTTGACGTTCGTAGGAAGCTACGTGCTGTCATAGAATTCCTGTGCTGTGACAGCGAGACAGTGGGAAACATCCGCAAGAGGTTGATAAAGGTGTATGGAGTACAGTTTGTCGGTGGGCAAGCAGGTTACGTGATGAAAGCGGGCACGGCAATATTGAGGATTGTCCTCGCAGCGGCAGGCCTCGTACTGCACACACTCCAGACAATGCGCAGAGAGTTGAATTAGTGACTGCTGACAGACACATCACAGAGAACAAATTGTCACGCTACGATGGGATAGGGGAAGGAAGTGTTTGCAGAATACTGAAAGTGATGGCGTTAAAAAAGATTTCTGCCAGGTGGGTTCCCAGGATGTTGACACTGGCCCACAAAGAAACAAGAAGAACAGTATGCAGCGAACTTTTGGAAAAGGACGAGAATGGTGGAAATGAATTTCTTGGAAGAATTGTGACAGGTGATGAAACGTGTCCCCATCATTTTTCACCAGAGACGAAGAGGCAATCATTGGAGTGGCATCACGCAAATTCACTCAAGAAAAAGAATACAAAACCACACCTTCTCCTGGAAAAGATATGGCTTCGATTCCGGAGGACTCTTGCTTGTGGACATCATGCCGAGTGGAACCACCATATATGCTGATGCATATGTGACGACCTGAAGAAACTTCAAGCTCGACTGAGTCGTGTTCGACATCAGCAAAAACAGGATGTTTTGCTGTTGCACGACAACGCACGGCCACATGTCAGTCAAAAAAACCATCGAAGTGACCACAAAACTCAGATGGACAACATTGAAACACACACCTTACAGTCCTGACCTGGCACTATGTGACTATCATCTCTTTCGGAAACTGAAAGATTCTCTTCGTGGAACAAGGTTTGAAGATGATGACTCCCTTGTGCATGCTGCCAAACAGTGTCTTCAACAGGTTGGTCCAGAATTTTACCGTGCGGGTATACAGGCGCTGGTTCCAAGATGGGGTAAGGCAGTTGAGAGGGATGGATATTATGTGGAGAAATGAAAATATTGTTTCTAAAGAATGTATCTACACACTGAAAAACTTTCAAACATGTAGAATAAAAGATCGATTTTAAAAAAATAGTCTGAATTTCTTTTGGAGTGACCCTCATATGTTAGAATTCTCTTTATGAGTCGTTTCGGTGGCAGCCTGATGATATGCCCTTACAACTTCAAACTTCTTTTTCTGACATCTGCTATGTTTGACATCTTCTCTGTAGTTATCTTAGAGTGTAATCTGTATCCCTCTTATGTTAGCTGTGAGCCAAGAATTTTCCTCATGCTATTCCTTTCTTCCTATTGTTTTCCATGTCACTCTTTGTATGGAGTGTTAGCGTCTCACTTGTATACAGTGTTTCAGGCTTTATTACTGCGTTGTAGTGTCTGACTTTTGTGTATATTGACATGCATTTTTTATTATATACGTGCTGTCTCTTGCCGAACGCTCTCTACATTTTTTGTAGTCGAGCCTTCTGTGCAATCTTTTCTCCTCGTGTCGCTTCAAGAATTTCACATAGCTACTTGAATTGTACAACTCTGTTTATTTTGCAATTTTTTGTGTCCAATTTTTTTGTGTTTAATTTTGGGCAGAAAAATTCAGATTTCTCGAAAGAGATTTGCAGCCCAACTTTTTTCGTGTATTATTTTAGTACCTCTATTTGTTTGGTTCCTGTTGCTTCGTTGTCTGATCGTATGGCCAGGTCGTCTGCGAAAGATAGGTCAGCCGCGCGGGATTAGCCGAGCGGACTAAGGCGCTACAGTCATGGACTGTGCGGCTGGTCCCTCAGGAGGTTCGAATCCTCCCTCGGTCAGGAGTGTGTGTGCTTGTCCTTAGGATAATTTAGGTTAGGTAGTGTGTAAGCTTAGGGACTGTTGACCTTAGCAGTTAAGGCCCATAAGATTAAAAAAAAAGCTAGGTCTAAAGTTTCTATTTTGTCCCGGCATTTTCCTAGTCGTGTTGGTTTCCAGTGTCTTGAGTTTTCAACTCTTTTTCCCATTCCCTCAATACTTTGTCCAGGACTAGGTTGAATAATGACGGGGGTAATACGTCGCCAAGGCGCAGCCCAGTTTTGATCATGAAGGAATCACAGATTTCACCCATAAATTTAACTTTCGATGTTGTGTCAGACACATCTGATTCATCGTAGTGTTTTTGAGTCGAGTCCCTGTTCTTGTAAGACGCTGAACAAGGATTGTCGGTCAACAAATCATACGCTTTCTTTAAATCTATGAAGGTGCAAATCACTGGTGCGTTCCTGATGGCCTTGCATTTTAGAATTGTTTTCAGATTGGGGATTTGTTCTGTGCGCGAACGACCGGGGCGAAAGCCTGACTGATATTAACCAATTCTGTGTTCTAACTGTTCTTGTGTTCTCTGGAGCAAGCATACTGAGAAAATTTTGTTGGCGACTTGTAGCACGGAAATTTCTCTGTAGGTGTTCACATTCGTCCTATCTCCTTTCTTGTACAGTGGATGGATAAGTGCACATATCCAGTCGCGAGGAATTTTTTCTGCTTTCCAAATGGTAAAGACAGTCCCTATTATTAATTTAAAAATATATGCATATTAATCATTTTATTTTTTAAAACTTTGATTGTATATTTTATAAATTTTCTCCTTTGAAGAGCGACACTACACGTCTGTCAGCCCAGTTTCTCCCTATAACGCTTGTTCTACACAATCCAGACAAATTAACGTAACCATCGCCGTTTTCAACGTCAACGTTCAATAACCAGTCATAGATGGCAGCTCTAGCAGTGGAGGGTGTCGAGGGGACGCGGAAAACAGTGCAGTCGTTGTCCTAATGTGATTTGTTGGACATCTAAAAGGGTATAATCATTGGCTTTCGGGGCAGGGGTGGACACATTTTCAAAACGGTTAAGTTTGTAAAATGTTTGCGTGCCGCTATATATCATTCATGGCAAAATGGTGCTACACGAAACGGGCGCCTGTGGTGGACCACAGGCGACAGATGACAGTGGTTCAAATGGTTCAAATGGCTCTGAGCACTATGGGACTTAACATCTGAGGTCATCAGCCCCATAGAACTTAGAACTACGTAAACCTAACTAACCTAAGGACATCACACACATCCATGCCCGAGGCAGGATTGGAACCTGCGACCGTAGCGGTCGCGTCTCTCGAAACTCAAGCGCCTAGAACCGCTCGGCCACACCGGCCAGTGATGGCAGTGGTGAACGACGGATGTGAACATGTGTGCGTGAAAACAGACGTGCAGTTGTTGAGCAACTAACCAAGAGGCTACCAACATCTCCCCTCAACGATCGTTCAGCGAATATTGCTGCGTAAGATTGGTTGGTTGATTTTGGGGGAGGAGACCAAACAGCGAGCTCATCGGTCCTATCGGATTAGGGAACGCTTGAAAAGGAAATCGACCGCGCTCTCCCAAAGGAATCGTCCCGCTATTTGCCTGAAGTGATTTAGGGAAATAAAAGAAAACCTAAATTAGGATGGCCGGACCCGGGTTTGAACTGTTGTCCTCCCGAATGCGAGTCCAGTGGGATAACCATTGCACCACCTCGCTCGGTGCTGTGTAAGGGTCCCACGTCAGGTGTTGGCTGCTGTTCATGGGCGACGAAGGCTTGAATTTGCACGCCAATACCACAAATGGACGTCCACTAAGAGGGACAAGGAATCTTTTCAGATGAATGTCGTTTTATGACAGATGACCTTTGGGGTGTACGGTGCGAAACGTCCAACAGCAACACTTTTCATGCGTTATGATCTGGGATTGTTTTTATGGAATTCTTTGGGTGACCCTGTCATTCTGAAAGGCACAGCAGATCAAGATAAAATGCATCTATTCTTTGGGATCGTATCCAACCCTACCTGAAGTTTGTTTTTCCTCGGCATGAAATCTACCAGACGGACAATGCATTGCGTCACACAGCTCGCAGCGTACGTGCGTGGTTCGAAGAGCATCAGGGCGAGTTTGCTGGCCATCAAACTCCCCGGATTTAAACCCAATGGAGTAATTGTAGAACCACCTAGATCGAGTTGTTTGCGCCATGAATCCTCAACTGAGAAACCTAGGGCAGATGGCCACTGCACCGGAGTCGGCATGGTTTCACATCCCTATCCGAACCTTTCAGAACCACATTCATTGTCTTCCTGCACGTCTCGTAGCAGCCCGCACAGCAAAATCTACTTCTTCAGGTTTTTCTCAGATGGTCAAAATAATATGACTGGATAGTGTATTGGTGGCAGCATTATTTCTTTTCACATTTAACCTTATTTACTATTCGCAGCTAGATAAAGGTATGCATGTATCAGTTTAGAGTGAGTTCCTTCTCAAACTTGCACATCGACCTACTTCTGAACTCCAACTTTGTATCTGCTTTTACTTCGGAATTTTACTTTTTGAAAGAGTTCCAAGTAATGCATGACGCAAAAGTCGAATGCCGACGACAGCACTATAAAATGAAGCAGTCTCGAAGTTCTCCGATAAATAGAAGTCCCAGAGACCATTCATGAACAGCTGGATGAAAAATAGGCGGTAGGTTCTATGACAGAGAAAGAGATAGACAGAGAGACAGAGAGGGTACTCTCTGCCCACTGAATGGAATTCTTCCGAGCGTCACTTGACTGGTACGTCATCAGACCATTTACTTCTCATTGGCGTGACAGCCGAGTGCGGTATTGGCAAAGCCAACTGCTCTCAGCATCTTTTATCTTTGCCAGAGGCATGGGACACATCATCACCGAGGGCGTGAAGGGTTTCCTCAACGAAACTGAGAACTAAATTTAGGTTCAAAACATGGTTCTGAGCACTATGGAACGTAATATCTGAGGTCATCAGTTCCCTAGAGCTTAGAACTACTTAAACCTAACTAACCTAAGGACATCACACACATCCATGCCCGAGGCAGGATTCGAACCTGCGACCGTAGCAGTCGCGCAGTTCCGGACTGGAGCGCCTAGAACCGCTCGGCCACCACGGCCGGCACTAAATTTAGGAATCCAAAACAAACTGTTAACAAAATTGTAAGTTCACGCGTTTGTTTTTATATGGAAATAGCTTCATGTTTCGTGACAACTTCATTTACTCTCGGGAGGTAATCTTGTATCAGCCTATTGTGTGACTGAGAGTGCCATGTTATTTAGCTGATCCATTACGTTTCACAGTCCAAATTACCTGTCAATGGCTGTCGGGGCACAAGTAGTTTTGGTCTACACTTCCTTCTGGTAACGGTTTTTCGTAGACATCGTCATTGTTTATCCTTCCATGTACTCCTCCGTTGCGTACGTTGCATGTCCCCTTCTCATCAAACTTGTTTCCGTAACACTAAAGTTCATACGTCTCCCTTTTACGCTTCTCCGGTTCACACACAATCCAAATTTCACATACACACACTGCTAACAACACAACAACGGACTTGTTAATTCCATCCCAATCCGACATACAATGATGAGCCAAAACATTATGTCCACCTGATTAATAGCGTGTTGGACCAGTTTGGATCGCGATACAGCAGCGATTCCGAGTGACAAGAATTGGACAAGTTGCAAGTCATTTTCTGGAGATATGCGGCACCACAGGTCTACGCACAGGCCACACATTTCCTGAAAATTTGGGGCTGGTAGTTTGGGCCCGCACCTCGTGGTCTTGCGGGCTCGTTTTCGCTTCCAGCGCACGGGATCCCAGGTTGGATTCCTGCCTCGAGATGACTGGGTATTGTTGTGTCGTCTTCATAATCACCATTCATCACCATTACGGTCGGAGGAAGTCAATGGCAAACCACCGCCACTAGGAACTTGCCTAGTATGGCGGTGAGGGTCTTCCGCATCGTCCGCTACGCTCTTCGGAGTATGGAACCTCATCATCACCGAGCGAGGTGGCGCAGTGGTTAGACACTGGACTCGCATTCGGGAGGACGACGGTTCAATCCCGCGCCTGGCCATCCTGATTTAGATTTTCCGTGATTTTCCTAAATCACTCCAGGCAAATGCCGGGATGGTTCCTCTGAAAGGGCACGGCCGACTTCCTTCCCCATCCTTCCCTAATCCGATGAGACCGATGACCACGCTGTCTGGTCTCCTTCCCCAAACCAACCAAACTCATCACCATCATCAATTTGGGGGTGATGAGTTGCCACTCCATAGCGTCCCAGATTTGTTCTATCGAAATCAGATCACCAAATTTTGTGGCAAGGACATCAACGAGACTTCTCTGTTATACCTCTTAAACCTCCGTAGCACGATTATGGTCTGGTGATAGTGACAGTTATCCTACTGTAGAACTGCCAATGTCGTCGGGGAAGACTTCAAGCATGAAGGGATGCAGGTGATCGGCAATAATCAAATGGTTCAAATGTCTCTGAGCACTATGGGACTTAACATCTGAGGTCATCAGTCCCCTAGAACTTAGAACTACTTAAACCTAACTAACCTCAGGACATCACACACATCCATGCCCGAGGCAGTGTTCGAACTTGCGACCGTAGCAGTCCCGCAGTTCCGGACTGCAGTGCCTAGAACCGCACGGCCACCGCGGCCAGCAGCAATAATCACTAGCAGTGGGACGGCGGCATCAGCGATTTCTTGAAAGTTTATGATATATCTAGGGCTTAGCCAGAAATGAAAGCGAGAGGTGTTAGAGATCCAGAGGGCCAAGGTTTCAGAAAGAAAGTAGCATATTTGGCGCAGATCGGTTGAGGCACGTGCCTTCAATGTTAACATGCGCTGTGGCCAGAGGCTGAGATAGAGGGAATGTTGAAAGGAAATCTGACAGTCGAAGCTTAGCGTCCTTAAGTTAATTACACAGCACATTAAACGAAATAATCCTCAATCCATTGTATTCATTAAAATTATCGAAAAAAGCATAAAAATTGGAAAGGGAAAGAAAGATGGTAGATGAGTACGCGTTATTACTCCATGAAAGTCTGTGAAACGGACAACGTTACACAAAAAATGTTTGACTGATGTGATGCAGCCTTACGTGTAGGAGAACAAATGTATTCTATTAACTGACTCCTGGAAACGATAAACAAATCCAAGACGTGATTTTTCAAGACGAGGAACCGCCATGATGCACTATTAAAGTCCCCCGCCCCCCATATTGACTCGTTAGTGCATTCCTACAATGTCTATTTTTGCCATAATTTGAGTAAAACGCTTCAAAACTGATTGTATTTTATCGAGAGAGAGAAGGAAATCACACCCAGATAAGACTGCATAAAAATACCAATATTTGGTGAAACGATGTGTTACGCGTGGTTTTCTGACATACTGGGCGACAAGGGAGACTCTGTTATGAATCTAAACCCATGTTTGTTTCCTTATGAATGGACACACACAACACTGGTGCAATATTCTACAACATTTATTATTTATTACAAGAACTGGTTTTCGGCTGTTACGTGATCAGTGCAGCTAAAATGCATAACTCCTTTAAGAGGTTACATAACGTCCGTGTGTGAACATCACGCCCTTTACTCTTACTGATAATTTTTGAACAAACAATACTTTCTTTCTAAGTGAAGAGTTATTCAATAAAATTGTTCCATAAGACATTACTTGGTTGAAATGTTCAATATATACCAGGAAGTTAATTATACGAAAAACAAAAGTAGCTGAAATTAACTGTTTAAGGAGCTCAGTAATATGCTTCTTGCAGTTAGAGTTTTCATCGAAATGTAAGCCTAAAAATTTGATGCATTCTACACTATTTACTGACTCCTGCCTATGTGCTACATGTTGTTGGTATGACTCTTTGCTGTTCAGAACTGAATATAGTGTGGTTTCTCCAAATTTAGGAATACTCACTGTTCTGAGAATCATTTAATAATTCTTTGGAAAACAAAAGTTACAATTTTTTTGTACTATTTTCTCTCTGTGGGGATTGTTATTACACTAGTAACCTCTGTAAAGAGTAACAATAGTGCACATTGAATATTAAGTGTATGGTCATTCACACATATATATAATAGGAGTGGGCCCCAGATGGAATCCTGTGGGGCTCTCTTGGTGATTTCTACCCAGCCACTAAAATTTTCTACCCTTCCAACGTTGTTTCCATTTTCAGCTCAGATTTTTGATTCTGTTTATTAAGTATAAGAAAGTACCAATTCTGCTCATTGTGTTTTAAGTGGGTAGTCATTCTTATACACGGTGTTTATTTTAACTGAAGACATTGAAACATCTCTAAAAGTGCAAATCGGATAAAAAAAGTTATAATTCCAATTTTTTGTCTTGGAGAGGGACATCCAACGATCCACACTCGAAACGTCACTCCACCCCGTGCGTGGGTGAACCGGGGCAACTTTGAAATCTTCAATGAGAACTCCCCGTTTTTTATTGCAGATTACGATTCAACGCAAACATCTAAATACGTTTTGTCTGCAGCATTTTCTTCGTTTCGCCACAGATGGCGATGTAATCGGAGGAAGTAAAATGGGTACACAATCGTAATTTGCGACATGGTACTCAATGGACCTTGAATATCCAATAGCACGTGGGACCCGATCTCCATGCTGCGATGATAGGACAGGCCAATTTCATAGCTTCTAATTGGAAACCTCATGCGCAACATTCTATTCCTTCGACATATCGTACAGAGGATTACTCGACACGCAGTGTAGCCAAATACGACGTATTGTAACAGACACTCACTGCGAACCGAGCTCACTTATGGTGCAGATGTAGAACAGACAGCGACTCTAAACATTACAATACTTACGCAGTGCTTGTTGCTTGCACACTTACCTATCATTTGGAGAACAGACGAGCAAGAGAACGATAAATGTTGCAACCACAGAAGAAAGACGTGAAATGATCCTGATTTACGGAGAATGTAGGGAAATTGTTGAAGCTGCTGCTGTCTTGTATGCCGTGCGTTTTCCAGAGAATGCTGGCTCTCTTTCCTTATTTTACAACCTTGTGAACGCTTTTGTGCCTGATGGCAGCGTACAGACCGGTAAAAAGAAACGATGCAAACTCGTTACAGGAGTAGCTTCTAAAATACACTCCTGGAAATTGAAATAAGAACACCGTGAATTCATTGTCCCAGCAAGGAAAAACTTTATTGACACATTCCTGGGGTCAGATACATCACATGATCACAATGACAGAACCACAGGCACATAGACACAGGCAACAGAGCATGCACAATGTCGGCACTAGTACAGTGTATATCCACCTTTCCCAGCAATGCAGGCTGCTATTCTCTCATGGAGACGATCGTAGAGATGCTGGATGTAGTCCTGTGGAACGGCTTGCCATGCCATTTCCACCTGGCGCCTCAGTTGGACCAGCGTTCGTGCTGGACGTGCAGACCGCGTGAGACGACGCTTCATCCAGTCCCAAACACGCTCAATGGGGGACAGATCCGGAGATCTTGCTGGCCAGGGTAGTTGACTTACACCTTCTAGAGCACGTTGGGTGGCACGGGATACATGCGGACGTGCATTGTCCTGTTGGAACAGCAAGTTCCCTTTCCGGTCTAGGAATGGTAGAACGATGGGTTCGATGACGGTTTGGATGTACCGTGCACTATTCAGTGTCCCCTCGACGATCACTAGAGATGTACGGCCAGTGTAGGTGATCGCTCCCACACCATGATGCCGGGTGTTGGCCCTGTGTGCCTCGGTCGTATGCAGTCCTGATTGTGGCGCTCACCTGCACGGCGCCAAACACGCATACGACCATCATTGGCACCAAGGCAGAAGCGACTCTCATCGCTGAAGACGACACGTCTCCATTCGTCCCTCCATTCACGCCTGTCGCGACACCACTGGAGGCGGGCTGCACGATGTTGGGGCGTGAGCGGAAGACGGCCTAACGGTGTGCGGGACCGTAGCCCAGCTTCATGGAGGCGGTTGTGAATGGTCCTCGCCGTTACCCCAGGAGCAACAGTGTTCCTAATTTGCTGGGAAGTGGCGGTGCGGTCCCCTACGGCACTGTGTAGGATCCTATGGTCTTGGCGTGCATCCGTGCGTCGCTGCGGTCCGGTCCCAGGTCAACGGGCACGTGCACCTTCCGCCGACCACTGGCGACAACATCGATGTACTGTGGAGACCTCACGCCCCACGTGTTGAGCAATTCGGCGGTACGTCCACCCGGCCTCCCGCATGCCCACTATACGCCCTCGCTCAAAGTCCGTCAATTGCACATACGGTTCACGTCCACGCTGTCGCGGCATGCTACCAGTGTTAAAGACTGCGATGGAGCTCCGTATGCCACGGCAAACTGGCTGACACTGACGGCGGCGGTGCACAAATGCTGCGCAGCTAGCGCCATTCGACGGCCAACACCGCGATTCCTGGTGTGTCCGCTGTGCCGTGCGTGTGATCATTGCTTGTACAGCCCTCTCGCAGTGTCCGGAGCAAGTATGGTGGGTCTGACACACCGGTGTCAATGTGTTCTTTTTTCCAGGAGTGTAGTTGTGCTAGCTGCAGTGCACTGCGATTCGGTATGTCCGTAGTTAATATTGTCACAATACTGCGCCATCGCGAGTGTCGTACATACCACGTGTCATTGCATCAAGAAATTCATGGCGCAGACTACCATAACCGGATAACTTTTTGTGAATGGGTACGTCAAACAAATACAAATGACCCCACGTTCTTTGCCGAGGTACTGTTTTCCGACGGGTAGCGTTAATCGGCATAACAAACATTACTAGAGTGTAGACATTCCCCACTGGTTACGGCAAGCTAACATCAACGTTCTTGGTCGGTTAGCGTACGGTGTGGCATCGTGGGGAACAAGCTCATTGGTTACCATTTTATTGACGGCACGTCGAATAGACGCAAATATCGAACGGTTCTGGAACAGGAACTACCGGTACTACTGCAGGCTGTTGTTCTGGACGTTCGAGAACGTACGTGGTTTCAGCAAGGCGGTTGCCCAGCGCATTACACAATTGAAGCACAGGGGTGGGGGGGGGGGGGGGGGGTATTACACTGTGTTTACACTGGTCAGTGGATCGGCAGAGGTGGCTGTATTAATTGGCCCGCTAGGTCGCCGTATTTGATGTCAGGGATTTCTTCCTATAAGGATAATTGAAAAATAAGGTGCATCAGCAAGTGCCAACAAGCCGTGAAGTACGATCGATCGCATCAGAAACGCCTGTGCTGACATTTCCGCAGATGTACGGTCGTTTGAAAAGCGGATCACTAAGTGTAATGAAGTTGACGGCACTACGTTTGAACATGTACTCTAATTGGGAGCGTAGAGTAGCGTTCTCCTCGAGCCACCGCCACAGTGGCGCATCTAGTAGTCCTGTGTTCGATATGTCGGAGGAATACATTGCGAATGGGGTTTCCACTTAAAAGTTAGGTACTACTGGCCTGTTCTACCCTCGTAGCATGGAGGTGGGGTCCCACGTACCATTGGATACTCAAGTGGCATTGAATAGCATGTCATAAATGCCTCCGATTACAGCGCCATCTGTGGCGAAATGAAGAAAATGCTCCACACAAAACGAATGCAGATTTCCCCGCAGAATCTTAGTCTGCAATTTAAAAAAAGAACGGGGTTCTCATTAGAGATTTCAAAGTTACCCCTCGCCACGCATGGATGGGGTGGGGTGGAGGTTCGCATGTGGTATAATTGCATGGCCTGTCCCGGACAAACAAAGTGGAATCATAACTTTTTTTTGATCCGATGTGTAGTTTCCGAGATATTTCAAGGTCCTCATTTAAACTGAACACCCTGTATTTAAAGAATTGGAGTGGACCCAGAATTGAACTTTGTGGGACGCACTTTGTGGTTTGTCCCCAGTCATTCAGGTCAATTTTTGGGTTCCGTTTATTAAGTACAATTAAGACAAATTACGTGTAAAGTCATCGGTTCCATAAAATTTAAGTTTTTCTGACAGAGTAACATGACCCACACTATCAAAAGCCTTGAAAAGATCATATAAAATACCAAATGACGATATTTTGATTTTTATTGAAAGCTTTTGCTTTTTTTAGTGAATTAATGTATAAATAGCATTCTCAGTCGAGCAACCCTTCTGGTATACAAGCTATGATATGCTATTAAAATTGTTTCTACTTAAATGTGGGACCACACTCAATTACACTAATTTTTCGAATATTGATGGAAAAAGGTGTCTCTAAGGAAATTGGACTGTAATTGTTTCAGACTTTCTTGTCACTCTACTTAAAAAGGAGTTTAACAACTGCGTATTTTAATCTGTCTGAAACAGTTTCCTGTACCAGTTATTCACTATATGTATCACTACGGACATTACTTATTAAGCTGGAACAACTTTTCAGAATTCTGGTGAAATTCTATGAACATCACTATCCCCCACTTTTCAGGATT
This sequence comes from Schistocerca gregaria, assembly GCF_023897955.1. Taxonomy (NCBI): domain Eukaryota; kingdom Metazoa; phylum Arthropoda; class Insecta; order Orthoptera; family Acrididae; genus Schistocerca; species Schistocerca gregaria. The sequence goes on from NC_064922.1 coordinate 428,153,673, forward strand.
CTGGTGAAGTTCCATGAACAACACGATCCCCATCCATCCAACTTAGAAAGAAACGTGGTTCAACCGTCCAGGCGATATGTTCCCCATTGATACGCGGTCCAATCTCGATAACACAGTCGCAGCGCACTCGTAATTGACGGTGTCGTCGAGTCAACAGGGGAATACACAGGGGTCGTCTGGTGCAGAACCACATGCTCAGCAAAGTGGGACGAGTGGGCGAGTCTCTGACCTCGACGTTCTGTGATGAGGTTTCACACCTTGTCACTTACTCGAGGTTTCCCCGTCCTTCAACTCACGGTAGTAACCTGCGGACAACCGTCCAGCCTCGCCGCCTCCGAGATTCTCATTCCCAATCGCCAACTCATAACCATGTACCCTTTGTCAAAGTCACTCATGTCAGTAGATTTCCCCATTTGCGCTCCGCATTGGCATTAGAGTGATTTCTCACTTGTCTCTGTTTCGCTTATACACATTTTCCTTATGGCGTCACGTGTTCCTAACGTCAGCATGCGTCATAAATCTCACACTTGGTAACGGACACAGTAATCTTTTGGCTCCTGAGTGCAGTACTCCTCCTTTTTTAACAGTTTCCCGCAACAACCGCACAGAACACGCTTCGCGTTAAATCATCTCTAAGTAATCGAAATCCGAGTCATTGACCTTCCTGAGGGACTGAGGACGTAGAAGAAAAATTTAACGTCTGGTGAAGTCAAGTGGAGAATTCTGGAACATTAAAATCGGCCATTGTACTATTAAAGAAATGATTCCAGCAGTAGAAAGATTCAGGAAAAATTCGGAAAGCCTAAATCAGAATGTGCTACAGAATTTTCCAACCCTACTATTCCCCGATACATCTCAGAATCAGTGACACAGCTCAGCACGCTTTTCCCGCTTTGTTCCCCGTAATCTTTTTACAATTATACTCACAAAGGCTAATAATGAAAGATATTTGAGATGATGTAAGTAAAGTAGTATTATTCAATCGAGAAAGTATGTTCCTAAACTTTTCTTCTTTAAGGTACCATTGTCATACCACTTACGTGTTGTGTTAAGCAATTTAAATATGTAACCTGGCCCAATATTAATCAGTTCTGTTTTTCTTGCTGGGCTTTCATGTCTTCTTGGCATGTAGAGCAACGGATGGGAAAGCTGGGTATCGATGCATACAGCTATTTACACTTTTGCCTTGCCACCAGTCTGGTCTACTCGTATAGCTTTAGAAGCAGCGCTCTAGGTTGCGAGTAGCAAAAGCGAGCCAGGTGTGGGTCGAACCCGCGGGGCGAGCGAAATAACGATCGTTGGTCGGTATAACGGCCAGTCTGAGTGTAGTTTTCAGGCGGCTTTCCACTGTCTTTTAGGAATATCTGGGCTAATATCCCCATCAAAAGTGCGATACAGAAACAGATAAAATACGTTAGTACACAGAACAAGATTTTTATGAGTCACAGACAGATAATGCACAAGCGTTCCCTCCGCAAGGTTTCCATATAACCGTCATCATCATCATCATCCGATAGGTTTCCTTGCCGACTACGACGACAGAAAGGAGATGTTACCACAAACGTAAACTAAAATGAATCTGTCAAATCACAGAAAGAGCGAACCCCTATTAGACAGGATAAATGCTAGGAAAGATAGATGCCGTGCCATTACTTGGAATCCGAACGGTTTATTCCATTCTCATTAGATAATAAAATACTGAGGTGTGTTGTCTCTTTCATCAGTGAAAAGTGCGAAGTGTGTGTCTTTCTCCTCGTCGCAAATGTGAGGAATGATTAGGTGCTGAAAGTGTCTTCTTTGTGTTATTAGGGCTGAATACGCAAGCGAAAGGAGAGGTTGTGATATTTTCGTTATCGGTCGGTCTTGCAATTGCTGTAGAAGTAGTTATTCTGTCCACCGTCCTACCTACTTCAAACGTGAGGGTATCTAGTCGAAATTACCGTCTCAGGGGAAATCCACACAAAGTAGGGGTTAAACTATAAAAATGTAATCCCCGGTACAAAAACAATTTCTTGTTAATCGTGAACAGGCTCTGACTAATTAGAAGAAGTCAAGTGTAATACCTTAATATTTTAACGGCATGTGAAGGAAAATCCACAAAAGTCTACGACTATATGAGTAAAACTACCACCGCAGTTGTATCTTGAGAATGTCTTTATTCTATCACACGACAAGTTTCGACGACACATTACCGCCATCCCCAAGCCCTGTTTACCAATGAACAATAACATGAACAATAACACAACGCCACAATTTGAAACCAAACAACTATAAAACAACGAACACATAAAATTATGGTGCTCTAATATATTAGTTCAGGTAGTCTTAAGGTAATACTCTACGAAGTACCAATAGGGCACACATGTCAACACCCCCATTTCTTTTGCTCTAGTCCAGAAATGTATAAGCGTGTAAAAATAAACACAGAATAACCCTGAATCAAAGTCACAAAACACATGGCTGTTGTCATATTAAAGAACAACGGACATCTAAAAAGGCAACTTTCGCTCCTTTCAAACCAAATCATTAAAACAACATAATGTACCACGGAAGAAATTTAACAAAGGGCCCCAAATATTAGACATGATACAACTAAAAATGTTCATTAATGTTTAAAGACATATGTCGAAGGTGTATACTTGATGTAAGAATATAACAACCGGATACAGGCTAACGACAGACACATTGAACTGTACATGAACCACACAATTTTGTGACAACCTGTCTCCAAGAGCTGAAAACGCCCTCCTCTCAAAACGCTTGTACCCTAAAATACATCAGAGGGCACCGAACTGTCTGGTACCTGTGCCCAACCCTGAGACAATGAAATTGTAGATATTCAAATGTGTTTTCGGGTTCCTAAGCTTTATTTCTAGGAAGGTTTTATTAAGGAGGAATATACTGTTTGAATTTGGTATTTTAGTTTCGTTTCTTGCAGTTAAGTGTTTGTGTTTATCACACAAGGGTGTAACATAATAGTGGACACAATATTTGAGGCCTTGTGTACTTGGTTATTTAAGGTACATAGTTATCAGTGTTTTTGAGACGAGACCCTTTTCAGTTCTTGTAGACAGGTTGTCACAAAATTGTATAGTTCACGTACAGTTGAATGGGTCTGTGGTTGGTTTCACTTTCACTGTCAGGTTCTTACATCATGTATATGCCTTTGGCATACGTCTTTAAACATTAATGAACATTTTTATTTGGATCACGTCTGACATTTTGGCCTCTTCGTTAAGTTGGTACCGTGGTACATTGTGTTGTTTTAATGGTTTGGTTTAAAAGGAGCGAAAGTTGTCTTCTTAAATGTCCATTGTTTTTACATATGACGACAGCCATGTGTTTTGTAACTGTGATTCAGGTTTATTCCGTGTTTGTGTTTTATATGCTTATACGTTTCTGGACTAAAGCAAAGAAAAGCGAGGTGTTGACATGTATGCGCTGTTGATACTTAGAAGAATACTATCTTAAGGTTACTTCAATCTTCAACTAATACGTTTGAGTACCATAATTTTGTGTGTTCGTTGTTTTATAGTTGTTTAGTTTTCAAATACTGGCATTGTTTTATTGTTCTTTGGTAAACAACCCGTCGGAGGTGCGAGTCCTCCCTCGGGCATCGGTGTGTGTGCTGTCCTTAGCGTAGGTTATTTTAAGTTAGATTAAGTAGTGTGCAAGCCTAGGGACCGATGACCTCAGCAGTCTGGTCCCACAGGAACTTACCACAAATTTCCCAATTTCCAGTTTGGTAAACAGGGCGTGAAGATGGCGGTAATGTGCCGTCGAAACTAGCCGTGTGATAGAATAAAGACATTCTCAAGATACAGCTGTGGTGGTGCTTTTTCTCATGTATATCATCAGCTGAGGTCTCTCGTCCATTCAGTAAGATCGGCATCCATAAGTCGTGGAATAATTCGCCGTCTCAGAAAAAATCAGATGCAGTTCGTAAAACTAGACTTTAATTCAATTATTATGGATAAATTTGTTAGAATCTCACTGAAAAAACTAACGTAATATATCACGAAGCTGATGCATTCACATCACTACAGAAACTATTAAATCATATTCGAGGGTAATTAATAATAACTCAGTTACATTTCACGTAAGTAATGCAAGTACGCCGTCAAATCCCTAAGTATTCTGAAAATCATGAACATCAGTCAAAGTTTAGTTAAAGGAAATTCGGCTCTCTTCGGCCATTGCACGAACGTGACGTAACAGAACTCTCTCTCTGTCTTTTCATGTTTTATATTCATTTCAGCGGCGGCCGTCGATTATCTTTCTTTTTTGCGTCAGTGGCATCCACGACCGGCTGTCGGTTATACGTCGCCAGTGGCCAGGTACTCAATCCCTTGGTCGCAGCTGACAGCGCTGCCCATAATTATCCCACCACTATGTAACATACTTCATGACACTGAAAAAAAGAAATTCCCGCTCTTGTACCGTTTCTGCATACGCTGCTGCTCATTTGCCACTTACTCATATATCATTCAACCGATCCCTTCAGTAGAATGTTATTTTAAACGTATTAACATGTTGACCATAGGCGGACTCTTGCAAGGTTGAAATACAATGTCACAACATACTTTTCCAAATTAACACTAAGAGGGCTGTTGATCTTGACGTTCCAATCCGCTGGACGGTTTAACATCAAAACTGCCGCTTGTTTCCATCCCATGAGACAGAAATGTTTGGAATTTAAACTAGCACGTTGACTCACTGCCTGCCCGTTCAGATCAATTACTGTAACCGAATATTTCTTGCGTCGCTTGGATTTCTTCTGGATGCATCAAGGTCAACTGCTGCAGCAATAGCGTTAGTTCGTGACTTCGGATACGGCTGAGTGCTTAATTATTGGCGTATTGGTCACATTCTTATCTCAGTCACGCTTCTCAGCCATCTTGCCATTCAGTAACATGATTATTCACATACATGTATTTATGAATCTAGTACATCTCTCACGCGCTAATCGACCAGTTGTCTAGAGTTTCACCAATTGCATCTGTGATTTCTTGTACATCGTTCTTTTACACTGTGAAATGTCCCCTTAGAAAAATTGTACATGACTGTGCTTAAACTGACACACAATATGTTTAGCACAACGCAATGTGACTTTCAAAAATCCCTACAAAAGAATGGCCCTGACTAACAATAACCTATACCTTTCACAAATCACTTACCTCACCAAAAATCTTTGTTACTCGAACTACTGCAATACAGCGAGCGCCACTACTGCCAGCTAAATAAAAGATTCAAACTACTGAAGCCTGTAACTACTGATAGGCATAGTTAGCAAATGAAAGATTTTGATAGAGAACAAACAGTGTATTTACCTTAATAGTCATAATATATATAGCAGTTCATGACATCCAGTCTTATAAATTTCAGAACTCCGCCATTTCTCTCCCCACATCCACCACTGCTGACGGCTCACCTCCAACTGCGCAGCGCTACGCGCTGTTAACATCCAGCTGCCCAACACTAGAATGGCGAGTATTACAACAATGCCAACCAGCCACTGGCTGCACACAGCACAACCAGTGATTTTCATACAGAGCGCTACGTGGCGTTACCAATATAAAAAAACCTAAACAGCCTACTTACAACTGATACTCTGGTCTTTTATCCAATATCCACTCTCGCATCTGTCACACGACAGGCTATTGATGAATTATCGTTATAACGCTCACTGTACGTGTTTGAATATTACAGTCATGCCCTGGATGTTCATCTGGCCGGAAGCTGCGACAGATAATGTTTATCACTTGTCCTACGCGCAACGCTTTGAACCGGAAGGAAGCGCCGTGTCGTTTTTGTCTTGGGCCTTTTGTTTGGGGTCGGAAGCGAAAACAAATGAGCTCATCTTCCTGGAAGCTGGTCCTCTGCTGTCTTCTCGCAGATTCTACCGTATCCGGCAAGGCGTAGGCTCCTTGCGAATTTTTGTCCTTCCTCTAAAAAACCGGTTTCGCGCTGAGCTCACTCTCTATATATCTTGTTGTTACCTATTTGTACCCTCTACGCCAACATAATTTGTGTAACGTAGTGGTTATATGTTCCTACATTTTTACTCCTCTACTCCTGCTAATTAATAGTTCCCACTGATGTCTTAATCCGCCTATCTCTTTTATTACTTCTTCTTCATGCACTTCACATACCAAGTCTTTTTTACTGTGTGGAACAAATATCAAAGTAAGCTCAAGGCAATATACTCATATATTACCACGTTAAAGCGAAGGAAATAATCTACTATAAATGCCACTGATTAGGATGTCTACTCTTGTAAATGGCATGAGAGAAAAAGATTTGCTCTTTCTATAGTTTAATTAGTGCTGTCGGTTCTTTTGTACCTCGTTTACTGGCCCCAACAACACCGAAGAAGATCCGAAAACTGTTCTGAGATTAACTGCATCCTTATAATTATTTACGATATTATGGAAGGACTTTGCAAGTAATAATGAGAACCAGATTGTTTAATCACTTGACAAATAAGTTGTGAATGTACTTAAAATTGCCTCGGGATGCAGGGATATAATATGAGATTTCTTCCCGTCGAACCATAAATTGTCGTTCTGGTGCCAAACACAGACAGAACTTTGAAGCATGAATCTTTGTTTCACGATTCCCACCACAGGTGGTAGAGGTGGGTATTCTAATGACTACAGGGTGAACCTTATTGAGAACCATATTTTAAAAAGATTTGTAAGTAGATCTTCGCAACACGATTAGTCTTTTACTTCAAGTCTTCTTCGGTTCAGATTTTCCATTTTCGTAACGCTTTATCGTCCAACGAAGAAACTATTGATAAATTTTAAAACACGATTATTAACTTCCGAAAACAAGTAATATTGGTAGTCATAAAGATTTAAAAATTGATTGAAATATGTTGTCTTGAAAATTCATCAAAATTACAGTACATAAGAAGTTAAATCCAGCATCCATAACACAGTAATATAATGGCTCACAAACCACTGGTGTACGGAATGGAAATATAAATTTAGTATTATTTCCTTAAGAAAAGGAAGGAATAGTAGAAATAAATTAACCAGCTACAAACGTTACAATCATTAGGTTCCATGTAGCAGCCACAAAACACCGCGTGACGGACAAAGTAAAGAGGGCATAAGTAGCAGATAGCTCTTAAAGGAATCCATTAGTCATCGGCCTTAATTTGAGGAAGAAATATCTGATAAAATACTTCTGGAGTACAGCATTGTGAATTGTGGACTGGGAAAGAAGAAATTTAAACGTTTGAGCTGTGTTGTAAGAAGGATGATGAAAATCACGTGAAGAGATAAGAAATGTGGAGGTTCTCTGCAGTATGAGCGAGTTAAGGGATGTGCGAAACACTGACTATAAGAATCGACAGTACGAGAGGACACGTGTTAAGACATCAGGCGTTAGCTGTCATGCTCGCAGGGTGATTGTAGAGGGTTCAAACTGTAGGAGAAGACAGAAATTGGAATACACATAACAAATAATTGATGAGAATTTTGCAAAGGCTGCTCAGAGACGAAGTCGTAGTGGACCGCTTCAAATCAGCCAGGAAAGTGATATTCTTTTATTCTTTCCCGAAGCATCAAATCACAAATAAAAATCAAAAAACGAAAGTACAAGTAATGGAAAAGGGCAGGGTTTATGACGTAGCAAACAACAGAAAGTAAGTACGAACTAAACGGAATAGATTAGCTAGACTAGCTTGCCCCAGAGAGGGGCGACGTAAATTGATTAGGAGTTGTTGACAACAGTTCTCGAAAATGCATGGAGTGAGTCAGTTACATAGGAAATTGATATGGCGGGTTATCTGGATCTCACCACAACGTCAAAGATTAGATGGTACAGGATATTCCCGTTTGACAGATTATCATTGGACCTTTCTGTTCTTACTGAAGTCTGTTGAGGACTTTTTTTACTTAAAAAGTCGAGTTATGCGCATTAATTAAACCTTGCAAACAAAACATAGGTGATATGAAACTTTCTGGCAGATTAGAATTGTGTGCCGGACTGAGAGTAGAAATCTGGGTTTTTGTCCCCAGTTCGAGTCTCGATCAGGCTCACAGCTTTAATCTGCCAGGGAGTTTCATATCAGCTTACACACCGCTGCAGAGTGAACATTTCATTCTGACAACACAGGTGGATTGTAGACGTAGTGCAAGCACCAAATTAGACTTAGTAGCGCCAATAAAAGTTGTACTTGATGCACTTAACAATGGTGACTCATCCACTAGAGTTCTGTAACACTGGGGTGACATATCCAAAGCTTTTTCAGTGCTAACAACATATTCTACGAAATACACCAGGATCACTTCGAGAAAGTGGGTAATAATAAATTGTTCGATCACAATTCGAAAATAGGGAACAGAGGGTAGATGTATCATTTAACATTTTTTGATGAAACGTTTATCTTATGCCAAACATATTAATACATGTGTTACTCAGAGTAATATGTTTTGACCATAACTGCTCTTATACCCATAACTGTCTAGCCAGAACGGTATCATGCGGATAATGTTGTTGTTGTCTTCAGTCCTGAGACTGGTTTGATGCAGCTCTCCATGCTACTCTATCCTGTGCAAGCTTCTTCATCTCCCAGTACCTACTGCAACCTACATCCTTCTGAATCTGCTAAGTGTATTCATCTCTTGGTCTCCCTCTACGATTTTTACCCTCCACGCTGCCCTCCAATGCTAAATTTGTGATCCCTTGATGCCTCAAAACATGTCCTACCAACCGATCCCTTCTTCTAGTCAAGTTGTGCCACAAACTTCTCTTCTCCCCAATCCTATTCAATACCTCCTCATTAGTTACGTGATCTACCCATCTAATCTTCAGCATTCTTCTGTAGCACCACATTTCGAAAGCTTCTATTCTCTTCTTGTCCAAACTAGTTACCGTCCATGTTTCACTTCCATACATGGCTACACTCCAAACAAATACTTTCATAAACGACTTCCTGACACTTAAATCTATATTCGATGTTAACAAATTTCTCTTCTTGAGAAACGCTTTCCTTGCCATTGCCAGTCTACATTTTATATCCTCTCTACTTCGACCATCATCAGTTATTTTACTTCCTAAATAGCAAAACTCCTTTACTACTTTAAGTGTCTCATTTCCTAATCTAATTCCCTTAGCATCACCCGATTTAATTTGACTACATTCCATTATCCTCGTTTTGCTTTTGTTGATGTTCATCTTATATCCTCTTTTCAAGACACTGTCCATTCCGTTCAACTGCTCTTCCAAGTCCTTTGCCGTCTCTGACAGAATTACAATGTCATCGGCGAACCTCAAAGTTTTTATTTCTTCTCCATGAATTTTAATACCTACTCCAAATTTTTCTTTTGTTTCCTTTACTGCTTGCTCAATATACAGATTGAATAACATCGGGGATAGGCTACAACCCTGTCTCACTCCTTTCCCAACCACTGCTTCCCTTTCATGCCCCTCGTCTCTTATGACTGCCATCTGGTTTCTGTACAAATTGTAAATAGCCTTTCGCTCCCTGTATTTGACCCCTGCCACCTTCAGAATTTGAAAGAGAGTATTCCAGTCAACATTGTCAAAAGCTTTCTCTAAGTCTACAAATGCTAGAAACGTAGGTTTGCCTTTTCTTAATCTTTCTTCTAAGATAAGTCGTAAGGTCAGTATTGCCTCACATGTTCCAACATTCCTACGGAATCCAAACTGATCCTCCCCGAGATCCGCATCTACCAGTTTTTCCATTCGTCTGTAAAGAATTCGCGTTAGTATTTTACAGCTGTGACTTATTAAACTGATAGTGCGGTAATTTTCACATCTGTCAGCACCTGATTTCTTTGGGATTGGAATTATTTTATTCTTCTTGAAGTCTGAGGGTATTTCACCTGTCTCATACATCTTGCTCACCAGCTGGTAGAGTTTTGTCATGACTGGCTCTCCCAAGGCAGTCACTAGTTCTAATGGAATGTTGTCTACTCCGGGGGCCTTGTTTCGACTCAGGTCTTTCAGTGCTCTGTCAAACTCTTCACGCAGTATCTTACCTCCCATTTCGTCTTCATCTACATCCTCTTCCATTTCCATAATATTGTCCTCAAGTACATCGCCCTTGTATAAACCTTCTATATACTCCTTCCTCCTCTAGCCATCCCTGCTTAGCCATTTTGCACTTCCTGTCGATCTCATTTTTGAGACGTTTGTATTCCTTTTTGCCTGCTTCATTTACTGCATTCTTATATTTTCTCCTTTCATCAATTAAATTCAATATTTCTTGTGTTACCCAAGGATTTCTACTAGCCCTAGTTTTTTTACCTACTTTATCCTCTGCTGCCTTCACTACTTCATCCCTCAGAGCTACCCATTCTTCTTCAACTGTGTTTCTTTCCCCCATTACTGCCAATTGTTCCCTTATGGTCTCCTTGAAACTCTGTACAATCTCTGGTTCTTTCAGCTTATCCAGATCCCATGTCCTTAAATTCCCACCTTTTTGCAGTTTCTTCAGTTTTAACCTACAGGTCATAACCAATAGATTGTGGTCAGAGTCCACATCTGCCCCTGGAAATGTCCTACAATTTAAAACCTGATTCCCAAATCTCTGTCTTACCATTATATAATCTATCTGATACATTTTAGTATCTCCAGGATTCTTCCATGTATACAACCTTCTTTTATGATTCTTGAACCAAGTATTAGCTACGATTAAGTTATGCTCTGTGCAAAATTCTACCAAACGGCTTCCTCTTTCATTTCTTAGCCCCAATCCATAATCACATACTATGTTTCCTTCTCTCCCTTGTCCTACTGACGAATTCCAGTCACCCATGACTAGTAAATTTTCGTCTCCCTTCACTACCTGAATAATTTCTTTCATCTCATCATACATTTCATCAGTTTCTTCATCATCTGCAGAGCTAGTTGGCATATAAACTTGTACTACTGTAGTAGGCATGGGCTTTGTGTCTATCTTGGCCACAATAATGCGTTCACTATGCTGTTTGTAGTAGCTTACCCGCATTCCTATTTTCCTATTCATTATTAAACCTACTCCTGCATTACCCCTATTTGATTTTGTATTTATAACCCTGTATTCACCTGACCAAAAGTCTTGTTCCTCCTGCCACCGAACTTCACTAATTCCCACTATATCTAACTTTAACCTATCCATTTCCCTTTTTAAATTTTCTAACCTACCTGCCCGATTAAGGGATCTGACATTCCATGCTCCGATCCGTAGAATGCCAGTTTTATTTCTCCTGATAAAGGATAATAGAGACATTTTATTAATCAATGATAAACTATCAGAGGTTCTGGGACAGAATGGCAGTAAAAGCCACAGGGTTTCTTAGAAATGGTCAAGACGCAACAAAGAATGATTGCAAATAAATAGACCTAACGCCAAGATCTTCACTCTAATAAAGGAAAAGCATCATCTTAGGTTAAATGTCAATTTATGCGTCATCCAACGAATATTGAAGTGCTGGAAATGAAAATTGTCATCAATTAAATTCCTACGCGTTTAGAGATCATTCATCAGCAAGTAGTAACATTTTAGAGTAATAATTGGTAGCATTTTACTGTAATTTTTGTCCTTCACACGGCTCAACAACGCGTTTGAGAGACAATAGTCTCATCACCGGGGTGTAAGACATAGCTCACGAGGCTAATTTCTCAATGCGCAAGGTAATGATAGTGGAATGTGATTTCTTAACGTCTTTGTAGAATTATTTTAAGGCAGACACATAATCAGATTTGCTACGCCACATTATGGCCGAGCCAACAGAGGGGCTCGCCATGTAATGTGGCGGAGACGTTAGTTCGTAACAACCCTTGGAGCTCTCATCTTCACACTCTTGGAGCCCACAGCAGATCAGGAGGACGCGGCTGGTCCTGTGTGAAGTCTAAGATGGGACGGTCACAGAAGTTTTCGATTTTGATGTAAGACAAGGACCCATAGTCCAATGTGGTTTTATTGCATCTGTGTACACCACTGTTTAGTTGGTTGATATTTTAGCGTTTTTGCCTCACAAGCTAGATTTTACATTCTGATGATGAGACTATTGTCTCCTGAAACGCGTCGTTGAGCTGTGCCAAGGACAAAAATTACTGTCGAATGTTCTTACTTTTGCTGTAAGAAAATTACAACCATTACCTCACATAGAATGAGATTTTCACTCTGCAGCGGAGTGTGCGCTGATATGAAGCTTCCTGGCAGATTAAAACTGTGTGCCCAACCGAGACTCGAACTCGGGACCTTTGCCTTTCGCGGGCAAATGCTCTACCATCGAGCTACCGAAGCACGACTCACGCCCGGTAGTCACAGCTTTACTTCTGCCAGTACCTCGTCTCATACCTTCCAAACTTTACAGAAGCTCTCCTGCGAAACTTGCAGAACTAGCACTCCTGAAAGAAAGGATATTGTGGAGACATGGCTTGGCCACAGCCTGGGGGATGTTTCCAGAATGAGATTTTCACTCTGCAGCGGAGTGTGCGCTGATATGAAACTTCCTGGCAGATTAAAACTGTGTGCCCGACCGAGACTCGAACTCGGGGGCAGAAGTAAAGCTGTGAGTACCGGGCGTGAGTCGTGCTTCGGTAGCTCAGATGGTAGAGCATTTGCCCGCGAAAGGCAAAGGTCCCGAGTTCGAGTCTCGGTCGGGCACACAGTTTTAATCTGCCAGGAAGTTTCATTACCTCACATACATAATGGATAATATTAAAAAGTGGCAGTCAGTGTTTTTTAGTAAAATAGGTGCTACGTAAATCGAAGGTATCGAAAGCTAACAACGGCTAGGAGAGCGGTGTGCTGCCCCATAGCCCATCACGCAGCCGCCGGTATGCATCACGTTGTCCTCTGGGCTTTCTGTCTGCATCACGTTGTCCTCTGGGCTTGATCCCAAAGATACTCTTACTATTGCTCTTTACAGCCACATCGACATACATACTCTGCGAGCCATCGTAAAGATCATGGTGGAGGGTACCTTCTACCACTGTTAGTCATTCCCTTTCCTATTCTACTCGCAAACGGAGCAAGGGCAAAACGACTGTCTATACTTCTCCATAACGGCCCTAATTTTTCTTGTCTTCGCGGCCCTTACTGGAGACGTACGCTAGAGACGATAGAATCGATATGCAATCAGTCACAAACATCGGTTCTCTAAGCATACTGAATGTTTCGTGAAAACAACATCTTCACTCCAGGGATTCCTACTTGAGTTCACGGAACATTTCCGTAATATTCGCGTGTTCATCGAACGTACCGGTAACATATCTCAGCACGTCTCTGAAATGCTTCGATGTCTTCCTTGAATCCGACCTGGTGGGCACCCCGAACACTCGCGCAATACTCAAGAATGGGTAGCACACTTTTTCTATTTGCAGTCCCCTTATCTTTCTAAGTCCTTATGTAGTACATATACTATATCCATTTGTTCCTAGCTCAGAGAATTAACTGAACTTGATGTGGCTGTTTGTAGCGTGTACTGTACACCAAGTACTTTCTGTGCTTCGCTTGTTTCCATCTCTGACAGCCCCCACTAGGTTACAGCATTTACACGAAGAAACCTGTTAATCCCGGAATGAGCACTGTTTCGAGAAATACAGGTAATTTCTGTTTATTTTTATTAATGTTGAAATAGAATGTGTTTAATATATGTCACAATGATACGGCGACACATTTTTGGCGATGTATCACTGGGTTTACGTTCGCCAACGACCTATGAAACGTCCCCTTTGAAAAATTTTACAAGACTGTGCTTAAACTGGCACACAACAAATTTTAGCGCAACGCAATCTGACTTTCAAAAATTCCTACGAAAGAATGGTCCTGACTAACAATAACCTATACGTTTCACAAATCACTTACCTCACAAAAATCTTCGTTACTCAAACTACTGCAATACAGCGAGCGCCACTACTGCCAGCTAAATAAAAGATTCAAACTACTGAAGGCACTAACTACTGATAGGCATAGTTAGCAAATGAAACATTTTAATAGAGAACAAACAATGTATTTACCTCACTAGTGATAATATATATTGCAGCTCATGACACCAATTCTTACAAATTTCAAAACTCCGCCATCTCTCTCCCCACGTCCACCACTGCTGGCGGCTTACCTCCAACTGCGCAACGCTACGCGCTGTTAGCATCCAGCTGCCGCTGCCCAACACTACAATGGCAGACAACAATGCAAACGAGCCGCAGACTGCACACGGCACAGCCAGTGATTTTTCATACAGAGCGCTACGTGGTTTTGGTGTTACCAATAAAAATACTTAAACAGCCTACTTACACCTATGCTTTCAAAATCACATGAGAGAATACAAGAGGAAGAAGAGAGAGAGGGAGAGAAAGAGAGTAAAGATGAAGAAGAAGAAAAAGAAGAAAAATATGGTGACAAAGATGAGTAGTTGGAATGCGAACGCCCCCAACTCCAAAGCCTGTACGATCACCATGTTCTGTAGCGTGCATCTACCGGAGTTTATGCCATTTATTAGATAGGTTGCCAGGACGTAAAAGTTTCAAATTTTTGCAGTGCATTAAATGCAAAAATATGTTTGTTTTATGAAAGAAAGAAATTCCATAAAATATAGCAGAATTATGAAAAAAATTGACTGTATTTTTATATGATAATAATAATAATTATGATGATAATGTAACATTTATGATACTTCTGCTTGAAGTGCGTCGTTCTGCAAGGTCATTGAGGATCAGTAGGACGATCTGCTCTTTCTCTATGGCTTTTCTGAACAGCGATTCTGTGCTCAGTCCCAACAACTCGCTTAAGTTATTTAGACATTCTATGTCTTCCACGTTTGTCATCAGTCTTTCCTTGAAGAATTCGTTGCAACAGGTCTTACCTGGTGTTGCGCATTATATGGTAGAAGTATTCTATAGTTTTCTTCTTTTGATTATGTGACCATTTTGGCTGAACAGGTCCAGCCCATGGTACAGTGTTTGTTCCCCAATGGTGAATGAATTGTCGCGATTCTCTTGCGCACGACATTCACAAGATCTCAATGTTGAAAGATATGGAAACAAATAAAAATAAGCAAAAGTTATCTGAATAAATAAAAATATGGACTGAAGTGCTCTATTTCTGGTTGTAAGCCTTCTGTGACAGAAGATCAATTGTCGTAAAGTGAAAGCAAAGCTGCACTGTAATAACAATTAATTGTCGTAATGGAAAGGGAACGTTTTCATGTTGTAGAAGTTAGCAACCTGACTGCACGGATTTTGAACAGTATAAACTGCCTGAATAATTAACTTGCGCCTATAACCTAGAGTCACTGGCTTTGCAAAATTTGATCACAAAAACTGTCTCTGAATAACATAAGTTGGCTCTGACTGAAAAAGTGAAACAATCAAAATATTTCCTGTACACCTATACTCTGCGCAGATCTGGATAACACGTTGCGGTATTGCTCTGTCTTGCGCGCCGCTATGCTAAAGCTGCAAATTACTGTAGCTACACAGAGACATTCGAGGGGTGCAATGAGTTCTCTGTTAATTGCAAATCGAACACACTTGGTTGGATAATCCATCAAAGAGAATTGTAAGAGAAAGGTTGGCAAGAAAATGAAATATGCGCATAAATGACAAACTCTGTTTTCCTCGTATATTGAGATAAAGTGCTCAAGACAGATTTTAAATTTAATGAACTTCTCCACATCCAAACAATACTCTTTCCTATCTCTCAAATCTAACAGCTTTCAGTACAATAACCAAGTTCACTCAAAGGCGCAGCAATAGTAAAAAAATAAATGTTATTGTATTTACTTGACATTCCATTAGATTTCTGCCTTCAAATGGTTCAAATGGCTCTGAGCACTATGGAACTCAACTTTTTAGGGCATCAGTCCCCTAGAACTTACAACTACTTAAACCTAACTAACCTAAGGACATCACACACATCCATGCCCGAGGTAGGATTCGTACCTGCGACCGTAGCGGTCGCGCGGTTTTCTGCCTTCACAAATCAGTTTCGTAATCATGTTGATTGAACAAATGATAAATTCTAGTTTGAATCATAAAATAGCCATAGCTTCCTCACTAACACTGCTAAAAATTATCAGCTAACTCTAACACAGTTGAATATCGACTCCACTCGCTACCAGACCTAAACATTGTCTGCCCCACTTCGCCCTCGCACAGCTCAAAGATGTTAGCTTACAACACGCTGCTCGCTCACAATCGATTCTGATACCAAACATTCACATACCAAAATTATACAAGACACCTATCAATGTTATGGAGTCTTCGTGGTCTACTTGGGGAGAAGTGTGAGTGATCGCAATCCATTTCCATCATTGTCACCTACATTAGTCACTATTTTGCCGGAAGAATGGTACAATATTCACTTGGAAGCCATAGAGGACCTGTATTTATCCATTTCGAGAGGACTAGAAGCTGTTTTGAATGCTAGTGTTTTTTCCGCACTGTATGAGGTGTGTTGATGTGTTGCGTTTTCGGTGTTCCCATACTTTTGTCATGCCTCTATAACTTCCCACATTTAAAATGAACTGCCATTCATTACAACATGTTTCAATTTCCTCCAGGTCTTTCTACAATTCCTTATTATCGTCCAACGACGATACTTTTGTGCATGCAATATTATCATCTGCGTACAGTGTTATACGGCTCCTTATGGTTGTGAAATATCGTTTATGAATACTGAGAACATTAGAGGCCAGAATAAATCTTTTCCTACCGCATACTTTTCTTTCTGGAATGGCAGCCCAGCAAGGTGTGCAGGAGGGCTTCTTTGAGATTTAGTAGGAAGAGGTGATGGTAGAAGCAGTGAGGAGTGGTCTTCAGTTGTGCCTGAGTAGACCAATAAGTAAAGGAACTGTCAGTTAAAGGCAGGGCAATTCCTTTCCTTATTAGGATTCTATTTCGTGTTCGGCACACAGTTTCAGTGCGCTAGAAAATTTCCTTAGAAGTCCAGTACAACGTACCGAGTTTCTATTATGCAAACATTCAAAGAGCCTGTGACACATTTTCGAAGTTACTACGCATGGTCGTATTTTGATTAGTAGCCAACAATAAGGGATAGTGCCGAAAAAATTTTTGGAAATCTAGAAAAATATAATCTATCTGTCGGATGTGACTTACAATTATTATCAAGAACAACATGCAAAGAACATAAAGTAAATGTACATTGCTTGGAAACGTGAATGGGTTAAAGCTTCAGTGCAAATTTATTTTTCGGTATATTCAACGGACAGAGATGTAGTGTGTGCACTAGACTCGTCTCTGTGATGACCTTTGTCATCTTGCTGCCCTGGCACAACCGTTCCTGAAATTTTCGTAAATCACGTTGGGCGGATACCAATGCAGTTCCTGGCCAAGGGCAACGCCGATTTCTGCCAACACTTTCTTTCCACTGAGCGTCCTATTTCTTGTTGTGTTGGCTGAAGAGCCAACACCGTTTTACGAGGGGAGGCCGAAATGCACGCGTTTCAGCTCACGCAGGCTGGCGTGAGGAGGGAAGAACTATACTGACGTGAGATCTGGAACATGACAAGGAATGAGAATTCAGAAAGCGAACGTAATTAGTTTGATACTTAACTTTAATCCATTAATGATGAACGTCGCTCTTGACGGTACATGATTCACAATATTATCTGTTCAGAATACATTCTTGAAGATAGTACTTATAGTAACTGAATATGACGTAGCATATGACGTAGCTGAAGGCTATGGTAAACTGTCGTCTCTGCAAATGAGAGCGTATGTAGACAGTGAACCACCGCTAGCAAAGTCGGCTGTACAACTGGGGCGAGTGCTAGGGAGTCTCTAGACTAGACCTGCCGTGTGGCGGCGCTCGGTCTGCAATCACTGATAGTGGCGACACGCGGGTCCGACGTATCGACCGCGGCCGATTTAAAGGCTACCACCCAGCAAGTGTGGTGTCTGGCCGTGACACCACATTTTCGTTGCATCAGACGTTCTGTGGGAGTTGTACTTTCAGCTACGTCCGTTCCAAGTTGCAAAGCATAATCGTAATTTTATTTTATTATTATTATCATCACCCTCCTCCAAGATGTTGTTGTAAAGATTAGACTGTCGTGGTAACTGAATGATTCTTCCTCTAGTTATAGCCAGACTTTCGAAATGAGTTTACACCAGGGCGTCTCCTTGTGCACTAGGAGATTTAGGCGGAGTTGCAGGCATAGAGGTGCAGGAAGACAGTGTCGCAGACCAACTTGTGATGGAGAGTAAGGGCTCACCTTCAGTGGGGTAATGCTATTTATGGATATATCAGGTAGGTGATTGGATAAGTAGTGTGCAGTTCCGCGAATAGACTCTACCCCAAAACTGATTACAACGCTGGGGAATATGTGGAGATATATTATTCACTACCGTAATTCCGGCGGCGTCTCAGATTTGGGATGGAGCTGGTAAGAATCACCCAGGCACACTGCACGCTGGAAGTTCTCACAATTGTGGGGCGCTTCAGTCTGGAACCGTCCGACCGCTACGGTCACAGGTTCAAATCCTGCCTCGGGCGTGGATGTGTGTGATGTCCTTAGGTCAGTTAGGTTTAAGTAGTTAGGTTTAAGTAGTTCTGATGACCTCAGATGTTAACTCCCATAGTGCTCAGAGCCATTTGAACCATTTTTGAACCACAGTTCTGGAGCATTAAAATGAACTAATATGCTCTGTGCTGTCGTAGGCTCTTTAGAGGTGAAGGACGAATAGCTGGTGGGTTTAAAATTGTTAATATTTGTGGCTAGCACTTATAGATGTTGGAGATTGGAAGAGAACTGGAGTCAGAAGTCACAGTGGTTAGAAGAGAAGAGTACAATTTAATTTTAGATGTTTACGGATGCTTTAGAGGAGCGAAAGATCTGAAAACCAAACCTTACCAAAACTCATATATGCATGGTCTGTGACTCTCGACTACCAACAAGAACACATTAGATTTCTCTGTATTGGAAACCAGCAAAACGAAAAAAGACAATGAATGAAGCGGCGCGTGAAGATGAGCAGAGATGACAGTTCTGTTTCAAACGGGCAAGCAAACGGTGACTGCTTTTCGGACGGTGCTGTGTGTGTGTGTGTGTGTGTGTGTGTGTGTGTGTGTGGCGAGTCCAGTTTGGGAACGCCGGGTCGCGCCGGCAGGAGGAAGCGTTTCTGTGGCGCCAGCGCTGTTTGTGAATGGAGCGCAACAGGTAGCTGACCCAGATGGCGCTCCGCTCATTGATCGCTTTCTCCTGCTCAACGGCTGCCGGCCACGCCTAGTCCAGCCAGCTGTGGCAAGCCGAGCCGTGGCGAGCGGACGCCGCCGACTGCGATCCGCTACTCTGGCAGCATTCACTCACTCGCTGTCGCTCCACTGTTTGCACGTACGTCAACACACATTCAGAAAAGGATCCATTCAGTACGACCCATTGAGATCTAGGTATAATTCATTGTTTCAGAGACGCATCTCCCGAGTGTACATACTGTCTGATTTAAACTAGATGTCACGAAAGACGGGTCTGCCAGTATACAAGGAGACAGTATTGTGTTGACAGTAGAGAAGCAGTAGCAGCAGAATGGGGTCAATTAGGAGAGCTCCGTGACTTCGGACGTGGACTAGTAGCTGAATGCCAGCAGCGTAACAAATCCGTCAGGGACATTACGACCTCTCTACAGCTACCCAAGTCGTCTGTCGGTAATGTGATTCTGAAGTGGAAACGCGAAGGAACAACCACTGCTAAGCCGAGACCAGACAAGACAGGTCTCATTTACTGAAAGACGGGGACTGTCGACCATTGCGGAGGGTGGCTGTTAAATGTCACATGAAACGAGCAGAAGAAATCACTTCCAGAGTCCTACCTGCATTCCAGATAGAACAGTCATTGTGGGTAGGAAGCTCGTACGGACAATTCAGTATATAAAACTGACACTGAGAATCCCACACGAACTGGAGGTCCTGTTCGCATGCGAATCGTGTTTACAAGGTATTGATTGAACCAAGTTCACATGGTGTGAAAGAGCTAAATCAGTGGTTCCCACCCTGGGTGTAATTACCCCCTGAGGGTTAAAATGAAATTTTCTAAGGGGTAAGAATTAAACGAATCGATTCTGCTTCAGCGACGAAACTAAATTATTTTCAGAAGCTCATTACTATTGTCACAGTTCTGAAAAACTGTAGTATTGATTAGATAAGTTATCAATAATTACTTCTTCTCAATTAGTAGCATTAATGCAGCGGAGGTTACCGGTTCCACGCGTAGTCCACCCACCACACACATATATTACGCATTTTCCCATACGTGACTGATGATAAAGGTGAAACGTATACCTAACAAATGCTAAATATCTCAAGAAAATATCTTCTCCAAGTTAGTACCGGAGTACACCAGAAATTGCTTCATTACTCGATTCGAAACAGATAAATGCAGTAACTAATAACACGACATAGTAGTAACTACATAAGGGCTAATATAGTACTGTACACAGTATTATTATTATTATTGTCACGTAGAGGAAAGTTTAAGCAGATGAATGACGAACACTAACTCCACTTAAAGAAGGTTTATTCAGCACTTGCACATACAAGAGCGCGGAGCGAACTGCCTCTGGGCCAGAACACATACGGTATATATACAGCTACAGAACATTCCAGTACAATGATTCGTGTCATTTGTGGATACTTCTGGAATATACTCGAACCGAATGCAGAAATTAAAAATTTTTCACTTACGGTGAGTTGTGAGCTCACGGCCCTCCATGCAACAGCTCGTCTCATACCGCCTTTTCTTTCTTTTTTTTTTCTTTCGTTGTACTTATTGGGTGCGGGTGCCAAGTTCAGTGTTGCGCCTTTGACTCAGTTTTTTTATTACAGAGTGCAGCCAGCCCTCTGACCGACCACGCTGAGCCACCGTGCCCGCATACTACACTACGGCGACTGCGCTACTCGGCTTCTTTTGCGATATTATTATTATTATTATTATTATTATTATTATTATTACTGTTACTAACAGTAAGTATAGTAGACATATTTTAACTCGGTTCATTTGAAATGGGGTTGCTGCGTGCAGGTCAAGCAAGTGCCACAATGGAGAGGAGTAATGCAGGGGGAGTGTGTCTTGTAACAGGTGCCTGCTCTCACTGTGGATAGTTAACTTCCTTATCTGCGAAGGAGCTGTGGGCAGCACTTGTGATGCACCACGAATTCCTTGCTCATTCAAACACACGCACACACACACTGAAAAACTAAATATAATTCATCTTTCATCATTTTTAAAAGTAAAAGTCTTCCAAGAAAAGTCTTTCACTTCACGGTTTAGTTAGATGCTAACGTTGGCGATAATGTGGGGGAGGGGTGCTACAGTTGATGGGGGTACTAGCTAATGTCTAATTGCACTCAAGGGTAATGGTCTAACAAAGATTGGGAACCACTGAGCTAAAGCCATAAAAGCGGACATCACTGGAAGGATGCCAAAATCAAAATCAAACATACTTGTTATTGTGATGTACTCGGATATAAAAACACTCCGTTTGGTCAGAGTTGAAATTGGATGAACGCTATCGATCTTTTAATCATTTAACATTAATTAATATATGGTCTTTTAAGTGAAACTAGTTACCAGATCGAATACTTTAACCTCGTGTTTCAATTTAAATACCTTATTTGCTTCAAAAGTCTTTTCTAAAAAATTGTTAGTGTTAAAATGAGTACTGCTCTCATACCAGTCTTCGTAAATTTAGTCGATGGAAGCTATTTCCCACAAAACTTGTTACCTGGCTGTTGCTACTCATGACATTAAATGTGATGTTATCCTTACCGTAAATAAAGGCAGAAAATTAAACACTACCTGAAATCCTGGCTGTAATAAATCACAGAATCGTGACTTAATCCTTAATGGTCAAATACAGTTACATTATTCAACCATGCTAATGTAGCAGCAGCCAGCTGGCATTTTCCTCACCATACGATAATACTCGTAATGCTTGTTACAAATAGTGTAACGGTTTCCGACTTCCCGCGTTCCAGTGATACTTTGTTCCCCCCCCCCCCCCCCCTCCGTTTTTGTGTGTTTTTGTGGCTACCATTTACTATACCTGTGTGATCGGACATTTCATATACAGTGTGTCCGTAAATTCCCGTTACAACCTTCTAGGACATGTAGCAGGGAGGGGTGAGTACGTAATATTCTGAATAGGAATCCATGTCCGTAAATGTACCGTTTCCGTTCCACGACGATGTCAGTTCAGCTGTGTAACGCGTCCGCCTCTACCGACGGACAGAGAAAAGTCTCAGAGTTGCTTATCTTGATATGTAACAGGGTAGACAGATCGACGTGTACTACTTCTTGTGGGATAGTATGCAAAGTTTAATTTACGAGGATCCTGTAGCGAGAGGAAAAGATTTGCTGGCACGAATACTGGCCGCTGCACTACAGATTGAAGGGACGCCAGGTGGGGTAGAGACTGTACCAGAACGTGCTTCGGAGGCACAATTTCTGTAACTACGTTGGTGATCGTCACATCGAGCAGCTGTTGTAATCCATCAGCACCTCTCTGTACGTACAGTATACTGGGTTCTTTTTTGTTTCGGAATAACGTAAACACGTAATGTTTATGTGTTAATACAAACAAATGAGAATAAATTATAAATGAGTGTTTCGTTAAGTTTCCTTCCGACATTTCAAATTGTTACCTAGAAATTGCACTACAGACGAATGGAAAAACTGGTAGAGGCCGATCTCGGGAAAGATCAGTTTGAATTCACGAGAAACGTAGGAACAGGGGAGGCAATGCTGACGCTACGAATTCTCGTAGAAGATAGATTAAGAAAAGCAAACCTGCATTTATAGTAGTTGTAGAGTTAGAGAAAGCTTTTGACAATATTGACTGGAATAATCTCTTTCAAATTCTAACGGTGGCAGGGGTAAAATACAGGGAACAAACGGCTATTTACAATTTGTACAGAAACCAAATGGCATTTATAAGAGTCGAGGGGCACGAAAAGAAAGCAGTGATTGAGAAGGGAGTGAGATATGGCTTTGCTTATCCCCAACGTTAGTCTATCTGTATACTGAACAAGCAGTAAAGGAAATAAAAGAAAAATCTGGAGTGGGAATTAAAGACCAGGGAGAAGAACTAAAATCTTTGAGCTTTTCTGATGACATTGTAATTCTGCCAGAGGCAACAAAGGACTTGGAAGAGCAGTTGAACGGAATGGATAGTGTCTTGACAGGAGGATATAAGATGAACATCAACAAAAGCAAAACGAGGATAATGGAATGTAGTCGAATAAAATAAGGTGATGCTGAGGGAATTAGATTAGGAAATGAGACACTTAAAGTACTAAAGAAGTTTTGCTATTTGGGGAGCAAAATAACTGATGATGGTCGAAGTAGAGAGGATATAAAATGTAGGCTGGCAATGGCAAGAAAAGCGTTTCTGAAGAAGAGAAGTTTGTTAACATCGAGTATTGATTTAAGTGTTAGGAAGTGTTTTCTGAAAGTATCTGTATGGAGTACAGCCTTGTATGGAAGTGAAACATGGGCGATAAATAGTTTAGACAAAAATAGAAATTTTCGAAAAGTGGCGCTACAGAAGAATGCTGAAGATTAAGTGGGTGAATCATCTAATTAATTAGGAGTTACCGAATATAATTGGGCAAAAGAGGAATTTGTGACGCAACTTGACAAGAAGAAGTGATCGGTTGGTAGGAAACGTTCTGAGGCATCAAGGGATCAGCAATTTAGTAATGGAGGGATGCTTGGAGGGTAAAAATCGTAGAGGGACAGCAAGAGATGAATACACTATGCAGCTTCAGAAGGATGTAGTTACTGGGAGATGAAGAGGCTTGCACAGGATAGAGTAGTATGGAAAGCTGCATGAGACCAGTCTCCGGACTGAAGACCACAACAACAATTGTGCTGCACCCCTAATTCAATTCATCAAGTTTATGGATTAAACATATGAACTGATACCGTCGTAGAACAGAACCGGTACGTTGCCGGACGTGGGTTCCTATGCAAAGTATTATGTACTTACTATCCTTTACAAGTCCTAGAGGTTTGTAACGGGAATTTCCGTACACCCTGTACTTTATCATGATGATACATGTATTTAATTCGTTTTCATACAGAGTAATGACTTTCCCGTTATATGATGCTCTTATGCATTTTGTGGGTGAGCCCATGTGCCAAGGTTCTATCAGATACGCTGCAGAAATTTCGCTGGGCACCTCTTACACGTCCTCCATACGGTCCCGATCACTCCCCATGCGATTTCCCTATTTTTGGAGCCCTGAACAAAAATATTTGTGGGCGGTGATTTATTTCAGGGGAAGAGGTGCACCCCTGGGTACAATCATGGTTCTATAAGTAACCGAAAACATTTTTTTTCATGTAGGTATTGATCGTCTTGTCTCACAGTGAGTGTGATAAATGTATTAACAGTTAGTCCGATTAATTTTGAAATAATAAATAATTTACTTACTTTTTCCATCCGTTTAGTTTTAATTTGACTGTCCCTCATGTAATGCAAATACATACTCCCTGAGGGTTTGATTCGGTATTCTGACATCACCACATATTTGCAAAATTATGCTTATAGTTATGTAATCCTAACTTAACAAACGAACAATCAATAACAAATCACGTCACACACCGGGATAACTCAAATCAATGAAGCAGAAGTAAACGCAAGAATAAACAGATTGAATCAAAAACTACATCAACAATCTCACAACAGAGGAAAACCCAAGGGAGGTATAAGCACACCCAGCAAAAAAACCTACTTTACTCACTCTACTCTCAGATCATGCCTGACTATACACAAAATGCCTACTCATCTGATCACTCATGAAGTTTTCAGAAACACAAATCCAAGTAATTCGTTGTCATCATCTCAGTACCACACCCTACACCCAAATAAGAGAATCATCACTATATACAAAAAAATTCATTAAAGAGTAAACATTTGCGGCAAGTGATCTGTACTTAACAACCGTATTAAGACCACAATACTATGTATATTCCTTATTGCTATTATTTCTAATTACAGGCACGTATCGATTGCCATTGCCGTAATTCAACGTACTCTCTTCGTTCGGGCTCTCCCATCTCTGAATACTTCCCGGCTCCAGTGGTTGTTGTTGTTGCAGTTCCAGCCATTGTACGGATAAGTATAGCGTCGCCTGACAAAATGATAATGGCTACAGTTGCTCCGGTTCTGTTACGTGGTGGTTTGTTTCGATAAATCGGACATCAGTGGTCACTAGGCAAAATATTTACCCCTGCATCATATTCCAGTTCCTATAACAGGGTTTCTAAACGCTAGACATCATCCTTGCGTCTCCCAGCTAAGATGATGAGCAACTGGAAACTTAGTTATACAGATCCTAATTAATTCGACTGTGTGTGGTCAGTAGGAGTACTATTATGCTATATTTTATGTGAACTTGCATGACCTTCGACCAAGATAACGACAGGAATGGCAGAATGAATTCCCTATTCGTAGTACATTCGCATGCAATGAGTCTCATTGTAAGAGGTGTTCACTCTCTTAATAACAGCACATAAATACAGGAAGTGTCTCTTGTCACGATGAAAGTCTTAGAGCATTTCTATTACTATTCACTCCATATACACAGCCATAATCTTCCCGTCCACTGTCCCACTTCTCCTCGAGTCCGGAGTGACATTGATCTGCCTCATGACACATTTAGTTAGTAAAGTTCGCAACACTGTCCCTAATACTACCTAATGTTTTCTCCACTTGAGACGCTCACTCATACAATTTCCGCCTAAGCTCCCAGTGACGCCAGTTAATTTCCAACTGGCCTTCTTTGAATTTTAGCAGAGACTTGGCCTGATCAGACCGCCACCATAATGGACCCAGCTTCATCACTGCTTTTATCTGCCCTCACTAGTTCCTTTACATTTTAGGTTTACGTACGTAGCTCATCTTTAATGTCTCAGTTTTTCTCCTTGGTACTCAACCTTCACAATTCAGGCTCTTGTTCCATTTTAAAATCCTCCTGCAACTCAATATTAAGGGTCTGAAACCTCTCTTCCAAGCTATTAAGCATTTCCTCAGTTTTTGGATAAGTACTTCAGCTGTCTCTCAGCATTCCCTTGCACTCTTTTCTTGCTTTTCACTGAATTAATCAATTTGTTTACTTAGTTTGGTTGATTGCTCGCATTGAGTTTTGCCTTGTTCCGTTATTTTGGCGATTAAATCCTCATTTAATTTTTTACATTTCCCAAAATTTAACTCATAAAAGAACCCAGGCGTGATTCTTGACCCATGGATCCCTTGCCTTCCCTTTCATATTCATGCGGCTACGTATGAGTGGAGTCCGAATTTGTGGTTGCAGAAACAGCTACGTCACTAGACACATTACTAGAACTTTGTGAAGCACCTTGTGTACTTCCAAGACCCATGGTTGCGCAAGTGCCAGGAGTTTCAAATTCCTTATCAACAGTCACAGTACCTTTTCACTAAACAAGTTAACGGCTTCCTGTTAGCTGTATCCATACTCAAAATTTATATACACATTATCTAATGATTCTAAGTCGTAATCGCACATGACTGGCGCTTCATATCCGGTCGATTCTTTCCGCATATCCCACTTGACTCGCCATGGACTACTCTTTGACTTTTCCACAAAGCCATTTCGAGTAAAATTTCGCGCACACTAGTAAAATTCAAATTTAAACCCCACAAATACAAATAATCAACAACACACGTCTATCAATCTCCCTACACTTGTCCCTACGAGGTCGCACAATACACAAAACAAAAAAAACAAAAAGGAAAATCGCCAGAAATCACAATAGGTTAGGCATAATACACATGGAACACTTCAAACAAGAAAACAACGCTGAAAGACAATGAAAAACCTTCTGGAACCTGAAAGAAACCATTCATTAGACATTTTTCATACTGTCTGCCTCTCTCATCTGTTTATCAGAAGATCCGTTCGTTAATATTATGTCAGGTTATGCCAATTGATAGTAATCTGTTAATTGCGAACTGTACAATCTTGGAAAGCGAAAACAGTTGAAAGTAGTCTACGGTGAATGAAATAAAATATCGCGACAGGGTCAGGATACTTTTGTTCAGGTAGTGTTATGGAACGGCAAGCCCCAATAACCATCACAATGGGAAGTACTGTCTGCCATTCACTTCACAGTGTTTAGCAGAAAGCTGCGTAGATCTGCGGCTTTAATTCTCATGACAGGGCGATAAAATATTAATCTGTATTACCCTATGCCACTACGAATGTCAGCGTACCGATTGCTTCTTAACCAGAATTATCCATCTACGCATTTTTTCTTGTGATTTTTCGTTCTTATTTTTCATGTTTACGATTAATGCGGCTAGAATCATATGGTATGAAACTAACCACTTCCGTGTTTTCAACCTGAGCTTTGGTCCAATTCATTGATCTTTTTTTTTTTTTTCTCATTAGTAATCTGGTTTGTCACAAACCTCCAATCTGCAGTACTTATCTTTTCATCGCATAATAAAACACCCAACATCCTCAATTATTTGTTGGATGTATTCCATTCTCGGTCTTCCACTGTAATTTTTACTTGTAGTATCATGGAAGGTATCCCCAGGTTGTATGTCGGCGCCATTTGCCCTCTGACGTAGTACCAGTCATACATCAGCGCCAAGCTGGTGACCCGCACAGAAAAGCCACAGGGGCCTCTCCAACAGACAACAGTCAGAACGTTTCACGCACGCGCTGGGTCAGCAGGCAGTAGCGTAATTGCCACAAAAGGTCGCTGGCCCTAGGCGGATCAACTTGCCTCCATGGGATGACATGGCCGCAAATAAACCCGGCTGCATTTTGGAGCCTTCATGGTATTTAGGGCGGCACCTGAGCCGTGCCAGGGCTGTTCATTCCTAGTGTGTTTTCTGGGCCAGTCGCCGACCACATCAATCAATCTCGCTAGGGAACCATCAGGATCTTCGACGCTGTATTTCACCCAGCTACTTACTCTGCGTGGAGCTGCTAGTTCCATCATCAAGCTTTGCTGAGATAAGGCCTCTGCACGAGGAAGGTGTATAGACTTAGGTACTGGCCATCATAGTGCTTCACTTATTAACATACTCAAAGTGAACTTACAAAATTAACGTCGACATTTCTTGGCACTGTCAACCCATCAAACGATTATTGTACCTTTCCAGTGCAACTCTGACTTAACCACATACTTTCAATGTAAAAGCTTACTTCGAGGGGGATATCTGAGCTTGTGAGTATACTAATAAACTTGCTCTGCGTTGTTTCACTGGGCCATGTTCTTACTGTGCCTCCAGTGGCGTGGTATGCATCAACTGGTAATTAGGTTTTTTTGTTGAACTCAGATTTTCATATTTCCCAGGTAGACAGTGTTTTCTTTTGTATAACTTCCAAGTTTTAGTAAATTGACTTTTACTTTTTGCAATAAATGTGAGGCAATTGACGTTACAACCAAAGTGTTACTGCTTCTCCAGAATACAGAACACACTAAAGAGCTATTGCTGCAGAAGATGGCTGTCATCACCACAATGCCACTGGAAATCTCCAACCGCTTGTCACGTAATGATCCGAGCGGTGCCCCTGCCATTTGATCTGACAAACAGGCTGAGCGATAGAGAAACTATGTGGCTCAACGTGAGCAACATTTCCTGGCACGTGGTATCACAAGTTATCTTGGGCAATGCTTGTTCTTTTTTACCTATGCAGGCCCCAACCTGTACCATTTACTGCAGCAGCTCAAGCCGGAGCTAGAGTCACCTGCCCATACTTATGAATGGTTGAAGCCATGCTTACTAGTCTATATTGACTCCCAAGTGCATGAAGTAGTTGCAAGTCAGAATTTTTTCAGTTGTCATAAGCTCAGTGAACAACGATGTAGGGAGTGGATAGCAATGTTAGGGGGTCTGTCCTGAGAGGGCAGTTTTAGCGTCAAACCCCCAGTGCAGACAATCGTATGCTCCATCCTTAGTTTAGAACATGATCCTTGTCCATTCGCATGATGAAGGAAACCACAATGATTTCCTTACGCTTAAGGACCTGTCCTTGAATATATGGCTTTCCACCATTAGAGCTTTGAACACTCTTTTAGATCCTCAACAGCATTCCAGCACCCCTCTCAGATGTCTGCCAGCCGCCTGACTCATGGGACCCACACCCGTCTCGGCCTGCACACAACCCCGAGTCACTCACGGAAGGCAAAGGCAGTGCAGGCAACTGATACCCTCAACAGCTGTCCTCCTCCAGTAATTGTCTCATGATGCATCAACGCCAAGTGCCAACACCGCTACTGGCGCTGTGACAAATGCTCCCCCTGTGGTGAAATGGGACACAAGGTGGAAATATTCAGTCATCTCTTAAAATGAACATGGGTTGTGCTCGCCTGGATTCTTAGGATACTGGATCATTTGAGGTGCTGGTGTTTTCCATCCTGATGTACTACATGTCCTGGCTGTTCTCCCTATTTCCAATGGGTTATTACCTCTCACAATAGCTGACAATGCCTTTCCAGACGCTTTCCGAATCGATACAGGCTCATCAGCGACCATTGTCGAGTGGAAAACATATGGCGTTCTGGGCTTTTCTCTACTCCAAGTATTCACCAAACAACTAAAGAGCTATAGCAACAACACCATCATGGTCAAGTTCCAGGCAGTCTAATTTACAACGTGACTCCTCATGGTCGACACACAGGGTGCTATGAACATTTGGGGTTAGACTGCACTGGGATTGGAAGTCCACGATACTACTAACAGTATCCAACTGTTCACAGCCAGCTCAAATCTACGAAACAGTTTTTTCACGTCTCTCTACTGGCGTCACATGATTTGAGGGACATGTAGCACTCCATTTTTTTTTA
Source organism: Schistocerca gregaria (assembly GCF_023897955.1). Lineage (NCBI taxonomy): Eukaryota > Metazoa > Arthropoda > Insecta > Orthoptera > Acrididae > Schistocerca > Schistocerca gregaria. Next base: position 428,183,486 of record NC_064922.1, read on the forward strand.
AGTTCCCAGCAGGGATGAGTTTCAGAGCGAGCTCCAATGCCTGAAGGATGAGAGCATCTTGACTCCAGTCCCCAACTATCAGTGGGACACCCCACCATCGTGGAAAAACTGAGTAGTTTGCTATGGATTTGTGGAGCTTTCAAAATCATGAGTATTGCCCAGTCGATCATTGGTGTCTACAGTACACCTAGGGTGGAAGACATCATGGCATATCTAACCAGTGGCAAGATCTTTGCAAAAACTGATGTGTACGATGCATGTCTCCAACTCCCACTAGATGAGGCATCAAAAAGATTTTGACGAACAACTCTCCATTCAGAATTTTCCAATATAATTGACTCCTCTTTGGTATTGGCAGCACACGAGCTATCTTTCAACACAACTTTGAGAATATTATGCAAGAGGCGGTGGGGATGGCCAACTAATTAGACGACATTATTGTTACTGGTAAAAACGCTCAAGATTTAGCCACCAGCCTCAACTCCTTATTGACACCCTGTGGTGGGCCAATCTCAAATATCGCAAGGAAAAATGCTGTTTTTTGTACCAAAAGTAGTGCATTGCGGGATACAGCTCACACTGCACTACATCTAGGCCATCCAGAAGCTCTTGGGCTCCAACAACACCAAACAACTAAAATATGTGCTTGGAAAACTCAGCTGGTATAGAAAATTCATTACTCGTGTGGTGGCCATCACTGCACCATGAGCTACTGCAGGAAAATATTAAGTGAAACTAGACTCCTTCATGTGACAAGGCTTTCTGGAATCTCAAACAAGCTCTTTTTTGTCCAACATGTCTGACAGCTTGCTACCCTTCCAATCCCTTAATTGTGGCAGCAGATGGAGCAGGTTACAGCTTGAGTGTAGTCCATTCCAATGCCGTTGATGAGGTGGAAAGCTCACCTGTGTTCATCTCAAAATGCTAGTACAAGGTCAACGTAATTGTAGCTAAATAAAGAAGAAAACCGTGGCTATTATCTTCACCCGGAAGAACCTCCACGAATACATGTACAGCAGACATTTCCCACTGTTCTAGGCCAACATCCAGCCAGAACAGCATGTCGTCTCCAGCGATGTGCATTGTCCCTATCAGAGTCATGTCGACACACGGTACAGGTCCATGGCGCAAACTGCCAACATCGATATTCTCCCAAGACATCCTTGGTGTAATATCTGCAGTTCGACTCGGTGGCATAGATTTGTTTCCACGTGGATACTGCAGAAGAAGTTGTGGTCCACTTGCCTGTCAATTCAGCAATATTCGCCTCCTGATCTTTAGACGAACCAATCATCCGGGAAGATGATCGATTAATAGACCACGGTTGGCCAGCAGACAACTGGACAATCTAGATGTGTAGGCCTACTGGTAAATCGAAATGAACTACCTGTTTCATCATCGCCCTGTTGCTTCAGTGGGACAATGGTCGCAAAAAAAAGTGGTGATTCCAGAAGCTGTCAGACCACGAATCCTCACACTCCTCCACGAAAGTCATTGGGGAACCGTTCTGATCAAACAACTGGCATGCTAATACACATATCGAGAAGAATTGACAACGATTGTGATAAAATGATTTTAATATGCACAACTTGTCAGAGTAAACAGGCAACTCCAGCTCGGAGATATTTTCTTTTATTTCACATCCACTTCGATTTTATGGGCCCTATCTTGGGATACTCCTCGATAATAGTCACTGATGCAGGCAGCAGTTTCCCATATGTATCTCGAATGTCTTCAACATCCTCAGTGAAAGCAATCCAAGTATTGGCTCACTTTTTTTTCGTTGAGTAGCTCCCAGAAACCACTGTGACTGATAACAGTCCCCATTTTACATCTACTGAATTTGGCACTTACCGAGTGAGGTGGCTCAGTGGTTAGTATACTGGACTCGCATTTGGGAAGATGATTGTTTATACCCGCATCCTGCCATCTTGTTTTAGGTTTTCAGTGACTTCCCTAAATCACCCCAGGCAAAGGCCTTTGGAAGGGCATAACCGATTTTCTTCCCCAACCTTCTCTAATCCTAGCTTGTGCTCCATCTCTAATGACCTTGTTGTCGATGGGACATTAAATATTATTCTCATTAATCTCCTCCTGCTCCTCTTCCCCCAATTTGGCAGTTGTTGTTCAGAAAATGGGATCCCTTGGGCGCACGTGGCATCCTTCCATCCAGCGTGCAACTGTCTTTTGGGGAGGCTTGTTTACACTTTCAAGATACAAATTGACAAGCTGCACCAGCACCATGCATTAGATGAGATGCTTACATTGTTATTTGCATCCTACTGCTCCTCTCTGCGACAATGGTCCGGTTGGAAAACTGCAGGGTAGGCCACATCAGTCACAACTCTGACTATTCACCTGATTATCCTTCACCCCCTATCCAGTGAGAGAGCTGCCACCAATACTCCTTACAGGATTAGGTGTGGGTGCTTGTCTTCTCCAAGGTCCACCAGTTGCTGGCAGTTTTGCAACTCATCTGTTAGGTCGGGAAATGGTCAACTCCAAAATCGTTCCTGATGCTGTAGACACGTCAACCTGGCACACCATGGCAAAACACCAACGCAAGCTACTGTAAAGCTTCCTCGGTGTTTGTTCTAGACTCTCATATGAACACCCAGGACTATCAGCAGCAACGTCCAACCGGTGACATGGTCTCCAGATGCCAACGAGTTCACCACCGTCCCCTCCCTCCATCCACATCCAAACACCCATTCCCATGGATGCGAACAGCAGCTGTCCAGGTTCACAGATTCTGCAGGTCACTGGGAGGGACTGTAAGATGTGCTACACCCTCTTGTCTACCAAGCAGGAGAGGGCGCTACAATGGGTCTGTTCACATTCTCAAATAGCAAACAGTCATACATCGGTACCAAGCTAGTGGCCTATACAGCAAAGCTATGGGGGCCACTCCAGCATGCGTTAGCCAGAAGGTTTTGTGCACTCGTCAGGTGACAACATGATCATCACAAGAAGTCGCTGCCACCGAAGACAGAACTTTCTCCAGAGGTTCACTTGGGAGCAAATAGACCCAGCACATTCACAGTCTTTAGGCCAGCACCTGGACTGTGTCAAAGAAGCTCATTCCTAACAATCTCTCTGGGTCAGACATAGACTGTAGCAGTGGTTCATCAATCATTCTCACTAAGGAACCATCAGGATCTTGGGTTGTATTCCAGTCAGAGACTTGCTCTGCATGATCCAGCTAGTGCCATCACAAGGCTTTGCTGAGATAAGGCTTCTGCGGACTTTGGCATTGGTCACCATAGGCTTTTTATTATTAAGTTATTCATTTCAAAGTGAACTCAGAAACTAAGTTTGATATTTCTTTGGACTGTTAGCCCACCAAACAGTTATTGTGCCACTCAAGTGAAACTTTGATTTAACCATATACTGTCAATGTAAAAACTTAATCTAAGGAAGAGATTTGAGTTTCTGTGTTTACTAATACACTTGTTCTGCATTGTATATCTGGTTGGTGTTCTAACACCTGATACTTTTACAAATGTTGCGTCATCCTGACCCTTCTTATTTTCAACGTTTTCCACATATTTCCATCATCGCTGATTCTCAGGAGAACCTCCTCAATCCTTAATAGTCAGGCTGATTTTCTGTATCCTTCTAAGCACTACATCTTAAACGCTTCGATTCTCTGCTTCACAGGTTACTCCACAGTCCATGATTCACTTCCATATAGTGCAATGCAGCATTCCAAAAGCACTGTCTCAGGGATTTATTCCTAAAATTAAGGCCTGTGTTTAATACTACTAGAGTCCATTCGTCTGTACTAGTTTGCTTTCTGTGTCCTTATTTCGTCACTGCTTCAAAGGTAGTAGAATGCTTCACTTCGTCTAACTAGTGCTTCCAATTTTGATGTTAATTTATTAATGACTGTTATAATGGATCACTTATGTCCTCTATATTCACTGGAACTAACCATTTCAGTCTTCCTAAATTGTTCTTTGGTACAGTTCTTTGAGACCCAAGCATAAATATTAGTATTTCTAAGATAAATTTCTATTTGAGAGACATCCACAACTGTTTGGCAGCAAATTCGTGGTAAACAAATCCGCCACAGTTGTGGAACATTTTTATTGACCAAAGTCTTACACGACAGAAGTCGCTATACACAATTACATTCGCGGTCTTATACCCATCAGCTGGTGCATCTGAAATCCAGCAGTAGCATTGCGTCATGTCCATGCTGAAACAGCCAGTAGGCAAACATATGCCATAGGTGGACCATCAAATAACATCCCAAATTGTGCACCTTGTACATTTGCGTGTAATCAGCTGATTTTGTGCCTGTGGAAATTAAATGCAAAATATGCAGAATGTTCTTACGCGGAACGCATGACACAATTAACGTGAATAGTGATACAATTAACAGGCTCGGAAGAAGTCAAAATAATACTCCATAGCTCGGATAACTACAAAACCTACTTTAAAACATGTGAACGTTTGGCACTCGTTACTACCTCTGCATCTCTTATATCTTTAAAAATAGTGCTTCGCTATTACATTGGACGGAAGCTCGTCACCATGAAGCAGATATCCTAGAAACGCCGCTGGTTGTATTTATTTTTTGAGGGTAGCCTAGCGTTAGGGAGATTGTAGGGTAAGAGCGATCTCAGAACACATGTCGGATGGAAAATATGAAAATTTTATTTAATCTAATCAAGTGAGTAACCGAGAATGAATAATACAGAGCAATCTTGTGAAACTTGCAGCATACTAAAATAAAATTACTCTAAACTCCACGACAGTCGTGCTTAATTTGGAGTCCGTAGGAATCAAAAATTAATAACAATTGCACATTAGAGCAATTCGCAAAAGCAAGATAAATGTGAGCAATATTTAATACAGGCAAATGAGCATTCAGAATGCGTAGGGAAATGCGCTAAATGCGGGCCGCTCGGAAGATGGATTACACTACTGCCTGAGTGAAACATACATTCTTCAAGTACAGCGAGAGGGCGGCAGTCAGCGCCAGACGAGAGCCGGGAAGTTAATCTTCCGTAATCCAAGTTCTGTCCTGGACTCCTGCAACCGAAGCTCCGTCTAGTCCCTTATGGCGAACAGTCGAATACTTTCCACTCTCAACAAAATGTACCAAGCTCACACGATTAATTATCGCATAATCGTAACAGAGCTGAAACAAAATTGCAAAGCGATATGCGACAGTCATGTTACAACTTCTGTGGTTTTACAGTGGACGCTTTGCAAGAATACTATTCTTCTAGTTGGGCTTGCCATTTAGAAGTATCGTGTTCAACAGCAAGCGTTGGATCCTTGCATTCTACATTTATCTCATGACAAAATCGTTACACATGAGGATGATGCTGTCTTCACTCTTTTGATGGTAGATGTCGGATGTGTAGCCCTATACTGAAGACTCTTGAGTATATGTGAATCGCACCGCTGAGCTGGTGCCGTTATCAATGAGCAGGATGAAGTATCTGCACCAGCGCGAAGTCCCAAGCAACTGGAAAAGCGCAAGCGACTCTTGCATATACGAAGCATAAAAGAACTGACACGCAGAATTACAGACCAATATCCTTAACATCGGTTTGCCTGAACACATTGTCAGTTCGAATATAGCAAGTATTGGTATATAAATATTTTTCTCACGGCCACCTGCCACTTAGCAGTCCACTCTCGCAGCCCTGAATGTCGGACTATTCCGGAATCTTCTACTAATGGAGAGATCATCATGGCACACTTTTTCAGTTACAAGTCACATGTCCTGTGGACACATATTATGTGTCTTCTCATGGAAGATGTCCTTAGGTTGGTTAGGTTTAAGTAGTTCTAAGGTCTAGGGGACTGATGACCTCAGATGTTAAGTCCCATAGTGCTCAGAGCCATTTCAACCGTTTTTGAACATTAATCAATGTCCATTTACATCGTTCCACTATGACATGGTACATAGACGGACGTTCTTGCACGGTGACGGCGAGAGAGCACTCTTCACCAACGCCTGGCGCTCTGGCGAATACGGCATCATATACATTCCCGCAGAATTCCTGAGTTCGTCGCCGCCATGCCGCAACCTCTCTTCCATAACCAATCAAGGCCTTTCGGAGGGCAGGCTTTGCACACAGCAGCCACCAAGATAGAGGAAAATGATAGGCATCACGGCGTCGACTACAAGCTGTCCACGTGATCTCGGTGAGCTGCCAGCAGTCGGGTGAAGAAATGTGGATCGTGTTCGGTCTTCTTGGTTCACGGCCGCGCCACAACTTTGGCGACTGAGGCTGATAGTGCAGATATATACACTCCTGGAAATTGAAATAAGAACACCGTGAATTCATTGTCCCAGGAAGGGGAAACTTTATTGACACATTCCTGGGGTCAGATACATCACATGATCACACTGACAGAACCACAGGCACATAGACACAGGCAACAGAGCATGCACAATGTCGGCACTAGTACAGTGTATATCCACCTTTCGCAGCAATGCAGGCTGCTATTCTCCCATGGAGACGATCGTAGAGATGCTGGATGTAGTCCCGTGGAACGGCTTGCCATGCCATTTCCACCTGGCGCCTCAGATGGACCAGCGTTCGTGCTGGACGTGCAGACCGCGTGAGACGACGCTTCATCCAGTCCCAAACATGCTCAATTTGGGACAGATCCGGAGATCTTGCTGGCCACGGTAGTTGACTTACACCTTCTAGAGCACGTTGGGTGGCACGGGATACATGCGGACGTGCATTGTCCTGTTGGAACAGCAAGTTCCCTTGCCGGTCTAGGAATGGTAGAACGATGGGTTCGATGACGGTTTGGATGTACCGTGCACTATTCAGTGTCCCCTCGACGATCACCAGAGGTGTACGGCCAGTGTAGGAGATCGCTCCCCACACCATGATGCCGGGTGTTGGCCCTGTGTGCCTCGGTCGTATGCAGTCCTGATTGTGGCGCTCACCTGCACGGCGCCAAACTCGCATACGACCATCATTGGCACCAAGGCAGAAGCGACTCTTATCGCTGAAGACGATACGTCTCCTTCCGTCCCTCCATTCACGCCTGTCGCGACACCACTGGAGGCGGGCTGCACGATGTTGGGGCGTGAGCGGAAGACGGCCTAACGGTGTGCGGGACCGTAGCCCAGCTTCATGGAGACGGTTGCGAATGGTCCTCGCCGATACCCCAGGAGCAACAGTGTCCCTAATTTGCTGGGAAGTGGCGGTGCGGTCCCCTACGGCACTGCGTAGGATCCTACGGTCTTGGCGTGCATCTGTACGTCGCTGCGGTCCGGTCCCAGGTCGACGGGCACGTGCACCTTCCGCCGACCACTGGCGACAACATCGATGTACTGTGCAGACCTCACGCCCCACGTGTAGAGCAATTCGGCGGTACGTCCACCCGGCCTCCCGCATGCCCACTATACGCCCTCGCTCAAAGTCCGTCAACTGCACATACGGTTCAGGTCCACGCTGTCGCGGCATGCTACCAGTGTTAAAGACTGCGATGGAGCTCCGCATGCCACGGAAAACTGGCTGACACTGACGGCGGCGGTGCACAAATGCTGCGCAGCTAGCGCCATTCGACGGCCAACACCGCGGTTCCTGGTGTGTCCGCTGTGCCGTGCTTGTGATCATTGCTTGTACAGCCCTCTCGCAGTGTCCGGAGCAAGTATGGTGGGTCTGACACACCGGTGTCAATTTGTTCTTTTTTCCATTTCCAGGAGTGTACATCATGGTCAGAGAATGCAACGGGTCAGACTTCAGAAGCCTGCACTCCACTGACAATATCACGGGAGATGTAAACACGATCGAGACGGCTGGAACAATGGCTAGTGAAATGCGTAAACCCTGGACGATCACCATGAACATGCTCCCAAGAATCCACAAGGCTGAGGTACAGGAGAATTGTCGCTAGCACCGTGAATGGAGAGTGTCGTGATAGTTGGCCTTTCGGTGCCAGAGTGCAGTTGAAATCGCCTCCCATGATCAATTCATCTTGACGACCCAAGGAAAGGGGCGTGACTCTCACTAAGAAGAAGGTGCAACATTCACGGTGGCGGCCAGACCCAGATGGTGCATAGACATTGACGATCCTAGCGTAGGGGAAGCGTGAGATAAAATGGCCCTGAGCACTATGCGACTTAACGTCTGAGGTCATCAGTCGCCTAGAACTTAGAACTACTTAAACCTAACTAAACTAAGGACATATCACACATCCATGCCCGAGGCAGGATTCAAACTCGCGACCATAGCGGTAACTCGGTTCCAGACTGTAGCACCTAGAACTGCACGGCCACTCCGGCCGGCAAAGTGTGAGATACATGTGCTATAAAATCACGGAGAGCACAGAAAGTTGAACGTGCATCTCCTGAAGGAGAGCAACGTCAACGTCCGCAGCACACAGCACCTGATGAAGAAAAGCCAGTTGGTGGTGTACATGAATGGTATTGACAATGGCTGTGGCTATGCGATAGGTCTGGAAAGATGGCATCGCCAGGAGGATGGGCTATTTAAATATGAGGGAAACACAGTAAATTCCTTGTTAGGGCCCCATGGAAGGACACATCACTGTGACGGGGAGAGAGCCGACCCCACCAAGGGGGTTCATTGCCCTGTACACCTCCAGAATATCCATCCTCAACATCGACTTCGTCGGCCCAGGAAACAGACGTCCCACCAGGCCGGTTCAGTGGAATACTATCAGAGGTGCGCCCACAGGCAGTGTCAGACACAGAAAGGGAGGCAACAGCATCGGACCCAGGCAGGGGAAAGTCGGTGATCGGAGGTGGACGCTAACTGGAGATGGACACGAGGAAGGACGTCGGTGTCGGGTGTCAGGGCGTCAGAAAACATCGCATCCTCAGTAACACGGGTGTCATCCTGGACATACATCCGATGGACGTAGTCATCAGAAGAGGTACGGCATGGTCTCTTCCGTTTCCTCGGCGACCATTGCTTCCTAACTTGCTGTTCCATGAAGACTGGCGGGCGGCTGACATGTGACCAGATGGAGAAAAAAGCTGAGCTCGGTACAGCTCAATAACCTGGGGTCGGGACAGACAGCTTGTGCCTGTTGACGGTCATCGTTCATTTGTATTGTCTCTGGAAGGAGTGTAGGAGGGACGGGCGAAACGTCCATCGAGTCGTCGAGAGCAGTCGACACCGATACCGACTGATGCAGAGGGGGCGCAGCAGTCGCAGACGCTTAAGATAAAGGTAACGCAGTGGGCGCCGCAGGAAGAGCGACGTCTCCGATCGGAGTCTGAACCAGTCTGCTTTGGAGACATTCAGAACGGACATGGTATTCCTGACTACAAACTGAGCAGGTGCGAGGCTTCCCATCATACATAACGACAGCCCTGCAGCCGGCAAAAACCAAATAGGAAGGCATGTGTTTCTGTAGCTCAATTTTTATCTGACTGACACCATAGAGGACACTGTATGTTTCCAACGTCTTCCACGTTTTAAGTGACTGACGACGTTGCTGTAAGCTTTAAAGGCGGCCACCGCAGGGTCCGACGGTACTTCAGACGGTAGGCCGAAAACTAGCAACGTTCGGAGGCCAAAACCAGCGTGATCAGCCACGACAGTCCCTACATGTCCGTCAGAGTATCGCAACTTGAGAGCATATGGAGGAATTGTAATACTGAGATTCTTAGGCTTGCCAGGATGCCTTAAGTATTGGATACCCTTACTGATCCATGACAGCTGTATCAATGCTGCTGGTTATTTGCAGCACCATGAAGGTGGGACTCACCAAATGTCAAATTGGAATTAGGTGTGCTACATGCGTGGATGTGCAGATGATTTGCATTTCAGCATAACCGCACAAACTGTGTAAGAGTAATGCGGTCTACAGGCCATATATGAGAATAAACTACATAATGGTTTTCTCATTCAGAACTCTCACTGCAAGGTTGGCTAGTTTGTGAGAAAATCCTGTTATGCTTCTCGTATTAATTAAAACATCCACAAGCAAGTATCGAATTTCGACAGCAGCAGATATGTGGCCTATTACGAATGCAGTTTATCGTTCCGCGATAGTGCTTTTCTTTTGCTTCGGATACCATGATTCTGTGCGAACATGGAACAGATGGGTTCTACAGCAACCTACTCAACACATGCAGGACAATAATAGCCCCACGCAAGTAGCGCACGATAGGACGGATATACTGCATGCCCGACCTTGCAGGATCGTTCAACCCCGTTACGCATCTTAAGACAGGAAGTGGACTTGTCTTCAGCCAGACAAGGCGGCCTTTGCTGTGGCTTCCCATGACGCGAAACAAGCAGAGACGTGACGTCGACAGTGATGCAGCCAGCAAGAACACTGGACACAGTAGTGCTGCTACGTCGTCTTTTCACACGAGACCTGTCTCTGGGTACAGCATCATGTGGAGGCTGCAAGCAGAACAAACGTTGCTAGATGGCACTCGTCAATGTCATTCACACACAGCAACTTGTGTGATGGTAAGGGGTGCCTTTTGGGTACACAACACGTTCATCTCTGACTTGTATAGCCGGTAATGTGGATAGCAGGAACTACATTTCTGACGTGCAAGCTTGTAGGTCTGCTTTGTCTTTGGGGTCTCCCTGACATTATATTTCAACAATACATAACAGCATGTTTCCCGTGCTGTTGTGACCCATCTCATTATGGAGGATATTCGACAACTCTCCTGCCCAGTTCATTCTGCGGATCTGTCACCCACCGGAAACATCCAATCACAGGCTGTCGTGAGACTGAGTCACTGTTACTCGCCAGCACGGAAGGGAGTACCCAAATGTCACCCAAAGTCTGTCGATTCAACACAGGCAATTATTTGTTTTTTAGTATTTATCATTTCTGGAAGGTTGTAGAAATTTCTGCACCTATTGTTTGTACATTATGCAACATTCTCTGCACAACAGTTCAGTTCAGTTCAGTTTGGGGTATACATTGGTGCTCGGAATAATGGTGCTTACAGTGGTGTTGTACTTCACTGACGACCCTGCTTTCGGTTGTCATTTGAGTATGGGTAGGACGTCACATTGTGTGGTGGAGATGTTCTGTAGTTCAAAACGTCTGCATCACTTTGCTCCAATTAGGCAACATAAAAGCCATCCTCTACATGGACAGGAACCAGAGTACAAGTAGTACATTGTTCGCAAGGTCCGTATATTCATGATAGTTGCAAGTCAGCTTCACACCAAGCATCATTTAGTGTTTTCTGGAAATGCTGGTGAGGATCTGGTGAAGTGACTGAAACTGTGCGACAGAGTCGCGAAATACAACAGTGTAATGACATGATGTGTTTGGCAAAAGTGTATTGTTACATGGAAACCACAGCTAACAGTGGTTAGAAAATATCACAGAGAAGATCGATATCTGAAATAAAATTTCATGCGGGACTGAAATAATTCGCAACAATCAGCAGCAAGTCCAATTATCGGCAGAACAGTTGAAGGACAGGCCCCAGTTTCGTGAGAAAACGACACAGTCCTACATGTTTTGGCCCAGTGCCCCATTGTGAATCCAAATATGACAGAAGCCGAGAAGATCTTGATGAAAGTGCTACATGCCAAAGTTCTTCTGGTAAAGGATATCATAACATGCGAAGAATTCATCAAGTAGTGCCATAGCATCGAGGGAAAAGCAACAGAAAAGGATAGGACGAAAGATATATGACCGACTCCCGAATGTGGTCTCTATGGCAATTGTGGAAGACCACCATATGGAGGCAGTGAGAGAATTCATACAGCCATATTGCACCGAAAATTAAACCCTGCAAAGTGCCTCTACATATCGTACAGCATGGAAAGACTTTTACTCAATTACAGTGCTCTCCCACTGAGGACAGGAGCTTGAATATTAGAACGTGAAACCGATCTCCAACCCAGCGATATATCACCGCATATCATGTTGATGTAGTAAACATACAATTCTTATCCTCCGCCATACAAAATCATCCATTTTACATCATTCTTACATATACCATGAAGACAGACAGCATCGTATATACCCCTCGCAGCACTAGATAATTCCCTGCGAGTTCGGCGGTCGACCACCCCTGCTGGGTGACGAGAGAGCCCTCAGTGGATCAAAGTCACTCTCAAACTGTTCCACAAATTTGGGCTCGCTTCCCCTTCGCACAAACGCGTTACTGTTTCTGGCAAGGACCTGCTTGCTTGCTCACTTTTCAACACTCCTCTCCAGACTCGGGGATTACAAGACTATATGTATTTTCGCATGGTTTTCCATAATATTATAACATTTTCGTGGTACTTCTCCATATCAAGGGCATGGCTGCATCTTACCGATCGCTCGTGCAACATAGTTCCCAAGATACAGACTGGAAATTATTTCTGTAAAAACGCGAAACTATAGCGAGGTGGAGTGTGCTCTAGACCAATGAGAAACTAGAAACTTGTCCCGTCTGCAAAGACATTTACGTGAGAACTCGAAACAAATAGACCAAACTGATATTTCCACTTGTCAATACCGATGTCCATGATGTAAAAGATTCCAAATCATCCGTATAATTTACAAAGGCAATTAGTGTGTTTCTCATGTCTAGAGAACTGGCAAACGTGGTATTCACCTGCTAGATGCACACACCACGATCGATGTTCCCTCAATCAAATAAAGGCGTGAAATGTGCGGAAGCAGTCAGATGAACAATCTACATGGGAGGGAATAACGTCCAGCTCAAACACACGTCCATATTCACTCTTCACAAATTTCCACTCAATTACGAAAGCTGCCCAACAACATGTTTAAGTAATCTACATTCCTACACTCGGACAGCCCTATCCATTCAGACGGCTTCTATCGTTGGCTGGAAACGTGAATCATTCCCACCACAGACCATCCATACATGGAGTCATCCTACAAAATCAGTCACATATATTTATGATCACTGTACTTACAACTAATTTTACGACTGCGGTATCAGTTGAATGACATTTGACAGTGAACGAAGCATTGGAAATACATCCTGCTGACGACTGTGGCTCTGCAAATAGAAATATCTGTGTCATTCTTATGACTTGACATACTCTTCCCTCTACTATCACAGTTTTCCACAGCCATCTACGTCGCACATGTCATAACACAAACACATGCATTATAAGCCTGATGCTCATGCTGAACCTATCATGCATCCCCTAGTACTACTAAGTATAATACTTCGTCAGTAACTGTTTGCCTACGATACGAAATAATACTGAGAGAAAATCAGCGATTGGTGGACATAACTGATAAGTTTTTCTTGCAAGTCTTACCACTGTTTCTTAGAAAGAGAGGCGTAATCGGCCACATGTTAAAAAACCTGATTTCAACAGCTACTGTATGTAATGTCACATGCATCTGGGTTCTACAAGTGCACACAAGTATCCGTGTTAAAAGCTATACTGGATTTATAAATCTAGGTACGATGTTACCTCTGAATGAAGTGGTTTTTCTGGACAAATACCGAGACAGTGATCGTAGGAAGGTGTATTATCAGACCAGCAGTCCAGTTACACGTAGCCCATGACACAACCTAGAGATAAAATGGCTAAATTTTGAAAGTGATTCGTCTAAGGATCGTGGTATGTAAGCAGTATTTGCGAAACTGTCACGCCGCCCCAGCTACGATACTCCTATAGTATTTGTAACGTATTCTGTCTCAGTACCATGTCAGAGGTTATGCGATATATCCACTAACTTATAGGCGATGACTGATTGAGAAGGATCACAAACAGTAGTAGATGGTGTGCTGACTGAGGTCATAAGAAAATGTACACTAGCTTTTCAGATCTCTAGTGTTATGCTGTCCGCCAGAAATGATTATGATTTGGAATCAGGCCTTTCCATTCAAGCACATACCTGCATTGGATCCTATTGAAAAGTCCTTTAATGATTACATCCACTACTCAATCATATTTCTGGAACCGTGTTTTGACCATTTAGTGGAAATGGATGCGTTGTGGTGTGTCTTCAAACCAGATACAGATACAACAGTCTGAAACAGACACGCTTTCATTCACATCTGTCAGCCCATCATGCTATCATCATTATTCTGTCCCATCCATCAGAGAAAATTTACGAACTATGAAAGCTCCACTAACTTCATCCAATATAGATTTCACCTAGGCACCATTGCTGGCACAATGACGCTTAACTGCGGCGGGGGTCCAGCGTGGAGAGGGAGATGTCTTAATGGTCCCCAGAACAACATAGGGCGCAATCCTCCTAGCATTCCTAACGGAACAGCCCGTCCATCACTGAATGCACCCGTCAATTGCTACTGCCGCTGCCCATGTGGGGTGAACCTATTAAATATACAGGTATTGATACTCTGCAGAGGCCAGTTTAAAGTTTCATCACCTTTACTGTAGGAGGATGATCGTATCCCGTAGGCTATACTGTAAATCGCAAGAAGCGCTACTTGTGGTCATTGGTCTTCTTTTGAAACTTCTTTTCTTTTTTACTGTAACATGCTTTCTACATCGCCATGCATTTTGTTTTTCTGCCATGACTTTGAGGTCTGTGTCAGGTTCTAAACTGACATTAAGACCTTCGGATCCACAGCCTCTCGCAGAAAACTAGATGTTACCCAGTGTAAATTATATTGTTACTGTGGGTACCATAACATGCCATACACACTGGATGATTTTAAATAAAAGACTGTTACAACATAATGAAACTGGAAGAGTTTGGTCGCGTTATGGTGAGTTTCCTAATTACAGTATGAAGATGATTCACGAGCCCTACATTTAAACTCATCTGTCATAGTCATGGAATAGCTGATGACTTCACATTCCATTTCCACTGATTCATCGTACTGCAGTCGTGTACATGAGCAATGTTTCAGTGCTATCCACCTCAGAAGGTGTTGTCCCTCCACCAAAACTCTGTCTCCAACTAAAAGAAGCGATGTCAGTCAATTATTATGTGGTAACAAACACCGTGCCAGTGGATGAATGGGATGAAAAGACTCCATCGATGTACTCTAATAATAAGCATCACAGTTGATATTGCGAACAATTTTAGCAATTTTTACAGTAATTTCAACACCGACCAATGATGCGACAGCCTGTTTCCCAATTTCAGCATCATAGCTAAACCACCCTTCTCCACTTTGCGAGTATCAATGCGAACATGGGTAGATTATTGTGCAGTATGCCCATTCATTGTTAATTCTCGAACACATACACCATCAAAGTATATCAGACAGTGCTGTACCTATTTCTGACACCTAGAGCATAGTGCTTAATTTACCGTCTATCTCTGCGTATGGTCGTCACATAGTATTCTCGCTGTCTTAGTATAAAATTAGAGAGTGAAAGACCCTCCTTACACTGTCATTGAACAACCCGCCCTTCAGCAGCGTTACCGATTTACTCTGTCTTCTGATGACTGACAGGTTTATCATTAATGATCGTAAGTAGACAATGCTTTAAATCACATACAGAACACGTGACTGTATACGAGTCGAACATGGGCTATGTCGTTTGACTGATGAATCCTGACAGAACAGTGGAAAAATTGACCTGCAGCAACTTCTCCTTCTCTAGAATGCAACAGTCAACCATTAAATCGTATTTCGGTACAGCTCCATCTCAAGCGATCACCCCATCCACTCTCTGTTATCCTTTAACGCAGGTGTAAGTAAGTTAAGACGTGGATGGTTCTCTGTCTTGCAGAAAAGTGTCAAATACAGTAGTCAACTCCTGTGTATCACTGGTACCTCAATAGACATACAATATAATGCCACCACGACAGAGAAATAAATCGACTGCTTCCCTGATTCCCTTCGCTTCCATGCCGACGTTTTCTCAGACTCCTCTTGCTGCCGCATACTGGTCCCCACGTACAAATTGTTCTGTGTGAACCAGAAGATACGCAAGTACTTCCTCAATTTCCTCCATCATTTTTCGCCATTGTATCGATTTTTCTATGTCTGTTCTATAAAAGTGATCATGACATTTCATCTCGTGCTCTGTTCTAAAACTGCTTGTAAATGTAGCACAGCTGCCAACACCTAGTCAAAATGCACTGATAGGGGGGGGGGGGGGGGGGGTATTGTAACACTGTACTCGATTGTATCCAGTCACCTCCACATTTGGAGAGCGTTTGCTCTGTATTCTGTTATGTCTTTGTATCTGCATGTGTTGCGGAAGGCTCCCAGGACTCTCAGTAGACCTGAGTTAGTGTTCAAGTGTAGATCCACTGTGCGTTATGTCCAGAGCGATGTCGGGATACGGATCAAAAATATGCCGCGCACGGGATAGGGTTTGAAGGTGGATCTTCCACGCACAATGTACAGAGTTGTATTGGGATACAGATCCACAATGCACCACATCTGATTAGCGTTCGAGTGTGGATCTGCTGCACACTACATAAATGAGGCAGATCCACCACACATTGCATCTGGGATAGGGCACACAGGTGGACCAACCACACTTTACATCCGAACACATACTCTATGTTCAAAGTTTGGTCCACCAGGAGAGGGGACTGGGTCCTGATATCCTTCCGTGACACATGCATATACACAGGCATACAGAAAGCAGAGTAAACGCTCTCCAAATGTGGAGGTGACTGGTTACAACCAAGTACAGTGCTATAATACACCCCCCGATCAGTGCATTTGGACTAGGTGTTCTACATTTACAAACACTTTTAGAAGACAGGACGAGATGTAATGTCAAGATCACTTTTATAGAACAGACGTAGAAAAATCGACAGAATTGCGAAAAATGATGGAGTAAATTGAGGAAGTACTTAAACATTTTCTGGTTTGCGCAGAAAAATTTGTACATGGGAACAAGTATGCGGCATTAAGAGGAATCCGAGAAAACATCGATATGGAAGCGAAGGGAATCAGGGAAGCAGACGATTTTTTCTCTGTCAAGGTAGGATGATTCTGTATATCCATTAAGGTACCAGTGATACAAGTGAGTTGACATCTGTATTTGACACTTTTCTCTAAGACAGAGAACCATCCACCTCCAAACTTACTGGCACCTGCGTTAAAGGATAATAGAGAGTGGATGGGGTGATCGCTTGAGGTGGAACTGTAATGAAGTATGATTAAATGGTAGACTGATGATGCATTGTGGAGAGGGGGAAGTTGATACAGGACAATTTTTCCACTGTTCTGTCAGGATTCATCAATCAAGTAACATAGCCAGCATTCGACTCATATACAGTCACGTGTTCTGTATGTGATTTAAAGCATTGTCTACTTACGATCATTAATGATAAACCTGTCAGTCATCAGAAGACAGAGTAAATCGGTAACGCTGCTGAAGGGCGGGTTGTTCAATGACAGTGTAAGGAGGGTCTTTCACTCTCTAATTTTATCCTAAGACAGCGAGAATACTATGTGACCACCATACGCAAAGAGATAGACCGTAAATTAAGCACTATGCTCTAGGTATCAGAAATAGGTACAGCACTGTCTGATATACTTTGATGGTGTATGTGTTCGAGAATTAACAATAAATGGATGTACTGCACAGTAATCTACCCACGTTCGCAGTGATACTCGCAAAGTGGAGAAGGGTGGTTTAGCTATGATCCTGAAATTGGGAAACATGTTATCACATCATTGGCAGTTGTTGAAATTACTGTAAAATTGCTAAAATTGTTCGCAATATCAACTGCGATGCTTATTATTAGAGTACACTTATGGAGTCTTATCCATCCCACCCATCCACTGGCACAGTGTTGGTTACCACATAATGATTGACTGACTTCGCTTGTTTGAATTGGAGAAAGAGTTTTGGTGGAGGTACAACACCTTCTGGGGTGGATAGCACTGATACATTGATTATGTGCATGACTGCCATATGATGAATCAGTCAAACGGAATGTAGAGTCATCAGCTATTCCATGACCATTACAGATGAGTTTAAATGTAGGGCTCATGAATCAATCACCTTCAGACTGTAGTTAGGAAACTCACCAGAACGCGGCCAAACTCTTCCATTTTCATTACGTTGTAACTGTGTTTTATTTAAAATCATCCAATGTGTGTGGCGTGTTATGGTATCGACAGTAACAATATGATTTGCACTGTGTGGCGTCTAGTTTTCTGCGAGAGGCTGTGGATCAAACGTGTTAATGTCAGTTTAGAACCTGACACAGACCTCGAAGTCGTGGCAGAAAAACAAAATGTATGGCACTGTACAAAGCATGTTACAGCAGACAAAAATAATGTTTCAAAAGACGAGACATGGCCACAAGGAGCGCCTCTTGCAATTTACAGTATACTCCACGGGATACGATCATCCTCTACTGTACAGGTGATGAAACTTTAAACTGGCCTCTGCAGTGAATCAATACCTGTATATTTAATAGGATTGTCCCACACGGGCATCAGCAGTTTGACAGGTGAATTCAGTGATGGACGGGCTGTTCCATTAAGAATGCTAGGAGAAATGTGCCCTATGATATTCTGGGGAACATTGTGACATCTCCCTCTCCACGTTGGACCCCCGCCGCAGTTAAGCGTCATTGTGCCAGCAATCGTACCTAGGTGAAATCTATATTGGATGAAGTTAGTGGAGCTTTCGTAGTTCGTAACTTTTCTCTGATGGATGGTACAGAATAATGATAATAACATGTTGGGCTGATAGATGTGAATGGATGCGGATCTGTTTCAGACTGTAGTATCTGTTTCTGGCTTGGAGACGCACCACAATGCATGCATTTCCACCAAATGGTGAAAACACGGCCCTGTTGCACTAACTCAATTCGTTCTGTTTCTACATGGGTTGCAGAAGGTGGTGGATATAGTTTTCTCTTCTACTCTGTTCTGACTTAAATGGGAACGATCATATTTGCAAAGCTGTGGAAATGCCAGAAGTTGCATGATGCATAGGGGCTAACAAAACCAGGTTGGAATTTTACTGTAACAAACAGGTTCGAGAAAGGTGACTCGTTTAGAGATATGTGAGTGATAGAAATATGATTGAGTAGTGGATGTAATTATTAAAGGACTTTTCAATAGGATCCAATGCAGGTATGTGCTTGAATGGAAAGACCTGATTCCAAATCATAATCATTTTTATGGACAGTGTAGATCTGAGATCTGAAGAGCTAGTATACATTTTCTTACGACCTCAATCAGTACACCATCTACCCACTGTTGGTGATTCTTCTGAATATATCGTCCATGAGTCAGTGGATATATCGTATAACCTCTGACATGGAACTGAGACAGTGATATCTAGCTGGGGCGGCGTGAGGAAGTCGCAAATACCACTTGCATACCACGTTCTTTAGCTGAATCACTTTCAAAATTCGGCTATTTTATCTCTAGGTTGTATTATGGGATACGTGTAACTGGATGCTGGTCTGATAATACACACTCCTACGACCACTGTCTCAGTATTTGTCCAGAAAAACCACCTCACTCAGAGGTGGCATCATACCTCGATTTATAAAGCCAGTATAGCTTTTAACATGGATACTTGTGTGCACTTGTAGAACCAAGATGCTTGTGACATTACATACAGTACTTGTTGAGACCGGGTTTTTAACATCTGGCCGATTACGCCTCTCTATCTAAGACACAGGGGTAACACTCGCAAGAAAAACTTATGAGACATGTCCACACATTGCTGATTTTCTCTCAGTTCTATTTCATATCGTAGGCAAACAGTTATTGACGAAGTATTATACTTAGTAGTAGTAGGGGATGCGTGATAGGTTCAGCATGAGCATCAGGTTTATAATGTATGTGTTTGTGTTCTGACATGTGCGAAGGAGATGACTGTGAAATACTGTGACAGCAGAGGGAAGAGAATATCAAATCATAAGAATGGCACAGATATTTCTATTTGCAGAGCCACAGTCGTCAGCAGGATGTATTTCCGATACTTTGCTCACTGTCAAATACAATTCAAATGAAACCGCAATCATTACATCTAATTGTAAATATAGCCACCAGATATATATATGTGACCTATTTCGAAGGATGATTCTGTGTGTGGGTTGCCTGTGGTAGCATTGATTCACATTTCCTGCCGTCCGAATGGAGAAGGCTGTTGGAGTGTAGGAATGTAGATGACTTAACTGTGTTGTTGGCCAGCTTTCGTAATAGCATGGACATTTGAGAAGACTGAATATGGACGTGTGTCTCCCGTGTAGATTGTTCGGTTGACTGAGTCTGTACATTTCGCACTTTTATTTGGTTCAGGGAACACCGATCGTAGTTTGTGCATCTAGCAGGTGAATACCACGTTTGCCGTTTCTCTACACATGAGAAACACGCTAATTGCCTTTGTAAATTATACGGATGATTTGGAATCTGTTACATCACAGATATCAGTATACGTGAGTAGAAATATCAGTTTGCTCTATTTGTTTCGAATCCTCAAGTAAAATTTTTCGCAGATGGGACAAGTCTACAGTTACTCAGTGGTCTAGATCATGCTTCACTTTGCTAAAGTTTCACATCTTGTAATCCCCGAGTCTGGATAGGAGTGTAGAAAAGTGAGCAAGTAAGCAGGTCCATATCAGAAACAGCAATGTGTTTGTGCTGAGGGGAAGCAAGCCCAAATTAGTGGATCAGTTCTGAGAGTGACTTCGATCCGCTGATGGCGCTCTGGTCACTCGTCGGGGATGGATGCCCGCCAATCTCGCAGGCAATTATCTAGTGCTGCGAGGGGTATATACGATGCTGTCTGTCTTCACGGTATATGTACGAATGATCTAAAAGGGATGATTTTTGTATGGCACAGGATAGGAATTGTATGTTTACTACACGGACATGGTGCATGGTGATATATTGCTGGTTTGGAGACTGGTTTCACACTATTTTTTCTGTCCTCTATGGGAGAACAATTATTCTACGTTATTTTCGTAAACAGGTTCTGATAATCCAAGAATTTCTGTGCATACAAGCTGAGACTTCAAGAAAGCGAGCGTTAACTATTTCTGGATACTATAAAATTTCCGACTTTGCGGCGTTGTGTCAGTCACGCTGGGCAGTTAAGTGAGATTTGATGCGTCTCGCATGTTGCGCTAGCAACAGTGCACCTTGTGCTATTTGGTGTCGTCAGTATCACCAGGTATCGCATCAGCAATGATAAAACACACATGATGCCCTGAGGTGTCTTGCATATGGAACCAGCTTGAGCACACATGGGAGTTCTGGTACGTCAGTATAATACTTGGAGAACTCTAACTGTATACCTGAAAATAGAAGCAACTTTCACCTGCTCACTGCAGATAGCATCGGTATGAGAGTGGTGGCTCATGCTGGCTTGCGTCTGATGGTGACTCGCGGCGGCGCGCTCTGCAAGTAGATCTTCGCTCCCGTCTGGTCACGTCAGCAACGTTGCCTAGGTGAACACGTATTTCGAGAGGAATTACTCAGGTGTCAAGTATGAAAGAGATGTCACTGCCTCATTTTTCTTGTGGGACCTGTACGTGGTTTGATAGCTGATGGCCGCATCAGTTCACAGGGGCTGCCGGTAGCCTCTGTGCGTTCCAGTGGACAGGGGGTGGTGGGTGGTGTCTGTGTACATTGATTGCGTGAGTGTTGCATTATTTTGCTATCAGGTTTGTAGGCTGTGATATGCGTTATTTGTACAGTTCATGAATTGATTTCATGTCCACATCGATGTACTGCATTATTTAGGAGCAGTTTCCAGGTCTGTACTGAAATTATTTTGGTAGTTCGGGAGTTGTTTGTGTTATGGCGACCACACTGATTCCCGCCATTTCCCCCCACTATCTTGGATTACATCACAGGTGGTACTGTGTACTAGGTCTTTTGGAGTCCAGACCCCTTGGCGACTACACTGGATGTTGGTAGTGCCACTAATTGTTTAAATAAAGACTGGTGCATACCAAATAATAAAGACTTATGTCAAGCACAGGTTGAGTCTTCCCCCACGCCATTTCCTAGGAGGAGGTGGCGGTTGGGTGACTTCAGTTAGCAGAGGTAGTCCAATTGACCTATCCTCCAGCCATTTTCTTAGATTAGTAGAGGTGTGCTGCATTATTATGATGGAATTTGAACTTCCCACCATTTTTCTGCAGGAGGGGAGGGGAGGAGGGTTAGGTTAGTGGAGGTAGCCCAACTACCCTTTCTTTTTCTCAATTTTCTTAGGTTAGTAGAGATGCCCCTATTGACCTATCTCCCCACTAATATTCAAACTTGGAGCCAGTTCATAGGATGAGGTGGCGGTCGGATGATTAGGTTAGTGGAGGTAGCCCAATTGACCTATTTTCCCGCCATTTCCTTAGGTTAGTAGAGGTGACTGCCGTGTATTGCATTATCCTGATGGAATTTGAACTTCCTGCCATTTTGCTGGGGTAGGGGAGGGAAGTTAGGTTAGTGGAGGCACCACAATTGTCCTTCTTCGCGACAAAATCCGTCATCTTGGATTACATCAGCTGAAGTCACGACCGCCATCTTGGATAACGGTACTTTGGAGTGGAAACAGCGTTGTCCCAATACTAATACTATGCACACTGTCACATATGGGCAAGAAGTCATGCACAATGAACGCAATAGGATTGGCGTGGGGTGTTGCTTGCATACAAAACTCGAATCTATTCATACTGTGTTAATCGCAGGCAACGTGTCTGGAAATAAGCTTGTAATATTGAGCACCTGCAACATTGTGTCTCTCATGTGCAACAAGGTGGTTGTGGAATGACGTTCTGGGGTGGCATTACATTGGAGCTCCATAGCCCTTTCGTGGTTGCTGAGGAGAATCTCCATGCTCTACGATACAGAGACGAGATTCTGCAGGCAACAGTGGGACAGTATCATCAACATTTCGGTGACAATTTCATCTTGATAGATGATAACACGCTTTCTCATGGTGCGGTTCTCATCAACACGTTCCTTCAGCATGCCAGGATCACCAGAATGAAGCTGACTGCCTATTCCCCTGACATTAACCCAACTGAATATGTGTGTTATCGAGGGTACTTGCTGTTTTGGTACATCAAAAACGCAAAAGTCGCCGTCGAAGTGGGGGGCAATTTGGAAATGTGCTGGCTTGATTAACTCATCATGCCATGAAGGAAGGAAAAGATATGAAAAACATATGATTTTGTTGTTATAGAAATGATTTTGGGATGTGGACACATTGCAAATGGATATATACACATGCCTTGTAGACAATTTTTGTTTTCTGTGACACGAATTTCAAAATCAAGGGGTGATGCAAAATTGTTGTTGAAGTGTGTATTTGCTAGAGATTACAGCAGTGCTCGGCAAACCATCGATCTCTCGTTACCAATAGCTCATGGGGACGTTTTCGGTAGAGCACGTTAACGATCAAGTCGGCTAACCTGCGTTGCTCCACCGAACTCTGAGAGTGCTCACGGCAGCAACTTCTTGTTTCTCTTATGCATCTGCCATTGTCAGTCTAGACTACTACAATGTGAGCCACGTTACGTTTTTCGTGTGTATATCAGACAGTTCTTAATGTTGATAGTTACATTTAGGCATTGATACCAAGTAAGGTTTGTTCCAGTAAAATGCAAAGTGTGGCATTTCGTTCGGAATGGGAAACTGATTTCTTCTTTACCAAGGTAAAGAACAAATGTGTGTGTTTACTGTGCTATGAAAGTGTATCAGTTGAGGAGAGAGGGAGCGTTGAAAGTCATTTCAAAACCGTTCACTCAGGGATTGGAAAGTGTTTCCCACAGTATATAAGACGTAATGCAGATAAAACCCAAAGTGTTAGGAAGGAATACACAAAGGTGACAAAAGTCAGGGGATAGTGATACACACACAGGGTATAAAGGGTCAGTGCATTATCATAGATGTCATTCGTACTGAGATGATTCATCTGAAAATGTTTGACATGTTTATGCCAGCACTCCGGGAATTAACAGAAATGGGGGTTTTAGCTTGAAACATGGGACATTCCATTTCGAAAATCGCTGGGGAATTCAATATTCCGAGATCCACAGTGTCAAGAGCGTGCCAAGAAGACTACAAGGTGCGAAAATAAAGTAATGAGACTGATTTTCTTTGCAAGATGTTGCAACCCTGGAGGCTTGCGTAGGCAAAATATGTTTGACCTTGGTCTATAAGCTGCTTCAAGTCCAAGCGGAACATCGATGCAACTGCTCAGTTGTGAGTTGTTCCGTAATAAGTTAATACATGTTTTTGTCTCTCATCACGGCAATGGGACCGCGTGATATGCCATTTCTTTTTGCGTTAAATTGTGTGAAAACGCGACGACAACTTACGGTAAGCTTCAGAAGACTTTTGGAGAGGAGATTATGCCAAGAGCTCAAGTTTTTCGTTGGCATAAAATGTTTAGCGAAGGCAGAACGAATGCTGAAAATGAAGACCGCAGTGGACGACCATCAACCTCACGGACAGATGTCAACTTGGCCAGGGTGCATGAACTCGTATGATCTGATCGAAGATTATCCGTGAAAATGATTGCAGAAGAACTGAACATCAATAGAGAAACGGTTCGTCCTATAAGAACTGAATATCTTGGTATGAGAAAGATTTGTGCAAAAATGGTCCCATACTGCTCTTTCACTACAGCAATTTTGAACCTCAAAACAAATTTCAGTACTACCACAGACACCTTATTCACCAGATATCTCTCTGTGCCACTTTTTCCTATTTCCAAGAGTCACAACGGCGGTCAAGGGACACCATTTCTAAACAACACAAAATGTCCAAAAAGCTGTGGCCAGGGTCTTGGAGGATTTTACAGAAGATGAGTTCCAGAAATGTTACCATCAATGACAGAATCGCTGGAAATAGTGTATGCAATCAGAAGGGAACTACACTCCTGGAAATGGAAAAAAGAACACATTCACACCGGTGTGTCAGACCCACCATACTTGCTCCGGACACTGCGAGAGGGCTGTACAAGCAATGATCACACGCACGGCACAGCGGACACACCAGGAACCGCGGTGTTGGCCGTCGAATGGCGCTAGCTGCGCAGCATTTGTGCACCGCCGCCGTCAGTGTCAGCCAGTTAGCCGTGGCATACGGAGCTCCATCGCAGTCTTTAACACTGGTAGCATACCGCGACAGCGTGGACGTGAACCGTATGTGCAGTTGACAGACTTTGAGCGAGGGCGTATAGTGGGCATGCGGGAGGCCGGATGGACGTACCGCCGAATTGCTCAACACGTGGGGCGTGAGGTCTCCACAGTACATCGATGTTGTCGCCAGTGGTCGGCGGAAGGTGCACGTGCCCGTCGACCTGGGACCGGACCGCAGCGACGCACGGATGCACGCCAAGACCGTAGGATCCTACGCAGTGCCGTAGGGGACCGCACCGCCACTTCCCAGCAAATTAGGGACACTGTTGCTCCTGGGGTATCGGCGAGGACCATTCGCAACCGTCTCCATGAAGCTGGGCTACGGTCCCGCACACCATTAGGCCGTCTTCCGCTCACGCCCCAACATCGTGCAGCCCGCCTCCAGTGGTGTCGCGACAGGCGAGAATGGAGGGACGAATGGAGACGTGTCGTCTTCAGCGATGAGAGTCGCTTCTGCCTTGGTGCCAATGATGGTCGTATGCGTGTTTGGCGCCGTGCAGGTGAGCGCCACAATCAGGACTGCATACGACCGAGGCACACAGGGCCAACACCCGGCATCATGGTGTGGGGAGCGATGTCCTACACTGGCCGTACACCTCTGGTGATCGTCGAGGGGACACTGAATAGTGCACGGTACATCCAAACCGTCATCGAACCCATCGTTCTACCATTCCTAGACCGGCAAGGGAACTTGCTGTTCCAACAGGACAATGCACGCCCGCATGTATCCCATGCCACCCAACGTGCTCTAGAAGGTGTAAGTCAACTACCCTGGCCAGCAAGATCTCCGGATCTGTCCCACATTGAGCATGTTTGGGACTGGATGAAGCGTCGTCTCACGCGGTCTGCACGTCCAGCACGCACGCTGGTCCAACTGAGGCGCCAGGTGGAAATAGCATGGCAAGCCGTTCCACAGGACTACATCCAGCATCTCTACGATCGTCTCCATGGGAGAATAGCAGTCTGCATTGCTGCGAAACGTGGATATACACTGTACTAGTGCCGACATTGTGCATGCTCTGTTGCCTGTGTCTATGTGCCTGTGGTTCTGTCAGTGTGATCATGTGATGTATCTGACCCCAGGAATGTGTCAATAAAGTTTCCCCTTCCTGGGACCATGAATTCACGGTGTTCTTATTTCAATTTCCAGGAGTGTACTTTGAAGAAGACAACACTAAACTTGACTAAAATGGTAAGTAACATTTTCTTCACATCAGTCTCATTACTTTATTGTCGCTCCTTGTTTGTTTCAGGCATTACGTCTCACCGAGGATAACGCTGTGGCCGACGGTTTTGACTTAATGGCACAGAGCAGCGGCATTGTCGTAGAGTTGTCAGTGCTAACAGACTAGCAACACTGCGTGAAATAACCACAGAAGTCAATGTGGAATCTACGACGAGCGAAATTTGGCTTAATGGGCTATAGCAGCAGCGCCTCTCCTGGACTAGTGACCACATTTGTCGGACCCTAGATGATTGGAAAATCGTGGCCTGGTCAAATAAGTCCAGATTGCAGTTTGTAGGAGCTGATGGTAAGGATCGAGTGTGGTGCAGACCCGACGAAGCCATAGACCCACATTACCAACAAGCTACTGTGCACGCTGGTGGTGGATCTATAATGGTGTGGGCTATGTTCACATTTATGGACTGGGTTCTCTCATCCAACTGAAGCGATCATTGACTATAAACGACTATGTTAGGCTACTTGGAGACCTTTGCCAGCATTTCACGAACTTCATGTTCCCAAAGAAACGATGGAATTTCAACGGATGACGATGCGCCATGTTAGTGGGCAACAACTGTTCGAGATTAGTTTGAAGAAGTTTCTGGAAAATTCGAGCGAATGATTTTGCTACCCATGTTGCTCGACATGATTCCCATCGACCATTTATGGAACATAATCGAGAGGTCAGCTCGTGCGCAACATGTTGCATTGGCAACACTTCCACTATTATGGTCGGCTATAGCGCAAGCGTGGCCCAATATTTCTGCAGGAGACTTCCAGCGACTTGTTGAGTCCGTGCCACGTCGATATGACCCACTACGCCAGGCCACAGAAGGTCCGACATTAAGGGGTGTCCCACGACTCTGCCACCTCAGTGTAGAGCAGCAGCTGAGGCGTCACTCTGAGTTTACGAAAGTATTACACAGAATAAGAAAATGCAATATTAGAAGCTGCAGATTATTTATGTAGTACTTTCATACATAAAATTAATTACACTACTGGCCATTAAAATTGCTACACCACGAAGATGACGTGCTACAGACCCGAAATTTAACCGACAGGAAGAAGATCCTGTGGTAAAAAAAGATTAGCTTTTCAGAGCATTCACACAAGGTTGCCGCCGGTGGCGACACCTACAACGTGCTGACATGAGGAAAGTTTCCAACCGGTTTCTCATACACTATCAGCAGGTGACCGGCGTTGCCTGGTGAAACGTTGTTGTGATGCCTCGTGTAAGGAGGAGAAATGCCTACCATCACGTTTCCGACTTTGATAAAGGTCGGATTGTAGCCTATCGCGATTCCGGTTTATCGTATCGCGACATTGCTGCTCGCGTTGGTCGAGGTACAATGACTGTTAGCAGAATATGGAATCGGTGGATTCAGGAGGGTAATGCGGAACGCCGTGCTGGATCCCAACGGCCTCGTATTACTAGCAGTCGAGATGACAGGCATCTTATAGACATGGCTGTCAACATATGGGGACGTTTGCAAGACAACAACCATCTGCACGGACAATTGGACAACGTTTGCAGCAGCATGTACTGTCAGCTCGGAGACCATGGCTGCGGTTACCCTTGAAGCTGCATCACAGACAGGAGCGCCTGTGATGGTGTACTCAACGACGAACCTGGGTGCACGAATGGCAAAACGTCATTTTTTCGGATGAATCCAGGTTCTGTTTACCGCATCATGATTGTCGCATCCGTGTTTGGCGACATCGCGGTGAACGCACATTGGAAGCGTGTATTCGTCATCGCCATACTGGCGTATCACCCGGCGTTATGGTATGGGGTCCCATTGGTTACACGTCTCGGTCACCTCTTGTTTGCATTGACAGCACTTTGAACAATGGACGCTACATTTCAGATGTGTTACGACCCGTGGCTCTACCCTTCATTCGAACCCTGCGAAACCCTACATTTCAGTAGAATAATGCACGGCCGCATGTTGCAGGTCCTGTACGGGCTTTTCTGGATACAGAAAATGTTCGATTGCTGCCCTGGCCAGCACATTCTCCAGATCTGTCACCAATTGAAGACGTCTGGTCAATGGTAGCCGAGCAACTGGCTCGTCACAATACGCTAGTCACTACTCTTGATGAACTGTGGTTAGACTCAATGCCCAGGCATATCAAGGCCGTTATTGCGGCCAGAGATGGTTGTTCTGGGTACTGTTTTCTCAGGATCTATGCACCCAAACTGCGTGAAAATGTAATCACATGTCAGTTCTAGTATAATATATTTGTCCAATGAATACCCGTTTACCACCTGCATTTCTTCTTGATGTAGCAATAAACAAAGATAACTTTTTAAAAAAAGCTCTTACTTATGTAAATGGGTTCTTTTGGTAGTTCACAGTAGTATTAAAAAAACGGTGCGGCAGCTGAGAAACTTCATAAGTTTGGTGACGGCTGAGTTACAGCAGGCGGAGAGCCTATTAGTGTACGTTCTACATGAAGACGGTGCATGATGAGAAGGAGAAACCGAGTAATACGGACGTTACGTGCTGTGTAGGGGCAGCGAGTTCTCGACCTCCGCAGGGCCGGCGCTCGTGCCGGCACCCCACGAGTGAACAAAGGGCGGTGCCGGCGGCGGCGGCGGCGGCGGCAGCGGCGGCGGGGCGCCCATATTGATGCGGCGGCCGGCGCTTCCTGCCGACGCGCGCGCCGAATGGCCGACACGTGCTCCGCCCGACGTCGCTCTTACCTGTCCCCAATCCGGCACCCGCCCACGCCACCTACTGCTCGGCTGTTTCACAAAGCACAGCATCTTCACTAAGCTCACCGGACAAAATACACTGAAGCGCCAAAGAAACTGGTATAAGTATGTGTATTCAAATCCAGAGACATGTAAACAGGTAGAATGCGGCGCTGCGGTCGGCAGCGCCTATTATAAGACAATAAGCGTCTGGCGCATTTCTTAGATCGGTTATTACTGCTACACTGGCAGGTTATCCAGATTTAAGAGAGTCTGAACATGATGTTATAGGTGGCGGAGCGGTTCTAGGCGCTTCAGTCCAGAATCGTACGACTGCTACGGTCGCAGGTTCGAATCCTCCCTTGGGCATGGATGTGTGTGATGTCCTTAGGTTAGTTAGGTTTAAGTAGTTCTAAGGTCTAGGGGACTGATGACCTCAGATGTTGAGTCCCATAGTGCTCATGGGACTTAACATCTGAGGTCATCAGTCCCCCAGAACTTAGAACTACTTAAACCTAACTAACCTAAGGACATCACACACATCCACGCCCGAGACAGGATTCGAACCTACAACCGTAGCGGTTCCAGACTGAAGAGCCTAGAACCGCTCGCCACTGCAGGCAGCCATGTTGCCTGGTCGGACGAGTCTCGTTTCAAATTGTATCGAGTGGATGGATGTGTACGGGTATGGAGACAACCTAATGAATCGTTGGACCCTGCATGTCATCAGGGGACTGTTCAAGCTGGCGGAGACTATGTAATGGTGTGGGGCGTGTGCAGGTGGTATGATATGGGACCTCTGATACGTCTAGATACGACTCTGACAGGTGACACGTTGTTGTTGTTGTGGTCTTCAGTTCAAAAAAAAAAAAAAAATGGTTCAAATGGCTCTGAGCACTATGGGACTCAACTGCTGTGGTCATCAGTCCCCAGAACTTAGAACTACTTAAAACTAACTAACCTAAGGACATCACACACATCCATGCCCGAGGCAGGATTCGAAGCAGCGACCGTTGCAGTCGCACGGTTCCGGACTGCGCGCCTAGAACTGCGAGACCACCGCGGCCGGCGGTCTTCAGTCCTGAGACTCGTTTGATGCAGCTCTCGATGCTAATCTACCCTGTGCAAGCTTCTTCATCTCCCAGTACCTACTGCAACCTACATCCTTCTGAATCTGCTCGGTGTATTGATCTCTTGGTCTCCCTCTACGATTTTTACCCTCCACGCTGCCCTCCAATGCTAAATTGGTGATCCCTTGATGCCTCAGAACATGCCCTACCAATCGATCCCTTCTTCTAGTCAAGTTGTGCCACAAACTTCTCTTCTCCCCAATCCTATTCAATACCTCCTCATTAGTTATGTGATCTACCCATCTAATCATCAGCATTCTTCTGTAGCACCACATTTCGAAAGCTTCTATTCTCTTCTTGTCCAAACTATTTATCGTCCATGTTTCACTTCCATACATGGCTACACTCTATACAAATACTTTCAGAAATGACTTCCTGACACTTAAATCTGTACTCGATGTTAACAAATTTCTCTTCTTCAGAAACGCTTTCCTTGCCTTTGCTGGTCTACATTTTATATCCTCTCTACTTCGACCATCATCAGCTATTTTGCTCCCCAAATAGCAAAACTCCTTTACTACTTTAAGTGTCTCATTTCCTAATCTAATACCCTCAGCATCTCCCGACTTAATTCGACTACATTCCATTATCCTCGTTTTGCTTTTGTTGATGTTCATCTTATATCCTCCTTTCAAGACGTTATCCATTCCGTTCAACTGCTCTTCCAAGTCCTTTAGAGTCTCTGACAGAATTACAGTGTCATCGGCGAACGTCAAAGTTTTTATTTCTTCTCCATGGATTTTAATACCTACTCCGAATTTTTCTTTGTTTCCTTCACTGCCTGCTCAATATACATATTAAATAACATCGGGGAGAGGCTACAACCCTGTCTCACTCCCTTCCCAACCACTGCTTCCCTTTCATGCCCCTCAACTCTTATAACTGACATCTGGTTTCTGTACAAATTGTAAATAGCCTTTCGTTCCCTGTATTTTACCCCTGCCACCTTCAGAATTTGAAAGAGAGTATTCCAGTCAACATTGTCAAAACTTTCTCTAAGTCTACAAATGCTAGAAACGTAGGTTTGCCTTTCCTTAATCTTACTTCTAAGATAAGTCGTAAGGTCAGTATTGCCTCACGTGTTTCAACATTTCTACGGAATCCAAACTGATCTCCCCCGAGGTCGACTTCTACCAGTTTTTCCATTCGTCTGTAAAGAATTCGCGTTAGTATTTTGCACCCGTGACTTATTAAATTGATAGTTCGGTAATATTCACATCTATCAACACCTGCTTTATTTGGGATTGGAATTTTTAATTCTTCTTGCAGTCTGAGGGTATTTCGCCTGTCTCATACATCTTGCTCACCAGATGGTAGAGTTTTGTCAGGACTGGCTCTCCCAAGGCCATCAGTAGTTCTGATGGAATGTTGTCTACTCCTGGGGCCTTGTTTCGACTAAGGTCTTTCAGTGCTCTGTCAAACTCTTCACGTAGTATCGTATCTCCCATTTCATCTTCATCTACATCCTCTTCCATTTCCGTAATATTGTCCTCAATTACATCGCCCTTGTATAGACCCTCTATATACTTCTTCCACCTTTCTCCTTTCCCTTTTTTGCTCAGAACTGGGTTTCCATCTGAGCTCTTGATATTCATACAAGTGGTTCTCTTTTCTCCAAAAGTCTCTTTAATTTTCCTGTAGGCAGTATCTATCTTACCCCTAGTGAGATAAGCCCTTTACATCCTTACATTTGTCCTCTAGCCATCCCTGCTTAGCCATTTTGCACTTCCTGTCGATCTCATTTTTGAGACGTTTGTATTCCTTTTTGCCTGCTTCATTTACTGCATTCTTATATTTTCTCCTTTCATCAATTAAATTCAATATTTCTTGTGTTACCCAAGGATTTCTACTAGCCCTCGTCTTTTTACCTACTTGATCCTCTGCTGCCTTCACTACTACATCCCTCAAAGCTACCCAATCTTCTTCTACTGTATTTCTTTCCCCCATTCCTGTCAATTGTTCCCTTATGCTCTCCCCGAAACTCTGTACAACCTCTGGTTTAGTCAGTTTATCCAATCCCATCTCCTTAAATTCCCACCTTTTTGCAATTTTTTTCAGTTTTAATCTACAGGTGTCAGGTGACACGTACGTAAGCATTTAGTCTGATCACCTGTATCCATTCATGTCCAAAGTGCATTACGACGGAATGGGCAATTCCAGCAGGACAATGCGACACGCCACACGTCCAGAACTGCTACAGAGTGTCCCCAGGAACACTCGTCTGAGTTTAAACACTTCCGCTGGAAACCAAAGTGCCCAGACTTGAACATTGTTGAGCATAACTGGGATGCCTTGCTAAATGCTGTTCAGAAGAGATCTCCACTCCCTCGCACTCTTAAGAATTTATGAACAGCCCTGCAGGATTCATGGTGTCAGTTCCCTCTAGGACTACTTCAGACAGTAATTGAGTCCATGCCACGTTGTGTTGCGGCACTTCCGCGTGCTCGCTGGCACCCTACACGTTAGTAGGCAGGCGTACCAGTGTCTTTGACTCTTCAGTGTACTAGCCATTCCCTTGAGGAAAAACCAACACTGCAGTTTTTGGATATATGTAGATGGTGTACAACTGTACCAGGCGTTCATGTCACCTTCCACGACTGACGTAACTTAGAAGCAGATGTCCTCTCCGATCCAGATTGTATACCAGTCAGATTCCTTTCAGAGTATGCTGATACAACACTTTCATATTTAGCAATTCCATACAAGCACTCATCCGTAGGAAGATCCATACCAAAATACTGGAAAGTTATACAAGTCATAACAATACCCGAGAAAGGAAATATGAGTAATCCGCCGAATTACATATCCATATCAGTAACGTCGATTTGCAGTAGGATTTTGGAACATATATTGTGAGTGTATCCATTGCGGATGACGCACTGCGACTGTGATTTAAGTTGACGATTTACCTGGTTATAAATACGCAACCAGTCGCTTTTTTACGATTTATTCAACCATGAATATGTCTTCGAGGTACTGCAGGCTCATCATCAGATGGAGATGCTACAAGAACGTTGGCGGAAATGACGGAAATTTAGTAATCGGTGATGAAACGTTTAGGAACTCAAAAGTGTATTGTTTTTTATGTTTCATGTACTTACAGTGCACTGCCATGTGGTATCTATATCAGATCTCTTCCAATAATGTACATTATTTAGCTACGTATCCAAAATTACGCAGCATTTAGCTGGTTTTACACTGATTCACAGAAAGTAAACACTAGATGTTTTTACAAAGAATACCGATATGGTACACATTACACTTTACTACTTCATGATCTTTCGCAGAAGATACGTTGTGTTACAGTACAAATATCACTAGTACTTGTTTCAGTAAATTTTGCTAAGTGCAGGAGTGTTTTTATATCGGCAACAAAATTTTTAATATCAGTTAACAGATGTGCAGAAGACAAACAGAGTGGATATTTAATAAATAATTTAAAACTTTTTGTAAGCTACAGAATACCATTGTTGCTACATGACACTTCAGTCTGGAACCGCGTGACCGCTACGGTCGCAGGTTCGAATCCTGCCTCCGGCATGGATATGTGTGATGTCCTTACGTTAGTTAGGTTTAAGTAGTTCTGAGTTCTAGGGGACTGATGACCACAGATGTTAAGTCCCATAGTGCTCAGAGCCATTTTGTTACAAGACAAGCAGACGCTCTCCTGCTAAACTTGCACAACTAGCACTTCTGGAAGAAAGGATATTGCGGAGACATGACTTAGCCACAGCCTGGAGGTTGTTTCTAGAATGATATTTTCACTCTACAGCCGAGTGTGCGTGCATATGAAACTTCCTGGCAGATTAAAACTGTGTGCCGGACCGAAACTCGAACTCGGGACTTTTCCCTTTCGAGGGCAAGTGCTCTACCAACTGAGCTACCCAAGCACGACTCACATAAACAACCTCCAGGCTATGGTTAAGCCATGTCTCCTCAATATCCTTTCTTCCAGGAGTGCTAGTTCTGCAAAGTTCGCAGGAGAGCTTCTGTGAAGTTTGGAAGGTAGGAGACAAGGTACTGGCAGAACTGAAGCTGTGAGGACGGGGCGTGAGAAGTGCTTGGATAGCTCAGTTGGTAGAGCACTTGCCCG
The DNA here is from genome assembly GCF_023897955.1 of Schistocerca gregaria. Taxonomy (NCBI): domain Eukaryota; kingdom Metazoa; phylum Arthropoda; class Insecta; order Orthoptera; family Acrididae; genus Schistocerca; species Schistocerca gregaria. The sequence continues at coordinate 428,217,625 of NC_064922.1, forward strand.
CGAAAGTCAAAGGTCCCGATTTCGAGTCTCGGTCCGGCACACAGTTTTAATCTGTCAGGAAGTTTCATATCACCGCACACTCCACTGTAGAGTGAAAATTTCATTCTAGAATTGTGAATGAACTCTAAGAAAACGATTTACTGACAAGTGGCCAACACGGATGTAGAAAATATCGTTCTTGTGAAACACAAATAGCTCTTTAATGTAATGAGTGCTGTCGGCGGGAGACGACAAATTGATTCCATATTGTTAGATTTCCTGAAGCCTTTTGACACCGTTCCCCACAAGCGACTTATACTTAAAGTGTGTGCCTATCGAGTATCGTCTCAGTTGTGCGACGGGATACGTGATTTACTGCCATAATGGTCACAGTTCGTAATAACTGAAGGAAGGAGTTATCGAGTGATATAAAAATAATATGTGGCATGCCCGAAGAAAGTATTACTGGCACTCTGTTGTTCCTAATCTATATAAACGATTTAGGAGACAATATGAAAAGCCCTCTTAGATTGTTTGCTGATTATGCTGTCATTTATCGTCATGTAAAGTCATCAGATGATCAAAACGAGTTGTAAAATGGTTTAGACAAGACATCTGTATCGTGCAAAAAGTGTCAATTGATCCCAAATCATGAAAAGTGTGAAGTTCCACATGAACGTTAAAATAATCCACTAAATTTAAGTTATACCATGAATCACACAAATGTATAGGTTGTAAACTCAGCAAATTACTTAAGGATTACAATTATGAATAACTTAAACTGGAAGGATCACAGAGATGTGGGATAGGCACCAGATAGGATTGACAGAAGACATCGGAAAAGGCCAAGAAAAAGTAGCCCGTTTTGTATTATTGCGAAGTAGGGGACAGAGTGCCTCCGATATACGAATTGGAATGGCTGTTGTTGAAGAAAGGAAATCTTCGCCGCCGGTAGGACCTTCTCATAAAAATTTCAGTCACCAACTTTCTCCTCAGAGAGTGAAAATATTTTGTTGGCACAGCACCCGCAAGAAAGATTTCAGTGGCTTTTTTTTTCGGCGCCCTGTTCGAGACTGGAACGGCACAGAAGTAGCTTAAAAGCGATTCGATAAAACATCTGCCAGACATTTAATTGTGAATTGCAGAGCAATCTTGTAGATGTGAATGTAGCTGGCAGTGAAGTGGTTTGAATTATTCGGTTATATGGAATCAGCCCAGTAAGACAGATCGACGTTGAGACGTGACAGAATTTCAGAAAGGCTTTTTATGCTGCTGGCAAGTGGCCACAACCAAACCGTGAATGAACGCGCGCAGTCCAACTTGTCAACAATGAATGCTACACTGCTGCAGCCTAGTACCGTGCTGTAAGCACAGGGACTGGAAGCGAGTGTTCGGCCTTGTCAGTGACAACTGCAGTTTCACGCCGGACAAGAATTGTTTTGGTAACACTGATTCGATGTCCATGATTCTCGCAAAAGGCCATTGCTCACAGCGGCACATAAACTCCAAGACTTCCATATACCTTTTTTTTTTTAGGTTTGATACGGACCGCCACGAATTCCTCTCCTGTGTTCCTGTGTCAACCTCTTCACTTCAGAGTAGCACTTGCAATCTGTCTTTCTCTACAGTTTCTGCCCTCTACAGCTCCCTCTAGCACCATGGAAGTCATTCCCTCATGTCTTAACAGATGCCCTGTCATCCTGTGCCTTCTCCTTGTCAGTGTTTTCCACAAATTCCCTTCCTCTCCGATTGTACGCAGAACCTCCTCATTCTTTACCTTATCAGTCCACCTGATTGTCAACATTCGTCTGTAGCACCACATCTGAAATGCTTCGATTGTCTTCTGTTCCGGTTTTCCCACAGTCCATCTTCCCCTAACACACAACGTTGTGCTAAAAGCGTACATTCTCACAAATTTCTTCCTCAAATTAAGGCCTATGTTTGATACTTGTAGACTTCTCTTGACCAGAAATACCCTTTCTGCGAGTGTTAGCCCTCTTTTGATATCCTCCGTGCTCCGTCCGTCATTGGTTAATCTGCCGCCTAGGTGGTAGAATTCTTTAACTTCATCTTCTACGTAACCATCAATCCTGGCGTTAAGATAATCGTTGTTCTCATTACTTTCGTCTTCCTTCGATTTACTCTCAATCCTTATTGTGAACTCATTAAACTGTTCATTAAACAGATCATGTAATTCTTCTTCACTTTCACTCAGAACAACAATGGAAAATGGAAATGAGCGTTTGGCGTCATTGGCCGGGAGGCCCCTTGCGGAGCAGGTGCTGCCCCCTCGGTGCAGCTCTTATTACATTCGACGCCACATTGGGCAGCCTGCGCGTCGGATGAAGATGAAATGATGATGAAGACAACACAATACTTACTGTCAGTCCCTGAGCGGAGAAAATCTCCGACCCATTCGGGAATCGAACCCGGGCTCTTAGGACGGCAATCCGTCTCGCTGACCACTCAGTTAACGGAGCGGACTAGCATAGCAATCTCGTCAGTGAATCGGATTACTGATATCGTTTCACCTTCAGTTTTAATCCCACCTCTTGAACCTTTCTTTTTTTTCCACCATTGTTAACCGGCCGGTGTGACTGAGGGGTTTTAGGCGCTTCAGTCTGGAACCGCGCGACCGCTACAGTGGCAGGTTCGAATCCTGCCTCGGGCGTAGATGTGTGTGATGTTCTTAGGTTAGTTAGGTTTAAGTAGTTCTAAGTCTAGGGGACTGATGACCTCAGATGTTAAGTCCCATAGTGCTCAGAGCCATTTGAACCATTTGAATCCATCATTGTTTCTTCGATGTACAGACTGAACAGTAGGGGCGAAAGACTACAATCCCCGTTTTACACCCTTTTTAATCCGAGCACTTCATTCTTGGTCATCTGCTCTTATTATTCCTTCTTGGCTCTTGTATATATTTTGTATCACCCGTCTTTCCCCATAGCTTACCCCTACTTTTCTCAGACTTTCGAGCATCTTGCACCATTTTACAATGTCGAACGTTTTTTCCAAGTCGGCAAATCGTATGAACGTGTATTGACATTTCTTCAGTCTTACCTCCATTATTAACTGCAACGCCAGTACTGCCTCTCTGGTAAATGGAAATGCCGTGTGATTAGGGGGTAAATCGTTCGCCTGGCGCAAGTCTTTCGAGTTGACGCCACGTCGGCGACTTGCATGACGATGGGGATAAAATGATGATGATAAGGACAACACAACACCCAGTCCCTGAGCGCAGAAAATCTCCGACCCAGCCGGGAATCGAACCCGGACCGTTAGTTGTGACATTCTGTCGCGCTGACCACACTTCACTGGTGCCTCTCTACCTTTCCTAAAGCCAAACGGATCATCTAACACATCCTCCATTTTCTTTTCTATGTGCCACGCAGTATGGAAACTGAACGTTACCTGACTATGGGTGTGTGGTAGAGTCCAGAAATGAGCTCTGTAGATTCGAATTCAACTCAACAGAGAGTGCTATAAGGTCATGGCCGAACTCGCCGTCTCAATGCGCGCGGAGGCTCGACTCACCAGTGTTCGCCGCTGCCCGTTTAATTGAAAACTCGTCACTTCAATCCGCTGTCGGTTACAAGCGGACTCGTCTCTTGGATAATGGAGAGCGGGGACACGAATTCGGAAGTGTAGCCACGAATTATATGTTATATACGCCCGTACAATGACAGAACGGTTAGCAGTGGAGTGGTGTAACTGACAGGCACCGAACGAAGGTGGACGTTCCGACTGGAGCAACAGAATTGTGCTTACGAGTCGATTGGACGGAAATGGTGCTGATAGTAGGCTGTCAGCTCTCATGGAATGGCATACACTTTCTCCACCAACGAACGGGTGTGCTCTGTGGTAACGGGCTTTGCTTAATAAAATCTTAAGACAAAAAGAAACGACGTAGCACGAAGAAATTATCCGAAAGGGACGGAAATCGGTAGATATGATGTACATGTGCGGAAAAAGAAATGACTACAATCTCAGAAAAATTGGATGATTTATTCTAGAGAAAGAGTTTCTCGAACTGAATAAGTCGATAACGCGTGGGTCACCTCTATCACTTACGCAGGTAGTTACTCGGATTGGCGTTGATAGATAGAGTTGTTGGATGTTCTCCTGAGAGCTGTCGTGCCAACAATTTCTGCACAAATGGCACGTAATCCCGAGCTGGCTGGAGGGCGCTGACCATAATGCTCCAAACGTTCTCAAATGGGGGGAGGTCCGGTGACCTTGTTGGCGAAGGTGTTGTTTGGCAAGAACGAAGACAAGCATTAAAAGTTCTCGCCGTGACCGGGCGGGTAATATCTTGCGGAAAAGTAAGCCCAGGATGGGCGACAGGTTGGTAACCCACCACCGTCCGTGGAGTCTGGAGACACGTCTTCGCTGGTCTCTGGCTATCAACTCGAAGCGTAACTCATCACTGAAGACAATTCTATTCCACTCAATGAGATTCCAGGCCGGGGACGTGTCTGGAGACGCCCCAGACGGTTGTGGGATACCAGCTTGACTGTCGCTCGCCATACTGCACGAGGAACGATTGCCTGGGGTGGAGTTCCTTTTCATAACAGGAACCCTTTGGTAGTCATCCCCAGTATCCTTACAGTGCAGCGGTGTGTCGACGGTATTCTACGCCCTGTTTTGTTGCCCTTCATGACAGACCATCCTGGGCTTACATTTCAGCAGGATAATGTGCGGTCGCACATGGCGGGAGAATCTATTGCTTATCAAATGATTCAAATGGCTCTAAGCACTATGGGACTTAACATCTGAGGTCATGAGCCCCCTAGAGTTGGAACTACTTAAACCTAACTAACCTAAGGGCATCAGAAACATTCTTGCCTGAGGCAGGACTCGAACCTGCGACCGTAGCAGCAGCGCGGTTCCAGACTGAAGCGCCTACAACCGCTCGGCCACTGCGGCCGGGTATTGCTTTGTTTGTGCTTGCTAAACCATAGCTTGGCCAGCAAGGGCTCCGGATCTCTCTCCACTTGAGAACATTTGGAACATTATGTGCCGGTTCCTCCAACCAACTGGGGATTTTGACCATCTAACGCTCCAACTGGACAGAATTTGGCACAATGTCCCTCAGGAGGACATCCAACAACTCCATCAATTCATGCCATCCCGCATAATCTGGAGCATTTCTTTCTAGACACATACTACGACGACAGGCTGAGCCTTACTATGCATACATGTCCGCAAGGAAGTAGCAGCCATATTCCATAAGCAATGTTGCGCTAGGGAAACGGTGAGTGGGCGCTCTAGTATGATATCTGGCGGGTCACCTTTGTTTTGGGCTGTGTTGTGATGATGGAACCTGAGTTTGAGGCTGTTTTACAGTACGCTGTGGTCACCTATCACTGACTTTTACTGTATACACTTGCGCTTCTGCCTCTTAAAAACAAAAATTAAATGAGCGTATGGAATCGTTGGCCGCGAGTCCCCATTCGGGGAAGTTCGGCCGCCAAGAGCAAGTCTAGTTCCAGTCAACGTTACATTCGGGGACTTGATGAGGATAAAATTATGATGAGGACAACACAACACCCGCTCCCCGAGCGGTGAAAATCTCCAACCCGGCCGCAAATCGAACTCGGACCCGCTTGTATGAGAGCCGAACACCTCACCCTCGAGCTAAGCAGGCGGAGCTCTCAAAGATTATTTCCACCTTTACGTTATTTCTCCTTAGTCCAGGATACATAAGAAGTTGGTTTTCTGAATACTGTGGTGCTTGTCTGTGGAATATTACTGATATTTAAGTTGTCTGAGGCACAAAGTAAAATTTTGGTCTATGTTTCGTACTGTTGCGTCTAATGTAAAACTTGTCAAGTGAACGTTAAGTCTTGTGTTACGGCTGATGCTTCACTCTCATTTTTTGAGGTGAGATTAGAAGTGTATTGTATCTCTCGTTGGACATTACAAGGAACCATTGCTCCTCACCTCAAAGCATTGATAGTGTCACTCTTCTTTATGAACGAGATCTAAAAAGTTACAATCGTGAAGCAAGCGCTACTGTCAGCCTCTTGCTTGTGTATTGTATGATTTGCTGTTGGACTGTGTCTAAGGTATGTATGTTTCAGGAAACGGACTGCATCATGTTCGAACTTATACTGTGAAGCTCGTTTAGATCGGATTGAAAGCGGACGTCAGTAGCCTCACGGATCGTTAAAAGATATTCCAGAAAATGTGGAATGTGTGACGTAAATGGTGCTGTGATTTCGACAGATCAATTTATCTTCCAACCAGCCTGTTTTTTTCCGAACTTGTTGTTCTCCTGAAAGGCTTTGTATCTTTATAAACAAAACTGAACAGGCTTTACGTAATTTTTTGGCAGTTTTTCGTGCTGTGAAACCTGTGTTGGTATTCTACTGTAATTAAGATTTGGGGAAATTATTTTACAGTTGTTGGGGCATTGTGGCAGGATTTCTTCGTTTTGGTAAGATATACACTGTCAGAGATATTGGCCGGTCTCCGTGAACAACATTATTACATTGATTTTAAGAACTTCTTGGCTTGATATTTTGTGAGTAAATATTTTCTATTTTGAAGAATAGATAGATGTGTGTTAATTCTGGAAGGGTATTAATTTTTGGACTTAATAAACTATTTCATATGTATTTTATGAAAACTGGAGGTGGAGGGAGGAGAAAGGAAAGGAAAGATAATGAACTACTCATATAAGCTGGATCGGGTCTTTATGTAGAATGAATGGCAACGAGTGAAAATGTGTGCCAGGCCGGAATTCTAACCTGGGCTCTCCTACTTTCTAGGCAGTTGCGTTAACCATCGCGCCATCCGGACACAGTGTTTATCGCAATTGCGCAAACTATCTCGGCACACCTCCTAGCTGACCCACATTCCCACCTAGCTAGGCGAATCAATTCCACCACGCATGCATATCATGTTTCATATGCATATTAAATCAAATGGATTCTATGAGATAACCTTTAGTTATACTGCTGTCCTAACGTCGCAATCAGCCAAGGCAACTTGGGTAGGGTGCTGAAATGAACTAACTGCACACTGAGTACCTGGCTATGCCCAGGAATGTATTTATTCCAATCTTCCATTAGTTCAACTCCTCTTTCTCCCTCTCTCTGTCCATTTCCACCTCCTGCTGTCTCTAGCCCTCTCCTCCTCCCCCTCTCTCTGTCCACTTCCTCTACCCCCACTATCTGTCAAACTTCTCCTCCCACTATCTCTATCCGTCTCCTCCTCTTCCTCTCTCATTCCGCTGCTCCTCCCCCTTCTGTCCCTTTGTCCTTTCCTTTTCGTCCATCTCATCCTCTTCTTCTATACATCTCCTGCTCCCCATTCACCATCTACTCACCACCTCTAAGCCATTTCCTCCACCCCCTTCATTTCCTCCTCACCCTCTCTAAGTCCATTTCCCCCTTCCTGGTCTCTCCATCCAGTTCCTCCCCCCTCTCTCTCCATCTCCTCCTTGTCCCCTTCTCTGTCCATTCCCCCTCCCTCCCCATTTCCCCTGTCCATGTCTTCTTCCATTTTCTCCTTCCACATTATCATCCTGAACCCAATAGGAAGATGCTGGTTCTTACACACACAGTATTTCTTTCCAGGTAGTAAGTAATATGTGTACCAACTTCGGTTGAAATCGATCAAGGATGTTAGGAGGACCTATTCCTGCGCCTTTGTCCACGTACACAATTTTCACACAAATACTACACATACACTCCTGGAAATTGAAATAAGAACACCGTGAATTCATTGTCCCAGGAAGGGGAAACTTTATTGACACATTCCTGGGGTCAGATACATCACATGATCACACTGACAGAACCACAGGCACATAGACACAGGCAACAGAGCATGCACCATGTCGGCACTAGTACAGTGTATATCCACCTTTCGCAGCAATGCAGGCTGCTATTCTCCCATGGAGACGATCGTAGAGATGCTGGATGTAGTCCTGTGGAACGGCTTGCCATGCCATTTCCACCTGGCTCCTCAGTTGGACCAGCGTTCGTGCTGGACGTGCAGACCGTGTGAGACGACGCTTCATCCAGTCCCAAACATGCTCAATGGGGGACAGATCCGGAGATCTTGCTGGCCAGGGTAGTTGACTTACACCTTCTAGAGCACGTTGGGTGGCACGGGATACATGCGGACGTGCATTGTCCTGTTGGAACAGCAAGTTCCCTTGCCGGTCTAGGAATGGTAGAACGATGGGTTCGATGACGGTTTGGATGTACCGTGCACTATTCAGTGTCCCCTCGACGATCACCAGAGGTGTACGGCCAGTGTAGGAGATCGCTCCCCACACCGTGATGCCGGGTTTTGGCCCTGTGTGCCTCGGTCGTATGCAGTCCTGATTGTGGCGCTCACCTGCACGGCGCCAAACACGCATACGACCATCATTGGCACCAAGGCAGAAGCGATTCTCATCGCTGAAGACGACACGTCTCCATTCGTCCCTCCATTCACGCCTGTCGCGACACCACTGGAGGCGGGCTGCACGATGTTGGGGTGTGAGCGGAAGACGGCCTAACGGTGTGCGGGACCGTAGCCCAGCTTCATGGAGACGGTTGCGAATGGTCCTCGCCGATACCCCTGGAGCAACAGTGTCCCTAATTTGCTGGGAAGTGGCGGTGCGGTCCCCTACGGCGCTGCGTAGGATCCTACGGTCTTGGCGTGCATCCGTGCGTCGCTGCGGTCCGGTCCCAGGTCGACGGGCACGTGCACCTTCCGCCGACCACTGGCGACAACATCGATGTACTGTGGAGACCTCACGCCCCACGTGTTGAGCAATTCGGCGGTACGTCCACCCGACCTCCCGCATGCCCACTATACGCCCTCGCTCAAAGTCCGTCAACTGCACATACGGTTCACGTCCACGCTGTCGCGGCATGCTACCAGTGTTAAAGACTGCGATGGAGCTCCGTATGCCACGCCTAACTGGCTGACACTGACGGCGGCGGTGCACAAATGCTGCGCAGCTAGCGCCATTCGACGGCCAACACCGCGGTTCCTGGTGTGTCCGCTGTGCCGTGCGTGTGATCATTGCTTGTACAGCCCTCTCGCAGTGTCTGGAGCAAGTATGGTGGGTCTGACACACCGGTGTCAATGTGTTCTTTTTTCCATTTCCAGGAGTGTACCTTTGCGCTTTGAAACCATGAGAAGCACGAATGCAATTGAGGCGGGGGAATAGATTTTGGGGATACTTTTTTTGTTAAGGATCCGACAATCAACAACTGGAAGCATCCCATCCTGCGACTTGCGCACTACGAATGTAGCAGCACGGGGATTTAGATGGCCTAATAACTCCTCCACGTAGCATTTCTCTAATCATGGTCCGTAACGCTTTCATTTGAGGGGGAAACAACCTGTGTGGTGACGGCCTCACGGGAATGTTATTCGTCAACTCGATCTTATACTCTGCTTCTTTCATTTCACCTAGCCTATCAGAGAGCACATCACTAAACTGTCCACATAATTTAGCACTCTGCCCCCTCTGTTCGGAAGGCAAATGCCCAAGATCATACACAGCAACATCCGTGTCCACTGAATTAATTACATACTTCTGGCGCAACACAAAACCATTGACTACATGTTTACAGAATTTAATAATCTTTTGGAGAGCAAAATTCAAAATAAAATCTTTTCTTACTCCACTGTGGACCCAATCCCACCTTACAAATAAAGTATGCACCTAGGACAGCCGGCACTGAAAGGCTGTTGGCCACTCTTCACGAAACCATCCACGTAAAATCATCAACCCGAATCTTAACCTTAGTTGTCCCCAAAATTTGCATTTATTCGGAATTGGCTTATAGGACTCAATTCCACCCGACGCTTCAGGTAATCTACAATGCTCCCTGTGTGTTAACACAAGTCCTCCTTGAGCAAGGGGACAGAGCTTCCGGTATCATGAAGAGCACAAAGAGGCTCTTCGTTTTAGACATTCACACAAAAGGGATTTGCGCTCCTCGGAGATCGCCAAAATTCTTTTCAAAAGCCCCTTCTTCGTGATCCCCACTTAAGGTACCATCAACTGTCATAAAACTCCCTCGCGCTGTACAATTTCTCGCAATATGCCCTAAAGCATTTTACTACAGATGATGCCATAAGCCGGCTGGTGTTACTATTTGGGTTTCCTTGCCACGAGGTAAATCATTCTTCCCATTCCCGATCATCGTGCACTACAGTTAGCTCACGACTCATTAACTATTCTAACTGACGAAGGTTATGTGGCTGCTCGCAAAACAACGCGCTAGAGCTGTCAGAGGGTCACATTCCTTGCAAAATGTTTTCAACTATTTCCCTCTCATTGTAACTTAAACACAAACTGCTAGCGCTGCCTTTTATCCTTTTGATTCCTAAGGGCCTGGGTTTGGTTCCGTACTGGGTCGGAAATTTTTCTTCGCTAAGGGTCTGGTTGTTGTGATTTCCTAATTATCATCATTTCATTCCCATCGACGCGCAAGTCTCCGAAGTGGCGTCAAATCTAAAAACTTGCACAGCGCGAATGGTCTACATTTACATTTTATTTACATACTTCTCTAATATTTCACCAGAATACTGCACAGCAAGATAGCTTTTGCCGACCTCATGTCCGACGCGGGCGATCAAATAATTATTACAAATTAGCTAACGAAATGCAGTGAATGACAGTCGACGATGCATTGACTCAACCAACGTCTGTTCTAGTCGCCCACTGACCATGCGGTTCAGTAATTGGTAACAACTTTCTGCACTTCATCCAAAAACTCCCCTCTATCTTGCCATTCCAACAGAAATTTTAGCGATCTCAGTACCTCATCAGTGGAATCCAATGACAAAACCGCTGCTCCCTGCAATAGTACCCCTAACTCAACAAATAAATCGGACATTACTGCAGAAGAAGACCCACGAGATGTTTGCTCCATCATTGGATGACACATCTCCCCTGACGCAACGTCCCCTACACGAGCTAACATCCCCTGAATTCGCACCAGCAGTTCATCGAGCTGCTCACACAGCGCCCTGCATAACAGGTTGGACGGTTTGACGAAACACAGATCCTGCACCCTCCCAACGTAATGCATAACCCGAGCTTTAATTCTGTTAACTTGCGAACGAGACGCCTCGATAACCTCAAAAAAGAAAATAGTTGATTCTAATTCCAAAAACGCAAGTTCAATGCTGGTAACGGCGTCACTCACCTGTGCTTCCTGCAAGTCCGATGGGCCTACCGGACGACCAACAACCTCCAGCACACGCCGCGCTGACTCGGCCGCACTGTCCAATGTATCAGCCCCGAGAATGTTTATCTCGTAAACTAACTCTTCCTTCCACAGTTCCGTCGTCCCGAACACCTCCCTCGTAGCATGCTCAAACAGAACCACAACAAGTAATATCTGCTAATATGAAAACAACCGATATATGAAAGTAAAAGAAGGTTTACTCTGATATCAGACTCACGCCACCACACCCAAACCACCCTCTCTTCTACCAAAGTGTAGGAGAACTAGTGAATAGAAGGGGTAGGAGGAAGTGGGCGCGACATTCTTTTGGACAACTTCTATTTATTACAACTTTAAACACAGCAAAACCCCAAGGTCAGCAGTAAGGGAATTGGTTAATATAATCTTTCAAACTCTGAAGGTGGCAGGGGTAAAATACAGGGAGCGAAAGGCTATTTACAATTTGTACAGAAAACAGATGGCAGTTATAAGAGACGAGGGGCATAAAGGGAAGCAGTGATTGGGAAGGGAGTGAGACAGGGTTGTAGCCTCTCCCCGATGTTATTCAATCTGTATATTGAGCAAGCAGTAAACGAAACAAAGAAAAATTCGGGGTAGGTATTAAAATCCAGGGAGAAAAAATAAAAACTTTGACGTTCGCCGATGACATTGTAATTCTAGCAGAGACAGCAAAGGACCTGGAAGAGCAGCTGAACCGATTGGAAAGTGTCTTGAAAGGAGGGTATAAGATAAACATCAACAAAAGCAAAACGAGAATAATGGAATGTAGTGGAATTAAATCGGGTGATGCTGCAGGAATTAGATTAGGAAATGAGACGCTTAAAGTAGAAAATGAGTTTTGGTATTTGGTGAGAAAAATAACTGATGATGGTCGAAGTAGGGAGGATATAAAATGTAGACTGGCAATGGCGAGGAAAGCGTTTCTGAAGAAGAGAAATTTCTTAACATCGAGTATAGATTTAAGTGTCAGGATGTCGTTTCTGAAAGTATTTTTATCGAGTGTAGCCATGTATGGAAGTGAAACGTGGACGATAAATAGTTTAGACAAGAAGAGAATAGAAGCTTTCGAAATGTGATGCTACAGAAGCATGCTGAAGATTAGATGGGTAGATCACATAACTAATGAGGAGGTATTGAATAGAATTGGTGAGAAGAGAAATTTGTGGCACAACTTGACTAGAAGAAGGGATCGGTTGGTAGAACATATTGTGAGGCATCAAGGGATCACCAATTTAGTACTGGAGTGCAGCATTGAGGGTAAAAATCGTAGAGGGAGAGCAAGAGATGAATACACTGAACAGATTCAGAAGGATGTAAGTTGCAGTAGGTACTGGGAGATGAAGAAGCTTGTACGGGATAGAGTAACATGGAGAGCTGCATCAAACCAGTCTCAGGACTGCAGACCACAACAACAACAATGGTTGACACAATAAATGATAATGATGTTGATAATGACACAAAGTTTCAAACTGTTGATTCCAATGGCTTAAGTCAGTTGGACTTATAATTGAATTAGTTGAACACCCCAACTCATACACAGTTAAATGATTTTGAGACTTCACCACTTTACATAACGAAATATTTGACACTGCATTAATGAACAAGACTGTCACGAAAGTTCTATTCCAAAGGCAGCCCACACTAATTGTCTGTTTATCAAAAGAACAAATTTGCTTGCATAATATGGAACCGGTACAATAACCAGATGCGACTTCCGCTAAAATACATCGGCTAAGTCCTTCAGCAGTGCCCGACAAGTTACAATACCAGCGGGAAGTTTTTCCAAACCACTTACAAAATCATAGTCAAGTTCAGTGGCAGCGGCACTGACACGGATACCGACCAAAAGGTGAACGCGGCGGCGCGGCGAGCGGCGTGCTGTAGGAAGGCGAGCTGAATCTTCGACTCTTGCAGACGGACGATTGGATCCCAAGAAATATCGTGATGTGGAAGGCAGGGACCGCGCCACAACAAGTCCTGACGAGGTGGAGCGGGAAATCAAGTCGCCGCAACTCGTGATGACTTAATGTCGGCACTATAACGTCATCACAAGACGTCACTGATACCTGGGTGACCATAGCCACCACTTCCAGTATTTCTTACAAACAGGTAACTAAATGTTTTTTAACATTACTATTATCTATTCTTTTTTAATTAGTTCATTGTTAGTTGAATCTCTGGCCTGAGGTGTATTGATTTTATGTGGCAGTCCCTGTACGACGGCAGTTCGGAAACTAAGGTCCGATTGGTCGCGAGATGGAAACGACTGCAAAAATCCGATGAAGCTTTGCACAGATGTGTTGGGCACTGTCTCTAGTAGTCGATCGCGTCGCATGGGTCTTTCCAGTTCTGAGCACACCGTGAGCACATAGAGATGCCCATAACTGTAGTGGCTCCCGGCAAGTATGAGAGCCCGCTGTGAAGTTCCGCCTGATTTCATGCAAGCCCACGTAAAGTACCTGTCATGCATTTCCTTCTTCATGACAGCTCTCGGTGGCACACTGCAGGGGCCATGAGGACGCCCCTGTAGTGTTTTTGATGCGAATTAGTTAATCAACCACCATAGAGCCCGGGCTCGGCTCCCTCCGAAGTTAATCTCCGCTCACATGGACTGAGGCTATGACGACAACATTGTGGCACAGAGACGAACTGCAGAGCAGTGTAGTGAAGTGGCGGGAAGCACTGACGGCTGTGTTCTGTGACGAGGGTTCTGTGACATTGCTACCACAAATGTTTAAGTCGGAGCTGTGACTATGTAGGGAGGTAGCTGGAAGGTATAGCAACCTTCTGTAAATAACACATTTTTTACTTTCATTGTAGTCTCCATTTGCACTATCTGGCTGTACTAGGCCTTGTCCTTCAGACATGCATGCATGTCTGAAGAACTGCGGAGTACACCGTAAAATACAGACGATGTAAATAATACGAGGCGTGTTTTTTTAAGTAAGGTCCGTTTTGTTGTACACAGTAGTAGTTCGCGCGCATACCGCAACGAGCGCGTGCGTCGTGTACCGGCATGCCTCGGGGACAACTGCGCCCAGTTTCAGCTCTGTAGCTAACCTGTACGGTTCTGTTCTGTGCTTTCAAAATGTTTAAGACTATCAGCTCGTCCGCCGCGTGTGAGGTTCGCTCAGTGACACGGTTTTTGTCAGCAAGGAACTTGTCTGCTGCAGAAATTCGTCGACAGATTTGCGAGTGTACGGTGATAGCCGGCCGGGGTGGCCAAGCGGTTCTAGGCGCTACAGTCTGGAACCGCGCGACCGCTACGGTCGCAGGTTCAAATCATGTCTCGGGCATGGATGTGTGTGATGTCCGTTAGGTTTAAGTGGTTCTAAGTTCTAGGGGACTGATGACCTCAGAAGTTAAGACCCATAGGGCTCAGAGCCATTTGAACCATTTATTTGTACGGTGATACATGAGTGAAAGCAAAGTGCGTAAGTGGGTACGAGAAGTCAAAGATGGCCGTGACAACGTCCATGATGAGGACGGCTCCGGTCGCCCTTCTTTGATTACAGACGATTTCGGGGCTTCAGTTGAAGTGAGGATTCGTGAGAACAGGCGCTTCACAATAACAGGCCTCTCAAACGAATTTTCTGACGTATCGAGATCAGTGCTTTACAACATTGTTTCTGAACAAGTAAAGTTTAGAAAACTGTGCTCCCGTTGGGTCCCGAAATTCCTAACAGAGGACCACAAAAACCTAAGATTTGAGTGTGAAATGAAGTTCTTGACTCGTTATCACGAAGAAGGTGACGTCTTCTTGAGTCAGATCGCAACTGGAGACGAAGCATGGGTTTCGCATATCACGCCTGGGCATTGAGTCAAACAGAGCTTGGATGGCGTGTACAGTTACAGCTGCCCATGCAGCTTCAACAGAGCATGAAATGGAACACACAAACTCGCCTGTAAAGGTGAAGGCCAAACAGACTCTGTCGCAGCGCAAAATCATGGCGTCTGTGTTTTGGGATAGGCGTAGTGTTTTTTTGGTCGACTTCATGCAACGAGGAACCACTATCAATGCAGAAGAGTACTGCCAAACCCTGAGAAAGCTACGCAGAGCGATTCAAAACAAAAGACGCGGCATGCTGACAGAGGGAATTGTCCTTCTCCATGACAATGCACGACCTCACACTGCAGGCCAGACACGCGATTAATTAGACAGTTTTGGCTGGGAAGTTTTAGACCACCCAACCTACAGTCCTGATCTTTCGCATGCGGTTCCTCAACCTCAAACAACACCTCAGTGGAAACCATGACAGTGATGACGTCGACGTGAGAACGGCAGTCAACTCTTGGTTAGCGGAGCAAGCGGCAAGTTTTTATGAAGACGGTATTTTAAAATTGGTTGAGAGGTATGATACGTGTTTCAACAAAATTGGCAACAATGTCGAAGAACAGAGTGAAGTACACTACTGGCCATTAAAATAGCTACACCGAGAAGAAATGCAGATGATCAATGGGTATTCATTGGACAAATATATTATACTAGAACTGACATGTTATTACATTTTCACGCAATTTTGGTGCCTAGGTCCTGAGAAATCAGTAACCAGAACAACCACCTCTGGCCGTAATAACGGCCTTGATACGCTTGATTATTGAGTGAAACAGAGCTTGAATGGCGTGTACAGGTACATCTGCACGTGCAGCTTCATCACGACACCACAGTTCATCAAGAGTAGTGACTGGGGTATTGTGAGGAGCCAGTTGCTCGGCCACCATTACCAGACGTTTTCAGTTGGTGAGAGATCTGGAGAATGTGCCGGCCAGAGCAGCAGTCGAACATTTTCTGTAGCCAAAAAGGCCCGTACAGGACCTGCAACATGCGGTCGTGCATTATCCTGCTGAAATGTGGGGTTTCGCAGGGATCGAATGAATGGTAGAGTCACGGATCGTAACACATCTGAAATATAACGTCCACTGTTCAAAGTGCCGTCAGTGCGAGCAAGAGGTGACCGACACGTGTAACCAATGGCACCCCATACCATCACTCCGGGTGATACGCCAGTATGGCGATGACGAATACACGATTCTAATGTCCTTTCACCGCGATGTCGCCAAACACGGATGCGACCATCATGATGCTGTAAACAGAACCTGGATTCATCCGAAAAAATGACGTTTTGCCACTCGTACACACATGTTCGTCGTTGAGTACACCATCGCAGGAGCTCCTGTCTGTGATGCTGGGTCAAGGGTAACCGGAGGCATGGTCTCCTAGCTGATAGTCCAAGCTGCTGGAAACGTCGTCGAACTGTTCGTGCATATTGTTGTTGTCTTGCTAACGTCCCCATCTCTTGACTCAGGGATCGAGACGTGGCTGCACGATCCCTTACAGCCATGCAGATAAGATGCCTGTCATCTCGACTGCTAGTAATGCGAGGTCGTCGGGATCCAGCACTGCGTTCCGTATTACCCTCCTGAACCCACCGATTCCATATTCTGCTAACAGTCATTGGATGTCGACCAACGCGAGCAGCAATGTCGCGATACGATAAACCGCAATCGTGATAAGCTACAATCCGACTTTTATCAAAGTCGGAAACGTGATGGTACACATTTCTCCTCCTTGCACGAGGCATCACAACAACGTTTCAACAGGCAACGTCGGTCAACTGCTGTTTGTGTATGAGAAATCGGTTGAAAACTTTCCTCATGTGAGCACGTTGTAGGTGTCGCCACCGGCGGCAACCTTGTGTGAATGCTCTGAAAAGCTAATCATTTACATATTACAGCATCTTTTTCCTGTCGGTTAAATTTCGCGTCTGTAGAACGTCTTCTTCCTAGTGTAGTAATTTTAATGGCCAATAGTGTATTATCATGCTACCTGTTGACTCAGGGATCGAGACGTGGCTGCACGATTTTAATGGCCAGTAATGTATGTATTTTCTGAAAAAAAGTTACTTTTTTGAAATAGGTTTTCGTTGTGTACTTACGTTCAAACGGGCGTTACTTAGAAAACGCGCCTCGTATATTTGGCCTGCTCCGTACACAGATGGAAAGGGAACTTCAACGTGTGGTATAAATGGAAGAAAACTCAGCCATGGATTTCACTGGTCAGTTCACTTGTAGATCGTGCTGCAAAGGGTCTGTTGCCCTGTACATTAGGAGGAGCAGTAGTTGTGAGTGGACAGAGCGGAAGTGGAGGCGGTGAGAGGCGGGTTGCCGCAGGCTGGGCCTGCGACCTTCGCCGCCGGCAGCGGCCGGTGCTGCCGCCGCGGTAGAGAGAAAGCGGCGTCGGCCACATTTGCGCGCCGGCTCCGCCGCTGCGGCTGCGGCGGGCTGGCGCGTGCGCGCTCGCGCTGGCGCAACGTGAATGGCCGGCAGGCCAGCCGCAGCGCGGCGCGGCGCGGCGCGGTTATGCAACGCGCCGGCACGGCACGGAACACGGCGGCTCGCGGCTCCTCCATTCATCGATTTCCCTGGCCCGGCGCGGCGCGGCCTGCCCTCGGCGGCCTCATTGCGGCGCGAGCGCGCCATTCACAGGTGCGCCGCCGAACCGAGCCGAGCCGAGGCACGCGGTCGCCAGTCGTTGGCGACCTCACGGGCGCTTCCTGCACACGCGACGGAGCGCGCACCTTTCCAACGAGGTGACGAACGTGCCCTCACCGGCTTCATTCGAATTGACAGAGTGCTTAGAGAAAAGACCAGAACTTCAGCCGGCCGGTGTGGCCGTGCGGTTTTAGCCACTTCAGTCTGGAACCGCGTGACCGCTACGGTCGCAGGTTCGAATCCTGCCTCGGGAATGCATGTGCGTGATGTCCCTAGGTTAGTTAGCTTTAAGTAGTTCTAAGTTCTAGGGGACTGATGGCCTCAGCAGTTAAGTCCCATAGTGCTCAGAGCCATTTGAACCATTTTTTGAACTAGAACTATCAACCGCGTTTGAGAAAATCGACACTGAAAATTGTAGACCTGCAGAAAATCCAAAGAGAGTTAATAGCCGGTAAAGCAGATGCTAGACTGAGATTCATTGGAAGAATCCTAAGGAAATGCAATCCGAAAACAAAGGAAGTAGGTTTCAGTACGCTTGTTCGCCCACTGCTTAAATACTGCTCAGCAGTGTGGGATCCGTACCAGATAGGGTTGATAGAAGAGATAGAGAAGATCCAAAAGAGAGCAGCGCGCTTTGTTGCAGGATCATTTAGTAATCGCGAAAGCGTTACGGAGGTGATAGATAAACTCAAGTGGAAGACTCTGCAGGAGAGACGCTCAGCAGCTCGGTACGGGCTTTTGTTGAAGTTTCGAGAACATACCTTCACCGAAGAGTCAAGCAGTATATTCCTCCCTCCTACGTATATCTCGCGAAGAGAGCATGAGGATAAAATGAGAGAGATTAGAGCCCAAACAGAAGCATACCGACAATCCTTCTTTCCATGAACAATACGAGACTGGAATAGAAGGGAGAACCGATAGAGGTACTCAAGGTACCCTCCGCCACATACCGTCAGATGGCTTGCGGAGTATGGATGTAGATGTAGATGTAGAAGAGGTTCTGGTAGTATGTGAAGTATGCTAGCGTCAAGACACAATCAATGTCTTCTGCGCGTGATAACAATGGGAATACTATCGAAGACAGTGCTGCCAAATCAGATTTGCTAAACACATCATTCCGAAATTACCATAGAAAACGAAGTAAATACTCCAAAATTCTAATGAAGAACAGCTGCCAACATGAATAAATTAGAAAAAGCTTAAATAAGGAAGTCTTCAGGTCCAGGGTATAGAGTCATGGAAATAAGTATTCATACATACAACAAGAAAATAATAATTCCAATCGCAAAGAAAGCAGGTGTTGACAGATCTGAAAATTACCGCACTATCAGTTTAATAAGTCACAGCTGCAAAATACTAAAGCGAATTCTTCACAGACCTCGGGGTAAATCAGTTTGGGTTCCGTAGAAATGTTGGAACACGTGAGGCAATACTGACCGTGCGACTTCTCATAGAAGCTACATTAAGAAAACACAAACCTACGTTTCTAGCATTTGTAGACTTAGAGAAAGCTTTTTACGATGGTGGCTGCAATACTCTCTTTCAAATTCTGAAGGTGGCAGCGGTAACATACAGGGAGTGAAAGACTATTTACAATTTCTATAGAAAGCAGATGGCAGTTATAAGAGTCGAGGGACATGAAAAGGAAGCAGTGGTTGCGAAGGGAGTCAGACAGGGTTTTAGCCTCTCCCCGATGTTATTCAATCTATATATTGAGAAGGCAGTAAAGGAAATAAAAGAAAAATTCGGAGTTGGAATTAAAATCCATAGAGAAGAAATAAAAACTTTGAGGTTCGCAGATGACATTGTAATTCTGTCAGAGACAGCAAAGGACTTGGAAGAGCAGTTGAACGGAATGGATAGTGTCTTGAAAGGAGGATATAAGATGAACATCAACAAGAGCAAAACGAGGATAATTGAATGTAGTCTAATTATGTCAGGTGATGCTGAGGGAATTATATTAGGAAATGAGACACTTAAAGTAGTAAATGAGTTTTGCTATTTGGGGAGCAAAATAACTGATGATGGTCGAAGTAGAGAGGATATAAAATGTAGACTGGCAATGGCAAGGAAAGCGTTTCTGAAGAAGAGAAATTTGTTAATATCGAGTATAGATTTAAGTGTCAGGAAATCGTTTCTGAAAGTATTTGTATGGAGTGTAGCCACGTGTGCAAGTGAAACATGGACGATAAATAGTTTAGACAAGAAGAGAATAGAAGCTTTCAAAATGTGGTGCTACAGAAGAATGCTGAAGATTAGATGGGTAGATCACATAACTAATGAGGAGGTATTGAATAGAATTGGGGAGGAGTTTGTGGCATAACTTGACTAGAAGTAGGGATCGGTTGGTAGGACATGTTCTGAGGCATCATGGGATCACCAATTTAGTACTGGAGGGCAGCGTGGAGGGTAAAAATCGTAGAGGGAGACCAAGAGATGAATACACTAAGCAGATTCAGAAGGATGCAGGCTGCAGTATGTACTGGGAGATGAAGAAGCTAGCACAGGATAGAGTAGCATGGAGAACTCCATCAAACCAGTCTCAGGACTGAAGACCACAACAACAAACAACAGTAGGTGGTGACAAACTACGATGGTGTGTTGGGATATTAAATCACCCACAGCGCCGATACGAATAAGTACGATGATGTAGCGTCAGATAACCATATTCATGGTAATGTAGCTTCCCGTATGCCACGAATCTATTCTGGGAACATAAAATATGTTACACTCCGCACGGCCCACAACAGGGCAAAATGTACTCATACAGCGCACTACTTTCAACCAAACAAAAGGCTGACGCAGCCCCGGAGCGCACGCCACACTTGTGTAGTCGTGTGGCGGCCGTGAAGCAACAGCACGTGGGACGTGGGAACCGTGGAACAGCAGAATGGGCCGCAAGGGGAAGGAAACGACCATCGAGGAACGAAACATCGTTGTCGCCCAATATCTTCAACACAAATCGTATGCCCAAATTGCGAACATCATAGGACGAAGCCGAGCGACTGTGCAATTTATCATTAAGCGATATAAGGACAGACATGTAGTAATAAACAGTGAACGACACGGTCGTCCACAGAAGCTTACAACAAGAGAGACCAGAATACTACTAAGAATCATCAAGAAAAACTCGAAAACGACTGCGTCGACACTATCCGCATATGTACATGACCACTTCCGAAAGGACATCACTCCAAGGGTAGCTCGTACCATTCTCAATCGTTCTGGCTTCAGAGCTAGGGTCCCGAGACGAAACCCTACATCAGCCAAAAGAACACGTAGTGGCGGATGTAATTCGCAAAACAGCATGTATCAAAGACAGCATACTTCTGGGATACTGTATTGTCTAGTGATGAAAGCAAATTTAATATCGTGCACAATGAAGGTAGGATCTTGGTCTGGAGAAGGCCGAATACAGACCTCGACCGGTGAAGCACGGAGGTGGTGGAGTGATGGTATGGGGCTGTCTCTCAGCCTCCGATGTCGGAAAATTAGTGCTTGTGGAAGGTACCATGGACAGATTTGTGTATATGAACATTCTCAAACAGAACTTACAACATGGTGTTGATGCCTTGGGTCTTCTTAGAAATTATTTCTTCCAACAGGACAATGATCCCAAACATACGGCGCAAATTCTCCGGCTGTGGTTGCTCTACAACACTCCACACACTCTTAAAACACCAGCCCAGAGTCCGGACCTGAATCCCATCGATCATTTGTGAAGTGAGCTGGATACACGAGTGAGAAAACACGACATCCGTAGTAAGGCCTCTTTGAAAGAGGCTCTCCTTCGAGAATTGGAAGGTATCACGTCCGAAACTACAAGAAAATTGGTCCATTCCATGCCACGGAGGTTGCGAGAAGTAATACATCGAAAGGGTATGCATACGAAGTATTAAACATGTTATGACATTGTTAGAAGTGTCATCTTCTGTTGGTGTATGAATGCTTAATTCCCAGCGCAGTAGAGAACTTGGCAGTCGTTTTTGTATTTTGTTTTATAAAGGCTTGTTCAATCTCGTTCTATATACCAGCATAGCTGCATTGGCGACTGGCCAATGTGTATTGTGCATATCCAATTAGTGTTTTTGGTTTCGTATTGTCAACAAAGGCAGTTTACTTTTTCACAGTCTAGTGTATGAATACTTATTTCCATAACTGTGTACCATTTAAGTTCCTTTCAGACTATGCTGATAAAAAAGCTCCATGCTAACAATCATATAAAACCGTTCGCTCGACGAAAAATCAATACCGAAGACCTAGAAAGTTGCACATGTCACACCATATTCAAGAGAGGTAGTAGGAGTAAAATGGTTCAAATGGTTCTGAGCACTATGGGACTTAACTGCTAAGGTCATCAGTCCCCTAGAACTTAGAACTACTTAAACCTAACTAACCTAAGGACATCACACACATCCATGCCCGAGGCAGGATTCGAACCTGCGACCGTAGCGGTTGCGCGGTTCCAGACTGCAGCGCCTAGTAGGAGTAATCCACTAAATTAATCATTGTATCGATACTCATCAGGATACTGTGTTCGTACATTATGAATTATCTCGCGAAAACGGTCTAATGACACACAGTCAACACGGATTTAGGAAACATCGTTCTTGTGAAACACAACTAGCTCTTTACTCGCACAAAGTGTCGAGTGCTATTGACAAGGGATTTCAAACTGATTCCGTATTTCTGGATTTCCGGAAGGCTTTTGACACTGTACCACACAAGCGGCTTGTAGCGAAATTGCCTGCTTATGAAATACCGTCTCAGTTATGTAAGTGGATTCGTGCTTTCCTATCAGAGAGGTCACAGTTCGTAGTAATTGACGGAAAGTCAACGAGTAAAACAGAAGTGGTTTCTTGCGTCCCCCATAGGTCCTCTGCTGTTCCTTTTCGACATCGACGATTTAGGAGACAATCTGAGCAGCCGTCTTAGGTTGTTTGCAGATGACTTCGAGGGTTATAGACTAACAAAGTCATCAGAAGATCATAACAAACTGCAAAACGATTTAGAAAAGTTATCGGCATGGTGCGAAAATAGGCAGTTGACCCTAAATAACGAAACGTTTTTCATTACAAGACGGCTCAGAGACAACATTTAGAAGTCTTCACATGAGGATGAAACATCTGGAAATAGGAAGAAGGAGGAAATGTGACAAGTGTAGCCCAGGAGTTTGGTACTGCTCGGCATTGTTTCATGTGCATTGAGAGCATTCTGAAAAACAGACATTGCTGCCCTAAGGTGCTCGACCACAGTCATCTATAGCAGCAAGTGACGACTATATTGTGCACCAGAACTATATTATGCACCAGGCAAGAAGGGACCTACGAAAAACAACTGGTGCAATTAAAACCCCATTTAACATGGCTGCAAGGCACACAGAGTGACGGTACACAGTGGCACAGCGACATCACGGGTGTGGCCTCTCGTCCGATGACCAATACGTTGTGTTCCGTTGAGACCTGCACATCTCCAGCACCTTTACGGTGGTGCTGAGAGCAGAGTCAGATTGAGCAGTTATTTTGGATGTACCTTCATATGTCGAGAGGTGGGAGCACAGATGTACCCAGGAATATCATCGAATTTGTTCGTTTTGGTGGTCCATCTGTTATGGTGTTGGGAAGCATAATGTTGAAGGGGCGTATTGACTTCCAAATCTTGGAAAACGGTACACTCACTGACCAGTGCTGGTGTGACACTGTACTCCTTCCCCATGTGCGTCTTTCAGGGGTGCATGCGGCCCTGACTTCATTTTTATTAGTTACAGTCCGGAACTGCATCGAACAGCACGGGTGGAACGAGAGCATAATTGGTGAATGGACAGGTCTGCCCGTACCACTGATATAAATCCCATCTAGCACTTGTGAGATGCGTAGGGGAGACGTTTTGCAGCATGTCCACATGCACCAACGACCGTCCAGCAGTTATCAACCGTTGTGGTTGAGAAATGGAATGCCCTGCCACAAGAACTCATCGACCACGGGAGCACTTTACAGAGCATTCATTGTTATCCGTTGAGATCACACACACCCTTCTAAGAACCATTTTTTTAATGTCCAGTGGACCATCACAAATCGCGGTGTTTTCAGTGTGATTACTGTCTTCGAATAAAATTACCGTTTGTTTTCATCCCGTTGTGCATTTCTTTCAGTTGCCCTCTGCTTATAATATAGCAGTTCTTTTTTATATGGTCCAAGTTTCATCGAGTTGTGTTTCTTCGCAGTGACACATCATACGAACTTATTTTCGTCCATGAATTTTGCACAACATTTATATTGAGCATATCTCAGTATTTTTTCTTATGGCCTATACCTTTCATGTCTGAACTTCCATAACAGATAGAAGTCGATACAGTCATCACCATAGACAGATTGCATTCTTGTTGTCCTCTCACACACCGCCATGGTTAGCTGCACATCACCATGTTACACGCTACAGTTTGGAGCCCTTTAAAGGCACAGGGTTTCAGTGAAGTGGGAAAGTCGACCAAATAATACGTATGGCATGTAATACCTCAATCGATACTGAGAACAGAATAAAAAAGTTCAGAGACATTACTTTTCAACACATCCCCGTATTAGTAACGTACTCCTTCGAAGTCCATCCGAACAGGCCTCGGAAGACCGTCGAATTGTGTCATCCTCATCCGATAGGCATCATTAGAGCGGATATGGAAGCACATGTGGTCAGCACACCCCTCTCCTGGCTATTGTCGGTTTTCATGACTGGAGCTGGAACTTGCCCTCACAAGGGGCGAGTGCACCCCGCGTGCCAGCAGCGCCTGGCAGACCCGGATGATCACCTCCCTCCCCTTCCCCCTTCCCCCTCCCCCCCCCTCCCATGCCCGAAAGCGCTTAACTCCAAAGATCTGACTGGAACCACTGTTACCACTGAAACAAGGCTGTTCACAATATATCATGAAAGCGGACAAATCGTTGGTGATATGTCTTAGGCTCAGTATCCCTTCACAATTTAAACCATTTATTTGTCGTCTTGTACTCCAGTAGGTCGAATATCGCCTTGATCTGTACTAAGTAATACTGCCACCCATTTCTGGCTGGTGCTGGACCCTTCTACTATTGGGCCTCTGTACACTCAAGTGCCTGTAGTGGTTCACAAACCTGTAGGGTGAATTGTTCACAGAAGGTACAGGAAACCAAATTGGGTATTTTGAAATATGGAAACAGTGATTACAAAACAATATTTTAGACGGTATTAGTTCTTTAATGAGAAAATGTTTTGAGGCATACTTATATTTCGTAACAAACAACTGCCCGCCTCATCAGTGTTGTTGCCTCTACTTTGAAAAAACTGTAGACGCCATGTTTGAAGTTGTCCATGTCGTAGTTTACTCTATTTATTTTCGTGACTGGTTGTCGGAGATGGAGTATTATTTGCAGAGATGCTTTAATGTATGCTGCAGCAGGATGTAGTTCCCAGAAAACCGAACGAAAATACAGAGAAGTGTCTGACAAACGGCGTCAATCTAACTGGAAAAAATATATCGGCATGTCTAGAAACTTATTAGAAACTGTGTGTTTCTGCGTGTGTCTGTCTGTAGTTTCCTTCGGGATACTACACATCGACAGGCCTACTCTGGTGGATTTGAGATACTTTGGCAAGTTATTTACAGTGGCGGTATTATGTGGTTAATACTATCTGATGTCTCAGATAATAATTATATAGTAAATATGAACTGAAGATGGTCGTTGCCACCCCAAATTATTTATCTATTGATTGTATTACTTTGATGACTATTAAATTTTGTAATATTCTTTGATATATGCCTTCAAATATTGGCCAATCCCTCGAATCATTGAAGAGGAAAAATAAAAGGCTTTCATTTACATCAGCGCCCGCGACTTTGCGAAGGATACCGTTTTAATCAGAACAGAACCACTTTTCGTTTTCGAAATCGCTGCTACAGCCCCAAACCTGTCCTCAAGATGTTCAACAAAGCATAATGGTTTTGTCGGCATAAAGGAATCAATGTCGGTCTTAACACAAACCAAATATTGTTGGAAGTATTTCTTCCCTTTTTCCTCGGCCTTTTGTTCCGCCCATAGTGTAGCCAGTGAAGGAAATATTGTAGGGGTCATATCTCTCCTTATTGTACTAACCCTTCCCTCTGGACGAGACTGTTGGGGCCGTATGGCCATCAGTGGAAGAAAGCTTGAGCCGTTTCATTTGTGAGTTATCCATCTCAGTGCCACCCCACTCTGAACAGGGGCTTTCCCGACAGGCGCCATCCAGCTACAGCAGCGGCTACCCGGCCGGTGAACCATTGCCCAGACTTCTCATGCCCCACTCAAGGATGGGTACATACTCCTTGGAATACACAGGGAGTTTCCAGCTCAGGTACCAATAGGTCGATCCCTGCACAGTGCGGGTACCTGATAAATACCCCCCAACAGAGTGACTACAGCATTGGGTTTTGAATGTATTAATTTAGCCATAAAGGAATGGTGCGAAGATAGAGAGGCATAAAAGGAGGAACGTACCACGAGCTGAGCGACGTTTCCTGCCTAATCCGCTCTTCTGTAAGGTCTGGAAGGGAAACAGAGGGTTAAACCCAACAATGGGGACCGTATAATGAAGGATTAACAGTTTCATAAAGTGCTGGAAGAGAAAAAAGAAAGAGAGTGTCCAAAATAATAAACCTAATACAAGCATAGTCGGCACCAGAAAGATCATATAATAGAAAGGTAGAGGAGAAAAAAAAGGATCGTAGAAGGAAGGACTTGAAACAAGGAAAGAGAAATAGCACTACAAGGGCTGGGGCACTGTATTGGCCCAGCAGGTACTTTGTGAGTCCTCTGGGGAGAAGGGTACAGAAATAAGTACTAAATGCTAACTGGAAGAGAAATGCCAAAGTATAAAGCTATAAGCAGGCGACACAAAAGTAAATGAAGCAAGGAAAGTAATCAAAGAAATACACACGCAACACAAAGAAATTCTTGCAAGAATGAGTTTTACCTCCATGGAGGAGTGGAAAGACCTGCTACGAATATCTAACGGGACACAGGACGTAATTCACAGCCGTTTATGAAAACCATCCTGCTAGATCGATGCAAAGCGAACAACAGTAAGTGTATCTCATCAGTTTTAGCAAGTGCTGTGGCGCAATAGCTACTACATCGAAATTGCGTTCAGAAGAACGATTGTTCAGATACGTGTCTGGCGGTTCTGCTTTGGATTACATGATTTCCCTTAAATCGCTCCAGGCAAATGCCGGGATTGTTCCGATTAGAGGGCGCAACCGATTTCCTTGAAACAATCCGAGATTATGCTCCATCTCTAATGATCTCAATGTCAACGAGGTATTAAACCCTAATCTTCCTTCCTTCCTTCCTCAGCAGCTTTACAATTTCCGGCAGAAGTATTTAACACATGTTTTAATGGTGAGCAACAGCCAAACGAATGAAAAAAAGCATTTCCTTCATCCATAATTAAAAAATAAAGTCGACGTGATTTGACAAACTATAGGGAAAATAAAGTTTTTTTTACAATAGTCTGATTGTACGGTAAAAGTAGTAGCATAAAACAAAAACGCAAATAATGGAGTGGACTGCGCCTACTCATCATTACGCTTCCGTCCAGATTTGTGAAATACACTTTGTGATCAAAAGTATGCGGACACCCCCAAAAACATACGTTTTTCATATTAGGTGCATTGTGCTGCCACCTACTGCCAGGTATTCCATATCGGCGACTTCAGTAATCATTAGACGTCGTGAGCTAGCAGAATGGGGCGTTCCACGGAACTCGCGGACTTTGAACGTGGTCAGCTGATTGAGTGTCACTTGTGTCATATGTCTGTACTCGAGATTTCCACACTCCTAAACATCCCTAGGTCCTCTGTTTCCGATGTGATAGCGAAGGAGAAACGTTAAGGGACACGTACAGCACAAAAGCGTACAGGTCGACCTCATCTGTTCACTGACAGAGACCACAGACAGTTGAAGAAGGTCGTGATGAGAAATAGGCAGACATCTATCCAGGCTGTCACACAGGAATTCCAAACTGCATCAAGAGCCACTGCAAGTACTATGACAGTTAGGCGGGAGGTGAGAAAACTTGGATTTCATGGTCGAGTGGCTGCTTATAAGCCACCCATCACGTCAGTAAATGCCATACGGCGCCTCGCTCGATGTAAGGAGCGTAAACATTGGACGATTGAACAATGGAAAAACGTTGTGTGGAGTGACGAATAACGGTACATAATGTGGCTATCAAATGACAAGTTGTGAGTATGGCGAATGCCCGGTGGACGTCATCTGCCAGCGTGTGCAGTGCCAACAGTAAAATTCGGAGGAGGTTGTGTTATGGTGTGGTCGTGTTTTTCATGGCGGAGACTTTACCCCTTGTTGTTTTGCGTGGCACTACCAAAGCACAGGCCGATATTGATGTTTTAAACACCTTCTTGCTTCCCACTGTTGAAGAGCAATTCGGGGATGGCGATTGCTTCTTTCAGCACGACGGAGCACCTGTTCATAAGCACGGCCTGTGGTGGAGTGGTTACACGACAATAACATCCCTGTAATGGACTAGCCTGCACAGAGTCCTGACCTGAATCCTATAGAACACCTTTGGGATGTTTTGGAACGCCGACTTCATGCCAACCCTCGCCGACCGACATCGATACCTCTCCTCAGTGCAGCACTCCGTGAAGAATGGGCTGCCATTCCCCAAGCAACCTTCCAGCACGAACGTATGCCTGTGAGAGTGGAAGCTGTCATCAAGGTTAAGGGAGGGCCAACACCATACTGAGTTCCACCATTACAGATGGAGGGCGACACGAACTTGTAACTCATTTTGAGCCAGGTGTCCGGATACTTTTGATCGCATAGTTCCTATAGGGCTTTGCCGTAAATGAAAGATTCAGAAGTGGGAGCTCCAGATGGCCAAACGTTTAGAAAAAATATTTTTGCTGCATATCAGGCGAGGATTGAGCGGTAACCTGAAATTCGGGGTTTCGAGTCCTCATACCGAATCTGTGTTTTTATTTTCAATTTTTACGTTCCTTACACTAAAATGAAACTAAAAGATTACTCAACATATTGTTTTTCAAGATAAAGGAGAAGGACTGTCTTCATACTGTGTTAAAGCGATTGTGGATCTCCCTTCCTCCCCCTTCCTCCGCCAAATGACTCCGCTTGTGCAACCTGCGATGTCCATTTATACCTTCAGGTAATGAATTTAACCAAAAAGTTTCAAAACTATTGTTATCTCATCGAGAGAGAAAAATAAATGCATCCAGAGAAGTCTGTATCAAAACACGTTTCATTGTACATCAGCTACCATCCTGAATATTTGACGAAATGACACTTTACGCCTGATTTACTGTCAAACTGTTCGATAAGAGAGAATCTTTTATGAATGTAAACCAAGAGTGTTTTTGTGGAAAATTTGAAACAACTGCATAATTATAAAAATGTTGCTTTTATAAGGTTTGAAAGATGTCAAGAAAATTACTGCTTTTCTTGTTTTGGGATGAATGCCTCCCCGACATATGCAAATCATCAACTGTAAAATAATAAAAGCATCTATTTTATGAAAGAAGTTCTCGTGTACGCCTTGCAATCCCTTCCTCTACATTTATTTGTAGTCCCAAATTTTGCTCAGCCTTTTCGTTTCAAACCTTTTATGAAACCATTGATAAATATAGTATATTCAGCATTATTTCGCTTTATCTCCAGTACTAGTAACGTTAGGTTAAATAAATAAATAAATAAATAAATAAATAAAATAAAAACCGAAACTAAAAAAGAAAAAAACTGCGCACAGGGTCTCGATCTCATGACTGATTATCATTTCGTACTTTAAGTGCTGCGCCATACCTCGCCCAACCCGCGCCAAAAACGCTATTTTTTGTTTTCAAAGCACTTGCCCATATCAAGCTCCCATTTCTGCCACTTTTATTTCCGGCCACATCTGCGTACATCCTTCATTCCTACTCACATTGTGGGGAACAAATTAGAAAGGGGAATGAAGGATTGCTTAACATTTACTGATCTGAAAAAGGCATACGATACAGTCCCACTAAGTAAGTTGTGGGTAACAATACACAGTTTAGGTATCGGTATTAGATATGTTCAGGAAATAATACATTTAAATGACGTTTGTAGTAATATTGTTACATTAGAAAACAATTTTTTCCAACAATTCTCTGTGAAAAAGGGTCTCCGACAAAAGACATGAATAGCACTCACTTTATTTAAGGAATACTTAAAAGAAAAATTACAAAGTTTGAAAAGAAAATTTCATGGAATGGTTATCCTCGTAGGATAAGAAAAAAGTGTGTACTTCACTCGTCGCCGATGACCAGATTCTTATAGCAAGAGACAAAGGCACCTCCATTTAAATTTTCAGGAAACAGCGTGAACAGTTTTCAAATGGGACATGACAATAAACACAGAAAAGACGAAATATATGGTAAGGATAAAGATGAACGATAAGATTTGCATGTAGGATTATGCAAATCTAAAAATTTCTGTACATTTAGAAACTTGGGTTTCTTTTAGGTCATATGAAAGTAGCACATGAGACAACACAACTAAAATTGGGCGAGGAAAAAGAGCGATTATTTCGCTACTGCGGAGTGACAAAATTACATAGACAACGGTGGCCTTGCTGTAAAAGTCAGTCATAGAGAGTATCACCACACACAGTGCTGAAATATAGAAAGTAACCAAAATAAATAAGTTGATGTCTCTTTAAATGACTTTTTGGCGAAGAAATTGACGTATCTCCAAACTGGAGCACATCTTAATGAAAGAATACAGGAAATTATATGAGAAAAGACTGTTGTCAGTGCCATAAGTATCAAAATACTAACTTCGTATGGTCAACACCAATGAATGAATGATAATCGACTGCCAAAAACAGTCTATACACGGACACTAGCTGAGTGAAGAAAACGAAGAAAATGGATTACAAGATGTTAATGACATGACGTATTCATGAGACGTTAGGAAGAAGATTGGAGGGTTACCAGAAGACGACATTCATCGTAAAAACGACACACCACCTCCTCGCCCACTGTGTGTCCACCTCTTCCTCCATCCATCTGTCCATTTCATCCTCCCACCTCCACCTGTCTATCTCCTCTCTGTGTGTTTCATCTCCTACTCCTCTTCTCTTTGTCCAGTTCCTCCAACCAATATATGTTACTATATCTTTCACCCCTTCTTTCTAACCATACCCTACTCCCCCTCTCTCCTACCATCTCCTCCTCCTCCTCTTCCTTTTTCTGTCAGCTCACTACCTCTCTACACCTTCCAGGTGCCTAATGCATCTCTCCCTCCTCCTTTACCCATTTCCTTCTTCTGCTTGCTCCATCCATCCTCTCCACTATCTGCCTCAATTTATTCCCAGCCATGCTCAACTGTACTTGTAGTCCCTCAGACCCTCCAATACAGTTCAGTAAAGCAGGCCCATACTATTCCCATAACATACCTCTCATGCAGAGCTTGAAAAATCACCAGGAGCTTGTAAATCATATATTTGTCCCTGATGTACAGGCCGCCATGCAAAGCAGGTCGATAAAGCAGGCCAATACTACTACAACATTACACACTTGTCATGCAGGGTAGCATGTATGTCGGAGTCCAAGAAACGACTTTCCCTGAAATTTAAACATCTCTTAAAAACAGGTTGATGTGGTATGCTGATACTATTTCCACACAACATGGCTGTCATTCATGGTAGCCTATACAACAAGGACCATAAAAAACGTATTGCTCTGACCTCTGCTGTTATTGGTGCAAGGGTATTATAAATAATAACAGCTTATCACAAGGAAGTATTCAGAGTTGACTGCGGGCGGGCTGGGGGGTAGCGAAAGGCAGCAACAATAGGCAGCTTAGGACGGCTGAAACGGGGCGCGGCATCCAGCTGCCTTAAGATGAGTGACAGTGAGGGGGGGGGGGTGGTTGACCCCATGCTGGGAAGCAGACGGAGAACTTGTATGCCTGTTGATAAATGTCCGTCATGCCGTTTTCAGTGAAACATGCGAGAAAGCCGTGCAAAGCTACGGTGGAGTGGTCAACAAAGGCCAAAATATGCATGTTCGTGACTATAGCAACTTCACACTGAATTCGCAGTCCACAGGGTCTGAAGTAAATCAGGCA
This sequence comes from Schistocerca gregaria, assembly GCF_023897955.1. Taxonomy (NCBI): domain Eukaryota; kingdom Metazoa; phylum Arthropoda; class Insecta; order Orthoptera; family Acrididae; genus Schistocerca; species Schistocerca gregaria. The sequence goes on from NC_064922.1 coordinate 428,249,435, forward strand.
AAGAGCGACAGACTGAAATACGCTGGCCTCAGATGGGAACATAGGATCAAAGAATTTGAAGTACTCTCCTGGGAGTCAGAATTCCGGAAAAATTGCTGTTTTGTGCAGACGATAACTTTGAGGGGTGGCCTGAGAGGAGCTAAATAACGGAAGTTGAGAGGAAGGGAAATTTTATGGGAATTGGTTCACTTCCCATAGCAGGCATTGGTCGGCGCTGGGAAGCGACACATAATAAACGCGACTTGCGCTCCAGTTGGCGTAAGTGATTTTGCTGGAGGGGAAACCAAGGCATAGAGCAGACTGGCAGAAGTCTCTGTAGAAGTCTTCCATTCCCAGCTTGCCTCGAGTGTGGACATGGCGTTCTTTACTCAGCTTGCCTGAGAGAGAGTGAGCATTTCTGCAATTTTGGACTTAGCAAACGTAACGATTGAGCTTGGAGATAGAAAGTTTTCGTTCAGCTATACACTGAACAAGGTAGCTAGGAGTGAATAGACGAGCGCAGCCTTGCAGCACCACGAGGTCGGCCGATGTCCGCACAACAACGTCGCCCCGCCACTTTGAATTTGGTGATATTGCGCCCGCTCTGGCTTGAGTTAGGACACTGATTAATTTCTTGGATCATGTTGGATAAGTTTCCACGATGGTTTCATGGGCACTTTGCATTACTTCTGGGTCAGTCGATAGGAATTACTTTTGATTTATTGCGCTTTACTCCACGCAAACGCAATTCATTACCACTGCCTTTTAGGAGAGTCACGTAGCGTGGTCATTGAAGGTCATGAGTTAAAATAAATTTGTGCTAGTCGACTGCATTATTTTTCAATCAAGTAGTTGAAATCCCAAGTCACTTTCTTAATTAATTTTATGTTCAACATTTGCATCTGGTGTTCAATAGCTGAATATAACATCAATGTGCCTCCTTTTTAATTAAAGGGGATCAATTCTGAATCATTTAATGTCAACACTGCCACCGCAGTTCAATCAGGGCGTTATTGTTTTTTTTTTTTTTTTGCATTATCCAACATTGCGGCAGTTTTGCACTCTCTGTTGATCTGTTAGTCAAATTACTTGGGGTGAACACACGCCAAAACCAGATAAGTGACGGGTGGGGTGTTACAAATTGTACCTGCATTTCACAGTCACACATATCCACATAACATATTTCAGTTGTACCGGTGTTTGACAGTCCTCTCGCATCGACCTTGCATAAAATTTGGTACCATTGTGGAAACCTGTGAACATAGCAGTGGGTGCATATCTGCAGCAATTTCATCTACTATTAGTCTGGAGGCTTTCGTGGCTGTTGTCATTGATGGTAAAATCTTCTCAGTCATTAGGCCACATCAAATTCCAGTTCAGACTCCTTCACTGCTAGAAGTTTTGTTTCCCCTACATGGATCTTCTTCAGGTTGTCACTGTTGTCCCTGGATTTCTAAATACTCAGCCATCCACAAGCGCCAGTTAAAGAAACGGAAAGATCATTCTGTTTCAGTGTAGTTACATTGCAGTGCCTCGTTGTATCCATGACAAGTTCTATCTTACAATGTACATTTTTCCAGCTTTGTTTCCCACACACAGTTCACTCAGCTGTGGTAACACTTAACTGGAAGCGTGTCACAGAGTGACCTTGCCATCTGCACAACGTATGGTAATTGGTAAGGTTTAGAATTAATAGACTGAGTTTATTATTTTCCTATATTCTAATTTAAAATTAAAACTGTTTATTTTGTTTCATGCATGCCAAGGATACCTGGAGGGTGTCGACCGCTGCTTCGCACTGTGGATGATGACACATGGCCATATGGAGTACCCAGTTTGTTCAACGGCCTTCCAGGGAAGAAGGATTGCCTCATCTTCTGTGACAATGGTTTGCTTATGGAATGTATAGTAAAATGTATCAAAAAAGAAATTCAGTTATCTGTATCTGTGAGTCGAAGCGACTGGATCTATCATGCAAGATTGCACACTCGTTATACATACTGTAACTTAAGTTCCGAGCAAGTATCAGCATAGTCTGAGAACATTTCATTTAATGACAAGTGAACAAATGGATTTTTAAAATTACTGAATAAAAAATAAAGGAGTGTGAACCTTCTTACTTACGAAGAGAAATCATGTCCCTTCTTTATATGAAGATTATTTCCTACACACGGAAGAAAGCAAATATTCTCTTTTGTGACGTGAAATTACAACGACTTGACATATATGAGAGAACAGATATTTGCGTTTTAATGAAAAGAACTGTCTGAATTATTTTTTAGACAAAAATGTAATATTTAGTATCCAAGAAATTATTCAGTTGGGGTTTAGTAGAGGTAAATGTTCATCTACGTCTTCAGCTAAGAACTTACTCTCCTAAACAGTTAGCGTAGCACATAATTTCTGGTTGTTTTAGTCTCGAATGTAAACAGTAATTAACATTTAGGTGGACTCTGAATTTCTTATGAATACATATTCCTTTCGACAATTATTCTTGCTAAAAAGAGAGCGCAACTGCAGTGTAATAAAATTAACACTATTGAGTGCATAATTGTGTTATTGAAACGAGTATTCTGATGCTTCGACGATTACGAAATACACAAGTATGTAGAAGTTTAACTTCGAATGAAGATTAATTCCGTTAACGTAAAGTGTAAGGAAAGCCATAATAATGACAAACTAATGTACTGAATCGTACCAGAATTAGCTGAGGTGAGAGCAAACAAAACGGTCGAGAGCGGTAGAAGAAATTAAATCGTTATCGCCAAGTGCGTGAAAAGTGATGAATAAGTTTGACGTTCGAACAGTTATCACTCCAAGTAGCACAATTTTACGTACGCCTTAATGCAGAGCACAAATGGAAATGAAAACAAACAATAAAAAAAATTAGCCATCCTACTCCGTTGTTAAATCCGTAACTGAAAGCTAGGAACTAACTTGCCTGATACAGGTACTATGGTAAGAGGAGGCAGTTCATTCGCAACACGTGGTGTCTGTTCCTACAAATAGGTTTTATTGGTCGCCGAGACCTTAAGTTGACACGTCGTCTTCCCCAACTGAGGTCAATGGCAATCCGGATTAGATGCAGAAAAACAGGCCGGCCGCCCGGCTGCAATTGACCGTCATTGAGGATAGGTTAAACCTGGAGCAGTTTGCATGAATTACGTGATATAACGGCGCTGGCCGCAGCCGCCTGTCAATGGGAGCGTTGGCTGCTTGCGCGGAACCCGTTCCCGACAAAAACGACAAGCGGCGAATGCCGGCCGCTTCCGCGTCCCGTGAGGTACGCCGCCGCCTTCTAAGGACCTTGCGTCATTCAGGGCAGCGTTCGCCGCACTGTACGCTGTGCCATACAGGTGACGCAGTGCCAGCCTTTGCTACAGAGGCGGGAGAGCTCATAACCTGATTATTCCATTAATATATTCACTGAATGAAGGTACTAAGGTTTTGCAAATTTATTTGTCACTGAAATTAATTTCATACCGTACTTTGGATACATGACAATATGCACTTGAATGGGATATAAGAAATGCAGACGATCTTTAACTTTGAGAATTCTGTTATTATTTCCATGACGGTGGATATAGCGGGCGGTTATAAATTACGTGCAGTTATTCAGTTATGGCATTCTTTTTTGGGGAACAAATGCACAAAATATGAACACAATTTTCAAACTCCAGAAAAGAGCCGTAAGAATAATAATCAAAAATACTAGTCTTTGTAAAGATCTGTTCAGAACACTGGGGATTTTAACTGCTCCATGTGAATACATTTACCAATCAGTTGTACTCATCAAAAATAACATCGATAATTACTGGACAAACAGCTCTGCCCATGACCATGCTACAAGATATAGACTCAACTTACATTTACCAACAAAAAAAAAATAAACATAAAACTCATAACAGCATTTCCTACCAAGGAATAAAACTGTACAATAAATTACCGAAAGGGATAAAATAAATTTGCAAAAATAATCTTATTTAAAAAGGCAGCTAAAAAGTATCTGTTATGCAATACATTTTATACATTGAAGGATTACTTAGCTAAAAGAGAGTAGGAGTTTGATAAAAAATGTTACACAAATAGATACTAATAATAATAATGATTATAAAATATCCAACATTCCACGTAACACCATCACTTCATGTTTTTTCCTTTCTTTTTTTCCTTTCTAGAAATATTTACCCCCAATCTATGTATGGCACAATACTAACACCTCTTCCTCTTTAGTAGCTCAACACCTCACTCATTATGGAGGGATGCTCACTCAGTTTTTCAGGATAGCTAATGGGAAGTTTCGGTACAGAAAATGGCCCAGAGATCACCAGTGTGTGTGTGTGTGTAGTGAGCGAAGTGTTACGAAACTATGTGTGTATAGTATGTGCAGTGACTGATAGTGAGATATGCGTAAATAATGTGGCATTACATTATTTAATAAGCTATTTGTAAAAAAGTATTATATACCACGATTAAATCTGATGATTGACTCTAACTAGAAGTCTGTAAATATATTTGTATACGCATTAGCTTAGTTGAAATTGATCTAAATTCGTAAATACTTTGAAATGTCCTATAACCTTGTAAAAATGGATCCGGGAATAAAGGTCCTCCTCCTCCTACTACTACTGCTACTACTGCGGTCCAGTTTGGGCTGTACTTATCCTATGCCAGCGAAACCTGGTAGGTGTTCAAATGTGTCAATACGGAACCGAATTACGCTGGAAAAAAATTACTTCCAATTGTGGCCAACAGGTGCAAATCTGACGCTGTACAGCACCTCGACGACGTCTCCAGTTCTCGTATTGAACAAATTGTTTAAGCAGCGTTTACTAATAGCATTAATCCGTATCAACTTCTTTGGCCGTTTCTGAATATGTCCCGTTGTTAATCCGTTACATATGGAAACATTTCTCTACGTCTTTATCACATTCACAACGCCATATTTCCATCTAGTAACCAAAATTGGAACTAATTTTTTTATGATAAATCGCTTCCGCTTTAACGCATTAGAATATCTACCAAGTTATGCCACCATACGATAATTATAGCCAACACAGAAACCTGTGAGTAGTGTGCGTTATTTATAACCACCCAGTAGACTAATATATCAATTACTTGTGGTGGTACACAACGCCTTCCTTCATCTCCTCTATGTTGCACCCACAGAGGGTGATGCCGTATCTTGTGATCTTGGAAGCATCGGAACCGATTCTATTTAAAGACGTGAACCAAGCAAACAGTTTGATTAGCGCTTATCGAAGTTTATCATGAGAATGTAGAGGAACAGGTAGGATGTACCACAATAGTAACAATAGGAGGAGTCCAGATATGACTCCTTAATTAAAATTCACTGACGGTAAAAAAATCGCAAACTAAGAAGGAGTTCTGCGATTTAAACAACATTTGGTAGGCCTGTTTCTACATCTGAAAGATATGTAAGTCTGCAGGCTTTCGTGGCCATTGTCACTGAAGTTAAAATCTTCTGGGTTATTAGGCGGCGTCATGTTTCTTCTAAAATGTTCGACGTTTCGACACCTCTGCTGGGATCTTCCTCAGGATCTTCTGGTGTCCACTACTGCTAGAGCACAGTGTTCTAGCAGTAGTGGACACAAGAAGATCCTACGGAAGATCCCAGCAGAGGTGTCGAAACGTCGAACATTTTAGAAGAAACATGACGCGGCCTAATAACCCAGAAGATTTTAACTTCATCTGAAAGATATGTCTGTTGCAATGTCGCATCAGTCCCACAAGAGTGGCGCTTGTAGGAGCACTACAAGAATGCAAATGAGGTTTGCTTTAAATACACGCCGTAAGGGTCGTGAGCGTTAGTTACCTACGAGACTGGATTGGTGAGCTGGTGTTGGTCAACAATGCCTTTAAAGTAACAAAGCTGGTTTCTTCTTCTGCGATATTGCAAAAAGACTTGGTAGGAATGTAGCCATTGTACATGATTGTTGGCAGCGGTGGTCAGGAGAATGTATGGTCACAAGAAGACCGGGCTCCCGACAGCCATGTGGTACTACCAAGAGGGAAGGCCACAGTGGTCAGCGTATTGCTCTGGTGGATCGTACTGCATCTAGAGTAGCAATTTGAGCAGCAATTATCACCACAGTGACGCAACGAACTGTTACAAATCGGTTACTCGGAGGATAGATCCGAGCCAGACGCCCTGTAGCGTGCATTCCATTGTCCTCAAACCACCACCATTTGTGACTTCAGTAGTGTAAAACGAGAGTTCATTGGAAGGCAGTGTGGGGGTCTTTGTGTTGTCCAATTAAAGCTGGTTCTACCTCTGTGCCAGTGATGTTGAATAGAAGAAAGCCAGTTGATGGCCTGTAACCGACCTGCCTGCGTGCTACACACACTGGAGCAGGACCTAAAGTTCCTGTCTGGGGTGTGATTTCGTATGACAGCAGGAGCACTCCCGTGGTTATCCCACGCACCCTGCACCAGTACGTCAGTCTGGTGATTCGGTCTGTTGTGCTGCAGTTCACGATCATCATTCCAGGGGGTGTTTTCCAACAGGGTAATGATCACCCACATACCGCTCTTGTAACCCAACATGCTCTACAGTGTGTCGCCATATTGCCTTGGCCTGCTCTGTTACCAGATCTGTCTTCAGTCGAGTATGTGTGGGACATCGTCGGACGACATCTCCAGCGTCATCCACACACAGTATTAACCGCCGCTGTATTGAACGACCAAGTGCAACGGGACTGAAGTCGATCCAACAAACGTATATTTGTCACTTGTAGAACACAACACATGCACGTTTGCATGCTTGCATTCATTATTCTGGCAGTTACTGTGGTGTCACCGCCAGACACCACACTTGCTAGGTGGCAGCCTTTAAATCGGCCGCGGTCCGGTGGTATACGTCGGACCCGTGTGTCGCCACTTATCAGCGATTGCAGACCGAGCGCCGCCACACGGCAGGTCTAGAGAGACTACCTAGCACTCGCCCCAGTTGTACAGCCGACTTTGCTAGCGATGATTCAATGAATAAATACGCTCTCATTTACCGAGACGGTAGTTAGCATAGCTTTCAGCTACGTTATTTGCTACGACCTAGCAAGGCGCCATTATCAGTTACTATTGATATTGTGAAATATGTACAGTCAAAACCGACGTTAATCATTAATGGATTGAAGTTAAGTATTCCACCAGCTACGTCCGTTTTTTCTAAAGTCTAATTTCCTTGTCCTGTTCCAGACCTCACGCCAGCCTGTGTGAGCTAAAACGCGTGCCTTTCGGTCTCCTCTAGTAGCACGATGTTGGCTCTCCGGCCAACCACAACAGTTACACCGGTTATTAATGTAACCGCTAATCACATTTGCAATGGCTTATCTCGCGCTTACATTAACCTGTAATCTTGCAGTATTAACGACTTAGATATTTTACCTAGACAAATGTATTCCCAAAAATTCGTTACTCTTGATTAATTATTTTTTTGTGTGGTGATTTTTTTCCGTCAGTGTATATTTTAGTTTTGAGATTTACAAATAAACCTGACTGTAATAAATGAATTCGATTTGCTTAACCCAAAGATTTATGTGTCTCACCCAAGATGCATTTTTTCAATCGTCAATTTTAAAAAAATAACTGAGGTACGTATCACCTGATTTGTATCTGTCTTCTTTCATCTTGCATAAGGTAAACACTCCAGTTTCTAGCGTCTTGTAAATCTGCAATAATAGTAGTAATGTCAGACTTGATATATGTTTTGTTGCTCGGAAATGATACGAATATCCATTACTGAAGATATGTAAAATTTCTTTTTACGCCTTCCGCGCCATTATGTGCATATTTGCACTTAGTAAAAATCGAGCCTTCCAGTCTAAATTTCTTGTCACGAAGAACGATCATGTTTTTTAGTAGGCTATAGGTCTTGAAAATAATTCTGTTGCATTATACTTCAGACTGTCATGGCCCAACGCCACCAAACTTCTCTGCTCCACAACAACGACCCTGAACTTAACAATTAAAGAATCAGGTAACGGTAGAAACTTATTTTACCAGCAGTAGGAAAGGTATTACAATTGAACTTATTATTCTATATCGCTCATTGTTCCTCTGCTGCTGTGATAACTGATGTGTTCCTCTTCGAACAATTTGCTTTTGGGAGAATGCAACATTAGCATTTCAGGTCAGTTACTTTTTTTCCTTTTTGTTGTTGTATAGGACGCATTACAAATCTAATAACACTGAAATTGCTTGAAAAGAGTGCACCAGTATTCAATGTCAGGTTTCATATAGGATCAAGTATCAGTTAAAAATGATGCAAAAAATGACAATTGGCATTAAACTGTAAGATGGCAAGAACTATGCCCCTTACATGAAGTCATTAAAGATCACCTAACTCACATTGAGCGAACAGTAGGGCTGAACAAAAATGACCGACAAGGCACAATGCATCTTGTAGAGGCTATAGTATGGACGTATTGGAATAATTAATGTCGGGTGACGGTTTTAAAGTAATTCACATGACATGAAAACTTTGTGGAAACACGTCGATTTACTGGAGGCTAGTTTACTCCAGAGAAGTACTCAGAATTGACCGTGGCCACTGGGGGAGGGGGTAAGAAAAGTGACAATAGGCAGCTTATGGCGGCTCATGATCTGAGAAAGAGGTAACGGGGCGTGGCCTCCAGCCGCCTTAAGATGAGCGACAGTGAGTGAGTGGTTGACCCCGACTCCATGCTGGTATACCGGGAAACAAACAGAGAACTTGTACGCCTGTTGATAAATGACCATCGTCCCGTTTTCTGTTAAACATGCAAGAAAGCTGCGCAAAGCTACAGTGGAGCTGTCAACAGAGGTCAAAATATGCATGTTCGTGACTATAGGAACTTCATGATGAATTCACAGTCCGCAGAGTCTGAAGCAAATCAGGTGAAGAGCGACAGCATGAAATACGCCGGCCTCCGTAGACCAAGGAATTTGAAGTACTCTCCTGGGAGTCAGAATTCCGGAAATCTTGGTGTTGTGCAGACACTAACTTGATGGGTGTCCTGGTAGGAGCTAAATAACAGAAGTTGAAAGGAAGGGAAATTTTATGGGAATTTGTTCACTTCCCAGAGCAGGCATTGGTCGGCGCTGGGAAGCAACGCATAATTAACGTGACTTACGCTGCAATTGGCGTAAGTGATTTTGCTGGAGGGGAAACCGAGGCGAAGAGCAGACTGTGAGAAGTCTCCATAGAGGTCTTCCACTCCCAGCTTGCCTAGACTGCGGACGTGGCGTTCTTTACTCAGCTTGCCTGAGAAAGAGTGAGCATCTGTGCAGTTTAGGACTTACCAAATGGAAAGGTTGAGCTTGGAGATAGAAAGTTTTGGTTCAGCTATGTACTGAGCAAGATAGCTAGGAGTGAATAGACGAGCACAGCCTTGCAGCACCACGAGGTCTGCCGACGTCCACACAACGACAACGCTCCGCCTTGCTGTATTCGGTGGTATAGTGCCCACTCTGGCCACTGATTATTTTGTTGGATCATGTCGGCAAAGTTTCCACGAGGGTTTCATGGGCCGTGTATTGTAGGATTCTTCTCATACTCCGCATTACGCCTGGGTCAGTCGATAGGAATTACTTTTGAGTTATCGCGCTTTACTCCACGCAAACGCAATTTATTACCACTGTCTGATAGGAGAGTCTTGTAATGTGATGATTGAAGGTCGGGAGTTAAAATAAATTTGTGCTAATCGACTGTACCTGTTTTCAATCAAGTAGTTGAAATCCCAAGTCACTTTCTTAATTAATTTTATGTTCAACATTTGCATCTGGTGTTCAATAGCTGAGTATAACATCAATGTGCACCCCTTTTTAATTAAAAGTGCTCAATTCTGAATAAATTAATGTCAACACTGCCACCGCTGTTCAATCAGGACTCACAGGGCCATATTACTTTTTGCGTTATTCGATATTGCGGCAGTTTTGCACTCTCTGTTGATCTGTTAGTCAATTAGTTGGGGTGAACTCACACCAAAACCAGCTAAGTGACAGGTGGGGTGTTACAAATCAAAAAAAGTGGGAGGTCATCCACATGGTTACTAAAAGAAATCCGATAAATTTTGGGTACACGATAAATCGCACAAATCTAAGGGCTGTCAATTCGACTAAATACCTAGGAATCACAATTACAAGCAACTTAAATTCGAAAGACCACATAGACAATATTGCGGGGAAGGCGAAGCAAAGACTGCGCTTTGTCAATTAGTTGGGGTGAACACAAACCAAAACTAGCTAAGTGACAGGTGGGGTGTTATAAAACAAAAAAAGTGGGAGGTCATCCACATGGGTACTAAAAGTAATCCGATAAATTTAGGGTACACGATAAATCGCACAAATCTAAGGGCTGTCAATTCGACTAAATACCTAGGAATCACAATTACGAGCAACTTAAATTCGAAAGACCACATGATAATATTGCGGGGAAGGCGAAGCAAAGACTGCGCTTTGTTGGCAGAACACTTAGAAGATGCGACAAACCCACTAAAGAGACAGCCTACAGTAACAAATCAGCAGAACGTCAAAGTAGGTAGTATTCTCTATCGCTATAAACGGCTGTTCCTACAAGAAAATTGTGTGCATCTTACAAGCGGGATACCTGTCATGTCTGCCAACTACCCCGCACGAAGGTATCCTTGCACTCCCGACATCCTCCTTCAAGTCAAGGATCCTTTCTAACGGTCACCCCGATCCTAGTGATCGCTATAGTGCGTTTAAAATTAGTTGCGGCTTTTGACAACTCAGTGACGACGGCCTTGCCGCTGTGGATATACCGGTTCCCTTGAGATCACTGAAGTTAAGCGCTATTGGGCGTGGCCGGCACTTGGGTGGGTGTCCATCCAGTCGCCATGGGCTGTTGCCGTTTTTCGGGGTGCATTCAGCCTCATGATGCCAATTGAGGAGCTACTCGAACGAATAGTAGCGGCTTCGGCCAAGAATACCATCATAATGACCGGGAGAGCGATGTGCTGACCCTATCCGCATCCTCCTCTGAGCCTATCCGCATCCTCCTCTGAGGATGACACGGCGGTCGGATGGTCCGTGTAAGCCACTCGTGACCTGAAGAAGGAGTGCTTTTTTGTTTGTTTTTTGACAACTCAGTACGGACAGAATGGGGGGAAGCAGGGTTGTCAGCGTGTGCTGAACGCGTTGGCCGGCCACGGTAACGCTAGGCCTGCTCAGCCCGTAAGCTGTCAGCCACGCAAACTGGACGATCTGCAGTCTTTCTCAATCGATTTTAAAGAAACTATACGGTAATAAACTCTGACTGTCTCACATCTTCATAGCTTCATTCGATAACTTCATGATGAATTATCTATTATTTCGTTTACGGTCATAGTTACTGTGATATTTCTGTATTAGCAAAACTACTGCGAGAAATGCTTAAAGTTTGCAGTGAAAAATAGGGATCGCTACGAATTTGTTTGGTGTGTGTTAGGTCATGCGTTGCTGCATACAAAATTTAGATAACGTATTGAATTATTCATTACACCTCGAAGGATATCGCTATCTATCTCCAATGTCCAACAAAAGGAATGTATGTAAAGGCTTGCGTCACGCCAGTGAAAAGGCCAGAATGAACTATTCATAAATCCCTCGTATCTCATACACGGTCTCAGATATCGAAACACGATTTTGGCAAATGATACCACGAAAAGAGTAGAGTATTTTGCCATATGATTAATATGAGAAACTTCCATATCTACCGCGGTATTCAAGCAACTACAGATGTTTTTAAATAAAATAACGCAATCTACAAGGGCCATCAGCAGCCAGTGAAACTAAAATTGCTATAGTTTTTGCAACAATGTAAACGACGAAGCTTCACATTTATTTTTATACTGAGAATGAACTTTCTCATAACTAGTGATATGTCTCGCTCTCGGTGACTAGATTAATATACTACTGGTCATTAAAATTGCTACACCACTTAGATGACGTGCTACAGACGCGAAATTCCTACATCTACATCTGTCAACATCTACATGGACACTCTGCATATCACATTTAAGTGCCTGGCAAAGGGTTCATCGAACCACCTTCACAATTCTCTATTATTCCAATCTCGTATAGCGCGCGGAAAGAATGAACACCTATATCTTTCCGTACGAGCTCTGATTTCCCTTATTTTATCGTGGTGATCGTTTCTACCTATGTAGGTCGGTGTCAACAAAATATTTTCGCATTCGGAGGAGAAAGTTGGTTTAATGATTTCCAGCCCAAATCCTGCATCATTTCTGTGGCGCTCTCTCCCATATATCGCGATAATACAAAACGTGCTGCCTTTCTTTGAACTTTTTAGATGTACTCCGTCAGTCCTATCTGGTAAGGATCTCATACCGCGCAGCACTATTCTAAAAGAGGACGGACAAGCGTAGTGTAGGCAATTTCCTTAGTAGGTCTTTTGCATTTTCTAAGTGTTCTGCCAATAAAACACAGCCTTTGGTTAGCCTTCCCCTCAACATTTTCTATGTGTTCTTTCCAATTTAAGTTGTTCGTAATTGTGACACTTTCAGATAAATTACGTTTCATGTCCCGTCGGACAGATGGCCGTTGACGTGTGTGACATGACACGTTATGATCTGGAGAATACTTTTCTGGCATTCCCTGAGTGATCTCTTCATTCTGAAAAAAATGGTTCAAATGGCTCTAAGCACTATGGGACTTAATATCTGAGGTCATCAGTCCCCTAGAACTTAGAACTACTTAAACCTAACTAACCTAAAGACTTCATACACATCCATGCCTGAGGCATTATTCGAACCTCACAAAAAGCAAGTTGACATTCCAAAGATTTGTTTTATTTTAGTTCAGTATATGATCCTTCATCATTACAACCTATAGAAAACCAATTTTGCGTTTGGTGTTTCATGTCACGTCCACAGTTGTGGTCATTAGAGATCGAGGTTCCGCTCGGATTGTTGGTCACTGAAGTGGGGTTGGGGTGGGAGAGTTACCATGACCTCTTTAAGGAACCTTCACAGCATTTACTTAAACAACGAAAACCAAATACAGTAGATTATGCACGGCCAAATGATTGAGCCCTGGTTAGCCACAGCGCTAACCTCGCTTGGTACGATAAACAACAAATATACAGTAGATAGAACAAAATAAGACTTCAGAGAGACTTTAGAATATTTCAGTACGTAAAAAAGATTCGGTTCTTTTACAGCACCAGACAGCAGTCATTGTCAATAGATGTAGTTTCATAAAAGTGCACTTATCAAATACACGGAAACATTAAGTGGCATTATGTTCACACATATGTAGTGTAGCTTAATTTTAACTGTTGATTTGTAAACACTACTGAGGCATGGGACTAGTGGCACTTTGGGTGTAGATGCGTTAGAAATGACATACCTACACTTTTAAAAATAATCTGATTCCCATCGCACTTTATCCGGTCTTTGGACTGGCTAAATGGCAAACGTAATTTCATTGTCCTTTAGGCGTGTTTAAAATCAGCTTAATATAAGCTTCCTCAATTTTTTTATCTTTCTTGTGTTTTTTTAAATTTTTTTAAAGATTGCTCTTTACATTTCATATATATATATCTTTTATATCATATTCTGATACAATATTTAGTCTAGGTTTTGAAGGTAGCCCTTATTTCACCATCCTCCTCGTATTTTTTCAATATTTTTTCCAGCCTTTCATCCCATTTCATGTACACTGTTTTCTTTCTTTTACCTTCCACACTCAGCTCTGTTCTCATTAACGTGCACGCTGACTTTTCTGCTTCGGTTTTCTTTCAAGTAATTACATCACTAATTTAAGGATTTGGTTTGGAAAGCGTATTACTAATTTTGCTCAGCGGAGTCAGTTCTTCGATTGAGCCGTTTACACCAGCTCCAAAGACTGATAGGGTTTTCTTCATTTTCCAACCATCTCTCTACAAAATAGTCGAAAAAATCAGAAAGCCTGGGAACATCCGGTGCCTGTGAATGTATCTCCAACCAGCCATCACATACATCTTCAGGCCATAGAAACGCCAGTGCAGCATACATGCGGATTTGTTGTCTCACTTCTTCATTTTCTTTATATTCGCGAGTGAGTCCAAGATCGTGTACTTTCCTCCAGAAAAACTTTCTCATGTGGAAATAGCGTACATAGACTGAGGAAGTTGGTAACATACGTATAATTGCAGAAATCGCTGCTGATTCAAAATCTACAGTCACACTTGCACGGTTCCATTCTGGAATATTTTCCAGCACATTTCTGAAAAGTCGGGTGTATGTCTCTTTCCTTTTATTTGGTAATAATGCAAATGCAACTGGGTCGATATTAGTCTCATTTTTATTACTTCCAAAATCTGCATGAACTGTGTATATCTGTGAAAACTGTTTGCTACAGCACTTGAACGTACCATCCTTAAAAAAGCCTCGTTTACATCTCAGATCCTCTCCCTCTGCTCCTCCATAAAAAACTATTATCCTGTTTTCTGATTCATCGTCGCTTAACAGGAAACTGCTGCCAGCATTCATACTTAATAATAGCTCTGCTTTTAGTTTAATTTCTTCTCTTGCCTCTGGATCCCTCTCACTTCCCTGCGACTTTGCCCTTTGCTTGTATAGCGTCCTCTTCCTTGTTCGCTTCTCTGGCATTTCTGTCACAAAGTCGTACCCTCGATTATGCAGGCTACCTAGCTCCTCTGAACAGATTTGGGAAATTAACGTATTTTCCTCTCGTGCCCTCTTCTTTGCCTCGTTCAGAGTCTTCTGTACTCCCAACATTGCGTCATCCAGAGCTCCATATTGATGCTCGTGCGAAAAGAGAACTGTAGAATCCTTGGTTTTAAGCTTTTCTCGGCAATGCTTCTCCTTCTGTTTTAAACAGCGCCAAATCAAAGTCCCAGCTTTCTTCGCTTTCTTCACTGTGTATGAATAACCTTCATTGTGGCAACTAGGCTTACCAAGAATTGTCTTCGAAACCTCCATATCACAGCTATTGAAACGGTAATATCCAAATGGCACGATGTGAAGTCTACGAAAACTAGAGCGATACCAACAGGCATACGGGACTGTGCGGGCGGAGTTCGGCCGAGTCCAGCGAACAGGTAGAGCAAGGTGATTAGGACGGTCCGGCTACAGGTAGGTCGGCACACAATGGACGCAGGTACGAGACGGAGAGTTCGCAGATTTCTAGTGGGGCGGAAAGTTCTCAGGGCGGAGAATTCATAATTCCTGTTGCAGCAGCGCGGTTCCGGACTGAAGCGCCTAGAACCCCTCGGTCACATCAGCCGGCTTTCATTCTGAAGCCACAATGGATTCACACAAGTATGCATCTATCCTCGGATACCACCTCCACCCCTGTATTTAGTTTGTTTTTTGTTGGCACGATGGCCTCTACCAGCAGGACAATGCAATGTGTCACACAGCTCACAGTATACGGGTGTGGTTCGAAGAGCACCAGGACAAGTTTACCGTACTCCCCTGACCACAAAACACCCCGGATATAAATAATTTATAATCAGCGGGATTACCTCAGTCGGGTTGTTCGCGACATGGATCCTTAACCGTTAAACATAGCGCTTTTGGGATCCTTGGCCAACCGCTGATGGCTATTACTTCTGACGTTTTGCCAGTACGAGTGACTGGCATTGCCAAAGGTTCCATTTCAGCTGGCGA
Source organism: Schistocerca gregaria (assembly GCF_023897955.1). NCBI lineage: Eukaryota > Metazoa > Arthropoda > Insecta > Orthoptera > Acrididae > Schistocerca > Schistocerca gregaria. The sequence goes on from NC_064922.1 coordinate 428,265,049, forward strand.
ACTGGCAGTGGAGGCTGAATCTTTGGCAATACCAGCGTCGCAGGTTGACGAAACGTCCGTTGGCCAAAGATCCAGAGATGAGCGCCAGCAGCTAACACGTCAAGAAGTGGTTGCAAAACTCAAAAATAAATTATACTGCATATTTCCCCTTGGTTTCTGAGTCGTCTGTGACGAGTATGTCTGTGCCTCAGGACCAGGCAACCACTGCCGCTACAGGACACTTGATACACTCAAGTAGACCTAGTTGTAGTACACAGCGACGACGGCTGATGTGTATCAGTGGAGCAGCGCATCTGACGTCAGACAATTTACTGCGGCAGCCAGCTGGTAATGTGTTTCATTATACAAGCGCGTCCTCAGCTGTCAGCTCCCAGCCCCCTCTCCAGAGAAGTGAGAGGCGGCAAATAACATGACCGCTGCTGCTTGGCATCAACGGAAGTGCGTATCTTTTCAGGCCACACAGAAATTCACAATAAAAGACGGCCGTTCTCTGACCATTATCTCTACCCAGGTATGAGATGTTATAGACACACATGTGAGTTGTTGCCACATATATAAAACCTTTATCCATCCTTCCCTTGCCTATGTCACAACGTACCACGGACTTGCGCTCCTCCCAGATTTTATCACTGTGTCCAAGTCGCTGAATGATACGCCCTCCACATCTCTTTCTGATCCGATTGTACCAGTTTATAAAGCTCCCAAACTTCCTCTAACAGACACAACATCTCCCGTAAACTTTGAAAGTTTCCTGATTCGTTTTTAACTAAATTGAGTACATAACTAGCGTGTCTCCAGTGAAAAATCCCTGAAAATATCCCACCTTTTATACAAAATTTTGACTTACGACAGAAAAGTAACGCGATCTGACTGCTATACGCTATCAGGAAAGATCTACATAGCGAAACGAGTAATCTAAGTTGAACTTCAACATGTATTTAAGTGAATGTATCTATGCAATTCTACAGTCTGGAACCGAGCGACCGCTACGGTCGCAGGTTCGAATCCTGCCTCGGGCGTGGATGTGTGTGATGTCCTTAGGTTAGTTAGGTTTAAGTAGTTCTAGGCGACTGATGACCTCGGAAGTTAAGTCGCATAGTGCTCAGAGCCATTTGAACCATTTATTTATGCAATTAACATACTCTAATCCACGGACACGGTTTGGAAGTACATTTGAACCATTTATTTATGCAATTAACATACTCTAATCCCCTGACACGATTTGGAAGTACATTTTTATCCTTTCTTGTAGAGAGAATACGTGTAATGACGATGTAAAACCTCACATTTTATGGCCTAACACCGGCTCATAATGAACATAAAGTAGAATAATCTTTCCAAACATATTCAGGAATTACTGAAGTTCTCAACACCACAATCATGTCTTCTACTTTCTGTAAAATACATGCAAATAATTTCAAAATACAACTTCTGATGGTGGCTTAGCTGAAAAACAATTTTTATATAGTTAGGACGTGCCTAGTGAATTGTGATAGCAAGTAAGAATTCATGGGAACAGGCAACGTCTAAAAGCAATAACTTTTAGAAATGATTCTGGGATCGCCGGCCGGGGTGGCCGAGCGGTTCTAGGCGCTACAGTCTGGAACCGCGCGACCGCTACGATCGCAGGTTCGAATATTGCCTCAGGGATGAATGTTTGTGAAGTCCTTAGGTTAGTTAGTTTTAAGTAGTTAAGTTCTATGGACTGATGACCTCAGATGCTAAGTCCCATAGTGCTCAGAGCCATTTGAACCAATTTGATTCTGGGATCAAAACATCTGAAGAGAAAAAATATGTTATTTTTCTTCTTCTTCTGTTTCTTATTATTATTATCATCGTCATCATCGTCATTATTCAATAAACAAACAAGAAGTTTCTGCAGCAATGTTGCATTTGTTCTCTAACATAGAAGGTCGTCCATAAAAGGTTAACTACTTCGTGTAATATGTTGTTAAAATTAGCTCTTTGTTAAAATAGGGTACTATGCATTTACGTCGTATTGCAAAGTGTTTCCTCTTTATATATGTTCAGTCAGATCAAACATACTTCGGAGATAAATAATTTGCATCGAATGTTTAAAATAAAATCAGGTCTTACGTGCTACAATGCCATTAAATCCTCAATGCATCAATAAAATAATTTTCATCGGTGAAAGTAAGTATTGTGCTCTGATTTTCTGTTGTGTGATTGTTATAAGAAATGACGTCAAGATAAAATCATGACAGCTTCTATATCGCCACCTCAGAGAGCTCAGTCTTTGTGATTCGGTACAGCCTTGACGGCCACCCGTAGCTGTAGCTGCAGACTGGTAATCTCTGTAACCGCGAGCTGTAGGCATGCTTCAGTGAAGGCCGTGGCGCACGCCGATAGAACGTGTCACAGCGAACGGGAATCTTGGCTTAACTGCCGGGGTCGTTTACAAATGTATGTAACTCAGTCTTCAGATGTGCCCATAAATTGCCTGGTTGTTGAGGCGTTAGAGGGACCCCTGGGGAGACTACCGCATCTCAGCTGTAAAAGACTTACTTAGGCACTTGAGGCTCTGTCTAGGCGGAGAATGATTCTCTAGCATCTCTCAAGACCAAAACGGCTCATAATAACAAAATTCAAAATCCCAGTAAGGGGTGCGTCACTAGAGAATTTACATACCCATTCCACAGAGAGACTTCATGTGGACAGCCCATCTGTCACATCTGCTTCAATGGTGAATAACAGTCACACAACAATGTCAACTCTTAATAACATATTCATTGTTACTAAGAGGGAAGAGAGCACATTTGAGAGAATCTCCCCATTCAGTATACAAAAAGGTGTGGACGGAATTGCTGGAGCTCCTAGGTGCATTAAGGTTGCGGAATGGTACCCTGTTAATAAGATAATCACGTGAAATGCACAAAATCTTCGATTACGGCAGAAGTGTTATATCAAGTAGATGCCTTATTTATCTGCTCTTCAATGAACTTTTGGCGCCATGAAAAAGGATAGGCACAATTGTTGTGAGAAACGTATTGAAATGGGTAGATGGTGAAATAGAAAAGAAAGCCTGCCTTAATACTCTACTCTAATTCACCTATCTTAAGTCAATATGTCAAGGGTGGTTTCTTACATCTTAGAGATTGTCCATATGTCCCAAATCAATGTGCTGCTGTCAGTGCCAGAGGTATGCGCATACTGCCCCATTGAGCAAAAGCAAACCAATATACACGTAGACGCTCATGATTCAGGTTTGCCCATTATCACCTTGATGTGTGTTAATTTCTCAGATGCAGACCAAGTTTGTATAAAGGATTCTACTGTCTATGTACAAGAACAGTGTAAGTAGGCTGTTTAGGTTTTCTTATTGGTAACGCCACGTAGCGCTCTGTATAAAAATCACTGGCTGTGCTGTGAGCAGTCTGTGGCTAGTTTGCATTGTTGTCTGCCATTGTAGTGTTGGGCTGTTGGCTGTTAACAGCGCGTAGCGTTGCGCAGTTGGAGATGAGCCGCCAGCAGTGGTGGATGTGGGGAGAGAAAAGGCGGAGTTTGGAAATTTGTAAGACTGGATGTCATGAACTGCTATATATATTATGACTATTAAGGTAAATACATTGTTTGTTCTCTATCAAAATCTCTCATTTGCTAACTATGCCTATCAGTAGTTAGTGCCTTCAGTATTTTGAATCTTTTATTTAGCTGGCAGTAGTGGCGCTCGCTGTATTGCAGTAGTTCGAATAACGAAGATTTTTGTGAGGTAAGTGATTTGCGAAACGTATAGGTTAATGTTAGTCAGGGCCATTCTTTTGTAGGGATTTTTGAAAGTCAGATTGCGTTGCACCAAAAATATTGTGTGTCAGTTTAAGCACAGTCATGTATAATTTTTCTAAGGGGACGTTTCAACAGTAGATTCAAGAGCTTCGGTCTTGATGTTGTTACCCTACATAGAAGCAAGACAGAGTTTGAACCTCAACATTAGCACCATCGTTCTCTTTATCGTCAAGCAACCAGGTGCCCAGTCTGATACCTCGATGCAGACTGCCAGTGCAGATGATAGAACATCCACCTGTGCTTGTAGTTGCACCTGTCAAGGAACTGCTGCAGTTATTAGTTTGGCAGACAAACCAGCGTTGAGTTCAAAGGAAAAGCAGGTTAATTATGGTCACAAGAATTCTACGTCTACTTCTTTACCACCTTCTCTGCAGAGAAGAAAACCACTGCACAGGAAGACCAGACCTAAAAAGAACGACGTCAAACCCTCAAACTATAGTGTTCAGTAACATCCGATGGAGAGCACTGTCCAATGGACCTAGACGTATGTTTGGACGAACCACCACGCCCATCTACGGAACATTTTGAACCACCTCCTAGGCTACAGTCCTCAGTGATGGTTAAACCCAATTGTTAAAAAGGCTCCCATCCTTCAATGGAGTATGAACGGTTACAAGACACCAATAGAGGAACTGTTCATACAAGAAAAGCCTATATGCATATGCCTTCAAGGGACGCACTTCAGGGGACGGATACACCTTTGTTGCATGTATAATCTCCACAGGACTTAAGTGGTGCTCGAGCAAAGGTTGATGGCACTGTTCATCAACGAAGCATACCAATGCACGCCCATTACCCACACCACTGACAAACGGGCTCACCAACAGTACGTGCGCCACCTCGCCTTACAGTGTGCTCTGTTTTCATAGCGCTGCAGGAACCTCTTGGTGGTACAGCACTTACTGATATGGGGATCTGAATACACAAGACGGGTCGCTGACACAACTGCTTAGCTCTGAATATGATCCAGAGTGACCCTGTCGTTCCCCCATGAGTAGTATGGCCAGCAGGAAGTAGAGCAACGGTTAGCATACCTCAGGCGAAAGTGGTACACCGTCGGAATCACGGAAAGTGAGGGGAAGACAATGTGCTGTAACCAATGAAAACAGCCACGGACAGCCGATAAAACTAGGAAGTGCTGGTGCAGATGGGGAGTCTTTAGACTGTTCGAGATGGCTAGAGAAGCTTCTTTAAAATGATATTCAATGGAAGCATAGGAAAGCAATACTGCCAGGGTAAACTCCTCAAAGACCCTGGAGAAGCAGTACACCAACGACAGTCAGAGGTAGTCTCGGAAGTAGCAGATGCCTTAAGCAGTGAGGGAGTTAGCGAGTGAGTCACACAGTGGGAGCTGCAACCATCACCGGGGAGTGACTGAGTCGTCGGAAACAGTCACGTTTAAGTGAGAGTTCGATGATGCTGCAGCAAACTGCGAGAAGATTGTACACAATCGAGAGAGGAATTGACTAGTATCGGTACAGGGCACCCTCCGCCACGCACCGTACAGTGGCTTCCGGAGCATCTTTGTAGATGCAGACGTAGATGCACTGATTTTCCCATAAGAATCCAGACACAATTCTTACGCTAAGTTTTCTACCTGTTTGTTATTTACTAGCAGTAAACTAATTCCGTAATGTTTATCTCTATAAGAGTATAAGCATTTCTGTGTGTCAGAATATGCAGACGAAAAAGTACACTTGTTTCCTAGTGTCTAGTTGTGCGACCCGCAGCGAGGAATAATTGGTAGTTCTCTGTGTATAGGAAGGAGCGAGCGCTGTCTCGCACTCGTCTCTAACCTTTATTTTAGTATCTTATGATATCTTCGAAACGAGTCGCTAGTAAAGCGTCTCGAATAGTAAAAGGTAGTACTCAGGAAGTGGGGGTCGCAGAGTGTCAGAGTGTAATCACCGATGGATATCAAGCCACTGTAAGACACCTCTACGAGTAAGGCTGAATTATTGAAAAACGAAATGTTCTTAATTTGTATTTGGAAGTTTTTGCACCCGTGCCCATTTTCTACAAACTTCTCCTCTCCGTTCTAATATCACATCTGTTAAATATCCTAGGAGGCTTTCTCCATCTCACCCTCTTAATGGTAAAGTAACAGACCTCAGCCCATAGTGTCGTCAACGTCCTGACTGCCTCACGCAAGCCGCATCTTCATACAAGGCTGATGTGACGTGACATAATTTTTTTGTACAAGATGTGCCATGTATGTTATATAGAGGTGTGCCAAAGTAGGGAATCAGGTGACAGGATACCGGGGGAGAAGTAGAAAGAATATCGGAAGCAGTTCCTTGAACTGTGTACAGCAAGAAGACGGGTGGCCAGGCCTGTTGAACAGTTCAAACGAGGCAGAAGCCATCCCAAGAGCCCAACAGGAGAATGGTAAACTTGTACAGGCCAGACAGGTTGAAGGAGAACCCAGCAGAAGAAGATATACCTGTTGAAGGTACTACAAGGGACCAGAGCATTTTCAATATAGAATTCCAGAAATTCGAGAAAGTTACAATATCAAAAGTTTTAAGGCTATGTGTGTAGCACTGTACTAAGGTAAGATGATTTCCGACAGTAGTTCAGATATCAGAGACAGTAGAGCGAAAGATGCTCTAGTGTCAGCAAATAAGTCATTCAGCAGGGCTAATCCCTAACTTAAATAGTTCACTGGCATTTGAAGACGTACATCAAGTCTAAAAGCAGGGAGATGCCAGGGGATCAGGCAAACCACTGGGAGCAAGTGAAACCAACCTTGAAAAAGAGTTATTCGGACAGGGGCACAATAGATTTTTTAGCATTTGAGGTACTTTGCCCAGGCATCATCCAAGAAAGTCTTCGCATCGTGGGTTAGTTATTAAAAGCATTAAGAGATGCGGTGATCAGAATAACATAGGCGACACAACTGCAAGGTGCCCTAGAACAGATAGTTGCACTAGAACGGGCTTTCTTCATTAAGAGCCTAGCAAGCGATAGGATTCAGGCGATTGTACAAAGTCGGGGTGAAGCAGTTAGCCTGTATGATGCAGTGGAAGTAGCATTGCAGGAGGAAAGTTCACTATTATCCGTGGAAAAGAAGGGTCAATTCTCGAGAGCGGTTCGTAAGGAATTTGAAGTAACCTGGAAGGAAGATGCTATAATCGTGAGTAAAGGGGTCACATGGCTATAGACTGTAAGAAGCCGTAGATGAGCACCAAGGTATGATGGGTACCAGAATTTTTGTTATCACTGCAATAAATCAGGTCGCACGGAAACCGAATGTAAGAAAATAACCATTCGCCAAAAATGCGAAAGGCGCGGACATCAGATTGAAATATATTTCTATCAGTACAACGAAAAACCAGCCAAAGTTGTAAATTTCACTTTCTTATTCACTCGATGACTGTCAACATAACATGATCAGAAATGGCATTTCCGGAAATGCAACAACCATATCAAAAATATGCGAACGAACAGTTACAGAACACACAGATTGAAATACAATTTGCAGATACACCATTTTTGACATTGTTACGATGATCTGAAAATGAATCCCATCCAGAAACTAGTCACAGAGCTAGTAAAAAAGCGAAATTTGCAATTTTGGCTGGTTTTTAGTTGTACTAATTAACAGTAATTGCTTACCAACAGCTATTCCAGCAAGGCCTATTGGACTCCAATGTAAGGAGAAATTAGGAACCGTATTCACAAGTAAAAAGGGATACTAAGAGTGAGGACCACGAAGCGGCGGCATGTCATTAACTGCGAAGCAAGGAACGAAATTACGACGGCCTATTGCCACGAATTATGAAAGCAGTTACGGTTATTAACATATACCGGGGCACATATAAGCTTTATAAACGAAGAGAGACTCACAAAGGAAGCAGTAATTACCAGGGAAGACATCAAGAGACTGAAGGGCGTGACGCAAGATACAGTAGAGACATCGGGGACCACAGATCTGCAGTTACTAACAACAGCGAAAGTGCCAGTGATGCACGAGCTTCTTATCATCAGAAGAAGAAGATCGGATATCCTGTGTGTTAGTGTAGGAGAAAGCAACTATCTGAGTAAATAAAAAGTTGTGAGTAACTATGGCGAGAAGGTAACTAGAATACAGGGTCGACGTATTCTACAGCTGGCAGTACCAGAGACCAAAATATATCGCCTGTTGGTAAGAAGTCCGTGGATCAAGTGACAACCACATTAAATAGAAGACGCATATTTTAAGACAGACTATGAGTCAAACTGCAAAGGAAGTAGAAATGGATGGGAACAGTAGATGGAAATAGGAATCTACAAACAGAACGGAAACTACCACAAGAAATAGAGATATAATGAAACAGTGTATTTATGTGTTTGTTCTGTCACGCTTCATGGTTAAATTTCACGTTCTTATACGTATACAGGGTGAGTCACCTAACACTTGCACCGAAAATATTGCGGAAATGGTAAGTGCTATTGATGCGTGATTTTCACAGAATGGATTGGTAGTCATGGCTCGTATTGTTAGCCAATCAACAGTTGCAAGAACACATGGAAGTGCATTTTTTGTGCAAACATACACTTTTTTAAATGTAACAAGACCTTTTGACATTAAAAATCTAAAACTAGGGTAAATTAGAATCCGAGTGGTGATTGATGCAAAATTATAGTGCGAGTTGTTTACGAGAGACTGTATTTTGAAAAGTTCCCACACCAACACTTGTACAATACCTGTAGTTGCACAACTAAAGAACAACACAAATGCATACTCTACTTACGTATTAGAATCTGAGTGGTGATTGTTGCAGAACTTTAGTGCGAGTCGTTTATGAGAGACCGTATTTTGAAAAGTTCCCACACTGACTCTTGTACAATACGTGTAGTAGCACAACTAAAGAACAACACCAATGCATTCACTACTTATGTGGATTCTGCCCAGTAACGAGACAACCGCTGCACACGTGCTAACATTTCACCTGAGATGTCTGAGCAGGTTGCAGCAATACGTCGTTGTATATAATCGGGCGTAGTTGGTATGTGCTTATAGACAACTTCTTTCAGCTTTCCCACAGAAAAAAATAAACAGGTGTCAAATTTAATGAACGGGTCGGCCAAAAGATCCTCTGTGTCCAGCCCGACAATTTGGAAACAATTCGTGAAGACATACTATAGTGCTTTGTGCCCTGTGGACTTGACAGCCATCATGTTGCTACCATAAGTTCCTACTAGTCTTCAAAGGAACGTCTTCTAGCATCTGCAGAAGACAGTCTGCTAGGAAGTTGTGATACTGGTGCACGTACAATGTTCCGTCTACGAAAAATGGGCCTATGAACTGACAGTTCACTATCCCACACCACACGTTTACAATCCACGGGTGCTAACGTTATACCTGGCAGGGACTGTCAATAGACAAATAATGCATGTTTAGGAGGTTCACGTGGCCTTGATTGGTAAGTATGGCTTCACCACTAATCAAGATACATAACACATGTGGAGTATCCTGTCTTAATGGATGTTAACACGACTCACATAATCGTTTCCATGCAGCTCTTGATGAAGAAAGATGTGATAGGGATGGCACCTATGTCGATGGAAAATGCGTAAGACATTTATCTCACTCATGTTACTTTCTTGTGTGATTGCGAGGGAGCTAACGTGCAGATCAGCTGCACCAGCAGCAGGAATATTAATTGTCCCCTCTTCTGTCATCACTTGCTTCCTTCTGTTGGCTGGGTGTTACGCTAGCACTTTCACGTAACTGGTTGAAGAGGTTGATAAATAACTGCCAAGATGGTTGCCGTCTATTGAGATATCTTACCGTATACAATGTACACAATTCATTCTTCCTATACTCTCTATACACCATAAGCATGTCGGCTTTTTCTGCATCTGTAAATTCCATCAACCTTTCTCGACCTGCTGCTTGAATGATCACACACTAACTGACTAGAAAGTCGCGATGCATTCAGGGAACACACAAGCACACCATAAGCAAACATAAAATCATGCATAGCAACTACGCAGCTTGAATAGCAAAAACAAACGTTGGTTTGCGAACTTCGTACAATACGATATCTCGTAAACGAGTCGCACTAGTCTAAAGCAGCAAACACCACTGACATTCTCATTTACCGTACTTTTAGTTTGTTAATGTCAGTAGGCATCGTTCCATTTAAAAAATGTATGTTTGCACAAAAAATTCACTTTCTAAGTATTATTACAATCTGTTTATTGGTTAAAATACAAGCCCCTGATTACCAGTCCATTCTGTGAAAATCTCACATAAAAAAGCACTTTCCATTTTCGTAGTATTTTCACTGCAAGTTTTAGGTGACTTACCCTGTACATATAATCTTGACATAGTTTAATGCTTTTTGGAAAAATATTGGTTTGTCTGTCTAGATGATTCGAAAATGGGTTCAGGTAACTTGAAACTAGTCATCAATTAAATAAAAATAGTGTATCTTGCAGCTTTGGCTGTTTCTAAACTGAAATGGAAACAGTATACATCACAGGATGGTGAAGGAAAAAGGAAGGCATGCAACTTAAAGGAAAATTTGAGACGAGAAGTGCTGAGTTATCTTCTAGACAAAGTAGCGTGGCGACAGAAAGGGACACGAGAATAGGTCCTAGGGAAGTGAATATCTTACAGATATAAGTAGAGGCAGGGTTTGCGAGCCAACATCTCATAGAAGTTCGAGCTCACATTCGGTTCCTCTTCGTCGAAATGTCTTGGCTCAAACTCGTCTAGGGGTTGAACCGCACGTATCGCATTACACGCCCTACATTAGACACTTGTGACCCTTTGGTTATATTGTCTGGCTGATGGCAAGTTCGTGAAATAAAAAGTTAAAAAACATATAATAACAGTAATAATAATATCGGGAACTAACTTAACGGCTCATAAATGATGTGGGCCACACAGTTGCAATTTGGTTAGAATAATGTTTATTCAGAAAGCAAACTAATAGTGAAAATGGTCGTATTTAGAGTTACTGTTACACTTGAGCCCATATCCATTTGACACAGTTAGATCATTCACAATCTCATTGCGAAACACAAGTCCAATACTCTGCCTCCTTAACTACACGAAAACTTAAAGAGTTCACACCAAGCGCGAGGCTGCACCCCGCTCAGAGACTAAGTCCCGCGACACCATACAACGCGAAATTTTCCAAGTCGTTTCACTTCCTAGCTACCTAAAGACCGACCGTTCGCTTTCGCGTCTCCTCCAGCACTGTCCACTTTGGTGCCTCCAGCCGAACTGTCCGCTCTGTCCGTCCCCGGCCGTGTTTCCCGCACGGCGAATATCCTCACTCAACTGACTAAGGCAGTTCCCTTTCCTGAAGCCGTCCATCTGATTGGCTACAGCTTATTCTACATAATCTTTCATTTTAACATATTTAAATAATCAATGCTGACCACTTTCACGCTCTAAATAAAGTAACAATTATAACCATTGTTAAATTCTTTTACCCTAAAACCAATAAAATTTCCTTCTTGACTCTAATGTCACGGCCAGTAGACTTGCACCAATGTGCTTTCTGATAAATAAATAAAGAACCAAAGTAATTATTATGCACAAAACATTACAACAAATATTCTATTACCTAATTATTCAATAAGGTGTCATTCTGTCATCGTTAAATGTGTTTTGTATGGAGGAAATGATGATCTGATGCTTAACTGAATATACTGATAATTTAAGTAACTATATCTTTTAAACAAATAAAGTTACAGAGTTGATATTTACAACGTTTTTTCAGTTTGATGATGCGCTTCTATATGAAATGTCGATCGTTAAGATCGACCAAAGCGTTCAGATTTTTAGCATTCATGTCTTTGTTACGAAACCTGTTAATTTCACTTTAACATTAAATCCTAAACTATTATAGATATGATAAGTATTCAAGTTTTATTGGGATCACCATGAAATTTTATGGACTATGGCAGATTAAAATAACTGTGGCTTGTTTCCCTGCATTACTACAGAATTAAATAGTTTTCATAAATGTTTCCCTTTATGGCCGACCTTAGGTCCGCCATATTTAACACTGTTACATCTCCTTGGCCACAAAAGGCTGCTACTGGGTTTCGGTTCTCGTCTGCCTAACTAGCACACTACAGTGCTTAGGGCCTCAATAGACAATACACGCCTGTGAGTTTTCCCACCTCGTGGTGAATCTGCGCCCTTTGTGACACACTGTCCTGGACGAAAGGGTTTGTTTCACAATTCCTGTAGGATGACTCTTTCGGCCATATATTTAAATGAGGGCGCAATGCTCGTTAACTCACAGGTTGAATCCAAGTAACGAAAGAGAATTGAACACAAGTGAGGCAGGGTGCGATCTGAGTACAGTAAAAGTATTAGGCAAACCAGTAGAGAAAGTGACACCTATACGAATCATGCAGGAAACATGAACAACACATATAACATACGGAAATCACATCGCACGCGTTAGAGAAGCGATCACAACCGAGTATTTGAACAAAGGTGCGATAATAACTGAAAAGCTCTATAGATCACACTGTAATGAATTTTACCTAGAAAGGGACAAGCTGTCACATACAGAAACGGTGAGGCATGCACTCCTAATATTGCCAGAACTCAAACGGAATATTGTGAGTGAATGTAGAACACTGTAAATGCAAAAGACAGTATTACAGGGACAAATTGAAAAGACTGTTAAGTCAAAGTTCATGGAATGCAGACGTTTGTTAGTACCAAAGAAACGACACGCCAGTGGAACAAAAAAAAAAAAAAAAAAAAAAAAAATACAGATTCATAACAAACTATAGGAAGCAGAACACAGTTTCAGTGGGGGAAGCTTTTCACATACCCAACATGAGATAACACATCAACTAGGGAAAGCCACATATTTTTCCACTTTTAGACTTGGCTGGTGGACACTGTTAAGTTTTAAGGACACACTGTATGTCCGATACCACGAATGTGAAATTATCGAATTTTGTGACCCATTATCTTGGAAACCAACTTAAAATTTTCCATAATTATTGAATACGTCTTTCTAGATACACTGAACTAGAATTATTACTAAAATTCTATTGTGGGACATGTTATCTTTTTTTTAAACACTCAATTTTTAGACAAAATTTTGTAAATAAATGAACATAAAAACCAAACAACTCAGGATATTTTAATTATTCTAGTTCCATATGTGCTGAAACTTACACTAGGCACAATGTGAAATTTTCATGTCTCTACCATCAGTACTTTTTTAGAAAACGGGTCATTTATTGCAAAAAATGTAGTTAAGAGATATTGAGGTTTAAAACTTTTTTTATTACAGATTATTATACAGAGTAACATTTCTACGTCTTTTATGCACTAGAATTGCCCTTGCCCACAGTCTGTGTCTTCTTCAGTGTCGCTACATCCCAGTGCTTGCCTCCTCCTTTTCTGTCTTGCTTTCTTTGTCACTTGCTGAGCAGCTAACTCTGCATCACCAACACGAAGCTCATTCAATTCCCACAGTGCTTTGGCTGTGTTCTGTCCAAACCTTACACCTAACTTCTCCAGAACCTTAAGTTTTTGATACTTACCACCATTAAAAGTCATTACAACATCAGACACTGCTAATTTTAATAATTAATTTAGACACAACACAGATTCTAGCTCCAATATCCTCGTAAAGTTTAACTTCACCACCACAAAGACAGCAAGAGACAGTTTCAGAAAGAGCTTGTGCAAGGATTTGCAGATCAGTAATGACGTTGTCCTTAATATGATTACTTTTGTGCAATGAACACTCTTTCACTCAATGAAGAGTTACCCCAGAATATGATGCCATAGGAAAGCAGAGAATGGAAATAGGCGTGGTAAGCTAATTTGCTGAGATGTATATCGCCAACGGGATGCGGACATGGGTTGCAACGTGAATTACGCTTGTTATGGCCCACTCCAGAAGCCCTCTCATTTTCTACATTCATTTCAGATACACCCTAACGCACATTCGCCGCCGTCTCAAGATAGCGCACAGTGGACAGAATCGTGAAAGGAAGCAGACGTTGCGGGAAGTGTGGGAGGGTGGGGAAGGGAAGGGAAGTGGGGCAGGCGCGGCGCTGACCTAGACGCGGCCGTGGGCGGGCGCGCCCCCCGTCTCGCCGCATGAATGGAGCCGCCGCCGCCGCCGCCGCCGCCGCCGCCTCTGCGGCGATCAATGGCGGCCCGCGCGTCGCGCCGCACCCCCAGCGCACCCCGCCACCCGCGGCGAGTCGACCCCGCTGCCCGCAGTGCCGGACGCCGCCTGCAGCTTCGCCGCTAGCTTCTGCCGCTCAATCCGCGTCCTCGCCTCGCTGCCCGTTGCTAATGCTGCCGTCCTAGTCCTTCTTCTCGTTCTATTCACCCGCACAGCACGCCCGTTGCGCTAGACTGCAGTTCGAGCAATCTTACTTTCACGATCGTTATCAGGCAGGCGCGAGTCCAACAGAAGGGGCCGGTGGTCTGAATGAGGAGGAGGATGGGGAGGGGGGGGGGGGGGGGGGAGAAGCTTCATAGGGCTCAAGACACTCCCCAAAACACATTTCAGTACAAGCGATTATACGAGGGTAATCCCAAAAATGTTGTTGTTGTTGTTGTGGTCTTCAGTTCTGAGACTGGTTTGATGCAGCTCTCCATGCTACTCTATCCTGTGCAAGCTTCTTCATCTCCCAGTACCCACTGCAACCCACATCCTTCTGAATCTGCTTAGTGTAGTCATCTCTTGGTCTCCCTCTACGATTTTTACCCTCTACGCTGCCCTCCAATACTAAATTGGTGATCCCTTGATGCCTCAGAACATGTCCTACCAACCGATCCCTTCTTCTAGCCAAGTTGTGCCACAAACTTCTCTTCTCGCCAATCGTATTCAATACCTCCTCATTAGTTATGTGATCTACCCACCTAATCTTCAACATTCTTCTGTAGCACCACATTTCGAAAGCTTCTATTCTCTTCTTGTCCAAACTATTTATCGTCCATGTTTCACTTCCATACATGGCTACACTCCATACAAATACTTTCATAAATGACTCCCTGGCACTTAAATCTATACTCGATGTTAACAAATTTCTCTTCTTCAGAAACGCTTTCCTTGCTATTGCCAGTCTACATTTTATACCCTCTCTACTTCGACCATCATCAGTTATTTTGCTACCCAAATAACAAAACTCCTTAACTACTTTAAGTGTCTCATTTCCTGATCTAATTCCCTCAGCATCACTCGACTTAATTCGACTACATTCCACTATCCTCGTTTTGCTTTTGTTGATGTTCATATTATATCCTCCTTTCAAGACACTGTCCATTCCGTTCAACTGCTCTTCCAAGTCCTTTGCCGTCTCTGACAGAATTACAATGTCATCAGCGAACCTCAAAGTTTTTATTCTTCTCCATGGATTTTAATACCTACTCCAAATTTTTCTTTTGTTTCCTATACTGCTTGCTCAATATACAGATTGAATAACATTGGGGAGAGGCTACACCCCTGTCTCACTCCCTTCCCAACCGCTGCTTCCCTTACATGCCCCTCGACTCTTATAACTGCCATCTGGTTTCTGTACAAATTGTAAATAGCCTTTCGCTCCCTGTATTTTACCCCTGCCATCTTTAGAATTTGAAAGAGAGTATTCCAGTCAACATTGTCAAAAGCTTTCTCTAAGTCTACAAATGCTAGAAACGTAGGTTTGCCTTTCCTTAATCTTACTTCTAAGATAAGTCGTAACGTCAATATTGCCTCACGTGTTCCAACACTTCTACGGAATCCAAACTGATCTTCCCCGAGGTCGGCTTCTACCAGTTTTTCCATCCGTCTGTAAAGAATTCGCGTTAGTATTTTGCAGCCGTGACTTATTAAACTGATAGTTCGGTAATTTTCACATCTGTCAACACCTGCTTTCTTTGGGATTGGAATTATTATACTCTTCTTGAAGTGTGAGGGTACTTCGCCTGTTCATACATCTTGCTCACAAGATGGTAGAGTTTTGTCTGGACTGGCTCTCCCAAGGCCGTCAGTAGTTCTAATGGAATGTTGTCTACTCCCGGGGCCTTGTTTCGACTTAGGTCTTTCAGTGCTCTGTCAAACTCTTCACGCAGTATCGTATCTGAGCTCTTGATATTCATACAAGTGGTTCTCTTTTCTCCAAAAGTTTCTTTAATTTTAATCTCAAAAGTAAGGTCTCCTATTTTTCTACAAGTACCGGATGATAAAGTCAGTATAAATCTGAAAACTTAATAAACCACGGAATAATGTAGATAGAGAGGTAAAAATTGACACACATGCTTGGAATGACATGGGGTTTTATTAGAGCCCAAAATCTCCCCCTATTGCTAGACGCGTGAAAGATCTCTTGCGCGCGTCGTTTGGTGGTGATCGTGTGCTCCGCAGCCACTTTCGTCATGCTTGGCCTCCCAGGTCCCCAGACGTCAGTCCGTGCGATTATTGGCTTCTGGGTTACCTGAAGTAGCATGCGTATCGTGATCGACCGACATCTCTAGGGATGCTGAAAGACAACATTCGACGTCAATGCCTCACCATAACTCCGGACATGCTTTACAGTGCTGTTCACAACATTATTCCTCAACTACAGCTGTTGTTGAGGAATGATGGTGGACATATTGTGCATTTCCTGTAATGAACATCATCTTTGCTTTGTCTTACTTTGTTATGCTAATTATTGCTATTCTGATGAGATGAAGCGCCGTCTCAAAAATCAAATCAAATGTGTGTGAAACCTTATGGGACTTAACTGCTAAGGTCATCAGTCCCTAAGCTTACACACTACTTAACCTAAATTATCCTAACGACAAACACACACCCTCGCCCGAGGGAGGACTCGAACCTGACTTGGCGCCCAGTGACTATCACCTGTTCCCTAGGTTAAAAGAACATTCGGCTGAAAAGCGATTCAGCTCCAACGACGAGATGAAAGAAGAGATTCATAAGTTTCTGAACAGCATGGCGGCGAGCTGGGCATACAAAAACTGCCACAGCGTCTACAAAAATACATCGACAGAAATGGTGATTATGTCGAAAAATAGCTAAATGTTCAAGCTGTAAACTGATGTAAACCATTGTATAATTAAATAGGTCTATGTACTTATAAAAATATAGGAGACCTTACTTTTGGGATTATCCTCATATTTTTACGTATACCAATATCCATGTCACACACAGCTAACTTTCGGAGAAAATAATAGGATGTAAACTCAGATTCTCGCAAAAGATAAAGAACTCGAGAAATTATAAGCAACATTTTATACGGGATGTTTTTCAGCTGCTTGTGTGAGGGCCTGCCCACGTGGACGGGCGTACAACTCGTCCGGTAACATTATTAGCCAGGTAAACTTGCACATTCCTGGGTAACCGTACCTCATACCAACAATCCGCCAGGTTCATACGGATGCAGGTAGAATCGATAAACCACACGGATTCGATGAAAGAAAGACAGACAGTATTTTATCGATAAATAGAAAATAACAAAGTGGAAAAAAAGGAAAGAGAAAAACAGATTTCCCGAAAGTGGATGAAAACGACCGAAAGGAACAACATTCGCCTCTTTTACACACTGACATAGCCATTATCTGCAGACCTGTGTTCGCATTCGTAGTGTTACGTGAAATACTCATAATTTTGACCTCATAATTTACACGGTATGGAAGCGAACTGACCAGTATTTTATCGATAAATAGAAAATAACAAAGTTAATATTGCCATAACAATATTATATGTAAATATTTAGGCACCCATCAGTAAGTGAAGTGTAACCGTAACAAAGCGCAACATGTTAAAGTATCTACATTGCAAGCAAAGTCTCTGTTCTTTAGTTTGCAGCTTGTCTTAGAAGACCATTATATGGGGTTTAGCGTCTGGACTGCTGTTTTCCTATGGGCCAGTCATTACTGTATTTCCAGGTTAGTTGTTCCATAGTCGGATACCGTGTTTCCTTTCTGACATCCTTTCACCTTGAATTTTAGTTCTACTCCTGTACCATTCTTTATTTTCCATCATTGCATCTTTGATGTACAGACTGAACAGCTGGGACGAGAGACTACATCCCCGTCTTACGCCCTTTTTAATCCGAGCACTTCGCTCTTGGTTGTCCACTCCTATTAACCTCTCGTGGCTCTTCTACACATAGTGTATTACCCGTCTCTCCCTCTAGCTTACCACTGTTTTTCTCAGAACATCAAACATCTTGCAACATTTTACATTGTCGAACGCTTTTTCCAGGTCGGCAAATCCTATGAACGTGTATTGATTTTTCTTTAGTCTTGTTTCCATTATCAACCGCAACGTCAGAATTGCCTCTCTGGCGCATTTACCTTTATTAAAGCAGAACTGATCTCCATCTAACACATCCTAAATTTTAATAATAATCATCTTAGCATAAAATAGATACCATCCTCTTCACTGTCCACCACTACATGATCATCTGCGAAGAATAAGGTCCATTTAAAACTTCCTGGTAGATTAAAACTATGTGCCAGACCGAAACTCGAACTCGGGCCTTTTCCTTCTGCGGGCAAGTGCTCCAGCAGCTGAGCAACCCAAGCACGACTCGCAACCCAAAAGTTTCATAGCAGTGCACACTCCGCTGAAGAGTGAAAATTTCATTAAAGGTCCACGTACATTGATCCCTTGTTATCTGAATTATAAACAATGCACGAGGGTTGACTGAAAAGTAATACCTCCACCTTCGTAACTCTTCAACAGTTGGAGGCATTGCTATACTGCAGTTACTGGCTTGTTCCGTAGCCTCTTCTCTACAGCTCTAGATATCAGGAAGACCTATCATTGAACGGCTGTGCTGTTACAGTCTAAAATATAGATCTCTGCGCATACGGTCTGTCAATGCGATTAAGGAATATGCAGTCATTGAATTCTTGACAGCAGAAGGTGTCACCTCAAAGGAGGTTCATCAGATAATGAAAGCAGTTTATGGTGATTGTGCCCATGTGAGTACTGTGCGTTGCTGGGCGAGTCAGTTTAAAGATGTTGAGGCGGGAACATCTGTCCTGCGTGACAAACGAGTTGGACGTGATGTGACAGCTACCACCGAGTTTCACAAACTAAATGTTGACAGATAGATTCAGAGCCGGCCGCTGTGGCCTAGCGGTTCTTGGCGCTTCTGTCCAGAACCGCGCTGGTACTGCAGTCGCAGGTTCGAGTCCTGTCTTGGGCATAGATGTGTGTGATGTCCTTAGGTTAGTTAGGTTTAAGTAATTCTAAGTCTAGGGGACTGATGACCTCAGATGTTAAGTCCCATAGTCCTTAGAGCCAATTGAACCAAATTGATTCAGGACGACCGTCGTATCACTCAGAGAGAAACTGCAAGCACAGCGGCATTTCACAAGAACGTGTGTATCACATTATTGCTTTGCTTGGCTATCGGAAGATCTGTGCACGATGGGTACTGCGGATGCTGATTTCAGAGACTGAATCTCACCATCGTACGGCATCCTCCATGAAGTCCAGATTTAGCACCGTCTGACGTCCATCTGTTCCCGATAATGAAAGACGATCTGCGGGGACATCATTACGCTTCTGATGAAGACATTGACAAAATTGTGAGACTGTGGTTGCGGAAACAGAGTGTAAACTTCTTCCGTGACGGCTGAAGAAAACTTTTGCATCGTTGGCAGAAATGTATCCAATTGGCTGGTGATTATGTGGAAAAGTGAACATTGGTAATTAAAGATCACATTCTAAGGATTATTTCTGAGTTTTAGTTATTAAAATATTCCTATACAAACCCAATTAACGAAGGTGGAGGCATTACTTTTCATTCAACCCTCGTAGGAGACAAGGTCTTTCTTAATACAAAAAGGCTGTGACGAAATTTAAGTACTTACTTTGATTACACACTCTGGAAACTTGAAAAGGTTGCATAAATTTCTGACATCGGCTACGTCTTCTCAAGCCCACTGCACTCACTGCGTCTTCAGCGGCTCTGTGTCATACCCTTTCTCGAGATTCAGTCTCCTTCCCATTAAAGCAAAAATGTTGTCATTACAGGAGCTTCCCTTCTTCAGTCTAATTTTCTTTTCAGTGTCCATCAACATTAACTCTACCCTGTCTTTTAGAACCCAACCATACAACCTACCAATGGAGTTTGGAACACTGTACACTAGCGTACAACACTAAAGGACGAAAGCAACTTTTGCGTGATGTGTTACGGCCAGCTATGAAATGAAATTTGGACCATACATAGAAAGAATTGCTAGAGCATAGTACAGAAGGTAAATGGAAGAAATACGCAAAGGGGAAGAACAGAAACGGCACTTTTATTCAAAGACAATAATTGCTCCGGAGTCAGCGCAGTTGATCGTAGTCCCCTGAATATAATGAAAGACAAGACATGGTTCTTAACATGGTGTTGATCACCATGGACAACAATACATACCTTACAACGTCATCCCACGCTGACCACAAGGTTGGTATGGAGTTCTTGCGGTAGGGCGGTTCCATTGCTGCACCAGTGAGGTTGGCAATTGCTGGATGCTCCGTATGGGCGTGGCGCAATACGCCTCCGCAACGTATTCCACACATACTTGGACAGGAATGGGCAGGTTCAGCCCATTCGGCGAATATCCCCTCTTTTCAACAGCTCATCCATCTGCGCAGTTCGATGTGGTCGCGCATTGTCACAATTACGCTGAGAGGTGAGTTACCGTGTTCAAAAATTAGGAGATCAGTACGCCCGTGCAACATTGCGCCTTCTTGCACTATAACACCTGGGCCACCAACACGATCATGCTCGACAGTATTTCTGGGAGCATTGCTTGTACACATCTCTCGCAGATGAGGGTACGTGCTGCATTGTCGTACATCAACGTTTTGGTTTAGGAGTTATTGTGTTAGTAGGAATAATGTTACATGGGCATACCGACTTCCAAATCTTTTAACACAGTACACTCACAGTACACTCACCCTATTAACAAACATGTCCTGCCTTTCATAATGTCCAGCGGATCATCATATACAGGGTGGTCCATCGATCGTGACAGGGCCAAATATCTCACGAAATAAGCGTCAAACGGAAAAACTACATAGAACGAAACTTGTCTAGCTTGAAGAGGGAAACCAGAAGGCGCTATGGTTGGCCCGCTAGATGCTCTTGGTTGACATTTCACATGTGGCTGAACACTTCTTGTTTCCTTAAACAACGTAACTACCCGGCGAACGGTCCGGACGCATGGATGATGTCGTCCAGGATACCGAGCAGCATACATAGCACACGCCCGTTGGGCATTTTGATCACAATAGCCATACATCAATACAGTATCAACCTTTCCCGCAATTGGTAAACGGTCCATTTTAACACGAGTAATGTATCACGAATCAAACAGCGTCCGCACTGGCGGAATGTTACGTGATACCACTTACTTATACGTTTGTGACTATTACAGAGACATCTATCACAAAGCATAAAAAGTGGTCCAACTAAAACATTCATATTTCTTTACGTACTACACGAATATGTAAAAAAATTGTGGGTTCCTATTAAAAAAAACGCAGTTGAATCCGTTTGACCTTTGGCAGCGCCATCTAGCGAGCAAACAATAGCGCCATGTGGTTTCCCTCCTCAAGCTAGACAAGTTTCGTTCTTTGTAGTTTTTTCGTTTGACGCTTATTTCGTGAGATATTTGACCCGGTCACGATCAGTGGACCACCCTGTATATCGGCGACTTCAATGTAATTATAGTCTTCCAATAAAAGCGTCACTCCTGCTCGTCTCATTGCATTTTTCTTTCAGTTAGCTTCCGTACTATACTGTAGCATTTCTTTCCACGTATATCCAAGTTTCATCCAGCTATGTTACTTTTCAGTGGCACATCACCAGAAAGTTACTTGCTTCCTTGGTTTTCACACTGTAGTACAGTTTATAAATGCTCATGGATATTTCACTTGGCAATAACGACACTGATAACCAGAATTATCAAGGTGTAATAATCCCATTTAATTATCGCACCTCTGCATTGATGAGTGATGTACACATTCACGACAATCGTGTTGAGAAATAACTGAAATCGATGAATTTGAACTAAGCTTCAGAACCCGGTGTAACCCCTTTCAGATCCAATACCAAATTTGCTGCTGAGTTAGCACCTCTTTCAGACGTAATGTACTGTAGATAACACAACCAAAAAAACCGGACCAAGTAGCTGGAAGAAAGCACACGTCACAGCCATCTACAATAAGGGTATCAGAAACGAACTACAAATCTATCATCAAACTACACTGACATCCATTTTTGTAGAATCTTAGAGCATGTTCTGAGCTCAAATGTAATGAGGTGCCGGCCGGAGTGGCCGAGCGGTTCTAGGCGGTTCAGTCTGGAACCGCGCGACCGCTACGGTCGCAGGTTCGAATCCTGCCTCGGGCATGGATGTGTGTGATGTCCTTACGTTAGCTATGTTTAAGTAGTTCTAAGTTCTAGGGGACTGATGACCTCAGATGTTAAGTTCCATAGTGCTCAGAGCCATTTGAACCATTTGTAATGAGGTATCTCTTCCAAACCAACAAGCATCAACTCCGAAAACATCGATCGTGTTCAACAGTTTTCTCACATGACATCTTGATAGGAACGGATCAAAGCATTCAGGTAGATGCCGTATTTCTTGATTTCCGAAAACAGTTTGACTCGGTACCACATTAATTCTTATCATCGAAAGTACGATCGTATGCAGTATGTGACTGGATTGAGCATTATTCTTAGGGAGGACACAGTATGTTATCTTGTATTATATGGAGAGACATCGACAGATGTAGAAGAACCTGGAGCTGTTCACGTTGTATATAAATGATCTTTCAGACAATATTAACAGTGACCTAGGACTTTTCACAGGTGGTGAACTCATCTGTAATAAAATACTGTCTCATAAAGTCCTGTCTCATAAAGTCTTATCTCATAAAGTATTGTCTCATAAGTCGGATCTGATAATGTCTCAAAGTGGTGCAAAGATTACTAACTTGTATTAAATGCTCAGAAAAGTAGAATTGTGGAATTCAAGAAACAAAAACAAAAACATAGCAACATTTTACTACAATATCGACGAGACTCAGCTGGAATCAGTCAATTCCTACAAATATTACGGTACAACAATTTGCAGGGATTGAAATGGAAAGATCACATGGACTCAGTCACAGGTAAAGCAGATGGCATATTTCGGTTTATTGGTAGAATACTAGGGAAATGCAAAGAGGATTGGTTACAAAACACTCATGTGACCCATCCCAGAATAATGTTCAGTGTATGTGACGCAGACCACACAGGAATAACAGGGGATATTGTCCGTATACACAGAAGGACAGCATTAGTGGTCACGGGCAGAGTGTCAAGGAGATGCTGAAAAAACTGAACTGGCTGACGCCTGAGGATGGACGAAAGCTGTCACGAAGAAGCCTACTTGGTAAGTTTCAAGAAACAGCTCTAAGAGATGAACCTAGGAATTTACTACAGCGCCCTGCGTATCGGTCCCGTAGGTATCGCGAGTATAAAATTAGACAATTTACAGCGCAGACGCAGATGTTACAGCAATCATTCATCCCGCGCTCTCAGCGGAATCCACAGTATGAATGTAGATGTAGAGTTATGATTTCAAACTACGTGCATCACATGCGCCATACCGCTGATCCGTGGATATGGACCGCATTTTATTTTAATTTTAAAGTATGCTCTGTAGGTAAAAGAAAAACAATTTTTAAAATAAGAATTTGCAATTAGCTCTTAATATTATCCATTGTAAGTGCTGAAGATTTTATCGTAAGCAAAAGAACTTTTGTTATTGCGTCCGATAAAAAATAAAATAAATTAAGATCACTTTCCATTGTAAAAATTTTGGCGTTAGAAAGTTCTTGTTCTAGCATCCACAGTCCTCTTCAGCAGTACACCACGAAGAGGTACGTTTAATCGGGCCATAAAAGCTGCATATTGCCTGGAAATATTACCCGGCGTCATTGCGGCCACGCAAATTGCAGCCACATGTACAAACATTACTGGCCAATGTTGCCAGCAATGTTTGAAGCAAATTATTTCCGTGTCAGGAGTGTTAACCGAATAATACTGTGGACGCTAAATGAACGAAAGCAAAACAGTGGAAGCTAGTGCATCTCTCGTGAATTTGCAGTCCGCAAGGATAAAAGTTACTGGAAGAGAAATCAGACTTTGCGGATATGTTCTTTTCCAAGTACTCGAACTGCTTCAGAAAGTTTAGCCAGCGAACTGACACTGAATACATATCTTTTCCACAATGCTATAGCGATATTTTGAATATATCGTTGAACCCTTTGAGTCCCAATAACATTTAAAAAAAAATAATTTTAAAATTTCTCAAAGAACTTATCTTCATCATCACAGCAAGCAATGAGAAAAAGAAGAAATTGGCAATATCTAAACAATCCATTATGAGTATTTTAAGAGGTTATTTCACTTTGGAGTATGATTTTAAAATATTTCACAAAATTAACATTTATTAGCGTAGTAAGCAACGAATGCAAGAAGAACGTGGCAAAAAGTAAACACATCTCGAAACTTCCATGAACTCATAATACCTAAAAATAATTCTAGTCCTAAATAAGAAGAAAAAATGGGTTAAAATTTTTAAATATGTGTCAAATGTACATAAACCTCCGACGGTTTCGTTTCGAACTGACTCATAAGAGCAGTCGAACGAACTCAACTTTACGTTACAAATGGTTCAAATGGCTCTGAGCACTATGGGACTTAACATCTGAGGTCATCAGTCCCCTAGAACTTAGAACTACTTAAACCTAACTAACCTAAGGACGTCACGCACATCCATGCCCGAGGCAGAATTCGAACCTGCGACCGTAGTGGTCGCGCGGTTCCCGACTCAAGCACCTAGAAGCACTCGGCCATATCAGCCGGCCTTTACGTTACAATAAGTGACAACTATTTATTTACAGCTGGTACAAAATAGATACGTGTTTCAAAGTTTTACTGACCTTCAAAGTAGTCACCAGCTTTTTGTATAGCCCGTTGCCAGCGATGTGAACGTCGCAAGATACCCTTAGTAGTGCCAGTTGTGTTGACAAAGTCGAGTGGCGCGGTCTATTGCTCGACGAATTTGTAGCAGTTCTGAAGCGAATGCCGTGAAATGTTTCCTTCAGTTTAGAAGTCGAGTTGAACTTACGATGGCTTAAGTCAGGGGAGTGCAGTAGGTGGTATAGCACTAGCAGCCCTATCAGTCAAACAAATCAGTAATAGCTTGCACTGTACGTGCTTGCGCATTGTCCTGCAAAATGATGGTCAGGTCCTGCAGAAAATGTCATCACTTCTTTCTCTGTGTTGTTATTTTTTGGAACATAGAGACAGAAGTGATGACACTTTCTGCAGGACCTGACCATCATTTTGCAGGACAATGCGCAAGCACGTACAGTGCAAGCTATTACTAATTTGTTTGACTGATGGGGCTGCTAAGTGCTATACCACCTACTGCACTCCCATGACCTTAAGTTCAACTCGATTTCTAAACTGAAGGAAACACTTCACGGCATTCACTTCAGAACTGCTACAAATTCGTCGGGCAACAGACCGCGCCGCTCGTACTGTCAACACAACTGGCACTGCTAAGTGTATCCTACGACTTCCATATCGCTGGCAACAGTTATACACAATGCAGGTGACTACTTTGAAAGTTAGTAAAACTTTGAAACACGTATCTATTTTGTACGAGATGTATATAAATAGTTGCCATTATTAAAGTTCTAACACTCATATAATTACTTTTATTGTGAATGATTACCTCAATATGATCACTATAAAAAAATGCGTCACAATCTCCTACAATCACGTACGACAATCTCGGCGTCGACTGTTGCTTTGAACGATGTGACTGCTTCAGTGTGCCACATTCGTTGAAGTATCTCAGCGTCCCATAGGATGCCTCTGTCTTGCAACTGTATCGGTGGTTTCATGCGAATGGCACTGGTAGTTAATACACAGAAAATGGTGGTGTCAGGTAGGAAGCATAGGTAGACAAAGGGTTAAAAGTAACTCGTTCAAGAATTGGTGAGAGCAATACCAATATGAATGGTAGTAATACGATTTAGAATCCTTCAGTTTATGGCTAGTGATGATTCATACAAATCAGAAAGTAGTTTGATGTTCAAATGGTTCAAATGGCTCTGAGCGCTATGGAACTTAACAGCTGAGGTCATCACTTCCCTAGAACTTAGAACTACTTAAACCTAACTAACCTAAGGACATCACACACATCCATGCCCGAGGCAAGATTCGAACCTGCGACCGTAGCAGTCGCGCGGTTCCGGACTGAAGCGCCTAGCACAGCTCGGCCACCGCGGCCGTCGAAGTTTGGCGTGTCTCCTTGAAGTGCACTTTTCATCGTTATGTCTTTTGGTGCAACGTTTTGGTAGAAGGACGGAAGGAATTAATTAAAATAGTTTGAAATAACAATCAAATGTTCATGTTAATATTCTATTGAGGTTACTACAATGAGAAAACTATCAATTTCATAAATACATCTACGGCTAGAGTAATGGAGTGCGAAAAGTAATGTACACAAGCAACACAATTTTTTAAAAAAAAAAATCTCGGCAAATTACTTTCCATGACACACAGGTGACAAATCTTCAAATAAGTTTAGGCGCCTTAAACAATCCTGTGTAGAATAAATTTATGGTTCACTACTATAGATCTTCTACTAAGATAGTAGCGGAGAGAATATTCTTTTTCAGATTTCACTATTTGTTTATATTATTTTCTGTGTTCCGTACCTCCGGTCGTAGAGCCACGCTTGGATTTCATGGGTGTCTGTTTTGCGCACTTCTACGTTCCTATGGGCAACAAACGCGTCGAGTGGCCTCTACGTACGTGCGCCATCTTTCGAACTGGTTGTTTCCTGTTCCTTGGCACTTCAGAGTTGTCGGCGAGAGAAAGGGGAACCAATTCTAAAAGCGGGACCAGAACAGATAGCTATGGCGCAGGCCTACAACAATGGCAACAGTCAGTTTAATCAGGAATACTGTCCCGCCATCTGGCAATATTGCTGTTTATTACTGCCACATTGCAGGAATGTTCTCTGCAACACTATTGTGGCGATACCGTGCCTTAAAATATTAGTTGTATCAAAACACCTCCACAGCCTTCGATTATTCTACCTGTTCGCCTTCGGCAAGTTAGGGATTTCTTTTTTTTTTGGGGGGGGGGGGGGGCGAGGGGTTAATGGTGGATCTGGGCGCAACTTGCACTGGGTATGGTTTACAGGACACCGGAAATCAACTCTCCCAAACTTGCTTTTTAATGGTATGATCAACACATGGCTAGCGTCTATAAGAGATCATAAGAAAGCAATTTTATATCATGCGTAGACTGCAAAATTAGGAAAATATATTAGGTTCTTGGACAGCCAAGTCCTTTCCAACTTTGATTTTGGTCTGTGACTTTCTCCGAATTATGTGTATTTTTTCTTCGCCGTTAATAAGTGAATTCTTAATATTTTTTTTCACGCTACACGTTCTGTACTAAATCTTGTAAAAGGCGAGAGAATTCTGTCGCTGCTGCGGAACATTTGACGCAATTCTATGTTTAGCGACTCACTACTCGACAGTTCCACCATGCGAGCTGCCAAGCGAAACGCGCTCAATAATTTAAAGGAGACTACCTACCTACCCAGTAACTCTACTGTCGCCGAGACAGGCGCAGGAGACAAACATGTGGAACATTTGCTACTACCAACACAACGTAAATCCGTGAGCACTAAATGCGATTTTTTTCTTGTTGTAGTCACATAATTTAATTCGCTTTTGTTTGCCCCATTGGAATTGTGTATCTTCCCATTTCGTTGCAGAAGATATTGCAACTGATTTTCTATAAAGCTGTCTACCGATACACGAGAAGTTTGATTGTGTAGTTATTCTCCATGGGGCTTATCCCTTTAATACATACACGCTTATGGAATCCGTTCGACACACTTAAAGGTATTACAGTTTGCAAGTGACTTGGGTTTATGGAGGGTATAAAGAAAAAGACAGAAACCTGAGCACTGTAATTTCCTTCTAATTACAATTTGCGCCACACTACATAAAAATTTACCTGTTAATGCTCGCCGATACTGGTATTTTCATCTCCTGAAGTTCAGCAAAGATCTCAAACGTTGAGGTCAGTATTGATAAGGGCATTATCTATTAAATGACTGCAGTTGTCTGAGAAATTGGAGATTACAAACAATAGGAAAAAGAAGTGGAATAGCATCAGGAAACCGATCTAAACAGTTCGCGCTAGAAACTGCAGGCATCTAGACATCAGTTGCCATTCGCTGTAACATTATTCTCAGTTGTCAGCATCGTAAGAGCTGTGATGTTCGATGCATTGGACAGAATTTGAAATTTACTTTCTATGAAAACAAAGCCGAAAGAGTTCTCCCTACTCATCAACAGCAGGTCATTAAAACCTAATCTTCCTGCTGCGTTGTCGAGATATTCTCGTCTGGTATTGAAGTGTGTTAAAAGAAATGCGCAGTTCTTTTCCATGAGTCATTGTCTTGTTTGTTGCGTAAAACAATAATTTTTTTAAATATTATTTGATACTGAGTTCAATGTGTTTTCACTGCGTTGCCGCTATGACAATTAAGTCACAATTTTCATGAGCCACCTGCTCTCTCGCGCTGCTTATTAACTCGTAGTCGGTCACGGTTTCGCCAAATGTACGATTTATTAG
Source organism: Schistocerca gregaria (assembly GCF_023897955.1). Classification (NCBI taxonomy): domain Eukaryota; kingdom Metazoa; phylum Arthropoda; class Insecta; order Orthoptera; family Acrididae; genus Schistocerca; species Schistocerca gregaria. The sequence continues at coordinate 428,293,513 of NC_064922.1, forward strand.
ACGTTGCTAGTTTCAAATCTACACCTTAAGCGGGAAGCCGCTTTGTAAAGGTGCACAAGGTCAAAGGGGAGACAGCGACATGATTCTCTCCCACCGGTAATGAAATCTCACGTTTGACGCTACGTGACATGGCTGAATGTGATAAATGCTTATGTTGAGATTTTATAAATAAACACCGAAAGGAAGTAAGGGAGAGAGCAAAATTATGATTCTGAGACTTATTCCACTCCTCTGGAATAGCAAAAATGGAGGCTAGCCACCCGATAGATGGATCACCACTGAGTCTTACTTTGTAAATCCCATCTCTCTCTACAGGACACTTTTTAAGCGCATTTTTCTACCACCATCTGGAAGCTGTACACTGCAGTGAATTGTAGTACTGATTTACTGACTTCGATTTTCTACTTGGTTTAATTGCATGTAGTTTTATGTCCTGGTTTGTAAACATACTTACTTCACAGCAAAGGAAACAATAAACTAGGCCTTGTTTAAAAAGTGGCACCATGACAGTTCGTAACAGCCAGAGAGCAAGAAAAATAAGAAATGAAAGCCGGCCACTATGGTCGAGCGGTTCTAGGGGCCTCAGTCCGGAACCACGCGGCTGCTACTGACGCAGGTTCGAATCCTGCCTCGGGCATGGATGTGTGGGATGTCCTTAGGTTTGATAGGTTTAAGTAGTTCTAAGTCTAGGGGACTGATGACCTCAGATGTTAAGTCCCGTAGTGCTTAGAGCCAAGAAATGAAAACGTGATCAACTTGTGCCGTTGTAGTTAAATATGTGTATTTCGCAACTAGCTAGATGCCTATCCAACAAGAAAAAACACGATCATCACTCCCGCCGAACCAAACTTATAAAGGTTGATATACGGAACTACATCTACATCTACATCTACATCCATACTCCGCAAGCCACCTGGCGGTGAAGGTATGTTCTCGAAACTTTAACAAAAGCCCGTACCGAGCTACTGAGCTTCTCTCCTGCAGAGATTACTAAATGATCATGTAACGAAGCGCGTTGCTCTCCGTTGGATCTTCTCTATCTCTTCTATCAACCCTATATGGTACGGATCCCACACTGTTGAGCAGTATTCAAGCAGTGGGCGAACAAGCGTACTGTAACCTACTTCCTTTGTTTTCGGATTGCATTACCTAAAGACAAGAGTGAAAGAGATGCAGACTATGTCTCCTGTAGTTGGATAAACACATTATGAGGGAAACTTCTGGAAAGTAGAGATAACTGAATAACGGAGATTGATCGTCTTTTAGTTTCTTAAAGTCAGAACTAGCTTTTGAAGTAAACGCTAGTTTAATCCAAGGGTGCGGCGCAGACGCTACGGTCTTGGCGAAAATCTGGTGCACGTGATTGTGAACCCACCACCTCTCCTCCGCAACGTTAGTGAACAGTGATGAAAGTTTCTTCGAGTCCTAGGAAACTAAACAATTATCACCAGATGGATAGTCACTATACTAGTACGCACTGACGTCCTTAATGGCGGATGCAGTTAGTTTTTCCCCTGCGTTAAATTAAGTCTTAGATGCAAGACCTACTAGATTGAAATTTTAAATTCAACTTTATTTTTTCATCAGTTGTTAAATGTATCGCTAGATAAAAAACTTTGTTCCCTTTTTTTAGTCAATGTAGCTGTACCTGCATGAACAAAAAGTATTAATACTTTCGGAACCGCGCGACTGCTACGGTCGCAGGTTCGAATCCTGCCTCGGGCATGGATGTGTGTGATGTCCTTAGGTTAGTTAGGTTTAAGTTGTTCTAAGTTCTAGGGGACTGATGACTACAGATGTTAAGTCCCATAGTGCTCAGAGCCATTTTTTTATTAATACTTTCCTATGTAAACACTCCGCATGACATCATTTTTGCTATATTCCATGACGTATAATAAGAGGCTGTGGTGTTATAGACTTTAACGCTGTTCGTTGCTTTGAAGCCGGTTCCGCCGCGTTAGTGACTCCAAAACATTTGCAGACCACTGTTTACGATTGATTCTTGTTCTTAATTTCTGTTGTGTGTGTGCAACATTTGTTTTCAAATGGTTCAAATGGCTCAAAACACTATGCGACTTAACATCTGAGGTCATCAGTCCCCTAGACTTAGAACTACTTAAACCTAACTAACCTAAGGACATCACACACAACCATGCCCGAGACAGGGTTCGAACCTGCCAACGCAGTAGCAGCGCGAATGCGGATTGAAGCGCCTAGAACCGCTCGGCCACAGTGGCCGGCAACATTTGTTTTAAATAGAAGGTATTACATTCCTTTCGTGGACAAAGCAGCGTCAAAAAAGCATTTGGAGACGTTTTTTCTGGTCTTAACTGCATGTTTGATGCAGTAATACGACGCATTTCGCCTTGTTAATGTAACTTTCCTTCGTTATACGTTTCGAACAACCACGAAGAAAAGCATTTGATATGAAAAGGCTTCTTTCGTAATACAGAATTTTCCTTAATTGGAGCTACGAAGCTGATATTCGGCTTATGTCACCTTTCCGAAAATGCTAAGAACATATTTTGCTATGTTTCGTAGGTTTCCATTGTTTCTTTCTCACAGCGTTCACCCAGAGAGATTTTCAATTTAGACGGTGAAAGGAAATCTAATGTAAAATGATAGAAATAAAACCACTACAGTGAAAGTAAATGCGCAATCAAAATTCATGTATATAAAATATCGCCTGAACGAATCCACTTACGAATGAAATGTCCTTTTGTTATATTTTGCTATAATCAGAATGATTAGTAGAACCGCAAATGACGCAAGCTGGCATTTTTTATCAAAACACTTGCAGAACTGACAAAACGGATCTCAGTTTCAAATTTGTGACATTACGACAACCCCCTTATTATACCTCCATGTTATCTTCGGTCAAAATAACATCTGTGTAACTCGTACGCCATTTTATCTGTGTTTGCAGCATTCAGTTATCACCTCAGAAGCTGAATGTCGGTCGACAAGAAATAAATTTAAATTCTGCGGAACATTAGGTAGTGTTTCCTATTTGATATTGGCATCACGTCCTGCCAAAAAGCTGAGTTAAGATTAGTTTTGTCTCGAACTCTTTTACCACTGTAACGTCGTTCATTTTCGTCATCGTTGTAATTCGTTATGACTGGTGTCTTTCTGGTGAAACAAACATCTCAAGTCTTCATGTACAGCTGAATGTAAAGTGCATAAAATCAGTAAATAGGTCAGCAAAGCGAAGAGAGCTGGCCCCTTCTCCATGAGTTGTTCCCGAACTGTTTTCCGTTATTTTGTCGATTGTCAGCATGCAGGCAGGTTATTGCTGGACCAAAACGAGTGGACAAAACGATAACAACAGTTTCCGGTGGATATTTCGAAAATGTGAGCGCAAACAATCTAGTTCCTGCCGAAGTACAGACGCACAGACCCTCGCTTGGGCTGAATGGCACAGAAGCGAAGCCCGCATCGCCATTCACTAAACAAGCTGCTCGCGAGATAAAGTTGCCGGTATGCACGCTAGTCGTTTTTCGATACCGTTGTTCGCAGACAAGTATTAATTGGGTTGTGCCTTGTGCCTGCGGACAGGTTACAGGTGTAGGGAGTGTCTATTTCGCCAGCGGTTCGGCATGTGGCGCTCTGGTCTAGGCTAGACGAGGAGCGGCGGTGGAGGTGAATGGCGGCGCCGGGATCAATGAGTCGTCGTCCCCCCCCCCCCCCCCTTTCCGCGCTGCGTCACAGTCACGTGGCCGGCGCACGCGGCCTCGCCTAGCGGAATATGGGACGCGCGAGTCCGCGCCGACCTTGTCGCCATCTGCAGCGTGTTCTGGCCGCTCTCCCGCCATAAGACTGGCCGGTTATCTCTGAAACAACCGTTTTATTCTCGCCAGTTTAATCTGAGTGTTAAAACTGTTAAAAATAACCAGATTCTGACCTGTGCTTTAGTATTATTTCCTATAAGGAACGTAGGAATCGAACGCAGACTGAAATATTTTGACTCTTTCACTTCCAAGATACATGGAATCAAAATGTTACATTAAATAAGCAAATAAAATAAAACTTAGTCCGTTCGCCTCTTTTCTCGAAAAGTGATAAGTGATTGAATACTACAAAAAAATCTCCAGTATTCATTTGTTATTCTAATATTTTGAAACTTTGATCAAAAGTCGTGTTGTAATCGGGGGTCATACCACTATTTGAGATTTGGGTTGTTTGGGGGGGAAGAGACCGAACTGCGAGGTCATCGGTCTCATTTTTTTAAAATCTCAATTTTGTTGTACACTGTTCGTTGCGGATGTCCGATGACAACCATTTAGTCTGTTCGTTGATCCGTTCACTCTGTTTCTTTTATTACAGAGGGTAGCTAACCCTCTGACGGACCACGCTGAGCTACCGTGCCGGCAACTGGATTAGGGAAGAACGTGAAAGGAAGTCGGCCGTGCCGGCTGATGTGACCTAGCGGTTCTAGGTGCTTCAGTCTGGAACCATGCTGCTGCTACGGTCGAATCCTGCCTCGAACATGGTTGTGTGTGATGTCCTTAGCTTAGTTAGCTTTAAGTAGTGCTAAGTCTAGGGGACTGATGACCTCATATGTTAAGTCCCATAGTGCTTAGAGCCATTGGAACCATTTTTTTGAAGTCGGCCGTGCCCTTTCAAAGGAGTCATCCCGGCATTTGTCTGGAGCGATTTAGGGAAATCACGGAAAACCTAAATCAGGATGGCCGGACGGGAGATTGAACCGTCGTCCTCCCGAATGCGAGTCCAGTGTGCTAACCACTACGCCACCTCGCTCGTGTATTTGAGCATTGCGAATAGTCACTGCTAAAGAGTGAAAACTAAGGCTAAAGAACTGTTTTTCGTGTTAATCTGTCCGTTTTGAAGAGCTACAAGCAGATAAAGGCATATTGTGTAGACACAGGCAGCAGAGCATTTACGTTTTATGTCTGTTGTGTACTACGAATGAATTGATGATAAGTTTATAACTTCTTACTATTATCATAATTTCCTTCCTTGTTTTTATTTTATAAAAATATAACTTCTTACTATTATCATAATTTCCTTCCTTGTTTTTATTTTATAAAAATGGCAAAAAAATCTGAAATCTTTTAAGCATATGAAGAATTGTACTTCATTGGTACGTCACCTCGTAAAATATTTCCAGGCTAGGGTTGGTGCCATTCTACAATACAGCGAGAAACTATCGTATAGACCAGGTGGGCGCAAGTCTAGCATACCGCACGAATACCAATCCTGAACCAAATCTTATGCTATCGGCATTGTTATAATAATAGCACTGACTGTTTTGCCCATCTTCTATAATGGTGCAGTCCGGCCCCGGTAGCTGAATGGTTAGCGCGACGGATTGTCAATCCTCTGGGCCCGGGATCGATTTCCGGCTGGGTCGGGGAATTTTCTCCGCCCAGGGACTGGGTGTTGTACTGTCCTTCTCATCATCCCATCATCCTCATCGACTGCAGGTCGCCGAAGTGACGTCAAATTGAAAGACCGGCAGCCGGCGAACGGTCTGCTCAACGGGGGGTGCTAGCCATACGATTAAATAAAATTAAATAAATTTAATAGTGCAGTATTTCAAACCAATGCAATTTTACGAACAAAAATTACTCCTTTTTTAAAATGGTTTATAACAAAACGACGAATTTTAGCACTGCTGTTCTAGCTAATTGAAATTTCTGTTTTTTACTCGGTTATTACTAAAAAAACAAACCTATTAAACCGAGACGAAGCAAATATCGGAAAGTACCGGTAATTCATAACTAAAATATCGATATCGGTTTTAATCTGTCGTTTTTTCTCATCCATATCCCGCCAGTTACCTCCGATGTTAAAGTCTGGAAAGTTGTACATGTCACACCAGTACTCAAGAATGGAATTGCCTAAATTACAGACGCATATCAAATGTTCAAATGCGTGTGAAATCCTATGGAACTTAACTGCTAAGGTCATCAGTCCCTAGGCTTACACACTACTTAACCTAAAGTATCGTAAGGACAAACACACACACCCATTCCCGAGGGAGGACTCGAACCTCCGCCGGGACCAGCCGCACAGTCCATGACTGCAGCCCCCTAGACCGCTCGGCTAGACGCATATCCCTGTCATCGATTAGCAGTAAGATTTTGGAACGTACGAGATCTGGCTAAAAATCACAAGTCTATTGCTGTAAAACCTTTTATTCCAAAAGCATATATATTTAGTTCCCTTCGATATACTCCGCTCCTCTACCCTTAGAACGCTCCATGCGCATTTTCCATTGATGGAAACAGTGCTGGAAGTCTTCCTGTGTGAAATCTTTGATGAAGTGTGCGGCTTTTTCTTTTATTGCTTCAACTGACTGAAGTTTTGTTTCTCTTATTGCAGATTTGGCCTTGAGGAGCAGATAAAGCTCACTTGGTGCTAGCTCTGGTGCATCAAGGGGGGAGGGAGGGGATGGGGCCTAACACTGGGATGCTGTACTTCTCTAAAATCTCTTAACAGACAGCTGTGAGTGAGTGCGTTGTCTTGATGCAAAAGCCATGACTTGGTCTTCCACGATTCGGATGGTTTGTTTCTTATTTTCTCACGGAGTTGACCAAGAACCAAGAACGTAGTATTGAAGAGTAATCGACTGATCTTCAGGAACCCAGTGAAAATACACAACCCCTTAACTACATAGAAAAGACAATCATTATCGCTTTGAATCTTGATTGCTCATACGATCGCTCGAGCCCTTTTCACTTTTTGTGAAATTGGGACCTTGGCTTTTAGTTTCTGGATCACAAGCGAAAAGTAAGATTTCTCATGTGTTTCATTCATTTCAAGAGGACAGGATCATTTTCAGTGGTATTCAATGCGTAAGTACAAACATTTTCACGAGCTTCTTTTTGTCCGATCGTGAGAATTTTCGGCACTAGTTTCGCACACTCTTCTCTCGTGTTAAATTGGCTGTGTGAAATTTGCCTTATGCGTTCTGTGTCAATTCATATTGTTTCAGAAATCGATCGAGTACGCAACTGGAGGTCATATCGGATCGGAGTACCCTATTTTTCCTTGTGGAAAGGCATCCCGGGCACAAGCCATCTTGAATGTCTTCTCGGCCCGCTTGCAAACGTTTGGACCACTCATAAACTCGCGTACGTGGTAAACGACCTTCGCCATAGATTTTTTTTTAGTGAAATATAGGTTTCAGTGTTAGTTTTTCCAAGTTTTATGTGAAACTTTACGACAATTCGTAGCTCTATTATTACATTTGTCATATTTCCGGCAAAACAAAATAACAGATCGTAGAAGGCCACAGACTCACCGATATGCCTACAGACACCAGAAGTGCCACATTCGATGGAGAAGCCTTGACGCTTCACAGCTATTGATCATTCATCTTTGGCACTTACGCACTTACCCTGTGACGCAATCAGTCCCGTTATTCTCCTGTATAGGTACACCTCTGTCTCGGGGAAAGCAATATCGTTGGCGCATAATCAGCACAGATTCATAAATGTGAAGTAATTAGTGCCATCGCCAGGATCTCTAATTGATTCCATATTCCCAGATTTGCGTAAGGCTTTCGATACAGTCCGTCAGAAACGGCCTTTAATGAAACTGCGTGCCTATGTAATAACGTCTCAATTGTGGGACTGTTCTTGTGATATCCTGTCAGAAGAGTCACAGAACGTCGTAACTGACGGAATGCCATCGAGTAAAGCAGAAGTGATATCTGGCATTTCCCAAGGAACTGTTATAGGCCTCCTGCTGTCCCTAATATATATAAACGACTTTGATTGTTTTCGGATGATGCTGTCGTTTACCGCCTTGTAAAGCCACCAGAAGATCAAAACCAGTTCCAAAACGATTTGTCTATGGTGCGAAAAATTGCAATTGACCTAAATAACGTAAAGTGTGAGGCCATTCGCATGATTACTAAAATGAATACGTTAAATTTCGGTTACACCTCAAATGTTGCAGGGACGGCGAACCCAAGACTGCCATTTATTGACAGAACACTTAGAAGATGCAACAAATCCATTGTACTACTCTTGTCCGTCCTCTGTTAGATTACTGCTCTACAGTGTGCGATAATTACCAGGTAGGATTGAGGGAGGAAATAAAAAAAATTAGAAAAGGACAGCTCGTTTTCTATTAAAGTGAAACAGTGGAGCGACAGCCAAGGTTTGATACGCGAGTTGAGATGGCAATCCTTATAACAATGGCATTTTTCCTTGCGGCGAGATCTTTTCGTAATATTTCCATCATTAGCTTTCACCCACGAATACAAAATATTTTGATGACGCCCACCTACATAGGTACATAAGGTGGCAGGCAGCGTAATGATGTAGATGTAGATGCTTCCCATTTCCTCTACGATATTTGAGCATTGCCCTTGAATACAGAATCGCAACTGAAGCTCTAGAGACGCTTCTGTTAGCTTCAGGAAACCTTTATCTTATGAGGAGGTAATAAAAGAAAAACGTGGAGCTCTATTTCAGGTCGACTGTTCGTTTGCGAGTGACTGAATCTCCATTTAATCAGAGCAGCACTGAGAGAGTGGCGAGATAGACCCCTGCAAAGGGCGCAGGAGTAGATGAGGGCGCAAAAGCTCACCGAAAAAAAGTAAGAAAAACGATTTAACAGTTAACCGAGAGAATTTCGTGAGCACTTCTGTTCCTAAGCTTTCCTGTCTTCCACATATGGGAAATTTTTCCCTCGACCAGCGACTGTAAAACCATTAGTTTGCCACGTCGTTATTTCTACCGTGTCTCTTAGTCCAAGTAGCATCACAGAAAAACTGCCACTACGCAAAAGACGTTTTTGCAGCTATTTCGTTCAGATATTGTACATCTAACTTCGGCAAGCGGTTGCTGAAGCAGAAGTGCTTAATATGTTCCAAAAGTCCGCGCATAAAACTAGGATTCCCCCAGTACTCAAACCTTGGGTCGTTTTGATGATGGGAAGGTAGGGTCAAGTTTTTTAATAGCCCTTGGGCAAGAGACCATTTTCATACCCACCAGAAAGATCATCTTAGTGTGACCGTTCTATAGAAGTGTCACCATTCTACAGAACGGGGTCGGGTCCTGCTTAGACATATGGAGCAAATCGATTGATTCTTTTTGCATTTGATATCGTCTACCGTGGCCCTTAAGGGGCTTATGAAGGCACCTTTAGTTCATGGGTTGTTAATTATAAAACCCCCAAAAGAACGGCTTTTTAACATTTTTTCCGTACCACAACCGAGCCGCGATTTCCAAGGCAGCTACGAGCAGCAAATCGCTGAACTTTTTAAAATATATTTCTAAGATACCGATCTCGGATAACTTTGAAATTTTTTTTATGTCTTGATCCGTTTCCGAGATAAAGAGATTCGAAGTTGCCTTAAATGTACACATAAAATGTGCACGTACAATCCGATGTGAAGCGAAAACGTAGTTTGTAAAGTGAGTAGCACGGAGAAATATGCTACAAAGTGTCTCCGTTCTCATCACAATGGCTCTGGGAAGCCTGTGTTGTTGTGCTAAAGGACATGCAACATTATTGTGCACGTAAAATTCGATCTGATGTGTAAAATTAGTTTAGAGGTATTTCAGTTTCACGTAACTAAACTATCAACATTTTACTGACTTTAAATTTCTTTTCATATGAGTGTAGCTGGGAAAAGAAGGGAACTGCGTGAAGATGATCCTATCGAAGCACAAAAAAGGCGAATATGCTCGTCTGTAAAAGACTGACTGAAAAGGGCAGTACCAACTGCCTCAGTTCTACCTTCCTCAGCGCGTTTAAAAATTTTCTCACTAGTTTTGGCCGGCGAACGTAATTTTTTTAATGTAGTTTGGTTTCTTTCATGACTGGTACAAAGATCAAATTCAGCTCGTTGACTAACCAACAATTTGTGTCAGTAATTTCAATAAGCAATCCACATTTATCTTGATAAGTAATGCATACAGTTTAGGTGCGGAAATATTTAATTTGAGGATCCATTATGCTTGAAAAGTGTTGTACAATAATAAAACGTGGGTAACCACCAGCGTATTTTAGTCAACATGCACTTGGCCGTATTTGTTTTGATATGACAGCCAATTTAAGCCTAAAATAGAATGTCAGCTACTTGTTTACAATGTTATATTTTAGCCATACGTTCTTATAACTATTTAGACATGGAAATAGCACGAATTCATTTAATTTGATGTTTTAGGTGCCCATTTTGACAGGTACATGTGATCGGAAAGAACATTGTGATATTTGTCCATGAACACTGCATTTTTCGCGTTGCTGACGTATTTTTGCAGACATATTAGATGTGAAAGTAACAGTGTGACACTTTGCAAGCATAACGGAACCATTAGATGTGGAACTACTTAACTTGAGTGTGCATTGTGCCTTGCACCAAATTATGGACGTTCAAAAGTGGCGCTTAATGTGTAAGTATATATATATATATATATATATATATATATATATATATATATATATATATATATATATATAACGGTTGGACCCCAGACGACTGGAAAACTGTGGCCTGGTCGGGTGAGTCCTGATTACAGTTAGTAAGAGTTGATGGTAGGGTTCGAAGCCACGGGCCCAAGTTGTCAACAAGGCACTGTGCAAGCTGTTGAATGTTTTGTGCCTATGATATTCTTATACAGTTTCTGTCTCACGGCCATGTTTAAAATTGTTAAGAAAAACATTCGATACATTGTGTTTCGTTTCTGAGTTACCTAGCACGTTATTCTCACGTGTGGCTGCTCAGCCCTGAACTCACATTCGATCTTTACTAGGATCCAGTGTTCAACTTTTGTATCGTTCTCTTGTTCTGTTCTAGGAAATCAACAAGCAACATATTTACCAGCACCATTCTCTTGTTCAGTTCTAGGAAATCGAACAAAGAACACATTTGTCAACACCATCTTCCATGTTTGTGACCAGTAAAATCAGCATTGATTTTATTTTTTCGTGATGAACGTGAAAGATTATAAAAATAAAAATTTTTCCTTGCTGTATCATCAATTTGAATTTTACTACAGTTCTGGCGCCCAGTGTGAGCGCATTTCATTAACTTTTGAATTCTTTTATTTACAATATTTTTGTTGCTCTATCTGAGAACACGTCATTATTAATTTCCATAAATCTTTACTACACTTTGGCGCTCAGTGTTTGACCATTCGCATATCAATTCTTCAGTCTTACTACAGGCCAAAGATAAATATTTCCAGTCGATGATCAGTTTAGTTAGACCAAGACCATTCCATGTAAACACAGCCCACACCATTATGGAGCCACCCAGCTTGCACAGTGCCTTGTTGACAACTTGGGCCCGTGGCTTCGAACCCTACCATCAACTCTTACTAACTGTAATCAGGACTCACCCGACCAGGTCACAGTTTTCCAGTCGTCTGGGGTCAAACCGTCATGGTCACGAGTCCAGGAGAGGCGCTGCAGGCGATGCCACGCTGTTAGCAAAGGCAGTCGCGTCAGTCGTTTGCTGCCATAGCCCATTGACAACATTTTTCACCGCACCGTCCTAACAGATACATTCATCATACGTCCCATATAAATTTCTGCGATAATTTCGTGCAACTTTTCTTGCCTGTTAGCACTGACAACTCCACGCAAACGCCGCTGTATTCGGTCGGTATGTCGAGGCCGCCGACCACTGTCTTATCCGTGGTGAAAGGTAATGCCTGAAATTTCATGTTCTCGGCACACTCTTGGCGCTGTGGATCTCAGAATACTGAATTTCCTAAAGATTTTCGAAATGGAATGTTCCGTGCATCTAGCACTAAATACCATTCCGCATTCGAAGTACTTTAATTCCCATCGTGTGGCCATAATGATGTCGGAAACTTTCCACGTGACTCACCTGTGTACAAATGACACCGCCAATGCACTGCCCGTTTATACATTGTGTACGCGATACTACCTTCATCTGTATATGTGCAAATCGCTGTCTCATGATTTTTGTCACCTCGGTGTATAATGTAGATGGTGAAATGTATGGTGATACTACACGACTCCTCCATCACTACAAAGTACATTCACTAACCCCACAGCTTTACAAGCAGCTACTTCGTGCAAGAAGTTACGAAGGGAACACATGGCCGTACATCACTTGCAAAGAAAGGCTTCTAAAATTGATTAAATTCTTAGTAGAATATACTGATGCGAACTTTAACTACGTAGGATGTCATTTACGCAATGCATTTTGACCACGCAAACCACCCATACAGCAAATGGCAGATACATGTGATTGGACACGACTCGCAAAGAAATCACAGAAAAATAGGTAAAATGCTCACACAAAATTGTTATAACTTCTCTCATATTCACTTGCCAGTCTCACCATTTAAGAAACATTACATGAAAATTTAATTTGGACAGCGTCAATGTAAACACACGATCAACGGCGGGCACATGTGTTTGAACATTACTGACAAAGAAATTGTCATAAATTCAATAAAACTGCTCCACAAAATTGTTACGGGTTATTAATACTCAGCTGAATAAACTTCTAGCGTACGAAAACCCCGCGAAAAGGTATTTGTGGTTCTTTAAAACAGTATATGCGAATGGCGGGCGCATGTGATTGAACACTACTTATAAAAGAAACCACTATAAATTCAGCAACATTCCCCCACAAAACTTGTCCATTAATATTCTCTTAATTAAGCTTATAACCTAAGAAAAACCACACAAAAATGTAATTTTAACATAGTTAAGCTAGAACTAGACTGATTGTGGGGGCATGTGGGCACGTCCCACATACAAAAAAAACTTTAATTTTAGCAAAAGTCAACCAAAATGGTACTATCCGATCAACAACACGACATTTTCACCTATTCCAACACTCTGCAGCCGCGCTTCAAATGTAATTAGAGTGTAAATTGATGCTTCATACTCGACCTGGATGGTCACGTCTGAATCCGATTTTTACTGTTTAAACCACCAAAATATTAATAACCCCTCGAGGTTTCTCTGACTATATTGAGGCTGAAAGTCAGATTATTAACTTTTTCTGTAACAAACCAGCATATGTCAATATATTCCTTTTTACGTTTCCTATAGGACACCCGGGGCGTCAGCACACATCTACAGCCAGCCGAACAAGTGCACTGTGGCCGAACTAAGGGACAACGGTTCCTCGTTCAAGCTCAGTGGAGGGGGTAGGTTTCTTATTGGCTGTGACCAACCTGATATCCCTTACCCTGGTAACTCCGTTTATCTTTGACGCTAACTTCCTTTTGCTGAATTTTCCCAAGCAGCTTAAGTTGTACAACGTCATTCTACTCCCACTGTCTACTGTTAGCCCTATTTTCACTTCATTCTACTCTTCTGCATTGGCACATACAGGAATGGGATGGAGGCAAGGAGAATGAGTGTGACATAAAAAATAAACACAAATGACTCCATTTTTCTTTTCACAAGGAGTAGTATTTATTATAAAGAGAAGACGGTCATTTGTAAAAGAGAACGATACCAAATTAGGATCGTGTGAACATAGTAAATCGAGTGGAACTAACAGTTCCGCTACATCCTAGCCAGGAACTACATTGGCTTCTCTATCAACTGTCAATGTTCTATATACTATCGTCCACTTTAGGCCTAATTGGGAATTCTTTCGTCGTGTGATGTATCGCCTCTTCAAGTGACATCTTACGATCCGCTTACACCTCGAAACCCTCAATATTCTCACACACATAACTAAATTTACAATGGTATCCCTTTTCTCATCTACCTCAACACTATATACTATCAGCTACTTCAGATATTTACAGGTAGCCTCATTCAGCTTAAATTTGTAGATCTTTTAATCCAATGTCAGTAATTTGAAATGAAAGTTATAAATTATTTGTGTCCTTACATAAAATACAATATATTCATTACAGTTTCCTGAAAATCTTTGCCTCCAGAAAAGCCAAGCTTACCGGCCATAAAACATATCCTCTTAGTCCCTCGCTAGGCCTAGTATCGACAACGGGAATGCCTAATGATCACCAGTGGTTTTGTTTGTTCTTAGTAATGTGGTTGACTATTACCATTATCTCTGAAGTTTCATATCAGGAAGAAAAATTTGGTACCAGGGCGGGTTCGGTTATTGTCTTCAATGAGTCACGACTGAATATTGAAAATTGTTCTGACCCCCAATTAATAAATATTACTAAAATCAAGAACCTGTAAAATAATTACAAAAGGACGTAATTAAAATCGGTATCCCTTAATACTAGAGCCAGTACGCCACTTACAAAAATATAAAAACAGTCGGCATTTATTAACTGCATGAACATTTTTATGGCCACAGTCACTTCTAAATATTTAAAAAATACTTGATACCTTCGCACATCCTTCACATGTACCTGGGTTTCTCAAAATTACAGCCTTTGGGTGCGGCATGTCATCAATTTACCACATCTTTCACTCTTAAAGAAAGATTTTTCCCATTCTTTTATTAAATTTCGAGCTACTTCCATGTGCTCATGTTGTTACTAGTTTCCCAATATTTAATTCAGGTTCGTTGCCCTGTTCGCTACGCTTTTTCTCATTTGGCTTTCACCACCAATCTTAAGGATATGTTTAAATAAGTTAGCTGAAGTCACTAGAATCTCTCCACTATGGGGTGGCCACTTCAGTTTTGACAACAGGGGCTCAGCAATTACTTTTCTTCTTTCTACTTATGTGTGAGTATTGAGGGCTTTCTCGCCAGCATCGTCTGTCATGGGCACAGGAGACGCTCTTTCGCATTCCTGCTCTACGGTTGTCGTGCCGCTTTCCTTATAATGTCAATTTTTTTATCATCACCTGCCTATCAATGAACAGCTGCTGTGGTGGGAATGCAACAATTTATCTGTTTCTATCCTCTGGCTGTTGTATCAATAAAATTCTGGATGGAGGCATCTTAGTTGAGTTAGCTGAGCTGTGAGGGCACTGGTCCATCATTAACTTGAAGCCTTTGAAGTACTCATCCCAATTGTTGTGTTCCTTGCCACAGGCAAAAAAAAACTTTATCTTGCACTTCAGAAGTCTGCTGTCTTCTGTTGATAATGGTAACTTATGCTATTGCACACTGGAGACTGTATGACTCTTCGCCCCATACAATGCCATGTTAAAGAAAAATTGTAGTAAGTTGCCCTACACACCACCACGTTACACCAGAGTGCGCCATATATCGAAATGTTGCAGCTAAACTGTTACAAATTAACCCCTGTTGTAGGGGAAATTTTAACAAATTGCCTCAACTTCGATATGTTACAGTACATTTATTACAAATTACCCCATACATCATCACTGTTACACGAAAATGTAACAGACTGCCCCGGTTAGCTACAGCAAAATTGTAGAAAATTTGCCACATGAACATAACGTTTGTCACCTTCTACGATTGTAACTTGCAATTTTCGTAGGTGATCGCTGACTCAGAGTGTTTGAAATAGAACGGCAGTGTATTCTGAGGTGAGAAAGGGCAGAAGAGGTGCAACGGAAAGGGTACCACGCGCGGCTTTTCGCGCGCAACGGTTCCTTCGTCGATTAGTTCCGTTTGCGCCGAGATCGACTTATCACTATTCTCGGTAGTGGCAACCACATTATTGTATCAACGGTGTGGATTTGGCTTCCCTGTTTATCCGTGCTGTACAGACCTGGACTCTTGCAGTTTTACCCTCATCGTATCCACGCATGCAACGAACACTAGAAAATTTGGCAATAAGTATTACTCGCGCCCTGATATCTGTTCCTCCGCTGTTGATGGATCACTGGAACATTTTAATACAGTAAATTAAAGTGGCTGCAACCGCGTTGTACCTTTGCATTTATTTCATTGCTAGAAATTTTGAACATAAATTAGTGATTGTTCCTGTGTTGATGATAAAGTGTATCACTGAGACCTTCATTTACTGTGGATTACCAAGGCCATAATCCACGCGGCACTTTCAGATTCAGTGATTTACTAGTGAAACTTATCTTTCGCCTCATGTGTATGGTAGTCTGCTATTTGAGCTTTAGTGTTTAATGAAATTATTCACTCAGTTTTATGAACTTCGTCGCGAGTTGTGTGCCATAATTCCTGTTCGCTGAGTATGAGATATTTAAAAGTTTTATTAGATTTGTAATTTTACCTCTTAATTATTTTGAAGTGAATTTCCTGTATTAATACTTTGTGTTAATACTACACACCGGCCATTAAAATTGCTGCACCACGAAGATGACGTGCTACAGACGCGAAATTTAACCGACAGGAAGAAGATGCTGTGATATACAAATGATTAGCTTTTCAGAGCATTCACACAAGGTTGGCGCCGGTGGCGACACGTACAACGTGCTGACATGAGGATAATTTCCAACCGATTTCTCATACATAAACAGCAGTTGACCGGCGTTGCCTGGTGAAACGTTGTTGTGATGCCTCGTGTAAGGAGGAGAAATGCGTACCATCACGTTTCCGACTTTGATAAAGGTCGGATTGTAGCCCATCGCGATTGCGGTTTATCGTATCGCGACATTGATGCTCGCGTTGCTCGAGATCCAATGACTGTTAGCATAATATGGAATCGGTGGATTCAGGAGGATAATACGGAACGCCGTGCTGGATCCCAACGGCCTCGTATCACTAGAAGTCGAGATGGCAGGCATCTTATCCGCATGGTTGTAACGTATCGTGCAGCCATGTCTCCATCCCTGAGTCAGCAGATGGGGACGTTTGCAAGACGAGAACTATCTGCACGAACAGTTCGACGACGTTTGCAGCAGCATGGACTATCAGCTCGGAGACCATGGCTGTGGTAACTCTTGACGCTGCATCACAGACACGAGCGCCTGCAATGGTGTACTCAACAACGAACCTGGGTGCACAAATGACAAAACGTCATTTTTTCGGATGAATCCAGGTTTTGTTTACAGCATCGTGATGGTCGCATCCATGCTTGGCAACATCGCGGTGAACGCACATTGGAAGCGTGTATTCGTCATCGCCATACTGGCGTATCATCCGGCGAGATGCTATGGAGTGCCATTGGTTACACCTCTCGGTCACCTCTTGTTCGCATTGACGGCACTTTGAACAGTGGACATTACATTTCAGATGTGTCATGACCCGTGGCTCTACCCTTCATTTGATCTCTGCGAAACCCTACATTTCAGCAGGATAATGCACGACCGCATGTTGCAGGTCCTGTACAGACCTTTCTGGATACAGAAAATGTTCGCCTGCTGCGCTGGCCAGCACATTCTCCAAATCTCTCACGAACTGAAAACGTCTGGTCAATGGTGGCCGAGCAACTGGCTCGTCACAATACGCCAGTCACTACTCTTGATGAACTGTGGTATCGTGTTGAAGCTGCATGGACAGCTGTACCTGAACACGCCATCCAAGCTCTGTCTGACTCAATGTCCAGGCGTATCAAGGCCGTTATTACGTCCAGAGGTGGTTGTTCTGAGTACTGATTTCTCAGGATCTATGCACCCAAATTGCGTGAAAATGTAATCACATGTCAGGTGTAGTATAATATATTTGTCCAATGAATACCCGTTTATCATATGCATTTGTTCTTGGTGTAGCAATTTCAATGGCCAGTAGTGTAGGTTCTAGATGGTTGTCAAGCCTCAGGACTGATTCAAACAAACACTCTTTGTAATGCTTAGTCACTAAGTGTTTCTTGGAGAGGTAAGTTTAATCATTTATTTGTTCTACCTGTTTGATTGGGGTAGGCACCTGAACATGCAATTTTGGTGTGAAGTTTACCTAAAGTCTTTTGAGATACGTTAATTATTATATTTTTATACTCGCTTAACAGTGATGTAAGATATTTTTTTGTAAATAATATTAGCTACCTTATTTTATGATGGATTTTTTTGGCATATAACCGTGATCTCTTAAGAAGGTGGTGATTGTTGTTCATGTAAGTTGTATTTCCATAGTCTATATCTCACCTATGTGGGTCCGCAGTTCGTGGTCTAGTGGCTAGCGTTGTTCCCTCTGGATCACGGGGTCCCAGGCTCGATTCCCGGCCGGGTTGGGGATTTCCTCTCCCGGGGACTCGGTGTTTGTGTTGTCCTCATCATTGCATCATAATCATCATCAATCGTGACAGTAGCTAGGTTGGACAGTGTAAAAGATTGGGCTGTGAATAAATTATGATTTGTATGGGCGCTGATGACCGTGCAGTTGAGCACCCCACAAACCAAACATAATCGTCATCACCTATGTGGTGTTCGTTAGCAGTGCTCTTAGCCGTGTGAAGCGCGAGCCCGACATTTCGGCGGGTGCTGCCCGCGAGGGCCTGTTGCTGTTGTGTCCCTGCACGTGCCTTCAAGCTGTGGTTGAAGCGTGTCCGCTACTGCTGCCGTGGAACTATTCAACTTGGCGGCTTACTTCCTTTAAGTTAAGTTTCGCCTTTCACTTCTTAAAGCTCTGCAGTACCTGCTTTAACTTCTAAATATTCTGCTTAATAGCCTATATGTGAGCGATGTTGTAATTAAATTTTGAGCTATTTCCTTTGTCTGTTCAAATATTTGCGTATAAACACGGTGTGCTGAAGAAAATTTTAATGTAATCTCCGTTCTGATTGCCATTTCCTTAGATTTCTATTTTTAATTATAACTCATTATTCTGTGCTTGAGCTTAATTTATCTTTTATCCTGCAAGAAAATTAGTCATATTGCCATTCTTGAGTGTTTAGTCTAAATTCCCAGTTGTCAACTTAATAACTATTTAAGAAGATTGTTCAAGAGTTGTCTCTTACTCACTTATTGTTTACGAGATGTTTTATTATGATTTATTTTTTATTTGTTGTTGGCACTGATTTATGGGGTAGCAAAAATTGAAAGTTTAGTCTTGTAAATCTGTGTTAAAATTTAAAAAGGCTTATTTTCATTTGACAACCTCTTATGTTCAGAGATACTTGGTCATGGTTGTATTACATTTTGTGCTATCATGTGCACTGTAAATAAATGTGATCATTCAAAGGACAAATGACACAAGAATTGTGGGACGACCCCTCCATGTGATTCTTCTCCTATCCCAATCCTTATCTTGAGGTTACAGTATTCTAACACCAAAAGATGACAGTGTATGTACTGTAACATTACTGTGGTGTTTACTACTGCACCAGAAATAATATTGTACCTGAACTCTTACATATCCTGATATGTAATACGGTCAGCTTTATTTTGGTGCAAGATCAAAGTTTCATTCACAATCAGGAATCAGTAATGTTGTGATAAGAGGCCTTTGTCAGCGTTTTATACTCAAAAGCATTGTGCACATTTATACATAATGTTATTTTGGGGGAAAGATTATATTTTACAGTTTTTGAACTTTCCTCTACATAGTACCTTGTCTTGGACAAGTTCTTGTCTTTGGACAAGTTCTGTGTTTATATTTTATATCTGGAGCATTATGCACAAGTTCTGTGTTTATATTTTATATCTGGAGCGTTATGCACATATGTAGTTTAAGTGATACAATGCGTCAAATATCTCATCAAAAACATATTGATAGTACGGTTTGTCGTGGTATAGTGTTACAATATGTGATTTTGGGGCATAGAACTCCAATGGAACATAATCGCAAGTATATCCAAGATCAACACATGATTAGGAAACCTATATTAGCCAGTCAGTAATATAGATTATATTTTTCTAGTGTACAACATGCTGCATTATCTTCCTACCCGTTAAATGGTGATTAGTAGCATGCATCCTTACTGAGAAACTCCCAAAAACTTCAGTACTTCAGATATCGAAAGTTCAGTCTATGTACCACCAGTAACGTAGCCTAAGATCTAAATGCTAATATCTTCATGTATTTTAATAAATATAACATAAAAATTAGACGTCAAAGTAACATCGTAGCACTTAATTTGAGAGATCAGTCATGTCATTTTGTGTCAAGTTTAAGTTACAGATTAACTGCACTCTCCCAGTGGCTTACAGTTATAGAACAGTAATTCAGACTGCCTATTTGTTCATGCCAGCTATCACTGCTTGCCTGCTTGGCATAGTATTTTAGTCAATACATATTTGGTACTCTCATAGGCTCGTGAGGTTCGTTTTTTTACGAACAGAGGTTAGAAGACAATGAGCCTAAATGGTGCTGACTTCAGCATCAACACTTTCTTATCTGTGGTGTCGACAATTGTGCGTATCATATTTCGCTGAAAGAAGCATCAGCGCTTCCTTATCTCCAAGGTCACACTGGGAACGCCATGTGCCGAGGTCGGGGAGGGGGGCTGCGGACCCTGCCAGCACCCTGAATTTCTGCAAATTTACACGAAGCATCCCCGGCTCTGAGAGCCGCTACCCCCCCCCCCCCCCCCCGCCCCTCCAACCTCACTCTGCTGCCAAATAAGATAAAGTGTCTAAATTGCTAAATTATTGAAAAAATTTTGTGAACTATGTTTGCATTACTGACTTCCAACAATTTGTTTAAGGACTGGCTCACCAGTCACACTCTAACTTTGATATAAAGCTATAAATCATTCTCCATACGATATTGGAACAAGCAGGTAGCATATTTCTCTGTGAATAACCGAAAACCAACATTTGCTTGTAAAATATAAAAAACGAAATAGGAATTCGTATTCGTCGTAAAGGAGTTTCTTACTACAAACACTATGCCATAAACCCTGAAAATTTAATTAAAAGCAAATGCAAGTCCTCTTTCATATCCTGATTCCCCCTGTCACTAGCAGATTGCTGCACTGTAGTAAACGAGTGCTTAGCACCAAGGAAGTTCGTTCTTCGTACCACAATTTCGCACAACCACCAATAGATTGCAGCACAGTTAAAAATGCAAGAGTTGTAAGTCACTTATTTTACACATCTATGATGTTGAAAAAATTCTTAATCTACAAAATACGTCGACAGTGCGAAAAAGTGCGATGTTTAGATTGCCAGTTGAGGTCAACACACGAAAAAAGCGTTTTGATGCCAAGTGTAAAAGAAAGAGTGAGTAAATTTACAAATATGCACATATTCGCCGAAGTAGTGCTCAACATTCTGAAGTATGTCACCAGTGGTAGATTTCAGTGCCTAACAATGGCTGACATTTGAGAATGTAGGCCTAAAAACACGATGTCGTAAAATTGCCTTGACCAGGCCTACAGCTGCAGAAAAATAAGTTTTCGCTAAGCAGACAAATAGATACACTGAATATAACTTATTGGGCCTACTCACAACACACCCTCAAATAAAATATTTCCAAGGCAGCGCAAAATGTACGATATTTGCAATGCTAGTTGAAGTTAGTAAACGAAAAATCACTGTAAGACTCAAATCAATTCAGGTGATGTCACATCTGCAGTGTAAAAGAAAGTGCGAGTTAATTTCCACATTTTTGCCCAAAACTCTAAAGTATGTACTCCGGTGGTAGATTTCAACGCCTAATAACGGTTGACATTCTAGAAGTTAGGCCTAATAATTTGATGTTGCAAAACTGCCGCGACTAGGCTTATAACTGCAGAAAAATGTGTATTAACTAAGCAGGCAATCAGACGGACTGAATGTAGCGAATTAGGCCTACTTGCAACGCATCCTAAAAGTATAGATTTCCACATTTAACAAAAACTCTCAAACAAAATTTTTAAGGACGAAGATAAAGCATCATGTTATTCACTAGAAACCATACAAATGGTGTTATTTATTGCCAATTATTGCTGATATTACCAATTACAAACGCCTACTGAAGGTTATGTAAGTAATAGCAGTTCGAAGTCAATAGGCTCCGTAAAGCATAATAGATGCTATTTGTCCGATTTATTACTCACAAAATTCTAAAAATATGTCACCAGTGCGAAAAGAGCGATCTAACTAAGCTAAATACGTAAAGTGTCCATTCAATCTGTGCAGCTGCATTTCTGGAAACTAATGCTTGCGAAAATAGAAACCTGTAATCAACAGAACCACCACAAACGTACAAAAATAGCACAGTTGTCTTATTAGGGAGGGAAGGTGAATTTATTACCAAAAATATTACTTAGACAACAGAAGAAAGGGTACAGCTTGTAAACACACAACCAAAGATGGTAACAATGAGATATATGACATTTACGACGACAATATCAGAGTCGGTATCTCCGAAAACCTACTTATCACACTTGAGAGATTCTCTGCCTTTGCAAGCACAAATTAAATATTACTGCATCGAAATTGTCTGCTTAACTCTTTAAAATACAGGTTTAAGGTAAAGCAAGCACAAATTAAATGTTACTGCATCGAAATTGTCTGCTTAACTCTTTAAAATACAGGTTTAAGGTAAAATAAAGAAAATCCCTATGAAAGTTCGATTTCATACGCCTTGCTACCACAAACAGCCATCATAATACACCTAGCGTCAAATGCAAGGCTTTACATGACCACCCTCCAAATGCCACAACAAAATAATGCTATTCTCTGTAACGTATAGGTAGGCTTGACGGAGGATATCGAAAACGTGCTAAAAAGGGCAGCTCGTTTCGTATTATCGCGCAATACGGGTGAGAGATGGTTCAAATGGCTCTGAGCACTATGGGACTTAACATCTATGGTCATCAGTCCCCTAGAACTTAGAACTACTTAAACCTAACTAACCTAAGGACATCACACACATCCATGCCCGAGGCAGGATTCGAACCTGCGACCGTAGCAGTCGCGCGGCACCGGACTGAGCGCCTAGAACCGCTAAACCACCGATGCCGGCAGGGGGTGAGAGTGTCACTGATATGATACGCGAGTTGGGGTGGCAGTCACTGCAACAAAGGCGGTTTTCTTTGCGGCGAGATCTATTTACGAAATATCAATCACCAACTTTCTCTTCCGAGTGCGAAAACATTTTGTTGGCACCCACCTACGTAGGGAGAAATGATCATCGTAATAAAATAAAAGAAATCAGAGTTCGAACGGAAAAAATTAAGTGTTCCTTTTTCCCACGCGCCATTAGAGAGTGGAATCTGCATCTACTTCTACATCTCCGTGATTACTCTGCTATTCACAATCAAGTGCCTGGCAGAGGGTTCAATGAACCACCTTCAAGCTGTCTCCCTACCGTTCCACCCTCGAACGGCAAGCGGGAAAAACGAGCACTTCAATTCTTCTGTACGAGCCCTGATTTCTCTTATTTCATCGTGATGATCATTTCTCCCTATGTAGGTGGGTGCCAAAATAAAGTTTCTGCAATCGGAGGAGAAAACTGGTGATTGAAATTTCATGAGAAGATCCCGTTGCAATGAAAAACGCCGTTGTTTTAATGATTGCCACTCCAATTCACGTGTCATGTCTCTGACACTATCTCCCCTATTTCGCGATAATACAAAACGAGCTGCCCTTCTTTGTACTTTTTCGACGTCATCTGTCAGCCTCATCTGATGCGGATCCCACACCACACAGCAATACTCAGAATAGGGCGGACAGGCGTGGTGTAAGCAGTCTCTTTAGTAGACCTGTTGCACCTTCTAAGTGTTCTGCCAATGAATCACAGTCTTTGGTTTGCTCTACCCACAATATTATCTATGTGATCGTTCCAATTTAGGTTCTTTGTAATTGTAATACCTAAGTATTTAGTTGAATTTAGAGGCTTCAGGCTTGTGTGACTTATCCCGTAATCGAAATTTCGCTAATTTCTTTAGCACTCATGTGAATAACTTCACGCTTTTCCTTATTCAGGGTCAATTGCCACTTTTCGCACCATACAGATATCTTATCTAAATCATTTTGCAAGTCGTTTTGATCATCTGATGACTTTACAAGACGGTAAATGACAGCAGCATCTGCAAACAATCTGAGACTGCTACTCAGATTGTCTCCTATGTCGTTTATATAGATCAGGAACAATAGAGGCTCTATAACACTTCCTTGGGGAAAGCCGGATATTACTTCTGTCTTACTCGATGACTTTCCGTCTATTACTACGAACTGTGACCTTTCTGAAAGGAAATCACGAATCCAGTCGCACAACTGAGGCGATACTTCATAGATACGCTGTTTCGTTAGAAGACGCTTGTGAGGAACGCTGTCGAAAGCCTTCTGGAACTCTAAAAATATGGAATTAATTTGACACCCCCTATCGATAGCACTTACTACTTCATGAGTATAAAGAGCGAGTTGTGTTTCACAAGAACGAGGTACTTCATCATGTTCAAATACAGTATATGTTCTAAAACCCTACTGCAAATCGACGTTAGTGATGTAGGCCTGTAACTCAGCGGATTAATCCTACTTCCCTTTTTGGGTATTGGTGTGACTTGAGCAATTTTCCAGCCTTTAGGTACGGATCTTTCTGTGAGCGAGTGGTTGTATATAATTGCTGAATATGTAATTATTTTATCAGCATACTCTGAGAGGAACCTGACTAGTATAAATATGGACCGGAGACCTTGCCTTTATTAAATCATTTAAGTTGCTTCGTTACTCCGAGGATATCTACTTTATGTTTCTCATCTTGGCAGTTGTTTTTGATTGGAATTTCTGGAATATTTACTTCATCTTCTTTGGTGAAGGAGTTTCGGAAAACCGTGTTTTATAACTCGGGTTTAGTGGCACTGTCATCAGTGACTTCACCGTTGTTACCACGCAGTGAAGGTTGGTTTGTGGGATTGAAGGGAACAGACTGCTAGGCCCATCGGTCGGGCAGTGAAGGTATTGATTGCGTCTTGCCACTGGTGTGCTTGATGTATGACCAGAATCTCTTTGGGTTTTCTGCCAGATTTCGAGACAGAATTTCGTTGCGGAGATTATTAAAAGCATTTCGCATTGAAGTACGAGCCATATTTCAAACTTCTGTAAAACTTTGCCGATCTTGGAGACTTTGCGTTCTTTTAAATCTGGCATGGGTTTTTCGTTGCTTCTGCAACAACGACCTGAATGGTAGAGAAGAGTATGAAAATGGTTCGATGAACCCTCTAACAGGCACTTAAGTATGAATTGCAGAGTAACCATGTAGATGTAGATGTAGATGTAAGTATGCAGCCACAGATGTAGAAGTCATGTTCTAAAATTTAGTGAATCACAACTGAAAATGACGTTAGAGATTCTACCAGCCCATACGGCTGCCTCATCTGGAATATATATGCTTAATATCAAGCCCTCAACCACATCGTCCATGTTAGGATTCCCAACAAGTAGCCATAGAAGGATGCGAATAAGGATTCACGAAAAAAATGAATACCGTTTCCTGGTTCGGATCACATTCAAATTTCGCCGAATATTTTTGAACTGTCCCTGGTGATTCCACCCTGTATTCCAAAGAAAACTTTGCCGTTACGCAACACTAAACGGGAGTGAGATCACATTCAGTTGGGTTGCATTCACGTGATTTCCTTAGGAAGGCGTTGAATTGTCCGAGAGGTGTTAGCAGGCGCCATATTTGTCAGGAACGTCGTAAAGTTGTGTATCGCACTGCAAACTGCCGTTTTCGACTTTTCACTGCAGCGCTGAAAGTGACAGTCCGCATACGTTGTTAGAAAAATGGTTCAAATGGCTCTGAGCACTATGCGACTTAACTTCTGAGGTCATCAGTCGCCTAGAACTTAGAACTAATTAAACCTAACTAACCTAAGGACATCACACACATCCATGCCCGAGGCAGGATTCGAACCTGCGAGCGTAGCAGCAGCGCGGTTCCGGACTGAAGTGCCTAGAACCGCACGGCCACTCCGGCCGGCTTCGTTGTTAGAAGTTGGAAAAGGTTCAAAAGTGGCTCTGAGCTCTATGGGACTTAACATCTGAGGTCATCAGTCCCCTAGAACTTAGAACTACTTAAACTAACCTAAGTACATCACACACATCCATGCCCGAGGCAGGATTCGAATCTGCGACCGTATCGGTCGCGCGGTTCCAGACTGAAGCGCCTAAAACCGCTTGGCCACTCCAGCCGGCCGTGGGAAAAGGCACGAAACATTCCGAATTATGCCAACTACCTCCGAGCAGAACTATGGATCTCAGAGAACAAGAAAAAGTAAACAAGCTACAGTACGTGAAACAGAACGTCTAACAGCGGGTTTGCACATGCCGGTGACATGTGGCAATCTGTTCCGCCGTTGGACAAAACAAATGTAGGCCTATTCTACAACAACTTATATTAGGCAAATAAACGAAAAACTGAGACATGCTAAAATAAATCAAATGTAAAATTAATGATAACGGCTGCTCGAGCATTTCTTCCACGGCAAGATGAACACTGGTAAGTGCGTAGCTCGGACACAGTTGTAAGAACGAAAATAAGTGTTGTGAAACCCCAAAAATAACGTTCAATGTCTTGTGAAAAAGTATGAGCGAGCACACATGGACATTTATTAGTAAAGAAATGTATGCCAAAATGAAATATGGTATCCATTGTCTTTACGACCGGTTCGACAACCAAGTTCAATCAGGTAGTGACATTCAAGTAAAGTTTCTGACAGTATCTTCCAGTACCTAAAATGCCATATAACGCATTAATCTCTTTCCTCTTTACAATAGATGAAGAACAAATGGTTATGGTCGGATTTCGTGAAAGCGTCCTTTCCGAAAAATTAGGACCACGATTTATGGCTCAAAACAAGCAGTTTTAACCACTTTAATTTATTGCAGCAAGTAATAGTTAAATCCTAAAAGAAACTGCTGGAACACAAACAGTGTGAGATAAGACGAAACTGGATGAACAGTTCATGCAGTGGAGTTTAGTCGCTTCACCACCAAAATAAATTTTGATAGGTTGTTTTCGTATGATCTTCACATTAGTATCTATTGATTATGGCTTCAACATCGAGAAAGAAATAAAATGAGGTAAAACGAGGAAGTAATTACAGACAAAGCAGATAACATGAATCTAGAGAAGCGTGGCAAGAAGAAGAGCAATGTAAATGGTACGAGGGGTATTCGAAAAGTAAGATCCGATCGGTCGCGAAATGGAAACCACAGTGAAAATAAAAAATGTTTTATTTGCAACAGCTAGATACAGCTCCCAGCTATTTATCTACACAGCCGTAGATACGACTTAGGCGTTTGTCGTAGAGTCGTACCAACTTTCCAATACCCTTGCTATAAAAGACAGCCGCCAGTGCTCTCCGCCAATACTCTATGCTGGCCTATGGCTCGTTGACTGTGCCAAAATTTTTTCATAGCCAGCACTTCACGTGAGCAGTGATGAAACTCAGGGGGAGCCAATTACGGGCTGTATTGTGGCTAATCAAACACTTCCAATTTGAAACACTGAAGGAGCATCTTCATTGCCCCTGCAGAATGTGGCTGAGAATTGTCTTGAAGAAGAAAACGCATGACAGTTATGTGATGTGGGCTGCATAGCTTCAGGCAAAATTTCTCACCAGGCCCTCGCACTTGGCGGAAGACACTATTTTCTAGCCATCTTTAAGTGCTCACTGTGCTCTCAGAACTGAAAAGAGTGACGTGATTCCATCGACGAGTGTACTAGAGACACTGCCCAACACATCTGTGCAAAGCTTCATCGAGTTTTCACTGTGGTTTTCATATTGTAACCGACCGGATCTTACTTCCCGAATATGCTTCGTATTAATGGTAGATATAAAGACGCGGGAGTGGTGAGTGAAGGAAGCCATGTATCTTTTCAAGTGCAAACGCCACTTAATCACACCATATGGATGCATACGACTATGGCATGCGACGAGCAGTGCATATTTTACTTATTCTGTATTTATTTGTTTAAGAGTATTTTCCTCAGCGATAATGCTACAACTGTTTAAGGAAACTGTTAGGTCATCATAATGAAGACATATTTCGTTATTTCTTTATTATAAATTTTTACGCACATGTAGGGGGTTTGCTGTTTTGAAAGACACACACAAGGTGACCAATTCCAGATTTTCAGCTGTCATCTATCTCACAATATCGTAGATAATTTCCAGTAAGGCAATGGATTTTATGAATTGTTCGTATTTCCAACTTGTTCCCACACATCTTTATTCAACCTTAACTTTCACTGTCTTTATTCATCCTTTTGGAATAATATTAAAAATTTAGATTTTTGCCGCCCGCAAAATCCATTAGCCCTGGTGAAAGTAGGCTGTTTAGGTTTTTATGTTGGTAACGCCACGTAGCGCTCTATATGAAAATCATTGACTGTGCTGTGTGAAGTCTGTGGCTGGTTGGCATTGTTGGAAAAGTTGCTATTGTAGTGTTGGGCAATTGGATGTAAACAGCGTAGCGTTGCTCAGTTGGAGGTGAGCCGCCAGCAGTGGTGGATGTGGGGAGAGAGATGGCGGAGTTTTGAGAGCGGATGATCTGGACGTGTGTCCATCAGAGACAGTAAATTTGTAAGACTGGATGTTATGAACTGATATATATATATATATATGTACTATGAATTTTGAACACTATTAAGGTAAATACATTGTTTGTTCTCGATCAAAATCTTTCATTTGGTAAGTATGCCTATCAGTAGTTAGTACCTTCAGTTGTTAGAATCTTTTGTTTAGCTGGCTGTATCGGCGCTCGCTGAATTGCAGTAGTTCGAGGAACGAAGATTTTTGTGTGGTAAGTGATTCATGAAAGGTATAGGTTATTGTTAGTCAGGGCCATTCTTTTGAAAATCAGACTGCGTTGTGCTAAAAATACTGTGTGTCAGTTTGTTGATGATCAGTATAAGTAAAGAGAGAAATGTCTGAGCACGTTCAGTTTTGCTTATCTGTTTGAAAATCAAATAACGTAAGAGGTTTATCAGCACAGTAATTCATAAATTTTTCTAAGGGGATGTTTCATTGGGCAATGATATGTTTCGCACCCCCACCCTTCCGCCGCGTCAACCGTTGTCCTAAAATCGGAGCCGATACGTACAACACTAATACACTCTCCGTAAGTCCACCTTCATTCAAATAGTTGCCGGACCTCGGCTGTTCAGTATCAAATGTCGAATGAAAACGCCTTCAGCAGTCTAAATTTCCAGTTGTTATTTTAATTGTGCAACCAGTTTCAGCGCTACATTACGCCATATTCAGGCTCCGTGAGCGACGTGTAGGAAGGATCCCACCTGTTGTCCAATCAAGATATGGCCAGAATTCAGTGACAGGTATCCGTAGATTTCTTCTTAAAACAGCGGTCCCTTTGGTCACCACTTGCCGACTGACGACGATCGTAGGGGTTTCTGTGAAATCTACGGATAACAGTCGCTGGATTCTGGTCCATGTTGTGAATGGACCAAAGATGGAATCCTTCCTACATGTCCGTCAGGGGGCCTGGAGATGGTGTAACGTAGCGCTGAAACTGGTTGCACAAATGAAATAACAAATGGAGATTTAGACGCCTGAAGTTAATGCGCTCTGGTGGTCACATAGAATTGCGACTCTAATCATGTACTTAACCGCCGATGGCGTCTACCTGTATGAAGGTACACTGATATCAGGCCATGTCTTCTGGTTGCTTCACTTTTTTTTGTCAGGCAGTATAGTAAAAAAATTCAGTGATAACACTTTAGCGTTAAGTTAAAAGCACGAATGACTCTGACACGTGTCGTGCAAAATTACACTGTGCTCAAAGAAAGCACAGCAGCTCTTTCCAACGTGGTTCGAACAACACTCAAATATTACGGAGATGCTTCAGAAACTCAAATGGGAATCACTAGAGGAAAGACGACTTTCTTTTCGAGGAGGACTATTGGGTAAATTTAGAAAACCGGTATTTGAGGCTGACTGTAGAGCGATCCTACAGCCGACAAAGTACATTTCGCGTAAGGACCATGATGGTAAGGTTAGAGACATTAGGGCTCGTATGGAGGCATATAGACTGTCCATTTTCCCTCGCTCTGTTTGCTAGTGAAACAGAAACGGAAATGACTGGCAGTGGTACAGGATGCACTCCGCCACGCACCATACGGTGACTTGAGGAATATTTATGTAGACGTAGTTGAAATTTAGAGAGAATGGAATATCTGTGAGACGGCAATAAAAGCCAAGTGTTAATGGCCGGGCACGAGAGAGCTCGGGAACAGCGCTCTGCCCGCGATCGCACAAGGCCTGATAAATGCGCCTTCTCGCCTCCCACGCTCCTGGGCCATGCTTCCGCCCGCGCCTCACCCTGCAAGAGGTGGTTAGTCACGCTCTGTAATTATTGAGGGCGACGTCATTCTAAAACGCGGAAACGGCTTCCGCACACGCGCAGTCGGCCTGAAGCGTCCGCACTTCGCAGCGGAATGGCGTCGCAGTGATGGTCCGGACCTGTTTGGATGAAGCCGGTGGAAATCAGTTTGGGCGGCGAGCATATTTCATTTACCGGGCGGCCGCGGCGCGGGCAATTTGCCGCCGGCCGTGTCGCGCCCTGCAAACTCGTTAACTCGTGCAGTAATTACACAATTAACTGCAATGTGATTAATGGCAGTCCGATTGGCGACGTGGGATGAACGGGCTCCGCAGCGCGCGTCGCACCGTTCGCGGTCGACGCCGCCCGCCAGGCAAATTTCAAAATGATATCGCGCGTGTGTAAACTGCTGGACCGCAACGTTACATTAGGAGCTGTTGCTAGTACTAGTGGTGAACAGCAGCTCCTAGAGGGAACGTGCAGTAGCAAGTCGTGCAAATAAATACGACATGATGGTTAACAGACAGTCTCCAGTGTCCGTTATTTAAAAGGGAGTTCGAGCACAGACCAGACTGTTCTAGTTCGAGTACGTGATCAACGAGTTGCGTATTATATCGCGACAACTGGTATGAATTATTCTTCGTGACACGAAGGTTAGACGTGACATGAAGAATAATTATACAAAGTAATGCTACTACATTGTTGTTGTGGTCTTCAATCTAAAGACTGGTTTGATGCAGCTCTCCATGCTACTCTATCCTGTGCCAGCCGCTTCATCCCCGAGTAACTACTGCAACCTACATCCTTCTGAATCTGCTTACCGTATTCATCTCTTGATCTACCTCTACGATATTTACCATCCACGCTTCCCTCCAGTACTAAATTGGTGATTACTTGATGCCTCGGAACGTATCCTACCAACTGATCCATTCTTCTAGTCAAGTTGTGCCACAAATTCCTCTTCTCTCCAGTTCTATTCGGTACTTCCTCATTCGTTACCCATCTAATCTTCTGCATTCTTCTGTCGCACCACATTTCAAAAGCTTCTGTTCTCTTCTTGTCTAAACTGTTTGTGGTCCATGTTTCACTACCATACATGGCTGCACTTCATATCACTTCATATAAATACTTTCAGACTTCCTGACACTTAAATCTATACTCGGTGTTAACTAATTTCTTTTCTTCAGAAACGCTTTCCTTGTCATTGCCAGTCTACATTTTATATCCTCTCTACTTCGACCATCATAAGTTATTTTGCTCCCCAAACGGCAAAACTCATCTACAACTTTAAGTGTCTCATTTCCTAATCTAATTCCCTCAGCATCACCCGACTTAATTCGGCTACATTCCATTATCCTCGTTTTGCTTTTGTTGATGTTCATCTTATATCCTCCTTTCAAGACACTGTCCATTCCGTTCAACTGCTCTTCCAGGTCCTTTGCTGCCTCTGACAGAATTACAATGTCATTGGCAAATCTCAACGTTTTTATTTCTTCTCCGTGGATTTCAATTCCTACTCCAAATTTTTCTTTTGTGTCCTTTACTGCTTGTTCAATATACAGATTGAAAAACATCGGGGATAGGCTACAATCCTGTCTCAGTCCTTTCTAAACCACTGATTCCCTTTCATGCCCCACTACTCTTATAACTGCCATCTGGTTTCTGTAGAAATTATAAATATTCTTTCACTTCTTGTATTTTACCCCTGCCACCTTCAGAATTTGAAAGAAAGTATTCCAGTCAACAGTGTCAATAGGTTTGCCTTTCCTCAACCAAACTTCTTAGGTAAGTCGTAGTGTCAGTATTGCTTCGTATTTTCCTACATTTCTATGGAATCCAAACTGATCTTCCCCGAGGTCGGCTTCTACCAGTTTTTCCATTCATCTGTAAAGAATACGTGTTAGTATTTTGCAACTGCGACTTATTAAACTGATAGTTCGGTAATTTTCACACCTGTCAGATGGAACACTATAAGACAACAAAAAACCGACGACGCATCACGAAGTAACTATCCGAATGGGACGGAAACCTGTAGGTGTGATGTACATATACAAACACACACAAATGGTTATAGTTTCAGAAGAACTGGATGATTTACCAAGAAAAAGACTTCCGCATATTGCGTATGTCAATAACGCGTTGGTCCACCTCTGACCCCACGAATCATCTATTTCTGGGACTGCATTACACACTGGTGAGCTAAAACTTGGCGTCCACTGTCCCCTGCAGGTTGAAGATGCCTGGTGGCGTTGTACGCACATGATGCGGAAAGGAAAGTACACTCCTGGAAATGGAAAAAAGAACACATTGACACCGGTGTGTCAGACCCACCATACTTGCTCCGGACACTGCGAGAGGCCTGTACAAGCAATGATCACACGCACGGCACAACGGACACACCAGGAACCGCGGTGTTGGCCGTCGAATGGCGCTAGCTGCGCAGCATTTGTGCACCGCTGCCGTCAGTGCCAGCCAGTTTGCCGTGGCATACGGAGCTCCATCGCAGTCTTTAACACTGGTAGCATGCCGCGACAGCGTGGACGTGAACCGTATGTGCAGTTGACGGACTTTGAGCGAGGGCGTATAGTGGGCATGCTGGAGGCCGGGTGAACGAACCGCCGATTTGCTCAACACGTGGGGCGTGAGGTCTCCACAGTACATCGATGTTGTCGCCAGTGGTCGGCGGAAGGTGCACGTGCCCGTCGACCTGGGACCGGACCGCAGCGACGCACGGATGCACGCCAAGACCGTAGGATCCTACGCAGTGCCGTAGGGGACCGCACCGCCACTTCCCAGTAAATTAGGGACACTGTTGCTCCTGGGGTATCGGCGAGGACCATTCGCAACCGTCTCCATGAAGCTGGGCTAAGGTCCCGCACACCGTTAGGCCGTCTTCCGCTCACGCCCCAACATCGTGCAGCCCGCCTCCAGTGGTGTCGCGACAGGCGTGAATGGAGGGACGAATGGAGACGTGTCGTCTTCAGCGATGAGAGTCGCTTCTGCCTTGGTGCCAATGATGGTCGTATGCGTGTTTGGCGCCGTGCAGGTGAGCGCCACAATCAGGACTGCATACGACCGAGGCACACAGGGCCAACACCCGGCATCCCGGCATCATGGTGTGGGGAGCGATCTCCTACACTGGGCGTACACCTCTGGTGATCGTCGAGGGGACACTGAATAGTGCACGGTACATCCAAACCGTCATCGAACCCGTCGTTCTACCATTCCTAGACCGGCAAGGGAACTTGCTGTTCCAACAGGACAATGCACGTCCGCACGTATCTCGTGCCACCCAACGTGCTCTAGAAGGTGTAAGTCAACTACCCTGGCCAGCAAGATCTCCGGATCTGTCCCCCATTGAGCATGTTTGGGACTGGATGAAGCGTCGTCTCACGCGGTCTGCACGTCCAGCACGAACGCTGGTCCAACTGAGGCGCCAGGTTGAAATGGCATGACAAGCCGTTCCACAGGACTACATCCAGCATCTCTACGATCGTCTCCATGGGAGAATAGCAGCCTGCATTGCTGCGAAAGGTGGATATACACTGTACTAGTGCCGACATTGTGCATTCTCTGTTGCCTGTGTCTATGTGCCTGTGGTTCTGTCAGTGTGATCATGTGATGTATCTGACCCCAGGAATGTGTCAATAAAGTTTCCCCTTCCTGGGACAATGAATTCACGGTGTTCTTATTTCAATTTCCAGGAGTGTATATACAACGGGTCGTGGAATGGACTCAACAAGTCGTGGGAAGACGCCTGCGGAAATATTGAGCATTGTTGTCTCTATAGCCGTACATAATTGTGGAAGTGTTGCCGGTGAAAAATGTTGTGCACGAACTGGCCTCTCGAGTATGTTCCACAAATGTGCGATGTCAGGCGATCTGGGAGCCAAATCATTCGCGCAAATTGGCTACAATGTTCTTCAAACCAATAGAGAACAGTTGTGGCCCAGTGACGTCGTACCATTGTTTGCAAACATATAATCCATAAATGACTGCAAATGGTGTCCAAGTAGCAAACATAATCATTTACAGTCAATGATCGGTTCAGTTGGACGAGAGGGCCTAGTTCATTCCATGCAAACTCAGCCCACACCATTATGGAGCCACCACCAGCTTGCACAGTACCTTGTTGACAACTTGGGTCCTTTGCTTCGTGGGATCTGCGCCACACTCGAACCCTTCCATCGGCTGTTACCAACTGAAATCTGGACTCATCTAACCAATCCATGGTTTCCAGTCGCCTGGGGTCCAATCGATATGGTCACGAGCCGAAGAGAGGCGATATCGTGTTGTCAGTAGAGGAACTCGCGTAGGTCGTCTGCTGCCACAGCCCATTAACACTATATTTCGCCGCACTGTCCTAACGGATACGTTCGTCTTACGTTCCACATTGAGTTCTGCGATTATTTCATGTAGCATTGCTTGTCTGTTAGGAAGCACATACAACTCTACGAAAACGCAGCTGCTCGCGGCCGTTAGACACTGCGTTGTCCGTGGTGAGAAGTAATGCCTGTAATTTGGTGTGGTACACTCTTGACACTGTGGATCCCGGAATATTAAATTCCCTAACGATTTCAGAAATGGAATGTCCCATGCGTCTAGCTCCAATTACCATACCGCTTTCACAGTCTGTTAATTCCCGACGTGCGGCCATAATCACATCGGAACCTTTTCGCACGAATCGCCTGAGTACAAATGACAGCTCCACCAATGCATTGCCCTTCTATACCTTGTGTGCCCTATACTGCCGCCATCTCTCTATATGCATATTTCATGAGTTTATTTCAGTGTAGATGGTGCAGAGACGAATAGGGAATATTTCTAACGACGATACGGGCTGCAAATTGGGGAAAGCACACAAATAAGCAAGTTTTACACAGGGCAGATCGTTATGGCACTAGGAACGAACATTTCAGAAACAGCGAAGGTGGTCGGTTTGCTGTTAGCATGCTGTACTTTGAGTATCTACGGAAAGTGTTGATTGACGGTTCGCGACAACGTGCTGGACGTCCACCTTCGTCACACAACGTAGAGGTCGAAGGGTAGCCCAATCTGTAAAGCACGTTAGGCAACGATCTGACGACAGATTACATTGCTGGTGTTTCGGGGCACACCATTTAGCTCACAGTGTTAAACATGGGGCTCTGCAGAGGACGCCTCCCCCCTCTCCCCAATGTTGACTCAACGAACTCGCCAGTTACGACTGGAGTGGGCACAGACGCATTGACGTTGGAGCGTGGATCAACGGAAACGCGTCGCCTTGTCGAATGAATCAAGTTTCTTGTTACACCAGGTCTGTGGTCGCATCTAAATGCATCGCGCCACGGACACAGGTCACTGGAAGTAGCATTATGCTGTGAGGTACATTAATCTGGGGTTGCGTGGACTTAACGATAGTAACTAAAAGGCACCATGATAGCTGTGGACTTTATAACTATTATTGCGGGGCACTTGCAACCATTAATAACTAATGTCTTTTCCGAAGGCGATGGCGTCTTCCAGCATCGCAACTGTCCGGGTGACACAAGATCAGAATCGTGCTACAATGGTTTGAGGGGCGCGGTAATGAACTCATGTTGATCTATTGGCTTCCAAATTCGCCTAATCTGAATCCCACGGAACACTCTGGGGCGCTATCGGCGGTCAGCTCCGTAATTTACCAGAACTGCGTGACATCTGGAGCTACATACCACCAGAAACCTGCTACGGACTTGTCGAATCAATGTCTTGCAGAATCGCTTCTGTACTGCGTTCCAAAGTTGGACCAACAGATAGTCGTAATATCTTGGATGAACAGTGTATAATTCGCAATTGCACTATTCGTTCATCGTAACAATTGATTTCGATCTGTACTCGAAATACCTTAGCCTTACAAAAGCAATCCCACAACTGCAATCCCTCATCATAGACCGTTTTCTCCATGTATGATATCACAGCGGTGAATTTGTTAAAGAACAGTGTCGTGTTTCTACTTCGGCTGTTGCTTAATTAACAAGTATTTGCTTTATTACGTTTCACACGATTGGCCAATTTCGGCCTTACGGGACATTCCCAAGTGCTATTGTTACATGTTGTTCGCACCTATAACGCTTGAGGATACCCTGCAAGGCCGAAGTGGCCAGTCGTGGGAAACGAAGTAAAGGCTTGTTAATTTACCAATAATCGAGGTAGAAACATGACACTGTCGTCTATTATAGGTTCGATATACTCCGTTACAGCAAACTCTGCAGAAAACACAACCATTCAACACAGCCAGCAGGGGTGCATGAACCAGGCAACTGTAGCGATGGCCCATTATCATACCCTGGACCGTCGTTGAGAAGACACTGTCGGTTGCCCCACTAGTTTATCTGGGCTGTCAGTTGCTCAACAGCTGCACGTCTATTCGCCCGCACACATTTCCACAGCCGTCATCTATGGCCCGTGGCCCGTGGTGCACTATAGTTGCCCATTTTGGATAGCGCCATTTTGCCGTGCACGGCATACTTAAGCATGGTGACTCGCGAACTGTTTACGAACTTAGCCGTTTCGAAAATGTTTCCCCCTTGACCTAAAAGCCAATGATCATACCCTTTTGGTCGTCAGATAAATCGCTCCGCTTCTACAATACGGCAACGGCTGCACTGTTTTCTGCGTTCCTTCCCCGGACACGGTTTATATAACCTCCAGTGCTAGTGCTGCCGCTTACCGTCTGCGAGAGGTTATTGCACGTTGAGGTCGAACATACACTCTTGTTCATAAATTAAGGATAATTGCGAAATGTGGTGCCACACAACATGGCATTACACAAAACTGGCGCTAATAGCATAGGCGCTTATGGAACACAGACGACACAGATCTGTAAGCCAACGGTATTGGTGATAAGTTGAGAAAACCGTCCCGAAACACATGTGCTACAAAACGCCACTGTTTACCTGCGCATGTACCCCGACATCAGTATGGGATATGAACACCATGCACACGTACACAGGCCGCTCAATGGGTTGGCATACTCTGGATCAGGTGGTCCAGCAGTTGCTGAGGAACAGGCTCCCATTCTTGCACCAAAGCCTGTCGGAGCTCCTGAAGTATCCTAGGGGTTTGAAGATGTGGAGCGATACGTCGACCGAGAGCACCCCAGACGCGCTCGATGGGGTTTAGGTCTGGAAAACAGGTAGGCCACTCCATTTGCCTGATATCTTCTGTTTCAAGGTACTCCTCCACGATGGCAGATCGGCGGGGCCGTGCGTTATCATTCATCAGGAGGAAGGTGGGACCCACTGCACGCCTGAAAAGGCGGAATACTGCTGCAAAAAGACGTCCCGATATGCCTGACCTGTTGCAGCTCCTCTGTCAAAGACATGCAGGGGTGTACGTACAAAAATCATAATCCCACCCCACACCATCAAACCACGACCTCCATACAGGTCCCTTTCAAATACATTAAGGGGTTGGTATCTGGCTCCTGGTTCACGCCAGATGAAAATCCGGCGAGAATCACTGTTTCAGACTATACCTGGACTCTTGCTTAAACATAACCTGGGACCACTGTTCCAGTGACCATGTTCTTGACACCCAGGCTTTACTGGCTCTTCGGTGACAGGGGTCAGTGGAATGCACCTTGCAGGTCTCAGGACGAATAAACCATGTCTACTCAGTCGCCTGTACACTGTGTGTCTGGAGACAACTGTTCCAGTGGCTGCGGTAAGGTCCCGAGCAAGGCTACCTGTAGTACTACGTGGCCGTCTGCGGGCACTGATGGTGAGACATTGGTCTCCTTGTGGCGTTGTACACTGTGGAAGTCCCGTACTCTATCGCCTGGACACGTTTCTTGTGTGCTGGAATCGTCGCCATGATCTTGAGATCACACTTTGTGGCACACGGAAGACCCGTGCTGCGACCTGCTGTGTTTGACCAGCCTCCAGTCGCCCTAGTGTTCTACCCCTCATAGCGCCATCAATATGTGTTCTTTGAGCCATTTTCAACACAGAGTCACCATTAGCAGGTCTGAAAACGTCTGCACACTTACTCGCTGCACCGTACTCTGACATGCACCAATACACAACTGCGTATGTCGACTGCTGCCAGCGCCACCGTGCGACGACCGCAGGTCAGATACACCGCATGATCATACCCCGAGGTGATTTAAACCCGCAAACCGCCCACCAGAGCGTTGTTTCACCATGTATCAGCATTATCCTTAATTTATGAGCAAGAGTGAAGATAGTGGTCACATTAATGCGACTTGACCGTATATAGCCAGTAGACGGCGGAAAACAGTAAAGAAATCTATCATTACAACAAAGTAACAGTATAGCTGTAACACAGTAACGAAAATTGGTAACACTCACAGTACCTACGTACGCTACTGTGCCCACAGTCAGTTAATAAACCACTAGTCTTTCGCAAGCATCGATATGCTGGTGAATCGGCAACTTTTGGCGCCTCAAAAGCGGAGTATCCGACTGCTCCCGCTGGTGCGCAGGATTTTCGGTCCCGGCACTGCACGCCACGCCCTCAGGTCGTCGCCATGCCGGACCGGACCGTTACGAGCGAGCGGCGCGGAGAGGCGCTGCGCAGGTCGCGGCGGGCTGCCGGGCCCGCCTAAGATATTCCGAGGGGCAGTCTTCCGGTGGCATGACGTCACGTCCTGCCTGCCGCTATCACACAATTGAATCTCCCAGGCAGCCGGCCGAGGCCGGGGGGTTCGCTTCCACGGCGCGGCCTTCCTCTGCACAAGGACGCGCCGCAGCGCGCCGTGCAGCCGCACAGCCACGCCACGCCGTCTCCAGAGCGTTGCCCCGCTCTCGTCCGCGCAGCCTTTCATTCACATCCCGCTATTACTGGCAGCAGCGTAACGTCATGGGGCGGATGTCGAATATTATATACCCACTATCGGGGATGATCGCATCTCAACTCGAGAAAGCGAACTTGCTTCCAGAACTCAACGCTACTCGAGCTCTGTACGAAGGACAGTCATCAAGTTTTAATTGTCGCCTCGACAAATGAAAGTTATTGAATTAATAAATTCATTCTTGCAGCCCCCGCCAACAAAAAATGGTGTATTTCAGAACGATGCTACACCGAATTAAAAAAGTTCCAATGAGTGACACAGACCAACAAAATGAAATCAATATAATGAAAACAGTTGCTCATAATAATGGATATAAACCCACAATAATAGAAAAACTCCACAACAAAATGCGGGCAAAAATCACAGATCCACTTCACAGCAGTCACTTCAAGCCAAATCAGTGTGTCACTGAAGCCAAACCTAAATATGCTACTCTCCCATACATAGGCCCACTTTCATACCAAACAGCAAACTTATTTAAAAAGAAGAAAAATATGACAATCAACTTTTCCACAAATAATAAGTTACAACAAAAGGTAATCCATGATGTAAATACCTCCAAGAGTCTCTACCGTAAATCAGGAATATACAAACTCAAATGTGATACATGCCCAAAATCTACATTGGACAGACAGGCAGAAGTTTTGAAATTACATATAAAGAACATATTGATGCTCTAAGACTTGGTAACTTGAACAAATAAGCATTTGCAGCCCATCTTGCTGAAGAAAACCATTCAGTGGGAAACATTAAGGACAACTTAAAAATTTTGCATCTAGCAGAATAAGTTGCCACTATCAATATATTAGAAGAATTAGAAATACACACACACAAAAACAGCACCCCAGACTATATCCTTAAAGAACAAACTGAGTTAGATAACACCCCTTTCCTGAAAAATTTCCAAAAATTACCTTCCAGCCTCCAAAGCAAATAATATTAATTCACCTATCTGCAGATCAAGTAGCAAATGTAATAAAATAATATACTATTTTACCTATAAATTTCTAAATATATATAAAAAACTTCATAATTAATTTAGCAATATCAACTCAAAAAGAAATTCAATGTCTCTGTACTAATGTAAAAGGCATTACAGTTTTGTACATTAATATATGATCCTTTCCAAACATAGCAAATCATCGTCAAATGTTACGACATATCATAGCATCTGTGATACTCATGAGTTTGTAAGCTCTTTGTATGTATCAAAACATGTGGTGCGTAGTTGAAATGATCTCAGCGACAAATCTAAAGTGTACAGTGAGAACCATTTACGTGTGCAACAACGAGGATGCAGTGGGAATACATTTACATCGGTTGGACGAATGTCATGAAAACAAACACTCGAAACCGACGTTCCACGTAAGTCACATGCAACGAAAATTTGTAACGCAACCATCTGTGTGTGGCGTCTTTATAATTATGTTTTATTTATTTATTAATCTATAAAACACGCCAAATGTCATAAAGAAAGCGTGTAAAACGTCTGAGGATGAATCACAACGATTCGAAACCGGTGACGGTCTCCTTTGAATAAATAAAGGAACTGAAAGTAAATTTGGGGCTGGTTGCTGTCCTATAACCATCAACATTTGTCTTCAAACAACAGCCACGGTCTCAATCATGTCATCATATGACAAAATTGCATTGAATTAATTGTTTAATTGTTACAGGTCCTGTCTGCTGCACTGGTGCACATTGAAACGCCCTGGCTACTGCCTCTTATATCGCCGTCAGAGACACCCAAAACAAAATGACATAACCAAGCTTTAGTTTATCAATGAGCTGCGCGATTTTGTTGTGGGATTCTCTCGCGGCGTGCTGTGGTACTGTGGCGAAGAGATTTCGATGTGTACCATGAAAACAGACATGTATTGCAAACAACACAATTAATTCTGCACCAATTTTTTCGAGGTCATAGTTACAACTTTACGATTGTCCCTCGTATATCTCCGACGGAGCGAAATGTCCCTGTGCTAGCGGCAATGAACTCATGCTCAAGAGAATGTAATGTTACGTGAGCCTCACTGCCCTTTTTTTTAACTGATTGGTGCCTGATGTTATTCTAAGAAGCTCAGTTCAAATGGTTTAAATGGCTCTGAGCACTATGGGACTTAACATCTGAGGTCATCAGTCCCCTAGAACTTAGAACTACTTAAACCAAACTAACCTAAGGACATCACACACATCCATGCCCGAGGCAGGATTCGAAACTGCGACCGTAGCGGTAGACTGAAGCACCTAGAACCGCTCGGCCACATCGGCCGGCAGAAGCTCAGTAATGTATGTAAATACCGTAAATATAAATGTGATTCAAAAGGTGCTTGAAGTGAAGTGAAGCGCGGCTGGACAGCAACAAACTCTTTAGCGCGCAATACCCGCAACGATAGTAGTTGTGAATCTTTCAGTATGGACTCTTAAAAAAAAAAGACAATTTATTGATTAAAAAAAAGAGGACTGTTAATCTGTATCTTGTGGAAAGAGGACGCGTTGCTAAGGCCTCGCTCAGAACATATTGTTACGTTTAATGAAAATTGCTATTTCAGTGATAAAACCGAGTAAAGTATGTGTAATAGGTGCGAAACATTTATGTATACAAATTTTCTGGAAGTGAAGAATAAAAATATCTTGTTTTCTGGAAAAGGAGGTGAACTTCATTGTCGTCGCCGGCTATCAATCGACAGAACTTAAGTGTACAAAGTTCACTAAAATACAGGAGTGGAAATGTATTTTCTTAGTTTTCATTCAATACGTAACCTCTCATAATTTCTTAATTGCAATAATTGGATTATGTTCTTGTGTAATAGTATGGTGCTGAACTCCGCTGACCAATTTTGATACAGCAAGACGTGTAGTTTGAAGGAAGTTTGTGTGCTAAGCAATCTCCTTTTCTCACGAAAAGCAGATTGCTGTTTGATTTTATTTACTTACAACAGTGGTCCCTTAGGTATGAAAAGCTACGAAAACTTGGACTCAAAGCTATCCGCAATACGGCCAAGTAACTAACAGAGTCGTATTTTAAACCTCAAAGAACGATAACTTCTTCCAAATTATAATACGTCACCAACTGGTGCAGAAGCTGATCATTCGAGGAGGCAGCAACCAAAATTCAGGTACCAGTTACAACTTAAAGTAAAAAGTCATGGGATAGCAATATGCTCATATGCAGATGGCGCTAGTATTGCACACACAAGGTATGAAAGGGCACTGCATTGATAGAGCTGTCATTTGTTCTCAGGTGGTTTAGGTGAAAAGTTTTCCGACGTGATTATGGCCGCACGAGGGTAATTAACAGACACCGAACGCAGAATGCTAGTTGAAGCTAGAGGTATGGACATTCCATTACGGAAATCGTTAGGGAATACAATATTCCGAGAACCACACTGTCAAGAGTGTGCCGAGAACAAAATTTCAGGCATTACTTCTCACCACGGACAATGCAGTGTCGGACCTTCTTTTGCCTGGCTCAGTGCTGGCCGAGAATAGCGGCATTTGTGCAGAGTTGTAGTAACCAGACAGATCGTCCGACATGAATCCCATCGGAAATTTGCGGGATATAATCGAGAGATCAGTTCGAGCACAAAATTGTGTGTTAAAGAGCAATGGCAGCAGACGACCTATGCGAGTGCGTCTGCTAACAACAGCTAC
Organism: Schistocerca gregaria; assembly: GCF_023897955.1. Lineage (NCBI taxonomy): Eukaryota > Metazoa > Arthropoda > Insecta > Orthoptera > Acrididae > Schistocerca > Schistocerca gregaria. The sequence goes on from NC_064922.1 coordinate 428,335,943, forward strand.
AGCGCCACTTCTGGGTTCGTGACCACATAGTATGAACCCGAGATGACTGGAACACAATGGCCTGATCAGATGAGTCCCGATTTCAGTTGGAAAAGCTGATGGTAGGCTTGGAGTGTGGCGCAGACCCCACGAAGCCATGAACCACTGTACAAGCCGATGTTGTTCCATAATGGTGAGGGCTCTGTTTACACGGAGTGGACTGGGTCCTTTTGTCCTACTGGACCGATCATTGACTGGAAATGGGTATGTTTTGCCACTTGGAGACCATTTGCAGCCCTTCACGGACTTCACGTTCCCAAACAACGATGGAATTTTTGTAGATGACAATGCGTCATATCAAAATATTCTGGACAATTCAAGTGAATGGTGTAACCAGCCAGATCGTCCGACATGAATCCCATCGAAAATTTATGGGACATAATCGAGAGATCAGTTCGTGCACAAAATCCTACTGAGGCAACGCTTTCGTTATTATGGACAGCTATCGAGGCAACGTGACTTAATATTTCTGTAAGTGACTTCCAACGACTTCCTGAGTCCATGCCATGTCGAGCTGCGGCACCAGGCCAGGCAAAAGAAGGTCCGACACGATGTAAGGAGGCATCCCACGACTTTTGTCACCTCAGTGTAATTTTCTATTCTTTTCCTTCCTCCCCTCAATCCTATGGTTGGTGGACAGAATGATACAAGTCATCTTCTTGATTTGATAGTGTGATTGTTATTCCTTAAATTAAGTGTTTTATTTATCGCGAGCTGTCAGACCAGCCCTTTCTTACATTGGACTGGACACTATGCAGGTTGTTTGTTTTAACTAGAGCCAACTAAATATCTCGAAATCGATGCAGTATACGAAAATAAATTTCTAGCTGAAAAGTTAATGTTGGTCTGTGCTGCAACTCGCCACCTACTAAACACCTCTCCTGCATCATCATCATCATCATCATCAGTGTTGGGCCAAAAGGCAGGTTTTCACATGGTAGTTCTCCAGGCTGTCCGGTCTTCTGCCTTCCTCTTCAGGTCTGCATAATTTCCTCCTCCCTTTATGTAGTTTATCATCTTGTATCTCTTTCTTCCTCTCAGTCTTCTCCCACAAACAAATCCTTTCGAAGCATCTACTAGCAAGCACTCCCTGCTCAGTGAATATCCCAACCAGTTCTTTTTCCTTTCTCTTACAACCTTCAGCAGACCTTTTCCAATACTCTTTCATTACTCATTCTTTCCATCCAGCTTATTCTCCTCCACATCCACATCTCAAATGCTTCTAACCTTTTTTCATCTTCTCATCTCAGCGTCCATGTTTCTGCCCCACATAGTGCCACACCCCAGACAAAACATTTGCCAAGCCTTTTCCTTAGACCTTTATTTAATTTGCCACATAAGAGTCTCCTCTTTCTGTTGAATGCCTCCTTTGCTATGGCAATTCGAATTTTCCTGCACGAGCCGGGTTAAATTTATATTTTCAAATCGGAAGCCCCCTTCCATATTTATTACACATGCGGATTCTGCACCAAAAAATATGTACAGATTCCTCTCATCATTGTTTCCCATTCGTGGTGAATGGCGTTGTAATCGACTAATATGAAATTAGGCAGCCGCCCGGAGTGGCTGCGCGCTTTGAGGCGCATGTCACGGACTGCGCGGCCCCTCCCACCGGAGGTTCGAGTCCTCCCTCGGGCATGGGTGTGTTTGTTGTCCTTAGCATAAGTTAGTTTCAGCAAGTCTAGGGACCTCGTGATGACTGGGTGTTGTATGATGTCCTTAAGTTAGTTAGGTTTAACTAGTTCTAAGTTATAGGGGACTGATGACCATAGCTGTTAAGTCCCATAGTGCTCAGAGCCATTTGAACCATCTAGGGACCGATGACGTCAGCAGTTTGATCCCTTAGGAATTCACACACATTTGAACATTTGAGCATGCTAAACAGTAGTAATATACATTCATGCAGGTAAGAAACGAGGCTCGCTATGCTTTCAGTTACCGACTTCCGTAGTAAGTCAAACATTATTGCAACCCCATAATTCACACACATTTGAACAAGTTAGGCAGCCCCCTTGACACTCTCTTGGGTGCGTTTCGCTGCCTTCAGGCGCACCGAGCGAGGTGGCGCAGTGGTTAGACACTGGACTCGCATTCGGGAGGACGAGGGTTCAATACCGCGTCCGGCCATCCAGATTTAGGTTTTCCGTGATTTCCCTAAATCACTCCAGGCAAATGCCGGGATGGTTCCTCTGAAAGAGCACGGCCGACTTCCTTCCCTAATCCGATGAGACCGATGACCACGCTGTCTGGTCTCCTTCCCCAAACCAACCAACCAACCTTCAGGCGCTACAGCAACCTACAGGCTGATTGGTGTTAAAGATTCTGACTGGTACGTTTGTCACGTGCGTGAGTAACACCAAGGGTCTTGCCAAACTCGAGGATCTAAGTGGTACCCTTTGTCATTTTAGTCACGTTCATGTTAATGTTGTACTTTCGCGTGATCACGCTACAGAAGGGCGGAAAACAGGATGGCTGAAAAAGCAAAAGTACCGTTTGCTGCTTCGGGTCACGTTCAAATTTCGTTGAATGGTGTTGAACGGTCCCTAGTGGTTCCAGTCACTATACGAGAGCAAAAACTACGGTTACGCTGCACTCCAAAGGGGTGCGATCACAGTCAACGAGGACGCAGCCCCACGATACAGTTGAAACGTCCGAAGATGCCAACAACGTCAAAGGTTGCCCTTCTTCCTGTTGCTCATCGCACTGCGAACTGCCTTTTTCGACCGCGAAGTGAGTGGCAGTCAACGCCTCAGGGAAATGGCTGGTTTCATGCCAACCCTTGAGGCCTTCTTGTGTCGATTCTGAGAGGTGGTGTGTGGAGTGCAGTTTTAGTCGGTCACCCATAAGAAAACTGCGTGATTTTAACGCTGATTGTCGCGGGTGTGACCTCCATCGCAAAGACGTCAAAGGAAGGGGTGAAATGTCGGTAAGAGGGACTGTGGTAAACTTCTCATCGCGTGACACGTCGACGGTGGCTTTGGGCAGGAATGAGGTGAAATTTGGTGCCAATGTTACATCATTAATCCACTTACAGCTCTCATGAACTTCCGATCAGTGTCCTTTCTTTCCCATGCGTCGATACCTTGCAGTTTGAAGCGTCACCGAGACGGAGGGTGACGTAACAGGGCGCCATTTTTTGCGCCTTTCAGAGAAAGGTTGTAGGCACCTCTGAGACAAATTTCAACGGTATGTGTCACAAGGAGAGGCAACTACGGGGTTTCGAAAAAGTTATCCTTTAATTTTGTTGCGTTTTTTAGCATTACTCCTACCTACTTTGTGCCGTTTTGCTGCAACGTTAATACAAGCATGTAGTGCAATGGCTCGCAAAATAAATGGGCTCGTAGACTGATGTACGATCTCGAGTGGCTTTAATTGAAGACATGAGTTTTAGGTGATTCTACAAACTCATTTTAAGAAATTCAGATCAAAGGTGGTACGTGGCCCCTTAGTACGACGTTGCACAATCCATACCACAACTATTATCAGGACGGGAAACTGGATGGCGAATCATGGTAGGTAGTCGTACTTTGATTTACACATACGTAAGTTATTAACATACGGTTCCTGCAGATCATTCCTCACAATCTTCATTACAAGCAGCAGTTCCTTAGTATAATTTCTTATTGAAACAAAACAACTATAGCCATAAAATGCATGTAAAATAGTTCAGAAAAAACTAGCAAATACAGTATTGCCGTAGCTTTACTACACTTAACAAAAGCTTACATCTAACAGTACAGTTCCTATCAGAGTGTGCCAGCCACTTAATTGCATTCAAATACTACACGGCCCAAACAACACTTAAATCTCAAGTGGTTAACCACAATTCACTAGAACATACATATGTAACAAGCAAGAAAGATTGCCATGGAACAGACCCAGATTACACTTAGTTGCAGGTCTATCTTTATGTAACCCAACAAACATTTGTTTAAATATCAGAAAATCACAACTTACAAAACACGTTTTACCCGCCGTGGCGGAAGGAAAATATATACTAATCTTTTTTATGGGGTCTTTGCCCAAAGCAATCCAGCCGTGGCAGGGTTACGTAAACACAGCAGGACCTAGGCTGCGGGTTACACCTCACTCCCTGCCAAGGCGTTGGCGCTTACAGCAGCTTTTGACAAATACAGGACAATTGCAACTCTCTAAAACACACACAAAATACAGAGCAGAATCCTTGCATCAGACATATGTGCACCAGTCTACAAAATGTTCCGTCCATAGCAATCACTGCCCTTTAAATTGAAACCATTTAAGGACGGTTCACCAATAATAATAATATCACTTAGGTGCAGTTTTCAATCATTTAATACAGTTATAACTAAGACTTCCCTGCGAAGCCAACATTTAACAAGTTCACACGGAGCTCATCCACATACTTTTCGATTGACGACTGTGTAAGCTCCACAATCATCTAGCGAGTGAAACGCCTCTCAACGCGTCGCTCAGTCACATACACTAACGGCAAACTTACTTGATGTTTGCAAATAGCACAATTCAGCGACTCAGACAGCTTAACCACATTCCTACAGGGACCTTTCCCTTGATAGAAAGCACGAAACTTGGATCTCCGAGCTGCGCAAAACACAGACTTGCCGACCAATACAATTGCGCGGTATATCACAGTCATAGGGCATACCCGGTCGCAGTCGGCACTCCTTTCTCCGGAGACGTCCCACGTTTCTCTATGTTTTCTTTTTGAAAGTTAACGGCCGGCTCTTGAAGCCTGGCAACCCGGAGGAAAGCCACACGATATCCAAAGATCTCATATATCCTCCAAAATCGATCGCAATGATATAACGAGCGTATCCGGTGCTGTCGCCAGTCCGTCACGGCTCAGAAGGATACACATGCTTGAACACGAAGAAAGAGAAATAGTCCTACCAGTACCGCGCAGAGACGGAATAGTTACAGATGATCAGTGCTTTCTCTCTGATTCGTTATAGTACAATATAAGTGTTCCAAGCCTCTCTCGTTTCCCATCGAATAAGACTAAACGCTGTATACAAGGTGCTCGAGTAGAAATGGTCAATGGATATGACAGGAACGAACTTTTCGAAGCAAAAAAGTCTAGTAAATATGGGTTCCAAAATGGTTACCTATAAGTATTTACCTATAAGTACTTCTTCATTTTAGATACTGTGACATAAATATATTCTAATGCAAGCTCTTTGTTTTCCAAATTTTGGGAGGAGTTAGTAAGGATCAAAACAAGAAAAAAAATCTAGTAAACATGAACTCTAAAATGCATAACTTAACACTTATGAGCATTTGTTTAGTAGAAGAGATGTGGTCCACGGTAGCAGAGACGAACAAGTGCTCATAGCCGTTTCGGTATACACTTAAAGAGCCCATGTTTAAGACATTTTTTTCTGTTTTAGTCCATACTACTACCTCTCAAAATAAGGAAAGAGAAGGGCTTGCAGAACAAAAAAATTGTTTCACAGTATCGAAGATGAAGAAGTGCTTATAGCTGTGAAGGGGTCCATTTTAGAGCCCATGTTTACTAACTGTTTTGCTTCGAATTATCTTTCGTGTCATGCCCCTGAATATTGATCATTACATTTGGGACACTCTGTATATAATGCTACGTTGGCTTCATCTTCCCGTTTGGCTTAACAGGCTAGTAACAAATAGCAGAAAGGAGAAAGGGTGACTGGACAGCCCTTTTGATCGAACTTGTAGGAGACAGAGAAGCGGACGTCCTGCGGAATGCAGACACGCTTTGGTAGAAACAGTAGGTGCGGGTGCCCCTTGGCAATACGCAACACGCCGTACACCTGGCAGCAGCGGTGCCAATGGCTGAACGTTTCTCCAAACACTTGGTTGTATGTTGTGTCGTAATACTGGACAGTGCATGAAATATTCATGCGTCTTCCGTCGCTCGTGTTCCTGGGTACAAAAGATGAGAACCATTTCTTAGTCGGACCGTCGTGCTGTTCATTGTCACAGGATTTCTTCGAAACGTTCCTGGGCATTCATTGGCAACTCACAACAATTCTTCTAGTGGAGAATCAAAAGTTACTCAGAGCCTAATGTACCCTACTGAAGATAGGCAAATGGAAATATAACTTTGTATTCCGCCAGAAGACAGTGGACTGGAGTCGTAAATAACTACTTGGCTCACACCTGCTAATCTTACATGTGGTAGATGCAATCGTCATCGTTGGCTTCTACTCCCACATTTGCAAGTGCATCATCTACGAGGAATCAAATAAGTTTTCATTTAATTAATGTTACCTTTTCGTCAATACTGAGTTTCTGAAGCTACTGAAAGTACAGAGGAAGTTCTGCGTCCGACTCTACGTGGGACCCAGAGAAAGACACGCTCCGATGACGGCATATGCTGCGATCCGTTCCTTGGACTCTGACAGGTGGTGCATCGGTTTCAGCCAAACTAGACGAGTTAGGAGCGGCCTTGGAAAGAAGTCCCAGAAAAACGTTTCGCTTTTTCGTAATTAGACCTGGTCTACCAGTAATGTCTGCTAACAGACGTGCACAGCTTAAACTGAACTGGTGCAAATTAATTGCTAGTGCATCGACTGACCACTTCAAATACTATTGCTCAACGTCGGTGTTGCAATTAACTATTCTAGTGTGTATGTATGATGGAAAGGTTAATCTCGAAATGCTCTGTACTCCGATAAACCATGGCTTAACAAAACAGTTTCTACCGCGAAAAATACGTACACCGTTATGCAAAACTTAAGGAAGCATGTAATTTTCGTATGATATGTCACTGTCAAATAACATAACTCGATAAAACTTGAACCATACATAGAAAGAGGTGGGAGAACACGTAATACGCAAAGGAAAAATTGCGAAGATGACCGTTTTGGTGGTCCAGGTGTTATCGTGCTGGCAGGCATAATGTTGCATGGCCGTGCAGACCTATATGGGTGGCAACCTGTCCTGACTCTGTGCCCACTTCTCTGTTCTCTTTAACAGATAGTTGGCACAATGAGTGTGATTCCTCATATCATAAGTCTTACGCTGCGATTGCTGACTATTTTTGTTCGAAAACTAAGCCGTGATTGATGATTATTCAAAACCTCAGTAGCGGCTGGTATCGGGCACGAGTCCCGGGACATCGTGATTAGTGTTCAAAGAAACTACTACACGGTGACTCGGAGGTCTCGAAGTAGTTGCAGGAAAATTTTAAAATTTGATCAAATATTTGGAGGTGTGAGATCTCACTCCTCTCCGACTCCTAGATTCGCCAACGCAATTCGTCTAGTGTTGTGATATTAACTGCTATCAACATACATATTCCGCAAGCGACCGCTCGGTGCTTGGCGGAGAGTACGTTTTACCAGTATTAATCACTTCCCTTCCTGTTGAAATTGCAAACAGAGCGAAGGAAAAACAACTGTCTATATGCTTTCGTACGAGCCCTAATTTCTCTTACGTTATGTTCGTAGTCATGTTATGAGTAACAATGTTGCAACCGAATTGCTTTGGACACCTTTGGGTCACTTTGGCGCGACTGGGAGGCGAAGGCCTTCGGCGACGCTTGTCAGGCTGTTTTGGGCGTTTTTCGGAGACGGACATGTATGTCTATTTAGGGATGGACTTGTCATAATTTGTATCGGAAGTTGTCAGTAAAGTTACTGTACAATTAAGAAAGCTATGTCTAGTGTTATAAACGACGGTGTAAAAAGTGTGATTATTCAAAAATATAACAAAACAGAACAGTGAGAAGTGTAGCCTACCACAATTCTCAGTACTCCAGATCTTGCCCTCTGTAGATACGGAGACTAACTTGGGCAAGTGGCATTCCATAAAAAGCGCAGTCACAGGTTTCAGATGACGGCATATCAGTCTCCGCCGAGTAAGGTCCCACAACCGATGAGTAGTCTTCTGCGCTGGCGACACAACTTTAGAAGACGACAGGTTAGTGGAAAGAACTGTTAGGAACTCTTATTCAGTCTCTACAAATCTCTCAAGCTTCCAGATCTGACTTCCGAAGAACACACTTAATTTATACATGGCACCTCCTTGCTTGGGAATGTGTACTTAAAGAAGAGGCTACTATCCGTTAACGAGAACTGTGAGCTGGGTGAGATGTGAAAATCATAGTGAGAAGAGTGTACTGTAATGATTATCATAAAACGTCCACACCAATAGTGTGTGAACAGTGAAAAAGATAAAAAGCGACACTGTGTGAACCGTAAAAATATATCCTGTTTGAACTTTTGTAAGTTTCTTTGAACTATTAGGCAACAAAATCTATAAATGTCGCTAATTAATCCGCATCGCGTAGTTGAAAGTGAAAACGCGAAAACGCAAATCGAAGTGCAAAGATATAAGTGTGTGCGTGGTCCAAAGGTATTACGTCGTATGTACACAATCCAGAGAGATTACGTTTCATTTCATCGTCACAATGTTTCAGGGAGCAGTTAGTAGAGCAGAATACAGCAGGCAAGGCCGATGACATGGAAGCAACACCTGTCGCCTCCACCAGCTGCAGTCCAACATCAGAGAGCGGCGAATGGCAGGGACAGGCGTCTGCCGTCGACTAAGGTAGCCGAAGACACCCAACACGACAAAAACAATGAGGCGAGCAGCATCATCATGCCGGAGAAGAAGGCAGCGTGTACGCTAATCACTGTACAGCTAGCGAGAGGAAACAAATATTAACAACCATAGGGATTTTTAAGAATATTGTTAAATTGTTTTGTAGTAATTTTTTATAACAAAATGTTCGGGAAAAGTGATATTCAGTACAATCTGAGAAATAGAGAGGCGGCGCAGCCTCAGGGTAACAAAATGGAAGAGGCAAGCCAATTACAGTGGATGCCAGATGAAATTAGTGATATAAGTAAAACAGCAACAGCTGATGAATTGCCTAGAGTAGATAACAATAAGAGGATGTTTGAATTATTAACTGAGTTGGTAGCTGGGCAAAAAAATTAAAAATAGGGCTAGAAGAAAAGATAGAACAGGGGCAAAAAGAATTAAAAGTGTGGCTAGGAGAAAAAGAGGGAACAAGGGCAGAAATTACTTACTGATAAAATAGAAACAATAAACAAGAAGTTAGCAAAAATTAATCGTAGGCCTAAACATTTAGAGAACAGGGTTGATTCTCATGAGACTAAAATAGGGAATTGTGCGAAAAGAATTGAAGATGAGAGTAAAGAATGGAATCAAAAATAAGATAAATGTAAGCGAGAGGTTAATCATAAGATTGATGATGAAGTAGCGAAAACAAATGATCTCTTGCAAGCTCAAAACACTTTGTAAGTAGGCTGTTTAGGTTTTTATATTGGTGACTCCACGTAGCGCTCTTGTAAGTAGGCTGTTTAGGTTTTTATATTGGTAACTCCACGTAGCGTTCTGTATGAAAATCACTGGCTGTGCTGTGTGCAGCCTGTGGCTAGTTTGCATTGTTGTCTGCCATTGTAGTGTTGGGCAGTTGGCTGTTAACAGCGCGTAGCGTTGCGCATTTGGAGGAGAGCCGCCAGCAGTGATGGATGTGGGGAAGTGAGATGGCGGATTTTTGAGAATGGATAATCTGGAGGTGTGTCCATCAGAAACAGTACATTTGTAAGAATGGATGTTATGAACTGCTATATATATTATGAGTATTAAGGTAAATACATTGTTTGTTCTCTATTAAAATCTTTCATTTGCTAACTATGCCTATCAGTAGTTAGTGCCTTCAGTAGTTTGAATATTTTATTTAGCTGGCAGTAGTGGCGCTCGCTGTATTGCAGTAGCTCGAGTAACGAAGATTTTTGTGAGGTAAGTGATTTGTGAAACGTTTAGGTTAATGTTAGTCAGGGCCATTTTTTTGTAGGGATTTCTGAAATTCAGATTGCGTTGCTCTAAAAATATTGTGTCTCAGTTTAAGCACAGTCATGTATAATTTTTCTAAGGGGACGTTACAACTTTTGTATGGTTATTTAGGGATTAAGTCATTAAATTGAGTAATGATCAGTGTAAAACAAACAAAACTTGCAAAGACGCCCATGAAAGGCAAAACAAACAAGTCATAGACTTAAAGGACGAAAATTCAGCCCTTAGCCATAAGCATCATGAATAGAATCTGTTTGAAATGGTAGCACAAATAAGATTCTGGGTCGTTTGAGAGAAATACTACAGAAGGTAGAAAACGTACCTCAACTAAGTGAGGTGAGTAAAAACATAGATAATATGGAAGTTGTGTTAAAACAGAAACTCGAAACGTGGATTGAACAAGAAAAACGTAAGGGTGTTGTTCATATTAATGAAGTAGTCAGCAATGCCAATGCTTGCAAATATCATAACTTTTCTAGCAAAGGTAGTATACACACTGTTGCTTTTATTCGTCAATTTGAGGGCATCATACTTGACAACACGACAGAACAGCAGAAAATCAAATTTGTAGCCATTCGTTTCGAAGGGGACGCAACAACATGGGGAACAGGAGCCACTGACACATGTAAAACATACCAAGAATTTCTTAAAGCATTCTTAAACCAATCCTCCTCCACAAGTACACAAAACTGCATAAAAATAGAAATATTTGAAGCTAGGATATCTGAAAACAGTGGCTTCAATAGTTATAAGGAGTTCTTTCAGCACTACTGGGAAAAGAACCAGTATTTAAGTGCTCCTTTACGTGAATCTGACTCAGTAGAAATAATAGTTCTTAAATTTCCAGTGTCTGTTGAGTGTCGTATCCGAACATTTGGACGTGCTTTCAGATAAGAGACAAGTGCTGGCAGGCTGGCATAAAAACAAGTGGCGTGCAGACCGCCACAGCGAAAACCTCAGGGGGCACAAGCACTCTTTGCATTGCTAGGTAGCTGATGCCTACTAGGTACCCGTATTAACTAACAGTTTACCTCCTTTGTTTTCACACTGTTAGTTTTTCCCTCTTCATCATTATGAACTAAAATCTGTCATCTATCCTTCTTTTCTTTTCAAGATAAAAAAAGAGACAAAAAAGGGATCAATTGAAACGTACTAATAAAACAATTGAGCAACCAATGAAAGACTATACTTATGTATAAAAGATAACATGCGGCATAAAGTTTGCAAACAAGTACAGAACCTATCCTATAATACCTACGATGATCATCCAAATGGACAGGAGAACGCCCTCTAGACTACATACGGAAATTTTTTATATACGTCACGAAACACAAAGCAATTACACACACACATATAAAGTGGAAACAATCTTCTATATGTATTTATTTAGCTTCATTGCTGCCGACACCGATGAAGAGGACGACGCCAAGCCAAGTAAGTGAACACAATTAGAACAAACACTACCCAATGGTCCTGAGACGATTATATTGAACTTTATTAGCAATTATTAGCAATAACTGGTAGATGGTCTGCGAGTGATTACAATCAGTGGTGAGGTTTCCGCTGCAGTACATATATACATTTAGGCTAGGATGAGTCCAGCCACAGTTAAAATAATAACGAAAGATTTTTTGGACCGACCAAAGAGTCGATCACTCGTGTGTAGAAGATAATGAAAGTGTTTTGGGTCGACCACAGAGGTCAACCACTCGTATATAAATGGATAGGAAGGTAATGGATGACATACGAGTCAGCCACACATTTAGGGATTAGTAGGCGAGGTATTTCCATCGAAGTATTATTATTAATTGTACCAAGACGCAGAAATGTTATCCACACAGCTAATGAACACTAGACGCGAATCTCACATAGGACACGGACAACAATAAGTACTGAGGTACAAATACATAAAGCGCACGAGAAATGTTTGTTATATTTGCAGTGTTTACATGTTTGAGCAGCAAAGTCCACAATAAGCTACGAACGTATTAAAGCAGCAGGATCTGTTTCGCTATTTTTCTCTGTTATCACGAGCTAGGGTATTTTCAGTTCTCTCATAAGATCTGTGAATCCGGATTAAGTTATTGAATTAAATAAAAATAAAAGTATAAAATGAGAGCTATTCTCATAACATTTCCATTTTCAATACATAGATGTAAGATAAAAGTTTGTCGAGCGCCTTTATTAGCTCGAATGAAAGTGAGTGCTGACTTCGATGATTCACGGCCTGATCTGTAATGGCAAAACATTAACAGGTGGTGCGAGAGGGCACTGACTGAAGAGTCAAGGTTAGGAACATTAGCTGCTCGAGGAGCTCAAATGAGAGCCCTGTAGTCACCATAGCAGTAACAAAGACTCTGTTAATATTATTGTATTCGTTCAGTGCAACATTGTGAATAGTGTAAAACTAAATAACATGTATGTATGAATTTTATGTAAGGTCACTTACATGCTGATATAATTTAGAGTATTTCTGTGCTGTGTGATAGTAAACAATAAATATGGACGGCATTGTGCCGATGTTAGATAAAAATGTGAGTGTTATTGGGTAAAAGTGGACGGCACTGCGCCGATTTTAGATGAAAAAAATGTGTTATTAGATGAAAGTTGACGGCACTGAGCTGATATTAGACAAAAAACGTCTGGTGTGTAAAAATGGACGGCATTGCAGCGACAACATATATTGTTTAGTTCCTATCATGTTTAAACATCAAAAAGTGTAATGCATCTTTAAGAGGAGATTTAATGGCCCAGGTGCCGATATTTATTGTTGAATAACAAGACTACAGAAAATTTAAAGGACCACTGTGTGCTAAAAATCATTAATGATAATTTGTAGTAAGAAGAAGTTCATGATGTAATGTGTGCTTAGTTAAGGTTTTTTGAAAGAATGAAGGTGAGAGAGTATACGTTTAGCTTTACGTTAATTGGGGTGATATTTTATGAGCAGCAATTTCCTAGTTTTTTTAAAGAATTTTCATCAATAAGAGAGTAGGGGAGCTACTGAGACATTGGAAACTTCATTTTAAAAAAAAAATTGGGGCAAAATTTTCTCATTCCAAACTTTTTAGTTGTCTTTGAGAACAGGCTAATTTTGGAACTCAGAGATGGAGGGGAATGTATGATATAATTTTTGTCTATTACATTTCACTAGTTTTGAGAAACGTAAGAGTAACAATATTGCAACTGAAGTGCTTCGGGCACCTCCGTGTCGCTCTGGCGCGCCAGGGAAGTGATTTACTTTGACTGCACTAGTCAGACTGTTTTGGGCGTTTTTCGGAACCGGACATGTATCTCTATGTCAGGGCGGACACGTTGTACTCTACATCGGAAGTTGTCCGAAAAATTACTGTACAATTAAGAAAGCTATGTTGAGTATTATAAAAGGCAGTTTAAAAAATGTGATTATTCGAAAATGTAACAAAATAGGATACATTAATGAGAAGTGTCACCTACCATAATTGTCAGTATTTCAGATCTTGCCTTCTGTAGATATGGAGACTAACCTGGGCGAGTGGCATCCCATAAAAAGCGCAGTCACATGTTCCAGATGACGACATAGCAGCTTCTGCCAAAGATGATCCCTTCTGCGCTGGGGGCACAACTTTAGAAGACGACAGGTTGGTGGGGAAAATGGTTATGGACTCTTATTCAATCTTTACAGATGTCTCCAGCTTCCAGATCTGACTCCCAAAGAACATGCACTATTTATACTATACTCTTCCCATCAATTTCGTCTATCTCGTTGCTTCCTTTCTCTCCCATCGTCCCTCCTATGTCACTGTCCACAATACCAGCTCCCCTACTTTCTATCCCTCCACCGGCATGCCCCAAGGCTCCATCCATGCCCCTTTCCTCTATATGCTGTATACTGCAGAAGTGCCCAGACCTCCCCCGCGTGTTCACCTTCTCCAATTTGCTGATGACACCGCCTTCCTGGCCATTTATCCTACCTTTCAACGGTCCAAACATACCCTTCAAACCCACCTCGACCAGTTCACTGCCAGGTGCAACCAGTGGCTCCCTCACATCAACTCTTCCAAGACCCAGGCAATCACCATAGGTCGAGCCACCCCCAACTTCTGCCTCCACGATTTTTACCATACCATTTATGGTCATACTATCCATCTCACTCCTACCCTGAAATACCTTGGGGACTGCATCCTTCCACCAACCTTCACAAATCCTTGATCCACCCCATCCTTTGTTATGCCAGTGTCACCTGGATTTCGGCTACTCCCAGATTCTCTAAAGCCCTGAAGATCCTTGAGCACCACACATTCTGCCTCACCTTCCATATCTGCTTTCTGCCCCCATGTGAATCCTCCATGACCTCATCCCCTTCCCACAACTTCTCCTTTTCTTCAAACACATCGATACCCTGTACAACGCCTGCAGAGTCGATCCCCCCTCCCAACCCCCTGGTGTCTTATATCCTCTCTATCTCCAGCCCGTAGCTGTGCCTTTTATGTTGTGTCCCACCCACTCTCCCTCTCCACAACCTCCACCTTTTTTTCCAACGCAACTTCCAGCACCCAGATGGTGAACTCTGCCATGCTCTCTACCCCTTCTACGAACTCTAACCCTCCTTCCCCCTTCCTACTCCTCAGGGCTCCCTCTCCCCTCCCTTCTGTGTCTCTGTGCTCCTGCCTGACTTGCCTTCCATCTCCCACCGCGACCATCTCCTGCCCATTGGTGCGCCCTGACCCCCTTTTTCTTTCCATCCCACCCCCTCCACCACCCACTCCCCTGCTGAACCTGCCTTTCTCCTCTTTTTCCCTCTTTTCAGCTTCTTCTCCCTCAGCAGGGCTCTCTCGGTAGTTTTTATTCTTAGTCGTGTGTGCTCTGTCTCTTACAGTGGTTTTTTAAGTGTCTTCATTCTGGAGTATTTTTATACTGTGGCCAACTTTTAACTTGCACGTGTGACTTCAGTGCATTTTATGTGCTCCACGAAACACCAACGGTGTTTTTTGTCTTTATGTCGACTTTTTTTAACAGTCCCACAATGAACGTCCTCGAGTCAGTGTATATTTTAACCCCCATTGTCTCCCTTTTCTATGTATAGTTTCCTCTTTTTTAACTGTCATGTCACTCAGATGAAGAGCGGCGGATTGTACCACTACCGGTCCTCCCCTGCCTATGGGGGGCAGTGGAATGAAATCACAATAAAGAAAAAAACCCATCTCATTGAAAACAAGATTTCCATGGCAGACTAATCTATGGAATGTCCTGTGGAAATACAATGCTTGGCTGTGGCTGATTTACTGGGCTGCGAAGGCGAGTTTAGTGATCAAGTTCAATCCATGAACTGTGCATATCGTTTGACCAATGTACACTTTGCCAAACTGACAAGGTATTCTATAGAGTCCAGCCTTCTGCAATCCCAGATCGTCCTTTGCCGAACCGAAAAGAGCACAAGTCTTTGTAAGTTGGAAAAAGATTACCTTGACATGATGTTTTCTTACTCTTTTGCCTAATTTCCACGAAATATGTCCGACGTACAGGAGGAAAGCTCTAGAGTTAAACCTTTCCTCCCAGTCTTCCCCTTGTGAGTGGTATGACATGTCTTCTTTACAGCAGTGCTGATCTGGTGTGGAGAATATCCCTTATCTTTGAAACTGTTGTAGGAGTTCCAGCTCCTTTGCAATGCTGTCTCCATCAGACCCAACATGTGCTTGGTGCACCAACGTTTGAAGGACCCTTATAATTTGTGATGCATGGTGGCAGCTAGGCACCTGCAAATAGAGGTTTGTACGCGTGGGCTTATGGTAGATGGAATGCCCCAATGATCCATCCACTTTCTGTCAGTCATTGATTACACTGCACGGAAATCCTGGCCCCAACGAGATCCTTCTGGGATTCAGTTTTTAAGGAATTGGTGCAAATACGTTTAGCACAAGATCTTATACTAAAAGGTTTCAGATAGATTATATAATGGTAAGACAGAGATTTAGGAACCAGGTTTTAAATTGTAAGACATTTCCAGGGGCAGATATGGACTCTGACCACAATCTATTGGTTAAGAACTGTAGATTAAAACTGAAGAAACTGCAAAAAGGTGGGAATTTAAGGAGATGGGACCTGGATAAACTGAAAGAACCAGAGGTTGTACAGAGTTTCAGGGAGAGCATAAGGGAACAATTGACAGGAATGGGGGAAAGAAATACAGTAGAAGAAGAATGGATAGCTTTCAGTAATGAAATAGTGAAGGCAGCAGAGGATCAAGTTGGTAAAAAGACGAGGGCTAGTAGAAATCCTTGGGGAAACAGAAGAGATACTGATTTTAATTGACGAAAGGAGAAAATACAAAAATGCAGCAAGTGAAGCAGGCAACAAGGAATACAAACGTCTCACAAATGAGATCGGCAGGAAGTGCAGAATGGTTAAGCAGGGATGGCTAGAGGACAAATGTAAGGATGTAGAGGCTTATCACTTGAGGGGTAAGATAGCTACTACTGAACTACTGATAGCCTTGGGAGAGCCAGTCCTGACAAAACTCTACCATCTGGTGAGCAAGATGTATGAGACAGGCGAAATACCCTCAGACTTCAAGAAGAATATAATAATTCCAATCCCAAATAAAGCAGGTGTTGACAGATGTGAAAATTACCGAAACATCAGTTTAATAAGTTACATCTGCAAAATACTAATGCGAATTCTTTACAGACGAATGGAAAAACTGGTAGAAGCCGACCTCGGGGAAGATCAGTTTGGATTCCGTAGAAATGTTGGAACACGTGAGGCAATACTGACCTTACGACTTATCCTAGAAGAAAGATTAAGGAAAGGCAAATCTACGTTTCTAGCATTTGTAGACTGAGAGAAAGCTTTTGACAATGTTGACTGGAATACTCTCTTTCAAATTCTAAAGGTGGAAGGAGTAAAATACAGGGAGCGAAAGACTATTTACAATTTGTACAGAAAGCAGGTGGCAGTTATAAGAGTCGAGGGACATGAAAGGGAGGCAGTGGTTGGGAAGGGAGTGAGACAGGGTTGTAGCCTCTCCCCGGTGCTATTCAATCTGTATATTGAGCAAGCAGTAAAGGAAACGAAAGAAAAGTTCGGAGTAGGTGTTGAAATCCATGGAGAAGAAATAAAACTTTGAGGTTCGCTGATGACATTGTAATTCTGTCAGAGACAGCAAAGGACTTGGAAGAGCAGTGGAACGGAATGGACAGTGTCTTGAAAGGAGGGCATAAAATGAACATCAACAAAAGCAAAACGAGGATAATGGAATATAGTAGAACTAAGTCGGGTGATGCTGCGGGAATTAGATTAGGAAATGGTATACCTAAAGTAGTAAAGGAGTTTTGCTATTTGGGGAGCAAAATAACTGATGATGGTTGAAGTAGAGAGGATATATAATGTAGACTGGCAATGGCAAGGAAAGCGTTTCTGAAGAAGAGAAATTTGTAAACATCGAGTATTGATTTAAGTGTCAGGAAGTCGTTTCTGAAAGTATTTGTGTGAAGTGTAGCCATGTATGGAAGTGAAACATAGACGATAAATAGTTTAGACAAGAAGAGAATAGAAGCTTTCGAAATGTGGTGCTACAGAAGAATACTGAAGATTAGATGGATACATCACATAACTAATGAGGAGGCATTGAATAGAATTGGGGAGAAGAGGAGTTTGTGGCACAACTTGACTAGAAGAAGGGATCGGTTAGTAGGACATATTCTGAGGCATCAAGGGATCATCAATTTAGTACTAGAGGGCAACATGGAGTGTAAAAATCGTAGAGGGAGACCAAGATATGAATACACTAAGCAGATTCAGAAGGATGTGGGTTGCAGTAGGTAATGGGAGATGAAGAGGCTTGCACAGGATAGAGTAGCATGGAGAGCTGCATCAAACCAGTCTCAGGACTGAAGACCACAACAACAACAACAACAACAACAAGATCTTATCAATCGTGATGGCTGATTTCAACTGGATAAGGCGTGGGACCCGGTTAGCTCTTTAATTTCGTCAGAAGGAAAACATTTTATGAGCTATGACACGTCTAGTGCCATTTAATGTTATCAATTTTGACATCTGAATTTTAACTTCACGAGTGTGCATTCCGACACAAATCGCACATGTACTATCACATTAACATACGGCTGCACGTCATAAATAGAGCAGTATTAAAAGAGCTTAAGTAACTTGACAGAGGTCGCTCATGCAGTGGCTGCCTTTGCTCACGAGCCGTTGTAAATCTGTTGCTCGTATTGTGATTAAGTTGTGCTATCATCTGTAATATTGGATGGGATAAATGTTTCCATATTTTGTTTTGTTTCGTATAAACAGATACTGGTGTTTCTTCATATTGAATGATTCTAAGTAAATTGATATTCCTCTATTTTTGTTTATATCAGTTTCTCACACTGTCTCGCATTTAATGGAGATCTTCAAGTTGGCATGTTTTGACAATATTGCCGTTGTTATCTTTGTCTTGGAATGTGCATGTAATTCTGCTTTGAATGATGTTGCTTCTTTCCGCTGAGTGCCAAGCATTTCACTGTGGCTTGCAGAGTATTGATTTAGATGTAAATGTAGTATTGGTGTCTAGAGCATTCTTCCTTGCAAATGCAAAAAAATGGGACAGTAGTTACCCAAATATTTTCAAGCGTTTTTGATGGTTACTACAAAGAGTACATTTTAGCAGAAGTCAGTGAAAATTTCAGTGACCTCCATTAAATACGAGAGTACGAAAAGCGGATGGGAACAAAAATAACATAGAATAAGAGCATATACTTGCAATGCATTTAAATCGAGCAGTTCACCCACGAATTCGTAAGCAGTAACAACCCACGTGACGAAACTAGCTTCTGTTTCGTATGAAAGATAAACAAATATGAAATCATTTACCGCACATAATATTACATATGAAATCAAAAATTAAGCAGAATACGAGCAACATTTTTACAATGCAACTGAAAGCATGCAATACACACAAGAAGGTCATAATCAGGAACATACACTGAAGCGACAAAAGTCACGGTATAGTGATATGCACATACACAGATGGCTGTAGTATCGTGTACACAAGCTATGAAAGGGCAGTGCATTGACGGAGCAGTCAGTTGTACTTGGGGGATCCATGTGAGTACGTGTCCGACGCGCTTATGGCCGCAAGACGGGAAATAATGAACTTTGAACGCAGAATGGTAGTTGGAGCGAAACGCATGGGACATTCAGCTTCGGATATCGTTAGGGAATTCAATATTCCGAGATCCACAGTGTCAAGAGCGTGCTGGGAATACCAAATTTCAGGTGTTACTTCGCACCTCGGACAAGGCAGTGGCCGACGGCTTTCAATTAACGACCGAGAGCAGAGGAGTTTGCGTAGAGTTGTAACTGCTAACGGATAAGTAAAACAGCTTGAAATAGTCACAGAAATCAATGTGGAGCAAACGATGAAAGTATCCATTAGGACAATGCGGCGAAATTTGGTTGTAATGGGGCTATGGCAGCAGACGACCAACGAGAATGCCTTTGCTAACAGCACATCACGAGCAGCTCTTGTTGTGGGCTGGTGGTCATATCAGTTGGGACCCTGGATTACTTGAAGACCATGGCACAGTCAGATGAGTCCTGATTTCAGGTGGTAAGAGCTGATGGCAGTGTTCGAGTGTGCCACAGACCCCTCTTAAATCATGTACCAAATTCGTCAATAAGATATCATGCAAGTTGATGGTGGTTCCTTAATGGTGTGGGCTGCATTTACAAGGAATGAACTGGGTCCTCTGGCCCAGCTGAACCGATGGTTGGCTGCAGGTGATTATTTTCGGCTACGTGGAGGCCATTTGGGCCCATTCATGGACTTCTTGTTCTCAAATAACGATGGAATTTGTATAGATGACAATGTGCCACGTCACCAGGCCACAATTGTTCTAGACTGCTCTGAAGAACATCATGGAGAATTCGAGCGAATGATTTGGCCACCCAGATTATCCGAAATAAATCCCATCGAACATTTATTGGACTTAATCTAGATGTCAGTTCGTGTACTTAATCCTGCACTAGCAACATTTTCACAGTTATCGACGGCTAAAGAGGAAGCATTATGCCTTGATATTTCTGCAGGGACTTGCCAGGTCCATGCCACGCCGAGTTGCTGCACTACGGCAGATGGTGAACAAAAGGAGGTCCGACACGATATTATGTGGTGTCCCTTAACGTTTGTCACCCCAGAGTGATTTCCACTTGATAACAGCCACATAGTCGAACATGCGATATTGGGTGTGACGGGTCAACAGAAGAATCGGTTTTGACGATAACATCACATTTTAGTCATAGATATTAGTTTTTTTATTTTCTAGCCGTAGATAATACATTGGTTATCTTTTGTGGCAAACCATCATAATGGGAAATAAACATAAATGAATGTGTTATTAAGAGATAGACATTATGTATACTTTTTGCCGTTTGTAGTAATTTTAAATCATTTGTGTACACATTTCGAATTGTACCTTTGTTTGATATTGAGTGGTTCCAATTGCTGAGTCCTCTGCAGTTGACTCTTATCTGGTACTACGTAGATCAACTAAAGAATTGGATACTAGTACTAGCGAAAGCCAAAAATTCGACATACATAACAGTCGCATCTTGTACCTGACTTGAACTATGAAGGTTGTATGCTATTCTCCAGTTGATCTATATTGGTGAAATGAAGTATGGGATACAGATTTTAGGTTTGTCGCTTTTTTCGCCTTCGCAGTTACTAGCGAAAATGAAAATTCCGACATACATAAAATTTGTATTTGTGCTTCAGTTGAGTAGTATAGGTCAACTTAAGTGGTGGATACAGCCTATATATGATAACTAAGGAATTCCATGCCATTGTTAGATAGTCATGGCACTAGTATCCTACCCTTCAGTTGACCTATATAGATTGACTGAAGAACAGGATACTAGGACATTCTACTGCGAAAAAATCGATGTCTGTCACACCACATTCCAATTATGGATATACTTGGTATAAGTTCACGATCTGATTTCTCCTTACTGCATTCCTTTGTTTCTTGACATTCGATCATGTCTTTTAAATATGTCATCTGTGATGTCATTTTTGAAAGCTGACTGGTTGTACCCCAATCTTCAATGTTCCCCACTTTACCGTCAGACTATCAGACCCACCCATAAAGTATTTCTACTTCGCAAAGCAAAAATACAGGTTATCGCGCCAATCCCGAATTCGAATTTCAGTCCTAGAAGACTATGAGCGCTTCTGGCCTTGTACTTCTGACATTTTGGTGTTCTGTGAGGAAGATCATGGCAGCCGTGGGGTTGGAGGGCTGAGGGGGGAGGAGGAAAGGAGGAATGCTTTTCTCTTAACCTCGCATCCCTATTAACTCAGACGCCACGCGCTGATTAGCTGCTGAGGTACAAATGGCACACGGAAATATCGTTTCTTGAAGATGTAGTACAGGGAATTCATCTTAAAATGTGTCGCTAATATGCAGTAATGAATATGAACTTAAATCATTCCACTTGCAATACAACTTGGGAGTAGATGACAAATGACACTTAAAGTATTAACTAAACATCAAACTCCGGGTCTCATATCACATCCTGTTTAGTTTTTCGAAACTCTTCGGAAAGTCAACAGTGGATGACCCCGACGAATGAAGATTATCTTAATCGCTAAATGATTTATTAATTAATAATGCCCACAAGTTCACAGTGCAGCTACAATGCAAGTGTTTGAAGATTGCAGCTGGCAGCAGTTGAATGTAAGACCTTATAACCTATTATGACGCCATAGTGACGAAGACTGCCGACCTGTGCCGATATGTATCGAGCAGATGCAGGAAGCAAAGTGATTCTGCTATGGGGACAGTACCTGTTGTTTACATTAACTCTTATTGTTTTATTTTTGATCATAAGAAATTGTGTTTTAAAATCTGAATTTCAGGAAGATATTTTGTAATAACTAATTTCTCATGGAAAATTTTATCACAAGTTTCCAACATCGAAACTTGGGATGTTTACGGTTAGGGGAAGGGGAGCGGTTTGTGGTTGAAGTGGTGCATTGACTCCTAAAATTTTAGAAATTAAGCACTTGGTTTGTGGAAGCATATGCTGAATACACCACCAATATGTGGATCAGAGGAGTTATTTACACTAAACAGTGTGCGTGCGTATTAAGAGCTCCAGTGGTTGATTTGTAGGCACTGAACCACTTTTGTGTGACAGAGGATCGATTGTTAAAAGGGTGCGGTTTCAGTCCAGTTAATTTATCTGCTTATCTCAGCTGACTGTTTTATGAGAACTCAAGGTGCGAAATTCGTTCACTTATTTACGACAAATATGCAGAATATATCTTTTATTCTTTTCTGTACCTGTTGTCTAAATGCCTCCGCCCTCCAACAATGTCGACCAAAGCAGTTATGTGGCAGGTAGATCGATATATATTTGAAAATCACATATATTTATTTTGCCTCGACTTCTTCATGTTTTGGATGCTCTGCCGGTTATGCAAGTAGTTATTATGTGGGAAAGAAATTAAAAAAGCTTTCATACAGTAATTAAAGTTGAAATGTGTGATTTTTTTGCAGATGGAAGTGTTCTCCACGCGCGACATTAACCAAGAAATCTTAGGGCCTCTACGCCAAGGACGTTAAAATAAAAGACATCTTGCTCGACGATCACGCAATCCAAGAAGATCTCTGTTCCCGCGTCATTTGAAATATTCACTGTTGAGCAGCGAACGGTGGAAGGACGGAGAAGAGAGTGATATTGAAGCACACCTTTCGTAATACCTCGGAAGATTTTTCTTCGAATTTAACTGAAAGCTTCTTTTTTCATTGTAGTAAGTTGGCAGTTCATAGGAATTTACAGTATTAGCTGAACTCTTAAGTGATACTGTTTTGAATCGTGATTGTTGAACATTTATTAGTTTACTCTAAACTAAATATTATATGAATGTAAAGAAAGTAATCCGTGAAAGATGTTTTTATAATAAGCGCTTTGATTATTGCAGTAACATGCCTTTCAAGTCGCTTACTGATGCCGAATATGAAGACATATTTAAAGCAGCCATTGGTGATTGTCACGAAGTGGAAAGCAGTTTTGTTGGCGACATTTGCAAATCACTTGCATACAAAGGAATCAATAAACGTAAAACTGTTGAGGTCTGTACGAGCTTCTACATAGCTCAATGTGTTCTGTGAAGAAGAAGCAATTATTTTAATTTTACCTTTTTTACAGGATGAAGTAGTGACGCCTAAAGAAAACGAAGCGTTAACACCTAGGGAGACAGCAAAACATGAAAGTCACACATTAGTCACCAGAACGGAAAATGTTTCAGAAAAACCAAAGAAAGTCAAACTCTTTTCTCCTCCGGAGATACTCGGTCAAAAGAAGATTATTCCAGTATTCAAAAGTAAACCGAAAACGAAAATTCAAGATCATCCAGAAAATAATGCTACAAAAAGTAAGTGCTGTGATATTAATCAGTTTGAAAGCCTACATTATGTGGAGAATAAGTGGATAACATGTATGAAGTCTAGTGTAAGTTTTTATATGTGTAAGAAGTTCTGACGTGAAAATTTTATACCGGGACCAAGGGGTCACCCGTTTGAATTGTGCCATGTAGCTCATAGTTATGTACCCTTGTGACTACACCGTGGAAGAGGTCATTGTAGAATAACCCCCTGTGAATTACTGTAATGAGAATGTGCTCTTGGATCGTTCTTTATAAACTTATAGATGTTGTAGTTGATTGTAAGGTGACAACTTCAGAGTTTAGTCTCAGTAGTAAAACTGCCAAATAGCACTGTCCTAACTAACCATTTTTGATAAATTCACATTTGAAGGCGCAGGGTTGTGCACCTGGTCATTAGACAGGCAGCAGTTTCTTTATTTTCAGAGATCTATTACCTAGTAATTATTCTTTCAGAGATCTACTACTTGCAAAGTAGGACACACTTATGATATTTAAAAGTTTAAAATTTGCTACTTTTTATATAGTTTTTTAAAGGCTGGACTCTTTACTGTATGGAAATGATGGTTTGTGGCCCATTAGTGCTTTCCCTCCATAATTTGTAGCCGTTTTTATAACGCTATATATATTTTTCATGTGATGAGAGTGTGAATTACTCGAGGTTTTTGACATTCACTTAAGCCAACTGGGAGGTAAGAAACAGCATATCATTATTTATATTATTCTTACATACCCTAATGTATTGCAAAAGTAGTATAAAACTGAAGTAGGTGAATTATAGGTTGGGGTAAACAATATAATACAATAGCATTAACTTTCATGAAACATGAGTCACTTTCATGTAATTAAGTTTTTATACCAAGAGAAGTATTAGAGATAACTTTATCTTATTCAGTAATTTACTTCTTAGTGTGAATGTGTATCTAATATCACTACTAACAACACAGGGAACTGATAAATAAAAGCATATTTATTCCATGAAAAATTATTCCTAAAATATTTGTGGCTGACTCACAGGTCAGAAATATAAACGGGTGAGAGCTGAAAACAGTTATCAGTCATTTTTCATAGGCATAGTCCATATCAATTCAGGCAGGCTAGGAAAAAAATCTTACCTTCACAGTTTCGGATGTTATTGAATTTAGCGTATGTTAAACTGAAGGACTATGTAAGAAATATGTTTTTGTTTTCTGTAAAAAAAAATTGCTGCTATGAGGTACAGCCCTCTAAAAGTGACACTGCCCATACCATTTTGAAGATGGGAATTTTGGAAAAATTTTTAAAATGCTGTATCTTGGGAACAGTCCCAGTTTTTATTTATTTATTTTTTTCCAAAGAATCCTCCATTTGGACGTATCCAAATATGTTCTTTTACTATAGCATTCTGAACATTTTTATAATGTGGAAAATCTTTTTTTTTTCAGAAATGCCAATCCATAAAATTTTGATTTTTTTGCTGTTGGTTAGCACCATATAGTTATACATTCTCTGAAAAGGAGAGCTTCCTCTTTCAGGTTGAAAAGGTTTTGTAAACAATCGAAATTTTTGCCGTACATAAAACCTGTTTCATTACCACATTATCACATAACATGCTCATAAAAATCAAAACCTAGCCTTATTTAACATAATTTTTGTTTGGAAAGATGAGTAACAGACTCATTTTTCCAGCATTTTAAATGGTTCCAAAATGTATGTGAAAGGTCCAAAGACTTCAAGGTTTCAAGTTATACAACTTCTGTGCACTCAGTTTTGTACTGAACTTAGGCAGTCAGTGAAATAAAAATGTGTTCCACTGCTTCAGTAGGATATAGAGTGATGCCTCCCTGTTGAAGTAATAGGAACTGGAGCACCTACAATATATAAAACATTGTGAACAGGAAGTGAGCACTGATGGCATTGTTGCTCTCCTTCAGCTGGAAACTTATATCCAGCAGGTGGTCCATTTAGTAGCATAAAGTTCACTACAATTTCGTTTAACTCATAATTGGTATCTATAATCTCAGCAATCCACCAGCCACAGTCATACACATATGCCACAAACATCCCCCTTCTCAGGTTATGAATGTGAATATTATCCTACTGAGGAGTTGACCAAATGAACAACATTTTTTCTTTCTTACTCTTTAAAATGCGTGCAATATGAGTTCACCCTGCACTTTGAGTCCAGACATGTCTCTTCTTAATTCCTTTCATAGGAGTAGTTTGTTTGGACCATTCTTTTTTTTTCTGCTCACGGAATTATTCGATTTCCTCTTTGGACTAAAGATTGAGGGCTGTGGATTTGTAAGATTTCATGACCCTTGTAAAATCCTCAGCATTCTGAATTGCAGCTGTATTTGCTCTGGAAAGATTATGTTTTGTAGCATGATGCTTCAGTAGGCCTCCTACACCATCATAAGGCCCCTTCCCGTGACCAGTAGCATTGTATACCCAGTCAGTTGGCACAGTGACTTCAAACAGCTGGTAACAAGTTTTAAAATGACTAGCAGTGCCGTCAGAAATAATGATTATCTTCTCTGCAGTTGAAGAATTACTAGCAAAGCATGTGCTGAGTCATGTTCTGTGTCATCGTTTACAACTGCAACACTTGTTTTGGAAATTGTCACTTGTGTAAAAACTGAAACCTGCTCATTACTCCAATGATACCCTTGTACTTCTTCTAGTAGAATTACAGACCAGTTCTCAGCAAAATCACAGTGAAGCACTAAACACAGTTCTTCAGCCTGTACACACCATTTCATTTCTGCAATGTGGTGTTGCAATTTCTTCAGATGCTGCTGTGTTGCTGCTTTCACTGACCATTTACCAAGTTCATCAATAAAACTGTCAAAGGCAACAGTTTTCTTAATTAATTTATTTTCTCCCACGTCACATATGTAATTTCTGCTGAGTTATATGCTGCATCTTCCAGGCCAAGTGTCTATAAAGACAGTTCTTCCTTTCCAGGGCAGTCAGCACATTCTTGAAACAAACAAGTCTC
This sequence comes from Schistocerca gregaria, assembly GCF_023897955.1. Taxonomy (NCBI): domain Eukaryota; kingdom Metazoa; phylum Arthropoda; class Insecta; order Orthoptera; family Acrididae; genus Schistocerca; species Schistocerca gregaria. Next base: position 428,362,198 of record NC_064922.1, read on the forward strand.
TCGCTTTACATCACAGACTGCTAATGACTTCACACCCCAAACCAAGGTCTCATATGTCATGCTCCAGTAAGTTCTTCAAAGTTACCACACAAAGTTCAAAATTTGTGCAGTACACACATAAACAGACATCTCCAGGTGGGTGTGGAACTACCCACTGAGGTCATGATGCATGTAATTTTGATCTTCCATTATGTGAAGTCGTATAGTTGCTCTTATAAACTGCAAAAGTTTCTTTAATACTGTGAGTCATGTACCTCTTCACTTTCACAACCTTTTTACCTTGAACTGTTACAATTGTAGTGTCTTTTTGTTGGCACTCTGGCGAGAACAGTCCCATTTATCTTTTATGACTGCCTCTACAGGATGACCATAATAGGGATTTGGTCTTTCAAAAACTCCTTTTACAGACCTCACATTTCTTGATTTGTATATCATGTCCTTCTATACTGATGGGACATGGTTCAAAATTGTTTTCTTTGAAAATGATTCTGGAATAATAGTTAAAACTTGCACCTTTTGACTGTAGGATTCACAATATTCAACAGCTGAACTGATATTTGTGAAAAATTCCTGGCAAGAGGTGCAAGAGTGCTTTTGTTCATTTTATTCTGAAGATGGCATTTCTACTTTGAAAAGTGTGGCCAGTTTTGCAGTAGTGTATTCATCCATACGTTTAGTAATTCTCTGCGCTTTCTTGAGCATAGAGCTTATGGCTCTACTTCACTGACCATGGTTTCTTAACAGGACTAGCACCTACCTCTGTAGTTGACTGATTCAGGGTATTTGATTCTTCCTCTTTTGATGCAAAATCTGTTTCATCTGCACCATGAGAGGCATCACCATGTTCAGCTACTATCATTGTAGTTATTCTGTCAAAACATTTAGAACACAAAAAGTCATCGTTGGAAACATCTTCACTTTGAAACAGTCTTCAAATGAGAACACTTATTCCCAACCTGAACAAAGTCTGTTGTTTTGTTTGTCTTATATATCACTCTTTTATGGATGTGCAAATAGTCAGCACACTTCACTCTCCTGTGGCTCCAGTCAGAAGACATTTCAAACAGTCCTTTTCAAAAAACATGCTGCAACTGTGTCAACAAGCAAATTCTTCACAAAAACACAGAACTCACTGGATGGTCTCAGATTTCTTAGAAGCCACTTCAGTAAACAAATTATTACTGAACAACTACAATACAGAAACATGCAATGAACAACCACGACAAAGAACCTGTCAAGAAACTACAACCAAGTGTAAGAATCTGCAACAATGAAAGTGAAAAGAAATAACTGCAACAAGAAAATGACAAGAAATAACTGTAACAAAGACAATAGAAATAAACATTGTAACAAAGAAATTAGTAAGAAACAACTTCAATGATGACATACATTACCCTTGGAAGTTTGAAAAAAAAAAAAAAAGGTTTTTAAAATAAAACCTGTCCAACTTAAGTGGAAGCTCCCCTTTACAAAGAATAGAGTACTACATGGTACCAATCAACAGAAAAAAATCCCAACTTTTCTGAATTGGAATTTTTGAAAAAAAAAAAATCTGTAAATTACAAATAAATCAAAGGGTGACAGTAAAAAACTTAGGTAGATATGTCCAAACGGAGAATACCATTGTAATGATAAAGCAATTATCTTTCAGATTAAAAACTCTAAAAAATATGTAGAACTGTTACAGAGATACAGAATTTAATTTTTTTTGTGAAATCACATCTTCAAAATGGTGTTTGTAGCTTCATCTTTGGAGGCAGGAATTTTTTTGGAGAAAAAAAGGATAAAAAGGGTTTTTTACTTCCGAATTCTAACAAATGCTAAATTCAATAACATCGGAGACTATGAAGATAACACACGTGCCTGAAGTAAGATGGGTTATGCCCATAACGTATTTGTTTTATTACAGTGCTTAATATTTTTTCTGCATAAAGAATTACAATAGACAGCCTGGATGCTCAGGTGTGGTGATATACCCATATTCTGTTACTGTAAATTAAAAGGACAATTTCAGTGACATAAAATAAAAACAAATGATGAGAAACAGTAAAAATTTTTATACACACATGGAGAGAGAGAGAGAGAGAGAGATTTTGCAAAAAACTGTTGCATAAATGAATTCAAATTTAGAGAACGAAATTGTGTTTTTTAATATTTTTTCAATCATGCAAATATAATTGTTTTCCTTCAGATCCAGATTAAAAGATGAAATAAACGATGAAAAAAGTTCACTTAAATGTTAGAGGCATAGCAGTCATTGTTAAGTTTATACAACCTTGTATCATGATTTCATAATGATGTGACATCCAGCTTACATACATCATTGGAGAAGAGGACCCAAATACACACACCAAAAAAGTTTTGCATCACCTCGGTTCTGAGAGTTCCAGAACCTGTACAGAAAATTGCAATAGAGGTAAACCTAAAACCATTTCCACCCTTTTTATTGCTGACGAAAACCACACATTGCTTGTTATATCACCATACAGGGAGACCTTCAGAAGTGCTGGTCCAGATTGCTGTACACACCGGTAGCTCTAATACCCAATAGCAAGTCCTCTTGCATTGATGCATGTCTGTATTCGTTGTGACATACTATCCACATGTTCATCAAGGCACTGTTGGTCCAGGTTCTCCCACTTTTGAACAGCGATTCAGCATAGAACCCTCAGAGTGGTTGGTGGGTCACATTATCCAGTAACAGCCCTTTCCACCTATCCCAGGCATGTTTGATAGGGTTCATGTCTGGAGAACATGCTGGCCACTAGTCGAGCGATGTCATTATCCTGAAGGAAGTCATTCACAAGATGTGCACAATGGGGGCACAAATTGTTGTCCATGAAGACAAATGTGCCGGTTGCTGGGGTTGAGTGGTTCTAGGCGCTTCAGTCTGGAACCTCGCAGGCGCTGTGGTCGCAGGTTTGAATCCTGCCTCTTGCATGAACGTGTGTGAAGTCCTTAGGTTAGTTAGATTTAAGTAGTTCTAAGTCTAGGGGACTGATGACCTCAGATCTTAAGTCCCATACTGCTTAGAGCCATTTTTTGAAGACAAATGCCTCGCCAATATGCTGCTGATATGGTTGCACTATTGGTCGGAGGATGGCATTCACGTATCGTACAGCCGTTATGGTGCCTTTCATGCCACCAGCGGTGTACGTCAGCCTCACATAATGCCAACCCAAAACAGCAGGCAACCTCCATATAGGTGCATTCTTTGAACAGTGTGTCTAAGGTGCTCAGCCTGCCTCCAAACATTTGTCTGACGGTTGTCTTGTTGATGGCATATGTGACACTCATTGGTGAAGAGAACGCAATGCCAATCCTGAGCAGTTCATTCGGCATGTTGTTGGGCCCATCTGTATCGCGCTGCATGGTGTCGTGGTTGCAATGATGGACCTCACCACGGATGCCGGGAGTCAAATTGTGCATCATGCAGCCTATTGCACAGTTTGAGTAATAACACAATGTCCTGTGGTTGTACAAAAAGCATTATTCAACATGGTGGCATTGCTGTCAGGGTTCCTTCCAGCCATATTCCATAGGTAGCGGTCATCCACTGCAGTAGTAGCCCTTGGACGGCCTGAGCGAGGCATGTCATTGACACTTCCTGTCTCTCTGTATCTCCTGCATGTCCAAACAACTTCACTTCGGTTCACTCCGAGACGCTTGGACACTTCCCTTGTAGAGAGTCCTTCATGACACAATGTAACAATGCGGACATGGTCCATGTTTGAACCACGGTATTGACCGTCTAGGGATGGGTGAACTTCAGAGAATACGAGCCGTGTACCTCCTTCCTGGTGGAATGACGGGAACTGATTGGCTGTCAGACCCCCTCCATCTAAGAGGTGCTGGTGTATGCATCTTTGTTTACACCTTTGGTTGGGTTTAGTGACATCTCTGAACAGTCAAAGCGACTGTGTCTGTGATAAAATATCCACAGTCAATGTCTATCTCCAGGAGTTCTGGGAACCGGGGTGATACAAAACTTTTTTTGATGTGTGTAGCATCCTTCCTGTTGGACCGTGAAAGGAATTGTGATTCAGCAGGATACATGCAGTTAACCTCCACATCTTTAAATTCATGTTCCTGTGGTATAAGAAGTCTTCTCAGAATTTGATCTTCTGTGAGGAAATAATGTATTAATGTCCTGTATTTTGTAGAGTGTGTATGTGAATATTGCAAATATTTGCTGATGAACAAAGCTCCTCATTCAGAAATGTATAATTTCAGCCTCTAGTGAACTGCTACACCTTCATGGAGCATTGCCAGAGCAGCAGCTGCTTTTGGTGTATAGAGCACGATACATTTAGCAAGGAAAGTTAAACACATAATTCAGGAGTAGCCAAAATATGTTATATGAAACTGTGAAACAAGACATAGTGAAGTTTTGCATAATAAATAATCTTTCAAGACTGTGCAAAAATGAAATATGTTTCTGTCATGGTAGACAACAAGATGGTTCCCATGCACAAAATACATATGTTATATAGTCTGAAAGAGTTGTAAACAGTATACTCCACAAAATACAGGATATTAATATTTCTTATATTTCTTTTCAAATCAGATCTAATGGTTTCTTGGAACTCAGGTACAGCACAGTGAGGAAGGTTCCAGGAACATGATTGCATGATGAATATTTTAGTCACTAATAGTAACACCATTGTAATGAAGAGACTCTGAACAGATACAAATGGGACCACTGTTGCTACTGCAGCTCTTGAAAATGCTTTGTTGGAACAGCTACAAGTGGGGCAGTACGTGGCTTTCAGATACAACGAAAACTGCTACATACAGCACATTTCTGAGGTATCATAAATTTCTGGATCTTAACAGGATGCTTTTGCTGAATGACAATTCTTTACATGGCCTGTTAGTACGTAATTGTACTGTATGGGTCCCCTTCTCCAGTGTTGTAAGATGATTGTGCCATCATTACAAAGTCACAGTGCATGGTTGTATAAATGTGAGAGAGAGAACTGACTCGTGGTAATAACATATTAAACTGTCTGGTGACAAACAGACCCGAACTATGTGAAACAGTTAATGCAGAACAGGGAATCAGCTATCATAAAGCGGTTACTGCATCAATGATTTCAGCCATAAATAGAAATATTAAAAAAGGTAGGAAGATTTTTCTGTTTAGCAAAAGTGACAGAAAGCAGATTACAGAGTACCTGACGGCTCAACACAAAAGTTTTGTCTCAAGTACAGATAGTGTTGAGGATCAGTGAACAAAGTTCAAAACCATTGTACAATATGCGTTAGATGAGTATGTGCCAAGCAAGATTGTAAGAGATGGAAAAGAGCCACCGTGGTACAACAACCGTGTTAGAAAACTACTGCGGAAGCAAAGGGAACCTCACAGAAAACATAAACATAGCCAAAGCCTTGCAGACAAACAAAAATTATGCAAAGCGAAAAGTAGTGTGAGGAGGGCTATGCGAGAGGTGTTCAATGAATTCAAAAGTAAAGTTCTATGTACTGAGTTGACAGAAAATCGTAAGAAATTTTGGTCTTATGTCAAAGTGGTAGGTGGATCAAAACGAAATGTCCAGACACTCTGTGACCAAAATGTACGGAAGCAGAAGACGACAGACTAAAGACTGAAATACTAAATGTATTTTTCCAAAGCTGTTTCACAGAGGAAGACTGCACTGTAATTCCTTCTCTAGATTGTCGCACAGATGTCAAAATGGTAGATATCAAAATAGACGATAGATGGATAGAGAAGCAATTAAAATCGCTCAAAAGAGGAAAGGCCGCTGGACCTGATGGGATACCAGTTCGATTTTACACAGAGTACGCGAAGGACCTTGCCCCCTTCTAGCAGCGGTGTACCGTAGGTCTCTAGAAGAGTGTAGCATTCCAAAGGATTGGAAAAGGGCAAAGGCCATCCCCGTTTTTAAGAAGGGACGTCAAACAGATGTGCAGAATTATAGACCTATATCTCTAACGTGGATCAGTTGTAGAATTTTGGAACATGTATTATGTCCGAGTATAATGACTTTCCTGGGGAATAGAAATCTACTCTGTAGGAATCAGCATGGGTTTAGAAAAAGACGGTCGTATGAAACCCAGCTTGCACTATTCTTCCACGAGACTCAGAGGGCCATAGACACGGGTTCCCAGGTAGATGCCGTATTTCTTGACTTCCGCAAGGTGTTCGATACAGTTCCCCACAGTCATTTAATGAACAAAGTAAGAGCATATGGACTATCAGACCAATTGTGTGATTGGACTGAAGAGCTCCTAGATAAAAGATTGCAGCATGTCATTCTCATTGGAGAGAAGTCTTCCGAAGTAAGAGTGATTTCAGGTGTGCCGCAGGGGAGTGTCATAGGACCGTTGCTATTCACAATATACATAAATGACCTTGTGGATGACATCGGGAGTTCACTGAGGCTTTTTGCAGCTGATGCTGTGGTGTATCTACAGGTTGTAACAATGGAAAATTGTACTGAAATGCAGGAGGATCTGCAGCAAATTGATGCATGGTGCAGGGAATGGCAATTGAATCTCAATGTAGACAAGTGTAATGTCCTGCGAATACATAGAAAGATAGATTGCTTATCATTTAGCTACAAAATAGCATGTCAGCAACTGGAAGCAGTTAATTCCATAAATTATCTGGGAGTAGGCATTAGGAGTGATTTAAAATGGAATGATCATATAAAGTTGATCGTTGGTAAAGCAGATGCCAGACTGAGATTCATTGGAAGAATCCTAAGGAAATGCAAAACAAAGGAAGAAGGTTACAGTACGCTTGTTTGCCCACTGCTTGAATACTGCTCAGCAGTGTGGGATCTGTACCTGATAGGGTTGATAGAAGAGATAGAGAAGATCCAACGGAGAGCAGGGCACTTCGTTACAGGATCATTTAGTAATCGCGAAAGCGTTACGGTGATGATAGATAAACTCCAGTGGAAGACTCTGCAGGAGAGACGCTCAGTAGCTCGGTACGGGCTTTTGTTAAAGTTTCGAGAACATACCTTCACCGAAGAGTCAAGCAGAATATTGCTCCCTCCTACGTATATCTCGTGAAGAGACAATGAGGATAAAATCAGAGAGATTAGAGCCCACACAATCCTTCTTTCCACGAACAATGCAAGACTGAAATAGAAGGGAGAACCGATAGAGGTACTCAAGGTACCCTCCAGCACACACCTTCAGGTGGCTTACGGAGCATGGATGTAGATGTAGATTTACTATGGAAACATACTGTCTCGAACCTTTAAGTGAATGTATTTCATTTATTAATTAAAAATGTCAAGAAAAAACAATTTTTTGTGCATTGTGGAAGAGTTTTAAAAATACTATTTCCTTCTCTGTATTTGGATTCTTTTATGGAACTGTTCTTTGTAGAGTTTGTGTGGCTATATATACCTATTCATGTGTCTCATTATAGCTTGCTTTCTTTATTTTATTTTACAGAAGTTGTGTTTTTAACTTCTAGTTACATAATATGGATATATCACCAAAGCTGTGTGTTGTAATTCTTAAACAGTGAGATACAACATAGAGGTATACACTAAGAAAAATTATTGATACTGCTTTTCAGCTCTCACTTGTTTACAGTTCTGACCTACAGGTGAGCTACAAATATTTTAGGAACAATTTTTCATGGAATAAACATGGTTTCTATTTACCAGTTCACCTTAATGTTCAGTGTGGATGGTATGCGTAAGTGACATTTTCATTTTATTCTTTGTCAATAAGTAAAGTGAGTTGGAAAATTCTTCTTTATACCTAAGATTGCTACTACATATGTAAACATTTCAGCAAGAAATCAATTGAGATTCATTTGTATAGGTATGCACCAGGACTGTGAAGCTCGTCAAATTTGACATTGTCGTCCTGTCTATTCATCTTTATTTGAAGATAAGAACTATTAAAATCATTGATAAATGTTTTTTATTATTATTTATACTCAATAATAGGACTAAAGAGTTACAGTGCACAAGTTGAGGTCTGTACTGCTTTCCTGTATAAAGTTATGCTTTTTTTAAAATATCACTAATTTAAAGCACAGCATGAAAAGAGTGATTTTTTTCACATTTTTCATATAAAATTCATTTGATGTATCATACATTTTGTACATTATATCAACTTGTGTAGTACAGTAGAACACCTCTAATCCGACCTTGGATGGTCCGTCACTCCGGTTAGTCCGAGCATGCTCAGGCTCGTGAGCTTGTGCCGACTTGTCACTGACGGCTGTCGGGCCACTGTTGCTGTGTCTACTGCTGTGCATATTGTTATACTGTACGTTATTGTGCAGTTTTATCCTTTGTTGAGATTAAAAAACGTCGTCATGTGCTGTATTCCATGTTCTCTCCAGCACTTATTACTGTAGATTCATTGTGTGCACAGTGAACACATAACTCTTTCACTAAATGAAAAATTAGCAGTGCTACAAAGACTGGATGAAGGAGAATCACTCCAAAAAATTGCAAAGGAACTGAATGTAAGTGCTACGACAATTAAGGATTGGAGGAAGAATCGGAAAGACATTGAATCCTATACAGCTACAATTGATAGTGAAAACACTCTAATCTCAAAACATTCAAAAAGCCTAAACTTGAACTACTTTATAATGCATTGTGGATGTGGTTTTGTCCAGAAACAAGGAAAGCAACTCCAATATCCAGGCCAATTCTCAAAGAAAAAGCGACAGGTTTGCACACAAATCTGGAAGCCGAAAGTAAATTTGCTGCAACTGAAGGATGGATTGATAATTGGAAAACTCGTCATGGTGTCGAATTTGTTTCTATTTCCGGTGAAAAACTATCTGCCGATGCTGCAGCTACTAAGAAGTTTTCTGTTAAGTTTCAAGAAATTGTAGAAGAAAATGAAATGTTACCCTGCCAAGTGTATAACATTGACGAGAAAGGGCTGAACTTTAAAATGTTCCCAACAAAAACGCTCGCAGCTTCAGATGAATTCGTGGTGGAACGAAACTTGTAAAAGATAGAATAACAGTCATTCCTTATAGCAACGCAGATGATACCCACAAGCACCCCTTGTACGTCATTGGCAAATCTAAGAAGCCAAGGGCGTTCAAAACTGTAAACTTATCTTCCTTGCAGGTTTACTATTGCAATCTAAAACCTGCTTGGATGGACTGCAACCTTTTTAAATCCTGGTTTTTCGACGAGTTTGTGACATCGGTCGAAAAAGACTCGAAGCAAAAAAAATTCTGCCTGTTCGTGCTCTACTGCTGTTGGATAACGCACCGTCACATCCATCTGAGGAGGAGTTGGTGAAAGCAGACATAAAAGCTCTCTTTCTGCCTCCTAATGTGACCTCACTCATCCAACCAATGGATCAGGGCGTTATCGAATGGTTAAAAAGGCAATATCGCAGTAAGTATATCAGCTCAATCTTCGAAAAATCTGAAGGGGGTCATAACTTATTTGAGGCAATGAAATCCCTGAACATCAAAGATGCTGTCTACACAATCGCTGCAGCATGGGATGAACTGAAACCTGACGCACTGCAGAAATCATGGTGTAAGCTTTGGCCACAAGTTATGACTGAAAATGAGCATACCGAAGATGAGCAAAAAATGACACACTGGAAATTGTTAAAGATCTACAAACTCTGGAGCCTAATGTCCCTGCCAATGTAGTTGAAGAGTGGGTCAACGAATGTTACAAAGACTGTGACACTTTTGAAGAGCTCAATGACGACCAGATTGTTGCCGCTGTTAGCCAGGAAACAGTGAATGAGGACTCGGACGGCGAAGACAAACCCCTCACCCATATTTCACACAACAATGTAAAAAAACGCTTTTGACATTGCACTTCAGTACATCGAGCAGAATCCAACTTCAACTCCAATGGATGTTTTGTGGATAAAAAAATGGAGGAACACTGAAGCTAAATCTAGAATAACGTCTGTTAAATAAAAATGTATCACTGACTATTTTTACAATTAATTTGTTTTCGTTTTCACTATAAAAACAATGCATACAGTATAAACTTTTCTTAGTTTATACATACAGTAGTTTATTTCTTTGTAAAGAATTTCATTTTTATGTGCAGTGCTATAAACATTCTTTAGTTTACAGTATATATCGTATAGTTCAGTACAGTACTGTAATTTGTTTGCTGTTTTTCTTTTTAAAACCAATACATATTATAGTGTGTGTAAACATTTTTTAGTTAATATATTGTTTAACACTGTGTAAAAAACATCTTTTTATATTACTGTAGACGTCTTTTGGTTTGTAAATATTTTAATTTTTTGTTCTAAATGTCTTTTTACACTTTTTGCAATACATATTAGATTTTTTGGATAATCTGACCTTTCTTTTATTCCGACCATGGTCCCGGTCCCGAAGGTGACGGATTAGAGGGGTTCTACTGTAGATGCACAAAAACATCTCTGAAAATATTGAAATTCGTGCCTGACTAATAACTGGTTACACACTCTTGAGCCTTCTACAGTGATTTTATCAAAAAAGTTCGAGTTACGGAAGTGCTATTTGGCAGTTTTACTATTAAGACATGTAGGTGTGTGTATATAAGATTGACATATTGCTCCCTATGACATACGTGGAATGATACTCATGTGATCAAAAAGTCAAAATAAATTTGAAAACTGAATAAATCACGGAATAAAGTAGATAGAGAGATACAAATTGACACACATGCTTGGATGACATGGAGTTCTATTAGAACCAGAAAAATACAAATGTTTAAAAAATGTCCGACAGATGGCGCTTCATCTGATCAGAATAGCAATAATTAGCATAACAAAGTAAGACAAAGCAAAGATGATGTTCTTTACAGGAAATGCTCAATATGTCCACCATTATTCCTCAACAATAGCAGTAGTCGAGGAATAATGTTGTGAACAGCATTGTAAAGCATGTCCGGAGCTATGGTGATGTATTGGCGTCGGATTTTGTCTTTCAGCATCCCTAGAGATGTCGGTCGATCACGATACACTTGCGACTTCAGGTAACCCCAAAGCCAATAATCGCCTGGACTGAGGTCTGGGGACCTAGGAGGCCAAGCATGATGAAAGTAGCAGCTGAGCACATGATCATCACCAAACGACGTGCGCAAGAGATCTTTCACGCGTCTAGCAATACTTTGTTTTTTGTTTTTGGTTCTAATAAAACCTCATGTCATTCCAAGCATGTGTGTCAATTTTTACCTCTCTATCTACATTATTCTGTGGTTTATTAAATTTTCAAGTTTATACTGACTTTTTGATCATTCAGTACTTCTTTATGAGCTGGCATCTGCATTTTAGTCATATGGCTATAACATTAAGTTATTTACATAGTTTCAGTAAGAATATTGTGTCATATTTTACAATTAACCATGTACAATTATATTTGGATGGTTTGTCTCTTAATGTTATGCTCCAGTATCTCTGCTCCAATCAACATACATGTGATAGGCGATTTTACATGGAGTGATTTTCACTGAAGATCTAATACAGTAACATTTTATCTTTGTATGCATTCAGCTCTGCAAAACACTGTGAAGTAGTGTAAATGACAGAAGGTACTTCTGATTGTACCCCAAAGTAGGATTTCTTCCTGCCCCACTCACACATGGACTGAGTGCTTAAATTCCTCTCTGCGCAGTGTAATTAGTGCATGATAATTTCTTTGCAATAACTATGGGATCAATAAGCTGAGAGCTGTAGTTTATTCCTAGATTCATCATTTAATCCTAGGTCTTAAAACTTTGTAAGTGGTTTGAGGTAGCTGATGTCTGTCGTCAAATTTTGTGTTTGCCCCACATAGACATATATGAGCAATATTCTAGGGCAGATTACACAAGTGTTTTGTAAGCTGTCTTTATAGCCAATATGTATTTTCCCAATGTGGGGCCATTGAACTGGAGTCTACCAACAGCTTTAGATATAACGCAGTTTATTTTTATTTATTTATTCAGGGAGCATCTTACATTGATATAGGATTTGTTACTGTAATACAGTGAAAATAAATAGCTCAAAAATACAAGTTGAACTTTTTTAAAAATTTTACCCATACTGGATGAGAGATCGTGGTTGTGAATGTCAATGTTAAAAAATATATCGGCTCAACCATTTGTTTATAGTGTAAAACACTAAGATTGCCTGGTGCATGTTCCATTTTAGCGAGTTTTAACAGGTTCTTTTACTTTTTATTATTCTGATGATTGATGCTTGACTTCCGAAATGCGTCAACCTTAGTGTTTTACAGTATAAACAAGTGGTTGAGCCAATATATTTTTTTAAAAAGTTGAACTTTTGCACTACGAGTATTACAGACACGGAAGGCGTTACCTATATGTGGTTTTCACGTAACTGAAATGTGGGGAAGGGCATGTATTTGCAGCCAATATGCAGATTTTCCTTCCCCATGAACGATGGACCTTGCCGTTGGTGGGGAGGCTTGCATGCCTCAGCTATACAGATGGCCGTACCGTAGGTGCAACCATAACGGAGGGGTATCTGTTGAGAGGCCAGACAAACGTGTGGCTCCTGAAGAGGGGCAGCAGACTTTTCAGTAGTTGCAAGGGCAACAGTCTGGATGATTGACTGATCTGGCCTTGTAACATTAACCAAAACGGCCTTGCTGTGCTGGTACTGCGAACGGCTGAAAGCAAGGGGAAACTACGGCCGTAATTTTTCCCGAGGGCATGCAGCTTTACTGTATGAAATGATGATGGCGTCCTCTTAGGTAAAATATTCCGTAGGTGAAATAGTTCTCCATTCGGATCTCCGGGTGGGGACTACTCAGGAGGACGTCGTTACCAGGAAACAGAAAACTGGCGTTCTATGGATAGGAGCATGGAATGTCAGATCCCTTAACCGGGCAGGTAGATTTAGAAAATTTAAAAAGGGAAATGGATAGGTTAAAGTTATATATATTGGGAATTAGTGAAGTTCAGTGGTAGCAGGAACAAGACTTTTGGTCTGGTGAATACAGGGTTGTTGTTGTTGTTGTGGTCTTCAGTCCTGAGACTGGTTTGATGCAGCTCTCCATGGTACTCTATCCTGTGCAAGCTTCTTCATCTCCCAGTACTTGCTGCAACCTACATCCTTCTGAATCTGCTTAGTGTATTCATCTCTTGGTCTCCCTCTACGATTTTTACCCTCCACACTGCCCTCCAATGCTAAATTTGTGATCCCTTGATGCCTCAGAACATGTCCTACCAACCGATCCCTTCTTCTGGTCAAGTTGTGCCACAAACTTCTCTTCTCCCCAATCCTATTCAATACTTCCTCATTAGTTATGTGATCTACCCATCTAATCTTCAGAATTCTTCTGTAGCACCACATTTTGAAAGCTTCTATTCTCTTCTTGTCCAAACTATTTATAGTCCATGTTTCACTTCCATACATGACTACACTCCACACAAATGCTTTCAGAAATGATTTCTTGACACTTAAATCTATACTCGATGTTAACAAATTTCTCTTCTTCAGAAACGCTTTCCTTGCCATTGCCACTCTACATTTTATATCCTCTCTACTTCGACCATCATCAGTTATTTTGCTCCCCAAATAGCAAAACTCCTTTACTACTTTAAGTGTCTCATTTCCTAATCTAATTCCCCCAGCATCACCAGACTTAATTCGACTACATTCCATTATCCTCGTTTTGCTCTTGTTGATGTTCATCTTATATCCTCCTTTCAAGACACTATCCATTCCGTTCAACTGCTCTTCCAAGTCCTTTGCCGTCTCTGACAGAATTACGATGTCATCGGCGAACCTCAAAGTTTTTATTTCTTCTCTATGGATTTTAATACCTACTCCAAATTTTTCTTTTGTTTCCTTTACTGCTTGCTCAATATACAGATTGAATAACATCGGGGAGAGACTACAACCCTGTCTCACTCCCTTCCCAACCACTGCTTCCCTTTCATGTCCCTCGACTCTTATATCTGCCATCTGGTTTCTGTACAAATTGTAAATAGCCTTACGCTCCCTGTATTTTACCCCTGCCACCTTTAGAATTTGAAAGAGAGTATTCCAGTCAACATTGTCAAAAGCTTTCTGTAAGTCTACAAATGCTAGAAACATAGGTTTGCCTTTTCTTAATCTTTCTTCTAAGATGATTCGTAAGGTTAGTATTGCAATTCGTAAGGTTAGTATTGCCTCATGTGTTCCAACATTTCTGCGGAATCCAAACTGATCTTCCGCAAGGTCCGCTTCTACCAGTTTTTCCATTCGTCTGTAAAGAATACCTGTTAGTATTTTGCAGCTGTGACTTATTAAGCTGATAGTTCGGTAATTTTCACATCTGTCAACACCTGTTTTCTTTGGGATTGGAATTATTATATTCTTCTTGAAGTCTGAGGGTATTTCGCCTGTCTCATAAATTTTGCTCACCAGATGGTAGAGTTTTGTCATGACTGGCTCTCCCAAATCCGTCAGTAGTTCTAATGGAATGTTGTCTACTCCCGGGGCCTTGTTTCCACTCAGGTCTTTCAGTGTGCTGTCAAACTCTTCCCGCAGTATTGTATCTCCCATTTCATCTTCATCTGCATCCTCTTCCATTTCCAGTACATCGCCCTTTTATAAACCTTCTATATACTCCTTCCACTTTTCCGCCTTCCCTTCTATGCTTACAACTGGGTTTCCATCTGAGCTCTTGATATTCATACAAGTGGCTCTCTTTTCTCCAAAGGTCTCTTTAATTTTCCTGTAGGCAGTATCTATCTTACCCCTAGTGAGATAAGCCTCTACATCCTTACATTTGTCCTCTAGCCATCCCTGCTTAGCCATTTTGCACTTCCTGTCGATCTCATTTTTGAGACGTTTGTATTCCTTTTTGCCTGCTGCATTTACTGCATTTTTATATTTTCTCCTTTCATCAATTAAATTCAATATTTCTTCTGTTACCCACGGATTTCTATTAGCCCTCGTCTTTTTACCTACTTTATCTTCTGCTGCCTTCACTACTTCATCCCTCAGAGCTACCAATTCTTCTTCTACTGTATTTCTTTCCTCCATTCCTGTCAATTGTTCCCTTATGCTCCCCTGAAACTCTCTACAACCTCTGGTTCTTTCAGTTTATCCAGGTCCCATCTCTTTAAATTAGCACCTTTTTGTAGTTTCTTCTGTTTTAATCTACAGTTCATAACCAATAGATTGTGGTCAGAGTCCGCATCTGCCCCTGGAAATGTCTTACAATTTAAAACCTGGTTCCTAAATCTCTGTCTTACCATTATATAATCTATCTGATACCTTTTAGTATCTCCAGGCTTCTTCCATGTATACAACCTTCTTTTATGATTCTTGAACCAAGTATTAGCTATGATTAAGTTATGCTCTGTGCAAAATTCTACCAGATGGCTTCCTCTTTCATTTCTTTGCCCTAGTCCATAATCACCTACTATGTTTCCTTCTCTCCCTTTTCCTACTGACGAATTCCAGTCACCCATGACTATTAAATTTTCGTCTCCCTTCACTACGTGAATAATTTCTTTTATCTCATCACAGATTTCCTCAATTTCTTCATCATCTGCAGAGCTAGTTGGCATATAAAGTTGTACTACTGTAATAGGCCTTGGGCTTTGTGTCTATCTTGGCCACAATAATGCGTTCACTATGCTGTTTGTAGTAGCTTACCCGCACTCCTATTTTTTTATTCATTATTAAACCTACTCCTGCATTACCCCTATTTGATTTTGTACTTATAACCCTGTAGTCACCTGACCAAAAGTCTTGTTCCTCCTGCCACCGAACTTCACTAATTCCCACTATATCTAACTTTAACCTATCCATTTCCCTTTTTAAATTTTCTAACCTACCTGCCCGATTAAGGGATCTGACATTCCACGCTCCGATCCATAGAACGCCAGTTTTCTTTCTCCTGATAACAACATCCTCTTGAGTAGTCCCCACCCGGATATCCGAATGGGGGACTATTTTACCTCCGGAATATTTTACCCAAGAGGACGCCATCATCATTTAATAAAACAGTAAAGCTGCATGCCCTCGGGAAAGATTACGGCTGTAGTTTCCCTTTGCTTTCAGCTGTTCGCAGTACCAGCACAGCAAGGCCGTTTTGGTTAATGTTACAAGGCCAGATCAGTCAATCATCCAGACTGTTGCCGCTGCAACTACTGAAAAGGCTGCTGCCCCTCTTCAGGAACCACACGTTTGTCTGGCCTCTCAACAGATACTCCTCCGTTGTGGTTGCAGCTACGGTACGGCCATCTGTATCGCTGAGGCACGCAAGCCTCCCCACCAATGGCAAGGTCCATGGTCCATGGGGGTGAATACAGGGTTATAAACACAAAATCAAATAGGCATAATGCAGGAGTAGGTTTAATAATGAATAAAAAAAATATAGGAGTGCGGGTAAGCTACTACAAACAGCATAGTGAACCCATTATTATGGCCAAGATAGACACGAAGCCCATGACTACTACAGTAGTACAAGTTTATATACCAACTAGCTCTGCAGATGATGAAGAAAATGAAGAAATGTATGATGAGATAAAAGAAATTATTCAGGTAGTGAAGGGAGACGAAAATTTAATAGCCATGGGAGACTGGAATTCGAGAGTAGGAAAAGGGAGAGAAGGAAACATAGTAGGTGAATATGGATTGGGGCTAAGAAATGAAAGAGGAAGCCGCCTAGTAGAGTTTCGCGCAGAGCATAACTTAATCATAGCGAACACTTGGTTCAAGAATCATGAAATAGTGAAGGCAGCAGAGGATCAAGTAGGTAAAAAGACGAGGGCTAGTAGAAATCCTTGGGGAAACAGAAGAGATACTGATTTTAATTGACGAAAGGAGAAAATACAAAAATGCAGCAAGTGAAGCAGGCAGCAAGGAATACAGACGTCTCACAAATGAGATCGACAGGAAGTGCAGAATGGCTAAGCAGGGATGGCTAGAGGACAAATGTAAGGATGTAGAGGCTTATCACATGAGGGGTAAGATAGATACTGCCTACAGGAAAATTAAATAGACCTTTGGAGAAAGGAGAACAACTTGAATGAATATCAAGAGCTCAGATGGAAACCCAGTTCTAAGCAAAGAAGGGAAAGCAGAAAGGTGGAAAGAGTATATAGAGGGTATATACAAGAGCGATGTACTTGAGGACAATATTATGGAAATGGAAGAGGATGTAGATGAAGATGAAATGGGAAATATGATACTGCGGGAAGAGTTTGACAGAGCACTGAAAGATCTGAGTTGAAACAAGACCCCGGGAATACACAACATTCCATTAGAACTACTGATAGCCTTGGGAGAGCCAGTCCTGAGAAAACTCTACCATCTGGTGAGCAATATGTATGAGGCAGGTGAAATTCCCTCAGACTTCAAGAAGAATATAATAATTCCAATCCCAAAGAAAGCAGGTGTTGACAGATGTGCAAATTACCGAACTATCATTTTAATAAGTCACAGCTGCAAAATACTAACGCGAATTCTTTACAGACGAATGGAAAAACTGGTAGAAGCTGACCTCGGGGAAGATCAGTTTGGACTCCGTAGAAATATTGGAACACGTGAAGCAATACTGACAGTACGACTTATGTTAGAAGAAAAATTAAGGAAAGGCAAATCTACGTTTCTAGCATTTGTAGACTGAGAGAAAGCTTTTGACAATGTTGACTGGAATACTCTCTTTCAAATTCTAAAGGTGGAAGGGGTAAAATACAGGGAGCGAAAGGCTATTTACAATTTTACAGAAACCAGATGGCAGTTATAAGAGTCGAGGGACATGAAAGGGAAGCAGTGGTTGGGAAGGGAGTGAGACAGGGTTGTAGCCTCTCCCCGATGTTATTCAATCTGTATATTGAGAAGGCAGTAAAGGAAACAAAAGAAGAATTTGGAGTTGGAATTAAAATCCATAGAGAAGAAATAAAAACTTTGAGGCTCGCGGATGACATTGTAATTCTGTCAGAGACAGCAAAAGACTTGGAAGAGCAGTTGAATGGAATGGATAGTGTCTTGAAAGGAGGATATAAGATGAACATCAACAAGACAAAACGAGGATAATTGAATGTAGTCTAATTATGTCAGGTGATGCTGAGGGAATTAGATTAGGAAATGAGACACTTAAAGTAGTAAAGGAGTTTTGCTATTTAGGGAGTAAAATAACTGATGATGGTCGAAGTAGAGAGGATATAAAATGTAGACTGGCAATGGGAAGGAAAGCGTTTCTGAAGAAGAGAAATTTGTTAACATCGAGTATAGTTTTAAGTGTCAGGAAGTTGTTTCTGAAAGTATTTGTATGGAGTGTAGCCATGTATGGAAGTGAAACGTGGGCGATAAATGGTTTGGACAAGAAGAGAATAGAAGCTTTTGAAGTGTGGTGCTACAGAAGAATTCTGAAGATTAGGTGGGTAGATCACATAACTAATGAGGAGGTAATGAATAGAATTGGAGAGACAAAAAGAAGGGACTGATTGGTAGGACATGTTCTGAGGCATCAAGGGATCACAAATTTAGCATTGGAGGGCAGCGTGGAGGGAACGAATCGTAGAGGGAGACCAAGAGATGTATACACTAAGCAGATTCAAAAGGATGTGGGTTGCTGTAAGCACTGGGAGATGAAGAACCTTGCACAGGATGGGGTAGCATGGAGAGCTGCATGAAACCAGTCTCAGGACTGAAGACCACAACAACAACAACATGCAGATTTTGAGACATTTACAGAAGTGCAGTTATTTACAGGAATTACAAATGTTTAAATGGGGAAATGCATATTGACAGTAATATGCTAGGAGTACCGTAAATCAGAATGTCAGTGGTGTTTGTTGCAGGAAGCAAATTCAAGTAGTTTTGTGTTATCATATTGTGAACATTGTAAACACCGACAGCTGTTTTTTCCATCGTATTGCTTAGGTACTAGACGATGACATTATGTTTGTTTACTTTGTGTTTGTGTACACTGCGATTATATTGTGATGGTCTTGTCTCTTACTGTGTGATAGTGGACGCAGTGGGACATGCTTATAAGATGGTATTTCCCAATGTTTAGTAAGCAGATCTGGTCATGGTTTGTGGTGAATGTAGGAAAGAATGCCATTCGTTTGTGTACTGTGTACAACGAAAGATATCCCTGTAGTTGTTAATGATCATGGCAGATATCCCTATAGATGTTAATGATCATGACAGTTATTTGTGAACCTCTTCAAACAGTTATGTGCAAGTGGCAGTGTAACGCCTAAAGTGTGTAAGGGAACAAAATGTATGAGTGCAGAGGAGGGTGAAATTAATGTTCTGGCTGCTATAGCAGTAGATCAGCAAAGTAGTTCCCGTGCAATTGCATGAGGAAGTGGCATGAGTCAGGTAAGTATACTATGCATTCTCCATCATAAGTTCCAACCCTACCACATCTCTCTCCATCAAGTGCTGCATGGAAATGATTTTGTGAATGATGCCTGCACTGCAATTTCCACTGAAATCGTAGAATGTGTGCAGCAACCATTGCATGGCAGACAGCAGGCTTGTACAGACACTGGTGGTGGTCAGTTTGAGCACAGGCTTGGAGGAGGTACTGTAAATCACATTTGTTTGTCTTTCGTTTGTCCTAGGCAATGTCCATTTAACAGCATGGCACATCTGGAGAGGTATTAATGTCTGCTGCACATACACACCCGTGCCTAATTCACATTCATTGTGCTACCACATGGAACAGCTATTGGTGTTTACAATGTTCAAACTGCGATATCTTGTAAACTGCTTGCACTAGACATTTGCAACAAACACCATTGACATTCCAATTTACTCTTCTTTGATTGTGGTACTGTCAATATGCATTGTTCCTTTGAAATAATAGTACCTTCTGTAAATAAGCACACATTAGAAACTGGTAACACTCTGTTTATAGGCAGCAAAAGTGGGTCTATGCATACCACTCAAGTCTCTGAAATCAAAATATCAATGGTGCTTTCCATTCCATTCCTAAAATATTTGTGGTAAAAGTTTTAGGTAATTTTCACTGTATACTTTGACGTAGAATGTATATGTTTACTTTTGTGAGGATAGGAGAGGTGGTTGGCTGTGGCTTTGATGAAGGATCTCTCCTGATATCTACATGATATTATTTAGGAAAACCTAAAACAGGATGGCCAGGGAGAGCGAACTCCAGTCTCCCGAATTTGAGGTCATTGTCTCAGCAGCTGCACTGCTACACTTGGTTGGTCCCTGTTGTACAATGTCCCTTCAATTTACACATAATTTGCTCCAGATAATGTATGTTGTTGTTGTGGTCTTCAGCCCAAAGACTGGTTTCATACAGCACTCCATGCTACTCTATCCTGTGCAAGCTTCTTCATCTCTGGGTAACTACTACCTACATCCTTCTGGATCTGTTTAGTGTATTCATGCCTTGGTCCCCTTCTACGATTTTTACCCTCCGCACTTCCCTCCAATACTAAATTGATGATTCCTTGATGTCTCAGGATGAATTCTACCAACCAATCCCTTCTAGTCAAGTGCCACAAATTCCTCTTCTCCCCAATTCTATTCAGTACCACCTCATTAGTTATGTGATATACCCATCTAATCTTCAGAATTCTCCTGCTGTACCACATTTCAAAAGCTTCTATTCTCTTCTTGTTCAAACCATTTATCGTCCACGTTTCACTTCCATACATAGCTACACTCCATACAAATACTTTCAGAAACAGCTTTCTGACACTGAAACCTATACTCAATGTTAACAAATTTCTCTTCTTCAGAAACGCTTTCCTTGCCATTGCCAGTCTACATTTTATATCCTCTCTACTTCGACCATCATCAGTTATTTTGCTCCCCAAATAGCAAAACTCCATTACTACTTTAAGTGTCTCATTTCCTAATCTAATTCCCTCAGCATCACCTGACTTAATTAGACTACATTCAATTATCCTTGTTTTGCTTTTGTTGATGTTTATCTTATATCCTCCTTTCAAGACACTGTCCATTCCATTTAACTGCTCTTCCAGGCCTTTGCTGTCTCTGACAGAATTACAGTGTCGTCGGCAAACTTTAAAGTTTTTGTTTCTTCTCTATGGATGTTAATTCCTAGTCCAATTTCTTTTTTTTTCCCTTTCCTGCTTGTTCAACACTTCTTCCCTTTCATGCCCCTCGACTCTTACAACTAACATCTGGTTTGTGTACAAATTGTAAATAGCCTTCTATTCCCTGTATTTGACCCGTGCCACCTTCAGAATTTGAAAGAGTATTCCAGTCAACGTTGTCAAAAGCTTTCTATTAGTCTACAAATGCTAGAAATATAGGTTTACCTTTCCTTGTTTTTCCATAATCTATCTTCTAAGATAAGTTGTAGGGTCCTTATTGCCTTGCGCGTTCCAACTTTTTTACGGAATCCAGACCGTTTTTCCTAGAGGTTGGCTTCTACCAGTGTTTCCATTCATCTGTAAAGAATTTGTGTTCGTATTTTACAGCCGTGACTTACTAAACTGATAGTTCGGTAATTGTCACATCTGTCGACACCTGATTTGTTTGAGATTGGAATTATTATATTCTTCTTGAAGTCTGAGGGAATTCCGCCTGTCTCATACATCTTGCTCACCAGATGGTAGAGTTTAGTTACAGCTGTCCCAAGGCTACCAGTAGTTTTAATGGAATGTTGTTACTCCCGGGGCCTTGGTTCGACTTAGGTCTTTAGGTGCTGTGTCAAATTCTTCATGCAGTATCACATTTCCCATTTCATCTTTACTTACGTCCTCTTCCATTTCAATAATATTGCCCTCAAGTATATTGCCCTTGTGTAGACCCTCTTCATACTCCTTCCACCTTTCTGCCTTCCCTTTGCTTAGAACTGGTTTTCCATCTGAGCTCTTGATATCCATACAAGTGGTTGTCTTTTCTTCAAAGGTCTCTTTAATTTTCTTGTAGGCAATATCTATCTTATCCCTAGTGATATATGCCTCTACACCCTTAGATTTGTTCTCTACCCACCCCTGCTGAGCCATTTTGCATTTCCTGTCAATCTCATTTTTGAGATGTTTCTATTCCTTTCTGCCTGCTTCATTTACTGCATTTTTATATTTTTTCCTTTCATAAATTAAATTTAATATCTCTTGTGTTACCCTTGTCTTTTTACCTACTTGAACTTCTGCTGCCTTCAGTATTTCATCTCTCAAAGCTACCCATTCTTCTTCTACTGTATTTCTTTCCTATGTTCTTGTCAGTTGCTCCATAATGCTTTGTCTGACGCTCTAAACCCTCTGGTTCTTTCAGTTTATCCAGGTCCCATCTCCTTAAACTTCAACCTATTTGCAGCTTCTTCAGTTTTAACCCATTAAGTCCCAAATTATTTTTTTTTAAATTGAATTTTTTATTCCTTAATTATAATTTACATAGTGTATGAACCACAATAAGTACAAAAATAACGAAAGAATATTTATACATGCTGATATAATGGCCGTCATCAAAATAGGACGCTGGGATCTAACAGTATCGTATAGCATACTAAATTGTATTCAAGTCTTAACTATTTGTTTCTTGTGAAATGGTACAAAACACTTCACACACAGTGTTGCAAGGCATTTAGCACAATATGTTTTTGGTTTACCATTGCATCTAGCTCTTAACACATCTTCCTTGCCTGCTACTTTTGTCAATCATGTGACCAATTCCATCAAACCTGATGTCTGGTATCACTCTCAACTGACTTGATGGGTATTCCAGACGTCCAGTATTCGGTCTTCCAGTGTCCAATTTCAGGTATGTAACTGAAATCCAGTAAATCCAGTGCATTTTTCCCATGTACTAGTCTGTAGAAGAGCCAGGCATTTGTGAGGGCCATTTCCAGCATACGTGTAAATAGGACCCAGTACCATTTTTTCCCTCTAATTACTGTTGCATATTTTCCAACTAACCAGTCATGGTGGTTAACACCTCCCATGTATGTGTTATACGACTTGAAAACAGCAGGTTGTTGCACTTATGTCTTCTTACTCGCTTGTCTACTGTACCGCGTAGCTGCTCCCGGGATTGGAATGACTCCTTACCCTCTCCCTTAAAACCCACATCATTTCATCTTTCCCTCTCCTTCCCTATTTCCTGATGGAGCAGCCAGGGATTGCAAAAGCTTGAAATTTGTGTGTGTGTTTGTGTGGCTTTTTTTTTTTTATTGTTTCTATTTACCAGTGCTTTCTCATTTGGTAAGTCACAGCGTCTTTGTTTTTTATATATATTTTTCCCCTGTGGAATGTTTCCCTCTATATAAAAGAGGAGTCGTTCCTTACCTCAGCAACAAAATCTGGTAAAATTACCATGTTCTAAAAAGAAAATACATCAGCAATAGCAGAGTTTCATATTTGAATGTGCAGCAATATATAACTGAAATGATAACACCAAGTCCCAGTGTCCTATTTCGAGTACACCAAGTTTTATAACAATGGAAAACAATGAATATAACTCCAATTGAGCTAACGATGCAAGTAGTTTAAAAGACATCTTGTTGACTACAAATAATCACAAAAAGATCTTTGCCACATATTTCAAATATTACTAAATTGTCGATAAAGTAAATACCTGTAATAATGAAAAGTGTGCCTTAGTATTCAATAATCAATTAATGATAGGATTTATTGCTTTTAATTTCCTGTAAGCATACATTTGTTATAAAAAGCATCAACAAATGACGTAGAACAGTAATAGTTGCAAATTAATAATTTATTGTGTATTTATAAATAAATTCGTGCTCTGTCCTCAAATTAGAACACTGGTAATTAATGGGTTAATCTACTGTTCATAACCAATAGATTGTGGTCAGAATCCACATCTACCCCTGGAAGTGCTTTACAATTTGAAACCTGGTTCCTAAATCTCTGTCTTACCATTATATAAGCCATTTGAAACCTTCCAGTGTCTCCAGGCCTCTTCACATATACGCCCTTTCTTCGTGATTCTTAAACCAAGTGTTAGCTATGATTAAGTTATGCTCTGTGCAGAATTCTACCAGTCGGCTTTCTCTTTCATTCCTTACCACCATTTCATATTCACCTACTAGTTTTCCTTCTCTTTTTTTTCCTCCTAACGAATTCAAGTCCCCCCATGACTATTAAATTTTCACCTCCCTTCACTAACTGAATAATTACTTTTATCTCATCATACATTTCTTCAATCTCTTTGTGACCTGCAGGGCTAGTTGGCAATACTGTGGCAGGCATGAGCTTCCTGTCTATCTTGACTACAATAATGTGTCCACTATGCTGCTCGTAGTGGCTTACCTGCACTCCTACTTTTTTTATTCGTTATTAAACCTACTCCTGCATTACCCCGATTTGATTTTGTATTTATAACCCTGTAATCACCTGGCCAGAAGTCTTGTTCTTCCTGCCACCGAACTTCACTAATTCCCACTATATCTAGCTTTAACCCATTCATTTCACTTTTTAAATTTTGTAACCTTTGTGCCCTATTAAGGGATTTGACATTCCACCCTCCTATCCATAGGATACCAGTTTTCTTTCTCCTGGTAATGGCATCCTCCTGAGTAGTTCCCACCCAGAGATTCGAAGGCGAGACTATGTTACCTCCAAAATATTTTATCCAAGAGGATGCCATTGTCATTTAACCATACAGTAAAGCTCCATGTCCTCAGGAAAAATTACGGCTGTAGTTTCCCCTTGCTTTCAGCCGTTCACAGTAGCAGGACAGCAAGGCTGTTTTGGTTAATATTACAAAGCCAAATCAGTCAATCATCCATACTGTATCCCCTGCAACTACTGAAAAGGCTGCTGCCCTTCTTCAGGAACCATATGTTTGTCTGGCATCTCAACAGATACCCCTCCATTGTGGTTGCACGTGAGGTACGGTATCTGTATCACTGGCACTCAAGCATCTCCACCAACAGCAAGGTCCATGGTTCATGGGAGGAGGAGATAATGTATTGCAGAGATGAACTATGTTTCATATTGTACAGATAATGTATAATATGAAACATAGTTCTTCTCTGCGCTGCTGTACATCCTAAGGGCACCTGCTAATGACTCCTGAACTACTCTGGCCCTTTAAACTTGTAGTTGTGCCCCATGCACATAATCATGTCTTCCCCTCTGTCTGTGAAAAAACCGAGGCAAAATCCCCATATGATGAGTGAGATATTGAAGTCAAGAAAATGACAAGACATTACTATAGTGTACTATAGATTGTGGCGTATTTGCTTTCTATAATAGGAGTTCTGGTGTTGTATCAGTGACTATGATGTTGCTGTTATCAGCAAAGAAATTAAATTAATGGGTTGATGAGGATGAAACCAGTGAAGATGTATTGACATGAAATGCTATCAGTGCTAATCATTCTGATATGCTGAATACCCAGTCCATTGAATTTGCACAGACAATTGAAAAATTACACCAAACTGCGATTTAATCCCAGAATTACAGCATAGGATGAGCAGTCATCTTAAGTATTATGTTGTCTTAGCATTCCTCCAAGATATTAGTATCTCTTGTTCTTCTATGTGCTATGTGGACGAAGCATCACAGGGGAAATGAAGTCAGTGGAGAATTGTAGCTGACCCTGCCAAAACGAATATATGTGAAATGAATTAAATGCACTGAAATGAAATAAATGTTTTGATAGGGTTTAAATCAATGAAGATGAAATGACATGATATACCGCCAATTCAAACTCTTCAGAAATGCCCAACCTGCAGTTTGGAGCTGATAAATCTGTTGAACAGGGAGGCCATAAAGTATGCAATTTCTATTAGTAAGGCAACCACGAAATAAGGGTTAAAGCAAATCATTGACACTGCAGCAGTATGGCCTGTTCCACCATCCTACTGGAAGAATGTTTTTCATCTTGATGATATGAATCAAATTCAAACAGAGAAAATGTTACCAACATGTCAGCATAAAGTGAAGAGTTCTGTTCTTTGTAGTGCTGCCAGTGGCTTCAAAGTGTCTCATTCAAAGGCTGAAAGCATTAGAAGGTGGCAGAGGAGTGGGCGGGGGATGTCTGAATGAAATCTTGATAGGAGACGTGGTGAGCTCCAACAGAATTATCTGAATTTTTGTAATATGCCTTCACAGCAGATGGACATTACATACTTGACCAACCCTCCATGACTATTAAAACTTCAACCTTTCTAAACTCCCAAGGTCAAGTCCCTCACTCCGATAACTGCCCAACAAGGATGCCAGGCAGCCCTCAAGTCTTCCCATTTGACTGCCTTACCCTGTACTTCCTCCCCCCATGAACCATGGACCTTGCCATTGGTGGGGAGGCTTGCGTGCCTCAGCGATACAGATAGCCGTACCGTAGGTGCAACCACAACGGAGGGGTATCTGTTGAGAGGCCAGACAAACGTGTGGTTCCTGAAGCGGGGCAGCAGCCTTTTCAGCAGTTGCAGGGGCAACAGTCTGGATGATTGACTGATCTGGCCTTGTAACATTAACCAAAATGGCCTAGCTGTGCTGGTACTGCGAACGGCTGAAAGCAAGGGGAAACTACGGCCGTAATTTTTCCCGAGTACATGCAGCTGTACTGTATGATTAAATGATGATGGCATCCTCTTGGGTAAAATATTCCGGAGGTAAAATAGTCCCCCATTCGGATATCCGGGTGGGGACTACTCAAGAGGATGTTGTTATCAGGAGAAAGAAAACTGGCGTTCTACGGATCGGAGTGTGGAATGTCAGATCGCTTAATCGGGCAGGTAGGTTAGAAAATTTAAAAAGACAAATGGATAGGTTAAAGTTAGATATAGTGGGAATTAGTGAAGTTCGGCGGCAGGAGGAACAAGACTTTTGGTCAGGTGACTACAGGGTTATAAACACAAAATCAAATGGGGTAATGCAGGAGTAGGTTTAATAATGAATAGGAAAATATGATTGCGGGTAAGCTACTACAAACAGCATAGTGAACGCATTATTGTGGCCAAGATAGATACGAAGCCCACACCTACTACAGTAGTAGTAGCTGTGCAGATGACGAAGAAATTGAAGAAATGTATGATCAAATAAAGAAATTATTCAGATAGTGAACGGAGATGAAAATTTAATAGCCATGGGTGACTGGAATTTGGTAGTAGGAAAAGGGAGAGAAGGAAACGTAGTAGGTGATTATGGACTAGCGCAAAGAAATGAAAGAGGAAGCCGCCTGGTAGAGTTTTGCACAGAGCATAACTTAATCATAGGTAACACTTGGATCAAGAATCATAAAAGAAGGCTGTATACATGGAAGAAGCCTGGAGATACTAAAAGGTATCAGATAGATTATATAATGGTAAGACAGAGATTTAGGAACCAGGTTTTAAATTGTAAGACATTTCTAGGGGCAGATGTGGTCTTTGACCACAATCTATAGGTTATGACCTGTAGATTAAAACTGAAGAAACTGCAAAAAGGTGGGAATATAAGGAGATGGGACCTGGATAAACTGAAAGAACCAGAGGTTGTACAGAGTTTCAGGGAGAGGATAAGGGAGCAATTGACAGGAATGGGGGAAAGAAATACAGTAGAAGAAGAATGGGTAGCTTTGAGGGATGAAGTAGTGAATCCAGCAGATTATCAAGTAGGTAAAAAGACGAGGGCTAGTAGAAATCCTTGGGTAACAGAAGATATATAGAATTTAATTGATAAAAGGAGAAAATATAAAAATGCAGTATATGAAGCAGGCAAAAAGGAATACAAACGTCTCAAAAATGAGATCGACAGGAAGTGCAAAATGGCTAAGCAGGGATGGCTAGAGGACAAATGTAAGGATGTAGAGGCTTATCTCACTAGGGATAAGATAGATACTGCCTACAGGAAAATTAAAGAGACCTTTGGAGATAAGAGAACCACTTGTACGAACATCAACAGCTCAGATGGAAACCCAGTTCTAAGCAATGAAGGGAAAGCAAAAAGGTGGAAGGAGTATATAGAGGGTCTATACAAGGGCGATGTACTTGAGGACAATATTATGGAAATGGAAGAGTATGTAGATGAAGACAAAATGGGAGATATGATACTGCGTGTAGAGTTTGACAGAGCACTGAAAGACCTGAGTCGAAACAAGGCCCCTGGAATAGACAACATTCCATTGGAACTACTGACGGCCTTGGGAGAGCCAGTCATGACAAAACTCTACCATCTGGTGAGCAAGATGTATGAGACAGCGAAATACCCTCAGACTTCAAGAAGAATATAATAATTCAAATCCCAAAGAAAGCAGGTGTTGACAGATGTGAAAATTACCGAACTGTCATTTTAATAAGTCACAGCTGCAAAATACTAACGCGAATTCTTTGCAGACGAATGGAAAAACTGGTAGAAGCTGACCTTGGGGAAGATCAGTTTGGATTCCGTAGAAATGTTGGAACACGTGAGGCAATACTGACCCTATGACTTATCTTAGAAGCTAGATTAAGGAAGGGCAAACCTATGTTTCTAGCATTTGTAGAGTTAGAGAAAGCTTTTCACAATGTTGACTGGAATACTCTCTTTCAAATTATGAAGGTGGCAGGGGTAAAATATAGGGAGCGAAACCAGATGACAGTTATAAGAGTCGAGGGACATGAAAGGGAAGCAGTGGTTGGGAAGGGAGTGAGACAGGGTTGTAGTCTCTCCCCGATGTTATTCAATCTGTATATTGAGCAAGCAGTAAAGGAAACAAAAGAAAAATTTGAAGTAGGTATTAAAATCCATAGAGAAGAAATAAAAACTTTGAGGTTCGCCGATGACATCGTAATTCTGTCAGAGACAGCAAAGGCTTGGAAGAGCAGTTGAACGGAATGGATAGTGTCTTGAAAGGAGGTTATAAGATGAACATCAACAAGAGCAAAACGAGGATAATGGAATGTAGTCGAATTAAGTCGGGTGATGCTGGGGGAATTAGATTAGGAAATGAGACACTTAAAGTAGTAAAGGAGTTTTGCTATTTGGGGAGCAAAATAACTGATGATGGTCGAAGTAGAGAGGATATAAAATGTAGAGTGGCAATGGCAAGGAAAGCGTTTCTGAAGAAGAGAAATTTGTTAACATCGAGTATAGATGTAAGTGTCAAGAAGTCATTTCTGAAAGCATTTGTGTGGAGTGTAGTCATGTATGGAAGTAAAACATGGACGATAAATAGTTTGGACAAGAAGAGAATAGAAGCTTTCGAAATGTGGTGCTACAGAAGAATTCTGAAGATTAGATGGGTAGATCACATAACTAATGAGGAAGTATTGAATAGGATTGGGGAGAAGAGAAGTTTGTGGCACAAGTTGACCAGAAGAAGGGATCGGTTGGTAGGACATGTTCTGAGGCATCAAGGGATCACCAATTTAGTATTGGAGGGTAGCGTAGAGGGTAAAAATCGTAGAGGGAGACCAAGAGATGACTACACTAAGCAGATTCAGAAGGATGTGGGTTGCAGTAGGTAATGGGAGATGAAGAGGCTTGCACAGGATAGAGTAGCATGGAGAGCTGCATCAAACCAGTCTCAGGACTGAAGACCACAACAACAACAACCCTGTACTTCTTCTGTCTGTTTAAAATATTTTCATAGGGCAAGGTGGCATGTTAGTTGGTCAACCTGTTGACCTTTTCCCAGTCTGCCAATTTTAGTTCCCTAGTGGAAGAAAGTGTGTGTAATTCTTTTATAGATGTTAAAGTTGGACAACATGCGATGAACCCTTTCTCACATGAGTACTTCACTTGCTTAGAGACACAAGTTCATAGCCTTCCTAGCTCTCATGTGGGTTGTCAGATCAAGGAACTTTGACCTTTCAGCGAAATAAATGGCCTGACTGAAGACTAGCAGTTTGTTCCTGCACATGTTGTAAACCACTTACATGTATGTACTTCACTTGTATTACGAACACAATATGTAGTCCATGATTGTACAACAAATTACCATCCTGGATAACAAATCACGTTAAAGTTCTGGGCTACAGGGAGACAAGACTGCATGAAATCAAATATCTTGTAGATTGACTGTGAGTGTAAGTGAGCTGGCCAGCCTGGATGTGGTTTTTAGTCAGTTTACCACATCCAGCTAAGTAAATACCAGGCTGGTAGTGACGTGACATCAGAAGGACATCCAGCCACCAACTACTGTTTACATCTACATATATACTCCGCTAGCCACCAAGCAATGTGTGTTGGAGAACAATATTCGTGCAAAAGTCGTATTTCCCCTCCTCTGTTCCACTCGCAGATCGCGCGAGGGTAAAACGTCTGTCTGAATGCCTCAGTACATACTCATAATTTTCCTCTTATCTTTGAATGGTGATCATTGTGTGTTATGAAAGTTGGTGGTAATAATATATGCTCTACATTCTCGGCAAAGATCGGATTTTGGAATTTAGTGAGCAGCCCCTTCCATTTAGCACGTCGTCTATCTGCAAGTGTGTCCCCCTTCAAACTTTCTAAGAGATCTGTAACGCTCTCACGATTACCAAATGCACTAGTCATGAATCTTGCCACTCTTCTTTGGATCTTCCCAATCTCTTGAATCAGACCAACTGGTAAGGGTCCCACACAGACGAACAATACTCTAGGACTGGATGAACTAAAGTACTGTAAGCAATTTCCTTTGTTGAAGGACAGCATCGCTTCAGGATTCTACCAATAAACTGCAATCTAGAGTTCGCCTTACCCATTACTTGTGCAATCTAATTGTTCCATTTGAGATCATTTCAAATAGTCACACCCAGATACTTGACGGATGTTACTGCTTTCAAAGACTGGGCATTAATGGAGATTTTCGCTTTGTTATACACAGTAGGTTACACTTACTAATGTTGAGAGATAACTGCCAGCCATTACACCATGCATTTGTTTTCTGCAAATCCTCATTGATTTGTTCACAACTTTTGTGTGATGCTACTTTCCTGCAGACTACAGCATCATCGGCAAACAGTCTAATGCCGCTGTCAATACCACCAACCAGCTCATTTATGTAAATTGTAAAAAGCAGCGGACCTATTACGCTGCCCAAGGGGGACACCTAATGTTACATTTGTTGCTGTTGAATTATTTCCATTCAGGACGACATACTGCTCTCTGTCTGTTAGTAAACTTTCTTTCTGAGCGCATATGTAATCAGATAGACCGTAAGCAACACTTTTTGGAGCAAGTGACAGTGCGTAACTGAGTCGAACGCCTTTCAAAAGTAAAGGAATAATGCATCAACCTGAGAGCCGGTATCTAGAGTCTGTTGTATATCATGCACAAAGAGGGCCAGCTGTGTCTTGCATGACCGCTGTTTCCTAAAACTGAGCTGGTTTCTGCAGTTGAGCTTCTCAGAGTCTAGAAACGTCATTATGTCTGAACACAAAATATGTTCCATGATTCTACAACAAATCGATGTTAGTGAAATTGGCTGGTAATTTTGTGCATCTGATGGTCTACCCTTTTTATAGATTGCTATGACCTGGGCCTTCTTTCAGTCCCGTGGAACTTTTCAATGTTCCAATGAACTCTGATAAATGATGGGTGAGAATGGTGCTACATTTGTAGCATAGTTAACATAAAATCTTAAGGGGATACCGCCTGGACCAGATGCCTTCCTTGCATCTAAGGATCTTAACTATTTTATAATCCTATATACACTAAACACAATGTCAACTATCTTTGTGTTTGTTTGATAATTGAGAGGGGGCATGGTGCTGCAGTCCTCTACCATAAACGAGTTTTTGAAAGCTAGGTTTAGAATGTTTTCCTTCTATTTATCATCATCCGTTACATTATCTGTACTGTCAGCAAGGAAGGTATTGAATTATTTGTAGCATTCATAGATTTTACGTACAAGCAAAATTTTTTTGGGTTATTTATAGAATCTGGAGGTAAAATATTGGGTTCAGATTCGTTAAAAGAATCTCTCATTGAACTTTTGACAGCTGCTTTCGTTTCGCATAATTTCTGTTTGTAAGCGGGGCAGTGACTACGTTTAAAAAGACTGTGCTAAATTTTCTGCTTTCTCAGCAACTTCCTAGTATGTTGGTTGAACCAAGGTGGATCCTTTCCCTCCCCTATAATTTTGCTAGGCACATATTTCCCTAGCACATGGTGGACAATACCTTTAAATTCCGATCAAAGATGCTCAATATCTTTGTGTCACATGGTGAATGCTTGGAGCTGACTATGAAGATATTCATTAATGACACTTATTTTCTTTCCAGAACAAGAAAACTCTTCACTGTTTCTTTGACTTTTTTGCAAATGCCACTGACATAGAAGCCTCAGTGACATTATGGTCACTAATGCCTTTTTCTAGATTAACTTTCTCAAAAAGATCAGGTCTGTTTGTTGCCAAGGTGTCTAATATGTTCCCATCTCGAGTTGGTTTTTTAACCAATTGCTCAAGGTTTTATGTTGAGAGCCCTCCTAGAATAACTTCACATGAGTCTTTGCATCTGCCCCCTGTAATAAACATGTAATTTTCCCAGTCAATGGATGCCAGGTTAAAGTCTCCATATAAAACTAATGGATAATTTGGCTATTTATTTCCTATGTACTAAAGACTTAACCTGAAATGTTCTGCAACGTTTGTTGCAGATGCTGATCATCTATAAAACATCTGAATACAATGGTCACACCTTGTCTGATTGACAGCTCTATCCAGACTGTTTCACAGTCCAACCCAGTATCAATCTCAACTGTGTTTAAACAGCTTTTAATTGCAATGAACACACCACCCCCCATAGCATCAGTCCTATCCTTCCTAAATATTGTTCAATCAGAGTTCAAAATTTCACTGCTATTTATGTGTGGTATCAAGCAGCTTTTGGTACCTAATACAATATTGGTTTTTTTAGAGTAACTTGGGGAGCTAGCTACAGACACTTCGACAACGTACTAACATGAGATTTAGCAAATTTAAATCCTTTGGAATGATCTGTTTAGACGAGCTAACAATTTTTCAGTTGGCACACCCACATCAGTGTCAATACTGTTGCCCAAGCCCGTATAACAGCACAAACCCTGTAGATGTAATGGGAAAAGGCAAAAGTAGCAGAAGAAGAAGCATGTGCAACAATAGGATGTCAGCAGTAATAAGGTTACAGTACTGTGCGATTATTGTTTTCACTTTTTATTTGTGTTTTGTCTCATATTGATACAACCATCAACATAGAAAGAAAAAAAAAAGTTTCTTTTTTCAAGTTCTTGTACTTAATTGACCTGTCTTCAAATAAAAGGTTTATTTTGAATGGGATATCTTCAAAATAATCATCAGTGTGAGTGTATTAGCACTAGTCATGATTTGTCAATATATTTTGCAGAAGTAGCCTCCTGTGGCTTTCTTTTGTCAGTGGCTCATTCCATTACTGATATGGAATTCAAGGTTTGTGTCAGTCCATTTGCCATACTTTTTAAAACATTTTTAATGACAGCATTTAGCATCTCTTCATACAAAGTAGACTGATTTCCCATAAGTCAAGGGAAAGTCATCAAGATAAAATTTTATTCATTATACAGTAGACTTAACAACTATCTAGTCTAACATGCAGAGGCGGGAGTTCAGTAAAATACCTCTTGTGACCATTCAAAACACCCATTTTGTTACGCGTACCAATAACCAATTTCATTATCATTTTGTGACTTCTTACATAATACATGCTAATTATAAGTGTTTGTTATGCACATACAGCACTCTTAAAAAAATATTACAGGAAACATTAAAAATATGAATGTATATTACATAATGTGAAAAGCCAGGCCTAATAGAAAATATGAACCTTAGAGGTTTTAGCTTTTAAAACAGTCTTTGAGCGTTTCCATCATTTAGTGCTCTTGTGTGCTGCCAATACCCCTCCACCCAAACAGATGATATCAGCTGGCATTGCTTCCTGCTCACTCAGCACAGCCTCAGTTATCTTGAACTCTGCAAAATGTAGGATGAGATTTCTCCTGTCATAAGACTTCCTCCTTTTCTTCCTCCTTCTCTTGTGTAACTTCTCTCTGCGTCACTATTTCCACAATGGTATTATCAGTTAGTTGAACTTCATCATTTGCCATCCACTCTGTGATTTCCTCTTCATTGACATCCCAACAACCCAATACATTTTTGAGCAACAAAATGATAGCACAATTTCCATTCACCTTCATGGTCTAAAAGAATTTCTAAGACCATGCAGTTAGTACATTCAGAATATCTTCCACCACTTTGGCCAATGACCATATGACATATAGCAAGTTAAGCATCTTCAGAATGATTACACTGTTTTCATTATTATCAGTCGCTGATGTCAGAGAAGATGACTGATCAGCTGAAAAAGAGCAGTCATGTTTGGTGGCGAAAGTAATGCTTTGATATCTCCATCTGTGAGTTCGTCACTGGCAAAATGTGAAGGCGTGTTACTAAGATGTATCAGAGCTATCCTCAGTAAATTGTTGTCTTTCAAATATTTCCCTATAGCTGGTGCAAATTCGTTTTGTTCCAAGGTTTTAAACGTCTCTGAATTCATTGATGCTTTCTTTTGATGAGTGTAATGTAGGAGCAGTGATTCCTGATTTTTCAGGTTTTTGAAAGTTCTGTGTTTCTGTGATTTCCCTATTAATGTAAGTCGAAGCATGTGGTTCCATTACTGAAAACCAATATGATAACTTGTTCCTTATTTTTCTTGTAGCCAGGAGCTGCAGCCTCTGTTTTGAAGGAAGGATTGTAATAGGAAACATCTTGCAATTTAAACCACTTTCATTGCAGTTGTTAAACTGTTCGCGAGAAATTCTGTCCTTGTCAATTAACTTTGAAAGAAAGTCTTTAAACAATGTCACATCCTCTTTGTCAGTGGGTAAAGTCTCTCCACTAATGGTAATCTGGCTAATACCGATATTTTTAATTTTTATTTATTTATTTATTTTTTGGGTTTGGATAATTTATTACATCTGGAACCTCAATTGTGACGGCATTTTCACATTGACAACTTGTATGATCTCAACTATATGATGTAACAAATAGAATTACAGCCTATGTGACAAATTGATAGATTAACTTGCAGACACAGATTAACTTACTGTCACAATGACTTCCTTACTTTGTCACTAGATTGTTACGTACAATTGTTGCTGCGTTCACAGTGTCACACTGTTGCTGTATTCATATGCACATTCTTGTGGCATTCATGAATGTCTGTATGTAAAAGAACCCCTTGGAAAAGATGGTTAACTTCACACTAAGGTTTGCTAATGGTCAGTTTCACCCTGATTCCATCAAGAATTTGCAAAGTTTTATTTATATGTATTAATAGGCAAGTGTAATAGATGAACTTTTGTTACTGTTATAGTTGTCTTTGTGAAGGATCTGTGCATGACGTACATAATACTACATAATACCTACACACATTAACTGTTTTACATCAGTTCAAACAAATAAAAGTTATAGCTCATAAAAAAGTTAAAAAATTATTCCTGAAAAGATTAGTATTCAGATACTGGTTCATAATGTTCTGTATTTAGCCTTTGCCGCACACTAAGAACTAAGTAAAGATAATAACTAAAATAAACGAAATGTCATGGCCAAAATGTAGTTATGTAATACGAAATATGTTTTGAACTTGTTGGTCACCTTCACCCCAGCACTCAATTTCACTCCTTTTGATGGCAATGGGGTGGCGACAGTAAGGGCATCTGGCCGCGTCTTAACTAACCATGCCAAATCCATTAATAACTGTGCTAGTCTTGCACTGATGTGGGACAAAGGCACAAGAACTAGAAGAAGCAATGTCAGTTGCCATTATTGTCAGTGCAACACAGAGGGTGAACATAAAGTCTGGAAACACTTTCAATTATTTATTGCACAAAAAACATAGTACAGATATCATACATATGTAATTTTGAAGAGAATCTCTGAAAGTTTTTTTCATGTGTTCCACCACAGCGTAGTTTGGTAATTTGCCGATAGTCAACACTAGTCACAAACACGACGAGTTCAGGTGCGGGGCGAGCTTTTTGTGTGTTGAAGTTCGACAAAAACACAGCTGTTAAATGGATGTTTAGAACCGAGTACGGTAAGAAGCCACCAACAAGGAAGGCCTTGTACCACTGGCACAACACATTCATTACGATGGGTTGCTTGTGCCCTGCAAAGAGAAGCGGACATCCCAGTGTGAGTGAAGTGAATGTGGAGAGCATATGAGAGACATTCATAAGGAGTCCAAAGAAATCGGTGCATTGTGCATCCTGTGAACACGAAATGACTACAGTGACAGTGTGGAAAGACCTGTGACAGAAGCTGTCTATGAAATCATTCAAATTGTAGCTAGTGCAGAAGCTCAATGACGGCAACAAACACAAGCGTTTTGAATTTTGTTCGCAGTGGCAACAATTGAATAGTATAGAGATGGCATTGTTGATTGCTTAATTTCTTGCATCGAAGACACTTTTCACACTAATGGGAAAGTGAACAAGCAAAAGTGTCAAATCTGGGGTACAAAGCATCCACACAAATGCATTAAATTTGAGTGTGATTCCCCAAAGGTAAATATTTTTTGTGCCTTGTCACATCGAAAACTGTATGGGCCATTCTTCTTCGCCGAGAGCTCTGTCACTGGATAATCCTACTTGGACATGTTGCAGCAAAATAGCTGATGCCTCAAAAGCAGTTGGACTCCCCATTCATCTTTCAGCAGGATGTGGCTCTGTCCCATTTTCATCATGAATTTCGTGGGTACCTGAACATGGAACTGTCGGATCGATGGATCGGCCTTGTTACAGCAGGGGACAGAAGTTTCATGAAATGGCCTCACTGATCACCAGATCTCTCTTTGTGTGATTTTTTGTTGTGGGGACACCTTAAAGATCTGGTGTATGTACTGCCACTACCAATTTGTACATCAGAGCTCTGGCAGAGAATGCGGGAAGCGACTACCACAGTCGAAGATTCTTTGCTGGGATGGGTGTGGTAAGAATTGGATTACCGTACTGATGTCTGAAGGGTCACTCATAGTTTGCATATCAAATGTTTGTAAAAAAAGAAGACTTTCAGAGTTTCTCTTCAAAATGCAATATGTATGACATCTGTACAATGTTTACTTCTTGTGCAATAAATAATTGAAAGTGTTCTCGGACTTTATGTGCATACTGTATATAGTAATGCTTGCTATTATTAAAGATGATGTCTGAGAACTGAATAACATTCCAGTAATTTCTTTCCTATTCAGTATTTGTTATATTGAATTTGCTGTCTATCTTCACAAAATTGCACTTAACATCTATGATAATGTATAGCATCTCTGTGTGATATGTTGGACAGAAAGCCCAGAGAAGGGAAAAGAAAAGGATAATCCAGAACAAGGACACAAAAATGCCAAAAGTGGAAAGAAAATAAGGAGAGATGACTCCCTCGATTACTGCAAGACAACAAGTAAAAACAAAGGTAAAAGTTTAGTCTTCTACGTTTTAGAGTTTTACATGTCAAGTTTAGTCTTCTACGTTTTAGAGTTTTACATGTCAAGTTTAGTCTTCTACGTTTTAGAGTTTTACATGTCTAACTATAACACTTGACTTAATGTATATCTTCTCTGTATGACATGTTGGACAGAAAGCCCACAGAAAGCAAAAGAAAAGCTTAACCTGGAACGAAAACACCAAAATGCCAAAAGTGGAAAGAAAATAAGAAGAGATGACTTGCTTGATCACTGCAAGGAAACAAGTAAAAACGAAGGTAAAAGTTTAATTATCTACATTTTATAGTTTTACGTGTCTGACAGCTCCTACCATAGCTGGTGGTGGTAGCAGTAGCAGTCATGTGTAGTTGAGGTGTGTGTGTGTGTGTGTGTGTGTGTGTGTGTGTGTGTGTGTGTGTGTGTGTGTGTGTGTGTGTGTGTGTATTTTATCCTTGCTGAAAAAGTCTTTGGCAAAAAGCTATTAATGTATAATAGTCTTGTTGTTGTGCCTCTCTGCAACTCAGGCAGGGAGTCATCTCTGTGGTAAGTAGCTGTCCATCCTTTTCCTAATAGCATTAACATGTTCCTAATAGTGTTAACTTAGTATACAGCTTTATTCCAAATGATGGACCCAGTTTCAAATCTTCATATTTATTAAAGTACAAATCCAAAATGAACAAGCCTTAGACCAATAAAAGAGGAAGTTTCAAAGTTTTTTTTTTTTCAAAATGTTTGATATCATTTAATAATTTGTATTTAATTAGTTTTTAATAATTAGAAATGTTGTAAATGTTCAGTTTGGCCACTGTTGGCTGCACAGCATCAACGTGGTAGCCAAACTCGTTCCACATGTGTGAAAGTGTATCTGCTGTTACTGAGTGCACAGCAGTGATTCAGTTCCGCAGATTGTTCAGAGTGGTTGGTATAGCCAGGATGTCAACAGCTTCCTTCAACTTCTTCTCGACTGGCTCTATTGGTATGGGACGGCACACAAAACTTTCTTGAATCTGTCGGACATCATCTTCTGACACAGGCGGTCGGCCTGTGCTTTTTGCATTGCATACGCTCCCAGACTGTTTAAATTGCTTAAACCAATGGCTAATACCTTTGCAAGTTGGTGATTGAATACCAAATTTGGTACGAAATGCCCGCCGCACTACAATATGCGACTCACTTTTCGCAAACTCAAGAATGCAGAAAATCCTGTGCTCCACAGTTGTCATCTCACTCACAACTGTCAGTGAAACAGAATGATGGCCATATTGCTGTGTGAACCCTACAGCCGCTTCTGAAACCATTGCTGCTGCCAACCAACAACTTTTGAAACATCCTCTTTTCATTGGTATAAAGCTTGTTCATTTTGGATTTGCACTTCAATCATACAAATTTTTGAACATGGGCCCATCATTTAGAATAATCTTGTACATTTCTGTAGGAGATGGTAAAAGCTAGTTAGGAGCCAGCGGCATACTTACATGTTTTGTGCAGCAATGTTGTAAATGCTTCCATGAAGTCTATGTCTACATGAGCTCTCTACAATTCACACTTAAGTATGTGTGGAGAAATAGTCTGAAGGTGGTTCGATGAACCCTCTGCAGGGCACATAAGTGTGAATTGCAGAGAAATTGTAGACCTCATGGTGACCGTTGGCAACATTGCTGCACAGAACACTAAGTATGCCACTGTCTCCTATCTAGCTTTTTACCATTTCCTGCAAAAATATATACTGTGCTAAAAAAACTAATGTACACAGTGTACAGTTGTACAGTCCCATGGTTGTCAGCATGACAAAATTTGCTGCCTGCTCACCATTCCCTTTCCCAAATTTGTCTTAGTTCTCAGCTAAGCTGGTGTTGCTATACCTCCTCCAACTTCTTTGAATTCTTCAAAAAGAAATCTGCACATGGTCACAGTTTCCAAAGCTTCACCTTTAAAAGTAAGACGACTCCTATCTTAGTCTACTACACAATCTTAAGTCATTTATGCTAGTAGAAATAGTTTATTCTGTGAATGTAAGATGACCCTGTATTTTTCAAATGACAAATTTGGGAAAAAATGCCACCTTTGTTATCAGGTAAATACCTGAATACATTGACATCTACATCCTTACTCTGAAAATCACTGAAAACACTGTATAGCGCATGGTGGAGGGTATGTCCCATTGTATCAGTTATTCGAGTTTCTTCCCATTCTGTTCACTTATGGAGCGTGGGAAGAACGATTGTTTGAATGTCTCTGTGCCTGCTGTAATCATTCTAATCTTGTCCTCATGATCCCTTTGTGAGTGATATGTAGGATCTTGTAGTATGTCCATAGAATTGTCGTTTAAAGCCAGCTTTTGAAACCTTCTTGTTAGACTCTCTTGAGATAGTTTGTGTCTGTCTTCAAGAATCTAACAGTTCAGTTTCTTCACCATCTTTGTAACATTTCCTCACAGGTCAGACAAACAGGTGATCATGTGAAAGGAATCTACTTTTTAGTCTGATTGCATTTCCTCAGTATTCTACCACTAGACTGAAGTCTACTAGCTGTTTTACCCACACCTGAGCGTGTCTGATCATTCCATTTGTTTCACCCACACCTGAGCCTGTCTGATCATTCCACCTAGGTATTTGTATGAGTTGGTCAATTCCAACTGTGATTCATTGATATTATAGTCATAGGATATGATTTTTCATTTTGTGAAGTGCACAGTTTTACATTTCTGAACATTTACAGCAAGTTGCCAATCTTTGCACCACTTCGACATCTTACCAAGATCTGACTGAATATTTAAGCAGCTTTTTTCAGACAGCACTTCGTTATAGATTACTGTATCATCTGCAAACAGTTTGAAGTTAGTATTAACATTGTCCCCAAGATCATTAAGCCAACGGCCTTGCCGTAGTAGTAACACTGGTTCCCATCAGATCACCGAAGTTAAGTGCGGTTGGGTTGGGCTAGCACTTGGATAGGTGACCATGTGGGCTGCTGAGCGCTGTTGGCAAATGGGGTGCACTCAGCCCTTATGATACAAACTGAGGAACTTCTTGATTGAGAAGTAGTGGCTCCAGTTTCATGAACTGACATACGGCCAGGAGAACGGTGTTCTGACCATATGCCCCTCCTTATTCGCATCGAGTGACGCCTATGGGCTAAGGATAACACGGCGGCCTGTCACATTGGGCCTTCGTGACCTGTTCGGGCGGAGCTTGGTTTTAGTTTTTTTGCAAGATAATTTTTTAACATACAACATGAACAGAAGGGGCCCCAAAACACTTTCCTGGGGCACACCCAAAGGTACATCTATAGCTGATGATGATTCTCCGTGCAAGATAACAAGCTGTGTCCCCCCTATTACAAAGCCCTCATCCAGTCATAAATTTTACTTTGTACCCTATATGATTTAACTTTTGGCATAAGTGTAGGTGTGGTACTGAGTCAAATGCTTTTGGGAAATCGAGAAATATTGCATCTACTTGACTGCCTTGATCCAAAGCTTTCAGTACGTCATGTGAGAACAGTACTAGTCGAATTTCAAATGATTGGTGTTTTCAGAATCTATGCTGGTTGGCATTCATAAAGATGCTGAATTTTCCCAAACCAGACCTCAGCATATTAAAATACATTTTCTTTTACTGTTAAGTGAAGCACATAGTTGGTAGGACTTTGGACTTGTTACTAAGTTGCAAATGGAAACTTTAACAGGCAAAAAGCCATATAAGGGTGTCAAATCATTGTTATTTTTTATCTGATGATATCTAATTTATTAATGTGTAATTAATTATACACTCCTGGAAATTGAAATAAGAACACCGTGAATTCATTGTCCCAGGAAGGGGAAACTTTATTGACACATTCCTGGGGTCAGATACATCACATGATCACACTGACAGAACCACAGGCACGTAGACACAGGCAACAGAGCATGCGCAATGTCGGCACTAGTACAGTGTATATCCACCTTTCGCAGCAATGCAGGCTGCTATTCTCCCATGGAGACGATCGTAGAGATGCTGGATGCAGTCCTGTGGAACGGCTTGCCATGCCATTTCCACCTGGCGCCTCAATTGGACCAGTGTTCGTGCTGGACGTGCAGACCGCGTGAGACGACGCTTCATCCAGTCCCAAACATGCTCAATGGGGGACAGATCCGGAAATCTTGCTGGCCAGGGTAGTTGACTTACACCTTCTAGAGCATGTTGGGTGGCACGGAATACATGCGGACGTGCATTGTCCTGTTGGAAAAGCAAGTTCCCTTGCCGGTCTAGGAATGGTAGAACGATGTGTTCGATGACGGTTTGGATGTACCGTGCACTATTCAGTGTCCCCTCGACGATCACCAGAGTTGTACGGCCAGTGTAGCAGATCGCTGCCCACACCATGATGTCGGGTGTTGGCCCTGTGTGCCTCGGTCGTATGCAGCCCTGATTGTGGCGCTCACCTGCATGGCGCCAAACACGCATACGACCATCATTGGCACCAAGGCAGAAGCGACTCTCATCGCTGAAGACGACATGTCTCCATTCGTCCCTCCATTCACACCTGTCGCGACACCACTGGAGGCGGGCTGCACGATGTTGGGGCGTGAGCGGAAGACGGCCTAACGGTGTGCGGGACCATAGCCCAGCTTCATGGAGACAGTTGCGAATGGTCCTCGCCGATACCCCAGGAGCAACAGTGTCCCTAATTTGCTGGGAAGTGGCGGTGCGGTCCCCTACGGCACTGCGTAGGATCCTACGGTCTTGGTGTGCATCCGTGCGTCGCTGCGGTCCGGTCCCAGGTCGATGGGCACGTGCACCTTCCGCCGACCACTGGCGACAACATCGATGTACTGTGGAGACCTCACGCCCCACGTGTTGAGCAATTCGGCGGTACGTCCACCCGGCCTCCCGCATGCCCACTATACGCCCTCGCTCAAAGTCTGTCAACTGCACATACGGTTCACGTCCACGCTGTCGCGGCATGCTACCAGTGTTAAAGACTGCGATGGAGCTCCGTATGCCACGGCAAACTGGCTGACACTGGCGGCGGCGGTGCACAAATGCTGCGCAGGTAGCGCCATTCGACGGCCAACACCGCGGTTCCTGGTGTGTCCGCTGTTCTGTGCGTGTGATCATTGCTTGTACAGCCCTCTCGCAGTGTCCGGAGCAAGTATGGTGGGTCTGACACACCGGTGTCAATGTGTTCTTTTTTCCATTTCCAGGAGTGTATATGATTAATTAATAATTTATAAATTATTTATTTAAATTTAATTTCAGATTAGGCTTCCTCATATTACCAGTGGAAATATTTTAACATACACTATAGTAACATGTACTGCATAAAGATTACCATTCTTGAAGTCGAGGAGGCACAATAAATGCAAGACTTTTTAGACATTCATAAATCCATAAATTCAGTTTCATCAGACATGCTAGCCTATATCTTGGTTGCATTTTTCATCAGAATTTTTGCATTCAATTATCAGCAGTTCAGATTTCCTTTCTTTAGATAATTTTAGTTTACATAAAATGCTGATTTTCATTCTTTCTTCACTAGCTGTGTCAATTATTGAAGACGTTCTTCCTAAGATCCTTAATCACCCAGTGTGCGTTTGTTTCTAAGGGTCTGCAAAAATATTTGGGTACCTTTTATCAATAATTTGCAGCCTGCAGCATTCTGCTCCCCTTTCCCATTCCAGTGCTTTGCTAGTTTTTTCTCTACAATTGATCTCTGGTGAAGTATACTAGAGAGTCAGTAGAAGTTACTATTTTGTTTTGGTGTTACCTATTGACAAGACATATTTTTTATTGTGCTATAAACATAAACTACAATTAAATCGAAAGTTATGTAAAATGAAAGATACATAATATGTTTTAAAATATTTATGTTAATTTTTGTAGGGCATGACTTATTACATTATTCAAATCCTAAACCAAAGTGTTCTCAATGAGTATGCAATAATTTAATTTCAACTTTAGTGTGATGGGCCAGCTTGTAAACCATTTACAGTTGTAGTACGGTACAATGGATATTCTTGGATGGACAAATACGTAAAATACGGGAAAGGCAACAACTTACTCATAGAGGACTGATGTGTGGTGCATAGGAACATGCAATAGATAACAATTAACACTAGCCGTTGAACTATTGCTCTTTTTCTTGTAGGAATACCACATTCATACATATACAGACACTCAGACTTATACGTTCATAGCAGCAGTGAGCCTCAGTTGTGGCACAGTTGGCAATCCAAATTGCAGTGAAATAAAATTAATTTTAATATGTTCATGTTGAAATACCGTCCTGAAATTTTTGGCAAACATTGACAATTTGTTTATTGTGAACATACATTTTTTTTCTTTCAGCATTGTAAAAAATTCCAATTTTGAAATATTTAGAATTAAGAAAATATTTTACTTTGGAAAATTTAGCATTTTTATA
Organism: Schistocerca gregaria; assembly: GCF_023897955.1. NCBI lineage: Eukaryota > Metazoa > Arthropoda > Insecta > Orthoptera > Acrididae > Schistocerca > Schistocerca gregaria. The sequence continues at coordinate 428,405,846 of NC_064922.1, forward strand.
AATGTGCCCCAATAGCTCATGGTTTTAAAAATTATAAGAAACTGAATAAAATTATATGAATTTGAGGTCCATGAGTCAAAAGACTTGAGATACAGGCACATTAAAATGTCAAAAATTACACAATTTTGGAGTACACTCTATATCCCCCCCCCCCCCCCCCCCCCCCGCAAGGAATAACACTTTTAAACTAATGGGCAGTTAATGCTCCTGTTAGCACCTGTTTTCTTTGGTGTTGGGGTGATGTTGGGATTAATACATTCTTCTTCAATTCTGAGGATTGCCTGTACCATATATTCCAAATTCCAGATGGAACAGTTTTGTCATTGTTCCACAAAATTTCGGGAGAACTGCCTAATGATTGTAACTTAGTGCCAAAATATTTCGGCGCAGAGTCTTCTGGCCATCTTCAGGTGATGCGAAAACACACTGAGCTCTGGTATTTAAGGGCCCACTGGCACATGCGTGGTGGATTCAGTTGGTGTTCCACGTATGCTACTTGAGCGTGTTCGATTCTGCTGCGCCGCGCACCCTCCATGGCGAAAACTCACCGCATCAGTATCAATTCGATTGTCTTCCTGCAGTTCTATCACAGAACTATGCCGGCTACGGAGGACCCGAAGTTTATCAACGATTGGATTCCATGACAAATTCAATTGAAAACCACTGTCTCCATTAATATGAGACTCACTGTCAGACAGTTGTATTTTGATGGATTCAGTAATAATAGAACTCCAGAAGTTAGACGTATGGGCCACAGTTTTTGCCTAACTGTAATTCATTACATGAACAGTGGAAATATAGTGTTCGGTGATGGCAGACTTACAAAGCTGAAGGGGGCAAGTATGCCGCTGATGTTCTACAATGCGATCCTGCACAGTAAGCGTCGTTTGCGCTTTATAAGATTTGCCGTATTAACACGGAATCCTGTAAACACCTGCCTTGCCCAGCTCTAGGTCATCTTTGACAGATCCCAACATTGACGAAATTTTTGCAGGAGATTGCTTTCACTTTGTATTTTCTTAGTCTTTGTATTTTCTTAGTATTCTGCCTATTTGCTCTGAAATAGTGCCAGTATGTGGTAAATAGGCAGTCGTTTTAAAAGTCTCTTCCTCTTCTTTACTCTGTTGCTTACAGATCTACAGCATTCTATCCCCTTGTTGGGACGAATACCCATTCTTTAGAAATACAGTCTGCCGGTGCTCCAGTTCCATTTGCAAACTATTGGTTGATGACGTAGGCTCGGTGAATCATGGTTTTCAAAACACCAATCGTTTCTGCTGGATGATGGCAACTAGCGGCTTGCAAGTAAACATCTGTGTGAGTGGATTTATATATACTGAATGACCAAGTGTGCCATACGTCGCACCAAGACGTCTAAAATCAGTAGACAATCTCTCCAACTCCATAGTAAATTTTATGTTTTTGTGTATGGAGTTCAGATGTTGTAGAAACTCTCACAGACAATCCAAACCATGAGGCCGAATTATAAAAGTATCGTCAATATATTGCTAGAATCAGAATACTGTTGGTTTAAAAGTGGCTGAGGTGAGTACTCTCTCCTCAAAATCTTCCATAAGGAGATTGGTCATCAGGGAAGGGAAAGGACTCCCAGTGGTGACACTGTCTGATTGCTCATAAAACTCATTGTTAAATAAAAATTTGTAGAGGAGGGGGTGTGCCCAAACAGCACTGTAGTATCAGCTCCAAACCTATTGCCAATGAGATGATGTGAGACAACAAGAGGTACATTTGTAAAAAGAGAAACCACATCAAAACTGACCAACAAGTAATAAGTTTGCAGCTACAATAACTTAAGTCTGCTGATGAGATCACTAGAATTATTTACGTGATGATGTTGACACTTTCCTACCATTGGTTTGAGCAAAGACACCAAGTACTTTGCTAATTTGGAGATGGCTGCTCCAATATTACTACAATTGGACATAATGGTACGTTATCCATGTGGATCTTCGGCAAACCAAACAGCCTAGGTTGAACTTAACTATTTGGTTTCAATTTGTTAATTACCTCCTTTGGTAAGGAACTGTTAGTCAGAAGTTCTGCTGTGTTCTGCACCACTTGTGTAGTAAGATCCTTATCGATTTTATGATATATTGAGTCACTTAATAAAACATTGGTCTTATTAATGTAGTCCTCCTGCAGTATTAAAACAGTACCATTACCTTTGTCCGATTTAAGTACCACTGTATCCAGGTCTGCTCGCAAGTTCTGAAGGGCTGCCCTCAGCATAGGCGAGATGCCACTCTTCAGCGGTGCAGCTCTTGTCAACGCACAAAAAAACTCCTGGTGCACTTCCAAGTCAAGTAGTGGTGCTGGAACAGGTGTAGGAGTAAAATAGAGACCTCTTGCTCAGACGTAGTCATGTCATCTGTAGGTTTCCCTGTCAAGTTAATAACGGATCATTTAGTAGGAACTTCCTCCAGCATCTGTGTCAAAAGTCAGTTGAACTTGGCCATTTGTCTCATTGTAGCCTTGTCATGGCTCCAGTTTGCTTTGGCCCATGTCACACTATCCACCCAGTCCCAAAACATCACAGACAGTCTTGCTGTCAATTCTAAATGAAGGTAATACATGTCCTTCGATATGGACATGTATTATGCCTTAAATACCAGAGCTCAGTGTGTATCACCTGAAGATGGCCAGAAGACTCTGCCCTGAAATATTGTGGCAGGAAGTTCATCTACATCTACATTTATACTATGCGCAAGCCACCCAGCAACCTGGACAGCAAGCTACACCGCGATACAGAGCGCCTCTCTTGAAGAGTCTGCCACTTGAGTTTGCTAAACATCTTCGCAATGCTATCACGCTTACCAAATAACCCTGTGACGAAACGCGCTGCTCTTCTTTGGATCTTCTTACCTCCTCTGTCAACCCGACCTGATACGGATCCCACACTGATGATCAATACTCTAGTATAGGCGGAATGAGTGTTTTGTAAGCCACCTCCTTTGTTGATGGACTACATTTTCTAAGGACTCTCCCAATGAATCTCAACCTGGCACTAGCCTTACCAACAATTAATTTTATATGATCATTCCACTTCAAGTTACGAACATCCGGCAGTTCTTTCAAAATTTTGTGGGGCTATATGTGTGCCAGGAAAGTTTTAAATCTCGCAGTTTTGTCATTGTTTATTTTTTTAAGGGTCTTAATAGTTTTGAGGAAAAGTTTACTCAAGGGGCCTTGTTTTGGCTTGTGTTTTTTCATGATTACTCAAATTCTTCTAGCAGTATCAAATCCTATAACTCATTTTTATCCACTTCCTCTTTGCTTCCATTCATTATCTTAAAGGTCCTTTGTTTTTTATGGTCCATCAGTACTTTACTTCCACTTTTTAGCCTTCAATTTTTTGTTTGATGTGGACTTACGATCTGAAATATTGATGTTCACACATTTGTTCCTCATTTCTCCAATGGTTTCAATAAAAGTAATCAATGTTTGAGAATGTAATGTAGTGGATAAAAAAGATCTACTTGACAACCAGTGACATGAGAACACACACATGAAGATATAGAAATTTGCAAGCTTTTGCAGTCAGTGGCTCCTTCTGACAGAAGGGTTGAAGGGGAAGGAAGAGCAATGAAGGAAAAGGACTGGTGAAGTTTAAGAATAGCGGAGAGTTAGTGAAGTTACCTAGAACCCTGGGTAAGGGGACACTAAGAGGGCGGGATGAGAAGGGAAGACTGATTGTTGGGGACGGCACCAGACAAGATTTGAAATCCTGAAAACTTAAAGATGGAAGATAGGGTAATACACAAGGCAGAGATTGCTGACAAAACATCATGACAAATTAATATGAGTGGAACGCTAAGACCATTGTACATGGCAGAGGTGGGGGCCTGGTTAAATAGATAGGTGAGAAAATAAAAGATATAGAAAACTGAAAGGGAGTGAAGAAAGTAATAGTGAGACCAAAAAAAATCAACATAAATTAAGGCCAGGTGGTGATGAGAATCAAGGACATGTTGTTCCAAGAAAATGATGTCTGGAGAGAAGTATTCAGATGGCATATGTAGTGAAACAGGCATTGTGGTGAAATCTGCCATGTTGTAGAGCAAGTATTTCAACAGGGTATTTTCTGTTGTCAGTATACATACTCTGTCTATCCCCGCTCATCCTAATTAATAACTTGGTTATAGTCATGACAATGTAAAAATCTGAACAGTGTTCATGTAACATTTGGAACATGATGTGTTGTTTCACAAGTGGCTCTCCCTTTTATAGTGTGTGTTTTGCCAGTTACAGGGCTCCTGTTGCAGATTGTGGAATATGGAAGGTAGGGCATTACACAAGGCAGAGATTACTGATAAAACATCATGTACAAGTTAATAAGAGTGAAAAGCTAAGACCATTGTACATGGCAGAGATGGGGGCCTGGTTAAATAGATAGATGAGAAAATAAAAATATATAGAAAACTGAAAAGGAGTGAAGAAAGCAGTACTCAGACCAAAAAAATTAACATAAATTAAGGCCAGGTGGTGGTGAGAATCAAGGACATGTTGTTCCAAGGAACTGGTGTCCAGGGAGAAGAATTCAGGTGGCACATGTAGTGAAACAGGCACTGAGGTGAAATCTGCCATGTTGTAGAGCAAGTATTTCAACAGGACATTTTCTGTTGCCAGTATACATGCTCTGCCTATCCCCACTCATCCTAGCTAACAGCTTGGTGATAGCCATGCCAATCTAAAAAACTGAACAGTGTTTACATAACAGTCGCAATATGATGTGTTGTTTCACAAGTGGCTCTCCCTTTGATAGTTTGTGTTATGCCAGTTACAGGGCTCCTGTTGCAGAGGTTGCTCTATAACATGACAGTCAGACCTCGGCACTTGTTTCACTACATGCGCCATCTGGATTATTCCCCCCTCCCCCAGTTTCTCAGAATTCGACAGATGGGGCTGACTCTTGGTTCTTGCCACCCATTTGGCCATAATTTATGTTAACTTCTTTGGTTTCAGTATTACTTTCTTCACTTCCTTTTAGTTTTCTGTATCTTTTATTTACTGAGCTGACTATGTTTCTCCACACTCCCCCCTTCCCTCCCACCGCCACCCATGTTACATACAATGCCCTTAGCTTTCTGCTCTTATTAACTCAGACAGAATGTTTTGTGAAGAATCTTACATATTGCCCTATTTTCCACCTTTAAGCTCCCAGGATTTCAAATCTTGTCTGGTTCAGTCTCCAACAATAAATCTCTCCCTCTCATCCTGTCCAGTAAGTCTCCACTGACCCAAGGTTCTAGGTGACTTCTCCTAACTCTCCCCATTTCTTAAACTTCACTTGTCCTTTTCCTTCACTCCTCTTCCTTCCCCTTCAACCTTTCAGCCAGAATAACGAACCACTGTCTCCAAAAGCTTGCAAATTTTTATACCTTTATATGTGTGTTCTCCTGCCACTGCTCGGTGAGTATACTTTGTATCTACACTCCTGGAAATTGAAATAAGAACACCGTGAATTCATTGTCCCAGGAAGGGGAAACTTTATTGACACATTCCTGGGGTCAGATACATCACATGATCACACTGACAGAACCACAGGCACATAGACACAGGCAACAGAGCATGCACAATGTCGGCACTAGTACAGTGTATATCCACCTTTCGCAGCAATGCAGGCTGCTATTGTCCCATGGAGGCGATCGTAGAGATGCTGGATGTAGTCCTGTGGAACGGCTTGCCATGCCATTTCGACCTGGCGCCTCAGTTGGACCAGCGTTCGTGCTGGACGAGCAGACCGCGTGAGACGACGCTTCATCCAGTCCCAAACATGCTCAATGGGGGACAGATCCGGAAATCTTGCTGGCCAGGGTAGTTGACTTACACCTTCTAGAGCACGTTGGGTGGCACGGAATACATGCGGACGTGCATTGTCCTGTTGGAAAAGCAAGTTCCCTTGCCGGTCTAGGAATGGTAGAACGATGGGTTCGATGACGGTTTGGATGTACCGTGCACTATTCAGTGTCCCCTCAACGATCACCAGAGGTGTATGGCCAGTGTAGGAGATCGCTCCCCACACCATGATGCCGGGTGTTGGCCCTGTTTGCCTTGGTCGTATGCAGTCCTGATTGTGGCGCTCACCTGCACGGCGCCAAACACGCATACGACCATCATTGGCACCAAGGCAGAAGCGACTCTCATCGCTGAAGACGACACGTCTCCATTCGTCCCTCCATTCACACCTGTCACGACACCACTGGAGGCGGGCTGCACGATGTTGGGGTGTGAGCGGAAGACGGCCTAACGGTGTGCGGGACCGTAGCCCAGCTTCATTGAGACGGTTGCGAATGGTCCTCGCCGATACCCCAGGAGCAACAGTGTCCCTAATTTGCTGGGAAGTGGCGGTGCGGTCCCCTACGGCACTGCTTAGGATCCTACGGTCTTGGCGTGCATCCATGCGTCACTGCGGTCCGGTCCCAGGTCAACGGGCACGTGCACCTTCCGCCGACCATTGGCGACAACATCGATGTACTGTGGAGACCTCACGCCCCACGTGTTGAGCAATTCGGCGGTACGTCCACCCGGCCTCCCACATGCCCACTATACGCCCTCGCTCAAAGTCAGTCAACTGCACATACGGTTCACGTCCACGCTGTCGCGACATGCTACCAGTGTTAAAGACTGCGATGGAGCTCCGTATGCCACGGCAAACTGGCTGACACTGATGGCGGCGGTGCACAAATGCTGCGCAGGTAGCGCCATGCGACGGCCAACACCGCGGTTCCTGGTGTGTCGGCTGTGCCGTGCGTGTGATCATTGCTTGTACAGCCCTCTCGCAGTGTCCAGAGCAAGTATGGTGGGTCTGACACACCGGTGTCAATGTGTTCTTTTTTTCCATTTCCAGGAGTGTATTTTTTCTTGTAAGAGCTGAGCATGAATTTTTTAGGACAGAAAATGTAACAAATATGACCGATGTGAGCAGGGGGAGGGGGGGGGGGGGGTGATAATTTGGCTGGGTAACAGTTACCTTCAAGATATAGCTCGAGGAATTAGAAACACTAATAAGCTTATAAAGACATTAGATTTTATGAAACTCTGCCACATGAAAGCAATGAACGAAAATAGACATAGTAGGCTAATTTACTGATACATTTATTACCAGAATTTGCACATTAAGTTACTGAACTCAGATATTTCAACAGGTCAAAAGTCAGACATTTCAACAGGTCATCAGTATGTTTCTTCCAATCCAATTTCTTATCAATACACACATCCATGTTGTTGTTGTTGTGGTCTTCAGTCCTGAGACTGGTTTGATGCAGCTCTCCATGCTACTCTATCCTGTGCAAGCTTCTTCATCTCCCAGTACCCACTGCAACCCACATTCTTCTGAATCTGCTTAGTGTAGTCATCTCTTGGTCTCCCTCTATGATTTTTACCCTCTACCCTGCCCTCCAATACTAAATTGGTGATCCCTTGATGCCTCAGAACATGTCCTACCAACCGATCCGTTCTTCTGGTCAACTTGTGCCACAAACTTCTCTTCTCCCCATTCCTATTCAATACTTCCTCATTAGTTATGTGATCTACCCATCTAACCTTCAGCATTCTTCTGTAGCACCACATTTCGAAAGCTTCTATTCTCTTCTTGTCCAAACTGTTTATCGTCCATGTTTCACTTCCATACATGGCTACACTCCATACAAATACTTTCATAATTGACTTCCTGACACTTAAATCAATAATACTCGATGTTAACAAATTTCTCTTCTTCAGAAACGCTTTCCTTGCCATTGCCAGTCTACATTTTATATCCTCTCTACTTCGACCATCATCTGTTATTTTGCTCCCCAAATAGCAAAACTCCTTTACTACTTTAAGTGTCTCATTTCCTAATCTAATTCCCTCAGCATCACCCGACTTAATTCGACTACATTCCATTATCCTCGTTTTGCTTTTGTTGATGTTCATCTTATATCCTCCTTTCAAGACACTATCCATTCCGTTCAACTGCTCCTCCAAGTCCTTTGCTGTCTCTGACATGTCATCGGCAAACTTCAAAGTTTTTATTTCTTCTCCATGGATTTTAATACCTACTCCAAAATTTTCTTTTGTTTCCTTTACTGCTTGCTCAATATACAGATTGAATAACATCGGGGAGAGGCTACAACCAAGTCTCACTCCCTTCCCAACCACTGCTTCCCTGTCATGTCCCTTGACTCTTATAACTGCCATCTGGTTTCTGTACAAATTGTAAATAGCTTTTCGCTCCCTGTATTTTACCCCTGCCACCTTCATAATTTGAAAGAGTGTATTCCAGCCAACATTGTCAAAAGCTTTCTCTAAGTCTACAAATGCTAGAAACGTAGGTTTGCCCTTCCTTAATCTATCTTCTAAGATAAAACGTAGGGTCAGTATTGTCTCACATGCTCCAACATTTCTACGGAATCCAAACTGATCTTCCCTGATGTCGGCTTCTACTAGTTTTTCCATTCTTCTGTGAAGAATTCGCGTTAGTATTTTGCAGCTGTGACTTATAGATTTTGAATATTCTGCTGCCTTAGTAACAGACTTTTATTCAAAGTCTATATTTATCAGTGGTGTTATGCCATTTACTGTACAGAACTGTATGTACTGTGATTTCTCAAAATTTTGTGAGGGTCCATTTGCTGAGATTATGATCTGTGGAGTTCAAATGATGTCTTACATAATGAAGGTTTGAATAGTGTTAATGCCTTAAGAATATCTCTACACCAACTGAAACATGCCACAATAACTGTTTTTGACATTGTACACAGGCAGGATTTAATTCAGTCTTGGTGTGTTATTGAGTCAATATGAGCTACAAATAATTGTTATGCAGAAATCAGCAATGGTTTTCCCAATAGTTAATTGATAGAAGTACACAAATTTAATGGAGGACTTCAGCAATTGTGGACTTGATCTTAGTTAGCATGGAAAAAATCTTTTTAAGTGTCCTCAGTCTATAAAATTACAAAAAACTTAGTGTAACTATGTATCTTAAGACTCAACTCATCAAAACTTAAAAAAGTAGTGCAAAAGGTAGTGAATACAGAGAGTCTATCTCAGACACGTGGCTACTGGAGAAAGAAACACAGTATAAACAATCCTGTATCACTTCATCTCTCCATTCAAACAAGCCACTTTGAACAAATTTCTGGTGAGAAAATGCAATATAGATGCACCTCTCAAATCACCAACTAAGAGTTCTGTTTTAGACCAAACTGTGTCATTGCTCAACAGTCTCTTGTTGTTTCAACTTATGTGCTAGATTTTTAACCTTTGAAATTTCTTAATTTTTACTCTGTATTTCATAATTAATGAGTTATGGTCAGCGTCCATACCCGAAATATTTTGCAGTTTAGAATCTGGTTTCTGAATTTGTCTCACAATTATGTAATGGGTCTGCAACCTTCTGGTGCCACCAGGTCAGTTTCAGATACACATCCTTCCTGAACAAATTGTTTACGTTGCTGAAACTCTCTTCTGTGTAACAGTCTGCCAGGTTGACTTTCCCTTCTGTTCCTTCACCTTCCCAGTGTTCTTCCTTTTCCTACTATTGAACCCAAGTCTCCCATCACAATCAAATTCTTGTTTCCATCAGGGTTCTGAATAATTCTTTTATCTTGTCATATATTTATTCTATTCCTTTGTCTTCTGCAGAGCTTTATTTTGTTCCTTCATCATCTGCAGAACAAGTAGGCATCACTACTGTGGTGGACTTTGCCTTTGTGTCTATTTTGACTATCATAATCCATTCACTATGCTATTCATTGATTATTCAAATTAATGTGTAGAATCTGTGATACTGGAGATGTAAGGACTATTGGAAGAAAATCATAAACACAATCTCAAGGATAACAAAAGTGGCTAAATTTAAGAATTACTTGCACAATTAACTTAACAGCACATGCAGCATAGATACTGACACAAATAATATACAGAGGAAGGGAAAGATAATTGAGGATATGTTAGATGACTATTGGTTTGGCTTTAGGAAAGATAATGGCATCAGAGAGGCAGATCTGACATTGAGTTTGATAACAGTCAAGACTTAAGGAAAATCAAAACACTTTCATAGGATTTATTGACCTATAAAATTTAATTTAACAAATAAAATGCTACTAAATGTTTGAAAATAAATATAAGCTACATGAAAAGCTGATAATAAACAACACATTCAAGAACCAAGGAGGAAAGAGTAATAAGAGAGAAATACTCAGATTAAAAAAAGCAGATACTCTACAAACCAATGTACGGTGGATGGCAGAGGGTACCCTGTACCCCTACCAGTCATTTCCCTTCCTGTTCCATTCACAAATAGTGCGAAGGAAAAACAACTATTTGCCTCTATATGAGCTCTAATTTCTCATATCTTATCTTTGTCGTTCTTGAGCTCAATGCTTGTTGGTGGCAGTCAAATCATGTGACAGTCAGCTGAATTTTCTGAGTAGTGTTTCTCAAAAAGCATGTTACGTTTTTTCCAAGGATTCCCATTTGAGTTCCTGCAGTATCTCTGTAATGCTTACGTTCTGTTGTGGTCTTCAGTCCGAAGACTGGTTTGATGCACTCTATTGTGTGCAAGCCTCTTCATCTTTGAGTAACTACTGCAACCTACATCCTTCTGAATCTGCTTACTGTATTCATCTCTTCATTCTCCTCTACAGTTTTTAGCCCCTGCTTTCCTCCAGCACTAAATAGGTGAGAACTATTTGCCTTCCTTACCATGTTTCTCACATGCTTGTTCCATTTCATGTTGCTTTGAAATAGTACACCCAGGTATTTAAAATGACTTGACTGTGTCAAGCAGGACATTAGTAATACTGTTTCTGAACATTACAAGTTTGTTCATCTTAATCACCTGCATTAACTTATATTTTTCCACATTTAGAGCATGCTGCAGTTCATCACACAAACTAGTAATTTTGTCTAAGTTGTATTGTTATCTTCCTGCAGTCACTCAATTTTGTCACCTTACCATACACCACAGCATCATCAGCAAACAACACCCTGTCCACCAAATCATTTTATGTTTGTAGAGAACAACAGCAGTCCTATCACACATCCTGTGGCATTCCTGACGATACCCTTATCTCTGATGGACACTCGCTATTGAGGAAAATCTACTGGGTTCTATTACTTAAGAAGTCTTTGAGTCACTGACATACCTGTGAACTTATTCCTGTACCTTTGTTAACATTCTGCAATGGAACTGTTTCACACCAGCAAAGCTTTTGAAAACCATGATAATTCGTGGACTGAAGAAAGTTTAATATATTCGAACTGAGAATATATTCAGGGATTCTGCAGCGAACCAAAATTAGGGATATTGGTCAGTAAATTTTTCAGTTCTTTTATCCTTCTTGTATACTGGAGTCATCTGCACTTTTTTCCAATCACTTGGGACTTTGTGCTGGGTGAGAGACTCACAATAAATGCAGGCTAGTTAAGGGGCCAATGCCATAGAGTACTCTTTGTAAAATCCAATTGTAGAGTATTCTTTGTAAAACCTAATTGGGATTCCATCTGGACCTGGTGAATTATTTGCTTCCGAATCTTTTGTCGTTTCTCTACATGAAGGATGCTTATTACTATGTCGGCCGTATGGGACTCTGTCCATTAATCAAATGACAATATGTTTGCATGATTCTCCTGTGTGAATGATTTCTTGAACATGAAATTAAAACTTATCTTTCATTTTGATTATTTCAACTGCCACCCCAGAGTGGTCAACAAGGGTCTGTATGGAAACCTGAGACCACCTTAGTGATTTTACACGGGACCAGGTATGTAGTCTGCCACTCCTGTTCAAAGAAGCAATGAAGGAATTAAAAGAAGGATGTGAAAGTGGGATTACAATTCGGGGTGAAAGCATAACAATGAAAAGATTTGCTGGACGACATTGTTACTCTCAGTGAAAGTGAGGAAGAATTACAGAAGTATGCTATTACCAATCATAGGTCTTAAAGTTAGAAAGGAATTTCCTAGAATGTGTATATGGAGCACAGTTTTTTATGGAATATAATCATATACCTTGGGGAAAAAATAATCATATACCTTGGGGAAAAAATACTGAAAAGAAGGGAGAGGTCAAAAAGTGTAGGAGAAGACAGAGGTTGGGATACGAGGCAGTTAAGCCGCATCTTATTCATTATCTAGTTTTTTCTCCATTACCCTTGTTTGGGTTTAAATTAGTTACACTGTACTCACTTGGCCAGAAATCCTAATCCAACTGCCATAGTACTTCATTAATTCATACTGTATCTAATTTCAACCCATCCATTAATCTTTTGAAGTTTTCTAATCTGTCTACATGATTAAAGGATCTAAAATTCAAGGCTCTGGTGTGTAGAATTCAAGATTTGTTTTATCTTATGGAAACATCCTCCTGGGTAGTCGCCACTGGAAATCCAAATGGAGAAATTTTATCCAAGACGATGGCATTATCATTAAACCCTACATTAGCACTGAATGTTCTTAGGAAACATAATAACTGTAATTTACCTTTGCTTTCATCTGTGCTGTAGTAATGTTGCTGAACAAAATTGTCTATGTAATTATCGGTTAGCTGTTTGTTTTGACATATCAGTTACCTTTAAGTAGAGTCAAACTTTTTGTAGGTTATTTTGACATTTCATTAGATAAAATTTATTTCTAAATTCATTCAAACTGACATGCTCATTTGATTTAGTTAATGTTTTGTTCGTTTATGTGACTAGTGTCTTCTACCCCTCCAGACCCCCCTTTCCCCCTCCCCCCTCTCGAACCATGGACCTTACCATTGGTGGAGTGGATTGTGTGCCTCAGCGATACAGATGGCCGTAACATAGGTGGCACCACAATGGAGGGATAATTGTTGAGAGCCCAGTCAAGGTGATTTCTGAAGAGGGGCAGCAGCCTTTTCAGTATTTGCAGGGGCAACAGTCTGGGTGACTGCCTGACCTGACCTTGTAACATCAACTGAAAAGGCCTTCTTGTGCTAGTATTGCGAACAGCTGAAAGCAAGGGGAGACTACAACCCTAATTTTTCCTGAGGGCATTCAGCTTTGGTGTATGGTTAAATGATGATGGTGGCATCCTCTTCGGTAAAATATTCCAGAGGTAAAATTGTCCGCCATTCAGATATCTGGGCGGGGGCGTCTCAGGAGGACATTGTCACCAGTAGAAGGAAAGCTGACATTCTGCAGATTGCAGCATGGGATGTTCCCTTAATTGGGCAGATTGGTTAGAAAATTTAAAAAGGGAAATGGATAGGTTGAAATAGTGGGAAATATAAAGTTCGGTGGCAAGAGGGACAAGACTTCTGGTCAGGTGAATACAGGATTATAAATACAAAGTTAAGTAGGGGTAAAGCGGAATAATGAATAAGAAAATAGGAATGTGGGTGAGCTACTATGAACAGCATAATGAATGTATTATTGAAGCCAAGATAGATGCAGAACCCAAGCCTCCCGCATTAGTACAAGTTTATATGCCTACTAACTCCGCAGATGATGGAGAGATTCAGCAAAAGTATGATGAGGTGAAAGAAATTATTCTTAAAGTTAAAGGAGACGAAAATTTAATTGTGATGGGGGACTGGAATTCGGTAGTGGGAAAAGGAAGAGAAGGAAAAATAGGTGAATATGGACTGGGGAAAAGGAATGAAAGAGGAAGGCATCCGGTAGAATTTTACACAGGGCATAATTTAATCATTGCTAACACTTGCTTTAAAAATCATAAAAGAAAAAGAAGGTTTTATGCATGGAAGAGACCTGAAGACACAGGAAAGTTTTAGACTGATTATATAATGGAAAAACAGAGGATTAGGAACTCGATTTTAAATTGTAAGATATTTCCCAGAACAGATGTGGACTGTGACCAGAATTTGTTGGTTATGAACTGTAGATTAAAACTGAAAAAATGGCAAAAAATGTAGGAAATTAAGGGCATGTGACCTGTATAAGTTGAAAGAATTGAAGGTTGCTGAGAGTTTCAGAGGAAATATTGGGCAACAGTTGATTAGAACAGGGGAAAGGAATAACAGTAGAAGATGAATGGGTGGCATTAAGAGATGAAATAGTGAAGACAGCAGAGGATCAAATTGGTAAAAGTACAATGCCTAGTAGAAATCCTCAGATAACACAAAGGTATTGAATTTGACTAATGAAAGGAGAGAATTTAATAATGAAGTAAATGAAGCAGGTGAAAGGAAATACAAACGTTTAAAAATGAGATTGACCGGAAGTGCAAAATAGCCAAGTAGGAATGGCTCGAGAACAAATGCAAGGATTTAGAAGCATGTTTCAATAGGAGAAAGACAGATATTGCCTACAGGAAAATTACAGAGGCCTTTGGGCAAAAGAGAAGAAGTTGTACAAATATCAAGAGCTCAGATGGAAAGCTAGTACTAAGCAAAGAAGGGAAAGCCGAAAGGTGGAAGGAGTATATAGAGGCTGTATACAAGTGAGATGAACTATAAGGCAATGTTACAGAAAGAAAAGATGTTGTAGCTAAAGACGAGATGGGAGATACAATATTGCAAGAAGAATTTGACAGAGCTCTGAGAGCTCTACGTCGAAACATGGCCCCAGGGGTAGGAGGTATTCCACCAGAACTACTGATAGCCATAGGAGAGCCAGTCATCACAAAACTCTTCCACCTGACGTGCAAGATGTATGTGACAGGCAAAATATTTTCATACTTCAAGAAGAATGTAGTAATTCTAGTTCCAAAGAAAGCAGTTGCTGACAGATGTGAAAATTACCGAACTCTCAGTTTAGTGAGTCATGGTTGCAAAACACTAACATGAATTCTTTACAGAAGAATGGATAAACTGGTAGAAGCTGACCCTGGGGAAGATCAGTTTGGATACTGGAGAACTGTAGGAGCACGCAAAACAATGCTGACCCTTTAACTTATCTTAGAAGATAGGTTAAAGAAGACAAACCTACATTTGTAGACTTAGAGAAAGCTTTTGACAATGTTGACAACAATACTGGGAGCAAAAGGCTATTTACTATTTGTGCAGAAACCAGATGGCATTTGTAAAAGTTGAGGGATATGAAAGGGAAGTAGTGGTTGAGAAGAAAGTGAGACAGGGATGTGACCTGTCCCCGTATAGTATTCAGTCTGTACATTGAGCAAGCAGTAAAGGAAACCGAAGAAAAATTTAGAGTGGGAATTAAAGTTCAAGGTGAAGAAATAAAAGCATTGAGGTTTGGCGATGACATTGTAATTCTGTCAGAGACAGCAAGGGACATAGTAGTTGAGTTTTGCTTTTTGGGCAGCAAAATAACTGATGACAGTCGAAGTAGAGAAGATATAAAATGTAGACTGGCAATGGCAAGAAAAGCATTTCTGAAGAAAAGAAATTTGTTAACTGCGAATATAGATTTAAGTATAAGGAAGTCTTTTCTAAAGTATTTGAATGGAGTGTAGCCGTCGACAAGAAGAAAAACAGAAGCTTTCGAAATATGTTGCTACAGAAGAATGTTGAAGATTAGATTGATTGATTGTGTCACTAATGAGGAAGTACTGAGTAGAATTGTAGAGACAAGACAGTTGTGGCACAACTTGATCAAAAGAAGGGGCCATTGATGGGACACATTCTGAGACATCGAGGGATCATCAATTTAGTATTAAAGGAAAATTTGGGGGTATAAATCATAGAGGCATAAATCTCCCTCGACCAAGATGTGAATACAGTAAGCAGGTTCAGAAAGATGTAGGTTGCAGTAGTTCTTGGGAGATAAAGATTCTCTCACAGGATAGAGTAGCATCGAGAGCTGTGTCAAACCATTCTTTGTACTGAAGACCACAATAATAACAGTTTCTTCTGTTTGTAAATCATAGCTTCCTCTGTTTCCATAAATCATTGCATCGATGTAACTCATGCTTTCTGTACCTTTCATATTTTCAATTTGCTACACCTCCTTTGCAATCAGATTTGTGTATTTTGTTACAAGAAAACTGGACAGTACAGGTTGGTTATAACTAAACTTTCGCTCCTTGAGAGGTCCCCATGAAAAATGAGTGATCATAGAACAATGAAACTTTGTGGAAACAATTAAATGGGCACCCAGAAGAAAATAATTTATAAATCATGGAAAGATGCACATTTTAATTTACATGTGAAAGGTTAACGTTTATTAATTGTCTACCATGTTTACAATCTAAGTTGCATTGTTCAATATGATAACAATCTGCATCCATGGCAGTGTGGAGCTATGCTAGAGATTGCTTTATTGCTGCTCGAAACATCTCAGGTGGGATATTGGCTACCTCCTAAGCTGTTCTCATCTTTAACCTCCAATGTGTGTCTTGACTACACACTGTGTCCAGCATTTTCATCAATTGCAACAGCAACAATTTGTAGCACTATTAGCAATTTGGCTCTCCCAAGAGCAGTTCTCAAATTCCCAGTTAATTCAACCTTTTGAATCATGTTCTTCAAGCCCAGTGCTGGAAGAGGACCTCTCTGTATTCCTTAACGCATCAGTACTCACAAAGAGCAGCCGCATTTCACTGTTGTTTTGGTGAAATAGCTTTATGAATAAAGCCTTGCTCACCTTGTGCAGACCCATGATGACTGTCTGCAACCCGAATGCACTCTGATGCTTGTGTTTCAACCCTACATCACCATACCAGTACTGACACCTAATGGCAAGTCATGACAGTAACACAACTAAAACTGGACCAATAAAAAATCAGTTGCAGGCGGGGTGGGGGCAACTACGTCTATGACGATGACACACACACACACACACACACACACACACACACACACTTCTGGATATTTTGTTTATTGCTCCTTGTGTTGTTGCAGTGCTGTTTCACTTGATTATGATGCTTACATCACCAACAAAGTGTAAGATAAAAGGTATTTTATGCAAGGAAAAGAGTGTTCCTAGAATTTTACTTCCTTGAATGCCAGAAGTAGTTTGTGCCCACTTAGAAGAAGAGGCATCATGAAAGTTGCTTGAGCTAACATGGCTCTTCATTTCCCATTTTAAATATGAAATGAATAAATTACTCATTGTACCTCAAAAGCCATAAAAGTTTCTCCAAAAGTATGTTGTGATTTTCTCAGTCAGATGCCTTAGACAGATCACTAAAGATCCTGGTAGATGAATTCTTGTCTTATAGATATTTTAACAAAGTCAGTAAAGTGGTAGATGAAATATAAACATAGGTTTCTGTGGCCATTGTCAAATACTATAAAATTTTTCTGGGTTTGTGACCGCATAGTCAGTATATATAAAACTACCGATGTTTCAGTCCCTGTTGCAAGCGATCTCCTTCAGGGTGTTTTTGTTTACTGCTGAATGAGAAAACTTGGTTTCTTATATGCCACAGACAGATGGTGTAGCTATGGGCTCCCCTCTCTCGCCTATTGCATCAGACATCTTTATGGAAGCATTTGAAGAAACAGCACTCCAGTCCGCAGCACTATGCCCAGGATGTTGATTCCATTATGTTGATGATACTTTCAACATCTGGGCACATCGAGAGGACAAGCTACGAAATTTCCACCAAAACCTCAACCAGCAGTACTGCATTCACTGTGGAGATAGAAAAGAATGTGGTGCCGCCGTTCCACGAGATGGAAGTTCACAAAAAGCCTGATGCTAAATCGAGCCATAGAGTGTATAGGAAGCCAACTAGTACTGCATGCCTCCTCCCATCATCACCCTATGCAGAAGAAATCCACCCTGCACGCTTCAACCAAGAAGGCTCACAAGATCAGTGATAGGGAACATCTAAAGGGTGAACTATAAAACATAAAGTAAATTTTTTGTGCCAATGGTTATGGAATGAAAGTAATAGATAAAACTGTCGTGGCAAAGAATGATGCAGTAGAGGAAGAGCAAAAGGAAGCACAAAACATATGTTCAAGCTGTCACTGAACAGGTGGGCAGAATTCTCCTCCGAGCAGGCATCATGCCAATTTTCCGAAACAACAACAGAATAAAAGATGTATTTCACACAATTAATGGAAAATCTCATATAAAGATGTGAAACAATTACTAACAAAGAGATAGAGGGGCTGGCCAGTACTTACCTCAGCTCAGTACAGCCGATAGAAACACAAAAAACAACCGAAAATTTAAGTTCCTAGCTTTCGGAATAAATGTTCCTTCATCAGGGAGGAGAGAGGGGAAAGAAAGGGAAGAAGGGAAAGTGGATTTAGTTACTCACAACCCAAGTTATGAAGCAACAGGGAAAGGAACACAGGGAGGGTAGCAAGGATGGAGGCATGGTTGTCAGAGGGAAGCCAAAGATATTCTACTGTAGGTACTGTGCCAGCTTCAAACCAAAGAGGATGCATACAGAAGTAAAGAGGTGTATAGTATAAAGATGTATGATGAAAAGATGCATGAATGGCTAAAGAGGAAAGGGAAAGAGGAGAAGACTGAAAAGTAAATGGGAGTGAGGTTGTTTAACGTAGGTTCAGTCCAGGGGGATGGCGGGATGAAAGGATGTGCTGGAGTGCAAGTTCCCATCTCCGCAGTTCAGAGGGACTGGTGTTGGGTGGGAGAAGCCAAATGGCACATACGGTGTAGCAGGTTCCTAGGTCCCTAGAATTATGCTGGAGGGCA
Organism: Schistocerca gregaria; assembly: GCF_023897955.1. Taxonomy (NCBI): domain Eukaryota; kingdom Metazoa; phylum Arthropoda; class Insecta; order Orthoptera; family Acrididae; genus Schistocerca; species Schistocerca gregaria. Next base: position 428,424,412 of record NC_064922.1, read on the forward strand.
TGTTCCGCTACTGGGTATTGGACATCTCCTAGGCGGACAGTTCGTCTGTGTCCGTTCATGCGCTCAGCCAGTTTAGTTGTTGTCATACCAATGTAAAAGGCTGTGCAGTGCAGGCATGTCAGCTGATAAATGACATGTGTAGTTTCACATGTGACCCTGCCTTGAATTGTGTATGTTTTACCAGTAGCGGGGCTGGAGTAGGTGGTTGTGGGGGGATGCATGGGGCAGGTTTTGCAGCGGGGTCGGTTACAGGGGTAGGAACCGCTGGGTAGAGAAGGTAGTCTGGGAATATTGTAGGGCTTAACAAGGATGTTACGGAGGTTAGGGGGACGACGAAAGGCAGCTATGGGTGGTGTGGGGAGAATTTTGTCAAGGGATGATCTCATTTCAGGGGTTGACTTGAGAAAGTCATATCCCTGGCGGAGTAATTTATTGATGTATTCGAAGCCAGGATAATATTGGGTGACAAGGGGGATGCTTCTGTGTGGTCTGAGGGTAGGAATATTGTTGTTGGACGGGGAGGAATGTATAGCAATTGATTTTGGTGAAGCATGCATACTGGTGAAACAGCATCTTACTTTCAGGAGAAAGATTAGAGAGGCAATAGAAATAGACAAGTGACCGGCCAACATGAATGGAGAAGATGGCTACCGACTTCCAATGTCTTGGCTGCCATCAATAACAGCACTATGGGACAATAGCTCACATGAAGCAACACATCCAGACGCGTGGGATACCGCAGCAGCTGTAGATACACAGAGTACTGGCGTGCCTCGGCCGGCAGGAAAACAACACCACGTTACAGCTGCTGCCTGGTTTTCTATTCGCCGATTTCCACCAATCACAAGCAGTAATGCAAACACCAATCAAAACGCCGGGTTTCCACCAATGAAAATAAATAATAAAAACACCAATAAAGACTTCTAACAACCCTCCCCTTCATCCTAAACAGTGTGTCAGAATTAGATAACAGCTATGTCTGCAGGCATATAAGAAACAAAGTTTTCTCATTCAGCACTAAACTAAAACACCCTGAAGATGGTCGCTTGCAACAGGGACCAAAATCAGTAATTTTATATAAATATATCAAAAAAAGTTCTGCATCACCCCAGTTCCCAGAACTCCTGAAGATAACTGTTGACTGTGGATATTGTATCACAGGGACAGTCCCTTCCTGAAGTAGGAGTCTAACAATGGTGTACTTTAGTCTGCCTGGAAAGTTACATTGTGAAAATTATTCTTTAGCTGTGTACAGCAGCTATACAAAAAAACTGCTTTTAATATTTTAATTGAAGTGATTTAAAACTTTAGGAGGACTTTTGCTTTCAAAAAATTAATTATTTTCATGATTTCTCTGGAAATAGTTGGAATGATATATCAAATAGATTTTATGCTTGTGAGACTAACTGTTGCATATACCAAAATGCCTTATCTTTTCATCTGGCTGTGCTGAATTTCTCAATTACATTTTTAAATTGATTGTTAAAGAAGCTTGTGATATAACTGTATTTGTTTCAGACATGGATGAAACATGCTTTGCAACATCTACTGAAAAGGCATCTCCCACCAAATTAGATAAAGAATCTTCTGAAACAACTGTCACTGTCCTCAAAGTTAATAAAAATAAAATGCCTTCAAAGACAAGTGGTTCATCCCCCATAAAATTAGGCAAAAAAACTTCTGAAATGAATTCCACTGTTCACAAAGGCAGGAAAAATGTTAATAAAGACAGAATGCAGTCTGGGACAAATAGCTCAGCTACTATGAAAAGTACTTCACAGACAAGGAAGACCTCAAATAAACCAAAGTTGTCCAACAGTACTAAGGAAATGGAACCCTCAATTGAAGCAGACGAATTATCACCTAAATGCCAGAGCTCTAACAAAACTACGACACCAGCACCATCAGGAGAAGTTCTTTCAAAAGAAAGACCATGTAAACTAACTCTGTCCTCAAACTCAAAGGTGAATTTTTGTGTTGTTTAAGATGAAATGAAAACATGAGTTTGTAGGATATTGTAGTTTTACAAGTTAAGAGGAACATAAATAATTCTAGTTTCAGAACTGTGTTATCATGTAATTTCCTGGATTATCACTTTAGTCTGTATTTGTTGGTTATGATCAAACAATGGAAACTCCAAGTAGGAATATCGACAATGTAGGAAAAGACAGTTTGCTACTTAATGTAAAGAAGTAGCATACAGGCACAATTAAAAGACACTTACATAAAGCTTTCAGCCACAGTCTTCATCAGTAGAGAGAGACACACACTGTTTACACACACAAGCAGGCACACACATCCAGCCTGAGATGCTGGAGTTGGCAGTCATGTGTGTGTGAGGTGTGCCTGCTTGTGCTTGAATGGTGTGTGTCTCTCTTTATTGATGAAGGCTGTATCTGAAAGCTTTATGTAAGTATCTTTTTATTGTGCCTGTCTGTAACTTGACGTTGCTTCTTTACTGGTTATAAGTCAAAGTTGCTCTTTTTGTGGTCTGTTTCCAGTATTACATTAAACTGAGAATTCATTGAGCAAGAACTAAAAAAGAAATTGGGTATTACAATGAAGGAATTTTGAGTGTGTTACAATTTATATTTTTCTTACACTTATCATTTTCCATTGTTATTAACTTTATTTTCAATCTCATGGCTAAGAATTAGATATTGCTTGTGAACATTTAAATTGTATATATGTGAGTGATGAACTATCACAAATGATCATAAGTAAAAATAGGCATTACAGTTTAAAGAACGATGTCAGTTCTGCAGAGTGTAGATTCACATGTTGAAGCACAAACTCAGTTGCTGAAAGGCTTTGCTTCCCCATCTGATGTCCATGTACTGTCATGAAGACCAGCTTGAACACTGAATATAATTCAGACAGTACTTTTTACAGCAACTAATGCTTTTAAATAGAATTATATGTTATTTGTTTCTATAGGATATTTGAAATTCTAACTTTAGTATCCACCAGTGGTTCAGATGCCTCACCCAGCCCAAGAATTGATACGGAGGAAAAGTCAGAAGTGCTAAGGATTCATGCTACGGCACCAGCTTGCTCCTGTGGAATGCGCTACTGCTGCTGCTGCTGCTGGCTTGTCATGTGGACCTGTGTACTGATGTAACAGAGTCTGTTAAATACCATGGTCCTGCACTTGTCCAGCAGTACTTGCTATTCTCTTATGTGTATGATACATGCCATATATAGGAGAGTGATTGAGCTTGATTGTGTTTATATTTTTTCAGTTCAGATCGCTCCCTGGACTGTTTGTGCACACTTACGATTACTTTCACTGTACTCTGAACTTTGCGTTTCGTTAGCTGTTCACTTGATTAACTCTGCCATCATTGACCACACAACTGCCTGTTTATTCCTCTGGTCTCAGCATTGTCGCTAGTGTGAATGATCATTTACTGTGTTCTACTTATGATGAGTAGAAGAGAAAAGTAACCAATAATGACATCCTACAGGTGTCGAGATTTAATCTGTTGAAGAGTGGAGTCACTGACATGATCACATCAAACTGATGGACTGTATGTGTATCAGCTTACTATAATAATGTTATCAGCAAAAAAACACCGATATTGTTCAGCATGTTGTGTGCCAAAAACATATATGTTGAGTTTGAAATGGTGACTGCAGTGGAAAAGCGAAAAGAGATACAAAAGTGAAAAGAGGTACAGTATTTAGGACTACAGTACGAAAGGGAAAGAAAGGGAACTAGTAAATGTTTCAAGACCTAAAAAGGATTCGTTTCTAAAATTACACTTATTTTAAATATTGCAAAACATTTCAATTTTGGTTAACCTGAAGCAGACAACTGGCATTGTTTTCTTTGTTTTGTTGAGCAGGGTGTAAAATTGATATTCAAGTAGGGTTGAATATGCAAGAGCTGTTCAGGGAGAAGTGGAGAGGATGCCATGCGTCAAATATGAGAATCCTCTGTTGAGTTTCTATAATCTATTGTGGACCATTATCGTTATAAGTTAATTAACAGTGTGTGTTTACAGTAGAAATAAACATTTGTATAATTTGAGAGAACCAAGTAAGTGTTAATTATTGATCCATAATCTCCTTCCATGTCTTTTTTAGTTTGATAGGTTTCCCCACACTCTCATGTTCCTTAAAACCTTCCAAAATGTTAGTCTGTTGCAAAATACAGGCAGAGTTTTCTAGCACTGACTTCTTAACAATATTTGAATTTAACTTATAAAAAGATTCCTCCACTCATAGTTGAGCTAAACAAGAAGAGCTATACTGATGGTATCTTCTATGACAGAGCCAGGGTCTTTGTTTCTAAAAATTATAGAATACTGCTTGTAAAATTATGATAATGGTTCTCTTGTGCAGGGCTGAAGACATATATCCATGAGAAACACCAAGGTGTTTCTACTTTTTCAGTTTTGATTCTTTTTGTGCTTCCTCCAGTTGGGTACTTTTGTGCAAGAAAATGAATTGTGTATAATTTGGGCACAGTAGTAAAAGAAGTAAAAGAAGGAGTGCCCTAGGCCCTCACATTTTAAGGGTAGGGGAAGGACTGCTTTCTGGCTCTTGCACTTTTTTTGGGGGGGGGGGGGGGGATTGCTTAAAATTCCCCTACCCCCTTGTTTTCTTTCCCTCACCCCACCTTCTCCACTTCCAAGTAGCGAACCAACAACTTTATGTCAAGATGATTCTCACTCTGCAGCAGCATATGTGCTGTTTCGAAATTTTCTGACATTAAAGCTATGTGCTGGATCTCATGCAGGCTTGACTCACAATCTGCTCACACAGCTTCACTTCGGCCATTACGTCTCTCCTACATTCTTTCACAGAAACTCTTGTACATAGTTTTCTGGGCTAGCAGTCCTGGAAGAAATTATACTGCAGAGAAATGGTAAGTTGTGTTGGCAGAAGTGAAGCTTGGAAGAAGGTCAATGTCAGTCTGGAGTGCCTGCCAAAGGCAAGGTTCTGAATTTGAATCCAGATCTGCATATAGTTTTAATCTGCAAGGAAGTTGTAACAACTTTGCTACATTCAGTTTAATATGGGTATTGGTGTATCAATTTTAATAATACGCTGTATAGTAATTTTACATACCATGTGTGTGTGTCATATGTGATTGGAAAATTGCATTTTGTTTTAGAAATTGTGTGAAGTTTCAGTTTTATGCCCCAGAAACTTACAGTGGTACCTGATTACATTGCGAAGCACACACAGTTTATGTTTCATGTTTATTGTAAATAATTTATGGCAGTCCTGCCTGTTTCAAATTTTTCGTAAATAATTTATGGCAGTCCTGCATGAGCTGGTTGTATTTCTAGGTTGGATCACTTTCAGTTTATTAACAGTGTGTAGAATCTTAGTTTCCATACCACTATAAAGGATATGACTCTGACTTAATAACTTGTCACTCAAATTATGTCTGTAAAAATAGTCAGATTTTGTTACTCAAAAACTGTTTATTCCAATTATCTAAGAGTGTTGATTGCTACCTGAAACCTTTTAATATCTTCACCTGATGGTTCTGCCATACAATTCTGTATATTGACCTTTTTAATTTTATATGCAAATTAAGATAAAAAAGAATTCTAGGGTGACAGATTTTTCAGTTTCACTACATAACAACAGAGATGATGATTTCCAAAGTTTTAAAGGAAGCTGAAATCCAAATTGTCTGGTTTGGCAACTGAAAAGTTTAACCATGCTTTTACATACACTCTAATGAGGAAAATACAAATATTAAAAACTGAATTCCCTTCTTGTGGTGATAATGCAAATAAATATTTTCAAGCTGTAACGTTCCCTCTTTATGTTTATTTAGGTTTGATTTGTTTGATTGTTATTCTTTATTTCTATTATTCGGAATCTTTTTTTTTTTTATTAAATTGAGCCTGAAACTTATGTAATAAATACTTCACGTGAAGTACGATTTGCAGCATAAACAAAAATTAATTTTGGAAATGTAATCCACTGAATATTAAAAGTAAAGCTTTTGAACAACGCGCGTGACTGACTAGATACATTCAGAGGGTACGTACATTCGCGTGCGAGTGGTTGCGGTCTGGTGAAAAATTTTCATTGTGAAATAATTTCGTCGTAACACACTCGGAGATTGCGAACGTACATTCAGAGTAGAGGCACGTACGTTCTATCATTCCCCGTGGCCTGGGTAAAAGAATGGCAATTATTTAAATCTAAGAGTATTTCTTTTGCATCGGACTAGTATTTTTATAAGAAAAAGAAAATTGCAGGTTCTGAATGTCTCGGCAAAACGAATCGGAAGTAATTTTAGCGGCCACGAAAGGAAAGTAGAGAGCACAATCACGTACCTCTATTGTTGAGCAGCGCCGTTTTGAAGATCTTCGGTTCCATCTATAACTCGCCTTCTCTGCTTAACATAAATACTCCATAGGCATGGGAATAAGGCTTGTTGTGCGATGAAAATAATATAAAACACATCTTGCGTCTTTTAACTCATTCATTTACCACACACACACACACACACACACACACACACACACACACACACTAGTAATTAGACAGTACGACATCCCACCAGCCCATCAGAACAAAAAGTAGTCGTTCATACAAGAAATAAAAAACGAAGGGCGAAATTGTTCCTATGTCTCTCAAAGATAAAAAGTTTACCAGATATTTCTCTGGTGTGTCACTGGAACAATTTTTCAGCACCTCTGCGATTAAATCACAATATTTTCAGTTCCTTTACAAAGCAATAAATACCTTTTTCATCCAGCTTGCATAATCAATAGCTCCAGAAGACAGGATTAATTCTAAAAATTCTCTGTAGTCCTCTGTAGAAATGTTCCTTGGCCTTTTCATCAATTCCAGTTGGGTATTTAATTAACATGGATTTCAGACCAAATGTTCTGATATTCTGTTAACATCTCTGTTTGCACATCCCATCTTTTCCTTAAAAATATTTCTGAGATTGTTTTACATATGTTATACCTGCAAGGTAAATGCAAGACATTTTTTCTAAAAAAATTCAATTAAAACACACTCACTTCTAAAAAGACCCCACATTTGATGCTGTTGTGGCAGAAACTGCATTAACTTATAACTGAAAATCCTGTTCAGCAAGAATTTCATAGGCAGTTGTTGTCTGCTCCTATCAGCTCTCAGACAGTAATGCAGACACTCTTAAGAAATTTCCCACAAAGACTCACAGGAAATCTGTCAATGACATTGTAACCTATTAATGCAGGAATCAATTGACCATCCCAATGATCAATAGCAGCCTGCAGTTTCCTATCCGTAAATTGATTCTTTATTTCAGTAATCTTCTCCTCTCAACAATTGTAAATAGTTCTATTTGATCGCAAAATTTTCAATAATTTAACTCACTTCTAATTTTAATTGAAATTTTTTGAGGACCTCTTGTATTTCTTCCTTCAACAATAGCTATCAGAATGTAACTGTTGTCCTGTAACTGATCATGCAATTATTAAAGGCTGCAGAAAGCTTAGATGCTTGATTCCATTATTTCAACAGGTTGATCTGCAAGGGGGAGGAAAAAACTGATTAATAGTGAGTCAAATAACTGAAATATGTATTAAAAACTGCATTGATGAGTGATGATGAGTTTTCCTTTCAAGTTATTTTTAGATACATTTATGTGTTAGCCTGAGTTATGATTACTTGTTGAATTTCATATTTTCTTTGTTGTTATCCCTTCACAGCTGCCCCTGATTGCTCAGAAACTCTTCTCTCTTTCTTGTATTTTTTAGTGAGCCAGTTCAAAAGATGAGTTGATTATCACAATCTGTTGTGTTTCTGTGTGTGGCAGCAATTACAGGGATACGATTATCACAATCTGTTGTGTTTCTGTGTGTGGCAGCAATTACAGGAATACCTGTACAAAGTGATTTTTCGAAAATAATAAAAGATAGAAAAAAGTAGGTAGATTGTAGTTTTACTGCACTAATTTGAGGTCTGTTGTTGCCTGAGAATTTATGGCCATTTTAAAATCACCACATAGATGGAGTTTGCTATTTTGTTTCTTTATTGCCACTTTTGGTGTCCAATACCTTGGCAGTAATTGTTCTACCACACCTTGATCATGTAACCTGTAGATTTCTGTTTTTGCAATGTCTTTTCAGTCACAGGGATTGGTGAGAGCTTAAAAGAATTTTGGTGCTGCTGGTAGCTTCATGGTCAGGTCAACTGTAGAGTTGTTTCCTTACCTGACTTGCATAAAGTAATGCTGGAAAAAAACTATATAAGTCATCTAACACTTTGAAAGGGTTGTTATCAGATGTTTTCTGGATGGAAACTGACAAGCCATGAAGGTGTCTTAACATGAAGAAGTAGATTGTATTTTCTTTTGTGATACACTTCTGCATGATGGACCAGTGGTGATTAATATATAAATTGGAATATCTTGATTTTTGTACTCAATTGGATAATGTTGTGTGCCAGACACTGTTGAAGATGCTAGACAAGTGTAAGAATCCAGATTAATCAACTTCAGTGAAGGATTGGTTCAATTGGAAATTGTGAATGATAACCATAATATGGCTACTATCCTTCAGTCACAAGTAAAAACACAACACCTGAGAGCAGACACAGTCCAAGTGGCTGCTCCAGTTCCACACTCATGAATTTTTTAAGCATTGAAACAGTATGGCTGTATTGCTGCTGGCTCATTTCATTTAAAATCACCCAAAATAAATATATCTCGTTGCCATCATGTCACAGATATTTGTAAAAATTTGGTGTAAGCAAGTGATAAATTTTTTTTTCCAGATTTTTTGATTAAAACTGTAGTCAGGGGGCTATTTTGAAATGTGTAGCATTTTCTCCATGTGGCAACAGTACGAAAAGTAGGCTGAAAGTTTTTAACTACTATAACTCCCTTATTTATAAATCAGTTTTATTCAATTTGGTGTCATTGGAAAGATAAAAGAACCAACTATATCACTAAACTATAAAAATGCTGCAACTGTGCATATAAATATGTGCAAATCTGTAATTAATGTCATTTTAAAAAAAGTATTTACTAACTTCATGAATTTTTTTCGTAAAAATCACAAGTTTCACCATTTTAAATTTTGCCCCAAGAATTCCTATGGTATATTAAAAACAAAGATTACCAGACTTACCAAGCGGGAAAGCGCCGGTAGACAGGCACACATATCCATCCGTACATATACCTTTGGTATATGGATATGTGTGTGTGTGTGTGTGTGTGTGTGTGTGTGTGTGTGTGTGTGTGTGTGTGCGCGAGTATATACCTATCCTTTTTTCCCCCTAAGGTAAGTCTTTCTGCTCCCGGGATTGGAATGACTCCTTACCCTCTCCCTTCAAACCCACATCCTTTCATCTTTCCTTCTCCTTCCCTCTTTCCTGACGAAGCAACCGCCGGTTGCGAAAGCTTGAAATTTTGTGTGTTATTTTATTGTGCCTGTCTACCAGCGCTTTCCCGCTTGGTAAGTCTTGGAATCTTTGTTTTTAATATATTTTTTCCATGTGGAAGTTTCTTTCTATTTTATTTACATCATTAATTATAATTCCTATGGTCATACATATTAACGTAAAAAAATCAGAAAGATGTTTGTTCTGTTTAATCATTTAAAACAGAAAGAAAATAAATAATAATATACACGTTTCATTTTGTGACTCTTACCTAGTGGTCATAAATGATGATCAGTTCTCATAAAACACTTTCATAAAATTCTAAAAAGCATTGATTCTGTCAAACAAATTTTCAATGGACAATATTATGTCTGATTCAAAAGTATATAAACTACTAGTACTTGCGCTTGCACTAGGAGCAGGCAGTCATTAAAATGTTTTCATAAGGTATCCAGCAAACATCAGTGTGAAGTAGCCATGAATTACTTGAGGAAGGGCCACTTGGACTCATGAACTTGACTTTTGCATCTCTGTGTTCTTCACTTATCTCTAGAATTTTTCCAACTCACCATTGGTTATCGTAGATAGCTCCGACAAATGTTTCTTGTTTAATTGTGTTAGAGGCAGTGTTTTGAATTCCATGAGGAACTTGAATGAATTTAGTAGATGATGAAACATGCCTTATCAGCAACTTGATGAAACACGCTTTATCAGCAACTTGTTTTCATTCAGTGGTTTGAAAAAATGATTCACTCTTGTCCCAGGAATGGTAGAACCATTCTTGTAACATGTTCGAGAACTTTGTTATCCCCTCTGTTGTAACATGGAAGATTTCTATTCCTGGAACATGAGTTTTGGCAAATGTAAACAGATCTTTTGGACTGAAAATGTGATTGTCATATGGGCACTGTAAACTTGCTCTTGTTGCTAACGTTTAATAGTACCACCAACTCCATCACATGCATTTTTGCTATGACTAGTGGCAAAAAAATTCCATTTTGCAGTTACTCCATGATCTTGCTTGTGATGGCACAAATTTAAAAAGTTCTTAAAGTTTTTATATTGTGCAGAACTGCCATCACTGAAGTACATGACATGCTGGATGTGTGGTAATTGTTCCAATACATAAGTGAGAGCAGTTTTCTGGGAAACAGAATGTGTTTTTATCATGTTGCAAACAGTCACTTATACAACACAATGACATTGACTTAATGCAATCATCTGTTTTAAAGTACACCACAAAAGGAAGAGGGGTTACTTGAATGTTCTGGTAGTGAAATCCTTGTGCAGCATCCTGAAGCAAACAGGTATAGTTCTCTGCAAAATCCACTATGATGATAAATGTAGTATAAGAGAGGGTTTCTTTGCTTGATTTGAAGTAGTGACTGTGATATTTTGATACATAATGATGTTGTGTTAAGTTTTGATGTTTTTGGATGAGCTACTTAACAAATTCATCGGTTGTCTTTATTAATGTCTCCAGTGTAGGTCGATCAGTTTGCATCCATTGTTTGAATACAACATTTTTCACAATCTTGTAAGGACTCCAGCTCCATTAAAAAATTGCGCAGTTCATATTCGTCAGGAGACCGAGAACAGCGATGCAGCACGCACTCCTCGTTTTCCAGATTGCAAAAAAGTTTCTGTAGATGTTCAGTGTATGGTTCTTTCACATGTGCAGCATGCATTAACAGTTTTACGTTTTGGTGATACATGCATACGCATACATTATGCATTCCACAACTGTTTACAGTAACACATTATTTTGGCCTAAGTTCACAAAATTTAGTAACAATAATTTTATCTTCAGGGTATTTTTCTCTGAAAGCTAAGTATACATCTTTCAGATTATGTAAAATTAGTCTTTTTGTCTTATACACTCTTTTGCCATTTTCTGAAGGGACAGACAGACAGACAGTCTTATTTATTTGCAGAAATGCGACTTATGTCATCTTCACAGTAAAAATTCTGGACACGTTTTTCCACATCCTTACCTATTCTGTTTCCCACTTTATAACTCCCTTTTGACAAAATACCATCTTCTTTTAGCAATACCCTCGATTTCTTCACCATGTATTCGGTAATGTTAAAAACATTTGGAACTTTTCTTTACTCTATAAAGCTGGTGCTAAGGTAAGTATTTGTAGTTTTTCTTTAACAGAACTTCTGCTGAATTTCTTTTTAAGTTTTTGCATTAAAATATTACAGTCTGTACATTCAGCACTGCTAGTTTTTTCATTCACATTTTTCACTGGAAAATGTAGCACTTCTGATGCTGTTTGCTGTAATTTTAAAGCTAAGCGACGTGACTTGGATTGAATGTATTCTGGACATGTGTCTTTTGCTCTCTTGGTAACCTTAAATTATGAAATTTCAACTAGTTCACAAATTTCATTAAGTTTTTGAGGAGCTGTAGATGGATCTTGTGTATATTCTTGATCTTCAACTTCACATTCATCCATCCCTGGAAGGTTATCCCCCATAGGAGATAAAATGTCCTTATGGCATGTATTGCACAGCTTGGTACCTGGGATAAGTCCAAGTGTTTTATATTTCCTTGCCATGGTTAAAGAAATGGGTTTCAAAGATTTCTTAGCAGTCTTTTTACCATGCTTCTTAAAAGGGTCGCAGCGAATTCTTTGTCTGTCTTCAAATGTTCCCAAATAGAGCCTTTTGTGAGAAGAACAAACACACTCAGTATTTTCACAGGTGCTTCTTAGCTTCAATAATTCAATATCAGCTTGATTCAGACTTGACATATCTATTAAATCAAGCTCTTCACTGCTACTACTTTTCTTTTGACACATAACTGCTGACACAAAACCTAAAGAACATTTGTTTTCCATTGTGATTTTTTATCAACTGTGTATGTTGCAGAAAATAACTGGGTGGTTTGAAACTTTTTCTTGTTCTTTAATTACCAAGCAGAATGGCTCCTTATGTAAGAAGAACAAAATCAAGACAAATAAGTCCTTCAGATATATAAAGTGCACAGACACACAAAAACCTAGCACACACAGCCTGTGTTGCATGTGAATGTTGCTGCTAGACTGAATTTTTCATTGTTGTTTCATGTATTGTTGATTAGCTATTTGAAGCAATTAATTATTACGGCAAGTAAAGATCTAACAATAGAGGGCAAACACCCTTTTGATTTTTTTATGTTGAAAAGTTTGGCAGTAGGAATTATTTGAAACAAAAATTCAGATGATAACAAAGGTGAGAAATTACAGTAATTACAAATTTTCAAACATTTATTGCTTAGACACAGCACTTTAATAATTTTTTTTTATTATAACTCTATTCTTTTACTTTCCAATGACACCAAATTGAATAAAATTGATTCATAAATAGAAAAGTTATAGTGGTTACATATTTACAAGGCACATCGTTTCTCAACGCGGCACTTCGTTTCTCAACGCCAGTTTGGTAGAAGGGGCCAACATTTCAAAATGGTCTCCTAATTACAATTTTGGTCAAAAAACTCCAGAAAAAATATTTTAACCCTAACTCATTATGTACATTCCTACACCAAATTTTCAGAAAAATCTGTGACATAAGGACAACGGCCACTGGGTGCTTTCACATGAAATTACCCTGCTAAGAAAATGAAGTTCAACTTCTGGCTGCCAACTGTTGACCCTCCTGGCCCTCTGTCACACAAGAGCCACCAAGATGGTGAGGCACTCCAGTACTGTTTTTTAAAACCAAACTACATGAGTCTAAATTTCACGACTTGCTAAAAATAAATAAAAAATGCCCATATCAACAAGTGTGTACATTTAATTACCACGCAACATATCAAAATAAGCATAGCAGTTATCAACAAATACATTGAATGATGCTGCCATGCACTACTTCAAGATGAGTAAAACATAATGTAGAAATAACCGTGTCACATTAAAAAGGTGCACGTACTTCTGTTCTTCCTTGTGATACACTCAGTTTATAGTTAAGAAATACCAGATTTTAGTTATGACTGTTTTAGATAGTGGCCTGATTTAATCTTCCGACATAATACAAATCTGGCACATAAATGTTATTTGAAATTAATGCTAAATATATGTTGGGTAAGGTATAAGGGAACATATGCTGACATTATGCTATGAGTTTCTGTGGATTACATTCTACTATGATTCATTCGATCGAAACATATTAATCAAAGTCTTCATTACTCTAGAATTATAAGAGTTTCAGGTAAACCAAGTTATTATGTGCTTACTGTTCATATAAGCTTCAGTATGACATGCCAATGTTGAGTGTAGCTGCCTTGGTTTGCCAGTAGTTTAATTTTAAGAGACCATAAAACGAAGTACAGTACTTTCAATGTATTCTCAAGTTAAATTCAGTACCTGGAAGTGTCACTTGGCCAAAGATGTGCACATCTTCCCTAGCTGTCGATTTACCCTGTCGCCAAAGTCCTTCGTGGGCTGTCTTGCTGCCATGTGGCTTGCCAGTATTCCACAAAGAGAAAGAACTGCAGAACATCGCAGGGTGTGGTTGCGTAGAATAGGGAAAAGGACCAGTTCTCTTATGAATCAGCCTAAACTGTGTGAGGTAAGAAATTGGACCTACGTAAAATTGTTGTGCCCTACCAAGGAATGATACCACTTTCTTCCACTGAGCTGAACTGTGGTAGAGTTATTCAAGTAAGCACTGAAAAAAAGTTTAAATAAAGGGCCTCCCATACATTCATCTTGTATTTTTTTTTCTTTTTTAAGCTTCATTTTGCAACTGATCAACTCAAATATAATCGAAATGATGGTGTTAGTAAGCTAAAGCCAAATGCTTTACCATCAATTTTCAGCCAGCATCCTGCAAAGAAAGAAAGACAGTCATTCTGAATTTTACTGTCTTACATTTACAAAAAGTTCAATCAAATGAAAATCTGCATTGTTCAGACCCATTATTTGTTTACACTGTTATGCCTGTTACACATTTAAAATAATTATAATAATAAACTCGGATGAGAACTGAATCCACGCAAAACACTTTGTACTTCACCAATATTACTGCCTGCACTGAATAGGATCCACTGACTGTCATGTGAATACGCAACTCATGGGTTCAGTAGCATCAGGTTATCTTTTCAGATCAGTGTCCACTCTGCTTGTAGCATAACGATGTACATAACGGGGCAAATAAAAGCAGCTCTGACGAGTGGATGAGACTGGATGTGAATGTACATATATAAACACACATCATCACATGAACAGCACGTGTGTGCACACCACATGATCCACACAAGTTCACACTAGTGCTGGACGTGTCAGTGTGAATGGAACACTGGAAAAGGCCAATTGTACTCACAGTGGAGCAGTGGGTGTTCATTTTGGAAAGTTATATGGTAACAGTCATATTATCAATTGTTTACTGAGAAGTTTAATGGTGTAAAGTGCCAGCAAATAGTGCCATGCAACACTTAATCCGAAAATGGCGTCAAACTGAATCTGTTTTGAATAAGTCAAAAACTATCCCGAAACATGCCCACACACCAGAAAAATGTGGCTGTAGTTCACCAGAAAATGCTCTGTAGTCTTAGGAAATCAACCAGATACCTATCTCAAGAGACCAGCATATCACATTGATCATGTGGACATGGCTGACAATATACTGTCCTGTTGCTCCATTGTAGTTTTGTTTTCGTATTCATTACAATGGTATATGTACTCTTGAAGAAGCATAATTAACTTGTTCAGATGGCAACAAAATCGCAACACAGCAACAAGAGTATATGTATGGAAAATGTAAAATGAGATTGTAAATAATTGTATATGGATGCTAACTCAAGTGCCAGCACATTAAAATAATTATTTATTATTATAACTCGATCTCCTCATTTGCTTCCTAATAATGAAAGATGTAAACATTAACATAATTATAATCTAAAATTTTTGTTTGTGGCACATTTGTCAAAAACGTGTAGTTCCACAAGTGTTATGTTACTGTATCAAACAATGGAAATCCAGGATGGAATATAATAATATAATGAATTGTCCCAGGTGTCAGAGACTGTGGTCATGTGCATGTGAGCTGCGTTTGTGTGTGTGTGTGTGTGTGTGTTTGTGTGTGTGTGTGTGTGTGTGTGTGTGTGTGTGTGTGTGGAGAGGGGGTGGGGGGGTGTTGTCTATTATTTACAAAGGCCTTGTTGGTTGAAAGCAAACTTTCCGACAGTTATATTATTCTGCCTTTCTGTGACTAAGCATTTCCGCTATATGGTTAGTAGCAACTTTCGTTATATTGCTATGTTACTATATGTTATTTCAAAGTAATTGTAAATGCTTGTTGCTAAAATTTTTGACAGCATTTAAATAAGGTATTAAACATTCCTTGTCACCAAAATTTATTATGATTTCATTCCTACTAACAAGGAATTTCGAGAAATTATAGCGTACACAGGGGTTTACCAACAATCATTCTTCCCACAGGCCATTTGTGAATAGAACAGGGTAGGAGGGATCAGTTAGTGATACCAGAAGTCCCCTCTGCCACACACCATTATGTGGCTTGTGAAGTATGATATACGTAGGTTGGAACTTAAATAGTGGCAACACTGCTGTGGAGACACTATCCAATGGAATTAATATTGTCGCAAATGGACTCACCCATCCTACGTCACTGGCATGCGCACAATGGAGGGAAACACAGTCACTTGTGAGTGATCGTTCTAATGTAACGGTGTCACTACGTTTTTGAAACAGGAACAGTGGATTTGGATCAAAACTGAATGTGCCAGAGGTCGTACAGCACGACAGTGTCATCAAGGTCTTCAAGTGGCGTGCAGGGAATTGGGTTTGTACAGAACATGGCACGTTGGGTAAAAGCCTTCAACGAAGGGCAACAAACTGTGGCAGACTTGCATCGGGCAGGTCATCTTAGCGTCTCTGAAGAAGAAGTGCATGCTGTTGCTGTGTTAGTGAACAATAATCAATGTCATACGATTCATGAGTTCGCCCACGAAACTGGATTAGCACATATGACTGTTCTTCGCATGCTGAAGGAATGCCTGGGCTTGTGAAAAATTGCATCATGATCGGTTCTGCGTGCCTTGTTGGAAATGCAGATATGGATGCATTACGATGCTGCTCAGGTGCACTTGGAGCACTATGAGTGAGAAGGAGAGGCTTTCTTATGCTGTATCGTAACACTGGCTATGATATGGGACACATCGTATGAGCCAAAACTGAAACGCCAATCCAATGAATGGATCATTAGGGGTTGCCATGAAAGTCGAAAGTGTGTCAAAGCCCCAGTATGGTGAAAGTTATGGTGATTCTCATGTACAACTGTGATGGTGTTATCCTAACGCGTTATGTTCCTCCACAGCCGGCTATTAATGCACAGTATTACTGTTTGTTTTTGGAGCATCACCTGCGACCACCTTTGCGAAAGAAGCCGCGACTGTGCAACTCACACATAACTTTGCATGACAATGCGCGGATGTATACAGCGCAAGCTGTGGCTGCTCTGTTCAGTCGCTGGGACTGGGAAGTACACTACCACCCACCATACTCCTCAGAATTAAGTCTTTGTCACTTTGATTTGATTCCGAAGATGAAGGAACCATTTCGTGGCATTCACTTCAGAACAGTTCCAGAGATTCTACATCTACATCCATGCTGACGGCCCATGGTGGATGGTACTTTGAGTACCTTTATCGGTTCTCCTTTCTATTCCAGTCTCATATTGTTTGTGGAAAGAAAGATTGACAGTATACCTCTGTGTGGGCTCTAATCTCTCTGATTTTATCCTCATGTTCTCTTCGCGAGATATACGTAGGAGGGAGCAATATACTGCTTGACTCCTCGGTGAAGGTATGTTTTTGAAACTTCAACAAAAGCCCGTATCGTGCTACTGAGCGTCTCTACTGCAAAGTCTTCCACTGGGGTTTATCTAGCATCTCCGTAACGTTTTCGCGATTACTACATGATCCTGTAACAAAGTGCGCTGCTCTTCGTTGGATCTTCTCTATCTCTACTGTCAACCCTATCCCACACTGGTGAGCAATATTCAAGCAGTGGGCGAATAAGTGTACTGTAACGTACTTCTTTTGTTTTCAGATTGCATTTCTTTAGATTCTTCCAATGAATCTCAGTCTGGCATCTGCTTTACCGACGATCAACTATTATGATCATTCCATTTTAAATCACTCCTAATGCCTACTCCCAGATAATTTTTGGACTTAACTGCTTCCAGTTGCTGACCTGCTATATTGTAGCTGAATGATAAAGGATCTTTCTTTCTGTGTATTCGCAGCACATTAAACTTGTCTACATTGAGATTCAATTGCCATTCCCTGCACCATGCGTCAATTCGTTGCAGATCATCCTGCATTTCAGTACAATTTTCCATTGTTACAAGCTTTCGATATACCACAGCATCATCCACAAAAAGCCTCAGTGAACTTCCGATGTTATCCACAAGGTCATTTATGTATATTGTGAACAGCAATGGTCCTATGACACTCCCCTGCGGCACACCTGAAATCACTCTTACTTTGGAAGACTTCTCTCCATTGAGAATGACATGCTGCGTTCTGTTATCTAGGAACTCTTCAATCCAATCGCACAATTGGTCTGATAGTCCATATGCTTTTACTTTGTTCATTAAATGACTGTGGGGAACTGTATCGAATGCCTTGCGGAAGTCAAGAAACACAGCATCTACGTGGGAACCCGTGTCTATGGCCCTCTGAGTCTCGTGGACGAATAGCGCGAGCTGGGTTTCACACGACTGTCTTTTTCAAAACCCATGCTGATTGCTACAGAGTAGATTTCTAGTCTGCAGAAAAGTCATTATACTCGAACATAATACGTGTACCAAAATTCTACAACTGATCGGCGTTAGAGATATAGGTCTACAGTACTGCACATCTGTTCCACGTCCCTTCTTAAAAACGGGTATTACCTGTGCCCTTTTCCAATCCTTTGGAACACTACGCTCTTCTAGAGACCTACGGTATACCGCTGCAAGAAGGGGGTCAAGTTCCTTCGCGCACTCTGTGTAAAATCAAACTGGTATCCCATCAGGTCCAGCGGCCTTTCCTCTTTTGAGTGATTTTAATTGTTTCTCTATCTCTCTGTCGTCTATTTCGATATCTACCATTTTGTCATCTGTGCGACAATCTAGAGAGGGAACTACAGTGCAGTCTTCCCCTGTGAAACAGCTTTGGAAAAAGACATTTAGTATTTCGCCCTTTATTCTGTCGTCCTCTGTTTCAGTACCATTTTGGTCATGAGTGTCTGGACATTTTGTTTTGATCCACCTACCGCTTTGACACAAGACCAAAATTTCGTAGGATTTTCTGCCAAGTCAATACATAGAACTTTACTTTCGAATTCATTGAACGCCTCTCGCATAGCCCTTCTCACAATACACTTCGCTTTGTGTAATTTTTGTTTGTCTGCAAGGCTTTGGCTATGTTTATGTTCGCTGTGAAGTTCTCTTTGCTTCCGCAGCATTTTTCTAACTCGGTTGTTGTACCACGGTGGCTCTTTTCCATCTCTTGCGACCTTGCTTGGCACATACTCATCTAAATGCATTTTGTACGATGGTTTTGAACTATGCCCACTGATCCTCAACACTATCTGTACTTGAGACAAAACTTTCATGTTGAGCCGTCAAGTATTCCGAAATCTGCTTTTTGTCACTTTTCCTATACAGAAAAATCTTCCTACCTTTTTTAATATTTCTATTTACGGCTGAAATCATCGGTGCAGTAACTGCTTTATGATCACTGATTCCCTGTTCTGCATTAACTGTTTCACATAGTTCGGGTCTGTTTGTGACCAGAAGGTCTAATATGTTATCGCCACGAGTCGGTTCTCTGTTTAAATGCTCAAGGTAGTTTTCAGATATTGCACTTAAAAAGATTTCACTTGATTCTTTGTCCCTGCTACCCATTGTAAACGTTTGAGTCTCCGAGTCTATATCCGGCAAATTAAAATCTGCACTCAGGGCTATAACATGGTCGGGAAATCTACTCGAAATATTTTCCAAATTTTCCTTCAGGTGCTCTGCCACAGCAACTGCTAAGCCAGGGGGCCTAAAGAGACAGCCAATTGCTGTGTTTGAGCCTGCTTTAACCGTGACCTTCACCCAAATTATTTCACATTTCAGATCTCCGTCAATTTCTTTCGATACTATTGTACTTTTTATCGCTATAAACACGCCTCCCCCTTCACTGTCCAGCCTGTCTCTGCAGTATATCCTCCAGTCTGAGTTTAGAATTTCATTACTGTTTACATCCGGTTTCAGCCAACTTTCCGTCCCTAGTACTATGTGGGCATTGTGACCGTTTATTAATGAGAGCAGTTCTGGGACCTTTCTGTAGATGCTCCTGCAGTTTACTATTAGCGCATTACTATTGTTATTCCCAGTTTTGCCTACTACTACCTTGTCACGTCTCAGGAGGCATCTTGTCAGGCCTAGAGAGGGAATTCTCTAACCTCAAAAACCCACATGTGCGCTGCACACGTACTCCGCTATCCTTGTAGCAGTGCACGCCTGACCTATTCAGGGGGACCCTACATTTCTCCACCCTATAGCGGAGGTCGAGAAATTTGCACCCTAGATCTCTGCAGAAGCGTCTGAGCCTCTGGTTTAAGCCTTCCATTCGGCTCCAAACCAGAGGACCGCGATCAGTTCTGGGAATGATACTACAAATAATTAGCTCAAATTCCACCCCACGAGCGAGGCTTTCCTCCTTCACCAAGTCCACCAATTGCCGTTGTGAAGTGAGGGTGACCTCTGAACCCAGATGACAGGGGTCATTGGTGCCGACATAAGCAACAATTTGCAGTCGGGTGCACCCAGTGCTCTCTATCGCCGCCGGCAGGGTCTCCTCCACACCTCGGATGAGACCCCCCGGCAAGTAGACAGAGTGAACAATGGCCTTCTTCCCCGACCTTTCTGCTATCCCCCTAAGGAGCTCCATCAGCTGCCTAATGTTGGAGCTCCCAATCACTAATAAACCCCTCCCCCTGTGTGCCTGCTCGGACCTTGCTGAAGGAGCGGTCACATGTCCATTCACAGGCTGAGCGAGCGATGCCACATGGCCAGCCTCCACATTGACCCTCCACCTCTTGTGCCTGCTGAACCTGCCACTCCCCTTGGGGAGAGGGTGGCCCAGTTGCGCCCAGTACTCGCGAAGATGTCTCGACAGCAGGGACCGTGGGCAAAGCATGTAACACCTGGGGTGTACCATGCGACACACCAGACTCCCCACTGCTGCTACACTCCAAGGCAGCAGCCTGAAGATGGTTGACTGCGGTCATCAACACATTCAGCTGTTCGCGAACAGTGGCCAGCTCCTCCTGCGTCTGTTCACAGCAGTCACACATCCTATCCATCGTAAGAAATCAATTTACTGTAGAGGGTTAATCAACTTTTAACTAGACTGCTAATTCACTAAAGGCGGCTGATAGCTGACTAAACTGTGGTTCCTAGACACTTCTTGTTGAAAACAATGAAAATAAGTACTACTCTGGACTGTATTCAAAACACACGCTAGTACTACTGGCACTACAGCTGACTAAAGAGACTCTCTCTGACTGTATTACTGTTTTCAAAACAAACACGAAATCTATGGAACACTATTACTACTAGTCAAAAATTAAAGCTTCCTAAAAGCAAAAACACACACAAGAAGGAGTGACAAGTAAGAAAAATATGGTTAACACTTAAATTAATGTAGCTCGCTGCACAGCAGATGTGAAGCAGACGGCAGTTACGATGACCCTGACACTGCTGGCACTATGATTGACTAAAGGGACTCTCACTGACTGTATTGAGAACAAACACGAAAGCTATGGAACACTATTACTAGTACTTGAAAATTAAAGCTTCCTAAAAGCAAAAACACTTGGAAGAAGAAGTGACAAGTAAGAAAAATACAGTTAATACTTAAATTAACGTAGCTCGCTGCACGGCAGATATGAAGCAGACGGCAGTTACGACGACACTGACACTACTCGACAGGCAGTAGACAGCTCCATTTACACCATCAACTGAACAGGCTCTGCTAATGGTATACTACACCTTCCACATCGCTGGCAATGGGTTCTACACAACACTGGTGACTACTTTGAGGGACAGTAACAGGTGCAAACATGTAACTCTTTTGTATCAGTTGTGAATAAATAGATGCCACTATTTAAGTTCCAACCCTCATAGAAGTAGAAATGAAAGAATGTGCGTAAGAATTTGTCATGGTAGAAGGATTACAAATTCTATCATGTTGTCTGCTCTGTAGTTGTGTTATTTAATGACAAAAAACTGTGCTGCAGTGCGTATTTAATTACTACACTATTGTTTGCACCTTCACTTCCATCAGAAAGTGATTATAAACTCATTTAAAAGCTGTGGCCTTTATTGCGCTATGGGAGCATGCCAGCTGCTTGGCCCAATAATGGCAGCTACCGTTGAGTTGGCACTACTTCCTTCATACAGGGCTTTACTCCGGCCAACGCTTCTGCACCACTGGAACGATTTTCCGGAAAAGTGGGTCAGTGGCCATGGTCATTGCTTGCAACCTCTAGTGACTCAGTGGAAAATCCAATAGGGTTTGCTACAAGGCATCATCCAACGCAAACATGAGAACCTCCTGCTGATTGAGCTGTGGACCAGGTCTCACCAGCAGCTTTGATAGTGCATCAGCACGCTGGGTGATAGAGTTATAATGAATGTCATCACAGTACTTACTGAGAAAGAGAACCTACCTCTCCAATTGGCAAGGCGCCTTGGAATGAGGGCTGAAATGGAAGCCAGTGGCTTGTGGTTGGTGATGAGGAGGAACCCCGCCCCATGCGAAAAAACATGAAACTGCAAAAGTAATAACTGGTGCTTTCTTTTCCGCTTGTGAATAATTACATTGCACTGCAGAAATCGTCTTCAGTTTGTAGATGATGTGCTGCTCTGAGCCATCCAGATTCCTATGGGACATGACCACACCAATGCCATATTGAGATGTGTCACAGGCCAGACAGGCAGCAGAGCACAGACACTGCTTGAAACAGTGGAAAGCCCATTGACAACCTGGAGACCAGTCAAACTTAATACCCTTCTGGCAATGCTGGTGAAGAGGATGGCAGATGTGTGACCCAGGGGATGAACTGAGCATAATAGAAAACATTACCCACAAAAGTCTGGAGCTCCTTCAGGACTTGGGCACTGGGAGATCATGATAGCTTTACTGTGGTCATCTGTCAGGATCCCAAACAACTACACTTTTCTGCTTCACAATCTAGGCCTTTCTCCAGGAGGAGTTTGAAAACTGACAGAAAGTTTCGTAGGTGCTCCTCTCTGGTATAGTTTATTATGTAGATGTCATCAAGATAATTGAAGCTATAGGAAATGCCCTAAATCAACTGCTCCAAATACTGTTGATAAATTCCCAGCATAGATGAGAGTCTGAAAGGCAGGCAATTAAACTGGTGAAGTCCAAAGTTGGCATTCAGGACAAAGAAAGTATGTGAGACTGTGTCCAATGGCAACTGCGTGTATTCATCATGTAAGTCGATGCATGAAAAATACTGGTTTCCTGACAACTTCACCAACAACTCTTCTTATCACAGAATTGTATTTGAATCTGTGATATGTTGTGCACTGACTGTCTGTTTGAAATCACTGCAAAGGCACATGGTGGCATTGGGTTTTTGAATCACCAAAGTGGTGGTCCACTGAGCCGACAAAACAGGATAAGTGACATATTGATCATGCCAAGACTACAGCTCTGCCTTTACCTTGTCATGCATCATGAAGGGAATGGGGCGGTTGGGGGGGTTGACAAAATTGAGGTACTGCCAACAGCTTAAGAAAAATATGTTCCTTGAAATTTTCAACCATCCCCAAATTATTGTCAAACAGTGGATCATAAGATTGCAAGAAGTTCAATTCATGAAAAGGAATCAATTGAGACACAAAGTGCACTTCGTTATCAGTCTGAAAGCTGGAAACAGTAAAAGCATTTTGTGGCAACTTTGAATCAAACAATAAAAATGTTAGTTGCCATTACCCATTCTTATAACACTTGAGAATGGAGAATTGTCCCTGCAAAGAAATGCATTGTTTAATGTAAGACACAGCCTGACACATTGGCTGTTGCAACTCTGGGCACCCCAAGAGCCTGTACATATCCAAGTTCATGAAGCTGCCTGATTCTCGTCGACTTAAAATTTTACCAGCTGCCCCTCCACAAGCAGCATCAGCAAAATATCCTGGAGCAATGTGACGGGTGATGGCTTGCCCTGACAGTTCAATGTATACACAGGGGTGTCTGATGACTGAAACGTGACGTGCTGATTTTCACAGAACATTTCCCAAATGTCCTGTCTGATGGCATTCTCACACATGGATTCTGTGTGCAGGCACACTCAATGAACTTGCAAAAAAATGACAATTCGGACAGGACTGCTGGCTCAACCAACAAGTGAAAGGCGAATGACACCCGAGGACTCAAAAACCACAGTGGGCAGGAATTGTGACATAGCGAATTTGGCAAAGATAGGCTGTGCTGCAACACTTCTGATCTGGAATCAACACATGACCACTCAGCGGGAGGCAAGGGTATTTGGGGTACCCCAAGGGGCACTGGGACATGCTTAACATTCCCATACAATCGAGTAACCTGCCAACTATCATAAAGGATGTCCCTTGTTCCCGCCATCAGCTCATGCAAGTTCGCAACTGTGCAATATCGCCTAAAGAAGGGTCAACAAGGTCAATGCCCTGGTCCGAACCTTTAAGATCAGGTGCTAACCAGACTGTCACATCCCAAATTCATGAGACTGTATTAGATGTACCATATTTGGGACACTCACAGCAACACTTGCTGAGAATCCCTGCAAATCGGGGATCCAGGATGCATACAGTGGCCCACAGTGCTTGTGGTTCTGGTTAAACTGCAATCATGCTGCCACAACATGAATTTTGTGTCCGAAATACAGTAATAGCAACTGACAAATCTTGTCAAAGGAAAGTTTCTCAGGCTCAGTAGAGGGCTTCAAACTTTGAACAAGGTTGTTTGAACTCGTACGGCTGGATGACAAGAAGATGGCTTTATAAACTGGATCAACAATAATGTCTTCTTGGTAGTGCGCCAAGAACTACTGCAGGTAATTCTCCAACCTTTCCATCGACTCATCGGAAATGGTGGCAGGGCCGGAGAAGGAAATTGCACAAGAGGTACCTGGCGCCCCGCCAGCTGGCCGAGGGTATGAACAAACTCTGCATTCTGGTTCATCAGCTCCTTCATCTCTTCGTGCTACTGTTGTTCCTTGTCGAGGTGACAGCATTGCAGAAATGCCAAATCCAGGATGGCCCAAAATTAACATAGGGAAAGGGAAACAAAAAATGGGATGGCACATGTAAGAATGTCTTTCATCGCCTCTGCGGTATTTGCACTGGCCTGAAAACGCCACTACACTGCACTGCCGGCACAGGTATTGCTGGGCCCAACAGCGGCTCTGTAATAACAGAGAAACACAAACTATGAGGGGAAATGGTAACTCGCCATCCAAGTCAGTGTATAGGAAGCAGAAAGTCCAGACCCTTGTAGAGACGTACATGGTGGTAAATCAGCAAGTGGCTGTCAGCTCAGCATTTTGCAACAGCGCTCAGCATGATGCAAAAGGTGAGGTCCGTGGTAGTTGAGCTCAGTGTAAGCAGTGGCCTGTGCTCAACTTACTCCTGCCCAGAGGAAAAAATCTCCATCAGCTGATCTGTTAATACATCGTACCAAATGTGCCCTCCATGACAGGTTACCGCACCATTCCACAGTGTTACCTAGACCAGTTTGTCTGCCTCCATCAGTGTCCATTGTTGGCGATACATAACTCGCTAGATGTCCATACACTGAGATAACAAGTGATGGGATACCTCTTAAAACCATGTTGACCTCTTTTGTTTGGCATATTGCAGCTGCTTGATGTGGCATGAACTCTCCAGCAGAAATATTGAGCCATTGCACCTCTATAGCTGTTTGTAATAGCAAAAGAGTTGCCGGTGCTGGATTTTGTGCATAAATTGACCTCTCAATTATGTCCCATAAACGTTCAATGAGATTAATGACAGGTGATCTGAGAGGCCAAATCATTCTCTCGAATTGTCTAGAATGTTCTGACATGACACATTGTCATCTATAAAAATTCCATCATTGTTTGGTAACAAGAAGCCAATAAATGACTGGAAATGGTCTTCACAAGTAGCCAAACATAACCATTTCCAGTCAATGATTGGTTGAATTGTGCCAGAGGACACTGTCCATTCTGTGGAAACATAGCCCACACCTCTGTGGATCCACCACCAGCTTGCACTTAATTATGATGACAACCTGGGTCTGTGGCTTCGTGGGGTCTGCGCCACATATAAACCCTACCATCAGCCTTTGTAACTGAAATTGGAACTCATCTGACCAGGCCATGATTTTCCATTCGCATAGGGTTGAACATGTGTGGTCAAGAGAAGTGTTGCAAGCGGTGTGCTGTTAGAGAAGGCACTTGTGCAGATTGTCTGCTGCCACAGCCCTTTAACATCGTATTTCACCCCACTGTCTTAATTAATGTGTGTGTTGTAAGGCCCACATTGATTTCTGTGATTATTTCATCTGGTGCTGCTTGTCTGTTAGGACTGACAACCCTATGCAAATGCCACTGCTCTCAGTCATTAAGTGAAGGCCGTAGGCCACTGTATTATCCATGGGGACAGGTATGCTTGAAGTTTGGTATTCGTGGCTCACTGTTGACACCGTGGATCTCAGAGTATTGAATTCCCTAATGAATTCCAAAGTTGAATATCCCATGCAACTTGCTCCAACTATACCATCATGCCACATACTCATGTCGGAAACCTTTTCACATGAATCACCTGAATACAAATGGCAGCTCCACCAATATGATGCCCTTTTATATCTTCTGTACACAGTGCTACCATGCTATATGTGCATATCACTGTCCCATGACTTTTACCACATCAGTGTAAAGTTTAATACTTCTTTTAGTGGTCTCATCTAAAAGGAGTGACTGAAAAGTTCTCAGCCCACCCATTAAATACTTGTCCTAGGCAAATGTCAGTTTCATGACTAATAGTAGTACATTCCTTCGCTAGGTTTCATACCAAAACGTATATATTCTGTCCCCTCTACCGCAAAGTGAGTAGCCGAATTCAAGTGAGGCAATACTTCCGTACAAGATGCACCTCACAGTGGAAGACTGATAACAGTCAGTATGGAGGAAGACTTCATTGCAGTCCAGAATATCATCATTGCAGACTGGCATGTCACATTGCTGAGAAAGTGGGCATATCTTAGGAACGCATTGGACACATAATAAGAGTTGTACCGGTTATGCAGAAGATCTCATGTCTATGGGTCTCAAGAATGTTGACAGCAGGAAATAAATGCCAGAGATACTTCATTTCCGAACAAAACTTGATGCTTTTTAGGCAGATCTTGTGACACTTATCAAATTTCTTGTGGCAGTGGATGAACCATAGGTTTACCACTTTCACCCAAATCTATGGTTTGATCGTAAGAATGGAAAAGTGGAAAGAAGTTCATATGAGTCTCATCAGCTGGCAAGGTGAATGGTCTGTTGGTTTCTGTTTTTGGGGGTTTGAGGTGTGTCATCCTAGCTGAATATCTCAAAAAAGATGAAACAGTAAATGGAGCTTATTATGCTGGTCAACCAGTGCATTTGAGGGAGGCCGTCAAATTGAAATTCTTTGGGATGTTGCTAAAGGAGTGTTTTTCATCAGGACAATGTACTCACGCACACATACATCATTGTGATGTCTGGCATCTGGCTTTGAACTGCTTTGGCACCCACCTTATTCACACAATGTGGTCACCGCTGATCTCCTCTTCCCTAAACTCAAGAAATATCTAGTTGGAACCCATTTTCTATCAGATGACATCATGGCTGCAGTGGGAGACTTTTTTGCCATGCAAGAAGAAGCACTTTACAAGGAAGGTACAATGGGCCTGTAGCACTAGTGGCAAAAGTGTGTGGCCCTAAAAAGGACTATGTTTAAAATAGCCATAAACATGTGGACTTTTGATTCACCCCTCATATATGTATATTTTATTTTTTGGTCTCGAAACACTGTTGCAATCTTCCTCCTTGATTGGACCTAATATTTTTTGCAAGAGTTATCTTTTTTTTCCAAATCTTCTAACTCCATTTTGCAATCATATAAAAGTAGTGTTTCTGATCCATTTTACAACTGTATTATAATGTGTTAATTGAACATCTTTAGAAAACCCTGTTTTTATTGTACACATTTTTCATTTTTCCTTATGTTCTTTCCAAGCCTTCCGTACTTGTTTTAATTGTTTCTTTTTCCCATTTTATTATATTTATATTTTTACCCAACCATTTAAAGTTGTCTGTTTTCTTTATGTTGCTATACGTGTTTGTCGAAACTTTTGAGAGGTCAGTTTCATTGGTCACGTATTATGTCTTTGCAGAAGATTATTGTAGAGTTGAATTTTCAGCTGCCTCCTTCAGAAGTTCTAGTCTTTTCTTTACATTCTCTAAGATTCCATACGTTATTAATCGATCATCTGCAAAGGCCAAACAGTTTATTGCTCCTTTCAGTTTACCCGGCTTTACGCAGTTATTAAATTTTTCATTCCCTGTTTTCTGTTCCCTTGTAATGTTTTGCAACACACAGTTGAATAATAGAGGCGACAAAACTGTCTCCTTGTCTGACTCTTGATGAAGATTGGAAGGGACTACAGCCCAGTCCACTAGTAGTGGTGGTTTGTGCATGTTGTGACATGGATGGGGATTACATTGTTGACGATTCCAAGCGACAGTTTTGGTACGAGCATGCACATGCTTTCCACTTGAACAAAATGTATATCGCACAAATTGTGTCTCTCACTTGCTTATGCAGAATTTATCACTTACCACCACAATCAGTGATAACAACTTGCAAAAATTGGAATTTAAATCACTAAACAACTCGACTGCCATCGTTTATGACTCCAACTATAGTAGTAGTTTCAGGAAATTTAACCTTAGATACCATATTTGTAAGAGTTTGTTTGGTTGTTTTCTTCATGGTTTTAAGGAGGGAGTGTCTGCCTATCAAATCATAAGACTTTTTAAAACGAACAAATATTAGAACTATTTTTTAAAAATATTTTCATATACCTAGTTCCACTTTATGAACCATGGACCTTTCCAGTTGGTGTGGAGGCCTGCGTGCCTCAGTGATACAGATAGCCGTATCATAGGTGCAACCACAAAGGAGGGGTATTTGAGAGGCCAGACAAATATGTGGTTCCTGAGTTTGCTGGCAGGAGGAACTAGACTTCTGGTCAGGTGAATACAGGGCTGTAAATAAAAATCAGATAGGGGTAATGCAGGAGTAGGTTAAATAATGAATTAAAAAAAAAATAGGAGCACGGGTCAGCTATTAAAAACACCATAGTGAACGCATTATTGTAGCCAATATAGACATGAAGTCCGGGCCTACCACAGTAGTACAAGTTTATATGCCAACTACCTCTGCAGATGATGAAGAGATTGAAAAAATGTATGATGAGATAAAAGAAATTATTCAGATAGCAAAGGTCGTGGTGGATTGGAATTTGATAGTAGGAAAAGGAAGAGAAGGAAAAATAGTAGGTGAATATGGAATGGGGATAAGGAATGAAAGAGGAAGCTGCCTGGTAGAATTTTGCACAGAGCATAGCTTGATTAATAGCTAACACTTGGTTTAAGAATCATGAAAGAAGATTGTATACATGGAAGAAGCCTACCTGGATAAACTGAAAGAACCAGAGGTTGTAGAGAGTTTCAGAGAGAGCATTAGGGAATGATTGACAGAAACAGGGGAAAGAAATACAGTAGAAGAAGAATGGGTAGGATTGAGAGATGAAATAGTGAAGGGAGCAGAGGATCAAGTAGGTAAAAAGCCAAGGGCTAGTAATAATCCTTGGGTAACAGAAGAGATATTGAATTTAATTGATGAATGGAGAAAATATAAAAATGCAGTAAATGAAGCAGGTGCACCTTGTACGGAAGTATTGCCTCATTTGAATTCGGCTACCCACTTTGCCACAGTGAAACAGGAAGGGGAAGTCTCCACTAATGCTTCCATCATGTCACTATGGATCTTCTATGCATCAAACCCTTCTCAAAAATGAGACTGACAGGAAGAGCAAAATGGCTAAGCAGGGATGGCTAGAGGACATATGTAAGGATGTAGAGTTATATATCACTAGGGGTAAGACAGATACTGCATACAGGAAAATTAAAGATACCTTTGGAGAAAACAGAACAATTTCCATGAATGTCAAGCGCTCAGATGGAAAACCAGTTCTAAGCAAAGAAGGGAAAGGAGAAAGGTGGAATGAGCATATAGATGGTCTATACAAGGGCGATGTACTTGAGGATAATGTTATGGAAATGGAAGAGGACATAAGTGAAGATGAAATGGGAAATGTGATACTGCATGAAGAATTTGGCACAGCACTTAAAGACCTAAGTTGAACCAAGGCCCCGGGAGTAGACAACATTCCATTAAAACCACTGATAGCCTTGGGAGAGCTATGACAAAACTCTACCATCTGGTGAGCAAGATGTATGAGACAGGCGGAATTCCCTCAGACTTCAAGAAGAATATAATAATTCCAATCCCAAACAAATCAGGTGTTGACAGATGTGAAAATTACCAAACTATCAATTTAATAAGTCACAGCTGCAAAATACTTGCACAAATTCTTTACAGACGAATGGAAAAACTGGTAGAAGCTGACCTCTAGGAAGATTGGCTTGGATTCCATAGAAATGTTGGAAAATGTGTGGCAATACTGACCCTATGACTTACTTTAGTAGATAGGTTAAGGAAAGGCAAACCTACTTTCCTAACATTTGTTGAATTAGAGAAAGCTTTTGACAAGGTTGAGTGGAATACTCTCTTTCAAATTCTGAAGGTGGCAGGGGTCAAATACAGGGAGTGAAAGACTATTTTCAATTTGTACAGAAACCAGATGGCAGTTATAAGAGTCGAGGGACATGAAAGGGAAGCAGTGGTTGTGAAGGGAGTGATACAGTGTTGTAGCCTAACTCTGATGTTATTCAATATGTATATTGAGCAAGCAGTAAAGGAAACGAAAGAAAAATTTACAGTAGGAATTAAAATCTGTGGAGAAGAAATAAAAACTTTGAGGTTTGCCAATGGCATTGTAACGCTGTCAGAGGCAGCAAAGGACCTGGAAGAGCAGTTGAATGGAATGGACAGTGTCTTGAAAGGCAGATATTAGATGAACATCAACAACAGCAAAACGAGGATAATGGAATTCAGTCTAATTAAATCAGGGGATGCTAAGAGAATTTAGGAAATGAGACACTTAAAGTAGTAGATAAGTTCTGCTATTTGGGGAGCAAAATAACTGATGGTTGTTGAAGTAGAGAGGATATAAAATGTAGACTAGAGATGGCAGGAAAAGCGTCCCTGAAGAAGAGAAATTTGTTAACATCGAGTATAGGTTTAAGTGTCAGGAAGTCTTTTTTAAATGTATTTGTATGGAGTGTAGCCATGTATGGATGGAAAAATTGTTTAGATAAGAAGAGAATAGAAACTTTCGAAATGTGGTAGTACAGAAGAATGCTGAAGAGTAGATGGGTAGCTCATGTAAGTAATGAGGGGGCACTCGATAGAATAGGGAAGAAAAGGAATTTGTGGCACAACTTGATTAGAAGAAGGGATTGGTTAATAGGACACATCTTGCGGCATCAAGGGATCACCAATTTAGTGATGGAGGATAAAAATCATAGAGGGAGACCAAGAGATGAATACACGAAGCAGATTCAGAAGGATGTTGGTTGCAGTAGTTACTCGAAGATGAAGAAGCTTGAACAGGATAGAGTAGCATGGAGAGCTGCATCACAAAAGTCTCTAGACTGAAGACTACAACAACAACATACCTAGTTACTTGTTTAAGGTTTAGAATTAGCTCTGGACAGAATCCACTATTTTTAAATCCAGCTTGATACTCTATGATTTGCATATATAATTTAGGATTTAATATGTCCAATGGAGCTTTCAATAAGATTTGGTATTCTGAGTGTAATTATATAATCCCTCTTTAATGATTAATTCTGTTTATTCCCTTTTTATGAAATGGATTAATAAATAAAACCTGGTCACAAGTGTTATATAGTTTGTCTTTTATTACAATATTATGGAAACAATAGTTGCTACTCATTGTATAGCGGAAATGCTGAGTCACAGATAGACACAGCAAAAGGAATCTCAGAAAAAGACTATGAGCAGCAGCAGCGATTTATGTGAGAGGCATCTGGATGGGGGTAAGAAGGAGACCGGGGTGGGGGAGGGATAGCAGGGTAAGGGTGAGGATTTTAAAGTCCTGCTGGGGATTTTGCAGGTAAAAATGTGAAATGTTGCATGACTAGGTATGAGGTGGAGAGAGGGTTGGGAAGCGAGGTGCAGTTGGGAAGTTAGATGGTGGACAGGGGAGATGGGGTTAGCGGAAAAAGAGAGAAGTAAAAAGACAGGGTACATTGGTGTAATAGAGGGCTGTGTAGTGCTGGAATGGGAAGAGGCTAGATGGATGAAAACAATGGCTAATGAAGGTTGAGGCCAGGAGGGTTACAGAAATGTAGGATAGATTGCAGGGAGAGTTCCCACCTGCATAATTCAGAAAAGCTGGTGTTGGTGGGAAGGACTCATTCAGCATAGGCTGTGAAGCAGTCATTAGAAGGAGGAAAATTGTGGTGGGTGGCATGTTCAGCAACAGGTTGGTCGAGATGTTTCTTTGGTGCAGTGTTTCTTGGGTGCAGTTTGACGGTGGCCATTCATTTGCATGGACAGCATGTTGGTTGTCATGCCTGCTTAGAATTCAGCACAGTGGTTGCAGTTTAGCTTGTAGACCAAAGTTGTGGTGGTGGGAGGATGTATGGCAAGTGTCTTGCACCTACGTCTATTGCAGGGAAATGACCCATGAGGCAACGGGTGGGAGCAGGGGTTGTGCAGGGATGGACGGGGATATTGTGTAGGTTTGGTGGATGGCAGGGAATACCACTGTGTTGTTTGGCGGGGGGGGGGGGGGGGGGGATGGGAAGGATAGTGGGCAGGACATTTCTCATGTCAGGGCACAACGACAGTCAAAACACTGGCAGAGAATGTAATTCAGTTACTCATGTCCTAGGTGTTACTAACTTACGAGGGGAATGGCCCTCTGTGGTGCGACGGTGGGACTTTGAGAGATGATGGGTGACTGGAAAGATAAGCCATGGAAGATTTGTTTTTATAAAGGGTTCGAAGGATAATTATGGCCTGTAAAGGCCTCAGTGCGACCCTCGGTATATTTCGAGACGAACCTCTCGTCGCTGCAGAAGTGATGGCCCAGGTGGCTAGGCTGTATGGAAGGGAACTCTTGGTATGGAATGGGTGGCAGCTGTCTGCCACACACTGTCAGGTGGCTTGCAGAGTATGGATGTAGATGTAGATGTAAGTGTCATAGTGGAGGTACTCTTATTGCTGGTGGTTGGTAGGTTTGATATGGACAGAGGTACTGTTGTAGCCATTCTTGAGGTGGAGGTCAGGATCTAGGAAGGTGGTTTGTTGGGTTGAGTAGGACCATGTGAAGCAAATGGGGGAGAAGGTGTTACGGTTTTGGAGGAATATGGGTAGGGTGTTCTCACTGTCAATCCAGATCATGATGACATCATCAGTGAATCTGAACCAGATGAGAAGCTTAGGATTGTTGCTTTTTAGGATGGATTCCTCTAGATGCCCCATGAATAGATTGGCATAGTTTGGAGCTGTGCAGGTGCCCATAGCCATACCCTGGATTTGTTTGAAGGTAATGCCTTAAAAGGAGAAATAATTGTGGGCGAGGATATAGTTCATGGTGACTAGGAAGAACTTTGTTGGTCTGGAACCCGTCGAGTGTTGGGAAAGGTAGTGTTCAATAATTGGGGATGTAAGTGTAAAGGGAGGTGGCATCAGTGGTGATGAGTAGGGCACTGTGTGATAAAAGAGGAGGAACTGTGGACAGTTGGTGGAGAATATGGTTGATATCTTTTATATAGGAGGGTCGGTAGTGTGTAATAGGTTGAAGGTGTTTGTCTATAAAAGCAGAGATTATCTCAGTGGGGGCATAGTAATGGTATGGTTTAGGGGCAGTGGGGGTGGATCACGGGTGGATGGAAGAGTGAACTAGGTTAGGTAGGGTTGAACATTGGGACTTTGGTTGAGTCTGATTGGTAGGGTAGATGGTGAAAAAGTGTTTTCACTGTAGGGACCAGAAGAAGAAGAGAAGGTCTTTAACAAGTTCTGCATGATTGAATTTGGGAGTGGGGCAAAAGATTAGGCCTTTGAAAAGGACTGATATTTCTGTGGGGGGTAGGGTAAAGACTGTGTTTCGGGTCTGCTTATGTTCTGGATTCTGTGTGGTGGTGGGGGGGGGGGGGGGGGGGGAGTTTTGGAGGGTGGGGTAAATGTAGTAGGTCTGCAAGACGGGGTTTGTCAGCCATGAGGGGACGTGGGGTTGGTTTGGCAGTTGTTTTCGAGGTGATGGACAGTGGTAGTCCAAGGCGAAAATGAGAAGTGAGCCAGTGGAGAGTTTTTTGAAGTGGTGCTGCCCTGGAGGGCAAGAGTTTCAGTGTGTGTTATGGGAGCCAGGTGTTTGGGATTGCGTAGCGCGGAAATTTTATGGATGGATAGAAGATATTTCATGGAGGTTTGGGCTTGATTGATATGGTTTTGCAGGCCTATGTTGATGAGGGCTAAGGATTGGCAGAAGCTGAACAGATAGAGATCATTGTGGAAGGAAGGATGATAGCTGGAGTTGGGTAATTTGATGGTAAGGCCATGTGGGAATATTCCATGAGCCAAGCAACAATGCACAAACAGTATGTGGAACTGGGTTCTGGCTAGGAATAAGGAAACACTTTTGTATTGACACAGCTGGAAGGAGCAAGGATCCATGGTGGTGGAAAAAATATGTAGATAACAACAAAGAGTTACGTCCAAAAAAATTCACAAATATATACCCAAATAAGTGGGAGAGGCAACTGGGTGGTGGTAAGGAAGAGACTGGGGCAGGGAGGGGAAGGGATAGCAGGGAGGAGTGGGGGACGGTAAAGTGCCGCTGGTGAGCTTATAGGGTCGAGGTGGAGAGAGGGTAGGGCATCTAGATGTAGTCGGAAGGTTAGACGGTGGGTGGGGGAGACAGGTGGGTGTAGCAGAAAAGGAGAGAAGTAAAATGACTGAATGTGTTGTTGGAATAGAGGAGTATGTAGTGCTGGAATGGGAACAGGAAAGGGGCTAGATGGCTGAGGACAATGACTAATGAAGGTTGAGGCTAGGAGGGTTACAGGAATGTAGGATATATTGCAGGGAGGATTCCCGTCTGCGCAATTCAGAAAAGCTGGTGTTGGTGGGAAGGATACTTATGGCACAGGCTGTGAAGCAGTCCTTGAAAGGAAGAACTTCATGTTGGGCAGCGTGCTCAGTAGCAGGGTGGTCCATGGCTATTCATGCAGACAGATGGCTTGTTGGCCGTCATGCCCACATAGAATGGAGCGCAGTGGTTGCAGCTTAGCTTATAGGTTGCGTGGAATGGGTGGCAGCTGTCGAAGTGTACCGTATTTACTCGAATCTAAGCCGCACCTGAAAAATGAGACTCAAAATGAAGGAAAAGAAATTTTCTCGAATCTAAGCCGCACCCGAAATTTGAGACTCGAAATGCAAGGGGAGAGAAAAGTCTTAGGCCGCACCTCTAAATCGAAACAATGTTGGTCCATTGTAATATGAGACACAGTTTAGGTTAAATGAATGATGATACAGCTACAGTAGTTTGGTTCGAGTTGTAAGCTTAGCAGTTAAGCTATACCAGGTAGCCATTGTTATGCGTCAGGCACTCTGTCTGTATTTATATGGGTGCCCTTCCTTTTTCACGTGCTTCGTCTGGTTTGAATTGATTGCTTTTTTTCTTTGATATGATAAGTGCTGTTCTCTTTGTTATAGGTGTTTACGTTACTCTAAGCTAAAAATGTATTACTATACTGTGTCATGCATTGTTTGTTGCATTCTGTGCGACTGCTATTTGTTGTTACTTACACTGCTACTTTCTTTGATAATGATCAACAAGAACCAAATAATAGAATGTGTATGATAGAAGATGTTCTGAACGAGAGTTTAGTGAACATTTTTCTCTGTTTGAAAATCCTTGCAGACGCCTATTTAGTACATTACATTCTGTACAGAACTTAGAGTCATCTTAGATTTAAAAATCCAGTCAATTGCCGTGCTTCATTTCTGACCGTATCACTATTAGGCACAAGAATAATACGAATATAAACATGACATGATACGTATATTCTTCTGCGTTTGCTGTTGTCTCACTCTAGTTTTGTAGTTTATTAGGCAGACAGGTTTTAAATGAGATAGCAGCAAACACGAAAGAATACATGGCAAAATGTTTATATTCGTATTACTCTTATGGTGAAGAGAATATTGCATGTGATTCACAATTCATAAAAGTTCCTATTAGCAACCACCTCTTCTCACAGGTAAGAAAAAATTCAGAACATAGAGTTGGCCATTTCACCAAACATCCCAAACAATCTTGCCAGTCGAATTTTCATAGTACATTGAAATGCTGCTAAATTCTGAGATGAACAATACTTAATTTGTACTTACTTCTTTGGACAATGTATGAAAATGCAGTGGTCGAAACTCGGGGCGGAGAAAAAAAGCTCGTCTTCCACATTTTTTTAAAAAAAATTTATTTACTGATGCAGAGGTTTTGGCGCCAGTATTTATCTATGTGCCTGCAAAGCATGCCTGTGTAGCACTACACATATTCGACGGCTGAAGTTAGTTGTGGCGGCACCTACCAACATTTTTCAGAACTTCCACTTACTTTGCACTCGATTCTAAGCCGCAGGCGGTTTTTTGGATTACAAAAACCAGAAAAGAAGTGTGGCTTAGATTCGAGTAAATACGGTAGGTATTGCTGGTGTTGGTAGGTTTTCTGTGGATGTAGGTACTGAAGTAGCCATCCTTGAGGTGTAGGACAACATGTGGGATGGTGGGTTGTTGGGTTGAGCAGGATCATATGGATCAAATGGGGGCAGAGGGTGTAAAGTTTCTGGAGGAATGGGGATAGGGTGTCCTCACCTTCGATCCAGAGCATGATGTCATCAGTGAATCTGAATATCTATCTTCGTTACTTGTAGTCGTCACCTATCTAGCCCGTTCCTGTTCCCATCCCAGCACTACACAGCCTTTGCAACCATTACTTTTACTTCTCTGTTTTTCACTACCCCCTCCCCCCCCCCTTGCCCCATGTCCCAGGCGCTCTGTCTAACCTCCCAACTGCACCTAGCTGCCCTGCCCTCTCTCCACCTGATCCCTGCACGCTCCTAGTAGCAGTTTACTATACCCCACGCCTACCCTGGTATGCCTCCCCCTCTGTTTAACTTCCCAACTGCACATAGCTGCCCTACTCTCTCTCCACCTGATCTCTGGACGCTCCCAGCAGCACTTTATTGTACCCCACCCCTACCCTGGTATCCCTCCCCCTTCTCGCCCCAGCCTCCTCCTTACCCCCACCCAGTTGTCTCTCCCATCATATACTGCTGCTGCTCATAGTTTGGCTTCAGGTGCCAGAAACTGTAGTCATGTGTGTAAAAGTTGCATATGTGTATTTGTGTGAGTGTGCATTTGTGTGTGTGTGTGTGTGTGTGTGTGTGTGTGGTGGGGGGTCTGACAGAGGCCTTGTTGGCTGAAAGCTTATTTTCTGATTGTCTTTTTGTTGTGCCTGTCTGCGATTCAGCATCTCTGCTATGTGGTGAGTAGCAACTATTCTTTTCATATTATTGTCACATTTCATCCGGGGTTTTCCATTGTTTTCTTTTATATAATGACACCTAAATCTCCACTAGCTTTTAGAATTTCTGTGGTGGGGCTCTCTTCACGTGGAGCTTTGCTGTGTGTTAATTCTTTAATTTGACTTTTAATCATATTTGATGTTTTTGTTTTTTCATTTGGAATATTATCAATGAATTCGAATTGTTTGGTCAGTTTTTCATGGTTCAGTAGCTTTTTAAAATAAGCTGCCAGTAGCTTATAGTTTCCTTCACTGTTCTATGCAAGTTTTGCATTTTTTTCCTGAAGCATAGTGATTGCAGCACGCATCCAGACATACAGTTATTGAATATTTTCTGATAGTCTCATGTCCTACATTTTTTAAAGTGTTGTTCTACAGTTCAAGTTGCTCCTTCTCATCAAAGTGCCTCTTTTGTGCTCTTTCAATTTTATCTCTTTGCTTCCTCTGAAACATAGATTGTCCAATTATTCTGTATTTTCCAGTTGTTCCAAAATCTCTCCCTCTCTTTTTTTTTTAACTTTCTTTGATTTTTCTCTGGAGCAGATGCAGTAAGTTTATTTTTTTTCTGTAAAGTTGTTGGAACTTAATCATAGCTAACACTTGGTTTAAGAATAATGAAAGAAGGTTGTATATGTGGAAGAACCCTGGAGATACTAAAACGTATCAGATAGATTATATAATGGTAAGACAGAGATTTAGGAACCAGGTTTTAAGTTGTAAGACATTTCCAGGGGCAGATGTGGACTCTGACCACAATCTATTGGTTATGACCTGTAGATTAAAACTGAAGAAACTGCAAAAATGTGGGAAATTAAGGAGATGGGACCTGGATAAACTGAAAGAACCAGAGGTTGTACAGAGTTTCAGGGAGAGCATAAGGGAACAATTGACAGGAATAGGGGAAAGAAGAAGAATGGGTAGCTCTGAGGGATGTAGTAGTGAAGGCAGCAGAGGATAAAGTAGGTACAAAGACGAGGGCTGCTAGAAATCCTTGGGTAACAGAAGAAATATTGAATTTAATTGATGAAAGGAGAAAATATAAAAATGCGGTAAATGAAGCAGGCAAAAAGGAATACAAACGTCTCAAAAATGAGATCGACAGGAAGTGCAAAATGGCTAAACAGGGATGGCTAGAGGACAAATGTAAGGATGTAGAAGCTTATCTCACTAGGGGTAAGATAGATACTGCCTACAGGAAAATTAAAGAGACCTTTGGAGAGAAGAGAACCATGTGTATGAATATCAAGAGCTCAGATGGCAGCCCAGTTCTAAGCAAAGAAGGGAAGGCAGAAAGGTGGAAGTAGTATATAGAAGGTGTGTGCGCGAGTGTACACCTGTCCTTTTTTTCCCTCTAAGGGAAGTCTTTCTGCTCCCGGGATTGGAATGACTCCTTACCCTCTCCCTTAAAACCCACATCCTTTTGTCTTTCCCTCTCCTTCCTGAAGAAGCAACCATCGGTTGCGAAAGCTAGTAATTCTGTGTGTGTGTTTGTGTGTTTTGTTCTTGTGCCTGTCTGCCGGCGTTTTCCCGCTTGGTAAGTCTTGGAATCTTTGTTTTTAATATATTTTTCCCATGTGGAAGTTTCTTTCTATATTAAAAACAACGATTCCAAGACTTATCAAGCGGGAAAGCGCCGGTAGATAGGCGCAATGAATAAAACACACAAACACACACACAGAATTTCGAGCTTTCGCAACCGGCGGCTGCTTCGTCAGGAAAGAGGGAAGGAAAAGGAAAGATGAAAGGATGTGGGTTTTAAGGGAGAGGGTAAGGAGTCATTCCAATCCCGGGAGCGGAAAGACTTACCTTAAGGGGAAAAAAGGATAGGTATATACTTGCGCGCACACACACACACACACACATATCCATCCATACATACACAGACACAAGCAGACATATCCTTTTTTCCCCCTACGGTAAGTCTTTCCGCTCCCGGGATTGGAATGACTCCTTACCCTCTCCCTTAAAACCCACATCCTTTCATCTTTCCTCTCCTTCCCTCTTTCC
Organism: Schistocerca gregaria; assembly: GCF_023897955.1. Classification (NCBI taxonomy): domain Eukaryota; kingdom Metazoa; phylum Arthropoda; class Insecta; order Orthoptera; family Acrididae; genus Schistocerca; species Schistocerca gregaria. The sequence goes on from NC_064922.1 coordinate 428,463,644, forward strand.
TGACGAAGCAACCGCCGGTTGCGAAAGCTCGAAACTTTGTGTGTGTGTTTGTGTGTTTTTTTATTGTGCCTATATACAGGTGCTTTCCTGCTTGGTAAGTCATGGAATCTTTGTTTTTAATACATTGCCTATTGAAAGGACATCATTTGGTGAATTAATCTAAGATTCAAAAGTTGGACGACAAAACTTCAGGTATTAATTCCTCATACACCATGAAGGAAAAAGTCTAGTAAACATGGGCTTTAATATGCATACATTAAGAGCTATGAACACTTCTTCATCTTCAATACTGTGAATTGAAAGACAATAACAACAATTTAGATTGATATTCCATTTACTTTTTTATAAGGGAGGAAAAAATTAGTGTATGAAATATCGTATTGTGGGAAGAAGTGCTGCCAGCTCTTTGCTTTCATATTACGAGAGGAGGTGGCATGTACCAAAACAAGAAAAAGTGTCCAGAAGCACATCTCTTCTATTGAACAAGTGCTCATATCCCCTAAGGTAAGCATTTTAGAGTGATTTTTGTTGGACATTTGTTTCCTGTATGGATCCATACTTCCTCTGCCCAAAACACAGAAAGCAAAGACCTTGCAGTAGAAGAGACACACAAAGATTAACGAGTGCTCATAGGTCCTAAGGAATGCATTGTAGAGTGGAGTGCATGTTTATTGGACATTTGTTTCTTGTTTGGATTCATACTTCCTCCTACCAAAGCACAGAAAGCAAAGACCTTGCAGTAGAAGAGATGTGTTACATTCACAAAGATTAACAGGTGTTCATAGTTCTTAAGGTATGTATTTTGGAGCCCATATTTAGTAGACTTTTTTTTCTTTATTTTTGTGTAAGGAATCCATTCGTGAAGTTTTACCATCAAGTTTTGAAATGCCCTGCACATGAAAGCAGTTTTTTAGATTTCCAAAGCTGCCTGTTCTGAGTGTTCTTGAGTCCCTTATAGTGAGTTGACAATGAGTTTGGTTGATGTTGTTTTTTAAAGTGAGAAACAGTTAATTGTAGTGAGACCTGCATATTGCTGGCATGATGCCATTAATGTAAGTAATGAAATAATTAACAGCTCTTAAGTTTAAGGTAAATAAGTGATAGTTTTACTTTGTAATTTAAAGTGAATTGAAAGACAATAACAACAATTTAGATTGATATTCCATTTACTTTTTTATAAGGGAGGAAAAAATTAGTGTATGAAATATCATATTGTGGGAAGAAGTGCAATGCTGTTTATGCCAAGAAATTTATGTCAGTGATGAACTTAAAGTGGTTCTTGCCCCTCTAACAAACTTACAAGACAGTGGATGGTCTGGTATTAACCGTGATGGAGATGAAGGAATAGATTTCATGAAATTGTTAACATGAAGCCTATTTCAAAAAGGTGAAAATTACCGAACTATTAGTTTAATAAGTCACAGCTGCAAAATACTAACGCGAATTCTTTACAGTCGAATGGAAAAACTAGTAGAAGCCGATCTCAGCGAAGATCAGTTTGGATTCCGAAGAAATGTTGGAACACGTGACGCAATACTGACCCTACGACTTATCCTAGAAAATAGATTAAGGAAAGGCAAACCTACGTTTCTAGCATTTGTAGACTTAGAGAAAGCTTTTGACAATGTTGACTGGAATACTCTCTTTCAAATTCTAAAGGTGGCAGGGGTAAAATACAGGGAGCGAAAGGCTATTTTCAATTTGTACAGAAACCAGATAGCAGTTATAAGAGTCAAGGGACATGAAAGGGAAGCAGTGGTTGGGAAGGGAGTGAGACTTGGTTGTAGCCTCTCCCCGATGTTATTCAATCTGTATATTGAGCAAGCAGTAAAGGAAACTAAAGAAAAATTCGTAGTAGGTATTAAAGTCCATGGAGAAGAAATAAAAACGTTGAGGAGGTTCGCCGATGACATTGCAATTCTGTCAGAGACAGCAAAGGACTTGGAAGAGCAGTTGAAAGGAATGGACAGTGTCTTGAAAGGAGGATATAAGATGAACATCAACAACAGCAAAACGAGGATAATGGAATGTAGTCGAATTAAGTCGGGTGATGCTGAGGAAATTAGATTAGGAAATGAGACACTTAAAGTAGTAAAGGAATTTTGCTATTTGGGGAGCAAAATAACTGATGATGGGCGAAGTAGAGAGGATATAAAACGTAGACTGGCAATGACAAGGAAAGCGTTTCTCAAGACGAAAAGTTTGTTAACATCGAGTATAGATTTTAGTATCAGGAAGTCGTTTCTGAAAGTATTTGTATGGAGTGTAGCCATGTATGGAAGTAAAACATGGACGATAAATACTTTAGACAAGAAGAGAATAGAAGCTTTCGAAATGTGGTGCTACAGAAGAATGCTGAAGATTAGATGGGTAAATCACATAACTAATGAGGAGGTATTGAATAGAATTGGGGTGAAGAGGAGTTTGTGGCACAACTTGACAAGAAGAAGGGACAAGTTGGTAGGACATGTTCTGAGGCATCAAGGGATCACAAATTAGCATTGGAGGGCAGCGTGGAGGGTAAAAATTGTAGTGGGAGACCAAGAGATGAATAAACTAAGCAGATTCAGAAGGATGTAGTTTGCAGTGGGTACTGGGAGATGAAGGAGCTTGCACAGGATAGATTAGCATGGAGAGCTGCATCAAACCAGTCTCAGGACTGAAGACAACAACAACAACAACAACATCTTAAAAAGAGGAAGTCAGGACAGTTAAAGTTCTCACCCTATACAGAAAAAGGTAGTAAACCTGAAGACTCCCTGCTGCCGTTGGATAAGCAGCTGCCAGCAACAAGTCGTATACTCCTAGCTCACTTATTTGTTACATAGTTTAATTCTTAATTTATTTGCGTGTTTTTGGTTCTTGCATTGTTTAATTCATTAATTTTGGGCGTATTATAGTATTTGAGAGTTGTAGCATCGTGTTTTAGTACCTGAATAGTGTAAAATCGCTTAGTCTCCTTCTGCTGCCGAGCAGTGTGTCAGCAGTGCACAAATAGCAGCATTACTGCATTTACTAGGCAATCTTGTATTTTAATACCCGTTTAAATTTTGTGTCGAATTGTTTGTGCTCTCTGTAGATTAGTTCAGACGTTCTTTGCACAACAATTTTTAGCATGGATAGGGACTGCAACTGCTGTGTTCAGATGCAGGCTGAGTTGGCATCCCTTCGTTCCGAGCTTCAGGCAGTGTTGGCTTCGGTCATACAGCTTGAGGCTGTTGCCAATGGGCATCACTGTGGGGGTCCAGATAGGCATTTGTCGGGGACGGCCAGCTCTTCCCACGCATCCCCCAATCGGACTACGACTGTGGCTGAGGCTGGCCCATCACCTGTGGTAGAGTGGGAGGTCGTCTCAAGGTGTGGCAGGGGGCAAAAGACATTCCGGAGGGCTGAACGGAAGGCCTCTCCAGTTTGTCTGACCAACCGGTTTCAGGCTCTGTCTCAGGCTGATACTGATCTTCGGCCAGACATGGCTGCTTGTCCTGTTCCAGAGGTTGCCCCTCAGTCTGCAAGATCCGGGCAATCGCAGAGTGTGGGCTTACTGGTAGTTGGGAGCTCCAACGTCAGGCTCATAATGAGGCCCCTTAGGGGCAAGAGAGAGGAAGAAAACCAAAGTGCACTCCTTATGCATACGGGGGGGAGTGTCATTCCAGATGTGGAAAGGGTCCTTCCAGATGCCATGATGGGTACAGGGTGCACCCATCTGCAGGTGGTCACTCATGTTCGCACCAATGATGTGTGTCGCTATGGCTCGGAGGAAATCCTCTCTGGCTTCCGGCGGCTATCTGCAGCATCGTCAACAGGACTGACTGCGGACCTTCGGTACAGAGCCGAGTGGAGGGTCTGAATCAGAGGCTGAGACGGTTCTGCGACCATGTGGGCTGCAGATTCCTCGACTTGCGCCATAGGGTGGTGGGGTTTTGGGTTCTGCTGAATAGGTCAGGAGTCCACTACACGCAGCAAGCGGCTACATGGGTAGCAGGGGTTGTGTGGCGTGGACTGGGCGGTTTTTTAGGTTAGATGGCCTTGGGCAAGTACAGAAAGGGCAACAGCCTCAAAGGGTGCAGGGCAAAGTCAGGGCATGCGGGGACCATGCAGTAATCGGTATTGTAATTGTAAACTGTTGAAGCTGCATTGGTAAAGTACCGAAACTTCAAGCGCTGATAGAAAGCACCGAAGCTGAAATCGTTATAAGTACAGAAAGCTGGCTGAAGCCAGAGATAAACTCTGCCGAAATTTTTACAAAGGCACAGACGGTGTTTAGAAAGGATAGATTGCATGCAACCGGTGGTGGCGTGTTTGTCGCTGTTAGTAGTAGTTTATCCTGTAGTGAAGTAGAAGTGGATAGTTCCTGTGAATTATTATGGGTGGAGGTTACACTCAACAATCGAGCTAGGTTAATAATTGGCTCCTTTTACTGACATCCCGACTCAGCAGCATTAGTGGCAGAACAACTGAGAGAAAATGTGGAATACATTTCACATAAATTTTCTCAGCATGTCTTAGGTGAATTCACCAGATATAGACTGGGACACTCAGATGTTTAGGACGGGTGGTAGGGACAGAGCATTGAGTGACATTATAGTGAGTGCACTATCTGAAAATTACCTCGAGCAATTAAACAGAGAACCGACTCATGGAGATAACATCTTGGACCTACTGATAACAAACAGACCCAAACTTTTCCACTCTGTAAGTGCAGAACAGGGAATCAGTGATCATAAGGCCATTGAAACATCCCTGAATATGGAATTTAATAGGAATATAAAAAAAGGGAGGAAGGTTTATCTGTTTAGCAAGAGTAATAGAAGGCAGATTTTAGACTACCTAACAGATCAAAATGAAAATTTCTGTTCCGTCACTGACAATGTTGAGTGTTTATGGAAAAAGTTTAAGGCAATCGTAAAATGCGTTTTAGACAAGTACGTGCCGAATAAAACTCTGAGGGATGGGAAAACCCACCGTGGTTCAACAACAAAGTTAGGAAACTACTGTGAAAGCAAAGAGAGCTTCACTCGACAAGTTTAAACGCAAGCAAAACCTCTCAGACAAACAGAAGCTAAACAATGTCAAAGTTTGCATAAGGAGGGCTATGTGTGAAGCGTTCAGCGAATTCGAAAGTAAAGTATTGACTTGACAGAAAATCCTAGGAAGTTCTGGTCTTAGTGGCTTGAAACAGCATATATAGGCACTCCGGGATGATGATGGCATTGAAACAGAGGATGACACGTGTAAAGCTGAAATACTAAACACCTTTTTCCAAAGCTGTTTCACAGAGGAAGACCGCACTGCAGTTCCTTCTCTAAATCCTCGCACAAACGAAAAAATGGCTGACATCGAAATAAGTGGCCAAGGAATAGAAAAGCAACTGGAATCACTCAATAGAGGAAAGTCCACTGGACCTGACGGGATACCAATTCGATTCTACACAGAGTACGCGAAAGAATTTGCCCCCCTTTTAACAGCCATGCACCGCAAGTCTCTAGAGGAACGGAAGTTTCCAAATGATTGGAAAAGAGCAGAGGTAGTCCCAGTCTTCAAGAAGGGTCGTCGAGCAGATGCACAAAACTATAGACCTATATCTCTGACGTCGATCTGTTGTAGAATTTTAGAACATGTTTTTTGCTCGTGTATCATGTCGTTTCTGGAAACCCAGAATCTACTGTGTAGGAATCAACATGGATTCCGGAAACAGTGATCGTGCGAGACCCAGCTCGCTTTATTTGTTCATGAGACCCAGAAATTATTAGATACAGGCTCCCAGGTAGATGCTATTTTCCTTGACTTCCAGAAGGCATTTGATACAGTTCCGCACTGTCGCCTGATAAACAAAGTAAGAGCTTACAGAATATCAGACCAGCTGTGTGGCTGGATTGAAGAGTTTTTAGCAAACAGAACACAGCATGTTGTTATCAATGGAGAGACGTCTACAGACTTTAAAGTAACCTGTGGCGTGTCACAGGGGAGTGTTATGGGACCATTGCTTTTCACAATATATATAAATGACCTAGTAGATAGTGTCGGAAGTTCCATGCGGCTTTTCGCGAAGGATGCTGTAGTATACAGAGAAGTTGCAGCATTAGAAAATTGTAGCGAAATGCAGGAAGATCTGCAGCGGATAGGCACTTGGTGCAGGGAGTGGCAACTGACCCTTAACATAGACAAATGTAATGTATTGCGAATAGATAGAAAGAAGGATCCTTTGTTGTATGACTATATGATAGCGAAACAAACACTGGTAGCAGTTACTCCTGTAAAAGATCTGGGAGTATGCGTATGGAACAATTTGAAGTGGAATGATCATATAAAATTAATTGTTGGTAAGACAGGTACCAGGTTGAGATTCATTGGGAGAGTCCTTAGAAAATGTAGTCCATCAGCAAAGGAGGTGGCTTACAAAACACTCGTTCGACCTATACTTGAATATTGCTCATCAATGTGGGATCTGTACCAGATCGGGTTGACGGAGGAGATAGAGAAGATCCAAAGAAGAGTAGCGTGTTTCGTCACAGGGTTATTTGGTAAGCGTGATAGCGTTATGGAGATGTTTAGCAAACTCAAGTGGCAGACTCTGCAAGAGAGGCGCTCTGCATCACGGTGTAGCTTGCTCGCCAGGTTTCGAGAGGGTGCGTTTCTGGATGAGGTATTGAATATATTGCTTCCCCCTACTTATGCCACCCGAGGAGATCGCGAATGTAAAATTAGAGAGATTCAAGCGCGCACAGAGGCTTTCCGACAGTCGTTCTTCCCGCAAACCATACGCGACTGGAAAAGAAAAGGGAGGTAATGATAGTGGCATGTAAAGTGCCCTGCGCCACACACCGTTGGGTGGCTTGCGGAGTGTAAATGTAGATGTAGACAATATGTTAGGCACTCCAGTCACTGACAAGCTTTGCATAAATTTTGTTCCATCAGGAAGCTTAATTTTTCTTGGTTATTTGGGTCCTTTATGCCACATTCTGGATCATGGTTTGCTGTCATTTCAAACTGTATTTGTAGTTGTAGCTGTGTAAGCCGGTAGAAAGAAAGCTTATCCACTGCACAAATGGCAGTTGGTCGTGACACTTGCACCTGGAATGTGGGCAAGCACTGATAGCAGAACACTTGGTGCTTGAATGACAGCAGATCAATTAAATTCCCTTATCACTGTTAGAACCAAGAAGTGTACTGTCCGTTAAAAATTTTTATTGTTCAGCTTATATAACAGTATAACAGGGCTGATGTATTTATCCTACTGAAGCTTCGTGATTGTAATTTCAATTATTAAAAATTAACTTGATAAACACAACAAATATTCATTAGATCATTATGATAAATATTGGCAGATATGGCTGAGCTATCACAAAAGTGCAAAATGCATGAGGAGGTGGAAAACTGTCAGTTCTAGTTGAGTACTAGTCTGATATCAGTCAGCCATTGTGATGTGAACATGTAAAACTGTCAGCCTTGTTGATAAGAACATGAATCATTCATGATCAAATAAGTAGTTATTTTCGTGTGAGTCAAAATGTTAACTTGATTTTAAAAGAATCAGACTAAGAAACAGTGAAGTTGTGTTTAATTTTGTGGTGCTCGATACAGTAGTATCAGGCCTCAGGATCACTGTATTCATTCATGAATTATGACTGGACCTCACATTATATCACCTGATATTAGTGTTTCCTTACTTCACTTGGACAAGTAAATATGTCAAACAGTGGTGGTCGCAGCATTACATCAGATTCTATCTAAATAGTGCAACGGTTAACACGTGTTTATTTTGCTGGAATAATTCACCAGATATGTCCTATTTAGATTTAAACCTAAGAAAAAAACTAATATTATTGACAGCTCCAAAGATAGGAATACCAAATGTTGCAACCCTGAGGAAACTGTAGCTTGTATCTTAGGAGGTCGCTTATGATGGAGTGAACGACCTGAAAAACCACATACTCAACGTTGTCATGTACCTTGTGTTGAATGGATACATTTTATTATTGAAAGTGCATCATAGGACTACATTTTGACAAATGTTTTGTCAAGTACAGTGCTACAAAAAATTCGGTTTTGAAAAGAAAATTCAGTTCCTAAATTACACATAGTGTACCGATTTTGGTAATCAAACAATGGAAAATCAAGGATTGAATGTAACAATATTATGAAAAGGAGAGTTGCCGCTCGCCGTATATCGGGGATTCTGAGTCACAGATGTTGTTGTTGTTGTGGCCTTCAGTCCTGAGACTGGTTTGATGCAGCTCTCCATGCTACTCTAGCCTGTGCAAGCTTTTTCATCTCCCAGTATCTACTGCAGCCTACATCCTTCTGAATCTGCTTAGAGTATTCATCTCTTGGTCTACCCTCTACGATTTTTACCCTCCACGCTGCCCTCCAATACTAAGTTGGTGATCCCTTGATGCCTCAGAACATGTCCTACCAACCGATCCCTTCTTCTGGTCAAGTTGTGCCACAAACTCCTCTTCTCCCCAATCCTATTCAATACCTCCTCATTAGTTATGTGATCTACCCATCTAATCTTCAACATTCTTCTGTAGCACCATTTCAAAAGCTTCTATTCTCTTCTGGTCCAAACTATTTATCATCCATGTTTCACTTCACACACTCCATACAAATACTATCAGAAACGACTTCCTGATACTAAAATCTATACTCGATGTTAACAAACTTTTCGTCTTGAGAAACGCTTTCCTTGTCATTGCCAGTCTACATTTTAGATCCTCTGTACTTCGACCATCATCAGTTATTTTGCTCCCCAAATAGCAAAGCTCCTTTACTACTTTAAGTGTTTCATTTCCTAATCTAATTCTCTCAGCGTCACCCGACTTAATTCGACTACATTCCATTATCCTCGTTTTGCTTTTTTTGATGTTTATCTTACATCCTCCTGTCAAGACACTGTCCATTCCGTTCAACTGCTCTTCCAACTCCTTTGCTGTCTCTGACAGAATCACAATGTCATCGACGAATCTCAAAGTTTTTATTTCTTCTCTGTGGATTTTAATACCTACTCTGAATTTTTCTTTTGTTTCCTTTACTGCTTGCTCAATATACAGATTGAATAACCTGTCTCACTCCCTTCCCAAGCACTGCTTCCCTTTCATGTCCCTCGACTCTTATAACTGCCATCTGGTTTCTGTACAAATTGTAAATAGCCTTTCGCCCTCTGTATTTTACCCCTGCCACCTCCAGAATTTGAAAGAGAGTATTCCAGTTAAGTTTTCTCCAAGCATACAAATTCTATAAACATAGGTTTGCCTTTTCTTAATTTAGCTTCTAAGATAAGCCGTAGGGTCAGTATTGCCTCACAGTCAGCTTCTACCAGTTTTTCCATTCATCTGTAAAGAATTTGCGTTAGTATTTTGCAGCCGTGACGTATTAAACTGATAGTTCGGTAATTTTCACATCTGTGAACGCCTGCTTTCTTTGGGACTGGAATTATTATATTCTTCTTGAAATCTGAGGGTATTTCGCCTGTCTCATACATTTTGCACACCAGATGGTAGAGTTTTGTCATAGATAGGCACATTAAAAAGACTTACAAATAAAGCTTTCAGTCCGAAAGGCCTTTGTCAAAAATATATCATGAAACACACATGTACACACACACACACACACACACACACACACACACACACACACACACACACAAATGCAACTCACATATACATTACTCAGATGCCTTTGTTGGGTTTGTGTGTGTATGTGTGTGTGTGTGTTTGGTTCATGATATATTTTTGACAAAGGTCTTTCAGGCCGAAAGTTTTATTTGTAACCTTCTGTTATTCCTGCAGGAATTTCAGCTTTTCCAAGTATGTTCTGACGGGTTTTGCTACATGGGGTTATGCACTGTCGTGCTGCAAAATCACCTTTTCATGTCCATTGCTGTACTGTGACCGTTTCTCTTTAAGTGCTCAGCTTAAATGTGTCAATTGTTTTTTATAACGATTTCCTGTGATTGCTTCCATTACTTTTGGTAATTTTGAAAACTTTTTCTCTTCCATCACTACACTGGTCTTCAATGTTAAAATCACCATTGTTGAAGCTTTGAATCCATTCTCTGCATGTTATTTCACTAATATGTGCATCGCCATAGATCTTACCCAGAATTTTATGAGGCTCAGCCGCAGATTTCATGTCAACGGTAATAATCAAAATATCCCGCAAATGATGAGGACTGGGCTTGTAAGTTGACATATTTGAGAAAAACTGTATGATGCAATGACAAGTCAACTAATATTTTGATGGTGTTATGTTTACAACACTTATGTTACATTTACGACACTTATGGCCTCCCACCTGCCCCAGCACTTGCCCCTAGTGTTATCTGTTGCAAAAGCAAAGTTGTAGACCTAGTATATGTGGACATACATTTTTTTTGTAGATGTCTTTGAAAGGTATCTTTACAATTAAGGGGTATCTTTAAAATTAATCTGAATATGGGGTGGGGGCGGGGGGTGAAGTGTATCCTCAATACACTGTCGTGCAAATGGTATGCAGTAGGATGTGCCGTAAATCAGATCTGGATGAAGCATGGAGTTGAATTTTAGCAGTGAGAGTGTAAACAAAAATTCTGGCAAAAGAACATTTAGTAGATCGGTAAATTTAATTGCACACATGAAGGTGTATAGTCATTTTGATTTGATTTTAGCAGGGAAGCTATAACAGCTATGGCCTAACCTGCCACTGCCCGCAGCGAAACCGAGTTTATTGTGCAGTATCGCTCCCTATATATCTAGTAGATCCAACCAATGCCCTTAAATAGTGCAAGGAGTCACTTTACCAGTTCTTAGTTAAACACAATTTCTTCAGGACTAGTTGTCCTGAAAATTCTGTGTCTCTTGCTCTCCAATGCAGTGCATTCGAAGATTAGGTGTGATGCAGTTTCTTCACTCTCATCACAGATCTTACATTTAGGATCTTCTTCCGTTATACTCATTGCAGGTAGGTGTGTTAATTCCCACCCGGTCATCAGTCCAACCATGAGTTTAGTCTCTTTCTTGTGGATTACAGAGCTTCTTCTAAAACACGGCTTTGGCATCATTACCATGCCATGTTTTTGTTTATAGACCTTGGTCCAGTATTCTGCGTGCTGTCTTCTGAGCCAGTTCCATAGTTCTACTTTGATCATAGCCTTGGTGATTTTCAGGACAGGTTCCAGTCCAATGAATGGAGTCTTTGCCCCCATTCTGGCCAATCTGTCAGCTTGTTCATTTCCACCAATCCCTGAGTGAGTGGCCAGAGACGCACACTAGGTTTATCTTATTGCTTCCCTCTAGCTCCACCAGAACCCTGTGACATTCTGCAATAATCTTAGGTCTTGTTGCAGGAGCTGTCAATGATTTCAGGGCTGCCTGGCTGTCTGAATATATGTAGACGCTACGGTCCTGGTAGCACCTTCGCACATTCTCCTCCACATACGCCCTGATTGCAGTGATTTTGGCTTCGAAAACCTAGGCCAGTTTTCCTAGAGAGATGATGCCATCCATTCATGGCTGAATCCCGCATACCCCGGCCCCAGCACCTTGGTCTCATTTCAACCCATCAGTAAACCAATGTTCCCCGTACAGTGTCAAACTGTTTTTTCCACTGCTCCCTGCTTCCAATTATTATATTGTAAGGCTCGTTGAAGCAGTTGGGAGTTATTATACAGTCGGAGAGCATTTCCGCAACTATTCCTATATTTACCTCACTCACTATTTTAGTGTGTGATTTTGGATATCCTGATGAGATCCAGTTTTTAGCTGTTTTGAGTCTATATGCACCAGCTGCTGCCTCCATCTTAAGCCAAAGATGTAATGGAGGCAAGTCCAGCATGGTTTCCATCCCAGCAGTTGGTGTGTTGCTAATTCTGCCTGTCATGGCTAAGCAGGCCACTCTGTGTACCTTAGCAAGCTCCTGAGCTGCAATCTGCTCTTCTACCTTCTTCCACCACACTAAGGCCCCATAGGAGGTTCTAGGTCTAACCACTGTGGTGTATATCCAGTGCATACCTCTGGGGCTTAGGCCCCAGTTTTTGCCATAAGCTCTTCTGGTACTCACTAGAGTACCTTTCACATTGGAGCAGATGCTCTTAATGTGAGGGTTTCATGTTAGTTTCTCAATTTAAGGTTACCCCTAGATATTTCACTATCCGCTTTACAGGTAGAGTTTAATTGAAAAGCTTTAGATTCCAACTTGAGTGCTGGATATGCTTCTTCGTGATTGGTACCACAACAGTCTTCTTAGGATTAGCCCTTATATCCTATTTTCTGCACCAATCTTGCACAATATCCAGTGGACCTTGTGCCATATTCCTGACTGTTGCAGTAAATTTGCCAAGTATTACTATGGCAAGGCCGCACATACGGTGACAGAGTTCTCATGAAAGATAAGTAATTTAGGTTGTAATAAATTGTAGTTGAACAATTTTAACTAATTAAATACGTTTTTTAGTGTAGTCTTCAAGCTCACCATTAAAAGTTTTTCTTTTATTTGCGTGGTGTTCTAGCAATCGCGAAAAGTTTGTTTGTTTACTTATTGGTGCTTAGGCCTATTTTTTCGAGTGTGCATATTTAGCATTATACCGCAATTATAAGTGCATTTGCTGTAGTTTAACTAATTAAATACGTTTATTAGGGTGCTTTTCAAGCTCACCATTAAAGGTTTTTCTTTTATTTGTGTATTGTTCCAGTAATTGCTAAAAGTTCATTTTGTTTATATTTTGTGGCTTTGCCTTACTTTCTGATTGTGCGTGCTTAGCGTTATACCGCAATCTTAATTGCATTTGGTATAGATTAACTAATTAAATTCGTTCATTAGTGTGCTCTTCAAGCTTGCCATTAAAGGTTTTTCTTTTATTTACGTATTTTTCCACTTATCACAAAAAGTTCGTTTTGGTTACATTCGGCTGTTTTGGCCTAATTTTTAATCATGTATATTTAGGTTTATACCACAAATTTAATTGCATTTGGTAATAGTTTACTTACATATTGGTTTCCAAAACATATTTAGTGTCCTTTTACATCTGTATTTAATATATTATCTCTGTTAAGGGGTGAGGAGGGTAAACAGCGGTGGGAAGTGGTAGCTGGGAACAGGGGCCACAGAAAGAGGACAGTGTCTGACAGTTTCCCAATTGGCACAACCAATAGATTTGCCTTGCTACCACAGTTAAGTAAGGAAGAGGCTCCAGAAGAAGTAGATAAGATGCAACAGACTCTCACTAGGAAACCAACTGTTTCAAAAAAGTAGAAAGTAAGAGGAAAGTTCTGTTGCTAGGTAGCAGCCATGGAAGAGGTGTGGGCCAGATTTTACAGGAAAAATTGGGTGACAAGTACCAGGTCACAAACTTTTTCAAGCCAAGTGCATGTCTTAGCCAGGTGGTAGAGGATATAGGTTCCTTGTGCAAGGGTTTCACAAAGCAGGATTATGTGATGATAGTGGGTGGAGTGGGAAACAGTATAGATAGGGATCGGGGCTACAGTATTGAGTGTGACCTGGTGAAAATAGCCTCGGCGACGACCCATACCGATGTTGGACTGGTGCCTGTTTTCGTTTGGCATGATCAGCTCCACTTGAACCGCTCTGTCAGGAGGGTAAATATGGAGTTGGATCAGTTGCATAGGGCGGCCACTCTGTCAGACATTGGATTAGTTCCTGTCGAGGCTATTGATAGGGGGGATATCACAAGGCATGGCCTACACCTCATTGGGAAAGGGATGGGTAAACTGGCTGGGTTGTTAGCGAAATCCATAAGAGGGGACACTAGTACTCATGTATTGGTGCATTAAAGAAAAAAGTAGATTCTTACAAAATATCACGGGATTGAAGAATAGAGTGGATGAGCTCCTGGTTTGTTTAGATGACATTGAATCTTATAATTTAATAGATATACTATGCCTGTCTGACATTGTGTCTGATATGGAAAAGGTAAATATCAGTGGTTATAAACTAGCTGCACATATGAGTAGAGAGAATAAGGTGAGAGGAGGAGTTGTCATATATGTCAAAAGTTATCACTCTGTAGAAAGCTTAGATACAAAAAAGTCTTGTCTTGAGCAACATATAGAAGCATGTGCTTGTCAACTTAAACCGAAGGAGGGCTCTTTTATAATTGTAACAGTATATAGGTCCCCTTCAGGAAACTTTCATTTATTCCTGGAAAACTTGGATGCCTTGCTGTGCTATCTTTTAGATAGGGGAAAGCAAATTATTATTTGGGGGACTTCAGTGTTGATTCACTGAAAGAGTGTAATAGGAAGAATGACCCGGAAGTCTTGCTTGGTTCTTTCAATTTGACACCTGTCATTAATTTTCCTACTTGGATAGTAAAGGACAACAGCACATTGATAGATAGCACTTTTATAGACCAAGATAGGTTTAAAAACATAAATTCTTGTCCTGTTGAGAATGGCCTTTCTGATCATGATGCTCAGCTAGTTACAGTATATGACATAGGTCCATTCAGTAATTCAAAACTACCCTCCAAAGTTGTGCATTCAATTAATGACTCAACAGTTAGAAATTTCAGAGAAAATCTTCAGCAGTTAGACTGGGGTGAGGTGTACAAGGAACCCGATGCTAATTTAAAATATAACTTATTTCATGATATACTTGTAAGAGACTTTGAAAACTGTTTCCCCAAGAAAGTAGTTAAATCTAATTATAAGAAGCCACACAAAAAACCTTGGCTTACTTAAGGAATAAAAATATCTTTTAACCACAAAAGGGAACTGTATCTAACAACAAGAAAGAGTAATGACACAGAAACAGCCAAATATTATAAAAACTACAGAAAGGTTATTAAAAAGTCCAGAAGCATGTGCATCATGTCTGAGATTAATACCTCTGTTAACAAAACCACAACAATTTGGAATATTATTACAAGCAAGACAGGGCAACCAAGAATATAGGATGACGACCTCACCATCAAAGCGAATGGAAACTTGATAAACAAGTCGGAAGTCGAACACATTTAGAATAATCATTTTTTAAATGTTGTAGAGAAAATAGGATCTAAATGTTCATCAGAAGAAGCAAGGAAGTTAATAGAAAAGGCCTTACCCTCACCATTTGATACAATTGAAATTCCACCCACCTCTCCTTCTGAAATTAGGAAGATAATAAACTCTCTCAAGAATAAAGCTCACATGGAGTTGATGGCTTTTCCAGCAGGATAATAAAAGCTTGTTCCCAAGAAATAAGTGGGATTCTTAGCCACATATGTAATAGCTCTCTGAAGCAGGGTATTTTCCCAGATAGACTGAAGTATGCCATTGTTAAACCACTGCATAAAAAAGGGTATATGTCTGATGTCAACAACTACCGCCCAATCTCTCTTCTGACTGCCTTATCCCAAATTCTTGAAAAAGTAATGTATTGCAGAGTAGCTTCACACCTTTGTAAAAATAAACTTTTAACAAAATGTCAGTTGGGTTTCCAGAAGGGTTTTTCAACGGAAAATGCTATATATACTTTCACTAATGAAATATTAAGTGGTCTGAGTAACCGGAAGTCACCCGTTGGGATTTTTTGTGATCTATCAAAGGCTTTGATTGTGTAAATCATGGAATACTTCTAGATAAGCTCAAGTTTTGTGGTATGAATGGGACAGTGCTCAAATGGTTTAAATCATACCTAACTGGAAGAGTGCAGAAAGTTGAAATAAGCAGTTCACATAATATGCAAAAAACTGGTGATTTCTCATACTGAGGAACAACTAAAAATGGGGTGCCGCAAGGCTCGGTCTTGGGTCCTCTGCTGTTCTTAATATATATTAATGACTTGCCATTCTATATTCACAAAGATGCAAAGCTGATACTTTTTGCCGATGATACAAGTATAGCTATCACACCCAACAGACAAGAATTAACTGGTGAAATTGTAAACGATGTTTTTCAGAAAATCATTAAGTGGTTCTCTGCAAATGGGCTCTCACTAAACTTTGAGAAAGCATAGTATATACAGTTCCACACAGTAAATGGAATTACACCTTTTATTAAGATGAAACATTCCACATCATTATGAAGTGTCGTATTCATGATCTATGGAACAAGTACTAATCTAATCTAATCTAATTATCTGCGTATCCTTGGCAAAAGCATTGTCTGGAACTTAGTTAGAGTTCATTCACCTCTAGATTCCACAATAAAGGGGTCAAAACCCTCATTGTGGACAACCTCTAGCAGTGTTAATTACCATCTTCTCATTCATCATGGTGACTTCTACCTTCCTTCCACAAAGCATGGCCCTAGTCCACCTACATATAGTGGTCCATAGGTCATGCACCTCTGCTGCCCTAAGCATGGAATCGAAGGTTGTGTTACTAAAAGCCCCCTCGATCTCCAGGAAGACGCAGAGGGCTATTTCCTGAAAATGAAGTGCTTTCTTCACCTTCCCAATGAGTTGGTGGAGACCTGTCTCACATGATTTACCTGGTTGATGTGCATGTTGGTTTGAATGTAGAGGAGCCCTAGTTAGCCTCCTCTCCCCAACATGTACATTAGCCAGTTTTTCCAACATTTTAAGAATGAAGGAGGACAGATTGATTGGTCTCATATCCTTTGCCTTGGTATGATCAATTCTCAATAAAGACAACCCTGACTGCCCCCCCCCCCCCCCAGGCATTAGGAATGATTCCTGCTTCTAGGCTAACCCCAAGTAACTTGCATAGGACTCTTATAACATTCTTTCCTGCTTGTTGCAGGAGAGCTGGAAAGATTCCATGTGGGCCAGGTGACTTGAATGCTTGGAATGTGGCCACCGCCCATTGGATTTTACTGAGGTTGACACACTCCTTGGGCGATTCTCAGTCCTCTCTTCAAATGCCTGAGAACCATTGTCTCCCAGGGACCGCATTCTGGTCTGTGTTATCCGCTAGAGCATATTGAGGGAAGTTAGTTTTGAGGAGCAATTCCAGTGTCTCATGTGCTGTCTTTGTATATTCCCCATCCTCCTTCCTGAACGTACCTTAGGTGGTACTGTAATGAGGATTTTGTGAAGTCTGACTTAAGCAGCCGTGCCCTCCACTTCCTCACAGAATGCCTTCCAGAATACCTCCTTTGCTTCTCTAATTGCAAAGTTGTACTTGACAAGGGCCTCACGATATTTTGTCCATTGTCCTTTACGTTTTTCAAGGTTAAACAGTCTTTGTACCTGTCTTCTTTGCATTTCCAAGTTGTTATTCGATCAAGGCACAATGGCATAATCCTGTTTGTGCACTTCTTCATGATTGATGACTTGTCCTGGTATTAGGTCACTATGACAGGTTACAGCTGCTGCTACCTCCTCAAACTCTACTGCATTCTTTATCGAGGTTTTAATTTCCAATAAGCTTAAGTCCAGGTCTCTCCTGTATGTCTCCCAGTCTGTTTTCCTGGGATTCCTATAGGCTGTGGTCTGTCTGAATTCCTTTTCAACCTTGAATTTAATATACATGTGGTCCAATGAGGATGGCTGTAACTCCACATGCCGTTGTTTGACATAACTGTGCATCATCATGGAACCAAAGGTTATGTCAATTACTTCCTCCGTTCTGCTGTTCCTGACTGTAGGTTCGTCACCCCTATTCAGGTTCTCCAAGTTGTTAGACAAGAGAAGTTCGAGAAGGTACTCATCTCTACTGTTGGTGTCCTTGCTGCCCCACACTAGGTTGTGGGCATTGGCATCACATCCAACCAACATTTGGTCACCTTGTCGATGCCAAGCTTCCATCAGTCTCCCCACCTCCAAAGGAGGAGGAGAGCTGTCTTCATAAGGGAGGTATGTTGAGGCCAAAACAATTTCCCTCGTGATATCTTCCTCACATTGCTGCATCATGATGGTCACCAGGTCTCTGGAACAGAAATCCATCATTGGCATGAAAGAAATTCCATTTCTCACAGAAATGCATGTTCTGGAGTTTCTTATATTTCTAGCATAAATCAGCTTACCTCCAGTACCACCGAGGCCTGATGCACCCCCTTTATGTAAGTAGGGTTTTTGTATTAGGACCTCGTCTGCTTCTTGTCTTCCCAGGCGACGTCTCTGTGCAGCAGAGGCCCCTTTACTGGCTGCAGATTAATCTGCAGCACCACAAGTCTGCATCTTGCTGCCATAATTGCTTTTGAGATCTTTGATTACGCTGACAGCGACCTGCGAGAACCCTAAAAACAATTTCAGGTCTTGCTCTTGCATCGCCTTCAGGGACTTCTCTTCTACCTCCACCAGCAGGGTTCGTCCTTCCAGTACAGCCTTCTGGTTAAGTACTCTCCAATCCTCTGTCAAGACTTTTCGGTTCTGGACCCCTATTTTCTCGAAAAGTCTCTCTGGAGAGACATCCTTAAGGATCTTTGGTACCCATATTGATAACTTTGCAGTCTTAAGAAGCTCAGCTGCCGTCTTGACCAGCAGGTCCGCATTGCCCCATGGGGATATCATGGGCACCTTCTCCTAGAACCATTCCACCATATGCACCCTCTTACAGACAAAAATGAGGGCACAGCGATCTAGATAGACCCTCCTGCATTTAGGTTCTGGACCAGTGTCCCCCCTCCCCCAAAATTTTCAAAGAGGGCCATCTGCATGAGCCCCTCCTGCTGTGAGGTGATGCTTACCAGTGGATGGCCTTCTTGGATGACCGCCATACAAAAAACCGAGACTGCAGTACTATAGGTCTGTTTCCCTATTTCTTGCATCGACTTTTTCTGGACTTGTATATCCTGAGAGGGGGAGTCTTAGATTCCTCCGTTATCCTCTTCTTACCTATCTTTGACATTGAGGAGGTTCTGCGTATCCCGTTCAACCTGAGACAGTTTTTTCTTTGGGGGCCATGGGCTCAAGCTCTTTTAATTGCCTCCAATTTTGTTTGGGAAGCTATTCTTTTCCTTCCTTTTGCTTCTGTTCCCTGAGAAGTTCTGTCTCTGGGCCCCAGACAAGGCTTTGATCTCGATCTGGTCCAACTTCTCAGTTACATTTCCCACTTCTTGCTCAGGTCTAGACCCTGATTCAGTAGTGGGAGTGCATTCCATCGGTCCTCACCCCGATGTTTGGGTTTCTGAGGTCTCAGTTTGCCCCTCAGATTGTTTTAAATTATTTTCATCAGTCATGTCCGTCTTGGTCCCAAGAGATTTGGGAATCTACACAGTCTACACCATGGAAACCGGGCGCGGTGTAAGGCTACTTACTCAGGGAGGTCACCCAGTACCCTGAGGCTCCGTTTGCGACACATCTTCCCATGTCCCACACACCCCTTGGCACAGATCACATCACACCTTGGGTTGGGGAAGGGAATTAGGTAAGGACTAGGAGTGGATTAGGAAGACAGGATTTTGTGGGACACTCTTAGTCTGATCCATCAGCTAAGGCCTTTGTGGCAGTTGGTCTTGTACCTTGAGCATAGCCCTCAGCTTCATGCAGATACACAAGACTCTCCACCCGCATGGACAGTGGTTCATCAAGATGGTGTCCCCCGGAGAGGACGTGTATAGTGAGCAATATGATGGTTGTGTTGCCTGCAATATATTACATCACATATTAATTACCTTAGAACTTTACTTCGAAGTCCCCTGCAAGGTCCATGATATATGGAAGAGGAATGATGAAAGGATGGTTTAATCACGTACACTTACATTCGCAGTTACTTGAGAGACTAGCAGGAAGGAAAAAACTGAAAAACCTTCACCACATCACAAATAGCTAGCAAGAGGGGCTTTTCCCTTGATTTTAACATGCAGATTAAATGAATAAAATTTCTATTTGAAGTGAATTGCTATAAAAAGGGAGCATAATTAAGAATCATAATTTATTCAGATATTCTACAGCATAAGATCACTATGACCTTGACACTGTAAACTTTCTCAGTTGATCATGACCACATGGTCCTCACAAACAAACCTGTGCACAAAGGAAGTTACCAAGTTTGACGAATTGCACAAAATTCAGTTGTAAAATCACGGAAATCATATGCAATGTACGTGCTTTCGTGAAAGGGATACGAAACAAAATGAACTGAATCACAATAAACTCAAGATGGCTGCACGTGTTTGGTTAACAGTTCAATTGATCAACAGCCTACACCATCCCTGGATTTTATCGCATTTAACACTTGTGAATTAGCAAGTAAATTTCTGTGAATTGTATGTGATGGCAACACAATCAATGTGATACTCATCAAGTAATTGGATGGGTTGCCTCCAACTCTTTTGCTTTCGAAAATGTATCCTTCTGGAGGTTGACATGATTTTAAAAGAGAATTTTGGTGTACTTTTTCTCCAACTAGTTGAGTGGGATTCTTAGATCTGTTCATTAGCTTCATCATCATCATCATCATCATCAATACTCAGTCTTTCGTAGCTGAAAAGTTGGTGACACACCGCATAATCCTTTTAACAGTCTGTCCTGATTTTTCCCAGTCTTCTGGAACTTGAAGTAACTGGTCCCACATTAGTTTGCCTTTTCCTTTATCCACATCTCAGTGGTCTGCCCTGCAGTTGTTTCCCTTAGAAGATCATCTTTTCCAATCTATCCTCCTTGGAAAGGACAATCATCCAAGACAAAAGTCCTTATTATACATAATCCTAAAACCAATGTACGAGTGTGGTTTGAAAAGTTCTCGAAATGGAATAGAAAAATAGTACTTACATCACTGAAACTTTTTTTTCAATGTAGTCTCCTTGTAAATTAATGTACTTGGTCCACCAACATTTCAGTGCCTTGATCCTATCTCAAAACTGAGTTTCCTCCAGGCCTGCAAAAAAGTTATCAACTCTGGCAATCAGTTCTTCGTTTGAAGTGAATCTTTGTCCACCAAGAAAAAATTTCAGCTTTGGGAAGAGATGGAAGTCTGATGGAGCCATATCAGGTGAATAACATGGGTGTGGCAACAATTTATACCTTAATTCATGGAATTTTGTCATGACGACGGCACATGTGTGCAGGTGCACATTGTCTTCTTGGAAGATAACTTTCTTCCTTGCTAAACCTGGCCTTATTTTTGCATATCTTTTATTGCAATTTCCTCCCCCCATGAACCATGGACCTTGCCGTTGGTGGGGAGGCTTGGGTGCCTCAACGATACAGATAACCGTACCGTAGGTGCAACCACAACGGTGGGGTATCTGTTGAGAGGCCAGACAAATGTGTGGTGTGTGTGTGTGTGTGTGTGTGTTTGAGGTTTACGGGCGCTAAACAGCGTGGTCATCAGCGCCCAGGCACATAAAAACAGGAACACATGCAGTGAAAGGACTAAGACGAACAGCGATCAAGGAGAATGGCTAAAAGACACAGACCTGACGCAGTTCCAAATCCCCACATACAGAGGCAAAACAAGAGGAGAAGGAACACACTAAAAAAGTAAAGGAAACACAAGGAAAAGAGAACAGAAACTGAAGGGAAACAAGGAGGTAATCGTGACTGGCAGACCTCTTACCTAAAACCTGGGTGAGCCAGTCATCCAGCAGCACATTAAAACCCTCTCCCTAAAATCTGAGGCAACAGATTGGACAGGACACAAAACCGTAAGACCTTAACCACAGTCGCTGCGTCATCTTGCAAAATAGAGGGCAAATTCGGTGGCAAAGAAACCACCGCCCTCTGTTCAGAGAATAAAAGACAGTCAAGTAAAATGTGGCGGACAGTAATCTGGACGCCACAAGCACTGCGTTTGGGGGTCCTCCCGCCGGAGTAAAAAAACATGCGTTAAGGGACTGTGCCCGATGCGGAGGCGAGTGAGGAGAACCTCATCCCGCCTGTATGACTGGTAGGACGTACGCCATGGTCGCGTAGTGGCCTTTACCAGACGCAGCTTATTGTCAGAAACTGCCAGCCACTCCTCTTCCCATTGATGCATAACTCGAAAACGCAAAAGGGAGGTTACAACATGGAGGGGGACGGCACATTCAACAACGTGAGGGAGGGAACATGCATCCTTGGCAGCCACATCCGCCAGTTCATTTCCCCTAATACCCATGTGCCCCGGCACCCAGCAGAAGGAAACCTCCATCCCGTGCCGTTGCAGATGGAGTAGGTCATCATGGATGTTCTGGACGACCGTATCCGCTGGGTGCAAGTGTTGCATGGTCTGAAGGGCACTCAGGGAGTCAGAACAGATGAGGAACTTAAGACTGGGAACACATCTCATCTGCTCCAATGCCCACAAGATTGCAAACAATTCGGCATCAAGGATGGTAAACGCCGCAGGAAGCTGTAACTTGACGACTCGATCAGGAAAAACAACAGCACAACCAACAGAGTCCCCCTGTTTAGAGCCATCTGTGAATACAGGTACATGGTCCGGATGCTGGTTTAAAATATTGTAAAATAAGGAGGTAAAAACAAAACGCTGGAGTGCAGTTCCTCCGGTTCTCCGACAAGTCTAGAAGGATGCTGGGCCTCTGAAGCAACCAGGGAGGCAGGCGAGTAAAACCTTGTCGTTGGGGGGCCACGCACTCCACACCAAGGGACTCAAGCAAATGCTTGGCACGAATCCCAAATGGTCTTGTTGCCCTGGGACGACTGGAAAAGAAAACAGCATAGGCGGTCGGGCAATGGTAAGGTACGCAGGGGAGGTAGGACAGACAAGGAAATGACACACCTGTCGCACCATGAGGAGTTTCCGCCGGATGGCGAGCGGCGGTTCCCCTGCCTCACCACACAGGCTGGGGATGGGACTGGTACGGAAGGCACCAGTGGCCAGTCTGATACCCTCATGGTGTACTGCGTCAAGGATCTTCAGATACGAAGGCCTTGCTGACCCATACACGGTGCATGCATAGTCAAGACGCGATTGGACGAAAGCCCTATAAAACTGCAGCAGACGCGCCCGATCTGCTCCCCAGGACCGATGGCTCAGACACTTCAAAATATTCAGTGCCCTCAGGGCCCGCACCTTGAGGTCTTGAAGGTGAGGCAACCACGACAACTTGGAATCAAAAGTGAGGCCCAGGAACCTCACAGTGTCTCTAAAAGGAAGAACGGTGTCCCTCAGACGCAATTCAGGGGAGGTAAAAGGACGCTGAGAACGATTAAAATGAACACACAGAGATTTGTCTGCAGAAAAGGTAAAACCCGTCTTTGAAGTCCATGCCTCTAAGCGCTTTATCGTTAGCTGCAACTGCCGACTAGCAGTGACAAGACTGGAGGAGGAACAGAAAACAGCAAAATTGTCCACAAACAAGGAGCAGGACTCCGGATAGTGGACGTGATACTGTTAATAGCGACGGCAAAGAGGGTGACACTTTCTTGAAGAGGGGCATCTACATCTACATGACTACTCTGCAATTCACATTTAAGTGCTTGGCAGAGGGTTCATTGAACCACAATCATACTATCTCTCTACTATTCCACTCCCAAACAGCGCACGGGAAAAACGAACACCTAAACCTTTCTGTTCGAGCTCTGATTTCTCTTATTTTATTTCGATGATCATTCCTATCTTTGTAGGTTGGGCTCAACAAAATATTTTCGCATTCGAAGAGAAAGTTGGTGACTGAAATTTCGTAAAAAGGTCTCGCCGCGACGAGAAACGTCTTTGCTGTAATGACTTCCATCCCAACTCGTGTATCATATCTGCCACACTTTCTCCCCTATTATGTGATAATACAAAACGAGCTGCCCTTTTTTGCACCCTTTCGATGTCCTCCGTCAATCCCACCTGGTAAGGATCCCACACCGCGCAGCAATATTCTAACAGAGGACGAACGAGTGTAGTGTAAGCTGTCT
Organism: Schistocerca gregaria; assembly: GCF_023897955.1. Classification (NCBI taxonomy): domain Eukaryota; kingdom Metazoa; phylum Arthropoda; class Insecta; order Orthoptera; family Acrididae; genus Schistocerca; species Schistocerca gregaria. The sequence goes on from NC_064922.1 coordinate 428,487,317, forward strand.
CTTTAGTGGACTTGTTGCATCTTCTAAGTGTCCTGCCAATGAAACGCAACCTTTGGCTTACATTCCCCACAATATTATCTATGTGGCCCTTCCAACTGAAGCTATTCGTTTCTTTAACACCCAGGTACTTAGTTGAATTGACAGCCTTGAGAATTGTGCTATTTATCGAGTAATCGAATTCCAACGGATTTCTTTTGGAACTCGTGTGGATCATCTCACACTTTTCGTTATTTAGCGTCAACTGCCACCTGACACACCATACAGCAATCTTTTCTAAATCGCTTTGCAACTGATACTGGTCTTCGGATGACCTTACTAGACGGTAAATTACAGCATCATCTGTGAACAATCTAAGTGAGCTGCTCAGATTGTCACCCAGGTCATTTATATAGATCAGGAACAGCAGAGGTCCCAGGACGCTTCCCTGGGGAACACCTGATATCACTTCAGTTTTACTCGATGATTTGCCGTCTATTACTACAAACTGTGACCTTCCTGACAGGAAATCACGAATCCAGTCGCACAACTGAGACGATACCCCATAGGTCCGCAGCTTGATTAGAAGTCGCTTGTGAGGAATGGTGTCAAAAGCTTTCCGGAAATCTAGAAATACAGAATCAACTTGAGATCCCCTGTCGATAGCGGCCATTACTTCGTGCGAATAAAGAGCTAGCTGCGTTGCACATGAGCAATGTTTTTCTGAAGCCATGCTGATTACGTGTCAATAGATCGTTCCCTTTGAGGTGATTCATAATGTTTGAATACAGTATATGCTCCAAAACCCTACTGCAAACCGACGTCAATGATATAGGTCTGTAGTTAAATGGATTACTCCTACTACCCTTCTTAAACACTGGTGCGACCTGCGCAATTTTCCAATCTGTAGGTACAGATCTGTCGGTGAGCGAGCGGTTGTATATGAGTGCTAAGTAGGGAGCTATAGTATCAGCGTAATCTGAAAGGAACCTAATCGGTATACAATCTGGAGCTGAAGACTTGCCCGTATCAAGCGATTTGAGTTGCTTCGCAACCCCTAAGGTATCTACTTCTAAGTAACTCGTGCAGCAGCCTTTTCAGTAGTTGCAGGGGCAACAGTCTGGATGATTGACAGATCTGGCCATGTAACACTAACCAAAACGGCCTTGCTGTTGTGGTACTGTGAACGACTGAAAGCAAGGGGGAACTACAGCTTGAGGGCATGCAGCTTTACTGTATGGTTAAATAATGATGGCGTCCTCTTGGGTAAAATATTCCGGAGGTAAAATAGTCCCCCATTCGGATCTCCGGGCGGGGACTACTCAAGGACGTCGTTATCAGGAGAAAGAAAACTGGCATTCTACGGATCGGAGTGTGGAATGTCAGATCCCTTAATCGGGCAGGTAGGTTAGAAAATTTAAAAAGGGAAATGGATAGGTTAAAGTTAGATATAGTGGGAATTAGTGAAGTTCGGTGGCAGGAGGAACCAGACTTATGGTCAGGTGAATACAGGGATATAAATACAAAATGAAATAGGGTTAATTCAGGCGTAGGTTTAATAATGAATAAAAAAATAGGAGTGCGGGTAATCTACTACAAACAGCACAGTGAACGTATTATAGTGGCCAAGATACACACGAAGCCCACATCTACTACAGTAGTACAAGTTTATATGACAACTAGCTCTGCAGATGATGAAGAAATTGAAGAAATGTATGATGAGATAAAAGAAATTATGCAGGTAGTGAAGGGAGACAAAAATTTAATAGTCATGGGTGACTGGAATTCGACAGTAGGAAAAGGGAGAGAAGGAAACATAGCAGGTGAATATGGATTGGGGCTAAGAAATGAAAGAGGAAGCCGTCTGTTAGAATTTTGCACAGAGCACAACTTAATCATAGCTAATACTTGGTTCAAGAATCATAAAAGAAGGTTGTATACATGGAAGAATCCTGGAGATACTAAAATGTATCAGATAGATTATATAATGGTAAGACAGAGATTTAGGAACCAGGTTGTAAATTGTAGGACATTTCCAGGGGCAGATGTGGACTCTGACCACAATCTATTGGTTGTGAACTGTAAATTAAAACTGAAGAAATTGCAAAAAGGTGGGAATTTAAGCAGGTGGGAATGGATAAAATGACTAAACCAGAGGTTGTACAGAGTTTCAGGGACAGCATAAGGGAACAATTGACAGGAATTGGGGAAAGAAATGCAGTAGAAGAAGAGTGGGTAGCTCTGAAGGATGAAGTAGTGAAGGCAGCAGAGGATCAAGTAGGTAAAAAGACGAAGGCCAGTAGAAATCCTTGGGTAACAGAAGCAATATTGAATTTAATTGATGAAAGGAGAAAATATAAAAATCCAGTAAATGAAGCAGGCATAAAGGAATACAAACGTCTCAAAAATGAGATCGACAGGAAGTGCAAAATGGCTAAGCAGGCATGGCTAGAGGACAAATTTAAGGATGTAGAGGCTTATCTCACTAGGGGTAAGATAGATATTGCCTACAGGAAAGTTAAAGATACCTTTGGAGAAAAGAGAGCCACTTGTATGAATATCAAGAGCTCAGATGAAAACCCTGTTCTAAGCAAAGGGGGAAAAGCAGAAAGGTGGAAGGAGTATATAGAGGGTCTATACAAGGGTGATGTACTTAAGGACAATATTATGGAAATGGAAGAGGATGTAGATGAATATGAAATGGGAGATACGATACTGCGTGAAGAGTTTGGTGGAGCACTGAAAGACCTGAGTCGAAACAAGGCCCCGGGAGTAGACAACATTCCATTAGAACTACTGATGGCCTTGGGAGAGCCAGTCCTGACAAAACTCTACCATCTGGTGAGCAAGATGTACGAGACAGGTGAAATACCCTCAGACTTAAAAAAGAATATAATAATTCCAATCCCGAAGAAAGCAGGTGTTGACAGATGTGAAAATTACTGAACTATCAGTTTAATAAGTCACAGCGAAAATACTAACACGAATTATTTTCAGACGAATGGAAAAACTGGTAGAAGCCGACCTCGGGGAAGATCAGTTTGGATTCCGTAGAAATGTTGGAACACGTGAGGCAATACTGACCTTACGACTTATCTTAGAAGAAAGATTAAGGAAAGGCAAACCTACATTTCTAGCATTTGTAGACTAGCTTTTGACAATGTTGACTGGAATACTCTCTTTCAAATTCTAAAGGTGGCAGGGGTAAAATACAGGGAGCGAAAGACTATTTATAATTTGTACAGAAACCAGATGGCAGGTATAAGAATTGAGGGGCATGAAAGGGCCGCAGTGGTTAGGAAGGGAGTGAGACAGGGTTGTAGCCAGTCCCCGATGTTACTCAATCTGTATATTGAACAAGCAGTAAAGGAAATAAAAGAAGAATTTGGAGTAGGTATTAAAATCCAGGGAGAAGAAATAAAAACTTTGAGGTTCGCCGATGACATTGTAATTCTGTCAGAGACAGCAAAGGACTTGGAAGAGCAGTTGAACGGAATGAACAGTGTCTTGGAAGGAGGGTATAAGATGAACATCAACAAAAGCAAAACGAGGATAATGGAATGTAGTCGAATTAAGTCGGGTGATGCTGACGGAATTAGATTAGGAAATGAGACACTTAAAGTGGTAAAGGAGTTTTGTTATTTGGGAAGCAAAATAACTGATGATGGTCGAAGTAGAGAGGATATAAAATGTAGACTGGAAATGACAAGGAAAGTGTTTCTGAGGAAGAAAAATTTGTTAACATCGAGTATAGATTTAAATGTCAGGAAGTCATTTATGAAAGTATTTGTATGGAGTGTAGCCATGTATGGAAGTGAAACATGGACAATAAATAGTTTAGACAAGAAGAGAATAGAAGCTTTCAAAATGTGGTGCTACAGAAGAATGTTGAAGATTAGGTGGGTAGATCACATAACTAATCAGGAGGTAGTGAATAGGATTGGGGTGAAGAGGAGTTTGTGGCACAGCTTGACAAGAAGAAGGGATCGGTTGTGAGGACATGTCCTGAGGCATCAAGGAATCACAAATTTAGCATTGGAAGGCAGCATGGAGGGTAAAAATCGTAGAGGGAGACCAAGAGATGAATACACTAAGCAGATTCAGAAGGATGTAGTTTGCAGTGGGTACTGGGAGATGAAGAAGCTTGCACAGGATAGAGTAGCATGGAGAGCTGTATCAAACCAGTCTCAGGACTGAAGACCACAACAACAACAATTATAGCAATTTGTCCAGGAGATTATCTTAGTATTCTCCTGTAATTGTTGGCCCAATGGGGAGATACTCTACAAACAGAATCCTCTTTGCATCCCATTACACTGATGCCATTACCTTTCCCACAAAAGAAATTGTCTTTGGTGACAGAGAATAAGCATATTTCCATTGCTCTTACTGTTGTTTTGTCTCTGGGGTATAGTAGTGCAGCAACTCTGGTCATAAACGGGCACAAAAAGTCTTGTTCGTTTCTCCTAAAATGGGCCAAACATTGTTCCAATATGCCCATTCTTATTCGTTTTTGATCCAGTGTCAAGATTCATGGCGCCCATCTTCCAGATATTTTTTTTTTTTTCATTTCTATTTCTTCAGTTAAAATGTGCCCTTCAAGATAACATCTGGCAAGTGTGAGCAATTTTACGCACTTTCAATTGGCGATCCTCCATGGCCATTTTGTGCACTTTTGCAATGATTTCTGGAGTAGTTACATGTCTTGGCTGACCACAGTGTGGATCGTCATCTAAGCTCTTCTGACCAAATTTAAATTCATTTGTCCACTTATGGAGCAGAGTTCCCCTGTGTATTTTGGAAATCGGCATGAATGTCCTTTGCTTTCATACCTTTTTTTATGAAGTACTTAATCACTGCTCGAATCTCGATTGTTCACATCTTCGCAAATCACTACGCAGGGACAACAACAGGGCCACTTCACCATGACAGCTGTTATTCAAGAGCACTGATGTGGCATGTGTTTACGGGCAACAGTTGAATGAATATCACATGAACAACTTGTGCTAGTGCTGACCTCTCATGATGATTCCAAGAACGTTTCAAACCATCCTCATAAAACAGGTCTATGAACAAGAAAATACTGTTTTACTAAGTTTTTTAGAAACTTTTGAAAATTTATGATTTATTCTCTACAGTGACACATTTAATTTGTTGTGTGCAATGTTTGTGTAAATATAGATAGTTTAAATAATATTTTCAATAAAGCTTCATTTTTATTGAATGTACCTACAAAATTATATGTGTTACAGAGAAAAATGGTAGAAATGTAGTTTTATGGGCAGAGAGAGAGAGGGGGGGGGGGGGGGGGTGTGACGTTTTCTGGCAGTTCTGGCTGCAGAATACCTCAACAGGGCTCTGGATCTGTGATTGAATGATGCACAGTTTTTGTTTGCGCTCTGAGAACAGAGTGCAATGAATTGAAAAGAAGTATACATTGTTAAATATTCGTTGATGAAATTAGTATTTGCATCTGTTTCAGTGATTCAAGTTGTGAGTATATCAGAGTATATTGAATAGTTTCCCCTTTTATGAATATATCAGAGGATATGGAACATGTCATTTATTTGTGGTTACATTCTATGGTATTATGTAAACAGTACAGATCAGTTCCATGTTAAGATACCTTCATCTTAGGTTCTATTAATAAAAAAATTAAAAGTATTTAAATATGTTTACAGTGATACATGAACATTCACTTAAATAAGGATCTTTGTGTGTATCTGAAATGTGTATTACATACTGACGGATTCTATACCACATGGTTTAGTGTACATTATAGTGTAAAATGACCCTTGCAATAGGAACTAGAAAGAAACCACTAAACGCTTACTTTATGAAGGGGATGACATTAAGAATCTTGCCACCACTAAAATGGATCTCCTTCTGTACCACATTCAGATCTGTATGCTCACAGTGGATATCTTCTTTTCTGCTAGTATCATGACTGGGATACACATTATTAGTTTTTTCCCCTTATAATTTTATCATGATCCAGCCATGGTGTGCTGGGACGTGCAGGCAGCCTATGGAAATTAAAAAAGCAGAAAAGCAACTTTAGCAGAAAGAATAAATACTGAAATTAGACATGTTGCGGTCCTTAGTGCTAAATAAAGGAAGTAGCACCTTAGTCCAGTTAATTGATTTTCAAAACAGCTGTTTTCGTAACAAAATTGTGGAAGTTTTTTCTCAATAGTTCTGTATGTTTTTTGGGGTGCTGTATCCGAATTGCATGTTTGATCGCTAGTAGGTCGGCTTCACAACAGAAAATGCAAAAAACCTGAAAATGTTCACACTCTTTCCAGTTTTTCATTTATATCTTATATATATTTATATATTTATTTTTCGGAGGTGATCTCTCTATTCAAAACTAAAGTACATAAAACTTCCTACAAAGTGCACAAGTCATGTTTGATTGTCTGGAAATTGATTGACACTAGAGCACACAGAAAAGCAGCAATTTTTTGCCTCATCTGTGTAAATGTCAAAGATGCCGTCTCCCACCCCTACAACCTGAAGAATATTCAAGTTATCACCAAAAATCCCAACAACATGTGAAAGTACATTAAATTTACTGCAAGAGATGTTTGCAACATTCATTTTTCTCGTAAGGGGGAGGAAGCAAAGCAAAAATTACGAAACATTCCTTGTGCAGCTTACAGCCAGTCAACCTGTCCCACCCGTCTATCTTTCATTAGCGCTTTACTTTCAGTGTATTACATTTCAGAGTTGTTGTTTTGAATTATGGGAAAGCATGTATGATGAAAACGTTAACAAATTATATTCACAACAGATCAGGTAATGAATATGAACTCTGCATGTAGTAACGCACATGTCATGAAATGAATAAATTTCAACCAGAATTGGCTTGTCACTTCGAGTGGGTTCTTCATCTGGGCAAGAAAGAAGGCATTTAGTGATAGATACATACGATAGACATATATACTACATAGTGAACTATCAGTGTTTGAAAAAAATAGTTTTATTGATGTCGTGGGCACAGTTTCTTTGCTCGCCTTAAAAAGCTGAGGGATAAGCCATACATGACATCTGCCTCAGCCTACACTGCATCAATGAAAATGGCTTCCATACCTCCCACTGAAGTGGCAGCTCAACAATACACCTTTGGAGTTTTCCATCAGTTGCAGCAGTGGATTGGAAACTATATGGATCCAGAGCAGTGGGAGTGGAAGTCGACAAAAATGGGTTGATTCCTATTACCACACTGAACCTTCAGCTCTCGAGAGACTTCTTCAGCTTATATCTTGCTAATGCAAGACAGAGTACCAAGGTCAGTGTGGGGGCAAGCAGGACTGTTCTGCTCAAAACTGTGCCATCCACGTGAAGGCTCATGCTTTAGCATTAAGGACAGTTTTCTTTTAGAAGACAAAGACGACCTAGATGAGCCCCTTGCGGTACCACTGTCTAAAGCAGCTGAGGTGACAATGTACTGTTTTGCAGCCTTATACATCTTTATTAATCAACTTTCCCTGTCATAACATTAACCATTCAGTTAAGCTTTTTAGTTGAAGAACAGAAATAACTCACTGTTCAGCCTGGGCCTTCCACAGCCATTGACACTTTGGTTGGATCTTCCATCATTGACCAAGACCCTTCACTTGGATCTTCTAGTGGCCAAGAAACATTGCCTGCACCCATGACATCAGTACAGGTATTCTTTCTTACATCGATAGCTCACTAAACAACTTATCCATCTTTTGCATCCATGTTCAGTCACTGAATTCCTTCTTTCTTTCCAGATGGAAAGAACCTACTTGAAGTGATTACCCAATTCAGAGTCTACAGTAACTCATTCCATAACACATGTACATTATTATATAGAGATTCTGTATTCATCCTCCTGTTCAGTGTCATGTACGTGATATGTTGTAAAGATAACAAACATGCTTTCCCATCATTTGAAACAACCTCTTTGAAGTGTAATACACTGAAAGTATAACAACCTGTGAGATATAGACAGTTTGGAAGCATAGGTTAACTGTAGAATGCAGAAGGCATTTTTTGTAAGTTTCACTTTTCTTCCTCCCCCCTTATGAGAAAACTGAATGTTACATACATTTCTTGCAGTAAATTTAATGTTCTCTCACATTGTGTAGGGGTTTTTGTTTGATAACATAAACATGTTTTGAGTTGTAGAGAGTGGGAGACGACATTTTTGACAGTTTTGCAGTAGGTCAAAGAATCTTTGCTTTAAAGCACACTCTGGAGCTGATTCTACCTGTCTGTAAATTGTACATGAGTAATGCATTTTGTAGGATATTTTGGCTACATTAATTTTGAGTAGAATGGGCAACTTTGAAAAATGCATAGTTTTTTAGATATAAGTGAATCACTGAAACAAGTATGAAAATTTTGAGATTCTTTTGTGTTTTTCATTGTGAAGCCAAACTTGTGTTAAACAGCAAATACGAAATTTGGATTGTGCACCCCAGATAACTTATAGAAGCACCGAGAAAAAAAACTTCTGTAATTCTGTTATGGTAAAAAACTCCCATTTGACCCTTCTTTTGCTATGCAAACTACGTAACGCAACCGTCAAAACTCTACGATTTTAGACAGTGGTCAGGAGACTTCAGAACCTGACTTGTGCGGTTAAGTATAAAGAGTTCAGCTTGCTGACTATGTTCAATATACAGATTTCATTTTCATCTTCCTCTTCAGTGTCATGTATGTAATATAGCCCAGTTAAAAATCAACTAATGAAGTCTTTACATTAGCATCTGAGGGCTGTCTTTAGCCTGAAATGTTACGCACAGAAGCATTTATTAGATTATGCAAGATGCCCATGTAACTAGAATCACCATGGATGGAAATACTGCCTTCATTGTATAATTATCAGAATGATAAATATTTATTCTATGTAAACTGCTTTCTAAGTTAATGACGAGAAAATTTTATTTCTCTGTGTCTGTTTTCATGTAACTATAATATTTGCCTGATTTTATATAAGGAAAGAAATCTTAATTGCTTCTATTGTGTTGTTGTATTCCTCAGTGTAATCCAGTACTGTTCCTTTTCTGTTAAAGGTTGACTCTGAAAGCAGCCAGCTGGTTTCTTCACAGCAGGAAACACCTTTAAGTCAGCCTCCAGCACAGTACAGTCTCAAACAGCGGCTTAAATGGCTACAGGTCAGAGTTTGTTATTCTTCATCTGTTTCTATCAAGTTTGAAAATTTTGGTAGGAATTATATTAGAATACCAATATGTTTGAGTGTAACTTATATTTGTAATTTAGTCTTGTTTTATCAAATCAGAATAAATTAATAAAAATTGCATGTACTAAATTGAGGTTTCATAGGCCAATAGAAAATCTTTGTCAAGGGAGACTATTTTCTTGTGTTTGAGAAAGATTTTTCACTAAAAGTACAGTACTTCTCTCTTTCACTTCCATGAACAGCCAAATATTAGCAGCTTCAGAGTACTTTCACAGTATGTTCACAGCACTCTCTAAAGCAAGGCCAGCTACGGCATGACAGACTTCACATGTGCAGGCCATGGGAAGGCCAAGATCTGGCTTTGCTTGGTCCTTCTCAGAAGTACCCAGAACAATGTGACACTTCATTGAGGATTGCAGTGTGGCATTTTTCAGTTGGCATGACTCTCTGAGTCCGGCAGAACTTTCTGTGTTTGACAGAATCATGATGTCATTGCTGTTTAACATTCACTATTTGTTAAAGGACGATTACAGGTCCAGTGGCTCTTTGTGAAAAAAGATGCAGTCTGGCGATCTGTCATGACAATCCTTTAAAATGTGTGGGAATGGAGGAAGAGAGGGATGAGAACTCTCATTTCACATAAGTGATGGGTACTGCTTATTTGCTATGAAGCAACATTACAGTGTCATGCAGAGAGAATTTAAACATTTAGATGACAATGAAAGAGCAAAAAATTGCAATGATCGACAGATGGGATTCATTGTTCTGTAAATCAAGTAGCACTTCGTGCGAAATTTGCGGGCATGGGGCACTTGAAGGAATTGGTGATATGAATAGTAAAATCCTGAAGTGACAACGTTATGCCATTATCGGTTGCAATAGTTTTCAAAGGAAAAGAATTAATGGTACAGAGACTTCATATATTACTGCAAAGTATGTTGGCTAAGTGACTTCTTTCTCAATTTGATGAGAACACATTTAAAAAGAAAATTGTGTTGTAGGAGGAACGCATTCTGACAAAGACAGTCCAGTTCCCTAAGCTCACTGGCGTTAAAGAAAGCACATGGTTTGAAGAATTAATCGTAGACTTGCAAGAATTAAAAGAATAGTTTTATAAAAGTTTTGAGAACACACTCAATCTCACATCTCTTTTCACACTGATTTCAAGATCATTTGCCATTTCAGTTGAAAGCACCCCTGTGCATGTTCAGCCATAGTGGACTGACCTGCGATGTAATTCCAGTTTCGGTGACAAATTTTTTTATCTTAAAACAGTCCAGAACATCTACATTGCTTTGCTCAGGTAGATTTTCCAAGTCTCCATAAGGAGGTTGCAAAAGTACTACAATATTTCAACTGGCATAAATGTGTGAAAGATCTTTTTTGATTATGAAACTTAATAAATCATGATTACATGGCAATGTGAGTGCGAAACTCTGCGAAAATCATCGGCGTCCGTCTTTATGCCAACAATTTATACTGGATAAAAATTATGTGTTCAGCATGCCAAAAAATAATTAATAAATACTGAAAACTTGTTTTGTATGTGATTTGTGTTGTTGAGAAATGTGGAGTATAGAACGAAGTTGCAGCAGTGTGAATGTCCTGCCATTTAAATGTGGTGTGTTCGCTGTTTTGCCCTTTTCCCCTCCTTGTGTCAGATAATGTGGCATGGTGGTGGTCTCGTGATAATCCATTAGCCGACCACTGTGGCTGAACGGTTCCAGGAGCTTCAGTCCGAACCGCCATGCTGCTACGGTCGCAGGTTCGAATCCTGCCTCGGGCAAACCAAACTCTAAAACAATACATGTAAAGCAGATAGTACAGTATTAAGCTATTATAATGAATAACATTCTGCTACTGCAGTCACAGAATTGCAGCAGAAGTGACAGCTGAAAATCTTTCGACAGCCCATTTAAAGTATTCTGGTGATATGAGGCGAAGTATCAAAGAATGTACAAGTGCAGGAACAATGAATCACATTATTGACATGTTATTCCTCAGAATATGTCAGAGAACATTGACTTGTTTTAAAAAATGCCTCAAATTAGGGCATTGTATTAGACACTTGTAACAGAAGTTGTATGCATCCAGAGCCACTAGTAACGAAATTATTGTAAATAAAAAACACAAGGAAAGCACTAAATCCTGTCATTCGTCTTGGACCCCTAAGGAATTAACTGGTGGGGATTACTGAACTTTAAAGCATTCATTACAAAACAGTTATCAGACTTTTTTACAAGTTGTTGTGGGGATGTCTAGCGTTTGTTTCTGAAACAATGGAAGATACTACGGGGTGAAGAGTCATGATATATGATCTGACACTAGTGTTAACATATGTATATGTGGACCTGCAGATGCCTGGCAAATGGTGTTTACACAAATGGATTGCAGTGACAGTGAAATTTCTTGAAAATGGTGTAGTGGTCTGAGGTTGATTTTTCCTGTTTTTATGTTAGATGGTTAATTTTGGTTGCAAGGTCAATGAATACAAGTTCGATTTAGATTGTAGGACTCTTCCATATTTTCTGCAATGGGACCTTTTCTCTATTCGCATAAAATGTTCGTGTCCACAAAGGAAAGCCTGTTGCTTCTTAATTTAGAGAAAATAGGATGGATTTATTACATTGGCAGACTCAAAGCCTCAGCTATAGCTGCATAGAAAGCCTTCCCCAAAAATTATACTGCAATAGTAACACAAGGAGATGCTACAGACTATTTACTTCAGAATGAATTTTAATGGGTGCCTAGAGACTTTGGTCACATTGTATTTTAGTTGGACATTTAATATTCATATCTTTACACTGATGTTAAATTTATAGTTCCCCTCACATTAGGTGGTTCTGAAGAGGAATTTTTGCTCTTGTTTTGTGGAGTTGTTAAATCAAACATCTATTCAGTATGAAGTTTGTTACAATGCTTAAGAACAGTTGAATAACACTACTTCTAAAAATTGTCAGACAGAGAGGATTCTAGGCTCTGTTGGCAAATCAGATTTCCATGATATTGCATTGCTGTTGTGCCACCATCAGTTAAGTTAAACTGATTGAGCTGAAATCTCCCCTTGGAATTCCTTGTCCTCTCTTTTTTTGAATGCTGGTAATGAAATTCAGGCAGTTAACTATGGTTGTAAAGGTTCATAAGAGCACAGTGCAGGGTCTGTCTGATACATGTTATCATGTTCTGTGCAAGCCATGTGAAATGTCATGCTCCAACATTGAAGACAGTTTTGACACAGAAGACAAAGACAACCTGGACGAGCCCCTTGTGGTACCTCTGTCTGAAGCAGCTAAGGTGACAGAAGGTATTAAGTCATATAACATTTTGCAAAGAGCATCACATTTAATTATGAGACAATCTTTTGAGCTGTAGTTACACAACTTTGATAATTACATTGTCATTAGTGCATGTATTTATTGTCTCTTTGAAGATGTTGCTATAGAAGTTGTGCTTGGAGTTCACACCTTTATGTCTTCCTAAGTAATGCTTACTCAGTTTCACATCTACATCTACGTGATTACTCTGCTATTCACAATTAAGTGCCTGGCAGAGGGTTCAATGAACCAATTTCAAACTGTCTCTCTACACTTCCACTCTCAAACAATAAATTTTTCTATGTGAGCCCTGATTTCTTATATTTTATCGTGATGATCATTTCTTCCTATGTAGGTGGGTGCGAACAGAATATGTTCGCAATTGGAGGAGGAAACTGGTGGTAGAAATTTCATGACAAGATCGCGTCGCAACGAAAAACGCTTTTATTTTAATAATTGCCACTCCAATTCACATAACATGTCTGTGGCCCTATCTTCCCTATTTCACAATAATACAAAATGAGCTGCCCTTCTTTGAACTTTTTCAATATCATCTGTCAGTCCCACCTGATAAAGATCCCACACTGCACAGCAATACTCCAGAATAGGGTGGACAAGTGTAGTGTATGCAGTCTCTTTTGTAGATCTGTTGCACCTTCTAAGTGTTCTACCAATGAATCACAGTCTTTGGTTTGCTCTACCCACAACATTATCTATGTGATTGTTCCAATTTAGGTTATTTGTAATTGTAATCCCTAAGTATTAAGTTGAAAATACAGCCTTCAGATTTGTGTGACTTACAGCATAATTGAAATTTAGTGGATTTCTTTTAGTACTCATGTGAATAACTTCACACTTTTCTTTATTCAGGGTCAATTGCGACTTTTCGCACCACACAGATATCTTACCTAAATCATTTTGCAATTAATTTTGGTCATTTGATGACTTTACAAGATGGTAAATGGCAGCATCATCTTCAAATAATCTAAGAGGGCTATTCAGATTGCCTCCTGTGTTGTTAATATAGATCAGGAATAATAAAGGGCCTATAACACTTCCTTGGGGAACGCTGGTTATTACGTCTGTTTTCGTCAGTTACTATGAACTGTGACTTTTATGACAGGAAATAACGAATCCAGTCACACAACTGAGGCGATATTCCATAGGCACACAGTTTGGTTAGAAGACACTTGTGAGGAACGGTGTGAAAAGCCTTCTGAAAATCTAAAAATATGGAGTCAATTTGACATCCCCCGTTGATAGCACTCATTACTTCATGGGTATAAAGAGCTAGTTGTGTCCCACAAGAACGATATTTTCTGAACCCATGCTGACATTGTGTCAGTAAATTGTTTCCTTTCGGGGTACTTCATAATGTTCGAATACAGTATATGTTCCAAAACCCTACTGCAAATCTATGTTAGTGATATGGGCCTGCAATTTAGTGGATTACTCCTATCTCCCTTTTAGGGTATTGGTGTGACTTGAGCAACTTTCCAGTCTTTAGGTACAGAACTTACTGTGAGCGAGCAGTTGTATATAATTGCTGAATATGGAGCTATTGCATTTGCATACTCTGAAAGGAACCTGACTGGTATGCCATCTGGACTTGAAGCCTTGTCTTTATTAAGTTATTTAAGCTGCATTACCATACCGAGGATATCTACTTCTATGTTTCTCATCTTTGTAGTTGTTCTTAATTGGAATTCGGGAATATTTACTTCATCTTCTTTAGTGATGGAGTTTCGGAAAACCATGTTTAATAACTCTGCTTTGGTGGCACTGTCGTCAGTGACTTGAGTGTTGTTATCGTGCAGTGAAGGTACTGATTGCTCCCTGCCTCTCGTGTGCTTTATATATGACCAGAATCTCTTTGGGTTTTCTGCCAGATTCCGAGACAGTTTCATTGTGGAAATTATTAAAAGCATCTCGCATTGAAGCCCGTGCTATATTTTGAACTTCTGCAAAACTTTGCCAATCTTCAGGATTTTGCATTCTTTTAAACCTGGCATGCTTTTTTCATTCCTTCTGCAACAGCGATCTGACCTGTTTTGTGTACCATGGGCGATCAGTACCATCACTTATTAATTTATGTGGTATATATTTCTCAATTGCCTTCGATACTATCTCTTTGAAATCGTTCCACATCTTTTCTACGCTTGCATGATCAGATCGGAAGGAGTGGAGACTGTCTCTTAAAAAGGCATTAAGAGCATTTTTAACAGCTTTTTTAAATAGATGTACTTTGCGGTTCTTTTTTATGGTTGTGGGTATTACGGTTCTCAGTCTAGCAGCAACTGCCTTGTGGTCTCTAATCCCTGTATTCGTCATGATACTCCCAATTTGTCCTGGATTATTTGTTGCTATGAGGTCAAGTAAGTTTTCGCAACCATTTACACTTCGAATAGGCTCATGAACTATTTGTTCAAAATGATTTTCTGAGAAAGCATTCAGTACAATTTCGGATGACGTTTTATGCCTGCCAATGGCTTTAAACGTATAATTTTTCCAGCATATTGAGGGTAGATTGAAGCTGCCACTGACTATAATTGTATGAGTGGGGTACATATTTGAAATGAGACTCAAGTTTTCTTTAAACTTTTCAGCAACTACATCTTCTGAGTCGGTGGGTCAATAAAACGATCCAGTTAATAGTTTAGTCCGATTGTCAAGTATAAACTCTACCCATACTATTTCGCAGGAACTATCTACTTCAATTTCACTACAAGGCAAACTACTTCTGACAGCAATAAATACTCCACCACCATCTGTATTTAATCTATCCTTTCTGAACACTGTTAGATCATTTGAAAAAATTTTGGCTGTACTTATTTCTGGCTTTAGCCAGCTTTCTGTACCTATACCCATTTGAGCTTCAGTGGTTTCTGTTAGATCTTGGAGCTCTAGTTCCTCCCAACACAGCTATCACAATTTACAACTACAATACCGATCGTTTCTACAACTACCTTACTCTGTTTTACCTGCTCTCTTTTAGACGGATGCCCTTCCTGTGGTTTCCTGACACCCACTAACCTAAAAACCACCCAGTCCCTTCCACACAGCCCCCACTACCCATGCAGCCACTTCCTGTGCATAGTGTACTCCTGACCTATTAAGCGGAACCTGGAAATCCACCACCCGATGGCGCAAGTCAAGGAATCTGTAACCTACACTGTCACAGAACCGCCTGAGCCTCTTATTCAGACCCTCCAGTCGGCTCTGCACCAAAGGATGACAGTTGGTTCTGTCGATGATGCTGCAGATCATGAAGTCCACCTTAATCTCGGAAGCAAGACTGGAAGTCTTTACCATTTCCACTAGCTGCCTGAAACCAGAGAGAATCTTCTCAGATCCAAAGCAACACACGTCATTGTTACCGACATGGGCTACCACCTGCAGCTTGATGCCCCATGTACTCTTCATGGCATCCGGACTCCCCCTGGTATGCACACGGAGTGCACACTGGCTTCCTTCCCCTCCTTGGCAGCCATGTTTGTAAGGGTCCCCATTACGCGCCTAACGTTGGAGCTCCCAGCTACTAGCAAACCCATCCTCTCTGAATGCCCAGACCTTGTGGGCCAAGAAGCTTCTTCTGGAACAGGGTGGACGACTGTCTCTGGTCAGAGATTTCGTCAGCCATAGATAATGCTAGAAACCTGTTCATCAAACAAACCCGGGAGGCCCTACGATTGGCCCCACGGAAAGCCTTTCACTGCCTGCCAGACTTTGGAATGATCTCCCACTCGACCACGTGATCTCCCACTCGACTGCGGGTGAGATGTCAACCTCAGTGCAGACAGTACCTGGGCTGGCCACAGCAGTTGATCAATCGGGGGACACGTGGGTTGTGCTCAATGTCCCTCGCGCCCCCGCATCTGACCCTCCACAATGATTGCCCTTGGCAGCAGGCTTAAGTTGTGTGACGGGAGCCAACACTGCCTGGATCTGTGAGCGAAGGGTCACCAATTCCGCTTGCATCTGTACACAGCAATCACAGTACCTATCCATTTTTGAACCTGCTCCTGTTTGCAACTCGTAAAGATATGTAATAAACAAACAGTGTACTCGTCTTATTAGCAGCAGGAACTCGTAGTGCTCTCTCATTGACGGTCTTGACACTGAGCTGTTCTAAGCTAAATAAACAAAAGCCTCAATGATACAAGGGTCGATACAATGGTTGATAGCAACAGCAGTACTGTACACTACACTGTTTCTGAAATGAAATGAAAGGTTGCTCATAGTAAGCACTCAAACACGCAAGAAGTTACTACAAAGGTAACTGAAAAGAAGTCAGTCCTGTTTGAAGCTCGTAAAAATATGTAATAAACAAACAGTGTACTCATCTTATTAGCAGTAGGAACTCGTGGTGCTCTCTCGCTTACAGTATAACTGACACTTTTTATAGATTGGGACTAACATTTTGCTTGTCAAATTCTCCCTGACAATCGTTCAGTGTGGTTTTCACGTAAGACTTATGGGGCAGTAGATACTATAGAGGATACTCAGGTAATTCCATGCACTAGCAGGATAATGTGTCGCTGCTTGTTGTGAAGAATGAGATAACCTTCTTCAAAGAAGAACAGGTACCGCTAGTGACCTGAACGGAGGATCACCTGGTGTGTTTCCCACCAAACTTGTCTTGGATGTGGTTGGAAAATTACTTGTTCATATCATTATACGACTAACCACTGTTTGTGCTTTTTGGACTACATTACAAACTGTGTGGCAGGAAATGCTTATGGATAAGCAAATTGTGAATCCGTACCACAACAAGCATGAGATGGCATCACATCATACTGTATTATCAAAATCAGAATTAACTAATAGTTCTGTAATTGAAGTTTGATGTGTTTTATCTTGTACTTGATCTGCAATATATTATTTTTGTTACATCTATTGTTCTTGGTGTTGCAATTTCCTCAAACCTCAGTAAATACTGAACAGCCTGACTGACAGAGTAAATTCTTATCTTACTTGTCTCCAGAAGTAGTAGATACTGGAATGGTAGCTGAGCAGACTTACTGATACAACATTCATCTATAATCATTTCATCTGTCAAACAATATGAGATTATTTAATAAACATATTAAGGATTCTCCCACATATTACAGCCAAAAGTTTTTCTGTAAACTAAATAAATGATGAGGACAGGTCTGTAGCTTTCATTTATTTGTCTTACGTAAGTTCGCATATGGCTTTGCGTTCTTTAGCCGTGAACAAAGCCAGCTTTGTCTAGTGGTACCCAGGATTAAATGTGGTGTTTCGGACATGCGTTTATTGTTCCAGTACTATTTTCACTCAAAAGTCTTCTCATTTAAACATGGTGTTAGTGCAGGATACCTCATACTAATAAAAATATCTATGTGGTCATAATGGTACACTTGACAAGAAGAAGGCACCAGTTGGTAGGACATGTTCTGAGGCATCAGGGGATCACAAATTTAGCATTGGAGGGCAGTGTGGAGAATAAAAATCATAGAGGGAGGCCAAGATATGAATACACTAAGCAGATTCAGAAGGATGTAGGTTGCAGTAAGTACTGGGAGATGAAGAAGCTTGCACAGGATAGAGTAGCATGGAGAGCTGCATCAAACCAGTCCCTGGACTGAAGACAACAACAACAACAACATATTGGTACAATTCCTGTTGTGCTGTTATACAGAATTAAAATGCATTCTTGTGATAAATTATCACTGAACTTGTCTGAATTGGCACCAGTGAGATGTGGAGTAAACAAAGTATATATATTACAAAAGCATTTATGTGACTATATATTGAGCATCACGAGCATAAGTGTGTAGCTGAATAAAACACATATAGTAGATAGTGCTTTTGTGAGTGAGTTCTGCTACATTATTGAATGCTTCCGAGATGGCATGTAAGATTGCACATAATATTCTTAGGTTTGTTCAGGCTTGTCATTGGTGCAAATGAAAATAGTACAGTTTGAAATCATTTTATCTGCCTTGCTTGTTAGTAACATGTCATTACTTAAAGACATAAAATGTTGTTCCTTGAATAAATAAAGAAAAAAGCGCATTTTATAAAAGGCTCTTATAAAACTCATTATCCAGTCCACATTATTTTTAACTGGTCACTAAATGCAGCAATGTCCATTATATATCGTAATTTGTAGCATTTTGTTATACTGGTGTGGTAGGAAGTATTCAGTTGTAGGTAAGAATGAGTTGTAGAAAATTGATTCCAGTCTGTTTTAACCTATACATAGCTTGGAAATATTAAGTGTGGTTCAAATACTTTCACACTTAACTTAATTCAGTTACATAACAATAATTGAGACGTTTCGTTTATTAGGTTCGCCGTGAAGTTGGTGTCTGGGTACAGTGCTGCAATGAAAGCTGTTCCAAGTGGCGCTACTTGGACTCCACAAGAGATCCACAACAGGTTCCGAAAAAGTGGTTTTGTAACATGAATCCAGGTGCAGTTACATAAATTTTCTTTTGTTGCAATATTTAGCTAACAGACTTAGTTCCTAATTGCTTTTTGGGCATATGTCTTCAAGAAGATTACGGAAATGCAAATACAATTTTCATAGACCTTTTTGGCTGGAGATATTCTACTTCAGTCACCAACAGGTTACTGTGGCCAGTGAATTGAAGTCACAACCTTCCCATGAAGATATCCTGTGCAGGTTGGTTTATCAAGAAAATCCATGTGACTGAGACATAATTGCCTGGATTTTAATGAGTGTAATGTGTAATATAAACAACTACTTGCCACCAGCTCTGCGAAAATGGCACTTTTTCCACATAATATCTGCCATCCCTGTGGTCCTCTTTGCTCGTATAGAAACAAAACTGTTTCTCTCTTTCTATGGTTTCAATGACTAACTCCATGAACATATTTTGCTCCTTCATGTTAATATTTATTGTAGTGCCAAGTTCCATTATTTGTTTCTAATTTTTATGCTCAATTAAGTTGTACCTCTCATCTGTACCTTCTGAGGCTAAGCGTGCAGTGCAGATTTTCATTTTCAATCATTGCCTTATTATCTGTCATGTGTTTTATAATATTTCATTGTACAGACAGGAAAAGTAGTATTATTATCTGTATTTTAATATTCCAGACAAATCTTTGGCGTCTTGCGCTGCTCCACAGAAAGGCCCATCTATAATGCAAGAACTTGATCTTATTGAGAATGAATACACAGCTGGTTCAGTTGTGTGGGCACGCCTTGCAGGTTACCCGTGGTGGCCTGCTATGATTGATGATGATCCAGATGTTGAACAATATTATTGGATCACAACTTTGTCCGATATTCCAGTATGTACCATTATATATATTAAATCAAATTTGTGCTTCATACAGTCTGGTTGTGCTTTGTCTCATATATGAGTAGTAGATCCATGTTATTTTATTTGTGGTGAATATTACAGAGTTAATAACTGTTACATACCATCTTACTCTTGACAACAGAAATAATATTACATTTTTATTTATTAAGTAGGCTCTCTGAACCTGAGATCTGAGAGGTCTCTTTCCCAAACTTGCCCAACTTAAATCCCCCACCTGATAAAAAAGGCAACAGCTACAAAAGCTAGGAATAGTTTTTCTTTTTTTTTCTACTATTATGAACTAGAGGGGTAGGGTAGGAAGGATGCTTTGTGGACTGCTTGGGTTATTGATGATCTGTGCCTGTCTGCAAATCAGTGCTTGGCTTCTGGTGGGCTTAAGACCACAACAACATAATTTTTCATTTGGGTCGACTTCTTTGAAGTGTCTCATCCGCCTGCTTAGCTAGGTGGTTACGTACTTGCCTCCCATGCAAGTGGGCCTGGGTTTGATTCCCAGTCGGGTTGGAGATTTCCCAACTCATGGACTGGGTGTTGTGTTGTCCTCGTCATCATTTCACCTTCATCACCGGCATGCAAGTCACCCAGTGTGGTGTTGAATGAAATTAGACATGCACTTGTCGGCTGAAATTCCCCAGATGGGGCTTCCTGGCCACCAATGCCATATGCTCATTTCCATTTTTGAAGTGTTTTATATCAGCGAGGTTCCTTCAGCTGACAACCAATTCAAATTGCTTACTACTGTGTAAGTGTGCACACAACACTTCTTCATTCAATTTTCATGAGAATTATCGTATTTCAGGAACAATTGACATAGACTTTCTTCTTATCTTCATCTGCCTTTGTGGTGTGCTTGTTTTCATATTCAACACTGTTGAGCTAAAACCCATCTTGTCGTCTTTCCTACTCCTTGATGCATTGTGGAGACAAGAATCTAAATTCCTTTCCGTACTTTTGTATTTAAATTAAAAGGATGGAATTCCCTCAGCTCAAATTGTAATTGCAAACTGAAATTTACTAACTTCACTGTATTTTCTTCACCTCCCCATTGTCTTCCTCTGCCTTACATATGCTTAAATAGGAAAGTATTTAAAATCCCTTTGCAATTACTAAACACTTTTCTGATTTGTGCAAATTGGTCTCCTCCTAAAGAGCCCCATTACACAGATAATATCCTGGCAGATCAGAACACCACATGTTTAAACTACAATGGCTTTTCTGTTATATGTCGGGAATCTCTTTACGTTCTGCAATGCACACATACATTTCCAACTATTGCTACTGTATAATCACCCTCTTTCTGGAGAAAACATTTTAAAAACATCATCATCATTCTGCTCTGTTATACTGAGTCTGAATCTGTATGAGTTTCATCCATAATGCTTTGTCGATCAACAGTACTTGTTCATATATCTGATGATAACTGGTACCTCTAATTTTGAGGACCCTGAAAATTGGCTTTTCCAGACCATCAGGAGATCCTATTTTGGTCACTTCATATGGATATTGAGATAAAAACTATGCTTGACAAGTGCTGTAAGGAGTAATTCTCCTCTTATGCTACTATTTTAGTTCGAGAAACTCCAAAACGCTTGTTTCCAATCCCAGCTATTGCTGAACATATTCATTCATTATTTTATCCTTTATTGTCTTCTATAGGCAAGAGCAGACTAACATCATTTCTGTTGTCTGGAGACAATTCTTAGCTAGTCCAGTAATTGTTCCTGTCACTATTCCACTGATAATGCAGATTTCAGATTTCTATATTATCCTAGATTAGTTTTTATTTATTTATCAATAGAAAGGTAGGAGTAGCAATTATTAAAAAACAAAATTAATAAAAACAATTAAGTACAGCATTTTTCATGGAAAGTATAAGAGACTACAATCTTGCATAACCACAACTTGAACCAGATCATATCATCACAACTCTTTGCCAGCCAGCTGTATAATTGTTACATGTTGAACACCACATGATGCCATCAAATAACTTGCATTTCAAATAGAAAAGAATTCACAGAGATAAGTGCTAGATACTGAACTGATTTCAACAAGCCTGTGTTTGCTCCATCTAGATTCTTTACTCTCTTTTATAATTTGAAAGGATACCAGTATATACTTTCAAATCAAATGTTATGGATGTGGTTGTTTAGAGTCCTGTTTACAGCATTTTTAATTTTGTACCATACACTGCGAAGATTGTTAATTTAGAAACCATTGTTTGTTTTCAGACCCATTACAATGTAGTGTTCTTTGATGAGAAACCACCAACTCGGGCCTGGATCACACCTAAAAATTTGCGTCCCTTCAGTGGCCATGAAAGTGGTAGACAGTATAAAGTGGTTTGTATTTACGTTCTTATTTTTGAATGATTTTTTATAGTAGGCTGTTCCAGCTTGCTTGCCTGCCTGAGAGTAGCTGGACAAGCATGGGCAAGAGTGGACAAAAGGCTGATGCGCAGGCTGTCTTGTAGCCAGACCGTAGCAAATGGAACTGTACTCCACTCGTCGAGCTCAGGTATCCAGGGGTGGCCAAGCAATTGGCACATACACAGAACATGGGTACTTTGGAAAAGTCTGCTTTCAGTAATTAGGTCTTTGCAGTAACCACTGTTCATAACTCAGTAACATTCTTAATGTCAGAGAAGAAAATAAGCAGTTTACATATACATGGAACACAGATTTGTTGGAACAGCCTGCTTTATAATAATTTGGTCTTTGCAGTAACCACTGTTTGTAAGTCAGTAATGTTGTTAATGACAGAGAAAAAATTATTGTCCCATTGTTAGTTTGTAATATGATTTCAATATTTCAGAGGCATTACAATGGATTCGCTTAAAATGTTTCTAGTTGACAAGTTTGCAGAAGGTATGAGCATGCATTGTTTTTCACATTTGGTTTACTGTGGATTTGTTTTCTCATTATATATACTGACAGTTTGTGCTTACAAATGGTATTAGAAATAATACCTTACTTTGTGTTAGTATGTCCACCAAAAAGAATTTCTTTGGTGAATTAGAACAACATATCGAGCCCAGGGTTTGTAGAATACATTAGGAAATACAAGAGGGTATATTGAAAAGTAGTTGCCAAGGTAAAATTTGTGATTAATGATAACTTAACAAGACAGCTTGAAAACAAATCAAAAGCTATGTGGGGTACTGTGAAGGCTGAAACAGGGAAAAGATGTGAACATCAGGATATCATTCTCAGAAATTTAGAAGATGTCTGTATTAAAAAACAAGATCTGCCAAATTATATAAACAGTTATAACATAAATGCAACAACTACTATTAAGCTCTAAGTTTACAAACCAAGGAAAACTAGAAAATTCAAAAGCTGCTTGTAGGAAGAGCTAAGAACCAACAAACAAACATCAAGTGTTAAAAGTGATAAAAAATGTGAAATCTAAAATGTCAGCCGGAGTAGATGAGGTGACATAACAGTGGCTACTCCACAGATTGCAAGGCTTGTGGTGCACATAACCAACTTATTGTTTAGTGGAGGAGAGTTTCACAATCCCAAAGGTGAAACCATTATTTAAAAATGGCAACAAGTATAAGGTAGAAGAAAACTATCAGGTAATACCACTTCTTTCAGCATTTGCCAAAATGTTCAAAAAATCGATGAAGCACAGAATCAACAAATATAAGAATGAGCATAAATTGCTAAACAGAAGTCAGCATGGCTTCCAGGCAGATAAAAATACAGAAACAGTTGTAATGTGTTACACCAAACAAAAAATCAAAAATCAAGAAAAAGACAGTAGAAGTAAATTTAGATCCCTCCAGAGCATTTTATACTGTCAATCATGGCATTCTTTTAGAAAAATTGGGCGTGGCAGGTATTTGAATAACAAGGAAAATGTAGTTTGAATCATATATACAAAACAGAAGAAGGACTGTAGGACTGATGTCAGCTTTGACCTCAAAACAAATTTAGTATCAGATGAAAGAAAAGTGGAAACAGGACTATTCTAGGTCCCATATTGTTTCTTGTCTATATAAGTGACATCTATACATTAGATGATACAGCAAATCCCATACTGTTCGCTATGGTACTGGTGTGATAATAAGTACATCAAAGCAAGTACTGCAAACAGTTACTGATCAGGTCCTAAGGAATGGCCATTCTTGGTTCAGTGCCAACAGGTTGACATTAAATACAAATAAAACAAATTATATGCAATTTGGGAAAATAAGCCAAAATGTAAATCTTGATCTGGTGTTGGATGACAAAGCATAAACAGAGTGACACTTACAAAATTGTTGGTGATTCTTGTTGATGGAAACTTGAATTTTACTGACCACATAATGAAACTTTCACAGAAGCTTAGTTCAGCCCATTTTGCTCTTAGAATTATTACAGACATTTGTACCTCAGAGGGTGCAAGGATGGTATACTTCAGTCTCTTGCAATATACGGAATAATATTTTGGGGTTCCACCACTTGCTACCTGAAACAATTTTTTTATTACAGAAGAGGGCTATATGAATAACACTAGTTATTCACAGACACACTGCAAATCGATATTCAAAAAGCTTAAAATACTAACAATACCTTAATTACATATATATAATGTGTTTTGTATGTCAGGGCCCACCTTACAGATTTTCAAACAGATGTTGCCTTCCATAATTACAATTCCCGAAATACTGTAGCTCACTCTATACTCACCAAACAAAAAGACCACAGAAAGACATGTGAGCTATTTTGGTACAAACCTTAACAGCAGGCTTCCAGTCAATATCAGGAAGTTGGAAATAAAAATGAAGTTCCATGCTTCTAGACAGAGCATAGGGGAACGATGCGGGAGACCTGCACCGGCGTACTAGGCAAGGTCTAGTGGAGATGGTTTGCTGTTGCCTTCCTCCGACAGTAACGAGGATGAGTGATGATGATGAAGATGACACAACAACACCCAGTCATCTCGGGGCACTTCAAAATCCCTGACCCCACCTGGAATTGAACCTGGGACCCTATTCTCAGGAAGCGAGAATGCTACCACGAGACCATGATCTGCGGACATCAGGAAGTTATAAAACGAAAACAAATTTAAAGCAGAATTTATAAAATTCTACTCAAGCAATATTTCTACCTAGTAAATGACTATGTAAGCCAATAAATAACTTCTGATAAAGCCAAACTGAAAATACTGTCTTTTGCCCCTGAACTTTATATTGTACTTGAATATCTAATAGACTGCTGTTGTGTGATGTAAAATCTTTACTGAAATATTGTAGTGTATGTAAGGGCTTGCTGTCTAAGAAGGATAAAAATGAAGCCCTATGGAAAACAGACTATGCAGTTATAGTACATGTATATAAAGTTGTGTTATTATGTATTGTATAATCTTGTATTATTCTGTGTTACTATTATTGTATGATAGTATATTATGTTGCCTGTAATTTTTTATTTACATACTAGTACGTTTCATTTCCTTGAAATGGTCACATAAGTTTACATACCCAATTGGACAGCATCTGTACAGTATTTATTGTCTACAGACAGATATATAAAATAAATAAATAAAATTAGGACTCAGATTAGGATATCTGCCGTTTTCTACTTCTCGGAGTAATGTAAATTTTTGTTTGTCATTGAAGTTCAGTCTGTAGCAAAAAAATGAAGACAGTATAAAGGCCTGATCTCATGACAATATGATTGAATAGAAACATTTTAATTTGCAAGCTACATCAAGTGGTAATACTTCCACATCATAAGACAGGTTGCCTCATACCAGGCTCCGAGTTTTCAGCAGAAAAGTTGTTGTTGTTGTGGTCTTCAGTCCTGAGACTGGTTTGATGCAGCTCTCCATGTCACTCTATCCTGTGCAAGCCTCTTCATCTCCCAGTACCTACTGCAACCTACATCCTTCTGAATCTGTTTAGTGTATTCATGTCTTGGTCTCCCTCTACGATCTTTACCCTCCACGCTGCCCTCCAATACCAAATTGGTGATCCCTTGATACCTCAGAACATGTCCTACCAACCGATCCCTTCTTCTGGTCAAGTTGTGCCACAAACTTCTCTTCTCCCCAATCCTATTCAATACTTCCTCATTAGTTATGTGATCTACCCATCTAATCTTCAGCATTTTTCTGTAGCACCACATTTCAAAAGCTTCTATTCTCTTCTTGTCCAAACTATTTATCGTCCATGTTTCACTTCCATACATGGCTACACTCCATGCAAATACTTTCAGAAATGACTTCCTGACACTTAAATCTATACTCGATGTTAACAAATTTCTCTTCTTCAGAAACGCTTTCCTTGCCATTGCCAGTCTACATTTTATATCCTCTCTACTTCGACCATCATCAGTTATTTTGCTCCCCAAATAGCAAAACTCCTTTACTACTATTAAGTGTCTCATTTCCTAATCTAATTCCCTCAGCATCACCTGACTTAATTCGACTACATTCCATTATCCTTGTTTTGCTTTTGTTGATGTTCATCTTATATCCTCCTTTCAAGACGCTATCCATTCCATTCAAGTGCTCTTCCAAGTCCTTTGCTGTCTCTGACAGAATTACAATGTCATCCGCGAACCTCAAAGTTTTTATTTCTTCTCCATGGATTTTAATACCTACTCGAAATTTTTCTTTCGTTTCCTTTACTACTTGCTCAATATACAGATCGAATAACATCGGGGACAGGCTACAACCCTGTCTTACTCCTCTCCCAACAACTGCTTCCCTTTCATGTCCCTCGACTCTTATAACTGCCATCTGGTTTCTGTACAAATTGTAAATAGCCTTTCGCTCCCTGTATTTTACCCCTGCCACCTTTAGAATTTGAAAGAGAGTATGCCAGTCAACATTGTCAAAAGCTTTCTCTAAGTCTACAAATGGTAGAAACATAGGTTTGCCTTTCCTTGATCTTTCTTCTAAGATAAGTCGTAAGGTCAGTATTGCCTCACGTGTTCCAGTACGGAATCCAAACTGGTCTTCCCCGAGGTCGGCTTGTACTAGTTTTTCCATTCGTCTGTAAAGAATTCGTGTTAGTATTTTGCACCTGTGGCTTATTAAACTGATTGTTCGGTAATTTTCACATGTGTCAACACCTGCTTTCTTCGGGATTGGATTTATTATGTTCTTCTTGAAGTCTGAGGGTATTTCGCCTGTCTCATACATCTTGCTCACCAGATGGTAGAGTGTTGTCACTACTGGCTCTCCCAAGGCCGTCAGTAGTTCCAATGGAATGTTGTCTACTCCGGGGGCCTTGTTTCGACTCAGGTCTTTCAATGCTCTGTCAAACTCTTCACACAGTATCGTATCTCCCATTTCATCTTCATCTACATCCTCTTCCATTTCCATAATATTGTCCTCAAGTACATCGCCCTTGTATAGACCCTCTATATACTCCTTCCACCTTTCTGCTTTCCCTTCTTTGCTTCGAACTGGGTTTCCATCTGAGCTCTTGATGTTCATACAAGTGGTTCTCTTATCTCCAAAGGGCTCTTTAATTTTCCTGTAGGCAGTATCTATCTTACCCCTAGTGAGATAAGCCTCTACATCCTTACATTTGTCCTCTAGCCATCCCTACTTAGCCGTTTTGCACTTCCTGTTGATCTCATTTTTGAGACATTTGTATTCCTTTTTACCTGCTTCATTTACTGCATTTTTATATTTTCTCCTTTCATCAATTAAATTTAATATTTCTTCTGTTACCCAAGGATTTCTACTAGCACTCATCTTTTTACCTACTTGACCCTCTGCTGCCATCACTACTTCATCCCTCAAAGCTACCCATTCTTCTTCTGCGGTATTTCTTTCCCCCCCTTACTGTCAATTGTTGCCTTATGTTCTCCCTGAAACTCTGTACAACCTCTTGTTCTTTCAGTATATCCAGGTCCCATCTCCTTAAATTCGTACCTTTTTGCAGTTTCTTCAGTTTTAATCTACATGTCATAACCTATAGATTGTGGTCAGAGTCCACATCTGCCCCTGGAAATGTCTTACAATTTAAAACCTGGTTCCTAAATCTCTGTTTTACCATTTTATAATGTATCTGATACCTTTTAGTATCTCCAGGGTTCTTCCATGTATACAACCTTCTTTCATGATTCTTAAACCAAGTGTTAGCTATGATTAAGTTGTTCTCTGTGCAAAATTCTACCAGGCGGCTTCCTCTTTCATTTCTCTCCCCCAATCCATATTCACCTACTACGTTTCCTTCTCTCCCTTTTCCTACTACCGAATTCCATCACCCATGACTATTAAATTTTCGTCACCCTTCACTATCTGAGTAATTTCATTTATCTCATCATACATTTCTTCAATTTATTCGCCATCTGCAGAGCTAGTTGGCATATAAACTTGTACTACTGTAGTAGGTGTGGGCTTCATATCCATCTTAGCCACAATAATGCGCTCACTATGCTGTTTGTAGTAGCTAACCCGCATTCCTATTTTCCTATTCATTATTAAACCTACTCCTGCATTACCCCTATTTGATTTTGTGTTTATAACCCTGTAGTCACCTGACCAGAAGTCTTGTTCCTCCTGCCACCGAACTTCACTAATTGCTATATCTAACTTTAACCTATCCATTTTCCTTTTTATATTTTCTAACCTACCTGCCCGATTAAGTGATCTGACATTCCACATTGCGATCCGTAGAACGCCAGTTTTCTTTCTCCTGATAAAGACGTCCTCTTGAGTAGTCCCCGCCCGGATATCCGAATGGGGGACTATTTTACCTCCGGAATATTTTACCCAAGAGGACACCATCATCATTTAATCATACAGTAAAGCTGCATGCCCTCGGGAAAAATTACGGCTGTAGTTTCTCCTTGCTTTCAGCCATTCGCAGTACCAGCACAGCAAGGCCATTTTGGTTATTGTTACAAGGCCAGGTCAGTCAATCATCCAGACTGTTGCCCTTGCAACTACTGAAAAGTCTGCTGCCCCTCTTCAGGAGCCACACGTTTGTCTGGCCTCTCAACAGATACCCCTCCGTTGTGGTTGCACCTACGGTACGGCTATCTATATCGCTGAGGCACGCAAGCCTCCCCACCAACGGCAAGGTCCATGGTTCATGGGGGGAAGAGCAGAAAAGTAGGATCACCATTATATAACTAAAAAGAAATAAACATGTATGTTTAAATACTGATGATTGTAATATGCATAATAATTTTGGTGATATTGGTCATCAGTGTACTGTGTGGCTAGTAAAAATATCGTGAAAGTTAAGAGACCTAGAGAGAGAGAGAGAGAGAGAGGAAAAAAAAAGAAGAAGAAATATAGAAGAAACATGACAAGAATTCAAGAGAAAATTTGCAAATGGTAGGGCAGCGCTCTATTACTGACAGTGTGTGTTGGATTTAGAACAGGAACAGAACAAGGAGGCTGAGAAGAATGAATATAATTTTTAAAAATGTAATTTAAGCTCATATCTGTAACAAGCAGCTTCCACAATTGTTTAAGATCACTATAGATGCTACATTTTACCCATATGTTGGACACGTTGTTTACATAGACCTTTATTAACTGTGCACATGTAAGTGCCACAGTATCCTGTTCCTTGAGGTGTATTTTTGGAAATAGTGCATATTCCATGGAATGGTCAGAAATGTGTTTAATTTGTTTGTTGAAGAGGAACTGTCTCTTGAGCGTGATCCATATTCTGAATCCCTAGGAACAGCGGCAGTAAACTGTTCTCTTATCGATTATTTTAATTGTATATTGTTCAAAGTACTTTCAATAATGCTGGACAAGTAATTTTGTGATATAAAAATAATACCAGAATACAAAAACACATTATGATCTAGTGCAAACAAAATATCTATGATAAAATATTGCAAATTTTCTTATCATAATTACTGTGAATATTGAATGCATACAGGTTTCAAACAGTTCAATATTAATAACATTTACGTTTCAAAAAGGTCTAATTTTCTGTTGGTGCAACAGAAAGCCAAGTTGGACCGATTGCTGTTCATTCATAATCTAAAAAATAAATGGTAGGTATTAAGGAAACATATACTGTTAGTGTATAAATTGGCGAGGGGACAGAATGGAGCCTTAATCCAAATAAGAAATTGGCATGCAGTGTTTCTCCTGTGACATCATCTGATAGCCAGGCACCAAAGGTGAAATGAAGGAAAGGTTGCCTTATTCTTCATTAAAGATGTACTTAATAAATAGGGAGTTATTTCTAAATAGTATATGCCTTACTATAGAGGCCCAAAAACATGATGACTACATGCTTAATAGCATGTTAGCCCATCTTTGAAAAACGATATAGCAGTTATCCTGTGTGGCAGGGACTCAACACATCCTTGGTAGGTTTGCAGAGGAATGTGGCATCAGGTGTCTACAAACAGGTCACACAAAGCCTGTAGATTAGGAGTTCATTGTTTGTGGGCACATAACTAGTGCCCAATAGTGTCCCAGATATGTTCAATAAAATTCAGATCCGGCCAAATTGATGGCAAAGACATCAGTGCGAGTGCATTATCATGCTTGTCAAACTACTGTACCATGTTTCTGGCCTTTTAAAATGTACAGTTATGCTGGGAGATCCCAACACTTTTGGGGAGACATAGAGCATGAAGGGATGCAGATGGTCCACAATAATGCTGTCATAGTCCACAGCTGTCATGATGCCTTGGATTACTACCACAGGTCCCATGGATGCCCTCCTTTGCATAATAATGCTGCCACTAGCTTGTGTCCTTGGTGTGGCGCATGTTTTGAATAGTCATTCACATGGATGACAGCTTATCTTGTCTCCACAGTTGACCTGGCATAACAAGAAATTTAGTTCAATGACGAGGCAGCGTTGCACCTTTTGGACATGTAACTTGATAAGGAAAGTATACATGTGGAGCAGAGATGAATGGAGAATCATTCTAGTGATAATACAATTCACAAATGGAGAAATCTCATTGTTCCCATTGATCAATGGTCCAATCTCCAGGATCTCAATCATACTGCAGTTTT
Organism: Schistocerca gregaria; assembly: GCF_023897955.1. Classification (NCBI taxonomy): domain Eukaryota; kingdom Metazoa; phylum Arthropoda; class Insecta; order Orthoptera; family Acrididae; genus Schistocerca; species Schistocerca gregaria. The sequence goes on from NC_064922.1 coordinate 428,518,042, forward strand.
AATTCACAGTATCATTTGATCAACATGAGAACATGTAGGGGTCATCTTCTGCAGAGCCCCAAGTTCAACAGTGTGTGCTGAATAGTATCTCTGAAACACTTTTGCTCTGACCTCACATCTGCCACAGATAGCTGCCTACCCTGATACACAGTGTTAATAAGCTGCCTCCAACATCCACATTCTGTGAAGAGTTGTGTATCTCTAACACCTTGTTGCCTACTCACAGTTTTACCATCCTTCAGTCACTTCTCATAGATGCTAATGACAGCAGGATGTGAACAGCATAGCAGCTTTGCCAATTCCGAGATGTTCATTCTCAGGCACTGGGCCATAACAATTTGCCCTCTGTCAAAGTCATTCATATCAGTGGATTTCCCCATTTGCAGCATGTATAGTATTCATTAAAGGGAAACTGTATCATTCTAGATTATTATGTAGATGTATGTTGAATGATAGTTTCCAGGAATGAACTGATATAATTTACAAGTGGCTCCAAAGAATAGAAAAGTTCATAATAGATAATGAAGTATATTTTAGAGAAAAAGGGCACTTGTGTTGAATACATTCAGTTCCTTTTTCTCCATGAATGCTATTGTTCTTTCCCAGAGATTCTTCCCCCTTTCTTCTGCCCAGGTGATTTTAGGGTATGTTTGTGGTGCAGCCTCACTTCTAGCACCTCAGTGCTCACTGAAACTCTTGTTCGATTTACACAACAGTCTTGCTGCTGGCACATTGCACATGCAGACATCAAGTGTCTTACTGGGAGCTTTCACAATGCAGCTGTTTACATTCCTAGTTGATTCCATGTTGATTACTTGCAGCATGTGAAGCAAAATCTATATTCTCTTCAGGATCTGATGACAGTAATAGTTGTTCATTTATGCCAAAAATTAGATTATTGATGAGGAGAAAGAAGAAGTATGGATGTACCCTTGGATGTAGACTGTCCATACTGCTCTTGAAACCTAGATATTACATAGTGCAGATACTTTCACCAGTTCCACCAAAAGCTCAAACATGATCCATGGAAAATTTTCAGACTGATACTGATGTCACTGCAAGCTTTCCAGTTGAGTTCAAATATCATTGAACCAGAATAGAAAAAGATTTGAAGACCAGATCCATCATTATTAATGTAATTGTTGTGGATGAGCAATTTGTAGATCTGCTCATACTTAGGTAAAATTTTGCTAGTTTTTATCCACATCTACATGTGAAAAGATATAAAAAAAGATATATTAGGTGTGTAGGAGTAACTTCTCTACATAAAGGAAAACACTTGTGTGGATTTTATACTGTGAATAACCACTTTTATTGTACCGCACAAACACAATACATACCTACATTAACGCAAGAAACGAACACTGGTTGTTTCCTCCAAGGAACCTCACTCACAAAGAGAATGTTTCAGACTATCAACTTGTCACTCGTCACTCCCACACCCTACACGCCCCCCCCCCCCCCCCCCCCCCCCCCCGCCCCCTGCTCCCCTCCCTGAAGTGCGGAGCACCCGGTATTGTGGGTACTTAAACTTCACCACTCGGCCTGCCCGAGTGTGGGTGTGGGTGCTGCTTGCTGATTCCGCTGCTGCTTTAGGTTCCCTGGTGGGGAGCTCCGATGGGTCACAGTTGTCGGGCTCTGCGGAAGGTCTGTGTTTGTTGCGAGTTGTGTCTGAAGCTGTCTGTGAGACTGCAGTCAGTGCTGTCATTGTCCAAGCGGGTTTTTTCCGCTCAATGGAAACCTTGGTCGACTTTCCCTGGAGGAGGATATCCATTGTGTGTGCGCACCCCATTCTAGCACTTGGAATGGTCAATGGTCCTATGTATAGTGGCTGTAACGAATGGCACACCAGGTCTGTGCGGAGCATGATGTGGGAACAAGTATCGAGGGACTTGTGTGTGAACACTGGGTGCGTGCCATGCTGGGTTCCCGAGGCTGCACTTAGCATCTCTGCCTGCTTCCTCATTTGTTGCAAGGGGTAGGATAGTTGTATCTCATCTGGGAGAGGAACTGGTGCAAGGAATTCTGTTGGAACACGTAGTGGTTCTCCATATACCAACTCTGCCGAGGAACAACTGATGTCTGTTTTTAATGCGGTCCATAACCCCAGCAAAACCAATGGCAACGCTTGAGTCCATGAGTCCTCGTGGCACATCAGGGCAGCTGTTAACATCCGGTGTCACCTTTCCACCAAACCGTTGCTGGCCGGGTGGTAGCTAGTTGTCCGGTTTCGTTGGAAGCCGCAGACTTTTGACAGTTGTTGGAACAGTGTCAACTCGAATTGGCGTCCTTGGTCGGTGGTAACGAAAAATGGGCACCCAAAATGAGCTACCCAAGTTTCCAAGAATGCCTGTACAGTAGTCTCTGCAGAAATGTCCCTGATTGGTGTTGCCTCTGCCCACCGTGTGCAACAATCCACTGCCGTAAACAAGTACCTGTAACCTTCTGAAGGGGTTAGGGGACCCACCAAGTCAATGTATACGTGCCCAAAACGTGCTGTTGTGGTTGGGAATTGTCCTACTGGACCGTGAACATGTTGCCCCACTTTGCTACATTGACACTGATAGCAGCTGTGGGCCCACTCTCCTGTTGAATACCTTTCGTCGGAACTGGAGGTTATGTATGGGCATGGTCTAACCGTGGAGGTGTTGCACCGTACCTTAACTGGGCTGCAGGGGGCATCCACAAGTTGTAAATGTAGGTCAGTGGACGGGTCCACCAACAAGGACTGCAGCTGCGCATCTGAAGCCTGTGCCATTGCCAATTCAGAATAACCCAACATTGGACTTATCCCTTTAATGTGCGAGAAATAGTCTGCCACAATGTTGTCGGCACCATGGATGTGACGCACATCTGTCGGAAACTGGCATATAAACTCGATATGGCGGGCTTGGCAGGGGGAACATGAGGCACTGATTTTGTAGAAAGCTGCTACGAGTGGTTTATGGTCAGTGTATATGGTGAATTGCCTGCCCTCGACGAGAGGGCGGAAGTGCCTGACACTTTCATACATTGCGAGGAGTTCCCTGTCGTATGCACTCCAACGAGTTAGACTCATCTGTAGTTTTTGTGAAAAAAAAACTTAGTGGCTGCCAATGGCCCTTCACTCTCTGGTGCAGTGCTGCACCGATTGCAACTTGGGTTGCGTCTACTACTAGGGCTAGCTGAGCTACTGGTGCAGGCTGTGCAAGCCCCACACCGTTGTGAAGGCTGTTTTGCAGTGCCTTGAAAGCAGAGTCCATCTCGGGTGTCCAAGGGAGCCAATTTTGTTGTGTCTGACATAGGCATTGTTCAGTGGCATCTGGATTGCTGTTGTTCCGGGGAGGTGGCGACAATAGAAATTTATCATTCCTAGGAATCGTCGGAGATCATGGTAGTTTTGAGGCCGTGGTAGAGTACGCAACAACTGCAGCTTCTCTGGCAGTGGGAAAATGCCCTGGGCTGACAATTTATAACCCAGGAAGGTCACCACAGGTTCTCCAAACACGCACTTGTCCTTGTTAAGTGTTATCCCATGAGCACTAAGCCTGCTTTGCACCTCGTTTACATGTTTCTGATGGTCAGAAACATTCCCCGAAAACACCAGAATGTCGTCTAAATAGGTGGAACAATATTGTAGCCCTCCTTCACCAACCATTCAAACAGCCCGAATGGGGTTGTCACTGCAGTCTTTGGTATGTCCTGCTCTGCCATCAGGATCTGACTATAAGCCTTACGGCAATCTAACACACTGAATATGGTCGTCCCAGCCAGTGAATGGGTGAAATCCTGTATATGTGGCACAGGGTATCTGTCCATAACAGTTCAGGCATTCAAAGCTCGATAATCACCACACGGGCGCCATGACTCATTCTTTTTACGGGTGAGGTACAGAGGGGAGGACCACGGACTGTTGGATGGCTGTATAGTTCCTTCTTGTAGCATCTCATTGAAAATGGTCTTGGTTTCCTGCAAACAATCAGGTACAAGCCTGCGAACGCGTGAGGAGACTTGTGGGCCTGGGGTTGTACGGATGTGGTGCACCATCTCTTACTTTGCCCTGTTCTTACTTGTTCCATGTTGTGGCTTGGGTGTCGCCTTTGGGGTTGAGACAGCAGGAGCCTGTTGTTGTGCCATCAACTGTTTTGACGTCATTTGAGTCATCTGCAGCTCAGATTCCTTTGTCGATATGGTGTTCTCCCAGGTGGGTGCACCTAGGTTATCTACCCTTGGGCATGCATGAGAGGTCGGACGTCCTTGTATTCCTTGGATAACCCATCCATTGGCAGAATGGACGAGTTCTGACTTGCGTAAACCCACAGACAATGCATGTTTTGCCAGCAAATCAGCACCTAGTATAGGTTGGTCGATATCGGTCATAATGAAGGTCCAGTTGCATTTCGCTGGTAGCCCAATGTCCACTGCCAGTGTTTTCTGTCCGTATGTGTGGATGACTGAATTGTTGACTGCCTTCAAAGTGGTCTCTTCAGCACATTTTTCTGAAGGGCAGAAATTTACAGGCAGAGTGCTGACAACTGAGCCGGTGTCAACAAAAAATATCCATCCTGTAGATCAATCAGGAACGAAAAGTCTTTGTGAAGCTGCGTACCTTACAGCTGTGGGAGAAGTCGATCCGCATAATGTAGGGTCGTGCTGAAATGGGGGTGTTCTCCTCGCATGCGTCTGTGAGTTTAGGCGCAGTTTCTTGTTGTCACGGTCGGCTGCACCTAAAGTAGGCCGTGGGATGCGCTTGGGTGCGAGCATGGCACCTTACACTTCGTCGCTTGCGAGCTGAAACGCTGGTGGATCCAGCAATAACTGGTGCTGTTGTTTGCGGGCTCGTCGGCTGGTGACGACGCATGTGTGTGTCAGCCGCCGCGACGTCACGTGGCTCTAGCCTCTGCAGCTGGGCGATGGCAGTGCGGAGAGATTGGAAAGTCATGCTGTCGTGGCAGCACAAGCTGGAGGTGCCACATCGATTGGCTCCGACCGTGCTCGGTTGGTGTCGTTGGCCGGGGTGGTTGCGGCAGCGGCCACTGTGGTGTGCGAAACGAGTAGGGAGTGCACTCTATCGGCCACTTGCAGCAACTCGCTTAATGGCTGGCCATCGTAAGCGATTAAGGTTAAACACACCTGCGGAGGGTAACTGCTGTCGCCAGATGTGCACAAGTAATGTGTCTGAGAACACGGAAGTGTCCACCATAACACTTAAATGCTGGTAAAAGTCTGAAGGTGACCGGTTGCTGCGTTTCTCGTGGCGCAGGAGCTGTGTTATCCACTGGTCCACAGCTTTTGTGCAACACTTAATTAACGCCGGCGTAGGCTTCTTGTGGTGGGGGTTGCATAATTATATCCAATACCACTGACAACGCACTATGGTCCTGGTGGCATATCACTAGCATGAACTGTTGAACATCATCAACTGTTTGTTGCTGCATGAAAATGTTCTCCATAATAGCGAACCAAATTTCCGGATGTTCGGGAACGAAAGGTGCGGGCCGAATTTGTAACCGTGATGCGGGTGGGCCACGATAACCGGCGAACAGATAGTTTGAAACTCGTGGGAGTGGCACCGACGCAGATGATGAAAAGGCAAGCACATTTGGTCTGATCTCGGTGTGTCCTGCGGGCTGCTTGTACGAGGCACTATCCTGTGGCGGCGTCTCGGGAACTGCCGGCACAAGCATATGAGATGTAGGAATCTGCGGCACTGTGAACTGAGGGGTTTGCTGCATCCTGCTGAGCTCCTTCTTGATATTCTAGATGACGCCGTCAATGTCGCGGACGAGGTCCTGTGCAGACGACGTGTCGATACGAGACGTCGCGGAAAATATCTAAAGAAACTTGTCTACTGTCACACCGCTTAGTTATGGGGTCACCACAAACACAATACATGTGTATGTTAACGTGGGAAACAAATGTTGGTTGTTTCCTCCAAAGAACCTCACTCACAAAGAGAACGTTTCAGTGTCCTGTCGACTATCGACTTGTCACTCCCACAGGTGAAACAGAGGAACTGATTTTCAAAAATTATCACACACAACATTATCATTTATGAAGTGGTTGTTATATGTGTGGCTCAGGTCCAAAATAGCTGTGCTTTGAAAAAATGATTGAAATAGATGTCTGTTTAAATTCATCACTTTCAGTTCTGACTCTTGAAATTATCTTGTAGGCACACAGCAGCCATTACTGTCTGCATACAATGGTCTAATTGGTATGGTACTGGGAAAATGAGGGCAGTCCACAAAGTAGATTCCTTATACATTCAGGTGATGCATCCTAGATTAGTGCTCAAGGGATCCATACCAGGTAGGACTACCAGCAGACATTGAATGTATACAAAAAAGAGCAGAATCAAAGCTCTCATATTTGTTTGATCAATGAGAGATCCGAGCTGACAGATGCCGGAAGATGGATGCAAACTCTAATATTAAGCAAATTATGCAGCTTGCACAGAAGTGATATTTCTCATGCTGTAAACCCGAATGTAACTAGTAGAAACTTTAATATGTCATGCAATGGGACATATTGTGTGCCATGCATTTTCACAGTGGTTTGCAGAGTGAGATGGAGATGTACAAGTAGATGTATGGCATGCAACAAACCTCATAAATGAGGTTGACTTCAGTAAACAATGACACCACTAGAAGAAGCCAATCACAGCTTAAGTTTCAAGATGGGTGGCCAGTGTTCCAAACGCATACCAGCATGATATCCTCACCTGGTGAGGACTGTACTGAGCAGAGATGCTGCAGGTTAAATCCATTGGTAAGACTCAGTGGGCTTGTTTCATCATGGCCAAGGTCCGCACCCGGTAGCTGAGTGGTCAGCGCAACAGAATGTCAATCCTAAGGGCCCCGGTTCCATTCCCGGCTGGGTCGGAGATTTTCTCTGCTCAGGGACTTGGTGTTGTGTTGTCCTCCCCATCGACACGCAAATCGCTGAAGTGGCATCAAATCGAAAGACTTGCACCAGGCGAACGGTCTACCCAAGGGAAGGCCCTAGTCACACGAAATTATATTATATCTTGGCCAAGCTATGCTGGTGAGGTGCAAACAGAAACATTGTAGCATAAACAGATCCTTAGGCTATGTTTACGTTGCAGTCTTGCTGCTTACACATCTCCGATGTGGCCTTCTAATGATGAAACAAGTCCACTGGATGCTACTTCCACATTTAACCTGCAGCATCATCATACACCCCACAACTTGCTCTGATCCTGATGTGTGACATATCGCTTCAGTGAAGTAATGTGCTACATAGTTTTTATAGTACTGACGAATGATGAACACCAAATTTACTGTTGAATAATCCACCTTCTTCTGGAGCATGTCTGGGATATTATTAACTTGTGTACTGATATTTCTGCTTGTAACCTTTCAGCCATTCTCAATGTGAGTCATCTTGAAAAGTTGTCAGCCAAAATATTGGTAGTCTTTTTAATAATATCATAGATGCCCAACTGAAAAATGATCTGCTGGGAAGACTTCAATAAATACATTTGAGTTTTACTACCAGGTATAATGAGTTTGGAAATGCATATTATGTGGCAAGTTTTTATTGTTTGTGCATGTTAACAAGCATGATGACTGCAGCATTTCTGCAAGAAGCGATGATGCTGGCAGCTTGGTCATGTTTTGTGGCAGCTGCTGGTTTGGCAATTACTGTATGCAGCTGCCCCCATGCCTCAGAGACACATTGCACTCCATGGAATACCATGACAATGGACTACGTCATGAAAGAGAGACACCTCTGAAGTAAGGAGGGGGTGGGGGGTGGGGTGGGGGGGAGCTTGAAGTATGTGTCAGTTTGTAATATTTGACATTATTGTGAGATTGGAATTGGAGATGGTTGTTGTATGAGATGTTCTAAAGTTGTATGAGTTCTTTGTTATTTAATAGCTTACTGGAAATTAAAAAGCACGATTTTCACCTCCAGCCAAGGCCAAACTTCCAAGGAGATGAAGTCTGTGAATGAAAGAAAGAAAGAAGATATCAAGAGGGGAGATACAGGCCTACTTCAGATAAGCAAATCCAAATTTCTGATTCATACACATTGTATCAAACCTATAGCTTGAACTTCCCACCTGACCATCTATTAAATACACCAGGGAACATCCCAACCCTCACGAGGCCACGATATTAAGGTGGTTTGCGTTTCAAGCAGTGGCCATGTCAGCCATCCTGAAACTTAATCTGTGATTGGCTACTTTTAGGTCACTCAACCAAGCCATTGTTTAGAAGGCTGCTTCTTATTTATGTGGTTTGTGAGGTATCACAAATATATAGCCATACTTTGTGAATTATGTGGCAGAGGGAACTTACTATTGTATTACATATTAAAGTTTTGTCCCATTTGATTCGTGTATAGGACATGGAAAAAATGACAGCTTAAATGTCTCCGTGCATGCTGGAATTTGCTTAGTCTTATCTTCACAATCCCTACAGGAAGAATACATAGTGGGTTGTAGTATATTCTGTAATAACTTCAAGTTGAACAAATATAATTCAAGGAAGACGCAATACATGAAAATCACATATCAAGTAAACAGAGTAAGACGTGTGTACACTTTAACAGTCAAATCATAACTGAGTCCAAGTCTAGTGGCCGCTAGCTGGCTGGTCGCTTAGGTGGTGCTGCTGCTGCATGGCTGGCAGACACCGCCACATGTAGAGGACGCACATAACTGCGTGGCGGCACTTTGAAAAAGCGGCGAGTCACAACACTTTTCCTCCCTTTTAATTTTTTGCACAGGTCTTGATTGAGGTGGCCTGTAGATTGCTAACGTCCTTAGGTGTTGTTTGACTGGCCGTAAAGTCTCGAGGAGGAGGCTTCCCATATGGACGGAAGTGTCCCCGATGATAACGGGTCGAGATTACAGGAGACATGGGGGTCGAATCTGCTGGGGACCCGTGCACCAATCTGCCCATTGCGGCAAGTCCGGTTGTTATAACAGGAGACAAGGGCGATGTGTCCGTGTCCGTAGGAGAAGGAGGCGAGTAGAGTTGCTCCGACAGATGATGGTCATCTGGTTCCTGCCTGGGCACGTCTCCTGGTGGTTTCAGTTCCTGTGCTGCCACCAATATGATGGTGAGAGGACTGCGTTGTGAGTAATGAGAGATTCCAGTATCCCGAGGGTCAGATAGAGCCGAAGCTGGTGTAGCGGCATCCGGAACAGGCATTGCCGGCACACGAGGCCGAAGCTGGTCTGAATGACACACTGCAACACGCGTGTCCTTCTGGATTTCATATAGGCGTTGGCCACGGTGTCGCAAGATGCGGCCAGGACTCCATTTTAGCCACCTGCCATATGCCCGTAACCACACAACTTCGTCGGCGGTGAACCGGCCAAGCGATGGCACCCACGGCCGTGAGGTGGAAGGCCGCAGAAGATGAAGTAGCTTGCGGGGCTGTCGGCCATGTAAGAGCTCAGCCAGGCTGTGGTCGTCCATGGGGGTGAAACGGTAAGAAGCCAGAAATTTAGGAAGCACATCATCAGCAGAATAAGTCAGAAGTTTCCTCATCTGACCCTTAAATGTGCGGACCAGTCATTCAGCCTCACCGTTTGACTGTGGATGGAACGGAGGGACCGTGACATGTGTGACGCCGTGACGGGTACAAAAATCCGCAAAATCGGAAGAGGCAAATTGCGGACCATTATCAGTAACAAGAGTAGAGGGAAGGCCTTTCAAAGAGAAAATGCGAGCTAGAGCATTGATGGTTGCCGCGGAGGTAGGCGACGTGCAATGGACAATGAAAGGAAAGTTAGAGTTGGCATCAATAATGAGAAGCCAATAGGTACCTAAAAAGGTCCCGTGAAGTCAGCATGAATACGCTCCCAGGGCTTCTCAGGCGAAGGCCACGGTGACAAAGATGACTTCGGGGTGGCGACCTGTGATGCACAAGGGCCACAGGCAGCAACCATGTGTGCGATTTCAGAGTGGATGCCAGGCCAGTACACATGACAGCGCGCCAGAGATTTCATGCGAGAGACACCCCAGTGCCCTTGGTGAAGGAGGTGCAAGACCGAAGCAAGCAAAGACGCAGGTACCACAACACAATGCGAAGCATTTTCGGTGGAAAGGAGGATAACACCATCCCTAGCCGGGAGGTGGTAACGCAAAGCATAGCAGTTCCGCAATGGGTCAGAAACCTTAGCAGACGGACGATCTGGCCAACCCTTCTGGGTACAGCATAAAACCTGGGAGAGGGTAGGGTCAGATCCTGTAGCAGCCGCCAGCTGGTCCCCGGTGATGGGGAACCCGTCCACAACCTGCTGCTCGGCAACACAAAAGTTTGTCCCTATCGAATGCCAGATCAGGACCCATGGGAAGACGAGACAGTGTATCAGCATTTGCATGTTGAGCCATAGGCCGGAAATGAGTCTCATAATTGAAACGAGGCAAGTAAAGAGCCCAACACTGGAGGCGGTGGGCAGCCTTGTCGGGTAGTGACGTTGATGGATGAAACAAGGAAACAAGTGGTTTGTGATCCGTAACAAGATGAAATTTGGATCCATAGATAAAATCACCAAACTTATGAAGAGCATAAATAATGGCCAAAGCTTCTTTTTCAATTTGAGAATACTTTTGTTGGGCATCCGTGAGCGTTTTGGAGGCATAAGCAATGGGTTGTTCAGAACTGTCAGAAGAAGTGTGCGCAAGGACTGCAGCGACCCTGTATTGAGAGGCGTCCATGGCAAGAACAAGATGTAAGCCAGGTCGATAAGTAGCCAGGCACGGGGCCTGTTTCAGCATAGTCTTCCATTTCTGGAAAGCCGCATCGCATGACGCAGACCAGTAAAAAGGCACGTTATTATGCAACAGGCAATACAACGGCTGACCCATCGAAGCAGCAGACAGTAAAAACTTGTGGCAGTATGGATAGTATGCTATTTTCCCCAAGAAGGCCTGCAGTTCCTTAACAGATGTAGGGCGAGGAAGGGCATCGATTGCAGCGACAGTTTGCTGAAGTGGATGAATACCATCCCAAGAGAGTTGAAACTCTAAGTGCGTGATAGACGCCTGAAAAAATTTTGTTTTCTGAAGATTACACTTAAGACCGGCAGTCAGTAAGACATGAAAAAGTGTGTGGAGATTTTGAAGATGTTCGTCAGTAGTGGAGACAGTGACAACAATGTCGTCCTGGTAATTTATTTACCCTGGGACAGTGAGCAATAATTGTTCCAAGAATTGCTGAACGAGAGCAGGGGCGCTGGCAATCGTTGGTATTGATAGAGGCTGAAAGGCATGTTAAGGACTACAAACTGCCAGGAAGCAGCGTCGAGAGGAAGTTGATGATAAGCTTCAGAAAGGTCAGGTTTAGAAAAATACTGGCCTCCTGCAAGTTTAGTGAACAATTCTTCATGTTGAGGCATAGGATAAGTGTCGATAAGGCATTGAGCATTTACAGTGGCTTTGAAATCGCCACAGAGATGAATATAAACATTTTGCATAGCAACGACAACAACAGGAGAGGACCACTCACTGGAATTGACAGGAAGCAAGACACCTGAAGCAGTGAGACGATCCAGCTCCCATTTGACCTGATCACGAAGGGCCACAGGAATGGGCCGAGCCCGAAAAAACTTAGGCCGAGCAGTGGGTTTGAGCGTTATATGAACTTCAAAGTCGTTTGCACGGCATCACCAAGGAGAAAAAAGGGACAAAAATGTTGTTGACAAGGAATCCAATTGAGCATAAAGAGTAGCATCAGAGGCGATATTGACAGAGTCATCTATGGAGAACCCAAAAACATGAAAGGCATCGAAACCAAAAAGATTCTCCGCTTTACCATGGTTGACCACAAATATGGGAACAGTGCAAACGACAGATTTGTAAGATATCTGAGCATCAAATTGTCCCAAGAGAGAAATCTGTTTATTATTAGTCCGTAATTGCCTAGTGACAGGTGACAGGATTGGAGAACCCAACTAAGGATACGTCTGAGAATTGATGATAGTGGCAACAGAACCAGTATCCACCTGCATGCGAACATCTTGACCAAGTATTTAGACAGTGAGAAGTAACTTCCCTGAAAGGGAAGAAGTACAATTGACAGACAACACAGAATCATAATCAGCGTCATGTTCATGAACATCATGTATGATGACGACACACGACCCTTTTTTTTGCATTTGTAACACACGGCCCAATGCTGTGGACAATCGTCTCGTGAATGTTTAGTAAAACACCGCGGACATGAAGGAAGTTGCCGTGGGTTTTGCTGCAGTTTCTTAGAGGTTTGTTTACAGTTAGGCCGTGGCTGTGCTTGGGAGGGTACTGCGGCCATGTCGGCCGGCAGGGACACACCACATGCTTCGTCAACATCGCACAGAGGTTGTATTTCCCCGACATTGCCCCATGCCTCTATTTGTGCTCCAGCGACGCGAGAAATTTCAAAAGACTGAGCGATGGATAGGACTTCATCTAGAGTCGGATTTGCCAACTGAAGGGCACGTTGGCTAACTTCATTGTCAGGCGGCGATCGGATAATAGGATCCCATACCATGGAATCGGCATAGGATTCTTTGTGAACTTAAGTAACAAATTGACACTTTCTACTGAGGCCGTGAAGTTCAGCAGCCCAAGCGCGACAGGATTGATTTGGTTGTTTTTGACAACGATAAAAGGCAACATGAGAGGCTACCACATGCATTTGCTTTTGAAAATAGATGGACAGAAGTGAGCACATTTCAGCAAAGGACAAAGACGCAGGATCTTTCAAAGGAGCCAATTGCGACAACAACCAATACGTTTGAGGTGAAATCCATGAAAGGAACAGAGACTTACATGTTGTTCGTTCGTGACATGAAATGCCAAGAAATGCTGTCGAAGACGTTTTTCATAATCAGACCAGTCTTCCGCCATCTTGTCGTAAGGAGGAAAAGTAGGTAGAGACAACAACGAGGGACACCCCGCATTTGATGCTATGACGAAATTACGAATCACATTTGTGAGAAGCGTTTGCTGTTCTATGAGACCTTGCAATAGTTGCTCTAAAGTAGCCATGGAAACATGTGGGTCAACGATGGAAAAGAAAGACCCATATTTGTCGCCAATTGTGATAACTTCAAGTGGAACAAATATATTTCAAGGCAGATGCAATATATGAAAGTCACATATCAAGTAAACAGAGTAAGACGTGTGTACACTTTAACAGTCAAATCATAACTGAGTCCAAGTCTAGTGGCCGCTGGCTGGCTGGCCGCTTAGGTGGCTCTGCTGCTGCATAGCTGGCAGACAGCGCTGAATGTAGAGGATGCGTGTAACTGTGCGGCGGCACTTTGTTAGATTGGCGAGTCACAACATATTCTTAGATACCTTTCTTAATACTGATCCTTAAAGCTTTTTGAATCTATATTAAGCCATCTGCCAGTTCAGGTTTATAGCATCTTCATTGCTGAAACCTGCAACTATTCGTGCTCCCCTTACTTGTATACATTCAATACTCTATGATTGTTCTATTTGGTGTGAACACTGCATGTATGACAAGTATTCTATAATGGGTTCCACAAGTGTTTTGTAAGCATTTCATTTCTAGATGGATTGCTTTTTTTCAGTATCCTGCCAATGAAACCACCAGTGTTGTTATGAATTCAGTGATTGCAGCTGCTAGTGATAACATTAAACAGGAATTTGTTTCAGTTGTTGTTGAAATGGAAAGCTATCTGGGCCCAGAGGCATGCAGATCATCAATACCACTTCACACTGGATAATATTAGGTGTGGACATTAGTTCCTCTTTGTCACATAACTTATTATTTTTATTTGATTAAATGTCAGGACATATATCTTCATGTGGCAGATGTAGTGTATGAAGTAGACATTGATAAAAACTTACTAAATATTACCTCAGAGCAGACTCACCAGTCGCTTTTCGGCAGAAATTTTTTTTTTTTTTTTTTTTTTTTTTTTTTTTTTTTTCCACTCCAAAAGAAATGCACACTATTTTTGTAAAAATACAGTTTTCATTCTGCATGTGTGAAAGTTTTACAGTGTGTAGATACATCCTTCCCGCTTGTTTTCAAACTTAGTTAAACCTGTCCCCCTGAGTGGCGTCATCACAGCACGTCTTCAAGATGGCTGCTACAATTGACATTCATCAGAAGCAACATGCTGTCATAGAATTCCTGTGCTGTGAAAATGAGATAGCGGGAAACATACACAAGAGGTTGAAAAAGGTGTATGGAGATGCTGCTGTCGATCACAGTACAGTTAGTCGGTGGGCAAGCAGGTTACATGATGAAAGCAGGCACGGCAGTATTGAGGATTGTCCTCGTAGTGGCAGGCCTCGTACTGCACACACTCCAGACAATGTGCAGAGAGTTAATGAATTGGTGACTGCTGACAGACGCATCACAGTAAACGAATTGTCACGCTGCATTGGGATAGGGGAAGGAAGTGTTTGCAGGATACTGAAGGTGTTGGCGTTGAAAAAGGTTTGTGCCAGGTGGTTTCCCAGGATGTTGACAGTGGCTCACAAAGAAACAAGAAAAACTGTATGCAGCGAACTTTTGGAACAGTACGAGAATGGCGGAGATGAATTTCTTGGAAGAATTGTGACAGATGATGAAACATGGCACCATCATTTTCCACCAGAGACGAAGAGGCAATCAATGGAGTGGCATCATGCTAATTCACCCAAGGAAAAAAAATTCAAAACTACACTTTCTGCTGGAAAAATTATGGCTAAGGTGTTTTTCAGTTCCGAAGGATTCTTGCTTGTGGACATCATGCCAAGTGGAACCACCATAAATTCTGATGCATACATGACGACACTGAAGAAACTTCAAGCTCAACTGAGTTGTGTTCGACCACATCGGCAAAAGCAGGATGTTTTGCTGTTGCACGACAATGTACGGCCACATGTCAGTCAAAAAACTATGGAAGCGATCACAAAACTCTGATGGACAACACTGAAACACCCCCCTTACAATCCTGACAGGGCTCCATGTGACTATTATCTCTTTGGGAAACTGAAAGACTCTCTTCGTGGAACAAGGTTTGAAGATGATGACTCCCTTGTGCATGCTGCCAAACAGTGGCTCCAACAGGTTGGTCCAGAATTTTACCATGTGGGTATACAAGTGCTGGTTCCAAGATGGCGCAGGGCAGTTGAGAAGGATGGAAATTATGCGGAGAAATGAAAATACTGTTCCTGAAGGATGCATCTACACACTGTAAAACTTTCAAACATGTAGAATAAAAGATGGATTTAAAAAAATAGTGTGTATTTCTTTTGGAGGGACCTTGTATTTTGGCACAAATCTTCATATGTTCAACTACTTCTTGTTCAGTAATGTTCCAAATAAAATGGATAATTTGTTATGAAAGTTGTAACTGCATGAAAAAAGAACTTGAACAATTTTTGAGCTGTTTTGGAAGTGTGGAAAGTATCTGCAGTGTGGATATTCTACATTCAAAGGATACACCAATACATCCTCGTCTTTCTCAAAAGGTATACCCATACTCCTCTTCTTTCTCTTTGCCAATGACCACAGTTTTGGTACAGACAAATTCCTGTTCCTGTTGTCAGATAACGCAGACAAAAACATTTTCACTGCACTCCACTGCAGTTAATCCACTTTGCTAGTAATGTCATAAAAGCACCCAGTGAGCAGCAAGACCACTGTTGTGAGCAGTGATGTGCCAATAACTTATTCTCTTCTTCTCTCATTTCACTCGACTTTGAGGTATGTTAAATCAATCTGTTTTTAATGTTTTGTGCCTCTCTGTTATCCCATTATTGTTTCATTCTTTCTTCTTGCTTTCCTTGCTTCTTCAGGGATTTGGATTGTTCATTGTTTATGAGCATATTTTCTGTGACTTGGAGTTCTCTGAAGTCAGTGTACAGTTCCTTAAAGCAAGTAGGCTGGGATTTTTTTTATTGTGAAGCAGTGAAATTTTATTGTTTTAGAATCTGGGACCAAGGTTTTTTCTTGGCATCTTGCTTTCTTTTATCTCCAGCTTTTCAATTGGGCAGTGGTTGGTTATGAATAGTGTTTCAGCTGCATACAGGACTTCTGGTTTGATTACTGTTTTAAGAATAAGAATCTTTATTAGCCGTTCAGTATTTTCTTATACAATGGGCTTCATCAATAAGTTCAATTACAGTATAAATATCATTATATTCTAATAACAATGTATAAATAAATCATATGAAATTTAGTGTTGTACAATAGCACACATTTGGAATTTTAATTATTATTAATTTTACAATAAAAAGGAAAACATTATACAGATTTATATTAAGCAGGGAGTATTCACGTTGATGACACTATGTCATTATCATATACATGTTGATAACACTATGTCACTATCCTAAGCTATTGATACAAATTTAGGTCCTACTACAGGCAGAGGTACCTTTCTCTATGTCAAAACGACAAATGTGCCGTATTAAAGTCTTTAAATTCATCAACTGAGTAAAATGCTTCACCTTCGAGCCATTGACCCAATGTTGTCTTAAATTTACTTTTAGGTACTGTTTGTACAATTATAGGGAGCATATTAAACAGTTCGAGGCCTACATATTTATAACTGTTATGTATCTTAGACAGTCTAGAGTATGGCAGATCAATTGTGTGGTTCCGTCTTGTATTATGGGGGATATTGAGCTATGTTTTCTTTTACGTGTAGTAAGCAATAATAGATGTACAAACAAGGAACGGTCATGATGTTAAGTTTTTTTAAATGTTCCCTGCATGTATCCCTAGTAGATAAACCCACTATACATTGAAGAGCTTTTTTTTTTTTTTTTTTTTTTGCCGTCTGAAAATGGAATTGAACTGGGAGAATTTCCCCAGAGCAGAATACTATATGAAAGATGGGGGTGGATATAAGCAAAATATGAATGCAGCAGTAAGTTTTGGCTGACATTACTCCTAAGCTTATAAAGGAGTTTAGAACAGACGTATGTGATATGTTTATCCCAGGTAAGTTTCTGGTCAATCATGATTCCTAGCACTTTAACGGACTTATTTTCTTTGTTTGATACCTTCAAATTAAAGAATATTTCCTCAATTTTTGTTTCATTTATGAATAGGGAGTTTGCAGTAAACCAATGAATCGATTTTTCAAATATTATATTATTTTTTCCTCGTGCAGATTCAAGAGTCTGTCCTGAATTGATAAGAGTTGTATCGTCTGCATAGAGGACTGTTTTACAGGGTAAATACTGTGGCATATCATTAACATACACTACAAACAGGTAGGGCCCAAGTATGGAGCCCTGTGGCACACCTCTTTTTATTGTTTGTGGGTTTGACAGCTGCCCGTTTACACTAACAAATTGTACTCTGTTGCTTAAGTAGGATTCTAATAATTTCTGGGTGTCCTCTTCCATGCCGTAGTGTCTTAATTTCATGATCAAAGTACTATGAGATACAGTGTCAAATGCTTTACTCAGGTCTAGGAGAGTAGCACAGGAGATTAATTTATTTTCAAAGCAATCATATATATCACTAACAATATTTTCAACTGCTTTAACTGTGGATAGTTTAGACCTGAATCCATATTGTGAGTTACTTAACAAATTATTCCTCTCAAAATAGTGATTCATTTGTTGGTGAACACAGTCTTCGATTATTTTAGATATTATTGGGATTAGTGAGATAGGGCAATAGTTACTTGGATTTGATTTATCTCCTTTCTTAAATATGGGAATAGTTACTGCTATTTTCAAACAGTCAGGGAATATCCCTTGCTGTAGTATATGGTTAATGAGAGTGGTTAGAGGGGGCAGAAGATCACTTGATATCTTCTTTATGACAAAGTTTGATAGACCATAGAAGTCCTCTGCTCTGGAACTACTTCGTTTGCCTATTGCTTTGCTAACATCATTTTCAGTTACTGTTGCCCAGCAGAATTTATGGACTACATTCTTATTTGAACCTAGAAGAGTTTTAGCATCAAGCATGGCATTGAGGGGAGACAAGCCTTGTTGTAAACTGAAGTTAAGTTTATAATGTCTTTGTTTTGCATTCCAGGAGAAGGCTTTCTCTTATATGTGTTTTTAGTGAATTGGAAGGCCACTCCAGTTTACTTCTTCTAAATTCAATTGCCTTTTTCTTGAGTGCATTCCCACTGATTTATTCTCCAAGATGTTTGTATTCTTTGACAATTTCTATTTTTCTCTCTCCCATTTTAAGCCTTTCACACCTGAATTTTTTCTGTAGGAAAAAAAATGTTTCTTTAATGATTTTAGGTGCAAGGTTTATACAAAAATATGTATCTGTTTTCAAAATATGCTTTGTGCACTTTTTCTCGATTAAAATAACTAATTTTGAAATATTCACTGTTGTAATGAACAATCATTCCATAATTACCACACAGTGTAATAATAATAATAATAATAATAATAATAATCAATTATACAGTGGAATATAACTAGCCAACTATTTCTATGTATTCTGGCTGTCACAAGCTGTTACGCACTGGAACATTAACTTGTTAATATTTTTATACAGAAACTCAACAGTTGGCAGCACTTGTACATGATAAAAAAGACTAAACATTCATAAATGTGTACATGAGGTTTTCACAGGGGAAAATATATTTCTGTTCCAACTAATGGACTGCAGAATTTAAAGTACTTAGTTGTAGCCAGTGGATCTGAAAGGGTTAAAATCTTTTTTTTTATGTCTGTCATTATCTTCATATATTTCAAATAGATTTTGAGACCTGTTTTTTCTGCTTGTTTTTGTAGTTCAAGGGTCTATACTTTGGCTTCTTCACAGGTGTCAACTAGTAAGGTTATATCATCTGCAAAGGCTAGGCAACTGACTTTGAAGGCTTTGTTTTTTGTTCCTAGTTGTATTCCACTATGAATTTTCACGTTACATCCTCTGACTACTTTTTCTAGGGTGCAGCTAAATAGCAATGCTGAGAGTCTATCTCCTTGCTGTACACCAGTTTTTATCTCACAAAGGTCGGAGAGCTCTTCCATGAATTTGACTTAAAAGTATGTGTTGGTAAAGGTTTCTCTGATTGGGTTTGTGGTTTTGTTGCCTACGTTTTTAGTATAGAGTTGAGGGGTTTGTGGCCTTATTGAGTCAGAATGTTTTCTGAAAGTCAATGAAAATGATAATATGTGATTTGGCTATTTTTGGTAGGCTATGAGGTACAGTGGAACTTCAATTTTACATTCTCCAATTTTATGTTTTTGCGATTCTATGACATAAATTCATATCCTTTGTGAAAATCCCATAAGATCAATGTTAAAAATTCCGTGATTTTACATTTATTCCTAGTAAGGCTTACCTCGATTCTACATTCTTACTTGATGTCTTGCTTGATTCTGCCTGTTTTCTTCCTATTGACATATGATATGACTGAACAAATTATAAGTTGCACAAAAGACAGATGGTTCACATCATGGGTAGTGTTGGAGTTAAGGGAACATTTTAGGCAATTACAGAGCAGGGAGAACTTGAGAGAGTAAATGCTGATGTAATTCATGATCTGCATTGCCAACACAACATACAACATTTAGCTTTACCAGACAATTATGGTACAACTACCACTAGATTGCGGCAGCAATGAAAAAGCAGAACAGTAACCACCACCTTTTCTTATGCCACTTATAACTCAGTCTCATCTTTTTACATGTGTACTGTATTCATCAACAATATCGATCATCAACCTTTTAACACTGAGTGTTGAAGATGCTCAGTCAGAATCAAGGAAATGTTGGCCATTTCCAGCTAGTGAGCTCTCATCGACTGTTGACTTGTTATGTAACACTACAGCCAACACAGCAGCCACAACACACATAAAATGAGTTTGCCTGCTGGATGTGTGGAAAGGAGAGTTGCCCTTCAACAATGAGAGTGCAGAAAGGGTTGAAAGTAATTTGTGAAGTGAAGTGCTGAAAATATACTTTTCATGCAGATTATATCCTATGGCAGAGATGTCACACAGACATAAAACAAGGATTTTGTGATAGCATATTTTAAAGAGTTTTGTGTTCAGATCTGACACAATACAGTTTCAACCACTGTGTACACAACTCACATATATACTTTGCACCACACACTATAGATAGTAAAGATTGGCTGCAGGGATAGAGGCATGAAGCACAATGAACAAGGAAAAGTTTATGAACAATACACTATTGGTCACTGTGCTCGCACCACCAGAGTATCCTTCATTACCATTGGCCACTGAAGAAAACCACAAACCCCCACATGTTATATTCCAACACCTTTCATTGTACTTTACAGTTTTCTGTTTAACTCACCAAGTTTATCATGAGCCACTAAGGGCATTGAGGATAGCAAGACCCACATTCTCACCTTGTATGTCAACACACTACATTTGTAGTGTTCCACCCCAATACACTCATTACTTGTGGAAGACGTTCTTACCAAGTCCCGTAAGAGTTCGGGGAATATATGTGCATCCGCACAGAATAAGGTCATGGCCGGTATTGCCAGAACTATATACTTACATAGATGTGGTACCTGTCCGAAAGAACAGACACATTTGATGACCTGCAACCGTCTACAACGAAATAAGAATTATATTAATACCTTCAGCTGTTGATGGGCATTCATATATATCAACGGGGACAAGTGAAAATGTGTGCACCGACCAGGACTCAAACTCGGAATCTCCTGCTTACAAGGCAGACGCTCTATCCATCTGAGCCACCGAGGGCAAGGAGGATAGTGCGACTGCAGGAACTGTCTCGTGCATGCCTCCCGCGAGACCCACATTCTCACCTTGTATGTCCACACACTACATTTGTAGTGTCCCACTCCAACATACTCATTACTCATGGAAGAAATTCTTACCAAGTCCCATAAGAGTTCAGGGAATGTGTGTGGATCTGCACAGAAGAGGAAGGTCATGGCCAGTGTTGCCAGACTGGTGTCTGAAAGAACAGACACCATATCCATGTAAGTATGTAATTGGTATACAGTCTGGGTCGGAGGACTTGCTTTTATTAAATGATAAGTTGTTCCACTATTCTGATGTTTTCTGCTTCTAAGTTACTCATGGTGGCAACTGTTCTTGATTTGAATTCTGGAGTATTTACTTCGCCTTCATTTATGAAGGTATTTCAGAAGGCAGTCTTTAGTAAGTTTGTTTTGGGAACACTGTCTTCGATAGTATCTCCATTGCTGTTGTGCCAAAAAGGCATTGCTATCACGCAGAATCTTGCTGCTAGCATGCTACACATATGACCAGAATCTATCTGGATTTTCTGCCAGCTTTCAAGACAAAGTTTTGTTGTGGGAACTATTATAAGCATCTTGCATTGAAGTCTGTGCTAAATTTCGAGCTTCTGTAAAAGATCCCCAATCTTTGAGATTTTTTGTTTGTTTGAATTTGGCATGCTTTTTTCATTGTTTTCTGCAACAGTGTTTTCACCTGTTTTGTGTACCAAGGTGTATCAGCTCTGTCATTTGTTAATTTGTTCGGTATAAATCTGTCAATTGCTGTTGATACTATTTCTTTGAATTCAAGCCATATCTGGTCTACACTTAGATTGTTGATTTGGGAGGTGTGGAGATTGTCTCTCAGGAAGGTATCAAGTGAATTTGTATCTGCTTTTTTGAGCAGGTATACTTTTCATTTATTTTTGGAGGATTTGGGGGTTACAGTATTCCATATCGCTACAAGAGCCCTTTGTCCACTAATCCCTGTATCCATTTTGACGCTCGTTATTAGTTCAGGATTATTTGTTGCTAACAGGTCAAGTGTGTTTTCATAACCATTTACTAACTTCATGGGTTAACCACTCGAAACAATTTTCAGAGAATGCATTTAGCAAAATTTCAGATGATGTTTTATGTGTACCTCTGGATTTAAACATGTACTTTTGCCAACATATCGTGGATAAATTAAAGTCACCAGCAACTGTAATTGTATGAGTCAGGTATGTGTTCAGAATTAAACTCAAGTTTTTGTTGAACCTTTCAGCAGTTGTGTTACCTGTGTTGAGAGGTCAGTAAACGTATCCATTTATTATTTTATTCCGGTTGACAAGAATGACCTCTGCCCATAGTAACTCACAGGAACTATCTATCTCAATTTTGCTACAAGATAAACTTTTTCTAACAGTAGCAAACATGCCACTGCCAATTGTGTTTAGCCTCTCTTAGGTCCTTCACTTAAATTTCAGCTGACCTTATCTCTGGCTTTAATAAGCTTTCGGTGCCTATAACAATTTGAGCATCAGTGCTTTCTGTTAGTGACTGGAGCTCTAGTACATTCCCAAAACAGCTACCACAATTTACAACTGTTATACTGATGGTTCCTGGATCTACATTCTTACTGTTATGTTTGAGAAGTTTACCTGTTGCGCTCATTTTTGTGTGATTGCCACTGTTTTAAGTTTTTCTTCTTAGTTCAAGGAATGTGTCACATTCTTCTGTTCACTAGGCATGTTTTTTGGCTTTGGTTAAGAGAGTTAATTACTCGACTTTACTTATTAGGTTTTCTTTTATTTGATCCTAGTTTTAGGTTTGCAGGTCTTCAATTGTGAGCGGAAACTTTTTGGGCTTTATTACCTTTTCTGGATTGCATTTTATCCTTTTGGGGTTGTTGGCTCAGTTTTTCCTTTCAGGGACTATTTTGAGTTTTGTTTTAAAAACACAGTGACCAGAATCTAGGTTGGCTCCACTGAGGACTTTTGACATTTTGCATTTCTTTATGAAACTTCAGTTTGATTGCCACGTGATGAAGCTTGAATTCTCCGAGGTGTGGGTTTGGTGAGACATCATGTTGTATGCTTTGCATAGTTCTATCAGTCATTTTAGTTAGTTCTGTTATGTGCTGGGTAGTTTCCAACTTTTTTTTATTTTTTTTTTTATTTATTTAGATTTCTCCTCCTTCCCTGCCTGACACTGAAGCCTCCAAAAGTAGGAAATTATGTTTTTGTGGAATTTTTTGCACACCATCTTCTAGTTGGTCCCAAAAGTGCTCCACTGTTTCTTTGTCCTCTCTGTTGTCTTCTTTTATGGGGGCAAATGTCTTTGTTCTAAAAGAATTCGCGAGAATTGCTGGATGCCTGTAACTTTCTAGAACAATACTTCGGCTTAGGGTCTTCTGACCATCTTGACGTGAATACTGAAGAGCAGTTTTATAATCTGGCATCATGGTTCTGACATCTCGGAGTATTCCTTCAACATCTGATTTCCAAATGTGAAAAAATAAACTTTACTATGTAGGTGGACAAAGATGGGTGCTTGCTGTTTTTAGGCATCTTGTTGCTGCATAAGAGTGATGGCAGAATTGAGCTTTCATTGCTTCAAAAGGCGCTTGTATGTGAAACATTGAATATTCATATGGTTTTGGATTATTGTGAGCTTGTCTTTCACAGTTATGATCTTTACACGTGTTCACTTACAAATTCAGTTCTTGAAGGAGGTTAGTATAATTTCTTTCCTTTTTTTTCGAGCAGAGAGAGAAACTACCTTAACCAGTGATGACACTCTCTTATTTTTGATGATACTTTTCAGCTAGATAGGCATGTTCGTGTTGCTGTGGAACTTCAAGGCACGCGGTTGCAGCGACAGAGATTTCGGTATTTCGCCATCACGCTAGCTAAAACATTTTCACTTCATTAGAATGTATAGGACATAATATCAAGACGTTTACACGGCACGAATTACACACATACATAAATGATAGGTGTGTTATAGACCTTGATTCACCAAACCCATTACATTTCAAATGCTGATAGTGTGCGAACAGAACTGGAACACCTACGAAATGTGTTCCTGAACAAGTATTAGTCATCTCATAAAATGCAGAGATCATTAAAGATGTACAAATGACAGAACAAGGAAGAGAATGAGGACTTCAAAACGACTGCTTACCTGCCACATATCAGAAATGTTTCAGTGAAAATAGTTAGAATATCAAGAAGACATGAAGTTAAAGTAATCTTTTGACCTCCTTAAATATCTGTGTCTGTTACAGAGTTGCGCAAAGCAGGTGTTTACAGTATTTCATGTGAATGCAGCCAATCTTATTTAGGGCAGACAACTCACTCAGTGCAGGATTGCATTATCGAACATCAGTGGCATACTCCCCTTACCGAAGCAAATAAGTCTGCTACCATGTAACACTAATTCTACTGGTAATTCGATGAAATACAATGAATATATACAAAGATGAGGTGACTTACCAAACGAAAGCACTGGCAGGTTGATAGACACACAAACATACACACAAAATTCAAGCTTTCGCAACCAATGGTTGCTTTCTTCAGGAAAGAGGGAAGGAGAGGGAAAGACGAAAGGATATGGGTTTTAAGGGAGAGGGGGTAAGGAGTCATTCCAATTCCGGGAGCGGAAAGACTTACCTTAGGGGGAAAAAAGGACAGGTATACACTCGTTCACACTTACACATATCCATCCACACATACACAGACACAAGCAGACATTTGTAAAGGCAAAGAGTTCGGGCAGAGATGTCAGTCGAGGCGGAAGTACAGAGGCAAAGATGTTGTTGAAAGGCAGGTGAGGTATGAGCGGCGGCAACTTGAAATTAGCGGAGGTTGAGGCCTGGCGGATAACGAGAAGAGAGGATATACTGAAGGGCAAGTTCCCATCTCCGGAGTTCTGACACATTGGTGTTAGTGGGAAGTATCCAGATAACACGGACGGTGTAACACTGTGCCAAGATGTGCTGGGCGTGCACCAAGGCATGTTTAGCCACAGGCTGATCCTCATTACCAACAAACAGTGTCTGCCTGTGTCCATTCATGCAAATGGACAGTTTGTTGCTGGTCATTCCCACATAGAAAGCTTCACAGTGTAGGCAGGTCAGTTGGTAAATCACGTGGGTACTTTCACACGTGGCTCTGCCTTTGATCGTGTACACGTTCCGGGTTACAGGACTGGAGTAGGTGGTGGTGGGAGGGTGCATGGGACAGGTTTTACACCGGAAGGCGGTTACAAGGGTACGAGCCAGACGGTAGGGAAGATGGTTTGGAGATTTCATAGGGATGAACTAAGAAGTTACGAAGGTTAGGTGGATAGCGGAAAGACACTCTTGGTGGAATGGGGAGGATTTCATGAAGGATGGATCTCATTTCAGTGTTTTAAGCTGTGTTGTTACATCGAGGGTATGGAGTTCTAAGTTACGCATGTTGGCTGTTGTTCTTGCTTCAAATTCTGGAATATTTGCTTCACCTTCTTCCTGTGAAGGAATTTTGTAAAACCATTTAATAGTAACTCTGCTTTAGTGGCACTGTCATTAATAACACCATCATTGTTATTGCGCAGTGGAGGTATTGATTGTGTCTTGCCACTGGTGTACTTTAAGTACGACCAGAATCTCTTTGGGTTTTGTTCCAGATTTTGAGACAGTTTCATTGTGGAAACTATTAAAACCATTTCACATTTAAAGTTCATACTAAATTTCAATATTCTGTAAAATTTCTCCGATCTTGTGGATTTTGTGTTGTTTAAAATTTGACTTGCATTTTTCATTGGTACTGCAATAGTGTTCTGACCTGTTTTATGTGCCATGGGAGATCGGTACCAACTCTTATTAATTTATTTGGTAATTATCTCTCAATGGACATTGATACAAATTTCATTATTGATACAATTTCATTGAATTTAAACCACATCTGGTCTACACTTACATAGTCATAATGGAAGGCGTGGAAAGTGTCTCTTAGGAAGCTGTCAACTGAATTTTTATTTTCCTTTTTAAATAGATGTACTCTGCATTTATTTTTGGTGGATTTGGATGTTGCGGTATTCAGTCTAGTTACAACAACCTTGTGGTCTCTAGTCTTTGTATCTGTCATGATGCCCCGTATTTGGCCAGGATTATTTGTTGCTGTGAGGTCAAGTATGTTTTCACAATCATATAGACTTTGAGTGGGCTCATGAATTAGTTGTTCAAAATAATTTTCTGAGAAAGCATTCAGTGTAATTTTGGATGGTGTCGTATGTCTACTATTGACATTAAATATGTATTTTTGCCAACATATCAGAGGTAGATTGAAGTGAACATCAACTATAATTTTATGAGTGTGGTATCTTTTTGTAGTGACACTCAAAAGTTTTCTTTCAACGGTTCAGCAACTGTATTATTTGAGCTAGGGGTTGATAAAAGAACCAATTATTAATTTATTCCTGTTGACAAATATAATATCTACCCTTATGACTCACAGGAACTATCTACTTCGCCGACCGTGGTGGTCTAGTGGTTCTAGGCGCTCAGTCCGGAACCGCGCAACTGCTTCGGTCGCAGGTTCGAATCCTGCCTCGGGCATGGATATGTGTGATGTCCTTAGGTTAGTTAGGTTTAAGTAGTTCTAGGGCACTGATGACCACAGATGTTAAGTCCCATATTGCTCAGAGCCATTTGAACCATTCGAACTATCTACTTCAATTTCACTACAAGGTAAACAACTTCTGGCAGCAATAAACATTCCACCACCAACTGTATTTAATTAACCCTTTTTGAAGATGCTTAAGTCTTTTGTAAAAATTTCAATCAAACTTATTTCCGGCTTTAGCCAGCTTTCCGTATCTGTAACGATTTGAGATTCAGCACTTTCTATTGGCTCTTGGAGCTCTGGTTCTTTTCCAAAAAGGCTATGACAGTTTACAACTACAATATTGATTGTTAATATGTCTGCTCTCTTGCTGTGTTCGTCTGGCACCCTTTTAGACTGAAGGGCTTCCTGCACATTTCCAAGACCCTCTAACCTAAAAAACCAACCAATCCCCTCCATACAGTCCCTACTTCCTGTATAGCCACTTCCTGCATGTAGTGGACTCTTGACCTATTTAACGGAACCCTGAAACCCACCACTACATGGTTGCAGAAATACCTGAGCCTCTAATTTGGACCCTCCACTCAGGTTTGTATCAAAAAACCACAGTCAGTTTTGTCGACAGTACTACAAATGGTGAGTTCTGCTTTCATATCCCAAACAATAGTAGCAGTCTTTATTACTTCAGCTAGCCACCAGAAAGCAGGGTGAATCTCTTCAGGTCCCTAGTGATATACATTGTTAGTACCAACATAAGCCAGCACTTGCAGCTGGCTGCACCCTGTGCTCTTCATGGAAGTGTCTGTTCCACATCTGGAATGGCTCCTCCAGGTATGCACACAAAGTGCACATTGGATTCATTCCCCTCCTTTGTAGCCTTATTCCTAAGGAGCCCAATTAAGCATCTAACCTTGGAGCTCCCAACTACCAGTAATCCCACCGTCTTTGGATGACCTTCCTCCTATTGTTACACCATCTTTTGTTAGAAGTTGTTTTTAATGACTAATGAAGATAATCTTTATTTTTTGTAGAAATTACATGTTTCATAATATAAGATTATTGGAAAGGATTGATGAAGTTTCAAATTCCTGTACATTGGATTAAAAAGGAAGAAAAATGAGTTACACTTTGTGAGGCTGACAAGGAGTGTTACTTATCAGCCACTGAGACACAGCATTCAATTAAAGAGTAAGAAACATACAGGCAGAAAAAAATATGCTTCTTGTCTTGAACTTTTAGAGCTTTCAGATTGTTTCTCCACTAGGAGGGAATGGCAGAAGAACTACTTTATCCGGTCACCCTAGATTTCCTTTTTGAGGTTATGACAGTTTGTGGCATTTTGGTTTGTGGGTGTAAACAGCAGTAATACTGCAAAACACCATCATATGCTTTCACACAAAATCCTAAATAAAAACCTATGTCTCTAATTATTTATTTATTTATTTAATTATTTTTTAACTGTCACATACTCATAAAATTGAATGTGAAATCTACCTTGGTATTTTTTTACTTCTGTAAATAATATTTTAATCAATTATATCTATTGCTAATCAACTCACATAGCTAATCACTGAAATTAGACAGGAGGAAGAATTTCCAGGAATAATGTAGAGAATAGTTGATTTCATGACCCTAACAGTTTGTGGATACAAGTATATTGTTTGAGTGTGCAATGCTTTTTGGTGAAAAGATACGTAGCATATTTTTACAAGATGCAGGAATGAAAATCTCACACACACTGTAGATTCAAAGTTAATGTAACTTTGAATATCATTTGACGACACTTGCATTGTCAGATCTTTCTGAGTTCAGTATTTGTCCCCAATCAACTCATAATATGTTGGTATACTGTTATGGTTTTCAATTTTTTCACAGATAATGTTTCTTTTTTGTGTAACTCTCCTTTGCACTTTTACAGGGTGTACATAAAGTCCGGGAACACTTTCAACTATTTATTGCACAAGAACTGAACATTGTACAGACATAATACATATTGCATTTTGAAGAGAAATTCTGAAAGCGTTTTTTACAAACATTTGATATGTGAACCATGAGTGACCCAGCAGATGTGAATAAGGTAATAAAATTCTTGCCATACCCGTCCCAACATGGCATCGTCATATGACAAACGCTTCCCATATTTTCTCATGGAGCTATCACATGGTAGAGGCGGTACATACACCAGATCTTTAATATGTCCGCACAGAAAAAGGTCACATGGAGTGAGATCTGGTGATTGGGGAGGCCATTTCATGAAACAGCTGTCCCCTTCTATAGCACGGCAGGTCCATTGATGCATCAGTTCCATGTTCAGGTACCCCTGAACTTCACGATGAAAATGGGATGGAGCCCCATCTTGCTGAAAGATGAACAGAGAGTCTGATTGCATTTCATGCATAGCCATTGCTGCAAAATGTCCAAGTAGGAATATCCAGTGACAGCACTCTCAGCAAAGAAGAATGGCCCACACAGTTTTCGACGAGACAAGGCACAAAACATATTAACCTTTGGGGAATCACATTCAAATTCAATGCGTTTGCATGGATGCTTTGTACCCCAGTTTCGACAATTATGCCTGTTCAATTTCCCATTAGTGGGAAAAGTGGCTTCACTGCTAAAAATTAAGTGATCAACAATGCCATCCCCATCTCATTCAATTGTTGCAACTGCGAATAAAACTCAAAACGCTCGTCTTTGTCGTTGTCATTGAGCTATTGCACTAGTTCCAATTTGAATGGTTTCTTAGACAGCTTCTGTCGCAGGACTTTCCACACTGTCATTGGAGCCATTTTGAGTTCACAGGATGCACAACACATCGATTTCTTTGGATTCCTTATGAATGTGTCTCATAGGTGCTCCATATTCACTTCACTCACACTGGGACATCCGCTTCACTTTCCCAGGCACAAGCAACCCATCATAACGAATTTGTTATGCCAGTGGTAAATGCCCTTGTTAATGGCTTCTTACTGTACATGGTTCTAAACATCCATTGAACAGTTGTAGCACACTTGTTTTTGGCAAACTCCAACACACAAAAAGCTCACTCCGCACCTGAACTTCGACATGTTTGCGACTAGCGCTAACTATCGGCAAATTACCAAACTATGCTGTGGTGGTATACATGAAAAGAACTTTCAGAGTTTCTATTCCAAATGACATATGTTTGATATCTGTACAATGTTTAGTTCTTGTGCAATAAATAATTGAAAGTGTTGCTGGACTTTATGCACACCCTGTATAAATGGGGTTTTGTATTATTAGTTGAAGAATTCAAATGGCTATAAAAATGCCTATGTTGATATTTCTCTCCTTCTCTCTCATTGTATCTTATGGTGGTCCAAGAACAATTTCTATCAGCACTTTCCCCATACATATTTATTTTTGTGGCATTACATCTACAGTTGCAATTCTAGAAACAATATCTCACAACTGATGTCTTTTACAACTTAAGAAAGTATATTGAAATTTTTAAGGTATTATGACTGTACCAAAAAGAACATACCCTTGAGAAAACTATGAAATTATTAGATAGAATGACTAACCAACAATTTCCTTTAATGAGTCAAACATTTTTATTGTTGAGGTCCTACTTTGTCTAACGCCTTCCCAACATCTTTGTCTCCCCATAACCTTACAGCAGAGGGATCCATTGTATTCTTATTTCCTCCCCGAGGAAAAACTAACAGTTCAAAAGCTAGGATTATTTCTTGTACTTTTATTTGTGTCTATCAGAAGTACTAAGAATTTGGTCTCCTGAAGAAGTAGGCTACTGGCAGCCATTCTGTCCTGTAAGAAGATATCATAATAAGAAATATTCCTTTCCTCCCTTTCTGGGAGACAAAGGAAGTTCTGCTCCTCAAAACTAGCATTTTTCTCACCTTCAATTACTCATATTTCTGCAGTTATGTTGTATGCAAGAACTATTTTTGATATTATTTGATTCTAGTTTCATTATTGAGATTTGTTTTGTTTGTAGATGCTTATGTAGAGAACTATAGGTCTTCAGACTCCTCCAATAAACAAATGCTTCAGGTACTGCATTGGTATGAATGTGGATCATATGCACAAGCAATCCATTATGAGTCTTGTACATTACTGCAGGATCTACTGCCTACTATCAGTTATTTGTTACTTAGTCCACCATTCATGTGATCATAATCTCTTCTCTAATACAAGCATTGACAATGTTTGCAGGTGAGAACTATCTCTAGAAGGGGTCTTGATAACCATGTGGATTAACTGACAGCCATATCTTGTAATTTTTCCTACTTTTCATTACTCATCTTCCTACTTATGTCATTATTTCTGTTTTTGCACTTTTTCACTACTAATTTATTAGCTCACCTCTGTTGAAGCATCATAAGTCTCTTGAATTATGCATATTTATTTCTTTAATTTAGTGTTACAATTTATTTCTCTCTTTCAGTTTTGTTAGTTTTTTTATACTACACTCTTAACTTTCTCGTGAAAGCTAAGGTTGTTTGTTAATTTTTTCCTTTATAGAATGTGTGATGTCTTGTAATTTCAGTATAGCTTGTTTTAATTGTATTATCTTCTTGAATTGTTTTTATCTTTCATCAACTTTTCCTTTCCGTGTAGATCAAAGTGTTTAGACAGAAATGCTGGAGCTGAAAATCTGAACTAATAGATGTATTTACCTACTTGCTGTTATCAGTGTGATCATCACTTATTTTCTTCTCCAAGCTCTTCTTCATCTTTTTGTTATGGTAGTTATGTTTATGTTTGTAATGTTTATCATGTTTCAGCTGTTTTCTTCTCATTTTAAGATAAAATTCTGTAATTTAATTAGTTTGAAAATTTTTTGTACTTACAGACTGTTCATCGTGGGATTGATTACAGTAAGAGATTGGCAGTTGCTAAAGCTCAAGCAACTGAAGCACTTGAAATGGATTTCCAGCATCGATTGCAGAAATTTAGTTTCCTTGCAAGGTTCAAAGGCCCCTTTGTGATGAATACAAAATCTGCTTTGTGTAAGTGTAAAAATTGTGTCATACAATGTGTCATTCTCTTTCTCTCTATATTTTACTTTATTTAAAAATACTAATGCACGTGGAGTGACAGAGGTAACTGTAACATCATAAGATATGTTAATTTTTCATACATCTTGTGGCAGCCACAGACATAAGCACTGCAAATGCAGACAACATAGTCAATGGGCTGACATTCGTCCGTGCATGCCCCCGCGCAAAAGTTCCATTAGGCCAAATCAAGGCAACGACGCATGCAGGACACAAAGAGAGACACCAGTCCAGTACGAGCTAGCAGCTGTTACTCAATGGACATTTGCGACGTCCTGTGATCTCTCTAGCTACACAGTCCACATAGTTGAGCGCAATGCGCGCTTCTCACATTTGTATATGCAAATGGGGTAGCCCCCACCCATTCACTGCATTTCTTGCACTCACGAATTGAACGGCATGCACAAATGAGACAACATTCACATGCTAAAGCGGACGTGTGTCCATTGTCTTCCTTGGCCACGAGTCTGTACTACGCACTCAGTTACTGAGGAGTGCATACCCTCTGGGACCAGTGGACGAGCCATTTGGCGCAGTCATGTGAGCGCTCCTGGGACATTTACAGTGTATTTATTGTAACTTTTCAGTCTATTTATGTTGCTGAGAATAAATGTGTTGTGCGTAATGACATGTATTTAATTACTGTTACCTGTGCTTACGGCTTGGACGTGAGCATGCTAGTGAGCTGGCCCACAGTAAGACAGTTTTGAAAGTGACCATGAACCATGCGTCTCTTGCTTCAGTGGTGACCCCCACGTGATCGTTTGTAGGCAAAAACATGTGGTGGAGGACTCTATTGGCATGAGTGACCAGGAATCATGAGCGGACTCACTTTCAAATGTTGCCTGTAACCTCATATGGACAATATTTATCCTTTTTGTATGTGTATTCTTTGTGTGTGTCTCAGTACTTTTAGTGTGTCCCTTTTGCATGAGATGTTAATGCAGTAGTACAACAGTGACTGTAGATAATCTTCAAAGGCGACAAGAAGAGCTATCGGCATGTAATCAGTTGCTGGAAAGCAAGCTGCTGGCAAGTCCCAAGCGCACACTCTCTGCCCACCCAGAGGCAGCCCATGAAAATTTGCACATGCTAAACAGTGGCACACTGCTGCCCTCCACTGCCACTGGAGCAGCAACCAGCACCAGACCTTTTGGCCCAGCGACCCAGTCATGTGCTTTAGTCAAGTGGAGGCAGTTTTTCTAATATTGCAGGTGACCTCACAAAATATGGACATGTTGTGAACTAACTGCAACAGAATTACACAGCCGAAGTACAGGACATAACAATCACACCAATAGCACAATCCTTCTACAAGCGGCTTAAGGACGAATTGATTTGCAGGATTTCACTGTCCAAGGTGCAGCGAGTACAGCAACTGCAGCACCAACAAGAATGCGGCAACCGGTGCAGCTAGACACTGTACTGTAGTAGACCTGGCAGAGAGGATGCCCAAGACGCTGGCAATAGCACCAAGCATGACATCCGCAGCCACCTATGAGCTCTTACCCTCACCAGCCACTCTTACTCTGCGACAACACACTCCTACCCCAGCCCTGGCAACAGATACAGACCATCAGCATCTCATGCACGACTTGGTAAACCAAGTGACAGCACACAGATCGACTGGTTGACATGATCACAGAAGGATGGCAGTAGGTATTGCAGTAGCAGCAGTTCAGGCTATGGGTGGTGCAGCTCGCATGGTCAGCACTGCAGCAACAGCCACTTTTAACAGTACTCCACTGATGTCAGAGCAAAAGACTCCAAACGGCATCTGGTGATATGCCTGTTTTATCAGCAAAGTGAGGAAGTGCTGAACCCCACGCTCACATCCAAACTCCAGCTCTGACCAGACCTAGATGCATCCGCTTGCAGTGCTAGTCCCATGATTGTGCAGTCATCTCCTCCCCAGTGAACTTGGAAGACATTGCACAAGAACAGGAGGATGATGGAGAACTGGACAACTTCTGACATGAGTCTTCCAGCAGCCTACGTCTAGAACTGGTGCCCACCCCTTGCTCCTCACATAAGATTTGGTTTGACATTATGACAGGTGTGCATCGCTGGTTTCTCCAGAAAAATTTCAGTGCAGCACTTTAGACTCCGTCCACAGGTTATCACATCCCAGTGCAAACAGCACAGAGTCAACCGCGACAGCATGTTTTGTCTGGCCTGGACTCTGAAAGGATTGTCATTAACGGTAATGCATAAGTGCTGCATGCCAGCGCACCAGAGTCAGGAGAGACACCCACATGCTCTGGTATGTAATGGTATCATCGAGTGTCTTTATTGGACACTGAAGGTGTCCCTGATGTGCCATGACAGCACCTGGATAGAAGCACTATCGTGAGTGACACCAAAGGAAGAGATCAGCGTCTCACCTGCGGACCTCGTCTACTGTCAGTTACTCTCCATCCATGGAGAAGTCAAGGAGGAAGTACCACTGCCACATGACACCTTGGCGCCGCCACTAGCAAAATGCCTGCGCAGTCCCATGAATGGTGTGTGACACACCCACTGACGTGGCACGGCGCCTCCAAAGTCTTTGTCCATGTAGACCTACAGTATTGCCTGCATGTGACGCTGTGCACAGGTGCGATACAGCTACCATTTCAGCTGCTCTACTTGGAACCACATCGCGTGATAACTTATGGGGGAAGACGTTGGCGATCGAGTATAATGGTAGGCTGGCCAAAGTATCTATCAACAGGGTCAAACCAGCGGTACGTCTTGACAGAACCCACCACTGTGCACTTCTACAACCCTGCGCAAGACTTGGTAAAAGGCAACACTCCGCACACAACTGGCCAGGCAGAGCTCATCCCAGCAGTTGCCAGGTATTCACGTGCACTGCCAGCTGTCACCAAGCAGCACCGTGCACTTCAGTCTACCCAAACTCCATTCAGACAGCTGACCGGACTGTGCACACCAGCCAGCCCCACCACAGCAGCCAGTTGACTACATCTTGCTTGCCAGCCACCGTGTTTGCTTCAAATGTTCCTGGTGCATCATAATAACGTCACGTTGCACACAGCAGCATGCATGCACACTGCACGCCACCTTTTACTGAGACCCTGTCACCAGCAGGCCATTTCACCAACTTACAATAAATCTCCATTCGAGCTCTGGACTTTGCTACCCGTGCCACCCGGTACGTCCACCACAGCCCCAAATGCCGTGTTCCCAGCTCCTATGACACCTCATTAATGCATGTTAAATTCTCTGTGTCTCTGCTGCGACAGGGGGGGGGGACTGTCTTTTTAGGAAGAGTACGTCTCTGCGAAAATTTTGTTTAGCTTTTTTCCCACAGTTAACAAGACCTTGTTTGTATGCATATGAACTGAGTGTGATGAACAGTGCATCTTATCTTCACCCAAGCTTCATTTCTTATTCTTCGTAGCAGTTAACCAGAATTTGTTCATGTGTCAGTGTTCTCCAAGCCGACATCTGCTCAGTAGATCTGCAACCACTCATCGCTATAGACATTTCCTGCACAGTGCTGTTCTAGATGGCTACGCAGAAACAGACCCACTCTGCTAGCTTCTTGTGACGTCACACACTGCCACTTCATGCTCGTGCTGATGTCATGCTCCGTTGCCATTGCACTGACACTGACATCACCACAAGTGTGTGAAGCACAAACATATGCTGGTCACAAATGGAGCATTTTTGCCTCTCGCACTTCTGAACTTCGCTCACCAAGGGGATCTGTGTGGCAGCCTCAGACAGCAGCACAGCAATTGCAGACGAGACTGTCTACGGGCCGACATTCGTCTGAGCATGCCCCTGCTATGAAGTACAGTTAGGCCAAAGCACACCAATGATGCAGAGCTGATGGGCACGCAGGAGACAACAGGGTACATACAACCCGGGAGATCCGAGAAA
Source organism: Schistocerca gregaria (assembly GCF_023897955.1). Classification (NCBI taxonomy): domain Eukaryota; kingdom Metazoa; phylum Arthropoda; class Insecta; order Orthoptera; family Acrididae; genus Schistocerca; species Schistocerca gregaria. The sequence goes on from NC_064922.1 coordinate 428,553,206, forward strand.
AACCGGGAATTTTTTCATCTGGGAAAAGACTGGAAAAAACCTGGGAATTTTTTTAGAATTTTGGGAATTTTCCATTGTTTTTGTTTTCAGTTAAATTTTTGTAATTTTGACTGGTAAGAACCGATACTCTAACAAAGGATATTACTGTTTCCCACTACTGCAGAATAATACTTAAAAAAAAAAATCTTAATTTCCATTGGATATGAGTCATATACAACAAAACCCAGTGCTCATACTAGCGCCTGCCAACAGAAAAATGTTTCAAAGGCTTTAGGGATACTCCAGTGCTTTGTATCAACTAATTGCCTCCGATGAGCTTGATGTCACAACTGTTTACATTTGATTCGTGACATGAGCTATGACTGGCTTAGAAAAGTGCATCACAAACTCGATTTCAATGCTTCGTAAAGTAACATGCGATGTTTGGTGGAATACAAATTTGTACTTTCATAAAATGAAAATATGCAGCATACATGGTGCTGCACATCAAAGATCTTTCCAAAACGTGTGTTTTTTAAATTGTAATTTGGTTTTCCAAATAGCTGGGAAATTATATGCTGGTGTATAAAACCATAACCATTCAAAAGATAAGTTTTACTGTTCTGAGGAAAAGTATACTGTTACTTAACATGGAAAAAGTGTATTTTCACCAGGGAAAAAATGTATTATTAACTGGGAAATCCATGGAAAATCCGGGACTTTTTTTTCCATGTGTACACCCTGTTATGAAATTGGAAGCAGCATATTTCTTGAGAGCCCTTTTGTAACCAATCCCATTACTAAATGAAATATCATCAAGTGACATGTGCTTTTTATAAAACAGCGAATGGATACAATTGTGAAGTACTTGTCATAAGATGGCAGTACTAAACCTTCTATATTTCTTCACTGTATAATTTACAGGTTCCTTCTTGAATATATCTGACCTATCAGGTGGACACACAGTACCAAAGAATGTGTGCTCATATACACAGCATCTGTTGGCTGAGGGACCATAGAATCTTGTAACTACTATGTCGAACACTTTTTTAAAAATACAGTACACTGAAAATAGAACTAAGCACACCAGTCTTTAATTCCATGAGGTTATAGACCATCAGAAAGATACAAAATAAAATTTATGATAATATTGTACGAATTAACAGCAAGATAATGGTATGAATTTTCTAATAGAGAATACCAATTGTAGATTCGGGCATCAGTGACCCCTCTTTTAACGTGTGCATCTATACTGTTCATGTCTCATTGTGGTGTGTAGCACAGGGTACTTCTGGTACCACTATTGTCTTGCCCCTGTCCCTGTTCCAATCACGAATGGTGTGTGGGATGAATGATTGTCAGTAAACCCTCACGTGGGCTCTAATTTCTCTGGTTTTCTCATTTAGATTGTTTTACAGGAGGAGTAATTTGTCGACTGATTCTTCTGAGAATGTAACTCTCTTCAGGATGCACAATGTGTCTTTCGTATTGCCTTCTGCTGAAGTTTGCCGGACATCTCCGTATCACTCTTGCACCAACTAAACAACCCCATGACAAACTGTGTGTCACTCTTTATTGCATCTTCTCTTTATCTTCTCTTTCTTTTCTTCAAATCCAACCTGGTAAGGATCCCATGTTGACATGTAAGTCATCAATCCTCTGAAGGTCTTATGGCATTGCTGCTTTCTTACAGACATATGCATTGTCTATGAACAGCAGTAGAATTTCTGGCATTATGCACTAGATCATTTATATAAGTTGTTGTTGGTAGTAACACCCTTATCACACTTCCTTGGGTACTCCTGCAATCACCTTTAAATCTGTAAATTTTCTTCCATTGAGAATGACTTGTTGAATTCTGTCGGCAAGGAAGTCCAGAATCCAATCACAAATATGGTGGTAACCTCATATTTTCTTCACTAAATGACAGAGCAGAACTGTATTGAACCTCCTTCAGATGTCAAAGCATACAGCTCTAAGCTGGGCACAACTGCCTTCAGCATTCTGAATGTCATAGACAAACAGAGGGAGGTGAGTTTTGTCCAATTTATGTTTACAGGATCTATATTGATTTTTGTTCTCCAAAAAGGTATTAATATATGAATGTAAAACATGATTTTATGACTCTAGAATACAGTGATGTCAGTGATGCATAGCTTGAAGCATAATGAAGAAACTTAATTTGCAAGTTCTTTCTGATGCATTCTGCCACTATAGCTTCCAATGCAGGTAGTCTACAAAAGCAGTAGACATGTTCAGGTTATTTACGCCGATAAATCCCCCCCCCCCCCCCCCCCCCCCTGCTGAAATTGGCTTCTAATCTGTCCTTTTATTATAGAGTATTTTAAAATATTTTGAGGAGTGGTAGTACTCACCAAAACAAGAAAAGGTCTAATAAACATGGATTCAGAAGTATGTACTTTCCTTTCTGAGAGCTGTACACTTGTTCATAGTGGGTGAAAACCGAGTCCAATATTGAGGGAGATAGCAGTACCCATTGCAACATAAAAAGGACCATTACACATGTGTGTGGAAACTAATACTTTCTGCCAGCTGTACACTTGTTCATAATAGAAGCTCTGCCCAACATCCTTTCATGACACATAGGAAGTGCTCAATGTGATGTCCATCCGTGGCAATTCATCCCTCTGACTTTCAATATAAGGAATCATGCATACTTTGAAATACACATGGTAGTTTTTGTAAGTGCTGGCATGCATAGAAGATGTAGTATGTGGACATCATTGATAGGGGTGGTGTAAACTGATGCCTTTAAGTGTCCGCATGACCAAAGATCTAGGCAGTTGCAGACTGGGGAATAGAGAGCGTCTCCCTGACCTATCCACTGGTCTTGCAATGTCAGTGTCAGATGTTTACACACACTGCAAAGGAAATGTGCTGTTGCACCACTGTGCATAAACTGCATCTGGAATCTTTGCTATCATGGCACATCCCCCAACAACATAAGTGAAACATTAACAAGAAATTGTTGATCAACCCCATTTAATGTTTGTTGTAGGATGTATGGTGTTGTAGGATGTATGGTCACAGTAATTTATCACCAGGAACACCTGCCTGTATATTGATGGAGAAATGATGCTGATGCCCTCTTTCTGCAAATGCATAGCAATTTTCATCAGCTCACATATGCTTGTTAGGAAAGTTTACATACTCTCTCTTGTGAATCTGCCTCATTGGTAAACAAAATCTCTGACGAAAGCAGTGGATCTGGAGCACACTTCTGCAATAGCCAGTGTCATAACTGCAATGTGCTCTACATTGTTCTTCTGACCTTAGTGCTTAGACACACTGAAGATGGTAAGGATGCAGCAATTCTTTGTGTAGGACCACCCAGCAAAAGGATGACTTATGCCTTCTGCTGCTGCCAATCGCCACACACTAGTTCTAAGTCTTTCATCTAGTAAATGTAGCACATGCTCCTCCATCTGAGGTGTGTGGACTGACCAAGGCCACCCACTGCTCACTTGTGGCTTGTTAGAGAACCCATGTCCTTTAAGATGCTGAAAAATTTGGCCAAACAGCATATCAGATGGTGCTTTGCAACGTGGATATTTTTCCAGGTAGAGGCCACTAGCTCGGAGGCCACTTCTATTTGCTAATTCATAGCAGAAAATCATATTTTCCATCTTACTTGTGGAGTAGTACACTTCCATTTCTAATATGTGAAAGAGTAAAGAAAATGTACTGAACCATTTCTGTACAAGGTTGTGCAAACATCACAATAACAGTAAACATATGGTAACAATTAAGCCATGTTTGTAAGTAGATTTATTTATTTAACATATGGGGGCAACAGCAGATATTGAGAAATACATATAGTTTACAATTATACATTTATGGATTTAGGCACAAAACTAATATGTTCAATTCTTAAAGTTAATAACTGAATAATTTTAAAACGAGGACATTTAAAGTATAAAATTAGGACTGTTAATTCAAACAGATACATTTAGCCAGAGTTCAACATCTGTTGAATGAAGCCAGTTGATAGCAGAGTGAGCAGCGTTAATAAAGTTAATGAATGGTTGTGGGTACTTTCTGAGAGAGCAGCCTCTGACAATATGCTGAACAGTTTGTTTTTGGACCCCACTACCACAAGCAGGAGAGTCCTGGAGTCCTCAGTTGTGCATCAGGGCATTGCATCTGAAGTGACCAGTTCTTATCCTGTTCAGTCATGTCACTTCTCTTCATATCAAATCCTGGTAGAGTGGCAGATGGATCTTGAACACCTTGATGTTCTATTGTTGCAGCTTTCCATCTCCTGTATCTCGTTTCTTTAATGTCAAATTTCTTTCTTCTCTGTATCTCCAAGGACAAAAGTTCTCTGCGACTAATATGGCTGATATATCTTCAGTTTTGGTCGGTGATTCATTGTTGACCTCAAGGAGAGCTCCCCTACACTAAAGAAACATGTGCATGTCATGTGTACTTTGCTTCTTAATCCAATGATAAACTCTCACAGCAAACATAAATAGCTCCAATGAAACTGAAGTTGTTAGTGGAAAGTAATTGATTGTAAATATGTAAGATATGGAAATGAAGAATCTCCCCAAATATTTAGTGCCAGTCTACTTTAGGATCAATGGAAAGAGGACCTTCAATGCAAACATCATGAATGTGAAGCTTGATATATTTCTATACTTTTTCTCCAACATTTTGAAATCAACTTGTATTTAAGAAACATTGACATAAATGGGAAGAATGTTGGATAACTGCTGTGGTTAAAATGTAAGATACTAGAATGAAGCTAATGCAACTACTGTACTGCTAAAATTGTTATAAAATATTTTCATTGAGGCATGAAATTAGAGAGCGACTTCATGTCTTTTACTGTCTTTTCTGAATAGACAGCTTCAAATTTCTGTAATGCACTAGTACTGGATTTTGAAGGGTACTGAAGGTGCAGCTATTATATACCTTATTCTTTGTGGTTATGTTTTAGAGTAATAGGTGGGACAGGCAGGGAGAAATATTGCTTGTGTAGCATGTGAAAAAGCATTTTCTTGTTGGTGTACAGACCAAAAAGCACTATGGAACAAAACTCTGACCTTTCCATCTCTAACTATTCAGATTTAATAACTATTTACACATTTGCTATGTTAGTAGACTTTAGTTGAATTTATCGATACCTATGTTGGCTTTGTACTGTAATGTAATGATACGGTGTATGAAATTATACGTGAGCAAACAGAACACTGACAATATTTCTTTTGCAGTTATGTTAGTTGTTTCTGCAATGTATGTTTTGAAAGCAAACTGATCTGTAGCGTACCCTGAGGTCTAGGATAGATTGGAAGGTGACAGTTTGGATGTTAGTTGGCAAAAGCAATGAATGTGAGTAAAAAATCTTAGATGAGGTGACATACTGATCTGTAGCATAGTTCGATGTCTGGGTTAAGGTGAAAGGAGATAATTTGGTTGTGAGTTGATGAAGCAGTGTCAAATTCTTCACTTACAGCCCTCCCCCCCCCCCCCCCCCCCCCCAAATTCACAGAGAACCATACCAGTCATCTAATACATATATGACAAATTTAAGATAAACAAGAGATAAGTAAGTTTTTTTCCAAGAATGTGATGGCATTGGCTGTAAATCCTCAGCTAACATAATTCGCTGAAAAGAAAGAAACAGTCTAACACATTGTTAGTTGGGAAACACAAGTATAGATTGAAATCAGAAAGGCCTTTTTTTCTTTGATGCACAGTAACTCCTTTTCTTGCTGTGTGTGAGTTGTGTCTTAAATGATCTGTTGAGTTTAGGTGACAGTAATTTATACGTGTGTAGTACTTTGTGTGAGGGACCTTATGGCAATCTGAATATATTAACTGTGATTGAAAGGCTTTTCTGTTTTATCTCTCTTTGACTATAGTAATGTTGTATGTTGTAGTTCCTAGAGTGGTCTGCAACTCTTGTCAGGTAACATATGGCGGTGTATTGCATATGAATCAGATTCTGAAGAAAAACTAAAGACATGCTGCTTGTCATTTGCTTGTGCTTTTTTGTGAAAACTATGCATCTTTATGTTGAGCTACAACACTTGAAGGCCTGTTACAAAAAATACAGTGGTACAGATTGTGTAGTATAGATTATAATCAGCACTGTACATTAAATATAATTGTGAGTGACTTATAATGCTTCTTAAAAGCGTGAGTTTGTCAAATTAATAGAGCCAGCAGCTAATGGACATCTCTGGCAAATGGAAAAAGCTGGGTCTGTGGACTAGGAACTTTTGGGAGAAACGTTAGGCAAGGGAGGTGATGTTCTCTGTGCATAGCCACGTTTTCCAAAAAGCTGTACAGGCCAACACAGTAAAAGCAGATGTAGGCATCACAACAACTACCACAACAGCAGCCAGGCTATAGTAACCTGTTGACATCAAACATCAGAACAGACAGTATGAAGTTAAGATATTTTGTCTTTATAATGGCAAGCTCACATCGCCATAACATCAGGCGACTTTGAGCAACAGACTCTCCTGTGGGAAGTATTTGGTGATGCGGGTTATGATTGTGAAGTCTTGTACTTTGTTTGCTTTCACACCTTTGCGTGAAAACTGAAACAGCCAGGTCAGTATCTCAGGCAACAACTATGTAAGGTAATGTCGATACCATAAAGACAAATGACGACAACACCACACATGGAGATGCATTCTCAATCAATTTGCAACTTGCATCTGAAGGCTTGAGCAACTAAAACCAAATATATTACGAAAAGGACAAATGACGACAACACCACACATGGAGATGCATTCTCAATCAATTTGCAACTTGCATCTGAAGGCTTGAGCAACTAAAACCAAATATATTATGAAAAGGATAGATTTCTATACACCATATAGTGGAGACATTGAGTTGCAGACAGGCACAACAAAAAGATTTATACATTTGAGCTTTTGGCCAAAAGGCCTTCATCTAAAGTGCAAAATATATGCACACTCACACAGCCACAACTCGCACACACATGACCTCTGTCTCTGACAGCTTAAGCCAGACTACATACAGCAACTGTGTGTGATGGGAGATGCAGTCTGTGGGTGAAAGGGTTAGGAAGAGATTGGGATGAGGAGGGGGAGGAATAACAGATTAGGGGTAGGGGAAGGTGCAATGCTGCTTGTGGGTCATGTTGGGGACAGAGTAAGGTTCCTTGGTGCAGTTTGAGAGGTTGGCGGGAAGGGGGCAGAAAAGGAGAGAAATAGTGGAGGGGGAAAAACTAGTGGGTGCGTTGGTGGAATGAAGGCTGTGTAATGCTGGAGTGGAATCAGGGAGGACAATAGATGGGTGAAGGAAAGGGACTAGTGAAGGTGAGGCCAGGGGGTTACACAATCGTAGGATGTATTGCAGGTAGAGTTTGCACCTGCACATTTCAGAAAAGCTAGTGTTGGCAGGAAGGATCCAGATGACTCAGGCTGTGCAGCAGCCATTGAATTCAAGCCATTAAAGATTCTGAAGAATAAATTATAGATGTGATAAGAAACATAAGAACACAAAAATGGTTGGTTGAAGATTACAGATTAGCTATAGAGAAACAGAATAGGGCAAGAATGAAATTGTTACAAAGAGAAACCAGAAATAATGCAGAACAATGTAGAGAATTTAGTAGAAGAGCTAACAGACTGTGCAAGAGAAAGGAAAGAGAGTGTACTATGAATAAATTTCAAGAACCAGAAGGATGAAAGGAACAGAGTGAAATTAGAAAATTCTATCATGCTGTTGGCAAAAATAAGGCGTAGATTTCATCCAAAAATAAATACATACTTGAGTATAGGTGAGAAAATGATAAGAGAGGGAGGACAGATAGTGGGCAGATGGGTAGGCGCACTAAATACCAGCCTAGAAGAAGAACAGGCAGCCCCACAGGAAGAGAGAGGGGAGCTGGAAGTAGAAACTAATGCAGTAAAGTCAGTGCTGTAAGAGGTTTCTCTGGCTGTCCACAAGATGAAAAACAATCAAGCTCCCAGTGATGACTGCATGATCCCTAAATTAATTAAAAAACTAGTGAAGGTACTGTAATAAAGGAAATGTGCACACCAATATTGGATGTAGGAAACTGAAACCGTGTCAGATAAATGGAAAACTCTAATAATAATCGCCATTTATAAGAAAGGAGATAGAATATATTGTGAAAACTACAGAGGTATAAGGTTACTAAGCATGATGTATAAGATCTTCAAACGTATACTAAAAGAAAGGATTCAGAAGTGCACAGAAGGCATACTTGGGGAATATCAGTGTGGTTTTTGCCCAGACTGCACTTCATTTTCATCAATTTCAAACAAGTCTCTATAAATTGGCAATGAATATACAATATGCTAAGAGAAGTAGCGAATGTGCTAAACTAGTTAATCTAATAAATCTAATCAGAATGCAGTGATAGAGATGAGAGCAAATATGAAGACATTTAATAGTGTAAGTTGAAGTTTTATCTTTAATAAAGGAATGAAGTAAGATGATAACTTCTCCACTGTCTAATTGAATATAGCCCTGCACATTGTAGTATAAAAAACAATAAAAGAGGCAACATACTTATGAAAACTAAATCTACATGGTTACTCTGCAAATCACATTTAAGTGCCTGGCAGAGGATTCATTGAATCACCTTCACAGTTCTCTATTATTCCAATCTCGTATAGCATGCGGAAAAGTATATTTTCCCGTATGAGCTCTGATTTCCCTTATTTTATCGTGTAATTGTTTCTCCCTATGTAGGTCAGTGTCAACAAAATATATTCGCATTCAGAGGAGAAAGTTGGTCATTGGAGTGTCGTGATAAGATTCCATCACAATGAAAAACGCCTTTCTTTTAATGATGTCCAGCCCAAATCTTGTATCATTTCTGTGACACTCTCTTCCATATTTCGCGATAATGCAAAACGTGCTGAATGTGCTGCCTTTCTCTGAACTTTTTTGATGTACTTTGTCAATCCTATCTGGTAAGGATCCCACACCACGCAGCAGTATTCTAAAATAGGACAGACAAGCATAGTGTAGGCAGTCTCCTTAGTAGCTCTGTTACATTTTCTAAGTGCCCTGCCAATAAAATGCAGTCTTTGGTTAGCCTTCCCCACAACATTTTCTATGTGTTCCTTCCAGTTAAGTTGTTCGTAATTCTAGGTATTTAGTTGAATTTACGGCTTTTAGATTAGACTGATTTATCGTGTAACTAAAGTTTAATGAATTGCTTTTAGCACTCATGTGAATGACCTCACTCTTTTTGTTATTTAGGGTCAACTGCCAATTTTTGCACCATTCAGATATCTTTTTTAAATCGTTTTGCAAGTTGTTTTGATCTTATGATGACTTTATTAGTCGATAAATAACGGCGTAATCTGCAAACAACCTAAGACGGCTGTTCAGATTGTCTCCTAAATCATTTATGTACATAAGGAACAGCAAAGGGCTTATAACATTACCTTTGGGGAATGCCAGAAATCACTTCTGTTTTACTCAATGACTTCCCGTCAATTACTTTGAACTGGACCTCTGTAACAGGAAATCACAAATCCAGTCATAACTGAGTTGATATTCCATAAGTGTGCAATTTCACTACAAGCCATTTGTGTGGTATAGTGTCAAAAGCCTTCCGGAAATCCAGAAATACGGAATTGATCTGATATTCCTTGTCAATAGCACTCAACATTTCATGTGAATAAAGAGATAGTTGTGTTTCACAGGAACGATGTTTTCTAAACCCATGTTGACTGTGTGTCAATAGACAGCTTTCTTCGAGGTACTTCATAATGTTTGAATACAATATATGTTCCCAAATCCAGCTGCCTATCAACGTTAACAATACAGCCTGTAATTTCGTGGATTACTCCTACTACCTTTCTTGAATATTGGTGTGGCCATGCAACTTTCCAGTCTTTGGGTATGGATCTTTTGTCGAGTGAACGGTTGTACATGATTGTTATAGATGGAGCTAATGCATCAGCATACTCTGAAAGGAACCTAACTGGTATACAGTCTGGACCATAAGACTTACTTTTATTGAGTGATTTAAGTTGCTTCACTATTTCAAGGATATTTACTTCTATGTTACTCATGTTGGCAGCTGTTCTCGATTCGAATTCTGGAATATTTACTTCGTCTTCTTTTGTGAAGGCTTTTTGAAAGGCTGTGTTTAGTAACTCTGCTTTGGCAGCACTGTCTTCGATAGTACATAACTAGCCAAATTTGTGCATAAACTGATAACATTGCTTCAGTGGGAAAAAATGCCAACATACTTAAAGAAATACACCTGTCAGTGGAAACAGAAGCATTACAAATCAGCCTCACAATAAATGAAAATAAAACAGAATACAAATTGGCACAAAACAATGTAAACACTGTTTAATAGTTAAAAATTTGCAACTTAATTGACAGAAATGTCTCATTTTTGGTAATTTAATAATTTATTGTTCTGGCAGTTGCCACTTGGATGTGGTTTCGTTTTGTTATGTGGTAGTCACTACATAAGCATTGATTTGTTCCATGATGTTGGCCACGTAAGCACTGTTTTGTTATGAGGTGGTTGCCATGTAAGTGCTGTTTTGTTTTGCTTTCAGCTACATGAATAAACATGGCTGATGCAAGGCTGAGATTTGATGAAAGAAAAGCAGTTCAATGAAGCTCAATGGGTGTGGCAAAAAGATTTTCAAACAGAGCTACTGGCCTGTGTAACAACTGTGTAACAACAATTTGAGACAAATTTTTAAGTTGAAGGCTGTGTTAAATATTTACACAAACAATGACCTGGGTGACCTGTAATGGGAGTCAAGTTAATTCCCTTGCTGTGTTACTACAATTTGCCCCCTTATCACACAGTCTGCCATGAAACCAGGATAAGTTGTTCAGCTGTTCAGCGCATTTTGAGGACTGCAAAGTGCTAAATTCTGAAACTGCTACACACAATGGATGAGGATGACTCAGATCATAGAAAGGAGTGCTGTGAATGATTTTAATGCCATTGTGTGCAACAGTGAAATGCCTACAGAAGTGATTGTGTGGTCTGATGAGCATGTTATTGTTGTTTGACTGGACCATTCTTCTTTGACTTTAGAGTTATCAGTGAAGTATACCTTGAGAAGCTTGAAATATCCATTTTACCTGCCATCTGTGAGTTGTATGGGAGAAAAGGTTTTAGTGTCCCACCCCACTACCAAATAATGTCAGGGAGTATCTCAACTAAAGTACCTGCACAAAGAATACGCTGATGAAACACTGTCGAGTCTCCGTCTCACTCTCCAGACTTAAGCCTCTGGACTTCTAGCTAAGGGTAACACTAAGAGACATTATTTATTGATGTAAAACTACACACATTGGATGAACTTCAGGATGCTTTGTAGCTGGTGCAGCACTTCAGTGGCATTGTATAAATTTTTATATGATTATGTACTCAAATGTCCACATATGCTATAAGAGTATCATACTGTATTTGTAAAAAGGTGACCCATCCCACGTCCTTGTGAAAGCAGCACAGTTAGACCTATGTAAAATGAAATAAAATCAAACAATCAATCAGTTGCCTGTGATGGATGTTAATGGGGACCACTTTGAACATCTACACTAATTTCAATATGTAAGTGGGAAGTATTTCATAGTAGTGCCCTTCTTACATACTGGGAGCCTTAATATCAGATGATAACAGCATAGGAAAGGCTATAAATGAAAGGATACAATCAGGGAACAGAGCTCACTTTGCAAATCTACAGCTCATAGAAACACCCTTGTTACAAGAGGAACAAATAGTATGAAACCACCTTGTTTGCTCAATTGTCACCTATGGTTCGGAGGCTTAGATGTCGACATAGATGTACTGCTTCTTTCAGCGGATTTAACTGTTCAATTAATGGGGCCTATGTGACTAAAATTGTCCCTCATACCTTTATTTTCCCAATTGGATTTGCTATGAATATGATGCCAACTGATTACAGTTAGTTAACTGAAGTATTAGAGAAGTAATGCTACTCTTAGATTATAACAGCATGAAAGATTAAATGAAACAGTCTCCATTTAGCTGATAATTTAACCTTAAAGTGATATGACTACACCAAAATGAAATGAAAGATATGTATCCATATGTTTGAATTAATACTCTTTGTTCTGTTTCAGCAAACACACATGTGAGACATAGTCATGGAGAATTTGAGGATAATGATGATATGATCCAGTTATTAAAAGGTAAAGTTATTCATTTAATGATCTCCTCCATTTATTTCTGTACTGCTGTAATGCCTTTGCAACTATATGAGAAACAAACAAATTGTTATCATGGAAGAAATAAGGAGTTGCGGAGTAAATCAGAAATAGCTATCATCTGACAACTATGAACTAGCAATTTTGCTCATAAACTGTGTGGATATGTGATTTGTTACTATCAGACAACATGTCTGATGTATTTATATATTGTACATATATGGAAAACGTAAATTAGTTGAGCACTTTCTGAGATTTTTTTGTTAACAATATTTTCCTTTTATATATTAGATACAAATTTGTATCTTGTTGTTGTGGTCTTCAGTCCAGAGACTGGTTTGATGCAGCTATTCAAGCTTCTCTATCCTGTGCAAGCTTCTTCATCTGTGAGTGACTACTGCAACCTACATCCTTCTGAATCTTTTTAGTGTATTCATGCCAATTTGGTTGGTAAACAATGCAACATCCTCCATATAGCTCACATAATTCACAATGTGATTTTTGCATCTTTGGTAACCTGAAGAGGGACATGAGTGGATTTCAGTTTCAGTCAGATGAGGGCATGCAAGAGTGGGTGTGGTTGTGGAACCGTCAATGGCTGACTGCGTTCTATGGAACAAGAATTGATCAATTTGTCTCTACAATTTTTACCCTCCACACTTCCCGCCAATACTGAATTGATGAAACCTTGATGCATCAGAGCATGTCCTACCAACCGATCTACCCTCTATACTTTGACCATCATCAGTTTTTTGCTCCCCAAATAGCAAAACTCATCTACTACTTTAAGTATCCCATCCCTCAGCGTCACCTGTTTTAATTTGACAACATTCTATTATCCTCATTTTGCCTTTGTTGATGTTCATCTTATATCCTCATTTCAAGACACTGTTCATTCTATTCAAGTGCTCTTCCAGGTCCTTTACTGTCTCTGACAGCATTGCGTTGTCGTTGGCAAACCTCAACATTTTTATTTCTGCTCCATGGATTTTAATTCCTACTTCAAATTTTTCTTTTGTTTCCTTTAGTGCTTATTCAGTATACAGATTGAATAACATCGGAAATTGGCTACAACCCTGTCTCACTCCCTTCTCAATCACTGCTTCCCTTTCATGCCCCTCAACTCTTACAACTGCCATCTGGTTTTTGCACAAATTGTAAAGAGTCTTTTGCTCCCTGTATTTGACCCCTGCCACCTTTAGAATTTGAAAGAGAGTATTCCAGTCAGCATTGCCGAAAGCTTTCTCTAAGTTTACAAATGCTAGAAGTGTAGGTCTAACTTTCCCTAACCTACCTTCTAAGGTAAGTTGTAGGGTCAGTATTGCCTCACATGTTCCAACGTTTTTACGGAACCCAAACTCTTCTTCCCCAAGGTTGGCTTCTACCAGTTTTTCCATTTGTCTGTAAAGAATTCATGATTTATTAAATTGATAGTTCAGTAATTTTCACACCTGTCAACACTTGGTTTCTTTGGGTATGGAATTAATATATTCTTCTTGAAGTCTGAGGGTATTTCACCTGTCTCATACATCTTGCTCACCAGATGGTAGAGTATTGTCAAGGCTGGCTCACCCAAGGCTATAAGTAGTTCTAATGGAATGTTGTCCACTCCTGGGGCCTTGTTTCGACTTAGGTCTTTAAGTGCTCTGTCAAACTCTTCACGCAGTATCATATCTCCCATTTCATCTTCATCTACGCCCTCTTCCATTTCAGTAATATTGTCCTCAAGTACAGTGCCCTTGTATAGACCCTCTAAGTACTCTGTGTACTCCTTCTCTCTTCCCTTCTTTGCTTGGGACTGGTTTTCCATCTGGGCTCTTGATATTCACACAAGTGGTTCTCTTTTCTTGAAAGGTCTGTTTAATTTTCCTCTAGACAGTATCTATCTTATTCCTAGTGATATATACCTTATATCCTTAGTTTTGTCCTCTAGCCATCTGCTTAGCCATTTTGCACTTCCTGTTGATCTGATTTTTGAGACGTTGTATTCCTTTTTGCCTGCTTCATTTACTGCATTTTTATATTTTCTCCTTTCATCAATTAAATTCAGTATCTATTCTGTTATCCAAGGATTTCTACTGGCCCTCATATTTTTGCCTGCTTGATCCTCTGCTGCCTGCACTGTTTCATCTCTCGAAGTTACCCATTCTTCTTCTACTGTATTTCTTTCCCCGATTCCTGTCTATTGTTCCCTTATGCTCTCTCTGAAACTCTCTACAACTTCTGATTATTTCAGTTTATTCAGATCCCATTTCCTTAAGTTTCCACCTTCAGTTCTAATCTGCAGTTCATTGTGGTCAGAGTCCACATCTTCCCCTGGAAATGTCTTACAATTTAAAACCCAGTTACTGAATCTCTGTCTTACCATTAGATAACCTACCTGAAACCTTCCAGTGTGTCCGGGCCTCTTCCACATATACAACCTTCTTTCACGATTCGTAAACCAAGTGTTAGCTATGATTAAGTTATGCACTGTGCAAAATTCGACCAGGTAGCTTCCTCTTTCATTCCTTAGCACCATTGTATATTCACCAACTGCTTTTCCTTCTCTTCCTTTTCCTACTTTCAAATTCCAGTCCCCCATGACTACTAAATTTTCATCTCCCTTCACTATCTAAATAATTTCTTTTATCTCAGCGTACATTTCTTCAATCTTTTTGCCATCTGCGGAGAAAGTTGGCATAATAACATTTTACTACTGTGATAGACATGGACTTCATGACTATCTTGGCTACAACAATGGGTTCTCTATGCTGTTCGTAGTAGCTTTCCCACACTCCTCTTTTTTAAAAACCTACTCCTGCATTACTCCAATTTGATTTTGTATTTATAACCCTGTAATCACCTGACCAGAAATGTTGTTCCTCCTGCCACTGAACTTCACTAATTCCAACTATATCTAGCTTTAACATATCCATTTGTCTTTTTAAATTTTCTAACCTACCTGCCGATTAAGGGATCTGACATTCCATGCTCCGATCCATAGAATGCCAATTTTCTTTCTCCTGATAACGACGTCCTCCTCAGTAGTGCCTGCTCGCAGAACCGAATGGGGGACTATTTTACCTCCGGAATATTTTACCCAAGAGGACGCCATCATCATTTAACCATACAGTGAAGCAGCATGCCCTCAGGACAAATTACGGCTGTAGTTTCCCCTTGCTTTCAGCTGTTCACAGTACCAACACAGTAAGGCAATTTTGGTTAATGTTACAAGGCCACATCAGTCAATCATCCAGACTGTTGCCCCTGCAACTACTGTAAAGGCTGCTGCCCCTCTTCAGAAACCATGTGTTTGTCTGGCCTCTCAACAGTTACCACTCCTTCGTGGTTGCACCCGAGGTATGGTTATCTGTATTGCCGAGGTACAAAAACCTCCCCACCAATGGCAAGGTCCATGGTTCATTGGAGGAGGATTTATATGTTGTATGTATTAAAAAATATATGGCCAGTGGCCATCCAAATGTTCATCAGAGTATTGTGTTACGATTTAAAGTAAATTGGTCCAGAATTTTTCGAGTGATTTGGTAGTAACATTTGCGCTTTATATATTACACATTTATTTATCTATTATACATATTTTTAAAAAAAATAGGTGTACTGATTTGAATGCAACTTTGTGTTAAAATATCAAAGAAATTGTTGAAGAGCTTTTGGAGATTTAAGATTTTGAACAAACAAACATTAACAGTTTTTGTAGATTTCCCCTATAATATTACAAATGTATTAAGTATTATATGTGGCATGCCAGTAGATGGTAAAAACACACACACATTCAAATGCTATTTTGTGTCAAAATTTGAAATTAATCAGTGAAAATCAAACAATGGGAAATCCACGATGGAATGTTACAATATTGTAGAAAGAAAAGTTGCTACTCACCATATAGCGGGGATACTGAGTTGCAGATAGGCACAACAAAAAGACTTACAAATATGACTTTCATCCATTAAGGCCATCCTCAGAATTAGACAATAAACACACAAATATGCTCTCACACAAATGCAACTCACACACCTGACTGCAGTCTCAGGCAACTGAGGCCACACTATGAGCAGCAGCACCAGTGCGTGATGGGAGTGGCGACTGAAGGGGGGTAAGGAGGAGGCTGGTGCGGGGAGGGGAAGGGATAGTAGGATACGGGTGGTGGACAGTGACATGCTGTTGGGGAGCATGCAGGGATGAGGTAGAAGTAGGGCAGTGCAGTTGGGAGGTTAGACAGGGTGCAGCGAAGAGATGGGGAAGATGAGAGATAGTGGAAAAGGAGAGAAGTAAAAACACTGGGTGCGATGGAGGAATAAGGGCTGCTTAGTGTTGGAATGGGAACAGAGAAGGGCTGGATGGGAGAGGACTAACGAAGTTGAGGCCAGGAGGGTTACGGGAACGTAGGAGTTATTGCAGAGAATTTTCCCATCTGCGCAATTTAGAAAAGCTGGTGTTGGTGGGAAGGATCTAAATGGCACAAGCTGTGAAACAGTCATTGAAATGAGGGATGTCATGTTTGACAGTGTGCTCAGCAACAGGACGCCCCACTCGTTTCTTGGCCACACTTTGTCGGTAGCCATTCCAGCGGACAGACAGCATATTGGTTGTCATGCCCACATAGAATGCAGCACAGTGGTTGCAGCTTAGCTTGTAGCTCATATGACTGGTTGCACAGGTAGCCCAGCCTTTGATGGGGTAGGTGATGTTCGTGACTGGACTGGAGTATGTGGTGGTGGGAGGAAGTATAGGACAGATCTTGCATCTAGCCTATTACAGGGGTATGAGCCATGAGGTAAGGGGTTGGGAGCAGGGGTTGTTTAGGAATGGACAAGTATATTGTGTAAGTTTTGTGGACAATGAAATATCATTGTCAGAATAGTCAGAAGGATAGTGGGCAGAACATTTCTCATTTCAGGGCATGACGAGAGATAGTCAAAACCCTGGCAGAGAACGTAATTCAGTTGCCCCAGTCCCGTGTGATACTGAGTTACATGGGGGAATGCTCCTCTGTGGCTGGGTGGTGGAACTTTGTGAGGTGGTGGGAGACTGGAAAGATAAGGCATGGAAGATTTATTTTTGTACAAGGTTGGGAGGATAATTATAGTTTGTGAATGCTTCAGTGAGACCCTTGATATATTTCGAGCAGGACTGCTCGTCACTGCAGATGCGACGACCATGGGTGGCTAGGCTGTGTGAACAGGACTTCTTATTTTGGAGTGAGTGGCAACTGTCAAATAGAGGTATTGTGCTAACTGTGTGCAATACCTTCACTTTGACAGATCTCACTCGTTCGATATAAGGAAGTCCCATCCATACAACCTTATCCTTCGAACCCTTTAGAAAAATAAATCTTCCATGCCTTATCTTTCCAGTCTCCCACCACTTCATGAAGTTCCACCATCCAGCCACAGAGAATCATTCCCCACGTAGTTCAGTACCACCCAGAACCAGAGCAGCTGAATTACATTCTCTGCCAGGGTTTCGACTACTTCTCGCTTTGCCCTGAAATGAGAGATATACTGCTCTCTTTCCTTCCCACCCCTCCAACAATGGTATTCCGCTGTTCACTGAACCTACACAATATACTTGTCTGTCTCTACACAACCTCTGTTTCCAACCCTTTACCTCATGGCTCATACCCTTGTAACAGAGCTAGATGCAAGACCTGTCCTATACATCCAACCAACACCACTTCCTCTAGTCTGGTCACAGACATCATCTATCCCATCAAAGGTAAGGCTACCTGTGAAACCAGTCATGTGAGCTACAAGCTAAGCTGCAACCACTGTGCCGCATACTATGTGGGCATGACAACCAATAAGCTGCCTGTCTGCATGAATAGCCAGTGACGAAGTGTGACCAAGAAACAAGTGGACCATCCTGTTGCTGAACACACTGCCGAACATAACATCTTTCATTTCAATGAGTGCTTCACAGCCTGTACCATATGGATCCTTCCCATCAACACCAGTTTGCCAAATTGCGCAGGTGGGACAGTCCCTGCAATATATCCTTCGTTCCCTTAACCCTCCTGGCCTCAACCTTTGTTAGTCATTGTCCTCTCCCATCCAGCCCCTTCTTTGTTCCCATTCCAGCATTACACAGCCCTTATTCCTCCATTGCACCAAGTCTTTTTACTTCTCTCCTTTTCCACTATCCCCACCACCTCTTCGCTGCCCTCCATCTAACCTCCCAATTGCACATAGCTGCCCTACCCTATTTCCACCTCGTCCCTGCGTGCTCCCCAACAGCATGTCACTGTCTGCCACCCCTACGCTACTTCCCCTCCCCCTCCCCACACCAACCTCCTCCTTACCTCCACCCAGTCGCCAACCCCATCATGCACTGGTGCTGCTGCTCGTAGTGTGGCCTCAGTTGCCTGAGACTGAAGTCACTTGTGTGCGTGAATTGTATTTGCATGAGTGTGTACATTTGTGTTTGTTGTCTAAATCCGATGAAGACCTTACTTGCTAAAGCCATATTTGTGGCAGTCTTTTTGTTGTACTTATCTGTGACACATCATCTCCGCCATAAGATGAGTAGCAACTTTCCTTTTCACAATATTGTTAAATTAATCAGTGAAGAACTTTTGCAGATTTAAGAGTTTCAACTAATGGACATTTACATTTTCATTTATATAGATGTTAGTGTTTATATGTTGGATATCGTAACTCTCTGAAATTTCTTCACTGATTCTTCTGAAAAGTACGGCATGGTATTCCAGTAGTTATATAAAAATTCATGCATATTTGACTGCAATGACGTGACAAAATTTCAAAGCTGTCAGTGAAGAACTTTTAGAGATATACGATTTTGAAGAAACGAACCTTATAACTAGATGTGTTGATTGCATATTATTTTAGTATAATTAGAAAATATGCTTAGGCATACTTGTGAGCTTATTTGGTTAGGTTCCTGTATTTGTCAATGTTTTTTGCATGTTAGGCAAATACAAAAATGTCATCTAAGAAATGAAAGGAGTCAAGTTATGTTCCTTTAACAAAAATTCCATGTTTTTATTCCTCGTGTAATGGTTCTAAAACATATTTTAGGACTGCTGAGTATAGTTTCTATGATTGTTATCTCTTTGACTGATGCCACTTTCAGTTTTGGATATCTCATTATCCCAATAAATCCCAGCTAGACTGCTGACATACATATTCTGCAGTATACCTACATGAATTGAAGCAGTGTCTTGTTCGAGAGTGTAACCAGGATCTCATATCTAGCTATTCTATAAGGCACAGATCTGTAGGTTAAAGATGTGTTAACCTTCTCTTTTTTTCTGTAATGTAATTATATCAGTTGTGTTGTATCTGTATAATTTTGTGATAAACATTTTAACTACCTGTTGTACCATACAGTCATTATTCACTGCAGCATGACTTATCGTCCTGAGCTCTTTTTTTAATTTTATTGTGCTTCTGGGGAAGACAAAAATCTATGAATCATGAAATGAAAAAATGCCTTCTAATGGGCTTGGGGGTGCAATGATTATTGTGGATATTATTAATAAATGTGGATTTATGGTAGAGGCTAAATCTAAGAACACCATTATCATTCTTCACAGTCATATTCAGGAAATTAATGGCATGTTGTTTTGTTAATTCCAATGTGAGGGTGATGTTTGTATGCATACTATTAAATTGCACTAACTCAATACCACAATCTGAAAACTCCAGGAAGTACTGGAATTTGCTGAAAGAAGGACTAGTATGAACAGGGCAGAAAAGTATAGGATAGATAATTGGGAATAGGGAAAAAAGTCAATTGTTACACAGAAAATGATTTTGAAGATGGTGGGAGAAAGACAATTCAAAAACAGAACCAAGAGGGATGCAAGAAAGGTATACTGAAGGCTGAATAAAGAACTGCATAGAGAAATAGAGCAGGCTAAGAAAAGGGGCTAAAAGAGGAATGCAACACAGTTGAAGAGCTGGCTTGGAATACTATACAATAGGACAAACTACAACAAGTGATCAAAACAGAACAGGAGGTACTACTCTAAGGAAAGACAAAAATTTGGTGTATAAACATTGCCACGAATCCCCATATGTTAGAAGACTATTTAAAAAAAACCTATGTGACACAGATCACAAACCATCACTCTGAAACATGAATCCTTGAACAATGTGGATGATTACGAGAAAGGACCAACAATCATAATGCAATTGCTGCCATGAAAAACAGGAAAGCAATAAGTACAGACATAATATCAGGAGTAATACTAAAAATTTTGGAATCAGCAGTAATAAGAGAAATATTGAGGTTATGTAACCAAATGTATGACAGTGATGAATGGGCAAAGGACTTGATGACAAGACTAAATAAATGTGATGGAGGAGAATCTGGCTGAGGAGAAATTTGGTTTAGATGGAATAGAAGCATAAGAGATGCAATAAGAGTCATGCGAAATTTGAAAGAGGTTCATTGAAATGGAAAGAGGCCTATATATATGTGTTTTATAGAACTGGAAAAGGCGTAGGCTTGGGGTAAGCTTGCAGCTATTCTGATGGAATAGAGAGCAGATTGGAAAACCAGATGGTTCATAAATTCGTTATATTTTAATTGAAAACTGTCAGTGAAAGAGAGAGGAGAACCTAACAAGTGTATAGAACTAGGAAAAGGAGTAAGACAAGGCTGCTGTGTGCCTCCTACACTTTTCATTCTGTACTTTAAGGCAAGAAACTCTTTGCTTGTGTCTGTATATGTATGGATGGATGTGTGTGTGTGTGTGTGTGTGTGTGTGTGTGTGTGTGTGTGTGTGTGTGTGTGTGTGTGCGTGCGAGTATATACCTATCCTTTTTTCCCCCTAAGGTAAGTCTTTCCGCTCCTGGGATTGGAATGACTCCTTACCCTCTCCCTTAAAACCCACATCCTTTCATCTTTCCTTCTCCTTCCCTCTTTCCTGACGAAGCAACCACCGGTTGTGAAAGCTCGACATTTTGTGTGTGTGTTTGTGTGTTATTTTATTGTGCCTGTCTACCGGCGCTTTCCCGCTTGGTAAGTCTTGGAACCTTTGTTTTTAATATATTTTTCCCATGTGGAAGTTTCTTTCTATTTTATTTACAAACTAAGTAAATTTGTTGAGTAAATAAGACTCCAGGCCTTTATAATGTAGAGAGGTTGAATGTAATTTTAAAGAAAGCCAACATAGAGGAAATTGATGAGCTCATTAGTTTACTACATCTCATACTGTATGTACTGCAATGGGTAGCTGTACAGTGAGTACACTTACTAACATTTTTGTCAAACATCTCGAATGTCAGTTCTTTAAAACTTTCTCCATTGCAACTATCAAAATTGAATATTATTGTAGATACATTGATGACACATTAGTACCGATTATAGGATCACTCGGTGATATTGATGGTATACAGGGTTATTCTAAATGATAGACCCATTTTCAAAACTTTGTATTTACTCAAGTACAAATCCAAAATGAACAAGCTTAATACCAATGACAAGAGGAAGTCTCAAAGTTTTTTTTGTAATGTTTGATATCAATTTAATAATTTAATAATTTGTAATTAATTAGTTTTTAATAATTATTTAATAATTATATGTGTCATAAATGTTGTAAATGTTCATTGTGGCACCGTTTGGCTGCACAGAAAACATAGACACGGTAGCCAAACTTATCCCACACATGCTAAAGCATATCTGCTGTTACTGACTGCATGGCAGCAGTGATTCTGTTCCGCAATCGTTCAGAGCGGTTGGTGGAGGCAGGACGTAAACAGCTTCCTTCACATAACCCCTTAGGAAGTTGTCACAGGGTGTGAGATCAGGAGATCTCGGTGGCCAGAAGTGCAGAGCCAGGTCCTCAAACCCCCTGTGACTGATACAGCACTGAGGAAGGAAGTCATTCAAAAAGCCTCATACATCATGGTGACAATGGGGTGGAGCTCCATCACATTGAGAAATTTCCATAACTTGAGGGAACGGCCATTGTTCCATGTCCAGGCACGTGATTCCCATTACAGTTCTTTCTGCAAAGAAAAGTGGTCCATTAACCTCTGTACGGGATACAGTACGGAACATGTTGATCTTTGTTGAGTCTCTTTTGCGGTGCAATGGTAAATGTGGATTTTCCAATCCCCATATGCGAACATTGTTTCTGTTGACTTATCCACTAAGGTGGAACGTCACTTCATTGCTAAAAATGATGCGCTGTACAAATGCGCCATCCTCCATCTTGGCTAGCACATAAACACAAAATGTGAGATGCTTCTCTTGGTCATTAAGGTTGAGTGTCTGCACAAGTTGTAATTGATACCGCCTGTACAGCAAATTACATCTCAGAACTTTCCAGAGTTGGTTGGGGTATTCCAACTTCTTGATTGGCTCTATTGGTAGACTTATTGGGACTGCACACAAAACGTTCTTGAATCCATTGGCCATCATCCTCTGACACACATGGTCGGCCTGTGCTTTTTCATTTGCACACACTCTCAGTCTGTTTAAATTGCTTAAACCAATGGCTAATGCTTTTGCGAGTTGGTGGTTGAATACCAAATTTGGTACGAAATGCCCACTGCACTGCATTTTGCGACTCACTTTTTGCGAACTCAAGAATGCATGACCTTGTGCTCCAAAGTCGCCATTTCACTCACAACTGACAATGAAACAGAATGGCAGCCCTATTGCCACGTGAGCTCTACCGGCTGCTGCCGGCCACGAAATTTTGAAACTTCCTCTTTTCATTGGTATGAAGTTTGTTCATTTTAGATTTGTACTTGAAAACATAAGAATTTTTGAAAATGGGTCCAGCATTTAGAATATCCCTGTATCAGCACAATTTAATAGTTTGCGTACTAAAATTTTCTTCATAATGGAATTAGAAAAATAACATGCCATTAACTTCTTGAATCTGACTGCCCTCTCACCATGGAAAAATCCATGCAATACCAGGAATCAAACCTGGGCCTTCACATGGTAGCCATCTACGCTGTCCACTCAACTGTGGAGGGATACCTTATGAAATACACTAAGGTGACAAAGACACGGGATAGCGGTATGCATGTATACGCATGGTATTACAAGGGTGGTTTGAAAAGTTCACAACGAACGGTCAGCGCTAGCGCAACAAGTTGTTCACATGATAATCATTCCTGTAAACACATGCCACTTCAGTGTGGCGTTGACGTGGCTCTGTTATTGTTC
The DNA here is from genome assembly GCF_023897955.1 of Schistocerca gregaria. Classification (NCBI taxonomy): domain Eukaryota; kingdom Metazoa; phylum Arthropoda; class Insecta; order Orthoptera; family Acrididae; genus Schistocerca; species Schistocerca gregaria. Next base: position 428,576,528 of record NC_064922.1, read on the forward strand.
CCACATAGTGATTTTCGAAGATGGAAAAAAATCGAGATTTGATCAGTGATTAAGTGCTTCATAAAGAAGGTATGAAAGCAAAAGACATTCATGTCAATTTCCAGAATACTCTGGGTGGCTCTGCTCCTTCATATTCAACTGTTACCAAGTGGATAAATAAATTTAAATTTGACTGTGAGAGCTTAGATGGTGATCCGCACTGTGGTCGGCTAAGATGTGTCACTACTCTAGAAATCATTGCAAAAGTGCACAAAATGGTCATGGAGGATCGCCAATTGAAAGAGCGTGAAATTGATCACGCTTGCCAGATGTCATTTGAAAGGGTATATCACATTTTAACTGAAGAATTGGAAATGAAAAAATTATATGCAAGATGGGTGCTACACAAGGTATTCCGTTCCCAGAACTTTTCAAACCACCCTCGTGGTATTGTGTACACAAGGTATAAAAGGGCAGTGCACTGACAGAGCTGTCATTTGTGCTTGGTGATTCATGAGGAAAGGTTTCCAACTTCGATTTTACGTTCCCCAATTTTACATTTTTTGCGATTTTACACTGTTAATTTTGTAGCCTCTGTCACAAACCCATAAAATCAATGTTAAAAGTTCCCCGATTTTACACTTTTTGCTAGTAAGGTCTACCTCGATTCTAAGTTCTTACTCGATGTCTCACTTGACTTTGTCCAATTTTCTTTCGATTGACCTCTGATGCGAGTGAATGAGTAATAAGTGGCAGGAAAGACAAATGGTTCACAACATGACTGATAGCAGAATTAAGGGGATATTTTAGGCTGCTGTGGAGAGGGAAGTTGTGAGAGAGGAAATGCTGACATAATCCACAATTTGTGTTGTCAGCACAGCTTCCAACATTCAGCTTTACCGCACTATTGTCACATAACTGCTGCTAGGTTGCAGTGGTAATAGAAAAACAAGACAGTCGGCATGAAGTGTTCTGGACCAAGCCAATATGTGGTGAAGGGGCTCAGCCACCACCTTTTCTTGTGCCACTTATAACTCAGTCTCATATTTTTTCATGTATTTCTGGTGCACTGTATTCAGCAATAATATCAGTCGTCAACCTTTTATTCAATCACTGAGTCACAAAGAACATGCTCAGTCACAACCGAGGAAACGTCTCTCATTTGCGACTAGTGAACTATTACTGGTTGGTGACTTGTTAAGTGAGCCAATAGACAGCACAGCCACCACACTAACACACATAAAATGAGCTCATGTGCTGGATGCCTAGAGTGTGGCGATGGCCGTTCAATGATCGAGTGCAGGTAGGGGTGAAAGCATTTTGTGATGTGCTATAAGATATGTCACATGGAAATAGAACAAGAGTTTTGCAATAGCACATTTTGAAGACTTTTGTGTTCGAATCTGACACAATACAGTTGCAAGAACTTCATACACTATTCCCGTATATCCTGTACACGATACACTGTAGATCATAAAGATTGGCAGCAGTGATAGAGAGCTTGAAGCAAAACTGTAGCACCTGAGTTTTCTTTCAAATTTACATTTTACACAGTGTACAGAAATTCACTGAACCAACTTGTAGCAGGCAAATGCACTGTGTGTGTGTGTGTGTGTGTGTGTGTGTGTGTGTGTGTGTGTGTGTATTGTTGACAAATGCCTTAATGTCCAAAAGCTATAATTGTGAGAATCTTTTTGTTGTGCATATCTGCAACTAAACATCTCTGCTATATGGTGAGTAGCAACTTTCCTTCTCTAATATTGTTACATTCTATCCTGGATTTTCCATTATTTAAGTATATAACAGTATTTTTTGATTAGATAATTATGTCTTTATTTTCACGTAATAATGGATAGAAATTCTACAACATATCCTTACTATGATATTCTTAATTTTACTCTAGATCAGCACATATTCTTTTGATCCAATGTGGGTGTAAGTTATTTGTCTCATGCATTGTAACAACTTTTTAACATGTTTGTTATCCAGACAAGGTTGTATTTCTGATGTATTTTTGTATGTGTTGTCCTCTAAGAAAGGATGCAATGATTCATAATTTAATGTTTGCTGATTTATAATGTTATCAGGATGTAATAACCTTTATTAAAATGTTCATTGTTTTTATGCCTCTCTGGATCAGTGGGATTAAGTGGATGAGTATCTGAAGCAACATACTGTACCTTGAATATGTACTATGAATCACTTAAATACATTACATAACACCCATCTAGACTCTGTACTATGAATTGTCTGTTGACTGACCATTGTTTGTCATATGGACGTTTGTAATTGTTTTATGTTTTTGCTGGGCCAAAACTAGTAATTAATTATTGTTAAAATATTGTGAACAGGGCTATTGAAAGATATTACATTTAAAATATCTTAAATGTGTAACATTTCCATAGATCATTTTTGTCCAACCTGACCATGTCAGTAAATAACAGTAATAAGACTTTCCTTCTTATCCTGTCTGGTACATCTCCCCTGACCAGCACTTCTGGGTGACTTTCCCGAAACCCTTTTCCTAGACGCCTCCAGTCCTTTTCCTTCACCCCTCTTCCTTCCCCTTCAACTCTTTGCCTGAAGGAGATACTGGCTCCAAAAGCTAGATTAATTATGACCTTGTTTTATTTGTATGTTCTGCCTCTGCTTGGTCAGTAGGTTTTTCATCTGTCCAATTAAATTATAGTGTTGTAATAAATACCATTAGAGAGAAAGCAGCTGAAGAGATTGTCAGTGACGCTTTATAAAGGTTTAGTAAGTGGTTCTCTGAAAATGGACTCACTAAATTTTGAGAAAACACGCTATGTTCAGTTCTATACAACAGATAGTCACACCAACACTTTATATAGTACATGAACAGGATTCAGTTTCTCCAAATTGTTGGGTGTGCATGTTGTTGAAAACTTGAAATGGAAGAAATATATTATTGAGCTGCTGAAACAATTAATTTCAGGTACATTTGCTCATCGATTAATTGCTAGTTTTGGTCCAGACATATTTCACCCCATTTCCACTCAGTAATGTCTTGTGAAATAATTTTCCGGAGTAACTCATTACTTAGAAGGAAAATATTGATCGCAGAAAAGAGAGCATTAAGAATATTATATGTTGCTCACCTGCAGTCGTCATATTCAAGAAGTTATCTATTTTAACTGTGCCATTACAGTACATGTATTTGCTCACGAAATTTGTCATAAATAACACATCACAATTTGAGAAGAATAGTGATGTTTGTACCCATAACACTAGAGGAAAAGTGACTTTTATTGATTATTATTGAAACTATCAATGGCTTAAAATAAGTTTGACACGCAATGACATAAATTTGTGATCATTTAACCAATAAAATAAAATGTCTGACAGGTAGCAAAGTAAGTTTTAAATCTAACTCAAAATCATGTATTCTTGACAACTCCTTATATTCCATTGACAGATTTTTACTTAAAAACTGATAACCTGTAAAAAAATTAAAAAGCCTCATTTTTTAAGTCTAGTTGCATGAGTCTATGAGTAGGACTAAAAATACATGCAGTAATTTTGACACTAATGATAGAAGCATACACTGTAAACTGACTTGTTCCACATAATTTCAGTAAAATAATCATAGAAATGATCTATGGAAGATGTATGTAACTGAGTGCCATCACATTTAAAATTGATTTAGTATGACAGTGGTGAGTGGAGATCCTGGGGTTCTCTTTTGTTAGCAAGTCATTCAGCTTTTTTGAAATGAGAATTGTGTAAAATGTTGGCAAATATTCTACAACTATGGGTGGCTTTACTAATACAGCAAGAAGCCATGACATGTTTATTATTATTATTATTATTATTATTATTATCGTTAATTCCCATTTTTTGTTTATTTATTTAGCATCCAATAGATCACACACGTAATATAGGATTTGTCATTTGATTACACGCAACACATAACAACACATACACATAATAAATTGACAAAATATACAAACAGCAAACAAATTACATACACATAGAACATAAGTACGTACAAGAACTTATTACCCAAAAACAATGTACGTGCTCATGATAAACAATTATAGATCATTCACTACGTCTCATACTCAAAACATATTACAGATATTTAACAGATTTTTCCTAAGTACCATAATTAGGAAATTGAAAACATAATTAAATTAGTTTGAATTTTTTTTAAAGCAAGCACAGATTTCAATCCACACTCTGAGACAGGTATTCATTTACACTGTTGTAGCATTTTTCCATCAAGTAATTTTTTACTTCACGCTTGAAATTATTTTTGCCTTTCAATTCTTTAATTTGAAATGGAAGTGCATTTAAAAGCTTTATTCCTAAATGGCTAACATGTTTCTGACTTCTAGTTTTTGCTACATAGGGAATGTGGAAGTCTTTACAATGCCTTGTATTGTGATCATGGTAGCTTGAGCTGGTTTGGAGATCGCAGTTCCTTTTACTGATCATTTCCAGGCATTTAAAAATATATATTGATGGTATTTTAAGTATCTTTAGTTGTTTGAATAAGGGTCTACAGTGAGTTTGTGGTGGGCTGTGTGTCATGATACGAATAGCTCTTTTTTGCATAATAAAAATGTCATTTAGTCTTGACCTGGTTTTTCCCCAAAAACTTATGCCATAGCTTGCAACTGATTGGAAATAACTAATGAACACCGCTCTAATACATTCTTTGCACCTTGGATATTATTCTTAAGGCGAAACATGCTGAGCTAAGAGAATAAAACCATGACTGTATGTATGAGAGCATTTTTTTCTGCTATAGTACACAACGATTCTTTTATATCACTAATTGTGATACTCGTGTCATCTGCAAATAGTAGAATTTTGGCTGAGCTGTCTGGAGCCTGTATATCATTAATATAAATTAGAAATAACAATGGGCCCAGAATGCTGCCCTGTGGAACACCTATTTCAATTTGTTTCGGTTCAGATATGAGTTTAAAGTTGTGAAGATTGTTGGATGACCTCAGCTCGACAACTTGTGACCGGTTTTGCAGATAAGATTCAAACCATTTTTTAACAGTGCCCCTGATGCCTATTGCTTCAAGTTTCTCTAGTAATATTACATGGTTCACAGTATCGAAGGCTTTGGATAAATCAAGATTAATTCCAACAACCTGTTTATTTGATTCCAAATTTCTTACTATTTCTGTTGTGTAGTCCAATATGGCTGTTTCTGTACTGTGCCCTGCTCGAAAGCCATGTTGACTGTTATTTATTAGTTTACGTTTTTCTAGATATTGTGTAACCCTGATTTTCATTAATTCCTCAAGTATTTTGGAGAAGGCTGGGAGGAGAGATATAGGTCGGTAATTTTCTATTTTATATCTGTCACCATTTTTGTATAGAGATTTTAAGTTTATCTGGAAATACCCCTTCAATAAGGGACAAGTTTGCTATGTGCACTATAGGTTTGACAACACATGAAGCAATTTTCTTAATTATCGATACAGGTACATCATCCAACCCAGAGGACATTTTGGATTTCAAGCATTTAATGACTTTTAGAACTTCATACTCATCTGTTGGGACTGCCATCATGCTGGTATTTACCATTGTCACTGTTGGTTGTTGCTTAAATTTACTACTTAAAGTAAGGCGAATATTTACAAAATAATTGTTTACATAGTTTGCCATGGCATCTTTTTCTATGAGAATATTTTCATTATTTTTAAGATTGATTTGCTGTTCTTTAGTTTGACCTCCAGTTTCTTTTTTAACATTTTCCACATCATTCTGGACTTGTTACTAGCCTGCCTTAGTAATCTATCATTAGTTAATAATTTTGCTTTTGCTATTACTTTGCGGTAAGTCTTTTTGTATGTCCTCACATACTTAACAAACCGCTGATCATGACAATTTTTTAACTTTAAACTTAGTAATTTCATGGTTTCACTTGACTTTTTAATTCCGGATGTAATCCAGGTCCCTTTGAATCCAGATGGTCTATAATTCAAAAGCTTTTTTGGAAAACATATTTCAAAGTATGTCATAAAAGTGGAAGCAAATATATTATAAGCATCATTTGTGTTTGTTTGTGCCAAGACCTCTGACCAAACTGCATTTTTAAAATTATTTTTGAGCTGATTACAATTTTCAGTAGAGAAAAATCGTTTGTACTCCTTCTTATTTTCCTCCACCTTGGGAGTTGCAGTGAGATTAAAGGTTAGTGCATTGTGATCTGATAATCCTATATTCACATTTGTAACTGTAACTTCATGTGTGACTACATTTGAGAAAATGTTATCTATTAGGCTTTCACTGGAATCTGTTGTTCTAGTGGGAGCTGATATGTGGGGGAACATGTTGAAGCTTTTTAGTATGTCTAAAAACTTGTTTTTTACTGGACTCTGGACCAATAGATTAATATTAAAGTCACCACAAAGAATTATGGTAGAGTTCTCATTTGAGAAAATGTTGAGCATTTCTTCCAAATTCTTAAGAAAGACTTCAGTATCTCCAGATGGTGACCTGTAAATTGCTGCAACAATTATTTTCTTCTTTAAACTATGTAACTGAATGGCTACTGCCTCAAAATCCTTTTCTATGATTAATGGTTTAGCCTCATATCTTAACTTAAATTTAAGCTTGGGATTTAGATAAATGCATACACCACCTCCTGTGGCATTTTGCCTACAGTACTGACTGGCAAGTTTATATTGGCTTAAGTTTATGCTGTTTAGTTCACTGTCCCTGCACCAATGTTCCATAACACATAAACAATCAATATGGTCACTATTTGCTGCCACCTCAAGTTCAAGGTACTTGTTTTTAAGACACTGAATGTTCAGACTCATAATTCTTAGTTGATTTGAACAATCCGACTGACCTGTGACTTTACACTCTGTTGGTGCATTTTCTCTTCCACTGTTACAAGATTTCATTCCTTGTTGTAGATTCCTCTGCTTGCAAGCATTTATCTCTTTCCCTGTTATGTGCTCTTGTTCACTGTTTTGTCCCAGCAAAAATCCTGGCTTCTCAAGGGCGGCTGCCTTCTTCTGGTGTGATGACTGCTCCTATTACCATTGCTGCTGCTGTGTGCTGTTGCAGTGAATGCCAGTGATTCTGGTTGCTTGATTATTGATGTTGGAACTACTGCTTCTGATGTTGCTGTGACTGCTAATGATTCTGGTTGGTTGGTTTTTGGTGCTGTAACTATTGCTTCTGTTGTTAGTTCTGCTGCTGCTAATGTTGGTTCAGTAGTAGATTCCTCTGTTGCTACTGTTTTTGGATGGTCCATTTGTGTGCTGCTCCTGTGTGTGCTGGTGTTTCTGCTATTGGAGATTTATACCATCCCAGTTCAGTGGCTGTCACTTTGTAATTGCTTCTCATAACTCACCAGGTTCCCGTTTTGTGGCTTAATTGTTTCATCATTTAGAATATGGCGCAACTTCTTCAGCTCACAGTTTTCATTAGTTATATGCAAAATCTCACGTCTTAGAACATCTAAAACTTTTTGTAAACTTGAAATGCGTTCGTTTAGTTTTTTGATTTCACTTTTACAGTTTTCACTATTCACTCGTTCACTAAGCAATCACTACACTCGTCGCTATCTTTAAAAAAATAAAAATAAAAAAAAGGAAATAGAGAGAGAGAGAGAGACTTTATCTTATTGAGTCTGCTGCACCATTAGACAAGATGAAAATCAAATTTTCATAATTTAGAAAAAAAGATTAGTTTTACTGTTACTGCCTCTACTAAGTGGTTATATACATAAACTTGATCAAGGATATTTCAATCTGTGGCACTGTGTTGTCTACGAACAATAACAGTACAATTATAGCGGCACTTGCCCTACAGACTGTAATGTACTTACTTTATAATTTAATAACAGTTTTTTCAAGCATCTAGCATTTAAGTGTAATAAAAATGAGATTCCTTAAAATGAAAAAGTTGTTGTATTGTGAGTGTGTGGCAGTATACATATAATAGTAATTTTATTTCAATTTTCATGTGATGGATATTGTCACAGTACTTAAGAAACACCAACTCTTTGTTACGGGTATTGTCACAGTACTTACGAAACACCAACTCTTTGTTACAGAAGTGAAGCATAGAAGAAAGCATTCTTTGACAACAAGCATCACATTGTCTCAAAAGAGACTCAAGATTAGTGAAAATACAATTTGTAAAAACACAGGCAAGGACAGAAGTGAAGCTACTGCAAACCCTCTCCAGAATAACACCAAAAGCAAAGATAATAAAGCGAAGGAAGCAGGAGAAGAATGTAGTATGAGCAAACACTTGAACAGTTGTAATCAACCTTCTGAAACTAACACTTGTTCAAGACTCTGCAATAAAAAAATAACTGACAGAGAAGATACATCTAATAAGAAAGCACAAGATAAAAATGAGGGGCAAAATAATGAAGAATTGCCATGTAGGAAAGAGATTCATAATGAAGAGGAACAAGACCAATGTCAGTCTACTGATGATGATGATGAGACAGTAATGTCAGAGGATATGTTTGCAGAAGATGATTCCACCCAACTTGAATCTGTCCATGAAATAACAGATAGTAAGTCTTCCTCATTAAAACAAGATGAACATCCACAGGAAACACCAGTCATCAAACCAGAGGATAATCAGGACCCAGGTATTTCAATTTTCTTCAGGCATTACTGTGTCCATATTATGAAATTTACTATTGATACATTTTATACTAAACATCTGTGTTTGTTATGTTTTTTCATTCAGAATTTTTAAATGATGGTCAGTAGAGTCTCTCATTAATTTCTGTATTTTTTATTTATATAAACATTAATTACAGAGATTTAAGCATTCATTCTGAAGCATATGAGGATGTAAGTATCTTTATATTAGAATCTGAAAATATGTTAATGGTTTACCCTTAATGGACTATAAATAATGGACGAAGTGAACTTAACATCTCACTTTGTAGTTGAGATGCTGAGTGATTGACAACATTGCATAAGTTTGGAAAAGATCTCTCCATAGCTAACACACTCTACACAAATAAGTATCCATACACCAGCATGGCTTCATCATCCCTGCCGACTATATTTTATTGACACTGTAGCTTAATAGGGGTTAGAGGTTGTATCGGACGGAATTTGTAAGGGGTGAAAGGTCTACTCGAGGGGTGAAAGGATTTGGGGAATGTGACAGAGGATTGGAGGTAACAGAGGCTCTCAGCTGGGATGGAGAGGCAGAAAATGTTCAGGGTAAGAATATAGCACCAGTAAACTCACTCTGGTCAGGTTGGAAGAGCTGCGTGTGATGTGGAGGAGTGGAATGGGAGGGAGAGATAGGATGAGGGAGGAAGTGAGCAAGTTGTGGAGAGAAAGGTGTAAATGTAAAATGAATGAAGTAGGGAGTGTGGGGACAGGGTGGAGGTGGGGTGTAGTTTAGGGGCTAGCAGAGATTGAGGCAGGGAGGACTCAGGAATTGAAGGAAATTGTGTGAGGACAATACCCATCTATGTAGTTTGGAAAAGCTAGTTTTTTTTGGGGGGGGGGGGGGGGTTGTCCAGATGGCAAGGATTTTGAACCAGATTGAAGTCAAATGTGCAGAAGTTACAGATTATATTACTTCTTTCACAGACAGTCCTGCTTCTGATAGGATGGAATATGCCTACCATGGGACTAGGATAGGATGTGCTGACTGGGTGCATAGAACAGGTCTTGCACCCTGGTCTTCCAGAACTCTGTGACCCATGCAGCAATGAGTCAGGGGCAGGTGAGGCATAAAGATGGACTTGAATATGGAATATTTTGTAGATTGGGTAGGGGATGAATACCATTTTGTGAAGGGTGAGAGTGATTGTGCATAGGATCTTCCCCAGGATGATGGTGGAGGATATGGTTAAATTGTTCCATACTGGGGTGATTCTGGGTGATGAGAGGAGGTGTTCCTTTGCAAAATTTTCATAGAGGTCATCTGATAGAGGCACACGTGGAATGGAATGGAAAATGTGTTGTCAAACTAAGTCTTGAGGGAAGTGCCTGTCTGTGAATCCTTAAGTAATACATTTAGCGTAGTGAGCAAGGGATTGCCCATCACTGCAGATGTGCTTTTTATGTGTGGTCACACTGCATCAGAGAGACCTTTTACTGTGGAAAGTGTGACAGCTGCTGTTGATGGTTTGTGAGCTTCGTATGTGCAGAGGTTTTTATGGAGGTATCAGAGAGGTGGAGGTCAGCACTCAGTCTTGCTGAGTTAAGGGGGACCAGATGAAGTGGAGGGGAGAGAAGGTGTTGACGCTATGGTCCAGATCATGAGAGCATCATCCTTGAGCCAGAATAGACCTGTGATTTGCACACTTGGGTAACTAGGAAGATTTCCTGTAGATGACCCATAAACAGTCAGCATAGGAGAGGATAAACATGCGCAGCGGACCTTTTGGAGTATAAAAGAAGGAATGAGATGGCATGTCTGAAGTCTACAGGATGTTGAAAGAGGCAGTATTTGACAGTGGTAAGACAATGGGTGTAGCAGATGTTGATCTACAAGATGTACTAATAAAGTTTTAATAATCATCTTATGAAAATCTCGCTGCAATCAAGCAATTTAATGATGGTGTTAATCCTTCTCTACACATTCATGCTTCAATGTAACACACTTTTCCCAACAACATATGATGTGGTGGTGATCATGGTTGTAGTAGTTTGCATTTTGGCTGTTCAGGAAATGCTCCACATAAAAAATCGTGTTATTGTCATTCTAGAAATGCAAGACATGTAATGGTTTCTTCATACAAGGAAAGAGAAAATAAATCACTTGAAGCCATGTCACAAGAATATGGTGGGTGAAGCAAAATTTGATAGCCCGAAGTAGTACCTTGTGTTACTTTTGGTGCGCAGAATGAGCTGCAGCATTGCCATGGAGCAGAAACACTCACTTTCATATCTTCCTGAGACTTTTCATATTAGTTCTAATCTATCTCTAATTAGTACTATACTGTAATAATTGAAATAATAATAATGCTTATCAAAAATCACTAACTGCCACAGTGATCTGGCTTGCATTGCTACTACTATGTTTACACAGTTTATCATGTGATATGATACCACTGGCAAATAGATTTCAGGGTATCATTTTTTTCTATATGCTTTCGTAAATGAAATTATATTTGTCTTTTACATTATTTTACACATTTTATTAGTTATCATCATTGATAATCATCATGTCTTTGGATACTTACTTCACTTATGATGTATGGCATCATGTTCTGGGGAAACCAGTCATGAGCAAATAAAATCTTTATTGCGCAAAAGGGAGTCATCATAACTATGGGTAGAGTGCACCTTACATGTTCTTGTAGAAATTTAGTCAACCAAATTGGCAGTCTCCGCATGCTGTCCCAGTACATTTTTTCACTAATATGCTTTGTGAACAATAATCATACAATTTACAGAACAAACAGTGAATAGCATTATCATGACAAAAGAAGTAAACATGATGTTCCCAAAGATATAAGAAATCTCAGCATAGTACAGAAAAGAGTACAGTAGTCAAGTTAAAAGTGTACAATAAACTTCCAGCTCATGTTAAAGAAGTCTTTGGGGATAAGACTAAATTCAAAAAACAGCTAAAACTTCATCTATTGAATAGTTGTTTCTGATCTTTACAGGAGTTTTTTGACGATGTGTAATAATTGTGAAATGCGTTCAATTAAAGCAATCTTATAAGAAATGACTATGTTGCACTGGTGTAACAATTACTGACAAAATGATTTTTATATGAATTAGAATGTAAGCCTTATAATTTGTTCATGCACTCATCATTACTATTATAACCTGTGTTGTTATTTGAACACTTGAACCTCATAATCTGTTTACAAATTACTTAAATTTTAAGCCTCAAGGCCATTTTCATATGGTTATTACTGTAATAATCTGACACATTCTACATCGTAGCAATACACTCTCATCAAGGCTCCATGGAGCTCAAAAATGAATAAATAATAAATAAATAAATCCAGTTAACACACGTTCCAAAGTACAACCCGATCCATCATTGTGCTCTACACAAAAATACTCCTTCAAAAACATGTCCAACATTAACTCCCACCTAGCGAGGTGGCACAGTGGATAGCATACTCAACTCGCATTCAGGAGGACGATAGTTAAAACCCACGTTTGTCATCCTGATTTAGGTTTTCTGTGATTTCCCTAAATTGCTTCACACAAATGCCGGGGCGGTTCCTTTGAAATGGCATGGCCGTCTTCCTTCCCCCAAATCAATCAATCAATCAATCAATCATGAACAGCCTTCTCTTCAATGAAGTAAGTAATTCTAAAATACAGTAAAAGGTAACAAATACATTGTAAACAAAAGCAGCTTGTACATGTTAGACATTCTTTCTGTTTTTTGATGTGGCTGAGAATGGCCATGATATGTGCTCCAGACTGTTGTAGAACCTTCCAAAAGGTTTGAGAATGTTATAGAATTTTCGAGAGCGTTCTAGAATTTTCCAGAATGTCCCAAGAATGTTCTCAAATGCTCCATGACAGAGAGGAGAGAGAGAGAGAGAGAGTACATGAGTGTACAGGATCAAATAAAATTCAATTCAATTCATGTTCTACAGTTTGACATCTTACTAAATGTTAATAGTACTTAAAAGACTAAACTTCAACACAATACACTGTTCACTATCTTAAACAGTTCATTTTCACTTAAATTTATTTCACTTTCTATTACTTTCATTTATCCTCGATCCACTGTAATTGATTTCCAAAATTGTTCTGATGCTTACATCTTGGCTTTGCCTATATATCTTAAGATACTGATCGGTGTTCTGGGTGGAATTGTAGTCTTTTAAGTAATATTAACATTTAATAAGATGTTAAAATGTAGAAGTTGAATTGAACTGGATTTTATTTGATCTTGTGGAATTACATAGCATTCGGTAAATGTACATGTAATATAAGACATGCCAAAAATAGAAATCATTCATTATCATGTACTGTCTAACAATATTTCTTACATTCTAATATTGATTATAAATAACTGTGTATACAAATTATAACACTGTAAAATTATTTTTTCCACAAGCAGGTCTCTGAGGTTTTTTGGAAAGTTAGTTTCACGTTCACTGTCAAGTAGATTTTTAGGCAGAATGTTTGATAATTGGATGCCCAAAAACTGAGGTCTTTTTTGTGACACATGTTTTGTTTTATATCCCTCTCCCTTAAAACCCACATCCTTTCATCTTTCCCTCTCCTTCTCTCTCCTGACGAAGCAACCGTTGGTTGCGAAAGCTTGAATTTTGTGTGTGTGTTTGTGTGTCTATCAAGATGCCATCACTTTCGTTTGGTAAGTTACATCATCTTTGTTTTTATATATATAGAAAAACATAAATATTTAAAACAAAATTATCCTAACTTCTTCTTCTCTACCCCCTCTTCTATTTTATTTCCACTCATTTATTTATTTTTTAAATGTGCTCCTACATTGTCACTCCATAATGTAGGTATGGTTCAAAGAGTCCATTGTATGCTGTGCACAGAAACTGTTTGTCTGCTATCTTGTGATAGCTGCTTCATTATGAATATGACAGAGATGAGTTTCTTACAGACAGAATTAATATGTTTCCATTTCAGCCCATTATCCACAGTAACTCTTAAAAATCTAGTGAATTCTACTTCTTTCAGAATTGCTTTATCCACCTCTAAACCCATTTGCACGACCTTTTCTTTGTTTCTCAACACTGCAAAGATAGTATTTTTTAGGTTTGTGACCAGTCCATTTTCCAAGAGCCAATGAGCCGTCATGTTTGCAGAAATGAACGCTCTTCTCTCAAGCTGTTCCATATTTTAGTTATTGTTCATTATTGTCACTTTGTCTGCATACAATATTTTCTTCTTTTTCTCTTCCATACCTATAATGAACATATTAAATAGCAGTGGCCCCATTACTGATCCCTGCAGTACTCCATATTTGATGGCTTTGGTTTCTGACTAACATTTGTTCCTTGTAGATACATATTTTTTCCTGTTTCATAAGGATGATTTTATCTTCTTTCTTGCTTGCCCTCAAACACCATTTCCAATTTTCGTATCAGTATTTCATGACCAGTGGTGTTGAATGCTTTGGAGAGATCCAGGAACATTGCAGATACAACTTTTTTCATCTAAGGATTGGGTAATGTATTCTGTCAGATTGCTAACTGCTGTTTCTGTAGATTTACCCTTTCTGAAACCATGTTGTGATGGTACAAGAATGTTCTATTTGTCCAGATAATCAACTGATCTGGTATTCCTAAGCATTTCTAGTATTTTTGAGAAATGTGATGTTGATGAAACTGCCCTGTAGTTGAGATCAACCATATCCCCTTTATTGTGTACTGGTAGGACACTACTGTCTTTGGTTTTCCTGGAAAAATTCCAGCCCTGAAAGAGCTGTTCACTGTGTCCATCAGTGGTATGATTATTTGCTCACTAGCTTTATTTCATGATTTAATATTTTGTCAGCACGAGCTGATTTCTTGGACTTCAGCTTCTGTCAGTTTTCCTCTTTTCGTCTTCTGTGGCTGTTTTCAAGAACATGGTTCTGCTTGGTTTTTGTGACACCTTAGTAACCTTGTTTTTTGAACTGTTTCTTTGCAATTCTCAACCACATTTTTACAGTTATCATTTAGTATATTAGCTGTTTTTCTACTGTCTGTAACCATTGCATTGTCTATTTTCATTGATTTGATTTGTGTTTCATTGCTTGCTTCACCATTTATTACATTCCAAGCTCCATTTATCTTGTTTTTTGAGTTCATTATGGTGATGTTACGTGCTTGTGCTTTTGCTTCCCGTATTATTTTTCTGAACTTCTTTTGTAGTATTTTATAGTTTTCAGCTTTGTCCATTTGTCTTAGAGCATGCATCTTCCTATGCAGACCTTTTAATTCACTGGTAATACACTGTGATTGATCCTGCAGCTTTTCTTGTCTTTTGACATTGGGGAATGCTACATCAAATGGTATTTAATTGTTGTAATAAATGAATCATTCTTATCATGTACATTCTGCACATTCCAGGTTTCCCTAATTAATGTCGTTCTAAAGATATTAATATTCTGCTCACTGGTGATCCAGATTTCAGAGGTTAGTTGTTTTAATTCTGATACTATGTCACTACTTCTGCAGAAGCAGATCAGTTTCCATGATGATCAGATTTTTCTGTTTGGACTACATGTAACTCATAGTTCCTCCTATTAATGTTAGTAGTGATGTTGTCAATAAGTGTCTGACTTACAGAAGTCAATTTTGTTGGTGCAGATATTGTTACCTCCATATTATATTGTATTAAAAATTCGTCCAGGTCTTGTCTTATTTTTTATCCTTTTCCCATGTCAGCATTGAAGTCTGCACATGTAACAATATTTTTCTCCATATTCATCCTTTCTAAGTCAGTAATTTTTCTTTTTTTATTCTTTTTTCCCCTTAGAAAGATGCTAATCTTACCACATAGTGATCTGCACATACAAAACTCTCTAAAATCATTTGTCACTATGGTAGTAATTTCGGTATTTTTCTCTAGCTATCGGTAATCTCATGCCTTTACTGTTTACAGTCTTTGTTGGATTTCCTGTTCTTATATAGTAACACCACCACCTCTATATTTAGACCTACAGAAGTAACTGGAAAAGATTGTCGGTTTACCTGTGTGACTTTCAGTTGGGCCATTTTACTGATATATGGTATGTCTGGTTGTATTTCACTTAGGAGTCCTTATGTTTCTAGTGGCTTGTTTGCTTTTTCAGTTGGAGCATCCAAATTTTCAACATCAGACCATATTATTTTCCTTTGCTTCTAACAATTTTGCAGACATCTGTAGACATTCTACAGAGTGATATAGTTCTATAAAAATTGCCCCAAAAGAACACACTGTTCTTTAATGTCACAGTTTATTTTGGAGATACACTCCTGGAAATTGAAATAAGAACACCGTGAATTCATTGTCCCAGGAAGGGGAAACTTTATTGACACATTCCTGGGGTCAGATACATCACATGATCACACTGACAGAACCACAGGCACATAGACACAGGCAACAGAGCATGCACAATGTCGGCACTAGTACAGTGTATATCCACCTTTCGCAGCAATGCAGGCTGCTATTCTTCCATGGAGACGATCGTAGAGATGCTGGATGTAGTCCTGTGGAACGGCTTGCAATGCCATTTTCACCTGGCGCCTCAGTTGGACCAGCGTTCATGCTGGACGTGCAGACCGCGTGAGACGACGCTTCATCCAGTCCCAAACATGCTCAATGGGGGACAGATCCGGAGATCTTGCTGGCCAGGGTTGTTGACTTACACCTTCTGGAGCATGTTGGGTGGCACGGGATACATGCGGACATGCATTGTCCTGTTGGAACAGCAAGTTCCCTTGCCGGTCTAGGAATGGTAGAATGATGGGTTCGATGATGGTTTGGATGTACCGTGCACTATTCAGTGTCCCCTCGACGATCACCAGAGGTGTACGGCCAGTGTAGGAGATCGCTCCCCACACCATGATGCCGGGTGTTGGCCCTGTGTGCCTCAGTCGTATGCAGTCCTGATTGTGGCGCTCACCCGCACGGCGCCAAACACGCATACGACCACCATTGGCACCAAGGCAGAAGCGACTCTCATCGCTGAAGACGACACGTCTCCATTCGTCCCTCCATTCACGCCTGTCGCGACACCACTGGAGGCCGGCTGCACGATGTTTGGGCATGAGCGGAAGACGGCCTAACGGTGTGCGGGACCATAGCCCAGCTTCATGGAGACGGTTGCGAATGGTCCTCGCCGATACCCCAGAGCAACAGTGTCCCTAATTTGCTGGGAAGTGGCGGTGCGGTCCCCTACGGCACTGCGTAGGATCCTACGGTCTTGGCATGCATCCGTGCGTCGCTGCGGTCCGGTCCCAGGTTGACGGGCACGTGCAC
Source organism: Schistocerca gregaria (assembly GCF_023897955.1). Lineage (NCBI taxonomy): Eukaryota > Metazoa > Arthropoda > Insecta > Orthoptera > Acrididae > Schistocerca > Schistocerca gregaria. Next base: position 428,593,405 of record NC_064922.1, read on the forward strand.
CTCACGCCCCACGTGTTGAGCAATTCGGCGGTACGTCCACCCAGCCTCCCGCATGCCCACTATACGCCCTCGCTCAAAGTCCGTCAACTGCACATACGGTTCACATCCACTCTATCGCGGCATGCTACCAGTGTTAAAGACTGCGATGGAGCTCCCTATGCCACGGCAAACTGGCTGACACTGACGGCGGCGGTGCACAAATGCTGCACAGCTAGCGCCATTCGACGGCCAACACCGCGGTTCCTGGTGTGTCCGCTGTGCCGTGCGTGTGATCATTGCTTGTACAGCGCTCTGGCAGTGTCCGGAGCAAGTATGGTGGGGCTGACACACCGGTGTCAATGTGTTCTTTTTTCCATTTCCAGGAGTGTATATTTGTCACTCACTGATTTTCTTTTTATGATTCTGCTAAGTATCAACCAGGATCCCACAAAGACAGTTCTTGCCAAATGAATCATGGTTCTTGTTTTATTATTAATTTCTTCTTTTGTTGCTACTTCATAACAACTTCATTCCAGTGTGTATAAAGACACCTCTGTAATTATTTTTATTTCAGAATCCAGTTTTGTAGTTGTCTGTTTTGCTTTTACCATATTTTTAAAATCTCTGTCGAGGTGTTACTTTCTAATTCCGAGTTGTACACCTATCTTGCAGTTGGGAGCTGCGATATTTTTCAACAGTGAGTCGCCAATTACTAGAAACTCATTTTCGTTCCCTTACATAGCGGTGGTGTTTTCTTTTCTTTTACTGTATGTCACCACTTTCCACATATATTTACCTACAGATTTTTGGCTTGTTGAGTTTTTCATGATATGGTGTTGTTTTTTATGTCATACATGCATGTGTATTTCTGTGCTCTCATTGTTTTTCCGTGTCATGGATTTCACATGTACAGGACTGCTTTTCCGGTGTTAATCTATCATTTTCTTTCTTTATAGTCAATGATTGAAGTGGAAGACATCTAACTGGGGTGAACTGAAAAGAAGGAAGCAGAAAGAACAGCAAAGAAAAGAAACAAAAGAGGAGTGAGAACCACATGTAGCATCATAATGGAAGAGTATGAGTAGAATGAGAAAAAATAACAGATAAACAACACATAACAAGTAGACATAGGGAAACTGCTGAAGAAACAAGATAACACAATGGGCTTACTAGTGTTAACAATGAGTGAAGTTTGTGAAAGCCGATAACCACAAGCAAATGAACAAATTATTTATATACAGGCAGTGCAGGGCAGAGGAAGTAGAGATTATGGTTTGGCAGGTGAAGCAGTTTATTTTGATCTCACTAAAATGTGCAACAAGAGCACAAACACATTATCATTGGCAAAATGGATCTAGTATGTCAGTTCTGCAGTGCCAAGATCTGTGGTAGAGAAACACCAGGAATGTGTTTCATGAGTCAAAAAATTTGATTAGTTTCATTACATAAACTGTGGCAATCCCAAAAAAACTCTTCAGCATCACCGTACCCAGTGATAGTTAGCTCTTCACCTTTTTCAGGGATGGTGCACTCATATGTTTTTTTGGTTTCTTTGCTCCTTCACCTCAGTGTCAATCTGATACACTTATAATTTATTCATAATGATTATGCAGCTAAAGAAGCCCCCTGATGCTGTGGAAATATTTCCACTTGTGTCTCGGTGTGGCATGCTTATTGACTGAGTGTGAGCAGTCGAATTCAGCAGGTGGTGACCTTCTGTTTAAAATGTCTAGCAAAGAAAACTGATCCATCACTGATTTTCACCTTTCTTCTGTCACTTTATTTATTATATGCTGATCTTTGAGCACCAGGGTCTCCTCTTCCAATTCCCATTTCTTCACAGAGTGGTGGTCTATCACTTTGTTCTTCATTGTCTAGATGTGTTTGACCACGCCGAAAGCGTCTGCTTCATCTAACCACTGTGTCATATAATGGTGCTTTGTCCACCAACTTAGCAGGGATTGTTGCAGTGTTGTTCCCCATCATATGTAGAGAACAAAATACTACATCATATGCTAATTTGCTAGTGGGTTGTGCCATTTTGTTTTGGTTCCACTAGTGTATGCTATAGTAATATGGCACGACGATTTCATTGTTTACCCGGATTGCAGACATGTGTCTGCAAACAAACAAACAAAAATTGTACAATATAAGCTTTCACGGCCGGTATTGTCTTCACATAAAACTTCCTGGCTGATAGGCCGTGGTCGAAGTATAAAACTCTCTCCTGACGTTTCGTCTCCGACTACGGGAGACATTTTCGGAGATAAAGCAGGGAACTGCGAAGAGAACTCGAGAAATCGCTGATTATATAGGCAGTACAGAGGACGCCACTGTCGATCATGTGGCGTCGGCTATGAAATTGTCTCTGGTAATGCCAACATTCTCGATTGAAAGTAATCGATCGTCACTCTTGCGGTGCAACACTGACATCCAAATTTTATCCAGTTTAACACCTTCATCTTTCCTGTTAAAATTATTACTATGTTTATCAATCTCGGTAGCCTCTCTATACAAGTGTGCATAATAATGCGAGGTTTTTGATATGACGCTCGTCTTGCTGAATTTTATTTCATGATCACCTTTCTGGTAAACATGTTCCGCTTCGGCCGATTTATCCGTGTGACCCACGGCCGATTTATCCGTGTGACCCAGACGGCAATTCCTCTTATGTTCAACAAGACGGGTGTTCACACTTCTCTTTGTGGTACCAATGTAAACCTGCCCAAACTGCAAGGAATTTTATATACCCATAGTGTAGCCAAAGGGTGTCGTGCATCTTTTGCCGATCTTAAAAATTCTTTTATATTCCTGGTGGGTCTGAAAATAGTTTCCACCCCATACTTGCCTAAAACTTTCCCAATGCGGTCTGTGACCTTACTAATGAACGGAAGAAAAACTTTGCCCTTCGACGACTGTTGTTCGTCATTACTCCTTATTCTCTGCCTAGAGCGAAGTGCTCGATCTATATCCTTGTTAAAATAGCCATTCTTCACGAAAATTAAGCGTAGATGTTCAGTCTCATCTTTTAAATAAACAGGTTCACAAAGTTTGTACGCCCTGTCTACCAAAGTTTTCATTACACCTCTTTTTTGTCTAGGGTGGTGGTTTGATTCTTTGTGTAGATAACGATCAGTATGTGCGGGCTTTCTATGCACCTTATGGCCCAACGCTCCGTCCCGTCGCGAACTGCTGCTTTACCTCAGAGGATGTCTCCTGCAGTCGGAGACGAAACGTCAGGAGAGAGTTTTATACTTCGACCCCGGCCTATCAGCCCGGAAGTTTTAAGTGAAGGAGAATGATTTACCTCCTGAAAGTTTAGAAAAGGTGCATCTCAATGAGGCAAGGGACAAATGTCTCCCTGTGGCTTAGTGGTTTGCTTAAAGACTCCAAATAGTCAGTGAGACCTCCCAAGTTTCCTGACAATCAATAACAGTGAAACCTCAATCCTTAATGACCAGTGGAATTTGGCAGGCTCTCCAGAATTTTGAGCTTGCTGTCAGCTTTAAGACATTGTAGGTCTGAAAGACAACTGATTTCCCAAACCAGATTCAAGCAGTAGCACAAATTGCACTCAAAGTTTGTCAGTGCCAACACAAGGTACTGACAAGCTCAGGAAGTGTCTTGTGCAATGTAATGAAAATCAAAAAGTGGAATATGTATGTAAGTATGTATTTTTGGCCAATGGATCTGTTTCAGTGGAAGATATGTAGTTTGAGACAGCCGATTGTAGGTGACTCTCCATTGTGCTTGACCTAGAAGTGGCACCTCATGGTGGCCATATGTCTACAACTTTTATTATACTGCACTGAGCATGTTAAAACCCTAATCTTCTTCCTTTTTTCCATTTTTATATGGCAAATAAAACACTACTTTACTTTATTCAGGAGAGTAAATTTTAGTTAAACATTGTTGTTTATCTGCTTCTTCAACAACACAGGTCTTATTGGACACCAATTAAGTACTAATAGGTAACACATTCCTGCCAACTTGAACTAAACAGAAACAAAGATGTTTGGAGGTTGGTATCTCTTGTCCATTGAAGTATCGTGGAGATTTACTGAATAATTCAAATGTTAATGCTGGAGTACATTGTAACTTTATCCATTTTTGAAGCATTCGTATATGAACTAATTTCTCAATGATAGCACGCACCATCAATGCACTCACAGAAGGCACAACATGTGGCCAAACGGAACTCGGAGATCGCACTACATTAGGAAAATAGACAGGTTAATATGCATGCCAAACATCTAGAGCTGGGAGTGAAAGAGTTCAAATCAGTGTTCAAAAAATAGTCAAATGTCACATGGTCATTGTAATCATCATAATCTTGGACAGCTTCCAGCCTCTGGTCGGGTGTCTGTTTGGAACATAGACCTTTTCATCATTTTCTGTGTTGCCACCATCTCCCCATCTTCACTTTGATCCAGTCTTCTCCCTTCTTCTGGACACATCCCTCCACTCCTTTCAGCCATATGTCTCTCGGTCTTCCTCTTGGTCTCTTTCCTTCCAGTTACATTTATGTATCCTCCTGGGTATCCTCTTCTCCTTCATTTGCTTAACATTGATTTCTCTATCTCCTCCTGTAATGGTTCCACCTTCATTAACTCTAATCCTCTCATTTCTTAACCTGTGGGCCGGCCGGTGTGGTGAGCGGTGCTAGGCACTTCAGTCTGGAACTGTGCGACCACTGCGGTCACAGGTTCAAATCCTGCCTTGGGCATGGATGTGTGTCATGTCCTTAGGTTAGTTAGGTTAAGTAGTTCTAAGTTCTAGGGGACTGATGACCTCAGATGTTTAGCCCCATAGTGCTCAGAGCCATTTGAACCATCTTAACCTGTCTGTCTTTGCCACTCCAATACTGTTCCTCAAGAATTTCATCTCACTAGCTTGTACTTTGCTTTTCTCTGTTCATTTCATAACCCAGGTTTCGGATGCATCTGTCAGGATGGGGAACATCCTTGCTCCATATCAGGCTTCTGACACTCTTCCGAAATGTTTCTGGTTTTCTCCCCCACTCGTTTTCTTCCCCCCCCCCCCCCCCCTGAGGCTTCTGACACTCTTCCGAAATGCTTCTGGTTTCCTCCCCCCCCCCCCCCCCCCCCCTCTCTCTCTCTCTCTCTCTCTCTCTCTCTCTCTCTCTCTCTCTCTCTTCCCCCCCCCCCCCCCCCCTCTGTCTTTCTTACCATCTTCCTGTATCAGGCTTCCTAGGTTCTTGAAACTCTCCACTCTCCTCAGCCCTTCCCCACCAATTGTTATTTCAGTTGTTCCTTTCTCCTTCATTCTTGTTGTAATTATCATCTCACTCTTACTTATACTAAATTTCATCCCATATTCTTGTCCTGTCATTCCCATATGTCCAACTGCTCTTGTACTTCCTCCTCCTTATTCCCCCAAATCACAGATCATCTGCAAACACCATAGCTTTAATCTTTCCCTCTCCAATTACTTGCACTGCTCTACTCGTTATATCATCCCTCACTACAATGAAGAGTAATAGTGAAAGTGCACTTCCCTGCCTCAAGCTATTCTTCTGTTCAGTCCAAGCAGATATGTCTACTCCCACTTTCTCACAGCTCACACTTCCATGGTAAATTTCCCTTATCCTCCAAATAATCTGTTTTGTTACTCCTTTGTTCTCCAGGGCTTTCCACACTTTTCTTCTAAGTGCACTATCATAACCTTTTTCAGTGTCCAGGAAGGTCATTAGTAGATCTATTCCACATTCATAGTCATAGTAATGGTGTCTATTGTAGAGCATGTAGTTCACATCAGTGAGCTGAGACTGAGATGGTCCAAACATACCTTAAATCTTGTGCTGAATTACTGATGTGACCTGGTGCCAGTGAATGTATCACTCCATGCTGTACCTAGTGATCTTGTGTAAGGAATGCATAGTTTTACTAGTGGACATAAGCATAGTTATATCAAATGATCCATCGACATGTCTGCCAGCATTACAAGATTCTTCTCCCTTTGAATCAGCTTGTAGGGCCAGTGCAGGGGAGGTCAAGGCGGGTACAGCCTGGTTCAAAGCTGGGATGCACTCCTGAGGCTGCTAGGGGCAGAGGAGCAGCTCCAGTACTATGGAGATGATGGTAGGTCAGACTTGTGGCATGATTCTGCTTTGTGAGTGGGCTGTGGGTTTGACTTAAGACCCAAGGCAGATTGGATTTGCTCTTTTGTATCGTCCGAGTCCAGACCCATAAGGGTGTTGGGTACAGCTGGAGAACTGGGAATGACAGGCATCCACTGCCAGGGATGTCATCTTTATAGCTACGATGACCAGCTGGTGACCCTGCTGGGCAGGGGTGGACACACGTATCCATCCAGGTATTTGTCATAATGTGAGCACCCAGACAGGAACAATCTGCTTAAAAAGGTGTAGCTTCTTCTTCTTCAACTTTTTGTGCCAAAGGGGGCTGCAACAAATCTAGCAAGGAACACATCAGTAAATCTGCGGCAGATTTAATGTATATTTGGACCATCTCAGTCTCAGCTCACTGATGTGTACTACAATAGACACCGTTCTGATGACATTGGTTCCTCTGTGCTTTGGCCTTGAGATGGTGTCGCCCAGACGGAAGATTAGATGAAGCTCAGTGCAGGATGTAAGATTTATTCCATCTGCATCTTAAGTGCTCTCACAAAATGTTTTGCCATGTCATTAGATGCATGGCGAAATGGAGATGTCGCAACATGCATAATTCCTTTCTAGGTGCAAAACCACTGAAACCCCCACTGTGGACCATTAACTGTGACCAGCATTTGTGTGGCTCCTTAGATAGAAAACTTTAGCGAATATGTTAATGGTATTTTCCACCATGGTCTGTTGCATTTTTCGTACTTATGGGAAATGTGAATAACTGTCTCTCGAAATCTTAACGTTAGCCCCATAGAACAGACCCACTAAATCTGGAAGCACTTGACCTCAAGATAGGGTAGGAATAGGCCATAGTCAGACTGGTGATGGTCTCTGTAGCTGCCAAGCCTGTCATTTTGAGACAGATCTACAAATGGGCAATACACGTAACCTCTAGGCAAGATTCTTCATTCTGGAAATGCTCCAGTGGGACTGAAGAAGGAATTGCATTATACAGGAGTACAGAACCCCCAGAATCACTTTTTGACATTGGCAATCAGCCTGATTTGACAAAGGGGCAACTTTGCAGAGATAAATGACTTGGAATCATGAAAAAAAATAACAGAGAAGTTCAGTGAACGCTGCTGAAGGAAAGTTGTTGGCCATCCGGTTTTTATGACTGGCAAACCTGTATTGAGGGACACATCAGTGTCGTATGTGTGAGTTGCATGTGTGTGTGTGTGTGTGTGTGTGTGTGTGTGTGTGTGTGTGTGTGTGTGTGTGTGTGTTTGTCTATTGTTGACAGAGGCCATTGGCTGAAAGCTTTAAATGTGAAAATTTTTTTGTTGTGCCTACCTGCGATTCAGCATATCCACTGTATGGTGAGTAGCAACTTTCCTTCACATAATATTGTTACATTCCAAACCTATCTAAAGTGCAGATCCAATGTACACCTGCAGTGACATCTCTGGAAGTGATGGGAAACTCTTCCATCAACTGTTCCAATGGTTAATCAATATGGAAACAAACAGTCTCTTGTTTGTTATATTCCTCACCTGGACTCACAGAGAATCTTGGCAGTGCATCTGCATTCAGTACATGAGCTTGCGTATGATAATGAATGAAATATTGGTAATTTGGTAAGAAAAGAGCCCGGAAGGTGCCGTTCAGACAACTTTTGACCATATGAAATTTGTTGTCGTACTGGACAATTCAGAACCAAATATTATTCACAATGCTTCCTTCTCTAACTGTTAATAATTTCGTATGCAATGGTCAGCATCTTAGAAACAAATGTGATACACTCTTCTGAACCATCTGGGTTCTTACATGAAAGAACAACCATGATTCCATTGGTGATGTGTCCATGACCAACACAAGCTGTAAATGAGACTGGTACAAGGTTAAACATGAAGCAGTTTGGAGTGCTGTTTCAGCATAAGGGTGCATTGTGACAACCCATATACCATTCTAAAGAGGTCTCTCTTTCTACAGTCTGTGGATGAGCTATTGCCACAAATTGGTGGATAAATTGGGTATATTACGTAATCTTGTACATAAAAACCTGCAGATCCTTTACATTCCTTGGTACTGAAGTCTGGGAAATGGATGCAGTGTTCTCTGATGTCATTTTAAGTCTGAGCTAAATATATGTCCTATATATTTAACAGAAGGCTGAAAGAAGGAGCATCTTGACAATTTACATTTTAACCTGGCTTTTAAAGGACTGAAAATACTTTCTGGTGATTCGATGTTTGCTCCTCCTGAGTTCTGCTTCTCAGTACTATATCATCCAGATAATAGACCTGTTGTGGAATGTTTGCAATAGTTTGTTCTAGAAATTTCTGAAAGAGTGCCAGTGCCCTAGGAATGTTGAAAGATAATTTTTAATAGTGATACAGGGCATAAGGAATATTTAACTCTAGAATAGCTTTAAGTAGTAAATTTTGACAAATGCTGACCCCTGCGAAATTTTGAAAATATTCATCATGATGCAGAAGGGGATATGAGCCCATAATCAACTGAATGTTTACCATATTTCTGAAGTCCCCACAAAGAGGCAACACAACACCTGGTTTGTGAACAATGACTAAAGGTGATGCCCATCTGCTATAAGGAATGTGGAACAGCATTTGTAATCATTCTTTGCGATCCAGTTCTACTATAACTTCACCCCATAAGGCTCAAGGTATCGGGCGGATGTTGAAAAATTGTAATGGAATGTGGTGAAAAACATTAGATGCTTTTCCAATACTTGGAGAAAACATGGGAGCACACTGGAAATATAGAGAATCCCCCTATGCACATTGGATGACATTATGAATTGCTTAGATCATGTGTGAATAGAAAATCCAAATGCTGTATATGCATTGAGCCCAAAAATGTTTTCCACTGGGGAATCTGCCACTACAAAGAAAAGAAGGTTTCTGGTTTCTTGCTTGTATGTTAAGTTCAGAAATACCTGGCCTCATCTTGGAATTTCACCCCACTCAGAGATATACTGAACGACAGAGTTGTTAACATTCCTAAAACAATGGAGAGGGCTCATTTTGATACAACATAAAATATTTTCATATTTTACTTAAACAAGAACCTTATTTTAGTATATGCTAATCCCTACTTTTTTGTGAGTTACAGCAATAATGTTTAATTCCTACATTACCTACTTATTTCAACAAAAAAATGTAAACTGTAGACTTTCATGTATTAACTGTTTGTAAACCCTTATAAACAACTTTAGTTTGTATGGTTCATACTGTTCTTGTATGTGTTCTACTCATAGGGAACCAACCAGACACATTTACTATATGTGGTCCATGTTTTACTTGCATGTATTCCACACACAGCTCTGTTGCACTTTTCATTTAAGTCACTGGGAAATGCTACACAGACTTAGCACAGACGATTCTGTTTTACACACACATTTTTTCTTCATACAGCTTTGTGGCACTTTACACAGCTGTTGCTGTGCTTCTCATTGGTCAATATGCCAATTTGGCACTTCTTCCATTTTCTAGATGATTTTAGTCCCGTATCATCTTCTTTTGTCTGTTGTTCTTCCTGCTCTTTCATTCCCTTGAGTTCGCTTGCAAGGAGAAGTATGAACTTCTTTCTTTCAATTTTTTTTGCTTGTTACTATTTTGTAGATGAACCATGCATTTACTGCTGCCATGTCCAAGAGGTAGAAGACATGCATCGGCCAGCTCTTACAGTCAACCTTTGTAGTATCTTTATTGGCCACCTGATCAAGCACATTCACCCCATATAATGTTATGGTTTCATGTTTTTGTTTCATTCTTTCCTCATTGTTACTTGAGCAAGGAGATTACTCAGAAGAATGACAATTTTATTTTTCTTTCATTGGTTTACTAGTCATGACACAGTCTGATGAAATATGGTGATGGAGTTTATTTCAGCATTTGCCTTCTTTACATCATCAGGGCTTTCACAGTGAATACCAACTAATGAAGTTTTCTTTTCTTTGAGCTTTTTAGCATGTTGGAGACATGTCAAGAAGTCATCTGCCATCACATTTCTTCCTTGATTTATAAATGGTTCCATGAGATGCAGAATGACATACTCACAGAGTAGTTACTTCTCTAGACGTATCACATTTTGTGAAGTATGGGAAAGCAATACATAATATTTTGTTGCTTCATCAATAGCAATCCAGAATTTGAGATAATGTTTTTTGGGTTTGTTAGGCACTAATTGAGTGCATCTTGTTTTGATTCATAATAGTTGTTCGTATATGATTGTATTTTCTAAGGATGATAAAGATAAAGACTGTTTTTCATGAAATTCCTACAAATTTCAGATGCAAAAGCAAGTTTGTTTGGCTGGCAGGTGTTCACCTTGGCTTGGCTTTTCAGAAAAATGTAGAAATCTGAGACTCCTTTAATTTATCCCTTGGCATAACTTCCTTGATGAAAGCAGGCCCAAGAATGCAACCGAAGATCATCTACAGATGTACATTTTCTACAAATGATATCCCGAGCTTATGTAATGGCTGTCAATTTTGGCAGTTCTGCAAGTGCCACGGTCCAATCACTCTTTCGTATTACTTTTAAACATTTTTATTTTGTGTAGTTCTTCATGAGAAGTAGCATTTCTGTGTCAAAAATAAGAGGGAAAGCAATGATTACAGAGTTCTCTACCCGTTTGCAAGTGTAAGTAGTGGTACCTCCTCTCTCTCTTTTAGAACATACACAGCCGACCTCTTTCCAGAAGGTGAAAAAGTGGCAATCTCCCATTTGGTTCCATCCCTAATGACCATCTTTGTAGAGGCATTGAACTGGGCTTGGTGTGATGGATGAGGTGAGGATTGGTATAGATTAGAAACTTTATCCTCCTCCACTAGGTGCTTCTCGTTCGCAGTGTCTTCATCTTCTCTTGTTTCTGGTACAAAATCCTCATCTTCATCAGTGGAGTCAGTTTTCAATTCAGTGTCAGAATTCTCTAAGTATCATATTTCTTCAGCAGAAAATCGATGCTGATGAGACTTGTTCAAAAATGTTTTTAATGGACAAAGAATATTACCTGAATAACATGATATAAACTGTACTCACCAAGCAGTAGCAGAACACACACATAAAAGACAATTCTAACTGACAAGCTTTCAGAGCCAGTGGCTACTTCTTCAGGCAGAAGGGTTGAAGGGGAGGAAAGAGGAGTGAAAGGAGGACTGGAGAGGTCCAGGAAATGGGGTAGATTCCAGGATAGTCAACTGGAACCATGGGTCAGGGAAGACTTACCGTATGGGATGAGAAAGAAAGAGTGATTGTTGCGGACTGCATCGGATAAGATTTGAAAACCTGAGAGCTTAAAGGTGGAAGACAGGCTCATATGCAGACAGAGATTAAAGCTTAAACATCATTCATGAGTTATCAAGAGTAAAAAGCTAAGTCCATTGTACGTAACAGAGGTGGGAGGGGAGTGGCGAAAAATAGATGGGAAAGACAATGAAAGATGTAGACAATTAAAATGGAGTGAAGCAAAGAGTAGCTACAGTGAAGAAATGCTGAGATGGAAGAAATTAATGTAAATTAAGGCCAGGTGGGTGGTGAGAACCAAGGACATGGTGTAGTGCTAGTTCCCACCTGCAGAGTTCTGAGAAACTGATGTCTGAGGGAAGATGCAGAGGGTGCGTGTGATGAAACATGTGCTGACATCATGAATGTCCTGTTGTAGAGCATGCTCCGCAATAGGATATTGCGAGTTGCCGGTATACACCCTGCTGCTATGCCCATTCATCCTAATTGATAATTTGGTGGTAGTCATGTCTATGTAGAAGGCCAAACAGTGTTTACGTAACAGCTGGTATATGGTCATTTCACAGGTGGCTCTCCCTTTGATAGTATGTGTTTCGCCAGTTACTGGGCTATTATAGGTGGTGGTAGGAGGGCAGGGTGCATAGGGCAAGTTTTGCAATGGGTATGGTTATAGGGGTAGGATCCATAGGATAGGAGATAGGTGCAGAAGGAGCATAGGGTCTGACAAGAATATTGGGGAGATTGGGAGGGCGATGGAAAGCTATTCTAGGTGTGGTGTGAAAAATTTCAGGCAGAATGATCTCATTTCAGGGCATGAATTTAGGAGGTCATGGCTCTGTCAAAGTAGCTGATTAACATATTCCAGACTAGAATAATACTGAATCACCAATGGTGTGCTCCGAAGCTGTTTTCTGAAGGGATCAGCAATACCAGTATTGGATGTGATGGCCTAGGAAATCTGCTTTTTAACTAGGCTGGTGGGGTAATTATGTGCAGTGAAGCTTGAGGTGAGAATGGTGGTGTATTGCTGAAAAGGGTCTGCATCCAAACAAATACGTTTGCCTCGGATGCCCAGGCTGTATGGGAGGGAACGTTTGACATGGAAAGAATGGTAACTGTGAAAATGTAAGTACTGTTGTTTGTTGGTTGGTTTAATGTGGATGGAACTGTGAGGCTGGCCTTCGGTGAGGCTGAGATCAACATCAAGGAAAGTGGCATGGGATTCAGAATAGGACCATGTGAAATTTAATTGGGAGAAGGTATTCAGAGATTTGAGGAATTTTAGCGAGTCAGCATCACCATGAGTCCATATGGTAAAGATGTCATCAATGTATCTATAACAAACCAGGGGCAGATCCCAGGAAAGCCCCCTCCAAGCAACCCATGAAAAGATTGGCATAGAAAGGAGCCATCCTGGTTCCCATGGCCGTATCCCTGATCTGTTTGTATGTCTGCCATCAGAGGTGAAGAAGTTGATTAAGGTGAGTAGGAAGGATGTCATAGGTTTGGAATCAGGTGGGCACTGACTGAGGAAATGTTCAGCAGCAGACAGACCATGTATGTCAGGGATGTTGGTACAGAGTGAGGTGGCATAAATGGTGGCAAGCAAGGTGTGTGGTAGAAGTGAGGCAGACACGGATTTCAGATGATCTAGGTAATGGTTGGTACCTTTGTTTTAGGAGGGGAGTCTTTGTACTATGGGTTGGAGATGTTGATCAACTAAGGCAGATATTCGTTCGGTGGGTGATTTGAAGCCAGCAACTACAGGACAGCCAGGATGATTGGGTTTGTGGATTTTAGGAAGAAGGTAAAGGTGGGGGTGCATGGTTTCAGTGGGGTGAGAAGCTCTATGGAGTGAGGTGTTAGTCCTTGTGAGGGGCCTGAGATTTTAAGGAGACACTGCAGGTCAGTTTGAATCAGGAGCGTAATCTTAATGGCAGGCACTTTATGTAGAGGTGTCAGACAGCTGTCGTAGACCTTCACTAACGTACTCCTTTTGGTCAAGTAGTACAGTGGCAGATGCTTTGTCTGCTGGGAGGATAATGATGGAGTCATCAGTTTTTAGGGAACGTAGATCCTGGAGTTCTGCAGAGGACAGGTTAGAGTGATGTTGTAGAGACCTGAGGAAGGGTTGTGAAGCAGTGCTGGATGTGAGGAATCCTCTGAAGCTTGTAATGGATGATTTTGTGGTAGTGGTGGTGGATCAAGTGGGATCGTGGTCTGAACTGTTCCGACACAGGGTTCAGTGTCAGGTTTGCTGTTGGAAAGGCTTTGGGATTGGGTTGAAAAGTGATATTTCCAGTGGATATTATATGTGAAGGAATGAATGGATGCAGATGATAATGCAGGTTTAGGGCTGAAAGTGAGGCCCTTAGATAGTACAGATAATTCAGGAGGGGAGAATGTTTTATATGAGAGGTTAAGGACACTGATGCCGCTTTGTGAGTAGATTTTTTGTGTATCCAATTGAATAATTTTGTCAATAATTGATTGTTTTCATTGTTATGATATAAGCCGTGAGAGATTGGAATATGTATGTGGAATATGCAGCAAAGAGCAGCAATAATTCTGTGTAATTGCTGACTGTAACCACTTTATTGTTTTATTATCTACATAGAGGATTATCATAAACAATCTAAATGCTTGTAAGGGTGTTGTAGGGGAGGTTGTGCTGAGAAATAATCATTAAGGAAAAAAATTCAATACATCACACTGTTCCCAGTTTATTTAGCAATTAAGTTAGTCAATCAGTTCATTGCACACACAAATTCAAGCACTTGCTCACACTAAAATGTGGTAATGCACAGATATCTCTGAGTGCTGAGTTACCTTTTGTTGAAATGCTCATTACCAGTTAAAATGCCTTGTTTGGAACTAATGAGAGAGATGAGATGTCGTGTGACTAGGGCCTCCCGTCGGGTAGACCGTTCGCCTGGTGCAAGTCTTTCGATTTGACGCCACTTAGGCAACTTGTGCGTCGATGGGGATGAAATGATAATGATTAGGACAACACAAAACCCAGTCCCTGACCGGAGAAAATCTCCGACCCAGCTGGGAATCGAACCTGGGCCCTTAGGATTGACAGTCTGTCACACTGACCACTCAGCTACCGGGGGCGGACTTGGAAGCAATAAATTCAGCTAGGTGAACAAAACCTATGTTTGTTTGGTTTGAGGAAACCAAATGGAGAACACATTTGGAAACACTGTCCCTCACAGGCTGCTTGAATTTGCATTTGCAACAGCCTGTTTGGCTGACTTTAACCCTAAATAACTCTGAAATGGTGCACTGTACTGATTTTTTTTCTTAACAATTATTTCTCAGCACAACCTCCCCTGGAACACTCTTACAAATTTTTTGTACTGTTTCTGACGACTCTATATATTCAAAAGAGAAATTACAACCATGTCAAATTGACCCCATCAGCCGTTTTAAGTCACTCAATGAAATCCCTGAGAAAGTATAAAAAGTCATATTACATAATCAGAAAGAGAAGAAGAAATTGGAAGACATATGATTTCATGAATAAAGTAAAAAAAATTTAAAGTGACACTGAAGAAAAAAGTATGACAGGGTCCTTTTTCCCCTTTGGCCATTCTGGTGTTAATAATCAAGGCTGAGGTCCCTGTATCAAAAAGAAATAAAACTGGAATATTGTGGATCATTGCTGAGAGCATGGCATAGTCCTTGCCTTGACTCTGTGAAGTCATTTATTTGCATTGGCACCCTTTACCACTGACATCTCAGCCAGCTCTGACCAACATCTGGCATTTGACCCTTGTGAAAACACTGTTGAGAGAAATAATTATAATGTGGGCATTTATATCTAGCATATAAAGAAAAACAGTTAAGATAACTAGGCAGTCTACAAAAATTGCCAAGACTGAGGTGAAAAACTGATGGCAAAGGGTTTGATGCCTAAGCGGATGTACAGGGGCTACGCCACCTCAACCAGGACTGCGCGATATTTTTGCAATTTCACCATCAGTAAATTAGTTCATGTCACATTTGTTGATCAAGTAACAGTTCTGATACATCATATTTTGTGAAAAAGACAACCTGAGCTGCTTGTGAAATCTTGAAAGCCATGGCAATACAGAAAACTTCAGCTAAAGAAGGATCTGACTATCTTAATTTCGAGTCCAACCTCAATGCCCAGTGCTGATCAAATCACCATAGCATGTATTAATGATTCTGCATATGATTTTCGACTAGAGCCCATAAACTTGCATTTTGTGCTCAAACCCTGGATGTCCACAATCTATGTTGCATAACTATCTGATGTCATATGATGTTGGTAGAACTCTAAATGAGCAGCTATCACATGAATTTTTGTTACAAAATATTCATTTAAATATGATTTAGTAGCGGTTTGGGTAAGACCAGATGATTTAGACAAAGGATTCAGTTTTTGCACAAGATTAAAGAATTGTGGGTTTGTAGATAATAGTAAAGCTCACTATCTCAGAGCCCTTAATGTTTCTTACCTGGAAATGAAGTGTTAAACACATTTGATAGAGTTCACAGTCCTCTTGGCCTTCATTAAACAGTTGGAAAGCCAAGATTGCCTGAAGCAATTGTAGATATGCCAGATCCATCACTTTCTCTACAAGCTTGTGCTGCTGATCTAGCTTTTATTTCCAGAGCTTGAAAAATTACATTTCCATTGTGGTTGTAATGGTCAGCTTTAGTTGTAGTTCCAAACAGTCTTTGTCACCACTGTTTTATGTCTGCTTTTTCAACAACACTGGTGTTAGAGCAATTATGTTAAAATAAACAACAGAGAATAATAAATGCTAATTCTTCTTGAACTAAACAGATGCAGAGACAGGTAGATACCCCTTTGCAATTAAAGTACTCTCGAGATTTACTGAGCAACTCAAACCTTATTGCCAGAGAACACTAACTTTGTCTGACTTTGAAGCACTCCAAAATCAACAACTCTTTCAGTGTACATACATACTGTTAGCACATTCACAATAGGAACAATATTTGGTTGAACAGAGACTGGTGACTACACCGAATCTGGAAAATAGGCATGCCTGTGTGCAATCCGAATGTCGACAATTGGGAGATAACAGAGTTTAAATCAGTGTTCAGGAAATAGCCAAGTATTGCAAAGTTGTCATAAACACTTGTAGTACATATCAGTGAGCAGAGAGAAGTGATACCAAGACAGTCCACAACAGTCCTTAAATCTGTTGCTGTTGCAACCTAGTGCTGATGCATGTAGCACTCCATGATGCACCTTGATGTCTTTTGAGACCTTCTCGTACCCTTATACTCACCTAGAAATCATTTCTTATCTGATTGCCCTATGATAGAATTTCCATTTTGCAATGTATAAATTGTCATGAACATTTACAAAAAGTTGAAATTGTGTGCCGATCAGGACTCACAGCCAGAGCCCTGGTTTCCATGTGCATTGTGCTACCATTTGCAGTATTTGTGTATGCCTCATGAATTATTTAATTTTCCAGTTTCTCACTTGATACCCTCTGTAGTTCCCAAGTCCGCCTGAAGTATGTACAGGTAGCGCAATTGGTAGTACACTGTCTGCAAAAGATAAGGTTCCAGGTTTGAGCCCAGTCAAGTACACCATTTTAATTTTTTTCAGATGTTGAACAACTTGTGGTTCGTATTTTTAATGTCATCTCTGTATTTTGTATTGTATTAGGTATCTGCACCTATATTCACAGCTTGTCTTCTTTGTTTGATATTGTGCACCAAGTATTAGTCCAGTCCACAAAGAAAAGTTAGGAGGAAATAGAATGTGTAGTCACAAATTTTTGTGCATTGGTAGGAGGGAGTGTCACGAACAACATACTAAAAACCTCCAGCAGTGGGGTGTGAGCTTGGATTCGGAAGGATGTTTAAAGGTAACTTTTTAATGTTTTTCTTGAATAACTTGAAGACTGCAACTTCTATAGAAAATGTTTCCTAGTACAAAATTAAATTACATCACATTTTCTACAAAAGGTCCTGTTCATTTTTCCTCTAGAACTAATTGTTTTGGATTGCAGGGGATGGAAAAATCACACTTAAGGAAAATCGTGTTTTAATGGAATAAAATTAATTTTTACTAATAAGTGAAATAGGTTAAAAGCGAGTACTGTATTAAATGTGTGTATCAAGTCTAAGTGCTGTAAAGCTGTATGAAGGGATAAATTGTGTTCTGGGAGTGTAAGGCATGGAGGAGGCAGGAGTGGAGGGTAGAAGTGCGAAGGAATGTAGTTCATTGGATTGTGGTCATGGACTTCCCTTCTTCATAAGCCTGCAAAATGAAGAGTTATCAGATGATTCCATGCTCTGTTTATCCCACTGCATCACAAGAAGGAACTACAGGGTTTTTCACAGTGTTATACTGCACCTCTGCACTGCGCCATATGAGTCATTGATGATGCAGTACGCAGACGTGCCTGGAGGTGTTTATTTTCCACTAAGTGCATTAACACTGCATGGAATGCAGATATGAGTTAATAATTATATTAATGCAAAAAATGCATATGGGCAGAATTTTCAGAAATTTCTGCACACTGTTCTACACTGCTAGAGAGTGATTGATTCTTAGTCATCCTGTGCAGCAGCTGTAGCATTTTTCTGGGAAAGACAACTTCCCCATAACAAGCACTGCTCACTTTTCATTTTGTAGGCAGACTATACCTACACAGCTTTTCTTCACCAGTTCCGTTATGTGAATAGGCAAAATACCTACACTGAGCTCATGTTCATGCAGTGAAGACATTTTCAGTTTATTAAATGAGTATTTATTTTCTGTTATTAAGTGAGCTATTATCTAAAAATGTTCAACAGCTGGAGCTGTGTCAACTGTCTGCCACACTGTGAAGAGCTTGTCCCATGTGTAACATGCTCTCAGTATGTATTTGGAAATGTCAATTTCATTGTCTCCACTATCACTGGGTAAAATACTTTACACGGCATGGGAGATATCCAATGCATCACTTCGGCCTCAGCTCTGCCAACATTTGAAGAGGCCCAGAGGCTTAAGTTGTCTCCATTGGCAACAGAAGTAGGTTACCTCACTGTTATGGAGCTTCAGATATTTCAACGTAAGTCATCAGTGCATTATAGAAGATTGCTGACATTGAACATGATCAGTCACTTTCCGTCAGACATATTCTCACCCACCTTGTAAGATACACTGATCATCCAAAATATTATGACCACCTACCTAACAGCCAGTATGTCCACCTTTGGGACAGATAAGAGCGGCAACGCGTCATGGCATGGAAGCAATAGGGCCTTGGTGGGTCGCTGGGGGAGCTGACTCCACATCTGTACACACGTCACCTAATTTACTTAAGTTCCAGACTTTTTGGAGGGTTCAGATCTGGCGAGTTGGGGGTCCAGCACATCAGTTGTAACTCGCCACTGTGTTCCTCAGACCACTCCATCACACTCCTGGCCTTGTGACATTGTGCTTTATCTTGTTGAAAAACGCCATTGCTGTTGGGAAACGTGACTGTCATGAAGGGGTGTACAAGGTCTGCAACCAGTGTACAATACTTCGTGGCTATTTTGGTGCCTTGCAGAAACTCCACTGGACCCGTGGATGCCTACATGAATGTTTCCCTGAGAATATTGGAGCCACGGCGCGCTTGTTTCCATTCTGCAGTACAGGGAAAAATTAATATTTGGGTAAACTTTTGTAAAACTCTAATTCCTCTCCCTCAAACTCCACCCTATGGGGTGAGAGGGAGAGTTTTAGTTTTAGCGAATCAAAGTTTACGAAGTAAATAGTATTTTTTATTTGTCCATAACCATTTTCCACGCAAAAATGAGAACATGGATTTTTTTGGATTACAGCGCCAACTATCAGGAATCAAAACAAATGTTAAAAAAAAATGTACATAGTTTTTTTATGTAGAATCTGATTCTGCAATAAAAAATGGGGGTTCAATTTGAAATTTTAAAGTTGCCTCCTGCCCCACTCCTCCTCGAAAATAATCAACTTTGGATTCTACACATTTTTTGTGTGAAGCTTATTTTTCAAGTTATTCTGGTTTGTCAACTTAAGATTTACACTGTGTATATGGGATGTCTCAAAAGAAAATTTATATTTGATGTATCAAAATCAAATAGAGATTGAAGTATATCAAAATATTCTTTATTTATTATTGAAAAGATTCTTTATTTATTATTGAGCCATACAATTTAGGATTTTACTTCTTAAAAATAATGTCATTTAAATACAATCCAGCATGCCACAACACTCATTCAAATGATGAACAGAATTTTGCATGATGGCTTGCATGTAGACAATGAGATGGCTGCCACTTCACTATGGATATTTTCTTTTAGTTGCTGTAGAGAAGTCAGGTTATTGCCATACACTTTAGATCTGATGTACCCCATAAGAACAAATCCATGGAGCTCAAACCTGGATTGCATGGAGGCCAATTTATGTCACCCTTCGTGTAGATCAATTTGCCAGGGAAACTTTAACAAACTCGCATTACAGGTGTGTGAGATGAGAGTGCTGTGGCTCCATATTACAGAAACCATGTTCTTTGGTTGTAATCAGGAAATTTTCGCAATTAAACCACCAAAAAGTCATTTAACATCATCACATAACATTCCGAATTCACTGTAATTGCACAACTGCTCTCATCCACAAAATAGTTAGGCCAGTTATTTCTTGAGGCACCATTGCAACTCATACAGTAACTGAAAGAAATGAAGAGATTTCTCATGCTTCCATTTAGGATTTGTTGCACTTAATTTGTGTCAATTTTGCTTATTGATGTGACCATTTATGTGTGAAAGAGCCTTCTCAGAAAACAAGACAATGTTAAATGAAAGGCACTCAGCCACATCCTTAACGTACTGCAGCCTATGCTATTTACTTTATTTATATACATGTCAAGTTCCATAGGACCAAATTGAGGAGCAAATCTCCAAGGTCATGGAACATGTCAGTACATGAAATCACAATATACAAATAATAACAGATAAAACTAAAATGTTTATGAACCCGAAAAAAGTCCGTCCATAAGTTTTAAGTAAACACTCTCAACAATACAACAAGAATCAGCTTAATTTTTCAAGGAACCCCTCGATAGAATAGAAGGAGTGACCCATGAGGAAACTCTTCAGTTTCGATTTGAAAGCATGTGGATCACTGCTAAGATTTTTGAATTTGAGCAGTAGCTTATTGAAAATGGATGCAGCAGTATACTGCACATCATTCTGCACAGGAGTTAAGGAAGTCCAACCTAAATGCAGGTTTGATTTTTGCTGAGTATTATCTGAGTGAAAGCTGCTTATTCTTGGGAATAAGCTAATATTTTTAACAAGAAAAGACAGTAAGGAATATATAGATATTGAGAGGCCAATGTTAAAATACCCAGACTCATGAAAAGAGGTCGACAAGAGGTTCGTGAACTGCCCGTTTCTGAGCCAAAAATATCCGTTTAGAATAGCAAGAATATATAATACCATACAAAATTAGCAAATGAAAATAAACAAAGTAGACTAATTTTCAAGTCAAACGATGACTCACTTCAGATACTGTTTGAATATGTCATGAACTGCACTATTTGAAATCGAGCCAATGTTGCACACAACATCCTTTACTACCAAGCTAGTGTCGTCAGTAAACAGAAATATTTTAAAGTTACCCGTAATACTAGAGGGCATATCATTTATATAAGCAAGGAACAGGAGTGGCCTAAACACTGATTCCTGGGCCCACTTTACTGTGCCCCACTCAGACCCCACATCACAGCCATTCTCAGCATTGCAAATAATGATCTTTTTCTGTCTGCTGTTAAAGTAATAGATGAACCAATTGTGAGCTACTCCCCATATTCCGTAATGGTCCAACTTCTGGAGCAATATTTTGTGATCAACACAATCAAATACCTTAGTTGATGAATGCCTAGCGTTTGAATCTAGCGTTTGAAACCTTTTGTTTAACCCACACAGTAGCTCACAGAGAAAATAGAATATAACATTTTCAGTTGTTAAGTGACTTCTAGAACCAAACTTTACATTTGATAGCAAATCATATGATATAAAATGATCAGTTATCATCCTTACATACACAGCCTTTTCAATAACTTTAGCAAACACTGATGGCATAGAAATAGGTCTAAAATTGTCTACATTAATCTTTTCTCCATTTTTATAAAGTGGCTTTACTATTGAGTACTTTAATAGTTTAGGGAACTGACCGTTCCTAAAGGAAAAATTACAGATATGGCTAAATGCGCAGCACACACTATAACTTTCTTGGCAAATGCCTTTCTGAGATTGATGTCAGAAATACTCCTCTGTGATACAGACAAGGGGGAGATTGAGTCAATAATTAAATCACTGAAGACTAAGGACTCTCATTGATATGATGAATGCCTAGGAGAATATTAGATTCCCTGTAGAAACTAAATTGGTATTTAATTCACCAGCAATGCTCAGAAAATGATTGTTAAATACTGTACATACAGGGTGTTACAAAAACGTATGGCCAAAATTTCAGGAAACATGCCTCACACACAAAGAAAGAAAATATGTTATGTGGACATGTGTCCGGAAACACTTACTTTTCATGTTAGAGCTCATTTTATTACTTCTCTTCAAATCACATTAGTCATGGAATGGAAACACACAGCAACAGAACGTACCAGCGTGACTTCAAACACTTTGTTACAGGAAATGTTCAAAATGTCCTGCGTTAGCGAGGATACATGCAGCCACCCTCCGTCGCATGGAATCCCTGATGCGCTGATGCAGCCCTGGAGAATGGTGTATTGTATCACAGCCGTCCACAATATGAGCACGAAGAGTCTCTACATTTGGTACTGGGGTTGCATAGACAAGAGCTTTCAAATGCCCGCATACATTAAAGTCAAGAGGGTTGAGGTCAGGAGAGTGTGGAGGCCATGGAATTGGTCCGCCTCTACCAATCCATCGTTCACCGAATCTGTTATTGAGAAGCGTACGAATACTTCTACTGAAATGTGCAGGAGCTCCATCATGCATGAACCACATGTTGTGTCGTACTTGTAAAGGCACATGTTCTAGCAGCACAGGTGGAGTATCCCATATGAAATCATGATAACGTGCTCCATTGAGCATAGGTGGAAGAACATGGGGCCCAATCAAGACATCACCAACAATGCCTCAAGTGTTCACAGAAAATCTGTGTTGATGATGTGATTGCACAATTGCGTGCGGATTCTCGTCAGCCCACACATGTGGCTGTGAATCGATGAAGTACCGTACATAATGACAAAACTAAAATGAGCTCTAATATGGAAATTAAGCGTTTCCGGACACATGTCCACGTAACATCTTTTCTTTATTTGTGTGTGAGGAATGTTTGCTGAAAGTTTGGCCATACCTTTTTGTAACACCCTGGATATCTGATATATCAGTAATAGAAATATTTTTAATACTAACTGACTTTATATTGTCGACCTTGTGCTGTTGACCAGACACTTCCTTCACAACTGATGATATGGTTTTTATTTTATCCTGTGAATCAGCTATTCTATTTGCATACCACATACTCTTTCCCTTCCTAATAACATTTTTAAGCACCTTACAATACTGTTTGTAATGTGCTACTGTAGCTTGATTGTGACTACTTCTAACATTTTGATATTGTCACAGAAGAAGTTGAGTAGCACTGTGGTTTAGTGGTTATGATACTAAACTGTTGCATGGAGGGTCATGAGTACAAAACTCATCTGGACTGTACAATTTTAATTTCTGTATGAAACCCGAGTTAGAGCCATATTCAACAGATCGCAATCTCTTGGAGACAGAAGAAGTAGAGGACGTTATGATGACAACAACTGTGTGCCATCACATGAGACATCCTTCCTGGTTCTCTGGTGACGATGGCCAAGATCCAGACAAGTGGCTGAAGGTATCCAAGATCCAGACAAGTGGCTGAAGGTATATGAGTGTATAGCCAAATTTAACAACAGCTGGTGTGTTTGGCTAACATATTTTTCTACTTGGAGGGCACTGTCAAGCAATGGTATGAGAACAACGAGGAGAAGTTCACAAGGTGGGAAGTATTCCAGGCAGAACTGCGCAAGTATTTCAGCGACACACGATGACAGAAGTGCAAGTTTGAAGATAAATTAAAGTGCAGGGCACAGCGTCCAGAAGAAATTACAGCATCCTACATTCAAGACGTCTTGGAGCTGCGTAAAATAGTGGATCCTAGAATGAAGGAGGAAGATAAGGTTGCACATCTCATGAAGGGCGTTGCTGAGGGTACGTATCAAGCCCTACTCCTGAAGGAGGTTTCGACAGAAGACGACTGCATAAAATGGTGCCAGTATATCGAGACAATACATCAAAAAAGAATTACATGCAAGAAGTTTAAACAGCTTCCAAATGTTGTATCAATGTCTGTGATGGAGGAAGCAACTGATTTCACAAGTGTTTCTTCGCCAGATAGTGAGAGAGGATGTTCGGGAGGCACTTGGATTGCACGATGAGCAAATATTTGAGACACTTAAAGAGGTCATAAGGGAAGAAGTGGAACAGACATTGAACCCAATCTCTCATCCTTCATTTTACTTTAAAACGGTGAAAAAATCGAGACCCAGGCAGAGTTTTGTTCCTACAATGCCGCATGAGGAACCTGTTTGGGCACCAAGAGGAAGACTGACATCTGGAGGACCCAGGATAATCAGCCAGTATGTTTCCACTGTGGACGACCAGGACATGTGGTGTGCTGTTGTCGAGAAAGGTGGCAGATATTTAACAACGCCCACGCCAGAAGACAGCAGACCGATCTTAGCGGACACCTACTCTGGGACAATGAAGACGAACAAGATGATGTGGGTGCAGGACGACGCAGGTCATCATCGCCGCAAGCTGGCCGATGGAGAGGACGCTCCCCAACACACCGATTGAGCTGCATCATCATTCAGAAGCTCCAGCTGATCACCTAGCCGCCACAACCTTCCTTGAATGGAGGCCGCCGAAGAGAAAAATCCTCCGCCATCAATTACTACAAAAACGATTGGGAACTACATCAATATCGTCATGGGTGACTGACCAGCCCAAGCTCTTGTGGACTCTGGAGCATCATATTCAGTCATTTCGGAGAAGTACCATCGCCAGTTGCAGAAAACCGTATTCGTCAACAACTAAACATCTCTGCTGAAGGTGGCAAATGGGAAATATGTAAAACCTACAGGAAGGTGTACCATTTATGTGGGTGTAAGTGGCCATACACAGCCCTTAGAATTCATCATCTTACAAGAGTTAGTCATGATTTCATTCTCGAATGGGACTTTTTGAAAGCTTCTCAGGCGTTATATAGATTGTGGTTACTCAAAGATTATGCTAGATGATACTGTGGACAGGAAGATGCACATCCGAGTGTGTGGAGACTGTGTGTGCTGGATGAAGTGATCATTCCTGCAGTCAGCGCTATAAAGTTAAGTGTCACGTGTCATTCCATGCATTAACCCTTGTATCTTGTAGTGGAATGTAAGAGAAGCATACCACTGAAGAATAACTTGGTCATCCCAGCCTCTGTCGTCTCGTTTGAGAAAGGATTCCGTGAATTGTGGATAGTTAGCTGTCGCCAAGAGCCACAGATCCTTCCCAGATGCATGTGCTTAGCAAAAGCTGTTAATTGGAGAACAACTGATCATCATAGAAATCTCCCATGCCGAGTCTGTGGGTGAAATTAGCGCTACCACTGCAAGACAAGATCTTCCAGCTCGACTGTCACCAGATCTCACTAAGGAACAACAGAAGAAGCTACTTGCCATTCTTCAAGAGTTCTTGAATGCTTCAATCCACAGGTGAAGAGCAAATTAGACAAAGCGACGGTGAAGCGCCGCATTTGCACTGGAGACCAACAGCCAATAAGCCAGAGAGCATATCTTATGTCAGCAATGGAACATCGAATAATTCGCGACAAGGTGTAGAAAATGATAAAGAATGACATCATTTAACCTTCGCAGAGCCCATGGCCCTCACCAGTGGTACTCAGGAAGACGAATGGCAGTTGGCACTTCTGTTTTGATTACAGGAAGCTTAATAAGGTAACTGAAAAGGACATTTACCCTCTTCCGTGAATTGATGATTCACTAGATTGTCTGAAGGGGGCTAAATTTTTCTCAACTGTGGACATGTACTTGGGAGACTGGCAAATCGAAGTAGACAAGGCTGATCGTGAGAAAACTGCACTCATCATCCCTGAGGGCCTGTATGAGTTTAAGGTAAATGCCGTTTTGTTTGTGTAATGTATCAGCAACTTTTGAATGGATGATGGATAATCTTCTGAGGCACCTGAAGTGGACAATGTGTCTTTGTTATTTAGATGACATTATAGTGTTCTCAGAGACATTTGATGAACTTATAAAAAGACTGAGGGCTGTTCTTAAGTGTCTCCAACAAGGTGGACTGAAACTTAATCCAATAAAGTGTGTCTTTGGAGCAAAAGAAATCAACATACTGGGACACCTTGTGTCAAATGAAGGTGTGCGGCCAGAGATCGATAACAGAATTTCCTATTCCTAAAAGTATTAGAGATGTGAGTAGGTTCCTTGGATTCTGTTCTTATTACCATCATTTTATCAAAGTCTTTTCTATCAAAGCCAGGCCAATCCAAGAATTGTTAAAAGCTGATACTAAATTTATTCGGGGTGGTGCTCGACAAGATTCTTTTGATGTGCTGCGAAAAGCTCTGATAACTGACCTTGTACTTGGTCTGTATGATGAGAAAGCACCTACAGAACTACACACAGATGGCAGCGGGTATGAGATCGGTGCTGTTCTGGTGCAGATTCTGGATGGAAAAGAGTAGATTATAGCCTGTGCTTCTAGGACACTTACACAAGCCGAGAAAAACTACTCAACTGCAGAAAGAGAATGTCTTGCTATGATTTGGGCCATGTGCAGATTTCGACAGTACCTCTATGGAAGGCCATTCACAGTTGTTACAGACCATCATTCACTTTGTTGGTTGACAGGTCTTAAGGATCCAACAGGACGACTTGCCAGGTGGGGCACTGTGTCTTCAAGAGTATGACATTACCATAGTGTACAAAAGTGGAAGAAAACACCAAGATGCCGACTGTCTCTCAAGAAACCCTGTGCAAGACCATCAAGACTTTGTTGAAGATAGTGACTGTCTCACTGCACTCCAGGATCTCCTACAGACCAGAAGAAGGACGCCAAGGTGTCTCAAACTATGCTTGCCTTAAATCGGTCAGAGGATGTGAAAGGACAATTTAAGCTCTGATAACTGACCTTGTACTTGGTCTGTATGATGAGAAAGCACCTACAGAACTACACACAGATGGCAGCGGGTATGAGATCGGTGCTGTTCTGGTGCAGATTCTGGATGGAAAAGAGTAGATTATAGCCTGTGCTTCTAGGACACTTACACAAGCCGAGAAAAACTACTCAACTGCAGAAAGAGAATGTCTTGCTATGATTTGGGCCATGTGCAGATTTCGACAGTACCTCTATGGAAGGCCATTCACAGTTGTTACAGACCATCATTCACTTTGTTGGTTGACAGGTCTTAAGGATCCAACAGGACGACTTGCCAGGTGGGGCACTGTGTCTTCAAGAGTATGACATTACCATAGTGTACAAAAGTGGAAGAAAACACCAAGATGCCGACTGTCTCTCAAGAAACCCTGTGCAAGACCATCAAGACTTTGTTGAAGATAGTGACTGTCTCACTGCACTCCAGGATCTCCTACAGACCAGAAGAAGGACGCCAAGGTGTCTCAAACTATGCTTGCCTTAAATCGGTCAGAGGATGTGAAAGGACAATTTAAAGTAGTTAATGGATTACTTTTCAAGAAAAACTTTGACCCGTTTGGAAAGAGGTGGCTACCAGTGATTCCTAAACACATTCACTTAGATGTTCTACAGAAATTCCATGACACATCTGAGGCTGGACATTTAGGATTTATTAAGACATACGATAGACCCGCGAGAGATTTTTGTGGCCAGGGTTATTTAGGAGTGTCTATCACTATGTGTCGCACTGTCGAGAGTGCCAGAGGAGAAAGGCATTTCTTCAGAAACCACGTGGCCAACTTATACCAATTCCACCAGCCGAAACGCCTTTGCAGCGTCTTGGGATTGACCTCCCCAGACGATTTCCAACGTCTGCTAGTGGCAATAGATTATTGTTTGCACTGATTATCTGACACGCCATCCCATTATGAAAGCCATGAAAACAGCCGAAACATTCGAGGTAGCCAAATTCATTGTGGAAGACATTGTATTAAAGCACGGTGCCCTAGTGTCGTTAATTACAGATCGTGTGAAAGTTTTTCAATCGAATCTTGTGACAGAGATGAACCGTCGGTGCAACATTACCATCCACAAACTAATGGGCTTACTGAACACCTTAATAAGACCAAGACCGACATGCTATCAATGTTCGTCAATGTTGAGCAGAGCAACCGAGATGAGGTGCTATCTTTCGTGATGTTTGCCTACAACACCACAAAACAAGACACCACAGGATTTACGCCATTTTTCCTGGTGCATGGGCGTGAGGTGACTATGACGACCGACACTGTGTTTCCGTTACATCCTGATGACGTGGACGACAACTACATCGGCCAGATATTAACCAGAGTCGAGGAAGCTTGACAGTTAGCTTGACTCTGCATGCTATAGGCTCAGGAAAACGATTGCTAAAGGTATAACACGAGCTAACTCACTGTTGTCTACCAGCCTGGTGACCTCGTCTGGATCTTCACTCCTGTCCGGAAGGTTGGTCTCTCTGAGAAGCTCCTCAGGCACTACTTTGGACCATATAAGGTTGTAACACAGTTGTCTGATGTTACTTATGAAGCTGAAGATTGCGACCCCGACACAAGACGATGAAAGATCAGAGACACGGTCCACGTCCTTCGAATGAAGCCCTATAAGGATCCTGCAACCCAGGGTAAATTCAAAGCTCCAGTGTCAGGCAACAGGCACCAAGCGGAACGGTGACGAAGAGCTTAGTGGCAAAAGAAGTTGTAAGAACATCACCACCAGGGTGAGAATCAGTCATCAGGAGTCAGAGTATGCAGGATCGATTACTTGTTCCTGGACTAGGAGGGTGTAACACCGAGATGCTGTTTGCTCAAGGAGGGAGCAATGTCACAGAAGAAGTTGAGTAGCACCGTGGTTTAGTGGTTATGATACTAAACTGTTGCATGGAGGGTCGTGAGTCCAAAACTCACCAGGACTGTACAATTTTAATTTCTGTATTCGGTTGAATACATTCTAGAAGCATCCACAAATATCAAGAATCATTGTACTGGAGTGTTCTGTAGCTGTATTTATACTGTATATGTTCTGGCCGGAGGCAGTTGCTCTTGTATGTGCAAGTGCTGAATAAACCTTCATTAAGTGAAGTTAGTGTTTGTCATTCATCAAATTATGCCTTCTTCTACGTGACAATATAATTCCCGCTTTGTTCTACGTGTTATCCTTATCCCACTAATCAGCCACCCGGGCTGCCTATTACTGGTAGTATGCCGTTTAGAATGTTCTAATGGAAAGCAACTCTCAAGAAGCATGAAAAATGTGTTAAGGAAAGCATTATATTTGTGATCTATGTTATCAGCACTATAAACATCCCGCCACTGTTGTTCCTTGACAAGGTTTAAAAGCTATCTATTGCTTTTGGATTAACTTTCCTAGTTTGTAATTGTATGTGACATTTGTTTGAGTACCATAGCCTTTTAGTGTTAAAATTTGTGCATCATGGTCTGAAAGGACATGCACCCTTTTACTAACTGAATGCCCATCTAGTAATGAAGAATGAATAAAAATATTGTCTATGGGTGTGCTAGTGTTCCCCTGCACCCTAGTTGGAAAAAACACAATCTGCATCAGATCACATGAATTTAGGAGAAGTACCAACATCCTTTTTCTCGCACTATCATATGCAAAATTTATGTTGAAGTCACTACTTAATTAATTTCTGAGACTTCGTACAAAGTGAATCAAGAACCCACTCTAGCTTGAGCAGAAATGCCCTGTAGTCAGAGTTAGGGGACCTATAAACAACAACAATTAGAAGTTTAGTTTCACTAAATGCAACTGCCCATGCACAACATTCTGATACCTGTTCAGTGCAGTGCCGTGATACATCTATGGACTTAAATGGAATACTGTTTTTTATGTACATAGCCACTCTGCCAGCCCACAAGGAACTCCTCAAAAAACAGCGACCTAATCTGTATCCTGGTAAAGGAAGCCTCTGAATTGACAAATTATTTAACTGTTTCTCCGATATACCAGTAATTTCAGAGTCAACCTCTATAAGCAGTTCACTAACTTTATCTCTAATACCACTTATATTTTGATGAAATATCTAAGTCCACCTCCCCCCATGAACCATGGACCTTGCCGTTGGTGGGGAGGCTTGCGTGCCTCAGCGATACAGATAGCCATACCGTAGGTGCAACCACAACGAAAGGGTATCTGTTGAGAGGCCAGACAAACGTGTGGTTCCTGAAGAGGGGCAGCAGCCTTTTCAGTAGTTGCAGGGGCAACAGTCTGGATGATTGACTGATCTGGCCTTGTAACAATTGCTGTGCTGGTACTGCGAACGGCTGAAAGCAAGGGGAAACTACGGCCGTAATCTTTCCCGAGGGCATGCAGCTTTACTGTATGATTAAATGATGATGGCGTCCTCTTAGGTGAAATATTCTGTAGGTAAAATAGTCCCCCATTCGGATCTCCGGGCGGGGACTACTCAAGAGGATGTCGTTATCAGGAGAAAGAAAACTGGCGTTCTACGGATCGGAGTGTGGAATGTCAGATCGCTTAATCGGGCAGGTAGGTTAGAAAATTTAAAAAGAGAAATGGATAGGTTAAAGTTAGATATAGTGGGAATTAGTGAAGTGCGGTGGCAGGAGGAACAAGACTTTTGGTCAGGTGACTACAGGGTTATAAACACAAAATCAAATAGGGGTAATGCAGGAGTAGGTTTAATAATGAATAGGAAAATAGGAATGCGGGTAAGCTACTAGAAACAGCATAGTGAACGCATTATTGTGGCCAAGATAGATACGAAGCCCACACCTACTACAGTAGGACAAGTTTATATGCCAACTAGCTCTGCAGATGACGAAGAAATTGAAGAAATGTATGATCAAATAAAAGAAATTATTCAGATAGTGAAGGGTGACGAAAATTTAATAGTCATGTGTGACTGGAATTCGGTAGTAGGAAAAGGGAGAGAAGGAAACGTAGTAGGTAAATATGGACTGGAGCGAAGAAGTGCAAGAGGAAGCCGCCTGGTAGAATTCTGCACAGAGCACAACTTAATCATAGCTAACACTTGGTTCAAGAACCATAAAAGAAGGCTGTATACATGGAAGAAGCCTGGAGATACTGACAGGTCTCAGATAGATTATATAATGGTAAGACAGAGATTTAGGAACCAGGTTTTAAATTGTAAGACATTTCCAGGGGCAGATGTGGACTCTGACCACAATCTATTGGTTGTGACCTGTAGATTAAAACTAAAGAAACTGCAAAAAGGTGGGAATTTAAGGAGATGGGACCTGGATAAACTAAAAGAACCAGAGGTTGTACAGAGTTTCAGGGAGAGCATAAGGGAGCAATTGACAGGAATGGGGGAAAGAAATACGGTAGAATAAGAATGGGTAGCTTTGAGGGATGAAGTAGTGAAGGCAGCAGAGGATCAAGTAGGTAAAAAGACGAGGGCTAGTAGAAATCCTTGGGTAACAGAAGAAATATTGAATTTAATTGATGAAAGGAGAAAATATAAAAATGCAGTCAATGAAGCAGGCAAAAAGGAATACAAACATCTCAAAAATGAGATCGACAGCAAGTGCAAAATGGCTAAGTAGGGATGGCTAGAGGACAAATGTAAGGATGTAGAGGCTTATCTCACTAGGGGTAAGATAGATACTGCCTACAGGAAAATTAAAGACACCTTTGGAGATAAGAGAACCACTTGTATGAATATCAAGAGCTCAGATGGAAACCCAATTCTAAGCAAAGAAGGGAAAGCAGAAAGGTGGAAGGAGTATATAGAGGGTCTATACAAGGGCGATGTACTTGAGGACAATATTATGGAAATGAAAGAGGATGTAGATGAACATGAAATGGGAGATACGATACTGCGTGAAGAGTTTGACAGAGCACTGAAAGACCTGAGTCGAAACAAGGCCCCCGGAGTAGACAACATTCCATTGGAACTACTGATGGCCTTGGGAGAGCCAGTAGTGACAAAACTCTACCATCTGGTGAGCAAGATGTATGAGACAGGCGAAATACCCTCGACTTCAAGAAGAATATAATAATTCCAATCCCAAAGAAAGCAGGTGTTGACAGATGTGAAAATTACCGAACTATCAGTTTAATAAGTCACAGCTGCAAAATACTAACGCAAATTCTTTACAGACGGATAGAAAAACTAGTAGAAGCCAACCTCGGGGAAGATCTGTTTGGATTCTGTAGAAATGTTGGAACACGTGAGGCAATACTGTCCTTATGACTTATCTTAGAAGCTAGATTAAGGAAGGGCAAACCTACGTTTCTAGCATTTGTAGACTTAGAGAAAGCTTTTGACAATGTTGATTGGAATACTCTCTTTCAAATTCTGAAGGTGTCAGGGGTAAAATACAGGGAGCGAAAGGCTATTTACAATTTGTACCGAAACCAGATGGCAGTTATAAGAGTCGAGGGACATGAAAGGGAAGCAGTGGTTGGGAAGGGAGTGAGACAGGGTTGCAGTCTCTCCCCGATGTTATTCAATCTGTATATTGAGCAATAAGTGAAGGAAACAAAAGAAAAATTTGGAGTAGGTATAAAATCCATGGAGAAGAAGAAAAAATGTGAGGTTCGCCGATGACATCGTAATTCTGTCAGAGACAGCAAAGGACTTGGAAGAGCAGTTGAACGGAATGGATAGTGTCTTGAAAGGAGGATATAAGATGAACATCAACAAAAGCAAAACGAGGATAATGGAATGTAGTCGAATAAAGTCGGGTGATGCTGAGGGAATTAGATTAGGAAATGAGACAATTAAAGTAGTAAAGGAGTTTTGTTATTTGGGGAGCAAAATAACTGATGATGGTCGAAGTAGAGAGGATATAAAATGTAGTCTGGCACTGGCAAGGAAAGCGTTTCTGAAGAAGAGAAATTTGTGAACGTCGAATATAGATTTAAGTGTCAGGAAGTCATTTCTGAAAGTATTTGTATGGAGTGTAGCCATGTATGGAAGTGAAACATGGACGATAACTAGTTTGGACAAGAAGAGAATAGAGGCTTTCGAAATGTGGTGCTACAGAAGAATGCTGAAGATTAGATGGGTAGATCACATAACTAATGAGGAAGTATTGAATAGGATTGGAGAGAAGAGAAGTCTGTGGCACAACTTGACCAGAAGAAGGGATCGGTTGGTAGGACATGTTCTGAGGCATCAAGGGATCACCAATTTGGTATTAGAGGGCAGCGTGGAGGGTAAAAATCGTAGAGGGAGACCAAGAGATGACTACACTAAGCAGATTCAGAAGGATGTATGTTGCAGTAGGTACTGGGAGATGAAGAAGCTTGCACAAGATAGAGTAGCATGGAGAGCTGCATCAAACCAGTCTCAGGACTGAAGACCACAACAACAACAACAACATGCTAATTCCTTCTCTACTTGGAAACATTTGACATTTTCTTAAAGTGATTCCTTAATTAGACAGACTTCCTTTAAGCAGGTATACCTATCAGCTGACTTCAATCTATAACAGGTGCAGCTCTAACACCAACCACTACAGGAATTTTTCCATGAGTGATCGCACCACCACCCACTACACTGTCACCTAGGATGTCTGGCATCCTAAGGCTTTAACTGCACCAATTGGACTTTGTAAGGCTGCAGCTTAAGGTCTTTTTGTAGAATTTGGTACAGTGGTGATCTATGCATATTTAAAGAACTTACACACTTGCAAATATAGAGGTTAGGATCATCACGAACGGAGCAATTTACACTCTCCAAGGATTTGCCTGTACTTGATGACTTTGGTTGTCCAGATTTTGGCTTGGTCAGTGTTGAACCAGTCTCCTCAAACATTCTGATTCATTTCCAGTTAAGCAGAACATTTGGAGCTTCATTTATGCTATACAATCCAGTATCACTGCAAAATTTTCTCCTTGCTACAGTCGCCAAATCACTGTTTTTGTAAAATTCTCACACACAGAATGTGCGGTCTGATCTCAAGAAGCACTCCATATCGAATGAATTCCTAAAGGCCAAGCAAGTGATGAATGTACCTCCAACACACACACACACACACCCTCTCCCCCAGTCTGTTGTGCATGCACAGAGAGCTCTCCAAATATAAACTTTTTTTTGAGACATCCTGTGTAAGTGATTTATTGGTTTATGTCAGAAGCATGATGAGGCTGTTTGCACATGATGTGGTTGTCCATAAAAGATAGTAGTACTTGAAGGCAGTAGCAAACTGCAGGAAGACCTGCAGAGCATTGGTAAATAGTGCTGTGACTGCCACATGACACTGACGATAAATTAATGTGACATATTGTGGTACATGCATAGGGGAAGAAATCCCTCACTGTGCAGTTATATTTTTGGTGATAAATCGCTGGAAACAGTTACTACCATAAAATACCAAGTTATAACCATACAGGACAATTTAAAGTGGAATGAGCGCATAAAATAAATAGTAGGAAAAGTAGATGACATGCTGAATTTCATAGGAAGAATCTTAAGGAAATATAAGTCATCTATAAATTTAAAGTGGAATGAGTGCATAAAATAAATAGTAGGAAAAGTAGATGACATGCTGAATTTCATAGGAAGAATCTTAAGGAAATATAAGTCATCTATAAAAGAAACTACATACAAAAATATTGGTTTTCCAAGTCTTGAGTATTGCTCATCAGTCTGAAATCATTACTAGGTTGGATTAATGGAAGAGAGAGTGAAGATTCGACAAAGAATAGCACAAGATCATTATACATATGCTCAACAAACTCCAGTGATAGACACTGCAAGAGAGTGGTTGTGCATCGTGAAGAATGTTTCTATCAAAATTCCATGAGAGTAAGTTTCAGGAAGAGAAAGGCAACATATTACTTCTTCTTACAATGCGAAAATCTGAGGAATTAAAGCTAATATGGAAGTTTGCCAATAGTCATTTCTCCCAGACACCATTCGGGAATGGAACGGGGAAGAGGGATCGTATAGTGGTACCAGGAGTATCATCTGCTTTACACCATAAGATGGCTTGTGGAATATAGATGTAGATTTAACCTGTCTGGGGAAATACAGCAATGGCAGAGTCTAATGTAAAACTAGGACAGGCTCCAAATTACAGTTATTCATTGGGAAACTTGTTTATGACAGAGGTCATATAGTAGTAGAATTTATCAAAAAGAACAGTAGATTTATCTTTAACATATTATTCCAAAAGGAAAAAAGCAGGAAATTGACTTGAAAAGAACCTGACATAAATAAAAGAAAAAAAATCAGATAATAAAGAAAATATATGAGATATGATGTTCCTAAACCACTTTTATGTTGTCAGTGATCATACATGTATAAGATGCAGAGCAGCAATAGATACAGCACTAGAAACAAATATACTCATTAGACAGGGAATCAGATATGCATGTTATGAGAATATGTTGAAGAATAGAGAGATTACAAAAGTAAGATTAGTGCTTTATAATATGAAGATTATACAGACATAGACAGAAGGTACAATAATTTAACAAAGTTAATCATGCAAACATCAAGAAAGGTAGCTAATATAAAGAAATAGCTGGAGAACAGTAATAATATTGGATACACAGTACCACACAAAATGACTGGCTACAGGAGTCGAAAGACAGCTTGAAAAATATTTTAATTACATGAAATAATACAAAATGGTTTAAAAAGTGTATACTATCCACTTTTCCAATAAAATAATGATGTAACCCCTTCGGATCCACTGTCAAATTATGTCCAACATTACAATTTTCCATTACAGTTCTGATGTCAGCCAGTGCCTGACATGGTTCAGTTATTGTGCTATAAATAAGAAATGGTGAGAAAGCTGTAAATAGAAAAATTTGACTGGAAAGGGTTAATTGATTTTTTCATGTTACACAACATTCATTTTCCATCTATTTTTATATAAGCCTATTACAGTTCATTGTCCACTTCATAACATTTTGTTAGTCTGTTACCACATATCTGGAGAAACCAAAATTTTTGTTGAATTTTGAAAGTCGGTAAGTTAAACAATTAAATAAATAGTGAACTTTGTGCCTTGCTCTCAGTTTTGTGTGAAAACATTGATTGTATAGCATTTGTAAAAGATGTGAAAAAAATAATAACCACTTGCAATAAAGAGGTTTATTTTTAAAACCTACATGCAATACATTTTGTCCGCTCATTTTTATGGATGAGACCCTCATCCAGTTCGAGGTGCAGAAAGTACTGAAACATATTGCAGTTACTGTTAAAAATTCCTTGAAAGAAGTACGAACTCTATATACCAAATTCAGATTTAGTGCAGAAACTACTGAACAGCAGCTTTCCATAACTTATTTTGGGAGTTCATGAATGTTACCTACCCGCAAGTACCAGAAGGTTTGTTTTTTTGCAGTGCCAAACATATGGAAAGAGACCTCATCACTAAACAGCACACAGCTACATAGACAATGTTTATTTTGCCAGTTTCCTGATGGAGTATTTTGAAAGACAGGCACTATGTAAATGTCCATTGTGGTACAGGTACATTGATAACATTTCTGATGTGTGGAGCTATAGTGAAGAACAATCCAGTGACTTTACAAGACATCTGAACAGTCTCCATGCCAACACTAAATTTACTATGGGGATAGAAAGAGCAACCCGTCAACAGCAGCCCGTTCTGGATGTGCTGGTTACAAGGAGTGGTAAGAACCTTGGCTACAGCGTATACTGTAGAGGGACACACATGGCTCAAAACCTGCACATATTTTCAAATCATCAACCAAACCAGAGAAGATGTAAGATGTATAAAAAATGTCATGAAATATACCACCAGGAAAAGTGACACGCCAGAAGGAGATTGCTCATTCACAGTGCAAAAGCTGTATACAAACTTACAACGTAGATTGGAGTGTATCTCAGATAGACAAAGGACCCACTCATAATGTCGAGAATATATCATTTGCATATGGAAAGTCTACGTTGAAGTGACCAGACAATCGATCAGAACTAGGATTGTCAGACATAAATGATACTACATGTTGGGAGAGGTGGAGAAATTAATAAACATGGCAATAGTTTTAAGAAGAAAGCCTCAAGGTAAATTGATTCTGCATTCCCATGCTGTAATGAAAGACCATGGCAAGTAATTATGTAGGAGCTAGTGGGATTATGACAGGGAAACAACCCCTGTAGACATTAGCATGAGAGAAAATATTACGTCTGACTATGGACTCAAGTCCAGTTCACTTCTTGCAATGGAAGGTGAATATTTGAGAATACCAGCCACTTGTGCTGGTGAAACATCCAAAAAACCATTACATAAACATTGGCCGAAGATCTGGAGATGAAATTCAGCAGGCAGTACCTTCAATTTCAGCTACATGGTGTTGTATTTTCAAGTTTCCTTTGTAGTTCACATTTTGAAAATACTCAGTAGCAGTACCTTCAGTTTCAGCTACATGGTGTTGTATTTTCATGTTTCCCCTGTAGTTCACATTTTGAAAACACACAGTAGCATTAATTATTGGTGAGAAATACACATTTATTAACCAGGTACCAACACAGTGTTCTTTGGGCCATTGCCCTTCATTCATCCTTTTTGGATTAATCTTTATGGCAAAGAAACTCATGCAATCAGGTAATGACATACTCTGATGTTGACAATCCAACAGATGGCTATTGAAACCACTCCTACTATGGTAACCTCTCCATAGCATTCACAGTGAGCCCACTGAATAAGGGAGTCATTACTGCTACACCTTATACTTATCATAAAGCAGTTATTTATTTATTTCCATTATTGCGACAACAAATTTATCAAGGAAACAAACTCATTCAGATGTTAGCATAAGATTCCCTATTTTGTGGAGCAGAAGTCTTGGTCAGTCTTTAGTCAAGATTACATATGGCTCTCATTACATGTTTTTGTACTGTAAATAACTTTTGCACGTTATGTTTTACTGACCACCGTTACATGTCACATCAAACAAGTGATGTATACAAAGTAAAAAATAAATAAAAGTCTAGTTTGTTTTAATGTTAAATATATTTACTTTCTACTTTTTTTTTAAATTGTCATAAGTATACTATTTCGTTCCTAGTTTCCTGTTTATTCCTAATCATATTAATTAATTATCTTCAGATCGTCTGTTACTGGATATCACTACTGTCAGATTAATGTGTAAATCATTGGAAGTATAGTTTCCTATTTTAATTGGAGTAATCTTGTTTGTTGCAAGTAGTATTTTAATAAACTAATAGAAACTGAAAGTGTTGCACTGCAGACACCTTGACCAAATGCTACCAAACTATTAATACAGTATTTCTGTAGCCAAGGGACATGTTGAATAAAAATTTAATCCCAGTGCAAATTTATTTTTAGTAGAGATAAAAAGCCATTCATACAGATGAAGAATGATGTGAACACATGATCTCAATGGGTGTGTCTAATTTTGTTGGAAATTTTTAAGTGGGGATTGCAACACAGCATTGCTAGAGGACTTGCAAGTACAGCATAACACCATCTTTCAGACTTTGAGAAGGGTGGAATTACTGACGTGAGAGACTTGGGAGTGTTATGCCGACAGATTGCACAGAGTGTTATGCCGACAGATTGCACAGATAGTTGTCTGTAATGTAATGAATACAAAACAAGTAGTAACAAGATGGGCTTAGGTCAACATGGCGACTAGAAGAATGGGCACTAGTACTTTCAGAAAGTCTACACAACAAGGCGAAAGTAGGATTGTTTGGCTGGCTCTGACAAATCGCCAGATGATAACAGCTGAAATCCATGCAGAAGTTACGGGCAGCATCACCCACAACCACTGAGAACAACTTAGTAAAGGGTTGGTTGGCATCTCGAGTTGCCATACACTGTTTACCATTGACCAGTACCACAGACAACACAGACTTCCATGGTGTAGAGCAACCATTGACTGGGACATTGTGTGCTGTTTAGTGACAAACCTCACTTCAGCTCATGTGGTGAATTGTGTTTTATTCATCTCATGACGTACATCTGCAATCCATTTTGTTTGCATACAGAAGACATGTCAAAAATATATAATACAGTTACAATAATTTTTACAGTAATAAATAATGTTGTTGTTGTGGTCTTCAGTCCAGAGACTGGTTTGATGCAGCTCTCCATGCTACTCTATCCTGTGCAAGCTTCTTCATCTCCCATTTCCTACTGCAACCTACATCCTTCTGAATCTGTTTACTGTATTCATCTCTTGGTCTCCCTCTACGATTTTTACCCTCCACGCTGCCCTCCAATACTAAATTGGTGATCCCTTGATGCCTCAGAATATGTCCTACCAACCGATCCCTTCTTTTAGTCAAGTTGTACCACAAATTTCTCTTCTCTTAGCACTACAATAAATAATAACAGTATAAGGATATTTCTTGGAATATGTATCCAGCTCAAACTTCCAGTTTGTCCTGTGTGAATTCATCAACCGAGTAATAACACTTCAGTGTAAGTACCTCATGTAGCTTTCTTTTAAGTGAACCTAAATTCATCTGCATCAACTTGTTCCCTTTTAATTTATTACAAATTTTCATTCCCATTTATTGAGGTCCCTGGGCAATACTGAGGGGGGGGGGGGGGGCATAAAATTTTCTTTGTTTCTAGTATCATGTAAATGGACAAAATGCTTTCCCTCAAATAATTCATGGCTGGTGTACAAAAATATAATAAACTCATATATGTATAAGGATGACAGAGTTAATATTTTAAGTTTTCTAAATACTGGTCGACATGGTGCTTTGTGATTTGCAATGCTCATATTTCAAATGATATTTTTCTGTATTTTTAGTACCTGCACTATGTTTGTCAAGTTACCCCAAAAAACAATACCATACCTAATAATGGATTCGAAGTAGCTTCTATATGCTACTTCTTGTGTGTCCATGTCAGCTGCAGTTGATAATATTTGCATTGCCAATGCAAAGCTGCTCAGTTTGTTTGCCAAGACGCAGTGGCAGTCACTTCAGCTGAAATGTGTTATGTAAAATTTTAGTATCCTGTATTTTCTTTGTTATTTAATTAACTTTGTTTTTCCAGCTTCATCCGGCAAGATACTTATAAACTTAGTAGCAATGGCTTGCACCATTGATGAACAGGAGTCTAAACCATCAGTTAATATACAAAAGAAAGGTGAACCTGAACAAGTCACAGGGGATTCTACTCAAATTCCCAGCAGTGTGCAGGCAGTTGTTGGCACTGATGGTGGAGAAGATACAGCTTCATCCTGCAAGGCAGAAACTAAATGTCACAATGAGCAGTCTTCATCATTGCCGTCTACTTCTGATTCATACAGACGGTCTGGATGTAAAGTGGAATATTCTAATGTTGTAAGGAAAGGTAGTCCTTCTCAGAGTTTAAATAACAGTACACGTGCATCATCTTCCACTGACGAAATTCAGGAGCAGCTATCATCACATGTTAGTAACAACACTGACGCTTGTTCAGTATTGAATGTTGGTGAAGGTTCTGATCTTGTTGAAGCCATTCCAGAAGTGCCATTAGCGGAATATCTTGATGATGCTGTTGTTCCACAAGGTTTTAGCCCACCGTCACGAGAAAGCTCTCCAGACTTTGAAGTGGAAGAGTGATTGAAGTGGGAAACTGAATGAAGATTTTGACATTGTATGTTTGTAATATTGATTCATATTGTTTTAGCTGTTGTTATCATATAAATTCATATAACGAAGGTGTGGCTCTCTTTTGAATGAGGAGCAATTTTGTGTCTAGCTACGTCAATGTTTTGAGTAATTGCTATATTGTTAGTTCTCTATTTAGTATTTTCTAGCACTTTTCTGTATTTCAGTACCTTTTAAGTGCAACTATTTATTTTCGAAGCTTTTAACATCACTAGTGTTATTTCCATGTCTGTGGCATTTTTGGCATCATGAATAAAGTGGAATGTGACTGAAGGAGAGACTGGAGGTCAGATAACTTATGCACTACAATATACAATATAATTACAAACAAATTAATTTGTGATGTCTGTTTATTTTATTAATTAGATAGGTTATTATTTGATTTAGAAACTTAATTGTCTTCTCTGCATCTTTCTTGTGTATAAGAAGTCAGTAGTAATAATAACAATAACATGTAATAGTGTAGTGGTTTGGTGGTTATGTAATGTAAGGGAGGTATTGAAAAATCATAATATTTAATAGTAGCAGATTGATTTTATGTGATGTAATTGCATTGTAAAACACCCCAATGCCTTGTAAATTCTTTAATTTGTGTCTGTAGATATAGGTGTGTGTGCAAAATTTCTGTGTTATTTTCGGCTTGAAACCACTATCCATTTGTTATAGCACTGTATATATGAGATTTGTTTGTGAAGTAGTCAGTGACATATTTTTTTGTCATACGAGGTTTCTGTAATAAATATGGCCTTTGACTGGAATTGTTTGTTTACTAAACGATTTTCAATGCTGCCTTGCTGATACCAGTAATGGTAAAACTATTTTAAGGAGTGTATCTAACTGAAATACCAATTCCTATTAATTATGTATAGTGGTACAGATAAAATGAAAGGACTTTAAGTACCAATGGAATAATGTGCCATTGATATGCATGTCTTTGTGTGTCACGGGAGCTCTGTTGCTCAGTGACTGAACAAATTTACTCTCCTAAAATATCTTATGTGGCTGTGTTTGTAACAAGAATCGCTCACCAAGGTGAAGAAGGGCAGTCTTACTTATCACAATGTTATCATTATGTCCAGTTTATTTTCAGAGCTTGTTTGTGCCTCAGAACTTACATTTATTTTCAGGTTTGGCTGGATTTGCCAGTTTATGTGCTACTTTACAAAAATGTCAGTATATTTTCCTACTGCAAGTCTGGCTGATATTCAGACAATGGTGCATCTCAGTGGGCATGACATTGATAATGTCTTGTACATGGATGACTGATAAAATGGTTCATGGCATGAATGTGCCACTAGAACTTAAGTTCAAATTTGTGAGTTATTTTAAGCTCTTTGTACAATGAGGAGTTCTTGAAATTTTACTCATCATTAATTCCAGACTTTCTGAGAGGGAGAATTTAGAATTACATTATCTATCAGAAAAGAAAACTCAGTCACTCCTGACACTGAAAGAACATTTGAATCTTGTCTTGATTTTTCTTGTTGCTTGCCTAACTGCTTGAAACCTGTGACAGCATGCCATTAGGCAAATGTGTCTCAGAAGATACTATGTTAATAATCTCCTATTCCTTTAAATTTTAATGACTCGGGACCTACCACCAACGTAAGATTTCTAAACAGGTGATATTGGGTCAGCCAATAAAACAGAAAAACGCACCATGACAAAATGATCTCATTACCTTATAAACTTTAAAATGCTGAATTAGCCACTTGAAATATGACTTCCTGAGTGGTAAATGGATCCCCAGATCTTGTCTGATATCAATCATCTTTTTTTTCCCTTGTCCTTTGTGATAAATCTTCTGTTAATTTAGAGTTACAAATGAGTTTTCTATTCCCTTAAGCCTTATCAACCTCTGCTCCGTAGAGGAGGCAACGTTAAATAGGAGAAAATTAAACAGGAAGGGCAGGTCACTCACCCTAGGATTAGAGAGAGCAATAAGGTTAAGGTGGGTCTCTTTCATCTAAGGTCTGCGTGACTTGCCTTTCTTCTTCAGCCTTCCGCAGGATGTCCCTCTTCCCTCCTTAACGAAGAAACTATTAGTTCTGAAAGCTTGTTAGAGACCAAGTGAGATGATGCAGTAGTTAGCACACTGGGCTCACATTCAAGAGGATGATTGTTCTAATACCCATCCAGTTTCAGGATTTCCACAATTTCCTGAAACCACTTAACACAAATGCTGGGATGGTTCCTTTGAAAGGGCATGGCCAATTTCCATCCTCAGTCTTCCCTCATCTGAAATTTGTGCTCTGTTTCTAATGACCTCATTGATGATGGGATGTAAACACTAGTTTAGCGAAACTAGTATTTTTTAGTTAGATTATATGTCCTTTTTACTTTTATAAGTATCTGTTAGCAATACGAAACATTCCACTTCTGAAGGTAGGTATTGGCCACCAATAGTAAGTATTTTAATTGTTCTTGAAGCTCAAGTCCTACATGTCTCAGAAGAAGCGTTGCCCCTCCATCATGTTCTCGAATATGTAGAAATTTTTTATGATGAATAAAGCGATTCACCTTCCAAATGAAATGCACATTAGAAGTTTATAGAAGACTCTTTGCAGAAATTGGTGTGGCCACTCGTTGTTAGTACCCTGGCATAGAGGGTATGATAGTTTTTCTGCTTATTTCCAGATTGTTCTATTCCAGCTATTATTCTTCCAATTTTTCCCTTTACTGTGATGAAGAAATTGTTTAAGTTTCCGAAAGCTAGATATTAAACTGTGTTTTTTAGCCTTTGTGTCTACTTCCCTTACTCCAGCTGTTCTCCTTTCAGTTGTCAGTAGATTTTCATTCCTCATAGTTTTCAAATATTGTTTCTATTAAATTCCAGCTTTCATTTTAAAATAATTAATATACATCACATCAATAAACAAATTAATTCCTTAAGATTTTTTAAACTATGTCATATTAAATATACTTTAATCACTTCCTTTAGTTCGCACCATTTTTAAGTAAAATTGCAATAACCACTTTCATTAAAAATACATAAAGTGTTTGGTCTACTTTATTATAACTACTTCAGAGCTTATAATGCATCAAAATGAATATCCTGTAAACAAATGCCAACATTTAAATTCATTTGCTTTAATGTAGAGGATGCAATTTAATGTTCATGTTTTACATCAGAGAAGAAGAGGTACGATACAGAGTGACAGTACATCAATTCTTTACAAATTAGAGGAGCATCATCAATATTTCCATTTATATTGATATACAATCCATGTATAAAAATATAACAATCAAACTATTTTTAAAAACAAGCTTCTACACAAAGAAATTAAAGAGTTTGCAACACATTTATATACAAAAAGAGATTCATCTAGTGTTGCAATGTTTACTGTTCCACAACCAACAGAGCAGAGGTTACCGGAAGCCAGGATCCTTGTGCTGCTCCACCCGTGAACGCTCCAACAATGTCTGCAACAGCACCAGTGTAGAAAAAAGTAGTACTCTTACAAAGAAACAGACGATTATGTTTGAGACATTGAAAAAGCTGTGCCTCAGTGTACATATGGTGATGCACCTTTCAGTGACAGCAGTTCCTAAAAGCAGAAAAACCAAATAATAATAGAGATAAACTGAAGATAAACCCAAAAGCAGAAGCAGTAAATACAACAGAAGGAGATATGTAAGCCCATAACGAGTTATAACAAATTAAAGAAAGCAAAGAAACAAGTAATCCTTAGCAAATTAGCAGAAAAATGTGTAGTAATTCTGCTTACATGAACCCCAATGCCCTGAAGGGTAAATCCTTGCCGAAGCGTGGTTAGACTTCGAAACATGGCCCCAACAGGATCCTTTTGGAAAACAAATACAGATTTCACAAAATGATTAGATATTAGGAATCTTGGATTGTTTATGCATAACTGAAACAATAACTTAAAACAGTCATATACCCATTCGCCTACAATGAAAGCCACAGTTGTCATGGCAGTTTTATTTATTGCACTGCAGTGATGGGTACAGCCATCAAGTGCTATGGGCACATAATGAATTTCATGTGTAGTTCATTGGTTTTTTATTATAGTTTTGTGGACATACCAGTAGGAGGCATATTTGTAAAACTAAACCCACAATCCAAGCTTAGAAGTATTTAATTGCTTTGGGAGTTTAGTGAGTGATAGCTCTTTTCTGGCCATACGAAAGAGAAGCTGTGACAATTTGCCGATTTTTGAAAGAAATTGATTTTTTAGGGGTTCAGGCAATGATGACTGTAAATGATACGATGAAAAATGACAAATAGTATCATCCTTGACAATGGGGAAACAAAGTATGCAACAAAGAGTGCTCATAAAAGAAATGTGTGCTGATATGCCTATAAAATGTGTTGCAGACTGTTAAAAGGCAAATGATTGGATTTGGAACAGTGTAGTGAATTGTCCTGAAATTGACACCTGCTCTTTGATATCTGAAATAGGAACTACAGTTCTCTGAAGTTTGGGGTGAAATACTTCAGAATTTAAATCAAATAAATTTCTGACAACACCATTTTTTTAGCCAATTCCATGAGAAACAACCTTTTATGCATCCAAAATATAGCTTTCTGATTCCAGTGACAACACAAGCTAGTTTCCTGTAACAGTGGATGAACTGAAAGGCATGCTTTCCACTTTGCATCCTTATGTCACAGCAATGAAAACTTAGGAAGTAAAGCCAGTCTTTCACAGTTGTTTGGTAGATTTCAAA
Organism: Schistocerca gregaria; assembly: GCF_023897955.1. NCBI lineage: Eukaryota > Metazoa > Arthropoda > Insecta > Orthoptera > Acrididae > Schistocerca > Schistocerca gregaria. The sequence continues at coordinate 428,638,304 of NC_064922.1, forward strand.
GTCGTATGTTCCAGGAAGAAATGTCAACATCGATGAAATTTATGGTCAGAGTTTTGTAAGTCTTCCAAAGAGAGCTAGATTTAGTGTAAAGTTGTATAAAGTATATTCTCCAGGAAACGGATGCAGTCATAATCTCAAGATATGTACTGGAAAGAAAAAGGAGAAAGTAGTGATTTGGCTGTCAGATTTCCAGTCATTGAAAAAGTTGTGCAGTGGGATTGGGGGAGGGAGGGGAGATGTTCTTCTATTATCAGTGCTTCGTAATAGACCATCGTATGCTGAGCTGCTTAAAACTGAAAGTACAAAGTTTGTACACAGTTGTTTTATTGATTACAACCAAGTAATGAATGGGGCTTAATATATGATCAGCATCTATCTTCTTATCCTCTAATGAGAAGATTTGTCAAGAGGTATAATGTGCTATATTTACACCTTCTTTACAAAACAAAACTGAATGCAAACTTTGTTTGAATCCAGCACCTAAGAGCACTAAGTTCTGGTATAATGTGCCAGAGCAATCCTTGAAGGATGTCATCATCTCTTACTACATCTGTAAGCAACAACCAAGAAAAACAGGAAACCCAGGCAGTGATTGGGGACAAATACTTCATGTGGACAAATACTTTGTGTAGCATATATTAAATTACTTTGTGTGAATGTTTGTCATATTGTAAATCCTTAACAATATTCTGTAAATAGTTGTGTGTACATGAAAAACAAAGTATATAGTGAAAATTATCATAATCATAAGGCAAATTTTATTTCAAAAAGTTGTAGGCGAATGGGTCAAAACTATAACTACTGTATCAGAGATGACACACAACATTCCAAACATACGTCAACAATTTATTATCATTCTTGTAACTAGTAATATTGCTCCAAAGTCATGAATATTTATAATTAATTCTTTGTTTATATGTAGGAAAGTTCAGGTAGAATGTAAAAAGTTTAGGAGTCAAGGCCACCACTATCCAAAAACCAGAGGCATTGAGTGAACAACAGATTTCACAGTAATTGTTGTTTTTTAGTTAGAGTACAAACAGACAGACACAAACACACACCCACACACACCTGTGCCCATACATAATGACAGTTGGGTGTACAATACCAGTGCTGGATTTTGGCAGGTGGACTAGTTTGGGGTGGGGGTTGTGTCAGGTGGAGTGGGTAGAGGTGGGGAGAGGTATGAGGCAGGGAGAGAAGTTGGGGGGGGGGGGGGTGAGTAGCTAGTGACTCAAATGGAGGCAGCCAGTTTACCAGGTAGGGATGTGGGTTGGCATGTGCATGGGCTAAGCATGTAGTGCTCTGTTACCAGAGTCTGTGTGGAACAACACATGTTGAGTATGACAAGGGGATGTGAATTGGCGGGGGTAACAGGATAGAGGAAGGAGAAACTGTTGGGTGGAGAGTGTGGGACATTGGGTTATTGTAGATTGAGACCAGGATGACTACAGGAGAAAAGCATGTGTTGTGAAGATAACTACCATCTGCCATCTGTGCAGTCCAATGAAGCTGGTGGTGAAAGCAAAGATCCAGATGGTCTAGTTTGTGAGGCAGCCATTGAAATTGAGCATGTTGTGCAACTTTGTTCTTGGCAACAGTTTGGTAATGGCCATTTCTCCTGGTGGACAGCTGGTTTGTAGTCGTACTGACATATAAAGCTGTGCAGTGTTTGCAGCAGAGTGTGTATATAACATGGCCATTTTCACAGGTGACCCAGCCTAACAGGGTAGGGTAAGCCTGTGATAGAACTGGAGTAGGAAATGCTGTGTGGGTTGATTGGGCAGGTTTTGGAACTTGCTCTTCTACAGGGATATGATCCCTGTGGCAAGGGGTTGGTAATGGGAGTGGCATAAGGATGGATTAGGATGTTGCATAGATTGGGTTGGTGACAAACATCACTTTACAATGAGTGGGAAGGATCTTAGATAGGATGTCCTCATTTCAGGACATGATGATAAATAGTCAAAGCCTTGATGAAGGATATGGTCATCCATATTGGATGACAAGAAGGGTGGTCTTTGTAGCTGATTCTTGGGGGTGGTGGAGGGATAATATGGCATGGGAAATTTGTTTGCAGACGAGCTCTGTAGTTCTGTCAATGAAGGCCTTCATGAGACCTCCAGCATACTTGACAAAGGAGTTCTCATCACTACAGGTAAATTGTCCATATATGGACAGGCTGTATGGGAAGGATTTTTTGGTGCGGAAGGGATGTCAGCTTTCGGAATGAAGGTGCTATTGATGGTGGTTTTAATGTGGACAGAGGTGTAGATGGAACCATCAGAGGGGTGGAGGAATGTCCAGGAAGGTGACACTGAGTTTAGGAGGATAAGGTGAAGCAGATGGAAGAGATGGTGTTGAGGTTGTGAAGGAATGAGAATAGGGTGTCTTGGCTCTGAGTCCAGATCTTAAAGATATCGTCAATGAATCTGCACTGGAGGTTGCCATGTGGGTGCTCATGGCTGTGCTCCAACCAGTTGCCTGAAACCTTGTCACCCACATCAAAGATACTGACCACTTCCTCACTGACTCTCCAACATCCCCATCCCTTTATGCTCTGGGTCCCCAGTTATCGCTGTTGAGGCCACCTCCCTGTACACCAACATACTTCGTGGCCTTGCTGCTATCATACACTACCTGACCAATGTCCTTCAGACTCCAAATCCCTAAACCATTCCTTATACAACTTACCATATTGATCCTGATGTACTAGTTTTCCTTTGAAGGGAATCTACACAAACAAATCTGCAGCAGTTGTGGGCTCCCACAAGGCACTCTCCTATGCCAGTTTGTTTATAGGCCATGTAAGGGAAACCTTCATAGCCTCCAAAAACTCCCACCCCCAGCCTGTTTCAGTTTTATTGATAATATATTCATGATCTAGATTCAGAGCCAAGACACCCTATACCCATTCCTTCATAACTTCAGCATCTTTCCCATCTGGTTCACCTTGTCCTCCTCAGCCTAATGTACCAACTTCCTGGACATTGACCTCCATCTGTCTGATAGCTTAATCCTCACCTCTGTCCACATTAAATCCACTAATCCCAGACAGTACCTGCATTTCAACAGTTGCCATCCCTCCTGTACGGCCTGGCCATCCAAGGATAACATATTTGCAGTGACAAGAATTCCATTGCCAAGTATGCTGGATGTCCCATGAAGGTCATCACAGACAGACACTACCCCCTAATCTAGTACACATACAATTTCCCATGCCATATCCTCACACACCTGTAGTCCTCTCACCACCCCTACGAATCAGCTACGTCATCCAGTATCACCCTGGACCAGAACAACTAAACCATAACCTTCATCATGGCTTTTATTATTTATCATCATGCCTGAAAATGAGGGACATCCTACGTGACATCCTTTCCACTCACCGTAAAGTGGTGTACTGCCATTCACCCAACTTACACAACATCCTAATCTGTCTTTGCACCATTTCCACTCCCAAACTCCTGCCACAGGGATCATATCTCTGTGGAAGAACAAGCTGCAAGACCTGCACAATCAACCCACATAGCACTACCTACTCTATTTCAATCACAGGCTTACCCTCCCCCTTCAGAGGCTGGCTACCTATGAAAATGGCCATGTCATATACCAACTCTGCTGCAAATGTTGCACAGCTTTGTATGTCAGTATGACCATCAACCTGCTGTCCATCAGGATGAATGGTGACCATCAAACTGTTGTCCCAGTGGCACAACATGCAGCTGGGCATTACATGCTCAATTTCAATGACATACTTCTCTCCTGTAGTAGTCCTGGTCTCAATTTCCAGTAACCTACTGTCCCCTCACTCTCCACCCAACAGTTTCCAATTCCTGTATTTTCTTACCCCCTGCCAATTCACATCCTCGTCACCCTCAACATGCTCTGCTTGCTACCAATTCAGACAACAGTGTGTTAGATGCCTAGTATCTGCACCTGCCACCTCTCCCTCCCATATTCCTAGGTGGTAAACTCTACTCACCACCAATCCCTCTCCCTGGCTCCTGACCCTCTGTCCCGCTACCCTCTCCACCATAACCCAGTGTTCGTGCCAAAGTGCAACACTGGTGTTGTACATCCAACAGATACCATGTAGAGGGCTTAGACATGTGTGTGGGTTTGTGTATATGTGTGTGTGTGTTTACAGCTCAAGAAAGGGTTGCTGTGAAAGCTTGTTTTTTATGTATGTGCTTTAACAATAAGGCAATGCTTCTGCTTTTTCGTGAGTGGTCTTCTTTATTCCTAAGGTGTATATAATTACTGTCTCAATTACATTAATTTAGAACGAAATATACACAAGTGAAAAATCAAGAAAAATATGCAATAATATAAAGGAATGCTGAAATTCAGTTCTTCTCATTCTTTGAGTTTATGTCAATACAGAAACGTACAGAATAGTAAACGTAACAATTCTCATGGCGCGCTCATCTGGGGAATTAGTTTTCTAAATGAAAATGGGGGAAACAACCACAGACCAAATTAGTTAACTCTAAGCAGCTGTAAGGAGAAACAACAGTTGATTTTGTTTTCTGACAGTAGATTTCGTTACCTGAATTAATCTTGAATAGGAAGAAAGAAGGGCAGTAAGATGACAGAAGTAGTAATGAGGAATAATATGTCACCAGCTATTCTATGTCATATAACAGATAAAAGACAATTAATTCTTAGAAAACTTATGAGTTTGAAATATAGTTTAATGTTACTTTTGCTTTATATGCATAAAAATACAGCAGGTGTTTCAAGAGGAACAGTAAATATTTTGAGAGGTGGTAGTTCAGAGTAATTTAATTAAAACATACTATAACAGGTGTCCAATTTCTATTGATGACAGAGATACAGCTGTTAGAATGTAACCTAAACAGTTTCTCACAGAAGGTATTTAGCAAAAACAAATTATTGGGTTCAAAGTTGACTTTCATAAATTTTGCATTTGGCTTCAGTGCACTTTTGAGATTGCTTGACAACACCATGAGTAGCTCATCAGAGGACACATTGGCATTTTCTTACGAGGGCAGCACTACTCATAATCACAACAGTAAAATTGTCTCTGATGTTTGTTTTTTCTTTGTAGACTTTGCCTTTAGGCCAACCCCACAGACAAAAGTGCAGAGGGATAAGATGCAAGGTCTTGGTGGCCATGAACCATGACCATATCTGCCAGCCCATCTGGGAAATTCTAGGTTTATATAAGATGTCACCTGATGACAAGAATATGTAGGAGCCCTGTCAGCATGGAAGAACATACCCTTCCTTTTTTCCAGTGAAACTATTCCAGCAGTGCTGGATCATGAGGGTGGTTTTAGGAAAGTGTAGATTATGGGGCCCTGGAAGACAATGCAGTTACACAGCTGGTCCGATCAACTGATTGTCTGCCATACCACACCATACATTTACAGAGAAGCACTATTGAATATGTTCCTCCATAGAGGCCTGTGGGTTGTAATCAGACAAGTGATGTGTTTTACTGGTACCATCATGAGTGAAAATAGCTTCATCAGTAAACAGTATTAATAGGATAATTCATCAACATGCAATTAGCAGACAACAAATTGTAAATTCCACTATATTTTTAACTTCTTGTTAAATGTAACTATTTCGCTGTGACATACAAATGCAATACTTCCAGTTGTAAACATTCTATATGTCATCATTTTTGTTTGTTTTTATCTTCTGTAGAAGTAATATCGCTTAAATCGTGATGTTCACTTGTCACCTGATGATAGCCTAAAAAATTCCAAAAGCCGCTTCACAACCAAATAAATATAACTGTGTTGAAAATTAGGAAATTGTTTCATGTTTAATATTGTTATCGTACTCTGTGAAGCACTGACAACAAATTCAAATAATGTTATAAGAAATGTTTAATATGAATTAGTCTATACTACTGTCTACTAAAATATTTACTATTTGTCCTGAAACATCCTCTGTATTATGTGAATCAGTGTTTTGCAGAACACAATTTTCCTTTAGAACCAAGTATATAGTACTCTGTTTGTGTCATAATAAAGTAGCTTTTACCATGTTTAGAACTGGACTTAAATAAAAGTAAATATCAGTATTTTATCAAAAAACTACCTGTGATTTCTCTCCCTTGATCTTGCAAGCCCTTCAAGTGTAATACCATTCTTCTGAGAAAAATTATGGTCTGGATGTCTTCATGTATGATTCCTACTTGTCATGTATCTATTTCTGTTCAAGTGAACCATCTAAGAGCAAACCTTTAATTACATGCAAGGATCAGAGATTTTTGTGTAAACCCTTATTGATTCATGCAACAAATACGTTCATTGGTGTTCTTCTTTTTCTATGTGGCCTCAGAAATACCTGTGGTTCCTTCAGCATGATTGTTATTCTGTCTCTACCCTCTCCTGAAATCAATTTCAAACAGTATCACATGTGGAAGTTTGGGTTGGTCAGGGGAGAGTGCATAGTAGCCGAAGTGGTCAAGGTGACCACTCATGATAAGTGGGAAATTTAAGTTGGTGCTCTGGTCTGGCACAAACTTTCTTATGGCACTATAGTGTGTTTAAAATTAGCTGTGATTTTTGACAGTTCAGTGCAGAGCTAGTCAAAGAAAGCATAGTTGCCAGTGTGTGCTGAACGCGTCAGCATTTGACCATACAGTAATGCCAGGCCTGCTCAGCACGTAACCTGTCAGCTGTGCAAGCTGGCCATTCTGCAGTCTTTTTCAATCAATTTTAAAGAAACTATACGGTAATAAACTCTGAGTCTCACACATCTTATAGCTTCATTCGCCAGTTTCATGTTGAATTACCTGTCATTTCGTTAATGGTCATTCTTTTGTAATATATCGGTATTAGCTAAATTACTGCAAGAAATTCTTAAAACTTTCAATGTAAAATAGGGTTGCTATGAATTTGCGTTTGATGCATGTTAAGTTGTATGTTGCGGCATACGAAATTTAGGTAACAAATTAAATTGGTGTTTAAAACTCGAAGGATATCACTATCTGTCTCCAGTGTTGAGAAAATGGAATGTATGTAAAAGGCTCCATCATGAAAGCACTTGCCAGCAAAAGAGCCAAAATGAGACATTCATAAGTTCCTCGTATCTCACAAACGGTCTGAGATATCGAAACAAGATTTTGGCAAATGACAGTACGCAAAAAGAAGAGTATTTTGCCATATGATCTGTATGTGAAACTTTCATATCTACCACAATATTCAAGCAAGAGCAGATTTTCGTTTAATGAAATAATGTAATTTTGAAGGAGCATCAATAGCCTGTGAAAAGACGGAATTGCTGGTGGGTTTTGCAAAAACGTAAGTGAAGAAGCTGCATGTTTATATTGAAAAGGATTTCCTCACAACTATTGATATGTCCTGCTCTCAGTTGCTAGTTCAGAAATATGCTGCTTTAGGATTCTGCCATAATTTCAACTGAATTAGAATGTTAGTGAGAAATATACCTGTAAACTCTGCTGTATCTAGGCAAAAGAAGTGATGTTAACACAGCAACAAGAGATATAGTGTGTCACTTAAAATGTGACACAGTCCTTTTATGAATCCATGTCTCCTTAACTACATTCTTGGTATGGCTGACAACTTGAAACCAGTCCTGTGATATAACATTTGCAATGATTTCTTTTGTCAGCATTTCGACCTCACTGAGTTTAAATTTCTTGTTGTTTTGCACCACATTAATTTTCGCCTAGGCCCATATATTCTCAGTTGGATTAAAAAGAGCATGATACGGAGGAAGCCTGATTAAACTCTACTCTTTAGCGTTAGCCATTTCGATGACCTGGTAATGTGGAGTTTTTAGCTTGTACAGTACTACAAGTTCCATTAACTTCACCTTACAGAAGCTAGGTTCAATTTTATCCAGTCAGACATTTCTTTGTACCCAGAAAAAAATAGCTATATTCCTCCGCTGCATCGTTAAAGCTTTATCCATTGCATCCATCAATTGTCAAATTGGGAGGAATATTTTGCAACAGAATATTATATTTACACCTGGTGAACATGTCCTTGGAGAACCCCTTTAATTGCGAATATCATGTTCATGTGTGCTGCACTGTTGTTATTAATGCAACTCCAACATCGAAACACTCATTTGCAATATCCTGATGACTGTAGAACAATGCAACACCAGAAAATATCAATTTACAGCGAGAGCTGATGAACATAGGTGCCTCTAATGCGTGACACCACATGTTACTACTTATCCACAGTGTAGCAACAGGGACGCCTAATGAATCGAACTGCTGGCGGTATGGCAGGGAAAGCCGGCTTGCCATTGGTGTTACCTCGTCAATGGAATCATGTCCTCTACGGTGAGAGAAATGTCAAAAGTTGCAACTAATTTTAAATGCACTATAACAGGTAGTACAGGGAGGGGCAAATAAAATTGGCCTGGATGAGCAGATACGATTGGATGGGAATGTATGCTTATAACCATATCCCATGACATGCACACCACGTGATCCAAACCAGTTCAGAGTGTACTGCAGGCTGTGTCAGTTGGAGTGTGGCAGCGCAAAGGGGACGATGGTACTCACAGTGGAGCAGCAGGTGTTCATTGTGGAAAGTTACCTGACAACAGAGTGTATATATACACAAAACAGCTGATGTTGAGGAATTTGCAGTCAGCAAATATATTTTGAAGTAAAGCCATTTTGGGTTTTATGCTGGTCTTTGTAGTGATCAAGCAATATTGTCTTTTCACAGTCAAGTTTTGAAGGCCATTAAAAGAAATGTTTCCAATAGGCATTTTTTGTGATTTCTCAAAAACTTCTGGTTGTGTAAACCACCAAATCCTTTGGAAAAAGACTGATATTATGTTTTAGGTGGTAAGTTTGCTTGCGGCTTCAGTCCTGTCCAAAGGAACAAGAGCAGACTGTAGTACTGAATGGCTCATCTTGAGAACTCATGTCATCTGAGTGGGCCGCCTTAAGTTATGGAGTGCAAAGTGGCTTGTTTTGGGTATACTGCTAATTCTTGTTTTCATGAACTAACTCCTTTTTTTGTTCTGATTCAAAAAGTAAATTTACCCCTTTTGTCATAAAAACCTAGAACAAAGTTTTAATTGAAATCTTAAAATTGTTCTCTTCAAATGGTCCCTTAACCAATGTTGATAAAATCTATTACATGAGGTTCCATTCACCACAAAGAAATCTTGAAGAAATTAATATAAAGTGTAGAAATCAAACAGTACAAAAAGTGGAGGATATAAAATTCCTAGGTGCTTAAGTAGACAGCAAATGTAATTGGTCAACTCACATCCTTCATCTTTTTAAAATATGCAACTTGGTTGTATTTGTGCTATGGGTTATTTCTTCAGTGGCTGAAGTAGATACTTCCTATTTTGTCTAGTTTCATTCATTAATTTCAGAAAGCAATCAGAATAATGAATGAGTGATGTCCATCATAGGCAGTGTTTCGATAGATGGGGATCCTTACCAGGTCCTCACAGTATATTTTTTCCTTGTTGACCTTTGTCTGTGATAGCTTTTCTATTTACAAAGACAGTAGCAAATATCATGACTACAACACAAGAACCAAAAACGGTAAAAATCTTGATCTGGGTGAAAAATGAGTTTATTACTCTAGCATTAAGCCATTTAATGCACTCCCATCACATATCAAATGTCTTCATAAACAGCTTCTAGAATTCTCAAAGAGTACCTATTAGAGAAATCTTTTTATATGACCTATGAATTGGTGAAAGAAAATGAATATCACTCCTGAAGCTACAGTTGTTTTAGAAAAAAATTTAAATTAATTTTATTTTGAGCACTAACATAGATAAACATGTAATCGAAAGTAGGGGCTATCTTTTTGCTTATGTGATTGATAATCTAGCAGTGTCTTCAGTTGTGTTTAATGAGTTTGTTTAACATATTTGAAGGTTTTTTCTGAGTGCTTTTTTCTTTGTTTTTGTGTTAGTTGTATTAAAAAAGTGTATAATACATATACCGCATTTATTCAATTGTGGATCTTAGTACCTACAAGTGGTGACCCTGATCATGGCAGCGAGTAAGCAAATCAAGAGTGGGATCACTTCATGTACTAACTTGGACACCACACCTCCAAAAACCTTATCAGCTGTTTCAGAAGACCTTCAGACTATTCTAGAACCAGTGTGAACTTTTGGCAAAGTACCGGGCAGTTCACATGTTGTGCAGCTTGTGAGTATTTCGCCACCAAAGTGCATCATGCCTCTGTCACTGCATAGTAACTTTGTTGCACCACATCAGCCTGATCTTTGGTTCTGGCTCCTTGAATTTTCCTTTGAAGCCTGTGGATGTTGTGCACAACAAATATACACACATCAAGAGCAGTGTGCTCCAACGAGTGTGCAAACCTATAGACATCCACATACGACAAGTGCTGCAAGGTGGAACTATTGATGATAAGGCCTGTTCCATTTTTTGGCATCACCTGCGATCACTGGTTGCCTGACCAAGGTTTCTCATGCCACGCACATACTGATTTGAATGGGCCAGTTACCTTTCACAGTGAAACACACAGTGATTCCAGTAATGCCTCACCTTTGACTTGCAATTTACTGATCACAGATCAACTTTACATATTCTATTACACAATGACATAAGTGGGCCCCCACAAACTGGACAACTCAGCATCATGGGTATGATCATGAACACTGCCACAAGGAAGCTTTTGACTGTTATAAGTTTTTATTACACTACTGCAATTTCAACCTTAGGCCATCATCAAGTGAAATTGAGGCTTTAAGACATGTCAATGCAATGTATAATGCAGCTTTGACATTTTCCAATGGAAACTTTGAAGAGCTTCTACAATTCCCACCAGCACTAAACCAGCCAGATGACTCAGTGCACAAGGTAAAATCAGACATCATACAAAACTGTGTTGGTATCCTTCATGCTCCAGACAACTGGCATGCAAATGCAGTCTATCTCCACTACATTATTGTAACATACTCCCTCATAGTGGCAATCTTTTTCTCAAACACTTATGAGGGCGCTATTCTTCACAGTGTTCCTATGTCATATCGGTTGGGTGTCACAGACATGTGCAACAAGGAGGTTTATTTAATTGATACAGGCTCAGATGTCAGTTTCCTCCCAGAAACATCAAAAAACCAGGCTCAGATGTCATGTAAAATGAAATTAATTTGTTTAATCATAACATTAAAAGGTTTAATACAGTTACAGATGAGCTTATTGTATGCCTAGAAGATGGATAAGTTAAATACGGGGGATTTTAGACTTGTGTGGACCTAGCATGGAAAAAGGAGGAGTTGCAACATTTGTAGAAGTTGGACACAAAGTCAAAACATTGAAACAAATAGTTTTTGTGTTGATTAGAACACAGAAGCATGTGCTTGTGTGTTGTTATTGTAGAATACTTCTCTGACAGTTGTAATGGTCTACAGATCCCGTCTAGGAAACTTCCAGGTATCTATGAGAAATCTAGAAGCATTATTGAGCTACTTGTCAGACAGGAAGGAACAGTTAGTAGTTTGTCGAAATTTCAATTTAGATTTCTTAAAATATACAGACAGGAAATATGAACTAGAATTATTATTTGGGTGTTTCAATATTATTTCAAGTAGTCAGTTTTCCAACTGATGTTCCGTGAAATAGTAGACACTAACTGATAAAATTTTTATAGACATTGCTCAGGCTGAAACAATTAATGTCTACCCAATTGCTAATGGACTATGCGATCAGGATGCAAAATTAAATATTATGGCTTTTTACAACATGGAGACAGGTTCATACAAAGCAGTGAGGTTTATTAATGAGAACAAAATTCAATGTTTTAAGAGCAAGCTAAAATGGACAGTATGGGATGAGGTATATGTATAAAGGGATGCTAATGTGAAATTCAATTTTTCAATAGTAAACTTGTATCAATATTTGAAAGTTGCTTTGCAAAAAAATTATCCTGAAGATCTATTTAAAAAAAGAAAAAAAAGTAAGTGGTGGATTACTAAGTGAATTACAATCTCATCTAAGAGAAAGAGGGAAATTTATGTAAAGGCCAAGTAACTCAAGATTCAACATTACTTGCATACTTCAAAAAATACTATAGTATTTTAAGGAAAGTCATTAAAATATCCAGAAATATGCATGTCCTGACAGAAATAAATACAGATAGCAAGATTAAAACTACATGGCAAATTATCAAACAGGAGACAACAGTCAGTCAGTGTACAAGATTCTTTTAACAATTAAACTAAATGACAATGGTGTGCCTGATAATTCACAAGTTGCAATTGCTTTAACTGTCAATTTCTATACATAGCAGCAAAAACATTATTAAATGGTGCACATGAAGAAGCAAGAGAATATATGAAAAATGTCATTCCACTAAACTTTAAGCAACTAGAAGTAGCTTCAACATCATGGAATTTCAAACAGGGTTCTGAAAAGTTTGTATAGCTTAATAAGTAATGTCCCTAGTGGTATATGCAATGCATCACTGGCACAGGGGATTTTTCCACTTACGTTAAAATATGCTATAATTAAACCACTCCATAAGAAAGACAGACTCTAACAATGGTGTCCAGTTTCCTTACTGACAAATTGTTCCATATTATTCGAAAAAGTAATGGACTTAAGAGAAATCGCACAGCTTTCTTAGTGTATCACAGTTTGGATTCCAGAAAGGTTGCTCAATTGAGAATCTTATTTATACATTCACTCAGTGAATATTACAAGCCTTAAATAATAATGTATCTGCCAGTTTGTATTTTCTGAGATCTCCCCAAGGCTTTCAATTGTAATTAATCACAAAGGGAGTACCACAGGGTTCAATTTTGGGTCTACTTTTATTCCATATATATATGTGGATGACCTCCCACTTAACATTCAACAGGCAAAATTGGTAATTTTTGCAAACCATACTAGTGTCATTGTAATCCTGATAGAGAGAAAGCAACAGAAGAGTTACTAAATGATATTTTCCAAAGAATTATTAAGAGCTTCTCTTGAAGATGTCCGTCGCTGGAAAAAAAAAGAACACTACATTCAGTTCTGTGCAACAAATAGTCATACCAATGATTGATATAACACATGAGCAGGTGTCAGTAAGTAGGGTAGAATGCTCCAAATTTTTGGGTGTACATATTGATGTAAATGTGGACTGGAAGAAGCATATTATGGAGCTAGTCAAACAATTAACTTCAGCTCTTTTTATTCTTGATATAATTGTTAATCTTGGAAACAAACATTCGTCCTCCTTATAATGTTGTATGGAATAATTTTTTGGGGTAATGTAATGTTGTATGGAATAATTTTCTGGGGTAATGTATCACTTAAAAAGAAGGACTGACTGCACAAAACTGAGCAGTAAGAATAATATGTGATGTTCACGCACAGATGTCATGTGAGGTACCTCTCCAAGGAACAAAGTATGTATTGAGATACATATTTTGGTTAATGAAATTTATCATAAATAATCCATCACAATTTGAGAGGAACAGTGGTGCACATACCTACAAAACTAGAGGGAAAAATGACCTTTATTACCCGTTGTTAAAACTGCGAGAGCCATAGAGGAGAGTTCAGTATGCAGCAATAAAATATTTTTTTTATCATGTGCACAATAACATGAAATGTCTGACAGGTACCGAAGCAAGTTTTAAATCTAATGCAAAACGATTTCTCCTGGGCAACTCCTTCTATCACTAACAAATTTGTATTTAAAAACTGGTAGCCAGTTAAAAAAAAGGAAAGAAAAAAAGAACATTTGTTTTAAGTGCAGTTACATGAGTAGGAATAAAATGATAATGTATTTGTTAATGTTAACACTGAATGAATTTTGTGTGACGAGGGCCTCCCATCGGGTAGACCGTTCGCCTGGTGCAAGTCTTTCAATTTGACGCCACTTAGGTGACTTGCGAGTTGATGGGGATGAAATAATGATGATTAGTACAACACAACACCTGGACCCTGAGCGGAGAAAACTTCAGACCCAGCCGGGAATTGAACCTGGGGCCTTTGGATTGACATTCTGTGGCACTGACCACTCAGCTACCGGAGGCGGACAATGTTAACACTAATCATGGATATAAATCCTGTAAACTGACACTCTTTGATAAAAGAATTGTTCAGATAATTTATGGCACAACTAACTAATTAAATTTGGTGCAGTTGTGAATTTAGGGTTTTCAATGGACTTTCCTAATCTCTGATGTTGCAGAGCCCATACTTATTTTGGATTTTCTCCACTGTTACAACTTAACTGTGTCCATACAGAATGCTACACTTCACAGGAACACTGGCACTGTACATGGTCTTGTGATAACTGTACAAGATGCTTTCTTATCAGCAGCAATCACACCTCCAGAGGCCTTCAGCATGTTGAGCAGTAGGCCCAAAAATACCATTGTCAAAGGAACTCCTTACCCTGTTGTCTAGCATTTGTGATTAAATTTCAAAAGTTACAATGGTGGAAGAACAGAAGATGCATTTACTTGAAGATAACGAGGCCCTATACACCCAGGCAGTGCCACAGCACTTGCTACAGCTCAAGAGGACCTACATCAACTCAGGGTTGATGTCACTCCGGATACAACCATGGACACAGCAGAAAGCCAGCCCCCACCACTGTTTGAAGCATGACATAACACTACACACCATATTTCCACTAGGCCGGAGGTGCCAGTTGAATAAAAGGCCTGTTGATTGCCTCCTGATAAGTAAGCTGCTGCAGAGGAAAAGTTTGGAGAATTGCTGGCAATGGGGGTTACCAGATATTCTGACAGCCCTCAGGCATCTGTCCTACATCTTGTTTAAAAGAAAGATGGCTAAAGGCATCCATGTGGAGACTAGGCACTAAATGCATGCACCACACAGGATTGCTATCCAGTCCTCCATTTACTTGATTTTATGGCCATTCAGGCCCCCCAAATACACTACTGGAAAAAGATTAGTACTCTCTTTTACAGGTTTCCAATTCACTTAAGTTTTATTGTTTTTAGAGAGCATATGGAGTACAGGAAATGTAATACAGATCAATAGCACAAGTGGTTCTTAGGTACCAGGTATCAACTCATGCTGAAACACCCATATTAGTATGTGGTGTAACGTCCATGGGCAGCAATGCAGGTGCTGATTCTGGCATCTGGTCAATCATACAGATGGCAAATACTGTCCTGGGATACGTTATGCCACGCCTGCTCAACCTGTTCATGTAGCTTTGTACGAGTGGTTGGTTGTTGAGTCACTTCTCATACCATCGTATCCCACACATGCTCAATTGGAGACAAGTCTGGAGATCATGCTGGCCAGGGAAGTTGCTGCATATCTTACAGAGCATGTTGAGTTTCACGGGCAGTGGTGGGTGAGGATTATCCTGTTGGAACAACACATCACATTCCTGCTGCAAGAACAGCAAAGAAATGGGTCTAAAAGTGTTCTCCACATACTGGGTGCAGGTTAGCATTTGCTCCAGACATACCAAACATGAACGAGATCTATGTTTTATCATGTTCTAGACAATAAGGACTGGGTGGTGCCAGTGTGTCTTGAATGAATGCACTCTGTGAGACACAGCTCACCAAGTCTACGCCATAACTGCATATGACCATCACTTCCATTCAGGCAAAATCTGTTTTCATTGCTGATGACCATGACATGCCATTATGTCTTCCAAGTGATCCTCTGGCTGCACCAGTTGAGATGAGCTAGAGGTGTGCATGTCCATAGTCCCAATGTTAATAGCTGGATTGCAAAAGTTCATGTTGATACATCTGGGCTCACAAGCCCTCTTATCTGTGCTGTGATATCTGTATGATCTGCCCTTACAATACAGTGATCCTGGTGGGCACCTGTGAATTGTGGATGTCCAGAACTTTTTCTATGAGCTTGAGAATGTTCATGTTACCACTGCTACCCACATCATTGCACAACTGATGCAGTATGTCCAGCTTGTATGGTAATTCTCTGAAAGGACCATCCAACCACTCAAAAGACAACAATCGGACCTCTTTCAAACTTTCTCAATGGCTGTGGGGAGCATGAATGCATCTCCATGGCATGGCTGCCTGCTTGTTTCACATGTTTGTACCAGATGGAGCCCTCTGGCTGTGAGCATTCCCTAGTCAACAACAGGCACAGATAGTACTCTGCCACTATACTATGGCATTGAAACCAGTATCAGTACATATACTATTCCCCATATACCATTATCGGATCAAAATTGATGAAATCTTTCTAGGTGTACTATTATTTATTTATTATAATTTTGGCTGTGTATTTAATGTTATTGACTTCCAAAACGCCTATCATCAAATTCCAGTAGCACCAGAGGATGTACAAAAGACAGCATTAATCACACCTATTGGCTTTTTTGAATATTGTACAGATGGCTTTTGGCCTTAAGAATGCTGCACAAATATGACAAGATTTTGTTGATGAGGTCCTCTGTAGCATGAATTTCTTCATTGTGTACAACATGTTGATTTTTTTCTGCATCTGCTACTGAGAACAAAATTTACCTACAGACTATTTGTGAAATACTTTCCAATTATGGATTGAAGATAAACAGTGCCAAGGGTGTGCTTCGCAAACAGACAGTGGACTTCTTGGGACTTCAGGTGACTCCTGAAGGTATTAAGCCCTTACAATTTAAAGTTGAGTGGCTACAATCAGTTCCCCTTCTAGAAAAATATCAGCAGTTGTGCCATTTCTTAGGCATGGGTAATTTCTGCAGCTGTAATGTGCAGCGGCGGTGTAGGCATTGCTTACAGCAGTGCTTTCTGGCATCACTTCAGGACAGCATTCTGCCTTGTGGACACCTGAAATGTTATCTGCTTTTCACAATGTCAAATGTTCCTCACAAGAGGCAGCACTTCTTGGTCACACTCTGCCTTCAGCACCAGTGGCTGCGGTGGTTGATGCTAATCAGACTGCTAGTAAGGTGAAAGGATCATGGCAGCCCCTCAATTTTTTTTTCCATTCAGTTGTCTGTTGCACAGATTAAATGGATTGTCTATGACCACTAACTACTAGCAGCCTAGACATTTCTGACCACAAGCTGAGGAGTGCCACTCCGTTTCTCTTTACAGACTGTAAACCAGTGTCTTTGGGATTTAACAATCCTCACAATTCCTTCTCTCCTTGGCAGTGACCATATGGAATTTGTTGTGCAACCCACTACCAATTTCTGTCATGTGTGAAAAGCTGACATTGTGGTTGCTGACTATTTCTCAAGAATCAATGCACTCTTTATAAATTTGGACCTAACTCAACCACCTATGACATAGGAAACAGATGAAGAGGTACACAAGTTCCTTACAAAACATATGATGGAAGCACAACTGAAACAATTACCAATGGATTGCCTTAACAGGTTTTTGACACTGTTCACAGCATTGCACATTTGGATCCAACATGACTATTTGCAAAGTAACAGGCAGGCATTTTTGGCCAAGAGTACTCTGTGATTGTTGTTAGTCCGTCAAAGCCTGTTGATTCCTTTCAAGAAGCAATATGCTGTTTTTCTCATGTCCAAATAGACATTGTACCCCTGGTGCAAGGATTCAAATATATTCTCATTGCTATTGAGATGCCTCCTCTCTGGGTTGAAGCCATACCTATTATGGACATTTTTGCAGAAACAATTGCACAAGTCTTTGTGATTACATGAATGTCAAGTTCTGAGTGCCCAGCAGATGTGACAATAGATCACGGTCAACAAATTAAGTCATCTTTGTTCAACGAACTGGTTACTTCATGTGGTTTCAGTCATCATGATTGCACCATCTACCATCCAGCAAACAATGGCATGGTGAATGCTGGCACAGGATGCTCAAGTCCATGTTAAAGAGTCACAAGTCTTCTCAGTTGACCCCATTGTCACTGATGTTACTTGGGCTGTGAACTGTATTCAAAACCATTCTGGATGTTTCAGCAGCAAGCAGAAATGGTATACAGTGAAACCCTGAGACTTACCATCACATTTTCCTCTACATGAAAATAAAAGGCCACCCTGTAGATCTTGCTCACTGGTGCTACAAATGAGGAACTGCGTTTCAAATTTCTGACCTTCAGTGGCATCTCACCATGCGAACCAACCATTTTCATCCACAAAGACTTCATTCATTGTCATGTTCCACACAGATGTTGTTAGAGCACCCTTGCAGTCACCTTACACTGGTCCCTTTCCACTCATAGAAAGAGACACTTACACAATTAGGCTCTTATTGAATGCCAAACCAAACAGGGTTTCAATTGAACTAACTGAACCAGATAGCTGCTCCCATTGAATGACAGTGCACAACGACAGCCCCTCTGTTGACTGGCACCTACTTCTAGACCTTTCCCTGCGATGTTCATACACTGTCCGGCCAATCTCCTCCCAATGAGGGTTCTCACTCATCGATACCAGTGCCCCACCTGGAAATCTATTAAACCAGTGACTATTGACGCACTGGAAGTCTTTAAAACAATTGCAACAGATGGACTGGAGCCAGGTATACAGGATGGATGAGGTTAATGCTAAATTTAATATGTTCCTAAATGAGTTCTCAGCCTTCTTTGAAGAAGTATTCCCAAAAAAGTTTGCTAGACGCAATCCTGTTACATCACCAGTGCTAAAGAGAGATGGAGATGCTATTCCATGTAAAGTGCACGGTCTCCACCATGTCACGCTTCCTTGCAAATTGAGACACTTAAATTCTTCCTTCCCTGTGCCATTTTGCATACTCCATCAATAACAGTGTGATCACCATGCAAAATAATCCTCTATGAATAGCAAAGTTTTGCACTGTGGCTCTAACAGGATAGAGTTCTATCCTGTACACAGAAGAACTAAAAACTAATAACACTGCGTTCATAGGCAATGTTTGCTACCTCATGTTCTCTTCCGTTCCCTCTAGTATAAATAATTCTACTCATATACAAGCCAATGGTAGTGAATTTTCTGCAAATGCTCATTTGCACATATTCACTTCCATTCACTCTGTTGTCATCCAGGCTTCAGGTGCTTAAAATTGATATCTGTGAACTCTAGATAATTCCACTACAAGGTACTTACTGCATGAGTGATTCGCCAAGTTGTGGGCTAGGTGGTCAGGGCTGTACAACCACTGTTATAAGGTGTTCTTCGCATGGCAAAAATGTGTAACTTTAACATATTTTACAAAATACTTGCAGTGCATCTTAGCTTATAAAATTTTGGCAGTGCATTTCTTTCATTGCCTTCTTCCCGTGTAAAAAATTTCAGGGTAGGTTTCGACATGTCTTATTGGACCATTCTCTTCTCAGCTCATCAATTTGTTCCCTACACATTCTCTCCAAGAGCAGAAATATAGACACAACGAAAGTATCATACTATGGCTATTACCATTCTCTTATAACAAGTAGCTGTTATGGTCTTCAGTCCAGAGACTGGTTTGATGCAGCTCTCCGTGCTACTCTATCCTGTGCAAGACTCTTCATTCCCAATAACTGTTGCAACTTACATCCTTCTGAATCTGCTTAGTGTATTCATCTCTTGGTCACCCTCTACGATTTTTACCCTCCATGCTTCCTTCTAGTACTAAATTGGTGATCCGTTGATGCCTTAGAATCTGTCCTACCAACTGATCCCTTCTTTTTGTCAAGTTGTGTCGCAAATTCCTTTTCTCCCCAATTCTATTCAGTACCACCTCATTAGTTACACGATCTACCCATGTAATCTTGAGCATTCTTCTGGAGCACCACATTTCACAAGCTTCTGTTCTCTTCTTGTCTAAACAATTTATCAATCTTGTTTAGCCTCCATGCATAGCTACTTTCCATACAAATACTTTCAGAAAGGACTTCCTGACACTTAAATCTATACTCGATGTTATCAAACTTCTCTTCTTCAAAAAGGCTTTCCTTGCCATAACCAGTATACATTTTATATCCTATCTACTTTGAGCACCATCAGTTATTTTGCCTCCCAAAAATTCATTGACTGCTTTAAGTATCTCATTTCCGAATCTAATTCCCTCAGAATCAGGATTTAATTCAACTACATTCCATTATCTTCATTTTGCTTTTGTTGATGTTCATCTTATATCCTCCTTTCAAGACACTGTCCATTCCATTCAGCTGCTCTTCCAGGTCATTTAATTTTTTACTTCTCCTCCATGGATTTTAATTCTTACTCCAAATTTTTCATTTGTTCCTTTTACTGCTTGCTCAATACACAGATTGAATAACATAGGGAATAGGCTATGACCCTGTCTCCGTCCTTTCTCCACCACTGCTTCCCTTTCACGCCCCTCAACTCTTATGACTGCTATCTGGTTTCTGTACATATTGCCAATAGCCTTTCACTCCCTGTATTTTACCCCTGCCACCTTCAGAATCTGAGAGAGAGTATTCCACTCAACATTGCCAAAAGCCTTCTCTAAGTCTACAAATACTAGAAACATAGGTTTGCCTTTCTTTAATATATTTTCTAAGATAAGTCAGAGGGTCAGTATTGCCTCACATGTTCCAATATTTATACGGAATTCAAACTGATCTTCCCCAAGGTTGGATTCTATCAATTTTTCCATTCGCCTGTAAAGAATTCATGTTATTATTTTGCAACCATGATTTATTAAACTGAGAGTTTGGTAATTTTCATACTTGTCAACACCTCCTTTCTTTGGAATTAGAATTACTGTATACTTCTTGAAGTCTGAGGGTATTTCACCTATCTCATACATCTTGCTCAGCAGATGGTAGAGTTTTGTCATGACTGGCTCTCCCCAGGCTATCAGTAGTTCTAATGGAATTTTGTCTACTCCTGGAGCCTTGTTTCAACTTAGGTCTTTCAGTGCTCTGTCAAATTCTTCATGCAGTATTGTATCTCCCATTTCATCTTCAGCTATGTCCTCTTCCATTTCCATAATGTTGCCCTTATATGCATCGTCCTTGTGTAGACCCTCTATATCCTCCTTCCATGTTTCTTCTTTCTCTTCTTTGCTTAGGACGGGTTTTCCAGCTGAGCTCTTGACATTCATACAGGTGGTTCTTTTTTCTCCAAAGGTCTCTTTAATTTTTCTGTAGGCAATATCTATCTTACTCCTAATGGAAAATCGAAGATGGACTGTAATAATATTAGGGAAGGAAAGTTGCTACTCAACATATAGCGGAGATGCTGAGTCGCGATAGGAACAACAAAAAGATTCACACAATAATAGCTTTTGACCATTAAGGCCTTTGTGAGCAATAAACTCACACACACACACACACACACACACACACACACACACACACACACACACACACACACACACACATGCAAACACAACATGCACACACATCTGCTGTCTTAGACAACTATGGTGTGGTACACACACACACACACACACACACACACACACACACACACACACACACACACACACACACACGCAAACACAACATGCACACTCATCTGCTGTCTTAGACAACTATGGTGTGGTTTCATTTGTCTGAGACAGCAGACATGTGTGCAAGTTGTGTGTGTGTGTGTGTGTGTGTGTGTTTGTATTGCTGACAGAGGCCTTAATGGCCAAAATCTATAATTGTGTGAATCTTTTTGTTGTGCCTATCATGACTCAGCATCTCCACTATATGTTGGGTAGCAACTTTCCTTCCCTAATATTGTTACAGTGCATCTTCGATTTTCCATTGTTTGAAATTCAATATCCCTTCTGTTACCCAAGGATTTCTACATGTCCTCTTCTTTTTACCTACTCAATCCTCTGGTGCCTTCTCTATTTCATCTCTCAAAGCTACCCATTATTCTTCAACTGTATTTCTTTCCCCTGTTCTTGTCAATTGTTACATAATGCTCTCTCTGAAACTCTCTATAACCTCTGGTTCTTTCAGTTTGTTCAGGTCCCATCTTCTTAAATTCTCACCTCTTTGCAGTTTCTCCACTTTTATTCTACAGTTCATAACCAATAGATTGTGGTCAGAGTCCACATCTGCCCCTGGAAATGTCTTACAATTTAAGATCTGGCTCCTAAATATCTGTATTACCATTATATAATCTGTCTGAAGCCTTCCAGGGTCTCCAGGCCTCTTCCTTTTTACGTGATTTTTAAACCAAGTGTTAGCTATGATTAAGTTGTGCTCTGTGCAAAACTACCATGCAGCTTCTCCTTTCATTTCTTACCCCCAGTCCATATTCATCTACTACTTTTCATTCTATTCCTTTTCTTACAATCACATTCCAGTCCTCCATGCCTGCTAAATTTTCATCTCCCTTCACTATCTGAATAATTTCTTTTATCTCATCATACATTTCTTCAATCTCTTCATCATCTATGGAGCTAGTTGGCACATAAACTTGTACTATTGTGGTAGGCATGGGCTTCAGGTCTGTCTTGGCTACAATAATGCATTCGCTATGCTGTTTGTAGTAGCTTACCCATGTTCATATTTTTTTTATTCATTATGAAACCCATTGCTGCATTACCATTATTTGAGTTTGTATTTATAATCCTGTATTCACCTGACCAGAGGTCTTGTTCCCCCTGTCACCAAACTGCACGAATTCCTACTTTATCTAACTTTAACCTATCCATTTCCGTTTTTAAATTTTCTAACCTATATGTTCGATTAAGGGATCTGACAGTCCATGTTCTGACCCACAGAATGCCAGTTTTGTTTCTCCTGATGACAATGTCCTCCTGAGTTGTCCCCACCCAGAGATCTGAATGGGGGTCTATTTTACCTCCGGAATATTTCACCCAAGCGGAAGCGATCTTCATTTAACCATACGCTAAAGGTGCATGCCCTCAGGAAAAAATACTGTTGTAGTTTCCCCTTGCTTTCAGCCATTTACATTACCAGCACACCAAGGCCATTTTGGTTGATGTTACAAGGCCAGATGAGTCTATCATCTAGATCGTTGCCCCTGCAACTATTGAAAAGGCTGCTGTCTCTCTTCAGGAATCATACGTTTGTCTGGCCACTCAACAGATACCTCTCTGTTGTCGTTGCGCCTACAGTATGGCGACCTGTATCACTGAAGCACACAAGCCTCCCCATCAACGGCAAGGTCCATAGTTCACAGGGGGGCTTATAACATATGGTGTTATATTTTGGGGAAATAAAACACTAGGAAAGAAAATACACTTAGCCCAAAAATGTGTTCTAAGAATAATGATTGGCATAGACTCCAGATGTAGTTTTAGAAACCTTTTCCAAAAATAAAAAATTCTTGCTATTACTTCCTGGTACATATTGTCTCATATGTGTTTCTTCAGCAAAAATACTGAGTTTCATAACAGAAATAGTAAATACTATGGATATGATACCAGGAGAAAGGATAATTTCCACAACAACTGTAAAAATCTGACTATGTTACAAAAGGGCATGCAGTTTTCTGGTGCAAAAGTTTTGAATCCTCTTCTTCCAGATGTTAAAAGTAAATTTGACAATCAGTCCTATTTTAGGAAAAAATGATGCAATTTCTATTTGAAAGATAATTTTTCTGTTCAGAAGAGTTTTTTAGCCACATTAGAAAAACCTAATAGATCTGTTGACTAGAAGTTTTGAGTGTCAAGTACAATAGTGTAAGTTTGAATAATGATGAAGGTACCATGCTGATGTAATATTCGTAGTTATTTTCACTGGTTTTTTTAATTTGTTTTTCACTTTCTGTGTCTAATGTTTGCCGTAATGTGTCTTTCTTACCACATATGCATAAATCAAATATGGAGTATTACTTTTGTGTGGTTGAATGCTTTAATACTACCTATGTATAGATTGTTTTCTAAGGTACTTTATATCCTTGTGAGTTTATCACAGTTGGATTGATGGAGTAAGAAAGAAATAAATAAATTCCATATCCTCGTGATTCACTTACTACCTGGATACGTGGAACATGAAATAAATAAGTAAATGTGCCTTTATAAGTGTCAAGAAATCATGCCTCCCAACAATATGCCATCCTCAGAGGGCTTAGCAAAGAGCTGCTAGCAAAGAACATGGCAACTCCAGAAACACATAGCTATTCCTTCAAGAGATACTGAGCTCCAGATTAGATTTTATAATGAGCCTCACAATAATATGACAATCTATACTGGTAGTTACAAGCATGGCAGCAATATTGACTGCCAAGTGGTCTCCCTATCCATGTACCAAAGAACTTAATCATCTGTCATGGTAAGTTCAATTTGTGTAGATGTGGTTTGTTTTCTTTCATTGCTTCATATGTTTCTTTTATATGGAATATTATTTGAAATGGAACTACAATACTAATAACAATTTACAGTTCATTTACCCTCTGGTAAAATATGTTACAACAACTTTGCTTAAGTTTTATGGTAACAGTTATAAATATGAGAAAAACTAACTATACATTATACTCTGTTGAAATAATTTCGGCCATAAAAAAGTGATGTAAACAGCTGTAACACTCTCAGCCTTTTGTTAATGTTTATTTGTCTTCCACTACCTATGTAATATTTTTATTCACTTGTTACCTTATATATTTCAAATTTTCTATTGTATAACATAAATCGTTTACACAATCTATGTACAATGATGATTCCACACACAAGAAAGCAAGAAGTATCTTAGAATTTGGTTTAATGACAACCCCTTGAAAACAAATGCACTGACTGTGGAAGTTTGTAAATATTTATTATTCTTAGTCTTCTAGTTTGGTTATTAATGGTTTTGGGAACAAATGGGCTAATAATGTGAAATTGCATCTAGGGTGTTAAAATTGTCATTTATCTCTGAAAAATAATACATGAAAAGTTGAAGGCTGAAACACAAATCATTGCTCTTGAATACTGTTAAAGCAATGTTGCTTGCTCATAATAACTGCAATGCAGTTGTGACTTCCCTTACATTTATTTTTGACATAATAGAGGGATAATTTAGTTTCCTTTCACTATAGAATAAGCTGCCCTCTGCATCTACATGCATTTCCTCAACCCACCATTCAGTGAAGTGCAGAGTGTATGTTGTACCACTGCTAGTTATTCCCTTTCCTATTCCATGCAGAAATGCAGTGACGAGGAATGGGTATCTTAGTGCCTCTGTACGAGCCCAAATTTCTTTTATCTTGTCCTCACAGTCCTTATGAGAAATATATATTGGCAACAATAGAATTGTTCTTGAGTCAGCCGCAAATGGCAGTTCTCCAAATTTTCCATAATCACACATTGATCAAACCTACCAGTAACCAGTAACAAATCTAGTGGCACACCTCTGAATTATTTCAATATATTCCCTTAAACCAACCTGGTGGGAATCCCAAACCCACAAGAAGTACTAAAGAGTGGTTCATACTAGCGTTCTGTAAACAGTCTCATCTTTTGTACTTAAGCTATGAAGATGAAGTACACTTCCCTAGAATTCTACCAGTTAACCAGAGTGACTTATTTGCTTCCCTGCTACCGACTTTACAGGCTTGTTCCTTTTCATATTGCTTTGCAACGTTACACCTAGGTATTTAATTGACCTGACTGTGTCAAGTAGCTTACCACTGATTCATTACAGGTCTTCTTGTTACTCATCTCTGTTAACTTACATCTTTCTACATTTAGAGCAACCTGTCATTCACACGCCAAATAGAAATTTTGTCTTATGTCATCCTGTATCCTCCTACAGACACTCAGTGACCACACTTTCCAGAACACTGCAGTATCATCAGCAAACAGTTGCAACTTGCTGTTCACAATAGTCATCAGAGGTTTATGAAAATAAAGAATGATTGGTCCTATGGCAGTTCCCCGAGGCACCCATGATGATACCCATGTCTCCGGTGAATACTTGTCATCCAGGACAACATACTGGGATCCATCCCTTAAGAAATCTTCAAGCCACTCACATATCTTGGAATCTATTCTGTATGTTCAGACCTTTGTTAACAGTTTGCAGCAGGTCACAGTGTCAAAGGCTTTCTGGAAACATAGGCATGTGGAATTTGTTTGAAGGGATCTTCATCAATGGTTTTCAGGATATTGGGGGACAAAGGGCAAGCTGAGTTCTGCAGTGACTGACAAATTCGTCCAGATGCCTGGTGCTTCAAATTTCACCCAGATGTTATGCATCAATGGCACAGTCACTGGGGTAGCAGCAGATAATATGACTCACCAGACTTTTGACTATAGACAGGTACAGTAGGTCACACCTGGGGTGTGGGTAGAACTGTGTTTCTCATTGGGAGGCTGCCATCAGGCAATGTCAGGTTGCCTAGGAACATGCTTTTCTATCTGCATGACTATGACAAAACTTGTGCTTGCTCTGCTGGTGGTCCTCTGCTCCTAGCTGTGTTCATAACTGATCCTGGTGTTGCCGTTGCAGCATGGCCATCTCTTCCACTACTGCAACTGTTGATTGCACAGAAGTAGCAGCTGCTGTAGTTTCATCAGTTTTTTGTGGTGCCATAATTGCTGTTGTAGTTGTTCCTTTTATTCTTATTGCTGTTACAACTGTTCCACAACAGTTTCATCAGCATTGCACAGTACACTCCAACTCAGGTTAAGACTGTTTTGGTCTGCACAACAGCAAGATAACTAACTGTTATCACATAATATTCTATTATTGTCATGCTTAATAGGTCAGGGTTATCCTACACAAATGAAGCAGCTACACAAGTAGTAGAATACTTGTGGAGTGCACATGGGTTTCAATAGGCTTGGTGGTAGTTTGAAGTTCTATAATAAATGCTCATGAGCCAACAAGTAGAGAGCAGAATCAGACAATGTACA
This sequence comes from Schistocerca gregaria, assembly GCF_023897955.1. Classification (NCBI taxonomy): domain Eukaryota; kingdom Metazoa; phylum Arthropoda; class Insecta; order Orthoptera; family Acrididae; genus Schistocerca; species Schistocerca gregaria. The sequence goes on from NC_064922.1 coordinate 428,664,947, forward strand.
AATTAACTATGTACAAAGTGACAGTCAACAGTTTAGCAGTAAATTGTGGAAGTATTTTTAATAAACTTCCTGAATTTACACAAGTCATTCATGGAACCAATAGGTGGCTGAAACCTGAAGCAGAAACCTTTGAAATATTTAGCCAAGCATTTATATCAAAAAGACAGATTAGATGTCATGGGAAATGGGATTATTCATTGCAGTTGACAAAAATATTGGATTTATCAAGGGAAAAATCGAATCTAACTGTGAAGTTATGTGGATGCAAGTAACAGGTCTAGGTGAATGCAAGTTAATTATCAGATGTTCTTTCTGGCTACCTGATTCCACTGTAATAGTTGTAGAATCACTCAAAAAAAGTCTGTGCTCAGTAGTGCAGAAATACACAGATCATGTACGAGGGGTGTTTGAAAAGTCCATGCAAAAATAAAAACTACTTACGTGTTTGTGGTGAACCTTTTTTTATTTTTCGACATAGTCTCATTTTAGACTTATACACTTCATCCAACACTGTTCTAATTTGTTGATCCTTTCCAAATAATAGGAATTGTTCACGAGGGAGAGAAGTCTAGAGAACTGAGAACCGGGGAGGGGGCGAGGGGGTGAGGGGGCGAGGGGGGAGGGGGGAGGGGTGAGGGGAGAACTCTTGCTGTGACATGCTGTTCAGTTTTGTAGATAAACTTTTGTAGATGGGAGGAAATGCAAATTTCATAGTAACTAGCTTGAAAAGACAGATAATTTAAAAAGTCAAGTCTCTGCACAGCAAAGATGTTGGTGAAAGTGAACTGTTTTGCAATGTGTGTTCTTGTTTAGTTAATTTGGAGATGGAAGGTTTTCAGGCAGTTTTTAACAACTCACCTTGAACAAAATGTAAGTGTAACTTTGGAATTAAATGCAGATGACATCATTTCCATTTAGAACTTACAGATCAGTCACAATCTTTAATTTCAATACATGCACCATCAGTACAGATGGTAAGTACCAAGTGTAGTTCCATCACTGCTGAATTGATTTGGACAATAAAATCAGTGATTTCCAATTACTCTATGGATTCATCATATGATATTTGTAATGTTTTTAAGATGATGTTCCCTTACAGTGTTCCTGAGCTTTTTTTTTTTTTTTGCTTTTGTCTAAGAAAATGAGATACCTAATAACTGATGGACTGACACCATATTCCCATGAACATTTGTTAGAAGAAGCATGTTCAACATATTACACATTGGGTTTCGATGAACCTACCAATGTTAAAGATAACAAACAATTACGGATAACAACATGTCACTGGTAAAGGAGATGGTGAAATGTTACATCAGAAATTATGTGAAGCACTTGCTTTATCAGTTGGAGATAGCATCAGTAGTGATTTACAGGAAGTCTAAGGCAGACAAATTACAAACATCAGAACTTGCAACCAGCACTATTCAATAAGTTCACGTAACTTTTTCAAAGTTGCATGGAAGCTGTTGTCACTGAGTGACTATAATAGGATATAAGATGGATTAGACAAAATTTCTAGTTATCATGAGGAATGGCAGCATGTCCTAAATGTAGAAAAATGTAAGCTAATGCAGATGAGAAGGAGAAACAGTGGCTATTATGTTCAAACACAACATTAATGGTGTGTTGTTTGACACAGTCATGCCAATTAAATATCTATGCATGACATTGCAAAGCAGCATGAAGTGGTATGAACGTGTCAGGACAGTAGCAGGAAAGGCATATAGTTGACTGGTTTATTGGGAGAACCTTAGGAGAATGTAGTAACTCATTTATAAAGGGTGCTATGTATAGAACACTAGTACAACCCATTGTTGAATACTGCTCGAGTGTGTGGGATCCCCACCAGGTCAGATCACAGGAAGACATTGAAACACTTCAGAGATGTACTGCAATATTTGTTACTGGTAGCTTCAATCAACATGCAAGAGCTACAGAGATGCTTCACAAACTTAAATGTGAATTTCTGAAGAGAAGAAGACATTCTCTTCATGAAAAACTGTTGATAAAATGTAGAGAACTGGCATTTGAAGCTGACTGTAGAATAATTCTTGTGCTGCCAGTGTACATTTCATGTAAGGCAAGATAAGAGAAATTAATGCTCATACAGAGGTGCATAGACTGTCATTTTACCTTGTGCCATTTGGGAGTAGAACAGGAAAGGAAATAACTATTAGTGGTGTAAGGTTCCCTCCTCCAGGCACCATAAGGTGGCTGGCAGAGTTATGTTCCATAAATCATGTCCGACACATGCCCTCTGATCCTCCAGCCATGGCAGGTAGTGGTCTATTGATTGCTGGAGAGAGATTGTTTGCTGTGGTCTTTCTGGTGTTGGTTGTTCGCGATGTTGTCAATAGTTAGGTACGGAGTGCCCTGGAACTGAGATCACTACGAGTGGATGCAGGAAGCTTTCTTGGAAGTATCATGGTCAGATCTTTTGCAGAAACTGAATACTTTAATATCTCCATTGTCTCTGAGACTGATAATGTGAAGATTTGTTTACTTTGCTTATTTTGATTTGTTACCTCTTTGTGATGCTATATTTTGGTGAAAATCTGTGCACTCATCAAAGTATCTATAGCCCAGAAAAGAGCAGTCAGACCTATCTGTGGTGTCAGTTTGCAAACTTCATACTGGCCGTTGTTCAGGTGACTCAGAAAATTCTAACTCTGTCATTGCTGTACTTAGAGTCCATCATGGGATTTGTTGTCTGTACTCACTCATTCAGAAGAAATGGCCACATTCATTCAGGCAACCAGACAGTAAACCAGCATGCAGTTGTATAATACTTCATTAAACAGTTCAGACAAAGGTGTATACTATTCAGCATGTTTTATTTTCAATAGGCATCTAGCGTAACTGAAAAAATTGGATGATAAACCCCAAGCCTCAGATTTAAATTGAAAGTTTCTCTTATTGCACATTCCACCTTTCTTTACAGGAGGTTCTTGCAGTAGTTCAGAACTTTTTAGTGTAATCCATTATTTATTTGGATACACTCTCACATTTTTCATGCTTATTACATAAATTCTCTTATCAAAATTGTGTGAAGTATGTCCTGATCCATTCTGTGACCAACTAGTTTTGGCTTACTTGGTTCCACAGAATAAATAAAATAATTTGTTTATCAATTGATACTCATATTCAGGCAACCTTAAAATATTTCTATGTAATCCTAGTGGATTTATGTAGTACAGTGGTATCACAGCTGTACAGGCTCTTCGCTATACAATGAGTGCCATTTTGGATTTCACAAATGACAATATGGTGGTATGATCTATTTGTTACATTGGTGATACCCTTTGCAAGTTTGAAGATGAGTACCCATTCTTTAACAAAATGCTGGTGAAATATTTTATTTCTTCTCGAAACTACTTCAGACTGGGATGAAATGTTGGGTTTATTAATAAAATCCATTCAACAATAGCATATTAGCCCAGGAAATTTAATAACTGTAGCTTTTCAAGCTAAGAAAGCTTACATTGTATGAAAAATGTAATCTTCATTCAAGTTGAATACATGAAAACGTATCTGTCAACTAAGTGTTAGCTCCTCTGATAACACTTTAAAAGTAATGAAAAGAAAATAACTACATTTGTTTATAAACACTTTATAGAACATATTGAGAAATACTTACTGAGGACCTGAAAGGACAGTTTTGTGGCACTGTAGCTTCACTATCCTTCTGTTCAATATTTCTCCCTTACGGACAGCTGCCTGTGGATTCTTTTGTTCAAACTGTTTAATTAATGTATGGTTTAGTCATAGAACTCACCTGGTTTGATGGGAATCTTCCATAAAGAGACACGAGAGAAACAAACAATATTAAACCAATTCCTGATGGTATAAATGCTGTCCACTTCACTGACAAGGGGTAGTTCATATAGCGTGAATTCATCTGCATGTCCTCTGAAAATATATTTCACAAAAAATGATACATTGCTGCAATACTTTTCATGAATTACTTGATAATTTCTAGAGATAAAACTCCTGTCTCTGTGGTTCTTTTTTTTAAAAAAGGGATCTTTGATATCTGTAAACAACATGCTGATTTTTTTTTCAACATATTGGTACTAGCATCACATTAACATCAGTTTCGATTTGATTTGGATAGAGCCGTTATATAATACTTTCCATTTTGGTAAAACAATGAGTTACTACTACTACTACTGGTGTGCTGAGTAAAATTAGCTGTCACAACTGTAAGTTACACACACACACACACACACACACACACACACACACACACAGGAGGGGGTGGAGAGAGAGAGAGAGAGAGAGAGAGAGAGAGAGAGAGAGAGAGAGAGAGAGATCATAGTGTGGATCAGACGACACTAATCAGTGTAAGGCTTCCGTTGTTAGTAGTAGTAGTAGTTTCATTTATCTGTCGATCTCTTTTGCAAGGAGACTGGGCATGTCATCATATTACATTTCACATATACAGACATTTACAGGCTTACAGGCCTATGATGTCAAATTGATTGTAATATTTGTTATAACAGATGTCAAAATTAACTTTTTTGCTGCATCAAACTCCTTCAATGTAGTCAGAGGCGCTACTTTTATAAAAGACAATAATTTCACCCAAATGAAACTAAAGTACTAAATGTTACTGTAATTTGGCCTTAACTAAATTCCATGCTATACATACACTATGTGATCTAAAGTATCCGGACACCCCCAAAAACATACATTTTTCATAGTAGGTGCATTGTGCTGCCACCTCCTGCCAGGTACTCCATATCAGAGACCTCAGTAGTCATTAGACATCGTGAGAGAGCAGAATGGAGCGCCCTGCAGCACTCATGGACTTCAAACATAGTCAGGTGATTGGGTGTCACTTGTGCCATACATCTGTACATGAGATTTCCACACTCCTAAACATCCCTAGGTGCACTGTTTCCAATGTGATAGTGAAGTGGAAATATGAAGGGAGATGTACAGCACAAAAGCATACAGGCCGACCAAGTTTGTTGACTGAGAGAGACCACCGACAGTTGAAGAGGGACATAATGTCTAATATGCAGACATCTATCCAGACCATCACACAGGAATTCCCAACTGCATCAGAATCCACTGCAAGTACTATGACAGTAAGGCGGGAGGTGTGAGAACTTGGATTTCATGGTCAAGCGGCTGCTCATAAGCCACACATCACGCTTAGTGTAAGGAGTGTAAATGTTGGACAATTGAACAGTGGAAAACCATTTGTGGAGTGATGAAACATGGTACACAATGTGGCAATCCGATGGCAGTATGGCAAATGCCCGGTGAACATCATCTGCCAGCGTGTGTAGTGCCAACAGTAAAATTCAGAGGTGGTGGTGTTATGGTGTGGTCGTGTTTTTCATGGAGAGGGCTTGCACCCCTTGTTGTTTTGCTTGGCAGTATCACAGCCCAGGCTTACATTGATGTTTTAAGCACCTTCTTGCTTCACACTGTTGAAAAGCAATTTGGAGATGGTGATTGCATCTTTCAATGAGATTGAGCCTCTGTTCATAATGCACGGCCTGTGGCAGAGTGTTTACATGACAACAACCTCCCTGTAATAGACTGGCCTGCACAGAGTCCTGACCTGAATCCTACAGAACACCTGTGAGATGTTTTGGAATGCTGACTTCGTGCCAGGCCTCACCAACTGACATTGATACTTCTCCTCAGTGCAGCACTCCATGACGAATGGGCTGCCATTTTCCAGGAAACTTTCCAGCACCTGACTGAACATATGCCTGTGAGAGTGGAAGCTGTTATCAAGGCTATGGGTGGATCAACACCATACTGAATTCCACCATTACTGATGGAGGACACCATGAACTAGTAATTCATTTTCAGCCAGGTATCCACATACTTTTAATCACATAGTGTATAAGTACTGAAAACAGAAAAGTGGCTCATAACTCTGAATGAGTAGTTTGTTTGAAGAAATACAGGGAAGATGAGACAATAATATTTTTTTAATTATTTATGTAAAGAATATGTGCTTGAGAGCTGTTGTGTAGAAATAGTGGACTCACTAGAAAATATTATAATAATCTCACTATACAGAATCCCAGGGACATCAACATCAGAAATATTCTTATCTAAGCTTGAAATTATGCTAGAAGATCTTCGTAGAGAAAAAAAGAAACAAATTGTAATAGCTGCTGATTTTAATATTGATATCACTTGCAATAGTAGCTATGCTTCAAGATTCAATGACTGAAAAGAAATATGGTTTCAAATTGAATTTCTTTGAACCTACCAGAGACAATGGCCATTGAGCAACCAGTATTGACAATGCTGTAACTAATTATGTATATGAAGATATGTATACATTTTGTCTAGATCTAGGTATTTCAGATCATTGTATATTGTTCATCGAGCCGCCACAGACAGACAGGAACATTTCTTGTATGAGAACCCATATGAGAAGGAACTTTAGCAAAGAAAACTTGTAATATTTAGTAAGAAGCTAAAAGAGAAAAAAATGGCCTGTTGATCATTGTAACTTAAGTGATGAAAACTTTGTGAAATTCTTACATAGTTTTCTTGGTGTTTTTAATGAAACATTTCCACCTAGATGCTAAAACCATAAAATGACAAATGAATTAAAGTGAATTACCAAGAGCATAAAATTTCCAATGTAAAGAAAAGGCTACTGCACAGAGAGTTGAATTATAATAAAGATACTGACTTTGTTGAATATATTAGGCTCTATAAAAATATATTTAAAAGAGTTGTCAAGGCATCAAAACAACTGGCAAATAACAGACTAATTTTAAACCATAAAAATAAGACAAAGGCTGTGTGATCAGTCATTAAATCTGAGTTATTTGTTAAACACTGTACCAAGAAACTTCAAAAATTGACATTGACAGAAATCTAATGTTAAGTCCAACTCAAATACTAATGAATGCTGTGTAAATAAACAAATAATCTTGTGGTTGGGATGGAATACCCACTGAAGTTATTAAAGCCATACACAATAAAATTGGAAAGCCACTAGCTCAACTAATAAATCAATGTTGTCAAGAGCACTGTTTCCCAGTGGTGCTAAAATATGCTGAAGTCAAAACATTCTTCAAGAATGGATCAAGAGAGAGCATGGGAAATTATCACCCTATCTTAATTCTCCCAGCCATATCTAAAATATCTGAAAAATATGTTGTTGTTCAAATCCAAAATTTCATTGCAAAATATTCTATTATTCTAAACAATAATTTATATTTTTTACATGTGAAAAACACCATAGGTGCAGTAAAAAGTATCACAGAGAAAATTAGCAAGTCATTAGACAAGCAAAATCAGTTGGCAAGAATTTTATGCAACATCACTAAGGCATTTGATTCTGTAAAACATGCATTGCTGATTTACAAACTTGAAAAGTATGACATTACTGGCAGTTGCCTACAGTGGCTTAAATCCTACTTATAAAACATAAAGCAAAGAGTTAGCATCTTTTTAAATGGTGCAAATTATTTTTCTGACTGGGAAAAAGTATCTCAGAGTGTTCCACAAGGCTCAATTTAGGCTCAGTCCTATTTCTCTTCTATGTTAATGACTTGCCATTAAATATCAGCTCTCCATCAGTTCTGTTCACAGATGATACTATTGTCTCAGTTGAAAATCAGGATTCAGAAAAAAAATTCCCCAAATCTGCGATCAGAGCTCCCTTAGAAACTTGGTTTCAGCTAAATGAATTGAATCTAAATATATCTAAGACCCACATGATGCAATTCAAAAGCAAAGAGTCAAAGTGTGAGCAGATTAAGATTGTACACAACAACCAAGATACCATATAGAAGAAGTTGGCTCAGTCAAATTCTTAGATTTAAGCGTAGTAAAAAATTTGAGCTGGCAGGCACACATTGAATATCTTGAAAAGAAATTGAGCAACTTTGCATTTGCCATGCAAATATTACCAACTGCAACTGACATGGACACACAAAAAGTAGCATAGACAAGCTACTTTGAATTAATTACTAGGTATGGTATTGTTTTTGGGGTACCTTGACAAACATAGAGTGGATACTAAAAAAACAGAAAAAAATGATTTGAAATATGTTCACTGCAAACAAAGAATGGTGACATCCATTTTGAAAACTTAAAACATTAACTCTGTCATCCCTCTGTGTGTGTGTGTGTGTGTGTGTGTGTATTTGAGGAAAACTATTGTGTTCATGCTCCCCACCAACCACCTCAAACCTTATGCCCAGGGACATCAATATATGGGAATGAAAATTTGTAATAAATTAAAGGGAACAAGTTAACGCAGATGAATTTCGGCCCACTTAAAAGAAAGCTATAATATATGATGCACCAACACTGAAACGTTATTACTCAGTGGATGAATTCACGCAGAACGAACTGGAAATTTGAACTGGATACAATGTGTTACACATTCCAAGAAATATCATTTTAATATTACTATTTATTTTAATGCTATTATTTATTAGTATAACAATCATTGTAACTGTATTATAAATTTTTATATGTTTCCTGTATGCAAACCAAATGGATTGCAAACATACATCGTGAGATGAATAAACCACAATTCAATTACTTTCATTTGATTTCTGAGTGTGTGAAAGATTTCATTAATGCCTTGTTTACACATTGGAAGGTGGAAATTATGTTCTTTATGGTATTTATTTTAGAGGTTATAATTTTCTTCCCCTTTTTTAAAAATTCGGACAGGATGATTGTATTATGCCATGACCACAGTTACCACTGTCTTTCTGAAGAGAATTAAAGGGGCATGTTATGAACATTACGAGCAGTACTGACAGTTAAAATTAAATATTTAAAGTGTCTTTAATGTGGAGCCTGAGTTCTGTCATTTAGTTTAACTTGTCTCTGAAAATACAAAATTAGTTGGTGAAGATTGTGTGTGTTGTGTAGGATTGTCTCATTGAAACTTTGCAATATGTTGTGGGGACTTGTTTGTCATCAGTGGGTATAATGCTGACTTTTGGTGGAAAACTCTCATCAGGAGATTAAATATCATGGCAAAATCTATGGTGCCAAGTTAAAAGATAAATCTTAAAATTCGAGTCATATCAATCTTGAATATGTTGTTGTTGTTGTGGTCTTCAGTCCTGAAACTGGTTTGATGCATCTCTCCATGCTACTCTATCCTGTGCAAGCTTCATCTCCCAGTACCTACTGCAGCCTACATCCTTCTGAATCTGCTTAGTGTATTCATCTCTCGGTCTCCCTCTACAATTTTTACCCTCCACGCTGCCCTCCAGTACCAAATTGGTGATCCCTTGATGCCTCAGAACATGTCCTACCAACCGATCCCTTCTTCTGGTCAAGTTGTGCCACAAACTCCTCTTCTCCCCAATTCTATTCAATACCTCCTCATTAGTTACGTGATCTAACCATCTAATCTTCAGCATTCTTCTGTAGCACCACATTTCGAAAGCTTCTATTCTCTTCTTGTCCAAACTAGTTATCGTCCAAGTTTCACTTCCATACCTGGCTACACCTCATACAAATACTTTCAGAAATGACTTCCTGACACTTAAATATACACTCAATGTTAACAAATTTCTCTTCTTCAGAAACGCTTTTCTTTCCATTGCCAGTCTACATTTTATATCCCCTCTATTTCGACCATCATCAGTTATTTTGCTCCCCAAATAGCAAAACTCCTTTACTACTTTAAGTGTCTCATTTCCTAATCTAATTCCCTCATCATCACTCAACTTAATTCAATTACATTCCATTATCTTTGTTTTGCTTTTGTTGATGTTCATCTTATACCCTCCTTTCAAGACACTGTCCATTCCGTTCAACTGCTCTTCTAAGTCCTTTGCTGTCTCTGACATAATTACAATGTCATCGGCAAACCTCAAAGTTTTTGTTTCTTCTCCATGGATTTTAGTGCCTACTCCGAACTTTCCTTTTGTTTCCTTTACTGCTTGCTCAATACACAGATTGAATAGTGTCGGGGAGAAGCTACAACCTTGTCTCAGTCCCTTCCCAACCACTGCTTCCCTTTTGTGTCCCTCGACTCTTATAACTGCCATCTGGTTTCTGTACAAATTGTAAATAGCCTTTTGGTCCCTGTATTTTACCCCTGCCACCTTCATAATTTGAAAGAGAGTATTCCAGTCAACATTGTCAAAAGCTTTCTCTAATTCTACAAATGCTAGAAACATAGGTTTGCCTTTCCTTAATCTTTCTTCTAAGATAAGTCGTAGGGTCAGTATTGCCTCACATGATCCAACATTTCTACAGAATCCAAACTGATCTTCCCCGAGGTCAGCTTCTAACAGTTTTTCAATTCATCTGTAAAGAATTTGCGTTAGTATTTTGCAGCTGAGACTTATTAAACTGATAGTACGGTAATTTTCACATCTGTCATCACCTGCTTTCTTTGGGATTGGAATTACTATATTTTTCTTGAAATCTAAGGGAATTTCACCTGTCTCATACCTCTTGCTCACCAGATGGTAGAGTTTTGTTAGGCCTGGCTCTCCCAAGGCTGTCAGTAGTTCTAATGGAATGTTGTTTACTTCTGGGGCCTTGTTTTGACTTAGGTCTTTCAGTGCTCTGTCAAACTCTTCACACAGTATCATCTCTCCCATTTCATCTTCGTCTACCTCCTCTTCCATTTCCATAATATTGTCCTCAAGAACATCGCCCCTCTATATACACCTTCCACCTTTCTGCTTTCCCTTCTTTGCTTAGAATTGGGTTTCCATCTGAGCTCTTGATATTCATGCAAGTGGTTCTCTTTTCTCCATAGGTCTCTTTAATTTTCCTGTAGGCAGTATGTCTTACCCTTCATGAGATAAGCCTCTACATCCTCACATTTGTCATCTAGCCATCCCTGCTTAGACATTTTGCACTTCCTGTCGATCTCATTTTTGAGACGTTTGTATTCCTTTTTGCCTGCTTCACTTACTGCCTTTTTTATTTTCTCCTTTTGTCAATTAAATTCAGTATCTCTTCTGTTACCTAAGGATTTCTACTAGCCCTCATCTTTTTACCTACTTGATCCTCTGCTGCCTGCACTATTTCATTCCTCAGAGCTACCCATTCTTCTTCTACTGTATTTCTTTCCTCCATTCCTGTCAATTGTTCCCTTATGCTCTCCCTGAAACTCTGTACAACCTCTGGTTCTTTCAGTTTATCCAGGTCCCATCACCTTAAATTCCCACCTTTTTGTAGTTTCTTCAGTTTTAATATACAGTTCATAACCAATAGACTGTGGTCAGAGATCACAGCCTGCCCCTTACAATTTAAAATCTGGTTCTTAAATCTCTGTCTTACCATTAAATAAACTATCTGAAACCTTTTAGTACATCCAGGGTTCTTCCATGTATACAACCTTCTTTCTTGATTCTTGAACCAAGTGTTAGCTATGATTAAGTTATGCTCTGTTCAAAATTCTACCAGGAGGCTTCCTCTTTCATTTCTTAGCCCCAATCCATATTAACCTACTATGTTTCCTTCTCTTCCTTTTCCTACTGTCGAATTCCAATCACCCATGACTATTAAATTTTCGTCACCCTTCACTACCTGAATAATTTCTTTTATCTCATCATACATTTCATCAATTTTTTCATCATCTGCAGAGCTAGTTGGCATATAAACTTGTACTACTATAGTAGGCGTGGGCTTCGTGTCTATCTTGACCACAATAATGTGTTCACTATGCTGTTTGTAGTAGCTTACCCGCACTCCTATTTTTTTTATTCATTATTAAACCTACTCATGCATTACCCCTATTACCTTGAATGTATCTAATTAAATAAATATATAATCTGTCCAAACCCTGACTGCCTAATAACTCACCTCAACCATAATCAAAGGACTTTGATGAATAATAACCTAATTTTAAAGGCATATACACTCCTGGAAATTGAAATAAGAACACCGTGAATTCATTGTCCCAGGAAGGGGAAACTTTATTGACACATTCCTGGGGTCAGATACATCACATGATCACACTGACAGAACCACAGGCACATAGACACAGGCAACAGAGCATGCACAATGTCGGCACTAGTACAGTGTATATCCACCTTTCGCAGCAATGCAGGCTGCTATTCTCCCATGGAGACGATCGTAGAGATGCTGGATGTAGTCCTGTGGAACGGCTTGCCATGCCATTTCCACCTGGCGCCTCAGTTGGACCAGCGTTCGTGCTGGACGTGCAGACCGCGTGAGACGACGCTTCATCCAGTCCCAAACATGCTCAATGGGGGACAGATCCGGAGATCTTGCTGGTCAGGGTAGTTGACTTACACCTTCTAGAGCACGTTGGGTGGCACGGGATACATGCGGACGTGCATTGTCCTGTTGTAACAGCAAGTTCCCTTGCCGGTCTAGGAATGGTAGAACGTTGGGTTCGATGACGGTTTGAATGTACCCTGCACTATTCAGTGTCCCCTCGACGATCACCAGAGGTGTACGGCCAGTGTAGGAGATCGCTCCCCACACCATGATGCCGGGTGTTGGCCCTGTGTGCCTCGGTCGTATGCAGTCCTGATTGTGGCGCTCACCTGCACGGCGCCAAACACGCATACGACCATCATTGGCACCAAGGCAGAAGTGACTCTCATCGCTGAAGACGACATGTCTCCATTCGTCCCTCCATTCACACCTGTCGCGACACCACTGGAGGCGGGCTGCACGATGTTGGGGCGTGAGCGGAAGACGGCCTAACGGTGTGCGGGACCGTAGCCCAGCTTCATGGAGACGGTTGCGAATGGTCCTCGCCGATACCCCAGGAGCAACAGTGTCCCTAATTTGCTAGGAAGTGGCGGTGCGATCCCCTACGGCACTGCGTAGGATCCTACGGTCTTGGCGTGCATCCGTGCGTCGCTGCGGTCCGGTCCCACGTCGACGGGCACGTGCACCTTCCGCCGACCACTGGCGACAACATCGATGTACTATGGAGACCTCACGCCCCATGTGTTGAGCAATTCGGCGGTACGTCCACCCGGCCTCCCGCATGCCCACTATACGGCCTCGCTCAAAGTCAGTCAGCTGCACATACCGTTCACGTCCACGCTGTCGCGGCATGCTACCAGTGTTAAAGACTGCGATGGAGCTCCGTATGCCACGGCAAACTGGCTGACACTGACGGCGGCGGTGCACAAATGATGCGCAGCTAGCGCCATTCGACGGCCAATATCGCGGTTCCTGGTGTGTCCGCTGTGCCGTGCGTGTGATCATTGCTTGTACAGCCCTCACGCCGTGTCCGGAGCAAGTATGGTGGGTCTGACACACCGGTGTCAATGTGTTCTTTTTTCCATTTCCAGGAGTGTATCTAACAAACTTAGTTGAAAGAAAAGGTATAAATCATATAGAACCAGCAAGTCTAACACTGCACAGCACTGAAGTTTAATTGATGGCTACAGAACTGGGCAATTGGATGGGCTACAAAATCTCAAATCACTGAGCAATGACCTTTCTACTTCTCTTATTAGGAGAAGCCAGTAAGCATTTAACCTGTTTCATCCTTGCGTAGCCCTTCTCAGATTCTAGTATTTGAATTGAACCATGGGAGGTCTCTCAAAATTATAATGGTTTAGCAGTTACTAGAACCACATTTAAATGTAATTCATAGCTTTAGCGTGGAGAGGGTAAAAATTCTATCCAACTATCCTATGAGGGGCATTCAATAATAAAATGAAAACTGCTGAAGTAAAGGTGATACCAGTGTTTTACGAAAGAAGGTGTGGCCCCTATAGGACTGCTGAGGCCACAAACTCATGGCTAGAGGGACATGGGCCCACACTCATGTGACAATGGAGAGAGCATGTGCATACATCTACTATGCTGCACTCAGTAGCGTTGCAAACACAGAAATGGAGGCTTCAAAAGAAGTGCAAGAGGGTGATGTGCATTTCCTTACAACAGAAGAGATGTGGGGAACAAAAAACAGATGGAAGCCCTCTATTGCAGACTTGTGAATTATGATGGCAGCCATAGCTCGAGAGGTTGGAATTGCAATGGACATGCAGTGTTTTCCATACACTTGTGCCATTCTTTGATGAATTTTGATTCCCCACACTCCTTCTATCATAATGAAAAGCACTACACCTCTTTCCTCTTCTTTTGAAGCCCCCATTTCTCTGTTTTTAGCACTACTGAGTGCAGTGGATGGTCGACACTTGCACATGCTTGCTCTGTCATCACATAAGTGTGTATCTGTGTTCCTGTAGTGGAGAGTTTTGGTTCTGAGTGCTCTTATAGTGACTGCACATTCTTATGTGTACAACGGGACCGTGATCCCTTCAGCAGTTTTCATTTTACAGCCACTGGGTCATTTCTTTTTAAACACCTCTGACAGTAAGTATCATTAATGTGACTGTGCTATAGTGACTGGTTCCTGTGTGTACTTTAGTGGGACTAGGATTGCCAAGCTTGTTTGTTGTGAAGATGTCCAAACACACACATTGTACTCCTGCTAGGTATTTTAAGGCAAATATGCCACAGCCTTTGGTGCATTAAGAAATGAAGTTTCACTTGTTGTCCATAGCATATGCACAGTCTTTTCTATCGGCAGCTGACAAACAATGACCTGTCACTAATTTATTTTGATAGACATTGTCAGCTCACCATGGCATAAACTGTATTTCTGCTCTTAAGATTACAAAGAGCAAAATTTTGTAGGTTATAAAATTAAATGTTAATATTTACCTTTTATTATGTCACTTATTGTCAGAAACATACCTTCATAAAACGGAAGACCAGTTTGTGGATTGATTTGAGACCTATACTCCCATGTCCAGAGTGAACTGTTGCCTGTTGATAATATTTCTGGTTCATTCACTGTGCGTACTTTGTCATCAGGTCCTTAAAAAAATGGAAATTCATTTATTTTAGAGTCATGGCAGTAAACTGTGATTCATTTAGATAAGCTTGGTGTAAATAACCTTTCAGTACACTGCTATATAAAGGTACAACTAATAAGTTGCTTCCCGGCACTGTAATCATTAATTACAAATATATCTGCACTACCTTTGTTAATTCAGAACAAAATGCAAAGAACTCCACTATTCATAACACATTTAAGCAACTTTTCAGTGGGAAGGAAAACAAAGAAATGGATGCTCAAAGTCATTTACTTGAGAGACTGAAATGTAGGATCAGACAGTATATGCACAGATGGTCTAAAATTAGTATGTACATTACAAATTTGATGAAATTATATAAAGTATATTTTGTCTGTGGAAAGGATTCACAAAAAAAGCGAATTTGGAGGTACCTTACAGATGTAGGCAGAGATAAGCTGTTGTCTCAAAAGTTTGGAGAACATTTGAAGAGGAATGAACAGACTATAATGTAATTAAGTATTACTCCGTATGTCCATATTTGTATGTATAGTAGCACACTTCAGTCTTTCAGGAAATACATCTGTGTTATTGATTGGCCATAAAGATATTTCAAATACTGCTTTGCTGAATAGTGAACAAGACAGTCTGAAAATTTTATAACTTTTTTTAGGTACTCTATCGGTGAAAAAAATTCTTGTTTGCAGCAATCTTTATATTTTGAGTGACTAACATTTGCAATATGGTTTTTAGTTTAGTTTCATTCAGATGCAGCTCATAGTTAAAACCTCTGAGGTGCATCACAGAATATATACTACAACATATTTCTCAATAATGTATTACAGAACTTGAGTTATCAAGACATATTTCTCATATTTTGCACACAAGTCTAAATAATGACAGCCAATGTTTTTGGAACTGTTGATACTGAGTGATCTTTCTCAAACAGATAGTAGCTGATTTTAAGACTGCGGATTCAAATGTTAGCTCATTCTATAAAGTACAGGTTTGAGGGTTTGGCTTCTACTCAGAGCAGCTCTTATAGGCCGCTCAAAAGCTCTGGTCATTCAACCTCCACTCTATTTTCACATTCCACTGTTTACGTCAGAATGGAATGAACAGGGTAGCTGAAACTTTGCTGTCAAATTCCTGTCTCTGTATATCTCCATTATGCTTTGATGTATCATTAATGTTTTAAATAGTTTTTTGTTTCTGGCAATAGCAGCATTATACATTGCATGATTAATTTTCTAAATGTCTCACAAGAGTGCACTAGAGTGTTGCAATGGTAACATTTTCATGAATGATTAGAGGAAATAAATATGCCAAAAGTAATGTTCCATTACTTTTCCAAGAAATAAAATTGAAAGTAGGTATTGATTTGTTTAAATTGCAGTCTTCAGACTTGTGTCATAAACTGAATGTGTTGTACAGCTGAAAGGATTTCATAAAAGCATAAGGTGCTTTGACCATACTTAAATTTCTTTATGAAAACACATTGTGAAAAGCTTTTTCCGGAAGTGTTAAGCTTCTGCAGCTAATAGTGATCTTGTCAATAATGATTGGAGAGCTGTTTCTCTATGCTAAAGTGGTTGAAAACATTTATGTGATATACTAGGAATGATGAGAGACTTCTTGTGCTTGTGATATATGCTATTGAAAAAGACTCCTCTAAATTTCAATGGAATGGTCATAGAACATTTTGCAATGCAGAAGAGGGGGGGACGAGCTAATTTCATCTATGAGCAAATGAATTAAGGTAAGAGAAATGTGCTTCAGTGCATGACAAGAGGCAGCTCTCTTTAACTATATCACTTAAAGTGCATATTTTTGTAATACACAAGTGTAAATACAGAAACCCAGAAATATGGTATGTTGTGTTCAGAAACAAATCAGCATGGTGGTTGCTTGATTTTTCATCTGTCAGCCAACCACAGCAAAAAACCTGTAATGTCAGGGGAACATCATTGTTTTGTGATGTAAACACATAAATGCCGCATATCAAAAACACATAAAGCATTCAGTGACCCAATTTCAGAACTGAATACACTAAGCATGAATCAATGCTAACATACACCACATTAAAAATCTCTCCAAAACGTGTCCTTTAATGTTATTTGTAGTGATACTGTGTCAGGGATATGCAAAATTTGTGAATAAAAATGCTAGCTATAAATCCTATCTTATAGTTAGCATCTGTTATTAGTTAGCAGTTGATTGTTAAATAGAAAGAAGAAGCAGTATATAAAATTTTGGCTGTAATATGATATCACCCCCATCCCCTTCCCTGAAATTTTGTTTGTGGCAACAGACTGATCTGTAGCACAGTCCAAGGCAAAGGTGCTCATACACTAGTTTGTAGTGGAAGGGGTGGGCTAGACCTGGGAGATGAATGGTGACTTGTAAGTAGCCATAAAAAAGTTCCAACCCTGTTAAAGACCTGTGCAATACTGGATTTCAGATCATTTCTTGAAAGAAAAAATGCTGTACTTTTTTTCCTCTCCGTGAGAGCTAAAAAGGTGGAAAAGGGGGGGGGGGGGGGGGGGGGGAATCATGGTCACTTTTGCCACTGCATATGAATGGCCCTGGCTCAAAGTCTAGATTAGTTCTGGTCGATAAATGTTGCAGCAATTCCAGTATGAAAACCACAAACTGTGCCTGGTTTCATGCAAATAAATTTTATATTTCAAATGGTGTTCTTTTTTACAGCATGATATTTTGATGCCACATCTCAGCTTTAGCATTCTCCTCCACAATCTCATTTCAAAACTAGACGAATCTTGGTATCCCTTAGGAAAATGCCACTAGAGGATGGGGAAGGACCACTTTGTGCACTCTGTTTGATGTCAAGAGGCATAGTTCAGTATGTTGAAGAAGCTGTACTGGAGTTCACTGAGGAAGTAGCATGCAGATACTTGCAGACATGGTGCACATTGAAACAAACACTTGCCTGATATCTGGGTCTGGACCAATGCAGTAAATAACAAAGAAAGTTGAGAAGACCAGAGAAGTTCACAGAATTTCAGTGAAGTTCACAGACTGCTGCCTTGTATACAGAACTGATCATGGCCTCCTCAGTCATCTGGAAGGCTTAAACTGAAGACTTTGGTTCTGTGATAAACTAAACTACACTGCAAATCCCCAGCATTGTGCCACAAGCTTGGGAACTCTTGGGTCCCCCTAAATGGGTCAGCAGTACACTACTTATCAGATGATGCAGCTCAGTCCTAGTGCAATAACACATGTGTGTTAAGAAGCCAGAACTGGACAAAATTGCACACTCACTTCTCACCTGCAACTATCAGCTGACTGATGAAATTTTCGTGGGTTATCAGTCAAGTCGTAGTGTTGCAATGTTTTGATGAATTTGCTACCAGTGTTGGGTCCTGTTCCTTCCTTTATAGCCATTGGATGGCTGATGGCTGTCTCCTTAGGCAGCAAAACAATGGAGGAGGAGGGGAGGAGGAGTGAGGGGGGGTGGAGGAGGGAGGAGTAGTAGTCATATGCCTCTGGAAGAGATGCTGCAGCCAGGATGGGGGAAGGGGTCTGGCAGGGTAGTGAGAGTCCAGGCATTGAATCCTAGTACTCTGTTCCTCTAGCTGTCTCCACCACTTTCACATCAGAGTATTACTGACACCTTTTTGTCAAACCACATCCCACATGGAACTCAATTGGAAACGGCTGTCCCACTTGACAAGATTGTCATGTACTCTTTGTAACCACTGCCTCTTTGATGACCGAATCTCATCACCCGTTGGCACAGCATAGCACCTTTATCTGTTCAAAAGTAAAAACATGACCTTCGTTAATGTTGTGCTCTGCTACTGCAGACTTGTTGGTTTGGCCAAGGCGAATACTCTTCATGTGTTCTGAACAGCACTGCTAGATCCACTGTTGTGTCTGACCAATGTACTACATGCCACACTTACAACAGACACTGTAGACACCAGGTGCTCAATCTTATTTGGTCGTTGACTGATCAAAGAACACCCTTTATTTTGACTTTTGAATGAAAAATGATTTTTATGTTGTGCGTTTCCATTATCCTAACGGTCTTGGCCTTGTGCAGCCCTTCAAACTGAAGGAATACCAGGCACTTCACTCCTTCTTCCCAACTATTTCTTCCTTCTTCTTGCTCAGCTATAGAGCACATCTTATTTTTGCATCAGAGAAACTGTTGTTATGAAAGGTATCACACAGATGCTGTAACTCAGCAGACAGACTCTGACACAGCCTGTGCCACACTAACAAGTTCTGGAATTTAGTCATCAAAGAGGCATGGAGATAAGAGTACATGACGCTCTTGTCAACTGGGATAGAGGTTTCTAACTGAGCTCAACATGGGTTGTGGCATTAGCAAAAATATGTTAGAACTGCCATGATGTGAAAGCTGCAAAGCCTAGAGCAGAAGAGACAGGCAGGACCAGGACTTGACATTTGGATCCCCCCTTCATCTGCCAGGAGGTTCATCTCATTGTTGGCCATGACATCTCTACTGGAGGCATGCCAATTGGCCCTCCCATTGGCCCCTCAGTGAAGGACATGAATCCAACACTTTGCCTGAAGATGAAGAGTAGGAAATTTGTTGAAATTTTTTGGAACATGACTCAGCTGGTAACCCAATAGATTTCATCAATGAAATGTGCCAAGAAAACCTGTATTTCCATATAGCAAGGGAAGGAGGTCCTGCACGGCTTCAAGATGCTGCAAGAGATATGAATCAAGAGGGAAATCTGCTCAGAAGATTCTTTTTCTTACAGGAGTGTCAGGACAAGATGGTGATGCTGCAATTTATCCACTTGCAACATCCCATTAACACGAGGACAAAATGGAGGTCAGCCCCAGTGTGGGAACACATGTGTCACTAGAGCTGGACAAAATTGCACCTAATCTGCTCTGTTGTCACCTGCACTGTGCAGCCAATTGCTCACTCTGCATATGGGAATGGGCAGTTGGAAACACCTTCACAACCAGTGAACTCTGCATGTAGGAAGCCACTGTGAAAGAATACAGCAAGTTTTACCAACTTATTGGGAATTGCCTGTAGAAAGTTGACAATAGTTATTCAAGGACTGTCATCAGCTTGACTGGAAACGAACTGGACAAGGCAACAACATCCTTGCCGTCTAAAGGTCTGAATTTTGCACCAGTTCTGAAAACATTACCTAAATATGAGATCAGCAGCAGTGTTCCGTTATTCATTCATGGGCTCCCCTCTGATGCTACTGAAGAGGTGAGAAGGAAGACCTGCAGGGTCCCTTACAATGTCAAAGAATAAGATCTCAGTGAACAAATAATGTTTTTGTGTTGTTTGGCCCACTGAAGACCTACAGCATCATACACTGCTGTGACCAATAGCTTTATGCAAGACATCCAACTCCAACTGTCCATTGATGCAGTTCCCTTCACAATATTCACTCAGAAACTGGTAAAGATGGATCTGCCTTCACTCACAGCAGCTATTACTGTCAGGTTTCAAACTGATTGTCATGACAAGATGTCATCTCTGGATATATTGGTTGAGATATTTTTATGACTACTGTCCATACTCTGTGTTACATGGTTGCAAATGGTGCATTATTTGTTGTAGACACTTTAGATAATATGCATTCATACACTAACAAATTGGTTAACTTTATTTTCAGTGTTCTAATGAGAATGTTCAAACACAATAGCTCCTCTCTACCATTTTGTCACACCTCAACCTTGACCTATCTTAGTGCACTGATTCCATAGATCCATGGCTCTACACACTACTTCACTATCATGACTTACATCAGTAATGGAATGTCACAGGCCTGGCTGGTGCCAGTTCTACAACATCAACACA
Organism: Schistocerca gregaria; assembly: GCF_023897955.1. Classification (NCBI taxonomy): domain Eukaryota; kingdom Metazoa; phylum Arthropoda; class Insecta; order Orthoptera; family Acrididae; genus Schistocerca; species Schistocerca gregaria. The sequence goes on from NC_064922.1 coordinate 428,685,554, forward strand.
CACCAAAGCAAACAATGTGTTATTTTAAGGGGTTACTAATATTTTGGCCAGTGAACATATGATCTGCTTATGGCTTTCTAAAAATTCTAAACCAGCTATGATACCAATTTTGTGAACCACAGGTGAAAAATTACATAAAGGAATTTTATTTACAGCACAGCCACTGTGTCCATCCTAGGCACTTTGCCTAGTCTGTGTAAATTTGCTTGTGTTGCAGTTTCAGCATGAGTGATTAAGAACTCCAGATGGAAGTGTGAGAAAAGTTTAACAATATTTTCAGCTCTATTGGAGACTTCTATTTTAAAATTCAGAGAAACAGCAAATGTGATCTAAAATGTTATGTCAAATACAAGGTTAATCATTCACAAAGATCAATAAGCTGTCAAGTGGGTAGTCGATTTAACCCTGAGAGTTACAGCAGTGTTCTAATGGAGTGCATGAACTGCTCCATGTCAAGTGGGTAATCGATTTAACCCTGATGAGTTACAGCATAACTGACCATTTGAATTTTAAGAAGGGAAGATCTAAGTGAATTCAAAATGCTATTAATTTTTTTCAAACACTTTTTCCTCATGTGAAACTGAAGCTAAAATAGAAAACAATTTGTTATAGATAGCCATGTGACAAATGCTTGCCAGAACAAACCATACTTTCTGACTTCCTAGCATTTTATTAACCAGGGTCATTCTTTTATAATTATGGTCTTTTCTTTTGTGACCATCTAGTGGAGATTTGCACAAAAAAAAAAAAAATGGAGATTGAATGACTATATATTCACTCATCCAGTTCATAAAATCGCTTTTAACTGAATATAGAGACAATAGAATTTCAGATACAACATATGAATCCTTCATATGTTGTACTTCAATAGGCTCCATGAAAATATACTGAGTAATAAATATAAAATACCTGAGGGTTTTTAATTTAATAACAAATACAATATCTTCTGAGAGAATTTGTGTAATTCAGAAACATTTAATTTTTTCCTCAGTATGATAAATTCTTAGTGTATTTATCATACTAGAAGGATTGGGGAGTAGAGATCCAGTGGTTTTGAAACTTTCTGGAAAGTTAAACTATGTGCGCAATCATGACTCCATGTTGGGACCTTTGCATTTTTACAGGTAACTGTTATACCAACTGAATTGTTTCAGAATGATCCACGACCCACCCAATGCCTCCTTCTCAGCCTTTCAAACTTCATAAAAGTTCTCCTTGCATACCTTACGGGCCTAGCACTTCTGCAAGAAAGGATACAGCAAAGAAAAGGCTTATCCACAGCCTAGGGTATTGTTTCCAGAATGAATCTGCACTCTGCAGCAGAGCGTGGATTGATTTGAAACTTTCTGATAGATTAAAACTGTGATGGAACCTTTGCCATTCATGTCCAAGTGCTCCACTGATACAGAGCAGGTATTAGTGGCAGTAAAGTTGTGCTGATGTGTTGTGAGTTGTGACTGAATTGCTTAGTTGATAGAAGATTCTCCTATAAAAAGTAAAGATCTCAGGTTTGAGGCCCAGTGTGGCACCCAGTTTTCATCTGTCAGGGAGCTTTAAATCAGTGAACAATCCACTGCAGAGTGAAAATTCACTAGGTGCCATTTGATTGTAAGATACTGGCAATATCATGTGCAGTTTGATTTGAAATGTGGAACTGATGTATTTTATGCATTTTACACTGACACAGTGACTAAGACCCACTTACGGGTTGAATTTTTCTCATTTTGCACATGGAATACACATCTGTGATAGTTGCATGCATTACAACCATGATCAAAAGAAACCCTTATTATGGACATCATTAGAAAGAGCTACCATTAAAAAAAACATGTGAAAGATAAGGTAGTATATGATCAGTTTTGCACTGTGACACAAATAACTGAGGTAACTTAAAAAGCAACGGGGGCGAAATTAGAGAATAAAAAAGCATGAAATAAAGTATCTGTTGCAAAAATATAAACAGCCTTTGCTGGAGAATGATTTCGATTGTGAAAATCTCAAAAACTGTTAGGTTGTGGGCCTGATATGTATAACTGAAATGTTATTTTTGAGTGTTTTAATGATTCCACTTTTTCTCAAATGCATCCTAAACCATGACCTTTGGCCTAGACTTTTTTTTTTAAATATGGAAGCATAATGACCTAAATCCTTTTATAGGGGTTACTTTAAAGTGAGTGTAAACTGGTATGCTGAAGATTGGAGGATCACAAGGCCATTTTTAGATAAAACACAATAGATGATATTATTGTATTGCTCTAGGTCTGATCACATCATTAGAAATATTGTGTGAGGGTAATCAGTCAATGAAATAGAATACAGTATTCTAAATTCTTTGGTGTTTATATTGTGTTTGTTATTCACACCAATAGATAACACTGCTTTTTCTCTTGTTCTGGTCCAAAAAATCAGAGGATGGCTATAACATAAGGCAAAATTGCTAAAATAAACAAGTTTTATGATCTTGACTGTTGATTTAAGCTAAATTATAGTTCCTTTGCAATTTAATACATGTGTATTTTTTTAAATCTTTGCTGCCAACTTATTCTAGCGAGTTCAAAAAAAATTCTCTGGGAGGTGCCAGAATGCCATTCTGGCCAAAATTAAGCCTTGATGGCAACAACAAAGCAAAGTTTGAGCTCATCTCATGCATTATGACTATTATTATCATAACACTTGTTACAGCAGGAGCCAGTAACCACATTCAGATATCAATGACAAATGCTGCCAGTAATTTGTCTGTCACATCCATGCTTTGCATGTGGGTAATGGAAAACTAAGCATGTCACCGCTTCCCAACCTCAACTATACTTGATCACTAATCACTTTCCTTTTTATTTTGATCAAAGTATAGTGGCATACAGGACACTGAAATTGTGGGACACAAACTGACGAAGATGGCAACTCACAGAAAATGATCTTTCGATAATCCACCCACTCTGCTCAGTTCTGGATCTTTAATAGTTTTAAAGTTTTAATTTATAATTGGTGTTGTCCATTAAGGTAACAGGAATTTTGCCACTATATCTTAAAAATATTGATATAGAAACAGCCCTAAATTCTAAAAATTAGGGTGTGAAAGCATTCTTACCATTCACAGCTTATTTAGTAAACACTTTATGTATGGAATGAAAATTTTCTTTTGTTACAGTACTATATTTTCTCTGATAATCACAAAATTACAGTAATAATACGAATTAGAGACTGACCTGTGTACTGGCCGAAGTCCTTTGGATCATAAAATATTTGGTTTTTCCACATATTCAAGTCCAGCAACATGACAAGAAAAATTATGCCATAGTTGAACCATTTTCCTATGACAAAAATAAGGTATATAAAAAATCCGAGTAACAAAAATGTAACCTTCTTCAGTAAATGCAAATGAATATTATCTTTCAAAAAATATTAGTAAAGGGTGACAACAATTCTTTACATTGAAAATTTTAAGTGAAACATATACATGAAAAATATAGAAAAAATTATAAAAAGTTATAGTGAAAATGTATTATGTATCTCTTCAAAGCAAGCAAAAATTTTAACTAGGAAAGAACCACTCACCACATGGAATACATGTTAACAGTAGACAGACACATAAAAAAAGGTTGCTCAGCTACATTTTTTGTGTACATATTTCGTTTGTACAATAAAGTAAAGATCACAGCTAATCTAAAATACTCAACTGTTCTCAACAATATTGTGTTGTAATTTGAAACACTACTCATTTTAAATAAATAGTTGTACCTGTTATGTCTACTTCTGCATACTTCCACTGCAGTGTGGCTACACTGAAACCCGGAAGGTTGACGTGCAATGTTGTTGTGAAATGTGGGAAGTCCCAGTCTTGCATGACAATCAGTAAGTCCATGACTAGGATGAAAGAAGCCAGAAATGCACGCGAAAGCTCTGTAAAATAAAAATTAAAATTGTGCCTTCAATAAAAACAATGCCTCACTGCCATGATGACCCAAATAAAAACATGTACTACACTAATTTTAAGAATACTGTATGTATTATGTAGATTGGGAAACTTACAAGACAGTACTGACCATATGACTTGTCTTAGCAGGTAGATTAAGAATGGCGTAATGGCACTACCCAGTGTCACTATGGAAATGGAATGTTCGGCACAACATTACCATCAAGCACTGTGAACCACCCCTTAGTGAGTGCTTATCAGGAGTGCCCTCTGATAAGAATATGCCAGAATTCAGCATATAAGCTAGCCTAGGGCCAATTTCAGTCAGTTGTGGAATAACCTGTGGAGTGTGCAGTGTGTGTGCTATTGGTTTGGCTAGGGTGTTTACTTTGTAGACTCTATTTGTCATAGTTAGTACTTTGATATTTAATTTGCTTTTGTTTATGGACTTAATGATAGCTTGTACTACTTCTGAAGTGTGTTCTGTATATAGCTCTTGTGAACAGAACAGGGCAAGCCAGCATTGGTTGTGCTTGTAGGTTGTCTTTTTTTAAAAAAAGTGATGGCACCTTGGGACCCATGACACTTGCAATTCAGAACTTGAACATCTTTATTATTAACTGAGAGTGCAGGTGAAGGAGGAATGTCTCCCACACCACCTGTGTTCATGGCTTTTCCAACATTTAATGAACAACAACAGGAGTGAGATGCTTACCACTGACGATTGCAGTTATATTTTATGGTTCATTAAATGTCCAACTTCAAAAGACAAAAGGCCATGTTCTTGTCAGGAAATTCTGAACTGAAACACCTAATGTAGAAATTTGAGCCATTAATGAAAATAATGGAGCTTGAGTTTCCAGAACATTTTATTTACTACAAGAACATTTTTGACACAAAACATGTTATTGCAGCCAGGTTAGAATTTTGGCTGTGAAAAAAGGGTCTCAATCAGTCTTATACAGACTGGGACACTAACATGGGTTAAGTAGCTACAGTTTGTAACTACAGAATTGGTGGTGTGTTTGACCTTGTGGAAGACAGTTTATATGTATTAAATACCAACAAACAGTATTTACAGTATGTTCCACTGTATTTTGTGCCATTTGCTTTTATGTGGTCTTAACTATTGGACAGAACAGTTGTTGCATTGTGTTCAACAATGTTTTACAACTTGTTTAATGGGGTAATAAGACTACATGAAAGTTGACTGGTTGCAAGTAAACCAATCAAAACTGAGGGAAGATTATAAATCACATGACAATTGTTAACAGACTCCAACAAGCTAACATCAATATTATACAGAAGATTTATATTAAAGCTGGAGAGAAATATTTTTCTCAATCTAGGTCACTGTTCTCCATAATACCACTGAATATAGATATTGCTAAATTAGTATTGGTCCCCAAATATAATGTTACCCTACAGATCTTAAGTAAATGAACAAATGTTTTGTGCACACTTAAACCATTCCCTATTGATGAAATTTATTCCTTTTAAGTGCAATTAATATTATCATATGAAAAAACTGAAAATGGAAGAGATCAAAATCAAATAACTCAGACTGGAGCATTTGGCAAAACTAATTGCTATAAAGAAAGAGTGTAAACTGCTATAGGGAAAACAATAAGCCTTTGTAGAGTTCCAAGGAAGGCTTACAAATTACTTTAACCACACTAACTGCAAAGATCTTGATACAACTTAGAAATACAAATATCAGCATTTACTGAGAATATAAGTCAAGATTGGCCATACATTGGTGTACTCACAGAAAGTGATTGATTCAAGGATGTTTACTAGTTTAAAGGACACCCAACAAATCCATTTATAAACCTTCATTCCCATTTGGATCTACTTAAAAAGGATGGTTACATTGTATCTAAATTTGGTGAGTTGGGCATTGTGCATGCAGCAATAGAAAAACCATTTGTCGAGTTTAAAACTGAGGATAGAAGGTCATTCAATGGCAACTTGATTGCAAAAACTGTACACTTATGTTTTATACAGAAATTCTGCAAGAATGTGGAGCAGAAGAGTTGTAATGGAGACATGAGAAGATTTTGATTGCTCTAACAGTAGCATTATGTGGGAAATAAAATACAAAATTAAAGTCCCTGAATGCTTTTGAAAAGTAGATGAAAGCATGGCAACACTTGTTTCATACCTATATGAGCCACATGTTATTTTGACAGTTATTGAAAAATAATACAGGTAATTTGGATGTGGCAATAACAATGGGACACTTAATTTAAGGGCCCAACTGTGACTTTCATCAAGCAAGGCTCAAAATTTGGACTAGATTTATTGAAAATTAAAGCAATTATTCATGCAGACCCCAGTTCTCAGACATATTTTATAATAATATGCAACTAGGAACGAACAACTGAATGAAAAACGTCAAGTAATGTTAAGGGCTTCTTAAGAGTATAGTTTTCATGCTCAGCAACAAACAAAAATACTTACAGAGACAGTAATATTTTAAGATGTGGTTAATTGTAATTTATGTTACTGAATTTGGCTGTGAGCTTTGTAAAGTTGGTTGCTTACCTCAGGGGCAGAATGGTTTGGTCAGGTATGCGGAATTAATGAGTGTGACAAGAAAAATGTTTTATTGTCTGCAAATAGTGACAACTCATGGGTGTACATGATTCATACTGATCAGCTGCCATGGAATAAATTTTGGCACAGAAGTGCCATGGATTAGTGAATGTGCATTACAGAGACAATCAATCATCTTCAGATGTAGTACATATTTGTAGGAAGAAATAGGAAATTAACTTAAGGCTGTTGTAGTACGACACAATAAATAGAAGAAAAATGACATTCAGAACATTTAGTAAACATTTGTGATCATGCCTCATCTGCATAATGCAATTACGTGTAAGTACAGTTACTGTTACTAATCATCTGCTCAAGCAGATGGTACAACAACACTTTGGTTGATTGATTGAGGGGCATATCAGACTAAACAGCTAGGTCATCAGTCCCAACAACACTTTGTCACAACGTTGGGGTCATGCTTGATCTAAAACAGAGAAAAGTCAACACAAAGTGTTCTGAGTGGTATTGACTTTTAAGGAGTAGTATTTGGAGGGCAGCAGCTGATTTATCATGCCCTTACTATAGCTAGGCTATTGGGAGTTCATAATAAAGTAATTTCTGCAGGTTACCAATTAATAATAAGATCAGTACATATGCAGTCCAATGTGCCACTCCATAGAGTCAGTATTCGCTCTTGCACAGAAAAGTTTGAAGAAGCCATACAGATTAGACATGGAAGTAATATTTGAGGATCTGCAATCATGCTTTAGCCATCAAGCTTACCTTAACCTGTAAGTTACACTAGTAACATCCATAAAGTGAGCCCCATGGTTTTTACTGATACATGACAATAATGCAGACAATTAAGACATGAGAATAACATTATGGAATGTAATTTGAGGGTCAGTTGTGCCAAAGCAGGTGAGAAGGTCAATCTACATTCATGTTTAAGTGCCAAGTGTGTATGTGGGGGGGAGGGGGGGCACCACAGGGTAACAGAGAACAAGATTATGGCTCTGTGGTATATACTGAACATGTGTTTCATTTTTTACGGTTGTAAAATATTGGGAGATCAAAATGTGTAGGTGTGCTGACAAAGGTGTGCGGGTTCTGCAAATGCCGACAAAAGTATACCACTGACATTCTCCTTGCCATCACCTGCCCCTGCATCTGATGTCACAGGCACTTATACCGTGGCCAGAAGCCTGATAGATATACTACTATCATTTAGGGTATTTTCATAAATACTATTTGACTTTTTCAGATAAGCAAATTATAGATAACAAGTTCAATAAAGATGTTCTCTGATACATAGGTTTTATAACCAAAACACTTGCTATAATCAAACTCCGAGTGTGAAATCTTATGAAACAGACTCAAAACTCAGTGGAAAAAATGTGACATGTAGGAACAAAGAAGAAGACGGTATTATACCATATTACAACATTCTGGTCCTAAAAGAATTTTGTGAGACACTGGAAAAGGTGCTTCCATGTGTGGAGATCAAGGATTGTCTCTGTGATGGCATCTTGCCTCATCACACAGCATAGTGTCAGACAGTTCTTGGCCATAAACAAATCGTCAATGTATTTTCAATGACACTTCTCAACAGAATTAGCTCCCAGCAACATTTTTCTGTGTTCTAGAATGAAAAAGAGCATAAAAGAGAAACATTCACAGGACATAGGTAAGCTATAAACATTTGGACCTTTACTCAGGAATTGGGCCTTGGGAACTGATGCAAGAATCCCATTTTGTTGTGTGTGTGGAGGAGGCAGGGGTTGAGGGGGGGAGGTGGCAGATGGAAAGGGGGGGGGGGTATGTGGGAGGTCTTGATGGAGGTAGTTTGCTGTCGCAGTCAACCCAACTTACTGTTGGGTGTCTGGTGTGTATCTGTGTCATGTGCTTGTAAACCGGTATCAGTTCATAGATTGTCCCTCTCGAAGTGCACCAGAGTGTCTGCTGAGCCTGGTGTCCCCATCCAAATGTGGATCATCATCAACAGTTTCTATGTCATATGTCCTCACTCCATGAAACACTGAGGTTTGCAAATTAATCCAGGATACTGGCACCAACCCTGACAAATACGAACTTTGTGCCCCTCCCCTTGTCAGCCAAATATCGGCAGTCAAAATTTCTTCCACCATCAGGGATCAGATCAGCTACCTCCAAGTTGAATGCCACTACACAAGCATGAGTTAATGATCTGGGCTGTGGAGGCAATAAATATTGGAGATGAGACAAAAATGGCCAAACACATGAAACAGCGAATACGATAACAAGCACTCAATCTTACTGAAACTTCCCACGTATGATGGTTGGTCATCTGATTCAAAACGGTATGTAAGAAGTAAACAATAAGAGAAATTATCACTATTATTCTTATGTCCACAGGAAGAAGCTGATGTAAGATGCTAACACACTCATTTGTTGTCAGGTACTGACCTAGGTTTTTGTACTGGGAGAAGGGATGCGTCACAATTTGTTACTCTTCCCCTCTCCCCTGCAAATACTACTTTCACTAACCCACATTTTTAAAGTGTGGCAGATGTCTATGATTTTAATATTAACAACAATATTATTTTTGCAATGTTTTAATATAATAATAGAACCTAATGATGTGTTTGCATCAATACTTAGTTTATCACTTTATTGTATCACCCAAAAAATTGCAATTAAGGAAATTTGAAAAGCATTAGTCCAAAAATTTGAGAAGAATGTGTGTCACATTATTTATTCAGTAACTATTATAGTAACAAACTCTTTGAATTTCAACACCATAATTTACACAAAATTAAATCCATGAGTGAACTCATCATTATCAGTGTGTCATTTAACACTATAACTTGAACATGATCTGAAGACTATGGCTATGTGAGGATTTAAATGAGGGAAATGCTCTTTCTTTCTGTCATTTGCACTTATGTTTGGGAAGTCAGTCAGATATACTTGTGTCTGTTCCTTCAGGCACTGGTTTTTTAATGATTCACAGCTATTGTACATGTGACAAAACTGATTCACAAATTGAGAATACGGTTTGATGTCAGTTGTATATTTTATTAGTGACACATGAAAATTTGTGTGAGAACAAGACTGGAACCTGGATTTTCCACTTACTGTGAGCAGTCCCTTTAACCACTTCAGCTATGTGTGCTTACCTTACAGACTAACCTGTACTTCCATATGCCATGTTGTTCATATGCCCTATACTCACACTTAGTGATGCTTGCACAGGGACAGAAAAATTGTTATTATCGTCATTTTTAGTCCATAAAGGCATGTATGCCAGTAGTTTTACAACACACACACACACACACACACACACACACACACAAAGGCAACTCATCTGTGTATGTGTTTGTTGTCTATTTTTGACGAAAGCCTTAACATCCGAATGCTCTTTGTGAAAGCCTTTCTGTTGTGCCTATCTGCAACTCAGCATTTCACTGTATGGTGAGTGGCAACTATCTTTTTCGTAATATTGTTTCATTCTACCCTGAGTTTTCTACTGTTAGATGCCATATAAACATGGACATTCTATATATGCCTTGATGGGAAAATGACGATAATAAAAGTCTATTTGTGTGATGAAATCACAAAGTGCGAGGACAGGGGACATGGACAACATTACTTATGGAAGTTCGGTTTGGTCTGGGAGGCATGCATGCCTACCCCAAGTGTAAGTTCTGCCTTGAGCACTGAGTCAAAAGGTTGCTGCTTTACCACTGCACTGCAGTGTTGCACGCATCTGGACGGTTTTTCCGTAGTGTTGTTTGTGTCACCATGTGTGTCACATCATTGTTTGATTCATAGCATTAGGTTTTGTGTGTGTCCATTGGTAGCAGTGTAGTCCAGTCATAATGTTAGCCACAGGTTCCAAGTGTGTTTGGAGAAAGGGTACAATCAGCTTTAGTTTCAACAAATTTATGCATTCTGTGCAGGCCTGATCTTTGAAGCTCCAAAGATCCATGACTGGCTCGTTGATACCATTCATGTAACATCTGATCAGATTCATCCTGCCTATTTTTATTCTGTTAAATATGTCTTTTTTGCTAAGTTTTTGGATCCACTACAAGTAGATAGGTGACTTTTGAATCATGATTCTCAAGTTCCCATCAAGCATTGTGATGGTTCTATAAGTATGGTGCTTCTTGCTAATGCGAAACTGGATTATATGAATGTCTGAGTGTTCAGTTCCCACCAGAAGTTGATGACAGTTTACTTAAGAAGGTTTTGTTCCCTTATGGTGGCGCAAGGGGTATACATTGCGGATGCTAGTCTGCTCAACACTGGTCCCCCTCTACAGATCTGTACTTACCACACTCATATAATGTATAGTGGGGTGACAGTGATTTGGATTCCCCGCCTAGCAGGGACATGGACTTGTCATAAGCACTAAGGCTGTGAGCAGTGTCTGTGTGCCACTGCTGTAATGGGAACCGTTGCTGAGACGTACAGGCCATGTGGTGTCAACTGGTGGTGTGGCTCAGTCATTGCTGTACTTGCACCTGTTTGTATCATGCCACTGCACACTCATGTTGACTTAGTTGTTTCTGGTCTCGAGTGGTTACTGATCTGAAACTGTTGTATTGCTACACCAATTCCACTACATTCCAGACTTCTTAGTGCTTTATGCACTTTGTGAACTCAGTTTATTGCAGACTTATAGGAACATGTGTTCATTTCTCTGTGGTTAAATTTACACTATGGAGCAAGTGACAAACAATTTCTAACGATGCCATGCAGGACTGAAAAGGCAAGTGGGGACGTTCTTTCTGTGCAATGAAAGTGACAACCTTAGATCTAACTGCCTGAAGCGGGTGTTTGTATTGAAGTCGCCAGTGTCGAAAATTGATATTAGCTAATCTTGCTTCTGCTGCTCACAATGTTGGTGACACGCCATCCCCAAGTGCAATGGAACAAAGGGGGGGGGGGGGGGGGGGGATGCAGCTTACTGCTTCCAACTTTTCACCTTCACCCTTGCAGCATGGTCCTGAAACTGTAGTTGCCAAGCCCACAGTGTCTGCAGTATAATACAAGTGACATTTTTCATATGGTGGTGAAAAGTCTACTCCTCAGCCACCCCTCCCTGAAGTACGTTTGTTGGTTAATGTATCGTGTAGTGTTGAATCATGCATTCCTGACGGGGTTGATGGTGCAAAAAGAGTACTGAGGTATCTAGTGTTTCTCCTAGTATTCCTCCCACAATTGGTGTAACTTTTCTGGAACCACCGAAGACTGGGAAGTTGTTGAACCTTCTGGTGTTCCAATGAATCAACAGTGTTAAACTGAGGCACCACTAAATTTACCTTCTCTTGTGCATCAATCTGAGTTGCAAGGATCCTATCTTCTGGAGTGGGTCTCTGAGGCTCCTTGTTTGTCACCTACTTTGGTTAGTGTCCAAGAACAGCCTACATCCCCAACTGCAGATGGTGTATTGCCTCGTAGTCGCTGTAAACAAGAGTCCAACCCGAGTGTGTGGTGACCCATGAAGAGAAGGAACACAAAGATTCTAGAGGTAGGAGAGGAAGCTCCCCACCCTCTGAATGGTCAGCAGATCGAATTTTGTTTCTTGTTGTTTAAGTTTGCAAGCTTTCATGTTTCCTTCTTTGGGCTTTAACAGGCTAGAATCAGACCTGTGGCTTGCTTCATTGTGTCAGTTCATCTATGGCTCCTGTGTGGAAGTTATATTTCTACAAGAGGTTCAATTCATTCATTTTTCTCTCCTTGGTTTTTGCACTGTGTTTAATGTGGCTCATGAATGTTCCACTGGGACTTCCTTGCTTTTAGAGATGGTATTCCCACTGAAGAAACTGAAATTCTTGACAATGGCGTAAGAATAGCAAGTACTTCCCTTTACCTGAACTTGATTCTCCTTTATGCACTGTGCGGTACCACAAGCACTTTGGACCACTCCCAATTTTATAAGAAGTTGCAGAAAAGTCCACTGAGTATTTTGATAGATGATGATTTTAGCTTGTGTTGCATATTGTAGATCAGTCTCCCAATCTTAATTTCTGTCAAGAATTGCAAGATATAGTTCGTTCCTTGAAAGTGCAAGATGTTTGCGTCTGTAAATGTCAGACTCTTGTCACATTTACCTATTTTACTGCTAGTTTGGCAGTAGGTTTGACAGATTTTATTCATCTGATTGGATACGTAATAGGATTTTGGCTGTCAATGTCATCCCCACCAGCTTCACAGGACACTGTGCAGTGACTGTTACTTTAATTATACACAACAGTCAGTGACATTGTTTCGATGCTGAATGTGGTGCACTTGGAGGACCCAGTTCTAGATGAAGTGAGGGTCCTTCACTCCTGTTCAACTGCGCTTTGTGCCTCCATTTTCAAACAGTGTGTACAATTGGCAAAACTGTGACTCCGACAAACGTTGATATGATTCCATGCTGATGGAGTGCAGGAATTTGGTGAGACATGAAAATCTAATCACTCTCTCTTATGTAACATTTATGAAAGAGCTCACCTGGGTCCCTTACAGATTGCAGATGTCAACATGTAGAAGCACAGCTGTTATGATTGAAGCAGGGCCAGGATTACGGATAAGATCCAAACTACGTTCCTTGGTAGTGGACAGGGGCGATTCTAGAAGTCGGTCAAGGGGCGGGGGGGGGGGGGGGGGGGGGCTAATGGAGAGGGGGTTGGGAGAATGGAATATCGCTTAACAAAAGGAGAATTTGGGTCCTCTACCAACAAATTGGTAATTTTTAGTGTTGCTTAATGGAGATTTTGGTAACTGTTTTGAAGTTCATGGTAAAAAATGTGTTTTAATAAATAATAAGACGCCTATTTTAAATTGAATGATATTTATTGGTTTAGATAGTAAGCTATTTTCCACTCTTATTCTTTTGTTAAAATGTGTTTGAAACACACAGTAGCCTATATTGCTACACAGTTATTAAAAAAAAATGATTGAATCTGTTGGAGTAATATATTCGCTGATTTCTGAAGTCATTTTATCCAGTGTAATATGATACTCCATTGGCGGGGTGGGGGGGGGGGGGGGCTATAGCCCCCATAGCCACCGCCCCTGGTAGTGGATGATAATTTTTCTATATCATCTGATTTGGTATCAGACTCGTCATCGACGTGCGTGTATTGTGTGTCTTTTAAGACTGAGGACGGCAATATTGCGACGGCATATGACGACTTATTGCATGCTCTACATCAGTTTTATATTGGGCTGTATGAGATACCTGTTCCTGCTGATATGTGATCTGATTTGTTTGTTTGTCTCTGGATCGTAGACTTACACCTGCTCATAATGCTGTGTTTTTAGATACTTTTCAATGTAACAATTTCTATGTCCTTATTGTCAGATCTCCTTCCTGTTAAGTTACAAGGATTGGAAGGTCTGCCAAAGTAGTTTTATGTGTGTTATTGGTCTTTGTCAAGTACTACTTTTACCCTGTTTTTGAAAGAATTGTTAAGAAGGGGGTTTGTGCCCAATTCCTTTAAAGTTGGCAAAATTGTGTTAGTTTCTGAAAGTTCTGATCAAGCAGCAACTGATAAATTTCTCCTGGTTACCTTATTAAATTCTGATTATAAAACTGGGGCAATAATCATGAACAGCCAGCTGTCTGCATTTCTGGGAGAAGTTGTTGCTGACCATCAAAGTTCTATTCCTGACCGGCCGGTAGTTGAATGTCGTGATCCCATATTGGTGGCTGCTGTTGCCTCTTCTCCTAGTGTTCTGACTTTATTGAATTTTGACAAGGCATTCGACTGGGTCAGCCATAGCTTCCTATTGCAGGTACTGGAAACCATTGGGTTCACAATTCACGAATGCAAGGTCTTGTCTAATTTGTTTATAGGTATCCAAACTTTGGAGGCTGTCAATGGCCAACTGACACCCCAATTACCATCCATAGGGGTTTTCCTCAGGGAAGTCCACTTTCAAAGTCGTTTGTTCTATCACCTGAGCCCCTTCTTTGAAGGATTGTCACTCACTTCGAAGGATGGACACTCTTGGGCGAGATGACCTCAGTGTGTGTGTATGCGGACAATGTGATGGTGTTACTCCATTCTCCCACGGCAATTCCATTGCTCAAGGCTATTGTGGATACCTTTCGCCTTGCATCTGGTGCCCACATAAGTGAAGGCAAACATCAGTTAATGAAATTATTAATAATGCTGTCATTTCATGGGCAATGGAGGTTAATAGAATAAATCTTTGGCAGTCATAACTGATAGTTCTCTATTCCAAATGGCTACACTTAATTGGACTTTCCAATATTCAAAGGAAACATTCTGTGTTTTTGTTCAGTGCACCGTATTGACTACCTCTCAAGCAAACTCCACGTTCATGTGTCTGCTATTTTACTGTCTGCGGAAGGGCAGTCATGATCCACCTGTCAATGTTAGTTATGTTAGTCGATATAATTTCCAGTTAAAGCGTGTCTGTGAATTTCATATCTCTGTTAGTTATCTGGGGGCTGATATTCTACAGAGGCAACATCTTACTACCATATTTTTGTTAATGTGCAGGGGAGGGGCTGACTATATGGCATCTGTTGAATGTGCGTTGCCGTTTATTCTACAAATGGCAGTGACATCATCGTAGTATTATTTGGTACACAATCTGTTATCCACCAATGAGCACATGTTTCATATTGGACTTAGTCTCACCAATCAGTGTAGTCGCTGTCTTGCCATAGGTACGCTACAACTTAAATTTACCTGTCAAGGTCATGAAGCGAACTGGCACTGGCTCGAAAAAGAATGAACATTTCTAACTCTACCTGTTGAGATTGCCATTTTGGCTGATATCCTGTTTCGTATAAATCAGTCATACTTACTGAAGTTAACGACCCTTACGAGTGTTGGACTGGTGCCTGCTTTCATGCGTCATGATCAGCCCCAGTTGAACTGCTCTGTCAGGAGGGCAAATATGGAGTTGGATCAGTTGCGTACGGCTGCCACTCTGTCAGACATTGGATTGGTTCCTCTCGAGGCTATTGATAGGGGAGATTTCACAAGGCATGGCCTACACCTCAGTAGGGAAGGGAAGGGTAAACTGGCAGGATTGTTAGCGAAATAAGGGAGGACACTAGTACTCGTGGATGTACCTCTTTTTTAGACTAATATCAGTGTCCAATGAGAAGTTCATGCAGGCAGGTGCTAAAGAGGTCCAAAACTCACAAAACTCTCACAACAGGAAAGTAAATAATAATGTTACCATATTTAACCAAAAAATTGGCGGATTAAAGAAAAAAGTAGATTCTCACAAAAGTAAAGTAAAAAATAATGTCACCACTTTTCACCAAAATATTCCAGGATTGAAGAATAAAGTAGATGAGTTCCTGGTTTGTTTAGATGACATTGAATCTGATAATGAAATAGGTATACTATGCCTGTCTGAGCATCACATTGTGCCTGATATGGAAAAGGTAGATATCAGTGGTTATAAACTAGCTGCACATATGAGTAGAGAGAATAAGGTGAGAGGAGGAGATGCCATATATGCCAAAAGTTATCACTGTATAAAAAGCTTAGGTACAAAAACGTTTTGTCTAGAGCAACATATAAAAGCATGTGTCTGTCATCTTAAACTGAAGGAGGGTTCTTTTATAATTGTAACAGTGTATAGGTCCCCTTCAGTAAACTTCCATTTATTCCTGGAAAACTTGGATGCCATGTTGTGCTATCTGTCAGATAGGGGAAAGCAAATTATTATTTGTGGGGACTTCAATACTGATTCACTGAAAGAGGGTAATAGGAAGAATGTCCTGGAAGTCTTGCTCAGTTCTTTCAATTTGACATCTGTCATTAATTTTCCTATTCTGGTGGTAAAGGACAGCAGCACATTGATAGATAACACTTTTATAGGCCAAGATACGTTTAAAAACATAAATTCTTGTCCTGTTTAGAATGGACTCTCTGATCATGTTGCTCAGCTAGTTATAGTATATGACATAGCTCTATTCAGTAATTCAAAACTACTCTACAAAGTTGTGCATTCAATGAATGACTCAGCAATTAGAAATTTCAGAGAAAATCTTCAGCAGTTAGACTGGAATGAGGTGTACAAGGAACCTGATGCTAATTTAAAATATAACTTATTTCATGATACACTTGTAAGAGAATTTGAAAACTGTTTCCCCAAGAAAGTAGTTAAATCTAATTATAAGAAACCATGCAAAAAACCTTGGCTTACTAAAGGAATAAAAATATCTTGTAACCACAAAAGGGAAAACTGTATCTAACAACAAGAATGAGTAACGACCCAGAAACAGCCAAATATTATAAAAACTACTGTGCTACGCTAAGAAAGGTTATTAAAAAGTCCAGAAGTATGTGCATCATGACTGAGATTAATACCTCTGATAACAAAATCAAAACAATTTGGAATATTATTACAAGAGAGACAGGGCAACCAAGAGTACAGGATGACAGCATTACCACCAAAGTGAATGGAAACTTGACAAACAACAAATCGGAAGTCAAAAACATTTTGAATAATCATTTTTTAAATGTTGTAGAGAAAATAGAATCTAAATGTTCATTAGAAGAAGCAAGGCAGTTAATGTAAGAGGCCTTACCCACACCATTTGATACAATTGAAATTCCACCCACCTCTCCTTCTGAAATTAGGAATATAGTAGACTCTCTCAAGAATAAAAGCTCACGTGGAATTGATGGCATTTCCAGTAGGATAATAAAAGCTTTTTCCCAAGAGATAAGTGGGATTCTTAGCCACATATGTAATAGCTCTCTGAAGCAGGTATTTTCCCAGATAGACTGAAGTATGCCATTCTTAAACCACTGCATAAATAAGGGAATACGTCTGATGTCAACAACTATGCCCAATCTCTCTTCTGACTGCCTTATCCAAAATTCTTGAAAAAGTAATGTATTGCAGAGTAGCTTCACACCTTTGTAAAAATAAAGTTTTAACAAAATGTCAGTTTGGTTTCCAGAAAGGTATTTTAATGGAAAATGCTATATATACTTTTACTACTGAAATATTAAATGCTCTGAGTAACCGGAAGGCACCCATTGGGATTTTTTGTGATCTCTCAAAGGCTTTTGACTGTGTAAAACATGGAATACTTCTAGATAAGCTCAAGTACTGTGGTATGAATGGGGCCACACTCAAATGGTTTAAATCATACCTAGCAGGAAGAGTGCAGAAAGTTGAAATAAGCAGTTCACATAATATGCAAAAAAACTGGTGATTTCTCAAACTGGGGAACAATCAAGAATGGGGTGCCGCAAGGTTTAGTCTTGGGTGCTCTGCTGTTCTTAATATATATTAATGACTTGTCATTCTATATTCACGAAGACACAAAGTTGGTACTTTTTGCTGATGATACAAGTATAGCTACCACACCCAACAGACAAGAATTAACTGATGAAATTGTAAACAATGTCTTTCAGAAAATCGTTCAGTGTTTACTAAGATGGTATCTGTTATTTCAGACATGTCCAAAAGAAAAGCTACCATCGGTGACCAAGCAGCTTGTTAGAATGAAATTACATTGTAATGAACACCCTTAGCTGATTACAGGCATTGACATACGTCAACGGGGACAGATGAAAATGTGTGGCCCGACCGGGACTCGAACACGGGATCTCCTGCTTACATGGCAGATGCTCTATCCATCTGAGCCACTGAGGACACAGAGGATAGCCCGACTGCAGGGATTTATCTCTGGCATGCCTCCCACGAAAAACACATTCTCAAAGTATTGTCCCGCACTACATTCGTAGTGCCACATTCAGTGGTTCTCTGCAAATGGGCTCTCATTAAACTTTGACAAAACACAGTACATACAATTCCATACAGTAAATGGAATGACACCATTAATAAATATAGACTTCAGTTAGATATCGGTAGCTAAGGTAGAATATTCAAAATTTCTAGGTGTATGCATTGATGAGGGGTTGAACTGTAAAAAACACAGTGAAGATCTGCTGAAACGTTTGAGTTGAGAAAAAACTACTTATGCTATTAGGGTCATGGCAAATTTTGGCAATATACATCTCAGCAAATTAGCTTACCACACCTATCTTCATTCTCTGCTTTCGTATGGTGTCATCATTGAATAAAAGAGTGTT
Source organism: Schistocerca gregaria (assembly GCF_023897955.1). Classification (NCBI taxonomy): domain Eukaryota; kingdom Metazoa; phylum Arthropoda; class Insecta; order Orthoptera; family Acrididae; genus Schistocerca; species Schistocerca gregaria. The sequence continues at coordinate 428,704,088 of NC_064922.1, forward strand.
CATTGCACAAAAGTATGTAATCAGAATAATTGCTGCAGCTCATCCAAGATCATCCTGCAGACACTTATTTAAAGAGCCAGAGAAAATAAAATAGAAAGAAACTTCCACATGGGAAAAATATATTAAAAACGAAGATTCCAAGTCTTACCAAGTGGGAAAGCGCCAGTAGATAGGCACAATGAATAAAACACACAAACACACACACAGAATTTCGAGCTTTCGTAACCGGCGGCTGCTTCGTCAGGAAAGAGGGAAGGAAAAGGTAAGATGAAAGGATGTGGGTTTTAAGGGAGAGGGTAAGGAGTCATTCCAATCCCGGGAGCGGAAAGACTTAACTTAGGGCGAAAAAAGGATAGGTATATACTCGCACACACACAAACACACATATCCATCCATACATACACAGACACAAGCAGACATATTTAAAGGCAAAGAGTAAGGGCAGAAATGTAAGTCGAGGCGGAAGTGTGGAGGCAAAGATGTTGTTGAAAGACAGGTGAGGTATGAGTGGCGGCAATTTGAAATTAGCGGAGATTGAGGCCTAGTGGATAACGAGAAGAGAAGATATATTGAAGGGCAGGTTCCCATCTCCGGAGTTCGGATAGGTTGGTGTTGGTAGGAAGTATCCAGATAACTCGGCTGTTCCCTTTAATTGTTGGTATGTCTGGCCTTCAAAAGTGAAGAAGTTGTGAGTCAGGATGAAGCTGGCTAAGGTGACGAGGAAAGAGGTTTTAGGTAGGGTGGCAGCACTTTCTTTCACGCCGATCATCTTCCACCCTACCTAAAACCTCTTTCCTCGTCACCTTAGCCAGCTTCATCCTGACTCACAACTTCTTCACTTTTGAAGGCCAGACATACCAACAATTAAAGGGAACAGCCATGGGTACCAGGATGGCCCCCTCGTATGCCAACCTATTTATGGGTCGCTTAGAGGAAGCCTTCTTGGTTACCCAAGCCTGCCAACCCAAAGTTTGGTACAGATTTATTGATGACATCTTCATGATCTGGACTCACAGTGAAGAACAACTCCTGAATTTCCTCTCCAACCTCAACTCCTTTAGTTCCATCAGATCCACCTGGTCCTACTCCAAATCCCATGCCACTTTCCTTGACGTTGGCCTCCATCTGTCCAATGGCCAGCTTCACACATCCGTCCACATCAAACCCACCAACAAGCAACAGTACCTCCATTATGACAGCTGCCACCCATTCCATATCAAACGGTCCCTTCCCTACAGCCTAGGCCTTCGTGCAAACGAATCTGCTCCAGTCCTGAATCCCTGGACCATTACACCAACAACCTGAAAACAGCTTTCGCATCCCGCAACTACCCTCCCAACCTGGTACAGAAGTAGATAACCAGAGCCACTTCCTCATCCCCTCAAACCCAGAACCTCTCACAGAAGAACCCCAAGAGTGCCCCACTTGTGACAGGATACTTTCCGGGACTGGATCAAACTCTGAATGTGGCTCTCCAGCAGGGATACGACTTTCTAAAATCCTGCCCCGAAATGAGATCCATCCTTCATGAAATCCTCCCCACTCCACCAAGAGTGTCTTTCCGCCATCCACCTAACCTTCGTAACCTCTTGGTTCATCCCTATGAAATCCCCAAACCACCTTCCCTACCCTCTGGCTCCTAACCTTGCAACCGCCCCAGGTGTAAAACCTGTCCTATGCACCCTCCCACCACCACCTACTCCAGTCCTGTAACCCGGAAGGCATACACGATCAAAGGCAGAGCCACGTGTCAAAGCACCCACGTGATTTACCAACTGACCTGCCTACACTGTGATGCTTTCTATGTGGTAATGACCAGCAACAAACTGTCCATTCGCATGAATGGACACAGGCAGACAGTGTTTGTTGGTAATGAGGATCACCCTGTGGCTAAACGTGCCTTGGTGCACGGCCAGCACATCTTGGCACAGTGTTACGCCGTCCGAGTTATCTGGATACTTCCTACCAACACGAACCTATCCGAACTCCGGAGATGGGAACTTGCCCTTCAGTATATCCTCTCTTCTCGTTATCCACCAGGCCTCAATCTCCGCTAATTTCAAATTGCCGCCACTCATACCTCACCTGGCTTTCAACAACATCTTTGCCTCCACACTTCCGCCTCGACTTACATTTCTGCCCTTACTCTTTGCGTTTAAATATGTCTGCTTGTGTCTGTGTATGTATGGATGGATATGTGTGTGTGTGTGTGTGTGTGTGTGCGAGTATATACCTATCCTTTTTTCCCCCTAAGGTAAGTCTTTCCGCTCCCGGGATTGGAATGACTCCTTACCCTCTCCCTTAAAACCCACATCCTTTCATCTTTCCTTTTCCTTCCCTCTTTCCTGACGAAGCAGCCACCGGTTGCGAAAGCTCGAAATTCTGTGTGTGTGTTTGTGTGTTTTATTCATTGTGCCTATCTACCGGCGCTTTCCAGCTGGGTAAGTCTTGGAATCTTTGTTTTTAATATATATATATATATATATATATATATATATATATATATATATATATTCCTGGAAATGGAAAAAAGAACACATTGACACCGGTGTGTCAGACCCACCATACTTGCTCCGGACACTGCGAGAGGGCTGTACAAGCAATGATCACATGCACGGCACTGCGGACACACCAGGAACCGCGGTGTTGGCCGTCGAATGGCGCTAGCTGCGCAGCATTTGTGCACCGCCGCCGTCAGTGTCAGCCAGTTTGCCGTGGCATACGGAGCTCCATCGCAGTCTTTAACACTGGTAGCATGCCGCGACAGCGTGGACGTGAACCGTATGTGCAGTTGACGGACTTTGAGCGAGGGCGTATAGTGTGCATGCGGGAGGCCGTGTGGACGTACCGCCGAATTGCTCAACACGTGGGGCGTGAGGTCTCCACAGTACATCGATGTTGTCGCCAGTGGTCGGCGGAAGGTGCACGTGCCCATCGACCTGGGACCGGACCGTAGTGACGCACGGATGCACGCCAAGACCGAAGGATCCTACGCAGTGCCGTAGGGGACCGCACCGCCACTTCCCAGCTGTTGCTCCTGGGGTATCGGCGCGGACCATTCGCAACCGTCTCCATGAAGCTGGGCTACGGTCCCGCACATCGTTAGGCCGTCTTCCGCTCACGCCCCAACATCGTGCAGCCCGCCTCCAGTGTTGTCGCGACAGGCTTGAATGGAGGGACGAATGGAGACGTGTCATCTTCAGCGATGACAGTCGCTTCTGCCTTGGTGCCAATGATGGTCGTATGCGTGTTTGGCGCCGTGCAGGTGAGCGCCACAATCAGGACTGCATACGACCGAGGCACACAGGGCCAACTCCCGGCATCATGGTGTGGGGAGCGATCTCCTACACTGGTCGTTCACCTCTGGTGATCATCGAGGGGACACTGAATAGTGCACGGTACATCCAAACCATCATCGAACCCATCGTTCTACCATTCCTAGACCGGCAAGGGAACTTGCTGTTCCAACAGGACAATGCACGTCCGCATGTATCCCATGCCACCCAACGTGCTCTAGAAGGTGTAAGTCAACTACCCTGCCCAGCAAGATCTCCGGATCTGTCCCCCATTGAGCATGTTTGGGACTGGATGAAGCGTCGTCTCACGCGGTCTGCACGTCCAGCACGAATGCTGGTCCAACTGAGGCGCCAGGTGGAAATGGCATGGCAAGCCGTTCCACAGGACTACATCCAGCATCTCTACGATCGTCTCCATGGGAGAATAGCAGCCTGCATTGCTGCGAAAGGTGGATATACACTGTACTAGTGCCGACATTGTGCATGATCTGTTGCCTGTGTCTATGTGCCTGTGGTTCTTTCAGTGTGATCATGTGATGTATCTGACCCCAGGAATGTGTCAATAAAGTTTCCCCTTCCTGGGAGAATGAATTCACGGTGTTCTTATTTCAATTTCCAGGAGTATATATATATATATATATATATATATATATATATATATATATATATATATATATATATATGTGTGTGTGTGTGTGAGTGTGTGTGTGTACATGGCTACAGCACTAGGAGAAAGGATGATCTTCACTAGCCAAGGTTAAATCTAACTTTGGCTCAGAAGAGGGTAAATTATGCTGCCACAAAAGTCTTTGGTCACTTACCTAATAGCATCAAAAGTCTGACAGATAGCCATATAGCATTTAAAACAAAATTAAAAGAGTTTCTTAATGGCGACTCCTTCTACTCATTAGATAAATTCTTGAATATAGTAATGGTTAATTTCCCCAACCCCCACAAAAAAGTGTCATGTAATATTTTGGGTAGTGTAATTTATTGTATAGACACCTTTTATTAACCTGACACGTTCCACATCATTACGAAGTGTCGTATTCAAGATATATGGAACAAGTACTAATCTAATCTAATCCACCAATACATGTCTTAGCCTATGCATATTGCAAGTGTTTGTTCGCCAATATGTTGAACCTTGTATTTCATCGTCAAGGTATCGGTTGAATTATGCGGTCCTAGTGGCATTCCTGTAATGGCCCCTTTTCAGATGTATTGTTTCACGGTTTATTTGGTTTTGCGGCCTTGTTTTTTCCCGAGAAATCGGGAAATTTGAAAACTAAAAAATAAATAAAAGTAAAAAAGCATGCGGTAAACCGCGCATATGGGGGGGGGGGGGGGGGGGGGGGTGTAACAGGGGCTGGGAGTTGTTCCACATGTCTTGCGATGCAAGGGCGGCGTTAAGCTCTCAGTTCGATTTGCGTTGCAAACCAGCGCGTGAAGGTTATTATTTTCTGTTTTATTTAATGCAGCTGTAAACTGTGAGAAGAAATTGTTTAACAAAAACTGATGAAAACATTTACACATTAAGTTATGAAGAAACCTGTTCACGATATGCGGAATATCCGAATATGAGTCGCGGTAATGCCCAAATTTTTATGTGTCACTTATAATATGCACAACTGATGTCCAACCGAATTCACAATTAGCAAATCCATTTCATAATATTCACAACAGCTATGAATCATCATAAAACAGTGTCTGTTCCTTCAGACGTTCATGGATGTGTGAAGGGCATTGTTAAGTAACATACAGACACTGTATAACCAAAGACATCGTATAAAATGGTTCAAATGGCTATGAGCACTATGGGACTTAACTTCTGAGGTCATCAGTGCTCTAAACTTAGAACTACTTAAACCTAACTAACCTAAAGACATCACACACACCCATGCCCGAGGCAGGATTCGAACCTGCGATTGTAGCGGTCTCGCGGTTCCAGACTGTAGAGCCTAGAACCGCTCGCCACCACAGCCGGTAGACATCGTGTAAATCATTGGTAAATATGCCTTGACGGGCTAAAGATGACGGTAATAATAGTTTGTCTCTCCCTGTTCGGAAATAACAAAGCGCGAGCATAGGGTATATAGACAACATGGCATGTGGAAGTTTGGATGGGTCCGAAAGGAATGCACGGATGGCCGATGTATCTAAGGCGATAGCTCGCGGTTAGCAGGAAATCCGGGTTTGATTCCTGGCCCAGCAGAAATTTTCTTGTGGCACTAATGAAATGTGCAGCTGACATAAAACCATTTTCGCAGTTTGCGAATCCATTTTGGAATAAGGCAGCGTTGTATGTCATCTCTACAGTGGCGATACACTGGAAGGAAGAGGGCTGGGTAGTGGTCAAGTGACTGCGATACAAAGACACCGACGCCGCTGCAACCATAAGATGTTCATTGCTTCATTAATCAGAAATGTTTGGCCTGAGACACCTGTTTTTGACGACAAATTTATTATAGAATCTTTAGGATAGAACTATCGATATATGTGGCATTTCTAGTTGAGGTTTGAGCTTGTCGTCAAAACCTAAGCATAAATGTATGCGTCCAGAGCGATTGCAGGTTTGCTGATCAACACAGTTACTTCAAACTGTCAGTTGGCTGGAGTTATTGGTGCAGTTACTTTATTTACTCTGCTTAGTACGCATTGGTAATTCATCTTGTCATGTGTTTACTTCTGACGTCAAGAGATCGCAATTCCAGCAGTAGAGTTATGGACGGTTCTCCGCTGCTATTGCTGCTGCATGCAGGTGCTTCTGTTGGCAGCAGCAGCAGAATAACCGTTGATATAAGTGGAATTCATGTTCCGTTATGTCGACACATGTCACGCAACAATGTAAATCAAGCAGAACTTGTTTGGGGAGTAGTTTCGTTTATACGGCTCATGAAAGAAGTCATACTGTGTGTGTCTCATTAAAATTGCGAAACTGGAATCCATACCGTCATGAAAGCCTTTCTTTAGGACAGCTAATCGTCAACGAAAATTCTTCTTTAGGTGGTGACGGCTTATAAGAAGTCTGCTCTCTGGCTAGTAGAATCAGGTATTGATCCGAAGGGGGGGGGGGGGCGCTGTCATGGGGATGATTATGATCCCAACCCCCCCCCCCCCCCCACCCCCCACAAAAAAAGTTTTGGTAAAAGCCTTTATGATCTTACGTGCACTTATTTCCGTTTTTCCAGCTACCTTTCAGAGTATAAAGTATCATGAAAACCAAGAATCTCGAAAATGGCAATGGATTCTAGAAATTACTTGATACTTTTCAGAAGCTTGCGTGTGGTCCTATCATGTCGATGGGCTTGTGGCTTGACTGTCTACATAGAACATCCCAGCCAGGAAAAGGCGCCTATCATAGGCTGATGGTATCTGCTGTCACCAATAAATCCGAAATTGTTTGAGTCCACATGTACAACCGGCGCAACTGTATAATGATCAATGATGAGTCGAATAAAGCAGGACAGGATGGGGGCCATTCCACTAAAGAAAAAAAAAAACAAAAAAAAAGATTGACTTCATGAACATGAGTGAAAACGATTGGAAGAAAAATATTCCACTCATTCATGGGCTCGCATACCTACAGTCTGCAGCAGACCTGCTGCATTCAGGAACTCAATGCTAAGCGAAATATTGGTAACGGCGAAAGCACGCTAGGACTTTCTATAGCGTAAAACATCACGTTGTCAAAATTGGGAAATTTTGTTGCAGTTGTAAAAACAAATTGCATATCATGTTTCATCTCAAATTTTCGAACGAGTGCTTTTCAAATGCTGTATTTCTCTTGATAGTTATGCCAAAGCGATGTACGAAGCATTGATGTAAGCAAATTATCATTGTTGTTATTCCATTAAAACGTGATATATATTTTATTATAATCAGTTAGTTTATCAAAAGGTAGTAGACGAGGTACTGTCAGAAGTACAGCTGTAAGGACGGGGCCTGAGTCGTGCTTGGGTAGCTCAGATGTTAGAGCACTTGCCTGCAAAAGGCAAAGGTCCCGAGTGCGAGTCTCGGTCCGGCATACAGTTTTAATCTGCCGTGAAGTTTCATATTAGCGCACACTCCGCTGCAGAGCGAAAATCTCATTCTGGAAACATCCCCCAGGCTGTGGCTAAACCATGTCTCCGCAATATCCTTTCTTCCAGGAGTGCTAGCTCTGCAAGGCTCGCAGAAGAGCTTCTGTGTAGTTTGGAAGGTAGGAGACGAGCTACTGGTAGAAGTAAAGCTGTGAGGACGAGACATGAGTCGTGTTTGTGTAGATCAGATGGTCCATTTGAATCATTTTGCCGGCAAGGTACCTCGGCGTGTTCGGTAAGAGAGCTGCTTGGCCTCTGTAATAGAAATCAGAGTGGAAGGATCAACAAATGAACTTGAACGGATGTCATGTGACGTCCGCAACGACCAAACACAACGATAAAAAAAAAGTGGAGTCCTTCCCGCGAAAGGCGAAGGTCCCGAGTTCGAGTCTCGGTCCGACACACAGTTTCAATCTCCCAGGAAGTTTCTCTCAGTCAGTTTATTATTATTACTGTTATTAAAATAGTGTTCATCTGTGGCACGATAGAAGGGTTGAGAATATATATGTATATAACCGATCAAAATAATGACAGGAGAATGTCACTGCTCCCTGTAATACACAAATTCTTTTAACAGGAGAGTATCAGGCAGGGTTTCGCAAAGGTCGAGCTTGCATCGAACAGATGTGGAACTTAAAAACAGCTTTGCAAATGAGGAGATACAGAAATACTGTGCTAACTCTTGTCGATTTAAAAAAGGCTTACGACTCAGTAGATAGACAAACATTATTCCACACTTTAGTGTTTCTGGAAGGAATTTGGATAGAGAGGCCAACTAGAGAGATTTACAAAGACATAGAAACAATAACAGATACCATTAGAAAGAGAAGGATGAAATTTTATCGACATATCAGCAGGATGAATAAAAGCAGGCCCACAATGCAAATCTTTGGTATAGTAAATAAGAGCAAAAACAAGACAAAGTGGATCACTGAAACAGAAGAAGACATTAAAGAACTGGGGATCACACAAGACAACATAACAATAGAGAACAGTTTAGAAACATCATAAAGAAACACACATAAACAAGAACACACGGAGAACAGAACGGGAAAAAAATGGCCTGAAGAACGCAAGAGAGAACACAGTGAACGTATGAAGATAATTTGGGAAGAACGAAGAAAGAAGAAATCATGACTACTCATGTTCAATTGCTATCTTAAAAGGGAATGATCGAAAATAATAATAATAATAATAATAATAATAATAATAATTGGGGAGGGGTGTTTTATGCTAGGCACAAAATAGAAATCGATTAATGGGTTTAAGTTGGTGGCTCTGTAAAAAAATGGATAATGTCGATTTCATCTGCTGCGAGGTTTATGACCAGTGTTTTCTGGGTTATGTAAAGGATCCTTCTCTTCGATGGCGCAAGTTTCCTGGACCAACTAATTCCTGCTGGGTGTGAACCACTTAACATGGCACAAGATACGGAATTTATTAGACTATACAACTGCAACAGAAAAGTCCTAACATTAAAGAAAACGTTTCACTTGCGAAGAGCTCTTACAGTGAACAAGCAAGTAGTAATGACCAAATTAATTCAAGTAGCAACTCACTGACCATGTCACCTCCAAAAGAATAACAAACGGAAATGCAGAACATAATCAGTCTATATAAATAATAACTAAATCTCAACTGACACGTACATTGATATTAAAAAAAAACAAAAAAGAGAAAAAGCACCAAATATTGGCGTTCCGCGCTATTCATATTATCTCTTATAACTAACAAACTAATATCACACTACTGACAGACATTGCAACGGAAACGAAAGACTCCTGAGAAGCACACAGCAACAGTTGGTAACACCAAATACACGTAAACACGCACATAGAGTCAGTGAAATGGGCTGTTAAAGTGAAATGTGCACGCAAATACCAAAGTTCGAACATCCTGCCGGGCGCAGGACAACGAGGTACAATTCCAAGCCGATACTTATATGATAATAAGATTCAAAATATCGTACGTAGAACCAAACTAAATTAACCTTAGGAAATTTGCGCTTCAAAAAGCTCTTCTTACAGAACAATAAGAGAGAAGACATGTTAAACAGTGCCACATAAAAGCCACGCTATTGCACAAGTAAGAGGAGTAAGTAAAGCAAATCGTCCCAGGTGTTACAGAATTCCATACATCGTTTCACAAAAACCACAACAGTATAGAAGTCGGTCGGGAGGACCTCTGGTAAAGGCAGAAGAACGCCAGTCACAGCCGTACTAAATAATGGAGAACTTTTCCATCAAATGTAGTATACAAAATGTAGGAATATTTTCATCACATTAACTTCATAAAACATCAAGAACTCTGCTTTCCTAAGTGACATTGAGGCTGATGACTGGATGCGGCTGTACTTCAGTTCCAAAAATGATGACCTCTGTAAGAACATTTTCTCTACGTGATAGGCCAAATCCACCTTGTTTGTTACTAAACGTACTGTCCCTCTGCTACTTATTCCTCGATGTCAATAAAGTATTGAAATAAATCTTCCTTGATATTTTTAGTGAAATTTAGAAGCTAGGAATTTACCAATACACGCCACCATGTTGGGGCTGTTTATCTTCATTTCATGCATCTAATCAACCAACAGTAGTATCTCCACGAACAGCTCGAGCAAAATGTTTCTCTCAGTAGCTGAAAAAAAAAGTTCCCTGCATGAAAGCCAAACCGCACTTAATATGGGTTTTATACGCACAAAAAATCAATGGAAACTCCATCCCCGATGTAATGCTTGCACAAGGCTTCTCACATGTCACGATGTCAAGCATGTACTCGATTACCTAGATTCAGGGAAAACAGCCGCCTTCAGGGTCAACTACCAAGTGCAATAACGTTTGGATGATAAGTGTTGCCGTCGACTGTCGAGAATGATAATAGTATGCAGACACGCCACATGGAAGTAAATCATTAGACTGTTCAGTGCCGAATAACAAGAGTCGGTGAGCAGCTGTACCATGCAGAACCACAGAATCAGCTCCTCACTGCCCCATAAATGTACCTCTGCTCCCCGCACTTAAGGGACAGAGATTAGCACTGGTGCACGTTCAAATGGGTCTAAGCACTATGGAACTTAACATCTGAGGTCACCAGCCCCATAGACTTCGAAATACTTAAACCTAACTGACCTAAGGACATCACACATCCATACTCGAGGCAAGATTCGAACCTGCGACCGTAGCAGCAGCGCGGTTCCAGACTGAAGCGCCTAGAACCGCTCGGCCACAACGGCCGGCACTGGTGCAGGAACACAGTCGTTGGACGTTAGAAGCATGGAAATAGGTCATCTTTTCGACGGGTCGAGGGTCACATTGATACTGCTCTGGGGGGGGGGGGGGGGGGGGGCGATGCGAGCACGACGAAAACTACGCCAAGCACGCATTCTCCTTGAAATAGGGTACTGTTCGGGAAGGTGGTCAAGGTATGCAAGTGTGGGGGATGTTTACATGGATTGAACTGGGTCTCCTGTTAGATTTGCCATCGTATTTCATGGGCTAAGCATACCGGACCGTAGTGTTAGGTCATATGGATCTGTTCGCCGACAGTGCGCTGCAGCGACCTGCACGTTCAGCAAAAAGCACCTAACCATCGCCCCGAAATGTGTCAAATGCCTCGAGAACACCTCACGGAGATGAGAGTTGTTGGGTAGTCTCTCACGTCATCTGCCCTCAACTCTGTTCATTATATCTGTGACGTTATCTAGTGAGATGTGCAGCACTTGGACTCATCTCTGACCATTCTCAGTGAGTGGGGAGCACTAACCGGACGTCTATCAATGTTTTCTGTCTCTCGTGGAATCAGCACCACAATAGCATGCATGTGACCAATACAGATTCTCATATGTATATATGCACTAGCTTTGGTGAATCACCCTCAACCTCCTCAGCGGAATTTAAAACAGAAACCCTATAATTAGCAGAAAGCGGTGATTATTTAAAACACAACATATTGGAATTGGAAGGAAATATTGTCAAAAGCGAGGTGAAGACATTGTTATATATTAGCTGATGTGGTGAACTGATTATAGGCTGAGGACTGGAGATAGCGTGGTTGGTGATTCTGATGTCGAAGGTTCAGGTGTCCACAGAGCAGTTGATGGCGATGTGGTGAGAGAGAATGACATTTCTCATGTTAATGATGCAACTCTGATGGAATGTCCGTACAGTAACCGATCACGTGAAGGAGTATGGCAGTACAAGGAAGATGTATAGGCGCATGTAAGATATAGCACTGGGACTTGAAGACGTACAATATAGCTTCCATTTAACAGGTACAAAGTGGATGGATTTTGAGATGTGGATATGAAAGGAAGCCAAGATGCACGAGATTGTTGGATAAGTTTTAGACATTCGTTTATAAGAGGAGTGCATGGGGACGAAACTCCTGTATTGCACACGAGAGTGATGGAGCAAGAACGAGGGAATGTAAACTGTTAAAGTGGCCTTATAATGAGGTATGAAGATTGATACTATGGAGTAAAGGAGAAAAGTGTTGACAACCCAAACGATGAGCTGTTTGATACTGTATGGCAGCAGGAAAGGGTTGGTGAAGAGAATAAAAGCGGTATAATATTTCTTTTGAATTTAATTACTACACAGACAGGGTGAAGGGGTGCTAAGAGCTGAAAGTGTGTGAGCGTATGAAACGAAGCGGATGGAATTGAAGGACGTGGAGGGACTGGTGTGAATCAGGAGAATAGATCCAGACAGGGAACCTTTCTTTCTTTTTTTTGTGACTTTGTCATGCATCGGGTGCAGGGCCGGCATGGTTGGTAACGGATTTGGCCTCTTTAATTCAGGGAGTGGCCGGACGCACTTCCTATCGCCATCCTGTTACCACCTGGGACAGAATATGTGTTCTCCAACTGTCTGCGTGTAGAGTTATTCATGGGAAAGTGAGAGAAAGTTTTCTAAATGTTAGCGAATCGCGTAACTGAGACAGGACTGGGATGCCAGCCAGGTGTTCAACTAGTAGGTTGTGGGAAGCGGTCTAAAAACCACATCCAGGCTGACCGGCACACCAATCCTCATTGTTAACATCCTTAGTCTTGAGGTTAGATTTTTGTGAATGGAAAGTTTATGTTGGTGGTCAGTGTGTTGTTCTGGGACAAAACAAGACAAAAATGTCTCTGCAAGATCCATGTACTAATTTATATTTACGTGACAAACCCTATTTCTAGGGCTATATTTTAATTTTGACAGATGTATCTACGCCGACATTTGTAAAAACGGCGATGGTACATTAATCCTTACTAATGTAAAATTGCCACCTTCTGAAGAAGACAAAATTAAATTTGTTGAAACCTAGGTAAAGAATTCTTTATCCATTGCAACTGGTCGGCTGTTTATAATTTTATTACAAGGGACCGTTGCTGTTGTGCAGCTATGTTTAAAATACCAAAAATATTGAACTTAAAATTGTTGTGATTTACCAAAATTCACTATAATAAAAAAATGCGTACCACGAAGAAACTATCTGAATGGGGCAGAAATCGGCAGATTTGATGTACATGTACAGACAAACAAATGATTACAATTTCAGAAAAATTTGATGTTTTAATCAAGAGAGAGAGCTTCGTAAATTGAGCAAGTCAATAACGCGTTGGTCCACCTCTGAACCTTCTGCAAGCTGTTATACGGCTTGGCATTAATTGAAACAGTTGTTGGATGTCCTCCTGAGGGATATCGTGCCAAATTCTATCCAGGTGGCGCGTTAGATCGTCAAAATCTCCGGTGGACCCTGCCCAAAATGTTGTCAGTCGAGGAGAGATCTGCACTAAGAAAAGCAGTGGGAACTCTCCCGTGTGCGGGCGCACGTTATCTTTCTGAAATATAAACCCAGGATGGTTTGCCATGAAGGGCAAAAATCGTGGCGTAGAATATCGTCGACGCGCCGATGTGCTGTAAGGGTGGTGCTGATGATAATCAAAGCGGTCTTGCTATCAAAGGAAATGGTACCCCCAGACCATCACTCCTGGTTGCCGGACGATATGGCGGGCGGCAGTCAGGTTCGTATCCCACCGTTGTCCGTGGCTTCTCTAGACACGTCTTCACAGGGCATCGGGGCTCAATTCAATCCGGCGCTCATCACTGAAGACAATTCTATTCCAGACCATGTGATTCCAAGCCGACCGTCAAATCGTCGTGACTTCAATGTATTTATTGCCTTTGAATAAAAGTGTCAAATCTGTTCGTCTCATTGCCTATTTCTTTCAGTTGCCATCTGTAGTACACAGTGTGCTGTGTGTGGCCCATAGCGCGTTTATTTTGTAAGTGTAGCCCTATTTTGTACTGCTATGGGGGAGCCAGCTCAAGATCCACCTTGCATTTTATATGTGTTTCTAACAGATGGATTACATATCCAATTACTGTTACGTCCATTGTCCATGTCAAACGATTTCTCATGCACAAACAGCAGTTGACCGGCGTTGCCAGGTGAAACGTTGTTGCGATGCCTCGTGTAAGGAGGAGAAATGCGGACCATCACATTTCCGACTTTGATAAACATCGTATTGTAGCCTATCGCGATTGCGGTTTATCGTATCGCGACATCGCTGCTTGCGTTGGTCGAAACCCAATGACTGTTAGCAGAATATGGAATTGGTGGGCTCAGGAGGGTAATACGGAACGCCGTGCTGGATCCCAACGGCCTCGTATGACTAGCAGTCGAGATGACAGGCATCTTATCCGCATGGCTGTAACGGATCGTGCAGCTACGTCTCGATCCCTGAGTCAACAGATGGGGACGTTTGCAAGATAACAACCTTCTGCACGAACAGCTCGATGACGTTTGCAGCAGCATGGACTGTCAGCTCGGAGACCATGGCTGCGGTTACCCTTGACACTGAATCACAGACAGGAGCGCCTGCGATGGTGTACTCAACGATGAACCTGGGTGCACGAATGACAAAGCGTCATTTTTCGGATGAATCCAGGTTCTGTTTACAGCATCATAATGGTCGGATCCGTGTTTGGCGACATCGCAGTGAACGCACATTGGAAGCGCGTATTCGTCATCGCCATGCTGGCGTATCACTCGGCGTGTTGGTATGGGGTGTCATTGGTTACACGTCTTGGTTACCTCTTGTTCGCATTGACGGCACTTTGAACAGTGGACGTCACATGTCAGATGTGTTACGACCCGTGGCTCTACCCTTCATTCGATTTCTTCAAAACCCTACATTTCAGTAGGATAATGCACGACCGCATGTTGCAAGTCCTGTACGGGCCTTTCTGGATACAAAAAATGTTCGACTGCTGCCCTGGCCAGCACATTCTCCAGATCTCTCATCAATTGAAAACGTCTGGTCAATGGTGGCCGAGCAACTGGCTCGTCACAATGCGCTAGTCACTACTCTTGATGAACTGTGGTATCGTGTTGAAGCTGTACCTGTACACGCCATCCAAGCTCTGTTTGACTCAATGCCCAGGCGTATCAATGCCGTTATTACAGCCAGAGGTGGTTGTTATGGGTACTGATTTCCAGGATCCATGCACCCAAATTGCGTGAAAATGTGATCACGTGTCAGTTCTAGTATAATATAATTGTCCAAAGAATACCTGTTTATCATCTGCATTTCTCCTTGGTGTAGCAATTTTAATGGCCAGTAGTGTACTTTTACGTGATCTGATGATGCTACAAAAGGGTGAAACGCTTCTTTGATATTAAGTATTTATTCAACAACGACTTTTTTACTCTGGAATTATCCGCAACCTGTTCCTGTAGCACCTTGCCGCAATGGAATGGAATAATATTTCGTGAATCGCCAAACCGCAATCCTCTACTGCGAAGATCTCCGCCCAGTTATCCATCATTGGGAAACACTGGAAGGCAACATGTAGGAAGACTTAGATTACCCCTGGTAGATAAAGGCCACACGTGTGAAGTCAGTCTGTTAGAGCGACGGGCGCGTGGCGGGTCGTGGTGCGGCGGCCGTGGCCTGCCCTAAAGCAAGAGGTGCACGCGGCGCCGGCCAGCTCGCATCGATCCGTGGAGCAGCCAGCACCGGCAGCAGCAGCGCGTTGCCTGGCAACAGGTTGTTTTTAGAGAGCGCACGGCCTGACCTGGATCCGGCCGTCTCTAATGAGGCGCGCTCAGGTGCCCGCTGAAGGGCCGCCCCGGCCGCTTCTCGCCAATTCTTTGTTTCCCCAAGCAGCTCGCCTCTGGGGACGCATTCTTGAACACTGTCCAAGGTATCGCCGGCAGCAGTGAAGCACTCGTGATCACAGGAACCTATCGTACGATACGCACAGACGTTGCTGCTGAGTTGAACTCCTGTTTTGACAAAAATTGGCTACCAATCGCTCGAACAAAAACTGTGCCCCATATTAGAAAGGAAGCGCATGGCAAACCCTTCTACTAGGAGCTTGCGTACATACATACATATCCAGCGATCACAGGACCTGTAGACCAAGCGCTGCTACCACAATTTTCCTCTATGCCTTTACTTTTTGTGCTCGGGTCCTCCAGGTGTCTTCAATCTCCAGGGCTGCCAGGTCTTTCGCCAGGTCGTCCATTCGGCGCTGTCTTGGACGCTTGGTCGTCCTATGGGGCCTCTGGTGTTCGGATTTCTTCGCCTGTCTATCTTCTGGCATACAGGCTACAAAGGCTGCCCACTTTTCCTCTTCGGCTTTTGTAGTATTTTTGGTTGTTGAATGGAGAGGTAGATTTGCTCATTCCTCCTCATTACCCTCCATTATCCTTTATCTAAGATTGACCCACTTTAGCCGGCCGGTGTGACCGAGCGGTTCTAGGCGCTACAGTCTGGAACCGCGCAATCGCTTCGGTCGGAGGTTCGAATCCTGCCTCGGGCATGGATGTGTGTGATGTCCTTAGGTTAGTTAGGTTTAAGTAGTTCTAAGTTCTAGGGGACCGATGACCTCAGTAGTTAAGTCCCATAGTGCTCAGAGCCATTTGAACCATTTTGACCCACTTCTCTTCGTCATTACTTTCTTTTGAAATATTAATAATTTTTTCTCTTTGCGTTTTGTCGTGCTCCATGTTTCTCAACCGTACATGACTGCTGGGCATATTACTGATATCACTGTGTTATAGAACCTCATCATAGTATTTGCTGAGCGTATCCCTAAGGGAATACATGCATTTTGTTTCCACTGCAGTTCTTTCCTTGATCTCCATTTCTATGTTGTTGTTGCTGGTAAACCAAGGTCCCAAGTATTTGAATTGGTGAACTCTGTTGAATCTCATGCCATCGATTTTTGCCGCTCTTGTCTTCTTTCTAACTGCATGAACTCAGTTTTGTCTTCATTCACCTTTAACCCAACCTTAGTTGTCCATTTTCTAGTACACTTATTTCAACTCATGGCTTGACTACACTGAGCAGTACTATATCATCTGTATATGCGAGACAACTGTAAATACCGTCCATCTGTACTCCATGTTGCCTACATTCCCTTATTAGATTTTCAGAGATGAAACTGAAGAGAACACAAGAGAAAGCATCCCCTTGTTTGATATTTGTCTCAGTCTTGAACTTTTCTGACGTGACCCCTCGGAAACGCACTGCTGCCCTTGATCCACCCAAACAAGAAGGGTAGCAAAAGAAATCCACAAAGCTTTAGTCAATCTGTTGTAGCATCTTACAAGGGGAGGGTCCGAAATGTGAGTCACCAATTTTGAACTAGTTTTGCAAGGACGTTCTAAATGAAAATAAAGATACATATTTTTCGGCTTTTTGGTAGACACTCCCTAGTTTTTGAAAAACTCGAGGTCAAAGTTGATGACGAAAAATCATATTTTCAATGGTATTTATCGAAAGATCGTCTAAAAACATTTTTATTAATATAATATGGGATCTAAAGTTAATAATGTTCTCGTTATTAACATTTATATGTTTCCAAGCTGTAGCTTGGGTAGTCGTCATTCAGTGTGTAGCAGACTGAAGCTGGCGGTTGAGCGATCAAGACATTAGATTACCAAACCGCTGGGCCTGCTCTATTCTTTGTCATGACATTTTTGTGTAATTCATGTTTTTTTCGGTGTATCTGATTATATTCTAACACTCGAAATACTTTTCTTTGCCCTTAAAAAAAAATAAAACATTGGTAGGTGTGATTAGTAATCAGATAAGTATATATAATGTATTGACAGTTATTTTCATCGTGATACATGTACAAAAATACACTCAAAGTATATTATTAGGTAATTCTAACCTATCTTCTATTCGTGAGCGTTGTCGCAATCAGTGGGATAAAACTTAGCATAAAAATAGGGAGAACAAAAATATTTCTTGCATCATGCGCAACACATGAACGAAATCTCGCCATAATGGCATGTTTTTTGTACACTGTTCGTGCAAAACATATCTGATTCACACTGCTGAAAACAGATATATCAGATATTAATTCGGATGCGTACCAAGCGTACAAAAGCATATCCTGAAAGCCTAGCGTGAACAACTGGTTATGGACCAAGTTTTGATAGCATCTGCCCTATCTTGTAATTCTCTGCTCTGCTGTGATTTTGCATGACTTTGAAGTCGAGCAATGACATGTGTGAAGAAGTAAACGTCACACAGCTGACAAAGATAGATAATTTTCGCTGGTGTGATTTTCATGGTGCCGGTTGGCTGAGCACCATCTTCTGCGGAAGTTACATCGTTACACTTGATGTATACGCTACTGGCCATTAAAATTGCTACACCACGAAGTTGACGCACTACAGACGCGAAATTTAACCGACAAGTAGAAGATGCTGTGATACGCATATGGTTAGCTTTTCAGAGCATTCACACAAGGATGGCACCGGTGGCGTCACCTACAACTTGCTGACATGAGGAAAGTTTCCAACCGATTTCTCATACACAAACAGCAGTTAAACGGCGTTGCTGGTGAAACGTTGTTGTGATGCGTCGTGGAAGGAGGAGAAAAGCGTACCATCACGTTTCCGACTTTGATAAATGTCGGATTGTAGCCTATCGCGATTGCGGTTTATGGTATCGCGACATTGCTGCTCGCGTTGGACGAGATCCAATGACTGTTAGCAGAATATGGAATCGGTGGATTCAGGAGGGTAATACGGAACGCCGTGCTGGATGCCAACGGCTCGAATCACTAGCAGTCGAGATGACAGGCATCTTATGCGCATGGCTGTAACGGATCGTGCAGCCACGTCTCGATCCCTGACTCAACAGATGGGGACGTTTTCAAGACGACAACCATCTGCACGAACAGTTCGACGACGTTTGCAGCAGCATGGACTGTCAGCTCGGAGACCATGGCTGCGGTTACCCTTGACACTGAATCACAGACAGGAGCGCCTGCGATGGTGTACTCAACGATGAACTTGGGTGCACGAATGACAAAGCGTCATTTTTCGGATGAATCCAGGTTCTGTTTACAGCATCATAATGGTCGCATCCGTGTTTAGCGACATCGTGGTGAACGCACATTGGAAGCGCGTATTCGTCATCGCCATGCTGGCGTATCACCCGGCGTGATGGTATGGGGTGTCATTGGTTACACGTCTTGGTTACCTCTTGTTCGCATTGACGGCACTTTGAACAGTGGACGTTACATTTCAGATGTGTTACGACCCGTGGCTGTACCCTTCATTCGATCCCTGCGAAACCCTACATTTCAGCAGGATAATGCACGACCGCATGTTGCAAGTCGTGTACGGGCCTTTCTGGATACAAAAAATGTTCTACTGTTGCCCTGGTCAGCACATTCTCCTGATATCTCACCAATTGAAAACGTCTGGTCAATGGTGGCCGAGCAACTGACTCGTCACAATACGCCAATCAGTACTCTCGATGAACTGTGGTATCGTGTTGAAGCTGCATGGGCAGCTGTACCTGTATACGCCATCCAAGCTGTATTTGACTCAATGCCCAGGCGTATCAATGCCGTTATTACAGCCAGAGGTGGTTGTTATGGGTACTGATTTTTCAGGATCTCTGCACCCAAATCGCTTGAAAAGGTAATCACATGTCAGCTCTAGTACAACATATTTGTCCAATGAGTACCCGTTAATCATCTGTATTTCTTCTTGGTGTAGCAGTTTTAATGACCAGTAGTGTAATTATTGGATTATTAATCACACCTCCGATGACTTATTTCAATAAAAGGAAAGAAGGGTATTTCCGTTATCAGAACATAATTAGGTACCACGAAAAAAAATTCTAATGAAAAAAAGCCACGATCAATATTCGAACACGGCTCAGCAGTTTGAAAAATTCAGTTAGGTTTTTTTTTTTTTTTTTTTTTTTTTTTTTTTTTTTTTTTTTTTTTTTTTTTAAGAGAGAGAGAGAGAGAGAGAGAGAGAGAGAGAGAGAGAGAGAGCAAGTCCTCCGACTGAACACGCTGAGGTACCGATGCGGCTGCTATCCGCTCGACCGCCGACCTCGCTCTACTAAACTCTCAGAACGAGTACCCAAACTAAAGCTTGAAAACGAAAAACGTTAATACCTAGAACATTATTAACTTTGGAACCCATATTGTTACCAAAAATATTTATTTTTAGGCGATATTTTGATGTATAGCACTGAAAATATGATATTTCGTCATTTACTTTGACCTGAAACATGCCTCTCTCTCTTTATTTTCAATACGAAAAGTCGTTGAAAAATTTTACCAGAAGCGATGACCCTCATGTCAGACCTCCCTATTTTGACAACATATTCTGATCTCAAGCATAATGAGAAATCTTGGACATGATGATCTCCATGCAACCAACATGCATTCTGAAAACATCAGTCAAGCGAATCCCAACTCGCGATTTTTCCATAGCCGGCCTCGGTGGTCTCGTGGTTCTAGGCGTGCAGTCCGGAACCGTGCGACTGCTACGGTCGCAGGTTCGAATCCTGCCTCGGGCATGGATGTGTGTGATGTCCTTAGGTTAGTTAGGTTTAAGTAGTTCTAAGTTCTAGGGGACTGATGACCACAGCAGTTGAGTCCCATAGTGCTCAGAGCCATTTGAACCATCTGATTTTTCCATATGACACCTTGAAAGTCATGTATCAAGTAGACGCAGTGTTTCGTGACTTCCGAAAAGCATTTGACTCTTTATTAGATCGACACCTATTGATGAAAATATCGTCATGTGAGATATCATTCGAAATTTGTAACTGAATTGAGGATTTCTTGGTTGGGAAGACGCACATGTTATCTGGAAGAAGAGTCATCGTCAGCTGCGTAAGTAACTTACAGCGTGCCCCAGGGGAGTGTTTTGAAAACCCTGCTTATTTACGAATGTATGATATTGTGGGGTATCAAACGAAATTTGTACCTGGATTGAGGACATCTTGATAGGGAGAACGCAGCATGCCATCTCGGATGGAGAGCCATCGACACATGTATAACACTTCCGGTGTGCCCCAGGGAAGTGTGATGGGACCGTTGCTGTTCACGTTTCTCATTAATGACATGGGAAGCAATATTATTAATAACCTTATACTTTCAACTGAGGATGCAGTTATCTGTAAACCCTGTAAAAAACTACACAACTATTCCGTCAGATCTTATTCAAAGTTTTCTGAATGACAATAATCTACCGCTCAGGCTATTGTTACTTGCATTCACAAACTTTTTCTTTTGTATGCTTCACTAGTATATAATTATGGGCGTGCATGCATTTTCAAGTGCGTATTATAACACGCAAAACTAACTTGACTCGGTTGCAGTCAAACTTTACCTTGGTCATAAATTGTTAAAATGCACCGGAGTGGACGGACGTTTAAGTAAGCAACGTGACATCAAGTGTTTCCTGAATAACTGGTTTAACAGTTTGTAAGGATACGAAATAAAATGATCAGTTTTAGGTAAAACAGGTGGTAGACTTTGGTTCGCTGGTAATACATCAGTAAAATGCGATCACTCTGCAAAGGGCATTGTTTAAAGGACACTAACTGCAACCTATCTTGCTGTGTTGCTCAAATATGTGGGGCTCGTACCAAATAGGACTAAAAGCATTCACATGAACGTATACAAAGAATGGGCAGCGTAAACAGTCACGGATTTGTTTGACTCGTGGAAGAGCGTCATGGAGAGACTGAAAAAACTCAACTGGAAGACACTTGAAGATAGACGGAAACTATTCCGAGAAAGCCTACTTGAAGAGTTTCAAAAACAGTCTTTAAGTGAAGAATTTATGAATATGCTTAACCTCCTATTTATTGCTATGTCTGGGTTGCAAGGACACTATTAGACTAATTACAGCGAGTACAGAGGCGTTTAAGTAATTATTCTTTCCGCGCTTCATACGTGATTGGAACGGGAAGAAGACCCTAATAACTGGTACAATGGCAAGTATCTTCTGCCACGCACTCACTGGGATCTGCATAGTATGGGATGCAAATGCAGCTGTAGATTTACCACCCAGTACATTTACATATTTATGTATTGTAGAATCCTATAACATATTTTGAAGTCAGACTTAGTAAGGTATCCCAACCAACCTGACTTTCCCCATGCAAACCATCATATATTCCTAGAACATCGCTCATGCGAAACTTTATTCGCGCTTTTCTCACATGACACGCTGAAAGCCAAAGATCAAGGAACTCAAATAGTTACAGTATTTCTTGACTTCCGGAAAGCATTTGTCTCAGTATCACGCCAACGATTATTTACGAAAGTACGATCGTATGACATCACACAAAATTTTTAACTGGACTGATTAATTCTTGGTAGCGAGGACGCAGCATTTTAGCTTGGGTTGCTTCTGTTGTGCCCCAGGGAACTGTGTAACCAGGCAAACTATATTAATAGTAACAAGATGCTGCTGCTATCGGTCTCAGGCGCTGCAGTCGTGGGCTGTGCTCCTAGTCCCGCCGGAGGTTCGAGTCCTCCCTCGGGCACGGGTGTGTGTGTTTGTCCTTAGGATAATGTAGGTTAGGTAGTGTGTAAGCTTAGGGACTGATG
The DNA here is from genome assembly GCF_023897955.1 of Schistocerca gregaria. Classification (NCBI taxonomy): domain Eukaryota; kingdom Metazoa; phylum Arthropoda; class Insecta; order Orthoptera; family Acrididae; genus Schistocerca; species Schistocerca gregaria. Next base: position 428,726,345 of record NC_064922.1, read on the forward strand.
ACCTTAGCAGTTAAGTTCCATAAGATTTCACACACATTTGAACAATTTTTTATTTTTTTTAATGCTGGTATCTATGATGAAGAAGAGGAGAGTTTTTTATCTGCAGGATAGTGTAACTAGGAACACGCATTGTTTTTTGGTCGATACTCCAGAATAAAGAATAATTTAAGAAACACACGAAGGAATGCCCCGCAAGCAGTTTCCGCAATTTTTTTTTACATTTTTTGTTGTTGTTAGACATGAGGTTGTGTTTTGAGCAGCACTGAAATTATTTAGCGTTCTGCACATTTAAGTGCTTTTTAAAGCTATTCGGAAGTGTATTGTTAATTATTAAGATACAGAATTTTATGGTGAGTAAAAATCTATATGTTTTTAGAACAATTTGTACAACATATGGTTAGCTGCCTCCCCCCATGAACCATGGACCTTGCCGTTGGTGGGGAGGCTTGCGTGCCTCAGCGATACAGATGGCCGTACCGTAGGTGCAACCACAACGGAGGGGTATCTGTTGAGAGGCCAGACAAACGTGTGGTTCCTGAAGAGGGGCAGCAGCCTTTTCAGTAGTTGCAGGGGCAACAGTCTGGATGATTGACTGATCTGGCCTTGCAACATTAACCAAAACGGCCTTGCTGTGCTGGTACTGCGAACGGCTGAAAGCAAGGGGAAACTACAGCCGTAATTTTTCCCGAGGACATGCAGCTTTACTGTATGATTAAATGATGATGGCATCCTCTTGGGTAAAATATTCCGGAGGTAAAATAGTCCCCCATTCGGATCTCCGGGCGGGGACTACTCAGGAGGATGTCGTTAGCAGGAGAAAGAAAACTGGCGTTCTACGGATCGGAGCGTGGAATGTCAGATCCCTTAATCGGGCAGGTAGGTTAGAAAATTTAAAAAGGGAAATGGATAGGTTAAAGTTAGATATAGTGGGAATTAGTGAAGTTCGGTGGCAGGAGGAACAAGACTTCTGGTCAGGTGACTACAGGGTTATAAACACAAAATCAAATAGGGGTAATGCAGGAGTAGGTTTAATACTGAATAGGAAAATAGGAATGCGGGTAAGCTACTACAAACAGCATAGTGAACGCATTATTGTGGCCAAGATAGATATGAAGCCCACACCTACTACAGTAGTACAAGTTTATATGCCAACTAGCTCTGCAGATGATGAAGAAATTGAAGAAATGTATGATGAAATAAAAGAAATTATTCAGATAGTGAAGGGAGACGAAAATTTAATAGTAATGGGTGACTGGAATTCGAGTGTAGGAAAAGGGAGAGAAGGAAACATAGTAGGTGAATATGGATTGGGGCTAAGAAATGAAAGAGGAAGCCGCCTAGTAGAATTTTGCACAGAGCACAACTTAATCATAGCTAACACTTGGTTTAAGAATCATGAAAGAAGGTTGTATACGTGGAAGAACCCTGGAGATACTAAAAGGTATCAGATAGATTATATAATGGTAAGACAGAGATTTAGGAACCAGGTTTTAAGTTGTAAGACATTTCCAGGGGCAGATGTGGACTCCGACCACAATCTATTGGTTATGACCTGTAGATTAAAACTGAAGAAACTGCAAAAAGGTGGGAATTTAATGACATGGGAATTGGATAAACTGAAAGAACCAGAGGTTGTACAGAGTTTCAGAGAGAGCATAAGGGAACAATTGACAGGAATAGGGGAAAGAAATACAGTAGAAGAAGAATGGGTAGCTCTGAGGGATGTAGTAGTGAAGGCAGCAGAGGATAAAGTAGGTACAAAGACGAGGGCTGCTAGAAATCCTTGGGTAACAGAAGAAATATTGAATTTAATTGATGAAAGGAGAAAATATAAAAATGCAGTAAATGAAGCAGGCAAAAAGGAATACAAACGTCTCAAAAATGAGATTGACAGGAAGTGCAAAATGGCTAAACAGGGATGGCTAGAGGACAAATGTAAGGATGTAGGAACTTATCTCACTAGGGGTAAGATAGATACTGCCTACAGGAAAATTAAAGAGACCTTTGGAGAGAAGAGAACCACATGTATGAATATCAAGAGCTCAGATGGCAGCCCAGTTCTAAGCAAAGAAGGGAAGGCAGAAAGGTGGAAGGAGTATATAGAAGGTTTATACAAGGGCGATGTACTTGAGGACAATATTATAGAAATAGAAGAGGATGTAGATGAAGACGAAATGGGAGATACGATACTGCGTGAAGAGTTTGACAGAGCACTGAAAGACCTGAGTCGAAACAAGGCCCCCGGAGTAGACAACATTCCATTAGAACTACTGACGGCCTTGGGAGAGCCAGTCATGACAAAACTCTACCAGCTGGTGAGCAAGATGTATGAGACAGGCGAAATACCCTCAGACTTCAAGAAGAATATAATAATTCCAATCCCAAAGAAAGCAGGTGCTGACAGATGTGAAAATTACCGAACTATCAGTTTAATAAGCCACGGCTGCAAAATACTAACGCGAATTCTTTACAGACGAATGGAAAAACTGGTAGATGCAGACCTCGGGGAAGATCAGTTTGGATTCCGTCGAAATGTTGGAACACGTGAGGCAATACTGACCTTACGACTTATCTTAGAAGAAAGATTAAGAAAAGGCAAACCTACGTTTCTAGCATTTGTAGACTTAGAGAAAGCTTTTGACAATGGTGACTGGAATACTCTTTTTCAAATTCTAAAGGTGGCAGGGGTAAAATACAGGGAGCGAAAGGCTATTTATAATTTGTACAGAAACCAGATGGCAGTAATAAGAGTCGAGGGGCATGAAAGGGAAGCAGTGGTTGGGAAAGGAGTGAGACAGGGTTGTAGCCTCTCCCCGATGTTATTCAATCTGTATATTGAGCAAGCAGTAAAGGAAACAAAAGAAAAATTTGGAGTAGGTATTAAAATTCATGGAGACGAAGTAAAAACTTTGAGGTTCGCCGATGACATTGTAATTCTGTCAGAGACGCAAAGGACTTGGAAGAGCAGTTGAACGGAATGGACAGTGTCTTGAAAGGAGGATATAAGATGAACATCAACAAAAGCAAAACGATTATAATGGAATGTAGTCCAATTAAATCGGGTGATGCTGAGGGAATTAGATTAGGAAATGAGACACTTAAAGTAGTAAATGAGTTTTGCTATTTAGGAAGTAAAATAACTGATGATGGTCGAAGTAGAGTGGATATAAAATGTAGACTGGCAATGGCAAGGAAAGCGTTTCTGAAGAAGAGAAATTTGTTAACATCGAATATAGATTTATGTATCAGGAAGTCATTTCTGAAAGTATTTGTTTGGAGTGTAGCCATGTATGGAAGTGAAACATGGACGATAACTAGTTTGGACAAGAAGAGAATAGAAGCTTTCGAAATGTGGTGCTACAGAAGAATACTGAAGATAAGGTGGATAGATCACGTAACTAATGAGGAGGTATTGAATAGGATTGGGGAGAAGAGAAGCTTGTGGCACAACTTGACTAGAAGAAGGGATCAGTTGGTAGGACATGTTTTGAGGCATCAAGGGATCACAAATTTAGCATTGGAGGGCAGCGTGGAGGGTAAAAATCGTAGAGGGAGACCGAGAGATGAGTACACTAAGCAGATTCAGAAGGATGTAGGTTGCAGTAGGTACTGGGAGATGAAGCAGCTTGCACAGGATAGAGTAGCATGGAGAGCTGCATCAAACCAGTCTCAGGACTGAAGACAACAACAACAACAACAACATGGTTAGCTGAGAAATACTTCATCGGTCGTGCACCATCTCGTGCCTAGATCTTTTCACCATGGAACATGTGATACCTGAAAATGAACCGAGTTTCTTTAATTTCTTGTATCTTGAAAACGTAAATTTGTATTAGTTTGCATTAGCTTCTGTTTCAAAATGTTTAACTTGTAACTGCTTTTTGATAATATTTCTGTTTAACCTGATTTCACTTTAGGGCAATAACGTAACAGATGGACTATTAAATATAATACTGACAAGATTAAATATAATATTGACAAGATTTTCTGAATTGCAATTTAAATTTCAATCGAATGTTTGTTCCTAGGTACATGAGCATATAATACCTTGGGACATGATTTCACGTTTGAAAAACCCTTAATTTAACGGGAGTAATTTTTGCAGTTTCAGAAAAAGACTGCAGCACATAAAAAATGAATGCCGTCGTTTAAAACTGGAATAAGGAAATAGGAGGGCGTGCTGAATAGTAACGTCTCCGAATCTTTTTCTGTGACAAATCTTAAAGCTTTTTAAATAAAACAGACTTTTTTAACATTCTGTATCTTTGTTCTTCGTGGCTTCATTTCATTTCACAACATAGTCATCCTGGTGAATACATTTCTCCTCAAGAGAGACCAGTTTGTTGTTACTGTCACCGTAGAAAGCTTGACTTTTCTACCGGAGTCACTGTTTCAACTGTGCTTGCACCCCTTTATCACTACGAGGGTGAAGTCCTCGCAGGCGTTCTTTAAGTTCGGGAAACAGATGAATATTGGATGGAGCCAAGCTGAGACTGTATGGAGAACTATGGATGGCGGTGAGGCTAAGGCGTCGGATTGTTGCAGATGTCGCAGCGCTCATGTGTGGTCTGCATTTTCATGCTGAAGGAGGATGTGCGCCGTATGTGGACAAACTCTTTGAATTCGAAACTCGATTACAGCACGCTGTTTCTCACGCACCGACACGACTGGAAAAACTGGTAGAAGCCGACTTCGAGGAAGATCAGTATGGATTCCGTAGATATGTTGGAACACGTGAGGCAATACTGACCTTACGACTTATCTTGGAAGAAAGATTAAGAAAATACAGGGAGCAAAAGGCTATTTACAATTTGTACAGAAACAGATGGCAGTTATAAGAGTCGTTGGGAATGAAAGGGAAGCAGTGGTTGGGAAGGGAGTCAGACAGGGTTGTAGCCTCTCTCCGATGTTATTTAATCTGTATATTGAGCGAGCAGTAAAGGAAACAAAAGAAAAATTCGGAGTAGGTATTAAAATCCATAGAGAAGAAATAAAAACTTTGAGGTTCGCCGATGACATTGTTATTCCGTCAGAGACAGCAAAGGACATAGAAGAGTAGTTGAACGGAATAGACAGTGTCTTGAAAGGAGGATATAAGATGAACACCAACAAAAGCAAAACGAGGATAATGGAATGTAGTCGAATTAAATCGGGTGATGCTGAGGGAATTAGATTAGGAAATGAGACACTTAAAGTAGTAAAGGATTTTTGCTATTTGGGGAGCAAAATAACTGATGATGGTCGAAGTAGAGAGGATATAAAATGTATACTGTCAATGGCAAGGAAAGCGTTTCTGAAGAAGAGAAATTTGTTAACATCGAGTATAGATTTAAGTGTCAGGAAGTCGTTTCTGGAAGTATTTGTATGGAGTGTAGCCATGTATGGAAGTGAAACATGGACAATAAATAGTTTGGACAAGAACAGAATGTTGTGCTACAGAAGAACAGATGAATGCTGAATATTAGGAGGGTAGATCACATAATTAATGAGGAGGTATTGGATAGAATTGGGGAGAAGAGGAGTTTATGGCACAACTTGACTAGAAGAAGGGACCGGTTGGTAGGACGTGTTCTGAGGCATCAAAGGATCACAAATTTAGCATTGGAAGGCAGCGTTGAGGGTAAAAGTCGTAGAGGGAGACCAAGAGATGAGTACACTAAGCAGATTCAGAAGGATGTAGGTTGCAGTAGGTACTGGGACATGAAGAAGGTTGCCTGTGAATGGAACTGGGAGAAGCCCTAGTTAGTGGTACAATGGATAGAGTAGCATGGAGAGCTGCATCAAACCAGTCTCAAGACTGAAGACCACAACAACAACAGGGGCAGAGAGTTGGCAATATGTAGACATGAAGAGTAAAGATGGAAATTTTAATAACGTTTGTTTTATTTAAAAGTATTTAAGAGTTATCACATTAACAATTCGGAGACATTACTTTTCAGTACCTCCTGCAGGATTAAACATCTGCGACAAGGTGAGCTAGAGACGAATGCCTGAAAAGTGTAACAAGGTACAACACTCACCTCCACTGCCTGAAAAAAAAAAGCTGCTCTACTATTTCGTCAGACCTTTATAAGATTTCAATGTTTTACAAATGGAAATAATCTGCCGCCCTAGCTGTTGCTACCTGCATTAAAGTATCCTTTCATTTTGCTTTCTCCAGTACTGTACAGTTTCAGCTGCGAATTCGATTTCAGGAGTGCGGTATCACCATTCAAACAAATATATTTGGTTTACAGTCGAAATTTGGTTGATTATACATTCTTAAAATGCAATGGGGATGGTCGGAAAAACACAACATGACACCTAGTGTCCTTAAACAAATTTTCGTAACAATTTGTAAGGATATGAAATGGAATGATGATATAGAATCAGTCTCATGTAAAACTTTGTTTCATTGGTAAGATACTGTGTGAATACAATCATCCTACAAAGGATGTTGATCACAAAACACTTAGTGCGACCCTTCTTGCAACACTGCCCAAATGTGTGGGAACCATACCAATTAGTACCGGTAGCGTATACTGAACGTTTACAAAGAAGGATAGCACGAATGTCTTCAAGTTCGTTCGATGCGGCGGAGATGTTCAAAAACCTGAACTGGCAGACACATGAAGACGGCACTAGCTATCCCGCAAAAGCGCCGAGTTTCAAGAACAAGAATCAAATAAGGTCTCTAGGTAAGTGCTGCAACCCCATACGTATAGCTACCAACCAAACGGGCCACTGATTACAGCGCGTCCAACGTGAACGCGGCGAACCCGTAGTTCCGCGGACAAACTGGCGGCGCGGAGAAGCACAGAGCTGCGCCGAATGGAGCAGATTATTCGTAGGTTCGTATCAATGTTCCAGTGTGCTCGTATGCACGTCAAAAACAGTGGAGAACGAGAAACGCCGTCCAAACAGAGCCGCCCACGAATGAACAGTTTTCCTTTTCGTACCGACTAGGATTGTCGGTATTTTTAAAAATATTGGGAATCCGATACATCGATATTTAAAAGGATATCATTATCTGCTCTCGATATATCCAAAAGGTGTCGATATACCGGAGAAGGAAATATCAACGTACCTGCCTATGAAAATATCGGCTGCACATTGCAAATATACCGCCGGTTTTACAGCTGTATATTTAAGTACTGATTTATTATTAGATATTCTATAAATCAACAAGCTAGCTGCCTCCCCATTCTCCTTAGAGCAAGAATTGAAAGGAAAAGATGCACGGTCAAGCTTGGAGATAACCATCTTGCCAACGAAGGTAACAGCATGTAAGTGGCACAATAAAAGGTGTCTGATAGGTCCATCGTTCGGTTTCGTCACGTATCGGACTTGTCCGGAACACTTCGTGTTGACTTTCCTTTTTTTTCAGTTTTACAAACGCCAGCGATTTAACAGTTGTAGTGTCAAAATTGCGTATTGAAGCTAAACGCTGCCGTTTCTGCTGGTAGCGCCCGGCGCCGGTAACGTCAGCATTTCCGCTCACACGTCTCCAACCATCACAGCGACCAGTCTTGTCATTTAGATTTTTTCATCATTTTCAGCATCTGTTTATGAAGAATGTCTAAGTGAAGAAATAATACGTTAGGTCGCTAAAAATTTATTGTTAACGCAACTGGTGTGCTGTTTCCTCATATCGGAAATCTTGTTATTCCATTCACACCACCAAGCCCTCCAGTGCAGTTGGAGTTCTTTTTTTGTGCCACATTGAAAAAAAGAAAGATTGGACATGATGAAAGCTAAAAAAGTATTTAGACTCCTTCGCACAGTGATAGTCAAATTATGTAGTACTACAATTTCAAAAGAACAACTTCAATTATTTTCCGAAAATTATTAGCTTACAGTCTACACGGGCTAAACTTTATTGCAAAGAGCCATTCACATTCTGCCACCAATGGTTTCATCTGTGTACCTTCACCTCAATATCCGCCATCCATAAATAAAACAACACTAAGAGAAATGGTTACTGCTATGGACTCGCAGTCGGGAAGAGCGTTGTCCATTTCCAGTCAGATGACCTGTCGTTTCCTTAAATCATTCCCGCCGAATGACGAATGGTGGTTCAAATGGCTCTGAGCACTATGGGACTTAAAATCTGAGGTCATCAGTGCCCTAGACTTAGAATTACTTAAGCCTAACTGACCTAAGTACATCACACACATCCATACCCGAGGCAGGATTCGAACCTGGGACAGTAGCAGCAGCGTGGTTCCGCACTGAAGCTCGGCAGTTTGACCGTGGTTGCAGAGTACTCTCTGTACAAGGTTGCTGGGTTCAGTTTCTCACGCATAGACACTGCGTTGGTGACCGTTTGATACCACATTGCCTGTACGAAACTGGGCATCATTCGAAGAAAAACGCTGCTCCATAACGTGGGAAAATGGAGCTGTGGAACCTTGGTTGATAGGGGATGCGGAGGAAGAGGGCTAAGAAAAGTATTGTACGTGCACTGCATGAGTTGCGAAGTACTTCCTCGTCCGTTTACTCAGGGCTTTGTAGAAGGTTGCAATCTTTTACTGGTGGAGCATTACCAGCGATTTCCGATCGACGTGGCGCAGTGGTTAGCACACTGGACTCGCTTTTGGGAGGACGGCGCAGTCCGGCCATCCTGATTTATGTTTTCCGTGATTTCCCTCAATCGCTCCAGGCAAATGCCGGGATGGTTTCTTTGAAAGGGCAGGGCCGACTTCCTTCCCCATCCTTCCCTAATCCGATGAGACCGATGAGCTCGCTGTTTGGTCTCTACCCCCAAGCAACCCAACCTAGCAGCGATCCCTGTAGGGAGCGATGGGTCAATTTCATAGTGGAAGGACGCGTAGAGGTATCTAGTTATGCTGTCGTCAGTATTACTAATGGGTTTGTTAGCACTTTTTAGGAGAATCCTAAAAATTCCTGGATTTTTAAGTTCAAATCCTGTACCTTGCTGGGTATGGTGCTGACTTTGGGAGGTACTTTGAATCCATTGAATTGCCAGACGAACCAAAATGTTGAGGTCAGGGTTTTCCTTGAGATCGCTGCTGCTGTACTCCTTCCGGCACAAACTCTCTTCCACATTCCAAGCTTACTAAACTTTTCCGTTTGAAGAGTTCGATGCATGCGTAGATCAAAACAGGTTCAGATTAAGTTCATATGGACTCTGTATCAATATTGAAGTTCCTTTCCTTGTGTTAATGAGTTGCGTAAGCTTAGGAACTGAAGTCCACTCCGCTTGGGCAGTTAAAGCCACAGGGAAAGTGCGTGGTATGGTAAAGAATGCTTGTCGAATGATTGTCAAAGGAATGTACTCGGCGTAAATAATGCAGTTGTGGGCATGTTAACTAGTTACACTACATTATTCACCAAAAGCTGAACGTAAAAAAAGGAAAAAAGAACTGTGAGCGCAGAGCAGCTATCAATAAGCTTTGACCAAAAAGATATGCAGAAGGACATTTCAGCGGAGAATCTGGCATTATTCAGGTTCAATAAGCGAGAATTCTTAACGCTTAAGTTGTAGGCGTATTAACTTATTACACAATATTCTTCACCAAGAGCTGAAAGTTAAAAAAGAAAAACCTGTGAGCTCTGAGTCGCTCTCAATGAGCTTTGACCAAAACGAGACGCAGAACAAAATTTCAGCGCAAAATATGGCGTTATTTAGGCTCAAAACGCGGGAATTCTTAAGGAGGTTTGTGACAGTGGATAAAATCTGCTTGGATCATCACACTTATGAGTACAAGTAACAATGAAAACCCTGGGCCGTGGCTTATGAAAGTTTACCAAAGAAAGTAAGGTTAGGTTTCTCTGATGAGCAGATGTTCACTGTAACAGTGAACACACAAGAACGTGCTCGTTCAAAAGCACAACTCTCTAGTCATACTTCGGTTGTCACAATGCCGAAGGTTGAGGTTTAATGTGGTCTATGATCTACCTTATACTCCTATTTTAGTCTCAAGTGATTTATTACGATCCGCTAGCGTGTATATTTGACTTGTTCTAGAGAAAGTTTCACGAAAATAAGTCCGTAACAGAGGATTTTGAAGAATTTGACAAATTCTGCTATTACGGGAATGAAGACTCAGAATCTTCCCAACTCGGTATATTTAAACCCCGAAGGAGAGTATGCCGATAGTATACATATGAACCTACTGACAAATGTAATTTTGACGATTACAATAGATCAAAACGATCCACGAAGTCTAGCGTTACGTAACGGAGAAGGAATATTCGGGGTCCATTGTTCTTCATTTTTATGTTAGACGACAAAACTCACTGCGATAACTTAGATCAACAACTGCTCTCCATTATAAAAAAAAAATTAAAAGTGTAGAGAATACAACGATCATTGATCTTCATTTACATGAATCTAATGTTCCACTCGTTAATTGAACAGGGGAGGTGGTTTTGTTGCCTTTACGGGAATTAATGATTATGGTATCGACCGATGTAGTTTATGGAGTACGGCTTTTATAATAACTAGCAGTACTGTTTCCGTAATGACCAAAGAACAAACACGTCGCTTTTTGAGACCTGAAGTTTTCCTTAAACAAATGCGAGGCCACAGAATTGACGTCATCAGATTTCAGCAAAATATCTGAGATACTGCTCACGTAAATGAGACAAATGAAATCTTCAAGCAATGCCTTGACGTCGTTTGAAAGCTGTTTACGAGCGAGACAGCAGCGTATTTCTGTCGGAGTGAAGAATAGTCTGGAAATCCAGTTCTACCAAGAGTGCCAAGGCATTCAGTTCTTTACTCCCTTTTGTTCTCCTCCTATGTCAACAACATCTCGTCAGCTCTTCTGTAAACAACAGTTCTTTGCTGATGACCTCCAGATTTACTTGAGTGCCAGACCAGAATATCTCACTATGAATAATGACCTGTCTTGTCTTTTAAGATGAGCCCAAAATCTGGATGTAAAACTAAATCCGGAGAAAAGCAAAAATTAATTAATACTGAATTCCGAGACAGTTTTCCTCCTGTTCTTCTTGATAGTACTCCAATACTGCATCAGAAAACGGTAACGAACTTGTATACACAACTTTGGACGAGCATCTGAGCTGGTCAGAGAACAATGCCGCCAAAATGCAGGAACACTCGTTTGTCTCCATCCCATACAATCATTCTGGAACACATTTCCACGAAATGTGGAATATTAAGTGCCATAACTGCTTTACTGCAGCGCAATCCAATACCGCACGAGCAATGAACCTTGTCAGGAGTGAAAAATAAAAATCGAGCTTTCTTCAGGAACAAGACAAGTCTCAGCCAATACAATAAAAAAGGCCATATATAGGTATAATACTAAGCGACTATCTTGGAATGTGGATCCCGACGCTCTGCTGCAGATTGTCTACATATCGGATTACATGGGCAACAAAAATTTAATTTTTAAAGTTTTGCGTCATTATTAACCCAAATTAAAATTTTAAAATGCTGTCATAATCTGTTCGTTAAGAGGAACACTCTTAAGCTAGAAGTGTAACACAATAAGACAAGTTTTCCGGTTAGAAGCTCTGTGTTTTTGAAAATGTTCAAATATGTGTGAAATCTTATGGGACTTAACTGCTAAGGTCATCAATCCCTAAGCTTACACACTACTTAACCTAAATTACTCGAAGGACAAACACAGACACCCATGCCCGAGGGAGGCCTCGAACCTCCGCCTGGACCAGCCGCACAGTCCATGACTGCAGCCCCTGAGACCGCTCGTCTAATCCGGCGCAACTGTGTGTTTTTGACGAGGAACCCTAACCGACGACGTTCTAGTACAAGCACTTTACTCATCCAGTATGAATGAGGGCGCCCAGCGCTTTCCAACGAACTTTACACATAATTTCAAGTCTTTACGAAACATTTTCTCGCTGAAATCCTCCACAAAATGCTGAAAGCAAAGAAGATAGTCGCTTTCTACATTTTCGTTGTTCGTGCAATAAAACCTCATCTACAGGCACAACGTTTTATTTTATTATTGGCATTCGGTAGGATGACGTCTCAAATCCGCATTTAGGTTTCCCGTGATTTCCACATATCGCTTCAAACAAATGCTAGGTTGTCACCTTTGAAAGGGCACGTCCGATTTCCTTTCCCATCCTCGAAACCTTAGGAGCGTGTGTTCAGTCTCTAATGACCTCGATGTTAACGGGACGTGAAAACTTAATCTTCCTTCTTTCTTCCCTGATTTATTACTTCTTTACTACTAATTCTGTTCGCAGCACATTTTGCAGACGGTACGTACAGATATCATTGAACATACCTGCAAAATTATATCATTGTACGACACAGGAGATACGACGTCATAAACACTGCGATGAGTGTGGAACTAGTTTTTACTTGAAACGGAACGCAAATTTCCCACACTATATTAATCGAGTTTTTCATAATGAGAACACTTAGCAACTTCCAACAAACATTAAGCATAATTTCCAACCTTTTTAAACCTTTTCTCGCTTACACACTTAATGTAAAATATTTAATACATTAATTAAATTGTAAAGCAATCACACATTTGATGCAGGTTTATGTATGTGTGTTCGTTTCTTTAAAGAATCAGTGGTTTACTTGTTTTCAAATAAATGTGTGTAACTATGGTTCTGCGTTGTAATCTGAATCCTGTGATGTATAGAACACGTGGGCAGTAAAAATTCCCGTGTTCAGGCGTCAAACTGAGAGATCGGAAGTTTTTGAATCAGCGCTTCACTGTCAATTTGCTGTCTCAAGTCTCAGACGCTCTGTTCGTCTTCTTCGCTGCCCCAATTGAATTATGATACAGTTTAACCACGCGAAGAAACTATAATTGTATTAGTGTTACTGTCCAATTTCTATCAGCGTTATCGAACGCCACAGGAGGACTCATTTCATTTGTTGTACATGTGGGTGTATGTTTCACGTAGTCCACGCGGTTCGTCTACTGGCATCCAAAAAATTTTACGTCACTCTGCAGTCTGACATTTTGCCTCCAACAGGTTGACATTTTATACTGCTGTCCAGAGCAGGCTGTCAAATAGACAACTGAAATGCGTTGTCGCAATAATGTACTCGCTGCGATGCTGCAATTTCCCTGAAATAAATTCGAGCTAATTCCTGACGCGCTCTGCCGGCGACGCACGGTCAAACTGACATTAGCGACTGCCTGTCACATGACACACTAACTAATTTTCTCTACAGGAAACAATGGCCGTGTTAATGTATCAATTCTTGCTGATAAATGCGTTATCGTGATACTCATTCGAAAGCTTTTCATTTGTTTGCTGTAGTAGCGATTGGTGCTGAGTGATTCGCTGGCGCCGCTAAACAAAAATCCCTACTCCCACTCTGCTCTCCGACATCAAATGTGCCCTTGCTTTCTGCTGAATGAAAAGCGGAACATGAACGTATGATACTACCCCTTCCTGGGTACGATGGTAAATCCTTAAATCCAGCCGGACATTGATATGAACACATGTGTTCAATGTTTCAGTTGGACGAAGGAGTTAGTCATTCGCTTCGGAAACATTGGTGTGTACCTTTTAGAATTTCACTTTTCAAAATCGCACCGAATGAGGTGATATAGCTTCAGTTTTTAATTTTTCCTCTTTTATCTTTCGTCTCTTAGGTTTTTGTTTGTATTGCTAATACAGTGTTTTATATTTTTTAAAATTTCTTTTAGTATTAAGTCATCAGTCTTATGACTAGTTTGAAGCGGCCCGCCACGAATTCCTCTCCTGTGCCCGACATTTTCATCTCAGAGTACCAATTGCAACCTGCGTCCTAATCATTTTCTGGATGTATCCAGTTTCTACCTCCACGGTTTTTACCCTCTGCAGCTCTCACTGGTATTATGGAAGTTATTCCCTGATGTTTTAACAGATGTTATGTCGTCCTGTCCCTTCTTGTCACCGTTTTCCATAGATTCCATTCCTCGGCGATTCTGCGGAGATCCTCCTCATATCTTACATTGTCAGTCCACCTAATTTTCAACATTCATTTGTTGCACCACATTTCAAATGCTTCATTTCTATTCCATTACGGTTTCCCCACAATACGTGTATCACTGCTATACAATGTTGTGCTCCAAACGTACAATCTTAGAAATTCTTCCTCCTATTAAGTCCTACGTTTGATGCTATAAGACTTCTCTTGGTCAGGAATGTCCTTTTTTCCAGTGACAGCTTGCTTTTTATGCCTTCCTTGTTCCGCCCATCATGAGTTATTTTGCTGCCTAGATAGCAGAATTTCTTAACTTCTTCTACTTCGTGATCCCCAATTCTGATGTTAAGTTTTTTGCTGTTCTCATTTCTGCTACTTCTCATTACTTTTGTCTTTCTTCGATTTACTCTCAATCCATATTCTGCACTCATTAGATTGTTCTTTCCATTCAACAGATCCTGTAATTCTTCATCACATTCACTCAGGATACCAATGTCATCAGCGAATCTTGTCACTAATAGCCTTTCACCCTGAATTAAACCTACCATTGAAACATTCTTTTATTTTCGTCATTGCTTCTTCGATGTATAGATTGAACAATAGGGACGAAAGACTACATCCCTGTCTTACACATTTTCTAATCCGAGTACTTCGTTCTTGGTCTTCCAATCTTATTGTTCCGTCTTGGTTCTTCTATGTATTGTATACTACTCGTCTTTCCCCGTAGCTTTCCCCTACTTTTCTCATAAATTCGAACATCCTGCACCATTTTATATTGTCGAACGCTTTTTACAGATCGATAAATCCTATAAAAGTGAATTGATTTTTTTTCAGTCTTGCTTCAGTTATCAACTGCAACGTCAGAACTGCCTCTCTGTTGACTTTACCTTTTCTAACGGAAAACCGATCGTTGCCTAACAGATCTTCAGTTTTCTTTTCCATTCTTCTGTACATTTATCTTGTCAGCGTCATGGATGCATGCGCAGTTAACGTGATTATGCAATAATTCTCGCACTTGTCGGCTCTTGCTAACTTCGGAATTGTGTGGATGATACTTCTCCGAAAGTCTAATGACATATTGCCAGTCTCATGTGTTTGGTTGCCACTTCCGCCAATGTTTTTAGAAGTGTGACAGTATGTTATTAACTCTTCCTGCCTTGTTGGATCTTAAGTCTTCCAAAGCTCTTTGAAAGTTATTCTAATACTGAATCCCCTATCTCTTCTTCCCCGTCGACGCCTGTTCCTTCTTCTACCACATCATCACACAAGCCCTCCCTCTTATAGAGGCCTTCAGTGCACTCTTCAGCCTATCTGCTCGCTCCTCTGCATTGAACAATGGTATTCCCATTGCGCTCTTAATGTTACCACCCTTGCTTTTAATATCACTGAAAGTTGACCTTTCTATATGCTTAGTCCTTCCGACAAACATTTCTTTTTCGATTTCTTCACGTTTTGAATACAGCCATTTCGCCTTAACTTCCCTGCACTTAGTTCGTTCATAAGTGACTTTTTCTGTGTTCTTAATTTTTCCGGAACATTATTGTACTTCCTTCTTTCATCGATAAAGTGAAGTGCAATTTTGTCATATATAAACATGATCGGAGACCGTGGCTTTTATATAAAATAATTGTTAATTGTGTACAGCGATCAGCCACAAATTGGTTTCAGGTCACTTCATTCAAAATGAACCTTTAGCGGTTTCGAATTTCTTGCAATTCGTCATCAGGTGGTTCTTTCATAAAGATTGTACATTGGTTTCCTGTGATTTACCCTAGGATAAACAATCATATTTGTGTTCGAATGAAGCTTACGTGAAATGTCCATCTAACATTAACAGCTTTCTTTCAGTTAAATAAATTCTCAAGGATATTTGTATTCTCACAGTCACAAACGTTGCATTGCATTATATAAAACACTGCAAAATTTTGTTTTGCGACCGAACGAAAGTGGTCCACAATGCAGTGCAACGTTTGTGTCTGTGGAAATACTGACAACCCTGAGAATGTACTTCATTGCAAAAAAACTCCAAATACAAATGCATCACATGGAAATTTCACGTAAGTTGCATTCCAACACAAATATGTAGCGCAACCATTTTGATTACACATTTGTAATTTATTCATTATTGTTTATTCTAGGCAAAAACACAGGAAACCAATGTATAATCCGTATTGATGAAAGCATGAAATAATCGTCAGATGATGAATAGTAAAAAAATTGCAACCTGTTAACGGTACTTTTTGAATAAAAGTAAACTGAAGTATTTCTTCTGTTACCCATGGTTTCTTCGTAGTTGCCTTCCTTGTATCTTCGTTTTTCTTTTTAACATCCGTAATTGCGCTATTCAGAGATGTCCATTCCTCTTCAATTGAAATGCCTACTGAGCTATTCGTTATTGCAGTATCTATAGCCTCCGAGAATTTCAAGCGTATCTCTACATTCCTCAGTACTTCCTTACTCCACTTCCTGAGTAATCTCTTAAACTTTAGGCTACTCTTCATCATTACTGAATTGTGATCTGAGTTTATATCTGCTCCTGGGTGCGCCTTACGATCAAATATGTGATTTTGGAATCTCTGACTGACCATGATGTAATCCAAGTGAAATCTTCCCGATCTCACGGTCTTTTCCAGTATTCCTCCTCCTCTTGAACAGAGTATTCGCTATTACTAATTGATATGTATTACAGAACGCAGTTAGTCTTTCTGCTCTCTCGTTCCTGCCATCAAGCTCATATTCTCCCTACCCCACTGTTCCACTCCTTCCCCTACAACCGCATTCCAATCCCCTTGACCATTAGATTTTCATCCCGCTTTATGTACTGAATTACGAGTTCAGAATCTTCTTATACTTTCTCTGTCTCTTCACCCTCTGCTCGCGGTGTCGGCATGTATACTTCAACTATTGTTGTCGGTGTCGATTCTGATGAGGACAACCCTATCATTGAACTGTTCACAGAAACTCATTCTGTGTCCTACTTCCCTATTTATAACGAATCCTATTTCAGTTATACCATTTTCTGCTGCTGCTGATGTTACCTTATGTTCGTGTGACCATAAATCCTTAACTGCTTTCACTGACAGCCTCTCTATGTCGATTGAGCCTTTGCGTTTTCCTTTTCGGATTTTCTAGCTGTCCTACCACGTTAGAATTTCTAACAGTCCACACGCCGACTTATAGAACGTTATCCTTTCGTTGGTTATTCGGTCTTTTTTTCGTGGTTACCTCCCCCCTGGCAGTCCCCTCCCGAAGATCCGATTGAGGGACTATTCCTGAATCCTTTGCCAATGGAGAGATCATCATGAGTTTTTATTTTTTATTTTGTTTTTTACAGGCCGCATGTCGTACGGGTACACATTATGTGTCTTTAATGCAGTGGTTTCCCTTGCCTTCTGCATTCTCATGTCGTCGATTGCTGATTTTTTTCACCTGTTAGGGGCAGTTTCCAACCCCCAAGAGGAAGAGAGTGCCATGAACCTTTGCCCGCTCCTCCGCAGAGGAGGTACGTACTCGTGACACAAGATGTTTTGATTGCTTGTCATAAACACTACCCCTAGACCACGGGTGCACTTGGTTTTACAGCCATTAAGAAGGTTGTACACGTGGAAGAGACCTGAAGACAGCCGAAGGTTTGAGAGAGATTATACTCGTATAGTGGTAAGACAAGGATTTTGAAAACAAATTATAAAGTGCAGAACATTTCCAGGGGCACATTGTAATTTAAACGGAAGAAATTCGAGAAAGGTAGGAGATTAAGAAGGTGGGACGGGGATAAATTGAAAGATCCAGAAGTTGTTGAGGTTTTCAAAGGGAGCGTTAAACAAAGAGTAATTGAAACAGTGGGAAGGAATACGATACAAGACTAACGGGTAACTATGAGAGATGAAATTTGTAAGTAGGCTGTTTAGGTTTTTATATTGGTAACGCCACATAGCGCTCTGTATAAAAATCACTGGCTGTGCTATGTGCAATCTGTGGCTGGTTTGCATTGTTGTCTGCCATTGTAGTGTTGGGCAGCTGGAGGTGAGCCGCCAGCAGTGGTGGATGTGGGGAGAGAGATGGCGGAGTTTTGAAATTTGTAAGAATGGATGTCATGAACTGCTATATATATATTATCACTTTTGAACACTATTAAGGTAAATACATTGTTTGTTCTCTATTAAAATCTTTTATTTGCTAACTATACCTATCAGTAGTTAGTGCCTTGCGTAGTTTGAATCTTTTATTTAGCTGGCAGTAGTGGTGCTCGCTGTACTGCAGTAGTTCGAGTAACTAAGATTTTTGTGAGGTAAGTGATTTGTGAAACGTATATGTTAAAGTTAGGCAGGGCCATTCATTTGTAGGGATTTTTGAAAGTCAGATTGCGTTGCACTAAAAATATTGTATGTCAGTTTAAGCACAGTCTTGCACAATTTTTCTAAGGGGACGTTTCATATGTCGACCCTTAGCCGAGGATACCTCACTGGAATCTTCTGATTTTTTCTTGTAGTTTGTGTAATTAGGGTAGATTTTGTTTATTGCTAGCGCGTAATTGTAGAGAGAATCTTTTTTGTAGTTGCAGTCTTTCATTGTTGTACAGTAAAACAGTTGTGGCATGCATGTAGAGTTGCACCAAGTATTTCGCAGCTGCGCTTGCAATTAACTAGATATTATTTTCAGTGCTATGTTAATGTGTTCTCTTATTTTTGCTCTTCAAAATGTGTTTTTCTGTGTTGTCGTGTGAAATATTATGACAATAATGGCGTGTGAAAAACGTAATACTAGGCTCCAAAGTAAACTGAGAAATGACAGTGAAGACGAAAGCAGTGTGTTAGCGACACCATGTAATGAATTAACTAATGTTCAAAGTAGTAATTTGGTAATAGTGCAAGGGAAATTGAGCAGGCTGCAAATAATGGTGTAGGCAGTGAAACAATTAGTGAACAGGGAAGCATTATCGATCGATCGGTCGGCAACAGCTCGCCTCAGGAATCCGAAATGACAGTACACAATCTTGCAAATACTGCACATTCAGGTTTTGCGTCCTCACCGTTTTCTCAAATAAGTCAAGACACATTTTCTGTTTTTCAAACTGCAAATATTGCCGGTTCAAATGCATTGCCGAATAGCACTGAGGAACATGTTTCAGACACCAGTGCATTGTTATTACAATTAATGCAACAAATGGGACCAAAGCTTCAAAAGTTAGACACAATGGAACAAAATCTTCAAAAGTTAGACACAGTGGAACAAAATCAGAGACAAACACAGCAAAAGCTTCAAAAGTTAGACACAATGGAACAAAATCAGAGAGAAACACAGCAAAAGTCACACACTATGGAACAAAATCTTCGAAAGTTAGACGCAATGGGACAAAACTTCAAAAGTTAGACTCAGTGGAACATACGCTTGAACAAAGACGTGAAGATTTAACTACTGAATTATATAAAATCGAATCGAAATTTCAAAAAGTCTAATTTTTCGCGGCATGAAAATGCATTACAGAATCACGAAGCAGCCATAAAAGAACTGCAAACTATTATTCATGAAAATCATGAGACCTTGCAAGCTAAAATTGACTCAGTTTTTCTAAGAGGACGTTTCAAATTGTATAAGCAGCAGAGCAAAAAGTGAGCAAAAGACAAGACCTAGTAGAAATATTTGGATAACACTGGAGATACTGAATGTGATTAACAAAGGAGAAAATATAAAAATTTATCATAATGTCTAAGCAGGAATTGTTAAAGGACGAATGCAAGGCTGTGGAAGCGTGTATGACTAGTGGAAAGATATGTGCCTTTGGAGAAAAGCCAACACTAAGCAAAGAAGGGAAAGCTGAAAAGTAGAAAGAATTTATAGATGAGCTATACAAGGGCAATGAACTTGAAGAGATTATTACAGGAAGAAAAGATGAAGATGAGTTGGTAGATGTGATACTGCGATAATAATTCGACAAAGCACTGAAAGACCTATTTCGACATAATGCACCTGGGCAGAAAAATTTTCTCAGGATTATTGAGATCCTTGCGAGACAGGCGAAGTACGTCAGACTTCAAGAAGAATGAAAGCAAGCTAGTTCCAAAGAAAGTAGATACTGACAGGTGTGAATGTTACCGAAAAAAAAATTGGCTCTGAGCACTATGGGAATTAACGTATGAGGTCATCAGTCCCCTAGGACTTAGAACTACGTAAACCTATCTAACCTAAGGACATCACACACATCCATGCCCGAGGCAGGATTCGAACCTGCGACCATAGCGGTCGCGCGGTTCCAGGCCGTAGGGCCTAGAACCGCTCGGCCACCCCGACCGGCAATGTTACTGAAGCATCAGTTGAACAAGTTTTGGTTGTAAAGTATTGACACGAATTATTTACATAAGAATGTAAGAGCTGGTGGAAGCCAATCTCGTCAGTCTGAGTTCCGGTGTATGTAGGAACACATGAAGCAATATTGACCCTACGACTTATCATAGTTTGAAGAAAGACAAACTTACGATTTGTATTATTTGTCGTTTTAGAGGAAGCTTACGATAATGCTCACCTGAATACACTCTCTGAATCTCTGAAGGAAACAATGACAAAATAAAGGGAGCAGAATGTTTTTCACAACTTCTACAAAAACCAGACTGCAGTTGGGAAGTGAATGGGACCACTTTGTAGTCTATCGCAGGCGTTGTTCAATCTGTGCACAGAACAAGCAGCAATGGAAATAAAAGAGAACTCTGGAAGGGAACAGCAGCTGAAGGAGAAGAATGTGTTGCGCCAGGGCCTTTCGTAGCGCCTGGAACCTGCAGCCAAGCTAATTCTGACGCAGGAAGCTACAGAGGGGCCGAGCAGACATGGCGGAAATCTCTGCCCTGGCAAACGAACGTAATTGCCACACGACTAACCACACTGCCACCAGCTACCGGGGTCCGCAACAGCGTCTATGCAGTTCAGTATGGGAGCCAGGCCGTCACAGGGGTGACCTGGATTACACGGAGTCCGAACCTGGCGCTGCGCTACTTTCTGGACCTACGTGACCGAAATTTGATACTACGTCCTATCATAACAGGGCAGAGTCGAGCGACCATAAATACCACCCGTCCCAGCTATGCAGTTATTTGTCACCGTCTGCAGCGAACTCCTGGAAGCCACTCCATGTGACCATCCGGCCAACTGCTTCTAGACGTCGCCTGTTTGACAACTGGTGCCACACAATTGGAGGCCATACAATTGGTTGACTTCAATCGAGCCCGGCGCGTCTTCCGCGAGGGTTCGTGGATTGCACCAGCGCCTGACTCGCTGCCCAGCCACCGCCTGCTCTGCGTGCTTGCACTCTGCTACCGCATACTCGTTTTCGCGGGGCTGATGACGCTGTAGCGTACTCTGGTGCTCTTCGTTCACCGCATTACTCGAGGCTCCCTGCACTGGTCCCGCCCCGGGCTATGAGCCAGTCATGCATCTACGCTTAACGGCGTGACCGACTCGCTACGGTGCCTGCTGTCGCTACAGGCCAGAGCCCTACACTCGTGGTACTGAATCGCAATGGGGAAGAAAGAAATTTACGAAACGACGTTATCAAAAGACGGGCTCGGTTCACAGGAAGTAGCCCGAGGCATGAGGAGCCGTCAATTTTGTAATGGAGCAAAATGTGGGTGGACGACATTGTAGATGGAGACTAGGGATTGAACACAATAAGCAGGTTCAAATGGATGTAGGGTGCATTAGTTATGCAGAGATTAAGAGGCTTGTACAGAATAGTCTAACATGGAGAATCTAGGACAGAAGACCAGAACAAAGACGTAAGTAACATTTAAATCAAATGTATAAATATGTCGATACTTCTGTGTATTATGTGCAAGAGATATTTACGATCTGCTTTAGTTGCTCGTAAAAGTAAAAAAAAAATGTAAAAATCTAAAAAAATTATAGCCCCGAAAGTCCCGAAATAGGTTTTGAGCGAGCCAGATTCAGAGCCTGTTTCCACACGTTCCGTTGTCTTCGCTTCCCTAAGTCACTTCACGTGGGTTGCGTAATGGCTTCTTAAAAAAAAATCGTGGTTAAGTTCTCTGGTTCTTAATCAACAATGGACTCGTATCCGGAGAAAGCAGGGCTGAAATTCTCTCGTGGCTGGTTTGTAGGTTCGAGGGCAAGCTGAAAAGTAATGTCTCCGAATTTTTAAGGTGAAAACTGTTGAGGTGTTATTAACAGTCTGCATCTTTATTCTTCATGTGTACATATTTGCAGTCCTCTGCCGCCAGAGGGCTCCGAATTGTAGCGTGTAACATGGCGGTGTGTAACGTAACCACGTCGGCGCAATTAGAAACAGCGTGCTGCAATCGACTTTCGAATTTGAAGAGTTTGTGCACACAGGCAGCACCCTCTCCTTACAGTATGACAATGCCAGAACACAAACGAGCGCCGCGACACCTGCAACAATCTGACGCCATGGTTTCAATGCCATCAATCATCCTCCGTACACTCGCGACTAGGTCCCATCCGATTTTCATCTATTTTTAAAACTTAAAGATCACCTTTCAGATGTTCACTTTGATAGTGATGAAGCGGTGCATGCAGAGGTGAGGGTTTAGGTACCAACAAAGTGAAACATTGTACGGTAATGGCATCAACAAACTGGTCTCTCGTTAGGAGGAATTTGTTCATTGCCAGGTTGACTATGTGAGTAATAAGTATCTAGATATGGAGAATAAAGACGAAGCATTTTAATAACTTTATTTTAATTTTAAAAAGCTTTAAGAGTTGTCTCGCAAAAAATTCGGAGGCATTATCTCGTGGTTCTTCTAAATCACCCAAGACTAATATGAGATCTGCTTTGCAAATCTGTATATTCATGGCCCAGTATGAGCGCACAAAAAGTTGTTATTGTATTCGGAAGCGACGGTCTGCAGGTCTGTATCTTAAGCTAACGTGAGCCACCACCAATACGATGGACACATCACCGAAAGAAGATTACGGCCGGGTCTTTGGAGATGGAGCACAAGCTCGCATTGTGTTAGGGTAGGGAAAGAAATCGACCATGCCCTTTCAAAGGCATTCCCTTTGAGTGATTTAGGGTGCCACGGGAAACATAAATCTGAATGACCGATCGCCAATCTTATATCGCAATCGTCCCAAATACGAGTTCAGTTTCTCACCACTGTATCAAATAGCTCGGTGATGACATGTGGACAGCGTTCTAATGTATAGAGTGTTTCGCATTCGTCGAAAACAATGCCATTAAAATAATAATAATTTAATCGTTAAAATAGTCGGAAAGTGCTTAAGTTACGGAAATCTTTGGAGCTCAGCTACTAATTATAAGGAATGAAATAGAGATGCATGAGTATTTACCCTGATGGATTTGTCTCAATGGCACCAGCAAAAACGTTACTAACTTTACCACGCCTCTCAAAACCAGCAACTTTCTTGTTTATAAAGGTGATTGTAGTGAAGTACTATACAACCCCATCAGTTTCTAGTGATTAATCCACCAATAACCATTCTTATATGAGCGACAGAAGAATAAGCAATTGAAGACTTTAAATCAACCTGACGAAAACAAATGAATCTAACAATAACTCCATCAGATAAACCCAAAGACAACCAGAATAATTCAACCAAAAATAACAAATAACCTTTATTACACGAAAAACTCCATAACCACCTAGCTTTAATAAAACACCAGCAAGAATTATTCTACCAGAAAGAGGGGCCTCTACATGGGCCTTGGGAAGTCATAAATGAACCAAAAATATTGACATCTTAACTAAAAAGTCCAAAAACATAAAATATAAAATAATAAGAACCAAAATCAACCAATAAAAGAAAATACAGAGTATTAGAAAAATCATAAACCCTAAATAAAACTAACAAAAAAGGCAATCTAGCAACCAAAATATAAAAAAATAGGTAAACACCAGCCTGCAAACGCTCAGGTTCAAAACCCCAAACCTAAAATCAAGACCAAAGTAGGAACCAATCTAACCTAAAAAAAATAAAAATAAAGAAGACTTAATCTAGCAAACGAACAATAAATTATAATTATTAAAATCAAAACCATAAAAACAAAAAAATTAAAATGATAAGAACTTAAATAAACTGAACCTCTAGCAGTAATTATTAAAGAACAAATCCAAAAACTCAACAAAATTAAACTAAAAGATAAATAATGAATACCATTACCGGGGTAACATACTTCTTTGTCTATTTCTGAAATTAACCAAGGATTGAGAATGTATCGTGAAACATCCAGTAGGACCTGTCAAACGGTATCTCAACAAATAACCTCTAAATATAGTACATTATCTGACGACGCCTTGCGCAACCCACAGCCGGTCTCCTTTGTTATTCTAGGCCAATGCTGCTACTTTTCCATGTCTACTGACCTCGAGGCGCTCTTAAACTACTATGCTGACCTCGATATCCACGGGGGTTGAACTTTAAAACGTTTCTCCCTTTGTCTGAATTGTCTTATTTGTAGAAACGCCTATATTTGATTTTAGTAATGAAGATTTTTCAGATATATTTAATATAAATTATTAAAATGCCGTTTTTCGTGCGAACGTAGATCCCTGTTTGCGCACATCATCGAATTGTTCTAGATAAAACTGCAATGTTACGACTGTAATTCTATTAACAGGGAGTAGTCCCTCACATCAGCAACTTGCATAACAGAAATAAAATGAACTCAGAAAATCAATATGATAGTTCAGATGCAAGGTTTATTGTGCCGTAACTGTCTTTTCACGTCATTTTACATTGCTTTTTCTTCCATTATTAATTAATTTTCCGTAAACGAAAGGTTAAACACACACCCGACGCTCTTTTTTACACCACTGATTTGTAACCAACAGCACATCTGACGGTTAGCGTAGGAAAAAAGACAATTTTCTGATCTCAGTAATAGTGTCTAGCACTTGTGAGACGAGACAAAGTGAAACTATTGTTTTCCTATGTAATAAGTACATTTTTCTACCGAAATACTGCTGATGCAAGCAACGCAGGAAGTAAATAAGAGGCAGAGGGGGAGGATATAATGCGTATTACGTGGTGGATGGCCTCACTGACGATATGGGGTCATGTTGTGAGAGGGGGGGGGGGGGGCATGAGGAAGGTAACGCAAAACTTACACTGCAAACTGCAAATCACGAAAACGTTATATTGTATGTTTCCGTATTTAGTTTATTGAGTGTTTGAACCGAAGATAGAAAATTAGACCGGCAGTTGCCATGAAGTCTTACGCGAAATGACTCAAAACGAAACCCGAGCCTACTCATATTAGGTTAAGTAAGATTACGTTAGTCGACGTACGAAATCAACAGCACGCAGATTAGATTAGATTAGATTAATACTTGTTCCATAGATCATGAATACGACACTTCGTAATGATGTGGAACGTGTCAGGTTAATAAAAGATGTCTGTACAAGAAATTACATTACACAAAATATTGCATGACACTAATGATTAAGTTTTTTTTTTTTACTTAGTTTATATCTAAAAATTCAGCCAATGAGTAGAAGGAGTTGTCATCTAGAAATTCTTTTAATTTATTTTTAAATGTTAGTTGGCTATCTGTCAGGCTTTTGATGCTGTTTGGTAGGTGCCCAAAGACTTTTGTGGCAGAATAATTTACCCCTTTCTGTGCCAAAGTCAGATTTAACCCTGCATAGTGAAGATAATCCTTTCTCCTGGTGTTATAGGTTGCACACTGCTATTACTTTTGAATTGGGTTGGATTATTATCAACAAATTTCATAAGGGAATATATATACTGTGAGGTTACTGTGAGGATCCCTAGATCCTTAAATAGATGTCTGCAGGATGACCGTGGGTGGGCTCCAGCAATTATTCTGATTACACGTTTTTGTGCAATGAATACTTTTCTACTCAACGATGAATTACCCCAGAATATGATGCCATACGAAAGCAGTGAATGAAAGTAGGCATAGTAAGCCAATTTACTGAGATTCTTATCACCAAAATTTGCAATAACCCTAATAGCATACGTAGCTGAACTCAGACGTTTCAGCAGACCATCAATGTGTTGCTTCCAGTTTAACCTCTCATCAATGGACACACCTAAAAATTTTGAAAATTCTACCTTAGCTACAGACTTCTGTTCAAATTCTATATTTATTACTGGAGTTGTGCCATTTACTGTACGGAACTGTATATACTGTGTTTTATCAAAATTTAAAGAGAGTCCGTTTGCTGAGAACCACTTAATAATTTTGTGAAAAACATCATTTACAATTACATCACTTAGTTCATGGTTTTTGGATGTTATTACTATACTTGTATCATCAGCAAAAAGAACTAACTTTGCATCTTCATCAATGTGTAATGGTAAGTCATTAATGTACATCAAGAACAGTAAAGGACGGATGGCTTCTCGGAAACAGGGGGATATTTCCGTAAACGAGATTCTTGTAACAACTTTGGTGAGGTTTTCAGATGAAAAGCGCAGTTGTTTACTGACGCCGTTCTTAAGTAACCGGTCTCAGGAAATGGATAAAACATCTTATAATTGTATACTGTTGCCTAGATATTAAAGGCGTTGAGCCTGGAACCCTTTAACAGCAGTTAGAATCATGGATAACTGGTTACATTAATGTGATGCGTACGATCGAGTTCTCCAGATTTGGTACGATCCGGTACGATCCTTTTACGATATCTTTTGAAGGGATGACCAGTAAAAGTCATGGTATCGCGATAAAGACCGCCGGCCGGAGTGGCCGAGCGGTTCTAGGCGCTACAGTCTGGAACCGCGCGACCGTTACGGTTGCAGGTTCGAATCCAGCCTCGGGCATGGATGTGTGTGATGTCCTTAGCTTAGTTAGGTTTAAGTAGTTCTAAGTTCTACGGGACTGATGACCTCAGCAGTTAAGTCCCATAGTGCTCAGAGCCATTTGAACCATTTTTGCGATAAAGACCGTCACGCGAAGTTTCGTAGAATTGTTGATGTGGTAGATATTTACTACGTTCAGCTACATAATGTACCGAACGAAATTCTGCCCACGAAGAAGCTAAGTATGCTTTTGTGGGCTCCAGACCATTAAATGATCGAAAGAGGCCATTTCAAAATAGTGTATATGAATGTTGAAATGTAGTCTGGCAGATCTGGCATACTTTGCGTCTGGTTGAAACGTGCATTGTCAGCTAAATATTATTGGCAAAATCGCAATGAAACAAGTGCATGCGAACGGAAAAGCACTGTACTTAAAAAAGATCTGAGTGAGCGTTTAATGGTTCCAGATCATTAAATGATCTAAGAGAAATATCGCAGAGTCGTGTCTAGAATCGTTGAAGCCTATTCCAAAGGAGAATGGGTAGAAAGGCAGCAGATTGTTACTCCCGACGTTGTTGTTGTGGTCTTCAGTACGAAGATCGGTTTGATGCAGCTCTCCCTGCCACTCTGTCCTGTGCAAGCCTCTTCATCTCCGAGTACCTAATGCAACCTGCATCCTTCTGAATCTGCTTACCGTATTCATCTCTTCATCTCTTGGTCTGCCTCTACGATTTTAACCTCCCCCCTCCCCGCCCCGCAAACTTCCCTACAGTACTAAACTGATCATCTCGTGATGTCTAGGAATATGCCGTACCAACCGATTCCTTCTTATAATCAGGTTGTACCACAAACTTCTTTAATTATCAATTCTGTTCAGTACCTCCTCATTAGTTACATGATCTACGCACCTAATTTTCACCGTTACGGGATCACATGTTTGTTAGTATTCCGTGTCATATGAGAGGTTTGAGTCGATCATGGGAGAGTGCACGGATAGTCGAGATGGTGAAGTCGTCCGGTCGCGATAAACGGGAAATCCGAGTTTGAACCCTATTCCAACACAAATATTCATGTCTCACCAATAGATATGATTTCCAAGCCTTATACAGCTGACGTTATTCGGAAGTGTGATAAAATTTCGTGTATCATATGGGTTGTGAATTGAAGCGTAACTAACCTAGAATACGGACAAATGAATTCTTCGACCAGAACAATACCTATACTCACAAATTCGCCGTTGGGATAGCAAAAGAGCAAGAGATCGGTTTGGAAATACGTTGACGAGTATCTGAACAGGGACACAGCTACCTTAGTAGCGTGCAGCACTCCTTTTCGCCCTCTTGTCAGTCAGGAACTCTACTTGACACCGAAACCGTTGGAGAGCCACCCTACTCCAAAAGCGCTCAACCTCCACTCATGGCGAGTGGGTGGGGTTGAGTGACGTGTCAGTCACCTGACAAGCCCAGCTGTGCCGTCCGTCGTGGCTACACGACCCACCCTCGTCAACACAGCGGCTGGGTCTTATTCGTCTTTCTACAACACCATAGGTTTAGTCTAGTATAGCTATAATGATTCAGTACGTAAAAAAACTTATTTAGAGGAAATAAGTTTTTCCTTTAATAAAGAGGTAATATGTCGCTGTAAAGGAGCTTTCTGCAACTTTACATCGAAACAGTTCTTAAAGTTAATATCCTCTTCAGCTGCGATTACTGTACAGTTGCCGGCCGAAGTGGCCGAGCGGTTCTAGGCACTACAGTCTGGAACCGCGCTGCTGCTACGGTCACAGGTTCGAATCCTGCCTCGGGCATGGATGTGTGTGATGTCCTTAGGTTAGTTAGGTTTAAGTAGTTCTAAGTCTAGGGGACTGATGACCGCAGATGTTAAGTCCCATAGTGCTTAGAGCCATTTGAACCATTTTGAAAATATCGTAATCTACTCAGTTACTATATATTTTAAAATCGTGAAAAGAATGTTTATTGCTTATATTGGATTCTTCTACCAAATATCATAAATGCTAAAATTTTTTATGTAAATTTCCAGATCGAATGTCATATATTCAGAATTTTCAGTTCCAGGACCTTACTTAGACGTCAGCATCTCTTTAGAAGGAAGTAAAAGTCCACAAAAATTAATCATCTTCGCACTTTTAAAATTATTCTCGTGGTGCTCATAAAGTACCCAAAGGTTAGTAGTACACGTTATTCAAAATGAGTCGATGTTGATAAGTGTGTGCTAAAAGATATTTTCAAGGTCTTTCAAATCAGTGTCTGTGTAAAAAGCATGTTGTTAATAGTGGTCAACAACAATCAACGAATTTTTTTAAAAACTTTTTGCGGTCGGCGTGAAGTACCCACCTCCCCCACCTTGCTAATGTGCCTTAGGGAAAACGCTTTGGTACTGCTAGGGTTAAGAACAGCAGAGGGTTTATACGAGGGGGGACCGAAAAGAAACTGGACTCAAAGAGAGTGCTGCCACTCGTAGACGTAGTGCAGGGTTCTCACGCTAGATGGTGTTAGTAGAGACCTTCCTGCAACAGCTGTGCAGATGGCGTCAGTGTAGAGGTGAACGTGTAAGTGTGGTATTGTATTTCTCTGACTTTTGTCGGGTTACCTCTGCGAAATCGTTATGGCAACTATAAAAAAAGAAAGAGTGTGTGTGAAATTTTGTTTCCTGCTTAAAAAAACTGCAACGGAGACATAGCAAATGCTTCAGGAAGCTTTCCAGGAGGACGCTATGAGCCGCACATAGGTTTTCGAGTGGTTTGGGTGCTTTAAACGTGGTGATATGTGTGTTGAAGACCAAGCTCGTTCTGGACGCCCTTCAACAACGTGAAATGAGGAGAACATTGAAAAGGTCCGCCAAAAGATCAACGAGGATTGTCACCAAACGATCGACCAAATTTCAGCAGAGACAGGAATCAGTTGGAGCTCGTGCCAGCGGATTTTGAGTGAGGATTTGCACATGAAACGTTTTGCTGCTAAATTTGTTTCGCACCTTCTCACACAGGAGCAAAAAACCGTCCGCATGAATGTGTGTCAGGACTTGAATACAGAGACTACACGTGATCCAAACTTCTTGAACAAAGTCATTATAGGGGATGAGAGTTGGTGTTATGGGTATGACCCACAAACCCAGCGAGCGTCAAGCCACTGGAGGACTCCCAACTCTCCCAGACCAAAAAACGCAAGGCAAATGGAGTCAAATGTGAAGACGATGACCATTGTCTTTTTTTATGTTCGTGGAATTGTGCATCGGGAATTCATACCCCCTGGCCAGACTGTTAACCAGCACTTTTACATGGATGTTTTAAGGCGTCTGCAGCCGGCCAGGGTGGCCGAGCGGTTCTAGGCGCTACAGTCTGGTCTCAGGTTCGAATCCTGCCTCGGGCATGAATGTGTGTGATGTCATTAGGTTAGTTAGGTTTAAGTAGTTGTAAGTTCTAGGGGACTGATGACCTCAGAAATTAAGTCCCATAGTGCTCGTAAGTCTAGGGGACTGATGATCTTATATGTTAAGTCCCATAGTGTTCAGAGCCATTTGCATCAATTTAAGGTGTCTGCGAGAGGATGTGAGGAGGAAACACCTGGAACTTTGGCAATTAGGTGACTGGTTTCTGCATCACAACAACGCTCCAGTCCACACGGCCTTACGAGTGACCCACTATTTCGCATCTCAAGGTGGTCTGTCATTCCCCACGCCGGACCTAGCCCTGGGCGACTTTTTCCTATATCCACGAATGAAAAAAAAAGCTAAAAGGGGAGCGTTATGACGACGTGGAGGCGGTGAAAACAGCTTGGCAAAGGGCACTGGACAATATCAAACCTGAAGAAAAAAAATGGTTCAAATGGCTCTGAGCACTATGGGACTCAACTTCTGAGGTCATCAGGCCCCTAGAACTTAGAACTAATTAAACCTAACTAACCTAAGGACATCACACACATCCATGCCCGAGGCAGGATTCGAACCTGCGATCGTAGCGGTTTTGCGGCTCCAGACTGCAGTGCCCAGAACCGCACAGCCACTTCTGCCGGCCAAACTTGAAGAGTTCCAAACATGCTTCCAATAGTGGGAAAGGAGACTTGACAAGTGCATCGCATGTAATGGTGAGTATTTTGAAGGTGACTAAAGTAATTTTGTAAAAAGTTTCATCAATAAATTTTTAATGACAACAATGCCGTTTCTTTTGGGTCCCCCCTCGTAACATCTCTGCGGGGTACTCCGGATATGACCTTGTTGTCATTAGATGACCTCCTGTCGATTATTACGAACTGTGACCTTTCTGACAGGAAAGGATGAGGATAACGTAGAGCCAGCCGGAGTGGCCGAGCGGTTCTCGGCGCTACAGTCTGGAACTGCGCGGCCGCTATGGTCACAGGTTCGAATCCTGCCTCGGTCATTGATGTGTGTGATGTCCTTAGGTTAGTTAGGTTTACGTAGTTCTAAGTTCTAGGGGACTGATGACCTCAGAAGTTAAGTCCCATAGTGCTGAGAGCCATTTTAATAAAGTAGAAAAATAATTTTCCGTTGAAAATCATGCATCCGTTCTGCAGTCAAAATGAAGTAGACAAAGTCAGAGAGCGAGCAGCTGTGGCGACTGACCGGTGGTGGAGAGGAAGTCTTGGTTGAGGTGGTCCCAGCTGATCCAGTCGCTGACGATGAGCGTGACGACGACGGCGGTGGCGACGACGGAGCCGACCCAGAAGAGCAGGATGCGCGGCACGTTGGAGCGGCGCCACACGGCGCGCGCGCTCCGCGCCCACTGCGGGTACAGGTTGTCCTGCAGCATCATGTCCGTCACCATCAGCGCCGTGATCAGGTCGCCCAGCCAAGTGCCGCACGCCGCCGCCTTCATCACGCTGCAACACGCCACCAGCCGCCTCTGCTGCACCGCTCATACCACACAGACACTGAAGCAGAGATATGTAACAGGCAGAATACGGCGCTGCGGTTGGCAACGGCTGTGAGGGACAACAAGAGTCTGGCGCACTTGTTAGATCGGTTACTGCTGCTACAATGGCAAGTTATCAAGATTTAAGTGTAATCCATTAAAATTCGGGCATACAGCCGCGCAAATAAAATTTCTTCTACTGATATTTCGGCCGCGTAACGTCCGGCCATCTTCAGAGCGAGTCACAAGCCTGACGACAATTTTTTTTTCCTTTATTGAGTTTCGATTCCCCCTGAAGGGGGCGGGCTGGCGGCAGCTTATTACGCCGCTCTTCAGCCTACAGAATTTGTTTTAAAAAGATGAAGATAATAATAAATAACAGTTGGCGATGAAATCGGTGACTTAAAGGTAAAATGGCAGAAAATTCTGGAACTTAAAACATAAAACACAGGGTTGAGGTGCGAATAAAATACACAGGAAGCAGAAAAATAATAGGCAGACAATTAAAAAAACAGGACGACAGTCTGGTTTCTGTCCGCAAGAGATAAAAAATGCACACCCAGCGACAGCATGATTTCTGTTCGCAACACTGTGGAAAGACGCACAACACTGAACACTCACTTAAACACTGCACTAAAAAGTTGGCACAAATATGACATACCACAGCTGAGAGCAGGTGGGGGGAAACTGGACAGATAACGGGAAAAAAAGGGGGGAAGGCAAGGAAAAGTGAAGGGGGAGGGGGGAAAGTAGCCAATGGAGGATGAGGATCCATCAGAGGGGTGGGGAGCGCCGAGCAGACGTGCCAGAGAGTGGGGAAAGCAGAGGAGGGGAATACAAAATGACTCGGGGGGGGGGGGGGGTTAGAAGGGAGATAGGGAGAGGTTAGGCGGGGAGAAACACAGGGTGGAAGGGGGGGGAGGAAGAGGGAGCCCAGGGAAAGGACGGAGGAAAGGAGGGGGTTGCAGATCAGAGTTGATATGAGGGATAAATGGAGGGAGAGAGAGCATCAACTGGGAGGGGGAGTTGATGAAAGCCACCTTGGGAAAGGAGATGTAGGATGTAGAGATGGAGGGTAGGGGGGAACTGACGACAAGGTGCCAAGCGCGACCTTATATGCTCCAACGCGGCGGTACTGAGCATGCGAGTCACAGATGCTGGTCGGCGGCAGAGACATACGATTACACATGCACCACCTGTGGAGAATGCGTACAGACATTCGATTTTCTTATAGATGTTTGATCGGCCGCGGTGACACGATGACGACTTCTATGAAATTTAATTACTCCAAGAGCCGGATTCCATGCTTTGTCCAAATTATAACAATTGTCTCTGTTTATTAAATTGTTGGCTAATCGAATTTCTATAGCTTCCTTGAATATAGATTCCCAAAAAGAAGAGGTGGATGTTAAAATCTTCACATCACTGTAATTCATGGAATGACCCGTATCAACACAATGTTCGGCCACAGCTGACTTGTCTGGTTGTAATAAGCGTGTATATCTTCGGTGCTCCACACACCTCTCATGAACGGTGCGTGTTGTTTGACCTATGTATGACGGCTCACAATTTCCGCAAGGAGTCCGG
This sequence comes from Schistocerca gregaria, assembly GCF_023897955.1. Lineage (NCBI taxonomy): Eukaryota > Metazoa > Arthropoda > Insecta > Orthoptera > Acrididae > Schistocerca > Schistocerca gregaria. The sequence continues at coordinate 428,759,447 of NC_064922.1, forward strand.
TACACACACCCGCCTTACGAAGCAGTAAATCGTCCTTCACAGAGCCGAGTAAAGCCGCAATCTTCGTGGGGGGGGGGGCGGAAAATCACCTTAACACAGTGTTTCTCAAGAATACGGCCTATCTTTGAAGAAAGAGCACTCACATAGGGCAGAAACGCACTAGATGTGAAGAAATTACTGTCTTCTTCCCCATCACATACCTGCTTTTTAGGTTTTACATCGAAAGCTCTACGAATTTGTTGCGGAGAATATCCATTCGATTTAAAAATCTGTGAATCGCATGCGCAGTACCGCCGCGGTAGAGCATATAAGGCCGCGCTTGGCACCTTGTCGTCAGTCTTGTGACTCGCTCTGAAGATGGCCGGAAGATACGCGGCCGAAACACCAGTAGAAGAAATTTTATTTGCGCGGCTGCATGCCCGAATTCAATGGATTATTCATTACGCCGCGAGAAGTTGAAAATGCACAAGATTTAAGTGTGTTTGAATTTGGTGTTACAGTCGGCACACGGGCGATAGGACACAGAATCTCAGAGGTGGAGATGAAATGGAGATTTTCCCGTACGACCATTTCACGAGTCTACTCCGAAAATCAGGAATACGGTAAAACATCAAATCTCCGACATGGCTGCGGCTGGAAACAGACCCTGCAAGAACGGGACCAACGACGACTGAAGAGAATCGTTCAACGTGACAGAAGTGCAAGCCTACCGCAAATTGCTTTTTGCGGATGATGCTGTAGTATATCGAGAGGTTGTAACAGTGGAAAATTGTACTGAAATGCAGGAGGATCTGCAACGAATTGACGCATGGTGCAGGGAATGACAATTGAATCTCAATGTAGACAACTGTAATGTGCTGCGAGTACATAGAAAGAAAGATCCTTTATCATTTAGCTACAATATAGCAGGTCGATAAATTATCTGCTACAGATCTTTCTAAAGCTACAGAAGAATGATGAAGATTAGGTGGGTAGATCACGTAACTAATGAGGAGGTATTGAATAGGATTGGGGAGAAGAGAAGTTTGTGGCACAACTTGACTAGAAGAAGGGATCGGTTGGTAGGACATGTCCTGAGGCATCAAGGGATCACAAATTTAGCATTAGAGGGCAGTGTCGAGGGTAAAAATCGTACAGGGAGACCAAGAGATGAATACACTAAGCAGATTCAGAAGGATGTAGGTTGTAGTAGGTGCTGGGAAATGAAGGAGCTTGCACAGGATAGATTAGCATGGAGAGCTGCATCAAACCAGTCTCAGGACTGAAGATCACAACAACAACAACAACATCTGGGAGTAGGCATTAGGAGTGATTTTAAATGGAATGACCATATAAAATTAATCGTCGGTAAAGCAGATGCCAGACTGAGATTCATTGGAAGAATCCTAAATAAATGCAATCCGAAAACAAAGGAAGTAGGTTACAGTACACTTGTTCGCCCACTGCTCGAATACTGCTCACCACTGTGGGATCCCTACCAGATAGGGTTGATAGAAGGGATAGAGAAGATCCAACGGAGAGCAGCGCTCTTCGTTACAGGATTATCTAGTAATCGCGAAAGCGTTACGGAGATGACAGATAAACTCCAGTGAACAGTGAAAGACTCTGCAGCAGAGACGCTCAGTAGCTCGTAACGGGCTGTTGAAGTGTCGAGAACATACCTTCACCGAAGAGTCAAGCAGTATATTCCTCCCTCCTACGTATATCTTGCGAAGAGACCATGAGGATAAAATCAGAGAGATTTGAGCCCACATAGTTCTTTCCACGAGCAATTTGGGACTGGAATAGAAGGAATAAGCGATAGAGGTAGTCAGAGTACCCTCCGCCACACACCGTCAAGTGGCTTGCGGAGTTGATTTCAATGTTGGGCCATCAACAAGTGTAAGCGTACCAACCGTTCAATGAAACTTCATTGATAAGAGCTTCGGAGCCGAACTACACAACACAAAGCTTTACACGTCGCCTGTGGCCGTCAACACCTACATTGGACTGTTGATGACTGAAAACGTGTTGCTTGGTCGGTTGAGTCTCGTTTCAAATTGTATCGAGCTGACTGAAGTGTACAGGTACGGAGACAACCTCATGAATCAATAGACCCAGCATGTCAGCAGGGGACTGTTCAAGCTGGTAGATACTCTTTAATGGTGTGGAGCGTGTGCAGTTGGAATGATGTGGGACCCCTGATACGTCTAAGTAAGACGTAAGCATTCTGTCCGATCACCTGCATCCATTCATGACAAATAAATAAAAACACCTACAGCCGTCCTCATGATTTTATTTTATTTTGTCGGTACGAGTTTCAACTCTTCAGTGCGTCATCTTCGGGTTGTTTTTGATGCGATACACATTGATATGATCCCCATGTATAACACATCAGTTGCCAGCATTACTGGACACACAGATAATGTGTCAGCACTCCAACCATAAACTGCCGTTGAACGTCGCTCCAGACCTCTGCGTCCAACTTCACTACCGTCTTTGGTTTCGGCTCTTGAGGATGATTGGGCTGCCATTACTCCACGTATATTCAGACACGTCATTGAAAGTGTTCCCAGCCGATTTCAGGTCGTAAGAGTGGACAGACGTCATATTCACGTCCAGCAGCAGGTGTCCAGATACTTTTGATTAGATAGTTTATCAGTGCATAGAGCACCTCCAGGTTTTGCCTCGTAATACGCGCCGTAGTATATTTGCACTTGGAAGCAAGAGTTTCAAAACCTGTAGACAAGTCAGCCACTCCATTCTGTCCACGGAATTAGTTCGCGACTGCAGCCAGGCAACAGATTTCCAAAGCGAAGCACTGTCGTGCCTTCCTGGGCAATTCAGAGGCTCCATCGACTTCCGTGTACGTATTATCGTTTGCCACGTTACAAACGGTGCCAGTGTTGAGCTCCTGTAACGTAATTTGAAAATTTGGAGTGATGGTCTGTCCATTGATGGGTGTTTATTTTCTGTATGTCTTTTAGTTGTTAATTAACTAAACAAACATTGTTTCCTGCCTTGTTTCACAAATTTTATTATGGTTACTGCAAAACCTAGGTTTCGGGTTATAAGCCCATTTTCAAGTTCATTACTAATTCCAAAGATAATAGTGCAAAGATAAATATGATAATAAGGCAAAGATAGTCATCTCAACTTTTTAATGTATCGATTCTTGGCTTAACGTAAAATTACTTCAATTACCGTTTCTTTTTTTTCTTTCTTTCCGGTTGTCGTGCAGTCGTCTTTTGGAACCCTGTATAAGCTTGACTTATCCTGTCGTTTGTCTCGTCCTCACAGACCTTGTAGTGCTTCTGTGTCTATGTAAGTTCATCCCTTCTTTTCTGTAATCTCACATTCTTCATCAAAGTAGTTTTACTAAGTTCCATGTTTCATAAACCGAACTTAGTTGTCATATTAAGCCAGCTACGATTATCGGAATCATAGTTACATAGTTTTGACAATGTGTCCATTCTTCATTTAATACATTTTTAAAACTATGTCTCTGGTTTTTATTTATGCAAATTCAACATCTATGTACAGATCTGTGCCTTCCATCAAAGAACATTTTACCAAAAGCGTTTATATTTTCTCGTATACTGATTTCCATATTCCACAGATAATTTTCGGAAAATAAAGAAGCATGTAAGCAATCTAAAAGCAGCAAGAAATTCTAGAAAACTGTAAGCTTTCGTTACCACAGGATACTTTAGAGTTGCTCGCTTGAGGTCTTACTAACTCCCCGACTGCGGAGAAGACTATAGCCACGTGGGCAACAATTCCGATACGATTCATGAGTTCGTATGTAGAATAGCCAGAGCATAAGAAATTGAGCAAGGTAAAACAGGAACATAAAAATTATTTGAGCAAGCTTTTCGTATAACACGCTTTTATATCGAACTTAAAAAGTGTAAAATAGTTTTTCCTGGTCGGATAAAAATCCGAAATTTGTGATTGTGAATTTTTAGCAGATGTGAAAATGTTTGTATGATCTATAATTAGAAAAGTGGGTAACATACTGCAGACAATGGTTAGGAGCTGAACTATTCACTCATTAACTATGTGCACTGTGTTGACACATGCCTACACATGTACATATGCGGTAGCATTAGTATCGCCTGCACGAGGTAAAAAGTTGTCATTTGTACGCAGGTGATTCATGTGAAACGGTTTCCGACGTGATTATGGCCACATTATGGAATTAACAATCTTTGAACGGAGGATGATGGTTTAAGCTAGATGCTTGGGACATTCCATTTCGGAGATCGTTAGAGAATTTGATATTCCGAAATCCACAGTGTCAAAAGTGTGCCGAGAATACCAGGTTTCAGGCATTACCTCTCACCACGAACAATGCAGTGTCCGACGGCTTTCACTTAACGGCCAGGAGCAGCGGTGATTGCGTAGAGTTGTCAGTGCTAACATACAAGGAACACTGGGTGAAATAAGTGCATAAATGAATGTCGGACGTATGACACACGTATCCGTTAGGGAAATATGGCGATTTTGGCTTTAATGGGCTACGGTAGCAGACGGCCGACGCGAGTGCCTTCGATAACAGCACGACATCGCCTGCAGTGCTTCTCCTCGACTCGTGACCAAATTGATTGGACTCTAGATGATTGGAAAACGGTGGCTTGGTCAGAAGAGTATCAGTCTGAGTTGGTAGGGTTCGAATGTGGCGCAGGCCCCACGAAGCCATGGACCAAAGTTGTCAACAAGGCACTGAGCAAGTTGGTGGTGGCTCCAGAATGGTATGATCTGTGTTTACATGGAATGGACTGGGTCTTCTGATCTTCTCCTACTTGGAGACCGTTTGCAGCCATTCAAGGGCGTCCTGTTCTCAAACAACGATAGATTTTTTGTGAATGACATTGCGACATGTCACCGGCCACAATTGTTCGCGTTTGGTTTTAAGTACATTTTGGACAACTCGAGCGAATGATTTAGCCACCCGGATCGCCTGACATGAATCCCAACGAACATTTATGGGACGTAATCGTGAAATCAGCTCGTGCACAAAAGCCTGCACCGGTAACACTTTCTCAATTATGGACAGCTATACAGGCAGCACGGATGAATATTTCTGCTTGAGAGTAGCAACGACTTGTTGAGTCCACACCACGTCGACTTACTGTGCTAAACCGGGTAAAAAGAGGTCCAACTCGATATTAGAAGCTATCCCAAGACTTTTGTCACCTCAGTGTACTGCATGCGCTCCATATTTCGCGCTATAAATGTTACAAGAATTTTCATAGCTATTTACATAACTGTCTATATTGTCTGTCTGAGCTAGGAGAAGTTATTTTTTGCTTTTAGTCTGATGTAAAAACGTGTTATATTAAAACGTTTGGTTTTATTTAAATAATTATTTTCTGCTTTTTAACCTTCTGTGAGAGAAACTTTTCAGTCGACTCAAACCTCTTGATGAGATTACAACAGCGACATGCGGTAAACTTCAAGTTTACTAGAGAGATTCGAGCTCACACAGAGGCTTATCAGCAACCGTTCTCTTGCGAACTACTTGCGACTGGAACACGGAAAGAGGGGATTGTCAGTGTTACACGAACTACCGTCCGTCTCACGCCAGACAAGAAGGCGAGTTAATATTGCAGTGTCAGCCAATTCTAGCTATGTTGAATGTTTCAAGTCTGTAGCTTTTCGGGAAATGATAGTCGTAAATAAAGTAAGTAAAGTTCTCTACACCACACACTACACAAGAAAGCGAAGTATTATTGCATTATCATCCAGTTCTGAGCCATGTTAATCGTTTCAAGTCTGTAGCTCGTCGCGAAGCTAGTTTAAAATCAATTGCTAAATCTGCACCAAACAGATAACAGACGGACAACAGAGCGAGTTAATAAAAACGTAGTTAGATGAGTAGTATATACCAGATTAGGTTGAAATTGCTCCAGGCATCCCTAAGTTAAGGTTTTATATCACCCCTTTTCACCTTCACCCTCAGTTCTAGGGGTGATATGGAGGTCTTACAGTCACAGTAATTTTTTCTAGCTTGCAAGTGATACGTGTGCCTAGTTTGGTCAAAACTGCTTGAGGTGTTAGAGAGGTGCACCTGTAAATCAAATGAGAGATCGCAGCCTCGTTCTGCAGCAAGTAATTTAAGCACATTGTGCCTGTAGGGGAAGTTCAGTCGTCTATGCATATGGTCAGGAAAGTTAGTGGTGCTGTTACTTTTATCCTTAATGGAGCGTTTTCAACACTTTTTTTAGGTCACTTTATTGTCTGTCTGTCTGTTTGGTACAAATTTTGAAACTGATTTTAAAATAAATTCCCGTTGAGCTACAGACTTGAAATTGTAGACGTAGCTTGTTACTGGATGGCAGTGCGAAAGCGTGTTGGTAAGAACCAGCTACATGTAATATGAGTGGAGCTTGGGGTGAAAACGTGATGACAAAGAAGCGTAATGCAGAGCACTGTCCGTCCAATTGGAGTCACTGCGCGACGGCTGTGCCACACTGTAGCACTGCCAGCCAATTATGAGCTACGTTTAAAATTTCAAGTCCCTAGCTCATCGGGACGTTAGTTTATTAAAAAAATAGCAAAATTTATACCGAACAGACAGACAGACAAGAAAGTGACCTAATAAAATCGTGCTGGAAATGCTCCGTTAAGGAAAAATGTAACAGCAACACTAACTTTCCTTATCATTTGCAGAAACGACTAAAAGAAACAAAATTCCTCTCGTTTCCTTGCTCACAACATTGCATAGTCTTCAGACATTTATTAACTGCTGCGATGGGAAGTGAAACACTGGCAGTGCTGTGTGCACTCATTGATGTCAGTCACATACTTTATTATTCTTGTCGGTTATGCTAAAGTGATGTACTGAGCACTGATGTAGGTAAGTTATTATATTTAAACTTTTTGGATGCGTTACTGTTATTACTGATCAATCTAGGCAGCTGTAGTATTTTAAATGTGGGAGTGACAGAAAATTAAATTTGTGGGCGGTAGCGAAAGGAGAAGGTAAGGATCGATGGTCCCCCACCCCAGAACTCAAGTCCAGGTTTGTGCCTGTAGGCTTCTCTGATTTTATTGGTGATCAGACAGCTGCCTGTAACAGAGAATAGCCTATAGCACTTTTTCAGTTATTTGTCTTTTCATTCATTAATGCAGGTCGCGACAATATTACAGATTAGCTATAGTGCTAATAAAGGCCATGAACACGCATGTAACATGCGCTCTTTCATGTAAGTTTTTTACTGTCCGATTTCAGTGTATTGGTATTTAACTGCTGTCTGTGTTGTCATTGTCAGACTGCCTTTACGTGTCTAATGTGGAATATTCCCGCTCCAGCCCTATAGTTCCTTGAAGCTGCGACAGGTGGAGGCGTTATACAGGTTGTCCCATTTATCTTGACCACCCTAAATAACTGTTTGCCCAGGTGCAAATTACAAAATGCTTGAAGCAAATGTTCTTTACCCGTCAGGAGGGCGTCAATCAGCATGATTGTCTTCGTTGTAGCTTTGTTTTTTACAAAGATTTGAACAGCGGTATGACTTTCTTAAATGGCACCCCGTATTTTTTATTCGGTAATTCATTTCCTCTCCTAAAGACGTATTCAAAAAGGTATCACAGTGTATCATTCAAAAACAGCATCATTAATTACATAACACAACATTGACTTTAAGCCCGGGATGACAAACTCGTCCACTTTCTGGAATTGTCAGAGAACAAATGGAAACCAAGTAAAAACATAACACAAAATTGACTTTGACTCTCTTGTACCATTGCCCAGGAGTAGAACATTCGAAGGTGCTCAAAGTGATGAACCTGGATATCGATACAATGGTGCACTCGTTGAATGAAAGAATTCTTTACTACTTCCAGTGTTGCCTGCTGAAGAGAATCACAAGCAAGCACGATATATTCCTGCATGTCCTCTGGAGTTGTTGGAATATCGCGATAGACAACGCCTTTAATCCAACTCCAAAGAAAAAAGTCCAGAGGCTTTAAATCAGGAGACCTAGCAGGCCAAGTAACTGCTCCTCCTCGACCAGTCCATCTGGCAGGATACCTTCTGTTCAGAACACGACGTGCATACAAGGAATTATGTGCTGGACATCCAGCGTGTGGATACCGCATAAGCATTCTGGTTCTTAGCGGCACTTCATCCAGAAGAGGAGGAAGAATTCGTCTCAGGCAGTTGGCATACGCTTTGCCGTTAGGCTACCATTGATGAAATAAGGGCCAATAATTGTAGTACCAAGCATCCCACACCAGACGTTAACTCTCCTTTGACGCTCATGTTCCACCTGCCTGAGCGATCGTGGGATGTTGCTGGACCAATAATGCATGTTCCTTGTATTTACCTGTCCTTTGTTTAAGAAGGAGCATTCATCGGTAAATAGAACATTGGAGGAGAAGTTCTGGTTGGCTAGGATTTGCTGCTGTGCCCACTGACAGAACTGTACACGATTCTGCAAATCATTCCCATGCAATTATTGATGTAGGTGTACATGCTAAGGATGGAACCGGTGACATGTAAGAATACGATGTATACTGGTTTTAGGAATGCCAATCTTTTGTTCAAGCTGTCGTGTGCTCACATGTGGGTTCATAGCAACGGAAGCGAGAACAGTAACTTCGGCAGCTTCGTCTGTGCGAGTGCCGGCCGCGGTGGTCTAGCGGTTCAGGCGCTCAGTCCGGAACTGTACAAAATATAACCGTACATAAGAAAACAATATTGGAATTACTGTTCTGCTAACTTACATTCCCCATAGATGAGTAGCATTTCTACCTTCTCTTCGTTGGTGTACATTCTACTCACATAGCTCTTCAACTGACGATAGTTGACGGAATAACGGATGTGAACTCTACTTATGTCTACATTTGTCCTCTGTCAACGTCAGCACGTGGATGTGTTCCATTACCCCGAGTACCTGCACTAAGCGCTGGGAGCGTCATCGTCAGTGTTGTGTTATGTACGAGGGTTGACTGAAAAGCAATGCCTCCACCTTCGTAACCCTTCAACAGTTAGCAGCATTGGTATGCTGCAGGTACTGGCTTGTTCCGTAGCCTCTTCTCTACAGCTCCAGTTGGTGGGAAGCCTTAGCATTGAACGGTTGTGTTGTTACAGTGTAAAGTATGGAACGCTACGCAGACGATCGGTCAATGCGATTTAAGCAACGTGTACTCGTTGAATTCTTGATAGCAGAAGACGTCACCCAAGGGAGATTCATCAGAGAATGAAAGCAGTTTATGGTGACTGTGTTGATGTGAGTTCCTGGCAGATTTCAAGTCTATGCGCTTCCATGTCAGGAGTCAACATCCGGGGTACCCATCGTGCACAATTTTCCGATAGCCGAGCAAACTAATAATGTGAGCCACACGTTCTTGTGAAAAGCCAACTGTGCTTGCAGTTTGTTTCTGAGTGATGCAACGACCGTCCTGAATCAATCTGTCAACATTTTGCTTGTGAAACTCGGTGGTTGCTGCCACAGTACATATAACTCTTTGTTTGTCAAGCAGGTTAAATGTTCCTGTCTCAACATATTTAAACTAACTCGCCCAATGACTCACAGTTCTCACATGAACACAATCACCATAAACTGCTTTCATTCTCTGATGAATCTTCTTTGCGGTTCCGGCCGCGGTGGCCGTGCGTTTCTGGCGCTGCAGTCCGGAACCGCGGGGCTGCTACAGTCGCAGGTTCGAATCCTGCCTCGGGCATGGATGTGTGTGATGTCCTTAGGTTAGTTAGATTTAAGTAGTTCTAGGGGTCTTATGACATAAGATGTTGAGTCCCATAGTGCTCAGAGCCATTTGAACCATTTTGAATCCTTTGCGGTGACACCTTCTGCTATCGAGAATTCAATGACTGCACGTTGCTTAAATCGCATTGACAGACCATCTGCGCAGGGTTCCATACTTAAGACTGTAACAACACTACCGTTCAATGCTAAGGCTTCCCACCAACTGGAGCTGTAGAGAAGAGGCTACGGAACAAGCCAGTACCTGCCCATACCAATGCTGCTAACTGTTGAAGAGTAATAATAACGTTGTGTTTCAGTGAATGGTACACTGTGATACATTTTTGAATATGTCTTGAGCAGAGAAAATGAAGTACCGAATAAAAAATACAGGGTGCCATTAAAAAAGTAGTACCGCTGTTCACATCTTTGTAAAAAACAAAGCTACAGCAAAGGCAGTCATGCCGATTGACGTCCCCCAGACGGCTAAAGAACATTTGCTTGAAACATTTTGTAACCTGCATCTGGACAAACAGTTATTTAGGGTAGTCAAGATAAATGGGACACCCCTGTATATTGTCTTCAAAATGGCGTCAGTAATGGAGGCGCGTTCTAAGTAGAGAACTCTCATTGGTTTCTTTTGGTGGAAAACTAGAGCACCGTCGATATTCATAAACACTTGTAGAATGTCCGCGGAGACCTTCCAGTGAACAAGAGCAAGGTGAGTCGTTGGGCGAGGCGTCTGTCATTATCGCACAAGGTCTCGCAAACCTTTCCGATCTCCCGCGTGGTGGCCGGCTGCACATAGTTGTGGCTCCTGCAATGTAGGAACGTGCGGCGCTCTCATTACAAGTAATAAACAGATCAGAATGGAACACCTCGCTGCTCAACTGGACGTCTCTGTTGGTAGTGCTGGCATACTCGTCCACCACTTGCGCTACTCAAAGGCGATTGCCCGCTGGGTTCCTTGCCGCCTAACTGAAGACCGTAAAGAGCAACGAAGGACCACCAGTGCCACGTGGTATTGCACTAATCTATTGTCTAAGGTCACGTCGGACGAGTCCCATCGCTGAACAGTATGATAGCTTTCATCAAGGTAGTGTGCCTTGCCAAACAGCTTGAAGTGTCTGCAACGGCACTGCAGTGAAAGAAACACTTCTTGATTTCCACATGAGAGAGTAACATTTGTTAACTGTTTACCATGGTTACGTTCCAGGTTACAAACACTGGTGCATGTGACGACCATCTACATCCACGACAAGCTGGAACCGCAGTAGAGATACCATTTCACAACTGCTCGCAGCAGTTTTTCGAACGTTGGATCATGGAATGTTCAGTTGTGAAACAGCTCGTACACTACTTGAATATCGCACAATGCGTGTAGCATTCTCATTCCTGGCAACAGAAACTTATCCAACGATTTCGGCGCAGTTGGCCGTCGGCTACTCCCTGGAGCAATTCCAAATAGCCAGTTAATTTCAGCTTCCGAATCATCTTCTTCAATCTCGTTGCGTAAAGAGAATCTCTTCTTATGCCTTTACTACGTCGGTACTCACTGTTTTGATAAAGCAGGTTTACGAGTCAAGCCCTGCTAATCTTGTCCAAATCCATTTTGACTGCCTGCAACTGTAATACAATGAAGCTTGTGTTTTATCCTATGTCGCCATATCAGTGCCGGCGTCTAACGGTGAGTCATGATACTAACGTTAGTACTAACAACGCAAACAGCGCAACACCAATCCTGTAAAGTTGGGTACCCACACCTCGGACCGCCGCAGTACCGCCCAAGGTGCGCCAGGTCGCCTCGTTCTTCAGTGCTGCTCTGAAATCCAGCGTCCTTAACGCATGGATCCCAGCATTGAGGAACTTTTAAACCTGGCGCATTTTGGACGGTACTGCAGCCGCAGTATCCAGGAAGGCCAAGGAATACTTCACAGGGTGCTCAACAGCTCGGCAGGATGCTCCCATCACGGTTAGACGAGATACTCTGTATAGGGAGAGAAGACAACTGAGGTTGGTGACCATTCAATAAAATGGTTTTTCAAGAATCTATATTGCGCTGGAGCAAGTGATAAAGTGTGAATTCTAAGACATTACAGTGAAACGTGTGAAGTGGAAACGCTACTGACTATTAAGAATCGCGGTTATCGATGAAACACTTATACCGTTTTTTTTCACGCTAATTTAACCTATTAAAATCGCTCAAAATAACCATTTTCTGTTTCTTATTCCTATTATTTTCTTTAGTAAACGTAGAAACCGAACAAAGATTGAAAAGTTTTGGGTGTCTCAGTTTAAAGATTCATAGCATCAAGCTGTTAAATTAAACAGCCAAATAAAAGAAAACCTAGTCCGTCTACCCTTTCACTGTTATTCTCGGAAAGTGATGAACAGCTACCAGTACTTTCCTATTGATGCTAACTTTTTTGAAACTCTGCTCGCAAATCATGTTGTAATCGAGGATCATTCCAATATTTAGCCATTACGAATTGTTAGTGCTAAAGAATGAAAACTATGGTTGAAGGACTCTGTTTTTAGTGTTAATTTGCCTCTTTTCAAGGGCTACGGGCAGGAAAAGGCATATTACGTAGACACCGGTCGCAGAGCAACTACTCGCTATTTTTATTATATAGTACGTATGAATTATTGTTAATTTTTTAATTTATGACTGTTATCATAATTCCCTTCTCCTTTCTTTATTTCATAGAAATGGCAGGCAGATCTTTACTCTTTTAAAGCAAATGAAACGATGTACTTCGTTGCTACGCCGCTTCGTAAAAATATTTCCAGGCTATGGTTGATGCCATTATGCAATACAACGGAAGTCAGGCGAGAACAGCGGGAAAGTACCGTGTAGACCGGGTGGGGACAAGTCGTGCACAATGCACTTACACGCGTACCTTAAACTACGACACACAGTAAGAGGGACTTTACTGTCTCAGCAGTGTTGTAGTAATTCTTATGCCATCTATTTGTTGCTCGTTTCTCTCGGCATTGTTATTAAAATGGCACTGATCACTTTTCCCATTTTCTGTAATAACGCAATATTTCAAACCAACGAAAATTTGTCGAATAAAACTATTTCTTACTTAAAACAAGATTTAATTAAAAACGAAAAATATTAGCACTGTTACCATGCCTAATGTATATTTCGGTTTTTTACTCGGTTATTAATAAAAAATAAAAAAAGTCTGTTATAACCGAGTCCAAAGAAATACCGAATAATACCGGCAATTGAGGACTAAAATACCGCTATCGGCTTTAACCGATCTGTTTTTCCCATCCATACTGCGCTGCGCGAAAGCCCAAGGAATCCAGCAGACAATGCTGTTGATCGGGGCATTATGAGAGCAGATACCCTAAGAAATGAAAATAAACAAAACAGAATCTGCAGTACTAAAGTAGTATTAATAGATGGGTAAATGTTTAAGATTTTTTATTGTTGTTTTGTTGTTGTAGAGAATAATTGTAGTAGCGGCACAGATACTTCATTAACGCTAAAAATCTCATACTGGCGTAAGACTGTAAGTGAGCTGTGTCACCGTCACGGAGATCTCGGAACGTCGTAAACGACTAGTTTCTCAGCGTCAGTCCTCCGAGCTGCTTAGTGTTACATTAAGTCGTGACAGAGCTAGGCAGTGGCGGGCGTTGCCTCGAAGGCGCGCTGCTGGGAGGAGCCACTTGTTGCGTTACCTGGCGTTGGTGACGCCCATGTCGCTGTTGATGTGCAGCAGGCAGTTGTCGTACCAGAGCGCCAGCAGCAGGTTGTAGCCGTGCGAGAACACGTACAGCGACACGATCACCGTCAGGAACATCGTCATCCAGGAGCCCTGCAACAGCGACCACTCCTCATCTCGTGTCCGGGCTAAACATGTCGAGACCCACGTTCATCTAAAGGTACGAGAAACATGATTATAACGGCGGAGGTCGCAAGTGCCGTAAAATGTGGTAATATTGTGGTTTCAGAGAGGAAGTCTAGTTCACTTAACTTAAACAATGGAAAATCCAGGATGGAATATAACAATATTATGAAAATCATACTCACCATACAGCGGAGATGCTGAGTCGCAGATAGGCACGACAATAAGACTGTCACAAAATGAGCCGGCCGAAGTGGCCGAGCGGTTCTAGGCGCTATAGTCTGGAACCTCGCGACCACTACGGTCACAGGTTCGAATCCTGTCTCGGGCATAGATGTGTGTAATGTCCTTAGGTTAGTTAGGTTTAAGTATTCCTAAATTCTAGGAGACTGATGACCTCAGCAGTTAAGTCCCATAGTGCTCAGAGCCATTTTTTTGCTGTCACAAAATGAACTTTCGAAAACAGAGAACACACACACACACACACACACACACACACACACACACACACACACACACACACACACACACACTCTCACGCAAACGCAGACTGAAGTCTGGCTTCAGCTAACAGAGACTGTGGTCATGTGAGTGTGACTTGCGTTTGCATGAGTATGTGTGTGTGCCAGTAGTCTATTTTTGACAAAGGCCTTGTTGGCCGAAAGCTCATTTTGTGACAGTATTTTTTTGTGCCTATCTGTGACTCAGCATCTCCGCTATATGGTGAGCATCGTTTTCATAATTTTATATCTTATCTTAAGTTGTACGTACTGACCTAGAACTAAAACAGAAAAACAACGAAGGAATCCATCTAGGACAAGGAAGAGGAAGATCTGACGTTAAATGCCTCGCTTTTGCTGACGATATTGCAGTAATTTCTTAAGAATGAGAAAACGGAATACGTTGAACATAAACACAACAGAGAAAACTATGTACAAGTATAACATCAAAAGAGTTGATAAGTTTAAGCATTTGGGAGAGTGGATACAATCAAATTGATGACATAACCCCATAAGTAAAAAAAGATCGAAGAACCTGGAATTAGCATAATAACTCACGCAAAACAAATATTAAAAGATCAGTATCACTCCAGGCAAACTTTAAACACTACGCAGCACCAATTAAACCGGAAGTACTTTATGGTTCTGAATGCGTAACGCTAAATAAAAGAGATGAGCGAGAGGAACTGGAAAAGAAAGAAACGAAAATGCTAGTAAGGATTTAGTAAAGATAACAACTGGACGAAAAAAGAAATGAAGATCTGAACAGAAACGTGGTATCAATCACATACAGGAGAACGAAGAGGAGATTAAAGATTTACGATCACATTTAGGTTGGTTTATGGGATTGAAGGGACCAGACTGCTAGGGCCATCGGTCCCGATCACATTTACAGAATGAATGACAACAGAACAACAAATAAAATTTTGAATTTCGTTTCCAAATTAAAAAAAAACTGCAAACTGAGATTCAGACGAGTGATTCTTTCTAAAACCATTCCAATTTGTGGACGTAAGCTTCTCCGTCTCAAGGAAATTTATTGTATTCGAAGTGAGAACATGTTCAAGAATTCTGCTGGCAACCAATGTTACGGATATTGGTCTGTAATTTTTCGGATCAGTTCTTTAACACTTCTTATATACTACTTTTTTCCAGTCGCTTGGGACTTCGCGCTAGGCGAGAGATTAGCAATAAATGCAAGTGAAGTGAGGGACCAATGTCGTAGAGTATACTTTCTAAAATAGAATTTGGATTCCATTTAGACCTGGCAACTTATTTGCTACCAACTCTTTCAATAGTTTCTCTACGCTAGGGATGCTTATTGTTACGTCCTCCATACGGGAGTCTGTGCGTTAGTCAAACTTCTACTGCGTGAACGCTTTCTTAAACGCTAAATTTAAAACTTCAGTTTTCGTTTTTCTATCTTTATTGTCACACCAGATTGGTCAACGAGTGACTGGATCGAAGCCTTGGACTTGCTTAGCGATTTTACATAGGACGAGAATCCTTTGCTAAGGTACGGCGGTGGTAATATGCATCGCGCATCGATCTTTTCACAGGCTCACGAATCTGAACGAACTTTCATCGGGCCTCATTTGCGCGATCTTTTTTCAACGAGAGTGTAACTGACTTTGCTTCCTCAGCATTTCCTGTATTTTAATATTAAACTAGGTTGCTGTTCACCAGATTGGGTCCCTATGACTTTCACACAATTTCAATCAGTTATCGTCGAAGTAATCCATAGAACATATAACGAAGTAACCAAACTATAACACCATCGGAGGAAAGTTGTTCCTGGCTAATGTTTTCAGTACAATCAAGAGATAGTAGTTGCTTTAGTTGGGTGTTTGGCAGTCTTCCGAAAATCTTATTTCAAGAGTCTGATCTGCTGGTAGGGGATAATGTAGAAAAAACTATAATGAAGGAAAAAGAGTATTAAATCGAAAAATAAGTAGACTTTTTTGTCTAGAAACACAGTTTTCACTATCAGACTTAGAAATGTTCACACTGGGCTCGTAGAACTTCTCAGTCTACTTAATTAGTTTTTAGTACTTCTAGAGAGTATTTCTTTCTGTATCGTAAACGGCGGTTGGAAATGGATGTTCGGAAGAATTCGTTCCCAAGAAAGATGTCTCATTCACAAAACGTGTTTGCTGGTTGTAGACAGTGTGTGATCATGACCTCAGCGCTATACACTGAGGTAACAAAAGAGATGAGTTACGTTCTAATATTGTGTCGGACCACCTTTTGCCCAGCATAGTGCAGCATTTCGACGTGGCATGGACACATCAAGTCGTTGAAAATCCCCTGCAGAAATATGGAGGCATGCTGTGTCTATAGCTGTCCATAACTGCGAAGGTGTTGCGGTGGAAGATTTTGTGCATGAACTGAGCACTCGATTACGTCCCATAAATGTTCGATGGGATTATGTCAGGTGATCAGGGTAGCGAAATCATTCTCTCGAATTGTCCAGAATGCTCTTCAAGCCAGTCGCGAACACTTGTGGCCGATGACATGGTGCAGTGTCATCCATAAAATATCCGTTGTTGTTTGGGCACATGAAGTGCATGAACGGCTTCAAATCATCTCCAAGTAACCGAACATAACATTTCTAGTGAATGATTCGTTTAGTTGGACCAGAGGTCCCAGTTCGTTCCATGTACACGCAGCCCACACCATTATGGAACCACCACCAGCTGCACAGTGGCTTGATGACAACTTGGGCCCACGGCTTCGTGGGCTCTGCGCCACACTCGAGTTCTACCATCAACTCTTACCAACTGAAATCGGGACTCATCTGATCAGGACACGGTTTTCCATTTGGCTGGGGACAAATCGATATGTTACAGGCGATGTCGTTTTGTTTGTAAAGGCATTCGTGCCCATTAACGCCAAATTTAGCCGCACTGTCCTAATGGATACGTTCGTCATACGTTTCACGCAGATTTTTGCGGTTATTTCATGCAGTACTGCTTGTCTGTTGCACTGAGAAATGTAGGCAAATACCGCTGCTCTCAGTCGTTAAGTGAAGGCCGTCGGCCACTGCGTTACCCGTGTTGAGAGGTAATGCCTGAAATTTGGTATTATCGGCACTCCCCTGATGCTGCCGATCTCAGAATATTGTATTCTCTCACGATTTCCGAAATGTAATGTCCTTTGCGCCTAACTCCAACTACCACTCCTCGTTCAAAGTCTGTTAATACCCGTCGTGCGGTCATAATCACGTCGGATATTTTTTCACATGTATTACCAGAGTACAAACGACAGCCCCACTGGTGCACTGCCTTTTCACATCTTGCGTACCCGATACTACCGCCATTTGTATGTAAGCATTTTGCTATCCCGTGACTTCAGTGTACATTTCTTACCTAGCACAAGCATTTCCAGTTCTGTGTAGACTCCTCAAGGCACAGCATCCCGTCAGTCCAAAAGTTTCGAGACTGGATTAGCAAAAACTGTAGAAACGTTAAGATGGAGGTTTTAATGATACATGTGTTCTACATCGTCTCCCCTGACTCGAGTACAGCGCGCAGAATGCTCATAAAATCGTGTCAAACTGTCATAAAAGTTCTTCTTTGTGATATTGTTCAACTCGCGAGTAACATTGGCTTGAATGACAGTTATATCATCAAAGTGTTGATAACTCATATGAATTTCTGCATTTTCTCGTTTTATGGTAGATACGTATTCATACCACGAGGTTTCCAGAAAAGAAATGTCCGCGTTTTGCGTTAAAATCAAGTCGCGGTAGGTGTCCACGCGATTTTTTTTTTTTTTTTGTTCGGGAGTCAACGTGTACGAAACAGACTTCGCACACACTTTTCTCTTCTTCAAAACCTTCTGGTGAATGTCTTGACTACTTGATTTAGAGATGTTGCTCCATTGCGATTTTTGATACTACAATGTTGACACACCACGGTTGCACGCCCACTACTTAACACTGCCGGCTCACAACTGACTGTTCCTAATGGACGTCTGTTGTTTAAAGTTGTTAACTCAAGCTGGTACTTTAGTTACTGCGGTGACGTCGCTTGTACACCAGTAATAAAATCAGTCTCGGAACTTTTTGAACCGATGGTGTACTCTTCGGCTATCTTACAGGGAAACGATTATGGAGCTGTTGGATTGAGCATTGGGAGGTAGGGAGTATTCCACGTTACTGCCAACTATTGTCAAGAAATACTACCGAAAGTGGAGATAAATCAGACGTCAACCCAGGCTCAGTTGGGAACAGTCCTGGTGATGATACTGGTCAAAGGAGTTGGTGAATACATTGAGAGGCCAATGGACAGTGTGGTGCGGTGCAACGGTATGGTATCGCCCTACTAGAAGAACACATCTCTGTCACATAGTAGAAGTCGTAATATAAAGGTCTAGGTGCTCTAGGATTAGCGTTTTTGACTGGTAATCAAATCGTCCTCAATCCCTGGTTCGAACCCCGCTACAGCTTGAGTTTCGGAAAAGTCATCAGTAACGGCGGTTAAAACTTCCGGCATGTAAAGTTACCTTTGTTCTGCCTACGGCGTTTTCAAAGAGGGTGGAGGAGCGGACAGGTTAAGGGCACTCTCTTGCCCTTGTGATGGAAAAAAGCCCCCAAAATCCGGGAGAGCCAGCAATGATCAATGGCATAAGGATACAGGAGGCAAAGGAAACTACTGCATTAAAGACACATAATGTGTCCATAGGACATGTGGTCTGTAACAGAAGAAACGTCATAATGATCTTTCTATTGGGAAAAAGATTCCGGGCTAGTCTCCCATTCTGATCTCCGGGAGGGGACTGCCAAGTGGGAGGTGACATCGAGAAAAAAGGTTGAATAAGCAACGAAAGGGTAACGGTTTACAAGCCGGGACGTGACATTTCAGAAGTCTGATAACGGTACGGAAAATATTCTGTTCAAGAATCACAAGTGGAGGACGATACTTGGAAAAGGGCAGGAGGTACGGGAGGCTTCCGGACAGATTACTTCATGGTCAGGCAGAGATTCTAAAATCAGATACTGGATTGTAAACCGTTCCCAGGAGCAGATATAGATTCAGATCACAATTTAGTAATGATGAAGAGTAGACTGAAGTTTAAGAGACTAGTGAGAAAGAATCATTGCGCGAAGAGACGACAGTAGTAGTACTAAGGAATAAAGAGGTATGCTTGAAATTCTCTGAGGCTGTAGATTGTGTGTGTGTGTGTGTGTGTGTGTGTGTGTGTGTGTGTGTGTGTGTGTGTATTGAACTGGGGACCTAGAAACGACGGAGAGGCTTCGTCCCGCCGTAGCCCTCAGTAGTTCACAAGCTAACAACAGGCTACAGCAGTCCACCCACCCCACCGCCGCCCCACATCGAACCAAGGATTATTGTGCGGTTCGGCCCACAGTTGACCCCCGGGAAAGTCTCGTACCAAACGAGTGTAACCCCAAATGTTTGCGAGGTAGAGTAATTATGGTGTACGCGTAAGTGGAGACATTGTTTGCGCAGCAATCGCCGACATAATGTACCTGAGGCGGAACAAGGGGAACCAGCCCGCATTTATCGAGGTAGATGGAAAACCGCCTTAAAACCATCCACAGGCTGGCCGGCACACCGGACCTCGGCACTAATAAGCCGGGCAGGTTTCATGCCGGGCACCGACACGCCTTCCCGCTCGGGAAGAAGCGCGTTAGACTACTAGGCTAGCCGGGGGGGTTAAGGCTATAGGTAATGCGATAATGAATAGCTCAATAGGCGATTCAATTGAGGAAGAATGCACATCTCGTAAAAGAGAAGTTACAGAAGTTGTAAAGAAAAACATGGGTTCAAGGAAGGGAATGGTGACGAAGCAATTGATTACAGAAGAAATACTTCAGCTGATCGACGAAAGAAGAAAGTCCAAAAACGTACAGAGAAAATCAGGAATACGGACATACAAGTCACTTAGGAACGAAATAAATATGAATATGTTCGGAATTCTTAGAAAAATAGGGATAAACTATAGGTAAATACTGGTAGCATACAGTGTGTACAAGAACCAAGAGGGAACAATGAGAGTGGAAGACTAAGAATGAAGGGCTCGGATTAAAAAGGATGTAAAATAGGGATGTAATCTTTCGTGCCTACTATTCCACCTATACATCTAAGAAGCAATGACGGAGACTAAAAGAAAATTTCAAGAATGGAATTAAAATTCAGGGTGAAAGGATATCAATGATAAGACTCGCGGATGACATTACAATCCTGAGTGAAAGAGAAGAAGAATTACATGATATGCTGAATAGAATGAACAATTTAATGAGTACAGAGTATGGATTGAGAGTAGATCGAAGGAAGACGAAAGTAATGAGAAGTAGAAGGAATGGGAACAGCTAGGAGCTTAACATCAGAAATAGGGTTCAAAAAGCAGACGAAGTTAAGGAACTCTACCAGCTAGGCAACAAGACAACGCATGACAGACGGGGCATGGAGGACATAAAAAGCAAGCAGATTATTATTAGCAGAAAATGCATTCCTGACAAAGAGAAGACTGCTAGTATCAAAGATAGGTCTCAATTTGAGGAAGAAATTTCTGAGAATAGAGTTTGGGGGACAACAATGAATAGTAGTGAAGCATGGACTATGGGAAAACCGAAACAGAAGACAGTCGAAGCATTTGAGGTGCAATGCTAAGGAAGACTGTTGAAAATTAAGTGGACTGATAAGGTAAGGAATGAGGAGGTTCCCCGCAGAATCAGCGAGGAAAGCAACATAGGAAAAACATTTTCTAGAGGAAGGGACAGGATGATAGGACATTTATTAAGACATTAAGGATTAACTCTCATGGCATTAGAGGAATTTTTATAGGGTACAAATTGTAAAGGGACACTGAGATTGGAATACATCCAACACAATTAATTGAGAACGTAAGGTGCACTCCGGGATGAAAATATTGACAAAGAAGAGGCGGTCGTTATTTCTCAACTTTCCAAAAGTTCAGCGTCCACCCCCTTATCCTGTTTCAACAATGTCTCTGCAAAAGTAGATGAAGGAAAGATACAGAAAAAAATCAGCCAAAGACGCACAATCTGCGTCATTGTGGTTTCTCTTCCTTTATAGAATTCTGAGCGCAGATGTTCCGAGTGGTTAGCCGACAGCTTACTTACGTCTATATACAGCTGGCGAAGTGACCGCGACGTGAGAATGAGTGAAACTCGAGCTGATAGGAAAGCTTTCTGGCAGTCATCCGGGCTGCTCACCATTTGGGAATGGAACAGGAAAGGGGAGAAAAGACAAGTAGTATCCACAAATGGCTCTGAGCACTATGGGACTTAACATCTTAGGTCATCAGTCCCCTAGAACTTATAACTACTAAAACCTAGCTGACCTAAGGACATCACACACATCCATGCCGGAGATGAGATTCGAACCTGCGACCGTGGCAGTCGCGCGGTTCCAGACTGCGCGCCTAGAACGGCGAGACCACCGCGGCCGGCAGTAGTATCCACAGCACGAACTACAACATACTCTAAAGTGGCCTGCAGGATACGGATGCAGATGCGCAACTAGAGCGGAGACACGTGTGTGAGTTACGGAGGCGCGCCCTCACCTGGTCGTCGCGGAACATCTTGAGGCGGAGCAGAGTGCCGCACAGGTAGCCGTGGATGAGCAGCTTGCCTACTATCATGCCGCACAGGATGGCCAGCAGCCACATCAGCACCTGCAACACAGACACGCTTCAGCTCCTCTTGCTCGCTTGCACGTTCACCTGGACACAATTTGTATGGGCCTACAACTACAGTGACTTTCCCTTCTTGCTATTTACAATATGCTGGCAGATTTAAGTAGGTGCGAAATCTATACGTACTATAAAAATGTATTTATGTATGCATGTGTGTGTGAGGGGGAGGGAGGGCACATCTACACTAATGGACCGATTTCAACCGAATCTGGTACATACAGCGTGGTCCATTGATCGTGACCCGCCCAAATATATCACGCAATAAGCGTCAAACGAAAAAACTACAAAGAACGAAATTTGTCTAGCTTGAAGGGGGAAACCAGATGGCGCTATGGTTGACCCGTTAGATGGCGCTCCCATAGGCCAACGGATATCAACTGCGTTTTATAAAATATGAACCCCAATTTTTTATTACATATTCGTCTAGTACGTAAAGAAATATGAATGTTTTAGTCGGACCACTTTTTTCGCTTTGTGATAGATGCCGCTGTAATAGTCACAAACATATGGTTCACAATTTTAGACGAACAGTTGCTAACAGGTAGGTTTTTTAAATTAAAATACAGAATGTAGGTACGTTTGAACATTTTATTTCGGTTGTTCCAATGTGATACATATACCGTTGTGAACTTATCATGTCTGAGAATGCATTCCCACATTAATGCTCACATTAATGCTCAAAATGATGTCCGTCAACCTCAATGCATTTGGCAATACGTGTAACGACATTCCTCTCAATAGCGAGTAGTTCGCTTTCCGTAATGTCCGCACATGCATTGACAAGGCGCTGACGCATGTTGTCAGGCGTTGTCGGTGGATCACTATAGCAAATATTCTTCAACTTTCCCCACAGAAAGAAATCCGGTGACGAACGATCCGGTGGACGTGCTTCGACGACCAATCCACCTGTCATGAAATGTGCTATTCAATACCGCTTCAACCGCACGCGAGCTATGTGCCGGACATCCATCATGTTGGAAGTACATCGCTACTCTGTCATGCAGTGAAACATCTTGTAATAACAAATGTAGAACATTACGTAGGAAATCAGCATACATTGTACCATTTACATTGCCATCGACAAAATGGGGACCAATTATCCTTTCTCCCATAACGCCGAACCCTACATTAAACCGCCAAGGTCGCTGATGTTCTACTTGTCGCAGCCATCGTAGATTTTCCGTTGTCCAATAGTGCATATTATGCCGGTTTACGTTACCGCTGTTGTTGAATGACGCTTCGTCGCTAAATAGAACGCGTGCAAAAAATCTATCATCGTTCCGTAATGTCTCTTGCGCCCAGTGGCAGAACTGTACACGACGTTCAAAGTCGTCGCCATGCAATTCCTGGTGCATAGAAATATGGTACGGGTGCAATCGATGTTGATGTAGCATTCTCAATACCGACGTTTTTGAGATTCCTGATCCTCGCGCAATTTGTCTGCTACTGACGTGCGAATTAGCCACGACAGCAGCTAAAACACCTACTTGAACATTATCATTTGTTGCAGGTCGTGGTTGACGTCTCACATGTGGCTGAACACTTCCTGTTTCCTTAAATAACGTAAATATCCGGCGAACGGTCCGGACACTTGGATGATGTCGTCCAGGATACCGAGGAGCAGCGTACATAACATACGCCCGTTGGGCATTTTGATCACAATAGCCATACATCAACACGATATCGACCTTTTCCGCAATTGGTAAACGGTCCATTTTAACACGGGTAATGTATGACGAAGCAAATACCGTCCGCACTGGCGAATTTTACGTGATACCACGTACTTATACGTTTGTGGCTATCACAGCGCCATCTATCACAAAGCGAAAAAAGTGCTCCAACTAAAACATTCATATTTATTTACGTAATACTCGAATATGTAATAAAAATTGGGGTTCCTATTTTAAAAAACGCAGTTGATATCCGTTTGACCTATGGCAGCGCCATCTAGCGGGCCAACCATAGCGCCATCTGGTTTCCCCCTTCAAGCTAGACAAGTTTCGTTCTTTGTAGTTTTTTCGTTTGACGCTTATTTAGTGAGATATTTGGCTCGGTCACGATCATTGGACTACCCTGCATATCCCTCACTGTCAGGTAACAATCGCTTTGGGGTAAGAACCACCCACCTACTACAGTTCAGGCGACATGATGTCATAAACGATGAGTGCGTGAAAAAGTGTGTGACGTTTAAATTTATTATTTCTTTCCACTAAATTTATTTGCAATAAATTTCGCAGAAAGGATCCACATATGCCGCTAAGTACACTCACAAAATTATGTTACGGTAGCACACATAGTTGGGTAGATGTGACGTAATAAACGCTGAGATGCACGAAAAACTTAATTCGCAACATATTTCTCACACAGTATTCGCATAAGCCGCTGAAT
Source organism: Schistocerca gregaria (assembly GCF_023897955.1). Taxonomy (NCBI): domain Eukaryota; kingdom Metazoa; phylum Arthropoda; class Insecta; order Orthoptera; family Acrididae; genus Schistocerca; species Schistocerca gregaria. The sequence goes on from NC_064922.1 coordinate 428,783,570, forward strand.
GTACCTACACAGTTATATCACTGTATGACATATAGATCAGGAGTTACGACGTCTTGAACACTGAGATGCGTGAAAAAATACCGACAGCTTTCAACTGCGAAGTGCAAACGGCTGTAGGCGATAATTATAGCCGTCTGTAGAGCTATATTGTTTGAAATCGAGTTTTGAGTTAAATAAACATGCAAGGAATTTGTATTTTCCATACTACTGTTCTAAATAAGTATACTGCACTTACATGTACATTTGTACATTATGCATGTTTATTTGAACGCCCGTATCATCATTTCAAAGATATTTCCACAAATACACGGAAATAAATTTTTTTCGATATTACACCACAAAAACAGTTCATTTCTTGCTTTTGTTTGTAATAGAAAATTGGCAAAATGAGCACCCTGACAATGCTGGGTGTCTCAGCTAGTGGACAAATAAAATAAGCAAAGAGGTTATGTTACACAATGTGAATCACAAAGGGTGAAGACTGGACACAGTCAAGAGCAGGAAAAGAAATTGGCTAGGACACTGAATGAGAAGTGCATAAATGATGTAGTAGAAGAAATAGTGACAGGGAATACAGGGAATAGGACAAGGGAAAGAGGGAATAGAAGCTAACTGATGACATGAAGATAAATGCATCACATACAGCTACAGAAAGAATGAAAAAAACATTGAGTCGACTGCAGAATGCTGAATTTACAGTAACGGACCTGCTTAATGATATCATCATAACAATGATGATCATGGTCATCATCATCATCATCATCATCACTACCAATGTCGACCACTATTACTAATGTCGGCCCCGTACAGGACAGATTCCTCACTTTTTGCTCTTCGTATAATTGCTAATCGTGAAAATAAACGAATATCTTCCATATCTTCAATCAGTTATGTTTTAAGGCATAATTTTCTGGGCAATCACAACCTAAAAGGAAATTATTGATTGCACGGAAGCAAGCACTGAGAATAATTTGTGGTGTTTAACCACAGACATCTTGCAGGTACATTTTTCAAGGAACCAGAAGTTTGAACTGCGCCATCAGAATACATATATTCGCTAATGAAATTCGTCTTAATTAATTCATCACAACCTGAGAAAAACAGTGATGTCAGTATCTACAACATTAAAGGAGAAGTGACCTTCATTACCCATTATTAAAGCTGTCAGAAAGGACTTCAGTATGCAGCAACAAAAATCTTTGATGAACTGCCCAGTACTATACAATGTCTGAGAGGTAGTTAAGCAAGTTTTATATCTAACTTAAAATAATTTCTCCTGCACAACTCCTTCTATACTATTGAAGAATTTCTATTTAAAACCTGGCAGCGAAAAATGAAAAACATTCATGTCCTATAAACTGACTCGTTCCACATAATTGGATAAAAGAATCGTTCAAATGGTGCATGGCACATGTAACTAACAAACTACCTAACGAGAAAAAACCGTATCTATCCAAGGTTGCACCTCAGACATCCAGAGCCAGAGTCTAAATTTCAAACTTCTAGTGGTTGAGCGTAGCAATAACATTAGACTTCAGGCGCCTTTTGGTGGCATGGAATAAGAGTTACCGAGGAATTATTGGTTTGAGAGTTAAGGCTATCCATGGACATCATATGGACTGTCTCGTTCGATATGTACTACGTGGAGTACAAAGCTAAGGGAATTGCAAGTGTTGGTTATGTTTGCTGTAGCCAGCAACTCAGACAGGGAGACAATGTGCTGATTTCCGCAACCAGCGGCACCACATACTCGCAGCAGGCGGAGAGTACGAACCGAAGACGACCCATCCTTCATCACATCATCCAGAATGGAATTAATCTGCCCCCACAGCGACATCGGTTCAACAAATGGTTCAAATGGCTCTGAGCACTATGGAACTTAACATCTGAGGTCATCAGTCCCCTAGAACTAAGAACTACTTAAACCTAACTAACCTAAGGACATCACACACATCGATACCCGAGCCAGGATTCGAACCTGCGACCGTAGCAGTCGCGCAGTTCCGGACTGAAGCGCCTAGAACCGCTCTACCACCGCTGCCGGCCACAGCTACAACGTCTAGTATGTATTTCTGCATGCTTATTACTACTCGTGAAAGCTATCATACTGTTGACGACCTACACTGCAACCTCGGAAAATGCTTGGTGTTTGCCATTGGCTGGATTTCGCTAGCGTTACGACGGGGTTGGACCTTATACCAGCAGGACTTGCAGTATTCATCATCTTCATCGTTTTTGTAACCGCCGCCATCCAGAAACTTTTGTTGTTCACTGAAATCTTAACCTGTACAGAACTTGTAACTAATGTTTGAGTTCAAATAAAAGCAACGGAAGCTGCAATCCCCATTCGCGGCTAATATCTTCGCTAGAATTATCCCCGTTCGTCTCTGCTCCGCTTATATACTTCCGTTACCGTATCACGTACCCGCAACTCCACAAGACGGCGCTCAGATTTGTGGTGACCAGTGGTCACAATGTTTTGGATCATCAGTATAAATGTCCAGAATTAAGGCCACAGAATAAATGAGTATTAAGTGAAATGCAGCTGAAACATCTTTCAAGCTTGCTCGATGAATGTGAAAATCTCCAGATAGTTTGCAGAAAGGAATACGTTATTATGTATTAAAATGACGAAGTCCGCAAAACCCGAGTGTACACAACATACCACGATAGTATAGTCGTTGGACAAACCACGAGAACAGTAAACATAAATGTGAAGAAGACTGTCGTTACATCTGACTAAAATAGCTACCTAATTCTGAAGTTGCCGAGTACTGTACACTTGTGAACATGTAATAAAATACGAAGATGCCACCATCGTGACACAACAGCCGAACTTAGAGGACAGTGCGACGAAAGTTCGATTTTAAGTAACGCAAGGGTTCTGGTATATAATTTTGTTGGATTTGTCAAAAATTTTACTACTCGATAGAAAGAATGCTTTGCAAACGAAATTGCAACGGAACACAATCGTCGCCATTAATGTGAGAAACCCACAATCTGAGTGGTTCGCAGTTTGCTTGTAAATCAAACACCGTGCAGCCGAGCCGGCAGAGTGGCCGAGCGGTTCTAGGCACTACAGTCTGGAACCACGCGAGCGCTACAGTCGCAGGTCCGAATCCTGTCTCGGGCATGGATGTGTGTGATGTCTTTAGGTTAGTTAGGTTTAAGTAGTTCTAAGTTCTAGGGGACTGATGACCACAGTAGTTAAGTCCCACAGTGCTCAGAGCCACCGTGCAGCCGAGTTCTATGTGCGGCACATCTACGAAAAACAGATTAGGTGGCCGTGAAATGTTGAGGAGAAAACGACAGCATTCATTTGACGGCCAATTCGGAAATCTGGAGACCTGTTCTCTTAATACATATGTTTCCACTGACACCACCACAGAGATCAATTCGTTACCATTATGACATGTCCTCATGTTAAAGAAATATACAGCATGGTTACAAAAACTCACTAAAACTAAATGGCTGGATTCTCTGCTTAATAGAATCTCAATGTCTCCGCACTACATTGTTGTCCATTAAAATTGAAACTCATGGAAGGCTATATAACGATGGTATTTTACTCACTGTGTGTACACACTATAGTTGGAAGAATACTGATGTGTCGATAGTAGAGATGGCTAATTAAGACAGTCAGACATCTGCAGAAAGATAATAGATTAATAATTTCAGTTTCACTATATATACTTAATAACTAAGTGATACATAACTTGGTATTGATGTAGGCTCTTCTGCCGTGCCGAGTTACATGCATTGAGAATAATGTCCTTGATTGCAGCTAATAGCCTCGAATGCTGATCAACTTATACAGGTTGATCCCATAATGAAGTTACAGGCTTTCTGCCATCATGGAGGGTAAATGTTAAAAGTGATCCTGGTCCAGATACTACCGTGTCGAATGTTATAAGAGAAGATCATTCTGATACCAACTGGCAGCGTACCTCTTCTTCTGGAAGCTCTTCGATTTCCATAGTTTGGGAAGAGGTAATACGGGCCATAAAAATGTCCATAAAACATGAGCTCTAAAGTGTATGCCGTAAGAGCTATGAGCACTTGTTCATCTTTGGTGCTGTGAAACACGTCTCTTCTGCTGAACAAGTGCTCATACCTCTTAAGGTATGCATTTTAGAGTCCATATTTACTAGCGAGTTTTTCTTGCTTTGGTCCATATTACCTCGTTCCAAACTATGGAAAGTAAAGAGTTTGCCGAGGAAGAGGTCCACTGTCAGAGATATCGGAACGATTTTCGCTTATAATTTTCGACTCGGTTTCCAGACCAGACCTCAAACTGATGAATTTATCCTTCTCCATCACCCCTCAAAGTCTGTAACTTCATCACGATATCACCCTGTATAAGTCATTGAGTTTTAGGAATGTTCAATAGCCTGCTCACTGAATTGTCCTCACTGGACTTTTTCGTACTAATGGAGAAAAGTCTCTAGATTCACATAATCTGGATGCGAAGCTCTGAAACTGCTGCTTAAAAATACGCGCTGGCCAATCACAGTCGCGGGCAGTGCGGGCATATCAGTTTATTGTTGCAGTCAAGAACGATGGCATTCGAATTTTAGACTTGTTCTGAACACCTACGTCACGAATACTGTGAATGTCGTAACTAATGCGAACATTATTGATCACAGCGAGTTATTTGGTGAATTTTTATTCGCTTTTGCGAACTGCCATCGCTTATGGTGGTGATAAGCGACATATTGTACAAAAGCAAGTGAGAAACATAATTTTTAGGATACACACTTTCTTCAAGGGCAAAGCACGTGTGCACGCGGATCGCAGCCGTCGCTTGGAACCAGCAATAATGCAACCTCCGTTCGTGCCTCGAACTGCGCGAACCGCCATATTTCGTGAATCGGCCTACAGCGTTCTCTGGGGAGTTTATGCTTGGCGCCACCCCTCAGAGAAGAGCGAGCGCCGGATAAGAGCTCGCCCGGCGGCATACTGGAGGGAGATTTAAAAGAGCCGTCTCTTGCACGGTTGTAAGCGGCGCGCGGCGTGGTGCGTTCGACGAAGATGCCGTTGATGCCGCAGACACATGATTTTATTTGTAGATGAGTTGGGAGTCTTCCTTTACACACTGAGTAGTAACCTCTGGTTGCAACAACAGCTCCAACCCTGGCCAAACTGAGCTTGGATGACTGTCATTATCCTACGCTGTTTCAAATCTACGCCAGAGTATATCAGTCGTAGTGGCCAATGAGTGGTGACGAGCCATTCTCTCATCGACCCATGACTAAAGTTCTCAGTGGGCGATAGATTTGGAGGACGCTTTGGCCAGGGCGAAAGTCGAACACCCTCTGAACTCTGGTAGGTCGGGAGGAGACCTCGAAGATAGCTCACCCCTGAACACCTCAGAAATGTAACGACTGCTGTTCAAATTGCCTGGTATGATAACCAGTGTTGATCGTGTCTTGCATCCAATTGCACCTCTGCCATCATTCCAGGTGCAGAACCAGTAAGACAGTGATTAATGCAATCGCGCAATGTTCGTTCTCCTTTTAGCCTCCACGCAGGGGTACGTACATTGTGATGCTGTATGCAGAACCGACACTCCTCTGAAAAGACCTGGTGTCACTCGGGTGCCCAGGGTCGTCGTCGGGAGCATCACTTTCGTCACATCTCTCTCTGTTGCCGCGTCAACGGAAGCTGCAACATTGACCGCCTTGTTGACAATCTGTGGTTCTCCAGACGTCGTCACACTGTTCGTATGGGTATTTGTCTTACTGCAAACAAGCTCACTTCCTGGTTTATTGTATATTTCGTGGCTATACGATCCTGCACGTCCGAGTGAACAAAATATCTGTCCTTTAGTGCGCTATCACACAGGCCGCTGAGATCCCGCACAGCGTTTAACACGTCACTGCTGGATTCCTTGTTTGCATGGATTCCATATTTGCATAAGAATCATGGGTGTCGTATTCCAACACGTGCTAGTAGATGTTTCTCCTTCTTACACAAGTCATGACACTGTCTTCACACGAACAACTGACGTTCAAGCGCAATTTATGAATAGGATAACGAATGAGCTATTTTTTCCCTTATATGCAAGATGAATATGGTATTACTCCTCTCTAGTTTGGGCGACTGGGCTGAAATGATGTGCACGTAAAAGAATATACTACACTTCATGTCAGTTTGATTTCTGTTGCATACCGTCATGATAGCTCAGTTTTAATAACCAGCAGTGTGTATTCCACGTGACATGGCATGAAGCATGTTTCTGACGTTCTCCTCGGTTATACGCTGACTGCATTCGTTCGAAACGGCAGTTCATTTATTTATTTACTAGCTGGGTACCCGGCGTTTCCAGGATATGTATTTACTCCAGTTCTTGTAGTTCCTCTCCCTCTTCCCCCCTCTCTCTATCCATCTGTTGCTCCTTCCTCTCATTGTCCATTTCCTTCTCCCACTCTCTCTGTCCATTTCCTCTTTCCTCTCTATGCCCATCATCTTTTCCCTCCTCTCCCTCTCCATGCCCACGCCTTCCCTTTCTCTTTCCATCTCCTCTTCCCCTATATCTGTGTTGTACAGTGGTATAATTATGTAGCTACATTCAGCGGCAAATGTGGATACTGTCTGCTAAGAATATTGCGAATGGAGTTAGTACCAAAGAAGTAATAAAGGTAAACGTCATGACCTCATGCGTGACGCGACAGTTTTACTGCATGAACAGGGAAATGTAGTAAGCGATAACCTTTGTTCATTTCATCATTTTGTGGGCTTGCTAGCTTGGAAAAAGTTTCGTTAAGTTCTGAAATTATGTATAAAGGTTGTTGCAAGTCAGTTAAGTGCTCTCGTTCTCAAATACTGGCTAGCACGCACACTATATATGCATTATGTAACGTCTATATTATGTAACAAATAGTGTAGGAGTATGGATTAAACACACTGAAGACCTTATAAGCATCGTATTGATTACTTTGAATCGTATCACGTAGCACATATCAATTAATAAAAGCATTTTCACAAATGTGAAAAGTTCAAAAGTGAAAGAATAAGTAGCTTTTTCAAAGAGTCAATATTTTCCCATAACTCGCGTAATATTATTCAAATCAATAAGTACCTTATACTACACACTTTCTAAAGTAGCCTATCTCGTTATCAAATTTTATCGTAGTCGGTTCAGCACGTTGGTAATAATAAATTTAATCGTCATGCATAATGAGGCAGTTTTTCATGAATCTCAGTGTTTGTGAGGTAATATCTCTTAAACTGTGTGTCGTACCATTATATGTTTCTGATGGTACATTCAGCGGAATATGTGGATGCTGTCTGAAAAACGTGTCGCGACTAGAGTTAGTAGCAAAGAAGTAATAAATTTTAATGTCATGCATGGTGCTGCGTTTCTTCACGGATATCATTATTTATGACGTTATAGCTGTTGAACTATGGTAGATGGGTGTTTCTTACACTCCACAGCGATAGTTTTCTTGCCCTAAGGGATAGATGTACCAAGTTGGTTTAGGAGGAGATGTGGAACATACACACATATACATATTCATTTTTACATTATGTATGGATTATTGTCTTATTTGGCATCTGAATATTTATGTTACAATCAGCGCTATTATACTGATAACTAATAATACATATCGTACAAATGTAACATTTACAAATTGTTACAACTTCATACAGAATTATATAAGCTTTGCTAGTAGTTTCACGTTAACGGTATAGATTAAAGTGTATGTATGATGTATGGTGTATGATGCATTTCTCTGATAACAACTACCTAATTGAGGTAGCAAGTGACAGTTCAGCAAAATCACACGGATTCATGTAACTGAAGATGTAATTGTACTCTTCCTATTCATCCGACGCACACAGCGGGAATGGTTTAAGATCATGGTGCTCATGCTGTTTCTTGAAGTAGTAGTGACTCTAGATCAGGTAAGCGATGATGGTTCTGAAGCTGCTGAACATCGGCAGCCATTATCGTTGTGACACACTGCGAATATTTGTCGTCTTCTACTTTTTGGACATTCTTGCCGTTCTTCATTCCACTCTTAACTTGATGAAGCTATAGCCCTTCGTAGGAAATTGGAAGGTGATATTCCACTCTAAAAATTTCTCAATTGTGATTGATCCCCTTAAATAACAGATTTCACGTTTAGTTTTTTTCACTGCAATAACGAGCCTTTATTCGGCAGAGGCTGATCCTCTGTTGAAGGTTGTGGAATAACAGCAGCAGTTTCTGGCTGTCGTACACAGTAAAGTGATCATTTCTGCTTCCGTACGAATGCTTTTGGGGAAATGAGCGCTGATCTGGAATCTGATCGGTTCTTCCACTTGATGGCAAGCATTTCATAGACTTTTAGGGTAGTTGCTAGCTTTGTTGCTCTATGTAACTTCCAAGAAACAAAAAAAATATTTTTCTTCTGCCATTAGATACCATTAAGAGCTTCAGCACTTCTCTTCACTTAAGAGTGGTAGGACAGCAAACGTGCCGACTTGGAGCAGGAGAGGCATCACAGGACATTTTAATTTCCACTGTCTATACTTTTACAAATGAATTCATAAAACTTTGTCAGCATGACCAGGAAGGATTCAGGATTCACTCTCATAGCAGTAAAATTTCAAAAACGTAGCAAAATATTTTTTTTACAAGTGAAATTTTTTTTCACTTACTATTGGCTGCATTTGTTGCTACAGGTACACTTTTCTTCACAAGTAAGAGAGATTCTTCGATAAATTTTGAACAGCATAAAGCCATTCTTTTAGGTGTATGAAACTCTAGACTAAATAATTTATGAAAAAATGAATGAACTGTTACATTTTAAACTTCATCTTTAGAAAAAACTCAAATTTTATAGTTAATTATTTCAGTTTTTATCACAGTTTTAATAGATTTGGAAAATTCTAGAGATCTGCATTAAGGAGTTTGTGTTTAATTAGCATACCAAGTTTGAAAGTAATAGCATATTTATTTTGGATGTTACATATATCTGAGCACAGAAATTTGTGTTTTGTGGAAAATGGCCGTTAAAGTTTCTGCTTGTATTTGGCATTCTTTTAGAACCACCCAGCACCATAAGAAGGTTCTTTTTCACTTTCCTAAATCAGTTTTATTCTTTTCACATTCCTATTATGCACTCTTCTTGATTTTATCTCTTCCAAAAATGATTTATCTGCTTTCACTACACGCTCTCTGTTTATCGCATACAAGGCTTTGATGCGGTTCATTCTGGGCTTAATTCCCATTTTCTCTATATTTCCTGCTTCGCTCACCTTCATTAAAACAAGAAAATGCATCAATACAGCGCATGCCATATACTACCCTCAGATTCACATCATAACCTTTGTTTATGATTTTAGATGTCATGCAAGACGCACCAACGTTGCATCTGGTGCCTTTGACAGATACATTCGTAGCAAGGCCTTTCCTGGCACTCTCATCTTCCACCACAGAAACACACTGCACACCAAAGCAAAGCTTCCACATAACATTGTTCAATATTGACTGTGACAGTATGTTAACATCAACCATAATATTACACGAACCTTCAGATTCACGGCCTCCATTTCCATTAGCACCAAAATCAAGTTTTCTTCTTGAAGCACTCGGCGGTGGTTTGTTTAGCGACTCTGAGAGGTTGCAGTCTTGAGCCACTGGTGCGTAACATTTGTTGTAGCACCCTTAAGTGTATATCTGTTGCCTTGGTGACGTCGTTTACGGTTGAAGCAACGAATTCTAGGCATCTTGAGCGATAATATGCCACAAACGGACACAAAACAACACAGCCAAATGAAAATAGTTTCGAAATTCACAACACCACGCTACAAGCCTTTCAATACAGAGAACAAACAAAATCAGCGATAAAATCAATGCACGTCTATCGCAGCAGAAGAAATATCGCTGTCATTAGTCTTTTGTTTCACGTATGACAATCTCTGGCGCAAAAATAAACATTCGAATTCTACAGAGAATTACTGAAGAATGCTGTGCAAAGGGTTGCGGCGCTGCATCTTGGTATACTTGAGACCAAATAACGTGCCTTATAATCTCTCAAATATATATGTTTTATACATCGAACTATTCAGGAAGATATGCGCTACAAAATAAGCATATTTTTGAAAAATCGAATTTTTTTGTATTTTTGACGTCCTACCCCCCTTAATGGGGGCGTGGATATATATGGGTTTGACGTGCTTCCATACTGAAAGATTGATTGCTATGATAGTGCGAGCATCTTCCGTTGTAAAATCGAAACCTGTCAATACTTTCGTCTGAAAGACGGTGCAGTGGTGTAGTTGATTCCTTGGGCAGATCTGATTCTGGTGATATCAGGACTTGTAAACTCCTCCTCGAGTGAGAAGTGGCGGTCAGGGTGTGCAGGGTAAGGATCAGTGGATGGGCGAGGTGGGCGGGAGGGGAGGAAGTAGCTGCTCAGTAAACATTTCAGGATAAACACGAGGCGGCTAGCTCTTGAATATCCGCTAAGAGCTTATCTTCTGTGAACTACGCTGATTTGAATAATAACCTTGGGCTGAGGTATGGATTTATTATTGGGGATTCGCTTAACGCCGCCAACAGGGATTTCTTGGAGACTTGAGTACCTTTATTTGACTCTTGTCAGGGCAGCATAATGTTAGATAAGAACTAGACTTAAAACGTGTTTCCCTCGAAATGACTGCAGTACAACGACAGTCTAGCTGCCACACGACCATACGAATACATATTCAGTGTGAGAGATTGTTGATCTCCATGAGGATGAGAGAAGAGGTGGTACTGGCTGTGCTATAGGCTGCAAGGAAAACTTGGGAGAACGTTCAGTTAGACCACTAACTAACGCCAAAGTGTTCAGGTATATCAGTGTAACGTACCCTCATTTACAAAAAGCATTGCATAAATTCCAAACAGAAAATGTCTGCAAATTGACGAACCAACTGATATTCACAATGAAAAACATTGAGAACTACAGCCCCGCCTCTACGTTGCTCTGCAACAGATTACGCATGCCCTGTTTTGTACAGTTCCAGTCAGATCTAGAAAGTTGACACTTCTCTGAATGAAACGTGCCGACTCATCATTGGTTGCTTTAGACCAATACCGAGAGATAACGTTTACTGTTCTCCAGGAATCGCTCCGCCGGTTGTTAGAAGTGTGTCCGTCAGCGAGAGATCTAAAGGAGTTACCTCGAACGTCCAAATTTATGGGTATCAACCTGTCCACCAACGACTGAGGTGTTGCCTCCATAGAACCGAAAATCTATTCGAACCTCCTCAGACTACTAAGTTAATATTATTTGGGACACTGGTCTACCTGAAAATCGTTAACCTGACTTCGTCCTAATGTTGACAGATCCAGATTGAGAATGTAACCCATGTATGTTCCTTGAATGTGGCGAAGATAAAACCATAGCCCACTTCACGAAGTGCCCTTTGAGATGCACGGTGGAGGATGTCTGGCAGAAACATCTAATGCTCGTGCTTTGGCAAAATTCTGGGCAGACACCATGTAGTATGTTATGTATGTTTTGTCATTAAAGACCATTATGTAATAATGCATTTTATAGTTTTTTAAGTGGACTGATGCGGTAAGGAATAATGAAGTTGCCCGCAGAATCGGCGTGTAAAGGAATATATGGAAAAGACTGACTAGAAGAAAGAAAATGATGATAGAACATGTGTTAAAACGTCAGGGATTAACTTCCATTGTACCACAGGGAGCTATAGAGGGTAAAAACTGTAGACCAAGACAGATTGGAGTGCATGCACCAAGTAATTGAGACGCAGGTTGTAAACGCTACTCTTAGATGGAATCATTGGCAGAGGGGAGGAATTCGTGGCGGGTCGCATGCATCAAACCAGTCAGAAAAATGATGAGTAAAAAAAAAAAAAAAAAATATTGCTTGCTTCTTATAGGAAAACAGAGATAAATAAATTAGACCAAGATTTTCTAAAGAACTGGTTATGACTGTTGGGTCTAGAGTTTAGTTAAACTAGCACCATTTGCATCATGTGGAGAACGAGAGCGTCAATTTTACGCGTTAATGGAAAATTTTCTTCTTCTATATCCATGTCATTACAACTGTTTTCTAAATGTTATGACAAACAGATATAAATTCAGTTTTTCAATGCCTTATTGTTTCCAAGTACCTTATATGTCTCTAACAATTCTTTTTATGTATATGAAACATATTTCATCCTTATAAGTGGTTAACAATTTTAACTTTTCTTTATATTGAACATATCATCCTCTTCAGTATTAGAAGATCAACATCTGTGAAAAGTAATTCTATTGGATAGACATAATACATAGTATGCTTTTGCTTAGCTGTGCCAGAGCACAGAATTTTTGATGATATCGCCTACTGTCCGACGTATCATCCCTTTTGCATTTATTTGTTTTAAAGTAGGAACGTATAGCACACAATTTTGTGGGGGATGAAATAAATATTATGGACATAAGTGAATGAATATGATGATGAGTACAGAGCAAAAACGTTTAAAAATCAAGAAAAGCTAAGGTAAGTGAGTAATCCCCTAGCATCTCGGATTCAACTTAGAAGATGCATTGAAAAATCCAATGAGCAAAATAATACTCTGAGAGTAGGTTTGTAAATTTCCAGCAAGGGTGCCGAGTGCTGTATAGTGGTGATTAAGGCACTGGATTCGTATACAGAAGGCGTATGGGTAAATTCCATCCAGAATCGAAATATGGTTTTTCAGTTGTTTCCCTAAATCACTATGGGAAAATGTCTCGAAAGTTACATAGCAAAATCATAGTCCATTCCATCATTATTATTCTCCAAATGGCGTACTTCGCCCATGTATTTTTCGAGTAGTTCACATCAATCAACGATAGACCCTTGGGAAAGAAAGGAAATGTATTTAATCTGTAATGTATTAATTCGATAGGAAATGTATATTAATGTAATAAAGCTGAAGATTGCCATGTTGGTGAGCTGAATGTATTGCCACAACACGTTACTTGACTGAACCAGCGACAGATTTTTGCAGTTTTTATTTACCTGACTTTTCGTGTACATAGCACATAAGATGTAGATAAAAAGTCTTATCAAGATGTCTGTGGTCCATTTCATTGCTTTCAGTTCAGGGAAATGGAAGCGGGCCTTATGTAATAAGCGCACACTAAATCAGCAGGTTTTAGACACACAAACAAATGTCGCAACTAAATTATGATGGCTGTCTGTTACTGTAAATAAAATACTGGAACATATTAAACAAACTTATTAGAAAATTCTTGAAACTACACTTGTTTATTAGTTCTTTATGTAACTGGCGCTCAGATGTAGGCATTTGCATATCCTTAGCGAGTTGTTAAATTCTCTGTGCATAAAACTGTATTGTTCGAGATTTTTGGTGCTCAACGGTAACAGAACTTGAGAACTTGCGGTACACTAATTGCTTAGTCAGGACTTCGTACAAACCCGAGGAAGTTATATTAAAAATCCTTTTCGTTGCGTTTTTCAGTCACTCTCGCAGGATAACTTCACTGTGTCCCATGTGCCAGGGATAACAGCGGAATCATCAGACGGCACCGTTTCCAGTACTTTGCTGACCAGAACAGCTACCTGTGTCACAACAGATAGCCAGTAGGAGGCGTGAGAGGCGAGTCAGATGGTCGTTACTGGCCGCTACGTGGAGAGCAGGGCCCAGGCTGGTCTTCGTTTCATGGTTTAGCACTCCTACTGTGTGGATGGCTTGGGCCATCTGTCTGTGGCTCTGTTCTTCATGACCGGCCATCAGCTAATTCAGACGTAAACTGCCCTCTCTTTCTCTTCCTGTTTCCTTATTCTACTTCCAACCTGACTAGCAAACACCCTCACAGCCCGGACACACGAGTCCTTATGTAATCCGAGAACTTAGAAAATAACCAAAGTTCAACTAATGTGCGAATGCATGCTTTGGCGGCGATATCCGTTAGTAAAACTTTCTCGGGTTTCAAGCCGCGTCAAGTGGTTTACTGCCCATGCCCACGAGCTTTCGCAAGAGATCTCCTCTGCCATTGTCAAGTGGATGACTGTTGTGTGGTTGTCATTGCCGTGTTTATATTGCTGCGCCGTCGCTCGTGACGTTGCTCGTGACGTCACTGGTGCTCGGTCCCGCTCCATATATGGTAATGTTTTGGCCGCGCGACCGCCTCGCCCGCTTCAACTCCCTCAACAGCGGATCCCACGCTGTACTCAGCTGCAATCCACATTTGTGGCAGCGTTGTACCAACATTCTACACTACTGGCCATTGAAATTGCTGCACCACGAAGTTGACGTGCTACAGACGCGAAATTTAAGCGACAGGAAGAAGATGCTGTGATATGCAAATGATTAGCTCTTCAGAGCATTCACACAAGGTTGGCGCCGGTGACGACACCTACAACTGCTGACATGAGGAAAACTTCCAACCGATTTCTCATACACAAACAGCAGTTGACCGGTGTTGCCTGGTGAAACGTTGTTGTGATACCTCGAGTAAGGAGGAGAAATGCGTACCATTACGTTTCCGATTTTCATAAATGTCGGATTGTAGCCTATCGCGGTTACGGGTTAACGTATCGCGACATTGCTGTTAGTGTTGGGTGAGATCCAATGACTGTTAGCAGAATATGAAATCGGTGGGTTCAGTAGGGTAATACGGAACGTCGTGCTGGATCCCAACGGCGTCGTATCACTAGCAGTCGAGATGACAGGCTTCTTATCCGCATGGCTGTAACGGATCGTGCAGCCACGTCTCGATCTCTGAATAACCAGATTGGGACGTTTGCAAGACAACAACCATCTGCACGAACAGCTCGACGACGTTTGCAGCAGCATGGACTATCAGCTCGGAGACCATGGCTGCGTTTACCCTTGACGCTGCATCACAGACAGGAGCGCCTGCGATGGTGTACTCAACGACGAATCTGGGAGCACGAATGCCAAAACGTCAGTTTCGGATGAATCCAGGTTCTGTTTACAACAACATGACGGTCACATCCGTGTTTGGCGACATCGCGGTGAACGCACATTGGGAGCGTGTATTCGTCATCGCCATACTGGAGTATCAGTATGGTATGGGGTGCCATTGGTTATACGTCTCGGTCACCTCTTGTTCGCATTGACGGAACTTTGGACAGTGGACGTTACATTTCAGATATTTTACGACCCGCGGCTCTACCCTTCATTCGATCCCTCAGAAACCCTACATTTCATCAGGATAATGCACGACCGCTCGTTGCAGGTCCTGTACAGGCTCGTCACAAAACGCCAGTCACTACTCTGGATGAACTGTGGTATCGTGTTGAAGCTGCATGGGCAGCTGTATCTGTACAGGCCATCCAAGCTCTGTTTGACTCAAGCTCTGTTTGCCCAGGCATATCAAGGCCGTTATTACGGCCAGAGGTGGTTGTTCTGGGTACTGATTTCTCAGGATCTATGCACCAAAATTGCGTGAAAATGTAATTACATGTCAGTTCTAGTATAAATATTTGTCCAATGAATACCCGTTTATCTTCTTGGTGTAGCAATTTTAATGGCCAGTAGTGTAATATCCTCGCCATAGAAGGCGCTGCGCTAGTCTGCAGCTAGTTGTCCGAGCCAAAATGCTGTCCACGTAGCCAGCGGTTCATTGAGCGTAGACATGAAAATCAGAGGGAGCCAAGTCCGGGATGTATGGTGAGTGGTCAAACACTTCTCATCGAAAACTCTACAGGAGCGTCTCCCTTGCACCTGCAGTGTCCAGCTGAGAATTGCTATGAAGAAAGAAACACATGACAGTTGCCTTTATGGGCTGCATGAAATCATGTGCAAACTCTCAACAGGCGTTTCACTCTTGGCTGGAGACGTTATTTTCTAGGCATCCTTACGTGTCTGCTGTCTGCTCAGATATGAAAAGTGCGACGTGACGTGGTAGACGGTTACAATAAAGGTATTGCACAACACATCTCCCCAAAGCTTCATCGGATTTTGAGTGTGAATTTAATCTCTCTACCGAAAGGAGGTTGAAGAAAAAATTACCCTCGTAAGAGCGTGCAATACGTCTGTGATTGTAACAGTGTCGCCTGCCGCTGAACAGTGTAACTATTCTGATTGTAATTATTTTAGTTCTTTAAAAAATAAAAATAATGTTTCGCTCTGTTTAAGCGGACACAGCTTCACGTAACCGAATTTGTTTTTCAGACTATTGCTGCGCCAGTTTTCACATAATTTTGGGTATCTGGAAATTACACCTGCAGGAAAGTCTGAAGAATCGACTGTCAATGCTCTGTTGGAAACAGGAGTACATCAAATTTTCTAGTTGTTATCGTTCGGTTCTTTTATAGTCCAGTTTGCTGTTGACAGGAGACCTAAGTCTCATATCATAAACTTTAGTCCTGTTAGTGTAGCATTACAGCATTGACGAGCAAATGATCAAGTTCTCGAAAGTTCGGAAAAGAAGAACAGCAAGAATTATGCGACTTTGTGAATATCACTAAGCAAGCAGTTTCAGCGAGAGGGTCAAAATTAAACTGCGGCGACTGACACCACACATCGGCCGAGGCTGGGCGGAACTCGGCTAACCAACACTGTAATCGAGTGAGGTGAGGCCTGGCCCAGATGCGAGCGCTAATTAATTTGTGGAAAATTGCGGGGATTAGCCGCTCGCCACGGCCTAGCCCCGCGTAACCGGCAGCAGGCTGGTAAAGGGCAGATGCCGCAACTGTATGACGCACACATGCCGATGGTGTGAAGGCTGCTGTGGTACCAAAGTTGCACTACAGACACTCTTGTACGAGGTAGCAACTGAACTGAGGGTCTTCAAAAGTTTATTTGCGAAGGGAACAGCCTGGGTTTAACTTTGACACCATTGCAAAAGTGAGTGGAATAGATATTTGTGTCAGTCATGTTGACAGGAGACATAAGTTTCAGCACTGCGGACTGTAGTCCCGTTGGTGCCATAATACGGCGCTTTGCGTGGACTGTGTTACTCAGATAATTTTAAACTGTTAATTTCAGGGACAATGGAATACCTATCAGATTCTATACAGAATATGCGGATGAGCTAATCCCTTTTTCATCTATAATACACCCTACATGCTTTAACAAAAAATCGTCCACAGTGGCTGGAAGAAAATACTGGTGACACTACTACACGAAGGACGACATAAGTGATCCACGAAACTGCCGCAAATGTTTTGGCGTTCATTTGATGTAGAATCTTAGAACATATTCTGAACTGAAATGTAATATGATATCTGGAACAGAATGGCCTTCTGAATATGTAAATTTAAGATGGGGGGGGGGGGGAGGGGGGCAGAGGAAAGGGAAGGAATTACTCATGACAGCTGCATTGGGACAATATGCGAAATCAGTATCGACCAGTGGAAATACGTGCCAGACTGGGATTCGAACCCAAGTTCTTCTGCTTACTAAACAGGTGCATGAACCACTGCGCTGTCCGGGACACTGTGTTATCAGACTATCTTGATTGACACGCATCACGGGCGATCCACATCACCGAGGGCCACATATACGCAATCTCTGTACATTTTCTCCATGCTCCCTACTCTGAGATTCCCACAGGAGGCCGGACGTACTTGTGCATCTGCACTGGAGAACGTGGGTCCATTGTCCACCTAGCTGAATCAATTATGTGAATGCGCGGTGTCTGTTCTTTCGGTCATTCCCTAAAAAACAGACACCATGCAAATTCCGCAGCTGTGATGCAATATGTGTAAATTGATTGTGGAGGGGGAAGAAAGGAAAGAAAAGGGAAGAGATTACAGATGACAGCTGCATCGGGACATTATGCAGAATCAGCGGCACCGAGCGAAAATGCGTGTTGGACAGGACTACGGATAGGTGGGGCTCCGTGGGACTGTGAAGCGTGCCGAGATAGTCCGCGCAGTTGCGAGAACACTATGTGCAGTGGTTAACGCACCTGCCTCGTAAGCAGGAGATCCCGGTTGTCAGTACAGGATGTTGTTTAAAATTAGGTACCATTCACTCGCCATAGCCAAGGATAGAGGGGCCCGGACTCGTCTACGGCTATGACAGGTGATTGGCCTTCTACAGCAGTTGCACATAAGATTTCGACGTAGATGCCTGTTGAGCCTTACGAGGTCGTTATCGATTGCGGTGGAACCGGCCTCTCATGACCCAACGATTATATTAGGAGACCTCCTGACTTCCTTCGGTCACCTGAGGTGATTATATGTGGAGCACAGGTGTCTACGTCAAGTGACCCCTACCCCATCTTCGGCGGCAGTGAAACGACTCTACGGTTAACACAATAGTATCGCCGGCCTAACATAATCGAATCCAATTATCCAAATACGCGGTGCAGAGTGGTGTGGAGAACGGTACACCATTCCTTACGTGACTCTGACACACACGCCCTGTGTCATGTGGCTGTCAACAGGAAGTACGTGACACACGAACGCATCTGTAAGAAGTACCTTGAGGATTTAGCCATTTGTCCGGCGTGCCACGAGCTGGATACCGACGAACACGTGTCATCTGTGGGGATGCGGGGCAGGCGGGGTACCTTGTGCTCCAGATTTTAGTGTATGTTCTACGTGCACCATATCGGCGCACACACGATTCTTCTATTGAATGAGACGTCCTACCACAATATGAATATATGTATGTGAAGATGGTGTCTGAAAGAACAGATACTATCTTCATATAGTTAAGGCTAACCGGCCATTGACCTTCTTCTGTGCGGATGCACACGCATTGCCCGAACTCTCCGGGACTTGGCAAGATTGTCTGCCGCGAGTAATGAGTGTAATGGGCAGAGACACTACGAATGTAGTGTGTAGTCATTAAGTTGGGAATGTGGCTCTCACGGGGAGCATGCAGAGGATGCCCTGAAATCTGACTATCCTCTGTGCCCTCGGCGGCTCAGATGGATAGAGCGTCTTCCATGTAAGCAGGAGATCCGGGGTTCGAGTCCTGATTGGAGCACACATTTTCATTCATGTATATCAACGCCTGCCGGCAGCTTAGGGTCGTGATTTAATCACCATTTCGTCCTACCACAAGGCACGGATGAATGCAGTCCTGTGGATTCCCTGCCAGGCTGTGAAATATCTCTAGCGGGACGATCCCAAACACGTGCTTGGTTTCTGATGTTATCTACAAGAGCAGCACCACACCATTGTTCGCCACCTTCAACAAGATCAACTTGTTTTTAAAATTAAGTGGGGAGTGTCTTTCCCCATCCAACGAGTAGCTGGAACGTCTCCGGCGAGGGAATTTGATACGAACTGATTGTATGATCTAACGAATGAACGTGGTACAACACGGACTGAAACGAGAGGATATGCCGAGCGACCTGTCGACAAATTTGATGGTGCGACATTTCTACAGTGAGTGTTGCTATTTTGTTTTTCATTTTTCTCCTCAATGTCCATCAAGCGCTAGAAGCGTCATTTATTTCTACCCCTCCGATTTAGCATGGCATATCTTCGGTCTTACCCCATGGTTCTTCATGAACAAAATTCCAGCTACCTAGTAAGCAGAATATCTCTGTTTTCAGTCCCGGTCCAGCACACATTTTTATTCGTCGCCGCTTATTGTACACGAAGTGTCGATGCAGCTGATATCATTATTCCTTCACTCATTTCTTTTCTCTCCTCTCTCCCTTCAGTATGTACTATAAAAACCATCCAGTCAAAGCCTGCTTACAAAGTTTCAAAAACGAGCTTCAGATGATGAATCTAGGAATATACACTCCTGGAAATTGAAATAAGAACACCGTGAATTCATTGTCCCAGGAAGGGGAAACTTTATTGACACATTCCTGGGGTCAGATACATCACATGATCACACTGACAGAACCACAGGCACATAGACACAGGCAACAGAGCATGCACAATGTCGGCACTAGTACAGTGTATATCCACCTATCGCAGTAATGCAGGCTGCTATTCTCCCATGGAGACGATCGTAGAAATGCTGGATGTAGTCCTGTGGAACGGCTTGCCATGCCATTTCCACCTGGCGCCTCAGTTGGACCACCGTTCGTGCTGGACGTGCAGACCGCGTGAGACGACGCTTCATCCAGTCCCAAACATGCTCAATGGGGGACAGATCCGGAGATCTTGCTGGCCAGGGTAGTTGACTTACACCTTCTAGAGCACGTTGGGTGGCACGGGATACATGCGGACGTGCATTGTCCTGTTGGAACAGCAAGTTCTTTTGCCGGTCTAGGAATGGTAGAACGATGGGTTCGATGACGGTTTGGATGTACCGTGCACTATTCAGTGTCCCCTCGACGATCAACAGAGGTGTACGGCCAATGTAGGAGATCGCTCCCCACACCATGATGCCGGGTGTTGGCCCTGTGTGCCTCGGTCGTATGCAGTCCTGATTGTGGCGCTCACCTGCACGGCGCGAAACACGCATATGACCATCATTGGCACCAAGGCAGAAGCGACTCTCATCGCTGAAGACGACACGTCTCCATTCGTCCCTCCATTCACGCCTGTCGCGACACCACTGGAGGCGGGCTGCACGATGTTGGGGCGTGAGCGGAAGACGGCCTAACGGTGTGCGGGACCGTAGCCCAGCTTCATGGAGACGGTTGCGAATGGTCCTCGCCGATACCCCAGGAGCAACAGTGTCCCTAATTTGCTGGGAAGTGGCGGTGCGGTCCCCTACGGCACTGCGTAGGATCCTACGGTCTTGGCGTGCATCCGTGCGTCGCTGCGGTCCGGTCCCAGGTCGACGGGCACGTGCACCTTCCGCCGACCACTGGCGACAACATCGATGTACTGTGGAGACCTCACGCCTCACGTGTTGAGCAATTCGGCGGTACGTCCACCCGGCCTCCCGCATGCCCACTATACGCCCTCGTTCAAAGTCCGTCAACTGGACATACGGTTCACGTCCACGCTGTCGCGGCATGCTACCAGTGTTAAAGACTGCGATGGAGCTCCGTATGCCACGGCTAACTGGCTGACACTGACGGCGGCGGTGCACAAATGCTGCGCAGCTAGCGCCATTCGACGGCCAACACCGCGGTTCCTGGTGTGTCCGCTGTGCCGTGCGTGTGATCATTGCTTGTACAGCCCTCTCGCAGTGTCCGGAGCAAGTATGGTGGGTCTGACACACCGGTGTCAATGTGTTCTTTTTTCCATTTCCAGTGTATTACAACATATAGCTCCACGTAGTGATCGAGATTAGACTTATTACAATGCACACCCAGGCATTTAACCGTTAGAGTACCAGTGATTTCTGCCTCAAATCACCACTATATTAATTTTCTTTTAATGTACTAGTATCTTTCACATAAAACCAGCGATGCTATTGCAAGATAGAGATTAGTGGTATACTGAGGTATTTATAAGGATGATGTGCAGTGTACCAGTCATTAACAGCGTTTAAACCAACAGTCGCGCTGCGATTGTGCTAAGTTATTGTAGGAGATGCTGACATGCTTTTTTTGTGATCATATTGAAGAGATAATTGACAGTGAAAGAAAATTTATGAAAATTTATTGTAATATAAATTTGAGTTTGTATTATTGATTCCATGAGTGATTTCTAAATGAAACCACTGGAGCAGTATATACTCTTGAAATAAATTTATTAAATATTTTATCCAATTTGCTTGTCATTTACGACTACAATTTATTTTAGCTATTACTAGTTGATGGGAGTAGCGAGATATGGGATTGTGTCTAGGAAGGATGCAAAATTGCATTGAAATACGCCTGCGGCGTTCAAGAAGAAATTAGTGACGCAACATTTTTTTTTCTGAAAGCTGGCTGGTTTTATTCAGGATTTCAGTACACCATATTACTGCCTACTCTTTTGCCTAAAATATTCTAGTTTTCAACATAATCTCCCTTCAGTGCGACAGCCTTAAGCCAACTTACTGGGAGGGCCTGCATGCCCACATGGTTCCACTCTACTGGTCGACGTCAAAGCCAGCGTGTTGCTGCGTCAGTAACCTCCCCGTCATCCATGTACTACTCCGTCGGACCGCATCCTTCATTGGGCCAAACAGATGGAAGTTGTAAGGTGCGAGATCCACGCTGAAGCGTGAATGAGAAAGAACAATCCAGCGAAGTTTTGTAAGCTCCTCTCAGGTGCGCAGACTTGTGTCATGGAGAAGGAGACGTCCGCTCACAGTTTACTGGCGGCGAACACACTGAAGTCGTTTCATTAGTTTCCTGAGGATAGCATAGTACACTTCAAAGTTGATCATTGCATCTTGACGGTTGCGCCACCTTGTTGCGATAATGACAGAATCCTCGCTTAATGACTCACCTTCATTTTGTTCACTGCCAGGTCCCTTAGACATTCTGTAAACCCCTACGAACGTCTGCAATGCTTTCTGATTGGAACGCACCTCTCTTACAGACGCCATTTTCAAAGCCACGTATACAGCCGCCATCTATCAGAACTTTGTAAAACTATAGTGGCTGAAGAAGGGACATTTCACGACAACCCATAAAAAATCACCACTAACATTTCCCGATGCCCCACAACAACTTCCACATTTTTTGAAGCGAAATTGGCCGAGAAAAAAGAAGTGTTGCATTATTTACTGAAAGCCACTCGTATCACATGAAATGATGAGTGGTTGAAAAATGTGTGTCCCAGTGGTTTCATAGTAGAACCACCTCCTTCAGACAGGGGACGGTTTACTTTTTGTCAATTTTTTCCTGTATTTTTTGTCCTTGTATTGGTTGCTAACTATGATAATAAAGGTTAACTGTATGGACAACTTTAAAATTGTATTCCACCGTAAAATCACCTCTTTAAAACAATTGATTGTTTACCTTTTGCCAATTTCTTGTTGTATTCGTTGCTTACTGTCTACTGTGGCTGCTGGTTGGCTGTACAGTTTGGCGGATTTGTGCACAACTGGCTGTCCTCAGGGGAGTGTAATCCACGGCGCGCAGGTCAGCTGGGCCTCGCTCGGCCTAAGCTGATTATCCAGCTGGGCGGGGGAGGGGGGGGGGGGGGGGCGGTCCAGCGCCGGCCGCTGGCCGCTGCCCGACTGTTGATGGGCTTCATTCAGGCCGGTAATTGGAACCTGTCGGCAGCGACCGGAAATTGTCGCTGCGAGTGTTCTGCCGCTGCCGATTGTTGGCCCCTGGTCGCGCGCGCATTGGCGGCGCTCCGGTGATTGAAAGCCCGTCCAGGCACGGATCCAGCGTCCAGAATTAGAGGCGTTCTCGGGCGAGGGGGAAACGCCGTTAGGCTGCCGCCCGGCCCATATTTCTGCTTCCTGACTGATCAGAGCACAGGTGCCGGCGTCTGATCGCACAAGTTCTACCAGCAACCACTTTTATACACGGATGGAAATGAATTACGCCATCCATGGAGAACCAGTCTAATTCCATTCAAATCTGATGAACATATGTATTTTATGAACGCTCACGCTCACACACACACACACACACACACACACACACACACACACAATTTAATGATCAAAAGTGTCCGGACACCTACAAAAAAGAATACGTTTTTCATATTAGGTGCATTGTGGTGCTATCTATATCGAAATATTCCATATATGCGACCTCAGTAATCATTAAACATCGGGAGAGAGCAGAATGGGGCGCTCCGCGGAACTCACGGACTTCGAACGTGGTCAGGTGATTGGGTGTCACTTGTGTCATACGTCTCTACGCGAATTCCCACACTCCTGAACATCCCTAGGACCACTGTTTCCGATGTGATAGTGAAGTGGAAACGTGACAGGACACATAAAGCACAAAAGCGAGCAGGCCGACCTCGTCTGTTGACTGACAGAGACCACCGACAGTTGAAGAGGGTGGTAATGAGCAATAGGCAGAGGTCTATCCGGATCATCACACAGGAATTCCAAACTGCATCAGGATCCACTGCAAGTACTATGACAGTTAGGCGGGAGGTGAGAAAACTTGGATTTCATGGTCGAGTGGGTGCTCATAAGCCGCACAAGCCGGTAAATGCCAAACGACGCCTCGCTTGGTGTAAGAAGCGTAAACATTGGACGACTAAAAAGTGGAAAAACATTGTGTGGAGTGACGAATCACGGTACACAATGTGGCGATCCGATGGCAGGGTGTGGATATGACGAATGCCAGGTGAACATCATCTGCCAGCGTGTGTAGTGCCAAAAGTAAAATTCGGAGGCTGTGGTGTTATGGCGTGGTCGTGTTTTCCATGGAGGGGGGCTTGCACCCCTTGTTGTTTAGCGTCAACTGTCACAGCACAGGCCTACATTGATGTTTTAAGCACCTTCTTGCTTTCTACTTTGAATCGCAATTCGGGGATGGCGACTGCGTCCTTCAACACGATCGAGAACCTATTCATAATGCACGGCCTGTAGCGGAGTAGTTACACGACAATAACATCTCTGTAATGGACTGCCCTGCACTGACTCCTGACCTGAATCCTATAGAACACCTTTGAGATGTTTTGGAACACTGACTTCGCACCAGGCCTCCCGACCGTCATCGGTACCTCTCGTCATTGCAGCACTCCGTGAACAATGGGCTGTCATTCCCCAAGAAACCTTCCAGCACCTGACTGAACGTATGCCTGCGAGCGTGGAAGCTGTCATCAAGGCTGAAGGTGGGCCAACACCGTACTGAATTCCAGCTTTATCGATGTAGAGCGCCATGAACTTGCAAGCCATTTTCAGCCAGGTGTCCGCATACTTTTGATCACATAGTATATATAGAAAGGTAACAGAACAGATGTCAATAACTACAGAGGGATTTCTCTCCTTGAAGTCACTTACAAAATTTTATCCGCGTGCCTTCTTCAAAGAACACAAGAATAGCTTGAAAACGAAACTGGTGACTATCAAGCCGGTTTCCGAACGGGCCGTTCTTGTGTTGAACAATTTTCAATTTGAAGATGCTATTGAAATATAGAGCAACCCGAAGGTCTCCGATCATCTGTATGTTCGTCGACTTTAAGAAGGCATATGATTCAGTCGATCGACAGTCCCTCTTTAACATCTTAGAAGAGCAAAGACTTGATCGAAAGACATTGAGACTATTCAAGGAAACGCTCACGAGCACGAAGTCAAAAGTTAAATTAATGGACGAATTGTTAGAGCCCTTCGAAATAAAGACCGGTGTGCGACAAGGTGATGGATTGTCACCACTGCTCTTCAAGCTTGTTCTGGATAAAGTCATCCGAGAATGGGATAAAGAACTGAAAACCCAGGACCACTGGAAACTCATTCAACTCGGACGAAAGAATGATGACAACAATGTCAGTTGTTTAGCTTTCGCAGACGACTTATTGATACTAGCGGCCTGCGAAAAGACAGGGATCAAACAGACATCTCCTCAAGGAATGCGTTGAGAAAACTGCACTACAAATTTCATTAGAGAAGACCAATTTCATTTGCACTAAATTCGCCATTCAGGAACTGAACACAATATACGGGCAGATCAAACGAGTTCCGCACTTCAAATATCTCGGTGAGATCATAGAGCCAACGGAGTTGGAACAGGAAGCACAGGAAGTTCGGTTACAAAAGTTCAAACGAGCATATGGGAGAACGCGTGAAATCTACAACATGAAATGTATGTTCATTCATACAAAGATCAAACATTATAATACAGTGATTAAACCTGGAGTGCTGTACGCGAGCGAAACCTTGGTACTTAATAGAAAAGGCGAGCCTGAGAACATCTTGAATGAGGAAAGAAAGATCACGAGGAAAATGCTGGAAGCAGATAAAACAGAAGAGGGGTATAGACTCAAATCGCGCAAAGCAACAGAAGAATTGTCCAACCTTGTTGCAGATAGCAGGATACGAAGGCTTAAATTCTATGGACGCATTCACATGCTCCCATCTTCAAGGTTAACTCACAAGATTTTCACATACACTGCAAAACTGAAGAAGATTCCATTGATAGAAGAAGTCAAATATGACTTGGGAAAGTCACAGATAGGAACATCGGACACATTAGACACGAAACTTTGCGGCCAGAAGATAAATAGATTGGAAGTAAAGGCAGATAATGAAGTTCCTAAAAGATCAAGGACCAAATGGCCAGAAAAAAGGAAGAAAGCACTTAGTGAAAGAGTAGAAGCTATATGGCCTATTAGAAAGGCGAACCGTAAATGTAATGCGTGATCCGACAGGGTCCATACACACATAATAATAATAATAATATATTGTGTATGTGTGAGTGAGTGCTCATAAAATTGACATGTTCATCGAATTTAAATGGATTAGACTGGTTCTCCATTGATGGTATAATTCATTTACATCCGTGTATAAAGTGGCTGCTGGTAAAGTTTGTGCGATATATATACATATATATGTGTGTGTGTGTGTGTGTGTGTGTGTGTGTGTGTGTTCATAAAGCATCAAATTAGAAAGGAATTGGGCTGTTGCTGCATGGATGGTGTAATTCATTTCCATTTCTGTATGAAAGTGGCTGGATACATGTATATATTCTTCACTCTTTCGGCTGCAAAACCCTAGTTTTCAACATAATATGCATTCAATGTTTTGGCGTGACGCCACCTTAGTGGGAGGGTCGGCTTGCCGGCATGGTACCACTCTTATATATTACAATGAAATGAACACCCTTAGCTGGTTAGCTGGTTGCAGGGAGATGGATAGAGCGTCTGCCATGTAAGCAGAAGATCCTGGGTGCGAGTCCCGGTCGGGGCACACATTTTCATCTATCCCCGTTGATATATATATATATATATATATATATATATATATATATATATATATATATACGGTCGGTCAGAAGAGTGGTACCAACAAATACGTTTTTTTTTTTAAATGGAACCGACAATTACAGTGATATAGCGTTTGTTGATGTTGACGTGGAAACCTAAATTCGAGGAATGTCCTTGAGCTTGAGACAACGGTGGCCGGAATCGGCATTATTTTTGCAAACAGCGCCAGGCAGAGCTCTTGTGCTACGCTGTGTCAGAATGTCAACACATTTATCTGGTTACTCGTCTGCACTTCAGGTCTCTCCTTTTTGCTTCAACATTCGTTACGTGGCGCCATGTACATCAATGAGGAGAAGTTGATATACTAGTTTTTTACGGTGAATGTAAAAGGAATGCCGTAATAACAGCGGTGTAGGGCTATCTTTTGGCATCACCGGCGTCCGACGCGGCAGGCAACTGTACGAATTATTAAGACGCTAGTGCGGACAGGTTGATTAAACTTCAAAAAAGAGGACGAGAAAGAAGACTGCAACTGACATAGAACACGGAGAATCTGTTCTGGCTACGAGGATAATGAATCCGCACAGTAGTTCGAGACATACTGCCAAGGAATGTGCACTCAGCCAGACGATTGTCGTTCACGCCACTACATCAAGCACTCGACCACCGTGATTTCGAACGTTGTACAGAATTTGGTCGGTTTGCCCTTCAGCAACTGAGAGACGATCCTACGTTTTTACAATGTATGCTCTTTACCGACGAAACAAAGTTTACTAACCGTGCTAATGTAAATTTGCGTAACCTGCACTACTGGACAGCCGAAAATCTACACTGCCTTCATCACGTCAATATCACCGACCGTGGAGCGTAAACGTATGGTGCGGCATCATAGTAAATTACATTGTGGGTCCTTACTTCATCTTAGTCTTTCTAAATGGATATCTGTATGCACACTTTCTTGACGAACGTTCTGCCGGTTCTTCTTGAAGACGTATATTCGACAGTGTATGTGGGTGCAACGCGACTGTTTTCCAGCTCACTCGTCCCGTGTTGCAACGCAAATACTGGATGAGAACTTTCCTGGATGTTGGATGGGACGAAATGCTGTTGTCAAATGGCCTGCCAGGTCCGCCGATTGGAGTCCTCTCGACTTCTTTCTCTGGGGAGCACTCAGAGATGCAGTCTATGACGCCAGTCGATGTGTGGGGTCTAATGGCCAATACATACTCTACATATCATCCATTGTAATTAATCTATCCATCGTTCTTTCGAACAGCGATTGCAAAAGTGCCTTTCATTCCATGGTGAACAGTTTGAACACACGCTTAAATAAAGGATAAAGCTATTTATTTGGAAGATAAAATTTGTGTTATATGATTTGGGTAGAGTTATCAAATCATTGTTAGTAAATTGTGTATTTCCGTTACGTGTGTACGAAACTGCATTACAATGTCAAAGAAGTCGACAGTGTGTATTGCACGTAGCTGGTAACACTGCCGTTATGCGCTTACTTTCAGCGTGAAACGACGTTTAGCTAAGAAGAATTTTATATTGCGGTGTACAGGTGGTGACCAAAGTATTTTTTAATCAAATGTTTAGTTCAACTAATGTATCCCATATGATATAATTTAGAGGAATGTAGTTAGAACAGTTGTCCGATAGCATGCATTTTGCCTCTAACAACCACACAGCCACATATAGGAAAAGAGAGGCCAAGTCCAGCTTCCAGCAGTTAGATATGTAACATAGTAGTTGCTTTTTGCAGCTTGTAAACTCTTTATTTTTGAAGAATAAACAGCTGATTTCTCCCTTTCAGCTCACCTAAATCTAGAAGGATAGACAAATGTGAAATAGTTTTTCTCAGCACTTCGTGATACGCTAGATGTCGCATTACCATATAGAAAATTCGTAGGGAAATCTGCATCTGGTCGTAACTTAGTTCGAGGGGAAATGAAGCCTTATTGTCATAGCGCCGGCGTACAATACGGTGTACAACTACGCAGCCTGGTCCGAGACCAAAACAGAATAAAAAAAATTCGGAGGCATTACTTTTCAGCACGCTCTCGTAATTTGCGCGTTGTTTGCGGGTATTGCAGTTTCTGACTTCTCGATCTCCACAGTTTACGGTCTTCTTGTCGAAAAATACCTTTCCTCGTAAACAGCTTCAAAATTGCTACCATTGAAAGTATAATTACACCCAGGTATTTAGAAGAAGAACAAGACCTAATATTGAAAATTACAATCCTTAAATGATGATGCTCATCACCATTCACTATCATATTATAGAAAAAATTTTTTTGTTTGTATTTTTGTCTCATTTTTCACACTCTTCAAACATCTCCCTCAGCATGTAGCTAGAGTCGTCACAATTTGTTTCAACTGTCACTTGGTCGTCAGTGAGTAGCAGACAGTATTGTTTATCGTCCCCCGCTCTCATACCTGTCGGACCACAGTTACTTCCACACCATGACCCCTGGAGTTGGAGAGGTATGGGTCTCGATAATCGTAGCTTTCTTGTCACCATTCAGTAGGCCGTCTACGGACAGTTGGCGTCGATGTGGCCGCCACAAACGAGACTCATTGCTCAACACCACAGAATGCCTCTCCGTGTACCAGCCGATTCCGTCTTTGCACCAGAAAAATCTCTGTTGCCTATGGTCGTAATATCAGCCTTGCTTCCAGTGATGTTCACGAGGCTTTTGCCTGTAACTTCTTCTCGCATTTCAGCTGTTCTCATCCGTCTATTAGTCAAAGCCAATCGGTCAATCCGACACAGAGAGTGACATCGTCATTTACACCACGGATATGCGGCTCCCACAATGATTACACGAAAGTGGGTTTTATCCGATCTGCTTTTGTCGAGGTGCCTGATGACGATGTAATGTAACATGGAAACTGGTAGCTTAATGTAGAGTTCAAAATTTATGGCTGGAGGCATCTGATGTTTACTTCAATGTAGAAAAATAGACCGAGTGGTTCTATGAAGATTCAATCACGCACTTCAGTGTGAAATCCAGTCATGAAGACGTAGATTTATATAAAAATGAGTCGCAGGTTTTCAAAGCAGTAAGTTTGAAAAAACTAAAAAGAAATGACTGGGAACATATACCCTCCGTTAAGTCGACGGGCAACCTAGAAATACTCGTTATCTAGCAGTTCAGTATGTCCATTCAGGTTCAAGGTCCTTGTCGCTCCAAGAAAAAGTCCTATGCGGTTACAGTTTGAAATTTGGCTCAAAGGTGTCTATAACCTTGTTGTGCAATGGTGCAAAAGCATAGAGCCCTCTCAGTCGTTACCGTCGGGCTCGACGATGCCTCAGACAAAGGTGCTGACACATGCGAAAAGAAGGACGCAGCTCAGAAGTTCAAGTGAGCTGTAATGTAATGACGTCACACTGGCAGCACAATTCACCACAACTGTGTCGAACGCTACTGTGGACATGGCGTACAATGGGAATGTCGTTACAACCCCTCTTACCCATATTTAATCCACTCATTTGCTACCTCTACCATGAAGGTCAAGCCGGCCGCAGTGGCCGAGCGGTTCTAGGCGCTACAGTCCGGAACCGCGCGACTGCTACGGTCGCAGGTTCGAATCCTGCCTCGGGCATGGATGTGTGTGATGTCCTTAGGTTAGTTAGGTTTAAGTAGTTCTAAGTTCTATGGGACTAATGACCTCACATGTTAAATCCCATAGTACTCAGAGCCGTTTGAACCATTTTTGATGGAGGTCAGAGCCACGACTCCTAGTGTGGAAATCTACATCTACATAGATACGCCGCAAGCCATCGTACTGTGCGTGGCGGAGGGTACCGTGTACCACTGCTAATCATTTCCTTTTCTGTACCACTCGCAAATGGAACGAGGGAAAGGCGACTGTCTATATGCCTCCGTATGAGCCCTAATTTCTCGTATCTTATTTTCGTGGTCATTACGCGCAATATATGTTGGTGGCAGTAGAAATCGTTTGGCAATCAGCTTCAGATGCTGGTTCTCTAAATTTTCTCAATAGTGTTTCTCGAAAAGAACGTCACCTTCCCTCCTGGGATTCCCATTTTAGTTCCCAAAGCATCTCCGTAAAACTTACGTATTGTTCGAACCTACCGGTAACAAATTTAACCAGACCACCTCTGAACTGCTTCGGTGTCTTCCTTCAATCTGTTCTGGTACGGATTTCAAACATTCGAGCAGTACTCAAGAGCAGTTCGCACCAGCGTCCTATATGCGGTCTCCTTTACAGGATAACCACTCTTTCCTAAAATTTTCCCAATAAACCGAAGTAGAACATTCGCCTTCCCTACCACAGTTCTCACATGCTCGTGCCATCTCATACCATATTGCAACGTAGTAATGCTGTATCCGAACATTACAGGTTTCATGTTACTTATTCGCATCAGCTTACAATTTTCCACATTTACATCTAGCTGCTATTCATCATACCAAGAAAATGTTGTCTAAGTCGCCTTGTATCTTCCTAGTCCCTCAACGTCGAGACCTACCGTACGTCATACAACTTAAGCAAACAACGATAGATTGCTGCCCGCTCTGTCCGCCAAATCTCTTATATACATAGAGAACAATAGCGGTTCAAATGGCTCAAAAATGGTTCTAATGGCTCTGAGCACTATGGGACTCAACATCTTAGGTCATAAGTTCCCTAGACCTTAGAATTACTTAAACCTAACTAACCTAAGGACATCACACACATCCATGCCCGAGGCAGGATTCGCACCTGCGACCGTAGCAGTCGCGCGGTTTCAAATTGAAGCGCCTGGAACCGACGGCCATGCCGGCAGGCAACAACAGCGGTCCTATAACACTTCCCTGGGGCACTCCTGACGATACCCTTGTCTCTGATGAACAATCGCTATCGAGTGGGTACTATTATTTAAGAAGTCTTTGGGCTACTCACGTGTCTGTGAACTTATTCCATATGCTTGTACCTTCGTTAACAGCCTGGATGGCCGAGGAAAGCATTCGAAACACACTGCCGCTGATAACGACAGAAAAAGGTCTCCAGAGGTGGCAAAAGTGGCGTCAATGAAACAACTCTTTCCCTAGAGGCAATCATTTTCGAACATTTCGCACTCGAAAACGACGTTTTTGCAGTACGATCTACAACAGGACGAATTCATTGAAAAATTATGCCATTGCTGATACCCCTTGGACGATTCAACGCTTTTCTAAGGACATCGTGGGGCAGTAACCCGACTCAACGTGGTGTTACCCCTCTGGAGTGCAGCGTGACCGCAGTTTTGCTTTGATATACGGGTTGAAACCACTAGGGATCGATCAGAACCATTCGACGAAATTTGAAAGTGATTCGAAGCAGAAAGGGGTATTTATGCGTTTTCATCCCTTCTTTTTCACACTGTCCTGTGGAGTGTGCACAGTGGATCGCGACACTGACACGCACGTAAATGAACAGTCAAAGGTGCCCCTGTAAGAGCCTCCGGTCCGGCAACGAAGCCACTCGAGCACTTTTGACTGGCCCTTTAAAAATGACCCTAGAGAGATATTCACTCACTGATCCCTACCCAAAATGGGACAGGGAACACGCCCCACATTATCGCCTACTAGCTGCATGCTGAATCAGAGGGGTTTTGTAAGGGGTGGCTGTCTGGCCAGTGGGATGAGATATGTACATGGATGTCTCTATGCGTTGACATTTCTAAAATGCTGAAAAAAATGTGCGCAGGTGGCACGGAAGGTGTTGCCGAACTCCGGGGCGTAGAGGGATCTTTTCCGTTTTATTCATTCGTTTCAGTGTCGCATCCCATAGTACAAACGCCGCAGGAGGATGCGAAAACGGAGAGGTGAAAAAGCATAAACACCCTTTCCTGCTTCAGATCACGTTCAAGTATTGCCGAATAGTTCTGAACGATCCCTAGTGGTACCACGCTGTACATAAAAGCAAAACTTGCGGTCACACTCCACTCCAATGGGGTGAGAAAATGTTCAAAGGCTTTGCAGCCCAGCGAAGTCGTTAGAAAACCGTTGAATCGCTCATGGGGGTGTCTGCAGTGGCAAAATTTGTCAAGAACATCTTCTTGTACATTGCAGTGCAAACTGTCATTTTCTACCGCGAAATGTGTGAAAATGAATGCCCCCAGGGAGGGGGTGGTTTCATTGGCGCCCTTTATGCCACCCCTTAAACCTCTTCTTGTTGGTTCTGAGCTGTGATGCGTTTTAAATTTTTTCTTCGACCACTCACAAGAAAGCCACTTGATTCAAAGCTAGGCTCCATGTTACTGATCTCTATAGCAGAGGCAACAAACGAATTGATGAAATGTGGCTAAGAATGGGAGGATGGGGGTAAGAGGCGGTGTGACGATCTTCCCATCGTGTGACACGTTCCAGTGCCTTTGTGAGTTATTGTCGTTAAATATGGTGTCAATACGACATCATCAACCCACATTACAGGTTACATGAACTCCTGAGTTGTGGTCTTTTTCTTGCATGTGTCGACACCTCGCTGTCTGAAGCGTCTCCGATCCCGAGATAGACGTCACCAAGCGCCATGCTTCTATATCATTACAAGGGAAAAGTTATAGGCATCTTCGACACAAATTTCATACATCTGCGTCGCAGTGGGAGACAACTGCGGGGTTTGTGTTGCGTAGTGTAGCTTCAACAGAAATATTAGTCTCCTAGTGTATTTAGTTAGTGAGGCTGTAGAGAGGAAGCGGCAGAATTCCGATTGATGTTTCGCAGTGACAGCAGATAGTCTTCAAGCGTACATTGGAGGTGTTTGAGTGTATGAAAGCATTATTTCAGGCTGCTTTAGTCTTCCCAGCTGGTACTATAGGTCATATTCGAACTCGTCTTCACCGTACGCTCGGAGACTGGATTTTGTGAATCTCCACGACTGCCCGCTAAATTGAAAACTCGTCACTTGAGTCTATTGTCGGGTACAAGAGGACTGTATCCAGCGTACAAAGGAGAGCGAGTAAACTATTTCGCAAGCATAGCCAAGGGCTAGCTGTCGACTCGTTACCGAGTCTGCGGCAGCATTACAAGAAAACAGGACATGATGTTTAAGTATGTTCTCTAAATGGTGATTATTTATTAAAAAAGTCACAGAAATGAATGCTAAGCTGCACAATGTGCTGAAGCCCAAAGGCGCCAGTTAACATAACCAAAAGAAAGAATATACAAATGGCATCTTTTCGTCGCTGAGACATAATAACACTCATGTGAGCTTCAGTAAGAGAAATTAAATCGAAGACTTGGAAGCGATCGCAGTGCCATCGTTCTCAGGTTCGTCGAACCTGCGGACCAAGCCGGTATGCGAGACCAACGAGACACACAAGCCCTGCGGTGAGTGTTACGTGATACTACAGGTCTTACGATTTGCAGCGACTATTTCTGGCAAGGAGCAAGCTACTTTTAGACCAGTTTAACACTTCGTAGCTGCGCATTTAAGTACGCTCACGCTGTCGATAACACATGGGAAAGTTATATTTCGATTGGCTTACTGATTCCCCACCTGGCCCCAGACATAGCCGAGTCCTCGCGATGTATGTCGGACAAGGCAATTAGTGTGACGTAAGAAGTTCATTACGGGACCCGTGTTTCCAGTGGGCCCCGTCGGTAGCCTATAGCTCTGGTGCAACAGCGGAACCTACAAGAAGGAAGGATGGCACCGACATCACGACAGCACCTTGATTTCTGACGTATGCAACCCTCAACATGAGCGTCGTATTTACTCTGTTTCAGATCTTTAGAGCTTAGACTGTCAGTAAGCATTACCGTTTTACTTGCTACGGACAGTGACAGAGACAGTAAGTAGTCATTTAACAAGATTCAGTAGTATTTCAGTGTCATTCATTGAGCTTTTTCAGTAGTATTTGGTCCCAATATTTTTTAAGTGGGCAGTAAAAGAATATAACTCCAAGTAATTATATCTGTTTATTCACATCATTTAACCATTTCAAATTGTCTTCTTTTTGTTTGAGCTCAGCGACTCATTACATTACAAATGATGCAGGGAAAATTTTATACAATTAAACAAAACAACTTAAACGCTGTGATATAGGTGACTCAGTGATAAAGTGGCAGACTATGAACCGAAAAGTGTTGGGTTGGATCCCCTGTCAGTTTTAGGATTTTTATCTTTCATCTACCACTTCTTTCACCTCTGGAAACGTTTGTTAGTGTGGAATATGGATAATTGCAAGATGATTCATGGTGCATGTTAAACGGTAGGTTCCTGAACAACTGGCTATGTAACTTAGTTCAGTGGCAGAAAGAAGGCAACAATGAGTGACATCCAGCAGCACCATGTAAAGTAAAGCACTGTGGTGTCCAAACCAGCATAAGGTTTGACGACAGCTTAACCGTTATAAGATTTTAAAAAAATTTCAAAAACAATGATACTGACAAAGTATCACACAGGGCACAGAGAATATGGTATATTTCCAAATATCAAGGTGACGATGCTTCGGAGCCATGTAAATACGTCTAGAGAGATGATACACTGCTTGACATGCCGTGGGCCGTACTCTGAATATTTAAGCTAGATAAGAAAATGACTGACAGATCTGCGCGCATGTGGCGCCACACGAACGGCAGACCATATTGTACTAGAATGCGTTCAGAATGAGATTTTCACTCTGCAGCGATGTGTGCGCTGGTATGAAACTTCCTGGCAGATTAAAACTGTGTGCCCGACCGAGACTCGAACTCGGGACCTTTGCCTTTCGCGGGCAAGTGCTCTACCATCTGAGCTACCGAAGCACGACTCACAGCTTAACTTCTGCCAGTATCTCGTCTCCTACCTTCCAAACCTTACAGAAGCTCTCCCGCGAAACTTGCAGAACTAGCACTCCTGAAAGAAAGGATATTGTGGAGACATGGCTTAGCCACAGCCTGGGGGATGTTTCCAGAATGAGATTTTCACTCTGCAGCGTAGTGTGCGCTGGTATGAAACTTCCTGGCAGATTAAAACTGTGTGCCCGACCGAGACTCGAACTCGGGACCTTTGCCTTTCGCGGGCAAGTGCTCTACCATCTGAGCTACCGATGCCTTGTTTATGAAGGTCTCCGGACTCATATGACATGTATTAGACGCTAAGTGGCACAGTTGGAAACAAAGGCAAGATGGTATTTGGTGAACTAAATATGAAATTATGTATCCGGGGGGGGGGGGGGGGGAGGTAGGGGGGGAATGTGTAGAAAATAAAGCATGTGAAGTGCTGATGTGAGTAATGTGAGTGTAGTAAATATCAGCGCGGATTCACCGTCTCCGAGGGGGGGGAGGGGGGAAATGTGTAGAAAATAAAGTAAGTGAATAATGTGAGAGTTGTAAGTATCAGCGAGGATTCGCCAACTCCGGAATTTAATCCAACACAGAGGACGATCAAAGACAGTGGATGTGTTGTCAACAACATGGCAGCTACAGCAGAAGGAGCAAAATGAATGAGAATTTGTGGGTGACTTACGTGAGTCTCAGAGTCCAGCAAGAGCAGGCAACAGGAGGTGGAGAAGGGAATGAATGACGATGTTTCATTGGCTGACCCAATGGGGACTGTGGACGGCAGCGCCATTCACCCGTGGCGCCTTCACAGGGCTGGTGTGTCTTGGGTCCGAGATTGTTTGTGAATGGTATGGGTTTCCAGAAACTCTGGTTCTAGAGATTTAGCACGTTGTCACCAGGAAAACGGGACTCACTTTTATTGATTAAGTGATGTTAGCATAGGTCATACAATATCTGATTGAAAGTATCCACATACCTATTAGAGGACATCAATACGGACTATGTCCACATTTCGCCTTTATGACAACTTGAACTCTGCTGGAGACACTTTCAACTATGTGCCTGAACGTCTGTGGAGCAATGGCAGCCCATTCTTCCTCAAGAACCGAAACGAGAGAAGGTAGTGATGATCGAAGCTGCGGTCTGCAGCGAAGTCAACCTTTTAACTCATGCCAGACGTGTTACCTTGGATTTAGGTTGAGAATTTGGACAGACCAGTCCATTTCAGGAGTGTTATTGTCTTCAGAACATTGCGTCACAGGTGCTACTTTTCAATACGTTGCATTGCCGTGCTCATAAAAACAATCATAGTCTCCGAACTATACGCAGTGCACAATAAAACCCTGTTCACATCGTTCCGCGTTTAGCGTTTTCTTAAGTGCAATAAAGGGACCACATCTGAACCACTAAAAACACACCGATACTGTATCGTCGTGTCCGCTGTACTTTAACGTTGGCACTATACGTAATGGAAGGTAGTGTTCTCCAGGCACTCGCCAGACCCAAAATTCAGACCCTTTTCATCGGATTGGTACAGGGAAAAACGTGAGTCATCATTCCAAATCACTCGTTTCCAATTATCCGCTGTCCAGTGGTGACTGCTCACACCACGTCAAGCCCAGCATAGCACTGATTACGGAAGTGTGTATCTTTTGAGGAGATACTCGACCACTGTTGCCAATTCTTTCTGACTCTATACGCATTGTCACTGCGCTAGCAGGATTGCTGGTAGCACTTTGGAATTCACGAATGATTCCTTCCTATGATTTCATGCAATCTTTGACGACCAACCCTGGTTTAGCTGTGGTGTTTCTTCCGCGTTTCCACTTCCAGTTACATCACCACCACTCGAATTTATAAAGATTCGAATGCCCTTGATGGATTTGTTCTTCACGTGACGTCAGATGACCAGCCCACGTTCTAAGTCACTGAGCTTTCATGACCGACGCAGTCTGATGTTACTGCTTCTCTACTGTCAGTACAATAGTCGTCGGTAGTGGTCAAGTCCGCACTACATAAGGGCGTCCGGGTACTTTTGATCGGGTAGTGCAAATGTAAAATTCTGAAACAGGAGCTTCCTAAAGAAAACTACTTCCTTAACCTTTACGTGTCCTAGTTGCTATCGCGAACTGTGGGTAGGCTATCTGCTGTGGTGGTAGTGCAGGTGGTCAACAAGTGCAGTACCGTGATTTAACGGTTTTCGGTGGTATTTCCTTTTTTGTTTTATTTTTAATTTCACCAGTTATTGCCAATACTGAAGCTACATTACATGTCAGGACGCAAATGCTCAATCACAACTGGTTTCAATTTTCTGTAGTTATGTGAAAATGCGACCATCTTTAGATCCTAGATAAATACACAAAAATAATGGTCGATAGAAAGTCGTGTGTTTAAGTCCATCTTTTCACAGATGGTTGTGGGACCTCGACTGTTCAGAACAGAATGTCAAATCAGATCAAACACCTTTCAGCCGTCTAAATTTCCGAATTGTTATTTTATTGGGATGCCAGTTTTGGCTATACAGTATATTACGCCATCTTCAGACCCTCTGACCGACATGTAGAAGGATTCCCACCTCTGGTGCAGTCAAAATAGGGGCTAGCATTCAGTGACTGGAATCCGCAGATTTTTGAGACAGTGACCGCTTCAGGCATCACCTGCAATGTTTTTAAGCTGCGACTGACCCTAGACACGGACCAAATAAAACACGAACTCCGCAAGGTGCGTTTGTAGGTGATTTCCCCCTCTATCGAATCCACCTGCAGCTAACTTGCTGAGTCAGAAAAAGAAAAGGATTCACTATTTTACACACAAATCCTGTTCACTACCTCTACTACATCTACATACATAGTCCGCAATCGACCATACGGTGCGTGGCGGAGGGTACCTCGTACCACAACTAGCATCTTCTGTCCCTGTTCCACTCCCAAACAGGACGAGGGAAAAATGACTGCTTATATGCCTCTGTACGAGTCCTAATCACTCTTATCTTTGTGGTCTTTCTGCGAAATGTAAGTTGGCGGCAGTTAAATTGTACTGCAGTCAGACTCAAATGCTGGTTCTCTAAATTTCCTCACAAGGGTGCCTTCCCGTCGCACCCCCCTCAGATTTAGTTATAAGTTGGCACAGTGGATAGGCCTTGAAAAACTGAACACAGATCGATCGAGAGAACAGGAAGTCGTGTGGAACTATGAAAAAATAAGCAAAATATACAAACTGAGTAGCTGATGTGCAAGATAATTAGCATCAAGGACACCGTAAGCTCAAGAGCGCCGTGGTCCCGTGGTTTGCGTGAGCAAGTGCGGAAGGAGTGGTCCCTGGTTCAAATCTTCTCTCGAGTGAAAAGTTTAATTTTTTATTTTCAGTTTATGTGACAAACTCTTATGTTTTCATCACTTCTTTGGGAGTGATTATCACATCCGCAAGAAAACCTAAATCGGGCAAGGTAGAAGAATCTCTTTACCCACTCGCCAAGTGTACAAGTGAGGTGGGTCGACAACATATTCCTGTCATGTGACGCACATACCGTCACCAGTGTCGTATAGAATATATCAGATGTGTTTTCCTGTGGAGGAATCGGTTGACCTATGACCTTGCGCTCTTGAGCTTACACGGTCCTTGATGTTGCGTATCTTGCGCATGGACTATTCAATTTGTATATTTTGCTTATTATTTCATAGTTCCACACAACTTCTTCCTGTTTTCTCGATCGATCTGTGTTCAGTTTTTCAAGGCCTATACACTGTGCCAACTCATAACTAAATCTGAGGGGGGTGCGATGGGGAGTTTCCCTTGTCAGTAGCGATTCACGAAAAGAACGCCTCCTTTCCTCTAGAGCCTCCCACCCGAGTTCCTGAAGCATTTCCGTAACACCCGCGTGATGATCAAACCTACCAGTAACAAATCTAGCTGCCCACCTCTGAGTTGCTTCTATGTCCTACCTCAATCCGATCTGATAGGGATCCCAAACGCTCGAGCAGTACTCAAGAATAGGTCGTATTAGTGTTTTATAAGCGGTCTTCTTTACAGATGAACCACATCTTCCCAAAATTCTACCAGTGAACCGAAGACGACTATCCGTCTTCCCCATAACTGCCATTACATGCTTGTCCCACTTCATATCGCTCTGCAATGTTACGCCCAAATATTTAATCGACGTAACTGTGTCAAGCGCTACACTACTAATGGAGTATTCAAACATTACGGGATTCTTTTTCCTATTCATCTGCATTAATTTACATTTATCTATATTTAAAGTTAGCTGCCATTCTTTAGACCAATCACAAATCCTGTCCAAGTCATCTTGTATCCTCCTACAGTCACTCAACGACGACACCTTCCAGTACACCATAGCATCATCAGCAAACAGCCGCACATTGCTATCCACCCTATCCAAAAGATCGTTTATGTAGATAGAAAACAACAGCGGACCTACCACACTTCCCTGGGGCACTCCAGATGATACCCTCACCTCCGATGAACACTCACCAACGAGGACGACGTACATGAACGTTCAGACATGAGCAGGCGTCGTGGCATGGAATCAGTGTCTCGGTATTAACCTAGTTTTTGTTTTTCACTAGATTTCTCTGTAGCGTTACATTATTTCAGTAGATGGGAAAGCGTAGGGCTATGACCAGATGTAGTGTAGCAAATGCACGCTGTTGCTTGCACTGACCTTGATGAGCGACCATCGCCACTCCGGTGGGTATTTGGTCAACACGAAGCTGAACACGTTGCCCACGATGGGGATAGTCGACTCTGTAACACAAGACGGCAGCGTCAGCTTGATACGAGAAATTAGTAAACACTGAGTAACATTCCGCATTACACAAGAACAGCACACTTCGTATTTACAACGAAACGAGAGGGCTTTAGAATGTATATAGTATATACAGGGTTATTAATGAATACCTCCAGGATTTTAGTGGAGAGAACATGTGCTTAATTCACATTACAGTTTCTCAATACGAACACTGATTGAGATCCAGCAAAACTGAACACTTCCGTTCAGTTCACAGAAATCGCAGACACGAACTGCCCGGAAGTGACGACAGTAACTTCTTCTGGATATCTGTTCATTGGATTGCCCATCTGCAGTTCGTTGCGACAATACGGAGCAAATTGTTCAAATGGGTCTGAGCACTGTGGGACTTAACATCTATGGTCATGAGTCCCCTAGAACTTATAACTACTTAAACCTAACTAACCTAAGGACATCACACAACACCCAGTCATCAAGAGGCAGAGAAAATCCCTGACCCCGCCGGGAATCGAACCCGGGACAATACGGAGCAGTTGGTTATTCTGCATGTCCTGACACACCTGCCCACCAGTGCAACTACGCCAGGGCGTGTGTTACGAATCGAAATGCTGCATACACAGGATATCGAGATGATCTGTCCACTGATGTACGTCTTTTTTGTATGTTTTATAGTTTACGCGCAATCGTCCTTTGAAACCAGGAGGTATGTACCAATAAGCCTGTAAAGACGATAAAATCGGACGGTTTCCTATGTTTGGAAGGTATCTCCGATAGAGCTGTTAGGTAGCTCTTTGTAAAAAGAAAGAGAACAGGTCGAAGAGTACAGATTAGACGAATGGCTAATCTGTAGTTATCTTGAGCATTCGTTCGTGTATGGATATTTGTGGAGCACCTGTACTTCGACAATGGATCAATTGATTATGACCATAAAATATTAAAAATCTACAGAGTGGTCATAAACATTCTGGAAAGCTTGAAAGGGTATTTCAGGGAAGGTTCTCTTCAGAAGTAACTGTTAAAGAAATTTCGATACGTTTCGCCGTTTCTGAATTAATTAGCATTGAAGTTAGTCAATCAGACCGCGCGAAAATTCAAGCAGCTCGTGAGAGACGTTGTCGTTAAGCGTGTTCTTCATTTGGTTTCCTAAAACCGAACAACAAAGCGCTGCAAAAGTTCGACATGGGGTGGTAGTAAGGATCGTATCCAAGCAAAAGCCCGAGCACCCTCGTGCGCTGTCGTCTACACTATGAGAGCGACTGACACTACCTGTATCCCGCAAGCCGCTTCAGTTTCATGCGCAACGGGCTAATTGGCTAACTTCAGTGCTAATTAACTCGGAAGCGACGCAAAGTACCTATTTTTTTTCTTGTCAGTTATTTCTCAGCACAGCCTTCCGTGCAACACCCTCAAAAGCTTTTCAGACTTGCACGTACATTCAACAGGTTATGATGTGCGTTACACATTGTTCGTTTTGAACTGTTAATGAGCGTACAATATATTATGGATTAGATGCAGAAGAGTTTCCAAGGTTTCCAAGGGTGCATGTGGTGGCTGAGACAGACCCACCAAGTGTAGCTTTGCAAAACTAACAAGGGCCAGCGTTATTCTAGGACACGCTTTGTTGAGAGCTGTTGCTATGGTTCATGAAATTATACTTATCAGATACCAGCAGTATTTATCTCATAGGGAACAATAAAAATATCACAATTTGTCATTTAATTGTTTACAGTGCGCATAGTTTTCTGGTATCTAAGGAAATATAATGCTGATAAACGTAAAATTAATAACGGTATACACTACTGAGCCCAGTCGTTGGTAGGTTCCCGAAGGAGTGTGCACCGGGTGTCTCCGCACAGGTCACGTAATTCCAGTAAATTACGTGCTGGGGGTTTGTGAATGCAGAGCTAGCACTCGACGACGTACCAGGTGTGTTCCGTCGGGTTCAGATCAGGCGAGTTTGGTGACCAACACATCAGCTTTCCGTCATGCCCCTCAAACCACGGGCATTTAACCTGCTGAAATGTGCCATAGCCGTCGAGGAAGACATGAAGTATGAAAGGATCCAAGTGATCCGCATTACATTCACTTAGTCCCCAGTTGAGATGGTACCTTCCATTACTACTACAGATCCCTTTGAAACCATATGAATGTCCCCATAACATAACACTGCCCCCACTGGCTTGCGTGCGGGGCGCAGTGCGTGTTTCGAATAGCTGTTTGTTTCAAATAGCCGTTTGCGTATAAGTAGATTTAGGTGTATCAGGACACGACTATCGACCTGAAACAACAAATGTTATTCGTCCGAGCCGGCGACACGTTTCCATCGATCCACGGTCGAAACTCTGTAATCCCGTGCCCAATGCCATCGTAACTGACGGTTTCGTTGAGGCAACATGGGCCCACGTAGCGTTCATCTACTACGGAATCCCATGTTCTACGGTGTATGCTGAACGGTGTTCTCCGAAACGCTTGTGTCTACACCTGCATCGTACTCAGTCGTCAGATTATCATACGGCACCTCCTATCGCACTTACAGAGCAGGTGGGCTTCCGACCTCCACGTTCTGTGATGAGGCGCGTACGTCCAACGCATTGTCGCCAATCGCAGTTTCATCGACCTCAAACGATTCCCACTGATGCTTCCGAGAGTACCACGTTAACACCCAACTAGCTTCGCCTTTACCGAAACCCTCGGTTTCAAGCACCTCACCGTAATAGTGTGCCCTTTGTCAATGTCCTTAAGTCAGCGGATTTCCCCGTTTGCCTCCCTTATCGTCGATAGAAGATTTCCTACTCGTCTACGCTCGCTTATGTAGCGGCACTAATATGCCTCGTTCAGTCTTTTGGTGAGCCAAGGCAACACAATCCTGAAAGTGACCTACAGTGAAAAGCGGACAACTTGAACAGCGACCGTTGTGGTGGTAAACTTACGCGCCAAATCTTCTGTTGCTTGCATTTCAGTATCTTTTAATTTGTGTACCCAAAACAAAATATGATAGGCCCTATAGTTTACAAAAATACTGCTGTTTATCTTTCGGAAAACAGAAGATAGAGCCGGCTGGAGTGGCCGAGCGGTTCTAAGTGCTGCAGTCTAGAACCGCGCGACCGCTACGGTCGCAGGTTCGAATCCTGCCGTGGGCATGGATGTCTGTGATGTCCTTAGGTTAGTTAGATTTAAGTAGTTCTAAGTTCTAGGGGACTGATGACCTCAGAAGTTAAGTCCCATAGTGCTCAGAGCCATTTTGAACAGAAGATAGATGAAGCAGCACCATCTTTCAGCCTTCTGCAATTTACATGGTTCACAAGAAAACAGCTCTCCTCGAAAAGTTCCGAAAATAAATTTTTTTTCTGTCGGTGAGAACGCTTCCCTCCGGAGAGCATTCTATCTTTTTTTTTTCAAAAGCTGCGTTTTTGTTGTTGTCGACACCTTTATCAGACAAGTGCGTTAACATGCGAAACATCTAAAAAGATCTCCCTACCTGTGAACGGTAATATTGGATCTTTTCTCGAATTTATTTATGCAGTAAACGGTGTGCATCTCTCCACCAGTTTTCTTCACGTAAAGTGGACTGTGTACACAGAACAATTACTACTAACAAATACAGTGTATAACTTATACTGTATATAACCCCCGATAAGGACGTAATTCACCTTCTGTGTCCTTAAAAGTCACAATACACTTCTACTTAACGGACTGTTACCACAACAATGGTTCAAAATGTCTCACGACTGCAGTGCGCTCGCTGAGCCTCAAGATTTTTTGCAAGGTCTTTGCAGTGGGCAGTCGTGGTAATGTTCTGCATCATCAGTGTACGATACCTGCAGAATTAACAGCGGCGTCCTTCAACAATAAAAATATACATTCTTAAAACTTTGAGACGCTGGGTTAGTATTAGCGGGGCAGAATGCAGCAATAGTAGCGCTGCACTGCGGGAATATCACCGACAAAAACAGCTGCAAAGAGAACCCATGTCAGTAACGGGCTAAAGAATATGATGAAGAAATTCGAAGAAACAGATGAATTAGGTGGTACATGGAGATGGCCCGCTCCCATGGCAGTTGTTGATGAAATTTCTGTAGTTATAGCTGACACTGTAGTACGTGCCTCAGATTCTGTAGCCAGTGCTGGAGTTGTGTCACGAGAATTCTCTCTCCCGTGGTCAACAGTTCCAAAAATTTGCAGTGCATTTTACAATTGTAGCCCTACAAGACTCAGAATGTGCACCAAATGAAGCCTCAAGATAGGCTACAACACCTTCGTTTTGGGCACGCAAGGGAATGGGTGACATTTAGCTGGGAAATATTCTTTGGACGGTCTAGGTACATTTCACTCTGCACAGTGCCGTGAATCCACAGAACTGTCATATGCAGGGCTCCTCTCCACCACATCCTTCTACATCTACACCTACATGGATACTCTGAACATCACATTTAAGTGCCTGGCAGAGGGTTCATCGAACCACCTTCACCATTCTCTATTATTCCAATCTCGTATAGCGTGCGGAAAGAACGTCGACTTCATTCAGCTAATGTGGCTGTGTGGTGTGGTTTCACTAGCTCCTTCGTCATCGGTCAGTTTCTTTCCGAGATGACACCTCGGGGGGCTGTTAGTTGTACAGTGACATGTGCGTATTGTAAGGATCTCCTTGTGCAGCATTTGATTCCAGCTTTCCAAGAGCGCAACTGTGTCCGCACAATTATTTTCAGGCAAGATGGG
This sequence comes from Schistocerca gregaria, assembly GCF_023897955.1. Lineage (NCBI taxonomy): Eukaryota > Metazoa > Arthropoda > Insecta > Orthoptera > Acrididae > Schistocerca > Schistocerca gregaria. The sequence continues at coordinate 428,828,416 of NC_064922.1, forward strand.
GTGACACCACGTATCACTTGCCAAGTCAAAGATTAACTTCATGGAACTTTCGCTAATGACTGCGTCATCTTTAGGTATTTTCAAGATGTGTGGCCTTCCTGCTCCCCCAACCTAAATCCATGTGACTTCTGGTTGTGAGTATATCTGAAAGATCTTGTCTATGAAGGATGTACCCAGTATCTTCCAGATCTGAAGGATAGCACATGACGACATATAGCTTTTATTACCCCTGATATGCTGTGAGCAACTGTCGACCATGCCGAGCTATGGACGCAGACTGTTGCTGAGTCGGGATATCATGCTGAACACTTGTCTTAACTTCTGAGCATATCCTAATAAACGTGTCAGAACCATCGTTATCATATGTTTGACCGTTCCTCCCCTTTTTCCGCAAGCACCGATACGCTGTGACTGCCGACGTTATTTCTGGTGGAAGAGCTTTTTTTTTTCAGCTTACTCCGCGAGCGCAACGATTAATGAACAGATCTACGGTGTTTCCGCATCCTGCAATGTATACAGCCCGCTCTGCAGCACGCGGGACACCATCAGTTTAATTATAAACACCCGTTGTGTGTTGATAACGCATCAGAGACCCTATATCACCGATTACTGCGCCTACATTTAGACAGTCTGGTCTGCCTAGTCGAATCCGATAAGAATTTTGAAACGGTTTTGTGGTTTTAGTGATAAGAAAATTCACAGAATGATTCCTAACTTAACAAATGTCATAACCTGATACCGTGAGCAATATTCTCCATGTCTCCTGACGAAATGCAGCTAAATATTTATTTTCTACCTTTCTGATGATATTACCGATAAGCGTAATCGTTTTCACCATCATAAACATTAGCGACTTACTAAATCTTAGAATGAAAAGGTTTATCTCTAAACATTTTTACTTTTAAAATGATGAAAGATACATGATTATTTATCTTTTATGAGTGTCTTATTAAACCACAAACTAATGAGTTAAACAGACAAATGGTATTGCTTATTTCGAACAACCTTTTCTTATACACTCCTGCAAATTGAAATAAGAACACCGTGAATTCATTGTCCCAGGAAGGGGAAACTTTATTGACACATTCCTGGGGTCAGATACATCACACGATCACACTGACAGAACCACAGGCACATAGACACAGGCAACAGAGCATGAACAATGTCGGCACTAGTACAGTGTATATCCATCTTTCGCAGCAATGCAGGCTGCTATTCTCCCATGGAGACGATTGTAGAGATGCTGGATGTACTCCTGTGGAACGGCTTGCCATGCCATTTCCACCTGGCGCCTCAGTTGAGACCAGCGTTCGTGCTGGACGTGCAGACCGCGTGAGACGACGCTTCATCCAGTCCCAAACATGCTCAATGGGGGACAGATCCGGAGATCTTGCTGGCCAGGGTAGTTGACTTACACCTTCTAGAGCACGTTGGGTGGCACGGGATACATGCGGACGTGCATTGTCCTGTTGGAACAGCAAGTTCCCTTGCCGGTCTAGGAATGGTAGAACGATGGGTTCGATGACGGTTTGAATGTACCGTGCACTATTCAGTGTCCCCTCGACGATCACCAGAGGTGTACGGCCAGTGTAGGAGATTGCTCCCCACACCATGATGCCGGGTGTTGCCCTGTGTGCCTCGGTCGTATGCAGTCCTGATTGTGGCGCTCACCTGCACGGCGCCAAACACGCATACGACCATCATTGGCACCAAGGCAGAAGCGACTCTCATCGCTGAAGACGACATGTCTCCATTCGTCCCTCCATTCACGCCTGTCGCGACACCACTGGAGGCGGGCTGCACGAAGTTGGGGCGTGAGCGGAAGACGGCCTAACGGTGTGCAGGACCGTAGCCCAGCTTCATGGAGACGGTTGCGAATGGTCCTCGCCGATACCCCAGGAGCAACAGTGTCGATAATTTGCTGGGAAGTGGCGGTGCGGTCCCCTACGGCACTGCGTAGGATCCTACCGTCTTGGCGTGCATCCGTGCGTCGCTGCGGTCCGGTCCCAGGTCGACGTGCAAGTGCACCTTCCGCCGACCACTGGCAACAACATCGATGTACTGTGGAGACCTCACGCCCCACGTGTTGAGCAATTCGGCGGCACGTCCACCCGGCCTCCCGCATGCCCACTATACGCCCTCGCTCAAAGTCCGTCAACTGCACATACGGTTCACGTCCACGCTGTCGCGGCATGCTACCAGTGTTAAAGACTGCGATGGAGCTCCGTATGCCACGGCAAACTGGCTGACACTGACGGCGGCGGTGCACAAATGCTTCGCAGCTAGCGCCATTCGACGGCCAACACCGCGGTTCCTGGTGTGTCCGCTGTGCCGTGCGTGTGATCATTGCTTGTACAGTCCTCTCGCAATGTCCGGAGCAAGTATGATGGGTCTGACACACCGGTGTCAATGTGTTCTTTTTTCCATTTCCAGGAGTGTAGAATGATGGAACAAATTTCTTTGCATCGCGAGAGCTACCCACAACTCCTCCTCAAGAAAGAAACCTATGTACATTTTTCGCTAGACACTTGTTACAAAATATGAGAAGGACTTCTAAATGGTTCAAATGGCTCTGAGCACTATCGGACTTAACATCGGTGGTCATCAGTCCCCTAGAACGTAGAACTACTTAAACCTAACTAACCTAAGGACATCACACACAACCATGCCCGAGGTAGGATTCGAACCTGTGACAGTAGCAGTCGCGCGTTTCCGGACTGAGCGCCTAGAACCGCTAGACCACCGCGGCCGGCGGAGGACTTCAGGATGAAAATGCTTTGTGTCTGAAAACTGACACTAATAATAATATTAAAATGAATAATAATAATAATAATAATAATACAGTGTAAGTCCTACAGCAGATTAGTACCCACTACATAGTTTCTGTTGTGTTATTTCGTTTATCTGTTACGAAGTGAACAATAAAGCTATTTATGGCCCATTGCAGGAGCTACTCACACCTCGCAGAAGGCATTCTCGTGAGATATTTAAGCATAAGTAACGTCTATGTCTCAGTTTTACTGTCTTAGATGTATGGTACAAAGTAGATAGTAAGTTTGTAGCCGGCGAAATATTTGAGGAAAACGTTGTTCATAACTTCGTTTAACAAACTGTATGCTCCACCGCATTATGTCTATTTAACACTAGTATTTAGCAAATGTAATTATTAGTAACTTACGTATTCAGTATTAGAGTCTTACGAAATAGTGATAACAATAATGATCTTTTAAAAATAATTTTTGTGACCGAGACACAATCGAACCCTTCTGTTTCTACCCATCATAAAAGTTCATGTTGTTTATAGCGGGGTAATAACTCCCAGGTTGGGGACCGCTAACCTAGGAAGTACTGTGAAGATACACTCCTGGAAATGGAAAAAAGAACACATTGACACCGGTGTGTCAGACCCACCATACTTGCTCCGGACACTGCGAGAGGGCTGTACAAGCAATGATCACACGCACGGCACAGCGGACACACCAGGAACCGCGGTGTTGGCCGTCGAATGGCGCTAGCTGCGCAGCATTTGTGCACCGCCACCGTCAGTGTCAGCCAGTTTGCCGTGGCATACGGAGCTCCATCGCAGTCTTTAACACTGGTAGCATGCCGCGACAGCGTGGACGTGAACCGTATGTGCAGTTGACGGACTTTGAGCGAGGGCGTATTGTGGGCATGCGGGAGGCCGGGTGGACGTGCCGCCGAATTGCTCAACACGTGGGGCGTGAGGTCTCCACAGTACATCGATGTTGTCGCCAGTGGTCGGCGGAAGGTGCACGTGCCCGTCGACCTGGGACCGGACCGCAGCGACGCACGGATGCACGCCAAGACCGTAGGATCCTACGCAGTGCCGTAGGGGACCGCACCGCCATTTCCCAGCAAATTAGGGACACTGTTGCTCCTGGGGTATCGGCGAGGACCATTCGCAACCGTCTCCATGAAGCTGGGCTACGGTCCTGCACACCGTTAGGCCGTCTTCCGCTCACGCCCCAAATTCGTGCAGCCCGCCTCCAGTGGTGTCGCGACAGGCGTGAATGGAGGGACGAATGGAGACATGTCGTCTTCAGCGATGAGAGTCGCTTCTGCCTTGGTGCCAATGATGGTCGTATGCGTGTTTGGCGCCGTGCAGGTGAGCGCCACAATCAGGACTGCATACGACCGAGGCACACAGGGCCAACACCCGGCATCATGGTGTGGGGAGAGATCTCCTACACTGGCCGTACACCTCTGGTGATCGTCGAGGGGACACTGAATAGTGCACGGTACATCCAAACCGTCATCGAACCCATCATTCTACCATTCCTAGACCGGCAAGGCAACTTGCTGTTCCAACAGAACAATGCACGTCCGCATGTATCCCGTGCCACCCAACGTGCTCTAGAAGGTGTAAGTCAACTACCCTGGCCAGCAAGATCTCCGGATCTGTCCCCCATTGAGCATGTTTGGGACTGGATGAAGCGTCGTCTCACGCAGTCTGCACGTCCAGCACGAACGCTGGTCTCAACTGAGGCGCCAGGTGGAAATGGCATGGCAAGCCGTTCCACAGGACTACATCCAGCATCTGTACGATCGTCTCCATGGGAGAATAGCAGCCTGCATTGCTGCGAAAGGTGGATATACACTGTACTAGTGCCGACATTGTGCATGCTCTGTTGCCTGTGTCTATGTGCCTGTGGTTCTGTCAGTGTGATCATGTGATGTATCTGACCCCAGGAATGTGTCAATAAGTTTCCCCTTCCTGGGACAATGAATTCACGGTGTTCTTATTTCAATTTCCAGGAGTGTAGATACAAAATTATCCCCACTGGAATGTTGCTGCTCACAGAAACAGGGGGTCAACTTCTGCTAGAATTTTCTATATTGATCACTGAACAAAGCATCGTGCAGCTTACTCATGTTACCCAAAGTTGTATTAGACAGAATATCACAGCTTCACAGATATCAGTGCTTGAGAAATTTGCTACAGCTTTGCGTATACCTGAACGCCGTGGCCAAGGTTATGGGAAACAACCCCTTTAAATCGTTATGTCTACGGGAGAAATCCGGCAAGCACCTTTCTGTACCACTATTGCAGAAAGCGGGAGTCTTGCAGTTTTACACCTTTGGAAAACAACGTAGGCTTGTAGGTTTTGAAGATACTACTACAATCTGAGATAAAGTTTTATTTCTTTCTTTTTAGGGTTCCCTGCCTCAGTCTGCGAAAGCGGAACCCTTATAGGATTGATTTGTTGTCCGTCTGCCTGTTTGTCTACCTATCCATCTGTCAGTCCGACTGTTAAGAACACTTTTTTCTCAGGAGCGGGAAGATGTATGATGTTAAAACTTATGACAAATACTAACGTGTACGTTCACTTGGCGGTAAAAAAATTTTAAGCTTCTGAGTAAATATAATCAAACTATTCGGCCATTTATGTCACATATTTTGACACTCGAAGCTCACTTATCAAAACCTGTTCGGTGCTTACCTTTAACGTAGAACTATACAATCTAGAAAGAAGCAAGATTTCACAGTACAAGTAACGGAAAAAAATTCAAAAATTATTAATTTTAATTATATAACAAGAAAAATAATTTTTTGTTATTTTTATCTGTCTATTTGTCCGTCTGTTAAGACCTCATTTTCTCTTGAACAGGTTGGCTGATTAAGTTCAAATATATGTCACGTAGTGAGGCCTATGATCCATTGGCGGTGGAAAAATTTTAAGCATAAAAGTCAATGTAGTCAAAAGATATGGCCATTTATGTCACATATTTTGATACTTGCAAGCTCATACATCAAAACGTGAAGGACATTTCCCGTTGACCTACAATCACGAATTTGGGGAAGTTACAAGGTTCCACAGTACAAGTAAAAAATCCTAAAATTGTTCAATTGTAATCATATCACAAAAATATCTATTTGCCATTAGAACATAGACTGCACTCATCATCTTCTGAAAGCATAATAGGCGAACATTATTGCCTAGAAATATAAAATGTTAAATTGTAGTCATGTTTTGGTAAGTAAATAAAACATATTTTATTAACTCTTGTCTGTTTACATCTATAAACTGAAATCCCCTACTCGCTTCTTGTCTGGGATAGTCTTAGGAACTACTTAGATGTTTTGATACGGTTTTGAAAATCCCTGGACCGATATCTTGCCAGTCGATAACAGGCAAATATCGTTGAAATTATCGATTCCCAGGATGGAAGTTATACATTCAGTTTGTACGGAACAGTCAGTGGGCGAGTCCGACTCGCACTTGGCTAATTTCTCATTTTATTTTCACATCGAAGACAGTATTTCAGTAGTATAGGTTTTGTGTTTTTTTCTGTACACGCTCTTTAACTGCCTGTTATCGAATTATTATTTCTCTTTTTGTGCTGTTTATTAAAACGTTAATTCATTTGGAAAAAAATTTCTATTCGCGTAAAATTGTATGTTTACGTGAGAAACTTAAAACATGAGAGAGACGAGCTTTAAAATGAATCGATAGGCCGCTATATGAAGCGGCAACAGAGGAGTCAGAAGAGAAGTTGGGAGACTACTGTTGCGGGCGGGCGAAGAAATAGCGTATTTATAGCAGCATCTTTATGGCTCAAATGGCTCTGAGCACTCTGGGACTCAACTGCTGTGGTCCTTAGTCCCCTAGAACTTAGAACTACTTAAACCTAACTAACCTAAGGACATCACACACATCCATGCCCGAGGCAGGATTCGAACCTGCGACCGTAGCAATCGCACGGTTCCGGACTGCGCGCCTAGAACCGCGAGACCACCGCAGCATCTTTATACATTCTTTTTCGTGAATAACGCAGACTGTATGTAAAGGACGTAAAGATCACAGCGATTCTTGTTATAAATTATTACGTCAGAAAGTAATAAATGGAAACGTACATCAGTAAAGTGGACGGACAGGTTTGCAAAGCGATTTGATTTAGATGCATAGCGCAGACTGTGACATTACGATATGAACGTATCGATGTGCATCTTGTCATGGACTAATATTTCACAAGGCAATTTGAAACCTACAATGGTCGAATGAGTTTGCTAAGTGCTTTGTTTTCGAAGCACAGCAAAGTCTGTGAAGCTAAATCTACTGAAGTGTTCCTTGTCATGAACTATCCTTTCACGAAATAATTTGACAAATAATGTTTGCACAAAGAAGTAAAGTGTTTACTAACAAGGGAACCTCCCCATCGCACTCCCCTCAGATTTAGTTATAAGTTGGCACAGTGGATAGGCCCTGAAAAACTGAACACAGATGAATCGAGAAAACAGGAAGACGTTGTGTGGAACTATGAAAGAAATAAGCTAAATATACAAACTGAGTAGTCCATGCACAACATAGGCAACAACAAGGAGAGTGTGAGCTCAGGAGCGCCGTGGTCCCGTGGTTAGCGTGAGCAGCTGCGGAACGAAAGTTTGTTGGTTCAAGTATTCCCTCGAGTGTAAAGTTTGATTTTTTATTTTCAGACAAAATTAGTGTGGGAGTAAACGTGATTACCATTCTTCCAGGTTGTACACCCCTTGAGCAACCGTTATATGTGTTTGGTTTTCGGCAAGTGAAATACTTTGTGAAAAGATTCTATGATTTTGCGAAGCGGCGCAGGTACACAGAGCAGTATTGTTTCCGTGATCGTGTGTAAATTATCAAAGGTCAGGCACTCACACATAATCAACTTCGCTCTCCAGATTTCAAGGACATGTTCAGATTTGCTTGGACATATGCAGTATTTGACGGTCTACACACGGAAAAATTTGAAAACGTTAAAAACATATGTTTTGACAGAGCACAGGGAAAACTGTGTGACTGTGAAACTGTTGCATTCATTTCTTGCAGTTTATGTGACAAACTCTTATGTTTTCATTACTTTTTTGGGATTGATTATCACATCCACAAGGAAACCTAATTCGGGCAAGGTAGAAGAATCTTTTTACCCACTCGCCAAGTGTACAAGTTAGGTGGGTCGACAACATATTCCTGTCATGTGACGCACATGCATCACCAGTGTCGTATAGAATATATCAGACGTGTTTTCCTTCGGAGGAATCGGTTGACCTATGATCTTGCAATCAAATGTTTTCGGTTCCCATTGGAGAGGCACGTCCTTTCGTCTACTAATCGCACGGTTTTGCGGTGCGGTCGCAAAACACAGACACTAAAATTATTACAGTGAACAGAGACGTCAATTTCAAAATCAGAAAGGACAATTTTGCGAAAATAAAGAAAGTAAATTTTTCGCTCGAGGGAAGACTTGAACCAACGACCTCTCGATCCTCAGCTGCTCACGCCAACCAAGGGACCACGGCTTTCCTACGCGCACACCCTCCTTGATGTTGCCTATGTTACGCATGGACTACTCAGTTTCTATATTTTGCTAATTTTTTTCATAGTTCCACACGATTTCTTCCTGTTTTCTCGATTGATCTGTGTTCTGTTTTTCAAGGCCCATCCACAGCGCCAACTTATAACTAAATCTGAGGGGGGTGCGATGGGGATGTTCCCTTGTAAGTAGACTGTTTATGACACTGAGCTCGTGCTGTGAACTACAAATATGAATGTACTGAAGTGCGTCTCGTCATTAACAAATATCTCTGAAAAAATATAAAAGCTGCAATGTTCAAACAGTGGTGAGAAACGTTTATTAAGTGCAGTGACGTTAGTAGACATTAAGTTTTTCTGTCTAAAGGACCTCTCTTCTACGTCGCGGGCAACTGGTACTTCATAAACGGTAAGACTGTAAATAAAGCATTCTGTAGTGCATGCTCTACGGGTGTCCATTTTCAAGAGGGCAATTACAGAGCTAATTCTTGATGAGAATTACAGTAATATGGTTTATGGGCCGCCAACGTGGAATGACGAGCCAAGTGTTTCTTCACAGGACATTATGACTCTTAGCAGGCTCTCCTCTAATCAGTCCGTTACAAAGACCCTTGTTTAACAAATATATATATTACATATGTACTTCTCATTGTTGTCACATTTGTCACATAATAACTTAATTCTTGAATGTTTTAAATTACGCTATCAGTAAATTCGAAAGACAATAGTGAAACTAATTTCTTGTACTAAACGCTTTTTCATGGCAAAGTATAATATATTTACAAATACTTTCTGTTTTGACATTGTTTGTAGTCTTGCACCATTCACATGTGCTACACATTCATTCACACTGATCCAAAATTTTCCATCTTATATTTTGTTCATATTTTACTGCATGTTGATATGTATTTGGGGTGTTTGTTTATGTTACTCCTTTCCTTTGCACATTTATTCAAATTTTAAGTCAAATTATGTGTTGCTTTATACAATCTATTTCAATATTAAAGATCTATTACTGATTTTATTTATTTTTATAGACAGAAGAAGTATATGTGAATATAGAGTGTTCAATGGGTGTAAGTGCAGATATTTTTATACATAGTATCTTAATATGTACACATATCAGTGTGTTGGTTGTTTTTGCTCTGTCTAACAGTCTTTTCACAGATACATCACAAACATTATGACCTCAAGTTTCCTGCACAGTCATAACTGCACAGTAAGCAGACTACTCCTCTCAGTTTAGGCTACTTGTTCTGCATCCAAGTGTCCACACTGCAGCACCTGAGCTGCTGCCCAGGAGAAACTAAGAGTTAATGGCTTGTTTTTGCCACATGTATTTGGAGGTACTAACTAGCCTAAAAACATATTACTTCTAACAGCTATAATTATTAGTCTGCAAATGATGTAGGTACTGACATAATGTTGTTCAGTACACTGTCCTCAGTCATCGATAGAAGTGTCTGTAACTATACCCATTACACCCCGTACATGGTTTATTACAATGTCTGGCTTCATTGTTTTGTAAAACATCACTCCAACATATTTTGATAAGACAACTAACAAAGTTTCAAGTGACAGTTGACTATGAAGCCCTAAGTAGGTCTTAGTGTCTTTATCCATTTGGGACATTCCTTCATCTCATACATGGAGATGCCATGGCATCAACTGAAGTATCTCTCATGGCTGCGACCTCACTCACTTGCAGAGATGTGCAGCATGTGAGACAAATTACATGACGTGTTGCTTCAAAGTTTAGCTAGGAAATGCTTATTGGTGGAACTGGAAAATTTTCTGCAGCACTACACTTGGTAAAGTTTGCTAGGCTTATTTTGAGCACAGCGACAGGGTTAAATATGATAATGTCCCAGTACAATGTTTAAAGACCTGTAACCATCTAACTACATTCAGAGCAGTTGCGAGATTGGACTATTGGGCTGGAAAACATTTATCGCTAGTACTCAATACACTGGCTCTAACCAGTTTCAGTAACGTCCATCACTAAATATCACAAAGAGAATAGAGGATAACTCTTCCAAAATCACTAAGGATCATGAACTACCTACTGCTGAAACTGTGAAAGTTTGGAAAGAACACCATCGCTTCAGAGGACCTACAAACTAGAAGAGATGCTGGCCCATCCCACAACAACTTCCACAAATTGTTAAAACATTTTGGCCTTTTAACCAGTCAGCCTCAGGAGTAGAATGAAAGCATTCCCATTGGTCATTTCTTTCCCCCACTATCCTCACCTAACTCATCTGAGAAGTCCTGCCACCAGCCAAGGTTTTTCATCAGTTCGTTTCCAACAGACGTTAGAAAACAGCTTCTGTCATGAGACAGTTTCTAGCCCTTGACCCAGATAAGTAGGCTCTGTTCGCAACTCACCGATTAACGAAAGACCATTCCCATACAGGCTGGACAAAGCTGTGCTCATGTTTCCTGAACAGTCAACACGGCACTGCCACGGTGTGACCAGGAATGATGTTACTCATTTAACTTGATTTCAGACCAGTTCAGTATTTATTTTTACAGACGTAGAGTCCTAAATCTCATTCCAATAAAAATATTGTAATTCGCCTTTAAGTGGCACAAAGTAGTTTCTGCCCGCACTTCACTTCTCTTTCTTGACATTACATTTTTTTTCTCTCCTTATTCTCTTTTCTTTTACATTTCTTCCATGACTTTCTGTTCTTTACATTACTTTCCTTACGTTATTTTTTACATTACTTTCCTTAGTTTCTATTCCTTACACTTCTTTCCTTACTTTCTTTTCTTTGTGTTGCGTTGCCTTACTACCCTTTCTTCCTTTATTTTACATTTCTTTCGTTACTGCACTTTCTTTACAGTTGTTCCCTTACTTTCATTTCTTTACACTTCTTTCTGCTCTTTCGTTTCTTTGCATTCCTTCCCTTACTTTCGTTTCTTTATACTTCTTTACTTACTTTAACTTCCTTGCATTTCTTTCCCCCCTTTTATTTCTTAACTTTATTTTCTTTTCATTTCTTTCTTTACTTTCTTTCCTTTACATTCATTTTCTTTCCATTTCAGTACATTCCAACTCATTCCTTTCCTTTACATCTGAGTACATTCCTTTCCATTACAGTTCAGCATATTCGATTTCATTCCGCTTCATTAATTTCCTATACATTTCAATAGATTAGAATACAGTCCTTTTCTTTTTTTGGCTTTTTTTGTTTCTATTCTTGTCATTTCTTTTCTGCAGCTCTACATGATTGTTGAGCTATTACTGGCCAAGTCTGTACCACCTGTCGATGAAGACCCTCTTGAAACATTCCAGTACTGTGAAAGGAGGGTTTCTGTGGAGACGAGCCACAAGTTACAACTTTCCCTGAGCGTTCTCCATTAGGGTCTTGTTAGCAGATAGCACAGGATATTCCATTTGTTTGGTTGTGGCTTCTGCAGGAAGATGTTCTCGAAGTGGGCGTAGTGTTTTCATTCATAATCACACTAAAAAACAGATCCACGTCCGAAATTTCGACTTCAGGGCTGGATAGTAGGTCAGAGAATGCTGTCTCTATACTACATAGCCTTCAAATTGCCCTAGATAGTGAAAAGAGGCGTCCATCGTACGTAAATATTACCAACACAGAGCATGGGTGACCCACCTGCCAGCTGCACATGTAAACGGCTCCATTACGCAACTGCTGTATATGGCGATTTCCTGTTGTCAAAAGAATGCTGAGAAAGTGATCCCTGATACAAAAGAAGCAACTTATTGAACAGATAAGACCCACCTTCGTGGATACGAAAAACCATTGAAGTCCATATTATTAGGAAGGAAAGTTGCTACTGACCATATGGCAGAGATACTGAGTCGCGATAGGCATAACAAAAAGATTCCCACAATTGTAGCTTTTAGCCATTAAAGTCTTTGTCATCAATACACACACATACACACAAGCACAGACACACACACACACAGACACACACACACACACACACACACACACACACACACACACACACACACACACACTCACGCAAACGCAGCTTGCATACACGTCTGCAGTGTGTGTGTGTGTGTGTGTGTGTGTGTGTGTGTGTGTGTGTGTGTGTGTGTGTGTATTGCTGATAAAGGCCTCAATGGCCGGAAGCTATAATTCTGTGAATCTTTTTGTTGTGCCTATTGCGATTCAGCATCTTCGCTAAATAGTGAGCAGCAACTTTCCTTCCTAATATTGTTACATTTCATCCTGGATTTCCCATTGTTTGGAGTCAATTGTAGTGAGATGAGTAACAAAGTTTCGCATGATGATTACCCAACAAATCCCAGATGATGCTTCATATTCTTACTCATTTGCTTGATTTTAGTTCTGTCCAGCATTCCTCTTCACCGTTGTAATGCACTGATGTTACTTCCTATAAATTATTTTAAATAAGTTTACAACAGAAAGAACTTGTTTCTATGAAAAACCGGTTTCTCTTTCTTTTTTTATTAACTTTTCTCTTTTATTTTCCTTCTTTTCTATTCTTTTTGTCTTTATTTTTTCCTTTCTTTTCTTTTTTTCTTCCTTTCTCCTCTATTTATTTTTTCTCCTAACTCATTTTCCCTATTTTCTCTTCTCTGAGTTTCCTTATTTTCTCTTTCCTATTTATTTCTCTTTCCAAGTTTCTGTTTCTTCCTATTTCTTTTTGCTGTTTTTTCCTGTTTATTATTTTATTTATGTCATTTTTCTTATTTTCTGTTCTTCCCTTTTTCCCTTTTCTGTTTATCCTGCTTTTGATTTTTTGTGTTTTTCGTTTTCTTTCCTTGTCTTCTATTTCTCTAACTTTTGGACTTTGCATGTCAATATCACATTAGATGGATACGCCATATTCAGCGAGTATTTACTATTGCATGATATGCGAGAAAGAATTGTCAGAGCGTGTGCTTCGAAGTGATAAAGAATACCACTCAATAAACGATAAGAAGATCGCAACACTGCATTGATACCACTGGTCATCACTTCGAACACCTTCCATAAATGGACGTTCATGCCACCTTTGTGACCTTCGTTGACCTGAAAAGACCTTACTGTTAAACATCAGTGGATTTGTCTCGATAGCCGCTATCAGAAAATAAATAACAAACTATAGCATCCCATTTAAAAAAAAACCAAGTTGACGTTGGAGCGACCCCACCGAGCAACAAAAAACCAATACATTATGGCCTGCATTGTCGCATGCATCTTTTGTCCCACAAACGTTTCAGCTACTATCATACTTTCGGAGTTATTCTCTGTGGCAGTAGTTAGTGACTCACCCTATATAGCTATGGCAGACAGTCAAATACGGTATTTTCTTATTCAGATGTATCTTTATCAGTTGAATACCCACTGTTCTACTGTCCAAATTTTCTTATCAGAAATTCTCTGACAGAAACTGATCGAGTATTTGTAAAAATGTGGGCGCTTCTTTCGTCCTCAATTATTTGATGTGTTGGGCTATATGGGAGCAATAAAATGGCGCTTCTGATAATCTATACCACGTATCTCATAATTTTCAGTCTGTTTAATCTAGAAATTTTAAGCACATCTCAGTGCTCGCCGGTACGGCAGTTTCCAAGAACACAGTGAGTAAAAACAGTGCTACATCACGGTTGCCCTTAATGATAAATCTGACAACATTCACTCATATTGTAATAACTGTACTGCAAAAACAAAACTTACGACAAAAAAAGAAAAAGGAAGACGAGAAAGAAAGAGAGGGGGAAAGAGAGAGAAGTGGAATGAGAATTACAACGGTTCGAAACTTTGAATAACAACGACTGGAGATTGTGGTATGCTAGGGTAAGTGTGGCAGCTGATGTTAAAGGGCAGGTTATTCCATGGTCGAAAGCTTGCAGCGCAGACATATTTGTGCTATGAAGAAGAACTAAATGTAATTAAGAATGCAGGAACTGAGAACCTTGTGAGACTTCCTAATGCCATGACATTACATTCAAGGTTCTACATTTGGAATTGTGTTTTCTGGGAGTTGCTGGAATAACGAAAGGGTGTGTTTGGCGACGTCTTGAACTCTAAGTGACCTCTCTAGAAATGGGTAATATGGTAATAGAGTGATAGGTTAGTCACAATAGCAGACTCTGTTCAAATACTACTGCAAATATTTTTCATATTTCCAAAATAAGGAGTGCAGTTCATGAGCTCTTTTCTAACAAAGTGCACATGGTGAGCCATAAAGTTAGCGTATAAACAGACTCTAGCAATGATGTTAAAGGTATTTAACAGTACAACACGTCCAGTTCTTAAATACAGTAATCGTTATTTTTACAGGGACGGCGATAGCAGAATTATCTAAATTGCAGTGGAGCTTTGCCTCTTGTACGTATGAGAGATTTCATTAAAGATTTACGTCAGGGCCTATACTAGCAATCACGTCGATACGCTCTGGTTCTGCACATGAAAACTTGCGCCAGGGCAAGATCTCTAACATCTGTTTAGGGCCTTTCTGGAACGACTGGCTTGGCATTAGGGTAATCACGCACTACTTCTGGGACAACTAAAGTTCTCAAATTGCTCTGCCCCCGTTCATTTCCAACGGTGCTATTCTCGTAATAGGGAAACCGAAGTGTATAATATTTCGGTATGTGTGAGGGAACGCTGATTGTGAAGTTGGATCGGGCCAGGGCTATTCCTCGCTAGCGAACAGAGATGCTTCTACTGGCAGCAGGTGGGAAATCCAATCCTGGCCCAGCCTTTCACGTGTCGCTTCAGAAGCACAGTGAAGAATGTTAACGGATTCTGGTGCAATATCGTCATTGCACTGTACGAGCATCGTGCACGTATTAGAACCACTATTGATGTGGCATCTGGGCCAGCTGGTAAACAATTCTTTTTGTTTTCTTAGAGTGCACGTCAGAGAGCCCGCGGAGTGATACAAGATGGCGGACGACAGTCTCATGGAACAGTATATCGTAGACGGGTAACAGCATTATTTTTGCAGAGCTCAAAACAGATAATGTTCTATAGCATGCCCTGAATAATTATTTCCTAGACTGGGTGAAAAGTGACGAGATCTTTTATCGGATTCTTTGTGACAACAGTTACATCGACGTAGCGACAAGAGACCATGCTGTGGCAAGACGTTGAACTCGTTTGTGAGAGGATAGTAGTTCAATGACTATGTAGTGATCAAGATTTAGGTTTTCTGTGGTTTCATTAAAATCACTTATATTTTATGGCGGGATGATTCCTATGAAAGAGCATGGCCGATTTCCTGCCTGGTCTTTCCCCTAAACGAGGCTGTCGTCCGTTTCTGATGACCACATGGTTGACAAGGCGTCGAACCCTGATTTTTCGCCGGCCCGTGTGGCCGTACGGTTCTAGGCGCTTCAGTCTGGAACCGCGTGACCACTACATTCGCAGGGCATTGTTGTGTGTGATGTCCTTAGATTAGTTTGGTTTAAGTAGTTCTAAGTTCTAGGGGACTGATGACCACAGATGTTAAGTCCCATAGTGCTCAGAGCCATTTGAACCTGATTTTCCTTCTTTTCTTCAGGAGATGATACCAGACGCTGACTTAGTGCAGCCTATGCGGATATATGGTGTAAAATAAACAAAAAACGCAATTTTTTGTTCTGCAGTACACCAGAAAATTGCATGCAGAATGAATCTTTCACTCCGCAGTGGAGTATGCATTAATTAGGAACTTACTGATGAATTAAAATGGTGTGCTGTAACAGGATTCGGAAGTAGAAAAGAGATGAAACTTCCTGGCAGACTGAAACTGTTCAGTGGATCGGGACTCGAACCTGCGACCTGTGCCTTCCGGTGGCAAGTGTTCTACCAACCGAGTTATCAAAGCATCCCGCACATCTTCACTTCTAGCAGTCTCCCTGCCGCAGATAGGAAATTCATTCTAGGAAAGCCATATTGGCAGAACTGTCTGGTGTTGCTGGGTCGGTAAGAGCAGTTCCCGTGGAAGGCAATGATCCAGGTCCGAGTGCCGCTTGTAACACGGCTTCAATCTGTCCATATGTGGGCAAGTGTACGCCAACTAAGGACGATTATTTTAAACTCAGCTGTTAAAAGACACATAGAGGAACCGCAAGAAAATATAGTGTTTTAGAATGCATCTCATGGGCAAGAAACACTTGCAGAGTGTAATGATGATATTTCAGAGACTGTTTAGATTGAAATACTCAGATAAAATCATCTGTGATTTGCAATCGTGTCCTTTGTCAGTTTAATAGTAAAAGAAGTCGTTCTATACGGCTTTACATTCAAATAACAAAACTAGGAAAAGCAGAAAACAATGCAATTTTGATATGTATTCGTATACGGATAGTAGGAAATACACAGGATGAAATTTGTGGGTGACTTGGGTTAAAACTGAGGTTGCAAATTTAGTAAATAGGGCTGGCGAGAGCAGTGGCTCTAACCTGGCTGAGCACGTAGTCAAGTGGGCTTAGATGACAGATACAGGAACGTCATCCAGGATACTTCAATTCCTTTTCAGATAGTAATCGCAGTGTTTAGAGAAACTGGTAGCGTAACAGTTTCTCAGTAATAGTAGCTCAGATGCTTCCAGGGGGAGGGGGGGGGGGGAGGAGGGGGCAAGAGATCTGGGAGGAGTGCTGGACAGGACAACAATCGAACACCCTTAGTATCGAATTAGGTCAGGATAGGACGGACAACATGCGGCCTTGAGTTGTCATCTTGAAAGATAGCGAAACACAGACCTCGAAAATAGGACACAGCCAATGGTCTTAACACATCAGAAGTGTTACCCCTGCCATCCAGATTACCGGTCATGCAAAACAGAGGTAATCGGGATGTGTATACAATGGCGTCCCATATCTTCGAGCTCAGTGCTAGCCTCGTTTCATGTGTCAAACACAACCTGGCAATGCTGCTTAAGAGCCTCCACAAAGGGGAAAGTACACCACGATGCTGTATGCAGAAGTGCGACTCGTCTGAATAGACGACATGGTGCCCCTCCTGTGTAGAGACCTGTCGTTGGGCCCACTACTGTCGGTTCGTCTCTCTGCTGCCGTGCTGATATTCCGTGGAGCTCCTGACTTGCCTTGCTGCAAACGACCGCATTTCCTGATTCCAGGAATGTTACGTGATTGTACGACCCTCTCGATCTAGCGAACAATATATCTGTCCTCCAGGGCGCTATTCACGTGGGACCATTGATATCCGTGGCACTGAGTAAGGCTGGTCTGTATCTATCGATCCATATTCGCATTGAAATCATGGGGTCACCGAGAGCAGGAATTTCGCGGAATGATAAACTGCATTCATGACACGCGACAATGCAGTCGCTCTTGAATCAGCCGGCATTCAAAATGAGAAGCTCGGTATATAATCTTTCCTTACACACAAAGTATAGGAGGTCCGACTCCTACGTACGAGGGGTTATTCACTTCATTCGCGTCACTTATGGAACTGCTGCTTAAGTTATTTTTATTTATTTATCGTATGCCAACAACAGCAAACATTGACGGGTACATAAAGTTTAATTTTACATGTATATCTAGTTAAGTATTTACATATAGTTTAGTTTTACTATTTGGCGCAAATTTTATACACATTTTTAAATTGTGAAAATTTTCTAACTTAACATTACTGACTTTTTTAACTGATATAATTGCAAGTTTACAAAAGATAGGTACATTTAATCACAGTTTAATATCTAATGATTGAAGCCAACTAACAGCAGAGGGAGTAGAATCAATAAAGTCACTATATGGTCCAGGATACTTCCTCTGAGGATAGTCTCCAACAATATGTTGAACAGTTTGTTCTTGGGCACCACAATCACAGCCTGGAGAATCTCGGAGTCCCCACTCGTGCATCATAGCGTTGCACCTGGCGTGGCCAGTTCTAATTCTGTTCAGCCTTGTCCACTGTCTTCTCTGCAGATGAAATCCTGGTAGGCTGGCAGTTGAGTCTTGGACGCCTTGATGTGCTATTGCTGCAGCATTCCACCTCTTGCGCCACTATTATTTAAAGCCGAACTTCTTATCGTTCCTTCCATTATGCCACAATGGGTTGCTAAATTTTGAGCTGTCTGGGGGAGGGTTGTTTACGACTATACAAACTGGGAGGTCTTGTGGCTAGTCGGGGTGGTGTAGTTTCCTCCATTTTCGATTGATTGCTTCTTGGCGTCGTAATTCAGTTGGTAGGTTGTTGGTGATGGTGTGCAGCCAGGGGATCGGGGTGGATTTCAATGTGCCCATAATAATCCTCATTAGCTTGTTCAGGTGTACGTCCAACTACCTTGTGTAGGAACTATGCTGCCACAATGGAGCACAGTATTCGGCAGCTGGGTACACCAGCGTGATTACTGTAGTACGTAGAGTTGATGCATCGGCACCCCACGTT
Organism: Schistocerca gregaria; assembly: GCF_023897955.1. Taxonomy (NCBI): domain Eukaryota; kingdom Metazoa; phylum Arthropoda; class Insecta; order Orthoptera; family Acrididae; genus Schistocerca; species Schistocerca gregaria. The sequence goes on from NC_064922.1 coordinate 428,847,059, forward strand.
TAGAGTTGATGCATCGGCACCCCACGTTGTACTAGCCACTTTCTTTACGAAGTTGTTCGGGGCTTTAGTTTATGGTTTTATACGTCAGTGTGACACCAAGGTATTTAGTCTGGAAGTTATGTCTAACCTTTTGTTGGTAGAAGCTCAAATTCAACTGCTGGTTTGCAATTCTGTTCGAATACTGCCCCAGGTATGGATATGTGTGATGTCCTTAGGTTTGTTAGGTTTAAGTAGTTCTAAGTTCTAGGGGACTGATGACCTCCGATGTTAAGTCCCATAGTGCTCAGAGCAATTTGAAAATAAATTGCAGTTCTTTTGTTTAGATGGAATGCGCAGACTTGTGTCTTTGCTGCACTTGGCTGCAGTCTCCATACTTTGTAGTATGTGTTGAGAGTTTTTAAGTCTCTGGATATCATAGCTTCTCCTTCCTCAAGCATGCTGGTTTATACGGCTGTGGCAAGGTCGTCGGCACAGTAAAACTTTTTGCTAGCAGTGTCTGGCATGTCACTGGTGTACAGATTGAAAAGTAGGGGTGCTATGAAAGATCGTTGGGGGAGCCCATTTTTCAAGGTAAATGACTGCGTAACTTACCACTGTGAACACGAATAATTCTTCCATTCTCTGAATGAACAACACGACACACACATTAATGTAGGGAAGCATTCGCGATGGTAGTATCAGTTATTCAGTACTCACCAGTGTGGCTATGAGAAATGGGGTCCTCGGCGAAGATGAGAAAGTTGCAGAAGATGACGAAGTAAGTGACGAAGAGGCGCGGGTAGGGGTGCTGGAAGTAGTAGCGCAGGTCGCGCTTGTCTATGGGGTCGACGCCGGCCGCCAGCAGCGCCGCCGCGACGCCCGGGTTGGAGTTGTTGACGCCAGACGCGGCGCTGGCAGCGCCCGCAGCGGCCGTCATCAGCATCACAGACCGCCGCCGCTGCAGCGCCGCCCCCTCCTCCCAGCTGCTCGCCTTGCGCGGCGGCGCCTGCGGAACACGGCCGCGTCAGGCGGGTAGTAGGCCAGGTGCGCTCACAGGCGTTACGTCCATCATGGCACTGAGCTAAACAGCTCCACAGCAGAAAATGTTTTCGAGCTACACTCCGACCTTCTAGTCGTGACTCTCCTTCTTGCTGCAGGATATTTCTGTTTATAGGTTCTACCACAGCTACACTCCGACCCCGAAATACACCACTGAGCCAAAACCATTATAACTAAATAGAATAGCAGTTTTGCGTGGCAGGACAAGTTCTTAGTAGTTTTCTGGAGATATGCAGTACCAGCTGTCTAGTCAGAGCTCGAGGCATCCCGTAACTTAAGGGGGCTTGTAGGAGAAAACTGATCCCCGATAGAATCCCAATTGTGTTGCATAGGGTTCGCATCAGGCAAACTTTGCAGAACTAGATTTCACTATGAGCCCGTTATCATGCTACTACACTACTGGCCATTAAAATTGCTACACCATGAAGATGACGTGCTACGGAAATTTAACCGACAGGAAGAAGATGCTGTGATCTGCAAATGATTAGATTTTCAGAGCATTCACACAAGGTTGGCGCCGCTGGCGACACCTACAACGTGCTGACATGAGGAAAATTTCCAACCGATTTCTCATACACAAACAGCACTTGACCGCCGTAGCCTGGTGAAACGTTGTTGTGATGCCTCGTGTAAGGAGGAGAAATGCGTACTATCATGTTTCCGACTTTGATAAAGGTCCGATTGCGGGTTATCGTATCGCGACATTACTGCTCGCGTTGGTCGAGATCCAATGGCTGTTAGGAGAATATGGAATCGGTGGGTTCAGGAGGGTAATACGGAACGCCGTGCTAGATCCCAACGGTCTCGTATCACTAGCAGTCGAGATGACATGTATCTTATCCGCATGGCTGTAACGGATCGTGCAGCCACGTCTCGATCCCTGGGTCAACAAATGGGGACGTTTGCAAGATAACAACCATCTGCACGAACAGTTCGACGACCTTTGCAGCAGCATGGACTGTCAGCTCGGAGACCATGGCTGCGGTTACCCTTGACGCTGCAACACAAACAGAAGCGCCTGCGATGGTGTACTCAACGACGAACCTGGGTGCACGAATGGCAAAACGTCATTTTTTCGGATGAATCCAGGTTCTGTTTACAGCATCATGATGGTCGCATCCGTGTTTGGCGACATCGCGGAGCACCACATTGGAAGCGTGTCTTCGTCATCGCCATACCAGCGTATCACCCGGCATGATGGTATGAGGTGCCACTGGTTTCACGTCTCCGTCACCTCTTGTTCGCATTAACGGCACTTTGAATTGTGGACGTTACATTTCAGATGTGTTACGACCCGTGGCTCTGCCCTTCATTCGATCCCTGCGAAAACCTACATTTCAGCAGGATAGTGCACGACCTCGTGTTGCAGGTCCTCTACTGGCCTTTCTGGATACAGAAAATGTTCGACTGCTGCCCTGGCCAGCACATTCTCCAGATCTCTCATCTATTGAAAACGTCTGGTCAATGGTGGACGAGCAACTGGCTCGTCACCACACGCCAATCACTACTCTTGATGAACTGTGGTATCGTGTTGAAGCTGCATGGGCAGCTGTACATGTACATGCCATCCAAGCTCTGACTCAATGCCGAGGCGTATCAAGGCCGTTATTACGGCCAGAGGTGGTTGTTCGGGGTCAGGATCTATGCACCCAAATTGCGTGAAAATGTAATCACATGTAAGTTCTAGTATAATATATTTGTCCAATGAATACCCGTTTATCATCTGCCCCCGAAAGCTGAGAGGTCAGCGCGACAGACTGTCAATCCAAAGGGCCCGGGTTCGTTTCCCGACTGGGTCGGAGATTTTCTCCGCTCAGGGACTGGGTGTTGTGTTGTCCTAATCATCATCATTTCATCCCCATCGATGCGCAAGTCACCGAAGTGGCGTCAAATCGAAAGACTTGCACCAGGCAAACGGTCTACCCGACGGGAGGCCCTCGTAACACGACATTTCATTTCTTCTGCGTGTAGCAATTTTAATGGCCAGTAGTGTAAATTGACTGTAGCACGATTCGGACAACTACCATGCTGAAACATGCCGTAGGGGAGAACATCAAGTATGAAGGGATGCTGATAGTCTGCAATACTTGGAATATTTACGTAGTCCACAGTTGTCATGGCGCCTTCAGTTACTGTCATAGGCCCCTTGGAAGCCCAGATGAATAACCCCCTTAGCGTAGCAATGCTACAACATGGACTGCGTCCGTAACGCAATGAATGTTTCGAGCAACCGTTCCCTTCCATGACGGTGTATACAGATTTCACCATAGACCTTACAAAACAAGAAACTTTATGCATCGGTTTATCAATTGCCTATACTTTCCAAAGGAACATTCACGAACCATCATGCAGGCACCTTCTTTGGTGACTGAAGAGTCTAATGCGAGAGTTCACACAGGTGTGGAAAGTGTGTACCACACCAAAAGAGTAGTTCGTTGGAGGTATTTGTCTACACGCTCATTTTGCAGTTAAATTGTTGAGCGTGATGCCATAGTGGAACTTTCTGCCATCCTTGATCATTTTGCTCCATCTGCTGCGGTCTTTGACAAGCTTCTCCCCTATGTCACCGCCAGTATTAAATGCGTTTGTGTAGCGTTTGACGCAAACTTTAAAGCGCAAAGCAGGTCTTCCAAGAGGTCTCTTGGCATGTGCTATCTCACTAAGCAGTGTGCGACGGGGAAGACGGGAGTGGTCCATACGACGTAACTGTCGTATCCATCACAGGCGACGTTCCTTGAGAGAGGCGGCGATGCTTGGTAGATTTGCAGCATTAGGACCGTCACATTTGTCACATGGCCCTTCCACGTTTGCCTAGAATGTGTTGTAAGCACCACAGGTGAGAGGTGTTGAGCTTACGTTCTTGTTTGGCGTATGATGTCTGCGTCTCAGCACCATACAAGGCGGTGCCCAGTACACTTGCTTGATAGACGAGCTTTTTTGCGGTCACCACAAGATGTCTGTTGTCCCATACTCTTGTGTGGGACTTACCAAACGTTTTCGTCGTCCAGAGAAAGATCTTCTGACACAACCGATCACAGTTTTCAGAATTCGTCGACTATATTGAACAAGGAGTCATCTAATCTTATGTCAGGCATATCTGTGTATCTTTGCGCCATAATTACAGTCTCCTTTACATCCAAAGACAAGGGGAAGCCCTTGCAGGCAGCAGCAGATTCGTTTATGAGCCTCGGAAAGTCGTCTTGAAAATGTGCTATGAATCCGCAGCATCAGCGAATAAAAGGTTACTTACAAGTCAGTCCTCACGATAGCCCTTGGATCTGATAACGAAATGCTGTAAAGTTTCCCGTCAGCCCTGGAATTTAGATGGGTGCTCACGCATGTTTCGATGAAAGCGACTTTGAAAAAAAAAAAAAAGTAACGAGAAGAATATAGCAAACGAGGTAGGGGCCAGTAAACAACCTTGCGAACTTTGCTTTGCACAAGTAAAGGGTCTCTTGTGCGTCCTCCAAATATCGCAGCACCTTTCATGTCTTCGTGAAAAGCCCTGATCATCTTCAGGAGTCTTGGAGGAGCCCTTATCTTCACTAGTGAAGTACACAGTTCCTCCTTGCTGACTCTGTCAGATGCGTTCGGTAAGTTGATAAAAACAATGAATAATGGGTTCTTCTGTTCGCGGCATTTTTCCTGCATGTGTCGGAGTGTGAAGAACACATCAGTAGTAGATTGCTGGGTTCGAAACTTATATTGAGACTCAGGGACTTGGCAACTTCCTCCAGCCTGCCCTACAGAACCCGGGCAAATGCTTTCCCAACGATACTCAGGAGCGAAATTACACAGTAGCAGTTGCAATCACTGTGATCGCCTTTACCTTTGTATAGACTGACGATGTTGGCATCATGTATATCCTGAAGCACACTACCCAAAGTCCAACATTTCAATAAAAGTTTGTACAGAGCTGGGACAAGTTGTATCAGTTTGAAAAGTTTTGTGGGGACGTTGCTTTGCCAGGCCATTTCCTGCATTTAAAACACGCGACAGCTCTCTGAAACTCAGCCTTAGTAGGCATGGCATTCAGCTCGTGGCAAGTTGGCGGCAGGGAAGTTTTTCCTAGTGCTGGTGTTGACCGGCTGATTAGGGACTGGAATAGTGTTTACACCCCTCGTTTCCATTGTCGATTACAATCTGTGATGACAGTTCCATCGATCTTCTGAATGGGGCAGGCTTTTTAGTGGTGGGCTCAGCGCCTCGTTTGAAGCCAGAACGCACTCCAAAAAAGTGTCCACCGTCGACACATTCCTGTGTACTTCCGCAAAGTTTCTCCCAGTATATATTAATGCAGTTACCAACTGTGTCCTGAACAACTGCCTTTGCTTTACTTAGATCCTTGAGGGAGGCATTGTAGTGGTCTAAGTGGCAGACTTTAAGGCTCACGTTTGGAATCAAAGAGGGGTTGCAATGCATCAAGATGTTATATCCTACTAGGTGACACGTTTCCATTGATTCAAGGTCCAACCCGATAACACTGTGCCCACTGCAGTCGTAACTGACGGCGATGTTGTGTGAACACGTAGGCGTTGTCTGCTGCGAAGTCCTACGAGGGTTGTAACTTGAATAGTGGCAACTATTTATTTACACTTCGTACAAAATAGATACGTGTTTCAAAGTTTTACTGGCCTTCAAAGTAGTCACTAGCATTGTGTATAACCCTTTGCCAGTGATGTGGGAGTCGTAGGATACTCTTAGCTGTGCCAGTTGTGTTGACATCTGCAGCGGTGCGCTCTATTGCCGAAAGAATTTTTAGCAGCTCTGAAGCGAATGCCGTAAAGTGTTTCCTTAAGTTTATAATTCGAGGGCTTAAGTCAGGGAAGTGCAGTAGGTGGTATAGCACTTAGTAGCCCCATCAGTCAAACAAATCAGTAGCAGCTTGCACTGCACGTACTTGAGCTTTGTCCTGCAAAATGATGGTCAGGTCATGCAGAAAGGGTCATCACTTCTGTCTCTATGCTGTTCATTTTTGGAACACCACCTACGACCAGCTTAGAGGCAGAAGTGACGACACTTCTTGCAGGACCTGACCATCATTTTGCAGGACAATGCTCAAGCACATACAGTGAGAACTGTTACTGATTCGTCTGACTGATGGGGCTGTTAAGTACTATACCACCTACTGCACTCCCCTAAACCCTTGTGAGTTCAACTCGATTTCTAAACTGAAGGAAACACTTCACAGCATTCCCTTCAGAACAGCTAAAATTCGTCGGGCAGTAGGGCGCGCCGCTGGAGCTGTCAAAACAACTGGCACAGCTAAGAGTATCTTACCACTCCCACATCGCTCGCAACGGGTTATACACAATGCTAGTGACTACTTTGAAGGTCAGTAAAACTTTGAAACGCGTATCTACACTCCTGGAAATTGAAATAAGACAACCCTGAATTCATTGTCCCAGAAAGGGGAAACTTTATTGACACATTCCTGGGGTTAGATACATCACATGATCACACTGACAGAACCACAGGCACATAGACACAGGCAACAGAGCATGCACAATGTCGGCACTAGTACAGTGTATATCTACCTTTCGCAGCAATGCAGGCTGCTATTCTCCCATGGAGGCGATCGTAGAGATGCTGGATGTAGTCCTGTGGAACGGCTTGCCATGCCATTTCCACCTGGCGCCTCAGTTGGATCAGCGTTCGTGCTGGACGTGCAGACCGCGTGAGACGACGCTTCTTCCAACCCCAAACATGCTCAATGGGGGACAGATCCGGAGATCTTGCTGGCCAGGGTAGTTGACTTACACCTTCTAGAGCACGTTGGGTGGCACGGGATACATGCGGACGTGCATTGTCCTGTTGGAACAGCACGTTCCCTTGCCGGTCTAGGAATGGTAGAAAGATGGGTTCGATGACGGTTTGGATGTACCGTGCACTATTCAGTGTCCCCTCGACGATCACCAGAGGTGTACGGCCAGTGTAGGAGATCGCTCCCCACACCATGATGCCGGGTGTTGGCCCTGTGTGCCTCGGTCGTATGCAGTCCTGATTGTGGCGCTCACCTGCACGGCGCCAAACACGCATACGACCATCATTGGCACCAAGGCAGAAGCGACTCTCATCGCTGAAGACGACACATCTCCATTCGTCCCTCCATTCACGCCTGTCGCGACACCACTGGAGGCGGGCTGCACGATGTTGGGGCGTGAGCGGAAGACGGCCTAACGGTGTGAGGGACCGTAACCCAGCTTCATGGAGACGGTTGCGAATGGTCCTCGACGATACCCCAGGAGCAACAGTGTCCCTAATTTGCTGGGAAGTGGCGGTGCGGTCCCCTACGGTACTGCGTAGGATCCTACGGTCTTGGCGTCCATCCGTGCGTCGCTGCGGTCCGGTCCCAGGTCGACGGGCACGTGCACCTTCCGCCGACCACTGGCGACAACATCGATGTACTGTGGAGTCCTCACGCCCCACGTGTTGAGCAATTCGGCGGTACGTCCATCCGGCCTCCCGCATGCCCACAATACGCCCTCACTCAAAGTCCGTCAACTGCACATACGGTTCACGTCCACGCTGTCGCGGCATGCTACCAGTGTTAAAGACTGCGATGGAGCTCCGTATGCCACGGCAAACTGGCTGACACTGACGGCGGCGGTGCACAAATGCTGCGCAGCTAGCGCCATTCGACGGCCAACACCGCGGTTCCTGGTGTGTCCGCTGTGCCGTGCGTGTGATCATTGCTTGTATAGCCCTCTCGCAGTGTCCGGAACAAGTATGGTGGGTCTGACACACCGGTGTCAGTGTGTTCTTTTTTCCATTTCCAGGAGTGCATTTTTCAATAGTTTCCACTATTTAAGTTCCAGCCCTCGTATTTAAAGAATGAGCACTGACTAGCGTGCTCCGAAAACACTTGTCTGCATCAGTATCGTACTCTGTCGTCACACCTGCCAAGGTCGCCTGCTTTACAGAGCGGGGAAACTTTCAAGACGAGGAGGAGGAGGAGGAAGAGATTATAGATTAACGTCCCGTCGACAGCTAGGTCGTTAGAGACGGAGCAAAGGCTCGGAGTACGGAAGGATGGGGAAGGAAAGCAGCCTTGCGCTTTCAAAGGAACCATCTCGGCATTTGCCTTGAGTAATTTAGGAAATCACGGAAAACCTAAATATGGACGGTCGGACGGGGACTTCAAGCCGACAGTTCAAATGCGAATCCAGTGTTCTAACCACAGCGCCGCCCCGTTCAGTGGCAAGCATTCGACCATCATATTCTGTGACGAGGTGTACAACGCCTTGTCTACCCCTGGTTCCACCGTCCTTCAGCCGCTTTCCATAGATGCTCACGACGGTTCCACGGGAACAGGCGATCAGCTTCGTCGTTTCCACGTTGCTCGTTTCCAAGAGTGAGTCCATACAAACCGGCCCTTTCTCAAAGTCGCTTATGCCGATGGATGGCCTGTATGATCTCTAGAACGATATCACTTTCGTATCTTTTCCGCTTATACACTTTCCTTACAGCATCACATGCCTGTAACCCCACGAAGCGCTATTGAGTCTCGCGGTGGACAGCGGTCACAGTGCTTTTTGGCTCACCTGTGCAGCTGCAACAAACCTAATGCCTTTTTAACAGGATGTGTCTTCTAGAATGAAATTTTCACTCTACAGCGGAGTGTGCGCTGATATGAAACTTCCTGGCAGATTAAAACTGTGTGCCGGACCGAGACTCGAACTCGGGACCTTTGCCCTTCGCGGTCAAGTGCTCTACCAACTGCTTGGGTAGCTCAGTTGGTGGAGCACTTGCCCGCGAAAGGCAAAGGTCCCGAGTTCGAGTCTCCGTCCGGCACACAGTTTTAATCTACCAGGAAGTTTCAGGATGTGTCTTCCTATCTTTCATTCTTGTGTGGTTTTTCCCATACGGAATTTACAAACTAATCATGGCGTGGTGATCGCATTTTCCTAAAAATGGTTCAAATGGATCTGGGTTCTATGGGACTTTACATCTGAGGTCATCATTCCCCTAGAACGTAGAACTAATTAAACCTAACTAACCTATGGACATCACACACATCCATGCCCTAGGCAGGATTCGAACCTGCGACCGTAGCGGTCGCGCGGTTCCAGACTGAAGCGCCTATAGCCGCTCGGCCTCATAGGTCGGCGAATTTTCCTAATTGTGCTGATGTAAGAAAGGCTCGCTCGTCACTCTGTATTCCTAGTTGCTTAGAAACATTTTATAATTATTTTCGCATGTCTATTTGTTCTTTTGGAGAACTTATAGGTATAATGGAAGACAGTCTAACACTTGAAAATATTCTGCAATCGGTCTGCATGCGACGTCATGAGTACCCAGTATTTTCCAAAATGCCGCGCATAAAAATGTGATTTTTCGGTGCTCATAACTCGTGTTATATTGGCGGCACCGTTAGTTCGTGGTTGGCTCCTCGTAAAATCCCAGAGAAGGGTTTTTTGCTATATTTTCGCCATCACCAGAGGACCAAAAGACGGCTACGTACACAAAATTGAATGAATTTTTACGACACGATCCTAAGATACAGATCTCGAACGACCTCGAAAACTTTCTTGACATCTTTATCGGTTTCAGTATTCAGAGTTTGAGAGTTTTCCTACTTCTACAAGTAAAATACGGCGTTAGGCGAAAATGTAGATTATAAAATGACGAAGCACGGAGAAATATGCTGTAAAGTTTCTCCGTTTTTATATGAGAACCCTCATCTTGTAGTACTGAAGCACACGCAAAATTTTTCTCACATAAAACCTGGACCGAGCGAGGTGGCGCAGTGGTTAGCATACTGGACTCCCATTCTGGAGGACGACGGTTCAAACCCGCGCCGGCCATCCTGATTTAGATTTTCCGTGATTTCTCTAAATCGCTCCAGGCAAATGCTCGGATGGTTCCTTTGAAAGGACATGGCCGACTGCTTTCTCTATCCTTCCCTAGCCCCATGGGACTGTTGACCTCGCTGTTTGGTCCCCTCCCCCAAATCAATGCAGCACAAGTGTAAAATCTGGTCTGAGGTATAAAAATAGTTTTGCGTTATTTCAGTTTCATATAAGTAAACTACCTATATTTTACTGACCAATACATTTTTTTCCATATGAGTTAAATGTCCTGCTACAGCAGGAAAAAGAAGGGAACCAATGGAAAAATGCTCCTACTGGAATCTTATTTAAAAGACTTCGACAGAAAACTGCGGTATTAGCTGCCTGATTGCACCTTCCTCATCTTCTTTAAAATTTTTCCGAAAACTTTGGCATGGAAACATATTTGCGGTTTGTTATGCTGGGAAATGAGACAGTGGTAGTGGCAAAGAGAAGGAAAAGTAATAAATACTGGAAGATAAAAGACCGAGGTTGTGTTATGGAAATAAGGAGGAAGACAATGGCAGTGTGAGAAAAAGAGAGTGTGAGAAAAAGAGAAAAAGAAATAGAGACACATAGAAATAAATCTGTTTGACGAAGTCTTAAGACTTGGAAATGAAGTCACAAAAGGGGAGTCCACTTTTGCAATACACATTTCAAGTCTGCTGTACAATGCACACTACGTGATTTGTGTACGCATACCTCGATTTAAAGTATCGGCTCTCTACCCACAGAAAATAGAAAGTATACTGAGATCGGGCAGCACGAGGGGCAAAGCAATGTTACCATTATGAGAAATTAGTCGATCATAGAATTCATTATAAAGTGAGAAGTAGCTCCATTTTACTAGAAGCACATTCAGTTGCGAATGAGGCGACTGATTCCTGCTTCGGGTGCCGTGGCCAGCGGCTCAGGGGCAGTCAAATGAAAACGAGACGGATGTAAAAAGAGTAAGTAAACAGTTTACTACATTGAAGAGTCAAAGAAACTGGTATACCTGCTCAATATCGTGTAGGGCCCCCGTGAGCACGCAGAAGTGCCCCAACACGATGTGGCAAGGACTTGACTAATTTCTTAAGTAGTGCTGGAGGGAATGGACACGTGCAGGGCTGTACACGAATCCGTAAGAGTACGACGGGGTGGAGATATCTTCTGAACAGCACGTTGCAAGGCATCCCAGATACGCTCAATAATGTTCATGTCTGGAGAGTTTGGTGGCAAGAGGAAGGATTTCAACTCAGAAGAGTGTTCTTGGAACAATTCTGGACTTGTGGGGTGTCTCATTGTCATGCTGGAACTGCCCAAGTCCGTCGGAATGCATAATGGCCATGAATGGATACAGGTTATCAGACAGGATGCTTACGTACATGTCACCTGTCAGAGTCGTATCTAGACGTATCAGGAGTCCCATATTACTCCAACTGCACACGGCCCACACCTTTACAGAACCTCCACCATCTTGAACAGTCCACTGCCGACATGCAGGGCACATGGATTCATGAGGTTGTCTCTACACCCGCACACGTCCATCCGCTCGATACAACTTGAAACGAACCTCTTCCAACCAGGTAACATGTTTCCACTCATCAACAGTCCAGTGTCGGTGTTGACGGACCCATCCGAATCAGAAGCATTATGTCGTGTAGTCATCAATGGTTCACAAGCAGGCCTTCCGCTCCGTAAGCCCATATCAATGATGTTTTGTTGAATGATTTTCACGCTGACATTGTAATTCTCATCAATTTGCGGAAGCGTTGCACTTCTGTCACGTTGAACGATCTCTTCAGTCGTCGTTGTTCCTGTTCCTAAGCGATCTTTTTCCGGCCGCAGGATGTCGGAGGTTTGACGTTTTACCAGATACCTGATATTCACGGTTCACTCGTGAAATGGTCGTACGGGAAAATCCTCGCTTCATCGCTACCTCGGAGATGCTGTGTCCCATCGCTCGTGCGCCGACTACACCACCACTTTCAAACTCACTTAAATCTAAATAGTCTGCCATTTTGCTGCAGCTACCGATCTAACAACTGCGCCAAACATTTGTTGTCTTGTATAAGCGTTGCCGACTGCAGCCCCATAGTCTGCCTTATTACATATCTGTATTTGGTTACGCATGGGTATACCAGTTTCTTTGGCTCTTCAGTGTATTTGTAAAAGTAATCGCCATAGCAATACATTTATGCCACAGTGAGACATTACGGTCAGTGCCTTCATGGAAAAATGTTTGCGGCTGCCTTCGGAACCATGAAGGTATCCAGGCGTGCACGTCTTCGTCCGATGCAAATCGACGGCCACGAGCCTCTTTCTTCGGGTCCCCTAAAATACGGAAATCGCATATGAAGGGATCGGCACTATGGAGGATCTGTAAGGGCTTCCCAGTGAAACTTTGCAGCGTATTCCGAACAACGTTGCAGGATAATGCCCATCAACATATTGCCAAGACCGTTTCAGCTATGCTGCAGAAATATTGCTGGGAAGCCTTACACATACTCCATACAGTCCTGATCTCTCCCCCTGCGATTTACATATTTTTGGAGCCATGAAGAAAGCCATTATGTAGGCAACCGCAAACATCTTTCCATGAAGGCACTGACCGTCATGTTAAACCGTGAGATAAATGTGTTAACAGTTTACGGCGATTAAATTAGATGCAATGCACAGTTTATTCACTTTTTTTCCACGTGCCACGTTTCATTTGATTACCTCTTATAGTCTCGCTGCCACAACGGCGGGGCCACATGCAGCAGGTAGCGAACACACCACAGTGGGCCAGCGACACGTCTTCCTCCGCCAAGGCAACGCAGGTGGCGTCATGTGGTGGTCTCCGGAGCGGAATGAGGCCACCCACACAACGACCTGAGGCCGGCCTGTCGTTGACAACCTATGCTACGAGCTTGGACTTTGTTTGACGTTTATCTCTGTCTGAATTTCTCATATCGGACTTGCACTATGTTCACGAATTTGCAGTGTTTCACAGCGCAACCGCAACCGGCCACAAGTTTGTGTTGTGAGGCAAAAGCTGAACCTTTTTCGAATTTGTAACTAGTGCTTATATTTAAATAAACGCCGGCATCTCGTGGTCGTGCGGTAGCGTTCTCGCTTCCCGCGCCCGGGTTCCCGGGTTCGATTCCCGGCGGGGTCAGGGATTTTCTCTGCCTCGTGGTGGCTGGGTGTTGTGTGTTGTCCTTAGGTTAGTTAGGTTTAAGTAGCTCTAATTTCTAGAGGACTGATGACCATAGATGTTAAGTCCCATAGTGCTCAGAGCCATCTTTTTTTAAATAAACGGAACGGAAGCATCGTCCTGACATCTGGTACCAGCAAATTTTGGAACATTGTCAGAAACCACGGTGCTTCCACTTTAACTGTTTTTGCATCATTCCCTTCAAAGAAGAACAATCTAATTAACCACTTATTTGTAGTTCCACATTACACTGTGCCAGCGACGTTCGTGCAGTCTTTAGCATTATTTATCAGATCAACAACGGAAGTTCCTGTTGTACTAGATACATGTAAATGAGGATCGTCGTTTACTATAAGAACCAACTGATACGTTATAAGTCAAGAATTCTTTCTCAGAATATTAATCATTTTACATAATCTTACGTTTCTGAACCAGAGCCATCTTGTAGGGACAAGTGTAAATTATAATAATGTATTCGTCGTATACTGTGATCAGCGATATGTGTAGTAGAGCATATTTAGAAGTTGGTTGGCGTATACTAGTCTTCACCGCTTGACTTATACACTAACGACACTACTGGCCATTTAAATTGCTACACCAAGAAGAAATGCAGATGATAAGCTGGTATTCATTGGACAGCTACCCACGCAGCTTCAACACGATAGCACAGTTCATCTAGAGTAGTGACGGGCGTATTGTGACGAGCCAGTTGATCGGCCACCATTGACCAGACGTTTTCAATTGGTGAGAGATCTGGAGAATGTGCTGACCAGGGCAGCTGTCGAACATTTTCTGTATCCAGAAAAGCCGGTACAGGACCTGCAACATGCGGTCGTGCATTATCCTGCTGAAATGTAGGGTTTTGCAGGGATCGAATTAAGGGTAGAGCCACGGGTCATAACACATCTGAAATGTAACGTCCACTGTTCAATGCGAACAAGAGGTGACCGAGACGTGTAACCAGTGGCACACCATAGCATCACGACAGTTGATACGCCAGTATCGCGATGACGAATACACGCTTCCAATGTGCATTCACCGCGATGTCGCCAAACACGGATGCGACCATCATGATGCTGTAAACAGAACCTGGATTAATCTGAAAAAATGACGTTTTGCCATTCGTGCAACCAGGTTCGTCGTTGAGTACACCATCGCAGGCGCTCCTGTCTGTGATGCAGCGTCATGGGTAAACGCAGCTATGGTCTCCGAGCTGACAGTCCATGCTGCTGCAAACGTCGTCGAATTGTTCGTGCAGATGGTTGTTGTCTTGCAGACGCCCCCATCTGTTAACTCAGGGATCGAGACGTGGCTGCACGATCCGTTACAATTATGCGGATAAGATGCCTGTCATCTCGACTGCTAGTGATACGAGGCCGTTGGGATCCAGCACGGCGTTCCGTGTTACCTTCCTGAACCCACCGATTCCATATTCTGCTAACAGTCATTGGATCTAGACCAACGCGAGCAGCAATGTCGCGATACGATAAACCGCAATCGCGATAGGCTACAATCCGACTGTTATGAGAGTCGGAAACGTGATGGTACGCATTTCTCCTCCTTACACGATGCATCACAACAATGTTTCACCAGGCAACGCCGGTCAACTGGTTTGTGTATGAGAAATCGTTTCGAAACTTTCGTCATGTCGGCGTGTTGTAGGTATCGCCAGCGGCGCCAACCTTGTGTGAATGCTCTGAAAAGCTAATCATTTGCATATCACAGCATCTTCTTCCTGTCGGTTTAATTTCGCTTCTGTAGCACGACATCGTCGTGGTGCAGCAATTTTAATTGCCAGTAGTGCACGTTCTGGCGTTAATGGCCTACCTAGTGACTTTCGGATTAGTCCTGAAGCTTTTTTGTAAAGTTTGTTAGCAATAATAAACTTGTGTTACGGGATAGAAAATGGCAACCCGACCCATCTTAAAAGTGCTTGTGGAACTGATTCTAGGAGAAACACGACTTACCACATACAAAAAAATAAATAAATAAATAAATAAAAAATAAAATAAATTCCATGACAAACGCACAGTGCTTATACGACTTTTCAGATGAAATTACATAGGCAAAAATCTGTCGCTGTGTAATAATGAAAAGGCTGTATAATACGTGAGTTGTTGTTAATTAAAAACATCACATGTTTTTGTTCACACTTCGTACAAAGAATGACAGATGATTAAGAGCCAACGATGTACTTAGAACACAATGTGTTATAAGGAATAAGGATGTTACTTAATTAAGCATCAGCCTATTACTTCCATCTATCCTAAAACTCCTTAATTTGAAATTACCGTTCCGTGGATGACTATTTTTTTACATAAGAGCAAAACTTTCCTGCAGGTGTTGCTTCCGGGTGACACTTAAAGGGTAAGGCTAACTGCGATGCAAGCATATGAAAATGGTTGAAGATCTCTGTCTAACACAGAAACAAGCAAACAGGAGACAGTTATTACACGCTACACAAGTTATTTTACCTGACTATACCAACCTGCGTGAGAACGCGCTCTCCATCTACGAACGCCGTGCAGAACGAGTTCCTTGAGAGTCCCAGTTTCCATTTGTAGTATTCTAGCTGAAACGTCATGCAGCATTCAGTCGTTTCTGAAACTCATGCACAATTTTTACATCTATTCTTACCATACATGCGTTAACACAAACACCAAATTACAACAGCAACAGTCATGTACTGATGAACAGAGAAAGCGGGGCTACTTCTGCGCATGTGTCGTAGAATACGCACACATTTAGGGAGGCACTTTATAGGTCACTTCTACTAGCGTTACTACACTACCAACTGTGTGAGGCACCGTAGTAACTTGTTTCCCAGATTAATCATACCTACATAATTACATCATGCACATTCGTACAAACTAGAAATCCCATGCCTCAGAATGCATTCTAACCACAATATTTATGTATTTATTTACTGTAAGGTGCCACCAATAGGCCTTTCCATACCTCATTAAAATAATTACAGGGTATGGAATAACAATAACTAAATAATGGTTTATTGTAACCAGCAAAAAAAGAAAGAGAGAGCCGTGCGGCGCTGTTGACTGGTAGACACTGAAGCGTTGGTAAAGCACATAATAGGAAAGTGTTTTATTCCCTCACATACAATGGTTACTTTCCACGTGGTGTGTGAGAGTTGCTGAGTGTTAAATGACTGTAGTGTGTATGGTTTCCTGGTTGTGCTGCAGTCTGCCCCCTTAGCTGAGTGGTCAGTGCGTCTGAGTGCTATGCAGTGGGCCTGGGTGCGATTCCCGGCCGGGTCGAAGATTTTCTCCGCTCGTGGATGGAGTGTCGTGTTTTCGTCATCATCGACACGCAAGCCATCCATTGTGACGTCAACTGGAAAGGCTTGAAAGTCGGCTGCCGAGCTTCCTCCGGCCAGTTTCTCCCGGCCATCAATGCCATACGATCATTTCATTTCATTTTTTGTGCTGCTGAAGAAAATTTCTTCCAGCACCAGGACTCCAACTGCCACCGTACAGTCGTTCGTCACAGACCTCGTCTATAAAGGGTGGTAGTCAGTATCAATTTTAATGTACAACGGCGACTAAGATATAAGTGCGAGCCGAGCCTCGAAATCTTCAGGTCGTGTTTACCGTGACATATTTTATATCACTACATATATACGCAAATTACGTTACATATATACGTATGTTATACCTTTTCATTGTGGATTAAATGTCGCATTTGAAACTGGCAATAAATCGTTAAAACAATAATATGAATACTGTAATAATTGTCAGATCTCGACGTAATAAATTGTTAGATATGCAGGTGGTATAGGCTACTGGCCAAGTAGTCTCACTGCAGACATTCTCGCTTGTTCTTGGCCAGTGCAACGAGCCGAGGGGGTTGAAAATCATACAGGGATTTCCGTTAACACAATCCTAACTCGCTGCCACGCCACTTACAGTGGTGCAAGTTCATCAGTACTAGGCAATCTATAAATATGATGCTCTGTATCAGTTTTTTCCCATATTGTTTTCTTATTGGGTGATTTAAAGTCCTGGACATTTGTTTTGATTTTGTAGTAAACAAACGTTTGTTTCGTCACATTGCATTCCTAATTACGGCTGCTTGTGTGTATTGCATTCTTTTAATTGCACTGTAAATGTGTTGCTCTTATATTGGCTGATTTTTGCTCACATCCATAATATTGGGTGACATAAAGGATTCCATATTTACTTGATTTTCATATTTAAAAATCAGCTAATTTTGTTGCATGGCGCTCAGTGGACTCACGTATATTTGCTTTTGCTGATGGATTCGTGAGCGAGCTGCTCGATTTAAATGCGTTGTTAAGTATATTTCTCGCACTGTATTTTCGTTCTGATTTATTTTTCGTATTCTGTCATATTTAACACCATGTTAACTCCTTTTGACAGAATTGGTATTCAACTATACTACATCTTCTCATGAAATGAGTATGTAATTTTGCTTTAAATGGTACTGCTTCTTACCACTGATTATGCTTTACGGTCTGAGAGACTAGAGCATTGTTCCTTGCAAATGTTAAAAATGCAACAGTAGTTACCCAAATGTGTTCACACATTATGAACGTGTACAACAAACAATAGATTTTAGCAGTAATCAATGCACTAGAGTCATTTTCCTACTACAGTACAAATTTCAGGCTTTTCCTTTAAATTCGAAAAAGTACAGAAAAACGGATGCGAACAAAAATAAAGGAGAATACGAGCAATATATTTACAACACATTTAAAATGTGCAGTTCACAAAGGAATTCGTAAACTGATACAGATATGCATGAGTCTGGAGAATACAATGCAGTGGGACCAGCTTCTATTTTACATGAAACAAAAACGAACATTGAATCATTTACCCTACCTAATATTACGTATACGAGTAAAGATCAAACAGAATACAAGCAACTTAAAAAGAGTGCAATACACACACCAAGTGGTTATTAAGAACAAACTGACGTGCCACCATCATCTGTACCAGGTCTTGTCAGATGATCTTTTGGTTTTGTCATGCGTTTAAGCGCAATTATTTCCACTTGATAACAGACATACACTAAGTGACCAGAAGTATCCGGACACTTGGCTGAAAATGCCTTACAAGTTCGTGGCTCCCTCCATCGGTAATGCTGGAATTCAATATGGTGTTGGCCCACCCTGAGCCTTGATGACAGTTTCCACTCTAACAGGCATACGTTCAATCAGGTGCTGGAAGGTTTCTTGGGGAATTGCAGCCCATTCTTCACGGAGTGCTACACTGAGGAGAGATATCGATGTCGGTTGGTGAGGACTGGCGCGAGTCGGCGTTCCAAAACATCCCAAAGGAGTTCTATAGGATTCAGGTCAGGACTCTGTGCAAACCAGTCCATTGCAGGGATGTTACTGACGTGTAACCACTTCGCCACAGGCCGTGCTTTATGAACATTTGCTCGATCGTGTTGAAAGTGCTGTGCTGTGATAGTGCTACGCGAAACAACAACGAGTGCAAGCTCCCTCCATGAAAAACGCGACCACACCATAACACGACGGCCTCCGAATTTTACTGTTGGCACTACAGACGCTGGCAGATGACGTTCACCGGGCATTCGCCATGCCCACACTCTGCCATCGGATCCCCACATTATTTACCGTGATTCGTCACTCCACACAACGTTTCTCCACTGTTCAATCGTCCAATGTTTACGCTTCTTACACCAAGCGAGGCGTCGTTTGACATTTACCGGCATGATGTGTGGCTTATGAGCACCCACTCGTCCATGAAATCAAAGTTTTCTCACCTCCCGCCTAACTGTCATAGTACGTGCAGTGTATCCTGATGCAGTTTGGAATTCCTGTGTGATGGTCTGGATGGATGTTTGCCTATTAAACATTACGACCCTCTTCAACTGTCGGCGGTCTCTGTCAGACAACAGACGAGATCGGTTTTTACGCTTTTGTGCTGTACGTGTCCCTTCATGTTTCCACTTCGCTATCACATCGTAAACAGTGGACCTAAGGACGTCTCGGAGCCTGGAAATCCCGCGTACAGACGTATGATACAAGTGACACGCAATCACCTGACCACTTTCAAAGTGCGTGAGTTCCACGGAGCGCCCCATTCTGCTCTCTCACGATGTCTAATGACTACTGAGGTCGCTAATATGGAGTACCTGGGAGTAGGAGGCAGCAAAATGCACCTAATATGAAAAACTTATGTTTTTGGGGGTGTCCGCATACTTTTGAGCACATAGTGTATTGTCAAAATTGCGATATTGGGGCAGTCGAATGAAGTTTTGTGAGCTCCTCTAGAGTGCTCAGGCTTTTGTGAGACCTTGCGATGTCACGAAGAAGGAGAAGTTAGTTTGTATTTTTTGGCGACAAACGTGTTGATGTCGTTTCTCAGGTTCCTAATGGTAGCACAATACACTTCAGAGTTGTCTGTTGCACCACGAAGAAGGGCATTATAAGAATAATCCCTTCAGAGTCTCAGAAGACCGTCACCGTGCTGAGAGCGCAGCTTTGAACTTTTCCTTCGGAGTAGAGGTGGTGTGGCGCCGCTCCGTGGACTGCCATTTTGTTTCCGGTTTGAAGTGATGAACCCGTGTTTCATCGCCTGTGACGATGTTCAACAACAAATTGTCACGACCAGCCTCATAACGCGCAAGCAGTTCCGCACAGATGATCCTTCGTTGCTCCTTATGGTCTTTTGTAAGGCGGCGAGGAACGCAGCGGACACACACCTTTCAGTACGTTGTTGGTGGTCGATAGTTTTGATTGTGATCCGTCGCTCATATCGAATGAGAGTGTCTGCACGTTCCAACACTGCACGAGCCACAGCACTGTGCGGTTGGGCAGCACGCAGGAGATCGGACAGGTTTGCGCGTCCTTGTTGCGATGATGACAGAGGCCTCGCCCAACGACTCACTGTGATTTTGTTCACTGCCAGGTCTCCGTAGACATCCTGCAAGCGTCTATGAATACTTGCGATGTTCTGACTTTCCCCCGAAAAAAATTAATGACATTTCTCTTCTTGGGACGCACGTCCGCTATACAAGCCATGTTGAAGACTTCGTAAAGCGGCACGACCTTTCGGAAATTCGTGAAATTGCAGGGGATGCAGCGGGAATATTGCACGATGCCCCACAACAAATTCCGCGTTTTTTGGAGCGAAAGTGAGCTCGAAAAAACTGTGTCGCGTTAATTATTGAACGATCCTCGTAACAAACCCGTCAGTATGCTAGCTTTTCATGTTCTTCTCGTATCTCATGCCAGGAAATGGGACGACAGGTAAACGTCTAGTATTTCTGTCGGCGCCTTACACGCTTAGACGGCAGGCGTCACCGGTAAGTTGTCACTTGTTGTCATACGCACGTTCACTTGTCGGAAGGGCGGAAGTTAATTGAATCAGCGTAGTGCCTGCGCAGCGGCGGTCCGGAGACGCCCGACAGCTTCCGGCGGGTGCGATCAGCGTCGCCCGCGCCCCGGCAGAATTGGGAAGGCGGGCGCGTGACGTCAGAGGCGGCGCCGGAAATGACGTCTGTGGCGCCACGGCAGCTCGTTAGCTGAGCCGAGCTGCCGGCTGCTGCGCCGGCGCCTCTCCCTGAGGCGCGTGCTGCCCACAAAAGCGCGGCGTCCGTGTAGCGATAAGGCCGCCCTGCCGCGTTTTCCTGTCCTGTTCTCTGCGTTAATTGAACCCGTGTAGCGGTCGGCTTACGACAATAAAGACTGCCCCATACGAAATCACAGAAATATTGACGAAAGACAAAAAAAGGAAGTGTTGCTGTTAAGATACAGCGCTGGAGTGCTAACAGAAGGAGAAGCATAAGGTTGTTATAACTGATCTTTCGTGCACGAAAAGAGAAGCACTAGAAGTAATAGCATTTCGGCTGCACTGGTGAAGTCCGGCGTTGCCCAGGCATTTACTTATAGCTGTGTGTCCACGCCCGTACCACTCGTAATGTTTATGACGTCATTACTTCTGAACTACGTCTCATGCAATGATATAATTTTGTAGGTACACTCAGAAACATATGTGGGTACTGTCTGTAACATATGTTGCGAATGGAGTTGTTGTTGTGGTCTTCAGTCCACAGACTGGTTTGATGCAGCTCTCCATGCGACTCTATCCTGCGAAAGCTTCTTCATCTCCCAGTACCTACTGCAACCTACATCCTTCTGAATCTGCTTAGTGTATTCATCTCTTGGTCTCCCTCTACGATTTTTGCCTTCCACGCTTTCCTCCAATACTAAATTGGTGATCCCTTGATGCCTCAGAACATTTCCTACCAATCGATCCCTTCTTCTGGTCAAGTTGTGCCACAAACTTCTCTTCTCCCCAATCATATTCAATACTTCCTCATTAGTTATGTGATCTACCCATCTAATCTTCAGCATTCTTCTGTAGCACCACATTTCGAAAGCTTCTATTCTCTTCTTGTCCAAACTATTTATCGTCCATGTTTCACTTCCAAACATGGCTACACTCCATACAAATACTTTCAGAAATGACTTCCTGACTCTTAAATCTATACTCGATGTTAACAAATTTCTCTTCTTCAGAAACGCTTTCCTTGCCATTGCCAGTCTACATTTTATATCGTAGCAAAACTCCTTTACTACTTAAAGTGTCTCACTTCCTAATCTAATTCCCTCAGTATCACCCGACTTAATTCGACTACACTCCATTATCCTCGTTTTGCTTTTGTTGATGTTCATCTTATACCCTTGATTATAGTGTTATCAATTATAATAGGCAACTTCTTGAGAGCTGAAAAAGCAGGTTTGTATCAAACGATGTAAAGTTTATCTGTGGTATTACAGCATTTTTCTCGGTGTCAAGCAGCTGAGAATTAATTGTAACATTATTGAGTTTTATTATAATCATCCAACATCGGTTGACTAAGCCCTGTTTAGCGTGCAGGTTTGTTATCAAGAAGGCAATACTATTGTTCTTTAGTAGAAGTTTATGTGGCGGTAATCCTAACGTAAGAATTGTACAGGATACAATTGATTGTCAATCCCCTCGTTGAACTGTACAGAGTTACAACTCTAGTAAATCTCGTCATTTCCCTCCACAATGTTCTTCAAAAATTTTTCATTTACTTTAGTGCAATCTTCAGTCTTCATTCTTTGGGCACAATATTGATGTGGTGATAAATTCCTTCACATTTCCGGCTTTAATGACATTGGTTGGAATACTTTCTTTGCTATTTCGTGTTATTCGTAGTCTCTTTTATGTTGAAATTTTCCATAAATAGTAAGCGTTCGTGAAAAATAGTTACACAGTGTCAGAGGCCGATTAAAACACCTTTGTAAATATAGCTAATTTATTCCTGTAGGATTAGTACGCGTGAAAAAAGAGGATGTTGGCTTAAGAAATAATGTATATGATGGCAGCGACGGGGAGGCGCAAAACAGTAAGCAGTACTTGTTCCCATCGTAACCTCCCGACCCGCTCGATACGACTAAGCTGATTTCGTTGTCAGCCTTTTTTCGCAGTTCACGTGTTATGGCATTATTAGTGCGTTCTATATCCACTGTCCGAGAAAAAAGTGAAGCACCCAGAAGACATGGACGGATGTCGATGTAACTTCGTACACCTACACAACATCGGTGAGTAGTAAATAACTGGAGTTGCCATTCCCCACGACATCCACAACGGGCACCGGAGTGCATTAGCGTTGTTTGTGCCTAGTGGTGTTTCCAGGCAGGGTAGGGTATATAAGGGACACAAACAGCGTCAGAACTTGACTGATCAGCGTGAAGTACACATATTCTATGTGATCAAATGTCTCCGGACTCCCCCAAAAACACGCGCTTTTCATATTAGGTGCACTGTGCAACCACTTACTCCCAGGTACTCCACATCAGCGACCTCGGTAGTCAGTAGACATCGTGAGAGAGCACTCATGCACTTTAACGTGGACAGGTGATTTGGTGTAACTTGTGTTATACATCTCTGCGCGAGATTTCCGCACTACGAAACAGTCCTAGGTCCGCTGTTTCCGATGTGATAGTGAAGTGGAAACGTGAAGGGACACGTACAGCACTAAAGCGTGCATGCCGACCTCGTCTGTTGACTGACAGAGACCGCCGACAGTTGAAGAGGGTCGTAATGCGCAATAGGCAGACGTCTATGCAGATCATCACACAGGAATTCCAAACTGCATCAGGATCCACTGCAAGTACTATGACAGTTAGGCAGGAGGTGACAAAACTTGTATTTCATGGTCGAGCGGCTGCTCATAAGCCACACGTCACGTCGGTAAATACGAAACGACGCCTCGCTAGGTGTGAGGAGCGTAAACATTGAACGACTGAGCAGTGGAAAAACGTTGTGTGGAGTGACGAATCACGGTACATAATGTGGCGATCCTATGGCACGGTGTGGGCATGGCGAATGCCCGGTGAACGTCATCGGCCAGCGTGTGTAGTGCCAACAGTAAAATTCTGAGGCGGTGGTGTTGTGGTGTGGTCGTGTTTTTCATGTAGAGGGCTCGCACCCCTTGTTGTTTTACGTAGCACAATCACAGCACAGGTCTACATTGATGTTTTAAGTAGCTTCTTGCTTTCCACTGTAGAAGAGCAATTCGGGGATGGCGACTGCGTCTTTCAACACGATCGAGCACCTGTTCATAATGCACGGCCTGTGGCGGAGTAGTTGCCCGACAATAACATCCCTGTAATGGACTGGCCTGCAGAGAGCCCTGACCTGAATCCTACAGAACACCTTTGGGGTGCTGTGGAACGCCTCACCAACCGACATCGATGACTCTCCTCAGTGCAGCATTCCGTGAAGAATGGGAAGCCATTCCCCGAGAAACTTTCCAGCACCTGACTGAGCGTATGCCTGCGAGAGTGGAAGCTGTCATCAAGGCTAAGGGTGGGCCAACACCATATTGGATTCCAGCATTACCGATGGAGGGCGCCACGAACTTGTAAGTCATTTTCAGCCAGGTGTCGGGATACTTTTGATCACAGAGTGTATAATCTGTGTAGTCGTGTGAGACAGCGTTATGAGCGCCGAACATAGTTAGAAAGAAGCCTCATTGTGATTCTCATTCGGCCGGCTGGCCGAATAGTGGAATATTCAGAATTGTGGGACATTCAGATGAGACAGTGATCCCATGTTGTACTGCATGAGAACGTGACGGTAGGCATACTCAACGTCAAGCTTCCAGTCGAGGAATTGCTTTGACTAATAATTACATGACACAATTTGCCTCCAGCTTGGAGGTTATGGTATAACAGTAGCAGACAGTAGTGTTATAGCATGTCGCCAGAGTCATACATTCTACACACCAACGTGAATAGTCATAGCCACTTCCCCTATTGATTTTAGAAATTCTGATGAAATGTTATGTATCCCTCATGCCTTATTTGATCTTAAGTCCTCCAAAGCTCTTTTAAATTCTGACTCTAATACTCGATGCCCTATCTTATCTAAATCGATTCCCGTTTCTTCTTCTATAACATCAGATGAATCTTCCCCCTAATAGAGGTTTTCACTGTATTCTTTTCACTTATCCGCTCTCCCCCCTGGGTTTAACAGTGGAATTCCCCTTGCACTATTAATGTTATCACCCTTGCTTTTAGTGCCACAGAAGGTTGTTTTGAGTTTCCAGTATTCTGAGACTGTCCTTCCGACAATCATGTTTTTTTTCGATGTCTTCACATTTTTCCTGTAGCCATTCGTCTTAGGTTGTTAATCATTGCTAATTTCACTTCTGATCACTGTACTCCTCATGTAAATTGTTCGCACAATCGAGCGTGTACGATACATTCCACTGACTCATGTCGCAAAATGCTAATATTTCTTCTGCCACTTCTTACTGATTCTGCGAAATTCCTTGGGTTCCTTTCTGACGATATGTCAACTTCGCCTACTGTTGTTGTAGACACAATGCAATGTTTGCTTTGTTTATCGTTGCCATTGCTCTGTTTTCGTTTAACACCGTTATCACCGTGGCACTATTGTGAGTTACTCGTCGACTGAGCTGTTCAACTAGGGTCCCTAGCCTCATTCTGTGCTCACCATTGCATACCTCCAGTCCAGACTCTTGTTGCCATTAGCAGCCAATATTGTGGCTGCATGGAAGACAATATGTGGGGCGTCGGATGTCGTAAACATCATTAGCTTTTTGCTATCTCGCTCTCAAGGGGTTCAATGTAAGACCATCAGCTGGTACGAAAAATTGGCCAACACAAACCGTACATCACTAATATAGAAACGCGAATTCATATTGGCTATCAAGCTCACGAACAGTGTCAAGATAGTCAATGTCTTTCCCGCATTAGCAAAAAATGGTTCAAATGGCTCTGAGCACTATGGGACTTAACATCTGAGGTCATCAGTCCCCTAGAACTTAGAACTACTTAAACCTAACTAACCTAAGTACATCACACACATCCATGCCCGAGGCAGGATTCGAACCTGCGACCGTAGCAGTTGCGCGGTTCCGGACTGAAGCGCCTAGAACCGCTCGGCCACCGCGGCCGGCCCGCATTAGCAGTTATCGTCAAAACGATAGTCGTTGTCTACTTGCTATTGTTCAGGAATTTGATGGTTAATGATGGTTAATGTGAGTTTATGTTTTCTACATGAGTGACCTGTGGTGTATATTGGCCAATTTTTCGTGCAAGACGATGGTCTTAGACCGAAACCGGCAGTAAATAAATTATCCCAATGCAGATTTCTATCATGGGGTTCCTTAAGAATAAAAGGGTTATCATGTAACGCGACTAAGTACCAGTTTTACAGAAATTGTGTTTTCTACTTCATTAGGTGTTGTTTAAAGACGACTTTTACATTCTGAAAGAGCTGCCTACAATGATAGCTCATGCTACAAAAGCCAGTAAATAGTATGGGAGCTAACTCCAGTGACTTGCCCCTGCAAATGGGGTAAAAGCAAAATGTGTTACACGAGTTGGCTGGACTGGACGTAGACATAATACGCTTTCGCTCTCTCCTGCCATTTTGTCGGTTGCGTTTCTTCATTTGCGCTATAATGCATAGTGAAAACAACATGATCAATTCAGTAAAGGGAAGTAACAGAAAACTGGTAACTCTAAAAGGAAGCCTGAGCAAACGTGAGAAAGCATTTTTTTTCCTATTATGTAATGAACGCCACAGAAACAGCTTGCAATTAGTAACCATTTAAAATCTTTCAGGTGAAAAGCAGTTAGGTTAGCAGCTTATATGGCCCTTAATGTATCTAAGTTAATATAAATTCTGCTTCATGAATTAAAATCACTACGCCAGCGGTAATTCAGATAAAAAAGACATTTCGTGAAATAGAGGGATGGGAAATGATTAGAGCGTTGAAAAGGGGTGTCAAAGAGAATATTACAAAACGATCACATTCAGGGAGGTCACTGATGAAAAAGACTGTGTTCAGAGAAGATAAGAGACCTTAGAAGTATGATGGAATGCCTACCTTAGGTGCACAAACAGATATACAGTGGACTGCGCGAAGAGTGAACAGTAAAACAATTGCCAGAGGCAGGAGTATTATAAAACTTGTTTGGCGGAATTAGCCCGTTTAGCATTTCAGTACAAATTTATTTACAAAAGTCGTTGTGTATTTGTTATTTTTGGATCATTCCAAATGATAACTCGCTTTCCCAGTAATAGTGATAACGTGGGGTTAATGCCTATTATGTTCATATTACTTGAATAAAGTTTGTTATGAATAACCTAGAAAGAACATTTTTTAAACTTGGCCCCTTTAGTATTATAACCGTTCAATTTTGAATCTGTAATTGGATGTATTAAAATGACCCTGCATATCTGACTTAATAAAATAACTGCCACCAATAACAGTGATCGAGGAATTCGTTATTCATGAAGTTAAACATAGATCTCGTTTAACTCAGGTTATTACATGTACGAGGGTAATCCCAAAAGTAAGGTCTCCTATTTTTTATAAGTACATAGACCTGTTTATTTCTACAATGGTTTACAGCAGTTTACAGCTTGAACATTTAGCTAATTTTTGTAGACGCTGTTGCCCATGCCATACCAGCTCGCCGCCATGCTGTTCAGAAAGTTATGAACCTCTTCTTTCACCTCGTAGTCGTAGCTGAATCGCTGGGACCACAATTAACGCTGGCAGGTACTGTGAGACTCAGAAAAAACTCAAACGGGCAACCGGAGAAGAGGAATGTTGAGCAAGGGCGTACACATTCTCCATGACAACGCTCGCCCACACATTGCTCGGCAGACCTTTGCTCTCCTGCAACAGTTTCAGTGGAACATAATCACCCACCCACCTGTTCCCTAGGGTAAAAGAACATTCGGCCGGAAAGCGATTCAGCTCCGACGACGAGGTGAAAGAAGAGGTTCATAACTTTCTGAACAGCATGGCGGCGAGCTGGTATGACATGGGCATACAAAAACTGCCACAGCGTCTACAAAAATGCATCGACATAAATGGTGATGATGTCGAAAAATAGCTAAGTGTTCACGCTGTAAACTCATGTAAACTATTATAGAAATAAATATGTCTATGTACTTATACAAAATAGGAGACTTTACTTTTGGGATTACCCTCGTAAACGGAAAAGAATGGTTTACTAGTCATTGACAGGAATAAGATAATGCCTTGGCAAACCTGAATATGGGATTTGGGATGTGAATCAAATGAAAGCGTATCTGAATAATACAGATATATTCGCGTAAATCATACAGTGATTGCCAAAGGTTAGTACAGTGAAGACAGAAAGTACTGCAAATGGGTCTGTGTTTGCATCTCATATTGAACATCTAACTACAAACAACTCTCAGAGTGAAGCACAAAATTAATGAACATTGTTAAAAATGATTCGACTTTCTCTGCAGTTCACCTCGCTGTTGCGGCTGGGTCTGACCACACTCATATTCCGCAGGAGGCGGCTGAAGTGGCTGTAAAATCAGTCATTAACTATTTACCTATAAGTTTCATCTAAGTTCAACTTCACTAGATGGGAGCCAAGAGTGAAGTCTGCCTGAGGTGGTGCCTGGCTGGAGAGCAGCTTTCTGAAGTCTGTTCCCGACAAGGAGGGCTCTGTTCTCTGCGGTCTTCTGGCATCACATAATTTGATTGGCTGAATGACAAGTATTGGAAGTGCCGTTTAGTAAGAAGTTGTTTTAAAAGACGCTGGTCCCCTCCTTTGCCCTTGTTTCAGGTGTTTAACAAGTTATGAAATTTCTGTACTGCATCGTTCTTCTTCACACCACAGGCATTGCAATATAGTATTTATCAGTCGATACTGGGCAGCGACTTTCAATTAAAAATGTCTTCCCTTGTACGGGAATTATATCACGTGTGTTCGGGTGCATGTTGTGACGCAGGAACAACAACTGATGTAAGTTTGGGTCTGACCGTGGGTCGTGCACAGATAGCCAAAGCAGCCGCTCTCATAAAGCGGGAAATCCAGGTTCGATTCCCGATCCGGCACAGACTTTCATTGTCGTCATTCCCTTATAAGGCTGATGGTTGTTCACCTTCGCAGCTGCGAATACCTTTCATGTAGTTATGAAATTCGTTGTACTTGGCGCTGCAAAACTCCGTCCTACTCTCTTCCTCTATGTACGTTTCTGTGATGGCTGATAAGATCAGACATATGTAAGCACAGCCATGTTTCTTACTTCGACTACTAAATTATTTAGGTTAACCAATGGTAGCTGTTTTTACAGTTCGTTAAACGTTTTCCTGTGGGACCTGAAGGTGGCGGCGGTGCCACACAGTCTTCAAAGGTGCCGTAAACTTTTCTGTTGCCATTCCACTCTCTAAGATGTTTCGGCGAATTTCGATTAGCTGCGGAACTGCCCACAATAGCAATTCTTTCAGAACTCTGACAACAGCATGTTTCGATTTTCTCTTTTTGAGAAGAAAGAAGGAGTGATCTATTTTACTTGCTAAAAACATTCTAAAGCCAGGATCACATGAATATTTCCTTATTTAAAACAACCGGTTTCGACGGAATTTACTGTCATCTTCGGGGCTCAAAGCAAAAAGATTTTTTAAGATCTGAAG
This sequence comes from Schistocerca gregaria, assembly GCF_023897955.1. Taxonomy (NCBI): domain Eukaryota; kingdom Metazoa; phylum Arthropoda; class Insecta; order Orthoptera; family Acrididae; genus Schistocerca; species Schistocerca gregaria. Next base: position 428,876,096 of record NC_064922.1, read on the forward strand.
GTGAAAGTCTGTTGATACCGGTTGTTTTAAATAACAAAATATTTTTGCGATCTTAGCGTTAGAATGTTATTAGAAAACAGCACGTATCCCCAGACGACACACAGCTCGGCACAAACAGTCTCCGTTTTTACCGCACTGCCTAGAGATACAATCCGCATTGTGACTTTGGACATCCGATCGGATTCGGCTTTCTTCAAAGCTTTGTCCAATCTCATCTGAGGAGATTCGTTGATGTGTCCGAGCGAACCTACGGGGCTTCCGCGAATTCTGATGAGGGCTGTTTCCTAGCTGATTTTTATGATCAACAGCGCAACCTCTCGGCTGTAGGCAACTGCAAGATAATTTCATAGAGGCTTCTTATTTAGGTGTATAAGCAGTTTAATAGAAGAAAGGATTGTCTACAAAGTACTGGCAATCACTGACACTGATTCATATTACACTGGCCTGTGGGGATTAATTTATTCTGCGTTGTTTCTTGTTTTCATTTCGGATTTAATATCACTTATGGGACAGTTTGGGAAAAAACAGGGGCGTAGTAATGTATTGTTCACAGAAACAGGACGTTGTTTGTTTTCTCGTAGAGGTCTTGAAGTACCATGAGATGTCGACCAGCCGTGTCATCCAGTGCGTTGCAGCATCAGGCGGATGCGCTGTGGAGTGGAATGGGATCAGAGTGCTGCTCTCCCGGCCTTTGGAACTTTCCAGACCACTGTGTTCCTACCTCTCTTTCAAACAGATCCTCAATTAGCATCAAGAGGCTGAGTGCATCCCATACCAGTTCTCCCACTAAGGAAAAATTCTTGGTAGCATCGGGAGTCGAACCCAGGTCCTCCGATGGCAACCATCCACGACGGCAAACCTGTTATTTGTGTTCCAATTACTGTGTTCAAATGATTTATCGTCTGTACTGTATTGGTGTTTTGGGCTAAATATTGAGCGGTTTGGCATTTCATAGGATAGGTCTGTTCCACGGAATATTGTGCTCAGAAGAATTATGTTCTATAGAAAAGTTGTATTTTATTTTCTGACTTTCTTATTTTTGCGTGTTGACTGTAGAATGATTTACTGGTCTTAACTGTTTTGATGTTCTTAATCTGTGGTCAGTGGAAAAAATTGTATTTAATCTTTATGCTTTAATTTTTAATTTTTCAATTGAGATTAAATGAGGAAACTTGCGAACAGGGAGATTTAGTTGTTGAGGAGTAAAAAAGTGCTTTGAAGGATGTTTTATTTTTCTGTGGGCAAAACCACTAGTAGGTTCCAGTCCCTATTAAAATATTTCCTAATATCCTTTCCAGACACCCCCCCTCCCTCCAACTTCACATACAATGAAGGAAAAAAACATCAAGCAGGAGTTGTGTGACACAAACGACAGTTAGTAGGCGTGTTCGTATATCTGAATTACGATGTCTGTTGAAACTTCGCGCCAGTTCCATAAGAGGCGCTGGTTGCGCCACTGTGAGGATGCAAATCAAGTTTGCTTTAAATGCACGCTGTAACGGTCGTGACCGATACTTACCTTTGAGAGTGGCAGAATGCCTTTAAAGTGACAAAGACGCCATTAACAGAACATGGCTTAGTTTGAACGAGGTCGTGTAATAGGGCTACAAGGAGTTGGATGTTCCTTCTGTGACACTGCAGAAAGACTTGGCAGGAATGTATCCTCTGTACGCGATTGCTGGCAGCGGTGTTCGGTTGAAGATCGGGCTCTGGACGGCCAAGTGGTACTACCGAGAGCGTAGAGCCTCGTGTTCGGTGTACAGCTCTGGTGCATCGTACTGCAACTGCAGCAGCCACTAGAGCAACAGTTGGCATCACAGTGACAAAACGAAGTGTTAGAAATCAGTTACTTCAAAGATTGTTTTGAGCCAGACGCCCTGTAGACTGCATTTCACACTGACCCCAAACGACAGCCATTTATGCCTTCAATGGTGCCTAAGGAGAGCTCATTTGACGGCAGGGTGCAAGTCTGTTTTGTTTTCTGGTGAAAGCTTGTCCTGACTCATGTGTTTGTTAGCAGTAGCTCAGTTGAGGGCCTGCAGCCAGCCTGTCTGAGTGACAGACACACTGGACCTACACCTGGAGTTACGGTCTAGGGTACGATTTTGTATGACAGCTGGAGAATTTCCGTGGTTATCCGACGCACCCTGACACCAAATTTGTACGTCAGTCTGGTTATCTGACATGCTGTGCTACCATTCAAGAACACCATTGCAGGGGTGTTTTCCAACAGGATAACGCTCACCCACATACCGCTGTTGTAACCCAATACGCTCTACAGAGTGTTGTCTTAGCCTACTCAATCACCATGTCTGTCTCCAATCCAGCACAAATGGGACATCACCCCCAACAATTTCACCGTCATCCACAAATAACATTAACCATCCCCGTAGCGACCGACAAAGTGCAACGGGCATGGAACTCCATCTCACAAACTGTGATCCGGCACCTGTGCACATAATGCATGCGCTTTTGTATGCTCGTGGTCAACATTTTGACGTTGCACCGGTTGTTAATATACCACCTTTTCAAATTTTCAGCGCTTACCTCGCGCTTACATTAAACTGTGATGCTGCAATGTTAATCACTTATATACGTTATCTAGATAAATACATACTCGAAGTTTGATTACTTTACATTAATTACACTATTGACCATTAAAATTGCTACAGACGCGAAATTAACCGACAGCAAGAATATGCTGTGATATGCAAATTATTAGGTCTTCAGAGCATTCACACAAGGTGGCGACACCTAGAACGTGCTGACATGAGAAAAGTTTCGGATTGATTTCTCATACACAAACAGCAGTTGACCGGCGTGGCCTGGTGAAACGTTGTTGTGATGCCTCGTGTAAGGAGGAGAAATGCGTACCATCACGTTTCCGACTTTGATAAAGGTCGGATTGTAGCCCATCGCGATTGCGGTTTATCGTATCGCGATATTGCTGCTTGCGTTGGTCGAGATCCAATGACTTTTAGCAGAATATGGAACCGGTGGGTTCAGGAGGGTAATATGGAACGCTGTGCTGGATGCCAACGGCCTCGTATGACTAGAAGTCGAGGTGACAGGCACCTTATCCGCCTGGCTGTAAGGGATCGTGCAGCCACGTCTCGATCCCTGCGTCAACAGATGGGGACGTTGCAAGACAACAACCATCTGCACGAACAGTTCGACGATGTTTGGTGCAGCATGGACTATCAGCTAGGAGACCATGGCTGTGGTTACCCTTGACGCTGCATCACAGACAGGAGCGCCTGCGATGGTGTACTCAACGACGAACCTCGGTGCAGGAATGGCAAAATGTCATTTTTTCGGATGAATGCAGGTTCTGTTTACAGCATCATGATGGTGGCATCTGTGTTTGGTGACATCGCGGTGAAGGCACATTGTAATCGTGTATTAGTCCTCGCCATACTGGCGTATCAGCCGGCTTGATGGTAAGGGGTGCCATTGGTTACACGCCTCAGTCACCTGTTGTTCGCATTGACGGCACTTTGAACAGTGGACGTTACATTTCAGATGTGTTACGACCCGTGGCTGTACCCTTCAAAATTGTTCAAATGGCTCTGAGCGCTATGGGACTAAACTTCTGAGGTCATCAGTCCCCTAGAACTTAGAAGTAATTAAACCTAACCTAAGGACATCACACACATCCATGCCCGAGGCAGGATTCAAACCGTAGCGGTCGCGCGGTTCCAGACTGTAGCGCCTAGAACCGCTCGTCCACCCAGGCCGGCTCTCTATCCTTCATTCGATCCCTGTGAAACCCTACATTTCAGCAGGATAATGCACTACCGCATGTTGTAGGTTTTGTACAGGTCTTTCTGGATACAGAAGATGTTCGACTGCTGCCGTGGCCAGCACAGTTTCTAGATCTCTCACCGTTTGAAAACATCTGGTCAATGGTGGCCGAGGAACTGGCTAGTCACAATACTCCAGTCACCACTCTTGTTGAACTGTGGTATCGTGTTGAAGCTGCATGGGCAGTTGTACCTCTATACGCCGTACAAGCTCTGTTTGAGTCAATGCCCAGACGTATTAAGGCCGTTATTACGGCAAAGATGGTTGTTCTGGTTACTGATTTCTCAGGATCTATGCACCCAAATTGCGTGAAAAGGTAATCACATGTCAGTTCTAGTATAATATATTTGTCCAATGAATACCCGTTTATCGTCTGGATTTCTTCTCGGTGCAGCAATTTTAATGGTCAGTAGTGTAGGTCTGGTGATGCTATTTTCTTCCGCCTGTGTAGACAAGTGTGTTTCACTCCCCACAGTAATTATATCCTGTAACTAAGATACATGCCTGGTGAGACTGGTTGAAACTGTCTCAGGTGTTTCCGAATCATGCCGGAACGTGGACTACAGATATGTTTTGACACACATAGATCTGTGAATACGTGCAGTTTCCGTGGACAGGCGCAGGCCGGGAGTGGCGGCGTGCTGTGCGGCGGGACGGGGCCACTCACCGTGGAGCGGCGGCGGTCCGTGGCGCTGAGCACCGTGGGCGCCCTGCGCAGGCGGCCGGGCCGCGGCCGCGGCAGGTGGCGCGCGCCGTCGCTGCCCGCCCCCGCGCCGCGCACGCTGGCCGAGTCGGCCGACGCGGACGCCGAGGCGGAGCCGGCGGCCAGCACCGAGGCGCACGTGGCGGCGCGGCTCAGCGGCTGCAGCTCGAGCGCCTCCTCGCTGCGCCCGCCCACCTCCTCCTCCTCCTCCTCCTCCTCCTCCTCCTCGTCCTCCATGTCCTCGTACTGGTAGTAGTTCTCGTAGATGGAGCCCCCAGCGCGCGACTCGGGCGGCGAGCAGCCCCCGCTCGTCGTGCTGCCCCCGCCGTACGACTGTGGGCACACCGCACCGGGGCGCTGCTAACTACACGGACACCTAGCTCGTCGTCTCATCTACATCATTACTCTGCAATTCACATTTAAGTGCTTGGCAGAGGGTTCATCCAACCACAATCATACTGTCTCTCTACCATTCCATTCCCGAACGGCGCGCGGGAAAAACGAACACCTAAACCTTTCTGTTCGAGCTCTGATTTCTCTTATTTTATTTCGATGATCATTCCTACATATGTAGGTAGGGATCAACAAAATATTTTCGCATTCGGAAGAGAAAGTTGGTGACTGAAATTTCGTAAATAGTTCTCGCTGCGACGAAAAACGTCTTTGCTTTATTGACTTCCATCCCAATTCGCGTATCATATCTGCCACACTCTCTCCCCTATTACGTGATAATACAAAACGAGCTGCCCTTTTTTCCACCCTTTCGATGTCCTCCGTCAATCCCACCTGGTAAGGATCCCACACCGCGCAGCAATATTCTAACAGAGCACGAACGACTGTAGTGTAAGCTGTCTCTTTAGTGGACTTGCTGCATCTTCTAAGTGTCCTGCCAATGAAACGCAACCTTTGGCTCGCTTTCCACTCAATATCATCTGTATGGTCTTTCCAACTGAAGTTGTTCGTAATTTTAACACCCAGGTACTTAATTCAGTTGACAGCCTTCACAACTGTACTATTTATCGAGTAATCGAATTCCAACGGATTTCTTTTGGAACTCATGTGGATCACCTCACACTTTTCGTTATTTAGTGTCAAATGCCACCTGCCACACAATACAGCAATCTTTTCTAAATCGCTTTACAACTGATACTGGTCTTCGGATTACCTAAATAGACGGTAAATTACAGCATCATCGGCGAACAACCTAAGAGAACTGCTCAGATTGTCACCCACGTCATTTATATAGATCAGGAACAGTAGAGGTCCCAGGACGCTTCCCTGGGGAACACCTGATATCACTTCAGTTTTACTCGATGATCTGCCGTCTGTTACTACGAACTGCGACCTTCCTGACAGGAAATCACGGATCCAGTCGCACAACCGAGACGATACCCCACAGGCCCGCGGCTTGATTAGAAGTCTCAGTCGTATGGAGGACTGACGATGTACACTGTCTCACCGAAAGTATCGGGGAACCTCAATATAATACGGAAATGGCAACTGAATGTCGCGAGGCGCGGACCCGCTGGTGTAAATGGAGACGGGAGAGTTGTGTTGTCAGTAGAGAAGCAGCCACGGCAGACTGTGATGGCTCTCGTTCTTCCACCATAATCGAGTCCATCAACATGAGGTAGCAAACATGACGTAGGCAAGGAGATGAAAACGTGTGTTCTACATCTACATCTACATACATACTCCACAATCCACCATACGGTGCGTGGCGGAGGGTACCTCTAAACTCAACTAGAATCTTCTCTCCCTGTTCCACTCCCAAACAGGACGAGGGAAAAATGACTGCCTATATGCCTCTGTACGAGCCCTAATCTCTTATCTTCGGGGTCTTTCCGCGAAATGTAAGTTGGTGGCAGTAAAACTGTACTGCAGTCAGCCTCAAAAGCTGGCTCTCTAAATTTCCTCAGTAGCGACTCATGAAAAGAACGCCTCACTTCCTCTAGAGACTCCCACCCGAGTTTCTGAAGCATTACCTACCAGTAACAAATCTAGCAGCCCGCCTCTGAATTGCTTCTATGTCCTCCCTCAATCCGACCTGATAGGGATCCCAAACGCTCGATCAGTACTCAAGAATAGGTTGTATTAATGTTTTATAAGCGGTCTCCTTTACAGATGAACCACATCCTCCCAAAATTCTACCAATGAACCGAAGACGACTGCCACTACATGCTTGTCCCACTTCCTATCGCTCTCCAATGTTACGCCCAAATATTTAATCGACGTGACTGTGTCAAGCGCTACACTACTAATGGAGTATTCAAACATTACGGGATTCTTTTTCCTATTCATCTGCATTAATTTACATTTATCTGTACTTAGAGTTAGCTGCCATTCTTTACACCAATCACAAATCCTGTCCAAGTCAAGATTGCTTGGTAGCTACAACAGGAAAACACAGTTAATTAGCAGGAGCACAAAATAAGAAAGTATTTATTACTTAACTTTGCTGTAGTCCATGATCAGTTGGTTGATAATTATAGACTAAGCGTCTGTAGAATGACATAATTTACAAGTCACAAATCTTGCAGTGACGAATTAATCTCTCGTAATCTTGAATGTCGAATACGGTGAATCTGAAGACTAACTTGAAACGGAGCTACATGGCAGCAATGACTGAGCTGCAGACGATGACTAACATCGGCGCTGACTGACCACTGAGCGCGGCTACGAACTGTAGACTGCCACAACCGCACTACTCTCCTGCTGCACATGAAGTGGCCTCGCGGCGCCTCGCCGCAAGCATAAATACTGTGGCTGGCTGTGTACTCTTTGACTAACTCAGCCGTTCTTCTGTTCCGTTTATCGAGAGAATCGCATCCGACCGATCGATCTCTCAGGCGGCGGTGTGGTCGTATGACTAACGACACCACAGACTGGATAGGTCAGATGAACTCAGTGACTTCGAACGAGGACTAGGCACTGGATGCCACCTGAGTAACAAGTCTATCAGGGACTGTTCAACCCTTTTACACCTGCTCAAGTCAACTGTTGGTGCTGTGACAGTGAAGTGGTACCGCTAAGGAACAAGCACAGTTGATTCAGTACCAGGCAGACCTCATGTATTAAAGGACGGGATGGCCGGCCATAGTAGAGCATGGTTATATCCGGTCTACTCACATTAATGTGATCACTGTCTACGTTCGTCATCTACGTCGAATAACTACTCACATACGGCACGTGGCAGCACTAGCGCCTCTTGGGGGGCGGTGAAGACACTGGGAGCAATTTGTCTGACGTCAAAAAGGAACATGATCATTGGCTGTAGAGCCAAGGGTGCAACATTTTCGATAAGATTAAGTTTATAAACTGTTTGCGGGCCGCCTTGGTTAAATAAAATATACCATGCGGCAAAATGGCACCATCCAAACCCGGAGCCTAGGCAACTACGCTGGACCACAGACCATAGATGACAGGGGTGAACAATGGCTGTGGAGACGTGTATGGGTGAACAGGTGTGCAACTGTTGTACAACTGGTCACCCGGATGAACCAGGGGGCTGCCAACAATATCTCCTCAACCACTGTCCAGCAAACGTTGCTGTATATGGCTCTTTGTAACAGAAGCCTAGTTCATGCACCCATGATAACTGCTGTTCATAGCCGACGAAGGATGGAATTTGCACGCCACTGCCGCAACTGGACGTCTTCTGAGTGGTGGGTGACAAGTGGTCGTTGCAGATGAATCACGTTTTACGCTCCACCAGCGCCAAACGTCTGAAACCAGTGACCCTGCATCAATCGTCGTAGGGGAATATTTTCATGACATTCCCTGGATGGTCTCGTCATTCTGGTAGACACTACTGGATCAACACAAGTACGTACCTGTCCTTAGGGACCGTGTACACCTCTACATTCAGTTTGTTTTTCCTTAGCACGATGGCATCTACCAGCAGGACAATGCAGCATGTCTCACACCCCACGTGTACACGTGTATTCGAGGAGCACCACGGTGAGTTTATCGCTCTCCTCTGGCCACTAAATTTCCCCGAATTTAACCCTATCGAGGATCTGTCGGACGATCTTGATGGGTCTGTTAGCGCATTGGATCATTAACCGAGGAACCTAGAGCAGCTGGACGTGGCTCTATATCCCTTTCGGTACATTCCAGACCGTGACTGACTCTCTTCCTGCGTGTGTCTCAGCAGTCCACAGTGAAAAAGGAGGTTATTCTAGCTTTTAACTACACTCATGCTCATAAATTAAGGATAATTGCAGAATGTGGTGCCACATTGGGCGCTAATAGCATAGGCACATAGGGAACATACACGACACAGATCTGTAAGTCCACGGTATTGGTCAAAAGTTGAGAAAACCGTCCCGAAATACATGTGCTACAAAACTCCACTATTTCCTGCGCACATACCCCGACATCAATATGGGATATGATTACCATGCATCCGGCACAGGCTGCACAACGGGTTGGCATACTCTGGATCAGGTGGTCGAGCAGCTGCTGGGGTATAGCCTCCCATTCTTGCACCTGTGCCTCTCGGAGCTCCTGAAGTGTCCTAGGGGTTTGCAGACGTGTGTCGATGCATCGACTGAGAGCATCCCAGACGTGCTCGATGGGTTTTAGGTCTGGGAACAGGCAGCCCACTCCAATCGCCTGATATTTTCTGTTTCGAGGTACTCCTCCACGATGACAGCTCGGTAGGACCGTACTTTATCATCTATCAGGCGTAACGTGGGACCCACTACACATCTGAAAAGGCGGATATACTGGTGCAAAATGACGTCCCGATACACCTGACCTGTTACAGTTCCTCTGTCAAAGACATGCAGAGGTGAACGACCCCACACCATCAAACGACGACCTCCATACAGGTCCCTTTCAAGGACATTAAGGGATTGGTATCTGGTTCCTAGTTCACGCCAGATGAAAACCCGGCGAGAATCACTGTTCACACTATACCTGGACTCGTCCATGAACATAGCCTGGGATCACTGTTCCAGTGACCATGTACTGTGTTCTTGACACCGGGCTTTACGGGCTCTCCTGTGACCAGGGGTCAGTGGAATGCGCCTTGCAGGTCTCGGGCCAATAAAGCATGCCTGTTCAGTCGTCTGCAGACTGTGTGTCTGGAGATAACTGTCCCAGTGGCTGCGGTAAGGTACCGAGCAAGGCTACCTGCAGTGCTCCGTAGCCGTCTCTGGGCCACTGATGGTGAGATATCGGTCTTCTTATGGTGTTGTACGCTGTGGACGTCCCGTACTGTAGCGCCTGGACACGTTTCTTGTCTGCTGGAATCGTTGCCATAATCGTGAGATCACACTTTGTGGCACACGGAGGGCCCGTGCTACGACCTGCTATGTTTGACCAGCCTCCAGTCGCTCTAGTGTTCTACCCCTCATAACGTCATCAATACGTGTTCTTTTAGCCATTTTCATCACACAGTGACCATTCGCACACCTGAAAACGTCTGCACACTTACTCGCTGCACCGTACTCTGACATGCACCAACACACCTCTATGTATGTGGACTGCTGCCAGCGCAACCGTGCGACGACCGCAGGTCAAATGTACCGCATCGTCATACCCCGAGGTGATTTAAACCCGCAAACCGCCCACCAGAGCGTTGTTTCACCATGTATCAGCATTATTCTTAATTTATGAGCATGAGTGCACGTAACAATCGCGTGAAGAAACCACTCTTGCGTTCGAAAGAGCTAGCAACAGTCCAGCTAGCTCAAAGACTGTGCGTAGGAAGTTAAAAAGAATGGGGTACAATGGTCGACCAGCTACCACGTAATTCTGTAGTCAGTGTTAAGCGACGCCTGAAGTGGAGTAAAGAGCGACGCCACTGTACAGTAGATGACTGAAAACGAGTGAATTGGAGAGGTGAATCACGCTGTACCATGTGGCAATCCGATGAGGGGGTCGGGGACTGGCGAATGCCCAAGAACGGTGTCTGTTATGGTGTGTAATACTTACAGTGAAGTACGGAGGAGTTGGCTTTATGGTATGATAGTGTTTTTCGTGGTTAGAGTGTGATCACCTTATTACGCACACGAAAACGCATCCGGAACGACGTCAACATGTTTTGCAGCACTGTGTACCGTGTACAGCAGAGCAACAGTTTGGAGATGGTGATTCTGTCAGCGTGACAGTGCACCCTGTCATGATGGAGAAACAGTGAGGCAATGGTTTGTGAACGGTAACATTCCTGAAATGGAATGGCATGCCCAGAATGCCGACTTGAACCTATTAGAATACCTTTGGGATGCGTCAGAACGTCGACTTCTCTCAAGACCGCAGCGTCCAACGTCACTACTTTCTCTGGTTTTGGTTCTTGACGAAGAATGGGCTGCTATTCCTCCACAAGCACTGAGATACGCTGAAAGTGTCCCTAGCAGAGTTCAAGACGCCATAAGGGGGAGGAGTGAATACACCACAAATTAATGTCCACTAATAGGTGTCCGGATGCTTTTGATCAGATAGTGTAAAATTTACGTTAATCACGAGTATTATCTCCATTCCATTCGTGACGCCTCCCCTCCATGAACCATGGACCTTGCCGTTGGTGGGGAGGCTTGCGTGCCTCAGCGATACAGATAGCCGTACCGTAGGTGCAACCACAATGGAGGGGTATCTGTTGAGAGGCCAGACAAACGTGTGGTTCCTGAAGAGGGGCAGCAGCCTTTTCAGTAGTTGCAAGGGCAACAGTCTGGATGATTGACTGACCTGGCATTGTAACACTAACCAAAACGGCCTTGTTGTGCTGGTACTGCGAACGGCTGAAAACAAGGGGAAACTACAGCCGTAATATTTCCCGAGGGCATGCAGCTTTACTGTATGATTAAATGTTGATGGCGTCCTATTGCTTAAAATATTTCGGAGGTAAAATAGTCCCCCATTCGGATCTCCGGGCGGAGACTACTCAAGAGGATGTCGTTATCAGGAGAAAGAAAACTGGCGTTCTACGGATCGGAGCGTGGAATGTCAGATCACTTAATCGGGTAGGAAGGGTTAGAAAATTTAAAAAGGGAAATGGATAGGTTAAAGTTAGATATAGAGGGAATTAGTGAAGTTCGGTGGCAGGAGGAACAAGATTTCTGGTCAGGTGACTACAGGGTTATAAACACACAATCAAATAGGGGTAATGCAGGAGTAGGTTTAATAATGAATAGGAAAATAGGAATGCGGGTAGTCTACTACAAACAGCACAGTGAACGCATTATTGTGGCCAAGATAGATACGAAGCCCACACCTACTACAGTAGTACAAGTTTATATGCCAACTAGCTCTGCAGATGACGAAGAAATTGAAGAAATGTACGATGAAATAAAAGAAATTATTCAGATAGCGAAGGGAAACGAAAATTTAATAGTCATGGGTGAACTGGAATTCGACTGTAGGAAAAGGGAGAGAAGGAAACATAGTAGGTGAATATGGATTGGGGGAGAGAAATGAAAGAGGAAGCCGCCTGGTAGAATTTTGCACAGAGCACAACTTAATCATAGTTAACACTTGGTTTAAGAACCATGAAAGAAGGTTGTATACATGGAAGAACCCTGGAGATACTAAAAGGTATCAGATAGATTATATAATGGTAAGACAGAGATTTAAGAACCAGGTTTTAAATTGTAAGACATTTCCAAGGGCAGATGTGGACTCTATTGGTTACGACATGTGGATTGAAACTGAAGAAACTGCAAAAAGGTGGGAATTTAAGGAGATGGGACCTGGATAAACTGAAAGAACAAGAGGATGTACAGAGTTTCAGGGAGAGCATAAAGGAACAATTGACAGTAATGGGGGAAAGAAATACAGTAGAAGAAGAATGGGTAGCTTTGAGGGATGAAGTGGTGAAGGCAGCGGAGGATCAAGTAGGTAAAAAGACGAGGGCTAATAGAAATCCTTGGGTAAAAGAAATATTGAATTTAATTGATGAAAGGAGAAAATATAAAAATGCAGTAAATGAAGCAGGCAAAAAGGAATACAAACGTCTCAAAAACGAGATCGACAGGAAGTGCAAAATGGCTAAGCAGGGATGGCTAGAGGACAAATGTAAGGATGTAGAGGCTTATCTCACTAGGGGTAAGATAGATACTGCCTACAGGAAAATTAAATAGACCTTTGAAGATAAGAAAACCACTTGTATGAACATCAAGAGCTCAGATGGCAACCCAGTTCTAAGCAAAGAAGGGAAAGCAGAAAGGTGGAAGCAGTATATAGAGGCTCTATACAAGGGCGATGTACTTGAGGACAATATTATGGAAATGGAAAAGGATGTAGATGAAGATGAAATGGGAGATACGATACTGCGTGAAGAGTTTGACAGTGCACTGAAAGACCTGAGTCGAAACAAGGCCCCCGGAGTAGACAACATTCCATTAGAACTACTGACGGCCTTGGGAGAGCCACTCCTGGCAAAACTCTACCATCTGGTGAGTACGGCGAAATACCCTCAGACTTCAAGAAGAATACAATAATTCCAATCCCAAAGAAAGCAGGTGTTGACAGATGTGAAAATTGCCGAACAATCAGTTTAATAAGCCACAGCTGCAAAATATTAATACGAATTCTTTACAGACGAATGGAAAAAATAGTAGAAGCCGACCTCGGGGAAGATCAGTTTGGATTCCGTAGAAATACTGGAACACATGAGGCAATACTGGCCTTACGACTTATCTTAGAAGAAAGATTAAGGATAGGCAAACCTACGTTTCTAGCACTTGTAGACTTAGAGAAAGCTTTTGACAATGTTGACTGGAATACTCTCTTTCAAATTCTAAAGGTGGCAGGGGTAAAATACAGGGAGCGAAAGGCTATTTACAATTTGTACAGAAACCAGATGGCAGTTATAGGAGTCGAGGGACATGAAAGGAAAGCAGTTGTCGAGAAGGGAGTGAGACAGAGTTGTACCCTCTCCCCGATGTTATTCAATCTGTATATTGAGCAAGCAGTAAAGGAAACAAAAGAAAAATTCAGAGTAGGTATTAAAATCCATGGAGAAGAAATAAAAACTATGAGGTTCCCCGATGACATTGTAATTCTGTCAGAGACAGCAAAGGACATGGAAGAGCAGTTCAATGGAATGGATAGCGTCTTGAGAGGAGGATATAAGACGAACATCAACAAAAGAAAAACGAGGATAATGGAATGTAGTCGAATTAAGTCGGGTGATGCTGACGGAATTAAATTAGGAAATGAGACACTTAAAGTAGTAAAGGTGTTTTGCTATTAGGGGAGCAAAATAACTGATGATGGTCGAAGTAGAGAGGATATAAAATGTAGACTGGCAATGGCAAGGAAAGCGTTTGCGCGGAAAAACGGGCTAACCCTCAAATGTAAAACCTTAGAGATAAATGTTACCATGTGTTGGTGGGTACGGGTACTATCAAAATTTAGATAGTTCCCGTACCCAGCGACAGATTGCAGTACTTATCTCTAGGCTTTTACACAATTGAGAGTTAGTCCGTTTTTCCGCGCATGTCTTCAGTTGATTATGATTTCCAGTCTTACTCTTGACCGCGTCATACAAACTCTTCTACACTAATTTAATAAAAATTTTAAAAAAAGCTTATGACATAGAGAGGGGTTACAATACATAAAGAAAAAGGTTATTACTACAATATGCGTATATTAGAACCGAATTAATTTAAATTGCCAAGATCTGCCTTCATATAAATAGGCTTGCAGCCCAGAATTCGCTCCGGGCAACAACAAACAAAATAGTGTTACTTGAAGGGCAACAGGCGCCCGACGTGCCATTACTCCAGAACAGGGTGTTCCACGGGTAGTGGGTAAGTGCTCCGTGAAAAACTATCAATAATATGGCGAATTTTCCGATACTTTTTCTTATTTTTAAAAAAGTTCTATTATGATATCTGTGTCATTAGTTGTAATTTTTCTCTTATTTCAAAATTTTATTAACCTTCAAAATAAGAAAAAGGTGTTTCATCAAAAAACCAGGATGCTCAGACTATTCCGTCAGAGGAAAAGTTTGTGAATCCCTGCTCTAGAAGCTAAATTTGATAAGTACATTGCCGATAACGTTCGGGAAAAGCTTTCGCGATGAACCGAAGAGATCAGAGATCGAAATGCAGCAACGATAGTTCCGTCGAGACGACAAAGGGAGTTAAGGGATATGTGAGGGGGGGGGGGGGGGTGACTAAAGGTGTTGCGATGTCTTCTTACCACACGGCGGCGGTCTTGTGGGTATTTGCAAAATCCAAAGGGTTGCTGCAATGTTCCAGCCGAAAACAGTTGCTTGTGTCGTGTTATAATGGTGGTGCGCTACAGCGTGCGTTATTACATGGCTCCGTCCAAGGTAATAAACTGCAAAATTGTAACGAGACTCAAGACGGCAAGTACCTGGAGTCGAATGCAATAATTGTTGGCGTTTTCTGAATGCCCTATCTAAGTGCAAGCACCGATGTAGAACAAGGAGAATGGGGCGAGACGGCTGCATCCTGGACTTTTGCGACCTCGGAGTGATTAGCCCTCAGTAAGCCTTCGATGTCAGAGACTAGATGTCCTGCCGATTACTGACAAAAGCGACGGCCAAGCTCTGCCAGGCGGGACATTGAAAGCAATATTCCTCAGAGGTTTCCCATTCTGTCTAGAGGCCAACCGATGCGAAGGAGAACTGTTCTGTATCAAGGCGCCTCTCTGCAGACGAAAAAAGCCGATCCAATTTACAGTAGATTCTAATGGTTGTCGACATTTTGAAGAAATTGCTAAGTTTTCTCGTGATGATCGTATCACAGGTTAGATTCCGTGATACTGCTCTGCAGTATGTCAGGAAAAATGCAAGTGGACTTGCCTGGTGATACGTTCTCCCGATGAAGATTAAAATTCAGAATTAAAGCAAGCAGTGTGCTGAGAATTTTGTATACAAGGGTAAGGGGGAAGGTGGTGTGGAACGTTCCTTACTTTGGTTTCTTCCATTTAGAAGTGGAAAATGAAACCTTTATATCTTGTAATGTATCTCTACAAACATCACATGTATTCTGTCTTTATTACTATTTTTTACATCGGTTTCTTCCATTTGGAACTGGAAAATTAAAGCTTGAAACCTCTTCACACATCACAAGAATTCTGTCCTTACAAATAGTTTTAGTTTCAGATTGACAGTGAGGTGACCGATGGAGAAGCAACTTTGACATCTGTAGAGTTACGGCTCGTCATGAAGTTTTCATTTCTTCTGGAGAAGTCTGCAAACTGCGTTCACACTGAGGTGTCACAAACAGGACAGCTACAGATACATCTGTACCCTGCAAGTCACCTTACGGCATGAGACGGAGGTTATTTCTGGGGCTACTCAGTTTCTTCCTTCTCTGTTCAATTCTCGAATAGTGCTTGTGAAGAACCATTGTCGACGAAACTCTATATTCGCTCTAATTCCTCTGATTTCCTCGGCATCGTCACATCGCGAGACGTTTTGTGGAGGTCTAGGGTAGTGTCTACTACTAGTAAACAAACCTTCGCGGTCCCGGGCTCGAACCACACCACTGCTTAAATTTAGAATAAAAATCATTAGCCTTGGCGTCGAAAACTTCCGGCATAAGAAGTCACACCGGTTCTGCCAGCGGCCTTGCTAAAGATAGCGGAGGAACGTACAGTGGTTCAGGGCACTCTTTTGTACTTTGTGTGGGAAACTACCCCTAAAAGGCGGAAGAATTAGCAATTATCAGCGACATGATGATGCAGAAGGCAATGGAAACTACTAAATTAAAGACACATTAAGTATATCCACAGGACATGTAGTCTGTAACTGAAAAAGTGTCACAATGATCTCTTCATCGGAAAAGATTCCGGACTAGTCTCCCATCCGGATCTCCGGAAGAGAACTGCCAAGCAAGAGGTGACCATGAGGAAAAAATTGAATAGCAACAAAAGGATAATGTTCTACGAATCGAGGAGTGGGATATCAGAATTTTGAACATGGTAGAGAAGCTAGGAAATCAGAAAATAGAAATGCTCAGGCTCACTCTAGATATAACTGCGGTCACTGAAGTGAAATGGAAAAAAGAAAAGGATTTCTGGTCGGATGAGGATCGGTTTATATCAACAACAGAAGAAAATGGTATAGCGGGAGTGAGATTCGTTTTGACTACGAAGGTAGGGCAAAGAATGAGTTACTGTGAACAGAGATAAAGAAACTGCGTTAGTATATTGAATGAGTAATTCAGTACGTAAATGGAGATGGAAAAATAAGCGTCATAGGAGATTGGAATGTGGTTGCAGGGGAAGAAGCAGAAGAGAGTGTTACAGGAGAATTTGAATTTGGTAGTAGGAATCACAAAGAAGAAAGACTAATTGACTTCTGCAACAAATTTCCGCCATTAATAGCGAATACTCTGTTGAAGAATCTCGACAGGAGGAGACATTCTTAGTAAAGATCGGGAGACACGGGAAGATTTCAATTATATTACGTCATGGTCAGGCAAATTCAGAAATCAGATATTGGATTATAGTGATTACCCAGAAGCAGATATAGACTCCGATCACAGTTTAGTAATGAAGAGTAGACTGAAGTTTAAGACACTAGTAAGGGACACTCAGTGCGCAAAGAAGTGGGATGCGGAAATTCTGGGGAATGAAGAGATACATTTGAAGTTCTCTGAGGCTGCAGATACTGGGGTACTGAAAGGCTCAGCAGGCAATTCAATTGAAGAGGATTGGACATCTCCGAAAAAAGCAGTCACTCAAGTTTAAAAGAAAACGTAGATGAAAGGAAGATAATTGCGAAGAAACAATGGGTAACAGAAGAAATACTTCAGTTGATCGACAGATGAGGGAAGTACAAAAATGTTGAGGGAAATTCGGGAACACAGAAGTACAAGACACTTAGGAATCAAATAAATAGGAAGTGCTGGAAATCTAATGCGAAATGGCTGCATTGAAAATGTGAAAGAATAGAAAAATTAGGAAGGACCGAGTCAGCATGTAGAAAAGTCAAAACAGCCTTCGGCTAAATTAAAAGCATGGACTGTAACATTAAGGGAGAATTTCGCTACTAACTGCAGAGGAGAGAGCAAATAGGTGGAAAAAGTATATTTGTGGCTTTTATGATGGGGACGACTTGGTTGTTGACGTGACAGAAGAAGAAACAGGGAACGATAGGAAGGACATAGGGGATCCAGTATCAGAATGAAAATTTAAATATCTCTGGAAGACTTAAGATCAAATAAGGCAGAAGGGACAGATTACAGGCCATCGGAATTTGATTGGTGAAAGTGGCAACAAAATAACTACTCACGCTGATGTGTAGAATGTATGAGACTGGCGATATAGCATCAGAATTTTGGAAATATATCATCCGCCTGATTCTGAATTATTACCCAATCAGCTTAACAGCTCGTGCATACAAGTTGCTGACAGGAATAATACACAGAAGAATGGAAAAGGAAAATGAGGATCTATTAGATGACGATCAGTTTGGCATTTAGGAAATGTAAGGCATCAGAGAGGCGGTTCTGGCGTTGCGGTTGATAATAGAAACAGGATTGAACATAAATAGTATATGTCAACAAGGAAAAAACATTAGACTGTGTAAAATTGTGCAGATTTTGAAATTCGGAGAAATACGAGGGTAAGCTGTAGAGAAAGACGGGTAATACACAATACATACAAGAAGCAAGAGGGATCAATAAGACTGTAAGACTAAGAATGAACGAAGTGCTCTTCAGTGTACACATTGAAGAAGCAATGTCGTAAATTTAAGAATGGTCCAAGAGTGGAACTAAAATTCAGGATGAAAGGATATCAATAACAAAATTCTCCGACGACATTGCTATCCTCGGAGAAATCGTAGAAGAATTATAGTATCTGTTCAAAGGTATGAATAGTCTAATAAGTACAGCACATGGATTAAGAGTAAATCGAAGAATGACGAAGGTATTGAGAAGTAGTAGAAATCAAAACAGCGAGAAACTTGGTGATTGGTGATCGCGAAGTAGATGAAGAAATGGGATTCTGCTACCTAGACAGTAAAATAATCATGACGTACGAGCAAGGAGGGCATAAAAATCGGACTAGAACTGGCAAAAAGGGCACTTCTGACCAAGAGAATTATATTAACATCAAACATAGGCCTAAATTTGAGAAAGAAATTTCTGATAATGTACTTTTGGAATATTGAATTGTATATTAGTGAAATATGGACTATGGGAAAGCGAGAACAGAAGAGAACTGAAGCATTTGGGTTGTGATGCTACAGAAGAATGTTAAAGATTGGGTGGACTGATAAGGTAAAGAATGAGGAGGTTCTCCGAAGAATTGGCGAGGAATGGAATATATGAAAAACACTGACATGAAGAAGGGACAGGATGCTAGGATATCTGTTAAGACATCACGTAATGAATTCCATGATACTAGAGGGATCTGTATAGGGTAAAAACCGTAAAGGAACGCAGAAATTGGGATACATCCAGCAAATAATTAAGGACGTAGATTACAATTGCTACTTTCTTTGAGACGAAAAGGTTGGCACAGCAGAGGAATTGGTGACGGGCCGTAGAAAACAAGTCAAAAGAATGATAACTCAACCAAAAAAAAAAAAAAAAAAAAAAAAAAATGCTCGAAAATTCAACAAAGTGTCTCCATAATGCAAAATATCTCTCGTGTAACGTTTGTTACTGAACTTTGTTGAGCATCATGTTAATGGCCGTTTGTAACTTGTAAACTCCCATAGGCTCATTTACATTAATGGAAACTGTGTGCAACTGTCTGAATTGATTAAATAAGGGTGGCTCTGATGAAACGTAAGTCATGAATCAACCACAGAGCAATATACATAGTGGTGGGGAATAATTACAAATAATGTGATAATTCGTGCCTTAATATGTACCCATTTCAGTTTGTTTAGTTGTTTTTGCTCTGGGTCTAACAGTCTTCTCGCAAACACATCACGTAATTTGCTACCTTATGTTTTCTGTACAGTCGTAATTGCGTCAGTATAGATTATCCATTTTGTGCCCACGTTTCCAGACACTGATACCTGACATGCTGCCCAGGGAGAAATAATCATTATTGAATTGCTTATGCCACTCGTACTTAGAGCTACTAACCAACCTATAAACACACTTCTCGTAACTGCTATAATTATTAGTGTGCCTTTGAAGTAAATGTTGATAAATGTTGTACATTACACTGTCCTCAGTCGTCAATAAAAGTATCTGAACTTACACCACTAATATTCTGTATAATAATAAAGATCATCTGACTACGAAATGAAATAGGATTCTCGATCAGGGCATTTTATTACAGTAGTCTTGCTTTTAAAACACACTACCTCAAATTTGATTTTAAGATCTAACTGAAGTTGAGAAACGCCTAGAACATAGAATGAATAAACGCTTGACACGACAGATACGAAACTGAGCTGCGAAAGTACAAACACACGGTGCCTGCTCAGTTATTGCGTGATTACACCAAAAGAATAATTGACTAAAACATACATATGACGCCAAAGGATAGAGTGTGAAGAGGCCCTCAAACTTTTCATGAAATTAGAAAGTCTGCAACAGTTACTTGCTCCTATCATTAAGTCTACAAATAATCCATGAGTATCGACAACCATTACCTAATCTGAGCAAACTCTGCTGGTCATTAGGTGAAAGGCTACGTTTGCCATGATCTGTTTCTGATTGCTATTGTGGATCACGGGGAAAGGGGGCGGGTAATAAGTCATTTCTGCTCGTGTCAGAAGTGAATCAGTTAACAGATGGCACTTAAGGGGATCATCTAGCCCATCCACTAACATACCACAGTCTTTTTCCAGGTGGAAAGGTGCCGAAATAACAAAACACTATCTGGTCGATAAGACGGCACATAAGCAGATTCGGATTCACGTTGGAAAAACTGTGGCTTTCGGTACAGGCGTGACTCCTGAGAATATCTCAGCAAGATATTCATTCGAACGATACTTCTGTCACGATACAACGCGTCACAGCTTTCGCAGAAAGGACAACCACAGCGCGAAGAGGACTAAGGACAGAGTGGTGCCTCCCTCTCAACACTGTTTCCCAAGCAGCTGCCGTAATAATGCATGCACCAATTAGGATACCCTGTACCGGAATCAGTGCCTGTGCAGCCATTGGAAACACCCCAGACAGTGAGGTTCTCTACAGTCTCGTAAGGCAGCCCTGCAGCCCCTTCCTCCTTTGCGGACACTCTAGTACAAAAAATGGGCTCTGATGCTAAGCGCCTCCTGGTGGAATCGACTTACTCTGAGCCTCGTATCAGTGAATGTGAGGAACAGCAAGCATTTCAGCACTGCTAAGCCATCGATTTGTATCATAATCGATTGATATGCTCTACGAACTCGGAAAAGTTGCTCAGATGGAAACGACCGATGATCTGCTCTCACTGACCACTTCCCGAAATGGACACATCAAACAAATCGACAAGTCTAATAAAATAAACCAAAACCGAATTGTGGCTGGTTGCTGCGGTATACTATCAATTCTGTGTATCTCGTAACAGCCATGGTTCTCCGATGTCATTACTTGATAAAACAGCAGATCGATCGGTATCTAGAAAGATAGCTCATAAGGGTGGCCAAAATCATTACAACCGGCAGCTTAACGACGTGTTGGTCCTGATTGGGAACGCAATACATCATTGACTTTTCATGATATTGATTCGATATGTTGTTGGTAGGATTCGAGAGGTACGTGGCTCCAAACTTCACGGACAGCTCACACAGACGGTGGTTTGTGTGCAGGAGAAGGCGGTTGGTAGCATGCCATACGTTTTCTGTCGGATCAGATCACGAGATTTTTGGTGGGCAAGACCTCAACTTGATTTCGCTATCTTGCTTCTCAAAGCACTGCAGCACTCTTGCGTTCTTGTGATACAGACAGTTACCCTCCAGGAAGACACCATCGCTGGGAGATTCTGGTTGTCCGCAGTAATATTCAAATAGTCAACAGGTCTTGTGGTGTCTTCGAATAATGTCACCGTCCCTTGGAACCTCGGATGAATGTCCCATACACAATGGTATTGTCCCCACTGTCCTGTGTATACAGTGCAGTGCACGTTTCGAACAGGTGTCCGCCTGGATGACAATCTATCCGGACACAGCAATCGGCCTGGTGTCGAAAGAAAAGTGATTCTTCTTATCAGGTGGAGCGTTTCGATTGATCCACGATCGAAACTCTATGACCCTGTGCCCAATACGATATCGGAGCAGGTACACCTCAGTGAACTATCTCCGTGACTGGATCGGAATCTGGATATACCACATCGAAATGTTCCACACCAGCAACAGAAAGCCGCAAAGGAACTGAAGAGTTTGTATGTGGCTACCAGTCGCATAGTCAACTGCCTCATTTGCTTTCCGCATCGTCACTAGAATGATTCCCATTCGTCTCTGCTCTGTTTATATACTTTCCTTACGAAGTGACTTGTCGGTAACGCCAGCAAGCGGCGCTCGTCTCCCGATGAGCAGTAGCCACAGTGTTTTGGGTCATAAGCGTAGTTGCTTTTTCAACGTCACGACAGTGTCGATTAATTGATGATGTAATTCAATAGGTCGGAGACACATCCATTCCAGGGACACCTACAAGGACCATCCGTCACTTCGTGGAGTCTTCTGCACTGGATCAAAGGGGAACTGTGCGGTTCTTCAGTGGCAAACGAAGAAGCACTTCGAGCAGCGTGGGCAAGTTACCAACGAACTATCAGGCCGAGCTGCAAGAGCAAACCATCCTTTATATGAGATAATCACGAGATGTGTTCAATTCTGTGAAGGATGCTCAGTTAGATGCTCAGTTATTGGCGGACTGCTGTTGTTGAGGCAAGCAGACGCTAACAGTGCACACAGCGGCACTGAAGTCTTGACATCGGCAGTCGTGATCCACGCTCTTAGGCCTGTATCGTCGGGAATTATCATCCACCAGATCATTCACATCGGACCCATCTGAGAACACATATTACTGCTGAATGCCATCCCTACAGGCCTCATCCATCACAGAATCACTACGAAACACACATAATGAAGCAAATGCTCTTAACATTATCCACTCCAGACCATAATATTGACGTCAGTGCATCGAAGCCTTTCCACGCTATTCGCCCAGGAGGAATTCATTTAAAGGACACTGCCCCACGCTTCCTGGGCACACCCAAGTTGGGAAAGACACGAAATTAACCAAGCTATGCAGTGCCTTTGTGTGCCCCCTCCCCTCCCCCAATCCGCCCTGAGGATGTCGCAAGGACCGGTCAGTAGGGAATTAAACCCGGAGTTGGGCTGTAGCACGAGGTTGGCTGCACTCAAACTGTCGTTGAATAATACCTTCCTTGTGGACTCTCCTCTGCAGGCGAAACAAGAGTTGTGGTCGATCTATATCTGACGAAACGTGATGCCATCCAAATGTGTTCATCCAAAAGTTTCCACTTCGCTAATTAACTGTCCTATAAGCTGAAGTAGCTAAAGTTATGGGATACCTCTTAACCCATGTCGGAATTCCTTTTTCCCTGCTTAGTGCAGTGGCTTGATGTGGCATGGACGCACCAAGTCGTCGGAAGACCCTCACAGAAATACTGAGCCATGTTGCCTCTAATGCCGTCCGCAATTACGAAAGTGTTGCCCGCGCACGATTTTCTGCGCTATCTGATTCTCGATTATATCCCGTAACTGTTCGATGGAAACCACGTCGGACGAACTGGGTGGGCCAATCATTCACTCAAATTGTCCATAATGTTCTTCAAAACCAATCACGAAGAGTTGTGGCCCATCGAATATCGCATTGTTATTCTTAACAATTTCATCGCTGTTTGGTATCCAAGTATCCGGATATAACTATTTGCAGTCAATGATCGTTTTAGATGGACCAAAGGACCCAATCTTTTAATGGAAACACAGGCCACACCACTATAGAGCCACTACCAGCTTGCAGAGTGCTTTGCTGGGTCCATGGCTCTACGACATACGCGAACCCTACCATCAGCTCTTGCCAATTAAAGTCGAGGCTCATCTGACCAGGCCACGGTTTACCAGTCGTCTATGGTCAATCGATAAGGCCACGAGTCCAGGAGGGGCGTGCAGGTTATGTCGTGCTGTTAGCAAACGTATTTGATTCGGTCATCTGCTGCCACAGCCCATTAACGCCAAATTCCGCCGCACTGTCCTAAACAATTAAGTTCGTCGTAATTCCCACATTGACTTCTGTGGTTATTTCACCCAGTATTGTTTGTCTGTTAGCACTGACAACTCTACGCAAATGTTGCTGCTCTCGATTGTTGAGTGAAGGCCGTCGGCCACTGCGTTGTCCGTGCTGAGAGGTAATGCCTGAAACTTGGTATTTTAGGCACTCTTTTCACACTGTGGATCACAGAATATTGAATTCCGTAAAGATTTCCGAAAGGAATGTCTTGCATATAGCTCCAACTACTATACAGCGTTCAAAATCTGTTAATTCCAGTCGTGCAGCCTTAATCACGTCTGCAATGTTTTCACGAGGATCACCTGAGTACAAATGACAGCTTATATAATGCCCTACCCTTTTATACTTGTGCTTAGGCTACTATTGCCATCTGCATATGTGCATATCGCTATGTCATGACTTCTGTCACCTTCGCGTAGTTTGAATACTGTGATCCAGACGCACACGAGTCATTTAGAGCCACTGTACCCAAGGCTTCTGCTCAGGAGGACTGTTAAAAGGCATAAAGCGTGCCATATATATCATGTGTTTTGCCACTATGTCACTATGACTTCATAGATTTTTGTAGACTCTGTCACTTATGGTGGTGGTGGTTAGTGTTTAACGTCCCGTCGACAACGAGGTCATTAGAGACGGAGCTCATGCTCGGGTTAGGGAAGGATTGGGAAGGAAATCGGCCGTGCCCTTTCAAAGGAACCATCCCGGCATTTGCCTGAAGCGATTTTGGGAAATCACGGAAAACCTAAATCAGGATGGCTGGAGACGGGATCTGTCACTTATGTACATACATCTAGGTTCTTCCTTAGCCATCACCGGTGTTGCCTCTGGCTCATAAAATCAATCAAAATTACTTTCTTAAATAACTGTGTATCTCGAAACCTTTCGAAATTCTATAGAGATAAAACTTTATGGTTCTTAGTCTGCTACAAGCACATGAGTGGAATTAGCTACCTTCCTGGAAATACCGAGTTTTTTTTAACTACGATGCTAACATCAGTAGAAGTTAGGAAGAGGTACAGGCTGTGTTGAATAAAATGATCTAATCAGAAGATGCTGTAGACTGACAGTAAACCGAATGCAACTGTCATATTACTATACTTTGATGGAATTAGCAGGAGGAGCAATAGCAGCTGGTCTTTTGTCTTACCCGACCGTATCGTTGACAGCTGTTCACCAAACGAAACTATCGTCCATGATGCGCATACGATCTCAAAAGTCCTGGAGCGGATGAGAAATTCCTCATCTTCTAACTCCCAGAGAGCACCAGGAGATACGCTGTGTATGTAGGTAGTAGGTAAAACAGCCCAAAATATTCAGCATACCATCATACAGCGTTTATAGATTGTGGTGTCATTCTGTCGGGTAGAGGGGCATGATTTGTCAGCTGCGGCAGCCTTCCTTAATGCAGCGAGAGTACTACTGTTCATTGCTTGCATCACGTGAAGGACTGTACACATGTACTTGAGGGAAGTACTCAGTTTGCATATACATACAGAGCCCTTGGTCTGGGTGGAGGTGAATCCTCTGTTTAGACGCTACACTTGGGACTTTGGAGGGGAGGGGGGGGGGGCACGTGTATTGCGTATTGTGTGACCTCCAAATTCTTGTTATGCCTTTCCCTGAGACTGAGTCTCGCTGTCAGATATTACTTATTGTCCTCATTAATCCTGCACATATCATTGGTGAATTTCTTATACCCCTTGCTGGAATTTTATTGGTTTGTTAGATACGTTTGTATCGATATCCTGCAATCTATCGTCGGCACTTGGACCTGTGGTGTCGGGAGTTTCCTTGGAGCTTCACGAGAGAGCATGAGATCCGCATGCGACGGCGTCAACGCAGTGCGCAAACGAGGGACAGAGGATGGGCTTTTGGTAGGATACTGGCCACAGAGTCTCCTGGTAGCAGCGACCGCAACAGCATTGCCCACGCTGAGTAACGGGCGGCAACTTGGAAAGGCGACGGGTTTTCCAGTTTGCAGTTGACTATGTGACTGGTAGCAATATACAAACTCTTCAGTTCTTTGCGGCTTTCTGTTGCTGGTCTGGAACATTTCGATGTGGTATATCCAGATTCCGATCCAGTCACGGAGATAGTTCACTGAGGTGTACCTGCTCCGATATCGTTGCAGCAATCATTACCGACATATGAGGCACGTTAATGTTGCGCTTCCGTTGGTCGAGTTGCAGCGAAATGGTGATTAGCTGTACCTAAGCGAGAGAACATACTACACGCATGGGTAAAATTTGACAGTAGTCATTCGTGATCGGCTATCCCATCATGTACGTGTCGCCGATGATTGGTATTGTGTTTGATGTTTAGAAATCAGGTGCCAGTATGTTACATTTATTTGTTTCTTTTTGTTTTAATTTTATAGACGGAGTGCTAGCAGAAATTTTTGTGCTGCTCTCACTTAAACTGTCCTGTAAATAACGCGCTCCTGCACAGGATCTATCCACGAACTTTACCTTGTCCTGAACAGGTTGAAGCCACCGCTGACTGTGCTAAAATTCTTGATGTGGTGTCTTTGTGGAAATGAGTTGTCAGTAGGGTGGGGTTGTGGGGCAGGGGTGAATTTAGTTAACGACACTAGTTAAAAGGTGAGTTCACCAGGTGCGGTATACTATGTATTAGCTGATACTCGGTTTAAATGTGTACAGCTGGGCCATAGGCCTCATTTGCTGCTGTTATTAATTATTTGGATGAATTATTTTGTTTTCGACAGTTTACATTTGTCTACTTTTTGGCCCTATTGTCGCACCGTCGTAAAACTACAGCAACAACATCGGCTGTAGCTTCAGTAATCATGATGTGAGTTATCACGCAGAAATGAGGCAAAAACATAAGCAATTGCTATGCTACAGCAATTATTTTCGTGAGGACGTCAATCTTGTGTAGAACATTGAAACTGAAAGCCTTTCTTCCAACATACTGGATATGCTAGGGTCTCAGTCCGACTCAGCTGCATAATTCCTTCCTTTAGCAATGAAGCCCTCATACATACTTGATCCAGTCCTGTCACATGAAGTCTGAGGTGCCCGAATGCGTTTACGTTGCCTGTACCAAAAGCGTCGAAACATGTTTACGTTGTCTACACCTGAGGCGTCCGAGGGCGTTTATCTTGCCTATACCCGAGGCATTGGAGCGCGTTTATGTTGCCTACATTTGCTGCAGTACTGCTAGTTGATTTTGGATTCGAGGCTTGCGTTTTTCAGATCATTCTCTTTTTAATTTTACACTCGATAAATTCGTGGCTAATTTTTTTACATTTATTTGCATCCAAAATATTTTTTTAGAAAATCTGGAAAATTTGAAAATATTTATTGGAACTCCACCATTACCGGTCGCAAGCTCTGGACCTCGTCTCACAAGTGATGAGGGAGGAGGAGCAAGAAGAGTGTGAATCTTTCTAGAATCCAGGATACATCTGGGTCCAGATGTAGCATACTCTTATACAGCCTCTTGCTTCACCGACACAAGCGGCGCAGAAGGTGGGCTCCGGTATAGCGTCGGTGGCGACTGTAGCATCAGTACTCCAGAGGAGCGCCAACAAAAGGCGTCTGACGACATGTTAGCGCAGCCTAATTTAAACAGTGGAAGACAATGAGAAAGCAACACTGTCAGCTTCCCAAGACACCTCATTGCTTTACTCAATCTTAAATTAGATTCCAGAGCGTCACCAGTGACTCCAGTCGAATCGCCGGGTGACGGGGGAGGGGGGGGGGGGGGGGGAGAGAGAGAGTTGAGAGAAGCCTCGGAATGCACAGATCAATCTAAACTATCCTTGCAAACTGTTAAAAGGATAGCAACCTCAAATGTGCAAGATATCCTGCAGACAGGAAAGCTTGCTGTCATATAGAGGGAAATCGATTTTCATGATCTAAGCATACTTGGTCTCAGAGAGCCACGCTGGAAATGATATGACTACTTCGTGATTCAACCAAAGAATACAGTGTACTTTTCTTGATGTACGGGTGTTAGTAGAAATGGGGTGGCTTAAGCGATTCCTCATGACCTCAGTATTGCTGACTTGGGCTGTGAGTCCTGTACTGATGGAATAATCTCCACTAAAATGAAAGCTTCTTCTTGAAAGCTCATCAGTCAGGTTTCACCAAACATATAAACTGATGAATTTTATGAGTTGCTAGAAAATAAAGTCAGGAAGATGCCTAAAAACGAAACAATAGTCATCTAGAGTGATTTTAATGTGAAGATAGGTGAGACTATAGACAATGGATATAAGACCTGTGATTGAACTTCACGGTTAGGAGTGAGAAATGAACACGGGGAGCTGTTACTAGAATTATTTGTGAATACCTTTTTACAACATCATTCACGACGTCGCTGCACATGAATTTCTGCCGGGGTAGTGTTAAAAATGAGACAGATTTCATTTTAGTAAAGCAACGTCGGCGTACTTTGGTGCTGGATCGCAATACCTATCGAGGTGCAGACTGTGGCGGTGGCCATACTTTACTACCCATGAAAATGCGGATGAAACGGAAATTAATCGAGAAAGAACAAGACTGATTTGTGTTAAAGACAAAAATAGCCTTAAAGAGTTAGGAGAAAGAATGAGACCTAAACTCCGACAGTTGACGGGGAAAGAAGTAGCCTCCAAATCGTGGGATAAAATTAACGAAATAATCAGTTCCATTTCTGAAACGAAACACCTCTGGATTTCGAACACTACCCAACTACTGATCGAAGAGCGGAGCATATTAAAGAAACATGACACATAAATTATTCAAGATGAAGAAGCACACAAAGTACTTTGCCGCCAAAATAGAGCGGAGTTGCTGACATGACAAGAGAAGATATCTTACCAATATTTGCGACGAAACAGGTCAGTATAAAAAGCTTCTTGAATAGCATGGCTATTCAAGAAGCTAAACATCCTTAGTCTAGGGATAGAGCCTACGACTAATAAACGTCCTCGGTCCCGCGTTCGAACCCCGCCATCGCTTAAAGTTTGAATAAAAAATATCGACTATGGTGGCCGAAGAATTCCGGCATAGGAGGTCACCCTCATTCAGTCTACAGCCTTCACAAACAGGAGCGAGGAGTGGACGAAATCCAGGACACTCTCTTGCCCTTGCCCCTAAAGACGAAAGAATCAAGGCAAACGGCACGAAGATGCAGAAGGCAATGGAAACCGCCGCACTTCTTTTTATTAGACACCAGTCTTATGACTGGTTTGATGTGGCCCGCCACGAATTTTTTTGCTGTGCCAGCCTCTTCATCTTGGAGTAGCACTTGTAACGTACGTCCTCAATTATTTGGTGTATGTCCTCATCAGTTTTTACCCCTACATCTCCCTCTAGTGCCATGGAAGTTAATCCGTGATGTATTAACAGATGCCCTATCATATTGTGCTTTCTTCTTGTCAGTGTTTCCCATATATTCGTTTCCGCCGGCCGGAGTGGCCGAGCGGTTCTAGGCACTTCAGTCTGGTACCGCGCGACCACTACGGTCGCAAGTTCGAATCCGGCTTCGGGCATGGATGTGTGTGGTGTCCTTAGATTAGTTAGGTTTAAGTAGTTCTAAGCTCTAGGCGATTGATGACCACAGCTATTAAGTCCCATAGTGCTCAGAGCCATCTGAACCATTTTATTCGTTTCCTCGCCGATCCCCCGGAGAACCTCCTCATTTCTTATCTCATCAGTCCACCATATTTTCAACATTCGTCTGTAGCACATCTGAAACGCTACGATTCTCTTCTGTTCCGGTTTTCCCAAAGTCCATGTTCAAATACCATACAATGGCGTGCTCCAAAAGTACATTCTCAGAAATTTCTTCCTCAAAATAAGGCTTATATTTGATAATGACAGGCTTCTCTTAGCCAGAAATGTTATTTTCTTTTTTACAGTTTTAGTACGCTTTTGATGTCCTCCTTGCAACGCCCGTGGTAGGTTATTTTGCTGCCTAAATAGAAGAAATCCTTAGCTTCTTCTACTTCGAGATCCCCAATTCTGATGTTAAGTTAATCTCACATCTCATTTCTGCTACTTCTCATTACTGTCGTATTTCTTCGATTTACTCTCAGTCCATGTTCTATACTCATTAGACTGATCATTCCACTCAACAGATAGTGTATTTATTCTTCACTCTCACAAAGGATAGCAATGTCATCACCGAATGCTGTCATTTATATCATTCCACCTTGAATTTTAATCCTACTCTTGAACCTTTCATTTGTTTCCATCATTGCTTCTCACTGTAGAGACTGAACACTAACATCGAAAGACTACATCCCTGTCTTACAGCCTTTTTGATCCGAGCACTTCGTTCTTGGTCTTCCACTCTTATTGTTCCCTCTTGGTTCTTGTAGATATTGTGTATTACCCGTCTTTTCCTATAGCTTATCCTCTACTTTTATCAGATTTTCGAACATTTTGCACCATTTGACATTGCCGAACGGTTTTTCGAAGTCGACAGATTTTATGAATGTGTCTTGATTTTTCTTTAGTCTTGCTTCCGTTAGCAACTGCAACGTCAGAACTGCCTCTCTGTTGCCTTTACCTTTCCTGAAGCCAAATTTATTGTCATGTAATAGATCCTCAATTTTCTTTTCCATTTTTCTGCATATTACTCTAGTCTTCCAAAGCACTTTTAAATTCTAATGCTGGATCCCCTATCTCTTCTATATTGACGCCTGTTTCTTCTTCTGTCACGTCATCAGATAAGTATCTATCCGCTCTCTCCTCTGCATTTAACAATGGAATTCCCATTGCACTCTTAATGTTGCCATCCTTGCTTTTAATTTCACCGAAGGCTGTTCGACTTAATCATTCCTCCCGACCGTCATTTCTTTTTCGATTTTTTTCACAGTTTTCACGCAGCTATTCCGCCTTAGCGTCCCTGCACTTGCTATTTCTTTCATTCTTAAGTGACTTGTGTTTCTGTACTCCTGAATTTCCATCACCATTTTTGTATTTACTTCTTTCATCGATCAACTGAAGAATTCCTCTTGTTACCCATGGTTTCTTCGCAGTTGTCATCATTGTACATGTGTTTCTCTTTCCAACTTCTGTGATTGCCACTTTTAGAGATGTCCATTCCTCCTCGACTCAACTGCATACTGAGCTTTTCTTTATAGTCGTACCGATAGCCTTAGAGAACTTCAAGTGCATCTCTTTATTCCTTAGTATTTCCGAATCCCACTTCTTTGCTCCCTGATTCTTTCTGACCAGTCTCTTAAATGTCAGTCCACTCCACAATCACTAATAAATTCTGATTTGAGTATGTCTCCTCCTGAGTACGCCTTACAATCCAGTATCTTATTTCTGAATCTCACCCTGGCCACGATGCAACCTAATTGAAATCTTCCCATATCTTCCGTCCTTTTCCAAGTATACCTCCTTCTCTTGTCATTCTTGAACCGAGTATTCGCTATTACTAGCTGAAATTTATTGCAGGCCTCAGTTAGTCTTTCTCTTCTTTCATTTCTAGCACCAAGCTTATATTCTTCCGTAACCCGTTCTTCTACTCCTTCCCCTACAACTGCATTCCCATCCCCCATGACTATTAGATTTTCCTCTCCCTTTACATACTGAATTACCCGTTCAATAATGTCATTATTTTTTCTATCTCTTCATCTTCGGCTTTCGACGTCGGCATGTATACCTGGACTGTTTTCGTC
This sequence comes from Schistocerca gregaria, assembly GCF_023897955.1. Lineage (NCBI taxonomy): Eukaryota > Metazoa > Arthropoda > Insecta > Orthoptera > Acrididae > Schistocerca > Schistocerca gregaria. Next base: position 428,907,375 of record NC_064922.1, read on the forward strand.
AGTGTTGGTTTACTGTCGTTTCTGATGAGAAGAACCTTACGCTGAGCTGTTCACAGTAACAGAGTTCCTATTCATAACATACCCTACTGGCCTTATAACATTTTCTGCTGCTGTTGAAATTACCCGATACTCATCTTACCAGAAATGCCTGTCTTCTTTCTATTTTACTCCACTGAAATGCACTACGGCTAGATTAAGCCTTAGCATTTCCCTTTTCAGATTTTCTAGCTTCCCTATCACGTACAAACTTCAGACATTCCGGCTCCGTAGAACTTTATCCTTTCGTTGGTTATTCAGTCTTTTTTCATGGTCTTTTCCTGCTTGGCAGTCCCCTCCTTTTTGGAGCACAGCATTGAATGATACTGAATAATGGACTGTTGGAAAACCGGAACAGAAGAGAATCAAAGCATTTGAGATGTAGTGATACAGAAGAACGATTAAAATTAGTTGTTGATAAGGTAAGAAATGAGGAGGTTCTCCGGAGAATCGGTGAGGAAAGGAATATGTTGGAAATACTGACAAGAAGAAGGGACAGGATGGTAGGACATCTGTTAAGATATCACAGAATAACTTCTATGGTGCTAAAGGGAGCTGTGGAGTGTAAAATCTAAAGAGGGTATTCAGCAAACAGTTGAGGACGCAGTGTGGAAGTGCTGCCCTGAGATGAAGAGTTTGGCGCAGGAGAGGAATTTGTGCCGAGCTACATCAAAGCACCCAGAGACTGATGACCCGCTTCCCCTCCCCCCACCCCACCTCCCAACTCAGAAAAATTAAGATGTAAATGGCAATATAATTAGCAACATAAAGTTAGAAATATTCACGTGGAAACAACACTGTGCAACAGTGCATTTCAAAAGAAATAACATCGAGGAAAGATCATTTGTATGTAATCAGTCTATGGTGTTTACTTTGTGCGTACGCTGCTCACAACAAATGTCGGTACTACATTTTGAGATGAATTTTTTATTTTGAATTACTTCGACAATATCTGTCCTTCATCTCTGCACGACTTACGTCCCACATGCGGTATCTATTTCAGAGACCTTGGCACGTCAAAGGACACATCTAATATACTCTCAAATGAAAACCACGAAGGGAAGGTTAAATCATGAGGAAGGCAACAGGCGTTGATCAAGAGTTTTGATGGACTTTTCTACAGGTAATACAGAAATGACCCTTCATCCCGATGATGAATGTAAGTAAAATTATACATTTACAAACGTACTCAATGACAACAGGGGATACCTTGTGTCAGTTGCATTCGCGAATGGAGTAAGGAGAATAAAACTGCGTAAGTGCTTCCATACGAGCTATGATTTCTCTTACCTTATCTTTTCGGTCCCTACACCAGTCGAATTGTAGTGGCAGTGGAATCATTCTGTAGTGTGTGGCAAAAGCCAGTTCTCTAAACTTTTTAAACAATATTTCATGAAATCGAAGTGATTCAAATTTTCGTGGAGACGTTGGAAGAGGTAGGACTGCCGCGAGGTCTACTAGAAAGCATCAGCAAAGAAAGCATTGTGTAGCGAATCATTCATTCAGTTTTCAAGCACCATTTTAGTACGTTGGGAAATAGAAGATAAACAGAGAAATACCAAGTTACCAATTGACGAGGAACACCGAAATGGCAACACTGAAATGGCCGGCTTCTCTAAAAAAAAAAAAAAAAAAAAAACCGCTAGCTATCAAGATTGTGGTTATGGAAATGAAATCCCTTTTGAAGGACCGTTTTACAGACGTGTTTCCAAAGGCAATTTCAGGATTTCTGAACAAAATCAGTAGAACAGCGAGTTGTCTGGAATGAGATATGGTGTGACCCAAGTTATACAGTGAGAGTTGTCTGAACTCAGATATGGGATCACCCACGTAAAAGTAAGTAAATAACTGTGCACACACAAAGCACGACACCTGTATACCAACCGAGCAGCCTCTTTCGACACAGTATGAGGTGCTGTTACAAAGAACAGACGCGCGAGAGACGAAATGCACAGGATGTCCAATGAGGAATGATCTATATTTAGGGCTATCACACGAACGATCATTTGAAGCAAAAAGGTCTAGTAGACATGGGCTCCACCTTAAGAGTTACGTGCACTTCTTCATCTTCGGTACTGCGGAACAAATATCTTCTGTCGCAATCTCTTTGCTTTCCATATTATGGAACGAGACAATAGGGACCAAAACAAGAAATACTGTCTGGTAGAAATGGGCTCTGGAATGTAGTACTTAATAGTTATGAGCACTTGTTCAACAGAAGAGATGTATTTAACAGTAGCGAAGATGAAAGAGTGGTCATAGCCCTTAAGATATGCCCTTTAGAGTCTATGTTTACTGGGAATTTATTCCTTGTTTTCGCCCACACTACCGCCTCTCAAAACGTCTAAAAGATTTGTTTCATAATATCGAAGATGGAGAAGAGCTCATGGCTCTTAAGGTATGCATTTCGGAGACCATGTTTACTAGACTTTTTACTTCAAATGATCTTTTCTCCTGGGACAGACTGTATAGAATCACACCAGCTCTTCACTCGGATGATTCCCGCACCGCTTGAAGCGATGCTGTCTGTGGTGCAGTGCCTCGGTACGTGAGAACTGTGCCACCTCAGTTGTTACGGATGGGATGGAGAGAAGAGGGATCGGATGGGGTGACGGGTGTTGAGGTTGTCCAAACCGCGTCGTGGTATGCAAAGTACCAACCTGTTGACCTCACTTGTCAGAAAAGCGAAAATTTGAGAAGTGTAACAATGTACGCATGAAAGAACATACAAAACAGAAATAGCAGGGCAGTGATGTAGGAATGGAACATGGAACTTACACACCTAAAGAACGACGTGGAACAGGCATTAATGTTGAAGTTCATTCAGTTAGCTGAAAATACGGCGCACACTGTAGTAAACAGATGTCACTATGTGTCATTAAATTCGAGAAATCCAGTCTTTGGAGAAATGCTTGATTTGGTAAATACGCTTTATATTTGAAACTTCGAGGAAGATTAAAACGGTGTGCCAAATCAACCGCGAACTTCATGCTCACAAATATTTGAGTCCATACAATTCCATCTTCCGATGTTCATAAAGATGTTTTGAGTGGATATTTGAAGATGGGACTGTATAATCTGTGGTGTCACCGCCAGACACCACACTTGCTAGGTGGTAGCCTTTAAATCGGCCGCGGTCAGGTAGTATACGTCGGACCCGCGTGTCGCCACTATCAATGATTGCAGACCGAGCGCGGCCACACGGCAGGTCTAGAGAGACTTCCTAGCACTCGCCCCAGTTGTACAGCCGACTTTGCTAGCGATGGTTCACTGACAAATTACGCTCTCATTTGCCGAGACGATAGTTAGCATAGCCTTCAGCTACGTTATTTGCTACGACCTAGCAAGGCGCCAGTATCCGTACTATTGATATTGTGAATCATGAACCATAAAGAGAGACGTTCTCCGTTAATGGATTAAAGTTAAGTATTCCACCTACTACGTCCGTTTTTCTCAATTCTAATTCCCTTGTCATGTTCCAGACCTCACGCCAGCCTGCGTGAGCTAAAACGCGTACAAATCGGCCTCCTTTAGTTATACAGATTGGCTCTCCTGCCAACCACAACATAATCGAAAGACCGATAATGCAATATGAATATCGTAAATAAAGAACAGTGGAGTGGAACTTAATGCAGTATACGTTAAACAAAATGCATCTGAGAGAAGCAACAGATCCTCTCCGGGGGACACCACCTTGACGAAGCACTGTCCATGTGGGTGGAGAGGCTTGCGTATCCACGTGAAGCTGAGGGCTATGCCGAAGATAGAGGACCTACTGCCAGAAAGACCTTAGCTGATGGATCAGACTAAGAGTGTCCTACAACTCCCCATCTTCCCTATCCACTCCTAGTCCTTACCCATTTCACTTTCCCAAACCAAGGTGTCGTGCGATCCGTGCTGAGGAGTGCGTGGCACATGGGAAGATGTGTCGCAAACGGAGCCTCAGGGATACCAGGTGACCTCCCTGAGTAAGTAGCCTTACACCACGCGGGGTATATGTGGTTTGGACCATGTAGATCCCCAAATATCGTCGGCCCAAGATGGACACGACTAAAGAAAATAAACTAAAACAAAATGAGACCTCAGACACCCAAACTGCAGGGTCAGGACCGATGGAAGGCATTCCCAGTACTGAATCGGGGTCTAGACCGGAGCAAGAAGTGGGTACTGTACACGAGAAGCTGGACTAGATCAAGATTAAAGCCTATTCTGGGGCCCAGAGGAGGAAACTTCTCAGGGAACAGAGACAAAAGGAAGGGAAAGAATGGCTTCCAAAAGACAAGTGGAGGGAATTAAAAGGAGCATAAGACCCCCAAGAAAAAAGGTTGAAGAGGATACACAGACACCCACAAAATCGAAGACAAGCAGCAAGAGGATAAGGTTAAAATGGTTCAAATGGCGCTGAGCACTATGCGACTTAACTTCTGAGGTCATCAGTCGCCTAGAACTTAGAACTAAATTAACCTAACTAACCTAAGGACATCACACACATCCATGCCCGAGGCAGGATTCGAACCTGCGACTGTAGCAGTCGCGCTGTTCCGGACTGAGCGCCTAGAACGGCTAGACCACCGCGGCCGGCCAGAGGATAAGGGAGGAATCTAAGACTCCCTCCTCCCTGGATAAGCGAGCCCAGAAAAACCCGAGGCAAGAGATAGGGAAACAAAGCTATAGTACTGCAGTCTCGTTTTTTAAGACGGCAGCTATCCAGGAAGGCTATCCACTGGTAGCCATCACCTCGCAGCAAGAGGAAGTTGTACAGATGGCCATCTTTGAAAAGATTAGGGGGGGGGGGCACTGGTCAAGGGTCCAACTTCAGGAGGTGGTGCCCTCATTTTTGTCTGTAAGGGGGTGCACACGGTAGGATGGCTTGAGGACAAGGTGCCCATTATATCCCCATCGGAGAATGCGAAGCTGCAGGTCAAGATAGCAGCAGAGCTTCTTAAGACCGCAAAGGTATCAATATGGGTACCAAAGATCCTTAAGGATGTCTCCCCTAAGACTCTGTTCCAAGAAATAGCGGTCCTGAACACAAAAGTCTCGACTGGGGACTGGAGAGTAATCAACCAGAAGGTTGTGCCGGAAAGACGAACCCTGGTTGTTGGGGCAGGCGAGAAGTCCCTAAAGTCCATGTGAGAGCAAGACCCGAAATTGTGTTTAGGGTTCTAGCAGGTCACCGTCAGTATTATAAAAGAGTTCAAAGGCAATGATGGCAACAAGACGGAGATTGGAGGTGCTGCAGATTAATCTGCAGCACAGTAAAGTGGCCTCTGCTGGCCTGAGCCGCTTCCTGGGGAGGCAGGAAGTAGGCGTGGCCCTAATACAAGAACCCCACTTATATAAAGGGGGCGTATTGGACCTCTATGGCACTGGAAGTAAGCTGATTTATGCTAGAAATCTAAGAAATTCCAGAACATGTTTCTATTTAAGAAATGGAATTTCTTTCATGTCAATGATGTATGTCTCCTCCAGGGACCTAGTTACCATCAGAATGCAGCAACGTGAGAAAGGTATCACGAGGGAAATGGTTTCGGCCTCACCTTACCTTCCTTATGAAGACCTCCTTTGGAGGTGAGGAGACTGATGTAAGCTTGCCATGACAAGGCAACTAACTGTTGGTTGGATGCGAGGCCAATACCCAAAATCTAGTGTAGGGCTGCAAGGACACCAACAGTAGAGGTGAGTACCTTCTTGAATTGGCTAACAACTTGGAGATCCTGAATAGGGGCAATGAACCTACATTGAGGATTAGCAGAAGGGAAGAAGTAATTGACATAACCTTCGGTTACATGATGATGGGCAGCTATGTGAAACAATGGCATGCGGCGTTAGAGCCATCCTCATTGGACCACATGTACATTAAATTGAAGGTTTAAATGGGAATCAGAGAGGCCATGACCTACAGGAATCCCAGGAAAACAGACTGGGAGAAATATAGGAGGGACCTTGACTTAAGCTTATAGGAAATTAAAACCCCTATACGGAATCCAGTAGAGTTTGCGGAAGTAGCAGAGGCTGGAGAAAGCACTTCACTTCCAAGAAATAGCCCTCTGCATCTTCCTGGACATCGAGGAGATCTTCAGTAACACGACCTTCGATTCCATGGTAAGGGCAGGAATGGTGCATGATCTAGGGACCACTATATGTAGGTGGACTAGGGCCATGCTAAGTCGAAAGATGGTGGCGGCTTCTATGATGAATGAAAAGATGATAATTAACACCACTAGAGGTTGCCCACAGGGAGGACTTCTGACCCCTTTGTTGCGGAACCTAGTGGTGAACGAATTCACTGAGGAACCAAATTCCAAACAATGCTTTCGCCAAGGATACGCAGGTGACCTTGTCAAAGTAATACTTGGCAAATTTACTGACACAGTTACAAATATGGCACAAGGTGCATTGGATATTGTGCAAGACTGGTGCATTAAACCGGCTCTAAGGGTTAATCCTAAGAAGACTGTAATGTGCCATTTACAAAGAGGCATATCTAGTGAGTACCAGAAGGGCTCGTCGTAAAAACTGGGGCCTAATCCCCAGAAGTATGCACTGGATATACATCACAGTGGTTACACCTAGGATTTCCTACAGGGCCGTAGCATGGTGGAAGAAGGTAGAACAGCGGGTTGTAGCTAAGGAGCTTGCTAAAGTGCAGAGACTGCCCTGCTTAGCCATAACAGGCGGAATTAGCAGTACACCAACCACTGGGACGGAAGCCATGCTGGACGTGCCTCCACTACGCCTTTGGGTCAAGATGGAGGCAGCAGCTGGGCCATAGAACTAGTAAAAACTGGATCTAACTGGGATATCCAGAATCACACACTAAGATAGTGAGTGAGGTAAATATAGGAATGGCTGGGGAAATGCCGGCCGACTATATAATTACTCCCAACTGCTTCAACAACCCTTACAATATAATAATTGGAAGCAGGGAGCAGTGGAAAAAAAGCAGTTTGACACCATACAGGGGACATTTTTTGGTTCACCGATGGGTCAAAATCAGGCCAAGGCATTGGGCAAGGTGTATGGGGTTCAGCTAAGAGTAGAGGGCATCTTCTCTCTAGGAAAACTGGCCTCGGTATTCCACGCTGAAATTACTGCAATCAGGGCATGTATGGAGGAGAATTTGCGTAGGTACTACAAGGACCGTAGTATCTACATCTATTCAGACAGCCAGGCAGCCCTGAAATCACTGGCAGCTCCTGCAACGAGATCTAAGATTGTTGCAGTATCTGGTGGAGCTAGGGGGAAGCAATAAGGTAAGCCTAGTGTGGGCCCCTAGCCACTCAGGGATCTGTGGCAATGAACAAGCCGACAGAATGGCCAGGATGGGGGCAACAACTCCATTTGTTGGACCGGAACCTGTCCTGACAATTACCAACGCTATGATCAAACTAGAACTACGGAACTGATTTAGGAAACAGCACCTAGAATGTTGGACCATGGTCCATAAACAAAAACATCGTAAGACAATGATGCCTAAGCCATGTTTTAAAAGAAGCTCAGTAATCCTGGGATTGAACAGGAAAGAGATTAAACTCATGACTAGACTGATGACCGGCCATGAGAATTTCAATAAACACCTACACACAATGGGTATAACGGAAGAAGACCCTAAATTTAGGGTATGTGATAAGGGTGAAGCAACTGCATCACACCTAATCTTCGAATGAATGGGATTGGAGAGCAAAGGATACATAATCTTTGGGACCTGAAAAAATGGTGTCTAATAAAAAAACTGGTAGAGGGTCTCCTTGCACTATTTAAGGGAATTGGTTGGCTTTACTAGCTATACAGGCACAGATACCACATAGTAAATTCGGCTTCGGTGCTGGCAGTAGCGGGTTAGACCAAAGCTGTTTTAGCTTCCCTGCCAAAAACAAATCAAATCAAATCGAAACAACAGATCGATTAACAAAGTTGGGTGGGTGTTCCATGACTTATATTTGCACTCCGGCAGAGCAAGGTAGAATAGTGGTTCAAACATTGAACTCACATTCGGGAGTACTGGATCGCAAGTCAAGTCCAGTCAGTCAGATTTAAATTTTCTATGTTTCCCCTATGTTGCTTAATCTATAATGCAAGGCTGGTTCCTTGTAAGGGAAAGATCCGATGTATTCCCTTAGCCTTTTCGAAACGGAACTTGTTCTTTGCCTCAAATTGCTGAGGATGTTCGTTTGGATTCTGATAGAACTAGGTGGAGTGGCAATCATTATACACACATTGTTAAAACTATTTGAGTTGGCACCACGGTTTATAGAAGCTATTGGCCCAGTATGTATCTGTTTTCCTAAATATCAGATTTTGGACACGTGATGTCGTTCTATAGCTTTGTATGGTTAATGGTTTTTTGCATCTTTGTGTTCCCGTTGTGTAGATGGGTGAGTGGCAGATTACAATTCAAAAGATCTTTCTGTCACTTATCTCTGCATGTGTAAACTATTCTAAAATATGCGGTAGCTGTAACTCAATGTTAAGTTGCAGGTAGTGCCATAAGATTCTCGTACCGATTGCCTAGTGTCTATGGCCGGTCACACCCTATCTGAGAACATTACCTCTGAGATATAAGCCAATATCCTAACGAAGTATGGTACATGACTAAACTTTAGGAGAGAGGAAGTGGGATACTAACACTTCTGTTTTTAAAGTGACGCAAGATAACATATATTTAATATTCATGTGTTTTTGCAGTTTTTTTAATCAAACTAAGGAATAATGAATCAATGGCCTACAAAGGATGGTACCCAGACAAAACAGAGGATACATTCTTGAGTACAAAGAATTGTGGAAGCAGACTGCAAAGACGCTCCGTAAAGCCAAAGGAAATAGAGAGCATAGAGCATTGAGTCAGAATTGAAAAGGAACTACAAAAGAACTTTTACAGGACATTCAAGCAACATGTAAATCGGTATCAGCCAAAATGTTTGAAGAGGGATCGTGAGAAACTGCCAGTCAACAAGAAACGAAACTGAAAGACCAAACCTAAGAACTTCGCAAAAATGCTTAACTGCGAAGGACCCCGAGAAAAATGCAGCTAATCCTAATTCTTAGGAGGATAGTCGCGGAACTAAAGGACAACAAAGCCACTGAGGCAGGCTCGATCATAGCGGAAATTTTGAAAAATGTAGGAAAAAATCACCTTTAATGCCCCGACTCACGATATGGGAAAATGGAATATTACCTGGTGAATGGAAAACAACACTGTTTCATCTTGTATACAAAAACGGAAATATAACTGACGTCAAAAATTACCGTGACATTTCTGTCATACCTCAAACTTACAAAATACTCGTCAAAGTACTTCAGACCAGGCTAGTGCAGCAACTGCAGTCTGAAGAGTATTGGAAATCTACATGGTAACGATACAGTACTCATCTTGGTCGGCTTTAATAAAACCTGGGGTTCTGTCGAGCGGGAAGTACTGTCTGACGTCTTAGAGTGGACCCCAAAAAGATAGAAATTATCAAGCAGACACAGACAATCTTCACTGAACTCTCCAAAGCATTTTCAGTCAAAACTGGGGCCCGAAAGGGTGATGGACCGACCCCAATTGCTTGTTAGAGAAGCTCATCCTTAAATAAGATAAGGAATTACACGGGAAAGTGCTGCTGAATGAAGTTCACATTGAAGGTTCAAATAACAGTATAAAACTGCCCCGTATTCGTCAATGATTAGGCGATCCTGGCAAGAGACAAAGAAGTAGCTTTTGACCAGATACACACGGTGAAAGTACAAGTAGTTTTCTTTTGAGGAGACGAAGCACATAATGAACACCTGAACAGCACAGGACAGATAAGAACTAGTGACAAGGAAATCAATCACAGCAGGAGAAAGAGGCTGGTGTTGCGTTTCGTAGGAGGTACAGGAATTGGACAAAGGTATGGAAATACTGTGAGAAATGCTGGCTTGAACATAAATGCAGAGGCTAGCCAAGCCTGCAGTTTGCATTGTTGTACTTGACCACGAAAGGAACCTGTGCCACGTCCTCAATACGTTGCAACTGTCGGTCGAGCTCAGAAAAGCGTTCTGTTCAGTTTTGAGTGCCTTATGTCGGACCTGAATGAACTCGGACGTGGCCAAACTGTTAGTGTCTGTATGGTGTATGCTTCCGTAACCAAGGTACCAGTAGTGGTTTCAAGGGGCACCGTATCCAAGACATATACGTTATATAAGGAAAGTGGAAAAAGATCAACCGCGGAGGGAAGTATGTGTTGAGTGATCGTGAGAGATGTTCATGAAGAGGGTTGTCATCTGGTCGGGGTGAATCTTGTTTTACACTGTTTCCACTTTTTGGCCGAGTTCGCGTCCAAAGAGTGAATATGGCGGGGGGGGGGGGGGGGTTGGTAATGATTTGGCAGCCGTATCGTGGTATTCTATGAACTCCTAGGTAACTCTGCAAGTTTGCATTATAGCCAAGGATTCCGTGAAACGTTTTACCTCTCTACCTACATTATTCCGTGAATAAATGCATTTTCAAATGTTAGCGGACTCTTTCTCTCTCTCTCTCTCTCTCTCTCTCTCTCTCTCTCTCTCTCTCTCTCTCTCTCTCTCTAGGGTAAAACACCTAAAACTTGCACGGCATACATTGCGGAAATGGAAATTGGTATTGACGTGCAGTTTTCACAGAAAGGATTGGTAGCCAGGGGTTCGTATCGTTAGACACACTTTTGTGCAAACATACACTTTTTCAAATGAAACAATGCCTATTGACATTAACAAACTAAAATCAGTGTAAATTAGAATGGCAGTGGTGTTTGTTGCAGGACTCTAGAGAAATTCGCTTAGGAGAGATCGTATTTCGGAATGTTCTCAAGTCGACCCTTATACACACACCAAAAAATGTTTTGCATCACCTCGGTTGCGAGATTTCCGGAACCTGTGCAGAAAATTGGAATAGAGATCAACAAAACATCATTCCCGCCCTTTTTATTGCTCATGAAAACCACACATTGCAGGTTGTACCACCATACAGCGAGAACTTTAGAGGTGGTGGTCCGGATTGCTGTACTCACCGGTATTTCTAATACCTAGCAGCACACCGGTACTTCTAATACCTAGCAGCACACCGGTACTTCTAAACTTCTAATACCTAGCAGCACGTCCTCTTGCATTGATGCATGCCTGTATTCGTCGTAGCATACTATCCACAAGTTCATCAATGCACTGTTGGTCCAGTTTGTCCCACTCTTCAACAACGATTCGGCGTAAATCCCTCCATCGCTGCAGCCTCCATCTCAAGTTGTGTAATAGCGGCGCGTTTCGTAAATTTCAATACCAGCAAGTTCCTTTTGCAATTTATCGGAATGTAAGTGACGTACTGCGATACAACCAGCGTCATTCTTTTTGTGATGCTTTACATTATCGATTGCGCAAGAAATAATAAAGGGTATCCAGTTTAAAAAAACCGTAAGTTTGGGTCGAAAACAGTATTTGCTTACGTTTTAGAATGTCTCATAGTATTTATTGAGCTCCTGCCTTACATTCATACACGCAAAAGTCGTGTTTCAGTATCTTTTGTTGTGCCAGTGATATCTGCGTTGAAACGTGGGCAATATGTACAAAAATCGGTCACCATCGTTTTCCAACTCCAGTTTCCCGGGTGTGGCGTACAAGAGCTCGTCACCTCCTTCTACCTTCATACATCCTGTGTTCCAGGACAACTTCCCAATTGTGTCCTTTCTCGTCCACATCTGATCTTGTAGTCTGTATCCAGAATTTTCTTGGTTTTCCCCGTGGTCTTCTTCCTAAGAGGTTCAGTTTGAAATACCTTTTGGCAGGTCTTTCGCCGTTCATTGTCACTATGTGTCCATACCACTGAAGCCTGCGTTTCTTTATATCACTGGTATCAGGTACATCAATACCAGCTACTTCTCTACTCACCTCATTCCTGATTTTGTCCATTCTAGTTGTTTGGTTCATAGTTCTAATGAATCTCATTTCTATCGCCCGAATTCTGCTGAGGTCATTTATTAGCAGGGTACATGTTTATAAACCACACGATAGGATTGGTACGAAATAGGTCACTTTTGCATTTTATGGCAGATAAGATTTTCAATTTGGCTGTAAAAACTAAATACTTTCTGTGTCCTGCTGAGTATTTCCTGGTTAATGGTGTTGACTTTCGTGATCATGCTTCCAAGATACTAATTCATTCTTCCATCTAATGCTTGGTTTAGGTTTGAAAGCAGTATGTATTTGCTCAGCTGCTGACTTGCTAGGGCTAACACAGGTGAGGATTTTCCTTCAGGGTTTATTTCCTTAGCCTATGAAGATCCCTCGTCTCCACAAGGCAATGGTGTCCTTCAATATTTATCCCCAGGGAGGATGGGTTGCCTCATCCGCTATCTCCGACATTCTGAAGGTCTCTTTCTCTACCGAAGATGCTGTTAAGGTCTCCGCCCGTGACACAGGACAATGGTTTCTCGTTATACTCCGTGAAGCTGGGTCCCTGCCTGAATTTAGATATCATTTCACACCAGAATACTGATGTGAAGAGCCAAATAAATTGGTACACCCCCTTCATACCGTTAGGACCCCCGCGAGCACACAGAAGTGCCAAAACACGACGTGGCATCGACTCGACTAATGTCTGAAGTAGTGCTGGAGGGAATTGATACTGTGAATACTGCAGTGCTGTCCATAAATCCGTAAGAGTATGAGGGGATGGAGATCCCTTCTGAACAGCACGTTACAAGGCATCCTAGATATGCTCAATAAGGTTCATGTCTGGGGAGTTTGGTGGGCAGCGAAAGTGTTTATGCTCAGAAGAGTGTTCCTGGAGCTACTCTGTAGCAATTCTGGACGTGTGGGGTGTCGCATTATCCGGCTGGAATTGGCCAAGTCCGTCGGAATGCACAGTGGACATGAATGGATGCAGGTGATGAGACAGGATGCTTATGTATGTGTCACCTGTCAGAGTCGTATCTAGACATATCAGGGGTCCCATATCATTCCAAGTGCCACACCCGACACCATTACAGAGCCTCCACCATCTTGAATAGTCTCCTGATGACATCCAGGGTTCATGGATTTATGAGGTTGTCTCCATAACCGTACACGTCCATCCGCTCGCGACATTTAAAACGGGACTTGTCCGACCAGGCAACATGTTTCCAGTCATCAGCAGTCCAATGTCGGTGTTGACGGGCCCAGGGGACGAGTAAAGCTTTGTGTCGTGCAGTCATCAAGGGTACACGACAGAGCCTTCGATGGTGTTTCCTTGAATGGTTCTTACGCTCACACTTTTTGATGGCCGAGCATTGAAATGTGCAGCAGTTTTCGGAAGGGTTGCACTTCTGTCACGTTGAACGATTCTTTTCAGTCGTGGTTGCTCCAGTTCTTGCATGAACTTTTTCCGGCCGCACAGATGTCGGAGATTTGATGTTTTACCGGATTCCTGATATTCACTCGTGAAATGGTCGTAAAGGAAAAATCCTCACTTCATCGCTGCCTCGGCGATGCCGGATCCCATCGCTTGTGCGCCGACTATAACACCACGGTCGAACTCACTTAAATCTTGAGAAACTGCCATTGTAGCTGTGAACCGACTGTGACGGTACGTCACACAAATATTGACATTTTTAGCGGTTGTAAATCGTAGTTTACGTATTTTATGAATATAATTAGTGTAAAAGATATAATTTATGTTCTTGAAACAACTGATATGCATTGATAGCATCTTCATTTAATGTCTATGAAAATAAAAAAGGATCGAAAGAGACGCGATTGTATGGCCGAGGAGGAAGGGCGTATTTTGTGGTACCCACACCGTTTTGTTTCGCTATACTGAAGGCAGCCATTGAGCGGCTACACATATTTTATGCAAGTTATTCGTATTTATTGCTAAAATAAACTTGTTATTATTATTACAAAATGAATTTCTTTGTAATAGTAGTCACCTCAAATGCTCGCAGTGGCTAATTATTTTTAATAAGCATTTTTTCAGTAATTTGCGCTGCGAGAAGCTCATCTTCCGATGCAGCCTCTGTCGGCCATTACGCGCCGAAGTATTAATTTATTTTTCAGTGTTAACAGTAACTGTAAATGCGAGACATTTCGTTATAATAACCTTTTTAAATTGCAACAGATAATTAACTTACGTTAAAGTTCATGTTTTAAAACTATACAGATTCCATGAGTTCGGTAAGTTTTATCTTGGCCGCTCCACGGCAACAATCGAAATTCTCTCAAGCCTTGCTTTGCAATCAATACATAGAAATTAAAAAAAAACTTACATTCAAAGTAAAGTAAAGTAGTAAAGGAGTTTTGCTATTTGGGGAGCAAAATAACTGATGATGGGCGAAGTAGAGAAGATATAAAATGTAGACTGGCAATGGCAAGGAAAGCGTTTCTGAAGAAGAGAAATTTCTTAGCATCGAGTATAGATTTAAGTGTCAAGAAGTCGTTTCTGAAAGTATTTGTATGGAGTGTAGCCATGTATGGAAGTGAAACATGGACAATAAATAGTTTGGACAGGAAGAGAACAGAAGCTTTCGAAATGTGGTGCTACAGAAGAACGCTGAAGATTAGATGGGTAGATCATATAACTAATGAGGAGGTACTGAATAGAATTGGGGGGAAGAGGAGTTTGTGGCACAACTTAACGAGAAGAAGGGACCGGTTGGTAGGACATGTTCTGAAGCATCAAGGGATGACCAATTTAGTATTGGAGGGCAGCGTGGAGGGTAAAAATCGTAGAGGGAGACCAAGAGATGAATACACTGAGCAGATTCAGAAGGATGTAGGTTGCAGTAGGTACTGGGAGATGAAGACACTTGCACAGGATAGGGTAGCATGGAGGGCTGCATCACACCAGTCTCAGGACTGAAGACCACAACAACAACAACATTCAATTCAGTTAACGGCAATTATATTTTAGTCATCATGTTCAAAATCTAAAGTTGGTACATGAATTACTGAGGCCCTTCAAGAACCCCTTTCATATTTACTTATGCGCGTAAATAAAAGTGATAAGAAAAGACAATATCCGTGAGAGAAAGAAGCATGCTGATAAATTAAAAATAAAAATATATAAAATATATATGTAGTTTTTTTGCATGTGACGTAACGAATCCTACTTCACAGGACGTCACACGATCTAAGAACTACGCCAGACACTTGTTGTCTTATATTGGCGTTGCTGACCGCAGCGCCGTATTTTGCCTGTTTACATACGACGCATGCCTATACCAGTTTCTTTGGCGCTTCAGTGTATAACCTGTGTAATAATATCTAAAAGGATGGCTATAGCACTAGGACCAAAAGCTGCCTGTACATTAGTACAGATAGGAGTGAAAAACGAGCGAGTACGGGGGAGGAGCGCGTGGCTCACCTGTTGCTGGTGGTGCGGCGCGCCGGCGGGGTGGGCGTGCGGGGGCGGCGGCGGCGGCGGCAGCGCCTGCGGCTGGTAGCCGCTGCCCGTGCTCAGGATGGAGTTGCTGCGCGTGCTGCCGTCGATGTACGACATCTGCTGCGACACGCGGCTCCAGAAGTCGCGGCTCGCCGAGCTGCCGCTGCGCTCGTTGCGCACCCCGCCGCCGCCGTTGTTGTTGTTGTTGACGCCGTGGTGCTGGTGGTGGTTGCTGTTGCTGTTGTTGTTGTGGCCGTCCCTGCCCATGAAGTTCGTCCAGTTGCCGAGCGACAGCAGTGATTTGCGGCCCTGCGGTGAAGCCATCTCCTGGGGGGGAGTACCGAGTTCCCCCTTCTCACTACGCCGGAAACGCGTGTCCTGTCGGGTCGGTCTCCGAAAAATATAGTCGCGAGACGACGTCTACTTTGGCAGTAAACCTCTTAACAAAATATTCCGGACACAAATTCTCTAGACACTACGACGTCAAATAAATACTTTATTTTTCCCCCTCTTTAAAAATAGACACAAGTGACCCTCTAAACTCCAAAAAGTAGCTCCGCTAGTCCTTTTGTGAACTGCACCTAACGGAGCTTTAGGTCACCGATCTGACGTTTATGCGGAAAAATAGAGAAGTATATCTTGTACGTTTTCTCACGAAGAATATATCACACAAAATTTGAAACATTTACCACAACGATATATTAAACACCGATACTAATATTTCACAAATTTATAGATGTATACATATATATATATATATATATATATTTATATTTATATATTTTATGGTACAAAATATGTAAAGTGCGTGAATTTACCCTTTTTTTTGGATGGTACGTTAGCGGTTTTGTATGAAAATTGCGCAGAGAAAGTATTTACCTCGCTCCTGATGTGTCACACGACAAGTACCAACGAAAAAAAAGTAAAAAAAAAAGTGTTCAGCTCACTTAGCCGACGCCGGTGGCGAAGAAGGCAAGGCAGAATGGACACACGGTAGCGGGCATCGTTCCTAAGCGTTCGAGTCGCCGTGCAGCTCGCTACACAAGGGGCGCAGAGGCAGTCGGCTTGCCGGGTGGGGCGTCGCGACGCTCGCAGACGCAGACGAGGCGGCGATGCCGTGGCGTCGGCCCGCAGTCATCTTGCGGCGTCGCGCTGGCGGCCGCACCTGCACCCGCACCGGCTCCAGCACCCTGCAACAACACCGCCGACGTTCAACGCGTGGCTGTCGGACCCCAGATGTAGTCGTGAGAGGGCTGAGTCGGCAGCCCATTAAAAAGTAAACACACATCAAGCACGGAAACAGGAAGAAGGCGTACTCAACCGCAAAAAAAGCAATATAGAAACAGAGAGCTGCCGAAGCACAACAAGTCCAACATAAAGAATTATATGAGCTTATGGCATTGCTGGGTGGGAGGCCCCGTCCGGGTAAGTTCGGCAGCGAAATGCAAGTCTTATTATAGTTGACGCCACATTGGGCGACTCGCGTGCCGGTCATGAGGCTGAAATGATGATGAGGACAACACAACATGCAGTCCGCAAGCGGAGAAAAATCTCCAACCCGACCGGGAATCAAACCTGGGCCCGCTGCATGCGAACAAGCACGTTACCACTTTTTTTAAAAAAATCTCATTTTGTTCGTTATAGTTCGTTGGAATTGTTCGTGGCGGACGTCCTCTAACGCCCGTTGAAGATCATTATTGATCCATTTACTCAGTTTATTTTTTTATTTTTTTTATTACAGAGGGCAGCTAACCCTCTGACCGAACACGCTGAGCTACCGTGCCGGCTCCACTCAGCTAAGCAGGTGCGAAGTACAACACACAGCAGTGCGGAAAACGCACGGCGTCGTGGTCAAGTGGCAACGGTACTAGGCTGCATAGAGGGCGAATCTTCTTCACAGCGCTCTCGTCGCAACATCTTTTTTCTTCAGATTTGTGTCTATGGCGTGACATAACGTCCGTTTTTTAAAAAAAATGGATGTAAGGAAGGGACCCTTAATGAAAGTTCATTCTACGCAACTACTCTAAGGTGCCGAAAGGAAGTAGCTTTCGAATGGAAACCACAAACGTTTGGTGACAAGGGGACAAGTTCAAATGGTTCAAATGGCTGTGAGCCGAATGGGACTTAACTTCAGAGGTCATCAGTCCCCTAGAACTTAGAACTACTTAAACCTAACTAACCTAAGGACATCACACACATCCATGCCCGAGGCAGGATTCGAACCTGCGACCGTAGCGGCCACGCGGTTCCAGACTAAAGCGCCTAGTACCACTCGGCCAGAGCAGGCGGCTATGTTTTATTAAGGCTCGGCTTCCATATCCATAAAGGTTAACTCTATGGGATCTCAAGAGTTGACTTGACAGTCACGAATGCACTAGAGAAGTTCGTCTCGGTAGGTGCGCGGTCAGAGCGGTGAATTGCTAAGGCAGCCGGGTTTGATTCCTGGCCAGGTCGGAGATTTTCTCTACTCGGGAAGTGACTGTGTGCTGTCCTTACGTCCGTATCGCCAATACTGACATTCCACTATTGAAATAGATGTATGGGCACTTCCCGGAAGCCAATAAATTACAAAAAATTTGTTTCGAACCAGTCAGAGATTAATAAATCTTGTTACGGCAGCTGTGGCGGTTATTTAGTCATTCAACGAATTTCTGCGGCTGTGGTTGGTCCAATCACCAAGTGACTTCGTTGCCCGTCTGTTAAGACCCCTTTTTCTCAGGAACGGATAGAGATATCAAGTTGAAATGTACCTCACATACTAATGTCTACTGTCCCTTAGCGCTGCAGAAAGTCTAAGCTTCTAAGTCAATAAAATCAAAACGGAACCATAATTTACATCACATATTTTTATACTTCCAAACTCAGCCCTCAAAACCTATAGGCTACTTTCTATCGAATTAAAATAAAAAAAATCGGACGAGAAGCTAAGTTTCACTTTACAAGTAAAGGAAAAAAAAAAAACACAGAGATTGTGAATTTGTAATTATATAACACTTTTTTGCCATTTGTTGTCCGTTTGTCTGTTTGTTCAAATGGTTCAAATGGCTCTGTGCACTATGGCACTTAACTGCTGAGGTCATCAGCTACTTAAACCTAACTAACGTAACGACATCACACGCATCCATGCCCGTGGCAGGATTCTAACCTGCGACCGTAGCCGTCGCTCGGTTCCAGACTGTAGCTCCTAGAACCGCTCGGCCACACCGGCCGGCTTGTCTGTTTGCCTGTCCGTTTGTTAAGACCCATTCCTTCTTAGGAACGGGTACAGGAATTATCTTGAAATTTATGTCAAATACTAAGTTCTATGGTACCTTGGCGGTGTAAATAATTTAAGTCAATGCAGTCAAAATTACGACCATGTGTGTCACATACTCTGATACAAACTCTCTCATCAAAGCCTATAAAACAACCTATAAACAATTGGGGTCTGATGGTCTAGCAGTCGTTTACAAAGGATGTCCGCGGTCCGGCCGCGGCACGTTGTCGTCGGTTGATAAAGATGGTACTCTAGATGGTGCGCCAGAAGCTACTTCGTAAGTTTAACGAGCTGCTACATGTGGGTACTTGAAGCTCTACGTGACGTCGAAACTGAATCACGTGGCACACGCCGTCCCCATATCGGTGGTGATAGGTGACACACTTCAGACGGCCTTCTGTTGCTTCCTATACCCAGGGCGGGTATCTTAAGTCCGTTACGACGTTCTCATACTGTCCCTGCGTGAAGGGATTGGTTAACGTCCGGGCACGGTCAGCTGCCCTCTATATGAGCAACAGGTAGACAAATCAACATGCCTCCCTCACAAGTCATCTATTGGAGGTCCTGATGCCGGTCTCCCACGTCCCGCATGTCGTGACACAACTCTCCCATGTAACGACATTCTTTCAAGAGTGCAGCAATGCAATGTGACCTCGGATATCTCCATAACGCAGCAGGCTAACGCAAAAGATTTTTACACCACCCTTCTGCGACCGGTTCCTTGTAAGGTGTTAGAAACCAAGGACCCAACTGTCAGCTGTCAAGTGGGCACACCATCGCTTACTGCCCACCACCGTGCGCGCAGTGTAATATGTTTGGCGACTGACACAGAAGATCTTAGCTTGTTACCACGGCGTCCCACCTGACGTGATTGGACCTCGTACGCTCCTCTGTCCGGATGACTATTACTTTCCACTCACAAAACATTGTGCGATTACACGATTCAAGGGAGCGACCATTGACTATGTCTTCGGTGAAGGGGAGAAATTTGAGTTTCATTACCCGTGGTATCTGCAAAACACTCACAACGCCCTCAAACGCACACTGAGGTACTGTACTCCCTTTGTAAATTATTTCGTTTACACCCCCGCCCTCCTTAGTTAGGGAAAGCCAGGCTCAGTTTGACGTTCCGCGCAGCATCACATTGAAGACAGGAAGTCCGGAATCGTAAACAGTGAGGAAGAAAAGAGATTGACTGATTAATTAAAAGTTGCATTCATTGAAGCATTAGGAAAGAAGGATAAGTCTTTGTAAGTATTTTTACAAAACATTGTTGGAGACAGAACACGTCAATGGCAATGTACAAGAAAAATCCAGTTGCCCTATTTCTTGAAGGAAGATTCTTTTAGTTGAAGTTGCACATTCGATATACAAATGTTACTTTTTATCGTTTGAATAACATTTATTTTGTAATATTATATGCTTTATAGGATTTTAATTTGCACACATTTACTAATTGTATTCATGTAAAAATATTTACAGTCGTAGATCCTATCACCTTGGGAGAATTTTTGAGAATAATTAGGGGCAGCGCCTGAAGAGAGAGAGTTCATTTTCTTATGCTAGGCAAAAAAGTGGTTGTGCCAAGCAGAGACAATTTTTATTTTTTATTTTTTTCATTTTATTTTTAGATAAAATTTACTTATATAAGTAGATAGGTAGCTGTAAAAAACAAAAAGTTAAAAAATGTTGGTAGAGCTCTTTAAAAAAACGGTAAAGCTTGTGCCTGGAAGCCGAGAGGTTGCGGGATCGAATCAAGGGAAACATAGTTTTCAGTCTTCGTTTTAATCTAGCCATCACCTCCTAACGATATGAAGCGTCGCCAAAGACAATTCGTAGTTCGAAACCCTAGTTAAGAACTGGAATTATTATGCTCTCTTTTGATTTCTTCACGCTGAGGGGGTCCCGCCGGATTTCATGTATCCCACATAATGTAACTGTCATCGTGGCAGCAACGTGTCTAAATGGTGCAGGAACTAGGAAGCAGGTCGTCAGACCTTCATCACACAGCGGACCAGGGAACAAAGTAAGTGTCAATCGATGATACTGTTCAGCGACGGGATCAAGCAATTCGAGAAAATCATCTGCTAACAGCAATTCAGAGCAGGCGAAGAGGAATATTTTGATCAGGCACTGTCCTCCATGACAATGCTCAGCCATGCACTGCAGCAGCAACGAAGGCGCTCCTGGATTTTGATGGATAGTGTTCGATCACCCACCGTACAGCCCGAGATCCCTCTGATTTTCATCTCTTCACTCGTATGAACCGCTGGCTATGAGAACAGCATTTTGGCACAGACAACGAGCTGTAGACCAGCGTAGAGAATTAACTGAAAGCACAGGCGGCTGCCTTCTATGACGAGTTTATTGAAGAAGTTGGTACCGCGCAACAACAAAAGCCTAAGTCGGACCGGAGACTATGTAGAAAAGTAGTTGGAAGGTGTAGCTAAATGTTTCAAATAATATATTGTCACTGTCGTTTTCATTTAGCGACCGGTCGAACCTTGACAAAGAATTAGCCCGCATGTCAGCAGGATGTAAACCACAGAAAATAAGGTATAACTATTCGGCCAACCACCTCTCAGGGACATAACACATGCAAAACGATACGTAGGTTCACCAGAAAGCGTCAGAGAACATTTCGTCTTTAACAAAAATTGTTGTCCATGACAAGATCTATCGCTCCTAGGCGTTTCATGCGAATACTCTGAGGCGCCCTGCATATTTAATAACGCAAATCATTTCAGTCTCTCTGGTGTGTCAGTGACGAATAAGATGTGTATATAATTATGAAATCCTGTCTAAGTTGTTTAGCATAAGGGATTTTTTTCTGGGAGAGAATGAATTAGAGCCCTAAATATTGTCTGTGATCGATACATAAATTTATACGTGGAACACAAATTTTAGAATTATACGATTCTGTCATAACTGAGGCGTTATCTCGTTTAAAAGAAAATAAGAAAATAAAATATTATTTCAATTATGGTCCTTAAATCTGACACAAACCTTCCTTATTTTCCTATTGCAGGTTATACTGTAGGAAGTTGTGTAGAAAAATGAGAAAAAGTGAAGCTAATCTTCTTATACCACTTAAAATGGAACGCGCTTCTAGGAACTTAACCTTCTCTTGCAGGCATAATTTCAAGTTTCAGTAATAATATTCAATGTATCCATGTTACCAAGTAAATTAATTATAGTGCGAGACTATACAGCCAACATATACAACCGTTTGTTCTTTGAAGTTGCGTATTTTAACATTAGCAGTAAACGATAAAATTGAAAGTAATTAAGTTTCCATAATTGTATATTAGTGTTAAGAAATCGATGTGAAAATAATACACAATTTACTGAAAAAGCTGTAGTAAGAGACTGTCTTTCCACATTCTCTTCGTGTTTCTGGCCAAAGCTGCTTATTAATAACATATAGATACAGATTATACGACTGGTGCATGGGACTAGTCTGGAGCCAAAGCGAAAATAAACAATCTCTGCATCTCGTCTCACAACGTAATCGGAAGTTATTGGTAATACTAACCTGGTCGATACAGTGAAAGAAAAGAAGGAGCCTATGAATAATGTGATATTATTACGTATGACCAATATTTCGTTGTTCTCTTTCGATTCTGATTGTCACTGAGCACGCTGTATGGTGAGCATTCTTCGTTCAAATACTGCTCAGTAGTTGGTTGCCTAGGTGACGAGGCAAAATTAACAGGGCAGGCAGCGACTTTCTCTGCCCTAAACAAACGAGAGCTCGCAAGATGTAGACAAATTACAAAATAAAGCAACTCTCTTTTAAATTTCAAAAATTTAAAATCATGTCCCTCACAAAGCGAAAAAGAAAAAAAAGAAAAAAAACGTAGTGAAGTATGATTACGATGTGAATGACTCACAAATGGTATGAGCCAACTCACACAAAAACCTGAATGTAACGATTTGTGATATCAATGGCATTATGACTTACGCTCAGTCGCGGTTACAGCAGGTTGCAGACTTTTATTCGCTGGTATGATACTGGGCGACTGCAATGTGTGTTCAGAGAAAACTCGTGGGACCAATCCTAAAATACTGATTAAGTGTGTGGGATCCGTTCGAAATAAGACTATCAGGAGATATTGAATGTACGGTCGCCGGTACGTTTGACACATTAGAGAGCGTCACGGGTGTGGCAGAAAACCTGAAGGGCAAGACTCTTGAAGGTATATGCCAATTGTTACGAGAAAGCATACTTAAAAAATTGTCGCTCCCGTGGAGCAAAGACTAATTACCGAGCGTACAGAGCGACTTAAAACATTATTCTTCCCGCTAACGCAAATATAGGCTATAAGAAAATAGTAAATATAGATATTTATGAGCTCTATTCTCTTCTGGAGTTCTGCTGCGCGGTGTGGCATTTCAACTAGATATTATTGGCGGAGGACGTCAAATAGTTCGAAGAAGGACAGCTTGTTTTGTAATATAGTGAAAAAGGGGAGGGATAGTTTTCACAGATATGATATGCGAATTGGGGTGAGTCTGTGGTGCTTCAAGGTTAGGACTCTTTTTCTACTGACCTTAGGCTGGTGGAACAACGCTTTGTTGTGTGTCACAATGCGCTCTGCGGGCATCTTCAATCAACTTGAAAGAAATAAAGTTTCCTTCATCGGATGTTATTCGTTAACCCTCCTTGCTCTTCTGTCTTCTGCAATGCTCTTCAGGTCCATATAATTTCCGCTTCCCTTGACGTCGCCTGTCATCTTGTATCTCCTCCTTCCTCTCAATCTCCACCCACGAATTAGACCTTCCAGAGCGTCTGTTAGCAGGCTCTCCCGTCTCATCAAATGTCCCATCTAGTTCTTCTTCCTTTCTCTTATAACCTGCAGCAGTCTTCTCTTCGCACCAACACTTTACAACACTCTTTCGTTGCTCACTCTTTCCATACAGCTTATCCTCTCCGTTCCCCTCCACATCCACCGCTTAAATGCACCTAGTCTTGTCTATGTTTCTGACCCACAGAGCTTCACACACCAGACAAAACACATGCCAAGTCTTTTCCTCAGACCTTTATCTAGTTTGCAACATAATAACTTCCTCTTTTTATTGAATAATAAAAAATTAGAAAAAATTGTTTAAATAAAATAAATTATTAATATAACATATTTTTAAATCGAAGAAAAGTAACAATAATTTCTCGTAGACCTTTGCAGATTCATAACCCCATAAAGATGGTCCTGAAAATTTCACATTGTGAATTTTTGATAGCTGTGAAAATAATTGTGAGATTATATTGCACATGCAATACGTAATTGATTCAGGAATAGTTCACTTCGTACTACTGCACTACTTACTAACTGATGCATGAATAGTTAACCCTCTTCTGTTATTTATTGCATGCGCTCCACGTTTTTCGTTTCAAATCTTACAAGTGTTTTCATAGTTACTAAAAATTCACAGTCACAAATTTTCAGTTCTATCTGTATGGAGTTATGAATCTGTACGGCGCTAGGAAAAATTATTGTATAATTTTTAGTCCGATTTAAAAACGTGGTATATTAACAGTTCATTGTTATTTAAATAATTAATTTCTGTTTTCGGTCACGCATGTGTGAAATTTTTCAGTCGATATCAAACATTTTGATGAGATTACAACAGAGACTCGTGGTAAATTTCAGATTTATTTCCGTTTCTCTTCACCTGACTCAAACAACGTATTGATTTCTCCTGCGTATATCTCTCGAAAATATCGTGGCGGTAAAAATCTGAGAGATTTGAGTTCACCCGGAAGCTTACCAGCCATCGTTCTTCCTGCAAAGCATTCAAGACTGGGACAGGAAAAGACGGGAATAGCAATGGTACACAAAGTACACTCCGTCACACGCCAGACAAGAAAGCGAGTTAATAGTGCAATGTCAGCTCTCTGCTACGTTTAAAATTTAAAGTCTCTAGCTCATCGAGAAGTTAATTTAAAATGAATTGCAGTTTTTTTACGGAACAGAAACACATACAAGAAAGCGACCTAACAAAAACGTGGTAAAATGGTTTCTTAGATTACCGAGCATGAAACATTTTTAGTATAAAGGGTAGCACATAACCACGTCATTTACTATAGTCTGGAAGTACTGAACTCTGTGCAGCGAGATCTCGCGACAAACAAATCAAAGATAAACCTTCGTGGACAGGTACGCTCAAAGAATTAAAAGTTACACACAAAGCACACAAGCTACAGCGCTCCTTGCGGCAATCAACGTTAACTCGGCCACCAGAACATTAACAGGAGCCCAACGAGTAGTAGTTGTAGTTAACATCATGCTTGTCAGTTCCCGGATTTAATTAAGTCTGTAGATACCGACGTATCCTAATAATTTCTGTTTATATGCAGCGAAACTATTATTAAAAACTTATGGTCGAATGTCATTCTTTTGGTGTGCAGTACACCTGCTTACGATGATGACATGGTCTTCCACGACGAAAAAATGATGAAAGAGTAATATGAAAGAGTACAAGCAGAGAATGTGCTACCAAAGAAGTATATAACGCAGCTCAATGTGCGACACGAAAGAACAATAGTGCAATTAGAAACCTGAGTTGCCGATTTGGAAAAAAGACTATGTAGTTCAGCTTCTGATACACAGTATGTTACATAGTGAAAAATTATCCGTTCTATTGAAGGAGCTTTTGGAACTTTAAGCCAGTGGTAAAGTATCACAATATTCTCAGCAAATAAGAAAATTTGTTGTGAGTCTACATTTTGCCAAGGCTAATACAACGATGAGCCATAGCATTATAACCACCTGCTTAATAGCTTGTCTGTCCGTCTTCGGAACGAAATACATCACTGATTCTGTGTATTAGGGATTGGACAGTTTGTCGGTAGTTTTGTGGAGTTATGTGGCATTAGATGTGTATGCACAGGTCATCTAAATCGTGCAAGGAAGGGGCCGCTGATTTGCATACGCCGTGATGGCGCCCTGTAGCTACCCAAAAAAATGGTTCAAATGGCTCTGAGCACTATGGGACTTAACAGCTGTGGTCACCAGTCCCCTAGAACTTAGAACTACTTAAACCTAACTAACCTAAGGACATCACACACATCCATGCCCGAGGCAAGATTCGAACCTGCGACCGTAACAGTCGCACGGTCCCGGACTGCGCGCCTAGAACCGCGAGGCCACCGCGGCCGGCGTAGCTACCCAGATGGGTTCCAAAGGATCTACATCAGGAGAACTTGATTGCGGAGACGTCAATGTGAATTCACTGTCATGCTCCTCAAACCACTGTAGCACGGTTCTGGATCCGGGACACGGACAATTATACTGCTGAAAGATGACATCGCTGTCGGGGAAGACACCAAGTACGAAGGGATGCAGGTGGCTTGGAGCTGTCAGCGTGTCTTCGATTACTCTCATAGTTCTCATGCAAGCGCAATAGGATCCCAGAGAATAAGACTGCTACCACCACGCTGCGTCCGCAGTGCACTACACGCTTCGAGCCGCCGTCCTTCTCGATGATGGCGTTTATGGAGACGACCACCAAACTAGTATAGCAAAAATGTGATTCATCAGAAGACGTTTCCATTAATCGACAGTCGAATCCCGTCCCCAATCAGTCGTCACTGACGACTTGGTTGGGTCAACATGTGGACACATAGGGGTGATCTGCTGCGGAGTTCCTTGTTTAATAATGTGCGATGAACGATGTGCTCCGAAACACTTGTACATGCACCGGCATTGTGCTCTTTCGGCAGAGATGCCTCAAATGACCATCTGTCCTAATTCACAGGGCAGACTGGCTTTTGAAACCCAAGCTCTGTGAAGAGTTGTGGACGTCCAACCGTTTAGCGCCCAGTTGTACTTTCCTCTTTCCGTAGATGGTCACGACGGTAGCGAGTGAACATTCGACCAGCTTCACCGTTTTCGAGATACTCGTTCACAGGTTCTGCCTAATAATGCTCTGCCCTTTGTCAAAGTCGCTTATCTTCGTGGATTTTCCCATTTCGCAGCCCGTCGCTCCGCTACGGGTGATTCCCCGTCCGTGTCTGCGCCCCTTACGTACTTTTGCTACCGTGTCAAGTGCCTGCAACGGCACCAGGCGGCATATAAGGGCGCGTTGGGCAGCGGTTAATAATATCCTGGCTTATCAGTGTAGTAGCTACTTAGGAAAGTTTGTGGGATTGTCCCACCCAAGGACACTTCACTACAATTACTGACAAATAAATGTGACGAAAAAAGGCATTATGTGAAATTTATAGGCCTAAAGCGACTCCTAAAGCTTTGTTTTACCTACAATATAAATAGTTCATGTAAATCTGAATATTTTGAGCTTATTTTATTAAAAGATCGGTGAAACAACTGCAAAAATAGGTATCAATGAAATCACTGTGAAAAGGAAATGCCAGTGAAAACATAGTAAGAATGAAATGTCAGTAAAACTTTCTGAAAATGAAATGTGAACAAACTATTTTACTGGCGTGTAAGTCAATTTTATTACTGAATTATTTTGTTAATTACTTGTAACACATATTTTTACAAACTTTCTCGTCCATAGTGTACTGGCGTTTGAATATGTGACTATCCTTAAAACTACAAAAAAAAAAAAAAAATCAGAATTTCTACGCCAGTCATTTTGAAGTTTAAGAAATAAACCTGCTCGGAACGCATTGATCTGCATTCAGTTGGTGAGCAACAAGGAGTTATCGTGCATGGACGAACATGTTTTGAGTCGTCTTGAAATTTCATCCACATAGAAACTTTTTTCCATATTTTGACTAAAACTTCCCTTTTTGCTCCCAGTACACACAGAAATCACCGATGTTTTCTATTTTTTGGGAGAAAATAAATCTGGCATGAGCTATTTCTAGTCAAGGGAAATTTCAAGGTGGCATGACCCTGCAAATGACGAGCTTGACTGCCGATGAAATGGAGGATGGGAGTTCAATTTCCTTCAAACATGGAGGACGTACGTATGCTGTATGATATTTTTCTCATTGGCTACGCTTTACGTGCAGTTATCTGATGTGCTAATGTGAATGTTGGGAGGCGAAGGAAGGAAGGGCTGGCCGATGTGGCAGAGCGGTTCTAGGCGCTTCAGTCCCGAACGGCGCTGCTGCTACGGTCGCAGGTTTGAATCCTGCCTCGGGCATGGATGTGTGTGTGATTAGGTTAGTTAGGTTTAAGTAGTTCTAAGTCTAGGGGACTGATAGTAAGTCTCATAGTGCTTAGAGAAATTTGACTTTTTTTTTAGGGGAGGAAGGAAGGACTATATTCTCTATGTTTTTTTTTTGTACAAGGACGTATCAGTTGTTTCAGTTGCTATACACATCTTTCAACGATGTAACGGAATGTGCCAGATGATGTAGAAAGTCCTCTTTTCCTCTTTTATTTATTTATTTTTGGGAACAGAGCGATTAGGAACATTCTGATAAATAATAGAGCTCTACGTGACAACATTTTCGATACATTTTAGTTTGACACGATATGTAATAATAAATAAAGGCAAGTCCACGTTCACATTCTGGGAGACTTCTTAAATACAATTTCTTTAAGGGTGTTTATGTCTCTCAAAAAATGGTTCAGATGGCTCTGAGCACTATGGGACTTAACTGCTGAGGTCATCAGTCCCCTAGAACTTAGAACTACTTAAACCTAACTAGCTTAAGAACATCACACACATCCAAGCCCGAGGCATGATTCCATCCTGCGACCGTAGTGGTCGCGCGGTTCCAGACTGTAGCACCTAGAATCGCTTTTCTTTTCTTTTCCATTTTGTTCGTTATTGATCGTTGTGTTTGCTCGTTGCGGACTTCGCAAGACATCCTGTTGAAGTTCAGTGGTTGATCCTGCCACTCAGTTTTTTATTACAGAGGCCAACCGGCTCTCTGACCGAGCACGCTGAGCTACCGTGGCGGCGAAATTTTTCACTCAAGCAGGACTTGAACCAAGGACCTCTAGTTTCGCAGCTGCTCACGCTGACCACGAGACCACGGAGCTCCTGCGCCGCTCGGTCACTCCGGCCGGCTATGTCTCTTACCACAGTTGCACTATCATCTGCATTTGCACATATTTGGCTGAATTTCACGACATAACAACAACAAAACACATTCTTTTGCAGATCCGATGATAGCACCTTTAGTGTGTTGAAACCGGTTATCCAGTAAACCGTATTTAAGCGAGCTTGGCTTTTGAATTATTTCTACAACACATTGTGTACTACTGTGCAATGTGACACGTTATAGCGCTCACAAAAGCGGAACAGATTACTGGAGCTAATCATATTTGGCGAAATTGCGTTTTGCAAGGTGCTAGTCACTTCGAGCTTGTGGGCCTGTGAAGCGTACGCCTGCCATGGCGTTGACGCACGCGCAGTGCAGACGTGTACACAGCGGGCGCACAGGCGTCCGCCCGCGCTGGCCTTTGTTTGGCCTCTCTCATTAAGGCACGGGCCGGCTTTGGAGTTCATTCAAGCGGCTGTGTAGCCGACCACCTACACACGAACGTGGGCGCGTCACGCCGCACCGTGAATGATAAGAGTGTAAATACGTAACGCGAGCGAGGTGACGCGGCGATGTCATATTTTGCGGTGACGCGCTAATGCCAACATATTGCTGGCTTTTGGGGGATTACTCAGTCCGAGGGCGAAAATAGTACCCCACCCTCGTGCTCACTGCCATGCTCCTACTAGAACAGGCCTTCAAGTTTCCATCTCCTGATTCCACACGTTTATTTTATGCTTTCCTACCTTCTGTTGACCCTTTCATCTCTGCGTAACTATTACAGCCGGTACTAGTAATTTGCCTTTCCGCTGCTCCTTCCAGGGACAAGTTTAATCATTCATGAATGTTGCAGCGTTGGTACCACTAACCCATCTCTCCTTACGGTAACGGTCATCCACAGACGTATTACGAGGATTGGTTCTAATGGAAGCTTTATAAGTTGAAACCAGCTCAAAGAAGTTTGAATGTGATAACGATCTAGTTTGTGGTTCAGCACAGGGCGTTCAAATACTCTAACTGATGATCTCAACGAACTCGATAATCAGTTCACCAAGTGGAGTACCATGTATAATATTTCTAAAACCGGAGTATCAGTTTTCCACATAAACAACAGAGTAGCAGATCATAAACTGGAGGTCCGTATGAAAGACACAGTGCTTTCCTACCAGTCACCCAAATAATCTTGGAATGACTCTTTCATAAGGCTCGATCTTTCAGGTAGCACCTCGAAGAAACTTCACGGAAAATAAGCACGCGAGACAATCTGCAGTAGTGATTGCGGAGCGTTAGTAGCTACGCTTTGAGCTTCGGCGCTCAGATTAGTGTTTTGGCAACAGAACATTGTGCTCTGGTCAGGCTGAACAATCCTTACTCAGCTTAGTTCAACCGCGAGAATCACCTGTAGGCAGATAAGAACCACTCCACTAAACTGGCTTCTAGCACTCCGCCAAATAGCCCCTCCTCTGCCAAGAAGTCAAGAAGCCGTGTTGAAAGAAGATTCCAAAATAATGAATATTTTACAACATCCTATTCATGAAGATATTCCCATATTACAACAATCCGACTTTTTTCCAGAAATCCACGTCTGCTACTGACCCAACAGCTCTCTGGCGGAAACTTCATTCACCAAACAGCAAAGGGCGTGAAGACTGAGCTTCGAATGCCCGAACTGACGTACGCCGCCTTATGGGCCCTCTACAGAGACCCACGGGCTTTGAAGTGTCATGGCATGAGCGGAAGACTATAAATCACATCCGAGCAGGGCACAGAGTGTGTTCATACAATCGATTTGCACAAATTAGGCAAGCAGTCCTGTCCAAGATGCGACTGTGGAGAATCTAACTGCACCGTCCGACATATTGGCGAGGAGAGTAAACTAAGAGCATAGTTGGGTAATCCGAACGCTTTTCATGGCTACAGCATGAAGCTTTGACTGAATAAGGAGACTGGCCTCAGGCCTATAACAACTATTTGATAGTTAAATGTGTTATTTGTATTTATGTCTTTTTTAAATGTTTGATCGTATCTTTTGTTTAGTGGTAGTGGCAAAAGAAATAAGGAGATAGCCTTGTGTGTCGAGAAATGCCCAACAATTGCCAGTCTGATGTTGCGTGAGAAAAAAGGAAGCAAAGATGATGCCCTTTTGTCGACTTGCACCCGTCGACGCAGCTATCTGTAGAACGCTTTTTGAGTGACGAAGCTGTTAAATCTGTGGATACGCATCACAAGATGAAAGCAGTACAGTGATTTGTAGGTGTCCCTGCAGCCGCTGTACAATTGGTGCTGAAAGCCTTCTGTTGCAAGAGTAGCGCGCCTCGCTAGTGACGCCACATAGTGACGAACAAAAGCACTGTCACAATGGAAGAGCATATGAAGAAAAACGGGAGCATGGACGAAATAGCTACTATCTTGCATAGTAGTGTTGGTTCAGCACACAGTGCTGTCCATGGTGTGCTCTAATTCAATAAAGCGTCCGCAAGACGAGAGCTAAGTCAGTCGACTGCTGAAAGGAGAAGTCGTCGTACCGATGCATGCGAGGAACTTTTACGTCATTTCCAGTTCCATCCTAATGCATTTCTGGACATAATTGTTGTATGAGATTAAGCCTAGGCGCACTATCAACAATAAGAACGAGCAAGGAATGTTACCATACTTCTTCGCCAAGATCAAAAATGTTCCACACCTAACAGTCGGCATGAAAAGTCATGCTTTCTTTCACTTTCATACTCGATAATTTTGGAGGATTACATTTAATGGGAATTATCAACGACCAGTAAATCATACTCTCATCTGCTACGAAACCACCTTCGTCCTACAAGCAAAAGTAACCGCCAAGGACTTCTGACTACAGATATTTTGTTGCAATAGGAAAATGATCGTCTTCATACTGCCCCTTGAACCGTAGCAGCAATACAGGATACGAAATTTGAATGTGTCGAATACCCACCTTACAAATCAGGTCTCGCCCAGGGTGACATTTTAGCGTTGAAGAAGCACTGCAGGGCAAGTATTTCAGAAGACTAGAAGAGGTAAAAACCACTATGCACGGGTGGTTGCATTTACAACCAAAATAATTATTTTCCCCAAGTTTCAATGCACTTTGCAAACAATGGAATGCGTGGATTACATTCCAAGTGGACTACGTCCAACAATGATATATCAGTAACTTTTCTGTATCATCTCATTCTCGTAATAATGAATCGTTAAGGTTTCATTTGAGTCACCCTCGTATTTCTTCACCCATTCTTTTTGGTACTTATTCATTTCTTACTTTGCCTTTCCTCTAAAATATTTAGCAATACATTGCTAATTCCTCCGGTTCCTGGAATGGAAACTTGAGGATAAGTTACAAATTTCCTGAGCTACTAGCATACGGTGGGCATACGTGTGGGCACTTTTCATTCTCTATTCCATGGAGGAGGGCGGGCTGTTTGAGATGTGGCCGATTAAAGGTTCGTCGTTCGGACAAGTATCAATGCGTACAGATTGTATAAAATAATTTTAAAACCTATAGCAAAAACAAGAATGCTGCCCACTTAGAGGAAATTGTAATAAAAAAAATCATAACAAGGGCAACCGTCAGAAAGTAATAAATATCAGAAACCGTGTGCCCGTTGAGTCGTCGGTCGTATCAAAACAATTTCAGAACTTCTATTTCGCAATATTAGAATTATTTTCTATTTAAGCATACACATTTTTTTTGCAAATGCACTTTTTTAGCTTTACCACAAAAGAGCAGGAAGGGGGAGAGGAGAGGGAGCGTGAAACGCCGTTGAAGAAATGTACGCTAGTAATCGCCATTAATTAAAGGGATCCAGAAAAACGATGTCTTGTCTTTGAAGACAGCCTTCGAGAAGACTGATGGTGCAACATAGTCCAAAACGACGTTGCACACGAAAAACATCAAACATTTGTTACAACACTTACCTAAAATAATCTTTTATCTGGTGTGTAATGTTGGTACACCGGTTATACAGCCACATTGCCTCTGATACTTGTTATTGTTTGTAGATATCCTGATTTACTGCCGGAAGAGTCCCAGTTGATATTAATGAACTGGATGTCGTCTAAGTAATTCGAGGTGACGCCTTGGTTCCCGAAGGAAGTGTTATAGGCCCTCTGCAATTCGGTTTAGGAGGCAATCTGAGTAGTGCTCTTAGACTGTTCGTAGATGATGTTGTTGTTTGCCGTCTAGGAGTGGCGTTCAGTAAGTTATGCAACAGATTTCTTTCCTGACAGCAGGCTGGTTGGCTGGTTTTCCGTACACTACATCATTCCCCATTCTTTTGGCTATAAAGCCCTATTTTAAAGCACGCTCTCCCTTCAATGCGACTGCATTACGCCACAATACCGGGGGGGGGGGGGGGGGGGGGAGGGGGCCTGTATGGCCCCATGGTATCACTTTACTGATCGACGTCTGAGCCAATGACAGAAAGGTATAGGTATGTGCTAAGGTGTGATCAGGGTAGATCCAGAAAATAAAGTCGGTAGTGCCAACCGCGAGGTGGAATGAGTATAATACCATTGAGTACGAGGATATTTGATGGTTAAGAGAGCCGGGCGCGCGCAGTAAAAAACTCGGGAGTCGCAGGGAGGTGCCTGGAAGAAGCAGACGTGTGGTGACAGCTTTAAGGTAGGACTGCCGCTACGCAATTACTTTAGCACGTAAATGAGAGAAGATATATAATGATTTCAAAATGGGTTTTGTTCAGAGTTAGGATTTGTATGTCCAATGTTTGACGCAGTGATTCGTACTACAAAAATGTTGGAAATGGTAGTTCTGTGTATGACTTAAAATTTTAACAATAGATATTTTGCGATCAACATTGTGTTCAAATCTAACAGCCTGAATCATAAGCCAGATCCTTTGTTTGTACTGCATATGAAAATGAGTAGTAAATCAAAGTTACCCACCAATGAAAGTACGTAAAGAAAATGAGGCCTCTATGGAATATATATGTGCAGTTCATGTTTGAAATCGATTTTGGTATAACTAAAGTTATCAGAGCAAAGTTATTTCAAATAACTAATTTTACGCCATTGCACAACTGGCATTATTCAAGGCAAGATATAATTTCATTAATTAAACATCAGGGCCACGAGTTAAATTTTCAGTACCGTCCTAATGCCACTGCACAAACGACATTAGTCTCTTAAACTAGATTGCTGAGTCAAATACATGTTCTATCACTGGCAAAATGGAGGAGTGCAAGAAACAACTTTGCAGACGCAGTCAGATGCAGGTTGGTTGAATAATTAATTTGGAACAATTTTATCTTTGATACTTTCACTAATTAAAAATGAAACAATTTTGGTAAGATACTTTGATGTCTTGCTGCACCAATAAGCCTCTCACCCCGCATCATCCACGCACTGCTTCCCGCGGAGTGCATCCTTCATTGGGCCAAACAGATGGCAGTCGGAAGGTGTGATATCGCAACTGTAGGGTAGGTGAGGAAGAGCAGTCCTACAATGAAGATCAGAGAGCTCCTCTCGTGAGCTTAAACTTGTGTGAGGCCTTGCATTGTCATGGAAAATGAGACTTTCGTTTGCACCTTTGTGGCCTCGGACACTCTGAAGTCGTGTCTCCAGTTTCCTGCGGGTAGCACAGTACACTTCAGAGCTGATCGTTGCGCCAAGAGAGAGGATATCAAACAGAATAACTATTTTGTAGCCCCAAAACACCGCCGTCTTCACTTAGGGCTGGCCGGGGTGGACGAGCGGTTCTAGGCGCTACAGTCTGGAACCACACGACCGCTACGGTCGCAGGTTCGAATCCTGCCTCGGGGATGGATGTGTGTGATGTCCTTAGGTTAGTTAGGTTTAAGTAGTTCTTAGTTCTAGGGGACTGATGACCTCAGAAGTTAAGTCCCATAGTGCTCATAGCCATTTGAACCATTTGAACTTTGACTTAGGACACGGCTTTGAACTTTTTCTTCGGAGGAGAGGTGGGTGGCGTAACTCCGTGGATTGCCGTTTTGTTTCCGCTTCGAAGTGATGAATCCATGTTGCATCGTCTGTGACTATGTTAGCCAAAAAGTTGTTAAGACCAGCCTTGTAGCGCGCAATCAATTTTCACAGACGGTCCTTCGTTGCTGTTTATGGTCTTCCACTAGGCGGCAAGGAAACCAGCGGTCGCACACCTTGAGCTCCCCAACTGGTGTCAGCACTGCCAACAGAGACGTCAGCAGTGCAGCGAGGTCGTTGACAGTGAGCCATCGCACATCTCGAATGAGAGTGTCCTCACGTTCCGACACTGCAGGAGTCGCGGTTGTGTGCGGCCGCCCGGCAAGCAAGAAAACGGACTGGGCAGGTTTTTGAACAAAAGAAACTCAATGAAAGTTCTCAGCTGGGAACTTGTCTCCGTTACGGACACCGTTTTGAAGCCTACATAAATCACCTGCACCTGTCAGAAATTTATGAAACTGAAGGGGCTGAGGCGGGAATATTCCACGAAGTCCCACAACAAATACCGCATTTTTATCAAATGAGACTGGCCGAGGGAGTGCTTATTGAACGCCCCTCGTAGTAAACGCATCTGAAGATCGAAATGAATTATAAGATGATTTAGACAAGATATCTGCAAGGAGCGGAATGTGGCAATTGATCCTAAACAACAAAAAGGTCGAGGTCCTTCACAGGAGTACTAAGAAACTCAATTGAATTTTGGACTCACGGAAATCACACAAATCTAAAGGCTGTCATTTCAGCTGAAGACGTCAAGATTACAGCCAGAAACAACTTAAAGTGGAAGCATCACATAGAAAATGTAATTCCTTGTCACAATGACAACTTTCAGTTCTTCCCTCTGTGTATTCTGGCTCTCAAGAACACTGCATACATGTTCTGCAGCAAGCAATCGATAACTGAAGGTATAACCGTCTTTGACCATCTGCGGACGGGTATCTGAAGTGAGGCTCTTTGCCGAGTTGTAGCGGTAACCAATGGGAAGAGACTGTGGCCGCCTGTTCCACCGTGCAGGCCGTTTGAAGCACAGAAAGACGTGCTAGTCTCGTCTCGGTTTTCATGTCTGCGGTTACGGGTGCTGCGGCTGAGCTATGGACGAGTAACATATTAACTGCTTTTGAAGCTGCTTTCTGTTGCTCATTCTCAAGTAACGAGTTACATATGTATTGTGAGAGTCCGTCTCGTATCTCTCTGCTTGCTTTAGTACTGTTTACAGTATTTTCAGATCCTTAATGTGCATTAACTTACGTTCAAATTTAGCGTTCGTTGTTCAGTGAGGTGAATAATTTCGAAGCATATGGTACAAAATCGGGTTTTCATCAGTCCACACGAATAATACAGGCTTGGTGAACTCCTGCCGGCCGGAGCGGCCGTGCGGTTCTAGTCGCTACAGTGTGGAACCAAGCGGCCGCTACGGTCGCAGGTTCGAATCCTGCCTCGGGCATGCACGTGTGTGATGTCCTTAGGTTTGTTAGGTTTAATTAGTTCTAAGTTCTAGGCGACTGATGACCTCAGAAGTTAAGTCGCATAGTGCTCAGAGCCATTTGAACCATTTTTTTGTGAGCTCCTCACATTCACGTTTTGTTATATGTTTCAGCATTTTCCAATGCATATATAATTTTTTTATAGTTCAGTTATTGCTTTTGTGGTGTGCCAGTACGCTACGTGTTTCACGTGTGAACGATTGTATGCATTTTTGTATCAATGATTACGTTTTAGACAAAATAATTATCAACTGAACTGAGACTTCTGAGATTTATTCATATTTCTTTCTCAGGGTAAATTCAAGTTTAAGAATTCTATTACTTTTGCACTTATTGTAATGTGCATTTAACTGCGCATTAACCAGTACACTCTCTCTGCCTTCAACAGGAATACTCTACTCAGAGTAGGGCACTGTTGTAGTCTCTACACAAAGTGTAAGACCTGTAATTATAAGAAAGCTTTTGCCATTCTTTGCTAGCGTTACAGATCAGAAGTAAGCTATGGCGCGGAGACAACAGGTCGCATATCGTATTATGTTCGACCTCACTGCTATGAAGCTAGACAGTATTTGGCTACCAGACTGAGCCACGTATGCTCATTGCGCATAACTCGCCTAGAAGGTTTGTTACCTATATGTTCTTGCAATCAGATTATGAACTTGTTAGAAGCGTGTGTTATAAAAAAAATCACTTAAATATTCATTTATGCCGGCCACTCTCTTCACTGCCCAAATCAGGAAGTGAATACTCTTGAATGTACTCTTTTTTTTTTTCATACACCGTCAGATAGCCTTATATACCAATTCTCGTGTATAAACATTATGTGAAAAGTGGCATTTATTCAGGATCTTTTCCTGAAAACATACGAGGGATATTCGGAAAGTAAAGAACGATCGGTCGCGAAGTGGAAACCACAATGGAAAACAAAAATTGTTTTGTTTTAAACAGTTAGCTATACTTTCAAGCTACTTCTCCATATAGTCGCCTCTCAGACTTAGACATATGTTGTAGCGTTTTATCAGCTTTATGATACCTTCGTCATAGAACATAGCGTCATGTTCTGTCCACCATTTTTCTGCAGTGGACCGCAGCTCGTTGTCTGTGCGAAAATGTTGTCTTCGTAGCCAATGGTTCATCTGAGCAGAGATGAAAATCAGGGGGTGTCAAGTCTGGACTGTATGGTAGGTTATCACACACTTAACATCGAATATAGGCTGCAGGAACGTCTTCATTGCCCCTGCAGTTTGCGGCCGAAAACTGTCATGAAGAAAGAACTGCATGACAGTTACGTTGTACAGGGTTGCATGAAATCAGACGAAGTCTCTTGGCAGGCATCCATACATGGCGGGAGACACTCCTTCCTTGATTCTGGATTCCAGCGGCTATCTGATTTGGTGAAGGCTGCCGGTTTTGCTTACGAGATGAAGGCAGAGCTCACCATCTGCAGCATCGTTGACAGAACCGACTGCGGACCTTTGGTGCAGAGCCGGGTGGAGGGTCTGAATCAGAGGCTCAGACGGTTTTGCGACCGTATTGGCTGCAGATTCCTTGACTTGCGCCATAGGGTGGTGGGGTTTCGGGTTCCGCTGAATAGGTCAGGAGTTCACTACAGTCAGCTGGCGGCTATACGGGTAGCGGAGGCTGTGTGGCGTGGACTGGGCGGTTTTTTAGGTTAGAAGGCCTCGGGAAAGTGCGGGATGGGCTGCAATGTCAAAGGGTGCTTGGCAATTACAGGACGTGCTTGGATCAAGGAACAGTCGGAATTATAGTTGTCAATTGTTGTAGTTGCGCTGGAAAAGTCCCTGAGCTTCAAGCGCTAATAGAAAGCACAGAAGCTGATATCGTTATAGGTACAGAAAGCTGGCTAAAGCCTGAAATAAGTTCTGCAGAAATTTTTACGAAGTCTCAGACGGTGTTCAGGAAGGATAGATTAGGCAGAATTGGTGGTGGAGTGTTTGTGTCTGTCAGTAGTGGTTTATCTTGTAGTGAAGTCGAAGTAGATACTCCGTGCGAATTGGTGTGGGTGGAGGTTATACTTAACAGCCGAATTAAGTTAATAATTGGCTCCTTCTACCGACCCCCAGACTCCGATGATACAGTTGCGGAACAGTTCAGAGAAAGTTTGAGTCTCGTAACAAATAAATACCCCACTCATACGGTTATAGTTGGTGGGGACTTCAACCTACCCTCGGTATGTTGGCAAAAATACTTGTTCAAAACCGGTGGTAGGCAGAAAACGTCTTCCGAGATTGTCCTAAATGCATTCTCCGAAAATTATTTCGAGCAGTTAGTCCACGAACCCACGCGAATTGTAAATGGTTGCGAAAACACACTTGACCTCTTGGCCACAAACAATCCAGAGCTGATAGAGAGCATCATGACTGATACAGGGATTAGTGATGACAAGGTCATTGTAGCTAGGCTCAATACCATTTCTTCCAAATCCATCAGAAACAAACGCAAAATAATTTTATTTAAAAAAGCGGATAAAGTGCCACTAGAAGCCTTCCTAAAAGACAACTTCCATTCCTTCCGAACTCACTATGCGAATGTAGACGAGATGTGGCTCAAATTCAAAGATATAGTAGCAACAGCAATTGAGATATTCATACCTCATAAATTGGTAAGTGATGGAACGGATCCCCCGTGGTACACAAAAAAGGTCAGAACGCTGTTGCAGAGGCAACGGAAAAAGCATGCGAAGTTCAGAAGAACGCGAAATCACGAAGATGGGCTAAAATTTACAGACGCGCGAAATTTGGCACGTACTTCGATGCGAGATGCCTTTAATAGGTTCCACAACGAAACATTGTCTCGAAATTTGATAGAAAATCCGAAGAAATTCTGGTCGTATGTAAAGTACACAAGCGGCATGACGCAGTCAATACCTTCGCTGCGCAGTGCCGATGGTACTGTTATCGACGACTGTGCCGCTAAAGCGGAGTTATTGAACGCAGTTTTCCGAAATTCCTTCACCAGGGAAGACGAATGGAATATTCCAGAATTTGAAACACGAACATCTGCTAGCATGAGTTTCTTAGAAGTAGATACCTTAGGGGTTGCGAAGCAACTCAAATCGCTTGATACGGGCAAGTCTTCAGGTCCAGATTGTATACCGATTAGGTTCCTTTCAGATTGCGCTGATACTATAGCTCCCTACTTAGCACTCATATACAACCGCTCGCTCACCGATAGATCTGTACCTACAGATTGGAAAATTGCGCAGATCGCACCAGTGTTCAAGAAGGGTAGTAGGAGTAATCCATTTAACTACAGACCTATATCATTGACGTCGGTTTGCAGTAGGGTTTTGGAGCATATACTGTATTCAAACATTATGAATCACCTCGAAGGGAACGATCTATTGACACGTAATCAGCATGGCTTCAGAAAACATCGCTCTTGTGCAACGCAGCTAGCTCTTTATTCGCACGAAGTAATGGCCGCTATCGACAGGGGATCTCAAGTTGATTCCGTATTTCTAGATTTCCGGAAAGCTTTTGACACCGTTCCTCACAAGCGACTTCTAATCAAGCTGCGGAGCTATGGGGTATCGTCTCAGTTGTGTGACTGGATTCGTGATTTCCTGTCAGGAAGGTCGCAGTTCGTAGTAATAGACGGAAAATCATCGAGTAAAACTGAAGTGATATCAGGTGTTCCCCAGGGAAGCGTCCTGGGACCTCTACTGTTCCTGATCTATATAAATGACCTGGGTGACAATCTGAGCAGTTCTCTTAGACTGTTCACAGATGATGCTGTAATTTACCGTCTAGTAAGGTCATCCGAAGACCAGTATCAGCTGCAAAGCGATTTAGAAAAGATTGCTGTATGGTGTGTCAGGTGGCAGTTGACGCTAAATAACGAAAAGTGTGAGATGATCCACATGAGTTCCAAAAGAAATCCGTTGGAATTCGATTACTCGATAAATAGTACAATTCTCAAGGCTGTCAATTCAGCTAAGTACCTGGGTGTTAAAATTACGAACAACTTCAGTTGGAAGGACCACATAGATAATATTGTCGGGAAGGCGAGCCAAAGGTTGCGTTTCATTGGCAGGACACTTAGAAGATGCAACAAGTCCACTAAAGAGACAGCTTACACTACACTCGTTCGTCCTCTGTTAGAATATTGCTGCGCGGTGTGGGATCCTTACCAGGTGGGATTGACGGAGGACATCGAAAGGGTGCAAAAAAGGGCAGCTCGTTTTGTATTATCGCGTTATAGGGGAGAGAGTGTGGCAGATATGATACACGAGTTGGGATGGAAGTCATTACAGCATAGCCGTTTTTCGT
This sequence comes from Schistocerca gregaria, assembly GCF_023897955.1. Taxonomy (NCBI): domain Eukaryota; kingdom Metazoa; phylum Arthropoda; class Insecta; order Orthoptera; family Acrididae; genus Schistocerca; species Schistocerca gregaria. Next base: position 428,947,723 of record NC_064922.1, read on the forward strand.
CGCGGCGAGACCTTTTTACGAAATTTCAGTCACCAACTTTCTCTTCCGAATGCGAAAATATTTTGTTGAGCCCAACCTACATAGGTAGGAATGATCATCAAAATAAAATAAGAGAAATCAGAGCTCGAACAGAAAGGTTTAGGTGTTCGTTTTTCCCGCTCGCTGTTCGGGAGTGGAATAGTAGAGAGATAGTATGATTGTGGTTCGATGAACCCTCTGCCAAGTACTTAAATGTGAATTGCAGAGTAGTCATGTAGATGTAGATGTAGATGTCTTTCTCTGCGCACAGGACAGTGAAGAGCGACGTGACTATCTACGAGCATATTAGAGAAAATGTCCAACGCATCTGTGCTAAGCTTCATCGGAGTTTTACTGTTATTTCCATATGGCGTTCGATCGTTCCTTACTTTCCGAATAGCTCTCGGTTTTACAACGTGTTCAGATAGGAAGGAAATGATAGTTAGCTTACAGATTGCATTTTATTGGCATAAGATTTAGAAGATACAACAGATTGCCAACTTTCTCCTCCGAATTCTAAATATTTTGCTGTCTCCCATATTTTGGTAGCCTTTTTTTCCTATTTCCTGCTAGAGTGAACTGGTCGAGAAATACACTCCTGGAAATTGAAATAAGAACACCGTGAATTCATTGTCCCAGGAAGGGGAAACTTTATTGACACATTCCTGGGGTCAGATACATCACATCATCACACTGACAGAACCACAGGCACATAGACACAGGCAACAGAGCATGCACAATGTCGGCACTAGTACAGTGTATATCCACCTTTCGCAGCAATGCAGGCTGCTATTCTCCCATGGAGACGATCGTAGAGATGCTGGATGTAAGAATTCTGTAAGTCCTGTGGAACGACTTGCCATGCCATTTCCACCTGGCGCCTCAGTTGGACCAGCGTTCGTGCTGGACGTGCAGACCGCGTGAGACGACGCTTCATCCAGTCCCAAACAAGCTCAATGGGGGACAGATCCGGAGATCTTGCTGGCCAGGGTAGTTGACTTACACCTTCTAGAGCACGTTGGGTGGCACGGGATACATGTGGACGTGCATTGTCCTGTTGGAACAGCAAGTTCCCTTGCCGGTCTAGGAATGGTAGAACGATGGGTTCGATGACGGTTTGGATGTACCGTGCACTACTCGGTGTCCCCTCGACGATCACCAGAGGTGTACGGCCAGTGTAGGAGATCGCTCCCCACACCATAATGCCGGGTGTTGGCCCTGTGTGCCTCGGTCGTATGCACTCCTGATTGTGGCGCTCACCTGCACGGCGCCAAACACGCATACGACCATCATTGGCACCAAGGCAGAAGCGACTATCATCGCTGAAGACGACACGTCTCCATTCGTCCCTCCATTCACGCCTGTCGCGACACCACTGGAGGCGGGCTGCACGATGTTGGGGCGTGAGCGGAAGACGGACTAACGGTGTGTGGGACCGTAGCCCAGCTTCATGGAGACGGTTGCGAATGGTCCTCGCCGATACCCCAGGAGCAACAGTGTCCCTAATTTGCTGGGAAGTGGCGGTGCGGTCCCCTACGGCACTGCGTAGGATCCTACGGTCTTGGCGTGCATCCGTGCGTCGCTGCGGTCCGGTCCCAGGTCGACGGGCACGTGCACCTTCCGCCGACCACTGGCGACAACATCGATGTACTGTGGAGACCTCACGCCCCACGTGTTGAGCAATTCGGCGGTACGTCCACCCGGCCTCCCGCATGCCCACTATACGCCCTCGCTCAAAGTCCGTCAACTGCACATACGGTTCACGTCCACGCTGTCGCGGCATGCTACCAGTGTTAAAGACTGCGATGGAGCTCCGTATGCCACGGCAAACTGGCTGACACTGACGGCGGCGGTGCACAAGTGCTGCGCAGCTAGCGCCATTCGACGGCCAACACCGCGGTTCCTGGTGTGTCCGCTGTGCCGTGCGTGTGATCATTGCTTGTACAGCCCTCTCGCAGTGTCCGAAGCAAGTATGGTGTGTCTGACACACCGGTGTCAATGTGTTCTTTTTTCCATCTCCAGGAGTGTAGTCTTTAAGTGGTTCTATTAACGATCTGCCAAACACTTGAATTTGAATTGCTGAGACCTTATTCTGAAGTAGATGTAGAACGCTTAAAAGGAGAACTCAAGAAGCTGGCAAAGTGAGTCAAGACAAATGTGCCAGCACATACGTAAATTTTCACAAGGTGTGAATGGTAGCAGCTTTCAACTCACACACGTAATGGCACCTACCGGCTGCCATTTTCAAATGCGGCGTTTGCTTTGCAGCGTCAGAAGCAACTGTGCTGCAGAGACGGTGGCAGTTCTCGGCAGCCGCGATCGGCAGTGGGGGAGGACTCGGCACTCGCCGCTGTTTGAGGGCTTGCGCCAGAGGGGTGGTGCGAAGCGTGGGCTGCTGTCATTAAAACCCTTTTAACTTTGCCTAACACTCCCTTCTCCCCATTACTTGTTAATCAACCACATCGTACAACGTGTCTTGAATAGGTGCTTAGTAAAACAACCGAAACGGCCGAAAAGATGTGATTAACACGAGAGTGGGCCACAAGAGCATACTCAGGATCTAACCTAAGAGGAAGCAGAGGGCAACCTAATGTTAACGTCTCTGATAATGATGAAACAGTTTGAGATTTCACGACAAAAGGCTGTGGGTACACTTGCTACTGCCTGTTTGGAACTTAAGGAGGCGAGTTCGCTTTTTTCTCGGGGGCGGGGGGGGGGGGGGTGGATTGGTGGTTGCTACTCTCAATGGTTACAGGATTGGTGGGCCACCTTATATACCTCATCCTGCACTTGTGATTCGGTGGTAAAATGATGCAGCATATATTTACTTCATTGTTTCCAGAAAAGTTTTTGACACTTTTGGTGCAGTGCAGAATGCAATACAACAGAGCTGATTTCATAAGAAGACTGTAACAGGTGGAACAGATACTCTACAATGTTCAGTTTGGGCTACTTCGCGCCCCAGGTAATCTGTTGTAAGTAGACTGTTTAGGTTTTCTTATTGGTAACGCCACGTAGCGCTCTGTATGAAAATCACTGGCTGTGCTGTGTGCAGTCTGTGGCTGGGTGGCATTGTTGCAATACTCGCCACTGTAGCGTTGGGCAGCTGGATGTTAACAGCGCGTAGCGTTGCGCAGTTGGAGGTGAGCCGCCAGCAGTGGTGGACGTGGGGAGAGAGATGGCGGAGTTTTGAAATTTGTAAGAATGGATGTCATGAACTGATATATATATTATGACTATTAAGGTAAATACATTGTTTGTTCTCTATTAAAATCTTTCATTTGCTAACTATCCCTATCAGTAGTTAGTGCCTTCCGTAGTTTGATCCTTTTATTTATCTGGCAGTAGTGGCGCTCGCTGTATTGCAGTAGTTCGAGTAACCAAGATTTTTGTGAGGTAAGCGATTTGTGAAACGTATAGGTTAATGTTAGTCAGGGCCATTCTTTCGTAGGGATTTTTGGAAGTGAGACTGCGTTGCGCCAAAAATATTGTGTTTCAGTTTAAGCAGTCTTGTATAATTGTTTTAAGGGGACGTTTCACTGTTCGTCGTGCTTCAAAAGTGAAAAATTAGGTGTCTGGCGTTGACGTGCTGACTGAAGGTGTCCTGGAAGAATATTACTGAGACTGCATCATTTTGTTCGAAATTTTACTCAGGCACAGAGTTGATATAATTCTGAAATTATGAACAGTTATTTATGGTTACTGGCATACTTATTAGCAGGTATGCAGAGACTTAAGTAGTGAAAATTGCGCAGGTACGGCCACTTAATAAAAATCCTTCCTTGAATAGGTGTGTATTACAAGACAATCACTGGAGAGTTTGTTTTGGTTCTTTCAGAGTAGTGACATAGTTCACGTACCTCAAAATGCTGCGTCGTCCGAACAGGACACAGCCAGGACAAAAGCACCACAGGCGCAAAGAGGAAAGCTGGTGTCAGTGCCATAGAGACTCGCCACCTGCGAGAGTTCCACCAGCGCCTTGAGGATGAAGGTATACACTTAGACTCGCCAATCGCCACCCGAGTACAATCCGCCAATGACCGGACGACAAATAACAGAAGCCTAATCGGAGGCTAGCAGAGCAGCTGTCACCCACTTGGTTATAGATCGTCGGCCAGGGCTGACGTAGACAGGGCACCTCGTCTATTTACGAAATTTCAGTCACCAACTTTCTCTTCCGAATGCGCAAATATTTTGTTGAGCCCAACCTACATAGGTAGAAATGATTATCAAAATAATATAAGAGAAATCAGAGCTCGAACGGAAAGGTTTAGGTGTTCGTTTTTCCCGCGCTGTGTTCGGGAGTGGAATGGTAGAGAGATAGTATGATTGTGGTTCGATGAACCCTCTGCCAAGCACTTAAATGTGAATTGCAGAGTAATCATCTAGATGTAGATATAGATGTAGTGAACTCTTAAAACTGAACAAGCAGTTGGTGTAATTGCATTTGCTACGTACTGCGAAGTTTACCTACCATTATTTGCACTTAGCCATTGAGGGCGTTTTGTGTTATATGTTACATGCAGTGCTGCAAACTTAATCATTCAACAAGTCACAAAGATAAGTAAATCTTTATAAGTCATTTGTGTGACTTCGTTACTAATTTGTTGGAGTGTTGCAGAACCTTCGTTCCCCTATCCTGTTACCTGATGTCAGGGCATAGTTGCGTAATAGTGGCAGGGAGAAATTGTGTTAGCGATGTGCTCTACCACAAGCCGTTTCACGAACTCACAAACTCGGCCTCCTCAGTAGTAGCGACGAGGCCCCTTACAAAACTGGCGACACGTGTTTGCAATATAAAAGATACGAAGGATTGTTACGATATGATGAGAAACGTTTCTCTGAAATTTCAATTTTTTAATAGCGGAAAAATGGCTAAAGTGTCACATTATCATACACTGAAACGCCAAAGAAACTGGTATAGGCACACTCATTCAAATATAGAGATTTGTAAACAGGCAGAATATGGCGCTGCGGACGGCAATGCCTAATATAAGATAAGAAGTCTCTGCCGCAGTTCTTTGATGGGTTATTGCTGCTACAATGGCAGGTTATCAAGATTTAAGTTAGTTTGAACGTGGTGTTATAGTCGGCGCACGAGCGATGGGTCACAGCGTCTCCGAGGTAGCGGCGAAGTGGAGATTTTCCGTATGAACATTGCACGAGTGTACGGTGAATATCAGGAACCCGGTAACCATCAAATCTCCGACATCGCAACAACGGGAGCGACGACGACTGAGCCGCGCGGGATTAGCCGAGTGGTCTCGGGCGTTGCAGTTATGGACTGTGCAGCTGGTCCCGGCAGAGGTTCGAGTCCTCCATCGGACATGGGTGTGTGTGTTTGTTCTTAGGATAATTTAGGATAAGTAGTGTGTAAGCTTAGGGACTGATGTCCTTCGCAGTTAAGTCCCATAAGATTTACCACAAAAAAAAAAAAAAAAAAAAAAAAAAAAAAAAATAAGACGACTGAAGAGAAACGTTCAAAGTGAGAGACACACAACTCTTGCGCAAATTGGTGCAGATTTCATTTTGGGCCATCAACAAGTGTCAGCGTGTGAACCATTCATCGAAATGTCATCGATATGGGCTTAGGGAACCAAAGGACCACTCGTACACGCTTGATGACTGCACGAAGCAAAGCTTTACGCCTCGCCTAGTCCCGTCAAAACCGACACTGAACTGTTGATGATTGGAAACACGTTTCCTGGTCGGATGAGTCTAGTTTTAAGTTTTTCGCGTGAATGGATGTGTACGGGTATGGAGACTACCTCATGAATCCATGGCCCCAGCATATCAGCAGAGGACTGTTCAAGCTGGTGGAGGCCCTATAATGGTGTGGGGCTTGTGCAGTTGCAGTGATATGGGATCCCTGATACGTCTAGCTACGACTCTGACAGGCAACACGTCCGTAAGCAACCTGTCTGATCACCTGCACCCATTTATGCCAGTTGAGCATTCCGACGGGCTTGGGCAATTCCAGCAGGACAATACGACACCCCACACGTCTAGAACTGCTACAGGGTGGTTCCAGGAACACTCTTCTGACTTAAAACACTTCTGTTGGACACTAAACTCCCCAGACATGAACATTATTGAGCATATCTGGGATGCCTTGTAACGTCCTTTTCGGAAGGGATCTCCACCCCCTCGTACTCTTACGGATCTATGGACAGCCCTGCAGGATTCATGGAGTCAATTCCCTCCAGCACTACTTTAGACATACGTCGAATCCATGCCATGTCATATTGCGGCACTTCTGCGTTCTCGCGGGGGTGCTAATGGTATGAGGCAGGTGTACCAGTTTCACCGAGCGAGGTGGCGCAGTGGTTAGCACACTGGACTCGCATTCGGGAGGAAGACGGTACAATCCCGTCTCCAGTTATCGTGATTTAGGTTTTCCGTGATTTCCCTAAATCGTTTCAGGCAAATGCCGGGATGGTTCCTTTGAAAGGGCACGGCCGATTTTCTTCCCAATCCTTCCCTAACCCGAGCTTGCGCTCCGTCTCTAATGACCTCGTTGTCGACGGGACGTTAAACACTAACCACCACCACCACGACCGTACCAGTTTGTTTGGCTCATCCGTGTAAAACTGTTGATTTATGCTCCACTTCCCGGCCAGCATGGACAAGATTGTTTGTATTGGATCAGGGTAGAAGATTTTCCGGGAAAGGAGGTAAAAAACAAAGTATTTTGTCTCGCCTCTTACCCATTATTTCCGCTTTTCAGGATGTGGATACTCGCTTAAGCTGCTTTAGCAGCCGGCCGCGGTGGTCTCGCGGTTAAGGCCCTCAGTCCGGAACCGCGGGAATGCTACGGTCGCAGGTTCGAATCCTGCCTCGGGCATGGATGTTAGTGATGTCCTTAGGTTAGTTAGGTTTAAGTAGTTATAAGTTCTAGGGGACTGATGACCATAGATGTTAAGTCCCATAGTGCTCAGCGCCATTTTGCTTTAGCGACTTAGACACAAAGTGCTTCTAAAAAGTACGAGAAAATAGGTGCCTTTTTTCTCCTTCGGAAGAATTTCCCTAACCGCAAAACACTTCTGGAACTACTTAAAACTGCCAACGAACGCTTGTTTTGCACCTTATCGAAGGATTGATGTTGCATGTCTGCTGTTCCCGTCTACATGCGGCGCAGACAGCAGTGCAGTGAACAAGTGGTGCTTTTCCTACCGCATATCGGCCTCGAGACAACAGGTCACAGCCCGTTATGATAGGTTTCGGATGCGTCGCACCAGAGGTACTGCAACAGTGCCCATGTGCGACGCGATGCTTGCAGACGTCTGTTGCGCCGTAAACAACCGCGGACATTATTCTCTGTTGTGAAGATTCCTGCACAGCTTCTGTGATGTCTCACAGCAGTTTTCAGTGTCGCCAGTGCATCACAGAAGACAATATTAGTAGAAAAGCGTTCCATTTATTCTACAAAAGTTGTAGCCACGCCCGCTGGTATAAATTTAGAATTTTTTGCTTTGATTACGAGCTTGCGTGACTATTTATTGATGCATTCAATTCACCTGGAAAGATTAGGACCACGATATATCTTGACTAAATCTACATCACTTGGTGCCATGAATCACCATATGAAGAAAAATGAAATTTTCCGTTGTACCCCAGGCAACTGGACCATTCGGATAGCAAAGACACAAATATAAGAAAGATTACACTGAAAACACAAAACATTATGACCACTACCCACTGCGATGTTGTGAGCACATGACGCGATGACAACATAAGCTTGTAAGCAGGGCAGACGCGGACTGTGGATTACCCCAACGAAGATATGGGCTGCAAATGGGGAAATCTATTGCGATAAGAGACTTTGAAAAAGGGCAGATTATTATTACGCAGAGCCTGTGAACGAGTATCTCGAAAACGGCGAAGCCTATCGAATGTTCATGTGCTACTGTCGTGAGCATCTACAGAAAGTGATAGAAGGACAGTGAAACTGCCACTAGCCGCTAAATGGTTGGACGTCCACAATTCTTCACAGCATGTGGAGTTCGGTGGCTTGTCTGCTCTCTAAAGTAGGATAGATGGAGATATGTGGCATCTCTGTGTTTCGGAGAGCACCGTTCATCGTACATTGGAGCTTCACGGCAGACCACCCATACGTGTTCACATGTTGACCCAAGGATATCGTCAATTACGATTTCGATGGGGACGCGACCATCGGGATTCGACCGTCGATCAATGGAAACGTGACGGCCCCCTCGGGTGAATCACATTTTCGCTACACTAGGCCGATGGTTGTCTCTACAAACGCATTCATCTAAGTGAACGGCGCCTCGTACCATGCAGCGCGCCACGGACGCAGGGTGGTGAGACCAGTATTATACTATGGGAGACATTCTCCTGCGCTTTCATGGGACCTGTGGTAGTAATCGAAGATAATCTGACACCTGTGAACCACCTGCATCTCTACCCCGTCGTTTTTCAGCTGTATAATAGTTCGTGCCTCGGATCCAGAACCGTACTACGGTTGTGACTCTTCAAGCTTTCCCAGCGGATATGTTGTAAATATTCACGAGTTTGATGCCGAATGACGTGCAAATGCTAGCCGTTGTGGCTGAGCCGTTCTAGGTGCTTCAGTCCGGAACTGCGCTGCTGCTGCGGTCGTAGGTTCGAATCCTGCCTCGGGCATGGATGTGTGTGATGTCCTTAGGTTAGTTAGGTTTAAGAAGTTCTAAGCCTAGGGGACTGACGACGTCAGATGTTAAGTCCCATAGTGCCTAGAGTCATTTGAACCATTTAAGACGCACAACTTCCACAATGTTTGGTTCGAGCAACTGTACGACATCTGTAGGTGATGGAACGTTGCTTTTGGCTAGGTACGACAGACGATATTCGCACGTGGATGCCCCTGTGTATAGAACAAGCGCACGAAGAATGCGCAGGCGCGAAAATCATGCATGCGCAATGATTTGCAGATAGACGGCGCCATATTCAAACGCTCTCTGCCGAAAATCACAGAGCGTCCATCCTGGGCGTGCGCTGTACGCTATGTTTACTAACAGTGCGGCCAGACGTTACTCGCTGAAAAACTGCGCTAGACCAATGTTATGACAGGTCTGATATCGAAAAATCTCGATTTTATCGTTTTGCTACAGTTGTCTGAGGAGCATTACAGTGATGTCTCAGCCACCAAATTCGCCTGATTTAATCCTATGGGACCCATCTGGGTTGTTATTGAGCTCCATAACTGCGTACGCAACTCAGCGGCCCGTTATTTACGCGAATTATATGACAAGTGCGTAGACGTCTAATGCCATATACCAACACAAACCTACCAACAAACTGTCCGATCCTTGATATGCAGAATCAGTTTCGTTACAACGACGAACGAACTAACTGTTTGCAGGTGGTCGTAATGTTTTGGCTAATCAGTGTACAAATTCGTGTAGACACACCGGTGGCGTACTCTGTATCAGTAGTTGCAGGGCCTCTCCTATCGGCGGACTACAAAGTTTTTTTAGACTGGCTCTGCAGATACCAGTCGTTACGGACACAGCCGTGTAAACAGCGTGCATGGTCGTTCTGCGGCCTTTTATGCTGTTTGTTTAATAATAATACTTATTAAACTTAATTGAAATCTCTTTGTGGTGTTTTTTTTCTCCTGAAAAATAATATTTGATTATGTTTTTTAATCATATCTCTGCGCAATGTTATGTTAATTCGATTTCAAGTAAATTACGTGCCTCTGGACTGATTGTGTTCATTTGTATTTTTTTGAATTCAATACGTTTTTAATTTGTGGCATGCGGAGTGGAGATAATTATTAAAATAATGCAGGCACCTATGACCCCGAGCACGGAATCTTTGCGAGATGCATGTATCAACCATTGATTCGTCATGATTGTCATTTGTCAGTGCAAAGCAGTTTGGAAATTTGTGTGCAGTACACTAGTCGATGTTCCATACTTGTGAGGTTGTCGTGGTGTAGGAGAGAAAACGAGCAACCTCCCTGATTTTAAATGAAGGAAGAATTATAGAGAAAGAAAGCAAATACACAATGAGCAACACGAACTCATTCAGAAGCCTGTCGTAACACAGGACAGGAAAAATAGTGAGATAAGTACTCAGTAAATACCTCAAGTAACCTGGGTGAAATGAAAAACGGCGAAAAACTCAAAATCTCTGACTACCAGCACCAAAGATTTAAAAGAAGGAATAGGGTGTCAAACTGTGCAACGAAGAGTATTGCCTTGTTAACAGTATGTTCTGTGTATGGCGCATGGCCAAATCCGGTTATGGTTGCAAGGCTATTTGCTATCATTAAATTTTCGGGTGAACATACTCTGAAGAGGCAAAGAAAGTGGTACACCTACCTAACATCGTGTAGAGCCCCCACGAGCACGCAGAAGTGCCGGAACACGACTAATGTCTGGAGTAGTGCTGGAGTGAATTGACATTATGAATCCTGCAGGGCTCTCCATAAATCAGTACGAGTACGGGTGGGTGGAGATCTCTTCTGAACAGCACGTTGCAAGGCATACCAGATATGCTCAATAATGTTCATGTCTCGGGAGCGTGGTGGCCAGCAGAAGTATTTAAACTCAAAACAGTGTTCCTGGAGTCACTCTATAGCAATTCTGGACGTATGGGATGTCACATTGTCCTACTTGAATTGCCCACGTCCGTCGGAATGTACAATGGACATGAATGGATGTAGGTGGCCAGACAGGGTGCATACGTACGTGTCACCTGTCAGATTCAGTTTAAAACGAGATTCATCCGACCAGGCAACATATTTCCAGTCATCAACAGCCCAATGTCTGTGTTCGTTGAATGATTCGCACGCTGACACTTGTTGATGGCCCAGCACTGATATCTGCAGTAATTTGCAGAAGGGTTGCAATTCTGTCACGTTGAATGATTCCCTTCAGTAGTCGTTGGTCCCGTTATTGCAGTCTTTTTCCGGCCGCAGCGATTTAGGAGATTCGATGTTTTACCGGATTCCTAATATTCACTGTGCAGTCGTGAAATGGTCGTTCGGGAAAATCCTCACTTCATCGCTACTTCGGAGATGCTGCGTCCCATCGTTCTTGCGCCGACTATAACACCACGTTCAAACTGACTTAAATCTTGATAAACTGCCAGTGCAGTATCAGTGACCGAGCGATTCTAGACGCTTCAGTCCGAAACCGCGCTGCTGCTACGATCGCAGCTTCGAATTCTGCCTCGGGCATGGATATGTGTGATGTCCTTAGGTTAGTTAGGTTATGTAGTTCTAAGTCTAGGGGACTGATGACCTCGGATGTTTAGTCCCATAGTGCTCAGAGCCATTTGAACCATTTTGTAGTAGCAGTATCCGAGCTAACAAATGCACCAGACACTTGTTGTCTTATATAGACGTTGCCGACCGCAGCTACGTATTCTCCTGCTTACACATCTCGGTTTTTGAATACGCATGCCTATACCAGTTTCTTTGGCGCTTCAGTGTATACCTTAACAGACACATCCGTGAAGGTGTCTGCAAAATATGTTTGTGATTATAAGGAGGGTAATGGGAGTCATACTTTACAGACCCAACTAGCTGCAAGATCCCACGCCAGTATATCTTACTTTATTGGCCAACATTACATAGAGTAGATTAGCGAGTGTGTTGCGCTGTCTGGGATACATCCGCACATGATGTATCACTTTTTTGCGCCAAGTTAGTTACGTGCACTATAAATAATTTCAAAGATTTTATTTCCAAATTATATATAACGAATCAGTTTACAAAATACACATATGTGATTAATTTACGCAAAAATTCGTATATAAGATACAAGTAGTTTTCCATTATAAAAATGAGTTTAGTTTAGATTTAAAGCTTGCTTTACTACCTGTAAATACTTTTCTGTTTTTGAGCTTATGACCATAAATTATAGTTGCTGAATATTGAACTCCTTTCTGAGGCGCTGCCAGGTTTAATAATACGTAATGAAGTTCATTTTTTATGGTGTTTTAGGCATGGATATGACTATTTTTTCTAAACTGAAATTTATTATGTACGACGAACTTTATACATATACTGTGAAGTTGCACTTAGAATGCCTAACTCCTTGAAGAGGTACCTACAAGATGACCGTGGGCGAGAATCACTTGTTATTCCTACTAATGGCTTTCGTTCAGTTAATACTTTCAAAGTGGACTTCTTTCTTTCTCAGTGAAATAATGGCAGTCTTTCAGCTGCAGACACCAGAATACAGTGGATGAATATCGATATTCCGCATTAGTGACTTTCTTTTTAATTAGGCGAATCATCGAACGTTCTCGCGAATTTAGGAACAGAACGAGAGTAACATTTCCAAACGCTACAGCATTTACTCGTATTTTTCTCTTTCTTACCCTCTTTTGACAAACAGCATGTGGAGCATCATTTTTCAGAGGCTGGCGATGGTTCAAACCACACGGAAAGACCCTCCCTGGGCGTTCGTAACTTCTCGCTTCCAGCTGCCAGCTAGCTGGGTAAGCCGCGCCATTTGTTAGGAACGTAGACGACGGAGGACCAGAGGCAGAACGTTCCACAAAATGCCCAGTAAAAGACTAGCAGCTGTCGCTGTCTTCACTACCTTCTCTGATCCCTTTGTATTTGAGTCATTAATTTATTCTTATAATGAATATCTGAATACAACAATCTAATAAAAACAATAGTTAATGCTCACGATATAGCGGAGAAGATGAGTCCGCAGAAAGGCACAACAAAAAGACTGTCAGAAAGTCAGCTTTTGGCCAACAAGGCTTTTGTTAAAAACAGACAACATACACACACACAAACAAAAACTCAAGCAAACGAACTCACACACACATGGCCACAGACCAGTCTGACTCCAACTGCCAGAGATTGTGGTCATGTGTGTGTGAGTTGCGTTTGCGTGAGTGTGTGTTGTTTATTTTTGACAGATGCCTCCTTGCCCGAAAGTTAACTTTCCGACAGACTTTTTGTTGTGAGTCTGCGGCTCAGCATCTCCGCTATATGGTGAGTAGCGACTATCCTTTTTATTTTTTCCATTATATTGTTACATTCTGTCCTGGGTTTTCCACTTTTGGAATATCAGAGTACAAACGTTGTAGAACGTAGACACTTAAAAATTAGAAATGGTTAAAAAATGCTCGAGAAACACAACAGGGAATACAATAGAAATTATGTAACGTGGCATTAAGCCAGATTTTGGTTACGTTATGTGTCTATATCGTTGCAGTCGAGAGGCCGTGCCCTGAAGATGCATAGTGACATTCAGAAGAGGGTCTAATGTGCTGTACTGTTTACTCACCTGACGTATGCAGCAAAAATCTCACTCTTGACAAAAGTGCCTCCTTCACACGGAAACGGCGACACAATAAAAACTACGTGTTTGACTTTCAGAAACAGCAATTCGTTTCTTGAATAATGGAAATATTCAGGAGTATCGTATCATTATAACTCCCTTTTTCATACACCATCCACAGATTCTCCTCAATATACGTCTTTCGTGTGATCTCAGTCTACTTTCACCTACTTCGTAATCGTCTATGTTTCTGAACCATGCGTAAGTACAGGGCGTGTTAGCGTTTTCTAGAGTCGGCGCTTAGTCTCTCGTAATAGAAACCTGGATTTTACATGTTGCAGCATTCCAAAGTAATATCGATTAGCAGCAATTATACGGGCCAAAATTTCACTCAAAGTGCTGCCATTTGCTTGTATCTTTGCGCCAAGGTAAGTGAAACGTTCCATACGAAAATGGGAGTTGAAGGAGGTGAAGGAATGACGAGCTTTATGGCTACTATAAGGAGAATGAGGAGGTCAAGTTCATCAAGTTGTGTACATTGAGATGGGCTGGAGATGTAATAAGACTCGATGAGGCAAATCAGAGTAAAAGGACGACCGAGGTTGAGATGGAGTGACGAGGTTGGAGAAGACTTTGCAGGAGTTGGTTACTGTAACGGTAGGTCTACAACGAAGTCCAGAGAGGGATGGCGAAAAATTATTGAGGAGGCCAAGTCCCATCCTGGGATATAGTGCCAATGGAAGAAGAAGATCGTATCAGTACATACGTATTGTGAATAGCTCCTTTTTATAATCATATCACGTTTGTACCACATTCGCATAATATTCTAATATTACTTTTGGTTTCGATATAGAAATATAAATTCCGTATATCAATGCTATTTTCTAAGATATAGTAATTTGTGCAACAAGAAAAAATTGAAAAAAAGCTTGTGTTGCACTGTATATTGCTTCAAATGGCTCTGAGCATTATGGGACTGAACATCTGTGGTCATCAGTCCCCTAGAACTTAGAACTACTTAAACCTAACTAACCTAAGGACATCACACACATCCATGCCCGAGGTAGGATTCGAACCTGCGACCGTAGCGCACTGTATATTAATTTGTTTATTATTTAATGAGTGATCCTTCTTTCTATGTGTTCGCAATACATTACATTTGTCTATGTTAAGAGTCAGTTGCGACTCCCTGCACCAAGTGTCTATCCGCTGCAGATCTTCCTGCATTTCGCCACAATTTTCTAGTGTTGCAACTTCTCTGTTTAGTACAGCATCATCCGCGAAAAGACGCATGTAACTTCCGACACTATCTATTAGGTCATTTATATATATTGTGAAAAGCAATGGTCTCTTAACACTCCCCTGTGGCACGCCAGAGGTTACTTTAACGTCTCTAGACGTCTCTCCATTGAGAAAAACATACTGTGTTCTGTTTCCTAAAAACTCTTCAATCCAGCCACACATCTGGACTGATATTCCGTAGGCTCTTACTTTGTTTATCAGGCGACAGTGCGGAACTGTATCGAACGCCTTCCGGAAGTCAAGGAAAATAGCATTTACCTGGGAGCCTGTATCTAATATTTTTTGGTTCTCATGAACAAATAAAGTGAATTGGGTCTCACACGATCGCTGTTTCCGGAATCCATATTGATTCCTACAGAGTAGATTATGGGTTTCCAGAAACGACATGATACGCGAGCAAAAAACGTGTTCTAAAATTCTACAACAGATTGACGTCAGAGATATAGATCTATAGTTTTGTGCATCTGCTCGACGACCGTTCTTGAAGACTGGGACTACCTGTGCTCTTTTCCAATCATTTGGAACCTTCCGTTCCTCTAGAGACTTGCGGTACACTGCTGTTAGAAGGGGGAAAGTTCTCTCGCGTACTCTGTCTAGAATCGAATTGGTATCCCGTCAGTTCCAGTGGACTTTCCTCTGTTGAGTGATTCCAGTTGCTTTTCTATTCCTTGGCCACTTATTTCGATGTCAGCCATTCTTTCGTTTGTGCGAGGATGTAGATTTGAACCGAAGTCCGCCTGAAATCTAGTCTAGTGCTTACCATCGCGATATCGATGTAGGTGGAACGGGAGTAGGGTATATGCCTTGCAAATGCAAACAGTCGAAGTTGGCTACTGCTGTAGATTGCGTGGCCGCGACAGAACAAAGACCATTGTTGCGGACTCAAGATGGCGAAGCAGTGCGGGCTGGTGCACGCAGGCGAGGCTGTGGCGGCTGCGATATCGCGCCGGGCAGGTCTTGTGGTCGGCACTGGCAGAAGACGGGCCGGCGAGATGCGGCGTCAAGACTGACGCACTGCGGAAGCGTAGGCTGCCAGCGGGCGCCCCCCAGTGTAAGACAACGTAGGCTGTCCTGGAAACTCGCGCAGAAGGCAAACACTCAAACCTGTCTCCACCCTATCATTTCTAGATATTAACCAACTTTGTGCCTCAGGACAGATTTTTCTTATTGTGGAGTTCGTTAATTAACATTTCTTTCTTCCTTGCTCCAACAACTATATGCACGCCAGGAGAAGTGACAGTAGCTTGAAGGCATGTAAGCTGGCGCCGGGACTGCCTTGTTACCACATTATAACGAGGACACGGCTGATATATGCGCTACAACTTCGTTATCCGTGTTGTGCATCGGCACACGAAACTTCCCTCTTTCCGTGTCCCTCACCCTTCTGATAACGAAAATTCGTGCCGCGGCCATAGTAGTCGAACACACTAAATATAATCTGTGTACATCTTGCCCAATAAAATATATTTTAGTGAATTTTACAGTATTACACACCCGATTGTAACAAAGCCTGAAGCCCACCTGACGTTTACTAACAATCTGATTTTTTGCCCCCTTATCCTTTCACAACTCTGTGATTCTCCGCTGTTTTATACCATTCGACTCCAGAGAACATGTTAAATTCATATGTGGTATTCAGTCGTGTGGTAAGATCTTTAGCCACGAAAAACGCTGCAGTGGTCATTCTTGTGATCTGTTTGACACAATAATCAACATAAACAAGTGACCTAAATACCGCAAAAGAATACCAATAAGTCCTTTTCGAACGTTTTTCCGACTAACTCCTTCTCAATTCCATCTCCACTCCCAGGGTAATAAGGGAATTTTGATTCAAATAATTAAAAGTATACCAACGACCTCTCCGCGTTGGATACATTGCAACTTTAATTTGTCGGCACGATAGCTCAGCGTATTCAAGGTATGTCATGCGACAGCATCACAGAACTGCATGACAACAACATCGAAGAAAAAAAAACAAAAGAAAAGGAAAAAAAAGAAATACAGGTTCTCGCCGGCCAACCGAAGTTAAGCAACGTCGTGCCCGGCTAGTATCTCGATCCGTCACGACCTGTTGGCCTCAGGAACCTTCCGATTCGCCAAAGTGGCGTACAGTTGAAAGACTTGCAGCAAGTCTTTGAACCATACCATTTTTTTTTTTTTTTGAGAGGTAAATACAAAATTCGCCTGAAATTCCTCGAGGTGTTTCTGAGTTAAGCTTTTATGTCACACTTTTTTTTCATTCCATCCTCTCTACCCCCGGTAGCTGAGTGGTCACCGACACGGTAGCTCAGCGTGTTCGGTCAGAGAGCAGGTTGGCCTCTGTAATAAAAAAAAAAACTGAGTGGAGGGATAAAAAAAAGTGGTCAGCGCAACAGAATGTCAACCCTAAGGGCCTGGGCTCGATCCCGGCAGGGTCGGAGGTTTTCTATACTCAGGGATTTGTTGTTGTGTTGTCCCAATCATCATCCCCACCGACGCGCAAGTCGCCGAAGTGGCATCAAATCTAAAGACTTGCACCTGGCGAACGGTCTACCCGACGGGAGCCCCTAGTCACACATTCCCATCTCCACTCCTAGGGGTGGTCGTTGCATGCTATGCCCACAATATTTTTATGTAAATATTTATACAAATAATGAGCCAGGTACATACAAATCTAGGTTGTAATTACTCGAGACGTTTCTGTGTTATGCTTCTGTGTTACCCTCTTTTCGCCCCCGTCCCGTTGGAAGTAGCTGGTTTTTACCCCGTCGTGCTTCTTTACACATAGTAATTAATATATGCACCAAGTCGATCCAGTAGTTTAGGAGCGGATATAGAACGTACACTTATACATAGAATGATTTTCTTCATAGATATGTAGCTAAATTGCAACTCTGACTTATCTAAAGAGCCACCGTGACCGCTAGTACCCCGACTCTTCGGTGACTTAACAAAGAAAGCTATCACGCTGCACATCCGAAAGCACTCAAGTACGGATACAACTACAATGCCGCAACACATCACACGTGTTTTCTATTAAAAAGAAGCATCGCAGAGATTTTGGCTTCGTCACACGGAGGGCGATTATTCTGGCGGCTCGTTAAAGGTTCCTCATGGCTGATACGTGACAGAGTGGACGTTATTGTGCAGACGAAACGTCATGGAAGCATAAAATACAATCACTGCTCTGTTACTCCCAAGAAAAGATGTGATACGAACACCCTTCTTAAATGCGTGCACTGAATCACTTTTGACAGCTCTAGGAGAGAACCTCCGCCGATCATAGGTACAAAGGCACTGCACTGGTATTCGGGAGGAGCTAAATGTTAATCCCCGTCTGATTGTTCAGATTATGGATTTTCCTTGGTTTCCATCAATAGCTTGAAGAGAATGGCGGCGCGGTTCCTTTGAAAAGAATATGTCAATTTCTTCGTTGTCCTTGTCCTGCTCCATCTTCAATTATCTCACTGTCGACGAGTTATTACATCCCAAAGCTTATTTCCTTCAACAACATAGTAATCACATATTTTTAACGAAAAATACTGCGAAAAATCTGAGTGTCTTTGAGAGAGGCAGGAGGTTGGAGACTAAGATTGAGCCATCAATTATACAAATTTATCTTCAGTCGGCTGTGCCGTAAGGGGCCAAAGGGGTGTTTGAACCGTCATTTCTCGAGTAGGAGTCCAGGCTCTTACCAAAACACCACATAATTCGCTACTCTTTTATTTTTCTATTTTTAGTCATCAGTCTTCTAGCTGCTTTGATGCGGATCGCCACGTATTCCGCTCCTGTGCCAACATTCTTGTCTCAGAGTAGCACATGCAACCCAATTCCTTAACTATTTACTGGACGTATCCCAATCTCTGTCTTCCCCTACTATTTTTCTCCCAAGAGCTCCCTCTAGTATCATGGAAGTTATTCCTTGATATCTTAGCGTCCTATAATCCCTGCTCTCGATATGGATTTGTATATGAGTGTGGATTTGAACTCTGCGTCTTCCGAACGCGTGTAGAACGCTTTTTTCCGTGTGGTTCCCTTCATCGCTTCGGGAAAATGCTTCATCTCTGATAATTGCGACTAGAAATAGAAAATTTTGCTTCTTTTAATATCCATTCTGTGTAATACATTATGTGTAAACTAACTAAGAAAGACGAGCAGTTTGCTATTCCGTTTCGCTTTGTGCAAGGCCAGGAAACGAACCGAGAGGAGAATACTCAATACTAAATATGTCGTGAAGAAGTATGAAGATCTGTCTGGAAAAACATGTCTACTGACATGACTATACCGCAGAGCAGCCGTCCCACCCATTTTGCGTTCACCTTGACCTGACTGGGTCTTTCGAAGTTCACGGGTGGCATTCGATTCCCGAACTGTGCAATAGTAAACACAAGCCGATTTGCACCCTCACCCTACGGTCTCTCAATCCGTCTCCCTAGCCTTAGTCTCTCTGATGTGCCCGTGCGAGGGAAGCACCAACCGCACCGCTGAAAATATCTGACTGAAAGGTTTCATCTTCTCCTGAAAGTAAGTTGACCTTTGCCAATCTGCTGTGAGAGAAACACCTTCGTAAGAAAGTTACGGTGCAGGGAAATTGTGAAACAAAACAAAAATGTAGTTTAAGAAACATTCTATAGATACCTTGCAACAATTAAAGTAATTAGGACAATGATGAATCGGGTATTGGTAACGCGATCGAACACAACACAACGTTATCGTACAACACTAGCTGTAGCATATTTTTGATCTGGCTGTTGACAAAGAGGTTTTTACGTCTCCAGTGAGAGGTATTTTCTCCCTGATGACCATTAGAACAGATTCCCATTGAACCATCTCTAAAGTAATTACTCGATTCTAATTCTTCAGTTTTTATGTGTCCATTTTGGGAAAAAATGTGGAAGGAAAAGTATTTGCTTTTAAGAACTATAATGGATCTTGTCATTAAGCTCATTTATTAGCTAATATCTGACGATAAAATATTCTGGGAATTATCAGTTCTTTTTTTTTTTTCTAGTCGTCAGTCTTCTGACTCTCTGAGTACCAACTGCATCCTACGACCTTATTTTCTGGATGTGTTCCAATCTCTGTTTTTCTCTACAGTTTGTACCCTCTGCAGCTCCCACTAGTATCATGATATTATTCCGTGATGTCTTAACAGATATCCTATCATCCCGTTCCTTCTTCTTGTCAGTGTTCTCCATATATTTCCTTCCTCATCGGTTCTCTGCAGAACCCCCTCATCCCTTGTCCTATCAGTTCACCTAATTTTCAACATTCGTCTGTAGCACCACATCTCAAATGTTTCGATTCTCTTCTTTTCTGGTTTTCCCACAATCCTCATTTCACTACCATGCATTGCTGTCTTCCAAACGTACATTCTCAGAAAATTCGTTCTTAAATTAAGACCTATGTTTGACACTAGTAGACTTCTCTTTGCCAGAAATGCCCTCTTTGCCAATGGTAGCCTGCTCACGTGTCCTCCTTTCTTTGTCCACCATGGGTTATTTTGCCTAGCTAGCAGAATCCCTTAACTCCCTCTACTTCGTAATCACCAATCCTGACGTAAAGTTTCTCGCTATTCTCGTTTCTGTTACTTCTCAGTACTTCCGTCTGTCTTCGATTTACACTCTGTCGACATTCTGTGTTCATTAGACTGTTTATTCTACTCACCATATCCTGTAATTCTTCTTCACTTTCACTGAAATGTTATCTCTGATATCCTTTCTCCTTGCATTTTAATTACACTACCGAATCTTTCCTTTACCTCCGTCATTGCTTCTTCGATGTACAGATTGAGCATTATGTCTTACACCCTTTTTAATCCGAGAACTTCGTTATTGGTCTGCCAGTCTTGTTACCCTCTTTGGTTCCTGGAAATATATATTTCCCGTCTTTCCCTATGACTTGCTCCTATTTTTTTCAGAACTTCGGAAATCTTGCACCAATTTACATTGTCGAAAGCTTTTTCCAGGTCGACAAATCGTACGAATGTGTCTCGAGTTTTTTAGTCTTTCTTCCTTATCAGCCGCAACACCAGAACTCCCTCCTGGGTCTTTGCCCTTTATAAAGGGTAAAATTATGGTCATCTAACACCATCAGACCTTATAACTTAATATCCGCTCCGACAGACAGTTAAATGAAGGGGTTGTTCTTACTCATTCACAGAACAGGGCAGTTCTTGTTGCCGCACTGTTTGAATTATATTAGCGATAGGCCTTTGCTCGGTAGTTCTCGTTTTTTTATGATGCTGCTTGCGCGGAATGATATTGTAGAAATGACTTAGGGTGCATTTAAAGCCGAAGGGCCAAGAGAAAGGACCTTTCTTTTGCGGGCTGAAGATAGAAACACGAGAGATAGGAGAACGCGTGTATCTCTTCCGTTAATTCTTAAATCACATTTGTTGGTTTTCAGGAATTTGATTTTGATCACCCTCTGCGCCCGCGCTCTGGGCAGGAGTCTATTTTACCACCGTTTCGCACAAACATGGTGAAACCATCTCTTTCCACAATCGACAAAACGACGAAACTGCAGTACAGACGTCTTCACCATTACTTCAGATTCTATTGTGGCCATTGGCAAGCGGTTTCTCTCAGATCACCAAGAGTTACTCACGGCGCAAAAAGTTGTTTCCCAAGTAGAATTAGAATGAGGTATAGAAGGTACTAGACGCCTCCTGAAATCTAGTCTAATTAATTTCGCATATTTGGAAATAATGTTCTGTTATTTTACTGCAGAGTAAATTTAGCTCTGCTGCGACGAAAATTCTATGACGTCATCAATCACTGTATCACTTAAATGCGTTTGGCTGTCACAGAAGTGAAATTGTTCCGTAACCCTCGCCCCAGTAAGACGATGTCCTGCAATCAAGGCTGATGTGAATGTTTACAGAACACTGCCGGAAAAGAGGAAAATATTTCCAAAACTTTTCTTTTTTGATTCTACTATCTCTATGGAGGAAATACAGAACAACATGCAGACACAGAATTACAAATTCTGCAGTTGCAGTTGGCGTACCTGCGCAATAACGTGTCAAGCGGAGGAGACGAGCACCGTCTTCTTCAGTCCTTTTCCCCTCATCCATTTACCGGTGGTTACAATTAAACTGCAGCTACTCACGGAGATCCAGTGTGGGCTGTAATTATCATATGGCAGCGGAACTTGGTAGATTTGCTAATGCATTAGTGCAGAACGGATTTAAGCTGGAAAACAAATTAGTATCATTTGTGGCCACCAGGTGAAAATCTGGCGTTGTACACTGTTTGTATGATGCTTTGATTCCCTTGCTGCCAACTGACAAGCCATTACGTGAGTGAACAGTATGACTACCCAGAAGAGAGATCGTGCACTGTTAGCGAAACTGTTTTATGTGAACGGCAACAATTACAGCGCTGCATTTAGAGAGTATCGCCGACTGTAAGGTACGAGCGGAGTCCAGATGTCGTTACAGGAGTAATGAAATTCGAAAATACGAGGAAGGCGTCCTATCCTGGGTGGAAGTTATTGATGTTGTTGCTGTTGCTGTAACTGACCATGCAGCACGTACCCCGAGAAGTGCAGCGTCACGAGAATTGTCCATCCCATATTGAACAATACGGAAGCCTCATGATCCGCAGCAACATTCTGAATTTGCTCTTCGGTTTCTGGCACGGATCGAAGTTGATGACATGTGGCCGGCGAATATTCTGTGGAGTGCTTAGGCACGTATTACACTACAGAGTGTAATGAGTACACGGAACTGCCGAATTCGGGATTCTGTTAAAACGCGTGTTCTGCACGAAGAGCCAGGACACTTACCGTATTTGGCTGTGTGGTGTGGATTCACAAGCATCTTCATTCTATGTCTGTTCTACAGAATCTACCCAGATGGCCTGTCAGGAGTACGACTGCACGTTATCGAGACCTCCTTGCACAGCTTGTGATTCCCGATTTGGAAGAGTGGGACTGTGCGGAGAACCCATTTTCATGCAATATGTGGCAACATTTCATGTCGCTCGCCCTGTGAAATACCTGCGTAACGTAACACTTCACGAATGTGTTGTCCCCAGAAGTTTTCCAGATGCATGGCCTGCAAGATAAACTCATCTGGATCCATGGAACTTTTGGCTCTGGAGATACCAAAAAGAACGCGTTTACCATGGAGACGTCTCTACCCGATCTGAGAGCCAGTTGACAGGAGCGCGTTGCTCAGGTTCCAGAGGAACTGCCGCGAGCAACTGCTGCTCGCGTCGCTTTACGGATGCAGCATCTCGTCTACTTCTCCGGTGCTCGTACTGCACAAACTGCTTAAGCGGCGGTTAATAATAAAATCAACATTATGCCTTCTCACTTTTTTTAAATTTTTTCTGCCCACGTCCCGTTCCCAATTTATTGCATCTGGAAGTGTTTCTACCCCTGCCTCTCTTGCATTCACAGCGCCAGATTTGTACTTTGTGGCCAAATGTAACTAATTTTTTTCGCGTACACAGATCGGTTTCATATTAATGCATTAGAATATTCGCCAAGTTTCGCTGCCGTATGATAATTACAGCCTAAGTTGGACCTCTTGAGTAACTGTAATTATAACCACCTGATAGTCGACTGATGTGTCAGATTATACTTTAACAGCCGGCCTGAGGGGCCAAGCGGTTCTAGGCGTTACAGTCTGGAACGGCGCGACTGCTACGGTCGCAGGTTCAAATCCTTCCTCGGGCATGGATGTCTGTGATGTCCTTAGGTTAGTTAGGTTTAAGTAGTTCTAAGTTCTAGTGGAGTGATGACCACAGCCGTTAAGTCCCATAGTGCTCAAAGCCATTTGAACCATACGCTAACAAACAAATAACCCAAAATTATAGGTTTAAAATGCCGGTCAACATAAAAAATAAAATCCCCTAAGATGAAAAGTTATCAAAATTCAGTAACCTACTTTTAAAACTTATTTCCTGCCTTGGAGCTATTACAAGTAGAAACAGTGGCGTTTTTTAGTTAACGGGATTTTCTCAGTCGTTCTGACAGAACGTCATTTCAGATCATTACCGCATAAGACACTGCATCCATAATCAAACACAATAAAAAATGTTGAATGTTGCAGAATCTAATGAAATATGGTTACCTCACAGCCTTTTAAGTAATTTATCCTCAGCCGTCCGCGGTGGCCGAGCGGTTCTAGGCGCTTCAGTTCGGAACCGTGCGACTACTACGGTCGCAGGTTCGAAACCTGCTTCGAGCATGGATGTGTATGATGTCATAGGTTAGTTAGGCTTAAGTAGTTCAGTAGGGGAATGATGACCTCAGATGGTAAGTCCCATAGTGCTCAGAACCATTTTTAATCTACCCTCAGAAATACGTTGAACAGGTAACTATCACTCTTTTGAGGTATAGTAAATTTTATTATCAAATTTAGTTCTTCCGACACGACACGACGCACCGTATCATAAATTTCTGCGGACGCCCATGCCGAAACAGAAAACTCTTAACAGGTTCTCATCAGACTTGAACTAGTAGACAAAACAAATGACATACTGGGAACAAGATTACCCTAAGGCTGTTTAGGCAAAAGTCCTGTAGTCTCAGCAATACTCCAAGTCTTCCAAGTAATAATATTGGCAACTGGAAATGCTTCAAGGCCACCATAATCTGCATGATTGCCCCAAACGATAGCCATAGTCAGCCATGTACTGCCTCCAAACACTGCTTGTACATCACAAGTGAAGTTCAGACGCATTCCACGAAAAACATTTGGTCCTCCAATTAATTGCTGTTTATTAAACTGCCCAGCCAAGTCAATGTCAATTGCTTTTAAGCTCCGATACACAGGTACACTGCGCCGCTAGCGACGACGGTAACCTAGACGTCGCAGAGGAACTGCTGAGGCACGTTAACACAATGCAGACCCAGCAGGTTTCGTCGTCGCTGGCTGCGCAGTGTACCTGTCTATCGGAGCTTAAAAGCAATTGACATTGACTTGGCTGGGCAGTTTAATAAACAGCAATTAATTGGAGGACCAAATGTTTTTCGTGGACTGCGTCTGAACTTCACTTGTGATGTACAAGCAGTGTTTGGAGGCAGTACATGGCTGACCCTGGCTGTTGTTAAGGGCAATCATCCAGACTATGGCGGCCTTGAAGCATTTGCAGATGCCAATATTATTACTTGGAAGACTTGGAGTATTGCTGAGACTACAGGACTTTCGGCTAAACGGCCTTATGGTATTCTTGATCCCAGTATGTCATTTGTTTTGTCTACTAGGAGGAAGAAGAAGAAATTAAATGCTGATGAGTATTTGTTTATTTAGGCCAAAGTCGGAAATGGAAATTGTAAAATAAAGATCAGTGGTGACATATGTTGTATTACAGACAATATAGTTCTTTATCTCCTTTTTTTTAAAAAAAATATTAACATATATCATGCATGTAGTGTGGGCTTGGTTTCGTGCTAGGCAGTGCGTGATCTTGAATTGCACATAATATCACTGACTTGGAGTATTTCATCTGTGGCGTTAAGCTCTTTGGCCAACATTGTGTTAAAGTGCCTCATCAATGCCTCTGCGACGTCTAGGTTACCGTCGTCGCTGGCGGTGCAGTGTACCTGCGCATCGGATCTTAAAAGAAATTGATATTGAGTTGGGTGGACAGTTTAATAAACAGCAACTAATTGAGGAACCAAATGTTTTTCGTGGACTACGTCTGAACTTCTCGTCTTCCTTGAGGCATGTGCTTAATTACACACCCGCTTATTTACTATGTCAAATATTATCCGTTTTGGGGACATCGGAATTCGTACGTTCCCCGGCAAGGTTTAATGGAGAGTCGGATTTCCAATAGGAAAATCGGCTCAGTCCTACCTAAACTGAATTACCTTGGCGGCCCCGGTTAGATACGAGTGCCATATATTTCCGTTTCACCGTGTCGCTCGCACTAGATGCTGCCAGCGCCACAGAGAGTTGAGAGTATCGCGTCGCTTTCGAGTCGTCGCGCATAGGTGACGTAAAAGGGTTCGAGAGGAGGCAGGCGAAAGCGGAGCCGGGCGAAAGCGGAGGCGGCGTCGTCGCCGGGGGCTCACGCCGCGCCCTGCGCCCTCCGCCCGCTACAAAGAATCGCTTGACCCCGAATTAAATGAGGCGGCACGGGGCCTGGCCAACGCGCGCTCGACCGGGTCGCGTCAATTACTCTTTGAGCGCACAGCCGCTGCCGGCGCGTAGCCATGGAGACAAGTGACGTCACGTAATGAGATCCCCCACTCCACGGCGTTTGTTGCCGCGTTCCGACAGCCACTTGTTCCTCGCTGCCGCCACCTCTTCACCGAGACGCGCTCTTTCTGTGCCGCGGTGTTTTTCCGGTTTCAAACACACTTCCTCACTCAGTAAGCGGGGACCCACAGTGGAGGAGGGGGCAGAGGGAGTCATGGGGGTCATAATCCTTCCCGTACACTAATTTTCTCTAGTGTTGTTGTTGTTGTTGTGGTCTTCAGTCCTGAGACTGGTTTGAAGCATCTCTCCATGCTACCCTATCCTGTGCAAGCTTCTTCATCTCCCAGTACTTACTGCAACCTACATCCTTCTGAATCTGTTTAGTGTATTCATCTCTTGGTCTCCCTCTACGATTTTTACCCTCCACGCTGCCCTCCAATACTAAATTGGTCATCCCTTGATGCCTCAGAACATATCCTACAAACCGATCCCTTCTTCTAGTCAAGTTGTGCCACAAACTTCTCTTCTCCCCAATTCTATTCAATACTTCCTCATTAGTTATATGATCTACCCATCTAATCTTCAGCATTTTTCTGTAGAACCACGTTTCGAAAGCTTCTATTATCTTCTTGTCCAAACTATTTATCGTCCACGTTTTACTTCCTTACATGGCTACACTCCATACAAATACTTTCAGAAATGACTTCCTCACACTTAAACCTATACTCGATGTTAACAAATTTCTCTTATTCAGAAACGCTTTCCTTGCCATTGTCAGTCTACATTTTATATCCTCTCTACTTCGACCATCATCAGTTATTTTGCTCCCCAAATAGCAAAACTCCTTTACTACTTTAAGTGTCTCATTTCCTAATCTAATTCTCTTAGCATCACCCGACTTTATTCGACTACATTCCATTATCCTCGTTTTGCTTTTGTCAAT
The DNA here is from genome assembly GCF_023897955.1 of Schistocerca gregaria. Lineage (NCBI taxonomy): Eukaryota > Metazoa > Arthropoda > Insecta > Orthoptera > Acrididae > Schistocerca > Schistocerca gregaria. Next base: position 428,974,382 of record NC_064922.1, read on the forward strand.
GTTCATCTTATATCCTCCTATCAATACACTGTCCCCTCCGTTCAATTGCTCTTCCAAGTCCTTTGCTGTCTCTGATAGAATTACAATGTCATCGGCGAACCTCAAAGTTTGTATTTCTTCTCCATGGATTTTAATACCTACCCCAAACTTTTCTTTTGTTTCATGAGTTTCAAAATTTCTTATTTCACTTTCGGAGAAATGAATGAAAATTAAGAGTAAATGCCAAGGAGTAATTGTTAGCGCGGAATAATTTTCAGTTGCTAGCGTGTGGGCCCGCCCAAAAAAGATGAGTTCGCGGCCTGACCGCCTGCATCTACATCTATGCTGTTGAACAGAAAATTACAGGATCACTTCTTCGAAACCACGTAATTGCCTCCCACTGCAATGCATACAATTGAGATTATGCTCAAAAGTGTCTACAACCTCCCTCTGTAATGGTGGAGAAGAGTGGCGACCTGCGACGTCGCCCTCTGGCTCGACGCCGCTTCTAACAGCTACGTGTCAACAAATGGGAATAAAAGCCCAGCCCCCAACTGGCACCGGAGGTGTATCAAGTGGTTGCCCTCCTGCAGGCGCCTAATACTACTTCGAAAGCTTTCTTAGTAAAGGCTCATTTTAATGATTCTCAGTAATCGAGGGTGGGTGCACTGAGGTTATTACATACTTTGGGGGCGGGGCGGTGGTCTTAGAGGGTTTCTTTTTCGTTCTATTCACGCATGTGTCAATGTCACAATTACGGCACAGGAGGGTGTGAAACAGGGGCATTGAAGAAGTATGTGGCCCCTTTGCTGCTTCAGACCACGTTCAAATTTCGTTGAATGGTTCTGAACGGTCTCTAATGATTCCACCTTGTGTACCAGAGGAAAAATTTCGGTTGCAACGCACTCCACACGGAAATTATCATATTCAGTGGGGTTGCCAAAAAAAATATGGCTCTGAGCACTGTGGGACTTAACTTCTGAGGTCATCAGTCCCCTAGAACTTAGAACTACTTAAACCTAACTAACCCAAGGACATCACACACATCCATGCCCGAGGCAGGATTCGAACATGCGACCGTAGCGGTCTCGCGATTCCAGACTGTAGCGCCTGGAACCGCTCGGCCACTCCGGCTGGCTAGTGGGGTTGCCAGCCCACGATGTCCTTAGAGAAGGGATGAAACGCCCGGGAGATGTCAGCAGTATCAAAGAATGTCAAGAAGGTCCTCCTGTTGCTCAACGCATCTCAGACTGCCATTTTCCACAGCGAAACGTGTAGTAATCAAAGTCCCAAGGAAAGAAGTGGCTCTGCTGACGCCCTTTAAGCCACCCTCTGAGCCCTTTTCCTGTCGATTAGGATCGGCGGTGTGTCTGAAATATTTTTCTGGGCCACTCATAAGAAAACTGCATGATTTCAGCGCTGGGTGTCGTAGTTCTAATCTCCATTGCAGAAGTGTCAAATGAAGTGGTGAAATGTGGGTAAGACGGAACTGTAACAAACACTCGTTATGTGACACGTCCACGATGAAGTTGGGCAGAATTGTGGGCAATTTAGTGCCATTGGGGCATTATTAACCCACTTTACTGTGACCTCTGGCCTTCTGGCCTCTTTTTCGTATGTGTCGACACATTGGTGTTTAGAGTGCGAGGGTGACGTCGCCGGGCGACACTCTTTTGCACCAACACACCGTTGTGTCAAATTTCAAACTTGTGCATCGCAATGGGAGACAATTAAGGAGTTTCGAAAAAGTGATTCTTTAATTCTGTGCTCAGTGTATATATGAGGTTCACTCCCAAAGAAATGCACACTATTTTTGTAAAAATACAGTTTTCATTCTGCATGTGTGAAAGTTTTACAGTGTGTAGATACATCCTTCCCGCTTGTTTTCAAACTTAGTTCAACCTGTTCCCGTGAGTGGCGCCGTCACAGCATGTCTTCAAGATGGCTGCTATACTTGACGTTCGTCAGAAGCAACGTGCTGTCTCAGAATTCCTGAGCTGTGAAAACGAGACAGTAAGAAACATCCACAAGAGATTGATAAAGGTGTATGGAGATGGTGCTGTCGATCGCAGTACAGTTAGTCGGTGGCTAAGCAGGCTACTTGATGAAAGTGGGCAAGGCAGTATTGAGGATTGTCCTCGCACCGGTAGGCCTCGTACTGTACACACCCCAGACAATGTGCAGAGAGTTAACGAATTGGGGACTGCTGATAGACACATCACAGTGGACGAATTGTCACGCTACGTTGGGACTGGGGAACAAAGTGTTTGCAGAATACTGAAAGTGTTGGCGTTAAAAAAGGTTTGTGCCAGGTGGGTTCCCAGGATGTTGACAGTAGCTCACAAAGAAACAAGAAAAACGGCATGCAGCGAACTTTTGGAACAGTACGAGAATGGTGGAGATGAATTTCTTGGAAGAACTGTGACAGGTGATCAAACATGGCTCCATCATTTTTCACCAGAGACGAAGAGGCAATTAATGGAGTGGCATGATTCAAATTCACCAATAGAAAAAGAATTCAAAACCACACCTTCTGCTGGAAAGCTATGGCTACGATGTTTTTTTCATTCCGAAGGACTCTTGCTTGTGGACATCATGCCAAATGGAACCACCATAAATTATTATGCATATTTGACGACACTGAAGAAACTTCAAGCTCGACTGAGTCGTGTTCGACCACATCGGCAGAAGCAGGATGTTTTGCTGCAGCACGACAATGCATGCCCACATGTCAGTCAAGAAACCGTGGAAGCGATCACAAAACTCGGATGAACAACATGAAACACCCGCCTTACAGTCCTGACCTGGCTCCATGTGACTATCATCTCTTTGGGAAACTCAAAGACTCTCTTTGTGGAACAAGGTTTGAAGATGGTCACTCCCTTATGCACGCTGCCAAACAGTGGCTCCAACAGGTTGGTGCAGAATTTTATCGTGTGGGTATACAGGTGCTGGTTCCAAGATGCCGTAAGGCAGTTTGAGGCGGGATGGAAACTATGTGGATAAATGAAAATATTGTTCCTAAAGGATGTATCTACACACTGTAAAACTTTAAAATATGTAGAATAAAAGATGGATTTTAAAAAAATAGTGCGCATTTCTTTTGGAATGACCCTAGTACAAATTCTGCGAGCCACCAGAAGGTGCTTCCCTTTCCTGTTCCAATTGCAAATGCAGCGACGAAAAAAATCATTATCTATACACTGTCTATGTGCTTCAGATTGATCTCTGATTACTCTTATCCTGTTGTTGAGGTCTATACACGAGATGTATGTTCGAGGTAGATGGATCGTTCTGAAGTCTGTCACAACTTCTGGTTCTCTTAACTTCCTTAGTATTGTTTCGTGAAATGAATTTCTTCCCTTAAGGCATTACGATTGGATTTCACGCAGTACTTCTTGACGAACCTACCGGTGACAAATCTAGCAGCATACCTCGTCGCATTCCTTGATTCCTAAGCTATGGTGTCCCAAAAGCTCTAGTAGCACTCAAGAACGAGTCACACACTCTTCTTTAGGAGGTCCTATTTACAAATAAACTTCGCTTTCCCGGAACTCTCCCCATAAACCCAAGTCGACTGTTCGATTTCCCCGCAACATACCTTACGTCTCCGTTACAGTGCATGTAACTTCCGTACGTTAGGCCTAGACATTTAATCGACGTGCCTGTGTTAAGTAGCACACCACAAATATTGTATTTGAATATTGTAAGATTCCTTTCATTTTCATTAACTAACGTTTTCCCGCTATTCGGCAAGCTACCATTCATCACATCAAATAGAAATTCTGTGGAAGTCGTTGTGTGGGAAGTCACAGACACTGACGAGGTCACTTCCCGTACGCTACGACACAGGCTCGCCATTGCTGTTTGCCGTATCCGTCAGATAAATTATGGATACAGTGAACAATAGCAGCCCTGTCACACTTCCTTGCGGCATTTCTGCCGTCACTTCTGCCTGTGACGAACACATGCAGCCCAGGACAACATACCGAGTTCTATTGTTTAAAATGTTTTCAGAGAACGATCCGATCGGCTACGCTCTGAAGTTGCTCTTCGGTTTCTGGCACGGATCGAAGTTGACGACATGTGGCCGGGAAATACTCTGTACAATGACGAGGCACATTTTAGTCTACAGGGTACAGTGACAACACGGAAGTAACGAATTTGGGGTACTGTTAAACCGCGTGTTGTGCGCGAGGAGATGTTGCACTCGCCGTATGTGACTGTGTAATGTTGATTATTAAGCACGTTTATACTCAGCCCATTCTTCTTTGAAGAGAATATACTCAGAGGGCCTGTCTGTAGTACCGTGGAGTCTGCAAGTTATCGAGACCTCCTTATACAGGATGTGATTCCTGATTTGCGAGACCGCAACTGCGTGATAGGTGGGGCAACACCTCATCTCGGTCGCCCAGTGGAAGATCTGCCTAGTGCAACCTACCACGAACGTGTTATTTGCAGAGGTTCTCCAGATGCATGGACTGCAAGATCACCTGATTTACATCCATGTGTCTTTTCGTTCTACCGATATCTAAAAGCCAGCCGGTGTGGCCGAGCGGTTCTAGGCGCTTCAGTCTGGAACGGCGCGACCGCTACGGTCGCAGGTTCGAATCCTGCCTCGGGAATCGATGTGTGTGATGTCCATAGTTCTAAGTTCTAGGGGACTGATGATGTCAGATGTTAAGTCCCAAAGTGCTCAGAGCCATTTGAACCATTTGTTATCTAAAAGAACACTTTTACCGGGGATACGTTCGGTCTCTACCTGATGGGAAGTCCAATATGCAGGAAAACGTTGCACAGATTCCACCCGTACTGCTGCGACCAATTGTTGATCACGTCGTTTTACCGACACCTCGTCGTGTCTACTGAACAAATTGTGAAGTGGCTGTTAATTGCAAAGATTATGCCTTTCTCACTTCTTAGACTTTTTCTGCTCACGTCCGTTCCTAATTCATTACATATGAGAACACTTCTATACGTCTTTCTTGCATTCATGGCACCACATTTGCACCTGGTGGCCTGAACTGGAATTAATTTTTTTTTCCTGCTTAAATCGGTTTCACATTAACAGATCAGAAAATCCACAAAGTTTCGCTGCCTTATGTTAATCAAAGCCCACACTACATCCCTTTGAGTACCTGCACTTTAATTATAACGACCTGTTGCGTAACCTACAGACTCGGTGACGAACTTTGTGCGGGAAAGAAAACATGTGAGTAATTAAATGGTACTTGGTACCTCGTATAGTGCTCGTTACTCAGCAGCAAACAGATACGATACTCAGCAGTCCGAGTATGAACACCAGATGACATCCGAGTGTGGTTAGGGGAAGCTACACAGTATACTGAAAGTGTTGTCCAGGACCATCTGTACATGACTGTACAGCCCTGTTACCACGATCACATACGGTGTACTCCACGTATATCGTATAAATTCCGAACAAAAACTTCTTTCTTGTGGTGGTAGTCCTCTCAGCGTGTTCATTTTCCTGTCATGTAAGTGGATTTTCTCCAGGCAACTTGTGCTTAGTGCTTCAACGAAAACGCATTAGTTTTCATTACACATGGTCAGTGTCAGCTTCTTTATTGGATCACACCGACACACGATAGGCCTCTGTCAATAGCGTGGGATGGACGGCGATCTTGCAACCCCCCCCCCCCCCCCACAAAAAAAAAATCCGCCATGAGGCGACTGGGGCGCTGGCGCCATTTTTCACGTGTATCGGCCAACTGCGCTGCGCCAATTCACGCCTGATGGCGCGTCACAACGTCCGGTCCCCATCAGGACGGCCATTAAAGAGTGATGGCCCATCGGAAGAGACAATTCTGCGCGTTTACTGGCTGAAAATCACCATTCGCCTGGGTCCCACGGGGGTACTAGGCAGATACGGAGTAGTCAAATATCGTGCTGTATGTTTTGACTTTGTGCACTAGCGGTAACTGAAAACTCACATTTAGAAAAAAAAAATGCTCTTTCTACTGCGCTACAGAGGCACACTCTCGCATTTATAGAAGACAGTAGGTGTGCCACGTATTCTCACGCACGGCTGAGGAGGGGTGTCTATTCTTCTGCCAGTGGTTGCATCATCGCTAGCGTGAGTTTGGGCATTAGATAAGTGTTTGTTACTGCAAATCAATATAAACCTCATCCCCAATTCTTTAAGGAACAGAATTCCCATGTCTAACGTCGGACCTCTCGGACCATGTGTCGTACACTGACATAATTTTGTAGCCACGTTCAGTGTTGTATGTAGATACTGTCTGCAAAATGTGTTGGTAATAGAATTAGTAGTAAAGGAGTATAAATTAAAACTTCATGCATGATGCAGCAGTTTTACTGCACGAGCAGCGAAAATGTAGTAAGCGATAAACTTCCTTATCGTTCATCATTTTGTGGAGTTGTCAGCTAGAAAAAATTCCTAAGATTTGAAATTATATTAAAGTATGTTGGAATTCGCTACGTGATCTCCTTGTCTAATAATCTCTGGGTAATTTGCACGCTTTGAGCTATGCTGCCTCAACGTATGACGGGCAGTCAAATGAAAACCGAAGACACGTCACAACGGGAGCATGGAATGGTTTCTTTCAAAAGTAATCGCCACACGCATTAAGGCGTTTCTCTCATTGGAGGACGAGACGATCAATTCCTGCTCGGTAGAATGCGGTCGGCCGCTGACGAATCCACGACTGCACCCACTATCGCACTTCCTCATCCGGCCGAAATCGACGTCCATGCACGTTTATCTTCAGGTCGCCAAATATAAGAAAAACACACGGTGAAATATCTGGACTGTGTGAAGGACGTTCCTGTGTTTCCGAATCAAATTGCTCAAGTGGTGGTCGCCCACATTTATCTCGAAGGAGATCCGAAAATATTCAATAGGATGAAGATCAGGTGACCACGGTGGACACACGTGGAGCCTGAAACTATTCTGGCACAGTTTGGAAGCAGTGGTGTGGAGTATCGTATAGCTGACACTACTGGTCGCCTTTTGGCTGTTGCAGGCGAGAGAGTGGATACACGTGCTCTGTTAATACGTATAAAAAAAACGAATCTCTTTCCATGCAAAGGTGCTTCGCACAGCAACACCTCAGTCAGCTGCCTCATAGATAACCTGTTGCCAGAGACACATATCGCACATGCAGTTTTCGTCATTACTCGTTTTCTGCGAAGATGTAATGCAGCTCATTATTGCAGGTGAACTTGCTCTATACTTCAAATAAGTACGTGATGGTGTGTTCCAGCCTATATTCATCATAAACTCTGTGTCTTATAACTTGCAGTGAGTAGTGGCAGACATGGGGTGGTGACGTTCGAGAGGAATTCCGCCTTATGCAGGATACCTTTGTAGTTTTGTTTTCACCCAGACATGTTTCAGTACTTTTTACTTTCTTCAGTGGGATTATTTGCTTAATTTCCTTCTCACGTGGAATTACTGAATATTTATGCAAGTAGCTTTAAGTCTACTACGCAGTCTACAGCTTGTCATAGTTTTGTATGTTGTGATGTTTTTACACCACAGAACCACAAAATCAAAAGCTATGGCAAGTTATAAACTGCGTAGTATACCTAAAGCAACTAGCATAGATGTACAATAGTTCCATGCGAGAAGGAAGCTAAACAAATAAATCCACTGAAGATAGCACCAAAAGTGCTGAAACATGTCTGGAAGAAAACAAATATACAAAGGTGTCTTGCATAACTCGGAATTCTTCTCTAGTTTTCTTATCAAGAACTCCCCCATTCACGAGGTGGTGATGCCTTCCCCATAGTGTGGAGGTGGCTCTGAATGTAATGGCTGCTCACTAGTTGGTGTTGTCGAGCACTGAATCCGAAGCTGATTCGCTGCACTGTGCGCGGCGGAAGTTTAACCACTGTGACAATCCGCAATAGTCTACAGCGACCCACGGCGTTCTTCCCAGCATGTAGGTATTGGCCGTTCATGACACCGAATCCAAGTGCTCTTGGCACACAAGTGACATGATGGTATTCGAAAAGTCCTCGAGTAATGCGTCGGTCATGTACGATCCGACCATGATCAAAATGCGCTAATATTGCGCTTCTTGTCCATTCTGACAGTATTACGCCGACAACTTGTACTAAGTGTGACGTCATTCCAGTTACGTGAGGCACCTAACTACTCCAGTCGCTGTACAGACCTTTGCGCTTCCTCGAATAAAATATCCGTCTGTGATAAAATTGTTCGTGAACGTATATTTATAAAAAAAAGTAGAATGAAACAGTTGAAAGCACCAGGCACACTGTTCAAATGCACTCCCTGTGCACTTACAGAGATCTTTTCTCACACTGAAAGTTTTTACTTGATACAACAAGAGTACGTTTATCCAGAGTAGGTGGCACCGTGGACTATCGAAAACTCGGATATCCGGAAATTCAGAAATAAACTAGAATGACATGCGTTAGAAGTCAAAAACAGGCACATTACCTTTATTTTCACATGAATGTAGAAATTATACTTGATTTTCGCATAAATTCTGACGAGGTAGTGACGAAGGAGCGAGTTTTGTACACTGAATTAATCGGCAAGTTCCTTTGAGCCAGATTCGTACATGGTTTATGAGCAGTACCATCACACGTGTTTCACCAGCATTAGTTCGTCTGAAGTTGTTTTCATCTAGTGTACCAAATAAACCATTGTTTTGTTAAGCTTGCCGTTGCCTCTGTGTTTCATAATGGATTCATAATTAACACCAGTTTCGTCCGGTAATCCATCATCACTATCGTCTTTGTCTGCGGATGAACAAATGGCTATAATTAATCAGGAATCATCACGTTGAAACAAAAGACCTCAGTTACCTTCTAGTTATTCTACCGAGGCCTTGACGTTCCAACATGACATGGAGTAACAAGTTATTGCAACATTTCTCCTTTACCCACCCTATGTGCAGCTGCTAACTTCTTGCTCACGGTTAGAATCACTTACTTTCCCTCTAACGATATTTTTTACGCTCACAACAAATGGGGGCAATGACAGTGTTGTGCAACTTAATGTTAATTTCTCAACTGACACTGTGCCAGGATCCATGTTCAGCGAGCGGCAGAGAGCGGGTGGCTGAATTTGCACATTTTCTGCTACGGCATACTTGTGGTACCGACTCCCTGGGCACATGTTCTTTCTTTCATTTCGTACTTTATTCTGGACTAAGTAAACTATTTATCTATAAATAGGTTGAAAATATTTTAGTTTAGTACTTTATATTATAGTTTTATTTTGTGAGCTGTATTTGACTCACGTGGTGCCAGAGTGAATACGCCAGTGGTGTCAATTACTACGTAGCTAACAATTTTTAGTTGATACTCCTGGTAGACTTCTATTCCTTTATATCATCTACGTAGTCACATTATTCCTTCCTTTCGTAGTCACCACTGTCTTCATTTGATGTTTTTTGCGCTATAATCTAGTGATACTGAGATGAAAGGAAATGTGTCGCGGAAATTACGAAGATGAACAAAGGAGTTCATAAAAACTTTCAGATGAAGTTATGGACATGACTTATAAAGATACTGCGTCATTATGTAGTGCTAACTCACTCTCAGGTGAATGTTTACCAGACCAAGTTTTAGAAAAAACAGCACATTTGACGCAGGTCAGGAGAGGCATCAGCCATGTGTGGTAGCGTAGTTTCCAGGCAGAGCTTTGTGCAAAAGAAAAATACAGAACAGGTCACGCGCTAGAGTCCTTATGCTGAAAATACTGTATTTTCAGTTATGTTATTTAAATTGCAAATAAACCGATATAGTGCTAAATATATAGTATTCATTAATATTGTAAAGACATGTAAAGGAAAAGCAAATAAAAATTTGGGTTTCGAAATACGTTTCGAGGAAGGAACTGTAAGGTGTAAAGAGACCTTCGTATATAAAATAAGACACTTTCATTAATTTACAATTGATGATTTGCACGTGCTGGGTGAAATTCACCGTTAAACAGGGGAAGCAGTAATTTTCTTGGCATCTTCGCCTGGAGCTTTTTGTTCGCCTGCAATTGCTGAAAATTGCTCGCAGGTCCAAATTAAATTAACGGAATTCGAAGTCCTCTATGCTCCAGTTAGAATATTTTCTTCAGAAGTTATTTTACAGAATCATCGTGGACGCTGTCAATACAATCTTTTCTAGGATATTTGTTTTCAATCCGAAATTTACCTTTGCTTTTTCTTTCCAGTCATACTATGACAATATAAATAAATACAGTATCTTGAGCATTATTTAGGTTTGTTTGCGGTGTCCCAACCCAAAACTACTATTTTTTCGCCAAGTTTAGCTATTTGGAGCTTCCGCTTCAGTCACTTTCGTTTCTGACCAAGTCCTGCATGTACCATAAACCTGGACGAAATCAGTGATGAGTAGGCGCTGCCCCCTTATAGCACAGATGATACTTGAATACTTCCTCATGCGTAAGCAGTACCATAGTACTACGTTATCAACTAACAGTACTTTCTGTCTTGAAATCTAAGAATTGTTATCTAAATGCTCCACTGAGTCAAAGATTTTGTTTCTAGCCTCAAAGAACTGCGAAGTGAATGATCACATGAGACCATCGTAAATTCTAAACAGCCCTGAATGGTAACGCGCAGTGGACTCAAAATTTTATAAAAAGTCGAACTAACAAGTCTGTACCTTCCCGTACCTGTTTAGTTATTGCTGACATGTGTTTTATGGACATTGGACGGTAGTCCCTGGCATAATTTTCTGCTTAAGATTTCGTCTTCCGGAGCTTGAGAATCTTCAGAAGCTTTAACAACTCAGGCTGCAGTTAATCACAAACAAGATCAGAAAGCCGAACTGTTTATACGTATCCACTAAATCTTCGGTTTGTGACGTCATCATACCGCTGCCTGAGAACAGGGAGTCACTCCGACGTATGCTATGGAGCCTGTGGTGGAAAAGTGTAGGCGCTATTTGTTTTATTTAGCACAAAGGTTCACAATTTGTCTAGTTTCAACACTTATTCTTTTCCGTTAAAGTTATTTGTGTGTTTTTATGTTTCTATGCCCTCTCTGTACATCAAAAGCGTAGTAATGATTATATCTTGCTAAAACCACAGTGCATAGAATTTGTGGTCCCTGTGGGTGAGCTGGCACTGCTGATCTATCCGTCTTACCCAGATGTCAATAGATCTGGTTTTCCTTAAGGTGGTTCAAAATGGCTCTGAGCACTATGCGACTTAACTTCTGAGGTCATCAGTCGCCTAGAACTTAGAATTAATTAAACCTAACTAACCTAAGGACATCTCACACATCCATGCCCGAGGCAGGATTCGAACCTGCAACCGTAGCGATCGCTCGGTTCCAGACTGTAGCGCCTAGAACCGCACGGCCACTCCGGCAGCCCTTAAGGTGGGTCTTAATGCTTCTTTTTGCAAGTCCTATGCGCACTTGAGAGTTCGTCAGAGACAAGGGTCTCGTTGTTCTCCAGGCCAGCTGTGATGGAACCACTCTTGGCGTACAGACTGAGGAGCAATCTGAGATAGTTTGCTGATGGTGCTGTGGTGTACGGGAAGGTGTCGTCGTTGAGTGACTATAGGACACGAAACGACTTAGAAAGAATTTCCAGTCCCTTTTATCAACGGCAGTTGGCTCTAAATATATATAAAAAAGTAAGCTAATCCGGATGAATAGGGAAAAACAATCCTGCAACCTTCGAATGCAGCATTAGTAACCTTCTGTTTGACATAGTGACATCAATTAAATGTTTAGGCGTAACACTGGAATGAGCACGTCTGTTTGGCAGTGAGGAAGGCAAATGTTCGACTTCATTTTCTTGGGAGCATTTTGGGAAAGTATAGCTCATCTATAAAGGAGATGGTGTATAGAACGTAGTGTGACCTATTTTCGAGTAGTGCTCGAATGTTTGGGATCCCACCATGTCAGATTAAAAGAAGACATCGAAGCAACATTTGTTACCGGTAGTTTCGAACAGCACAACTACTACATAGATGCCTCGGAAATTCAAACGGGAATCCCTGGAGGATAAGAGGCATTTATTTCGAGGAACGTATTTAAGAAAATTGAAAGAACCGGCATCTGAAGCCGACTGCGGGTTGATTCTACTGCCACCAACGTACATTTCGCGTAAGGACCACGGAGTTAAGAAAGAGAAATTGGGTCTCATACGGAGGCTTATAGGCAGTCGTTCTTCCCTCGTTCTGCTTTGAGTGGAACAGGAAAGGAAATGACTAGGAGTGTTACTTGGTACGCTCCTCCATGCACTGTACGGTGACTTACGAAGTATGTGCGTAGATGTGGATTTAGATGTAAATGTTGATGTAGACCGCAAGTGCGAGGCGTATTATGTACTCCGGTTGTGGCAAGTGACAGGCTTAGGTCGTTTGCACTGTCCAAATATTCGCGCTCCCTTCTTGTTGGTTAAATACTGTCTCAGTACCGTGTTTCCTGATGCTGATGCTAGCTGTAAAACTTTTGACAAATGGAAGGGGAACTTTCCGTTTGGTTGGTTCGTTTTTCATTAGAAGCTCTAGAACTTTTAGGTTGTAGTGCGCTATTTATCTCTATGTCAGAGGACCTTTCATTCTGAAGACAGTTCTTAAATGATCGAGTTTGTCCTCCTGGTACAGATTCTTCTAGCCTAGTCCACCAATGTTCTGGTAACTGTTTGCGTGGGATGGTGATTGGAACGTTTGTGAGGGCATCTGTCCATGTGAGTGGCCTTTCTGAGTGTTCAAAGCCTCTGATGATTTATCCCTGATTGTAAGACGAAACGTTTTGGAAAGAATTATGACTTGGACCATGGCCTATAATACAAAAATCAGCAATAACATAAATACCGGCAGCGAAAGCCTCAGTTCACTTATTGATGCGTGTGTTTCGTCAGAGAGTTTGCAATAGTTTTTACGTATCCACAGACCTATAAGAAACAGACAGGAGTATGCAATGATTACCCTGAACATCCAGCTACTAATACGGTGTCGACCAGTTATTACATGGGACGGACAATGGAGAGCGGAAGCAAGCAGGTAGCGCAATCAGAGAGCAGAGAGAGCCTTTTATTGGACAAAAAGCCGAGCGCTTTCCTAGCCTGGCAGCTGAAAGCTTTTGTTCCGCTGAAAGCTTTACAACCCGCCTGCAGTGAAATGGCTTTCTCCGCCTCTACTGGTCTGTGCAAATGTACTCTCTTTAACCACCTGACACTTTCAAATTCTCTTCATGTCAGGTGGGCCGCTTACCCCTCTACAGACGTCATATTATAGTAATTAAGAGACGAATGTAAAAGTCTCACAGCGTAGCATCTACAATAGTCAGTGCTTTTCTCGCCCCTATCTCTTCCTTTCTTCCTTCCTTCCTTCCAGCTCATCTGCTAGCCACATCCTAGTACCTCTCGCTCTTCCTCTAACCAGTCAACAGCTTCTGTACGATTTCTTCTGTATTGCTACCACACATTTCTGCTAGATGTCATTGCTCACTTTCACCTTTACTCTTCATGTAGTATGCATCTATAATGTTGAGTCTCTAACGATATCAGATGTAAGAAAGGTCCTGAAGGCCCTGATATTACTAGGTGAAATGAATTCACAAAGAACTTCGTCAATAGGAATCAGTATGTCTCTTACATACATTGGCAAACTCAGGACTTGACAATGTAGCGTAATGTTTTGTGACATCACACCTGGAAACAGAATTTATAAACTTTGTATGTCTTGTAATCCACGAGAAGACAGAAGCTATTTATTTTTGTGATTATCTTCCCGAAACTTTTTTATTGCAGGGGGAGACTGGTCTGCATCACTACTTACAGGTTCAGGGTATAAACTCTGAGGCTTTCGTTTCCAGTTTAAACGAAGGAACTACAGAGACCTCTCTGGATTGGTGTTTGACTCTTGTATTATCATTTCTTATGATTTTTGTATTTCGATGTTTGCAAAGGTTTCATACAGTTAGTGATTTGTTATTTTAGGGGCACTTTTAAAGGTACTGGATTCTGGCAGTGGTTCATAAAATGGATAAAATATTAAGATTTAACTCACTTTCTACGGTGATGTCATTATACACAAAACTTAAGCTCGGAATCCAAACCACTAGACCGATTTCGACCAAACTTGTTATACAAATTACTTACTGCCTGGAAAGAATCGCTGTGAGGGTAAGAACCAACCACCCATCAAAGGGTTTGGGAATAAAAAAGCAGTGTAGCACACGATGTTTTAGTCAACCAGTATTTGAGAACGACAAAACTTAGAGACTTGCAACAAACTTAACACATAATTCAAAATCTTTACAAAATTCTTCCCGTTGACGATCTTCATAAAATGACGATAAAAAAGAAGTTTATCGCTTACTACATTTTCTCTGTTCTTCCCTATGAAACATAACTTTTTAACATATTACTACTTTACTAATAAATGTATTCATGATACATTTTGTAGTCAGTTTTCATATATACCACTGAATGTACCAGACAACTTACATCATTGCAGATACTTAGCGCAGGAGATATGACGTAATAAACACCGAGATTCGTGAGAAACTACCGTATCATGCAATACGTTTAAATTTATTAATTAATTGCAACTAACTCTGCTCATAACACATTTCAGTGAAATATTCACATCTGCCGCTGAATGCACCTGCAAAAATACACTACTGGCCATTAAAATTGCTACACCAAGAAGAAATGCAGATAATAAGAGGGTATTCATTGGACATATATATTATACTAGAACTGACATGTGATTACATTTTCACGCAGTTTGGGTGCATAGATCTTGAGAAATCAGTACCCAGAAAAACCACCTCTGGCCGTAATAACGGCCTTGATACGCCTGGGCATTGAGTAAAACAGAGCTTCGATGACGTGTACAGGTACAGCTGCCCATGCAGCTTCAACACGATACCACAGGTCATCAAGAGTAGAGATTGGCGTATTGTGACGAGCCAGTTGCTCTGCCACCATTGACCAGACGTTTTCAATTGGTGAGAGATCTGGAGAATGTGCTGGCCATGGCAGCAGTCCAACATTTTCTGTATCCAGAAAGGCCCGTACAGAACATGCAACATGTGGTCGTGTATTATCCTGCTGAAATGTAGGGTGTCGCAGGGATCGAATGAAGAGTAGAGCCACGGCTCGTAACACATCTGAAATGTAACGTCCACTGTTCAAAGTGCCGTCAATGCGAACAACACGTGACCGAGAGTAGTAACCAATGACATCCCATACCATCACGCCGGATGATGCGCCAGTATGGCGATGACGAATACACGCTTCCAATGTGCGTTCACCTCGATGTCGCCAAACACGGATGCGACCATCATGATGCTGAAAAACAGAACTTGGATTCATCCGAAAAAATGACGTTTTGCCATTCGTGCACCCATGTTCGTCGTTGATTACACCGTCGCAGGCGCTTCTGTCTGTGATGCAGCGTCAGGGGTAGCCACAGGCACTCTCTCCGAGCTGATAGTCCATGCTGCTGCAAACGTCGTCGAACTGTTCGTGCAGTTGACTCAGGGAACGAGCCGTGGCTGCAGTATCCGTTACAGCCATTCGGATAAGATGCCTGTCATCTCGACTGCTAGTGATACGAGGCCATTCGGATCCAGCACGGCGTTCCGTATTACCCTCCTGAACCCACCGATTCCATATTCTGCTAACAGTCATTGGATCTCGACCAACGCGAGCAGCAATGTCATTATACGATAAACCGCAATCGCAATAGGCTACAATCCGTCCTTTATCAAAGTCGTAAAGTCGTAGGTGTTGCCACCGGCTCCAACCTTGTGTGAATGCTCTGAAAAGCTAATCATTTGCATATCACAGCATCTTCTTCCTGTCGGTTAAATTTCGCGTCTGTAGAACGTCATCTTCGTGGTGTAGCAATTTTAATGGCCAGTAGTAATATCATTGTATGGAACATAGTTCGGGAGATACGATGTCAAATACAAAGGTCCATAGAAAACTGACGCATCATGCAAGACTTCATAATTTGTTATTTCTTCACTACGAACTCTGTTCGAAACACACTTCGCAGACAGTAGACACCTATAAAAATATGATAGTACAGCACACATAATTCAGGGGATACGTCATAAATATTGAGCTGTGTAAAAATGAAACTGCAGGGCGAAATTGGCTAGACATATAGGTGATTTATGCGTTAAATTCGTGAGAAATATATCAAATGAAGTGGAGAGGAAAGGGGGGAGGAGGAGATGGACAGACATAAATGGAAAGAGGAAATATGCACATACAGGAATAGGAGGAAGAGACAGACAGAGGTAAGGGAGCACGAAATGGATTAAGGGGAGGAGAGGAAGGAGGAAGACATGGACAGAGAAAGGAAAAAGGAGATGGATGGAGACAGCAGGAGGAAGAGATAGGCAGGGAGATGGGAGAGGAGGAGGTGAACAGACAGAGGGGGAGGAGGAAATAGCCAGAAGAAGGGAAGGGGAGGAGATGGACAGAGAGAGGGGAGATGAGCAGCTGGGCACAGAAAGGAAAGTGGAGGAGATGAACAGGGAGAAGGGGAGGAGGAGATTGACAAAGAAAGGGGGAGGAGACTGAGAGAGAGGGGATGAGGAGGTGGAATTAAAGCGGGAAGGAGTAGATGGACAGTGGCAAGGAGCAGATGGGCAGAGAGAGGGGCAAGAGGAGATGGGCAGAGAGTGGGAAGGGGTAGAGAGAGAGTGGCGGTGAAGGAGAAGATGGAGAGAACGGAAAGGAGGAGATAAATTAATAGAAGACTGGAATAAATACATACCCAGGCGACGCCGGGTAGTCAGCTAGCAGAACAAGATTTGAAGGGAATTCGAAGTGTGATTTTCAAAGGGACCATCCTGGCCACCTACCTAACAGAACTAGGGAAATCACGAACACCTACAACACACTAGCTGGACAGGGAATTCTAGTCCGGTGTCTGTAGCTGTTCTTTTGTCTCGCAGCGTTGTTTGAGTAAAGCAGTGATGTTAATTTTCTGAACACTTATTGAAAGCAATAAGCCGGCCGCTGTGGCCGAGCGGATCTAGGCGCTACAGTTCGGAACAGCGCTGCTGCTGCGGTCGCAGGTTCGAATCCTGCCTCGGGCATGGGTGTGTGTGATGTCCTTAGGTTAGTTTGGTTTAAGTAGTTTCTAAGTCTAGGGGACTGATGATCTTAGATGTTAAGTCCCTTAGTGCTTAGAGCCATTTGAACCATTTTTGAAAACAATAAACCCTATAAAAACAATAACACGTACTCTCAAAGGGATGTCTGCAGTCGAGATTTATCTCAAGCCCCCGTGACAGTCCCAGTACAGTTCCTCAAGCAATGAGTGGTTTTGAACACATACGCACAGCCCGCCGAATCAGTAACGGCACTGCTTGAAAAATTATTTGACGGAACACTTTTACAGCATTTTGATACAAAACTTTAAAACAGATTGGTCCCTGCACATAGTTAAGATTTTATCTTCCTCTCTAAGAAATATGCACTTAAGCTAACGCTCCAGAAATAAAATAGTTAACTGAGAAATATCGAAACTGTAAAGCGGCCCCTCGACAGTGAGTAATATTGCGCTATAATGCTGTGCAATATTATTCAGGTTTCCCTAGACAGTTCAGTAATGAACGCAGGATGATAAAGACGCTGTTGCTGTGATAATTGTTCTCTCTTGCTTCTAGCACAAAAAAGTTGGATGAAAAATTGGAAATTGGTTCAAGGAGCCTTGTAGATCACGAACGAAAACCTGTTGAAAGAACACAGACTAAGCAAAAAAAAAAATTGTCATAATTTTTTATGTTTTGATGGTCTAACACTGAAATATTACTAGAAACAGTTGTTCCAGTCCATAGGCATCCCTATATAAAGAGAGTTGCCTCTCCGCCTCCCCCCCCCCCCCCCCCCCCCCCTTTCCCTTTCTCCCGATTTCCCATGATCTGCTATGCCTTCCGTTTATCCACTTTCAGACTGCAGTTAGATAGTACTACGACTTCAGCAATTGCCGTATACCTTATGTTTGTTGGTTTTATGTATTAATTTCCATACAACGTATATCTAGTGGATAACCATCAATTATCTGGTATATAATAACTTTTTGTGTCATCTATAAAATTTGGGGCTTGTGGCGTGACACGTATCGCAACTGACAAACTCATTTATATCACAAAGGTAAATTTTAGAGCCTGCCTCCGGCGCTCCCTCCCACCTAGGTATGTTTGTGTAGACGCCATGTCCCCATAATCGGAAAACAAAATACTACAATAAGCGACGCAGTTCCACCAATTCAACGATTATCTATTAGCTACGATACCTTGCTACCGGCTGTTCTTTCAAAGACTTGAAATTTATTAGTGCAGTTTCAAGTCAAAGAATTTGAGACGTAAGTATGGGAAGGTGTTATGCAACAATAAGTGCACCAAGGATTATATTCGGGTAAATTAATGCGTGCACTCATGTAAATATCTACACAAACTTTTATTCACAACTTTGCGTCAACTATTTTTTTAACATCTTCCTCTGTAGCTGTAGCGTGCCGTTCCCTGTATTTTCTGAGCAGCATTAGCATTTCTGTTTTTGTACTCATCTACCCTAACATCCCTCACAACTTTGCGTCAACTATTTATTTAACATCTTCCTCCGTAGCTGTAGCGTGCCGTTCCCTGTATTTTCTGAGCAGCATTAGCATTTCTGTTTTTGTACTCATCTACCCTAACATCCCATAATGCCGGCAATGCACTGTGATACTATAGAAACGCTCTGTTTTGAGCTCTTTTTCAACACAACAACGGACGGCGAACACAAAGATATCTGGAGACTGTAGCAAGCTAAAATGTGTCCAGGATATTTCGTGCGTGGTCATCTTTGAGACTGGAGCTCGGGAGACTATGGCCATTCGCTTACGTAAGAAAATGAAACATGTACAGCCGTCCTTATGATGTCATTTATTGTATGGCTACCAGTTTCGGTGCTTCAGTGCGCTATCTTCAGGCTTTAGCTGATGCAGCGGGGGTTAACACCATCCGTATACACGACGCATCATTGGCCAACATCTGTAACTGGTTTTCGCAGGCTACCTGTAACCTCAACCGCCCCGATAACGTTCAAAATGACTCTGAGCGCTATCGGACTTAACATCTGTGGTCATCAGTCCCCTATAACTTGGAACTACTTAAACCTAACTAACCTAAGGACATCACACACATCCATGCCCGACGCAGGATTCGAACCTGCGACGGTAGTGGTCACGCGGTTCCAGAATGAAGCGCCTAGAACCGCACGGTCACATCGGCCGGCGCCCGATAACGCCAGCACTGTATCTCAGCATGTTCGCTCACAGGATTAGCTGCCCTCTGTAATATAAAAATTGAGTTAATGGATCAACGGCGAACTGAAACGGATGTCTTGCGACATCCGCGCCTAGCAGACACAACGAACGAACAAAATGAGATTAAGAAAGAAAATATAGCTGAATGGTCAGCGTGATAGACTGCCGTCCTAAGGGGCTCGGGTTCGATTCCCGACTGGGTCGGGGATTTTCTTGTCTTCATCATTATTTCATCCCCATCTGGCACGCAGGCCGCCCAATGTGGTGTCGAATGTAATAAGACACGGACCAAGGCGGCCGGACTTGCCCCGTAAGGAGACTCCCAGCTTATGACGCCAAACGCTCATTTCCGTTTCGTACCTGTAACCTCGATGTTGTCTCTCCAACCATCAACTATTTAACCCCCTCTGCATCAGCTAAGGCCTGACCTTGGTGTACTGAAGCACCAACACTGGTATCCATACAATAAAAGACACCATGAGGACGTCTG
The DNA here is from genome assembly GCF_023897955.1 of Schistocerca gregaria. Lineage (NCBI taxonomy): Eukaryota > Metazoa > Arthropoda > Insecta > Orthoptera > Acrididae > Schistocerca > Schistocerca gregaria. The sequence goes on from NC_064922.1 coordinate 428,994,124, forward strand.
CAGGTGTTTTATTTCCTTACATATGGCAAGGATATTATCGATACTATCCACGGGCAGCACAACACTTCCAAGAAACGCAACATATTTCTAAAGCTTTCGGATGTGCCCAGTATTATTACGCAACGTCTCAATCTCACCACTAAACTTTCAGCATTATTGCACATTTGGAAATACTGCGGGATAATACGGAACGCCAAGATCGGAGAACGCAGCTGCACGGCAGTCGAGGCCCACGAGAAAGACAGGCCGTGGTGCGTACGTCTCAGCACGGGACACTGCAGGTCTTGCGAGTGTCAGCAGCCGTCTCCGGCCGGGAGCGACTAACTACATTCATGCTCATTAATTAAGGATAATGCTGGTACATGGTGGAACAACGCTTTGGTGGGCGGTTAGAGGGTTTAATTCACCTCGGGGTATGACCATGCGATGCATCTGACCTGCAGTCGTCGCACGGTGGCGTTGACAGCAGTCCACATATGCAGAGGTGTGTTGGTGCATGTCAGAGTACGGTGCAGCGAGTAAGTGAGCAGACGTTTTCAGACGTGCTGATGGTGATCGTGTCTTAAGAATGGCTCAAAGAGCGCATATTGATGACGTTATGAGGGGTAGAATACTAGGGCGACTGGAGGCTGGTCAAACACAGCAGGTCGTAGCACAGGCCTTCCGCGTGCCACAAAATGTGATCTCAAGATTATGGCAGGCAGGAAACTTGTCCAGGCGCTACAATAAGGGACGTCCACAGTGTAAAACACGAGAAGAAGACCAATATCTCACCATCAATGCCCGCAGATGGCCACGGAGTACTGCAGGTAGCCTTGCTCGGGACCTTACCGCAGCCACTGGAACAGTTGTCTCCAGACACACAGTCTACAGACGATTGAACAGACATGCTTTATTCGGTCGGAGACCTGCAAGGTGGGTTCCACCGTCCTCTGGCCACAAGAGAGCCCGTACGCCTGGTGTCAAGAACACTGTACACGGTCATTGAAACAGTGGTCCCAGGTTATGTTCACGGACGAGTCTAGGTATAGTCTGAACAGTGATTTTCGCAGGGTTTTCATCTGGCGTGAATCAGGAACCAGATACCAACCCCTTAATGTCCTTGAAAGGTTCCTGTATGGAGGTCGTGGTTTGATGGTGTGGGGTGGGATTATGATTGGTGCACATACACCCTTGCATGGCTTTGACAGAGGAACTGTAACAGGTCAGGTGTATCGGGATGTCATTTTGCACCAGTATGTGCGCCTTTTCAAGGGTGCAATGGATCCCACTTTCCTCCCGATGGATGATAACGCACGGCCTCACCGAGCTGCCATCGTGGAGTAGTACCTTGAAACAGAAGGTATCAGGCGAATGGAGTTGCCTGCCTGTTCTTCAGACCTAAACCCCTACGACATTTCAGGAGCTCCGACAGGCATTGGTGCAAGAATGGGAGGCTATACCCCAGCAGCTGCTCGACCACCTGATCCAGAATATGCCAAACCGTTGTGCGGCCTGTGTAGGTGTGCATGGTGATCATATCCCGTATTTATGTCGGGGAACATGCGCAGCAAACAGTGGCGTTTTGTAGCACATGTGTTTCGGGACGGTTTTCTTAACTTATCACCAATACGGTGGACTTATAAAAAAAATGGTTCAAATGGCTCTGACAAGGGAACCTCCCCATCGCACCCCCCTCAGATTTAGTTATAAGTTTGCACAGTGGATAGGCCTTGAAAAACTGAACATAGATCAATAAAGAAAACAGGAAGAAGTTATGTGGAACTGTGATAAAAATTAGTAAAGTATACAAACTGAGTGGTCCATGCGAAGATAGGGAACATCAAGTAGACTGGGAGTCAAGAAGCGCTGTGGTCCCGTGGTTAGCGAGAGCAGCTACGGAACGAGAGGTCGTAGGTTCAAGTCTTCCCTTCAGTGAAAAGTTTAATTTTTTTATTTTCAGTTTATTTGACAAACTCGTTATGTTTTCATCACTTTTTTGGGAGTGATTATCACATCCACAAGAAAACTAAATCGGGCAAGGTAGAAGAATCTTTTTACCCATTCGCTAAGTGTACAAGTTAGGTGGGTCGACAACATATTCCTGTCATGTGACGCACATGACAGTGTCACCGAGCGAGGTGGCGCAGTGGTTAGACACTGGACTCGCATTCGGGAGGACGACGGTTTAATCCTGCGTCCGGCCATCCTGATTTAGGTTTTCCGTGATTTCCCTAAATCACTCCAGGCAAATGCCAGGATGGTTCCTCTGAAACGGCACGGCCGACTTCCTTCCCCATCCTTCCCTAATCCGATGAGACCGATGACCACGCTGTCTGTTCTCCTTACCCAAACCAACCAACCACTCACCAGTGTCGTATAGAATATGTCAGACGTGTTTTCCCGTGGAGGAATCGGTTGACCTATGACCTTGCGATCAAATGTTTTCGGTTCCCATTGGAGAGGCACGTCCTTTCGTCTACTAATCACACGGTTTTTCGGTGCGGTCGCAAAACACAGACACTAAACTTACTGCAGTGAACAGAGACGTCAATGAGCGAACGGATAGATCATATGCGAAAATAAAGGAAGTAAAATTTTCAGTCGAGGGAAGACTTGAACCAAAGACGTTTCGTTGTGCAGCTACTCACACTAAATACTGGACCATGGCGCTCCTGAGCTCACATACTCCTTGATGTTGCCTATCTTGCGCATGGACTACTCAGTTTGTATATTTTACTAATTTTTTTCACTATTGCACACAACTTCTTCCTGTTTTCTCGATTGATCTGTGTTCAGTTTCCAAGGCCTATTCACTGTGCCAACTTATAAAACTAAATCTGAGAGGGATGTGATGGGGAGGTTCCCTTGTGAGCACTATGGGACTTAACTTCTGAGGTCATCAGTCCCCTAGAACTTAGAACTACTTAAACCTAACTAACCTAAGGACATGACACACATCCGTGCCCGAGGCAGGATTCGAACCTCCGACCGTAGCGGTCGCGCGGTTCCGGACTGTAGCGCCTAGAAGCTCCCGGCCACTCCGGCCGGCGTGGACTTAACAGATCTGTATCATGTGCGTTCCCTACGTGCCTATGCTATTAGCACCAGTTTTGTGTTGTGCCACGTTGTGTAGCACCACATTCTGCAATTATCCTTAATTTATGAGCATGAGTGTATTTCAGGCGAGTTTCTCGTGGGCCCTGCGGCAGCACAGCAGTGCGGTAGCAGACGCGGTCTGCAGCGACCAGGCGGCAGGCCGCAGAGGCGCTGCTCCGAGTGGCCGACAAGCCGACCAAGTGTGTGTTCGCCCCATGAGACGCCACGCGTCACAAGGAATAAGCGCGGGCTTATTCGCTGCGGCGGTCGCAGCGGGGATTCCTCCGCGTCACTGTAGGGAATGACTTATCGCGAGTTCCTCGATTCGGAAAAAACTGCAGCAGCCAGAGTCAACTGCCCTGGGAAATAACGTGTTGATGATAAATGTCCCCGTCAACTGTCACGGATTGTCACAGAGGGTAGGAGCCCACACAGAACTTCATCGGTGATCAGTTTAGCGCTCTGTGCCGTCACAGCAGTGAGAATAACGTCTTCATAACGATGTACTGCAGTCGTTGCTCTGCATGCATACTCCGCTAAACCATCTCACGGCATGTGGCAGAGGGTACCTTTGGTACTTGTACCAGTTCCAGTCTTCCATCTTCCATAGGCGTGCGGGTATGTGAAGAACGACTGCCGATAGGCATCCATATAAGCTTAAACATCTCTCATTTTCTCATCCTGGAGTAATATGTTGTCTGACTCTTTTGGAAAGTTTCGATTTGATAGAAGATCATAAGAAGTTTTGCTCTTATGTTAAATCAATAGCCATTTCTCCACAGAGAATGCGAAAGAACTAGTAGCAGTGTACCGTAGATCTCGAGAGAAGTGAAGCTTTCCTAATCGTGAGAAAGCACACGTCATTCTCATTCTCAGGAAGGATCGTCGAATAGAAGCACAAAACTATAGACCTGTCTCTTTGACGTCGGTATACTGTAGAATTTACAACATCTTTTATGCTCGTGCACTATCATTCTCGTCAAGAGAAGTGTAACAGTATCAAACATAGGCCTGAGAATGTACATTTCGAGCAGAGCATTGTATGATAGTGAAACATGAACTGTGGGGAAACCGGAGTCGAAGCAGTTGGGATGCGGTGCAACGGTCGAATGCTGAAAATTAGACGGGCTCATATGGTGAAGAATGACGAAATCCTCAGCAGATTTGGTGGGAAAGGAATATACGGAAAACACTCAGAATAAGAAGGGAGGGGATGATAGAACATCGGTTAAGACTTCAGGGAATGACTTCCCTGGTACTAAATGGAGCTGTCGAGAGTAAAAACTGTAGAGGAGCACTTTAAGTTTTGCAACAACGTTTTCTTTTTCTTACTCGAGACGGGTTAATCGACTCCTTTCATTTTTAATTTTTATGAAAGTTAGTTAATTTTGGGGAGAACTTTTTTATTCGAATTTCAAATATTTTTTAACCATTCTTCCTTAGAAAAAAAGAATGTCAAGATGATATGTTTTTCAAATAGCTTCCCTTTTATTTTTTCAAGGTACTTTGAAAACCCCAACGTAATGGCACCCCAAAATCACTCTAATTTAAGAATTTTGTATTTTTGCGGGTTTCAGAAATAGCCACTAGTCCGTTCAGCGCCTCGTGCTAACGAGGATGTGCCGAGAGGAGCGTACTTTGACAAAGGCTACAGCCGACATTTTTAATTTTTTGTAAGATAAAACATTTCTTTTTCGTATTTATAATGAAGTCGTGAAAAACTCATTTCAATAGAAACAATCCTTGTGTGAAAAAATTCTGGGTCCTCGACGAGAATCTTCCCTTAAGACTTTTGTACTGAATCTGAACCTGGCATATGCTTTTACAACAACTAGTTTTCTGATCATCCTTTCTGAGGTCCCTCCGGAAACCTACACCTAGGCATTGTACAGTTTTTACTGTTCGCAGGATTTACCTCCAGTAGCATAAAATAACAGTAATGGGTCAGTTAGCCATTTATACGCAATGCTTTCCTTTTTTTTTTATTATTTGGGGGTGAACTCCTTAGTCCCTGCACCAACAATTGATGCTCTACAGGTCTTCTTGCGTTTCACTGTAGTTGCAACCTTACTATAGAAATTACAGTATATTTTCAGAGATGTCCTGAATCCAGTCACAGGTCTAGACCGATATTCGGTAAGGCCTTACTCTTTATATTAAACTAAAGTGTGGAACAGGAACACTGGCAGAGGAAATACTAATGAAAACTATTTTTACTAACGAAAAATTTGTTCAAGCAAGACAGTACATTTACTGATAAGAGACTTTATTTATATCATTCTACAGAATTATTGTATATCCACGGCCGTGACTAAACATCGTTAACCACATTTCTTTTCCATATAAGCTCCGTATGTCACAAACGTGGGAGTGCCATGAAGTAGCATGCATTTACGCTTGTACAGGTTGATTCATATTAAAGTTTAAGAACCTCCGAAGCGACGTGGATGACGATGAGACAAGTAATTTAATATCAGACACTTGGATCGATAAGTATTGAAAAATATGTGATGAATGAGAATGTGGAATGTGTGACGTGCGCTTGTGGACGTCAGGGTTCGTGTCATGAGTCTGAAAGGCAGTATTTTTTTCATTGCGTGAAACAATTGTGTGTTTACGTTGAGGTATATAATTATTAATTAGTCTCGCGGTCTCCATTGATTCACTGCGAATTGCAACACGACAAAAAGCCTACCGTAATGAGTCAGAAGTGAGTGAGTATAAGCTTCCAAATAGCATCGTTACTGTAAATGACGTATGTTTTCTTCATCAAACTATATCTATAAACAAAAAAAGAAAGGATAAAAGGAAATAAACGCAAAATAAGAATAGCTCTTGCTTGGATACAGCGAGGACAGATCACATTTGCAAAACATGTTCGAAATTGCTTGAAACCAAATATTTCATCGCTCAGCCATCCCTTCAGTCACACGCTCCGAAATACTCTCCGTATTTTGGACGTGACATCACATGTTCAACATTGCCATCCGCTTTTGGGGTATTTCCCGACATTTCCGGCCCGATGTGTCTTGTATTGAATTTCAAATGGTTCAAATGGCTCTGAGCACTATGGGACTCAACTGCTGTGGTCATTAGTCCCCTAGAACTAAGAACTACTTAAACCTAACTAACCTAAGGACATCACACACATCCATGCCCGAGGCAGGATTCGAACCTGCGACCGTAGCAGTAGCACGGTTCCGGACTGCGCGCCTAGAACCGCGAGACCACCGCGGCCGGCTGTATTGAATTGCTTGCCTCAGATCATCCAAGTCGATTTGAGGGCTTTAAACGTCGATAAGAATCATGGTTGTACACCTTCTAGACTTTTGAAACTGGCTCAATAATTAGAACTGACGAATAATGGAATATAAGTACTAACCATTAGCAGTGTTTTGTACAGTTTTGGCGTAACAGTGTTACCATTCAAAAGATATCTGAAGACTACAGGACTTGAACAAACGAAATTAAAAGTTTTACGAAGAACTGGGTGAACAAATAACTTTCACGAGTACGATTCAGAATCAGAGCATTTTAACTTTCTTGCGGACGCACTAGGAAAGTTAAGGTAACAAAAGGAAAGAGAAAAAAACATAAGAAGATGGAAGATAATTTGAGGGTCTTAATGTTTTAGCATTACCGAGTAATGAAGAAGACAGGAGGAAAGAGTTGGCTATATTATGCAGGCAGACATATTATGCAGGCATACGGAATTGTGTGGTTCAAATGGCTCTGAGCACTATGGGACTTAACATCGATGGTCATCAGTCCCCTAGAACTTAGAACTACTTAAACCTAACTAACCTAAGGACTCACACAACCCCCAGCCATCACGAGGCAGAGAAAATCCGTGACCCCGCCGGGAATCCAACCCGGGAACCCGGGCGTGCGAAGCGAGAACGCTACAGCACGACCCCGAGATGCGGGCCGGAATTGTATGTAATGAGTACATTTCTCCGTTACAAGAAACGGTACGCTTATAAGTTACCAGCCCCATTCGGTTCCTTCACTTCCAGATGACAGCTTCTCGCTATAAAAACCTCATTCTCAAAGAGAACGGGAAAGGAAGTAGACGAGCTCTCCGGGAAACATGTAGAACTTCAACCCACAATGTGAAAGTTAACTATTACCGTTTTCTAACAACTGCCGCATGCATTATTCTCGTCGTCGGAACTATTATTATTACTGTTTTGTGTTTGGGTTTTTGAATTTGTAAGGTAAGTTTATCAGGCAGATTCATTGGCGACAACGCATTTTCTGCTTGTTGCAAGGTGTACGTTTTAAGTACTGATATAACATTTTTTTGTTTTTGTTTTGAATCTCCAGCTGTAGACGTGTTTTCAGATTAAATTATAGGAATTCAGATTCATCTCCTTTGCAGATAACCCTTTTTTATAAATGCCCAAACAGTTTCACCTCCTCTGTATCATCATCATCAACGTGTATACAGTAATGTAAAGAGGGTCTCAACGAACGCACAACAGATATAGACTGTCTTAAGTCTCTGTGAAAGAAACTTCCGCCACTTGACTATAAATTAGTATTCACTTATTTCATATGAACATGATTTCGGTTTTATAGGTGCTAACTGAATGTCACTATGATAAGATGTCTGGTTTATGACACCAGGTATGTGTTATTTGGACGATGATATGCCATTTAGACACATCTGACTTTTTTGACATTTCACACTGCACTTCAGAACGCCAATAAAGCCGAAATCATGATTGCGCGGAATAAATTATTAGTAATTTACAGTTAAATAGACGGAAATTTCTTTTTAAAATTTGTACAAGGCTGTGATCCCCCACGAAGGAAAATCATTAACTGTTTTAGAATAACTAGAATTAAAAACATGTTTGCATTTTGCAGAGATGAACAAAAGTACCCATCGATGATGGCACGTACTGAAACATGTTCGGGCAGTTGTAAACAAATATTGTTTGCATAATAGGCGGACCTGAATTCCGATAACATGCAGTGATATTTCGCAAGCAGATGTGTAGTTGTATACCTTGCTCGGAAGCAAGGGAGCCACACTGTGAATTAGAAGAGCACAAGTATACAGTGAGGACGAGGCAGTGGGCCCTAACGAACTGCAGATTAGGCCTTCCGCAGGGGCCACAGCCCTACAAGGCCCCTCACACTCGTACTCCAGCTAACAAGTCGAAAGCATTACCGTTCCCTGCTGCGAGCCGTGTCCGCTAGTCTAAAACACGCAACCGTACCGTTCCAAGACAGATTCTCTTTGTGACATAATAAACCCGAAGAACATGATAAATAAATAAATAAGAAATCATTCTTCTGAAGAAAATCATTTCGGTTCAGGCGAAATTTTAAAAGCACTAGTTCAGTGTACAAATCTAGGTTAACTGCTGAGTAAAAATCATGAAGACATCAGTTTGCGCCATTTTAAATACTACATAGCAGCATTAACATTCACGCAGCTACATCTCCCTAAAGCAAAAATCCTCGACAATCTGGCACCAGGATTAACACTGTAGCTATCACTTTTATTAGAAATTGGTTGGAAACTTGGTTTTTGGTATCTTGTTCTGGATTTTATTTTACTGAGTCATTTCACGGCACTTATTTTCGGCCTATGGAGGATTGCGACTTACTTATTTTGTCACTATACAGAAGGGTAGTAAATATCTCAGTAGGTGGTAGTGTAGGCTAATTCGAGTAAAACATTTCGTATAACAGATGTCCAATTTTTATTGTCTAGAGCTCCTGCTGTCAGAAAGCATTCAAACTAATTCTCAAAGGAGGTGTTAAGCAAAGACAAATAATTACATTCAAAGCTGATTTTCATACATTCTGCCGCGGACTTCAGTGTGTTTGCGAATTCTCTTTACCACACCACGTGGAAGTCTTTTGCTGTCGTCTTGATTTTCTTATAGGAGGGCAGCACGATTGATAATTTGTACGAACAGTTCGTCCCGTGTCTTTACTCTTATTTACAGAGTTCGCCTGTCACCAAACTTCACAGGTAAAATTCGAAAGGGCTAAGGTCCGGGGGTCTTGGTGGCCAACAACGTGACAATTTCTGCCCATTTATCTTTCGAGAAATGTTGGCTTCAGATGTGTTGGCACCTGACGACTAGACTGTGCAGGGCACCGTCATTGCTGTAGCCAGAGAAAACACTTCCAAAAATGCTGGAAGCTCCTTTTCAGCATTTCAGGCGCAATCAACTTACTGTCTTTCGCATGAAACCACAAATTTACGGAGAATCGTTCTTGGAAATGTGTCTCCACAATGGCTCGAGGTTTTTCTTGGGATCACCTATGTGAATTGCAAATGTTACTGATAGCGCTCAGCTGAAATTGGCTTATTCCGTAAACAGCATTAACTGGATTATTCAGGGATTTGCAATTGGCCAAAGACAAAATTCCAATCACATGTCTTCATCTCTTTCTCAAAAATGTTGAATCAGCTCCCAGTGATTAGAATACATCCTTTACATATGTTACATATGTATGCTACCCAAGCACGACTCACGACCCGTCCTCAAAGTTTTACTTCTGCCAGTACCTCGTCTCCTACCTTCCAAACTTCACAGAAACTCTCCTGCGAACCCTGCAGAACTAGCACTCCTAAAAGAAACGGTATTGTGGAGACATGGCTTAGCCACAGCATGGGGGATGTTTCCAGAATGAGATTTTCACTGTGCAGCTGAGTGTGAGCTGATATGAAAGTTCCTGGCAGATTAAAACTGTGTGCCGGACCGAGACTCGAACTAGGGACCTTTGCCTATCGCGGGCAAGTGCTCTTTTTAGGACGGGTTGTGAGTCGTGTTTGGGTAGCTCAGTTGGTGGAGCACTTGCCCGCGAAAGGCAAAGGTCCCTAGTTCGTGTCTCGGTCCGGCACACAGTTTTATTCTGCCAGGAAGTTTCATATCAGCGCACACTCCGCTGCAGAGTGCAAATCTCATTCTGGGAACAATCGTCATATTTCATTAACGGTTTGAGATATCTAAATGAGATTTTGGCAAATGATAGCGCCCAAAAAGTACAATATTTTTCTATATCGTTATTATGAAAAACTTCATTATTTATCGTGTTATTACACTAACTACAGACTTTTTCGATGAAACCGTGTAATTTTAAGGGCCATCGATAGCTGGTCAAACGAGAAATCCTATGGATTTTGGGACAACATAAGTGAAACCATTAAACATTTATTTTTGTACAAATAATACGCTTTTTCATGACCTGCTGACCTCACTTTTCCACAGTTCCTCAATAAATTTAATAAACCACTATTACAAAATTTTCTCGTAACTGTCTCTGCACACAGTGTTTGTGAAGTGACACTGTGTAAACTCCGGTGTATTCTGACAAACTAACCAAATTATAATATGGTAACAAGAGAAATGTGTAGGCTTTACTAATAATTCGCCACTCGTGACTCTTCTCTGAAAGTTACAAATGTTTATCAAGCCAGACGAAAATAAACTGCTGCATTTCCGGCGGAATTATTTTTAGATACTAACCAATGCACAGATGAAAGATCTTTTTCGATGGTCACTATGCAAGTGTAGGCGTGGAGGGACACCACTTAATATTTACAAAAAATGTGAGCTTTGGCGTCAGTTTAGAACGGTAGTTTGCCTCCAGCGTTCATCGTTTCCCCTACGGGACATTCGCATACCTCCTCGCCACCACCACTCCCCCAACGCATGCTCTGCCGTTTTCGCATTTACAGGCCACCTTATTTCGCACGGACGCCAGCTCCAGCTTTAGAAAACTGTCAGTCACAAATATGTTGAAGCAGCAATAATGATTACCATTGTGCCTGTATGCACCCGTTTTGTCCCTGTGCATCCTTGTTAGCAACCAGATCTTCCTTAGTTCCTACTGTTCTTACCTAGTACAGTGTCCTTAAACTTGCTCAGAACTCGCTATACCAGAAAACATCTATTTTGCACACCTGTAAATTCTTTTTCTATCTGTAACTACCATTATTGTAATTATTATCAGTATTATTGCAATTATTATTATTGTTATCATTAGTGGCAGTGGCAGCAGTAGTATAAGTACTGCCAGTATTAACTTCATTAGCTCATTGTCACTTTGAGACTCAAATCATTTTAATAGTACTGTCATATTAAAAGTGTTGTGTCTTAGGTAACTATGATGTAATAAAGGTGCTGTATGTGTGAAACTCTGATAAACAGAGGGCATGATGGTTCTAATCAGATCAGGTTCAATAAATAAACTTACATTTGATGTTCATAAATTGCTCCTTTTGAGACACGCTTTCCGTGCTATTGCCAGTCCTCAGCTCGTAGTTTAGTGGATAGCCGGCACGGTAACAGCGCGTTCGGTCAGAGGGTTAGCTGCCCTCTGTAATAAAAAGTGAGGTAATGGATCACCGTCGAACTCAAACTGGTGTCTTGCGATGTCCGCCACGAGCAGATGCAACGTACGAAAACGAACAAAAGGAGATAAAAAAAAAAGAGAAGTGGCTAGCGTTGCTGCCTCTGGATGATGTGGTCAAGGGTTCGATTCACGGCCGGGTTGGGCATTTTTCTCTGCCTGGGGACGGGGCGTTTGTGTTGCCATCATCATTTCATGATCATCCTCATTCGTGACAGTGGTTAATTTGGATTGTGTAAAAATTGTGACTTTGTGCGGACGCTGATGTCCGCTCAGTTGTGCGACCCAGAAACCGAACATCATCATCATCATCTTGCTGTTACCAGCCTGCATTTATACCTTCTGTACCTCGGCCGCCATCAGTTTTTTGAAGCCAAAATGCCAAAACTCGTCTACTAAGTTTGCTCTCTCATTTCCTAGTCTAATTTGCTGACCATCACCTGATTTATTTCAACTTCATTAAATTCGTTCGTTTTACTTTTGTTGATGCTCGTCTTATAATCTCTTTTCAAGGCACTCTCCATTCCATTGAATTGTCCTTCGACGTCATCTGCTGTCTCTGGCAGAATTAGCATGTGACAGGGATATCACAAAGGTTTTCCTTTTTCTTCGTGAACATCCATTTCCTTTCTAAATTTCTTCCTTTTTTGTTTCATAGCTTGCTTAGTCCACAGACTGAATGACATCGGAGATAGGCTGCCACCCTTACGCATCACCTTCTCAATTACTGCTGCATTCCTTGTCCTTCCATTTTTTTGAGTTACCAGTCTCCTCATTGGTTTGGCGCGTCCAGCCGCCAACTACTCTCCTTTGTCAACCTTTCCTTCTCGGAGCAGCACTTGCGACACACGTACTGTTATTTGCTGCTTGTATTTTTATAAATGAAATTTTGCTTCTGCGCAAATTGTGTAAGGAGCAATCAAAATATTTCCGTTTGAGGGCGTGGCTGGAGCGTAAGAGCAATGTAGCGAATAGTACAAATGGCTCTGAGCACTGTGGGACTTAACATCTGAGGTCATCAGTCACCTAGAACTTAGAACTACTTAAACCTAACTAACCTATGGACATCACACACATCCTTGCCCGAGGCAGGATTCGAACCTGCGACCGTAGCAGCAGCGGCGTTCCGGACTGAAGCGCATAGAACCGCTCGGCCACAGAGGCAGGCTGCAATGTAGCGCGCCTCCAATACGGATTTATAAGCACCGACATTTAGGCAAGAGATTAGTGCGGCATTCGTGTCTTTCCGATGGGTGTGAGGTAAATACGGAAATATGAACTGTGGCGACGTTACTAGCAAATGCGTCGAAACAGGATCATCTTGCTATCATGCTTTTCATGATTGCCGACGGACGAACAGCAGCAGGCATGTATCGGAGAATGAAGGATGTGCAAGGGGCACCATCTGTACCAAAAACCACCGTTGAGGAATGCAAACTGCGACAAGGGGTGGTCCTCTTCATGATAATGCTCGTCCCCATACCACAAATATCGCATCGCAGAAGCTAGGCTAGCTCAAGTGGGACACACTCGGGCACCAGACCTATACTCCTGATATCTCCCCTCCCCCTCCTCCCTCCCTCCCTCCCTCCCCCGGTCCACCTCATGCGAGCATTACGCCTTCCGCCCCTTAACAAAGGCCTTGAAGGGTCGACGATTCTTGTCGGGCGAGATTGTGCAGCAGGAATTTGCCGACTTCTCCACGCAGTCTTCAACATGGTGCGTCGGTGAGATGATACATTTACATCTATATCTACATGGATACTCTGCAAATCACATTTAAGCGCCTAGCAGATGGTTTATCGAATCGCCTTGAGAATTCTCTATTATTCCAGTCTCGTGGAAAGAACGAACACCTACATCTTTCCGTACGAGCTCTGATTTCCCTTATTTTATCGTTGTGATCGTTTCTCCCTATGTAGGTTGGTGTCAACGAAATATTTTGGAATTCGGAGGAGAAAGTTGATGACTGGAGTTTCGTGAGAAGATTCCGTCGCAACGAAAAACGCCTTTCTTTAAATGATGTCGAGCCCAAATCCTGTATCATTTCTGTGACTCCCTACCATATTTCGCGATAATACAAAACGTGCTGCCTTTCTTTGAACTTTTTCGATGTTCTCCGTCAGTCCTATTTGGTAAGGATCCCACACCGTGCAGCATTATTCTAAAAGAGGACGGACAAGCGTAGTTAGGCAGTCTCATTAGTAGATCTGTTACATTTTCTAAGTGTCCTGCCAATGAAACGCAGTCTTTGGTTAGCTTTCCCCACAACATTTTCTATGTGTTTCTTTCAATTTAAATTGTTCGTAAGTGTATTTCCTAGGTATTTAGTTGAATTTACGGCTTTTAGATTAGACTGATTTATCGTGCAACCAAACTTTAACGCGTTCTTTTTGGCACTCATGTGGATGACCTCACACTTTTCGTTATTTAAGGTAAACTACCACATTACACACCATTTCGATATTTCTTCTAAATCATTTTGCAGTTTGTTTCGATCTTCTGATGACTTTGTTAGTCGATAAACGACAGTGTCATCTGCAAACAACCGAAAACGGCTATTCAGATTGTCTCCCAAATCGTTTATATAGATAAGTCACAGCAAAGGGCCTATAAAACTGCCTTGGTGAACGCCAGAAATCAGTTCTGTTTTACTCGATGACTTTCCTCAATTACTACGAACTGTGACCTCTCTGACAGGAAAACACAAATCCAGTCACATAACTGGTACGATATTCCATAAGCACGCAATTTCACTACAAGCCGCTTGTGTGGTACAGTGTCAAAAGCCTTCTGAAAATCAAAAAATACGGAATCGATCTGAAATCCCTTGTCACTTCATGTGAATAAAGAGCTAGTTGTGTTTCAGACGAACGATGTTTTCTAAACCCATGTTTACCGTGTGTCAAAAGACGACAGCCTCAATGCTCACGACGATATTGCCTAATTGCCGTACTGATTCTGGACGGCACGACCTTCGAGTAGAAACTTTCTGGCCGCCCATTAATAATGTCTTTCAGTCTATGTATTTGACCCCCACTGCTTCCAACATTGTCAAATGCTTTCTGTAAATCTAAAAACACTATAAAAGTAGGCCCGCACTTTTCCAGCCTATCTTCTAAGATACGTCGTAAGGTAAGAATTGCCTCGTATGATTTTTCATTCCTGAGGAACTCAAACTGATTTTCCCCAGGGTCGGCTTCAAACGGTTTTCGCATTCTTCTGTAAATAATTCGTGTCAGCATTTTGCAGCCGTGTCTTACTAAACTGATGAATCCTTATTACTCACACCTGTCAGGACCTCTCTTCTGAAAAACGAGTAGTGAAGTGGAAACACAATATGAAATACCGGGTGATCAAAAAGGCATTATACATTTGATAACTGAATAAATCATGGAATAATGTAGATAGAGAGGTAGAAATTGACACACATGCTTGGAATGACATGGGGTTTTATTAGAACCAAAAAATACAAACGTTCAAAAATGTCCGACAGATGGCGCTTCTTCTGATCAGAATAGCAATAATTAGCATAACAAAGTAAGACAAAGCAAAGATGATGTTCTTTACAGGAAATGTTCAATATGTCCACCATCATTCGTCAACAATAGCTGCAGTCGAGGAATAATGTTTTGGACAACACTGTAAAGCATGTCCGGAGTTATGGTGAGGCATTGGCTTCGGATGTTGTGCTTCAGCATTCCTAGAAATACACGATACACTTACGACTTTAGGTAACCCCAAAGCCAATAATTTCTCGGACTGAGGTCTGGAGACCTGGGAGGCCAAGCATGACGAAAGTGGCGGCTGAGCACACGATCATCACCAAACGACGACCGCAAGAGATCTTTCACGCGTCTAGCAATATGGGGTTGAGCGCCATCCTGCATAAACACCATACTTTCCAGCAGGTGTTTATCAGCCAGGCTGGGGATGATGCGATTCTGTAACATATCGGCGTACCTCTCACCCACCACGGTACCAGTTTTGCTGTCCAGCGCCATCTGTAAGACATTTTGTGAACTTTGTTCTTTTTTTCTGTTCTAATAAAACCGCATGTCATTCCAAGCATGTGTGTCAATTTTTACCTCTCTATCTATATTATTCCGTGGATTATTAAGTTTTCAAATTTATAGTGACTTTTTGATCACCCAGTACGTAGAAACGTATTGTGAACAGAACTAAACGTTTAGCCAGTGGCAGTGTTCGCGTGGCGCTTTTAGCCCGGGCAGAAACGTGAAGAAAAGAGTCGGAGAGCACGGGGCCGAGAGTAAACAGAGGCGTCCGCGCGGCGCCGCTGCGCCTGTTTAATGTCGCTGTGCGAGGAGTCGCGCCGGCGCCGGCGACAGCTATCGATTCGGGGAGTGAGCGCTGCGCGGCTGCGAGTGTCTGGCTGGGTCCCTCCGCGGCGCTGGCCTGCCGTGGCCAGCGGCCTGTGGCTGCCGCTGCGGCTGCGGCTGCGGCTGCGGCCGTGGCCTCTCCAGCCGGCGGCCGGCGACTGCCGGCGCAAACAACACGGCTCTCTCTCTGCTCCACTCCGGCCATCGATTCTGCCGCCGTCGCAGCTGGGCGCGCGGCTCACCCGCTACGCGGCCATCCCGCAACTTTTCCCCCCGGCACGTTGTATTCTTTCTTTTAGTCACCTTATTTTTGTTTTCCCCATAACTGTGTGATACGCCTCTCGCCGACGTTATTCAATCTGTATATTGAGCAAGCAGTAAAGGAAACAAAACAAAAATTCGGAGTAGGTATTAAAATCCATGGAGAAGAAATAAAATCTTTGAGGTTCGCCGATGACATTGTAATTCTGTCAGCGAGAGCAAAGGACTTAGAAGAACAGTTGAATGGAATGGATAGCGTCTTGAACGGAGGATATAAGATGAACATCAACAAAAGCAAAACGAGGATAATGGAATGTAGTCGAATTAAGTCGGGTGATGCTGAGGGAATTAGATTAGAAAATGAGACACTTAAAGTAGTAAAGGAATTTTGCTATTTGGGGAGCAAAATAACTGATGATGGTCGAAGTAGAGAGGATATAAAATGTAGAATGGCAATGGCAAGGAAAGCGTTTCTGAAGAAGAGAAATTTGTTAACATCGAGTATAGGTTTAAGTGTGAGGAAGTCATTTCTGAAAGTATTTGTATGGAGTGTAGCCATGTATGAAAGTGAAACGTGGACGATAAATAGTTTGGACAAGAAGAGAATAGAAGCTTTCGAAATGTGGTGCTACAGAAGAATGCTGAGTATTGGATGGGAAAATCACATAACTAATGAGGAAGTATTGAATAGGATTGGGGAGAAGAGAAGTTTGTGGCACAACTTGACTAGAAGAAGGTATCGGTTGGTAGGACATGTTCTGAGGCATCAAGGGATCGCCAATTTAGTATTGGAGGCCAGCGTGAAGGGTAAAAATCGTAGAGGGAGACCAAGAGATGAATACACTAAGCAGATTCAGAAGGATGTAGGTTGCAGTAGGTACTGGGAGATGAAGAAACTTGCACAGGATAGAGTAGCATGGAGGGCTGCATCAAACCAGTCTCATGACTGAATACCACAACGACAACAACAACAACAACGCTTACAAGCTGCGACACAGTCGCAAATTGTAAAAACAGTGAGGAGAAGAAAGCAGTCTTGCTTACTATTAGAGAAGGGTCACCTCGAGTTACCAAACAGCGTTATCTCGCGTAGAGGTAATTTCATGTCAACCCGGGTTGGATTATTACCAATTCGAGTTGTGTTCATGCGGTGCACGGCCGCGACGCGAACTGCATTTGTTAGCTTGTCTGTCTGACGTTTATAAATATGTTTCAGAAAATTAACACCTTTTCTTTAAGAGTTTAAAACTGGCTTCGAGTTGTAAAACTACATCTTCAGTTCAACTTCAACATCGCAATCAAGACTGTTTTCTTCTTCTCGTTATACACACTGGTTGCTGTATCATCACGCAGTGTAGTGGAAAACCTATTTAAAACAGTGACCTAGGAAGAACAGAATTTGCTTCTTTAATTCCAGTCGATGATCACGAAAAGTTTTTCTCAGACTGTCGATTTCGGTCCTTAATGACCATCTTCAGATCGCACTGTGCAGTAGAATAAAAGCGGTGCCCAGTTACGATTGCAATACTGACACTGCTTCATTGCCATTTATACGTAAAGTAATTAACGAATAAATTTAGAAAACTTCAGTTCCTTAAAAACATTCAAGATGACTCCTTCGTACCAGCAGCATGACATTTCGTCTCTGGTAAATTATTAATACAAAAATTTCATTAATATAAAAATTTCAAGTTAGCGAATAGGAATAGCACCACACTTATCGGAACTGTCCACAGATTTTATTCCGTTGCACAGTCAGATCTCAAGGGATTCTGATGATAATTTCTTGTGATCATTGACTGCAATTAGAGGAACAAATTCTGTATGGTACACACCCAATTTATAAGAACGTGGCCATGTCACGGATTGCACGACCCCTCCTGCCGGAGATTCGAGTTCTCCCTCCGACATGCGTGTGTGTATTATTCTTGGCATAAGTTACTTTAAGTAGTGTGTAAGTCTAGGGACCGATGATCTCAGCAGTTTGGTCCCTTAGGAATTCAACACTTTTGGACGTTTTGAAAAGCGTGGCGTAAAATTGTGTGTTGTTGTTCTTACTCTTTTTTGTTTGAAATGTAAATCATGTTGTTACGACTCTACAGAATTTACCAACAATCTGAAACTATCTAATTAAAATAAAAGAGAAGGTAAACTAAACAGAAGTAAAAACCTACAGTTAAATAGCGAATACACAACATTACATAGAATATACCAGAAAAGACAAACTAAAATATTTAATATTCTACGCTGTTGTGAAAAAGTGATGATAGTATAAGAGATGTTGGGAACACGTGAGGCAGCACGGACCCCACGACTTTTCTTGGAAGACAGGCTGAAGAAAGGTGAACCTATGTTAACTGCATTTGTAGATTTAGATACAGAGATTGAAAATGTAGATTGGAATACACTTAAAAATCTGAAGTTAGCAGGGATAACATATACAGAGCATAAGGCAATCTATAGTTTGTATAGAAACTAAAACGCAGTTATAAGACTCGAAGAGCAGATCCAATAAACATATGTCCTGAAATGCATATTTTCTGACGTCTGGACTCTTGTTCGTAGGAGGGACTGTTGCATTGTGGATATGAGCATATCGTTGTGTTGGCGCTCCATCAACAGTGTCAGCAGTGTGCTTTGATGTCATCATGTGTCTCAGTATTGTATACTAAGTACATATACGTCTCAGCTAGAATGCAGTCAGTTATGTGGTTCGGCTCGTGTTGTCCCGGAAATTCATTCCTTTTACATTTTGTTATTGTACAGCAAATCACTTTCAACTGTCACTACGTATCGTGGTGTCCTACCCACTTAGTCCCATGATTTATTGTTACTGTGCTGTTCGTACGTACAAATGGTTCAGTACATTTTCTTTTCACTATCTCACCATCTTATACAAATAACAAGCTGTGCTGCTCGACAAATGATAGCATTGGTATGAGTATATGTCACGGTTCATGAAATGGAGGTAACCTTTGCGGCTAAAAAGTATCCCCATGGTAGAGTACCACCTGTTTCAACTACGTGGCCCATTTTTCCAGCGTCTTGTGAAATAGGTCCTCTAGCAACAGATAAACAGTGGAATGCTTCCCAAATCCCCAGACGTTACAATTGAGGACGAAAATCGCGAAACCCTTGTGCGACGATTGGCAGCAGGGGAAGATGTCATCCTCTGGTGTGAGTGGTATTTCATTAACAAACCATATGGTTCGAATAACGCAAGATACCATACTCGGAAGGATAGATGGATCTATTGCCACCGGTACACGTCACGTTTAACCCCTGATATGAAAGAGTTTCATGAATAGCCGTCACGAGGACAAGTGTAGAGATCTGAGCTCGGAAGGATAGATGGATCTATTGCCACCGGTACACGTCACGTTTAACCCCTGATATGAAAGAGTTTCATGAATAGCCGTCACGAGGACAAGTGTAGAGATCTGAGATAGTCTGCATTTCCATACCTAAGTTTATTGGATTTGCTTTTACCACCTCCCAAAATATTGGACACTTTTTAACACCCGATGTGCAGGTATTAGGGAATAACATTTAATGGTCTGCGAAAAAAATTGTTCCAGTACATCGAACATACCGTAAGACATGAGCAGCAATATGAAGTGGGAGGGTTCAAAACGTGAAAGCTATACTCATTCGAATCCCAGTTAGCAGTAACAGCAAGCGTGACCCGTCGAGGGACGAACAAGAGGCTCTTCCACGGACATTCGATCTGCTGTATACATAATGTAAGCTGTACGCAGAGTCACGGCATTTTCATTGATGTTTCGAATGGCACCACAGGAATCTGTGACACGATTTTATGAGTACGAATACAACTAGTTGCAAGGATAGTAAATCCAAGCGAATGGATTGGCACAGAGGAAAACACCCAAGTTATGCATGAAGTTTTACCAGCTGTCAGCGGTGTTTTCATTCATCATGCCCTGGTCGCGTGTTGTCGCCACTCGACAGTCTCAGCGACTGATAAACTCTGGCACAGAGTTTCAGCAGCAGGAAAAGACGTAACCTTATCATCCAAACTCAGTTCCTCTCATTGCCCAGTTAGGGTATCGCCATCGTTTCTACCAAAGATGTAGCTCTGTGTACCACGCTGATTGCGGAACTTAGGGACGAGACAGATAATGTAACGTAAGACACCCTAAGACAAAAATCGACGCACCACGAAGGATTTATCCAAATGGGACGGAAATCGGTATATTTTATGTACCTGTACCGACAAAAAAATGCTTACAATTTCAGAAAAATGGATGATTTATTCAAGAAAAGAGCCTTACAAATTGAGCAAGACAGTAACGCGTTGGTCCATCTCTGGCACTGATGCAAGCAGTTTTTTTTTTAAATTTGTGGTAAGGTCTTATGGGACAAAACTGCTGAAATAATCGGTCCCTAAGCCTACACACTACTTAATCTAACTTACGCTATGGACAACACACACACCCCTGCCCGAGGGAGGGCTCGAACTTCCGATGAGGGGAGCCGCAGTTATTCGGCTTGGCATTGATTGGTGAAGTTTAGGATCTCCTCCTGACGGTTATTGTGCCGGATTCTATCCAATTGGCGGGTTAGATAGTCAAAACTCCGAACAGGTTGGAAGGCCTTGGCCATAATGGGTCAATTGGCTCTGGGCACTATGGGACTTAACATCTGAGGTGATCAGTCCCCTAGAACTTAGAACTACTTAAACCTAGCTAACATAAGGATATCACACACATCGATGCCAGATGCAAGATTCGAACCTCCGTTGGCCATAATGCTCCAAACTTTCTCATCTGGGGAGAGATCAGTGACCTTGCTCGTCAAGGTATGGTTTGGCAAGCGCGAAGGCAAACAACTCTCGCTGTGTCCGAGCAGACATTGTCTTTCTGAAATGTAAGCCCAGGATGGCTTGCCATGCAGGGCAACAAAACAGGCCTGGAATATTATTGACAGAAATCGAATTGTCTTCGGTGGTGAGAGCCGCTTGGAAATGAGCCCTGATGACGAGCGAAAACCTGTCTGGAGATGCCTCGGACAGCGGTAAGGTACCAACCTGATTGCCCCTGCCATACGGCCTGACAGCAAGGAGTGTGGCATTTCTTTTCATAGCTGGAACCTTTCGGTTGTAATCCGCGACAACATTAAAGCAGAGCAGTACGTCGGCAATATTCTGTGTTCCGTTTTGTTGCCCTGCATCGCAGACGAACTTAGGTTTACGTTTCAGCAAGATAATGCCCACCCACACATGGCGATAATTTCTACTCCTTGTCTTCGTGCTTGCCAAACCCTCTCTCCCAACAGAGAACGTTTCGAGCAATATGGAGAAGGCTCTGCCGACCGGGGTGGCCGAGTGGTTCTAGGCGCTACACTCTGGAATCGCGCGACCGCTATGGTCGCAGGTTCGAATCCTGCCTCGGGCATGGATGTGTGTGATGTCCTTGGTTTAGTTAGGTTTAAGTAGTTCTAAGTTCTAGGGGACTGATGACTATAGATGTTAAGTCCCATAGTGCTCAGAGCCATTTGAACCATTTTTGAAACAGATATACACTCCTGGAAATTGAAATAAGAACACCGTGAATTCATTGTCCCAGGAAGGGGAAACTTTATTGACACATTCCTGGGGTCAGACACATCACATGATCACATTGACAGAACCACAGGCACATAGACACAGGCAACAGAGCATGAACAATGTCGGCACTAGTACAGTGTATATCCACTTTTCGTAGCAATGCAGGCTGCTATTCTCCCATGGAGACGATCGTAGAGATGCTGGATGTAGTCTTGTGGAACGGCTTACCATGCCATTTCCACCTGGCGCCTCAGTTGGACCAGCGTTCGTGCTGGACGTGCAGACCGCGTGAGACGACGCTTCATCCAGTCCCAAACATGCTCAATGGGGGACACATCCGGAGATCTTGCTGGCCAGGGTAGTTGACTTACACCTTCTAGATCACGTTGGGTGGCAAGGGATACATGCGGACGTGCATTGTCCTGTTGGAACAGCAAGTTCCCTTGCCGGTCTAGGAATGGTAGAACGATGGATGCGATGACGGTTTGGATGTACCGTGCACTATTCAGTGTCCCCTCGATGATCACCAGAGGTGTACGGCCAGTGTAGGAGATCGCTCCCCACACCATGATGCCGGGTGTTGGCCCTGTGTGCCTCGGCCGTATGCAGTCCTGATTGTGGCGCTCACCTGCACGGCGCCAAACACGCATACGACCATCATTGGCACCAAGGCAGAAGCGACTCTCATCGCTGAAGACGACACGTCTCCATTCGTCCCTCCATTCACGCCTGTCGCGACACCACTGGAGGCGGGCTGCACGATGTTGGGGTGTGAGCGGAAGACGGCCTAACGGTGTGCGGGACCGTAGCCCAGCTTCATGGAGACGGTTGCGAATGGTCCTCGCCGATACCCCAGGAGCAACAGTGTCCCTAATTTGCTGGGAAGTGGCGGTGCGGTCCCCTACGGCACTGCGTAGGATCCTACGGTCTTGGCGTGCATCCGTGCGTCGCTGCGGTCCGATCCCAGGTCGACGGGCACGTGCACCTTCCGCCGACCACTGGCGACAACATCGATGTACTGTGGAGACCTCACGTCCCACGTGTTGAGCAATTCGGCGGTACGTCCACCCGGCCTCCCGCATGCCCACTATACGCCCTCGCTCAAAGTCCGTCAACTGCACATACGGTTCACGTCCACGCTGTCGCGGCATGCTACCAGTGTTAAAGACTGCGATGGAGCTCCGTATGCCACGGCAAACTGGCTGACACTGACGGCGGCGGTGCACAAATGCTGCGCAGCTAGCGCCATTCGACGGCCAACACCGCGGTTCCTGGTGTGTCCGCTGTGCCGTGCGTGTGATCACTGCTTGTACAGCCCTCTCGTAGTGTCCGGAGCAAGTATGATGGGTCTGACACACAGGTGTCAATGTGTTCTTTTTTCCATTTCCAGGAGTGTAGAATGGGCGTGTGAAGCGAACGAAACGAACAACAACTCGATACTGAACTAACTATGAGTAGTCGGCAGCGGAACTGCCACGAGTGGCCAGGCGAAGAATGACGAGTCCGGCCGAGCGAGACAGAGACCGAGGGGAACGGGACCGAGGCTGGAACGAGACCGGCCGACGTGCCGTTCGGGAACGAGACCGACCGTTTCCCGTTCCCGGGAACTATGAGTAGAAAGCCGCGACCGAAGTGATGAAAGACCGTTCCTTAGAATTCGTTCCTCGCTCGTTCCGTTCATCTTGGTGAAGAACGACCCATCTCTAATATGCACAGTTGAATTATCTGATATCCTTCCTGGTGTCGCAGTTTTAATGTCAGCAGTGTCGTTGCTTTTGCAGTCAACATTGCAGACAACTGCACAGGGAGCCGTGGTCCAGTTCTCAGAATTGTCAAAGCGCTTCTCATGTTCGAAAGATTGGGTCTGGAATGCATTCAAGGTAACTCACGGTCTACTTAAAGGAGATGTAGGTGCTACGGTTCGAATTCTGATATTAATAGCCGGTATAGCTTTGTGCTAAACACGTGTCGCTCCACATTGACATACAGTGATGTCTTCGGCAGGCAGCGAGACAGTAATCGATTGGCAGCAGGTGGCCCTTTGGGCAATGTCAGCGGCTGACTGACGTTTTGACGTTTGAAATCATGTCTCTTTTGTAACTGTCTTCCTGCCATATGCCAGTATTGTCTCATGACTGGACGACTATAATAATTCCCACATTATCATTTATCAATAGCAAGACTTAATAGCGAAGATACAAGTTTGGAATAGTGCCGTGTCGTTCATTTTTAACGAATGAGAGTTGATTCTCATTACAAAAGTAATATTGAAATCATGTTCGCTGAGGGATCCATCAAATGGTGTAAAGTTACCGAACGGAAGAAAAAGTATAGTTATTACTTGTGAAGAACGCTAAATACTGGAATAATGTTCGCAATGTACGTGTGTACAAGACGATGGAAGGTGCAATAACGAAGCATTTTTATGAAAATATGTAGCCTCATTAATATCAGATGTTCAATACTAAAGCTATTTCACTTCCTTTTAAACTGGGCTATTTATTATCATTCCTCTTTTAATGAAATAAAAACAATTTTGGTGATGATCATTTATTACTCAGTTTTAATCTAAAAAGCCGAAATTTTTTTTCATGACAGAATCTAGCGATTTACACGAAATTTCTGTTAATATTCGTAACTATGAACGTATTTGGATAAAAAATCACAATAAATGTCCAAACAACAGTCATACCATTGGATGAAGGTAGTTGAAAGTAAGCGTATGTTGAATGTGATAAGAAACAAACGGAAAAAACACTGATAAATCGGGAATAAAAGTGATCATAGAAAACGTTTAAAAACCTTCGAGGCGCAAAGAAGTTCCACGAATAAATTTTCTGCGTTATGGGTAAAATATTCAAGATGTTTTCCTCTGTCGTTTCTAAGAAGCCATTCTAGCGTCGCAGACACGTGTCAGAGATCTCTCCGGAGCAATAAAGCGAAATAAAATTTGTTATGCACTTCTCTCCTCGAAAACACGGGAACTTTACGGGTTTCTGGAAACTTCACGCAATGGAAAGGAGCAAACTTTCTTCTGTGACTTCATGTAACAACTGTACCAGTTATTCACTATATTCCTCTGCAGAAGGACGTAACTGAGACACGTGCTGCATCAGCTGCTTCACATTCTAGTTAGGAAGTCTCGAGAATACATTAAATAAGTTAAAACCACACTCATGGAAGCGCAGGTGTGATAACGAAAAGGATTCCCTTTAATGTTCCAAGAGGAGGGAAAAGATATTTCACCACAACTCACAACCAGACAATCTAAAAGCCACATCCGTGAAACTGGAATTGGTTAGGTGTAAACAGAGGGACAGAAACAAGAGTTTGCACGCATCTTTCGGAAGCTGAACAAGACGAGGCATCCAATAATACTTGTATACTATGTACCCGAATAGTACTGTATGTAAACCGTCCCAAACATTCACATACTCACACACTCTCTCTCTCTCTCTCTCTCTCTCTCTCTCTCTCACACACACACACACACAATTTTTTATTTTTGTCAGGCACAGTGACATTTTTTTTTTTTTCATCAGTCTACTGACTGGTTTGATGCGGCCCGCCACGAATTCCTTTCCTGTGCTAACCTCTTCATCTCAGAATAGCACTTGCAAGCTACGTCCTCAATTATTTGCTTGATGTATTCCAATCTTTGTCTTCCTCTACAGTTTTTGCCCTCTAAAGCTCCCTCTAGTACCATGGAAGTCATTCCCTCATGTCTTAGCAGATGTCCTATCATCCTGTCCCTTCTCCTTATCAGTGTTTTCCACATATTCCTTTCCTCTCCGATTCTGCGTAGAACCTCCTCATTCCTTACCTTATCAGTCCACCTAATTTTCAACATTCGTCTATAGCACCACATCTCAAATGTTTCGATTCTCTTCTGTTCCGGTTTTCCCACAGTCTATGTTTCACTACCACACAATGCTGTACTCCAGACGTCCATCCTCAGAAATTGTTCCTCAAATTAAGGCCGGTATTTGATATTAGTAGACTTCTCTTGGCCAGAAATACCTTTTTTGCCATAGCCAGTCTGCTTTTGATGTCCTCTTTGCTCCGTCCGTCATTGGTTGTTTTACTTCCTAGGCGGCAGAATTCCTTAACTTCACTGACTTCGTGACCATCAATCCTGATGTTAAGTTTCTCGCTGCTCGCATTTCTACTATTGCTCATTACCTTCGTCTTTTTCCGATTTACTCTCAAACCATACCGTGTACTCATTAGACTGTTCATTCCGTTCAGCAGATCATTTAATTCTTCTTCACTTTCACTCAGGATAGCAATGTCATCAGCGAATGGTATCATTGATATCCTTTCACCTTGTATTTTAATTCCACTCCTGAACCTTTCTTTTATTTCCATCATTGCTTCCTCGATGTGCACATTGAAGAGTAGGGGCGAAAGGCTACAGCCTTGTCTTACACCCTTCTTAATACGAGCACTTCGTTTTTGATCGTCCACTCTTATTATTCCCTCTTGGTTGTTGTACATATTGTATATGACCCGTCTCTCCCTACAGCTAACCCCTACTTTTTTCAGAATCTCGAACAGCTTGCACCATTTTATATTGTCGAACGGTTTTTCCAGGTCGACAAATCCGATGAACGTGTCTTGATTTTTCTTTAACCTTGCTTCCATTATTAGCCGTAACGTCAGAATTGCCTCTCTCGTGCCTTTACTTTTCCTAAAGCCAAACTGATCGTCACCTAGCGCATTCTCAATTTTCTTTTCCATTCTTCTGTATATTATTCTTGTAAGCAGCTTCGATGAATGAGCTGTTAAGCTGATTGTGCGATAATTCTCGCACTTGTCAGCTCTTGCCGTCTTCGGAATTGTGTGGATGATGCTTTTCCGAAAGTCAGATGGTATTTCGCCAGACTCATATATTCTACACACCAACGTGAATAGTCGTTTTGTTGCCACTTCCCCTGATGATTTTAGAAATTCTGATGGAATGTTATCTATCCCTTCTGCCTTATTTGACCGTAAGTCCTGCAAAGCTCTTTTAAATTCCGATTCTAATATTGGATCCCCTATCTCTT
This sequence comes from Schistocerca gregaria, assembly GCF_023897955.1. Taxonomy (NCBI): domain Eukaryota; kingdom Metazoa; phylum Arthropoda; class Insecta; order Orthoptera; family Acrididae; genus Schistocerca; species Schistocerca gregaria. Next base: position 429,020,799 of record NC_064922.1, read on the forward strand.
CTAAATCGACTCCTGTTTCTTCTTCTATCACATCAGACAAGTCTCCACCCTCATAGAGGCTTTCAATGTATTCTTTCCACCTATCTGCTCTCTCCTCTGCATTTAACAGTGAAATTCCCGTTGCACTCTTAATGTTACCACCGTTGCTTTTAATGTCACCAAAGGTTGTTTTGACTTTCCTGTATGCTGAGCCTGTCCATCCGACAATCATATGTTTTTTCGATGTCTTCACATTTTTCCTGCAGCCATTTCGTCTTAGCTTCCCTGCACTTCCTATTTATTTCATTCCTCAGCGACTTGTATTTCTGTATTCCTGATTTTCCAGGAACATGTTTGTACTGCCTCCTTTCATCAATCAACTGAAGTATTTCTTGTGTTACCCATGGTTTCTTCGCAGCTACCTTCTTTGTACCTATGTTTTCCTTACCAACTTCTGTGATGGCCCTTTTTAGAGATGTCCATTCATCTTCAACTGTGCTGCCTACAGCGCTATTCCACATTGCTGTATCTATAGTGTTAGAGAACTTCAAACGTATCTCGTCATTCCTTAGAACTTCCGTATCCCACTTCTTTGCGTATTGATTCTTCCTGACTAATGTCTTGAACTTCAGCCTACTCTTCATCACTACCATATTGTGATCTGAGTCTATATCTGCTCCTGGGTACGCCTTACAATCCAGTATCTGATTTCGAAATCTCTGTCTGACCGTGATGTAATCTAATTGAAATCTTTCCGTATCTCCCGGCCTTTTCCAAGTATACCTCCTCCTCTTGTGATTCTTGAACAGGGTATTCGCTATTACTAGCTGAAACGTGTTACAGAACTCAATTAGTCTTTCTCCTCTTTCATTCCTTGTCCCAAGCCCATATTCTCCTGTAACCTTTTCTTCTACTCCTTCCCCTACAACTGCATTCCAGTCGCCCATAACTATTAGATTTTCGTCCCCCTTTACGTACTGCATTACCCTTTCAATATCCTCATACACTTTATCTATCTGTTCATCTTCAGCTTGCGACGTCGGCATGTATACCTGAACTATCGTTGTCGGTGTTGGGGTGCTGTCGATTCTGATTAGAACAACCCGGTCACTGAACTGTTCACAGTAACACACACTCTGCCCTACCTTCCTATTCATAATGAATCCTACACCTGTTATACCATTTCTGCTGCTGTTGATATTACCCGATACTCATCTGACCAGAAATTCTTGTCTTCCTTCCACTTCACTTCACTGACCCCTACTATATCTAGATTGAGCCTTTGCATTTCCCTTTTCAGATTTTCTAGTTTCCCTACCACGTTCAAGCTTCTGAAATTCCACGCCCCGACTCGTAGAACATTATCCTTTCGTTGATTATTCAATCTTTTTCTCATCGTAACCTCCCCCTTGGCAGTCCCCTCCCGGAGATCCGAATGGAGGACTATTCCGGAATCTTTTGCCAATGGAGAGATCATCATGACACTTCTTCAACGACAGGCCACATGTCCTGTGGATACACGTTTCGTGATTCATAAATAAAAATATTTTCCAGTCTCGATTGAGACCACATTTTTACTGAGATTTCTCTTCGTTATCAGGCGAATCCCCAACTGGAAAAGCCCTCTCAATTATACTGTCTGATAGAAAAGTGAAGGAACCAAAAGATATGCTCGGATGTCATACACGCCATCGGCGGATATGTAAATAATTAGAGTTGCAATTCTCTGCGACAAGTAGACCAGCCACTAGGGTGCGTTAATGCTGTTCGTGTTTAACATTTTTACCGGGCACATAAGATGCGTAAACAGCGTCAGAACTTGAGTAATCACTATGAATGAGACGAAGATGCCGCATAACCGTGTGAGATAACTCTATGATCACCTGGCACGGTTTGAATGGGGTCTCATTGTGGAAATCTGACCGGCTGGTCGAATAGGGCAATATCCGGATTTGTGGAGCGTTTGTAACTGACAGTGGCCCCATGCTGGTTGCTTGAGGACATGAGGCCGGCATACTCGAATCAAGCTTCCAGTCGACCACGTCTGACCACAAGGGAGGATCGCCATCGTAACCCCTTCACATTCTCGTCAGCCACCAGAGAACAAATACGGGACTTGCTGCAACGCTCTGTCAGACTACGTTTAGATTGGTTGTCGTGTTCAGAGGCATGGCGTGATGATGGATAGTACCGCATTGTGTTCAGTGAATAATAGAAGTTCTATACTACCATGAGACCATTGTCAACGAGTCTGGTGGCTTTATGTCGCCCTTCCCAACCGTGTCAGAACATGCATCTAGGGCAGAGGTGTTGCAACGCCATACTATGATAAACTACTAAATTCTTTGGAAATCTGACTCGATTTTGTAATCATTGAAATAACGTCACAAACTCTCTCTACCCATGACGTTTCATTTCGTTTCCTCCTCCACTTTTAGAAGCTTCACGTTTTTCCTGAGACAGTGTATTTACTTTTGGGAATCCCACTGCCACCCTCCCAGGCTGCTGGGACAATTGCGGTAAAGAACAGAGTTCTTCAACAGCCCGTCCTGTGCTCACGAGAAATTAATGAACCATGAAAAAACTGGTAAAGCGTAAAGAAGTAGACGTGCACGTGGGTACAGAAAACAGTCAGAAAGCGCAGTCAGTGGCTGGAGTATGGCCCGGCCAGAATCGATAGGAGGCGCCCAGACGCCAGAGGCTCCCTTCCGCGCTGTTTCGCTTATACATGCAAGTTTTTAATTGGCTTCCCCCCAGGAAAGACGGAGGGCTGCGACGGCAGCTCGGCCTCGTGTGTGAGCGGTGCGATCGACCGGTTTCATGTGGGCACTGCGATTGCCTAGATAACTGTCTCCATTTGTAAATGAATGTCGACTCGATTACAATACGAAGACGATAGTATCTGAGGTTATAGCGAGAGGAAGGTGTCACGCGAAAACGACATTCTCTCAATGCGCAGCAGTGACCAGTTGTGGAATACCATTTCTTCTGCTATTTTGACCACAGAGAAGGAGGTGCTAAGTCTGGATATGTTAATATCTTCTTTCTCTTTAAGGAGTGCGTTTACTGTCAGCTGTGCACCTGTTATACGTAGCTATCCTTGAGGATCAGTCGTTCTCGCTATTTTCTTAATGGCATGCGGTTGCCAGTCCTTACTCATTTTATTATCATAGCAATAATTTCAAAAATTGGAAGAGGACAAAGTCTCTAAAATAAAACTCCTCCGTCTTCCGTAGCACAAACTTACTCCCTACCTCAGTTGTATTCTCTCTCTCAAAGTTTACCGTCATGAATACCGTCTTGGTTTGGATTCAGCTGATGTTTTCAATGGACTAGATGGAGAACGCATGCGAAGAAGGTATGCTACTAATTTCCGATATATAATATTTCCAGAGTAGCAGTTCTGAGAAGCATTTAGTTAGGAACATCAGAATTACAGCAACATTTCCAACGTAAACAAACCGGCAAAACGCCATGCGTGATCCCTATACAGGGTGGTCCATTGATAGTGACCGGGCCAAATATCTCACGAAGTAAGAATCAAACGAAAAATCTACAAAGAAACGAAACTCGTCTAGCTTCAAGGGGGAAACCAGACGGCGCTATGGTTGGCCCGCTAGATGGTGCTGCCATAGGTCAAACGGATATCAACTGCGTTTTTTAAAATAGGAACCCCCATTTTTATTACATATTCGTGTAGTACGTAAAGAAACATGAATGTTTTAGTTGGACCACTTTTTTCGCTTTGTGATAGATGGCGCTGAAATAGTCACAATCGTATAAGTACGTGGTATCACGTAAAATTCCGCCAGTGCCGACGGTATTTGTTTCGTTATACATTACCCGTGTTAAAATGGGCCGTTTACCAATAGCGGAAAAGGTCGATATCGTGTTGATGTATGGCTATTGTAATCAAAATGCCCAACGGGAGTGTACTATGTATGCTGCTCGGTATCCTGGACGACATCATCCAAGTGTCCGGACCGTTCGCCGGATAGCTACATTATTTAAGAAAACAGGAATTGTTTAAACGTCAACCACGACCTGCAACAAATGATGATGCCCAAGTAGGTGTTTTAGCTGCTGTCGCGGCTAAGCCGCACATCAGTTGCAGACAAATTGTGAGAGAATCGGGAATCTCAAAAACGTCGGTGATGAGAATGCTACATCAACATCGATTGCACCCGTACCATATTTGCATGCACCAGGAATTGCATGGTGACGACTTTGAACGTCGTGTACAGTTCTGCCATTGGGCACAAGAGAAATTACTGGACGATGAAAGATTTTTTGCACGCGTTCCATTTACCGACGAAGCGTCATTCACAAACAGCGGTAACGTAAACCGACATAATATGCACTATTGGGCAACGGAAAATCCACGATGGCTGCGACAGGTGGAACATCAGCGACCTTGTCGGGTTAATGTATGGTGCGGCGTTATGGGAGGAAGGATAATTGGCCGCCATTTTATCGATGGCAGTCTACATGGCGCAATGTGTGCTGATTTTCTGCGTAATGTTCTACCAATGTTACTACAAAATGTTTCACTGCATGACAGAATGGCAATGTACTTCCACCATAAGGGATGTCCGGCACATAGCTTGCGTGCGGTTGAGGCGGTATTGAATAGCATACTTCATGACAGGTGGATTGGTCGTCGAAGCACCTTCACCGTATCTGACGTCCCCGGATTTCTTTGCGAGGGGAAAGTTGAAGGATATTTGCTATCGTGATCCACCGACAACGCCTGACAACATGCGTCAGCGCATTGTCAATGCATGTGCAAACATTACGGAAGGCGAACTACTCGCTTGTGAGAGGAATGTCGTTACACGTATTACCAAACGCATTGAGGTTGACGGACATCATTTTAAGCATTTATTGCATTAATGTGGTATTTATAGGTAATCCCACTGTAACAGCGTGGGTTCTCAGAAATGATAAGTTCACAAAGGTACATGTATCACATTGGAACAACCGAAATAAAATGTTCAAACGTACCTACATTCGGTATTTTAATTTAAAAAACCTTCCTGTTACCAACTGTTCGTCTAAAATTGTAAGTCATATGTTTGTGACTATTACAGCACCATCTATCACAAAGCGAAAAAAGTGGTCCAACTAAAACATTCATATTTCTTTACGTACTACACGAATATGTAATGAAAATGGGGGTTTCTACTTTAAAAAACGCAATTGATATCCGTTTGACCTATGGCAGCGCCATCTAGCGGACCAACCATAGCGCCATCTGGTTTCCATCTGCAAGCTAGACGAGTTTCGTTCTTTGTGGCTTTTTCGTTTGACGCTTATTTCGTGAGATATTTGGCCCGTTCACGATCAGTGGACCACCCTCTATACAAGATATAGTTACGAAATTAGAGGTCGCTTGTACCGTATCGGAACGAGCTACTTTGTTTAACATCAGTAATCGTACGCTATCTTGAGGTGCCCACAAGATTTCCAAATTGTGCTCTGCATCGTCAGACCACTAGTTTCTTCCGAGATCACGGTTTCAAGGTGTATGAGAATACAGACGCTCTACAGAGATTTGAAGAAACCTCAGTTTCGCAATTACTTCACATAATATGAAATAAGTTCTCCTCTTGGTTCTGTTTGAACTAAAAGTCAAATCATCTGTGAAGAGTCACAAAAGGAATCAATGTTTACAGTTTTCGGGTGCGAGTTGATCCAATGTTTGAAATGGAGGAGCAGTTGGGTCGGTTGCACAGGCACGCTGAGTACTCCACTCGTTTGCACTTGGGTATTCGTTATAACATTACAGTGAACTCGTCATTGGATGTCAACCGAGCAACAAATCCATGAGGAAGAATGTGTGTATCAAATCCACCAGGAGCCATCTGAGTAACAAATCAATCAGCGATATTCCAACCCTGCTACAGCTGTCCAAGTCAACTGTTGCTTATGAGAGTGTTTCGTGAAAACGCGAAGGCAAACCGTGACCAGACCCCCCCTAGCTGACGGACAGAGACCGCCGAGCACTGCGTGGTGTTTGTAAAAAAATCACATTAAATCAGTCCAAGAAATTATTCATGATTTCCAAAGAGCTACCAGCAGCCCACCTAGCACAGTGTTTGAGCGTTCGGGGCTAAAAGGAATGGTGTACAGAGATGGAACAGCTCCTCATAAGTCACATATTTCTGTATTAAATACTAAGCGATGTTTGAGGTAGAGTAAAAAGCGACGCCGCTGTGTGGTTGGTGACTGTAAATGGGTGATTTTCAGTGCCGAATCACGCTTATCCTGTGACAATCCGGAGGGGGGGGGGGGTTGGGTTTGATGAAGCTCTGGAGGATGTTACCTGCCATAGTGTGTAGCGACAACAGTGAAATGCGGAGGAGGTGCTGTTACGGTGTGAGTGGCGTTTTTCGTGGTTAGGGTGTCGTCCTCTTATTGCACATAAAGGCAAAATGCGGAAGAACATGAACACACTTTACAGCACTGTGCTCTGCGTACTGTAGAGCAACAGTTCAGAGGTTATGACAGTATGAGCATGACAATGCACCCTGTCGTGAAGCAGCACCTACGAGGCAACGGTTTTTGGACAATAACGTTCCCTTAATGGACTGACCTGCCTTAGGTCCGACGTGGACACCTCTTGGAAGAGTTCGAACGCCAATTTCACCCCAGACTCCATCGTCCAACATAGCTGCCTTCTCTGGATCCGGCTCGTGAGGAAGAATGGGCTGCCATTTCTCCACATACATTCAGATACCTCAACGAAACTGTCCTTAGCATAATTCGAGTTGTCATAAAGGCGATGGGTGAACACACCCCTTATCGATGTCCACTAATATGTCTCCATACGCTTTTGATCAGACAGTGTATGTGCTAAACCGCTCCACGAGATTCCAGAGACGGTGCCAATCCAGATAGTGCACAGTGAGGAGATTACGGAATCGTATTCGGGAAGACTGCGGTTCCCCCCCTCCCTCCCCCCTCCCCCCACCCACCTCCCCTCCGGACATCTCGAATTAGGATTTTAGGATTTCCGTGATTTACCTATCTCGCTTGAAGCGAATGCCGTGATCATTCCTTTGAAAGGACACTGCCAATTTCTTTCGTATCCTTCCAGTCTGAGTCAGGTGCGTCTCTAAAGATCTCGTGGTCGACGTGATATTAAACACAGTTTTCCTTTATTCCTTCTTCCAGACACTGCCCAGCTGATGATGTTCGGGAAACACAAACGTTACAACATTTTATTATTAGCAGCTGATTTGGTGATTTGATTAGCCTGTATCTTAAAATATCATCAGCTGTGGCAATGAAAATATACGGAACAAGCTTATAGTTATTTAAATGAGTGTAGCTTCTACATGGAAACAGTTGTCCACCAGTCAATTCGCATTCGTCTAAATCTTCCCAATTAGTTTGAGACTACAGATTATGAGGGGTATAATTGTAAGAACTAACCTGACGCTTAATAATAGAACAATGAAAACACACAGAGTCTTGCATAGCGAAAAAGGAGAAGCTCAAAGAAAGGCGTTCAGTAGAAAATTTTGTATCTCACAGTGTATTCCATATTAGCTCTTACCTCATCGTACAACACAGAAAGTGATTCTAAAAATATTTTTAAGTTGTTGTGTTCATTCTATTTTTTTTTTTTTACTATTAACACGTTTCACTAGAAATGTGTGTTCTATATGTTGTATGTTACAAGTATTATCTAAATTCTGTTTCGTTTCGTTCCTATGAATTTACAAGATAAGGATCAATGCTCAGCCATCTTTTCTTAGCCTACGTATCAGCCTCCAATCCTCGCGTTGCTTATGGCTGTCCGTTTGTTTCGTTCTGCTAATTGTATCTAGGGTCAATAATTCACTGCTACGGAAACGTTTGACGCTGACAGTCAGCGCGGTGGCTAATAGGAACGACCGCAAAGGCATTTACCATTTACGGTTGTTGCCATCAAGCACTACGCTGAAAGCCAACTTACTAGTAGTTTGCGCGGACAGTATCTGATTCCATTAGCCGTAGAAGGAATTCTCATTTCGGCTATTTTGACAGCTAGGAGAGGAGAGGAGGTGGCGTAAAGTTCCTGGTTACTGGCCTAAACGCCAGAGGCGTGCATTAAATTCGAAAGCCCCCGAAGAGGCCAGGCATGTGACGCTGTTAATGTTGATGCATCCACCGGATGGGCACGTAAAACTTGACGGTCCCCTCGGTGCTACTCGAGTGGAATAGGCTTGGTGTCGACACTACGTTTCATCCTCTCCCTCCTTTTCATAAACTACACAAACGCGACGCTACACCTCACTACAGTCCACGCACACCCATCACAACTAGATCTGAACCATTATTCTCACTTCGCTAAGGAAACACGGGGAATGAATTTGAATTAAGAAAAGGTGACCTATTTCTCTCGAACAACCTTGAATATTTTACTGGTATCTTTACCCGATTCCGAGATACAAAGGTGCGAAGTTACCCTAAATAATAAATAGTCGCAGCAAATTGCTCAAATTTTAACATTATTCAAAAAAATAGTGTCGGCGGCAATAGAGAGAGATTTATACCAAATAAATTAACAAACGAAGGAGCTAATGATCCTTGGTACATAAAACGGTTCAGAAAACTGTTGCAGAAACAACGAAAAAAGCGTGTCAAATTTAAACGAACGCCAAATTTCCGACATTGGCGATCTTTTACAGAAGCTCGAAATTTAGCGCGAACTTCAATGCGGGATGCTTATAATAGTTTCCACAACGACACTTTGTCTCGAGACCCGGCAGAAAATCCAAAGAGCTTTTGCTCCTACTATGTAAAGTATGCTAGCGGCAAGACACAATCGATGCTTCTTCTGCGCGATAGCAATCGAAATACTATCGACGATAGTCTTACCAAAGCAGAGTTATTAAACACAGCCTTCCGAAATTCCTTCACCAAAGAAGACGAAGTAAATATTCCAGAATTCAAATCAAAAACAGCTGCTCCCACGAGGAACGATCGAACAGAACCGCTAGCTAGGTGAAAGAACCGTACCCAAAGACTGGAAAGTTGCACAGGTCACACCACCATTCAAGAAACGTAGTTAGTGTACTCCACTAAATTAGAAGCCCACATCATCAACGTCGATATGCAGCAGGATTTTGGAACATATGTTGTGATCGAACATTATGAACAACCTCGAAGATAACGGTCTATTGACACACAGTCAACACAGATTTAGAAACCGACTTTCTTCAAAAACACAACTAGCTCTTTACTCACACGAAGTGTTCAGCGCTGTTGACAGGGATTTCAAATTGATTCCGTGTTTCTATACATCCAGAAGACTTTGACACTGTACCACACAAGCGGCTTGTGGTGAAATTACATGTCTATGGAAAATCGTCCCTGTTATATAACTGGATTGGTGATTTCCTGTCGGAGAGGTCATAGTTCGTAGAGTGATTTCTGACGTTTGCCAAAGTAGTGAAACAGGCCCCCTGCTGTTCCTTATCTATATAAACGATTTAGGAGACAATACAAACAACCATCTTAGGTTCTTTGAAGATAACGCTGTCGTTTATTGGCTAGTAAAGTCGTCAGAAGATCAAAACAAACCGCAAAACGATTTAGAGAAGATATGTGTAGTGTGCTATAAGGCAATTGGCCCTAAATAATGAAAAATGTGAGGTCCTCCACATAAGTGCTAAAAGGAATCCGTTAAACCCCGATTACATAATAAATCAGTCAAATATAAATACCTAGGAATTACAATTACGAACTTATGTTGGAAAGAGCACACAGAAAATGTTGTTGGGAAGGTAAACCAAAGATTGCGTTTTATTGGCAGAACACTTAGAAAATGTAACAGATCTCCTAAAGAGACTGCCTGCACTACACTTATCCGTCCTCTTTTGGAGTACTGCTGCGCGGTCTGGGATAACCAGAGGATAGGATTAACGGAGTACATCGACAAAGTTCAAAGAAGAGAAGCATGTTTTATATTATACCGAAACAGGAGAGAGAGTGTCACGGACGTGATACAGGATTTGGAGTAGACGTTTCTAAAACAAAGGCGTTTTTCACTGCGGCGGAATCTTCTCACGAAATTTCAATTACCAACTTTCTCCTCCGAATGCGAAAATATTTTTTTGACATCAACCTACATAGAAAGAAACGATTATCATAATAAAATAAGGGAAATTAGAGCCCGTACGGAAAGATATGTGTTTTTTTTTTCCGCGTGCTGTTCGCAAGTGGAATAATAGATCGTTATTGTGAAGGTGGTTCGAAGAACCCTCTACCAGGCACTTATGTGCGTAGAGTATCTATGCAGATGTAGATTATATTCTCTAGGCATTTATCTATAAGTGCCGTTTTCCGTTTCCAAAAATCTTCATTAGCCCATCGGCATTTTGTTAGGAAACCCCCGAACAAGCGATAACTATCATTTTACCGTATCGAAACCTGGCCGCGGGTCCCAAGACGGTTGGGCACAGCAAATGGCTGAAATTTTTTGAGACATATGTAGTGGCGGAACAAAAGACTGGTGCATTCAACAGCAGAACGAGAAACCAATGTTGGAAGATGTTAGTAAGTGGAGCCATCAGACGTCCACTTGTGAGGTTTGCAAACACATTCCCTCAGGCAAAATGTATAGCCACTCGTGTGCCTGCAAATTTTCAGGCTTTGCCCTCACCATGGAAAAATTTCCAGAATTTCCGACAAACAAGTCTGGGCGTGGGGACGGAAGGACACTCATTTCCCGTTTCCATATACACGTATCGCATGGCAGATACACTTTTATAATGGGAGCTGGTGAAGGAACATCCAAATTCCTGACTGGAAGACCAGTTAGGCTCACTCTGGGATTGGCTTAAAAAGACTGTGCCGCTTGCCTTTCTGAGGCCTGAAAGCAGGCTATCAAAATTGAGAGAGGCGTTCGTTTTCCGATTAAACTTCTCCTTGCAGATTTTACTCTGGACTGCAAACCCGTGTGCGTGTTTCTCTAGACTTGGGTCTTCTTCAAAGTCTGAAGTCTCACTTTGGAGCATACTCGCATCCGCGACCACCAGCCAGGAGTAGATGAGATCCGCGATTCGCAATCACGTCACATCAGCTCACCGTTACAACAGGTAGCAGCGGCTGTAGTTGGCCTCAGCGCCACTTACTCCCAGCGACGTTGACGGTAGTCACGACAAGAACCGCATTTGCAGTGTGCACTCGCAACTTCAGAATTTCCGATATGGTAACCAGAGCAGTTTATTCGCGGTTTCTATTTCTAGTCTTCATACCTTGATCTACGCGTCTCACGCACTAGGAAGCATATTTTTCTGCAACGTAATTCTTGCTTGAAAACGGATATTTTCCATAACCACTTACGGTTCGTTTCGTCATCGAGTTAAATTCATTGGAACTCACCCGTATGGTGATGATTCTTTTCGATTCTTCGTTTACACATTGATCCGTTGTGCGCTCTGCTCGGATTTATACTCCTTTTTATGGATAATTACTTAATTTTGCAGTCACGGTCGAAAACGAACTTCGTGTCCTTCATGTGTCTGAGCACCATCTCAATCGTTTGTCCAACATCATGCTGATGCGACCTTAACAACCATTCGTTTTCATGGCATTGTTCTGCTTTGATGTGTCAATTCGTGCGTTGTCTTATAACCTCGACGTTTATGTATCCTGAATAATGTTGCAAATTGTTTGAGTTAACATTATTTTACCAGATGAAACTCTTTCATTCAGCAACCGTTAAAATAAATTGACCAACTCAAAAGCCCTGTTTTCAAACAACTTACGGGAATTCAGCCAGGTAATATTAACAGCGACAGCCGATATTTTGGCGGGATCACACCCAGCCATTTTCAAGGCCATACCTGGCTGAATTCCCGTAAGTTGTTTGAAAATTGTTTAAGCCAGAATAAACTTAGGTATCTCAGAAACCCTGGTCTCGCAACCACTGGCGAGTTCCCCTGAAGAGTTCGGTAACTTATCAAGTAACGTTTTCCGATGCGTGCGGCAGTTGTTTTTTCAAACAGCATGTTGGTTTCATGGCGGTAATGTACCATTTTATATGATCTTGGGTGACAGATTTCGCACCAGTCTAATCTGCACACCCAAGGAGTCCCTGATGAGCAAGAGGTCGTGTTCATAGCACACCCAGCTTCTGGCAATATTGTGCGAGCTGTGTGAGAGCGATATGGCAACGCTGTGTCCCTCTACTTGTGTAGACCGGTGTGTTCATCCCTTCCAGATCACGTGAGTTTTGGGAGCGCCATCAGTGGTGTTTTTGTTGCGTTACGGAAATCGAACAGCGAAATTTAGAGCAACGTTATGCAATCGAATTTTGTGTTAAACTTCTGGAATCCGCGAGTGTGATCTTCGAAAAGCTGAAACTGGCTCTTGGGGAACATTCCTTATCAAGAGTGTAAGGTGTCAGGCAAATCCAACACCTTCCATGAAAACCCTGACATAATAAGCAAATCTACTAGTATGTCACATAGCTTCGAATAAATCGTGACATTAAATTAACCAAAGTAATACGAGTAACGAGTGACCAAAGGGAATATTCGTTCACATTTTTGTTGAACGCAGTTGGTTTTTACCATCCTGTATTAAAACATTTCTTTTTATCAATAGTGCAATTTATAAACGATGTTTTGTGAGTAGAATAAAATTTCCAGTGGTAAAGTTAACTGCTTTTTCGACGTTATTTTACCAGCTAACTAAAAATAGGAAAGCCTTGAACCCTTTCCACTAAATTTAGTTAGTATTAAGATTCTTTTACAGGGAGTGCAGTGGAGCTGACGCTGAGATCATTTAGTATTTGGTTATATCATCGCTAGTCTCACTGAACTCTTCTGAATTCTACATGTCATGTGTGGTCTGGCGTCTCCTTACCAGCAACAGGTTCCAGGTTCAAACTAGTTAATTCCCTAAAAAACATGCTCAGAGCGTCGTTGCGCGAAAGTGGTAGGGAGACACGATATAGAACAAACAGACACCACCATGAATGTTTAGAAAATGGCGACCCTGCCAGGATGGTAAAATACCATAATTGAAGGTCGACCACAAGCCTAATTAGGTCAGAAAAATATCCTGCTACAAAATTTTCGTTGAAAAAAATTTTTTTTCTTAAAGTTATACATAGTCGAAAACAGGAGCTGCAGCGATAGATAGTAAGAAAGTATTCAAGAAAAAGTGAGAATTCTATCAGTGACAATTGCATAATTAAATTATGAGTTTTGAAAATTGTTAGAATTAAGTTTTCTTTCCAATGCAAGCGCACAGGTGGCGGATACATCGTTGACAAGTTGGTTCTGACCCAACAAGTAAGTGAATGGATTGTCAGTCTTGGTAGTGTCAAGTCGTGTGAACAAAAAGTTTATGAAACGCGTGAGATCGTATGAGCGCGTGTTGACGCGAAGTAGGGCGCGTGAATTGCTTTTAAAACAGAAAATAAGGGATTCGGAAAGATTAGCAATGGCATATCGAGACTTTGACCGAATTGATGTAGGGACCCAGCATGAAAATGGACAGAGAATAGAGGACAGTACAACAGAGGATGCAGTATCGCGAGAAATAGGACAGATATCGCACCATAACGAGGATAATGTACGCCAAGGCACAGAAAACCTAGGTCAGCATACGACAGAGGAGCAGCAAAGTAGAGAGACAGTCGATGAGGATTCTAACTTGCGTCTTGAATACGTAGAACCCATAGTACAAGTAATCAGAGCTCCCTCACCACAGAGTACAAGGAATGCGAGCAGAAACGTGTCACAACACAGGTCAATGCATTCGGTTGCGGACCAACACTTGGGCGAAAACACAGATCGTAGGCCGTCGGAAGAAAACACAATAGGACCCACCAGTCTAGCAGAATTATTACAACAAATTACGGAAACTATGACAAGACAAAATAAAGAAATTTCGAACCAAATTCAAATTCCGAATGCAGAAACCACGAGACAAATGCGTGAGATTAAAGAACAAAACAAAGAAATTCAATTACACCTAAGTCATATTGAAGACGAGGCAAAAGAATCTCGAGAAGTGATAGGACACTTAATAACAGGTCACAATCAATTGAGAACAGACATCGACAAGGTACAAGCGGACGTACAAACATTGCGTAATGACATTCAGGACGAGATCAAAACATTACGTAACAACACCCAGGGAGAAGTCAAGAAACTAAAGAAACAGATAAACGTAATTACTAGACAAGCAGCAGGTACAGCGCGTGAAATTGTTGAAAAAAGTGTGTTACACAAACGTATCACAAAAGCAGCGCTGAAAAGATATGATAACCGCATAGTCAAAATAGAAGCACAAACGAAGCGACAATTTCAGAAATTGCGAACAGAGTTGTTGCAAACCATTGGAGAGCGTAGTGAACAGGATCGAACAAGCACAGAGTCTGCAACCACATCCGTATCTGTAACAGCACCGGAAAAACAAACAATTAAATAAGATATTACGCATTTGCGATTCCAATCACAGGCGGAAAGTAACATACGTGAAATCAGACAGCGTGCACCGCGGGTACGCGAAAGTTACAGTGGACAATATCCAATGGGTCTACCACAACCGTAAAGAACGACGGGAGAAATGATCAGAAACAAAAGTGGTGAAGAATCGCGAATTTCATATGGAACTATGACGAAGTACGACAACGATCATTTCCTCACAGTCAGAAAATTTCAACACTTTCGAGATGGAAACTCATTACATCTAAGAACTTTTATTGATCAATTCCGAGTAGGATTACCAGAGCATTGGACGCTAGCACACAAATTAGACTTTATATGTGCACACATGTCAGGAACAGTCGCAGAAACCATGCAGAATGTTGCAGCGACATGCCGATCGTACGAAGATTTCAGAGAGAAGTTTCTCTCACGATATTGGTCCAGCGAAGCACAGAACAGAGTGAAGTACGAATTATTGCAGAACCCATATTTTGAAAATTCTGGAGAGAAGAGTCCCGTGAAATTTTTCGAAGCAATGGCAAACAAAAATCAATTCTTAGAAGTACCATACAGTGACGGAGAGTTGATTAAATTATGCGCGATGAAGCTACCATTAAAATACCAGCAATCATTAGTAGGTCGCGGAGGCAATGACGTCGAAGCATTTAAAGGCATTCTAAGGGAACCAGAGTTCATATTTTCGGAAGATGACGCAAGAAATAGAAGAAGCGCACGTG
This sequence comes from Schistocerca gregaria, assembly GCF_023897955.1. Lineage (NCBI taxonomy): Eukaryota > Metazoa > Arthropoda > Insecta > Orthoptera > Acrididae > Schistocerca > Schistocerca gregaria. Next base: position 429,035,953 of record NC_064922.1, read on the forward strand.
AAAACGAAAGCAAAAATCAGTGGAATCCACAAGACACAGTACGAAGAAACAATAATTACGAACCACGTGATAACTTCGCACCAAGAAACGACAATAGATTTCAACAAAGAACGGGTTATGGATTCAGAAGAGAATATGGCAATAACTATAATTCACTCAGGAACGGCAACAACTATTACAGAGGGAATAACAACAACCGGAACGGGTACTGGAGAACCAATAGACCGACAAATTATCAACAAAGAAACCACTATCAACAAGCTGAACAAGAAAAGCGAAAGCAGATAGAAGAGGTGGAAGTAAGTCCACCAAATCCCAATAAAAGTTCGAGTTGACAGCTAAGCGCCCATGCCAAAGAGAATGACGCACCAACCCAGGACAATTGCAGCACCTTGAACAGAGAAGTAAAAATCTTATCACGAGAAGAGAAGAAGGAAGAAACAAATCCGCAGGGACCAGATGAAAACGAAGACAAGAAAATAAGAATATCGTGTTGGGACGAAATTAATTGGGAGAATACTGACGAGGAAGATGAATTACCAGAGGCATGCACAACGAATGTAGGAGGAAAGGACGAAGTAACGAGTATTGCAGAGCTATGTGAGATGAAAACCAGGGAAAGCAAATTCAATGAGGATAATGCGCAGTCGACAGAAGTTGAAAATAAGTTACGAGTGGGCACACAACCCAACGTATATAATGAAGGAAGTTATGAAGCGATAATTAGAGCATTTAGATGCGATTATGTGGAAGTAGCGACGAAGAAGGAGAAGATAGACGAGGATGAGGAAAAAGTAGGCGATGTAGAAGAAAGCGTAAATGAAGGAAGAAATAGAGAAGAGGAAATAAAAGAGAGAGAAGTAGCAGTCGAAGCTTATCCTACAGAAAGTTCGAATTCACAAGGGAAATTCCTAAAAAGACTCATGTATAATTCAGTGGAGGATTCGTTGATGCAAGAAGAAGAAGAACAGAACCAACCCTTTCAAATTCAACCAATTGTGAAGGCCATGGTAAATCATATCCCAGTCAATATTGTAATTGATAGCGGAAGTCAACTGACTGCGATCTCAGAAAATTTATTCATGCAGTGTAATGCCAATGAGGAATTGCCAGTTCTGAAAACACGTAAGATTAAAGTACGACGTCCTATTAGAAACAATGCTGCGGAAGTTACGAGACAATCAAGGTTAACTCTTTCGTGCAAAGGTCAAAAGATCGAAGCCAACTTCGTGATAATACCTAAACTAACTGTAGATTTGATTATAGGTGCAGATTTTTTAAATGAGAGACGAGCGAAAATAGATATGGAGAAAGGTAGCGTAACATTCGGGAATATTACACTTCTCTTTGAGCAAAAGCTAAAATTAGAAGAAATACCAGTTATAAACAAACAATTAAGAATGACGCTAGATAAAGAGAATGAAGAATTAGAATGGTATGCACAAAAGGGTGAATCGCCTCAACTCACGTTAGAAGTCCATAAAGAAATCAACAAAAAATTGCAAGAAGTTCAAGGTATTTCGGAACACAGTAAATGAGAATTAGAGGATATTTTACGAGATAACACCACCATGAATGTTTAGAAGAGCATAAGCTTTTAGCTGGCACAAATCAGTTTTTGAAGGCCGAGAACACGTTGAAGGCTAATCTCTCTCAGGGAAACCTTCAGAAGCCGGCGAAAACGTAGAATGCGTGTCTGATCTTGTGAGATCAGACCAACGGTTAACAATAACGATGATGGGTGACCTGTTGAACTCGAACACTTTCACCTTAAATCAGATTTTGACGGAAGAGTTGCACATGTGAAAGGTTTGAGCCAAAATAGTGCCGAAAAGTCTCACAACGGAGCAGAGGGACAATGGAAGGAAACGTGTGAGTTGATCTTCTTGAAAGGATTGACAATGACCATGAATTGTTCAGTCGTTCTCACAGGTGATGAATTCTGGAGTTTTTAGCACGATCCTGAGGCAAAACGGAAAAGTGTGGATTGGTATACTGACAGATCTCCTCGACAAAACTCAAATGAGCAAATCAACGATCAAAATATTGCCGATTTGCTTTTTTGACAGTGGGTATCTAGTGCATAAAGATTTCTTGAAAGGCTCAAGGAAGGGGTGAGTCAGGTGAGAACGGACGTTGCAGACAAGTGGATGCTGCGTCATGACAACGCCCCATGTCACACTACCACTTTGCCACTTCCATCACGGGATTTTTACCTGTTTCACAGCCCGCTGTTCTGAGTCTTCTGACTTCCTTCATTTCCAGAAATTGAAAAAGTCTTAAAAAGGATATCATTATGGATCTCTGGAGAACATTCAAAAGAATTTGACCGATATTAAAGGTCCTATCAGTTGAAGCCTTTCTGCACTGCTTCCAAGACTGTCAACAACGACTCAGCCGATGTAAAGCTGCCGAATAGAACTGCTTTAAAGAGGACTATATTGTTGTCTGAAAAAAAAAATAACTTTGCTAGATAAAAAGTCAAACTCATTACTTTTCTCATTGACCTCGTATGTCACACCCTAAATATTTGAATTGAGCTGCTGGTCTATCGGTTTATTGTTGATGACCATTTTTGTTCGTACTTAGAGAACCCTTACAATGCCATGGTTTTAGGTTTATATATAGATGTAGTCAGATTGTAGGCTGAGCTTATTTCATTCACCTCACGTAATTCAATTTGTAATTTATCTTCGCTGTGTTATATGATAACTTCGTCATCTACAAATAACATCGTATTAATAGATTTATTTCGCCCAGTATTTATACCTGATGGTATTCTAACTTTTTTCCATCCTCCGATCATGTCACCTACAGCGGAAAATGCTCCTATCGGGGCACAAAAAGGCGAATACTCTCCTGTTTAAAAGACTCTGAATTAAATATAGGGTACTAGTTGTCTCATTCTTACTTCCTCAGCACCTTTAAAAATTTTCCTAAGTATTTAGGCATGCGAACATATTCATGCTCTTTTTAAAATGCAGCTCACCTCTCATTCCCACGTGCACAGCCTAACAGTATATTCACCCATGTATAAATTTATACTTAAAATTCCCAGCTGCTTCCAGCTGCTTCAAGATGCGCTTGTGTGAACCCCATTGCGTACGGATTTGATTGCACGGTGCATCTTCGTTATTTAAGAGAAACAAAACGGAAACGGCTAACCTATTTCCATTTGGACGTACACATTGACACATACAATATACAAAATAGTTTTTACCTGCAGACGATATAGCCCTGAACAGCATAAGTGTGTACCCAGCGAATGGCACGGGAGGGCAGCTGGCTTCATCCAACCCTACTCTTTCCTCCACCTCTCCTAGAAGGAAAATTATGATTGTGAAGCTATCTCGCTTCCTGTCCGCCATAGAGAGAGGCGAATCAATTCAGCTTCCAGTAGCGATGTAGTTTCAAATGAACATGAAACAAAGTTATTGATATAGTGTAAACGCGCCTGATAGTTTACAAATCATATAATTGTGGGCCGGCCGTTGTGGCCGAGCGGTTCTAGGCGCTTCAGTCTGGAACAGCGCGACCGCTACGATACCTGGTTCGAATTCTGCATCGGGCATGGATGTGTGTGATGTCCTTATGTTAGTTAGGTTTAAGTTGTTCTAAGTTCTAGGGGACTTATGACCACAGATGTTAAAATCCCATAGTGCTCAGAGCCATTTGAACCATGTAATTGTGAGGCAGTCATTCTTATGAGATAATGGGGTGGTGTCGGGAAGGCTGAGAATGTGAGAATGTGTCTTCAAATGTTGTTATGTATTGTCGTTACGATGTTGAAATACATCTCATTGACTGTGGAGTTGTAGAATACAGTCTGCGTGGGACACATGAAAGTATTTTTGACATCGGATACTATGTTGCACTAATTACGTAAAGCGCTGTCTGTACATCAGACGTTTTACATACGATGCATGTATTCCAAGCTTCTTTTGTCTCGCATTTCCTGCTAACGGCGACTGCCTCACACCCTATTAGAACTGCCAATAAGACAGCTTGCAGCCAAATTCCCTAAATTTCACTAGAGAACTTGTTTTGTAACAGCACGTAAATATTCACAATGTTACTACAGTGTGGCTGACACGCAGTTTGAATCAAGATATCGATTATCGACACAGCATTGACGTTTTTGGGTAATAATAGCTACGTAATCATTTATTTACCACTGGCGCGATTTACAAGTCTTGTATTAAACTAATGTTAACGCTAGTGAAAAATTTTGAGCTTTTAAGTTCTGTTTTTTCATTCACTGTGCTACGGAGGAATATTACTATTCTGGAATAGCGTTGTCTGTCCTATTAGGCTGCCTGTGAACTTTTGAAGACAGCTGCTGGTTCTGTTTAGACGTGCGGGTCGTATTCAAAAACTAAGGTCCGTTTGGTTGTAAAAAGATAAGCTCGTGATAAAATGTTTTTATTGACAGTAATATTTTACTACATCACATCTATACACTTGCTGTGACACTGCACCAGCTTTTTTAACGCCTCTGCATCGAAGACTGCCGCCTGGGAACTGAACCAGTTGGTAACGGCAGCCTTGAGTTGTTCGTCGTTTAGAAATCAGTTTCGACCCAGCCACTTTTTCAAATGCAAGAAGAGGAAATAGTCGCTTCGTGCAAGGTCGGGACTGTAAGGAGTCTGATCAAAAAGTTCCCAACGAAAATCTTCAATCTTCTCCTTGGTTTTTGGCAGAGGTGTCGGGGCGTGCATGAAGGAGGATTATGCCACACAACAGATTCCCGTGGCGTCGATTTTCCATCGTACCTCTCAGTTTGGTTGGTCTTTCATAGTATGCGTCAACTGTAATTGTTAACCCACGATTCGTGAAATCATTCAAAAGAACGCCTTTTCGTCCAAAAAAAAAAAAAAAAAAAAAAAAACAGTAGCCATCACTTTTTGATTCGAGGACGGAAAATGTCTAAACTTTTTGGTTTGCGTGAACTTGAATGGCGCCACTGCGATGACTGTTGTGTGTACTGTGCTTTGATGTACGGTATCAACGGCCTGTCGCCCATAACAGAATAGGAAAACAAATCATCTCCATCTCGTCTATGGTGCTCGGACACTATGCATTCTATGCTATTTGTGCTGCTCAGTGAGCATTTTTGAAACCCATCTAGCACACATTCTGTGGTATCAAGCTGTTCAGTGACAATCCTGTACACAGAGGTTGTAGCATGTTTCCGAATTCATCAGCTAGACCACTAATCGTCAATCGCCGATCACTTAGCTTTTCGTTCAACTGATCAACGATGTCGTCGGTCCCGATACAGGACACGCCACTCCGCTGTTCATTGTGCGCGTTTGTGCGGCCATTTTATATTTCTCGAGACCATTTCAGAAGTTGTTTGACATTCATTATTTCAGGTCCATATACTAGGCATAACTAGCGATGGATTTCAGCAGCTGAAGATCCTTTTGCAGCAAAAGTCTAATCACACCGCGCACTCTACAACTGGCTGGATCTACGATTGTTTCGATCATTCCGATCTGCTCTCACCCACTGGCAAACGACTACTGAACCAAACCAACACTGCAGTAATTTCCTAAAGAGTCGGCATACAGCGCGTCATTCGTGAAACTTCATTCAGGCCTACCATCAAATATTGGTCACCTGACCTTAATTTTTGGATACGCCTCATACTTGTGTCAAGAAAATCAATGGTATTATTCTCTTAAAGCTCAAGTACGAATCTAATATTTTTATGTACATGTTTGTAGTTTCATCACATGTCCCACTGAATAAAATGATGATGTAATACACACACCTCTTGCAAAATTTGGTATTATTAGCGAAGTCATGTTTCAGTATTTAGTTCTCTACGTAAGATGTAGTAACAGGCAAGTATCACAAACTGGTAGGATTAATATGTTTGGATATTGATGAACATAGTTTTCAATAATATTTAGTGACGCTTTGTTTTGTTCCACTCTCTCCCCGTTATATGAAACTAATGAGACGCCCCGGTGTCTCAGGTTCTGAGAATGGTCTTCGTGTCACCTAAACTAAATTCGGGTGTAAATCGAAAAAGAAAAATACAAACTGTATCTTTTATTACAAGAAAATGAGAAGTTAATGACTTAAATCGCTGTGACAACAGTTACGAATATGACAGTTACACAGACGGAGCGTTGCTAGAGGACAGGAATATTCGTGAAATGAAAAACAGGTATGAAATCAACAAATGAAAGATAAAAAGCTTTATGAAATTTCACAAAGGAACAGCTGCTGTACGGATATTACAAAGATGTTGTATACAAACGAATTGTTGGTTACAAAACAAATAATAAATCCAAATTCAAGTACCATTCTAAGCTCAACCCCCATACGATTAGTCATCACCTTAAAAGAACACACAAGTCAGTTTGGAGCGTTGTAGATGGGATGGAAATGGTAGTATGCTGCCAAGTGACTTCTCATTGCTGACGAAGTCAAAGCAGTGAAGTGGTGTGTATTTGCTAGTCGATTGCATGGAATCGGCGCAGTAGTACAGATTGACATGGAGACTTTGCAAATTGACAGGAGCGAGATACCGTCTTTGAATGTACCCATGACCACTGTGTGATTGAAGTAGCCAGGTCTGCTGGTACATCAGCGCGACTGTCCAACATTTCTACAAGGAATAGTAAACCGTTCGCAGCCATATAACATGACGTAAGAACAGTGTTCATAAAACGATCATAACCGTCGGGATCCAGAAACGAGTTTCACGTATTGTAAGTGGTAACCGGTTTCAAACCCGACAGGATTTGTTGCTGTCATTGAATGCACGTCCAACTAAGCTACTTTCTGAGCGAACACTGGAAAAGGAATTGCAGGAAATGGACATTTGCCGTAGGGTGCTTCACAAAAGGCCACTGCTTGCAACAGAAAAATGCAAAAACTGGGCAGTAGCTGAGCAGAGGCATGCGGTGCGGTCCGACAAGTCCCGAATTTGTCTGTTTTCAAATTATGCGAGGAGTTGAGTGCACCTACGGCCTAGTGAGGCATTTAACCCGCTTTGGGGCGGTAATCTATAAGGAGGAGCCAAATGAAAACCGAACACCGCCCTCAGAGGGACCATGGAATAGGTCCATTCAAATGTAATGACCACACGCGTTAAGGCATTTATTCCACTTGGAGACGGGACGACCAATTCATGGTTCGTAGAGAGCGGTCGGCCGCTAACGGATCCACAACCGCACCCAATGTTGCCCTTGCTGATCTGACTGAACCCGACGTCCACGCACGTCTTTCTTCAGGTCGCCAAAGATGCGAAAACCTCACTGTGAAAGATCCCGGCTGTAGGGAGGATAATATTTTACAAAGTGTTCTTACAGATCTTGCTCTTTCCACCGCCACCAGCCACCATCATGTTGCTTTCGGACTGAATGTGGTCAAGTGATGTTCAGGGGTGATTTTCGTATCACGTCGTGGGCCTACTCATACAGGTTGATATGAACAAGAACCAGGTTGTTTACTCCTCCGATTACGCGACGAAGTGTGGCCTTTACTTCGACATTTTCATGATGAGTATTCTGTTGCCAGCTCCGTGTGTCAAAACTACAACAGTCTTGTCCACAGGACATCATTCATCCGTTCCTGACTTCACGAGCTCTCAGACTCTCTGTCGCACTTCGAATGGTCTGCTATCTCATCTGCACGAGTGGGACTGGGTGGAACAGCAGAGGAAACGTAGGAATCAACTTCCTGGCTCTCTTCCTCGCCGAATTGAGGCCGATATCAGGGATAGTGGCGGTTTTACGCGGTGTGTGCGTGAACTCTCTAGCTGGGTGACTAACATTTTGTCCGCTGTGCTTACAACAGACTACAACATTTCACGGCAGAGAAATAAAATTCCCTATAGAGGAAGAATGTGAAATGAGCACGTTGTCACTACAAATTCTGAAGGTTATCTCGAAACTAAAAACTGTCTATCACAAGAACGGGAAAGGTTGCACAAGCTTCGCTAACAATGGCTACCTTAAGGAGGTCATTTTACTCGACGTCTATTGCTCCTCGCGAGTCTTTTTTTTTTTTGTTTTTTTCAAGCACTTATTGATATATAAACAACACCTATTCAGAAAATATCGCTCTTGTGCAACACAGCTAGCTACTTATTCCCATGAAGTAATGAGTGCTGACGACAAGGAATCACAGCTCGATTCCATATTCCTAGATTTCCAGAAGGCTTTTGATACCGTTCCTCACAAGCTACTATTAATCAAATTGAGTGCGTATGGGAATATCGTTTCAGTTGTGTGACTGGATTCGTGATTTCCTCTCAGAGAGGTCACAGTTCGTAGTGATGTACGGTGAATCACCGAGTAGAATAGAAGTGATATCTGGCGTTCCGCAAAGTAGTGTCATAGGCCCTCTGCTGTTCCTGATTTCCATAAATGATCTAGGTGACAATCTGAGCAGCCCCCTTGGATTGTTTGCAGATGACGCTGTAATTTACCGTATAGTAAAATCATCAGACGATCAATTCCAATTACAAAATGATCTAGAGAGAATTTCTGTATGGAGCGAAAAGTGGCCATTGGCACTAAAAAAGAAAGTGAGAGGACATCCACATGGGCACTAAAAGAAATGGGATAAATTTTCGGTATACGATAAATCGCTCAAATCGAACGCCTGTCAATTCGTCTAAATACCTAGGAATTACAATTACGAGCAACTTACATTGGAAACACCACACAGATTATATTGTGGGTAAGGCGAAACAATGATTGCGGTTTGTTGGCAAAACACTTAGATGATGCGACAAACCCACTAAAGAGACGGCCTACATTACACTTGTCCGTCTTCTGCTGGAATAGTGCTGCGCGGTATGGGATCCTTACCATTTGGGGTTGATGGCGGACATCAAAAAAGTGCAAAGAAGGACAGCTCGTTTCGTGTTATACCGCAATAGGGGTGAGAGTGTCACTGATATGATACGTGAGTTGGGGTGGCAGTCACTGAAACAAAGGCGGTTTTCTTTGCGGCGAGATCTATTTACGAAATTTCAATCACCAGCTTTCTCTTCCGAACGCGAAAATATTTTGTTGACTCACACCTACGTAGGGAGAAATGATCATCATAATAAAATAAGAGAAATCAGAGATCGAAAGGAAAGATTTAGTTGTTCCTTTGTCCCACGCGCCATTCGAGAGTGGGTTCGATGAACCCCCTGCCAGGCACTTAAGAGTGAACTGCGGAGTAACCATGTAGAGGTAGATGTAGAGCACAAATTTAATTACGAAACTGCTAGTTATTGCACACTGCCCTTCACAAGTATATCTATCGTCGGTTCATTGATTCACGGGCGTCGCGTCGGATAATGTTGTGGAAGCTGCACAACATTTCAACGAGACACCTACTCGTCATCTTCAGGTCCTTACTGACATGTTGCTGCAGTGGCTCGCGAATATGTACTCTGACTCTCTAGAAAAGCGCAGGCGCCAAAGGATGTGATTGTAATGTTATCGTAGACGAATTATGGAGCACGGCGACATCCAGTGCCCCCTGCCGGAGAAACGGGCCACGGTCTTCGTAAGCGCGTCGCGGGAAAAGGGCAGCCGCAAATCGCGGCCCAGTGCGCGCGCGGGCAGAGCGTTGGCTCTCAGCTTAAGTGTGCGGACACCGATTCTCTGTCTGTGGTGACCCGGATTAGTTCGTCTGCGGCAGATGATGCCTTAGTACCGCCAACGCTGGTCCCCACGGCTTGCTTTTCTAGCGAGTCATCTTATATATTGGCGAGCCACTCCAGCAACGCGTCAGTAGAAACCTGATGACGAGCAGCTGTCTCGTTGAAATATTGTGCTGCTGTCACATCATCATCCGACGCGACATCTGTGAACCAATGAAGCAATTATTACGTCAGGAAAGTCTCAAACAGCACAAATCAATTGATTCCAACAAAGGATCGGTTTCAATTAAAAGTAATAATCATATGAATGCATGGTGTCTGTTCCACGCAGAACCCGCAGCTGTGAAACATATTATGGAAATTGAAGGTGGAGGGGGCAAAAAGGGAAGGAAAGGAAAGGACTAATAGTATCATATGCGTACTGACTTTATGCGGAATCATCATCGAGGACTAGTTAAAACGTGTGCTGGACCGGCACTCGAATCCGGGATCTCCTTCCTACAAGGCAGCTATATTAACCATTGCGCCAACCCGACATAGTGTTTACCGCTATCTGCACATGTCCGCAAGGCAGGCACCAAGCATTCCCATAACTGTTTCCCCTCTATGGGCAATGAATCCACCGCCTTCAGTGCGGATGCGCAGTTACGTTCGACCTTCACCGGGAATCTAAAATTAGCAAGTATGGAGGACATTAACGGCGACTGCGCATATGTGGCGATAGGCGCGACTGCGAGTCATCCGAGGAGCGTGCAGAGAAAGTCTGCGCGTTTCTGATACGGCGGTTGTTAAGAAAGTAACTTCCGATCTGTCGGGAAATGGAAACCGATGGGAAAATCCGGTAAAGATTTGCACAGATGTGTTGGGCAGTGTATCTAGTTCGCCCTTCGATTGTGTCGCGTCGTTCTTTTTAGTTTTGAGTGAACAGTGAGCACGCAAAGATGCGTAGGGAATAGCGTCTCCGCTGGCCGGAGTGGCCGAGTGGTTCTATGCGCTACAGTCTGGAACCGCGCGACCGTTACGGTCGCAGGTTCGAATCCTGCCTCGGGTATGGATGTGTGTGCTGTCCTTAGGTTAGTTAGGTTAAAGTTGTTCTGAGTTCTAGGGGACTGATGACCTCAGAAGTTAAGTTCCATAGTGCTCAGAGCCATTTTTGAATAGCGTCTCCCGCCAAGTATGAGGACCTGGTTAGAGATTTCGCCTGTGTCATGCAGCCCGCATAACACAACTGTCGAGCAGTTCCTACTTCATGCCAATTCTCTGCTGCACACTGAAGGGGTAATGAAGACGCTCCAGCAGCGTTCACGATGAAAAGTGTTTGATCACCCACAATACAGTCAGTAATTGGCTCCCCCTGAGTCTCATCTCTGCTCACAAGAACAGCTTGCTACGAAGACAAAGTTTTTTCACAGACAACGAGCTGCAGACCAGTGCAGATAACTGGCCGAAAGCACAGGCGGCTGCTTTCTGCGACGAGGATATTGGAAAGTTGATACAACACTACGACAACACTCGAAGTTGGAGCGGCGACTATGTAGAGAAGTAAGTGTAAGCTGTACCTAACCGTTGCAAATAAAACGTTTCTAGTTTTCACTGTGGTTTCCATTTCGCGACCGATCAGAACTTACTTTCTGTACAACCCTCGTAAATACTGTCTCTGTGAGGCGCTGTGGTCAACGCAACTAGCTAGGAACCAGGAGATCCCGTGTTCGAGTCCCGGTCCGGTACACATCTTCACTTCCTGTCTCTGATTCCGTATAAAGTCCCAGTGCAACTGATATCATTATTTACCGTTCTTTTACTTTATTGCCCTCCCGCTTTGAACTTACATAAAGGAAATAAATTCTAGTGAGGTATTCATCGAAGATCTTGACCTTTTTTTTCCATAATTTCTCTGACGGTATTTGAATGTAACCTGTCGCACTCGTGTCAAAAAGAGTAGTTACGAATCTCAATGTCTTGTGCCCCCTAGCATGCTACAGCCAACAACATTGTACCAGAAACAACCAAACCCAGGAAGTGCTAGGGTGTTCAGTAGCTCCGACTAAATAATGAATGGCGAGCGCTCCCGAAACAGACGCGTCTGAGCGTGCTTCCGCTGTCTCCGTCCTCACGAGTTGCAGCTGCGGGGCTTCCTTCGACACGGCACCCATTCAGCGCTGCGTCACTCGTGCTCGATCCCTCTTCCTACTTGTAGAATCTGCAGGAACCCACCGTCGGGTTCACACGCCCTGCCCCTGTGTCTTTCCTTCAGTACGTCAAAGAAATGACAACAGTGCCAGTCATATGGCGAGCCAAACTACTGACGCCGATAAGTGCGATAACAAGAATAAAAGCGGTGAATTTAATTCCAGCTCTGTTAACTACTATGTTATTGCACAGTTCCTCAGACGACGATGATTTCTTCCTTTTAGGATGTTTTCTGAGGTTAGGAACTGGAAAAATAACACATAAGGTCAACATTCCAGCACTATGGTCGATGTTTCTTTTTCTATTGTTATTTTAACTCTTAGTTTTCTTTAATTACCTGCTTCTATAAGCTATATCAGTTCTTATTTCCTCGAATAAAGAGTTATGTTCAGCAAGAATACTGCCATCACAAACTGTCTTTCCATACGCAGTTGTTAGGTTATAATTAAGACTGATAGTTCACTACTTTTTTACAGTTTATTGAGGTGTTTAATTTTAATTTAATTATCAAACTAAACCTTACACTTAAAGCAAAATTCACCTGCTGTGTTCGAATTTGTAACTGTACTCGGGCTCATTCAATACCTATTTTTCACGTGGTTCATCTGCAAAGGGAGCTGGTAGTGAACGGTTGCATATGCGGCCCTAATACTGAGTCATATATTGGCTAGCCTTTGAACAGCAGGGAATTGATTACACAATTGTCTATACCACAACCTTGCGCAAAATGAGGTACACTATACAAGTTCAGATTGAAACTTATTTATTTTTGAAAAAAAAAAGCACTTCTAACTTTGTGGCGATGCATATTAAAGTTCACCAATAAATCCGATCTGGATAAATGATAATCGGTGCAATTCGAACACATGGTTTATTGTCTCGCACCTACACACTTTCACGTTGTTCCTTCACAGTTTATTCGCATACATTGGCATCCACGCTTGCACTCGCGGCACTTTGCCGCTCCGAACTTACCACCACAACGGACAACGACCAAAAGCCCCACTTTCACGCTCATATCCCCAGTCCTGAGTCGGGTCACGTGACACTTCATTAATCAAAATAATTCCTAAACACACAATTCTAAGGTTGAAATACTTAAACCTAAATGTCTTATATAATTTTACACACATTTATCACCACATAATTTTATAATTCATTGTAATTAAAAAAGAAAACATTACGCAACGGAACTACGAACGTTCATCAAAACAAAAAACAAGTATTTTGATGTCCATTTTGCATTACACTATTTTCACTCTGCATTTAATACATAATTTTATTGTTAAACACGGAAAATTAAAATCAGTACTAATTTATGATATGCTATCAGTTTTACATAATTAGGAATAACTCCATGTTTGGCTCATTTCACCCCTCTCCCTTCATTTAATGACGTCTTTGCACGAAATATGAGACATACAAATACTTGTCTGGCACTACAAAGATCGAAACTAAATTTTGTCTTCATAATAAAATAATGACTTGCTTTGCAGTTGTTCAAAACATCTTTATAATTTAATTCTACTATCAAACGTTTTGATTCAAGTACACCAGCCCAACATATTATTTCTGCTGCTGTGCTTTAAATTTAAATCACCAACTACTTAGAAGAGGCCGTTCTCGCATGACTTATATTTCAATGATTAGGTATTCAGCAAATTCAAGGACTCACATTACAAGCACACCCTACATTATTTACTTAAGTACAAAGTCATGTACATAAATTATATGCAATTATGTAAACAAGTAATTTAAACTACCTGAAACTGCTGAATGCTATCTTCTCTTTATCAGGGAAAGATGAGTCTATAAATGTATTGTGTTTGTGCTTTTCACACCCCATCCATTTTTCCGTAGCAGATATTTCCATTGCCAGCAAAGCTGCTGTAGAGTCACATTATGCCCCGTTAATTTACAAATTGGACATACGACGATGGTCATGAAGTACTGATTATCACCTCGAAAAAATAAAGCGACGCAATTGATTTTGTGTTTGCTTACAGGTACAATGGTTGGGTAAAAATAAAGAAACTCCACGAGAAACGCATTAATGACTTCGTCCGAACAGGCCTCGCAATGGCCAACGGTACCCACCGACCGCTGTGTCATCTTCAGCCGATAGGCATGTGGTCAGCACACCGCTCTCCAGGTGGTTGTCAGTTTTCTGACCGAAGCCGCTACTTCTCAGTGAAGTAGCTCCTCAATTGGCCTCACAAGGGCTGAGTGCACCCCGCTTACCAACAGCGCTCGGCAGACCCTGACGGTCACCCATCCAAGTGCTAGCCTAGCTGGACAATGCTTAACTTCAGTGATCTGACGAAAATCTGTGTTTCCATTGCGGAGAGGCCGTTGACGTGAAAAATGGAAGACTGAACATAAATGTAAGTGCTAATTATGCCTGCAGGTTGCGCTGTTGAATTTGAAAGCGAACGAGATCTGCACAGTGTCCTCAATACGTCGCAAGGGTCCATAGAAGTCAGAACAGTGTTCCGTGTAGTGTGAGTACGTTACGTCGGAGCTGAGTGAATTCGAAAGTGGTCAAATTTTTGGTGCTCTTACGGTGGGTACTTCCGTAACTGAGGGAGACAAGGTGTTTATGTTTGAAGAGACCCCGTATCGAAGACTGATACCGCGTACAGGGAAAGCGGAAAAACTCTTTCCGCTAAATCATAACGCGGCCGAAAGTGTGTGTGCTGAGTGATTGTGGCACACGATCACTGAGGAGAATTGTGACGAAAAATAAGAGGATGACACTTTGAAAGCCGGCCGCTGTGGCCGAGCGGTTCTAGACGCTTCAATCCGGAACTACGTGACTGCTACGGTCGGAGGTTCGAACCCTGCCTTGGGCATGGATGTGTGTGATGTCCTTAGATTAGTTAGGTTTAAGTAGTTCTAAGTTGTAGGGGAGTGATGACCCCTGATGTTAAGTCCCATAGTGCTCAGAGCCATTTAAACCATTTTTGAACATTTTGAAAAATCACTGCAGAACTGAATACCACACTCGCGAATCTTGTCAGCACCATGACGCTTTCTTTGTGTACGTGATCACCAAGATGTTCATAACAATCGGGTTCTACCCAAAACGCGTCAGATAAAGCCATTGATTTATTATTAGTGGTTTCTCATATAGTGGCCGATACAGCAGTTGCGCAGCACTCCTTTTCAACAAGAAAGCAGGGAATTGCAGGGTGACCTCGAATTCCAAAAGCATTCATCAGTAATGCAGATGCCGTTAATAGGAAAATGCGGTACCGAAGCCATGAAACCTGCGCTAAGGAGAAATTAAAAAAAGGAGTGTGATCGGATGAGTCTTGTTTCAAACTGTTTTCAAGTTCAGGCCGAGTTTACGTCCTAGAAATGAAACACAGCGAGGATTCGTTGATTATCTAGACAGCTCCACCGTGATGTCCCGTAGGCCCAGTGTTACACTGCAAGGTAGAATTACTGCCAAGGATTGTGTGATCATTTTGGCTGATCAGGTCCGTCCGACGGTACTACGTTGGTTCCCCCATGGTGCTGTTGCTTTTCGAGATGACAGAGCCGCGGTTCACAGAGGTCGAATTGTCCAGGGCTGGTTTTGTAAGCACGAAGTTGAATTGTCAGATTTCCTCTGACCACCACAATCATCACCTCTAAATATTATTGAATCTTTGTGGTCTACTTTGGAGAGAATGGTGTGTGATCTCTATCCACTTATATCATGGGGACCACTGCTTGCCACTATTTTGCATGAAAGCTGGCTTAAAACACCATTAAAAACCACGCAGGAACTTCATTATCCTTTCCGAGACAAGTGGAATGTGTTTTGAATTCCAACGCTTTTCCTACAACTTATTAAGAGTGGTAATGTGTTCTGTTTTTGGTTCTCATATTTCTTGACACCCTCAGCACATAGTTGCAGTTCAGGAGCTAAACGAAATGGCGCTATCCACTGATAAGGTGAAGTATGGTGCGGTAATTCCTTTCGTGAATTTGTGGGGCAACAAGGCTGCAACACTCCATGTCGAGTCAGTGCAAGTCTACGGCATCAAAACACCACCATAAAAATTGTTCAAATGGCTCTGAGCACTATGGGACTTAACATCTGAGGTCATCAGTCCCCTAGAACTTAGAACTACTTAAACCTAACTAACCCAAGGACATCACACACATTCATGACCGAGGCAGGATTCGAACCTGCGACCTTAGTGGTCGCGCGGTTCCAGACTGAAGCGCCTAGAACCGCTCGACCACCCCGGCCGGCAAAACACCATCATACTTTAAGCTACAGTGGTTAATTGGTCCTGTGACCAAACGACTCACAATGACGAAGAACGGTGGAGGACCATCTCACTGTGAAGAAGAGAAGCAGAGGTCATGGTATTCCAAGACCAGCGTATGACACTCCGGATGACAGAGGAGAATGTGAAACTTAGTTATAGAACAGTTTCTAACATCTTGCACGACATTTTGAACACCACAAACCTGCCTCCCGCTGGGTTTTGCGAATTTCCACAGCCCTCACAGCTTACTAACCGAGACAGCAGCCGAAATGTACAACCTTCACAGCCTACCAAACCGAGACAGCAACGGAAATGTTGCAGCTGTGTCAGGCCAATCCAGACTTCTTTAAATGCCTAATCAATGACGAATGCTGAGTGTACCACTGTCACCCACGAGACTGAGGAGCAAAGCGAACAGTGGAAAAATGTGGATTCACCACGGCCGAATATCCAACCATGATCGGGTAACGTCATGCAGTTTTTTTGGGACTGCCATAGTTTCGTGTTATCATATTACGGTAATAAGGGGCATAGCGTCTCAGGAGCACACTACTGAAGTCTTGTGACGATAGCACGAGAGTCTGACGGCAAAATGTTGCGGAAAGCTATCAAAGGGGCTCTGAGTTCTCCACAATAAAGGCAGAGTTCTTTCTGCGCAAGACACAGTAACACATGGTGCAGCTTTGGGCTATCAAACTTCCCCTCACCCACTTATTCTTCTGGCAGGGAACTTTGTAACGTCCTCCTCTTTCCTCGGATGAAGAAAGCATTGCTTGGTAGGCATTTCCAGAATGAAGACGAAGTAATTTACCATGTGGAACGTATAGATTTCAATAACAAAGGCCACTGCTGAGCTATTCATCGTTGGGAGAAATGTATCGCATTGAAAGCTGAATGTGTAGGCAAGTCCAACACAGTTACTCAGCGTCATGGTACCAGCTTGATTTCTGTTTTTGATAGGTCGTTATTTAAGCATTGTGATTACCTCCCGTATGTTAGATAGTCTTCCGGTGGTATTCATTTTAAACTAGTATTATATACTAAAACGCTACAGTCTTGCCTCATTTACTCAACGAAATGTGGCAGGTACTGTCTTTCGGCATTCTAAAGGTTCACTTTTGTGAGAGGTCCTGCTTCAGTCGTAGTAACGATATGGTATATTTAAGCTTTTTGTTCGAATGCACTGGTACAAGACTATTTTCTTGCAGTAATATTTGTCACTTTTGCAACACTTGACTATGCAACGGACTAAAGGCCTTTAAAATTACATTATTAAAGTCGATCTCTCTTTTGCCCTTCCCTAAATATTTACTCGTGATGATCATTCTTGTGTCACACAAAATAATCACGGTCGATTTTCTTTCTTTTTTCGGTGAAGTCACGCTCTCACCAACCTCTGCGTTGACTGCAGCTTTGTCTCCAGAGTCTAATCGTACCTTAACATACTCTCAGTTGTCAGTATCTCAACCCCTACTCCTACCTTCATACGATCCCTTCCATCTTCCCATCCCCCACCCTGCTGATAAATCAGAAATAGACCATTTTTCTGATACCTCACATAACGAATTTAATCTGCCACATCCCAGGTTCGGGTCCAAATGCTGATAATTTTGTCTCAGTTTCGTTTACATTTCATATATACATATATTTTATATTTCGGTACCCGTTTCGTGCACATTTCTAATTTCATTACACACGTCATGCACAGGGGAATCTGTGGTAGTGCTTATTCCCTTCAGTCAAAGCCATCCGTCTTACTTGAGTATTTTCGTACAAGCTACACAAAACGTATTTAAAAGGCTTGTATACCCCAAAGCGTTCCTCATGTATGGTTTTTTTTTAACTTTAACGTCTTCTTTGGAAACGGAAATCATTGAAAATGGTACTGGCATTACTCCGGAACTAGAGAATGTGTGTGAGATGTGTAGGACATACACTACGTCATCAAAAGTATCCGGACACCCCCAAAAACACACATTTTTCAAATTAGGTGCATTGTACTCCATATCAGCAACCTCAGTAGTCATTAGACATCGTGAGAGAGCACAATGGGGCGCTCTGCGAAACTCACGGACTTCGAGCTTGGTCAGGTGATGTGATGTATGTCTGTACGCGAGATTTCCACACTCCTAAATATCCCTAGGTCCACTGTTTCCGATGTCATAGTGGTGTGGAAACGTGAAGGGACACGTACAGCACAAAAGTGTGCAGGCCGGCCTCATCTTTTGACTGACAGAGACCACCGACAATGAAGAGAGTCGTAATGAATAATAGGCAGACGTCTATCCAGACCATCACGCAGGAATTCCAAACTGCATCAGGATCTACTGCACGTACTATGACAGTTAGGCGGGAGGTGAGGAAACTTGGATTTCATTGTCGAGCGGCTGATCATAAGCCACACATCACGTCGGTAAATGCCAAACGACGCCTCGCTTGGTGTAAGGAGCGTAAACGTTGGACGATTAAACAGTGGAAAAACGAGTCACGGTACACAATGTGGCGATTTGATGGCAGGGTGTCGGTATAGTGAATGCTTGGTGAAAGTAATCTCTCAGCGTGTGTAGTTACAACAGTAAAACTCGGAGGCGGTAATGTTACGGTGTGCTCGTGTTTTTCATGGAGGGGGGGCTTGCATCGCTTGTTGTTTCACGTGGCACTATCACAGCACAGGCATACATTGCTGTTTTAAGCACCTTCTTGCATCCCACTGTTGAAGAGCAATTCGGGGATGGCGAATGCATCTTCCAACACGATCTAACACCTGTTCACAATGCGCGGCCTGTGGCGGGCTGGTTACACCACAATAACATCCCTGTAAAGGACTGGCCTGCACAGAGTTCTGATCTGAATCATACAGAACATCTTTGGGATGTTTTGGAACGCCGAACACCAATAGCACGTTTCGAAAGAGAAAATTTTGTCTGTCTGCGCAAAACTTTACACACAAGTAGCCAACAAATGGGAAAGCAGATGCATTAGAAATAAAATCGTTGAGATGAAACTGAGTAAGAGAGAATAAGTGTTTAACGATGAGCTTATTAATTTTGGCCTCGCAGTAAAATTGCAAATACGCTGGGAAAAATAATTGTCACTATTCAATGCAATGTGTCTGAATAAAACGTTTAATTTCTATCAGACAATATTTATTGAAATTCAGATGAAGGTGTAGAATTATGCGAAAGAGATAACCACGCACGAAACTGCACGACCTTCCAAACGTATTGACAAGAGGAGAATATGGTTTTCCAATGGAACACTGTGGTTCTTTTCTCCGTAATTTTCTAAGAAAGTAGAACTCCATATCTGTCGTCTGCGGGTATGATACGACAAACGCCAGACGTCGAAATGCACTACTCTTTGTCTAACTGTAATTAGAAGTTAATTTGGGTAAATGACTTTTTCTTTTCTGATTTGACATTGTTTTTAATCCATCCAAAAGACGCTATCGCTAATGAAAACGATACTGAATATAGAGAAAAGGTGCCAACTATGGGAGAGTTCTCTAATGTGAAAAAGCTAGATTCTGTATAAGAGAGTATTCATCTATGCTGAGAGGTATCAAAACGTAGCTCTCAGAGCGTCTGAGGCGTAGAGCAGTGACAATAAGACCATTACGGGCCTGTATATTGCCGAGAATCTTGTTTTTAAAGGTGTTGAATCTCAAGCTTTTTGAGAGAATTTGTTTGTAGGGCTTTAAAATCTGAAATTGAGTAGCTGTTGCACCAATATTCATGTGGTTATAATCTTCACAAAGCACTCCTTCATTCGCTATAATGAAGTGTCGTTCAAACCGAGCAGCACAACTCTGTGGCTAGGTTTTTAGCGTAAGATGGCTTATTCTTAATATGCCGTAGCATGGATATCCTAACACGCGACAATATCGCATATTAGGACACCGTATCTCGTATTAGGGTAACTTCATCTTGTCACCATAGTACACGGATCCAGAATCAAGTTTTACTAAGTAGTTAGACAATTCTGTGAAGCCATCTGTTGATGATTCTGTTGTACTAATACGTGATTGTCACCATATGACATTTTGTGATGCACAAAGGAAGAAAAAAAAGTCCACATCATTTATTTATCATATATCACGCATAAAATACAGACCCTTGAGTGAAATTCAAGTGTGCGGTAAAAACGCATTATCCCTAAGAAAGAGAAACCGAATTGCATACAACCCAGGTCAATTTAACAACCTCAGTTTTGATTACGAGGATATTTTGAGCGGCTTATTTGAGTGCAGTGGAAGATGCTACGTACGGCCTCTGAAACACTGGCCTCTTCCCAGGTAAATTGCATATACATGGAGCATTTTTGCAATACACGAGGAGTTTGACATACAGGATGCAAACAACGAAGTCCTGTTGATATCCGGACAGCTCCGAAAATCAGAAAGCCACACCAGGAGTCACATGGTATAGTAAAACCACACGCTCTGAATCTATAAAGTAGCTAATATTGTCCCCATATAGAAAAGTTTGAAGCAATTCTAAGAGTCGAAAGTTGTATCGGAATCAAAGGAGACAAATGCGAAAGCTTTGTTCTTGAAAAAGGAAAAGAGAAAACAACGCAGGAAACAGTCAAAATGGTTCGAATGGCTCTGAGCACCATGGGACTCAACTGCTGTGGTCATCAGTCCCCTAGAACTTAGAACTACTTAAACATAAGGATTCGAAACTGCGACCGTAGCGGTCACGAGGTTCCAGACTGAAGCGCCTAGAACCGCTCGGCCGCCTCGTCCGGCAGGAAACAGTCTTCCAGTCATTCGTCGTCTGATACAAATGGTCTGACACAAATTTAGATGAGGACAGTGCGTCAGATACTCAGTCTGAAGAAGAAGGTGACATTGCTTGCATATTCTGCAGTGGCCCTTTCTCTGAAGACTAACGTAGAGAATTGGGTGTAGTACTTGGAACACCATCCGTCGGTTCCCGAAGAATGTAAAATTGAAAAAGAACTTTTGTATGCCCTGAGTGGATTTCTTTTACACAATAATGGCAGTAAATGTTAGAGAGAGAGTAAGGAAGAGAACATTATTATTTTAGGGTTTATCTGCCCCTACATTCTGCATCCACATATATACTCCGTAATCCACCATATGGTGCGTGGCGGAGGTCGATATTGCCTCCTCTGACTGCCTCATATTAGAAAATGATTTTTAATTCCATCCAAATTGACTTGTTTGAGCTTTTTCCTGTTTATAGTATTTTGTGTTAAACAGCACTAATTCAACAAATAAAATTTAAAGTACGTAGATTTCACACAGGTTTCCAGTTAACAAACGTACAATTGTATCAGATGTTGTAATATACAGTGGAGTAATGTGAGAGGAGGAAAGTTTCACATCAGCTACGATGCTAGTACGAGGTCCCCCATGTTGGCATCAACTACCTGCCTCACCCGACGATGCATGCAGGCGGTCAGCCTCTGGAAATATGTCTCATCGTCCACAAGACTCTCTCATGTATCCAACACTAGGACCGGGGACCGGTGTCGGTCAGTGTAAGTTCGTGTGACCGCTTAATTTTGGGCCACAAATTTTAAGTGGGATTTAAGCCCGGCGCTCGAAGAAGTCAGTCGGCTAGTCCACGTCAGCCTGTTGCGAAAATAATTGCTGAACGGTTCGACTCGTGTGAGCTTGCGGGTGGTCCTGCTGACACTGGATCACTTCACTGGGACAGCGAACTGAAACCAGCCGAGTGTCAGGACGTTGTCTGTGGCGGCATGAGTATGCTGAGACATCAACGCAATAAATGACCGTTTGTCATATACCCATACGTGGATCAGTGTGTTATCGTGCACGGCATACCATGGTTTTGTTCGTGCTAGGCTTGCGACACGTCAACGGACAATAAAATGTAAAAAACATACGGTATCGGTGGGACGCGAACCTTAATTACTTGCGTGGAAATCCAGATCGTCAAGCGCTGCCGCGCGGCTACCACGTAATTGTACAACTCTGTTCTTATATGTATATTCGAGTCAGAAGTATCAAAGGACCCTCGTATTACATTATTGCTATGCAACACACGACAACACAGAAACTACCATGTCTACGAGCTACAAAGTTATGCCTGCCGCAAATGTGGCGTTCTTTTTCAGGGAAACCCGGTATCTTTTGGTGGAACGTTGAAATTCCAGTGCCTGCGGGCACCCGATCCGATAGAGGGCTGAAGAGAACGGCGATCAAAGGACTATAAATCGAAGCCGCTATCAGGGAAGCGTTTAGGCGATTGGCCATTACAGTAGTGCTAATCGGCGCGATGACGCAGCTACGCACAGCGGCCTGCCGGGCACGGCACACGGGCGCAACGTGGCTACGCGAAGAGGCGGCGTCCCTTATCTGGCCACTTTCCGCCACATTGGGCAGCTGTACTCCCAGGCAGCGCAGGGAGGGACGTTAATTCCTGTCTCCGCTTTAATCTCGCCGAGGTCGCCCAGTTAATTTGCGCTCCAACGCGCTAAATACGGCGAAATACTGTTAACAAGAGGCGAGTTATTGAATAGTTGTGAAATATGGGCGCGTTTAAGGCTAACACCGCTTTAATCACCATGTGTTTACGTTATTATAACGGGAGATATTTGCTAGAGGTAGAGATTTTCTATTCGGTAGAAAAGTAAACGCCCACCTGAATACAGAATTCTGAAAATTTGTTCCAGCTTAATAAGTAATGTCCTTGGTGACTTTTAATGCATCAATGGCACAGGGAACTTTTAGAGACAGTTTCCAATATGCAGTTGTTAAACAGACTCTAACATTCTGCGTGGTGTCTGTTTGTTTTAAGTCGTGTCTCCCTACCACTTTCGCACAACGACGCTCTGAGCATGTTTTTTAGGGAATTGACTAGTTTGAACCTGGGACCTGTTGCTGGTAAGGAGACGCCAGACCACACATGATATGTAGAGTTCAGAAGAGTTCAGTGAGACTAGCGATTATATAAGCAAATACTTAATGATTTCAGCTTCAGCTTCACTGCGCTCCCTGTAAAAGAATCTTAATACTAACTAAATTTAGTGGAAGGGGTTCAAAGATTCTTTATTTTTAGTTAGCTGGTAAACTAACGTCGAGAAAGTAGTTAAGTTTAACACTGGAATTTTTATTCTACTCACAAAACATGGTTTATAAATTGCACTATTGATAAAAGGAAATATTTTAATACAGGATGATAAAAACCAACTGCCTTCAACAAAAATGTGAACGAATATTCCCTGAATGGGTTTCCAAGTTCTATAATAGATCGCAGGATGACCTATGACATATCACAACTATAATCTTAGTTTAAATTAAGTTTCATAAAAGAAAAAAACTATCAAAAATGGTCTCTGTAGACTCTCAATTATTTTTAATTACTTATTTAACTTGTTGTAAATTACAGTGGCTGATGTGACTTCTCGATAATTATATAACAGAAAAATCATCACGTTTCAGATTTTAACTTCTAGTAGCAAATGTGAATACCATGAGCTTTAATTGACGATTGACATTGGTATTATGCAAAAAGGAGGTGTAACGGATGAGACTTCTGCAGTTCTGAGTGAAGCCTTATGCGGTATCGCATGCGTTCATTACCTTGTCGGTGTTCGTCAGGGGGCGGGAGGCGTCGCAGCTCCACACACCTCGCCATCTCGAAAGCAACTCTTTCTAACTTCTCCTTACTACAATTTACCGAAGTTGGTTTAAGAAAAAGGTATCTGGCTGTGTTTTCAACTGACCAATCAGGGTCTCAATGTTAACCTTAAGCTCCGCCTACAAAAGTTCTGTCTGTCCAATGAGAAACGTTATACTTTTCGTGGTGGGTCAATGTTTTTAACGTTTGCAACGTAACAGAGACGCGTGTAGTCTCACGCTAAAACTTGCACCTGGTGTGGCCCTTTTAGTGTTATCGTAAGATCTGTACTGTTCTTCTGGAGGGCTCTATCTTTTAACATGTGCTGGGGGGTAGTATTGGCGGTCGGCCGTAGATGTGGGTGTCCGTCCGTTATCGTAGGGCCTTCTAGCTTAACACGTTCTGCTCTCGGCTTCTCGTTTCTCCCCTCGGAACTGCGTCTATTTCACGATGAGAAGATATGACATGCATTTAGGCGTTCTTGTGTTAGTCTGTGGTTTTCCATTTGCTCACTCGTTGATCGTATTACTTTGGTTAATTTAATGTCAGGATTTATTCGGAGCTATGTAACATACTGCCCGCTTTTGCTATCATGTCAGGGTTTTCATGGAAGTTGATGGATTTGCCTGACACCTTAAGGGCTTGAAGAATTATGTCCAATTCCCTTACTTTTTCCAAAATATTCGAAAAAGTAATGTATCCAAGAGTACTCGTATACTTAAATCGAAGCAATTTACTTAGCATATCACAATTTGTATTGCAAAATGGTTACTCGACAGCGACTACTATTTCTACCTTAATTCATCAAACAGTACAGACTTAAATGATAACGTATCGCCAGTCGGTATTTTTATGATCTTTCGGTGTTTTTATGATCTTTCCAAGACGTTTGATTGTGTAGATCCAGTTACTCTCTTAGAAAAACTGAAATTTTACAGAACTCATGGCTTTACACACAGCTTGTATGAAGCAAATTTAACAAACAGAATGCTAAAGGTTGTGCTGAATAATTCAAAAAATATCGGAGGGGTAGAAAATTTGAGTGACTGGAGAAAATCACAAAGGGAGTCGCACAGGAATCAACTTTGGGTCCAGTTCTATTCCTTGTATATGTGACTGACCTTCCATTTAACATTCAACAAGCAAAATCGGTATTTTTTGCAGACGACACTACTATTATAATAAGTCCCATTAGAGAAAAAGGAGCAGAAGGGTTGGTAAACGATATTTTCCGAAGAATTATTAAGTGGTTCTCCGAAAATGGACTCCGCTAAATTTTAAGAAAAAACACTACATTCAGTTCAGTACATCAAACAGTCATTCCAGCAACTGACCTAGCACATGATCATGAGCCAGTAAATAGGGTAGAGTGTTCCAAATTTGTGGATAAACGTATTGACGAAAAATTGAACTAGAAGTATGTTACTGAGCTTCTCAAATAATTAGGTTCAGCTACTTTCGCTCTTCGTATAATTGTTAATTTTGGAAACAAATGTTACAACCTCCTGACATATTTTGCATATTTACACTTCATAATGTCTTACGGGATAACTGTCTGAGGTAACTCATCCCT
The DNA here is from genome assembly GCF_023897955.1 of Schistocerca gregaria. Taxonomy (NCBI): domain Eukaryota; kingdom Metazoa; phylum Arthropoda; class Insecta; order Orthoptera; family Acrididae; genus Schistocerca; species Schistocerca gregaria. The sequence continues at coordinate 429,061,216 of NC_064922.1, forward strand.
TCGAAAGACAATAGTGACTGCACAAAAGCGAGCAGTAGGAATAATACCTGGTGTTCACATATGGACTTGCCTCTTCCGGCAGCTAGGCATTTTAACTGCACCATCACAATACATATAATCGCCAAGGAAATTCGTAATAAATAAACCATCACAATGACAGAAGAACACTGATGTCCATATCCACAACACTAAAGGGAAAAATGACCTTTATTGCTGGTAGCCAGAAAAAAAGCGTAGTTCCATCAGTAAAAGCGTAGTAGCATGAGTAAGATTAAAAATAAAAAGCGATCATTAACGTTAACATTCATGTTTACGTACCTGTAAACTGACCTCTTCCACATCATTTCGATAAAAGAATCACTTAAATGATCGATAGAACATGTAACTAACTAACTACCCTAAACGGCCAACATACATACGAAATTGGAGTTCCACCCAGAGATACTCAGTCCGAATCGTGATTGTGGAAAAAATTTAAATCGCCATTACTTGATCGGTAATATAAGGAAGATGTATTAGAACATAGATACCGCTCATCAAAGTTGCGATCATAGGTTTACTAGCAACCCTCTCTGCAGCGTCATATTGAGTGAGGACAAGTGACACTGTTGTTATGGACAGGTTGCTTTGTGCTATTCGATAAAAGTATACCAAGCACCCCACCATGTTACATACTCCCCCAACTCCAAAGTTCTACAGTCAGCGATCGTATCTTCCAAAAACTCTTTTTGTTACTTCCATGACGCAAAATATTGAGAGGTTCACCTGCGAATTATTTTGTTATAGAGCTAATTTTTCATTCAGCTGTGTTTGTTGTTTATTTGCAGTAGTAACTAAGCCCTCTAAAACTTAGTCTTTTGGAACGCAGGCACAGTTGTCTGAAAGATAAACAACCCCAAGTAGGACTATACCCTACTACTGTACCGCATCATCGCATCATCCTCTAATGTGATAAATATAAGACAATCTCATATTTATCACATTAAAGGAGGCTGTGGTACAGCAACAGGATATAGGCCTATTGCCTGATATATATAATTTTGATAACTGTGCAGGCAACGATTGACTGAAACAGGGGTCAGGAACAGAATAGAAGACGAGCGGGTAGCCTTGATAGGTGAAATTGCAAAGGCAGCAGAGGATCAACCAGACAACAAGACAAAACTTAGTAGGTAACCTTCGATAAGGCACGAAACATTAAACGTAACTGATGGAAGGAGAAAATATAATATTGCAGCAAATGAAAAAGCAAAGCGGAATACAGACGACTAAAAACTGAAATTGACTGGAAGTGCAAAATGGGAAAGCTGGAGTGGCTAGAGGAGAAATGTAAGGATGTAAAAGCATGCATATCTAGGAGGGAGATAGGCGCCGCCTACAGAATAATTACAGTGACGTTTGGAGACAATAGAAACATATGTGTGAATGTCAAGAACTCAGATGGAAAGCCAGTACTAAACAAAGAAGAGAAAGCTGAACGGTAGGAGGAATTCCCAAGGTGTAAGGAATTACGTATATAAAACATGAGAGCGTTTAAAGGATATGAAAGGAGAAAACATTTTATGTGACGGAAGTGTTACAGGTGAATTGGACAGTAGCAAAGATGGTATTAATACCATAATTCAGAAACATTTGAAAGAGTGGAAGACCTGTTCCTTACTGATGTCACAAACATTTACTGACATCAAAAAGACAAGACAGAAACTGTTGGGATTTTAATTATATTGCGAGATATATCTTCTGTACTAAGCATCGTCACGGGATTTGAGACATGGAGTGGGATAGGCAGGTTCGAATCCTGCCTCAGGCATGGATGTGTGTGATGTCCTTAGGTTAGTTAGGTTTAAGTAGTTCTAAGTTCTAGGGGACTGATGATCTCAGATGTTAAGTCCCATAGTGCTCAGGGCCATTTGAACCATTTTTTTGGGATAGGCAGCCATCACGGTCGCTGTGCACGGTTATCTGCCTTTCGGACATCAACGACATGATCGATACCGAACTGAAACCGACAACGACCGTTTTCAGCAACCCTGTAATCTGTGCAGCCCAACCTGTCAATCGCAGCGTGGATCGCAAGATTTTTTTTTTCTTTTTTTTCGTTCTCGTTAAGATCACTTCACATGTTCACATTCAGTGCCCAATCGCTCCTGCCAGTTACACTCGCCGGTATATGGTTGCTGAATCTACATAATGTAAAGTCCAAGGGGAGTACACAACCCACCCTAAGACACAGCCCAGCCCAGTATTCTTTTCGCAATCAATCAGAAAGCGTGGGAGAGAGGTCATGTGATTGTCGCCCAAGCCGACGCTCTTATGTACACTGGTGTCCAAGATTAAAGCAACAAACGGAAATTTTGCAAGGTTGCGTTTGTTTTGCCACAAAACAGTATAAACTGGTAATAGTAAAGTAGAAACATTGCAAAGAAAACAAAAAGTGTAAACAACTGTAGCATGCATAATGGTAGACAAAAATGTTATTCGTTTTTTTCCAACTTAACGGATTTGCACACACATTCCGACAACTGATAATGTGCTCAGCGTGGATGTTACCACCTCTGGTAGCCACACATGCCTGATAACGACTGGACAGGCAGTGAATGATGTCATCAGTCTCATGTCGAGGCAATAACGCCCATTCTTCCTGCAAAGTTACTCGCAAAGACAATTGGTCTTTGTTCTCTCTCATTATTACTATCAAGCCCACATTCTTCCGCATCCCGCAACTCTTTTTTCAACTCCTTCCCCTAAAACCGCATTCCAATCCCCCAACTTCTTTCACATACAGAATTACCCGTTCTATATCCTTATATGCTTCCTCTATCTCTTCATCTTTGGCTTTCGACGTCCGCATGCATACGTGAATATTCGTAGTCGGATTACTGTCGATTCTGATGATCACAAACTTATCAATGAACTGGTCACAGTAACTCACTCTCTGCCCTACATTCCTGTTCATAATCAATCCCACTCCGGTTATACCATTTTCTGCTGCTGTTGATATTATCCTATAGTCATCTGACCATAAGTCCTTATCTTCTTTCCATTTCACTTCAGTGACCCCCACTATATCTAGATTGTGACTTAATATTTTCCTTTTCAGATTTTCTAGCTTCCCTACCACGTTCAAATTCCTTACATTCCACGCCTCGACCCTTAGAACGCTGCCCTTTCTTTGGTTATTCGATACTTTTCTCATAATCATCTCTCCCTTGGCAATCCCCTCCCGGAGATCCGAATGGGGGAATAATCCAGAATATTTTGCCAATGGAGATATCATCATGACACTTTTTCAAATATTACGGGCCACCCGTGGATACAGTTACGTGCTTTTTACGCAGTTGTTTCCATTGCCTTCTGAGGCCTCATGCTGTTGATCATTGCTGATTCTTCCATCTGTTGGGCCAGTTTTCCACCCCAAGGGTATGAGTGTGGCCCGAACCTCTCTCTCTGCTCCTCTGCCCTCTTCGACAAGGCCGTTGGTAGAATGGGAGTGACTTAGTTACTTCTTAGGACGCTGGAAGTTCTTGACCGCAATTGCTGCCGATTTTTATTCAAATTATAAGCATTGGTGAGGTTCGAATCGGAGACCGATGATGTGTTGAATACAAATTATAGAACCTATCATCCTGGTCCTTTTTTTTCCAGAGTGAAGAAAGTGACCTAGTCAGGATTCGCTACCACAACTTTCTGGTCTCCAGCCACACTCTCTTACGGTTTTTCTTAATTATTTCTATGAGACATAGAATGATTTTACCGGGAGGAAAGGATGGAGATAGTCAGTGCAGTCAGGGTGAAGACAAGATGGGCAGCGGTAGAAAGCAGAAGCCTGGTGACGATGCCTCTGCCCCCCCCCCCTCCCCTCCCCACCCTGTCATTGTGTTGGTTCCTTACATGCTACTGGCCTTTTTCTGAATTTTTATTTTTATTTTTTTAATCCTTACAACTTGCTTCATAAAAAATATGAAACAGAACAGGAGTTAATCCTACATGGCTTCCACCACTTAAAAAAGAAAAAAAATTCATTCCCAGTCTCTGCCTGAATTTCTTTTTAAATTTAGTATTATTAATTAAAAAAGAAAAACAAGACAAGCATTGACACAAAATTGAAATAAACTGCATAATAATACTCCTGAAGATGGATCATGACGATAATAACACAAGGATCGTTTAACTCAACCGATTCCTTGATGACGGAAATATAATGTTCAAAATATCGCTGAATAAGTGGCGGTACCGTGGCAGGCGCAACCACATCCAATATGCAGTGGCCATGCATTGACGGAAGGCTAGCGGGTCCCTACAGCCTAGTCCACATATAATGTAATGAACGTAGTTGCCTAACAGTCAAGCAGAAGTATTTAACTTCGATCTCGAAAAGTAGTTGGAGTCTCGGCGCGGTAGGATATCAGCCGAAAAAGCAGTCTCGAGGGATAGAGTTGGAAACGCTAATTGGTTTTTGAACCAGTGTCAAGTCGTTTAGTGACCATGGCAGGTATGTCTGTGTTGCAGCGCATCTATGTCGAGACAGCGACTGATCCGTTTTACTAAATCCAATGCGAATAAGCGCTCATTGGTGGATAACAGGTTGTGTACCATGTGATACAACGAGGACGCCACCCCCCATTGGTGGAACAGCAAGGCTAAGATGAAAGCACACCTCTTCCAAGAAGTTTGTGGTGATGCGCATTCAACCGGCGCCGTACATTCTATCCTTCTTCTGTGCATATACAAAAAAAGTGGTAGTGAGATGCTGCCTCTGTAAAATATCACCCTCCAAATAACTGACAGCAATATCAAATTCGCAGACATGTTTCAACGCGAAATCCACTCGACCTATATCGACAGGCGTATCAAGACTGCCCGGTGCCCGGCTGCAGACAACAAAACAACCGAGCCATGAATGTGTGGATTGCGTGAGAGATAGTCAGCACGGTGCGCGGAACAAACAGCACAGGCGCTTTCCTTGGAGTATTGAAAAGTTCCAAAACCCCGAGAGAATGTGCATGCGCAACCACCTCGTATCGTAACGAAATATGCGATGCTTCCATAAAAAACGATTAGTCAGCTGTTGTAGTCTCCTAGCCACCATCACGGGAAGAGAAAGAAAGACCTGAGCGATTTAATATGTTTTCTACAAGGTGTAGGTATCCAGAATCCGAACTTTCTGAAGCAAATTGAAAGAACGCCTTTCGTGTTTCAGAACTGCTCCTTGTCTTCTCCACAACCAACCTCCAAATAAGTGTGCCCATTTGTTTTAGAGTGGGGAACTGTCAATTATGACTCCCAAAGATTTATGTCAATCGACCACCATCGGCCACGAAGTGATAGTATTACTAAAACCCGTAAGTTCATCAATCGACATTTGCCTTCGTTGATGCGGGCACTAGATATACGGCAAAAGACATCTATCGTAGCGTTGAGCAATGGAATCTAAGTGAGGTAAAGGAGTAACACTATTACACCATCCGCGTTTGTGAGCATCATTTCGCCTAGTAGTGTCCATCGTTGTGACTGAACGACGATTCTTCGAAGAAGGGACTTAAGTAGAAAAACAATGACACTGAATGCGGACTTCCTGAGGAAAACCGCAACGGTTGGTAATAGTGGGTGTCAGTTGGTCACTGACGGCCACAGGGGCTTTTAAACACGTTATACAAGACCCTGCGCGTGTGAATTGTGAACGCAACGGCTTTCAGGAATCCATGGCTGAGCCGGTCGAACGCCTCGTCAAAATCCAAATATGCCAGAGCATCAGGAACAGAAGTAACAATGACCACCGATGTATCACGACATTCTGCTACCGGGGTCGGAATAGAACGACCAGGAATACTGCTGTGATGCTCAGCAATGACCTTCCCGCAGGATTGCAGGCAGCCGGCTATTCACCGCACTCGTCACAAGCTTATAATCAAAATTTAATAAAGTAATCGTACGAAATTTATCATTTACTGCCTGACCAGAACTTTTAGGAATTAACGCAATTTTGTCAACTTCAAACGAGACAGGCACAAACCTCTCTCTCAACACTTCGTTCAAAAGCAATGTAAAAGTAGTACCCAGCAAAGCCAAAAGCTCACATAAAACTCCTTAGGCGCAGCACTCAAACTCGGCTACTTAAGAGAATGCGATCTGCCACTGTCAGAGACTTCCACACACGCAGCATTATGATCAGGTGCAAGTCTACAATCCAGCACGTGGACAAGTAAATCGGATGGCCGGAACGGCTACCTACACAGTCCAACATAGAATTCATGTAGAGCATGTGTTTTTTGTGCCACCACAACATCGCCGTCCTCTGTCTTGAGAGGTGTGATGTCGAATCAGATGATGTAGAGAAGAAACCTTCCATTTGACGCTGCTTCAACCGTAGTAACTGCGCTTTTACTTGCCTGGTGTCTGCAATCCTTGGAGGAGCCTGATGTACACTTTCATAAAGGTCACGTAAGAGAGAGCAGTAAAATTCTTGCATCCTCCGAAATTATCGCGCTCTATCAGCGTAGAAACGTATCAACGTTTGTGTGATCATCGACATTCCAAAATCGATGCGTATCGCGCAGTTGAACAGAGACTGCGGTCCGACTTGCCGGTTCATCTCATCGGGAGTGGGGTCCTCCAAGCGCGCGCGTTCAGCATCCAGGGCGATCGAAACCACTTCACCAACTGTCGCGTGTGATTGAAAGTAACAGTCACCGCACGGTGAAGCTGACGGAGAAGACATCGACATCAAAAATCTTATCACACATCCGTTCAGACAAAAACCTGTGAAGCATACTACTAGAAGCAGCAATAAAATAGGTGCATTTGACAAGAGTCCGATATTTACAGACAAAAACATCTTACAATTTCAAGAAACGAGCTAGCTCTTACAATTTCCGGCAATAACACACAGTTAATATCACCACATATCAAAATATTCTGCAGACTTTTCCGTAACAAATAAACCACTTCTTCCTTATACAACCGGGGTCGTCCCACAGTGCGTCTGGTACCGAACGGTGCATAAAGGAGAATCAAGGTCAGTTGAAGAAAAGTACATCCTATTCCCTATTCCCCTAGCATTATCAAGAATTTCAATCCCTTCAACGGGAGTGCCGTCCCTATTAAAAAAAAAAAAAAAAAAAAAGTACATTAAACACAGTGCAAAAGCCAGCGAGAGAAAAAAGAGAAAGTATTTCTGATGATTTGGGGCTTTACAATTGTCAAGTAATTGTGAAACTTCATTGTAGATGACCGTCAGCTGTTTATTTTCATCATCACTGCTACCTGTTTCGATCAGTAGACTATTTTCAAGCCGAAGAAAAGCATAACAAGTTGCAATGATAAGTTGGTTACACTTTGCCACGGCTACTGATCGAAACCTTTAGCAATAAGCATAAAAATAAATAGCATATGGTTCGTATACAATGACGTTTCTAAAGCGAGTAAATTGTATTTCTTGTAGGAGTACGACATCAGCTCAGGAAAAACAGATAAATTGGCGCAACGAAGCAAGTCGAATATCCGATTCCACCCTATTAACAAAGAAAGAAACGTATAAGCCATCATACTTTAACAACAAGAAACGAAATTAGAGGTGCTGACCAACTGAATTACACCAGTGAGTTTCAAGATCCATTGCAAGTCCAGAGAGGAGTCCGAGAGTGGGGAGCTCTCATCCTCGACTCTGGAATCCTTATGTTTTCTTTTTACGAGCCACCACCCGATCAGGACGGATGCGTTGTTTACGAGGACGACGACGCAATATAGCATCGGCTGTCTTGGACGTCGGCTGTTCTTGAACATTAGCCAAAGTAGATGACAAACACGGAGCAGCAAAGGTCCACCCCGTAGGATAAAAAAAAATAGTTCAAATGGCTCTGAGCACTATGGGACTTAACATCTTAGATCATCAGCCCCTAGAACTACTTAAACCTAACTAACCTAAGGACATCACACAACACCCAGCCATCACGAGGCAGAGAAAATCCCTGACCCCGCCGGGAATCGAACCCGGGAACCCGGGCGTGGGAAGCGAGAACGCTACCGCACGACCACGAGATGCGGGCCCCGTAGGATAGGATCCTTGCAATTCAGATCGACACATTAGAGGGGTCATCTGGGTCAGCAGGCAGCATTTCATGGTCACCAATTCCCTCCACTGGAGTAACTACAGCTGGTCGATCTGACATCTTCTGAATTGGTGACATCAGGGGAACACATAATTTAAGGGACTCCTCAATTTGTTACTATGGAATCTTTGGAACGTTAGGAGGCTCAACGTAGGAGTAATCCATTTAACTACAGACCTATATCATTGACGTCAGTTTGCAGTAGGGTTTTGGAGCATATACTGTATTCAAACATTATGAATCACCTCGAAGGGAACGACCTATTGACACGTAATCAGCATGGCTTCAGAAAACATCGCTCTTGTGCAACGCAGCTAGCTCTTTATTCGCACGAAGTAATGGCCGCTATCGACAGGGGATCTCAAGTTGATTCCGTATTTCTAGATTTCCGGAAAGCTTTTGACACCGTTCCTCACAAGCGACTTCTAATCAAGCTGCGGACCTATGGGGTATCGTCTCAGTTGTGCGACTGGATTCGTGATTTCCTGTCAGGAAGATCGCAGTTCGTAGTAATAGACGGCAAATCATCGAGTAAAACTGAAGTGATATCAGGTGTTCCCCAGGGAAGCGTCCTGGGACCTCTGCTGTTCCTGATCTATATAAATGACCTGGGTGACAATCTGAGCAGTTCTCTTAGATTGTTCGCAGATGATGCTGTAATTTACCGTCTAGTAAGGTCATCCGAAGACCAGTATCAGCTGCAAAGCGATTTAGAAAAGATTGCTGTATGGTGTGTCAGGTGGCAGTTGACACTAAATAACGAAAAGTGTGAGACGATCCACATGAGTTCCAAAAGAAATCCGTTGGAATTCGATTACTCGATAAATAGTACAATTCTCAAGGCTGTCAATTCAACTAAGTACCTGGGTGTTAAAATTACGAACAACTTCAGTTGGAAGGACCACATAGATAATATTGTGGGGAAGGCGAGTCAAAGGTTGTGTTTCATTGGCAGGACACTTCGAAGATGCAAAAAGTCCACTAAAGAGACAGCTTACACTACACTCGTTCGTCCTCTGTTAGAATATTGCTGCGAGGTGTGGGATCCTTACCAGGTGAGATTGACGGAGGACATCGAAAGGGTGCAAAAAAGGGCAGCTCGTTTTGTATTATCACGTAATAGGGGAGAGATTGTGGCAGATATGATACACTAGTTGGGATGGAAGTCATTACAGCAAAGACGTTTTTCGTCGCGGCGAGACCTTTTTACGAAATTTCAGTCACCAACTTTCTGTTCCAAATGCGAAAATATTTTGTTGATCCCAACCTACATAGGTAGGAATGATCATCAAAATAAAATAAGAGAAATCAGAGCTCGAACAGAAAGGTTTAGGTGTTCGTTTTTCCCGCTCGCTGTTCGGGAGTGGAATAGTAGAGAGATAGTATGATTGTGTTTCGATGAACCCTCTGCCAAGCACTTAAATGTGAATTGCAGAGTAGTCATGTAGATGTAGATGTAGACTTCCTCACTTTTGAGTGGTTCCGGATGAGTTACCTCAACCGCGGGAAGAATGCTAGGTAAAACACTAGAGACTCCAGTAACTTTTTTCGCACAGTCGACTCAGTCACGAATGCAGCTCTCAGCACTACAGGGCACATCAACCGACAAAATATTTCAGGGGAGAGTGGGTGAGGAGTAAACGCATCAGACTCCCCACCATCCTGAATACGATGTCTCTTACGTTGCACTGCAGACACTAACGGCTTGGAAACAATGATTTCAGGACCACGGTGAGGATAAAAGTGGAAAGTTGAGAGCAGTAAGCTGCGCCGACCTCTGTTGCGCCCTAGCAACCGGGGACGAGGCACCAACCTCGTGAGCAGTGGAAAAGAGGTCAGCTAACATCAATTTTCGACGATGAGAACTTCACTACAAATATCCGCCGCAGACAATTAGATTTAATGTGGCCAAATTCATTGCAGAGAAAGCATCTTCCCACTTTCCCTTTGTAAGTAATAAGAATGTGGTAACCACAGACCTGTAGATGAGAAGGAATGTATCGTATACCATCTCCGCTGAACAGATTTCGCTATGACATCCGAGCCGATGTTGAGTGGGCCAGCTTTCGCGTCGTATACCCCTCATATCACCATATGGGAGCGACATCGCCGGCCGCTGTGGTCTCGCGGTTCTAGGCGCGCATTCCGGAACCATGCGACTGCTTCGTTCGAATCCTGCCTCGGGCATGGATGTGTGTGATGTCCTTAGGTTAGTTAGGTTTAAGTAGTTCTACGTTCTAGGGGACTAATGACCATAGCAGTTGAGTCCCATAGTGCTCAGAGCCATTTGAACCATTGTTTTGGAGCGACATCTCCTTAAGTAAAGTGCCGTCAACTTCCAGCGGGAATACTCGGACGTTTATACGCACAATACTCACGGAACCATCTCGATATTTAAAGGGAACCTGAGAATCATGACGCAAAAGCAACCTGTCTACTTGTAGTGGATCCAAAAACCTTCCGAAAACGACATAGTAATCAGAATCAAAACAGGAAGTATGAACCTAATAAGATGTTACATGAATTGTACCAATCATCAATCTCCAAAGATCCGCGCTGCACGGAACGCGTGGATTTAACGGATCTGAAGGTAACCGTACTTTTTGTTGGGACGCACTTGGACCCCATGGCGGACATAACGAGCAGACAACACCGTTTGTAACATACACACACAACAACTAACGCCACGGACCAAACAACGATGCGACACATACGAAGACACACTGAGGCGAAACTATCAAGGCGTGTGAGACTCTGCGTTCAGATGATAAACTAACAACCTTCCCGCTTGGAATTCGAGGCAGATGTACATAATTACTTTCCCTCACTCAGCAATGTAACCACAGAAAGTTTGAAAGTTTCCTGCGGCGCTTAATGTTTGACGCTGAGCCCGATGCCTCTCCGTTCTCCATAGGTCCAACCCAAGACCATGGTGTAAACTAAGAAGCTCTTAACGTTATCTAACGTTCTTGGATTCGTCGGTTAGCTTCTAGATAAACATTACTCTGAAACTGAGAACTGTGTGTCATACGGTTTATACGGCCTGTATTCGGCCCGAAGGCTGAAGGCCTCAATTAGGCGACAACTGGCTTACGCCATTTGACCCTGCCTTTACTGTAACTTCGTCTACCTTACGCTCTGCTACTCAGCTTTCATTATTGTAACATCACTGGTTCTTTAAAATTGTCTAAACTTGTGGCCACCTTCTCATGTCGCCCAAGAAACTGCCATACTGTATAACCGATATCCTTCCTGGAGGGCCGCACTATAGTCCGAGATCGCAGCAAACGCGGACGTGCACTACTGGCCTTTAAAATTGCTACACCACGAAGATGACGTGCTACAGACGCGAAATTTAACCGACAGGAAGAACATGCTGTGATATGCAAATGATTAACTTTTCAGAGCATTCACACAAGGTTGGCGCCGGTGGCGACCATGAGGAAAGTTTCCAACCGATTTCTCATACACAAACAACAGTTGACCGGCGTTGCCTGGTGAAACGTTGTTGCGATGCCTCGTGTAAGGAGGAGAAATGCTTCCATCACGTTTCCGATTTTAATAAAGGTCGGATTGTAGCCTATCGCGATTGCGGTTTACATTATCGCGACACTGCTGCTCGCGTTGGTCGAAATCCAATGACTGTTAGCAGAATATGTAATCGATGGGTTCAGGAGGGTAATACGGAACGCCGTGCTGGATCCCAACGGCCTCGTATCACTAGCAGTCAAGATGACAGGCATCTTATCCGCATGGCTGTAACGTCTCGATCCCTGAGTCAACAGACGGGGATGTTTGTAAGACAACAACCATCTGCACGAACAGTTCGACGACGTTTGCAGCAGCATGGACTATCAGCTCGGAGACCATGGCTGCGGTTACCCATGACGCTGCATCACAGACAGGAGCGCCTGCGATGGTGTACTCAACGACGAACCTGGGTGCACGAATGGCAAAATGTCATTTTTTCGGATGAATCCAGGTTCTGTTTACAACATCATGATGGTCGCATCCGTGTTTGTCAACATCGCGGTGAACGCACTTTGGAAGCGTGTATTCGTTATCGCTATACTGGCGCATCACCCAGCGTGATTGTATAGGGTGCCATTGGTTACACGTCTCGGTCACCTCTTGTTCGCATGGACGGCACTTTGAGCAGTGGACATTACATTTCAGATGTGTTACGAGCCGTGGCTCTACCCTTCACTCGATCTCTGCGAAACACTACATTTCAGCAGGATAATGCACGACCGCATGTTGTAGGTCATGTACAGGCCTTTCTGGATACAGAAAATGTTCGACTGCTGCCCTGGCCAGCACATTCTCCAGATCTCTCACCAACCCGAAATGTCTGGCCAATGGTGGCCGAGCAACTGGCTTGTCGCAATAGGCCATTCACTACTCTTGATGAACTGTGGTATCGTGTTGAAGCTGCATGGGCAGCTGTACCTGTACGCGCCATCGAAGCTCTGTTTGACTCAATGCCCAGGCGTATCAAGGCAGTTATTATGGTCAGAGATGGTTCTTCTGGGTACTGATTTCTCAGGATCTGTATGCACCCAAACTGCGTGATAATGTAATCACATGTCAGTTCTAGTATAATATATTTGTCCAATGAACACTTGTTTATTATCTGCATTTCTTCTTGGTGTAGCCATTTTAATGGCCAGTAGTGTATTTTTCAAAGCAGTCTTTCAGTTGCCCCTAATAAATCACATCTTTCATCCTGCACACATTATCACTCGTACGAACCTTTACAAATCATTGCGAAAAGTGTGTTGTAGCCAATGGAGTTTACTATGACGACGAATGAAGATTTATCTTGGTTGTATATTCGTTTTTCCTAGTTTTGTCGTACAAATCGTCTATTGAAGAACTAGTAAGAAGTATCGCAGGAAATTTCTGGGAGGTACAAATGTGAATAGAGATGTATTCTTTTTAGACAGTATTAAGCAGCATTTTAGCAGCATGCTGAACTCCTTTTCAAGCTGTTAAAATTTTTCTCTTCTATATAGCAAGTTGTGGCTCTGACAAAGACGTATAAAATCAAAATACCATACTAGTCAGTCTCAATAGCATCGGTGCTGCGTATTAAGGAGTTTTTGGCTGTTAATAATCAGATACAAATTATTGTAGATAGTGGTACATTAGCCGGTCGCGGTGGCCGAGCGGTTCTAGGCGCTTCAGTCCGGAACCGCGCGATTGCTACGGTCGCAGGTTCGAATGCCTCGGGTATGGATGTGTGTGATGTCCTTAGGTTAGTTAGGTTTAAGTAGTTCTAAGTTCTAGGAGACTGATCACCTCAGATGTTAAGGCCCATAGTGCTCAGAGCCATTTGTACCATTTAGTGGTGCAGGAAGTGATGTATTTTTGTAGAATACACTTGAATTTTCCTATACACGCTGACTGAAACTGGAAGTGCTACACTATGAACAGATAAGCTGACCGCAACGAGACTGGTGTTTCCATGCCTGTGGATTAAGGGATTAAAATAATTTGTAGATGAGCTATTTCAGTTCATACAAAAGTATTTCTGCAGATGCAAGATGGTTTGAGCACATGATAGGTGTTGGTTGTGCCTAAGGTTACTGGAACTTTCCAAAAAGTGGCTGGTACACAACATGCCTAGGACCGCGCACGTGCAGCTTATCGCCATCTTTCGGACTTCGAGAAATGAAGAAACAGTGGCATGATGGGACTACCGATAGAATGGTAACGAGGTGGACACAAGACTACAGTGTGCCAGGTAAAGTAGGCATAGGTCCTCCCACAATTACAACACGAGAAATTTGTAGGAATGTTCAATTATATCTGAGGGATATAGGGATGACACCAGCTGAAATTCGGGCAGAAGCCACAGGCAGAGTTTCACCACGAATCCTAAGGCACAGGTTCCTCGAAACTGGTTTCTGATTTATAGAATTCCCATGCCTCGGCAACTTCTGACACCATTCCAGGGCCAACAGTTATGATGTAGAGTCAGTGAACTGAGACACCGAGTGACGTTTAGTCTCGATTTTGTTTGTGGCGTTCTGATCTACAACAAAGTGTTCGTGGACGAACCGAAGATAGTAGCCATTCCTGATACAATCATGGTGTGAGGAGCTATTAGACGTGACAACAGGATTTTATCTGGTAGTTTTGTTGAAGGGAGATTGCACGATCGCTAGTACAAGGTAAGATTGATTAAGTTGTCATACTGTCAGTGTACCAAATGACATATTCCAGCAGAATAATGCTAGAGACCACACCACAAACACCTGATGTATGTACGAATCCTTTGGTGGCGTGGAGGGCCCCCCTAATTTGTCATCCATTGAGCACGTCTGCAAGGTGATCGGAAGATCTATAGTTTCGTACGAGACTCCAGCCAGACATAGCGTATGTTACGGTCACAGCAACAAATTTCTCAAGATGGCTTCAGAGGCTGTTGCTTCCACGCCAAAAGATAGAGTGTGTTCGTGACCGTGGGGGTCACACCTCATGTTAATGACGGACGTCAGTTCTGAATGGAACGAAAATTTAATGAGTTAATACCCAATATACACGAACGTCTCCACAAAGTTTGATAAATATCAGAGTTGTGCTTCATGTTGAAACACTTTGTATTTCCGGGAGTGCGTTAAAATGGTATACGACAGGATGCGATAACATTACAATTTTTTTCTGGCTTTTGATTAAATGATTTGTGGTAGGCAATGTGAACGAAAGAGAATATAATAGCTACATGATAGCTGTAACGATGTGAGTTGTGAAGGGACACGAATTTCGTGTCTTCCGACGACAGCCGTGACGGCGCAGGGTGAGGCAGGAGAAAGGAGATAAGTCGGGGAGCGGTGTCCCTGGCTGGCGCCGCCTGTCGATTTGGCCTGCATGGGCGCACCGGAGCTGTGGGCGATGTCGCTTCACGTGCCGCCCCTCTATTGCTCTTTCTATTTTTAATACACCGCCCTGCGAGGCGGGAGAACCTAACGGAAAATTATCGTTCCTGTCGAAATATGCAGCTACTCAAACGCATGCAGAGCTTAGTAGAATATCTGGCAAAGGGAAAATTATGGAATATCGTAAAAGAAGCTAAGTAGACGCTATACTCTTGCCGTATTCGTGGTTTAGTTGTCTTATTTTGTGATTATGGGTCGGAATTCCACATCTCGCTGGAAGACGAGCATACTTCAAAATAAAAATATACTAGGCGCACCACACGCCTATATAAGTCGTAAGTATTCAGTACCAGCTACGTGGGCTGGCCCTGACGGACTATTCAGTACCGACTGGATACCGTGCCCCATTTTTAAGTTTTCATTTGCGAACTTGAGGCCAATCGTTTCCAGTGCAATGGAAGCTGAAATGACGTATTTCTGCCACAAACAACGCTACGTGTCTCCGTAACGGACAATCAAGATATCAAACGAAGATTGTTTACAATGGACGAGGTTTGTCCAGAAAGTCAGTTCCGATCGGTCACGAAATGGAAACCACATTGAATACCCCCGTCATAGAAGGCAGCCGTCTGCGCTTTCCGCCAATTCCTTATGCTGGTATGCATCTCATTATCTGTGCCAAAATGTTGCCTTCATAGCCAGCGGTTCATGTGTGCAGAGATGAAAATCCGAGGGAACCACGTTTGCGCTGTATCGTGGGTTATAAAACTTTTCCCATTGAAAACACTGCAGGAGCGTCTTCATTGCCCCTGCAGTGTGTGGCCGACAGTAGTCAAGAAGAAGGAAATGCATGACAGTTACGTTGTATGGGCTGCATGAAATCAGGTGAAATCTGTCGGCAGCACCCATACTTGGCGGAAGACACTATTTTCTAGCTAGTTTTACGTGCTTAATTGAGCCCTCAGAACTGCAAAGTGCTACGTGGCGCGATCGATGGACATAGTAGCAACAAATACCAACACATCTGTGCAGTCGTTCATCGGAATTTCACTGTGGTTTCCATTTCGCGATCGCTCGGAACTTACTTTCTGAACACGCCTCGTAAAGTTCAGGGTATCGTAGAAAAAGAGTATGATTTGCAACACAACTACGATTACATTTTACTGCCAGGAAGGGTAAGTTTTCATTACTATAGGCCATGCATACGTCCTTGGAAAAACAACTGAATTACGTCGTTAAAAAGACATAATAATTTTTTCGACTGTGTTGTTATTAGCAAGTGTGGAGGATGAGCATCTTGATGTATCTTCTACAACCTGTCGGCCGCACGTCGTAACGATGTTCCGACTGCTGCAGTGCGGCCTGTATACATCGCAGGCTGCTGAAACATTGATATGTTCATTAATCGATGTGCTCACGGAATATGTACAAAAACCAAAAGTTTCACTTTCTGCCACCACGAAAAAACATGGTTCTGTAAGCAATCAGGATGTCGTGTGAATGCAGAAGATGAGGAGGAACGATCAAACACATGATAACATTCGACATGAGAGTTTTCCGGGTATAGTACCGCGTCATATTGTATAAATCTACTGCTGGAGAAAATCAACGTTTTGTATTATACAATATGACGCGGTACCATACCCAGAAAACTTTTATTTCGACTGACTCTGGCCGCGGAAGTCTACGCAATTACATGATAACATTATTACAATACAGTCACAAGTTACAACATGTGTTCAATATGGTCTTCCAACTCAGCTACGTGCTGCATTCGTAACGCTACATGATCGACAGTTGCTTGCTCGATATCCGATAAAATCAGAGCGATGTGTTATCGTATGCTATCCTTCATGTCAGTGGGAACCCGGGCACATTTCTGATAGATATGATCTTTCACTTATCCCCACAACCAGACGTCACATGGACTTAGGTTGGGGGATCTGGAAGGTCGTACATCTTGAAATTGCCTATACATGAGGCAGAAGTTGCTGAAAATTTCTCGAAGCAGATCTTCCCCCATACGACATATGGTCTCGCCTCATCTTGCGTGAAAATAGTGGTGTGGATACAGTTGAGTTCTTGCAAAGCTGGAATCACATTTTGTACGAGGGGGCCCTTATAATATGATGGCTCATGAGGTGTCGTCTCCTCGAAGAAAAACGGACTGAAAATGAAGGAGTTTTCGAAACCTCACCGAACAAGCACGTAAGCTTAGTGCAGCGGATGTTCCTGCACAACATGTAACGGAGTAGAACCCCATATGTGACAGTTCTGTGCATTCACGGCACCGCACAGAGTGAAATGTGCCTCGTCCGTCCAAAGAATATTCCGTGACGACATGCTAACCATTTCCATGAGTGGCAAAAAAACGAACGGCGAAGTCACGGCCTTGTAGCCTGTTTTGAGGCCTCATTTGGTGCACATTCTGAGTCTTGTATGAATAGGAGTGTAAAATGCGCCGCAAATTATTTTGAACTGTTGACCAGAGACAATTCCGGTGACGAGCTCGAGCACTGGTTGCAGAGTTTGAAGCATCTGCTGCACGGACAGGTGTGGCTACAGCAAATTCATCAACAACTGCCATGGAAACAGGTCGCCTCCCTGTCCCTGCTGCATCACCTAACTCACTGGGTCTTCAAATTTCTCAAACATATTCTTAGCCCAATTTTTGAAATGGAGCTTCTTCGCATCTGTTCCTGTTGGCGATTTCCTGTAATGCAGCCCTGCTAAAGCTGCCGTTATGATAAGCCATTTTTACGAGCGGTGTACTGTCTTTATTCTCAGTAGCCATTGCGTTTCGTACGGAAAACTTCAACCTTCTTAAGCCTTTACACGAACAGTTACTGCACAAAACAAAACAAGAAGCGTCGCCAAGCGACAAACAGCATACTAACATCAAACGACGAACATTCTGATCGCTTACAGCGCCACATTTTTACCCGGATGCAGAAAGTGGAATCATAACTATTTTCAGCGGGCGCACCAATTAAAGAACGTACCTACGATGTTTCAGTATATTGCGATGTATACAGCCCGCACTGCACCACTCGGATCGCCATCAGTTTAATTACAATCACCCTGTTTTAGGGACTGAGAGCTGATTGAAACACGAAGGAGAGAGAAGACAAATTTTCGACAAAACATAGACCGTACATCAGGAAGTCAGATTAGGCTCCCCATGAGACGGAGCGTTTATAGTGACGAAGAGAAACATTGCTGCTGGAAGTGTCCAAAATATAGCCGATTACGAACGAAAAAGGAAAATAGTCACCAGAATCGCCAGATGTCGACATCTCGATGCAGTTACATCGATCCTAGAGTTATTCAAAGATAGCCTAAACTCGATAGCATGAAAATACCCCGAGGAGACGGTAGTAGCAGACGGTGACTTTAATCTGCCCCCCCTATCAACTGGGAGAAACGCATATGCCATCGGAGATAAGGACAAAACGTCTTTCTACGTAATACTGAATACATTATCTAACGTTTGCCTCAGCAAATAGGCAACAACTGTGATACGTTGCGCCAGTCGCTTCTCTGTAATGATGTAAGACCTCTACGATCGACTGTGCGTGGCGTAGCAGCGGTTTTCATCTTTGGTCGCTTTTGGGCCACTTAAGCGCATGTTGCTGTGTGGAGATCGCTGGTTTTGGCGGTTGGTTGGCTCTCCGGTGTGCAATCTGGTTGTCGGCGGTCGCTCTTTGCGCATGCTTTCCTCTTTCTGTCACGTGGTCAGTGGGTTGACCACTGGTACACAACTTATCGAACAGTGGTTTGCCTGTTTTGGACGCACTTCTGCAGTGCTTATGTATCTTGGTTCGTGTGAAAAGGCAGTGTGAACTGTTGCTGTAGACAATGATTGCAAGAGATTTAATTTGGCTGCAAAGAGTAATTGTATTCCGGTTTTGAAATTTTTCTAATGTTTCAAGAATTGTGCTGGTCTGCATACTGTCAAGTTGCTGTGTAGTTTTACGTTGTTTCAATGGTATGACCAACGGCGCTGGTCGGTTTAATTGGGGGACGATGCCTTGGAAGCAGCCAGTGAATTGTAACCGACAGCGTCGTCTCTGTGTTTATCAGTAGACTCCAGTTCTTCGGAGAATTTTAGTGAATAGTTTCTTATTTCTTCCTCGTGGCGCTGAGTCGTCTGTCTTTCCTTCTTCACCGATCCTTTCAGCTTTCATTCAGGTTCGATCTGAGTTGTAGATTACGCATACCTTTAATGTGCCATTATTTGTCACTGAAATTTGGTAATGCCTGAAAAATACCTTTCATTGTACTGGGTTTTAATATATTATTCAAAAGAAGAAACTGTGAGTTGTTTCTGCTGTTATGTCTTCAAAGTTGTCCTGCTTCTGTGGGAGTTGTTCTCAGTAAATCATTTATTGTTGTGTGATTCTTAAGATTTATTTAAAGAGGGTTTCAAATTATTTATTGTTTGGGGTGGCCTTCGATGCCCGCAGACATTTTGTCTGTTTAGTAATGTTTCAAATTCTAGGACAATTGTGTGTATCATTCTGGGATAACAGCAGTTTGCTAATGTCATGCAGTTGTTAAATAAAATTTGTTGGAAATTACAAGCCAGAGTTTGTGTTTGATTGGTAAGTATTGCCTTCTCTTTATTGAGCTGAAGTGTCCTTGAAGATGTGTCTCACGTCTCAGACTGAAAGATGAAAGAAGTGATTTACGCCTAATGGCTACAAATAAATCCTACCTTCTCAAAAAAATGATTCAAATGGCTCTCAGCACTATGGGACTTAACATCTGACGTCATCAGTCCCCTACACTTAGAACTACTTAAACCTAACTAAACTAAGGACATCACACACATCCATGCCAGGGTCAGGATTGGAACCTGCGACCGTAGCAGCAGCGCGTTTCCGGACTAAAGCGCCTAGAACCGCTCGGCCACAGCTAGGCGCTCGGCCACAGCGGCCGGCTACTTTCTTTTCGGGAGGTTTAGTAATGGTAGGGGGATTAACGACATTGATACTATTACAGGAATGATGGGCAGCAAAGTCAAACACTTTATCAAGAAACTTTAAAGAAACAGTCACTACCCAGCTTAAACATAAAGTGACAACATTTATTCAGATCCTGAAAAAGCAGAACAAACGAGGTTAAATCGGAAACACGGTATAAACCGCAGTCTAAATAAATACTTGCCAAGTAAAGTAATAAATGACAGCAAAGACGCATCTTCGTTTATAGGTACCATTCAGACATTGCTATACTCTCGCCATGAAAGACACAGCTTGTAAACCGGTAAAATTTAATAGGAGCTCATTCACCCGTAAGAAAGGCTATCCTTAAATCTTACAATAACTTTCTCTGTGAGATCATGGCAAAATATCTAGCAAGAAATAAAAGGAAGTTCTGGTCATATATTGCCGATGAACAATTCTCAAACGTTCTAGCAATTTTCCATATATCCTTCTGAAATTTAAACTGAAGACAGCGGAAATAAAGTGTAAATATTGAATTCCGCACTTAAAAGTATATTTGCACATGATGACACCATCGTACCCATGTTTGACCAGCGGAAAGTCTGGATCGTTAATTCACCAACATGACCTCACTGAGCAGGGACCATAACGGCCTTCTGACAGCATTGTACGATGTTCTGACATGGTTGAAAAGCAAGAAGCTGAAGTCCTTTAAGCTACCGCTGCGACACCGAATTACGGTGAAGAATGCTGATGAGACAAAAAACGAGGACAAATGCTGTCACCCTCGGTCAGATGTAGCGTCATTGCCTTGGACGAACAGTAATAAATACTCAGGCTTCCAAACCCATATACCATTCAGCTACAGTGGGCCACCTGTGATACAGTCTCTGTGTCCGAACTGCCTATCGTTCGCCAGACGACTTCTACCTTCGAGATTGCTGCCTAGCTGGTCTGCCGAACTTGGTCGCTGTAAGCTGCCAGCACCCCATCTTCTGATGTAAAGTCCTTGCAGCTCTGATCTCCAGCCTGCAGAGAGCCGAAATGATAGTATGGCGCGCTGTAAAACCTGTCGCTGTATCCGGGAGGCGCGATAAAGACCCGTTGCCCTCCCCCACCCCCCACCCCCTCCTTCGACTTGCATCTGTGAGCAGACACCAGCGCCCACGGCCTACATCTGGTGGAGAGGCATAACTCTACATTCCGTCCAGGCCTTCTGCGATTTACCCGGCTACACCTTTTCTGTGTCCACGGGAGTTCCATAGTAACAAGCAGTCTTTGATCCCGTGATCAATGCCACTGTACAAGCTGCGCCTACCACATGCTACCCTGCACGACACGGTGTTATTATGTGTGCTCTTAATGTAAATTGGAGGTGGAGGGGGGGGGGGGGGGCGGGAGGGAGGGAGAGAGAAAAAAAAAACCGGAAAAGAAAGGAACTAATAGTATCAGCTGCATCGGGACTTTATACGGAATCAGCGGTGACGAGGGAAAATGTCTGGAGGTCCAGGACGCGGGATCTCCTGCTTACTCGGCAGTTGCGTTACCACTGCGCCACCCGGACAGCATTTTTCGCAACTGCCCGGGCTATCTTGGTTCGCTCCCCAGCTGACTCATTCTCCCATCTAGCGCAACCTATCCGCACTCTTGTCCCCTGTCGTCCGTGCTCGCTAATTTTATATTCCCGCTGGAGGTTGAACGTAAATGTGTATCCATACTGAAGGTAGTGGATTATTTGCCCATCGAGACGAATGAATATAAAAATTGGAATCCGCTGTGCGCGTTTTTACGAGTATAACAGAAACCATCATTCGATGAAAAAATGGCTACTAAGCATGGCCTCTAAAATGTTTACCTGAAAAGCCAGGAGCACTTCTTCATCTTCGATACTCTGAAACAAATCTCGTCTACTGCAAGCTCTTTGCTTTCCATGTTTAGAGAGGTTGTAGTACAGACCAAAATAAGAGCTATTACCAGTTGTTCATCTCGGCTACCGTGAAACACATGTCTTCAACCGAACAATAGCGTTCATAGTCCTTAAGGTATACATTTTAGGGCCCATGTTTACTGCACTTTGTTGCTTCGAATGGCCGTTCCTGTCATATTCCTGAATACTGACCATACCTCGTCGACACCCTGTCCAAGAAATGTATCTGTACTACAACCCGTAATTGCTGCATGTAGCCTTGGTCTTAACTTACTTGAAAGACAATAATTAGTCCCAGACCAATCTATCATTCAATAAAGGGAGCAGCGTGGTAAAAAAACTCTGAAAATGATTAATTAAACAGCTGCGTCGTAAACAGAAGCACTGACAAAGAAATGTTTCTCTCCCAAAAAATCTGAAATGTGATTAATGTTAACGAAGTACAGAATTTTTTGGATACAATGAACTTCCGCACCTTAAGGGATAACTTACTCAACCACCTATCAACACATCGTGCTAATTTTATATATTTATAAATCGCGTATGCGGGATATGCGACATTGTACTCCAAGATAAAACAGGTTAGGTTCTCTTGCCGCACCACGTTTGACGAACGAAGAAAGTTATACACATTTATATTTCCACGGAAGAGTTAGTAATCACTAAATTGACGGATTCCTCAACATCCGGAGTGATGTGTCGTGGGTGTTTCACCACGGCAAGCATACAATCTGCCAGTCACTAATGTGAAGTTTTCTTGGCCACCCGCCTCCAAGCACCCTCCCAGATTACCGTAAAGGAAACATATACAGCCGGCAGCTGTGGCCGAACGGTTCTAGGTGCTTCAGTCTGGAACCGTGTTGCTGCTACTGTCGCAGGTTCGAATCCTGTCTCGGGTATGGATGTGTATGGTGTCCTTAGGTTAGTTAGGTTTAAGTAGTTCTAAGACTAGGGGACTGATGACCTCAGATGTTAAGTCCCATAGTACTTAGAACCGTTTGAACCATTTGAAACATATACATTTCAGTGTAATGAGAAACCCTACTGCCTTTTCATCATCTATTACTTCGTCCTTAGCTTTCTTACATTATTTAGACTGGCTCATAGTTTTATTTTGTTACTCTCCAAAAATCTCACCATGATTTCTCTATATTGTTTTTCCCGGTCTTCTTATCATTTCGTATGTTTTCTCTTCAATGTCATGTGTGAACCCATGCTTTGGTGCTAGTGTCCCAAAGGCTACATGACATCTTATGATTTTATATTCTGCGACGTTCATTTACTCAAAAACCTTAGCGTCTCCTCTCCACTAAATTTTGATCTGCTTTGAATTCAAGATCTTAAATAGAGATTTGGCAAATTTTTTGTTGCACTTCCTATAAATAGTGGCACTTAGTCTTCAGGCCACAAGCGGCCCATCGGGACCATCCGACCGCCGTGTCACCCTCAGCTGAGGATGCGAATAGGAAGGGCATGTGGTCAGCACACCGCTCTCCCAGTCGTAACGATGGTTTTCTTTGACCGGAGCCGCCACTATTCGGTCAAGTAGCTCCTCATTTGGCATCACGAGGCTGAGTGCACCCCGAAAAATGGCAACAGCGAATGGCGGCCCGGATGGTCACTCATCCAAGTGCTAAGTGCCAAGTGCCAAGCGCCAAGCGGCTAACTTCGGTGATCTGACGGAACCGGTGTATCCACTGCGGCAAGGCTGTTGCCCTTCTATAAATACGTTCATCGGACTTTAAGTGTTTCTTACACAGTGTGTCAAACAACTTTCCTATTAAGGAGCATAGATTCGCTGTTCTCCATTTTCTTAGACGGGACCATATATTTCCCTAAGAATTTGTCGTGATTCCTTTCAGTTCCTGCAACTAGATATTTTTTTGCTGAAACGTGTGGAGCTTTTGGCAAAACAAGTGTTTGCATTATCGTAGGTTTGAACGTGACATTAGATTTCGTTGTGCCGATTTTACTTTAGTCTGTATGCTTTCTCAAGTTAAATGTCATTCGAAGTTAGCGAGACGAACCAACTCCAATTGCAATACGATTTCTGCAAGGTACTTGAAGGGAGACAACTGTGAGAGAGTTGCATATTCCTTTCCTTGCGCAACTTTCCTGCTTTGCTGATGTGGATTATCCGTTCTTCGAAGGAAGTCAGGAGGCCTGTCTCTGAATTTGTGTAGTTTTCCTGTGCCACACTTGCTTCTTCTTTTTACTCTTAGTAAAGACTGTTGACTTATCAGCGTAGCCTTTTCTTCTTTTGAGTGTGCAGTTTTTTAATGAAAGCGCCCGTGAAATGAGCGACGAATGCAGGAGGAATGTGGCGCCAGACTTCTTGTCTGCGCTGCTTGCTGAGCAATTCGCCAGGGCCCGGCCGGCACAGCACTTAAGACGATTATTCCGGCCCACTGGCCTGGAGCTGTTGCTTACGCTCCGTCCGCTACCGGTCACATGGCCCGTGCTCTTCCTAGGTGCCCGTCTCCGATGTGGATCCCCTTCAGAGGCTTCGCACTCAGCACCGCAAGACTTCACACAGCCGAGCAGTCGCATCCAGGAGACGATGCAACCAGTGTCACGCAATTTTCAAACGCTCTGTGCAGTTAATATCGGCACGTGCCATGCCTTGCACGTTTCCACTGATTTACACGAAAGAAAGAAGAGGATGTAAGTTACGTTCTTTGTTGATAACTTTTTTGTTGGAAACGATTTATTGCAATGAAGAAAATAGCTCGGAAAATTTGGCTCGGAAAATTCTCTAAAATGACCTTCGCATTCATACTGAGAGTGAATCAAACTAAGACGAAATGTTAAATGGAATGAAATAGCTGGAGAAAACAAATACTATTTCTCTATATCAGCTCTGTGTATCTGTATGGAGGTCATGCAGCAGTCATCTAAATATGTGATTTATTAATTTAAAAACACCACTTGTTTCGGGAAGGTGCGATTTCATTATCATGTTCTAAAAAGAAGAAAAAGACAAATCATTACTTCGCACTGTTTCACATACTAATATATGTGTAATGGATATGTTTCTATAATACCCATACAATATGAAGTACATTAAAATTACTATGGAATTAGGAACAATCAAAAATAAGCAAGCAGTAAACATACATTTCCAAACATAAAGACATTCGTAAGCACTGGTGGCCCTGAACAACCTCACGGAAATCTGTTCACTGACTGCAGAAAGTCAGTAGCTAATTATTTACCAGCATTCATACTGAGAGTGAATCAAACTAAGAAGAAATGTCAAATGAAATGAAACAGGTGGAGAAAACAAATACTATTTCTCGTGATCAGCTTTGTGTATCTGTATGGAGGTCATGCAGCAGTCATCCAAATGTGTGATTTAGTAATTTAAAAACAGCACTTGTTTCGGGACGGTGCGATCGCATTATTATTTTCTATGAAGAAGGAAAAAAACAGATCATTACTTCGCACTGTTTCACATACTAACATACGTGTAATACATGTGTTTCTACAATATCCATACAATATGAAGTACCTTAAAATTACTGCAGCATTACAAACAATCAAAAATAAGAAAGCAGTAACTATACATTGCCGAACATTTAAGACCCTCCATGTACACACGTGGACGTTCTTAAGTTCTGGTGGCGCTGTTTAAAGGCCGAAGAAAGTCAGTCGCTAATTATCTACCAAATATTGCAACATATTGTTCCGCGCGGGATTAGCCGAGCGGTCTGAGGCTCTGCAGCCATGGACTGTGCGACTGATCCCGGCGGAGGTTGAAGTCCTCCCTCGGGCATGGGCGTGTGTGTGTTTGTCCTTAGGATAATTTAGGTTAAGTAGTGTATAAGCTTACGGACTGATGACCTTAGCCCGCATCTCGTGGTCGTGCGGTAGCGTTCTCGCTTCCCACGCCCGGGTTCCCGGGTTCGATTCTGGCGGGGTCAGGGATTTTCTCTGCCTCGTGATGGCTGGGTGTTGTGTGATGTCCTTAGGTTAGTTAGGTTTAAGTAGTTCTAAGTTCTAGGGGACTGATGATCATAGATGTTAAGTCCCATAGTGCTCAGAGCCATTTTTTTGATAACCTTAGCAGTTAAGTCCCATAAGATTTCACACACATTTGAACATTTTTGAACGCATACACATGTAGGTAAGCAAAAGAAAGGAGTCGTCATTACGCCACGAACTCATACCCGCTGTCCGTCATCTTAAGTGGCCCAAAACATTAGGTTCACTGCATTCATACTTCCATCATTCACCGCGGTCATACTTTCCTCTGACGTCACTCTGACGTGCCCGTGTCCAGATTCGACCGTACTGAGTGATTTGATTGAATGGAGATGCAGTTGTTTCATCAAAAATGCCAGCTTGCATTATTTACGGATGTACTAATCAATCCAATCGTTGTTTAAAGAATCACATTTCATTCATAAGCGGTGCTCTTCAGGCAATATTTTCTTTTGCATACATGAATTACGGTTTCACTGTTAAAACGTTTGTCGGAGTGGTTTCATTTTTGTCATTTGACTTCAGATTTGCCGTACTTTGTTCAGTGTCCGCTCTTCCTCTTCTTCCCTATGTTTTTCATTGCCTTCCAAATCGCAAACATTCCGACATCCGAGCCACAACTTATCAAAGGTCTCACCCTCGCACAACACACGGCTACGCAACCGCGCTTACTGTTGGGGCAGCATCTCATGTCTAATTATGCATTGTTCACATTTCCTCCCCCCCGCTTTAAAAAAGGATCTTGCTGAGACAGCAGTCATGTGTGTGTGTGAGTTTTGTGTCTATGATTGTATGAAGGTGTGTGTGTGTGTGTGTGTGTGTGTGTGTGTGTGTGTGTGTGAGTGTGTGTGTGTTCCTTTCTGAAGAAGGCTTTGGTAGGCAACTCATGTGAATACTCTTTTCGTCCTAATGCCTGACTGCTGCTCCTAGTGTGAACAGCAATCTATCCGCTTCATAGTACAGTTATTCCCTTGTGAATTGTAAACAATCTAGTGCACTTCAAGAGGCACAATGGTATACATACTTACAATACCAGAAGAAAAAAGAAACATCCATTATGTCGCATTAAGGTTGTCTTTAGCATAAAGAGGTATTCACAAATGCTGCAACCAAAAATGTTGTTCAATTACCCAGTGATATAAAATGTCTGACAAAGAGCAAAGTAGAATTTTAAAAGAACTGAAAACGTTTCTCTTTGACAACTCCTCCTATGCCACAGAAGACTATTACTGTAACGTGTAACTGATGATGACCAGGAATCACTGACAAATATCTGTCTGTCTTAACTAAAAACCCAAAAACTAATAAATGATCAGCATAGAGACATATTTACAAAAAGAGTGACGCTGTATAATATGACTCCTTCCACACCATTAAGATTTATAGTGCAGGGTGATACATGGAACATGAAACTATTGGTGTACCCAAACACATGGTGAAGACTTCTATACTTTGAAAACCTCAAAATGCAATTCAGAAGTAAAATGAATCAGATGATAAAAGTAGACGTACATTCCATTTGTGATATGTTTGGTTATTTCTGGAAAACTGACAGAGTTACTGGCGAGGAGTACTTTACACAGATTTTCTAAAAGAATAACTTACATACACGTCCTAAGCGTTTTAGACCATTCACTTGATCACCTTTATAGCGTTCCACAACACTGGAAGATGTTTAAAAATTGTATCTTTTCTTTACTCTGTAAATTGCTATTGTTAGACAAGCACTGAATGACGCATCATAAGTAAGATTTCAAAGTCAGAAGATGTGTAAACTGCAGTGAAACTTATGCACTGACAATATAAGAAAACAAGAACTATACTCTGCATGGAAGTAGACCTCTACTCCGTCTTGTTTCTATAACATTTCAATGAGCGTTCACTTTGTTGACATGCACAAGGTATGACTGCTTGCCTTGCGTCTTCCCTCATTGCACATGTTTGTCGAGCTAACAAACATCACTTAGGTACGTTTTTTTTTTTTTTTTTTTTTTGCAAACGTGAACATTAAAAACAAATTTTCATACGAGATGAAAGCTGAAAATGTAACGAACAAGAATCAGTTCCAGTAAGCAAACAAGCATTGGTTTTGGAGTTCCAGTTTCATTAGCTATCGATACAAATACAGTAAAAGCAAAAGTAAGTGGGTTACAAAAGCATGCCTTTCACATCACTTCATTCTTTTCTTCATATTCGAAATACATCAACGAGAAACCAGTTCACTGACGAGGCTAGATGTCTCGTGTTACTAGAGCAAATACGCTTTTAAGAACAGAAAAACTTTAGAAATTGCATTCCTAACAGTATGTTGTTCTTGTTGTTCACATTATATTTTTTAGTATTTAAGACAGTTTTTGCGTGCACACGACAGAAATAATGAACAAGAAGCAATCGTAAAAACTAGTCAGTTAATGGTTTTGACTATTCAAGATGGCGGCAGGCCCCGCCCTCTCCGTCTTTAAAACAACGTACAACCTAACTCTATAGTGCCATCTCCTTTTTATTATTATTATTATTTACCTCCATGCAGTGCCACCAACGACACAGCTATCCACTTAAAGACCTTCGCACTTCAGTATGTCTATATCAAAGCAAAACCTAAAAGCCTTCTTACACCTACGTTACAGTGTTAGATATATTGATATTTGTCAGAATATAATATTCCCTGTGATATAATACCGATGTATACGAAACAAGATATTACGATTGACTTTCGTTAGCCTATAGAGCTCTGCGACAGCGTTAAGCGCCACTAATATTTGTGGACGTTATACCACCATATGTATACTGGAGAATCTTATATATGCCTGATATTATTAGTTTTCTGCTTCCTTATTTTTGATTGGGTGGTTCATTGGTTTGGGGAGAGGACCACACAGCGAGTTCATCGGTCCCATCGTGTTGGGGAACCATCCCAGGATTTTCCTGAAACGATGTAGGGAAATCACGAAAAACCGAAATCAGGATGGCAGGACGCGGGTTTGACCCGTAGTCCTACCAAATGTGAGTCCAGTGCGCTATCACTGCGCAACTTCGATCAGCTTGTTTATTTTTGATCGTGTCCATTGGTATCACACAACATGGCCAACGTAAACAGATTTCCATTACATGTGTGTCAGTATGTGCAGTAGTGCGAGGTAATGATTTGTTTTTTTCCTTGACTGTATAACTTGTTAACAGGATTATATCCTCCGAAAACACGTTCTATTTTTAATTTAAATAAATCACACATTTGAACTAGTGGTGTGTCGTACTCTCTGTACTGACACCGTGGTACAGTTGCGCCTATAGCCCCATAACATACAGTTACGAGGGCCACTCCAAATGAAATGCACACTACTTTTTAAAAAATCCATCTTTTATTCTGCAGTTTTGAAAGTCTTACAGTGTGTAGATACATCCCTTAGAAACAATACTTTCATTTCTCCACATAATTTCCATCCCTCTCAACTGCCTTACGCCATCTTGGAACCAGCGCCTGTATACCCACTCTGTAAAATTCTAGG
Source organism: Schistocerca gregaria (assembly GCF_023897955.1). Taxonomy (NCBI): domain Eukaryota; kingdom Metazoa; phylum Arthropoda; class Insecta; order Orthoptera; family Acrididae; genus Schistocerca; species Schistocerca gregaria. The sequence continues at coordinate 429,090,571 of NC_064922.1, forward strand.
CCAACCTGTTGGAGCCACTGTTTGGCAGCGTGCACAAGGGAGTCATCATCTTCAAACCTCGTTCCACGAAGAGAGTCTTTCAGTTTCCCAAAGTGATGATAGTCACATGGAGCCAGGTCAGGACGGTAAGGTGGATGTTTCAGTGATGTCCATTCGAGTTTTGTGATCGCTACCATGGTTTTTTGACTGACATGTGGCCGTATATTGTCATGCAACAGCAAAACATTCTGCTTTTGCCGATGTAATCAAACACGACTCAGTCGAACTTGAAGTTTCTTCAGAGTCGTCACATATGTATCAGAATTTATGGTGGTTCCACTTGTCATGCTGTCCACAAGCAAGAGTCCTTCGGAATCTAGAAACACCGTAGCCATAACTTTTCCAGCAGAAGGTGTGGTTTTGAATTATATTTTTCTTGGGTGAATTTGCATGATGCCACTCCACTGATTGCCTCTTCGTCTCTGGTGAAAAATGATGGAACCATGTTTCATCACCTGTCACAATTCTTCAAAGAAATTCATCTCCACCATTCTCGTACTGTTCCAAAAGTTCGTTGCATACCGTTTTTCTTGTTTCTTTGTGAGCCACTGTCAACATCCTGGGAACCCACCTGGCACAAACCTTTTTTAACGCCAACACTTTCAGTATTCTGCAAACACTTCGTTCCCGGTCCCAACGTAGCGTGACAATTCGTCCACTGTGATGCGTCTATCAGCAGTCCCCAATTCGTTAACTCTCTGCACATTGTCTGGAGTGTGTACAGTACGAGGCCTGCCGCTGCGAGGACAATCCTCAATACTGCCTTGCCCGCTTTCATCACGTAACCTGCTTGGCCACCGACTAACTGTACTGCAATCGACAGCAGCATCTCCGTACATCTTTTTCAACCTCTTGTGGATGTTTCCCACTGTCTCGTTTTCACAGCTCAGGAATTCTACGGCAGCACGTTGCTTCTGATGAACGTCAAGTGTAGCAGCATCTTGAAGACATGCTGTGACGGCGCCACTCACGGGAACAAGTTGAACTAAGTTTGAAAACAAACGGGAAGGATTTATCTACACACTGTAAAACTTTCACACATGCACAATGAAAACAGTATTTTTACAACAACAAAAAATAGTGTGCATTTCTTTTGCGACCATCGTATATTTTTCCCTGGCGGACGGCGGCTACAAATCTTACTTTGAGAAATACGATCCAAACAGTTTAATGCTGCTTTATTATCGAATAGGATAAATAAACAGGGAATTAAGCAACATAATACGTCACTGTGTCCATAACACAGTAGATTGGGAATGCTTAGAGTCGACAAAAGTTCTGAATCACCTACAAAGTTAGTTGTGAAGTGTTTTTAAACATATGATATTAGTACAGGTCGTCCATTTACATCAGCATTTACGAAGAAGTGAAAATTGAAAAAAAAAGTAACTAGCTGAAACTAGTGCATCATGATTTTTTCATGTAGTCTACTCCACTTTCCCTTTTTTGATACTTTATTGATAGCCTGATAGTTTATCGAGGGCTTTAACATTAATGGCCACAGCGGCGCTATTACTTTCCAAAAACGTGCGCCAACGAGGTACGAAAATAGATGAAAACTATATGAAATTATGAGAAAGATATATAGCTGTTGGAAGACCTTCGACCTTCATGCACCCTGCTAACAGAGTGAACTCTTTGCAATAATTTTACTGACACAAATAATATTATATAACAATATATTGCAAAAGGAACATGGTACGAGGAAGATTTCGTTTAGCGTAGACTCGATAAACTTGACATATTCAGCAGACGTCACAGACGCAATGATTTTGTGAAGACATTATGTCGTCTCATTAACATTTCATTCAGAAGCGTTAGATCCACGTTCATTGTTTTCCATTGCCGTATTTATTTCGCACTGCAGTAGCTTATTTTTTGCAGTGTAACTTTTTGTATAAATTGGCTGATCATCGACCCACTCTTATTCTGTTGCTATTTTTTGGGTTTTTGTCAACCGTCACAGGGTACAGTTGAGTGATTCTTATGAATTATTCGACTGCAATACAACGTTAGTTGGAGACAGACTGATGAAGGAAACATGACTGTCGTTGCCCGCGTCCACTTACACAAAAATTTTACTACGACTTACTGAGAAGTAATACCTCCGAATTTTGCTGGCCAGAGTGGCCGAGCGGTTCTAGGCGCTACAGTCTGGAACCGCGCGACCGCTACGGTCGCAGGTTCGAATCCTGGTTCGGGCATTGATGTGTGTGATGTCCTTAGGTTAGTTAGGTTTAAGTAGTTCTAAGTTCTAGGGGACTTCTGACCACAGCTGTTGAGTCCCATAGTGCTCAGAGCCATTCTGAACCTCCGAATTTTTCATGCGAAAACTTTCAAAACTTTTTCAATAAAACAAACGTTGTTAACAATCTACATCCGTATTCTTCGTGTATACGTGTTTATTTCTCAAGATAGTAACCCAGATGAAGAACACACTTCTCCCAACGAGAGATCAGTTTGTTGATACCATCACTGTAGAGCGATTGGCTTCGTTAGCGGACTCACATCCTCACCTCTCCTTGTGTCGCTTCATCGCTATCAAACTGAAGTCCTCGACTGTATCCTTTAAGTTATCGAACCATATGAAAATCGTATGGGGTCAATTCGGAACTGTGTGGAGGATGAACGATGACAATGAACTCAAGGGAAGGAATTCTTGGAGAAGTCGCAGCGTTCGAATGCGTTCTGGCACTGTAATACTAAAGGACAGTACGCTCCATGTGTGGACGAACTCTTCGAATCCGAAACACTACTAGAGCACGCTGATTATCACGCACAGACATAGTTACGTTACACACCGTCATGTTACACGTTACATTTCGAAGCCCTCTGGCGACATAGGGCTGCAAATAGGTAGACGTGAAGAATAAAGATGTAAAATGTTGATAACGTTTGTTTTATTTTTAAAAAAATTTAAGAGTCTTCACATAAAAATTCAGAGGCCCTAGTTTTCAGCAAGCCCTTGCACCTGATTATCCATTTTCGGAGACCCGCCCATCAGATCTTGCTAGTCCAATATTCGCCCCTACGACAAACCCCACTAGCAGGTCTTCCTCCGACTCAACCGGGATCCTGAAAATGTGGCACTACGTGCGGCCCCACAGTAAATAATCCAGTAGAGCCAAATACTGCTAATGCGCTCGCCACGTAGCTGCTGCTCCACAGTTACTCTTACCCGTGTGTGAACTCATGATGCAGGTCGCCGCAGAATGCACTAGCGAAATGAGGAGGTACACGGTCACAAGCTTTTGCAATAAAGGGCTTGCCGTTTGTTCAATGAAACTCCTAAGATCTCCAAGATCCTCAGTACAGATATCATGCCAGTAATTAGTAGTGTTGTTGTCATTGTTTGGTTCCGTGGTTATTCGGGAATAACTTTAATTTATTGTTTATTTAGCCTGACCAGACTAGGGCCTTAAGATCCTCTGTTACATCGGACCAGAATTAATTCATAACAAAGAATATTACGAAACATTCTCAATATCTACTTGTGCTTCTGATTCAGTTAAGTACATCAGACAAAGTTTTATGAGAACAATTATAATTAGAAACACAAATAACAGTAGCATAGTAAATATTAATAATATTCGGCATTAATAATAATAATAATAGTAATGTGTATAAAATAACAACAGTATTGCTTGCACCTGTGAAGCGGTGTTTAGTATTACCGTAAACAGAAGAGATAACTAAAGACGAGAAGAACGAAAGACTGAAATGACAGTGTTAAGACGGGATAACAAAGAACAGACTTTCAAAATATGACTCTGTAAACAAGGGTGAGGTAAAAGTGATGGGGAGGTGTGGTTAACAAAAGTGGGCTGCAGACAAGTATATGGAAGAGATAGCTGTTGTTACAAAAAATGTCTTCTGAAGTTTTAAAGTTTAATTTCTCTGTTATTTTGAGAAACATGGTTCAAAAATCGGATTCGTGAAAAATGATTTTGATAAGATGGCCTAATTATGAAATTGCACTGGTAAGATTTTACTTCGTTGAGAACGAGTATTTCTGCTGTGTTGCTTAATCAGTAGTGCAGGAGTTGAAGATAAATAACAGGGAGTTGAATAGTTAAGAAGACGATATGACGAACACCAGGCCTGATTGTTAGCAAGCAGGAGTAATATGGTCGAAATAGTGAGTTTGACAAATGTGTTTCTCACAAGCATCCACCTCCAGTTACAGCCGGCGTGAGTTCTGATACGAAAGACCTTCATTAATAGCATCACCATAATCAAGTGTGGGGAGTATTAGTGACTGTACGACTTCTCTTAAAGCTCGAGAAGAAATACTTTTTGTATTTCTGTAGTGAATGAAATGACACTGACACAACTGACTGCAGCTGTGTGTTCAGTTCGAGTGATGGTCCAGAATTTTTCCCAAATTCTTTGGAGACTTAGAAAACATTGCTTCTGTGCGTTTTAGGTTTCCTTGAATGTAGGGGAGGGGAATAAGTCTTTTCTGAGCGACTAAGAACGAAGGAAGGAATGTTAGATTTTAATATAACATCGACAGCGAGGCATTGAAAACGGGCTATTCAAAGGAACCATCGAGAAATTTGCTTGGAATGATTTAGAGAGCTCGCGGAATAACTAAATCTGAATGTCCTGAGGTTGATCTGACCCGTCGTCGTTCGGAATGTTTGGTTGGTTTGGGGGCATGGGGCCAAACAGCGAGATCATCGGCCCCATCGGATTAGGGAAGAATGTGGAAGGAAATCGACCGTGCCCTTTCAAAGGAATCATCCCGGAATTGTCTTGAGAGATTTAGAGAAATAATGGAAAATCTAAATCAGGATGTCCGGCAGCGAGTTTGAACCGTCGTCCTCCCGAGTGCGAGTCCAGTGTGCTAACCACTGCGCCACCTCGCTCTTTGTGAGCGACGAACAGTACTTGTCTTTTAGATGGGTTAAGTTTCAAACCCTTGTTGTACGCCCACTCTGATAAGGTAATGTATGAAAGACATCGTGTGGATCACTACTTCTTTTATTAATGTTGACCGGTTTCTATTCAAAAGATAATCTTCAGATCTGATTATGCAAGGCGCTGTTTGTCAGTAATCAGTAATCCTTCATAACAATTAAGATCACGGATTCCCGAGACATGGTGTCAATTACGTAATTAGGAAAGTGAGTCAACATTTAAATGCTGGATGGCTGTGCACAGGACTTATGTATAACTAACGTTCGTCACCTAAAAGCTATATTTACCGTGAGACAGAATAGCCCAACATCGATAACACATAATGGGAAAAGTAAAAGAGAAATACTCATAGAAGAAAACCTAAAGGCAACAGTATAATTCAGAGGCTCACACATCGAAAATATAACAAATAAATCCTGTAAGACACAACAAACGCTCCTGCAAATGAGAACCATTTTCCGAGAGGCGTCGTGCAAGAAATAAACAAATGAAATCGTGACTGTTATTAGAAAAGGCTTTTTACAAACAAAGACATTCAGCATCATGGTTTGCAAGTTTATGGTAGAAGGAAAATATCAGCCTACATACCTCTCCGCCTGTAGTTCCATCTCTTTCTATTACAGAACCATTAGTAGAAACAAGAGACCGATCTTCAGATGGATACATAATTGTAGTTGTGTCTATGGTGGCTGCACTTAATATAGTCAAAGTGATGTGATGTTTTCTTCTAAACTTTTCCGTCAGATTGAATTTACTGATGATTTTAATGTATGAAAGAAGATAAAGTAGCGGTATCAGTATTTTTTATATGGACACTAATAATCTCTTATTTATTCTTTGACCAGGCCCTTTTTAGGTGTCTTGCAAGTCTCGCCGGGCGGTGTGGCCGTGCGGTTCTAGGCGCTTCAGTCTGGAACCGCGTGACAGCTAATCGCAAGTCTCACCGGCCGATGTGGCCGTGCGGTTCTAGGCGCTTCAGTCTGGAACCTCGTGACCGCTACGGTCGCAGGTTCGAATCCTGCCTCGGGCATGGATGTGTGTGATGTCCTTAGGTTAGTTAGGTTTAAGTAGTTATATGTTCTAGGGGACTGATAACCACAGATGTTAAGTCCCATAGTGCTCAGAGCCATTTGAACCATTTTTGCAAGTCTCACATAATCCGATCGGTAACTGTCTGTCACTAACCTCATTAATTTTTAACACTTCAAAACCTGTTGGCATCAGAAGGCGCAGAGCCATTTGGGTAACGATCTGCAGAACAGATATTGGTGTTTTAGTCTCTGCTCAAATCATGTGCTTAGCTTGATTTGCGGGCCAGGTCTAACGGAAGTACATCAGCTAACATCAGCATTTCTGTATAATATTGTGGGAAAACGGGAGAGAAGAGAATTGATACATTTTAGATGTTTTGCTACAAACGAATGTTGAAAATTAAGTGGACTGATATGGTAAGAAATAAGAAGATTCTGCGCATAATCGGGGAGGAAGGGAATATATGGAAAACACTGACAAGAAGAAGGAACAGGATATTAGGACATTTCTTAAGATATAAGGGGATAAATTACATAGTACTAGGGGGAGATGTAGAGCGTAAAAACTGTAGAGGAAGACAGAGAGTGGAACAGATCCAGCAAATTGACCTAGTAGATAGTGTCGGAAGTTCCATGCGGCTTTTCGCGGATGATGCTGTGGTATACAGAGAAGTTGTAGCATTAGAAAAGTGTAGCGAAATGCAGGAAGATCTGTAGCGGACAGGCACTTGGTGCAGGGAGTGGCAACTGACTCTTAACATAGACAAATGTAATGTATTGCGAATACATAGAAAGAAGGATCCTTTATTGTATGATTATATGATAGCGGAAAAAACACTGGTAGCAGTTACTTCTGTAAAATATCTGAGAGTATGCGTGCGGAACGATATGAAGTGGAATGATCATATAAAATTAATTGTTGGTAAGGCGGGTAACAGGTTGAGATTCATTGGGAGAGTCCTTAGAAAATGTAGTTCATCAACAAAGGAGGTGGGATCCGTACCAGATCGGGCTGACGGAGGAGATAGAGAAGAAACAAAGAAGAGCGGGCGTTTCGTCACAGGGTTATTTGGTAACCGTGATAGCGTTACGGAGATGTTTAACAAACTCATGTGGCAAACTCTGCAAGAGAGGCGCTCTGCATCACGGTGTAGCTTGCTCGCCAGGTTTCGAGAGGGTTTGTTTCTGGATGAGGTATCGAATATATTGCTTCCCCCTACTTATACCTCCCGTGGAGATCACGAATGTAAAATTAGAGAGATTAGAGCGCGCTCGGAGGCTTTCAGACAGTCGTTCTTCCCGCGAACCATACGAGACTGGAACAGGAAAGAGAGGTAATGACAGTGGCACGTAAAGTGCCCTCCGCCACACACCGTTGGGTGGCTTGCGGAGTATAAATGTAGATGTAGATGTAAATAATAGAGGGCGTAGGTTGCAAGTGTTACTGTGACATGAAGAGGTTGGCACAGGAGAGAAATTTGTCGCGAGCCACATCAAACCAGTTAGAAGACTTGAAAGGTCTCTGTTGGATTCCTTTCATGTTAATTTCTTAAATCTGTTGTCATTTACGGCATAAATTCCTCTTCTAAATTTACTGTGGCGTTTCTGACTATCTGCGAGAAGACTGAGTAGTGGAACGTGTTACTTTTACACATAAACAAGAACGATCTGTCACACTACTACACTTTAAAACACAGTCTCATACGGAACCTACATCCGCTTTCTTTTATGTACTGTATATGATAAGATACTGTCATCCCCCTTCCCTTCTGTGTGAGAGGATGAATGAGCAAATGTATTTCTAGTTGCATGCTTGAGGGTAGCAGACAAGCCTGTCTGCTAGAGAACAGTAGGACCAACGTCGGAACAGGTAGCTACGCTTTCTAAAAGCAAAGAGGTTTCTATCCTTAATATGGTTCTGTCCGTCCCTTGTCATGTTGGTATAGGAAGCTGCCCCTCTGGCCACTTCCGTTTTGTATACGGAAGCACCCTTGGTTGGAGCGCAGGTCAGTCTATCCGCGGCGAGGGTCTGAAGTTGTAAGATCTCCGGCTAAGCGCGTGTCTGCTAAGTCCGTAGGACAATGGATTTCTTAAGTTCAGCCTAACTGAAAATTTAATCACCTTTATTTCAGGTTTAGCTCTAAAATATATAATGTTATCTTAAATTGCATCGCAGTGTGATTCGAGTGTACAGTTCAGAATATCTTCCGGTAGTTGCTTTGTCACTACTTTGTGAGTAAAGTGGAACCACGTGTTGATCAGTAACTCTAACTAAGATCATAAATCTTAAATGCGAATATGCGTGAGATTATAACGTCTCGTCTTAACAATGTTTTTTAAATATAGCAACTTTTCTTTATGTTCAACCCACGTGGGGTGTACTTTGTGAGACCAGTACCACGTGCTTATACAATTGTTTGACCCATCAGGTTAATAGTAAGACGATAGTAACCAGTTCGAGGTTTTTCTTTTGTAAATTGCTTTTCGATCTAATATATTTTAATTATCAAAATTATTGTGGAGTTACACTCTTTGTGTAAACCAAGTTGACCTAGTGAAGCATGTGGCGTAATCATCAAAGTAGCCCTCAGCTATTCTTTTTGGGAAGATTTCACAGAGAGTTAGTATGAATTTAGTATACCAGTGTGTGGTAATTACATGGCGGACAGGATTGCGCTACGAACGTAACTTCTTTGGGTGAAAATTGAATCGGTTTGTTGTGGTTAATTTCCTCTTGCATATGTTTCAACGTTCTTCGTGTGTTATTTTATGAATGTTGTGTTGTATGCAGTCTCCCAATCTTGGCTCCAAATGTGATGTGTTCCGTAAGACTACAAACTCATACACTCCTAGAAATGGAAAAAAGAACACATTGACACCGGTGTGTCAGACCCACCATACTTGCTCCGGACACTGCCAGAGGGCTGTACAAGCAATGATCACACGCACGGCACAGCGGACACACCAGGAACCGCGGTGTTGGCCGTCGAATGGCGCTAGCTGCGCAGCATTTGTGCACCGCCGCCGTCAGTGTCAGCCAGTTTGCCGTGGCATACGGAGCTCCATCGCAGTCTTTAACACTGGTAGCATGCCGCGACAGCGTGGACGTGAACCGTATGTGCAGTTGATGGACTTTGAGCGAGGGCGTATAGTGGGCATGCGGGAGGCCGGATGGACGTACCGCCGAATTGCTCAACACGTGGGGCGTGAGGTCTCCACAGTACATCGATGTTGTCGCCAGTGGTCGGCGGAAGGTGCACGTGCCCATCGACCTGGGACCGGACCGCAGCGACGCACGGATGCACGCCAAGACCGTAGGATCCTACGCAGTGCCGTAGGGGACCGCACCGCCACTTCCCAGAAAATTAGGGACACTGTTGCTCCTGGGGTATCGGCGAGGACCATTCACAACCGTCTCCATGAAGCTGGGCTACGGTCCTGCACACCGTTAGGCCGTCTTCCGCTCACGCCCCAACATCGTGCAGCCCGCCTCCAGTGGTGTCGCGACAGGCGTGAATGGAGGGACGAATAGAGACGTGTCGTCTTCAGCGATGAGAGTCGCTTCTGCCTTGGTGCCAATGATGGTCGTATGCGTGTTTGGCGCATTTCAGGTGAGCGCCACAATCAGGACTGCATACGACCGAGGCACACAGCGCCAACACCCGGCATCATGGTGTGGGGAGCGATCTCCTACACTGGCCGTACACCTCTGGTGATCGTCGAGGGGACACTGAATAGTGCACCGTACATCCAAACCGTCATCGAACCCATCGTTCTACCATTCCTAGACCGGCAAGGGAACTTGCTGTTCCAACAGGACAATGCACGTCCGCATGTATCCCGTGCCACCCAACGTGTTCTAGAAGGTGTAAGTCAACTACCCTGGCCAGCAAGATCTCCGAATCTGTCCCCCATTGAGCATGTTTGGGACTGGATGAAGCGTCGTCTCACGCGGTCTGCACGTCCAGCACGAACGCTGGTCCAACTGAGGCGCCAGGTGGAAATGGCATGGCAAGCCGTTCCACAGGACTACATCCAGCATCTCTACGATCGTCTCCATGGGAGAATAGCAGCCTGCATTGCTGCGAAAGGTGGATATACACTGTACTAGTGCCGACATTGTGCATGCTCTGTTGCCTGTGTCTATGTGCCTGTGGTTCTGTCAGTGTGATCATGTGATGTATCTGACCCCAGGAATGTGTCAATAAAGTTTCCCCTTCCTGGGACAATGAATTCACGGTGTTCTTATTTCAATTTCCGGGAGTGTATTTTCACAATCCTAAATTAGGCACCAGCTTAGTTATGACTGAAGTTTAACATGCTGAAATTTCAATGATCAATGTTAAAATAAATTTCCAGATATAAACTGATTTATTTCTTTTTATTTAAATTTTCTTTTTTATATATGTGTCACCGGTTTTCGTATGACTATTAAAAGATTATAATTAATGTTAGTCTGGTTGGAAATTTGGTAAGCTAGACTGGATACCTAGTGAAACAGTTGCTCAGTAATGCAAGGTTAACTTCCTCAGATAGCTCACAGCTTTTATCCCACTTTTATGGTCATGAATATCAGCACCGCTTTCATAGCAAATTAAAGCAACAACCTTTCAGACTCGCCATTACAAAAGAATCAGAGAGTATTGTACTTGTACCCAGTATGAGAGTGGACAGTCCGACTTCTTCCCAGCTAACTGGTTAAAGCTACTTGGTCCGCTCTTTACTGTCACTGGGCTCTGTTTATTGTGTGGCCTTTTCAACCTATTGTGTGCTTTACAAGTTAAGGGTCAGACATGTGGGTCACCAATTTTGATCAGGTTTTACAATAACGTTCTTTATTGAAAATAAAGAGATACATATTTCAGGATTTTGCTTGATGCTTCCTAGTTTTTGAAGAAATAGAGGTCGGTAGTATACATCGAAAGATCGTCTAAAAAAACTTTTTTATTAATGTAAGAAGGGATCCAAAGTGAATAATGTTCTAGTTATTAACGTTTTTGTGTTTCACACTGTAGCTTGAGTACACGTCATTCTACGCAACAAGGAGAGATGAATCGGTTGAGCGATTGATGCAACGTTTTGTAGACACTGGCAATCTTTCAAATGAATTCTAGACTGTTTACCGTTTCAGCTGAATGCGTCCCTGTGCGTATCGACCTGCAATGTAATTTCCGTTTTAAAGACAAACTCCTGCGCGTTAAAACACGTAATATGTGTATGAAAGACCTTTTTTTATTAATTACGAAACTAAATAAGGCATGATTAGTGGCAAGCTGAGTGCGAAATTCTGAAAAATTGTCTGCGTCTGTCATAAAACTTACATTATGTCTTCAGCGCACCAAAAATAATTAATACTGGAAATATGTTTTGTTTGTGATCTGCGTTGCTAAGAAATATGAAATATAAAACCAAGTATTCAGTGTGACTGTTTTGCCATTTAAATGTGCGAGTTTGGGGTTTCCTCCTCCTGATACTCAGACATCGTGGAGAAAATGTGCAGCCAGGCTGAGTACTGCAGCACTCGTGTCATAGCACGGCTTGCTAGCCAGTTTCTTGGCCGCCCCTGCTCAAGACAAATGCCGGGATGCTCACACCCGATTTCCTCCCGCCTCCTGCTCAGAAAGAGCTCTCACTGTGTCTTTATGACACTACCGTGGATGGGATGTTAAATCCTAATCTTTCTACGGACTTTTTCATTTAATTTTTATTTTTAAGTGCATCCTTAGGCATTAAACCTCGTCGTCGACGGGACGTTACATCCTAATCTTGTTTTTAGATCTGATATAACTAAATTTTCCTTGAGGAAAGAGTCTCAACTTCAAGAACGGTAAAGACAGAAGGTGAATAAATAAATTAAAATTTGTATCACAGTGAGGACTTGAACCCTACTCTGCTGATTAGGGGGCATATGTGTTTTTTTTTTTTACGAAACAAAAATTAAATATGCCTCTGAACTTTTTTTATAACAAAATAATAAAAGGAGAAAGGAAAGGGTATAATACGTTATTATATTTGATTTGTTGTTCATTTTGTTCTTAGTTTGTTCTTGTGTATTTATTTGGATTCTAAACGCAGGTCTCCTGCCCACTTTTTTTTTAATCTTTTTTTTTATTTATATAGGTATCAATGTGCGAACAGTCATACTTAATCAAGCCTGGAAAACTAAAACAGAATGAAGACACCATCGAAGATATTAAACGTAAATAACATGAAAAGAAAGCTACCACGTCGTAGTTAGGCTTCCCATTGACTGCGCCCACTGATAAAGATTGTTCAATATATGCTCGTTTGCAGTTTGTTCTGACCTCATCTGCCACTGCCTGGAACATTCCAGCTGCACGGGGGGCTGTGAAAGGCGCTCCATAGGTAGTTTGCGAAGCATTGTCGATATCTGGTATGCCCGGAAATAGCATGATGTCTTTCTTGCAAATAGAGCCAGAAGTCAAGGAAATTCTTGTGTCCGTCACGACAGAGGTAATGGACCGCATGTCCACGTATCCAGGTGACGGAGTTGGTTCGAGTCTTGGGGTAAAATGTCTCATCCGGAAACAATAATGTGCGTGCAGATATATGCTCCGGCCTAACTCGCAAGACATAAGCCAGCATCTGCCGCACTAGGTGCCAAACCGGTTCCGCCTCTCCGCAGCTGAGGCGGTGCTCGTCAGAATCTACAGTGTTACAACCCACACAATTAGGAGATTCTGCCATGTGGATATTGTAGAGACGTTCTTGCGTCACCAGCTTCCCATTAACGACTACGTACCATTGTGAAACAACGTCGGAATCAAGCATGGCATCGTGTACAGTCTTCCACACCACGCACCACCGTACGTCAGGATATTTTAGTTCGACCACATTTAGGGGGCGGCGTTGCATCATGTCGTGATACATACGTCGAGTCGTGGCCATTTGTGGTGTCGTGAGCGCTACACTGCAATAACTTTGTTCTAAATAGAAACGTCCTATATAAAAGAGGGGCGCTGGGATGTCCTGTAGTGGCACCGGCGCTCTTAGTGAAGCAGGTCGTAGCGCCGTCAGAAGCAGACTCGTGAGGCTCGTGGGACAACGGCGCAGCAGACATAAATGTGAGCTAACATAGAGGGCAATGGCCCTATCATGGACGTTGACTAGGCCGAGACCACCTTTTTCCTTGGGGAGAGTAAGAGATACGTATCTGATCTTCAGTAACATACCAGCGGTGACGAAGTATCCCAGCGCTGCCATAATGCTACGAGCCAAGGGTTTCGGAATGGGTAGCGTTTGGGCGACATGCGGTATGCGGGACGCAAGGTATACATTGGCATAATACGCCCGCTGAACGATGTTGAGGCATCGCAAGCGCTGATTTGCAATTCCGGCCCTAATTTGGCGAAGAAGGCGTCGATAATTGAGCGTCGTCGCGCGTCGCATGTCGTTCATGAAATCTAAGCCCAAGCAGCGGACAGTATCACTGAAGTGTAAGGGGGCAATGTGTTCCTGCGGTAGCCCAATCCCGATGCTCAAGGCGACAGATTTGTCAACGTTGATTTGGCTACCAGAAGCTGTACCGTAGGTTGCAATCCAGTCCAACGTCGCGGCCATATCGTCAGCTCCTCGTATGACGATCATCAAATCATCCGCATACGCGGTGCAGCGATAGATGGAGCCGCCGAACTGTATCCCAGTGAGCCTGTCTCGGAGACCACACAACAAGGGCTCTAAGGCCAATGCAAATAACAACGTTGATAATGGACATCCCTGTCGTACTGATCGGCGGATCGGCATGGGTGCCGTCAGTCTTCCATTAACAAGAACTCGAGAAGTAGCCCCATGCAGAAGGCGTGTCAACACTGTGATAAAGGGGTCGGGATATTCCATGCGCCGTAGAACGGCCGTGAGGAAAGTGTGGCCCACACGGTCAAAAGCCTGGCTAAAGTCGATAGACGCCAGGGCTGCCGGCAAACGTCTCACCCGTGCAAGGGAGATGAGATCTCTGTAACGACATAACGCAGTTCTGATGTTGTTGGGTCCTCCCAAGGACATCTGATCGCTGGACAGGACATGCAATAGTGTGCCCCGAAGACGTTCTGATAGCAGTCTCGAAAAGATCTTGAAGTCGCTGTTCAATAACGTTAAGGGGCGATAATCGCGGACATGATTCCGTCCCTTCGGCTTATGGATGGGGACAATCAGTCCTTCCAAGAACGGTGCAGGCAGCAGTATACCCGGGGACATCAATTCCTGACAAATTTCAACCCAACACGGTACCAACAGTTGTTAAATGCTCGATAGAACTCTAATGGTAATCCATCGATTCCTGGTGATTTATGGGGAGCACCTTTACCAATGGCGTCGAGCACTTCCTCTTCTGTCACTTCTCCCAGTAAAGTCGGTACCATGTCTGGTGGAACTGTACCGTGGACATGTGCTGAAACGGAGTCTACCGTCGCCATATCAGAGAGCACTGCTGAATAAAGTTGAGCGTAATGCCCATAGAAGGCTTCTGCTATATCTGCTTGTTCTGCCACGTGTCGTCCGTCGTCCGTTATCATGTCGGTTACCAGTGCCCTACGGCGCCTCCTGCGTTCTAGGAGCACGTGGTGCATAGATGGCCTTTCTGATTGTATCATGTCTGGAGCACGCGACCGTATAACAGCGCCTTGTAAATGATGGCGTGCTAAGGAGATGAGTTGCGCTTTCGCGCGTTTGACTATGATCTGCCGGTCAGGTGAGGGCTCCATAGCAAGACATTCCCGTAGGAGGGTGTAATAAAAGTTTTCCGTGCTCCTCCTCCATGCCGCCGCTTCTCGGCCGTAAGCCATGAAGGTGCGCCTAAGAGCAGGCTTCGCACATTCAATCCACCAACTGAGGGTCGATCGGTAACGACCACGACGCTGTAAGGACGCGTTCCACGACTCTTCGACAGCACGTTTACATGCCGGCTCGTCCAGATGGGCGACGTTCAGTTTCCAGGAGGGCCTACTGCGCCACACACGTGCAGCTGGGAGGGCAATGGTGCAAATATAGGCTGTGTGGTCGGTGAATGCAGTGGGCCAGAGCTCTGCTCCTCTCGTCGCCGTCGAAAGGGTGCTTGTGACGTAAATCCTGTCTAACCGACTTGATGAATGACTTGTATAGTGGGTGTATCCAGGAGCTGGGCCATGGATATGGCGCCACGTGTCAATCAGGTGGAGGTCACGCACTAGCATTTCCAATTCCGCACACGGGACGTGATGTGGCTGCTGATCAGACGGAGATAATGTACAGTTAAAATCTCCTCCGATCACCATATCGTCTATGCGGCCCATAAATAGACGCGTGATATCTTCCGAAAAGAAACGGGTCCGATCTCTCCGTCTCCCTGATCCTGAAGGGGCATAGACATTGATGAGTCGTACACCGTTGACAGTTACTGCCATGGCTCTTGCACTCGGTAAGTACAGTACGTCCGTAGCCTCCAAACCGTCCCGTAGCAGAACAGCCACACCACAATCGGTAGAAGAGGCGTGGGAGATGTGGGCGGTATATCCGTAGAAGTCAGGGAAACTAGCGACACATACTTCCTGTAAGAGGGCCACGTCGACGTCCGCCGCATCAAGCATGCGTTGTAGCATTGTAAGTTTGTGTGGTGCCCTTATCGCGTTGATATTGATTGTGGCTAGGCGAAAGGTGTGCTGCCTAGCCTCTTCACCTAGGGTAGACCCCATGGCAATCAAAGCTAACCGCAAGAGATGCCGGACCTACCAAATCCGTTACAAATTATGCGTCTTTTACGATAGAAGTGGCATCTCCAATGCCACCCCCTCCGCTGTCATCCGTGCCCTCTTTAGGAAGTTCCTCAACATCGTCCGACCACAGGGGCTGCAACACGATGCTGTGTAGCTGATCGGCACCTAAATCTCCCGCACGTACGTCGTCTTTGTTAGAGGTAGACGGAGCGCCATCCATCGACGCGACCTGCTGAATCCGTGGTGCAAGAAGTAACTTGGCACTCGTGGTATGGGCAAGTGAACACCACTTAGATTCTCAGCAGGCGCAGCATCCATGCCGTCTGAGGAGATGTCACCTTCTTGACCGGCCGTGTGTAGGAGGCAATCGTCTGAAGGGGTCCGCCGACGTCGCTTCCGTCGTCAAGGCGAACGTTGCTTGCGAACGTGGACATCCGTATCCGAATGTGGGAGGCAATCCAGCGTCGTATCACCTTCCACTAGGAAAGCCGCGGTTGGGACAATGTTCGCGTCCACGTCCATCGCGTTCTGGATGTTACGTTGCGTCTGGAGTCCGTGGGACTGTTGCTGCTGCTGTTCCCGTGGAGGGGGCGACATATGGGTTGGCATCGGGGGTCCTTCCTCTTCCTCCCTTGGTACTTCTGGCGTCGATGGGTGTGTCTGATCGCCCGTTTCGTCCTCAACTATGGTGCGCATCGTCGTCTGAGCGTACGTGAGGGGCAGGATTGTCGTCCCTGTCGGGGAAACGGAGGCTCCCACTGGTATCTGCGCAGTTCGACGTTGTAAGCAGCTCGATCGAACATGGCCTTCCTGCCCACATCCGGAACAGGTACGCGGCTGACCGTCGTACATGATGATTGCACGACAGCCACCGATGTTCAAATAGGACGGCACATGTTTCTTGAGCTCAATTTTAATTTGGCGCACACCACTGTAGACCTTATATGTCGAGAAAGTTTGCCACTTTTCTGCAACGTGGTTGATAACATTGCCGTACGGTCGGAAGGCGGCCTTGACAACTTCCTCTGGGACCTCGAAGGGGAGCTCAAAAACCCTTACAGTCCTTAGGCCCATGCCTGCATGATCCACCGTCACTGCACCGATATGCCCGTCAGAATGTCTGAATCTGAGAGAGTTCGAGTATTTAGACACCACTGTCGCGCAGACCTCTGCACTGGTCATTTTAACATAAACCACGCTCGCCGTTATAGAAAAATGTATTCCGACGACAGTCGCCGGATCTAAACGTAGATCGTCGCGTATGAACTGTTCTATTTCATAGGCTCGAGGACGCGCGTGATCTGGTTGGAAGGTAATTTTGATCGTATCGTGACGCCATGTGTGTGCCATAGTCGCACCGAACTTGAAACTAGTACAACTCGCGCCCGAGAAGGTAAACACAAGCAAGCGCTCACGGTCGCGCACGGCGGGGCGCAGCGGACGTCCTCGCCCCACCGCAGCCGAAAGCAGACTGATGTGTTCGGCATTACACTACGTGCTAGGCATAGATACTAAACCTGTGTGTACCACCCTAGTCCAATGCCTTCTCTAACACAAACTCAAGGTGTGGATTGAAGCTTGTGTTAGGGCAGGCACTGATCTAGTGCTGTCCGTGCGTGTGTGTTACTTTCACTGGTGCGATGGTACAGGGTGATTCAAAAAGAATACCACAACTTTAGGAATTTAAAAACTCTGCAACGACAAAAGACAGAGCTAAGCACTATCTGTCGGCGAATTAAGGGAGCTATAGAGTTTCATTTAGTTGTACATTTGTTCGCTTGAGGCGCTGTTGACTAGGCGTCAGCGTCAGTTGATGCTAAGATGGCGACCGCTCAGCAAAAAGCTTTTTGTGTTATTGAGTACGGCAGAAGTGAATCGACGACAGTTGTTCAGCGTGCATTTCGAACGAAGTATGGTGTCAAACCTCCTGATAGTTGGTGTATTAAACATTGGTATAAACAGTTTACAGAGAATGGGTGTTTGTGCAAAGGGAAAAGTTCTGGACGGCCGAGAACGAGTGATGAAAATGTAGCACGCATCCAGCAAGCATTTGTTCGCAGCCCATGAAAATCGACTCGCAGAGCTAGCAGAGAGCTGCAAACTCCTCAATCAACTGTATGGAGAGTCCTACGAAAAAGGTTAGTTATGAAACCTTATCGTCTGAAATTGGTTCAAGCAATGTCTGCAGCTGATAAGATTAAAAGAATCGATTTCTGTGATTTTATCCTTGCTCAAATGGAAACAGATGAATCTTTCGTTTCAAAGATTGTGTTTAGTGATGAAGCAACTTTCCACACTAACGGGAAAGCCAACCGTCACAATGTCTGTAAATGGGGCACTGAGAATCCGCGGGAAACAACTCAGTATGAACGTGACTCGCCTAAGGTGAACGTTTTCTTTGCCATTTCAGCCAATAAAGTTTTTGGTCCCTTTTTCTTCGAAGGTGCTACTGTAACTGGACTACAGTTTCTGGAGATGTTAGAGAATTGGCTGTTCCCTCAGCTCGAACAAGAAGCACAACAATTCATATTTCAGCAGGATGGAGCGCCACCACATTGGCACTTATCTGTCCATAACTACCTGAACGTCAACTACCCGAGGCGATGGATCGGCCGCCAGGCAGCCCGTGACAGAGCACTTCATCACTGGCCTCCAAGAAGCCCTGATCTTACCTCCTGCGATTTTTTCTTATGGGGTATGTTAAGGATATGGTGTTTTGGCCACCTCTCCCAGCCACGGGAAATAACAGCAGCTATCCAAACTGTTACGCCTGATATGCTACGGAGAGTGTGGAACGAGTTGGAGTATAGGGTTGATATTGCTCGAGTGTCTGGAGGGGGCCATATTGAACATCTCTGAACTTGTTTTTGAGTGAAATAAACCTTTTTAAATACTCTTTGTAATGATGTATAACAGAAGGTTATATTATGTTTCTTTTATTAAATACACATTTTTAAAGTTGTGGTATTCTTTTTGAATCACCCTGTATAATGGCTAACATATCCGATTGTTAAGTAGGAGACCTAAGTTCAAGTCCTGGCTATCACACAAATTTTAGTTCATTTCTTCAGCTTCTATCAATGTCATTTTTTTTACTTAGATGCATTTACGTCTACACCTATATAAATAGTCCTTAAACCCTCGTACAGTGCATGGTGAAGAGTACATAGTACCAATATTATCGATTTTCTTTATTATTCCATCGCCTACTGAGTGACGGTAAAAGTAACCGTGTATTTGCTTACACGCCCTAATACATTTTACGTTTCTCTCGTGATGCTTGTGTGAGTTGTACTTCAGTGGCAGCATAATACAGGCATAAACATCTTCGCATACAGATCCTCAGGTAGAACTACCAATGATTCGCGGGATACTACATCGTCTTTCTGACGAGCATTCTTATTCAAGTTCACCACTCATTTCTGTTGCACTGTCACGTGTATTATATCGACTGACTATGATCCTAACTGCACGTGTCTGAATTCGTTCGGTACTGTTGCCTAGCCTACTTGGTGAGGACTGCAAACAATGGAAGAGTGTTGTGTGTTTACAGACTCTACCGCGCTTTCCCATAACGCTTTCAGCAAGTCAAAATATGCTCTTAGTCTTCCCTAACACTGATATTACGTGATCGCTGCAATTCAAGATAGCTAGCTAGCTTTACACCAAGTGTGATTCCTTACAATCATCCAACGGTGATACTTCCCTGACACAAGCGCATCGTCGAGCAAAAAAGTGCTGCTGATCAGATTTGGTAAATAGTATGGGGTTCTTATCACGCTTCGTCGAGACACCCCCGACGTTACTTTAGTTCCCGTGGTACATTCGTCGTCCTGTACAGCGTACTGCGCTCTAACGCTCTCTCAGCCAATTGTGAATTTTCGAAGAAAACTCTGTGTGATATTATCTTGATCAGAAGCCAACGATGTGACACAGTGTCGACAGCCTTGTGAAAATCGTGGAAGACGGAATCCACTTGTGCACCTGCATTGTCTGTTTGCTACACGTCGTCTATGAATAACGGTATCTTTTTCTCAATCCGTATTGATTCACTGTGCGACCGCACCCGGAACCCTGCACCGCTCATAGTTACACGAGAGGTGGCATACATAACTTAAACGTCCCACCAGTGCGAGTTCGCTCTTCTATCGCTCACTGCTCTCCGTTAGATGGCGCCACGCATATACGCGACCAGAGGACGCTAAATTGACATGATCTGACTGCTTGCGACTCCGATTGGCCCACACGTCTTTTTAAGCAGCTGCAGTTCAGAGTTTCATCCAGGGTCAGTGCACCAAACTCCTGATCACTGATGCAGTAGACTACAATAGGACAATACATCGACGTAGCACAGCGCTATTAGATATTAGTAATTAAATATTAGTAATATTCAGAGACTATCACAACGTATCAGCATTCAATTCTGTTTGTTTCTATCAGGAACATTACCCTCATTGCATACAACTCAGCACCACAGAAGAAACTAAATTGGTTCAAATGGCTCTGAGCACTATGGGACTTAACAGCTGAGGCCATCAGTCCCCTACAACTTAGAACTACATAACCTTACTAACCTAAGGACATCACACACATCCATGCCCGAGGCAGGATTTGAACCTGCGACCGTAGGTCGTCATTGTAAATAAGCTTACTAATTGTCAGCTTTTTGTAATGTCTGACTGGTTTATTGGCCTTCTCCATTAACTACACACCACTTTGAGAGAAACGTTTTTTCCTCCCTAGAAAATATGAACTATCATTAGATGCAATGGATTATTCTTCGTAAGAAATATTAATGTCTCTACAGAATGGATACACATAAAATGAATTCAGGGTACTGAGATGAAATGAATGGATTAATGGGGCTAAAATCAATAAACATGCCGTGTTGTGGAATGATATTATTTAATCAGGATCGCTAATTATTACAAAAATTATCCATTACCGGCTTCAGACGGGTATTACTTTCGATAGATGGACAATAAATATTCACACATCTTCCAATAGCAATGGTTTGTGATCCAGCACTATAACTAGTTTTGTGATAGTTTGAATACTCATAGGCCTGTTAATATCAGTAACTTGCTGAAACCACTAAAGCCAAAATTTTCGTAATAATTAGAAAATCAAAAGAAAAAAAAACTACAGATAAATTGAGTCACATGACTTCCAATTGATCCTTCGTCTGTCTTTAGAATAGTAATGGAATTTTTTGCCCTACAGTAGCTACATGCACTCATACCAAAAAATGTTTTCGACAGTGGTTTATTTCATACTCATTGGCTAAGCATTCAGAAATACAACTTTCGGTCAAATCAGATATTTCATAGTACAATAGTTCGGATTCCTTTAGCGGTCATAGATAGAATATTAATCACTCTGACATCATTAGTGGCGCTTCAGTCTGGAACCGTGCGACTGCTACGGTCGCAGATTCGAATCCTGCTTCAGGTATGGATGTGTGTGATGTCCTTAGGTTAGCTAGGTTTAAGTAGTTCTAAGTTCTAGGGGATGATGATCTCAGATGTTAAGTCCCATAGTGCTCAGAGCCATTTGAACCATTGAACATTATCAGTTGGGTTTACCTGCTGCGGAAGGCTAGCGAAACCGAATATAAATTGCCACATGTACCCGAACTTGGAGATGCCGTTCTACTTCTGATCTTTCGGAGATGAAGTATGTGCATACTACTGACGATAACTGTTCACCACTAATAAGGATCAATGTCCTGCCGAAGTGGAGGGCGACAGAGACGGATAATTAGTTCTTTAAAAAACAGAATACGAGTCCAGACATTAACGTAACTCTAAGTTTACATCAAGAGCACAAAATGTTACGGAGATAAATGCAGACATGGGTCGTGGATCTACATCTCTTGTAATGAAACAGAGGGAATTATTAGCTTGCTTCAGCACATCGGTTCGAAGCGTCTTCGTATACCAGTAGAAAAGATAAAAGTGAGTACTTTCCATTTATTGTCACTTTTAAAGAATTATCTCCATACTGCTAACAGATAACACTCAGCAATTTGTCCCCAGTGTTGCCCTCTAGCAAGCATATAACCATTCGTTTTACTGCCTCGTCGACATTCTCTGTACGTTAGATATGTTAATTATTTCTCGAGTAAAGGCGTCTGTGGGATTTTTGTACCACAGTTCTCCTGAGCTATTTGGCTGGAGGAAAGAGAAGCTCAAAAAATGGTTCAAATGGCTCTGAGCACTATGCGACTTAACATCTGTGGTCATCAGTCGCCTAGAACTTAGAACTAATTAAACCTAACTAACCTAAGGACATCACACACATCCAAGCCCGAGGCAGGATTCGAACCTGCGACCGTAGCAGCC
The DNA here is from genome assembly GCF_023897955.1 of Schistocerca gregaria. Taxonomy (NCBI): domain Eukaryota; kingdom Metazoa; phylum Arthropoda; class Insecta; order Orthoptera; family Acrididae; genus Schistocerca; species Schistocerca gregaria. The sequence goes on from NC_064922.1 coordinate 429,112,615, forward strand.
GCGCGGTTCCGGACTGAGCGCCTAGAACCGCGAAAGAGAAGCAGAGGACAAGTATCTTCGTTATATTTTTACCTCTGCTGTAGCTTCAGCGTTGGAAGTAATGTTTCTGTTGCCTTCACTGCTTCTAATTACTTTCTAGATGCAGCACTTCCAGAGGTTTTCCAGCTCTCATTTCTAAACGCAGCTCTTCGACGGCACTGATATCGTTGCATCACCGAATGTGACCTCATCTGTAGGGCGGCCAAGTGTGTTTCGTCGTCAACAGCCTTGCAGCAATTGCGTGTTCTCATCGCATACCGTGACCTGCACAGGGGCAATTACTCTGCTATTCTGACGCACGCTGCACACGCATTAACTACGGCCGGAGCCGCTTTCCTTGATGACCAAACAGCAGAAAGCCTTGCTATACTTCCTTCGATTTTTCACGATTGTTTTATCGGAACACTGGACAATTGTGAGCTAAATGGAGTGTCACTACCTAAACTGCTACAATGACAAGCGGCTTCCATGGAAAAACATACTTGCAGGTTCCTCTCATATTCGGAAGGTCTGTTTCTCAACCTTTTCTGTGTGTGTTGTAACTTTATTCCTCTACTATATTTGCTCAGTTTTTGATATATTATTCGAAGATTCCACGCAGCCTAATACGAATGAAAAGTAAAGATGGCTGAATTACTGAAAGAAGTAGTTATATTTGCATCTTCTGTACAGATCAGTGTCTTTTCATTTTCACCCACAGACCAACGAAAATGCATTTCTTTTGTCACACAACAGTCACATTTATACAAAACTCTGTCGCTGAGCCGGCCGGGGTGACCGAGCGGTTCTAGGCACTACAGTCTTGAACCGCGTGACCGCTATGGTCGCAGGTTCGTATCCTGCCTCGGGCATGGATGTGTGTGATGTCCTTTGGTTAGTCAGGTTTAAGTAGTTCTAAGTTCTATGGGACCGATGACCTCAGAAGTTAAGTCCCATAGCGCTCAGAGCCATTTGAACCATTTTTTCTTCTGTCACTGAATCCGACAGTACTTCGTACAGTCTGTTAAGTAAGAGCATGGCCGGCATTACACACATATGGTAAAAGATATTGCCTTACTTCTTCGACAACCCCAACACAGGGAACTTTTGTCCTACATGCAATGTCCATAAAGCATTAGTTTTCTTGCAATTCTTGACTGAGATGCACAGGAAGAGACTTGAGTGGAGCGTTTATCAAAGATGTTTGGTGCCGACTGGCAGACATTGGTTCATCGCCAAAAATGCAGTTTGGGTACTGCAGGAGGAGGACAATGATCCGAAGCACTGCAGCAGGCTTTGCAGCGACTGGAAATAGGAGAATGGTGTGCAGGTACTGGACGGCCCTCACACTCTCATAGCGATAATCTTATTGAAAATATGCGGTCTTACATCAAAAGGAATTCCGAAGGAAAAAAGGTATTTACTTTGAAACAGCTGTCAAAACAAATTCGACGCATTTGGAGGTCTCTTCCACGTGAATAGGCAGAAAACTTGGTTTCAAGCATGCCTCGAAGATGCCAAGAAATTATCGACGCTGCTGGTGACTGGATATACTATTGTAAACGTATTTTCATTTTGTTTATATATGACGTATGTATGTGTTTCAGTTTTTTGTCAAATACATTGTCCTAACGATTAACCCGATCACGATCTCACTTAGCAGACTGAATGTAATTCGTTCTAGCAACATTTATAACTCTTCTTTACCTACTAACTGTTAGTTTACAGAACAGTCAGGTTGATATTTATAATCTATCTCGGCTTATTATGTAAGGTACAGTGAAATGCAAACGATGCAGATTGAAAACGTGTCAGCTAGTTATTGTTTCAAGACAGCTACCGACTTCATAGAAAAATCTTTGCAGTTGCCTACGAGACCACGATTCTAGGCAGTCACGCGCTTCTCCATGCGAAGAAAACAAAGGATCCTGAAAGAATTTCTTGAGGGCTCCAAAAAAACACAAATCGCATGGGGCTGTGTGGAGGATGGGTAAGGGTTCCCCAGGGAAACTTCTGTACCGTAGTCTAAACAGCTTTGGCAAGACGTGTTTTTTCACCTGTCTCGTTTTCATTTGACTGCCCCCTACACATTTTACGAATGTAAATTAAAACTTATTCTAATGCTTATTGAACCAGAAATAAGATACATGACTTCTGCCACACTTTTAAACAAGTAGCTGACTTCCTCTGTCAGTCGCCAAATTCACAGACATATACATATATCCCCAGCTTCTTCATAGAAGCATACGAATGCTAATGAGCAGTACTTTAATTACCTTATCTTACGTGCATGAGACGTACTTGTCACTCCCACATGAAGGTCAACTACACTCCTGGAAATGGAAAAAAGAACACATTGACACCGGTGTGTCAGACCCACCATACTTGCTCCAGACACTGCGAGAGGGCTGTACAAGCAATGATCGCACGCACGGCACAGCGGACACACCAGGAACCGAGGTGTTGGCCGTTGAATGGCGCTAGCTGCGCAGCATTTGTGCACCGCCGCCGTCAGTGTCAACCAGTTTGCCGTGGCATATGGAGCTCAATCGCAGTCTTTAACACTGGTAGCATGCCGCGACAGCGTGGACATGAACCGTATGTGCAGTTGACGGACTTTGAGCGAGGGCATATAGTGGGCATGCAGGAGCCCGGGTGGACGTACCGCCGAATTGCTCAACACTTGGGGCGTGAGGCCTCCACAGTACATCGATGTTGTCGCCAGTGGTCAGCGGAAGGTGCACGTGCCCGTCGACCTGGGACCGGACCGCAGCGACGCACGGATGCACGTCAAGACAGAAGGATCTTACGCAGTGCCGTAGGGGACCGCACCGCCACTTCCCAGCAAATTAGGGACATTGTTGCTTCTGGGGTATCGGCGAGGACCATTCGCAACCGTCTCCATGAAGTTAGGCTACGGTCCCGCACACCGTTAGGCCGTCTTCCGCTCACGCCCCAACATCGTGCAGCCCGCCTCCAGTGGTGTCGCGACAGGCGTGAATGGAGGGACGAATGGAGACGTGTCGTCTTCAGCGATGAGAGTCGCTTCTGCCTTGGTGCCAATGATGGTCTTATGCGTGTTTGGCGCCGTGCAGGTGAGCGCCACAATCAGGACTATAAACGACCGAGGCACACAGGGCCAACACCCGGCATCATGGTGTGGGGAGTGATCTCCTACACTGGCCGTACACCTCTGGTGATCGTCGAGGGGACACTGAATAGTGCACCGTACATCCAAACCGTCATCGAACCCATCGTTCTACCATTCCTAGACCGGCAAGGGAACTTGCTGTTCCAACAGGACAATGCACGTCAGCATGTATCCCGTGCCACCCAACGTGCTCTGGAAGGTGTAAGTCAACTACCCTGGCCAGCAAGATCTCCGGATCTGTCCCCCATTGAGCATGTTTGGGACTGGATGAAGCGTCGTCTCACGCGGTCTGCACGTCCAGCACGAACGCTGGTCCAACTGAGGCGCCAGGTGGAAATGGCATGGCAAGCCGTTCCACAGGACTACATCCAGCATCTCTACGATCGTCTCCATGGGAGAATAGCAGCCTGCATTGCTGCGAAAGGTGGATATACACTGTACTAGTGCCGACATTGTGCATGCTCTGTTGCCTGTGTCCATGTGCCTGTGGTTCTGTGAGTCTGATCATGTGATGTATCTGACCCCAGGAATGTGTCAATAAAGTTTCCCCTTCCTGGGACAATGAATTCACGGTGTTCTTATTTCAATTTCCAGGAGTGTATTTGGTTGCAAGCGCGAAGCCACTCGAAGCTTACTTTCTAAAATTCAGTAGATTTTGCTGCAGATTTACAAGTTCTGTCCCGTTTGATAGACACACAACAACAGCTTTATTTCCCTCAAACTTGCAGTATCTGTAAATACTGTACGTTCGTCCTACGTATAGTAAATATTTGTGAATTAGTATTTGGCAAATTGGTGACGTGTTCCTATTTTTAGTGATCAGCCCGCTCTGTGAGTCATATTGTATACAACTAACCAAGAGAGGTCCAGCTGGTAATTTGTCAACCGCCCTCAAGATTTCCTCTCTGCTTTAGTGTGGACGTCTTATCCACAGCAGAACAGTGTCCGTGACCTACGATTCCTCTCCGCCAGCTGATGTGACACTGTCATTATGATGCCACTGTACGTTAAAGCAAACTCAGAGTCAGCTTATTATTCGAGAACAGAATGCCGTACAGAAAACATAACCTAAGTAAAGAATCACGGCACATGTACAATTAAAATTCTTACGAGTTCGAGCATACGCGTATTTTCAGCATTTTCTCACAGGTGTCTCATTGGCGCCTTTTTTCATGTTATGATTATTGGCATTTCGATTACTAAGTTCTCAGCACATAGAGGATTTGTAATAGGAACCGAATAGATATTTAAAACAAAATTTCCTGTCGGTAAAGTGAGATTTCTGCTATAGATGTAAAACTCTATATTTTATTGTCCCACGGCTACTGGGTGAGAGGGAGATAGCAACTTCTTGTGACTCCAGTTATTACTTAATCTGTAACATGCTACTGACTTGGTGACAGTGCTCACTGGTAACAATTGAAATTTACTCGGAGCAGGCATATTGCATATGGCCAACACAATGACTGTTTTGTTTCAAAATTGTTCTATTGTATTTTACGTCCTTGAGAGACACAAGTAGATTCCTTACCGGCTACTACGTAACGTATTCAAGTTACAGTTGACTTGCTAAGAAGACGAAACCGGTAATGAAAACATTTGTGTGAACGAAGGCTATAAAATACAATAACAGAATAGTTACAAACAATTTCCTGTTGAGAGCAACCGCAGCTAAATTAGTCCATGTTTCTGGAACAAATTGCTTCACGAGCGGTTTCGTGATGGTAGATCAAATCTCCAGGTGTACATCGACAAGACAGGAAATGAACAGCATGTGATAAAAAAAGATATATCTAACCTAACAATCTACGCTCTATGAGAACTAATATGAAATACTCGCACGTCAGTAAAACATTTAAGCCCTGACACGATAAGATACAGAAACATGAAACAGAATAGTTGTTGCAATGAAACAGAATGCGGACCGCCAGCGAAAGAAGATTTTTAATTGCAGAACGTGATGCCTGAGCTCTGTACGTGTGAACAGTTAGTTCGTTAGTAGCGAATGTAGCAGTTACTGCAGTTACAACAAATTACAGTCACTCGATATGCCAGCACATGTGGGAGAGTCAGCTACACAATTTTCCGTAGTTGTTTCCGGTATGAGACAGTGCGTTAACGGTTTTGAATTATCCGTTCAAAATGATAATAGCTGACCAATACTACAAGCTGTCAAAGTATGCAATGAGAATTTTTTGCTACTGGAACAATCACTTCAAATTACATTTTGGTGTAAAATCAATTTCAGCCGTTAAAAAAAATATAATTCTGAAACCAGTTTGGACATTAAACTCACCGTCTGGCAAATTTGGATCTGATACATAATAAAAGCATACAATTTGATTAATGGAATATGTACAATATAATATAATATAATAATCAGTTGTATCCCTAAGCACATACTTTGTTAAAAATATGGTGTGTACCACATTAAATATGAAAATGCAGAAATTTGGTGTACATCAGGAGGTTTTTTTTATAAAGAAGTAGGTGTTCGATGATATAACCGATTATCATACTACGTGTAATAACCACGACGATCTTTCAGACATGTGTTCAAAGAGTTAAACATTTTAACGCTGCTTCGAAGTGTATTTAGTCCGTCATTCAGTTTGTTGTAAGAAAACCACTACAGCTGGAAAGGAACAACGATGTACGTAATTACAGTACTATAAGAAGCAAATGGTATTCGTTACTCCATATCAACGTTGTATTTAGCCAAAAAAAGGGTACAAAACATGCCACTAACATTCCTGATCACTTAGCCAATGATATAAAAGTCTGACAGACAGATCGCTTAGCCAGTGATATAAAAGTGTGACAGAGAGCGAAGTTGAAAAGAAACTGAAAAAGTTTTCGTTGGCAACTCCTACTCGAAAAAAATTTCTATTCATGTACGACGTAAGAGGTGGTAGGTAAGAATTACTAACACACAGGGTGACGCACGGAAAGCCGGCTCCGAGTACGGAGTGCTGGCCAAATTTGGAAAATTGTGGTAAGGTCTTATGCGACCAAACTGCTGAGGTCGCCGGTCCCTAAGCTTAAGCACTACTTAATCCAACTTAAACTGGCTTACGGTAAGCACTGTTCGACAGTTACGGACGAATGGTTACACACCACGAGCAGATACAAAACAAATAGATAAATATGTGACAATTATATAATAAAGAAATAACAAATAAGCTAACCGAAAGGTCCGAATTTACTGAACTGATCTTGTCTTTTACATTACATTACATTAGGGGCTGAAAATCACTTTCGTGCTTCAGTGCACTTTTGCATGCGCCCTAACATGTTAATATGCACTCTGCGTAACTCTGCGGCATCAGATCTCAAAATTTCATTAAGAATATTATCCTTGAAGACTTCTACCGTTATTGGATTATTTGCGAACACCTTTCACTTTAGACTGCCCCACAGATAAGAGATACCAGTGGTTAGGTCCGGCGAACGCGGCGGCCACAGCCTCTCTTCTGTGAATCCTTCACGAATTCGTGAGATCGACTCGCGTGAAATCTGACAGGTCGCCCCATCCTCTTGAAAGACAGCACACGTACCTTCATGAGGGCTCAACTGTGTGTAGAATTCCTCAGTGAGCAGTCTAGTACCAGGAGCCGGTTTCGCGTGAGCCAACCTGTATCATTACGATATTAATGGAACAACGATCCATGGGAAATAAAACTATGTGACTAACAATTTCCAGCCCTGCCAGGCGATGCCTGTATTGTCGGAACAAGGTGCAGAATAGTAATTAAAAAATTAGCAGCTTTTAGTGTTTTACAAAAGCTGTGTGGCACGACTTATGGAAGATTTCACGCTACAGATGAATTTAGAAGTTTTGCAATTTCAGTGAGAGTAATAATGTAGCAAATAAATGCATCGCCTTTCCAATCCACGGCCGTCGCTTGTCCTCGACTGTGTAGAAGCCACCTGCAACGTGCGGTGCCGTTAACGCGAGTTCTGAAGTGTAAACGGGCTGCAGGTTGCGGCGGGGCTACCTGGTCCACAGAGGCGGGCGGACGCGGTGCCCAGGCGGTGTGTGCGTCGCCCGCGGGGAGCAGCAGAGGCGGCGGCGGCGGCGGCGGCGGCGGCAGTCAGCGGCGCGCGCCCATGCCGCCCCGGCGCTGACGTCGGCGCTACTGTGGCGGGCGGCGCGGCCACGTCCCCACCGCCGGCGCGATCGATAGCAGAGGTCGCGCCACGCGCGGCGCCCGGCCGCGCAGCTGACTCACGTGATTGGCGGCCGTCAGCCCGGCCCGCGCCGGACCCACCTGCCGCCTCCGCCTCCACACCCTCGGCCACACTCCGCGGCGCCGTATCCGCCGCCTCGCACTCCGCTGCACTGCACTGCGGAAAACATCGTCAACGAGGACGTGTCTCTCCTGAAGAGACTGTCAAAACTATCTGCGACTTACACTGAGGTGCCAAAACTCGTGGACACCTCCAAATATCGACAGATGTCCTATTCCCAAGCGTAACGCAGCAACTCGACGCGGTATGGACTTAACAAGTCGTTGGAAGCCCCTGCTATGCTGAAACTTCCTGGCAAATTAAAACTGTGTACCGGACCGAGACTCGAACTCGAGACCTTTGCCTTTCACGGGCAAGTGCTCTACCATCTGAGCTACCTAAGCACAACCCACGATCCGTCCTCACAGCTTCAGTTCTGCCATACCTCGTCTCCTACCTTTATATATGAAAACCCATGGGAACTGAAAGTGTTTTGTACATAGTTCTTCGTAGCGCGTACACAACTTACCCACTAGAGCGCGCCCCGCTAAGCACAACTGCGCAGGCTCAGCGCTCGTCCGTCTGTCTCCGTTGACACAGGAGAGGAATTCGTGGCTGTATGCATGAAACCAGTCAGAAGACCGAGGATTCAAAAACAATATATACCTCAGGTATCAGAGTAGCTCCTGCAACCCATGGCCTCAATTATTTGCTGGATGTATTCCAGTCTCTGTCTTCCCCTACAGCAGGACCTCCCAACCTTTTCAGCTGGTGGACCCCTTCTTCAGTCGAAAATCCGTGGCGAACCCCTAGTCACTCAAATGCACAGCAACTTTAAATTTCAGAGCAAAACCCATGGAAACTGAAAGTGTTGTGTGCATAGTTCCGCCTAGTCAGCGCGTACACAACTTGCCCACTAGAGCGCCCCGCTAAGCACAACTGCGCAGGCGCAGCGCTCGCCTGTCTCCACACTACGAGATGGCGCTGCCTTAGAGACGGACCAAATTCTGCTTCCGCCGATCTGCGTATTCATATGTAACGCAGCCAATGAGATTGCTGCTAACGTAGAACCTTTTCTCCTCACGGATCACACTCGCGCAGTGATACCTGAATGCACGAGGTATTATAACGAGTGTACAGACCTCCGATTAGTCAGTCTGTGTTTGTCTGCACCCGTCTGTACCAGTCTGCATTAGTATGTACCAGTATATAGTCAAGTTTCAGTCTGCACCTAAGAAGATTATCACATTCCTGTACATAGCCATGAAGATAAATGTATAGACACTTTGTCAAGTATCAGAGATATGTAAGAATAAGATTAACGAACCAAGACCAAAGGAACTTCAGAATGTCAATTGTAAATAGCAATCAGAATCAAGTTCCATAATGTTTATGCTTGTTATTATTTTAATAAATGTGTGTGAAAATGAATCAATTTCTGTTTAAAGTTGGTCACCGTCGATCTGCTACTCTAAGTGTGCAAGTGGCATTTCTATCGTCTAACCTAATGGCAGAAGATAAACACGCCACGATAAGACCGCGAGACATATTGCTGACACTCGCCCACTTCGTTAGAGTCAAATAATCTGATGGTGTGTGTACCGAAGGTTTTGCAGTACGCACACCACAGAAAGCTTCTTAATGCAAGTGCCATGTTCCCAATGACCCCCCTCCCCCCCCCCCCCCCCCCACCAAAGTATCATTAGTTTTTGATTTAGAGATATACGAAAACAACTTGAAATTAACGATCCAATTTGAATTGCTACTGTATCGAGACACTTACTAGTAGATTTACTCCCTTGATTCAACACACTATAACCTGATTAAAATTACTTGGTAAATGACATTTCACACGTTGGAGCTGCCTTCCTCCAAGAGCAGTCGACATCACGTCCAAACTGTTCGCTGTTGACAAGCTGGCGCCTGTGGTCTGTTCACTTCCACTGTTTGGCAAGCGTTGTGTAAGGAGCATGCATATTTCGAAACAGTCGCGCGCATGTGTGTGTGTGTGTGTGTGTGTGTGTGTGTGTGTGTGTGTGTGGTTTTTCGTGAAAAATGTTCAAATGTATGTAAAGTCTGTGGAATATAATTACTGAGGTCATCAGTCCCTAGTCTCACACACTATTAACCTAAGTTTAACTTCCGCTAAGTACAACACACACACACACACACACACACACACACACGCATGCACGAGGGAGTACTCGAACCTCCGACAGTGGGAGCCGCACCAATGTTTTGATTTGTGCTGCCGACTGTCAAATATTATTGCCAAAGATCGAATGTTATTGCCAACTTTCGAATGCTATACACACATTTTTCACAGGAGAACAATAGTGATGAATCTGATTTTCACATTTTTATTCAATAATTTTAATTCCGTTCTTTGTCTTTCATTTCCATTATTTCTTCTCCAATGTACAGGTTAAACAGTAAGGGCGAAATACTACACCTCTGCCCTACACACCTTTTAATCCGAGCGTTTCCTTCTCGGTCTGAGCACTTCTTGAACATGTTGTATATTACTTGTCTCTCCCTGTAGCTTACCTCTATTTTCCTTAAAATATCGAACATCTTGCCCCTTTTGACACTATCGAGCACTTTTTCCAGGTCGACAGGTCCTATGAACGTATTTCGATCTTTCTTCAGTCTTGCTTCCGTTATCAACCGCAACGTCAGAATTGCCTCTCTGGTGCCTTTACCTTTCTTAAAGCCAAACTGATCGTCATCTAACACATTCTCAATTTTTTTTCATTCTTCCATGCAGTCCATGTAATCCGTAGTTGAAGTCAAAACTAAAACATAAAATATATATATACCTTTGACCTCAAGTACAGATTACACGACAAATCTCAGTTTCCAGTTACTGACTGTAGTAAAAATAATTACACAGATATTCAGTGTATGAAATTTTTACGACACTGTGCAGCCTCTTTGTTTCAATTGCTGTCATAGATAGCGTGGCTGTACATAACAGACTTTAACGAATGATTTTAAAACAAAAATGTTCTGGGTGGTGCAACGGTGTCGCACACTGCTAATTCCATTTGTATTACTACATGCGACAAATCTGTGTTTGCAATTACTGACTGTATTTAAAATAATTTCGCAGATGTTTCACTGAATACAGAAAAAAATTATGGCGTTGTACAGGCTCTATGTTTCAACTGATTTCACAGATAACGTTGCTGAATGTAACAGATTTTACCTGCAACTTACAATAAGAATGTTATCAACGGCCGGCCGCGGTGGTCTCGCGGTTCTGGGCGCGCAGTCCGGATCCGTGCGACTGCTACGGTCGCAGGTTCGAATCCTGCCTCGGGCACAGGTGAATGTGATGTCCTTAGGTTAGTTAGGTTTAAGTAGTTCTAAGTTCTAGGGGACTAATGACCACAGCATTTGAGTCCCATAGTGCTCACAGCCATTTGAACCATTTTTTTTTTATCAACGACAGAACGATATTTTACACTGCTAGTTGCATTTGTAATACTAAATGTGATATGAATATGGTAGTTAAGCTACCGAAACGTTGTAAAAATTTTAATGTTAAATTCGATTGAGAAAATTGAAAGTTTAAGAAGTTTTATAGAAAGTTTTCAAAATTTTGTAATTATATATTTGATTATTACGGAGGGTGGTTGTAAATAATAGCATGCAATTAGCGGAAGCTATCACTCTAGAGTGGCCAACGGCCTTGCCGCAGTGGTAACAGCGATTCCCTTTCAGATCACCGAAGTTGAGCTCTGTCGGGCTTGGCTAGCACCTGGATGGGTGACGATCCGGTCTGCCGAGCGGAGTGCACTCAGCCCTTGTGAGGCAAACTGAGGAGCTATTTGATTGAGAAGTAGCGGCTCCGGTCTCGTCAACTGACATTCGGCCGGGAGAGCGCTGTGCTGACCACATGCCCCTCCATATCGGCATCCAATGTCGCCTGAGGTCTAAGGATGACACGGCGGCCGGTCGATACCTTTGGGCCTTCAGGGCCTGTTCGGTAGGAGTTAAGTTATCACTCTTCAGTTCCAAAGTACTGCCAAATGTCCACATATCATAATGACTGTGCAGAGGGAATTAAAAAAGATGGGTACAGTGATCGGGCAGCTCGTTATAAGCCACAAATTTCTGTAGTCAATGCTAAGCATGATGTTAAAAAAAATGGTTCAAATGGCTCTAAGCACTATGGGCTTAACATCTGAGGCCATCAGTCCCCTAGACTTCGAACTACTTAAACCTAACTAAGGACATCACACACATTCATGCCCGAGGCAGAATTCGAAACTGCGACCGTAGCAGCAGCGCGGCTCCGGACTGAAGCGCCTAGAACCGCTCGGTCACAGAGGCCGGCCTAAGCATGGTGTAAAGAGCGACGCTAGTTGTCGGTGAATGAAAACGAGTGATTTGGAGTGATGGATCACGTTATTCCCTGTGACAATTACGTGGTAAGGTTTAGTTTGCCGAATGCGTGGATAACGTTGCTTGCCATCGGTTGTATGACCAACAGGGAAGTATGGTGGAGATGCTGCTACGAGACGGTGGTGCTTTTGGTAGTTAGAATGTGGGCCTCTTATTGCACTTAATGCTACCTCCAGAAGCATATGAACACATTTTGCAGGTGTGCTGGACACGGTAGAGAAACAGTTCGGAGACGGTGATTGTATCAGGATGACAACGCGTCCCGTTGTAATGGACTGTCCTACCCAGAGTCGAGACGTGAACCCAATGGAACACTCGTAGAACGAATTAGAACGTCGACTTCATTTCAGACCCCAGCGTACACATAACTCCTTTCTCAGGTTTCGGATTTGAGGAGGAATGGGCTGTCATTCCCCCACAGACATTCAAACAACTGACTCATTGAGTACCAGCGCTTTCAAGCCGTCATAAAGGCGAAGGGTGGACGTACTGCATACGAATGTCCTCCATTAGGTGTCCGGATAGATTAGATAGCGTATTTCCCCGAAGACTTCCTTTGCAACTATTGTTGATTATTTCTGTACGTTGCAGTACTGATACCACCATGTTAAATGAGGGTCGCTAGCCTCGTTTTTAACCAGCGAGACAGAGTTAAAATAGTCACGTCGTCTGTGCCCCTAATCAGTGCGCTGTATCAATCCAGTTCGCAAGCTAGCCAGACCGCTCCATGGAATTATTTTAACCTGGCGGCCTTCAGACGAATCTGCCTTCAGAGCAGAAAGGAGGCACTACTGCTAACGCTAATAGTAAAGTGCTGTTTCCTGCGAGCACTTCCATCAGTTTCTTTCACAAAGGCTAGTAAGACACATCGGCAGCGCAAAGTAGGAACAAGTAAACCTGTCTAATCCTGTGTATAAGAAAAGATCACGTAGTTTGTTCTTTGAGAACAGCAAGGACGGCTCACACTATCGTACGTTTACCCGGATTAAGGCAAAAAGTTAAATGCGATAACAGGACATGGGGGACCGGGATTAGTAGCTACTGAGCTCACATAATCAAAACAGTTAACAATCCTTATTTCATACAAGTTCCAGCCTGTACACGAGGGTAAGGTACACAGTCTGTTCTGAAATTCCCTATTCGGATTTACTCATTTCTAGTTAGCCCACAATCAAACGTATTTGATAGGACTAATTGATGTAATTTTAGGAGCATTTCAAAAACTTTTAAATTTTTCTTCAAAAAAGCCTTTAATAAAAGAAACAAACAAAAAACAAGAAAAATATTTTTTGGGAACACCTTTCAATAAATAACGAACCGTTTTAAAATCGCAAAAACAAACGGCACCGTCACCAAACCAGTTAATATTCAATAAGCAAGAATCTTTAAAGAAAGTGAGTCGATTTAAACAATTTCAAAAAATGGAAAAAAGTATCAGACATATACCTGCCCAAAAAAGGGCATGCACAACTGGGACTAAGTGATTTCTACTTTATGATTCCACTACGCTTTCACTGTACATACAGCATCAGGGAACAGGAAGCGTAACAAGAGCAAAATACAAAATTTCTAACACTAAGAAATGTTAATCGATCTTATTCTCGTGACACTTTGAAAAGCATAAGTCACAAACTAAATACACATTAATCATGGTCGTTCTTACACAAGTTCATTCGCCCACGTCGCATAAAAATACACAGTGCTTATTAGTTTCTGCAAACTTAAATCACCATCTTGAGTTCATAGCGAAATGCAGGAAGATCTGCAGCGGATAGGCACTTGGTGTAGGGAATGGCAACTGACCCTTAACATAGACGAATGTAATGTAATGCGAATACACAGAAAGAAGGATCATTTATTGCATGATTATATGATAGCGGAACAAACACTGGTAGCAGTTACTTCTGTTAAATATCTGGGAGTATGCGTGCAGAACAATTTGAAATGGAATTATCATATAAAATTAATTGTTGGTAAGGCGGGTACCAGGTTGAGATTCATTGGGAGAGCCCTTAGAAAATGGAGTCCATCAACAAAGGAGGTGGCTTACAAAACACTCGTTCGACCTATACTTGAGTATTGCTCATCAGTGTGGGATCCGTACCAGGTCGGGTTGACGGAGGAGATAGAGAAGATCCAAAGAAGATCGGCGCGTTTCGTCACAGAGTTATTTGGTAAGGGTGATAGCGTTACGGAGATGTGTAGCAAACTCCAGTGGCAGACTCTGCAAGAGAGGCGCTCTGCATCGCGGTGTAGCTTGCTGTCCAGGTTTCGAGAGGGTGCGTTTCTGGATGAGGTATCGAATATACTGCTTCCCCCTACTTATACCTCCCGTGGAGATCACGAATGTAAAATTAGATAGATTAGAGCGCGCACGGAGGCTTTCAGACAGTTGTTCTTCCCGCGAACCATACGCGACTGGAACAGAAAAGGGAGGTAATGACAGTGGCACGTAAAGTGCCCTCCGCCACACACCGTTGGGTGGCTTGCGGAGTAGGAATGTAGATGAAGATTTGTTTACAAAAATTCATCTCTTCGACTACATAAAGAAACTACTATGGAAAATTCTAACGTGAAACCAACATAAAATGCATAGAAATTGAAAGTAAACATACATCGTAGAGACGATAATCCATAGTACCATCTCTGGTCATACAATAGGAGAATAGCTGTGCAAACGGTGCGCAATAGTCACTAATAAAATATGTAAAATATCTATAAAATCCTTTCATGTTGTGTCCTTGTTGACATCTCATAGGGAACTTAGGAAGCATTCATCGGAATACATTGTTTTGAGGTGCCACAAGAGGGCAGCAGTTTTTACAACATACGATTATAGAGTGTTGTCGAAACAGATTGTGCAGAACTTTATATTTTTTATATTCTTTACACACATAAAAATCCATAGAAGTAAAAGTATTATATACCTGGATTTCCAAATGTATACATCACAAAATTATTACAAAAATATTTTTACCGTGTCTTATATCAATGTAAAGGTCTTTATTACCAGATACATACAGTGGTAAATTATTAACATTACAATAATAAATTCTTGGTGTACAGAGATTATATATTAGATTCTGAGATCGCCTCCAATACAGTTACTGAGCGAGGTGGAACAGTGGTTAGCAGACTGGGCTCGCATGCGGGAGGGAGGTTCAAACCCGCGTCCGACCATCCTGGCTTAGGTTTTTCGTGATTTCCCTAAATCGCTTCAGGCAAATGACGGGACGATTCCCTTGGGAGAGCGCGGTCGATTTCTTTCCCCATCGTTCCCTAATCCGAGCTTGTGCTCCGTCTCTAATGACCTCGTTGCCAACGGGACATTAAACACTAATTTCCTGTAGTACAACTGACACTTTAAGGCAAACAACATAAACACACATTACCGAAAACAGTTTGTCTTTAAAAAGTAACCCATTAGTTAAAAGGAAATACAACTGCTTTAGTTATTCAGTGCACGGTAGAGAGGTGCTGCA
This sequence comes from Schistocerca gregaria, assembly GCF_023897955.1. Classification (NCBI taxonomy): domain Eukaryota; kingdom Metazoa; phylum Arthropoda; class Insecta; order Orthoptera; family Acrididae; genus Schistocerca; species Schistocerca gregaria. The sequence continues at coordinate 429,127,906 of NC_064922.1, forward strand.
CAATTAAATCTACTAACGGCCGCCAGCACTAACAAACGGACGTCGTAACGTCATCACCTTTGGAAGACTAAATAACAGCTCCACCGTGGTGCCTACTGGCTCTGACCGAGCGCAATTTAGACTTCAGGCAATGACTAAATGACGTATGCACTATTTTCTATGGCGAGTTACTATCACAGGGATCGGTAACCCGAGATTACAGTGTCAAAAAGCCGCAAACACAAGATGGTTCGACGAGGCTCGCCATTTTCAAACTGACGTCCGTATAATGTGGCCAGGCAGTCGATGAGCAACAGGAAGCAGACACACAGTCTCATTAATGAGGACTCACTCCTTCCACAGAAAGAGGAACCACTGCACGCGACAACCTTGATGTGATTCGCTATCACAACCTGCCACTATACGGAACAGCGACAAGCTCTTTCAAACGCCCGTCTGTTCTGCCCTCAGCGCTTCCAGCGATCAACCGCCCACCTGAGCCCTCACCCGTTACAGCACTCCCCCTATCGGAGCACACGCTCCGGCACTTAACTTCTCCCGAGCACCAGAGACGCCCTCCCGTTCCGGAATCAGGAACTCCACTCACCCGTAAACACCACACGTACTCTGGCCTTGAGTATCGATAGAACGTCTCACAAAGGCTCTAGGCCCGGGAACAGTACTCTACCCCCGCAATGCGGAAAAGCGGCACTGGCGCTCGCAATAGCGACAGCACTAGCACACTGCCGTGGCCCGGGACTGATGCCTTACACACGAATCTAATCTAATGTGCACCTAATGATTCGAAAGAACAACTGTTGCACTTGTCCTTGCTTTGGCTGCTAGTATTGTTGTCAGTAGGGTACAGACGTTAGAAGGCGACAGTTTTGCATCGTGTAAAAGTGCAAGCTGACCAAAAGGCGACTCACAAAAGCAAACTTTCATTTGTAACTGGTTGATTAAAATACTCTGCCTGCCTTCAAAATTGCAACACCAGCGGAATGCAAGAAACGTCACATTGGCTTGTAGAATACTGCATGAAAGTTCAGGCGCACGAAATACACTTCTGGAAATGGAAAAAAGAACACATTGACGCCGGTGTGTCAGACCCACCATACTTGCTCCGGACACTGCGAGAGGGCTGTACAAGCAATGATCACACGCAAGGCACAGCGGACACACCAGGAACCGCGGTGTTGGCTGTCGAATGGCGCTAGCTGCGCAGCATTTGTGCACCGCCGCCGCTCCATCGCAGTCTTTAACACTGGTAGCATGCCGCGACAGCGTGGACGTGAACCGTATGTGCAGTTGACGGACTTTGAGCGAGGGCGTATAGTGGGCATGCGGGAGGCCGGGTGGACGTACAGCCGAATTGCTCAACACGTGGGGCGTGAGGTCTCCACAGTACATCGATGTTGTCGCCAGTGGTCGGCGGAAGGTGCACGTGCCCGTCGACCTGGGACCGGACCGCAGCGACGCACGGATGCACGCCAAGACCGTAGGATCCTACGCAGTGCCGTAGGGGACCGCACCGCCACTTCCCAGCAAATTAGGGACACTGTTGCTCCTGGGGTACCGGCGAGGACCATTCGCAACCGTCTCCATGAAGCTGGGCTACGGTCCCGCACACCGTTAGGCCGTCTTCCGCTCACGCCCCAACATCGTGCAGCCCGCCTCCAGTGGTGTCGCGACAGGCGTGAATGGAGGGACGAATGGAGACGTGTCGTCTTCAGCGATGAGAGTCGCTTCTGCCTTGGTGCCAATGATGGTCGTATGCGTGTTTGGCGCCGTGCAGGTGAGCGCCACAATCAGGACTGCATACGACCGAGGCACACAGGGCCAACACCCGGCATCATGGTGTGGGGAGCGATCTCCTACACTGGCCGTACACCTCTGGTGATCGTCGAGGGGACACTGAATAGTGCACGGTACATCCAAACCGTCATCGAACACATTGTTCTACCATTCCTAGACCGGCAAGGGAACTTGCTGTTCCATCAGGACAATGCACGTCCGCATGTATCCTGTGCCACCCAACGTGCTCTACAAGGTGTAAGTCAACTACCCTGGCCAGCAAGATCTCCGGATCTGTCCCCCATTGAGCATGTTTGGGACTGGATGAAGCGTCGTCTCACGCGGTCTGCACGTCCAGCACGAACGCTGGTCCAACTGAGGCGCCAGGTGGAAATGGCATGGCAAGCCGTTCCACAGGACTACATCCAGCATCTCTACGATCGTCTCCATGGGAGAATAGCAGCCTGCATTGCTGCGAAAGGTGGATATACACTGTACTACTGCCGACATTGTGCATGCTCTGTTGCCTGTGTCTATGTGCCTGTGGTTCTGTCAGTGTGATCATGTGATGTATCTGACCCCAGGAATGTGTCAATAAAGTTTCCCCTTCCTGGAACAATGAATACACGGTGTTCTTATTTCAATTTCCAGGAGTGTAGATAGGGACTACTCCACCTGTATTCTGTGTATAAGGAAAAATCACGTAGTTCGCTTCTTATTCTGAAATCATATCTGGTTTTTTGTTGCGTATCAGCAGATCATATTAGAATTTGTAATAGTGATGTCGTGGACAACGTTGGACACTTCGTAAGGCTAAGTGCGGATGTTGTTGTGAAGGTGGCAACCGTCAGAAGAGTGTAGAAAAACAGAAGAAGACTTGCAGTGGACCGATGACGGATGCAGAAACTGACAGTCGGCATTGAACGTAAGTAAATGCGACGTATTGTGAGTAAAGGAGCGAAGAGGTCCAGTGCTTCATTACACTTCTTTTCCCTAGCTTTCAAATGGCTCTGAGCACTATGGGACTTAACTGCTGTGGTCATCAGTCCCCTAGAACTTAGAACTACGTAACCTAACTAACCTAAGGACATCACACACATCCATGCCCGAGGCAGGATTAGAACCTGCGACCGTAGCGGTCGCGCGGTTCCAGACTGTAGCGCGTAGAACCGCTCGGCCACTCCGGCCGTCTTTCCCTAGCTTTCAACCCGCCTAGTGCAGCGTCCGCTTTTTGACAAATTGGAAAATAATATTTTATTATTTAGCGATGTAACCGGATGCACATTCCGACACCACAGTCGCGAAGGTAACCTGAGCACTTTCACACCTTCTAGCAGCAGTTTACTGTAGCTCGTTGGAGCAACAACGAGTACCTATCGATTGGAAAAAATTGCATGTTATTCCCGTTTCCAAGAAGGATCGTATGACAGATGCACATAATTATTGTCCTATGTCGTTGACGTCAATGTGTCGTAGAATTGTGGAACATGTTTGTTGTTCAGGATTTATGACGTTTTTGGAAAATGAAAATCTCCTCTACAAAAATCATTACTGATACTGTACACATATATCTTGTGAAACTCAGCTCGCTATATTCCTCTTATGAGATCCGTAGCGGTGTAGATAACGGAGATCATGTCGATGCCATGTTTTTTGACTTTAGGAAGGCATTTGACACCGTCCCGTACTGCCGTTTAGTGGGAAAAAAAAGCTTATCGAGTATCGGACCGGATCTGTGACTGCATCAAGACCTCCTTGCAGACGGAACTCAACACATCGGTCTTGACGGAACAAAATCGACAGATGTGAAGTTAATTTCCGAAGCACCAGAAACAAGTATGATAGGCTTGTTACTGTTTACAGTATGCAAAGTAATCTAATGGAAAGAGTCGGAGCTTTGTAAGACAACGTCAGGAGACAGCACACATTTGCAGAATGACCTGCAAGTGATTCATCAATGGTGCACTATTGATGACAAATTACTAGAAACAAAACCTACCGTAAAATAGCTGGGAGTAACTACACAGAACAGACAGTTGTAAAACGATCACATAAAACAGGTAGAAGGAAAGAAGACTCGAGACCGAGATTCATAGGAATAATGTTATGCAAACGTATCTCATCCACAAATAACGTGACTGACAATGCGCTTGACCGATTCTTGAGTGTTTTTCATCAATCTGGGACCCACTCACGAGCAGAGCGAGGGAAAAGCGTCTGCCCGCATGCCATCGCATCAGCCGTAATTTCTCGTATCTTATCTTCGTAGTCCTTACGCACAATATATGTTTTCGGCAGTAGAATCGCTCGGCAGTCAGATTCAAATGCCGGTTCTCTAAATTTTCTCAGTATTGCTTCTCGAAAAGAATGTCGCCTTCCCTCCAAAGACTCCTATTTGAATTCCCGAAGCATCTCCGTAACACTTTCGTGTTGTTCGAACCTACCGGTAACAAATCTAATAGCCTGCTTCTGAATTGCTTTGATGTCTTCCTTCAATCCAACCTGGTGCGGATTCCAAACACTCGAGCAGTAAAATTATAAAGAATGTAGCAACCAGTCGTGGAAACATAATTTATTCACCTTGTTGCAAATGATTTCGACTGATATCAATCATCATCGGTGCTAAAACAAATACGAGACAAGGCATGAACAACAACTGCTTTAACAAAAAAATGACAATAAAACATAATTATATCAATTACAAAATATACATATGTCTGAAATTAAAATTCAAAGTATACCATTTTTCTAACCTGTACATGCCATAAGTACAAGTACTGTCCTTGGCAGATTTCTATCATGAAGTCAACACTAAAACAAGACCACATTGCAATACGCGCCCTCTATGTAAAATACAAAAGTAATGTAAAATACAAGCAATAAGTAATATATCACTTTACAAAACATTATACAGTGATGGTAATTGATAATACAACAAGTGAAAATGGCTGAACATTGTTTGTCAGATGATGAAAACAAAGTAAATACGTTAATACTACGATTTTCAAAACTGTAAGAAGAGATAAACTCGCTAAAAATATGATTTCATTCATGAAACTTATTTGTCATAATGACGAAACCGAACAGTGGTATCAATGGCCATCTGCCATTCTACATACGAACTACAAGTGCATCAAAAGGCACATTTCTATTACTTGCAATAGATGACGCTATGGTACTGAATGCACAAATCGAAAGTTGACAGAGTTCAGGTAAAAAATTGTGCATATAAAGAACCTTGTATGTGGATAACGATGTTAGATCTACTATGCGAACTATAGACTCATCAACAAATTTGCCATGGACTCTTATATTTCTCATGAGTATAGAAGTAACAGTCCCTTCCCAGGTTCTAAAAATCCCTCCAAATCCTCAAACACAATGCACTCCGCCTCGCCTTCGGCATTCTTTATGACCTCATCCTCTTCCCTCTTCCCTCTTCCCTCTTCCCTCTTCCCTCTTCCCTCTTCCCTCTTCCCTCTTCCCTCTTCCCTCTTCCCTCTTCCCTCTTCCCTCTTCCCTCTTCCCACTTCCCTCTTCCCTCTTCCCTCTTCCCTCTTTCCTCTTTCCTCTTTCCTCTTTCCTCTTTCCTCTTTCCTCTTTCCTCTTTCCTCTTTCCTCTTTCCTCTTTCCTCTTTCCCTCTTTCCTCTTTCCCTCTTTCCTCTTTCCTCTTTCCTCTTTCCTCTTTCCCTCTTTCCCTCTTTCCCTCTTTCCCTCTTTCCCTCTTTCCCTCTTTCCCTCTTTTCTCTTTTCTCTTTTCTCTTTTCTCATCCTCATCCTCATCCTCATCCTCATCCTCATCCTCATCCTCATCCTCATCCTCATCCTCATCCTCATCCTCATCCTCATCCTCATCCTCATCCTCATCCTCATCCTCATCCTCATCCTCATCCTCTCCCTCTCCCTCTCCCTCTCCCTCTCCCTCTCCCTCTCCTTCAACACATCCACACTCTATATATTGTTCGCTGCCTTGATCCCCCTCACCCCCTGGTGTCTCCCTTCCTCTCCATCCCCAGCCCATCGCCAAGCCTTTACTGTTGTGTCCCACCCTCTCTCCATTTCCACACCCTGTAACTCCTTTCACAATGCAACTTCCAACATCTACCCCCCTCAGATGATGAGCTTCACCCTGACACCTACCCTTCCTGTCAACTCTAACCCCATCTTCCTCCTGCCTCCTCTGTAGGGTTCCCTCTTCTCCCCCTCCCTTCTCCTGAGCAGCTTTCCCCTTCTACTCTCCCTCACTCTCTTGGGCTCCGCTTCAGTGTCTCTGCACTCACTCCTGCCCTGTCTTCCCTCTTCATATCCTGCCCCACCTGTCTCCTGCCTCTTGGTGCACCTGCTGATGCCCCTATTCTTTTCATCCCGCCCCTCCCTCGCTGCACCTTGCTCTCCCCTCCTTTTCCATCCTTTCAGGCCTGTCCCTCAGTAGGTCCCATCTGGCAGTTTTATTCTTCATCGTGTGTGCTCCAAGTGGTTTGAAGTGTGTTGTTCAGGAGTGTTTTTAATACTGTCGCCAACTTTTAACCTGTGCATGTGACTTCAGTGTCTGTTTTGTGTTCTACGAATGGCCAACTGTGTTTTTTAACTTCATGTCGACTTTTTAAATTGTCCCTCTATGAACGTCTCCATGTCAATGTATTTTTACCTCCATTATCTCCCCTTACTCTGTTTTACGTCCCCTTTTTTTATCGCCTTATATGTACCATTTTATTCTTGTATTAGTTGTCATGTCACTCAGCTGATGAGCGGCGGATTGTGCTGCTGAAGCCCTCCCCTGTCCATATGGGACAGGGTAATGAAATCACAATAAAGAAAAAAAAGGTAACAGTTTAACAGCAAAAACTGGCATTTGTGGCAGATTTCGCGAAATGCATATTTCTTTACGTATAAGGAGATACAAAGCCATTTATAAGACCAAAAGTTTGAAATTATAGAATAAATAGACATACTCTAGAATAGATCGCACCAGTGTTGTATACACCGTCCCCTTCGCAGGTGAACCACTCTTGCCTAAAATTCTCCCAATAAACTGAAGTCAACCATTTACCTTCCCTATTACAGTTCTCACATGCTCGTTCCACCTCATATCGCTTTGCAACGTTACGCCCAGACGTTTAGACGACTTGACTGTGTCAAGCAGGACACCAGTAAAGTAATACTATATCCGAACATTACAGGTTTGATTTTCCTACTAATCTACATTAACTTACATTTTTCCACATTTAGGGCTAGCTGCCGTTCATCACACCAACTGGAAATTTTATCTAAATCGAAACTTCTCATTCTTGTCTAAATCGTCTTGTATCTTCCTACAGTCACTCAACATCGACACCACGGCATTATCAGCAAACAACCGCAGGTTGCTGCCCACCTTGTATATGGAGAACAACAGCGGTCCTATCACACTTCCCTGGGACACTCCTGCGACACCCTCGTGTCTGATTAACTCCCGCTATCAACGACCAGCACCTTTTGTGACCGTTTCGTAGAGCTGCCGCGAGAGCATTACAGAGATACTCAGCAAACACTATTGGTAGGCGTTACAAGAGAGGGGTAGTGCATCACGGAGAGGTTCACCATTGACATTTCAAAAGAGCACTTTCTGGGAAGAGTCCGACAACATATTACTTCCTCCCACATTCAACTGACGAAATGAGATAATACAGAGGCCCCAGTACAATTATTCTTCCCACGCACATTCGCGAATAGAGCAGGGAAGGGGGGCGGGGAGTGAGGGGGGGGGGGGGAATCAGTAAATGGTACCAGAAGTACCCTCCACCACGCACCGTTAGGTGGCTTATGGAGTATGTTGTAGATGTAGGGAGGGAATTCGTGTGCACCATCAGTCTGTGAAGCGTGCAAATTTTGTCTGGAGTTTGGTCAGCTCTTGAATTGTTTGTGTAACGTCTTCTCTGAGGAAGAATACGGGAACAAGTGCCTAAACGAGCGTGGAAAATCGCCTAAAAATCACACTCTGGCTGGTTGGTGTACCAGCTCGCTGTCGTTATCCCGCCACGCAGACCGGATCTGGATCAGGCTCGTCTCCCTGTGTCGCCAGCGAGCGCGCTGCGGGTTACGCTATACCAGCAGCTCATACTGGTCGATTACACTGTTGGAGACAAATCGCTGACACAATAACTACCATAAAACACTTAGGAGTAACCATCTGGACTGACCTAAAGCGAAATGACCATATAAGACAAACAGTAATAAAACAGACGCCAGATTGAAATTCATTGGGAGAATATCAAGAACATGCAGTTCCTCCCACGAAGGAAGTGTATTCCAGAAAACTCGTTCGGCCCACTCTTGACTAGTGTTCATCAGTCTAGAACCCTTACCTAGCGCATTTAATAAAAGAGATGAAGATGCACGAGATGCGAGATAGCCGCAGTAAGGCATCCCAGTCATCCAGTAAATATTTATGTGATATATCCAGTCACGGACCACAAATATTTGTCAATCAGCTTATTAATTTCAGTCAACAATCACTGTCTTTGGACTTGTGAATGAGCATACAGAGGTAGCTTGACGTACAAGTATTTCCAAATTCCACAAATACATTTTCTTTCCTTTACTGTAATTTCATTCCCCTGCCCCATATCGGCAGGGGAGGGCTAGCAGCAGCGCAGTCCACTGCTCTTCACCCAAATGGCTTGAAAAAATTCAAGAGGAACTCTTACATAAAAACAGTGGTAAAAAGGGGGGACATAAGAATATAGTAAATGGAGATGATGGGAGTTAAAATATACACTAATTGAGGACATTAGGGGACAATTAAAAAGGCGACATAAAGTTAAAATAACACAGCTGGCAATTCGTCACATACTTAAAATCAGTCAAGTCAAACACAAGGTAAAAGTTGGTCACAATATAAAATTCACTTAGAGCGAGACACTTAAATAACAAACCAACTGGAAGCGACGAAACACTTACAAACAATAAGAAAAAAACACTGGTCGGGACCTGCCGAGGGATTGGAGGTGGGAGGAAATGGAAAAAGGACGGGCAGGGGGTGCCCAAGAGGCAGGAGACGCACAGGGTGGAAGGTGAAGAGGGAATTCAAGATTGGAAAGAGTGCAGAGACACTGAAGGGGAACATGGCAGAGGGAGGGGATACAGGAGGAGGAAAGCTGCTCAGGAGGAGTAGGAGGAGAGGGAGCCCTGAGGAGGAGGCAGGAGGAAGGTGGGGTTACAGTTGATAGGAGGGGTAGACGTCAAGGCAAAGTTCATCATCCGGGAGGGGTAGTCGCTGGAAGTTGTGGTGGAAAAGGAGGTGGAGGGTGTAGAGATGGAGGGAGGGCACGAAAAATGGTAAAGGCGCGGCAATGTACTCGGGGTGGGCAGGAAGCGGGATGCCAGAGGGTAGGGGGGGGGGGTCGAGTTGGTGGGCAATATACAGGGTGCAGATGTGTTCAAGAAAAAGGAGAAGGTGGTGCAAGGGGATGAGATCATAGAGGATGCGCATGGGGGACGGAAGGCGGATGTAGAAGGAGAGGTGGCGTGCATGGCGCTCAAGGATTTAGAGGGCATTAAAGGACCTGGGAGCGGAGAAAATCCAAGCAATGCTGGTATAACAAAGGATGGGACAGATCAAGAATTTGTAGGTGTGAAGGATGGTAGATACAGTACCCATGTCCAGCCAGACAGGTGTTTCAGGAGGCAGAGTGTTGTGGTCTTTGTGGTGGATGGTAAGGAGATGAGAGTTCAGGTGAGGTGACAGTCTAGGGTGAGGCCATGGTATTTCAGAGTAGGAGTGAGGTGGATAGGATGGCTATAAATGGTTAAGTAGAAATCAGGGAGACAGAAGGAGCGGGTGGTGCAGCCTATAATGATCGCCTGGATCTTGGAGGGGTTGATATGAAGGAACCACTGGTTGCACAAAGTGTCAAACTGCTCAAGGTGGGTTTGGAGGGTATGTTGAGAGTGTTGAAGAGTGGGATAAAAGGCTAGGAAGACGGTGACATCAGCAAATTGGAGGAGATGAACAGGCGGGGCAGGTTTGGGCATATCAGCAGTGTACAGGAGATAGGGGCACTCTGGTGAAGGAATAGAAGGTACGGGACTTGGAATTGTGGACAGTGACATAGGATCGACGACGGGAGAGGAAAGAAGCAACGAAACAGACGAAATTGATAGGGAGAGCATAGGTCTGGAGTTTGAAGAGGGCTCAGGGTGCCAGACACAGTTGTAGGCGTTCTGGAGGTCAAGGGAAACAAAGATAGTGGAGCGATGGGTATTAAGTTGGAGGTAAAGAGGATTGGTGAGGTTAAAGAGCTGGTTGTAAGCTGAGAAGGAAGGATGGAAGCCACACTGGGTGAGGGGAAGGAGGTAGTGCTGGTTAAGGTGGCAGTGAATATGGTAGGAGATGATGGTCTCGAAGACTTTACTGAACATGGAGGTGAGGCAGATGGGACGATAGGAAGAGGTAACAGAGGTGGGTTTGTTGGGTTTAGGGAACAGCAGGACATGTAAAGTCTTCCACAGGTCAGGGTGAAAGCCAGTTGAAAGGAGGACATTGTACAGGGTAGCAAGGACAGCGAGAAAGGATGGGATGGGGGATTCCTTGAAGTGGTGGTAGGTGACACCATCATGACCAGGGACCAGGGACAGAGTTACGTTTGGGGCAGAGGATGAGTGTGATGTTGTGTGTGGTGATGGAGGTGTTGATGTCTGAGAGGGCTAACTGACCCAAGTACTGGAAGCTAGGGGTGGGCGGTGGGACCGAGGTATCAGTGTGGTCAAGGATGGTGGGGAAGAGGGAGTAATTAAAATAGAGATCGTCCGGAATGGAGAAGACCTCGAAGAGGTGGGAAGCCTTACTGAGGTTGTCAGGGAAGGGGAGATCGTGGTGGATCATAGGGTAATGTTGGGTGGGATGGCTACCAGTAAGGTGGTGGAAGGTTGGCCAGTACTTGGAGGAGTTGACAGGGAGGCGTGTTAATGTCTGGTGCCAGTCCTGGCTTTTCTTTGCTGTAAGGAGATTCCAGATGTGTCGCTGTAATTGCTGGTGGCAGATGGGTGTATCCCAGTCACAGGTGTGGAGGAAGGAACGGTAGAGCCTGTGAGATTCACAAAGAAGAAGGATGGCCTGTGGAGGAAGTGTAGGGCAGTGAGGGTGGATGAGTTTGATAGGGACATGGGTCTCCACAGCATCAGTGATGGTCTTCTGAAGGAACGAAAAGGCATGGGTGTTGTCAGTGGAACAGTGAAAGTTGAGCAGGTGGCCTTCAACCTGCGAGGCAGTGGATTCCCAGTAGGCATCCCAGTCAGCATGGCAGTAGTCATGGATGGACTTTGGAGGGGCAGCTCGGCGTGGAGCTGCAGGGTGGCCATGGGCAGATGAGATAGTGAAGAGGATGGGGAGGTGGTCACTACCAATGGGATCAAGGGTGTCCACAGCAATACGACCAAGGGCGTTGGGGGAAGCAAGGATAACATCGGTGGTTGGTGTTACTAGCAAGATGGGTGGCAGGGTCACAGCTGTCTCAGAAATCATGTAGGTGGAGAAGATACGGTTAACATGGGAAATGAAGTCGTAGGGGAGAGGGGCTGCGGGACAGATATAGATAGTGGCACAGGTGATGGTGAGGGAGGGAAAAAGCGATGCTGAGGAGAAAGTGTGCTATTGGGTCATTGAAGAGGAGTTGTGGTCGGACAGGGAGATGCTTGAGGTGGCCAATAGCTACCCCACCTAAGGCAACAGGAAGGGGATTGTCAGTGCAGTGAAGGAGATGGAGAGAGGTGAGGACAACACGTGAGGTTGGAGGAAGCTTTCATTAAGGATGAAGGCATCAATCTGGTCCTAGGATAGGGTACGCATGAAGAGGTATTTGTTGGCAGGAAGGGAGTGAATTTTGAGGTAGAGGTGACGTGCCAGGAGGTGAGAAGGGGGAGGTAAGTGGGGCGAGGTGTGAGGGGCTTAAACGAAGGTGCCTAGGCAGGTGAAGGTAAAGTGGGCCTGGTTGTTGGAGTAGTTGGTGTAGGTATTTAAATGGAAAACACAGTGGCAGCGAGGGAAATCTGCTAGAGGGTGTGGGGTCGCTGGAAGGGGTGGATGTTCTGCAGGATGATAGTTAGGAATCGGATGATGTCTTACACAAATTCAGAATAAGAAATCACTTTAACTAAATCTAACAACATTCCAAACCTGGTTAGATGCATTATACACCATATATCGAGTCACTACATATAAATCGATTTGCATTCGGAATGGCGACGGTTCATCCGGCCATCCTGATTTAGGTTTTCCGTGATTTCCCTAAATCGCTCCAGGCAAATGCCGGGATGGTTCCTTTCAAAGGGCACGGTTGACTTCCTTCCCCGTCCTTCCCTAATCCGATGAGACCGATGACCTCGCTGTTTGGTCTCTTCCCCCAAACAACCCAACCCCCAACTACATATAAAATGTTGCCACCATAATAAATAGCTACACAAGCTACGTCACAAAGTTACAGATTTCAATTACCCTGGACACTATTGCGCCACACATGGTGACACGTTGAGAAAACACGCTATACTGTCTTGCAGCGAAGAGTGACGTGCCTGTAATCTGGCACTGTAGATGTCGCTGATAAACGTCAGTTCACATTACTTCAATACAAATATTCTTTTTAATGAAGCATTCAAAACCATTCCTTAGGAATTTAGTGCAAATAGATATGAAAGTGCAAATGAATGTGCTTAAATACCATACAGGATATTCCAGAAGTATTTCCCTGATTACAAACATTCATAAGGCATAAAATAAAACTCATACACAAATACTTTTTATCTTGAATTGCATGTGACATATTCAAGTTTTTGTGTACGCACATACGTACTGTTACTTTAGTTCAAAAATGGTTCAAATGGCTCTGAGCACTATGGGACTTAACTGCTGTGGTCATCAGTCCCATAGAACTACTTAAACCTAACTAAACTAAGAATATCTCACACATCCATGCTCGAGGCAGGATTCATAAACCTGCGACCGTAGCGATCGCGCGGTTCCAGACTGAAACGCCTAGAACCGCTCGGCCACTCCGGCCGGCTTACTTTAGTTGTTACAGGGCCCAGTGGCTGTGGAGGAGGACTCTGTCTGCTGCCAATCGACTCAGTGGTAGGATTTGGGGGTCAGAGAACCCCACGCTGCGTCTGAGACGTTCAGAGACAGTCCTAACCTGAACGTGTGGTGCGGTCTTATGCACGATACAATCTTAGGACCTTTCCTCTTCAGTGAAACTGCAGTCGTCGCCGCCAATATCTTTTTTGATATCTTGCAGTTATTTGTTGCGCCACAGATTCAGAACATTGCGGACTTAATTTTCTGAAAAGATAGTGCACCACCTTCGTGCCAATATAGATATCCCCTGGGCATTGGGCGTGGTGTTACCATCATCTGGCCTCCATGGTCGCAGGATATAACACCACTGGATTTTTTCCTCTGAGGTTATTTCAAACACATGTTTACTAAACACAAGTGAACAACATCGTAGCATTACGGCGCAGAATTATTGACGCCATAACATCCATCCCTCACGAAAGGTAGACCAACATAAGAGTGGAATTGAAATATCGCCTGGATATCCTTCGGGCAACGAAAGAAGCACACATCGAATTTGTGTGTGTGTGTGTGTGTGTGTGTGTGTGTGTGTGTGTGTGTGTGTGTTTGTTGTCAAGGAAAGACGTCTGGGACATCCTGAATAATAAAATGTAACAAAGGCAAGGCTTTATTAAAAATAAAACTATGTTACAAAGTTTATATACTATCATCGTACCATTAAAACGAAAAGTCTGCAGCTCGTTAACAAAACACAACAAAGAACATGCAATCCATTCGCTAAACGGGAGCCCAAAACCTCTCAAAATTGCACACAATGAAATGAGCGAGTGCCATCGGACATAAACAGCGCTATTTGCTACATATTATCTATTTATGATCTGCAGTTCAATAAAATATGACGAGGAAGGCGGCTTTATTTAAAATACGGTACTAACTACCAGTACGTAACAAATAGTGTACATTACCACTGCATAACGCAAACGACCACTTAGTAAACCGTCTACAGCTCGATATTAAAGCAGACCAAACACTTAATGTTCTCACACAAACCACAAACGTGAAATTAAGTCTGGAATATCACGGGCAGTTAGCACAGCGTCTACTGTTGCTGCTTCCCTTAGCATCTCAGTAGAGAAAGGCTCGCATACAGTTGCGCACCCAGCAAGAATACTGAACACAAGTTTGGCTCCACACACTTTTTTCAAACAACACAGACTTCGGCGCACAGCAGCACAACGGACATATCAGTGTATGGAATTTCTGAGATTATATTCGTCATTGCCATATAGGTCCAACACCTATGGTATGGATACCTCTGTGTTCAGAAAACGATCACTTCTGGTTCATATAGCTCGTAATTTGACTATCACGTGATACATTTCTGGCCTATTTAGGCCAGTGGCTTTGCCTTACCTTAGAGATCGCTGTGTCGCGATTTTCCAGTAACATAACGCAAGACTGCGTATTGTCCATGCTGTCGAGACCTACCTTGATGCATAGGGTGTTCGGGCTTTTCCATGGTCAGCACGTTCTCTAGATCTCTCGCTCACTGAATATGTTTGGTCATGGGTTGCCGAGATGTCTATAGACTGGCATGTCGACCTCACCAGCTACTACATTCGACGGACTCTGGCAAAATTTCTAGCAGCATGAATAACGAACCTGTATCTGTCATCAAAGCTTAGTTCGATCTGGTATTAATGGGACGGAGCACAGGTTTCACCCCATCTATGTCTGTATCATGAGGATCCAGGATGATTTATGACCTCTCCCTCCCCTCCCCAACTCATCTCTCCCTCTCGGAATTTGAGTAACATATTAATAGAGGGCTGTTATGCTGCTGGTTGGGCTACCCCCCCCCCCCCCCACCTAGGCCACTTGGGCCGCTATCCAGTATTTATTTAGGAGCTAAATTATTACCGAATTAGGACTACCCTTTTCCTTAGGACTATATTTTATGAAACATTTGGGGTATTTATTTAGAGCCAATTTTATTATCCAATTTATTATTCTTATCACTACAATTTATCCCAGTTAGGTTGCTTATTTAGGATCTAATTTATGACCCAATATGGTTTCAGAATTTTCCCAAGCTAACTATATCTTAATTAATACAATTTATGACCCAAGATGACATCCAAGATGGCCAACACTATGATGTGACAATAAAACATGACTGCCAAAGATGGCTACCTTCATGAACTGTGGTGTGAATCGACTCTCATGGCATTAGAGTAGACATAGCGAAGTCTAAAACAGGGGGAATCAAAAATATCCAAGAAAGATGGCTTGCATATTGCATGTTCTACTCATTTCAAATATTCGGGAACCTTTCTGGACCGCTCACAGACATTTGTAGCAATAATAGGTTACAAAACACGTTACAGGTCGTGGCGTTGCCTGTCTTGCAATGAGATTTTTAATTTAAATTTCTCAAATGGGCGACGTTTCATAGCAATTCGTAAAATAAAATGATTTTACTTAAATTTCGCGACATGGATAATGGTTCAAATGGCTCTGAGCACTATGGGACTTAACTTCTGAGGTCATCAGTTCCCTAGAACTTAGAACTACTTAAAGCTAACTAAACCTAAGGACATCACACACATACATGCCCGAGGCAGGATTCGAACCTGAGACTGTAGCGCCTAGAACCGCTCGGCCACTCCGGCCGGCTCGCGACATGGAGGCCAGCCACATTGATGAAGGGTAAGAATATCTTTTAAGTGGACAGCACAGTACAGCCCACTGTAATTTCTGTTACTATGACTGAATTTTACGCATTTCATTCACTCTTCTTATTATTTTCCTCATACTCGGGGTGGCATCAGATTGCTCAGTAGGCTGGTAGGGTATGTGAAGGCAGTAACCGATGAAACCTGGACAACCCTCACAATAAAATGTGAGAATGTGAAGGAAATGATTTGATAAATGTTTCACGGGGGTTCTAGCTTCTGATAGAGAAGCAATTAATGAAAGAACACGAAAAGTGTTCGGTTATTCATCCTCGAACAATCCTCCTCCAACCTTTCCTACCTTGCCGCTGAAAAACATTCAAAACACGTAACGAATTATGTGTATGATAGGGTTGTATGACAGGGTGGTAGTTCTTAAATATATATTTCGGTCAGTTATAGTGAAATAAGTAATTATTAAGCCAACCACGTAACGATGAATCGCCGGCCCCTGTGGTCGAGCGGTTCTAGGCGCTTCAGTCCGAAACCACGCGGGTGCTACGGTCGCAGGTTCGAGTTCTGCCTCGGAGATGGATGTGTGTGATGTCCTTCGGTTAGTTAGGTTTAAGTAGTTCTAAGGGTACTGATGACCTCAGATGTTGAGTCCCATGGTGCTTAGAGCCATTTGAACGATTTGAACGATGAACCAAACTTACGTGTTGCCGGTACAAGCTCATATAATAGAAAGACAAAATTGTAAGCACATGACAAGCGAAGAAGCTTCTGTATTGTTTGTCAGTGACATTAATTTCCATCTTCCACACTGCTAGAGATATCGCTTAGTGTAAATGTTCATTACAATGATAAAAATGTTCGATAGTATGTTGACGAACAACATATTTTATGACATATTTTCAGGAACAAATTGTCCTTTTTCTATAATGGATCGTTTCTAACCACTGTTAAATGCATAGAGAGTAAGAAAACTAAGAAGGAAACGCCTTAAGATCACAAGAGGCTCCGCCAGTGCTGTGCTAAATTAATTATTTAGAAAAATCTACGTGACGTATCTTGTTTGACATTGTGTATTGCATGGACTATTTTCATAAACATTTAGGAAAGGTTTGGTGCAGTGAAATATATCACACCATTTAAATGTATTTGCGTGGCAACCTTTCTTGAATAAAGGACACTCTTGATAAATAAGAAATGCACTTTAGGTGGGGGGCGGGGTGGTCAAGGACACATTATTTAACATTAAAATGTTTAAACAAACATGTGTTCGCTTCAAAAACACAACGGCAGCCCCAGAGACGGGAGCACACCATCTACCGTGAAATAAGGGCCACCAGGTGCAGCCGACATCTGCCGGCCACAGCGCTCCTCTAGACCCTGCCGTATGAGGGGAGCTAGTGCACGAGACTGCTCTATCTCAGTCAACACCTCGGCTGTCTTGGACCCGCACACACCGAACGACCCAATGCAGTCTGCATAATCTCGACAGAGCACGTCCATCATTTAACCCCACCCCCGTTTCATTCACGAATGGAAATAATGGTCAACGGGAAACCTCCACATCAGCTGTAATTTCTCGGATTTTCTCATTCTAGTCATTTCGTGGGATTTTTGTGGGGAGAGAATCTGACGAGCAACACTCAAAAAGCGATCGAACAAGTATACTATAGGTCGCTTATTTCGTGGATTAAT
Source organism: Schistocerca gregaria (assembly GCF_023897955.1). Classification (NCBI taxonomy): domain Eukaryota; kingdom Metazoa; phylum Arthropoda; class Insecta; order Orthoptera; family Acrididae; genus Schistocerca; species Schistocerca gregaria. Next base: position 429,145,109 of record NC_064922.1, read on the forward strand.
TACTTTGCCTTATAATTACATTGAATCTGTGCCTGTCATCTAATTTCTCCTACATTTTTGTTTTAAGTGTTCATCCCACTCTAGATTGCCCTGGATGGTTACTTCCGGGTACTGCATTTATCGACCTATTTCTGTACCGTGCGTCACATTTACTTACACTCCGTGTCAACTCTCAGTCCCTGTACCAATCATCCATCGCCGGCCGCGGTGTTCGAGCGGTTCTAGGCGCTCAGTCCGGAACCGCGCGACTGCTACGGTCGCACGTTCGAATCCTGCCTCAGGCATGGATGTGTGTGATGTCCTTAGGTTAGTTAGGTTTAAGTAGTTTTAAGTTCTAGGGGACTGATGACCACAGATGTTAAGTCCCATAGTGCTCAGAGCCATTTATGAACCAATCATCCATCCTCTGAAGGCCGTCCTGCAGTAAATAAGTCTAATTACGAACTACTAAATAGGAAGTTCAGAGAACCTGAGGCGAAATGGCTGCATCATAAATGTCATAAAATCGAGGAAGCAATGACAGCCGGAAGCACTGCTGAAGCAAGTAGAAATTCAAAACAGCCTTCGGTGAAACTAAAATCAACGGCGGCAACATTAAGACTGAAATGGGAAGTCCGATGTTAAACGAACAGGAGACAGCACACTGAACGCCTCTTTGAGCAGGAGGACGTGTGTGATGACATGACAGAAGGAGAAACAGCAGTCGACACGGAACAGATAGGAAATCCAGTATTAGAGTCAGAATTTAAAAGAGCTTTTGAAGACTTAGCATTAAATAAGGCATAGGGGATTGATAACATTTCATCATAATTTCTAAATCATGGGGGGGAGGGGGGAGGAGTGGCAACAAAACGACTGTTCACCTTGGTGTGTAACATCCACACAGTTTCCAAGACTCGAACAGCCGATAAGTGCAAGAACTATCATATGATCAGCTTAGCAGATCATACATTCAAGCATGAGAAGACTAATATACAGGAGAATAGAAAAGAAAATTGAGGAAGTGCTAGATGACGATCATTTTTGCTTCAGGAAAGTAAACGCATTAGAGCGGCAGTGCAGAAGATGCGATTGATAATGGAAGCAAGACTGAAGGGAAATGGTGATCTTACATTGTGGAACGCTTTTTCCAGGTCGACATATTCCATGAACGTACCTCGATTTTTCTTCAGTTTTGCTTCTATTATCAATCGCAGCGTCTGCACCGCCTCTCTGGTGACTTTAGTTTTCGTGAAGACATACTGATCGTCGTCTAACAATTCCTGAATTTTCTTTTCCTTTCTTAGAAGAATCATGGACCTTGCCGTTGGTGGGAAGGCTTGCGTGCCTTAGCAATACAGATAGCCGTACCGTAGGTGAAACCACAACGGAGGGGTATCTGTTGAGAGGCCAGACAAACGTGTGGTTCCTGAAGAGGGGCAGCAGTCTTTTCAGTAGTTGCAGGGGCAACAGTCTGGGTGATTGACTGATCTGGCCTTGTAACAATAACCAAAACGGCCTTGTTGTTGAGGTACTGCGAACGGCTGAAAGCAAGGGGAAACTACGGCCGTGATTTTTCCAGAGGGCATGCAGCTTTACTGTATGATTAAATGGTGATGGCGTCCTCTTGGGTAAAATATTCCGGAGGTAAAATAGTCCCCCATTCGGATCTCCGGGCGGGGACTACTCAGGAAGACGTCGTTATCAGGAGAAAGAAAACAGGCGTTCTACGGATCGGAGCGTGGAATGTCAGATCCCTTAATCGGGCAGGTAGGTTAGAAAATTTAAAAAGGAGAATGGATAGTTTAAGTTAGATATAGCGGGAATTAGCGAAGTTCGTTGGCAGGAGGAACAAGACTTTTAGTCAGGTGAATACAGGGTTACATATACAAAATCAAATAGGGTTAATGCAGGAGTAGGTTTAATAATGAATAAAAAACAGGAGTGCGGGTACGCTACTACAAACAACATAGTGAACCCATTATTGTGGCCAAGATAGACACGAAGCCCATGCCTACTACAGTAGTACAACTTTATATGCCAACTAGCTCCGCCGACGACGAAGAGATTCATGAAATGTATGATCAGATAAAAGAAATTATTCAGATAGTGAAAATTTAATAGTCATCGGTGGCTGGAATTCGACAGTAGGAAAAGGAAGAGAAGGAAACGTAATAGGTGAATATGGATTGGGGGTAAGAAATGAAAGAGGAAGCCGCCTGGTAGAATTTTGCACAGAGCATAACTCAATCATAGCTAACACTTGGTACAAGAATCATGAAACAAGGTTGTATACATGGAAAACCCTGGAGATACTAGAAGGTTTCAGATAGGTTATATGATAGTAAGACTGAGATTTAGGAACCAGATTTTAAATTGTAAGACATTTGCAGGGGCAGATGTGGACTCTGACCACAATCTATTGGCTATGAACTGAAGATTAAAACTGAAGAAACTGTAAAAAGGTGGGAATTTAAGGAGATGGGACCTGGATAAACTAAAAGAACCAGAGGTTGTACAGAGTTTCAGGGAGAGCATAAGGGAACATTTGACAGGAATGGGGGAAAGTATACAGTAGAAGAAGAATTGGTAGCTTTGAGGAATGAAATAGTGAAGGCAGCAGAGGATCAAGTAGGTAAAAAGACGAGGGCTAGTAGAAATCCGTGGGTAACAGAAGAGATACTGAATTTAATTGCTGAAAGGAGAAAATACAAAAATGCACTAAGGGAAGCAGGCAAAAAGGAATACAAATGTCTCAAAAATAAGATCGACAGGGAGCGCAAAATGGCTAAGCAGGGATGGCTAGAAGACAAATGTAAGGATGTAGAGGCTTATCTCATGAGAGGTAAGATAGATACTGCCTACAGGAAAATTAAAGAGACCTTTGGAGAAAAGAGAACCACTTGCATGAATATCAAGAGCTCAGATGGACACTCAGTTCTAAGCAAAGAAGGGAAAGCAGAAGGGTGGAAGGAGTATATAGAGAGTCTATACAGGGGCGATGTTCTTGAGGACAATATTATGGAAATGGAAGAGGAGGTACACGAAGATGAAATGGGAGATACAATACTGCGTGAAGAATTTGACAGAGCACTGAAGGACCTGAGTCGAATCAAGGCCCCTGGAGTAGACAACATTCCATTGGAACTACTGACAGCCTTGGGAGAGCCAGTCCTGACAAAACTGTATCATCTGGTGAGCAAGATGTATGAGACAGGCGAAATACCCTCAGACTTCAAGAAGAAAATAATAATTCCAATCCCAAAGAAAGCATGTGTTGACAGATGTGAAAATTACCGAACTATCAGTTTAATAAGCCACAGCTGCAAAATACTAACGCGAATTCTTTACAGACGAATGGAAAAACTGGTAGAAGCCGACCTCGGGGAAGATCAGTTTGGATTCCGTAGACAGGTTGGTACACGTGGGGCAATACTGACCCTACGACTTACCTTAGAAGCTAGACTAAGGAAAGGCAAACCTACGTTTCTAGCATTTGTATACTTAGAGAATGCTTTTGACAATGTTAACTGGAATACTCTCTTTCAAATTCTGAAGGTGGCAGGGGTAAAATACAGCGAGCGAAAGGCTATTTACAATTTTTACTGAAACCAGATGGCAGTTATAAGAGTCGAGGGACATGAAAGGGAAGCAGTGGTTGGGAAGGGAGTGAGACAGGGTTGTAGCCTCTCCCCGATGTTATTCAATCTGTATATTGAGCAAACACTAAAGGAAACAAAAGAAAAATTCGGAGTAGGTATTAAAATCCATGGAGAAGAAACAAAAACTTTGAGGTTCGCCGATGATATTGTATTTCTGTCAGAGACTGCAAAGGACTTGGAAGAGCAGTTGAACGGAATGGACGCTGTCTTGAAAGGAAGATATAAGATGAACATCAACAGAAGCAAAACGAGGATAATGGAATGTAGTCGAATTAAGTCGGGTGATGCTGAGGGAATTAGATTAGGAAATGAGACACTTAAAGTAGTAAATGAGTTTTGCTATTTGGGGAGCTAAATAACTGATGATGGTCGAAGTAGAGAGGATATAAAATGTAGACTGGCAATGGCAAGGAAAGCGTTTCTGAAAAAGAGAAATTTGTTAACATCGAGTATAGATTTAAGTGTCAGGATGTCGTTTCTGAAAGTATTTGTATGGAGTGTAGCCATGTATGGAAGTGAAACATGGACGATAAATAGTTTGGACAAGAAGAGAGTAGAAGCTTTCGAAATGTGGTGCTACAGAAGAATGCTAAAGATTAGATGGGTAGATCACATAAATAATGAGGAGGTATTGAAGAGAATTGAGGAGAAGAGGAGTTTGTGGCACAACTTGACAAGAAGAAGGAACCGGTTTGTAGGACATGTTCTGAGGCATCAAGAGGTCACAAATTTAGCATTGGAGGTAAGCGTGGAGGGTAAAAATAGTAGAGGGAGACCAAGAGATGAATACACTAAGCAGATTCAGAGGGATGTAGGTTGCAGTAATTACTGGAAGATGAAGAAGTTTGCACAGGATAGAGTTGCATGGAGAGCTGCATCAAACCAGTCTCAGGATTGAAGACCACAACAACAAACAACAAACCGTGGATACAAGGAATCCGGTAAAACATCTCATCTCAGATATCGCTGGGGCCGGAAAAAGATCCTGTAAGAACGGGACCAACGGCGATTGAAGAGAATCGGTCAACGTGACAGAAGTGCAAATCTTCCGCAAATTGATGCAGATTTCAGTTCTGGCCCATCAACAAGTGAAAGCGTGCGAACCATTCAACGAAACATCATCCTTATGGGCTTTCGGAGCCGAAGGCCACATGTATATCCTTGATGATTGCACGACACAAAGATTTACACCTCGTCTGGGCCCGTCAACATTGACATTGAACTGTTGCTGACTGGAAACATTTTGTATAGTCTGAGGAATCACCTTTCAAATTGTATCGAGCGGTTGGACGTGTGCGGGTATGGAGGCAACCTCATGAATCCATGAACTCTGCATGTGAGCAGGGGACTGTTCAAGCTGGTGGAGGCTCTATAATGGTGTGGGGCTTGTGCAGTTGGAGTGATACGGGACAAATTTATTTATTTATTTTGCGTTCGATATGCCAGGTGCCTTACAGTACTATACACATGCAGCATGGGAAATGTAATTAACAAGCAAATGTAACAAAACATTATTCATTATAAATTTAGTTATACATATTACACTACTTATAAACCCGTAGGGCACACATGCTGTAATCTGTCAAAAAAATTGACAGTTAAACAGAAACATTTAAATTACAAAACCAATAAACGGCGCAGTCTGTGAGTCTATGTAGATCCTTTAGTGAACCGTCCCGAAAAGCATGAATTTCACACTCTGTTATGTGCTGCATCTTCTGTATTTCGCCGCAATCAAAGTGAGGATCGTCCACGTAGCCCCACTTGGCCATCAGCTCGTTGCACCGTCCAACACCAATTCTCATTATGTTTAGTGCCACCCAGGCTCTTCGAGGGATGTTGAGGCCAGGAACACGATCAGCCGGGTTCTTAATGAGGTGTCCATTGTTAACATTTGCTTGTTTTCATTCTGATATGGTTGTTCGAGGAGTGGTTCCAGAAGGGATTTCTTGAGTTTAATCGTGTCGGGCCATTCAGATCAGAGTGTATTGGGAGTGTGGTGTCAGCAGCAATTTTTTGCATTTCTCTTTGGATTGCGTGTTGTCTGTGGAGTGAGGGAGGTTCAGTGTTTGCCAGCACACAGAGCCATGGTGTTGGGTTACGTCTCACTGTCGCCGTTATTGTTCGCAAGGTGTCATTTAGGCGAACATCTACTTTACTGACTGGCGAACTGTTGGCCCACAGAATGTTGTAACCGCAGAAAAGCCAAGTCTAAATGCAGTTGTTCTCAGACGATACACCAGAAATCATACGGGGGGATAGAGTTAACAGGGGACGCCAGGCGTGTCAGAGGGGTCACAAAAGATAACGACGCAGCCAGATAGCCGAGGCGGCGGTCCAAGCGGCCAGGCAGCTGCGCGTGATAAGCAAGGAAGCAGACTCAGCTATTAAGATAAAAAGGGCGCTCTGGGCAGGTCCCTTAATAAGCAATAACTTACAGTATCAACACTCTTGGCTAGAGGGAGAAGTCTGGGAGCGGAGAGAGAAAGAAAGAGGGCCCTAGGTGGGGACCGCACTACGTCATGAGGAGCCAATGAAGGGCTCAGGACGCAGTGCGTGACCATATAGGGAGAGGCCCCTCTACCCCTCCACCCAGCTTCTGAAGAAAAGTACTGAAGTTAATACTAAAACAATCCCTAATAAGGAAAAGTTGCACTCGACGCTACGTCATGCCAAGCGCTGGCGGGGTTGAAGGGGAAGAGCTAACAAAACTCGGAGGCACGCCGCTCCGGGGATCTCTCTCTCTCGGGTTTAGGCAGCGACGGTAGTCAGCGTGAGTAGCAGCCGACTTGGGCTGAGGGCGGGCTGCAGGCAGACAGTTGGAGATAGTCGCCGATGAGCGTTTAGGCAGCGACCGCGGGACTCTGACGTAGGGTGCTAGTGTGGGCAGCAAAGTGCTGGAAAGTTCTATCAGGCAGCCAGAACGGTGGAAGTCAGTCACCGTCTCTGTAATGGGCTTGGCTATTCTGTAGGTACAATCACTACGCAGTTAGGGTGATCTGTATTCTTTATGAATAAATTAGAACTTTATAACGTCCATACGAGTTTACTTCTACCAACATCCTAGCCTTGTACCTTCACACCAGGGAATTTAACATCTTAGCCAGATCAAAAGTCTCCCTCTCAATTAGGTCAACCGGCTAATTCCCGTTTACGAACCGTGTCGCTCAATCCCTCGCAAAACCCACGCTTGGGACGCGACAACAAGCCCACAGCATTCTGCAGCGCTGTAGACTAGAGCCAAGGAGGAAGTGCGAAGTTTCGTAGCATTACTTCCCCAGGTAGAGCCTGCGAGTTTCTGGATGATATTGACTCTGCCTCTGAGTTTTTGGGTGACATCCTGCAGGTGTCCTTTGAATGTTAGGCTACTGTCCAGTTTAACGCTCACATATTTTGGTGCTCTTTCATGCCTTATATTCTGGCCTGCTGTATTCAGGCACAGCATCCTGTCTGCTTGTTTCTTATTCAGGTGCATTACTGTGCTTACGGTTTCGATCATTAAGGTTCATATGGCAGGTCCCGTAGTACTTATGAGGCAGCAACAAGTCGGAATTTAGGCGTGATTCCAATTGTTCGAATGACTCGCCATGCAAAGTAATAGTCAGATCATCAGCATAAGTGAACTTCCGTGATTTGAGTTTCGGCACATCAGAGATGTACAAATTAAACAGTAAAGGAGCTAGCACGGAACCTTGTGGCAGTCCATTATTGATGATTCTGGCTTTGCTTGTTTTTCCGTGAAGATGTACTCTGTACTTCCTTTTTATTTTAAAAGAGCTTTAATGACTTCTTACATTTGACTGCTGTAGCAAGCTTATATAGTAATCTTTTGAGCCATACTTTGTCGTATGAGGCTGAGAGATCGATCATTACCACACCGGTCTTTTTCTTGTTCTGAAAACCACGTTCAATATGCATGATTAGTGACAGGACTTGATTGCAGCAACTCCTCTTTGACCTGAAACCAGCTTGCTCCACGCGTATTGCTGCATCTATTAGGTGGGTCACTCTCTTTAGGAGAATTTTTAGAGACCTTTGTACATCACATACAGTAGAGAGATAAGCCTGTAGCTTTTGGTATCTATCTCGTCCGTTCCAGGCTTCAAGATAACTATTATCTTCGACTCCTTCTATCTATGGCGGAGAAAAATTTCCAGAGCCGTGTGCATACTCTTGAACCTAGGTTCATTAGAAACTCCGGCAGGATTCCATCAGGTCTGGCAGCTATAGTTGATTTGATGTCATTTATTGCAGTTATCAACTCTTCTTCAGTGCTTCAGCCATGAGATTTTTAAGGTCCTTCTTCTATTGTGTAGGGGCGTGGATCTTGGAGTTTTCAAGTATAACTGAGCTTATTTTATTAGGGTTAACAGCACTCTGTTTGGAGCTAGGATGTATTGCACCCCCTAATTTTCTGAGAAGGCCCCAGCTTGTATGGCTGGAATGGGTGAAGTCAAGCTGCTCAACTAGCTCATGCCAACGTTTGCTTCTTTCTTCGTCAAGAAGCTTGGTCGAGGAATGTGCAGTCTGGGGATTTCCAGTGTTGTATTGCTGGAGAAGAGGTTCACATTGTTTGGTAAAGCCTGATATGTATTCTAGCTGTACGTGGGGTAGTTTCTTGGGCTGCTCGCAGCAGCGGTTTAGTAAACCGTTCATAGTTTATCGGAATTGGAGGAATTCTGGTTTCAGTTTGTTCCACGCGAGATTTTAATTTGCCCCATTGTGCCTTACGAAGGTTCCAGCGGGAGATTGGTGGACTGTCTATGAATCGCACCTGCAGGCGAATCTCCACAATGACTGGTGAGTGTTGGCTTTTCATCAGGCGTGTCAAAACAGTTCGCTTTGCTCGCATTGGGATCCCGTCATTACTGGTCGTCTCAAAACAGAGATCTGGCGAATTTGAGTTTTAGATGCATTCGACGTAAATGTGGTGTTGTCCTTAGCATCGTATATGAGATGGATATTGTTGACATCAGCCCAATCTGCTAGCTAGAGACCTTGGTCATTACAGGAGTGGTATCCCCATCTGAAATGGTAACAATTGAAATCACCAATGTACGCTGCTGGATGGCCTACATCAAAAAGAACAGGAGATAGCCAGTTTTTGGATGGAGGTTTCTACACGTTGACTATCGTTAAGTCATTTACTTTCATCCATACGGCAACGTCAGTGGGCTTCGGAGGCTCTGTAGTATTATTCAGTAGATCATTTTTAATAAGTGCTGCAATTCCATGCTTTTCATGGCCTTTGGAGGTAACTGTGGTAAATCCTTTCATTTTGAGTTGGTAAGTTGAGCACTCACTGGTATGTGTTTCTTGAAGTGCCAGTACGTCTACCTCATTTTCTTTCATAATTTTGGAGAGGATATCATCTTTGGCTCTGCTATAGCCTTCAATGTTAGCCTGACATATTCTTAGAACATGCCTCATTTTTTGTTTTTTGATGGGACGCATTCTGCTAGCATTCGAGTAGCGCATCTGGCAGGGCCGGGAGGCACGAGTACGTACGGTCATCGCTTGACATTCGCTTCGTGTATCGCTCATCTTCTTCTCATCACATCGAAACGCTACTAGAGGAGTGGGCGACGTCGAGGCTGTCACCGCCCACTCCATGGGATCCATGGTACGTCTAGATACGACTCTGACAGGTGACACGAATGTAACCATCCTGTCTTATCACCTGCAGCCATTCATGTCCATTGTGCATCCCGACGGAATTGGGCAATTCCAGCAGGACAATGCGACACTCCACACCTCCAGAATTGCTACAGAATGGCCCCACTCTCCTGAGCTTTAACACTTCCGCTGGCCACCAAACACCCCAGACATGAACATTATTCAGCCTGTCGGGGATGCCTTGCAACGTGCTGTTCAGAAGAGATCTCCACCCCCTGGTACTCTTACGGATTTATAGACGGCCCTGTAGAACTCATGGTTTCAATTTCCTCCAGCACTACTTCAGTCGAGTCCGTGCCACGTCACGCTGCTGCATTTCCGCGTGCTCGCGGGGGACCTCCACGATATTAGGCAGGTACCGATTCTTTACCTCTTCAGTGTATATGACCTGCAAAATGGAATGAGCATTGGCTTTCGAACTAAGTGTGGAAACATTTCTGAAACCTCTATGTGTGTAAACAGTTCGCGTGCTATCCTAGTTAAGGAACACCATAAATGGAAAAATTGTGCTGCCCAAAACCGCTGCCTAGGTAACTGTGGTCGTAGATAACAGGTGTGAAATACGGTTGCGGAGATGTGTGCGGGAGAATAGACGTGCAACAGTTGAGCAACTGACCGCCCAGAAGATCCAAGAGACTACCATCAGTATACCCTCGACGACGATTCAGTGAACGTTGGTGGGCATGAGCAGCGGGCGTCTGGTTCGTACACCCACGCTGACTGCTGTTCATCAGCGATGAAGACTGTAATTCGCACGCCGTTCGCTGAGTGGTGACAGGCAGGTTTTTCAGGTGAATCACTTTTTATACTCCACCGCACAGACAACCATTGGCGTTTACGGCGTGGAACGTCTGAAATCAAACATCTTGCCACAATCATCGGAATGGTCGACGCGAGAGGAGGGATCGTTATGATATGGGGAATGTTGTCGTGGCATTCCCTGGGTGATCTAATCGTTGTGGAAGACACAACGGATCAACACAGTATGCATTTATCCTTGAGGATGATGTCCCGCACTTATTGATAAATGTAAGTTTTCAAGACGGAAATGTCACAATTAATAAAATGCTATTAGGCCTTGGTCGTATGCGTTTCACATTTAAACCCAATGTTTCGTCCTCATCTGTGTAGCGGACGAAACGTTGCATTCAAATGTGAAATCCATTCGACCACGGTATAATAACCCGGAATATTATATTAACTGTGACATGTCCACCCTTACATGTACTTTATTTTTGGGCACGACGGCATCTACCGGCAGTAGAGTGCAACGTGTCACATAGCTTGCAGTGTACGAGCGTGGTTCGAAGAGCACCGGGATAAGTTTGTCTTACTCCCCTGGCTACGAAACTGCCCAGATTTAAACACAATCGACAATCTGAGACCACTTCGCTCGGGCTGTTCGTGCCACGGATCCTCAGCCGAGAAACCAAGCGCATCTGGCCAAGGCATTCGACTCAACATGGCTCCGCATCCCTGTCGGTACCTTCCAGGACCTCACTGACTCTCTTCCTTCACGTCTCGCAGCGGTCCACACTGTAAAATGTGGTTATCCAGCCTTTTTAAGGTGGTCACATTAATGTGACTGGACAGTGTATAACAGCTCTGATATCGTTATGAGCCGGCAGTGTGTCTGAATTGTTATACTCATTAATGAGCTTTATACCAATCAATGGACGGAAAACCACCAATGCCCTCTAAGTTGATGTTGCTATGAGAAATCTGCTACGGTTATTCTAGACGTACCACATCTGCTTTTACTACACCATTTGGGCCGGCCGGCGTGGCCGAGCGGTTCTAGGCGCTTAAGTCTGGAACCGCGCGACCGCTACGGACGCAGATTCGAATCCTGCCTCAGGCATGGATGTGTGTGATGTCCTTATGTCATTTAGGTTTAAGTAGTTCTACGTTCTAAGGGACTGATGACCTCAGATGTTAATTCCCATAGTGCTCAGAGCCATATGAACCATTTGACATCATTCGGACCTTATAGCGCACTAGCGTTTGCAACGCATTACAGCAGCAGTTCTGTGTGGCATTGATTGGAAAGTCCTTCCTAAGTTTCCAGAACTACGTAGCATGTGGCACCAAATTCCCTATGTACATGTCACGCATTTCCTGTAGATAATAGGCCATTGATTTGCGAACGACGGATTGCATTGCATATAGCCTCCATCGGGGTCAGATGAGATGAATCTGGTGTCAAAACCTCAACTTGAGTTCACTATCGTGCTCCTCCAAAACTGGTAAGACAATTCTGGAATTGCGACAAGGTGTAAGATGCCATCATCGTCGGAGAAGACATCAAGTATGAAGGGATTCCGGTGGTCCGCAACAACATCCATGTTGTCCTCCGCGGCAGTTGGCACGAGTCTGATAATCGATAGCACCTATTGGTCGATTAGCTTTGAGAGCCGATTGCAGGAGGAACTGAGGCTGCAGCTGGCACGGGCAGGTGAATGGGGGACCACCTAGTGAGGACGGCAAAGGTCCTGTGTGTATGTGCTGCAACGGAAGACACGGGGTTCGTTCGTTACACAGAAGCCTGCAGTGTTCGCTGAGTATGGAATTACGTCAGTAATTCTTTATCCAGTGGTTCCTATGAGGAAGCGAAAGGAATGTATCAAGCACTTTAATGCTACGTGGACCTTTAATGAAGACTGTGACGCAAAAGTGAACTTCTATTCTGATCAGTACTGGTAAGCCGCCCTGAAGGTGTAACGAAGGTGTGTTCCCTCGCACGATAATGCTCAGGATGCTAGTTCGCCGTTATTGTTACGCTTGAGCAGTGGTTGCCGGCTTCATGTCCTTTAGGGGATGAGATTGTAACGCTGACTTGGATCAGCACTCGTAAAATTTAATTGAGAATAGCAGAGGTAAGCTCTGAAATATCCATGGTTCAGGGCAAGACTTTGTGATTCTTGTTGTCAAAGGGTTTCGGACAGCTGGGTTCGTGTGGTGTGGTGTACATACGCGTAAGCCTATCTGTCCTCTTAACCTCCGCCAAGTAAGACAGCCCCCCCCCCCCCCCCCCCCATGAACCATTGACCTTGCCGTTGGTGGGCAGGCTTGCGTGCCTCAGCGATACAGATAGCCGTACCGTAGGTACAACCACAACGGAGGGGTATCTGTTGAGAGGCCAGACAAACGTGTGGTTCCTGAAGAGGGGCAGCAGCCTTTTCAGTAGTTGCAAGGGCAACAGTCTGGATGATTGACTGATCTGGCCTTGTAACAATAACCAAAACGGCTTAGCTGTGCTGGTACTGCGAACGGCTGAAAGCAAGGGGAAACTACGGCCGTAATTTTTCCCGAGGGCATGCAGCTTTACTGTATGATTAAATGATGATGGCATCCTCTTGGGTAAAATATTCCGGAGGTAAAATAGCCCCCATTCGGATCTCCGGGCGGGGACTACTCAAGAGGATGTCGTTATCAGGAGAGAGGAAACTGGCGTTCTACGGATCGGAGCGTGGAATGTCAGATCCCTTAATCGGGCAGGTAGGTTAGAAAATTTAAAAAGGGAAATGGATAGGTTAAAGTTGGATATAGTGGGAATTAGTGAAGTTCGGTGGCAGGAGGAACAAGGCTTTTGGTCAGGTGACTACAGGGTTATGAACAGAAAATCAAATAGGGGTAATGCAGGAGTCGGTTTAATAATGAATAGGAAAATAGGAATGCGGGTAAGCTACTACAAACAGCACAGTGAACGCATTATTGTGGTCAAGATAGATACGAAGCCCACACCTGCTACACTAGTACAAGTTTATATGCCAACTAGCTCTGCAGATGACGAGGAAATTGAAGAAATGTATGATGAAATAAAAGAAATTATTCAGATAGTGAAGGGTGACGAAAATTTAATAGTCATGGGTGACTGGAATTCGGTAGTAGGAAAAGGGAGAGAAGGAAACATAGTAGGTGAATATGGATTGATGCTAAGAAATGAAAAAGGATGCCGCCTGGTAGAATTTTGCACAGAGCACAACTTAATCATAGCTAACACTTGGTTCAAGAATCATAAAAGAAGGCTGTATACATGGAAGAATCCTGGAGATACTGACAGGTTTCAGATAGATTATATAATGGTAAGACAGAGATTTAGGAATCATTTCCAGGGGCAGATGTGGACTCTGACCACAATCTATTGGTTATGACCTGTAGATTAAAACTGAAGAAACTGCAAAAATGTGGGAAATTAAGGAGATGGGACCTGGATAAACTGAAGGAACCAGAGGTTGTACAGAGTTTCAGGGAGAGCATAAGGGAACAATTGACAGGAATAGGGGAAAGAAATACAGTAGAAGAAGAATGGGTAGCTCTGTTGGATGAAGTAGTGAAGGCAGCAGAGGATCAAGTAGGTAAAAAGACGAGGGCTAGTAGAAATCCTTGGGTAACAGAAGAAATATTGAATTTAATTGATGAAAGGAGAAAATATAAAAATGCAGTAAATGAAGCAGGCAAAAAGAAATACAAGCGTCTCAAAAATGAGATCGAGAGGAAGTGCAAAAAGGCTGAGCAGGGATGGCTGGATGACAAATGTAAGAATGTAGAGGCTTATCTCACTAGGGGTAAGATAGATACTTTCTACAGGAAAATTAAAGAGACCTTTGGAGATAAGAGAACCACTTGCATGAACATCAAGAGCTCAGATGGAAACCCAGTTCTAAGCAAAGAAGGGAAAGCAGAAAGGTGGAAGGAGTATATAGAGGGTCTATACAAGGGCGATGTACTTGAGGACAATATTATGGAAATGGAAGAGGATGTAAATGAAGATGAAATGGGAGATACGATACTGCGTGAAGAGTTTGACAGAGCACTGAAAGCCCTGAGTCGAAACAAGGCCCCTGGAGTAGACAACATTCCATTGGAACTACTGACGGCCTTGGGAGAGCCAGTCCTGACAAAACTCTACCATCTGATGAGCAAGATGTATGAGACAGGCGAAATACCCTCAGACTTCAAGAAGAATATAATAATTCCAATCCCAAACAAAGCAGGTGTTGACAGAAGTGAAAATTACCGAACTATCAGTGTAGTATGTCACAGCTGCAAAATACTAACGCGAATTCTTTACAGACGAATGGAAAAACTAGTAGAAGCCGACCTCGGGGAAGATCAGTTTGGATTCCGTAGAAATGTTGAAACACGTGAGGCAATACTGTCCCTACGACTTACCTTAGAAGCTAGATTAAGGAATTGCAAACATACGTTTCTAGCATTTGTAGACTTAGAGAAAGCTTTTGACAATGTTGACTGTATACTCTCTTTCAAATTCTGAAGGTAGCAGGGGTAAAATACAGGGAGCAAAAAGCTATTTACAATTTGTACAGAAACCAGATGGCAGTTATAAGAGTCGAGGGACATGAAAGGGAAGCAGTGGTTGGGAAGGAAGTGAGACAGGATTGTAGTCTCTCCCCGATGTTATTCAATCTGTATATTGAGTAAGCAGTAAAGGAAACAAAAGAAAAGTTCGGAGTAGTTATTAAAGTCCACGGAGAATAAATAAAAACTTTGAGGTTCGCCGATGATATTGTATTTCTGTCAGAGACAGCAAAGGACTTGGAAGAGCAGTTGAACGGAATGGATAGTGTCTTGAAAGGGGGATATAAGATGAACATCAACTAAAGCAAAACGAGGATAATGGAATGTAGTTGAGTTAAGTCGGGTGATGCTGAGGGAATTAGATTAGGAAATGAGACACTTAAAGTAGTAAAGGTGTTTTTGCTATTTTGGGAGCAAAATAACTGATGATGGTCGAAGTAGAGAGGATATAAAATGTAGACTGGCAATGGCAAGGAAAGCGTTTCTGAAGAAGAGAAATTTGTTAACATCGAGTATAGATTTAAGTGTCAGGAAGTCATTTCTGAAAGTATTTGTATGGAGTGTAGCCATGTATGGAAGTGAAACATGGACGATAAATAGTTTGGACAAGAAGAGAATAGAAGCTTTCGAAATGTGGTGCTACAGAAGAATGCTAAAGATTAGATGGGTAGATCACATAACTAATGAGGGAGTATTGAATAGGATTGGGGAGAAGAGAAGTTTGTGGCACGACTTGACCAGAAGAAGGGATCGGTTGGTAGGACATGTTCTGAGGCATCAAGGGATCGCCAATTTAGTATTGGAGGGCAGCGTGGAGGGTAAAAATCGTAGAGGGAGACCAAGAGATGACTACACTAAGGAGATTGAGAAGGATGTACGTTGCAGTAGGTACTGGGAGATGAAGAAGCTTGCACTAGATAGAGTAGCATGGAGAGCTGCATCAAACCAGTCTCAGGACTGAAGACCACAACAACAATGTGACTTGTGTGTACAGACGTGCTGCCAACTCCTTCCAGCGACCTACCCAGTCCTCATTGCTTCCATGCCATGACTCGTTGCCACAGTTATCAGTGCCGAAGTTGAACATACTGGCTATTAGGTGCGTGCTCATAATGTTCTGGCTGATCAGTAGATACTTTTCTTAAGTGGTACAAACCTGTTATGCAACAAGGCAGCATCCAGTATCTCCATTTTCAGCAGTTAACATGTTTTGGCTCGTCAGTGTACAGTGACTATTTGTAAGGTGGCAGCTTGAATGACTGTTAATTTAGCACCTTACATGAAATTCTATACGTTGTTACGAGTAGATGGATATGTCACATGACATACTTCAGTGATAGTGAGCAGATTTACCTATCAAGGTGTACTGTATGTAATGCAAAAAGGTACCTTATAACACTCGATTCGATGGTATTAACACATCTAACCCAAACCCTGCAAAAGGTGAAAAAAGCTGCTGGAAGAGACACTTGAGTTTGGGATGGACTCAGGTTGCCCAGCCACAGCCCACGTGTAGCGAGAAGCTTTTAACAGATTAAAATATTAAAAAACTAACAGGATGTGACCCATGGCGAGGGAGACAGCGAATACACCAGACAGTACATCGAAGGGAGCAGGTATCAAAATGGAAATGAGTATTTGGCCTCATTGGCTGGGAGGCCCCTTGCAGGGCATGTCTGTCCACCTTGGTGTAGGTCTTATTACGTTCGACGCCACATTGGGCGACCTGCGCGCCGGATTGGGATGAAATGATGATGAAGACAACACAACACCCAGTCCCTGAGCGGAGAAAATCTCCGACCCAGCCAGGAATCGGACCCAGGCCCATGGGATGGCAATCCGTCACGCTACCCACTCAGCTTTCGGGGCGGATGAAGGGCGCAGGTGACGGCCAAGCACTGCCTCTTTAGAAAATTGCGTTGGGGAATTTCCATATGGATACACAAGCCTGAGACACAGTTAAAAGAGAGTCGCATTTTCTGATCACATCAAAGGTCCGTGGTGCTCTCGTGATGTACGCGTGTAACTTTTAAATGTCATGATCAGGCACAAAATGTTTGATTGGCTGAAATAAACTCGGAAGGAGCAGAAGTGGCGAGATTACAGCGCAGTTTGAAGGTACGCCCTTTGCGATTGGCGGGGTGGTTTCCACGAGATGAAAAGAACGCTCCCATTGGTCTAAAAAGCCGTGACGCGAAGAACGAAAAGACACTGGTGGTGGTGGTGGGGGGGGGGGGGGGGGGGGGGGGGGAGGGGCAGTTTGCTACGAAATACAGAATACCGAAAACTTCGGGGACCCTCTCCTGAACGACAGTCAAGTGTAGAACAGGGCGCATCACGCTCTGCACGACGCAAAAAGAGGAATTTTGTGTGAACACTGCATTCACTTTGACTAACTTTCAGCTAGAAATTAGCTAAAGAGTCATTGAGCTCTGGTAGCGGAGAAACGAAACAGCCACGTAGTTAATTGTTCTTGCGAGAACTGAAGTATACAAGCTGCTCCATCTATGCGCGTGTATGTCGCCATATTTTCCAGACTAAGGATGAGTGCATGTTTTCTCGCCTAACAAGAAACATAGGGTAATTTCAGCTGATAAAATCAGTAACGATTTTGATTAGCTTTTTATAGGATCTTCAGAGAGCGAGGGTAGCCATACAGCCGACAACACGTCGCAGCTAAAGGGAGATGTTGCTGGAAGAGGCTTAAAAATATTGGATCACCAGCTTGCATCCACTGTGAACACGAACAACCTTGAGTAATCTTTTGCGTATCTTATCACAACACTTAACCATCTCCTGTAGACTTGGTTGTCATCCTAAACAGTACCTAACTTAGAACCTGGAATCGGATGATTTGACGTAATATTGGCCAGTGCTTCACTGTCTAGATGTAATAAAAAAACTAGTAGAGAACCTTCAATTTAAATTGTATATTGTTCTGTTCAGTGTTATTTCTGCTGATAAGGACGTAATACGTTATCTAGACAATTGTCCTGAAATTGTCATGTCACACTCTATGTGAACCAGTGCGCTTTATTAACAATAATACCGTAAATAAACCAATTTGTACAGCTCAACGCAGATGTGCTCTGTCTTAGAGGAAGGGTCCACTCCTACCCCATTAACTTACTCTAGCGATGCTAACGCACTGTCCGGGTGTTTTTGCTGATGTGGAAAGGAGTGGAGTGTCAGATATTTCATAAGTTGATCCCAAAGATACTAGAATCGAGAGGTAGCGTAAATGTAACCCATTTCCTTCCAACCTGAAGTGTGGCGATGGTTGAGAAATGGACTGTATGGCGACATCATGCCATTAAGTAGCCTACATTACCGGTCAGTGATCTACCAGCAAGTAACGGATTAAGCAGCATGCGTGTGCCTGAGAAAAACTAGTGACTAGTCATATTTGTAGACTATTGACCAAAATAACATATAGAAGAACAAAAAGAAAAAATTAAGACGGGATTGGTGTCAGGGCGTGAAAAGATGCCAGGGAAGCAAATTTGTTATTTGGTTTTTAACGAAACGTAAAAAATGAGGATAGTTTGCTAGCCTTTGCGGACACACAGAAAAGATTAGACAATATAACGTGGAATAAGGTGTTCGCAATCCTTAGAAGGTTGGGAATAAGGTTCAGAGACAGACAAATGCAAATGGGTCTAGTAAAAATGGAAGGTCTCGACAGACAATTCTCATATTTAGAGGTGTAGTTCCTTAGGTTACCACTGCCTTTGTTGAACTTGCACGCCAAAAAAGCAGGGAAGATAATTTGGGAAGAGAAATGAAAGTCTGCAGAGAATATGCAATATCAGTAAGGGTCCCTATTGGCTGCATGTCAGAAGGACATCAATAAAGGAAACTTACTTAGCATAGAACGTGGCCTACTGATAACTTTAAAATGCAAACATTTTATCCTACGCCTCTTACTGCTACTCTTAATGTTACTGTTATCAGTCACCATGTATTTTACTTTCACTACGCGTTTTAGCGTTAGAAACCTCCGTCATCAGGTGCATTTATCTGAATGAATACGTCATGTTTATGTTGTGTTTACGACTTTCGGGTAATATGTAGCTAAATCTAGCAGCAGGAAACAAAAACCAAAAGTCGTTTTACTACGTGGTTCATAGTTTTTACTTTAAAATTTATTTTATTCGTCTTTGCATCGAAGACCTCCACAAAACTGTGAGCATCATATTAGAATAATTGTTTCTTTGTCTTCTGCTACTAGGCAGTGCCACAGCTTATTCCAAAGCCGAAAACTAAACATATACATTTCGTATTAATTCACATAACTCCACTTGAAACGAGTAGTGTAAATAAATTGTGTCTGACATCAGTAAACTTGCTGCTACAATGGTTTAATGATAGAAAAGGCATAAACGAAAAGGTAGAAAAGAGAATAATGACTTGCATAACATCAGAAATGGGGATGTGTTAGTGGTGGAAAAGGCGACAAGATTCTCCTAATTAGGAAGCAAGATTGCACACGATGGCCGAAGGAAGAAAGTAGGTCGGCAAAAATGAGCTTTTTTTCCATAAAGGAACTCTATTGGTGTCAGACACTGATCTGGTAATGAGGAAGAAATGACTGAAAATGTACGTCTGAGATACATTATTGTAGAAAAATGATACGTGGGCCATCGGCAATCCGGATGAGAAGAAACTAGCAGCTTTTTAAATATGAAGATATCTAAAAATGACAAATATATCTAAAAAGGATAGCCATTCCTGAATAATTGTGTTCTACATTACCATAAGAAATAACGATGAGCCACTTTCCTCCAGCATCCCCCCCCCCCCCCCCACACACACACACACAAAAAAAAGGTCTTTTTCAGCAATCGTATAGAATTTCTACTGAACACAGATTACAGTCGATATGGATCAATGAACAGGAAATTTCTGAATTTTTTGGATGCCAACGGTCTCAGTGCTAGGAGGATGTTTATGTCGATTTGCCCATGATGTGTACTATCGTGCACATTCCTTTCATCTCGGGGCACCTAGTGTATTGCGCCACCCTTTAGATACCATAACGCCGACCTTGCACTATACCTCAATCGTAGCACTGCAATACGTAGGTGGAAAGCGACGTCTGCCATTGTAGCTCATTCTTGTAAAACTACAATTAGTTGTTCTGACAAGATCTTGCCTAAACTCAACGACGTAATCTGTGTGACTTGAGCTAATCGTCTGTACTAACACAACGGCGTCAGGTAAGATTTTATATTCAGTTTCTCACGTTATAAATTACACTACCGCTCGCTACGACATCGCTATGTACGAAAGGATGGACACAACAGCACTTTTCGTGGTATAATGGGGTCAATGATATCTATCTGGATATTAATTACAACAACGAATCTGACTATCCGGGTTCACTAGGTTCGAAAGATAAACTACCACCAAAGCTAGTATTAATCACCAAAAAAATACTAAATGCGAGAGTCTATGGGGACTAGGAATTATGTATTTACTTTACCAATAACAGCAACCTGTATTACAGAATACGTTAATAAGGCAAAGATATAATTTTATACTGTGTCTCGTTGTCAATCCACGATAACATCTACAACTAGCGTCTAGCTGCAGTAATATCTTCACTCTATCGAAGTTTTATCATAATAAACTATTTCGTTCATCTCAATTTTTATGAATTAAATGGACTAACTTTTCATTTACATCAACCACTTTTCCATAACACGCAAACTTGCTTTCCCTATCTTAAGATTAATTATCTTTCTTTTCATTACAAGTCGTTCACTGAAAAATACTATCCCTTTTCTTTAATTTCTTTGAATTTGGCTTTTACCAATATTCCAGTGTTTTACTTCATTGTCCTTTGGATTTACTTTATTCCAAAATATATATTCCAAATATTAGTCTGCTTCCAAATAAGCCTTTCATTATTTTTAAGGAGTTTGGGGATAAAAGACAAGTCGGATACTGACTTTTTCAATTTAAATCAACTACAGGTATAAGTCAGGGTTTTATTTACGTGTGTTGAATCACCATCCACAACCACACCACGTGAAAATGTACTTCAAAAAATAAAACAAAAAATCTGAGTGTCACCGTGACTTTTCAACCATATGAACTCAGATAAACAGATGTAGGTCAACCACTTCAGGCGTTGACTTCCGCAACCCACAAATATTTAAAATTCGAAACACAGCACTCGATGTTCTCTTTGAGGGAGAATTAGCGTGTTCTATTTCAAATGGTTCTTGATTTGTCGTTCAGGGCCAAAGGAAAAAGCTAATACATTCTCAATAAACTTCCGATTATTCCTCAATAAATAACTATTGTGTAGAACGATCTACACATTCAGTGCATCCAAGTAGACTTCCGGAATTTACTACACATATCGCCCCGCTCACGACGAAGTCACATAAAAAATCCTTACCCAAATATCGCTAAGTCACTACTCCCTAGTGCTTGCGTACACCTATACAATCACAATAATACAGTTCATCGCTACTATCCCTTAGTGTGTGCTTCAGTCCTCAACCACAAAACAATTAAACCACTTCGTGTGAACACGTCTCTTCACATACATCATCCACCGGAAAATCTCAGAAAAATATTGAAATACAGTTCGCCTACCATTGAATGGCTATCAAGCAACTCAACTCACCATTCAGGACAAACTAATCCCAAGCTTCAATGGATCGGAGCTTTTCCTATACCTGGTGAGTCTACACTCTGCCAAAATCGGCGAAATAATCATTTCCTACATAAGCCGATAATCTTCTCAAAATACCTTCCTAAACGACTTAGAACTGCTCTGAACGCATTTGAGTTCTATCTCCATTGCAGATTATTTCGTATATCGTATATGTGAGCCGATCTCATCATCTGTTGAGATAATCTCCCTCGAGGCTCACTACTCGAAGAATACTCGGATACTACTCGAATACTACTACTGAAATTCTCCGAGGACAAATCAAGAACCATACTCCGCAAACAAACATATCACGCTACTTCTCTCTTTAACAATAAGTGTTTCTTCTTGGCAGTCGCCGGCAAAAGTTAGTTGTGGCTAGCTGCATCGTATCTTTGCCGCATGCCGCGATTCAGCAATCGGAAGGGCGTTGCAAACTCGCTGACTCGACAGGACACAGCTTTTCCTGACCATCAACTGTCACATATCAACAACATTTTAATCCAAAAATTTAAGAAAACTATATAAACAGCTTAATCTCTTCATTGTTCTAGCACACAAAAATCGATAATAAGTTGAGACGATACAGGTAAGTAATGCGCTTTTTTTCGGGCTGAAAACGGTTTGGCGCATTACATGGGCAGTGATGACTCTTCGATCCCGACAACAGACGAGAAGGGAATTGATTTATGCTTGTAAATGAACTGTTTTCTCCATTGTATCATTATGTTACAGTACTGCTGAGGTACAGACTGCTCCATTCTCACCCCACTCCCAGTTTCCCCACGCGCAGAGGGCAACCACCCGTCGCAGGTGTCACAAAATTCTTTACTCAAACTGTTTCATTCTGATTGACTGCAAAATAATATTCAAGATTCGTACACTGCAGCAAGTATTGATACACGCTGGAAGACAGTTATATATCCTCATATCATTGATTCGCTGCAGAAATGACGACTTGAAGTATTATATTTCTTTCACGATTGGTGTAGCATCTGTCCACAGCTCGTGGTCTAATTGTTGAAGTTGCTGGTTCTTAGGTTCGATTCTCGGCCGAGTCGGATATTTTATTCGTTCGCGGACTTGGTGTTTGTGTTGTCCTAATCGTTTCATCTCGTCTTTATCACAAAAACACTCAAGTCGGTGAAGTGGTGTCACATAGAAAGACATGCAGTAGGCGACCAACAAATGCAAAGGGGTCTACCCGCCAACACCAATAATGCCATACGATCGTTTCATTTTGTGTAGTATCTGAAACTGCCTCCCATCTCTTCTCACTTCCCGTGCCCCTTACTCTTCTGTCTCCATCCTTCTGATTCCGCACCCTTCCAGAAGACAGTAACGCTGTGCTAGACTGTGGAGGAACAGTTCCTGCTGAATAGATTGCTATCTCCGCTCACGCTGCAGAATGTCCCCTCCGTAGAGCTCCTGTCAAGTTCTCTAAGTTACTTAAAATTCTTTAATACTGCCCACCACTACGTTCCAGCTCACTTGTTAGTGAAATTCCAATTCTGTCCAAGCTGGAAGTCCTTCCTCCAACTTCCAGACTCTTGGTATCTGCCTCTTGTCCCGCTCTCTCTCGCTCTCTCTGTGTCTCTCTCTCCCTCCCTCCATCTTATCTCCTTCTGACTCAAAGTTCGACTGCGTTTTCCACCGAACATGTTTGCCGCATCACTCTCAGACGCAGCAGTGATATGGAGAGAAACATAGCGTCCGGCGGCTTTCCAAAAATGCTTATGTCCGCAGCTACGCCTCTAGGCCCTCATGGTAGTAATCAGAGGCTTGATGCGGAGAGATTATCAGTACGTCTCATACGGGTAACAAAACTGTAATGTGAGCATTCGGATCATCATCTCCCTTTGTTGAGGATAAACTTAACCTTCAGTTAGCCCAGCATACTGTTAGGCGGCGGGTAAAAGTTAATCATTTGTTTGTTCGCCGTTTTTCTCACGCAAGCCTGGCAAATAATTATGTGGTCAGTCAAAAAGCGAAGGGAAACATACTGACCTTCGTTTCCAGTCTGCACGGCCACGTTCTGGTCCAGCCCACTGAAAGAAAAGTTTCTATTCTTTCATTTATTTGCGGGATCAGGACTATGATTCTAAATAAAATTACAAAGTTCCAATCAAAATTGTATTACGTAAAGTTTCTAACATACAACACTTGGAAATTCACTAATGGCAATTGAAAGCAAGTCTTTCAATTCTAACAGCACATTTAGCAGTTCGGAGGCGACCTCTACGGTATGTTCCTACTAGATTGTCTTTCGCCCTGACTAAAAGTACCCAATGAAAGTTTGAAATAAATGTTCGAAATAAATGCTCGCCATGAAAGTGGAAATAAAGTAATTATTTGCCACGCGGATTTATAATTCACACGGACGTCACACTATCATTTACTTTAGCGAATTCTAAACGATCCAGGACGATGTACTGTCCTCGCGAGTTCAATATCCGTTTTTACCGTAAAATATGCGCTTTGTCACAGTTCGGCTCTGACGTCATCCGAGACAGAGCGCAATCCGACGTTTAACAGACGTGGATCTACCGTACCTGTGTGCCTCTCGGGCTGCATTTATACAGGTGCCGGAGCGGACGGCCGAGGGAACAGCTGTTGTCTATAGCTATCTGCATACTGCAGCAGCCTCCAAACGACCGCTTTCTCGGGCACATAAACTTTAATAATATATTACAAATTATTTCAGAAACCTCTTAATTTTTATTTTGTATTCTGTTTAGTTGTCTGAAAGCATAGAAATGTTTCAGATCGGTAGAATTAAAACTTTGCCTTCTAGACATTTTATGGTGGAACTGACGGTAGATCGTTACCTCTGAACCATACCTTTAGGGCCAACTAACACTTATATCGGCTGTTATTAATACTACAATTCTCAAATTTGGTATAGCTCTATCATTTGGTATGTTTTATCATTCAGTTTAACCAAAATTCTCTTTCAATAAAGTCACAGGTACTTAATCTACAACAATTGGGTACATTTTAGTTACAAAATTGATTTGTTACTTAATTACTCAAAAACTATAAGAGGTAGCTTAACGTGGTCTTTATTTATTATTTTTGGGTTGAACTGAAGCAGAAAGGAAATTTGCATGTTTCTAAGTCCATTATTTAGCACCTCTGATTTCCTAGAAACGTGGATGCCGACGTTAAATTTTGTTATATGGTTTTGGGAACCTGCACCACTTATTTATGAGCTCCAACTGCACATTCTGAGCAAATTCTGGCCTTCCAGCTTCATTATTTACCGCCACTTATATTTCTCTCAAAACGGCATTTTCGCGTATACTATTAAGTCTAGAACGTAAAGACTTGGTATTTGGAACATTATAACACTAAACTATATTTTAACAAAGTTTTAAACATAAATTTTGATTTTTTAATTTCTTACTTAATTGTGGTGCAATACTTGCGCGCTATGCACAGACGCGTTAAGGTGACGTGCAGCTAGTAGCAGTGAACTGGGGTAAGTCCCAGCACACTTGCTCGTCTCTGTATCTCACGCATGATACAGCGCTTGGCTTGCTTCAATACAGAAACCCTGACGACATCGCGGCTGCGATGGCCCGAGAAGCAGATTGCCAAAAACAAAATGTGGCGTGTCAAATACATGACAGAAACTGGATCGATCTTTTAACAGAGAGAAACTACTGTCCATCAAGTTTCTGTTAGCGTACCTCCCTTAATAAGTGTCAAGTAGGACAGATACATTTCTTTAAATGATTTGGAAAATTCCTGCTTTTTTTTAACTTTGTGGATAGGTGCCTTTCGCGTTGCCACGGTGGTCAGTCAATCTGAGATAGCAAAGTGAATCATGTAAACTTTGTTATTGTGTATTGTGTATCGTATTTTCTGAGGCAGAGTTTGGGGACCAGTTTGGCATTTGCGTAAACGAGCGTGGGGAACTGCCTAAACAACCATACCTGCACTGGCAAATGATCTGTACCAATGGTCGTTAATCCGTGACGCGCTTTCGATCCGGCTGTATCTCACCCTCGTGTCTTGCACGTTACGACACTGCGGTTGAGCTCGTCATGTAAATGCGGTATCTATTGCCGCTTATGATAGCAGAGCTTTCAGTAAGCAGAATCACTTCACAGTAAAAGCACCCGTGGCGAACAGCGACGCGCTATTCTGGAGTGGGCTGTAAATTCCTGGATCTGCTTATGGTCAACGGCCTTTCGCATGGTGGCGCAGGTGAGTACAAGCGTTCTGGTAGTGTTGCCACGGCCTCATAGTAGCTGTGACATTCAAACGTACTTACTTTCTAACAGGCACCGCGATCCTTATATAGGTCTTCATGTTTCTTGCGCCATAGGCCCCTATCGCTGATCTGCGCATAAGAACTACGATAGAGTTTCATGCAAAGGGCGTGGACGATGTATCTGCAATTTTTTTCCTCAGTATGGGATCAATAACAATGTCTTCGTAAGCGGTGTCCGGCAAGCGGGGTTGGTTTCCAACGAGACAAAGTAGCACTGTAATAACTTTCTGGTAACCTACACTGGTGCAAAAATCCGTAATAATCGCGTTGGCTGTAGCCTACAATTTGGTGTTTGAAAATGTAATGTTTACGGTTTCTGTCTCAGAAAACTAAGATCCGTATGTGTGGATCCACCAGCTGTCTTACCTCTTCAGTTCTGTCGACCAGCTGTCACTTTCGTCAGGTTGGAACCGTGAATATTGTTACTGTTTTAGTCTACCTATCGCTGATCTGGAAACCTGCGCGACACTTTTAGTGTCTGGTTTTGCTGTGGACGCCCCAACTAATGATCTGTTTTCCGAATATCTCTGTTCGACATCACTGAACACGGAGACCGTACTTTTGTTGTTTTTTTCACACTTTTCATTCTTTAAGAAGAGTAGGCTGTTCGAGTAATTATCTCGTTCATTAATTTGTTAACGACATCGTGCACAGTCAGACTTTGCGGCCAAATACCAGGGAAGTTGGTGATGGAGCAGTTGGAGATCCAGCTGGGAATATTTGGGAGGGGATTTCCAGTTCCGGCATTTACCTCACAAACGAAGGAAATCTCTGGAAAAGCTTGGACGAAACGGGGGCATGGAAATTATTTTTAATTCAACAATAGGACCATATCTCCCAGAAACATTTAAAACGTAATGCATGTGTTAGTGCATTTATCTGTTACAGAGTAAAGCTGATGACTTGATTTACATGTGCCTGTATCGCCGCACCACGGTGTGATCGAGAGGACAGCCGACAATGTCTTTTGAAAACGTGTAATGAGGACACTCGTCTGCGGATGGCAGGCAGTCCTTATCTCGTGAACGAAGTTCCATCGTGAAATGATCCCGGATACCACAATCACACCAACTTCCCTCTATCTCAGATCATTATTCGTGACATTCTTTGCTTCAAAACTTTTTTTTTACAATAAGTGTAGATTCCGAAGCGTCGGCTGTCGGCACAATCTTGATGACAATGTAGCTGGTGAGGCAGTATGTACTCACTAGTATCCATTTATTCACACATGATGAATTGGGAAACCATCCCAATAGGCCAATTCAAGTAGTGTGATATCGAGAAACCGCACAAGGAATTGGTACCGTTGTTGACATTTCCTAGAGCGACTTCCATAATACCTAATAGACAGACATAACCGTGATATCTGATTCGGATTTTTCAAGATTCTTCTCGAATCCCACATGACCTGATGTCGAAGCGGTGTGAAAATCATGCAGTATGGGTGACCGTAAATGAGATGGGATGACGGGTAACCGTTTTCATCTCTCTCGGTCGCAATTTCTTACACTAGGGGCGTTCAGTAAGTAATGGAACACCTTTTTCTTCTCAGTCAGTTTCGGTTGAAAAACTACGGAATTTGTCGCGGAACATTGCGGGATGTTACCGCTTCAGCCCCAATAGTTTCATGTACTTCCGATAGATGGTGGTGCTATACGTAGCCTTCAAAAACGAGTGTGTAATGGAAGTGCGTTCCAATCAGAGAGCTTTCACTGCGTTTCTTTTGGTGGAAAACCAGGTCATCGCAGATATTCTTAGGCCCTTGCAGAATGTCTACGGTGACCTGGCAGTGATCAGAAACGCGGCCAGTCACTGGGCAAGTCGTCTGACATAATCGCAATAAGGTCACGTAATCCTGTCCGATGTCCCGCGTGCCAAGCGGCCGCACACAGCTGTGGCTGCTCCAGTGTTGCACCTTGATGACACTCTCATTCGAGGTGATCGATGGATTACAATCAAACACCTCGCTGCTGAGCTAGACGTCTCTGTATTGGTGACGCACTCGCCCACCAGTTGGAGTACTCAAAGGTGAGCCCGCTAGCCAAACTGAACATTCGAATCGAGAACAGCTGCCAACATGAGTAGCGTAGAAGTAAATATCCTCGGAGTACTGAAGCAACTTAAATCACTTAATAAAAGCAAGTCTTCTGGTCCAGATTATATACCAATTAGGTTCCTTTAGGAGTATGCTGATGCATTAGCTCCATACTTAAAAATCATATACAACCGTTCGCTCTACGAAAGATCCGTACCCAAAGACTGGAAAGTTGCACAGGTCACAGCAATATTCAAGAAAGGTAGTAGGAGTAATCCACTAAATTCCAGGCCCATATCGTTAACGTCGATATGCAGCATGATTTTCGAATATATATTGTATATATATATATTGTATGGAGTGTAGCCATGTATGGAAGTGAAACATGGACGATAACTAGTTTGGACAAGAAGAGAATAGAAGCTTTCGAAATGTGGTGCTACAGAAGAATGCTGAAGATAAGGTGGATAGATCACGTTACTAATGAGGAGGTTTTGAATAGGATTGGGGAGAAGAGAAGTTTGTGGCACAACTTGACTAGAAGAAGGTATCGGTTGGTAGGACATGTTTTGAGGCATCAAGGGATCACAAATTTAGCATTGGAGGGCAGCGTGGAGGGTAAAAATCGTAGAGGGAGACCAAGAGATGAATACATTAAGCAGATTCAGAAGGATGTAGGTTGCAGTAGGTACTGGGAGATGAAGAAGCTTGCACAGGATAGAGTAGCATGGAGAGCTGCATCAAACCAGTCTCAGGACTGAAGACAACAACGACAACAACAACATTGTGTTCGAACATTATGAATTACCCCGAAGAAACCGGTCTATTGACACACAGTCAACATGGGTTTAGGAAACATCGTTCCTGTGAAACACACCTAGCTCTTTATTCACATGAAGAGTTGAGTGCTTTTGACAAGGTATTTCAGATCGAGTCCGTATTTTTGGATTTCCGGAAGGCTTTTGACACAGTACTACGCAAGCGGCTTGTAGTGAAATTGGATGCTTATGGAATATCGTCTCAGTTATGTGACTGGATCTGTGATTTTCTGTCAGAGAGGTAGTCGTAGTAATTGACGGAAAGTCATCGAGTAAATCAGAAGTGATTTCTGACGTTTCCTGAGGTAATATTATAGGCCCTTTGGTGTTCCTTATCTATATAAATAATTTGGGAGACAATCTGAGCAGCTGTCTTACATTTTTTGCAGATGACGCTGTCGTTTATCAACTACTAAAGTCATCAGAAGATCAAAACAAACTGCAAAGTGATTTAGAAAAGATATCTGAATGGTGCTAAAATCGGCAGTTGACCATAAATAACGAAAAGAGTAAGGTCATCCACCATTAAACTTCGGTTACACGATAAATCAGTCTAAGCTAAAAGCCGTAAATTCAACTAAGTACCTAGGTATTACAATTATGAACAACTTAAATTGGAAGGAACACATAGAAAATGTTGTGGGGAAGGCTAACGAAAGACTATGTTTTATTTACAGGAAACAGATGTAACAGATCTACTAAGGAGACTGCCTGCACCGCGCTTGTCCGTCCTCTTTTAGAATACTGCTGCGCGGTGTGGGATCTTTACCAGGTAGGACTGACGGAGTACATCGAAAAAGTTCAAAGAAAGGCAGCAAATTTTGTTTATCGCGAAACATGGGAGAAAGTGTCACAGAAATGATACAGGATTTGGACTGGACATCATTAAAAGAAAGGCGTTTCTCGTTGCGACGGAATCTTCTCGCAAAATTCCAATCACCAACCTTCTCCTCCGTATGCGAAAATATTTTGTTGACACTGACCTACATAGGGAGAAACAATCACCACGATAAAATAAGGGAAATCAGAGCTCGTACGGAAAGATATATGTCTTCGTTCTTTCCGCGCTCTATACGAGATTGGAATAATAGAAAACTGTGAAGGTGGTTCGATGAAACCACTGCTAGTCACTTAAATGTGATTTGCAGAGTATCCGGATAGAAAGATAGATAGATAGATAGATAGATAGGTAGATAGATAGATAGATAGATAGATAGATCGTAAGATCAACAAAGGACCACGTTACAAGGCTGATCGTGACAATTTTTGTCGGACAGCGTCACAGGCGATGAAACATGAGTTCATCACTTCGAACCGGAAACAAAACGGCAACACATGAAGTGGCGCCACACCGCCTCTCCTTCGAAGAAAACGTTCAAAGCCGCACCCTCAGCCGGTAAAGTGATGGTGGCGGTGTTTCTTTTCGACATTCTCCTTCAGAGTGCAATGATCAGCTCTGAAGTATATCGTGCTACCATCAGGAAATCGGAGAAACGACTTTAGCGTGTTCGTTGCCACAAAATTGCAAACGAACTCCTCCTTCTGCATGAGAATGCGATGCCTCACACATGCCTGTACACCCTTCACGAGCTCATAAAACTTCAGTGGACTATTCTTCCTCATCCACCCTACAGCCAGAATCTCTTACCTTCCGACTGCCATCTGTTTGGCCTGTTGAAGGATGTCTTCCGTCTGTTTGTTCCAATGAAGGATACACTCCTTGGGAAGCAGTGCGTGGGTGATGGAGAGGTTATCTAAGCAGCAAGGCAGTGGCTCCGTTGTTGACCAATAGAGTGGCGCCATGAGGGCAAGCAGGCCCTCCCAGTAAGGTGGCGTTAAGGCCGTCACATTGTGTTGAAAAATAGGGTTTTGAGAGTGGGATGTAATACGATGTAATGCAATACTGAATAAAACTAACCTGCTTTACCGTGCGTGGTACGCAGTGGTCAGCACACTGGAATCGCATTCGGGAGGACGACGGTTCAAACCAGCGTCCTTCCATCCTGATTTGGGTTTTCCGTGATTTCACTAAATCGCTTCAGGCAAATGCCGGACATCGTTCCTTTAATGGGCACGGCCGATTTCCTTCCACATCTTTCCCTAATTCGAGCATGTGCTGCATCTCTAAGGCATCGTTGTCGACGGGACGTTAAACACTAATGTCATCCTCCACCTCCAGCTTCTTTCAAAAAGAAAAAAAGAAAGCTTTGGATTACCTATTGAACGCCCTTCGCACAAGGCTCCAGCTGTTAATCTGCTTTTTCCTTTGACAGTTTCTTGCTTCTCTACGACCTCAACGATCTTCAGTAGTGAGGAATATTCCCTTTGTTCAGCTGCCCCTGATGTCTCGAGTGATAGCACGCGCTAACCTGTATACTGCGATCATGCAGCAGCTATGTTTATGCATGTGGTTCCACCGAATACCGCACTATACCGATCTGTCATACTTCTGTCGAATGGTCACAAAAATTGGTCTTGAAAAAACGTTTTGTTTGCGACGGGAAGTAAATTGACGGTTTCCGCCGACGCTGGGTATAGCGTGAAATACGTGATCAGCAGTATTTGTTGGGGCGGACTCCGTTACACAAAAGAACTTGCTGATACTGACGGAATGTAAGAGAAAATGAGCCTGACGATTCTGAGGAGAGACAACCAATGTCAAGGGTGGACCAAAATTCGGACACACCGACGCCACGGCGCGATCCCTTACTCATTGCCAGTACAGAAATATCTCCAAAAATAGACGTCAAGGAAAGGTCATACGGCGAGAATGAAATCACATGTACGTCAAGTATCTCCTTTAGCTATACTGAGAGTGTGCTGCCCCAGTTATTGCAGTGAATAGATTTTTGCATTCGAATACTCATGAGTTCCATGATGGTATTAAGTTTAATTTTTTGCGGTTTTATGATTTTAAACTGAGTGATATGGTATCAGGTTTCTTAATCCTTACTCAACAATTACAGCTGGTCTTACACATTAAACACGTAATTATTTAATACCAGCAGAGAAGAATACAACAGTGGTTATTAATTCCACTTTCAAAAGCGTATTTTGGTTTTAAATATTTACTCCATAAAAGATCCCTCCGTGCTTTCAGTTCCATTGTCAGCACTACTTCCATTTTCTTCAATTATACCACCCGCTCCCTCACCATAGACGAACTGAGTGAAGGTATCATGCATTTCTCACAAACAATTTAAATGATTTGCCCAAATAACTATAAGACTTGAAGGTATTCCATTTCATGCTCGACAGAGGTTGTGGTTCGTACATGATGGTGCACATCCACATACTGGAAGACAAGTGCGGAAGTATTTAGGCAGTGACTTTGGCGGGAAACGAATCGGCCGTGGAGATTGTTTCGTGGCCTCCGCGTTTGTCTGACCGAATTCCCCTCAATTTCTTTCTTAGGGCACACTTGAAAGAGCACTTTTATCCTACTCCGCCAACAAAAGTGGAAGAACTGGCAGCATCCTTCACGCTGATTTTATTACTCTTGTGGCGATACTGAGACCAGACCCTAATGGCAGTGCCTGATTACGGAAAATGAAAGACGCACAACCAAGGCTCCCACAACGTTCTGTCTTCTTCTCTTCTTTTTTTTTTTAAAAAAAGGAAATTGTCATTCATTATTTTGTAACATAATAATTCTGCAGAATTTAACATGTCAATTTGATCGTTTCGAAGTATTTGTTACACGAAAAAGACATATTATTATTATTACTATTAGAAACGGAACTCTTCTCAAATTTACTCCGTTACGTAAACAAATGAGATCTCTATAATCAGCAGTTTACCAGAAATTATGCTTAACGTAAAAGGAAAGGAGGTAAGTCAGGCATATACAAGCGATGTGGTCAAGACATTATTTGTACTGACCACTGTCTCAATAAAAACTCAAACCCTGCAAAAGAATTCAGAAAATCCCATTAGTTACAATACGTCACATAAAATGGTTAACAACACCGTCAACAAATCCGTAGAAAGAACAAAACCATGGTTCAAGGAGCCAGTAATGTATTTATTGTCTTGGTTTTACCTACTTTCGACCGTCTGTCATTTTCAAGGACTTATTATCACAAGCGTCGAGCTTCACATCGCACCACATATGTAACGGCACACATAGTTTTTATGTGCATGTGTAGCACAAATACTATCCAGTAGTGTAGTAGATTACATCCATTAGTATTATTAATGGCCGTATGAATTCGCACTTTTAACTAGATGGTCGTCGGAAACTCCCGTATCACCAGATACGTTACGTTATCACCGAGCAGCGAAATAATGATGTAACACGTTGTTGGCCATTGAAATTGCAACTCCAGGAACGGTGGCAAATAACGAAATTTTATTTAACATGCCTGTAGAGTACAGTAGGAAGAATACATAATTAAATTTGTAGTTGATCTGTGCTATACAACGTGTGAAATTTAGTACACAGAGCTGCCACCTTTGACAAAAAGAATTCTGGACAAATTGAGCGAATGATTTGGCCATCCAGATCCCCCGACATGAATCCCATTGAACATTTACGGGACATGATCGAGAGGTCAGTTAGTGCACAAATTCCTGCAAGACCGAAATTTTTGCAGTTATGGCCGGCTCATTATTTCTGCAGGGAACTTCCAACGACTTGTTGAGTTCATCCTACGTCGAGCTGCTGCACTACACCGGGAAATACGAGATCCGACACGATATTAGAAGGTACCCCATGACTTTTGTCACCTCGGTGTAATATTCATAAATGTTTTGATAGCAAAATTTAATTTCAGTGTTTACCTGATGGAACTGCTAAGCAGCCACCTTAAGAATATAGATATTAAGTTCTGTGATCAAGTCGGTTTCAATAGGACTGAGCTCTGCTGCAGCTCGCGTTGGTGCCATGTATAGGTTTCTGCCAGATCATATCGTTTAGTTGGCATGGTTGTGTTGTTTGTCTTCTTCACGTGATCACTGGTGCCACTCGGTTTCGTAAGCGTTGCCTGTCCGCTAGTGGCAGCAGCGGCGCTTATCGATATGTAGTTCTGCTGCCCTGTCTTTGGGGCGACCTCGTGCTTCTTCCGTGTCGTGTGAGTGGGGAGTTTGGTTGAGGACACAGGGGCAGCGAGATCCGCGCAGAGCGGCGAAACGCGGGGACCGCTGATGGTGTGTATGGACTGCCGGATAGAAGGGCAGAGGTCACGAGGGCGCACGACCTCGTCAAAACCGGATCCTCCATGTTTAAGATGAGTGCATTGCAATTCAAGTAGAGAAACCTCCACCATTGTGAAATCTCGCGATTCTCCAGTGACTTGGGTTCGTGTTGCTGCTCGTAGTGTTGCTGAGGCGAAAAGCGGTGAGTGGAGAACCTGGGGAAGGCGGATCTGAATAGCCTTCCTGAGCTTCTAATTACTATTTACTATTTTCAGTTTCTTACATGGTTAAGTACAAACAACGGTCTTTTTCTGCCTTGTGGCCGCTAACGCCCCAGTTAGCTGCTCTGGGGGTTAGTGTACGTACCGGCAGTGTACGTTTCCTCGCCTTGCCGCCGCTGCAGGCGTGTAATTTTGAAAGCTTGTTGATTGTAACTTGGGTGGCGTTCTTCTACCTTAGTGGTGGTCATTCCATCTTGTTCCGGGCGCCCTAAGCACAGTATTCTGCAGACGGAGCCTAGACCGCCGATTTTGGCTTTGGCGTAATTTTACATCTTGCGTTTGTTTTGTTGGATGTCAGGTAGCCTCACCAGGATTATCATTAGTCGCTCGTTAGACTGCCACTAGTCCGAGTTATCATCTTGCCATCTGAACTCAGCTCTTGGCTACCTTTCTTTTCGCCCGCGAAAGTGATTTTGGTGTGACCTACTCAGAGGTCGATTCCTGGGGCACCGTCTGTCACTGGCCCTTATGTTTTATTTTATTATTGCATTATCAAGTTACCATCATTTGTCTCACCTGTTTGCTGATCTGTTGTTTGTCTTTTTAAATTAACTTTGCTATGTCATTCGCCGATTGACAGTATATTTTAAATGCGAACGTTTTTAGGTTAGGCTTCACCGTGACTGTTACTGACATTAAATGAAACAACAAGTTCACTGTTACCAGTCACCGTTTTATTTATTTCCACGACGCGTTTCGAAGGTTTAAACCTCCATCATCGGGTGGATTTACATTAGTAAGTATTAAATTTGTGTGTGTGTTGTGTTACGATTTTTGGAGGAACTTGTGACACTGCCTAGTGGAGAAACAAGACACTATTTCAGAATATGATATAGGATTACTTTCGACAAAAAAATTAAACTGATATCTAATGGTAAACATTAAATAAGTAAACTACAGTACCTTCAATGGTCACAAGTTCCCTTTGCTGTCGTAACACATCACATGTATACTGCCACATTTGTAAACAAATATGGCGTCAGAAATCAGCTGGGTGTAAGGATCTTATAGCAGAAGAGAAGACATAATCGCAAAGTGCAAAGAGGAGGACATCGAAAGGGTGCAAAAAAGGGCAGCTCGTTTTGTATTATCGCGTTATAGGGGAGAGAGTGTGGTAGATATGATACACGAGTTGGGATGGAAGTCATTACAGCATAGCCGTTTTTCGTCGCGGCGAGACCTTTTTACGAAATTTCAGTCACCAACTTTCTCTTCCGAATGCGAAAATATTTTGTTGAGCCCAACCTACATAGGTAGGAATGATCATCAAAATAAAATAAGAGAAATCAGAGCTCGAACAGAAAGGTTTAGGTGTTCGTTTTTCCCGCTCGCTGTTCGGGAGTGGAATAGTAGAGAGATAGTATGATTGTGGTTCGATGAACCCTCTGCCAAGCACTTAAATGTGAATTTCAGAGTAGTCATGTAGATGTATACATCGTAACAACATTATTACAGAATAATTGCTTTAATCATTTGGCGGTGTTTGTTTTGAGGTGTCAAATGTATGTGTGTGTACTTCAGTTGGTATATAAATCCAGTTCTGACAAGTTAAAACCGCTGAACATTCATACTCGTTTATACAATCAGGTGAAATGTTAAAATGGGTTAAACTTTTTATGTATTTGTTAAATTTAAATAATTGCCGTTTTTCACGTTAAAGCCCTCAGCCGTGATTGTGGTTACGTCTCTCAAAAGTCTGATTGCGACCCCATTGGCTTGTTTTCAAAAATTATTTGTTAAAATAAATGAGTAAAATTGCACAGCAAACCAATAGTAATTGATTCGGGCCCCGTCCACAATCGTAATCCAAACCTGCCTTCCATAATTACCAGGTTTCAGATACATTGTAAGAATCCTCAGAAAGTGTAGTCCATTAACGAGGGAGATATAGGTTGTATGCTGCTCCTCACTCTGATAGCCTTTCCAGGGAGAACTAATAGAGGAAACAGAGAAATCCACAGAAGATCAGTGAGTTTCGTAACTGGTTCGTTTAGTAAGCACGCAAGCATTATCGAGATGATCATCCAGTTCCAGTGGTAGGCATGATTTAGTGTTAAAATTCAGAAAGGGTAAGTTCCTAGAATACCTGAGAAATACGTAGCTTCCTCTTACGTCTCTCTCGCGAAGAGACCATGAGGGAAGTGCAGAAGTGAAAGCAGTACACGAATTACACTTGGCGAGCAAATCAATCACGGAGTCAGAAGCGAATTGTGTGTAGTTGTCGCGTAACCTCACAGGTTGATTCGTATAACCGTAAACACAAAACACACAGGTCACGCCATCCTGTAGTTTGTCACTTCTGAATCGTACAGCCAATTTATACATTTTGTACAGGTTTCTTTTACGTAGGTAGTTAACGTGGACCAGGACGGAATTAATGTAATTATTATAGAGCAGATTTCACGCAATACATATTACGTACATAAAAGACAAACCTTAATCGATATTAATTTTTAAACGGCAAGTACAGGAGGTGGCAGCAAAAGTTTACGCTATAAGTCAAGTTGTGTGAGCGTCACAACGAGTAAGTCTGTCCAGTCAATAAGCGGCTCTAGAATCAATCGCGACAAACAAGGGTGAAGGACACTCAGTTCAAAGTTTATGATTCCTCTTTTCCAGCAGGAAAATTAATTACACTCGACTTCATCAATATATATTTAATTCACTTTCCCTTCTGTTTGATCAGTCACGACTCTGATGTTGCAAGACGTCAGAATAAAAGATACACAATAGCCCAGTTGGTTTCTTACAGTAGCGCGGAAAGTTTTCACTAATGAAGTACGGTTCCACTCCCTTAAAAGTTACTCATAAAAAATTTTACTTCTGTCACATAATGATGTATTTCGTCACAACGTAACATACGACATAAGAATAAGAGCTGGATATTTTAGCCGGATACGGAAATCAGTGTCACAAAATTGGCACGTTGCTGATATGACGTAAGTAAATGATTTTTTGGTCCACGAAGAAACAGAATCAGTAAACAGATACACACACTGTCATCGCAACGACGCCTGTAAAAGAAACTAGTCTTATTCAAGAAGAATAGGTCGCATAATTCAATAATGAAGTGCACACTTGATAATATTCACTCTTTTGTAAAAAAAAAAAAAAATGTTTGTTACAAAGGTATAGATTTTCGTGACAGATCTGTATTTTCCCAATCCTCAACTTTTTTATGCTTAAAAGTTATCGTCTGTTTACTTTTCATTCTATTAAATCGGGCATAACATTCGACGATATTTCTGAGCGTAGATCTCAACATTTAACGATTTGCCATCAGGACGATCACTATCTGAGGATTCTGCCGTCGTAGAGTGAAACAGGTAATAATGCAAATCGTACGAAACCTGTAGCGGTATACCAAAGTAACAACGCCAGTAAGAATTTGCAGAACGACCTGCAGAGAATTTGTGAATGGTGCAGACTCTGGCAGTTGACCCTGAACGTAAATAAATGTAAAATACTGCGCATACATAGGAAAAGAAATCCACTACTGTACAGCTACACTATTGATGACCAACAGCTGGAGACAGCATCTGCCGTAAAATATCCAGTCGTAACTGTCCATAGCCATCTTAAGTGGAATGACCATATGAAGCAGATAGTGGGAAAAGCAAACACCAGACTCACATTCTTAGGAGGAATCTTAAGGAAATGTAACTTAACCACGAAAGAAGTGGCTTATAAGGCGGTTGTTCGCCAGGTTCTTGAGTACTGTTCATCCATCTGGGATCCCTATCAGGTAGGACTGATAGAAGAGATAGAGAAGATCCAACGAAGTGCGGCCCGTTTCGTCACGGGATCGTTTAGCTGGCGAGAGAGCGTAACGGAGGTGCTAAACAAACTCCACTGGCAGACGTTACAAGAGAGACGTCGTGCATCACAGATAGATTTACTACTGAAATTTCGGGACAGCACTTTTCAGGAGGAGTAAGACAACACATTACTTCCCCCACATACATCTCGCGTATTGACCACGAAGAGAAAATTCGAGAAATTAGAACCAATACAGAGGCTTACCGACAATCGTTCTTCCCACGCCCTATTCGCGAGTGGAACTGGGTTGGAGGGACCAGATAGTGGTACCGAAAGTAACCTCCGACACACACCATTACGCGGCTTGCGGAGTTCGATGTAGATGTAGTTCTCTAAATATAGACTATTCTTTCTGGGACACCCTGTAAAGACAGAAACCTTGAGACAGAAAAGCTTCTGTCCACAAGTCAGTGCGAATTAAGAAAGCATCGCCCTTGCGAAACACAGTTTTTTTGCCACCCAACATCCTGGATGCGAACCATGGCTGAACGGTAATACGCAGAGTCCATATTCCTAGATTTGTTGAAAGCGTTAGACACATTGTCTCACTGCAGATTGTTAACGAAGGCTCTAGCATACGGATTAAGATTCCAGATATGTGGGAGGTTCGAAGACTTGTGAAGTAATGGAACCCAGTTCGTTGTCCTGGAGGTCGATATTTCACCAGAGAGAGGTGTATCGTTAGGAGTACCCGAGGATGTGTGATAGCATCGCTCTTGCTCCTTATACACTGAGGTGACAAAATTAACGGTACAGCTCCTAAAATGGTGCCCGACCTCCTTTTGCCTGGTATAGTGCAGCACATCGACGTATCATGGATTCCCCTGCAGAAATATTGAACCATGCTGCTCTGTAGCCGTCCAAAATTTCGATAGTGATGTCCGTGTAGGGTTTTGTGCACGAATTGACCTCTTGATTAGGTCCCATAAATGTTGGATCTGATTCATGTCGGGCGATGTGGAAGGACAAATAAGTCGCTCGAACTGTCCAGGTTGTTCTAACCAATCGGGAACAGTTGTACCCGGTGACACGACAATGTTGCTTGGGAACACGAAGTCCATGAATGGCTGAAAATTATCTCCTAGTAGCCAACATAAGCATTTCCAGTCAGTGATCGGTTCATTTGGACCAGAGGATCAAATCTATTCGATGTAGAGTAAGCCCACACGATTATCGAGCCACTGTGCCTTGGTGTCAGCCTGGGCCAAGGGTCGGTGGCTCCGGTGGTCTGCGCCACAGCCGAGCCCTATCACCAGCTCTCACCAACTGAAATCGGATCTCATGTGATCATACCACCGTTTTCCAGTCGTATAGGGTACAACCGATACGGTCGCGAGCCCAGAAGAGGCTCTGTAGACGAAGTCGTGCTGTCAGCAAAGGAACTCGCGTTGGTCGTCTGCTGCCGTAGCCCATTAACGTCATACATTGCCGCAATCTCCTACCCACATTGATTCACGCAACTATGCTTGCCTGTTAGCACAGACAACTGTACGCAATCGCCTCTACTCTCGGTCATTGAGTGAAGGCCGTCGGCCACTGCGTTGTCCTTGGTGAGAGGTAACGCCTGAAATTTGGTATTTACGGTACAGTCGTAACACTGTGGATCTCGGAATACCGAATTCCCTAATGATTTCCTAAATGCCATGTTCGATGGGTCTAGCTCCGACTACCATTCCGCGTTCAAAGTCTGTTAATTCCCTTCGTGCGGCCATAGTAACAAGGGAAAGCTTTTCACATAAGTCACCTAAGTACAAATGACAGATTTTGCCATTGCGCTGCCCTTTTACACCTTCTGTACACGATACTACAGCCAGCTGTATAAGTGCATATCGCTAGCTCATGCTGTCGCCTCACACGATCCGGTCTATATGGTAAGCAGCATTCTTCGGCTGCTTGCTGATGGCGCTGTAGTGAACGGGAAGTTGTGGTCATTGAGTACCTGTACGAGGATATAGGACGACGAGAAATTTTCTATTTGGTGTGAGGAAGGCAGCTTACTCTAAAAAGGCAGCTTACTCTAAATGTAGAACAATGTCAGTTAATGCGGATGAGTATGAAAAACAATTCCGTGCTGTTCAAACATCGTATTAGCTGCAGGCTGCTAGACAAACTCACGTCGATTAAGTGTCTACACGTATCGTTGCAAAGCAATAGTAAACGGAACGAACACGTAAGGTCGTTACTAAGGAAGGCGAATTGTCTGCTTCGGTTCATTGGGGGAATTCAAGGGAAGTGTAGCTCGTCTGTAAAGGGGACCGCATTAGAACGTCAGCGCGACTCATTCTTGAGTACTGCTGGGATCCCCTTCAGGTCGGAAGGGCAGATGGAAGGCAATTTTTATCCCTATTCTGTCAATGGCATTTTACCCTCTGAATAGGTACACTTTTGAAAAGAACTATAAGTGCTCAAACAATGAAATTTTTACTGCATATATATAATACATATGCCTCAAATTACAAGTAAAATGAACATAATATGTCTTATGGTTTTGAATAAAAAAATTTATTCTTTGACTAGCAAAATTTAACTTTTTTATACATTAATTATTATAAAAGTTTGATTTTTTGGTGATTCTCAATTTACTTGTAATAACTTATTCCAATCTGCAGTACAAATTGACCAAATTTCATGTTTCTAACCCCATTAATTTACCAAATAATGGTGCCTGAAAGTAAAAAATGTAGTTTTGAGAAAAATCCATTTAAAGTTTAATATTCTAATACAGTTATTGTAGAGAATTACTTACCACTGATATTTTCCTGCACCATACTGAGCATCATGTGAATCATACTGATCTTGTTTTCTTCTCTTGGCCTCTCTTCTCTCCAGTCTCGTTTCTTTTGTGCATTTTAAATTAGCAATGTCTGCTTTGCACATTCTCTCTTTATCTA
Organism: Schistocerca gregaria; assembly: GCF_023897955.1. NCBI lineage: Eukaryota > Metazoa > Arthropoda > Insecta > Orthoptera > Acrididae > Schistocerca > Schistocerca gregaria. Next base: position 429,185,674 of record NC_064922.1, read on the forward strand.
TTTGCACCAAGGATTTTGCTGTATTTCCACTAGATTTTATGCCCAATAATTCCAAAACATCCCATTTTCTAATTACACCAACACTGAAGCGTAAAATAGCATCATAAACACCAAATTTGAGGGTTATAAGCTGAACAAATACAGTTTTCGGTAACCGGTTCCAAATGACGGAATTCACACATTCATTTAAATTTTGGGTTTTCCCATCAAGACATTTCTTCTGTTTCACGCAGGAAAGACCAGGTATTTCAAATATGCTAAAATCTAAAAATCTAATTTTTGAAGCCCACTTACCTTCCGTCTCCCCTTAATGGAAGACGTCGAAGCGATTCGGAGGCCGGCCGCTAAATTTGTTTCCGGTAGCTTCTATCCGTACGCGAATATTACGGAGATGCTTCATGAACTGAGATGGGAGTCCCTGGAGGAAAGGCGACGTTCTTTTCGCGAAACGATATGTAGAGGAGCGGCACTTGCGGTTTGACTGCAGAACAATTCCACTGCCGTCAAGGTACAATTCGCGTAAGGACCTTGAAGGCAAGATAGGATGAAGTGTGGCTCGTGCGGAGAGGTACCGACAGTCGTTTTCCCCGCACTCCATTTGCAGGGAAAGGAGAAAGGGAATGGCTACCCGCTATACAACAAGGTACCCTCTGCCGTGCACCATACTTGGGGAGTATGTATGTGGATGAGGACAGTGATATTTCACGGCTGTGTAGGAAGTAACTGGAGGAAGGTAACGCTGAACGGTAGGACTGGCATTATTTCCAATATACGAGCACGTAAGGTTGGTGATAAGAAAGGCGAATGGTCACTGGAAGAATTCGAGGAAAGTACAGCTCATTTATAAAGCAGACCGCGTATAGACTACTTGCGATCTGGCGAACAGGGTAGGCAGCAATCTGCGATTGTTTGTTTATGCTGCGATGTACGCGAAAGTGTCGAAATTAAATAAGCATGGGACTATACAACACGACTTACACTTAATTTCTAGTTGGTGTGATGAATGGTAGCTAGCTCTAAATGTAAAGAAATGTAAATTAACATGGATGAGTAGGACAAGCAAACCCGTAAAGCTCGGATACAGCATTACTAGTGTACTGCTTGACGCAGTTACGTCGTTTAAACACCTGCGCTTAACGTTGACCCATGGTCTAAGGGTACCGTCTTTGATTATTAATGAGAACCTCCTCAGTCCCGGGTTAGAGTCCCACCACCGCTTAAACCTGGAATAATAATCAGCATTGGCGTCCGAAAAAGTCACCCTCATTCTGCCAACGGCCTTGTCAAAGAGGGCGGATGAGTGGGCAGAGGTTCAGGGCACTCTCTTGCCCTTGGGAGGGGAAACTGCCCCTGAAAACGGAAGAATCAGCAATGATCAACGGCATGAGGATGCAGATGGCAATGGAAACAGCTATGTTAAAGAACACATATTATGTGTATCCACAAGGCATGTGGCCTGTAATTGAAAAAGTGTCATGATGATGAGCTCTTCGTTGGAAAAAGATTCTAGAACAGTCCCCCCATTCGGATCTCAGCGATGGAGGTGACCATGAGAAAAATATTGAATAACTAACGAAAATACAATGTTCTACTTGAAATGATAATTAAATCAAGACCCTAAGCTGTCGACAGGCGTTGATATACATCAACGGGGACAGTTGAAAATTTGTGCCCCGATCGGGACTCGAACCCCGGATCTCCTGCTTACATGGCAGACGCTATATCCATCTTTTTTAAATTTTTTTATCTCATTTTGTTCGTTTTCGTTCGTTGCATCTGGACGTGGCGGACGTCGCAAGACTCGTTTCAGTTCGTCGTTGATGCATTAACTCAGGTTTTTTATTACAGAGGGCAGCTAACACTTCGACTTAAAACGCTGAGTTATCGTTCCGGCGTCCATCTGAGCCACCGACGGCACAGAGGATAGTGCGATTGCAGGGATTTATCCCTTTGTCCACACACTACATCCTTAGTGTCCCTGCCCATCACACTCCTTACTCGCGGCAGACAATCTTACCGAGTCCCGTAAGGGTTCGGAAGAACAGATAATATCTTCATAACGTTCTAAGTGAATGTCTGAAGCTTGGAAGAGGTAGGGAACGGGGAACGCAGAGGCCTAATGTAGGTATAACGGGGTCAACGAAGTGAACTGGCAAGAAAGACAAGGATTTATGGTCATACGAGTATAGGGTAATATCAAAAGCAGCAGAAAAATGGTGTTACGTCAAGAGGGTTCATTACAAATAGGAAGATAGGTCTGGGAGTGAGTTACGGTGTACATTTCAGCAGACAGAATCGACAGTACAATGGATAAGCCACTGTTAGATGTACAGGGAAGAGCCAATAGGTGGAAAGTGTATACTGAAGGGGAGAACTTGTCCGGTTACACAAGAAAGAAACAGGAGTCGACAAGGAAGAGACCAGATATTCAGTATTACAGTCAGAATTTGAAAGAGCTTTGGACAGTTTAAAGTCGTATAAGGCAGAAGGGATACATAATATTCCAGCAGATTTCTTAAGTCACGGAGTGGCTATTCACATTAATGTGTAGAATGCACGAGGTATGAGACTGGCGATCTATCGTCAGACATTCGGAAAAATATCATCCCGACTATTCCGACGATAGCAAAAGCCGACAAGAGCGAGAATTATTCGACAATCAGCTTAACAGCTCGTGCATCCAAGTTTCTGACAGGAATAATATACAGAGGAATGGAAAAGAAAATTTTAGATATATTAGATGATGATCGGTTTGGCTTTAAGAAAGGAAAATGTATCAGAAAGGCGGCTCTGAGCTTGTAGTTGATATTGGAAGCAAAGAACCGTACGTAGGATTTGTCGAGGTGGACAAAGCGAACGACAAAGTCAAATGGTGCAAAATCTTCGAAATTCTTAGAAAAATAAGGGTAAGCTACAGGGAAAGACGACTAATATGTAATATGTACAATGACCAAGAGGGAACAATAGGCGCCGCGTGGGATTAGCCGAGCGGTCTAAGGCGCTGCAGTCATGGGCTGTGCGGCTGGTCCCGGCGGAGGTTCGAATCCTCCCTCGGGCATGGGTGGGTGTGTGTGTGTGTGTGTTTGTCCTTAGGATAATTTAGGTTAAGTAGTGTGTAAGCTTAGGGACTGATGACCTTAGTTTAGTCCCATAAGATTTCACACACATTTAAATATTTTTTTGGAACAATAGGAGTCAACGAAGTGCTTGGATTTAAAAAGGTGTACGGCAGGGATGTAGCCTTTCCCTCTGCCGTTCAATTTACACATCGAAGAAGCAATAACAGAAATAAAGGAAAGGTTCAAGAGTGAGATTATAATTCATAGTGAAAGGATGTCAACGATAAAATTCCCTGATGACACTGCTATCGTCATTGAAAGTGAAGAAGAGTTACAGGATATTTTGAATGGAATGAACAGTCTAATGAGTACAGAATATGGACTGAGAGTAAATCGAGGAAAGACGAAAGTAATGAGAGGTAATGAAAATGAGAACAGCGAGAAACTTAACATCAAACCTGGTGAGATGCATCGTTCCGCTCCTGTTTGCTTGTACGTAGGACTAGGAAACGGCGGAACTGAACATCATTGGCAAGATTCAAAATAACATTCATTAACATGTAATAACATTTAATGAAACTCCGATTGCGTTGAACTGAACAGTTAAAGATTTTGGAATATTTAAAAATGAAAGTAATTTAACTGAACAATTGAAGCCAGTTCATCTTAAAAGGAAACTTTTGATTTACTCATTAAAACATTAAACTGGTTTAACAATATTAACAACACTGCGTATTGTCAAGAGCTGATCTTCAATAAGTTGCATAGACAGTCCAAAAACACTTAAAACACAAAATTAATAACTCGTGGATAAATATTACATTTACTGTTTGAAATAAAATATAAGATAATTGCATCAACAGTGGCCGCCGCCACTGGTCGGACTCAGAGGAAAGTTAACAAATCAAACGGCTCAAGATTCTCGCTCTCGCCTTGTAGAACACACAAAGTAGACAGACGTGACTATGCAGCAACACAATATAATTCAAAATTAGACAAGTTGAAATCACATGCTGACGCACAGGAGGCTGCCACCCCCCTCCCCCCCACCACCACCACCACCACGTCGCCACCTTTATCCCAGTAGGACGGAATAAGTTCAAACGCCAACTGTTATCAGATTAAAACTGATTTTTTCAGATTAAAACTCTCGTGCGTAAATACTACTGAAAACTTGGCTAAAAATTCCTCTGGGCTGTGCCAGAAAGCTTTTACGGGTAGGCGGTAGTAATTAATGGTTCACCAAATTTACTACAGAATTCTGCAAGACTTAGATTTCAGCTGTTCAAGAATGGTTCAAATGGCTCTGAGCACTATGGGACTTAACTGCTGAGGTCATCAGTCTCCTATAACTTAGAACTACTTAAACCTACCCAACCTAAGGACAACACATACATCCATGCTCGAGGCAGGATTCGAACCTGCGACCGTAAAGGTCGCGCGGTTCCAGATTGTAGTGCCTAGAACCGCTCGGCCACTACGGCCACCTTTCAGCTGTTAATCGTAACAAGAATTCAATAGTAATACATAAAAAATAAGTAAAAAGGGATGGAATAAAAATTTAACAAACTTCTCTACAGTAACGTGTTAAATTTTAAGGCAAATGTGACGCAAGTGTGACCCACGGAAAAGCGGTTAGAAGCGGAGCGCGCGGTAACGTAGGCGATTACATTCAAATCTGGAGGCAACGCACTTTGTCAAGTCACCATCAACGGACTTTTTTTAACCCTCAGAAACACGTCCAGCGTGTTCAGAAGACAAACCTGCAACGAACCACAGAATCCGCAGCATGGAAACAGCTACGTTAAAGAACACATATTGTGTATCCACAGGACATGTGGCCTGTAATTGAAAAAGTGTCATGATGATGAGTTCTTCGTTGGCAAAAGATTCAAGAACAGTCCTCCCATTCGGACCTCAGCGATGGGACTGCCACGGCGGAGGTGATCATGAGAAAAATATTGAATAACCAACGAAAATACAATGTTCTACTTGAAATGATAATTAAATCAAGACCCTAAGCTGTCGACAGGCGTTGATATACATCAACGGGGACAGTTGAAAATGTGTGCCCCGATCGGGACTCGAATCCCGGATCTCCTGCTTACATGGCAGACGATATATCCATCTTTTTTAAATTTTTTTATCTCATTTTGTTCGTTTTCGTTCGTTGCATCTGGACGTGGCGGACGTCGCAAGACACCCGTTTCAGTTCGTCGTTGATGCATTAACTCAGGTTTTTCATTACAGAGGGCAGCTAACACTTCGACTAGCACTCGTGCCGAACTCAACGCCTGTGCAGGCCTCTCCGCCCCTTCTCCTCGCCAGCGCCAATGTCGGCCGCTCGACACCGAATCACTGCCTCATGGCTTCCCAAGCTGCGCGGCTCGCAGTCCAAACGCAAGTCCTTATGGGGCGTGGCGCGCCCTTTCGATTCGTATAATGTATCAGTTGTTGATCACGAAGTAGGTCAAGTTTAGGAATTCTACTACCTAGGGAGCAAAATGCCTATGATAGAAGGAGAAAGGAGGACAGAAAAAGCGGACTAGTGCAGCCAAGGAGACTATTCCCGGCCAAGAGAAGTCTAGTAGCTTCAGACATAGGCCTTAATTTGAGGAAGAAATTTCTGAGAATGTTGTTTGGAGTACAGCACTGTACGGTACTGAAACATCGACGAAGGTAAAACCGAAACAGAAGAGAATTGAAGCATTTGAGATATGGTGCCAAAATTAGGTAGACCGACAAGGTAAGGAATGAGGAGGATCTCTGCAGAATCGGAGGCGAAAGGAGAATTTGGAGAACACTGACTAGAAGAAGTGTCCGAATGATAGCACATCTTCTAAAATCTAAAACTCCGAGAAATAGCTTCCATGGTATTAGAGGTAGAGAGTAGAGAGTAAAAACTGTAAGGGAAAACAGAGAATGGAATACATCCAGTGAATCATTGAAGATGTAGGTCGCAAGTGCAAAAAAAAAAAAAAAAAAAAAAAAAAAAAAAAAAAAAATCAATAGTATTATTTTTAACATGGCTGTTACTCAGCAAGCGTATACTTGTTTGAACATAGGATTGAAGATCCAACCGGTTGGACACAAATAGTAGGTACACTGACCTTAGTTTCGACACTTTCTAGAGGTGTCTTTGTCAGCATTAAATGTTACTAAATCGTAAAATTGCACTGCTTAAAACCAATAGTCAGAATTTGGTGCAGCCTTTCTTGATTTTATGTAGACATAAATCAAAGTAATTACTGACGCTCCTCGGTGACAAAGATGCTTTCTGCACAATAAAAATAAATCTTGAGCACAATATGGAAGAATATCCAGCTGAACTAATATTTTCAATTTACTGATAATCGCGGAGTTTGTCATATTTGATTGCAACATTCCATATATAATCATTTCTTATGTACTCCCAAAAATTATTTCTCAGTAACTAATCGCATTGTATCGCGATTCAGTAAAAATCGACTTTCTTTCTTCATTTATATCTCACGCAACACTTCTTCTATGCTCATAAATCGCTTGCAGAAGCAGAACAACTCTAATCACTTGGAATTACACGTTTCTTACTACACCTTTATACACCTGTTTCATTATTAGTCCTTGACGTCAATCTTCTGACTGATTTGAAGCAGCTCACCACGAATTCCTCTCCTCCGCTACCCTCTTCATCTTAGAGTAGCGCCTGCACGATACAGCCAGAATTATTTGCTGGATGCATCCATGAGACAGACGAAATTCCTTCAGACTTCAAGAAGAATATAATAATTCCAATCCCAAACAAAGCAGGTGTTGACAGATGTGAAAATTACCGAACAATCAGTTTAATAAGTCACAGCTGCAAAATACTTACGCGAATTCTTTACAGACGAATGGAAAAAGTGGTAGAAGTAGACCGCGGGGAAGATCAGTTTGGATTCCGTAGAAGTATTGGAACACGTGAGGCAATACTGACCCTATGACTCATCTTAGAAGATAGGTTAAGGAAAGGCAAACCTACGTTTCTAGCATTTGTAGACTTAGAGAAAGCTTTTGACAATGTTGACTGGAATACTCTCTTTCAAATTCTAAAGGTGGCAGGGGTAAAATACAGGGAGAGAAAGGCTATTTACAATTTGTACAGAAAGCAGAAGGTAGTTATAAGATTCGAGGGACATGACAGGGAAGTAGTGGTTGGGAAGGGAGTGAGACAGGGTTGTAGCCTCTCCCCGATACTATTCCATTTGTATAGTGAGCAAGCAGTAAAGGAAACGAAAGAAAAGTTCGGAATAGGTATTAAAATCCACGGTGAAGAAATAAAAACTTTGAGGTTCGCCGATGATATTGTAATTCTGTCAGAGACAGCAAAGGACTTGAAAGAGCAGTTCAACGGAATGAACAGTGTCTTGAAAGGAGGATATAAGATAAACATCAACAAAAGCAAAACGAGGATAATGGAATGTAGCTGAATTAAGTCGGGCGATGATGTGGGAATTACATTAGGAAATGAGACACTTAAAGTAGTAAAGGAGTTTGCTATTTGGGGAGCAAAACAACTGATGATGGTCGAAGTAGAGAGGATATAAAATGTAGACTGGCAATGGCAAGGAAAGCGTTTCTGAAGAAGAAAAATTTGTTAACATCGAGTATAGATTTAAGTGTCAGGAAGTCGTTTCTGAAAGTATTTGTATGGAGTGTAGCCATGTATGGAAGTGAAACGTGGACGATAAATAGTCTAGACAAGAAGAAAATAGAAGCTTTCGAAATGTGGTGCTACAGAAGAATGCTGAAGATTTGATGGGTAGATCACATAACTAATGAGGAGGTATTGAATAGAATTGGGGAGAAGAGGAGTTTGTGGCACAACTTGACAAGAAGAAGGCACCAGTTGGTAGGACATGTTCTGAGGCATCAAGGGATCACAAATTTAGCATTGGAGGCAGCGAGGAGGGTAAAAGTCGTAGAGGGAGACCAAGAGATGACTACACTAAGCAGATTGAGAAGGATGTAGGTTGCAGTAGGTACTGGGAGATGAAGAAGCTTGCACAGGATAGAGTAGCACGGAGAATTGCATCAAACCAGTCTCAGGACTGAAGACCACAACAACAACATCCCAATCTCTGTCTTCCTCTACAGTTTTTACCCTCTACAGTTCCCTCTAGTTCCATGCATATTGTTCCCAGATGCCTTAACATTTGACCTATCATCCTTTATCCCTGTTCTTGTCAGTGTTTTCAGCGTGTTTCTTTCTTTGCCCATTCTTTGGAAACACTCGTAATATCTTATGATTTCAGTCAAACTAATGTTCAACACTCTACTGTAGCAACTCACCTCACACGCTTCGTTCCTTTTGTGTTCCGGTTTCCCTTAAGTCCATGATTCACTACCATGCAATGCTTTGCTCCAAACTTACAATTTGAGAAACTGCTTCCTCAAATTAAGGCCTATGTTTGATATCGATAGATTTCTCTTGGTCAGGAATGCCTTCTTTGCCTGTGCTAGTTTCCTTTTAATGTGCTCTTTGCTTCATTCATCGTGGGTTATTCTGCTCTGGAATGTGTTGTTCCTGGTCAGATGTAAGAGAGGGTCTTAAGGCTCTAACCTAGTCACGCTAAATATGCAGTTAATAAATAAATAAATATGTTGATTGACGAAAGAATTTACGTTCTCAATCCTAAAAAAACGTTCGGAAATTGAATAATTTTTCTATGGTGTCAGTGAGTGGACAGTTGTTACTTCCAGAAGATAAAAGGCAGTCGTACTGAAGTTAGTGGAAGCTCAAGTATGGAAGGATTTACACCAAGAAGTACCAATCTGACATTTATCAAATTTTTTGCATATACTACTTACATAACGGAATTAAACGATTAAACTTTCATCCTTATTGAGTTGATGTCCATTATCATCAATATAAATGACCATGAGCACGAATATGTTCTATTCGTTGTAACATGGAAGCAAACAGCCTCTAAATCCCATCTTGAAGAATTTCCTGCCACAAGCACATGTGTCAGTTTGTAAAGGTTGTTGACTGGAGGTAGGTGCGAAAAAACCGCATCTCCCTGACATTCTCTATAAGCGACCAATCAGAGGTGCGAGCAGACTAGTCAACGATCCGTACTCTGCTTAAGCTGTTTGTGGTTTGAACTGCAGTGTGGAGTCTTGCATTATCCTGCTGGAAGATGCTGTTTCTTATCTTAATCGTGAAGGTCATGACAACAGCATTTATCATTCTTGCAACATACGAAGGAGCACTCAGACTCCCTTCAACAATTAAAAGAACAGTGTTCTTTTCATGTCCAGTAGCTACAGACTCAGTGATTACGGGAGTTGTAGAGTTATGAGTTTCGAGAGAGGTCGCTTCCGGTGGGATTAGATCGTTTAAGGACGCAATGCCTCCCAGTCGACCGCCATAAACAGAAGTGATACTTATCGATGAACACCACAGAATGCCACTCGTTTTCACAGTTGATTCTGGTTCTAAACTCCATTCGTCTCTTTTGTCTAGTGTGAGCAGTAAATGAAGCAAGACAACTCGTGTCTCGCATCTCTGTCTGAGCATGATCCAGTACAACTGCAATCTTCCCGTGTCTCCAGACCTTTTCCAAATATACCTCCTCTTGTGATTCTTGAACAAATTATTCACTATTCCCATCTGAAATTTATTGCCGAATTGAAATAGTCTTTCTATCCTCTCAGTCCTATTGCGTAACCAACATTCTCCAGTAAACGCTCCTTCCAGTAACCTGTTCCCGACGGTTGATGGTGGCACTGTCTGTAATTGGTTCTCAGCTGTTGACATCCTTCTACCCTTCAGACGGAATTTTTCAGTCTCCTTTATTTACATATTTTCTTTCTCTTGTTCTTTGATTAATATTACAAATTATATCTGAAATCGTAAATTTGTGTTCTATATTTTCGTTAGTATGGCTGCTATGTTTATAGACACGAATATCTGTTTAATATCAGATGAAGGTCACCCATGGTCTACGGGTAGTCCCTTCGACTAGTAATCAAAAGGAGTTGGGTCTCCGAGTTCGAACCCAGCCACTGTTGTAATTTCGAATAAAAATCATGAGTTATGGCCGACGAAGTCTTTTGGCATGAGAAGTCACCCTGGTTCTGCAAATGGCGTTGTCAAAGAGGGCGGAAGGGCGGACAGATGTTTAAGCCATTCTCTTGCCCTTGGAGTGGGAAACTGCTCCTAAAAGGCGGAAGAATCAGCAATGATCAACGCCATGAGGTTGCAGAAAGCACTGGAAGCAACTCCAATTAAGACACGTAAGGAGTATCCACAGCAGATGTGGCCAGTAATTTTTGAAAAAAAAATATTACGACGATTTCTCCATTCGTGAATGATTCCGGACTAGTTCCCCATTCGGATCTCCGGGAGTGGTAGGGGGAAGGGGGGGCTGTAAAAAGGGAGGTGAACTGAACTCCTCCCGAACAGACCATGAAGGCCCAACGGTACTGACTGGCCGCCGTGTCATCCTCAGCCCATAGGCGTCACTGGATGCGGATATGGTGTGGTCGGCCGTAAAAGGGGAGGTGACCTTGAGAAAAAGATGGAAAAACAAAAGAAACCATAACCAATTTACGAGTCGAAGCATGGAATGTCAGCAGTGTGAACATTGTAGGGGACCTAGAAAATCTGAAAAGGGGAATGAAATAGCTTACTGTAGATAAACGGGAGGCCAGTGAAGTGAAATGGAAAGAAGATAAATGTTTCTGGTCAGAATAATATACGGTAACACCAACAGCAGGACTCGGTGTTCTACCAAATGGGTATCTTCAACCTGGTACGTCAGTGGGATGATTACGTCGATCCTCACGGCCATATTGCCTTATTGGCGTGCCAATTCTGGAGTGTAAGGCCTTCGAACGGAAACCTCTACACTGAATCTTACGAAAAATTCTCTTACACCTCATTCTATTCTTCATCATTACTAAGTTGTGATCAGAGTCTGTATCTGTATCTGGATGTGCCTTAAAACCCAACATCTGATTTCGGCATCTCTGTCTGGGCATGATCCAGTACAACTGCAATCTTCCCGTGTCTCCAGACCTTTTCCAAATATACCTCCTCTTGTGATTCTTGAACAAATTATTCACTATTCCCATCTGAAATTTATTGCCGAATTGAAATAGTCTTTCTATCCTCTCATTCCTATTGCGTAACCAACATTCTCCAGTAAACGCTCCTTCCACTACAACTGCGTTCCAGCACCCCTTGATTGTTAGATTTTCATCTCCCTTTACATATTTAATGTCTCTGTCAGTATCCTCATATGCTTCCTCTATCTCATAGTCCACTGCTTATAGCGGCATGTTTATCTGACCTATCGTTGTCGGCTTTGGTCTGCTGTCATATCCTCTGAGAACAACATTATCGCGGTAAGTCTCTCTGCCCTACTCCTATTCGTAATGAGGACTACTCCACTTATATAAGGGTCGATCAAAACGTTTTCGTTTGAGGACGTTGTTGCAGCGTATATGCAACGTAACGCGACTCCAGTGCGAGTATATAAGCATCTGCATATAGCCAAAGGATAACGCCCTGACGTTTTCTTGGCTGCCGAAGGACAAACAGCGATACGCATCCATCGGAGAATGAAGAATGTGTATGGGGCAACATGCTTGTCGAAAACGACCGTTCTGGAATGGTGCGCCAAAGGGTGCTGCTGCTTCACGATAACGCAAGTCCCTATATCGCAAATGAACGCAGAAATTACGCCAACTCATGTGAGAGACACTCGAGCACCTACCCTGTAATCCTGCTCTCTCCCCGTGCGATTATCAGGTATTCGGTCCCTTAAGAAATGCCTTGGAGGGTCGGTTATTCCTGTCGGACTAGACTGTGGAGCATGCAGAATCAGTATAGAAGGAAATGGGATACTGAAGTACTGGGGAATGATGAGACACTTTTGAAGTTCGTTAAAGATGTGAATGCTGGGATAAATAATACCAGGGAAGGCAATTCCGTTGAAAAGGAGTGGAGTTTTTTTATAAAGGGCAATAGCAGATGTTGGACAAACATAGGTTCGCGTCCGGCCATCCTAATTTAGGTTTCCTGTGATTTCCCTAAATCGCTTCAGGAAAATGCAGGGATCGTACCTTTGAAGGGGCACGGCTGGTTTCCTTCCCAATCTTCCTCTTATCCAATCGGACCGATGACCTCGCTGTTTGGTTTCCTCCCCCGAATCAACTAACCAACCAACAAACAAACATAGGTAGAAACCTTGGGTAACAGAATAAATACTTCCACTAATCGACGAAAGAAGGAAGTACAAAAATATTCAGGGAAAGACCGGAATACCACAATATAAATCCATTAGGAATGAAATGAGCAAGGCAGCCAAAGTGAAATGGTTGCAGGAGAGAACTGAAAAAATCGGAAAAGAAATGATTGTCTGAAAGAGTGACTCATCCCATAGAGAAGCCAAAACAATCTTATTTGACATTCAAAGCAAGGATGCTAACAATATGAATGCAGTGGGAATTCACTATCGAACACAGAGGCGAGAGCGGGTAGGTGAGGAGAGAGCATTGAAAGCCTCACCGAACGACTATTCAGGTTCGTGTGTGGAATATGTCTGGCGACGTACCCTCAGGCTTACGGAAAAATATCATCCACACAATTCCGAAGGTATTAAGACAGATAAGTCCGAGAACTACCCCACAATTAGTTTAGCAGCTAATGTATCCGAGTAGCTGACAAGAATAAATGAAAAAGGTGACTGTGAATCTGTTAGATCTCGATGACGAAAGGTAAAGGCATCAGAGAAGTTCTGACGTTGTAGTTGTTAATGGAAGCAAGAAAGAAGAAAAAACAAGACTCGCTCATAGGATTTGTCGACCTACAAAAAGCACCAGACAATGTAAAATGGAGCTAGATATTCGAAATTCTGAGAAATATGGGATTAAGATACAGGGGAAGATAGGTAATATACAATATGTTCAAGAACCAAGAAGGAACTATAAGATTTAATGACCAAGAACGAAGTGCTGGGATTAAAAAGTATTTAAGACGGGGATCTAGTGTTTCTACCCTCCATAGGGGAAGCTCTGCCGGAAATAAAAGAAAGATTCTAAGATGGGAACAAAGTTCAGGGTGGCAGGATTCTTTAATTCACTGAAGACATTGTATCCTCAGCGAAACTGAAACAGAGTTACAGAATCGGTTGAATGGAACAGTCTAATGAGTTCAGAATGTGGAACGAGAGTAAACTGTAAAAAGTCACAAGCAATGACAAGTGTCAGTAATGAGTATAGCGAGAAGCTTAATATCAAAATTAGTGACCACTAACTAGATGAACTCAAAGAATTCTGGTACCTTGTAAGCGAAGAGAACAATAAAGGCAGACTAGTGCAGGCAAAGAAGGTATTCCTGGTCAAGAGAAATCTACTGGTATCGAACATAGGCCTTAATTTCAGGAGAAAATTTCTCTGAATATACGTTTGCAGCACTGTATTCGAAGCGTCTGAGATCTGGTACTACAGCAGAATGTTGAAAATTAGGTTGACAGATGTGATAAGGTATAAGGAGGCTTTCCACAGAGTGGGCGAAGAAAGGAACATACGGAAAACACTGACTAGAAGAGGGGAGCAGGATAAAACATGTGTTACGACACCAGTGAACAACTAGAGGGAGCTGTAGAGAGTAAAAACTGTAGAGGAAGACAGAGATTAGATACATCCAGAAAATAATTGTGGCTGTATGGTGCAGAAAGTACATAATAGTTGTACGTTGTTTGTCCATAGATTGTTTCAGTTCTTCAGTCTCTTTTATATGAGCGCTCGTCGTGCCGCGATATTCAAATGGTTCAAATGGCTCTGAGCACTATGGGACTTAACATCTCAGATCGTAAGTCCCCTAGAACTTAGAACTACTTAATCCTAACTAACCTAAGGACATCACACACATCCATGCCCGAGGCAGGATTCGAACCTGCGACCGTAGCGGTCGCGCGGTTCCAGACTGAAGCGCCTAGAACCGCTCGGCCACGCCACGATATTGCCGGAAACCGGACTGGTATTCATCAATACAATGCTGTCGAAAATGCTGACCCATTGTGGTTATTCCGTCTAAGTCTATGCCAGTAGTTTTATGTCGTTTCTTTCCCGGAATAACTAATTTTCTCAAACATTGTCATTTTGCGGCAGTAAAGCAGGCTGAAGCCCATGATTCCAGTTATCAAACTTGGATTTAAGAACTATTTGACTTCTTTTCTGTCTTGAGCTTCTGCCCCGTATTCATATATATAGCGCCTTGTGCAACGATGAATTACAGACTCTGTTTGTCCTGAGACTAGTCTACTTCCCCTCAAAGTCCTTATCTCACTTTTGAATTTCAGTAGGCGCTCTAGATAGACAGTACTTGTAATTGTACAACATTTGGGCAGCTTTAGTATTACTACGCTTGCTTACACGTTTGTCTTCGCGTTTTCCTCGTGTTTATTCTTGGCGCAGCCTGTAACCATTGTATTCCAGGATACAGACATTAATATATTTTTCGTTCATTGACTTGAAACTTTTCCATTAGTCTGTAGGGTGTACACTGACGAGCCAAAACATTACGACCACCGCCCATCGCGAGGCTGAATGCCTCCTGGCAGTGTTGCGGGCACGTGGCGCATTAAGAAAAGAACGCAAGCGGAAGAGAGACAAATGGGCAGTCATTACAGCGAAGATACGGGCCGGAAATGCGGAACTCCACTGATATAAGCGGTTTTGACAAAGGACACGTTGTTAGGCCCCTGCGGCTTGAAGCCAGAATCTCTGAAACGGCGAAGCTAGTCGCCTGTTGGCGTTATACTGTCATGAACACCCATAGAAAGTAGTTGAAGCATGGAGAAATAACGATTAGGTCGTATGATATTAGGCGACCATGTCTCGTCAAAAAACGTAGAGGTCGGAGGATCCTCCACTGTGTAATCCAGGGTGGGCAGCGATTTGTGGACGGTCTGACGTCAGAATACAATGCTGGTGCAGGCACAAGTATTTCGGAGCAACCGTTCAAACGTCATTGTTGAACACGGAGCTCCACATCGCACGAGCCCCACAAATCCTTTGTTGACCCAACGACATGGTCATTTATGACTGATTTTTCGCCGTGGATCGATAGAAACGCGTCGTTTGTCGAATGAATCGCTTTTGTCATACCAGGTCGATGATTTGGTCCTTACTGGCCTTCATCGAGGCGAATGGCTGCAGGAAACAAGCTGCGCAGTACAGATACAGGCCGGTGAGGGCAGAATCATGCTATGGGGAGATTTAGTTGGGTTTCCATGGGATCAGTGGTGGTAATCTAAGGCATCATAACAGTAGTGAATACATGAATATCATTGCAGACCAGGTCGCTTCATGCTTGAAGAATCCCCCTCCCCCCTCCCACCTCCTCCATCCTCACGCTATGGCGATGATATCTTCTAGCAGGATAACTGTCCATGCTGCAAGGTAGAATCGTGCTACAGTGGTTTGAGGGGCATTATAGTGAACTCACAATGATGTCTTGGTCAGCGAATGGACCTGATCTGTACCCAGTGGAACACATATTGGGTGACAATTGCGTGCCCGTAAACCACCATCCCGAAATTTGCCGGAAACACTTGACCAGTGCGTAGACATTTGGTACCACATACTTCTGGATTCCTGTGAAGGACTTCTAGAATCCGTGCCAAGAAGAATCTCTATTGTAACGAGGAAAGTATTGGCCCCAACACTGATCCTTGTGGGACGCCTGATACTACATTCCTCCATCGTGTTTGAAAAATGGAATAACATGCTATTAAAAAGTTGGTCAAAATGTTTTGACTCATAAATGTACGTTGTAATGTGGCCGCCGCGAGAGGGCTTTGCTGCAATTAATGCTCCTCAGAGACAGTTACATGCAGGGGATTGTGTCTCTTACTCTTTCTGAATAATGATATGCTTATTTGCTTGTTCGGTCAGTAAGTATCTTTAATATCTAGTGTACAGAACCCGTATGCATTATCATACTGTTTTTGTGTGTGAAACGTATTTGTTTAGCATACGCTCATGTTGCAGATACTTCAGTAATTACATTGTAATATAAGCAACCATAATATATTTCTTCAAAGAAGTGGAGTGGTTGTTATGATGAGCAGTTAGATACATAGATTTGCGCCGTAGTCGTTGATTTTGTAATCTCCAGCCGCTGGTGATGAGGTTCAATATTTTAGTTGTAGCCGAAATAAGTTTTTTGAACTGCCGTACTATTTTTTTGTAATTTGTATTAGAAAATGAATTTATGTATGAGTACTATGTTACTTACGTAGACAACCAGAGGTTACACGTTTTTGAGTAATCAGTCTTCTGACTGGTTTGATGCTTTTTTCCGATTGTGATAAGAACAACAGTATCACTGAACTGTTCACAGTAATTCCGTCTCTGCCCCACCTTCCTATTCATAACGAATCCTAATCACGTTTAACCATTTTCTGCTGCTGTTGATATCACCCTAAACTCATCTCACCAGAAATCCTTGCCGTCTTTTCTCCAGTGATCCCTACTATGTCAAAATAGAGCCTTTGCATTTCCCTTTTTAGATTTTCTAGTTTCCCCACCGCGTTCAAGCTTCTGGCCTCGAGTCGTAGAACGTTATCCATTCATTGTTTATTCAGTCTTTTCCTCGTGGAACTGAGCGAGGTGGCGCAGTGGTTAGCACAGTTGGACTCGCATTCGGGAGGACGACGGTTCAATCCCGTCTCCAGTCATCCTGATTTAGGTTTTCCGTGATTTCCCTAAATCGTTTCAGGCAAATGCCGGGATGGTTTCTTTGAAAGGGCACGGCCGATTTCCTTCCCAGTCCTTCCCTAACCCGAGCTTGCGCTCCGTCTCTAATGACCTCGTTGTCGACGGGACGTTAAACACTAACCACCACCACCACCTCGTGGTCAGCTGCCCCTTGGCAGTCCCCTCCTGGAGATCCGAATGGGGGACTAATCTTGAATCCTTTGCAGACGGAGAGATCATTTCGACACTTTTCCAATTACAGGCCACATGTCCTATGGATATATGTTACGTGCCTTTAATACAGCGGTTTTCATTGTCTTCTGCATCCTCATGCCGTTGATCACTGCTGACTGTTTCGCCTTTAGGGGCAGTTTCCCACCCCAAAGGCAAGAGAGTGCCCTCAACCTACGTCCACTCCTTCGCCCTCTTTGACAAGTTCCTTGGGTGACGTCTTACCGGAAGTCCTCGGCCGGCAATGCTGATTATTACTCAAAATTTAAGCGGTGACGGGTTTTCAACCTGGGACCGAGGACGTTTTGATTATTAGTCAAAGACGCTACCCCTATCTTTTTGTTCATCCCATTTTGTTCGTTTTCGTCGTGCGTTTGTTTGGGGCGGACGCACCATGACGTCAGTTTTTTTTTTTTTTTTTCTTTTTTTTTTTTTTTTTTTTTTTTTTTTTTTTTTTTTTTTTTTTTTTTTTTTCTCTCTCTCTACAGAGGGCAGCTAATCCTCTGACAGAACATGCTGAGCTACCGTGGCGGTTTACCCCTGGACAACGGGTGCACTCTGCTGTGTCTTATGATTTTTTTTATCACTGACCAGCCGGCCACGAAATGTCATTCTACGGAGCAAGTAAGTCTTTATACTTGCAAACAGCCAGCCAAATACTTTTTGACAACGAATAATTAACGTAAATTTTGACTGTAACTCTAAATGTATGTTTGACGAGCTGTACCATACACTTGACAACGGCTAAGCATCCGAAACTGTCCGGTAATAAAACAAAGTAAGCAAGAGCTAGTGCAACAGATTAGTCTTTCAAAAGGATTTTACAGTGTAATAATTCTTATGCTTTTGCCGGTAGAGATGGCGGTACTGTAGATGACGGTTTATTCCCGTTGCTACTGATGCTCTTCATCATGTATGACCGGAGTTCAACAGCTCTGCTAAGCTGTACATGGAGACAGATGTGCGCTTGCTGGCAGACTTTTTTGAGAAATTTCATGTGTATATCTGGGCACATGCACAGTGGATCCTGCATTCTGTTACACCATATGGAGGCCTTTGTAGGACGGAATGTTAAAAAAGACACGTATCAACATTAAGCTGTAGACTAATGTTGATGTGCTGCTTTTTTCGGACATAGGATTCATGGGGGACTTTGCTAGTGTATGCACAGGTACCCCAAGATGAATAACCCACAAAACAGCGAGGAGGAGTGTAGACCATCTGACGAATTGAATTATGTCTTTTACTTGGATATAAACTGTCACTACATGCATGTCACCCAACACTCTCTGTCTTTTGGAGGGTTATGATGGCTGGCCAAAGATAAAATCATCAGACTGAAAGAAAATATCCAAGATTTGGGTGCTGATGCTGGTGTGGGATATGTCCTGGAGGCATAACAGGAATGGCCCAGCCATTTGTGTCACACTCACAGTGATTTGCCAGCGTGTCCAGACTGCCTAATCCTACAAAATGATCCTATCCCAAAGCTGATGACAATGGTGGGGAATAACCAGAGATACATTCTACACGTCGTGGGATGCTGGGGTTATAGGGGCACATGATGATTTCATGGTCTTGGTAGAATTGTCCAGATGTAATGATGAATTCTAGGAAAACTGTTGCTGACATCAATGAATTCCTGTCCAGAAGTCCCAGTGATTCTCTATTTGCGATTACTGTAGGAGAGGGTAAAATATCCCCCTGAACGCGCTAAAAGCTCCATATGAGTATTTACCTCGTCCCGTGTTACTAGAATAATTTTCTTCTGTGATCAATTGCAATTACGAAATACAAATGGAAGGCGCATAGTCAAAATTTGACTTTCTGTCCGCACAGAGTTCGTTGGACATGGAACACTGGCACACTTGGGAATGCAATAGTATCGAACGGTTACCGCTAGTGTAGTTGCTCTTCGTAAGTGCAGTCCCTTACGAGCAAATCAGTTACGTCCTTAGCTGTGGTTGCTCGTATTTCAGGCACTTAGGCTGAGCTCGATGTAGTCACAAGGTTAAGTCGCGCATGTCTGCTCTCATGCCCCACATATATTTCGCTGCAGATAATAACCCGTAACTGTGATCCTGCAGTCAAATAGTCTGTGCATTGGCTAGATTTGCGAGTTAACAAGGAAAGTTAAAGAATAATTTAATAACAAGGGTTCCATTCTAACGCCTGTATTTGATGTACACGACAGGCAATTACGTTGAATAATATTTACTCAAAAAACTACATCTCAAATCAACGGGAAGTGGTCGTACAATATTCATTTCAAATACAGACAATGCCGGCCGGAGTGGCCGAGCGGTTCTAGGCACTGCAGTCTGGAGCCGCGCGACCGCTACGGTCGCAGGTTCGAATCCTGCCTCACGCATGCATGTGTGTGATGTCCTTAGGTTAGTTAGGTTTAAGTAGTTCTCAGTCCTAGGGGACTGATGACCTCAGCTGTTAAGTCCCATAGTGCTCAGAGTCATTTTTTGAATACAGACAATAGTATCCTTATCAAATGCAGTAAAGTTAAGTTGAGAGCGTTACGAGAGTGGTAGCAAAATCCCCAAACTAAATAGTTATCAAAGACTCATGAAAATTAAGTCCATTTGGTGATCGCAGTACACGAACAATTGAAGAGCTCAAAATAGATCAGAGTACAACAAATTGTTGTTGTGGTCTTCAGTCCTGAGACTGTTTTGATGCAGCTCTCCATGCTACTCTATCCTGTGCAAGCTTATTCATCTCCCAGTACTTACTGCAACCCACATCCTTCTCAATCTGCTTAGTGTACTCATCTCTTGGTCTCCCTCTACGATTTTTACCCTCCTCGCTGCCCTCCAATGCTAAATTTGTGATCCCTTGATGCCTCAGAACATGTCCTACCAACTGGTTCCTTCTTCTTGTCAAGTTGTGCCACAAACTCCTCTTCTCCCCAATTCTATTCAATACCTCCTCATTAGTTATGTGATCTACCCATCTAATCTTCAGCATTCTTCTGTAGCACCACATTTCGAAAGCTTCTATTCTCTTCTTCTCTTAACTATTTATCGTCCACGTTTCACTTCCATGCATGGCTATACTCCATACAAATACTTTCAGAAACGACTTCCTGACATTTAAATCTCGACGTTAACAATTTTTTTCTTCAGAAACGCTTTCCTTGCCATTGCCAGTCTACATTTTATATCCTCTCTACTACGCAATCATCAGTTATTTTGCTCCCCAAATAGCAAGACTCCTTTACAACTGTAAGTATCTCATTTCCTAATGTAATTCCCACATCATCGCCCGACTTAATTCGACTACATTCCATTATCCTCGTTTTGCTTTTGTTGATGTTCATCTTATATCTTAATTTCAAGACAGCGTCCATTCCGATCAACTGCTCTTCCAAGTCCTTTGCTGTCTCTGACAGAATTACAATGTCCTCGGCGAACCTCAAAGTTTTTAATTCATCTCCATGGACTTTAATACTTACTCCGAAATTTTCTTTTGTTTCCTTTACTGCTTGCTCAATATACAGATTGAATAACATCGGGGATAAGGTACAACCCTGTCTCACTCCCTTACTAACCACTGCTTCCCTTTCATGCCCTTCGACTCTTATAACTGCCATCTGGTTTCTGTACAAATTGTAAATAGCCTTTCGCTCCTTGTATCTTACCCCTGCCACCTTTAGAAATTGAAAGAGAGTATTCCAGTCAACATTGTCAAAAGCTTTCTCTAAGTCTACAAATGCTAGAAACGTAGATTTGCCTTTCCTTAATCTTCCTTCTAAGATAAGTCTTAAGGTCAGTATTGCCTCACGTGTTCCAGTATTTCTACGGAATCCAAACTGATCTTCCCCGAGGTCGGCTTCTACTAGTTTCTCCATTCGTCTGTAAAGAATTCGTGTTAGTATTTTGCAGCTGTGGCTTATTAAACTGATTGTTCGGCAATTTTCACATCTGTCAACATCTGCTTTCTTTGGGATTGGAATTATTATATTCTTCTTGAGTCTGAGGGTATTTCGCCTGTTTCATACATCTTGCTCACCAGATGGTAGAGTTTTATCAGGACTGACTCTCCCAAGGCTGTCAGTAGTTCAAATGGGATGTTGTCTACTCCAGGGGCCTTGTTTCGACTCAGGTCCTTCAGTGCTCTGTCGAATTCTTCACGCAGTATATCTCCCATTTCATCTTCATCTACATCCTCTTCCATTTCCATAATATTGTCCTCAAGTACATCGCCCTTGTATAGACCCTCTATATACTCCTTCCACCTTCCAGCTTTCCCTTCTTTGCTTAGAATTGGGTTTCCATCTGAGCTCTTGATGTTCATACAAGTTGTTCTCTTTTCTCCAAAGGTCTCTTTAATTTTCCTGTAGGCAGTATCTATCTTAACCCTAGTGAGATAAGCCTCTACATTCTTATATTTGTCCTCTAGCCATCCCTGCTTAGCCATTTTGCACTTCCTGTCGATCTCATTTTTGAGACGTTTGTATTCCTTTTTTCCTGCTTCATTTACTGGATTTTTATATTTTCTCCTTTCATCAATTAAATTCAATATTTCTTCTGTTACCCAAGGATTTCTACTAGCCCTCGTCTTTTTACCTACTTGATCCTCTGCTGCCTTCACTACTTCATCCCTCAAAGCTGTCCATTCTTCTTCTACTGTATTTCTTTCCCCCATTCCTGCCAATTTTTCCCTTATGCTCTCCCTGAAACTCTATACAACCTCCATTTCTTTCAGTTTATGTGTATGCTCCATCCTTCATACATCTTGACCACTTTTCACACTAAATTGATATATTACAAAAATAATTAGATGACGAAATGTTGTAAATATTCCGTCACAGATCATTCACAATAATCACAAATAAATAAGCTAGTATTCTTGCGCAATTGCACTCACGTTAAATGACAACGAGTTGTTATTAAACATTATTTAAGCAATTTTTTGTGATTTCTTGACAGAAGCGTCTTTTGATTCTCTTTTCAATTGTGTTGTTCACTAACAAACGTGATTGACGACTTTTAAATTAGCACAGTTATTTTAATAGCACTTTCAATCAACAGTTAAATAAATTTACTGGCAATGTAGTGAACTGTTCATTAAAAAAATATGCAAGTATGACAAAATAGGAAGCATTCTTGCGTACTCATTGTCTGTGTAAATGTCGAGAATACGATTTTCTGAGAAACATTTGCGTTACAAAAAAGTTATAAACGACTTCATGAGTCAATATATAAAATAGATCCAGATGAATGGCTTTCAGGAGCGATAGCTTTCATTCAGTGGTGTCATCTGTTGTATGGTTTGTTGAAATCGCATAAAGCGATTAAAAGTTGTTAATTCAGAGGTTCATTATGAAAATGTTTGTTCATTGTGAAATATTAGCATCTGTAGTTTAAAATATATTGAAACATAGTTGTGTCATTGAATGTACCTCCTATTTTTGAATTCACAGATGTGCTCAGATTTGCACTAATACTATAATTTATTGTCGAATCTCAAGTAACAGTCAATTAGCTATCTTTAAGATTCTCTGAGATTCCTCCATTTCTTGGTTCATCTCCTGCACAAAGGACCAAGCTTCGGGATTTTCCCCACTTCCGGCGATGCAGCTAGTCTTTGCACCTGGACTCGCTCATACCAGTCACCTAGCCGGAAGCCGGGACTGCCGCAGTGCGTCCTGACACCTGGGCCCGCTGGTATTCAGATGTACAACAAAGTCATCTCACCTCGTACCAATAGTGGGCGGCCTCTTTTTTTTTTCGAATACGCGGGATTAGCATTGTGCCGTCTCGCTTAGTATCACAATTCAAAGACATTTATTACTAGAATAATTTTTTAACGAGGTTAGAAGAATGCTGCTGTTAAACGTTGAAACTTCCGCTTTGTATGTAAAGAATAACAGTGCTGGAAAAACTCTTACGTTGTTTGATTTTCAAACAGCTGAGCAAAACTGAATGTACTCAGACAGTTCTGTCTTTACTTATTCTGATCATCACTAAACTGAAACACTATATTTTTAGCGCAACGCAATCTGGCTTTCAATAATTCCTACAAAAGAATGGCAATGACTAACAATAATCTATACCTTTCATGAATCACTTACCTCACAAAATTCTTCGTTACTCGAACTACTGCAATACAGTCAATGCCAATACTGCCAGCTAAATACAACAAAATATAACAGTTTAACTACTGAAGGCATTAACTACTGATAGGCATAGTTAGCAAATGAAAGATTTTGATAGAGAACAAACAATGTATTTACCTTAATATATATAATTAAACAAATTTCCTTTTTTCTAACGGACACACGTCCAGATCGTCCGGTCACCTCCAACTGCCTAACGCTAGGCGCTGTTGTCCACATTAAACTGCCCAACACTACACTACACTAGCGAATATTCCAACAATGAGTCCAACCAGCCACAGACTGCACACAGCGAAGTCAGCGATTTTCATACAGAGCGCTACATGGCATCACCAACATAAAAACCTGAACAGCCTACTCACAACTTGAAAAGAGACTCTCCTGAAGAAACAGTGGGTAATATTTATGATATTTTTATCGAAAACTTTCACAATAAAATTCATGACATTGTTGAGGCGATAGCCATATCATATGAATGAATTCTGTGGATAAAGATTGCCTCATAGGTTAGGTCCACGCCGAAAACTCTCGAGGTATGATATTTCAGAATCGAATCTAGACAAACCGAAGCCTATTCCAAAGAACTTCTCATGTCGACGTACAGTTAGATATATTATGAATTCTGGAGACAAAACTGCAACGTAATAGTCGGTTGACGAAGGTGAAAATGAAATGATCGTACGGCATTTATTGGCCGGGATAACCCATTCGCGGTTCGGCCGCTGTATTGTAAGTCTTTTTAGTTGACGCCACTTCTGCGACTTGCGCGTCAGTTATGATGAAAATTATGATGAAGGACATACAACACACAGTACTCTGTCAGGAATTGAACCCGGGTCCCCTTGCCTCGTAGGCGGTAACGCTACCGCTGCGCTACGAAGGTGAAACTGCACCGAAGAAAGTGAAAACGGTTTCTCAGTGGAAAAAGCAACTACGGTTTTTTTTTATGTGAAGGAGGAGGGAGGGCAGAAGGCGGAGATATCTCAGGAGTTATAATGATGATTTCTAAAATGGAGCATCACTGATCAGTTCTTATTATCGAACGTTATTAGACTGTCTGTAAAGTAAATTACACTATAAACGACGAAGATCAGTGCATGAAAAGTCGTCCTTGTATCAAGACAATGGACCTGTTTACCGTGGCTCATTGTGGAGAAGCAGTACACGAACTGGTCTCCAAACTAATCCCCCACAACCATTATTGAATGCTTTGAGTTTTCTATTTACTAATCTGAAATAATGCCTTCAAGAAATTTTCGTCTAATTAAAAATTATTATCTGAAAGAATAAAAACTTGTAACATTGTTAGAAGAAAAGTTACAATTTCAGTGCAGACCATGATGATTTTTTTTTCCTGCAGTACCACCGTAAAGTGAGACAAGAAGAGCATAAAGAAGATAGAAAATGCAGTACATCCAAATGTACTGAGGCCAGTAAAGTGACGGAAGACAGATACAGTTTTTCAAATACTACATTCTTCGCAGTCGTCTTTGCTCGTTCTTATTTTTAGGCACTTACATAATCGGACACCTCGTAGATCTCAAAACTC
Source organism: Schistocerca gregaria (assembly GCF_023897955.1). NCBI lineage: Eukaryota > Metazoa > Arthropoda > Insecta > Orthoptera > Acrididae > Schistocerca > Schistocerca gregaria. The sequence goes on from NC_064922.1 coordinate 429,210,380, forward strand.
ACGAATCGTGAGAAAACAAAACAACTTACGCAACTTCACAGAGAGCACATTGTCTTACACGAATGTGGGAGTTTGCCTCATTCACTGGATCTACATCATACGTTACTTAAGTTCACCGCAAACAGAATTATCAAATAAGACAACGCCAAGGCTGAAAATCGCATGTTTGTAAAGACCAAAATCCCTGTGGAGTTATGGACGTGCCTCTGGCGCTAGAGAATTTAGCTCACTGGCAGCTTGGCGCACATCTCTCTTTCTGCTCTCTTTATTCTGCCGTGCGCTCTACATTTGATGACACTGCAACTGGGCATAATTCCGGGATTTCTTTCCATACGACTACGAAGATATCAGTCATCTGATTTATCTGCTATCATTCACATGTAAGGTACAATATATAGGGCATCAAAGTCGGAGCAATGTTCCTGCTTTAATTAGGAAAAATAATGAATTAATTTAGACACTTTACTTGCGCTCAAGTTCCTCGAGTCTTCCTTCAGTGTTTGAGAGGGTCATCGATTACAAACACAGGTGAGCCAAAACGTTATAACCATTACAGTAACGGAATTTCAGGTTCTCTTCCCGTGGTTGCGGAAAATAATAAAGAATTATAAAGAGACCGACCAATGTCAGTACACAATTTTTGTTTTGTTTAATTCCCAAACATGTTTCACAGTAGTTGTGGCAGCTTCAATGAGTTTTTCTCTTTTTATTACTAAATACATACAAACTAATTTTATGTAGCCGGCCACGGTGGTCTAACGGTTCTAGGCGCTCAGTCCGGAACCGGGCGACTGCTACGGTCGCAGGTTCGAATCATGCCTCGGGCATGGATGTGTATGATGTCCTTAGGTTAGTTAGGTTTAAGTAGTTCTAAGTTCTAGGGGACTGATGACCACAGATGTTAAGTCCCATAATGCTCAGAGCCATTTGAACCATAATTTTATGTAGCTGAGGAATGTGTTGACGCCGCACATTTTCGTTGTGTACATTACATACGTACAGACACCGTGTGGCTGCCAAAAGAAATCATCCACAAATCTATATGAATACAATATTTCGTCTGCAACACAGGGCTGGAAGGGTAAAGTCTAAACTGATATTTTGCTGAGTACATAACCTCTAAACTATTCCGATAAGGAAAGGTGGTATGCACCCCTTTTGACGCTTGCTATTGCCACTGTTGTCCTATCTTGAGCTGTACTTGAATTACTTTCCTGGTAAATGTGTTACTACTGACACTATTTTATGTTTAAAGTGACCTGGAAAATTCCATGATCTTTCTTTTGGGAAACTTGTTGGGATGGTTTGCTGTTGTGAATTTATAACGGTGTATATTTACGTATTCACGTGCTCACTGCAAATTCTGGATGTTACAATTCGTTGCTATGACATACAAGCACTTTTCACTGCACATATACGTTTCAGGTACGCTGTTGACATTCGTGTGTTTTACTGTTTTGTTTTGATTGGCGCCGGTGGAGTTCGGATTTGTTCGGTTATTTTTCTCATTTCGAATGTGTGTGTGTGTGTGTGTGTGTGTGTGTGTGGGTGGGTGGGTGTGTGCAATAATGTTTTGTTGCAGAGTGCTCTTTGGTCAATGATGAAATTTTTGCACTGTATGACAACTTTTTCGATGTGATAATTGTCTTTCATTGTTTATAATGATGCACGTGGTACCTTGTATTTTAAGACCTGAATTTTGGTTTTTATACGACTGGTACGTGGATTCCCTTATTCGTACCACACCTAACCACCATATCATAGATACCATAAAAGAGGAAGCGGGATGGTAGCCACAATTTATAATTAAGACAGTTTATTGACATTACACTTTTTAAAGGATTTGACAATTACAAATCGTGGACGAGCCACTAGATAAAGCCTTACAAATACAGTTAGAAGCCCAACGTACTCAGCACTCAAATAAACAGTCCCTTAAGAGAAAGTTATAAAAAACTTAATGTTCCAGGCATTTATAGAAACCTTAAGCATAGCATTTATCAATTACTTCACATAGCCACTTCATGAAACCAGTTATTACATTAAGATAGTCACTAAAATACCCTTATCAGTTTAGTATTTAAATCCGTTAAAGAAGCGCTTGTTAAAAGGTTAATTACAAACTTAACGTTGCCGGGCACTAATACCGCGCCCCTTTATTTTCCCTTATTAAGAAAACAGTATTACCGACAAACTTCAGAAATTCAAACTCCCATATAGGATTTCTCTCAAAATACATATACTGAAAACAGTAACCAATAAAGGGTGACTTAATGACACGTCAACACTAGTGCCAATCTAAGATCCAATTACATAACATGATAGAACCATTTACATAAAAAAAACTACAACAGAAACACTGATCTTTAAAATGAATGTTCAAGTGCTCAGACATGTTAATAAAAGACCACTAGAAAGAGCTGCGCAAGGAACTCAGCAGATGCTATGCAATTTAAAGTTTACCCAGTCGCCATTCGCTAATATTTAAGGAAACAGATTACACACAATATACGGTAGATATATTTCTATATCTACCAGCTTAACCCGCCTTGGCGGAAGGAAGATAAAATACTAAACTTTGGAAGGCGGTATGTGAACAACTCCCGGTAGTGGCCAGTTTCTTAAACACTGCCAGGCCTAGAACTCGGATGACATTTCCCTCCCTGCCAAAGGTTTTTGCGCGAATCACAAAGACTTTCTAATATCTCTGAAACATAGAAACACTCGGCAGAACCTTGACTCGATATATGGGTAAGCATGTAAAGGAACACGTTACACTACTGACAAATTCGCAACTTTGACCTTAAGCATTTTACACATGGACAACTGTATTTATAGAGTGCCGGCTTTGAAACCGCAAACATAAAATCATTTCATTACAAGAAACACAGAACACTAGTAAAACTTCCGTGAAACCTTTCAAATAACGGCTACCAATTAACTAGGCCAACTGAACTGTTCCACACCATCTTAAAGTTCGACTACGAAAGTCTCACCATAATAATAAAACTTAAATGCCTCTGAGTGCGTCGGTCAACAAAGCACAATTACGACCACTTACTCATATCACGTACACAATACGAAGCAGCGGGTTGCACAGCTTCACCGATTCGCTTCAAATTTTGTTCCCAGCCAAGTCACAGAACTTATATCTCCAAGCTGCACATGTCACCAAAACGCCCGACTTATTTCACACCACAACATGTAACGGTCATCACGCTCATTCGGCAGCTATTGACACTCGTCTCCCAGCGAATGTCTCGAGATCACGAGGGTTACCCGCCGAAGGCTAACAACCAACTCGGTTCGCCCGCCAACCCGGAAGATAAAACACGCGAAAAGCAAAGTTAGCTTAGCTCAACCACAATCGATCTCAACGATACATGAACAAAATAACACTGGCCACGGCTCACCGACATTTGCAGACCACCTCATCGGAAACAACTAACAACCTAGTGGTATTGAAACACTTTCTGATCTTAAAACACAGTAACCATCTGCACTATTTACTAACAACACAATAAAATTATTTATTAGGGACATTCACCCGAGCTTGCTTGGGATTTAAGTAATCGAAGATACCTTGGTAGCTGTGGACTCCGTGAATATTATTACGGACGACCTATGTTCTGTCATGGTTGATAAGTTTCCCGATGGCGATGACTTCTTCCAGCAGACCGAGCGAGATGACGCAGTGGTTAGCACACTGGACTCGCATTCGGGGGGACGACGGTTCAATCCCGCGTCCACCCATCATGTTTTGGGTTTTCCATGATTTCCCTAGATCACTTCAGGCAAATGCGGCGTTGGTTCCTTTGAAAGGGCAAGGCCGATTTCCTTCCCTAATCCGAGCTTGTGCTCCGACTCTAATAACCTCGTTGACGATGAGACGTTAAACACTACTCTCTCCTCCTCTCCACTCCTTCCAGCAGCATAAATATGGGTGTCATCGTACTACAGTGGTTTGAGAGGCACAATAGTTAATGTCTTCGCCAGCAAATTTGCCTGATCTGATCTCACGAGGACACTACCGCCTTCAAACTATTAGACCGAAATTTACCGAAACTGTGTGACCTGTGGATTGATATCTGGTCACATACTTCCGGAATCTTACCAAGGACTTGTCGAAACCATAGCACGCAGAATCGCTGTTATATTGTGTTCCAGAGGTGGACTTACAAGTTATAATAAGGTAGTCACAATCTTTCGTATCATCTGTGAAGGAGTTTTCTTGTTGTTTCAGCACCTACTGGGTTCTCCTTCTGACTCGAGATTCTGTTTGCATTACGATCTACGGTCTCATTTCACAATCGAAATTATCCAGCGTTAGGTTACTGGAATCGTATTTGAGAGTACAGTGGTGCATATACTGTTCCTGCCATCCACAGTTCGATTCTCCGCAATTTGCCTAAATCTCTTAAGCTGAATGTCTGGGTGGTGCCTTTAAAAGATTTCCATCTCCATTCTTCCACAATTCGAGTTTGCGCTCTGTCCCCTGACGATATCGTCGTCGACGGGACGTGAAACCTTTATCTTACTTTCTTCCTCATTTCGTGTTACACTTCAGTCTGCCAATAACAGGTCTGAAACATTTTGAAAGGTAACTATTATGACCAGACAAGACTACAATTCTTTGATTGCTCCGAGAGATGGTCCATCTGAAGTACAATATATGAACTATTAGTTCACTTTATTACAAGAACGATAAAAAGATTTACTTAACTTGACACAATCCTTTGCCACAAATGTTGCTGATTTTAAGCATGGCTTGATGCATATATTAACAAATCCTTCCCTTGAACTACAGTGTTCAACGTTGACATAGGCACATTTCCGTCTGAGACTTGAATAACTCTTTAGTCCTACCCAATGATGTTAAGTACTTCAGCTGAGTAACGAAGTGGGGCAGAGACACTTAGATGCTCATTTCTAAATTGACATCCATGTGAGCGCGCTGGTTTACTGAGAGAGGGGGCGTGTCTTCTTCAGCCTCTCCCATTCGGCGTTGCAGATTGCTGTGCGACATCGCTAATGTCTTTGAAATTGAGGTGCGTTGCCGACTTTGGTGTATGTAGGATGAAAAGATGCGTGAATGTCTTTATCTTTATACTATATACCTCTTTACTTCTGTATGCATCGTCTTTGGTTTGAAGCTGGCACAGTACTTACAGTAGAATACCCTTGGCTTCCCTCTGACAACCATGCCTCCATCCTTGCTACCCTTCCTGTTTTCCTTTCCCTGTTGCTTCATAACCTGGGTTGTGAGTCACTGAATCTACTTTCCCTTCTTCCCTTTCTTTCCCCTCTCTCCTCCCTGATGAAGGAACATTTGTTCCGAAAGCTAGGAACGTAAATTTTCTGTTCTGATTTTTGTGTATCTATCGGCTGTACTGAGCTAAGTACTGGCCAGCCCCTCTATCTCTTTGTTAGTATTTGTTTCACATCTTTATATGAGATTTTCCATTAATCATTCACTTCTATTTAATACAGTTTGTTATTTGCACGTCGAAGCCTGCACCAGCATAGAAGACGCGAAGTAAGACTAAAATCACATAGTGAATTTAACTGTAATACTGATACAATCTACAGGAATTTTGTGGAACCCACTGCGGAACTGACGCCATTCTTTTATTTTCGTATTCAACTTAACGATATCCGCTTTAAGACTGCGAGAATAAGATAAATCGTCAGATGATCTGAAATAACTCTTTGTAATTTTCGATTCAACACAAATGGTTTACTGCATCATTAACTTGTAATCTTGACCTATAAGCGTGTTTAGAAAATATAAATAAGCTTGATACACATCCAGTTAGAAGGAAGTGAGTCAGCTTCAGTGCGTAACCCAGAGTGGATATGAGCGAGCGAGAGACCGCCTGTGGTGTCTCCTCTCTCATTGTCGCATTGCACGTTTTCCGTGAACAGTAGCGGAGGCTTACGTCCACGCGGCATTCATTTCGCGGTGATAGCCAGCAACGTTGCCATTCTTCTCCTGTTTACTCGCCACAAAGCCGCTAAGCTGCCAGATATGAGCATCAAGCAGAACAAAAGATTTTATGGCAGCCACTATTCTGGCTAGGATGCTCTTCGACGCATGGTGCACTGCACCGTTCTAGCAGAAAAATCTCGCATATTTCTCAGTAAGGGACTTACGTCTGTTAAAATAAATGCTGACTTACAGCCTTGTTCATACAAGAATTTGTGGAATACTTGGATAGAGACGAAACTGTGATACTAGCCGACAGCTTCACCAGAGACTTCTTGACCATATGACACACATAAACAACATGGCGACTGAGACTTTATATAAATGGCGATGTTTTTTCTTTAGATAGGACAGTAAATATTCATTAATAAGTTCTCAGAATGTTCCAGTTAGCTCAGAGTTTACTTTCTGCCAGAGATTCTAACAGTCTGAGGTGTTGAAATTTTATACTAGCACTTGAAACTCTATATCAACACAGTTAACTTTTGCAAATATTCACACTAAAGAATCAGTTAATTTCACCTTTTACTTTTCACTTGATAATTACATTTTACGTCAAGTATCAAAATCTTCAGTTCTAATCAGTAAAGAATCTATCCTTCTCTCTCTTTAAATAAATTCAGGTGTCTGGAATTAGATCTTTGGATGAAAATTACGTGACTTGGCGCTGTTAACACTTTTGTACAATGATGGATACACTTTGTAATATAACTTGGTGTATTTTCAGTAGCCAACTTCACTCTCCACAACACACAATATTAGCAATCGCAACAGAAGTTATAACAGCAATCACAGAGCAAGAATCGGAACAGGAATTGGGATAGTAATAGGAACAGCAATGAGCTAAAGTGATGGTGACTTGAATACATAGACAAAAACAAACTGCAGCACTACAGCTTTTTTCTCTTAGTAATTTTGTTTTATTTCAATTAATATTTTTAACTAAACATTTCGAATAATGCTAGTCAAAGGATAAAGAAACAACAATACTGACGGAAATGCGAGACTGGTTATACTACGTCAGTAAAAAAAAGCCCGAATTATAACTACTATGATCAGTCAGGTAATGGGAAGAAATCGCATCGAGTATTATAAATAAGACATCTAAAGCTGTAGTAGAGAACAAAACACACAGCACGAACTACATATGATTTAACTCATTATCTGGAAATACCATTCAGATAAGTAGCTCAAGTGGAGACTGCGATACGCTATGATAAATACACACCGCCTGATCAAAAATATACAGACACATATAAGTGGACATTAATATGGGCTGCGTTCACGCTTGGTCTATATGTTGGCTTGAACGCCTCTAGGGACACTTTCAATCAAGTGTCTGAATGTCTTTGGAGGAATGGCTGCACACTTTTCTTCAAGAGCCAGGACAGCGACGTAGTGATGTAAGGAGGGGCTGGAGCGAAATCGACGTCTCAACTCGTTCCACAAGTGTTCCATCGGTTTCAGGTCTGTACTCTGGGCAGGATGGTCTATTTCTGGAATGTAATTGCCCCCAAACCAGTGCCTCACAGATTTTGCTTGATGTTATTATATTCGCATTGCCATGCCGATCTCTGCAATCATCGTATTCGAATTATTCTTCTAACTGTACGCAATACACAATGCTGTAAAATGTGTTTATACCATTCTGCACTTACTGTTTCCCTAAGAGCAATAACTACGAAAACACCCCCATATGGTAACAGCACTTCCTCCGTACTTTAATGCTGGCATTACTAACACTCTCCAAGCTTTCACCAAACCCAAACCTTTCCATCGCATTGCCACCGGGTATAGCGTGATTTATCACTCCAGATCTCTCCTTTCCAGTCATCCACTACCCAGTGGGGTTACTGTTTACGCCGCCTCCAAGTCTCTTAGCACAGGTCTCTTAGCACAGGCTTTAGAACCGTGTGGTTTACGAAGAGATGCTCGACCACTGTATCCCATTCTTTTTATTTCCCTACGCATAGTCATTGTGTCAGCTGGCCTTCTGGTAGCACTTTCGAATTCAAGAGTGATTCCTTACGCTGATTTCACGTGATTTTGCGCAACCAGTCCCCACAATGCTCGACGATCCATATCTGGTCTAGGTTAAGCTGTACGACACTGCAGAGCCTGTGTTATTCCAAGGTATGATGCAATGTTCATTCGGACATGCATGCATGTGGCGCCCAGACTGTGTCAATCAGAACAGTAACTCTGCCGCTACCGGATTGCAAACAACGGACCACTGCCTATCTTCCCAGCCAGTTGCCCATCCCTGATCTTCAGCGTCGGTCCAGATTTCAACTCCTTGCAACGTTCTCAGTTGGGGTGAGACCCGGCGAACTTGCTGCTAAAGGTAGGGTTTGGTATGCACAACTTTCCTGATGATCGCCGTGATGAGACGGACCAGGGATAAAGATGTATAAGGCAAGGTCATCAAAGGGGGAGCACGAAGACGCGTGCGGGAGCGCATTAACTTGTTGAATTGTAAGTCCGGGGTGGCTTGCCATAAGGGCAACACAATGACGACTAGAATGTCGTCGACGTACCACTGTGCTAAGGGTGCCACGGCTGTCAACCAAATGGGTGCGCTATGGAAAAGAAAATGTACGCCAGACCATCGCTCCTGGCAGTCGAGCTGTATGGCGGGTGACAGTCAGTTTGATACCCCACCTCTGTCTCGGGTTTCTCCAGACACATCTTCGGCCTGGAATCTCTTTGGATAGAGTAGTATTTTGTTCAGCGAAGAGTCCCGCTTCGAGTTGATCCCCGACATTTTGCAAACACATTTCCACAATTCATCATAAAAGAACATTATTCAACTCAATAGTAAAAAAAAGAAAATCCATAAATGTAACAACAAGCACAGCCTTCAGCCGTCTGAACTGATCAACCACCATTACCTCAAATACCAGTGAGACTATTAGACAGTAAAAACGATAAAAAAGTAGCCATATTAACTATCACTCTTCTTTCAAAACGATGAATGAATTATACTTCTGCTTCAGTGGCATTGATATAACCAGCCGAATGGTGCCTTGGAATAGTAATATCAAATGAGCAGGATAACAAATCAGGTACTACTGTAACAGACAGAAAGCAACAGAATTAAAAACAATATTTAGACCGTTAAAAATATCAATTTAAACAAAAATCAAATCTGGCCACTAAAGGCACCGGATATGCACAGACATACTTGGTCAACACTATAAAACATTTAACTGCGGCAGTATACAAAAATTGTTGTGATTTAATGCTTTGGCATTTCCGAAATCTACATAACCCAAATCTGAAAAACAATAATAATGATAAAAGGAAAAACAGCCGAAAAATAAAATAAAAAAGAATCACAGTATTCAACCGCTATCATATGATTAAGATAAGTATCAGTACGTGTTATCACTCAGAAGAAATGAAGCTGGTAAACACAAACGTAAAATGTCCACCGTGGCTGACAGCAATACGTTGAAGTTCAATGGCAATCTCCGGCGAGATGCGAAAGGACAATGTTTATCGTAAGGTACTCTGTGGCCGTCCTCGAATTACGATTTCATAGCCACCGGTTCGTATGCCAACCCGGATCACTTCCTTCTTAAGGCTCTTCTCGAAGTTAACAGCTAGTCCTAGACTGCAGGAAACAAAGGGCCCAATTAGATGCCTCCCGCTCGGCCACAACAGCGAGCAGTAAGATCAAGTAGCAGATCTAACCCATGAGCAGAGACGCTGTCCGCACTTCCTCCAGCACATGACCGCCCTGGCAATCCCGAAAGGTCTGATCATACCAGCATACGCCGGTCGCCCCCCCCCCCCCCTCCCCGAGCAAGGAAGGTAAACACGTACTGCTGCCTGAACACCCGGAGGAAGTACATGACAACGTGAACAGAAAGTCAAGAAGTCCTCACTGAAATAGAAGAGGGCATGAAAAGTGCACCATAAGTCATAAGAAAAGCAGTACGGAATTGACAAGTAAAGAAGTTGTGAAACCGAAAAAGAAAGTTCCTGGTTCCTCCGTACTGGAGCACTACATGCCCTTCATATGAACACTTGTGGGCGTGTGACTTTGCGAAGGAAAACAGTGCCCATGCTTGTAAAACCGCGGTCATGAATGCACTCTCTGCCGGCAGCGCATCGGGTGCCTCCTGTGATAGCTGCCAGAGATTCTGTGATCAAACAGGCGGCCTGTATGGATCTTGTTCGGAATATTTACTAACAGAAAGGCGAAGTGCGGAACCGTTTGTGGCTTGCAGGCGTCTGTGCTGGTTCCGGCAGACGACTCCAGAAACTTGGCCACCTGCTGTCGTGGGTGTATGGCTGGTTGCGAGTAGCTGAGCGAAGCCATCCTGATGGAAAGTGATGACACAGCCTTCTTTCCTCTCCACCCGGCTCCACAAAAAGATGGGACGCTATCGGGAGGCGTAAGGCGAAGAGTCGCCTCAGCATCTGCCCAGAGGCAGCAACTCGGGACGTCAGAGAAACTGTCCAGTGACTGTGTCCGTACGCTGGGATCCTGGTTCCATCCGAGGGACAGTCGAGAAGCGAACCGTCTGAATCTGCAAGGATGATAAAGGTAGTATCAGATATTTCGCACCCGGAGGACTGATAGTGGTGCGAGAGCATCGAAGAAATATGTATAGACCGCCCAGAGCGCAGAGAGTGGTGCGAGAGTACCCTGTAATGAGCACGGTAAATTGTACCCGGCAGTAGTTCGAGAGCACCTAAAAGGTAATAAACGCTGCGCCATGTAGAGGAAGGGGGGGGGGGGGTGGCTTATATGAGTGCGAGAGCTTCTGAAAAGTAAAAGTGTTGTACTTGGAAGACGTACATGAGTGCAGGACCACTTGAGAAATAGGAAGAAATAGGAAAACAACTGTGTTTATTAGGCACAGAAAGGGAATTTAGGAATCATGTGCGTCCATTAATCACAGGAAAGATATCTGTGTGCACGATGTAGCACAGAAAAGAGTTAGAAACTGCGTTTGCGGATTATAAATAGGAAAAGACAGTGAAAATTCAGTGCATGGATTAGGCATCGACAGTGAATTCGGAAAAGGTATGCCTACACCTGACACTGGATGGAGATGTGACAAGGAGGGAGGACTGACAAGAAAATATGACACTTCGGTAGCGACGCCTCCAATGACTGAGCGTGCGTCACAGCACGAGAAAATCCAGGAAAAAGAATAGGAATGGGATTAGACAATGAGAAAGGAAAGAGACTCGAACGCAGAGGCTCGTTGGTGGGAGTCGCCGGACTACCCCTGCGTACTCAGGTGCAATTCCAAGAGTGAACAGCATGGTTCCAACGGTTCGGTGGTGTGCCACTAGTGGGAAGCTGCAGCGCACGCTGGCGCCGAATCCCCAAAACGTGGCCACAACTCTGAAAACCGAATTTTCGATTCTGGGAATTTGGATGGTTGGGTTGGTTAGGGGAAGGATCCATGCATATCACCCCAAAAGGATAGGTCTCTACTTTCGATACCTGTCGAATTACGTCGGTTCTTGCGACCTTCGTCGAGAGCATATACTTTGCTGTGACAACTAGACAAATTTACGCTCGGTTTGTGAGTGGATATGTACGTAGTGAAGTGAAGAAGTTCAAATTGTACAAGATTGAAACGATTGCTACAAGTATGTAGAACATATTCATACACTAATGCAGTCTAAATCTCATGATTATCCTATTTATGTTATATCTTTTTCCATGCCTTACAAAACGAGCATGATTTGCCGAACTTGCGTTTTCAAAAGAGAGCAAAACTAGCATATACTGCAATATACCGCGGAATTACAATTCGCAGACTACAGGCTATCAATTACCTAATGGAAATGACAAGAATCAGCTGCCTAAATATGCCTATTCTCTTGTATAGTGAATGGTTCCTCGGGCCCGTGCGTCCCACATATCGTATCTCAGCATGGCGCCACGCCTGTTCCATTTCCGGCACCTATTGTTAGTGACAAGTATTAGTGGCAAATATCAGGCTGATTGTGATCTGCCATCGACTAGTGGCCGTCCATCTAGGGGGTTTGTGATATTGAGCAAGAGATTGAAACGCAGAAGAATCCAGTCAGTTCGTGAAACTTTGACGTCAAAAGATTTAGCTCAAATGAGACTGCGCTCAGCAGGTCAATTGGATTCTGCAAAGATTGTTTATAAGACAACAATGACAAGTCCATCGAGAGCGTCCAAATATCTACAGGTCTTCGAATCGACCGCGACAAAAGAGAAAACTTCGTCCGCCGAAGCTGTACTTTCACTATACATTGTAAGCCGTGCGTGGCTCATGTTCCCACCATCATGTATTTTACACCCTTTTTTAACGCATTTCCACCTCACTACGTTAATTACTACTATCACTGAGTTGCTGCTTTACCTGACCGTGAACGGCGTCCGCAGCACGTATCGATGACTGATTACTTCGCCGTCGCTGTCTGTCGTAACCGAGTGCGGATTGGCAGTTCGTGTCGGGAGTTCGGGTAGCGAGTTTTGGTCTGTCAGTCAGTTGGAACGTGTCTGGAGAGCAGTCCGGACCTACCAGTCGGTGAATGGCAATGTGGCACTAGGGCAGTCGGATTGGAGCAGCATCGAAATGGCTCGCCCGACCATTGCTGCCACGCATCACCTGAGCCGGGCCACGGTCTTGGTGGATCGTCGGTCGGTCACCCTACCGGACGACGCGTTTGGGCAAACGGATCGTTCGAGAGTCGGCTGTGCATGTACATCGACTCCCGATTTGTGTTCGCGTGTGTTTAGTTACTGTTGCGTATCGTTCAGGTCTTTGTGCAAGTGTTTGTCAGTTTGTGTGTGTAGTTGGTGTTATTTTCACTGATGACCATTTGAGATGTTGTCGGCATTCTGAGAGGAGTCGGTCGGTTGGTGGGGACCAGGGAGGATGTCTCCATGCGGCGCGGTCGGCTGGGTCCGCTGCCGGTCCCTGCGCAGCGTCGGAGCGAATGTGGAGCTCTCCGATCGCTACGTGCTTCGTGGCTCACCGACCCAGGACGTCAATGTTAAGTAGTGCTTTCAAGTACCCAAAGTTTTGACAGCTAATACATACTCCATTTGGATTATCACGTTTGCAATCTTTTCTATTTGAACTCATGTACTGACTGATGGGAAGCAAGTCGTTGTGTCGGTCGGTCCGTGGCTGTCCCCTGGTGGGGTTCTGACAGATCAAGTGTACTCGGGCTCACCACCTCTCTCGCCTAAGTGAACGCGGGCAGACCGACTTCCCTGGAGGCTTTCTGAGTGCCACCGGTGTTAAATTATCTGTTCTCAACTACTTTAAATTTTAGGATTATGGTTATTTGCTTCTGTTTTCTTAAAATTTATCAAAATTAATTTTTAAGTTTATCTTTCTAGCTTAAACATTGTGGCCTTCTGCCTTTAAAAAATGGTTCAAATGGCTCTGAGCACTATGGGACTCAACTGCTGTGGTCATCAGTCCCCTAGAACTTAGAACTACTTAAACCTAACTAACCTAAGGACATCACACACATCCATGCCCGAGGCAGGATTCGAACCTGCGACCGTAGCAGTCTCACGGTTCCTGACTGCGCGCCTAGAACCGCGAGACCACCGCGGCCGGCCCTGCCTTTAAAAGATTATGGTAAGATATTTTAAAATTTTGAAGTTTAATTGTCGCTCTCAGCCATTGGTATTGCTCTTGCATATGTTGCTTTTTTAAAATTATTTTATCTCTATTTTAATTGGATTTTTATCTTGTTGATTTTTAAGATTTCTTGTTGTTAAACATTCAGGCCTTCTGCCTTTAAAGGTCTATCGTAATATATTCTAAAATTTTGAAATTTAATTGCGGCCCTCAGCCATTTGTGTTGCACTTTGCAAGTATTGCTTTTTTGGTTTTTAAATTATTTTATTGCTATCTTAATTGGATTTTTATCGTGTTGATTTTTAAGATTTCTTGTTGGCCTTCAGCAGTGAAAGTGTTGCATTCGGTGAAGATCCACCTATGTGCCACTTTTGTTGTAAAGGTTATTAAATTACAATAAATGACAATTAGAAGGAGAAACTGACCTCAACCTTTGGCCCTTTCCACAATCCTATTACCTGTTCTGGCCAGCGGGTTTAGCGGGCGTATCACGTTTAATACCAATTCACAAAGTGTCAGAATCAGGGACTGAGAATAACAAGTAAGGAGAATAACTGTAAGCTGTATCCTTCCTATTAGAAATTGGCGGAAAAAAAAGTTGTCATTCACCTAACATGCTATGCCCACTACAGAAAACATGGCTGAAGTCTACCTACAAGCTGCATTGGATCATGCAACCGACCGTATTTTATTATTCCAAGAGGTTTTCATTCGTAGAGTGCATCAAGCGAATGTTAGCCACATGCAGTTCATTACCAGACGGGGTTGTGACGGAAGTTCTGAAAAAAGTGAATATAAACAAACATTTGAAGATGAGCGCGTATCAGATCGGATGTATTTTTTTTTTTTTTTTTTTTTTTTTTTTTTTTTTTTTTTTTTTTTTTTTTTTGTTACATCGGCGGTACTCTTACAACGTATTTCTGTGGATTCCCAATCAGAGGCAGTAGCCTCGATTTGGGAGAATCCTAGACCTTCGTCTTTTCGATTTTGTGGACCACCGAAACTACAATGTTTGCATCAAAGGACAGAAACTGCGGTCAGCGAGGTACAACATATTGAAAAGCATATAATGTCACTTCATCCATTCTAAAATATAATCACGGCTTCGTACAATATGGCGTTCACAATGATCGATGTCAAAGTATGCAACGCACTCGCGTCCACAAACCCTTCACAACGATGCTATTTATGTGGAAGTACTAGTAAAGATTTCATAACATCGATGATGTTTTACAAAAGGAAGTCAACGAGCAGAATCTGAGGTTTGGACTTTCACCATTACATGCTTGGATCAGGTTTTTGGAATGCTGCTTGCATTTGTCATACAAACTTCGGATTAAAAAACTGCGAGCATGCAGTGCCGAAGAAAAAGAAACGTGGTAGAAGATCATTCCGAAGGGATCCATCTCAAAATTGGGAGTTATTGTCGCTCGTCTGAAACCTGGCTACGGAAGCACCAACGATGGAAATAGAGCTCTACGCTTTTTTGAAAATTCGAATACATCTGCTCTCATAACAACACTGGACATGATTTGATGAACAGTTTCACGGAAATCAATACTGATAAATTCTGCAATTATGCGCTGGCAGCTGCGAGGAAATTCGTTCAGCTGTATCCACGGTATTATATTCCCACTTCAGTACACAATACCAATTGGTCAGTAATCCGAAGAAGCACAAGAAGGGAAGAACAAAAATATTAAAAGATATCACGAAGATTTTCCAGGGCAAGTTTACGAGTGAAGACAATGGAAGACGTATTCAAGCTGTTTCTGGCAACTTTCGATCCATATGTTCCCAGTATTAGGAAAATGACAAAAACATATGAAACGTTTGTCGAATGAGTCTATAGAAACATTACTGTCAACTGCAATTCCAATCACACCACGACGAACCATAGAAGATTCTGATGTGGACTCTGACTATTAATCAAATTGCGTGCATATGGAGCATCGTCTCAGTCGTGTGACTGGATTCGAGATTTCCTCTCAGAGAGGTCACAGTTCGTAGTGACAGACGGTAAATCATCAAGTAGAACAGAAGTGGTATCTGGCGTTCCGCAAGGAAGTGTCATAGGCCCTCTGCTGTTCCAGATTTACATAAATGATCTAGGTGACAATCTGAGCAGCCCCCTTAGATCGTTTGCAGATGACGCTGTAATTTACCGTCTAGTGAAATCATCAGACGATCAAGTCCAATTACAAAATGGTCTAGAGAGAATTTCTGTATGGTGCGAAAAGTGACAATTGGCACTAAACAAAGAAAAGTGCGAGGCCATCCACATGGGTTCTAAAAGAAATCCGATAAATTTTGGGTATACGACAAATCGCACAAATCTACGGGCTGTCAATTCGACTAAATACCTAGGAATTACAATTACGAGCAACTTAAATTGGAAAGACCACATAGATAATATTGTGGGGAAGGCGAAACAATGACTGCCCTTTATTGGCATAGCACTTAGAAGATGCGACAAAACCACTAAAGAGACAGCCTACATTACACTTGTCCGTCCTCAGCTGGAATACTGCTGCGCGATATGTGATCCTTACCATGTAGGATTGACGGAGGACATCGAGAAAGTGCAAAGAAGGGCAGCTCGTTTCGTGTTATCGCGCAATGGGGTTGAGAGTGTCACTGATATGATACGCGAGTTATGGTGGCAGTCACTGAAAAAAAAAGGCGGTTTTCTTTGCGGCGAGATCTATTTACGAAACTTCAATCGCCAACTTTCTCTTCTGATTGCGAAAATATTTTGTTGACACCCACCTACGTAATGAGAAATGATCATCTTAATAAAATAAGAGAAATCAGAGCTCGAACGGGAAGATTTAGGTGTTCCCTTTTCCCATGCGCCATTCGAGGGTGCAATGGTAGAGAAGTAGTATGAAAATTGTTCGATGAACCCCCTGCCAGCTACTTAATTGTGAATTGCAGAGTAACCATGTAGGTGTATATTATCTTCATACGATCAGCTAGTCGACGGAACGTTAAGGGGAGACGTACGACAAAATAAACCGGTTCATATAAACTACTGCAGATTTTACTGTTTAGGACAGAATTGAATCGACTTTTGCACTTGTTGTCATTAAGTCACTAACTATATTTTTGATTTTTTCAATTTTTTGGCAAATAATCTGATTTGGGCATTCGCGGATATTTTCAGAACGCTTACTATCACGCGAATAACATTTTGTTTTCAAATCTTTCTGCGGTTATCACTTTCAAACCGTAGTAGATTATTCTTAATATTAGATACAAAAATCTGTGTACCATCTTTTAAATCTCACTATTAGAACACTCACAACAATTTTTTAAATTTATGTGTATAACAAATAGCAATTTTTATTTCATAAAAATTTAAATAAATTCGACAGTAACACACTCTGAATAATTTTGTACCACAGGAGTTGTATTACAGTACCTATAAATTTGTAGCAAATTTCACCTTCTTATCTGCAACGGTTCAGCAAAGAATGTTCCTTACACTCTGAAGAATAAACGTTGCAGGAAATGCAGGAAAATGATTTTATTACCATTTATACCAGAAACAAGTACCTTAATGTTGGCCACAAACACTCATTTGGTATTCATGTGTCTCATTTCTTCTAGTCTAATCATTCTGGAGTGTCCTTTTGGAAGTTTCTTTCACTGAAATCTCAGAACTAGGAATATGCACATCACCAATCTTCTTCAGTAGGTTTTCAGTTGGTTCCAGTCGTACCATCACTGAACGCCAGAGAAGCATCACATAAGGAAATTTTAACAACAGTGGATGCGCAAAATGTCTTTGGGCGTCTCTGCCATGTAAATGAGGATATTAAACCTCTCGTTAGAGTTTTCCCATGTGTGCATTTCTTTAATAAATCGTAATTAATCCCGTCTTAAGTGGACTCAAAGCCTTCTATCTCTACAGATGTCTTCTTTGATGGTAAGAAATGATGAAATACCGCAAACAAGGACAGCGTCGGGTACAAAAGAGGATGTAGCATTAAGCACTGATTGAAACAAGATGGCTTTTGCAGTCTTAGTAGCAAGAATTAAACTGGTGGCAAAAAAATTCAACATATTAACCAGTTTTGCATATATCCTCCCATAAGCTGCTAGCTCTTGTCACTGAGACCCTCTCAAATTAAATTCGCGCCTAGCAATCTGGTCTGATCTGGTCTTGTAACACTAACCAAAACGGCCTTGCTGTTGTGGTACTGCGAACGCCTGAAAGTAAGGGGAAACTATAGCCGTAATTTTTCCCGAGGGCATGCAGCTTTACTGTATGATTAAATGATCATGGCATCCCCTTGGATAAAATATTCCGGAGGTAAAATAGTCCCCCCATTCGGATCTCCGTGCGTGGACTACTCAAGAGGATGTCGTTATCAGGAGAAAGAAAACTGGCGTTCTACGGATCGGAGAGTGGGATGTAAGATCCCTTAATAGGGCAGGTAGGTTAGAAAATTTAAAAAGAGAAATGGATAGGCGAAAGTTAGATGTAGTGGGAATTAGTGAAGTTCGGTGGCAGGAGGAACAAGACTTTTGGTCAGGTGAATACAGGGTTATAAATACAAAATCAAATAGGGGTAATGCAGAAGTAGGTTTAAAATGAATAAAAAAAGTGCGCGAAAGCTACTACAAACAGCATACTGAACACATTTTTAGTGGCCAAGATGGACACGAAGCCCACGCCTACTACAGTAGGACAAGTTTATATGTCAACTAGCTCTGCAGATGATGAAGAAATTGAAGAAATGTATGATGAGATAAAAGAAATTATTCAGGTAGTGAATGGAGACGAAAATTTAATAGTCATGGGTGGCTGGAATTCAATAGTAGGAAAAGGAAGAGAAGGAGACGTAGTAGGAGAATATGGATTAGGGCTAAGAAATGAAAGAGGAAGCCGCCTGGTAGAATTCTGCACAGAGCATAACTTAATCATAGCTAACACTTGGTTCAAGTATCATGAAAGAAGGTTGTATACATGGAAGAACCCTGGAGATACTAGAAGGTGTCAGATAGATTATATAATGGTAAGACAGAGATTTAGGAACCAGGTTTTAAATTGTAAGACATTTCCAGGGGCAGATGTGGACTCTGACCACAATCTATTGGTTATGAACTGTAGATTAAAACTGAAGAAACTGCAAAAAGCTGGGAATTTAAGGAGATGGGACCTGCATAAACTGAAAGAACCAGAGGTTGTACAGAGTTTCAGGGAGAGCATATGGGAAAAATTGACAGGAATGGGGGAAAGAAATACAGTAGAAGAAGAATGGGTAGCTTTGAGGGATGAAATAGTGAATGCAGCAGAGGATCAAGTAGGTAAAAAGACGAGGGCTAGTAGAAATCCTTGGGTAAAAGAAGAGATACTGAATTTAATTGGTGAAAGAAGAAAATACAAAAATGCAATAAATGAAGCAGGCAAAAAGGAATACAAACGTCTCAAAAATGAGATCCACAGGAAGGTGCAAAACTGCTAAGCAGGGATAGCTAGAGGACAAATGTAAGGATGTAGAGGGTTATCTCATAAGGGAAAAGATAGATACTGCCTACAGGAAAATTTAAGAGACCTTTGGAGAAAAGAGAACCACTTCCATGAATATCAAGAGCTCAGATGGAAACCCAGTTCTAAGCAAAGAAGGGAAAGCAGAAAGGTGGAAGTAGTATATAGAGGGTCTATACAAGGGCGATGTACTTGAGGACAATATTATGGAAATGGAAGAGGATGTAGATGAAGATGAAATGGGAGATATACTGCGTGAAGAGTTTGGCAGAGCACTGAAAGACCTAAGTTGAAACAAGGCCCCTGGAGTAGACAACATTCCATTAGAACTACTGACATCCTTGGAAGAGTCAGTCCTGGCATAAATCTACCATCTGGTGAGAAAGATGTATGAGACAGGCGATATTCCCTCAGACTTCAAGAAGAATATAATAATTCCAATCCCAAAGGAAGGAGGTGTTGACAGATGTGAATATTACCGAACTATCAGTTTAATAAGTCACAGCTTCAAAATACTAACGCGAATAATTTACAGACGAATAGAAAAACTGTTTGAACCTCGGGGAAGATCAATTTGGATTCCGTAGAAATGTTGGAACAGGTGAGGCAATACTGACCCTACGACTTGTCTTAAAATAAAGATAAAGGAAAGGCAAACCTACGTTTCTACCATTTGTAGACTTAGAGAAAGCTTTTGACATTGTTGACTGGAATGCTCTTTTTCAAATTCTGAAGGTGGCAGGGGTAAAATACAGGGAGCGAAAGGCTTTTTACAGTTTGTACAGAAACTAGATGGCAGTTATAAGAGTCGAGGGACATGAAAGGGAAGCAGTGGTTGGGAATGGAGTGAGACAGGGTTGTAGTCTCTCCCCGAAGTTATTCAATCTGTATATTGAGCAAGCAGTAAAGGAAACAAAAGAAAAGTTCGGAGTAGGTATTAAAATCCATGGAGAAGAAATAAAAACTTTGAGGTTCGCTGATGACATTGTAATTTTGTCAGAGACAGCAAAGGACTTGGAAGAGCAGTTGAGCGGAATGGACAGTGTCTTGAAAGGAGGATATAAGATGAACACCAACAAAGGCAAAACGAGGATAATGGAATGTAGTCGAATTAAGTCGGGTGATGCTAAGGGAATTAGATTAGGAAATGAGACACTTGAAGTAGTAAAGCAGTTTTGCTATTTGGGGAGCAAAATAACTGATGATGGTCGAATTAGAGAGGGTATAAAATGTAGACTGGCAATGGTAAGGAAAGCGTTTCTGAAGAAGAGAAATTTGTTAACATCGAGTATAGATTTAAGTGTCAGGAAGTCGTTTCTGAAAGTATTTGTATGGAGTGTAGCCATGTATGGAAGTGAAACATGGACGATAAATAGTTTAGACAAGAAGAGAATAGAAGCTTTCGAAATGTGGTGCTACAGAAGAATGCTGGAGATTAGATGGGTAGATCACATAACTAATGAGGAGGTATTGAGTAGAATTGGGGAGAAGAGGAGTTTGTAGCACAACTTGACTAGAAGAAGGGATCGGTTGGTAGGATATTTTCTGAGGTATCAAGGGATCACCAATTTAGTACGGGAGGGCAGCGTGGAGGGTAAAAATCGTAGAGGGAGACCAAGATATGAATACACTAAGCAGATTCAGAAGGATGTAGGCTGCATTAGGTACTGGGAGATGAAGAAGCTTGCACAGTATAGAGTAGCATGGAGAGCTGCATCAAACCAGTCTCAAGACTGAAGACCACAACAACAATAACAACAACCTAACAATGTGTTTGTAAAATTTATTTAATAATTAAGTTTAATTTCTTATCAACGTTGGTCTACGGTTCGAAGAAAGGCTTTGACCGCCTCACAAAACTTTCCCCGGGATATGCGAACAAATGTTCGTGAGGTACAATTCTACAAATGCACATAAAGCTTTCATCTGTTTTATTGATTCAGGTACTTTTATGAAGATACCGAAGTATGGTTCTTCTGTTACAAAAACTGAATACTCGTCATGGGTCTGACAACTACATACTTTTCTTATAATTTTGTTTAGCTCTTTCTCTGCATCATCCCCTGCCCTCTCCTTCACCGCCCTTCGATCCCAAAATTTTCTAATGTAACCAGATATAAAGAACATTTTTTAAAAATTTCCCTCCCACTATTACATTTCTTAAAACTATTTATTACCTTTTATTTCTACGCCCAAACAAACGTATTTATTGCTTTACACTTTAACTGCAATTGATTACGAACCCACAAGGCTTCATTTTCATGCACATAACATGGGAATCGATAGACAGTACACTTGAAAATATCTTGTGAACAGAAGCCGGTTCTTCCAGCTCTGAACATGAGTCGACACTCTCATCTGGATCACTAGATTGTACATCACTTGAACATGAAGCAGCTCATACATCTATCAACAGCTTTAGATACGCATAAACGGAGGTGAGGTGTATGTATCCTATGGATCGAAGGATGAGATGCGCCATGTATACACGACATACTTAAAGATATAGCGTGTGTCGATTTCTGCATATACGGGGTGTTAGGAGTAAAGGTACAATTATTGTCACCATTGGTATCCTAACATGTATTCACTTCAGTATGCCAGCTCTTTTCTCTCTGTCTAACAATCTCCCCAGGAACACATAGCATAATTTACTACCTGACGTTTCTTGTACAGTCGTAGCTGCACCAAGTGTGCCTGTCTGTACACATTACCTGATTTACATCCACGGCTCTTCACTTTAATACCTGACCTGCTGCCCAACATTAATGGCTTGCTTGTACCACACGTACTAGGCGGCACTAACCAACCTAAAAACATACTACCCATAGTAGCTTCAATTATTAGTCTCCAAATAAAGTAAGTACTGATGTAAAATTGTTCAGTACACAGTCCTCAGTCATCAATCGAAATATCTGGGTTATACCCCTAACATCTTATATGTGCTTGAAGATGAAGTCTTGTCTCTCTGAAACTGACTGATGTTAAATTGAAAATTAATGAATGCAGCAGTTGGGATGTAGAAAAAGATTGGGAATAAGGAGTCATTAATTTTGCCATGAAAAAAATGCTTCAGTAATTCTGGTGTTGTCTAAGTAACTACTCAAAATGCTCTATATTCACATTTCCCGTGTCGTATAATTGATTAAAAGCATTATTAATTATCGAAGAATACACATACTCTAAAACTTTTTGGTAGAAGTACAAAAATAGTTCATTTATTATATTGTGAAATGAAGCTCATTCACTTACGACAGTTTCCTTATCTATTTCTCGAAACATTCTGATGCGAGGAAGAAGCAAAAGATAAAATCCTCTAAATAAACAAACTTCAATTCAGATGCTTTAAAACAGACTTTCTGTGGAGCTTCAACACAGAAAAATTGTGAAGTTGTGTCAATTGTATGTCACTGATTATGTTTCGTGGAATCTGGCATAGCTTGTTGTTCCGGCACTCCTGGAACCCTATCTTGCACGAGTGTTAGTCCATCAAGGTACATAGGAGAGCTTCTGTAAAGCTAGGAGTGTTATATTGCGAAATCTAAGCCTTGATTTCGAGACGGCAGCCATGGCCCGGTAACTCTGTCCCCAAAAGCATTGCTTACGAAAAGGCAGGGTTCCGGATTCCCGTTTGCGGTGCACGGTTGTAGACATAATCGGCCAAGAAGTTTCAAAAACATTGCATTGTTCCAAGGATATGGGAGTTCTTACAGTGCAACCTATAACATTCTATTTCTATTCTCCAGTCTACATTTCTCTCATCTTCTTTTTATCATCACCAATGTGTGATACGCTAGCGTTATAATGTCCTCAGACTTCCTTGTTATGGTACATAGATCGAGTTCCTCCGACGTCTGAGAATTGCGGACGTGTACTGCATCGGCAGTGGTCTATCAAGGTCCGTATCTTCTGCAGACACACGTATCGTCTTACTTCCGTCGGTGACAGTTCAGTTTTGGCAGCGCGCCCTCTCTGTCGCTAATCCCGACGCCATAATGTCCCACGTCCATCACACGCGAGAGGACGGCACACACTCACGGCGTGCAACTGCACGCTGTTGCTTCTCTGATAGTTAAGTCAGAGACTTTAAACAGTCCAGAGATAATACGTGGATTACTAGGCTGTGCATGATCTGTGGCTCTAGCAGGATGTCGAACTCCAGCTGTCCGCACATTGCAGACAAAAGTTTTTGTAATTCCCTTTTGCCTACCTGCAACATTAATTTCATCGAGTATTGCTAGAACGCAAAATAAAATAGGATTCTTCGCCCACATGAAGTTCTTACAAAAGATGTTCCAGATTACTGAAGAAAATATAATTGTTACAAAACTACTGCGAAAATCAGTGACAATTTTACTACAGCGTTTCAGACCCTTAGGTTGGTATGGAACGGAAGAGAATAGAAGCGTTTAAGATGTAGTGCTACAGAAGAATTTCGAAAATTAGGTGGCATGATAAGATAAGGTATGAAGAGCTTCGGCCAAGACAGGAAAATATGGAAAACACTGAGGAGAAGAAAGCATAAATGATAGGACGCCGCCTGCTGACGCCGAGCGGTTCTACGTGCTTCAGTTCGGAACCACGCTGCTGCTACGGTCGCAGGTTAGAATCCTGCCGTCACCAGTGTCGTATAGAATATGTCAGACGTGTTTTCCTGTGGTTGACCTATTACCTTGCGATCAAATGTTTTCGGTTCCCATTGGAGAGGCACGTTCTTTCGTCTACTTATCGCACGGTTTTACGGTGCGGTCGCAAAACACAGACACTAAACTTGTTACAGTGAACAGAGATGTCAATGAAAGAACGGACAGATCATCATTTTGCGAAAATAAACAAAGTAAACTTTTCACTCGAGGGAAGACTTGAAC
The DNA here is from genome assembly GCF_023897955.1 of Schistocerca gregaria. Lineage (NCBI taxonomy): Eukaryota > Metazoa > Arthropoda > Insecta > Orthoptera > Acrididae > Schistocerca > Schistocerca gregaria. The sequence goes on from NC_064922.1 coordinate 429,234,332, forward strand.
CAAGCACCTCTCATTTCAGAGCTGCTCACGCTAACCACGGGACCACAGCGCTCCTGAGACTACAATCTCCTTGATGTTGCCTATCTTCCACGTGGACTACTCAGTTAGTACATTTTGCTTATTTTTTCATAGTCCCACACAACGTCTTCCTGTTTTCTCGATTGATCTGTGTTCAGTTTTTCAAGGCCTAGGCCTATCCAGTGTGCCAACTTATAACTAAATCTGAGGGGGGTGCGATGGGGAGATTCCCTTGTGAGAAACTATTCTAAACCTCTCTCGACTGTTAGACCCCAGTCTGATACATTTCCTATGTCTTTTCTGAAGCCGAAACTTGTAGTTGTTCCCTGACTAAGTTACTTGGCATAGTACATGCTATCTGGCTGGAATAGTGCATACATCCTCCCCCCATGAACCATGGACCTTGCCGCTGGTGGGAAGGCTTTCGTGCCTCAGCGATACAGATAGCCGTCCGTGGGTGCAACCACAACGGAGGGCTGTCTGTTGAGAGGCCAGACAAACGTGTGGTTCCTGAAGAGGGGCAGCAGCCTTTTCAGTAGTTGCAGGGGCAACAGTTTGGATGATTGACTGATCTGGCCTTGTAACAATAAGCAAAACGGCCTTGCTGTGCTGGTACTGCTAACTGCTGAAAGCAAGGGGAAACTACGGCCGTCATTTTTCCCGAGGGCATGCAGCTTTACTGTATGATTAAATGATGATGGCGTCCTCTTGGGTAAAATATTCCGGAGGTAAAATAGTCCCCCATTCCGATCTCCGGGCGGGGACTACTCAAGAGGATGTCGTTATCAGGAGAAAGAAAACTGGCGTTCTGCGGATCGGAGAGTGGGATGTCAGATCCCTTAATCGGGCAGTTAGGTTACAAATTTAAAAACGAAAATGGATAAGTTAAAGTTAGATATAGTAGGAATTAGTGAATTTCGGTGGCAGGAGGAACAAGACTTTTGGTCAGGTGACTACAGGGTTATAAATACGAAATCAAATAGGGGTAATGCAGGAATAGGTTTAATAATGATAGTAAAACAGGAATGCGGGTAAGCTACTACAAACAGCATAGTGAACGCATTATTGTGGCCAAGATAGATATGAAGCCCACACCTACTACAGTAGTACAAGTTTATATGCCAACTAGCTCTGCAGATGACGAAGAAATTGAACAAATGTATAATGAAATAAAAGAAATTAGTCAGATAGTGAAGGGTGACGAAAATTTAATAGTCATGGGTGACTGGAATTCGGTAGTAGGAAAAGGGAGAGAAGGAAACGTAGTAGGTGAATATGGACTGGGGCAAAGAAATGAAAGAGGAAGCCGCCTAGTAGAATTTTGCACAGAGCACAACTTAATCATAGCTAACACTTGGTTCAAGAATCATAAAAGAAGGCTGTATACATGGAAGAATCGTGGAGATACTGACAGGTTTCAGATAGATTATATAATGGTAAGACAGAGATTTAGGAACCAGGTTTTAAATTGTAAGACATTTCCAGGCGCAGATGTGGACTCTGACCACAATCTATTGGTTATGACCTGTAGATTAAAACTAAAGAAAATGCAAAAAGGTGGGAATTTAAGGAGATGGGACCTGGATAAACTAAAAGAACCAGAGGTTGTACATAGTTTCAGGGAGAGCATAAGGGAGCAATTGACAGGAATGGGGAAATAAATACGGTGGAAGAAGAATGGCTGGCTTTGAGGGATGAAGTAGTGAAAGCAGCAGAGGATCAAGTAGGTAAAAAGAAGAGGGCTAGTAGAAATCCTTGGGTAACAGAAAAAATATTGAATTTAATTGATGAAAGGAGAAATAATAAAAATGCAGTAAATGGAGCAGGCAAAAAGGAATACAAACGTCTCAAAAATGAGATCCACAGGAAGGTGCAAAACTGCTAAGCAGGGATAGCTAGAGGACAAATGTAAGGATGTAGAGGCTTATCTCACTAGGGGTAAGATAGAGACTACCTACATGAAAATTAAAGAGACCTTCGGAGATAAGAGAACCACTTGTATGAATATCAAGAGCTCAGATGGAAACCCAGTTCTAAGCAATGAAGGGAAAGCAGAAAGGTGGAAGGAGTATATAGAGGGTCTATACAAGGGCGATGTACTTGAGGACAATATTATGGAAATGGAAGAGGATGTAATTGAAGATGAAATGGGAGATACGATACTGCGTGAAGAGTTTGACAGAGCACTAAAAGACCTAAGTCGAAACAAGGCCCCCGGAGTAGACAACATTCCATTGGAACTACTGACGGCCTTAAGAGAGCCAGTCCTGATAAAACTCTACCATCTGGTGAGCAAGATGTATGAGACAGGCGAAATACCCTCAGACTTCAAGAAGAATATAATAATTCCAATCCCGAAGAAAGCAGGTGTTGACAGAGGTGAAAATTACCGAACTATGAGTTTAATAAGTCACAGCTGCAAAATACTAACGCGAATTCTTTACAGACGAATGGAAAAACTAGTAGAAGCCGACCTCGGGGAAGATCAGTTTGGATTCCGTAGAAATGTTGGAACACTTTTGACAATGTTGACTGTATACTCTCTTTCAAATTCTGAAGGTAGCAGGGGTAAAATACAGGGAGCAAAAAGCTATTTACAATTTGTACAGAAACCAGATGGCAGTTATAAGAGTCGAGGGACATGAAAGGGAAGCAGTGGTTGGGAAGGAAGTGAGACAGGATTGTAGTCTCTCCCCGATGTTATTCAATCTGTATATTGAGCAAGCAGTAAAGGAAACAAAAGAAAAATTCGGAGTAGGTATTAAAGTCCATGGAGAAGAAATAAAAACTTTGAGGTCCGCCGATGATATTGTAATTCTGTCAGAGACTGTTAGCGCTTGGTGCGATTCTCTGTACTAGGAGACTTTGCAGTTTAACTCCTTAGTAGTTAAGATGAGTCTGTGAACAAGTCTTTATATAATGACTGTCGCAATCATCTCAGCATGGCGCGAGTCACCTTCCTCAAACACTTGACGATTTCCTACAAGAGAAAGAGCGAATTCTTCTCCCTACATTTGCCTATATCAAAGTTGGTGGCCAGGCGTTTTCTTTCTGGCCAACTAGAGCATTTGTACTTGTTGTAACTCCATCCACTGAAGATTTTGTAGCCTATCAAAGGCATCGTTTCATTCATAGGCCATAGTTTAACTTCTTCTACGTATTACTTAGATAAACAGCTTTTTCTTTCATACAAGCTTTAACACAGTGAGTCTCCGACGTTTTGAGTTGGGTTCCTCCAGACGTTTATCTACTATTTCCAGCCGTTTTCGTGTAGAAAGGCTTTCCAAAGGGTCGTCGTTAAAAGCAGGGACAAGGGCGGCTTTTGCTGCCAGTGGTCTGCACAGTGGCCTGGGGGTCACATAGTGTCTGCTAGATGTCCCACTGTGTAGGTTTTCAGCTTAACGCGGGATGGGCGTTCCGTTGCAAAATTCTCCTTCCCTTAGAACTGCGTCTCGTCGCTTGCGTCTGGGAAATTACTTGCATGCAATTATCAGTGTGAGTGTTAGTGGTTTATGTTCATGAAATGCCGGCTTGTTTACTCGATCTGCATATCAATAAAATTCGTACAATTTCACATAACTATGTCGTGTGACATATTGTTTTAACTAGAATTGTTTCAGGATAACAATGTAAGTTGTGTTATTTGTTTGACACCTTACGACCGAGCAACTCGTCACTTGGAAACAACGAGCTGAGAAGTTTTATCAGTGGCAGAAATCGATTATAATTCGTGCACAGCTCTATGCATCCCTCGAAGTAAAATACTTGGTCAGTCTAAATTTGGATTTCAAAAGGGACTTTCTACAGAACATGAAATTTTTCAGTTCATGAATCAGATCGTACGAAAGTTAAATGAAGAAGAATTGCAAACTGGAATGTTCTGTTACTTGTCAAAAGCGTTGGATAAACAGTTCACGGTACTTTCCTTGAGAAACTCAGACATCGTGGTATGTGATATCCTGCTGCAACTGATTTTCGTCCTACCTAACTTAAAGGATGCAAAGTGTCACATTAAGAAGTCAGGGAGAGTACAGAGCGAAACAAGTCTAATGGAGAAACCTCAGTAACCAAAAATAAAAATTAACTTTCCTTGAAAACAAACAACTCTGGAAATGGACTGTCACTGAACTTAGGTAAAACACTATAAATGCAGTTTTGTACTGCACAATTAGAAATAATTCATTAAGGTAAATCAATAACTGTAACAGAATTTTATAAATTCTTTGGTGAGTATACTGACAAGAACCAGAACTGAAACATACATGCTATAGATTTTCTTAAACATCCAATGTCTGCAATATTTGCGTTGCGAATAATATCGGATTTTGGAGATAAAAATGTCAAACATTTGGCTCAATTTTCCTATTGTGATTGATTAATGACGTAGGGCATCATATTCTGGGATAAGTTGTCACTGAGGAGGAAAGTGTTTGTTGCAACGAAGAATATCATAAGGATAATATGGGGCATCCACTCTGGACCCATTTGAAAACAGTTCTTTACAGCATGGGGCATAGCGAAAACTCAATTTTTTAAGTGGCTCCGAGTGTTATGCACTTGAAACAACAAAACATCCAGTCTATAAGATGGGCATATTTCTAGTTACCCTGCAATACCCAATGTATGCGCATTGTTGTCGACGATGAATCGTTGAACATGTGCTTATTTATACTAAGGCTGAGCTTATAATGGACAGAGTTGAAAGGTTAATATGGGCAGCAATTGTATCCATCTTTTTCGTAGAAGGGTTGCTGATTGGTCATTGCATGTGGACAGGCATTGAGGCACTAACACACTGCATACGATGATACCTAAAGAAGGGGCAACACCTGCGATCCTGAAACCTTCCTGAAGTAGCGGTTGCTATTCAGGTTCTCTTTAGTATGTAAGAACCGATGCTGCTCGTTCTATTTGGTGATCCTACAAAGCGTCACACTTAGCGTTTGTCCGCTTGGCTTGTCAAAGCAGCACACGCCGTCTCAGATGGATCTTATTCAAGCATGATTGTGCTAAAAATATTGGGTAGGAATACAGCAACAACATACATGAGCTGCAGTGCCGCCCTGAACAACAGATAGCTGCCTCTCCGTTTTACCTACCCGTTCTACGGCCATTGCAGCCATACGTGGAGGTGCACTTCCGTTTAGCCAAACACAGTAAAAACATTTGTGTGGGAAGAGCAGAATAGCAGTTTCTTGCACCTTCATCTGCTTTAACGCTATCTGTCTGAATTATTCAGTTTTCATTTCCTTAATATATTGATAACTGTTACTGAACATTACACCTGACATGAAAGCCATCACAGTTAACTATGACACCAGAGCCGCATCCCCTTATGCTAGGTGCTTATAACTGAAGTACAGCTACTCACGGAGGGAGATCCATTGTGGGCTATAATTATAGTGACAGCAAAACTTAGTAGATACGAACAACCGATTTACACTGGAAAAAATTTAGTTCCAATTTTGGTCATCGGGTCTACATCTGGCGCTGTAAGCATCTCATCGACATCTCTAGTGCACATACTGACGAAATTGTGAAAGTGGCTGTTCATAAGAGAATCAACATTCTGCGTTTCTCACTTGTTTGACCTTTTCTGCCCACATCCCGTTCCTAATCCATTGCATGTGGAAACATTTATATATGTCTTTCCTGCATTCACAGCGGCGCCAGATTTACATTTGGGGCCGTAAATGGGAGTAATTTTTTCTGCTTAAATCGGTGCCCCATTAGCGCATTATAATATATACCACGTTACACTGCCATACGATAATTATAGCCCCCACAATATATCTTTGAATAGCAGCACTTTAATTATACCACCATCTTGAAATACACCAATTTTTTTATTGAGGCTGCTGTCATAGATGTGCTGCACTAACATTTCCTCAATTTAAAACCAATAGGTACTCGGTTTGCTGATCGTAACTAGTTGGCCATTCCGGATAGGAATATACAACGATTCTGATAATGTGTTCACCTCAGACGTTTCCTGAATCGTTAAGATATCGTAATTCTGATTTCATTCTAATGTCTTGTCGAAATTTCTCACTAAATATTAATAACAGAGATATCTGTATCAGATTCACTTTTTCAAATGAGGCAATGGTCATTTCTGCTGCTGGTAAACCTGCCTCCGCATCAAGGTTGCTAACGGACGCCTGCACTGCGGCGTTCGACTCGGAGGTAAGCCGGTTCGAATCTTTGAGGTAGAAAATTTCCACTGGCAGTATTTGGCCATCAAGAACAAGGGAATGCTGACCTAAAGATCCTGATCATCAGTCGTTGCGCCAATGTCCTAGATTAAATTCCAAACGTCTCCGCAGCGCCTAATGAATTGACGGCATGTGTTCATGGTGATCTGTCCCTCGGATGGGAACGTCAAGCTAGGAGGACTCCTTTGCGTTTTTCGAGAGGACTAGGCTATATGCTGCACCGGATTTCAGAGTCTCCCTTTCACTCACTTATAATAAAAAAACCAACTCGGCACTATATACTCACTTATCACAATCAACCAAAGGACCAAACTACACACTTGAGACTTCGTAACACATCCAAAGAAGGCATCGGCGAAGCACCCCCACTAGAACCTTCCCAAGAGCGATGGAGGAGGATTCCTGCACCTGCTTTCATGAGCTCATTTATCGAGTGTGTGATTACTTCCGACAATATTTACAACTTATGACTCACATGTTTCGAACGTGAAGCCGAGTGTTGTCTTACGCGGAAGTTCATGTTGATAAGCCGAACCGAACTGTCGTAACGGACAGCTAGGGTGCTCCAACTTGAAACAATAGAGTCTACTTACGAAAACGGTATGGTAGAGAAAAATTCAGTTTAACCCTGATACCTATTTCATTTGGCTACATGTGGTTGGATCAACATGCCGACTGGATTTAACGATGACTCGCTGTTTACTGTTGTTGTTTCTACAAAATCCTCAAAAAATAAAAGCTAAGCTCCAGTTCAGGCCCTGACGGATCAATCGTGGCCGACCGACCGCCGTGGGATCCTCTGCCACTGGCATCACTGAATGTGGCATTGAGCGACGTCTGCGTCAGATGTTTTTCTCTTAAAGTCTAATTTTCGGTTTCAAATCAGTCTTCACTTTATTACTAAAAAATGAGTGTATTATTTCAATAGAGTGGTGCGTCAGCAGTGCCTTAGAAAAGACTGCACGTGTCGCTAAGATATAGCTATAACTACGTAGAACTTGTTGGTTATTATGCAACGTTTTAACCTCAATTGCTACATTAAAATATAACAAATTGTATTCTGATGGAGAAGCAATAGTAATTGGTGTTGGTCAATACATTTTCTAAAGTGTAGGAAAAAATAGTCATGCAGAGAGAACTAATACATATTTTAAACCAGTTGAACGTTTAAATCGAGGTACTGTTAATAATTACGTTAAACTGTATACGGATGTGAAAGACAGTATTGGAAAATTGATAGGTGTTCGTAGTCAAACTACTGCAGATAATGGAAAGACTATTGCTAATGGTGTTCCTAAAATTATGCCATGTGGGCTTATTAATGTAAACTTTAACTGGCGGTATGTTTGTAAACGCTGAGGTATCCTGTGCAGAATTCTTCACCTTTGTAAAAGTACTGCAGCCTCCATCCGTTTAAATGTAATTACTCTAGCCAGGCCTTGGTTTGCGTCTACAGTTTCACCTTTAACGCTTCCCTCCATCAAAAAATTGAAAAGTCGTTAAAGCCTTAGGATGCGTCCCTTCTTTTTAGTCAGTGCCATAAATTTCTTTTATAGGTAATTTTTTTGTGCAGTTTCTCGTTAGTAATCCTATCTGCCCATCTAATCTTCAGCCTTTTTCTATAACATTACATTTTCTCCTGCACGGGCGGTACTTAAGTAAAATACCTTAAAGTTATATTTGATTTCAAGAAATTTCTCTTTTTTGCTGTTGTCGGTCTGCATTTCATAGCCTCTCTACTTGAACCATCGCCAGTTATTTTGTTGCCCTTCCAGCAAATCCCAGAGACTACTTTAAGTGTCTCATGTCTCAGTCTAATTTCCTCTGCCACGTCTGATTTAATTACTTTTTTATATTCGTCTTATAACCTCTCTATTCGTTCCGTTCAACAGATCTCCCAGGTTCTCTGGCATCTCTGACAGAATCGGCAAGTCTGTAAGTTTTTGTTTTTTTCCTCTTTGAACTTTAATTGCGTTTAGTAACTTCTCCTTGATTTCTTTTACGGCTTGATCGTTGTAAAGTTTGAACAACATCGGTGATATGCTATAATCCTGTGTCGCTGCCTTCTCAGTTACTGCCTCCCTTTCATATCCTTCAGTTCTTATGAGTGCAATCTGTTTTCCATGTATGTCACAGATAACTTTTCGTTCCTTGCATTTTATCCATGCTGCCTTCGGAATTTCAGATAGTGTATTCCAGGGAACAGGGTAAAGAACTTTCTCTAAATCTACAAAGCTGTGAAGGTAGCTTTGCCTTTCTTTAGTACTCGTATATCTGCTGGCATACGTCATATGGCCAGTATTGCATGGCATGTTCCTACGTTTCTCCAGAATGCAAGCTGATCTTCATCGAGGTCGGCTTCTACCAATTTTATTTTTCATTTTTCTGTAAATAACTTGTGTCGGCATTCCACTACAATTACTTAAGTCGTTCGCTCTATAATATTCACCTCCGTCAACATCTGCTTTATTTGGAATTGATACCGTTACACGCTTCTTGAAGTCGGAAGGTACACTACTGGCCATTAAAATTCCTACACCAAGAAGAAACGCAGATGACAAACGGGTATTCATTGGACAAATATATCATACTAGAACTGACATGTGATTACATTTTCACGCAATCTGGGTGCATAGATCCTGAGAAATCAGTACCTAGAACAACCAGCGCTGGCCGTAATAACGGCCTTGATACGCCTGGGCTGGCCGAGCGGTTCTAGGCGCTACAGTCTGGAACCGCGCGACGGCTACGGACGCATGTTCGAATCCTGCCTCGGGCATGGATGTGTGTGATGTCCTTAGGTTAGTTAGGTTTAAGTAGTTCTAAGTTCTAGGGGACTGATGACTTCAGCAGTTAAGTCCCATAGTGCTCAGAGCTATTTGAACCATTTGATACGCCTGGGCATTGGGTCATACAGAGCTTAGATGGCGTGTACAGGTACAGCTGCTCATGCAGCTTCAACACAATAACACAGTTCATCAAGAGTAGTGACTGGCATATTGTGTCGAGCCAGTTGCTCGCCGACCATTGATCAGACGTTTTCAATTGGTGAGAGATATGGAGAATGTGGTGGCCACGGCAGTAGTTGAACATTTTCTGTATCCAGAAAGGCCCGTAAAGGACCTGCAACCTGCGGTCGTGCATTATCCTGCTGAAATACAGGGTTTCTCAGGGATCGAATGAAGGGTAGAGCCACGGGTTGTAACACATCTGAAATGTAACGTCCACTGTTCAAAGCGCCGTCAGTGCGAAGAAGAGGTGACCGAGTCGTGTAACCAATGGCACCCCATACCATCACGCCGGGTGATACGCCAGTATGGCGATGACGAATACACGTTTCCAATGTACGTTCACTGCGATGTCGCCAAACACAGATGCGACCATCATGATGCCGTAAACAGAACCTGGATTCATCCGAAAAAATTACGTTTTGCCATTCGTGCATCCAGGTTCGTCGTTGTGTACACCATCGCAGACGCTCCTGTCTGTGATGCAGCGTAAAGGGTAACCGCAACCATGGTCTCCGAGCTGATAGTCCATGCTGCTGCAAACGTCGTTGAACTGTTCGTGCAGATGGTTGTTGTTTTGCAAACGTCCCCATCTGTTGACTCAGGGATCGAAACGTGGCTGCACCATCCGTTAGAGCCATGCAGATAAGATGCCTGTCATCTCGACTGCTAGTGATAAGAGGCCTTAGGGATCCAGCACAGCGTTCCGTATTACCCTCCTGAACCCACCGATTCCATATTCTGCTAACGGTCATTGGATCTCGACCAACGCGAGCAGCAATGTCGCGATACGATAAACCGCAATCGCGATAGGCTACAATCCGACCTTTATCAAAGTCGGAAACGTGATGGTACTCATCTCTCCTCCTTACACGATGCATCACAACAACGTTTCACCAGGCAACGACGGTCAACTGCTGTTGGTGTATGAGAAATCGGTTGGAAACTTTCCTCATGTCAGCACGTTGTACGTGTCGCCACCGGCGCCAACCTTGCGTGAATGCTCTGAAAAGCTAATCATTTGCACATCACAGCATCTTCTTCCTGCCGGTTAAATTTCGCGTCTGTAGCACGTCATCTTCGTGGTGTAGCAATTTTAATGGCCAGTAGTGTATTTCGCCTGTCTCATTACACGGCCCGGTGGCATTCATGTCACCATAACCTATCTTCAACGTCACCGTGCAATAACCACTCACAGACGGCAGGTGGAAGCGCTAGCAGTGGAGGGTATGTTAAGCGCGTCGGGGGACTGGGTTAAACAGTGCAGCTGTTGTAATGCTTAAAAGGAGCGAGTTATCTGAAGTCCAAAAGAGCGTGATCACTGGCTTTCGGTCCGAGGGTGGAACCATTTCCGACATGTCCAAGTCTGTAAACTGTTCGTGTGCTTCCGTGGTGAGAGTATACCGTGCATGGCAAAATAGTGCTACAAAAAACGGCACTGAGACAACTGTGGAGCATAGATGACAGAGTCGAAAGACGCCTGCGAATATGTGTACGAGCGGATAGATGCGCAGAAAATGACCATCCGGATGAACCAAGGGGCTGACAACAGTGACTTCTCAACCACCATCAGCGGACGTTGATGAGTATGGACCTCCACAGCAGGAGCCACGTTCGTGCTCTGATGCTGACAACTTTTCACTGGCGATGAAGGCAGGAATTGTTACGCCAATACTGAGTAGCGACAGGTGGTCTCTTCAGATGAATCACGTTTTTTGCTTCATTGGACAGATGGCCGTTGGATAGTTGGAAGAGTCTAGGCCTGAGGAGGAGCGTTATGGTGTCGGGAATGTTTTCTGGGCGATCTCGTCGTTCTGGAAGGCACACTGTACAACACAAGCATGCGTCTATCCTTACGTAGTCTGTTTTTCCTCAGCACGGTGGCATCTACCGGCAGGTTAGTGCAATGTGTGACACAGCTTGCAATCTACGTGCATGGTTCAGAGAGCACCAAGATGAGTTCAACGTATTCCCATAGCCACTAAACTCCCACAGATTAAACACAACCGAGAATCTTTGTGACCAGCTCGATCGGACTGTACGCGCCATGGATTCTCAACTGAGGGACGTAGCGCAGCTGACTACGGCACTAGAGTCGGCATGAGTTCACATACCTGTCGATACCTTCCAGAACCTCTTTGACTCTCCTCCAGCATGTAACGCAGCGGTCCGCACTGCAAAAAGGTGGTTGCAAAAGGTGTTTCTTCTGCAAAAGGTGTTTATTCAGGCTTTTGACGGGTGGTCACTTTAATGTGACTCCACTCGCATGCCAAGTGGAACAGTTTTGTTATGATATGTTCTCCCATTGATCTTAATAATTCTGAAGGTGTGTCATCTACTGTAACTGCCTTGTTCCCAGTTAGGTCTCGAATAAATTCTTCTCATAGTATCTCCCATTTTGATTTCATCCACTTCGTTTTCCCCTCCCGCCGTGTTTTAAAAGTTTATTTTTCTTTGTATAGCCTTCGCTTCTACAGAAGCGAATACAGAGTTCAATTCTAGGTGGGTCACATTTGTCCATTGCCTCGAGACTCTCCAAAAACATAATGTGCCATCACATCCACATTTAACGTGCCACAGATTCCTAGGGTTTTAATAAGAATAACAATAAAATATGTAGAACGTTTAAATAGATACATAATAATTTGTTTACGTTAGTGGTTAGTACACTGCTATTACTTGGGGGGGAGGGGGGGGGGGGGGTAAGAGAGGAGGGGGGGGGGACATAACCCTATGATTCCCTCCATAATGGGTCCGTACCTGCCCTGCTATATATTCCTTCCACATTTCAGCCTTCCCATTTTTACGTAGTTCTGGCTTGCCATTTGAGCTACTAATATGTGTACAAGTGCTTCTCTTCTCTCCAAAGGTCTCTTGATGTTTCATGTCAGCGGTATCAATATTTGTCATAGTCATTCATGCTTCTACAATCTTCTATTTGTGCTATAGCCATTTCTGATTCATCATTTTGCATCTTCTGCCGGTCTCTTTTTTAGACGTCTATTTCCTTTTTCCCTGCTTCATTTGCTGTATCTTATGCTTTTTCCTTTCATCTTTTACATTAAATATACCATCTGTTATCCAAGTACTTCTGCAGAGCCTTGTCCTTTCGCATACTTGACTCTCTGCTGCCTTTTCCTATTTCATCTCTCTAAGCTCCCCATCCGTCTTCTGTTGTATTCCTTTCCCGTATTCCAGTCAATCGTTGCTTAATGTTCCTTATGAAATTCTCAATAACGTTTGGTTCTTTTAACTTATCCAAATCCCCTCTATTTAATTTCCTAGCTATGTGAAATTTCTCCAGTATGCAGTTCGTAACACACACCACTGTGTGAGTCAACATCTGCTTCTGGAAATGTTCCACAGTTCAAAATTTTGTTTTGAAATCTCTGTCTTACAATTACATAATCAACCTGAAACCATCCAGTTCCTCAAACCCTTCCGCATACACAACCGTCGTCATAATTGTTCAATCAAGCCATTATTACACTACACTCTGTGCTTTCTTCAAAATATTGGCATATACTGGCTTACGAGCATTATATTCTGTGTCTAGTATATATCACCAAAACCAAGAAATCCATTTGTGGCTAATGAAATGTTTGCGAGAAGTCAGTCGGTGTCTGGCTGCGTCATGGTTTCCGAGGATTCAGTACACTTTCAAAACACACATTTGTTGCTCTCAGATTCAGAGCAACAGAATTTTTATGCGAATGTTTCTAATACCGACATTTCTTTTTATAGTGCGCCAGTACATTATGTTTCCACGGATAGTAGCCTTCAAGTATAATGAGACGTATCCTGATGACCTGCATACCTTATTGCAGCACAGGCTCCAAGTGATACATCGTGGTACTAAGCCGTGACCTCCGCAAGTAAAGCGTTATCTTCTATAACATGCGTCTATTCGAAGCAGAGAGTAGAATTCCTCTTTTGCGTGAAAGGCTTCGCGGTCATTTCAGTGTTGCTCACTTCTTCTGTTTAATATCCCATTTTTCTCGTTTTTAACTTTATCAATGTACAGTCTGTGAAAATAGAAAATATACATAATCCGAACCGGGACTATATTTCAATACTCAGTGCCGGAAATCCTCGTCCACGGAAGAAACTGCAGTTGTACTGACCACTTACGAGCGACTGCAAGTGCCAAGAAACAGAGCGCCTCTGCCACCTCCCCTTGCGTCAGCCATTACGAGCGTCATATATCATCCGTCCGACTGCCTCTTCCTAGAAGCAAAGTAGTTTCCAGATGCGTCATCTTTACTCTCTGTGTTCCAGAATACAGATCTCACGTCATTCCAGCAATGGTGCTTCTTCAGGTCTGCTGAGCTATTCCAACCTGTACTAGTAGGAGAAGAAATATTTATCGACACACTCATTCTTTCATCTTCTTCTGTTTCATTTCCTTAATCTTGATTCAATATGTCAGCATAGGCGTGTCCCTGACTGCACTGTTCTTAAGTATACTTCTAGAACAGACTCGTTCTCCATCTCTCTGTAGACAAAACCACTCCTGGAAGAAATGTCCCGAGTTCGAGTCTCGGTCCGGCACACAGTTTTAATCTGCCAGGAAGTTTCATATCAGCGCTCATTCCGCTGTAGAGTGAAAATTTCATTCTAGAAACATCCCCCAGGCTGTGGCTAAGCCATGTCCCCGCAGCATCCTTTCTTTCAGGAGTGCTAGTTGTGCAAGGTTCGCAGGAGAGCTTCTGTAGAGTTGGGAAGGTAGGAGACGAGCTACTGGCAGAAGTAAAGCTGTGAGGACGGGGCGTGAGTCGTGCTTGGGTAGCTCAGTTGGTAGAGCATTTGCCCGCGAATGGCAATGGTCCCTAGTTCGAGTCTCGGTCCGGCACACAGTTTTAATCTGCCAGGAAGTTTCAAATATTTAGGTGTTTGTGAGAAAAACGATGAATAAGGTAGGCTGCGGACGCATGAAGTGTCCAGGTAGGGTAAAATGGCCACTTTCTTTCAATCCTTGGGAGAGAGCAGTGGCGAACACTTACAACCAAAGAGGTTTACCTGCATGCTCACAACTGTTCAAAGAGTCTTCTTTGGTGTTGTCAGTGAGTTTCATGGCGAAAGTTGCACGCGCTAGTCTCCAGTGAAATATTTTGTGTTTTCTGTACGTATGACGTAAGGTAAGTAACAGACACATTTGCATGTAAGTGGTAAGTGGGAGGATTGAGCGCACTTGCAGGTAATTTAATATGTTTTTTATTTTCTTATAAATGACTAGGCTGAGCACACTAGCCACTTAATTATTAACATTTTTATATGAACGGATGCAAGCTAACACGCCCACAAAAATAAAAATTTTCAATCAGAATTCTATGCTGCGAATCATATGTCAAATACTTTTTACTGTACATTACTACATACATAAGTGTATCTTTCGGAATTTTTTCATTAAATGTTGCACACAACTTCATTGTTGTTTTCTGAGTAGCTAATACATAGAACTATGTAAAAACTACTCTATTCAAATTCAAAAGTGTTGCAATCGAGGAAAACTTGTCAGTACTACATTTAATAATCTATACGTTACATTATTACTCTGCTACATACTAGTCATCACTAAGTGAAATAAAATTATGAAGAAGTATTTTCGAAAATAGTTACGTGTTAAAAACATTTTGAAACAGAACTTATTGGTAGCTAACATAAATTTCCATTTTCGAGGCAGGGAAAATTGTCAGGACATAGGGTGGTTGGGTTTCGGGTTCCGCTGAATAGGTCAGGAGCCCACTAAACGCAGGAGGCGGCTACCCGGGTCGCAGGGGCTGTGTGGCGTGGACTGGGCGGTTTTTTTAAGTTAGAAGGTCTCGAGAAAACACAAAAAGGGCTTCAGTCACAAAAGGTGAAGGCCGAACATGGGAAGAACCAAGATGCAGGAGCCGTCGTTATAACAGCAGTAAATTATGTTGGGAAAGTACAAGAGCTATAATGGCTAATAGAAAGCACTGATGCCCAAGTTGTTATAGGCACTGAAAGCTGGCTCAAGCAGGAGATAAGTTCAGCCGAAATTTTTGCGAAGAACCTAACCGTGTTCCGAAAGGATAGGCTAAACACAGTTGGTGGTGGCGTGCTTGTTGCTGTTAGAAGTTTATCTTGTCACGAAATTGAAGTAGTTAGTTCCTCTGAGTTAGTATGGACAGAGGTCATTGTTGGCAACTGGAATGAAACAATAATTGGATTCTTTTACAGACCTCTCAATTCAGATAATACAGTTGCTGAAAGGTTCATAGAAAACTTGAGTTTGATTTCAAACACGTGCCCGACTCATAAAATTATAGTTGGTGGTGACTTTAATTTACCCTCGATATGTTGGAGAAAATACATGTTTAATTCCAGAGGTACGCATAAAACATCATCTGAAATTGTGCTTAACGCATTCTCTGAAAATTATTTCGAGCAGTTAGTTCATGAGCACATGCAAATAGTAAACGGTTCTGAAAACACATTTGACCTCTTAGCAACAAATAACCCTGAGTTGATAATGAGCATCAAAACGGATACAGGGATTAGTTAACACAGAGCTGTCGAAGGGAGATTGAGTATTGTAAGCTCCAAATCCCCCAAAAAGAAACGAAAAGTATACCTTTTCAATAAAGCAGATAAAAATTCTCTTGACGCATTCCTTAGAGACAATCTCCACTCCTTTCAAATTAACAATGTAAGTGTAGACCAGATGTGACTTGAATTCAAAGAAATCGGCAGCAGTTGGGAGGTTTATACCAAATAACAAACGACGGAGCTGATCCTGCTTGGTACACAAAAGAGGTCAGAACGCTGTTGCGGAAACAACGGAAAAAACGTGCCAAATGTAAACAGACGCAAAATCTCAAGATTGGCGGTATTTTACAGAAGCTCGAAATTTAGCGCGGACTTCAATGCGAGGCGCTTATAATAGTTTGTCTCGAAACCTGGCAGAAAATCCAAAGATATTCTGATTATATGTGAAGTATGCCAGCGTGCTAGCGGCAAGACGCAATCAATGCCTTTTCTGCGCGATAGCAATGGAGATACTATCGAAGACAGTGCTGCCAAAGCAGAGTTACTAAACACAGCCGAAATGTCTTCACAAAATAAGATGAAGTAAATACTCCAGAATTCGAATCAAGAACAGAGGCCAACATGAGTAACGAAGAAGTAAATATCCTACGAGTAGTGAAGCAACTTCAATCGCATAACAAAAGCACGTTTTCTGGTCCAGGCTGTATACCAATTAGCTTCTCTTCGGAGTATGCTGATGCATTAACTTCATACTTAACAATCATATACAACCGTTCGCTCGACGAAAGATCCGTAACTGAAGAATGGAAAGTTGCACGGGTCACACCAATATTCAAGAGAGGTAATACGAGTAATCCACTTAATTACAGGCCCATATCATTAACGTTGATATGCTGCAGGATTCTGGAACATATATTGTGTTCGAACATTATGAATTACCTCGAAGAAAACGGCGTATTTACACACAGTCAACATGGATTTAGAAAACATCGTTCTTATGAATCACAACTAGCACTTTCCTCACACCAAGTGTTGAGTGCTATTGATAAGGGATTTCAAATTGATTCCGTACTTCTGGATTTCCAGAAGGCTTTTGACACTGTACCACACAAGCGGCTTGTAGTGAAATTGCATGCCTATAGAATATCGCCTCAGTTATGTAACTCAATTCGTGATTTCCTCTCAAAGATGTCACATTTCGTAGTAATTGATGGAAAGTCATCCAGTAAAAAAGAAGTGATTTCTGGCGTTCCCCAAGCTAGTGTTATAGGCCCTTTGGTGTTCCTTATCTATGTAAACGATTTGGGAGACAATCTGAGCAGCCGTCTTACATTTTTTGCAGATGGAGGAAGAGGAGATTAGAGTTTAACGTCCCGTCGACAACGAGGTCATTAGAGACGGAGCGCAAGCTCGGGTGAGGGAAGGATGGGGAAGGAAATCGGCCGTGCCCTTTCAAAGGAACCATCCCGGCATTTGCCTGGAGCGATTTAGGGAAATCACGGAAAACCTAAATCAGGATGGCCGGAGACGGGATTGAACCGTCGTCCTCCCGAATGCGAGTCCAGTGTGCTAACCACTGCGCCACCTCGCTCGGTTTTTGCAGATGACGCTGTCGTTTATCGTCTACTAAAGTCATCAGAAGATCAAAACAAACTGCAAAATGATTTAGAAAAGATATCTGAATGGTGCTAAAATCGGCAGTTGACCATAAATAACGAAAAGAGTAAGGTCATCCACCATAAACTTCGGTTACACGATAAATCAGTCTAAGCTAAAAGCCGTAAATTCAACTAAGTACCTAGGTATTACAATTATGAACAACTTAAATTGGAAGGAACACATAGAAAATGTTGTGGGGAAGGCTAACGAAAGACTATGTTTTATTTACAGGAAACAGATGTAACAGATCTACTAAGGAGACTGCCTGCACCGCGCTTGTCCGTCCTCTTTTAGAATACTGCTGCGCGGTGTGGGATCCTTACCAGATAATATTGACGGAGTACAGCGAGAAAGTTCAAAGAAGAGCAGCACATTTTGTATTATCGTGAAATAGGGTAGAGAGTGTCACTGAAATGATGCAGGATTTGGGATGGACATCATTAAACCAAAGGCCTTTTTCGTTGCGGAGGAATCTTCTCACGAAATTCCAATAACTAACTTTGTTCTCCGAATGTGAAAATACTTTGTTGACGCAGACCTACATAGGGAGAAATGAACACCATGATAAAATAAGGAAAATCAGAGCTCATACAGAAAGATATAGATGTTCGTTATTTCCGAGCGCTATACGAAACTGGAACAACACAGAATTATGAAGGTGGTTCGATGAACCGTCTGCTAGGCACTTAAATGTGATTTGTAGAGTATCCATGTAGATGTAGACGTAGAAGTAGACATTAAAGAAACTCAGTTCATTCGCAGTTATCGTATGTTGCATGGTAAAGACACCTTCCATTTGGGGGTAGAAGATAGTGCATGACTGACGAAGTATGGCTTCATTGTTCACAGGCTACGTAACTAGTTTTAAAAATATCCAGAATTTTACTCATCATAAAACTATGTAACTGAAGAATTATCAATGTATATAACGCAAAATACAAATTTTTCCTTACAGATTACACATAGGTCATCTGATAAACACATGTAGAGTTAAGAGATGCACGTGTCATTACCATGGAACATCGTTTTATAGTTTTTTTAATAATAATTTTTGTTTTATGTCGTATAGGATTTTATTGATTCTTCAGTTATTCTGCGCCACAACGTGCGTTTAGCTTCACTCATCACTGATATTCATAACAGGCACAGCAAGAGTCCTTGTTAAACAAATTTTCAGATTTATCTCCGTCATGATGTATGAATATTTTTTAATGGCGTGCAGGCGCGTGACGGCTCCGGCAAAGTTTGCCTTGTGTCACGGGGTTGTCGTCGGCTACACGCGTGGGTGGGTTTAGTGGCTACTGCGTTCACGTGTGTGCGTGTGTGAAATGCCTCTTCGATCCAACGAAAGACATTCTTCTTCCACATATCGAACCACAAGCGACAAGTTGCTCTTGGGATTCAACCCAGGTAAGTGAAGTCTTTACTTTAGTGAAACGTCTGCGTCGGCGAAATTGTCTGTTTTCGCTGCTCAGCAAATCCGTACACTGGATTACACTCATACGTTATCCTGCCTGCAAATGCCCCTATTCCACTCAAAAATGTTTAATCGCTCTTAGGTGCAGGCACGTATTTCGCAATAGTTTCAACAAAGGTTTTCACTTTAAAGTTCTGTCATTTATATTACTTTGACACGTTTCCATTTCATCCCCTCGCGGATCTCGTTATTAATCTAACGTAACATCTCTTCATGGCACATTCATTAAGGCTATTAGTTTCTCATTTATAGAAATATTTACGCTGCGTCATAGTACCTTTCGGTCGGCGAACTACTGGTTAGGTAAGTATTAGGCCGATTCCGTTTGACAGATTTGTTCCTATGCCGACTAAGAATTATTCAAGGTTTGGACAATAAATTTTTGTCTATTCCGCGAAAATACTTTCCGCCACACATAGCAGAAAAATTTCCTCGCGTACATGCCAAATACACGAAAAGCAAACTGAAAATATTAAAAGTGTGATCAGGCAGAGGAGTATCATTTCTTATTATAGGCACAGCTTTCACTCTGTAGCATTCTTCCATCACTTAAATTCTACTTACCTATTTAAAGTGAATAGACTCGAAATTTGCCTCGATCAAACTCATGTATCTTTATTTCACAAATATAAATTATTAAAGTGTAGCGCTGCTATTTCTAAACCATTGGTTTCATCAAAAACATTTACATTTTGTTCTCAGTGTTCTGCTTGAGAGCTCTATTAACTTCAATTATTTCAGTGTCATGGTCAATCTTTCATTACACACAATATAATTTAAAAACTAATATTTACGTACCCAAATACTAACTTTTGCTACAAGAAATGTAGTAATTACCCTGAAGATGAAACTACTTCTTTACTCTTCGTAAAAAAATGTCTCTTTATAGACGAAATTTTAGTATTTTGCCACAGAGCTTCTTTATCTTAAGTGCCCATGAGTATCACATATATGCATACTGCACCACGGTACATGTTCTTGCAACATATCGTTTTCTCTGTCGGATTCAATCTGCTGCATAGGTTCACATTGGTCTATATATTTTTGGCTCAACAGTTCAGTATGTCATGTAGGCCTCGCTGTAATTAAGGTGGTGGACCAGGATGACGCTCGATTTTAGAGCCGATATTCGTGATTTTTCAATAAAATAATAAACAAATTCTAAAACTGAATTTGGACGTTTATTTTACATTCTTAAGATTGTGTTGTGAATTTTTAAAATGAAAACCTTGCACCCAGAACACACTAAACGACATCGACCAAAGGGTTTTGTGGAATGCGAGGGCGAATGGTGGGAGACCTGAAAGCCATAATTTTCAACACAGAACAAAATCTCAAAAACTGCTTTGAAACTGATGATATTGTTTAACGTAGTACGTAAGGATATTTAAAAAATTGGGGTTTAACAAACTGGTGGCACTCTGAAATAAGAGTCAGTTATTTCGACAAGAAAGTAGTTATAAAAACGTTCATAAAAAATCGAAATTAATATACGTCGCAAAAATCCTTCGGGCTGCAAGTTATAAAAGATATAACGTAACTGCGTATATACCTCATGAGTTATGACTTCCGTCAACTTGAAAAATGTTTCCAGAATGAAGTCTTTCACTCTGCAGCGGAGTGTGCGCTGATATGAAACTTCATGGCAGATTGAAACTGTATGACAGACCGAGACTCGAACTCGGGACCTTTACCTTTCGAGGGCAAGTGCTCAACCGACTATTTTTTTTTCATCTCATGTTGTTTGTTAGTGTTCGTTGCTTTTGTCCTGGGCGGACGCCCTATGACACCTCTTCAAGTTCACGGTTGACCCGTTAACTCAGATTTTTATGGCGGAGAGCAGCCAAACCTCTGACCAAACCAGCTGAGCTACTGTGCCGGCGTTGAGTGAGCTACTCAAGCACAGCTCACATCCCGTCTTCTCAGCCTTAATTCCGCCAGTACCTCGTCTGCTACCTTCCAAACTTCTCAGAAGCTCTCCTGCGAAACTTGCAGAACTAGCACTCTTGGAAGAAAGGATATCGCGGAGGTAGGAGACGAGGTACTGGCGGAATTAAGGCTGTGAGGACAAGGCGTGAGTCGGTACAGCACTTGCCCGTGAAAGGCAAAGGTCCCCAGTTCGAGCCTCGGTCCGGTAAAAACTTTCAGTCTGCCAGGAAGGTTCATATCAGCGCACACTCCACTGCAAAATGAAAACTTTCTTTCTGGAAACATCTCCTAGGCTGTGGCAAAACCTTGTCTCCTCAATATCCCCCCTCCCAGGAGTGCTAGTTCTGCAGCATCGCAGAAGGGCTTCTGTGAAGTTTGGAAGGTAGGAGACGAGGTACGGGCGGAATTAAGGCTGCGAGGACGGGGCGTGAGTCGTGCTTAGGTAGCTCAGTCGGATTCGGTCAGAGGGTTAGGCACCCTCTGTCATAAAAAAAATAGAAAAAAACTAAGTGAACGGATCTACGAAGAAACTGAACGGGTGTCATCGGACGTCCGCTTCGAACAAACTCAACCAACAATATAGAACAAATTGAGATCAACAAAAAAAGTCGGTAGAGCACTTGCCCGCAAAAGGCAAAGGTCCTTGGTCTATTTTTCGCCTATGTCGCAACACTCTCATTCTGATGAAATTATATCGATGAACTGTCTTCCGCTAATTAATCGAAGCGTTTTATGCACTACTTGAATTATTTTTCGAACCTTATCCATTCGTATTTTCAGGCACTCACATTTTCTTCGTATGAAAACAAGTAATATGACAAGTTGAGCAAATGCGAGACAAGCACATGCTTTCAGAGTGTTTACCATAAACAAATCATGTTACGAAGCTAAATTTCGTTGAGAATAGTATTTTAGTTGATACTAATGCTCTCTGTGATAGTATCCGAAACTAATAGGTTCCCTATACCGTCGGTAACTATTTTAGTATTATCATACAATGAAGGCTTTCACGACCGGATGTTTCAGCTGCTGAGAATTTTCCGGGTTGTATGGCCGCGGTACATGGAACTCTTCAATCCTTGACGTTTCGTCCAAGGCTACGTTGGACATCTTCGGAGGTACTTCTGCTTGTGCTTTCTTCGGAGGTGCTTCTGGTTGTGCTGAGTCTTGCCGACAGTCGGCAAGGCTCAGCTCATCCAGAAGCATCTCCGAAGATGTCCAACGTAGCCTTGGACGAAACGTCAGGGATTGAAGAGGTCCATGGACCACGGCCATACAACCTGGAAAAATTCTCAGGAGCTATTTTAGTATTAGATAGGTTGCATTCGAGCGCTCGGATGCACCAGACCCCCATACAGTTAATCGCGTTTTTATCATATTTTAACATCTATGGCACACTTTAAACGAATGAATCTTAAAAATAGACTCTCGAAGGACCACTTTAAGTCAATAAACTAATTAGGTTCAAAACAATTTCTACCCTGGTCTACCCCTTAAAAGATATTGGTACATTGCTGCAAAACTATTCAGATAGTGGTATACCGTTTAGCATTTCTGTACAGGTACTTGATAGTTTAACATAATCACTACAAAAAAATTGTTTTGCTTTTTCCTATACATATTCATGTATGACATTGCTTAGAATATGATTTCACCTGAGTCTAAAGGGTTCAAATGGCTCTGAGCACTGTGGGACTTAACGTCTGAGGTCATCAGTCCCCTAGAACTTAAAACTTCTTAAACCTAACTAACCTAGGGACATCACATGCATCCATGCCCGAGGCAGAATTCAAACCTGCGACCGTTGCGGTCGCACGGTTCCAGACTGAAGCGCCTTGAACCACTCGGCCACACCGGCAGGGAATATGAGTCTCTAGTCTAGGATTTATACCTTGTGTGTTTTCTCAGTTCATGGAATACATTCATCATTATTACCCATAAAGACACGTTTTCAACTCTTGATGACTATAAAGTCCTTTAATTTGGTTTGTATGTGGAAAAGCCGAAACGTAGCTACATGGATGTGGAAAGTGAATCCTGATAATTTAAGTAATCCTGTATACAGTAGCCACTATTTACTATTTATTTTTCTATATGGTAGAATATCTTCCCTTGTTAACTGCATTTAAAGACGTAACTCCTTTAATATATGCCGGGGAAGTCTGTTCGATACATCGATTCTTTTTCCCAATACCTATGGATGAACGTTATTTATGGAAGCAGTAACAGGTATTGTACGTTTGTACGTTTTTCTTACCGCCTGTAGAATAACAAGATGTACAATGTCCCAACTACAACATGTTGATAAATATAACCATCGCGTGTTTTTTTTTTTTTTTTTTTTAAGTAGACCCAAATTGGAATACAGGTCGCCAGTTTATGATATGTATATCTATAGGACACATGGACCGAGAAAGTAAACATGGGATCTAAAATTAATATCTTAAAAGCTGTGGCCACTTGTTCATCTTTGATACTGTGAAACAAATCTCTTCTACTGCAAGCTCTTTGCTTTCTATATTTTGAAAGGTAGCAGTGTGGACCAAGACAAGAAAAAAATGTCCAGTAAACATGGACTCAAAGTGCTTCTTTAAGACCTGTGAACACTGGACTGTTGGCAGCCCTGTGCCAGGTTAGGCGTCCGAGCTTTTGCGCTCTCGTAAAGATAAGTTATTTCATTAAATAAAACTATATGGTTCTAAAGACCTTTTCAAGTCTCAAATACCTGTGATGTATAATGGGTGTTACAAAAAGGTACGGCCATACTTTCAGGAAACATTCCTCACACACAAAGAAAGAAAATATGTTATGTGGACATGTGTCCGGAAACGCTTACTCTCCATGTTAGAACTCAATTTATTACTTCGCTTCAAATCACATAAATCATGGAATGGAAACACACAGCAACAGAACGTACCAGCGTGATTTCAAACACTTTGTTACAGGAAATGTTCAAAATGTTCTCCGTTAGCGAGGATACATGCATCCACCCTCCGTCGCATGGGATCCCTGATGCGCTGATGCAGCCCTGGAGAATGGCGTATTGTATCACAGCCGTCCACAATAAGAGCACGAAGAGTCTCTACATTTGGTACCGAGGTTGCGTAGACAAGAGCTTTCAAATGCCCCCATAAATGAAAGTCAAGAGGATTGAGGTCAGGAGAGCGTGGGGGCCATGGAATTGGTCCACCTCTACCAAACCATCAGTCACTGAATCTGTTGTTGAGAAGCTTACGAATACTTCGACTGAAATGTGCAGGAGCTCCATCGTGCATGAACCACATGTTGTGTCGTACTTGTAAAGGCACATGTTCTATCAGCACAGGTGGAGTATCCCGTATGAAATCATGATAACTGTTCCGTATGAAATCATGATAACGTGCTCCATTGAGCTTAGGTTTAAGAACATGGGGCCCAATCAAGACATCACCAACAATGCCTGCCCAAGTTTTCACAGAAAATCTGTGTTGATGACGTGGTTGCACAATTGCATGCGGATTCTCGTCATCCCACACATGTTGATTGTGAAAATTTACAATCTGATCACGTTGGAATGGAGCCTCATCCGTAAAGAGAACATTTGCACTGAAATGAGGATTGACACATTGTTGGATGAACCATTCGCAGAAGTGTACCCGTGGAGGCCAATCAGCTGCTGATAGTGCCTGCACACGCTGTACATGATACGGAAACAACTGGTTCTCCCATAGCACTCTCCATACATTGACGTGGTCAACGTTACCTTGTACAGCAGCAACTTCTCTGACGCTGACTTTAGGGTTATCGTCAACGGCACGAAGAATTGCCTCATCCATTGCAGGTGTCCTCGTCGTTCTAGGTCTTCCCCAGTCGCGAGTCATTAGGCTGGAATGTTCCGTGCTCCCTAAGACGCCGATCAATTGCTTCGAACGTCTTCCTGTTGGGACACCTTCGTTCTGGAAATCTGTCTCGATACAAACGTACCGCGCCACGGCTGTTGCCTCGTGCTAATCCATACATCAAATGGGCATCTGCCAACTCCGCATTTGTAAACATTGCACTGATTGCAAAACCACGTTCTTGATGAACATTAACCTGTTGATGCTACGTACTGATGTGCTTGATGCTAGTACTGTAGAGCAATGAGTCGCATGTCAACACACGCACCGAAGTCAACATTACCTTCCTTCAATTGGGCCAACTGGCGGTGAATCGAGGAAGTACAGTACATACTGGCGAAACTAAAATGAGCTCTAACATGGAAATTAAGAGTTTCCGGACACATGTCCACATAACATCTTCTCTTAATTGTGTGTGAGGAATGTTTCCTGAAAGTTTGGCCGTACCTTTTTGTAACACCCTATATATGCAGAATGAAGCGACAAATGAAAGTTTGTACCAAGGATGGAATTAGATCCTGGGTGTCATGCTCACTAGGCAGATGCGGAAGAGGAACAGGAAACAGGTTAAACAAAACATCTTTATATGTACCCTTATTCGTACAAGCATAAATACAACGTAAGGGCTCCCCTTCTGGCGGCATCAACATTAGATGCTACATTTGAGTCTACCAGCGACAAGACGTCCACAGATCCTTTTACCGCTTTTTTTGGGAGGGGAGGGGATTGAAGGGCGGGAACAAGGTGTAAAAAAGTGTGGTAAGACACCAATGAAGAATATCTTACTTTCAACAACTTACTTTAAATAACAGTTCACGGCAATGTGTTCAAAAGGTATTCATTGTAAAGTTTCTGCATTGTTACATTTTTATCATGCACATCAACTTTTGGTTTAGTAGTGAGGTCAGTAACCCTTGAAGTTTCTCAAATCCTCAGCATCCATTCACAGACTGAAATGCTGAAACCATGGAACAAGATGTTATAGTGGGACATTTTGCCAATAGCTTCCAACTTTTATGAAGAAATGGGCACTAGTATAGCCAGTGACTGTTCTTAAAGCAATGGAAATTTTTGCTGTAGGCCCATATGAAAGCCACTGTCAGTGGGACAGCTTTTGGTGAACATTCATACATACAGTGCTGACCTACAGCCAAGATAAAACTCTCTTACCATTAGATCAACAGATGTCAGGAGCATGCAAACATGCTAAAATCACAGAATCAATGATAGTGTGCTTTAGGCCCTAAATTTGTACCTGAACAAGCATTAAATAATGAAAACCTGCATATGTTGTTTATTGTGTCATTCTTTCCTTTTCCTGTAATGAAATAAATACTTTTGAAGATATGAAATTGAAACTTCCTGACAGATTAAAACTGTGTGCCGGACCAAGACTCGAACTCAGGACCTTTGCCAAGTCTCAGTCTGGTACACAGTTTTGATCTGTCAGGGAGTTTTATATCAGCACACACTCCGCTACAGAGTGAAAATCTCATTCTATATGTAACTGAAATTTGTACTCTTCTAACAACGTAAATTGCTACTACATTACATGTTTAATGTAATCAGAAAGGCTGGCATTAAATACAGTTCATAAGAAAGTTATTACTTGAGTATAAGTTTGTACTTATCTGTATCACATTTCCAATTTGAGGCTCTTTCTCGTGTTGTCTAGGGATGAAATAGAGGTCTGGGGTTTTCTGATTCATGGTGAAGAAGCTTTTCTTCAGTCACAATATGTGGTTATTTATTTCACATTTCTGATCCTTGTTGAATACCAACACTTCACAAAAAATGTCCTTTTCATACTAAAAAAAGCTTCTTTGTAATTGCAGCTTTTTCATGATAACCATAATTCACAGAGCTCAAATATAAACACAAGATGTAATGTTCCATGTAAGTCTTGCCAAAAATTGATTGAGACAAAGAGCAAGCACTTGGTACACAAGTTACGTGGTAGATGTTGCCTCAACAATTACTGTAAATCGACTGAATTTTGCCACACAATTTATTCTGTGATTTAGGACATGACTTTCTTGAATGTTCTAGGAAAGGTAATGATTCAAATTACTGTTTATACTGATTTCCTGTTTTTTGGTAATGAATCATTTAAACAAAGATATATTGTTTGAAGTTTTAAAAATGTAAGGATAAATTTATTAACATAGTTTGCTTTAAACAATGAGGAAATATAATTTTTAAAATTTCTAAATATGAAAGTATGCTCAAAAAATTGTGGAACTTTGTCCACAAAATTTTGTTACACTTACCTTTTACTTACTGTGCATGGTCTCCTCCAAAATACTCTCCTCCACATTGGTGCACCACTCCTAATGCCACTTCAATGGGGTCTTCAGCTTTGGGGGAAAAATATCTGCAGGGACCAGGTTTGGAGAGTATGGATGATGAGGAAGACAGTAATTTCATTTTTGTGCAATAGTCACACACCAGCAGAGACAATTGTGTGGGTGCATTATCGTGATTCATGAGCCATGAATTGTCTCATCACATTTCAGGCCATTTTCGTCTCACATTGTCTCGCAAGCTTTGCAACATGTCTTGATAGTACGATCAATTAGCAGTTTGTCCCTGTGACACAAATTCATGATGAACCAGTCCTTCAAAATCAAAAATTGTTAGCATGGCTTTGACATGTGACCTGATCTGATGAGCTTTTTTTGGTCTTGGAGGACCTTCCCCAACTCATTCTAAGGATTGAACCTTGGTCTCAACATCATAACTATAGACCCACATCTCATCACCAGTTATGTTTCTCTTACAAAACATCTCGTTCTTATTTTCCAGATCTGAAAGCTCTTCACAGATTGCAAGGTGAATATTTTTCTGGTCTTGACTCATGAGCTGTGGGACGAACTTGGTGGCAACACAGTGCATTCCCAGATGCTGTGCCAGGAATTCATGACATGATCCAACTGTAATGTTACATTCTTTTGCAACCTCTCAGTCAGTCTTTGATTGGCATGCACTGTTTCGTAGACATTCCTGACATGAGCATTGGTGGTAGATACTGAAGGGCATTCTGAATGAGGGTCGTCTTTAACTTCCATCAAACCATTTTTAAACAGTGTGAACCATTCATAGCACTCAGTGCGGCTTAAGCACTCATTACCATAGGCTTTCTGCATCATTTGGTTTGTCTCTGTGCAAAATTTAATTCAGGTGTGTTGCTCCTCCTACTCTGCCGTCTTGAAATTCACAAACTGTGTGACACAATATTCTACTCAACACAGCACTGAACAAAACTAACAGACATACAACATTGAAACTTCCAACAGTTTCACATTATACATAGGCGTGTGCAGGGATGCCAACCACATTTCAATTGAACACATCATTGGCATGAAATTATGAATGTCCTGGGATTTTTTTGAACAGATCTCATATGCCGTGTGTATAAGGTAAAGAATATTTGGCTTTTTCTACCATGTGATTGTCTTTTTGAAAAATTTAGCCATTTTTTTGTAAACAAAACAGTTTTCTATTTACTGAATAAATATGTTTCATGAGCAGTAATTTACATAGTATTTAGGCAATTATCTGAAATGAGTGGCCTCATTGGTAACTCACGTAAAGTGAAAGCTATAAGATATCTTAGTTTCTTAGTACAAGATTAATGCACAGACATATGCAAAATTATTATTATGTTTTGTATGAATTTGGAAAGGTAGAACATTTTAGCAAATGCAACAATGTATAATGCAAAGATTCAGAAAATATGAATATGTACTTTGTAGCCAAAACCTCAGATAAAACATTATTGAAAAGAAGGTGGTACCACAGATTTCAGTTAGCTCAGAAAGTTACCATAAAATTTGATTTCTTATATGGTAAAGAAAAATGTTTCAAACAATGTAAAATCTAGAATGTAATGTAACAATATTATGAGAAGGAAAGTTGAAAAGAAAATGTGAAAATCTTTTTGTTGTGCCTATCTGCAACTCAGCATCTCTGCTATATGGTGGGTAGCAACTTATTTTCTCATAATAAAGAAAAATGTTTCTTGGAAATGCACGAATAGCTGCCAACAGACTTTTAATAGGGTGAAGAAATCATTTGATGAGAAGAGAATGTTATTTTATCTGGACATAAATGAATCTTTCTGTTTCTCCATGACAGTGGTTAGGGTTAAACATGAAAAGGAAATAGTTTCCAATTTGCAAACAGTTACAAAGATTTCAAACTGTAGATGTATTCTTAAAGTTGGTTAAGTCTTATTTAGGAAAGCTATGTTATCAGAATGCAAAAAAGTTCAGCACCATCTGTCACTGCATGGCGCAATTGGCTGTGACCGATTACATGCGATTTCTTTCTGTCGCCAACCTTTTGCTGGCGTGGGTGCTTGCCCAGATAGCTGGCTTGAAAAGACAACTATCTCAGCATCACAGCCACAGGCGCCATGGCGACCTTGGGACC
Organism: Schistocerca gregaria; assembly: GCF_023897955.1. NCBI lineage: Eukaryota > Metazoa > Arthropoda > Insecta > Orthoptera > Acrididae > Schistocerca > Schistocerca gregaria. Next base: position 429,263,463 of record NC_064922.1, read on the forward strand.
AGGGGACCCAGGGGGGGAGGGGGGGGGGGGGGAGTAGAGTGTGTGGTGAACGAATCGACGCACATGTTTCCCCCCCTCCTCCCCCCCCCCCCCCCCCCCTGCGACCACTAGTCCCAAGGTCGCCATGGCGCCTGTGGCTGTGGTGCTGAGACAGTTGTCTTTTCAAGCCGGCTATCTGGGCAAGCACCCACGCCAGCAAAAGGTTGGCGACAGAAAGAAATCACACGTAATCGGTCAAAGCCATTTGCGCCATGCACTATATAAACGGCTATGTTAGGGTCTTAGTAACTATGTCTTCTGACAACTTACTGAACACTGCGTCTACCTCTGACCTCGCCGAAGCTGCACTCAGTGAATTTTTCGTAAGTGCACTATGAAATTGTTTCTGCTTTGTACAAATTGAGCAGATTTGTAATTCAGAAAGGAAACCTTGGAATGAATTGTGTGTATTTAGAAGAAGACAAGACAATTCACAGAATTGGAAAATATTTTGGCCTAAAACATGTGTAAATATTTTGGTGGATTATACACCCCCCCCCCCCCCCCCCCTTTTGAACCATGGACCTTGCCGTTGGTGGGGAGGCTTGCATGTCTCAGTGATACAGATAGCCGTATCGTAGGTGCAACCACAATAAAGGGGTATCTGTTGAGAGGCCAGACAAACGTGTTGTTCCTGAAGAGGGGCAGCAGCCTTTTCAGTACTTGCAAGGGCAACAGTCTGGATGATTGACTGATCTGGCCTTGTAACACTAACCAAAATGGCCTTGCTGTGCTGGTACTGCAAACGGCTGAAAGCAAGGGGAAACTACAGCCGTAATTTTTCCCGAGGGCATGCAGCTTTACTGTATGATTAAATGATGATGGCGTCCTCTTGGGTAAAATATTCCGAAGGTAAAATAGTCCCCCATGCAGATCTCTGGGCAGGGACTACTCAGGAGGATGTTGTTATCAGGAGAAAGAAAACTGGTGTTCTACAGATCGGAGCATGAAATGTCTGATCCCTTAATTGGGCAGGTAGGTTAGAAAATTTAAAAAGGGAAATGGATAGGTTAAAGTTAGATACAGTGGGAATTAGTGAAGTTTGGTGGCAGGAGGAACAAGACTTCTGGTCAGGTGAATACAGGGTTATAAATTCAAAATCAAATAGGGGTAATGCAGGGGTAGGTTTACTAATGAATAAAAAAATAGGAATGCAGGTAAGCTACTACAAACAGCATAGTGAACACACTATTGTGGCCAAGATAGATACAAAGCCCACACCTAGCACAGTAGTACAAGTTTATAAGCCAACTAGCTCCACAGATGATGAACAGTTTGGTGAAATGTATGACGAGATAAAAGAAATTATTCAGTTAGTGAAGGGAACGAAAATTTGATAGTCATGGGTGACTGGAACTCAATAGTAGGAAAAGGAAGAGAAGGAAACTTAGTAGGTGAATGTGGAATGGGAGTAAGGAATGAAAGAGCAAGCTGCCTGGTAGAATTTTGCACAGAGCATAACTTAATCATAGGTAACACTTGGTTCAAGAATCATAAAAAAAGGTTGTATACATGGAGATGCTGGAAGGTTTCAGATAGATTATATAATGGTAAGACAGAGATTCAGGAACCAGGTTTTAAATGGTAAGACATTTCCAGGAGCAGATGTGGACTCTGACCGCAATCTATTGGTTATTAACTGTAGATTGAAACTGAAGAAACTGCAAAAAGGTGGGAATTTGAGGAGATGGGACATGGATAAACTGAAAGTACCAGAGGTTTTAAAGAGCTTCAAAGGGAGCATTAGGGAACAATTGACAAGAATGGTGGAAGGAAATAGAGTAGAAGAAGAATGGATAGCTTTGAGAGATGAAATAGTGAAGATAACAGAGGATCAAGTAGGTAAAAAGATGAGGGCTAATAGAAATCCTTGGGTAACAGAAGAAATACTGAAGTAAATGATTAAAGGAGAAAATATAAAAATGCAGTAAATGAAGCAGGCAAAAAAGGACTACACAAGTCTCAAAAATGAGATCGACAGGAAATGCAAAATGGATAAGCAGGGATGGCTAGAGGAAAAATGTAACGATGTAGAGGACCATATAACTAGGGGCAAGATAGACACAACCTACAGGAAAATTAAATAGACCTTTGGAGAAAAGAGAACCACTTGTATGAATTTCAAGAGCTCAGATGGAAAACCAGATCTAAGCAAAGAAGGGAAAGGAGAAAGGTGTAAGGAGTACATGGAGGGTCTATACAAGGGCGATGTTCTGGAGGACAATATTACAGAAATGTAAGAGAATGTAGATGAAGATGAAATAGGAGACATGATACTGTGTGAAGAGTTTGACAGAGCACTGAAAGACCTAAGTCAAAACAAGGCCCCGGGAGTACACAACATTCCATTAGAACTACTGATAGCCTTGGGTGAGCCAGCCCTGACAAAACTCTACCATCTGGTGAGAAAGATGTATGAGACAGGTGAAATAACCTCAGACTTCAAACAGAATATAATAATTCCAATCCCAAAGAAAGCAGGTGTTCACAGATGTGAAAATTACTGAACTGTCAGTTTAATAAGACAGGGATGCAAAATACTAACACGAATTCTTTACAAACGAATGGAAAAACTGGTAGACGCTGACCTCGGGGAAGATCAGTTTGGATTCCGTAGAAATGTTGGAACACGTGAGGCAATACTGACCTTACGACTTATCTTAGAAAATAGATTAATGAAAGGCAAACCTATATTTTTAGCATTTGTAGACTTAGAGAAAGCTTTTAACGATGTTGACTGGACTACTCACTTTCAAATTCTGACGGTGGTAGGGCTCAAATACCGGGAGCAAAAGGCTATTTACAATTTGTACAGAAACCAGATATCAGTTATAAGAGTTGAGGGGCATGAAAGGGAAGCAGTGGTTGGGAAGGGAATGTGACAGGGTTGTAGCCTATCCCCGATGTTATTCAATCTGTATATTGAGCAAGCAGTAATGGAAACAAAAGCAAAATTTGGAGTAGGAATTAAAATCCATGGAGAAGAAATAAAAGCTTTGAGGTTCACCAATGACATTGTAATTCTGTCAGAGACAGCAAAGGACCTCGAAGAGTAGCTGAACGGAATAGACAGTGTCTTGAAAGGAGGATATAAGATGAACATCAACAAAGGAAAATGAGGGTAATGGAATGTAGTCAAATTAAATTGTGTGATGCTGTGAGAAGCAGATTAGGAAATGAGATGCTTAAAGTAGTAAATGTGTTTTGCTATTTGGGGAGCAAAATAATTGATGATGGTCAAAGTAGAGAGGATATAAAATGTAGACTGGCAATAGCAAGGAAAGCGTTTCTGAAGAAGAGAAATTTGTTAACATCAAGTACAGATTTAAGTGTCAGGAAGTCATTTCTGAAAGTATTTGTATGGAGTGTAGCCATCTATGGAAGTGAAATGTGGACGATAAATAGTTTAGACAAGAAGAGAATAGAAGCTTTTGAAATGTGGTGCTACAGAAGAATACTGAAGATTAGATGGGTAGATCACATAAGTAATGAGGAGGTATTCCATAGAATTGGAGAGAAGAGAAGTTTGTGGCACAACTTCACTAGAAGAAGGGATCGGTTGGTAGGGCATATTCCGAGGCATCAAGGTATCACCAATTTAGCATTGGAGGGTAAAAATTGTAGAGGAAGAACAAAAGATGAAAACACTGAACAGATTCAGAAGGATGTAAGTTGCAGTAGGTACTGGGAGATGAAGAAGCTCCGCAAATAGAAATGGGGAATGTGAAGGATAATTTAAGATAATGTGTCATCTTGGGGGAGTCTTCATAGACGCAAATAAGATTAGGGTGTCAAACAGACAGCAGAATGTTTACAGCTGTCTGCAGAATAATCAGAAGCAAGGGAAACTAATATGGCCTGATGGGGATGAAAAGGCAGTAGTTGCAGATGAAAAATCAAAATATAAGTAACACACAACAAAGGAGGGCAGAACATGTACACCAGCAGATAAAATTTACTTAAAAATACTGCATCAGAATATTCATACATTCATAACAAAGAAATTGAAGCAGAAGTAGCCCTAAGGGAAATACAACCAGACATACTATGTATCAATGAACACGGTGTAACTGAAAGTCAGATAGCTAACTTGACAACAAAAGTGTCATATCTTATCCAGTTAGTCTGTTGATCTAAACATAAAGGTGGTGGAGTTTTCACATATATTAAAACAGGAAAGCACCAGAGACTGCAAACAGTAAAGGTTTGAGATTACCCATAGCTAGAGAAAGAAGCTTTGAAATGAATGGTGTAGTGACATGATTTTAGACTGTTTTGTGTGTACAGAACACCACATGGCAAGATTAGCATCTTTCTGAAAAAGACTGATAACTTACTAAGAAAGAATATGAAGAAAAACAGAATATGATTTTCACTCTGCAGTGGACTGTGTGCCATTATGAAACTTCCTGGCAGATTAAAACTGTGTGCTGGACTGAGACTCAAACTCGGGACCTTCGCCTTTCGCGGGCAAGTGCTCTACCACTGAGCTACCCAAGCACGACTCACACCCTGTCCTCACAGCTTTACTTCTGCCAGTACTTCATCTCCTACCTTCCAAACTTAACAGAAGCTCTCCTGCGAACCTTGCAGAACTAGCACTCCTGAAAGAAAGGATATTGCGGAGACATGGCTTCGCCACAGCCTGGGGGATGTTTCCAGAATGAGATTATCACTCTGCAGTGGAGTGTGCACTGTTATGAAACTTCCTGGCAGATTAAAACTGTGTGCCGGACTGAGACTCGAACTCAGGACCTTCGCCTTTCGCGAGCAAGCGGAGTGTGCACTTGCCCGTGAAAGGCGAAGGTCCCGAGTTCGAGTCTCGGTGCCTCAGATAGTTTTAATCTGTCAGGAAGTCTCATAACAGCGCACACTCTGCTGCAGAGTGAAAATCTCATTCTGGAAACATCCCCCAGGCTGTGGCTAAGCCATGTCTCCGCAATATCCTTTCTCTCAGGAGTGCTAGTTCTGCAAGTTTCGCAGGAGACCTTCTGTTAAGTTTGGAAGGTAGGAGATGTGGTACTGGCAGAAGTAAAGCTGTGAGGAAGGGGCATGACTCATGTTTGGGTAGCTCACTGGTAGAGCACTTGCCTGCAAAAGGCAAATGTCCCGAGTTCAAGTCTTGGTCCGACACACAGTTTTAATCTGCGGGGAAGTTTCATAATAGCGCATACTCCACTGAAGAGTGAAAAACTCATTCTGGAAACGTCCCCCAGGCTGTGGCTAAGCCATGTCTCCGCAATATCCTTTCTTTCATGAGTGCTAGTTCTGCGAGGTTCACATTACAGCTTCTGTTAAGTTTGAAAGGTAGGAGACGAGGTACTGGCAGAAGTAAAGCTGTGAGGACGGGGCTTGAGTCGTGCTTGGGTAGCTCAGTGGTAGAGCACTTGCCCGCAAAAGGCGAAGGTCCCGAGTTTGAGTCTCGGTCCGGCACACAGTTTTAATCTGCCAGGAAGTTTCATGGAGTGAAGAATTGTTAATACAATACTCTGTGGAGGCAAAAATATCTGCACCATCAAGAGTGACTTCTCAAAGTCAGACGTTTATTGACATCATTACTAACATTAGTAGATGTAATTATGTGTCACATGTAGTCCAAACAGAAATATCTGATTATCATGGACAGCTGATTTGCTTCTGCAGAAGTAAGGGCATGATATTAGAGCCAAAACAAACAACCACATAAGTTAGGAACATCAGTGAGCAAAATATTAACATGTGTATAACAATATTAAGCAGGAGAACTGGGAATGAGACCCTACAGGTGCAGAATGTCAATTAAAAGTCTTGTTCTTTTATTACAACAATTAAACACCATTTTAATGTAGCATTCCCCAAAGTGAAGAGACAAGACAAGCTGCAGGATCAGGCAAAGTGGATTACCAGTGAGGTAACAAAACTGCAAAGGAAGCTACAGGATCTGAGATTGAGGGTTGAAGCTGAAGATTATAAAATGCTATGAAAGAAGTGTAGAAAAATAATAAGAGGCAAAAGCAAGAGCAGCTAATTTCACCACAATGAACCCAAAAAACAAGGTGAAGGCAGCTTGGAATGCAATTAATGGTGAAAGAAAGGAAAAAATCTGGATCAAAGAAGGAGACAGGTATCTGGTCAACAAAATTAGATAACACAGTTTTTATTGATGGTAGAGAAATAGCTAACATACTCAATGATAATTGCATAAATATGACAGGGAACTTCAAACTGGAATGAAATATTGTACAAAACAAGGTAACTAAGTTATCAAAGAAATGAAGCAGAACCATGTTCTTGAAACCAGTTGCAGAAATGAACTGAGTAAAACAATATAAACACTGGAGTTTAAGAAATCAGCTGGTGATGATGAAATATTGAATCATATAATAAAGCAAGTAAGTGAGCAAATAATCTTACCATTGCTGGAATTGCAAACACCACTCTTGGAGCTGGAATTTTTCCAGAAAAACTGAAGACAAGCAAGATGGTACCAGTGTACAAGAAAGGGGATAAGGATGATGCCAATACATACAGGCCAATTTCACTGACATCAGGTTTTTTAGAAATCCTGAAAATGTAAAATAGATTAGCTGATTATCAGGACAAATACAATGTTCTTATATCATCACAGCATGGTTCCAGAAAGAGTAAATCTACAGAATAAGCAATTGCCGGTCTGACAGAATGTAGTCCACAGTCCTTAGATGAAAAACAAGTTGTATCTGCAATGTTTCTGGATCTCTCCAAAGCATTCGACATTGTTGATGATGAAATACTGATAATAAAGTTGGGAAACTATGGTACTCGGGGGCAAACAGGTGAGTGGATGGATTCTTAATTATGCAGCATGAAACAATATGTACCAATAGGGAATTCATATCAGTCAAAAACCGAGCCATCAAATATGGAGCATTGCAGGGATCTGTAATGGGGACAATACTGTTTAATCTGTTTGTGAATGACATAGGTGTTGAAGAGAAGGAGGAGAAAATATTGTGTGCAGATGGCATGACAGTACTAATAATGACCAAAGTATGGTACAGATCAAGAAAAGAGCATACATATCTGCAAACACCACAGCTCAATGGCTCCTGGAAAATGGATGTGTTATAAGCCTAAAAAAAGACTATGTATGCAGTGTTCAGAAATAAATAGAAGGCTGTGTACATGGATTTAGAGTTTTATGGAATAAGGCTGGAGGAATTAAATTCCACTAGATTCTCAGATATTACTGTGGATAACGAGCTGAAATGGGAGCAACATATTAATTTTGTCTGTAAGAAATTCAGTTTCATCATATTCATAACAAGGCAACTATCACAGTATGCAGACAAACAGCTTTTGTGCACAGTATTCCATGGACTCTGAACTATGCCTGCAGTATGGAGTGCTGATCATATTAAGAAGAAAGACTTTTGAAACATGAAGAAACTGCTTAAAAAGACTAGGCACCTTAACTTTTTCATCCTTATACATGTACAAAACTATAATATATGTCACAAAAGTTGTGTGAAGTGGACTACAAATGCTAATATACACACCTACAAGACACGGAGGAAGAATTGCATATTCAGCATACCCCATTGACTGACAATGCTTGAAAAAGGACCACATTACTGCAGTATAAAATTACTAATTACTAATAAGTCTGCCTTAAAAATTGCATAGCAATGTAAATGACACTAAGTTTTCAAAGAACCTCAAAGACTATGTGGTGGAAAAGGAATTTTACAGTGTTGAATAGTACTTATCACATTAAATTTATATATATTGTCACTTATAACCAATTCTGTTAAAATGTAAGAAAAATGGTTAGGAAGTATATGATAATGAATGATTTCTATTTTTGATGTGTCCTATATTATGTGTACATTCACTGCACACCGTCTAACCTACAGGATCAAATAAAATGCATGTCAGTTCCATTCAATTTAAAGGCATTAAAGACAAGGAGGAGGTAAGAATCATTTGCAATGAATTAAGGAAAATAAAAATCATGATCAAACTAGGTGTTTGTAAAGAGTTATTTAGGCAGAAAGAGGAGAGAAAAAGTTGAACAGTACAACAGAGTGAACAATGGAATTAAACATTGTGCACAAATTCATTTAGTCTAGTGTTGAGAACAACACAATCATAAACAATCAGTTGAAATTTTGTAACAAATTAACTGTACAGATAACATTTATAGTTTCTTGCTTTGCTCCATGCACACTAGCAGAATATCATGCACAATTCTTTAGTAAGAGTGTGTGAAATATAGAATGTTTTTGAAACATAGTTAAACTACTGTTAACATTGTGATACTTAATTTCACTGGAATAAATGCTTACAATTACCATCACACACATGCACACACACACACACACACACACACACACACACACACACACACACACACACACACACACACACAGAAAAAGTCTGTAATCAAAGCAAGATGTTGTGGGAATATTACCATTAAAGTCATATTGTAATTAAGACAGAAATTAAACTTTTTGTCATTTGTTTCAAATAATCAGTTTCCTAAATCATGTATTAAAATACATGTTTGCAGTAATATGATTTAGATGAAACATATCCATACCTTCATGAACCAGACTGACTGTCCAAATTTTTACAGAGCTATAAATGTTAATTTAAATGCAGTACCTCAGTCATGTCAACAATGTTACATGAAAGTATTGTTGTCATCTGCTGTATAGAGATAGGTGCTTAGGCCCATGTCACAAGCAGTTTCTCAGATACTTAGTTTTTTTTGCTCTGTGTATCGCAGGATGTGACAGAATTCATTATACAGAATGAAAATTGACCAAAAATCAAAATAAAACAATGATATATCCAGGATTGAATAATGAAAACATTACGGAAACAATAGATTTCTGCTCGCCATATAGCAGAGATGTTGAGTGGCAGATAGGCACAACAAAAAGACTGTCAAACAAGTAAGCTTTTGGCCAACATGGCCTTCTCCCAAATTAACCAACATACAGACATACACTGACACAAATGCAACTCATATATGCTTGACCACTGTGTTGTTGTGTGTGTGTGTGTATGTGTGTGTGTGTGTGTGTGTGTGTGTGTGTGTGTGTGTTTGTGTTTGTGTGTTTGTTTGTATGTTTGGCTGAAAACTTACTTGTTTGGCAACATTTTTTTTTCGTTCCCATCTTCGACTCAACATCGCTCCTGCATGGTGAACAGTAATATATCCTGTTTGTAACACTGTCAAACACAAAAATGGATTTTTTAAATTAGAGTACATAGCTTACATCTTAAATGCATGAAGAACCAAAATTAGTATACACTGAGGTGAAGCAAGATTTCTAATAATTCACTCTGACCATGACAAAGGAGGCAAAACTGACAATAAGCAATATCCTGTTATAAATTAAGCCAGTATCCTGCAAGGGAACTTCATGAATCAATTTAAAGCCAACTACATGAATAGTTTCAATCATCTATACATCTTAATATTTTGTAGCAGAATGTTACATAAGAAACATAGCAACAGTAATTTCTTCAACAATTAGAGGCACAATTGGTCCCTGACTCCTGTGAGAAGCACTTCCCAAATTACAATTGCCAGTTAATTTGAACTTCCAAATCATGTCACAATTCCTGGTGCAGAAAGAGGCCCTCTGCATATTCTTTTAATGCATTGATACTTGCAAAGATCAGCAGCACTATTGATGTTGTTTTGATAAAACAGCTTTGCGAGCCAAGCCCTGTCACACCTCGTCATGACCCATGTTAACTGTCTGCAACTGTAGTGCACACTGGTGCTTGCGTTTCAACCCTACGCCACCATACTAGCACCAGCTCCAATGACAAGTAATGCCACTAACACTACTAACTTCGCAAATCCTGCAGTGCACAGTCTGGACATCATTCCTATAAAGCCAATTACCCACACATTAAACAGTTTTCCATCTACACTGGATCAAGTAGTGAAAGTTTAGTTATAACCACCCTGTACATTTTGTATAATGTATACATCTTTCAGCTTTCCATTTGCAGAAAGTCCTGATGGAATGTATCTCTGTGTTTGTCACTAACCGCTCCCAAATTGCTAGGGAAAAAATCTAAATGAGAATGAAGGAAATGCATTTTTAGTGACATTCTGCATCTAAGATTTTTATAGTTCTTTAAAAGAGTTCCCACTAATATGTCACTGTTTTCTGCTCTTGTATTCCCTAGGAAGCCTTCCACAAGATCCTTAAAAGAACACCAGGCTGCAAGTTCTAACTGACTTAATTTTTCTTTGAAGTTCTTACCATGCATTAACTTCCTAATCTGTGGCCCAATAAAACTCACCTCTTTCAATTTGGCATCACTTAATTCAGGAAACACTTCATGCAGATACATGAAACCATTAGCATTTGTGTCATTCCCTTGACAAAATTCTTCATAAGGTTGGGCTTAATATGCAAAAGGGGAAGGAAAACATTATTAGAATCCACCAAAGGTACATATTTCACATTTTTCTCCCTGGAGCCAATTTCTCTTGTGGTGGCCACTGTTTAACTGTATAATGTTTATCTGTTTCGTGGCTGTCCCAAAGACAAAGGAAACAGCAATACTTCATGAAATCACTTTGGAGACCAGTTAGTAAACCAGTCACCTTAAGATCACCACATGTTTTCTAATTTTCTTCCTTATACTTAATAGCTTAAAGTATCTCTGACAAATTCACGTAGTTGTCTTTCATAGTCACAGAGCACCCTACAGGCCCAGATGGAAACATATTACCATTATGCAATAGTACAACCTTCAGACTTGTCTTGGAAGGGTCAATAAAGAAGCAGCACTCGGCAGCATCATATGATTTGTTTGATTGTTTCATTAATCCTACTACATCACTACAAGCACAAATATTGCCCACAATACAGCAATATGTCATCAGATCTTTATTACGTTGTCTAAAGTGAGTAATTTTTGTTTCGTCATTAAGATGTGAAGATCAAATTTATGCATGCTCCTTGGATAAGTATAAATCATGAACTAGATCATTCAAGTCTGATTGTGTAATTAAATGTGAGCTTTATTCTGGAAATTGCTCTTCTTTGCTTGATTGACATTGCGTTACCTCAGAATTTGTAGATTGATGATCAGAACTAGTAACTTCTTCCCACACTAGTGGAGGAGTTGCAACTGGCTGGTCTTCACCAAGGGGAACAGGTCTAATTGCTGAGGGCAGGTTAGGTTACTTAATATTCTTCTTATTCTTTGATGGAAAGCCAGTTACATTAGTCAAACAGAAGTAGCAATCATCAACATGATTTTGAGACACTCGCCAGATCATTAGTATGCCAAATGGTAAGTGCTCTTTTTTGCCTTTTAGTCATTGTATTAGTTTAAAATTGCACCTAGTGTAAGTTATTTGAGGTGCCCAATCTTTATCCTGATCTCCCAGTTGGCATTTGAAGTATAAATGATATGGTGTCTACTGTAAGTTAGAAATTGGTCATTGCCGTGAATTCACCACAAAATGAATTGGGGTGGTTTGTACATCCACCTTTTGATTTCTTCGTGGTGTATTTTCAATGCCTACAAAACACTTTTCTATCGAATGAACTTAGCCAGATCAATACCTGAAAAAGAAAAGAAAAATTCAAAGATTTGAGATAATATAGAAGGAAGAGTAAGCAAATGTATGTGACTGGATGGTTTAAATACACTAATGTCACATATTACATTTAAAAAGTAGTTCACATTAAATTTCAGAACAAAAAAGGTCACTGCACTAACTTTTATCACACTCCTTTCAAACACAAAACACCTAAAAATTATACAGTAAATTGAACAATAGCTTGCAGGTCATAACTTTTAATCCTGACGTGATGGACACTTTCTGATTTGACATTTTATGTCACATTGCAATATAGAATTTTTATATGCACTTTGTCTCTACCAAAGCCATTATTGAATCAACATTGCTAAAAGAGCTATGCTTCTGTTAGAACAAAAAGTTGATGGCAGTAGTATATCAGCAGCAAGCTTAAAAGATACCATTTTGCTAACTCTGAATTTCAAAAGAATGAGTCCTGTGTTGAGTACTTGTGATCTGGTCAATGGTTGTAGAACAATGTTTCTACAACCAAATTTAAATGATGAATATACTACAGCTCTCTACACATATCTCAGTAACTTCAGTGGGCACAGAGACACTTAAACAATCATTTTTCCACTGTTCCATATGTAAATGGAACATGAAAATGCCCCAATAACTGGTATAGTGAGACGTACCTTCTGCTATGCACTTCATAGTGGTTTTTGAAGTATAGATATAGATGTTGCTTCATTAAATAAATGTGTAGGACTTCTGGACTTTCAAAGTATGTTGAAACTTTGTCTTTTAGCACACAAACTGGACCATGTCAAGGTTTTGAAACATGTAGATAAATATCTGTGCTGCATATAGTGTAAACAAATGTGATTCCCATATAGGTTTAAGTTGGTCAGTTGGTCCTAGTGGTCAGCATCCATTACCAGTCATGCAGAACTTCCAGGAAATGGCAGAAGACGGCAACACATATATTCTATATGTATTTGCTCTTATCAATAAATGTGTGTGGCAATTAACATAAAAAATTAATAATGAATTACACACAAGAAAGGGAGTTAGAAATTATTTTCAACCACATGTGATTCACATCAGTGTAAAGTAAAAATCTCACTAGGTTGCCAATTTGAAATAAAAGTTTTCTGAGTATTGTATTAGGTCATAATGTGGACTTAGAAGATCACTGAATCCATGGCCAAAATGTTAGCTTATCAAGTGTAGTTTTTTACATTTTAATGTAATGTGGTACTCAGAAAAGTTTTTTGTCAACTAACTCTGGCCACAGTCAGTTACATTGCCAAAGTAAGCACTATCATCAAAAATTTTTAGTAAGTACTCTCGTCAAAATAATTTAATTCAATATAAGTGCACTGTATTATACATTTTGATATATCATTCACTTATAAAACCCTGAAACTGTATAATTATTAGTCATATTTTCATGGTGTAGTGCCTGTCAGTTCATGCTGGTCATTTAATTTCATGAGATTTATGTTCCATTTGTAGTATGGCAGGATTTAAATTATGTCACAAGCATCAATGGTGTACTGTAAATGCATGTAGGATCCAGGCTATTGAGTCGATGTTAACAGGTAAACTTTTGAAGCAGACAGCTGCAGATAGCTACACAGTATCTATGAACAGTTTAATTGATTGTGTGCCTAATGCAAAACTGGTGATTAAATTCCTTTCTGAACTTGTCAACTTAAAATGTTCCTTTGGTCTCTCCAGCAAGCATATGTAGCATAATGCAAAGTCCCACATGTGGATACAACCAGAATACATGCACTCCCAGCAGTGTGCAGCACACAAGACAAATTACAAAACATACGGTTAATTTTCAGCAGCAAATATCAATGTGATATTCCTATAACAGATGCCCTTATAATACTTACTGAGGAAGGCAGTGGTGTTATCCAGTTTTATTTCTCTACCCTCATCAGACAGACCACTCTATTGCATTTCAGTAGGCTTGCTATTTAGCTGAAAGTACATTAGCTTAATTTTATTGAAGTTTAAGGTTAATTTATGTCTTTTGAAGTCATTAGTATATATTATAAACAATGAAGGCCTCAGAACAGACTCTTTTGGCACTCCACACTGTGACATAGTAGTACTAAAGCTGTGCTCCTTGCTAATACTAGTCTGATGATTTTTAATCTGTGTAGCCCAATATCTTTTATGTAAATAGGACTGTAAGAGAATTTTAACTTTCCCTCTGATACTGTAAGTTGCCAGTTTATTAAGTAACATCTTATGAAAAATTGTATCAGATGCATGTGGTGGATCTAAGAATAAACATGCAACCCCTGTCTATGTTGTGTGATTTCATTAATACTGTGTATACTAGACCAGTGGAAAATTGCTGTGACAGGTAAACAAATTCCTCTATAGAAAACTCTGACAGAAAAGCGGGAAACCAGTCACTTCCATCCTTATGCCACAGTCCTCGCCAAACATTATTGCATTATTGCATGTAAACATATTTGATCTTTTCTGACACAGAACATTATATGTCCTGTTACCCAGTTTCCCTTTGTAGTTAAGCCTTCTTATGCAGCAACTCCCTCTCACTGCCACTGTCTATATATGTGTCTTCCAACTGTCTGCTTTTTCTCCCATTTATTTATGGTGTACCCCACTGCCACTGTCTTCTCTCTCATTAACTGTCTCCTTTAGTCTTTCTTTCCCACCGCCAATGTCTCCACCACACCTCAGCAGCTTAGAAATTTTGAAGGATCCAAAGTATTTTTTTCTCTACACCCACATTTTCAAAATTTTGGTCTAAAATGTATCCTCCCCTATACCTACATGTTAAAGTTCATCGGTCTGGGAAGGTCCAGACTATAGTCTCCACTCATCTGTATTTTCCATTTCCATGTCTCCTCTGTCTTTTGCTTCCATTACTTCTATTTCCATCCAACTCTTTTTTTTCTTTTACTGCTGCTGTTTCTCACTGACCATCAATATCTTCTCTCCCTTTGGCTCCCACTGCTATTGTCTTCATCCACCTCTCTTTCCCTTTCATTGCCTTTCACACCATCACTATCCCCTCTCTATTTCTTTCTAATGCACACTGCCTCCTCTCTCTTCCATTGTTCACTGTCTCTCAGCACTCTCTTTCAGCACAAAAGAGCACAAATATGGATGCATGCCAAAATGTTTGGTGAGGAAGGTGGAATGAGGATTGAGGTGGCTGATTTCCCACTTTTATGTCAGAGTTTTCTAAAGAGGAACGTGTTCATCTGTTGGAGCACTTTTCTACTGGTCTCATACATACAGTATTAATGAAAAAACACACCAAAAGGGGAATGTATTCACCTTTTTTGTGTTCTGGTATGCGCATTTTTCTACTGGTTCCCATCTTTTCCCTGCCAGAGCAGGATGTGGTGAATATATAATGAATTGTATATGCCAGTAAAATTTTGACAGTTTATTTAATACTTCAAAACAACTATATACTTTATAATAAAAAATGCTGTGACTTACCAAACGGCAAAAAGCTGGTAGATAGACACAATAAAAAAATACACAAACATACACGCAAATATCAAGCTTTCGCAGTCCAAGGTTGCTTCATCAGGAAAGAGGGAAGGAGAGGGAAAGACGAAAGGATGTGGGTTTTAAGGGAGAGGGTAAGGAGTCATTCCAATCCCGGGAGCAGAAAGACTTACCTTAGGGGGAAAAAGGGACAGGTATACACACGCACACACACACATATCCATCTGCACATATACAGACACAAGCAGACATATGTAAAGGCAAAGAGTTTGGGCAGAGATGTCAGTCGAGGCAGAAGTACAGAGGCAAAGATGTTGTTGAGTGACAAGTGATGTACGAGGGGTGGCAACTTTAAATTAGCGGAGGTTGAGGCCAGGTGGGTAACGGGAAGAGAGGATATATCGAAGGGCAAGTTCCCATCTCCGGAGTTCTGATAGCCTCCTGGATATACTGCTCATCAATCATAATTAATCAAAAACACAGTTCATGATATGTATCTTAAAAGAGCAAATATATTATTAGAAATATTTTACTGAATTTGTTGTCTTTTTGTATAATTTTTTGCATTCATTTCAAGTTTTTTTCAGGCATGTTAAGACCATTTTAGCACATTTTTGTCACAGCTATACCACTTTGAGCATATTTATGTGGATATGAAGTGCCTGTTGTACAGAGACAGTGCTCCATAAAATTTTATTGGTGAAAAAATGCTGACTAAAAGCATAGTTTGGTGATTTCAGAATCCTTATGATGGCCCTAAATCTCTGGCCATGTGTTCACTATGCCAGGTAAAATTACATTTCTGCTGCAGGCCAGTTATTATGTGCATATTTTATACGCATAAGTATGGTAACTTTGAACCTCTAGGTCTAGGTAAGAGATAATATCAAAAAAAGTTTCAAGGCTCCCTGAGAAAATCATCTTAAGAGCATATGGTAAAATTTCCAGTGGTTTGCTGTGAATGTAAATTGGTGCTTTCTGTACACAATAAAGGATTTTCAGATGTTTCTTGATAGCAGATACAGATTTCCAAAAACAAGAAAATTTTATTTAAAAAATAGAAAAAAGAAAGGGCACTTGTATAAGCCACCTATGCCTATGGTAGGCTAGAACAAACCTAATGCAAAGAACCAACCAATTTGATAAATTTTCCTGTTCTGGAGTAAGTGTGAAATGTTTAAATTCTGACTCTGTACTGGAATATAGCAATAGTGTACCTGTTCTTCTGATAGGTATAGAAACTCATGTAGGCTTTCACGGCTGGCTTCTTCATAAATTAAACCTTTCGACCTCTTAGCCTGGAAGATTTACTTAATGAGGTATAGAAATTGTCAGTAAACCAAGGACTATCCAAAACACTTGATCACTTTTCTCTGTGATTAATAAAAACCCAAGATATGACCCCCTGAAAATTCACATTTTCACACACAGCATTTTGGAACATACTGATACGATGCACTATTGTGCACAGACTGATCACCTATGGAATATGATGGTGAGTAACATTTTCTAAAACCATGTTGTGGTTCTCATAATACTTTTTCTTTGATAGGTAAGCTTTCTAATGTCATGCAATAATTTTTTAAGTACTTTACTTAAGATCAGAATTAAAATGTTCAGTCAGTAGCTTTAAGTTTTTTCAGCCCAGCCTTTGTGTGCAATAGCTTGAGATTGTGAATTTCAGTGCAGATGGAAACACAGAATTATTTAAAGTTCCATTGAATATTTATTTATATACTTACTCTTTGCCCATGCTAATAATTTCCAGCTGAGTGTAATGGGTGCCTTAAACAACTTTACAGACAGACAGACAAAGACAGATATAACATCTGTGTTCTGACTGCATTTGTCATATTAAGCAACATAAAGACTTAAATAAAATGTATACACAAAATAACTGGCTTACATTTTACTGGCAGATAAGGATTATTACACATTTTACATTACAATGTAATGTCTAATATTTTAAATATTCACTCATGTAGTATATATGTTTCACTGTGAGATATACTTTTAAGTGAAGGTATTTCATTATTTATAGATTTTTAAAAAACCTTTTGACAGCTTTATCTGGAGCTCTCATTGCTAGTTTAGGTTTCACTGTTTTGTGTAAAAATTTTCTTTTCAACTTGCTGCATGGACACATATTAATATATTAAGTAGGTGTTTATCACTTGCTCTTGCTGACATAATATGTTATTCTGACATACACATAGTGAGTACACTGTCATTATGCTACAGCGAACAAATGCTTGTCTGCAGGACTGCATTTTTACTGTACATATCACTGTTCTTCTCTGAATATTCTTTTTAAGTAGCCAGCTTTTACTTGTCTCCAGATACAATGTGTGAGGAAAAAGTAATAGGAATTTTTTCTTTCCTTAAAAAATCGATATTTATTCATCATCAATTTTTTACCCTTCAAAGTAATCCAAATCAGATACAATACACTTGTGCCAGCGCTTTTCCAATCTTGGAAGCACTTCTGGAACGCCTTTTTTGGTATGATGTTCAACTCCTTCAGTGATTCTGCTTTTATCTCATCAATGGTAGCAAAGTGACATCCTTTCATGGTTCTCTTTAGTTTCAGGAATAAAAAGAAGTCACAGTAGGCCACATCCAGTGAATACAGTGGCTGAGGTAACACACCAATTTTGCTCTTTTGTCAAAAATCATATTAAGCTATGACTAGGAGACTTATTGTAATGCAGTTTCTGTGAGTAGTTTTGCCACAGTTCTGGTTGTCTCCTTCAGTTTGCTTCATGCAGATAGAGCATAACGTCCAGATAGTATTCCTTATTGACTGTAGGACCATAAAGCAGGAACTCATAATGCACTATAGCATTGTAATCAAAGAAAATAGTGAGAATAAGCTTCGTGTGCGATCGAATGTGTCAAACTTTTTTCAGTTTTTGCTCTTTAGGCACTTTCTTTTGGGATGACTAGGACTTGGTTTGAACTCTGTAGCCATAGAAGCATATTTTTCACCTGTTATAACCTTCCTTAGAAGTTCTGGATCACTGTTGACTTCAACAGTTCCTGAGTTATGTCTACATAATGTTGTTCATCAAAATTCAACACTTTCAGAACAAACTTTGCTGCTACATTGCTCATGCCCAAAACATCCAAAATAATGCATGGCCTGAGCTGAAGGATTTGCTGACATGTCAGTAACCTTTCTGATGGTGATTCGATGATTTTCCAGGACAATTTTCTTTACTTATTCCACATTGTTGTCAGTAACTGATGTGCTAGGGCATCCAGGGTAGTCATTATATTCAGCATCGTATTAACCTCCTTTGAAATGTTTATAGCACTTGTAAACTCTTGTCTTGCTCGTAACAGATTTTCCAAAAGCCACATTCAACATTCTGAATGCAGTATTGTACTTTATTTAATTTTTCGTGGAAAATTCAATGCAAATTCTTTGACCCATCTTTTTCAAAAGTAAGTATTTGTCAAGCTTTTCAACTACTGCCTATAAACTAAATATTCAAAACACCTGAAAATGCAAACATGATCAGGAACATGTGTACCAACAAGATAAAAAAATTGAAAATCTAATATATAAAGTCCAAGGAATTAAAAATTCATTTACCTTTTTGATCACACCTTGTATGGATTGAGCTGAACAGATGTGGGAACATGAGTCCAGAGTACGCTGTCCAGAGAACTTATTCACAACTGTTGCTGCTTTGTATATGAGGAAAGTCTGTGTGTTTATCTTTTTATACAGCACAAGTATGTCCTCCCCCTGATATCGAATGCTTATTATAATCATTCCTAAAAATGTTGTGCTTCTTATGTATTTAATCACCTGTCTCTTTATTTTAAATTTTTATGCCCTATATTTCATTTTCTTTGGTTTGAAACATGACATGCATATAGACTGATTTATAAAAAGACCGTTTTATATTAGATACATGGGTAATCCCAAAAGTAACATCTCCTATTTTTTTATAAGTACATAGACCTGTTTTTTTCTATAATGGTTTACATCAGTTTACACCTTGAACATTTAGCTATTTTTCGACATAATCACTATTTCTGTCGATGCATTTTTGTAGATGCTGTGGCAGTTTTTGTATGCCCATATCATACCAGCTTTGCTGCTCAGAAAGTTATGATGAACCTCTTCTTTCACCTCGTAAACAGAGCTGAATCGCTTTCCGGACAAATGTTCTTTTAACCTAGCGAACAGGTGATAGTCACTGGGCACCAAGTCAGGATTATAGGGTGGGTGGGTGATTATGTCCCACCGAAACTGTTGCAGGAGAGCAACCTTTTGCCGAGCGATGTGTGGGTGAGCGTTGTCATGGAGAATGTGTATGCCCTTGCTCAACATTCCTCTTCTCTGGTTCTGAATGGCGTGTTTCAGTTTTTTCAAAGTCTCACAGTACCTGTCAGCTTTAATTGTGGTTCCAGTGGGCATAAAGTCAACCAACAATACCCTTTCCCAATCCCAAAAAAACGGTTGTCATGACTTTAGCGGCAGACTGTGTTTGTTTGAATTTCAGCGGGTATGGCGAAGAAGGATTCCGCCACTGGTGTGATTGTTGCTTGGTCTCACGTGTAAAGTGGTATACTCAGGTTTCGTCATCTGTGACAATTGAGTCCACAAAGTTGTCCTGTTCGGCTGCAAGGCAGTGAAGAAATGTGTAGGAAGCATTAACTCGTTGCCCCATGTGTTTTCAGTCAGCATGCGTGGAACCCATCTTGCACACACCTTCTGGTAGTTCAATGTTTCCGTTAAAATTCTGTGAGTAATGCTTCAGGAAACCTCAGGAACCAACGTGCAGTGATCATCCAGGGTGATCCACTGATCTTCAAGCATGCTTTGCTCAACCTTCAACACATCCTCAGAAACTGATGGTCTCCCGCTACTTTGTTTGTCATGAATTTTGGTCCAACCAGCTGCAAACTCTCTACACCACTTACAAACATTTTTGACATCCATGCACAACTTACCATACACTTCCGTCAGTTGGCAATGGATTTCAATCAGCGCAGTGCCCTTTGCATTCAGAAACCAAATAACTGTGTGCAGTTCACAGTTGGCGGTAACATCCAATAGGCGCTCCATTCTCATTGGCTGCCAAGCCAAAACTGAGCACCTCAACATGGCATTTGCATGTTTACAGACAGCATGTGAAGCACTCTTCATAACGGTGTGACAAACTGCCACACAGAGTTCTGTACTTATAAAACAAAATGGGAGACCTTACTTTTGGTCCTACCCTCATACTTATTCAGAAGTGCCTAGAATAGGAATAGGTAAATGCTTACATCTTTTTAAAATAATTCAGTAAATTTCATCCCATACAGAAGAAATTTTACTCTGCATTTAAGTTATGATTGTCTTTATTTCAGTTGTAACTATCATGTTCACAATAAACATTATGATGTGGGATGTGTCAGTTAAGCAGAACATTGCAGAGAGAATTAGGAAAATAGATATTGCCAAATTTTCCACATTGGGAGCAGTTTTGTGACTTGTTTCTTTTCCATGCAACCATGATTCCAGGATTTTTGTCATCCACTGTAGTCACAGACAAGGCCACCTTTATGCAGAGTGGTATCAGCAGCTTTCATAACAGTCATCTGTGGGTTAAAATGCAGAACCCGTGACGGCGAATCATCAGCATTGGTGCAGCTGAAACGTGTAGGCCAGGTTAACTGGCAACTATATTTTGGGACCAGTCTTCCTTCCAAGTCACCTAACAGGCCAGAACTATTGGCATTTCTTGCATGTGACTTTGCCTCTTCTGTTGGAAGAAGTGTCATTGATTATTTGAATGGTTATGTGACTGCTACATGATGGAGCCCTGGCCTACTTTGCCATTAACATTTGCACTCATCTTACTCGTCTTCCCTGGTCGACAGATCAGATGAGGGGTTCAGTTGCATTGCGTACTCATTCATCACATCTCAACACATGCAATTTCTGGTTATGAGTCCATCTCAAAAGCATCATATATCCAGAGCCCATTCCAGATGTGGAGATACTGGAGCAGCGTATTTATGCTGCCTTTGACACAGTTCGGATGCAGCCAGGCCAATGTGAATGTCTGAGACAAAACTGCTACACCATATACATGCTTGCATTGAGGAACCTGGAAATCATTTTCAACACATAGTGTAACTATAGCTGCATGGTACAGTACAAATTAGACAGAAAATCACCCTGTATTTAAATGCATTATGTATTATGAGGCAAGATCACAAAGTTTACTAAATGTCTTGAATGTCATCAGTCTTAACTTAATTTCATATTCCTATGTACCATCATGTATATGTACCACATTTGAAGAAGACCATGTTCATGAATCTGTGTTCCTTATGTGTCAAAATTAATATAATAACAGCTGATAAGTATGAGTAGCACATGCTGCTGAGTTGTCGGTACTAGGAAGCAAAAATAAAACATATCCACTCTCACATCCTCTAACCCCATAGTGGTCACAGTAAGTACCCCTCTAGCCTTGAGGTAAGCAGCCAAGTTTACTTAGTTCAAGAATGAATTCACCAATGTCATTAAAATTGAGTCCACCTTAAATATTACCATCTCTGTAAGTATTTTTGTTTGTTTCTGAGCAGGAGAACTACACTCTTAAGAAGCTCTTTAATATTAGTTGCTAGAAGCATATTATTAGAAAATATGGCTGTGAACCACAGGCCACATGAGTACTTGTTTAGGGCCATACACGGCCCATGAGCTGCAGTTTGATGACTGCTTTTCAAAACCCTTCTTACCCCAAGCTCCTAGTCTTCAATAATTCTGCAGTTTTATTCTCTCACATGCTGTAATATCATTCCAGACACCTGTGTCTATGATCTCATCAGTCTAAAGAAATAATTTGAAAAATACAGAAATCACAGAGAGACTGAGCAATGCTTACCTTTGGGAGGGTCAGTTTAGAAACCCGTCAATACATTAAAATGTATGAAATATTGGAATCTGTATGCTCCTTCTTCAGTTAAGAAATTGGTTTCATGTTTCTTTATCATTTGTACAACAAATACTAATGATGTGGGATGAGTCTATTTATATTTTCATTACAAATTATTTTGTAAATGTGTCTTTATGCTGATCATTTACAATTTTTTTAAAGAGACATACAAGTGTGAGCTAGGTAAATTCTTGTCCACCACCTCCTACACATTACAATAATAGAAATTCTTGTACAGTGTAGAAGAAGCTGTCAAGGAGAATTTTCAGTTTATTTTCAAATTTTACTTTACTGTCTGTCAGACATTTTAATGACTGGATAAGTGATCAAAAATTTTGGTTGCAGCATTGTGCACTTTTTTTGTTTTAGACAACCTTAATGTGTCATAATGAATATTGGTTTTTGTTCCTGTGTTGTAATTATGTACATATTGTTCCTTTTGTACTGCAGTGCATTATTTACAATAAAATTCATGAGGAATCAAATATAGGCCCTACTGGGAAGCAGTAGCGTATTTACTCAAATCTAAGCCACATCTGAGACTCGAAATCAAGGAAAAAAAAATTTCCCGAATCTAAGCCACACCTTATATTTGAGACTCGAAATTCAAGGGGAGAGAAAAGTTTTAGACCACTCCTCCAAGTCGAAACAAAGTTGGTCCATTGTAACATGAGACACAATTTAGGTCGAATGGATGAAGATACAGCTACAGTAGTTCGGTTCGTGTCGTAAGCTTAACAGTTAAGCTTTACCAAGTAGCCATTGCTATGTATCAGGTGCCCCGTCCTTATTTGTATGGGTACACTTCCTTTTGCGCGTGCTTCGTCTGATTTTTGCTTATATTGCTTTGATCTGATAAGTGCCATTCTCGTTGTTATAGGTCTTACGTCACTCTAAGCTGAAACTGCATTATTGTAATGTGTCATGCATTGTTTGTCACTTTCTGATAATGAGTGTTTACGACCTGTTTGGTTTTCAGAAAGGCTTTTCAACAGAAAATGCTATATATGCTTTCACTGATCAAATATTAAATGCTCTGAATAACCGGACATCACCCATTGGTATTTTTTGTGATCTCTCAAAGGCCTTTGATTGTGTAAATCATGGAATTCTTTTAGATAAGCTAAATCATTATGGTTTGAGTGGGGCAGTGCACAAATGGTTTAATTCATACTTAACTGGAAGAATGCAGAAAGTTGAAATAAGTGGTTCGTGTAATGTTAAAACAGCTGATTCCTCAAACTGGGGTGCTATCAAGCACGGGGTCCCACAGGGTTCGGTCTTAGGTCCTTTACTGTTCTTGATATACATTAATGACTTACCATTCCACATTGATGAAGATGCAAAGTTAGTTCTTTTTGCTGATGATACAAGTATAGTAATAACATCCAAAAACCAAGAACTAAGTGATGTAATTGTAAATGATGTTTTTCACAAAATTATTAAGTGGTTGTCAGCAAACGGACTCTCTTTAAATTTTGATAAAACACAGTATATACAGTTCCGTACAGTAAATGGCAAAACTCCAGTAATAAATATAGAATTTGAACAGAAGTCTGTAGCTAAGGTAGAATTTTCAAAATTTTTAGGTGTGTCCATTGATGAGAGGTTAAACTGGAAGCAACACATTGATGGTCTGCTGAAACGTCTGAGTTCAGCTACGTATGCTATTAGGGTTATTGCAAATTTTGGTGATAAGAATCTCAGTAAATTAGCTTACTATGCCTACTTTCATTCACTGCTTTCGTATGGCATCATATTCTGGGGTAATTCATCGTTGAGTAGAAAAGTATTCATTGCACAAAAACGTGTAATCAGAATAATTGCTGGAGCCCACCCACGGTCATCCTGCAGACATCTATTTAAGGATCTAGGGATCCTCACAGTAACCTCACAGTATATATATTCCCTTATGAAATTTGTTGATAATAATCCAACCCAATTCAAAAGTAATAGCAGTGTGCATACCTATAACACCAGGAGAAAGGATGATCTTCACTATGCAGGGTTAAATCTGACTTTGGCACAGAAAGGGGTAAATTATGCTGCCACAAAAGTCTTTGGGCACCTACCAAACAGCATCAAAAGCCTGACAGATAGCCAACTAACATTTAAAAATAAATTAAAAGAATTTCTAGATGACAACTCCTTCTACTCATTGGCTGAATTTTTAGATATAAAGTAAGTAAAAAAAAAAAAAAAAAAAAAAAAAAAAAAAAGGAAAAACTTAATCATTAGTGTCATGCAATATTTTGTGTAATGTAATTTCTTGTACAGACATCTTTTATTAACCTGACACGTTCCACATCATTACGAAGTGTCGTATTCATGATCTATGGAACAAGTATTAATCTAATCTAATCTAATCTAATCTGTCGCCGCTCGCGGCATGGCTTGCTTTTGTGCATGCTACTGCGGCTTACAATATTTAAAAAAAAGAGAGGAATTGCCTCATAAGCGAAACAATGGCAAGAGACTACTATTTGTTGTTACTTACACTGCTGCTTTCTTTGATAATGATGAACAAGAACCAAATAATATACTGTGTATGATAGAAGATGTTCTGAACGAGAGTTAAGCAAAAATTTTTCTCTGTTTGGAAATCTTTGCAGACGCCTTTTTAGTACATTACATTCTGCACAGAAATTAGAGTCATCTTATTTTTTAAAATCTAGTCAGTTGCCATGCTTCATTTCTGAGTGTACCACTATTCAGCGTAAGAATAATACGAATATAAACATGACATAACATGTATATTCTTCCGCATTTGCTATTGTCTCACTCTAGTTTCATAGTTTATTAGGCAGAAGGGATTTAAATGAGATAGCAGCGAACACAAAAGAATACATAGCATAATGTTTACATTCTTTTACCTTTTCTTTTAATTTATTTACTGACACAGAGGTTTTGGCGCCAGTATTTATCTTTGTGCCTGCAAAGTATGCCTGTGTAGCGCTACATATATTCGATGGCAGAAGTTAGTTGTGGCAGCACCTACCAACATTTTTCAGAACTTCCGCTTACTTTGCACTCGATTCTAAGCCGTAGGAAGTTTTTTGGGTTATAAAAACCGGAAAAAAGTGCGGCTTAGATTCGAGTAAATATGGTAGTCAAAATACCTAACCCCTTAAACAGATGTTTATAAGATGATCATGGGTGAGCATCACATATCATTCTTACAGCATTTTTTTGAGCAATAGAGACTTCCTTTTTAAAAACGAGTTACCCGACAACATTATTCTATATGACATGTGTCTGTGACTCAATGCCTCCTCGAAGTTATGAGTAGCAACCCATCTGTTTCTTATTGTTGTTACTTCATTCTGGACTTTCCATCGTTTTAGATTAATATTTTCTGTTTTTACATCACTCTATGAAGAGTGTTGGAAATTTTGCCTCCTTTACTAGTCATCTGTTCCACTTTCATCTATTTTTAACAGTTTTCTCTATCGGATTTTTCCTTTGATGTTACATTCCACCAATACCTCAATTCTTCAAGTGTATTGTTTGTTTTAAAATTGGATTTATCTCCATACTGGGAGCATAATGCAATCATTGTGTGGGTTGCAGCAACTCACATTATCGTCATCCTCCCTTCTGTTACATCATTTTCTCCTTACATGGTATCTATTGCTGAACACAACATCCATTTCCTACATACATTAAGCAGTCAAAACACCAGTGGTCTCTGTATTAACATGAGGATGTAAACTCCTAAGTCACTTGGATGTCATGTGATGCCATATAACATAGAATTTAATGGTTGTTAAGAACATAGAAATACCATTTACAGAAAATTAGGAAAGTTACAGAAATGACTTAAACAATGGGCAAAATGTGTTGACCAAATGAATGGGAATGAGTGTGAACAGTGTGGGATTGAGGCATTTACATGATCATCATCTGTAAAGCAAGTCTGTGTACAGTTGATAGAGGTATACAATGCTGTGGAACCACAGTTGACTACAGAGTATGTTGTTTATCATACATTATTGCCCGTGGTACTCTGCAGCAGATCTGTATTTTTTCCTAATAATGTTACCTGTTGTGATTGTGGCTGGTCTGGGAACACTGTGATTGGGTTAGGAAACTGAAGAAGCTATCTGATCAATATCAGTGGTACCTCTTGATGGCCAATGGTTTCCATATCATCCTTGAAATTTTTGAGTTGGAAAGCCGTCAGTGCTGCAAAGTCAGATTCACACCACAGTGTTTTTGTGATCATGATGGTTTATTCCAATTGATATAGTAGTCCAAAAGTTTTGGACACCACTGATTGCTAGCTCAAAGCTCATAAACTACCATATATTTGTCTAAAGGAAATATGATCATCTGATACCAGCTACCTGTGGTTGTGTACAAAATATTTGTTTAATCCACCACAGTTAAATTACAATTATTTTGTATGCAGAGAGGAACTACAAGTTTTTAGTTGATTTGCCATCATATTCTCTTCTGGTGGATCATGTCTCTTGAGCACACTTCCTCTCTTTTCTCTCAGGGGCTGGGCAGTGATTGTTCTGCCATTGTTCTTAAATCAAACACCTCACGCATAGTAATAGGAAATGTGTTGTCTGATATGAAAGATCCTGACAACATAACGTGCTGTCACTCGTTGTTTTCACAATCTAAAATTGACAGTCATTAGGATCAGGTAAGTTTAATTTTAACAAACCATGGTATAGTCAAACCAAAATTGGCCTTATAGATGCAAATGTAACATTAAAATTCTTGTAATACAGAGGTTGCTGTTACAAAATATTTGTAACTATTTCCTAATAATATATGGAATATGTCACTCTCACAGTGATCATGAGGACAAGATTAGAATAATTACAGCATGCACAGAGGCATTCAGACAATCATTCTTTCCATGCTCCATACATGAATGGAATAGGAAGAAACCCTAATAATTGGTACAATGGGATGTACTCTCTGTCATGCACTTCACGGTGTTTTGCGGAGTATAGATGTAAATGTAGATGTAGATGTAGGTAAAAGTGCAGATTTTAAATTAAAATGGAACAAATAATTAATGGATATCATACACTTTAATAGGTTAGCAAGTACAGCTGTTATAACATTGTACAAAGACACTAGGTTACTAATGCCACTTAAAATACAAAATTTTTTCCTAAAAATCACTACATTCAAAAATTGGTACAATCAGTCTCTCTTTGGAATACTGAATTGTTTTTCTTGGTATCTGCAAAACATTGAAAATACTTTATACATTACAGGAACAGATATGTGATCCAAAAGTAGCATAGTAATTAGTCTCATTTTCTGAAAAATTATTTACAAAACATAATAGTACAAAATTCATCATTTAAAGATTAATTTTAAATGATGTTACTACGGAAACTCAAATGATGATGGATTTTTGTACATGATCTCATAAATATTATGTTCTAGATGCAGAGGTACAATGACATGTTCAAACAATTTGCCACATATAATGAAAAAGCTCATTGCATTAGTCCCCTTAGTTAGATAAAGTACATTTTTACAGTACATAACTCAGTTCCAAGAAAATTGTAATTTCTAATGACATTCTTGCCTACCACACATCATAATAAACAAGACTTTCTTTATAGATTTACTGTGCCATAATGACAAATAAGTATAGATCTTGGCACTTTGGTAGAGTACTTAAAAACCAGTCATTGTATAATTTCCCAAAAAATTAGTATTATATGTTATAGTCTTTGAAATGGAACCTATTACAAAAGTTTATCATTTATTCAGAATATAGAGAAACTAGTAATACATCAACATGATACAGTAAAATGTGGTAACATCATATATAAATTAAAATCACAAGGGCATTCAACATACATGACCACACTTTGTTTTAACAAACTTGCTAATGTATTACCCACCCCAATGCAGGTTGTTACTCACATTTTAAATTCTCAAACATGGACACCTTTTGTAAATTTATTAAAATAATTTTGGCTCTAGCAGTACTTTGTTTGGTTGCAGTTGATCATTTTTATTTTAATTCCTATACACATTCATATTTCAATGGCATGCATGGACCTAATATGGCTTTAATAAATCTTCACTAAATTCTGCATAGTATGTGCGCTTAGTTACACATGGAAAAAAAGTACTTGAGTTAAGGTGGAACCATCAGTTCATGAGATCAATAGTTTTCTGTTATCTATCAAAACCTAGTCATCAGTCACTTCTGCATTTATACACAAATAGAATATTGTGCATGCAGCTTTCATTCCCACTTTTTTTGAAGGTAGTCATATATTAAGTAAATGTTTAGGAATATAAACATTCATTTCATTCTACACAGATTTATCCTCATAATGAAAGACATTGTCACTAAGCAAGAAGACAGTTACAGCAAAATAAATTACACATTCTCACATCAGCTCAAATTTCCTAGTTCAAAGCTGCTTATAATTCTCAATATAAATGCCACAGAATACAATACAGAGAAAATCAACTTGATGATAAAAAATATTTAAAATAACAGAACTACGAATATTTTGTTACAGCATTTGGAACAACTGTGGAACAGTTTCACCTGAATCTGACATTTAACACAAAAATTAAGATAGGGTGCTAATAGCAGTAATGAGAAAACAGTTCAGGTCCTTTATATGTCTCAGAAAATATGAGGATGAAAGATGTAGAACTTTGTGTTTCTTTGTCTTTGCTGATCTTTATTACTTTCCAATGAAACAATGTCCTTTGTAGATACCAGCAACTGTTTGTGAAGAAACTTTATTTTTAGATGATAAATTCTGAAATTCTGTCGGAAACACAATGACAGGACAGGAATACATGACTTGTTGCAGTTACAGCAGTGACGAGCAGTTACCCAGGCAATGATATGAAATTAATGGAAAAACATTAAGACGAACTGGGAAGAAGAATATAAATACAGAAAGTGCTGCATATGATTCACAAGAAGAGATCTGCAGTAAGATTAAACTTAAGAAAAGATACAAAACTGAGTAAAGCCAATAACAATAAGTTAATCAGTCAACAGAAAAAATGATCTTTGAAAATGGAGAGACAAAAAGGGAATAATACTTGTGGAAAAGTTTCAAAACTGTATAAAAGTAATTTATTATCCAGCACAATCATATTTGTTTCTAGAGATGAATGTGATTGTACCAGATAATAAATTACTTTTGAAGCAAACAATCACTGTGGTCTCCAGTTCGACAGAAATGTCATTTTTTCTACGAAACCAATCAAGTTCATGAGCGTTCCACACTGTGAACCATTTCTTTGGTGAGGGAAAGATATTTACTCTACAGCATTCATGTGCCACAGGTGCTAAATATGATTTAACATGTCTGAAAATTGCCCTGTCTACAGTGTCACAAGTGAAACAACTGCTCAGAGTTGTGCTCTGTTTGTAAGTGTGGATGTGATGACAACTGATTGTTCTGCTGCCACTATCTGTTGATCATGATATAGTTGAAGGAAATAAATGGACATTTTCAAACAGTGTGTCAGCATATGAAATAATTTATAGCATATGAAATAATGTATACCTGAAGCAACCAACAACACAGCTGTAGGCTTTTTCCATTTCTTCTTTTGTGACTCACTTTTGCTGTAAATATTTGAAAAATGGAATAACTTTAAATTGCTACAAGTATATGTTGCCAGTTGAGTAGCCAATAAATTTGTAGCATCATTTATGAGTTTCGTATGCTGCCTCCATCACATCAAACAATTAGAAAGTAACAATGAAACTGATGGAAATATCATGAAGAGCTGACATCTCATAGTGTCAGACTAATGACAACCTTCAGTAAATGATGAAGAGCTGACATCTCATAGTGTCAGACTAATGACAACCTTCAGTAAATATGTACCAAACATATGTGGTACTATTGTAGTGATTGCTGCAAAAGTGAGACAGCAGCAGAAGGGTTCATTTTTTGGTGACAAATGGTAAGTGCATAGAGGCTTCTATGCATCCAAAAAGTGAAGAGAGAATGGAAGAGTTATTTGTTGGTAAGATATACCTGAAGCCATTGAAGCCTTTTATGTATTCTTCAATTTACCTTATCTGAAAATGCATATAAATGCATATATTTTAAACATAAGTGTGAATATTGGAGGAGATCACTGTCTAAATGACTGGTACTGATGCATTTTATATGTGAAAATTTTGAACCATCATAAGAGAGAGGAGATGACACTGGAAATAAAACTGAATAAAGTTTTAACGAATGAGAGCACACTACATCAAACATCATACATTGTTCATTAACTCACCACTAGTGTCTCTTGTAAAACACAGACAATTTTCAACACAGCATAGAGAATACCAATGTGTCCACATGTGGAAGCTTGCATTGTAGAGGAATACTCTCATATGTTTACATTTCCTTTCCATGTCTGAATATATTTATTATTATAACTGTAAGCCACTCTCTTGGTCTTTAGTCTCATACTTTTCAGTCTTTTGTACATGACTTACTGATCATTACACATATATTATTAAAAGTTTTGCAGTTTTCTTCCTGTTAGCATTACATTTGTGGTTATATCTGTGTCCCATGTTTCTCTGCTCATGGGGATGTTTGAACCCCATTATTTGTTAACATTTTAATAATCACACACACACACACACACACACACACACACACACACACACACACACAAACACACACACAGTGTCATCCACATGCACACAGTGTGCATTTTGTTGTCCTTGAGAGAGTTGCACTAAACCTACATAAAAGAGCATGTGCTTAAAACCAATGGTCTGTTACTCATCAAAAGTAGTGGTTGCCCCTACACATTTTTATTCTTGTGTCTTGAAATTTCCATTATTGTTACATTCAAATCCCTTTGTTCTTTCAGTTTCTCACACAGGTGAAACCTTTAAAACCAAACTGAGTTTCCATATTTTGAACATTATACCATTTATAAAGTGATTGGTAACCTGATGTTTTCTTAGTTTTGTGAAGTTCATACAAGAAAAGATCCACCTGCTCCTTAATGATTTCAGATATCAAATTAGTGAAAGATCACCTCTCCTAAGATGGAGAGAGAAATAAACTAAGTTTTCTGTGTGATCTGAGTTGTATTTACTGTCGTACCAAACTAGATGTCACTGAAGATTTCACGTTAAAATGGAAACATCAAAAGATATCAATAGATTGACAATTATAAGTACACCAATGACAAAATTGCATCAGAGAAAGCACTTACTGTACAGTGAAACACTATAAATTCATACATCATATGAGATTAAAAAACTTTTTCCACACCTCAATATGCAGTTCAGATATAAACCCAAACAGTGTCCGAGTCACAAAATATGAAATGATAGTGCTGAAAATAACAGTTCCTGTCATACATTAAATTTTCCTCATGCTTTCCTTTAATATGACAATATTTACACATACACTGCATCCTCATATTTTAATGACATAAATTATTCATGTCCATGTATGTCTTAACAGACCATTGTTTTCTTTACCCTTCTTCTTATGCTTTTTCACAGAGCACCTAACTTGAGGGGGCAACAAGAAAATGTAAATGCAACAACAACTGGTATTCATAACTATGTTTTATGTCAGGTGAACTATTTTATACACAAACATTTATATATATATACACACACATTTAGCTGAAGGCAGAAGTAGTTTCCTAGAAGGTGGCATGACATATTACACCAAAATATGTTACTGTAAAATGAAACAGCACAGTATTCACATTTACAAGACAACTTTTCTTTCTAAATATATGTAATATATATATGTACAAGCGAAGCATTTAACATTTGCTTGTTATTCAAAACATTCTCTGATCACGATATTCAACACA
This sequence comes from Schistocerca gregaria, assembly GCF_023897955.1. NCBI lineage: Eukaryota > Metazoa > Arthropoda > Insecta > Orthoptera > Acrididae > Schistocerca > Schistocerca gregaria. The sequence continues at coordinate 429,295,311 of NC_064922.1, forward strand.
TTCTTATGTACAACACTCTGATACATCATCAGCAGACAAAATTGACCACATAAAACAAATTCTTACACTCTTTTGTTTGAAGTTAATTTTTTTAAACACTGTCAAAGCATACCAGTTTGTCATCTAAATAATGTGATGGAATAAAGAGAGTAAAGTCTTCTGAAATTTAATTTTTGATGTGAAAAACAACCATTTAATTACTGGCTTATCTATTGCATATGCTGGTGGTGCTATGACTCAGGAATGTATTTCAACTTCTTCTCAGCTTGCTACGCCATACTTTTTAGTGAAAACTGTTGTCAGTACAACTCTAATATTGGTTCTCATGGTAGAAAAAGTTTTATTGTATCTCAAATATTGGAAAATTTATGTTTCTTTATAAAAGTCAAAGTTTTTCAATAAAATAGTTTTGTCCATACAAACTGTATACATCTATAAGACCCAAGATATTAATTTCCTTTTGCTCAAACATCAAAAAGTCCCTGAGACTGATTGGTCTCAAATATGCAGCTGTTGACGAAAATTTTAGTACCCACCAACTGACAGCCAGCAGTTTGATTTATTTCCAAAGTAAATGAGGAACAAACTAAAGTGAATAGAGGGACTAGCAAATATCACAGGCTGATGATGTAATTATTTCATACAACTGACCATGCAATACATGTTTCTTTCACTGAACTGCCTGTGTGAAGTCTTCTCAAAAGCACACAAGTTCTGTCAAAAATATTTTCAGTCTACACGTCCATATCTTGGAACAATGTCTTTACTCAGCCACATGTCACAATCAGGATATTCATTACTAGGATTAGCATCTTGCTCAATTAGCAGCACCTGTTGTCCACCTTCCCGGCGGCGGAGCTCACCCTGGGCAACAAAGCGGTAGAAGACTTGCTGCATAGCTGTCACATAGCGCCTCTGTTCGGTGTTTCTTGGAATGTAGCGACCTAATATTGCATCAACATCAACATCTACATCAGCAATTTCACCTCGTGGTTGCTTCACAACATAGAAGGGAATGGGTGGAACAGTTTGTCTTGCCAAATGCAGCAATGGACACACAGTGCGAACGTCTGATACCAATGATGCTATTCCTGGCCAGCTGGTTCCATAACGTCTCACTGCTTCCTCTGCAAGACCTTTTCGTCCAACTTCACTCTGTTCCAATTGCTTCACAGTCTCATTGTTTATTTGCCAGTCTTTGTACCTCTGATGCAACTCATCACTTCCCTCAGAATGGGCAGTTGTTCCTGCAGAAAGTACCATTATTTTAAACAGTGTACACATCCATTTTTCAGATAAGTGAACAATAAACAGGCACATAATCATTTCTGTGAGTTTTTGTGAAATCAAAACTGTACCCAAACTTGCAGTATGTTACAGTGGAGATATTAATGGATCATGGTATGACAGCAGCAAAAATGCTTACAGTGTGACACTAAAGCATGAAAATCATATCATTTAATTTATAATTTTAATTTTCAAAACATAAATATTATTTTCAATTAATCAGTGATAATAACTATCATCCTTATTGTAATTTATAGGCATCCAACATTAGGGTATTAGTGCCATAAGTATGTTGTATGAAATTAACAACAGAAAGAAACAATATTTGTCAGTGGCGACATTGTCAGCTTTGTGAAATTTAAGAATGCAGTTGTGAGAAACACAATTTACTATCTCAACGAGGGCTGTGTCAGAATAAGGCATGTGATGCAAAATGTGAGGACTGACAAGACAGAAAGTGGTACTAGAAAAATATTTTTGCATATTTACCATAAGGAATAAAGATTCAAAAGGGAAATGAGAAAAGCTTTTTGGCATTTAAAGGCAACTGTGGTTTCTGGAGGGTGTATCATTTGATTTTTGATAGTAAAAAAACCTGAAGATCATCAGGTATATGGGAATAAAGAAATGTTTCAAAACTTTTTATGTAATCTTCTGCTGAAATTGGAGCCCTCCATAATTAAAATTGCATACAATGCTTCATGTACTGTTACAGCTGAAACTGGGTCATTAAAAAGAGCTATGGAAGCTATAAAATGGCTGGTAGAAAAGGGAACCAATGTCAGTCTTACTGCAGTTAAGTTAAAATTGCTTAAATATGCTAAAGGTTTCACTACAGAATAGTACATTGTTGATAAAACTGAAAGGTCTTAAACCTGTAACAGGACAACAAGTGACTGACGTTTCACTGTTTGCAGGGCTGCTCTACCACTGTAACAGTCACTCAGAGAATCCACTTGTTTGCACCTATTGTTCTGGTCACCATTGCCAGATGTCCTTCCTATGGCTACTACAGCCATTTGCAGATGATAAAGCTTGTGGTTGGTAACCTAGAGGCTCTGATCTGTTTTGTTGAGTGCTTTGTTTCCCTGTGCATAAAATTTGTTTAGCACTACCGCACGTCTCAAGTTTGGAGAAGAAGTGAGAAGAAAAGTGTGGTTGCTACATGAAAAGTTTAGTGCTCTGTTCACATTTTGTTTGGTCAGACACATTGGTTGTGCGCTCAGTGTTGGAATATTTTGAGAAGGAGAGAGACAATGGGTGACTGTATAACTTTTAGCAAAGACAGTCAAAAGAACGGCAGACATTTTGAGGATTCATAAAAACACTGTTATGGAAGTTTGTAAGGAAACATACTGTTGAGGACAGAGAAAGGAACTTGTTTCTTCGATGTTAAGGACAACTGTAAAAATAGAAAGACAGAACAATAAGTAACAAACTTGGACTCAATCCAACAAGTTTCTTTTTGTTGACACATATATGGATTTTACAAGAGGGAAGACCAGCCAATTAAAAAATAAAGAAAATGTTCATTACTGTTTGTAAGGCATAAATATTCATGTATTAGGTAGCAGTAAGAGTACTTTGTTAACAGTTATCAGACCCGTCAATTTCCAGCACAAAAATATAATGGACACAAAGTTATACTGAGGTGACTAAAATCATTGGACAGTGATATGCAGTATCATGTACACAAGGTACAAAAGGGCAGTGCATTGGCGGAGTTGTCACTTGCAGGCACGTGAAAAGGCGATTTATGTGAAAAGTGTCTGATGTGATGATGGCCACATGGTGGGAATTACCAGACTTCCAATGCAGAACAGTAGTTGAAGTTAGACACATGGGATGTTCTATTTTGTAAGTCATTAGGGAATTCAATATTCCAAGATCGGCAGCATCAAGAGTGTGTCAAGAATACCAAATTTCAGGCATTACCTCTCACCACGGACAACACAGTGGCCAAGCCCCCACATAATGACCAAAATCAGTGGCGTTTACATAGAGATGTCAGTGTTAACATACAAGCAGCACTGTGTGAAATACCCACAGAAATCAGTGAGGGAGGTATGATGAATGTATCCATTAGGACAGTGCAGCAAAATTTGGCATTAATGGGTTAAGGCAGCAGATGACCAATGTGAATGCCTTTGTTAACAGCAGAACATTGCCTGTAGAGCTTCTCCTGAGCTCGTGGCCATATTGGTTGGACACTAGACAATAGGGTAAGACCTGATTTCATTTGATAAGAGCTGATGGCAGGGTTCGAGTGTGGCACAGACCCCACAAAGCCATGGACCCAAGTTGTCAAGGCACTGTGCATGCTGGTTGTGGTTCCATAATTATGTAGGCTGTGTTTATATGGAATTGACTGCATCCTCTGGTCAAGCTGAATTAATCATTAACCATTTTCAGCCATTCATAGACTTCATGTTCCCAAACAATTTTTGCAGATGATGGTGCACCTTATCACTGGGCCACAATTGTTCACGATTGATTTGAAGAACATTCTGGACAATTTGAGTGAATAATTTGGTCACCCAGAGCACCTGACATGAACGTTTATGATACATATTTGAGTCAGTTCTTGCGCAAAATTCTGCACCAGCAACATTTCACAATTATGGATGGCTATGGAGGCAGGATGGCTCAAAAATTCTGCATGGGACTTCCAGCTGCCCGTTGAGTCCAAGCCATATCAAGCTGCTGCACGAGGCTGGGCAAAAGGAGTCTGGCATGATATAAGGAGGCATCCCATGACTTTTGTCACCTTATTGTAAAACAGATGAGAGGTGACAGCAGTGTGTGACATTGTCGATTTTTAAGAGACATTTTTAAAGTGCTGTTTGAAAACATTGTGGGCTTGATGTAATGTGGGTAAATGTTGGCCACTCTGTCAGAAAAGAGTGGGCAGACAATAGTATATGGGAAATGCACAAGTATCTTGAATGCTGGAATTTCATCTGCTTTCATACAAAACAGTCTTCTGGTTTACAAATTGAAAAAAAAAAGTAACTGCGATGCAAAGATGAACCATTATAGTTTTCACAAGTGGTTCAATTTGCAACTATTGGACAAAGTAAATTGGTCATCTGTCATTGTAACAGGTAATCCCCATACCATTCAGTCAGTAAAGATATAGCTCCAGCGAGAGCAATGAAAAGCCAATTTTGTTTAATGTTTGAAAGGCCACAGTGTGAATATTCAGGGCAATTTGTGTAAGAAGGAACTTATAGTTCTAGTAGACAGTAAGAAAGAGAGAAAAAGAAAGAGAAAGAGAGGGGCCACAGTTTCAACAAAATGTTAGTGATGAGATGGCTAAAAACATGGTCACAGAGTTCATAGGCTCCCACTATACTAATGCCACTTTAAAGCAGTCAAAATGATTTAGGTATCATTGAAACATTACTTGGCAACAAATGACAAACACTCCACTGTCACAGAAATTGAGAAACTATTGAAGCAGTGGCACAAATAATGTCAGAGAAGTGAAGCCCTGTAGGCTACACAGAAATGATTGTTGAAGAAGTTTCTAAAAATGAAGTAAGTGTAGAAATTAATATAATTATCTACTTGGCAATTCCAGTGACTCTTCTACAGGCCAGAGTACAGTTGACAACTGTTATGGCATAAAGTCAAGCTCTGGCACACCAGTCAGGAACAACAGGGAAGAGAAGGCTGATATCCCTCCAGGACGACAATGCAACAGCAGTGGCCCCTATGTGAAGAGGACATAAGCGCAGTGACCAACTGGTGACAGCCCAGTTCAATAGCTGCTATTGAACTGGGGTGTCACCAGTTGGGATTGTTTATGCTGATTATTTTGTATGTTGCCCTTTGCTTGAAACACAGCTGTGTAATTGCCAAAGTTAAGAATTGTAATTTTCTTTTTGTAATAAAACTCATTAATACAACTGGTTTGATTGTTCGTCTAGTGATCCAAATGTGAAGGCTTCCTAGACACTACAACAACTGTGTTGAGAAAGAAAGTAGCTCTGAACTAAATGGTTTGCCATAATTTTTCTTTCTTCTGTGTTTGTGTTTCAGATTTTGAGTGAATGATGCCTAACACAGTTCCACAATAAATCTCATATTGTTACTGAGGAATACACCTATGCACAAGTATGATATACTACACACAGTCTACAATCATTGGTAAGTGCAGTATTTAAGAAGTTTCTGTTATTTTAATGCTGTTGTTTACAGGTATGATTCAGTTCCATTTTAGCACCCCTTTTGCACTGAATACACCAGTAAACACGTAACATTCTGACTATTGTAAAATCTCTTGAACAAAAAATCATACCCAGATATTTGGAACAAAGCAGATGTCACATCCATCTACAAGAGGGGCAGGAGAAGAGATCCACAAAACTGCATCCAATATCTTTGATAATGATCTGTTGTAGCATCTTAGAACGTATTCTGAGCTCAAATGAAATGGTGTATCTTGAACAGGATGATTTCCTTCATGCCGACCAGCATGGATTCCAAAAACCAGGTAGATGTAGTATTCCTCAATTTCTGAAGAGCAACTGCCTCAGTACCTTGCCTCTTCCTATTACCATAAAGTACTATCATAAGGGGTATCAAGTGAAAGGAATGTGACTGGACTGAGGAGTATTTCTTACAGAGGATAGTATTCCTCAATTTCTGAAGAGCAACTGCCTCAGTACCTTGCCTCTTCCTATTACCATAAAGTACTATCATAAGGGGTATCAAGTGAAAGGAATGTGACTGGACTGAGGAGTATTTCTTACAGAGGATACAGCAAGCTACCTTGGATGTAGAGTCACCAACAGATGTGGAAGTAACTTTGGGTGCGTCCCAGAAAAGTGCATTCAGATACTTGCTGTTCATATTGTATACTAATGACCTGAAGACAATATTAATAGTAACCTCATACTTATCACAGATGATGTTGTTATCTACAATTAAGTACTACCTGAAAGAAATTGCACAAATATTCCATCTGATCTTGATAATATTTCAAAGTTTCAAAGCAGTGCAAAGATGGTCCAATTGCTTTAAAAGTTGAGAGACGTAAAATAGTACATCTTACAAAATGAAAAAAAAAAGTAGTACCCCTTAACTATAACATCAATGAGTCACAGATGAAATCGGTCAACTCATACAAACCTGGTGTAACAATATGGAAGAATGAAATGGAAAGATCACATGCTCTCTCATAGGTAAAGCAGGTAAGAGACTGTGGTTCATTGGTAGAATGCTTGGGAAATGCCATCAGTCTAGAAAGGAAACTGAATACAAGACACTTGTGTGACCCATCTTAGAACATTGCTAAAGGCAGAAGGATGGTCACCTATGAGAGAGTGTCACAAGGATGCTGAAAGAATTGAACTGGCTGATGCTTGAGGAAAGACACAAAACTATCCCACATAAACTTACTTTAAAAGTTTCTGGAGTTAAATTTAAATGATTAATCTAGGAACATAATACAACCCCACTCTATGTATTGCTCCTACAGGGTTTGAAAAGAAAGGTTAGACTAATCACGATTTGTACAGAGGTGTCCTAATAACTGGTAAAATGGGAGATACCCTCTGCCGTGCACTTCACAGTGTTCTGCAGAGATTATGTTTGGTTGTATATGTTTGTAATTTGTGATTTTTTTTATGAATTATTCATATGTAGCTTTTGATGTTTCATTTTTCGGCTGTTATAATTATATGTGTCTGTATGACTCAGCAAGGCATAAACGCAGTGATAAAAAATACAAAAAAACATGGCCTAATTGTGCCATGTGTGTTAAACTTATGATGAACAGGCTAAATCAATTCTCATAAAAACAGGTGTTTTTAATGATTTTTCCTTTGTGGCAAACCACAGACATTTAGAACATTTTGAAAGAAATTTCCACCATTTGACTAGAGATCATTGTTCATTTATTTCTCACATCCATGATTTCAGCTTTTAACCATTCTCAAGTGCATTTTTGACTGCAAAATTAATGAAGTGTACAAATCATACAGTGCAGAATATAGGAAGAAACAGGCATTACATATTTGCAAACATTAGTTACATGATACAATGCATCTTATGTGTCTACCTGACATGTCATCATCCGAAGAATATATTTCTGGTCTTATAAACCACTTGTCCTCATCACCCACCTGGCCTTAATTTACATTCCACCTCAGCATTTCTTCACAATATCTACTCTTTTTTCGATCCATTTTAGTTTTCTACAACTTTCATTGTCTCATCTGTCTATTTTTCACCGCCCCCTCTCACCTCTGTTATGTGCAATTAACTTAGCTTTTCTCTCTTATTAACTCATGCACAATGTTTAAGCAGTAATCTATGTCTTACATATTACCCTGTCTTCCACATTTAAGCTCTCAGGCTTTCAGATCTCATCCAGTGCAATCTCCAACAATCAATCTTTTCTCCTCATCCCACCCAGTAAGTCTTCCATGACCCGTGATTCTGAGTGACTTTTCTGAGATCTACCCCTTTTTTTACACCTCTCCAGTCCTTTTCCTTCACTCCTCTTCCTTCCTCTTCAACCCCTCTGCCTGAAGAAGGAGCCACAGGCTCCAAAAGTTTGCCTAATTATAACCTTTTTTTACAAGTGTGTTCTGTCGTCACTTCGTGAGTACACTAACACAATATGACATATTTAACAGTCAATACATTGCTGTGATGTTTGTACATGTGATATATGCAGCAACTGAGAGGTGTAAAATAGTGCACTTCACAAAATGAAGAAATGTAATAACAAAGATCATAACAAAGTGACTCCACTGTGTGATCCTCATGATCCTTGAATTACCAGAGGTATTTCCTGGATAGGAAAGATGGATATTTATATGATTAAGTGCTTAAAATATCCTTGTAATACATGCTCATAAAACCCTCTTACACAGATACAATGCAATACTAAAACTTCCTGGCAGATTAAAACTGTGTGCTCGACCGAGACTCGAACTCAGGATCTTTGTTTTTCGCAGGCAAGTGTTTGCAGGAGAGCTTCCGTGAAGTTTGGAAGGTACAAGATGAGGTACTGCCAGAAGTAAAGCTGTGAGAAAGGGGTGTGAGTCGTGCTTGGGTAGCTTGACACACAGTTGTAATCTGCCAGGATGTTTCAAATCAGTGCACACTCCACTACAGAGTGAAAATCTCATTCTGGAATGTAATACTATGCACTTAGAGTGTAAATGTAACCATTTTAGATGTACAACAAGGTTTGATCTAAAAATGATTGTGCAAATGCATTATTATAAATATGTAATTCTCTCATTGTTGGAGACATTTATAAGAAATCGCACTTATGCAGCAACATGCAAGATCCATGTGAAAGGCAGCCATGGCACCAAACCAAGCAACTGTCACACCTAAAAGATCCTGAGCCAGAACCTGCTTAATGACATTCACTGTACACACCTAAAACACAACAGTGCCCACAATGAAACATGATGGTCTGTAGAAAGAGAATGAAGGGCGGGCTGATTTGGTGGCAAGGGAGCATGGGTGTTGGTAGGAAGAGGGTGGAAAAAGGAGGTGGTAGGGGTGGAGTCTTTTGACTGTTGGACTGCTTGGGGGGGAGGGGGGGTAAGAAGACAGTTGAAGGGAAGGGGAAGGTTTTGGAGGTGGATGGAGCAGATTTGGAAGTGGGTGTGGTATGAAGAAGGGGCACGGGGGATGGAGAGAAGATGGTACATGAGTAAGCTGTATTATACATCTAACCATAATCTTCATTATACCTAAATGTGCATTAAAATCATATCAATAAATTCTTACTAGTTATAGCATGTGAAAATCTAAACCAAACATAATAGGTTCTATACACATTTGCAAAAATGGGACATTGGTATGCTACATTATGTAGCTAAACCATAGAATGCAGTATTACACAAATATTATTAATTTCATATTAATGTAGTCTTACTACTTGTAGCATGTGTGGATGAAAATCAAACAAAATGGGTTCTACATTCATTTTCAAAGTGACATAACTAATATTCATTTTACAAATACAATATTTGGGGCCCACCAAAGACTACTACGAGTTATTAAAAAATTCCAAAATTGAAGTCTACTGTTACAAAGTGCTATAAGACATATACTTGTTTTATAGATGTACTACATTAAACTATCTCAACTCATGTAGCTCTGCTAAAAACAAGCATATAGTCACAGGTTCAATCACAAATAAGTAACTTGTGTAGAACAAAAGCTTAAGAGAGAACATTAGGGGGTTTGGAGGGGGAATGGGTGGTATTGGACCAGAAGATAGTCATAGGCAGGGGGGAGGAATGGTTGAAAGACAATACCTGGTGTACTATACTACATACTTGACTGTATATTGCAGTATTATACAGAGTGTTACAAAAAGGTACAGCCAAACTTTCAGGAAACATTCCTCATACACAAATAAAGAAAAGATGTGTGTCCAGAAACACTTAATTTCCATGTTAGAGCTCATTTTAGTTGTCTTAGGGAGCACGGAACATTCCAGCCTAATGACTCGCGACTGGGGAAGACCTAGAATGACGAGAACACCCGCAATGGAGAAGGCAATTCTTCATGCAGTTGACGAAAAATTACTCAAACAGCCAAAGAAATTATTAAATTAAAAACAGGAGAAAAATAATAAAGTAAGTAGTTTGCTTATGTCAGTGTCAGAGAAGTTGCTGCTGTACAAGGTAATGTTGACCACATCACTGTATGGAGAGTGCTACGGGAGAACCAGTTGTTGCCGTACCATGCACAGTGTGTGCAGGTACTATCAGCAGCTGATTGGCCTCCACGGGTACACTTCTGTGAATGGTTCATCCACCAATATGTCAATCTTCATTTTAGTGCAAATGTTCTCTTTACGGATGAGGCTTCATTCCAACGTGATCAAATTGTAAATTTTCACAATCAACATGTGAGGGCAGAGCAGAATACGCACGCAATTGTGCAATCACGTCATCAACACAGATTTTCTGTGAACGTTTGGGCAGGCATTGTTGGTCATGTCTTGATTGGGCACCATGTTGTTCCACCTACGCTCAATGGAGCACATTATCATGATTTCATATGGGATACTCTACCTGTGCTACTAGAACATGTGCCTTTACAAGTACGAGACAACATGTGGTTCATGCACGATGGAGCTCCTGCACATTTCAGTCAAAGTGTTTGTACGCTTAACAACAGATTTGGTGACCGATGGATTGGGAGAGATGGACCAATTCCATGGCCTCCATGCTCTCCTGACCTCAACCCTCGTGACTTTCATTTATGGGGGCATTTGAAAGCTCTTGTCTACGCAACCCTGGTACTCTTCATGCTCGTATTGTGGACAGCTGGGTAACAATACGCTATTTTCCAGAGCTGCATCAGCGCATCAGGGATTCCATGCGATGGAGGGTGGATGCATGTATCCTCGCTAACAGAGGACATTTTGAACATTTCCTGTAACAAAGTGTTTGAAGTCACGCTGGTACGTTCTGTTGCTGTGTGTTTCCATTCCATGATTAATGTTTTTTGAAGAGAAGTAATAAAATGAGCTCTAACATGGAAAGTAAGCACTTCCGGACACATGTCCACATAACATATTTTCTTTCTTTGTGTGTGAGGAATGTTTCCTGAAAGTTTGGACGTACCTTTTTGTAACACCCTGTATAAATATCCATCCAGTTTCATATTGTTGGTGTGTTAATAATTCTGTCAAGTGAAGATCTGACGCATACATAACTTGTTCCATACGAATTTTAAATTATTTAAGTTGCATATGAATACATTCATTTTACAAATGGTAGTACAGACTTAGTTGTAATTCCAATCATTCTAGTGACACCAAAGAACCTATGATTATATACTTGTTTTTAGCCGAGTTACATAGTTAAAGTTAGTGTTAATGTACTTTCTCTAGAATACAAGTGCATGTGCTACAGAGCTTTGCAACAATAGATAGTAATTTTAGAATTTTAATAACTCCAAGTAGTCTTTCACAGACTCCATATGTCATTATCAGTAAAATGAATATGTAAGTATGTCGCTTTGGAAAAGCGTATAGAACACATTATGTTTGGTTCGCATCTTCTCCTGCTATAAGTAGCAAGACTATATTAACATGAAATTAATAATATTCATACAGCATAATATACTAATTAGCATAATGATGTGCCATCTACGAAAATGTGTGTTTGGTGCAGATTTCGCATGTTATAACTAATAAGAATATATTAATATGAATTTAATGGACATTTGTGTAATACTGAAGTGTATGGTTAGGTATATAAAATAGGTCACTTACAAACCATCTTCTGTCTATCTGACCTCCTCCCCCCCCTTTCCTTTCAATGCCTCTTCCAAATCTGCTCCATCCCACATTGTAACTTCCCACTGTCCTTCAACTGTCCACTCCATTCTCCCTGCTCTCCAAGGCCTCCCTGCCCTTTTGTCACCCTCCCCCTACCAACACACACCCTCTGCTGCCACCCACCAGTCCCCTCCCCTTCATTCTCTCTCCACTGACCAGTAATGTTTTGTTGTGAACACTTTTGTATTTTAGGAGTGTGTAGTGAGTTTCATTAAGCAGGTCCTGCTTCAGGTTCTTTCAGGTGTTGCAGTTTCACATTGATCTTGCATGTTCCTGCTTAACTCTGATTTCTTCTATACGTCTCCAGGAATGAGGGAATTACAATTTTATAGTATTGCATCTACATGATCATGTTTTAGATCAGATCTTGTTGTACACCTAAAATGACTTTACTTACATTCTGAGCACAGAGTTTTATGTTGTATCTGTGTAAGAGGATATTATGAGTGTGTATTACAAGGATATGTTTAGCACTTATCCAAAGAAACATCTACCTTCTCTTTCCTGGTAATGCCTCTGGTATTCCAAAGATGATATGGCTCACACAGTGGTGCTGCTTTGTTATGATCTCTGCCACTGTTTTGACAAATGTTAATGTCAATTTGATACATGTATTTGATGAATGCATGTCCAACAGTGTATTTGCTGTTTAACAAGATTATTTTCTGTGGACAATATCAACGTTATTATGTATCACTGATATGCATTTATATCCTGTAATATAACTGCTTTAAAGGACCAGAAAAAGTTTTTTGATGATGACTTGTAAGATATATTATAAATTTTAAGTTAGAATCTCAAATACATAATGACTTCTTGTTGTGACATGCCCTGTATGATATGTATAGTTTATTAATTTCCAATCCAACATGCACTTTAGAATGGTTAAAATTCAAAATCATTAGTGTGTGAAATAAATGAACAACACAGTCAAACAGCAGAAATTTGTTAAAAAAGAGAAAGACCTTTCATCCTTTTGCAGTGGGCAGAAAATAGTAAAATGGCAGTTATTGCTGCTTCATGTTTAATACAGATTTCCTAGTCCACTCAGAATTTCAAACATTAAATTTTTTCCAAGTGTGTTGCTAAACAGCAAACTGTAAAGTGTTTTGTTGATAGCTCACAAAAATGACCAGTGTTTTGCCAGGTAATTAGCTTGAGTGCAGTCTTGATTGTAGATGCAGAACTCTTTTGAGAGGATGGCAGTTCAAATCTCCATCCTGCTAACAAGTTTTAGATATTCTGTGACTTTACTAAATCACTTAAGTTTGATGACAGGATAGTCCCAATGAGAAACCATAGCTAATTTCTTTCATAACCTCCCTTGGTCTGAACTTGTGATCTATCTCTAATGATGTCATTGTCAACATAATGTTATACCCCAGCCTTAGTTGCTTCTTCTTTTCCTTACTTGCACAGTGTTATGCATTAACTCCATGAAGCTGTCAGCCATGTGACTATTGATAATGCAGTAAACCAATACTACAACACACCAATGGAGGTTTCCTATTTAGACCCCTCAGCTTATCATATCTACAGCGAAATCATGAAATTTCTGGAACGATATACCAGAATGATTTCTTTTTCTACAATGTGATCTAACAATAATTCAAAGAGATGATCTGAGATGGACCCCTAATGACAAATTTCTGCAAGACAAATTAATGCTGAGAAGGTACAACAACCCTTGATCTAAGAACATTAACACTTGGTTCAAATGTTGGAGGAGTACACAAGAGTGATGTATGGGAGTGCTTATGTAGCTGTAAGCAAAAGCTGGGTAAGTGTAAATTGTGCTTGTTGTTGGTGCTTCATGGCCTGACTGCCAAACAGAAACAAGACAGGATTCATCAGAGTCTTCATCCACACATCCCTATTATAATGACAAGTGGCGATACCTGAAGTACAATGCAGGTTGAAAGAAGCAAATTGTTAAATGGTGCAAGTCAAGCTCACAGAAATAAAAAATTGTAAAGTGTTTGAACTCACAAGTCATGATTATAAAACATGTATTAAATGAGTGAATGAAAGAAAGTTCTTGACTGGAAATCTTGTTCACTAATTGCTAGGCCCAAATTGTATAGCATTTGACAAGGTCTGCTATGAAGGTCTGTACACTTTTTACATGCACATATCTCATGACTGTCTTCCTGGATTTACTGATTTTGGCATTTTATTTATTCCACCCCCTTCCCCCTACCCTACTATCAGCAATGGAAACACTGTATATCAAGGTGGGTTTCTGGACATCTGGATAAGCTTCCTACAACCACACCCTGGTAAGTGTATATCAGAGATCACATTCGTGTAGCTTTCATCTCAAATCTTGTTCACCTCATGAGCACATTATTAAAAAAAAAGGGTGAAGATTTCAAACTTCCTGGCAGATTAAAACTGTGTGCTAGAGTGGGACTCAAACCTGCAACTTTTGCTTTAGTGGGCAAGTGCTCCAGTGCACAGTTTTAATCTACCCTGAAATGTCAAATCAGTATGCACTCTGCTGCAGAACAGAAATTCACTCAGTTGAGTATTTTATTTCGTTCATTTATGTTTTGCCATATTTTCCTCCTTTGAAGTCCAAGCAATGGAATCATAACTTCTGCCCTTTCACTATTTCATCCAAAAATGATCATTGGAGCATTATAACCAGTGATGTTTATGGTCTGGTCCCATTAACTACCACACAGCATTCCCTCTCAGCTCTGTATATCCTTTGTAACTAAAACCATAGCTAGATGATATTGACTGAACTCTTAACTGCACACATTCACAATATATTAAACAGTAAGGTGCATTAATTGATGTGTAACAAGTAGTCAGACAAAATACAAGGGGAAGATGAAACAGAGAAATTCAAACAGACAACATACTCAGTGAAATGTACGCCATGTAAATGGAAATATATGCCTTGAACTAGATTCACTATCCTTGCTATAGTATCTATGTCACTAGATATTTTGATGTTACTACTTATTTTGATTTTTCTCCACAAGTGAATCTAAGCATTTAAAATGTTTAACTAGTCCACAGACAACTAATTTGTTATATATTTATCAGAAGTGCTTTTTATCAGAAGTGCTTTGCCTATCAGGTGATTAGATTTTTCCATGTTGATTACTGTAAATTTCAGATTTATTTAATAATGGCATAAAATGTATAAAATAGGCTTTAAAAACATAACTTTCTGTTTCATTTGGCAATATATTTGAAGTTGAGTGCACTACTACTGTTTTAAAAATATTTTTTTCAATACCTGTGACATTATTTTATGAGTGATTCAGTTAGATACCAACAATGCATTACATTCCCTTTCATTTTAATTTATGCGCATTAAATAACAACCACTTTCATGAGGAAGAAAATTGGTTTATCATACCTATAACCATTTTGACAGAGACATTGTTCTCGTTCAGGACTTCATAGACATGTCTCTGTAAAATGTGTCCATCAAGTACAAGCCACTGGTGAATCTCGGGGGTGGAATTGTCTGGATTGGGCAATCCTGGTTGTCGAGGTTCCCATTCAGGAGGCAAAAGCTCAACAAGTTCTGAGGCATCCACAGATTGCAAACATTCAGCAGTGAGGTTGTCTTCACAAGCTCGAATCCGTCTTAAGTATGTCATTGATTCACGCTCTGATTCACTTAGTGGCTGGCCAGGAAAGATTGCTGAGCCACTAGACAACCAAGCACGTGCAAACAGTTTTTGGGCTTGTTTGGATGTGGCTAATGCTGTCACCATTGTTGCTCCAGCACGATGAGCAAGTATAGTCACCGCCTGTTAAGTACAAATCATGATGAAATTAAAAACTGTATAGTCCTAATATCATATCATCAACAAAAATATTTCACATATGAGAGATTATTACGTAAAAACCTAAATACTGAGGATTGGTAAGAACTGTACAGTCCTAGAATTATATCATCAACAAAAATATTGCACATATGGGAGATTATTACATACAAACTTAAAAACTGAGAATTGCTAACTACTGTATGATTCTCCATATCTATTTCACTGAAAGTGTCTGAATACTAAAAAAAGTATTAAAAGACATAAATTGCACTGGAGCAACAAAGTTTCTAATCTTAAAATTTATTGTGGCCCATCAATACATGAAAGCTTTCAACTAGTCTTTGTTACAGGAAAAAAAAACTCACTCCTTTATTTATTTATTTATTTTTTATAGAAATTACCAAGAAAGGAAGAGAAATAAATCTTTGCCTAGACACGCCTTTCCATGTAGTAAAATACATAATAAGTAAGCAAGAAATAGAACTGTGAAATAATTCATTGTACTAGTGATACAAACAGCCAAATAAGGTGAGAGAATCAATTTGCTTGATCTAATCTATTATGGAGAAAGTCTCACATGTGGGGGGAAGAACTGATACCCAAAACAGCTATAAGTAATGCAAATAATGGAAATGCAGTTCCCTAAGGCTAATACATATTGCTAGAGAAAGTTTTACAAGTAACAACAAAGAATTTCTTGTCATATCAGTCCACAGCTTGTATCTGTTTAAAAAATTTAGTCATCTTTCTTTCGGCTGTTAGTGTTTTATTTTCTGACATGCTTGAAAATGGCATAATGTCAAAATTTCGATCATGTAAGCATTGTGTTTGTTGTTTTTTTAATAAAATCATCTTGCATTCAGATGTCAGTGTTTTATTTTACAATTTTTACTGAAAGCAAGGTGACTTAATTTAAAAAACAACAAAATATGCTGCTTACACAAATCTCAGAACACTGAAATTCATTAAGGCCTCTTTCAGTAAATAATTTTTACATTCTTTAGCAAAATAAAAAAGATTAACAGAACTGGGTATCTTTTCAAAGACAAGATGACAATATACCTACATTTTACAAGAGTGATTCCTTATACAATAATGCAGTAATTATTTTCCAATTTTAAAAAATACAAACTGATCTGTTGCTTTAGTCATCAAGAATGATTTACCATCCATCTCCTTTTCGCACTATATTTTAGATTCTGGGCTGACTGCAATGAACTCTGTTTAAAAGTAAAATGACTGATAAATAGGAAATAAAATAAATGGTGAAAGGAAAAAATGCTATTTTTTATATTGGGTGCCATTGCCACAGATTTATTGGAAGACAGCTGTATTTTCCACTCTGATTGTTATATAACCATTATCATTCATACTAAGATCAGCTGATTTTGATTTTCTGTCCTTTTCAAGTGCATACACCTGTGTGGTGCACATTTATGAGTATAGCAGTGTTTACTTGAAACGGCAAACAGCCAAAAATTAGCTGATCATAGATTAAGTGTCAGTGGTAGTATAACAGCCAGGTGAAAAATAGAACTGTCTTTCAATATTATGTATTAGTTAAGGTTGTGACTTCCCCAACAAGCATGACTGTCTTTAATTACTGAGATATGACAACTCTTTATCACAATGGCTACATTTTTAATTACTTTAGGTTTCTAGTCATCTAAAGAGATGAAATTACCATGAGTTATTTGTCATGTCACTGGTACTCAGTCCATCTTAAAATAGTGCAATATATGAGTCCTACATCTACAGTTCCTTGTGATGGTGTAGCAGTTCCACCTGCTTTTATTTCTTCATTTGTTGTTTGTTGTCCTCGATGTTGACTTATTACATCACTACACTGGCTGAAAAAATGGGTTGTGTATTCCAACACTGACTACTGTAAATCAGGCAGCCGACAGGTGCATAGTTGTGTTTCACAGTACTTCAGTTTTCACTCTGCACAACCCCCAATATTACAGAGTTATATGTCCAGTGCACTATTGTTTAACTTTCGATAAGTCTCATTATTAGTTTGCAGTCGAAACCCCACATACTGCTACAATTGTCTCCTGCTGAACATCTACGAGCAGTAAAAGCCTAACCACAAACTTCACAGTTCTTGAAGAATAAACAGATACATATGGAGCAGACACTGTCACAGTTCTTACACATGGCCTAATTGTTTAACACTTGTTCCACAGTTAATTTGAGGCATTGTTGGTGCAATAACCAGCACAGGTTTCTTGTCTGAAACTTGGTCATGGACTGACTGTCTCATTACCAAAAATCAGGCCCTTATATATCATCAAAATAATAGGTGCTGAAACTACACATTGTTTAAAGCATCTTTTTAACCGTTTTTTCTACTACAAGGTTTAGGCCAAATTATTTCTTTGAATCATGAAATTAACCAATTTACTTACGTAAACAATACTTTTGATAAAACTGTTAATTGCCTTGGAATTAATTTAGAGCTGGCTTTGCTAACATGTTTTTGAACAGAGCTAAACAGATGCTTTAAGACTGCTAGTACTTCATCTTCTAAATGTTTACAATTAATACAGAATTTATACTTGTTTATATGTGAACAATAGAATTTGAGTTACGAAACAATCACTGATTTCACCCTATAACAAACGATACCAACTAGGAATAGTCAAAATAAATTAGAAAATCACTTACATACATAAAACTAAGCACAAAATTAGATCTGGTGTTAAATCCTTTAGAATTGAGGGCAAATCTTTCTCTTTTATGAAAATACAGATTATATTCATGTGTGCTAATGATAAACATTTAAAAGTAACAAAACGAATTTAAGGAGGCAAATGGCAAAACAGGGGGGGAATTAAAATTATCCTTGCTTGCTTCGTCACAATAGTTAGCTCCCTTCCTGTGCTGAGTTGTAGGCTACCATCTTTATTGAGAATGAGTCCTGAAATTCTGACTTGATTTGCCACTTTCATTGTGCTAGTTTGCAAACCATTCACCCACATAGTGAGAGACATACTACTGAATGGAACTAAGTGTCCTTTTTCTAAAATGTATTCTAGCATGGCTGTCTTAGCAGGATAGTGTAGCATAAAAACTCCTGTATCCTAGCCACCGTTGCTCTGAAGTGGGACATAATTTGCCCAATGTAATAGATACCATGCTCATGAGGTATCTTATTCACGCTGGGAATTCTGAATCCCATATCACCCTCCACAGGCTTCAAAGGCTGTGGTGTTTTTGCTGGGCACATGAGGACTGATTTCTTGTTTATCTTCATGTGTCAGCTTATATTCTCCATCTTTGAAACATAGTCTGTTCTGTTCTTTTAGTGGTGTTCTGGTGGCACAGCTCACTATAAATGGGTTAGAAATCTTGTGTAGTTGTAGCACAGGAGTGCAATACTCTGAAGATTCTAGAGCAGTCTCAGATAACAAAGATCTGTCACTACAACTGACCCCCCTATGAAGTCATACTGTTGCAGTATCAAACATTTGAACATGACATTTTTCATATTGTAATGGTAGATTCTGGTATAACACTGAAGTTGCAAATTAATTATTTCATTTGTTCAATGTGGGTGATACCTTAGTTCATTAATTCACTAAAGGGACATATTCTTGATGCTACCATTATTTTATTGCCATTTTTACCACTGCATTATAGTTGCTCAAGTCAGTCTGCTAATGACAGTCCATAACACCAATGTTTTGCTACAACATTTCCTCCAGGTACATTAGGTAGAAAATCATTAGCATGGATTAGATGTCCAATTACTTCAGTTTTTTTCTTACTTCTGCTTTAACCAGTGCCATTTGTCCATTCGTTTCTTTAACATTAGTAACAGTGAACTTCATTCTCCATTCAGGATGTATTTGTCATTTTCCTCTGGATTTTTTGCCTGTATGATGTCCATTAGAATAATTGAGATAAAATGTTTTTGTAATTTTTGCTTACTTCTCAATCAAGTCTGTTATTTTTTGTTTGCTCATTACACACATTCTTTGAATATCTGTTATATTACTGTGGTCATTCTCCAAATAAAACCTCACTACTTACATCTGTATTTTCTGTTCTGGTGTTCATTCTCATATATCTGTAGAATTTCCATTTTCAAAATCTGATACAATCATAATATCATTAACAAATCTAATCCAAATAATTGCCTTATATTTATTTTTCTCCATTTCATGCAAGTTTTTATTTGTATTGCTTTTGTTCTGTACATGTTTAAAACAAGTAGAGAGGGCCATCTTGTCTAACTCTTCATCTTATTTTAGGCTGTTTTTTAATGTTAGTGGTATTTACTTTTGTGCTTTGGTTTTTCATAAATATGGAATCAGTCTTTCATAGTCTCTGCCTATTCTAAGTTTATTCACTTGACAAAATAGGCCTTTCAAAAGAGATTTTCTCTAGACCAATGGAAAATGAACAGGTTTATCTGTTCATCTGCATTGTTTTTTCTTGAGTCATTTGTAGCGATTTAAGAACAAAAATTCTAGATGCCTTAAGTCATTTGTTATTCCTAGATATGAAATGGTTTCTAAAGAGATTTTTTCAGTCTTGTCTCCTATCATTACCGTCATTGACACTTCAAAGATTAGGTTACACGACTGGGTCTTGACAGCACCTTGTTCTCAAATACTCCTCACTGTGATACTATCTGAGTTTGTGATTTATCACTCAGTCATTGACAAATCATCTTATGTCAATCCCATCATGAAGGAGAGGCCTCAGACATGTGGAATGCATCAAGTTATACATTAACAGGCAGACACAAAAAGTGCTATTTACTTCTGTAGAGTGTATTAACAACAAATTATGAGCAGCACTAATGCACTCAAACTGAGAAACATTATGTATTATGCATGTTCAGACAAAAATAGGTACTTTGAAAAAAGCCCCTGCTCTTCTTTATGTACTGCTTGACTGTTATTACCATCCAATACATCAGACAAACCATTTTAACTTTATACAAACCACTACTAGCTGTCTATGTACAGGAAAAATCAGGATCTGTATGATAATAATATTAGAGCTAGGCAGAATTTACATTCAGATGAATTCTAGAAGGGATGGTAAGGAGGTATTCTTTTACTTTATGTTAAAATATCTGGGGACTTTCAATGTCCTGTCCGATGTCCATTGGTAACCTGTTAAGAGTTTTGCCCTATAATTCCATTCTGAACCCTAGAGAGGGGTGCATAGTCAATACAGAAAGTATTTCTACTTCTAGTATTGTGGTTGTTGACCTCATCTTAAATTCACTCTTATTATTAAGCACAAATGCCGTAAGAGAATATATGTATTGGCATGCAAGTGTAAGAAGCCATAGATCCCTAAAGAGGTTTCTGCAGATGTTTCATTATCAACTATAAACAATATTCTTATAGCATACTTTTGTAAAATAGCTACATTTTCACTTTAGCTGCAATACTCCAGAAGATTATGCTGTAGGGCAGAACTGAGTAGAAGTATGCTAGCAATCTTGACTGCAAATCAACACAGAGAGATTTCTGAGCTCAGAGCAGGCAAACTGAGTTTTTTGGCTAGTTATCTACATGTTGGTGCCACGTCAGTCTATTACCCAACATGGAGACATAGGAAATTCACATATCAAGACTCATCCATTGTATGCGCATTGACATCTATTTCTGTTATCTCTAGTTTTATTTGTTTGGAACCACATAATACAAATTTTTGGAAGATTGAGTGTTAAGCTGTTGGCTGTGAACCAGTTGTAAGCCTCTTCCATATTTTTCTTGCTGTGCCTGTTATGTACATGTTTTGACCTTTTATCCATATAGTTGTGTGTCATCAGCAAACATTACAGTTTTTGAAAAGTCCTACCATGTCCCTGGTAAACCATTTATATAGACCAGAAACAGTAGTAATCCCAGCACTGAACATCATTCCAGCACACCATACTTAATGGTTTCTCACTCTGAATGTAATCTTATTCCTGTTGTACCATCTGCACACACACACACACACACACACACACACACACACACACACACACACACACACACACTAGAATGGCATTTGTGAGGTCACGAGGTCACACATTGCATTCTCAGTAGAAAAAACTATAGAGATGCCAAAGTGAGCTGTTGTTAAAAGTTTACTCTGAAAAACATGTATCAGTATTCTGTTGTAAGCAACTTTCTCAAAAACTTTTAAAAACACAGGAAAGAGTGAGAATAGTCTACAACTAGAGATCAGTTGCTTGACTCCACTTTTCCATATTGGCGTTATTACGGTTATTATCTGTCAAGAAATATTCATTGACTCATTGACTGATTAAAAAGTTTACTGAGCATTTGATAAGCAGTCTTGCTGCACAGTTTTCAAATGGCTCAACAAATATGAAACATAAGAAACTGAAGCTATCAGCAGACTTGATCTAGTACTTTATCACGATCAACTGTGTAACGCTTTGTTTCTTTGTCTTTGATCAAGTCATAAAGGAGAAGCTGAATACCTTTCAAAGCTAGCTCTTAATTTTGAAGCTGAAAGTTCTGTGCCTTCTTTCTGAAAACCAGATGTAATTAGTAGTATGCTGAAAACAATCTTATGAAGAACTGAGTTTTTCATCATGGGTAGTACATTAAAAGATTGTTTTAGTATGTGTGTAAAATGTCAGTGACACTGAGCAGAAAACTGGTTTGATAAAGTTTGCAAAATACAGGGTGTTTCAAAAATGACTGGTATATTTGAAACGGCAATAAAAACTAAACTAGCAGTGATAGAAATACACCGTTTGTTGCTATATGCTTGAGACAACAGTACATTTTCAGGCGGACAAACTTTCAAAATTACAGAAGTTACAATTTTCAACAACAGATGGCGCTGCAAGTGATGTGAAAGATACTGAAGACAACACAGTCTGTGGGTGCGCCATTCTGTATGTCGTCTTTCTGCTGCAAGCGTGTGCTGTTCACAAAGTTCAAGTGTGCTGTGGACAACATGGTTTATTTCTTAGAACAGATGATTTTTCTGGTGTTGGAATTCCACCGCCTAGAACACAGTGTTGTTGCAACAAAACAAAGTTTTCAATGGAGGTTTAATGTAACCAAAGGACCGAAAAGCGATACAATAAAGGATGTGTTTGAAAAATTTCAACGGACTGGGAACGTGACGGATGAACGTGCTCGAAAGGTAGGGTGACCACATACGGCAACCACAGAGGGCAACGCGCAGCTAGTGCAGCAGGTGATCCAACAGCGGCCTCGGGTTTCCATTCCCCGTGTTGCAGCTGCAGTCCAAATGACGCCAACGTCCACGTATCGTCTCATGCGCCAGAGTTTACACCTCTATCCACACAAAATTCAAACACAGCAACCCCTCAGCGCCGCTACCATTGCTGTACAAGAGACATTCACTAATGATATAGTGCACAGGATTGATGACGGCGATATGCATGTGGGCAGCATTTGGTTTACTGACGAAGCTTATTTTTACCTGGACGGCTTCGTCAATAAACAGAACTGGCGCATATGGGGAAGCGAAAAGCCCCATGTTTCTGTCCCATTGTCCCTGCATCCTCAAAAAGTACTGGTCTGGGCCGCCATTTCTTCCAAAGGAATCATTGGCCCATTTTTCAGATCCGAAACGATTACTGCATCACGCTATCTGGACATTCTTCGTGAATTTGTGGTGGTACAAACTGCCTTAGACGACACTGCGAACACCTCGTGGTTTATGCAAGATGGTGCCCAGCCACATCGCACGGCCGACGTGTTTAATTTCCCGAATGAATATTTTGATGATCGTGTGATTGCTTTGGGCTATCCGAAACATACAGGAGGCGGTGTGGATTGGCCTCCCTATTCACCAGACATGAACCCCTGTGACTTCTTTCTGTGGGGACACTTGAAAGACCACGTGTACCGCCACAAACCAGAAATAATTGAACAGCTGAAGCAGTACATCTCATCTGCATGTGAAGCCATTCCGCCAGACACGTTGTCAAAGGTTTCGTGTAATTTCATTCACAGACTATGCCATATTATTGCTACGCATGGTGGATATGTGGAAAATATCATACTATAGAGTTTTCCAGACCGCAGCGCCATCTGTTTTTGACAATTGTAACTACTGTAATTTCAAAAGTTGTCTGCCTGAAAATGTACTGTTGTCCCAAGCATATTGCAACAAACGGTGTATTTCTATCGCTGCTCGTTTAGTTTGTATTGCTGTTTCAAATATACCGGTCATTTTTGAAACACCCTGTACTTCTTGTGTTTTAATAGATACTAAATAATGCTAGGAAGTGACAGTTGTTACATTTAATGTTTATAAACAGTGATTTGCGGTTTTGAACTTAGAATTTAATTTTGGAACCTTGGAAATGTTAGCCAGTGGACTAAAATTTGTGTTGAATTAAGACAATGTGGAAGACACATTGTACTGTGATATAAAACAATGAACATTGTTGGTAAGTCCAGTGTAGATGTGACAACAGCAGTTAATGTATTTTAAAACATGATCTTATCATGAGCTAATACAAAGAAAGAAAAAGTTCTTCAACTCTTCTGCACTCACCTTTGGATCGCCACCGAAATTGTGAATATTATGCTGGATCCATGTCAATGCAGCTATTAGATCTGATAGAGCATAATTCCCTGAGGTATGACGACGTGATGAAGTAGACAATGGATGGGCAGCTAACAGACCGATTGGGCCCAGACGAAATCCTGGTCGAACAAATACCACTTCACGGGTACGTGATAGCTCAGGTGATGGTGTACGCAGAGCACTAGGAGAAGGACCGAGCATTGTATCTGCTCCTACAAGTACTATAACAGGCAGCTGACCATCATATGTGACACGAGGAGTCACAAGATCTAAATGAAGGCAATCTTCTGAACCAAACCAGGTTCCATTGGGAAGGCGTTGGAGACAAGGGGGTGCTTCCTTCACTGCACGCAAGGTACCATTCCAACAATCTGCTAGGTGCTGCAATAATTGAGCTGGCTGCCATCGACGGTCACCAACAGGCTGACGTGCATATGGAATACCACGAAAAACATGCGCTCCTTCTTCCACAAGCCTGTAAGCAGAGACAAAATGTACATAATGTTTTGACTTTATACTTGGAATGTTCAGTTCAATAACATGCTATATAAAGTTATTCAGCCATTAACAGTATATATTTACACAAAAAAGTATAAGAAATAAATTGCTAGCTCATACAAATATCTTCATAGCTTCATTTAATACCAGTATCACAATTCTTTAAAAAATCCTTCTCCTATGTGGAAAACAGCTTCAAACATCTGATTACAAATGAGTCTATGTGTTAAAACATTTGACATTACCCATGAAAGTGAGAAAAAGTTTGGAAAGGTTTGAAATTGTGCTTACGTTTGTTGGAAGTCACTAAGAACTCACACTATGAAACTCTGAATGAATACAGTCTGTGTTAACTTGTACTCCACTTTAGGCGAAAACAAGTTTTTCATGTATCTCAATATTTACGTTGTCATATCTCTTGAACTACTTGTCATACTATGACATAATTTTGCAGATACTTTAAGTAATATATATAAAGATACTATCTGCAAAGTGTGTTGTGAACAGAGTTAGTAGTAAAGAACTAATAAATTAAAAAAACATTATGCCTGATATTGGAAGTTTTACTGAATGCCATTTTAAGTAGAAGCTAGTTTCCTGTGCATCTAAGTGTCTTTGCTGTCATTTATCTTAAACTGGGTGTCATATAATCATATAATTTTCGTGGTACATTCAATGGTATATGTGGCTTCTGTCTGCAAAATGTGTTGCAAATAGAGTCAGTAGTAAAGAAATAATATTATATATAAAAAAATCATGTCTGAAGCTGAAATGGCACTGCATGAACAGCAAAAATGTATTAAATGATAAAATTCTTTTCATCATTTTGCTGGAGGTGTCAGCAAGAAAGTGTTTCATGAAGGTTTGAAATTATGAGTAAAGTTTGCCGGAAGTCATTGAGTGCTCTCAATGAAGTCCAGTATTTGCACAGCATCAGTTATGGTGCCTCAAGACAAAAACACAGTTTCTAACTGTAATACTCACCTTACTGTGTTAAATGTTTAACATAAGATTATACCTCTTAATGGATAGGTTATAACAATATTTTAAATTCTTAAATTTGGTCAAAATCAGGTTGAATATTGAAAATCACAAGTTTGTTGTGCCTGGAAGGCATTAGGTAGGTGACCAGTAACTGGTACTGTGTTTCAGATTCTTGGATGATCATTTAGTAATATAGTTTATTACAATAATATTCATGTGGTAGGAATATAATCAACCAGACATTCCTACTACTTGGAGATATGTAACAGAAGAATTGAGAAAATGAATCTCTGAAACTTACACAACACAAAAAAATTTAATTTCATCTTTATAATGCACACGGGTATTTAATTCTACCAGAGGTAATAGGGAGGAAGTCTGTACTGGATCATTTTTCTTCAAGTGCAAGGGCAAGCATTTTGGTTATTTCAATGTGGACATTTTTTGGGCTTGTAAAATTGGACATATAAGCTATAACTTGGGATGATGAGGAGTACAAAATCTATCATTCCATCATGAAGACTTAAAACGATAGCTGGTAAGTATCAAATGATGTACTTGCAGTATTTTAAAAGAAACAGGAGAATTTATATTAATGAAATCATATGTTATTACGGTACACAAACATATTTAAGATGTATATAGAGGTACTTACCCATGAACAGGTCCACAACCCGTAACTGCCTGCACATAAATTCCATCTATAAGATGAGAAACAGGTGGTGCTCGCCTTGGCCCAGATGCAGCGATCACAACTATTATTATCAGCAGTATGACAAACAGTGCAACTCCACCTAAATATAAAATATTTCTCATAAGAACTTGTGAGAAAATTGCAGGCTTTCATAGACACATAACAAATTTATGATAAATTTCTTTTTATATTTTTTGAGGCTTGTTATTTAATTACTGTATTATTTTCATTTTAGCTTTACAGTTTCTACAACATAAATGACTTAAATTAAGAAAACAAGAGCACTAATGATCTAGAAATAACTATAAGGTATCATAATGAATATAAAGACCATCCAGGAAACTATATTATGAAACTCTGCACTTGGGGGACAAAATTTCATAGACGGCATTTCAGTGGCAAAATTACCGAGTTCTGCTTCACAGTATAATAATTTCTTCATCTTCTTCTTCAAAATGTTCAACAGCTAACTTTAGTGTGATAGTTACTGCTCAAATACCACCAAATAATTTCGTATTCATTCAGCATTTGCTGTACTGGTTCATTTATCTCTACTACATCAACTTCCAAGTTGGTACTCAAGAAGTTATAACTTTTCCAGCTGACAGAAAATATTATGTCTGTATTACTGCCCCTTTTCATGATGAGTACTACATGGGAAGAATTACTCTTTCAGTTTTATAGTGCACATCCTTACATAAGATATATATAACTACTGTATCTTTCCTGAAGCTATTAGAAAGTTGATCAGAATCCCATTAGCTGCATAGTAATGACTCTCCCTGAAGCTCGTTTCCAAATTACATGGCTAGGAAGTACATATTGTCACTTATGGCTAGTTACTGTCTGAAAACAGCAAGGTGTAAGTTCACTGTTGGTATTACTCAAAACTTATTACTGTTCAAACAATAACGAGCCTAGGGAACAATGCCATATATTTGTATATTCTTCAAAGTGTCATGTCATATGTGACATAGATGGCATCTGCAATGCTTTGGTTTGTATGCTTCATTAGGGTGTTTTATATATAGGATGTTGAATTTTTGTGTATACTATAGTGGATGCTTGTTTTTTTGTTTGTTTCATGGTAGCTTTGTACATGTGTTGTTTTTATATACAATAGCATGTAAAAATTGTTTGGATATATTGTCATTATGCTAGTTCCCCTTCCTATGGAACAGATATGGAGAGAAAGGGACATCTTGGCTTTCACGTTTCAATCAACACTATTTCTCTGGTGGGTTTATGTAGCGGCAAAAAAATTTTGGCTTTTTGCAAATGGCACAGGCGCGTTAGAGAATAGATCAGCATCATCAGCAGTATGTCCTTAAGGAGACCTGCTTGTGCGCAGGTAGCATTTGCATCCCAAACTTTCAGAGTGCATTACTTTTCATTTATAAATGCTAGCATTTATAAATGCCACTCTATCCTGTGCAAGCTTCTTCATCTCCTAGTACCTACTGCCAAAACTGATTGACATTATGTTAAGTAGTAGTATAAATTATATTTAATTGTCTATAATCATCTAATTACTACAAAATTTTGTCCACACGGTGAATTTTCAAGATATGTTTCATTTTCAGTACCATTAACCAAGACATCCTGTGTTTAATATCACTCAGACTGTGTCAAGCCACTCTCAACATTCACAGAAATGACTGTCAATAAGTAAGTGTGATATTCTCCAATATATAGACGGTAGAGAAAAAATGTGTCACAAAATATTAACCCTGGATAGCTGATGCCAGGAGGAACCAAAATTACTAATGTTGTGTAGGTCGACAACGCACAATTTTTAAATTACAGAAACTTGGCACCACGTGCTCCAATTGGCTGTGGGATTCCCCTTTTTCTGGATGCTCTGGACAATGCATGACCATGAATGCTTTGCCTGTTGGAGATCATGATGTACCGAGGTGGCCTGCATGCTCAGTGGTAGCGCGCCAGCCTTCCACTCTGGGGGCGAATCCGCCAGGGTCCCGACACAGCTATTGGAGTTTCATGATAGGATGTACCAGGAACAAACCCATCAACAACTGGTAGTTTGCATACAGAAAGTCTTTTACAAATTGTGTCAGTCCTGAAAAGGGCCTTTTTTGTAGCTAGGACATTGTTTACTTAAAGCACATGCTCGAACTGGCAACCCACTGACACGACACAAGCTGAGTAACTTCAAACGGTGTTTTACTGTACTCTTGTAAAGATTCCTGGCATTGTCCTGATGTGAACAGACAACCACAGCACTGCCCGTCAACCGATGAATGGCAATAGGGCAATCCAATGGCCAATCAGAGCATGTTTCACCACGTTTCCATAGTTTAAAAATGGTGTATTGTTGACATACACAACATTACTAATTTTGGTTCCCACAGGCATCAGCTATCCAGGGCATAAACAAATAAATACATAGTAAACTACTGCTTAATTTAATTCCATGCAGTGTTGGCATAAAACAGCAACATCCTAAGTGTTAAAGATCAGAAGTAATGCACCCTGAAAGTGTTGTTGTTGTGGTCTTCAGTCCTGAGACTGGTTTGATGCAGCTCTCCATGCTACTCTATCCTGTGCAAGCTTCTTCATCTCCTAGTACCTACTGCAACCTACACCCTTCTGAATCTGCTTAGTGTATTCATCTTTTGGTCTCCCTCTATGATTTTTACCCTCCACTCTGCCCTCCAATACTAAATTGGTGATCCCTTGATGCCTCAGAACATGTCCTACCAACCGATCCCTTCTTCTAGTCAAATTGTGCCACAAACTCCTCATCTCCCCAATCCTATTCAACACCTCCTCATTAGTTATGTGATCTACCCATCTAATCTTCAGCATTCTTGTGTAGCACTACATTGCAAAAGCTTCCATTCTCTTCTTGTCCAAACTATTTATCGTTCATGTTTCACTTCCATACATGGCCACACTCCACACAAATACTTTCAGAAACGACTTCCTGACACTTAAATCTATGCTCGATGTTAACAAATTTCTCTTCTTTAGAAACGCTTTGCTTGCCATTGCCAGTCTACATTTTATATCCTTTCTACTTCGACTACCATCAGTTATTTTGCTCCCCAAATAGCAAAACTCCTTTACTACTTTAAGTGTCTCATGTCCTAATATAATTCCCTCAGCATCACCCGACTTAATTCGACTACATTCCATTATCCTCTTTTTGCTTTTGTTGATGTTCATTTAATACGCTCCTTTCAAGACACTGTCCATTGCGTGCAACTGCTCTTCCAAGTCCTTTGCTGTCTCTGACAGAATTACAATGTCATCGGCGAACCTCAACGTTTTTATTTCTTCTCCCTGGATTTTAATACCTACTCTGAACTTTTCTTTTGTTTCCTTTACTGCTTGCTCAATATACAGATTGAATAGCATCAGGGAGAGGCTGCAACCTCATCTCACTCCCTTCCGAACCACTGCTTCCCTTTCATGCCTCTCTATTCTTATAACTGCCATCTGGTTTCTGTACAAATTGTAAATAGCCTTTCGCTCCCTGTATTTTACCCCTACCAACTTTAGAATTTGAAAGAGAGTATTCCAGTCACCTTTGTCAAAAGCTTTCTCTAAGTCTACAAATGCTAGAAACGAAGGTTTGCCTTTCCTTAATCTATCTTCTAAGATAAGTCATAGGGTCAGTATTGCCTCACGTGTTCCAATACTTCTATGGAATCCAAACTGATCTTCCCCGAGGTCAGCTTTTTCCATTCTTCTGTAAAGAATTTGCATTAGCATTTTTGAGCCATGACTTACTAAGCTGATAGTTCAGTAGTTTTCACATCTGCCAACTCTTGCTTTCTTTGGGATTGGAATTATCATATTCTTCTTGAAGTCTGAGGGTATTTTGCCTGTCTCATACGTCTTGCTCACCAGGTGGTAGAGTTTCGTCAGGAACGGCTCTCCTAAGGCTCTGAAAGTATGAGATGAAAATGCTACCTCTTCAAGAGCAGGTCCCCTTAGCATTGTAGCACAGTTTACATTAATGTGTCCATGTAGTCATCAAGTAACTGTTGCATGCTCTCCCTCATAAGCATGAGATGTATGAAATGTTGGCCTTTAAATGAACTAATAGTTCTGTCCACAACTACAGCTATGGACAGGTTTCTGTGTCATTGATGGCACAGTTCGAGTGTCACCAAAAGTAACTGTCATCCTTTTCACTCTACCAAAGGCAATCCTTCAGTCAATTAAATAATCATATGTTTTCTATATAATGCAATTGCACATACTACAAAAGAGAGTGCACTCTAGACCATATTTTGTATTAGCTGTAGTATAATGATCAAAAAATGCTTTATTACTGGGAGACCACGTGCTTCTTACTATGTATGACAACAGTATGTTCAATAGTGAATATATGTCAACTTTCGCCAAAACAGTATTACCAGCATTTGAAAACGTTTTCAAATAGTCTGGTAGTAGCTGCAGTCTCTCCATGGGTAGACTGAAAATTGTATTCCTCACATATTTGAGAGATTGCAAAAGGAGGATAGGGGAAGCAGAGAAACAGAAGCATGAAATAAATACTATGCCTAATTAAAAGAAATCTCCACTATTTTCGTTCCAACAGTTCAATTTTGCAGCCACTATACGTACCAATTATGAGACGAAACTTTGAGAGATGGCGTAGTC
Organism: Schistocerca gregaria; assembly: GCF_023897955.1. Classification (NCBI taxonomy): domain Eukaryota; kingdom Metazoa; phylum Arthropoda; class Insecta; order Orthoptera; family Acrididae; genus Schistocerca; species Schistocerca gregaria. Next base: position 429,326,095 of record NC_064922.1, read on the forward strand.
TTTGTCTCCAGTCTTGTTTACTCGCTTCATCTGCACCAGACTTCTCTGGATCAGGCTTCTCCTTAAGAATAAGAGAAAGCGTTGTTAGCAGTAATTGCCATAGGAGAATATAACACTGTATTATCAAAACATTAAACCAATTCTATGTTCATAGTACAGAGCCTGTTCGAATTGAAAAGAAAAAAAATATTGAATTTGTTAACTATGAGGATTGACAATACATATGAGAATATTACCCTTCCAACATCTGAAATTGCAAGAGTGGAAGATATTTCTATTGAATGCTAGAATGATCGCCATCTGGCTATGATCCGCTTACAAACTTTCCATACCGTGTCACGTTCCCTCAACTTCGCGGTGGGAAGTGGTCATAATGTTTTGGCTTAGCAGTGTACTTCTCACAGTGTTTTCTATTTTGCCCAATTCGTCAAGAATATTTCCACTCAACGAAGTTCCGGTTGGACAATGTACTAGAAATGTTCAAATTCCTTAGAGAAATAATATACTGAATTTATAACAGTTGATTCAATCCATTTTCGTAAAATGAATTACTGCATGCATGTACTTACGTACTTTGATATTTCAGGTCAAGCGCCACCCTCCCCATGCTTTTTCAGGCATATTCGATCTTTCCACAAAGCCATTCAATCATGTTGTCTTATTTTCACTTATCACACTTACTCATTTTAGATTGGTGCGTAAATTTGTAGCGTTTTTCTTTTGCATGTTTGTATTCTGGTTGCTATGGGTTTATTTATAGATTGCCATTTTTTCATTTACTGTTGTTATTTTTGTTTACATGCTGTCATATTGTTATTTGGAGATATGAGTGGAGCAATGGATACGAGAAAACTGAGTTCCAAGTAGGGAAATCGAAACATTTCCAACACATTCTTCTGTTATGGGTTACGTAATAGAGGGGTGACAGCAGCAGAGAAAACCAGAAACATTTGCGCCTTGTATGGGGATAATGCCATTGGACAGACCACGGTAAGAAAATGGCCTGCTCGTTTTAAGGAGGATCAATTTGACACTGGGGACTCTCCACGTCCAAAATGACCTTCAGGTCTTGATGAAGGTTGTCTAAAGGCATTATTCTACAATGATCGATGTCATTGTACTCGAGAACTGGCAAATTTTATGAACAGTCATCATTCCATCATCGTGCGGCATTTGCATGAAATGGGAAGGTTCAAAAATTGGGTGTGTGGGTATCGCTTGCTGTAAGCCAAAATCACGAAAGTCAGCGGGTGGACGCATGTGCATTGCTCGTCATCAATTGGCTCATGAACAACACCGGGCATTCCTATTCTGTTTCGTTACTGATGAGGAGGAATGGTGTTTGTATGCTAACATAAGGAAAAGAAAGGAATGGCCGACCCTAAACAAAGCAGCAGCTCCCGATACAAAGACCTGTGTACATCCACAAAAGAAAGTCTACTTATCTGGTGTAGCAGCAACAGTGTAGTGTATGAGTACTACGAATTGGTTCCCTAAGATTAAACCATCATTGCTAACATATATTATCAAAATCTGAGGCGCCTTGCAGACACAATACAAAAACAACGACAAGGAATACGGCGTGAAGTGATGCTATTCCACTATAATATCCACCCGCATTCTGCTAGACGACAGAAAACGCTATACAGGAGTTGGGCTGGGAAGTCATTCCGCACCTGCCTTATTCAACAGCTCTTGCACCCTCAGATTTCCATCTTTCCCGCTCTCTATCGAACAACATGCAAGGTGCTTCCTGTCAGGATGAAAATGCGCTACGAACCTGGCTAGACGAGTTCTTTGCCTCAACACCGCTTGATTTCCACAATCGCGGAATCGAAAAGATACGTAAATGTTGGTAGAATGTTGTCAATAGTCAACGAGAATATATTATTGCTGACTGAAGTCTTTGTTTTGTGTATCTGCTGTCTTTATTAAACTTATGGAAGAAAGCTATGAGCTTTTGCAGCAGCCCAAAACATCTTCCTGACATGTATACGTCTTTAAAAACTAGTCAGGTACGGAACACCAGTCAGTGAAACAGGAGTGAAATGTTTACAGTGCATATTATACTTAATCTCTATTTATTTGTTTCAAAGTGTTTTTCTGTGTGACACTGAGACAGGTGCTTGAGGTTGCTGTATAGGAACTGTTAAGCCATCATATATGACATTTATCTTTATTTAAGGTTTTCGCTTCTGTAAGTGCTTTCGAACAGACTTAGGTCCATTTTATGTGTTGTGTTGGCGCATGCTAGAAATTGAGTAAGCAGCATTGCCACTAGGAAGCTTAGCTATTTTGAAAGACGAACCAGAGGTGACCAAATACAGCGCTTCCTTTTATCTGCTTCACAATTTCGTACATAATTTCCGATAAGACACTAGATTTTATGAGTGATTTCTATTTCCAACTTATTCTCAGACTTCTTGATTTATGTAAAGAGTTACATTGTATTGTTTAATTCGTCCTTTTGGAAACATATTATAATTTAAGATTTTGCTGCCCCAAAAACTTGCCACCCTGTGCGATGGCACAGTTCACCCTCTCTCTCTACCCTTTGGAGCCGGCTCTGGATTCCAATAGAGACAGTTCAGTACACCTGGTTAATGCCCAGTTTGTCCGCCCTGACAGCTGAGTGGTGAAGCGTGACGGATTGCCGTCCTACGGGCCCGGGTTCGATTCCCGGCTGGGTCGGGGATTTTCTCCGCTCAGGGACTGGGTGTTGTGCTGTTATCATCATCATTTCACCCCCATCTGGCGCGCAGGTCGCCCAATGTGGCGTCGAATGTAATAAGACCTGCACCAAGGCGGCCGGACCTGTCCCTTAAGGGGCCTCCCGACCAATGACGCCAAACGCTCATTTCCATGCCCAGCTTTATAGCGTCTTAACGTTTTAGAACAAGTTTTTTCAGATTTAAGTAAAGTTAAGTAAGTTTAATGGGAAGCCTCGTGGAGGCTTGATACAGTCAGGCAACATGGCCAACACAGAAATTTACTGTTTAATAGAGGAGTTATCTTGTTGTCCTTGTGGCAGTGACTAAACAACAGTTTAATACTTCCTTCCAGCGGCAGAATTAATTTGTCGTCACTGAACTTGTAATACAGATTTACTTACGTCCATGTCGAGCTTGACGCTCTCCATGCCGTCGTCTTGTACAGCTGCGCTGCTGTCATCCAGAGTCTCCATCGACGCAAGCCCGGCAGCGCCAAGTTCATGCTCCTGAAAAAAATTGATTCGTCTTATAAAAGCAATTCGTGGCAGGAAACAGTACAGAAAAAAGTACATAAAAATGCAGACATGTACATTCATAACCATACTTTTTAGACGATTATGGTTGATTAGTGCTTGCTGGTGGCCATTCCTGTTATCACTATACGAGTACCACAGGGATCGGTATTAGGTTCCTTTCGTTTTTCAAATGTTAAAGTTTGCTTGGAAGCTGTTTTCTCGTGCTCGGCAAATGGACTTATCACCATATTGATATAAAAAATATAATCAGTTCTGTATCGCACAATACGTGATCCCCCTCCAACAATAGTTCAACAAAGAAGGATCAATAAATGAAACATAACTTGCAACTTGCAAAATTAGAAATAATAGGAACCCTAATAGGAATTTGCATTATACATATATACAAAATAACTAAATCAAAACAATTCTTGTATTGCTAATTAAAGAATTTTTAATTTTCGAGAACATTTCTCGTTGATACAATCAGCGTCTAGACAAAGCACATTAAAAAGAAATTAAGAACAGTCTCAAGCGCAATAAATATTTATTTGAACGGTAACCGGTTTTGGTCAGAACGTGACCACATTTTTTTTAAATGTTCAAATGTGTGTGAAATCTTATGGGACTTAACTGCTAAGGTTATCAGTCCCTAAGCTTACACACTACTTAACCCAAATTATCCTAAGGACAAACACACACACCCATGCCCGAGGGAGGACTCGAACCTCCGCCGGGACAAGCCGCACAGTCCATGACTGCAGCGCCTTAGACCGCTCATTTTTTTTTTTAATCTCACTTTGTTCGCTCCTCTTCGTTGCATCTGCTCAGGGCGGACGACGTAATACATCCATTTATGTTCGTTGTTGATCGACTGACTCAGTTTTTTTATTACAGAGAGCACGTAACCCTCTGACCGACCGCTCGGCTAATCCTACGCGGCCACAATTTTTATTCAATTATCCTGGTCTGACCAAAGTCATGGGATATCTCCGGATTATCGTGTCGGACCTCCTTTTGTCTGGCATAGAGCAGCAACTCGACGTGGTATGGACTCAACAAGTCGTCGGAAGTCCCCTGCAGAAATAATGAGCCATGTTGCCTCTCAACAGTCGTCCGTAACTGCTAAGGTGTTGCCAGTGCAGCATTTTGTGCATGAACTGAGCACTCGATTATGTCCCATAACTGTTCAGTGGGATTATGTCGAGCGATCTGGGTGGCCAAATCATTTGCTCGAGTTGTCCAGAATGTTCTTCAAACCAATCTCGAACAGTTTTGAGGGAACATGAAGTTCAGGAATGGCTCAAAATGGTCCCAAAGTAGCTGAGTACAACCAAGACCAAACCATTCCATGTAAACATAGCCCACGCCATTACGGAGCCGTCACCGGCTTGCACGGTGTCTTTTTACAAATTGCGTCCAGGTTTTGTAGAGTCTGCAGTAGGCTACGCTCAACCCTACCATTAGCTCTTACCAACTGAAATTGGAACTTATCTGACCAGGCCACCGTTTCCCAGTAGTCCAGGATCCAACCAAAATGGTCACGACCCCAGGAGAGGCGTTTCAGACGGCGTCATGCTGTTAGCAAAGGCACTCGCGTCGACCGTCTGCTGCCACAGCCCATTAACGCCAAATTTCGCCGCACTGTCCTAACGTATGCGTCCGTCGTATCTCATATATTAACTCCTGCGGTTATTACACGCAGTGTTATTTGTCTGTTAGCACTGACAGCTCTACGCAAACGCCGCTGCTTTCGGTCGTTAAGTGAAGGCCGTCGGCCACTGCGTTGTCCGTGGTGAGACGTGATGTCTGAAATTCGCTATTCTTGGCACACTCCTGACACTGTCGATTTGTGAATGTTTAATTCCCTAACGATTTTCGAAATTAAATTCCCATGCGTCCAGCTCCAACTTCTATTCTGCGTTCAATGTCTATTAATTCCCGTCGTGTGGCCATAATCGCGTCGGAAACCTTTTCACATAATCACTTGAGTTTAAATGACAGTCCGCCAATGCAGTGCCCTTTATACCCTGCGCAAGAGATACTACCGCCATCTGTAAATGTACATATCGCTATCCCATGACTTTCATTTCAGTGTCCAATATAATGATGGTAGGTGGAGGCGGTGAACGGAGCAGGTGTTGTGGCACCATCAGCAGTTGCTCCGTTGACTGCCACCACCTACTATCAAGGTATAAATGGTCTCAAAATGGCTATTTTCTGATCGAAACCAATTACCACTCGAATAAATATTTTATTGTCGTCAAGACTGTTTTTAATCCACTATTGAAGAAGTCTTATTGTGTCAAAATATAGACTTACTTTACTATTTTCTGTCACTAATATCTTATAGCACCATTCTCTGACAACTCTTCATCGAGCAGTAGAAGCATGAAATAACGATAACATGTGGCCTCAACTCTAGGATCTCTTGTAGAGCTTTAAATGACTGAATGTAGAAACTACAACCTCACAGTACTTTAACTTCCTCATTAACTTCCTTGCCAACTAGCTATCACAGAAAACAACAATAACATTCATAAATATAATCCCAGAAGCAAAAAGGACGTGCAGTACACTATTCATCATTCAGCAATAGTGTCGCAGGAATGCGATGACAATTGGTTCACCTCTTACTTTAAGAACAGACAACAAAAGATCATCCTTCACAGTACTGAGAGTGGCTTTGATGAGGGGTCCGAGTGGAGCACACTTAAACAGGGGTGCATGAAGGACCAGTGTTGGGGCCACTGCTGTGCCTTGTTTATACAAATGATATGCCTTCAATTTTTACAGGTGATTCTAAAATATTTCTGTCTGGCTGTGACAATAGTTTGGTAGTAAAGGATGTTACGTGCCATGTTGGCACTGTTTAAAATAGTGCTGTCAAGGACATTAAGTCCGTGGCTTGTAGAAAAAAAAAAACGGTTTCTAACACACAGTTCAACAGAATCTGACGTTTTAATTACACAGAATGGGCAAATGATTAATGAGACAGAACAGTTCAAATTTCCAGGTGTTCGGATAGACAGTAAACTGTCGTAGAAAGAGCGTGTTCATGATCTTGTTCAAAGACTTAACGCTGCCGTTTTTACTGTTAGAACAGTTTCCGAAGAAAGTGATAGTTCGACACGAAAAGTAGTCTACTTCGTTTCTGTCGATCATGGTTCATTAGTCTGGGTATTCTGACTTCGACCTCTCAACATATAAATTCTTTACGTCGTTTCTTGTTAACAATGTCAGTTTATTCCCGAGAATTAGCAGTTTTCACTCAGTTAATAAGCTACCACAAGAATTCAAAAATTTCAGCAGTAATCCATGCTCTTTCAAATGTAAATTTAAAAATTTCCTCGTGGATCACTTCTTCTATTCTGTTGAGGAGTTAATTGAAAAGTTAAACTGATTCCTACGTTATATTGATGTTGCGTTTACGTAAACTTATAGCTTGACGTTTTTTTTGGATTCATAAACATGTAGTTTCATGTACTGACACGTTCCATGACCATGGAGATTTGCTCCTCAGTTTGATCCTATGGAACTAGACCTACAAAATAAAAATATATAACTATAATCTATTATTATATTATATTAACTATAATAACTAAATCGTAAAAAGTAGCCGTAAGTATAGTTTTTAATTATTAAATTAGAATGTGAAAGGGTGCACAATATTTTGGGTGAATTTCTGCATATAGAGAAACTGAATGCGTTGTAAGTTATGTCCTCGGAACTACATATAAAAATCGTGTTTGGAGAAGTTAAAGCATAATCCGAAGGACTTGTTTCACTGTAAACATCCTGTAAACAAAATTACAATTAAATCAGTAGGCTGAAGAAGCTGAAAGTGCACAGAAAAATGAGAAAATTATTTTCGTGCTGCCTGAGAATTTTAGCAGCTTCTTAACGTTCCTCTTGTAGCATCTGTCACTGGAGCTTGATCAGTACCTCCACTATACTACACGAGCAACTCATTTTGGATCTTTTTTCTCAAGAATTGCTCGAATGAGAGAAAGGTTATTCCTTCGTCAATGAATTGCATTTTCTTAGGATTCTTCCAACGACCCTCCGTCCAGTACCTGACTTTTCAACGACTGATTGCATCTCATTCATCCACCTTATTTAGCTCCAACAGATAGTTTACAGTTATAAATGTTTTCAATGATTATTCGTCAATGGTGTAAGGCTGTATGCAAACAATAACAAATCTTTCCCATGGTAACTGGAAAAAACTTGACAAGCCAAGATAGCTAAAGGATGACCGGTTTCGACAGACTATGTAGTAGTCATCGGATCGCATACTTTGAGTTTTTACAACATAATGACGGCAATTGCTCTGTCGAAATCGGGCATCCAATAAAATGCTTTTATAGCGATCTACATTCCAGACTGACCACGTCAGGTATATACAGTGTGAATCACCTAAAACTTGCACCACAAATATTGCGGAAATGAAAAGTGCGACTGATGTGCGGTTTTCACAAAATGAATTACTAGTCAGGGGCTCGTATTGTTAGCCAATAAACAGGTTGTAACAATACTTATAAAGTATATTTTCGTTAAAACATATACTTTTTTAAATGTAACAATACTTATTGACATTAACAAACTAAAAGTAAGGTAAATTAGAATGTCAGTGGTGTTTGTTGCAGGAGTCTAGTGCGAGTCGTTTACGAGGTATCGTATTTTGAAAAGTTCCCACACCGACTCTTGTTTGTGCCATTCAACCTGTGTAGTTGTTAGTTACGATGTTGTTATGTTTGCTTACAGTATGCTTATGTGTTCCTTGAGTGCATTGTACCCTGCAAGTCAGGTAGTGTGTGAAATTCCGAGCAGTAGGACGTGAGTGGAAGATGGGATGAATGCAGAAAAATCTGACGTGCTCATGGTGTATGGAGAGTGTAAGAAGAACGCAGTTCGTTCCTGTACGGTGTATGTGGCAATATATCCCAATAGTTGTCAACCATCTCGGTAGTTATTTACCAGCCTCTTCAAACAGCTGCATGAAAGTGATAGTGTAACACATAGACAACGTAACGGAAGGAAACAACTGACGACAGAAAAGGCCGAAGTGACAAAAGTGTTGGGATAACTCTTAATATCGTGTCGGACCTCTTTTTACCCGGCGTAGTCCAGCAGCCCGACGCGGCGTGAACTAAACAAGTCGTTGGAAGTCCCTTGCAGAAAATTTGAGCAATGCTGCCTCTAAACCGTCCATAATTGCAAAAGAGTTGTCGGGTCAGGATTTTGTGCACGAATTGACCTCTCGATTATGTCCCATGAATGTTCGATGGGATTGGTGTCGAGCCATCTGGGTGGCCAAATCATTCGCTCGAACTGTCCACAGTGTTCTTGAAACCAATCGCAAACAACTGTGGCCCGGTGTTATGGCCCATTGTCACATCTGTCTGGGAACATAAATTCCACGAATGGCTGCAGATGGTCTCCATGTAGCTGAAAATCATTTCTAGTCAATGAGTGGTTCATTGGACCAGAGAACCCAGTACATTCCACGCAAACACAGTCCACATCATTATGGAGCCACCACCAGCTTTCACAGTGCCTTGTTGACAACTTGGTTCGATGGCTTCATAGGATCTGCGCCACATTCGAACCCTACCATCAGCCTTATCAATTGAAATCGGGACTCAACTGACTAGGCCAGGGTTTTCCAATCGTCTAGGGTCCATCCGATATGGTTACGAGCCCAGGAAAGGCGCTATAGGCGACATCGTACTGTTAGCAAATGCACTCGTGTTGTTCGTCTTCTGCCATAGACCATTAATGCCAAATTATGCCGCATTCTCCTAACGAGTACGTTCGTCGTGCGTTGCGCATTGATTTCTGCAGTTATTTCACGCAGTGTTACTTGTCTGTAAGCACTGGCAATTCTACGCAAGCGCCGCTGCTCTCGTTCGTTAAGTGACGGCCGTCGACTACTGCGCTGTCGGTGATGAGATGCGATGCCTGAAATTTGTATTCTTGGCATACTCTTGACACTGCGGATTTCTGAATATTTAATTCCCTAATTATTTCCGAAATGGAATGTCCCATACGTCTAGCTCCAACTACTTTCCCGCTTTGCCGGCCGAGGTGGCCGAGCGGTTCTAGGCGCTACCGTCTCGAACCGCGCGACCGCTACGATCGCAAGGTCGAATCCGGCCTCGGGCAAGGGTGTGTGTGATGTCCTTAGGTTAGTTAGGTTTAAGTAGTTCTAAGTTCTATGGGACTGATGACCACAGCAATTAAGTCCCATAGTGCTCAGAGCCATTTGAACTAACTATTCCGCTTTCAAAGTCTGTTAATTCCCGTTGTGTTACCAAGATCACGTCGGTAAACTTTTCACATTAGTCACCTGAGTACGAATGACAACTCCGCCAAAGCACTGACCTTTCATACCTTGTGTACACGATACTACCGCCATCTGTATATGTGCATTTTGCTATATCATGACTTTTGTCAACCCAGTAGCCGAGGGTCACTGTAGACGGCTGCCATGTGAAGGACCCTGTTTCGATTCCCAGTACTGCCGGTAATCTTTCCTTGGTGGGGGGACAGGAAAGGGATCCACTGAGCCTCGTGATGCCAACTGGCTCCAGGTCCGCTTTCCCGACAGCCTAGGAGGGCAGTGTACTAGACACACATCTCTTGAAACCCATCTAGGTGACATCATTGGCTGATGGCTAACATAGCGGTCGATCTGGACCGACTGGCCCGTCTGTGATCAGAAAGGTGGAGCGTCCCTTCCTGTTATGTTTTATGTGATTGACTAGGTTTTTCTCAGTATTAACTATACAGCTAATTTTGCTATCCTGAATTTAGCAGTTCTAAGCATGAAGTGTGTAACAACGTATTGACAGTGTACTCAGCGAGGTGGCGCAGTGGTAAGACACTGGACTCGTATTCTGGAGGATGACGTTTCAAATCCCCATGCATCCACCCTGCTGTAGGATTTACGTTATTTCCCTAAATCTCTTACGTTAAATATCGGATTGGTGTCTTTGAAACAAATCACGATCACTTCCTTCCTTAATCCGTACTAGAGCAACGTCCCTAATGGCATCTGCGCTGTCGAGACGTTAAACCGTAATATTCATCCTTGTTGTGCATCCCGTGTTCAGAGTCCCTTCCTTCTTAGCGTGTGTCTTGAACTCGTGCTACACCCACGAAGAAGTCCCATGATGAGTTCTACAGAACATGATGAATGATTTCATGACTGCCTGAACACATCAGAACACTTAATTTCATACATTTTACAAATGTTTCTGTTTTTCAAACAATACTAAAACTGCGATAAACTGGAGGTTGTGGCAGTTCATATGTTTCTGATTGTTAGGGACGCTGAAATAATACACTAGAAAGGTTGCAATAGTCAGCTCTACTGTTTTATCATGTCACCCAAAGATTCTTCTTTTGCGTTGCGTGTTACTGATTTCCAAACACATTAGTTTGAAGTGTTGTTCTAGGTATTTGAAACACATGACAGGCTCCAAAAGTTATAACACTTTAATACCATTGGTTGTTTTCTTTTGTTTTATGTACTACCTTGCATTTACTAACTTTTAAGGGCAGTTGCCTTCCGTACGCAAATGGCGTAATAACCTATGACATTCTGCGTTTCCTTATAGTTGTCCAGCGACGATGTTTTTCCGTAGCAACACTATTAGTTGTGTAGGCATGACGTTCGTGCTTTCTCGACGACTGAACAAAGGTACTGTACTGTTTCCTCCTGGCAAAATAAATGATTTGCTACCTTATTGACAAGACATGACCAATCATCTGATAAAAGCAGAAAGCAATTGTGGCACGTAGATCGACTTGTAGGCCCCACAGACGAGCGACGAATCGCAGCGATCCGTCGCCAGGTCTCGCGATCTATCCGTAAATCGCATGTGTGTGACGAATCACGGCGATCGATCGCTGATTCCTCGTAATTCTCAAACATTCTGTTGAATCGCTTGATTCCAATGTCTCATGTGTGGAAATATGACTGCATGGCTGCGATTCGTCTGTCTAGCGTCAAACATGATTATGGAGTTTTGATCGTTTCGGTATGCTCAGATGGAGTAACGACTTTCCGCAATAAGCAGTAGTTATTTAGAGAGTACGAACATTCTGAAAAAAATTGAGTCGGAGGCGACGTTGTCACATACAGAGTGGCTGTAATTAAACTTTCGCTACTTGAGCCGATGTCAGTAGCGTTAGAGCCATGACTTGGCATTAGTCGCCGATGCTGGTACGGCGACATAGGACTGAAACTCAAGCATCAATGTGCATTGCAGTTGCAGTCAACATGGGTCTGGATGAGGTGATCAGGGCACTACTCGTAATGCTGTTCTATCAAAACAACAGCAATAGTGCTGCTGCTGTTCGGAGTACCAAGCGTTACAGAACAACGGAGAGGTCCTCTTACCACTACGGGGTTGAAGAACACGATTCGGAAGTTCGAAATTAACTGGCTATTTGGGAAGTGCCCCTGGGAGAGCCCGACGGCCGATTGCGCCATAAATCGTTGAAGAAGCTACTGTTGCCATGGCTGAGAATGCTGGCTGCATTGTGCGATTTTCAAGCAATACACGAGCTGCCACGACAGATGAACACTCCATGGTTCATCGTTATTTCGGGCAAAAGCAGAGCAATCTCTGGTGATGTTCCAGGCTGTCGTGGATGCAGATGGTCATGTCATTGAGCAACGGCTGTACCTGGAATGTAGACATGGTACCCAATTAACAAATGTTAACACCTCATGCGGAAATTAAAGTGTGTTTCTTTCAACTGTTTATTAGTTTTTCCTCTTCTGCGTGTCCTCACAAATGGTTCCACAAAGTTTAGCTGTCCTGCAGTCACTCGTTTCTCATGGAGACTCTCTGGAACAGCGAAAGTTTAATTACAACCACCCTGTATATCACGAAGTAATACAAGCCTAAATACACTTATCCTCGTAGATTTTGCAGTGAACAGCATTCTGAAGTTGTTGCTGTAGAAATAAAAATTTATTAGAAGTTCACAATAGCAGCTTGCTAAACGTATACCCACTGAACACGAGTGGCTTATGTTTGGTCAGTTCCCCAACAAACACTTTCGATGTTCTGTCGTCTCGCATGTATTGATCACAAACTTTAATGCGGTTTAACGATAATAATGACACGAGAAAAATAAAATCGAAATAAATGGTTCAGCGCAGCTCTATTTGGAGAGAAAGGAAATAAAACGAGTCACAAAAAAGAATATTTACTGAGTCCAATCGCTTTCTGTAACCCTATTGAAGATGTTCGCAACAAATATAAACTATTTACAATAGTGTCCTAGTAGCTATGATACACTTAGACTACCATCGGGCCATATGTCCAACACTACAGGTTATCAGAGACCTAGAGGGAGTTTGCTGCATGTTACTGCTATGTATCGATGTCTCCTGGTAAAGAGAAGCCGGCTAATGGTTTACACAGCTCTTACAACTACCCTACATGCTGCACCAGTAAGATGTGCTGTCCTCAAGTTTCGTCGTTAGCTCTCGCTTCCGTACTGTCACATCGAATTAGTTAGCGCCTGCAGATAGGCAATCCAATCAACAGGTTTGCAAAGCAGGCTCCCGTCGCGCTATCCCGGACGCATCGTTTCAACAGATCCTACGCACGTGTTAACGTCTGCCACATTGCAAATAAAGCCAATGTTGTTAACCCGAAATATGAGTTACAAACTTGGAGAGATAACTGACATGTGTCTGTGTTCTGTATCTCTTGTAGTATTTGCTCAGTCATGTTCTGAAAACATAAACGTACTTACGACTATCAACGTATCTCATACAACCCTGCCCCCCTCTTCCACCCACCCCTACCCATACTGGAAAATGAAACGACGGGAAATATTCGTTTCATAATGCTACTCCTGACTACGATATTAATTAAAAGAATTACACATCCGGCCATCCTGATTTAGGTTTTCCGTGATTTCCCTAAATCGCTCCAGGCCAATGCTGGCATGGTTCCTATGAAAGGGCACGGCCGTCTTCCTTCCCCGTCCTTCCCTAATCCGATGAGACCGATGACCTCGCAGTTTGGTCTCTTTCCCCCAAACAACCCAACCAACATTACACATTAACGCCTTTGCAACACATCTGGTAACCAAAGTACCGCCTCAGCTGCTGTTTTAATTTCCACTACTGATTACGTTCCTTGGGGATTCGCGTGACACTTGTCTAGGAAGTTTCCAAACGCTGTAATATACACTGGTTCAGCCAGACATTATGACCACCTACCTAATAGCCAATATGTCCACCTCTTGCACGGATAACAGCGGCGACGCATCGTGGCATGGAAGTAATGAAGCCTTGATAGATCTCTGGAGGGAGTTGGCACTACATCTACACGCACAAGTCACCTAATTCCCGTAAATTCCGAGGAGGGGGGCGGGGCGATGAGCTCTGGCGCCGCATCTCATCACATGCCACATGTGTTCGATCGGATTCAGATGTATCGATTTGTGGAGCCGGTACATCAATCGGAGCTCACCACTGTGTTCAAAAGTATGGTTCAAATCGCTCTGAGCACTATGGGACTTAACATCTGAGATCATCAGTCCTCTAGAATTTAGAACTACTTAAACCTAACTAAGATAAGGACATCACACACATCCATGCCCGAGGCAGGATTCGAAGCTGCGACCGTAGCAGTCGCGCGGTTCTGGACTGAGGTGCCAGAACTGCTCGGTCACAACGGCCGGCTAACCGTATTCCTCGAACCACTCCAACACACTACTGGCCTTGTGACATGGCACCATTATCTTGTTGAAAAATGCTACTGCCGTCGGGAAAAATGGCCATGAAGAAGTGTACGTGGTCAGCAACCAGTGTACGATACTCCTTGACCGTCATGGTGCCTTGCCCGAGCTCCACTAGGCCCACGAATGGCAACGTGAATGCCCCCCAGAGCATAATGGATACCGTGCGTGTGTCTGACTAGCAGTTATTCCTCGCCAGTGACGCTGCTATCGCCTGGACGGGTTTATACCGATAGCAGGTCGGTGGTCATAATGTTCTGGCTCATCAGTGTTCATGAAAATAGCTTCAGTAACCTGCGGTTTTATGCCAGGCTTCACGACCTGGGAAGGCCATCCCACAGAACTGGTGGAGCGCTCAAACAAATCTTTGTTTACTTCTCCTGTTTTTGTCGTGTAGTGTACCTTACAGTATTAATATCTGGGACAGCACAGTACGGATCGCGCGTGAAACTACGGCAATGAGACGGCGTCGCTTGTGCGCCAGCTCCGGTCCCTGAGCTTCCCAGGTGAGCGGCCTGAGTCGTTGAGAGCCAGCGATTCCTAACAAAGGACAGGGGGCGGGGCGGCCTTCCCGGCCGGCAGCCGCCACGCTGCCTCATCGACCGGCGTCGCGACGCCGGCCGCGGTGCGTGGCGGCTATCGACCTGCCTCCGTCTGCGTCTGCCGGCTCCAGGCGCCTCCGCACGCAGACTGCGCGACGCCCTGGCGCCAGCTGCCTAGACAGTCACAACTTGCTTCACGCGTGACCCAGCGAACTGTATTACCAACTTCACTCTTCGCGTTGTATGTTAATGACCCGGCAGGCAATATTAATAGTAACATCAGCCGTTTTGCTGGTATGTAATGAACTAGACCGGTGTGTAACACTTACCGACGAAAGTAGCTTTCGCATGGTGCTATGGTACCAGGTTGGTGCATATGTTCGTAGCGTTTTCGTTTTGCATGTTGGTATTCCGGTTGCTATTTATTTATTTATCGATTGTCATTTTTTATTTCTAGTTCACTGGTGGTATTTGAGTTTACATACTGTCACTTTCTCATCTGGAGATAGGAGTGGAGCAATGGATACCAGAAAATGTAGTGCCAAGTAGAGAAATCAGAACATTTCCGACATATTCTTCTGTTTGAGTTTAATAGACGGGTGACAGCAGCAGAGGCAGCCAGAAATATTTGCGCCACGTATGGGGATAATAGCACTGGACAGAGCATGGCAAGAAAATGGTTTGCTGATTGAAGGAGAATCGTTTTGACACTTGTGCTTCTCCACGTCCAGGAAGACCTTCGATGTTTGATGAATATCGTTTGAAGGCGTTAATCAAACTGACACATATCAGTGTCCTCGAGAACGGGCAAATGTGATGAACTGCGATCATTACACCATCGCGCGACGTTTGCATGCGATGGGAAAGGTTAAAAAATCAGTCGTATGGATATCGCATGCTCTAAGCCAAAGCCACAAAAATCAGCAGGTGGCCAAATGTGAATCTCTGCTTGCTCGTCATCAAATGGTTCGTGAACAACACCGACCACTCATGTTCTGTGTCTTTACCGGTGACGAAAAATGGTGTCTTTATGCTAACATAAGGAAAAGCAAGCAATAGTTGAGCGCAAACAAGACAGTTATGCACTGGTGTCGTGTACTACGAATTACTTTCCCGATGTGTAAGCATCACTGCTGAGATTCATTGTTAACATATGAGACGTTCTGCAGATTCAAGCCAGGAACAACGACCAGGAAGACCGCATGAAGTGCCGCCACTCCACGATATGTGGTAACAGCTGACCGTTGAGTGTACAGTTTTCAAAGATCTGGAGGTCAGCACGCCCATGGGACATGTAATGGAACTGGTCAGTGCTCCTATCCTTCTTTCTCTTATCGGGCTTAAATTTATGATTCGATCCAATGGAAATAATTTTTGATATCTGAAAACCAAAATCCTCATATTTTCTTCGTAAATATGACTGCTATATACTAATTTCTGAGGATGTACGTCTGGAGTAAAGCATTCTATGGTAGTGAAAAATGGACTGTGCGAAAACCGGAACAGAAGATGGTTCAAATGGCTCTGAGCACTATGAGACTTAACAGCTGTGGTAATCAGTACCCTAGAATTTAGAACTACTTAAACCTAACTAACCTAAGGACATCACACTCATCCATGCCCGAGGCAGGATTCGAACCTGCGACCGTAGCAGTCGCTCGGTTCCGGACTGCGCTCCTAGAACCGCGAGACCTCCGTGGCCGGCCGGGAACAGAAGAAAATCGAAGCATTTGAGATGTGGTGCTACAGACGAATCTTGAAGATTTATTTGTCGAGGAGGTTCTCCGCGGAATCGAAGAGGAAAGGGATATGTGGAAAACACTGATAAGGAGAAGAGACAGGATGATAGGACATCTGTTAGATGAGAGAATGACTTCCATGGTAAGGCAAAGCTGTAGAAGGCAGACATTGGAATACATATAGCAAATAATTGAGGACGTAGGTTGCAAGTGCTAATCTGAGATGAGGAGGTAAGCACAGGAGAGGAATTCGTGGATGGCCGCGTCAAACCAGTCAGAAGACTGATGACGAAAAGAAAAATGTATACTAATAACACAAGATTTATTACAAAATTAATTTAAAATTGTAATTATGATTTGAAGCTACTGTCATTATACTTATTTGTACGATTATTTCTGGAAAACATTTGACCACAAGTAATAAATTGTATCAAACTCTCTGGATGTAAACATCAATGTATTCAGATATCACCTAGCTACGAGCCATGGTGATATTGCTACTAATTTTTGTGTATTGGTTATTCAGTTACTTGTGAAGTACATTAAGTGTCCGGACACCTGGCTGAAAATTACTTACAGGTTCGTGGAACCCTCCAGCGGTAGTGCTGGAATTCAATTTGGCGTTGGCCCACCCTTAGCCTTGATGACAGCTTCCACTCTCGCAGTAATAAGTTCAATCAGGTGCTGGAATGTTTCTTGGGGAATGGCAGCCCATTATTCACGGAGTGCTGCACTGAGGAGAGATATCAATGTCGGTCGGTGAGGTCTGGCATGAAGTCCACGTACCGAAACATCCCATATGTGTTCTATACGATTCAGATCAGGACTCGGTGCAGGCCAGCCCATTACAGGGATGTTATTGTCGTGCAAGCACTCCGCCACAGGTCGTGCATTTGAACAGGTGTTCGATCGTGTTGAAGTACGCAATCGCCATCACCGAGTTGCTCTTCAACGGTGGGAAGCAAGGAGGTGCTTAAAACATCAATGTAGGCCTGTGCTGTGATAGTTCCACGCTAATCAACAAGGGGTGCAACCCTCTCCACGAAAAACACGACCACATCATAACACCATCGCCTCCAAATTTTACATTTGGCACTACACACACTGGCAGATGACGTTCACGGGGCATTCGCCATACCCACACCCTGCCATCGAATCGTCACTTTATGTACCGTGATTCGTCAGTCCACACAATGTTTTTCCACTGTTCAATTGTCCAATGTTTACGCTCCTTATACCAGGCGAGGCGTCGTTTGGCATTTACCGGTGTGATGTGTGGCTTATGAGCAGCCACTCAATCATGAAATCCAAGTTTTCTCACCTCCCGCCTAACAGTCACAGTACTTGCAGTGGAACCTGATGCAGTTTGGAATTCCTGTGTGATGGTCTGGATAGGTGTCTGCCTATTGCACATTACGACCCTCTTGAACTATCGACGGTTTCTTTTTCCTTTTTTTTATAGCACTATGGAACATAACATCAGAGGTCAAAAGTCTCCCATACTTAGAACTACTTAAACCTAACTAACCTAAGGACATCACGGACATCCATGCCGGAGGCAGGATTCGAACCTGCGAGCGTAGTAGCGGCGCGGTTCCGGACTGAAGCGCCTAGAACCGCACGTACACAACGGCCGGCTTCGGCCTGTACGCTTTTGTCAGGTAATACGTGACATAACCGCCCTTCAGATACACTACTATAGAACTACGCGCGTTGGACATCTGACTCTATCTAATCAATATTTTGGCCTTAATGGTGACACTGAAGTGGATGTAGAGCAATAGGTTCTTAACTACCCTAACTATCTCCCACATAAAAAGGATTGTAGGGCCTGATTTCAACTGAAATTAAAGGTGTACCTTTTGCTTACATTGATTTATTGTCTACAAAGACAAGGGTGAAATTCGATGAACAAAAACAGATAGCTCTAGTTACAAGGTATAAAAAAAGTGCAGCGGTGCAGTTGACAAAGTCGGGAAAGGCTGGAGTCCCTACCATGGTCCCCATTTAGAATGTTGGTGACGCTATCTGAATATAATTCATTGGATTGACAGATATTGTGAACGGCGATCTACGCATTAATGCGCCGTAAATATGTGGGACTAGGAGTGTTGCTGTTTGCAGAGTCGAACACCATACTCAATGGGCAGTTCACTTCCAATATTCCTATCAATGCAGAGTACCACAATGCTTAGCATGCACCTTTGGGAACCCGTAAAGCGGTGAACTGCAAGCCACAGCAGTGACTCGACTGAAGTACAACAGCCCCCACTGCTCGATGCAGGACCAGGAACTGCGCCTCCAAACCAGCGTGAAATTGCGATGCCACGCGAAGCAAGGCTCTTGGTCAGAAAATTCGCTCAGATTTACCTCGTAGCAACAAACTGAAACACGTCCAGAGTTGCCTCACACTTAACACCAAATGTATGGCGGGGTCTTGCGGCAGCCACATGACGCTTACACAGCTGTCTACCAACCTCACTCCCACAGCTCGATCACGATTGTCCTGTGTCTCCGCCTTCCAGCCATCTCGCTGCCACAGCCTGATCTCGACTCCACTCTCTCCTCCGTACTACTCTCCCAAAAACCATACGGTCCATATGGGTTTGCTTCAAAAAGCACACTCACCAACGGTGGGGCGTGAGCAGTGTTATTCGCCAATATCATGTTTCATAATTATCGGTACTGCCTCCCTTCAACTGACAGGCAGACAGTTTTCCACCGATCTTCTCTCTATTGCGGCATTAAATAGACTCCCTCCGGCACATGCCTCGACCTCAAAGTAAGCTCACCAATCAAGCAAGCTGCGGCAGCTCATTACGGAAACAGCAGCGAAATGATTTTTACTTTCACAAGCCGATAGTGTTCCCTGGAAGGCCCACGGGTAAACCTCAGCGCTATCTGCGAAAGCTGAGGCGTGTTCTCTCCTCTGCAGGAATCCATTACGAGTGCTATATGCCGACGTGCACCGGCAAAAGAGCCATGAAACTCCAGCACCGGCCATCGCACAGGAATGTCTGTATCCTAATTAAGCGCGCGTCCCTGCTGCTAAGGCCCATATTGTGGATTTTTACTCCTCGTTTGTAACTGGATTTTTGTCGCAGTTATTAACCAGACATATTTCACATAACTGTATTAACGACTTGAGCATTTTTAAATAAATTCCTATGCTTATGACAATTAAGTGAAACACGTTTGGCTAAGAAACATAACAAAAATTCAGTTTCAAATAACTGGTACAAATTATTTTTAGCTACAACATAAACTGCACTGAAGTAATAACTGAAAAAGAATGGCTACAAACATTAAAGGTATAGATTATTATACTTTCAAGAAAGTTCGTGGACACTTGAACAAACGAATGCGAGGCAAATTTCTTATGACTTTCAAGATTGTTATAGAGATGTTCACACTTAAACAGTGTGAGTTTCTACAGATCAAAGCAAACCTGCTCCTTTATTTTTGCTTCACCAAGATATGGAAGTATCTTGCGAAAATATTTCTCTAGACCTTGAACTTTACAAATGACCTCACAGAACGCAGTTTTACATAGAGTTGAACTTTTCTTCTAAATAATGTTAGTGGTTTGGTAATAACTTCTTGTGTTCAAGGTTAAAGAGATAGATCCATACACCAACTTTTCTATTTGTATTTGCATGCTTTGGCACAGCTGTCCCACATGCACAAGATGCTCTTTAATTTGCTGTAACATGCCGCAGACCACTTTGAAATCACTCAAAATCTGTGCCTTCAATTTCACTTATCGGTATTTCACTATACGCAGCAGTTGCTTCACGCAGAAACAAAATATTTGTATGATGGTTTCGTGAAGTAAAATGCTTGGACCGGGAGTCTGAGCCATTCATGTCAGAATTCGAAATCAAAACCGTTGCTTTTCCTGCAATGTACACCTTTGTTTTGAATAATCATAGTTCCAGTTGCACATATATATTTTTCATCATGACTTGCTTCAGTTACTAGTTCCTACTCATATGTTCATGAAGTATTTGACACAGCATGTTTTGTCATTAGTTCACTTGTGCTCAGGGCGCAGATTTCTGCACAGTGAGGACCGTATTTTGGGAGCAATCCTCCTTACATGTCGCCTAACAGGTCGGAACTATCGGCGTTTCTTGCGAGTGACTTAGCCTCCCCTGCCGAAAGAAGTGGCATTGATGATTCGAAGGGTTATGTGGCTGCTACATGATGGTGCTCCAGCCCACTTTGCCGTTAACGTCCGGACCCGTCTCAATAGTGTTCCCCCTGGTCGATGGATCGGACGAGTGTGTCCAATTGCATGGCCCGCTCGTTCACCGGATCTCAACCCTTGCGATTTCTCGTTATGGGGCCATGTCAAAAGTATCGTGTATACAGAGCCCATTCTAGATTTGAAGATCCTGGAGCAGCGTATTCCTGCTGCCTTTGACAATTATCGGATGCAGCCTGGTCGATGTGAAGGTGTGAAACAGAACGTGCTAAGGCGCTTACATGCAAGCGTTGCGGCACTTGGAAACCATTTTCAACACATACTGTGACGTAGGCTGCATTGTACAACGTGTATTAGACCGCAGTCTCTGTAACAATGTATGAATGAATAAATGGTATGTAGCATGGGAACCATGCATTTCCGGACATAAGTTCGTTAGATGTTTTTTTTCTGTATCCTCTCATCGATCAATTCCCCGAGTTTATACACGGTGGGAAAACATCACCCTGTATAGGTTAGAAGTTTCCAAATGAAAACTCTTCAGTGTAACAAGAAGAAAAGAATGTTTTTTAACCTACATCCGAATTTAGCTTTACTACATTGCCGACATTTTATTTCATTACGTAAGTGATCTAATGATTTGCTAGCAGCATTATTCATCCATTTCCAGAAAGTTTTCCTCAAATATTACAACTCTGGACGTAGTTATTGCTTCTAGATTATATTGAAGTGTTTATAATAGGTCTAGTGAGATAAAATACATACTGCGATGGTACAGATAAAAAACTAACACCTAACATCTGTGAGTATCCCATCAAATTTTTATTGCGCGCTTTTGTGTAATGAAAATGAACTACTCCAAAGTTGCATAGAACGTTACTGAATGAAATTAAAACGCCTTGCGAGCCCATCGGTAGCGACCGACCGCCATGTCATGCTCTGCCAGAGGCGTCAATGTATGTGATTTGTAGGCGCGAGGGGCCAGCACATCGCGCTCCCGGCCGTCGTCAGTCTTCGTGACCTGAAGCTGCTTCTGCTCGGTCAAGCAACTCCTCCATTGTCCTCACGAGAGTGAGTGCACCCCCTTCCAATCCGCTCTCCGAGGGAAAATCACTGGCAGTGCTGGGAATCGATGCCCAGTCTTCCATACGGCAATCAGTCGCGGTGACAACTCAAGCTCCAGAGGCGGACACTGAATGAAAGTAAAATACGTAAATTCACAGAGCTGTTCTCTCCAGTACTTATACTAATTCCAAGAGCAAAATGAGTGGTCCGGACTGTTCAAGAAGCCCTAAAATGTATTTTATTTAAATTCCTCTCAAAAAGAGCATCCTAAAATTTTGAAAATTACACCTCACTTATTATCTCTTACCCAAGCTTTAAACCTATCGTTGGAGTCGTATCCTTTCATGTGCGTTATTGAATACTATTCAGTTTTGTTTCTAATTAAGAGAGACACAATATACTGAAAAAACCAGTCAGCGGTAAACAAATTATTTACAATTTCTTCTTGTGCATTGAGACTGATTATAATACTCAAACCGTCTGTAAAAACAGTTACTTCCATTTAAATCATCATAACATAACGACACAGACTTGAATTACTGAAAGCAACTACCAAACACCGATGAAGACGCACATCGTTTAGAGAAGCACGAGGAAAGCAAAATTACGCTGGAAACAAGCACGGAGTCCTTCAACAAGCGCCGGCGAACATCTTTTAACGTTGAAGGCAGCCTTGCAACTCACGAGAAAGAGCAAGAGAAAGTAGCAGCATGCAGCCACGAGAGGTAAGGGAGAACACAGCTAGGTTTAAAACGAAAAAAGCGACTGCTAAGAGAAGTTACATTGTAACATAAAAGTAACTATAAATCCGAGCGCTCTTGCAACGAACCAGCGGCGTAAGTTGTAGTGGGCGGAGGCAACTTCCGGCTGCATGCAAACGAGGCTAAATTGGGAGGGGTAGGACACGACGCTACTTAGAAAAATTGTAAGCAGAGAACACTTGATACCAGATACAAGAAAAGTTTTTAACTACGCACGAGCAACCGTCAAAAGCACAAGCAACTGCGCGAACCACGCCTCAGCCTTGACAAAACAAAAGCAACTGCATAAAGACAGCAAATGTTTATAAAAAACTGTTTAGAAGAACTTGCAGTAAGGGTTTTACGCGCTGAACGGCACGAGGAAACGCTTTCAAAACTAAGAAGTTAACAAGAGAACGCCACCAAACGGGGGAGACAACGATAACTGAAGTTAAAGGGATAGCAGAACTGAATGATAACGCAGATTCACTGAAAAAAGCTGTGCACTAATACTGTTGCAAGCAGTAAGTGGAAATGTGAAATATCCGAATACCGAAGGAATAAAGAAAAAGAAAACAGTAACGGTCTTACGACGACGATGCGAGACAGACATAGAACGCTACTAAAGAATATACATCAAATGTCACGATAAAAGCTTGACATGTGTTTGTATGGTACCGTAAAAAGCACACTGGACTCGCATTCGGAAGGACGACGGTTCAGTCCCGTCTCCGGCCATCCTGATTTAGGTTTTCCGTGATTTCCCTAAATCGTTTCAGGCAAATGCCGGGATGGTTCCTTTGAAAGGGCACGGCCGATTTCCTTCCCAATCCTTCCCTAACCCGAGCTTGCGCTCCGTCTATACTGACCTCGTTGTCGACGGGACGTTAAACACTAACCACCACCACGTAAAAAGCAGATAACATTGAAGTCATTAACTCTTAAAAGGAGCCAATATCAAAGGATTCATAACACAAGACGTGACAGCCAAGAAAGCTGAAGACAGTCGCAAGGCAGAATGCGGAGTTAATATCACGGAAGAAAATTCAGTTTTGCGTTTAAGATTCCAACGATGACTAGGCCATTGGGAAAGGACTGCAAGCTTGGACTGTCGAAGGATATTGGATGTTTTCCTTCAAAAGAAATATCCCGGCATTTGCCTGGAGCGATTTTCTCTAAATAATATATCAATGAATAATACGAGGTGCACAAAACAGGAGAGGAATGACGGCCATAAATGCGGAAGTCACTCGCAAGGTAGAGTACTGTACTTTACACTGTGATATCAGTTGGCTACGTAATACTTTTTCGTCTAATTTGTTGTGTCCATCTGGTAGTTACCAGCGAAATCCTAATCTTATGTTTTTGTATTCCCATGTGTGCCTGATGATGCCTCGAACCATGTTGCAGAAATAAAATAATGTAATTAGGATAACAATGAATAATGACTGATAGCAGTCTCTATAATCTCCATTTATAAAATTTAACAAAAGGTCACTTTAGAGCTACAGCAAATATGGCTATACGTAGTCTGATCGAAGTCGTCGCCACATAGAGCGTCGCCACACACCGTCAGGTGGCTTGCGGAGTATGGATGTAGATGTAGATGTAGATATCGTGAAACGAATATGCGACGGTTCGTTGCATAACTCTAAAAAATATTAGTACCTTTGTGAGCAGTATCTTGGCGAATAAGCTTAATGTCTTGATAGTACATATGCACCATCAGAATAAACTGCGTAGTTATTAAGATCCTGCATTTCTTAGCGTTCTACGACAAACCATCACATAGTCATTTAAAAGCGCACTACATGTGGCGGCAGCTTCGATCAGACAGTTCATTGCATTCCAGGTCTCTTCTCACATATTTCTATCCAGTTGGTCCGTAAGACTTACAAAGTATTCACCAGTTATTGTTTTACCTTGAGCATTGTAATGCACAAGCTTTTGTTCTGCATCGGAGAAAGTTCTGAGAAGATCTCCTGTCATATGAAATCAATATTTAGACTTCCTTGGCGATAAAGCATCCAAAGCAAGGAATTTTATGAAGTGACGGTATTCCGTTTTATCTGTTTGAGCGAAACACGTGCAACATGACTGTTTTAAAAACAGCTGAAACAAACTTTCAAGTCAAGTTGACATCCGACTTCTGTTATTGAGCAACAAACTAAACTGCACGCATGAAACTTCCTGGCAGATTAAAATTGTGCCGGACCGAGATTCGCAAAACAAGGGTCCCGAATTCGAGCCTCGGTCCGGCACACAGTTTTAATCTGCCAGGTAGTTTCATATCAGCGCACACTCCGCTGCAGGGTGGAAATCTATTCTGGAAACTGTACACATGTTTAGCAAACATAAAATTTTATTGCTGTCACATTTCAAACTTAAAAATTTTAGTATCTGTTCTAGAACCATGAAATCAGAACCACTTGAAGGTGCTTTCCTTGAATCTCCACGAGGAGGGTGCTGGAAAGGAAGCTGTTGACGGCTGAAAAAATTTCTCCGTGTGGACGGCAAGACAGAATGTAGTTGAGGTTTCCTGCGAGGTACGAGAGAATTAGGTTATAAGTAAGGAAACTAATTCACGTGTAAAGCGAAACATTCCAATGGTAAGTGAAGTTGCAACGGAACACGCAGACAGCGGCGGAAAGCGCGTGAACACTCAAGGCAGTTATAACGGTGCCTATAGCAACAGAGCGGACAACATTAACACGCAGTGAGAACAGTGAGAAGCGCTCAAGAACACAGCTGAAGGTAAGCTGGGTACATTCGTAACTGCAAGCGAAGCAAGCAATCATAATGACGTATTCCGTGCAAGCATGCAAAAATGCCTTGCACAGTCCGAGCATGGTGGTACAAACATCAGTTTGAGCTCGGGATGATTCGAGCTCGGCCGACGACGAGCTCTCATTGGCCACGTTTGCTCTTGTGATTTTTCTTGCCATTCGTAAACCGCTTAAGGCGATTGGCGGGATGGTTTCAGAGAATCCTTTCTCAAACCGAGCTTTTGCTTCGTCTTTAATGACTTGTTGTCAACGGGACTATACACGTAAGTTTTCCTTAGTTTTCTTGCCAAAGAGCGGAAAAGTGTTGCAAAACACTGATTCGAATCCACGTGCATTAAAAACTCACTGTGATCGGAACAGAGACCTTATACTATTTTCCCACTGCCCCACTTTAAAGTGGCTTCCCTCCTCGAGTATATCTGCAATGTATAGAAATTACCAACTCCCCTGTTTCTCAGAAACTGTTAGGTTTCAGTCCTGACATGGACAGTAAAATTATCGTTGCTCTAACAATTCTGCGTGTTCTGAAGTCTCAAATTTTTCGAAAACTAGAGTTAGTTTCGAGTGGTCTAGTACGCCGAAACTCGTCGAAAGCTATAGGTCAAATGGTCTGGCCACATCTCGTTAATTGGGAATCATTGGAGAACAGAAGACGGTCTTTTTGCAGAACTGTGTTAAGGAAGTTCAGAGAACCAGCATTTCTGACAGACTGCAGAACGATTTGGATGCCTCCAAAGTGTGGAGGTATACGTACAAGCAACCTTCTGTCCTCGTTCTGCCTGCGAGCAGAACAGGAGAGTCTATTAGAAAGTACTCTCATAACCTGCGCCATGTACCGCACAGTCTCCTGTTGACTATGTATGTAGACGCAGATGTATTGGACCTCGGGGCATGTATCGGTTATTAATTCTATACTTGTTTTGTAAATGACGAACTTGTTATTAATGCTATCTTCGTCCACATTAACTGACTTTTAACTCTGTGAAAATCGGATGTATACAGCAGTTCTCTTTCCCTTATCGTGTTGTGCTTCCGATTAAATGCTTGACACCCACTTTTGGCTGTCTTGGGCTAGCATAAAAACTTCCCAGCAAAGACTACTTGAATGAGAGCCGCTCCTTACAATCGACGTTTGGTCTTAGAAGCTAGCACATAATTGGTACACACCGAAGGATACGTGCATCGCGACACAATCTTCCCGTACATCTGGAGAGGAAGTTGGCTGAAAATAGGTCACTCACATAACAATTCGTTTTATGACATGGTCGACGGAAGTGCGAACGCCTCAGTAGAGCATGTGTTTACAAACATAGTTTAGTACACCTGCATTGCTAATACCTTTAGAAAACGACCAACAGAGCACTGCAAACGGCACTAAGTCTAATTCTCTCCTGATTTTAACACATGACTCATGGTAATTCTATCCACAAAAATCTCACTATTGTTACAGATACATAAATGTATTGCCGAAACGGCATTCTTCTGTTCTCCTAGATTATACCAGGAGTCAATGACACCAAGTCTCCGCTAGAAGTGAACTTCACTACGTCTCCCTGGGAAGTGAGAGAGAAACCTGGCACCTTCTGCTATTTCAGCACTCTTCTCAAGATCCAATGACAGGGAGTCCACTCCTACACTACTCCAACTCTGCTACGTTTGCTGTTACTTTTTACTGTCTGCTCATATTGAAGTCTGGGTATTTTGTGTCAACCAAACTATCAGTATGGTATGTTGACTTTCGTCGCACATACTACGTATTATGTGAGATTTGACAATTAACTGTTTGCCATTCATCGCACATATCATATATTTTGGCGATTTCATTCTGTTTTATTCATTATGTAATAGCTGCACGGGAGGATTGTATCGTCACACACATATCGCCACAACACGGTCAAGCACTGCACGTTGACAAGCTGGAATAACCGATAATCGGTTAAGCCCCAAGCAGCTCTTTCGTTCGTGATGCTTGCGCAAACTAATGGTGAAGCATGCTTGCAACAAATGGTCGACGACGAGTGCATGTCAAGCTTGCAGCTAATCGCGACGTAACGAAGAAGGCTGGCAAGCGACTCGCGAGGTGTGCAAGCGCACAGAGGGCAGACAGCTGCCGTGCGCCTTGCGCCGTGCGCGGTACCTGCGGCCTGGGCTTGCGGGGGCGGATGGAGACGAGCGGCAGCTGGATGGCGCCCAGCAGGCTCGGCCGCTTGCTCCTGCCGCCGCCCTCTCCGCTCTCGCCTTCGGCTGCTTCCTGGGCCGGCGACTCCTGTGCCTGTTCAATGTCGGTACGCACCAGCTCCCGAAAAGCTAATTTGCGCTCTCGTAACCCAGTACAAATTATTGAAATTTAAAATTCAGAACAATCATCATATGTTACTCACCTGACAAATCAACGGTCACACAGCTGGATACTACAGAAAATATAGGCTTGTCTCATAAGTTCGTTCGTTTTACTTAACACTGCAAACACTAAGAAAGCCTGAGAACACACCTCCCCACAGCACCGCTACGACAAAATACCACTCTTCCAAATCGTGGATGTTTTCAGGTTTTTGAACGCAGCTTTTGACGGGTCACCATAGAGGTATGTGGTCTGGCGTTGTCGTGGTGAAAGGTGACAGTCGAGCGAGGTGGCGCAATCGTTAGCACACTAGACTCGCATTCGGGAGGACGATGGTTCAAACCCGCATCCGACCATCCCGATTTGTGTTTTCCGTCATTTCCCTAAATCGCTCCAGGCAAATGCCTGGATGGTTCCTTTGAAAGGTCATGGCCGACTGTCTTCCCCAGCCTTCCCTAATCCGATGGGACCGATGACATCGCTGTTTGGTCCCCTCCCCCAATTCAACCAACCAACCACAGACGACAACGTATCCCAAATCTTGTCGTATCTCACCGATGGCTGCCTTGAGACGATACCATTGTGAATAGTATGTCTCGGAAGTGATAGTCTCTTTCGAAAGAAGTTCGTGATACAGGTTGCCTTTGCAATCCCAATCTCTGATGTAAAGCTGGTATAGGAACCGATAGTGGTGCCTACCCTACCTTGCACCGTGATTTACTCTTCCGGGAGTTGTTGTACACGATCCACTTCTCATGTCCAATCACCAGCCGTTCCACAAAAGGAACATTCTCATGGCGTCTCAATAAGGAGTTCCAGATGGACACGAACCGATCACTCAGTTCATTTAAGGAACCCATACATCGCGAATATTTACGTTATACAGCTTCTTCAAGTTGCTGGCTACAGCAACACGAGCGACATTGAGTTCCAATGTCAACATCCACGTTGTCATTCATGTATTGTTGACAATCATGTCATTAAGCTGTTCCACGTCCACAACTGCTGGTCGTCCAGATCAAGAACTAAATTCCCATCTGGAAATCGACTAAACCGCCTTTGACATACTCGAGCCGTCAGTGCATTGCATTGTACACAGCACAAATCTTCTGGCTTTGTGAGGCGGATTTTCCCTTACTATAGTGAAATAGCATAAAACGTCGGAAATGCTCCTTCTTGTTTTGCATAGCTTTTAATCACACATTAACGGTGTTCCATCCAACGCCAGACACTCAAACACACATACACACACACACACACACACACACACACACTGACATATCCAATGATGTGTCAGGTGGTCGACCTCTGCGTCGTAGAGGCGATGAGGCAACTGTTTTACCCCCCGGGGGGGGAGGGGGGGGGTCACGATTGGTGGTTTTCTGACGCTGTGGATGGATCGCTCGAGCAAAATGAACGAACTCGTGAGACAACCCAGTATAAACGGATACAATCTCTCGAACTGCAACATTACTTGCGCCGGTTAAGGTGAAGGTTGAAATTAATTTTATTCGCATGACAAAACACCAGCAATGAACAAAACAGGCAGAAGGAAAAAATAGTCAGTCCCAGAAGACATCACACTAACATCGTGTAACGCCGCCACTAACATTGATGATGTCCTCCATTCGGCGAGGAAGAGAGCCCACAGGTTTCTTCAAGCATTCCATATCCACCTGAAACTACTCACTGATGAACAGATACCTTAGAGCAGTGGTAGCCAACTTGGTCCCTAACGCCCACTAGCGTCTCAACTTTGTTGATGGGCAGTAGACGGTGGGGGTTTTAAAGACATTTCCACTGAGGCATCACACAATTTTCGCTTAAAGTATTTGGTAACTAATTATTCTTACTGCTTTAAACATGCTGCAACTCTACTTCAGAAACTTTGTAACGTAATGTTACTACCCTACTAAATGATTCACTGTTACTGAGAAAGCACTGGGTGGTTAGAAAATTTTACTGCTAACAGAGATGCAGAAGTGCGCGGCAGTTAAAGAAATGCTGACTACCCCTGCCTTACAGCTACCAAATTGCGGAAATGTTGATTGCTACGTTTCACTGAAACTTCCAGTTACTGTTAGCTAGGGTGTACCAAATCTGGCTGTTTTAATTAGTCCCTAAAAGTGTAAAGGTAGACCTGCGACACTGAATGTCTGTTATTATGTTTCAGGTAGGTGCGCCATTTGCTGTGATGGAAAGTTGGGAGGGCCTCAGCATGCTGTGGTTGTGAAGGCCTTCTATCAAAACACTGACTGTGTTGCTGCTGCTAGACTGGAATACCGTAGTCATTTCAACCGTAGACGGGATGATCTCTTACCGTCGGCACATGCAGTCAGGTCATAGGCGAAAAACTTCGAAGCAACCGGAAGTGAATTTAAACAGAAAGGCCACGAAGTTGCGGCTCAGAGGAACGAATAGAGGAGATGCAAAATGTTATAACCAAGAGCCCTGAGCGTTGTGTCAGACAAATTAAAGCAGTAGGGGGAATGTCCAGTAGTAGTTTGCACAGAATTTTACGCAATGATTTACAGTTACAACCGTACAAGATAAGTTTATACAACAGTTAAATGAAAGTGATCATGAAATGTTTGTTCTTCACTAAAATTAGGGACAATGAAGGCTTCATAAATTTGCTATGGATGACTGATGAGGCACATTTCCTTCTCAGTGGTTATCTCAACAAATAAAACTGCCGTTACTTGTGACAGGATAATTCTCACGAACTCCATTATCGCACCGTACGCACTGGTGAGAGCCACAGTGTAGTGCGCTGGCTCTTCATTGGGCATAATGAGCCCTTTCATTCTTGTGAATGAACATGGACGAGCAATCGCAGTGGCATCTCAGTGGTATGCTGTCACGGTTGAGACATTCGTCGCACATGAACATGAACAGTTTCCTGCAAACGAGTATTGGTTTCAGAAAGATGGTGCTGTGCCTCATTATGATCAAATTTCAATGGCAGCGGTGCGCAGAGTGTTTGATAACCACAACATTTCAAGGAATGTAGACTTCTGCGGCCTCCCAGATCTGCCGACGTATTGGACAGTGCATGTTGAACGTCTCCACACAATTGTGAAACTGAAAGAAACCATTCGTGAAGAAATCAGAAACATTCCTACACTTGTGCTTGAACGTCCACTGGACGATTCACACCGAAGATGGTCTGAGTGTCAACATAACAAAGGTGGCCACCTACAAGGCATCATTTTCGAAACATTGTAACAATACGTGAAATAGCAATACTCAACGGTTTCGTTGTTGTGACTGAAAATGTTTTACCGTATCATGTTTAGCCTATTTCATGCCATAAAAATTGGCCCGTTTTTATACCAAACTCTGCAGCTTCTATGAGATCAAGGTGGGTGGTTTTGAGGAGGAGTCGAGGAGCAATAGGGTGTCCGTGCGATTATCAAACCAGGAACGTACGCCAGTAGCCCAGGGAACATGGCTATTGTAATCTTGGAAGATGGGAGGAGATGTAGGGTAAAGGGCAACACTTGGTCACGGTGAACTGAACATCCTGGTGAGTGGGCCCAAGTCACGGTACGGACCACCTTCAGCCTGGACACACTGCGGCTTTGTGTTCTCCATGCCTGGTATCATGTTAACAGATGAAAAATCGCAGTTCCACGGAGCTCACTACACACCTTCACTCAGATACGGGCCAGTTTCTGTTGTGCTTGCTCCACTGAAAACGTGCCACTTTATTTTCCGCTCTGAGCAACAGTTTTGTACCACATACCCGGCTTCTAATGTGCTTTGTACACAGTTCCCTACTCAATGATCTCTCGGAAGATGGTTGAGACTGACGTTCAATCACTGACAGCGGCAATTCCAAACGGATTTTAAACCGATTTCACTGACAGGGGTTGACGCTAGTCCCCGCTCCCTGTCGGTCAGTATCTTAGCACGACCGCTGTTCTTTCGCCACGTTACATGGCTGCGAGTGGCACATAATGCCTTGTGGACACGTTGCTCAATTCGCGTTTATGCACCGACAAGTCGGACTACTTGATTAACGTCCAAACATGGTACTTCCTGTGTACCATTCTGACATGTGTCCACCTGGACCCACCTTATTGCGCTGATGCCATACTTCTGATGCACATACACACCACATCACTGCCATACCATAAGTGGGCGGTGGAGGGTCACACGACCGTTGGGTATACAGTTCTACGTCATATCCAAAGCAACCAGCGTCCTTCTTAAAGGGCGACTAACGCTTTGTCCAGGTTATTGCTACCAGAAACGGCAGATCTATGTACCAAATTTCGCACACTGTATGTACCAAACTCATACCAAATTTAATAAGGTATCCTTCCAACTTCATTGTATCCGCATAGAAATTAACATTTCGTGTTTGTTATCCTTCCTGATGTTGCATTTTTCTTCTTCTTTTGGCAGTCCAGGATTAGGCCTTAAGGCCTGCTCCGACCTTATCTTCTCTTCCTCGGCCTTCCGTCAGTTCTTCTTCCAATAGGGGTGTATTTCTTTGCTTCTGGAGAGATTCTCTGAGATGACATACGCAGCGCATGCTGTTTTTAATCCTGCTTTCGCTGGATTACTTCTTCACTTAATGCCTGTGCCCCTATTTCGTCCCCTATTTTTTCATTTCTTATTTTATATTATATTGTGCAGCATTTTACTGATCTGAGGAACTACATTTCTGATGTTTCAAGTTGTCTTAGGTCTTTTAATCTTAATGTCCAACTTCTGCTTCATATAGTGTAGTAGTGCCATGACTATTAATTTTGATTTGGCTTTCCCTTCTTGTTTTAACCTTCAATGTTGTTGTTGTCGTACAACATATATGTTGGAGGTATTAATTTTCTTACTTATGTGTTTCTCTTCTTCAAAAGTTACGTCACATCCAAGACGCTGGAAATTGGAGACACTTCTGCTACTACGTTACCTTGGTCCTCATGGGACATTTTCCTAAACACTGCCGTTGTTTTGATTTTAGCTGTTGATAATACAGGTTATAATTTGGGCTTATTTTGATTAAGCTACACACATCAAAGAAGGTTTTGCATCATCTAGGTTCCGAGAGGTCCGGAACTTGTATAGAAAACTGGAATAAAGATCAACACAAACATCATTTCCGCCCTTTTTATTGTTCAGAAAACCACACATTGCATGTTGCACCACCATACAGCGAGACCTTCAGAGGTGGTGGTCCAGATTGCAGTACACACCTGTACCTCTAATACCCAGTAGCACGTCCTCTTGCACTGATGCATGCCTGTATTCGTCGTGGCATACTATCCACAAGTTCATCAAGGCACTATAGGTCCAGAGTGTCCCACTACTCAACGGCGATTCGGCTTAGATCCCTCAGAGTGGTTGGTGGGTCACATCGTCCATAAACAGGCCTTTTCAATTTATCCCAGGCAAGTTCGAAAGGGTTCATGTCTGGAGAACATGCTGACTACTCTAGTCGAGCGACGCTGTTATCCTGAAGGAAGACATTCATAAGATGTGAACGATGGAGGCGCGAATTGTCGTCCATGAAGACGAATGCCTCGCCAATATGCTACCGATATGGTTGCACTAACGGTCGGTGGATGGTATTCACGTATCGTACAGCCGTTACTGCGTCTTCCATGACCACCAACGGCGTACGTCTGCCCCACATAATGCCACCCCAAAACAGCAGGGAACCTCCACCTTGCTGTATTCGCTGGGGAGTGTGTCTAAGGTGTTCAGCTTGACCGGGTTGCCTCCAAACACGTCTCCGACGATTGTTTGGTTGAAGGCATATGCGACACTCATCGGTGAAGAGAATGAGATGCCAATCCTGAGCGGTTTATTCGGCATGTTGATGGGCCCATCTGTACCGCGCTGCATGGTGTCGTGGTTTCAAAGATGGACTTTGTCATGGGCGTCGGGAGTGAATATGCGCATCATGCAGCCTATTGCGCACAGTTTAAGTTGCAACACGACGTGCTATCGCTTCACGAAAAGCATTATTGCTGTCAGGGTTCCTCCGAGCCATAATTGGTAGGTAGCGGTCATCCACGGCAGTAGTAGCCCTTGGCCGACCTGAGCAAGTCATCGACAATTCCTATCTCTCTGTATCTCCTCCATGTCTGAACAAAATCGCTTTGGTTCACTCCGAGACCCCTGGACACTTCCCTTGTTGAGAGCCCTTCCTGGCACAAAGTAACAATACGGATGCAGCTAGGCATGGTTGAACTACAGACAACACGAGCCGTGTACCTCCTTCGAGCTGGAATGATTGGAACTGATCGACTGTCAAACCCCTCTGTCTAATATGTGCTGCTCATACATGCTTGTTTACATCTTTGGGCAGGTTTAGTGACATCCCTGAATAGTCAAAGGAATTATGTCTGTGATACAATATCCACAGTGAATGTCTATCGTCAGGAGTTCTGGGAACCAGAGTGATACAAACCTGTTTTTGATGTGTGTATTTACTGCCATTTGTAGTTTACCCTCACTGTCCTGTATATTTCCTTGTTCGTCGGCAAAAAACATTTTATTTAGTAATTTATCAGTCCCAATTCTTCTATCTTAGATTATTTTGTTATTCCTCCATTTCCTGACCAGGCTGTCAACGCAGATGTTGAAGAGGGTAGATAACGAGCTACACCTACTGTAATCACCTGGCCTATCTCTAATTATGTTGTCAGATTTTTGCCAGTATTTATTCTCGTTTTGATGTTTTTATGTAGAGATGAGCAAACTTCTGTCAAGTGCCTGTGGAAACTTCTTTCCTCCATTACTGACCAGGGTATTTTGTGGATGCCCTCAGAATTGTTTTTCGTAGTCATTAAATGTTGGGTTTGTTTTCAGACTGAATTCTCGTCTTTCTCCTCAGGCATGGTGAAGCGAGTTTTTCTAGGGGAGCAAAGCAATCAGACAAAGCCTGGTGTTCCAAGGTGGTGGTTATGCGGTATGGCCGGTAACCCATAAGTGTAACAATCATACTCTTCAGCCTCAAGAATAAACCTGGGATGAAAACTGGAATCGTGTCGCATTTCTAATGAGCAGAAGTGAACGTTGTCTCCTTAGCAGTGTGTCTCAACGTTGTCACGGAATCTTTTATTGCACACAATGTTACTTACGGACACACGTGTGCGACCCGCAGTAGGCTACAGAGCTATATGTGTTTGCCACGCCTCTGTATGAAGAGCAGCGGGCGCACTGACCTTCTTCTTGGCGAAGGGGTTGGGCAGCAGCTTGGGCCTGCGAGGGGTGTCTCCCTCGCCGCCCCCGGCGCCGTCTGCCTGCGGCTGCTGGCCAGACTCCTGCTGCAGCAGATCCTTCGCCTCCTCTCCGTCCAGTTCGCCCTCCTGCGCAACACAAGCAGCCCTCCTTAGGCACGAGCAGCTCGCAGTACAGCCACACAGACTACACTAACAGCACGCTACGAAAATAATAGTTGCGGCATCCTACACACGTAAACAGGACTCTATATATCCGTTATACAGAGTGGCCAGGAAAATATTTCACACACCTTAAGGTAGGCATCCCAACTTACATCAGTCGGCCTGCTTGTGGACTAGGTATGTTGGATTGCCTGTTTTAAGATGCAAGAAATACAGTACTGGCCATTAAAATTGCTACACCAAGAAGAAATGAAGATAATAAACGGTTATTCATTGGACAAATATACTAGAACTGTCATGTGATTATATTTTCAAGAATTTGGGTGCATAGATCCTGAGAAATCAGTACCCAGAACAACCACCTCTGGCCGTAATAACGGCCTTGATACGCCTGGGCATTGAGTCAAACAGAGCTTGGATGGCGTGTACAAGTACAGCTGCCCATGCAGCTTCAACACAATACCACAGTTCATCAACAGTAGTGACTGGCATATTGTGACGAGCCAGTTGCTCGGCCACTATTGACCAGACGTTTTCAATTGGTGAGAGATCTGGAGAAATTGGTGGCCAGGACAGCAGTCGAACATTTTCTGTATCCAGAAAGGCCCGTGCAGGACCTGCAACATGCGGTCGTGCATTATCCTGCTGAAATGTAGGGTTTCGCAGGGATCGAATGAAAGTAAGAGGCACGGGTCGTAACACATCTGAAATGTAACGTCCAATGCCCAAAGTGCCGTCAATGCGAATAAGAGGTGACCGAGACGTGTAACCAATGGCACCCCATACCACCACGCCGGGTGATACGCCAGTATGGCGATGACAAATAAACGCTTCCAATGTGCGTTCATCGCGATGGCGCCAAACACGGATGCGACCATCATGATGCTGTAAATAGAACCTGGATTCATCCGAAAAAATGAGGCTTTGCCATTCGTGCGCGCGGGTTCGTCGTTGAGTACACCATCGCAGGCGCTCCTGTCTGTGATGCAGCATCAAGGGTAACCGCAGCCATGGTCTCCGAACTGATAGTTCATGCTGCTGCAAACGTCGTCGAACTGTTCGTGCAGATGGTTGTTGTCTTGCAAACGGCCCCATCTATTGACTCAGGGATCGAGACGTGGCTGCACGATCCGTTACAGCCATGCGGATAAGATGCCTGTCATCTCAACTGCTACTGATTCGAGGCCATTGGGATCCAGCACAGCGTTCCGTATTGCCCTCCTGAACCCATCGATTCCATATTCTGCTAACAGTCATTGGATCTCGACCAACGCGAGCAGCAATGGCGCGATACGATAAATCGCAATCGCGATAGGCTACAATCCGACCTTTATCAAAGTTGGAAACGTGATGGTACGCATTTCTCCTCCCTCTACGAGGCATCACAACAACGTTTCACCAGGCAAAGCCGGTTTGTGTATGAGAAATCAGTTGGAAACTTTCCTCATGCCAGCGCGTTGTAGGTGTCACCACCTGCGCCAGCCTTGTGTGAATGCTCTGAAAAGCTAATCATTTGCATATCACAGCATATTTTTCCTTTCGGTTAAATTTCGCGTCTGTAGCACTTCATGTTCGTGGTGTAGCAATTTTAATGCCCAGTAGCGTATTTTCCGGGGCTACGTTACAGGCAGACTGTAAAATTTCCTTGGTCTGACCGGGATTCGATCCGACTACTTCTCGTTTTCCAGGCACGCGCTTGACCACTAGACCACCGGCCGCCCTTCCCTCCCCCCCCCCCCCCCTTATGTAACAAGTTTATGGGCTCACGTCACTCTCTCTCAGTCCAAATCAGCCATCCTGATCGTCTATATAAATTAGTCAATTTCATCTAGTTCGCGCTAAGAACACTTCCGTTACTTATTTACTTCACTGGAAACTACTCAAGACTTCTCCTGATATCCAATTTCTATACACAGTCGCATACGTAGAAGTTAGCCTACCATGCGCCAAGTTGACGTATTTGTCTGCGATCTTCAAACTCTTCATAACACTTCATCATCAACAGTTAATTTTAACTGCGAACATTTTAGTTTACGATTTAAGGTGACTGTATTGATATCGACTGAAACAACAAGTTTACTGTGACCTTTCACAACTTATTTTGTTTCCACTAACGCGATTCGGAGGATTAAACTTACATCACAGGTGAATTTATGTAAATGAACATGTACAATGTGACAGTTATTGAACTACATGAAAAAAACGTAAATTAGTTACAAACTACGGCGTTCACACACTTTATAAACATGTAAACGTCACTACAGATATTCGGATTTAGGTTAAGTCATGTTCAGTATGCCTGCCCACATTGGCGATGATGTGGCGCAGACGAATAGCGAAATCCTGCAGGACCCACTGAAGTGTCGGAACATCGATGCTGTCGGTGACCTCCTGAATCAGTTCAGCAATGGTTTTGGGTTTATTGCTGTACAACATGTCTTTAATATAGCCCCACAAAAAACAGTCGCATGTATTGAGATCCGGAGGCTCTTGCGGCCAGACGAGGCCCATGCCAGTGGCCTCTATGTACCCAAGAGCCAGAATGCGGACCCTAAAGTGCTCCTCCAGGACATCAAACACTCTCTTACTTCGATGGGGTCGAGCTCCGTCTTGCACGAACCACATCTTGTCGACATCAGGTTCACTTTGGATAACTGGGTTGAAAACATCTTCAAAAACCTTTACGCACCGTTCGGTAGTCACTGTTCCATCAAGGAATATCGTAACAATTATTCCGTGACTGGACATTGCACACCACACAGTCACCCGTTGAAGGTGAAGAGACTTCTCTATCGCGAAATACGGTCTCTCAGTCCCCCAGATGCGCCAATTATTGACGAACCGATCCAAATGAAAGTGGCCTTCGTCGCTAAACCATGTCTGCTTGCGCATATTAATTCCCATCATGCCCCGCGTCCAACCGTGCAGTTTAAACGTCCTTACGCAAACCGTTCAGAAACTATGACGATTTTATTTCATATAGTTCGATATTTGTCACCCCGTATGTGTTGTATTACAACTTTGGGTTAACCTAAAGCGCTGCCTACAGTGGTCAAAGGCTCCTTTTCCTGTCATGTTGCAGCACATATGACACCGCATACACCTTGTAAAAAGGTAACAGTAAACTTGTAGGGTCAATCGATATTTACAATGAGCTTCACAAAAATTACTTTCTACGAATCTTCAAATACTGTTACGACTAAAATACTTCTCGTTACCGCTTTGAGATTTATTATGCTTTAAAATTAAATTTTTGTCTGCGCTTCTGGGTCACAGCCCGACCGTCGCCCTTGACCACTAGCCACTGCCTGCCTCAAGCCATAGTCTCGAAAGTGCACGCACTCTACTTCGGATTCTCCACTGTAACGCCTAGAACCTTGCAGCATATCAGCAATATTGTAACAAGGGAAATGAGCTGCCAGTATCGATATTTAGTAAGTGTACCCTACAACACCTTTCTCAGTACTCGTGTGTCGATCCAGCTTTGTGTGGGAGCTTTATGGGCAGTTTCGGCGGTGTTGACAATCTGACAGCCATCCTGAGGCCGGACCACATTGCGTGGTCCAGTATTCAGCTCTCTCCTATCCACTGGATCCACATACAAATCACCGTTATGTTAGCAAGCATTGAAAGAGTGGAAAATCCTATACCGTTCGAACTCACGTGCTGACAGGCATGTGAAGAGTATTGGCGTGAGCTTTCACGTTTCCATTTCAGTTAGTTCGGCCTGTTAATGACATTTCCCCCCCCCCCCCCCACACGAGACAGGAGACAGGGGGTTGCTAGGCCCAGGAGTCATCACCTCTCGGAAACCTTAGATCGTTTATTGACGGTAGACTCGGGTCGTAGCTTACTCATATGCTCTTGAGATATCACATAAAGGACTCAACGCTAAAATCCAAGAAGGTCATTCTCCCACGCACCATTCGTAGATGATGGCTGTGGCGTCGGGGGGCGGGAGTGAGGGGGGGGGGGGGAGAGAAACTAACGCCTATCTTCCTTCCGGTGTACAAATATAGATGTAAATGAAAACTATTATTGACACGCTTGGACGTGTATTAAATAGCAAGATTAACAAATTCATCAGCCAGTCTAACGCTCTTGGTAATTAGAATGCCAGGGCAAGACCGAAGCACACTCAGCTGATTATATTCCTACGTGTTACTCAACACGGTATGGAACGCTTAGCTTATCAATATATGTCGCTATATACCCCCTATATGTATGTGTCTGAATACTGCTGTATCTATTCGTAAGGCTGTAATACCTAAATCTGGTTCTTGTAAACTGCTCGTAAGTTCTGTCAAGATGGTAATTATAGACCTGCACAGATATTCAATTCTCTCCACGCATCTTGTGAAAGAACATCTTTTTGCTAGTTTAGGCACGTAGTCATTAATATGGACTGAAATATGAATATCCCAGTTACCAGTAAGATTTTTATATCATGCTACCCCTTTGTATCCTGTTTTGCAATTTCGTTCTCTTTACTCGTTTCAATGTATTGTGGATGTACACTTTGTTTAATGTCGGAATCTGTCCTTTGTTAAGCCTGTGTAACTTCGTACTGGGATACGATGAAACTAATGTATACTCTGACCTGTCAGAACAAGCTGTAACATAACATTTACAGTGTTGAGATGGCTGAATGGACACGTTCAGAAAGCCAGTAAATTAAAATTAAAAAATCATCTTATATTAAGTATCCTTAACTAAGGAGTAACAATGACACTCTGATAGCAAGAGAAAGAGATTGAAGAAGTTATTTTACCTATGACGGCTTGGAAATGCCACAGTTGTCCTCAGAAATGTCAGTGAGGAAGTGAATCTGCAGCCTAATCTTGAATCAACGGATATTTCTCTGTAACTAATTTCGTGCTTTTACCCACCATCAGATGGCACCTTCTACAAATTTCTTCATTTCATTTCGATCTTCCACGTAACTTAGTACAAAAGCGTTTGTAAACCACAAAATAACTTTGACTCTTTTGTATTCTAGTATAAAAAAAGTATACAAGATATCGCCGCTGCCAACCGATTATGCACCTTTCTCTGAAGACAGTAAAGAAAGAATAATTTTTTTATAAAAAAACTGTAGGTGATATAGCTGGTTGCAGTTTTCTTCCTCACAGACAGATTAAAGAAAGTTACAGGACTCAATATCTTGTCCTGTTCAACTACTGTTAAAACATTAAAGAATTTACGTGCGGTTCTCTTCGCAGCTGTAGCAATCAATGTTATGACTAATCATGTAAGTGGAAAACGAGCTAAGCTACAACTCAAATTTACTCGAGATACAAGGTTGAGAATGTTTTTTGGCCAAAATAAATATCCATGAATTACAATACTTCATCCGCAGTGTTTTCGTGCAAAGATAGCGGCATTTATTTCGTCGCGTGACAAAATATAATCCCAGCAGGACATTACCTGAGTGGTGCTACCATACATAAATCTTCGTTTAACTCAGTATCATATTCATAGCCCCGCTACATTTAAGAGCGGTGCTTTATTGTAACGGATATTTGTTGACAAGTGCCCATAACAAATTTCGTTGAATTGGCTGCCCATAAATTTCATTCAAGCCTTCCATAACGCGTCAATAGCGCACCTCAGTAAACACTAGCGGCTTGAAATAACTCTTCCAAACACAGGGTCGTTATACTTAAACTTTCGCCACTTGAAAGGGTCCCCATGAAAAACGAGTAACCGTAGGATACTGAAACTTTGTGGAACCATTTGCTGAAGACAAATAAGCATTGAAACAAACACATTTGAATTTACACATGAGAGGGTAACATTTCTAATTGCATGCTATGTTTACGTTGCAGGTTACAAACGTTACTCAGTGTGACGTCCATCTGAATCCACGACAGTCTGGAAGTTTGTAGGGATTCCGTTTCACAATTGGTCGCTGCACTTTTCGAACGGTGGACCATGGAATGTTCAGCTGTCTTCACACACGTCATGCTCTGCTTTAACATCGCACGTTGCGTCCAGCACTCTGAGCCGCGGCAACAGTAACTTCTTCAACAATCTGTGGCGCAATTAAACGTTGGTCTCTCCTGGGAGCTATTTCCAAACTGCCAGTTAATTCGAACTTCCGAGTCATATTCTTCAACCGCGGTGCAGAGAGGGGACGTCTCCGTATTCTTGAACTCCCAGTATTATTAAACCCTCGTAAAATTAACGATTGCAATAGGGTATACACTGAAGAGCCAAAATAACTGGTACACTTACCTAATATCGCGTAGGGCCCCCGCGAGCACGCAGACGTACCACAACACGATGTGACATGAACTGGAGTAATGTCTGAAGCAATGCTGGAGGGAACTGACACCATGAATACTGCAGGGCTATCCATAAATCCGTAGGAGTACAACGGGATGGAGATCTCTTGTAAACAGCACGTAGCAAGGCATCCCAGATATGCTCAATAACGTTCGTGTCTGGGGGGTTTGATGCTACTCTGTAGTAATTCTGGACCTGTGGAGAGTCGAATTGTCCTGCAGGAATTACCGAAGTCCGTCGGAATACACAATGGACATGAATGGATGCAGGTGACGAGACAGGATTGTAACGTTCCCTCTTTCTGTTTTTTTAGGTTTGATTTGTTTGATTGTTATTCTTTATTTCTATTATTCGGAATCTTTTTTTTTATTAAATTGAGCCTGAAACTTACGTAATAAATACTTCGCGTGAAGTACGATTTGCAGCATAAACAAAAATTAATTTCGGAAATGTAATCCACTGAATATTAAAAGTAAAGCTTTTGAACAACGCGCGTGACTGACTAGATACATTCAGAGGGTACGTACATTCGCGTGCGAGTGGTTGCGGTTTGATGAGAAATTTTCATTGTGAAATAATTTCGTCGTAACACACTCGGAGATTGCGAACGTACATTCAGAGTAGAGGCACGTACGTTCTATCATTCCCCGTGGCCTGGGTAAAAGAATGGCAATTATTTAAATCTAAGAGTATTTCTTTTGCATCGGACTAGTATTTTTATAAGAAAAAAGAAGATTGCAGGTTCTGAATGTCTCGGCAAAACGAATCGGAAGTAATTTTAGCGGCCACGAAAGGAAAGTAGAGAGCACAATCACGTACCTCTATTGTTGAGCAGCGCCGTTTTGAAGATCTTCGGTTCCCTCTAAAACTCGCCTTCTCTGCTTAATATAAATACTCCATAGGCATGGGAATAAGGCTTGTTGTGCGATGAAAATAATATAAAACACATCTTGCGTCTTTTAACTCATTCATTTACCAGACACACACACACTAGTAATTAGACAGTACGACATCCCACCAGCCCATCAGAACAAAAAGTAGTCGTTCATACAAGAAATAAAAAACGAAGGGCGAAATTGTTCCTATGTTTATCAAAGATAAAAAGTTTACCAGATATTTCTCTGGTGTGTCACTGGAACAATTTTTCAGCACCTCTGCGATTAAATCACAATATTTTCAGTTCCTTTACAGAGTACAACAGGATGGAGATCTCTTGTAAACAGCACGTAGCAAGGCATCCCAGATATGCTCAATAACGTTCGTGTCTGGGGGGTTTGGTGCTACTCTGTAGTAATTCTGGACCTGTGGAGAGTCGAATTGTCCTGCTGGAATTACCGAAGTCCGTCGGAATACACAATGGACATGAATGGATGGAGGTGACGAGACAGGATGCTTAATTAAGTGTCGCTTGTCAGAGTCGTATATAGACCTATCACTCGAACTGCACACGCCCCACACCATTACAGAGTCTCCGCCAACTTGAACAGTCCCCTGCTGACATGCGGGGTCCATGGATTCATGAGCTTGTCTCCATATCCGGACACGTCCATCCGTTCGGTAGAATTTGAAACGAGACTCGTCCCACCATGCAACATCTTTCAGTCATCAACAGTCCAATGTCGATGTTGGCGGGCCAAGGCGAGGCGCAAAGCTTCGTGTCGTGCAGTCGTCAAGGGTATACAACTGGGCCTTCGACTCCGAAAGCCCATATCGATGATATTTCTTTAAATGGTTCGCACGCTGACAACTGTTGATGGCCCAGCATTGAAATCTGTAGCAATTCGCGGAAAGATTGCACTTCTGTCACGTTGAACGATTCTCTTCAGTCGTCGTTGGTCCCGTCCTTGCAGGATCTCTTTCCGGTCGCAGCGATGTCGGAGATTTGATGTTTTGCCGGATTCCTGATATTCACGCCACGCTCGTAAAATGGTCGCACGGAAAATCCCCAGTTTATCACTACCTCCGGGATGCTGTGTCCCATCGCTCTTGCGCCGACTAAAACTCCACGTTCAAACTCACTTAAATCTCGATAACCTGCCATTGTAGCAGCAGTAACCGATCTAACAACTGCGCCAGACACTTGTTGTCTTATATAGGCGTTGCCGACCACAGCGCCGTATTCCGCCTGTCTACATATCACTGTATTTGAATACGCGTGCCTATACCACTTTCTTTGGCGCTTCAGTGTAAAACAGGACATTTTTTACTTAATTTGGTACGTAACATACCATTAGATATCCAACAATTGTAATTAATTAACCATAACCTATAAATTATGAGTTCCTTTGAATAAAATGTGGAGCGGTAATCGTTACGATGATTTAGTAGCGATGTAACATTCCCACCCCCCATCCTCTTTAATGTTCGCGAAGAGCAGCAGTACTATTTCCGTTGTTTTGATAGAACAGCTTTACGAGTAAAGTCCTGCTCACCTCGACCACGCTGGCTGATTTCAAATGCAAAGCATACTGATGCTTGCTTTTAAACCCCACATCACCGTACCGGTACCGGCGCCAAACGTCAAATAACACTACTAATAACGGAAATCCTGCAGCTTACAGTCTAAACACCATTTCTGTAATATTGGGAACCCATATGGTAAATTGTTTTACGTCTACACTGGCTCAAGTAGCGAAAGTATAGTTATAAACAGCCTGTATATATACACACATAAAAAAAGGTCTGCATCACCTAGGTTCCGAGAGGTCTGAAACCAGTACAAAAAATTGGAGTAGAGATCAACATAAACATCATTTCCGCCTTTTTTATTGCTCATGAAAACCGCACACTACATGTTGTACCACCATACAGAGAGACCGTCAGTGGTGGTGGTCCAGATTTCTGTACACATCAGTAACTCTAATACCCAGTAGCACGTGTTCTTGCATTGATGTATGCCTGTATTCGTCGTGGCATGCTATTCCCAAGTTCATCAATGCAGTGTTGGTCCAGATTGTCCCACTCCTCAACGGCGATTCGGCGTAGATTCATCAGAGTGGTTGGTGGGTCACATCGTCCATAAACAGCCCTTTGCAAACTATCGAAGACATGTTCGATAGGATTCATGTCTGGAGAACATG
Organism: Schistocerca gregaria; assembly: GCF_023897955.1. Taxonomy (NCBI): domain Eukaryota; kingdom Metazoa; phylum Arthropoda; class Insecta; order Orthoptera; family Acrididae; genus Schistocerca; species Schistocerca gregaria. The sequence continues at coordinate 429,370,246 of NC_064922.1, forward strand.
CTGGCCACTCTAGTCGAGCGACGTCGTTATTCTGAAGGAAGACATTCATAAGATGTGCGCGATGGAGGTGCGAATTGTCGTCCACGAAGACGAATGCCTCGCCAGTATGCTGTCGATATGGTTGCACTATCGAGCGGAGGATGGCGTTCACGTATCGTACAGCCGTTACGCTGCCTTCCATGACCACCACCGGCATACGTCTGCCCCACATAATGCCACCCCAAAACAGCAGGGAACCTCCACCTTGCTGGACTCGCTGGACAGTGTGTTTACGGCGTTCAGGCTCACGGGTTGCCTCCAAACACGTCTCCGACGGCTGGTTGAAGGCTTATGCGACACTCATCGGTGAAGGAACGTGAATCCAATCCTGAGCGGTCCGTTCGGCATGTTGATTGGCCCATCTGTACCGCGCTGCATGGTCTCGTGGTTGCAAAGATGGACCTCGCCATGTACTTCGGGAGTGAAGTTGCGCTTCATTTAGCCTATTGCGCACAGTTTGAGTCGTACGTCCTGTGACTGCACGAAAAACATTCTTCAACATGGTGGCGTTGCTGTCAGGGTTCCTCAGAGCCATAATCCGTAGGTAGCGGTCATCCACTACAGCAGTAGCCCCTGGGCGGCCTGAGCGAGGCATGTCATTGACAGTTCCTGTCTCTCTGTATCTCCTCCATATCCGAACAATATCGCTTTGGTACACTTCGAGACGCCTGGACACCACCCTTGCTGAGAGCCCTTCCTGGCACAAAATAACAAAGCGGACGCGATCGAATCGCGATATTGACCGCCTATGCATGGTTGAACTACAGACAACACCGGCCGAGTGTCTCCTTCCTGGTGGAATGACTGGAACTGATCGGCTATCGGACCTCTGGATCTGAGCACTATGAGACTTAACTTCTGAGGTCATCAGTCCCCTAGAACTTAGACCTACTTAAACCTAACTAACCTAAGGACGTCACACACAGCCATGCCCGAGGCAGGCTCGGCCACTTCGGCCGGCCAACCGCTGTTCTACACAGTGTTACACGGCTACTGGTGGGTCCGGTGCTTTGTATACATGTTGGACAGTCCGCAATGATATACCAACAAATCGGGCAACGTGGTCATTGTCGCATCCGTCAACCGTAGAGGATGACACGACTGCCCCCCACCAGTTTTCACTATCCACAGAGCTCTAAGACTACACCTGTGTGCCCTTTTACGAGGAGTGCTTAGTACGAGTGCATGCTGAAAAGTAATGCCTTAGGATTTTTAATGTGAGGACTCTTCAAGCTTTTTAACTAAAACAAACGTTATCGACTTTCTATGTCTTTATTTTTCATGTCTACATGTTTGGAGCCCTCGGCTGCTGGAGGGCTCCAAATTGTAGCACGTAACATGGCGGTGTGTAAAGTAACTATGTCGGCGCGTGAGAATCTGCGCGCTGTAATCGAGTTTCGAGTTCGAAGAGTTCGTCCACACATGGCGTGCCCTCTCCTTCAGCATGAAAATGCCAGACCGCCCACGGGCGCTGCGACATCTGCAACAGTCTGACGCCTTGTGTTCCACTGTCACCGAGCATCATCCGCACAGTCGTGACTTGGCCCTATTCGATTTTCATCTGTTTCCAAAACTTATAGAACTCCGTCGAGCATAGTGACGAAGTAGAGGAAGTAGAAACGTGGTTGTGGCTCCTTCAACGAAGTCAAACATTCCACAGCAACGGTATCAACAAACTGGTCTCTCGTTGGCAGAAATGTGTTCGTCGCCAGGTTGAATATGTTGAGAAATAAATACGCAGACACGAAGAATAAAGGCGTAAAATGTCAATAAAATTTGTTTTATTAAAAAATTTCAATAGTTTTTACACACCAAAAAAGTCGAAGACATTACTTTTCAGCACGCCCTTTTTTTATTAGCTTTCTTGAAAATGTATAAAAGAGTTTGTTTCAAATAAAAATACACCGGTGTCCAAATAAAAGCAATAAACCGCTATTTTCTCGTCCTGTGTCTAATTTGGAAAGTTGTGGTAAGGTGTTATGGGAGTAAATTGCTGAGGTCGTCGGTTCCCAAGCCCACACACTACTTAATCTAACTTACCGTCAGGGCCAGGACAACACAGACACCCATGCCCGAGGAAGGACTCTAAACTCCGACGGGGCTGTGTAATTCACGATACCATCATACAAACTGTCAACAGTTGCCCCTGCGATACTGTTCTTCACGGAAGACTGCATTTCAGTGAACGGAAAGCCACGCCAACGATGACGTCAGAGCATCTGCCAACTGAAGTAGTGTTTGCTAGGTAGTCCCACATGACAGAGAGTGCAGTATGGCACAGAGAAGACGCCTACCAGACTCTCTGCGGTGGAGGGCCATAGGAATGGTTCAAATGGCTCTGAGCACTATGGGACTTAACATCGATGGTCATCAGTCCCCTAGATCTTAGAACTACTTAAACCTAACTAACCTAAGGACATCACACAACACCCAGCCATCACGAGGCACAGAAAATCCCTGACCCCGCCGGGAATCGAACCCGGGAACCCGGGCGTGGGAAGCGAGAACGCGGCCATAGGAATAATGGAAGCGAGACAGTCGCAAACTCATGTGGCCTGGTAGCTTGAAGTGGATCGTTCTGTTGTTTCTCGGATGTGGAGACAGTTTATAGAGACCGAAACTGTATCACGAAGACCAGGTCAAGCCGTAGAGAAGAAAGAGATTAGAGAGAGAAGACCGTTACGTGGCTGTAACGGCGTGACGGCACCACCTTACTTGTTAGTACTGCGCAGCAACTGACACCTGTCCTCACAGCATCCACCGGACGTGCTGTATCGAGGCAAACGCCGTAGAGAAGGCTTCGACAGAGTGGCATTAATTTTCGGAGACCTGATGTATGCGTGCCTTGATGCCTTTCACGTCTAGAGAGGAGTCCAATGTTCTTTTCACAGATGAGTTCCGATTTGGTCTGGAAAGTGGTTCTCGATGGGTTCGCATGTAAAGAGAATGTGGAACACGATTTCGAGAACCTAACATTGTGCAAAGAGACCGATATTAAGGAGAATCGCTGGTGGTGTGGGCAGGGATTATGTTGATCACTCGAACATCTCTTCATGAAATTGTACGAGTGAATCGGAAAGGTTTAACTGCTGACAGGTATCGTGACTAGGTCTTGGGGCCACATGTACGGCTGTTCCGAGGTGATGTGCGCCCAGATTTCGTACTGATGGGTAATAATGCTCGACCTCATATGGCACGAGTGGTTGATTTTTTCTTGGAAACGTAAGATACTGCACGCATGGATTGGTCTGCTCGCTTTCCCGGTTACAATCCCATAGGGTATGTTTGAAATGCACTAGCGAGACGAGTTGCATCACGTCAGCATCCACCAATCGCTCTCCAAAACTTGCGAGCGTTCTACAGGAGGAATGGGCGTTATTGTCTCAACATGACATTTATGACGTTCTTCACAGCACGTTCCGTCGTTGTCAGGCCTGTATTGCTGCCAGAAGTGCTCGCACCCCGTAGTGAGTGTTGTCGAAAAGTGTGTGGAAATCTGTTAAATTAGAAAAAAATGAACGTTTTCGTCTACTATTATGCGCATTGTAGCTGTTCCGTTTTGTATTCTTTACTTTGTTACTACTTTGCTATCATCTGTTTATACTGTTTTGTGGCAAAATAAGCGCAACCATGCACAATTTCCCTTCGTTGCTTTTACTTAGGACATCAGTGTATATGCTGATACAGGAACAATGATTCTGTATAAGAGCTTTGTCATGGTGATTTTATCACTTAAACTTCGTAATGCGGCAGCTACGTCGTACATCTATATTCGTCTATTGCGCGTATCATATTGTCCGGCTTCTCGATATTTTTACGCAGTTGTGTAATTTTCCAACGCTCTGCATTGCATCGCATTGTAGAGTCGTACGACCAGGTTTGAATTCAGTCACTCGTGTTTCGGATGATGTAAATGGTGGAACTTTCACATCTTAATTGGATTTTCCATTGGCAATTAACGGTTGAAAACGTTGAATTCTCTTGGAGTTCACCCATTTTGTAGAAAGCACGCCAACTGCTTTACGAAGACCTATAAGTGTAGCTTTTCCTTACGTTTCGCTGACGCCCGACTTAGATTATTGTGCAAAATGAAGCAACGTTGATGTCAGTGTCATTTGTTTCTCTTCGTACTAGCCGGCCGGAGTGGCCGTGCGGTTCTAGGCGCTACAGTCTGGAGCGGAGCGACCGCTACGGTCGCAGGTTCGAATCCTGCCTCAGGCATGGCTGTGTGTGATGTCCTTAGGTTAGTTAGGTTTAAGAAGTTCTAAGTTCTAGGCGACTGATGGCCTCAGAAGCTAAGTCACATAGTGGTCAGAGCCATTTTTTTCTCTTCGCACATCAATCACATTTCTGTAACAGGGGGCGCTCGGAGTTTAATGAATATATAAATGAAGTGCGCGTGTACTGCGGACGCACCTGGTGGGATGGGGTGAGTGAGGTGCTGTTACGCTACCTGCGCCTCGCCAGCTGCGTGTTCCTGCGGAAGCGGTGACGTCACGCAGCGTGGGAACCCCTTCACGCGTGCCGCCCGCCCCCTCGGCACTCATTCAGAGCGACCCCCTCGTGCCCGGAACAGCTCCCCCACACTTCCATGCCGGCCGACGCACTGCCAGAAAACAACGTTGACAGCTTCCGGCTAGAAGGGACGCGGCCTGTCTAGATTATCCACTGAACCTCCAGTGTTTTAAGACATCTCACAACAGAGCGATCCACATGGCCGTTGGTTGCAATCCGATTTACTCGCATCCTCCGAAGAACAATACAGAGCTGATTAAGTAGCTGCTATCTCGGTGAGGTGTCATACTGCTGATGGAGGAACAAAGGCGCCGGTGATGCTTCATTCAAATACGCGAAAGAACAACTGAAACAAAGACAATTTTTGTGTATTTTTACCTCTTGATTTTGTTTTGTTTTGTTGTGGAAACTAAAGGTTCACGCCTGCTATCGGTTTTCATTTCATTTATTTAAGTTTTCCACTGCCAGATTCTGAGTAGCAGTCTTATTTTTAAGCGTTGTACAGCCAAACAGTAGAGCTGTAGTTTCCAGCTCAACAACTTCGCTGTATGGTTTCAAGAGCGCTTGAGAATGGGATTGCTAATGGAGGCTGAGATTGGGTCACGATATAAATGAAATACTAATAAATAAAATAATAATAAAGTTATATATCAAACTTCTGTTTCCAATACAAATATGGGGTGGTGTACATTGTACCTACTAATTGCAGTGTGAAGCCTGACCAAATGCGCGTTGAATGCTGTGCACGCGAACATCCCTCAGCATGGCATGCCGTGGAGCAGTGGTCTGTGCAGAAGTGAACTGAGGTCGGGGAAGCCTTGGTCCGAACTGGTTCTGTCAAGGAGGCTCAGCAAGCATTGCAACGGAATAATCGTTATTTGACTGTACCCGAGAAGCATAGTATTCTCATAAAGATTAAATAATGGTAGGCCAGTGTTAGTCTTTTGAATCGGCCAAGGAAGAAGTGTTCGTAAGCGTGAGAACATGTAATGAGTTCGTGTATCAGTTGAACGCAGTCCCAGATGTTCAGCATGGTGGCATGTACAAACATTACAACTGTCGTAACACTCATTGGACAGCATACTGGATGATTTGAAGTTTCATTCACATAAACTTTACGTGGTTCATGAGTTGAGAGATTTGATGGGCAAAACCGGAACCAGTGTTTCCCCAGCAACTACTGATGTCCGTCGAAGCAATTTTTTTCCTGGATGTATATGTTAATAAGCAAAACTTCCGGTATTGGTCTTATTTAAATCTACACCGTTTGCATGAAAAGCCCCAAGAAAATCCAGTTTTGGCATGTTGTGCACAGCTTGGATGTATGGGATTACTGGTCGCTTCCCCTTTTTTTTTTTTTTTTTTTTTTTTTGAGAATGACGCCATTCCATTCCACGGATTTAGTAGCATGGTATTACTTCCTCTTGGGTTATGCGAAGGAAAGAGTCAAGGCCAGTTGTTTGTAGGCAGTTGACGAACTTGGTCTGCCATTCGTCGTGAAATAAGCCCCATTCTGTCGGATATGTTAAGGAATCATGTGGCAGCCTTCCCATGATGCCTTCAGCAGTGCATTCAGTAAATGGGGCAAATAAGAATTAAATTGTTTTCAGGGTGTAGTGAGGTCTGCCTATATTCGTTATATACTGTAATTTCTAATCTACAACAGCTAGTTTTTCAAGATCCAACGGTTACAAAATGGAAACCACAATGAAAAAAAACATTTTATCTACAACATTTAGCTACACCTTCCAGGTACTTTTCAGCAAATTCGCCCCTGCAGCTTTAACATTTGTTGTAGCATGGTACCAACTATTCAATATCCTTGTCATGGAAGGCAGCCACCTGTATGTAATTTACATCAATTCCCTACACTGGTCTGCAACTCTTTGTCTGTGCCAAAATGCTGTTCCCATAGCCCGAACTTTATGGTAGGTGATGAGAACACTTCCCATCGAAAGCGGTGCAGGAGAGTCTTTATTGCACCTACAGTGTACAGTCGAGAATTGCCTTGAGAGAAACACACGACAGTTACGTTATGTGGGCCGCATGAAATCAAGCGAAAGCCTCAGCTGGTAAGAGACACTATTGTTCTGGACATCTTTATGTTCTTATTGTGCACTCAGAATTGAAAAGTGCAACATGACACGATAGAAGGGCACGCTAGAGACACTTCGCAAAACATCTGCACGAAGCTTCACTATATATTCACTGTGGTCTTAATTTCGTGACCGATCAGAGGTTAAAAAATAGCCCTTGCATGTATTTGCAACTTGTAAGAGTATTAAATTACTACATGCTCTCATCATGTTTCTGTTATCATTTGAAGTTGGTAGATACAAAACGCAACACCTTAAACTTCATCAGCTATGGATCTGCAAATAGAATTTCCCTTGAGAATACTGTTCTGGAGACAAAACGTTCCATATTCTTTTCTTGTGCGTGTAGGTGTGTGTGTGTGTGTGTGTGTGTGTGTGTGTGTGTGTGTGTGTGTGTGTGTGTGCAAGAGAGAGAGAGACAGAGCTCATACAGTCAGTGTGAATCCCACTCAGCTGAATAAGGGAGACAAAGTTTCAGGGTCGATTGTTCTGGTACAGCACACAATTTTAGACTATCAGACAGTTTCAAAACAGCGCATAGTTGGTGAGGAGAGAATGATTTATTCGGTAAACAAACAACAGGTTGTGGCTAAGCCATCTTCATGTGGTACTCTTTCTTCCAATCATGTAATCGTGTAATCGTGTAAGTACTCAGAGGAGCTTGTATGCTGTTTGGACTGTGTGAGAGGGGTCACATACCGACGGAATTGAAGCCGTGCAGTTGGGGCATTTAGTGCCTGGATAGTTCAGTCTGTAAAAGCATTACTTGCAGACGGGAAGTACAGGTTTGTGTCACAGTGCGGTACATTCTTAAAACTAGTAGGGAGTTTCAAATGAAACAGCTGTTTATTAGTTAACAGCGTAAGTAACAATACAGTAATTAAAAGGTAAGTAAATCTACAAAGTTTCAACTTCAACTGGGCTTATGGCACAGGATAAAGCCATTTGTGTACATGTTATATGATAGGTTGCGTTTATAATTTTATGCATAGTCAGATATGCTTTATTTTGACTTGTTACAGATCACTACGAGTCTAGCAGTCCTGTGTAGCTTGAGAAACATATTTTTATTTTTATTTTATTTATTTAGCACTTCGTCTTCAGGTCACGAGTGGCCTACCGGGACCATCCGACCGCCGTGTCATCCTGAGTGGAGGATGCGGATAGGAGTGGTGTGGGGTCAGCACACCGCTCTCCCGGTTGTTAGGAAGGTATTCTTGACCGAAGCCGCTACTATTCGGTCGAGTAGCTCCTCAATTGGCATCACGAGGCTGAGTGCACCCCGAAAAATGGCAACAGCGCATGGCGGCCCGGATGGTCGCCCATCCAAGTGCGGACCACGCCCGACAGCGCTTAACTTCAGTGATCTTATGGGAACCTGTGTAACCACTGTGGCGAGGCCGTTGCCTTGATAAACATATGTAGAAGCAAACTTCCCCGTAATAAAATGAAGTATATTACAACCAAGAATATAATTATATAGATGGGTCTCCTCAATATTTGATCAAAAGTAGCTGGACACCTGTAAGTGAACATTAATATAGATGTATCTAACCTTCACTTATATGACCGTTTTCTACTCTGCAGGGGCACTTTCAATAAGATGTCTACACGTCTGTGCCAGAGTGGCAGCCCATTCTTCCTCAAGATTCGAAACCAGAGAAGGTAATTATGTTGGACATTGGAGTCTAGAGCGAATTCGACGTCTAACTCAACGCAAAGGCGTTCCATCGAGTTCAGAGCGGGGTTCCGGGCACGCCAGTCCATTTGAGCAGTAGTATTGTTCACAAACCATTGCCTCAAAGATGCGCTTTATGACAGGGTGCACTGCCATTCTGACGCAAACAATCATCGTCTCCAAACTGTTGCCCTACTGTACGCAGTACACAGTGCGCTAAAATGTGTTCGTATCCTTCAGTTTTTAGCGTTTTCTTAACCGCAATAATGGTACCACACTCTAACCACTAAACACACCCCCACACCACAACAGTACGACCTTCACACTTCACTGTTGATGCTATACACGATGGTAGGTAACATTCTATAGGCATTTGCTAATACATATCATTCGATCGGAATGCCGCAGGCTACAGTGTGATTCATCACTCCAAATCATTCGTTTCCAGTCATCGACTGTCCAGTGGCGTCGCTGTTTACATCACCTCAAGCGTCGCTTAGCGTTGACTATAGAAATTAATGACTCATGAGGACATTCTCGACCACTGTACTAAATTCTTTTAACCCCCTACGCTCAGCTATTATGCTACCAGGACTACCCGTGGCACTTTGGAACTCACGAGTGATTCCTTCCACTGATTTCTTGTGATCTTGTTTTACAACCACTCTTCGCAATGGTAGACAGTCCCTTTACGACAGAACATGAGGTCTGCCTGATCATTGTTTAGCTATGGTTGCTCCTTTGCATTTCCACTCCGCAGTCACATCACCAATAGTCGATTGGGGAGTTTTGGAAGCATTGAAATGTCGTTGATGGGTTTGTTATGCAGGTGATATCTAACAACTATTCCACGTTTTAAGTCCTTTTGCTTCCTGAAGAATACATTGTGTTGTTAATGCCGCTTTACTGACAGCAAAATACCCTCTGCCTCCTTGTACACTGACATCGAGCTGTCAACTGCGCATCACATAAGGCTGATTGAATACTTTGAATCAGATATTGTATATCTACTGACGATAGGATGATGGACAGGATTGTATTCCCGTGGATACTGTGAGGGCATTGCTAATTACGCATATAAAATTTTTTGCCATGATTTTCTTTAGTTTACTATTTTTTTATTTCGTTCATACCGGCATTTGTAATTGATGATGATATAACGTACTACTGTGGTTTTTAAATGTAAAGATGTAATTGTGATTATTTCGTTTGCCAATGGAGAAATATGTTTCTTGCTTTGTGACTGTGGAAAAGTTTGTAAATTTCTTCTTTAGTTTATAATTAATTGTGAGAAATGGAATCAAGAACATTTATAAAGATTTATGTAATTCACGATAATGATATAGCATCTGTAGACAGGGGATAGCGATATCGATATTCGAACAGAGGATGTGTAGTATAAGGTACGGGAAAGTAGAATGCGCGGGAAAGTGATACTATGTTTTTACGAAAAGCACCCGGAATTGTATGGACAGTAATATCGAACTACGAGAATGTCAATTCGCTTTACCACTGCGGTACGTAATGCCATCGCCAGCGAACTTTAAGAGCAAATAAACCGGGCTGTGAAAGCGCCGCTAGCAAGACTTTGTTGTGACCGACACGAACAGTTGCTTTTATGCGAATGACCGTTGCTGGCATTGATATTCGGGTGGTGGAGCTGCTCACTGTCGCGTTCTGTCAAGTCGTGAAAGTGGAGACTTGCAAACTGTGCAGTATATCTGACTTTCAATGACGTTACAGAAGTCTGAACAGCAAGAACAGAGTGGACATTGTTTGCGATGTCCATTACGTAAAAGAACAATTCTATGAACTGTGTATTTGCGACTACGACTATATGAATGTGACGAAGTGTGTAGTTATGAACGAAAGCGTCGTGGACAGTGCGCAAAGTGTATGAACGAACGCTGTCTACGTAATGTGCTTTACAAGAGGGCACATGTCAACAACGGTCGCATACCAGAGACTTGTGGTTCGCTAATCGCCACTGGGTTACTGGTACAGCTGTGCAGAAACTTCGTTCGCGTTTCGCCGGAGAAGATTAACAAGCGGAACCGTCTGTATCCTGCTCGCAACATCCTAACCCACCGACGTCATGCTGCCCAGCCCAACGATTCCTATGCAACGAAAAGTTAAGATATTTCGCCGAACGCTATCCCTTGATCTAAAAACTTTCTCTCTCTATTAAAAGTAGTAGAGTTATGGACTCTATTCAAATGAGTTCTTTGCCTGTTTATGTTTGTTTTCTGTTATCGAAAATAAAAGTACCATTAGTGAAGTAACAGTTGCACGGTAGTCCATGTCGAAACACCAGTAAACATAAACTTCTTTTTCTCATTATAAATATTTCTACGTGCATGTAAAAATTATTGCAGCCGCATTATTTTAGATAATTTTATATATTGTTATGAGTACAGCAATGTGATAGTAACTAATAATACAGTTTTGTCGCGATATTCGGCTGCGCGCGTAAATTACGGCGACCGCCACAATTGCCTGAGATCCGACCAATGACGTAAAAGCTACTGTTTCACCATTGGTGTATTTCCTGCCGTGAGCGCGAATCATATATGCCAGTTGTCAAAACACGTGGGGAATGTTTACACAGTATAAAAACCCTTGATATTGTATTGCTGCGAGTCGTTGTATTGAGAGATACTGGTTATACTCAAAAGTAGGTAGATGTATGGTGAATTCCCCCCAGTGTTCATGTAATTATTGACAGTGTTGTGTGTGATTCACATAATTTTGTCACCTTTTCTAAATTCTTTCAGATATTGTCTTTGATGTTTTTGAAGTTTCAGAGGGTGCATGCACAATTTTGTTGAGTCAAATTAGTTTCAAAGCAGTTTCTCGTAAAAATTCGATTTTGTCAGATCATAAACAAAGTAGGATTGTGACAAATTAATAAGTATAACAAATAGATTGGTTTTCCAACTATAATTTTGGGTGAGTTAACAGTTCAGTTTTTGATACTTATTATTCCTATGGTGTGAGGTCATCACAATACGATGCAGTAGCGAACGGTATTACTCCACGATTGCCGTCGAAAGATGTCTGTTTCATTCGCTACATTCTGCTCACTCCACACCTGAACTGTGTTCTCAACAGAATGCATCCCATTACATACTTCATATGTAATCTTTGTTCTCACACACTGGTCCCGTGTCCAGTGTTCGTGTATCCTTGCCCTTTGCGTGCATGCCAGTCCATGGAAATGGAGGAAGTGTGCCAGTCTGTATATTCTGTGTGAATGGTGCCCTATACTGTGCGGGCTACTTTTCAAAAGTAGTAGTAGCACACAACAAAACGCGCAGCATCTTTTCACCCTGCTAAAGCCACAAATCAAGAATGAGTCTTTGCAAGACGCAGATGCTGACAGTTATTACAACTGGTGACACACAAAGTCGAATTAAGCCGGAGAATTACTTTACATGCAGCCGATGCGAGTCTAGTCTGCAGCGTGGTGCCGTCAACCGTAGGAACGTCGAATCCAAATAAGACTCAGGAAGCCGGAAGTCAGGCGAATAGCAGTAGGTGTCAGTGCGGCGAGTGTAAGTAACAGAGCCGCCTGCACACACGCGGGACTTGCAGCTTGCGGCGGCTCCCGTCTGTCGTGCCGAGCTGGCCACGGGATCTCTCACGCGAAGCCTCTATGGCGACATGACAGAGTGGCGTGGGACGGCGACAGCACTGGAGCTCTCCCTGCACCTGTCGTGCACCCGCCTTCTCCCCCGTCTCATGCAGCTCTATGACTTCGCCCTGACACCCGGCTGGAGATGCAATACGCAATACGTCCAGTACAGCATGCGCCCTCTCCCCCCCCCCCCCCCCCCCCACCACCACCACATATGCGTGGAGTAAAGTTTTAATCTTCATCTCAAAATATTGAGTTACGTAATAAATTTCTTATTTATTTGGAGGTACATGTCTGCAGATCTGGCAGACTCTGAAATCCCACGATCACAGTACCGTACCACACCGCTAGAGGCACCAAAACAAAATAGTGCACATCATCCATAAAGTAATTCGCTCTCTGTGTTTCAAGGGGAACAACGTCAGAACGTTCTCATCTAGGTTGCTGGAAGTGTGCAGCAACAAAAGACTATGATACACTGACCAAATGGTTCAAATGGCTCTGAGCACTATGGGACTTAATATCTGTGGTCATCAGTCCCCTAGAACTTAGAAGTACTTAAACCTAACTAACCTAAGGATCACACACATCCATGCCCGAGGCAGGACTCGAACCTGCGACCGTAGCGGTTACGCGGTTCCAGACTGAAGCGCCTAGAACCGCACGGCCACATAGACCGGCTATACACTGACCACTCAAGTTAATCTGACCTCTTCTCAAAAGCCTGCATAGGCATGTTTTGCAGCGCAGACCGCTCCGAACGTGCAGGAAGGGAGTCAGTGAAACTTTGGAAGGTACCGACAGGGACGTGCAGCCATGCCGAGTCTAGTGCCGTGGCTATCTGCAGTAGGTTCTCGGTTGACGATTAATGACGTAAACATCCGAAGCCGGCCGGAATGGCCGAGCGGTTCTAGGCGCTTTAGTCTGGAACCACTTGACTGCTTCCGTCGCAGGTTCGAATCTTGCCTCGGGCATTGATGTGTGTGATGTCCTTAGGTTGGTTAGGTTTAAGTAGTTCTAAGTTCTAGCGGACTGATGACGTCAGAAGTTAAGTCCCACAGTGGTCAGAGCCGTTTGAACTATTTGAACAGCCGATCGAGCTCCTCCCATAGATTCTCGATCGGATTTAAATTCTGGGACTTTGGTGGTAAGCGAAGTATTGCAAACTTATTCCGGTGCTCTTCGAACCACGCACGCACACTGGGAGTTGTGTGACAAATTGCATTGTCCTGCTACTAGAACCTATCGTGCCGAGGAAAAACAAACTGCATGTAGGAGTGGACATGGTCCCCAAGAATAGATGCAGGTGACTTCTAGAATGACGAAATCACCCAGGGAAAGCCACGAAAACATTTTCAGACCATAATACTCCCTCCTCCGGTCTGGACCCTTCCGACAATTGTGGCAAGGTGTTGGCATTCACACGTCTCAGCCGATGGAGCACAAAACGTGATTCATATGAAAGGCCACCTGTTGCCACACAGTGGACTCTAGTTGTGGTACTGTGAGTAGGCTGTTTAGTTTTTTATGTTGGTGACGCCACGTAGCGCTCTGTATGAAAACCACTAGGTATGCTGTGTGCACTCTCTGGCTGGTTGGCATTGTTGGAATACTCGCTATTGTAGTGTTGGGCAGTTGGATGTGAACAGCGCGTAGCGTTGCGCAGTTGGAGGTGAGCCGCCAGCAGTGGTGGATGTGGGGAGAGAGATGGCGGAGTTTTGAGAGCGGATGATCTGGTCGTGTGTCCATCAGAGAGAGTAAATTTGTAAGACTGGATGTCATGAACTGATACATATATATTACGACTTTTGAACACTATTAAGGTAAATACATTGTTTGTTCTCTATAAAAATCTTTCATTTGCTAACTATGCCTATCAGCAGTTAGTGACTTCAGTAGTTAGAAACTTTTATTTAGCTGACAGTATTGGCGCTCGCTGTTTTGCAGTAGTTCGAGTAACGAAGATTTTTGTGAGGTAAGTGATTCATGAAAGGTATAAGTTATTGTAAGGCAGGGCCATTCTTTTGTAGGGATTTTTGAAAGTCAGTTTGCGTTGCGCAAAAAATATTGTGTGTCAGTTTCGAGTTGATCAGAATAGGTAAAGAGCGAAATGTCCGAGTACGTTCAGTTCTGCTCAGCAGTTTGAAAATCAAATAATGTAAGAGGTTTATCAGCACAGTCATTCATTAATTTTTCTAAGGGGAGGTTTCAGTACTGGAATGCAAATTTCAACATCTGTTGCCGATGAATAACCGTCAGTACGGGTGCATGGTACAGACACCTGCTCCAGAGCCCGTATGCAGCAACGTTCGCTGAACGGTCATTGAGGGGACACTGCTGGGAGCCCCTTGTTTCACCTGGGGGGCCAGTTGCTCAACGGTTGCATAAATCTGCGCAGCCGTCGTTCATCCTGTTATCTATGGGCCATGGTGCACCGCAGTTTTCTCAAAGCCGGTTTTGTTCAGTGCCGTTTTGCCAAGCACGGTATACTTAAACTGCGGCGGCAAGCGAACAGTTTACACTCTTCGCTTGGCCCAAAAGCCAATGATCACGCCCTTTTGGAAGCTAGATAAGTCTCTCCGTTTCCGCATTACGACAACGATCGCACTGTTTTCCGCGTCCCCCCCGACACGCTTTATATACCCTCAACTGCTAGTGCTGCCACCTGCTGTCCTTCAATGGTTTAAGTACGCTGACGTCCAACATAGGCTGGACCATATTAATGTGACTTTACCATGTTGTTGTTGTTGTGGTCTTCAGCCTTGAGACTGGTTTCATGCAGCTCTTCATGCTACTCTATCCTGTGCAAGCTTCTTCATCTCCCAGCACCTACTGCAGCCTACATCCTTCTGAATCTGCTTAGTGTATGAATCTCTTGGTCTCCGATTTTTACCCTCCACACTGCCTTCCAATACTAAATTGGTGATCCCTTTATGCCTCAGAACATGTCCTACCAACCGATCTCTTCTTCTAGTCAAGCTGTGCCACAAACTTCTCTTCTCATGTAGCCTGTATCAATTTAGTTATGTGGCGCTCGTGCTTCCAGTGTGGTAACAAAAGGCTGAATGACGAAGAGCGACGTTTCAGGCCACCTCTCTATGAGGAACCGGGAATCGCAAGCGGAGGACCTGGTGACGTAACATCGACATTCCATAATCGAGGCAATAGTGGAAATAATGAAAACTCTGTCATAGCTCAGTTTTCAACATCTTACACGGCATTTCGAAGACAATTGTCGCCGCACCCTGGTTTCGGCGACTGTTCACAGTTGGCTAGAAAGCCCGGCGACCTGAAGCAGCAGAGAAAATGTTGCAGCTGTCTCAGATCAGTGCAGATTATTGCTTTAGCCGCCTAATAACCATGGATAAGTGCTGGGTGTATCGATATGGCACGGAGACAAAGCAACAAAGCGAGCATTGGAAGCAGGTGCATTCACCACCGCTGGTAAATTCAAAAATCCAACCACCTTCGGACAATCTGATATTGAGTCTTTTTCGGGACTGCCATGGTGTGGTGCTAACAGATTATAGTCGCAACGGCAAAACATCACAGCAGCTTGCTATCGAAGTCTCCTGACGAGGTTACGCGAGCCTTCAAGACTAACTGTCGCGGAAAATTGTCCAAGGGTGTGTATTTGGTCCAACACTCCAAAACAGATTTTAATCAACATGGTTGGAAATGTCACCAATCTTACTTGTGATACTTACTTATGAAGAAATAGTCACGGTCGCAAAATATCATTTTAATATGACCGGTTTCGTGTGTTGCCAAGACGATAACTGCTCAGCACGTCGCCAGTTCCAGCAAATGGTGCAGTCAACCTGAAGATGGCCTATTGTATGAGCCGAAACCGGTCATTTTAAATAAATGATATTTTGCGATCGTGACTACTTCTTCACAAGTAACTCCAAAGCGGCCCAGCCCATTCTGCAATCAGTCACACATGCTCCTTTTTTGGGTTCCAAACTTTGCATCCCCCCCCCTCTTCCCCAACTTTCTCCATCGTATTCTCCTGATTGGTACCCTCTGATTTCATCATCTTTGTTCAGATGAAGAAACCATCGAGCAGAAGGCATTTGAAGAATGGCGACATTATTATTTCTGAAGAGGAACCTGAAAAGGCAACTCTACAACGAAGCCGACCGGAGTGGCGAGCGGTTCTAGGCGCTACAGTCTGGAGCCGCGCGACCGCTACGGTCGCAGGTTCGAATCCTGCCTCGGGCATGAATGTGTGTGAAGTCCTTAGGTTAGTTAGGTTTAAGTAGTCCTAAGTTCTAGGGGACTGATTACCTCAGAAGTTAAGTCCCATAGTGCTAAGAGCCATTTGAACCATTTTTTTTTTTCTACAACGAAAGTCTACTCCTAGTCATCAGTCATTGAGACGAGTGTGTCGCATTGAAGGCGGAACCTACAGAAAAGGAATAAGACTGTAAGTTTCATGGTGGAAGCTTGTTTTTTTCCGAGGTGATTTTTGAAACTTTATGTCTACACTTCGTATATCTCTAGACCGATGTTCGACAGTGGTGGACTCCTACTTTAAAGGAAGTAGAGTTCACTTTTATCCGGGAATTGGAAGAGGTTGTAATCCTTTTCCTAATGTCTTCTGTGAGGCCATAGCCCATTTCCTCTATTGCTTGTCCACGTTTGAACTCGATTCTTATGATCACAACGTCGACTGGACTACTTTCTTCCTTATTAGCGTATATCAGGAGAGAAGGCAGTCTCGTGACCATTCCGTAAGTGCCTTTTGCAGGTAATTCAGTAGTGCCTGCGAATCCCTCACTATAATACTGACGAAGGAACTACTGTTTTTTAAGGCAAGTCAGAGTTGGTAGACAGGATAACGAAAATACGAGATTTATGCGGCGTTCACTTTTGGCTGCCTTACGAAATGGTTCAAATGGCTCTGAGCACTATGGGACTTCACTTCTGAGGTCATCAGTCCCCTACAACTTATAACTACTAAACCTAACTAACCTAAGGACATCACACTCGTCCATGCTCGAGGCAGGATTCGAACCTGCGACCGTAGCGGTCGCGCTGTTCCAGACCGAAGCGCCTAGAACCGCTCGGCCGCCCCGGACGGCGCTGCCTTACGAGTCTGCGCTACCAAACAGAGCTCTTGCACCTATTGTTTGTTATTACACAGTCCGACTTGGCGCAAGTTATCTTTACGCTCTTGCGGGAATTCTTCACCCGGAGCAGATAATCTGGCCGTATGACATTATAATAGTAGTCTGCGCAGGATTACGCACTGCGAAGCACCCCGATCAAGCGCTGCGTCGCCGGCCGCCTTGCAGCGAGCGGTGCCATTGTCCGCCGCAGCTCTCTTGACGGTCCCCCTCGCAGCAGCGCTCAATAACCTGTAATAGCCGAGGCGAGCTCACTGTACAACCCGCACGGCTCCCCGCTGCACCAAACGCGACCGTCGGTGGCGGGGTGGCCGTCGGCTTGTTACCGCTTCAGCGACGTGCAGATATTAAGATGGCGGTAGTATCTTTACTCAGGTGATCCATGTGAAAATGTTTCAGACGTGATTATGGCTGCACGACGGAAATTAACAGACTTTGAACATGAAATGGTAGGTGGAGTTTGATGCATGGGACAGTCCATTTCGAAAATCGTTGTTGTTGTTGTTGTTGTTGTGGTCTTCAGTCCTGAGACTGGTTTGATGCAGCTCTCCATGCTACTCTATCCCGTGCAAACTTCTACGTCTCGCAGTACCTGCTGCAGCCTACATCCTTCTGAATCTGCTTAGTGTATTCATTTCTTGGTCTCCCTCTACGATTTTTACTCTCCACGCTACCCTCAAATGCTAAATTTGTGATCCCTTGATCCCTCAGAACACGTCCTACCAACTGATCCCTTGTTCTAGTCAAGTTGTGCCACAAACTCCTCCCCAATTCTATTCAATAGCTCCTCATTAGTTATGTGATCTACCCATCTAATATTCAGCATTCTTATGTAGCACCACATTTTGAAAGCTTCTGTTCTCTTCTTGTCTAAACTATATATCGTCCACGTTTCATTTCCATACATGGCTACACTCCAGACAAATACTTTCCTCTCTACTTCGACCATCATCAGTTATTTTGCTCCCCAAATAGCAAAACTCATTTACTACTTTAAGTGTCTCATTTCCGGATCTAATTCCCTCAGCATCACCAGACTTAATCCGTCAACATTCCATTATCCTCATTTTGCTTTTGTTGACGTTCATCTTATACCCTCCTTTCAAGACACTGTCCATTCCGTTCAACTGCTCTTCCTACTCCTTTGCTGTCTCTGACAGAATTACAATGTCATCGGCGAACCTCAAAGTTTTTACTTCTTCTCCCTGGATTTTAATACCTACTCCGAACTTTTCTTTTGTTTCTTTTATTGCTTGCTCAATATACAAATTGAATAACACTGGAGATAGGCTACAACCCTGCCTCACTCCCTTCCCAACCACTTCTTCCCTTTTATACCCCTCAACTCTTATAACTGCCATCTGCTTTCTGTACAAGCTGTAAATAGCTTTTCGCTCCCTGTATTTTACCCCTGCCACCTTCAGAATTTGAAAGAGAGTATTCCAGTTAACACTGTCAAAAGCTTTCTCTAAATCTACAAATTCTAAAAACGTAGGTTTGCCTTTCCTTAATCTTTTTTCTAAGATAAGTCGTAGGGTCAGTATTGCCTCACGTGTTCCAACATTCCTACGGAATACAAACTGATCTTCCCCGAGGTCGGCTTCTATCAGTTTTTCCATTCGTCTGTAAAGAATTCCCGTTAGTATTTTGCAGCTGTGACTTATTAAACTGATAGTTCGGTACTTTTCACATTTGTCAACACCTGCTTTCTTTCGGATTGGAATGATTATATTATTCTTGAAGTCTGAGGGTATTTCGCCTGTCTCATACATCTTGCTCACCAGATGGTAGAGTTTTGTCAGGACTGGCTCTCCCAAGGATGTCAGTAGTCTTAATGCAATGTTGTCTACTCCTGGGGCCTTGTTTCGACTCAGGTCTTTCAGCGCTCTGTCAAACTCTTCACGCAGTATCGTATCTCCCATTTCATCTTCATCTACCTACTCTTCCATTTCCATAATATTGTCCTCAAGAACATCGCCGCTGTATAGACCCTCTATACACTCCTTCCACATTTCTCCTTTCCCTTCTTGATATTCAGGCAATCGTTAGGGAATACAATATTCCGAGATCCACAGAGTCAAGATCATGCCTAGATTACTAAACTTTAGGGAAGACAGTGAGCGAAGAGCTTCACTTAACGACCGAGAGCAGCATCGAATTGCCAGTGCTAACAGACAAGCAACACTGCCCTAAATAAGCGCAGAAATCAGTGAGGGACGTACGACGAATGTATCCGTTAGGAAAGTGCTGCGAAATTTGGCGTTAATGCGCTATGACCCCAGACGACAGATGCGAGTGCCTTTGCTAACAGCACGACATCGCCTGCAACGCTCATGACCCTATCCGTTGGACCCTAGACGACTGGAAAACCGTGGCCTAGTCAGATGAGTCCCGATTTCAGTTGGTAAGAGCTGATGGTAGAGTTCAAGTGTGGCGCAGATCGCACGAAGCCGTTGACCCAGGTTGTCAACAATGCACTGTGCAAGCTGGTGGTGGCTTCATAATGGTGTGGGCCGTGTTTACATGGACTGCACTGGAGCGCTGGTCTAACTGAACCGATCACTGCCTGGAAATTGTTATGTTCGACTACTTGGAGACCATCTGCACCCATTCAACAATGGAATTTTTATGCACGAAAATGCGCCATGTCATTGGGCCACAGTTGTTGGCAACTGGTTAGAAGAGCATTTGGGAAAATTCGAGCGAATGATTTGGCAACTCAGATCGTGGTTAAACTCCTGCACCGGCAACACTTCCACAATTATGGACGGCTCAGTATTTCTGACTGGGACTTCAAACGAGCCGGCCGTTGTGACCGAGTGGTTCTAGGCGCTACAGTCTGGAACCGCGCTACCGCTACGGTCGCAGGTTCAAATCCTGCCTCGGGCATGGATGTTTATGATGTCCTTAGGTTAGTTAGGTTTAAGTAGTCCTACGTTCTAGGGGACTGATGACCTCAGATGTTGAGTCCCATAGTGCTCAGAGCCATTTGAACCATTTTGAACTTCCAAAGAGTTGTTGAGTCCATGGCATGTCGAGTTACTAACTACGTCAGGCAAAAGGAGGTCCTACATGATATTAGGAGATATCCCATGACTTTTGTCACCTCAATGTATTTAATGGTCACGTCTGGAATTTTTGTAATAAATCAAGTTATTTTTCCATACTCTTGGTGGCTGACTTGTGTCGCCACGATAATCGAAGGGTCAACCCTTGACGTTGCACGCTGCTCTATTTTTATCGTTAATACCAGTTAGGAATTCATAATATTCATCAACACACAGCATTAAGAATTTGCGACGCTAGTCGGGCGCTAAAGACTTTGTGGTCGTGCCATGGCAAAACCGGCAGCAACATCACTGGAGCACTCATAAAGTGTTAGTAATCACATCCTTCAAATGAAGGGGATCCTTTTCTAAGGACTGAAATGACAAAATAAAGTTACGTGATTAATCTTTCGTATGTTCCCCGCGGCACATTACCGTAGCACGCCGCAAGAGCAGCCTAAACGAAATGGTGTATTCCGTCAGTAAATTGGATTATGCAGCCGTAATTCGCTTTTTGCATTTCAAGGTGGATAACGCTGCAACGGGCCTCTTTTCGATGGCGTAAGTGTACAGAAGCAACACGATGTTTAGGCAGCGCAGGCTGCAAAAACCCAACACTCAATCGTCAGCGTCAGTCTTTTCTGAACTGCCGTGGTGTCGTACTAACATATTATACTCTCGACGAAGACCCATGGCGAGCTGTCTAAGGAGGTGTTTTTGCTACACGACATCGCCAAGGCTCATTCTGCACACTGAGTTGCCGTCACGGTAGCTCAGCGTTTTCGGTCAGGGCGTTACCCGCCCTCTGTAATAAAGAAAAACTGAGTGAACGGATCAACGAAGAGCCTGAACGGGTGTCAGCGGACGTACGCCACGAACAATATAGAACAAAATGAGATCAACAACAAAAAACGAAACAAAAATAATGAGAGGTGGACCTGTTGGGTAGCACACTGGACTCGCATTCGGGAGGACGACGGTTCAATCCCTCGTCCGGCCATCCTGATTTAGGTTTTCCGCGATTTCCCTGAATCGCTCCAGGCAAATGCCGGAATGGTTCGTTTGAAAGAGTACGGCCGACTTCCTTCCCCATCCTTCCCTAATCCGATGAGACCGATGACTTCGTTGTTTGGTCTCCTCCCCCAAACAATCCAACCCATTCTGCACAAGGGAGTCATATATGCTGCTTCTTTAGCCTGTCAAAGTTTGCTTCGCTCCCCGTATTCTTTTTCGTTCCTCGCATGAAGAAAGTGTTGCTTGCCAGCCATTTTCAGAATGACGGCTTTCCAGGTGGAAAATTTCCTGGAAAGCCAAAATGGAGCCTTCTACAACCTAGGGTACTGTCAAGTCTTGCAACTGCAAAAATATGTCGCGTTGAAGGGTCAGTGTATAGAGAAGACTAACACCAAACTTCATGGTCGCAGCTTGAACTTTTCGAGAAGTAATTAAAATTTGATACCTACCTGTCGTACACCGGCAGCTAAGACTGACGTGTGACTTTCTGTTCAACATCCTTCAAATGAAGGGGATCCTTTTCTAACTCACATATGACGTTGGTACACATGACACCTTATTTTAGTTATATTGGTACATGTTGCACAATAATGTAGATCAAGTGTGAACTTGACCTACAGAATTGGGCTTTTGTAAACTAGACGTGTTCTGGGAGTTTTGCACAAATGAATAAAGTGGAACACCATGCGAACATTTTTGAAGCAGTTTATCCACAACAGGAATTCATTCAAATTTAGCGGAAGTTTATAAAGAGCATGCGCCGTCATTTCAAGCAGTCAAAAAAAAAAAAAAGGCGAATTATTCCTGTCATGGCTTTACTTGCGAAGATGGTCTATGTAATGAGCTGGACTGTATTTGGTTTCCAAGTACAGCACTCTAAGGTAATGGAAAATTGTGTTGTTCTGTATTCGTTGTATGTATCGAATTTTCACGTTTATTATGACGATTAACGTTGAATTTATTATAAACACTAGTTAACGATTTTAATTATGATACTGTAATTAATTATATTTTTCGAACAAACCTAATACATTACCGTGTACTTGAATTGCGGATTATCCGCAGAACTCTATTATCTGCATTTTTCAATTTCCCAAATACTGTGGATAATCGAGTGATTACTGTACTGGACGATGGTTGATAATGTGGTGCACGTTACAGAAAGTTTTGTGAAAGATGGGTGGCACATTTTCTGATTGCTGACCAAAAGCAAATGCGTCAAAGAGTTTTTGGGGATATGTTTAGACGGTGCAGAAAGAGATATTGATGGATCAGATGGCGCCAGAAACGAAATAGCAGTGGGTGTGAGCCATTCGCTCTGAGCCAGAGGAAAGACTAAGGCAGAAGGAAAGATTACAGCCAAAGTTTTCTAGATTTCAAAACGAGTTGCTCTTGGTGATTACCATGCACGAGATAAAGCAAACGCTGGTGAACTGTACGTGTATCTTCTGGACCACTGAGATGGAAAATTACATTCGGGAAGGCCTGTAGAATGAAAAAGTTCAAAAATATGTTTTGGTCATTGGAAAAATGAGTGACATGAGTCAATCCTTTTTGTGTAATCAGCATTATTCCGTAGTTTTGGCAGCCTCCGACGTTCGTCTGTTTCCGCCTACAAAGAAAATTGTGGACGGAAGACCTTTTGTGTGTAGTACGGAGGTAATGGAAGTCGCTTCATCTGCTCAATGCAAACACCTTCGCAAGAAAAGCATTTTACCGGAGGACGGCGAAGTCAAAAACAGAGATCGTTCTTTTTACCTGAAACACGTTCTTTCATCACCAGGCCGAAATATTTTCAGCATGTCTTCATGTTGTTACTACTTTAACACTATTTGTGCCTCTATCAGTTTTTTCTTTGTTGAAAAATCACGTTTACACATAATTGTATTACTCAATTTATTACACAACCAGTTTGAGTCATAAACAGACCCTCTTCGAGAGTGTTGTAAAATCATAATCAGATGCATGGCAATTCATAACCACTGACTAGCATCATGTAACAAACTAGTAGCTGCATTTAACCTTAAATCAGGTGCACATGTAGGGCACAGTCCATCTGTGGCAAAGAACATGACAATATTGTCCTGAGGATCGTCTGTTTGTGACAAAACTGGTTGTGTAATAAGATCAGTAATGCAGCTGTAAGCAAGCAAGGTTCTTCAACGATTTTACAAGGCGTTAGCATTGCTTCCTCACAATAATGTTCATTTTCTCTAGTTTTCCTCTCGCGTTTTACAGTGAACGCAACTTCTGAGTGATTCTGACAGGCCAGACCCTCTGTGGTGGAACGTTTGTCACTCAAACAATATGTGATTGGTACTCCAGTCCTTCAGCGTACGGAAGTGCAGCAAAGCACATCGAAACGAAAAAAGCGCTATCGTCGAATCCTGTAACCAGTTGGTCTGGACGTCAAGAAGGCTTTTTCACGTGTGACGAACGCATACAGAACGCCCTCACGCGCTTTTACAATCAGTGTTCTGACTCACAGTCGTCGCAGTGGAGATTAAACGACGTTGGGCAGACACAAAGGGCAGCCTACAACGAGGTGGGACCAGCCACGCACCCACTCCCGCTCCCGTGCCTGCCATGCGTGCACGCACCGCACCGCACGTGAGCAGTCGGGCGATACAAAGATCACAATCGTCAATTTCAGAACAGCGCCAGCCGGTGTATTGCTACTCGTCCTGATTGTATGGTCGTTGACGGGCTGGTTTGGTGAAATTGAAATACTTGGGCGGTAGCAGTTCCACGTTTGTGTGTAGACTGGCGATATACTATTAGACTTTCATAAAAACGTCATCCACACAAATCCCAAGATTGCAAGAGCCAACAAGCGCGGGAATTATCACACAATCAGCTTAACAGCTCATTGATTCAAGTTGCTGACAAGAATGATACACAGAAGAACGGAAAAATGATATTGAGGATCTGTTAGATGACGATCAGTTTGGCTTTAGAAAAAGTACAGGCACCAGAGACGCAGCTTTGACGTTGCGGTTGATAAGGCATGCAAGGTTGAAGAGAAATCAAGACACTTTCATAGGATTCGTCGATCCTGAAAAAGCGTTGTGCAAGATGTGTTAAATCCTAATAAAAATAGGGACAAGCTGTAGGGAAATATGGGTTAAATACAACTGTACAAGAACCAAGAGGGATCAGTGACAGTCGAAGATCAAAAGCGAAGGGCAGGGATAATGGTGTAAGACAAGGTTGTAGTCTTTCGCCCCTGTTGTTCAATCTATGCGTTGAAGAAACAATGACGGGAATAAAGGAAAGGTTCAAGAGTGGGATTAAAGATCAGGGAGAAAGTATATATAAGTTTCGCTGATGACATTGCTATCTTCAATGAAAGGACCTGTTGGTTGAATCCTACTATGTACAGAATATGGACTGAGAGTAATCGAAGGGAGATGAAAGTAATAAGAAGCGGTAGAACTGAAAACAGCGAAAAACTTAACGTAATAATAGATGATCACGAATTAGATGAAGTTCAGGAATTCTGTTACCTAGGCAGCAGACTAGTACAGGAAGAGAGGGCAGTCCTGGCCCGAAGACGTCTACTAGTAACAAATATAGCTCTTAATTTGAAGAAGGAATTTTTTAGAGTGTACGTTGCAATCACAGCATTGTACGGTAGTGAGACATGAACTATGGGAAAACCGGAACAGAAGAGAACTGAAGCATTTGAGATGCGGTGCTGCAGAAGAACGTTAAAAGTTAGGTGGACTGATAAGGTAAGAAATGAGGCGGTTCTCCGCAGAATCGTCGAAGAAAGGAATATATAGAAAATACAGACAAGAAGAAGGGACAGGATAATATGACATATGTTAAGAGATCAGGGAATGACTTCCATGGTACTAGAGGGAGCTGTAGAGGTTAAAACCTGTAGACGAAGACCGAGACTGGGTTACATCCAGCAAATAATTGAAGACGTAGGCTGCAATTGCCATTCTGAGATGAAAAAGTTGGCATCTAGCGAGGCCCAGAATTAAACGAAATGTAAAGTTGATGCAGCCTGTCAAAGCACATGAAGATGAGCCGCCAGGGCTCGAAATGCATCGTGCATTTTAATCAAATGAGGTTTGCTTTAAATACAATCTGTAACGGTCATGAGCGTTGGTTACCTTTTAGTTTGGACGTGGTGTGTTGATGTCAGTCTAGAATACCTTTAAGGCAACAAAGACGCCATTATCAACATCTCACTGAGTTTGGACGAGATCGTGCAATAGGGCTTCATGTTCCTTCAGCGATATTGTAGTAAGACTTTGCAGGAATGTGCCACTATACAGGATTGCTGATAGTGGTGGTCGGGAGAATGTACGGTCGCAAAAGACCGGGCTCCAGACAGCCATGTGGCACTACCCAGAGGAAAGACCATCGTGTTCGGCGTATGGCTCTGGCGCATCGTACTGCATCTGCAGCAGAAATTTGAGTAGCCGTTGGCACCACAGTGACACAATCAACTGTTACAAATTCGTTACTTCAAGGGCAGCTCTGAGCCAGACGAACTGTAGCGTGCATTCCTCTGACCCCAAACCAAAGACATTTGCGACTTCAGTGATGTTAAGTGAGAGCTCATTGTAGGGCTGGGGGAAGATCTGTTGTCTTTTCTGATGGAAGCTGGTTCTGCCTCGGTGCCAGTGACGGTCGTGTGTTGGTTATAGGGAGGCCAGTTATGGACCTACAACCAACCTCTCTGCATGGTCTGAGGTGCGATTTCGTACGACAGCAGGAGCACTCACGCGGTTATCCCACGTACTCTGACTCTAACTTTGTACGTCAGTACAATGGACGTTGCGGATGGGCGTGTACGGGTATGGAGACAACCTCATGAATCCATGGACCCTGCATGTGAGCAGCGACTGTTCAAGTTGGTGGAGGCTCTGTAATGGTGTGGGGTATGTGCAGTTGCAGTGATGAGGGACCGCTGATACGTCTACATACGACTCTGACAGCATCCTATCTGATCACTTGCATCTTTTTATGTCCACTGTGCATTCTGACGGACTTGAGCAATTTCAGCAGGACAATGCGACACCCATCCCGGCGGAGGTTCGAGTCCTCCCTCGGGCATGGGTGTGTGTGTTTGTCCTTAGGATAATTTAGGTTAAGTAGTGTGTACGCTTAGGGACTGATGACCTTAGCAGTTAAGTCCCATAAGATTTCAAACACATTTTTGAATGCGATACCCACACGCACAGAATTGCTACAGAGTGGCTTGAGGAACACCGTTCTGAGTTTAAACCCTTTCGCTGGGCACGGGACTCCCCAGAGGTGAACATTACTGAGTATGTCTGGGATGGCTTTTAACGTGCTGTTCAGAAGAGATATCCACCCCCTCGTAATCATACGGATTTACGGACAGTCCCGGTGTATTAATAGTGTCAATTCGCTCCAGCACTATTTAAAACAGTAGTGTAGTCCATACCACGCCGTGTTGTGGCATTTCTGCGTGCTCGCAGGAGCCCTACACGATATTAGTCACGTGTACCAGTTATATATATATATATACAGGGTGAGTCGCGTAAGATGTAACACCCCCTTTATTCCGGGGGCGATCGCACGTATCAGCATGCGGTTTGCTTAAAAGAGGGCGGATGAGGATTTAACCTACGTAGCGTAGGGCGTGCATGGTGCACAGAGCACGGCAACTCGGCCCGAGGGTCGCGCGAGGCGTCTTTTAAGTGAAGTTTGAATCACAATAGCAAGATGCGTTACATCACTATACGCGTCTTTCCAGAGCGTTCGAATGAAGGCAAAAAAAGTATAGCGTCCCATTTAAGAAACATGTACTTGCCTCATTATCGCGGTCAATATAAAAGTTGTGATTATTGTGCATGTACCAAAGTATGTTCCCCATAGTCGGCTAAGACTCGCCAAATACCGCTTGTCGATACGTGCAATAGCCCCCGGAATAAAGGGGGGTTACATCTTACGCGACTCACCCTACTTATGAAAAAACAGATCATCTTTGAAATAAAGCGATCTAGATCGTAACTACAAGCACTGTGCGGGCCTGACCTTTGTCTTCTCGCGGGAGCGGCTGCGGAGGAATCCCGGGATGCGGATGCCGCCGATGGGGATCTTCTTCTTGCCGGCGGACTGCGGCTCGTGGTCGGACTCCTCGAGCACGCGCCGCATCTTCTGCACGCCGCCCACCTCCGGCTGCTGGCCGTCGCCGCCGCCGCCGCCGTCGCGGTCGCGGTTCTCCGCGTTCAGCATCTGCTCGCGCTCCTCGTCCTCTATCTCCTTCTTGTCCTCGCTCTTCTTCTGCTCCTCCTCCTCGTTCGTCTTCTCCTCCTGCTCCTGCGGCTGCTGCTTCTGCTCTGCCGGCGGGGCGTCAGAACTCATCGTGCCGCCTGCAACAGATCGCCGCACGGTGGCAATTAGTATCTCGCTCGCACTTCTCGTCTAGTGTATGTACGGCTGTGACACGTACTGGTCAACAACTCCTCACCACGAATTTTCATATAAATGTAGCCCAGTCTTATTCATATTGATAACTAGTCGACACGTTGTAAGGTGTCTGTATGAGTATTTTTTGTAATCTTTGCCACATTTAGCCTGGGTCCTGGGCACATTTGAGGAGGAGATCTCTGTGGACTACCAGAGTTGACGTTTTTAACGGTTGATGACGTCTGTAGGATACCACTGCGAGAACAAAGACTGCTAAACATCGGGCGAAGCATCACTTCCGGTGCGTCCAGTAGCGTCTCGTCCGTATACACATTGACAGAAATCGAAACAAGTTGTAGGATCTCGGTATCCCGCAACCGTGTTGTCAATATGGGCATGTGATATGGTACGCTTCAGTTGGTAAGACAGCAAATGCTGTTGGCATTTGCGTTCGGTCATTACAACTACGAGTGCAAGAAAATGCGTGTGTTTCTCACTAGACGCATTTCCGTTGTTGAATTAAAGCGCCATCAGTGGTCTGATATTTACAATTTGATTTGTTTTTCAGGTAAAAAACAGTTAACAAGTTGTTGGTGTTTGCTTACGGTAATTTCTGCTTGGTTTCTCACCTACATCAGGAAATGCAGTCTACTAGCACGTCTTTGGCGTCTACCATAACAAATTCACGCATAAAATAAGTAACACATTCAGAAAACAAGATATAAACCTTGCTTACAAAACAAACAATCCAATAAAAAAAGCACATCCCAAAACCGAAATCAAAACCAGACAGACGTCAACAATCTATTACCTATCAGCTCAGGTGCAGAGATTTCGAAAAAATATAGACTGGAATTATGGGCAGGATATTTGACACAAGATATAAAGAACACATCAGAGCACTGATCTACAGTAGAAACCATTGAACATTTCCAGGTCATTTAAAACAGGAATACCACAGAACGAGTAATAATGAAAAAGATATGAACATCGTAAGAATCAGTAAAGGCAGATACCCGCTCCCTTTCCAAGAAAATTTCCATACACACAAAGCATTAATACAAAATAAACAGTCAGTCAATGACCAAATAAATACTGGGACCCAGACACAATATAAAACAATAGAAAAATCGCATAAAAAGAAAACAGCCTTCCCATTTATTCATCCTCTCCAAAGAGCCTTTCCATTTCTTCATCCTCTCCCCGCCCCCCCCCCCCCCCCCCCCCCATTTTCATTTCACTTCTTGCTGCTCGCCTTTCTCTCCAACTCACTCTCCATCACACTACTGTGTACTTCTGTCCACTCACCTTTGCTTGTCCCTCCACTATGTATTCACCACAAAAAAACACTCCATCACTATTCCATCATTACTCTTACACAATATATAAATACACAGCAACATAATTAAATAGAATAACACACATATAAACAAATTTAAAAAATGTAGGTCAAAGACAAACTAGTGGCAATGTTGGTAACACTACAAACCATAATATATACGTAGAAGTATAACAATAAACAGCGATGTACGAAAAAGTGTGTTGTGCAAAGCGTATAAAATGCATAGTTCTGGAAAGAAGCGAAAAATTAGGCTAAGACTATAAGAATCGAATGAAAAAAGTAGCAAATGATCTACTAGTTGATGGAATTTAATGATGTAAGCGAAAAACCAAACGGAAATTACCGTAAGCAAACACCCACAACTTGTTAACTAACTGTTGTTTGATCTTAAAAACTAATCAAACTGTAAGTATTTGTAATTGCAGACCACTGTTGATGCATATGGTGAGAAAAACACGCATTTTATTGTAGTTGTAATGATAGAACGAAAATAACTTCAGGAACGGTAAAGCAATTAAGGACAATATGACCACACAAATGAAGAAGTGATATATGTACAGGACGACATGACCTTGAGTATCAGGTTACACTGATAAGGTCATCCAGTTTAAGGTAACCCAGTTGGTCTCCTTGGTGTCCTCACTCATTCTCCCTCACGGTACCACCGGGAAATGATCAACGTCACCCAGGCAACTGTGCAACTTACATTCAAGGTCAAATTCGTCCCGATGTGTGTCAGTGTGCTTTGGAAAGGGTACTCACCGGACGCAATGTGATGCGTCGCCCGATGTTTACCTCTTCTCGTACAGCCACTGGTATATTACTGGCATCACTTGCTTACTGCCTTGCTTCATTCTGGGCGCGAGTCTTTACTTGGGCTTGTTGTATTAGCAGCGATGGTGCAGAGTCTCACATTCAGGATGTTGTTCTCTCAGTCTAAGGGCACTGGGAAATGTGTGCTACTCCAAAATTAAGTACTAGAAGTGGTTGCTAGGTCAGGGACTACCAGTAAATGTAATGGTTCCATTATCAAACTACTGGTAAGCTAGCTACCCACCCGAAAGTGTGATTTTACACACTACTACTGTCAAATAAATGATTAAATACAACGGATTTACAAACATTACTTCACAGATAGCATGTATAGTTGAAAATATCTTATTTATTTATTTTTAAATTTAATGTAGAAAATGGAGTCAACCAGATCAGAACAAAAAATAAGGCACTATGTTGGTAAGGCAGTTTTCAACATTTAATTGAGTGAAAGTCTTGCAGACCACAATGTTTGAAATACACTGATCAGCCAGAACATTTTGACGACCTACCTAGCACTCAGGATAAAGCAATATCAGCTGAAGCAAACCGTATTAGCTACGATAGTAAATGTGTGAGCGATATGGCTATAGAATATTTTTCATTTCGCGACTCAAAATGTCGA
This sequence comes from Schistocerca gregaria, assembly GCF_023897955.1. Lineage (NCBI taxonomy): Eukaryota > Metazoa > Arthropoda > Insecta > Orthoptera > Acrididae > Schistocerca > Schistocerca gregaria. The sequence goes on from NC_064922.1 coordinate 429,400,580, forward strand.
AATTCAATTCATAGTAAACAGAACATTGTTTAGGCATTTATTTTAGGATTACTAAGCGTGGACTCAGTATAAGTGATATGTCATGGAGCATGGCATAATGACCAAAAAACTTTAATAACTGCAACTACCGATAGCCAGGGTAGGGCATCAGTTTACTCGAATTGCCGCATACTACAAATTGCGCAATACAGACAGCAGAAGAAAGTTCGGATAAATTTATTACAATGGCAGTTATTATTGCTACCGAGGTCAAGGGGAGACGGAAGGCAAGTGGGATTCAAAAATTCGATTTTTAGATTTTAGCACATTTGAAATTCCCGGTCTTTCCTGTGTGAAACAGTTTTTGTTTTATATAAATAGGACAATTTTTTCGTGAGATATACAATCTGACATTTAAATGCCACGCGTTCCTTTTTGCGCCATGCAGAGATAGTGCACAGCATTTAATTAAATTAAATGAAATTAAACCCATATTAAAAGACCTTTGTAAAGATACCTTGTTGAAGAAATGTCTTCATGGGAAAACCCAAAATTTAAATGAATGTGTGAATTATGGCAGGAACCGGTTACCGAAAACTGTATTTGTTCAGCTTACAACCCTCAAATTTGATATTTATGATGCTATTTTATGCTTCAACGATGGTGTAATTAGAAAACGGGATGTTTTGGAATTATTGGGCATAAAATCTAGTGGACATATTGCAAAGTCCTCTGTGCAAATAGATAACGAGATAATCCGCAAAGCAGATATTGCTAATTTAAAATGCACAAAAGAAGCCAGACAGAAAAGAAGAGGGACCAAGACAAGAAAAGAATATCAGTATGATTCAGATGATTCTCAGTATGGTGCAGGAAAATATTAGTGGTAAGTAATTCTCATCAACAACTATACTGGAATTTCAATATTAAACTTTAAATGGATTTTTCTCAAAACTACATTTATTATACTTTCAGGTACCATTATTTGATAAAGTAATGGGGTTAGAAACATGATTTGGTCGATTTGTACTGTATATGGTAATAAGTTATTACAAGTAAATTACTTTTGAATACATTAGTTTTACTTTTGAATACATTAGTGATTCTCCAACAGAAAGAGGTTCCTTCTCAGTGGTCTGAAGATGACCACAGTAGTGGTGGAAACCGGTCACCTTGATAAATAAATCGTGATCAAGACTGTTTTTAATAGTAAATAAAAGTTATTACAAGTAAATTGAGAACCATCAAACAATCATAAACTGTTTTATAATAATTAATGTACAAAAAAGTTAAATTTTACTAACGAAAGAATAATTTTTTTTTCTTCAAAACCGTAAGAGGTATTATGTTCATTTTACTTGTAAATTGAGGCATATATGTTATATATATGCAGTAAAAATTTCATTGTTTATCATTTAAAGTTCTTGTGAAAAGTATACCTGTTCAAAGAGTAAAATAGTATTGGCAGAATAGGGATAAAAATTGCCTTCCGTACAACTTTAAAGAAATTTTTTTGCCCTCTGAACGTTTCCCTCGTCTCTGTTATGTACGTTAGCAACTTCGTCTTCAAGGTGAACGCTGCGCCACCTTCCTTTTACAAACGTGGACTATTAATAACATAAACTATCACAATTGTTTCGTATTTTGGTGTTCCGTTCATTGGGAAGCAGAGATACTTCACGTTGTCTGTTTGTGAGTGCTGACACGAGGACGGGGCGTGGCTGTTGGCGACGCACAAACGCCCACCGGAAGCCGCTTTCTTTTGAGTTCACGCTGCCGCCTGGACGTGACGTCGTAAAGCGAGAAAACACTCGGCGCGTCGTGCAGCGTGGCGCGAAAATAGCCATTGCGGGAGCGCACGTAGAGGTTAGCACCCTGCAGACGGGCGGTGCCTTCCTAAGGGCATCAACGGCGCCGCACAGAGCTGTCGACTGTCCAGCACCTGCACCTGTCTAGCGACCACCACAGCCGCCTACATGTCCACTGGTTCATTCGATCTTACAGTTAACGACGTACAGGTACGCGCAGTTTGATACATCACATACAGGGGCGCATAAAAATAGGGAAACAACATAAACACATCACCATGTCTAATACATTGTAGGAAAACCGTTGGCATTCAGACCAGCCTCCAGTCGTCTCGGAATCGATAAATCAGCCTTGGGTGGTTTTCAAGGGAGTCTAATACCATTCTCCCTGGAAATAGTGGAAAGTTAATGTAATGGTTATAGAGGTGATAGGAATCACGCTCCCTTCTCTTCAAACTTGACCACAAAGGCTCAGTAATATTAGATCTGATGACTGTGGTCACCATAGAAAATGGGACAATTCATCCTTGTCCTCACAAAATCAGTCCTGGACGGTACGAGATGTCTGAACAGGAGGCCTGTCATCTTGGAACACAACATCATCTTTTGGAAACGAGCTTCGTACCATGGGATGGACTCGATCAGTCAAACCGGTCACTTAATCCTTGACAGTAATGCGACATTGTAGAATAACTAAGTGGCACATGGAATACCACGAATGGCTGCCCGAATTATCACCGAACTCAAGGCAGTGTTTCATTCTTGGGACGTATTCGTGGCCAGAAATTGAAAACAACGTGCAATGAGAGCTCTTCAGACCAAATGCCTTTCTTCCATTGCTGCGCAGTGCTGGTTGTATGCTTTCATGATGTTTTCTTGTTACTGGCATCTGCATCACTGATTTCGCCGTACAGTGTCCAGATTATGGAGCTCCCTTCCTGTAGGTCTGGTGCTGACAGCGTTCGCGAGTTCGACATTCAGTTCTGCAGCGACTTTTTCAGCTGTCTTCCTCTTATTTTTCCTCACAATCTTCTCCAGTGAGTCGGCTGCGGTTGTCGAGCTGTTCTAGATGCTTCAGTCCGGAACCGCGCGACTGCTACGGTCGCAGGTTCGATTCCTGCCTCGGGCATGGATGTGTGTAATGTCCCTAGGTTAGTTAGTTCTAAGTTCTAGGGGACTGATGACCTCAGATGTTAAGTCCCATAGTGCTCAGAGCCATTTTTTTCTCCAATGACCGTGTGTCACGATTACTCAACACAGACTTTCATCCGAGTTGTGATTTAGCGGATGATGTTTGTCCGGCTTCCCCTTATGCGGTATAAATCTTCGATAAGGTGCCTCTTCAAACACCAAACACTACGGCTACCTTTGTTACAGAAACTCTCACCTTACGGGAATCAAAAATTTGCCCTTATTCGAAGTCACTTAGCTCCAACATATTGCACTCACAACTACTGCCAGCAGTTGTAGCCGAGCGGTTCTAGCCGCTTCAGTCTGGAACCGCGCGACCGCTACGATCGCAGGTTCGAATCCTGCCTCTGGCATGGATGTGTGTGATATCCTTAGGTCAGTTCGGTTTAAGTAGTTCTAAATTCTAGGGGACTGTTGACCTCAGATGTTAAGTCCCATAGTTCTCAGAGCCATTTGAACCATTTGGATCACAACTACACAGAACAGTGTTACGACCACGGCTGACACTTGCAACGTATTGAGAACATTGCACAGGTACCGTTTGTGATCAGCTACAACAGCGGAACCTACGTGTATGGTTAGCATCTATATTTATGTTGAAGTCTGCATTTCTCGCAATGTTTCCATATTTTTGTCCAACCCGCATACATACACAATAAAAACACAAAACATTTTAATTTTTGTCTGGGACAATGAAGGTCATAGTCCCAGAAATAAATTAAAGTAGTTCCAATCCCCCGGTTCTTGGTTGTCAAGTAAATACAAGATTTGGTAATCACCACCATTTATTACCAATCGGGAATTTCCTCTGCGTCATTTATCAGATCATCTGGTAATGGGCTGAAAAGAATCGCGGCTCTATAATGGGACGGATCAACAACAGCCCGTTCTGTTCCTTCGTGAGTGAAAACGGCAACAACAAAATCACTAGTGCAAATGTACACTATCATCTGTTTTAATACTGTTCATTATACTAAAAGTGAGAGACGGGACAGGTGCAGTCACATGTAATCCTCATACAACGTAATTCATAGCGTGTTTAGTATGCTAATTGCAGCGAAGAGGATGCAAACAACAGGTTGATTCGGTGACTCAGTTATAGAAATAGAGAGAAAAAAAAATTGTCTGTTGTAACCAAGACACGGCCGCCTATGATACACTGCTTCTAGACAAGAGACCGTACCCGTAAATGAAAAAGACTGCGTACTGCTGATTACTGGCCAGTTGCGCGGACTAAGTGGTACCGAGAAGAAACGAGTTAAGACTGGAGGATTGCTGGTACTACATTATTACAGAACATAACAAAACACAGGAAGACCACAAATCTAACAAAAAATTCGGAAGATTATTTACCTTAATTTCCCAACATTAACTTACCAAGCTATAAAACAAATGTGGCATAAAAGGAAAATGCACAATAATTGTGGAAGAGGGACTACACAAACGTCCGCAGCTCGTGATCGTGCGGTACCGTTCTCTCTCCCCACGCCCGGGTTCCCGGGTTCGATTCCCTGCGGGATCCGGGATTTTCTCTGCCTCGTGATGACTGGGCGTTGTGTGATGTCCTTAGGTTAGTTAGGTCTAAGTAGTTCTAAGTTCTAGGGGACTGATGACCGTAGATGTTAAGTCCCATACTGCTCAGAGCCATTTGAACCATTTCTGACTACGCAAACTACACACAGGTGTCCCAAAGAAAATAAAAAAGATGCATAACGGGTAGAAGGAATACTCGCACAATTTCTCTACTGAAAACTGAAGTGTAAATGTACTACAATTAAGGTAACTATATAAAAATTGCGTTTGTTTTCTGTCTTTCTGATGCCGTTGTATGCGATATTACAATCTGTGAAATAAAATTTACAAAATGGTGGATGAGTGTGGACTACAGATCCAGAGGCCTGGGGCTAAATCCTCGGATTTTTATCTTTCTGCTACTAACTCTTCCAACTTTGTGCAGGATCTGTTAATGTGCGAAATACCCAGCTGCACAGTGGTTTGTGGAACTGTAGGTCTCTCTGTGAATGACAGGTAAGTTCGAAGGTAGGAGAAAGTCAATGGCGTACCACCTCCAATAGGACCATATGTAGTGGACCAATGCGTTAAACGAAAACAATTCCTCGTACCAGATAGGAATAAAGTACTCGCAGTCAAGTTGCTACTTCACAGTTGTACGAGATTGTTACTGTCGTCGTCGGTTCCAAGACTGGTTTGAAGCAACTCTGCAGGCTATTTTATCCTGATCTTATCATAAATACTGCAACCCAAATCCATTTCAACCTGCTTACTATATTCACGCGTAGGTCACACTTCACAATCCCCCCCCCCCCTCTTCCCCCCCCCCCCCCCCACACACACACACTTCCCTCCATTAGTAGTTTGTCAATTCCTCTGCTTGTGTGAACTACTTATCGTACATATTTCGCTTCCGTACGAGACAACAGTCAAGGCCAATACTTTCAGGTATGACTTGTTAATAAATTCTTCTTTTTTCGGAAATATTTTTCTTGTTACTGCCAGTCTATAGGTTACAGTACGCTTGTTCGCCCACTCCTTGAATACTGCTCAGCAGTGTGGGATCCGCACCAGATAGGGTTGATAGAAGAGAGAGAGAAGATCCAACGGAGAGCAGCGCGCTTCGTTACAGGATCATTTAGTAATCGCGAAAGCGTTACGGAGATGATAGATAAACTCCATTGGAAGACTCTGCAGGAGAGACGCTCAGTAGCTCGGTACGGGCTTTTGTTACAGTTTCGAGAACATACCTTCACAGAAGAGTCAAGCAGTATATTGCTCCCTCCTACGTATATCTCGCGAAGAGACCATGAGGATAAAATCAGAGAGATTAGAGCCCACACAGAAGCATACCGACAATCCTTCTTTCCACGAGACTGGAATAGAAGGGAGAACCGATAGAGGTACTCAGGGTACCCTCCGCTACACACCGTCAGGTGGCTTGCGGAGTATGGATGTAGATGTAGATGTAGATGTATTCTGAATTTATATCCTCTTTACTTCGGCAATCTCGTGTTGTTTTGCTATCTAAATAGCAAAACTCATGTTTTACTTTTATTGCGTCATTCCTTAATCTAATTCCCTTGTCATTTAATTCGACTACGTTCGATTTCCTTGTTTTACTGTTGTTGCTTGTATATAATACTGTACTCCTGTAATATCGTATGCACGCAGATGGATTCACGGCAATGTGACGAGAGTCTCGTAATGAAAGGAGGGTGTGCAAACAGTCTGGATAGATAGGAGTTGGAAAAACTGGTTGCCGCCTCAAATAATGAAACGAAAGAATAATTCTTTTCCTTTGGGACATTCCTTTCATGTTGATGACACGCCTTTCACATTTCGTTCCAAAAATAAGGATGTTGTGATTACACAGCTGCACAGTAGTTCTTTCAAGAATTGTCCCAGTTCTCTCAGCATGTACTTGTGTTTTCTTTCTGGCCCTGTATCTGTTTCGCCCCGAGATTCAACACGAAACAGGATAGAGTAATAAAACATCAATATATTAAAATTTGAATCGGTAGTGTCTAGTTCTGGAAAGAACTTTTTTTATCTGTTACTTTCTATGTACTCAGTTGCCTACTTGAGATGTGAAAACTTACGCAGCGAGGAATGCCGTTACAGTGGTCGATTTCCACAAACCCTACAGTGAAATTCCGAGTACGTTAGTCAAATTCTATTATACGAGCAAAGTCGTACAGCAGTATCCGCTTTCAACAGTGTCCATATGTAATCATAAAACATCCTCAGATTCCGAAACAGTATGTTGGTCTGCTCCTACAGGACGTTAACCTCCTGAGCCCGCTCTCCCCCCCCCCCCCCCCCCCCCTTCCTCCTCCAAAACCCCCGCTCCATCTCTTTCTACCATCGCTTGAATTCCAAAAAGGGAAGAAACAGGGAGCAAACAATAGCGTTCTGTCTCTAAAGATGTACACCACGGTGGAATAGGTATACACGAGACCATTTCCGACTGACTGACTAAACGAGACGAGAAAGCTATGCGGGACAGCCTACCTCCTGGTCGGCAGGTGCGGCCCCCTTGCCAGCCGCAGCGGTAGCTTCTGTTTGTTTGGACGCGTGCCGGCTGACCTCCGAAACTACGTCCCCACCCGAGGCGGTACAAGGCGCATCTGTTTGTGTCTGGGCTCTGCGCCCGGGTTTATTTACCTCTCGCTCCGTGATGTTGTTCCCGGACAACGGTCCCTCTACATAATGTGGGTCTACGTGTTTACGACTCAGTTTCGATACAAGACACTGCTCCAGCGTTCAACGACGATATGTCCGACGAGTCCCCATTGGGTAATCTGTATACATGTCGAAATGATACACCCTCAGTAAACAAAAGGCCAATTAGCGACTACCCGATGATACATTCTGTTTCCACGTTTTACGTTGTATTCCAGAGTACATATGTCCACTGGCTGCTGCGGTGATCGAGCATATGTGTTCCTTCGTTTTCGTAGCTACCACAAAGTTTCTAGAGTAAACGGAGGCGATTTCTGAATCTATCTGAATCTATTACATTGCCAACTACAATAGCGAGCAAATTTTTGAGACTGTTAAGGCTGAAACCTATGTTGCAAAGGCTCTCTCTCTTTACACATACAGACACATTCTCTTTGGACGGAACAGTTGTTATGGAGGAGGGGCTGCAGATTCATAGATCCGCTCCCCCTTCCGCCTCCCGCCCAGATCTCGCCTCTGCTTTTGCCTACATGTTTGTAGACAAGCATTCCTGGAAGAAAGACCTTTGCTTTATTTCAGTTTATTGGCTTTCGATTCGTGCCCGTGCAACCGTCTCAATAGTGTAAAAACAATACGAGCGCGTGTTTGAGGCAATTCTGAAACTGAGCTGTAGTTAACTTGACACTTGAATGAGAGGCTGAAGATACAACTATTGGAGCAGGCAGAGTAGAATATGTAACACATACTGTCAGGAAGTTAGATATAAGAAGCGTGACCGAATGTAGCCTAAGACAACCTATAAAATTCCTAATATACGAAAACAATTTGCCGGATAGCAGCACTATCAGATTGTTTGGTGACGATGCTGTTGTGCTCAGGGCAGTATCATCTTTGGACGATTGTAAGGAATTACAGAATGACTTGGACAAAATTTTCCACTTGGTGTAGTAAATGGCTGCTGTCTTTAAATGTGGATAGATATAACAAAGAGGAAGAAACTGAAAATATCCGATTACAAGATTAGTGGTGAGTATTTTGAGCACGTCTCATAGGATAAATATTTAGGCGTAGTACTACCGATATGAAACGGGACGATCACGTAAAATCCATATCAAGGAAGGCGAGCAGAAAACTGATATTTGCTTGGAGGCAACATGCAGTGCAACTGCAAAGATAATTGCCCAAATTACGGTACTGCGACGAATTCAGGATTGTTGCTCCCGTGTTTGGACTCCTTATCAGGTAAGAATGAGAACAGACATCGAACGTGTCGCGCAGGGTAGCAGTGAGGTCTGAGGCGTCTTGCCACAGTCCGGCGACTCCCCCCGTCTTAGGTTCGAGTCCTCTCTCGGGCATGGATGTGTGAGTTGCCCGTAGCGTAAATTAGTCTAAGTTAGATTAAGAGGTGCGTAAGCCTAAGGGCCGATGACCTGAGCAGTCTGGTCCCACAGTCCTTACCACAAATTTCATTTTCACATCGAACGTATTCAGAGTAGCGTGTATACATAATGAAGCATGTCGGTTCCCCCTATAGGAATGTGTACCAGAAATGCTCGGGGACCTCGAAAGGGAATCCGTGGAAGAAATACGCCTTAGTTTTCGTGAAAGCCTGCTGGGAAAATTTACAGAGCCAATATTCGACGAAGATTGAGGGAGCATTATGCTGCTACCATCGTATATCTCGCTTAGGCACCAAGGTAGAAATATACTGATGTTTGTTTTTTTTTCCTCCGCTGTTCGAGAGTTTAACAGAGAATTATTGTGAAGGTGGCTCAATGAACCCTCTGCCAGGCGCTCAAGCATGATTTGCAGAGTATCCAAGTATAGAGTAGATGTAGAGAGATCAACGCGCGTGCAGAGGTACACTCTCCGATCAAAAGTATGGGGACACCTATTAGTGTCCACTCTTCACCGGGCGCGACTGCTACGGTCGCAGGTTCGAATCCTGCCTCGGCCATGGAAGTGTGTCATGTCCTTAGGTTAGTTAGGTTTAAGTAGTTCTAAGTTCTAGGGTACTGATGACCACAGATGTTAAGTCCCATAGTGCTCAGAACCATTTTTTGAACTCTTCACCGGTCGACGTTTTGAACTTTCGTGATGAAACATTCACTGAGGTGTCAGAGTGTTAGTCAAGAAAAGGCAGAGCATTTTTCCTCAAGAGGCGAAACCAGCGAAGGTAGCGATGCTAGACGCTGCGATCTGGAGCGAAGTACACACCCTAACTCATCCCAAAGGTGTTCCGTTGGGTTCAGGTCGGGAATCTGGGCACGACAGCCCATAACGGAATGTTAGCTTTGGTCTTTTCTTCGCGTTTCAAGTTCACAGTCACATCATCAACAATTGAGTTGGGCAGCTTTAGAAGCGTTACTGCATCTGTTACTCAAGCTACATCCACGGTGGAAGTCACCTAGCTTTCCTTAGCGACCCGTTCTGCTATTACTATTGTCTACTGACAACACATCACATCCCGCCTCATTTTATACTGGAGGGGCCTGCCTCTCTCGACATGTAGCGATCAGTTCCACAATTCCTAGGAATACCGGACACTTTTTATCAGATCGTGCGTATAAACGGTACTTTTCCCTTCGCTCAACACTCTAATGGAGTAGGAAAGAAAATGAACAATTTTAGTGCGATGTATCCTCCGCCACGCACTTTCGCTTGTGAAGCATTTTTGTAGATGTACGTCGAGCCGGAAAGACTATTAGATTACAGGTAAGGGGAAGGACGATGGCATCGAGACAGTCAAAAGACTGATGTTTTCGTTTTCGATTTCGCTGTACCGTAATTATAGTGCCGTTAACGAGTTTCAGCGAAAGCCGATGCGCCGCAGCGGAACGTGTGCACCCCAGGACTCTGTTCCCCGGGTTTCCGTGGAAACGGTTGCTAGGCGACGGCTCCCCCTGCGCGCAGGCCGGCCTCAGTCGCAGCTTCACAGATCCGCCGCCCGCTCCGCAAGGCTGCTGCCGGTGCCCGCGGCACGACACGAGCTCAAAGAAGTCGCCGCTACTCAAAATTCGGAGAAAATCGCGTGGCTGCCTGACACAGCTCGGTGCGAAGCCGTTATCTCGGAGCGGCGTTCTAAAGACAGCGCCGACGCTTCTCGGTAGCGGTCTCCTAACGCCGCTTTCCCCTCTGCACTCCTCTGAACTCGGTGAGCGGAAGTGCCATCGCAGCTGTTCTTCTGCACTTATAGCTCTGGTGTCACTGGCCTTGGAACAAAGCGCTCTTGGAGTATTAACGTACGTATGCGAAAACTGAGGAAAAAGCTACTGGAAAGAAGGAAGGAACATCTGCAAAGAATTGACGGCTTGTGTAGGGATTGGCCGTTTTTTTCTGAACGTAAATAAATTTAAAGTATTGCGCATACTAGTAGAGGAGATCCACTGCTTTTCAATTGCATTATTGGAGACAATCGTTGGGAACTGTAACTACCAGAAAGTACCCGTGAAGAACCATCTGCAGTGACCTAAAGTAAAATGAAGGTATGAAATGAACTGGATGAAAACAGACGTCACATTCAGATTCAGTGGGAAAATCTTAAGGGAATTTAATTCATGCATGAAAGAAGTGGCTTAAGAAGTACGTGTTCGACCGATTCATGAGTATGTATGTTGCTTAAAAATACTTGTTCGACAGATTCTTAAGTATTGGTCGTCAGTCAGGGGCCCGTACGAAGTTGCCCGATACGAAGAGATAAGGGGTATTTTGTCACGGGATCGTTTAGTCGGTACGCGAATTTCACGGAGACACTCAACAAATTATAATGGCAGACCGTACAAGAGAGGCGTCGCATATCACAGAGAGGTTTACTGCTAAAATACGGAGAGCGAGCGTTCGAAGAAGAATCTGACGACATATTAGTTCCCCCCTCCCACACTCCTCACCCACAATATTTCTAGGAAAATGTCTACGAGGGCAAAGTGAGAAACCAAAGCTCATAAGGAGGTTTTTTGGTAATCGTTCTTTCTAGGTACGGCTCGTGAATGGAACAGGATGGTGGAAAGTATATAGTCCAGAAGCTCCCTCCCCCAGCAAACTGGCTTGCGATGTATGTATACAGAACGAAGTCCAGTGACTTGCTAATGCGCTGTCCCCCTCGGTAATAGTCTGTAGGCACCTCAAATAAATTATACAGACACAGTGAAAAATTAGTGATTTTTTCAAGAAACGAAGATCGATTAGACACAACAATCCGTAAAGAAGCCAATCCCAAAGCCGTGTTGAGGAGGGGATTCGATTTCTACTGCTTGCGCTAAAAGACAGATTACACCCAGGGAGACAAATATAGAAATTGTTTGTTGTTGTGGTCTTCAGTCCTGAGACTGGTTTGATGCAGCTCTCCATGCTACTCTATCTTGTGCAAGCTTCTTCATCTCCCAGTACTTACTGCAACCTACATCCTTCTGAATCTGCTTAGTGTAGTCATCTCTTGGTCTCCCTCTACGATTTTTACCCTCCACGCTGCCCTCCAATACTAAATTGGTGATCCCTTAATGCCTCAGAACATGTCCTACCAACCGATCCCTTCTTATGGTCAAGTTATGCCACAAACTTCTCCCCAATCCTAATCAATACTTCCTCATTAGTTATGTGATCTACCCATCTAATCTTCAGCATTCTTCTGTAGCACCACATTTCGAAAGCTTCTATTCTCTTCTTGTCCAAACTATTTATCGTCCATGTTTCACTTCCATACATGGCTACACTCCATACAAATACTTTCAGAAAAGACTTCCTGACACTTAAATCTATACTCGATGTTAACAAATTTCTCTTCTTCAGAAACGCTTTCCTTGCCATTACCGGTCTACATTTTATATCCTCTCTACTTCGACCATCATCAGTTATTTTTCTCCCCAAATAGCAAAAGTGCTTTACTACTTTAAGTGTCTCATTTCCTAATCTAATTCCCTCAGCATCACCCAACTTAATTCGACTACATTCCATTATCCTCGTTTTGCTTTTGTTGATGTTCATCTTATATCCTCCTTTCAAGACACTATCCATTGCGTTCAACTGCTCTTCCAAGTCCTTTGCTGTCTCTGACAGAATTACGATGTCATCGGCGAACCTCTCAACATTTTTATTTCTTATATATTCTCAGTCGGAAGCTACAGCGACGGGTTATTACTTTAAATTTATAATCCATATATAGTGCAGTATTACATTTATCAATAAACAGTTTTGGCCAAGAACAGCAATATCCAGTCCTGTCAAAGCTAAACACAGGAGATAACACGACGCAGTTAATACCATGTTATTATCTGCTACACAAGTTTTGAATTTTTTATATACTTAGACAAAGTAATGTAAAGCGAAGGGGGTGTGATATTGGTTGCATATGTAGTACGTCTATCTTTGTCTGATTTTCATTAAACCAATACGGGATGCGTTAACTCTAAGCAAATACTTGTTACACAAACGCAATTTAAGATGTATTGATTATTTATTCGTGTGTCTCATGGCCGGATGCAAGTCACTCTAAGGTGACATCGTTGCGGCGACTTAAGTATAAAATGTTTTCACACAGATAAATGAAGAGTTTGCATATGAGATGTAGCCACAAAGTGTTAGTTATCATCCCGAAAACTCAGTGTTGAGAGATAAATTTCATATTTTAATCAAGTAGAGCTATATGTTCCCACAGACCTGTTCAAGTCTCAGACATCTATGGTGTATATATGCAGACTGAACCGTCGAATGAAAATTTGTAACAAGGTTCGAATTCTGGCCTTGGTACTGAAATTTCGTATTTGTTTCCAGGATCGTGTCTGCATATACGGTTACCCATTGAAATCCCTGCGACATAGTACCGTATCATGCCGTTAGAGTCAAAATGTCGTAGCCTCTAGGCGCTCAGTCCGGAGCCGCGCAACTGCTACGGTCGCAGGTTCGAATCCTGATTCGGGCATGGATGTGTGTGATGTCCTTAGGTTAGTTAGGTTTAAGTAGTTCTAAGTTCTAGGGGACTGATGACCACAGATGTTAAGTGCCATATTCTCAGAGCCATTTTGAACTATTTTGTCGCAGCCCATTCATAGAGTGGAGTGCCATGCGGTATTTCGAGTTCTGTATTTGGAAGAAAATAACGAAGTGGTAGATCATATTTCTACGGAGAGCTGTGTCCTTGAAGTCCGGCGTCTTGATCATGACAGTACTTGCCGATGTAAAATCCGACACACACTGCTGTGACTCAGGACACGCTCTTGGGTACCAATTCTCCTTACTAAAGTACTCTGACGTTCGTGTACAATGCGAACACCCTTTCCTCAACGTCTGGTGTTATAGATCTGGATCAACCTTCTCCTACATAGTGTGCTAAACTCCAGGCTTTTCTAAGATGCTGATGTAACCGACTAAATATACGCCTGTCGTACTGTCTGCGGAGAGGAAAAGTTTCTTCATACAATCGAACGGCCTCAAGGGCACAGCCATTCGCTTTGCCGTACACGAAGAGCATGCTGTCGTAGTCATTCTTGGTGTAACATCTGTCCTCGGTGTCTTCAGCATCGCAACTGTTTGTGAGGCCGGCACGGCACGGAGCACTGAGTGGGAAAGAGAAGTACACTACTGGTCATTAAAATTGCTACGCCACGAAGATGACGAGCTACAGAAGCGAAATTTAACCGACAGGAAGAAGCTGCTGTGATATGCAAATGCTTAGCTTTTCAGAGCATTCACACAAGGTTGGCGCCGGTGGCGACACCTACAACGTGCTGATATGAGGAAAGTTTCCAACCGATTTCTCATACACAAACACCAGTTGACCGGCGTTGCCTGGTGAAACGTTGTTGTGATGCCTCGTGTAAGGAGGAGAAATACGTACCATCACGTTTCCGACTTTCATAAAGGTCGAATTGTAGACTATCACGATGGCGGTTTATCGTATCGCGCCATTGCTGCTCGCGTTGGTCGAGATCCAATGACCGTTAGCAGAATATGGAATCGGTGGGTTCAGGAGGGTAATACGGAACGCCGTGCTGGATCCCAAAGGCCTCGTATCACTAGCAGTCGAGATGACAGGCATCTTATCCGCATGGCTGTCACTGATCATGCAGCCACGTATCTCGATCTCTGAGTCAAGACATGGGGACGTTTGCAAGACAACAACCATCTGCACGAATAGTTCGACGACATTTGCAGCAGCATGGACTATCAGCTCGGAGACCGTGGCTGCGGTTACCCTTGACGCTGTATCACAGACAGGAGCGCCTGCGATGGTGTACTCAACGACGAGCCTGGGTGCACGAATGGCAAAACGTCATTTTTTCGGATGTATCCAGGTTATGTTTACAGCATCGTGATGATCGCATCCGTATTTGGCGAAATCGCGGTGAACGCACATTGGAAGCGTGTATTCGTCATCGCCATACTGGCGCATCACCCGGCGTGATGGCACGGGGTGCCATTGGTCACACGTCTCGGTCACCTCTTGTTCGCAGTGACGGCACTTTGTACAGTGGAAGTTACATTTCAGATGTGTTACGACCCGTGGCTCTACCCTTCATTCGATCCCTGCGAAACCCTGCATTTCAGCAGGATAATGCACGACCGCATGTTGCAGGTCCTGTACGGGCCTTTCTGGATACAGAAAATGTTCGACTGCTGAACTGGCCACCAATTTCTCCAGATCTCTCACCAATTGGAAACGTCTCGTCAATGGTGGCCGAGCAACTGGTTCGTCACAATATGCCAGTCACTACTGTTGATGAACTGTGGTATTGTGTTGAAGCTGCATGGGCAGCTGTTCCTGTACATGCCATACAAGCTCTGTTTGACTCAATGCCCATGCGTATCAAGGCCGTTATTACGCCCAGAGGTGGTTGTTCTGGGTACTGATTTCTCAGAATCTATGAACCCAAATTGCGTGAAAATGTAATCACATGTCAGTTCTAGAATAATATATTTTTCCATTTAATACCCGTTTGTCATCTGCATTTCTTCTTGGTGTACCAATTTTAATGGCCAGTGGTGTAGTTCCGCAAGGGTAAGCAAAGAGATAGTCGATACCAAAGTTTGAAATACCAACGTAAATACCAGTGGCGTTTGCAGTTGGTTCCCAACTTGAGTTGACGCGGTGCCTTGGCAAAGATTTATTTGCGGACCCTTGTTTAATGGAGCCTTTTAGGTACTTTTACCTACTTTTAGCCTATACTTTCCATGTGTGAATTATTGACCATCACTTTTGAAGCACCTTAAATGCCGTCAGCATGTTTCATTGGCGCAGTTTCATTTTAAAGCTCTATGACTACGCGCTGTACAGTGATCGGACGCAGTTGCCGGCGTGGCAGGAACCTGTCACTGGTATTTCCTGCTGTGGGGGAGGGCGGAGCGGCTGAGGTCCCCGGGTTTCCGGGCGGCCACCGCGGCCACGGCCGGGCTAGCGTGACAGGCCGGAAGGCTGCGGCGCGGCGCGGCGCAACGCGACACGACGCCGGCCGGCCGGTCTGGCACCGGAAGCGGCGGCACGCACCGCGCAACACCCCGCGGCGTCGCACGCAGCTGCCACGGGCCACGCGCGCCACGCCGGCTGCGTCTGCTGCCAGCCAGCGGCTTAAAAGTCCGTAGAGCGGCTAACACACGAGCAACAGCGCTCCTTGCGGCAACCAACTGTAACTCGGCCGCTAGGTATGGATGTATGTAACATGGGTCTAAAATGTCGACTTTTGTTTTTGTTTCTCCACCACATACACTACTGGCCATTGAAATTACTACACCAAGAACAAATGCAGATGATAAACGGGTATTCATTGGACCTTAATACTAGAATTGACATGTGATTACATTTTAACGCAATTTGGGTGCATAGATTCTGAGAAATCAATATCCAGAACAACCACCTCTGGCCGTAATTACGGCCTTGATACGCCTGGGCAGTGAGTCAAACAAAGCTTCGATGGCGAGTACAGCTACAGATGCCCACGCAGCTTCAAGGCGATACCACAGTCCATCAAGAGTAGTAACTGGCGTATTGTGACGAGCCAGTTGCTCAGACACCATTGACCACACGTTTTCAATTGGTGAGAGATCTGGAGAATTTGCTCGCCAGGGCAGCAGTCGAGCATTTTCTGTATCCAGAAAGGCCCGTACAGGACCTGCAACATGCGGTCGTGCATTATCCTGCTGAAATGCAGGGTTTCGCAGGGATCGAATGAAGGGTAAAGCCAGGGTCGCAACGCATCTGAAATGTAACGTCCACTGTTTAAAGTGTAACCAATGACACCCCATTCCATCATGCCGGGTGATACGCCAGTATGGCGATGACGAATACACGCTTCCAATGTGCGTTCACCGCGATGTCACCAAACACGGATGCTACCATCATGATGCTGTAAACAGAACCAGGATTCATCCGAAAAAATTACGTTTTGCCATTCGTGCACCTAGGTTCATCGTTGAGTACACCATCGCTGGCGCTCCTGTCTGCGATGCTGTGTCAAGGGTAACCGCAGCCACGGTCTCCGAGCTGATAGTCCATGCTGCTGCAAACGTCGTCGAACTGTTCGTCCAGATGGTTCTTGTCTTGCAAATGTTCCCATGTGTTGACTCAGTGATCGAGACGTGGCTCCACTATCCGTTACAGCCATGCGGATAAGATGCCTGTCATCTCGACTGCTAGTGATACGAAGCCGTTGGGATCCAGCACGGCGTACCGTATTACCCTCCTGAACCCACCGATTCCATATTCTGCTAACAGTCACTGGATCTCGACCAACGCGGGCAGCAATGTCTCGGTACGATAAACCGCAATCGCGATAGGCTACAATCCGACTTGTATCAAAGTCGGAAACGTGATGGTACGCATTTCTCCTCATTACACGAGGCTTCACAACAATGTTTCACCAGGCCACGCCAGTCAACTGCTGTTTGTATATGAGAAATCGGTTGGAAACTTTCCTCATGTCAGCACGTTGTAAGTGTCGCCACCGGGGCCAACCTTGTGTGAATGCTCTGAAAAGCTAATCATTTGCACATCACAGCACCTTCTTCCTGTCGGTTAAATTTCACGTCTGTAGCACGTCATCTTCGTGGTGTAGACATTTTAATGGTCAGTAGTGTAGTTCTGTAGCATGTTAGAAATATTGTCTCCAAATTTCGTAGTTTAATTCGTGCTGCCATTATCTAATAGCCATCTTCTCTCAACCAATGATCAGTGCCAAGCCTCCTTTCCTACACGGCTCTATCCACGTTTGCGATATTTGATTGTTTCCTCGCATCAGAGAAGACGTCTGTAGAGTTCAGAAAGCTGTCAGTCCATTTACGATGCGATTAATTACGACTTGTTGAAGAAATACGTACACGGTGGAACACAAAACCCGAAGTGAAGCTTTAATGATCTCATTTAGAAGAGACACACAAAGACTTTGCTCATTTACTGTTATTCAAATTTCCTCTTGCGATGCTTGCCTGGCGTTCAATGGTAGTAACTCTGGAAGAGCTGGCACCCCTACGAGACTAGGACTGCACGCAGGTTGCTTCACTGAAAACCTATTGGAGAAGACTGATGATGTGGGTATTGTTAGTTCTAAGCTGCCAGTGACTAAAATTGCCAAATGGCCACTTCAGACGGATCAGGCTGGAAAGAAAAGAGCTACAAGAAGACCAAAAAGAGCAGATGTGTTGTTATGGAGTTTTTTCTGGCATAAACTCTAAAAAGCTCTTTTTTTATTTTTTTGCTTTCCCTCAACTTTCACTTTTCAGCGTATAAGGAACATCTTCTGCTGAACCATTGCAGATAAAATGATCAAATCTGATACAGACTTTGTACGTACTATACCACTACTTCCTGGGGTAAAAAATTTTTCAATGTGCCTTACTGTCAAATTTATTTAAAATTTCAGTAATTAAAAATTTCTGTGTATCACACACATATTTTTTTTTAATGTTGCGGGATATTAAATAAGTGGTACACAGATTTGTATACCTAATTACTAGGCATAACCCACCTCGTTTTGTAAGTGATAAGGTAATGCAACTTTGAGAAAATGTTCTTCGGGGGACAATATGTGCTCCAACTGTAGCCAACAACGTCCTGATCAAATTATTTGAATAAAAAAATGAATCCAGATTACACTCAATAACATAATGACAAGACATGTGAAATTTGGATCAGTTATCTTTCAATGGAGAGCTGCATCAAACCAGTCTCAGGACTGAAGACCACAACAACAACAACAACAACAGCATCTCTCAAACAGTAAAAGTTACATTAGCTTATGCGCAGCCGTGTATTTTCTCATGCATCGTCCATTAAGAGGAGCCCAACGAGTTAAAATCATGCTCGTCAGTTCCCAGTTTTGATTGAATCTTGAGACATGGACGGATCCTTATAATTGCTACTTTTTATGCGGTAAAGTTATTATTGTGATCGTTTTGTGGAACTTCATGATGCCTAGTGCATCTGCTCATGATTGTCACAGTTACGGCCTTCCAAGTAAAAAAAAAAAAAAAAAACACGAAGAATGTGCTATTAAAGGAACATATAAAGCAACTTAGCGTGCGACACCAAAGAACAATAGTGCAGTTACAAACTTTAGTTGCTAGTTTGAAAAAATAAAAGACTAC
The DNA here is from genome assembly GCF_023897955.1 of Schistocerca gregaria. Taxonomy (NCBI): domain Eukaryota; kingdom Metazoa; phylum Arthropoda; class Insecta; order Orthoptera; family Acrididae; genus Schistocerca; species Schistocerca gregaria. The sequence continues at coordinate 429,419,323 of NC_064922.1, forward strand.
GTAATTCAGTTTCTGGTGTGTTAAATGTGATAATGTAATAGATCTGTTGAAGGAGCTTTTGGAATTTCAAGCTAGGTATTAAGTACAACAATATTTTCAGCAAAGAAGAAAATTGCCTCAAACCCTAAATTTTTTCCTGCTAACGCATATTAACAAAAGTCTGGAAATTATCTCACCCAAGAAGACTTCACTGCAATTACTGACAAGTTCCTTGTTCATAAACAGTGACCTTCTTTGTACAGCTACTGAATCTGGGGAAGGAGAGCATTATGTGAAACATGAATCTGCACCTCAAATATGATTTTATCTGCAGAATAAATCTTTTACGTAAATCCAAACCTTTTGAGCAGACAAGTAGACAGGTCAAGCTGCAAGACATCTATCGTCCTCCCGAATGCGAGTCCAGTGTGCTAACGACTCGCTCGGTGGTTGTGGTTGGGGAAGAGGGAGGGATAAATAAATCTGAGGGGCTTACCATTTCCGGTACATACCTGACAACCAAGGAAAACCTCCCGAAAACCTTGGTCCGAGTCTGCCGAGGTGGCCGAGCGGTTCTAGGCGCTACAGTCTGGAACTGCGCGACCGCTACGGCGCAGGTTCGAATCGTGCCCCAGGCACGGATGTGTGAGATGTCCTTAGGTTAGTTAGGTTTAAGTAGTTCTGAGTTCTAGGGGACTGATGACCTCAGAAGTTAAGTCCCATAGTGCTCATAGCCATTTGAACATTTTTGAACCTTGGTTCGAACTGGAAGATTGAACTGCCTTAATTGACAAAAATCCCAGATAAAAATTTATATTTTGTGTATACGTTTTGTGCATGTCTGTTATGTACGTGCGTGTATGATGTTTTGTCGATGAATGATCCTGTTATAGCGAAAACTATATCACTCAGAGGAAGCAGGCATCGCCTGCAGGAGACAGGTGTGTCTATGTAAAGACAACCCGAAAGAGGTCATGTGTTATTTGCTTTTTTTTTTTAATTATTTGTTTCGCTCTACATTTTCTTTGTCTTGTTTCCTAGTCCTGCGCCTCAGACGTAAGTGATCGGGAGACTGAAGTGTGTGTCGTTAACGAAAGATTCTGAAGTGAGTGTGAGGTTAACGAAGAATTCTGTTGACGCTGTAAATCTTCGGAATTCTCCTGAAACTGGCGGAGAAGGACGCGTGGAATGTGTAAACAATCTCTCCTTAGTTCTCTCGTCCTGAAGCAGGTTGCGGTTGTGCGGTCGGAAACCTCAGCATGGCTTAATGTCGAGATACGTTTACCGTCCGGCTAGGTGTAGAATATAAAGGAGCTGTAGTCTGTCTCACCTTGGGAAGGCATTCCTGGTATACAAGTAATTCTCCACACGAGTGCTTCGAATGTTGTCGAGATCAAAAGCCACGAGATGCAGCAGAGCTTGACGCAATGAGACACTGCTGTACAAAACCTTGTTTTTTAGGTTATCGATTTGAGCTCCGGAGAAATTGCCATTTAGAACCAGCAGAGAATATGATCAAGTCGCTGCGATGAAAGTCAAACAGAAAAGCTGCAAGAATGGGTATCAAGGAATGAGTTAATCATTTTCAGATTTATAGTCGACTCTTTCTATTGTCTTCGCCTTTGTGAAGAGTTTATGACTGACCTAATTTGGGCGCCGCGTCTTCTTCATTAAATTATCCTCTCAGTTTAATAGGTCCTAATTATGAATTTTTGTCATATGAAAATAGGAGAAGAAAGTGAAAATTCTACAAAGACTCGAACATCTATTTTCCCTCTTCCGCCCAAGCCATCGCCATTTCCTTTAAATAAGCAAAAAGTTTCTATACTCACAGCATTACACGGCAACATCTCCGAAAGTCAGAAACACTTCTTAAGGAAAGCTCTATCTGGAATGTTTAAGTTCTGTATTTCTGTCAGTTCGCTGGTTGCAACTTTCACACTACACCTAATGTTTCAATCGTGGCAGCTTCCGGGTGTGGAAACGTACGGTAACTACTTAAAGTGATAGACGTGTGCTACTTATACAAACGAACTACTCGGCTGTTCACTTTAATGCTTGCAGAAAAGTGCTCGAATTGTCTGTTTATCCGAAACAGTCAATGACACAGAATTTTAAAACCTATACAGGTAGATTTTGAAGAGGTCTTGCGTACCAGGAGACGAAACGCAAGCAAAAAAACATATCTTAAGCGCAGAGCTATCGCAGCCCTTCGAAGACTGTGTTGTGACTGTGGTGCATCACATTCCTGACGTGGATGAATTGGTCTCAAACTAACATTAACACAAAATGACGACAACAGCAATTGTATGGCAGTGATAAGCTGTAAACCTTAAAACATAGTTTCTAATATCTGGTGCTGTCGCGCCATTTGTTTCGCAAATGTATTCCTTTATGCACACTACCTCTGATGCGAAAACCAAAGTCAATAACTGCTATAATATAATCACTAATACGAACTGCGTCGCGTCAGTTTACAACAGCTTGCACTCTCCGATGAGTTGTTGCTGCAGACAAGTATGCCTGTCTTCATAATACAAAAAGTAAAGATCAACTCCCAAACCTCCTTAATCTGTGACGCTCTACACTGAGGAGCCAAAGATACTGGTACACCTGCCTAATACCGCGTAGTGCCCCCGCGAGCACGCAGAAGTGCCGCAGCACGACGTGGCACATGGTTCAAATGGCTCTGAGCACTATGAGACTTAACATCTCAGGTCATCAGTACCCCAGAACTTAGAAATACTTAAACCTAACTAACCTAAGGACTTCACACACATCCATGCCCGAGGCAGGATTCGAACCTGCGACCGTAGCGGTCGCGAGGTTCCAGTCTGAAGCGTCTAGAACCGGTCGACCACGCCGGTAGGCGACGTGGCATGGACTACACTATTGTCTGAACTAGTACTGGAGGAAACTGACACCATGAACCCAGCAGGGCTGTCCATAAATCCGTAAGAATACGATAGCGTGAAGATCTCTTCTGAGCAGCTCGTTGCAAGACTTCCCAGTTGCGCTCGATATTATTCACGTCTGGGGAGTTTGGTGTTTAAACTCAGAAGAGTGCTCTCTAGCATTTCTGGGCGTGTAGGGTGTGGCAATGTCCTGCTGAAATTGCTCAAGTCCGTCGGGTTGCACAATGGACATAAAAGGATAAAGTAATCGGATAGGATGCTTACGAGAGTGTCACCTGTCAGAGTCATATCTAGACGTATCAGCGGTCCCGTATCACTCCAACTGCACACGTCCCACAATATTACAGAGCCTGCACCAGCTTGAACAATCGCTGCTGACATGCAGGGTCCATGGATTCATGAGGCTGTCTCCATACCCGTTCACGTCCATCCGCTCGATACAATTCGAAAAGAGAATTATCCGACCAAGCACCATGTTTCCAGTCATCAACAGTCCAATGTCGGTGTTGACAGGCCTAGGCGAGCCATAAAGCTTTGTCTTGTGCAGTCATCAAGGGTACACGAGTGGGCCTTTGGCTCCGAAAGCTCATATCAATGATATTTCGTTGAATAGTTCGCACGCTGACACTTGCTGATGACCCAGCATTGAAATCCGCAGCAATTTTCGGAAAGGTTGCACTTCTGTCATGCTGAACGGTTCTCTTCAGTCATTGTTGGTCCCGTTCCTGCAGGATCTTTTTCCGGCTGCAGCAATGTCGGAGATTTGATGTTTTATCTGATTCTTGATATTCACGGTACAATAGTGAAATGGTCCTACGGGAAAATCGCCACTTCGTTGCTACCTCGGAGATGTTGTGTTCCGTTGCTCGTGCGCCGACTATAACACCACGTTCAAACTCACTTAAATTTTCATAACCTACCATTGTAACAGCAGTAACTGTTCTAACAACTGCGCCAGACACTTGTCTTATACAGAGCGAAAATTTTAAGTTGACAAACCAGAATAACTAGAAAAATAAGCATTAAACGAAAAAATGTGTAGAATTCAAAGTTGATTATTTTCGAGGGGGACGTCTGCTGCTGCTAAAGTTAGCCCGCCACCCCAGCCACTTCGGGGTGGGGCGGGAGGCAACTTTAAAATTTCAAATGGGAACCCGCATTTTTTTATTTCAGAATCAGATTCTACATAAAAAACAACGTACATTTTGTCATAAACATTTGGTTTGATTCTCGGTAGTTGGTGCTGTAATTCAAGAAAATCCAGGTTCTCATTTTTGCGTGAAAAATGGTTGCGGATAAATAAAAGATACTTATTTACTTCGTAAATTTTGATTCGCTAAAACTAAAACTCTCCTTCTCTCCCCATAGGGTGGTATTTGAGAGAGAGGAATTAGAGTTTCACAAATGTTCACCCAAATATCAATTTTTTCCGCAGATTTGCATAAGTTTTGTTTGTTTCGTGGTCATGAAGCCACACAACTTTTAAATATTTATTTGAATTTCATTATTTTAATTTTATTTTAATTTTATTATTTATTTTGCTTATCCGCAACCATTTGCCACGCAAAAATGTTTAAACATGGATTTTCTTGAATTACAGGGCCAACTACCAAGAATCGAAACAAATGTTTAAGACAAAATGGACGTAGTTTTTTGTATAGAATCTGATTCTGCAGTAAAAAATGGGGGTTCCCATTTGGAATTTTAAAGCTGGCTCCTGCCCCACCCCCAGGGGGCTAATTATAACACCAGCATATATCCCCCTCGATAATAATCTACTTCATATTCTACACATTTTTTCGTGTAAAGTTTATTTTTCGAGTTGTTCTGGTTTGTCAATTTAAAATTTGCACTCTGTATAGACGTGGCCGACCGCAGCGACCTATTCTACCTGTTGACACATCTCTGTATTGGAAAACCATGCCTATACTAGTTTCTCTGGCGCTTCAGTGTACATTTACAGCAGACCGTTTTTAGTGGCACAGGGTCGTTTTTGCATTACTTCTTTGAGAGAGAAAGAGAGCCAGAGAATGGGTTAAAGAGGCGCAGCTGATGTGGAAACCGGACCGGACGACCCTGGCAGGAGGCGGGAAGGAAGGTGGCACAGTTACCTCTCCGTGACAGAAGGAGCAGCCGGCAGGCAGGAGCGTGGCGGCGTGCGCCTAGCGTACGCACAAAAACAGCGCGCAGGCCCGGCTGTCGCGCGACCGGAAGAGAGACGGGGGCGCCACGGCTCAAAAAGAGAACCACAGAGAAAGGAGCGAGCGGCGGCGGCCAGCGGCGTCCTTTGTCCCGTCTCCAGGCGTCGCGCGGCGTCGCACCCACCGCCGGCAAGAACTAAACCACGCACTGGGAAACCGTCAAGTTTCCTCGTAAACGTAAAGAAAACTTTAATCATTCACGCGAATGTAGCCAGATTCTAAATAATGTTAGAACCACGATGTACATTTTGTTACTACGCTGCTGAATCAAGTTACTCTGCTGTCTTTAAGTGAAGGGATCTTCGAGCCTTAAGAAAAAAATGGCCAAGTGCCATCGGGACTCGCGCACTGAGCGTTCCGTACAAACTTAATTATGTATGCAGAGGGTTTCTGTAAGAGCTTGTAAAAATTTAAGAGGACGTAGTAGATGCTTCACCGAACAATTTGAGGTGAAGAACCTGGGGTCGGAGAAGCCAGATTAAGGAGATAATAGGAATAAAATCACAGTAGGGCATACTTTTTTATTTTCATTAGTTACAGTTAAGTGCAAATACCATCACTGACACAACGAAGGTACCATTTGTACTGTATCTTATAAAATGTCCTAAAACTTGCAATGGTACTTGAATTACGTAACCATTACGGCACCTCACCTCAACCTCTCGATACCAGCAATATTCTACTGTGTTTCTGTAGAATAGTTAACATATATCTGTGACAACATTCAGATTTGATTTCATTAATGTAGAGGTACTTTGATACATTGCAATGATATTATTCTTATGTGTATTCTTTCTTTTGTCACTATGATCTTTGTCGTACTTGTAACTCTGATTCTTGGGCGCGTAAGCGGTTATTAGGGAGTCAAGTCTTGATCCTCATGTTGAAAAGACGCAAATTGTAGTCAGTTTATGAAATGTGAACATTAACAGTGAGGAAGGTATTTTCAAGTATGTTTTATATTGTGCAGTGATGTTGCAACAAAAGTAATAAAAAAAGAAGTGTAACTTAAATTCGGAGCGCTAATTACTTTTTTACATCATCATTTTCGTAACTTGCAAAAGTTAAATCTTCAAGAATGGTTTGTGAAGCGTATCTATAAAACTTTTGAATATCGCAGAATAACACCTAGGCCTCTTTGCATCCGAGCTTGGAAACATCACTACCTAGATTTTCGACGATTGAACCATGAGTTCACAACGAGACCAGCGTGGGAAACACGAAAAGGTGAGTGCCTAGTTTATCCATTATTTCATGAAATGACTTTATTAACTGTGCTCTTATGACACTTGCCACATAAAATAACTTCGTTGTTACCCGAAAATGCAATATTTAGCAGCGTGAGCAACACTACAATCGTAATTAATTTTTGACCTTTATTGTGGTAGCGTTATTAGAAACTGACACACTTAACAAATACCCTGCCGCGCGGGGTAGCCGTGTGGTCTAAGGCGCCTTGCCATATTTCACGTGGCATCTCCGTATCCACTGGAGTCTCACATTCAAGTGACTTTAGATATCCCCATAGGATATAATGAAGGTGATTCAGGTCAGTTCACCTCGTAGGCCGAGGAATATGACCTCCCCTTCCAATCCAGCGACCACGAAATTCTCCCTAGTAATCAGGCTCGGCTTTCTCGTTTCCTTGCAGGAAATAACGAATGTACATACAAATAAACAGCACAGTACGCATAAACCTGTACCATGTTAGTTGTAAGTAAGATAGCAAACAGTAATGCTAGTCCAAACAGTAGACAAGTTTACTTCCATATCTCATTAAGCTGGCTTCTGCGTCCTCAGGTTCCCTACCTCAAATTGTTCAGTGGAGCATTCTGCATGTCCCGTTACACTTATGCATCTCTTACGGAAACATTCTGTACATATATATAGTCCTTCTATCCTGGGAATGGAGAATCTTAACGATTTTTGCCTGTTACCGATATCGACACTGGCAATATATTGGTCCTGGGAATCCGAGACTCTATCAAAATCTCTACAGTAGCTACTCAGATTGACCTGGAAATATAAAAAGAAACGAGTAAGAGACTTCTGTTTATATATGTAGAAAAAGAAGGTTTATTTATTTACTTACTAAAACGTCACTAAAACTTACATTTTATGTTTGCGTGCAGTAATGTACAATGTCTATGATGCTTTTGACGGATGATTAATGCACTGTATGTTCAAATGGCAAAGGATATTTTTTATGTGATATAATTAGAATTTCACAGGTTTCAGATTTTTTTGCTTTACTTGTACTGTGAAACCTTGTTTCTTGCCGAATTTCATAATTCTAGGTCAACGGAGAAGTGCCCTATAGGTTTTGGCGAATTTCATTATTCTAGTTCAACGGGAAGTACACTTTACATACTGTTGAGTGAGTTTTCTGGTATCAAACTACGTGACATAAATGACCGAAACTTGTGATTGCATTGATTTACAAGCTTAAATATTTTACCATCAACGGACCATAGGCTTTATAGCATGTGAAATAAATATGAGCTTGATAGGCCTAACTGTTCCAGAGGAAACCGGTCATAACAGACGGAGAGACAGACACGCGGATAAAAAGAGACAAAAAATATTTTTTCATGTTATATAATTACAAATTAACAGCTTCCATATTTTTTATTTATCTTTACTGTAAAACCTTGCTTCTTGCCGATATTCATGATTCTAGGTCAACGGGAAGTACCCAACAGGTTTTGATGAGTGAGTTTGTCAGTATCAAAATATATGACATTAATAGCCATATCTTTTAATTATGTTGACTTTGAAGCTTAATTTTTTTCACCGTCAAGGAATCGTAGACTACAGTATGTGACATAAATTTTAACTTCATATACCAAACAGTTCCAGAGAAAAAGGGCTCTTAGAAGACAGACAGATAAACGGATAAAAAATGAAAAAAAAAACAGTTTTTTTCCGAGGATATATTTACAAATTAACAACTTCCGGATTTTTTCCTTTACTTGTACTGTGAAACCTTGCTTAGTACGAAATTTCATGTTTCTAGGCCTACGGGAAGCGTCCTGTAGGTTTAGATCAGTCAGTTTGCGAGTATCTAAATACGTGACATAAGTGGAAGTATCTGTTGACAGCACTGACTTAGAAATTTAAAATTTTTACACTGGCTAGAGACCATAGACCTTAACATGTGACATAAATTTGAACCTGATACGTCGACTCGTTACTGATAATAAGGTCTATAGTCGCACAGACAGACAAGCAGACAAGGAATCGAGCCTATAACTGTTCCGTTTTAACAGACTGAGGCACGGGACAGCCAAAACGTCCGGAGCGCCGGTAATGCCAACAAGTTGTCAACACTATGACAAGTGTCATGGTGCTAGAAATAAGTATGCCAGCAAATGTGTCATGGCTCGTAACTGCCCCTTTCCGTGTTTGCTGTCAATTCGACGATAGCTTACAGAATGTACCCTTCCACAGCACTGTGAACCCCCTCCCCCAGAAACATTATAGTAAGGGCGTTTATATTTTTACATATATAAATTTCCAAAGTTCTCGCATAACTATTCGAGACTCAAGTAGCTTGAAAGATAAGTCTACAAAATGGCAAGTAGTTCTAGTAATTACAAATCATATTTAGCGCAGGATGCTTTTCAATTACTTGCATGGGGGCGTACTCACGTGGAGCGGTTTGTGCCCGGCTGGCTGCTGAGAACATTCTGTCCAGGAGAAGTCGCATGTTCACTGGCGAGAAGAGAGGTAGGCTTACCGAAGGCGGCGGAAACGACAGAGAGAAGCAGCGAACGTTATGATGTTAACGAAACTATGAGAGTTTGTTGCTATTGTAGTTCTTAATCAACTGCATGAAACACATACCTTTCAAATCTTTGGATGACTGTTTTTCGAATGCTGTATTTCTCTGAGTTATATTTACTTCCAGGTTACGCTACAGTGATTTGCTGAGTACTATTGTAACCAATTTATTATTATTTTATATTAAACTTATTATGTATTTTATTGTTATTAAAATCTTAGACATCCATGGACCATTAAAATGTTTGTCATGACAAGCTACATTTGGGGGAGGGGGCTGGTGGGAGGGGACAGTATCGAAATGTGTACCCCTTTTCGGAAACCCCGTAGCCTTTATTGTCCAATGGAGATTCTGGCCTGTATTTTCTTCAACGTTTCTGAGAAGATATCTCCGCAATTTTGCATCTGTTTGGCTTGTTTTAAAGTACCTCCAGAAAGCGAACATTATTCCCGCACACACAGTAAAAGAAAGGTGAAACGGTCGTCAGTTACGAGCAGAGCAGACGGGCTGCATATTATAGAAAGTGGAGAAAATATTTGTCCGATTTCACATGCCTATGAATCAATATAGATACCTGACGTGAAGTTTAAGTAATGTATAGGACTATGAAGTTTAAATTTTCAAAAATCTGTATTTACTGGGATATATTTTTACAAGAACGCCCGTACAACTTTGAGATACTTTTTACAATTGCGTTTAGGATATAAGCATTCATTTACCATTCACAAATGTTAATTGTGTCCTGCACAGGACGTATGACAAACGTCCAGGCGATAGTACTCTGCATCGTCGCCGTCTCTGTTCGACGTACATTCGGTAGAGATAAGTGAGAGAACTAGCTGAACAGGGAGACTCCTACCGGCAACCACATGAGCCCGCAGCCTACAAGATTCTGACTCGACGCAACCAACCTTTTGGTCGCCCCAGTAATCCTCTCCAGCTGGACCGACCGACAGACAGATTGCTCCCCATGAGCTCACAAAGGAACTTCATCAACTCGAACTCGTGTCTATTTAAGAAAAAAAAATCGATCTCATTCGAAAATTCGGGTCATTATGCACATACTACCAGGTGTGGCCCTCTCAAACTACTGCTTTCAAACATTTACCCATGAAAGAAATGGCTTAGATAGCACTTGTATGATTGATTGTTCAATACCGTTCGTCAGTCTGGGATCCTCATCGGTTTGGATTAATAGCAAAAGAGAGAGAGAGAGAGAGAGAGAGAGAGAGAGAGAGAGAGAGAGAGAGAGAGAGAGATCCAACGAAGAGGACTCCCTTGGTAGGTGCAAAAGTGTTACGAAAATGCTCAATAAATTCCACTGGCAGATGCTATACATCAATGGCGTTGTAAAATGGTTCAAATGGCTCTGAGCACTATGGGACTTAACTTCTGAGATCATCAGTCCCCTAGAACTTAGAACTACTTAAACACACACATCCATGCCCGAGGTAGGATTCGAACCTGCGACCGTAGCGGTCGCGCGGTTCCAGACTGAAGCGCCTAGAACCACTCTGCCACTCAGGCCGGCAGTGGCGTTGTACTTTACGGAGAGGTCTACTGTTAAAATTCCAAGAGCGTACATTCAAAGATGAGACGGTCAACATACTGCTTTGTAAGTAGGCTGTTTAGGTTTTTATGTTGGTTACACCACGTAGCGCTCTGTATGAAAATCATGTCATGAACTGATATATATATTATGACTTTTGAACACTATTAAGGTAAATACATTGTTTGTTCGCGATCAAAATCTTTCATTTTGCTAACTATGCCTATCAGTAGTTAGTGCCTTCAGTAGCTAGAATCTTTCATTTAGCTGGCAGTATTGGCACTCGCTGTATTGCAGTAGTTTGAGTAACGAAGATTTTTGTGAGGAGAGTGATTCATGAAAGATACAGATTATTGTTCTTTTGCAGGGATTATTGAAAGTCAGATTCCGTTGCGCTACAAAAAAGAAATTAAAAAATGTGTGTCAGTTTAGTGATGATAAGAATAAGTAAAGAGAGAAATGTCTGAGTACGTCCAGTTTCGCTCAGCTGTTTGAAAATCAAATAACGTAAGAGGTTTTCCAGCACTGACATTTACAAATTTTTCTACTTTTCCCCTAAAATTTTGTATGTTTGTTTTTTGTGGTCTTTCGTCCGGAGACAGATTTCATAGAATCCTCCCACATACGTCTTGTGATATGATCGCGGCGGGAAAACCAGAGATATCCGACGTACTACCTTACTGACAGCCATAATTTCCCCTCACCATTCCCGAACGGAACAGCGAAGTGGGCAATGGTTGTGATAACAGAAGTACCCTCCACCACACACAGGAAGGCACTTTCCGGAGTATTGAGGTAGAAAGAAACCACCTAGCCAACAATGATACGCGTTATTTAGACTTTCATTAGAGCTTGGAACGTGGAGAGCTTCAAGTGTTTTCGTCTTAATCAACGTGAAAGGTCTCGTTTCGGAGCAACTCCTCCACATAGTTAGCTCTAAAAATTAGACTTCAGGTAGCACGGCAGGACGTCAGACGTGTAAGGGTGGAGCGTGAGCACTGTGCACACGCCTTCTGGGAACAGCGCAATCTCTTAGGGACACGGTTTGCCTCGCGTTGATAGGAGCACTAGAAATGTGTTGTCCGCGGGATAAAAATGCCGCTCCCCTGGGGCCGGGTGAGGCGGTCGCGTGAAACCGACGCGCGGCTGTGACGTCAGCAGGGTGCTCGCCCCTGCGCCGCGTCAGACGGGGGCTGGACAGCCACTCCCGCTAATCAGCCGCCGGCCGGGACACGTTGTCCCGCCACGAGCAGCGGCGCGCGCGATGCGGGCCGCCCAGGACTACATCTGCATCCACATGCGCACTCTGCTAGCCACCGCGCGGTGCTTGGCCGAGGGAACCATGCACCCCTACTAGTAATTACCTTTCCAGCTCAACTCGCAGACAGAGCGAGGGAAAAGCTACTGTCTGTTTGCCTCAGTATGAGCTCTAAATTATCGTGTCTTATCTTCGTGATCCTTACGCGAAATGTACTTTGGCGTCAGTAGGACCGTTCTACAGTCACCTTCAAACGCCGCTTCTCTAAATTTTCTCAATAGTACTCCCCGCCTTCCCTCCAGGGATTCCCAGTTGAATTCCCGAAGCATCTGCACAATACTTCCCTGATGATCGAACCTTCCGGTAACAATCCATCAGCCCGCCTCCCAATTGCCTCGATGTCTTCCTTCAATCCGATCTGGTGCGGATCCCAGACACCCGAGCAGCACTCAAGATAGGTCGCACTGGCGTACTATGCGTGGCCTCCTTTGCAGATGAACCACGCTTTCCTAAAATTCTCCCAATAAGCCGAAATCGACCATTCGCCTTCCCTACCATAAACCTGACATGCTCGTTCCACTTCATATCGCTTTGCAACGTTACGCCCAGATATTTAAAAGACGTGACTGTGTCAAACAGGAAACTACTGATGCTGCGACCGAACATTACAGCTTTGTTTTACCCACTCACCCGCACTGACTTACACTTCACAAACTACACTACTAGCCATTAAAATTGCTATACCAAGAAGAAATGAAAATGATAAACAGGTATTCATTACACAAATATATTATGCTAGAACTGACATGTAATTACATTTTCACCAAATTTGGGTGCATAGATCCTGAAAAATCAGTACCCAGAACAACAACCTCTGGCCGTTATAACGGCATTGATACGCCTGGTCATTGAGTCGAAAAGAGCTCGGATGGCGTGTACAGGTACAGTTCCCCATGCAGTTTCAACACGATACCACAGTTCATCAACATTAGTGACTGGCGTATTGTGACGAGCCAGTTGCTCAGCCTCCATTGACCAGACGCTTTCAGTTGGTGAGAGATCTGGAGACTGTGGTGGCCAGGGCAGCAGTCGAACATGTTCTGTATCCAGAAAGGCCCGTACAGGACCTGCAACACGCGGTCGTGCATTATCCTGCTGAAATGTAGGGTTTCGCAAGGATCGAATGAAGGGTAGAGCCACGGGTCGTAACACATCTGAAATGTAACGTCCACTGTTGAAAGTGCCGTCAATGCGAACAAGAGGTGACCGAGACGTGTAACCAATGGCACCCCATACCACCACGCCGGGTGATACGCCAGTATGGCGATGACGAATACACGCTTCCAATGTGCGTTCGCCGCGATGTCGCCAAACACCGATTTGACCGTCATGATGCTGTAAACAGAACCTGGATTCGTCCGAAAAAATGACGTTTTCCCATTCGTGCACCCAGGTTCGTCGTTGAGTACACCATCGCAGGCTCTCCTGTCTGTGATGGAGCGTCAAGGGTAATTACAGCCATGGTCTGCAAGTTGTTTGTCCATGTTGCTGCAAACGTCGTCGAACTGTTCGTCCAGATGGTTGTTGTCTTGCAAACGTCCCCATCTGTTGACTCAGGGATCGAGATGTGGCTGCACGATCCGTTACAGCCATGCTGATAAGATGCCTGTCATCTCGACTGCTAGTAATACGAGGCCGTTGGGATCTAGCACGGCGTTCCGTATCACCCTCCTGAACCCATCAATTCCATATTCTGCTAACAGCCATTGGATCTCGACCAACGCGAGCAGCAATGTCGCGATACGATAAACCGCAATCGCGATAGGCTACAATCCGACTTTTATCAAAGTCGGAAACGTGATGGTACGCACTTGTCCTCCTTACACAAGGCATGACAATAACGTTTCACCAGGCAACGCCGGTCAACTGCTGTTTGTGTATGAGCAATCGGTTGGAAACTTTTCTCATGTCAGCACGTTGTAGGTGTCGCCACCGGCGCCAACCTTGTGTGAATGCTCTGAAAAGCTAATCACTTGCATATCACAGCATCTTCTTCCTGTCGGTTAAATTTCACGTCTGAAGCAAATTCATCCTTGTGGTGTAGCAATTTTATTGGCCAGTAGTGTATAAATTTCGCCTAAGTCATTTTCTATCATTCTACAGTTACCCATCTTAGACACCTTCCCGTACACAACAGCGTCACCAGTAAACAACCGCAGATTGCTGCCCACCCCGCCCACCTGACCATTTATCTGCACAGAGAATAATAGCAATGAAACATGGTTCCATCACTTTGAACCGGAAACAAAACGGCAATCTACGGAATGGCACCATACCACCTCTCTTCCAAATAAAAAATTCAAAGCTGTACCCTCAGCCGGTAAAGTCACGAAAATGGAAATAAGCGTTTGGTGTCATTGGCCGTGAGGCCCCTTGCGTGGCAGGTGCGGCCGCCGTGGTGCAGGTCTTATTACATTCGACGCCACATTGGGCGACCTGCGCGCCGGATGGGGATGAAATGATGACGAAGACAACACAAAACCCAGTCCCTGAGCGGAGAAAATCCCCGACCCAGCCGGGAATCGAACCCGGGCACGTAGGATGGCAATTCATCACGCTGACCACTTAGTTACCGGGGCGGACGGTAAAGTCATGAAGACGGTCTTCTGGGGCTCTGAAGAGGTTATTCTGTTTGACCTCTTCCCTCACGGTGCAACGATCAACTATGAAGTGTACTGTGCAGTCCTCAGAAAGTTGAAGAAACGACTTCCGCGTGTTCGTCTCCACAAAGATGCAAACGAACTTTTCCATCTCCGTGACAAAGCAAGGCCTCACACCAGTCTGTTAGCTCTTCCTCGTCCATCCTACAGCCCGGATCTCGCACCTTCCGACTTCCACCTGTTCGGCCCACCGAAGCGTGCGCTCCACAGCACGCAGAGTGTGGATGAGGAGGAGGTTACTGATGCAGCAGGACGTTGGCTCTGGCGTCGTCCAGTAGCGCGGTAGCACGTGGGTATACAGGCCCTTCCACTAAGGAGGCGTCACGCCGTCTCATTGGAAGCAGGTTATGGTGAAAAATACGGCTTTATAGTCAAAAGACAGGTTCATTATATGGCTATCGGAATCCTTAGTAAAACCAACCTCTTTCAGAAGGAAGTGTTGCTTCACTTTTTGAACGCTCCTTGTAATTAAATATCGGTTAGGTACTGAACATCTACATCTACATCTACCTGATTACTCCGCTATTCGCAATAAAGTGCCTGGCAGAGGGTTCAATGAACCACCTTCATGCTATCTCTCTACCGCTCCACTCTCGAATGGCACGCGGGAAAAACGAGCACTTTAATTTTTCTGTGCGAGCTCTGATTTCTCTTATTTTATCGTGATGATCATTTCTCCCTATGTAGGTAGGTGCCAACAGAATGTTTTCGGAATCGGAGGAGAAAACTGGTGATTGAAATTTCATGAGAAGATCCCGTCGCAACGAAAAACGCCTTTGTTTTAATGATTGCCACTCGAATTCACGTATCATATGTGTGACACTCTTCTCGATAATACAAAACGAGCTGCCCTTCTTTGTACTTTTTCGATGTCATCCATCAGTCCCACCTGACGCGGATCCCACACCGCACAGCAATACTCTAAAATAGGGCGGACAACCTTAGTGTAAGCAGTTTCTTTGGTAGACCTGTTGCACCTTCTCCATAAAACATGCTAAATTTCGTACTGATACTTATAAAGTGATACATGGGACAATGCTACAGAAGAATGCTGAAGATTAGATGGGTAGATCACATAACTAATGAGGAAGTACTGAATAGGATTGGGGAGAAGAGGAATTTGTAGCACAACTTGACTAGAAGGCGAGATCAGTTAGTAGGACATGTTCTGAGGCATCAAGGGATCACTAATTTAGTATTGGAGGGCAGCGTGGAGGGTAAAAATCGTAGAGGGAGACCAAGAGATGAATACACTAAGCAGATTCAGAAGGATGTAGGTTGCAGTAGGTACTGGGAGATGAAGAAGCTTGCACAGGATAGAGTAGCATGGAGAGCTGCATCAAACCAGTCTTAGGACTGAAGACAATAACAACAACAACAACAACATATGGGACAAGTAAAATGAAGATGACACAGACCGAAAAAAGTATGGAACCTGTTTATTATTTCAAAATTAATCACTGTAACTTTTGATACATTTATGACTTCATGGAAAAATGTCTGTGGTTGCCTACGGAACCATGATTGTACCCAGGTGTGGACGTCTTCGTCCGAAGTAAATCGACGGCCATGAAGGTCTTTGTTCAGCACTCAAAAAATATGGAGGTCGTATGCGACAGAGATAGGGACTGTATTGAGAATGTGTAAGGGCTTGCCAGTGAACCTTTTGCAGCGTTCTCTAAACAACCTTAGCAACAAGTGGGCAGTGCGCAAAAACTGAAGCGCGCCATCAGTTCCAAACAACCAGGGATGTTGACGGACGACATCATTCTTTTCCAGAATACTGCCAGCCCACATGTTGTCACGGTTGTTTCGAATAGGCTGAAAAAATTTCGCTGGTAAGCCCTTACATATTCTTCATGTAATCCCGACCAATGCCCATGTGATTTCCATATTTCTTTAACCCTGAAGAAACAAACTCGTGGCCGTCGGTTTGCTTCGGATGAAAATGTGCTCTCCTGGGTACAATCATGGTTCCGCAGGCAACCGCAAACATTTTTCCATGAAGGCATTGAGCGTCTTTCTCACTGTGGGATAAACGAATTAACAGTTAGAGCGATTACTTTTGAAATAATAAACAATTTACTTGCTTTTTTCCAACTGCTTCGTTTCCATTTGACTGTATCTTATACTTTCCATTTCTGTCGCTGTATCACAGTGTTTCAACAAAGCGAGGTTATTATTAAAGAAGATTCCTCAAAGCTTCTAATGTCAGTTCCTAACAATTCCTCTGCCACAACTGTAATTTCTCCGTAAATAAAAACGTTGAAGATCTCCTGCCGCACCAGGTCTGCAAATGTCGACTTTTGATTTCTAGTAGAGTTACAGAAAGAAATAAATTGTAGACAGATGTTGTGAACGGGGACAAGAAAATTCTGCGAAAATGAGCTTACGTTTTGTGCTAAGTTGTGTGTAAAAAGCTCCTATACTTAAAGTGTGGCTACCGCTCAGTCATGCTCAAACCACGTTCTTTCATGGGATGACCATTAATCTTTGAAAAAGAAATTGTGCTGTATTTATATGAAATTCACAGCATCCGCAGCCCTTGAACCCTCCCCCACCCAACAGATAGACAGTATCCTCCCCCTTTCTTCTCCCGTATTCTCGATTTCTGTCACTGACCCTTCCGCAACATGTTAATTGGGAGCAACACTGGTAAAGCATGCTCGTGTTTGCAGCCATAATAGACGCACATTAAGTTAATTACCTGTTTGCGTGTTCCGTGGATTATAAATACGACTTCTCGCTAAGACATGGAACGAGTCATTTTTATGATTATATCACACTTTCTTGATGAAAAATATGGCAACATGCTTGCCACTTACATTATTGTCTTAAGCTACTCTTTTTTTATACAATGATTTATACTCAGCTATGTTTCCTATATCTTTCCCTCCATCCACCCCACTCTCTCTCCCCTCCCTCTCTCTCTCTCTCTCTCTCTCTCTCTCTCTTCAGCACATACACACCATGATATTACACTTTCCGAAATTCTTCAATGGAGTGGGAGTTGTCAAGCAGATTCAGTTTGCATTTGAACTTATTTTTATCATCCACTGGATTCTTCATATAACCGAGTAGGAGGTCAAAGACTTTTATGGCTGAAAATCACAATTTTTCCGTGCCACACTAAGGCTGAGTGATAGTGTAAATCACTTCTTCCTGTAGTGCGTCCGTCATCAGTCATTTGGCTGCCACATCTGGATTAAGTCCTCCTCTAAACTTTTCCGTACACTATCACCTTCAACAATATTTATCTATGTTTAGTGTTGCCAGATTTGCTAGGAATGTGCGGACTTTAGGGGTGTTACGACCAGTCCAGCGTAAGTCTTAAGTGTGACACCAAACGTCCCTACTTTTGAGCACTCCTCACAATTCGATTCACTTCAAAATTGTTAAGTACATGAAGATTCTGAAATGCGTTTCTGAACACATAGCTGGCGGAACCAAGAAAGTTCTAACACGATGCGCCAGGACGTTTTAGAGCTTAGTACTGATTTATTTTAATCGCCTCTCCCGATTTCCTGTCAATTGGTTCTCGCAACAAAATTTACCCGCGATACTTACAAACTAAGTTACAAACCATGACAAACCCAAGGACAAATACAAACATCCATTGCCGTAGTTTCGAACCTATGAACTCCAGCATCGTGATGCATTAGCCCACTTGGCCACCAGAGGCCGGCGAGTCCATGATTTCTTGATACACACCGACAGTATTATTAATTAATAGAACAGTACTTCTGAATGTAGTTGCTAAAAGGAAGAAAATCGTTTGAAGTTATGTCGACAAGGAGTACGTTAGAGATGGAGCACAAGCTCGTAATGTTTTGTAAGGATGCGTAAGAAATTCGGCCGTGCTCCGTCAGAGTAATCATCCGGGCTTTTGCCTGGAGAGTTTTAGGGAAATCACGGAAAATCTAAATCAGGATGGACGGACGCGGATACGAACCTACATTCTCCAGCTCGGTGGGTGCAGTTGCAGCGGTGTACTAAATTTGGTCTTAACACATTAAAAGGAAATACTTACCGTAAAACCACAAACTATATGACACCCACATTCTCTGACAAGCTCTGGTGGTCAAGCTAAAGTTTCGGAAAAAAGTCCGGGAGGTTGCGGCACGGATTCCATGTGCAATCTGCGTTAACTACAAGTTTCTACATGTTTACAGGATTGAGTGTGAGTTT
This sequence comes from Schistocerca gregaria, assembly GCF_023897955.1. NCBI lineage: Eukaryota > Metazoa > Arthropoda > Insecta > Orthoptera > Acrididae > Schistocerca > Schistocerca gregaria. The sequence goes on from NC_064922.1 coordinate 429,437,917, forward strand.
TTCGTGTGTTAACGACTACACTATATTCAGTGTCCGGAGAAAACTCGTAAGTTTGTTTGTTCATCTCAATGATCAACTAAAAAGTGCGGTCATTCAAAATTTGAACTGTTTGTTCATTCAGTTTTTGAGACCGTTTATATGAAAAATTGTTCATACCATCTACGAAATCATTGCAATTGAACCGGCTTCTACAAACACTGACAAGTCTGAACGACAGATCGGAACCAACAATGGACAGTCCGCTGCAATCACCACCCTCGTCGATGAATAGGCTTCTGTTTCAACGGCGAGCTGATGGTAAGCATGAGAATGACCTCTACGTAGTTGTGAAACACTGGGGAATCACACCCTGGGCTCAGGCTTTCCGCTCCCTTCGAGACAGGTGAAACACCGAGATCAGTCTTGACCAAAGTAGGAAAATTCTGAGGGTGGCGAAATCCTACTGATGATGTACGGTTTAAGGCACACCAAATTGATCGCCGTTTGGGTCCACCTCAGTGGAACAGGTGACGACTGCCATAATTATTGCAGCAGTAGAGGCATAGATGGACTCGGCGAGATGGAATCAGGATGGAACTTTTCCAGCACGGCGGCAGCGGCGGCGCTGTTTGAAATCACCGGCGCACGCGCAGTAGGTTGTACGTGGTATGGGGTGCGGTGCGTTGCCCGGGTAATCAAGGGCCACGTGCGCCAGCTATTCCAGGAGCGGGGCGCGCTCTCCATATCGCCGCAGGCGACGCCACCCTAATCTCTGCTATAACTGGAAACTCGAGAGCCGCTCTGGCGTGCGGCGCGCGCCGCCGTTCGACACGTGGGTGGCAACGTACAGGGCAGCGCTCGGAATGCAGACAGATTTCATTTTAATCACAAGTCAATTACGGCACGTGCACGCGACGCAAAGATTAGCTTTGTTTATTACTTTAAACTGTACAAATTCTTCTGAACATTTTTACGTGATGTTTTTGGTAGAAAAAGTTTCTATGTAGTTATATCGCTTTTGTGTGTGTAACTTCGTTCTTACGTTTCGTCTTCACTATATTCTACGACAGATTTAGCAGATAATATTTCTGAAAGTATTAACTGCAGAAATAACTTAATTGTGTTATTAGTACAGGGGTTGGACAGAAATATGGAAATACCACAAACACAACACATTACCATGCCTATATGGCGTAGGAAACCGGTTAGCTTTCAGATTAACTTCCAGCCGTCTCATAATGGATAAACACAGGTGTGTACGGTTTTAAAAGGAACCTTGCTGCATTCTTCCTGCGAAGTAGGGACAATTTCAGACAATCATGATGGGGGTGGTTAACGATCACGTACCCATTTCTCAAAAGCAGACCACAAATACTCAGTAATACTGAGACTTGGTGACGCTGGGTGACAGAGGAAGTGTAAAAATTGATCCTCGTGCTCACAAAACCAGTCGTGCACGATTCGAGCTTTATCAATGCGAGCCCTGTCGTCTGCAAACACAATAACGATTGGGGAGCGTTGTACCCTGGACCTGATCAACCAAAACGTTCACATAATCATTGGCTGTAAACCGACGTTGCAGAGTAACCATGGTGTCCATGGCTGCCCGATTCATCTTCGTACACCCGCCATGTTTCAATCTTCAGAAGGTGTAAAAAGTGTGCAACAAGGCTCAACCGACCAAATTACTTTCTTCCATTGCTCCAAAAACCAGGTTTTATGACTTCGGCACCAAGATTTCCTCCCTTCGTGTAGTTTGTGAGCTGACAAGCTTCACGAGTGTGACATTCAGTTCTGCTGTGACTATTGTAGCTGTCCTTTGGTAGCCGGCCGTTGTGACCTAGAGGTCCTAGGCGCTACAGTCTGGAACCGCGCGACCGCTACGGTCGCAGGTTCGAATCCTTCCTCGGGCATGGATGTGTGTGACGTCCTTAGGTTAGTTAGGTTTAAGTAGTTCTAAGTTCTAGGGGACTGATTACCTCAGATGTTAAGTCCCAAAGTGCTTAGAACCATTTGAACCATTTGTCTTTTGTGACAATCTTTTTCGATGACCAAGTGCCACGATCACTCAACACATACTTTCGTCCGCGTTGTGACTTGGCGCATGATGTGTTTCCGCTTCCCCTTTATGCGGTATATACTAGTAACTTCGATACGGTGTCTTCTGAGACAGCAAAAAAGTGTCTGTCTTGGTTATAGAAGCACCTACTATACGAGAACAAACAATATACCCACGTACTACACAGAAAACCATTCGGAGGCCGTACTAAGGGCATTACACAAGTGCCGTTCGGGGTCAAATGAAAAGCGAAACTTGGAGACTTGGCAAGAGTCTGCATTTATATTCAAGCATGCATTTCTCGCGGTGTTTCCATATTTTTGACCAACAACTATAATATCTTCTGAGTTCTTTGGCATAATCATATACCTCTTCAGATTCATTCAGTATTTAACATTGCTATTCCTCCGCTGGAATGCTGTTCAAGACTCCACTGATGTCCACGGATGTTCAGTCATCCAAGACCATTACTGGAATCCTGAAGAAGATACCAGCAGAGTGATCGAAACGTCGTCGAGGGAAGAAGTTTGAATACGAATATTACGCTGTCAAACGACTCAAAAGATATTTCCATCAAAGACAACAGCCATGATACCTTTTCCCTGTGTATGTGTTCGACACCTCCTCCTCCCCCTCTATCTGTCCACCTTATGCTTCCACCTCTATCTGTCTATCCCCTCCTCCTCACTGTCTCTGTCTATTCATCTCCTCCTTCCTGTGTCTTCGTCCATTTCTCCATTCCTCTCTCTTGCCATATCTTTCTCTCCCTCCCTCTGACCACATTCTTCTCCCCTGTTCTCTTTCCAGCTCTGCCTCCTCTCGTGATTTTCTACTTGCCCAATCCCCTCTGCATCTTCCATTTGCTTTCTACATCTGTCCCTCCCATTCTCTTTCTGTCAATTTCCTCCTCCCTCTCACTCTCTCCATCCCCTTCTTTACCCATCTCAACTTAACTCTAGTCTTGCTCATCAGCGCATGTATCCCCTCAAAAACAGATCAATAAAACAGGCCAAAACCACTCCCGCAACATGACTATCATGCTGGGCAGGCTGCCCATCAGGGGCTTGAAAATCATTCATTTGCCCCTAATGTACAGCTCGCCATGCAAAGCAGATCAGTAAAGTAGACTGATACTACTCAAACCCAACATGTCCGTCATGCATAGTAGCACACATGTCACGGATCCAGAAAACCTTTTCTTGCCTGTAACACTGAGGCTGCCACACAGTCCAGGCTTATAATGGCAGGCTGATACTGTTCCCACCCAACATGTCAGTCTTGCAGGGCAGCCTGAATGCCAGAGGCTGGAATCGTACTTTTTCTGTAGCTCCTGTTAGAGATACAAGATTATAAACCACACAGTGCCGATACTCATGAGGTGTGCTGTTTTTGTGCCAAAATTTGGTTGAAATCGATCCTGCGATTTGAGATGAGATCCTGGACGTACTCACATACATTGAATACACACGTACACTCTACTTTATAAATATATAATAAATTATATGGTGGTCTGCACCACGAATATTTTATTCATTTCCTAGTGCAATTCAGTAACTAATTTTCTTCAAAAGAACATGAAATAAACTGAACTGTAGCCTCTACACAGGTGAGCCAAAACTTAGATCAACAGCATCAGCGATTCTGCACGACACTGATTCTAAAAGTTCTTAGTATGTTTCTGGATGCATGTGGCACCAGATAGGTCACAAAATTCCCGCCGGCCGCTGTGGTCGAGCGGTTCTAGGCGCTTCAGTCGGATACCGCGCGACTGCTGCGGTCACAGTTTCGAATCCTGCCTCGGGCATGAATGTGTGTGATGTCCTTATGTTAAGTTAGTTTTAAATAGTTCTAAGTAGTTCTAAGGGACTGATGGCATCAGATGTTAAGTCCCATAATGCTCAGAGCCATTTGAACCATTTTTGAACAAAAGCCCCATAAATTATGGGCAGGTTGTTTGTGGGTGCGAAACTTGCGCCCTATAGCATCCCAGACGTGTCCGTAGGGCTCAGATCAACAGAATTCGTGGCCAATGCATTAACTTAAGTTCACTATCATGCTCTTAAAACTGTTGTACCACACTTCCGGTCTTGTGACTTGGACATTTATCCTTTGGAAAGATGCTGTCACTGTCAGGGAGTAGACCAAGCTGGTACGCAATGCTGTGTCCGTAGTTGCCGTGATGACTATGTTCGCTACCTTAGGTTCCATGGAAGCTCAGGTGAATGTCCCAGACAGAATCTTACTGATCACACCAACCTGCATCCCTGGTGCAGTGCAGGGTTTGAGCAGCCAATGCGTGACGGCATATCTGAATACAACCAGCGACCTGGTGTAACCTGATCCATCCGACCAGGCAACAAGTTTCCATTGATCCACGGTCCAATCTAGATCATCCATTACCACTACAATCGAAACTGATGATTTCGTCAGATCAGCGTGAAAACACGTAGGGGTCGTCTACTGCAGATGTTCTATCAGTTCTTTCTCCGTCGTGGTATCCTCTGTAAGTCTTTCATTGTTAGTTATAGTACGTTTCGTAAAGTATTTCCGATTTATTCTATTTCAGCAGAGGAGAGATTTCTCTGAACTTACTCAACAATGTGTTTTTCGGCAATGAGACCTTAAAAACAGGGAATCGTTACACTAGCACACTCTTTAATAATGGAACAAATGATAATATATTTTTTTTATATATATTTATATCTTTATTTCTTAAATGAAAATATCCTGGTGAAGTAGTGAATGTTCGTGTCAATGTAAAGCACTTCATTGTAGTTCACTCTAATAACAACACTGTGTTTAATAAATAGTAGCCGGCCGGATGGCGGAGCGGTTCTAGCCGCTACAGTCTGGAACCACGCGACCGCTACGGTCGCAGGTTCGAATCCTGCCTCAGGCATGAATGTGTGTGATGTCTTTAGGTTATTTAGGTTTAAGCAGTTCTAAGTTTTAGGGGACTGATGACCTCAGAAGTTAAGTCCCATAGTGCTCACAGCCATTTGAGCCATTTTTGAACCAATAAATAGTATAATTTTAAAATCTACGTAATTGATCCCTCGAATAATTCAAACATTGTTAAAATAGTACCCCAGATCATAACTTAAAACCGTTTTGTAGGGGTATCAGGTTTCAAATTATGCAAATCAGTGTCGTAAGTCGATAGTATTTTCGGCAACGACTCGCGACATTACGAGACCAGTTTGTAACAACGGAGAAAACCGAGTGAGGTGGCGCAGTGATTAACACAATGGACTCGCATTCGAGAGGACGACGGTTCAAACCCGCTTCCGGCCATCCTGATTTAAGTTTCCTGTGATTTCCCTAAACCGCTTCAGGCTAATGACAAGGTGGTTACATTGAAAGGACACATCCTTCCCTAATCCGATAGAACCGATGAGTCCGCTGCTCTGTCTCCTTCCCCAAATAAACCAACCAGCAACCAATGGCGAACAATGGCAAGAGACAGAAAGCTAATCTTATGTTCCGATTTCTGATAATGACCGAGACACGTTTTTCATGTTCGCTTTGGTACATGGTTGGCTCGTGCTTGGTGCAGATTACGCAACTGATTCAACTAAAGATAGCGTTGTTCCTCCTGACAAAAAAATTTATGAATGCAAGACAAATCTTCAATTGTCGTATTGACGTCACACGGCCTGACAGTCAGGTGAATACCCAGCATTGCATTAGTCCCACCCCAAGGCGACAGTGACCGTAACTTCATGGGGTCTTTGCATTTCCAGAGCGCCTTCTGTATTTATAGCGTCGAAGCACGGTATAAATGCGGCGTAGCATGCAACGTACATAAATATTCTCATTCATAAACTCTCTCTCTCTCTCTCTCTCTCTCTCTCTCTCTCTCTCTCTCTGAGTTCTGTAGTCTCCATAACGTGACCACATTGCTCATCTGAGCACGTTCCGCCGCGGATCGTAGCAATAAGGCGACTGCAATTATGCAACCCGCATATCAAACTCTGGCAAAGCTTCGCGTCTCGCTTACGTCCTTTTACTTCGTTTTAGATACAGCGTTTTCGCGTGAGCGTATTTTGCTACCAAGTTTTCAATATTCAACACTGTTTAGAGCTCCCACTCTCATTTCGGCGTACGTTTGTGGCTACATAAAGAAGATGAGTCTATCGCGGTAATTCTGTGAAATTTTCTCGTAATCTTTTACTGGTAGTTTCGTACAAATGCTGTCTTGTTGTTGCAGCAAGGGAATGAATCGCAGCCGAAACTAATATCTCACTGTCGATAATTTGTCATATTAGTCCATTTCCATTGCCATTTTTAAATCCCTTCTTTTTAACACAAAGAGGGCTGTTTGACTCTTACTCCTCGACTTTCTCTCGCATTCTGGACAACGTATAAAGTGATGAAACTGTGCAGGTGCCACTAGAAAATAAAATTTCATAGTTACAATCACTGTATGGTGTTTTTGCATTAACATATGTACGAAACTGTGTCTCACGTTACTTACAGTAATCCTAAATCGATGTAACTGTTAACATAACCACCAATAGACTATTGTATCTTCCGCCTTCGTGTAATTAGAAGAAACTTCAGCCTCTTGGATGAAAGATGGTTTGATATTGTTAGTTTGGACAAAATACGCATTCTACCATAATGTCTTTTCATGGCACACTCAGTATCCCAAGTAAAACGTATTTTAATATTCGACTATGTGCTTGTAAATAATTTTAGCTTATGGATGCTCTTCCATCTTTTGTCAGGGGAAAAGCTTTTTTCATTAATTAAATAACTTCCTCTAACTGCATGTTACTGCCAACGTAGGGTATAAAGAGGCGCCTTAGTGATTACGTCTTTTTTGCTGTTGAGCCACTGATCACAGGTATTGATGATAACCCCTGCTATGCGACAGCGAGTGAGCTCTGTCATAGGGCAAGTGTTGGTAAAATGTAACGAACACATCAACTTTTAAGGGACGAAGAGAATGAAATTTTTATAGCGGGACGGTAACGGGATTCGTTATTGGTAGTTGCGTTTGGTCAGGGTGGACATCATATGACATTCGTTCAAGTTTGTCGTTGATTCTTTCATTCAGTTATTATTATTATTGTTATTACAGAGGGCAGCCAGCCCGCTGACCACACACGCTGAGCTATCGTACCGGCAATTACGCTATCCAGCCGTGAATCGTGACTGCCTTCGAGCATTTTCCAGCGAAAGGCACAGGTTCCGGATTCGAATTCCTGTCCGGCACTCAGTTTAAACTTGTCAGGAAGTTTCAAACACTCCCTGTTTGTATTCATCTGATAAAAATGTAGGGAACTTTCTCCATGAAGCCTGCAAACTCTCATGACACCATATACAGTAGCTCTAAAATATCTAAAACTGTTTTCGCGGATGAACTAACTGTAAGTTCTATCGTGAGGCTTAATCCATCATATCGCAGACGTACTGCTGGTTCAGAAAGCTTCCTGAGATATTGTGGCATAGGGGGGATAGCAAACAGAACGCCAGAACATTACAGAAAAGTCAGGAATTAATATCCGGAAACGAGATGTTGAAAGTTACTTGGTACATTGCAGCTTTCATATTTCGATTTGCTATTTCTTGTACTAATCATCGTTGGGTTACTGAAAGGATGCTATTTTGAAGCTAGTATCGATTGCGAATGGCTTATTTGCCTGAGGGGTAGTCTGAGGTTGAAGAGCAATGTGCTTTGGTTTTCCGGTGAACGAACCAATCAGATCGCTACTAATCGCGCTAGGAAGGCTTAGACTACTCTTGTGTCACGCTGTGTAGAGAAAAGAGGTGTTTGTTGCCGAATGTCGCGTGTTTCTGGACACTGGTCGATGAGACGCTTGCTACGCTACATGCAGAAAATGCACGCTCGCTATTTGATCTCGTTAATCGTTCGCGACGACCGTGTATTTCATGCTGTAACGTTCATGTGCTGGATACGCGTCCTACATGTGGATCTCGGTTGTTTGTGTCTTTGTAAGCCGAGTTCATTTCGAAGCTCCGGTACAGAATCTGCTAGCGTTATAGCTCGCTCTCTGTGTAGCTTAAGCCCTGTTTTGGTGCCATACGGCAGAGTTCTGGGCTGCGGTGCCCACACTGCTGGGTGTGCTAGAGTTCGCAAACTGTTCCCTCTGGCCCTAGGGGACGACCGCCGGAGAGGCACAGTAAGTATACCAGCAAATTTACATTTTCAGTCATTGCACCCCTTGCTCGAGCAGTCCCGCTCGCGGACTTGGCGGGACCTATGATAGGTGATCAGACGTCACGTTCAAAGCAGCCTTTTGATTTTGGCAGCACGCCTTGTGTTTGACGTAAGGCGTTTTTCTATTTCTGTTTCATGGTCGTGATAGGTGCCGGTTTTGTAGCTGTCAGGGTTGGCAATTTTCGAGAGCAGTGGGTTGGGTATTCGTGTCGTAGTGCGAAAGACATAAAATCGGTGACTCGCACTCACTTCTGCACGGTCGTACAGTCAAGCAGCTTTCTCTCTTCCGTATCAGCCTACAGATTCGCGCTGATTGTACTTGGTTGGACGCCCAGTCGAACATCAACTATTCACTTAAGAGTAAGTCAGATGGGACGCTGGGCAGATGACGACATTCGCAGCTTCGACGTCGTGACCATGCCCCCGTCGGCTTCACGTCATATCTGCGGTTTTGGTAAAGTGTCGCAGGACCGGCAGATAGGGAATTCCGAGCTTCATTACTACAACTTGCTACTTTGTTGCTATCTGCAGTAGCCGCAGTCAGCGCCTCTCTGTCTACATGTGTAGCAATGTCTTTTCTACGTGTAATCAAACAATGTATTCAGTTAAGCAAACTCTACTTTAGTACACTACTGGCCATAAAAATTGCTACACAACGAAGATGACGTGATACAGACGTGAAACTTAACCGACAGGAAGAAGATGCTGTGATATGCAAATGGTTAGCTTTTCAGAGCATTCACACAAGGTTGGCGCCGGTGGCGACACCTACAACATGCAGACATGAAGAAAGTTTCCAATCGATTTCTCGCAGAAAGAGCAGTTGGCGCAGCGTTGCCTGGTGAAACGTTGTTGTGATGTCTCATGTAAGGAGGAGAAATGCGTACCATCACGTTTCCGACTTTGATAAAGGCCGGATTGTAGCCTATCGCGATTGCCGTTTGTCGTATCGCAACATTGCTGCTCGCGTTGGTCGAGATCCAATGACTGCTACCAGAATATGGAATAGGCGGGTTCAGGAGGGTAATACGGAACGCCGTGCTGGATCCCAACTGCCTCGTATCACTAGCAGTCTAGATGACAGACATCTTTTCCGCATGGCTGTAACGGATCGTGCAGCTACGTCTCGATCCTTGAGTCAACAGATGGGGACGTTTGCAAGAAAACAAACATCTGCACCAACAGTTCGACGACGTTTGCAGCAGCATGGACTATCAGCTCGGAGGCCATGGCTCCGGTTACCCTGGACACTGCACCGCAGACAGGAGCGCCTGCGATGGTGTACTCAACGATGAACCATGGCACGAATCGCAAAACGTCATTTTTTCGGATGAATACTGGTTCTGTTTACAGCCTCATGATGGTAGCATCCGTGTTTGGCGACATCGCGGTGAACGCACATTGGAGCGTGTATTCGTCATCACCATACTGGCGTATCACCCGCCGTGATGGTATGGGGTGCCATTGGTTACACGTCTCGGTCACCTCTTGTTCGCATTGACGGCACTTTCAACAGTGGACGTTACATTTCACGTGTGTTACGATCCGTGGCTCTACCCTTCATTCGATCCCTGCGAAACCCTACATTTCAGCAGGATAATGCACGACCGCATGTTGCAGGTCCTGTACGTCCCTTTCTGGATACAGAAAATGTTCGACTGCAGCCTTGGCCAGCACATTCTACAGATCTCTCACCAATTGAAAACGTCTCGTCAATGGTGGCCGAGCAACAGTCTTGTCACAATACGCCAGTCACTACTCTTGATGAACTGTAGTATCGTGTTGAAGCTGCATGGGCAGTTGTACCTGTACACGCCATCCAAGCTCTAACTTAATGCCCATGAGTATAAAGGCCGTTATTACGGCCAGAGGTGGTTGTTCTGGGTACTGATTTCTCAGGATCTATGCACCAAATTGAGTGAAGATGTAATCATATGTGAGTTGTAGTATAATATATTTGTCCCATGTATACCCGTTTATCATCTGCATTTCTTCTTGGTGTAGCAATTTTAATGGCCAGTAGTGTATTAACGGCACTTCACAGTCCACAGCACGTTTGCTGTCGTCAGACTAGGAATACTGGCGAGTTCTTTCAGCAAACCAGCAGCAGTTACTGTTCATATTCGTGACTTTTGTACAGTTCGCCATTCTAATTTTTCCGCGTCAACATCCAAGTTTTAATTCTGTCCTTATGCAATTAAATCTTTTTACTAAGCTTAGCACATTCTCTTTTTGGTTCCTAATCCTAACTTAACTTACTTTCCAAGTCCACATATTTTAGAGAGACTAAAACATAATTTCTTTAGAAATTGTATCTACAGAAATTAGATACCTTACCAGTGAATGTAAGAAGGCTAAAATTAGAGTTCGGTAACCTTTGCGCCACAGTACCAGCGTACATCCTCTTAAGGTGCTGAGTGTAAATCTCTTCTCTTTATGCCAATGACGAACTAAAATAATCAGCACTTATTAGGATCTACCACAGGCTAACTTTTAATGTTATAACGGGTTTGCAGCGGGTTTCAATACGTACCACAAGGCGTGAGCATGTAGAACTCGATTACAGAAGCAGAATAAAACTTTTTGAGTTGGTGCAGCCGCGCGGGATTAGCCGAGCGGTGGAAGGCGCTGCGGTCATGGATTATGCGGCTGGTCCCGGCGGAGGTTCGAGTCCTCCCTCGGGCAGTTAAGTCCCGTAAGATTTCACACACATTTGAACATTTTTTTTTTAAGTTGGTGCGTCAGACAAACTTCCATTACTTTCTCTAAGTTAGTTACAAGTCGAATGATATGATACTGGATATATAGCGTACCTTTTGCGACATGCCGTATATCCCGAATAAATGTTCAAACAGATGTCAGTAAGAAGGTAATATTGTTTTGAATTCATACCGGGGATGGAGAAAAGAAGACTGTCTAAAGCGATAACAACATACCGACTTAAAGTTGAAAAAAGATGTAGGTAGATCGCACAGAGGACCGTGACTCGAAATCAGAAATAGGCTGGACGTGCCTGCTGATGCTTAGATGAGTTAGGCAGTCGGGTTTCGGGCAGCTGTTTCTCGGTCGGCCAGAAGTGTAGGAAACGCGGCGGCTCCTCGAGGAAGATGCTAGCACCGGAAGGGCCGGCCTTGTCCAGTTTGCCCTTGGAGCCCTCCAGGTGGCTGGCAGGTTGCCGGTGCCGGCAGCTGTTCCTCGCCGCTCGCTGCTCCTTGCACCTGGAGCCGCAGACTCAGCCGCAGCTGCACGCCGGCAGCCTAGGCTAGCCTCGACCCTGCGCTCGGCTACGCTCCCGTCTTCTCGCTTTCACTGACGCTGCCCCTAAATACTCAGTCATCGTGTATTACCGTCGTATACAACTTAGCAGAAGGTAAAAGACCGGCCATTAGGAGACACGTGCAATCCAACTGCCAGATTTAGTTATCCTAGGTGGCTGTGCAGGTAAATGTTGATTCAAACTGTAAGTCGAGCAGTCGCCTTGTTATTTAAATTGGGGCGTTTATATCAGGTGAAAACGGAACGGGCGTCACCGCCTCGTCACGCGAAACATTTTCGGCGAGATTGTTTGAGTGTTACCTTAAGTGGACGGCGAGTTCACGCGATCGCCTGACCGAGTGCAACTCGCTTCTCTAACACGATTTGATGTTGAACTACTCTTGCCTCGTTATACACTGACAGGATCTACATCTTAGCTGCGGTGTCACCGCCAGACACCACACTTGCTAGATGGTAGCATTTAAATCGGCCGCGGTCCGTTAGTATACGTCGGACCCGCGAGTCGCCACTATCACTGATTGCAGACCGAGCGCCGCCACACGGCAGATCTAGGCTAGAGAAACTCCCTAGCACTCGCCCCTGTTGTACAGCCGACTTTGCTAGCGATGGTTCACTGTCTACATACGCTCTCATTTGCAGAGACGACAGTTTAGCATAGCCTTCAGCTACGTCATTTGCTACGACCTAGAAAGACGCCCTATTCAGTTACTATAAGTGCTATCTTTAAGAACGTATTCTGAACAGATAATATTGTGAATTATGTACCGTCAAGAGCGACGTTCATCATTAATGGATTAAAGTTAAGTATCAAACTAATTAAGTCCGCTTTCTGAATTCTCATTCCTTGTCATGTTCCAGACCTCACGTCAGTATAGTTCTTCCCTCCTCGCGTTAGCCTGCGTGAGCTAAAACGCGTGCATTTCGGCCTCCACTCGTAACACGGTGTTGGCTCTTCTGGTAACACAAAATAAACTCCGCAAGTCGTCTTACGTAGTGTGGCGGGGACGCATCGCACCCCTTCCCTGTTCCCGTCGCGAATGAGTGGGATGACGATACATCTCCGAAAGAGCAGTAATCTATGTTTTGCTCGTCGTAGTTATTTCGCGAGTACGAGGGGCAGTCAAATGAAAACACCCGCGACAACGGGACTGTGTAATGGTTCCATTCAAAGGTAATCGATGCCGCGTAATGTAATGTTTACTATTTCCTGTACATCCGTAAATTTGACAAGCTGACAATGTATTGAATAACGCAGAAAATCAATAACGATGTACATTAAATGTGTTCTGTACCGCCCGCATCTCGTGGTCGTGCGGTAGCATTCTCGCTTCCCACACCCGGGTTCCCGGGTTCGATTCCCGGCGGGGTCAGGGATTTTCTCTGCATCGTGATGGCTGGGAGTTGTGTTCTGTCCTTAGGTTAGTTAGGTTTAAGTAGTTCTAAGTTCTGGGGGACTGATGACCATAGATGTTAAGTGCCGTAGTGTTCAGAGCCGTTTTGTTCTGTACCAGGAATCGTTCGGAATAGGGCATATGTCCATCGGAAATTTTTTGTTTCAAGTGATCGTGCCTTTTGGATCCCTCAATATTTACCTTTACTCCTGGGGCACTCTGTATTTTAAGCCACGCCTGGTAGCCGAGCGGTCTCGAGCGCCTTGTCACGGTTCGCGCGGCTCCCCCCGTTATAGGTTCGAGTCCTTCCTCGGGCATGGGTATGCATGTGTGTGTTGTTCTTAGCGTAAGTTAATTTAAGTTAAGTTGCATGTAAGCCTAGCGATCGATGACCTCAGCAGTTTGGTCCCATAGGACAATATCACCACCACCACTGTATTTTATACAATGATGCAGTACAACACCCAGACGAATTTTAATCGTCTTCTGATACAAACGGGTTATCGTTTGAAGTTATATTAGTTCACATTTTAAAACTAAACGCTTCCATCAGGCGCAGGGGACCGCACGATGCCGACCGGTCGCTCAGCCGTCCTTCGCCACGTGTCGACATTCGGATGCGATGCGATAGGATCAACACACCGCTGCTTCGGTCGTTTACAGCTTTATAGACTTTGGATCCGATACTTCGCATTTAAATAGATCCTAAATTTGAACCAAGAGGCTGAAAGGACTCTGTTCCATTGTTCCTACCACAGGAAAATCCGCTAGGAATACCGGTAATTGAAAATGGTTCAAATGGCTCTGCTCACTATGGCACTTAACATCTGTGGTCATCAGTCCCCTAGAACTTAGAACTACTTAAACCTAACTAACCTAAGGACATCACACACAGCCATGCCCGAGGCAGGATTCTAACCTGCGACCGTAGCGGTCACGCGGTTCCAGACTGAAGCGCCTAGAACCGCACAGCCACGCAGGCCGGCTCCGGTAATTGAACCCAGGTCCTCTGCACAGTGGTCAAACGCGCTGACCACTTATGTATGGAGGTGAATAGTTCATACTTTACCTTGTATAATACATAGGTGTTTTTTAACATTTTAAAAACGCTTGTCAAATACACGCTACTGCATGTAAATTTGCCCTTTGCCATATTGTTAGGACAACAATTCTCTAGCTAAATAAGTTTCAAAGCCATCTCGGTGTCCGAATAGCATGCACTGTACATTCAATTTTGGTTAAAATATTGCCTTACAAACTGGCCAAATAATCTGTAATGGCTGATTACCCTCGCACCTTGTTAGAACGATAACCATGTGATAACCTTCAACGACCCTCAGAACGGTATTGGTTCTCTAACAGCTGGCTCTCCCCTATCCATGCAGGTTTAACAAAGTAGCTAATAGAGGAAGCTAAACAGCACGTGGCAAACTACATCAGCCTCAGGCGGATGGTCTTCAGAGAGGGGGGTGAAATTGAGCGTGGCGAATTGATGACGAGGTTAAGCGAACTCAGTGACGCATTTTTATAGCGTACCAGCGGTAGGGCGGAGCTTGTCGCTGTACACTTGCCACAATAACAAAAGGAAATAAAAAAGCAGAAACAGTTGTATGGAGTAAATCTTTCTTTTGGAGTTGAGCGCCTCATAGACAGCGGGATCGCAGATATCTGATAGCAACATCGCCTGTGGAAAGAAAATGCTATACCTTGGATCCATTTTAAGTAAAATTACGTTACTGAATGAGTAGTATGTATTAACGCCAGTGGAAATTGCCAATTCGAAAAAGTATTGCCAACCGTGCGAGCACATTGAATACACTATGTGACCAAAGGTATCCGGACACCACCAAAAACATATTTTTCGTATTTGGTGCTGCCGGCTACTGCCAGGTCCTTCATATCAGCGACCTCAGTAGTCAATAGACATCGTGAGAGAGAAGAGCGGGGCACTCCGTGGAACTCACGGACTTCGGACGTGGTCAGGTGATCAGGTGTCATTTGTGTCATACGTCTGTATGCGAGATTTCCACAGTCCTAAACATCAATAGGTCCACTGTTCCCGATGTGATAGTGAAGTGGAAATGTGAAGGGACACGTATTGCACAAAAGCATAAAGGCCGACCTCGTCTGTTGACTGACGGTGACGGCCGACAGTTGAAGAGGGTCGTAATGCTTAATAGGCAAACATCTATCCAGACTACCACACAGGAATTCCAAACTGCATCAGGATCCCCTGCAAGTACTATGACAGTTAGGCGGGAGGTGAGAAAACTTGGATTTTGAGCGGCTGCTCATAAGCCACACATCACTCCGGTAAATGCCAAAAGACGCCTCGCTTGGTGTAAGGAGAATAAACATTGCACGATTGAACAGTCGGAAGACGTTGTGTGGAGTGACGAATCACGGAACACAGTGTGGCGATCCGATGGGAGGATGTGGGTCTGGCGAATGCCCGGTGAACATCGTCTGCCAGCGTGTGTAGTGCCAACAGTAAAATTTGGAGGCGATGTTGTTATGATGTGGTCGTGTTTTTCATGGAGAGGGGTTGCACCCCTTGTTGTTTTACGTTGCACTATCACAGCACAGGCCTACATTGATGTTTTAAATACTTTCTTGCTTCCCGCCGTTGAAGAGCAACTCGGGGATAGCGATTGCATCTTTGGACACGATCGAACACCTGTTCATAATGCACGGCTTGTGGCGGAGTGCTTGCAAGACAATAACATCCCTGTAATAGGCTGGCCTGCACCGAGTCCTGCTCTGAATCGTATAGAACACGTTTGGGAAGTTTCGGTACGCGGACTTCGTGCCATTCCTCACCGACCGAGATCGATACCTCTCCTCAGTCCAGCATTCCGTGATGAATGGGCTGCTATTCCCAAAGAAGCCTTGTACCACCTGACTGAACGTATGCCTGCGAGAGTGGAAGCTGTGATCAAGGCTAAGGGTGGACCAACACCATACTGAGTTCCAGCATTACCGATGGTGGACGTCACGAACTTGTAAGTCATTTTCAGCCACGTGTCCGGATGCTTTTGATCACATAGTGTAACACCTGGTGGCGTTGCGTGCTCACGACGTATAACCGGGGCAGTGAAAAATGGGAAATATTTCCAGTATTGGTACTGGCCTCAGATGGGGAAATCCGACGACACGAGCAACTTTGATTATTATGGGTCAGCACATGGGAACGACCTTCTCGGAAATGGCGAAGCAGATCGGCTGTTCGTGTGCTACTGTCGTGAGTCTCTATGGAAAGTGGCTGAATGACTGTGAAACCTGAGTATCCGACAACGTGGTGGACGTCAAAGCGTAATCACAGAACGTGGAGGCAGGAGGCTCGCCCGCTCTGTAAATCAGGATTGCCGATGATCTGTAGCAGGTCTGACGACAGAGTGTTGTGCTAATCCAGGCACGTTTGTTTCGGAGCATATCGTTAAGCGCACGTTATACAACACGGAGCTTCGCAACAGACAATGTGCTGCCATGTTAATTGCACTAGATGCGCTTTCATTGTATTTAAGTCCTTTTTGTAGCAGAATTACTTCATGTTTTTGAGTTGTATGTCAGTAAAGTTGACGAGATGTTTATATAATGTGCAGTTCATTTGCCTTCTGACTCTACATTTAACGGTTTTGTTTTGTATGAAAAGTGTGTTTGAATTGTATTGCGTCAAATACAACAAACGTAAAGTCGAAACAAGATTCAAAACTCCCTGTCAGAACACATTCAACTGTCCGCCATCTTGTTTTCGGATCCCGTAAACAGTAACACAGCGAAAGTTTCCAAGTGCAATGTTTCACAATGAAGATAAGGACAAATCAAGAAAAGTAAGTAATACATACTGTGCGCTTGCGTGCGAGCGCACACACACACACACACACACACACACACACACACACACACACACACAAATAGTTCAAATGGCTCTGAGCACTATGGGACTTAACTTCTGAGGTCATCAGTCCCCTAGAACTTAGGTTTAAGTAGTTCTAACTACTCTAAGGACGTCACACACATCCATGCCGATGCAGGATTCGAACATGCGACCGTAGCGGTCGCGCGGTTCCAGACTGTAGCGTCTACAACCGCTCGGCCACACTGGCCGGCCACACACACACACACACACACACACACACACACACACATACACGCACACGCGCGCGCAAGCCTCCTACTTAGAGTAAAATAAAACTAACACACTTTTTTTCCAGTCGCATATTATATTTTGGATGTAAATAACATTCTACATTAAGTCTTCTATTGCTACAGATGACAGCCTGTGAAAGAAAAACTACTGTAACAGAAAAACCATATTCGAGAATAGACCTTGGACCGTGTCACCTGGACGGATGAACGTCGTTTTTTGCTACACCAGGTCGACAGTCGCGTCCGGACGCTTCCTAAACCAGGTAAACGGCTGCTGGTAACTTGCACCAGGCCACTGATGTTGCCTGTTGGGGACTGCACTATGCTATAGGGAACATTCACCTCGGCTTCCATGTGGTCTGTGCTAGTCATCAAAAACACCGGTTCAGCTGTGATCTACGTAAACATAATTGCGGACCACCTGCAATCCTTCGTTCAAAATGTTCAAATGTGTGTGAAATCTTATGGGACTTAACTGCTACGGTCATCAGTCCCTAAGCTTACACACTACTTAACCTGAATTATCCTAAGGACAAACATACACACTCATGCCCGAGGGAGGACTCGAACCTCCGCCGGGACTGCAATCCTTCGTGCTTGATGTCTTCCCAACAGTGGTGGCATCTTCCAGCAGGATAACTGTCTGTGTCACAAGTGCAGAATTGTGCTACTACTGTGGTTTGAGGAGCATCATAGTGAAATCATGTTGATGCCTTGCCCAACGAATGTGCATGATTAAGCTCGATGGGACACATCTGGGGTGCTATGAGACGCTAACTCAGCGCCCACAAATCAGTGGTCCGTGATTTACGGGAATTGCTTCACCTTTGGGAAGACATTTGGTGCTACATACTAGGACTGTTGATATTTTTAAAAATATCTGGAATCCGATATACTGATATTTTAAATTATTTCACTATCGGCCCGCGGTATGTCGAAAGAATTATCGATACATCGATAAATCGATGGGGAAAGGTATCGACTGCACATTGTGAATATATTGTCTGTATGAGAGCAGTATTTTTAACTATCGATTTATTATTAGGTTCTCCTTACATCAACAAGCCTACTTATTTCCTTAGAGAAAGAATTGAAAGGAAAACTATGTATGTTAATGCTTGGCGATAACGAAGTGACAGAATAAAAGATGTCAGATGGGTCCGTCGTTCGGATTCGTCGCATATCGGATTTGTCTGAAACACGTCATGTCGATGTCCCTGTTACTTCATTTGTGCGAACGCCAGCGACATAGTAGTTATAGCGTCAAAATTGCGTGGTAAGTTAAACGTTGCAAATTCTGCTGGTAGCGCCGACCGCCGATTACGTCAGTATATCCCCTCGCACGTCTCCGTCAAACGAAAAGACCAATCTTGTAATTTAAATTTTTGTTCATCAGTTACAGTAACTGTTTTCGAAGAATGCCGATGTGAAGAAATATCACACTATTTTTTAACACAACTGGTGCGCTATTTCTTCACATCGGAAATCTTGTTATTCCATTCATACCGCCACCCTCAAGTGCTTGCAATCGATACTTGCTTCACACGTGATGAAAGCTCAAAAAGTAGTAAGACTCCTTCACACACATGAATTTCAAAAGAACAATTTAAAATATTTACGGAAAACAGTGACAAAATATAATATAAAACAAAAATATCGTCACTCGAATTTACACTTTCGTTATCGTTATATCAATGAAAATAATATCGACGATCTACATCGACATTCTATGGATAAACATTGATACGTCGGTATTTTAACAACTGCCCTCTTACATACCTCTAGAAAACTACTAAGGACCTATCGAATACATACCACGCAGAATCACTGCTGTATTGTGCTCGAGGCGTGTATCAAAATGCTATTATGCAGGTGGTCATAATTTTTTGGCTCAAGAATTTGTTTTTGGATTGATTCCACAATGACGAAACTAAAGTTTTTCTTATTTTACCCAGTCACATTTTGGCGAAGTTACAGCGTCGTCGGCGTTTTTTATTATCTTCTTTTTGTTAAGTAACAGGAGGATTGCTCTTTACTATCTGCACATACGTATTTACAAAATTGATAACAGACAAAAGTTTTTGTATATATCTTGTTACCACAGTCTGTGGTCCTTCCTTGTTTTGCGTTACAGTAGTTTTTCTTTCACAGGCTGTCAGCTATAGCCATACAGTACTTAATGTAGAAAGTTATTTACATCCAAAATTTATGACTGGGGAAAGTTGAGGTTACTTTTATTTTATTCTACATGGAAGAAATGTGTGTGTATGTGTGTGTGTGTGTGTGTGTGTGTGTGTGTGTGTGTGTGTGTGTGTGTGGGCGCACTATATATACTCCTGCTTTTCCTGGTTTCTCCAGTATCTTCACTGCAAGAAACTGCACTTGGAAACTTAAAAAAATAAATGGTTCAAATGGCTCTGAGCACTATTGGACTTGACTTCTCAGGTCATCAGTCCCCTAGAACTTAGAACTTCTTAGACCTAACTAACCTAAGGACATCACACACATCCATGCCCGAGGCAGGATTCGAACCTGCGACCGTAGCGGTCGCGCGGTTCCAGACTGTAGGGCCTTGAAACTTTCACTGTACCACTGTTTACAAGATCCGAAAATAAGATGGCGGATAGGGGAATGTGTTCTGGGAGGGAGTTTTGAATCTTGTTTTGATCTTAGGCTTTGAGAGATGTATCTGACACAACAATATCAAAACATTTTTTATACAAAATAAAACCGTTCAACATAGGGACAGAAGGCAAATAAACCACATATTCTGTAAACATCTCCCAGAAATAAATCTGCTAGACAAAAGACCTAAATACAATGAAAACGCAAACATTACACGGAAGGCAGTGTTATCAGGGACAGTGAAGCCATAAGAACAGTAACTCAAACTTCAATGTAGGTCTCACAAGATAGTTAAATGCAGAAGAAATCAGATGCATAGTAAAGGAAAGCAAAAGAAACATTCAGGTTTGTTTCCATCAGATAATATCATTGTGATACTATGTGCGACTTTATTTACAGTTACTCATCATGAATTGGATGTAAATGGTACGTAAATTTACGGTTTACAATCTGATGTATTCGTGATCTCTTTTTAATTTATATTTTAATGTCTCATTCATTAAGTTATTTTATTCATGTAGCACTGAAGACAGGTTCACAGTAGCTGAAATCGATCTGCAACCGATAGGCTTAAGAAGTTTATGACCGGTGTTGCCCTTCCTCCCATCTCGGAAGAGAAACACTGTTAGGAACAAGAAGTGAGAAGACAAAACGTCCAGAAAAATAACAAATAAGTTAGAAACAACGGGCCTCTCACCACAAAAGCAGACAAGAGGGTAATTACGATAATATTGAAACAGGAGAAATACAATAACAAGATTTTACAGAAGAAGCAAAAGCAATGACGTTGTATGTGGGAGAGAAACAAACGAATCACTTTGCAACATCAGGGCTGGTCGGCTAAAAGGCATCAAATGTTCAGCAGTTGAATGCAACAGGAAAGGACGGATATAGTACCGGTGCGGAAGTACCGTTCGCCACACATCGCCAGGCAGTTCGCAGAGTATAGATGTAGCTGTTAGCAGTACGAGACAGCGAGGCGAAGACAACTTCAGGCCCTCATAGAGAACAGGGTTGCGCTGTGTCAGGCATTCGCGTGACTTCACAGTCCAAATGTTTACTCGTAGATAACGGAAATCGGGGAATAGTTAAGACAGGTTCTCCGAGATATTATCGCCACTTCCAAGCTTCGTACATCAACATGCAGATTTAGTGGATGTGTGCTCGATTTTACAGCGATAGGTTTGATGCAGCTATATTTGACCGAAAGTTGCGACCTTCAGAGCAGTGTTCGGAGTTGCAGCTGGGGCTGGTGCTACTGTTAGAGGATAGTATCATACTTGATCGGATAGTGAATAGCTACAAACAGAACGTGCAAGATAAATATGTGAACTTGTTACGAATATACTACATTGTTTCTGTTGAATCTTAAGAAGCCCGTAGTTTTGGAATCGGAGAATACACCACAACTTAGTCATCAGAGTAAACGATTGTGCTAAACCAGTTTATAAAGCCTACTCCGTATTGGAGACAGCAGTCAATGATGCTGTGACACTTACGTTTAGCCGGCTAATGCTTGGCAGTAGCTCTTGGACAGTGTGTCAAACGTTCTGATCGAATTAATGCCACAACTCCGACGTTTAATCGCCTTAAACCGTAATCACAGTTCTTTGAGACCTCACAATAAACAATGCATTAACGCCCACCTCATTCACCGAAAAGTTAGCTCTCGTTAGTCATGCAACCCACTCGCTAACAAAGTCACCTCTGAAGCAGAATGAAAAATTTCAGATCACTGTCGGAGCTATTTGTCAGCGTGCAATTAGCAACAACTTACAATTTCTAAAACCTTTCCACATCGCGCATGTGTCGATTCTCTGCACCGATGGCCTCTTGTAGCTTAGACGGGAACTGACAACTTCCAGGGCCTCGTTCGTAGCCACCAGAGATTATCAGCAATCATGTGCATTACCGGAAACGCCCACACATCCGTCGGGGAGAAGACAGTTGCGTGGTTCTGTTTTGATTGCACGCTCCACTCTTCCTGGTCTGTTGAATTAAAAATCTATTCTCGAAAAGAATAGATACTGCACTCTTCTCCGACAAAGGCTCAGCTTATTTGAATGTCTACCGTTGTATTTTAGAATGAAACGGCGGAAGTTAGACCTTTCTGTATAGTCTCCCATAATTATAGAAAATGTTGAATGTAAAAGGATGATACTGTGGTAACTAATTCTTAGTGGATTTATCAGGTTAGTACGTTCATGTCACCATACTATGGCTTTAACATTATGTTACTACACAGCTGACCAACAACGGTAGATAAATCGGGTACATCTCTTTCGTCATGTCTTACGTAGTGACATCTCCTTCATTAACTTTTAGCGTCTGCAACTTTTAAGAGACGCTGTCTTCCACTTTAGTGTTCAGTCTGTAGCTCGAAGAATCAGTGAAGGAAATAAAGAAGATATTCGAGACAGGGATTAAAATTCAAAGTGAAAGGATATCAATGATAAGATTCACTGATGACATTGCTATCGTCAGTGAAAGCGAAGAAGAATCAAAGGGCATATTTAACGGAATGACGAGTTTACAGGATATGGACTGAGGGAAAACCGAAGAAAGACGACAGTAATAATCAGTAGCAGAAATGAAATTAGCGATAAATTTAACATCAAAATCGATGACCAAGAAGTAGATGAAGTGAAGGAATTGTCCTACCTTAGAAGTAAACTAATGCATGCCCGATGAAGCAAAGAGGACGACAGAAACAGACCACCACTGGTAAAGAGGGCATTCCTGGCCAAAATAAAACTACTAGTATCAAATACCGGTCTTAATTTGAGGAAGAAATACTTGAGAATGAACATTTGGAGCACAGCATTGTGTGGTAGTGAATCATGGACTATGAGAAAACGGGAACAGAGGAGAAGCGAATCATCTGAGATTCGGTGCTACAGAGGAATATTGAAAATAAAGTGGACTGATACAGTAAAGAATGAGGATGTTCTCCACAGAAAGGGCGAGGAAAGGAGTATATGGAAAATACTGACAAGAAGAAGGGACAGGACTGTAGGGAAGACAGTCTGAAATATACTCAACAAGTAATTGACGACGTAGGGTGCAAGTGCTACTCTGAGATGAAGGGGTTAGCACAGGAGAGTCGCATCAAACCAGTCAGTATACTAATAACCAATCCCAACCCACACCCCACACCCCACTCCAAAAAAAAAAAAAAAGGATAACACACGCACACACTCACTTTTAAGACTCTGGACTCGTGGTGTTCAGTTGAAGTCCTCGTCTGGGCATACAGATTTAGGTTTCCCTTTATGCCTCTGTCTCCTTCACAATTTCTTTTCTTTTCTTTTTTTATTTTTTGGAT
Source organism: Schistocerca gregaria (assembly GCF_023897955.1). Lineage (NCBI taxonomy): Eukaryota > Metazoa > Arthropoda > Insecta > Orthoptera > Acrididae > Schistocerca > Schistocerca gregaria. Next base: position 429,460,908 of record NC_064922.1, read on the forward strand.
GCAGTTTCAATTTCAACTCAATATCCTTAGGAATGCGTTGTAGATTGGTGTAACTTTTAGAGAATTAACTGTTATTAAGTTTTTTAATCTGCAATGTATCAGCTTTGCGCAACTTAAAACTAGCTTTCATATAGAATGCAGCCAGGTCGAAAGGAAGTGTGAAAGAATTTCCATAGCCGGAAACCGGCTGACAAAGAACGGAGAAATGAGACTTTAAACGCCTTAACTGTCAGATGTCTTGCATTAAAATGTTCACATTTTTCCAGTTTCTTCTATGTGGTCATTTAGCAGACCCTGCGTAGTTGGGGATCGAGCTGTGGATGAGGGGGCTGGGTACGGAAACTGATAATCCCCTCATGCAGACTTGGTAGATCATGGCGTAAGCAGCAGGGGCATGAAACTCAGCTTCCCGGCTCAGTACCTGGTACGTGTTTTCTCACATCAATCTTCTACATGTTACGACATTTAGCTTTCCTACAACTAGGTTCATCTTTCCCGTGGAAGACACAACCCTCCAGCAAATAGTACATTGAAAATTTGTTGTTGCACGGAAAAAGACTTCTACTTCTTAGAAGCGTCAATCCTTCAGGGTATCTGACCTGCTCCTTTAATATCTCACTGTAGTATGAATGCAGTCTTAGTAGTACAAATTTCGTCTCCTTTTTTTTTTCGAGATATATATCCGTAGTTAGGGATTCAGCTATGGATGGGGGACTGGATAGGGAGACAGATGGCCCTCTCAGGCAGACTTGGTAGACCATAGCGTAAGTATCAGGGTCATCGAAGTCGGATGGACGTAGAACTGAGAATGAGTTGTTTGGCGGGCACTACCAATGTTTTAGTCGTTACTTGCTCTCATATCGAAGTTGACAACAATCCTTAGTAGGCAGAGCGACAAAAAATTCTTTAAAACGATTAAAATAGTACTAAGAAAAACTAAACTGCCATGAGGACCAGAAGTTTACGAGTTACCGACCGTTACTGCCCGCAACATCGCCTGCAATTCAAGTCACGTGATATTCCTGACAATCGGATGCCGTGTCAAGGGACAAAATGTCATTGTGCTGCAATATCTGCCAAAACAAATCGCAAAAAATGGCAGTAGTTTACCATATTTCATGGTTAATGTAGTAGTTGAAATGTGCTGGTTTTTCGTGAAACAGATTCGAACCAGTGACTATATTTATAGGGCTTTGTCGCGCTCAGTAAAAACACTGCATTATCTTTGCATTCACGTTGTCATAGACGTTGCAACAACTGTTGTACAGCCAACTTAATGTCTGGTGCCGGTATATATACATATATCTATGGAGAAAGCATATACTACTCCGCATGTTCTCAATATCCAGACGGGTTAGTCTCATGATTTTGAAACGACGCTGCTTGTCTGTAGTTTGCGGTAATAGCGAAACTTGAATTTTGCACTACTCGCCTCGTTTTACATACGTTTTAGCACGTCTGAGTTTTAGTAACAGCTATGGTGCAAATATTGTGGTTGCTACGGATGTAAAGGGAAGTATGTGAATGAAAGACCAGTTATTTTACATAAGTGTTTACAACCAATATACAGCTGTGTATGTCATATGGATATGTGACCCTTTATACGTTGAAAACTATTGAGACATGGTAATAAAGTCTTTGATTGTAGCGACACGTTCTGTGGTTTTGTGGTCATGTGTTTACGAGATAAGTGGTAGATAAATTTGTGTGTTTGAGTAAACTACCAGTCATTGTATACATACTGTTACTATGTTCATATACAAATTAAATTTTTCACGTGACAGTCTGATTAAGTTCCTCCATTTTATGCAGGTTCTCAGACTCTTGTGTTGATCTAATTATTTCTGCGTGAGACAGTTTCCAACACAGTATTGTTGTACCGTTATTAATTAGAATACATTCAACAATATGAATAATTACAATGTAAAAAGAAAAAAAAAATTATTGGCTGTCACTTCTTATCCCGCTACCGAGGAAAAGTAAGTAAAGTGGAATCTGAGCTATGATACTGTGGCGAAAAAGCACAATATCATTGCTCTTCACATCTTTAAGCCAGCTTCAGATCCTAGTATCAAATTGTTGAGATGTCTGTAAAACACATACTCAAAGTTCCGCGTTACTTCTGAAGGTGATCTGTTCGTAGCAGCGAAGTAATAACACTCAAAATACGCTAAGCGCTAAACCGACTAAAGTGTGTCATCCCAAAATAACGTGACTTGAGCTGCAGGCGAGGTTGCGGAAGGAATTCTCGTTCTACGCATCCGAATGCTTACTCCATAGGCATTTATATTCTATGGTGCTGGCAATACAATGAGCCAAGTACTGCATTTTAAACGTAAGTTGCCATATTGTAAATGAACTATGTTCTTAATCTCAAAGTAAGATTACATATTGTCTCGCTTTGCTGTATACACTAATCAGCCAGAAGAAAAGCAATGACGCCTTGGTGGGTCGCTCGAGGGGGTTGGTATCACATCTGCCCGCACAAGTTACCTAATTCCAGTAAATTCGTGTGAGGTGAACGGTGAGTTCTGACGCCACGTTCAATCACATCCCAGATGTGTTCCATCGGTTTCAGATATGGCGAGCTGGGGCCAGCATATTAATTAGAACTCATCGCTGTGTTCCTCTAGTCACTCCATCACGCTCCTGATTTTGTGACATGGCGCATTATCTTGTTCAAAATTGCCACTGCCTTCGGGGAGCACCATCGTGATGAAGGGATGTTCGTGGTCTGCAACCAGAATATAATCCTCCTTGGACGTCATAGTACCTAGCACGAGCACCAGTGGACCCATGAATGCCCACGTGGATGTTCCCTAGAGCATATCAGAGCAGCCGCCAGCTTGTCTCCGTCCCGCAGTACAGGTGTCAAGGAGTTGTCCCCTGGAAGACGACGCATTCGCGCCCTCCCATCAGCGTGATAAAGAAGATATCGGGATTCATCAGACCATGCAACGCTCTGCGGCTGCGCCAACATACAATGACGATGGTTACATGTCCATTTCAACTGTAGTTGCCGATGTCGTGGTATTAACATTGGGACATGGAAAGGTCGTAGGCTGCGGAAGCCCATCGTCGGGAGTGTTCGCTGCACCTTGTGTTAAGACACACTTGTACTCTGCCCAGCGTTAAAGCCTGGTGTAAGTTCTCCGCCTGTCCTGTTTTACCAGTCTGCCCAGCCTATGACGTCCGACATCTGTACTGAGGGGTGACCGCCAAACCCCACGACATCTGTACGTGGTTTCACCTTGGCTTCACCACGTATTGAAGACCCTCACCACAGCACTCCTCGAACAGCCGACAAGACGTGCTGTTTCCGAACTGCTCGTGCCGAGCCTCCGGGCCATCACAATCTGCCCTCTGTCAAACTCAGATAGACCGCCTTCCTCACTCTACACATGATACTACACTGATACTACATGCACCGTGCGTTTGTCTGACTCGCAGTAATTGCTCGCCAGGTGATGCTATAGCCCGGACGGGTATATATCGATAGTAGGTCAGAGGTCATAATGTTCTGGCTGATCAGTGTAAGTATGCCTGCACAGAACGGATAATACAGAATGGCCCTAATATTATTGCTGCGGGAGTTCTTGTGCGGTTCACTAACTGCGGCAAGAGATACAAGCACACGTTTCGATAGGCGCTGGAAGCCAAGACTACCAACTGCGTGGCTAGCTATAATTAAACACTGGCTGACGATGAAGTAAATGACGCTACACATATTTTAGACATAGGATGTTAGATGCGCATCGATTGAGAATGTTATCCTTCCAGCAGGAAAAGCCAGTAAGAGTATGTTTCCCGTTTGGTAGTGGAGTTAGTATTAATCATATCGGATTTTTTAAGATGTATCTCACATCTTAGTGCATATGCTACGTGAAATGACGCCGTGGACCTTGTATAAGACAGCGAGGAAACTGATGTATTTATGTGCAGGTAGCGTTCACGGAAGGGAGAGGACTGGTAAGTTTTATATAAGCCTAAAATCATAAATTTTTGTGGAAACTTCAAGAATTATGATTTTGGTTTCACTTCTGACCTGTTTAGCTTTGAGCCGTAATCCTGGTTTACCTTTATATGAATATATGCTACAGTTGGCGTAAAGCAGTTTAAGACTGTACGTTAACTGTTGCTACTGCACGTTTAGAAATACAGTAGTCAGACTCTGGAATATTATTGAATGTAGTTAGAACGCTGCGCGTCATTTATCACTGAATTTGGAGGACTGACTAGTTTACATTTCTCCCCGGCCAAAGCGGGACTTGATGATCCATATGAAGACTGTTTTATAAGTGTATCAGTGTCTATAGTTGATTTGGTCCGCCAGTAAACGTTTCTTTGTTAATCAGTGGTGCAGAGGTAACACATCGTGTAAACTGTCATTCTCCGTCTGTGTATATATACGATCTAATCTCGCCCAATGGGACTACTACATTATCTCTGAACACACAATGACACAGACGTTACAAGCACTGCTGTACAGCCAACTTATCTCTGTTGCCGACAATGTAACAAGTCAACCAGTGTGTTTTAAACTAAGTTACCATATTGTACATGAAATACACTACTGACCATTAAAATTGCTAAAACGCGAAACAAGTCAACCAGTGTGTTTTAAAGTAAGTTACCATATTGTACATGAAATACACTACTGGCCATTAAAATTGCTAAAACGCGAAAATGACGTGCTACAGACGCGAAATTTAACCGACAGGAAGCAGATGCTGTCATATGCAAATGATTAGCTTTTCAGAGCATTCACACAAGGTTGGCGCCGGTGGCGACACCTACAACGTGCTGACATGAGAAAAGTTTGCAACCGATTTCTCATACACAAACAGCAGCTGACCGGCGTTGTTTGGTGAAACGTTGTTGTGATGCCTCGTGTAAGGAAGAGAAATGCGTACCATCACGTTTCCGACTTTGATAAAGGTCGAATTGTAGCCTATCGCGATTGCGGTTTAACGTATCGCTACATTACTGATCGCGCTGGTCGAGGTCCAATGACTGTTAGCAGAATATGGAATCGGTGGGTTCAGGAGGGTAATACGGAACGCCGTGATGGATCCCAACGGCATCGTATCACTAGCAGTCTAGATGACGGGCATCTTATCTGCATGGCTGTAACGGATCGTGCAGCCACGTCTCGATCCCTGAGTCAACAGATGGGGACAGTTCCAAGACAACAACCATATTCACGAACAGTTCGACGACGTTTGCAGCAGCATGGACTACCAGCTCTGAGACCATGGCTGCGTCACCCTTGACGCTGCATCACAGACAGGAGCGCCTGCGATGGTGTACTCAACGACGAAACTGGGTGCACGAATGGCAAAACGTCATTGTTTCGGATGAATCCAGGTTCTGTTTACTGCATCATGATGGTCGCATCCGTGTTTGGCGACATCGCATTGAAAGCACATTGGATGCGTGTATTCGTCATCGCCATACTGGCGTATCACCCGGCGTGATGGTATAGGGTGCCATTGGTTATACGTCTCGGTCGCCTCTTGTTCGCATTGACGGCACTTTGAGCAGTGGACGTTACATTTCAGATGTGTTACGACCCGTGGCTCTACCCTTCATTCGATCCTTGCGAAACCCTACATTTCAGCAGGATAATGCACGATCGCATGTTGCAGGTCCTGTACGGGCCTTTCTGGATACAGAAAATGTTCCACTGCTGCCCTGGCCAGCACATTGTCCAGATCTCTCACCAATTGAAAACGTCTGGTCAATGATGGCTGAGCAACTATCTCGTCACAATCCGCCAGTCACTACTCTTGATGAACTGTGTTACCGCGATGAAGCTGCGTGGGCAGTTGTACCTGTACACGCCATCCAAGCTCTGTTTGACTTAATGCCCATGAGTATAAAGGCCGTTATTACGGCCAGAGGTGGTTGTTCTGGGTACTGATTTCTCAGGATATATGAAGCCAAACTGCGTGAAGATGTAATCACTTGTCAGTTGTAGTATATTATACTTCTCCGATGGGTACTCGTGTATCATTTGCATTTCTTCTTGATGTAACAATTTTAATGGGCAGTAGTGTAATACATCCTTCCAGTCAATGTATGATGCCCTAGTGTCAGACTGTTGCATATTTTGCAGTGTAAATTCCAGAGGTTTCTGACGATGCTGCTATGAAATTATAAAGTGAAACAGTTAAAAGTAATCATACTGGTTGCGACATGTGGTTGTCCAGAAAAGTTAATTTCAACGGTCGCTGTTTCCCCTGCAGGCACGCCAGCTCTAGCCAAACTGGAAGATGCAGTTGCACACACGTCGCAACCAACACGGGTATTTTGCGCTCAGCCGTGTTCCACAAGCTGCAGCCAGGTATCCGACGGTGAGGAGCGAGCGGCAGCTGCGCAGCTGGCGCCGGCGGCGCTTTTGTGCGGGCCGGCACCGGGCACCGGCAGCCACGCCTCGCCTAGGCTCGCCCCGCCGCGTTGCACCTGGCGACCGCACGCAGCCCTGACGTCACGGCAGCTGCCTCAATCTGTTGCGTCCGGTTTGCTCCTCGTGCCCTTGTGTCCTCCAGGTCAACCGATTGGCCGCCTCGGAGGTCGTGCTAGCCCACCAGCTGCCTGTTGCCGTCCACACGGCACTTCGTATTTCGTGTAAGACATTTCTGTCCCTGGCAGCAACACGGACACTCTGTGACGTTTGGTATTTCAGATATACGTCAAGCTAAACATTTAAGTTTAGTCAGAATTAGTCCTTAAAATGGTAGCACATTAGTAATTAAGTACACTACTTACGTTAAACACACGGCTGAACACAAATACGCTACGTGACAATTACGAGGGTTGATTGAAAAGTAATGTCTCCACCTTCTCTTTTGGGTTTGGATGGGAATATTTTAATAAATCAAACGCAGAAATAATCCTTAGAATGTGATCTTGAATTACCAATATTCACTTTTCCACATAGTCACCAGCCAAGTGAATACATGTCTGCCAACGATGAACAACTTTTCTGAAGCCGTCACGGAAGAAGTCAACACTCTGTTTCCGCAACCACTGTCTCACAGTTATCTCAATTTTTTCATCAGAAGCATAATTACGTTCCCGCAGATCGACTTTCATTATCGCGAACACATGGAAGTCAGACGAGGTGGGCGGGGGGGGGGGGGGGGGGGGGGGGGGGCGGGGAGGGGAGTCCACTGGGGGCCGAACCGCATAGTAACCCTGGGTTCGGTGTGGGGCGGAGGTGTGGTGGGCGGACTGATGTGGTTGTGAATCACTGAGGGCTACGGCGGGACGAGGCCTCTCCGTCGTTTCTAGGTCCCCGGTACAATACACGTAATACATTCACACCCAGAAGGGGAGGATGCAGCTAAATGAAACTTCACGTTTTTAGATGGTACTTGTTATTCCATTGATTGCAAACCCGAATCAAATCCATTAACTAGTTCAAAAGACCACTCGACGTGTAAGTGGTTGCTGAAACATACTTGACTTCTTAGCAGTAAATAATCCTAAAATAATAGGCAACACCATGACAGTTACAGGGATTAGTGACCACAAGGTTATCGTACCTAGACTAAATACCGTAACACCCAAACCTACAAAAATGAACCCAAAATACGTCAGTTTAAAAAAAAAATTGCTTGACACCTTCCTAGAGACAGTCTCCTCTTGGTTTAATCTGACTATGTAAGCATAAACCTGAAATGGTTTAAATGTAAAATAATTAGTATCGGCGGCATTTGAGAGATAGATAGAAAAGAAACTTAGGAAGATGTAGTACTGAGCGCCCATGGTATACAGAACGGGTCAGAACACTATTCCACAGGCAACGAAAACACCATGCCACATTTAAAAGAACGCAAAATCCCCCAGATGTGCGATGTTATCTGAAGATCGAAACTTAACACAGACTTCAGTTCCAGATGCTTTTATTAGCTTCCACAATGAAAGTCTCTCTCGAAGTCTGGCAGGAAATCCAGAGAGATTCTGGTCATATGTAAACTACATCTATGGCAAACCGCTATCAGTACTTCACTGCGCGATAACAATGGTGATGTTATTGATGACACTGCCACTAAAGCCGAGTTACTAAGCACGGTTTTCCGTAATTCATCAAAGAAGACGAAGTAGATACTCTTAAATTCGAATCAGCATCTGCCAACATGAATAACTTAGTAGTAGATATCCTCGGTGTAGCGAAGCAGCTTAAAGCACTTAAGAAAGGCAGCATCAAACCGGGACGCCCACGTGATTTTGGGACGACGCTTATTGTCTGCAGGACAATGCTGCACGTACTCACCTTGTTTTATATACGTTTCTGCAATTTTGATTTTTAATAACAGCTGTGGTGCAGTATTGCAGTTGCTACGTTTGTAAAGAGCAGTAAATCAAAGGAGGACCAGTTACTTTTCCTAAGTATGTACAACAAATGTATAATTGTAAATGTCGTATTAATATGAAGCAATATACCAGTTAGTTTCCTTCCAGAGTATGGTGATACAATAGCTCCATACTTAGCAGTCGTACACAAGGGCCCACTCGACGAGAGATCCGTAGCCAATGACTGGAAAGTTGGACAAGTCACACCAATACCCAACAAAGGAAACAGATGTAATCTGCTGAATTACAAATCCATATCACTAACGTCGATTTGCAATACGATTTGGGAACATGTTCCAACATTATGAATCACCTCGAGGAAAACGATTCAATGACAAGCAGGCAAAACTGATTCAGAAAATATGTTCAAATGTGTGTGAAATCTTATGGGACTTAACTGCCACGGTCACCAGTCCCTAAGCTTACACACTACTTAACCTAAATTATCATAAGGACAACCACACACACCCGTGCCCGAGAGAGGACTCGAACCTCCGCCGGGACCAGCCGCACAGTCCATTACTGCAGCGCCTAAGACTGCTGGGCGAATCCCGCGCGGCGATTCAGAAAATATCGTTATTGTGAATCACAACTAACACTTTATTCTCGCGAAGAGATGAGTGCTATGGACAGAGGACGCCATACTGATTCAATCTTTTTAGATTTGCAGAAGGCTTTTGACACCGTTGCTCTCAAGCAGCTTCTGATGAAAATACGTGACTACGGAGTATCGTCCCAGTTGGACGTCTGGAGTCGTAATTTCCTATCAGAAAGGTCACAGTTTTTTATAACTAACGGAAGCTGATCTAGTAAAACAGAAGTAATATCTGGTGTTGCCCGAGAAAGTGTTACAGCGCCTCTGTTGTTCCTGTTCTACATAAACAATCTGAGTAGCCCTCTTAGATTGTTTGCAGATGATACCATAATATTAACGTCATGTAAAGTCATTGGATGATCAAAACAAATTGCAAAATGATTTAGACAAGATATTTGTATGGCGCAAAAAGTGACAATTGACTCTAAATAATTAAAAGCGTGACGTCATCCACATGAGAGCTAAGCGAAATCCGCTAAATTTCTTTTAAATAGTAAATCCCACAACTGTAAAGGCTGTAAACTCAACTAAATACTCAGCGATTACAATTACGAATAACTTAAATTGGAACGATCACATAGATAATGTTGTGGGGGAAGCAAACCAATGACTGCGATTTATTGATAGAACAATTAGAAAATACGATAGGACTACAAAAGAGACTGCTTACACTACGCCTGTCTGCACTTTTCTGGAGTACTGCTCCGGTGTCGGATCCGCATCAGATAGGGTTGACAGAGGACATCCACAAAGTTTAAAGAAGGGCGAATTACGAGAGAGGCAGATACGACACACGAATTCGAGTGGCAGTCATTAAAATAAAGGTGTATTTCGCTGCGGCGGGACTTTCTCATGAAAGTTCAATCTCCAACTTTCTCCTCAGAGAGTGAAAACATTTTGTTGGCACCGACCCACATTTGAAGAAATGGTAAGCATAATAAAATAGATGAAATCAGAGCTCGCACGGCAAGATTTAAGTGTTCATTTTTCTCGCTCGCTCTTCGAGAGTGGAACGGTAGAGAATTAGCTTGAAGGTGGTTCGATGAACCCTCTTCAAGGCACTTAACTGTGAATTGCAGAATAATCATGTAGATGTGGATGTACATAAACTTGACAGTCTGAGCCCAATTATCGGAATGACCTTTCACCCCGTGTTGGATGCATGTCCCGAATTCGTAGACACGGGTGTCATAAAGGAGTTTTACCCTTCCCTGAGGCAAGCCGACCTACAACTGTTGTAATTAGTCCATTGTATCCTGGAAACTGGCTCAAGGAAGGAGTTGACGTTCGATCTGGTCCCACAAATGTTCTATAGGGGACAGATATAGAAATCTTGTTGGCCACATAGACATCACGTAGACAGTACATAGGAATGCTTGCCATGTATGGGCAAGTATTGGCCTGATGAAAAATGGAACCACGATGCCGCCACATGAGAGGTAACACATGCGGACGCAGGATGTCCATGAAGTACCGCTGAGCTCTAAATTACTACCAGCCATGACCTGAAGTCATACCCGATGTCTCCCCACATCATAAAGCCGGAAGCAAAAGTGCTGAACCTCTCAAGAAAATTGGAAGAATAGGACGTCTCCTGAGTCGCCACCATAGTCGCCGATAGTGTTCCAGATAGTTCTATACGTATTCTCTGCTATCAAGTTCAGGTGTTTAGCGGGCCAGTCGAGGGACGATTGAATACCCGAGTGTTTGTCAAATCAGATGCGTGTGCGTGCAAAAAATGTTCAAATGTGTGTGAAATCTTATGGGACTTAACTGCCAAGGTCATCAGTCCCTAAGCTTACACACTACTGAACCTAAATTATCCTAAGGACAAACACACACACCCATGGCCGAGGGAGAACTCGAACCTCCGCCGGGACCAGCCACACAGTCCATCACTGCGGCGCTTTAGGCCGCTCGGCTAATCCCGCGCGGCGTGTGCGTGCAGCTCCGTCTTCTTGGAAGACGGGAGCGGCCACAACACACTCATCACGAAGATGTAGATGAAAATATAACATTTCGTCACCAAGAGTGTTGTAATAAACATCCGAGTTCAAGTTCGCGATACGAAGAATATTCCCAAAATATTACAGAGCCCACCTCTGGTCTGAACTAAAATTCCCATGTGTTGACCACGTCCGTAAAACTGACGCATCATTCGAAAAGCCGCAAAATCCCAGTTGTTCGGACCACATTGCACCTCTCAAGTCAGTTGCTCTCCATTCTTTTTGTTCGGCCCAGTGAAGACATGCTGCTTTAAATGACGCTGTGAGCAATGGTCTTTTGCGGGTAACGACTCCAAACATCCATTGCAATCAGTTCTCGTTCGCTCTGAAACTGGTTGAAATGGACCTGCATTGAGTTGCACTACCGTTTCCTGTAGTTTGAAACTGATTGTTGTTGGGAAGGCATCACACTTTTCTACAGTCCCTGTGATTTAGGATATTATTTTTTTTTTTTTTTTACTATAACTGTTCGTACATGTTACATGCCTGCGAGCGATGCAGCATTGCTTGTAGACACCTTGGACAGTCCGCGATAGTACACAAAGAAATCGGGCAACTTAATCCACAGCGAGGTCACGGGCACGTTCAAGATCATTTCACGACGACCCTTCTTAATCCCGTTTTACATGAGCGACTTTCTGGTCAAAATCGACTATTCGAAGTGCTTGCTCCTTTCGTGCCTGCGAGTAAAGCAGCAACCAACCACGTCGCGAGTGTGTCTGTGACATCAATTATCTTTAGATTGTCCCGAGTATGGAGTTTGAAGTTTCCGAATATGGTGTGCACTGCACATGCACATGCGCAGGAACGGTCGCTATTTGCTGCGTGTGCTAAAATTGCAGCCGCGCGGTGTAGCCGCGCGGTCTAGGGCGCCTGGTCAAGGTCCGCGCGGCTCCGCCCGTTGGAGGTTCGAGTCCTCCCTCCGGCATGGGTGTGTGTGTGCTGTCCTTAGCGTAAATTAGATTAAGTAGTGAGTAAGCTTAGGGACCGATGACCTCAGCGATTGGTCCCAAAAGACCTTACCACAAATTTCCAATTTTCCTAAAATAGCAAGTTATAAGATTCTGGCCCAGTTCATTCCTACTGTAGAGGTGGATTTCGTGCTTTCGTGTCTTCTTAATCACCATTGTGTTGCTTTCTCTGTTTTCTTGCCACACTGAAAAGGTTGCACGAGGTCCTGGCATTGTTCCTTCCAGTGTTCACCTACAAGCCAGACGAAACAACTGGAAGCACAAGGTATTTACGTTGAACAGAGAACACGCCTACACTATGCGTAAAAAAGAACTAAATACACACACGTGCTTTAAGAAAATTCTGTCAGTATTGAAAAAGTCAGAAATATTACTCAAGAAAAATAATATTGGGACATTATTTGGCACTTTTTCAGACGTGTAGTTTCGCAGTTACGGATGTCTCAAATGTGTTTTCATTTGTTGCAGTTGTGTCAATTTGCATGCTTTCTATCAGTGATAGCCCTCAACATATAGCGCTGGTTTGACATTAGATATGATTGTGTAAGCTTTGTATTTGTTGATTCTATTGATTTTACCTCAGGACCTCAGGTCTTTTTTTCTGGTTACTTTGGGCGTGGTCCACTATGTTTCTTATGGGATGCGCATCTCTCGGACATGGGCTGTTTCCTTCAGCTGCTCATTACTGTTTTACTCACTTTGAACTTCATCTCAGTTTCTCTTTTGCTCGAGTGGGGCACTCCTCAAGCCGTGCTTACTATAGCGCAGCTTGTAGTCACGTAACTCAGTCCCCGTTCCGTTGGTAGACGGGACACATTGTCGCTTTCTACGAGTAATTGATATGAGGCAGACGCTGCGGTAGGGTCGTTTTTCATTCGTTCAGCTGCTTAGTTACGGATACTTGGATAGAATTTTCGTTCGTTACCGTTATGTCAATTTGCGTGCTGCCTATCAATGACAGTTCTCCGAAAACATGGCATCGGTTGGCCATGAGTAAGCGAAGCTATTTTTGGCTCAGTTTTAGCTTTACTTTGTAACTCCTTTAGTGTAGTCTCTAATCCGGCTCTATTTGGGTTTGTTAAGACTTTTGGCCCTCACCGGCACGTGGCAGCATGTGGTTGCCCTACATCAGGCACATGTAACTTTTCCATACTCCATGTGATGAACCATGTACGATAGACGTGCTGCGTTTTAACTTCACTTACACATGTGCTCTGTGAGGGACGGGAAAAATCCACCGTGGTTCAACAACAAAGTTAGGAAACTACTGCGAAAGCAAAGAGAGCTTCACTGCAAATTTAAACGCAGCCAAAACCTCTCAGACAAACAGAAGCTAAACGATGTCAAACTTAGCGTAAGGAGGGGTATGCGTGAAGCGTTCAGTGAATTCGAAAGTAAAAGTCTATGTAACGACTTGACAGAAAATCCTAGGAAGTTCTGGTCTTACGTTAAATCAGTAAGTGGATCGAAACAGCATATCCAGACACTCTGGGATGATAATGACTTTGAAACAGAGGATGACACGCGTAAAGCTGATGAAATACTAATCACCTTTTTCCATAGCTGTTTCACAGAGGAAGACTGCACTGCAGTTTCTTCTCTAAATCCTTAAATCCTCGCACGAACGAAAAAATGGCTGACATCGACATAAGTGTCCAAGGAATAGAAAAGCAACTGGAATCACTCGACAGAGGAAAGTCCACTGGACCTGACGGGATACCAATTTGATTCTACACAGAGTACGCGAAAGAACTTGCCCCCCTTCTAACAGTCGTGTACCGCAAGTCTCTAGAGGAACGGAAGGTTACAAATGATTGGAAAAGAGGACAGGTAGTTCCAGTTATCAAGAAGGGTCGTCGTGCAGATGCGCAAAACTATAGGCCTAGATCTCTGACATCGATCTGTTGTAGAATTTTAGAACATGTTTTTTGCTCGCGTATCATGTCATTTCTGGATACCCAGAATCTACTCTGTAGGAATCAACATGGATTCCGGAAACAGCTATCGTGTGAGACCCAACTAGCTTTATTTGTTCATGAGACCCAGAAAATATTAGGTACAGGCTCCCACGTAGATGTCATTTTCCTTGACTTCCGGAAGGCGTTCGATACTGTTCCACACTGTCGCCTGATAAACAAAGTAAGAGCCTATGGAATATCAGACCAGCTGTGTGGCTGGGTTGAAGAGTTTTTAGCAAACAGAACACAGCATGTTGTTGTCCATGGAGAGACGCCTACAGGCGTTAAAGTAACGTCTGTCGTGCCACAGGGGAGTACTATGGGACCATTGCTTTTCACAATATATATAAATGACCTAGTAGATAGTGTCGGAAGTTCCATGCGGCTTTTCGCGGATGATGCTGTAGTATACAGAGAAGTTGCAGCATTAGAAAATTGTAGCGAAATGCAGGAAGATCTGCAGCGGAGCTGGCCGCGGTGGTCTCGCGGTTCTAGACGCGCAGTCCGGAACCGCGCGACTGCTACTGTCGCAGGTTCGAATCCTGCCTCGGGCATGGATGTGTGTGATGTCCATAGGTTAGTTAGGTATAAGTATTTCTAAGTTCTAGGGGACTGATGACCACAGCTGTTAAGTCAAATAGTGCTCAGAGCCGTTTGATCCATCTGCAGCGGATAGGCACTTGGTGCTGGGAGTGGCAACTGACCCTTAACATAGACAAATGTAATGTATTGCGAATACATAGAAAGAAGGATACTTTATTGTATGATTATATGATAGCGGAACAAATACTGGTAGCAGTTACTTCTGTAAAATATCTGGGAGTATCCGTACGGAACGATTTGAAGTGGAATCATCATATAAAATTAATTGTTGGTAAGGCGGGTGCCAGGTTGAGATTCATTGGGAGAGTCCTTAGAAAATGTAGTCCATCAACAAAGGAGTGGCTTGCAAAACACTCGTTCAACCTATACTTGAGTATTGCTCATCACTTTGGGATCCGTACCAGGTCGGGTTGACGGAGGAGATAGAGAAGATCCAAATAAGAGCGTCGCGTTTCGTCACAGGGTTATTTGGTATGCGTGATAGCGTTACGGAGATTTTTAGCAAACTCTAGTGGCAGACTCTGCAAGAGAGGCGCTCTGCATCGCCGTGTAGCTTGCTGTCCAGGTTTCGAGAGGGTGCGTTTGTGGATGAGGTATCGAATATATTGCTTCCCCCTACTTATACCTCCCGAGGAGATGACGAATGTAAAATTAGAGAGATTAGAGCGCGCACGGAGGCTTTCCGGCAGTCGTTCTTCCGCGAACCATACGCGACTGGAACAGAAAAGGGAGGTAATGACAGTGGCACCTAAAGTTCCCTCCGCCACACAGCGTTGGGTGGCTTGCGGAGTATAAATGTAGATGTAGATGAACTCTTTGTACTGAATTTAGATATGTTCATTGCAGTCTTTATATTTTTGACTTTATTTGCTGTTGTACCACTAGTAACGTTGTCCGCGGCTCGTACTGATTAGACATATCGTTTCATTTTTAATTTATAGTTGCACTTGAAGATGAGGCTGAGAGCCCGAAACTGGAGTGTGTGAAAGTCAACTAATAGAAATTGTACACAAATGTAGCGCAAGTTTCGGTTGCGGACAAGTAACGAGATGCTTGGCTTCGGATGAACGCTGAGCGGCGAAGACGCAGGCCGGAGTGGTGTGCGGGAGGCGCGCCCGCCCCCTGTCCGTGGGATGCGGAGCGAGGCGCGGCGGCCTGGATGCTCAGCGGGCTGGCTCCAGACTCCACCTGCCACCTGCCACCGCCACCTGCCTACTGAGAATGCACCCAGGCACGAGCGGCAGGTGCGCCACAGCCGAAGCCACGATCCCATCTTTTACCAACGTTGTTGCTTCCATTGCGGTGTAGCACCAGGCGAACGTTCCATTCGTCCGTCTTCGGAGCGTCTGCGATACGGCGCCAAGTCCCACTCGCGACCGTGGACAGAATCCATTCACTTTTAGAGATGTGTGGTACGTCAGACAAATTACACCATGCATTGCTCCGTAGATTTGATCGGAATCACTCATTGGGCATTCCATCACATCTAGTTTATCAGCCAAAAAAGGGATGCCGGGTCGCTTTCAGCAGCGGTTCCAAAGTCGGCAGTTAAAACCACTGTAACTAAACTGTCTCATGAAGATTCTGAGCCGCGCGGGATTAGCCGAGCGGTCTGAGGCGGTGCAGTCAAGGACTGTGGGGCTGGTCCCGGCTGAGGTTCGAGTCCTCCCTCGGGCATGGGTGTGTGTGTTTCTCCTTAGGATAATTTAGGTTAAGTAGTGTGTAAGCTTAGGGACTGATGACCTTAGCAGTGAAGTCCCATAAAATTTCACACACATTTGAACATTTTTTGAAGATTCTGAAATCCGACCGATAGAAGGGTGTATACTATCTGATCAAAAAAGTATCCGGCTATCCGTATTTAATCTGAAATTGACCATTATATGTCACATTTACCAATATAAGAGGTGGCAGGTAGTAGTGTTAAGTCAGTAGAGAAGCAGTAACAGCAGAGTAGTTTAGTCTGAAGAGTTCAGTGACCTCAAATAAGGACTAGTCATTGGATATCATGTCAGTAACAAATCCACCAGAGACATATAACCATCTTAAAGGTGTCCTCGTCGACTGTCCATGATGTGATTGTGAAGCAGAAACGCGAAGGAACAACCTCATCTAAACCAAGACCCGGCAGACATCAGCCACTGCCGGACAGGGTCCGACGATCACTGTGGAGGGTGATTGCGATAAATCGCATGCAACCAGCGGCAGGAATCACTCGTGACTTCCAAAGGGCTACCAACAGTCCAGCTAAGACAATGACTGTGCATAGGGAGTTAAAAAGAATGGGATATAATCGCCGAGTAACGCCTCATAAGCCACGCATTTCTATACTCAAGGATTCAGATGGTGTAAAAACCAACACAACTGGACAGTGGATGACTATACACGAGTCATTTGGAGAGATGGGCCACGCTATACCCTGTTACAATCCGATGGAAGAGTTTGAGTTTGGCGAATGCCTGGAGAACATTACTCGTCATCATGTGTGGTACTAATAATGAAGTACAGATGTGTTGGCACTAAGGTATTGGGGTTCTTTTCGTGGATGCCATATGGTCCTCTTATTGAGCTTAAGAAGACGCTAAGTACCGAAGGATATGAATACACATTTCACATCTTTGTGTACTGTGTAGACGTACATTTCGGAGACGATTATTGTTTGTATCAGCGTGACAGTGTACCCTGTCATAAAGCAGCATCTGTATGGTAGTGGTTTCTGGACAATAACATTCTTCAACTGGACTGCCATGCCCAGAGATCCGACCTAAACCCAATGGAACACCAAAGGGATGAGTTAGTGCACCGACTTCGCTCCAGATCCCAGCATCCATCATCACTACCGTCTCTTTTGTCGACTCTTGAGGAAGAATATTCTGCCATTCCACCACAAACTTTCAAACGCTTAACTTAAATTGTCCCCAGCGTATTAATGTACACTAATAGGTGTCCGGGTCCTTTATGAGATCTCGTGTGTACACCGCCAACAGCCTCCATATGGTTTCTAATAACTTCCGTTGTTATTCTCCACAACGATAAAACAGGGTGCAGCTTAAAGTCAACAAGGAACAATGCTACACAGAAAGCCCATCCTCGAATTTACACGGGACCAAAAAAAATTTATTGGCTTCAGCCAAATTTCGCAGAGTCCGTGCCGTTTACTGAAGACCATGTCCAGCTAGCTCCTAGATCCAAGCACTGATATAACGGCTGCTCTTATCCTCACCAAACCACGATACTAGCTGAAAAAAAAAAACGGTAGAGTAAAAAGAGCTGCAACATATGCGCGGAAATTTACTGTATGATTCTTGCAGGTTTCCCGCATTAGAAAATACTCTGGCTGAACGCTAAGGGTCACAACCGAATCCGGAAATGCACTTCGAAACAGCAGTTTCACCGCAGCGGGCACAAGACGACTTCATACTCTCGCGGTGGCTATTTCGCTGTGACTTATAACGGCTTTCCCATTGCGGTTGGCGATGCCATTGTGATAGTGAGAGGGAAGTGAGAGTAGACGTCGTGTAGACTACGCCACCCGTACTTGAACAGTCGCCCCATATGGGCGATGTTTCTTTAACCTCTTCGTTCCCTCGGTACACACATATGGGCCTCCGCGCGTTATTTTTATTTCTCCGTAAACAGTCGTAGTTTTCTGCTTGTAGACCAATGTTCCGCGAGCATGGACCTTCTAATTCTTAGCTTTTAACCAAGGCGCTGCACCTTGCAACGCACGGTTCGTGTATTGATTTACAGCTGGTCGTATGTGGATAATGGTTACTTCTACAAATCAAAGACATGTGTAAATAATTATCGTGCCTAAATATTAATTTGTGAATCTGCGTTTTTTTTCCCAGTGTTCGCTAACTCTTGTAGATGTTGAGTATTAGTTCAGATTTGTATAAATTTTGTTCGTTATTATGAAATAATCCATTTTGTGAAGGTCCTCGTACGTGGACCCCAGGTGATAGTGAATATTTTCTAATTTCATTTTGGTCTTCGACAGAGAAACACTGAAATAACTGTTATTTCTACACTCTTCGGCAATGCACGAAATATTAACTTGCCAGCACGCAAAAGCTTTTTTTAATGACGGCAGAGAAGAATTATCTGATTGAAAATATGACAAATTCTCTTTTATGACTGAAGGTTGTCCTGCTGAGGTTGATGAAACAGACTGGCAAACATTAAGAACGTTAAGATGTTGTGCCAGCACCTAGGAGAAAAGGATGTCTTTGTGCAGTGAATTCTTCTGACTGTGAAGATGTGGATAATATAGTAAAAGTTAATAAAGAAGTGAAGAAAAGCTGTGTTGCAACTACTTTCAGAAATTAGGTTTTATAATGTTGGCCAGTTACCAAAATATGTTTACGCAAGGAAAGCCTCAAAGTGTTGTAAACCTGGCTGCAAATCCAATACAAGACACGTACGTCAAATATGGAACGTATTTACGTATTGTGGAAAACACTTGTTTCGCAGCTTATCATCAAAAACCGTAAATATTTATTTACTGGCAGTAGCAAATTATCATTTGGCAGGCATTATTGTATGATTATCAGTGTCTTGCACAGTTGTTGTTGTTTTCGATCATCGACAAAAACCTGTACTGAAAGGCATATATTTAAAAAATATTGAGTTACAGGATCCTAACCTCTTTGTCCATTAGCAGAAACAACTGTTTCAAAAAGCCAAAGAAACTGCTACACAAGCCTAATATCGAGTAGGGCCCCCGCGAGCACGCAGAAGTGCGGCAACACGACGTGGCGTCGACTCGACTAATGTCTGAAGTAGTGCTGGAGGAAATAGTCACCATTAATCCTGCATGGCTGTCGATAAATCCGTAAGAGTACGACGAGGTGGAGATTTCTTCTGAACAGCATATTGCAAGGCGTCCCAGATATCCTCAATAATGTTCACGTCTGGAGAGTGTGGTGGCCAGAGGAAGAGTTTAAACTCAGAAGAGTGTTCCTGGAGCCACTCTGTAGCAATTCTGGACGTGTGGGGTGTCGTATTGTCCTGCTGGGATTGCCAAAGTCCGTCGGAATGCACAATGGACATGAATTGACGCAGGTGATCAGATACTATGCTTACGTACGTGTTACCTGCCAGAGTCGTATTGTCCTGCTGGGATTGCCAAAGTCAGATGTCCCACATCACTCCAACTGCACACGACCCACACCATTACAGAGCCTCCACCAACTTGAACAGATCCCTGCTGCAAGGTCCATGGATTTATGAGGATGTCTCCATAACCGTACACGTCCATCCGCCCGATACAATTTGCAACGAGACTCGTCCGACCAGTCATCATGTTTCCAGTCATCAACAGTCCAGTGTCTGTGAAGACGGGCCCAGGCGAGGCGTAAAGCCCATATCGATGATGTTTCGTTGAACGGTTCGCACGCTGTCGCTTGCTGATAGCCCAGCACTGAAATCTGCAACAATTTGCGGAAGAGTTGCCCTTCGGTCACGCTGAACGATTCTCTTCAGTCACCGTTGGTCCCGCTCTTGCAGGATATTTTTCCGGCCGCAGCGAAGTCGGAGATTTGATGTTTTACCGGATTCCTTATATGAACACAGTGTTTTTATTGAAGAAAGGGGAAAGAAAATACAGTTCAAAGACCAGTTGAGTTCCACATTAGTGAGTTTCCATTTGTGTCTTAGAGAATCATCAAAAAAATATTTCATTTGCATTTGCGTCATGCTTGTTTATTACTTTGCTGAGAAGTAATGAGGTTAACTATCACAACCTGACTACGACGCAAAGCGAAACGGAGAGTCGTACATCAGCTTGACGACGTACACGTCGCGCTGGACATCCTTACCACTTCATGAGAAGTTACATTCGAATAATGTTATTGGTGCCCGCCCGGTTGGCCGTGAGGTCTAACGCACGGCTTTCCGGGCGGGAAGGAGCGTCTGGTCCCCAGCACGAATCCGCCCGGCGGATGTGTGTCGAGGTCCGGTGAACCGGTCAGTCTGTGGATGGTTTTTAGGCAATTTTCCATCTGCCTCGGCGAATGCGGGCTGGTTCCCCTTATTCCGCCTCAGCTACACTATGTCGACGGTTGCTGTGCAAACAAGTTCTCCACGTACGCGTACACCACCATTACTCTACCACGCAAACATAGAGGTTACACTCGTCTGGTGTGAGACGTTCCCTGGGGGGTCCACCGGGGGCCAACCGCACAATAACCCTGGGTTCGGTGTGGGGCGGCGGACAGGTGAAGTGGACTGCGGTAGTCGTCGTGGGGTTGTGGACCACTGCGGCCGCGGCGGGGACGGAGCTTCTCCGTCGTTTCTAGGTCCCCGATTAACATACAATACAATGTTATTGGTAATCAAAACGAGATATTTTCCTGCATAACAGGAAGAGTAGCCGCGT
Organism: Schistocerca gregaria; assembly: GCF_023897955.1. NCBI lineage: Eukaryota > Metazoa > Arthropoda > Insecta > Orthoptera > Acrididae > Schistocerca > Schistocerca gregaria. Next base: position 429,481,781 of record NC_064922.1, read on the forward strand.
GGTTAGAGGCGCCATGTCACGGATTCCGCCCCCCCCCCTTTCCCCCCGCCGGAGGCTCGAGTCCTCCCCTCGGGCATGGTTGTGTATGTTGTTCTTAACATAAGTTAGTTTAAGTAGTGTGTAAATCTAGGGACCAATGACCTCTGCAGTTTGGTCCCTTAGGAATTCACACACATTTGGAGATCGAGAGGGCGCTGGTTCCTGATTGGCTGCCGCGTCCCGGCTGTGAGGTGAGCCGGAAGCACAGCGGCCTCCGCCTGTATCAGTGCCGGCGCAGCGCTGACGGGCCGTAATGCGATTACCTCCACAGATCAATACCTCGCCGACCACCTACGCCGCGTCTCGCAGCCAGCCACAAATCTGGATCTCCGCCCTCGCGCCATATCACCGCCGCGGGGGCGGTAGGCGTCAGCAGCACGGTGCGCAAGTGTTCATTCTAAAACCGTAGCTTCCGGATTCCATATTGGGCTACCTCCACATGCCCACTCACACACACGGGGCTACAATGTCCGGCTTCTAACCGTCACCAATCTCTTATAGCCCAAAGTCGATTCATTAATTTTGAAGTAAATTTAAATTCGGGCGACTAGTCACAATTTCACAGTACTGGGCACGCTGAGGTAGCGACGCACTGCAGAGGGAGATAGCAACGGTAGAATTTAAATAAATAGTTTTCATATGACTCAACTGTTATTGTTCGTGGTCGTCGCTGTCGAAAGCTGTAGGCTCGTAACCCACGTCCTACTAGATTCTGAAATGCAACTTCATGTGCTGGTTAGTGGATGCTTGGCTTTATTTTCTTAAGTCATATGGAGACTGGCGAAATTTCTGTTGTCGAATAGATATATTTTTACTTTTCTCGCCTCACTATACAATTACAGTCGACCTCCGTGCTGACGTCCGGAGCTCGCGGTCTAGTGGCTAGTTTGCTGCCTCTGGGTCACGGGGTCCCGGGTTCGATTCCCGGTCGGGCTGGGGATTTTTCTCTTCCCGGGGACTGGGTGTTTGTGTTGTCCTCATCATTTCATCATCACCCTCATCATTCGTGACAGTGGCTAGTTTGGACTGTGAAAAACATTGGACTGTGAAAAAACTGGGACTTTGTACGGGCGCTGCTGGCGACGCAGTTGAGCGCCCCACAAACTAAACACCATCATCATCATCCATGCTAACTCAACACATACATATCTCATACACCACACTCGTACTGCACAAGAACAAAGATTTACCTACAACAAAATGCAGCAAAGAAAACTCTTTCGTATACCGATCTGTTCATGCAAACTAATCTTTGGAACACACACTGCAAAAACAAAGTACAAAAATATATATATTTCAACCGTTCAGTGGCGGAATAACAGAACGTAAATGAGGAGATAATGATTGCTACCCTCTGAGCTAGTCGTTCGTGCTACAGTGTACAGTTCAAGTCGGAAAAGACAGCATTTAAATTAAGGGCAGACACAGTAGCCGGCAGTATTTCCGGCGGCTGTCGACAATAAATAATTAATTACACTGACGCTCCTAAAAATGGAACATCAAGAAGGATATTTGTAACTGAAATGACCGGCCTTGGTAGCCGAGCGGTTCTAGGCACTTCAGTCTGGAACCGCGAGACCGCTACGGTCGCAGGTTCGAATCCTGCCTCGAGCATGGATGTGTGTGATGTCCTTGGGTTAGTTAGGTTTAAGTAGTTCTAAGTCTAGGGACTGATGACCTCAGATGTTAAGTCCCATAGTGCTTGGAGCCATATGATATGGGTGAAGCTCTTCGTGCGTGTGAAAGTCGTCGCACGGAATCACAGACGAGCTGGCTATCACACTCATTAAAATTTTCGTGTTATTACACCGTGTCTGATGACGTGACAGAACAAGAGAAAGGAGTCGATAGGGAAGATGTGTGGGATCCAGTATTAGTCAGAATTTGAAAAAGCTTTGGAGGATTTATAAACCAAGTATGCCAAAGTTGGTGGACAACATTCGATTGGAATTTCTAAAGTAAATGGGGAAGTAGCAACAAAACGAATATGTAGAATGTATGAAACAGGCGATGTATCATCAGACTATCGGAAAAACATCATCCACACAATTCCGGAGATAGCGTGGGCCGACAAGTGCGAGAATTATAGCACAATCAGCTTAACAGCTCATGCATCCAAGTTGTTGACAAGAATAATATGCTGAAAAATAAAAAATAAAACTGATGACCTATTAGATGAAGATCAGTTTGGCTTTAGCATAGGCAAAGGTACCAGAGGCACTTCTGACGTCGCAGTTGATAGTGGAAGCAAAACTAAAGAAAAATCAAGACACGTTCATACGATTTGTCAACCTGGAAAAGGCGTTCGACAAAGTAAAATGGTGCAAGATGCTCGAAATTCTGAGAAAAATAGGGGTAAGGTATAGGAACAGACGAGTAACCTATAACATGCACAAGAAGCTAGTGGCCGTGCGGTTCTAGGCGCTGCAGTCTGGAGCCGAGTGACCGCTACGGTCGCAGGTTCGAATCGTGCCTCGGGCATGGATGTGTGTGATGTCCTTAGGTTAGTTAGGTTTAATTAGTTCTAAGTTCTAGGCGACTGATGACCTCAGAAGCTAAGTCGCATAGTGCTCACAGCCATTTGAACCATTTTGAACCACAAGAAGCTAGCGCTAGCAAATGAGAGTGAGGTACCAAGAACCAATCGCTCGGATTAAAAAGGGTGTAAGACAGGGATGTAGTCTTTCGCTTCTTTTCAATCTATACATCGAAAAAGAAATGCCGGGAATAAAAGGATGATTCAAGTTCAGGATGAAAAGATATCAATGATAAGATTCGGTGTTGATATTCCTAACCTCAGTGAAAATGATGCAAAATTACAGGATCGGTTGAATGGAATGAACAGTCTAATTGGTAGAGAATTTATACTGAGAGAAATTCGAAGGATGGCCGTGCGGTTCTAGGCGCTACAGTCTGGAACCGCGAGGCCGCTACGGTCGCAGGTTCGAATCCTGCCTCGGGCATGGATGTGTGTGATGTCCTTAGGTTAGTTAGGTTTAACTAGTTCTAAGTTCTAGGGGAGTAATGACCTCAGACGTTGAGTCCCATAGTGCTCAGAGCCATTTGAACCAAATTCGAAGGAAGACGAAAGTAATGAAAACTAGCAGAAACGAGAACAGCGAGGAGCTTAACATCAGAATTCAGGATCACGAAGTAGACGAAGTCAAGGAATTCTGGAATCTAAACTGCAAAATAGCCCATGATGGACGGAGCAATGACGTCATAAAAAGCAGTCTAGCACTGGCAAAAAGTTCATTCCTGTGCAAGAGAAGTCGATTATTATCAAGTTTACGTCTTAAGTTGAGAATGAAATTCCTGAGAATGTACCTTTGGAGCACAGCATTGTATGGGAGTGAAACATGGACTGTGCTAAAACCAGAACATAAGAGAATTCAAACATTTGAGATGTGGTGCTACAGAAGAATGTTGAAGGTAGGGTGGACTAATAAGGAAAGATATGAGGAGATTCTCAGTAGAATCGGAGAGGAGAGGAAATTATGTAAAATACTGACAAAAAGAAGAGGCAGGATGATAGGACATATGTTAAGACATCAGGAAATAGCTCCCCTGGTACTAAAGGACGCCGTAGGGGGTGAAAACTGTAGGGATGATGGAGACTGGAATACCTCTAGCAAATAATTGCGGACGTAAGTTGCGAGTGATACTCTCAGGTGAAGAGGTTGGTCCAGGAGAGAAATTCGTGGCGAGTCGCACCAAATCAGTCAAGGGGATGACTCAAAAAAAAAAAAATTGTGCCGTGGTCGAATCACTTTCTTGTTGGAATTCAAAGTTTCGTCCCCACCTGAGAAGGAGATTTAAGGGGGAAGGAGGGAGGTAAGTGTAGTATTTGGTTCGCTGCTGACAGTCACTCCGATGCAGGAAACGAATTGTAGGGTTTCGAGAAGTAAATCATGCAATGACGACATAATAATCCGAAATTTTGAAATAAATATCACACTTTCGGCCGTGAACGTTTACATTTTACAAGGAGTTGGATATCTTCCTTAAGAATCTCGTGTCAAGTGATTTACATGCGACTCCACAGAACAACTTACGACCCACGTTCCATCCAGATATATTCCACCGACATAATGTCAGTCGAACACGTTAACCAGAGAAGTATTAGCACCCATCGCATACTGAAAGAAGACCAGCGTATTTTCGAAGCATGTCGCGGCAGATTGTCCTGATAAAACACGGAACACACATCCATACAGTAGCTACAGTGTGACGCACTATTTCCTGGCTGTGCCTGTGTGTTAATCTTATTCAGTATTGCGTACACCAGCACTAGTTCCCAGAAGTAGGGAGGAGCGGGTTTTGTTCAGCATGGGTACGACGGTCTTTCTTTCTATAATTTTCCTAAATGGATACTGATCTGAGTACATAAGACTGATTTCAAGGTAGAGTCACTTTTCTCATGACGGCCAAGGTTTTCAACGCCTGATTCAAATAAACCTCTACAGATCACGTCAGAAGCAGCGCCTTCTAGAAAAGTTCCTTTAGCGGGGACAGGAATCAACCAATGGGAGTACGAACAGCCTGCTCTGAAGACTGATTGACTGAAACGCCTGAATGTTAAAACAATTTCATGAAGCCGTTTAAAGCACAGGAAATCGAGGAGTCAGCCGGTAGCCCTCGTGGAACCTATAAATAGTGTGCCCTCTGAGTCGAAGGCAGCTTTTTCGTAGAGTATTTCTGAAATCGAAAAACAGGTGATACTTCATAATTAATCAAGTTACATCTTATGCTAGAAACTGACAGATTTAGAAAGCGTTTTCCTGTACATAGGCTAGGATATCTGGTTGTTCTCAGTTTACCAAGCGACAGCTGCTTTTTAGCGAGCTCAGTAGGCAAACACATCAAATTAGTTTGTCGCGCCGAGTAGCCAGCTGGAGGGTGGCGTCCAGTGAACGAGACCGACTTGTCAAGATTTAATTGAAAAAAATTATTTTTTTCTATGGATACCTGAAGTGTGTTGGTCAGATGAGTCCCTACCTAATGATAGGGATCGAGTGTGGTGCAGACCCCACTAAGCCATGGATTCAAGTGGTCAACAAGGCACTGTGCAAGCTGGTGGTGGCTACACAATGCTGTGGGCTGTGTTTACATGGGATGGACTGGGTCCTCTGGTCCAACTAAATGAAACATTGATCGGAAATGTTATGTTTGGCTGCTTGGTGACTAATTGTAGCCGTTCATGGACTTCATGTTCCCAAACAACGATGGAATTTTTATGGATGACAGCACGCCATGTCACTGGACCACAATTGTTCGCGATTGGTTTGAAGAACATTGTGAGCAATTCGAGAGAATGATTTGGCCAACCAGATAGCCCGACATGAATCCATCGAACATTATGGGACATGATATAGGGGTCGGTTCATGCATAAAATCCTGCAGCGGCAACGCTTTCGCTATAGAGGCAGCATGGTTCAGCATTTCTGTAGGGGATTTCCAACGACTTGTTGGGTCCATGTCACATGGAGCTGCCACACTACGCCGAGAAAACGGAGGTCTGACACGATGTAGGAGGTGTATCCCATGACTTTTGTCACTTCAGTGTGTATTCCTGTTTTGTTGTTGTGGAGAGTAAGGGCGGAAGTTGCTAGGGAATAGCTGGAAGTGGTGTACGAATCCTTAGCGATGAGCATGTTTCAGTGTAATGATCAGATCGCGCAATCTTCCTGGCTGTAGCTAGATTTAAAAAAATAAAATATTGTTAGTGAATAACACTACAATACACATAACCCCCTCCAGGGCTCTGGTCTTCCGAATAGAGCAACGTGCAAAAGTACAGCTCCCTCCAGATGTAATGCAGTCTGACGTACATGCCCTGGAGGCCATCATAGTGTCGGACGTCATCTTCAGGGATAGCGTTCCACGTCACTTCTAGCTTTTGCCATAATTGGTGAAGGGACGCAACGTGTAAGACACGCGCTGTCTCATCTTGTCCCGCAAGTAATTCGTGTGGAACACAACTGTTAACCGTGTGAGCCGCGATAGCGGAGCACATCGAAAAAAGTGATGTGAGTAACGCGAGAAATGTGTTCGCGGGCATCGTCCTACCGAAATAGTATATATCTACCGTTGTAACAGTGGCAGCAGAAAGGTGTGAGTTACGCTATGGATGAATCCTGCTAAGTGTTCTGACTCCATAGAGCAGGACAATCTTGTAGACTATGGCCCGCCGTACCTAGACACAGTGTCGCTCTCATGTTAGAAGCCGCAAACCCAACCGACCATCAGTGACGCCAAGACAGAAATTTCAGCGTACGAAAGAGAAAGGCAAAAACTTGCCGTTCGTCTCCCTGGGCATCGTAAGGTGGCTTGTGATGTATAGATTTAGACATAAGGCTTACACTCCGCCATCAGAGTCGGACAGGCGGTGGTGTCAGAGAGCTCATCTGTCAGCAGATACTTCTGGTAGGTCCATTTACACACTCTGTGCAACATTTGTGTTAATTGGTGCTAATTTGTCACCGTGGCGACAAAAATGATTGCTGATCTGATGCGGGGCTAAGAAGCGCCTCTACCGTCCGGCGCCACAATGACAAGCGTGTTCATCTTCTTTGGACGACCGAAGCCAACTATACAAACACCTAACACAGCAAAAAAAAAAAGGACTTGTTTTTAGAAACGACCATCCAGCGTTACTAAGACCCACAGTACAAGTAAACGTCACAAATTGTTCAGTAGAAGGCGTCCTGCGCTCTCTACAATGTTTAAAAAAAAAAAGAAAAAAAAGAAACGTACAATTACGACGCCGAAACCATGAACTACTTTTTCATCAGGTCAAGTACAGAAAAACTGTGATGCACAGCACAGGCTTCAGAATGCGTTCAAACAGAAGTCTTTGACTCGTTGCACCAGCGCTATGAGGATCACTCCAAAGTGAGTCGTTATTGGTACGATTTGTTGTAATAAAAAGGGAAATGTTACAGTGGTGGTTAAAGAACTTTCCTGTGCAGTAGAACTTGCCGTTTCAATGCATCGGCACATTAAAGGTCCACCAATAAAGCTTTTTCTTGGTACAATTTGTTATAATTAAATATCAGTTAATGACATATCGGTGATTAAAGCCTTCAGGAGATGGTAAGAGACAACAGATGGTCGAATTTTATGGGAACAAAAAAAAAGTTTTCTTTACAGTTCTGGGACTTTGTTATTAATTTAATAGAAGTTCAGATGTTTTGTAATACTCGATGTTATGCAAATAAAAGTGCTGTTTTTCAGGAGTGAGATTGTTCGATTGCCATTATCTACAACAGAGCTTGCACTGCTTGCAGTGAGACAGTTTGCACTTTCTTGTTTTGAGTATTGTATTTTACATGGTCTAAAGGTTCTGTTCCTCAGTAGAAAAGTGATCAAGTAAGAATAGCCTAAGTGTTCTACCAAAAAGTGAGAATGATGACGTAATTTTTATCTTATATGGAAGCTTATTGTTAATTTTTATCACGCTACTTGTAATGGAGCTTTTATAAGCTCATGTCCTTACTAACTGGACGAGGTGTATTTTTCCCCTTCTTTGACCAAGTAATTAGGAAACTAGTGGAAAGTTACTTGCTGAGCAGAGATATACTGCAATGAACGTTGGACCTGTACTGTTATAGACGGTCCAAGCGATACTTATTCTTTGCCTATCTTAACTCCTTGTCAGATTTTTTTTTTTTTTTTTTTTTTTTTTTGTGGGATGTAAATTTGTCTAGAGTTATGCCTGAAAATATATTGATTTCTGTACTAAGTTGTACGTAGAACTGTGGAAAAAATTGTAAGGAGGCGAATGAAGAATTACGCCAATTTTGTCTAAGGAATTATTTGGATTCAATAACTGAATGACCAATGAAGTATCCATTGCTAGTGAGAAAAAATTTCAATTCCAAGCTTACTCATGTCATTAGTTGGTACTAAAGGTTCCAAATTGGGGGGCACGGTCGTGGTTGGGAACGCCATTTCAGCGATCTAACCTGCAGCACGTGGTAAGTTGTACTTCCCGACTCCGCTGCAAGAACGATGATTTCCGTGTTGGGAAACACTTTCCATTATGCATAGCCACTGCCAGAATTAATCTGTTTCTATTTCAAGAACATTGACAAAACGAGTATTCATTGTATTTCGAGATTGGAAATTGGCTTATTTGCTATAACAGTAGTGTGGGTACGATATTTTAATGGAACAGTCCTTTTTGCCTTATAACATGTTTTTATTTGTGTGTACTACAGACACAACTCGTTCAATGCCGTTGACAGTGTGACGATGGATTAAGCCTTATCGAAGGTCGGAGGGAGAGAGATTCCCGTTAAGAATATCGTGGCTGCGCACGCGCGGGTGAGCAGTTGGTGCGTGAGTCAGTGTGACACCTGGTGCGACGCAGCGGGGCAGCTTCAGCCACCGAGAAGCCGACTCGGCGCCTGATCCCGGCAACGCGACACCCAGCCACCGGGTCACCGGACGCTGCCTGCCCATCCGCGCTACGAGTCTGCTCGCCGCTGCCAGTTACCTAACGCGACACACAACCCCCCGGGAAACTGATTCCTCTGCCATCGATGCTGAACGAGAAAACTATCCTGCAGCTCGAAACGGTTCTCTCCTCCACCTGTCCGGATAACTGAGCAACGCAACGCTTCTGCTACGTCTACACTCTGCAGACCAGCAGTTGCGGGAGTGGCGATCGTTGGTAAGCCTCCGTGTAAACTCGTTTTCGCGAGATCAATACAGCAATATTGCAGTACTCTTATTTATTTGCAGCTCGGCCGAATTCTTCCTGCGTGGCATTATGTCACAATTACAGGTTAGTCTTCTTGTCGAAACTTGTATTTAGCAGTGCCTGCAAAATACCTCGGAAATCCGTGAGTACCAGATGCCTGCATTCCACAAAAAATGGTCTCCCTTACGGCTAGTAGCTCCGCTGTAGCAGACAACGTTTCCAGGTGTGATCATTTGGTAGTGGATGATGCCGTACACTGAGATACAAAATTCATGGGATACCTGCTACTATCGTGTCAGACCCCTTTTAGCCAACGCAGTGCAGCAACCCGACGTGTCGTGCACTCAACAAATGGGTGGAAGTCTTCTGCAGAAAAACTGAGCCGTGTTACCCCTGTAGCTATCCTGATTACGAAAGTGTTGCGGGTGCAGAATGTTGTGCACAAACTGGCCTCTGGTTATACCATAAATGTTTGACTGGATTCATGTTAAGCGACCTGCGTGGCCAAATCATTCACTCGAACTGTTCAGGATGTTCTTAAAGCCAGTCGCGAACAGTTACGACACGGTAACTTGTCATCTTTGTTTGGGAATGTTAAGTCCATGTACGGCAGCAGATGATCTCCAAGTAGCCCAATATAACCACTTCCAGTCAATGATAGGTTCAGTTGGACCAGAGGACCCAGTAGATTCCAAGTAAACTCAGCCCAAGCCATTATGGAGCCACCACCAGTTTGCACATTGCTTTTTTGACAACTTGGGTCCCATGGCTTCATGGGGTCCGCGCCACACTCGAAACTTACCATCCGCTCTTACCAACCGAAATCGCGACTCATATGAGTAGGCGATGGTTTTCCAGTCGTTTAGGGTCCAGCCGATATGGTCACCTGTCTGCTAATGGGTACTTCGTCATACTTCCCACATTGATTTCTGCAGTTGTTCCACGCAGTGTTGCTTGTCTGTTAGCACTGACGACTCTAAGAAAATGCCGCTGCTCTCGGTCGTTAAGTGAAGGCCGTGGCCCGCAGTGTTGTCGGTAGTGAAAGGTAATGATTGAAATTTGTCATTCTCAGCACGTTCTTAACTGTGTGGATCTCGGAATATTGAATTCCCTAACGATTTCATAAACGAAATGTCACGTGCATCTACTTCCAACTGCAGTTCCGCGTTCAAAGTGTGTTAATACCCGTATACGGCCATAACGACGTCGAAAACCTCTTTTCACATGAATCACCTTAGTACAAATAATGGCTCCGCCAACGCACCGCCCTTTTATACCTTGTGGACGCGATACTACCGCCATCTGCGTATGTGCATATCGCTCTCCCATGACTTTTGTCAGATCATTATACACTACTGGCCATTAAAATTGCTACACCAAGACGTACTACAGACGCGAAATTTAACCGACAGGAAGAAGATGCTGTGATATGCAAATGATTAGCTCTTCAGAGCATACACACAAGGTTGGCGCCGGTGGCGACACCTACAACGTGCTGACATGAGGAAAATTTACAACCGATTTCTCATACACAAACATCAGTTGATCGGCGTTGCCTGGTGAAACGTTGTTGTGATGCCTCGTGTAAGGAGGAGAAATGCGTACCATCACGTTTCCGACTTTGATAAAGATCAGATTGTAGCCTATCGCGATTGCGGTTTATCGTATCGCGACATTGCTGCTCGCGTTGGTCGAGATCCAATGACTATTAGCAGAATATGGAATCGGTGGGTTTAGGAGGGTAATACGGAACGCCTTGCTGAATCCCAACGGCCTCGTATCACTAGCAGTCTAGATGATAGGTATCTTATCCGCTTGGCTGTAACGGATCGTGGAGCCACGTCTCGATCCCTGAGTCAACACATGGCGACGATTGCAAGACAACAATCATCTGCACGAACAGTTCGACGACGTTTGCAGTTGCATGGACTATCAGCTCGGAGACCATTGCTGCGGTTACCCTTGACGCTGCATCACAAACAGGAGCGCCTGCGATGGTGTACTCAACGAGGAACCTGGGTGCACGAATGGCGGAACGTCATTTTTTCGGATGAATCCTGGTTCTGTTTACAGCATCATGATGGTCGCATCCGTATTTGGCGACATCGCGTTGAACGCACATTGGAGCATGTATTCGTCATCGCCATACTGGCGTGTCACCCGGTGTGATAGTATGGGGTGCCATTGATTACACGTCTCGGTCACCTCCTGTTCGCATTGACGGCACTCTGAACAGTGGACGTTACATTTCAGATGTGTTACTACCCGTGGCTCTACCCTTCATTCGATCCTTGCAAAACCCTACATTTCAGCAGGATAATGCACGACCGCATGTTGCAGGTCCTGTACGGGCCTTTCTGGATACAGAAAATGTTCGACTGCTTCCCTGGCCATCACATTCTCCAGGTCTCTCACCAATTGAAAACGTCTGGTCAATGGTGGCCAAGCAACTGGCTCGTCACAATACGCCAGTCACTACTCTTGATGAACTGTGGTATCGTGTTGAAGCTGCATGGACAGCTGTACCTATACACACCATCCAAGCTCTATTTGACTCAATGCCCAGGCGTGTCAAGGCCGTTATTACGGCCAGAGGTGTTTGTTCTGGGTACTGATTTCTCAGGGTGTATGCATCCAAATTGCATTAAAATGTAATCACATGTCAGTTCTAGTATAATATATTTGTCCAATGAATACCCGTTTATCATGTGCAATTCTTCTTGGTGTAGCAATTTTAATGGCCAGTAGTGTACATACGGTGTATATACATCGTGGCGCTGCTTCGCCACGGCCCGTCTAGGCACGCGCTGCCGTGTGCACGGAGGACGGCGGCCGCGTCCCGTGTCGAGTGTAAACCAGTTCCCAGGGAGCCGGCGGGCTTTTGTGCGGGCCCGCCTTTGTGGCGGTGGCGGCGCGTCGGCCTGCGTCCCTGCTGTCGCGCGGCTACTGTACTGTGCAGTAGAGTACAAACTGCCTTTCGCGTAACGGCTCACAATGCCACCAGCGATGCCCGCCCCTCTGCTGGCATTCCTTTGCGAAGAATGTGCGGCCGCGCTTGGGAGCACTGCGTCTCCCGGTTCGGCTCCAATGGGAGGGTCGTGGAGGTCATGAGCCCTCCAACTGACAATTTATCAAAACTCTACATTTTACACACATCATTATCCAAAATTTTTGCTGAATTTAGAAAATGAGGGAATATGGAAACTAAGGGCCTCGAAAACAGGACGGGCGAGAATCTAAAGGTGAGGGTCACGGGGGTCATGGCGCCTCCGAAGAACAGTTTATCAATACAATTTATATTTTTACACATATAATTTTTCCAGATTTCATACCACTTGCAGAAAACAATCAAACATAAAAACTAAGCGTTTCGAAAACGGCAAGAGCGAAAATCGAGGGTCATGACAGCTCTGAAGGACAGTTTATCAAAATCATTTATATTTTTACTCATATAATTTTCCCAGACTTCAGACCACTTGCAGAAAACATAAAAACTACGCGTCTCTAAAACGACTACGGAGGGAATCCAAAGGAAGGGTGGCAGGATCATGACCCTTCCAAATCACAATTTATCAAAACTATTTATATTTCCACACATTTAATTTTCCAAGATTTCAGCCGACTGGTAGAAAATAATCGAGCACGAAAACTAAATGTCTCGAAAACGGCAAGGAATTCTACGTTTCACCTGTTCCCCTGAGAGCCAGCCCTCATGGAAGGGCATTCAACCTGACCACGTACAGAGAACGATCCAAATGTGTAAACACTTCCATTCACAGGCTGATCGTGTTAGTGCCAAGAACAAATCCGACGTGTTCGTTGAGTCCAGGAACATCCAGTACAACAAGACAGGAAGGAAAGATTGGTCCTTAGCAAATGAAGGCTATAATCTGCAGACATGTGCCCACCGACTAAATGCTGAGTGAAATATAATGCTGAGTGCTCCCTTCGATTCCATAACAAGTAAATTGTGACGCCGTCAGGGTTGTAGATGTTTGTTGGCATTGTGGTTGTTAAATCAACTGCCTGATATACACATTTCTCAGATTTTCCAATGACATATTCCTCTGATTTGCAGACTTTATGAAGACATGCTGTAGCGATTTAATAAGCAGTGATGAATGAAATCATTAACTTTTTACCATATTAAAATAACTGCCTGACAAAAGAACTGCACAAATATTAAGTCAGTTACTGATAAGATTTAAATGTGGTGCTATTATTAGCAGCGACTTATTTTAAACTAACTCAGAACAAAAGTGAAGCACCCAGCAGGGAAGGAGGAAACAAAATGGTTCAAATGGCTCTGAGCACTATGGGACGTAACATTTGTGGTCATCAGTCATTAGAACTTAGAACTACTTAAACCTAACTAACCTAAGGACATCACATACATCCATGCCAGAGGCAGGATTCGAACCTGCGACCGTAGCAGTCGCGCGGCTCCGGACTGAGCGCCTAGAACCGCTAGACCACTGCGGCCGGCAAGGAGGAAACGAAATGAAACTTCACTGGTTCATGTTATTTCCATGATTACAGTATCCAATCAAATTTACAGAGAAGTGGGATATATGGGCCCACTTATCAATGCAACGATGTACCCCCACTAACTCATTTCGGAAGCTTGTCATAAAGTCGTTGTATCCTCTTCTGAGGCAAACAGGCTGAAAACTGTTGTAATTGGTTCTTTAAATCCTGGATACTGACTCTGGGACGTCTGAGCTGGTGTACATGTTCTATCGGGGTCAGATCTTTGTGTCCATGCACACAGTTTATAGACATGTGTACCCTTTGTGGATGAGCATTCTCCTGTTGAAAATTTCGCCATAATATTGTCACATGAGAGCTGATACGCGTCTGTGACCTACCGTCGTTCCCCATGCCTTCACATGAGACCGGCCACTGTGGCCGAGCGGTTCTAGGCGCTTCAGTCCGGAACCGCGCTGCTGCTACGGTCGCAGGTTCGAATCCTGCCTTGGGCATGGATGTTTGTGATGTCCTTAGGTGAGTTAGGTTTAAGTAGTTCTAAGTTCTAGGGGACTGATGACCTCAGATGTTGAGTCCCATAGTGCTCAGTGCCATTTGAACCATTTTGAACCATTCGGTTTCCCGCCATATTATTGAATTCCCATTGCCTCAGAGGGGTATCCCGCAAATTTTATGTCACATGGCAACTGTCACACAATTGCCTAAGATATGTAGGGTTTCCGTGGGTCACCTTGATCAATCGTTCCCTAGAAGAAGGGAGTGGGAGTGACCTTGAATATAAATGGGCCAAGTGGGTAACATGACACCAGATTTGTGACACATGACACTGGACGTGATAAGATCGTTATCTGCCCCAGAATGCACACTGATATTCTACTTCTGTCTATTGTATTACAGCTGGGACGACACCGATGGGTAATAGCAAATTGACTTATGGACAACATAGCAGACCTGCTCCTGTGATCTCAAGAGAGGAAACTAACCCTTTTTGTAGAGGTGACAGTATAACTTCCTATGATGGTGATCTTGACAGTGCAGGCATGGATGGGTTCCAGTTCTATGGAGGTCGTTAGAAATGGAGCACAGTCTTGCATAAGGGAATGATGAAGAACTTATTGACCATACATTTTCTCCAAACAAACTTCATGGTATTTGCCTGAAGTGATTTAGGCAAATATCTGAAAAGTTAAATCTGAGTGGCCAGACGGGGATTTGAACTGTCATCTTGCCGAATGAGAGTTTCTCGCTCGGTTTCATACATCCAAGAGGCAATTTCTGATACATCCAGATCCATACACCTGCTTCTCTCAAGCTGACCCCAGCTTTAAAATGACCCGAAAAAAAAATTTCTCCCAGGAATGGTCCATTTTTTCCGTTCCTAAAATCACCAAAATAACGAATATGTTCTAAGAGATTTATATGTTCTTTGGAAGGAAATTATTCTTACAATAGTATGACTAAAGCTCATTAATACTACAACAGATCACGTCACATCAAAACATTCCACAACGTCTTTCAAATTTTGGCAATTGCACCAACCTATGACGGAACAAGAGGACAATAAAAAAAAGAGAGAGAGAGAAAAGTACCCTCTGGAAGGAAGTTCTGACGATGACGGGACCGTCTCCTAACATCGCATGTTAACCTTTTCTTGCCACGCTTACTGAACTACGCGACATCACAATCCAGTAGTGATGCTTGTATATGAATCATTGGATATCGTTCAACTCGGAACTCGTGAAATTTACTGCAAAATAGATGCTACCCTGTTTTTCATTTGTTGATTTACACAAGTATCTGAATAATGACTCGAGAAATCAAATTACTTCTTTGCGTGTGTTAACAATACCAGTTTGCACATTCTTGAAGCATCCACATGGAACAGCAGATCCTTCCTTAACTCGATGAATGAGCTGGTACTCGTATCGGGGAAAGGAAAAGGCCCCCCGGACTCACTGTGAATGTGCTTCGTTAACCATTTCGAGATTCAGTAGCATGATGGCACAATATCAGTGAGTGGTTGAGTAACATTGGACAACGCGTCCTTTGCGATATAGTGTTCGCTTTAAGAAAAGAGGAGGCACGTTGTCGCAATAAACAGCGCATCACACTCCAAAGGATAATAACGGAGTTACCTCAGAATGACAAATATTCGACTATGTTTCACAATTACGGCTGTCCTTCTGATAAGACGCCAGGTGCTAGCACACACCACATATTCGTTTTCCATCTTCGTCACAAGCTGACGATCCCGACGATGCGTTGCCGCTCCTCTCTGAGATTTGATCTTAATTAAGTTTCGTCGCCCGTGGAGACAGCGTCACTTAACTTTTTGTGCCGTGTGGGAGGGAACCGCCGGCACTGAAGCTACCGCCGTGGCTTGTCGGCCAGGTTGATCTAGAGACCTCCGGTGGAACACGTCACGGTTTCGTTAACATGTAAATCGACCGGCCCCCAGAAGCAGCCGAGACGGAGGAAACCGTCTCTTCTCGTTTCGTTGAAACGGTAGACTGATTCCGCTTTGTGTAAGCGAGATGAGACACTAAACCATTACACCAAACGTCTGTCATCAAACGTTGAGCGTTGTATTATGTGGAACGCTGACGGCTTAAGAACGAAACAGTCGAGACAAATGCTTTGGACTACCCTACGGAGTTAATGCTCGACTGAACTGGCGACGTACTAAGGTGTACTTTTTTACGGTCATATCAAAAACTATGTATCAGTGGTGACAATAAGGATGGATTCTGTCCACACCAACGTACTAAAAACACTCCGCAGGTGAAGACAAACCAACTAGAACAGGGCGGAAGCTCTTTTGTTAAAACTTCCAGGTTGAACAGCTGTAGTTGATGCGTTAAACTATTAATTTAAGTTTCGTCCCCGTCTGCGTGGGGGATCTTCAGAGCTGAAATAGTATAACTGTGTAGTATTCTCAATAAACCGAAAATTTATAGAGACATCATGAGAAATTATAGAGCAATAAGTCTAATAAAGGCAGGATATACAATTTATGGGAATTTTTTTAATCGAAGGCTACAACTATCACTGATGCAATAATCTCAGAAGAACAATCAGACTTCAGAAAGGGACATTCGTGTGATGATGATGTATTTATAATAAGACAAATTATTGATAAACGTTAGGAATTTGGTTAGAAAAGCATTTAGCATTTACGAGCTTTTACTGATTATGAGTAAGTCTTTGATAACGTAAAAAAACTTCTTTTGTGGAAAAAATTGGAAGAAAACATTTTCCTAAAAACCTGATTAATAAAAAAATCTATATGTAAATACAAAAATACTTATAAGATCAGGTTCGAAATTTTCAGATGAAATTATAATAAATCAAGGTGCTTGACAAGGTTGCAATCAGTCGCCCATATTATTTAATTTATATACTGACGAACTGGTTACGAAGTGGAAAGATACAATATATTTAGGAATTATGATGAGATCTAGAATAGCATTACATACTCTGTTGTATGCTGTTGATCAGATAATTATACAGGAAACATAAGGTAATTTACAAACAGCAGTATATAGATTCAGCCAAAACGCGATGTAACTTAGATATATCAGCAAATAAGACAAAGATAGTGGCTTTCAAAGGAAAGAATCCGGCCAGATCGAAAATAATAATAATGAGAAAATTTTAGAACAAGTATCCCACTTCAGTTGTGTAGCATCTGATGTTAGTTTTAACTATGTCGAAGAAAATGAGAAGAAGGTTGATAAATATAAGCTATCTGCGGAACAAATGGAAAAATATAAGAAAGGAAAAATACAAGAAAGGAAAAATACAAGAAAGGTAAAATACAAGAAAGGAAACATCAACGCAATGATATAAAATTATTGCTGTGCATACTCCTGTATATGGGGACATAACAAAAGAAGAATAATCATAGGTACAGGCAGTAAACAAAAAAGAAAAATCACGTTTGCATCGAGCAGAGATGAATTTCTTGAAACATGTAAGGAGCTATAATAAAATGGATGAAATAAGGAATGAAACTATAAGATCAGATTTAAACATGTTTTTAGTTAAAGACGAGATAGATGAGGACAGAATGAAGTGGGAGGATCATGTTGATGGAATGAAAGAAAACAGATTGTCAAAAAAAAGGAGTGAATTATAGGTCGACTGGAAAGAGTGAAGTAGAGAGACCTCGTAAGAGATGGATGGATGCATGGATAATAGAGACCACAACACCTAACCTTCGGAAGATGATGATGATTATGAACCTCTTGGCCACATTTATCATCACATGATGCTGAATGCTTCAAATACTATGAATTACATAGTGTAATCTACAGAGCTCATAAAGCGACATATAAATTCATGGTCCTTTGAGCTTTCTACGCAGCTGCTAGCATTTAGTCTCTGAAGAAGTTCTCGCAGAAGGCGAAGACACATTACTGAATAGTTTTATGCATCAACCACGACTTCTATTTTGATTAGTACCCAGTTTGACGTAACGATTGCCATCGGAATGATGGCGACGACAGACAAGCAGTAATTTAGGTGGTGTAAAAGTGGGTTGAGGAGTGGACTAGCAGAGCGCGCTCAGCAGGAGGCAGGCAGGACACATTAGCATTGTGTGCTCCCCTCCCGACGCTACCCCAGCGTCAGCCGGCCGTTGGCAGCGCCGCACCCCCTGGTGCTGCTCGCTCACCAGCCAGCTGCCGCTGACAAATGGCACGGCCGAGCAACGCCACTTCATTCTGGCTGCTACTGCAAGCAGCAGATGGGTTAGGCGTGTTGTTTTTGTGCTGCCGTTTGTCACAGCATGGTTGCCGAGAAAACGTGTCTACCGTGGACGCAACAGCAAATTAAGAGTCCCTGTCTGATCAGACAAGTTGTTGTTGTTGCGCTCTTTAATCCGAGAACTATTTTGATGCCGCTTTCCAGTTAATCTGTCCTGTGCCAGCCTCTTCATCTCTGCATAGCTAGAGGAACCTACAAGGGTGGTTTGATAGGTCTAATGAGAAAGCAAGAAGAAATATTTGTCCTGTAAGCAGCTCACCTTACTTCTCGGCGTAGTCTCCTCTGAGGGATATACACTTGGTCCAGCGATCCTCCAGCTTTTTCATCCCATTGCAGAACTACATCTACATCTACATCTATATCCATACTCCGCAAGCCACCTGACGGTGTCTGGCGGAGGGTACCTTGAGTACCTCTATCGGTTCTCCCTTCTATTCCAGTCTCGTATCGTTCGTGGAGTGAAGGATTGTCGGTATGCCTATGTGAGGGCTCTAATCTCTCTGATTTTATCCTCATGGTCTCTTTGCGAGATATACGTAGGAGGGAGCAATGTACTGCTTGGCTCATCGGTGAAGGGAGCTACTCAGCGTCTCTCCTGCAGAGTCTTCCACTGGAGTTCATCTATCATCTCCGTAACGCATTCGCGATTAATAAATGATCCTGTAACGAAGCGCGCTGCTCTCCGTTATATCTTCTCTATCTTTTCTATCAACCCTATCTGGTACGGATCCCACACTGCTCACCAGTATTCGAGCAGTGGGCGAACAAGCGTACTGCAACCTACTTCCTTTGTTTTCGGTTTGCATTTCCTTAGGATTCTTCCAATGAATCTCAGTCTGGCATCTGCTTTACCGACGATCAACTTTATATGATCATTCCATTTTAAATCACTCCTAACGCGTACTCACAGATAACTTATGGAATTAACTGCTTCCATTTGCTGACCTGCTACATTGTAGCTAAATGATAAGGTATCTTTCGTTCTATGTATTCGCCGCACATTACACTTGTCTACATTGAGATTCAATTGCCATTCCCTGCACCATGCGTCAATTCGCTGCAGATCCTCCTGCATTTCAGTACAATTTTCCATTGTTACAACCTCTCGATATACCACAGCATCATCCGCAAAAAGCCTCAGGCTTTATCAGACTCTGTAAATACTCGTTGACTGCAACTATGACTTACTCATTTGATGAAAATTTCTTCAATGCAAGTTTAAAGTTAGGTAACAGTAAGAAATCAGTTAAGGCTAAGTCTGGTGGATAAGGTGGATGAGGAACCAATTCAAAGCCCAGTTCATTCACTTCCGCCATTGTTGTCGGTGATGTGTGGTATGGTGCATTACCCTGGTGAGAATGCACTTTTTTGCGTGCCAGTCTTGGTCTTTTTTCAGCCAACGCAAGTTTCAAATGATTCAGCAACGTAGCATAATATAGTCCAGTGATGGTTCTGCGTTTTCCAAGTAATCCATGAGGGCTATTGCTTTGGAATCCCAAAAAACACTGGCAACACATAACCAGCTGACAAAATAGTCTTTGCCTTCTTCGGTGGGGGTTGTGACTGCTGTTTTCACTCTCGCGTGTAAGTATGGATACAGGTTTCATTAACAGTTACAAATCGGCGCAAAAAAGTCTTGCAGAGAGAGTAAACTTTGTCAGACATAGGTAGAAATGTGCCGGATGCGCTTTTGGTCTACTGTGAGCAGTCGTAGCACCCACGTCGCACACAGCTTTTTTACAGCCATTTCTCCGTGCAGGATACTAAGCACTCGCTCACTCGAGATCCCTACAATCTCATGAATTTTTATTCGGTGGTCTTGCACAAGCATACGGATTTTGTCAGTATCTTCCTTTGCGGTGACCTCAGATGAACGGCAGGAGCGCGCTTCATCTTCGCTGCTTGTCCGACCATGTTTAAATTCATTAATCCAAAAGTAAATGGTCTTCAATGATGGTGCAGAGTCCGCGCAACCTTAATCCAATTCTGTACTGATTTGCGCGGCACTCCAACCCTTCAAATGAAAATGTTTAATAACAGCACGGAACTCGGTTTCCTCCAGTGTCAATCGCAGACGACACAATGGACAATTCACACGGCTGCCAACATTGAACTGTAAGCTGTACATTGTTCCAGTTCTTTCTACGATCTTTGGAATAATTAAGCTTTCCAAAAAGGAAGGCACAACAAAACTATTACATTCTTTCATGGAAATTTAGAAATTTACCAGACTTACCAAACCACCCTCGTACATCTGTTTCATCCTGCTTACTGTATTCAAGCTTTGGTCTCCCTCTACAATTTTTGACACTGTGACACTTCTCTCTGATACCAAATGATGCCGTTGGACGCGTCCCAGCAACCTAATGTTTTATTTAGCCAAGTTGTACCTTACGCTTCGGTACTATCCCATTAGTTACTAGCCGGCCGTTGTGGCCGAGCTGTTCTAGGCGCTACAGTCCGGAACCGCGCTGCTGCTACGGTCGCAGGTTCGAATCCTGCCTCGGGCGTGGACATGTGTGATGTCCTTAGGTTATTTAGGTTTAAGTAGTTCTACGTCCAAGGGACTGATGACCTCAGATGTTAAGTCCTATAGTGCTTACAGCCATTTGAACCAATTTTTCCTCTCTCCCCCACCGTCCCCGCACCCCTCCTCCATTAGTTACTCGATCTGCCGACCTAATCTTCAGCATTCTCCTGTAGTACCACATTACATAAGCCTCTATTCTGTTCTTGTTTAAACTGCTTGTCGTCCACATTGAACAGACTTTCTCATCGGCTTTTGGCCGCTAATAATATCAGGCCACTTGTTGTTAAAACTGTTTTATTTGTGGGTTTCGTGCATATTTCATCATCAGTTGAGCACCAACGTTACAGTGGAATCACTTGACTCGATACTCTGTATTAAGTTTTTCTTATCTGTGATTCTGGTGATGAGCCTTGCTCGAAACGTGTAAATAAAATAATTTTAACAATAAGTGGAGTGATATCAGTGACTAAAAAGAGATTACGAGGACGTGTTCAGTATGCAAATAATGGTCGCAGGCGTCCTGCGTGGCTTAATGCCACATGTTAAACTATCGTCCACATTACACTTCTATATAAGGTTGCACTTCCAAACAACTCTTTAACTTTGTAATATGTATTTACATGCCAAATCACGGTTCATCTTAAACACCCTACGAAGATACTGAAGATCCATTAATGACATCTCGTACATATGGATGTAACAGTAATTGTTCCCACTCTCCATACGCAAATGGAAAGAGAAGAAAGTTTAACACGTACAACCACCGTAGATTAAAAAAAAAAAGATCAGACATATATCCTACAAATTACCCAAATCTTGAGATGATTATACGTATTAAACTGCCTTCCCTTTCCATTCTCGGACGGAGACTAGGAGCAAAGATTTTTACACTCATCTGTGCTTTGTGTCATTAATTGATTTTAACTTGAATATCTTAATAGGAGGCATGTGTAACGAGCTCAAGAATAATCGTAACTGTGTAATTAGCGTTTACGGTACGTCTTTCCCTACGTGCCTGTCAGTTCAAGATGCTGCAGCATTTTGTAGCCGATAGGTCCTCCAACGAGGCACTCAAACTTGTGGAAACAATAGCCTGCTCAGATTCGAGCAGCATACAGCTGTGGGCAGTACAAGAGATTCATAACAATCGAGAGACAAACTACAGTTTCTCAATATAGTACAAATGAACTTTAGCATCATTCGCATTACTTGCTACTGAGGCTATGTGATCGTTTCAGTCACAGGAATCGGCAACAAATGTTTTGAGAGGAAGGTGGATCCGTGCTACGATACTGCACTCATATTACACAGGGCTGAGGTTAAAATTCCCACCCAGCCATCCAGATTTTTTGCAATGGATGCGATCATTCCCATCCGCATCTTTATGTTTCCAGAGCTTCTGCGCTGTCAGTAATGAATGAGACGTAGACAAGACGTAGCCAGGGCCGAAGTAGAATTCCGTGTCTTGCTTCTGCGAAACGGCCACGTGGTCACCGGCAATAATGGGCACACATCTGGCATGCTATAACTTGCATTCTGCTGGGGTTTTCATTCATCTCTATGTGAATGGAGTAAGCCGCCAGCAAGACACACACACACACCGTAACCTGATACACGCAGCCGGGCGGCTAACTTCCGCGCCGCGCCGCTCCGTTGACGCCACACGCCCAGCTGGTTCAACATTAAGTGGAGCTTGTAGCGACCGACTACTTACTTCCATTCTGGACCTTGGTAGACCGCAGCGTTTCACTTGATGACCAGGGTAGCCTATAGACCACGACATAGCTACATGCTGTAGTAACAAAATCAACTACTTATGAACAGTTGTGTAACATCTGTAAACATGTGAACTGCGAGTTTGCCACAACACGCCGATCTTTTCAGAACAAAATTGACGGATGCAAATGTAATTGCCGGAGAACCCCAAGGAAGTAAGATAAGACTGTTTCTGTTTACAATGTATATAAATGATCTAGTGGAAAGATTCGGAAGGTCTTTAAGGCTGTTCGCAGATGATGCAGTTGTCTATAGGGAAGTAGCGACGGCAAAAACAGTGTCGATTTGTAGAATGATGTGCAAAGGACTAATGAATGCTACACGCTCTGGCAGCTGAGCTTGCACGTAAATAAATGAAACATATTGCGCGCCTATAGAATAAATCCACTACAGCAAAACTATACTACTAATGACAAATTGCTGGAAACAGTTTCTCCCGTAAAATATCTAGGAATAAATATCCGGAGCGATAAATGTAACATATTCCGCATTCATAGGGAAATAAATCCACTGCTGCACAATTACACTACTAACGAAAAATTGCTGGAAACAGTATCTACCGTAAAATATCTGGGAGTAAATATTCAGGGTGATCTTAAGTGGAACGACCACATAAAGCAAATAGTAGGAAAAGCAGATACCACACAGATTCACGCGAAGAATATTAAGAAAATTGTAGTCATCCACGAAGGAAGCGACGTACAAGGCGCTTGTTCGACCGATTCTTGAGTATAGCTCTTCTTTCTGAAATCCACACCAAGTAGGTCTGACAGAAAAGGGAGAGAGAGAATATTCAACGAAGAGCGAGGCGTTTCCTCACGGGATGGTTTAGTCGGCGCAGGAGCGTTACAGAGATGTTAACAAACTCTAGTGGCAGACGGTACAAGAGAAACGTTGTGCATCGCGGAGATATTTACTATTGACATTTCGAGAGGGCGCTTGCTGGAAAGAGTCGGACAACATGTTACTTCCTCCCACACACATCTCAAGAGATGAACACGACGAGAAAATTCGAAGAAATTAGAGCCAATACAGAGGCTTACCGACACTCATTCTTCTCAAGCGCCATTCGCGAGTGGAACAGGTACCAGAGTACCCCTCGCCACACAGCGTTAGGTGGCTTGCAGGCAATGATGTAGATATATATGTAGGCATCGAGGTGCAGGGACCATGGCCAATCTTCTCTGTATCGTCCAAGTTTTAGTATTTGAACCACAGAATGGGTACTGATTAGATTTTATGGAAGCAGAAAATGAAAGAATAAGCTTCATTAAACTAAAACAAATTAACATACTGTGGAATAAAAACAAAACAATAAGCGAAATAAAAGTCTATTCCAGACTGCACATTGTGAAATGAAAAATCTGTTTCCACATACATTCGGTACCGCGTCACCCAGCTCCTTGCGGTGTGGCTAACTGTCCACAAAATGGTGGAGACGTTGCTCGTCAAGCTTCATTGGTGGCCCTCTTGAGCTCATCCAGTGGGAAGGGTTTCTGGGACTGCGCATTGCAATTTTCAGCTTGTTGCAAATAGGTTCAAACGTTTTCATGTGAGCAGGTACCACAGGCTAAGCCTTTCGTTTGATTGCACCTCCTGGAGAAAGGCGACAGCAGCGTACGTTACGGTCTTGAAAGACGAACGTGTCACAGAAATATTGACAGCAAGTTTTGTCAAGACGTTGGAGGGTCTTTACCCGATGCTGCACAGCCTCGAATTACCCTCGATAGTAAAGGGATGATTCTGGCGTCCTTACATGACTCTCGCCCAAAAGTTGACTATCCCACATTTCTTCTGTACTCCTGGGTCTGTGTACCTGAGATATGCCTTGACTTCTGGGCCTCTCAACAGAGAACTCAACGGCATTGATCCAGGTGCCTGCTAGCCCAACTTCTTCACGTACTGCGGCCCTATAAGTTTTGGGTGTGGGGTTCGTACAGTTTTCGCAGAAGACTTCGATAGTCCAAATTGATCCTGTGGAAGTGCTTACGAACTGTCTGGTTCGTGAAAGCCGTCTTATTGCCTCCCAAATGACAGCAGGGCTTCTCTTGATTTCTCTTTGACATTACTTACGCTATCTGATAAAAAGTATCCGAACACACCGATGAAATGCAGAATTGACCCCTAGTTGTCACGAGAGGCAAACCCGCCAATATCAAAGGCAGCAGGGAGTATTTTGTTGTCAGCAGAAAAGCTGTAACAGCACAGTAGGTCGCCCAGGAAAGCTCAGTGACTTCAAACAAGCGTCACTGGATGTCATCTGAGTGACACAACCATCAGGGACATTTCAGTTCTTCTAAAGCTGTCCCAATCGACTTTTCGTGGTGGTGTGACTGTGAAGTGAAAATGCGTAGGTACAACCATAGCCAAACACAGATCAAGTACACCTTATGCAGTGATGGACAAGGGCGGTCGAGCTATGCGGAGGGGGGTTGTAAGAAATTGCATCAAATGAGCGGCAGGAATCATTCGTGAGTTCCAAAGTACTACTAGCATTGCAGCTAGCTCAATGACTGTGCATAGGGACTTAAAAGGAAGGGGTGCAACGCTCGAGGAGCTCCTCATTAGCCACACATGTCAGTAGTCAGTGCTAAGTGACGCTTCAGGTGGTCTAAAGAGCGACGCC
Organism: Schistocerca gregaria; assembly: GCF_023897955.1. Taxonomy (NCBI): domain Eukaryota; kingdom Metazoa; phylum Arthropoda; class Insecta; order Orthoptera; family Acrididae; genus Schistocerca; species Schistocerca gregaria. The sequence goes on from NC_064922.1 coordinate 429,506,714, forward strand.
ACTGGACAGTGGATGACTGGAAACAATTGATTTGGAGTGATAAATCACGCTACGTAAAAATCTAGTGGGACCTACTGATGGCACACACCGTCTAAAGGGAGGATCTAGTGTGAGCCACCGGTGGTTCACCCCATCTCATTGGAAGATCTAGTGTGAGCCACCAGTGGTACACGTCGTATGATGGAAGGATACAGTGTGAGCCACCAGTCGTCCACTTTGCCCCATGGGAGGATCTAGCGTTATCCACTGGTAGTTCATGCCACCCAAAAGATCTAGAGTGAACTACCGATGATGCACACTGTCTGTTGGAGTGATCTAACGTGAGGCACTGGTGGTTCGCACTGGCCCATGAGAAGATCTAGCTTTAGCCATCACCAGTGGTACATGCCGTCTGATGAGTCATTCTAGCATGAGTGACCGGTGGGTCACGCCGTCCCATTGGAAGATCTGGCATGAGCCATCTGCAGTAAACACCATTTGATGAGAGGATCTAGAGTGAGCCACCGATGGTACACACCAATGGGAATGCACACGCTTGAAGTTTTAACAGTAAATACTGCTGCTTGAGTTGGATCAGCATGCCTGTGCCATTTTCGTGCTTACTAAATGATCCTGTGACTAAATGCGCTGCTCTTCTTGGGAGCTTATCTATTTTGATGTATTGCGCCACATGTTATCGATTTTCCTTGTTTCATGAAATTGGCCAAGAACCCACTCATCTAGTCTCAAAATAAAGCCACCATGATTTCCATTTCTGTACTTCTTCTCTATTGGTGACCATGAATAACGACACCGAATGAAATTCGGTTTCAATGATGTACTGCCATCAAAAATCCACTCCGTCACGTGACATTCGTGGTTATTTCAAATGGTTCAAATGGCTCTAAGCACTATGGGACTTAACGTCTGAGCCGCGCGGGTTTAGCCAAGCGGTCTAAGGCTCTGCAGTCTTGGGCTATGCGGCTGGTCCCGGCGGAGGTTCGAGTCCTCCCTCGGGCATGGGTGTGTATGTTTGTCCTTAGGATACTTTAGATTAAGTAGTGTCTAAGCTTAGAGACTGATGACCTTAGCAGTTGAGTCCCATAAGATTTCATACACATTTTGAATTTAACATCTGAGGTCATCAGTCCCCTAGACTTAGAACTACTTAAACCTAACTAACCTAAGGTCATCACACACATCCATGGTCGAGGCAGGACCTGCGACCGTAGCAGCAGCGCGGTTCCGGACTGGAGCGCCTAGAACCGCTCGGTCACAGAGGCCGGCTCGTGATTGTTCCGTAGCTACTTGGATATTTGCGAAACAAGGATTTTCTAGCATTTTTCCACTGAAATGGTTAATTTTTCTTCTTGAACGTTAGAAGTGCCATCTTTCCTGATAGTGGCTTAACCGAGCCAGGTGGCGCACTTGTGAGGCCTTGGACTGGCATTTTTGATGTCGACGCTTCAAATACCCGTCCTGTCATCCCTTTTTTAAGTTTCCCGTCGTGTTCCTAAATCGCTTTTGGTGTGTGCCAGGAGGCCGATTCCTTCACTATCCTTCGCCAACCGCAGCACATGCCCCGTCTCCAATGATCTTGGCCCTGATCGGTGAAGAAAGGCCTAAAAATCCTCAGATATCAGTCGCATTTAGCCAGTTTCCCATTCACACGGGTTCACAGGTAGATGCCGTGTTTCTTGACTTCCGCAAGGCGTTTGACACAGTTCCCCATAGTCGTTTAATGAACAAAGTAAGAGCATACGGACTATCAGATCAATTGTGTGATTGGATTGAGGAGTTCCTAGATAACAGAACGCAGCAGGTCATTCTCAATGGAGAGAAGTCTTCCGAAGTAAGAGTGATTTCAGGTGTGCCGCAGGGGAGTGTCATAGGACCGTTGCTATTCACAATATACATAAATGACCTGGTGGATGACATCGGAAGTTCACTGAGGCTTTTTGCAGATGATGCTGTGGTGTATCGAGAGGTTGCAACAATGGAAAATTGTACTGAAATGCAGGAGGATCTGCAGCGAATTGACGCATGGTGCACGGAATGGCAATTGAATCTCAATGTAGCGAAGTGTAATGTGATGCGAATACATAGAAAGATAGGTCCCTTATCATTTAGCTACAAAATAGCAGGTCAGCAACTGGAAGCAGTTAATTCCATAAATTATCTGGGAGTACGCATTAGGAGTGATTTAAAATGGAATGATCATATAAAGTTGATCGTCGGTAAAGCAGATGCCAGACTGAGATTCATTGGAAGAATCCTAAGGAAATGCAATCCGACAACAAAGGAAGTAGGTTACAGTACGCTTGTTCGCCCAATGCTTGAATACTGCTCAGCAGTGTGGGATCCGCACCAGGTAGGGTTGATAGAAGAGATAGAGAAGATCCAACGGAGAGCAGCGCGCTTCGTTACAGGATCATTTAGTAATTGCGAAAGCGTTACGGAGATGATAGATAAACTCCAGTGGAAGACTCTGCAGGAGAGACGCTCAGTAGCTCGGTACGGGCTTTTGTTAAAGTTTCGAGAACATACCTTCACCGAAGAGTCAAGCAGTATATTGCTCCCTCCTACGTATATCTCGCGAAGAGACCATGAGGATAAAATCAGAGAGATTAGAGCCCACACAGAAGCATACCGACAATCCTTCTTTCCACGTACAATACGAGACTGGAATAGAAGGGAGAACCGATAGAGGTACTCAGGGTACCCTCCGCCACACACCGTCAGGTGGCTTGCGGAGTACGGATGTAGATGTAGATGTAGAAGATTGACAATCGGCGGGCTGTTTATTATTCTAGGACCCTGAACTTAGTTTGACACAACGAGAAAGCGACAACAGTAGTAGGAACAACGGCAATCGAAACGCCGAGGATCAGTGAGTGGGATGAGTCATATTTTTAGAACTGGCGTTTCAGTTTGAGACTGGCCACCTGAGAAATGCCGCCATTAACACGGTGTACCCCGGCGAAGCACACGCAGCCTGACACAATGGTGGACTCGGCAGGGGTGTCGCGCCGGTTGGCGGGGGCGGCGCCTCCGCTATTGATTGGTGGCTGTCTGGTGGCTGGTGGCGTCGCGCGCCGTGCTGTGCTGGGCTATGGTGTCGCGTCCCGCGCCGCTTTGGATTCCCCGTTGCTCACGCGGAGCAGAAAAACAAAACGGCCGCAGATCGATTCGTACGCACCACAGCGTCGCCTCGGCGGATCTGCGTAACGTCCGCGCACGGCACAACCCGGCCTCACCGGTTATTTACTTTCGGTCCTTCATAATACAAGATGCGTAGGCTAGACATATACAGAAACAAATCCTTACAGCGAAAGAACACCGCATTTTATGTTGTTGGGTAAATACGCAAGTCACACCTATCTCGACATGTCGGCTAACTATGCACTTCCCCCACCCCCTCCCCCACCCCTCCTCCCCGCCCTGCCAACTACCTCGAGGATATTATCACGGTTTAACTAATACTTTCATAATTACTGATTTATTTTTCTACACTTATACTAAAAATACTACAAACTGTTTCCTTGGCAACATCATTAGTATTCTCTTACATCTGAATTTCAGTCTTTCTCTTTTTTTATTTCATTTTACTGTCCCTCTTTGACATCCAGCACTAGTCGTCCATCATACTCTCATGCCATCTGCCCTGGTACTTTCCCTCCATCTTTTTAATGGCGTGGTGGATGTGTGTTCCTTGCGCTTCAATATAATGTCCCACATTTTCTGGAAATGGTCAATATGTGAGTGTAGAAAGTACATTTTAAAGGAGTATTGAATTTATTATTATTTCCATTTACATCGACTGACAAAATGAAATAACAACTTCAAGACATTACGTGGAGGAGTCATAGTTAACAATTTTAGTTCTCTCGTTAAATGTGACAACTGCGTCGTTCTGTTACTGTTAGGTGAAATACTGAAGCAGAAGTAACGCCCTTTATATCTGTACGGTGCTTGAAAATTGAGTTGCAGCTTCAAAACGTGTTGGACAGCACTCAGAAAAAAAAGTTCTGTCACTGAAGGCAGAGTATTATTACTTTATACAGTGTGGTTATCATGAAAGTTCCAGTTGCAAAACGCTGTAAAGAAGAAACACTGCTCAGAATGTCAAACTTGAGCGGATATTCTCGAAGAAGGGGAAAATGTTACGAAAACAGAAAGGAGTTAACGAAAATGTTACCGCTAGATAGCGCTGTAAGCGGCAGAATATACCGAATAAAAGACGCAGGTAGTAAGGCCTGTTTCTCAGTTTGCATCTGAGACACTCGGCATGACTGCCTCTATGCAGAATCGTGCATTGCTGGTAAAGCTCAGCCTTAACCGTCATAAGAAGCTCCGCACTCTCAAGGTTATGAAAAAGGGCGTTGATCCGAGTCTGTCAAGACTCTGCGAAAAATGATCACGAAATTCGAAAAGACAGTTTCTTTTGAAGTGCAATGTTGCAATGGGAGGAAAACAATTGATCCAACGTCACAAGACGATGAGGCCACAACATTGCTGGAAGGATCGAACAGTGCTATGCAAACATGCATTGCCCTGTGAATTACCCGAACTTTGGACACGCCCGTGATTACTGTGCATAAAAGTATACGAAACATTGTCCATTGCTATCCTTACTTAATTAACTATACTGGTGTCCAAAACGAAAGCAACAATCCGCTATTTCCCCGTTCTGTGTCTAATTCGCGATATAATCATACAAACTGTCAACACGTGTCCGTAAGGTTGTGCTCTGCACAGAAGACGGCATTTTTGTTCAACGAACATCCGTGCCAACGATGACGTGGGGGCACCTATCAAACGGGACAGTGTTTGCCGGGTGGTCCCACATGCACAATTGCTGTGCACACAGTTGTAGGCGGTGCAATATGGCACAGAGAAGACGCCCAATCGATTCTCTGCGGTGCAGGGCCACAGGTAGAATGGAAGCAGGACGGTCGCAAACTCATGTGGCCCAATGGCTTAACGTGAATCGTTCTGTTGTTTCTCGGACGTGGCCACAGTTTATAGAGCCCGAAACTGTATCACGAAGGCCACGGCAGGGCCGACCACGTGTGACATTAGAAAGAGCGTACCTTTATTTGGCTCTAACGGCACAACGGCACCGCCATAGTACTGCACAATAACTGGCATCTCACCTGACACCCCATCCACTGGACGCGTCATATGGAGGCAAAAGGTGCACAGAAGGCTTCGGCAGAGTGGCCTTTAATGTCGGAGACCTGTTCTATGAGTACCTCTGACCCGTCATTACAGAAGAGAACATCCAGAGAGGAGCCGTCAACATGCCACCTGGGCGGTCGAGCAGTGAGCCAATGTTCTTTTCACAGATGAGTCCCGATTTGGTCTGGAGAGTGGTTCTCAACGAATTCGCATCTGTAGGAGACGTGGAACACAATTTCTGGACCCCACACCACGTTGACCACTCGAATACCTCTTCATGAAATTCTACGGTTGAATCGACAATGTTTAACTGCTGTCAGGTATCGTGACGAGATATTGGTACTTCATGAGGGATTGTTGTGAGGTGCTGTAGGCCCAGACTTCGTACTGATGGATGATAATGCTCGACCTCATTGAGCACGGGTGACTATCGGTTTTTTTGAAAACGGAAGAATTTGCACGCATGGGGTGGACTGCTTATTCTCCCCACTTGAATCCCATAGAGCACGTCTGGGATACACTAGGAATACTTACTGGTTTCAACGCCTCAGCATCCACTAACCACTCTCCAAGACTTGCGAACAACTCTGCAGCGCCGGCCAAATTGGCCGAGCGGTTATAGGCGCTACAGTCTGGAACCGCGCGACCGCTACGGTCGCAGGTTCGAATCCTGCCTCAGGCATGGATGTGTGTGATGTCCTTAGGTTAGTTAGGTTTAAGTAGTTCTAAGTTCTAGGGGACTGATGACCCCAGCAGTTAAGTCCCATAGTGCTCAGAGCCATTTGATTTGAACTCTGCAGGAAGAATGGGCGTTATTGCCTCAACATGAGATTGATGACGTCATTGTCGTCGTTGTCAGGGATGTATTGCTGTCACAGGTGGTCACTCCCCATGCTGATATCATTAACCACTTGTCAGAATGTGTGTGTAAATCTGTTAAGTTGGAGAAAAAGGACATTTCTGTCTACCGTTAAACATCTTGGAGTTGTTTACATTCTGTATTCTTACATTGTTTTTGCTTCATTATCACTTGTTTATGCTGCTTTGTGGCAAAATAAACGCAACTTTGGAAATTTTTCGTTTGTTGCTTTAATTTTATGCATCAATATATACTCAGGAGTTGCTTCATTTTGAACTGTCAATAAGACGAACATCCGCTCTAGAAGTTCTTACTCACAAGGACTTGGGCAATGAATGGACATGGAACTCTGTCGACAAACAAAGCCCATTTCCGTTATGACGCTTTCAGCGCCATCTAGTAGGATAATTTTCGTTACTCTTTTTTTTTTTTTGTAACGTTTGTCCCTTCTTCGATAATATTTCGTTATGACCAGCGGTTCTATTCTTTCATAGCATTTTAAAACTGGAACTATAATTATAGTTACCCTCTATATACTTTACTTTGTTATGAAAAAGCTGGATGAGGTGGGGAAAATGGACAGTTTTGAAATCAGCGTAAAAATTTAGTTAAAAACACATTTATTTTCAATCATCCGATATCGTGCAGAGTGGTGTTACCGTCAAGAGCCTTTGAGGGTAATGCAGACATGGTTCCCTCGACAAGGTCGCGCACAGTACACTCCTCCTCTTACAATTCCTATCGAAGAAAGTTCTCGTATCGAAGGAAGTCCTCTTGGAGAAACGTTAAAGCACGAGTCGAAAAAAGACACGCGGCCTCCAAAGTGAAACGCGTGGAGACTGCATTGTTACCGAAGCTCCAGGTCTGCTGAGAGCTGTACAGGCAGTCGCGCTTGTAGAGTGGACGCCAACAGAAAAGTGGAAGAGCATTTAACTCGAAGGATGATTTACGATAGTACAATGTTTTTCGCTATTCATGAAGTGGGCCAGCGCAACGGTAGGACAACGGAAACGTGATCGGAAACAACAAAGTTCCAGTTCTTTTGAAGTCAGTTACTGAGGTCGAAATAATCTAACAGACTAGCGTTCCTTCCGACACAAAGACATCCATTATCTCTCCTGTTCTTCTCAGTGCTGGACAAGAACTTCCTGCAAAAAGTCTTCGTTATCCTCGAATATTAAAACCCAGAAAAAAAATCGCTCAGCTACTATCGCAGAATCTCAGGTGATCTTCAACACCGGACTCTTCGCAAAATAAATGTGTCGTTGTTATTAGGCGGGAACTCACAATGGCTGACACTGCTACACAGATCTGTAATAGATTGGAAACTTGCGTTCATTTAATTAAAGCTACGTTAAAAGCGTGCGGAATCAGATACATGGATGGGACGGCTCACGTCACGGATCGAGTTCGCGCGATTCACTTTTTGCAGAGATGGAATAAGTCTGTGAGCCACATGTGCCTTGACATGGCGCAGCCAACAGCTCTCCTTCAGACAGAAAACTCAGCCTGGAAACTAGTGAGGCGCACAAAGATCCCGCAGAACAGCTATCAGTTAAATTCTTATTCAGTATTCTTTCAGTACAGCACTCATAGTCATCTTTAATTTCTTGGCCAACACGTTCCACTTACTTTATGTTGTTATTTCTTTATTGTATTTCGATTCCCCGAGAGGAGAGGGTGGGGGGTGCGGGTTGGCAGCAGTGTAATACGCCTCTCTGCAGCCTACAGATAAAGTTAAAAAACATAATGAGAAGATAGAATAATAAAGAGGTGATAAAACGGTGACTGTTTAACACTGTTACGTGGCGAAAAAGTTGTAAAGGAAACATAAAAAACAAATAGGCTAGTGATGCTGATTCAAAACACTTAGGAAATAGACAGGTATAATTAAAAAAACATGGCGACAGCCTAGTTTCTGTTTGCAGCACTTTAAAAAGGCGATGCACAACACTGAACACTCACAGAAAACACTGCACTACAGAGTACGAATGCATATGGGTATGGAGGGGGGGGGGGGGGGAGAAGGACCCAGACAGATGAGAGGGGAAGGGGGAGGGGGAGCCGATGGAGGGATACGGCACAGAAAAAGGGGGGAGCAGGGCAGACATGAGAAAGGAATGGGGTAGATAGTGGAGGGGAAAGAAAAGACCCAGAGGAGAGAATGGAGTCAAAGAAAGGGAAGTGGAGAAAAAACAGGATGGAAGGGGGGAGAGGGAGCCTGGGAAAAGGACAGAGGGAGGGAGGGGGAGGTGAGGATCATAGTTGGTAGAAGGGACAAATGGAGGGAGAGAGGGCATCATCTGGGAGGGGGAGTTGATGGAAACCACCTCAGGAAAGGAGATTAAGGGAGTAGAGGTGGAGGGTAGGGGGGACATGGTGAAGGTGCGGCAGCGGGCAGGGGTTGGAGAGGAGAGGAGTAACCAGGGGATGAGGGGAATCAAGTTGGTGTCAGGTGTAGAGAATGCGGACATGTTTGAGGAAAAGGAGCAGATGGGGGAAAGGAATCAGGTCATAGTGGATGCGCGTGTGGGACGAGAGGTTTATACAGAAGGCAAGGCAGAGTGCATGACTCTCGAGAATGTGGAGGCACTTATAGAATTTGGGGGAGGGGGGGAGGAGGATATCCAAGTGGGACTGGCATAACAGAGGATGGGACACATTAAGGATTTGTAGGTGTGGAGGATGGTAGAGGGGTTCAACCCCCATGTCCAGACAGAGAGGCGTTTAAGGAAGCGGAGGTGGTTGTGGGCTTTAGATTGGACAGAGTGGAGATGAGGGATCCAGGTGAGGTGATGGTCAATGGTGAGTCCGAGGTAGGTGAGGGTGGGGGAGAGGCGGACAGGACGAGTGCAAATGGTAAGGGAAAAATCAAGGAGCGAGTCGTACGACCTACGATGATTGCCTGGGTTTTGGAAGGATTGATTTTGAGGAGCCATATCATGAGGCAAAAAGGTCAGGATGATTCTGGAGAAAGCGTTGGGGAGGGGGGCGGTTGGGGCATATCTGACACGTACAGGAGATAGTGTACTTTATGAACAACTAGTCTGATTAAACGATAATCTTAATGATCCATTGACCAGAATGGTCACCACTACTTTGTGAAATTAAGTATCATTGTCAACTGGTACATAATTTAACAAACGGAGGATTTGTATTTGTATTCAACGATCCGCTAACACGCGCACACACACACACACACACACACACACACACACACACACACACACACACACACAGATGACCCAAAACAAAGTAACCACTGCTCATCCCAAGACAGATTGACATCTGGTGGCGTTACGGGCACTTGATCCGCTAAGGAAAGTCCAAAACGAGGCAGAGACGATTGGGGAAGGTTCTTAGCAACGATAGGGGATAGGGACTGCAAAAGCGGAAATTCAGTGACATAAGTGAGTCTGACAAACGATACAAGGTTATGGCCAGTCTCAGGTAACGAGCACTTCGGAAATAGCCGAAACCAAGAATCGTATTTATTTGTATCGTCCTCGAGATTCGTACAAATGAGACCTAAAGAGCATTTTCCTGACACGGACACCGCATGCATTACAGTTACAGGCAACAGCTTACCACTGTTTACAATACGTGCTCACATCCTGACAAAGTTGCCATTAGCAAGAATCTGAAATCTGAGATAGCGATGCAATGTTTCTGTTTATTGTGAAACTGTCAATAAATATGAACCAGCAGACATTCAAAGGACTCTAACCGAAAAGTTGGGTACCAGCTGCCTCATTCTACCTGCTTCTTAGTTTTCTCAAATCACTTAATGAAAATGTCGAGATGGTTCCTTTGAAGAAAAATTGTCGTGAAATAAGTTAAAACGACACAAATTGTGGCTACGGTAATCGGTGACATTAGGAAATACCATAACACGTCGTAGGTATTCGTTCCAGGGCCGGTTGGATAACATTTTTTTTCCACTCAAGCGATGTGTCATTGCCCCCCCCCCCCCTCCCTTCCTCCCTTCCCTGTATCTTTTCACCTGTGTCAGTTTTCGCTGCTGATTATGATACACCATATATACAAGTTTGACACCCCAAGCAGTCGCTGTTTCGGTTGGTAGCTAAACTGACCCCGACTGGAACAGCGGTGGCGACACGTGGACACTCCACTACACAGTCCGCAGACAAAATAGAATAATGTAGAATGATTTGGTGGACTGCAAAAAGCGTTAACGTTTTGTCGCTTTGTCAGAGAGGCAATAATGGGGGCCGCGACAGACTATTTGAAGAAAAAAAAGAAAGAAATACCGGTAAACAGAACACGCAAGGGGTACTACTATCGATAGCAGTATGTAGCAGCATGTCACAGTGATTACTACCCCTTACACGTCGTTGGTTCTCTGGAACATTCGGAACTGGGCGCGCCTCTCAGGCACTGCCTTGGTGATTTGTTCAACAATGGCCAAGCGCCAGCGCTCGCACCCCTTCATGCTAGGCGAAAGCAGCAGTTTGTGTTTCACGTGGAACGGTCGTATGCTGTCGAGCCACACTCAAAAAAGAAAAAAATGTATTTGGACAGTTTGTAAACGTTGACAAGATACGAGTCTTAATTTTCCGATGACTGGCAGGGTAACAGTGAGTGATTAATCGGTTTATCTGCGGAGGGTGCGCGAAATGAGACACAAAATAATGGATATGTCAGTATCGACAATCAACATTCCTAGTCTGCAGTATCTGTTTGGGGGGGGGGGGGCGGGAGCACTATATTAGTAACGGACAATTATTGTTACAGTGAACGTTTATAACGTCATATGGTAATTTGAAAAAGCAATATAGCAAAGGCAAACTTCGGTCTGAATGAGGAACTGAATTTAACTGCTAATGAGAGCATGGTTGGATCTATCCATTGTTAGGAAGTGTGTGCAACGCAATAAACGAAATAAATGATGTTAAGTCTTGTCCTCTCAAAGTTATAGTTCCACTTAAATCGAAGGACGAACCGTGTTCTCTGTATTAACAATCCCTTATGCACGAGTGATAGCCGTAAAGAAAATTCTTGTAATTAGGAATCAGCAAAATATAGCGAGAGGGGGCTTACAAACATCACTCGACCGATGAAACAGTGAAATGATGCAGAAGCATACCTAGTTTAACGACCAGAAAGGCGCTCTTGCACCAGAAAGATATATCTGCGTTATCGTTCATTACGATGGAAAAAGTGCAGGAACTTGGCTTCGAAATAGTTCCCCGTATACCCTTGGTCCATATTCGCTGTATGTGTCTTTTTCTGTTTCTGAACATCAAAAAACAACATAGAACGAGAATTTTTCTTGAATTTAAGAGTTTATCACTGCAGTAAATGACAACACGGTTGTGAGGAGCCGCGCGGAATGGCCGTGCGGTCTGGGGCGCCATATCACGGATTGCGAGGCCCCTCCCGCCGGAGGTTCGAGTCCTCCCTCGGGAATGGGTGTGTGTGTCGTTCTTAGCACAAGTTAGTTTAGGTTAGTTTAAGTAGTGTGTACGTCTAGGGACCGATGACCTCTGCAGTTTGGTCCCTTGGGAAATCACACACACATTGTGAGGAACTAAGAAAGTTTGGTACCATCTTGTACCAAATGTTTTAAGCTCAATGGAATTTGCGTCGACAAATTAAGTTTTGCTTCTTCAAAATAGTGTTATTTACCAGACTTAGATATTCATCTCCCCAATCGCAGAGGACAATACAGACTTTATAAAAACAGACGAAAACTTCTCAGTAAAAGTGTAAAAGCCTCGCAAGGAAAACAGAACTCAACAACGTGATTGCAGTTCCAGGGAACTGCACTTGGCATCCCGTCCTAGTCCGTCTCGGTAGCTGCGCGGCCACCCCGCGGATTGAGAACCGAAGCGGCACGGGTTCGATTCCCGGCCGGGTCGTAGATTTCCACCTTTCAGGGACTGGATGTTGTGATGTCCTTGCGTTGGTATCGTTGTAACTGACAAGAAAATCGTCTCCAATACGCTGTCGTATCGTCTTTTCATTACTGAGATGGCTAAATGGACACGACACGAAAGTCAATAAAAAAAAAGCCACTTCGTCCTCCAGTTCCTCTATGGGGCAATAGAAGAAAGAAAGGCAAGAGCAGGCGCGTGCAGGCCAAATCTGATCCAGCCGGAAACGGCAGCTGTCCCCGACAGCAGCTGGCAACTGGCTGCCGCCTCAAGAGTCTGGAATGAATGTGTGGACAGTCGCTGCAGCTCGCCTCACGCTTCGCAGCCACGACGTCCGAGAGCCTAGTAAAGACAAGATCTGCTCATACTGGCTACTATCTTGCTCTCAGATAATTAGTTCAAAGTGACGGTTCCAAGCAGGAAGTGGCCTCTTAGCCTGGATTTGAGCACATCATTTGTACAACGCGGACAGTTCTTACGAGATACGAAAGAGAAGAGTGTTTCGGCGTGAATTAATAGGAGTTTACAGCTGTTTGAATACCGCTGAGAAATCGAATGCTCAAATGTGGGTGAATTCCTAAGAGACCTAACTGCTGAGGTCGTAGGTCCCTAGACTTACACACTACTTAAACTTATGATAAGAACAACACACACACACACACACACACACACACACACACACACACACACACACACACGCACATGCCCGAGGGAGGACTAGAACCTCCGACGGGAGTGGAGAAATCAAATGTGAATGGCGCAGGCCGATACCTCATCAGATACTGGGCTCTATCATCCACAGACGCCTGTACGAAAATTTCTAATATTCATCTACATCTGCATACATAATCCACAAGCCACCATATGGTATATGACGGACGGAATTCCGTACCACTGCTAGTATTTCCCTCTCCTGTTCCATTCACAAATAGAGCGAGGGAAAAACGACTGTGTGTATGCTGTCATGTGAGCCCAAAATTTTCTTGTCTTCGCTGTCCTTAAGCGGGATGCACGTTGCTGGCAGAAGAATCATTTTTCATTGTACCCAAATGGAAGCTCTATAAACTAGTGTTTCACGGTAACAAATTCTTCCTTCCGAGGATGCCTATTAACCGGGTGTGGATCAAACGTATTGGTAAAAAATCTAGCAGAATGCCTCTCAGTTGCTCCAATGCCTTCCTTTAACGCGACTCTGAAGTACTCAAGAATACCCCCCGGACAAGTGTTCTGCATGCCATCTTCCTTATAGACGAGCTAAACTACCCTAGACTACGCTCGAAAAACTGATGTAGACCATTCGCTTACCCTGCAACCAACCTTCGTGCTCGTTACATTTCAAGTCGCTTTACAACGTTACGCGTACATATGTAAATGACGTGGCTGTCAAGAAGTATACCACTAATAGTATTTTAGTACATTACAGGACTGTATTCCCACTCATTTTTATAACTTACAGCACATTTTCCACATTAAGGGCATTCCGGTATTTATTCAGTGAGTAAAGTACATTCTGTCCCTACTTACAAGATACGTACCTCAAAATCCGAGAGTTTCCATTCTGCAATAGCCTCCTAAAAAGATAACTGAACTGTTCGAGGACCACACCTCCCTCTTATTAGCTATTACATATTTTTTTGTCTCAGTATATCTAAAGACATGAAATACCATTGTGCACGGTGAGTTAACTGGAAGATACGCATGAATCTGTAACTGTTCATTACGTAATCGTAGCATTCAGAAGATAAGTGTTCACTAGCCCTATCAGTAACATACACATTCTTCGAGAGATGCCTCCAGAAGCCATCTGAAAACAGAGGAAATAATCAGCTACATATTTACTACATACGAATAGGTTGGCACAGACACTTTCCCTTATTTTGTTCGCATTTATACCAAACAAGGTGCTTCACCTGGTAAGACGTTAGGCTCGTCGGCCCAGTCATCCACACTTAGATTTTTATTAGCTTTCTTAAAAAAAAAAGAAGAAAGGAAAAGAAAAGCCAACTCGGGTAATTGACGCGATACCTCCTTCACAAAAAAGCAAGAATGAATACTTCCTCCATCCTTCCTCATCTGAATCAGCACTCTACCAGTGACGATTTCACTGTCGATCATTCAACAGCGGAACCTAGCAGAAAAATTACCTGCAAAAAAAGTAATATCTGAAATGCGGTATGTTTACCAAATGTAAACATTCACCCGGCACCAAATCGTTCTTGGAGACACAGAAACATTACTTGCTTATTATTGCCACTAACTGTTATGAGACAGCGCAGTGCTTTGCACTGATGTCCGTTTCATGACTAAAAGGCAATACAATGGATGACAATTCACAAGGTTTTGTCGTTTCTGGAAACACATCGTGTCAGTCACTAAGAGTGAACAAGGGAGTATCCACTAACTGTTATGAGACAGCGCAGTGCTTTGCACTGATGTCCGTTTCATGACTAAAAGGCAATACAATGGATGACAATTCACAAGGTTTTGTCGTTTCTGGAAACACATCGTGTCAGTCACTAAGAGTGAACAAGGGAGTATCCACACCATACAGGCATCTGAAGTTTTGATATTCATCTACTGCTCACCGTCGTCTCTTGAACACAGACAACCCTTCTTTCACTGTTGGATTGGTGATGACCTTCGTCGACTGTGGGTTTAAGAAATTGTGAAAGAAAAGGACTACAGAATCGAGTTTGGCAAGTTCGATACTGCATAAAAATCATTTGCTCTGTTCAGTTAATCACTGAATATATTTATATATCTGGACAGTTATTTGGGGCTATCAAATATCCACGTCGTAGCTGGAATGTTAAAACTTCTGGTAGGGGCAGCAACAATCCACATTATTAAGCTGGCTGTGTCAACTGCTTTGTCAGATCATCTGAAAGCAATTCTAGTTCTGTCTACGTAAACATAATAAGTATTACATTATATTTGGTGAAGAGTTTCATACCATTGAATACTAACTGGAAGCTTTAACTATACATCAACTTGAGGCTCTTATATAGGTGCAGCAAATAACAAAATCTTAGAGTGTCTAGAGAAGATAAAAAGAAACACTTTTTTAAGTGACAAAGGTGTCCAGTTTCATCGTTTCACCGATAGGGATCCACGAAGAATTTGAAGTTACTGATGTTCAGAGACGTCGTTCAACCTGTCGTGTTATGAACATTGTTTTAGAGATGTTGCTGAAAGAATCGTCCGCTCCCATTAATACACAACAGACATCTGTGTGCCAACAACTGTTTAACACGCTCAAAACATCAGAAGTTTCATAAGTAGTGCCTGCAGCTTGAACCAAGCGAGCAGTCAGGTCTTCTGGAGTGTCTGTCCGTGTCTCGTACAACAGACATTTCAGCTCCCTGAGCTAAATGAGGTCCGCATGAGTCAGGCCGAGAGATCTTTGTGGTCACGCTACTGACCGCACCCACCCATTTTCTGGACTGGTGAAGCTGGAGCAGTTAATTGTGGAACACCTGATTGTTCTGAGCGTGCCGGACAATCATCATCACGGTGATGCCAGCCATGCTTTAACGTAAACGGACGATATTGTCAGCCACCTCTCTAAAACACGACTCATCACACGCAGTTTGAAAACCATCAAAGAACGTCACTAGGGTCAAAGCTTCATGGATTCCTAACAGGATAACGGAACACGTGTGATATTTTTGTCATATAACAAAGTATTTCGTTTTACTTCCTCTCACCACTATAAAATTTTTCTGTCGTAGTTTTTTTACACGTTTTACAAGGTGTTCACAAATTCCCGTTAAAAACTTTCATGAATTGCAAAGGGGAATGAGTACTTAATGTTTTGAATAGGAACCCACGTCCGTAAATATACCGTTACCGTTGTATGACAGTTTCAATTCAGAGATACGCGTCCATGGCTGCTGAGGGACACGGAAAACTCTCAGGGTTGTTTGTCCTGGTATGCAATAGGGTAGACAGTATGAATTGCCACTGAACGTCTGCCAGGAAATGTGGTTTCAGCATTCTGGTGCACCATCTATCTTCTTACTTGTAGTTCGCAGACATCTCAACAGACGATACGGCAAAAAAAATGGGTAGGCCGAGATGGTCGAAACGCGTAACCGCTGAGATCGCCGGATTTACCTCCTGCGGACAACTTCTTGTGGCGTCGTATGCAATGTTTAAATAACGAGACTTCTGTAGAGACAGAGGGAGATCTGCTGGCACGAGTTCTGGCCGGTGCACTACAAACTAAACAGACACCAGTAGAGATGGAGAGTATGCACGGGAAATGCTTCGTAGTTACAACGTCTTTAACGATGTTGCTGGTCGACATATCGAGCCACGGTTGTAATGCACAAGTACTGTTCTGTACGTACAGGATGCTCGGTCCTTTTTTGTATTGGTATAATGTAAACATGTAGTGTTTTAAACGTTAATACAAACAAATGCCGGCCGGCCGGTGTGGCCAAGCGGTTCTAGGCGCTTCAGTCTGGAACCGCGCGACCGCTACTGTCGCAGGTTCGAATCCTGCCTCGGGCATGGATGTGTGTGATGTCCTTAGGTTAGTTAGGTTTACGTAGTTCTAAGTTCTATGGGACTGATGACCTCAGATGTTAAGTCCCATAGTGCTCAAAGCCATTTTAACCATTTTTTGAAACACATGCGCTCAAGTGAAAAAAAAGGATATTTCGTTATGTTTCCTTTCGAATTGTTACCTGGTGGTAGTACTGCGTCACGCCTAATTCAATTCCTAAAGCAGAAGTGTATTAGTTGAAAATTGAAAGCGACGAACAATGTAAACGGTACTTTTCTGGACGTTGGTTCCTACTCAAAAATATCATGAATCCTCTCCCCTCTACTAGTCCTAGAAGTTTGCAACGGGAATTTCCGAACGCCCTGTATATGCTGCATACGGTCCGATCGTAGATGAAAGTGAAACAGTTCACAAATAAATCCTAACATACATCGTGTTTGCTTTATTGAAAAGTAAGTGCATGCATTTTGAATTCCGAAATAAATAAAAAAAATACAGCAGGTCAGCAACTGGAAGCAGTTAATTCCATAAATTATCTGGGAGTAAGCATTAGGAACGATTTAAAATGGAATGATCATATAAAGTTGATAGTCGATGAAGCAGATGCCAGACTGAGATTCATTGGAAGAATCCTAATGAAATGCAATCCGAAAACAAAGGAAGTAGGTTACAGTACAGATGTTCGCCCACTGCTTGAATATTGCTCACCAGTCTGGGACCCGTACCAGATACGGTTGATAGAAGAGATAGAGAAGATCCAACGGAGAGCAGCGCGCTTCGTTACAGGATCATTTAGTAATCGCGAAAGCGTTACGGAGATGATAGATAAACTCCAGTGCAAGACTCTGCAGGAGAGACGCTCAGTAGCTCGGTACGGGTTTTTGTTGAAGTTTAGAGAACATACCTACACCGAAGAGTCAAGCAGTATATTGCTCCCTCATACGTATATCTCGCGAAGAGACCGTGAAGATAAAATCAGAGAGATTAGAGCCCACACAGAGGCATACCGACAATCTTCCTTTCCACGAACAGTACGAGACTGGAATAGAAGAACCGATAGAGGCTCTCAAAGTACCCTCCACCACACATCTTCAGGTGGCTTGCGGAGTATGGATGTAGATGTAGATATTGCACACTATATTTTATATAAAGCTTGCACAGAAGACAGTTAGCACTCGAACGTTTAGTTCATCATCTAAGTCAGTAAAGTAAACAACTGGTGAATATCAACGTTTGAACAACTGCAGTATTCACAAGTACAAGTGCATTGAATGTTCCAGCGTCCTTACATCAATGAGATCAAGCCGGAACATACGCTCCGAAACTGTTTTCGTGCAGCTTCACATCCACGTGACAACATTAGCGAATTTATTTAGCTGCGGAGGCCGGCGCCGCGCTGGCATGGCGACCTACTTGGTGGTCCGGTGCTGGGGTACGGCGATCGCTCCTCGGCTGGGTTGGGCGGGGCGTGTCTGCGCGCTGGCGTGGGACGCACGGGGTGGCTGGGCTGCGCTGCACTGCTGCGGTCCCGTGGCGACGTGCTGGCTGCCGGCTGCCTACTGACGCTCCCGGCGAGCCGCGGCCGACCACCGGGCCCACACCGGTGACGTCACGCCGCCGCCGCCCCCAGCGCTGTCGCGCCTGCGCTCGCGCCAGCGGCACACGCTGTCGGCGTCTCGGCGCACATCGATCCGACGCCTATCCGGCGTTAAATTGCGTCGAAAAACCTGGTGCCCACTCTACGACCGACACGCACCACTAAGTCTTTATTTTTTACGCGTTCCAAAACACGATCTTTTTTTGTGCAAGTATAACACCCCTGCATTTGACGACATTCTGTCAGAACTGCTGATAACCTTGGGAGAACCAGCCATGACAAAGCTCTTCCATTAAGCCATTAAAATTGCTACACCACGAAGATAACGTGCTACTGACGCGAAATTTAACCGACAGGAAGAAGATGCTGTGAAATGCAAAGGATTAGCTCTTCAGAGCATTCACACAAGGTTGGCGCCCGTGGACACACCTACAACTTGCTGACACGAGGAAAGTTTCCAACCGATTTCTCATACACAAACAGCAGTTGACCGGTGTTGCCTGGTGAAAGGTTGTTGTGATGCCTCGTGTAAGGAGGAGAAACGCGTACCATCACGTTTCCGACTTTGCTGAAGGTCGGATTCTAGCCTATCGCGATTGCAGTTTATCGTATCTCGACACTGCTGCTCGCGTTGGTCGAGATCCAATGACTATTAGCAAAATATGGAATCGGTGGGATCAGAAGGGTAATACGGAACGCGGTGCTAGATCCCAACGGCTTCGTATCACTAGCAGTCGAGATGACAGGCATCTCATCCGCATGGCTGAAACGGATCGGGCATCCACGTCTCGATCCATGAGTCAACAGATGGGGACGGTTCCAAGACAACAACCATCTGCACCAACAGTTCGATGACGTTTGCACCACCATGGACTATCAGTTCAGAGGCCGTGGCTGCGGTTACCCTCGACGCTGTATCACACCCAGGAGCGCCTGCGATGGTCATTTTTTCGGATGAATCCAGGTTCTGTTTACAAAATCATGATGGTCGCATCAGTGTTTGGCGACATCGCGGTGAACGAACATACGAAGCGCGTATTCGTCATCGTCATACTGGCGCATCAACCGGCGTGATGGTATGGGGTGCCATTGGTTACACGTCGTAGATTCGTGTAATTACGAAAAAGGTCTACCCATTTGGGAACTGGCCTTCACAGGGAAACCCTGGAAAACCCGAAAGAATAGACCCCAGCTCAGTTATTAAAGAAGAGAGGAAAGCCTAAATCCAGTAATTTTGAAATATTATATAGAAGCTCGATAGATTAGATCGAAGGAAAAGTGACTCATAGCCAAAATAATTTTACAGTATTGCTCAAAAAAATTTTTTCAAAATTCTTCTTTCGATGATGTAGCCCGCGACCTCGTTGTGATGTCGATGGAACAGGAACACTGGGTACGGACAGCGGGTAGGGGACGTACAGCGTTTGGTGGAGGCGGCACGGAGGACGGGCGATGGCTTATGGTACAGGACAGAAGCTGGTAACGTGCCATAGCAACAGCAAGATGATCTCAGGAACAGATGGTCAGGGATGTGAACATGCAACAGGTTTAAAGTGGAATAAGAAAAGGTTCTGACTGAATAAATCCCTGGAAGGGAGTGGATTAAGGCAACGAAGTCCATATTTCATTATTGAACTCAAAATCGGAGTGGATTCTTATATTCTTCCATCTGTACTAGACTGTAACATCCATCAGTCCTGTCACGGTCGCCACTGCAATTTTTCCTCCAATCTAAGTAGTTCTCAATTCGTTCGAGCAATCAATCATTCATGATAGGAAACACAGTCATGGCTCAGTCAATCAAAATGATTCAGAAATTTTACTTGTTAGAATGAAATCAGGCGATGATTCTTCTTCTCTGCAGGCTCGTGCTTTGCGGCAGTCTGGTAATCTGTACAAATAAAATGCCTCATAATTTTGGACGCATTGTATAATAAGTCGGGAAACCTCAGATCAAGCGGATATTTGGCTTTGACGAAGTTTAACCTTCCGAAGAAGTAATGGAGCTCTTGGATTATTAAATGCAGGTTCGTATCCAGTCTTTCGGAAGTTCCCTTCTAATTAACAACTACGCAATATATCGATTAATATCATTAATTCGCAGTTGTCAAAAACAAACCTTTGTTTGAAGGAGCAATATATATATTTCCCTTTTAATCGTACAATTTCGTACCAGTTCTCTTCGGTCATAAATATCAATAATCAGATTACAGTTCTTCAAACAAAGCTGAGGTTAATAGGCACGAAGACAATCCCAGAAGCTTTTTTCTTCTAACAACCACCAGAGAGAGTACTACAAAGAATAATTATGCGCTCATGGCATAGCTATTGTATGAAACTATTTTGCGCATGGATTCTGCGATTATGAAGAGAGAAATTTTGTAAACGTCATTCTAAGGTAGAATTGCATCAGAATAATTCATCGAATATAAAGAGATATTACAACGTCTCGGTCAACTCTTGTTCACATTGACGGAGCTTTGAACAGTGGACGTTACATTCAGATGTGTTACGACCCGTGGCTCTACCCTTCATTTGATCCCTACGAAACCCTATATTTCAGCAGGATAATGCACGCCGCATGTTGCAGGTCCTGTACCGGCTTTTCTCGATACAGAAAATGTCTGACTGCTGTCCTGGCTAGCTCATTCTCCAGATCTTTCACCAACTGAAAACGTCTGGTCAATGGTGGCCGAGCAACTGGCTCGTCACAATACGCCAGTCACTACTCTTGATGAACTGTGGTATCGTGTTGAAGCTGCATGGGCACGCCGTGCGAGCTTTGTTTGACTCAATGCCTAGGAGTATCAAGGCCGTTATTACGGCCAGAGGTGGTTGTTCTGGGTACTGATTTCTCAGGATGTATGCACCCAAATTGCGTGAATATGTAATCACATGTCAGTTCTAGTATAATATATTTGTCCAATGAATACCTGTTCATCAACTGGCTCGTCACAATACGCCAGCCACTATGAAACGTCCCCTTAGAAAAATTGTGCAGGATTGTGCTTAAACTGACACACAATAATTTTAGCGCAATCTGACTTTCAAAAATCCCTACAAAAGAATGGCCCTGACTAACATTAACCTATAAGTTTCGCAAATCATTTACCTCACAAAAATCTTCGTTACTTGAACTACTGCAATACAGCGAGCGCCACTACTGCCAGCTAAATAAAAGATTTAAACTACTGAAGGCACTAACTACTGATAGGCACAGTTAGCAAATGAAAGATTTTGATTGAGGACAAACAATGTATTTACCTCAATAGTGTTCAAAAGTCATCATGTATATTGCAGTTCATGGCATCCCGTCTTACAAATTTCAAAACTCCGCCATCTCTCTCCCCACATCCACCACTACTGACGGCTCACCTCCAACTGCGCAGCGCTACGCGCTGTTCACATCCAGCTGCCGCTGCCCAACACTACAATGGCAGACAACAATGCAAACCAGCCACACACTGCACACAGCACAGCCAGCGATTTACATACAGAGCGTTACGTGGCGGCGGTGTTACCAATATAAGAACCTAAACAGCCTACTTTCAACTACTCTTGATGAACTGTGGTATCGTGTTGAAGCAGCATGGGCAGCTGTACCTGTACACGCCGTCCAAGCTCTCTCTGACTGAATGCCTAGGCGTATCAGGGCCGTTATTACGGCCAGAGGTGGTTGTTCTGGGTACTGACTTCTCAGGATCTATGCACTCAAATTGCGTGAAAATGTAATCACATGTCAGTTCTAGTATAATATATTTGTCCGATGATTACCCGTTTATCATCTGCATTTCTTCTTGGTGTAGCAATTTTTAATGGCCAGTAGTGTATATGAGACAGTTGGAATACCTTCAGACTTCAAGAAGTATACAATGGAGGGTCGTGTAGTGTCGGCTGCGTTAAGTTTTCTGACTTTACTGTGTAGCTCTGGTCGTTAATCGGCGTATTACTACACTATTCTCTTAACTCAACACGTACGCTATGGATATCAAAGAGGAACGAATTTTTTTTTATAGTACTTAATTACATCGAAAGTAAAAGAGTTAGAATCACAAGGCTTGTAAAAAGTGTCTTGCAGAGACGGCCATTGTTTTTTATGTGATAATATAGGTTATTTATGATAAACTACTCTGATACTTATTGAACAATAGTAGAAATCATAAGCATGGGAACGTATTGTTACTATTTCAGCTCAGTTCTCCATCGTGTAGCTCACTCTTTTATAGAAATGGTAAATTAAATACGAAATGTTCTCCTGATACACACACCCAACTTTTACTCAGCCTCTACATTTGATACACAGCGCCCAGTCCTCTTCAGACGACCGCAGACACATAGTACACTTTTCAGTCTCTTCTACTGACCCAGCATTTCCAGTAAATTCTAAATTTATTCACCGCTTTGTAGCTGTTTTTCCATGACCACCCTTGCCGTGTTCGTTTTACTTTGCAACGCCCAACTTAAGTTCACCATTTTCAACTCTCTTTCAGTCTTTATTCTTTTCGGTTTTAATCTACTCTATTCGGTAGCGATCTTTTTATTTTCTAATTGCTGAAAATGCTTCAGCTGCGTCCGTCAAGCTCATTTTGTTAGACATAACCTTGATCACAAAACACTGAAGAGAGGAGGAAGATATCCGACTCCAGTGCACATAGATGCATATGCTTGCTTCTGCTTATTGTACACTTTTGCGATTTGGAGGCGAAAAGGGAAATGACGTAGCGGCCAGTGGTGTAAGGCGGCCGATACTGCACGACTCCAAACGATTCCAAAAAAAGAAAAAAAAACGGGTGCTAACAGGTGAGACATTGTCGAACTATCAGTCTGAGAAGTCATGGCTGAAAAATACTAATACGAATTCTTCACACCAGACTGGAAAAAATGATAGAAGCCAACTGTGGGGAAGATCAGTTTGGATTCAGAAGAAATGTGAGGCAGTACTGACCGTATGACGTTCTTATAACATAGGTTAAGAAAAGGCAAACTTACGTTTATGGCGTTTGTAGACTTAGAGAAAGCTTTTGACAATGTTGCCTACACTACTCTCTTTGAAATTCTGAATGTAGCAGGGGTAAAATACAGGGAGCGAAAGCCTGTTTACAACTTGTACAGAAACGAAATGGTAGTTACAACAGGCAAGGAGCTTGTAAGGGAATCAGTCTGAGAAGGGAGAGAGACGGCGTTATAGCCTATCCCCGATGTTATTCAATCTGTATACTGAGCAAGCAGTAAAAGAAACTAAAGAAAAATTTGGAGTAGGAATTAAAATCGGGGAAGAAGAAATAAACACTTTGAAGTTTGCCGAAGACATTGTAATTCAGTCAGAGACAGCAAAGGACGTGGAAAAACAGATGAATAGAATGGGCAGTGTCTTGAAAGGAGGACATAAGACGAACATCAACAAAACAAAACAGGGATAATGGAGTGTAAACGAATTAAATCAGATGATGTTGAGGGAATTAGATTAGGAAACGACATACTTAAAGCAGTGGACGAGTTTTGTTATTTGGTAAGCAAAATAGCTAATGATGGCCGAAGTAGAGAGGATGTAAAATGTAAACTGGCCACGGCACGAAAATCGTTTCTGAAGAAGAGAGAACATCGAATATAGATTAAAGTGCCAGGGAGTATTTTCTAAAGATATTTGTCTGCAGTGTAGCCATATTTGGAAGTGGCACATGGACGATAAACAGTTTAGACAAGGAGAGAATAGAAGCTTTTGAAACGTCCCGGGTTCGATTCCCGGCGGGATCAGGGATTTTCTCTGCCTCGTGATGACTGGGTGTTGTGTGTTGTCCTTAGGTTAGTTAGGTTTAAGTAGTTCTAAGTTCTAGAGAATTTGATGACCATAGATGTTAAGTCCCATAGTACTCAGAGCCATTTGAACCACTTTTGAAATGTGTTTATATCGAAGAATACTGAATATTTGATGGGTAGATCACGTAAATAATGAGGAAGTAGTGAATAGAATTGAGGAGAAAAGAAATTTGTGTCACATTATGAGTAGAAGAAGGGGTATGTTGATAGGGCACAACCTGATAGATCAAGGGATCATCAATTTAGTGCTGGAAGCAGGTGTGTGTGTGGGGGGGGGGGGGAGGGTAAAAATAGAAGAGGGACACCAAGCGATGAATACAGTAAGCTCTTAGGGTTCCTTACTTCAATCGGAAGAAACGGAGCCATTATAGGATCACTTTGTTGTCCGGTATGACTGTCTGTTTGCTTTCTTGTCTTGTCTGTCCGACTCTTAAAAGCCGTATCTCCCAGAAACGGGTAGACATATCAGGTTGAAATTTTTGTCACATGCTAAGCACTACGCTCACTTGGTGACATAAAAAATTGAGACTTCGCAGCCCATGGTAGTCAAAAGATACGGTCATTTGTACCACACATTTTGGTACTCACAAACCCACTCATCAAAGCCAATAGAGCGCTTCCTGCTGGCCTAGAATACGAAATTCCCGATGTTTGAACTTTTACCATAGCGATACGATCAGCCTGAATGCAGAAGTACTGATTATTATAATAATGGTCGTCTGCCTTCTGCATGACTTTATGTCACATTTATATTATTGAGTTTAAAACATTCTCCAAACACTTAATCCCTTGGACTGACATCTTGTCAGTATCATTATCGATAACAGGCAAGAAAGGTTGAGATTCTCGATTTTCTGAATGGATGAGCGGTCTATATACGTAATTACGTTTGCACTGAACCCTCAGTGCAAAGTCCTTCTCGCACCTGGTCATTTTTTAAATTGTGTCTTTCACTCTCTCGTCACCAGATATTATTCTTATAATAAGCCCGAGGATAATATACGTAACTAAAAAATACTATACCATACAAATTTGTATTGATTGTGGATTTCCCCCCTCCCCTCTCCCCCTTTTTTGTTTGAATAATCAGTTTTCTGATTGGATTTGTCCGCCACGAATTTTCTCCTGCACCGACCTTTTCATCTCATAGCAGCAGTTACAACCTACGTGCTCTATTATTTCTTGGAACTATTCCAATCTATCTCTTCCTCTACATTTATTACCCTCCACAGCTCCCTGTAGAACCAAGGAAGTTACTCCCTGAGGACTCAACAGATGCCCTGTCATCTGCCTGTTCTTCTTGTCAGTGCTTTCCTTATGTTGCTTTCCTCGCCCATCCTGCAGAGAATCTTCTCATTCCTTATTTTACCAGTTCACCTAATTTTCGACATTATTCTCTAGCACTACATCTCACATGCTTCGACACTCTTCTGTTCCGGTTTTCCCGCAGTCCATGTTTCACTGATATGCATTGATACGCTCCAAACGTACATTCGTATAAATTTCTTCCTCAAATTAAGTCTTATCTTTGACATTAGTAGACTTCAGTAGACTTCACTTGGCCAGGAATACCAATGCAGATTTTTCCAGTGCTAGTCTGCTTTTCGTATCCTCCTTGAACCGTCCATCCGTCTCTGAACATTTATCTGCTTCCTTCTTTCATCGGCCAATTGAAATATTTCTCCTGGTTTTTTCGTAGTTACCTTGCATGTACCTATATTTTTCTTCTCAACTACTCAAATTGCCCTCTTTAGAGAAGTGCATTCCTCTCCTACTGAACTGCCTACTGAGTTATTCCTTATAGCAGTGTATATAGCCTCAAAGAATTTCAAGCATATCCCTTTAGTCCTTAGTGCTTCCATATCCCACTTATTTGAGCATTGAGTCTTTTTGACTTGTCTCTTTAAACTTCAGCCTGCTGTACATCAGTACTAAATTGTGATCTGAGCCTATATCTCACCGTGTATGCCTTACAATCCAGTATCTGATTTCGGGATCTACCCCTGACCACATGTAATCTACTTGAAAAGTTGCCGTATTTCCCGGTCTTTTCCTTCTCTCGTTTTGATTTCTTGAGTAGAATATTCTATACTACTAGCTGAAATTTATAGCAGAACTCAGTTAGTCATTCTCGTTTCTCATTACTGCTACCAAAGCCGCATCCTTCCGTAATCATTTCTTCTACACTTTTACCCTACAACCACATTCCAGTCCCACGGGACTATAATCTTCATCTCTCCTTACTCACTGAATTACATGTTCAATATCCTCATATACTTTATATATATCTTCATCCTCTGCTTGCATAGTCGGCATACATACATGAACTGTTGTTGTCGGTGTTGATTTGCTGTCATTTCTGAAGAGAACAACTTTGTCACTGACCTGTTCAGAGTAACTCATTCTCTGCCCTATCTACTGATAACGAATTCTAGACCCGTTATACCATTTCTGTTGTTGCTGACGTTACCTTATCCTTGTCTAACCAGAAATCCTTGTCTTCTTTTCATTTCACTTCTCTGACGCCCCACTACATCTAGATTAAGCCTTAACATTTTCCTTTCCAGATCTCGTAGCTTGTCTACCACGTTCAAACTTCTCGTTTCACGGCCCGAATCGAAGAACGTTACCCTTTCGTTGTTTATTCAATCTTTTTTTCGTGGTCCCCTCCCGGAGGTGCGAATGAGGGACTAATCCAGAAGATTTTGCCAATGGTGAGATCATCATGACACGTTCTCGCTTACAAGCCGTAAGTCCAGTGGATACACATTGTGTGTCTCTATTGTAATAGTTTCCCTTGCCTTGTGTACGCTTATGCCGTTGATAATTGATGATACTTGCATCTTTTAGGAACAGTCTCTCACCTCAAGAGCAAGAGTGTGCCATGAAACACTGTCTGCTCCTCCGACCTCTTTGACTAGGCCGTTGACAGAACTAGGGTGACTTCCTATGCTGGAAGTCTTTGGCAGTCATTGCTGAAGATTTTTTTCAGACTTTAAGCAGTGGTGAGGTTCAAATCCGGGCGCCAGGGCGTTTTGATTACTACTCAAAGACGCTACCCCTAGATCGCAGGTGCACCATCTATATTTCTAAGTGGTAAACTGGTTCATGGTGCACGTTGCAGGTTGCCAATCTAACAGCTTCAAGAGGCAACAAAAGTTTAATCTTCTGTATTTCATAATTATAATTACGGACACAATTTACAACTTCAAAATTGCTGTCATAATACGCTACGATAATCTACTCATTAAGAGGTATAAGCTTACGTCAAAGGTTTAACACAGAAAGACAAGTATTGCTATTAGAAACTGTGAATACGAGGTGTGGCTATAAAATAAAGGGACTATTGCTGTAAAACATTTGATTTCAAAAACATACATATTTAGTTACTGTCACTCTCAGTATATTCACCTTCCCTGTCCCTACAGCTTCCCATGCGAATATTCCATTGATGGAAACAGTGCTGAATGTCTTCCTCTGCGAGTTCCTTGATAACGAGTTCAGCTTTTTCTCTCAGTGCTTTAACGAACTGATATCTTGCCCCTTTTAATGAAGATTTGACCTTGTGGAATAGATAAAAGTCACATGGTGCTAGGTCAGGCGAATAAGATGGATGGAGTAGCACTGGGATCCTGTACTTCGCTAGATAACCTCTTAAACGGACAGTGCGGTGTGAGCGTGTGCTAGTCTTGATGCAGACTTGTTCTTCCAAAGTTGGGACCCTTTTTTCTTATTTTCTCATGGACTTCAACCAGGACCTCAAGGTAGTAACGCTAATTAATATACTAACCTTCGGAAACCCATTGAAGATACACAATTCTATGAAAAGAAAGTAAAACAGCTGTCGGTGAGGTCGGGCCTTTTCAGTCCATGGATTGGCACTTAGTTTCTGAATCATAAATGATAAACCAAGATTCGTCATATGTTATCCCTCGTTCCATGAAAGTTGGATCATTTCAGTGGTATTCATTTTCGGAGCTTCATTTTGTGCGATCGTGAGAATTTTCGCCAGCGCTTTCGCACACACTTTCATCGTGTTAAATGTGTTTTGTAAAATTTGCTTTGCGTGTTCTTTGTCAATTTTTACAGTTTCGATTGAATACTCAACCGACCGTCAGATCGAATCAAATTACCTACATTTTCGATATTTTCATCCGTTTTTTATGTTCAAGGACGTCCCTGGCATGAGTCGTCTTCAACGTCTTCTCGGCCACACTGAAACGCTCAAAAGCTCGCAATACGTGATAAACTGCCTTCGACACAAACTTAATTTCGTTACAGATTGGTTTCAGAAGCAGATTTTTCCAGTTTCCTATAACAATTGATTCGCGCCAGAATAAATGTTTTCCCTACGTACCTCTTTGTTGACGTCACGAGCGATTTCTGCATCGTCACCTCAACTCACTGGCTCTCAAATCACCAGATGACCAAATCACTTCTGCTAGCCAGCGTGGGAACCTACTGCTCGCTCCTTACGTACTGCAGCGCTGATACATTCACTTCCCGAATGTGAAAGAGCACAACTATAAATAAACTAAAATACGGTTTCTGTTCAAATGAAAATAGGATAATATTAAAAGTAGCATAAAATGGCATAGCAAGAATAGGATTCAATCATGAATGGGAAGGTAGAGCAAAGAGTGAGTTGTTGGAAACCCATCTGGCATGTCCATTTGCATTTACTATGAGAATAGCACTCTATATAGACGACAATGAAGAGATGGAATATGACAATAATGTTTATAATAGCGAATGGGACTGCAGTCACCATATGTGCTGATTTCTAACGAACTTCAAATCTGAACTACACTTAACATTTCTTTTCTTTTTACTCTTGAGAGTGCGTGGGAAAAGGGTGAACACTAAGGAATTTCACCAGCAGAGGCCAGCGTTTTTCCTTGTTCTGAAGAGTGCCTTCGGCAGATAACAATCTCACACTTTCCTGAAGAAACACGGCTTGCAGAAAAGTAAGACCCTAGCTTTGGACACAGTTTCTTACTGTCAGATGCACCTCTGATGTGATTGTAGTTGTTTGGCGTGAAGACGTGTGATTCGTAAAAATGTTTACGCTTCAGAAAGACACGGCAGAAGCAATAGCCTTTTACTGAGAAAGAAGAGCAAATCGGGAAGTCATTGACGCTCTAACATGATCAGTGGACGTGTACAGGTATGGAGACAACCTTATGAACCCATGGACCCTGCATGTCAGCAGGGAACTGTTCAAGTTGGTGAAGGCTCTGTAATGGTGTGGGGCGTGTGCAGTTGGAGTGATATGGAACCCCTGATGCGTCCAGATACGACTCTGACAGGTGACATGTACGTAAGCATCCTGTCTGATAACCTGTATCCATTCATGCCCATTGTGCATTCCGACGGACTTGGACAATTCCAGCAGCACAATGCGACACCCCACATGTCCAGAATTGTTACATAGTGGCTCCGGAAACACTCTTCTGAGTTTAAATACCTCCGCTCGCCACCAAACTCCCTAAACATCAACATTATTGAGCATATCTGGCACACATTGCAACGTTCTGTTCAGAAGAGATTTACTTTTACGGATTTATGGACAGCCCTGTAGGATTAATGGTGTCGATTCCCTTCAGCACTACTTCAGACATTAGTCGAGTCCATGTCACGTCGTGTTGCGCCACTTCTGCGAGCTCGTGGGGGCCCTACACTGTATTAGGCAGGTGTACCAGTTTCTTTGGCTATTCAGTTTATGTAAATGACGTAGTAGGTACCGTCGGAGGTTCCATGTGGCTTCT
Organism: Schistocerca gregaria; assembly: GCF_023897955.1. Taxonomy (NCBI): domain Eukaryota; kingdom Metazoa; phylum Arthropoda; class Insecta; order Orthoptera; family Acrididae; genus Schistocerca; species Schistocerca gregaria. The sequence continues at coordinate 429,536,322 of NC_064922.1, forward strand.
GGCTCAAGAAGCTGTTGTGTGCAGAGAAGTCGCAACTCAAGGAAGTCGTAGCGAAATCCATGAAGACCTGCACAGGATCAACGCCTGGTGAACGGAGCGGCGATTGATCCTAAACATTAACAAACGTAACATACTGCGAGTACGTACACAGAAAGAAGCTTTACCGTATGATTAAACGAATGCAAGAGAATCACTGCAAACAGCTAATGCCATAAAATTTCTAGAAGTTCTCGTACGGAGCGTTTTGAAGTGGAAAGACCAGATAAAATTATTCACAGATAAGGCAGACCCCAGACAGTTTCTTTGGAAGAATCCTCAGGAAATGTAGTCCATCAACAAAGGAAGTATCTTATAAAACAGCCTTTCGACCAATATCTGAATATTGCTCGTCACTCTGGGATCCTCACCAGATGGAGTTGTTCGAGGAAACAGAGAAGTTCCAAGGAAGAGCAGCACTTTTCGTTACAGGTCCATTTAGTAAGCTAAGTCAAACTCAGTGGTAGATGCTGCAAGACAGCCATTACGCGTCATGATATGGTTAAAACTCCAAAGGTACGCGTGCCTAGGAGAGTCAACAAATATATTACTTCCCCCTATGTATATCTGGCGAGAAGAACATGAAGATAAAATAAGAGTGGAGTCCACAAGGATGGTTACCGGAAATCGTTTCTCCTGTGAACCTTACCGACTGGAACAGGAAAGGGATAGTGACAGTGGTACACAAAATGCCCTCCGCCGCACACCCTACGGTGACTTGCAGAGTGGATATGTAGACATATACGTCGATGTAGACGTTTTTGTACTGTTGTGCATGTTTGTTCCCGTAGCGCGACAACGGCTATATTCGGATGTTGTCTCATGTACAAATCATTTTCTGCCCAGAGCCCCCTAAACGGCCTACGAGTTTGGAAGATAAAGAAACATTCGGTAAATTCCCGCACGTTCGAAAGCAAACCTGATAGCAAAACACAACATTCCCATGTAAGTAACGTGCGCCACGCCACTTCGCGTGTCCGTGTTCGTCTACAATGATTCAGCGGAGTATCCTGAGGCGCAACACCCCTTCCGTTTCTCCTCGCCGCCTACATGTTACAGATCATTATCGCAGCTCTCGCTTGTCACGAAATGCAGCACCTCTTTGTCCACTGAACAATTTGCTACGCAACGGGGGCAATATTGTGAATCACGTGGATCGGTTATTTTGAATTCGGTTTTTTTCTGCCACCTACCACTTCTCGCTCCCTTCAGCTCTGCCAATAAATAGCTGCAGTAGTCGACAACAAAGACAGTTACCGGTTTACTGCAGCAGAGAACTTTCTCCGACTCCACAACGGAAACAGAAAAAACATTTTCTGTTCCCGTACTTGAACTGTTTTGGTCTGGATGAGGAGAGCTGTCACTACACTAGACCTAAGATTGGACTGCCGGGTTCCCTAGTCTGCAGCAGCAACCTAAGGGAACATATATATATAAATTATTTATTATTTATTAATTAAATCATCGAGGGATAAGCTCACAGTAATATAGGATTGTATATACAATGAAAATAAGAACTTCAGTTTACACATATACACAGAATATACACTGAAGCGCCAAAGAAACTGGTATAGGCATACGTATTCAAACACAGAGATATGTAAACAGGCAGAATATGGCGCTGCGGTCCGCAACGCCTTTATAAGGCAACAAGTGTCGGGCGCAGGTGTTAGGTCGGTTACTGCTGTTACAATGGCACGTGATCAAGATTTAAGTGAGTTTGAACGTGGTGTTATAGTCGATGCACGAGCGATGGGACACAGAATCTCCGAGCTTGCGATGAAGTGCGTATTTTCCATTACGACCGTTTCGCGAGTGTACCGTTAATATGCGGAATCCGGTAAAATATCAAACCTCCAGCATCGCTGCGGCCGGAAAATGATTCTGCAAGAACGGGATCAACAACGGCTGAAGAGAATTGTTCAACGCGACAGAAGTTCAACCCGTCCACAAATTACTGCAGATTTCAATGGTGGGGCATCAACAAGTGTCAGCGTGCGAACCATTCAAAGAAACATCATCTGTATGGGCTTTCGGAGCCGAAGGCTCACTCGTGTACCCTTGACGATTGCACGACCCAAAGCTTTACGCCTCGCCTGGGCCCGTCAACACCGACCATGTACTGTTGATGACTGGGGACATGGTGCCTGATCGGACGTGTCTTGTACCAAATTGTATCGAGTGGATGGACGTGTACGGGTATGGAGACAGCCTCATAAATCCATGTACCTGCATGTCAGCAGGGGACTGTTCAAGCTGGCGAAGGCTCTGTAATTGTGTGCGGCGTTTGGAGTTGGAGTAATATGGGACCCCTAATACGTCTAGATACGACTCTGACAATTGACACGTACTTAAGTATCGTGTTTGATCACTTGCATCCATTCATGTTTATTGTGCATCCCGATGGACTTGGGCAATTCCAGCACGACACTACGGCACCCCACACGTCCAGGATTGGCGCAGAGTGGCTCCAGGAACACTCTTCTGAGTTTAAACACTTCCGCTCGCTATCAAACTCCTGAGACATGAACATTATTGAGCATATCTGGGATGCCTTGCAATGTGCTGTTCAGGAAAGATCCCCACTCCCTCATAGACTTACGGGTTTATGGACATCCCTGCAGGATTAATGGTGTCAGTTCCCTCCTGCACTACTTCAGACATAAGTCGAGTCCATGTCACGTCGCGTTACGGCAGTTCTGCATGCTCAATAGGCAGATATTAGGCAGGTGTACCAGTTTCTTTGGCGCTTCAGTGTATAAGTAAGGATAGAACAGGTGGTTGGTCGTGGCCCTTACGGCCGGACTATCAGGCGTTTTGTGAAATGATTTAGGAACCCCCGGAAGACTTAAATCAGGATGGCTGGACAGCGCAAACTTCAGCATCCCGATTATGTCAGAGTGTTAACAGCTTCGCTGCCTCACTCGGTGGGTCCCCATAATACAGTCTACTTTGGTTTACACAGAATTTACTCTAGATAAATTATGACATAAGACATAGTTTTGCACTTCACCGCTGCACACGCTAAGGACGGCTGCTGGTAACTCTTGGACCACGAGCATGCTGCTATGCTCCTTTCGTTGACTCCAATGTGTTTGGAAAACTGACCAGTCATCATTCCTGCGTCACAACCTTCACGTATACATACAATATGTAATTCAAGTACAGGAGAGGACATTTCTAATTGAAAGCCGCTGCCTAGTTTCGGCGGATAAATACGATATTGTACTGCCTGTGTTGTTAAGAAGAACGATGCAATGACCTTTCGGACATGAAGCTGCAAATACATTTCATTTATTTCATAATGGCTGTAATCGCCGCAGTGCTAGTTCTATTTACGCTTAACAACAACAAAAAATTGTTCAAAATGTGTGTGAAATCTTATGGGACTTAACTGCTAAGGTCATCAAAAAAATGGCTCTGAGCACTATGCGACTTAACATCTGTGGTCATCAGTCGTCTAGAACTTAGAACTAATTAAACCTAACTAACCTAAGGACATCACACACATCCATGCCCGAGGCAGGATTCGAACCTGCGACCGTAGCAGTCGCGCGGTTCCGGACTGAGCGCCTAGAACTAAGGTCATCAGTCCCTAAGCTTAGACACTACTTAACCTAAATTATCCTAAGGTCAAACACACACACACACACCCATGCCCGAGGGAGGACTCGAACCTCCGCCGGGACCAGTCGCACAGTCCATGACTGCAGCGCCTTAGACCGCTCGGCTATACGCTTAACACAAAATATTGGTTGTTACTTGGAACATGCCTGTATGTCCGAAGGAACCTTGCTTGGTTCTTCTCTATAAGACAGGCACTGCAATATCGTATTTATCCGCGGATACCAGACGGCGACTTTCAATTAACAATGTCCTCATGCATACGGGAATTACATAATGTGAGCACCAGTACAGGTTGTGACGCAAGAACGACAGGCATGCATGCCCGAAAAAATATTGAATCGTGTTTCGTAACAACGCAGGCACTCCACTATCGTATTGTAATTCTGTTTTTAATTTCATACTCAGTATTTTTCATCCCTGACATAGTGATTTCACTGTAGTTTACATCAATCTTTGAATCATTTTTCTAAGGATCAATAAATGAATGGTTAATTTTAAAGAATATTATCATTTTTTGTCCTACAGCTATCTAATGAGGCGACATTTTTTTCCCTTAATAAATATCATCACTTGATTCTACACGACTGAACTGTGTACTCGCTGAGTCGGCGTTCCGGTGTACAACAGGCGTCGTCACTACAAGCATTTTTGATAAAATAAAAAAGGTAAATATTGCATTTCTTCTTTAACGGATATTTTGAGTTTATTTTTTGTAATTAAGCTTCACCGCATCTGCACTGTACAGCGTAAATGTTTATCATTGCCGAAGTTATTCTGTGGTGTTGTAAACCCACAGGGCGTAGAATAGCTTGTAGAGTTAATCGGGTTTTGAGTTGACGACTCTGGCAACTTATACACACTCCTGCCGGACCCCAGTCGACTCGCACTAATCACAACGAACAATACGCATAAGTGACACATTACACTTACTCTAATGAGACTTTGTCGTAGACTTGGGGCATTTGTCGTCCTGCTACGCCAGCTTGAACCGCCGTGTGGAACTGCAGAGCGCCACAGTTGTTAACCAATTAACAGCTTATCTGAAATATCGTGGAAACGACTCGCTTCCCAGTATATGTGTAAGGAGCTGACCTCTCCCCGGTTTGAACAGTCACGCGTGGAGCTGACATGCAGTGAAGCGTGCGGCGCGCAGGAAGTCGGCCCATCGCGTGAACACGGGCCACTGTAGGGTGAGTCACATCCGGTTGCCCGCCTCGGCACGTCGCCTTGTTTATAAACACAGTCTCTTGTCAGGGCAGCGTCTCGAACAAGCTGTCACCGCTTGTGCGAGGCGTCACGTAACGGGACACGACGCGTCGTGTTTGGAGTTGTTGGTTTCGTGGTGTTAATTATGGAGGGAAGGGAAAGGAACAGGTGTGAATGTATGTGTGAGTGTGTGCTTGCGTAAGAGAGCGGGTACGCGTGACCGTAGATACACTCTTTTTTTATTTACATAATTTTCTTCCAAGGCAACAGAAAGCTGTGAAAGAGTCTGTCATTACGTCACTTTCCCGAAGTATCATGATGCTGACAAAGTGGGATTTTTTTTATGAAGACAGTGTGCCCTCACAAGTAATTCTCAGCACACAAAAGAGTTAAAGCAGCATGTTTTTTAAAGTAGAACATGAAAGAAAGTTCGCTGTAAGTCTTCTAACAAAGCGGATTGGTGATTTCAGGCTGTCTGCTTAATGATTGTAATATACACTACCGGCCATTAAAATTGCTACACCACGAAGATAACGTGCCACAGACGAGAAATTTAACCAACAGGAAGAAGATGCTGTGATAACCAAATGATTAGCTTTTCAGAGCATTCACACAAGGTTGGCGCCACTGGCGACACCTACAACATGCTGACACGAGGAAAGTTTCCAACCGATTTCTCATACACAAAACAGCAGTTGAGCGGCGTTGCCTGGTGAAACGTTGTTGTGATGCCTCGTATAAAGACGAGAAATGCGTACCATCACGTGTCCGACTTTCATAAAGGTCGTATTTTGTAGCCTATCGCGACTGCGGATTATCGTATCGCGACATTGCTGCTCGCGTTGGTCGATATCCAATGACTGATATGAATATGGAATCGGTGGTTTCAGGAGGGCAATACGGAACGCCGTGCAGGATTCCAACGGCTTCGTATCACTAGCAGTCGAGATGACAGTCATCTTATCCACATGGCTGTAACGGATCGTGCAGCCACGTCTCGATCCCTGAGTCAACACATGGGGACGTTTGCAAGACAACAACCATCTGCACGAACAGTTCGACGACGTTTGCAGCAGCATGGACTATCAGCTCGGAGACCGTGGCTCCGATTACCCTTGACGCTGCATCACAGACAGGAGCGCCTGTGGTGGTGTACTCAACGACGAACCTCGATGCATGAATAGCAAAACTACATTTTTTCGGATGAATCCAGGTTCTGTTTAGAGCATCATGATTGTTGCATCCGTGTTCGGCGACATCGCGGTGAACGCACATTGAAAGCGTGTATTCGTCATCGCCATACTGGCGTATCACCCGGCGTGATGGTATGGGGTGCCATTGGTTTCACGTCTCGGTCACCTCTTGTTCGGATTGACGGCGCTTTGAACAGTGGACGTTATATTTCAAATGTGTTACGACCCGTGGTTCTACCCTTCATTCGATCCCTGGGAAACCCTACATTTCAGCAGGATAATGAACGACCACAAGTTACAAATCCTGTACGGGTCTTTCTGGATACAGAAAATGTCTGACTGCTGCCCTGGCTAGCTCATTCTCCAGATCTCTCACCAACTGAAAACGTCTGGTCAATGGTGGCCGAGCAACTGGCTCGTCACAATACGCCAGTCACTACTCTTGATGAACTGTGGTATCGTGTTGAAACTGCATAGGCATCTGTACCTGTACACGCCATCCAAGCTATGTCTGACTCAATGCCCAGGCTTATCAAGGCTAGAGGTGGTTGTTCTGGGTACTGATTTCTCAGAATCTATGCACCCAAATTGCGTTTTAGTGTAATATATTTGTCCAATGAATGCCCGTTTATCATCTGCATTTCTTCTTGGTGTAGCAATTTTAATGGCCAGTAGTGTATTACTGAATGAAGTCACCTGACCTTTCTTTTCGGTTCTTCGGTTCTAAATTTCTTCTCTCTACATTCGTTCTAATTGTAACGTCTTCTTTAGGTTGTGATCCTTGCTTCGATAAAAGACGTTTTTATGTACAACAGCAAAAAATGCTAAAATATTTATTGTGCTACAACTCGTATCAAAGTCCATTTCGTAATCTGACTGAAGGTAACGTTTGAAATTCTGTACATCAGAAGTCCATTATTGTGAAATACAAAGGTATCTACTATCTGCTGTTGTATATTTTACAGTAACTGACATGTGATACACACTATTTTTAAGTTTGAAAGTCTTCTAGATAATAACAAACAGTGAAAGCTAGTTACAGTTGTAAAAAGTTTTCAGTATATATATCTGTCTTCCTTTACAGTTTTTACTCTCTATATATCCCTCTAGTATCATGGATGTCTTAGCAGATGTCCTACCATCCTGCCTCTTCTCCTTGTCAGTGTCTACCACATATTCCTTTCCTCTCCGGTTCTTTAGAGAATCGTCTCACTTATTACCTTAGCTGTCCATTTAATTTTCAACATTCTTCTGTACCACCACATTTCAAATTCTTCGATGCTCTTCTGTTCCGGTTTTCCCACAGTGCATGTTTCACTACCACACGATGACGTGCTCCAAGCGTACATTCCAGAAATTTCTTCCTCAGGTAATGGCCTATGTTTGATACTAGCACACTTCTCTTGGACAGGGAGGCCCTTTTGTTCCAGTGGTGGTCTGCTTATAATATCCCTCTTGCTCCCTCCACCATGGGTTATTTTGCTCCCTAGGTAGCACTGTTGCTTAACTTCATCTATTTCGTGATCACTAATTCTGATGTTAAGTTTCTCGGCATTTCATTTCTGCTACTTCTCATTATTTTCGTCTTTCTTCACTTTAGTCTTAATCCATATTCTATACTCATTAGACTGTTCATTTCACTCAACAAATCCTGCAGTTATTCTTCATTTTCATTGAGGAAATCTTTTCATTGATATCCTTTCACCTTGAATTTTAATCTCACTCTTGAACCTTCCTGTCATTTCCAGAATTGATTCTTCTACGTATAGCTTGAACAGTAGGGGCGAAAAAGTAAATCCTTGCCTGAATGAGATTTTCGCTCTGCTGCGGAGTGTGCGCTGATATGAAACTTCCCCTTCCTGATACTCTTTTTAATCCGATCACTTCGTTCTTGGTCTTTCACTCTTATTCTTCCTTCTTGGTTCTTGTACATATTGTACGCTACTCATCTTTCCCTATAGCTTATCCTTACTTCTCTCAAAATTTCTAACATCTTGTATCATTCTGCACTGGCGAACGCTTTCTCCAGGTCGACAGATCCTATGAATGTGTCTTGATTTTTCTTCAGTTTTGCTTCCATTTGTCAACTTCAAAGCCAGAACTGCCTCTCTGGTGCCTTTGTCTTTCCTAAGGCCAAACTGATCGTCATCTAAAACTTCCTCAATTTTCTTTTCTATTCTTCTTGTTGTCAGCAACTTGGATATATGAGCTGTTTAATTGATTGTATGATAATTCTCGCACTTGTAGGCACTTGCTATCTTCGGAGCTGTGGAGATGATGTTTTTCCAAGAGTCTGATGGTGTATCACCAGTCTCATACAATCTACACGCCAACGTAAATAGTCCTTTTGTTACCACTTCATCCAATGATTTTAGAAATTCCCACACAATGTTATCTATCCCTTCGGTGTTATTAAATATTAGGTCATCCAAAGTTCTTTTGAATTTTGATTCTAATACTGGATCCCCATCTCTTGCCAGCCCCCACACCTGTTTCTTCTTCCATCACGTCATGAGATAAGTCATCCTCCTCATAGAGGCCTTCAGTGTATTCTTTCCACCTACTCGCTCTCTCAGTGGCACCCCTATTGCATTGCATTCTTAATGTTGCCGCCCTTGCTTTTAATTTCATCGTAGGTCGTTTTAACTTTCGTAGTTAACTTTCGTAGTTAGTCTTGCCGACAGTCATTTATTTTTCGATTTCGCACATTTTTGGTGCAGCCATATCACCTTAGCTTCCCCGCATTTCCTATGTATTTTGTTATTAAGTGACTTGTTTTTCTGTATTCCTGAATCCCCCTGAACAATTTTGTACTTCGTTCTTTCGTCGATGAACCGAGGTACTTCTTCCTTTACCCGTGATTTCTTCGTAGTTACCTTCGTAGTACCTATGTTTTTCTTCCCAATTTCTTCGATTGCACTTTTTAGAGATGGCCATCCCTCTTCTGAGCTATTCATTATCGCAGTATCTTTCGTATCAGAGAACCCTTCATTCCTTAGCATTTCCTTGTCTCACTTGTTTGTGTACTGATTCTAACTGTCTAGTTTCTTAATCTTCAGGCTATTATTCATCATCACTAAATTGCGATTTGAATCTACATCTGTTTACAATCGCTCCCAACAGATTTCGGAATCTCTCACTGATCATGGGAATCCAACTGGACTCTTTCCGTATCTGCTGGGAACAGAGTATTCGCTATTGTTAGCTGAAATTTATTGCACAACTCAGCTAGTCTTTCTTCTCTCTCATTCCTTCTACCAGGCCCATATTCTCTCGTAACCCTTTCTTCCACTCCTTCTCCAACGACCGCACTCCAGTCTCCCATGACTTTTAGGTTTTCATCTCCCTTTACATACTGAATTACCAATTCAGTATCTTCATATACTTTATTTCTTCATCTTCTGATTGTGATGTCGGCATGTATACCTCAACTATTGTTGTTGGTCTCGATTTGCTGTCGATGAGGACAACTCTAACAATGAAGTGCTCACAGTAATTCGCTCTCTGCCCTATCTTCTTATTCATAACGAATCCTACTCCCGTTATATCAGTTTCTGCTGCTGTTGATATTATCCTGTACTCATCTGACCATAAATTCTTGTCCTCTTTCCATTTCACACCACTGACCCCATACTATATACAAATGGAGCCTTTGCATTTTCTTTTTCAGATTTTCTAGCTTCCCTGCCACGTTCAAGCTTCCGATATTCCACGCCCCGACTCATTAAACGCTGCCGTTTAATTGGTTATTCAGTCTGTTTCTCACAGTCACCTCCCCGTTGACAGTTACTTCCCGTAGACCCGAAAGAGGGTCTAATCCAGGAGCTTTTCCCAATGGTGACATCATCATGACACCTTGCAATGCCAGGCTACATATCCTGTGGATACATATTATGTTCCTTTAATACAGTGGTTTCTATTGCCTTCTGCATCCTCATGCCGTTGATCATTGACGTTTCTTCCTCCTTTTAGGGTCAGTTTCCCACCCCAAAGGCAATAGAGTATTCTGAACCTCTGTCTGTTCCTCCGCCTTCTTTGATAAGGCCGTCGCAGAACGAGGTGACTTCTGATTCCGAAAGCCTTCATCCGCCATTACTGATGATTTTTGTTCAGAATTTAAGCAATGGCAAGGTTCGAACCGAGGAACAAGGACGTTTTGATTACTTGTCAAAGTCGCTACCCGTAGAGCATGGGTGGAGCAGAAAAAGAAGGAAGATCATAATTTAAGTTCCCTTGGCAGTGCGATCATTAAAGACAACGCACAAGTTCAGATTACGAAAAAAATGGGAAATCAATTCGGCCGTGTTGTTTTCAAAGGAACCATCCTGGCATTTTTCTGGAGCAATTAAGGGAAATCACTGAAAATCTTAATCTGGATGACCGCACGACTGCAGCTCCAGGGTGCTAAGCGCTGCGTCGCCTTTCTCGGTGCCACAAATCAGGATCACCGCCACCTATGGTTTCTAACATCGAGTGCAAAGTGTGCCGCCGCCCTTAAGCTGACGAATCCTCTCTGGCCCTTCTTCTAGGTAAATGGGAGGGCATGTTGAAGAACTGTTCAGTTCATCGGAAAGTACTTACTGTCAAAACAAATAATAGTTGACAATACTATTCCACACAGGCACAGCGAACTAGTATTGGTGGCATTGACACACCAGTACGGGTTTGTTTTTGGAACTCCATACATAGCAGTTCCCACTATTGAACGTGCCGTGTCAAATAAATATGGCCTCGTCTGCAGACAACACCCAAACAGGGAGATTGTGGTATTCTGCACATTGCTGTAGAGACTAATTAGAAATTCAACTCTAAATAAGGAGCCCCATGTCTGAAATGACTGCACGTTCTGTGGATGATACGGGAGCAGCGGTTGTTCGAATAAGGTTCTCAGAGCCCGCCCGGTTAGCCGTGCGCTCTAATGCACGGCTTTCCGGGTGGCAAGGAGCGCCTCGTCCCCGGCACGAATCCGCTCGGCGGACTTGTGTAGAGGTCCGGTGAGCCGGCCAGTCTGTGGATGATTTTAAAGGGGTTTTCCATCTGCCACGGCGAATGCGGGCTGGTTCCCCTCATTCCGCCTCAGCTACACTATGTTGGCGGTTGCTTTGCAAACAAGTTCTCCACGTACGCGTACACCACCATTACACTACCACGCACACACAGGGGTTACATTCATCTGGTGTGAGACGTTCCCTGCGGGATCCACCGGGGGCCGAACCGCATCGTAAACCTGGGTTCGGTGTGGGGCAGCGGAGGGGTGAAGGGGACTGCGGTAGTCGTCGTGGGGTTGTGGACCACTGCGGCTGCGGCGGGGACGGAGCGTCGTCTCTTGGCCCCCGGTTAACATACAAAACAATACAATACAAGATTCTCAGACCAGTTTTTTGGCTTGAAATCAGAGCTCGTCCAACGCGCCGACTGCTGGCGTCATGAGTGTCACCAAATGCGTATTACACATCCTCCTCCAAATCAGGTATTACGGCATACCTCACAATGCCAATATTTCAATTTAGAACAGGGATTCTATTTCTCGAAGGCGCCTACATACTCCACAGGTGCGAAAGAACTGTCGCGTGGCTGCGGGAACAGATTAGCATAGCGTCGTTGTGTCGCTCTTCCACTGCATTCAGAGAACCCACATGTGAGGTGCCTACCTGCCATCTCTGCATCAGTACATCTATCCACACTCTTAACGTAAAACCAAAATTGCCGCAAAAACAAACCCGAGACAGAACCGAGCTGTTCAAAATGCAACCTTGATGGCGAAGAGTAAAAAGAGTATTACTTTGGCAGCGGCAAGTACAGTGGGCGAATGGAACAAGTTTTCCTTTAAACAAAGCACATACTGCCCAACGTCGATCGTTTGACAATTGAATAGGTATTTTCAATGTAGTACAGATACAGTAATAAGAGGGGCATTCAATAAGTAAAGCATTCCTTTTTCTAGGCTAGTTTCGCTTACAAATGCGTAATATCTCATGGGACGTCGTGAGATATTCCGACTTCAGCTCTTATAGTTTCGTGAAGTTCTGATAGGTGATGGCGGTATCATTCATAATGGCGTCTGTGACTGAAGTGCGTTCCGAGCGGAGAACTGTAACTGACTTTCTTTCGGTGGAAAACCAGAGCATCGCAGATGTTAATAGACGCTTCCATAATGTCTACATAGACGTGGCGCTGAAGAAAAACACGATGAGTCTTTGGGCGAGGCGCCTGTGATCACTACAACAAGGTCGCCAAAACTGTCCCATCTCTCACGTGCTGGGCTGCCGCACGCAGCTGCGACTCCTTCAATGTTGGAACGTGCGGACACTCTCATTCAACGTGACCGACAGATCACGATCAAACATCTCGCTGCTGAACTGGACGTCTCTGTTGGTAGTGCTGACACACTCGTCCAACATTTGGAGTACTCATGGGTGTGCGCCAGCTGGGTTCCTGGACGCCTAACAGAAGAAAGTGCAAATTTAGAAATTTGTGGTAAGTTCCTGTGGGACCATACTGTTGAGGTCATCGCCCCTTGGCTTACACACTATTTAATCTAACTTGAACAAACCTACGCTGAGGACAACACAGGCACCCATGCCCGAGGGAGTCACCGAAACTCCGACGGGAGGAGCCGCGCGAACCGTGGCAAGGCGTCTCACACCGAGCGCTAACCCCGAGCCGTTCATACCACAAGAAAATAAGGATCTACGGACGACTATCTGTGCGGAATTGCTTGCGCGTTATGAGGCCGCTCGCTTAATTTTTCTTCTAACACCGTCACAGGGTCGTCAAGTCAAAGATGACGTGCTACAGACGCGAAATTTAACCGACAGGAAGAAGATGCTGTGATAAGCAAATCATTAGCTTTTCAGAGCATTCACACAAGGTTGGCGCCGGTGGCGACACCTACAACGTGCTGACACGAGGAAAGTTTCCATCCGATTTCTCATACACAAACAGAAGTTGACCGGCGTTGCCTGGAGAAATGTTGTTGTGATGCCTCGTGTAAGGAGGAGAATTGTGTACTATCACGTTTCCGACTTTGATAAAGGTCGAATTGTTGCCTGTCGCGATTGGGGTTTATCGTATCGCGACATTGCTGCTCGCGTTGGTCGAGATCCAATGACTGTTACCAGAATATGCAATCGGTGGGTTCAGGAGGGTAATACGGAACGGCGTGTGGATCCCAACGGCCTCGTATCACTAGCAGTCGAGATGACAGGCATCTTACCCGCATGGCTGTAACGGATCGTGCAGCCACGTCTCGATCCCTGAGACAACAGATGGGGACGTTTGCAAGACAACAACCATCTGCACGAACAGTTCGACAACGTTTGCAGCAACATGGTCTATCAGCTCGTAGACCATGGCTGCGGTTACCCTTGACGCTGCATCACAGACAGGAGCGTCTGCGATGGTGTACTCAACGACGAACCTGGTGTACGAATGGCAAAACGTCATTTTTTCGGATAAATCCAGGTTCTGTTTACAGCATCATGATGGTCGCAACCGTGTTTGGCATTGGAATCGTGTATTCGTCATCGCCATAGCGACGTATCACCCGGCGTGATGGTATGGGGTGCCATTGGTTACACGTCGCTGTCTCCTCTTGTTCGCAGTGACGGCACTTTGAACAGTGGACGTTACAGTGTGTGTGGTACAGTGTTGGTTGGGGTTGGGTTGTTTGTGGTTCAAATGGTTCAAATGACTCTGAGCACTATGGGACTCAACTTCTGAGGTCATTAGTCCCCTAGAACTTAGAACTAGTTAAACCTAACTAACCTAAGGACATCACAAACATCCATGCCCGAGGCAGGATTCGAACCTGTGGCCGTAGCGGTCTTGCGGTTCCAGACTGCAGCGCCTTTAACCGCACGGCCACTTCGGCCGGCGGTTGTTTGTGGAAAGAGACCAAACTGCGAGGTCATCGATCTCGTCGGATCAAGGAAGGACGGGGAAGGAAGTCGGCCGTGCCCTTTCAGAGGAACCATCCCGGTATTTGCCTGGAGCGATTAAGGGAAATCACGGAAAACCTAACTCAGGATGGGTGGACGCGGGATTGAACCGTCGTCCTCCCGAATGCGAGTGTAGTGTGCTGCACGTTACATTTCAGATGTGTTACGACCCGTGGCTCTACCCTTCATTCGATACCTGTGAAACCCTACATTTCAGCAGGATAATGCATGACCGCATGTTGCAGGTCCTGGCAGTCCTCTCTGGATACAGAAAATGTTCGACTGCTGCCCTGGCCAGCACATTCTCCAGATCTCACACCAACTGAAAACGTCTCATCAATGGTGGCTGAGCAACTGGCTCGTCGCAGTACGCCAGTCACTACTCTTGATAAACTGTGATATTGTGTTGAAGTTGCATGGAGAGCTCTGTTTGACTCTGTAACACCCCACCCGTCACCTAGCTGGTTTTGGTGTGTGTTCACCCCAACTAATTGACTAACAGATCAACAGAGAGTGCAAAACTGCCGCAATATCTGATAACGCAAAAAAGTAATATGGGCCTGTGACTCCTGATTGAACTGCGGTGGCAGTGTTGACATTAATTTATTCAGGATTGATCACTTTTAATTAAAAAGGGGTGCACATTGATGTTATATTTAGCTACTGAACAGCAGATGCAAATGTTGAACATAAAATTAATTAAGAAAGTGACTTGGGATTTCAATTACTTGATTGAAAACAACATTACAAGACTCTCCTAGCACGCAGTGGTAATAAATTGCGTTTGCATGGAGTAAAGCGCGATAACTCAAAAGTAATTCCTATCGACTGACCCAGGTGTAATGCGAAGTGCAAGAAGAGTTCTACACCAAACCCTCATGGGGACTTTGCCGACATGATCCAACAAATTATTCAATGGCCAGAGTGGACACAATATCACCGAGTATAGTGTGGCGGCGTGTCGTCGTCGTGTGGACGTCGGCTGTCCTCATGGTGCTGCAAGGCTGCGCTCGTCTATTCACTCCTAGCTATCTTGCTCAGTACATAGCTGAACCAAAACTTCCTATCTCCAAGCTCAATCGTTCCATTTGCTAAGTCCTAAACTGCAGAGATGCTCACTCTTTCTCAGGCAAGCTGAGTAAAGAACGCCACGTCTGCACTCTAGGCAAGCTTGAAACAGAAGGCCCCCTATGGAGACTTCTCACAGTCTGCTCTTCGCCCCAGCAAAATCACTTACGCCAATTGCAGCGCAAGTCACGTTAATTATGCGTCGCTTCCCAGTGCTGACCATTGCCTGCTCTGGGAAGTGAACAAATTCCCACAAAATTTCCCTTCCTCTCAATTTCTGCTGTTTAGCTCCTCCCAGGCCACCCATCAAGGTTAGCATCTGCACAAACCCCAATTTTTTAGGAATTCTGACTCCCAGGAGAGTACTTCAAATTCCTTGGTCCTACGTTCGCATCGGAGGCCGGCGTATTTCACGCTGTCGCTCTTCACTTGATTTACTTCAGGCTCTGTGGACGGTGAATTCAGTGTGAAGTTGCTATAGTCATGAACACGCATATTTGGACCTCTGTTGATCGTCCACCGTAGCTTTGCACGGCTTTCTCGCATGTTTCACTGAAAACGGGACGACGGATATTTATCAACAGGTGTACAAGTTCTTCCCGGTACTCCAGCATGGGGTCAACCACCGACTCACTGTCACTCGTCTTAAGACAGCTGGAGGCCGCGCCCCGTTACTGCTTTCTCAGAGCTTGAGCCGCCTTAAGCTGCCTATTGTCACTTCCCTTCATCACTCCTCCACCGGCCAGCCATGGTCACTCTGTATACTTCCCTGGGATAAACTATCCTCCAGTAAATTTATGCGTTTCCACAAAGTTTTTCATGTTGTGTGAATTACTTTAAAACCATCACCCAACATTAATTATTCCAATACGTCCATATTATACCCTCTACAAGATGCATTGTGCCTTGTCTGTCATTTTTGTCCAGCCCTACTGTTCGCTCAACATGAGTTAGGTGATCTTTAATGACTTCATGTAAGGGGCATAGTTCTTGCCATCTTACAACTCAATGCCCAGTCGTATCAAGGCCATTATTACGGCGAGAGGTGTTTGTTCTGGGTATTGATTTCTCAGTATCTATGCACCCAAATTGCGTGAAATTGTAATCACATGCCAGTTCTAGTATAATATATTTGTCCAATGAATACCCGTTTATCATCTGCATTTCTTCTTGGTGTAGCAATTTTAATGGCCAGTAGTGTACAACGTTGCTGCTGCTCTATATCCACACATTCGTTTTGAAATATTTGAATAGTAACTTTGTGTATCTTTGATTAGGTGGTGGTTAGATACTTTACCTCTGCATATCTTAATATAGTCCTGTGGAACCGAAACCGGCCGTAATAACAGAAATATTTGAAATCTACACGAGGAATAACATTTGTTGCGCAAATACTGATTGTGTGTTTTCTCCAAAACAGACAATATCTCAGTTTATGCAAAAAACATCAGTACAAGTTTATTTACATAGTCTGTCATGTATTAACGAAAGAGAAAGGCCCCTGTCGGTGGATCAAGACCTCCCTCGGACATGGTTGTGTGTGTTGTCCTTAGCGTAAGTTAGTTTAGGTTAGATTAAGTAGTGTGTAAGCCTAGGGACCAATGACCTCAGCAGTTTTTTCCCACAAATTTCCAATTTCCAAAGCGAAAGATCAGAGTCCAGTGCCTCATTGACATCGAGATCATTACAAGCGAATAACAGGCTCCAGTGGACAAGGAATTCGGTTCTGACCATTTAACCTTTCCTTACTGTGGTCAAAGAATTTAACATTTTTACTGTGGTGAAGTTACTGTAGCCACATCTTAAATTTCTTACTTGGGTGTACGAAGTAAATGTTTTTTGTTCCAGAAATCGGTCATAACGTATTTAATGGACCCTGGCAACATACATCAATTGTAAGAAATTTACATTTTTCCATATCATTTTTTTTTTAATTCTGAAAATTTTTTGATATTCTATTACAATATTCACTTTTTCAAAAATGAGAGAAATAATAAGTATATTTAGATTGTCTTAATTTTAGTTGTAATGTACAGTTGGTACACAACTAATATCTGGAGCAAACAACATTGCCCGCATCTCGTGGTCGTGCGGTAGCGTTCTCGCTTCCCACGCCCAGGTTCCCGGGTTCGATTCCCGGTGGGGTCAGGGATTTTCTCTGCTTCGTGATGGCTGGGTGTTGTGTGATGTCCTTAGGTTAGTTAGGTTTAAGTAGTTCTAAGTTCTAGGGGACTGATGACCATAGATGTTAAATCCCATAGTGCTCAGAGCGATTTAAACCATTTGAACCAAACAACATTAATTCAATGTCGTCTTCATTACTGACATTCTGGTATCACATATCGATACCACCTCACAGTTGTCATACAGTTTCCCTCAGGCCCAGATAGCAGTAGTGCGGGATCCGGTGGACCGAATAGTCGCATCCGTATTTGGCGACATCGCGGTGAACGTACATTGGAAGCGTGTATTTGTCATCGCCATACTGACGTATCTCCCGGCGAGATGGTATGGGGTGCCATTGGTTTCACGTCTCGGTCACCTCTTGTTCGGATTGACGGCACTTTGAACAGTGGACGTTACATTTCAGATGTGTTACGACCCGTGGCTCTACCCTTCATTCGATCCCTGCGAAACCTTACATTTCAGCTGGATAATGCACGACCGCATGTTGCAGGTCCTGTACGGGCCATTCTGGATACAGAAGATGTTCGACTGCTGCCCTGGCCACCACTTTCTCCAGATCTCTCACTAATTGAAAACGTCTGGTCAATGGTGGCCGATCAACTGGCTCGTCACAATACGCCAGTCACTACTCTTGATGAACTGTGGTATCGTGTTGAAGCTGCATGGGCAGCTGTACCTGTACACGCCATCCAAGCTTTGTTTGACTCAATGCCCAGACGTATCAAGGCCGTTATTACGGCCAGGGGTGGTTGTTCTGGGTAGTGATTTCTCAGGAGCTATGCACTCAAATTGCGTGAAAATGTTATCACATATTAGTTCAATGAATACCCGTTTATCATCTGCATTTCTTCTTGGTGTCGCAATTTTAACGGCCAGTAGTGTTTGTTTAGTCACCTAGACAAATGTATTCCCGAAATTTCATTACTCTAGATTACTTATTTTTTGGTGTTGCGATTTTTTTACCGTCAGCATACGCTGAATATGGTGGCAATATCTGGGGAAGACAAGCAAAGGCGTATTCCCTGAACGCTGCTTCGGCATGGGTCACGAAAATATAGCTGAGAAACACTGCCGGTCTGAAGCCGCGTCTTTCCGATCAGGCGGCCGAAGGAGGCAACCGGAGCACAAAGGCAGGGCGCGAGTGACCTTGTGGGAGGGAACATCTGCTGTTTTCTCCCACGGTCACAGACCTGTGGCCAGCATCCGTGCGGGCGCAGGAGGGGGAAGGGGCGGCTGTCCCAGTTCAAGGAAGGCATCTGCAGGTAGCGCTTCCTTGGCGCGCGTCTTGCCGAGTCACGGCGGCTGGCTTGTGCCTCATTCATTCATGGCAGCCGGGTGTATACTAACTTTAACACGACGTTCTCTTTAAACGCCCTTCCTCAGATCTTCGTTTGGGGACAAGTTAAAACAGCGCGCCGGAGCGGGACACGAGGGCTCGTATATGACCTATCGTGGATAGAGATATACCTGTTGCGCTGACCGTGCGCGATTCACAACCGATCATCCAGAGGATTCTCCTCGTTCCATCCAAACACTGCAGAAGGTTTCTCGCCTTGCTGTGAGAGTAGTATTTCTAGGAGAACTGCTGTGTAGGGAAGGTAGTTTCCCCACAGCTATGAGGCAGTTAGGTAATACAGCGGCGTTCTTAAGACTACTGATACCACGAGCAATAATTTTTGAGGTTTAATCGCACTATTTGTAGCAATGATATTGCACAAAGGTCACTAAATACCGTACGAATCAGAAGCTATGATTTTTATGTCTACTTGTGTCTGTTACTACCTACAGATTAATTTCCCAGTCATCTGAATCCTTTGATGTGGGCCGCCACGAATTCCTATTTTGTGCCAACTCCACCATCTCAGAGCAGCGCTTCCAACCTTACAATGTACATCCTCAATTATTTGCTAGATATGTTCCACTCTCCTCTTCCTCTGCAGTTTTTAGTCTCTACAAAAAGTGGTTCAAATGGCTCTGAGCAATATGCGACTTAACTTCATCAGTCGCCTAGAACTTAGAACTAATTAAACCTAACTAACCTAAGGACATCACACACATCCATTCCCGAGGCATAATCTGTACAGCTCCCTCTAGTACCATGGAAGATATTTCGTGATATCTTGACAGATGTCCTACCATTCTCGTCAGTATTTTCCGTATACCCCTTTCCTCGCCGATTTAGCGGACAGCCCCCTCATTCCTTACGTTTCAGTCCACCTAAGTTCATGATTCGTCTGTAGCACCACATCAGAAATAATTCGCTTCTCTTCTGTTCCTGTTTCCACAAATGTTTCACTGCTGTACAATGCTATGCTCCAGACGTACATTCTCAGAAATTTCTTCCTCAAATTACGGCCTATGTTTGACACTAGTAGACCTCTCTTGGCCAGGAATGCCCTTTTTTCTAGTGGAAGGCTGCTTTTTATATTCTCCTTGCTCTTTTCATCAAGGGTTATTTTCCTGCCTAGGTAGCAGGATTGCTTAACTTCATCTACTTCATGATCACCAATTCTAATGTTAAGTTTCTCACTGCTCTCATTTGTGCTACCTCTTATTGCTTTCGTCTTTCTTCGATTTTCTCTCAAGTCATATTCTGTACTCATTAGACTGTTCATTCCATTCAACACATTTTGTAATATTTTTTTCACTTTTACTGAGGATAGAAAGTCATCAGGGAGTCTTTATCATTGATACCCTTTCATCTTAATTTTAATTCCATTCTTGAACCTTCATTTTATTTCCGTCTTCGGTTCATCGATGTGTAGATTGAACAATAGAGGCGAAAAACTAGATCCTTGTTGATACCTCACAAGTAGGATTGGGATAACTTTAAGGCAAAAGACATGGAAGGTGGACCCACTTGTTTCGTCATTTGTTAATCCGTGGAATACACTTTATTGCTTAACAACAATATTATAATTTAACTTAAAAAACCTTGTTAAAAGAATAACAGCGCTCACGCTCTTTCTAAAATCTTGAACAGGCTCAGTTCACTATAACCAACTTTAACAGTTTATGCCATTATGAGCAAGGCTTGAAACCAGGGGCATGCAGCTCCCAAGTACAAGAAATAAATCACACCAATTAGCCGCTTCTGCAAGCGGGTTCAACAAACAATTTTATCAATAAAATGAATTACAATGACCGGCAATAAATCTATTAACAATTTTCAAGTATGGGTAATATGTTACAGAAATGGACAAAGCCCATCCAAAACACAGAAAGGGTAACAAGTCACGCCGCTGGTTGTGGCTCTTAAAAAGCTCTTAACAATGTAGAAGCCTTAATTTAAAAAAAAATCCCTTAAGCAATAAAATACACAATCCCCCAAAATACAGACAAAGCTGGAAAGGCATACAATTTAAATGTGACTCCCAACTGCTACACACCAGCAGGACCATTGATAACGACCATTAATAAATTACAGTTGCCCAAATACAAGATAAGTTGGGAGAACAAGCAATTTAAATGTGACACACACCTGGTACAAGTCGGCAGAAAAATTGCCAATGACCACTAATAAAAATACAATTGCCCAAAATACAAGATACGTTGAAAGGACATGCAATTTAAATGTGACTCCCTATTGGTACTCACCAACGAAAACCTTGACCATGAGGTTTAATAAAGTTGCCCAAAATACAAGATAAGCTGAAAACTACAGCAGACCGCTATCACAGCCAACATGGAATAAGCAGGCAAATTTTAGAATGACAGCAGTTCGCTAATGACTGTGGATACTTAATGCTTTCCCTAACTAGCAATAAAGGTGCAAGGTTTAAACGAGTAGTTAAGGAGCAGGTACACAGAGGGAACTTCGGGCTAGAAGAACACGCTTTAAACCTCTTGAACTTACTGAATTGTCCGCTTCCGTAGCGTAGCGGTAGCCTTATCGCCCATCTCGCAGGGTGCCCGGGTTCGATTCCCGGCAGGGGACTAGGTGGTGGTGGTGGTGGTTAGTGTTTAACGTGCCATCGACAACGAGGTCATTAGAGACGGAGCGCAAGCTCGAGGTAGGGAAGGATTCGGAAGGAAATCGGCCGTGCCCTTTCAAAGGAACCATCCCGGCATTTGCCTGAAACGATTTAGGGAAATCACGGAAAACCTAAATCAGGATGGCCGGAGACGGGATTGAACCGTCGTCCTCCCGAATGCGAGTCCAGTGTGCTAACCACTGCGCCACCTCGCTCGGTGGCAGGGGAATAGGTGTTGTGTGTTGTTCATCGTCATTTTCATCATCATTCAATCGCAAGTCGCCGATGTGGCGTCACCTGAAAAGGACTTGCAATACGGCGGCCGAACTCGCCCGAATGGGGCCTCCCAGCCAACAATGCCATACGATCATTTCATTTCAACTTGCTCAATTCACCAAATAGGGCAGACTAATCGTTCCTAATTAATCGGAGACACTCCACCGTGGCACGCCTCAAACGTTCAACTTTACTTAACTTTAGCCACCACGAAGCGGCTGGTAGAGGTACCAGATTGCTGGCCAACCCAGACCTCGTGCGACAACGGAAATGCGCCGTGGCAAAAAGCAAACACGTCTCTGCTTCGGGCCCAGGGAACATGGACGTGTCGTTCGCTGCCAAAGCTAGCTTGGCAGTGCACATCAGAAGGGAACAGTAACCTGCGGAGTAAGGCTACAAGACGATAATGTGTAAGATCTAGGAAATCTCAACCTATCGCGAAAGCGACTACACATACAAGTAACAAACTTAAGAAACTTTAAAATTATTTGTAAGTTATAAAACGAAATATCAGCGCCTGCTGATGAAATGATTAAGACACAGACAACTGCAAAGGGTGCTGTGCTTCCAACACAGATTATGTTGCAAATTTGATTTCGTCGATTCAATTTATAACAGAGCATACTAGTATACTTCACAGAATATGGTGTGGAACAACAAATCGCCATCAGTTACACTGAGGCGCGTTAATATAACAGGTCCAATTTCACGTTAACACAGACGTGGTTTTGCAATATCAAGTACCCAAAAAGAAAAAAAAGTAAATAACACTTAACCCCACTCAGGAGCGAAGGAGCCGTGTCTTGCAGGATTCCAAGCCAGATTGTTATTGCTTCCAATCTGTAAATGCAGTCTTCGAGGTGCCGTAAAATTTAAGCGTTCAGAATAGGCCGGGAACTTGCCGACCAGATTGCACACGACGTCGGCTGCTCTTCCCACAACTCGCCGCTACCAGTCCTTAAGTGAGCCAGCAAAGCTTATCTCCGACCGATTTAATCACTCGCAGCTTCACGACGCCCCTAAAAGCAACAACTTGCCACCCACATGCACTGCAGCCAATTGCATGTTTCAGGACCCGGCAATCAAACAACACAAGACCCTAGACCCTAGACCCTAGACCGTGACCGTAATATGATCAGATCGATATCGGTAACCGAATTATTTTGTGGCGCCAGCGGAGTGCCATCCCACCAAAATTAAAGCCGCCATGACTGAACCTCCCCCCCCCCCCCTTAAACTAACTATTCCCCCGCCTAGAACAGGCAGGAGGTCTACCAACCAGCTTAACTTAACTCCCGTGGTGGCCGAGCGGTTCTAGGCGCTACAGTCTGGAACCGCGCGACCGCTACCGTCGCGGGTTCGAATCCTGCCTTGGGCATGGATGTGTGTGACGTCCTTAGGTTACTTAGGTTTAAGTGGTTCTAAGTTCTAGGGGACTGTTGACCTCAGCAGTTAAGTCCCATAGAGCTCAGAGCCATTTGAGCCATTTTTTAATTTTACTAAATTGGGCTCTGAGGGTCTTTCCCGTTGGCTAAATGACCAGCAAATTATCCGGCCCCTGAACGTTAACACTGGAACATGTACCAATAAAACGGGGGCTGAACTTACCGAGTCTGACGCTACCCTGGGCTCGCCCAGCGTCCTTTCTAACGAAGATCTTATCCTCTACCTTGCCCTGAAAAGGACGTCTACCCTGGTTGTAACGCTTTGCCTGTCGACGATGGGCCAATTATATGTTGGTCATATCCCATTGTCAATTTTCCTTAAGGGCATTAGGAGTAATAGATGTGGGCAGAAGATCGTTAATATTCCACAAGCTAGGTAGTGGAGTATTGAGGGTCGCAGGAGCAGTTTTCGAAACTTCATGTTGAGCGGAATTAAAAGCTAAGTTGAGCCAAGGGAGGGTAGTACCCCATTTACTCAAACACTTCTCATGATACATAATCAAGGCTGAATTAAAATTACGGTTCACTCGCCTGAGGATAATATGGCGTGGTAATGATGTGCTCAATGGCACTGCGAAAACAGAACTGTTTAAATTGTTTAGAAACAAATGCTGGAGCTTTATCGCTCATCAGAGCCTTAGGAGGGTCAAACAAGGAGAGGGTGTTGGTCAGGTGTCTGGCGATAAAAGCGGCAGTAACCCATCGGCTGAGAACTAGCCAAACAGATAGCGAAAACGCGTCCACGGCCCAAGGATATAATGGTTTCCTTTCGTAGTATGGGGAAGGGGTCCCACAAAATCAATAAAGATTTCCTCCATGGTGTTTTGCTCTCATTCGGATTGTAATAACTCCCTCGGCAGGTATCCTCCTTCTACAAGAGTCGCACACATCAACCAAATGCTGAATATCCATGTACAGGTGAGAAGAGCTCGTATCTTCGCCAAGGTCTTGTACAGGCCTAAACGTCCACCCACCAACGAACCGTAGAAGTAATAAGTTGGAGGGGACTAACTCATGAAGCGAGCAAACCGTGAATTCCCTGGGTTCGCCCACTTGTTTAGACAGAATGACATTCTTCAGTGAAAACATCGGCACCTCCTTTCTGGACAACAATTGCCTCCCAATCAGTATCGACAAAGGATCCTGATCCTGTTTAATTCGAAGGTCAACAAAAAACCTCACTCAGAACAGTACAATCAATATCATCGTAGCCATGGGCTCAATCTCTCTCAGCGGTATCTTCCTGCTCAAACCTGCGGCAGAGCACATCGGCTACCTAGTTTTTAATGTGGCGCACCTTAAAATGAAACGCCGAAATCCAGACCGTCTACCTAGGACGAACAGAACGGCCAGTGCCTCACAGTCATGCACACAATAATTCACCGAGGGGCCAGCCAGCATTCTTGACGCAAAACCTAAAGGGCGCCTTTGACCCTTGTCCTCATGGACGAAAGTCGCAGCAATCCCTGTGTTGGAAGCGTCGGTCTGTACAATAAATCTCTTGCCGAAGTCGGGCACAACCAACACTGGGGATTCGTTATGGCGGTCTTAATTGCTTCAAAGGCACATTGTTGGCTTTCATCCCATTCAAAATTTTCTTCCTTCCAGCGCAGATTATCAAGAGAGGCAGAGATCTTAACAAAATTTTGAATGAACCTGCGGAAACAGTTGGCCATTCCAATACACCTAGTTCATTCCTAGTTCTAGGTTGAGGGAACCTCTTGAAGTCCTACGTTCGCTCTAGGTCGATACTAATGTCGTCGTCGGATGACTCAAAAATGAAATCTCACGCCTGGAAAGAGCAGTCTTAGAGGGTTTGTCGGATAGCCCAGCCTGGCTGAGCTTTGACAACACCTGCCTAAGATGGGAAAGGTGTTCCTCAAATGAACCACTAAAAATGTCCACGTCATACAGGTAGTTAAATACAAAGGCGAACTTCAAATCTCGCAAGATGTGATCCAACAAATCAGAGAGAACAGCGGCTCCGGTGGCCAACCCAAGCGGCATTCTATTGAACTCTTAGAGACTCCAGTCAGCGCAAAAGGCCGTGATGGGCTTAGATTTCTCGGTGGGAGGGATTTGATAATAGGCTTGATTCAAGTCAAGCGCAGTGTACCACTTAGCCTCAGGGAACCACGTAAAACAGTTGTTTAGATCGGACAAAGGGACTCACTTTAAATTAACCTTTTTATTTAGCAGCCTATAGTTCTGATCTTGAACCTTGGGAACAAGAAAAATGGGCGAGGCGTAAGGAGAAGTAGAAGACCTGGTCACCCCCTGCGACGTACTAGGCAACTCATGCCTCAAGATTTTCATTTTAAGGGGTGAAAGTCGACAATGAGACTGCCGAACAGGATTATCATCAATCACATGTGTACCATACTGAATTACTCTAGTCACTCCTAGCCTATTCGACAAAACATCAGGAAACTCCCACATCAAACCCAAAAATGCGTAGCCTGCTACGACTGAAGATGAGCCACGTCAAATTCCCCAGTCTCGCAACTCATAGAATTAGTCACGTTGGGACGGCGACAAGAACAGAGGGCTATCTTCTTGTCTGGCGAGAATTTAAAGATGAAGGCGCGACAAACAGAATCAACGACCAATCTGGTTCTTTGAATAAAATGGCAGCCAAGCAACAAATTAACTGCTAGGTCTTTTACAAACAGGAGACTAACAGAACAGGAGAGACTGCAAATGGATAAGCGACTGCGCACCTCCCCAACCAGAGGCAAATCTTGCCCATTGGCTACCGCCATCTCTGAGGGCAGGGGTGCACAGGAGATAACTTACACATATGGCAGAATTCTAAACACCAGTTATATTCAAGTTACGAATAGAACCTCCGGACCCCAATAATGCGCACGGAGGTTCCTGTCCTAACGGGCACAAACGTAAGGGAGGGAGAATCTCGTCGCAGCTTGAATACGTGGACACCAAGGGGTTGAACTTCTCCAACACGTAAGAATCCCTTCCCCCCGCCCCCACCAACACGGCGTCTGCTGTTAGGCCTCAGGGCCCGCACAGCCGAACACTCGCGTACAAGATGGTTTGTGCGCGCCACAAGGGGAAAACAACGCCTGTGCACGAGTGAATCAAACTTGAGAGGGGGTTTGTCAGCCCTGGAAACTGAAGACACCGGTGCTGAACTCACACCTACGCTACTCTGCTCATCATCAAAAGTGGAGGCCTCAATAGAACGCACTAGTTCTTGCAATTCTTCGAAGTTGATGGGATGGCGAGCAAAGACCAAACGTGATCGATCCTCGGTACTCATGCCCTCTAACATGTTGGAAATGCTATCAGACTTGATAATGGACATATCAAGAGCTAGCACGCCGTGTGCATTCGCTCCATGTATTGGCTGAACGTCTCCGACGCTTCTTGAATATGCCAATAACAATTCCTCTCAAGCTCTCCGTGCACACGCGCCGACAACTTTCTGCCTATTACTTCTCAAGGTTTCCGAAACCAAAGCACCCAATGCCTCTTTAGCTAAAGGGTAAAGCACGAACAGTATCACATGGTGCAGTATGTGTAATGTATCCGCATGAGATTCAAATCGCACAAGCAGCCACAAGATTTGCTGCATTTAATTTAAACTGTCAACAGACGATTCTGAAATACCGGTCAGGAGACGCGTCATCGTATTGAGTAACTTAGCCAACCTATCAGAGGGCAAACTACCTAGACTTCACGTCTCGGACCACTTATCATCTCTGAGTTGATTATTACTTGAAATTTCCTGCCCCAAGCCTACAGCCTCGCTTTCTAAACCCAGGATTGCCGCCCTAGCCTGCTAGTCCCTTGACCATCACTCTACAGCTTAACCTTCAAACTATCGTGATCATTAAGATCAACGCCGCTCAAGATCGGTGTTTTTGTCTCCAATCCGTATAGAAGGTCTTCGAGGTGCTTACAGAGTAGGTCGGGAACGTGTCGACCAGGTTGCAGTCGACGTCGGTTGCTCTTGCCTCAAGTCGCCGCTACCAATTCTTCAGCGAGCCGGCCAGGCTTTCCTCCGGTCGATTTAACCACTTGAGGCTCCTCGAGGTCCGTACCGCACAGGCGGAGGCCCTAAGAAGCAACAACTTGCCAACCACGTGCCCTCCAGCTAACTGCATGTCCCGGGACCTGCCAAACCACCAACACACTCCTTACAGCAGATCGATATCGGCAATTCAAGTAGACCTTGGCGTCAGCGGAGTGCCATGCCGCCAAAGCTAAAGCCACCATGGCTCACTTGCCATACAGCTTTCTTAATTTGAGGGCTTCCTTCGTAGTCACCCACTATTATTGTTCCCTCTTGTTGTATATCACTTGTCTTTCCCCACAGCGTACCCCTTTTCTTTTCAAGTGTCTTGCACAATCTATTTTGAACATCTTGTACCATTTGATATTGTTGAACATTTTTTTCCAGGTCGACAAATTCTAGAAGATGTGCGGGAAGTAGGGACAATTTTAAAGTGCTATAGAACTTGCAAAATTTATTGAAAATGTGATTTTTTTTACAAACACTGTAAGTGTTCACCTCACTGTCCAACCCCTTCTCTATCCACCTCAACACCAGCGGCAAAAAATCATTTATTTGCACCTGACTTACTGGCTGCCTTGCAAAACAGGTCTATAAAGCAGGGCGATAACACTTCAAAACAATACACCTGTCATTCAGAATAGCACACATTAGGGGACCTATAAAAACCGTTTCTTGCGTCTGATATGTAGGCTGCCCTGCACAGTAGGATGATTTGGCATACTGGCACTTATCAAAGAAAAATTATATCCTCTATATGGCTACCCAAGGCCGCGTGACAACGAACAATGCTTTCAGTGAAGTTCTCGATGACGCGCTCACATCTGGTGGGAAGCCGTAAATAATCTTTTTAATTTTATCCTTCAATTCGTGTACTTTTTTGGTTTGTTCACGAACACTTTTGATTTCACAAAAGTACACAAAAAAGTCACAAGGCATAGTATCGCATGATCTGGCAGGCCATTCCTCGTTATCACGCAAAAAGTTAATTTTTTGACGAAACTTTTCATTCAGCAGAGCAATCGTTTCACGAAAGTTGTTATCACATATTCCTCGTATATATATATATATATATATATATATATATATATATATATATATATATATATATATTGCCAGGAAAATGCGTGGAATTTCAGCATTAAGGACGGACAATAAGTAGCAAAACCATCGGAAAATTTCGCAGGGTAACCCAATGGACATAAACTGCCACGTCTTGCTATAAGTGTGTCACTGCTGTTATACTCCTCCTCCCCACTCTCTGTGCCTCTGCATTTCCTCCTCCCCCTACCTCTTCCTTTTAATTCCATCCCATCTCTCGGACCATACATATCCCTCTGTTCTCTCGGTCTAAATCCTTTTCCCCCTCTCGCTTTCCATCTTCATCTCCTCCTCTTCTACTTGTGCACTATCTGGCTACCCTTCCGACTTGTCTCGTGCTTCTCCCTGTCCTTCCCTTTCTCTGTCCATTTCCTCTTCACCTCACTGTCCAACCCCTCCTCTATCCACCTCAACACCAGCGGCAAAAAATCATTTATTTGCACCTGACTTACTGGCTGCCTTGCAAAACAGGTCTATAAAGCAGGACGATAACACTTCAAAACAATACACCTGTCATTCAGGATAGCACACATTAGGGGACCTAGAAAAACCGTTTCTTGCGTCTGATATGTAGGCTGCCCTGCACAGTAGGATGATTTGGCATACTGGCACTTTTCCTATACAACATGTTAGTCATGCAGACAGCCTGTACACCGGGGGCTGGTAGGAGGCACACATTTTGCCCATATCTCCACTCCTGTTAGAGCTAGGAGGTTATAAACTCGTGGTGATAGTCATGATACCTACTGCTTGTTGATATTTTGGTGATGAGGCAAATAACACTATGCGAATTTTCTAATGGAAATTTTCTGAACATTTTCCTTGGAGCTACGTCTTTCTAAGACGCAAACTTCACTTACTCGAAGTTCATCAGCTTTCAATTTTCGTGTGAACATTCAGTTGACGGTGCTTCCGTAATAATACATTTCTTCGCCTGCATCTCAAATGGTACTGTACTGATGGATTTCTGCTAATGTAAAACATTGCACGGGGACGTTATATTAAGAAAGGATTTACTTATTAAACAGTACGCTTGTTTATTCGAGTTTAACCTACCAAATGAACTTCGTAAAAATAGTGGACATTTTTTGTTTGACGTAAGATGTTGAACCAATCGCATAATTCGTATTCAAACGAACTTTGAAAAAAAGCGTGACACATGTCTCGCTTAGACCAATACATTTCTAAGAAGTTTCGGAACGTAGTGCATATGGAAGTATACAAAATAACCACGCATCATAAAACGATTTAGTTGCCTCTCAACGAGGAAGTACCCCTAACGCCACGCGAGACTTTCCACGCCGCTGTCAGAGGTACCTATGAGTTTCCTCTTGGCAGCGGACGAAATGTATTCCCTGGAAGAGCAGTGGACTGAGAATCACACACCAACAAATACCACTCTCTGATGGTCTCCTCGCCGGAGGAGATAAGCGTGTGCCAGAGGTCAACGTCCAGAAGGCGCGAGGGCGAGAACTACCGTGGCGTCTTAAGAGCGGCGAGCTGACGCTCATAACAGTAGAAGAGAAGCCATTACACGAGAGGTGGAACAGTTATTCCACAAGCCTTCACCATGAGGGGCGGTTAACGTTTCTTTAAGAAGAAGCATTCATTTGATTTCGACGAGCCATACACAACAAGCTGAAAATCTCTCTGGCACGGTAAAAGAGTCAACTTTTTTGGTAACAAATACATTCATTTTTCGACTACATCAAATTTACATCAGTACACTGATTCAGTACTATCAATGATATACGATCCTGGGAAGCCTGCAGGATAATTATCCAGAGCAGCCTTAATCTCTTCATGAGAGCCAAAACGTTGAGGGAAATGCAATGTCCAGAAGAAATACGAGTTTTTCGTTTTGCACCTCAAGCTTCCGTTGTTCCATTCGGTTGGCCCACAAGAATTGCCCGGTATTCATTAATACACACGAGGTCCTGAAACACAATGAAAAAGATTCGAACTGCTTTCCAAAAAACTACTGGGCGCAACGTACACAGTACATGAAATCGACTTCGCTTTTTTTTGTGCAGGAACAGCGCTTTCCATCTAAGGTTTCGATTGTTACTCTGTTTCTCGCGTGAAATGGTGGGCCTTCACCTCATTCATAGTAACAAATCATTGCACAAAATGAGTTGTATGCATTTTGAAACGGTTTTAACATTTCTGAGAAATGTTTTCGCCTTTGCGTTTGGTCGCTATTTAACAATTGCTAAAGCCATCTTGTAAAAAGCTTTTCCATGGTCAATGCTTCATACAAAACGTAAAAAAAAACTTTGATTGTTTGAAACGATCACTGCATCACGTATTTTTTACACCTTTAATCACCAATCGTGATATGCTACTTTGCACACTGTCTCGATGTTTCATCTGTGGTTGCAGTTTGACAGTCTACACAAGAATCGCCTTCAAGACAAGCACGGCCATGCTAGAATGTAGGTTTCTGTTTATTGACGAAAAATTAAGGACTACATTCCTTATGAACTATCACCAACTTTGAATTAATTTTCGATAGTGATAAACGTCCAAAATCAATAAGTTTTTCAAGGTATCGGATTCCAGTTAACATATTTGAAGGAAACGTCTATTTTAGTAAGTCGTATAGAAAAAATTACTACTCAAAATCGTGTTCACGCTATGCTAATATTCATGAGTGAATATACCACATCCCTGGCCAGCACTGTCTTCCTTAGCGACGCGGTTCGATCCATTGTTTGTGGTAAGAACTCTTGATGTACAATTTATGTAATATCCATATCACAGGAAACGTAATTAATTTGTATCAGGAGATAACATCAAAAATGAATATATTTGTAATATGTAATGTTTTATATTGGAAATAGTGTGCAATGTGCGTTGTTGTTTCCTTCTGTTACATGGTTTTGTGGACGCTGGAGCAGCGGTGACGGACTTGCTGCAACAAGGGAAGGCGTCGTTGAAAGCTGATTACCAAACGCGCTAAGCCAACGGCCATGCCAAACTGAGAGACTTCGTCGTTCGGGCAGCGGCCGTTGATTATTATTAAAGAAGACATTGTATTGTAGAAAGAAAAAGAGTTGCATGATTTTAATCCAAGTATCAGTAGTTGCCTGGTTATGTTTACAGCATTAAGTAGCACTCACTACGTGTGACCTGATTACATTGACGATACAAATGTATTATGACGAACGTGTAAAAATTGAACAGAAGATGTTATTAACGGAAATTTATAACCATTATCGAGAAGTTATTTGTTGCAATAGTGTTTGTGCCGGATGTTCGTTGTGTTAAATCTTATCCAGATAATGTCATTGAGCAGAAATCTAATCATTAATTGAGTGAGGCTGAGAAAAAGAGAAGTGCGCTATCTTCGAGAGTGTTGATTTTCAGTGAAGTGACTTTCGGTACCGGAGGCAGTATTATCACCTACAATCAATTTTGAAAGATATTTCATGCTCTTTCAGTGATCTACAGTTTTCAAAAGTGAGAAAGTGCCATAATTTTTTACACCGACGTAACATTATCTCGGAGACATGAGTTACATAGTTGCGCCCGTGACTGATTAATTCCATGTGCTGATATCGCTGGTTGTCTTAGTAACAGACGACGCCAAGTACATGAGAACTGCGAAAGTTACGTTATTACTTGCGATTATGAGTAGATTTATGTATCACAGTTATGCAGCCCTACGCTAGTCGTATTAAATGGCTCTGAGCACTACGGGACTTAACATCCGAGGTCATCAGTCCCCTAGAACTTAGAACTACCTAAACCTAACTAACCTAAGGACATCACACACATCCATGCCCGAGGCAGGATTCGAACCTGCGACCATAGCAGTCGCGCAGTTCCGGACTGAGCGCCTAGAACCGCTAGACCACCGCGGCCGGCGCTAGTCGTATTAAACAGAAACCTGATAGGATAAGGTTTTTCTTCGGAAAGGAAGAGGAGACGGTGATATGGACGAAATCAGTATAGGTGGAACAGTTTCCAACATTCTCGTAAATTTAAAGCCTTAGCAGGATAATCTTATTAGACACTGTGAAGACTAATAAGCTGTTAAGGGAACTGAAAGACCGAACCGGTCAGCATACAGAGACAGAGTTGCTAATATCGTTGAAAATGTTATTAACGAATTACACTGTCAGGCCGATTGACGGGCGCGATGAAGAAATACACACATCAAGAAAGGTTTTCCATCACCCGTATTCCCAGAAATCCTGAAGATAGACGATGACTATGGATATTGTACCATAGACACACTCCCTTTGACTGTTCAAGATGTCATTAAACGCGCCCAAAGATGTAAACAACCATGCATGAGCAGCGCCTATTAGACGGAGGGGTTCCGACAACCGATCAGTTACAGTCATTCCACTAGGAAGGAAGTACACGGTTCGTGTTGGCTGTAGTTCAACCATGAATAGATGGTCAATACCGCGGTTCGATCGCATCCGCATTGTTACTTTGTGCCAGGAAGGGCTCTCAGCAAGGGAAGTGTACAGACATCTCGGAGTGAACCAAAGCGATGTTTTTCGGACATGGAGGAGATACAGAGAAACAGGAACTGTCAATGACTTGCCTCGCTCAGACCGCTCAAGGGCTACTACTGCAGTGAATGGCCGGTACCTAAGGATTATGGCTCGGAGGAACCATGACAGCAACGTACCATGTTGAATTCTGGTTTTCGTGCAGCCAGAGGACGTCGTGTTACCACTCAAACTGTGCCCAATAGGCTGCATGATGCGCAACTTAACTCTCGGCGACCATGGCGAGGCCCATCTTTGCAACCACGACACCATGGAGCGCGGTACAGAAGGACCCATCAACATGCTGAATGGACTGCTCAGGACTGGCATCACATTCTCTTCACCGATGAGTGTCGCATATGCCTTCAACCAGACAATCGTCGGAGACGTGTTTGGAGCAATCCCGGTCTAGTAGAGTGCCGTAGACACATTGTTCAGCGAGTGCAGCAAGATGGAGGTTCCCTACTGTGGCATTATATGGGGCCGACGTACGCCGCTGGAGGTCATGGAAGGCGCCATAACGGTTGTATGATACGTGAATGCTATCCTCCGACCGATAGTGCAACCATATCGGCAGCATATTGGCGAGGCATTCGTCTTCATGGACAATTCGCGTCCCCATCGTGCACATCTTGTGAATGACTTCATTCAGGATAACGGCATCGCTCGAGTAGAGTGGTCAGCATATTCTCCAAACATGAACCCTATCGAACACGCTTGGGATAGATTGAAAAGGGCTGTTTATGGACGACGTGACCCACCAACCACTCTGAGGGATCTAAGCGGAATCGCCGTTGAGGAGTGAGACAATCTGGACCAACAGTGCCTCGATGAACCTGTGGATAGTATGTCACGACGAATACAGGCTTGCGTCAATGCAGGAGGACGTGCTACTGTGTATTAGAGGTACAGATGTGTGCAGAAATCTGGACAACCATCTCTGAAGGTCTCGCTGTATGGTGGTACAACACGCAATGTGTGGTTTCCAAGAGGTGAAAATGATGTTTATATTGATCTCTATTCCAGTTTTCTCTACAAGTCACGGAACCGGGGTCATGCGAAACTTTTTTCGGTTTGTGTATTTTTTCGCATTTTTCGAGTAAAATTTCCAGTTGTTCTTTTGAAATTGTAGTAGAACATAGTTTCACTTTCAGGGTGTGTGAAGGAGTCGTACTACTTTTTTGAGCTTTCATCACGTCCAGTCTTCCTCTTTGACTGTGTGAAGCAGTATAGATGGCACAAGAAGAAGTGCTATGTATTGGTGGTGGCGGTATGAATAGAATAACAAGATATCAGATGAGAAGCAACAACAGACCAGCTGCGTTAAAAAACAATTGTTAACGCAACTAGTGTGCTATTTCTTCGCATCAACGATCGTCAAAAACAGCTGGTAAAACTGATGAGCAAAAATTTAATGACAAGATTGGTTATTGCGGTGGGCGGAGACGTGTGATTGGATATGCTGCGTAATCGTCGCTCGGCGCTACCAACAGAAATTGCAACGTTTAACTTCACCACGCAATTTTGACACTATAACTGCTAGGTATGGCATTATTTAATGTTTTGTTTCACAGTTGATAAAGGTAGAATTTTTTTTATAAACAGCTAGCTAGCAGATCCCATTTATTCCAAACCGAAAAGTTTTACAATAGTCGTTAGTTTTAAGCATGATTAATTATCTCATGCATTTACAATTCTTTGACATATGTTCTGCACAAGAGACCAACTCATTCTTACTTAATACAATTTCTAAGCACTTATTGTTCCTAAACAAGACTTTACATGAAACTTCCTGGCAAGTTAAACACCTCATATCTGCAGCAGTGTTACTACATAATAAGGACATGTAGTTGCTGAATGTGTGTTTTCCCCGTCAAATAAACAGATACAACCCCTCAAAATTACATTTTATAAATGAACATTATATCCTCTGCTATGTAATTGACATTGAATTCAATTTCGTATCATGAGTTCCTTCCTCCCCAGCACAGACTGAGTCCTTTTCCCACCAACTTCCAGGTGGTGGAAGGGAGAGGGAGTGGGGAAGGGCAAGGACGGCTGGGGATTTCCCAGGAGGGGGAGAAGGGGATTAATTGATCAGTTTCATGAATTAGTCAATTTGGTATCAAAAGTGTGCTTGTATCAGCGAGGGGAAGGGGGATTGAGGATTTCTCAGAGGAGTGGAGGAGGAGGAGGAGGGGGGGTGAGTGGGAGGAGTGGGGGTTTCCCAGAGGGATGGCTTATCCCTGGGCGATCATAAACCAATTAACAGGGAAATAGGTTGAGGGGAGGGGGAGGGTTACATGAAAAGAAGCGGAGCAATAGGTTAAGCTCATAAGTCAGTCAGGTGTCACTATTTGATTACTTTCCATATCAGTTTGATATCAAGATTGGCGCAGAACGAATTTGGCTTACTGCTTTCAGGAATATAGAAATACGAGTCACTTAGAAATGAAATAAACACCAAGTCCAGGGAAGGTAAAGCGAAATGGGTGCAGGAAAAATGTGAAGATACAGAAAATGAAATGATTGTGGGAAGGACTCTCCCAGGATAAAGCAAAGTCAAAAGAATGTTCATTGATATTACAAATAAGGGTGGTAATCTTAAGAGTGAAACGGGGATTCCACTGTTAAATGCAGAGGAGAGAGAAGGAAAAAAAAATAAAAATAAAAAAATATCTGGTTGTAATGAATCTTTATAATGGGTAGACAGAAATGTCTTCAACACGTGAACACGTTGTTAACAGGAACAACGATTCAATCTTAATCAAACAGTCTGTGGCGTCGCAACTAGTGCGAGCGCACAGTTTTCTATCAAATATTTACTGTGAAATGTAGACAGACTGTAAAGTAGCCATCAGATTAGCATATGTGCTGTAGCGGGCAGATTACCGGTGTCCGTTCGTCTGACGTCACGACCATATGGCATGTCTGTACCGTGAGAATGTAAGACCTGTGCGCTAACTAGCCGCGGGTATAACGTGGAACTTTCATCTTTAATAACTTCTAACTGAGGAACCTGAGGAAATTAAAAGTTAATATACTAGTTTCTGTTATGAATAAAAATAAGTCATCCAAATTTGAGCTTTGAAACCTGCATATTTTGGAAATTAGAAAAATCTTACAGAAAACGCAAATTTCTACAATTTTCGAGTCTAAATAAATACCATTATGTATAGATCACCTTCAGTGACCATCCAACTATGAAACAAAATCACCTTCCGTGCTTTTGTATTTATTTTGAGAATTTTACTTTTAGAAATTCATCTATAACTTTGTTAAAACCATAAATGTTTTGAATTTTTGTGAACAGTTATTTTATATGAGTAGGTGAGAGTGAATGAGTGTGCCTGAGTGAATGAAAGAGGGACATTCGCCATTCTTTGCAAGTGTATAAAATCTAGGTTGGAACTCGCAAGTGTTCAGACGATGTAACCGTGGGAACAGAGTCGCCAGTGGTTCCCCATCTTAGTGAATGTCGGATGTCCAAGAGTGTATGGTATTGTACAAGCAGCCAGAACGTTCGCGAGTATTTAAATAATTTCTGGAAATAAAGTAAAGTCTAGTTTTCCTTTCGGTTTGTTAAATTATACAGTAAATTTTGTGTAACAAGAAATCATGACGTAAATGATTCAGAAGTCATGACTGGTGCGTGCTAGATTTTGGCGCGAGGCGCACCCAAAGAGTTAATTCTGATTGGCTGTGTGATGTGTGAGCCAATGAGATGCGAGGACGGTTAGCAGACTAGGAGAGTGAGTCGCGAGTGGAGGAGGAGTCGCGAAGGAACTGTGATCGAGAAGAGACATGCTTGATGTGTCCTCGCGAATAATGTGTAAAATGAAGTCATAAAACGGCTTCATCGGTTCGGTACTGTGCGATTTGAGACTGGAAGAGTCCAGTAACGCGTAGTGTGAGTTTGAGCGAGTTGTGACTTTTCGTTCCGCGAAAGACGCGAGTAACTTTAATAATTAAAAGCGTGGCGGTACTTCGTAAACTTTTACTAAGTGCTTTTGGCGAGCATTAACGTTAAAAGACGAACTATTATTGAACATCGACTGCAAACGTGTATGTTAGAAAATCGTCTGTGTTGCAGTTAAGTAAATTCCGTAACTTTGAAAGCTAATTCTGGCGGGGTTTGAGTGTGGATAGAATTGTGAACTGAACTTTCTTCAAACGTAGATTAGCGGGCTGATGATCAGGCTTAAAGACAATAAAGAGCTTAAATAGAATTACCAACTTCGCGTTCTCGTTTGAGTAAACAATTACTACCATTCCAATAACTCAATTTATTTAGGAAGATTGCTCATAGATTGTATTTCAGCAAACATGTATCGCGGCCTCCGGTGAGCGGCTATTAAATTGCAGTTTCTTCAACACTGCTTTTCTGCAATTTTTCCAGTAGCTGCTATCAGGAGAGGCGAGTGCAGCAACTACCTAAGAAACGAGGTAGGTGGATTTTCTTTCAGGGAAAGGAAACTGCGCGATAAGAGCCTGACCCGTCGCAAGTGGTGCATCGGCCCGGGAAATAAAAATAGTAAATTCCAGTGAATTTCAAAAAAAGCAGTAGTGACAATTACCGGACAATACAGAAGTGCTCGCTATGTGTAGGAACTGTGTAGCGTACAAATTGATATCGCCACGTGAATAGGAAGGACAGTGAAAGTGTCCGTGAACTGTAATGTGTTGTACGGAACGGAAGAATTTTTCGGTGACTACGCGCCGATTGGAATAGCAGTCTACGACGGCGTCTGGCAGACGACGAGCTACGGAGACTACGCAGAGGCGACGACAGCAGTGGCAGTTGGCAGCGCTGATTCGAGCGGGGGCCCGGAAACTGGTACAGCATTGCAGTGTATGGTGAACGGACCCGCAGTTTCATCTAGCAGCAACGCAGCACGCCGAAGCACAAAGTTAAGTACAGTGCTTTTGAAAACTTTGTGTGTTTGTGGAGTCAAACTGAGAAAAATGGCTGAGTTTCAACCAAGTGACAAAAAGGCGGAACTAAGTTGTGATAGTGGGATGGAGACAGGGGAAAATGACCCCATGAATTTTAGTTTAGACGTGTCTCAACCCAATTTCAGTAGTAGTTTGACTGATTCATCCTATGTTAATTATAGTTTGGAGTCAGATCCAAATATGTCAGTGCCCAGTGAGTTACAGTTACCCATGCCGGTAGTTAATGTTAATAGGGACATTGTATCAGCAAATGAGGGGGCGAAGGATAATGTCGCCAGTATGCTGATGAATCTATTAACTAAGATGAACGTGTTGGATTCCAATATGTCAAGTAAGATGGATTCCAGTATGTCAAAAATGGATTCCAGTATATCAAAATTGGAAACTAATATGTCACAAATGGAAACTAATATGTCAAGTAAAATGGATTCAAAAATGTCTAAATTAGGATCTGATTTAAGTAATGAGATGACTAAAATGGGCGCTGATTTAGATTCCAAAATATCCGATCTCAGAGACTGTTGGAAGCAAGATTTAGTAGTGCTCAGTAGTAAAGTAAATGTTGAAATACAGCAGGTTAAACTAGAATGTACAGAAAATATTGTTCAAGTGCAAAGTGAATTGACGACACGAATCGAACAGGTTACTGAGGATCAACAGCAATTTAAATCCCATGTTGATGCAGA
The DNA here is from genome assembly GCF_023897955.1 of Schistocerca gregaria. Classification (NCBI taxonomy): domain Eukaryota; kingdom Metazoa; phylum Arthropoda; class Insecta; order Orthoptera; family Acrididae; genus Schistocerca; species Schistocerca gregaria. The sequence continues at coordinate 429,574,561 of NC_064922.1, forward strand.
ATTAGATAAAGTATGTGAGCACATAAAAGTGGTAGAGAATTCCAATGAAATTAATCATGCCGCCTTAGAATGTAAAGTAAATGATACCAAAATTCGGTGTGAGAAACTTGGAGAGCAAGTTGTAAATAAGGTCAATAATTTAGAGACTCACATAAGCCATTTCAGTGAAAGTGTGAATGAGCAACTTTGTGGGCATGAATGCAGACTAACCAAAGTAGAACAGTGTGTTTCTAACCATAGTGATAGTATAATTTCCAGTGGAATAATTGAATCTACCGAGGTTGCGTATGTTACCCACAGACAGTTTTTAAAATTTGACCCAAGTAAGAACATGCACCCCAGAGAATTTTGGAACGATTTTGAAGACGTTTTGCCGAAAGTATGGAGCGATAAACAAAAGATAGGCTTTATCACTTCAAATTTGATGGGAGAGGCCAGAGTATGGGGGAATTTAGCCTCTGAAAAATACGCGAAATTGTCAGAATTTAAATTAGCGTTCTTTGAGGAATACTGGGGAAAGAGAAAGCAGATGGATGTTCTTAATCGGTTCTGGTCGGGAGAGAAGTATGACCCCAAGAGAGAGGGCATCAAACGATTTGTTCAAAGGTGGGTAACAACTCTGTCCTACCTTAGTAATAAGTTAGAAACAGAACAGATCATATTAGGGGTAGAAAATAAGCTACCGTGGAACTGGAAAACTAAGATCATATCTGCGCCCCGAGATAACATTGACAAGTTCGTACAGTATTTAGAAAGGGTTGAATCCGTCCAAAAAGAAGAAGAAAACATGAGGAGGGAGCATCGCCCGCCTGCTAGGCAGAATGACAATCGCGCGGATGTAAACATTAATAGGATGGGTGTTCAGAGAGGCGGCGGATACCGTGGCAGTTCACGTGGTAGAGGAAGAACATATGTTAACAGGTTCAATGAACGCGAGCAGTATGACAGCGGCCGACAGATGTCAGGAGGTGAGGCGGTCAGCTGGAGGCATAGTGATGACGTACCGCGCTCGGAAAACCATTAATTGTCTACGAGTGTGCTGGCGATCGTAGGCAACAGCGTTTAAAGTTAAATACGCTGGCAAAACCATTCATAAGAAAGCAGCCTGAACGACCACCTAACATAAATGTTGTTGCTACAAAATTTAGGGAGGATAACGTAAAACAGACAGAGATAGTAGCTTTAAGTCAAGTGGAGGTTAATGAACCAATTAACTGTAAGAATAATCATAAGAAGCCACTTATTGAAGAACTAAGTACTAGTTATAAGGGTAATAATCAGAAAGACATTATGCACAGTAAAACTAATGAAGAGCTGTCGGATAGGGGTGAGAACAGTAATAATGGCAGGGTTGTGACTGTGCTTGATAAGATAATTGATGTTGTAGATAGTTACGAAGAAGAGGATAGATTAGAGGAGGAGGTAGAGGTTAATGACGACGCCTTGGATAGGGTCGTAGAAAAGGAGGTTAATGAGAAAGAGGGGGAAACATTGGAAAAATGTTTTGACTTAGCAATAGTGGATAGGCTAGTAGGAGCTGCCACTAGAATTGAGGGTGATAATAAGCATGAAATAAACCCTGTAAGTGTGAATGTGATTGCCACCCAAAAGACAGGCTTCGAAAGGAGAGAAATTGTGCAAGATTTATTGGAGGAAGCAGAACCCAAAATAAATAAAGAGTACTTAGGGCAACCGATAGTAGAGCTAAGAGTATTAAATGAACCAGTTAAATGTTTGATAGATACTGGATCGGAAGTCTGTGCAGTATCCCAGAACTTGGTAAATGAACTCCCTAACAGTAAACAGATTGTTAAGATGCCAGTAAGTGGCTTGAACATTGTAGTAGCAACCGGTAAGACTAAGAAGACAGTAAAACAGGAAGTGTTTCTACCCATAGCATTTAAGGAAGTAGAAATAAGACAGAACTTCTTAGTTATAAATGGACTGAGTGTAGACATATTGGTGGGGGCTGACTTTTTGAATAAATATGAAGGATGGGTGAATTTTTCTACCAATGATGTTATGGTAAAAATTAAGGGTAAACTAATTACTATACCTTTCATCGGTAAGCAGCTATGTGAGGATCCTGAGCAGAATGATTTTCCTATATGTATTTGTAAAACAGAGAAATTCTTGGAGGGCTATAATGAGTACGGTGGCAAAAAAGTAGAGGATCCGTCTGAGCTTGTGAGTGTCAGAAATAGGATCGAGGAGAAATTACTAGAATTAATTGATATTGATGAAGCAAGGAAAAACGATTTAAGACAAATACTAGTCAAACATGCCGAGGTTTTCTCAGATCAACCAGGGCTAGTAAAGGATTATGAGTGTTTTTTGACAGTGCAGAAAGACGCTCATTTCTTCAAAAAACCATTTGCAATCCCAGAAGTACATAAGGAGGCAGTACGTGACTTAATTCAAAATATGTTAGAGTGGGGAATTATTGAAAGGGCTGTTAGTGTGTACAATAACCCGCTAGTCATAGTTCCTAAGAAGGATGGCTCAATTAGACTAGTGTTGGATGCTCGAGCATTAAACAAAATAGTACTACCTGAGAGTGACCGTCCGGAGAATATTGAAGAACTGCTACAAAAGTTTAAAGGTGCTAAGTTCTTTACATCCATGGATGTGACCTGTGGATATTGGAACCTACCGTTAGCAAAGGAATCAAGAAAGTACACGGCATTCTTATTCGAAGGTAGATGTTATCAGTATAAGGTGGTGCCGTTTGGTTTAAATATAAGTGTATGTGCCTTTGTAAGAGCTATGTCGCAGGTATTAGGGGACCATCTACTAAGAAGAATTACAGTGTATGTAGACGACGTTTTGATATCGACACCAACGTGGGAGGAACACTGTATGTTATTGGATGAAGTATTGAGGGCCATAAAATTGGGGGGTATGAAATTGAAGCTAGACAAAACTGAATTTGTGAAGAAAGAAATTAAATTCTTGGGGCACATAGTGAGTGGCGATGGTATCATGCCGGATCCAGAAAAGATTAGAGCAATAAGGGATTATGCTGCACCTACAACACGTAAAGCATTAAAGGGGATGTTTGGTTTGTTTGGGTTTTATAGAAAATTTGTGTCTGGACAATTATTCAATGCACCGTGCCTGCGAGAACTCTTAAAGAAAAATGTAGTTTATAAATGGACTTCTGAGTGTCAGAAGGCGTTTGAAGAATTGAAAGAAGCTCTTATTAATAGTAAGATTTTGAACCATCCCGATTTTTCGAAACCATTTTGTCTGGGATCTGATGCTTGTGGTTACGGGTTAGGAGTTGAACTATTTCAGTTGGAAAAAGAAGGAGAAGAGGAAGTCCACAAGACCATAGCCTTTGCGAGCAGGTCATTGCAACAATCCGAGAAAAATTATAGTATATCTGAACTTGAAGCATTAGCTGTTATTTTCGGCCTGCAAAAATTTGAAAAGTACCTTTTAGGACATGAAATTTGGATCTACACAGACCATAGTGCCCTTACATATTTAGACTCATGTCAGCTAAAACATGCTAGATTAAGAAGGTGGTCCCTGTATTTACAGCAATTTAATTATAAGATGATATACATTAAGGGTTCCGAGAACATCGTGGTGGACGCCTTATCAAGAAGTGTGAAAGATACAGGACAAGAAGGGAAATCTTTAAGAAATACCGATAATAATGAAGTAATGTTGGCCATCATGCAGCTCCAGGACGATGGCTTAATTAAGCGCATTTGTAAGAACCTACGGAGGGAACAGAACCAGGATGACAACATTAAATTAGTAAAGAGTAGATTAGGTCACCCAGACTACCCAAAATTACTGGTCTACTATAAAGTGCATAAAGATGTCTTATTTAGGCGCAGGAAAGACAGTGAGGAGAATTGGAAAATATGTTTTCCGGAGCAACATGTAGATGCACTTATAGACTACGTACATTGTAAGTATGGGCATTATGGCGCTCGTAAATGTATAGCTAAGTTAAGTGAAGTGGTAATTTTTGATAATATGTGGAGAAGGGTGCAACAGCGATTAGAATCCTGTGATCGTTGCCAGAAAGTTAGGGCCAACAATAGAACTATCCAAGGACAGATGTATTCAGTAGAACCACAAAATCGGCTGGATTTAGTAGCTGTAGATTTATTTGGTCCACTACCAGTGTCTAGAGGGGGATGTGAATATGTGTTTGTGATGGTGGATGGGTTTACTAAGTACGTAAAATTTTACCCAATTAAGAAAGCCAACTCTAAAGTATTAGTGAATAAGTTGGAGAAGGACTATTTTGGGAAGATAGGAGTGCCAAAGGCAATATTGTCAGACAATGGGCCCCAGTTTATCTCTAAGAAATTTAGTGAATGTTTACAACAGAGAGGTATCGATCACATAAAAATCTCCGCGTACTTTCCTCAAGGGAACATGTGTGAGCGAATTATGAAGGAGTTAAACAGATTGTGTAGAACATATTGTCATAAAAAACACTCCGCTTGGGCCAATTATATTGAATACTTCGAAGAAGTAATAAACCATCTGAAGCATGAAGCCACAGGATATGCACCAGTAGAGCTAATGTGTGACATTAGGCCGAATAATATTTTATTCGACCTGGTCGAGTTTCCAAATCTCACAGACATAGCCATCGAAGAGAAGGAGAGACTGGCACGTATTAATATAAGAAAGAAGGCCCTGGAAAGAAAGAGAAGGCATGACGCAAGAGCTGATCCCACTAGTTTTCAGGTAGGGGATCTAGTGCTAGTGAAAACTAGGGAAAGATCTAAGAAACTTACGTCAGAAACAAAGAAGTTTACCGATGAGTACGTGGGCCCATTTAGAATCGTAGAGAAGCCTCACCCAAATGCTTATAGACTGGAGTTTGTGAAATCACATAAGGTGTTAGGGCTTAGGAACATTGTGGATTTGAAAAGATATGTTCAAAAGAGAGACGTGGCCAGGAGTGAGTAGATACCTCAGAGAGCTTTGCACTCTTTGCAGAGCTAAGTGCGTGACGAGCACTAGGTCTCGAGTCGTTTGACAATATTTCTTCCACTTTCTTTTCCGTATTGTCAACCTACCTCTTCTTTCATTCAGAACTAAAATTCTATCGTCTTTCCTTCTTCTCTATCGTAGTTTTTAAGTGATAAAGTGTTTAAGTAATGAGTAGGAAAGAACCTCAGTGCAGCATAGGTTAAGCGTAAGGAATGAGTGTAAGAGAAAATCAAAAAGGATTAAGATACCTCAGATAAGTAATAAGTCTCAGTAAAGTAAATGTTTGGCCTAAGGTGTGAGTAATGCCCTTAGAAAGGTAAAATAACTAAGAAATGTAAGAGCCTCAGAAAATATGGTGACGAACATTGAAGCTGTTTGTTAAGTAACAGAACGATATGTTAAGACGTAGCATTAAGCTAATGTTTAGGAAAGGAAATGGAGCAGTACAGCAAAACTGTCTGTTCAATGAAGTCAGAGCCTCAGGAGGTGATTTAGTGGTAAAATGAGTAAAGGTACAGTGCAACAAGGTTGACTGTCAAAGGGGTAAAGGAAGTTAAGTTAAAGGGACAGTGCAGCAGGACTGACTGTCAAATGAAGAGAAATATGTGAGAAAAGGAGAAAGAATGAGCATAGTGTTTGGCTAGCTCGATATTAGGAAAAAGTGAGGCTACGAAGGTGAGTAAATAAAAAGCTTAATGTTGGTAACCAGAGGTGGCGTTTGTTGGTAAACAGAGGAGATGTTTGTAAACAAAAGGAAGTGAGGCTACGAATGTAAACAGAGCTGAGGCGACGTTGGTAACTCAGGAGGTGGATGTATGTTAGAAAGTATGGGTAACGAGGTTTCGCAGATTAGTAGGAAACGCTTTAACAAATACTAACCTGAGTGTGTGAAGTATGAGTATGAGAGTTGTAAATTAAACCCGAATGTGACTAGAGAAAACCTGATGTTGACAAGAAATTGAAGTAACTCCAGATATGTGAGATGAGGAAAGTACCCATGACATCGATTCCATTTTTGACCAGAGACACACAAAGCTCCCCAAGTTTGTCGTAGAGATTAGTATAAGGATTGTAGTGTTGATAAATGAATAAGTAAATATGTATTTTTCAGTGTTTAATTTATGATACAGGACTACAGGAGATTGCCTGGAGACAGAATTGTAATATTGATAATTTTGTGTATATTTTATATTGTTGTGTATTGTACAGGAACTGGAGAGTCACCAGTGCTGGCGGAGATTTATTATGTATTTGTGAACTATTTGTAGGAATTGTTTTTCTTAGTATTTCTTATGTAACCATAACTTGTTTGATTATGAGATGAAGAAGTAATTAAAGAGTAAATGTGCCACTTCGGTACTGCATTAGGAAAGTCAATTCACTTTTCACTAAAAAAAAAAAAAAAAAAAAAAAAAAAAAAAATTTTGAAAATTGTACATACTGTAAAGTAAATTTTATCAAAAATATGAGACTTTAGAGTCAAGCAGATAGCGCCATTTATCGCTGCTGTAGGTTAAGACGTAGCAGTTAGAAAGGGAACTGAGGCCAGCTGATGTTTCAGGTGCGCCGAAGTAAACAGAGGTGGTAGCACGAGACTTGAAATGGACCTCCCAAGCAGGACCCGGTCGAACTACGAGTGCTATCAAAATCTTAAGTGTAAGTGGTAAAAAAGTGACGCTCACAATAGCGATAGTAGTGTTAGTGTGCGTGTGACGTACATCAAGATAGTATTTAGGTTTGTTTTCTTTTTCAGGAATTTGTAAATAGAATTTTGTAATCTGAAAAATTTTTTTTTTTTTTGAATGATGATAAAAGTGCATGTTTAGATATAAGATGTTTTGTAGGTCGTCAGCCCTAGGTATAAGTGGATGATTGATGTACAGGAACTATAAATGTTAAATAGCTGTTTGAGTAAATCTTTAATAGAAATTTTTTTAGAAAACTAAAAGTTTGTCATGAATGAAAAAATTTAGTTTCCTCAGGAGGTGTGTGGCGTCGCAACTAGTGCGAGCGCACAGTTTTCTATCAAATATTTACTGTGAAATGTAGACAGACTGTAAAGTAGCCATCAGATTAGCATATGTGCTGTAGCGGGCAGATTACCGGTGTCCGTTCGTCTGACGTCACGACCATATGGCATGTCTGTACCGTGAGAATGTAAGACCTGTGCGCTAACTAGCCGCGGGTATAACGTGGAACTTTCATCTTTAATAACTTCTAACTGAGGAACCTGAGGAAATTAAAAGTTAATATACTAGTTTCTGTTATGAATAAAAATAAGTCATCCAAATTTGAGCTTTGAAACCTGCATATTTTGGAAATTAGAAAAATCTTACAGAAAACGCAAATTTCTACAATTTTCGAGTCTAAATAAATACCATTATGTATAGATCACCTTCAGTGACCATCCAACTATGAAACAAAATCACCTTCCGTGCTTTTGTATTTATTTTGAGAATTTTACTTTTAGAAATTCATCTATAACTTTGTTAAAACCATAAATGTTTTGAATTTTTGTGAACAGTTATTTTATATGAGTAGGTGAGAGTGAATGAGTGTGCCTGAGTGAATGAAAGAGGGACATTCGCCATTCTTTGCAAGTGTATAAAATCTAGGTTGGAACTCGCAAGTGTTCAGACGATGTAACCGTGGGAACAGAGTCGCCAGTGGTTCCCCATCTTAGTGAATGTCGGATGTCCAAGAGTGTATGGTATTGTACAAGCAGCCAGAACGTTCGCGAGTATTTAAATAATTTCTGGAAATAAAGTAAAGTCTAGTTTTCCTTTCGGTTTGTTAAATTATACAGTAAATTTTGTGTAACAAGAAATCATGACGTAAATGATTCAGAAGTCATGACTGGTGCGTGCTAGATTTTGGCGCGAGGCGCACCCAAAGAGTTAATTCTGATTGGCTGTGTGATGTGTGAGCCAATGAGATGCGAGGACGGTTAGCAGACTAGGAGAGTGAGTCGCGAGTGGAGGAGGAGTCGCGAAGGAACTGTGATCGAGAAGAGACATGCTTGATGTGTCCTCGCGAATAATGTGTAAAATGAAGTCATAAAACGGCTTCATCGGTTCGGTACTGTGCGATTTGAGACTGGAAGAGTCCAGTAACGCGTAGTGTGAGTTTGAGCGAGTTGTGACTTTTCGTTCCGCGAAAGACGCGAGTAACTTTAATAATTAAAAGCGTGGCGGTACTTCGTAAACTTTTACTAAGTGCTTTTGGCGAGCATTAACGTTAAAAAACGAACTATTATTGAACATCGACTGCAAACGTGTATGTTAGAAAATCGTCTGTGTTGCAGTTAAGTAAATTCCGTAACTTTGAAAGCTAATTCTGGCGGGGTTTGAGTGTGGATAGAATTGTGAACTGAACTTTCTTCAAACGTAGATTAGCGGGCTGATGATCAGGCTTAAAGACAATAAAGAGCTTAAATAGAATTACCAACTTCGCGTTCTCGTTTGAGTAAACAATTACTACCATTCCAATAACTCAATTTATTTAGGAAGATTGCTCATAGATTGTATTTCAGCAAACATGTATCGCGGCCTCCGGTGAGCGGCTATTAAATTGCAGTTTCTTCAACACTGCTTTTCTGCAATTTTTCCAGTAGCTGCTATCAGGAGAGGCGAGTGCAGCAACTACCTAAGAAACGAGGTAGGTGGATTTTCTTTCAGGGAAAGGAAACTGCGCGATAAGAGCCTGACCCGTCGCAAGTCCCTTAATGCAGTTAATAAAATAGGGTCACTCACATCAGATTGCTATTACAGATATTTTTTGTCTCCCATATGCAGCTTTGGTGTAGAACAAGGATTACAAGAATAATTCACAGAAGCTATCAGAAGTCAGAACTAAGATTCTTTCGGTGCTGAGCTGTTACAAAACCCACTGGAGTGGGATTAGATTTTGTGGCGATAAAAAAAGAGACATTTAAGCTTATAGGTGAAAAATTCCAGAAATTCTTTATGTATGTTGGTATTTACTAAGCCTGTAATCTCACATGCTACAGAATAAAACGCAGCATTATTTGCTAGATGCAAGATAAAGGAGATGTGTCAACATTTGATCTGCTCGGCTATGTTGAACATTGGACAGAAAGACATTAACTCTCATAAAACACCCATAAGACGAGCAGCGGGAAATAAGTAAATTCTGTCAACGAAGGTTATACTCTTCATTTAATCAGCTCAGAATCAATTTAGACTAATTGTGGTGCCACGTGGTATGACTACAGATAAACTACCAAAATCGAAGCCACTGTTTAACATGTGAAAAAGATCACTGAGAGATTCATGATAAGTGCAAATTTAATGTAGTAAAAAAACTACTCATGAGAGGCTAAATACATTGATCTGTAGACACACGTGACTACATACATCTCATCACCGACAAAGGCTTCGATTCTAAGCCATGGCTTGCATGTAAAATTCGGATAAGTTCAAGCAGTAGATGTGACCGTAAAACAATCTACTGAGTAACGTCTCTAACAGAAACTGTGCGGAACTCGCTAGATGGTCAAGTTACGCCAGTAAGCTAAGGAGAGTTACTAGGCATTCTCGAAGTAAAGTGCTTGACCGATGAGCATATATAAATTTCGGCAGGTTGCATTTCCCAGGAGGTGGTGGGGAGGTCGTGAAGCTACCAAACACAGTTCAGCACTGTTTAAGGGAAACTGTACACATTTGGCTCACCCGGCGTACCTGTCAATCCCAACTACCACAATACGTTCAGGTTGATACAGGTGTTACTTAATGGTCCGTCCCGGAGATTCAGTCATCCTGTCATCGAGAAAAGGTGTACAACAATGAGCATAGATACCAATACATAGGTACCATCATGCCTTTTCGTGCTCATTTTTCCTCCAAAGGCTCTTCAAAAAAGTAAAGGACTAGGTTTCACCGTGACTCACGTGTTAGTAACACGCTCGGAAATGCTAAGTGATAAACCTGATGGAATGCCACTGACACAGTACTGTTAATGTGGTGATCGTAGCCTGGCCTGCCTAGGTGGTACTGGTTCTCACATAACGACGAAGACAGCACTGACGTCACACGTTAAATACCTTTTATTTAGTTGCCGAATATGAAATAGAAACGATTTTGGTAGAAACGCCCAAAAAGCAAATTATATTTGTTTAAATACATTTTTTTCCACTGCACACTAGAATTGATACGAAAACTGTGTAATTCAATGACCAGTCTTAATTGTATTAACAAAATGACGTTAAAAATGAAAAGGTACTCCGTATTGTCCCCCCCATGAACCATGGACCTTGCCGTTGGTGGGGAGGCTTGCGTGCCTCAGCGATACAGATGGCCGTACCGTAGGTGCAACCACAACGGAGGGGTATCTGTTGAGAGGCCAGACAAACGTGTGGTTCCTGAAGAGGGGCAGCAGCCTTTTCAGTAGTTGCAGGGGCAACAGTCTGGATGATTGATTGATCTGGCCTTGTAACATTAACCAAAACGGCCTTGCTGTGCTGGTACTGCGAACGGCTGAAAGCAAGGGGAAACTACAGCCGTAATTTTTCCCGAGGACATGCAGCTTTACTGTATGATTAAATGATGATGGCATCCTCTTGGGTAAAATATTCCGGAGGTAAAATAGTCCCCCATTCGGATCTCCGGGCGGGGACTACTCAGGAGGATGTCGTTATCAGGAGAAAGAAAACTGGCGTTCTACGGATCGGAGCGTGGAATGTCAGATCCCTTAATCGGGCAGGTAGGTTAGAAAATTTAAAAAGGGAAATGGATAGGTTAAAGTTAGATATAGTGGGAATTAGTGAAGTTCGGTGGCAGGAGGAACAAGACTTCTGGTCAGGTGACTACAGGGTTATAAACACAACATCAAATAGGGGTAATGCAGGAGTAGGTTTAATAATGAATAGGAAAATAGGAATGCGGGTAAGCTACTACAAACAGCATAGTGAACGCATTATTGTGGCCAAGATAGATACGAAGCCCACACCTACTACAGTAGTACAAGTTTATATGCCAACTAGCTCTGCAGATGATGAAGAAATTGAAGAAATGTACGATGAAATAAAAGAAATTATTCAGATAGTGAAGGGAGACGAAAATTTAATAGTAATTGGTGACTGGAATTCGAGTGTAGGAAAAGGGAGAGAAGGAAACATAGTAGGTGAATATGGATTGGGGCTAAGAAATGAAAGAGGAAGCCGCCTAGTAGAATTTTGCACAGAGCACAACTTAACCATAGCTAACACTTGGTTTAAGAATCAAGAAAGAAGGTTGTATACGTGGAAGAACCCTGGAGATACTAAAAGGTATCAGATAGATTATATAATGGTAAGACAGAGATTTAGGAACCAGGTTTTAAGTTGTAAGACATTTCCAGGGGCAGATGTGGACTCTGACCACAATCTATTGGTTATGACCTGTAGATTAAAACTGAAGAAACTGCAAAAATGTGGGAAATTAAGGAGATGGGACCTGGATAAACTGAAAGAACCAGAGGTTGTACAGAGTTTCAGGGAGAGCATAAGGGAACAATTGACAGGAATAGGGGAAAGAAATACAGTAGAAGAAGAATGGGTAGCTCTGAGGGATGTAGTAGTGAAGGCAGCAGAGGATAAAGTAGGTACAAAGACGAGGGCTGCTAGAAATCCTTGGGTAACAGAAGAAATATTGAGTTTAATTGATAAAAGGAGAAAATATAAAAATGCAGTAAATGATGCAGGCAAGAAGGAATACAAACGTCTCAAAAATGAGATCGACAGGAAGTGCAAAATGGCTAAGCAGGGATGGCTAGAGGACAAATGTAAGGATGTAGAAGCTTATCTCACTAGGGGTAAGATAGATACTGCCTACAGGAAAATTAAAGAGACCTTTGGAGAGAAGAGAACCAAGTGTATGAATATCAAGAGCTCAGATGGCAGCCCAGTTCTAAGCAAAGAAGGGAAGGCAGAAAGGTGGAAGGAGTATATAGAAGGTTTATACAAGGGCAATGTACTTGAGGACAATATTATGGAAATGGAAGAGGATGTAGGTGAAGACGAAATAGGAGATACGATACTGCGTGAAGAGTTTGACAGAGCACTGAAAGACCTGAGTCGAAACAAGGCCCCCGGAGTAGACAACATTCCATTAGAACTACTGACGGCCTTGGGACAACCAGTCCTGAGAAAACTCTACCAGCTGGTGAGCAAGATGTATGAGACAGGCGAAATACCCTCAGACTTCAAGAAGAATATAATAATTCCAATCCCAAAGAAAGCAGGTGCTGACAGATGTGAAAATTACCGAACTATCAGTTTAATAAGCCACGGCTGCAAAATACTAACGCGAATTCTTTACAGACGAATGGAAAAACTGGTTGATGCAGACCTCGGGGAGGATCAGTTTGGATTCCGTCGAAATGTTGGAACACGTGAGGCAATACTGACCTTACGACTTATCTTAGAAGAAAGATTAAGAAAAGGCAAACCTACGTTTCTAGCATTTGTAGACTTAGAGAAAGCTTTTGACAATGTTGACTGGAATACTCTTTTTCAAATTCTAAAGGTGGCAGGGGTAAAATACAGGGAGCGAAAGGCTATTTATAATTTGTACAGAAACCAGATGGCAGTCATAAGAGTCGAGGGGCATGAAAGGGAAGCAGTGGTTGGGAAAGGAGTGAGACAGGGTTGTAGCCTCTCCCCGATGTTATTCAATCTGTATATTGAGCAAGCAGTAAAGGAAACAAAAGAAAAATTTGGAGTAGGTATTAAAATTCAGGGAGACGAAGTAAAAACTTTGAGGTTCGCCGATGACATTGTAATTCTGTCAGAGACGGCAAAGGACTTGGAAGAGCAGTTGAACGGAATGGACAGTGTCTTGAAAGGAGGATATAAGATGAACATCAACAAAAGCAAAACGAGGATAATGGAATGTAGTAAAATTAAATCGGGCGATGCTGAGGGAATTAGATTAGGAAATGAGACACTTAAAGTAGTAAAGGAGTTTTGCTATTTAGGAAGTAAAATAACTGTTGATGGTCGAAGTAGAGAGGATATAAAATGTAGACTGGCAATGGCAAGGAAAGCGTTTCTGAAGAAGAGAAATTTGTTAACATCGAATATAGATTTATGTATCAGGAAGTCGTTTCTGAAAGTATTTGTTTGGAGTGTAGCCATGTATGGAAGTGAAACATGGACGATAACTAGTTTGGACAAGAAGAGAATAGAAGCTTTCGAAATGTGGTGCTACAGAAGAATACTGAAGATAAGGTGGATAGATCACGTAACTAATGAGGAGGTATTGAATAGGATTGGGGAGAAGAGAAGTTTGCGGCACAACTTGACTAGAAGAAGGGATCGGTTGGTAGGACATGTTTTGGGGCATCAAGGGATCACAAATTTAGCATTGGAGGGCAGCGTGGAGGGTAAAAATCGTAGAGGGAGACCGAGAGATGAGTACACTAAGCAGATTCAGAAGGATGTAGGTTGCAGTAGGTACTGGGAGATGAAGCAGCTTGCACAGGATAGAGTAGCATGGAGAGCTGCATCAAACCAATCTCAGGACTGAAGACAACAACAACAACAACAACTCCGTATTGTGTCAAATACTTTTGGTTGCTTGAACCAGTGTATGGGACGACATTCTGTATCCACCCTCTGGTAATCCGTCGGCACACGGACCGTGCAGTCTAATCGAACGTTAACGTGGTGTGTGCCAAGTTCAACGTGCTGCTGAACGCTCAGGAGTGATGCGACTTGTACATACGGTACATGGGCCCCAACGTGGAACACGCGATCGCAACGCACTACAGCGGCAGTTGAGGGATGTTTATAGTTCGTAAATCACACTGTTTACTCAACGGGCGAGTGTAAGATTCCCACGTTAGCTCTATTAAAACGCACATTTCCTCCATCGTCCACGCAAAGGAAAGTACCATGTCAAATCAGTGAGGACACAGGCTAATAAAAGTTCCACTACAAACAGTGCGGTACACCTTTCAACGCTCATTGGCTGTCGACGAATGCGTGATGCAGACGCGCACAACAAGCCTGAGCTGGATCGCCATCTTTCGTGAACATTCTTGGAATTGTGGATGGTGCGTACGCGTTCCTCTCACACAATTCGATGACACGTCTTACGAAAAATTCCTTACTTCTGTGATTTCGAGGTTCACATGCTGTCTTGCTGTAGGTTCGATTAAATGATCCGGGAAGCGGATTGGAAATGCACCTCATTCGTTCTACATCTAGAGCAAGCAAATACACGACGTCTTCAACAAAGCGAGACGTAAGGCGTGAAGTGAGAAGACGAAAGGAGACATCACTTACCTTGTAGACAGAGGCGTTTCCCTGAACCGCGCTTCTGCTGCGTGTTCTACCAGACACGGTCGGTCTGCCGCGGACAGCGTCGATAAATCATTCTGCAGGCTGACTCAGCCAACAGTAGCGCCGCTCAATTGTTCCAACGCGACCGCCGCTGTACCAGCCCGCAGCTTTCAGCAACGATTGATGAGTTCCTAGTATACGACTCGCTGAGAGCTTTCTGTAACACTGATAGAGCAGAGCTTCGAGAAGATTTATAAGCGAAATTGTGACGTACTGAAACCCGAAATTAACATTGTCTATGGAGGTATGTCCCTTCTATGCCACTAACTGAAGATAGTTTGTATATTTACATATGCGGTTTTTGCTGTTGTTTGTCAGATTAGAATCAAATTTTGTAGTCCAAGCTTCGTGATGTGGAATTATCGTTCGGTTTTAGTTGCGATTACCTACGTTAAAAAAAAATCAAGTTTTCACAGAGAAGAACTCATTTACACACAACACACACAAACAAACAAAAAATATCAAACCACACACACACACAAAACAAACAAAAAGACGAAAGACAAACACACAGTGACAGTTGGCGACACCACACACCGTAAACACACACCTGTTGAACACAAAACGTAAAGTGCAAATGATATAAGCGATGTGTTGAAACAAATGTGGGTGAAAGAAAGCCGCAAATCGGCCAACTGGAGCATGGATACCAATTAACACATCTCCAGAGCCACACAAGAGGGTTAACAGCGCTGGAAATCGTAAAGTATCACCAAACGATAATTTCAAATCACGAAATCTCTGCTACAAAAGTTGATTCTAATCTGACAAACAAGAGAAAAAACATCACAAAATTTAACATATTAATATGTTGTAACTACCACATAATACATTTAGTATGTGTATAAAAAGAAACATTGTATTACAGCCCACTGAGGATGTTTCACAAATAAAAGAAGCGAAAAGCGTTTGGTAATAAACAAGCTGCCTTTAATTACTTGCATAGACGGAACATACCTCCATGAATTTCGAAGCAGCTGAGGAACGACGGAAAACAGAAATAATAATAGTAACACTATTTAGTCGATATTCCTGTCTTAAGGAAACTGATATTGGATAAAAGAACTACAGCCATATTTCAGTACATTCTATAGGCTTCAGCAACAGAAAGGTTTCTGTGATTAGCGGCGTATTAATCACGTTATTTAGTATAGAACTCTGACATATACCTTGCATGGAACACAGATTACAGATACATAAACCTGCAAACACAGAAGCACATACAATAAATATCAATAGTTCTAGGAAGAACCTCTCCTTTGCCTTTAAATTACAGTAGTCTCTAGTTTTATTATCCCGAGTGGCCACATGGTAGTACTGGATGCGATGTTGGTCGCCGGCCGCTAGAGGCTAATCAGTACATTTGACTCCGTGCTGTCTTGATAGAAATGGGTCCTTGGTGCCACACGTGCAAATCGACACCGATCTGGCTCACAGTCGAACACCCAACAGCGATGTCGTCCTGGTCGTGGTATATCCTTATTGCTACCTGTTGTCTTCTGGCAGTGAATGCCGTATTGCAGCCCCCCTATAGACACACTACACTGTTTAGCAATTTGGCGAATAGATAAACCATCTCGGCTAAGTGTTACAATTGCAGTACGTTTTCTATTGATATCTCCACTCGTGGAGCCATACTAGTGATGTACACACTTCAATGGCCATACTAGTGATGTACACACTTCAATGTTATGAAGGAACTGACGTGCAGGAATCACGTGTTACGTATCGTAGAAAAGCTTTCTGGCTGCGGACATCACATCACTGCAGGGAACAATACATGTGCACTAAACGCGGCTTCCGTCGGCAAACAGGTAAATAACCACATGAGACAGATGCATAACATTTATGTACACAACACTGTATGGCTCTGAGCACTATGGGACTTAACATCTGAGGTCATTAGTCCCCTAGAACTTAGAACTACTTAAACCTAAGTAACCTAAGGACACCACACACATCCATGCCCAAGGCAGGATTCGAACCTGCGACCGTAGCGGTTGCGCAGTTCCAGACTGTAGCACCTAGAACCGCTCAGCCACCCCATCCAGCCAGTTCGTGGGTGACATGGAAAAGCACTTATCAGAATAATAGGTTAACTTAGACCTGAAAGTGTATCTGTAGCAGCGAGGGGGTATGGAGTTGGGGGAGGAGGATGGGGTGGGGGGAGCAATAGGGTAAGTGCCTGTGAATCAAAAGGAAATGGGGGTGGCATTGAAAATCACTTAATAGAACAATAGGTTAACTCAGACCTGAAAGTGTACCTGTAGCAGCGAGGGGGGGGAGGTGATTGGGGGAGGGGGTGCGGGGAACAATAGGTTAAATGCAGTAACTTGGAAAACCACGTAACAGAACAATAGGCTAAGGACCTGTCGATCAAAGGAGAACAATGGGTTAAGTACCTTTCAATCAAAGGAGAACAATAGGTTAAGTACCTTTCAATCAAAGGAGAACAATAGGTCTGCCCCTGAGTGCATACCTGCCCCTGATGTAGGCAACCTGCACAAACATATGCACCAGAAACCTCCTTGTTCCATTACTAAAGATGTCGGTCGGTGAGGCCTGGCACGAAATTGGCATTCCAAAACAACCCAAAGGTGTACTATAGGATTTAAGTCAGGACTCTGTGCAGGCCAGTCTATTACAAGGATGTCATTGTCATGTAACAATTCCGTCACAGACCGTGTGTTATGAACAGATGCTCTATCGTGTTGAAAGATGGAATCGTCATCCCCGAATTGCTCTACAACTGTGGGAGGCAAGAAGGTGCTTAAAACATCAATGTAGGCCTGTGCTATGATAGTGCCACGCAAAACAACAAGGGGTGCAAGCCCCTTCCATGAAAAACAACACAACCACACCATAACACCACGGCCTCCGAATTTTACAGTTAGCACTACACACGCTGGCGCATTCGCCATACCAACACCCTGCCATCGGATCGCCAAATCGTGTACCGTGATTCGTCATTCCACACAATGTTTTGCCACTGTTCAATCGTCCAATGTTTACGCTCCTTACACTAAGCGAGTCACGAAGTGCCCCATTCTGCTCTCTCACGATGTCTAAAGACTATAGAGGTTGCTGATATGGAGTAACTGGCAGTAGGTGGCAGCAAAATGCACCAAATATGACAAACGTATGTTTTTGGGGATGTCAGAATACTTTTGATCATATAGTGTACTACGTCCTTCAAAGTACGTGTCCTGAAATTATCTCGACGAGAAAATCAGAGACAATAGATGGCATTCGGAGCTCTACCACCAACCAGTCTTCCCACGCGCGATTCATGAATGGAGCGGGAAAGGAGGGAAAAGATAGTGATGCCAGGAATCAGCACACACCTTAAGGTGGCTTGTGGTGTATGGATGTAGATGTAATTTTATATCTGATGTGGCTTCAGGGCACCCCTTGTTGTGATTCGTGGAATTCTGACGGCGTAGTGATCAATCACAGATATCCTGTGTCATCATGTGTTCCCTTTCATGGAGCAGTTTCTGGCACCATCTTTCATCAGGACTACTCTCACTACCACATTTCTCTACAAACCACCTGCATGATTTTGATGTATTCTTATTCAGCAAGATTATCCATTGTGACTTCGATAGAAGCTAGTTTTCAGAATACTGAGGGCCAGTTACAATAGTTCCCGGTCATCTTACCTTTGGAGGCTACAAAGACCATATGACACCCTCCCCAACTGAATCACTGCATGGTCCAGGTTCGAGCTGATGCTGCGTCCTTCTGACAGGGAGCAGCAGCCTACAACCAATTTCGTCATATATGTCAGTTGATTATGCAAAAGCTGAAATAAGACCACTCTACATTCACAGTTCCGTTTCACGTCCTCCTCGCCTTCTAGGTTATTAACTTCTTTTGTCAGTGAGTGTATTCTTAAAGGATTCAGAGTAGATAAAGTTTCAGTGAAGTTCATTTATTCTTCACTTTTAGTCAAATATGTTAGCGACTTTTGAAGGGATGTTGCTGTCTTCCTACAGCGACATTTCTCATTTCTCAACGACTTACACCACTTATATATTGACACTGTGATTTGCAGCTTCTATCTTGTATTTACAGAGATTGAAAGGTTGGCGTAATAATAAAGGGTGATTCAGTCGCAGACTGGGTTTGTTAAAGCGCTCGGCCATGTACTCTTCCTCGAAGTATACTCACTTGTCTGTGACCCAGTAAAGAAGGGGTCCAGTTACTTCCTCTTCCGCAAGATACGGCCACGAAACATACGTTTATTAACGTCCAGAATCCTGAAGAAGATATTTATTCTGCTTTGCATGGTCGCTTCAAGTTTGCGATGGAAACTGCAGCGTTCAATTTAAGCGTATGAGTAAATGCGGAACATCTAATGTCTGTAAGCGCTATAACTTCAAAGGCATCCATCCCCATTAAACTCCAGGACCTACAAATATTTAGAAGGCAGTAACTGGATTATTCAGTTCATGTTTACAACCAAGAGATAGATGATAGCAAACCAGAAGATGACGAGGAGCACACTGTGCAGAACAAAGAGAAATGTGTAGCTAAAGCAAAAAGTAGCCGAACCCCCCACTTTTCCAAAGCAACCGCTCAGGGCCCCAAACACATAGAGTTCTTGTTATCCTCCACAGGCGAGAAACAACACTACGTCTGGATCAAAGATGGGCATAAATGGCATTATTGTCTTAGATGCCTCAACTCTTTCACTATCAGTAAAGGTCTAAAAACATGTAATTGATTGCCCTAGCCAGAAACTGGTAAGGAAGGAAAATGCCTACAGAGACAAACAAGTTGTTAAAGATTAAGAATGTCTACCACCAGGAGTACAGCCTTTTTTAGTTTACACAGATTTATAGCTCCTGTGGAGCGTTTTGAAGGGGACCCCATTGCCTCCTATACTTTCTTCACAGAATGGCAGCTACTATATGCAACCATACATCAAGTCGTATGCTCGTATCAATCTATTTTCATCGTTTTGATTCATTATCGGGGTTAATCCTGCAAGATGGTTGCTCACTGAGCTAGAAAAAATTGCACAGCATTTTCATGCTATTTGTAGCAGAAACCTACCCATGATCAACTGCGGGCTGCCACTGGACAGAAAAGTCAAAACTCCACTTATAATCACTGTCATGTAATGGGGAAGTTTGATGACGCAGCACATAATGCATGCAACTTGAAACACCAACTGCGTGACACATACCACCATAATTTGAGCACATATGATGCTCGCTTTCCTGTTGAGCTCTTGGGCCATATTGTTTTGAAGAATGATGAGGCCAGTGTCGTCCTCTTGAAAACTACAAACACACCAAGAACAATGCTCCACTTCCTGCACTCGCTACATTTCAGACAAGCGTCTCTTCAGAAACTTGCTGTGATAGTTTGTTAGGAGGATGTGGGTGTTACCTGAACTGCATAAGGCTTGATGGGAAGTTTGAGCCTGTGATGGGGAAGAGGGTCTTACCTTACAAACACTTGCTTTCGAAGGAGATACTCAATGAAACCACATTATTCAATATAAACACATCCACCACTAAACTCACAAGCACAGCCATAATGAGAGCAGAGTATGGCAATGCGGTAAATGTTTGGCAGGAGTTCAAAATCCCTAGTTTAGGGGAATATATCAAATTACACATTAACACTGATGCACGACTGCTTTTGAAATTCTTGAGAAATTCTAGAGTGTATGCATGGAAACATACACTCTGTATTCTGCCTTCTATTACATCGTGCCAGGGCTTTTGAGGGACACAGTGGTAAAAAGAACATGTGTCAACATCGAACTGTTGACCAGTGTTGACGTGTTGTCCTTTTACAATTGAGGAACTCACAGAGGCGCCACGGCAAATAGCCCAAGAATGAGTAAGGATGCAAACGACGATCTGAGTTACGTCGTATACTTGGATGTAAACAACATATACGGGTATTCCATGGAATAAGATGTGCAACTGGATTCCAATGACTACCTGATGAGGAGATTGGCAGCCTGGATAAGTACTAACATGTGGCTGCGGATCCTGGTGAAGCATATGTCTTGGAGGCAGACGTGGAATGTCCTCCTGATTTGTTTGACATGCAAGCTGATAATGACGCTGGGATATAAACAGAGATACATTCTAGGCCTCACAAAACTCCAACAGTGTCTCAATTTCGAGATGAAACTTACTGGAGTCACCCGCAGCATCTCCTTCAGTCATGCTGGTTGAGGGAGTATATGGAATACCTTAAAGAGGGTTCTCGCAGTGTATGATTTTGAAAAGGTCATCTTAAAATTAATGATTAATTGATTTTTATGGAAAACTATGGAAAATGTAAGAAATCGTCGCAGACTTCATTTAGTTTTACATTGTGAGGGGCGTTATGGCGCTAGAGATAAGATTACTAGACCAAATTTTAAGCCTGCTACTATGTTTAATAAAGGACTAGTCGCTGCTGACAAGGACGAGATTTTGGTGCAGCCTGTCTATGTTGGTATGTGCGCTCTGGACCTCCCCAAAAACCACATGTACCGATTTCATTAAGAGTTTGCAAAGCCAAACTTCGCTGAGTCAGAGTTACTTGATATGGATACAGACAGTTTCATCTACTGGATGGAAGCCTGCGAGCCATATGAAGTATTCAGGTACCATCCCGACTCATTTGACCTATCTGGATATGCGACCGATAATCCTTATGGCATAACGCTTCAAAGAAAGAAGATTATCAGCCTGATGAAAGAAAGACAAAGGAATCACAGATTGTGGAGTCTGTGGAGCTCAAATCTTAAACATACACATACCGTACAGATGCAGGTGCCTCTCAGAGGTGGGCTAAGTGTGTGTATCACGCGACCTCAAAGGCTCTCACGAGAGAAGACTGCAAGAAGTGTGTGCTTAATGGCACTGGTGAGTTCTTTGTCCCAACCTCCGCATCTGGTGCCCCAAGTAGTCTTTCGATCACTAGACTGTGTGGTACAAACTGCATCACAGCTGAGTCTGTCGCGCCATGACGACAAACGATTAATCTGTGAGGATAGTATCGATTCCGTCCCGTTCTCACGCTATTCACTTGAGCGACTGACGGTAGACAGGTATATGTTCGCATGCCAAAATTTTTGGAGGATTTTTAGAGTTGCTTAGGAAGATAGAGCGAGGCAGCTGGTACCCTACTTTTCAGTCAGAATCTTTTAAATGAGCAGGAACACATTCCTATTTTTTATCGTCCAATAGGGGCATTTTTAGCAGGTTCCCTTCTGTTTCTTGCTGCAGCAGGACAGGTAACTTACATGAAAAGAAATGTGTTGGTCAGTAAAATTTAGATACTTTACTTACATGGAACTGAAATGAAACAAAACTGATTTTACACCTCAGACCGGATTTTAGGGTGCAAACGTGTTTCATGTGCTTCAGTAATACAACGTGGGCTTCTCAGATGGTAACGGAGACACTTTACCGCTTATTTCTCCGTGCTACGTTACTTTATAAACTACCTTTTCGGCTCGCACAGGATTTTACGTGCGTCTATTTTGTGTACGTGCCAACGGCCTTGCCACAGTGGTCACACCGGTTCCTGTCAGATCACCGAAGTTAAGCGCTGTCGGGCTGGGCTAGCACTTGGATTGGCGACCATCCGGTCTGCCGAGCGCTGTTGGCAAGTGGGGTGCAATCAGCCATTGTGAGACAAACTGAGGAGCTAGTTGATCGAAAAGCAGCGGCTCTGGTCTAGCGAACTGACCTACGGCCGGGAGAGCGGTGTGCTGACCACATGGCTCTCCATATCCGCATCCAGTGACGCCTGTGCGCTGAGGGTGACACGGCGGCCGGGCGGTACGGTTGGGCCTTCCAAGGCCTGTTCGGACGGAGTTTAGTTATATTACGTGTACGATTAGGGTAATTTTTGAACCTCTGAATCTCCGAACCGGTTAAAAATACAAACAAAATTTTCAAAGTTGTTCGATATCGATATCTTAGGAATACATCGTAAAAATTACAGACATAGTTGCGCGTAGCCATTTAGCAAACCGCGGCTTGGTTTAGGTATACAGAAAACATGCTTTTGGGGTTTTTCCCGACAATGGGTAAAGATGTTTTTGAAAACGAGGAAATGACTCTTCTAGATAAATTCCTAGATAATATACCGCAGAAATTTAAGCAATTTGCTACTGTTATTTATTATTTGGATTTTATCTCACGCTGAATTTTACTTGTAGAAGTAGGGTAACTTTGAGCCTCTGTATCTTGGAAACGGATGAAGATATAAAGAAAATTTTCAAGATTTTGCGAGTTCCGGATCTTAGGAACACATCGTAAAAATTTCAGCCGTTTTCTGTGCTTAGTCATCCTGGAATCTTCGGCTAGGTTTTCGCCCACTGGTGACGGAAAAAATATAATGAAAAACCTCTTTTGGAAGTTTTGCGAGGAACTGCACATGAAATAATGATGTCTACTTAAATTCCATAAGCCCATCGTACACCGCTTGACATGTAAAAAGGACTATCCGATTTCGTCCATTTTCTTAATCAGAAGGAAGTGTATAATATTCATACTTTGACCCTCTAGTATAGGATACTGACACTATGACGATCCTTCTGTTGGGTATACAAATGGTCCCTAGCACCAGAGGTACCCCAGAAAACTTGGCTTTACCTTTTTATCACCATTAGAACTCGAGGTATGAGGATTGAAAAACACCATGTTTTTGCGCAGTGTGTTGCAACATATCAGGTATACCGACGTCAATGTACATATGTGTACACTCGTCAGCACAAAAAACGGGTCATCCCTGAATTCCAATATGTAGGCCACACCTGACTGTACGCAACCAACACAGCGTAGCTGTGTCACAGGTTCTACAAATCTCTGGAGAACAGTCATCTGACAATCCACAATGGGTATCACAAGAGAATACTAGAGAACACTGCTCTTTATGGCAGTCACTCCAAATGTAAAAGAATACCGTCGTAGAACAAATATTATAAACACATTATTAGAGATGAGACAGTCCTTAACCCTTGTAAATTAAACTTCATTACAATAAGTGATATTGCAAAATAATTATCACACTCTTTAAATCACATGACGAGTTGTTGTTCGTGATCTGAATTTGAATCCATTGTTAACCAAACAAAGCTTGCGTGCAGACCAAAACTCGAATAGGCACAAAGAGATGTAAAATATCTAAGTGTTCACCAGTATCAGTTTACAAGGCTGAATGTCTGTTCTTGGAAATAAACGACGGTACATTTAGCATTGCACCCGGAACACCACATATTGCCCCTGAGAAATAACCACGAAAGACGTATAATAAAGTGCAATGCTCAAATTTGAAACGCCTTGATGACTGACGGGGAGTAGAACCCAATACCTAAATCAATAGTTAACTAAGCACAATCAGATGGCCGGTATTAAATATGTTCTGCAATAGAGTGATATTGGAACCTGAAACAACGCTCAAATGATTTTTGCCTAGCAGGGATTCGAACCCTGCACCTTTCGCTATTGTCTTATAGCTGTGAATAGATATGAAGTAGTTATTGTTTCTTCACCAGCAGCGAGAGATGTACACATGTTTGGTAAGAAGTAACGCGACGAATAGTTCTGTGCCCCTGCACCGCGCATATCGTCATTGTCGATCACACAAAGTGGTGTGAACTATTAAATTCTCTTTCACTAGTAGTTAATCGAGCTGTTCGTCGAGAAATGGAGGAGCTTGCCATCTTGAGGAAATAACGAAGTGATGGGACACTATAATCTCGAAGGGTTCAAATCTAGAGAAAAATTAGAATCTTAGTTGGAATACTAGTCCAGTATCAATATTTTCAAAATCTCAAGATCAGTTAGAATAAGAAATGAATCTCCTACTACACTACATGACTATTGGTTCATAAACTAAAATAACATTACTAGTGTAAGAAAGCTTATTAGAGACAGAATTTCTGCAAGCAGCGACTTCCGCCTCTGATAGCCGAAACTAATCCAGCTCTTTCCCAGTCAGTAGCGAATGAACGTATTAATGTCGATTTGGAACCACAGCACAGTCCTATGTTCTTTACTTGGCATTACTGGAAGTAGTATGTATTTGTGGCTCTTAAAAACTGGTACCACCAGCGGAAATCGAACCCACACCCACGTTCCTCCCTCCCACCCCCCTCCCCTGGAGTAGGAAAAAAGACAAAAAACAAAAGAAAAACCACGACCCTCTTACGTCTCTACCTACATACAAGACAATTTCACTAACACTCTCTCTCTCTCTCTCTCTCTCTCTCTCTCTCTCTCTCTCTCTCTCTCTCCCTCCCTCTCTCAAACCTAAACACAAACACACACACACACACACACACACACACACACACAAATCATTTCATAGGTTTGCAACACTCACAACGTGAACGAAAACAAACGTGTAGGCATAAACACTGTGGCAGTTAAGGAAGTCAATTATAAATAGCGCAGTGCAGGAAATAGCGCAAAATGCCAAAAACTGCAGGTGTGAAGTGAAGCCTGTCTACACCAACCACTGCTAGCAAAAGGGGAAGGTGCAGACTATGTAAAGGAACACCGTAAGTAGCTTGCAGACCAACTTCATAAAGAAAACGCTGTTTTTAACCTAAAAGAATCAAAAAATAAATGTACAAACGTGTGTATCAAATTTATAGAACGCCACAGAAGATCCTTTGTAAATAAAAGCGAAACGCGTCTGATGTAATTATTTTTAATTACATTGCAGTCAGCTCAAGACAAATAACATATAATAACAGATTTCTGTATAGCGTTTGTCGAAAAGAACGTCACCTTCCCTCCACGGATTCCCATTTGAGTTCCCGAAGCACCTCCGTAGCACTGACGTGTTATTCGAACCTACCGGTAACAAATCTAACAGCCCGCCTCGGAATTGCTTCTGCGTCTTCCTTAAACCCGACATTGTACGGATCACAAACACTCGAGCAGTACTGAAGAATAGGTCGCACCAGCATCCTCTATGTGGTCTCCTTTACAGGTGAACCTGTCTTTCCTAACATTTTCCCAATAAACCGAAGTCGACTGTTTGCCTTCCCCACCACAGTTTCCATATGCTCGTTCCACCTCATATAGCTTTGCTGCGTTACGCCCAGATATTTAAACGACTTGACCGTGGCAAGAAGGACACTAGTAATATCGTATCCGAACATTACAAGTTTGTTCTTCGTACTCATCCGCGTTAACTTACGTTTTTCCGCATTTAGTGCTAGCTGCCATTCATCACACCAACTACAAATTTTGTCTAAGTCGTCTTGAATCTTCCTACAGTCACTCAACTTCGACACCTTACATTACATCAAGGCACCATCAGCAAACAACCGCAGACTGCTACCCACCCAGTCCTCCAAAGCATTTATGCACATAGAGAACAACATCGGTCCCATCACACTTCCTTGGGGCGTTCCTAACGATACCCTTGTCTCTGATGAGGACAACATACTGGCTTCTATTATTTAAGAAGTCTTCGAGCCACTCTCATATCTGTAAACTTATTGCGTATGCTCCTACCTCCGTTAACAGCCTGCAATGGGGCACCGTGTCAAATGCTATCCTGAAATTTATAAACATGGAAGTTGCCTGTCGCCCTTCATCCATAGTTCTCAGTATATTGCGTGAGCAAGCTGAGTTTCGCAAGAGCGATACTATCCAAAACCAAGCTGATTCATGGGCATAAGCTTCTTAGCCTCAAGAATGTTTATTAAGTTCTTAATCTCGCAGTAACTATTGCAACCTTAATCCTTCTCAATCTGCTTACTGTATTCATCTCTCGGTCTCCCTCTATGATTTTTACCCTCCTCCCACGCTTCCCTCCAGTACTAAATTGGTGATCCTTTGATGCGTCAGAATGCGTCCTACCAACCGATTCCTTCTTCTGGTGATATTGACACTAATTTCTCTTCTCCCCAATTTTATTTAGTATTTCCTCATTAGTTACGTGATCTACCCATCTAATCTTCAGTATTCTTCTGTAGCACCACATTCCAAAAGCTTCTATTGTCTTCTTGTCTAAACTGTTTACCTTCCGTATTTCACTTTCATTCATGGTTACAGTCCATACAAATAGTTTCAGAATGGATTTCCAGCCACTTCAATGAATAATCGATGTTAAAAAATTAGGTATGTGGTCATAATGTTGTGGCTGATCAGTGTACACAAAATGGTGACAAACTGTTATTTGTATTAACTGACTGATTTCAGTTGTGACTTCATGATATTGTGGTCATAGGGTACTACATTTCTGTATTTTGTGACGTTTTAGGAAAATTTATATAAAGTTGACAATATTTGCTCCAGTTTGAAATCTTATGAAGATGTGGTTGAATATTTGAACTGTTTTTTTCGTATAATAAATATAGATAACTGGAAAATCTGCACACTGTCGGAGTCAGTATTTTCTGCCAAATGGTTCAAATGGCTCTGAGCACTATGGGACTTAACATCTGAGGTCATCAGTCCCCTAGAACTACTTAAACCTAACTAACCTAAGGACATCACAAACATCCATGCCCGAGGCAGGATTCGAACCTGCGACCGTAGCGGTCGCGCAGTTCCAGACTGAAGCGCCTAGAGCCGCTCGGCCACACTGGCCGGCTATTTTCTACCAGGTCATCAACATAAGATACTGTTCGTCCATGAAATCCAGGATGACGCTGCGTCCATTCACTTCTCGTAGGCATTCAGTACATCTTCGCCCTTTCGTCAAGTGAATGGTTCGCGATCTCACGGTTAATAGCACCGGTTCCCAATTTTATTCTGTACATGAGTAGTACGATACGCACTCTTAAAATATACCAGTGGTGTCACCTATTTCTTGACATCTAATCGTCGATCGTCCGATACCACCTCGTGCATTCTGTCGACGTCTTCATCTGTGATTTCAGTTTTGGAAAGAACTTTACGTGTATCGTTTCGAGAGTAGTCTAGCTATGTTTGAAGGCAGCCGCCGACTTTAAATTTGTTGAAAAACAAGGAACAGACTTCTTATAGCCTTTTCTACAACCTTGAATGAATTTCCGTTGACCACAAGCCACTGAAAACAAAGAATTTTGTTTGTTTTAACGTGAGACAACTAAATATCTCGTACGAAAAAAAATTTCTAATATTAGTAAAGGTCACATCTGTCTTTGGTATAAGTGGCCACCTACTAAGAACCCCTCCTGCGTGGGTGAGGTCAACTTTGTACTTTCAAATGGAAATTCCCCTCCCAATTTTTATTGTGTATTCGGGTTCTACGCAAAAAAATATACGTACGGTTCACTCGAACCATTTTTTTTCCATTCGTGATGGATAGCACTGTAATCGACAAATAAGAAATGTGCCTGTTTTTGCAATTATGAACCGATGCATTTGGTTCTACATTTCATTTACAATGTAAATGCAAACCTTTGTGTTGTATCGGTTGATATACATGTTTGCAATGGACTTTAGTGTCGAAAATTTGATTGTACAGTATAATATGGTTAGCCGTGTCAATGCCTGATTAGAAACTATGTTTGGTGTGACCCAGAAACAGCGACATAGATGTAATAGTTTTCTTTTCCCATCGGAATGCTTGATATCGTTGAGTCCCTTTGCGTCTCACAGTCGAGGTGCTTGATTTCGTTGAGTATCTCTGGAGGGGCGCCTGTTACTATCACTTCATGGACATTTCACCTCATTACAAAGAGTTACAGCGATTGGATGGAAACACGCTCTGAAATCAGTAACTGTCATGGAGGAGTTCGAGGGCGGCCACCGAAATTAAGTAGATCATCACAATCAGCCCCGTAGAGAACAGAAAACTCCGTTACCATACATGTAGCGTATCTGCCAGAAATGCACAACTGCATTTGCAGCAATCAAGTAACGTTAGAACATCAATATCAACCGTAACAACACAAAGGTTTACATTAACATTGTCAATGAAATGTATGATCAAGTGTGTCAAGTCATAACTGCAAAAACAGCTACACTTGATGTTGGTCTATTACAGCGCCAACTACCACGGATGGGAAACAATGGTTTGAGTAAACCGTACAAATGCGCTTTGGCGTAGAATCTGAATATGCAATAAAAATGTGGGCGCTCCTATTTGAAAATACGAAGTTGCCTCCACCCACGCATGAAGGGTGGTTAAGACCTAGCAGAAACAGATGTCCCGCCTAGAACATTTTTTTCGCACGATATCGATGTTGACGCCACCTTTTTGCCAGGGAAGTAATTATGTCCACTGACAGTTTGCGATGGTGACACCGTAATTTGACAAACTGTTCTAAATAATGAAGACTATACCATAGTCCAAACTCTGGCCGACGCTGAAAGGCTGTAGTTGATCTCGTGACTAACAGCGTGGGTCATCTATCACATGGGCGCCACTTGGGTCGACAGGCAGAAGCTTGTCCACGCAGAAGGTCAAGAGTCACAGACCTCGCACGGAGGAGCGTGGGCGCAAAACCGTCTCAGCTGTAGCACGAGGCTTCACTTGACTACGTCAGGGGTTACATATAGAAAGCCTGATCTGCATTATCAGCGCTTCCCCTCAAAGTTCCATTGGCTAACTGAACAAGAGGAACTGTGATGATGTCTTTGCGAACATAAATGATAGTATTTCGATTTTTGGCACTCTGTGAAAGATATGTTGGAGTCTAAGAAACAAGTTTACATCGAATACTGGTTATCGAAGTTTTCGAACAATAATAATAACTTCCGGTAAACGAAATATTTTCAAAGTAAAATAGCTTCCCTGTTGCTATTATCTATATTCGGCCAACGAGGTTTCCATTAATAGTCTTTTAGTTGCTGAACGGAATGTCACAAACGTATAAATGTCTTTTTCTACTCTTTAGGTTTTATTTTACGGTACGAGTTCGTTCGTATTCAACATAATGAAACATCTTTTGAACAGGGGTGATTTGCAATTTTCCTATACTGTATCCTCTGTAAATTCACGTTGCCATTCAAGACTAGCTCCTGAATTTGGATCATTCAATACATATCGCAGTTATTTTGCTTTTTTAGAGGTTATCTTTACTAAAGTGTAATTATGGTTTATCTCATCAACATTATTTCAAGGGGCAGCGTATATATAACGATGTAATTGAAAACTATCGCCTCTTGTCCTCAGTTTGTGCAAGTTATACTTCACCCATTTACTTTTTTAAAATATTTGATTTTTACTGAAGCACAAAATGCTTCAAACATCGTGTATCGGTTAAGTTCGAAGTAATGACTGCTGCCATACAGTTGTTTGCGCAAATTAATTCCGCTGATACTATTCGCTGAGCCGATGACTTGCGTAATTAACACTGGAACTGAAAGAAGTAGAAGTTGAAACGTCTGTAGAAGTTGTGTTAAAATGATTTGTTCATATTGTGGACAAATTTCATTTTATTTCTCATTATTCATTATACAATGTGAATGTAAAATAATTAATAATGACTGCACCAGCTAATGTTTTCATGTTAAAAATGAATTCGTGAGCAAACTTCAAGGCAGATTTGTTCTTTCGTGACGATTGTGTTGCAAGGTATGTCAATGGATGCCTTGCACTATTACCCGGTGAACAACATGCTTGTGGTGCTATCTAACAGATGCTGAGACGTCGCTCAGTATTATCCTATGACTGATAATATGGTGTCATTATGGTCGGCCGAGCTTATCGTCATTAGATTCGAAACATTTTCTATCCGAACAAATAAATATTTGATTCTCAAAATTTGTGGGCACAAACGATTTTGCAGCGCCGACATTTTTCAATTGAAAAATAATCTGAACTAATTATATAAGAGTTAAGTTGTAAGTATAAGAAATGGCGAGTGGAGCATGGAGATTTTTTCCTAAATTATTAGAGTGTTAGCGAGCGAGTTTCTTGTGAATGGCATCTGCATACTTTCAGGTAGATGCAAAGTAGTTTGCTTGCAGCTGTCTTAAGTGTCCATTGTTGCATGGTTCCCAGCAAATTAATAAAGAGGAATATTGTGCAACGACGTAATATTTTTATTTTAAATAGGCGGCTCAAGTTCAGATACAAACTAAGTTGAGGGAAGTCCACAGGACTGTACAAGCAATCAACACTGCATATTACTGGGCAGATAAATTTACGTATTGCAGTCTCAATACGTTCCTTACGCAGGGAAACGATTTCTTCTGAAGCAAAGAACTATAAATGATAATGCGACAGAACATTGGCTTAACTCGGTGAGGTCGTCTGGGTGGGCATTTCATATAAATATAATATTTTGTGTGTGTCTTGCAAAATGCGAACAAATTTTCAACCAGTTAAGATGTTATCTGTACTGGAAATGAATATTTTAAGTAATCGGAAACAAATTTCTTTCGTGGGAGAACAACAACAATGGTCACTCGCTGACCGAAACGTATTGCACGCATCTGAGGTCATGTTAAAAAATAAAGTTTCGTTTTTGCAAAATATGTGTTGTCTATGTTAACAGATCATTCTGTGGTTTATTGGTAGATCAGTTACTTATTTAGAGCGAAAAGCAAACAAATTGATTCACTAATACATCTTAATGTTTTCACGGCGCAATGATTGCTCCATTAAATTTCGGGTGAGCAGCAGCATAAATTCTGTCTCTTCTTCTAATATTTCGACTGTATATAGTTCAACCATCTTCAGAGTGAGCCGGAAGACTGACTCTCCAGCACTCGCTCCGTCCTATTACCCCTCCGTCGGTCGCACAGGTGCGGAAAAAGCACAGCTACAGTTTTTTGGTTGGCTCTCCTGCTTAAAGGCGAACAGTGGTGTCCCCTCCCCAGTACCCTTTTACCGACCTCCCATCATTGTTGTTGCTATGTCGTCACGGGAGCCGGAGCCAGAGAAAGTGGTCAAAAAAGCACATTGCGACAGAGGGCGTCACACTTTCTCAGGTTCGTATTTTGAATTTTTTTTGCATTCATCTTTATTCGTTATATTTCATGAGTTATTTTGCTGTATTTTTAGATAACAATGGTGTTCCATGATGTGTCAGAAATTTGTACATTGCGACTGAACTCGTTATGGCGAAACTAATTTATTTCGTTTTTCCTCTGTTCCAGATTTTTGGTCAATATGGCGAAGAGTTCGATCTGAGTAACGAGAAAGATGTCGAGAGGGTAATAAGACTTTTGACAGCTGATAACGATGAAGATCCAATGCTAACAGAAGATTTAGGTGAAGAAACCGGTATTGTGTGAGAAGAAGAAAGAAAAGTTGATACGGCTTCTGAGCAAGAGTTTACTGACAGTCCTGACGATGAAGAGACTTGTGATACTGAAGAAGAAGAGGTATCATTAGGGAATGATAAGGAGACCAAATGGACCAAGAAGTCACCGAATAGGGGAAGGCGCAGAGGACCAGAAAATATTATCACTCACCCTACGGGAGTCGTAGGAGCAGCTAGACTGGCGAAAACTCCAGCTGAGTGACGGAATCACTGTTTCACTGATGTCATGCTTGAAGTGATGGTGAAATACACCAATCAGTATATCGAGAGCATCAAGGGCAATTTTGCTCGAGCGAGAGTCATTACGTCAACAGATACGACTGAAGTTCGGGCGTTTATTTGTTTACTGTACCTTGCAGGAGCCTATAAGACCAATCGTCAAAGTTTAGAAGAGCTTTGGGGTCGTAAAAACGATGGAATTGAAAAATTTGGCCTGGTTATGAGCCTCAGACGCTTTAAAACCTTGATCAGGTGCTTCGCTTTGATGATAGCAATTCTCGAGAGCAAAGGAAAAAGACTGACAAGCCCTGTCCTATTCCTGAAATCTTACAAGTATTTGTCGAGAATTGTCAAAAGAACTATTCTGTTGGTGAGAACGTCAACATGGACGAAATGCTCCCAGGTTTCAGGGGAAGATGCCCTTTTCGTCAGTACATTCCTTCGAAACCCAACAAGTGTGGGATCAAACTGTTCGCCCTCGTGGATGCAAAGGTGACCTACACATACAACTTTGAAGTGTACACTGGTACGCAGCCTGAAGGTCCTTTCAGGGTGAGCAACAAACCACCTGACATCGTCAAACGATTGGTTCAACCCTTACTGGGAAGTGGACGAAATATCACGTCAGACAACTGGTTTACCGACTTTGCGCTTGTTGATGAGCTCAAAAGCCATAAGCTCACCTATGTTGGTAAGATAAGGAAAAACAAGAGACAGTTGCCTCCAGCCTTTGTGAATGTGAAAGGAAGGAAACAGTATGACAGCATGTTCGGGTTCAGCGATGGGAAAACTCTGGTCTCGTATACTAAAAGAGAGAAAAAAAATGTTCTCCTCGTTTCTTCCCTTCATAACGACGATGTTGTTGACCCTTCATCTGGACGGGTCAAGAAGCCAGAGATCATAACATTTTACAACTCCACAAAATGTGGAGTGGATACTGCAGACCAAATGTGTTCAACTTATGATGTATGTAGAAACAACAAGCGTTGGCCAATGATAATCGTTTATTCGATGATGAATTTGGCTGGGATCAACTCTCTCCTCGTGTATCTTGGCAATTATCTCGAACCATTGCGCTGGAGGATGTTTCTCAAAAAGTTGGCCCACGAGCTTTTCTCCCATAGCTGCAGAGAAGGAGCCAGAAGAGGCATGGAATCCCCTCCAGTCTCCAAATCCGTCTGAGGAAGTTCAACCCCAAAATGAATTTTGATAACGATGACCATAAAGACGAACCACCCTTCAAGAGACGTAGGTGCGTGCCTTGCACGACTGAAACTCGTTTGAGGAGGCTTACCATATCTAGGTGTTTGTGTTGCGCCAAACCGATATGCAATAAACACGCAAACGACGTCTGCGATGAGTGCAAAGTTGCCATTCTTCCAACTTTTTTGTGAGGAGCCTAAATCCAGCGAATCTGGGGACTAAGCTCACTAGGAACAGGTTGAAGTGCCTATGTGGTTCTGTGTGTTTTCTTTTAATGTTTACGTCACCACTCAGTCAAAATTTTGACTCCTCATGTACAGTGGAGGGCTAAAAAATAGTTGTTTTCAAAATCGTATGTTTTAGGAAATAAAAATCTTCATTCCTTCAATTCTTTTTTTTAATCTCTTAATCTAGATCATAAAAAGGTTAATACAAGGGGATATCTACATAATCCAAAATGAGATGGAAATTATGGCAATTTGAAATGTGTGCTTTTTTGGCGCATTACGACTGAACGAAGTTACGAAAAGGTTGCTACGACCGAGGGTTAAACTTGCGGCTCGCGCTAATCCGGATGCCGCCCCAGTTACACAGGCGCCAGAGACGTTGATTGGCGGCGAACAAGTACACACATGCATGAGTTAGATCTTGGCACCGCGGTCGATGCATGCTGGGATATCGATGGGTCACTGTGAGCTGCACTGTGGCGACGTCGTTGCATGTTTGTTACAGATATCGCCGGACTCCATGACTTATCCAGGCTGAAGCCTCTGTCTCTATTAATTAAATCTGTCGCAAAACGAATTTCAGTTGCTGATTTCACCACCGAGTCCCAAAAAGATGAAGTAGACGCTAAAATTTCGACATATCCGCCTAACATAGAGTGACCAGTATCAACACAGTGCTCTGTCACAGCTGATTTATTGGGATGTAAGAGCCGGGTGTACCTGCGATGTTCCGAGCATCTTTCATGGACTGTACGAGTCGTCTGTCACATTTATGAAAGGCCCCATTAGCAGGAGGTCCTGTAAACCCCAGCCTCCTGGAGCATCAAATCATCTTTAATACAACCCAAGATTGCTGCTAACTTCAGTGGAGCGCGAAAAACCACTTTTACTTTCTTCTTCATTAAGATCCGCCCTAGTTTCCACGATAGGCTTCCTACATGCGGCTGTAAAGCCATGGGTTTTAATCTTTCTGTGTATTCGTCTGCTTGCCTTATGCTCACCTTTGGTTTCATTCGTAGCGCCTTATGCGGTGCTGTGGAGATTAGCCATTGCCTCCAAAAGCTCTCTTTACATGTAGTAGCTCATTCTGAAGACTGTTCTCTTCAGCAGTGATGTGTGTTCTGTGAACTAAAATTCTGGGAACACTCATCGTCGGTGAAGGATGGTGGCAGCTATTTGCAGGTAAATATAAATCCCTGTGTATTGGTTTCCGATATACTGCATGTTCCAAAGTGCCATCATCTCATCATCTTTGCGTTGACCCAAAATATCTAAAATTTTAAGGCTTCCGTTCTTTTTTATTTCCATTTAAACTGGATTTGTCCGTGGATGGAATTCAGATGGTTTAAAAAAATTTGTAATTTATCTTCACCATGGGGCCACACTACAATGTGTCGTCAACATATCTCCAAGCTAGCAGATTACAGCGCCTTTTCCTCGAAATTCTCGAAAAACAAATTGGCCACTGAGGGCTACCCACGACGAAACAAGCAGTCTGTTCATAAAATTCTTTATCAAATAAAAAGTGATTCGAGGTCAAAGCATGTCTGAATGAATCTGATATCTCTTTATCAAAACTTTTGCCAATGAGAGATAAGGATTCTGAGGGGAGGGGGGGGGGGGAGGGGCGGAAGAGGCGTGAATAATGACACCGCATTGAAGCTCACTAAAAGATCAGAACTGTTCAGTTTCAGTGATTTAGTTTGCCAATGAAGTCTGCAGAGTTGTGTATATGATGATCACATATATCCATAGGAGGCTTTAGTAATGACTCGAAGTGTTTGGCACGGTCATAGTTTGGAGAGCTAATATTACTCACTAATGGACGCTTAGGGACATCTTTCTTATGGATCTTTGGAAGCCCATAAAGCCTTTGACGGACCACACAACTTGGTTCCAGTCTTCGCACAACTTCTGCTGGAAAGAAGTAGGCGTTCAGAAGCACCAGAGGTTGTGTGAAGAAGTGGTGTTTTAACAGTTGCTCTATATCGCTGTCTAAACAATTACTGCTGCTACCACCACCCAAGTGTCCCACACTGCTACCTTTGCCACCCCGTTCCCATCACTGCTGAACGTGTGTGTGACATTATGATAATAGAACAGGGCCAGGATGGGCATTTTATTGATTTATTTAAACAAACACAGTGCATCGTCCTTTGGCGTACACTAAAACCCAGGGGGGGGGGGGGGGGGGAATGCATTAAGCTAAATGTTTAGGTGTGCTGTGGTGAGACGCAGCAGAATCCTATAGCGAGCCAAACACCGTCTCATCCGCTTTATCTCTAAAAAATTGTTTTATGTAAATAAAGCATAGTTACATCGTTTGATATCAATTTGCTAGTAAAACTTACTTTTCAGGTAAAAATATTATAGACGACTGATTCTCAGATTTACTTATGTTTCCCATCATGCAATCTTTCTCATTCGATTTTGAGGAAACTACGCGATAAAAAATTAGATTATTTCGCAATATATAGTCTCACATCACGGCTTGATAATGAATGGGCTCCCTTTTCATTGTTACCCATAGTTATTTTGATATCCTGTCATATAGAAATCAATATTTAAGCTGTAAGGAAGGCCACCTCTCGACAAATAGATGATACACAATACCTGACAAAAAGGGTTAAGGATCCACAAGAGAGGATCGAACGAAATGAAACTTCATGTGTTGAGAGGGTATGTGATGTTATTACAGTGATTACAAAATAGACTAACATTTACAAGTAACTTGGCAGTATGAGCCCACTTGCAGCAGAATATTGCACCCTTCTTGTCTGGATGCATGCACTGATTCAGTAAGGGAGGGGATCATAAAGCTGTTGTATCCTCTCATACTCTCCAAAGTCAAGCTGGTCCACAACTGCTGTAACTGGCCCTTGATGTCCTGGATACTAGCAATGGGGCAGAGTTGACATCCAAGCTGGTCGTGCACATGTTCTATCGGGGACTGATCTGGGCATGATACTGGCCATGGAAGTAACTCAGTATCATACTGACAATTTATAAAGACCTGTGCCACGTGTAGACGAGCATTGTCCTGTTGAAAAATGGGAAACACATGAGGACACAGGATGTTCATGATACACAATTGTGCCATCAGAGCTCCATCAATCACTACCAGCCATGACCTGGATTCAAATCGAATGGTTTTCCATACCATGAAGCCAAGAATATCACCACTGTACCTCCCCAATACAATAGAATAATTGAACATATCCCCAAGTCAAGGTAATACTCAGGGACAAAGGTCATCTGAGGTAGAGCAGAATTCCTATTCATCGCTGAACACAACGCAATAACATTCAGCTGCATTCCATGCTTCCCAGTCACGGCACCACTCCACAAGTAGCCATCTGCATTGTGGTGTTAACAAGAGCCTACAGATATTATGGTAATTCCTCATTCCAGATGTCGCTAATCTCAAACCAGTGGTGCCAGAAAACGCAAAATGTTACTCGGAGTCCATTACTGGTTCTCAGGTGGCAAGTCAAATTTGAAGGTGGTACCATGTTCTTGGTGCACGATACTGGGCTGTATACTCGGAGAGCGTCAAATGAAATACAATTCCTACCGCAGTTAAAATTTAAGTCTGGTAATAGTTTCCAGAAACAATCGCCTTTTAGGTTGAGAAATTATGTCTTTCACTCGCAGGAACAATAGGACTAAAGTAAAATGGTGCGCCATGGAGTTGGTGGCAGTGTGTTTTTTTATTAAATGCCTAGTAAAGTCATCAGAAGATCAAAACAAATTGCAAAACGATTTAGATAAGATATCTATAAGGTGCTGAAATTGGCAACTGCCCTTAAATGATGAAAAGTTTTAGGTCATCCACATGATTGCTAAAAGGAATTCGTTAAAGTTCGGTTACACAATAAATCAGTTAAATCTGAAGGCTGCAACTTCAAATTAAATACCTAGGATTTACAATTACGAACAGCTTAAGTTGGGAACAATACATAGAAAAAGTTGTGTGGAAAGCAAACCAAAGACTGCGTTTCCTTGGCTGAACACTTAGAAAATGTGACAGATCTACTAATGAGACTGCCTACATTATGCTTGTCCGTCCTCTTTTGGAGTACTGCTGTGCGGTCTGGGATCCTTATCAGAGAGGATTAACGGAGTACATCGAGAAAGTTCAAAGACGAGTAGCACGTTTTGTATTATCCAGAAATAGGGGAGAAAGTGCCACGGACATGATACAGGACTTCCGTTGGACACCATTAAAACAAACGCGTTTTTCGTTGCGGCGGAACCTTCTCACGATAATTCAGTAACCAACTTTCTCCTCCCAATGCGAAAATATTTTTTTGATGCCGACCTACATAGGGCGCAATAATCACGATAAAATAAGTGAAATCAGAGCTCGTACGGAAAGATATAGGTGTTCGTCTCTTCTGCGAGTTGTTCGAGACTGAAATTATAAGAGAGCT
Source organism: Schistocerca gregaria (assembly GCF_023897955.1). Classification (NCBI taxonomy): domain Eukaryota; kingdom Metazoa; phylum Arthropoda; class Insecta; order Orthoptera; family Acrididae; genus Schistocerca; species Schistocerca gregaria. The sequence continues at coordinate 429,612,145 of NC_064922.1, forward strand.
ATTGTGAAGGTAGTTCGATGAAACCTCTGCCAGGCACTTAAGTGTCATTTGCGAAGTATCAATGTAAATGTAGATGTTGTGGACAGTATAACATTAAAGCGTTTATTGTTGCAGATTTTCCATAGATTTTAATAGAGTGTTAGTGTTTACTGATGTCTGTGTTAAGATCCGTATAGATACACAAAATATCGTAAGACCCGGATAGGTCATGAATTTTTCGCCAAGCTCCATGGATAGATGTGTGTAGAGCTGGAAATATCAGCATTAATATTTACTCTTCAGATAGAGGCCTTCGTCAATGAGGAAATCGACGAGTACATCAGCGGATATATTTATTTACATTCAGGGCCATGTTCCTGACCTATCGTCTATCATCTACAGGTCTTTCTCACACGCATGCGGTAAATGCAGGAATGTGAACTATGGCGACATTATTAACAAATGCGTTCTAATAGGATTAACGTGCTTTTATTGTTTTTCTGGCTGCTGGAGAACAAACACCGGTATCCATCGTAGAATGAAAAATGTGTATGGGGTAGCATGTGATATGGTTGAGAGCAGGATACAGGGTCTGCTGGAGTGGAAGGCTGAGCAACAAATTAAGGATAGAATATAAAATTTAATTTATTACGCAAGAAAATTCATGCAAGGTACTGGTAACAACATATTGACATATAACTTGTTCAGTTTAAATGTACATAAGCTGATTTAACATGAATCATCAACAAGTCATCTAACATCAAACAATCTGCAAATATGAGATTTAAACCTTTCCCAAAACTTTAATGCTTGTAAAATGTTATTACGAAACACAGAAAATTACCAAACTGGTCACTGTATTTAAGTCTTACATAATCTAATGGGCACAATGGCTTACAGGAAATAATATCACAGACGTATAGCAATATCTGCCCTCTACAGCACTGTCTTACGTGACCTCGTGTGCCACAATGATTCACAGAACCAACTCATATAGTTAATGGAAAATATTACCTACAGTAGCGCTTCCGTTATAATCTTACGTAGCACACCGATTTACCAAGACAATGCAATTAATGCTAAGTACAGTCTGGTCCAAAATAACGAGTGCCCTACCACTGATTAAACTACTCAGAATCAGTAATGAACTCTTATACAAGGCAAGCACATTCAGTTCAGACAAGTTAACAAGACAGTGCTTCCATTTGAATTTTACCACAGAAATCCATCAATAGTAGTGGGCCAGACGGTGATTCGAAAAGGATTGATAACAAGTTACCGCACTGTTGGCGGTTAGCACTAAACCCCTGGCGTGCGATAGATGTGTGGGCCAGAAACCCCGTTGCAACAGGAGCCGTTAACAGCAGGACCCACATAACTCTTTCTAAAACCACACCGTGAAATGACGTCAAAGGGGTTTCCAAAACAGTTTAACACTCAACAGTAGTGAGTAAGAGAAAAGGACAAAAAACAAACACACACGGCACTTACAATTAGCCTTGAATTATTCCTAGGTGTGGTTAAGATTGAATTAAGTTTAATCGAACAGGTAAACAGTGGTGTCATAGTAGACTTAAACTTTACTTTACTAGCGTGACAATTTGGGCGTCCCTTAACTGAAGTCGCCGTTAGTGGCCGAGCGGTTCTAGGCGCTACAGTCTGGAACTGCGCGACCGCTACGGTCGCAGGTTCGAAATCCTGCCTCGGGAATGGATGTCTGGGATGTCCTTAGGTTAGTTAGGTTTAAGTAGTTCTAAGTTCTAGGGGACTGATGACCTCAGCAGTTAAGTCCCCTAGTGCTCAGAGCCATTTGAACCCTAACTGACATAAGTTCAGTAACAAACTGAAATGCAATTTAAGGACACTCAAGTAAGGGTAATGTGAAACACTTCATTTACAATTTAAGCAAACACGCCCAAATAGGCACTCCAGTTCATACGTAAATCAACCAGGGCACAAGTCAGTATTTCGACGCGCGACGTGGGAACACTCACTGCTCAGCAGCGCAAGCCAGAATACGACAGAAAGAAGTCTCTCTGTAGCTACACCAGATGAAAATGCACCAAACTTACAGCTAACCTTTAACAATATTAATCTAAATGCCGCTAATAAGGTTATGGCCAGAATAACACCAGCCCGTAGCCACAGCGTGAGGAAGGTTGAACTCGAAAACAGAACGAACGACAGTGAGTCACTGCAGCACCTCCAGTTTCGCTGCTCGGCCGGCCCCAATGCAACTGCCACACTCACACCACTTGCCGACGCGACTTCTGCGATCTTCCGGCGTCGCTCCGCCCGCGCCCGCTCGTCTCTAAGGGCCTTGCAGCTTCGACGATTCCATTCAGACGAGGATGTGAGGTTCAACCCGCGTCCGGCCATCCGGATTTAGGTTTTCCATGATTTCCCTAAATCACTTCAGGCAAATGCTTGGATGGTTCCTTTAAAAGCGCAGGGCCGACTTCCTTCACGATCCTTCCCTAATCCAATGGGACCGATGGCCTCGCTGTTTGGTCCCCTCTCCCAAATCAACCAATCAACCAACCAACGACGATGTGTAGCAGGCAGTTACGGAATTCTTCACGCAACAAGACACAGCGTTTTAACAAACGGGTTTCATTCTGGTGGATCGATGGGATTATCGCCTAATTGCTCACGTTGATAATGCCTGAGTGACACACTGATTTTGGACTGTACAGCTTTCAATCGGAAGCTGTTTGATAGCCCCTTATAAATTATTAACAATAACGGCCCTATAACATTCCATTGTGGTACTTCTGGCCTTCTGTGTACAACTGTCTATTATGTTTAATCAAGAACGCAGTGTTGAGTTCTGCTTGCGAGGAACCGTTGAGTCCAATCACACGCTAGGTGAGCCAATATTTGATTCACTAAACTATAGTGTGGATCTGTATCGAATGTGTATTAGCAAATTCGTCGAATTACACTCATGAGTACACTAAGACAGAAGCTATCATGATCATTGATCAGACAATGGACAGAAGTCAATCATGGAATTACATTCTATAACATTGATCGTATTTTTACATTGTTTAAGCAACTGTTTTTGCGGAAAATAGTATGTCGTAAATGAGAAATTGAGTTAAAACGTGCAAAAGCTGTAGGTACCTACAGCAGAATTTATGCTCTCAATGTAGGACATTGATTACCGGGCGGAAATTAAGTGAGCAAAAATACCGACGATCCCAGAGACTCCCTGCGGGCAGATCCGGCAGCACGCGTTGCAGGCGCGAACAGCCACGGCTTGCACGCTAATTACATTTCACAGCAATCCGCTTTACTTGTTGTAAAATTTCTACAGCAGTGCCCGGAGCTACAGCATTATGAATTACCACCAGGAACTTAAAATTAATAAGAATTTATTTTCCGTGACAGAGTCATAGTCTCACTACCACCTCATTGCTGGCACTGCTGTCACGCTGAGTTACCTGCCGTGTACGTCCAGAGATACAAGGAATTTCACGTTAAAAAACTAGCAGCCATAAAAGAGCGTGAAGCGGTAACCCATTTATAAGGCACTGTGGAGAAGTTGCCGATTTATGGCACACAAGGCAGGATGAAATGCCCTGTGCCTGGCAGTGAAAAAACACTTGGTCATTTCATTTCGGACAGCACGTTCATTGTTCTGATGCAATAATTTTGCTTCTTTTTGTATTTCAGTCCTTTTGCCCGTATAATTTCATCAGTTGGATCCAAGTGATGAGCATAGCTTTCGTTAGCTTATTCCTCACGTAAACTAACATACGAAATAATTCCTTGGACCCGGAAAAAAGTGGCATTCGAGTTCGTCTTTTTCGATAAGGGGCAGCTGGTTTCTATCCACTGCATTGACTGACATCTCATTCCTGTCGTGAAATGGTGGACTCCCATTCACAATTATAAGTTGGTGCATAAAACTGTTGGATTCGTTTTAAAATGATCCATGGATTGGTGTTTTGTCAGTGTACAACAAATGCGGGCACCTCTGCATTAGATACTGTCATCCATTAGCTGTATTAAGAAATTAGTTTACTTAACGAGGTCGTTTCCCAAATGTACTAAAAATGCAGAAATAAAAACATTAACCAGGAAAGAATCAACAGGAGATAAGCCAAATTACAACGTTAACTCTTTTCTTACTGTCTTGTCAAAGATGAATGTGAAAAAACTCCTGTGTAGAAATAAAATTTTATTGTAAGACAGGAGATACTTTTGAAAAACCAACGTGGATCCAAGCAATGGAGTAATACTGTATGTACCGTAAATACGAGGGTTGGAACTTGAATAGTGACAACTATTTATTCACAACTGATACAAAAGAGTTACATGTCTGCTCCTGTTACTGTCCTTCAACGTAGTCACCAGCGTTGTGTAGAATCCGTTGCCAGCGATGTGGAAGGCGTAGTATACACCGTTAGCAGAGCCTGTTCTGTTGATGGCGCGATTGGAGGTGTCTACTGCGGGTCGAATCACTGGAACAGTTCTGAAGCCAATGCCATGAAGTGGTTCCTTCAACTTCGGAATCAAATCAGAGTCACGAGAACTTAAGTCAGAGGAGTTTGGTGGATGGTACAGTACTTCCCAGTCCCATCGACCGAACAGAGCATCCACAGCTTGTGCTGTATGCGTCTGCGCGTTGTCGTGCAAAATGATGGGTGGGTTGCGCAGAAAGTGTCGCCGTTTCTTTCGCAAAACTGGTCGAAGGAGATGCTCCAAAAACGAACAGTAATAATGTGCATTGACGGTCTGCCGTGGAGAAATGTAATGCGTTAGGATAACACCATCACAGCCGTACACGAGAATCACTATAACTTCCATCATACTGGGGCTCTGACGCACTTTAGACTTTCTCGGCGACCCATAATGACGCCATTCGTTGGATTAGCGTTTCAGTTTTGGCTCGTACAATGCGGCCCATGTTTCATCCAATGTTACAATACGGCATCTGAGCAGCGTCGTTACACATCCATTTCTGCATTTCCGTCAAGCCATGTGGAACTCATCGTGATGGGCGAGCTCACGAATCGTATGGCGTCGATCACTGTCCACTAACGCGGCAACAGCATGCACTTCTTCTTCAGAGACTGTAGACTTCATTGAAGGCTTTTACCAATGCGCCACTGTTCTGTACGGCAATGCCGATTCCCCGCACGCCTCTTGAAGACCTTGATAACACTGTCGTGCTGTACGACCTCTGCCGCATTCAATCTTGATCCAACTCCGTTGTTCGTGTTTCGAAAACATAGTGACACCGTTACGTTAGACATTCCGCTCCGATATCTAAGTGGTCAGCGCGGCGTTCTGTCACGCCAAGGGGCCCGGGTTCAATTCCCGGCTGGATCGGAGAATTTCTGCGCTCAGGGATTGGGTGTTGTGTTGTCCTCATTATCATTTCATCATCATCAGTGAAAGGCAAGGGGAAACCAGCAATGGAATCACTTCCCTAGACGTTCATGCGGTGGACCTCTCTGACAAGGCTTCCCCAATGACAAGGCCCGCCATAAGGCAGACCACAGAGTTAGTATGTTAGACCGCTCGCTCATAAGTGACTGTTTCCCTTGATTGTGCGCACGCCGGTGACGTGGGACGGGAGAGTCCATTTGCCCGGAGGTAAGGTAGGTACGTCCAGAACGTGTGCTATCAGCGACAATAGTAGATTCCATTGCGTAGTGTCTCCACAGAAGCTTTGCCACTATTTACGTTCCATCCTACGTAACTCTGTTGACAAGAATAGTAGCCCAGCAGACTACATAAAGTCGGAGGAATCTTCTGTTGTTTCTACATGTCACTTTCTGGTACACTACAGTAATTACTGCTCTCAAAAATGGTTCAAACGGCTCTGAGCACTATGGGACTTAACATCCATGGTCATCAGTCCCCTACAACTTAGAACTACTTAAACATAACTAACCTAAGGACATCACACAACACCCAGCCATCACGAGGCAGAGAAAATCCCTGACCCCACCGGGAACTGAACCCGAGCGTGGGAAGCGAGAACGCTACCGCACGACCACGAGATGCGGGCTACTGCTCTCCTCCTGCTAGTTTTTAAATGTGATTTTTTTCAATTTCAGACTTTTCTTAATTTTATATAAATTCTTGGTTGCATAATTAGGAGTAGCATCAAAACTGCACCCCTATTGACTTCACCCTTTTTTAATTTGAATGTGATCGTCATCTATCAAGTACAACATTCTAAATGAATACTGACGGATAATGAATAACTGTTACAACATACGTTATTTATTATTGTTTGTTACGCAAATATACCATTCTAAGAACATTTACTCCTGATTATGCACTACTGGCCATTAAAATTGCTACACCACGAAGATGACGTGCTACAGACGCGAAATTTAACCGACACGCCACGGCCCATCGCGTATCACGTTGGTCATCCACTGTCGCGTTCACTGGTAACAGCACAGCGCCAGTTTATAATTACGTTGCAATTTAATACATGTGTACTGTTAAATCTCCGGTGCCGACTTGTTCCAGCGAGCTCAAAAAATGTTCCCTGGGAGGTGCTGTAAGACCGCTCCTGCGCGTTCTGGCCGAAATTAAGGCCTGACCACCTTACCAATAAGTGAAACACGGCAAGTAACAAAGAAATTAAAAAATAACAACGCTTGTAACGAAGACGAAATATCGCTGAGCTATTAAAAACGGAGGACCCAAACAATAATTAGAACTACAGCCTTTAATATAAACAACTTGGAAGACAGATAACATACCTGTCGCCTGGAAAACCGCAAGTATATGTCCCATACTTAAGAAGAATGATTCCCCTGAGTGCGATAACTACAGAGGAAATGCTTTACTTGATGTGACTTACAAAATCCTATCTATTTGCCTACTAAACAGACTGATCCCCAAACCTGAAGAACCAGTAGAGTACTAGCAATGCGGTTTACGCAGAAATATATTCACATTATATCATTTATTCACTCCGAGACACAAAAATAATTGTGAAGGAATGGGAATTCAATGTACACTACTTGCCATTAAAATTGCTACACCACGAAGATGACGTGCTACAGACTCGAAATTTAACCGGCAGTAAGAAGATGCTGTGATATGCAAATGATTAGCTTTTCAGAACATTCGCACGTTGGGGCAGGTGGCGACACCTACAACGTGCTGACATGAGGAAGGTTGACCGGCGTTGCCTGGTGAAACGTTGTTGTGATGCCTCGTGTAAGGAGAAGAAATGCGTACCATCATGTTCCCGGCTTTGATACAGGTCGCATTGTATCCTATCGCGATTGCCGTTTATCGTATCGCGACATTGCTGCTCGCGTTGGTCGAGATCCAATGTCTGTTAGCAGAATATGGAATCGGTGGGTTCAGGAAGGTAATACGGAACGCCGTGCTGGATCCCAACGGCCTCGTATCACTAGCACTCGAGATGACAGGCATGTTATCCGCATGGCTGTAACGTCTCGATCCCTGAGTCAGTAGAAGGGGATGTTTGCAAGACAACTACCATCTGCACGAACAATTCGACGACGTTTGCTGCAGCATCGACTATCAGCTCCGAGACTATGGCTGCGGTTACCCTTGACGCTGCATCACAGACAGGAGCGCCTGCGATGGTGTACTCAACGAGGAACCTGGGTGCACGAACGGCAAAACAACATTTTTTCGGATGAATCCAGGTTCTGTTTACGGCATCATGATGGTTGCATCCGTGTTTGGCGACATCGCGGTGGACACACATTGGCTGCGTGTATTCGTCATCGCCATACTGGCGTATCACCCTGCGTGATGGTATGGGGAGCCATTGGTTATACGTCTCAGTCACCTCATGTCCACATTGACAGCACTTTGAACAGTGGACGTTACGTTTCAAATGTGTTACGACCTGTGGCTCTACCCTTCATTCTATCCCTGAGAAACCCTACATTTCAGCAGGATAATGCACGACCGTATGTTGCCGGTCCTCTACGGGCCTTTCTGGATTCAGAAAAGTGCGACTGCTGCCCTGGCCAGCACATTCTCCAGATCTCTCACCAATTGTAAACGTCTGGTCAATGGTGTCTGAGCAACTGGCCCGTCACAATACGCTAGTCACTACGTTTGATGAACTGTGATATTGTGTTGAAGCTGCATGGGCAGCTGTACCTGTGCACGTCATCCAAGCTCTGTTTGACTCAATGCCCAGGCGTATCAAGGCCGTTATTACGGCCAGAGGTGGTTGTCCTGGGTACTGATTTCTCAGGATCTATGCACCCAAATTGCCTGAAAATGTAATCACATGATTGTTCTAGTACAATATGTTTGTCCAATGAATACCCGTTTATCATCTGCATTTCTTCTTGGTGTAGCAGTTTTAATGGCCAGTAGTATATATATATATATATATATATATATATATATATATATATATATGTGTGTGTGTGTGTGTGTGTGTGTGTGTGTGTGTGTGTGTGTGCTGGATTACGATGAGACAACTGTTTTTTTAATGAAAAATAGAAAAGTGGAAAGAGAGAAGAGAGAAAGAGTGACAAGCGTATACGTGACGGTACACTAACTAACTAAACTCCGTCCCAACAGGCTATGAAGATCCAACGGTACCGACCGGTCGCCGTTTCACCCTCAGCGCACAGGCGTCACTGGATGGGGATATGAAGGGGCATGTCTTCAGCAGACCGCTCTCCCGGTCGCATGTCAATTGACGAGAGCGGAGCCGCTACTTCTCAATGACGTAGCTCCTCAGTTTGCCTCACTAGAGCTGAGTGCAACCCACTTGCCAACAGCGCTCGGCACACCGGATGGTCACCCATCCAAGTGCTATCCCAGCCCGACAGAGCTTAACTTCGCTGATCTGACGGGAACCGGTGTTACCACTGCGGCAAGGTCGTTACACCCCTATGAAACGCGGAACTAACCACTAGCTGTCACGAGACGCAGGCCCGCCGGTACAAAATGAGGCGGGGACATTACAGCGTTATAAGTAGAAAAGCAGTATCAGCAGAATGGACCGGACAGGAGAGTTGAGTGACTTCGAACGTGTGCTAGTTCTGGATGTCAACAAACCCATTAGGGACATTTTCAACTCTTGTAAAGATGTCCAAATGGTCTGTTAGTGATATATTGTGAACTGGAAATGTGAAGGAAACACCACAGTTAAACCAAGACCCGACAGACCTCATGTTCTGACAGGCAGCGACAGACGAGGATTGCGGATGGTGGTTGTAAAAACCGCATGAAACCAGAACCAGGAATCACTCATAATTCTCTTCAGTTAAAACTTCCAGGCTGAGAGGCCGTGGTCGATGTATAAAATTTCCACCTAACGTTCCGTCTCCATCTGTGGGAGACATCTTCGGAGGCCGTCCGGTTACTGCCGGCAGTAGACGGACGACCTCAGAACAACCTCAGAGCCGAACACAATTTTTCTTAGATTTAACTTTAAAAATACTTTCATAATGATTCATTTTCACAAAAAAAATTATCCTCCGTTCTACCCCGTTAGGGGTTGAGTTCTTAAAAAACACTGAAACGTATTTTTCTTATTTCAGCCGAGAACTTAAATACCAGTTCTAGTAAGAGTAGCTTTAAAAATTCTGTAGTAGTACTTTAATAATGATTTATTTTCAAAATACACTTTGACCCAATATTTTACCTCCTTAGTGGATGAATTCCTAAAAATGCCGAAGCAAATATTTGTTATTTCTGACCGAGAACCAAATATCAGTTTTTGTATATCTAGCTTAAAAATTGTCTTAAGAACGACACAGTTTCAAAAGATCTTTCATCCGCTACTTTATCCCTTTAGTGGTGGAATTTCGAAAAATCTCTTTTCAAACGACACCTATAGTATAAGATCAACACCTCTCCAAGTGCGTCCGCCACTGTAGCTGAGTGGACGGTACGCCGGCGAGACGTGCTGAGGGGTCCGGTTTCGATTCACGCCTGGGTTGGAGACTCTTATCCGCTCAGGGCTGGGTGTTTGTGTCGTCATCATTTCATCCTCATCGACGAGCAAGTCGTCCAGGTGGCATCACCTCGAAAGTCTTGCACCAGGCGACCAGGTCTGCCCGCCAAGACGCACTCGCCACACCACATATCCTTTGTTTTTTTTTTTTTTTTCAAGTTTCTTTTAAATATACACTGATCAGTCAGAACATTATAACCACATACCTAATAGTCGGTATATCAACCTTTGGCGCGGATAACTGCGGCGAAGCGTCGTGGCATGGAAGCAGTGAGACCTTGGTAGGTCGCCGGAGGGAGTTCGCGCCACACCTGCACACACAAGTCACCTAATTACCATAAATTTCCGGGAGGTGGGCGATGAGCTCTGACGCCACGTTCAATGACATCCCAGATCTGTTGGATCGGATTCAGCTCTGGCGATTTGGGGAGCCAGCACATCGATTGGAGCCCGCTACCGTGTTCCTCGGACTACTCCAATACACTACTGGCCTTGTGAAATGGCCCATTATCTTCCTGAAAAATGCCACTGCCATCGGGAAACGTAACGGTCATTGAGGCATGCACGTGGTCAGCAGTGTACGCTACTTATTGGCCATCATGGTGCCTTGCACGAGCTCCACTGGGCCCATGGATGCCAACGTGAATGTTCTCCAGAGCATAATGGAGCCGCCTACAGCTTGTCTCCGTCCGACAGTACACAAGCCAAGGAGCTGTTCCCCCGGAAGACAATGGATTCGGTCCCTTTGGTCGGCATGACGAAGATGGTATCGGATTCATCAGACTATGCAACGCTCTGTCACTGCGCCAGCCTCCAATGCCGATGGTCACGTACCCATTTCAGGTGTAGATGCCGATGTCGTTCTGTTAACAATGGCACATGCATGGGTCGACGGCTGCGGAGGCCTTGTGTTCAGACACACTGGTACTCTCCCCAGCATTGAAGCTCGGTGTTAGATCCAACTGTGCTGTTTTACCAGTCTGCCCAGCCTATGACTCCGACATCTGTAATGAGGGGTGGCATCCCAAATCCACGACGTCTGGACATGGTTTGACTTTGGTTTCGTCACGTGTTGAAGACACTCACCACAGCGTTCCTCGCACACCAGCTAGATGACGCTGCTATCGACTGAACGGGTTTATACATGACGGTCCATTGATCGTGACCGGGCCAAACGAAAAAGCTACAAAGAACGAAACTTGTCTAGCTTGAAGGGGGAAACCAGATGGCGCTATGGTTGGCCTGCTAGATGGCGCTGCCATAGGTCAAACGGATATCAACTGTTTATTTTTTTTTTAAATAGGAACCCCCATTTTTATTACATATTCGTGTAGTACTTAAAAAATATTAATGTTTTACTTGGACCACTTTTTTCGCTTTGTGATAGATGGCGCTGTAATAGTCACAAACATACGGCTCACAATTTTAGATGAACTGTTGGTAACAGATAGGTTTTTTAAATTAAAATACAGAAAGTTGCTACGTTTGAACATTTTATTTCGATTGTTCGAATGTGATACAAGTACCTTTGTGAACTTATCATTTCTGAGAACGCATGCTGTTACAGCGTGATTACCTGTAAATACGACGTTAATGCAATAAATGCTCAAAATTATGTCCGTCAACCTCAATTCATTTGACAATACGTGTAACGACATTCCTCTCAACAGCGAGTAATTCGCCTCCCGTATCGTTCGTACATGCATTGACAATGCGCTTACGCATGTTCTCAGGCGTTGTCGGTGGATCACGATAGCAAATATCCTTCAACTTTCCCCACAGAAAAAAATTTGGGAACGTCAGATCCGGTGAACGTGCGGGCCATGGTATGGTGCTTCGACGACCAATCCACCTGTCATGAAATATGCCATTCAATACCGCTTAAACCGCACGCGAGCTACGTGCCGGACATCCATCATGTTGGAAGTACATCGCCATTCTGTCATGCAGTGAAACATCTTGTAGTAACATCGGTAGAACATTACGTAGGAAATCAGCACACATTGCACCATTTAGATTGCTATCGATAAAATGGGGGCCAATTATCCTTCCTCCCATAATGTTGCACGATACATTAACCCGCCAAGGTCGCTGATGTTCCACTTGTCGCAGCCATCGTGGTTTTTCCGTTGCCCAATAGTGCATATTATGGCGGTTTACGTCAGCACTGATGGTGAATGACGCTTCGTCGTTAAATAGAACGCGTGTAAGAAATCTGTCATCGTCCCGTAATTTCTCTTGTGGCCAGTGGCAGAACTGCACACGACGTTCAAAGTCGTCGCCATACAATTACCTGGTGCATAGATATATGGTAAGGGTGCAATCGATGTTGATGCAGCATTCTCAACACCCACGTTTTTGAGATTCCCAATTCTATCACAATTTGTCTGCTACCGATGTGCGGATTAGTTGCAACACAGCTAAAACACCTACTTGGGCATCGTCATTTGTTGCAGGTCGTGGCTGACGTTTCACATGTGGCGGAACACTTCCTGTTTCCTTAAATAACGTAACTATCCGGCCAACGGTCCGAACACTTGGATGATGTCGTCCAGGATACCGAGCAGCATACATAGCACATGCCCGTTGGGCATTTTGATCTCAATAGCAATACATCAACACGATAACGACCTTTTCCGCAATTGGTAAACGGTCCATTATAACACGTGTAATGTATCACGAAGCAAATACCGTCCGCACTGGCGGAATGTTACGTGATACCATGTACTTAAACGTTTGTGACTATTACAGCGCCATCTATCACAAAGCGAAAAAAGTGGTCCAACTAAAACATTCATATTTCTTTACGTACTACACGAATATGTAATAAAAATGGGGGCTCCTATTTTTAAAAAAATGCAGTAGAAATCCGTTTGACCTATGACAGCGCAATCTAGCGGGCCAACCATAGCACCATCTGGTTTCCATCTTCAAGCTAGACGAGCAATTATCCTTCCTCCCATAATGCCGCACCATACATTAACCCGCCAAGGTCCCTGATATTCCACTTGTCGCAGCCATCCTGGATGCCAGTTTACGTTACTGCTGTTGGTGAATGACGATACGTCGCTAAATAGAACTCGTGCAAAAAATCTGTCGTCGTCCCGTAATTTCTCTTGTGCCCAGTGGTAGAACTGTACACGACGTTCAAAGTCGTCGCCATGCAATTCCTAGTGTTTAGAAATATGGTGCGGGTGCAATCTATGTTGATGTACCATTCTCAACACCGACGTTTTGAGATTCCCAATTCTCGCGCAATTTGTTTGCTACTGATGTGCAGATTAGCCGCGACAGCAGTTAAAACACTTACTTGGACATCATCATTTGTTGCAGGTCGTGGTTGACGTTTCACATGTGGCTTATCACTTCCTGTTTCCTTAAATAACGTAACTATCCGGCGAACGGTCGGGACACTTGGATACCGAGCAGCATACATAGCACATGCGCGTTGGGCTTTTTGATCACAATAGCCATACATCAACACGATATCGACCTTTTCTGCAATTGGTAAACGGTCAATTTTAATACGGGTAATGTATCACGAAGCAAATACCATCCGCACTGGCGGAATGTTACTTTATACGACGTACTTATATGTTTGTGACTATTACAGCGCCATCTATCACAAAGCGAAAAAAGTGGTCCAACTAAAACATTCATATTTCTTTACGTACTACACGAATATGTAATAAAAATGGGGGCTCCTATTTTTTAAAAAAAATGCAGTAGAAATCCGTTTGACCTATGGCAGCGCAATCTAGCGGGCCAACCATAGCGCCATCTGGTTTCCATCTTCAAGTTAGACGAGTTTCGTACTTCGTAGCTTTTTCGTTTGATGCTTATTTCGTGAGATATTGGGCCCGGTCACTATCAATCGACCACCCTGTTTATGTAGTAGGACAGTAGTCATAATGTTCTGGCTGATCAGAGTACAGATTTTTTTAATGTGATAAAGGATGTCATCCTCTGGGTTCCGCCACTATTCTAACATATTCAAAAAGCGCGCCGAACGAGGCAGTATTGAAAATCAGGAATCTGTGTCAGGTTGATCCATACAGCGTCTTTAGCCGCCTGATCAGGAAGGACAAATGCTAGATGTACATAGGAGCAGTGAGAAACTGAGACAAAGGAGCAAAGTAAGCAATGAAACATACGAATTCACCGCCGCCAAAAAAGGTGAAGGCGCAACCATCACTGCCAATTGGACTACATAATGGGGTGGTGCTAGCACATTACGCTCGGTATGGCCACACCGTCACAGGAGCATATTATCGGTATCTGCTGAAGAGGTTAATGGGGACTGCCAGAACGCAGCGTTGCGCATAGCTGTCGAGGGGGAGGGGAGGGGGCATTTTCTCCCAAGATAATCCCCCAGCTCATTCTGTCAGTCTACACAGGACATAGTTGCACATACTACTTCTTTGAACTATCAAACTACGCCTGAATTCCCCTGGAATTGCATGTAGTGATTCCCTCGTCTTTCCTCAGATGGAGGAACCGTTGAACAGAAGGCATTTCCACAGTGACGAGGACGTGTTTTTCGAGGTGTAGCGCTTCCTGAACAGTCGAAATGCAGACTTTTACAACCAAATGGTCTCCCCAGATATCCACAGTTGGGAAAAAATGGCGCAAGGAGGGCCATCCCTAAAGCGTTCTACGCATTCGAAAATAAAACTCCATCTACCGACAGGAAGTTTTGTTCTTATGCTAAACCACTAAACAGGTCGAAGCAATCCTTTCATATACTCTGTGACCATAACGGCTTTGAAACGGAGGGTGACATGGAAACCGACACACAGAAGAAGACCGCACTGTAGTTCCTCCTTTAAATCGTTGCACGACCTACAAAATGACAGATACTGAAATAGATGACTGAGGGATAGAAAAGCAGCTGAAATCGCTCAACGGGCGAAAGCCACTGGATCTGACAGGATCCAGTTCGGTTCTACACAGAGTATACGTAAGAAATTGCCCGTAGGTCTCTAGAGGAGCGAAACGTTCCTGATTATTGGGAAAAAAGTGTAGGTCATTCCCATTTTCAAGGACGGTCATCGAACAGACGCACAGAACTTTAGGCCTGTACCTCTGACGTCGGTGTGTTGTAGTATTTTCGAACATGTTTTATGCTCGCATATTATGAAGTTTCTGGGGACCGAAAAATCCCCTCTGTAGGAATTAACATGACTTCCGAAACTAAAGATCGGGTGAAACCGAGCTCGCTCTTTTCGTCCACGAGACCCAAAAAAGCAGTAGGCACAGGCGCCCAGGTAGATGCCGCGTTCCTTCACTCCCGTGAGGGATTCGATACAGTTCTGCATTTCTGCCTGATGCTAAAAAT
This sequence comes from Schistocerca gregaria, assembly GCF_023897955.1. Lineage (NCBI taxonomy): Eukaryota > Metazoa > Arthropoda > Insecta > Orthoptera > Acrididae > Schistocerca > Schistocerca gregaria. The sequence goes on from NC_064922.1 coordinate 429,627,402, forward strand.
ACGACGCACGGAATATCAGGGCAACTGCGCGATTATATGAAGAGTTTCTGGCAAACACAACTCAACACGTCATTCTCAACGGAGGGAAGTCTTCAGACCTAAAAATAACTTCTGGCGTGTCCCAACCGAGTCGTAGTTGCCGATGTCGTTCTGTTAACAATGGCACATGCATGGGCCGTCGGCTGCGGAGGCCCTGAGTTCAGACACACTTGTACGTATAATATAAATGACCCAGCAGATAACGTCGGAAGTTCAATAAGGCTCTTCGCGGATGATGCTGTTGTATACAGAGAAGTCGCGAAGCTAGAAAATTGCAGCGAAATGCAGCACAGGGCCGATGCTTGGTGCAGCGGTTGGCAATAGACCCTCTACATAAGCGAACTACCGTACTACGAGTTCATGGACAGGAATACTCATCCTTGTATAGTTACACGACTGCAGAACAATCACTGGAAGCAGTTACTTGCATAAAATATATGGAATTATGCGTACTGAACGATTTAAAAGCGATCGGCCAAATAAAATTAATGGCGACTAAGGCATCTACATGTCTACATCTACATGATTACTCTACGTTTAACAATTAAATGCATGGCAGAGGGCTCATCCAACCACCTTAAAGCAATTTCTCTACCGTCCCATTATCGAACAGCGAACGGTAAAAACTATCATTTAAATATTCCCGTGCAATAACTGATTTCTTTTCTTTTATTATGTTTATTGCTTTTTCCAATGTAGACGGGCGTCAACAAAATAGTTTCAGCCAGAAATAAAAAGGCTTTGTTTTAATGATTGCCACCGCGATTCGCGTATCGTATCCGTGGCACTCTTCCTCCTCCCCCCCCCCCCCCCTCCCTATTTCGCGATAACACAAAATGAGTTGCCCTTCTTTGAACTTTTAGATGTCCATAAGTCCTGTATGGTGCGAATCCCACACCGCATTCTCTAGAAGGGGGCGGACAGGCGTATTGTAAGCAGTCTCTATGTGATCGTTCCAATTTAATTTATTCTTAATTGTAATCCGTAAGCATTTAGTTGGATGGCAGACTGAGTTTCATTGAAGAATCCTCAGGAAATTTTGCCTATCAACGAAGGAGGTGGGTTACAAAGCCCTAGTTCGATCAATACTTGAACACTGCTCGTCAATATCAGATCCATACCAGATAAGAGTGATATAGGATAAAGAGAATATCCAAAGAAAAACAGCGCATTTCTCTGCAGATCCGTTTAGTAAGCGTGAAAATCGCCACCGAAATACAAATTGGCGGACGCTGGGAGGAAGGCTATCTGTGACGAGTTGGTCTGCTGTTAAAGTTCCGAAAGGGTACCTTCCTGGAAGAGTCGACCAATTTATTGCTTCCTATGACGTATATCTCACTAAAATACAATTAAGGTGAAATTAGAGAGATTAGAGCCCACGCAGAGGTCTGGCACCAACTGTTCTTCCCGCGAACCATTGGCAATTGGAACAGGAAAAGGGGAAAGTGACAGTAGTACTCGAAGTACCGCAGGAGGCCTCGCAAAGTATAGATGTGATTGTAGATGTACTGACAGGTGAATTTGTAGAGAAGGTCTAACAGCGTCACCAAGTTACACGGTGGCGGCTTTATTTGTTCGAGGTGATAACTGAAATATTATGAATATCCTCTATGTCTCTGGGACTAATTGCACCGGAAAAATTCTGTCAAAAATGTGGTCCGCGAACTAAGTATAAGAACGGAAGAGAAAGAAAAACTGCATGTTAATCTACAAACACCGATTACTAACGGTTCTAAGCAAATGTGAAGCTACAGAAATAGAAATAACGCTGAAATTTATTAATGTTCGGCTTGGAAAAATAAATGTAATTATGCGTTATCTACGCCTTGTAATAGTCCAAAGAACCCACATTCCAGGAAGTCGGTGATAATGAACTATGTCTCTGATGTTAAAGAAGAATGCTTTTACTTTTATTCTGGAAACGAAAAGCTATGGTGTATTTTCTTGTAGAGGTCAATGTAAGAGGGTCGTTCCGAAAGTAATGCATCCTATTTTTATTCATGGAAACTACAGGAGATTCATAAATCACAACAGCAGAGCTAAATAGAGCACTATTTCATCTACAGACTGTGATTTTTATACATAATCACTACCATTCGTTACGCACTTTTACCAACGATGAACCAGAGCCTACATCCCGCGCTAGTAAAAATCGGAACCTGCTGAGGCTAACCACTTCCTTACAGCTTCAAGAACAGCATCCGAGTCTTGAAAATGTTCGCCACGTAGTACATCTTTCAGAGTCTCAAAGAGGTGGAACTTTGAAGGCGCTTAATCGGGACTACCGTGGATGTGGTAAGTCAGTCCAGTCGAATTTTGCAGTGATTTGCGTGGTCGCAAAACTGGTGTGGGGCCTGGCGTTATCGTGTTACAGGTAATAGTTGGTCTTCTGCTCTGGCCTTATCCTGCAAATCCGCGCTTACAGCTTAGCGTCGTCTTGTAGTTTATTTATTCCTCAAGTAAAGACCTACTGTAAATTTGTGGTAAGATCTTATGAAACCAAACTGCTGAGGTCATCGGTCCCTAAGCTTACACACTATTAAACTAACTTACGCTACGGACAACAAACACACTCATGCCCGAGGGAGGAATCGAACCTCTGACGGAGGGAGCCGCGTGGAACGTGACAAGGCGCCTTAGACCGCGCGACACCTGCCATTACACGACAGGTTGCGCACTGTGTGATTTTACATGTTACAGAATACAGATTCAGTTTTATTACTGGTACATTCTTTGTTGAAAATTTTACAAAAGGATAAAATAAAAAAACTGTAGTGTGCTGAACTGTCAGTTCCTCCAGGCTCCAGGACATCCATAAGACACACACACTGGCTATCCCAGAAGACTGTGCACATCACTTCACCTACAGACGCCTGTGTCTTGATTTCTTCATTGACGGAGGATTCGCATGTCGCCGTCCCATGGACTGTGTTTTGCATTCCCACTCGTAGTGGTGACAACACGTCAGATCTCCGCTAACGATGCTATTCAGAAAATTGTCATCTTCACCTTCATATTGGTCCTGTAGGTCCCGACAAATTTCCATTCGATAAATTTTTTGTTCTTCTCTAAGCATCCTCGGGACCCATCTCGCTTAGACTTTTGCGATAACCGAGACGTTCCAACGTTGTTTCCGAGGCATTCAGCTTTGCACACGATTCTCTGCTCTTTATCCACCGATCAGCAAGGATGAGTTGATCATTGAGAGGTATGACAACTGTGCGGAGCAGACCGGGCTGTGGCTTGCCACGCACATCCTTTTCACCATCTTGAAAATGCCGTGCCCATCGCCTCACATTACTGTTGTATCGTCTCCATATGCCTTTAGCAAGCGTCGATGGATTTCAATCGGAGCAATTTATTCAGCATTGAGGAATTCAGTTACACATCGCTGTTCTTTACGCGCGTCCATATCAGATTCTATTTTCGAACACTCCTCTGATGGTCAACTACTGTAGAACAACTGAATCACCTGCAAATGAAACAGGAAGGTTCAAGCATTAGCACTACACCAACGACATCTGGCGCGGACATCCAGAGTTAATGACAAAAAAGTAGGAGGCATTTCTTTCGGAATAACCTTGACGTAAGTGAATTTTTATAACATATCTACACTCCTGGAAATTGAAATAAGAACACCGTGAATTCATTGTCCCAGGAAGGGGAAACTTTATTGACACATTCCTGGGGTCAGATACATCACATGATCACACTGACAGAACCACAGGCACATAGACACCGGCAACAGAGCATGCACAATGTCGGCACTAGTACAGTGTATATCCACCTTTCGCAGCAATGCAGCCTGCTATTCTCCCATGGAGACGATCGTAGAGATGCTGGATGTAGTCCTGTGGAACGGCTTGCCATGCCATTTCCACCTGGCGCCTCAGTTGGACCAGCGTTCGTGCTGGACGTGCAGACCGCGTGAGACGACGCTTCATCCAGTCCCATACATGCTCAATGGGGGACAGATCCGGAGATCTTGCTAGCCAGGGTAGTTGACTTACACCTTCTAGAGCACGTTGGGTGGCACGGGATACATGCGGACGTGCATTGTCCTGTTGGAACAGCAAGTTCCCTTGCCGGTCTATGAATGGTAGAACGATGGGTTCGATGACGGTTTGGATGTACCGTGCACTATTCAGTGTCCCCTCGACAATCACCAGAGGTGTACGGCCAGTGTAGGAGATCGCTCCCCACACCATGATGCCGGATGTTGGCCCTGTGTGCCTCGGTCGTATGCAGTCCTGATTGTGGCGCTCACCTGCACGGCGCCAAACACGCATACGACCATCATTGGCACCAAGGCAGAAGCGACTCTCATCGCTGAAGACGACACGTCTCCATTCGTCCCTCCATTCACGCCTGTCGCGACACCACTGGAGGCGGGCTGCACGATGTTGGGGCGTGAGCGGAAGACGGCCTAACGGTGTGCGGGACCGTAGGCCAGCTTCATGGAGACGGTTGCGAATGGTCCTCGCCGATACCCCAGGAGCAACAGTGTCCCTAATTTGCTGGGAAGTGGCGGTGCGGTCCCCTACGGCACTGCGTAGGATCCTACGGTCTTGGCGTGCATCCGTGCGTCGCTGCGGTCCGGTCCTAGGTCGACGGGCACGTGCACCTTCCGCCGACCACTGGCGACAACATCGATGTACTGTGGAGACCTCACGCCCCACGTGTTGAGCAATTCGGCGGTACGTCCACCTGGCCTCCCGCATGCCCACTATACGCCCTCGCTCAAAGTCCGTCAACTGCACATACGATTCACGTCCACGCTGTCGCGTCATGCTACCAGTGTTAAAGACTGCGATGGAGCTCCGTATGCCACGGCAAACTGGCTGACACTGACGGCGGCGGTGCACAAATGCTGCGCAGCTAGCGCCATTCGACGGCCAACACCGCGGTTCCTGGTGTGTCCGCTGTGCCGTGCGTGTGATCATTGCTTGTACAGCCCTCTCGCAGTGTCCGGAGCAAGTATGGTGGGCCTGACACACCGGTGTCAATGTGTTCTTTTTTCCATTTCCAGGAGTGTAGTTTCAGTCAGTTTTGAGTAATACCTGAATGTGACTACATTAAAGTCAGACTATGGAAAAAGGCTGACAAAAATGCAATTACATCCCTTATCTGTGTTTTTGATAAAATGTGCAAAGAAGAAGAGATCCCCACAGAATGGAGAACAGCTGTCACCCACCCTATACACAAGAAAGGTTTGAAGACAGACCCCAACAATTACAGATGAATATCACTGCTGGATATAACATACAAGATACTAAAGTCCTTTTGAACAGGGCAGAGCCGCAATTGGACCCGGAAATCGGGAAATACCAGGCAGGTTTTAGAAACGGTAGATCATGTTCGGAAAAAATGCTAAACCTCAAAAACATCATGGCATACCAAAAATCAAGGGCAGAGACATACGTAATCTCCTTCATTGATTTCAAAAAAGCATATGATTCGATTGATAGAGAAATTCTATTATCAGTCCTGGATAAGAAGACAACTTATATTATAAAAGCGACCCCTACAAATACATATTCAAAAGTTAAATTTATGGGCGAATTATCGGAACCCTTTGAAATAAAAACGGGAGTGCGACAGGGGGATGGGATCTTACCGTTGCTGTTCAATTGTGCGCTTTATAAAGTAGTCAGAGAATGGAACACAAATATTAAGAGTGATATAAGATTGGGTTGAAAAAAGAAGAACCTTAAAATAAATTGCATTGATTTTGCAGATATTATGGCCCTGTTTGTTGAAACAAAGGAAGAAGCATGGGAGCAAATCCTTGAACTAAAGAAACAATCAGCTAAAATAGGTCTTCACATCTCCTTTGAAACAACTAAGATATTGACAAACCTCAAAGTTCAAGAACAAAATATTGAAATAGTAAAATAATTCAAATATAGTGGAGAATGGATTAGTTGGAATTCTGGGGAAAGCAAAGCAATAGAATCCAGAAAAAATAAACTATAATTAGCCTTCCAACTAACAAAAAATACATACAACAAGAAATCCCTTTCATGGAGGTCCAAAATTACACATTAGAAGACAGTGATTGAGCCAGAAGCACTGTATGTAGCAGAAACACTAAACATGAATTTCGAAGGCCAAATGGAGAAACTTGAGCTAAAGGAAAGAAAAATTTTAAGAAAAATCATAGGACCAAAATTTCAAGACAATAAGATTATATACAACAAAATGAAACTCTCTACAAGAAAATTGAAAAACTTTCAGATACTTTGCGAAAAAGGAGAATAAATTTTTATGGTCATCTTCTCAGAATGAATTCCAACAGATTAACTAAATAACTTTTTGACTTTTCCGTAGCCGCAAAACGAAACCCAGCTTGTTTAAAGAAACTGAGAAAGACCTAGTAGAATTAAAGTTTTCAGAAAATTCACTTATTGATCGAACAGCTAAATTAATTACTAAAGGTGAAAACACAAGGTTCCAAGACAAATTTACACAAAAGTCCAAACCCTTCATCTCTGAAGAAGAGAGGCAAAGATGATCAAAAAGAATGAAGAAATACTGGGCCCCAAGAAAAGAACCACGCGCAAAGAAATGATTGATCCAGCGTAGGCCGGCTATTGCAGCCGAGCGGTTCTAGGCGCTTCAGTCTGGAAATGCGCGGCCGCTACGGTCGCCGGTTCGAATCCTGCTCCGGGCATGGATATCTGTGATGCCCTTAGGTTAGTTAGGTTTAATTAGTTCTAAGTTCTAGGGGACTGATGACCTTAGATGTTAAGTTCCATAGTGCTCAGAGCCATCAGAATGAGTACAATCTGAATTTAAGCTAGAATAAATTTCAAAGCTCCTGCCTTTATCAGTAATAATGTCGTTGCTCAATAACAGTGCGATAACAGCTGTCATTAAAATAGTGAAATTAATTTCTATTGAAATACTTAAAAGCATTTTACCGTTAAATATCACGTCAGGACATAATATTATCATTATGATTGTTGCCACAATACAGGGTGTCAGGAATCCGTGCCTGCAGTTTGTCGGTTTTATTAATTTTAACCCTGTGTAACTACGTAGGTGGCTATATCGTCTCTTTCCGTAGAATCGTTTTGTATTGGGCAATACTGGATACCCTTTTTTAACAAGCTGTATGTACAGATATGCTGCGAGCGAACTTTCGCAAAAGAGCTTATGTAAATCTGTTTTTGCCTACGTAGCGCTTTTCATTTCTACCACCATATGGAACTAACCGTTCATGCGAAAATCCATATGGAAAATTATCGACGCAGTCTAATTAAAGGAGAAAAGGACGATGCAGAATGCCTCTCAGAACCACGAGCGCCTAAACAGACGTCGTAATAAAAGCGTCCCTTCAGTCTGAGTGATGTTCCTATTCGGATTCGACGCAATTTGGTTGCGTCGGGAACGGGCCTTCAGAGTTCGCACCTGGAGCGATCCCCTCATTTCTGTAACGCGGCCGTGACAGATGTGTATCGCGGCGGAGCGCGAATGGAAGCGGGCGCCAGCGGCTGCTGCCTGAGCGGTAGCAGTTAGGCGTCGGCTGCGCTCATCCGCGTGGTCGCCACGTGTGCGGTTCTCGGTATTGATCCCAGCCTCCCGCGACGGCACGTGCGCTGCTAGGCTCTCGGCGCATCGCTCCCATGCTGTCGCTACCGGCTGATACCTCTCCAGCCAATCAGGGCACACTGAAGTGACAAAAGTCGACGGATAGCGATACGCACACATACAGATGACGGTAATATCGCGTACCCAAGGTACAAAAGCGCAGCGAAGCTGTCATCTGTACTCACGCGAAAAGGTTCCCGATGTCATTATGGCCGCACGATGGGATTAAACAGACTTAGAACGCGAAGTTGTAGTTGGCGCTAGAAGCACGGGACTTCCCATTTCGGAAATCGTTAAGGAATTCAATATTTCGAGATCCACAGTGTCGAGACTGTCTCGAGAATATCACATTTCAGGCGTACCTTTCAGCACGGACAGCGCAGTGACCGACGGTCTTCACTCAACGACCGACCGACTGGGAACGGTGGATTGAATCTCACAGACGTGTACAATAAAGCACAAGCACTGTACGTCTGTAAAACATATAAACTGTGGAAGCGGTCAGTCTACAGTGTCGCCGCATTCTTGTTAAATGAAATAGCGCCCGCCAGCCAGGGCGCCCCAATAGACGTTCACCAAATCCCAAATGAACTTTACCACCTAAAACATTTCTTTGTAGAATATAGCTACATTAGACTGGGAACACCCGAGAAAGATGTCATCAAAGTCAAGAAAATATACCAAAACTTAATTAACTTTTAGACCAAGAACATCATAGAACAAAAATACGTCGGTCACTCTTGGCATGATATCTGGAGGAACATGCACCACCCGTATTTACCAACAAAAGTGCGGTCATTGTGGTTCTATTTTGTGAATAGGAAATTTCCAACGATCTCCAGACTACATTCCATTCACCTGGCTGATTCTCCTTTGTGTACCACTTGCAACCTGATTGATACAGATGAACATCAATTTGTCTGTGGAAATGCGAATAATATATGGTCGTCTATCAGAAAAAAATTAGCAACTATGCAGAGAAAACCGCCGTATTTGATAACGTCAGCGTACCTTTTATACCCGGAAGAAGAACTATACCCCACCTGGAAGAAAAATGCCGTCAACTGGTTGAAGGGACACGCGGTATTTTACCTGCTGTCCAGGAAAGAAAGAAGCGAAGGAGATTTTTGGACGTACATTTCCGACCATCATCACAAGCTACTACGCATGAATAATTATTATGATACATACGCCAACTTCCTCAGAAGAACAGTCATGTGAACTCAATTTTCGATGATGCGGTTCAGAACATAAAGGAACGAGAGACAATTTGATCTTTGAAAAACAAATACGATCAAGTGACGAACATCACTATCTGGTTTAGACTTGGATTTTTTCTAAAATGCCAAGGAACCTGTAATTAATTTTAGTTTGTTTTACTACTTTTAAATGTCAGTTGAAAATTATGTACTACTGTGGAATGTTATGGCTAATAAATTGGAAAAAAAAGAACAACGGTGTTTGCACAGAGTTGTCAGTGCTAACAAACAAGCAACACTGCGTGAAATAACCGCAGAAAGCAAAGTGGGACGTACGACGAACACGCGTTTTTTAGGACAGTGCGGCGAAATTTGGCACTAATGTGTTACGACAGCAGACGTCCGACGCGACTGCCTTTGCTAACACGGCGACATCGCCCGCAGCGTCTGTCCTGGGCTCGTGACAATATGGGTTGGCCCTTATATGACTGGAAGAACGTGGTCTAGTCACATGAGTAGCGATTTCAGTTGGTATGAGCTGATGGTATGATCCGAATGTGACGCAGATCCCATGAAGCCAAGGATCCAAGTTGTCAACAAGGCACTGTACAAGCTGGTGGTGGCTCCACAGTGCGCTTACGTGGAAGGCAATGAGTCCTCTGGACCAATTGAACCGATCATTCGCGACTGCTACGGTCGCAGGTTCGAATCCTGCCTCGGTCATGGATGTGTGTGATGTCCTTAGGTTAGTTAGGTTTAAGTAGTTCTAAGTTCTAGGGGACTGGTGACCACAGATGTTAAGTCCCATAGTGCTCAGAGCATTTGAACCGATCATTGACTGGAAATGGCTATGTTCGGCTACTTGGAGACCATTTGAAGCCATTCATGGACTTCATGTTCTCAAAAAACGTTGGATTTTTTGAACGACGATGCACCATGTCACAGTTCAAAAAAATTGTTCAAATGGCTCTGAGCACTATGGGACTTTACTTCTGAGGTCATCAGTCCCCTAGAACTTAGAACCTACTTAAACCTAACTAACCTAATGATATCACACACATCCATGCCCGAGGCAGGATTCGAACCTGCGACCGTAGCGGTCGCGCGGTTCCAGAATGTAGAGACTAGAACCGCTCGGCCACTTCGGCCGGGCATGTCACAGTTGTGTGCGATTGGTTCGTAGAACATTCTGGACAGTTCGAGAGAATTATTGGTCATGCAGTTTGCCCGACATGGACCCCGTCGTACTTTTGTGGGACATAATCGAGACGTCAGTTCGTGCACAAAATCCTGCATTCGTCATACATTCGCAATTATGGACGGCCATAGTGGCAGCATGGCTCAGTTGAAACGTCCCCTTAGAAAAATTGTGCAAGACTGTGCTTAAACTGACACATAATATTTTTAGCGCAACGCAATCTGACTTTCAAAAATCCCTACAAAAGAATGGCCCTGACTAACATTAACCTATACCTTTCACAAATAACTTACCTCACCAAAATCTTTGTTACTCAAACTACTGCAATACAGCGAGCGCCACTACTGCCAGCTAAATAAAAGATTCAAACTACGGAAGGCACTGACTACTGATAGGCATAGTTAGCAAATGAAAGATTTTGATAGAGAGCAAACGATGTATTTACCTCAATAGTGTTCAAAAGGCATAATGTATATACCAGTTCATGACATCCAGTCTTACAAATTTCAAAACTCCGCCATCTCTCTCCCCACACAGTATTTCTGCAGAAGGCTTCCAATGACTTACTGAAGCCATACCAAGACGAGTTGCTGCACTACACTGCAAAAGAAGCGTATTCCTTCACTTTCGTCACCTTAGTGTAAAGTGAGAGTACCGCATTATGCAGGCAGCCGCCAGCCTAGAGGGTACCGAGGATTTTTATGATCAGTTGAAACATTTTTTTACTGCAAATTTTCACTTCTAGTCCTCCTGCACCAACTCTTGTGATCTACGTACAGAGTAGAATCGTCGCTTCAGCAAAAAGTTCAAAATGGCTCTGAGCACTATGGGACTCAACTTCTGAGGTCATTAGTCCCCTAGAACTTAGAACTACTTAAACCTAACTAACCTAAGGACATCACACACATCCATGCCCGAGGCAGGATTCGAACCTGCGACCGTAGCACAAAGTTGTTGGTTCCGGTAAAATCTGAGGCACAACAATTCATCTCCCAAAAAATCGGTCCTCGCGAGTTGTGTGAACAGATATTCTGTCTTCTCGGCACACAGCATTAGCATTGGGGAACAAAAGTTGTGCTACGCCATGGATGTTATCAGCCAAAGTGATCAAATAAGTCACAGCAGTAATGCGACCTTGCAGAGCAACCATGGAGCCCTTGGAATACCACGGTATGACTGCCCAAAACATCAACAAAATCGCGCCAAGTTTCATTTTGGGACGTAGCTTCGGCGAGAAGTTGGAAACAAGGCTCATCCGTCAAAACGGTTTGCTTCCATTCCTCCACAGTCCAGGTGTTAAGCCTTCGGCACCACGTTTTCCTCTTATGGGCATTTGCATCACTGGCATGTGGTTTTCGAATTACGCCTCATCCTGAGTTTCCCAGTTCTTCTGGTGCTGACAGGGTTCGGAAGTGCGAATTCAGTTTTGCAGGGAGTTCTGCAGCTGTCGTCCTCTTATCTTCGGTCACAGTTCAATAACCTGCCGTCACGATCATTCAACACGCATAATTCTATAGGTCTTATCTTAGAAGCTAGATTAAGGAAAGGCAAACCTACGTTTCTAGCATTTGTAGACTTAGAGAAAGCTTTTGACAATGTTAACTGGAATACTCTCTTTCAAATTCTGAAGGTGGCAGGGGTCAAATACAGGGAGCGAAAGGCTATTTACAATTTGTACATAAACCAAATGGCAGTTATAAGAGTCGAGGGGCATGAAACGGAATCAGTGGTTGGGAAGGGAGTGAGACAGGGTTGTAGCCGATCTCCGATGTTATTCAATCTGTATATCGAGCAAGCAGTGAAGGAAACAAAAGAAAAATTTCGGCGTAGTTATTAAAATTCATGGAGAAGAAATAAAAACTTTGAGGTTCGCCGATGACGTCGTAATTCTGTCAGAGGCAGCAAAGGACTTGGAAGAGCAGTTGAAAGGAATTGACAGTGTCTTGAATGGAGGATATAAGATGAACTTCAACAAAAGCAAAACGAGGATAATGGAATGTAGTCGAATTAAGTCGGATGATGCTGAGGGAATTAAATTAGGAAATGAGACACTTAAAGTAGTAAAGGAGTTTTGCTATTTGGGGAGCAAAATAACTGATGATGGTCGAAGTAAAGAGGATATCAAATGCAGACTGGCAATGGCAAGGAAAGCGTTTCTAAAGAAGAGAAATTTGTTAACATCGAGTATTGATTTAGGTGCCAGGAAGTCGTTTCTGAAAGTATTTGTATGGAGCGTAGCCATGTATGGAAGTGAAACATGGACGATAACTAGTTTGGACAAGAAGAGAATAGAAGCTTTCGAAATGTGGTGCTACACAAGAATGCTGAAGATTAGATGGGTAGAGCATATAACTAATGAGGAGGTACTGAATAGGATTGGGGAGAAGAGAAGTTTGTGGCATAACTTAACTAGATGAAGGGATCGGTTGGTAGGACGTGTTCTGAGGCATCAAGGGATCACCAATTTAGTATTGGAGGGCAGCGTGGAGGGTAAAAATCGTAGAGGGAGACCAAGAGATGAATACACTAAACAGATTCAGAAGGATGTAGGTTGCAGTAGGTACTGGGAGATGAAGAAGCTTGCACAGGATAGAGTAGCATGGAGAGCTGCATCAAACCAGTCTCAGGACTGAAGACCACAACAACAACAATTCTATAGGTAGGATTTGCGATTATATGAGAAGTACAATTTGCATCCATTCCCAACACACCCGCATGTCATTTACATATCTACATATCTGTTGTCCTTCTTCTACATCTTCATATTGAGTATGATGTGGACACTCCCATCTTCTGGAATGACAGCCGTGAGATGCGCGCATACTTTCCTGATTTCACGAACTCGCAGGCACCCAATCGCTCCTCGTCTGGCCTATTAAGTAATCCGGTCATAATCCACACGAACAGTCGGTAACGATTTGAAACAGCAGACGAAACGTAACATTGAACATTCCTGTACTTTGATAGTTCCGTGGAATCTGACCATCAGTGAGTGGCTTTGGCTGAAAATGGCATTTCGAAAAAAAAATTTGTTTTTGCAACTACATGTCTCAGTTCGCCCGGTAAGTGACTTGCTAAAACATACGTGTCGAAGACAAGGAACGGAAATTTTGCAGAAGACAAGTATGAGGAGCGGTTGAGACTTCCAAGAACGAATCTATCTTTTATGGCGGAAAAGGCTATAGGCTATACGCTGCCACGGTGTGCGAGAAATACAAACAACGAGATGTTAGCCATGTCTGGGTCACACGAAAACAATATTTTAATAAACATTCCCTCTCTCTTTCCTTGCCTGTTTCGTTATCTGTCCAGTAACCGGAAGAATTATATCCGACAACCTTACTTCTTCAGAATAGCACGGAATAACTCTATCTTATAAGTGAAGAATACCCCAGCAGAGGGCTAGAAATGTCGATTGCCTAAGAAGTAATTTGAAGAGTAACATACGCAACCTAACAACTTAGAAGATTATACCTTCGAGAACTCACATTGATGGAAAATTGATACTCACAATGGGTATTGTCCACTCCGACACGTCGAAACCTGCCCTGAATTTTTTTATACAGAGAGAAGACACCGAAAGAAACAAAACGTCAAAATTTTAGTTGATAAGACACATTGCAAGCATTCTTTTTAAATATTGAAATTTGCCAAATTCGTAGCTCGCCAGGCAATTGGAGAAATATGTATGCCTACCTCATCCGTAGCAAAAAGCGTATGCGTAACACGGAGGGCATGTATTCTTGGCTGACATCACATCGGTAGACAAATAACACTGCACGACGCGATCGTAATTTGTAAAGCGAATTTCAGTTTCCGTTGACAGTTTCTCTGACAATACTTGTTCACAGTTACTATTCGCTGCAATTAGCAACTCATTTAATATCCATAATAATTGTCAGTTGCCTTTGCAATATCTCCACGTGTTAACAACGGAGCTGAAACTGAATTAATTTGCTTTGTGATTCCTTAGCATATGCTTGCTAATAGCATCCGTCTTTGTGCAAGTTCCGAAGTTCCACATTATTGGGGAAACAAATTAATTTTCCAACGATGCAAAGATGAAGTATGAAAACGTGCTGTGCGATCAAAATCACCTACTTCTCCTGAAGACCTACATATGTTTTATTTATGAGTTATTTTCTTGGTTATTCATTCAGATGATGTCGATATTTCGTTAGAAATTTTGCAAATGTTAGAGGAAACAGGATCTAACTAGGTCGATTCCATGAATTCTCGTTTCTAACGCTGATTGCTGCCCTAATTAAAGTCCAGAACAAAAACAGAATACTCGCCAAGCCCACAGAGAAAGTGTGTAGTAATAGCTTTCAATGAGAAAGAAAAGAGTGTAAATTCGTCAGTTAAACAGTTAAGGAGGGAGAAAATGTTCATACACTAGCAATGTGCAAAGACATTTCCGTTTTATAAAATCTGAACATGCACTGTGTACATGGAAGAAAGAGTTACACGACGTACGAAATATGCGCCAAAATGAAACCAGCAAAATTGTGAAAGGAAACTATTCGAAAGCTTACTAACTGCCCGTGATGGTCAGTACACCGTTACTGAAGGAGATCTATGAGACTGGGCGCTCTGATTTGCAAGTGAAATTAACATTACTGATTTCCAGGTTTTTTGACTTTGTTAAACAAATTCAGGGAATTATGTAGAAGAGGAAGTTGCCAAATTAGAAAGTTTATCTGAAGTAAAAGTGCGGAGGTGATTTCATTAATAGTTGGTAATTCTGTAGAGTAATTCATAGCTGAAGTGAAGACGAAGCTTTCGTTATTTTGTAAAATGCTGCATTTAAAGCCAATCGTTCAGGTATTGTGCGAACTGCACTTTATCATTTAGAGCGAAAACAAGACAGAGGTGCGTGTGCAGTCTGTGAACGCTATGACATATTCGTATACAACAATGCCAGTCGTAAGTATCAGTGAATTACTTTTTCCGCGGCTTTACATTTGTCTTCAGGAACATCAGAGCAAATTAGGACAAAAATTTTTAAAAAAGGAATGTTTACTTGCAAAAATCTTGCAATCGACACAAGAAAATTTAAAAATGGGAGAGAATGATTTTCAGTGAATATCCGAAACGCTCTATTACCATTTGCAGAAAATAATTCATTGCTGCCGAGTGTGGTGGCGCGGTGGACACTGGACTTTCCTCCTGTTACGAGTATATAATGACAAAGAAGAAGGAGAAACATATGCTGATTTACCAAAATCCTTATCAGCCAATTCAGAAATATGGTAAGTGCGAAAAGCAATAATGTCTCCGTCAACAAAACTTTCAAGACCAGGAACATTTGGTACTCCTGTACCACCACGAACAATGGCTACGGTAAACCATCCGTTACCATGACCAAATGAATCGTTTATATCTAAACTAAAATTCAGTCTGCAACTGACGAAAACAGCAGGACCATTCAGAAGAGCTTGTGCTGCGACAGACTTAACTGGAATACGATTCTTCTTGTCTCCAGCTGTTGTAGCAAATTCGATGTTCTCGATGGTCTTGTAGACTGTTTGTTTCTGGACTCGCATTCGACAGGACGACGGTTCAAAACCGCATCCGGCTATCCTGATTTAGGTTTTCCATGATTCCCTTAAATCGCTTTAGACAAACGCCGAGATGGTTCTTTTGAAAGGGTACGGCCGACTTTCTTCTCCATCCTTCCCTAACCCGATGGTACCAATGATCTCACTGTTTGGCCCCCTCCCCAAAATCAATCAACCAATTCATTGTCTTTTTGGAGTCTTGGTCTGAACATAACGACGTATCTGTCTTTAGAGATTGACGAAAAGACTGTTAATATAGTTCGGATTCCACCAGGAACTAATAGTTTGATTCAGTCTTCCAACAAAAACTTTTTTTAACAGTATGAAGCGTTTATGAGAAAATTAACGGGCAATATAATTGCCATTAGCTATTTGTCATTTTGGGTTTATCCGCAGAACAGTATTGTTAAACTTCATTCATGTCTGTGCTATCAGTTTGCATCACCACATCTTAGGAATTTGATCAAGAATGCCTGATACACTGCACAATATTCAGAACAACGGCCATAACCATTTCTTATTCCATTTAAGTTCTGTCTAAATAAAACAAGCAATTACTTTGAAGAGGCTGAGTGCATTAATTTTTGTTTTATCAGGTGTACCTGGGATAAGGAAAATATTTTCGTCAACCAATAGACACTTGGAATTTTTATGACGACTACAGGGAATAAACAACGATCTGTTTCATTGTTAGCAAAATATACATAACTAAAAAATTATCATACGAAATGTGCTATAGGAATTGTTATAAAATATTTAATACTAAAAAATTAAAGTCTCGATTGATGGAAGTCGTCTGTAAGCCTTGATTTTCTTTCCTCTCGTAGTCATTTGTGTAACAAATACATCTGCAACAGCTTAGCTGTCGATATCAGGTGCACGTTATTCAAAAAATTAATGATTTGAGACATGTTCTGTATAGTCTAAGTGCTTAAAATTCCCGCGTGTACACTTTGTACTTCGCGCTACTATGCGCTATGTCCTCTTATTGCGGCTGCGTTTGCTTATTCGAAAAAAATTAATGATTTGAGACATGTTCTGTATAGTCTAAGTGCTTAAAATTCCCGCGTGTACACTTTGTACTTCGCGCTACTATGCGCTATGTCCTCTTATTGCGGCTGCGTTTGCTTATTCGACCACTCGCGTGCAAGACAGAAAGAGCTATACAAACCGCTGTTATAAGCGGTTCTTCGTGCGCCAGATATGAGTAACTTTAACAAGCAACTTTAACATTTTTCTTAAAAATACTTGCAGTGCGCTTTAGCGGCTGAAATTTCAGCAGTGCATTTCTTCCGGTGTATTCTTGCTGTGTGAAAAATTTCGGGGTAGTTTTCGATACGTCGGATTAGACCTTTCCCTTGTCAATACTGTAAAAGAAAATGAAAGCCACCAGTAATAGGACGCACATGAATGGTTTTCACATATCATACAGTTTGGAGATTGTAGATGATTGTAATCATAATGTCATATACCCAAAGACCAACTGTCTAGGGCAATTTCAGTATTGTGAAAGATAGTAATCCGTACGGCTTCCACCTACTGTAATCTCCAAGAGATGTTGCTGGTAAAGCAGACTAGACGACTCACTGTCTCATCTTGTTCCAGTCATAAGAGGATAAGTCTGGTTATTGTGTTGGTTATACGAGTTGGTGTACAGCTGTAACGCAAGAATAAGAGCAAAGGCATTGTCCTGCTGGAAAATCCAGTTCTTTGAGGTTATGGAATAGGCAACAGCAAAAGCAGGACATCATTATCGCTGTAAACTAAACTTTTAAAATCCACTCGCTGATATTTGCAACAATATGATCATTGTAAGCACTGGCTACCTATGCAAATATGCTTGTTGTTGCGTGATATATTCTGGCAGTTACAGCTCTCCTGGTCGAAGCTTCTCTCATCAAGGAAAAAGAATTTTGCATCGTCCACCCCCGACCTTTCCTTACAGGTCGAAAGGGTGTTCCACATTATTAGGCGTGGGCAGCCTTTGGTGACCTGCGGACCAGAGTGACATATTTACTTAAGCCCGCGGCCCGCCTCACGTGATGCGACAGACGCTTTCCTAGTGCGTAAAGTCAAAACTATAGCGTCAGTGACGTTAATGTTTATGGAGTAACGCACCAATATGAATGGCATCCCTTCCTGACTTGCCATGTCAATAAATTATGCCTGAAAAGACGCATTTTTGAGAGTATATTTATTTTATGCCATCGCACCTTCGGATGTTATCCACATTCGTGAACATAGTTTCTTTACTTACGACTTTAAAAACTTCAGTAATGCCATTAGTATAGAAACAACGTACACAACACGTAAATAAATGGGAAAAAACTGAAGAAAGGATCTCTGGGAACTTCAGATGTCAACATGAAAAATAAGCCCCCATAAAAGAAGTTAATTGCAGGAAACTCATTATAAATTACCTTCAGTTTCAACTGTTGCAATGTGCTAATACGACCAAGATGGACAATAGTTAGTTAGTAATGTTAACACGAGCAAGAATAGAAAAACAAAATACGGCAAGGTAGCCAATCACTGTTAAGAAGCTGTTACTAAGAACTTTGCGATTTTTTGCCACAGAAAGGTCATTTTTTGTTTCTTTTAAAAAGTTTCACAATCCAAAACGCTTGAATGTATTGATTGTGTTGTACAGAAGCCAAACTGAAAAAGTGCGAACAACAGAATGGCAAAATCTCAGACCGGTAATACCCGCCATCACACGCTCATTGCTTATTCGTGATACTGAAATACTTTGGTCGGCATCGCTACTGTTCGTCAATATTTCTGGTAATGATAGTACGATAATTGCCCTCAGACGATCACTACATTTGGGTGTATTAACACTAACATTGAACTATAACTCACTTAACACGTTCTTCTCGTTCTCTCTCTTTCTCTTTCTCTCTCTCTCTCTCTCTCTCTCTCTCTCTATATATATATATATATATATATATATATATATATATATATATATATATATATATATATGGTGTTACAAAAAGGTACGGCCAAACTTTCAGGAAATATTCCTCACGTACAAAGAAAGAAAATATGTTATGTGGACATGTGTCCGGAAACGCTTACTTTCCGTGTTAGAGCTCATTTTATTACTTCTCTTCAAATCACATTAATCATGGAATGGAAACACACAGCAACAGAACGTACCAGCGTGACTTAAAACATTTTGTTACAGGAAATGTTCAAAATGTCCTCCGTTAGCGAGGATACATGCTTCCACCCTCTGTCGCATGGAATCCCTAATGCGCTGATGCAGCCCTGGAGAATGGCGTCTTGTATCACAGCCGTCCACAATACGAGCACGAAGAGTCTCTACATTTGGTACCGGGATTGCGTAGACAAGAGCTTTCAAATGCCCCCATAAATGAAAGTCAAGAGGGTTGAGGTCAGGAGAGCGTGGAGGCCATGGAATTGGTCCGCCTCTACCAATCCATCGGTCACCGAATCTGTTGTTGAGAAGCGTACCAACACTTCGACTGAAATGTGCAGGAGCTCCATCGTGCATGAACCACATGTTGTGTCGTACTTGTAAAGGCACATGTTCTAGCAGCACAGGTAGAGTATTCCGTATGAAATGATGATAACGTTCTCCATTGAGTGTAGGTGGAAGAACATGGGGCCCAATCAAGACATCACCAACAATGCCTGCCCAAACGTTCACAGAAAATCTCTGTTGATGACGTGATTGCATTCGGATTCTCGTCAGCCCACACATGTCGATTGTGAAAATTTACAATTTGATCACGTTGGAATGAAGCCTCATCCGTAAAGAGAATATTTGCACTGAAATGAGGATTGACACATTGTTGGATGAACCATTCGCAGAAGTGTACCCGTGGCGGCCAATCAGCTGCTGATAGTGCCTGCACACGCTGTACATGGTACGGAAACAATTGGTTCTCCCGTAGCACTCTCCATACAGTGCCGTGGTCAACGTTACCTTGTACAGCAGCAACTTCTCTGACGCTGACATTAGGGTTATCGTCAACTGCACGAAGAATTGCCTAGTCCACTGCAAGTGTCCTCGTCGTTCTAGGTCTTCCCCAGTCGCGAGTCATAGGCTGGAATGTTCCGTGCTCCCTAAGACGCCGATCAATTGCTTCGAACGTCTTCTTGTCGGGACACCTTCGTTCTGGAAATCTGTCTCGATACAAACGTACCGCGCCACGGCTATTGCCCCTTGCTAATCCATACATCAAATGGGCAATCAGCTGCTGATAGTGCCTGCACACGCTGTACATGGTACGGAAACAATTGGTTCTCCCGTAGCACTCTCCATACAGTGCCGTGGTCAACGTTACCTTGTACAGCAGCAACTTCTCTGACGCTGACATTAGGGTTATCGTCAACTGCACGAAGAATTGCCTAGTCCACTGCAAGTGTCCTCGTCGTTCTAGGTCTTCCCCAGTCGCGAGTCATAGGCTGGAATGTTCCGTGCTCCCTAAGACGCCGATCAATTGCTTCGAACGTCTTCTTGTCGGGACACCTTCGTTCTGGAAATCTGTCTCGATACAAACGTACCGCGCCACGGCTATTGCCCCGTGCTAATCCATACATCAAATGGGCATCTGCCAACTCCGCATTTGTAAACGTTACACTGACTGCAAAACCACGTTCGTAATGAACACTAACTTGTTGATGCTACGTACTGATGTGCTTGATGCTAGTACTGTAGAGCAATGAGTCGCATGTCAACACAAGCACCGAAGTCAACATTACCTTCCTTCAATTGGGCCAACTGGAGGTGAATCGAGGAAGTACAGTACATACTGACGAAACTAAAATGAGCTCTAACATGGAAATTCAGCGTTTCTGGACTTCTTTATTTGTGTGCGAGGAATGTTTCCTGAAAGTTTGGCCGTACCTTTTTGTAACACCCTGTATATATATCCCACGGATCACCAATTGTTGGTAGCAGCTGAAAGGATGATATCAACAGTGGCTCTAATTTGTGGCGGTGTCATTTTCTGATCTGTAGTGGCCGATCGTCTGATCTCGTGGACCAAATGTGAGTCTGTACGCGCTGCCGTTCGGAATGGGAATGGCGTGCGAGTCCACTTCCCTTGGCTCACAGATGCCGACACTGATACACAGCTATCATTTCACATTCTGTGTGTTGAGCAAATTGTCTGAAGGACCACATACTCTACCATATCTGTGCAACACAATCTCGAAAATGTTCAGTTATTTGGCCGAATGTAGTCATCGATACCGTCTTAACATGTCCACAGTGTCTACTAAATACGATGCGGACCTGTCCTCAGAGTTTTAATGTTGACTATGAGTTTCTGTTTCGACCTGAGTACGTAGTCTTAGAATGGCAGTGTTTACTTCTGTCCATCGCTGCCTCATTGAAATTTTCCACGACGTGTCTCTTTATTTTACATTAGTGTTTATGTTTTCTTTTTGCATTTGTTATGAGTAAGAAAATGAATTCTTCCCTCAAATAAGGCCATTATAATATATTTGTTTTTCGTTTCTCCTTTTCTAACAAATAGCATTGTAGAGGACAAGGGGTTATTTTTAAGAAATATGGTGCGTAACCGATGGCCTCAACAGCGGTCTGCACTATTTGAGAGAAGCAGGGGTGGGCTTCGGCATTCGGTTCGACCGATTGGGCGTTCGGTCGCTGTCACGTCGTCGTCACCAGTGACGCCGTCCCCGAGGACCAGCCGGCGGGGGGCGTCGCTCGCTGCTGCACCTGCGACTCCGGCGTCGTCACGAGCCGCCGCGTCTGCGAGCTGGGCCGGGCCTCGTGGCGCTAGCGTCCTACCGCCTGTGCAGCTGCTGACCGAGGGCGGCGTCGCGTTCCCCGGTCTGCGTGCATCAGCCCGTGTCCACCACGACACGAGCGGTGGGGCTGAGCTACCGGGAAATGTATTGGAAGACCAACAATAAAGAGGAAGATTGCTAAAAACAGTCACCTTCTTCTGCCCAGCCACGCCTACAACTACGACCAAGTCACCCACTCCGGTCATCCTATTACAGTATATAAAATTACATGTCTCTCTGTTCTTGGCAACGTTTTAATGAGTTCATATCAACATATCCGTCATAGAAAATCTGTTTTAATTACAACTGAGCAGTCATTCATATTTTTTTGTCAGCCACCTTTTGCCTGTTTGAATTCCATGTCTCTTCTCAGCTTATCCTCTCTTTCCCTACAACGTATCCCCTTCTAAACATTCATGGTGGTGTCTGTTTGTTCTATATATCGTGTCTCCCTACCACTTTCGCGCAACGACGCTCTGAGTGTGTTTTTTAGGGAATTAACTAGTTTGAACCTGGGACCTGTTCCTGGTAAGGAGACGCCAGACCACACATGACATGTAGAATTCAGGAGAGTTCAGTGAGATGTTATAACCAAATACTTAATGATCTCAGCGTCAGCTCCACTGCACTCCCTGTAAAAGAATGTTAATACTAACTAAATTTAGTGGAAAGGGTTCAAGGCTTTCCTATTTTTAGTTAGCTGGTAAAATAACGTCGAAAAAGCAGTTAAGTTTACCATTGGAAATTTTATTCTACTCACAAAACATCATTCATAAATTGCACTATTGATAAAAGGAAATGTTTTAATACAGGATGGTAAAAACCAACTGCGTTCAACAAAAATGTGAACGAATATTCCCTAAATGGGTTTCCAAGTTCTACAATCGATCTAAGGATGACCTATGCCATATCACATCTATAATCTAGGTTTAATTTAAGTTTCACAAAAGAGAAAACTATCAAAATGGTCTACAGTGACCCTCAATTATCTTTAATTACTTATCTAACTTGTAAATTACAGTGGCTGATGTGGCTTCTCAATAACTATATAAAAGAAAAATCATCGCGTTTCAGATCTGTTCTTCAAGTGGAAAATGTGAACACCATGAGTTTTAATTAACGATCGACACTAGTATTACGCAAAAAAGGGTGTAATAGATGAGACTTCTGCAGTTCTGAGTGAAGCTTTATGCGCTTAAAAATGCGGCATCGCGTGCGTTCATTACCTTGTCGGTGTTTAGGCAGCGCCAGGACGACAGCGGCCGGCGCACCAGCCATCCAGCTCGCCGTCTCGGAACTGTTCTCTAACTTCTCCTTACTACAATTTACTGAAGTTGGTTTAAAAAAACTGTCTGGCTATGTTTTCATCTGACCAGTCAGGGTCTCAATGTTAACCTTAAGCTCCGCCTACAAAAATTCTGTCTATCCAATGAGAAACGTTATCCTTTTCGTGGTGGGGCAATGTTTTTTTTAAAGTTTGCAACGTAACAGAGACGCTAAGAAGTCTCACGCTAAAACCTGCAGCTGGTGTGGTCCTTTTAGCGTTATCGTGAGATCTATACTGATCTTCTGGAGGGCTCTATCTTTTAACATGGGCTGGAGGATTGTCCTAATGTAACAGACACGCGAAAAAGTCTCACGCTAAAACTTGCGGGTGGTAGTGGCCCTTTTTGTGTTATCGTAAGATCTATACTGCTTTTCTGGAGGGCTCTAGCTTTTAACATGGGCTGGGGGTTGTCCTTGACGTACCTGAGACGCGAAACAGTCTCACGCTAAAACGTGCGCGTTGTGTAGTCGTACAGGTAGGCTCGCGGCGTGGGTGCCCAGCCCCTCCCTTATCGTAGGGCCTTCTAGCTTAACACGGTTCTGCTCTCGGCTTCTGTCCTCGTTTCTCCCCTCGGAACTGCGTCTGCCTCACGGTGGGAAGGTACGACATGCATTTAGGCATTCTTGTGTTAGTCTGTGGTATTCCATTTGCTCACTCATTACTCGTATTACTTTGGTTAATTTAAAGCCACGATTTATTCGGAGCTATGTGACATACTAGTAGATTTGCTTATTATGTCAGGGTTTTCATGGAAGGTGTTGGATTTGCCTGACACCTTACACCCTTTATTGCTCTTTTCGGTCCTATGTGATCCTGGTCTTCTTAGTGCATTTCCCACTTATCACCTCGACAATCTTCCATAATGTTTCCTCATTTTGTACGAGGGCGTGCTGAAAAGTAGTGCCTCAGAATTTTTATGTGAAAACTCTTAAAGAGCTTCTTTCAAAGAAAGCATGGGTTGTTAACATTCTGTATCTTTATTCTGCATGTCTACACATTAGCCGCACTCTGCCGATAGAGGGCTTAGAACTGTAGCGTATAACAAGGCAGTGTGTAACGTAACTATCTATGTTGTTGCGTGAGAAACAGCGTGCTGTAATCGAGTTTCGAATTCGAAGAGTTGGTCCATAGGTGGATCACCCTCTCTCTCACCATGACAATACCAGACCACACGATTGTGATTCCTTTAATAAAGTAGAACATTCTATGGCATCAACAGACTATCTCACGTTGGGACAATTATATTCGTCGCCAGGATGACTCTGTTAAGAAATAAACATGTAGACATGAAGAATAAAAATGGAGAATGTTAATAACATTCGTTTTATTCAAAAGCTGTAAGAGTTTTCACACATAGAACTGGGAGGTATTACTTTCTAGAACTCCCTCGTACTTTGTGTGTGGATTTAAATGTATTCCATTGAGTTTAACATCACATAAACGACCGATGTAGCCACGACAAACGTGCGTATTTCTGTAGAACGCACGCGGAAGGAGTCTCCATATGATCACATTCACATCTGTATACACATATCTTTGCGTTTTGCCAACTTACTACGTTTCCTCTTATATTATTATTTCTCACAATTGGACAGCTCGAGTCTTCGTCACAGCCTGTTAAATCCGTGCAGCGCGGTGGAAATCAAATACGGATCTTCTATTTGATATGAGTGGCGACAACAATAGTATTGGGTATATGGCAGATTAGCAATTCTTGCAATTCATGTATCACTTCGGATCACCTTCCATTGTCACTTACATGAACTTGAGCGAAGGTTTCGTTGTATATGACATTTTTACTGCATATGTTTCGGTCGGAACAGTTGTGCACAGCATTTTTAGCCTTGTTGTAGCCTTATTACAATTAGACAAGATTTTTTTATGTTTCACGGGCATAAATTGCAGTTTCATCAATATCTTGTTCAATGTTCTGTAGTCATTTGCCGACGTTATCTATCCGTAGCTGACTAAAAATATTGGCACTGTTTTACTTGTGTAATAAATTGAGAACTCCGCACCTAAAGCGAAACAGAAATCGTAGACGCAAATTTCTTGGCATAATTATAATTTAGACGCAAAATTTTCTGGCATAAATTATAATTCAAGAAGAACACTTTTAATACAGGAGCATAAAAGGTTATAGTTCCAAGAGAAATGCAGCTTCAGCGTTTTTATGTGTGGCTTTTTAATATTCTTCCGGCTTTAATGTCCCGTTCGTCGAATTTATACAAGAACTTTGGAAACCTTTTACCTCACTTCAATGAGCGTAATATAATTAAACGTTTCTTTAAAAAATTTTAATCACAGTGTTTACCTTAGAAGTTTCAAAACTACCCCCTCCCCGTCAAATTTTGTGGTAACATTCAGTAATTCGTTATACCTTTCCATTATAGACTGTAGTGCATATTCCCCTTTCTCTCTCTCTATCACTCTCTCTCTCTCTCTCTCTCTCTCTCTCTCTCTCTCTCTCACTCACTCTCTCCCCTCTCTCTTCCTCTTTCTCTCTCTCTCTCACACACACATACACACACGCACACACGTTTTGAAAGTATGATATTCCTGCGTCCCAGACGTCGGTAGTTCACTATGTCTTTCGTAACATCTTTACCTCTTGCAACTTGCGAAAGTTCCTTTTCTAGCGTACTTACAGAGAAGTAGGTTCGAGAAGGAATTTCCGTGTCCATCGTTGTAAGTTGTTGTCAAGTCTGAATGCATCGTAAATTTCGTGGCGGTGCCACAACGCAGTAGCAAAAAACCGTAGGAGGAAGTTCAAGACCCTTCACGACTCCCAACACTTAATTAGTGGGACTTAGCCCCTTTATTGAGTTTAATTTGTCTTTCCAAGCTCGTAATTGTTGCTGGAAGGCGCTTCTTCACTGCCGCTGCTGTCTCACTTTTGGCAAAGAACAATGTCTGTAATAAACGGTCTGGACGCTGTAACTGTATTCCCTTCTTAGTAACGCCGCTTTGTTGAATTTCATCTAATAAAAGTGTACAAGCGAAATAGGACGCGTTCGTTTTGTAAATGCAGTGCGTCCCCTGGGATGTAGCTCGATCTAAGAACGCAGAAAAATACCTAAAACTTAAAATTTTGAAATAATATTCGATTAACTAGATTAAAACGTCTGAGTTAAACTGGTTGTGTACTTTTAATTTGCTTTCAGATTGGTAGTGCGGTAACCACTTACGCTTTACTTCCTTGTATCGTTCAGAACTTTCTGTATGTCGCCTCCTGCGATCCGGCACAGAAACGCAGTGATTTTAAACTTTTGGCGACGCGGAAATTAACTGCCACAATTATGGTGAAACATGTCACACAGTAAAACACGGCTGAAGATCCAGAAACAGTACCTGGACTTTACGTCCAATATCCAGATTTCCTTTATCACTCACCTTAAACTTTGAGGTTCTGAACTCTCATGTGTAAAGGTTTTCCCATTATTGGAATAGCATCTCTGCAAGGAATGGTGGCTGAGGACATACATGGAGCCTGCAATGTCTATTTTTGTAGTTTATTGTCAGTCAAGGCAGCAGAATACTGCGACCTCGTATGGGACAAAGACTAACGTGATAAACTACACTCATGCTCATAAATTAAGGATAATTGCAGAATATGGTACCATACAACATGACACTACACAAAACTGGCGCTAATAGCATAGGCACATACGGAACGCACACGACACAGATCTGTAAGTCCACGGTATTGGTGATAAGTTGAGAAAAATGTCCCGAAACATATGTGCTACAAAACGCCACTGTTTCGTGCGCATGTACCCCGACATCAATACGGGATATGATCATCATGCACACGTACACAGGCCGAACAACGGGTTGGCATACTCTGGATCAGATGGTCGAGCAGCTGCTGGGTTATAGCCTCCCATTCTTGCACCAGTGCCTGTCGGGTTCAGCGATACGTCGACCGATAGCATCCCAGACGAACTCGATGGAGTTTAGGTCTGGAGAACAGGCAGGCCACTCCATTCGCCTGATATCTTCTGTTTCAAAGTACTGCTCCACGATGGCAGCTCGGTGGGGCCGTCCGTTATCATCCTCAGGAGGAAGGTGGGACCCACTGCACCCCTGAAAAGGCGGACATACTGGTTCAAAATGACGTCCCGATACACCTACCCTGTTACAGTTCCTCTCTCAAAGACATGCAGGGGTGTACGTGCACCAATCATAATTCCACTCCACATCATCAAACCGCAACCTCCATACAAGTCCCTTTCAAGGACATCAACGGTTTGGTGTCTGGTTTCTGGTTCACGCCAGATGAAAACCCGGCGAGAATCACTGTTCAGACTATACCTGGACTGCTCCGTGAACATAACCTGGGACCACTGTTCCAATCACCATGTACTGTGTTCTTGACACCAGGCTTTACGGGCTCTCCTGTGACCAGGGGTCACTGGAATGCACCTTGCAGGTCTCTGTGCGAATAAACCATGACTGTTCAGTCGTCTGTAGACTGTGTGTCTGGAGACAACTGTTCCACTGGCTACGGTAAGGTCCCGAGCAAGGCTACCTGTAGTACTCCGTCGCCGTCTGCGGGCATTGATGGTGAGATATCAGGTTTCTTGTGGTGTTGTACACTGTGGACGTCCCGTACTGTAGCGCCTGGACACGTTTCCTGTCTGCTGGAATCGTTCCCATATTCTTGAGATCACACTTTGTGGCACACGGAGGGCCCGTACTACGACCTGCTGTGTTTGACCAGCCTCCAGTTGCCCTATTATTCTACCCCTCATAACGTCATCAATATGTGTTCTTTGAGCCATTTTCAACACACAGTCACCGTTAGAAGGTCTGAAAACGTCTGCACAATTACTCGCTGCACCATACTCTGAAATGCACCAACACACCTCTGCCTATGTGGACTGCTGCCAGCGCCACCGTGCGACGAGCGCAGGTCAATTGCACCGCATAGTCATACCCCGAGGTGATTTAAACCCGCAAACTGCCCACCAGAGTGTTATTTCACCATGTATCAGCATTATCAAATTGGCTCTGAGCACTATGGGACTTAACTTCTGAGCTCACCAGTTCCCTAGAACTTAGAACTACTTGAACCTAACTAACCTAAGGACATCACAGACATCCATGCCCGAGGCAGGATTCGAACGTGCGACCGCAGCGGTCACGCGGTTCCAGACTCAAGCGCCTAGAACCGCTTGGCCACTCCGGCCGTCTCAGCATTATCCTTAACTTATTAGCATGAGTGTACTTAGCTCCAGATAAAGTGAACTCACAAGACCGTTAAGCAGTAGAGTCTCGCCAATTGCGTCCATAAAGATTTAAGTCACAAGGCCGTAGTTCCCGAAGAGAGTCGAGGTCAAGAGTTATCAAATTTAATTTTTTACTTGAATAATTAAAAGTGTTTAATAAAACTGAAGATTAAATTTCCTTTGTGCGATAATTACATGGTAATATAATAATATAGGAAAAATAATGGAATATACGGCTATTAAATATAGTTCCAAGACCCTAGTTCTGACCAAGATTTCGGGAGGTAATACTTCGTTGTAAGGCAAATGCAGAAACTGAGAATCCTCTTCCAAATACAGTGAAAAATACTTAATGTGAAACTGAGGGGACTGAAACTATTTTTTCGCGTATTCGATCCCTTAAAATTTTATTACAGGACGGTGATACCATTTCCTGCACGTTCATTCCAAAACAAAAAACGACGTACCCCGAAGGAATTATACGAATAGGACGGAAGGCGGTAAATATGTACAGACAAAGAAATGATTACGATATCAGAAGAATTATATTATTTATTCAAGGGAAAGATCATCACAAAAAGAGCAAGTCAGTAACGCGTTTGTCCGCCTCTGGGACTTATGCAGGCAGTTATTCGGCTTGGAACTGGTTGACAGAGTTGTTCGATATCCTCCTGAGGGATACCGTGCCAAATTCTGCTCAATCGGGGAGTTAGATCGTCAAAATGTCGAGCTGACTGGAGAGCCCTGCCCACAATGCTCCAGAAGTTCTCATCAATTGGAGAGAGATGCGGTGACCTTGCTGGCCAAGGTAGAGCTCGGCAAGCACGGAGACAAGCAGTAGAAAATCTCGTCGTGTATGGGCGGGCGCTATATGCTAATGAAATGCAAGCCCAGAATGGCTGGCCATGAAGGGCAACAAAACGGGGCGTAGAATACCGTCGACGTACCGCTGTGCTATAAGGGTGCCGCTGATGACATCCAGAGGGGTCCTGCTATGAAATAAAATGGCGCTCCAGACCATCACTTCTGCTTGTCCGACAGTACAGCGGGCGACAGTCAGGCTGGTAAGGTACTGCTGTTCGGGGAGTCTCCAGAGAAGTCTTCAATGGTCACTGGAGCTCAGTTCGAAGCGGGACTCCTCACTGAAGGTAATTCTACTCTAGCCAATGAGATTCCAGGTCGAATGTGCCCGACAACACTGCTAACGGGCTTGATGGTGTATAGAGGTCAATGGCAGTCGGCGCAAGGGGCGCCTTGAGCTCACCCTCCTTTCGGTGAGCCGCCTGTTAATGGCCACTGTGGTCACTGGAGGACCAGCTGCACGTCGGATCGATGGTAATGATGAATCATGGGCTCTGAATGCCTCTCGGGCGATTGCTCGGTCATCACGGCCTGTCTTCTCTCTAGGCCGACCGCTTCCTTCTTGACGCTGTGTTCGGACATGATCCGCCCTTTTGTGCCAACATCTTTGAATAATGGGCATCGTTCCTGTTCAAATGTCGAACAATTTGCCGATTACTCCAACCGGCTTTTTTGAGCCCAACTACTCGTCATCTCTCAAATGCGAACGTCTGCGTATACTGGTCACACGCCTGGCTGATACAGATAGTTCCTGTGCAGCTGAGTACACCGAATGAAATTCGCAAAGATTTTGTGCCCTGGTACAGACATGTCAACTGTTTACCGTCTTTGCCAGATGCGCGACGAAACTGGGCTGCAGCGTCACACATTCATCCATCGGCCCCCAAAGTTAACGAACTTGCAAATTCCGTTGATACCTGTGTGAATATCAATTTGCGACAAGTTTGCGTAACTCCTTCGTGGTGCGTCGCTTTTTTTTTTGTCTTAGAGGGCATTTACTTTTGTATGTAGGTTTTGATTCAAAATGCGTTATTTTTTGCTGCGTCATTTACGGCATTAAATTTTCGATGAATTGTTCAATATCTTAAGATTAAGGTTGTTCACTATGGATATCTTATAAACAGTGACTATTAATTGAATATAAATACATGAAACTGTAACCAGCCACTTTTTTTAATAGTATACAGGGTGGTCCATTGATAGTGACCGGGCCAAATATCTCACGAAATAAGCATCAAACGAAAAACTTGAAGAGAGAAACCTGATTGCGCTATGGTTGGCCCGCTAGATGGCGCTGCCATAGGTCAAACGGATATCAACAGCGTTTTTTTTTTAATATTTGGAACCCACATTTGTTATTACATATTCGTGTAGTACGTAAAGAAATGCAAATGTTCTAGTTGGACCACTTTTTTCGCTTTGTGATAGATGGCGCTGTAATAGTCACAAACATATAAGTACGTCGTATAACGTAACATTCCGCCAGTGCGGATGGTATTTGCTTCGTGATACATTACCCGTATTAAAATGGACCGTTTACCAATTGCAGAAAAGGTCGATATCGTGTTGATGTATGGCTATTGTGATCAAAATGCCCAACGCGCATGTGCTATGTATGCTGCTCGGTATCCAAGTGTCCCGACCGTTCGCCGGATAGTTACGTTATTTAAGGAAACAGGAAGTGTTTAGCCACATGTGAAATGTCAACCACGACCTGCAACAAATGATGATGCCCAAGCAAGTGTTTTAACTGCTATCGCGGCTAATCCGCACATCAGTAGCAAACAAATTGCGCGAGAATCGGGAATCTCTAAACGTCGGTGTTGAGCCGGTACATCAACATAGATTGCACCCGCACCATATTTCTATACACTAGGAATTGCATGGCGACGACTTTGAACGTCGTGTACAGTTCTACCACTGGGCACCAGAGAAATTAAGGGACGACGACAGATTTTTTGCACGAGTTCTATTTAGCGACGTATCGTCATTCACCAACAGCAGTAACGTAAACTGGCATTCACGATGGCTGCGACAAGTGGAATATCAGCGAACTTGGCGGGTTAATGTATGGTGCGGCATTATAGGAGGAAGGATAATCTAAATGGTGCAATGTATGCTGATTTCCTACGTAATGTTCTACCGATGTTACTATAAGATGTTCCACTGCATGACAGAATGGCGATGTACTTCCAATATGATGGATGTCAGGCACATAGCTCGCGTGCGGTTAAAGCGGTACAATAGCATATATCATAACAGGTGGATTGGTCGTCGAAGCACCATACCATGGCCCGCATGTTCACCGGATTGACGTCCCCGGATTTCTTTCTGTGGGGAAAGTTGAAGGATATTTGCTGTCGTGATCCACCGACAACGCCTGACAACATGCGTAAGCGCATTGTCAATGCATGTGCGAACATTACGGAAGGCGAACTACTCGCTGTTGAGAGGAATGCCGTTACACGTGTTGCCAGATGCGTTGAGGTTGACGGACACCATTTTGAACATTTATTGCATTAATGTGGTATTTACAGGTAATCACGCTGTAACAGCATGCGTTCTCAGAAATGATAAGTTCACAAAGGTACATGTATAACATTGAAACAACTGAAATAAAATGTTCAAACGTACCTACATTCTGTATTTTAATTTAAAAAACCTACCTGTTACCAACTGTTCGTCTAAAATTGTGAGCCAGATGTTTATGACTATTACAGGGCCATCTATCACAAAGTGAAAAAAGTGGTTCAACTAAAACATTCATATTTCTTTACGTACTACACGAATATATAATAAAAATGGCGGTTCCTTTTTAAAAAAAACGCAGTTGATATCCGTTTGACCTATGGTAGCGCCATCTAGCGGGCCAACCGTAGCGCCATCTGGTTTCTCCCTTCAAGCTAGACAAGTTTCGTTCTTTGCAGTATTCTCGTTTGACGCTTATTTCATTAGATATTTGGCCCTGTCACGATCAATGGACCACCCTGTATATTATTCCATGAACCGATTTTCGAACCTTTTCAGGTTCATCTTCAGATGCTTTTCTGGAAGTTACAGCACTATTTCTATCATAATGCTGGGCGCTGGGTCTATGACATAAAGATGGAACACGCTTTAATGTATCGCCATGACTATTGTTTATCTGTCGACATGTATGCAAATTTTGTTCTTTACTTACTACGACAGTATGGACGGCTTTTTTCGTTAGTGTCCATCAGTCTCCTTCCATTCTGATGGCCAGTTGGTATATCATTTCACACTCATTTAGACAATCTGTATTCATTTACATTGTGACAGCGAAACTTTGCCAGCGCCCAGCATGTGCTATACAACTGTTGCTTCTAGCAAATATCTTGACAAAGAGGTATGGCACACGCCTACTTCGCTCAGAGATATAATTTGTTCTTGTTTACATTTATTTAAGTCGACATCAGGGCAAATATTTCAATAAGACTGGCAATAACATGACAGCACGAAATAAAACAAATTAATAAATGAATTACTACAAGAACAAACTACAAGTTGTCTCCTGTCTTATTTCTATTCGTATATTAACGTATAATACAGTCAGTTTATGAGCAAATATTTTTATCAAGATTGGCATTCCTGGACATTCACGTTAATTTTTTTCTATTTCTTTCCTTAAATAATAAATAATTAGCAATTAAAAAAGTTTACTAAATGTATATCATTGATGTTTTGAAGGCTAAGCCGAGTCATTAAAGTTACATATTTAGTTCTAAGGGCATTTCAATTCATAGAACACTTAAATGTCTTGAATTTCTCGAGAAATTGCGCTTAAACAGTATATTATTTAAAAAATCATATAAATTCGTAGGAGAAATTTGGAGAATTTTTTATTTTTGCATCTGTCTCTAAAGACTGTACCAATCATGACTACACTTCAAAGTTGGCTGGGCAGTGCTGGGCACACGTCCAAAATTGCTATTGAAAATAACAGACAAAATAAAAAGCAGTTTAGTAAAACTTTAATTGTTGATATTAGGAAATTTAAGTAACTGGAGTAACCCATGTTTTAAATATAAGCTAGTATAATTACTTAACATTTAATACTGTTTCAGTTTCAATAACACGTTTAGTGTGGCCACAAAAAAATTAGATTCAAGTTAATAACGTAATGGATAAACGCGCCACCCGCCAAAAAAAGCACAACTAAAACTGAAGCTAGGACCTTCCAGAAACTTTGGTTTTTAGTCCACCGGTTAGTCAGCTAACAAAAATATAGATGTTAGAATCTTTGGGAAGATTCCAGTTTTTTTTTTTTTTTTTTTTTTTTCATTTTGGCCAAGATTTCGGGTCTAACACTCCACTGTGCGGTGGGAGACAGATCGTTATAGGGTAATGGCGATAGTAAAAAGGACAACGCTCAGAACAGAACCCTGAGGCATACCGTTTTCCTGGATAAAAGTGTCCGACAAGGCAGAACCCACACGTAGCTTGAAAAGTCGGTCTTTTAAAAATTCCTGAAGGGAACGGGGCATGCGGTCACAGAAGCCCCACGTATAGAGAGTATGGAGGATACCAGTCCTCCAGCAGGTGTTGTAGGCTTCCTCCAAATCCAAAAACACGGTCACAGTCTGGGTTTCCTCAGAAAACCATTCATGACATGGGTGAACAAAGTGACGAAATGGTCAACTGCAGAACGGCGCGCTCGAAATCCACACTGTGTAGTGGTTAGTAAATTGTGGGCATGAATCATACGTTCCATATCTTGCAAACACATCTGGTGATAGAAATGGGGTGATAGCTACAGTTAGAAGGAAGATGTTTGTCCTTACCGAGCTTAAGTATAGGTAGGACAGTGGCTCCAAGCCACCGTCTGGGAAGCGTGCCCTCTGCCCAGATGCGGTAGTACGTATTAAGCAGAAAGGGCTTGCCCACAAGAGAAAGCTGCTGCAAAATCTGAATGTGAACGACGTCTGTCCCTGGGGCGTGGGATCGGGATGAAGTGAGAGCATCATCGAGCTCCCCCATAGTAAAAATTCTCACGATTCTAAGAAAAAGGGGTATCGCCCGAGCCTCCTCCGCTCGTTTCCGATGGAGGAAGGCAGGATGGTAGTGAGAGGAGATCGAAATCTCCGCAAAATGGCGGCCCATTGTGTTGGAGATAGCAACAGGGTCCACGATGATATCCGTCTGCTACGGTCAGGCCGGAAACTGGGGACTGGATATTGGTCCCAGAGAGCCGTCGGAGGTTGGCCCACATGACGGAAGAGGGAATGGAACTGTTAAAAGAACTACTGAATGAAATCCAGCTAGCTTGTTTGCTATCCCGAAGAACGCGACGACACTGTGCACGCATCTGCTTATAATGATTGCAGTAGGATGACGTTTAAAAACGCGGAGAGCACGTCTCCGTGTGCGAATTGCGTCGCCTAGTGCCTCAGTCCACCAAGGGGCCAGGACACTGCGTGGTAAAGAGGAAGCGCGAGGAATGGAACGTTCTACGGCGATAAGGATAACGTTTTAAAGATATTCCAGCTGGTCATCACAACTGGAGAAATGTTGTTCTTCGAAGATCGCCAGGGAGAAGTAAAGCCCCCAGTCGGCCTTAGTAAGTTGCCATTTGGGTGTGTGCGTAGGCGGGGTCGGAGTCAGCAAACGGGTAGCACACGGGAAATGGCGTCTCGAGTATGTGTTAGACAGAACGGACCACTCGAGACGATGGGCAAACTGCGCAGTGCACAGGGTTAGGTCCAAACTGGGAATAGGTATGCGTGGAGTCTAAAAGGAACATGGATGCTCCTGTGTTAAGGAAGAAGAGGTAATTTTCATGGTATTTCAAATGTAGTTGATTTCACTGGCAATATCGTCGATGTTGTCGTCATCTACACAGATGCGATCTTTTGAATTCTGAATGATCTCCAAAATGTCTTCATCTGTAATAATTAGTACTGTACACACATTATCATGGACTGTAGCAAATTCATCTTGCGATGCTATTCGACAGCCGGCGCTTCAGTCCGGAACCCGCGACTGCTACGGTCGCAGATTCGAATCCTGCCTTGGGCATGGATGCGTGTGATGTCCTTAGGTTAGTTAGGTTTAAGTAGTTCTAAGGGGACTGATGACCTCAGATGTTAAGTGCCATAGCGCTCAGAGCCATTTGAACCATTTGCTATTCGACAGGCTAATAAATGTACAACCTTTTGTTAAATGTTGCCTTAGTTTCAGTACCAGTGTTTCATGAGGTACCAAATAACAAAATGGTTCAAATGGTTCTGAGCACTGTGGCATTTAACATCTGAGGTCATCAGTCCCCTAGAACGTAGCCTAAAGTCATCACACATATTCATGCCCGAGGCAGGATTCGAACCTGCGTCCGTAGCGGTCGCGCGGTTCCAGACTGAAGCGCCTAGAACCGCTCTGCCACACAAGCCGGCATCAGATAACAGATAGTATGGAGAAAATAATTTTCAGTCATGTTCGGAGTCATGAAATTCCATGCAGATTTCAACAGTTTTGATGCAGAAACCTTCTTTTGTCTATACTATGAGTAAATTGCCTTCTACAGTTAAATTTAACGTTTTCTATAACGCTGTGATACGTCGATCGTAAAACCCGTTTTGAGTTCTGACGCAATACCACATGCTTCGTAGTTTTTATTTAATATCGGAGTGTACGGGACAGATATTTATAATGCAACATTGCGCTTTTATTGTAAAAACCGCCAAATTAAGAACGGTAGTTGAACACAAATGGCCACCATCTGCGCTTATTTATTAGCCATATATTAGACTGGTTACGTTCTTACATTTTTAAAACACTCTAGTTTGAACTGTTGCCAGAGACAAAAAAGGTTAGTTCCTCAGATTCATCTGTATCGTGCACTACCAATACCTTAATTGTTTCCATAAAGATTTTCCTCCTTTAACATGACTATTGATTAAACAATAAAGTCTTCTGGGAGAAAATAAGGCAGTTTTTCTGCGCTTTAGACGTCGTTCACGTCTTATTATTTGAATACTAAAGACAACTGCCCATCGAGTATCATGTTGGTCACCCACTGTCGCGTTCATTGGTGACAGCGCAGCACTAATTTATAATTACGTTGAAATTTAATACACGCGTACTGTTTTAAAGCTCCGGTGCCGACTTGTTCCAGCGAGTTCAAAAGCAGTTCCCTGGGAGGTGCTGGAAGACCGCTCCAGCGCGTTCTGACCGAAATTAAGGCCTGACCACTTTATCAAGAAGTGAAACACGGCAAGAAATAAAGAAATTAAAAAATAACAAGGCTTGTGATGAAGACAAAATATCGCTGAGCTATTAAAAATGGAGGACTGAAATAAGAATTAGAACTAGAGCCTTTAATATAAACAACTTGGAAGACAGATAACATACCTGCCGCCTGGAAAACCGCAATTATATGTCCCATATTTAAGAAGAATGATTCCTCTGAATGCGGTAACTGCAAAGGAAATGCTTTATTTGATGTCACTTACAAAATCACATCTATTTGTCTACTAAACAGACTGATCCCCAAACCTGAAGAACCAGTAGAGTACTACCAATGCGGTTTTTCGCGGAAGCAGGTTCACATTAGATCATTTATTCACTCCAAAACAAGAAAATAACTGTTAAGGCATGGGAATTCAATGTAGATATCCTAAACACGAGGGGCGTTCAATAATGTAACACGCTTTTTTTCTGAAAGCACGTTGTTTTACTCAGGATTCCGATAGACCATAATATTCCCCGCTCTTTTGGCTAAAAAACTTTATTTTTCAACATAATCTCCGTTCAATGTGG
This sequence comes from Schistocerca gregaria, assembly GCF_023897955.1. NCBI lineage: Eukaryota > Metazoa > Arthropoda > Insecta > Orthoptera > Acrididae > Schistocerca > Schistocerca gregaria. The sequence goes on from NC_064922.1 coordinate 429,663,971, forward strand.
CTGTATGCCCGCATGGTACCACTCCATTGGTCGACGTCGGAGCCAACGTTTTGCTGCGTCAATAACTTCCCCCTTAATCCACGTTCTGCTTCCTGTGGAGTGCATCCTTCATTACGCCAAACAGATGCCGTTGTTTGGATGAGGAAAAACAGTCCAATGGAGTTTTGTAAGCTGCTCTCAAGTGTGCAGACTTGTGGGAGGTCCTGACTGGTCATGGAGAAGGAGAAGTTCGTTTGCATTTTTGTAGCGACGAACACGCTCAAGTCGGTTCTTCATTTTCCTGAGGGTATCACAATACACTTCCAAGTTGATAGTTGCGGCATTAGAATGGATATCAAACAGAATAACCTCTTCAGAGTCTCAGAAGAGCGTCAGCACTACCATCAGAGACGGCCATTTGTTTAGCGGGGTATTTAATACTGAACCGTCGATCACCTCGAATGACAGTGTCCGCACATTCCACGGTTACAGGTTTCACGGCTGCACGCGGCCAGCCAGCGCGCGAGACATCGGACATGTTTGCTCGAGCTTGTTCGGATGATGACGGACGACTCGCCCAACGACACACTGTGCCTTTGTTCACTGCCAGGCCGCCGTAATCATTCTGCAAGCGCCAGGGAATATCTGCGATGCGCTGCGTTTCCACTAAGAGAAACTCAGTGACAGCTCTATGCTTGGAACGCACCTTTGTTCCAAATGTCATTTTGAAGGCTACGTAAAGCGCCGCCACCTATCGGAACTTCATGAAACTATAGGGGCTCAAGCGGACGTATTCACGTCGCCCCTCAACAAATTCTGCATTTTCTCAACGGAAATTGGCCGATAAAAAAAATGCATGCCATTGCTTACTGAACGCACCTTTTATGATTAAGGAATTTGAAATACCCTCAAAGTTAATCAGATTTGTTAAAGTGTGTGCATTATGTCGTATAGTGTCACCTGTAAGAGAAACCGAAAAATTGTAGTTGTACACTGGACAGAGACAAAAGGCCGCCATTTAACCTCGGCTTAGAGAAGATCGATAGAGTGTTTACTGAAATTAATCCAGAAAGGATCCAGTTGCATGGATGAACATAACTAGACATGCCTATGCAGATGATGTAGCATTAGTAAGCAGTTCCCAAACAGAATTCATCATAATGATGTAAAATTATCACAGAAAAGCTGGCAAAACGGGATTACGTGTGAACAAAGCGAAGACAGAATATCTAGCCATAAGCAAGAAAGTCCAAAGTGATGCACCTCTGACTGAGGATGGAGTGACGTTCAAGAAAGTTGACTGCTTCAGGTACTTGTGTACTTACGGAATCTTTTAAGCAAAAACAACAGAACAGACACAGGAATAGATGCCCATCTAGCAACAATTAACAAAACATTTTGTGCTTGTATCAGTATCTTAAGGATAGGATTACTCAGAATTTATTTCAAAATTCGCTTATAGCCATTAACTATTGTACTGGTAACACTATAAGGCTGCGAAGCATTAATTTTTAAAAAGCAGTAAAACTGTGAATATTTGAAAATAAAATACTAAGGAAAATGTTTGGACATGCAGTTGATGAAAATAACATGCAATCGGGGATGAGAGAAAATGAAGAACTGCACGAGCTGTAGACACAGTATAACATCGTCGAAATGCTACAGAACAGAAGTTTGAACCTGTGAGGTCGCCTAGCAAGAATGACGGAGAGTACCTAAGATTGCATTCTGCAGAACAATAGATGGAACGAGAGGAAGGAGAAGACTCAGACTTAAGTGGTGAGCTAACGTCCAAAAGGACAATGGGTGAAACAGTGTATTCGACAGGAAGAAATGGAAGAGTCTCCCAGAGTAGGTGTATAGTTGACAAGGTCCCAGTTCCATTCCCCTCCCATGCGCGGGTCTACGCTCATCTCATCTCTTTGCATTCATATGCACCACAAATTTTGCCACGAGTGTCAAAAATTATGTGATTTTTTGCCACTAAAACACGAGTTACCAAATGTATTTTTAATTTGGGGCAATTTTCAGTAGTTACGCTTATTTTGAACACTATCCATAGCGAGATTCATTGCAGCATTTGGCATCGTTTGCATGTAACGAGGTAAGGAAAGTATACAAACGGAGCAGAGACAAATGGAGAATCATTCTAGCAATGAAATGTGCTACAAATGGGGAAATCAACTGACATAAGTGACTCTGACGAAAGATCGTCGGCTTTTCGCTTACTCCTGTCGTGCTTGCCTACGGAAAGTAGTTGGAGGACGATGAAATCACGAGTAGTAGGCGACGATGTGTTGGACGTCCACACCTCGCCAAATAACGTGGAAGTCAGGAGCTTGTGGCACTGTAACGCAGGACATGCGGCCATCTGTGACTGATTTGACGACAGAGTCCTATTCTGGCACAGGTACAATTTTTTCAGTGCCCATTGTTGAACATGAGGTTCAGCCACAAATGCCCCTACACGTTCCAGTGTTGACCCAATGGCAACGTCAGTTATGATCGCAGTGAGCACATGATCTTTGAGATTGGATCGTGGATCATTGGAAACGTGTCATCTGGTCAGATAACTCACTTTTCTTGTTATACCAGGTCGGTGGTCGCGTCTAGATTCAATGTCAGACAAAGAACTCCTCGAAACATGCACCACAGGCCAGTGACAGCAGTATTATTCTTTGGGGGACATTGACCTGTGCTTCCATGGGACCTTTGATAGTAGCTGAAGGCGCTATGACAGCAGTGGACTGCATGAACACTATTACAGACACCTGTATCCCTCTGTACACAGTGTCTTCCCCGTCGCCAATGGTATCTTCCAGCAGGATAAGTGTCATGTCAGTCGTGCAGTTGTGCTACAGTCGTTCGAGGTGCATGATAATGAACTCGCATTAATGTCTTGGTCACCAAATTTGCCTGATCTATGCTAAATGAAACACATCTGGGACACTACTGGGTATCAATATGACCTGTGCATAAACATCTGATGACAGATACCTCTGGAAACATATAAAGGACATCTCAAATCCATGCCAAGTTGCTGCGCTGTGTTCCAAAGATGGACCGTCATGCTATTAAACAGGTGGACATAATGTTTCGATTCATTAGTGTGTAGGGTTACGGTGTAAAAAGCATGGAATATCAGAATCTTGACAGGAAGTGACTTTAGCTGAAAAAATGTACTACAGGGTACTACTTGGAAATATACATACATGCATGATCAAACAAGAGGTTTGTGTACCATTTGGGTGTGAGAAGCCATGCTTGGCAAACCTCGGGCCCTTTTTCTTCTTATGCAAACACTTTACACACAAGAATTCCTGTCTGAAGCCACAGTGTTGCTCTCTTGGCAAATGGAGCATATTGCCTCTTGTGGTTTTTGATGTAATTGTACCCTTCTGAAGTCATGAACGGAAATATTGTGCCACTCAGCAACCAAGGTGAACTTTCTCCGTGTGTGGAGAATCTATTGGTGATTATTTTCAATACCAGGTTTGCTAAGTGTTTATCGTCATCATCATCATCAGGTAACGAGTGGGTAAAAGATTTACTGCATGCACTCTGGGCCATCTATTCATTATTACAATCATTGGTATCAGTTGTGGTGCCTGTCATCAATATATTGTATCTGACAGACTGACTCAGGTAGCAGTGATTTTCCCTGAATCATGGTGGCCTCTTGACATGTGGAAAAGCACAACACCTGTACGATCTCAGAGTTTCTCCTGCGTCACATTGTCACAATCTGCCCATCATTAATTGCACTGCTATCATGCTTCTTTCCCATACTGCACTTATTTGTTGCAACAATTGCCAGTATACCGTCTTATGACATTCCATTCGCATGACACATCATACTGTTCCATTCACTATGGCGACAGGAATGCCTTTTCTTGAATTCTGTCATTAGCTACAGGTGTAATTAGAAATGTGACACAATTAGAATACCAGTTACATCTCTTTTTTGTAGATAATTCTGTGCTTACTTGCATTCATCTTTAAACTTTAATGTATCAAATATCTCTTCATGCTACGGAATGGGAGTGAGTAGCAGAGATCGCTCTACCCAGGGTTGCAAATGGTGCACCACATCCAGGTCCCAGTTGGATTATGCAATATACACTATGTAATTAAAAGTATCCAGACACCCCCAAAAACATGTTGTTGTTGTTGTTGTTGTGGTCTTCAGTCCTGAGACTGGTTTGATGCAGCTCTCCATGCTACTCTACCTTGTGCAAGCTTCTTCATCTCCCAGTACCTACCGCATCCTACATCCTTTTGAATCTGCTTAGTGTAGTCATCTCTTGGTCTCCCTCTACGATTTTTACCCTCCATGCTGCCCTCTAATACTAAATTGGTGATCCCTTGATGCCTCAGAACATGTCCTACCAATCGATCCCTTCTTCTGGTCAAGTTGTGCCACAAACTTCTCTTCTCCCCAATCCTATTCAGTACTTCCTCATTAGTTATGTGATCTACCCATCTAATCTTCAGCATTCTTCTGTAGCACCACATTTCGAAAGCTTCTATTCTCTTCTTGTCCAAACTAGTTATCGTCCATGTTTCACATCCATGCATGGCTACATTCCATATAAATACTTTCAGAAATGACTTCCTGACACTTAAATCTATACTCGATGTTAACAAATTTCTCTTCTTCATAAACGCTTTCCTTGCCATTGGTAGTCTACATTTTATATCCTCTCTACTTCGACCATGATCAGTTATTTTGCTCCCCAAATAGCAAAACTCCTTTACTACTTTAAGTGTCTCATTTCCTAATCTAATTCCCTCAGCATCACCCAACTTAATTCGACTACATTCCATTTTCCTCCTTTCAAGACACTATCCATTCCGTTCAACTGCTCTTCCAAGTCCTTTGCTGTCTCTGACAGAATTACGATGTCATCGGCGAACCTCAACATTTTTATTTCTTCTCCATGGATTTTAATACCTACTCCAAATTTTTCTTTTGTTTCTTTCACTGCTTGCTCAATATACAGATTGAATAACATCGGGGAGAGACTACAACCCTGTCTCGCTCCCTTCCCAACCACTGCTTCCCTTTCATGTCCCTCGACTCTTCATAACTGCCATCTGGTTTCTGTACAAATTGTAAATAGCCATTCGCTCCCTGTATTTTTCCCCTGCTACCTTCAGAATTTGAAAGAGAGTATTCTAATCAACACTGTCAAAAGCTTTCTCTAAGTCTACAAATGATAGAAACGTAGGTTTGTCCTTCTTTAATCTAGCTTCTAAGATAAGTCGTAGCGACAGCATTGCCTCACATGTTCCAACATTTCTACGGAATCCAAACTGATCTTCCCCGAGGTCGGTTTCTACTAGTTTTTCCATTCGTCTGTAAAGAATTCGCGTTAGTATTTTGCAGCTGTGACTTATTAAACTGATAGTTCTGTAATTTTCACATATGTCAACACCTCCTTTCTTTGTGATTGGAATTATTATATTATTCTTGAAGTCTGAGGGTATTTCGCCTGTCTCATACATCTTGCTCACTAGATGGTAGAGTTTTGTCAGGATTGGCTCTCCCAAGGCCGTCAGTAGTCCCAATGGAATGTTGTCTACTCCAGGGGCCTTGTTTCGACTCAGATCTTTCAGTGCTCTGTCAAACACTTCTCGCACTATCGTATCTCCCATTTCATCTTCATCTACATCCTCTTCCATTTCCATAATATTGTCCTCAAGTACATCGCCCTTGTATAGACCCTCTATATACTCCTTCCACCTTTCTGCTTTCCCTTCTTTGCTTAGAACTGGGTTTCCATCTGAGCTCTTGATGTACATACAAGTGGTTCTTTTATCTCCAAAGGTCTCTTTAATTTTTCTGTAGGCAGTATCTATCTTACCCCTAGTGAGGTAAGCCTCTACATCCTTACATTTGTCCTCTAGCCATCCCTGCTTAGCTATTTTGCACTTCCTATCGATCTCATTTTTGAGACGTCTGTATTCCTTTTTGCCTGCATCATTTACTGCATTTTTATATTTTCTCCTTTCATCAATTAAATTCAATATTTCTTCTGTTACCCAAGGATTTCTACTAGCCTTCGTCTTTTTACCTACTTGATCCTCTGCTGCCTTCACTACTTCATCCCTCAAAGCTACCCATTCTTCTTCTACTGTATTTCTGTCCCCCATTCCTGTCAATTGCTTCCTTATGCTCTCCCTGAAACTCTGTACAACCTCTGGATCTTTTAGTTTATCCAGGTCCCATCTCCTTAAATTTCGACCTTTTTGCAGTTTCTTTAGTTTTAATCTACAGGTCATGACCAATAGATTGTGGTCAGAGTCCACATCTGCCCCTGGAAATGTCTTACAATTTAAAACCTGGTTCCTAAATCTCTGTCTTACCATTATAAATCTATCTGCAACCTGTCAGTATCTCCAGGCTTCTTCCATGTATACAGCCTTCTTTTATGGTTCTTGAACCAAGTGTTAGCTATGATTAAGTTGTGCTCTGAGCAAAATTCTACCAGGCGGCTTCCTCTTTCATTTCTTTGCCCCAGTCCATATTCACCTACTATGTTTCCTTCTCTCCCTTTTCCTAGTACCGAATTCCAGTCACACATGACTATTAAATTTTCATCACCCTTCACTATCTGAATAATTTCTTTTATTTGATCATACGTTTCTTCAATTTCTTCGTCATCTGTAGAGCTAGTTGGCACATAAACTTGTACTACTGTAGTAGGTGTGGGCTTCGTATCTATCTTGGCCACAATAATGCGGTCACTATGTTGTTTGTAATAGCTTACCCGCATTCCTATTTTCCTATTCATTATTAAACCTACTCCTGCATTACCCCCATTTGATTTTGTGTTTATAACCCTGTAGTCACCTGACCAGAAGTCTTGCTCCTCCTGCCACCGAACTTCACTAATTCCCACTACATCGAACTTAAACCTATCCATTTCCCTTTTTAAATTTTCTAACCTACCTGCCCAATTAAGGGATCTGATATTCCACATTCCGATCCGTAGAACGCCAGTTTTCTTTCTTCTGATAACGACATCCTCTTGAGTAGTCCCCGCCTGGAGATCCGAATGGGGGACTATTTTACCTCCGGAATATTTCACCCAAGAGGACGCCATCATCATCTGATCATACAGTAAAGCTACATGCCCTCGGGAAAGATTACGGCCGTAGTTTCCCCTAGCTTTCAGCTGTTCGCAGTACCAGCACAGCAAGGCCATTTTGGTTAGTGTTACAAGGCCAGATCAGTCAATCATCCAGACTGTTGCCTCTGCAACTACTGAAAAGGCTGCTGCCTCTCTTCAGGAACCACACATTTGTCTGACCTCTCAACAGATACCCCTCCGTTGTGGTTGCACCTACGGTACGGCTACCTGTATCGCTGAGGCACGCAAGCCTCCCCACCAACGGCAAGGTCCATGGTTCATGGGGGGAGGACCAAAAACATACGTTTTTGGTATTAGGTGCATTGTGCAGCCACCTAATGCCAGGTACGCCATATCAGCAACCTCAGTAGCCATTAGACATCGTGAGAGAGCAGAATGGGGCAGTCTGCGGAACTCAGAGACTTCGAATGTAGTCAGGTGATTGGGTGTCACTTGTGTCATACATCTGTATGCCAGATTTCCACACTCTTAGACATCCCTAAGACCACTGTTTCCAGTGTGATAGTGAAGTGGAAATGTGAAGGGACATGTACAACACAAAAGCGTATAGGCTGACCTCGTCTGTTGACTGACAGAGACTGCTGACTGTTGAAGAGGGTCTTTATGTGTGATAGGCAGACATCTATCCAGACAATCATATAGCAGCTTTTGCAACAAAATGTTAGTTTCATAATTGGATCTATACATTTGCAAAACCTACTCATTGCTTAAATTGGGAGAAAAAGCTGCAAAGTCAATAATTCACTTAAGGTTTTAATGTATACAATTTAATTGCAGATTTCTGCCATTAACACTCAGTAATTAACTATCTTTTTACTTATTTTTAAAAAGAAATAAAGTCTTTAACTTTAATAGTTTGGATGGGACAATTTTGTAGCAATTATCTCAGTTTCACTTGTCATGCAGTTTGCAGCTTTTGCATCTGGCTACTGATATGTAGATGTAAGGTTTTTTTTAGAGTAAGTCTGGTGAAAACAGCATCATGATCCAAGGGGTAGACCAAGAGATATTTCAGTTTTAATTGAGCACTGAAATTAGAATTTTTGGGACAACGGGGGGAAAGGAAGATATCAATGTCAGGTAGGCAAGGTGGCAGTGGCACTCCTAAGGACACCACACCATCATGACGGACATAAGAGCATGTTTATAGAAAGTTTAAGAGTGACAGTGTATGGATATGATTAAGCACACACTAAATTTATGGCATTTTATGAGGGCAGATATTTCTTGACAGCTGGCAGATGGAAAAGTTCAAGGAATGGTTGACTGGGTAAAGAAAAACAGGCCATAAAAAAAAATGCATTTTATAAGAATAAGAATACAGTGAGAATTATTTCATAGTGTGTCCCTAAGTAGTTTCCACTGGAGGAACTGACATAGGATGCTACAGTTTAGATAGAAATGTAATTGATACAGTGGTCTTTCTGATGTCATAGCAAACTCAAACATTATATGTAGTAGGACTGACAGACCACTGTGTAGATGGGAACATGTCATGGCTTGATTAAGGCCAGACATATATCAGGTGGCAGTCCACCTTAGTTACATCATGAGCTTTGTATTTGTTCATTGCCTGTGAAATAAGTCAGAAAATGTACATTTGCACAGGTAGTAATTCTAGTAGGTGTTTCAAAGTATATTTTTGTTGGTGACAATATCTACAGACTTTATCTGAAACAAATGGTATGGTGTCATACATCACCATTCATTAAATTGTCTGTAAGTGGGAATAGGCTAATTATTTAGTTGTGTACTGTCTCTGTGTTGCTATAGATTGCTAATTATGTCTGTGTGGCTGGGACTGGAGGGGTTAGTGTAGTTTGTGTCCTGGAGAAATCATGTGTTTTATGAAAGGCAGTTCCAAAACAACCCTGGTGATTTATGTTCAAATATCACTTGGCAGAGCAGTAAAGTGATGGTAGTGTTGCATGGGAGTAGCTGACTTCAGTAGGGCAGAACTGTTATGTCAATTGGAATTAGCTTCAGCCTAACAAGCAGGTCTGTGCCAAATTAAATCCTGCACCCATTAAATTGCAGGCTGTTTGATATTTTTGGACTGGTGCATAAAATTGTAGCATTTTTCCTTACATTTAATAAACACAATAGATACACATAACAGATACTTTAGTCATCAATAACATATTCTCTGCCTCTATTTACAACTGTCTGCCAATGTTGGGGTAACTTTCCGATTCTGCAACTGTAGAAATCACGTGGTTTTAAGGTGAAGAACTCGTCAAGCCATATTCGGAGTACATTTTCATCCAGAAAGGAAGTTCCTTGAATGTGAAAATCTGAGGGTGGAAGACCAAGTGAATAAGGTAGGTGCTGAATGACTTCCCAACCCAACTCCTGCATAATGCTATTTTGTCAGTCTACCAGAATGGGGGCAGGTACTATCGTGGAGTAGCGTCACTTCACATAATCTTCCTGGTCATTTTTCTCAAGTTGCATTTGTGATGTCAGCAGTGATGGTTACACCTCAGGGAAGCAACTCTTACTACACCACATGTCCTTATGTAAACAATCAGATGCCTAACATAATCTCTTGTGGGTGTGCACAGGTACTTGCATAGGGAGTTGCTGCTTTGTTTGGGTTCAACAATTCCTTTCTTTCCCCCTACATTAGCAAAAAGAAACTATTTCTCGTCATCAGTAATGATACAGGAGAGGAACCGTCAGTACTGTTTAAGTGCCAATTGATGAAAAAACAGAGGTGCATCTATTACCACCCACTTGTTTTTGTGATTTTGGCTTAGTGCATTTGGTAACCACACACCAAATTTTTGAACCTTCTACACTGCATGCAAATGTTGCATGCTAGTGGAATGACACCAGTTGTTCGCTTTTTCCAGTTTTTTTTAGCACACTGACATGGATTAATGCATCTAAATGATGATCTTCAAATCCCAGAGGTCTTCCTGAGCGTGGAGAGTCGCTAATGTCAAAATGATCCTCCTTCAAATGACAAAACCAATTTCTTGCCATGCTCTGTCCAGTGGCAATATCCCCACACATGATGCAAACATTTCTGGCTGCCTCAACTGCTGTGACTCCTCTATTCAACTCAGACAGAAGAATATGGCCGAAATGTTCTGATTTCTCCACTTGGCACTCCACTTTCTAGCACCCACAACTCCACTTCCTACCTACAAATGACAAAATTACAATATGTGAACTCAAACAGCAACAGTTAACTACAAGTAAAAAAATTATAATTGATAAATAAACCCATAGCAACCAACATGCAAAACAAAAATGCTACATACTTCATCAATCCAATATAATGCAGAACTGATTATTGGCCTGGTTCTTCCTCTTGATGTATAAAAATGTATTGAAAGTGCTGGAACAAATCCAGGAAGGTTTGTGCAAGGCAAGTTTTATTTTTATTAACCCGAAATTGATAAACCATATTCACTAAATAACAGAGTAATAACCATGTTTCATATGGTTTCCATAAGGGAGTTAATATTGCCTTCTTCCAGGCAACCTACATCCTTCTGATTTGATCAGGGTAAGAGTTTGCCATTAGTTTCAGGGCACAAATGACAGATCATGGCACAATCCATCTGATACAGTCCTGGAACAGCAACCAAGATGCTGCATGCTTTATGCATTATTTCCATATATGTCGGTGGTAATCAGCCATCTTATACCTACAACACATTCTTGTATCTGTTAGTAGCTAAATTTTCGAATCACCCGCTGGTTCCATAGTAATGATGATGATGTTGTTGTTGTTGTTGTCATTGTCATCATCATCGTCATCGTCTTCAGCCCCAAGACTGGTTTGATGCAGCTCTCCATGCTACCCTATCCTGTGCAGGCTTATTCATCTTTAAGTACCTGCTGCAACCTACATTCTTCTGAATCTGCTTAGTGTATTCATCTCTTGGTCTCCCTCTATAATTTTTACCTTCCACACTGCCCACCAGTACTAAATTGGTGATCTCTTGATGCCTCAGAATATGTCCTACTAACTGATCTCGCCTTCTAGTCAAGTTGTGCTACAAATTCCTCTTCTCCCCAATTGTAGTCAGTGCCTCCTCATTAGTTATGTGATCTACTTATCCAATCTTCAGCATACTTCTGTAGCACCACATTTCGAAAGCTTCTATTCTCTTCTTGTCTAAACTATACATTGTCTATGTTTCACTTCCATTCATGGCTACACTCCACACAAATACTTTCAGAAAAGGACATCCCAACACTTAAATCCATGCTCGATGTTAACAAATATCTCTTCACCAGAAATGATTTCCTTGTTATTGCCAGTCTACATTTTATATCCTCTCTACTTTGACCATCAGTTATTTTGCTGCCCAAATGCCAAAACTCATGTATCACTAAGTGTCTCATTTCCTAATCTAATTCCCTGATTTCATTCAACTACATTCCATTATCCTCATTTTGCTTTTGTTAGTGTTCATCTTATGTCCTTCTTTCAGGACACTGTCTATTCCATTCAACTGCTCTTCCACGTCCTTTGTCGTCTCTGACAGAATTACAATGTCATCGGCAAACCTCAAAGTTTTAATTTCTTCTCAATGGAATTCAATCCCTACACAAAATTTTTCTTTTGCTTTCTTTACTGCTTGCTCGATATACAGATTGAATAAATCGAGGGTAGGCTACAATCTTGTCTCACTCCCTTCCCAACCACTGCTTCCCACCATAGCAATATTAATAGTGATTTATAAAATAGGCAAATAACTGCATAAAATTCATGAATGGACTTACAGGAAGTTAAAGCATACAATAATAATTATCTTCCAAATCTGTCATGTCAAATTTTTATTAAGTTTGGCAGTATATATATATTTTTAAAACAGTTTACTATAGTTAACTATATTTCATTTATACTTTGCAAACATAAGCATTAAGTCTAATGAAATCACTGTTAGGTTATTAAATTATTAATGAGATCCCTGAGGCTAATGTTGTAAATTAAATTCTGGATTTCTGGCATAATTTTTGTAAGGAACAAATGAAGGTCTTCTCCCAGATATATTCAGGGGATTTCATTCTTTGACTAATATCATTAACAGCATTGAAGTGTGATCCTAAAACATATGAGGAAGGAAACTATTTGCCATAGGTTTTCATATCCATCACTATCTAATTAATGTAACTTTCTTCTTCATTTCTAATTTATAACAGTTCCTGGTAACTTTGAGCAGTCTCCTCGGTATTTGTGGCAAAAGGATTCTCTGTAGTCATACACCTTCAGCTCCAAAATATCTTCAAATAGTCTTCCCACATTCAGTTTGACTCAGTGAAAGTCCCTATTGAAACCATCAATATCCTTGCACCTCATGTGTTATAGATGATAATTTAGAAACATGATAAAATTCTCTTTTCAATAGATTATAATGAAGTAGTTCGAATCTGTCAATAACTACAGTACTTTTGCAAGCTAAAGACTTATTAGCTCTTTATAAGTAAATTGACAAAATTAAATGTGTTATAGAAAAGGCATTTTTTTACTGTTGTTAACTGTCAATGCACATGGGTCTCATTATTACTTTCAAAAAATTTTATGAGAGTTATCATTTTAATAACACAAAACAAGCCAAAGATGTACGATTTTGCAGCCACCAAACTTGTGTGTGCAAAACCAAACCTAATAAAATCTTCATAAATGTCCTGGCAAAGCTGTTGAAACATTCTATTGTTTTTTTGTTTTTTTTTTAAATTGTATCTGATCTTGTTTATGTCTCAAACTATTATATTTAATAATGAATGGAGACTCGCACTTATATGTCTACCTTTTATAAGTTTGTGCACCACACAATCAATCCAAGCACTTCTTTCTTCAAACAAGCAATAAATCTATGACAGTAAAGTACCATTGATTGTGTTCCATCAGTAGTTCATGCAACAATAAAATTCAAAAGAATATTATTTTTGTAAAGTATGTTTTCACAGTATTAAATGTAAATAATCCTGCTGTACATGCAATGATATTTATTGTGAACAGCATTTCTTCTCATAATATGGTGTTTTCATCAAAATAACGTACGTGTCATCAATACAGCATTATTATCCACAGTGGCAGACTCATACAGCTGCAAGGTGTCATGAACCCTTTCTACTACGCTGGAAAAGTTATCTCTATAAGGACACTGTTACAATGTGGCTAATGGCTGTATAGTACTTTTGTAGAGCTGGCCATGATGTCTCCTTTGTTGATGCTGCTGAGCTTGCGTTGTCCACGTGGCTTCTCGTTGTCTAGGTGATGCTTCCTTTGCTGCTCTGGGTCCAAGAAAAGGTGCGGGTTTTTTAATTAGCACTGGACTATCGAAATTATGACGCAGTATTCCACGGTTTATTTGTAACAAAAACACACATTTATAGCCAAAACTAGAAAAACAACTACACTCAAGCACGACCAAAACTCAGCGCCAAAAACCTGTTGTAGGCCAAAGATCATGGTCATAAGCTACAGAACATACAATTCCAATATCGATTATTGACCGCAACACCTAACCTAGTATAGTATTAAGTAAATAAATGCTTTTTAACGAAACTATAGTGTATAATATAACAAAATGAAGTCCATTTGTCAGTTCCATTACAAATGAAAATGCAAAATTTTGAAGAACGCTTAAATGTATTTTTTTTTTTTTTCCTTTTTTCTCCCACAGTGTTAACTGCCACTTCTTCAATTTGTCGCTTTACAATGCTACTGGTTACGGGCAGCATTTTTACAATTTCCTATATATCCTGATGCATTACTGTTGAAATAAATTCTTTTATAAGAGAGTATTATTACAGTTTATCTAATATTGCAACTGTTACCACTTTTTACAATTACTTGTGAAATTCAATCAGTGACAATTAATCCATCATTGTTTGCTGTATTGTGTGTCTTAAATGCTGCAACAGTCTGTTATACATGTAATCATCCCCACATACCTCTCTCACGTCTTTGATTGTGTCTAGGGTGGGGGGGGGGGGGGGGGGGCGGCGGCACCAACTTGTCTGTTACAACTAGGTGGTGTGAGGGAGATGCACGAGCTATTCTGAGTCGATACAATTTTTTTTTCCCCCTCCACACAATAGCACCATTTAGTATCACTTACATAACATGAAATAAATTTACACTTGGGGATACAAATAGTTTAGTTTCTGAAATTAAATTGTCACAAGAAATTTTATGAAAACCTGATGAAAATGTTTTTGAAATCCCTGCTGCCTACCACCCACTATGAAAGCTGAACAGCCACTAGCCCACTAGGGGGAGGTACAAACCAGGTTGACTACTACTGATATATGTGGTCGAGAGGTTGAAACAACAATGGATACTTTGTTTCTGTTGATTAAGTCAACAGTTTTATCGCTAGAACTGAAGAAGCAAGATATCTGGCCTTAATAGATTCTGAGATACACAGGATAAAGACAGTGAATGGTAACACTAAACACCTCCATGCAAACTATGAAACACATGCAACCTAGTCTGTATCTTTTACACTGTGTGAAAGATCGGGTAACCAGAAAAATTATCAAACAACCAATTTGGTCAGTAAATCGAAGATGGTGCTACTTTATTGGGGGAAAAAAACCTGTCACAATTTTGTGGTGCATATCAACAACAGGGACTTCCACTATAAGGAACATGAAGACCTCCTGAGCAATGACTGTTTAAATAGAAACGACGCCATTAGAACAAAGCAGTGATTGTTAGGATGTGACAATATGACCAGAATGCACAATCCAGAGTGCAATATTTACACTGACACAGTAGTTCACTCTTTTGCCAGGAGGAGGAGAAATGTCATGTCCTTTGCCTCATCAACCATGGGTAGTGGGTATAGGCATACGCACTGGGCAACATGTGGGTCATTGATCAGTTTATGCATCCTGATACTTCTTACAATTTAATGCAGAGCTGGTTTAAGGGAACACAAGCCAACAGTTGAAGCACCAAGATAAAAGGAGCACCGGAGGCACCACACCTTTAACATTTCCTTGCAGGACATATAACAATTAGTAGTGGCCACTTGCATCACCAAGCTGTGAGGGATGCCAGTACCATCCAAGTGCAGAATTAGTATACATTTGTATCACAAATGGTAGCAAAAACTGATACAGATAAAAGTGTAGGCGGGTAAATTGGAGAAGAAGGGGAGCATCAACTGATAAGTTGCTTGTGAGGAAAAATGTTCTCAAACCAGCTCTGATTTTAAGTTTCTGATTTCAAGAAGTTCTGGGACTATTTTATTTGCTGAATATTGAAATTCCATGTACATACAAATAGGAACAAAATTGAGGCACTTTGTGTATGCTCAGCAAACATGCTTTTAGTGTGACATATTAGTTACTCTTGTTTATACTGCTCTGGTAACTGTGTCTTTATTCTATATTCTACATGGCAGTTTAGCTGAATCACCCTACATAATGTAAAGTGCTGGACCCCACCATTTATCCTTGTCTTCTGTATATTTCAGTTCAGTTACCACCTTCCCATTCCTACTGTAAATCTTTCACATCAAGACACTTGTGCAGCATCATGTGCCTTGTTATTTGCTTTAACTCAGTCTTATGAGGCAAGTGGCATTTATAAGGCCATTTATGGTTGTGAGAAGCTATAAAAGTTGCTACTTGTCACTATTTCACTATATCTACTGGCTGTCATCATATAAACTCTGTAACTGGAAATCTTTACTTTAGAAATTTCACTAAGATTACAAGGTTAAACTTTTTACATGTATTTTTTCTGTTAAAATTACATGCTCTGTTAATGCTGTATTTATGAGACATAGCTCTTTTAAAGAAGCATCATTATTAGATTTCTGAATGTGTAATTTTATCTACATGATCTTGTCATTCCACATGGGTATTAAAATTTGAGAGTAGCAAAAGTCTTCTTCACTAAGAAATGTTTGAAGACTTGTGCTATTTAGAAGAGCAATCAGTTTACAAAGGAAAGGTCACAGGTTTGTCCAATTCATGGGAGAGAATCACAAAAATACTGAGAAATAAAATGGCAGATGCCTGATGGTACACACATGAAACCCTACTTACAAAGTATCAAGAAGCAGTATTAAGTGAGGAGTCTAGTAATATACTACAAACCACCTCTTTATCACTCCCACACAGACCACAAACACAAGATTTAACTAATTATCATGCATTCACAGGCATTTAAACAGTCATTTTTCATCCACTCCATACATGATGTGTTATAATGCAAGATCTGAAACATTTGTCAGAATACAAACAAACACAAGACTTCAAACAAGTAGCAGCTTCCACTGTGCAACTGAAACTTCAATACTAACTGGCATTTCTGATGAACAAAATTGTTAAGGCTTTCATGGCCACTGGTTGACAAACTGCCTATTGGCTTCCATCTCTGGTTCTTCGGCCGACATTCATCTATTATCAGGCATGATTAATATGCTCATAACACGAGCAGGATGAATATGTGAGCTACAGCACCTCAGAAGCAAAATCCAACACCTGGAAAATGTTCTGAGGAGCAATGAGTACTCCACAAATTATATTAGAAAGTGTAACAGAGCCAAACACTCGGCAAAGTAAGAAATCAGAAAAAGAAATGTCGGGTATGGCCTTTAGGAGAAAAGGGGGCCACTTGCAATGTCAGGAATATACTGCATACCATGCACATGCAGAGAAGTTTATGCCGGAATGATTGGGTGATCAATCAACACCAGGATCAGAGAACATAAGTGACATTGCAGGTTGTGGCAGGTGGAGAAATCTTCCATGGCAGAGCACACACTGAGCGAGACTGACCATGTAATAAAATTCGTCAACACAGAAATTCTGGCTGTAGAGAAGCACTATCACATCCACTTGTTTATAGAAGCTGTATAAATACAAAAACATGCGAATAGCTTCAACAAGAAAGAGGAAAGCCTTAAGGTAAACAAATCCTGGCTTCCGGTACTGTAGCAAACAACCATTGCAGGTAGCAAGAGGAGAACCACACCATAAACCGCGGAGAAGCCCTCAGATGTTGACACATCAGGTACATATAGTCAGCTGCCGTGAGCTCGGCTCCAGTTCACCACCAGCAATGGAGGCTGAAGCTTTGACAATGCCAGCCACTCATGCTGGTGAATAGTCAGTAAAATCATCAGATGAATGTCAGCCATAGAACCCGAGACAGAAGCCAATAGGCAGTTTGTCATTTCTGATGAAGCTGTATTGAAATCCCTATGGATTATAAATAAAAGAGGTATCTGTATATCACTGAAAATGAAACCACTTAATTTCACAGACTGTCAAAGAATTTGTAACTATTGACAGGGGAAGGAATAATTTTTGATTACTGTAAATTTAAGTCCACAGCACTGCACAACCGGCTGACAGTAGCAGAACAAAACCATTCAAACTTCATCCGATTCAGCCAACTATTAATGTGCTCCTAGTTTTGAAGAGGTGTATAGCACAACATATCCTATCACAGTTTTGCATTATGCAGTGCTATTAAGGGGCTGTGTTGTTATTCCCAAGAGATGTTAATGCACAATTGTCTAACATTCACCCAGGATACGCTGTCATCACATCTCATGACCTGCCAATTCTTAACATCAACTTTTGGTAACAACAGCATCTTTTGTAACATTTCCCTTTTTGAATGGCATTTTCCTTCATAACAAATGTCATTTTGATAACAGAGGATTCTCTTATTTTTACAATGATACTGCATTTATATTATTTTAGTCTATTTATTTTGTAAATGAAAGGTTACAATCTTTTTAGACTTTCAAAAAGTCTCTTTTATAAAAAATGTGTAAGAGCTGCCAGATAATTTCTGGCCTGCTTTTAATACAATGGACTTCAAGTAAGTACTCTTCACTTTAAAGAATATTCACTTCTATCCGACACAAACTTATAAAAATATGACAATATCCATAAAATTGTACCAATGCCAGTCTTTATCGGTGCAATTTCCTTGTACACAAATATTTTTATGGCAACTTACAAACATCCCATCAGTTTCATTTTTATGTATTGGTATTTAATTCTACTCTACAACAAGCGGAAATTTCTCCGTCTTTACGCAGGAACAAAGATCTCATCACCAATTTTAACAGAACCACCTTGGTGCAGTCCCAAATACCGACCAAGTACTGGTGCTTCCCCTTCAATTGCCAGTTCTGACTTTTTGGTCACCTTACGATATCTGGAAAAGAAAACAATATATCTTCAAAATTGGTAACAATAAGGCAATAAGAATGATACAATAATTAATGGAATATTGTGCGAGTTTCTTAGAACATTTTACTGTACGTGGTTATGTCACAAAAGTGAAAACAGAAATATACTAATGCATAAAATAACATACCAACAATGAAAGGTTCGATTTATGACTAATCACTTTCATACAGTCTGGCGCAACCTAACTGACTGAGGCCACTAATTGGAAAAATTGTTGACACACAAGGGGAAAAATGGCTAAGAGACAGTGTCAAGTTTCACTGTTCTAGTAGGTTGGGGAGGGGAGCACTCTCAGTAGAATATTAATTTTCTCAGTTGCCTACGCACTGAGTGCAAATACTGCAACTGATATGGAACAATGCCAATAAAAATGGATGCACAATATTTAATAGAGCCACTGTACATTTTAGTATCCAAATAACATTTCTCTAACTACCACTCAGCTCTCAATCTGGATCCAAAACAGACAATATTATCAAAGGCATGTTCCTCCTTACTTGTAATATATCCGAGTCCCAGTAATTCCAACGCAGTCACTGCCTTTAATGCCACAATACACACAACAAAAGTAAGGTTATGGCATACTTTAGTGTTAGACAGCAGAATGATACTCCCAAACAAAATCTTTCATTCAAACATCAATTACACACTTAATACCAAGTAGCATTCAGTAACATGTCTTCCACATCTACAAGTATGTGGCCATTACTGGAGGAATCCTGAACCAAAACCATGAAACTATTCCTGTAGGGTGACACACAGTAGTGTCGTGTACATTCTAATTTATTTATTTATTTATTTATTCTTCTTTGGTCAAAATCCATCAAAAAGAGAAATAATTCCAATGACTGCCTAGACAAAGAAGTTAGAAAAACAATGAAGACAGATAAAGGCCCAAAAAAGACACATACTAAAAGTAGTACCAAAAGTGAAATTGGAGAAAAGTCTGATGATTTAAAAGTTTAAAGTTGAAGTCATTACAGTTGAAAAAAAAGAAAGATTAGGGGAAGATTCTGACAGTTTGTAAGTTCATAGGGACAGAATACCAGCTGTTAAAATGGATATAAGTGAAAATTCTGGTGCTGCACCACTGACTGTCAGAAACAGATGCCAATTCTCCATAAACAGAGTGTTCATCTCAGCTTTAGGGTGATCAGCGTAACATACCTTTTAACATTGATAGAACATTATTCTATAGTAAACTGGATGAAGAGACTAAACTACAAATTATATACAGCAGGCCATGCAAGCCATCATGGTCATTTCCCTAGTGAAACTAAGACCAAAAGATTGCTTTGCTGTGATTATCATCAAATTATATTAAAATGGGTCAGAAAATGGAATTATTTGATTATGCTATTCCCTGCTCTAAATGCAGTATACTGTGTTGTGTGCTGGTTATTTGGATATGGAGAAAATACATGGTGGGATGTACAAATTAATAATTGGCTAGTTCTAAGCAAGAAAATAAAAAGTATATGAAACTTGCTCCACACATTTAATGGTGTGCATTACTTACAGAATGTGGAAACATGACAAAACCATTAAAACAGTTTCTGTTGAAGGGTATGATCAAATGGATGTGACAAGAATATTAGCTTCACATCAAACTGGTTTTCACAGCCATCATGAGTATCAAATAAAGAAACAAAGTGGCAATTTCTTAAACATAATACGTCTACTCTACAGACATGATCCTCTTCTGATGGCATATCTTTCTAATGAAAAAACTGAAACAAAATGTTTAAGCCCACAAATTTAAAACCAGATGATACAACTGTTATATGATTGCGTTTTAGAACAGAAATCAGTGAAATTAAACAGCCATTCTTTTCAATTATTGTTGACACAGTCCCTGATGAATCAAGAAAAAGACTAATTTAGCATTGTCTTAAGACATTTGCACTTACATCTACACCTACATCTACATATATACACTGCAAACCACCGTGAAGTGGATGGCAGCGGGTACCAATATGTCCCATTGTACCAGTTATTACGGTTTCTTCCTGTGTAATTCACATATGGAGCACACAAAGAATGAGTGTTTGAATGCCTCAAATCTTATTCATAGGACACTGTGATATATTCCAAAAGTAATCATTTAAAGCTGGTGCTTGAAACTTACTTTATAGACTTTCTCAGAATAGATTACACCTGTCTTCAAGAGTCTGCCAGTTCAGTTCCTTCAGTATCTCTGTGCACTCTCCCACAGATTAAACAAACGTGTGACCATTTGCGTTGCCCTTCTCTGTATACATTCAATACTGCCTAGTACGAGTGCTTCACCCTTGAGCAATAATCTAGAACCGGTCGCATGAGTGATTTGTAAGCAATCTCTTTTGTACACTGATTGCACTGATTTGTGTCAAACCTGAAGGGATGCTACCTCTACTATGGAAGAACTCTTGGATCAAGTTATGTAAATAAGGGTTGCCAGCCAAGCTTAGCCTAGGGAGACAGTGTTGAACTTTACTACTAAAAATCAATAATAAAAAGCCCAGTAGCTATTTAACTAGTTCCAAGGAAGATTCCAAAGTCTGATCACTGTACTGGAAAACGTTCACCACTAACGGTTCCATACACCACCTTCAAGTAGCTATTAGCAATTATTGCTGATAATCACACAACAAAACTGGGACATAGATCAAAGTGAATAAGGAAAGAGTCACGCAATACGTTAATCCCAAATTAGCATGGAAACAAATTAAATTTATTGACATAAATGGACCCTAGCCAAATGTGTCACTGTCATCACACACCACCTACAAGTAGCTAATGGCTCAACACTCTGATCTGAGGTCTCTCTTTACCCAACAAGTCCACACTTGCTAAACCGCAACACACTGAGGAAAAACAGAAAGATCCCAAGCAGAATTCCATACTCACACCTGGGAACACAGTTTGGATTCTGTCAGGCTTCTGTTTAGCACTAAGTAACATGGGCGATCATGAAAGATCACCTTGTACCATAAGCAATGAAAATGCTGCTACTTCTGTCTGATTTCTGCTGGCCAACTCCCCAATTTTACCAGTTCCAAACTGCTTCACAAAATTATTTAACATGTAGGCCTTTCAGCCAAACAGAATGAGGAGCAGGTGTAGGGTTTCTCATTGGCTCTCCTGCTACTGCCTCAGCTCTTCTGTATGGTCTGTCTCCTTCCTGGGTATTTCAAATGTTCTCTGCGATGTATGATGGTGTCAGTGGTACAGCTTTGAAAATACTTTTCCTTCAAATCTACCTAGTTGGGTCAGACCACCACCATTTAAGATTAGAGAAAACTCCCTTTCCCCCCTGCAGCTGGAGACTGGCTAAGGCAACTAAAAAGGAGAAGGAGAAGGAGGAGGAGGAGGAGGAGGAGGAGGTGACGACTACTGTTTAATGTCTTGTCAATAATGAGTTCATTAAAGCAGAGTACAAGTTTAGATTAGGGAAGACTGGAGAAGGAAAGTGGTCATGCCCTTTCAAAGGAACCATCCAGGCATTTGCCTTAAGCAATTTAGGGAAATCGCAGAAAACCTAAATCAGGATGGCCAGACGTATTTCAACTGTGCCATCCTTCCGATGGCGAGTCCAGTGTGGTACCTACTGCAGTGCTACTCCACTCACTAGCATGACTACGAAGGCAAACTAGGTTAGTACACATGGATGGCTAGGACCTAATATTTTGCACTATTAAAGAAGGAAAAGAGCTCTAGAGCACCATCAGTGATGACCCTCAACATTATTAAGTATTTTTCACTAGCTTGTATGGATGTGAATGGCAAGAAGAATCAGCCATGCCTCTACTGCAGGAATCACAGTGGACATCATCCTGCAGCAAAATTGTAAGAAGTATAGATGAGGATAACAAATCAGGGATTTTGAACCAAAAATGGGTAACAACTACAGCACCACCTCTCTCAGGAAACAATTCTGTTAAAGTTACTGTAAGACAACTGCTGTGTTAACACTAAAATAGGTGGCACAATGTCAATGGAGATTATTTCACTTTCTTTTATAACTCTCAGCCAACATCATAATTTTTAGTATGCTGTCGGGCTCTAGGAGCCTTGGATTCTCCATATACAACTTGCACTGAATAAATCTGTTTCACAAGCAGTTTTGAAGAAAAATCAGTAATTTACTTTCCAAGTATTTTAAGAAGAAATCTATTCGAACCTTAATAACTGTCATTAGTTGCACGTATTAATCAAGCAATTTCTTAGCCCATATATTCAAATGTTGTACACTGCATTACAAAATCGAAAGCCAAAATCTAAGACCAACTGTCATTCTGAATTTTGTATGTCACAAATCAAATATAGCCACTTTCTTCAACAAATAAAAAAAAAGATATTGTTTTTCTTACTTTCTCAAGGTCCTCAAAGGCTCTAAATCATCAAACTTCTTAACTGTGTCTGGGTGGACAGTTGTCATAACACACCTGCAATGTTCAAAGCAACTGTTAAGCATATGTCACAATGTAACAATACAATTATATTTCAACTTTACAATTTTTTAACTTATTGACATTTCTGACCAAGAAAACAACTTAACATTATAACACCCTGCTTAAAAAAAATACAATGCTGGGAAGCAATAGTTTACCATTAAAGGGTGTGGACCAATATTCAAATCCCAAGCAAGACATAATAATTTTTACAATGAACCACTTACGATTTTCAGATTTAGGCAACAGAAGTTTAAAATCTATATTTTACAGATGAACTTACATGCTTATCTGAAAGAAAAGACCTTGTTGACAGCCCACAGCTCCACAAAAAATTCAAAATTTGTTTGCCAATTGTGAATTCTTTAAATCAATTGTATTATGTATAGCAGTACTATATCTATCTGTAACATGTGAAAATCTGCACTGGTGTGGAACTCAAACCCAGATTTCCTGCTTATCCCAAGTGATCACCTTAACCACTTTGGCTATCTGTACATGCTCCCCTGTTCCAATCCAAACCTCCCTATGTCACTCTGTCTACACCCTTATATCTTAGTCCACTATATTCATCACCTAATTCTCATCAACATTATTAATCACAGAAGCATTTACAATTCCTCATTTGCTATCTCTCATATAAAATCAACATCCACCTTCAACATAAAAGTTTTCTGGATACGGTCTCACATCTCGTAAAATAACTGTCACTGAACAGAACTTTCTTAGCCTTGAGTGCAGGGGCCTCCCTCCACACTGTCAAAGTATGCAGCAACCATGGTCAAAACTTTAGATTTATTCAAGACTGAGCATTCAACATAGTGTTGGCAATATCACAGGCAAATTTTTGAAAGCTTATGCCCTAAAACAATTGTTCCAATAAGACCACAGTAAAATGCTGCATTTAGTAATAAGTATAATAACAAAGACTTTTTTCCACTTATGGATTTGTGCGATTCAGTCAACACTAATTGTGTCCTTATCTCTTAAGACTAATGAATTATACCTGGTCATAATCTTAAGTGCAAAATAAAACTTACCTGGAAAATATTTATGAGTGTGATATGGAAATGACCCTTGTTAATGAACAGGAGGACTGTCCACCACTAAAAATGGTGGAAATCACGCTTACAAAGCACCAACTGTAAGCTGTCACATGCTTGCACATGCTCATCTCCTGCCTACTCTGTCCTGAGCTCTTTTCTGTTTTATTATGTTTGACTGAGTGAGAGGAGTAGACATTAAGTGGTCAGTTGTGGTTTTTGGGAGTGGCAGTTTAAAATGTGAATCTATAATTGGAGACGTTCAAGTGGCCCTGTGTCTGACATAATTAAAATGCTCCTCATCAATACAATGATGAAGTTTGATCATCTACAAAATTGAACTAAGATTTTAGTTAATTTATTACATAAAAATGTAAAAGAAGTGGTTAAACAATCATTGATAATAATAATCCAGAGCCTTGGCACTTAGGCATGGGATCTGGGGTGTGAGTCAAATGGATGTGTATCTGGATAAACGTTATTATTTGCAGGAGTTGTACTGTGATTACCAAAAGTTAAGCGAGTATAAATATAGGAAGCACATAGAAGGGTATGAATTTGCTTCTATAAATGAAGTCAAAAGCACGTTTAAATTCTAGCTGTAAGCACATCTTCAAAATGAAGACGGAAATTATTGATCATCATTAAAAGTGCTCAACTGTCCCTACAATTAGCAGCCTGATCTCGCTATACTCATACTCTGTAAGTGGTTAGTGAAGTGGCTGTGGAATCAGTCGCAGGATCTGTATCAAAAACTTCTGACTAAGTTCAACTTAGCTGGATGTAAGTCACTTGCTGCTGAAGTTCAGTCTGCCTCAGAAGGTACCTGCCTAGCCAGTAACTTTCTACAGTCTGCTTCCAACAAGAAAGATTTGATTCTCTGTGTTTTCTAACATCTGCTAATTTTGATTGGCTGAACAATTTTCCATGAGCTGACCAGTGAGAATTACAGTTAATCAGTTACAAAACCTGTTAAATTTGGTGCTAAAAAATCTACATTCAAAGGCCAATCAAGACAGGTGGACCTCTGTAAGGACTGCTGTGTTTCTTACGACCACTCCTAAGTTTTTTAGGTTAACTAGTGGTAGCTGTTTTTTCACTTCATTAAACATTCTGTTTTTGCAGTGGCCCAGATGTAGTGGCTGTGTCACACATTCTTTAAGGGTGTCCTGAACTTTCCTCTTCCCACTCCACTCCCAGGTGTTATCTTAGTGATCTGTGTATTTCAACAAATTCTGACTGACTGCCATTCTGTCCGAAATTGTGCTTTTCAGAGACGCTGTAAAAAAAAAAAAAAAAAAAAAAAAAAAAAAAAAAAAAAAAAAAAAAAAAAAAAAAAAAAAGGGGGGGGGTGCATGTATACAGCTTGTTAAAATAGACTCCATCTTCCTGGCAAAATCTGGAGGTATAATCAATATTGTGAGTTTAGTGCAACCGGTGCACACCATGGCTTGCCTCAAAGCACAGGCCAATCTCACCACCTGCCACTGTTTATTGTTTGTGTGTCTTCCATGAATTCTACTGTGCAGTCTTCCAACTGGTTTACGACCCTTGGCGCATCCCCTCACTTACAGCCAACTGCAAAATGCTTCCATAGAGGCTTCTTATTTAGTTGTACAAGCACTTCAACACAGGAAATTGTAATCTACTTCGTTGAGTACTGGCAATCACTAGTACTGTTTCATATTTCATTCGTCTATGGGGGTTAATTTATTCCTATTTGATTTGTATTTTTATTTCAGGTCTTACATCAGTTACGGGACAGTTTGGGAAAATGGTAACATAAAAACGTGTTGAGTAACCAGCTGAAAGCAACAAAATGGTGCTCACAATAAAATGGTGTGTGTTCATTGTTGAGTAGTAGGCAAAAGACAATTTATGAAAAATTGTGTGTGTGTGTGTGTGTGTGTGTGTGTGTGTGTGTGTGTGTGTGTGTAAGATTTGGAAAAGTTTTTGCAAAGCCCCAAGCAAAGTCTCTAGAGCATAACTGGTGGCAAAATAGCTCTGTATTGATATAAGCAGTGACCATTTCCAGATCACCTGTGATTTTAATTAAGACTCAATCCTGCATCAGTCTTATTGTAAATATTTTCGGGGCCAGTTTTAGTTTGCTCAATCTGTAGAAGAGAATTTTCTGTTTTTGTCCTTACCATAGTGCTTACTAAGATCATTGGTCACATTCAGTTGTGTTGATAAGAGGAGTTTCCCAGTGAATATAGATATTACATTGACATAAGGTTTATTTCGCAACTAAGTGTGTGATACATCTATATTGTGTAAGATTATATTTGTATGAAAGGTTAATTGGTGTTGAAGAATCACTGGAATGCAGGTGTCTGTTGTGGCTCAAAACAGAATGCCACTTGTGACTGCAGTGCACAAATTTAAACAAACACACTAAATGATTCTTTCCTTTTTTTGTATCTTGTAATCCCACTAGATATATCAATACTCTCAAATACCTCATTACACCTGCATCTGGCACGCTCACTGCAAGCCATGATAACCATAACATCTCCAGCCTACAAGCAGGCCATCAGCCAGCCATTTTAAGGCCAAATGGCCACAGATCCGCTTTCTGTTCTGTTCTATGCATGCCTCTCTATGGCTACTGACTATGTTTCTGCACTAGACTGCTTATTCTTTGGACTGATTATGTTACAACTGAGCCAGCTTGGGATCTGAGTATAGTTATACCCATTTACAACTATTAATTTCTGCTTTGGCTGATTGTGGTTCAGTCCAGTGATTTTTCAGCCTCACCTTTCAACAGTTCCTGCCATAATTATACAAGCTGTGTTAATTACAATTATTTTCTTTCATAGTTCTGGAAAATTCATTTGGTCAGTGACTCTTATTAGACACACAGCATTTTTCATTGTTGTTATGAATTCACCAAACTGTTAACAAATGAATTTTGTGATCTAAATTGAACACTGCAAGAGTATCACTGGCACACATTAGACAAATCACAATAAAAGAAATACTAATTACATATTTTACACCTCAGTACAGGAAATGGATAAAAGTGTATGTAAACAAGATGACAAACTGTCCCCTCTCAAGTGTAAATATTCACCTGGGTGGCAAATCCATATTAGTTTCTTTCAAGATCAATTTTTTAAACTACTTTCGCAAGTATCAAATCTTTGTTTGAAATGTGGGCTTATATTATTCACATGGGTGTTATAATCCACATTCAAACTCTGATGTCTTACATTCATAGGGGACAACAGAGACATTTTACATGACCTTTTACTGTCTGTACTTGCAAATGCTACTGACAGTTTTTTTTTTTTTAACTTTTGAGCTTGCAATATTTAAATTATAAAATCTACTAGAAATGGAAAATTCTTTCACTGCTGGATTTACTGCTCCCATGACTTGTTTCACTCATCCCACATGAACACACTTCTTCTTCTTCTTCTTCACAGTCACCCCCTTCCTCTGTTCCAGGTCCCCTTCCTTATCCATTCCTCGACATCATATGCTTCACAGAATTTCCCCTGCCTGTGGCCAGAATGAATTTACTGGGTCCACATTCCTATGCTGAGCACCTGCTGCCTCTCTCTCCCAGCCATCAGCAAATCTTCCCTAATTTTCCTCACATACTCTGCTCCTCTCTCCCCTTACTTAGCTTCCTGATACAACTACTCACCCCCCCCCCCCCAAAAAAAAACCACACACACACACACACACACACACACACACACACACACACACACACACACACACACACAGAGAGAGAGAGAGAGAGAGAGAGAGAGAGAGACCTCATACTACAAACAAATGAATGATAAAAACTATTTCTTACAGTAACTACCGAAGTCTTACCTGGTACATGGTTTCACATCTTTCAGAATAACATTTTCCCCTATTCGTATCCATCCCCAATTATCTTCTTCATATGGTGCTGTGCCACTGACAACGAAGGTTGGTCGGAACTGGCGAATTGTCAAAGAGGGAGCCACTTCTGCTGGGACTTTTTCTCTCAGATCCTCTAACGATGATTCTGTCATCAGCATGTAGCTTGAAAAGTCAGTATACATGCCCTGAAAAGAAATATTAATCAGCTGACACACTGGAACGATTTTTAGAAGTTAGTTAATGACTTCTGATGTTATTGTGGAAGATGATCAACATTTAAATAGAATAATATTGAGACAGTTCTTCATATATTTTCATTCAGTTCTATGTGCAACAAACTTGCAAACTAGTCCATTTAATTAAATCTGCACAGCAAATATTGTTGTATGTGCACACTAGTATACCTACTATTAGGTTACTGATCACTGTTCACACATATCATGACTGTTGTGAGACTACCTCATGATACAATTTTCGTGAAAGAATGAGGGACTTTATTAATTTTGTGTTTGTAATTCTGTCAAAATTCTTTAATCACAGTACTTTTACTGACCTAACACAATTGTGAATCTGTCATTCTTACATAGAAAGTGAAGCTGATATGATCATCACAATCAAACCCAGGAAAAATATATGGACATGCAGTGTAATCAAATCAGAGAAATTATGGTGAAAATACTGAGTAAATGTGAAAGCATGCATAGTCCAGAACATTTTTCTTTAGGTGTGTATCAATTGTCCACGAGTTATTCTTTTAGTCATGGCTTCACCCTCTACACACACCTACTTGAAACAATAATATTGTTCACATAATAAAGGTCAGAATGGAAAAATGCAACTGCCCACAACAGCAATTCACAGAAGACATTAGTTAAGAAGAATTCCCCGACAAATAACAATGCCTGAAAAAGACCTCAGTCCTCAGGTGTCATGTCAATTAGAAGTCTCGCCAAAAACTTACAGAACCTCTTACAAGTTTCCCAAATACACTTAAGATATACATAGTGAAAAAGAAATATTAAAACACCCAGAATTACCTAATAAATTAAATGCATAAGTAACTCTATATGTAATTATTAGTATTAATTAGCAACGCTAATCACATATTTTTCTCCGAGTACAAATGTGATACTCATTATTTTTATCTATCTAAAAACAAAGATGTATATAAAAACAAAGATGTATATAAAAACAAAGATGTATATAAAAACAAAGATGTATATAAAAACAAAGATGTATATAAAAACAAAGATGTATATAAAAACAAAGATGTATATAAAAACAAAGATGTATATAAAAACAAAGATGTATATAAAAACAAAGATGTATCTAAAAACAAAGATGTATCTAAAAACAAAGATGTATCTAAAAACAAAGATGTATCTAAAAACAAAGATGTATCTAAAAACAAAGATGTATCTAAAAACAAAGATGTATCTAAAAACAAAGATGTATCTAAAAACAAAGATGTATCTAAAAACAAAGATGTATCTAAAAACAAAGATGTATCTAAAAACAAAGATGTATCTAAAAACAAAGATGTATCTAAAAACAAAGATGTATCTAAAAACAAAGATGTATCTAAAAACAAAGATGATGTGACTTACCAAACAAAAGCGCTGGCAGGTCGATACACACACAAACAAACACAAACATACACACAAAATCCGAGCTTTCGCAACTGGCGGTTGCTTCGTCAGGAAAGAGGGAAGGAGAGAGAGAAAGATGAAAGGATGTGGGTTTTAAGGGAGAGTGTAAGGAGTCATTCCAATCCCGGGAAAGACTTACCTTAGGGGGAAAAAAGGATAGGTATACACTCGCGCACGCACGCACGCACACACGCACATTTGTAACGACAAAGAGTTTGGGCAGAGATGTCAGTCGAGGCAGAAGTACAGAGGCAAAGAAGTTGTTGAAAGACAGGTGAGGTATGAGCAACGGCAACTTGAAATTAGCGGAGGTTGATGCCTGGCAGATATCGAGAAGAGAGGATATACTGAAGGGCAAGTTCCCATCTCCGGAGTTCGGATAGGTTGGTGTTGGTGGGAAGTATCCAGATAACTCGGACGGTGTAACACTGTGCCAAGATATGCTGGCCGTGCACCAAGGCATGTTTAGCCACAGGGTGATTCTCATTACCAATAAACACCGTCTGCCTGTGTCCATTCATGCAAATGGATAGTTTCTTGCTGGTCATTCCCACATAGAAAGCTTCACAGTGTAGGCAGGTCAGTTGGTAAATCTCGTGGGTGCTTTCACACGTGGCTCTGCCTTTGATCATGTACACCTTCCGGGTTACAGGACTGGAGTAGGTGGTGGTGGGAGGGTGCATGGGACAGGTTTTACACTGGGGGCGGTTACAAGGGTAGGAGCCAGAGGGTAGGCATGAACTAAGAGGTTATGAAAGTTAGGTGGACGGTGGAAAGACACTCTTGGTCGAGTGGGGAGGACTTCATGAAGGATGGATCCCATTTCAGGGCAGGATTTGAGGAAGTCGTATCCCTGCTGGAGAGCCACATTCAGAGTCTGATCCAGTCCCGGAAAGTATCCTGTCACAAGTGGGGCACTTTTGTGGTGGTTCTGTGGGAGGTTCTGGGTTTGAGGGGATGAGGAAGTGGCTCTGGTTATTTGCTTCTGTACCAAGTCGGGAGGGTAGTTGCGGGAAGCAAAAGCTGTTTTCAGGTTGTTGATGTAATGGTTCAAGGATTCCGGACTTGAGCAGATTCGTTTGCCATGAAGACCTAAGCTGCAGGGAAGGGACCGTTTGATGTGGAATGGGTGGCAGCTGTCATAATGGAGGTACTGTTGCTTGTTGGTGGGTTTGATGTGGACAGACATGTGAAGCTGGCCATTGGACAGATGGAGATGGAGGTCGACGTCAAGGAAAGTGGCATTGGTTTTGGAGTAGGACCAGGTGAATCTGATAGAACCAAAGGAGTTGAGGTTGGAGAGGAAATTCTGGAGTTCTTCTTCACTCTGAGTCCAGATCATGAAGATGTCATCAATAAATCTGTACCAAACTTTGGGTTGGCAGGCCTGGGTAACCAAGAAGGCTTCCTCTAAGCGACCCATGAATAGGTTGGCATACAAGGGGGCCATCCTGGTACCCATGGCTGTTCCCTTTAATTGTTGGTATGTCTGGCCTTCAAAAGTGAAGAAGTTGTGGGTCAGGATGAAGCTGGCTAGGATAATGAGGAAAGAGGTTTTAGGTAGGGTGGCAGGTGATCGGCGTGAAAGGAAGTGCTCCATCGCAGCGAGGCCCTGGACGTGCGGGATATTTGTTTATAAGGAACTGGCATCAATGGTAACAAGGATGGTTTCTGGGGGTAACAGATTGGGTAAGGATTCCAGGCGTTCGAGAAAGTGGTTGGTGTCTTTGATGAAGGATGGGAGACTGCATGTAACGGGTTGATCTACATAGGCAGA
Source organism: Schistocerca gregaria (assembly GCF_023897955.1). Taxonomy (NCBI): domain Eukaryota; kingdom Metazoa; phylum Arthropoda; class Insecta; order Orthoptera; family Acrididae; genus Schistocerca; species Schistocerca gregaria. Next base: position 429,695,072 of record NC_064922.1, read on the forward strand.
GATACATTTTGTGGGGGCTTGGTAACCAGCTACAATGGGGGGCCGGGATGATTGGGTTTGTGAATTTTAGGAAGAAGGTAGAAGGTAGGGGTACGGGGTGTCGGTGGGGTCAGGAGGTTTATGGAGTCAGGTGAAAGGTTTTGTAGGGGGCCTAAGGTTCTGAGGATTCCTTGAAGCTCCGCCTGGACATCAGGAATTGGATTACCTTGGCAAACTTTGTATGTGGTGTTGTCTGAAAGCTGACGCAGTCCCTCAGCCACATACTCCCGACAATCAAGTACCACAAAGTACCACATTCGTGGAACCCTTGTCTGCCGGAAGAATGACGATGGATCGGTCAGCCTTCAGATCGTGGATAGCGTGGGCTTCAGCAGTAGTGATGTTGGGAGTAGGATTAAGGTTTTTTTTAAGAAGGATTGAGAGGCAAGGCTGGAAATCAGAAACTCCTGGAAGGTTTGGAGAGGGTGATTGAGAGGAAGAGGAGGTGGGTCCCACTGTGACGGAGGACGGAACTGTTCCAGGCAGGGTTCAATTTGGATAGTGTCTTGGGGAGTTGGATCATTAGGAGTAGGATTAGGATCATTTCTCTTCGTGGCAAAGTGATATTTCCAGCAGAGTGTACGAGTCTAGGACAGTAAATCTTTGACGAGGGCTGTTTTGTTGAATCTGGGAGTGGGGCTGAAAGTGAGGCCTTTGGATAGGACAGAGGTCTCGGATTGGGAGAGAGGTTTGGAGGAAAGGTTAACTACTGAATTAGGGTTTTGTGGTTCCAGATTGTGTTGATTGGAATGTTGAGGTTTTGGAGGGAGTGGAGCTGGAAGTGGGAGATTGAGTAGATGGGAGAGACTGGGTTTGTGTGCAATGAGAGGAGGTCGAGGTTTGCTGGAAAGGTTGTGAAGGGTAAGTGCGTTGCCTTTCCGGAGGTGGAAAACCAGGAGATTGGCTAGTTTTTTGAGGTGGAGGGTGGCATGCTGTTCTAATTTGCGGTTGGCCTGTAGGAGGATGTTCTGAACAGCCGGTGTGGATGTGGGAGAGGAAAGATTGAAAACTCTTATTAAGGATAGGAGTTGACGGGTGTGTTCATTGGCTGAGTTGATGTGTAGGTGAAGGATTAGGCGGGTGAGGGCTATGGATTGCGCAGTTTGGAACTGGTATAAGGACTGATGGAAAGAAGGATTGCAGCCAGAGATGGGAACTTTAAGTGTGAGGCCTTTGGGGGTAATACCAAATGTCAGACAAACCTGAGAAAATAAAATATGAGAGCGTAATCTGGCTAGGGCGAAGGCATGTTTGCGGAGGGAATGTAAATAAAACTTAATGGGGTCGTTGTGGGGGTGTTGTGAGGGTGACATGGTATTAGAAGGTGGAAAGTGTAACAAGAGGCTGAAATGTAAATGAAAATAGAAATATATTGGGAAGAGATAAAGGTGAACTAGAAAGCAACTGGTGATCTGGTGTGAAAAAAGGCGAAAAAGTGTTTGTTAAAGCTGGGCTATGTTGATCTTGTGGTGAACTTCGGTTGGTAGACATCGATGTGCATAAAGATTAGGTGGTTGTGTTGTCGCCAAAACACGTTAAAGGATGGAGAAATTCGGGAAAATTTCGAAAAATCTCCGTATAAATGTATTAAAAAGAGTGGTTTTGTGGTGGCAGATTAAGAAAATGAGGCTAACAATTGTCCGACGAAGAAATAATGACATTAAAACCTGTGGGAAGCGGCTAAAAAAGATCAGTGACGTGGGAAAAATGGAAATGGAATTAAAGTGAAAGTTATTAGAACTAGAGAAAATGGTTGTTTCATAGGTGAAAGGAACTGTTTGTGAACTATAAACGGTTGATTTTATAGTAGTGGTAGTGTTGAAAGCGGAAAAAAAAATTTTTTTGGTTATGGTTTGGAAGTGGGTTACGTATTATTGGGTATATATAGGTGGGATAAAATTGTATAGTAGATTACGGTAAAAAAGAGAAGGTGAATACAAAGTGAAACTACTGGCAAAAACAAAGAGAAAGTAAGACGACAGAAAAGATTTTGAAATGCAACAGTGACAATAACAAATGTAATTGTTGGGTTCAAATCAATGATATTATATTAAAAACAAAGATGATGTGACTTACCAAACAAAAGTGCTGGCAGGTCGATAGACACACAAACAGACACAAACATACACACAAAATTCAAGCTTTCGCAACCAACGGTTGCTTCTTCAGGAAAGAGAGAAGGAGAGGGAAAGACGAAAGGATGTGGGTTTTAAGGGAGAGGGTAAGGAGTCATTCCAATCCCGGGAGCGGAAAGACTTACCTTAGGGGGAAAAAAAGGACAGGTACACACTCGCGTCCCCCCCCCCCCCCCACACACACACACAAACACAAACACAGAGAGAGAGAGAGAAAGCAGACATTTGTAAAGGCAATACTAAAATGGGCACTGTTTTGCAACATGATCTGTTTGCCACGGGTAACACTGTTGCTCATCTGCAGAAAGTATAAAACAGCATTCTTTGTTAAAAGTGGATGAAATATGCAGAAAAATTGTGTCATTATAATCTGCCTCAACAAAAGATTGATTAATGCTAAAACTGTGTGAATAGTAACGTATCTGTGTACTTGTACTATACCAAGCTACATGCCAAGTTCTCTGGGGGACGAAGACTTGCTTGGCAATGTTGTATGAAAAAGAAAAGTTTTTTGAGCTGAGCATGCATGAATTTTGAAGCAACCAGAGTGAATCAGAGGGTAAAAGCAGAAAGTAGAATCTGGAAATGCAGCACAGAAGGAGGTAGATAGAATCTTAGTGAATTGAGCTATATTGATTACTGTGCTTATTAAAAATAAGGTTATCTTGACAAAAGGTAATAAGTGGAAGTGTCAAAGAAGGAAACTTGTTAGTTAAAGAATTCAGGGATGTACAACATAATGAGAAGTTATGAATTAAATGGGTACCAGGTTTAGTGGTTCAAGTGTTTGAGATTAACAACTGTATGTGCATAATGAGAAATGGTACAGTATTTGGTTTAAGATCCAGAATGCTAATAACCAGAATGGAACTAGCATTGTAAACACAACAACAAAGCAAAGGGGAGTGCATTCTGAAATTATGACCTCAGCTGTAGCTGGGCATTGAAATGAATTCAATGGTGACATAATTTGTGCTGGACTGGGACTCTAACCAAGATTTCCCACTTTATGCGAGTGGTCACCTTAACTGCTTTGGCTATCTGAGTATGCTTCCCGTCTGATCCGAATTCCCACCTTGTCACATGCTACTATTTAGTGCCCCTCATGTCCATCATACTCACTCACCACCATCACAAAAAAACCTGAAGAAACATAGTATCCTATGACTATAATACCAATGAGTCACTGTTGTAACCAACCAACTTGTACAAACATCTGGGTGTAGCACTTTGTAGGGATATGAAATGGGATGATCACATGGGCTCAAGGTCAAGGGTAAAGAAGCTTTTAACGTCAGCTTATTGGTAGAATAATGAGGAACTGCAATCGGTCTACAAAGGAGACTGCTTACAAATCACTTGGGTGACTGGTTCTAGAATATTGCTGAAGTGTGAGAGACCCATACCAAACAGGACTGACAGGGATTATTGAACATATACAGAGAAGAGCAGCATGAATGGTCACAGGTCTGTTTCATCTGTGTGAGTGCCACAAGATATACTGAAGGAACTGAACTGGATAAAATTATCCCAAGAACGTCTATTAACAAAGTTTCAACAACTGGCTTTAAATGATGACTCTAGGAATATGCTGCACAACCCCCCCCCCCCCCCCCCCCTTCTACGTAGGGATCGTGAGGATTAGGCTAGAATAATTATTACATGCAAAGAGGCATTCAAACAATCATTCTTCCTGTGCTCCATGCGTGAATGGACCCTAATAACTGGTATTATGGGATGGACGTACCCTCTGCAATGCACTTCAAGGTGGTCTGAGGAGTATAGATGTAGATCACACTGGATTCGTTCCACAAGAGTTCAGTGCATCTGCACTGAAATAATCTGACAACCAAGAACATTATATTGTCTATTAAATATCAATGTTGCCAACCACATCAAAAGATTGAAAAAGGTCATTGATTCGGTAATATGCACATTGTCAACACTCTCAGCCTTGAGTTTTTCAAGTGCAGTAACTTGTCTGCCCCAGATATAAAATTTGCGAATATCTCTTTAATATTTACAACTTCTAAATAAACATTTTAAATATAGCGAGAGAGGGAGAATGGCATCATTTTAATTGTTTTGTCACTAGTTGTGCAGTACTAATCAAAATGTCAGGCAATAAGGGATCCTTGATAGAATAATGGATAGAATAAGAGAAAGCCAGCCAACCACCTATGGCAGACTCATGTGTGGTGCATAGACACATGTAACAGAAAACAGTGTTCAACAATGTACAGAAAAAAATCAATTTCTACTTACCATAAAGATGACACATTAAGCTGGAGACAGGCACAATTAAAAAACACTTACACATTAGCTTTAGGCCACAACTTCATCAGAAAAGGAGAGAAAAGCATAGACCAGGCATTCACAAAAGCACGCACACCTCACATACAAGTGTCAACTCCAGCAGGTTGGACTGGAGGGTGCAGAGATGAGGAAGGGATAGCACTGTATGGGTGAGGGGAGAGAGGAATTCTGTCTGGCAGAGGGTGACGGGACTATATTGCCTGCACAGCATTGGGACACTGTGCAGCAGGGAGATGCAGAAAATGGAATGAAAAAGGAGAGGAGCTGGGAAAAGATGGGCAGGTGCATTGGCAGAGGCTGGCATGCAAAGATGGTGGGAAATGAGAGTAGGGAGAAGGCGATAAGATAGAGGAGGTAGAAACTGTTGGGTGAGGGCAGGGGGCAGTGTGTTGCCATAGCTTGAGGACAACATAATTACAGGAGTGGGGAATGTAAGTCCCACCTGTGCAATTCAGAAAACTGGTGGTGAATGGGAGGATCCACGTGGCCCTGGTTGTGAAACACCCATTGAAATCAAACATGTTTTGTTCAGTTACATGTTGTGCCGCAGGGTGGTCTACTTTCGTCTTGGCCACAATTCGGTTGTGGCCGTTCATCCTGGTAGACAGCCGATTGGTAGTCATACCAATACAAAGTGGCCTGGTGTTTGATGAGGTAAGATAAGTCTGTGACAGAGCTGGAATAGGAAGAGAAAGGTAGATGGCTTGGGCAAGTCTTGCACTTGGGGGTATGATCCCTGTGGCAAGGGTTTGGGATTGGGAGTGGCATAAAGATGGACCAGGATGTTGTGGAGGTTGGATGGGCAATGGAACACCACTTTAGGAAAGGTGGGAAGGATCTTGGGTAGGACGTCCCCCCATTTCAAGGCACGATGATAGGTAAACAAAGCCCTGGCGAAGGATGTGGTTAGATCACCTCTGATTACCTATCATCATGCAAGTGCATTGGCAGAGGGTGGCACACAAAGACAGTGGGAAACGAGAATGAGGAGTCAGTGATAGGGCGGAAGGGCAAGAAACTTTGGGTGTGGGTGGGGGTAAGTATGTTACCATGTATGATGATTATCTTGAGTTCACTTAGGCTGTTTAGCTGTGTCCAGATAATTTTGTAGTCAGACTGTTTCATTTTTCAAGAAACAGTACTTTTTATAGACCGCAATAACACCCCCCTCCCATGGCATCTAACCTGTCTTTTTATATATGTTTCATGCCTCATTAAATATTTAAGAACTTTCTATTTGGGTTTCATGCAATCTTTATTTTGAGTATAATTTCAGCACTACTACTGGAGAGCAGTTAATTCAAGAGCTTTGCTGTGATGCTTTAGCAATTTACTGTTAAAATTTTGACATTCAGAAGTGTCTTTGCTTTACATGCAATCTGATTTCGTTGTCTGGGTAATGACTGATGAGTGCTCAGAGGACCTCAAACTATGACCCAGCTAAAATAAACACCAAATGCATTCCACATGTACTCTTCTACCCAAATAGCTGCTGCTTGTGTATTTCCCAGCCCTGACCTATCAAAAGGAATCCTAGAAGTCTCCATTCCATAATGCAGGTCCGGAAATCTGCAGCCAAAACCATCAAAGAATTGACGAAGCCTTTGGCTGTGACCCACAACACAGCTGCAAACTGAAGGACCCTAATATATTTGGGGTTTGATATGGCAAGTAGTATACTCTCCTTGCACCCTGTGAGCAGGACAATCGGTCTTCACCACTTCTTACAGTAGCATGTGCAAACTGACAATGGCCTCAGAACCCAAGCAAGAAATGTGATTGGTCTCATCATAAGCAAGGACACCCGTCCCCCTGGCTCTCAGGGAAAGGAATAAAAATATAGCATATTTCGGTGGTTTTCTTTCAATAAAGTGATTTAAGAGCCAGTATTACACAGGTTTTTAACACAAGTCTCCTCTCACCTTCCAAAATATTAAAAATACACCATACCTCCATCCCCCACAAAATACTGTACACGCACCCTCAGTCATAAGCAACAACTTCAAATGAACCCTTTATCAACAATAGCCGCAGGAAGGGTTTCCTCCACACCTCTGATGATGCCGCCAGCAAAAATACAAGTGCACATTAGAATTCTAGCCAGCCCTCGATACTGTTTCCCTACGGGGCTCCATAACATGCCTGACATTGGAGCTCTCCATAAGTAGTAAACCCCTCCTTGCCATGGACCTGCGTGGACCCTGCTGAAGGTTGGTCACTGGTCTACTAACAGGATGAATGGGCAAGGCTAGACCATTAGTCCCCACTGACACACTGCCTCAATTGACACAAACACATTACAATCAGTCACTCTAACAGCAGTGAGTGCAGTTTTCCCCCAGAATGAGTATGCTGGAATGTGCCCCTGTGGGTGACACCAACGACACCTGACATGCCCATGCAATGCGCCAGTCTCTCCAACACTGTTTTATGCCCTGAGGCAGAAGCCTGCAGATGGCTGACCACACCTAATCGTGTCATCAGCTGCTTGTGCACTGCAAGCAGCTTCTCTAGCATCTGCCTCAGCATGCATATTCCCTATCCATCCTACTACTAGATTTGAGTGACAGCGAAAGATAAACAAAATAGATGAAAATGAGCTCTAATCTACCAACTGCTGCTCTACGACATTCAGACTATCTGCCTGTGGTGCCATAGATGGCATAAATCTACACTAAAAGAACCATGATATACACACAGTATAAAAAAGAAAACAAGACCTAACTATGGTGTCTTTTAGACAACACTGAAGGCAACAGTAAAAACACTTTTCAGACATTTAGCATCTGGGATGGTGATATATCAATTAGGGTGTAATTCTCATCACACTTAGCTGAGCACTGCAACACTTTTCATATTTTTGTTATTTTTGTAAGTATTTCTTGTGAGAGCAGATCGCTATGGTGTTCAAAACTTACATTCGGTAAAAACAGCAACCTGCACATGTCACTGTTGTTTACACCTCCCTGATAGATTTTGTTATGTGTGTGGGAAATTCAACTGAAAATCGCCATGAAAACCGAAAACTGATCGACCTATGAAGGTACAAACTTTATTTCAATTGTACTGTTGCTGATCAAGAAACATTTTTACATCTCATATTGCCTGCATAATCTTTACTACCTCTAATTGAAAGGCTGACAGGAAAATGCTGAGCCATGCCATTCACTGTTCCAATTATGTGGCATGAGCTAAAAGATCATTTTGCAAGTCGTTCCTTCTGTCTCACAAATACTGAAATACTAGACAAAGTTTTGAAATAAATCTTCGATTGGATTTTTTCATGCTAAAAAATTAGAAGGAGCAATCTGTCTCATGTGGTAAAATCTTTCTAAAATCACGATTGCAAAATATTTCTTTATTTACAATCAACCGGTTTGCTGTCATCTTCAGTACTGTAACATAATGTATATACATGGAATATATCTCTCACCTCAAGAGTTATGGCATAATATGAAACAGAAATGGGATTGTACATTTACATATTTTCAAAATTTATGCTATAAAATGTGTTATCAGCTGGACCTCATGCAAAGTGATAACCTGCCACGAGATCCAACTCAAAATCTGGGGTATAATTTTTTTACGGTTGTTAATACTCATTAATGACTAAACGCTGTCAAGATCAGCTTCAAAATGCATTTGGCAAAGAAGCCCCACTTTAGGTAACAATTTATATTTAGTACAGTGAATTCCGAAGATATCTGTTCTTTCCTAGTGACAAATTTCATGAACGACACAATATCTGCTGTTACAGATGAAAATATTGCCACTGTTCGAGTAGTGTTTGGAGAAGAGCAGACAGACATTTTGTTAAGTTATTTGGGTGACAATGAATATTGGTATGAGTCGAACCCAAAACATTTTACATCAACAGTTACATGTGAGAAAATTTTGTTGTCAATGGATTCCACATAAACTGACTCCTGCTCGGAAATACCTAAGCACTGACTTACGATCTTGGAAAGAAAAGTCAGTCATTTCATAGGGCCTTTTGAACAGAACCTAAGTCTACAGAAGCCCAACAAACTTGCAGCTCTGGTATGAAGATGGTTGCTACTTTTTTTTTCTGAAACTGGCCACACTGCTACTATAGTATTATAAGACATAGTGTTACTGGTGATCAGAACACAAACACCTATTTACAATAAGTTTTTGAGACAGTTTGTGAAAAACACCCAAAAGGAAAAGCAATTTCCAGAAAAGTAATTTCCATCATGACTTACACATTATAGCATAGAACAAAAGTAATCATTCAGTTAAGGTCAGCAGCATAGACATTCCAGAACACAAGACTAACCAAACATCTTGTAATTTCTTTTTGTTTCAAAAAATTTAAGGAAAAAAAAGGTGTGGAATGACCTTTGTCATCAGCTGAAATGTTGGAACATCAAGAAAACCTGGTTTCTGACGTGTGTCAGGAAGAATGACAGCTTTGCATTACGGCTGGTTTCATCAAATGCAAAAATGTATTGATGTTAAAGACGAATATTCTTGTTTGAAATTATTTCTCCATTGATTTTTGAAAATTTTTTGAGTTGCCCTAATAAGAATTTCATGCATTAATGTCATCACTAACAGTTAGCAGTCCTTCCACTTTATCATTTCTCAAGACAGTTAACATCCTGTGACTATACATATTTTCGAAACATAATTTTGAAATTCACGAAAGTTACAAATTTTCATAATTTATTTAAAAAAAGAAAAGAAAGAAAGAAAGCTCAGAAATATGTATTTATGAATTATGACTCCTAGTATTGGGAATAAAGTATATATGGAAAATAAATTCAGATCTCTAACACTTTTGGTTTCTTTGTTACAATTTTTGAATATGAGGTTGTCTTATAAAACAGCAGGTGGTAGGAGAGCACATGACATTGTCCACTTACAGTAGTCAAAAGGCCGATGTAGGTCAGAATGTGACTTTTGTAATGGTTATTAAGAACTGAAAAAAATGACTGAACAGATTCATCATCTGAAACATCGCTCGTCAAATGAGGGAATTTTTAACACTTTGTTCTACTCAATATGGAATGTGATTACTGAGTGATGTTTGACTGTACTTCCATGAGCCATTTTTTACCAAGGTAAATGATTGTGACAAACCTCATGTCGTCAGTACCTCAGCAACTGCTCCCCTTCTCAGCACTGCCCTTCCCACGGAAGTCTATGTGCTTGTCCCCCCACCCACATCCCCCCACCCTCTCCCCATTCCCACTACAGTTTGGTGATCAAAACAACAGCACAACTCCCACATTTGTTCACAAGACGCCACTGTTCATAACCCCAAAATTTTTACACCAAGGTAATTGTATCAGTGTGACTAACTATGATGCATTGATATTGTAGTCTTAGGATACATTTCTGTCTTTAGTGAAGAGTACACTATAACATTTTTTAATATTTAAAGCTAGTGGCCAATCTCGGTACCACTTTTGAAAATCTGATCAAGGTATGACTATATGGAGCAAATACTTGGTCTTGGGCCAAAAACATAGAAAGAAAACTCCTTACTTTTAAGACTGCTGTTTTGAGACAGATTTTTTTGACCAAGGAAGGATGGAGATGACTGAATAACAAGAAAAATCCATGAACTGCAGTAGTTGCATAATTTATTGAACACTGTGGCAGCAATTAAAGAGAGGAGACTTAAGTGAGATGGACACATGAATCATCAAGAAGGGCAGATAATTATGAAGGTGATGGAAGACATCAGAGGTAACAGACCAAGGGGAAAACAACAATGAGATGGACTGACAGATCAGAGAGGATATGAGTACAATGGTACTAGCTCGAGAAAAATACATGGACTGAAGAAGATGGAGGAGACTGACTGGTGAGACCAAAGACTAACTACGGTGTCTGTAAAATATTTTATGTAATTAACATTTTCAGAACACCTGTGATAAATGCATCTTCTCTGACTGGAGCAATATAAAAGATTGAGAAAGCAGTAGCAGAAAAGAACACCTGACTGACAAATAACACTTAAGCACAATATCCTGTTACCAATACTGAATTAATGGTCTGTTTGACATTATTGATTATACAGAACAGCAATTTGTTTATGTAAAACTGTAATCTATGGCAAAACTCCATCTTAGTGCTAAAACAGTAAATATGCAGTCCTATCAAAATGTTTACCCCTTCCAGAACACTTTTTTTTTTCCTTCAGAGAATAAAATACATATTTTGTTACTTAGATAGTAGTCTTTCTTTAATAAAATTTGTATTTTGGGTCAATTATAAATGAAAATGTTTTGAAATACAAACCATGTCCTTGGATGTAAGCATTGGATAAACTTTTTTATATATTTCAAGAGGACCAACATCCACTGTCCTGAGACCAACTTTATTATCTAGATCATAGCCAAGCCGCAGGCCTGAAGGCTTCTTGGTAAGCTGATTTGAAAACCATGCAGCAGCTTCATCTCCACAATCAACAGTCCACAGTTTTTCTTGTTTCCACATCCTGTGTAATAAGAAAACTGCATTTTTCTCATGCAAGTAAATTTGCATCTATTATTTCATATGCTAGAAGGGTGAATAACAGTCAGATATAGCTGCCCAAATAGGAAATTGTGGGAAAAGAAAAATATGTATGTGTGCCAGTTTCTGAAGTCACTTGGTAAACAACAACAACACCATTATTTTAGAGAATCAGTGACTTTCTTCACAATCCCTGACTCTAGAACTGATGAAATTTAAAAGTCATGGAACCTAAAGAGAAGCACCCTGAAAAAGTTTCTGAGCCACTATAAAATTTAACAAGGTCTGAAAAAGGATAGTTCAATTATTCCATTTAACTTCATTAAAAAAAATCGTATTTCAGAATAGATAATACATAACAATAAACTGGAATGAATCGTCAATGAATCTAGAAACAAATACTTCATAGTCTTATTTTACTTCCTATACTTTAACACATTACATTTAAGAATACAAAATCCTGTTACTCACGTTACTTCTTTCAGATTACTTTTGTCCTGTGGCAGTTCAACTTTCAAGGTATCTCCTTCTGGAGTAGAAAACACCACAGAATTGGGTCCCTCAGCTTTGACTTCAATAAGCAAAATACGAGGTATTTTCCGCCCAGTAATGAACATGCCATTGTTGGGATCATATACTATTAGCGTCCTGAAAATTGAAGTAAGATTTGTGATTTATTTTACTGCAATAAAAATTATATGTATATTGAAAAAACCATTAGATCTCTGTGAAAATAGAAACCTACTGCTTGGTAAAACAAGAGCAACTGTAGCACGAAAAACAGTAAAACCAATGTAAAATCATATCCTAAAAAGGCACATGGCATTGTTTTAATATTTTAGCAGTCTCTAGCTATCTCAGAACACACCATTCATTCTGTTTTTACCAGCAATTATAATCAATCCACATACGATTACAAAACATACACAACTATTTATATGCCTTAACCTTTGAGATTTAACCCTGTAGATGACAGGCAAATTTATCACATTTGGAAAGAAATTATGCAAACAGAGCACTTTGGAAAAAATTATACACAATCTCTACCCAATAATAATCATGAGTGTATTCCTAATGTAATAATAATAAAGTGGACTAATAACATAAGTAATGAGGTTCCCATAGAATCAGTGAAGAAAGGAATATACAGAATCAACAAATAAAGCAATGTTTGAAAAACACTGATTAGAAGGGGGCAGTATGGTAGGGTACAAATACAGCATCCTGTGAAGACACTCGAGATTACTAAATACAATGATTTCTTTTAATAATGAGGTTTAAAAACCATTAAAATGCTGAAATATAATTCAAAACATCCATGTATAAAATGTAATGATGCTTAGCTTAAGCATATAAACATCTAATATTGAATAAATTTGCCATAAAGAAACTTATTAACAAATAACTCACTCACATTATGCTCATTTTTTTCATTTTTTATGTCAACAGAACCATTCTTTAAGGTACCATGAACATCTCTGATAGTGCCACTAATTTCATTAGATCTATCTATCTTTATCTAAAAAGCTTTGTAATACAATTTATATATTACCCTTCAGAGGCAAATTCTCCACTAAGTACTTGAGTATCCCCTCACTCTTCATTTTACATATCATTTTATCAGAGAAAAATTAGTAGTCTTCTCTTCACTATAATCCATTAACAGCAAACATACATATGGTAGTGTATCTGCCACAATTACATTTGCTTCCATCCTCATCATGACACAAAGAAATCATGTATTATGCTGGTAAGTGTGCAGAGAATAAGTATCACAAAAGTAGTAACCTACACTGGCCCAAGGAGGATTCCAATAAAAAATTCTGGGTTTCCTGAGTCATGACTCACACTTAAGATATGTCAATATGCTACACTGCAACACACAATATGAATTTCTCCCCAAACCTGATTCCACCTTGAAGTTATGAGCCTCACATACATTACTTCATGCCATATTTCCTCCCCACTCCCCCAGAAAAAGTTATTTAAGGTAGTAATTTTGGCATTTGATGAACGTAACTCATCCCTCATCACTTTTCAAACAGTGGTTGTTTACTAATGATATTTACAGAAGCTCTAGTTTATCATATCTCTCCCCCTCTCCCCCACTGCAACCCCTCCCTCCCCCTTGCCTCCCCTCCCTCCACTGTCTCCCTACCCTATCTTTCCCCCTCTCCCTCCCTCTTCCCCCTCCCTTTCCCTCCACCTCTCCGGGAAAACTTATGTTCTCCATAATCGGACGGCAAGATGATAAAGACGATGTCATACAGGTCTTTATCACCAGATTTTGCATCAGTTTCCTAATATAGATCCAAAACTATCCATAGTGCAGTCAGTTGTGATAATATGTCACACTGATAATGATCATCCATCTGTTTAATGACTAAGCCCTACAACTTCCATGGCATTATTTGAGAAATTCAAGTAGTGTTTCACCTCCCCCCCCCCCCCCCCCCCACTTAAATCAGTAGCAATATAACAGGACACTGCACTCTGTATGTCCAGCTGCACAGGTGTGTGTGTGTGTGTGTGTGTGTGTGTGTGTGTGTGTGTGTGTGTGTGTCCTCTAGTCCTTCATATGATTTCTTTTGGAAGCTAGCTAAGTTTTCACGTTCTCTTTTGTGTATGCCTGTTGACGAAAACGCTTATGCTAATGGGTGCATGGTCTCATTTACACCTAAATTAGTTACATTCTATCAGAACACTACACTCTGAATTAAAAAAGATGATCTTATGAGCTCCTTTAGACAAGGTAAGCATAACACATCCCCAGGGATAGTTACCAATGTCTACAGAGGCCAGAAATATCTTCATATTAAGTGTCTGAAGAATACCTTGAGGTCCTGCAGCTTCTTATTACACGTATCTTCATATCATAATGATTTCATGATTCCTGAGTAGCGTATTTCCTTCACACACTGCTGTCAATACCTTTACTTTTCAAACACTTGGATTTATAAAATAATATGGTTGCATTAATTTTAATAATACGTATATTTATAACACACACTTTCTTTCTTCTGTTGCTATCTTTAAGATAACTACCCAGTAATTTCAATAAACAGCCATAATATTTTTAATAATTATATTAGCATTCATTTGAAGTAAGGAAGATTACAGTTTCTGTTCTATGAACAATGAGGCCAGCAGAGGTGGAGCCATTCATTGGAAATAATAGTTCATTACGTTAACCTTTTACTACTTGGAAAGGAGAACAGTTTTCACAATGTCTCCAGCACTAGTAACACGAACTCTATGACAGAAGACTTTATTTTTTTCGTTTGACAATCAGAAACAAAATGAAATAATATAGCTACAGAATGCCACAAAAGTCCTTGTTGATTGGAGAGCCTATTATTCTTTTAGATGACATAGTAAGCTAACACAATAACTAACTGATTACAATGCTGATACTTTATTATAATATTTAGATTAAACAGAAGCACTTTGCCAGTGTCATGTCTTAATTATTTCTTTAAGACAGTTATTTATCGCTCTTGCCATTTGTGAGTTGATCGTGTCTCAAAAACTTTCGGGGTGGTTTCTCTCAATAATGGTGCGGTGCTGAGCCAAAACATCTTTAGTCTTTAATTTTAGGTTGTATACGAGCAACCTGCAAAATATGAGCCAAACCGGTGGTTGGCTTTGACATCTTCCCCATGTCAGAGCAGTAGTTGCACATAACGACTCAAGTTTTTTGTTTTTTGTAAATCCTGTCCTCTCTTACAGTTTTTATCTTTTACAGCTCGATCATCCGTGATAATTCTACACCACAAATCCAGCACTGTCAAGTGTGCCGGGAAATACTGCAGCTATAGTTATGGCTCCATTATTTTTGTTCGTTTGTTTGTTTGATTGTATGACCAGTCAGGTGATCATTTTGATGCAGTCCTGAAGTTGTGAAGATCTACAGATTATAGCCAAAATAGTTCCGAATACATTCTCCACCATTCCCTCCTAAAGCCTTATTGAGCTGCAGAAAGACACCATTCCAAATACACTGGCATGCGAATTCTGGCACCTGTTCACAGTACGAAATAACATGACTGCAGTATACTTAGCCAGCATCTGTTCCCAATTGGGAACACACTCAAAGGTATCTTAGAATCTATTACAATTGCTCATGATTTCAAAACGTGATGTGATATCATTAAACAGCGCTCTTGTTAGTAACCAACAGGTTTTCCTCAAGTTTGCAGACTTTTTTTTTGCTGCATGTTTTAAAATTTCTGCATTAAACAAACTGAATTGTTATACAAACAAAAATTTCTTTTGTAAGTTTCTTTTGTAAATATTTCTAGCTTCATTTTCTAACTTGGAGGTACTGGACTTAATCATCTGTATGATGTAACTTCATATTGTTAAACCATAAAGGAGGGATTTCTGTTCATACTGGTAATACAAAAATATGTGTTTTACATATCAGGAGCAACTTTTCAAAACACATGGACAAAACAGTTTGATATGAAATCCGGTATTTTATTACCCGTTCTACACACTCCTGCAATCAGATTGTGTCCAAACGCATTTTAACACCTTCAAAAAGAGTGCTGAAAGTAGCAGATGCAACAGATGGCATTTTGTCCTCTAGTATGATTGAATCAAACTGCATTAAGAACAACAATTGCCTTCATTTTGTTTTATTAACCTATGTTGGCTACAACATAAGACTGATGGACTAAAGCAAAACCCTTTAACTGACCAACAACAACCAGTTAATATTCGTTCTCAGTATTACAGCACTGTTGTGTACAAATGTTTATCATTCGGTCTCTTGGACTTAAAGAAGTCAGACATAAAAATGTTGTGCTAAGATGGTGAGTATTATAGCGAGTGAATGTGTGGCTGTCTGAGAGGAAATGAATCACGGAATGAGAAAACAAATTAAGAGCAAATCAAAAAGGGAATTAGACTATAGAAACAGGTAAGAAAGAGTAAAGGGTAATAAAATTATTGTTATTGCAAAGCTATACAAATTAATCTTTTTGTACTGACCTGTATAATTATTTCTCTTTTAATTTTTGTCAGATATCAGGGTAAGGATCCGCTTATCATGAGCTTCAAACCTCCTTGTCAGCATAAAGTAGGACACTTTTGCTGCTCTATTCCTGTTAACAGTCTACAGAAAATAAGGGGAGTGTTTGCTAAACAAGACGAAAAAGAACAAGATAAAAGGCTTTCCTTCCTTCTCAATGATAGCAGTTCTAAGTGCAGGAGAGTATGGAATTATCCAAAAAATAAACCAACTGCTCTATCAGTGCAGTATTATGTAAGGAAAAAAATGATTTACTACTCTGATAAAACGTGTTACAGGAATAATATTGTAATTGCTACCTTTACTGCTTTTCAGGTTTATCTGAAAGGTGGTATGGTTCCTGTGTGTGCTGCTATCTTCAGGAAACTTTTTGGCTTTGGTCAAAGAAGAGTGCATACCATTGCTTATGACCTTAAAAACAGGTGAAGGAGTACTTGACAAGAGAGGAGGAGACCACAAAGCTGGAAAGTATAGTGCAAAAAAAGGGAGAGTCACTGCTCCAGCAGTAAGAGCCACTGCCGTTATCTGCCAAGTGACCTGAGTATAAACAAACTTTTTCCTCATGTACAACAATTCAGTAAGATCTGATCTGAAAGTGAAGAAAATTTTTCATACAAAAATATTTAATACCAAATTTTATCTATGTTTTGGAACTCCAGCAAGTGATACTTATAGCTTCTGTCATAGAAAGTACCACCAAATGAAACCTGCTAGACATCAACATAGAGAATAAGCAAATGATTGAACCTGGGTCACATAAATTAAACGCTAGAGTTTTTCACAAATTAATGAAGCAAATCTATGACTGTAACCTGACATTTGCCTTTGATTTACAGCAGGTACAACCTACTGGTGGGGCATAATATGCAAGACATATCTCTGTACTGCTTTTGTGCAATACATGTGGCAGGTGCAGAACCTAAATTATACATTTGGAATGAAATGCAGGCAGGTAGAGGGTCACAAGAAGTTTCCTTGGCCATCATAGATTTCTTAAAGAAATTGACCATTGACACATCTGTCACTTTTCTCAGATTGTTCGTGGATGGATGTGCTGGCCAAAACAAAAATCAGCATGTTATTCACGCAATTGCTTTCTCGTTATTCAAAGAATCTCTAGTGCATATGACTGATGTACTTCTCTGCTTTCCAGTTCAAGGTCATTCCTTTTGACCTCCTGACAAAGTATGTGGACAAGTAGAAAAGAAACTTCTTAAAATTTCAGAAATATTGAATCCAAACACATACCAGGATGTTTATGCAGAAGTGGGCAAAACAAGGATTTTAGGGAAAGACTGGGAAATATTTGATTTCAAGGAACTAAGTACAATTTTGGGGCCTGCAGATGGGACCAGTGATCTGAAAAGGTTTCATTTGAAGAAATATGTGGTTCGTGAAAGAGTAACTGATGTGAAAATCAAAACGCACATCACCTACTATTTTAATGATCCTTCAAAGCACTTTTGCCATTAGGTAAATGTGGAAACAACTTGAACAAAGTATCAAATATCTCCAAAGTGTCACCACTGTTGAGGTTGAAACAAGAAAAGAAAGATGATGTGGAAAAACTACTAAAAGCCTCAGATGTGGAAACAACTGGAGAGAAAATGAAATACTTGAATTTTTCACTCAGACTATGTGTAACTAACTAATTGCCCAAGATACTATTTGTAATTGTTTAGTAGAGGAGCCTATTTTGGGAAAAATATTGTGGACTTTGTTATTGTAAATGAAGCACATTTTCATTTTTGTTTCCTCTTATGGAGCTAAAATGTTCTACTGAATTCTAAACACTGTATTTTCAAACATTAAAAAGTATTTTTACTGGTACTATGTCACTGAAAATTAATCAAAACACATTATGTCCAAAATAGCTTACATAAAAAGGCAGATTTCCAAGAGAACCTATGCTCATAGCTTGAAAGTATAAAAAGCAGTTTCCTTGTATCAAGCACATTTTGATCAACAGCCCTACCTGAGTATATGGTGTAAAATTCGTAGAAATTAAACATTTTTTTGTGGTATATGTTTTTCACTTCTCCTGAAAAATTTACTTTTTGATGTGTTTTGAAAAGTAGCTCCTCATGATTAACGAAGTACATTCACCTTTTAAGTATCAATATAACATACCTTTAAAAAATATTGAGTTGTTTGACATATAGTACAATAGGTGTAGTACACTTTCTGTCAAATTTAGTCCTTAAACACCCATTCAGTCAGATCAAAAATGGAAATTTTAGGATCATGCCCCCTCTATGATAAATTTCTATCAACACCTGTGATCCTGTCCCATCTTCACGTCAAGTGTTCGGTATATTTCTCTCCTCACCGACTCTGCGGAGAACCTCTGCATTTCCTACTTTTATCTTATCTTAATTATTTCTTTAAGACACGGCACTGGCAAAATGCTGCTGTTTGACCTAAATATTAGAATAAAGTATCACCATCATATTCAGAACCTATTACGTTAGCTTACTGTGTCATCTGAAACAGTAACAGGCTCTCCAATCAAGAAGACTTCTGTGGTATTCTGTAACAACATTAACATTATTTTTTTCTTTTCTTTAATGGCTGTCTTCTCGCTGCCATAGAGTTTAGATTACTAGTGGTGGAGACATTGTGAAAACTGTTCTCCTTTCCAAGCAGTAAGAGATTAGTATGATAAATTATTATTTCAAATGAATGACTCCATCACCTCTACTGGCCTCATTGTTGAGCATTTTTTCCTTTGTCATATATAGGGTCCACAAAGGCATACATTCCTAGAAATCGAAGTAAGCAACTTTTTCGATTACCACGTATGTGACTCAAATGGTAAATTCTGTGCAACAAAAGCTTGGTAGGGAGCAGAGAACCTATGTTCGAGTTGCAAATGCATTTCTTTTCCTATTTGTGTTGCTTTCCACTTCGAATTTATATTAATAGGAAGATTACAGACATAAGTAAACCTGTGAGAAATAATACCAAGGTAGGCAAATAAATTTTTCAAACTACATGGAACAGTAAAGAGTGAAAATTTAAGTTTCGATGTATGGAAACAATTCAGATTACTACAAGAATGTTGTGAATATGAACATTCGACATATTTCATCCCATATCGAGAAAAACGACCCTTGTTGCAGTTCCTGGTACACATGAACTAATGGTTTTGTACGCTGCGCAACTCTGGAAAATTGTTGCTTTCGGTTTCCCTGTCAGTCCTGAATCAACTGTGCATCATGAACTTTAGAGACAGTTGTCCCAAAGAAATGGCACGAGGAGTGGGGTGGTTGTTGAGTCAAAATGTTTTAGAGTCTTCATTTTAGGTTGTACACAAGTGACCTGCGAAATATGAGCCGAATTGGTCGGCCATGTCTGAGGGTTGTGGGATGAAAAGATTGGCATAGGGGAGGAATTCCTGGTGGGCTGTACTGAACCATTCACAAGAGTGATGAAAGGGTTGGTGGTGGTGGAGGAGGAGAATATTGAACTTTCTCTAATATTGAGGAAGCATATCATTTAGTGCCAACTGGGTTTCATAGAGAAGTATGAATGTGTGCACTTTGTTGATGGGTGGGATGCCTGCTTCCGAATCTATAGATTCCTCAACACTTCAAGAGCTCACCATTCCCAGAGAGGGTAGACACTGTGCTCACTAGGAAAGCCCAAGGAACAGGTATATGACTGCATTTCCTAAGTGAGTTGGATTTAGTTTCCTCTTTTGCTCAGTCATCAAAAATTGGCCAAGGTAAAGCACATGAGCTTACACTATGCATAGATTATAGTCATGCCAATGAAAACAACGAACGGAGGATGCATAGAAATAGAACCTCACTTCCCAGATTTTTAAATTTACGAGACCCAATGCAGAACGAGGTCACTAAGCGGCACACACACTGAAATAAAGGCAAACCATCAAATACTTGACACTTTCTGGATGGTTTGTTTCAGTGCTCATCAAGAACCAACAATGCCATTGTGGACTGAAACCTTTGGCCGCATATCTACCTATCTTATTATTAACTGGTAATGTACACAAATTTGTGTGTGTTACTAAACAGGAAAATTAGACTCTTCAGAACCTCTTAAGGTTTGTTCACCGTTTTGGATTCGGTCGTCAGTTGCTTGATGTATATTTTTACAAAACATGGCCGAGAAGGCAGGCCGCAAGAATAGTTGACTTGAGCGGCACTTTCTTTACTCCGAAAATCGCTTTTCACTAACAGGAAGTCGTTACGATCGCCAATACACAGCGCCTAAGTAGTTACGGGCGCCAACAAGCACTGAGTTATGATAAGAGTGTTTATCTAACTCAGACTCGCTTGGAAATTGTGATGCAATCCGTAGTTAAGGTTCGTAACACTAAGATGATGCAAGAGTGGCACCAGTCCTACCGCTACGCACTGCGCGAATCTATTAGAAGACTCATCCGGTTCACGGCACATTTTACCAAACGAGGGTTGCCTATATATTGGTTTCCAGGGGCAAGAAAACCCTGGTTTATTACTTAACGCCCGCAAATACCGAGACTATTCAACTAGTCTTTGATAACGACAGAACTTAGGGACAACCAATCAAGTTTAAACATAGCCTAAAACTTTTAAGCTGCCTCGCTTATTACACGCTTAAAGTCACATGTTTACAACATTAACTCAAATGTAAAGTCATCAGACGTCTGATGCTGCTTTATACATGGGAGATCGATTCTTGTAAATAATCTGGGCTTACTGGTAAAGTCTAAACAATATACAAGCGAGGCAAGGCAAGCGCGGTCAGCGTCACGAAGAAAATGTATACTCGTTGATAGTGCTTAAGCACTCGATAAGCACGCGATCGAAAGTGCGTCCTGGCATCTGCAAACAAGACACTGCGTAATACTGACGAGCAGCCACCGTTCTTCCTGACCGAGAACTTCTCTCAGAGAGAGTGACGTAGCAAACATCTCCCAGGCCCTATCTCTTGCGTCAGCAGGTTACTTGTTTGGCTATGCGTTAGCCAAAACATCCCACTTATCTCTTGACTAGTTCGCACATTCTCAAGTTCAAGCATGCTCTTTAGGTTTTCGATTAAACATACTTTGTACGCAATTGTCACGAAGTTGATTTACATAGATTTCGTTCAGTTTATTCACATGTCCCGACACATTTTCCTTTTCCGTCGGGAAAATCCTCGCGTCAGCAATAAGAGTTCGTAGACCAGCCACCAAAAGATAGTTTTTCTGTATACAATAATTTACCAACAGCCGTATGTATTGTAGAAATTTATTTTATGAACTTGTTATATGCTACCAGTTTCGGTATGCAAACCGCCCCAGTCTGTGTCGCCTGGCCACCAAGAGCTGTTGCATAGCGATTTGATTCACGGATCCAGTTGTATGGCTCCTTCCGTGTATAGCGATTTTACAACTATGGCGTGTGGGGCCTGAAGATGGCATCAGTGTAACGCCGAAACTGGTAGCATATAAGAAGTTCATAAAATAAATTTCTACAATACATGGGGCTGTTGATAAATTATTGTATCAATAAATATATGCCAGACGTTGTCCACAGTCCATAACGGATCAACAGAGACCAAAGGATTGTGTCAATAAATAATTAAAAAAGGCTACTGAGTCTTAAGTTCTAGGTTAAGGCCACTGTGGACTAGTAATTTTGTCCAACTGAGGGAGGAGGAGCGGGGGTGATTTCTGTAGCTAAATGTAATCTCATAGAATTATTTAACGAGCATTCCAGTAAAAAAAAATTTTGTAGGTCCAATTCAGTAGACAGTCAAGTAGCAACCTCTACCTTGATTGCGTCTGTTTTAGTGACGTTCGTTAGTAATTTCGTCTTCATTCTGTCTCCCTTATTAGTCATCATATTTTCTTGCATCCTAAACACGACTGAGTGATATGACGATCAATGCGACCAACGCTTGTAGGATCTGATACAGTCGACAAAATGATATTAGTCTGAAGTGTCACACTATCTCTAGTTTTGTTTTGTGCCGGTAATGTCTCTTAGACGTATGGCTGTACCTTAGATTTTAGCCCGAACTTCCTCTAATACAAAATTAGAGTAACTTTCAGGCAGCCTTCTGCGAGTTCTAAGAATTTCAATGGGTACCTCATCAAAATCTGTTAGATCAATCCATTTCCTCCTCCTTCCCCTCTTCCTCTTCTTTCATCACATCATCATCATGATCATCATTATCCATTTCGTCCAGCTTAAAGATGCAGAATGTATTGTGCGATTTCACTGTCTTTCCTACCCAGACTATTTCCGTCGTATCCGCAGCTGCCATGTTTCGTTTGCATTAACTATAGTCACGAATGCAATTACTGAAAGCTGCCGCAAAGACGGATGAATGCTGTTCTAGAACAGTTTGTGTTTCACATACGAAATAAATCGATGAATCTCTCAGTACACGTTGCAACGGTTATCAAAGTTAGAAGTGTAGCAAATTAGCATGGTTACTAAGGCGTATTAATATTATTTCATAAACAAACTACATTACAAACATTTGATAGCATGCAAACTTAACGACTGACTTCTCACTATTCCTGAAATGAACTGCAGAAAAACTGTAAAAAATTAGTTTCCTTAAATACAACAAAAAGCTTTAACTTAGGGAACGTTTTAATGATATGCCAGGGTTTGTTACATTACAATGTGGCCTTGAGCCGACTTTTCGTAATATATTGTACATTCCATTGACTAAGAACGATGTCCGACATAGAAGCGGCATGGCATTAGTCTCTTGCAGATGAGCGGAGAGAAACTGTCAGCTGACCAGACCTAAGTTTCTCAGTTTATTCAAGATTTATATGCCAAAATCGACGAACTAGGCCTTACGCGCGAACTCCCAATGAAACTTCTGTATTGGATGAAATAAAAAAATTTGAGGAAGGAAACCTGAAAAAGACTATCACGTTAATGGTGTGTGCAAATGCCGCTAGAGGCCACATGTTAAAACTCTTTGCTGTGAGCAAATCGAAGCCCCCATGGGAATTGAAAAACACAGAAGTCGAATCTCTTCCAGCGACGTACAAAATCCAAAGCTGAGCAAGGCTAACTAATGAAGTATTCTTTCGGTTGGCTTTCCAACCATGTTGTACAAAAAGTCAAAGAAAGCTCAAAGAGAAAAACCTATAATTGTTCGCAACAACGGCTCTGTTATTAGTTCAATGTGGCGGTCTGAAACATTTCATTACCGAGTACAAAATTAGCGCAGCGGCACGTTCTCCCAAGAAAGAGGTTTTAATCGGGCAGCGCTCAGTGTGTTTCATCACGGCGTAATGATAATGTGATCGGCATCAGCAGACTATCAGTACTGTTTAGCATTACCAACCTCAGTCGTGAGAAACGCGATCTACGAAGCCTTATTTCTTACTTATATGAAACGTTTCGTATTTAAAGTCGTATCGCCGCTATTAAAAGTTGAATTTGGTTACCATACAGTCATGCACGGGATGAAGCGGAAACGCGGTTTCACAGTGCATAATTATGATCATTTCGGTGCATTTCTACTTCCATTTCCACTGGATACCGACGAATCTCTTAAAAACTAAGATTTCCAATATTTGAAATAAACGTTATTTACAAAAAAGGGTGAGTACTCTTTTTCCACACTTATCAGAACTGCAGGGTGCTTCTAGAGAAGGAAAGAGAACAGTCTTAATTGAAGGAACATAGATTAAGTGTCGGAGCAGTTCTAGTTGAATTTACGCACGAGATGTCAAAATCAGGTTTGGGAAATCTTGGCCAGTCCCCCATCTCGGAAGAACGTAGACCATCGCCGTAAGTTGCATATACGGTGCAAATGTCCAACGTACCAAAAACGAGAGATGCTTGTACACCGAAAAGTCTTCCTTCAAAAAGCGTTCCATCTTTCTCTTGTCACTATTTTATGCACAGATGACTCACTAACTCAGGAAATGCCCGAAGAGAAATACCAGCTCCTTCAAAAATTAAAATGTTAATTCAATAATAAGAAAGATATCTTCCGTACTCAGATAACGCTGTTATGACTGCTTGCCCACACGCAACGTTTATATTTATAATGATTGAGACTGGAGTTTTGTGGAGCACAACAGCGCTGTTTATAATGGCTTTATTAAACTATCAGGTGACAACACTGCTAAGATAGGATCATAGTTAAACGTCGCAATTTTAAGTGACCCATTTGCGCCCAACCATACCATATTCAAATTTATTCATTATTTGCGAACATATTGCTACGGTTTTATACTGTTAACGGGAGAAATACCAATACAAGAAATGTGAATGACTGTTTATTTATAGAGAAAACGCAGTATGTCTTAAAAGGAACAACACACATATATACTCATACAATAAACGCTAGACGAGACTGTAAACCAGTAGCTGCCCTCTTTGGACACAATCTGTCGAACAGACTCCAGAACTAGCGGGTACTCCTTCTAGGGTAGTGATCGATGTAAATGAGAGCATGCCCTCTTCCTGAAAGTGTTAAAAGCGTCGTGTCCTCTGGGTGGCCGAAAGGGGAACCACCACAAATAGATACTTCAATTCGCCGAGAACAGCGCCTTGTCTCATCAGCAGCTAATCTACCTTCCACTCACTTGATCCTGCAATCAACTGCGTATAAAAACATGATCTGCACCCAGCTGCTTCAAATATGGCCCTGAATCTAAGCATGCTACAGCACAGCAGATGCCACCGGCCTCCCCTGTTTTATCGGTGGTCTGGTATTTCCCGGCTGCGACAATCCAGCACTTATACTTTGGAAGACCCCTCCTCCCCCCCACCCCGTGAACCATGGACCTTGCCGTTGGTGTGGAGGCTTGCGTGACTCAGCGATACAGGTAGCCGTACCGTAGGTGCAACCACAACGGAGGGGTATCTGTTGAGAGGCCAGACAAACGTGTTGTTCCTGAAGAGAGGCAGCAGCCTTTTAAGTAGTTGCAGGGGCAACAGTCTGGATGATTGATTGATCTGGCCTTGTAACAATAATCAAAACGACCTTGCTGTGCTGGTACTGCGAACGGCTGAAAGCAAGGGGAAACAACAGCCGTAAATTCTCCCGAGGACATGCAGCTTTACTGTGTGATTATATGATGATAGCGTCCTTTTGGGTAAAAAATTCAGGAGGTAAAATAGACCCCTATTCGAATCTCCGGGCGGGGACTACTCAAGAGGATGTCGTTATCAGAAGAAATAAAACTGGTGTTCTACGGACCAGAGCGTGGAATGTCAGATCCCTTAATCGGGCAGGTAGGTTAGAAAATGGGAAATGGATAGGTTAAAGCTAGGAATTAGTGAAGTTCGGTGGCAGAAAGAACAAGTCTTTTGGTCAGGTGAATACATGGTTATAAATACAAAATCAAATAGGGGTAACGCAGGAGTAGGTTTAATAATGGATAAAAAAAATAAGAGTGCGGGTAAGCTACTACAAACAGCATAGTGAACACATTGTGGCCAAGACAGACACGAAGCCCACGCCTACTACAGTAGTACAAGTTTATATGCCAACAGGCTCTGCAAACGATGAAGAAATTTAAGAAATGTATGATGAAATAAAAGAAATTATTCAGATAGTGAAGGGAGACGAAAATTTAATAGTCATGGGTGACTGGAATTCGGTAGTAGGAAAAGGAAGAGAAGGAAACGTAGTAGGTGAATATGGGTTGGGGCTAAGAAATGAAGGAGGAAGCCGCCTGGTAGAATTTTGCACAGAGCATAACTTAACCATAGCTAACACTAGGTTCAAGAATCATAAAAGAAGGTTGTATACATGGAAGAAGCCTGGACATACTGACAGGTTTCAGATAGTTTATATAATGGTAAGACAGAGATTTAGGAACCAGGTTTTAAATTTTAAGACATTTCCAGGGGCAGATGTGGACTCTGACCACAATCTATTGGTTATGACCTGTAGATTAAAACTAAAGAAACTGCAAAAAGGTCGAAATTTAAGGAGATGGGACCTGGATAAACTGACTAAACCAGAGGTTGAACAGAGTTTCATGGAGAGCATAAGGAAATGGGAAAAAGAAATACAGTAGACGAAGAATGGGTAGCTTTGAGGGATGAAGTAGTGAAGGCAGCAGAGGATCAAGAAGGTAAAAAGACGAGGGCCAGTAGAAATCCTCGGGTAACATAAGAAATGCAGTAAATGAAACAGGCAAAAAGGAATACAAAACTTCTGAAAAATGAGATCGACAGGAAGTGCAAAATGGCTAAGCAGGGATGGCTAGAGGACAAATGTAAGGATGTGGAAGCTTATCTCACTAGGGGGTAAAATAGATACTGACTACAAGAAAATTAAAGAGGTCTCTGGAGAAAAGAGAGCCACTTTTATTAATATCAAGAGCTCAGATGGAAACCCAGTTCTAAGCAAAGAAGGGAAAGCAGAAAGGTGGAAGGAGTATATAGAGGGTCTATACAAGGGCGATGTTCTTAAGGACAATATTATGGAAATGGAAGAGGAGGTAGGTGAAGATGAAATGGGAGATACGATACTGCGTGAAGAGTTTGACAGAGCACTGAAAGACCTGAGTCGAAACAAGGCCCTGGGAGCAGACAACATTCCATTAGAACTACTGACAGCCTTGGGAGAGCCAGTCCTGACAAAAGTCTACCGTCTGGTGAGCAAGATGAATGAGACAGACGGAATTCCCTCACTCTTCAAGAAGAATATAATAATTCCAATCCCAAATCAAGGAGGCGTTGACAGGTGTAAAAATTTCCGAACTATCAGCTTAATAAGTCACAGCTGCAAAATAAGTCACAGCTGCAAAATAAGTCACAGCTGCAAAATAAGTCACAGCTGCAAAATAAGTCACAGCTGCAAAATAAGTCACAGCTGCAAAATAAGTCACAGCTGCAAAATAAGTCACAGCTGCAAAATAAGTCACAGCTGCAAAATAAGTCACAGCTGCAAAATAAGTCACAGCTGCAAAATAAGTCACAGCTGCAAAATAAGTCACAGCTGCAAAATAAGTCACAGCTGCAAAATAAGTCACAGCTGCAAAATAAGTCACAGCTGCAAAATAAGTCACAGCTGCAAAATAAGTCACAGCTGCAAAATAAGTCACAGCTGCAAAATAAGTCACAGCTGCAAAATAAGTCACAGCTGCAAAATAAGTCACAGCTGCAAAATAAGTCACAGCTGCAAAATAAGTCACAGCTGCAAAATAAGTCACAGCTGCAAAATAAGTCACAGCTGCAAAATAAGTCACAGCTGCAAAATAAGTCACAGCTGCAAAATAAGTCACAGCTGCAAAATAAGTCACAGCTGCAAAATAAGTCACAGCTGCAAAATAAGTCACAGTTGCAAAATAAGTCACAGCTGCAAAATAAGTCACAGCTGCAAAATAAGTCACAGCTGCAAAATAAGTCACAGCTGCAAAATAAGTCACAGCTGCAAAATAAGTCACAGCTGCAAAATAAGTCACAGCTGCAAAATAAGTCACAGCTGCAAAATAAGTCACAGCTGCAAAATAAGTCACAGCTGCAAAATAAGTCACAGCTGCAAAATACTAACGCGAATTCTTTACTGACGAATGGAAAAACTAGCAGATGCCGACTTCGGGGAAGATCAGTTTGGAATCCATAGAAATATTGGAACACGTGAGGCAATACTGACCATACGACTTATCTTAGAAGCTAGATTAAGGAAAGGTAAACCTACATTTCTAGCATTTGTAGACTTAGAGAAAGCTTTTGACATTGTTGACTGGAATACTCTTTCAAATTCTAATGGTGGTAGGGCTAAAATACAGGGAGCGAAAGGCGATTTACAATTTGTACAGAAACCAGATGGCAGTTATAAGAGTCGAGGGGCATGAAAGGGAAGCAGTGGTTGCTAAGGGAGTGGGACAGGATTGCAGCTTCTCCCCGATGTTATTCAATCTTTATACTGAGCAAGCAGTGAAGGAAACAAAAGAAAAATTCGGAGTAGGTATTAAAATCCATGGACAAGAAATAAAAACTTTGAGGTTTGCCGATGACATTGTAATTCTGTCAGAGACAGCAAAGGACTTGGAAGAGCAATTGAACGGAATAGATAGTGTCTTGAAAGGAGGATATAAGATGAACATCAACAAAAGCAAAACAAGGATAATGGAATGTAGTTTAATTAAGTCGGGTGATGCTGAGGGAATTACATTAGGAAATGAGACACTTAATAGAAGCTTTCGAAATGTGGTGCAACAGAAGAATGCTGAAGATTAGATGCATAGATCACATAACTAATGAGGAGGTATTGAATAGGATTGGGGAGAAGAGACGTTTGTGGCACAACTTGACTAGAAGAAGGGATCGGTTGATGGGACATGTTCTGAGGCAACAAGAGATCACCAATTTAGTATTGGAGGGCAGCGTGGAGATAAAAATCGTAGAGAGACACCAAGATATGAATACACTAAACAGATTCAGAAGGATTTAGGTTGCAGTAGGTACTGGGAGATGAAGAAGCTTGCACAGGATAGAGTAGCATGGTGAGCTGCATCAAACCAGGCTCAGGACTGAAGACCACCACAACAACAACAACGCTTTGGAAGATGTATGAAAAGTTTTCTGTATTATATTGTCGTTCATGCTTCTTTTTATACTGATTCAACGCTCACTTGGGCAAATTTGTATCTGCTGCCGATTCATTTTCATTTGGCACCCACCAGTGGAGTAAAAATTAATAAGTAGGGTCTTGCTCTGGTAGCAGCAGTAGCGAGTGGACGCAAGCCAGAAGCGAAATCATTTTGCTCAGCACAGTGGCGAGTTGACAAAAATGCTGATGTTTCGTACATAACTTCAAATGCCACCTTAAACTTGATGGAATTGTACGTTAAAGAGAATGATCAGCAACCACAAAACAAACGGTATGTGAAGAGCAGACTGCTGATTTGAAAAGATTGACTATTCCAGATACGAGGGAGAGAGAAGCTTTTTTTTAATTATATAGTAGTGGCCAAATGAGTCTTGGATATTCTGTAGTATTCTCGCTGCTACTTATTTGGGCATGATCAGTTTACGTGACGAGTGAGTGAGTAAGCATGAGAGTGAGTGAGAATTTCAGAGCACGTTTACACCTGGCTTGCTCCAGCGTCTTTAAGTGTACCATACGAAAACAAATCCTTTTAGTTAGCAAACATTCAGGCAATAACACAAAGCAGTCTCACTTCGAAGGAAAGAATAAATGAAGATTTGTGCTTAATCCAGTCTACGACGAGGTCACTGAAGATGGAATGTACAGCCAGATATGACAACGATGAGAAGGAAAACCTTTGAACTATATATTCACGCCTATGTGTAACGGCGTAGCAAGCTGAAGGCACGTGCTTTATACTATTCCAGATGGTTATAGTATTTGATATATTTGACAGCTGCCAACTCATGTCTCTCTCTCTCTCTCTCTCTCTCTCTCTCTCTCTCTCTCTCTCTCTCTCTCATATATCTCAAGACTGTTCAGCTACAGAATTCGGTTATTTTTGTATCACTTTATAATGGTCCCTAAGAAATTAAGGTGTATCACAAATTTGTGACATTAAATTCACCACAGTTTAACCTTTCAAAAATATCCCGGTATTCCACCTTATTCGATTTAGGTTACCCAAAGAAACCTTTTTTTCCAAGCCAGACAGTCTTGTTAGATTTACACAATAAATACAGTCAAGAGGGTTATTTTTCCGCTTCCTCTAGCTTTATTTCCAATGTTCAAATGCGTGTGAATTCCTAAGGGACCAAACTGCTGAGGTCATCGGTCGCTACACTACTTAAACTACCTTAAACTAACTTATGCTAAGAATAACACACACCCTCATTCCCGAGGGAGGAATCAAACCTCCGGCGGGAGAGGCCGCGCAATCCGTGACATGGCGCCTCAAACCGCACAGCCATTACGCGCGGCCTCGCTTTGTTTATTGTGAAAATAGTACAGCCATGATTTATTTTCTCTCTTTTCTCTAGGTCCTTTAACAGATGGTATTAGGTGTCATTTGTCGTGAATGGAAACTATATCCATAACTGTTTTTGTAACCAAACATCCAAACGCTTCTATCTACCGATATCAGAGAATGGTAGAGTATTACACTATAGTACCATGCCACTTCCTATGTGATAGATCTAACGTCGTCGCAACAAAACAGTTGTTGGCGATCAGCCACGTGTTCCGGGCATCACACTGATTGCTTCCTACACCATTGTGGTACTAGTAAAACAGTTGAACGAGCACGGATGTGATAGCCACGATCAATCCTACTGGCACTTCTCTCATGCGTTCAAAGGGGGAGGTCCGTCAGTGGGTATAAGACCGACGTTACCCAATCCACCGAAGAGATCACCTAGGCTGCAACTCAGTAGCATACATGAAATGTAAGCTGATCAGCCAGCAGTGCATACTGGCCAATTTATCCAAATTAATGTCTCTATACTCGCAGATCGTAGTTACAGGCTTTGAGGTGCAGTCGCTCCACAAGATGGATTTAAAATATATTTTTCAATTAAGTGATACACAACTTAAACTATCAGGACGAGTTTTGAATATTTATATAATAAGGCACACTTTTTTTTACATCGGGTAATATTTTTCAGTCATGGGTAGCAGCTAGTCTTATGGATGCGTCTTGGTTAACTCGATATAGCATAGGTCTGGAGGTGTGGTTTCTACAGAGTTCAGCTCTTATGCAAGCTTATGGTTTTCCAAAAGACTCAGCCAGCTGGGCTTAGGGGAGTCTTACCATACTCCCCATGATTTTCACATTCCTCTGCTGACTCTGTACACTTCTCTTATCCTTCGATGCGCGTTATGAATCGACAATTAATGTTGCTGCTTTGATATTCATAATGTTACATGTACAGTAGTTTCTGGCAATGGCAGTTCAATTCGGTGTGGTAAATGCATGCTTGACACATAAATTTCGCGCTTACAATACGGCGAAAAGTGTTACCACCTAATCGGAATCACATTAACACGCATAAACTGTGGTGTTAATTTCTGTTGCTAAAAATTCCCTTGCTTGCTAACGGTGGTTGTCTGGTAAAATGATTTATTTGTCAGTTTTGTTTTAGGTCCATTCCGACATTTTCCGAAACTGTCAAAAACAAACGCAACTGGTATCCAAACAACGACTGACCCTGTTGCCCGAGAAGTTATTGAGAGCCTGTCTGTTTAGGAAGGTTCTACCTCAGCATTATATATAATCGTATTTCTGACAGAAAAAATTGCAATATTGCGGTTGAACTCCCAGCAGGTAAACGCAACATGAAAGTGAGACAGCAATTCAACTCATATTTCTAGCAGAGCCAAAGAGCAGTCTTCGACGCAAGCGCCACTGTGCAAAAGTCGGTTAACCTTGTAGTAGAGGGGGAAAAAAAAATCATCTTTCTCGTTGACCTCGAGATATCACTGTCTTCTGCTACGACACAATATCTACCTCAGAACGTTCACACGCAAGTGTTTAGGAAAATCTTCTCACTTGCGGACATCCATACACGAACATCTAAATACACGCACACGTATCTGCCGTGCTCTGTGAGACCTATTGCTTTCATAATGTTCCCACATACATTAAAATACGGTTGTTCGCACTTCTTTTCCTATTAATTTACAGCGTCGACCATTCGTCAGCTTCAAAAAATGTACGTCCTGCTCGCTTAAATAGGAGAATGTGAAGTTCTGGTGTTAGAATTTGTGAAACTCTTTCTCGTGCAACCCAATTCTCGATAAACAGAACGGACTTGAGATAGAACAAAATTATAGGTAAAATTCTGTTAGGTAGTAACGACAACGACTTTATTTTTTTGTTATCAGCGATTGCATTTCAACGCACTGACATTTTTCAACTTCTAGGCCACAGTAACGAACGCTTTAGTTCACTCGGACTACATTTGAGTGTCAATCGAACGAACCACTGCGCTCCCCAATCATATTACCTACAAACGTCGACAGCTTCGCCAACAGGGACATACAATGGCGGTAAATATGCAAAGCCAAAAAATAACGAATGTAGAGTAATGTAATTTCGGGAACATATTTGTCTAGGTAACACATTTAACTGATTAAAACTGCGAGATCACAGATTAATATAAGCACAAGATAAGCCACTGCAAATGTGAAATTTTCGTACTTTAATAACCGGTATAACAGCCAGAATGTTGAATACGAGCATGCAAACGTGCATGCATTTTGTTGGACAGGTGCCGGATGTGTCAGTCTTTGGCACTGAGTTCCAAGCCTGTTACACTTGGTCGGTCAGTACAGGTGCTGTTTGCGGATGACGTTGGAGTTGTCGTCCGATGACGTCCCATATGCCCTCTATTGGAGACAGATCTGGCGATCCAGCAGTCCAAGGCAACATGTCGATACTGCGTAGAACATCTTGGGTTACAACAGCGGCAAATGGGCGAGCGTTATCCTATTGGGAAAAAAACCTGCTGGTAAGCTGTTCACGAACTGCAGCAGAACAGAACGAATCACCAGACTGACGTACAAATTGGCAGCCAGGGTGTGAGGAATAACCACGAGAGTGTTCCTGCGGTCATACCGAATCGAACCCTAGACCACAACTCCAGGTGTAGCTCCAGTGTGTCTAGCACGCACAGCAGACAGGTTGGCTGCCCTCAACTGGCCTCCTCCTAACCAACACATGGCCATCACTGGCACCGAGGCAGAACCAACTTTCACCACAAAACACAATAGACTTCCACCCTGCACTCCAACGAGCTTTCGCTTGTCACCACAAAAGTCTCAAATGTCGGGGGTCTGGCTCAGAGCTGTCTTTGAAGTACCGGTAGCCAATTTGTACAGGTTATTGTGTCACTTTGGTGCCAACTGCTGCTCAAATTGCTGCTGCAGATGCAGTACGGTGCGCCAGAGCCATACGCCGCAAACGATGGTTTTACCTTTTTGTAGTGCCACGTGGCCGTCCGGAGCCCTGCCTTTTGGTGACTGTACGTTGTCGTGACCACCGCTGCCAGCATTCATGTACAATGGCTACATTCCTGCCAACTCTTTCTGCAATATCGTAGAAGGAATACCCAGCTTCTCGTAACCCTATTACATGAATTCAGTGAGGTGTTGATAATGGCGTCTTTATCGCATTAGAACAGTCATTAACATAAAAAATGGTTCAAATGACTAAGCACTATGGGACTTAACATCTGAGGTCATCATCAGACCCGTAGTCTTAGAACTACTTAAACTTAACTAACCCAAGGACATCACACACATCCATGCCCGAGGCAGGATTCGAACCTGCGACCGCAGCAGCCGCGCGGTTCCAGACTGAAGCGCCTAGAACCGCTCGGCCACCGCGGCCGGCCATTAACATCAATTCATCATATCCAATCTCAAAGGTAACTAACGCTCACGTCCGTTACAGCATGCGTTTAAAGTAAACCTTATTGGCATCCTCATAGTGGCGCTATTATTGCCACTCTTATGCCACTAGCGCGAAATTTTAATAGACATCTTTCAGATTCAGATACCTGCCTACAATACTTCGTTTATGTCGCACAAATCCTTCTTGGTGTTGCGATTTTTCTTGTCAGACAATTTGTTACTTTTACTATCACTATTTCTAGCTCTTAAATTATTATTTCTACAGAAACCAGATGGCAGTTGTAAGAGTCGATGGACATGAAAGGGAAGCAGTTCTTGGGAAGGGAGTGAGACAGGGTTGTAGCCTCTCCCCGATGTTATTCAATGTGTATATTGAGCAAGCAGTAAAGGAAACAAAAGAAAATTTCGGTGTAGGTATTAAAATCCATGGAGAAGAAATAAAAACTTTGAGGTTCGCCGATGATATTGTAATTCTGTCAGAGACAGCAAAGGACTTGGAAGAGCAGTTGAACGGAATAGATAGTGTCTTGAAAGGAGGATATAAGATGAATATCAACAAAAGAAAAACGAGGATAATGGAATGTAGTCGAATGAAGTATGGTGATGCTGAGGGAATTACATTAGGAAATGAGACAAAGTAGTAAATGAGTTGTGCTATTTGGGGAGCAAAATAACTGATGATGGTCGAAGTAGAGCGGATATAAAATGTAGACTGGTAATGGCAATGAAAGTGTTTCTGAAGAAGAGAAATTTGTTAACATCGAGTATAGATTTAAGTGTCAGGAAGTCTTTTCTGAAAGTATTTGTATGGAGTGTAGCCATGTATGGAAGTGAAACATGGACGATGAATAGTTTGGACAAGAAGAGAATAAAAGCTTTTGAAATGTGGTGCTACAGAAGAATGCTGAAGATTAGATGGGTGTATCACATAACTAATGAGGAGGTATTGAATAGAGTTGGGGAGAAGAGGAGCTTGTGGCACAACTTGACTAGAAGAAGGGATCGGTTAGTAGGACATGTTCTGAGGCATCAAAGGATCACCAAATTAGTATTGGCGGGCAGAGTGGAGGGAAAAAATCGTAGAGGGAGACCAAGAGATGAATACACTAAGCAGATTCAGAAGGATGTAGGTTGCAGTAGGTACTGGGAGATGAAGCTTACACATGGAGAGCTACACCAAACCAGTCTCAGGACCGAAGACCACAACAAAAGTTTATTATTCTTCCCTAGGATCATTAAAATGCAGCTCAGCTAGTGCCAGGCGTCCTGGTCGTATAGGAAGGTATGTGTCTTACCTGTCCCTGAGCCTGAAGACACCGTCGCGAGCGGACGCAGGCTCAGCGATCCCCCTCTCCGTGCAGTCGGCCTCCTTGAGGCTGATACCGCGGCCGGACTTGAGCGGGTAGATGGTGATGGCGGACAGCTTGCCCACGCTCTTCCACTTTCGGGGCGGTTGCTGGCGCCTGCGCCGCTGCGTCATCCACGCCGCCCCCAGCGCCGCCACGCACGCCACGCAGAGCGCCAACCAGGGGGCGACGCCGCCTCTCACCGCCGGCAGGGACAGAGCCATGCTGCCAACAACGGAGCACGTCAGCCTCAACGTACAACGGAGAGCTGTTAGACAATGCCCGGGCTGGCCGGAGTGGCCAAGCGGTTCTAGACGATACAGTCTGGAACGGCGCGACTGCAGGTTCGAATACTGCCTCGGGCATGGGTGTGTGTGATATCCTTAAGTTAGTTAGGTTGAAGTAGTTCTGAGTTCTAGGCGACTGATGACCTCAGAAGTTAAGTCACATAGTGCTCAGAGCCATTTGAACAATGCCCGGATCGTGAATACTGTGTTCCACATATTTTGCTATGTACACCTGTGCAAGGTAGTCTCGTGTATTATGCACGATTCCCAGGTTGTAACTGCGCTTCCAGTCCCAAATAATTGGAATCCGCCGAATTTGCCGCATCCTAATTGAAACAAAGCAATCAGCGACAGAGGATGCACCACAGCTAGAGTTGTGAAACTACCTTAGGCTCTTGTGGACTGTAATAAATAAGTGTAGACTACTGCAGTTTTGATCAGTTAAGATCATAACCGTGTTCCTTCTACATTAGGTACATCGAATACCCATCGGGTGCTACCTAACTTCGATCAGTTTGTCTGTGTTCGTGATCAGTGTCTTACTCGATTACCCTACCAAACGGTAAGCAGTGAAACGTCTAGAATTTGACGGAACAGAGCAGAGTGTCGCGTAGCCTACGAAATATATAAACAGCATTTGTAGCAAAATTGAAATTGTCAATATTCAATTCAGGTTTTATTCTAAAACTGTTGATCTGCTACGTGAAACAGAGAGATGTTTTGGTAATAATAAAAAAATACAGATTTCTCATACAGCGCTAACAAAGCCACTTCCTCAATAAAAAAAACTCACAAAACTTACCCAACATCGCTTCAGTACTTGGTTGAGCTTATAAAACACATTTCTCTGTTGTTCATGAACAACAGGGAACTCTTACCTTTTTACATGATGGACTTTCCACTGGATACAAGAAACAACAATAATACAAGGGATGCCCAGAAAGCAATGCAACGCAATTTTTTTTCCCGAGCCGAAAACAATGCTACGAATGCGAAACAATACGTATGTATTATTTGAAGTCTCCTGAGTGAGCACACGAAGTTTCCGCCACTTCCGACAGATAACATAGCTGTAGGACACTTTCCAAATGGCGTCTGTAGGTGATACACCTTACAATTAACGTGCCGTCATTGAATTTGTCACTGCAGAGAAAGAAACTTTGGGGCATATTCACAAACGCATTTGCAGAGTCTATGGAGCATCTGCTGTCGACGGAAGTGCAATTAGTCGCTGGGCACGGAGGGTGAGGTTATCAGAAGGCAGTTCGGCGGAGCTCCACGATTTACATCGGTCGGAGAGACCATCCACGGTTGTCACACCTGACAGCCCTGACCTAGCCCCCTCGGACTTGCACTTTTTTGGGCCATTAAAGGATGCCATTCGTGGAAGCCATTCAGTAGACGATGAGGATGTGATCCACAAGTTAAGCACTGGCCCCACCACCAAAACAAGGACTGCTACTCACGGAGTATACACACACGCCCTTGTTGCACGCTGGAGGAAGACCACAGAACGGGATGGAGATTACATGGAAAAAATAGGGTGTTTAGATAAAATACCTTTCTTTCGTGTGTAATTTTAATTATGTTCAATAAAGAATTATTGAAGAAAAAAATGCGGTACATTCTTTCTGAACAACCATTCGTAATTTTACGTTTGTGCTTGTAAACTGTACGTGCATCAAAACAAATTTTCAATTGGCGACAAGTTTAGTGAGACGGGCCAGGGCAAAAGGCTGACATTCTGGGATACCATGTAGGCACGTGCTCGTGCAGCAACATGTGGTTGTCCATTGGCTTGCTGAAAAAATGGCATCTGGAGTGTTGTGCAGAAAGGGTACGGCTACGGGTCTCTTGATGTCATTCACGTAGGTCACAGTGCCCTGCACACGCACCGGCTGTGTGCGATTTGTGGTTGTGCCCAATAGCACCCCAAACCATAGGGGCTAGAGTTGGCGCTGCATGTCTTGTGCAAATGCAGTCACTATGATACCACTCCCCCTGTCAGTGGTGAACCAAACAGAGGCCATCATTTTCAAACACACATAACCTGGATTCGTCCGAGAACACTGATGCGATAGCTGACCACAGTGACACCGTTCCATACACCATTGTCACCTACCACGCTTCTGCACGATCGTCAAAGGTAGGCGAGAACTGGACGACGCGCACGTAACTCGTGCCATAATAAACGGCGATGGATAGTCAACCCTGATAAGTTTTCGGTGTGTTATACTGTTCCACAGTTGCACCAGAGCCGAGGACGACGCAGATCTGTCCTGTAAAGCTATTAGAGGCGGCCTGAGTGGTCGTGCGGTTCTACGCGCTACAGTCTGGAACCGCGAGACCGCTACGGTCGCAGGTTCGAATTTTGCGTCGGGCATGGATGTGTGTGATGTCCTTAGGTTAGTTAGGTTTAAGTAATTGTAAGTTCTAGGGGACTGATGACCTCCTCAGAAGTTGAGACCCATTTGAACCATTTTTGTAAAGCTATTAGAGTGAGATGTGTATCTTCTCCGGTGGGGGTGGTAGTGATCTGGGTGGTGCGTCGTGTTTCACGGCCCTCTGAATCATTCTGCACACACCTGATGCACTGCCTAAACGCTTGGTCCTGCACGACCAGCAATTACCTGGATACGTCTCATGCCCATAATGCGTCCTCTTTCAAACTCAGAAGTAGGTCCTCTGGTCCAACTGAACCCGTCATTGACTAGAAATTGTTACGTTCGGCTACTTCGAAACCATATGCAGCCATCCATGGACTTCATATTCCTAAACAATGATGGAATTTTTAAGGAAGGCAATGCGTCGTGTCACTGAGCGACAATTGTTCGCAATTGGTTTGAAGCACGTTCTGGATAGTTTGCGCGAGTGATTTGACCACGAAGACCACCCTGTATGAATCCGATCATACATTTATGGGACATAATCGAGATGTCAATTCGTGCTCAAAATCCTGCACCAGCAACAATTTCACAATTATGGACGGCTATAGAGGCAGCACATCTTAATGTTTCTGCAGGGGACTTTCAATAACTCGTCGAGTCCATGCCACATGGAGTTACTGCTCTATGTCAGGTAAAAGGAGGTCTGACACGATTTTAGGAGGTATCTCACGACTTCTGTGACCACAGGGTAGGGCGCAAGGTATTGCAAACAAACTGTGACTGAAGTGTTAGTTACAGCTTGTGATTATTGTATTATTAAAAGAGTTGTTTGGTTACTTGGGGGGGGGGGGGGAAGGGGGCTAAATATCGAGGTCATAAGTTCCTCAGCCCTGGGACAGATCGTCTGGCGCTAGTGACGTTCGCCACCAAGGTGTTCCGACTGTGAAAGTACACAGGAGCGGTAAAATCGAGGCACTAAAGGTAATACTGATGCCAGAACTAACATATAATTTACAGAGAAGAACAGAGATAGGGCCGGCACATATGTCGGAGCAGATGAGGTGTCTTCCAGTGCTCAATCCATGGCGACAGAAACCCGACCCGCGTCCTATACCTACCAAGCCGATTAAGAGGGAAGACAACTGTTACAGAACAAAGAATGCCTTCTAGTTAGGTGTCCTTGGGACTCTATGTGACGAGAGCTGTCCCACCCTGGAGCCATTATAGTAGCGTTTGTGAGTACCCCCTATTTAACAGTGCTGCAGCAGAGAAAGATGCAAACTGCATCCAAACGGAATTAAAACAGAGTAAAAGAGGGAGTAAAGATGCAGCTACAAAAAAGCGATAGGGTCGAGCGCCCCCAGACCTACCATGTAGCAGGAGACGTTCCAACCCCAATCAATGCTCACTGAGTCACTGCAAATTAAAACGTGGCCAAGAGAGTTTTTTAAATAAAATGTAGGGCTCTGTTAATGACTATCAGCTCTGCCATAGGAACACTGCCTGTTCCCGGCAACAAATGTGCTTCTGAGAAGTGGGAAACGTAACAGCAAGTCTCTTCCGATCCATGGTTTCAGGGCCACTAGTGTAAATAATGGTAGCACCGCCATACTCTTTGAGATCTGAAAACAATGGGTGCTAAAAGGTTGTGGCTGCAAATGAAACTTAAGGGGCCCTGTAATAGATTGGTCCTATTTTGTGGCCTGGATACCAACCACATATGGCGGGGTGGAGAGGGGAGGATTGCGTGAAAACAGAGGAATTAATTCCAACGAGGCTAGGTGGAGGTTCCCGCAGAGAGTCGCAAGGTGCATTCCACCTGCCAACTTATAATCTCAGGCAAGGGCAGGTGCCATGGTCGATACTCCTCATGCTCAAGGAAGCAGAGAGTATTAAGTTCCCGCATGAAGCTAGGCTTTAGCTGTCAAATATGGGGCAGCCAATTCACATTCTTATCAGAGGCCCTAAAAACGGGCTGTGGAACATCCTACACGTGCTGGATACTTAAGAACACCTCTGAGTCAGGATGGTCTCCGGCATTATGACAGAAATTCATGACTTGCACTTTGAGGGAGAGTTAGAAACCGTGCGAAAGGGTCCAAGCAGAGGCACTTTACAGCTGGCTGGCATCGGCCGACACTATTGAGTGGGAAGCTTTATCAAAAGCAAAAGTCGTTGACATATAGTTCAGTAATTACCACTGACCCAACAGAAACCACTAGCCTAATGATGGTGGTAAGGAAGAGGGTGACACTCAGCACAGAAACTTGTGAGATACTTTTCTCTTGGATCTATGGAGAGCAGAGTGAAGTACTAGCTGTAACACAGAACACTCGGTAGGTTAAAAACTGACGAAAAAAACTCGCTAGGGAGCCTCAGAAGCCCCAATCGTGGACGGTAAATAAAATGCGATGATGTGTGCATAATTTGGTCAGTAAACTGCAATAAGGTGTTGCAATTGAGAGAAAGCCACTCAGTCTGCTGTTTCCAACCTAACTAGGTAGTCAGTTGCGGATCATCCCTCCCAGAAACCATACTGAAAGAGGGACAAGACGATCCAGAGATTCGAGAACACATCATAATTTGTTGGTAATAAACCTTACAAGCAATTTGCAGAACACGTTGGTTGGGATAATCAATGGGTAGCTGTCGATAGACATTAGATTCTTGCCTGGCTTGATGATTGGGACAATGGTATTAAGTCGCCAATGTGAAGGGAAGAAATCTCTGAAGCAAGTAAAGTAAAATATCCTGTGCAGATGTACCCTTTGAGAAAGATTAACATGTTTGATGATCTGATTACGAATTGCATCAGGGCTTGGGGCTGAAATGTAGGGCAAGGCAAAAGCCTAAACCATTTCCAATCAGTGAAAGGTCCATTACATAACTCAGCTTGGCACGGGCGGGGGTGAGATATAGGAAGGATGTACTCAACTTGTCATTTCTGTGTTAGAGAGGTAGCTGGGTAAGAAGAGGATGCTGACAATGTTGCAAAGTTGGTCGCGCTGTACTCAGAGATCACTATAAAGGACGAGACCCTGAACAGTTTTTGATGTTTGGCAGCCTAAAAGGCTATGGGTTTTGGCCCACACATGGGTGGAAGGGGTGTACCTTCTCGAGGAGAAATAGAGCTTTCAGCATTCCTTCTTACTGCACATAATTAAATATCGAGCCTTAGTGCAGACTCATTTAAAAGTGAGGAGAGTGGACCATGCAGGATGCCACTCGGGACATTGCAGGGCCCTACGATGATACTGAGTAGCAGCTGCAATGTCTGGTCCACCAAGGGACTGGCTGGCAGCAGAGCATGCCTTTAGAAAGACAAACAGCAGTGGGGATGATAGCGTTGGAGACGTTTCCCACTACCTCGACGAAGCCATCTGACAGCGGGGGTGAAGGTGGCAGCATGCATACGTTAACTGCCAACTGGCTCTTCGATAAACCATCGTGATAACTGTTTGTTGAACAGTAACAAGGAAGCGACAGAATGACCGAGAAGTGATCACTGTCACGTAGACCACTGTGAAGCAACCAATGCAGCGAAATCAGGAACTGGGGGAAGACCTCATAAGATCGATAGCCAAAATGAAGCAATGAGCGGCGCTGAAATTGGTAGAAGCGCCATCATCGAGGCCACACGGATCAAGATAGGAAAGAAGCTGATTTATCATATGGCTCCTACCAGACCAAGTGTTACTTCCCCATAAGGGGTGGTGCACACTGAAAGCCCCAAGCAGGAGAAAAAAAAGAGAGATTAGGGAGCTGTTGGATTAAGGTGGTTATCTCAAAGGAAGTAAGTGCTCTGGCTGGAGGCAAGAAAATGTTAAAATGTAACACATGGTGATCGCTGGGATTTGCATTATCATCACTATTGCTTCTAGTGTTGTGAAGAGGGAAATCACTCAGAGACAACATCTATGTGAATCAGTGTACTGAACACTCCAGTTGCTTTCCTTGGCCCAGTAAGATACCAATAGAATACACAATAACCACGAAGCTTTGGAGACTTGTCATCAGTGAAGTGAGTATCTTGATGGGCGATATAAACTGCAGACTAAAAGGGAATTAGTTGTTAAGAGTTCAGGCTGATGATAATAGTATCCATTATAGTTCCAATGGATCATCACATTGTTGGTGCACTGGTTAGCTATGAATGGCCATGAGGAGTGATTAAGTCCCATGACCACTGCCATCAGTACAGGAGGGACAACATCAACGAATGTTGACACAGAATCCGATGGTGTAGGGGGACCTGATACCTCCACAGTCATTGGAACAACTTTCTCGTCGTCCTCCTACTCTTTCGCAAGTTTTGGTTGTCAAGATTCTTGCAAGAACTTATCCACTGTAAGCATAGGAACAGATGAGTTAGCAGCACTGGGACCCATAGGCTACAGTAGCTTCTCCAACTGTGTGTTGAAGTGATTCCCAAAGATGGTGTGGTGGGGACCACAAGATAGGAGGGCGGTGATGCCTCTGGTTTGGGTAAAACTGTGGTTGGAGAGGGGGGGGGGGGAGAGGGGGTAGACAGCAGTTACTTTTGAGTAATTGGTCACCAAGTGTACAGATGCAGGAATTCATTTTTTTATTGCCTCAGTGTATAACAGGTAGTCAAGTGATTATATTCTTGTCTTTTCTTTTTTTTAAATACTGATCAAACCAGTGAATGTGGAGGTTACCATTGACTACAGTCGACACACAAAGGCGGTTGTTCACAAAGCTTACATTCGTCTACATTTTCCGCACTTTGGATCTGCCATGCAGCGGGATGACATATGGCCAAAGGTTGAACATTGGAAACACCTCATGGACGGTGAAAATACGGTTTAACATCATACTTGTACGCCAGAACTAACTTTTTTCTGGGATGACATTCCCTTTGAAGTATAAGATGAAAGTGCCTTTATCAGTTTCCTTATCCTTCGGATTTATCTATTTATTTATTCATATACTGCATGTGTCAGGCAAAATGTGCAACTCCCTATTCGAGATTAAATAGTACTTCCTCTTCTATCTGGAGTGAAGGTCTCTGAAAGCAACTCCTGGCACCATATTCAAAGTTTTATGTGGGGCAACAGTCACTCGTATGTCACCCAGTCATCACATACTCAGAGCTTGAGACTGTGTAGCAGTGGAGGCCTTAATCAATAGTGATCCACTGCGCATTTTTCTCAATCTGTCAACTTCTTCAAATTTGTCTTCTATGAGCTTCACAAAATACAATGGTTTTGTCGTCGTGGAAGTACCTCCTTATGTTCTACTACTAGTCGACTTGTCCTTCCCCTGGTGTAGCCACGGTGGGGAAAGCAGTAAGATTGCAGCTGTCCATATTGAAATGTAGCCTGTCTGTTGAGACGGCCAAATCAGAATGGACATTGTGTCGGCTCAATCTGAAACGTTTCGTGTGAGTAACGACCGGCATGATGCCATCTACACTCTACACTAATTACTGACTTTTCCGGTAACCTCAGCGAATGGCATCTGACACGACAGCCACTAAATTTACTTCTTTGCACGCGTGAGGAGCTATCAGCTCAGTCATCAGGCGGCTCTACCAAAAGAGTATATACAGGTACTGACCCATCCCCACTGGATTGGCTTCGTGCATACATAATCCTATGCAGCTGCTGTACTTAAAGGATCGTCAACACTGCAGGCAGTAGGTGCTATTTAAGGTGTTCTTCACCAGTCGATGCACACAACAGAAGAAATTGGATAACGGATTTCAAACAAGAAGGGAACCAAAATTATTTCTGCTGGAAAGTGACGTATGGGAAATGAATGAAGATGTTAGTGAAAGAAAGTAGAACCCAGGGAAACAGCTTGGTCAGCATAGAAGGCTGTCACCATGAGAAAGAAAGAGAAGTAAGGATAGCCATTGATGGGAGACAGTAGCACAAGAAAGAAAGCAGATGATGCATTACGTTGAGGCCTCGTGCTCGCCATGCACTTACGAAAGCGTCGTAAGCGCCCTGAGGGGTACAACAGTTTGTTAACAGT
The DNA here is from genome assembly GCF_023897955.1 of Schistocerca gregaria. Taxonomy (NCBI): domain Eukaryota; kingdom Metazoa; phylum Arthropoda; class Insecta; order Orthoptera; family Acrididae; genus Schistocerca; species Schistocerca gregaria. The sequence continues at coordinate 429,738,383 of NC_064922.1, forward strand.
GCTGCCTACTTTTGTGTGCTTCATGGTCCTGTAAGTTCGGATCTTTACCAGAGACTTGTGGTCATCATTACGTGTTTGCTCCCCAAACCACAGTCAGTTAAACAATTACAAGACCTGACTTAGAATTGGTGGTTGCAGGAAGATGGAAGAAACGCCAAGAGGAAAACGAGTACATGTGATCCAGGCGCACTGTCGTTAAATATTCCGATCTACGTGCCTGTATTTTTAGCTGCATATGCGGCTGTGTCTTGAGAAACGTATTTTTTGTAAATCCGCCAACCGCTGTGGTCGCTTAGAGGGTAATCTTAATAACTTCAGACAAGTTCGCTTTGGACCCCTTCAAGGAGGCACAAGCGCCACAGTTAAAGCCGGTTAAGTGAAATCGACGAAGATCCGCTACTTCCCTAGTGCCGTTGTCGTATTACGTCCAAAGACTGGTTTGATGCAGCTCTCGTCTACATTGTGCCTTTATCTTCCTTTATGCGTAACTATTGTAACCTATGTATTTCTGAACCCTGCTTACTGTGGTCATCCTTGGTCTCCCTCTACAACTATTATCCCAATGCACTCCCATCCAGTACCAAATTAATTACTTGATGCCTCACGGTGTGTTTTATCAGCCTATCTCTTCCTGTAGTGAAGTCGTATCATACAGCTCCTCCCTCCCCGTTTAGATTCAGTGCCTGTTCCTTAGTTACCTGATCTACTATCTAATCTTCAGCATTCTGTAACACCAGATTTCAAAAGCTTCTATTCACTTTTTGTCCATAATGTTTATCGCCCATGTTTCACTTTCACATAACGCTAAACTCCAATACTTTCACAAAAGACTTCCTAATATTTACGTTTTTATTTAGTGATAATGTATTTCCCTTTTCTGCGAAGTTTTACTTGCTACAGCTAGTCTGCATTTATATCCTTTTCACTTTTCTTGTCAGCCATATTGCTCCCCAATTAATAATAATAATAATAATAATAATAATAATAATAATAATAATAGTCATCTCGTACTTTTAGTTCTCATCTCCTAACGTCAACCAGTTTAATTCAGCTACACTCCCATACACCACCACTGTTCCCTGATACTGCAGGGCCATACGTTACTGGGCCAATTAGACCTCTGGAAAACACATTTGCATAGGTTGCCTTCTAACCATCATTACACACTGTGTAGTTATTTTAGCTAACTACTCTGGCAAAAGGAACTCAAAACGTATGTAAGAGCAAGTTACACAATTCATGAGCAAACTAAAATGTACTAATTGCAATGTAATAAAGAAGTGGCACACAGATGAAAAACACTCTTCGAAAAAAGAAATTTATTTCGCTTATATTAATTTGTTAAGCAACAGAACAACAAGGTGCAAATAGATTTGGAATTAGATCGCAAATTATGCTGGAAGAGAGACAGTAATCCTGACATTACTGAATCAGTTTGTAGCAATTCTGTGATAAACACAGGGGTGAAGTGATATAATATGCCAGTGTTTCTACTTTGGTGTGATTTAATTTCAGTACTGTTGTAGGAATTGTGAACAGTTCCATTCACAACTGCTCTTGTGGGAAAGGATCGTTAAAGTTGATAGGCTGTCTATCAGCATACCGATAGCCGCTGGCCTGTACACGTCGACACACGATATGTCTGTCACTGTAGGACAACTGCGGCAGGGCGAAACACCACCAACAGATAAATCGATAGGAAACAGCTAGCGAATAGGACCCCCGTCATCGTAGAAGTAAATGCCCGTGGAAAGAAGCGCATGTTGCTAATTCTGGAAATACCGATCGAATTGTGTTTCTGTGGAGTTTATTTGGTGGATAGATGTGGCGGCGTCAAGATGATACAGTGTAAGCCTCGAGATTATAACATCATCCCTTCCCCCTAATGGCACGAACGTTGATGAGCCAAATCATCGTGACAGACTGCATAATGACGTATTGGTCCGCCTTTGGAATGCAATACAGGAGCGATTCTGTGTACGATGCATTCGACAAGTCCTTGGTAGGTTTCACACTGTATGTAGCACCAGATGTCTAGGCACAGGTCGAGACGTTCCTGTAAAGACCCGGTGATTTGAGTGAGTGGCACTGATGCCTAGTACCGTTCCACTGGGAAGTCTTTTCAGGCAAATTTCGTAGTCAAGAGATCATCGCAAGTTCACTATAAATGCTCCTCAAACCACTGCAGCCCGATTCTGACTTCGTGACACCGACAGTTATCCACAGGAAGATGCCTTTATCGTCTAGGAAGACATCAAGCCTAAGAGAGGTAGGTTACCTGACAAAAACGTTCACATAGTCCATACCTGCAATTGTGCCTTCGGTTACTAGCACAGAGTGAATGTCTTCCCCCACCCGTTTGCCTCTGCAGTGCAGTGCATATTGCGAGCAGCCATATCCTGGATGACGCGTATTAGGGTGTGGCCACCGACACGTTGAAGCCAGAATCCCACCAGGCGACACGTCTCCAGTGATGCAAGATCTAGTCTCAATCATCCCGTACCCAATACGTTCTTAGTTTTAGTTGTCATTGGGTCAACGCGCCAAGACGTAGGGGTCGTCTGCTGTGGATTCCTATTCAACAACGTTTGCTAAGCGGTGTGCTCCAAAACACTTAAGCCGGCACCGGCTTTGTTCTGTGTAGTCAGTTCTCCCATAGATCGCCGCCGATCCAGCTTTACAGAGCGAGCAAGTCTCCGACAACCAGGTTCTGTGACGAGGCTTCCAACAGCTTGTCTATCCGTGGTTTCATCGTCCTTCAACCACTTTCCATGCACGGACATGACAATAGTACGCTAACAGGCGACCACGTTTGCCGTTTCCTAGATGCCCATTTCCAGGTGGCGAGGCATAAAAATCTGCTCTTTGCCAAATTCTTTTATGTCAATCTATTTCCCATTTGCGGACCGTGTTGCCACTATAATGATTCTCCAATCGCCAGTGCTGCGATTATCTACATTCTTTACAACGTTACGTGCCCACAACGCCACTCGTGACTGTACAATGAAACAGCCAATGACAATAAGCCACAGGAAGAAAGAGACCAAGGATAGGGAGTACTTCTTGAGACAGTTCTATTTGGTTAGTCCGCCTGCTTAGCTGGGTGGTAACGTGCTCGCCTCCCATGCAAGCGGCCCTGGGTTCGATTTCCGGCCGGTTTGGAGATTTTCTCTGCTCGGGGACTGAGTCTCGTATTGTCATCATCACTTCAGCCTCATCACCGGCGCAAGTCACCCACTGTGGACTGAAATAAGACTTGCACTTGGCGGTCGAACTTCCCCTGATGGGGCCTCCCCGCCAACGATGACTTACGTCATTTCATTTCATTTTCTATCTGGTTGCAGCTATGGAGAAGATACATGGCGAGACAAGGTGTTCGGTTAAAGACTCGTAAAAGTCAAGATGCTTCAGTAACCACTTCTGTTCCGATGTTGTAGCCTTGCCAGTGTCTGCCTACGGCGTCTATCGACACTACACCGCTGACAGCTTTACGGTTCCTACCACGAGGTAAAAAAGAACATTTAATCTCAAATAAATACAGGTGAGAAGAGACTGCACCCTGAAACTCTTGCTCTTTGAGCAGCTGGTATATTTTTGTTTCTTTTTTTTCAGTAATTTGATTGCAAAGGTTTTGTCGTACAACTCACTCGCGTCATATTCTTTTACCTGATCGTAATTGGTTGTGTTTTATCACATAGTTCTTTCTCTCTTTCTTCCACCCTTTCTCCCATGCACATTGGTGCTAGCTCCGAGTTTAAATATACCTTCCCGTAGCTTATCTTTCCTCTTGAACGAATGTAGACTGTGTTTTTTTTTTCTTCCAGCAACATAGAAATTGCTAAATTTTTTAATAATGTTGAATGTTAGGCGTAACTTACAGGCTTACCGTAACGAATGTAATGCAAAATATGCAGATTCCCTCGTTATATTTAACAGCGCACCACATTCTGTTTTAGCTCTGGCTGTAGGCCATGAACAATGAGCTCTTTTTTTCAGTACTACATTCAAACGATTGTGCAGCAAATTACCGTCCAGTGACAGAGTAAACTGAAGACGGTCCAGTTTTTAAGCATCGTTGAAATATTAGAATGCAGTACCGCATATAGCACAAAGTAAGTGTCGTATTCAACACACTGCCAGAAAAAAATGTGGTGCACCCTTTCCAAGGTTTCCAACCCACTCAAGATTTATTGTTGCAACGGTTCATATGGGGTATACAAAATTTTTACATTTACAGATCAATAGCACAAACGGTTCTGAGTTACAACATGCCGACGCATGATGAACCATACATATTAATGCATGGTGCAGCATCCACAGGCGGCAATGCAGGAGCTGACCCTGGCATCCAGTCGCTCATACAGATAGCGAGTACTGTCCTGGGATACGTTAAGCGATGCCTGCTCGACATGTTGACGTGGTTCTGTAAGAGTTGTCGCCTGATGAGTCACACGAGTCACTTCTCGTCCCATCACATCCCTCATGTGCTCGATTGGAGGCAAGTCCGGAGATTGTGCTGGCCAGGAACAGGGCTGCGCCTCTTGCAGAGCACACTGAGTTTCACAGGGAGTGTGTGGCCGAGTCTCATCCTGTTCGACAACGATCACCAGTCTGTTGAAATAACGGCATAAGAATAAGTCTAAGAACATTCTTCACATAACGAGCACTGGTTAGTGTCCCCTCATAACCATCAAAAGTGGACGAGAGTTGTAGCTTCTCGCACCGCAGACTATAAGGCCTGGGATGGAGCCAGCGTGTCTTTGACGAATGCTCTCTATGAGGCAGCGCTCACTTTGTCTGCAGGTAGAATCTTCTTTCAGCGCCCCATTCCATCTTCCAAGTGATCCTCTGACAGCATCAGTCGAGCCGTGCACGTCGATGCTGTGGCACGATTGGAAGACAAGCTGGAGGTGTACGTGTCCATAGTCCCACTGCTAATAACCGGTTTGCACCAGTTCATGTTGACACGTCTGGCTTACACGCCCTCTCATCTGTGCTGTGGTAGCAGTACGATGCGCAACTGCTGTCCTTACAATACGACTATCCAGGCGGCCGTCTGTGCTCTGTGGACGTACAGAAACTATCTACAGGTGTGAGAATGTTCACTTGATCACTGATACCAGCATCATGGCACAACTGAAGCAGCAATTCCAGCATGTGTGGCAGTTCTCTGAAACCACTGTCCTGCCACTTGAAAGGCCAAAATTTGACCGTTTTAAGACTTGCTCAGTTGGCTGTAGGAAGCACAACTACATCCCTCTGGCATGGTTGCCTGTTTGCTTCACACCACACTAAGCCTTCCGGCAGTGAGCATTCTCTGTGAAAGGGTAGAGACAGATGGTGCTCTGCTGGCCATACCACTACGCTATCTGTCGGCAGACGATGAAGAAACCGTTATTAGTTAATTATGAAGAAACCGTTATCAGTTCATTATCCCACACGTGGCATATGACGTCATCAGATAAAAATCTACGTCTTCCAAGCTGAACTATTTTTTCCAGCCATGTATATAACACATTACTAAGAACCACCTCTCGTGATGAGCTGGTGCATTAGTACACTAATGTCTCTTGAGCTTTAACTGTCTCATTGCGTCTTGGTAAGTTCCTGTAAATCAGTGGTAGTGGGTGAACCGCACATGACAGACGTGTTAAGCGTTGGGAGAAACGAATGAAGATGTGTGTGGACTGAATGGGTCCAGCTATGAAGGTGACCACATATGTGAACAAATTGGTGAAACTAAACATTATGGCTACTGTCTACCAAACGAGACTTAATGCTATGTGGCAGATGGGCAGTCAAGTGACGAGGTAGGCGGAGCAGAAACGAGTGGCGAATCATTCTAGTGATGATATCGTCCGAGATTGGGTTTAATGCATCAACTTAAGTGACTTTGACAAAGGGCAGCTCGATATGGGCTGGCACCTAGGAACGAGCACCTTGGAAACAGTGAAGCTGTTCGGCTGTTCTCGAGCTACTGTCGCATCAAGTTGTTTAAGGATAGTAAAATCATTAGTATAGGACAAAGAATATTCACAGCTTCTCACAGAACCTGGAGACTGGAAGCTTGCCCACTCTGTAGAGGCACCATTCAAACGCCAACTGATTCACCGACTAAATCGCCAACCTGTCTAACTGTGTGGACACCGGCAAATGCTTAGCAGACCCTACCTCCTGCGTTGTAGGCTGGCAGGTAGCGATGCGTAAGATCTGTCAGAGGTCTGCCGTTCACACCGACGGACCTGACCACAACCCCTTAAAGCGCACACAGAAGAAAGGGTCAGGGCACACCCACTCGGCAGGCAGGTGAGCAAATTCGTCCGCTGTCTATGGAGCCCTCTGGGTGCACACACAAAGGAAGCAGGTTACTTGCTTAGTTGAAGGCGGCTTGAACCTTGAACCAGCACTGAGAAAAATCACTTTGCTACGTAATGCAACTGCGTACAGCGACAGCCTTGCAACGTCAACTGGTGTGGACACGTGCCTGTCGGCAAGTCATCATGTACGAAGCAGTGTGTCAGCGCCAGCTGCAAGCAATCTTTCTCACACGATTTTACAGAAGCTATTTGGTTGCAAAAATTTGATTTTTTCGTTACTTGCAGAATAGCTGGTGAAGGGCCCACCGTTTCGTTAATGGTCATAGTTACTGTGATATTCGCATTTCAGGAACACACTGTGCGAAATTCGAATGAATTGCAATGAAACTCAAGTCATGATTTTCCTTCGAACTACAAGTAAAGTCGAACGACATGAATGGCTGGGAGACCCTGGAGAACAGGTTCAGCTGCCTAAGTGGAAAGGTTTTCCCTATCCCTCACGCCCACAGGCACATTTCCTTCGCCAAGTATGAGAACTATGTTTGCAAGTATATGTTACCTGTATGGGACTGTAAATGTGTGTGTGTGTGTGTGTGTGTGTGTGTGTTTTTTGCAGATCAAGCGAAAAGGGAGAGGACGAAACCTGTGCAGCCTCCTACTACTACTACTACTACTACTACTACTACTACTACTGAAGAGCACCAACGAGGCCATCAAGCTTAATGTCCCCATCCGACTGACCAACAATCATCAACAGTGTTACATGCCTTCACTTCATGAGGCGCAATGGAGAAGTTTGGGATTTAATCCACGAGACTGATGCACAGACTGGTGATAAGGACTTTGTGCAATCACCCCTTCACAGTCCCTTCTGCCACACAGGCAAAGGGAAAATTGTCAGAAGTGCGTGGCATATCCAGAGAGTTACCCATCCAAGTACTGGCCACACCCTACGGTGATTAACCACCTCAGCACAAACACTGACTTTCGTCAAAGTCAAACTGCAACAAAAGAAGTTATTTAAATGCCGCAGACTTCTTGTCCTTTTTCTTATCCAGTCATCAAAGACGATTTTAGACTTAAAAAACCTACATTTTTGTTGTTGCATTTGCTCCTTTTGTCAAAACACAGCGGAATTTATACAAAGTCACCTCACTAACACAAATACCTGGTTTAAAAATAAACACGCAATTTATGGACTTATGTTGCTGCGAAGCCACTTTGACGCTCGTTTCACCAGCTATCGATGATCCCTAAAAATTACGTTATTCCATTGAAAAGTTCATAGTTACTAGTATATGAAGGTACATGAAGTGCCGCATGCCAACCATACGGCAAAATACTGTCTTCTTTGGGTGCACTCATACCAAAACTTCGTTTCCACATCTCTAAACATTTAGGAGATACACTAGATGTTTGGAATCTCTCTTTCGCTCGACTGCAGCACGTGTGGGCAAAAGTGAATGCACCACATACAAATCATTTTCTTGAGACTGGAGTTACATATGGACCTATTCCAAGCGTAAAACAGAATTCAACATACAACCTAAATACATTGACAGCTATGTATGATCTAACATGCGCCCAATGTAAAATCATAGCGACCCCTCATTTTAATTGCAAAGCGTTCTTAATTGTGAAATAATACAATAACTAGGACCACTAACTGAATGATAAGTACTTCCCGACGAAGCTGACATATAAAGCTGCAAGTGGGAAGAAGCAAATTTATTTTTATGGTATGGTTTTCCTAAAAGCGTGTGGCACTGTTGCATCTAGACTAGTGGGTTAACCAGCTGTAGCCCTGTGCAGCCAAAGGCACTTCGGCTGCAATGTGGCGAGCCGGCAGGCAGACCACTGGCTTCCCTTGTGTTCTTATACTGAATCAGGGTAGGCAGCGATCAGAAAAATCTGACGACAAAGAACAGTGCTGTTGCAGGTACAAGTGTTTCGGGACACACAATTCAGCACACGCTGCTGGTCATCAGGCTCCCCAACAGGTGACCCCCACGTGTTGCCGTGTTAACCCAATGATATCTTCAACTACGATTGCAATGGGTACAGGATAATCGAAATTGATCCCTGGATCAATAGGAAAATGTCGCCTGGTCGGATGAATCACATTTCTTGTTACCACAGGTCGATGGTCATTACCGGATGCATCGTCATTCAGGCGAGCAGGTACTCGAAACATTCGTTCACTGCTCTGCGGACGAAGGCCGGTGGTGTTGTATTGTGCTACGAAGGAATATTCACCTGAGCTTCAGTGAGACCTGTGGTATCCAAAGCATCACGACAGCTATGGACTACGTAAATTTTTACGGGCCACTTACACACCTTTATGCCTTATGCCTTCCTAGACAGCAGTGGCATCTTGTTGTAGGTAACTGTCCGTGTCACAAGACAAGAATCGTGATAGGTGATTTGAGGGGCATGACCATGAACTTAGTTTGATGTTTGGCCACCAATTTCACACGATATGAATCCAGGGAAACACATATGGGACACCACATGGTGGCACACCTATGCTCACAAACAACCGGCCCGTAGTTTACGGGAATTACGTGACACGTGTGTAGACATCAAGTGCCAGATATTTCCGGAAACGTCCCAAGGACTTGGCCAATCGGTGCCACGCAGAACAGCTGCTGTGTTAGATACCAAAGATGCTCCAACATGCTATTAAGCAGGTTTTCGTTATGTTTTGGCTTGTCAGCGTCACATTTTGGGATTGAGTTATTCTATACGGATTTCGTAGAAACCGATTGCGAAAATCTCACTGATATCTGAAGATTTTTTGATCCTGATACTACCGAATCCGTATTTCTTTACTGCTAAAAAGTTTCTGACGTGATTCTGCAACTTGTTTGGAAAACAGGTTTTTAACAGACAGACGCTGTGGAAATTTAGAATTTTATGTCAAATTAAGTAACAGTAATTCTTGCCTCAACACAAAGGTTGGTTTGAGTATCACAGTGATTTACTATGATTGGTAATATTGTTATGTCTTTTCCTGTCTCCGGCCTTTGTACTCACTTAAACCACCCAGTTGCAGGGACACTTAAAAATCAATAGACACCTTAGTCCTCCCCCAACCGCGATTTTCTTTTTTTTTTTTTTTTTTTTTCCTCCATGACCTGGCGTTCAGCATGTTCTCTGCCCAGAATTTTCTGAGAATAATTTCAGAGGGTAGATAGTGTCTCGGTAGGTAACTGCCAGACTACAAACTAAAAGAACGCAGGACTTTTTCTTACTTACAGCTTCTTTCAACTCCGGCAAAAATTAGTTTAATGAACAAAATGTTAAGTTTCGAGTCCACCTTACTTTATGGGTTATGTCAGTAGAAAGGTCGGAGAAGGGCACGAGTATACCAACAAGATCATACCTAGCAAACCTTGGGATTGGGAAGAACTTTACTTTTGCTTTACTACCTCCGTATTTACCAGCTCATTCCACTCTCTCATAGAAAACATTCAATCACTCTTACGGAGCCCTCAGATGCTCAATACTTATTGCACAATAATACTGACTGTATAGTTCAAATGGTCTGAGCACTATGGGACTTAACTTCTGAGGAAGTCCCCTAGAACTTAGAACTACTTAAACCTAACTAACCAAAGGACATCACACACATCCATGCCAGAGGCAGGATTCGAACCTGCGACCGTAGCGGTCGTGCAGTTCCAGACTGAAGCGCCCAGAACCGCTCGGCCACACCGACCGGCACTGACTGTATGATAGCGGTATTGACAGTTTGTGCAATATATTGAAGGAGACCGTCGTGGTTTAAAAATATTGACGCCCGATCAATATGTTGTACCGAGTAAGGGTACAGTGACCTCGTCATTTTTGGACGTATAAACAACCGGTACAGCGACGCCATATGAATATGAATACATCGGGAAACAGACGAAAAGGAATCACCTGCTGAAGAACATGCAGGACATTGGTTTGATTTCTTATTCAGTAACTGCCTGTTGACAAATTCGGCAAAATGTTTAAGTGTAGGAAATAGTACGGCAAGACTTTATATGCTCGTTTCAAAAGTTTCAATTATTTATTGGAGACATAAGTAATAGCACCACCTACCGGTCCTCTACAATAATGTATCTCACTTTCTCAGGTTTATAGATCGCTTCCAGCACTATATAAACCGCATCTTGTGTAAATAAGGTGTACCTAAGTTCACCAATTTGCTGAAAAATTCCTCGTTCATCCTTTAAAAAAACTCCGATAGTTATCTAGCTCTACTGCAAGTTCTCTAGTTTGTTGGTATAGCGGTGTGTAGGACGCCTTTCAAGCCACTTTTCGCCCTTCGCTGCTTACTTCTGGTTTTCTATTTCCAGTACGTTCCAATTGCAATCGCAACAATACGAGTTCCGCATCGTCGAGCGCCGATAGTTCGCTACTAAATAGGAAACTCCCCATCGCCACCCCCTTAGATTTAGTGAAAAATGGCCCAGTAGATAGCCCGTCAAGAACTGAACACAGGTCAAGCATGAAAACAAGAAGAAAGTGTGCTAAACTGTGGGGAAAAAAATAGAAACACTGAACGGTGCAAGCTAAAGATGTGCAACATCGAGAGAATTACAAGAACCACGGCGTCGTAGTTCGGTCGTAACTATGTTGGACTGCACAGCGGGAGATCCGTGTTCAAATCTCTCTCGTGTCCCATTTTTTTCACAAATCTATGAACTGTGTCCGTTCACTGGCGTGCCTGTTCTCCTGGCAACTGTCACACTATACAATGGTCATACAACATGCGTCGTTTGGTAAGAACATATTACCGTTGTAAGGAACTTTGATGAATAGTGAGAGCAGGCGAGATGCCGCATAGAACTCTGACAGAAAAGAAAACAACAAGTAAATAGAGGTAAACTATATTATAGCGAAGGAAGTCAAGAGCTATAAGTTCCAAAACGGGACGTAAGAGTCGTAACATGTCGTACCTGTGTAGAACAAATACGTCTGGACGCCCCTTCGTTACACCTCGCTGTTTCGAAGGGACGTTACATCACGACACAGACACATATCTGAATACACCGAACAGACATCAATGTCAGGATGGACAGTTCACAATTTTGCGGAAAAAAATGGGCACGAGAGAGATTTGAACACAGATCTCCCCCGTCGCAGTCCAACACAGTGACCATATAACCACAGTGCCGTGACTATGCAAATGCGCTCGATGTTGCACGTCTTAAGCTTAGACCGTACACTGTTTCTATTTTGTTATTTTTTCGTAGTTCAGCGCACCATCTTCCTGTTTTCATGCTTGGTCTGTGTTCATTTTTTGACAGGCTGTGCGCTGAGCCATCTTACCACTAAATCTGAAGGGGGTGCGCTGGGAGTTTCCCTTGTAAGACAGCATTTTTAACTGAAGTGTCCCGGGCATACAATAAATCTTGCACAATAATACTATTCCGTTCTTGGCCTCGCATTTCCGCCTAATTTATTGACACAATATTATTGCGCAATAAATACTGAGCGTGTTACGACCCTTTTAGGTGGATTAGTAGCAGTTGCAGCTCCTAAGATATTGTTCGAATGCCGTCACCAACCACATTGCAAGGAAATATAACAGTCGGCGTTTCTGAGTCTAAACGAGCTTTATGGACGTAATTCTGGCAGATTAAAAGTGAGGCTGTAACGTGCTTAATCTATCAAACTATCACTTTCGCCGGGTATTCACTCCACTGAACCCATACGCGATACTATCTAACGCCCATCTCAGGCTACAGCTCTGCAGTTTTTGAGCTCCAAGGGAATTGGGCGGCCAGGTCGTAGAAATATTGCTGTACATGTACGGTACAATGCCAAGAACTTGACACACCACAGCCGCCACGCTAGGGCTAACCGTTGTTTTTCGCCCCATGTTTCTCACGCATCTGCATTATCTAGTACTGATAAATTAAGATCAGACCCGCCTTCCAACGGTGTAATTCTCTTTAACGTATCATTCTCTAGATATCTAGCAGTTACATCAGAAAACCTTGACTCTTTATGTACTTGCTTTGATTAACCGTCGTAACTTGTAACTGCCTCTCAAGTACCCATGCCGTGCAGCTACGAACATAGCGCTCGCCTAGATAAGAACTGATGTAGTTATCGTAATGTGGACACCGCCTCAAGTACACAAGCACCATATCAGAAGCACGTTACTCAGACTGTCACAAAAAATGGCTCTGAGCACTATGGGACTCAACTGCTGTGGTCATTAGTCCCCTAGAACTTAGAACTACTTAAACCTAACTAACCTAAGGACATCACACAACACCCAGCCATCACGAGGCAGAGAGTATCGCTGATCCCGCCGGGAATCGAACCCGGGAACACGCGCTTGGGAAGCGAGAACGCTACCGCACGACCACGAGGTGTGGGCTCGGGGGGTATGTAACTGATAACGTGTAGTGCACAATATAGAGGGTGTTTCAAAAATGACCGCTATATTTGAAACGGCAATACAAACTAAACGAGCAGCGATAGAAATACACCGTTTGTTGCAATATGCTTGGGACAACAGTACATTTTCAGGCAGACAAACTTTCGAAATTACAGTAGTTACAATTGTCAACAACAGATGGCGCTGCGGTCTGGGAAACTCTGTAGTACGATATTTTCCACATATCCACCATGCGTAGCAATAATATGGCGTAGTCTCTGAATGAAATTACCCGAAACCTTTGACAAAGTGTCTGGCGGAATGGCTTCACATGCAGATGAGATGTACTGCTTCAGCTGTTCAATTGTTTCTGGATTCTGGCGGTACACGTGGTCTTTCAAGTGTCCCCACAGAAAGAAGTCACAGGGGTTTATGTCTGGCGAATAGGGAGGCCAATCCACGCCGCCTCCTGTATGTTTCGGATAGCCCAAAGCAATCACACGATCATAGAAATATTCATTCAGGAAATTAAAGACGTCGGCCGTGCGATGTGGCCGAGCACCATCTTGCATAAACCACGAGGTGTTCGCAGTGTCGTCTAAGGCAGTTTGTACCGCCACAAATTCACGACGAATGTCCAGATAGCGTGATGCAGTAATCGTTTCGGATCTGAAAAACGGGCCAATGATTCCTTTGGAAGAAATGGCGGCCCAGACCAGTACTTTTTGATGATGCAGGGACGATGGGACAGCAACATGGGGCTTTTCGGTTCCCCATATGCGCCAGTTCTGTTTATTGACGAAGCCGTCCAGGTAAAACTAAGCTTCGTCAGTAAACCAAATGCTGCCCACATGCATATCGCCGTCATCAATCCTGTGCACTATATCGTAAGCGAATGTCTCTCGTGCAGCAATGGTAGCGGCGCTGAGGGGTTGCCGCGTTTGAATTTCGTGTGGATAGAGGTGTAAGCTCTGGCGCATGAGACGATACGTGGACGTTGGCGTCATTTGGACCGCAGCTGCAACACAACGAACGGAAACCCGAGGCCGCTGTTTGATCACCTGCTGCAGTAGCTGCGCGTTGCCCTCTGTGGTTGCCATATGCGGTCGCCCTACCTTTCCAGCACGTTCATCCGTCACGTTCCCAGTCTGTTGAAATTTTTCAAACAGATCCTTTATTGTATCGCTTTTCGGTCCTTTGGTTAAATTAAACCTCCGTTGAAAACTTCGTCTTGTTGCAACAACACTGTGTTCTAGGCGGTGGAATTCCAACACCAGAAAAATCCTCTGTTCTAAGGAATAAACCATGTTGTCCGCAGCACACTTGCACGTTGTGAACAGCACACGCTTACAGCAGAAAGACGACGTACAGAATGGCGCACCCACAGACTGCGTTGTCTTCTATATCTTTCAAATCACTTGCAGCGCCATCTGTTGTTGAAAATTGTAACTACTGTAATTTCGAAAGTTTGTCCGCCTGAAAATGTACTGTTGTCCGAAGCATATTGCAACAAACGGTGTATTTCTATCGCTGCTCGTTTAGTTTGTATTGCCGTTTCAAATATACCGGTCATTTTTGAAATACCCTGTATAAGATGTCCATAACTGAAGTTCCAGTTCCAAACGCTGTAGAAAGAGAACCACTGGTCAGAATGACGTCAAATTTAAACGGTTTATTATTAGCGCAAGGGGAAACGTCAGAGAACAAAAAAATTAATGCAAATTAGGCCCACAGGTGGCGCTGTAAGCATCAGAATATGCATACCAAGAGATGTGCTGCAAGCGGCTGATCGGCAGTTTGCGTCCGGAACGCCCAAGATGAGCGTTTCCATGAAGCATCGTGCGTTTCTGGTCAAGCTCTTTTACGAAAACGCTGACCGTACTCCAGTTGCCCAGCACAAGTTCCGAGCACTTAGGCGCATAAAAAAGGGCACTGGTCCGGTGTTGATAAAGCTCTGGAGAAAATGATTACAAAATTCGAAAAGGTAGGTTCCTTTGAAGTGCAGAGTGGCAGAGGGAAGAAAGCAGCTGACCGGGGTGTCTGTACAAGACGTGGCCACAGTACCGGAGGAGGGTCGAGCGGAGGCGTGTAAACATGCGGTGCCAGGGGAATTGAACGAAAGCTGGACATGCCTGCGAGCACGGTGCATAAAATCCAACGAAGCTTCCTGCACTGCTATTCATACAAGACGACCAAAGTTCAGTAGTTGCTTCCTACTGCGGAAAGCAGGCGCTCTGGAATTTATTGCTCGCACGGAAGTGGACAATGAATAGTCTTGGAACTTCCTGTTGACAGACGAGGCCCATTTCCATTTCCAAGGACATGTCAACACGCATAATTGCAGAAAACGGGCAACGGAAAATGCACACGCCCAACAACTGGCACTACTTCATTCTGCACAGATGACTGTGGTACGGGTTGACGGCATCGTTTATCGTAGAGCAATATTTTTTCGAGGAGATGAGTCCTGCTGGTCCTGTTACCTACACCGTCACTGGTAAACGCTGTGAGAGTCTTTTGCGCACCAACGTCATTCCACCATTCGACAGCATGGATGTGTGGGTAGGATCATTTGTATGCAAGGTGGCTCTCCTTTGTACATTCCGCAGCCAGTAAGCGGCTGCTGCAGAGGCGTTTCAGATATTCTAGATTTATCAGCCGTCATTTCCCTACGCCTGGCCGTCCAATCACCTGTTCTTAATCTTGTGACTTCTTGCTGCCGGACTATCCGAAAGATGTTATGTTCAGTGCTCCAATTACAGAAGTGATTGAACTGAATTGAAGGTACGCATTCCGTAAAGAATTCTGAACGTGACTCCCGAGACACTTGTTATTGTTATGGACACGTCATTTTGCTTTTTATGTGGTCTCTAACCCGAAGACAAGTAAAATCTGACGTCATTTTGCTTCTTATGCAGTTTATGCTCCCAGGGCAATTAAAAACCGTTTTTTCCCATCCGATGCGGTACGACTCTGCCGTTGTGGACGGGCTTACCTAACGATGCCACAACTATTGTCTACTCAACTTGCACATTGAACAGTACGGATGGTGTAATGTGCAATTCAGACCACAGCCGTCCGTCGTACTGCTATTCATCTATCATTTGTAGCCGACCCCATTTACGTCAAGACGCTTATGGCGCCATGTAAAATTTTCGTTTTTTCTTATTTTTTTCAGAAACACTAAGAGGTAAACAAGTGACAAATGAAATTTATACAGTACATTAGGTAGCTATGATTACAAAACTAATTGTTTTCTTCGACATTGAGATTCCGTATGCTGTAAAGTCTGCAGCAGCTCCAGCTACAGAATTTACTCATATAATCCGTGACATGAAATAGAAGGCCTTGTTATGTTTCTGGGGAACCTCCACGCCTTTATAAACAAATTCTCAACGGACGTTGTACAGGCCGGCCAGAGTGGCCGAGCGGTTCTAGGCGCTTCAGTCTGGAACTGCGTGACCGCTACGGTCGCAGGTTCGAATCCTGCCCCGGGCATGGATGTGTGTGATGTCCTAGGTTAGTTAGGTTTAAGTAGTTCTAAGTTCTAGGGGACTGATGACCTCAGCAGTTAAGTCCCATAGTGCTCACAGCCATTAAGTGCCCTAATACTGGAATGATGAGCTGTTCGGTGTGTTAATATTTAATCTTCATACTCTCTTCGCGGATCTGTACAACATTCTATTTCTTCAGAGAGGTGGAAGGAGGATGGGGCTGGGGGGCTGGGGGGCTGGGGGTGTTGGTTGGAGGAGTGAGAGCTAAACCTCGAAGCACCATAATAATAGCAGCGGCGAGGGCGGGCAGCGGTGTTGTGCTAACGGAAAGGGGATAAATCAAGATCTGCAAGTTACGTAGGACAGCGAACGGGACAAATGGGACGTGTTTTGACCTATAGTGTCGACTATCACTAGAATGTTTCTGATGTCTAATTTAGTTTCCTGTTCCATGGATAACTGACGCAATTTTGTGGAATGAAAAATTTACAGTTACGTCACCACCACCACCACCACCACCACCACCACCACCGCTATCACCACCGTTAAATACAGTGACGTGACCAAATTCATGGGGCAAGACTATGCACATAAACAGATGGCGCTCTCTCTCTCTCTCTCTCTCTCTCTCTCTCTCTCTCTCTCTCTCTCTCTCTCTCAGTTACGAGCATATGAAACGTGATGTCAGTCTCGGTTCTCGAGATGCGAGCAGCAGACTGATCCACTTATTCCGATTAGTTGCAATTGCCTCATTACTATTCCAAACAATAGGCTCACCTATCTTGCCAGAGCAAGCACGGAGAGAAAGACCTCTATATTTCTCACGAACAGTTAGAGGTATCATGTGGAAATTTACGCCAAAAGGCTGGTCTACGATCCCTTGACAGTGTAAGCCTCTCAGTTGACAATCAAAAGATGGCCATTTACGTCATATTTTGCTACTCACAAACTCACTCAACAAAACCTACAGGTGAACTTCTTATATACATACGTTTGTACGAAAACTTCGGAGTGCGAGTTGCACTTTTTCTTTATTTTCAAAGTCTATCTGTACACAGCACCGTTGTGGCAAAAGGTAATTATTTTTTTTCCTTTTGCAACCTAGGTCTCTTATCTCATGTATTTTGTTATCAAGAAGGTCCAAAAATGTGTGTAGTATTCGTCAGTCAGAGGTTCACCCCCTTGCGAAGTGTTTAATACACCGCGCAACACAATTAAAGAGTCACTTTTTCGAAACTTCGTAATTGTCTGCCGTTCTGAAGAAGAAGTCAGAAATCTGGCTCGAAGGTGCCTACAACTTCCCTCTGTTTTGACGCAAGAACCTGCCGCCCTGCGATGTCACCCTCGTTTTCGGCGACGCAGAAGTTCAAGTGACGTGTAAGCTCCGTTAATGATATCACATTGGCTCCGAATTTCACCCCAATTCTGGCCAGCACAGGCGCGTTTCACACGATGGGAAGATCGTCATCCATCCCTTATTTTGGCGCCTCTACGAAGTAGGTCAGAACTGCAATGCCAGCATTGGAAACACCCTGTTTTCTTATGGACGGCCGTCGTGGAAAAGATTTCAGACAGTCCGCCGCTCGGAATCAACGCGTAAAGATCTCAGGTTGTCGCATACATCTCATCAATGAAACCATCCCTTCAAAAATGTGTGTGAAATCTTGTGGGACGTAACTGCTAAGGTCATCAGTCCCTAAGCTTATACACTACTTAACATAAATTATCCTAAGGACAAACGCACACACCCATGCCCTCCGCCGGGACCAGCCGCAAAGTCCATGACTGCAGCGGCCTTAGACCGCTCGGCTAATCCCGCGCGGCGAAACCTTGCCTTTCTTTGGGATGAGGATTACAATATATTTCGCGTTCGAAAACGACAGTTCACAGTAGGATGAACAACTAGACGACGTCTTTGACAACCTCTGATACAGCTGACACTCCCTGGACGATTCAGCCCGTGTCTACTGACTTTGTGGGCCTGTAACGCCACCGAACGTGCTCGCATTGTTTTGGAATGTAGCGCGACCCCAATTTTTGTTCTGGTGCGCAGGGTGAAACCACTAGGAACCGTTCAAAACCTCTTTAACGTGATATGAAGCAGCAAAGGATATTTATACTTTTCAGCACTCCTGTGGCATTATCCCAGGGGACGGGTATGGAGGGGGGGGGGGGGGGGCAGTGTCACACACTGACATTGGATGAACAAATCTGCAGAGCCATCAAGAGAAGAGGAGAGGAGAGATATCGGTAAAGGGAGATGGGACAACCTTCTCATCGTGCGACACGTCCACGGCGGCGTTGGCGAGAATTGTGTTGAATTTAGTGCCAATGTGACATTATTTACCTACCTTACACTTGACACGAACTTCTGACCGCTGGCCTTTTCGTCGCATGTGTTGACACCTTGCTGTTTGAAGCGTCGCCGAGCCTGAGGATGACAACACAGGGCTCCATGATTATGCATCGTTACTAAGGACTGTTGCAGGCACTTTTGAGCAAAATTTAAAACTTATGTGTCGCAGTGGAAGACAAACTACATGGTTTAGAAAAGGTGACCTTTTAACTGTGTTGCGCAATCTAAAAAGAAACTTGTTTACATCTCAGAAAACACTGGCCATATTACATTTCCTGTGCGGCAAAGCAAGCTAACCTTCTCCCCTCCCTACTCCTCTCAGAGTTTGGACGTTAATTTGTGCATATAGGAACTACATTTGGTATTTTTGGAGTCTCCTGTTTTTAACACCGTGGTCTTTCGTAGGCTCAAGGAATCCTATGGAGTGGGTATTTGCTCTGAGACCATTCGTATTTGTCAAGCCCGAAAATATCGCAGTCTTTGGATATAGCTTTGTTAAATCAGAAACAGCATGTCGGCTTGACGTCGTATTAAATACGCATCACGTTCGTAACTACAAAGGCTTCACGAAATCGCGCTACAGTCTGGAACCACGCGACGGCTACGGTCGCAGGTTCGAATCCTGCCTCGGGCACGGATGTGTGTGACGTCCTTAGGTTGGTTAGGCATAATTAGTTCTAAGGGACTGATGACCTCAGCAGTTAAGTCCTAAAGTGCTCAGAGCCATTTGAACCATTTTTTTAGCCTTCCATGAACAGAGGACAGCTGCTTTCTATTGATGCTCTAAGATCAGTTCGAAGCAGGTATAGTCAGGTACGACGTTACTTCGATGCGCACATGAATTCATAGATAGATAAACGTTAAATGCAGGAAAATGTTAATTTCATAACAATGTTTATGATATACCTAGACTAGCTTTTTGCTAACGGCTTCGCCTGCCCGCGCGCCCCCATCCGCAGGGTGTCCCTCCTGAAGAGTTGTCAGGCGTATCTTCTCCGATGGTTCTGCAGGTATGCAATTTCATTTTTGCACTGTGTATCGAGTCAACTGAAAGAAATATTTCTCATCACGTCTTTCATGAGACGCCCAGTGTCCACGGAGAGTTTCAAATAAAATGATGTTTAAAGCGTAATTTTACGTGCCCATTCGGTGGAGCTGTCATACTATTCAAGTGCTATATTCGTTTTATCGACATGTAGTAACAGGAACTGTAAAACGCGAAGAATAACTAGTACTCCAGTAGCAACTGACGAGAACATTGCGACTGTCATCACCCTACTTCCCACAAACTTCGCTCATTGGAAGAGGGGTCGAAATAAGCGAACACGTGTGTCTGCTTATTCGTAGGTACTTGACCGTTTGTGAAAAGACGACTGTCAAAGTTTTAGAGGTATCTTAAAGGTACTTTACATGCCTTTTACCGCGCGATATCCTCAGACGAATTGGCGGCACAGTTGTCAACGTCGTAGCTTCATTAATATTGCGCCCTGTGTTCGAACCCAGTTATTACTTTTATTTTTGTTCTTTATCTATACACTCGTGTCTAGAAGATTATTACATGAATGTCTTCCAGTATTTACTGATATAATGTTGTCTTTATTCGTCCACTAATTGTATGTTAGATGAATGAATTTAAAAAGAAATAGAAAATAATTTGAAAATGTTTCCGATCTAATACCTGTAGTGATCTAAATGCATGGTTTGCCGCGAAATTATTGCGAATGCGCGAAATCTTCACCAATGTTAACGACGTTTCTTTCCCAAGTGAGATTCAGACGAAGAAATGTCACTGAGGCAAACCTGTCACAGCGCGATGCTCGTGGTAGTCAGGATATCTGTCTTTCGAACGTTTCTACCGTCGCTATCATCCAAGGGAAGGCATCAAATGTTCCTGAAGTTTAAACGTATGAATAAAATATAAGAATTTCTTTCATTCAGACGAAAGATAGTTGATTGGGAAGTTGGTCAGAGGGAAATTCGAAAACGGACTGGAAACCATGGCCTGATGAAAGAAAGAGACAACGACATTGATAAATTCTACCTAGCGTCGTCCTGTATGGGGCCCATACATGAATAATGACAAAAATAAATAGGAGAATTTAAAAGATTGTCCTCCCTGAACATACCATCCATATATATGTATTAATTATACAAACATGCCGGGTGATCAAAAAGTCAGTATAAGAAACTTCCTGGCAGATTAAAACTGTGTGCCCGACCGAGACTCGAACTCGGGACCTTTGCCTTTCGCGGGCAAGTGCTCTACCATCTGAGCCACCGAAGCACGACTCACGCCCGGTACTCACAGCTTTATTTCTGCCAGCATCTCGTCTCCTACCTTCCAAACTCTCCTGCGAACCTTGCAGAACTAGCACTCTTGAAAGAAAGGATATAGCGGAGACATGGCTTAGCCACAGCCTGGGGGATGTTTCCAGAATGAGATTTTGATTCTGCAGCGGAGTGTGCGCTGATATGCTTCGGTAGCTCAGATGGTAGAGCACTTGCCCGCGAAAGGCAAAGGTCCCGAGTTCGAGTCTCGGTCGGGCACACAGTTTTAATCTGACAGGAAGTTTCATATAAGCGCACACTCCACTGCAGAGTGAAAATCTCATTCTGGAAGTCAGTATAAATGTGAAAACTGAATAAGCCACGTAATAATGTAGATAGAGAGGTACAAATTTACACACATGCTAGGAATGACATGGGGTTTTATTAGAACCAAAATAAGACAAACGTTCAAAAAATGTCCGACAGATGGCATTCATCTGATCAGAATAGCAATAATAAGCGTAACAAGTTAAGACAAAGCAAAGATGATGTTCTTTACAGGAAATGCTCAGTATGTCCACCATCATTCCTCAACAATAGCTTTAGTCTAGGAAAAATGTTGTGAACAGCACTGTAAAGCATGTCCGGAGTTATGGTGAGGCATTGGCGTCGGATGTTGTCTTTCAGCATCCCTAGAGATGTCGGTCGATCACGATACACTTGCGACTTCAGGTAACCCCAAAGCCAACAATCGCAAGGACTGAGGTCTAGGGACCTGGGAGGCCAAGCATGACGGAAGTGGCGGCTGAGCACACGATCATCACCAAACGACGCGCGTTAGGGATCTTTAACGCGTCAAGAAAATGACTGCTTTTTTTGTTCTAATAAAACCCCATGTCATTCCAAGCATGGGTATCAATTTTTACCTCTGTATCTACATTATTCCGTGGTTTATTACGTTTTAAAATTTATACTGACTTTTTGATCACCCAGTATATTACATTAGATGTGTGACTTCTGGTGAAATGTAGCTGTAATTTTACAATTAATATAATGCCCTTGTATCCCCTAATTTGATAGGAAACATTCGAGTAGCAACCTATTACAGATATGGGTAGATAAATGAAAACAAAAGTAAAATAAATAATAATCCTGTTTCGAACAGAGGAAGCAAAATGAAGAAACCTCAACACTACTGAGATAGCATTTCGTCTGAGGACACTGAGCGGTAAAAGGCACGTAAGTACTTCGAACTACCTTATAAACTTTGACCGTCATTTTTTCAGAAACGGTTGTTATCTACGGATAGGCTGAGACACGTATTCACTTATGTCGACTGCTGTGCCACTGACGAAATCGGGTGATGGCACCTGGCGTATCCTCCTGGTGAGTAGTGTTGCTGCATGGCGGTGGCACTCAGCATGGGCCAAAGTGAGGACGTCGCTGCTGAAATACTGGTTATTGTTCGTGTTCTGCTGTCGCTGTTACTATATATCGAGAAAACGAATATCGCACTGGACTTCTGGGGCCGCTCTATAGAACTGGCGCGTAAAATTCCGTTTTAAACATCAATTTGTTTGTAACGGGAAACAAACCGAAGCTTTCCGTCGACAATGGACCTCGAATGAAAGAAGTGATGAGCAGTATTTGTTTGGGTTGACTCCAGCTACACAGTGGAGAAACAAAACTGCATGTATCTACCGAAACACCAGAGAAACTGCGCCTGTCGTCTCCTAGGAGGAACACTCGACACATTTCATAAACGTGTAACACATTTCTACACACTTACCCACATCTCAACGGAATTGCGCTCAGCAGTTTTATCTTAATTCTGAGGAAATTTGATTTTGCCAGTAACTGATTGTCGTTTACAGACCTTGTTTAAAGATTTCAGTTTCTTTTAGTGATTCGATTTTTAATTGTATTAAATACACCAGATACAAATGTGCAAATGACCTCAAATGGCTCTGGGCACTATGCGACTTAAGTTCTGAGGCCATCAGTCGCCTAGAACTTAGAACTACTTAAACCTAACTAACCCAAGGACATCACACACATCCATATCTGAGGCAGGATTCAAACCTGCGACCGTAGCGGTAGCGCGGTTCCAGACTGCAGCGCCTAGAACCGCACGGCCACTTCGGCCGGCCTGCTTTCAGTCAGTTGAATCACTTCACTCTATTGTTGTTGTCACGTTGAGACATTGTAGTTTCCTAAGTAGGCTAGAGAGATTACTGTGTATCTCCACACCGCATCACAAGACCTATTAGTCGACCACAAAATTGTTCCATCTGGGACTGAGGGCTTTTCGGTCGGTTTCTTGTGAGTCAGAGCGCAATCGGGTTGACAGTATACCCACAACTGACCTTAAAGCGTAGGTAGCGCGATGTGTTTTTCTCATTCAACACTGCACTTGTTTACTGTAGCGTCACCGTGTGTTTCGGTAATGACCACGTGCAATAATAACGTGGTTGAGTAGTACATGCATTCGAAACGTAACATTGCATACTAATGGTGTATCGACAAGTTAACACCTAATTTAATTCTTTTGGCGTCCGTAGCGCCGAGTATCTTTTTTTTTTTTTTTTTTTTTGCTTAATTTACGCTTTGAAATTTGTACTCAGTGCGGATGCAGTAATCTTCTTACCGTTGGAACGGGCAACGCCAAATAACTAATGCTTTAACTTCCAGCCGTATCACTCGGTACGGCTGCTGGTCGCTTTCTCCGTCGCTCCCCGTGACAGAGCAGACGATTGGTTGTGAAGGCCGTTTGTGTTGGCGCCGAGCCCAGCTTTGACCTACGTGTCTCAGGGTTATCGCATTGGCTTGCTTATCGCATGCAAAGGCCTGACTTAGGATGCGTCTTTCTAATTTAGAGCTGCACTTCCTACAGCCTTCCTTGCTGCGTGAGTTGCGTAATAATTGTTTCCATGCTGCAATTAGCATTATATTTTGGAAGTAATAGGGGATACTAAAACGATATCATATATGAGCAATGAATATATGGTTGTGTTCTGTTAATGATTTTGATGTTATGTCTCTCTGCAATCAAACAGATGCAGTTTATGATTTGTCATCAAAGTTTCGCCCCAGTTTACTGAAGCGCCTTCGGTGGTCTGAAATGTAAACAGCTTTTTAATTCCATGCAGCACTTAGCTGACATGTTCTCTCAAGACGTTTTAGACAGTCCTGGCCCTCGCTTAGTGTTGTTTTACTGTTCCTAGTGAGCACTGCTGTTGCACTACTTTTACTCTTCCTGTGCTTGTGATGTCAACACACCATGCACACTAAAAATAATGTAGTAAAGAAAGCCCTGTACAGTTTTTGTGTTATGAGTTTATTATCTGCATAGGTAAAGGGATGTATATTTCCTTGATGTCTATCTACACTACAGTCTAATACTACACATTGCCTTTACCTAATGCACACGTAGATAATAAACAGAACTTCATTACTGACCGCGTACTGACGTGATAAAGCAAGAATCTATGTTGTAAATAATAGATTTCAGCTATCAGTCGTCCTTTTTCAATTTTGTTGGCAGATCTAGATTTCAGCTAGAAACTAGCGATTCTCAATGCACTATCGTTTCTGATCAATGCACGTATTACCTGTTGGAAGGGCTGACTGAGTATTCAATGAACTGTGGATGAAGCCCGACCAACAGGCATTGAGAATGGCTAGTTTCTAGCTGAAATCTAGATCTGCCAATAAAATTTGAAAAGGACGACTGATAGCTGAAATCTGTTACTTGCAAGTCAATAACAGTCGCTGCGTGCAACAGCCTTCTGAATGGAAGGTAACCTGAGAAACTATGTTATTAATCAATGAGTAAGATGCAACTCTCACTCTCCAAGCACACTAAAAGAATATCACTGAAGCTACTATCTGCAGGCAACGTATGTTTTTCAGATTGTTATCTACTGTTCACGACAATAGAGCACATATTAGTTAGACTTGTACGAAAATTATTACATTACTTTGTTAAACTAAACGTCTAGACCTAAACTGGGCGCCGACTGTAACAATTTAAACGATTAATGAAGATGTAAAGGAAACATATCAGTCAACTCAGAAACTGCGGAAGAGATACACCGCACTATCGAGCGACTACGTCTTGTTCTGAAAGGTTTTTTTATCAAAGTAATACGAGTACGGTTCCGTTTCAAAATTGGTAAAAAAATGTAGTTGCACGTGTAGAACTAAAAATTTCAGTAATACTAATATTAGCACTATTCACGAGTGATATCTTGTAATATGACTTGTTCCACATCATATCGATAAAATAATCGTGAAAATGATCTACGGAACATGACATTACTAAACTAAACTGAAGTTTACCAAGCATTGCGTTAGAAAATAAATGCGTTATTAGCCATTCACTAATGTTTGACATTACTCGTCTGAAGTATCTTTTATGACTTTGCAAATAATGGAACTAACTGCTGTACTGTGTGGTAATCCTGTGTCCTCCCGTAGTCCGTAGGTAATTCAACTGTTTTGCACGTGCACTTAGCATGTCTACTACATTTTTCCTTTAGATATTTACGAGGATTTGCTTAAAAGTAATGCCTCCGGATTTTTTTTTATTCTGTTTTCAATATGGGTTGAGGTATTACATGCTTAGTCGACTTTCCCGCTTCGCTGGCGCAAGTTGAAACCCTGTGCCGCTAGATGGCTCCAGAATGATGCCGTGTAACCTAACTGTCAGGTGTGAAAAACAACGTGCTGTAATCGAGTTTCGAATTCGAGGAGTTGGTTTATACATGGAGGTGTGTGGCGCCATCAAACGTTCTGCAGGGTGAATACCTTGGGAAAATATGTAGATATGAATAACTAAGATGTATAAAGTCAATACGGTTTGTTTTATTTAAAAATCCTTTACAGATTTCAGAACGCCCTTGTATATGATAAAGAGTTGCAATTCTCTGTGATAGGAGAACGGGCACCAGAGTGTTCTTCGTATTTAATGTTGTTACGAAGCCTGGTAGGGTATACAGGGCGTTCCGAAATTCCCGTTACAAACTTCTAGGACTTAATTCATCCACTTTGGTTCAGGAACTGAATTAGGCGCGAGGCAGGTCACAACTCAAAAGGAAACAACGAAACATCCTTTTATCACTTCAGCGCCTTTGTTTGTATTAACAATTAAACATTATACGATTACATTATTCCAAAACAAAATAACTCACCATATTGTACGTACAGAACAGTATTGATGTATGATAACAGCGGCTCGATATGGCGACCACGAACGTCGTTACAGACATTGTACCTACGAAGCACATTCTCGTACACACACTCCATCCCACCTGGTGCCTCTAATTTATAGTGCAGCGGCCGTAACTAGAGCCAGCATATCCCCCCCCCCCTCTCTCTCTCTCTCTCTCTCTCTCTCTCTCTCTCTCTCTCTCTCTCTCAGTGTTCCGTAAATTAAACTTTGCATATGACTCCACAAAAAGTAGTTCACAGGCGATCAAGGCGACCACGCGGTTGGACCATCTCGACCAATCCACCTTTCACCATATTGTCTGTTGAGATCTTTCCGAACCGCACACGAATGTGAGATGGTGCATCATTATGCTGAAACCACATTTCCTGACGGGCATTCGGTGGCACAGCTTCCAAGAAAGCGTCCAATATGTTTTGTAGGAAGATCAAGTATGCAGGACGAATTAGCCTGCGTGGAAGGAAATATGGCTCAATCACACGACCGTCAAAATTACCTGCCCACACGTTTAATACCAAAACTGTGCTGAAGTCCCTGACCTCTTCTGCAAACAGAATTCCACATGGAAACAGGCGTTTATCGATGCAACCGTGGTGGAACCACGTGCAACAGCAACCGCGTTGTGGAAAATAGGTTGGACCCATGGCGTGTGCCCTTTGTAAGTGGCGTAGATTTAATTGTTGCTCAAGCACAATGCCGCAGACTATACTGTGAAACACCTATTGCAAGCACAAGTGCTCGTTGACTGGTTCTCTTCAAAGCGATGCTGTACACATTCGAATTCGGGCGTGCGGCGTTGCTGTGTAGCACTAAAGTTCTGCCTACTCACGGTGAAGGTACTTGTTTCACGAAGCCGCTCGCATGGCTTGGGCAAAAAGTTTGTGCGTGGCGTGCTACGCTGTGGAAAACGTTTGTGCTAAGGCCGAATAACAGCTCTTCCGTTAACTCGAGCTTCATCATAGACAAGGAGCATGGCGGTGTATTCCGAAAACGTGCACCAAACTATGTTTACTGTATCGGAGCTGCAACAGGTGTTGGAGAGGTCTCAAAGCGAGGCAGATTTTAAGTGGCATCAGGTGACCATCTGACGTAGCCCACTTCACCCTGTTACCCTGCGGCATTCCAGGACAAGCTCCCAAATTCTGCAGTTGTGGGCGTTGACAGACCATCGGAGCGTGAAATGAGCTCCGTCGGTCCACAACACGTTACTCAACCATTCGTCATCTTCCGCCATCTTTTGA
The DNA here is from genome assembly GCF_023897955.1 of Schistocerca gregaria. Classification (NCBI taxonomy): domain Eukaryota; kingdom Metazoa; phylum Arthropoda; class Insecta; order Orthoptera; family Acrididae; genus Schistocerca; species Schistocerca gregaria. Next base: position 429,765,671 of record NC_064922.1, read on the forward strand.
AACGCCCACACCGCAAATGCCCTCCGCTTCACTAAATCGCCAGGTAACAGTTCATTATGCCGATGGATTTTGTACGGATAGCATCGGAGGGTACGTCTAAGTGCCAACCAAACAGTGTATGGAATGCCGGTGCGACGTGCTACTGCACGAGCGCTGACTTCCCCGTATATAGACGAACCCGCTACAGTCTCCATTTCTTCCTGAACTGTTTCAGCAGCATTACGCCTTGTGCTCGGTCGGCCACTAAGGGGTCTATCGTCTATACAACCCGTGGCTTCGAACTTGGAAATCATTCTCGCTACAGCTGCATTTGTTAATTGACCTTTACCCGTTCGAATGCCCTTCGTATGGCAATAGGATCGTGACGCTGAGCTAGCACATTACCCATTCTTTTCAGCCGGCCGCGGTGGTCTAGCGGTTCTAGGCGCGCAGTCCGGAACCGCGCGGCTGCTACGGTCGCAGGTTCGAATCCTGCCTCGGGCATGGATGTGTGTGATGTCCTTAGGTTAGTTAGGTTTAAGTAGTTCTAAGTTCTACGGGACTGATGACCACAGATGTTGAGTCCCATAGTGCTCAGAACCAACCAACCAACCATTCTTTTCAGGTAACGTCAACATGCTGCGACTGCTGGCGCATCTGATTCTGTCTCTCATCACAGATCCTTTTATACACTATTGTCATGCGCAGTCACTGACGTTTTGCTGTCCAGCGCCATCTGTCGGCCATTTTGTGAACTTTACTCTTTTTTTTGTTATAATAAAACCCCATGTCATTCCAAGCATGTGTCAATTTTTACCACTATCTACATTATTCCGTGGTTTATTAAGTTTTCAAATTTATACTGACTTTTTGATCACCCGGTATGTCCTGGAAGTTCGTAACGGCAATTGCCAAACACCCGTGTAACGGGCGTGAACAACGTCAGATGTTATCACTGTAAACGATGTGAAGTTGTCGCGTATTCGTATGAGACAGCATTCTAAAGATTATGAAAGCGGTCCCCTTTTGTGTTTACACTTGGCCAGCTGGTCGAGTCGTGCAATACACCAATTTGTGGAGGGTTCGATATGACAGTGCCCCGATGTTGGACTGCCTGAGAACGTGAGGGCAAGAAAAACTCGTCGTCAATGTTCTGGACGACCACGCCTACCCACCGCTGTATTATGCACTAGGCACATCGTAACCCAATCACATCTGCGCCTGCCATCCGAGAACAAGTAGTTGACTCCCTGCAACATTCTCTGTCGTGCTGGGCCATTGGTAAGAGACTAGCAACAGCCGGACTAAGGAATTACCTTCCCGTGCGTAGGTTGCCGTTAACATCACGATACAAACGGCTGTGTTTCGATGGGGTCCAAACTGGAATGCATGGGCCACTGATGAATGGTGACGCAGTGGGTTCAGCAAAGAATCCTTGTTATGCACTACCCAGTATGGCGGCAACCTGGGAGAGGTCCCATTCTTTCAATACTCTGGAGACAAAGCGATGTTACTCCTGGCGTCGTGGTGTAGGGAGCATCGGGTATGCCTTCATACCACGGCTGCTAGTGATCAGGGGAACTGCCAGCGCGGCGGTACGTCACGAGCAGCCTGCGTCCTCACCTGCTACTTCTTATGCGATACTATCGTGCTGCGTCTTTTCTGAAAATGACAATGAAATTATCGTCCACACATGGAATATATCCCTACGAACTGTCTGCGTGATGACATGGTACTGCTGTTGGCAGCAAGATCCCTAGATTTGCCCCTGACAGAAAATGTGTGGGACCAGCTCGGACGCATCTGTCCCAGGCCCAGTATCCAGGACAGCAAGCTACAACAGCTGTGGGCCAGCTTGCCTCAGAGGAGGATACAAGGGCTTTATGACACGCTTCCCACCGGAATCAGAGCATGCATCCAGGCCAGAGGAGGTGCAACCGTTATACCGATAAGTGGGTTCGCACTGCAAAGTTCTTTGTAAATCTGAATACTTTGTGTTCACTGAGAACGTCATATGCCCGGTCACCAAGTGAAAGTTTCCATTTGTTTCCTGCTCCCCTTCTGGATAGTTTTTGTCATGCAGTGTACATTCTATGTTTCTTTCTGACACGATCCACACCACAACATTCATCGTTCATAACAACTAAAAACATATACAGGGTGAGTCAAGAGGAAAGGTACATGCTTTGAGGGGTGATAATATTAGTGATTCTGAACAAAAATCTTCATATGGATGTATGCCTTATTCTGAATGGTTTCCGAGATACAGCACATTTAATATCACTTTTGTAGGCTTCTCTTGGATAACTCGAAAACCGCATCCTCAAACGAAAACGTGTCGCAGTACAAAATTGAACTATATTGACTCTCCTACTAAAATGTTCCTATTCATTTTTTTCTCTAGAACTAATGGTCTGTGTGAACAGAGCGAGATAATGTTGAAAAACTCGCTCGACGCGCATGCGCTGTAGCTTCGCAGTTTTTGTAGGCCAATTTAGGTAGTTACTCGACTTAATAGGCCACAAGTGTCTTTCTGTACTATCAAACATTGTCACTGTTTACAACGTATCACAGAAGTATAGAGCAAGTTCATACGAGATACTTGTGGCCTATCGTGTCTGGAAACTACCTCAAATTGGCGTGCAAAAACTACTTAAGCAACAGCGCTCTTACGTCGAGCGAGTTTTTTCAACATTCTCGCGTTCTCTTCGTACAAAGCTTTCGTTCTAGAGAAAAAAGGAAATAGGACCTTTTTTGTAGTAATTTTAATATTGTTTAATTTTGTACTGCGACACATTTTCACTGAAGAGTGCGGTTCTCGAGCTATTAAAAAAAAACGTACAAAAGTGACATTAAGTGTGTTCTATCTCGGAAATCATTCGGAATAGGGCAAAGGTCCATATGAAGTTTTGTTTGAAACTAATAGCCCTCAAAGCCTGTACCTCTCCTCCTAATTCACCCTGTATTTATTTACGTCCAGGATCAGCTGCCAGGTCCGTGCATTTCGCTACAATCTTTTGGCTTTACAGTCTTGCTGTATTCAACAGCATCATCCGCTAAACAGCCTCACAGACATTGTGAGGTTACCCTCTAAGACATTTATACACACATAAAAAGAGTTTTGCATCACCTCGGTTCCAAGAGTTCCGGAACCTGTACAGAAAATTGGAATAGTGATCAACATAAACATCATTTCCGTCCTTCCACACATTGCGTGTTGTACCACCATACAGCGAGACCTTCAGAGATGGTGGTCCAGATTTCTGTACACACCGGTACCTCTAATACCTAGTAGCACGTCCTCTTGCATTGATGCATGCCTGTATTCGTCGTAGCATACTATCCACAAGTTCATCAAGGCACTGTTGGTCCAGATTCTCCCACTCCTCAACGGCAATTCGGCGTAGATCCCTCAAAGTGGTTGGTGGGTCGCGTCGTCCATAACAGCCCTTTTCAGTCTATCCCAGACATGTTCGATAGAGTTCATGTCTGCAGAACATGCCTGCCACCCTATCGAGAGATGTCGTTATCCTGAAGGAAGTCATTCACAAGATGTGCACGATGAGGGTGCGAATTGTCGTCCATGAAGACGAATGCCTCGCCAATACGCTGCCGATATGGTTGCACTATCGGTCGTCTGATTGCATTCACGTATCGTACAGCCGTTACGGCGCCTCCCATGGTCACCATCTGCGTACGTCGGCGCAAAATAATGCCACCCCAAAACAGCAGGGAACCTCCACCTTGCGGCACTCGCTTGACAGTTCGTCTAAGGCGTTCAGCCTGGCCGAGTTGCCTCCAAACACGTCTCCGACGATTGTCTGGTTCAAGCCATATGCGACACCCACCGGTGAAGAGAACGTGATGCCAATCCTGAGGGGTCCATTCGGAATGTTGTTGGGCCCATCTGTACCGCGCTGCATGGTGTCGTGGTTGCAAAGATGGATCTCGCCTTGGACGTCGGGAGTGAAGTTTCACATATTGTAGCCTGTTGCGCACAGTTTAAGTCGCAACACGACGTCCTTTGGCTGGACGAAAAGTATTATTCAACGTGGTGGCGTTGCTGTTAGTGTTACTCCAAGCCGTAATCCTTAGGTAGCGGTCATCCACTGCAGTAGTAGCACTTTGGCGGCTTGAGCGAGGCATGTCATCAACGGTTCCTGTCAATCTGTATCTCCATGTCCGAGCAACATAGCTTCGGTTCACTCCGAGACGCCTGGAGACTTCTCTTGTTGGGAGCCCTTCCTGGCACAAAGTAACAATGAGGAAGCGATCGAACTGCGGTATTGACCGCCTAGGCATGGTTGAATTACAGACAACACGAATTGTGTACCTCCTTCCTGGTGGAATGACTGGAACTGATCGGCTGCCGGACTCCCTCCGTCTAAGAGGCGGGCTTAGTGACATCTCTGAACAGTCAAAGGGACTATGTCTGTGATACAATATCCACAGTCAACGTCTACCTTCAGGAGTTCTGGGAACTGGGGTGAGAGAAAAGTAATTCCTTGCACAACTTGGTAAAAAGGAACCGATTGACACGTCATATCGTGAGGCATAACTGAATACTTCATTTAGCAATGTAAACGAAGACCAATGCTCGACTGCAGCGAGCGGGTTCATACAGAAGTCGGCTGCAGTAATTACGCAGAGATATAGGTATTCACACAGGACAGACTAGCGCACTGATCTGCATCAGATCAGTCTTCCAACTGAAAACGGCATGCATGACTGATGCGTCTGTATTTTATCCTTTTGGGCTCAAGATCTTCGTTCCCACGACTGCGTATTTGGTTCTGACTCCTTAGCTACTCTGCAATTTGTATACTTTCACTGTTGTTAAGGGAATATTCCTCTAACTTGCTCAACATTCCTTTCAACACTAGTAGTCGTTGCTAAAGACACTTCCATTTTCCACCTTGGCTGTATTATGATCACAGTCATTAATTTTACGCGATCATCTGATTTCGGCAATGAGCCTTTTTGAAGCGGTTACTCATGATTCATAATTTTACCCGGTCATTTAACTACAGGGTGTCTCAGGGAGAATGGTCAATATTCTGAAACATGACAATCATTCGACGTAAAAGAAATTTAGTAAACGTGAGCTCTAAAATGCATATCTTACGAGCTAAGTGGACTTATTCACCTTCGCTACTGTGAAACACATCTCTTCTGCTTATGAGGCGCTCCTAGCTCTTTAGGCATGCACCTGAAAGACTTGTTGGCGAAATCAACTCATCGTTTGAGTAAACGACGTGTCACAACGCAGCCATGATGAAAAATGAAACTGTTCATAGACCGGTGCCTGCGGAATCTGATATGGAAGAACTTGTCATCGTTGCTTAACAGGCTTATTACTTATGACCTCTATCTTAATGCAGGGTGTATACATGGACAAGGAAAAAAAAATCCCGGGTTTTTCCCGGCTTTCCGGGTTGAAAATACACTTTTCCGTGTGAAGTGACGGTATACTTTTTCTCGGCACTGTATAACTTCTAAATCCTTTGAACGTTTATGGTTTTATACACCGCCGTAGAATTTCCCGGCACTTCAGAAAGCAAAACCAGGGAAAGAAAAACACGTTTTGGAAATATTTTTCATGTGCAGCAACATGTACGCTGCATGCTTTCGTGTTACGAAGGTATAAATTCGAATTCCACCAAACACCGCATGTTACTTTCCGAAGCAAAGAAATCGAGATTACGATGCGCGTTTCTAAGCAAGTCCTAGCTCACGTCACGTGATCTCGCCAGCTGATAACAGCTTAGGTCACGTGATGTAGTCAGCCAATAGCAAGATCTATCTTCAGTAGCGCGAACACTCGAATAAGAAAAGTTAATGGTTTAAATTAATATACACAGTGTTGCTACATGAAAAACAAAGCTTTCACAAATAATATTGGTCTCAAAGATTAATAAGCTGCAAGAGAAGCTAAGCTTCCACATATAATGTTGATCTTTTTTTTGCGCGTGTTACACTTTAAGATACATCACACAAATGTGCCAGAATTTTTTTTAATAACGACGTAAATGTCTGATCCTCTGGGCTCGAAATTCGTCTAGATGGTCGTCCTCAAAGAGCTGGTTTTTAAACCAGAGTCAAACGCTCTGTGATTTAAGAAATTCATCGTACATTCTTACACATAATTTATCTTGCGTAAAAGGAAATTTACTTTTTAAGTAACACTTCGCAACATTTTCCCGTGACTTGCTTGAAATTGGTTCGTTTCAGCAGTTACCAGAGAGCGCCAGATAACAGGCGTCACTGCGCTTGCGCAGCTACGATGACGCAGGAAGCCCGCATGTTCGTACGTGTAAAACATTGCATTATGTCATAAAAGAAACAAGACATTAGAGGATACTTCAAGAGCATCGGAATTTCGTGAACCATACTAAAATGCAAAATAATTCGTATGTCCAGAGTCGGATGTAAATTTTCCTGAGTGCACCAATACTACCGCTGCGGTCGCAGGTTCGAATCCTGCCTCGAGCATGGATGTGTGTGATGTCCTTAGGTTGGTTAGGTTTAGGTAGTTCTAAGTTCTAGGGGACTGATGACATCAGAAGTTAAGTCCCATAGCGCTCAGAGCCATTTGAACCATTTTGTACCAGTACTGTATTATCTCATGTTTGGGTCTATTTTGGCATAATGCCAGACGAGCTGTAAGAAGGAAAACGTGCACATGAAATGCAACGAACAGTTGAAACTAGTCAACAGTGTGAAATTAAACGTATTCGTTTCAAATGAATTGATTCCCTCAGTGCAAAAGATTAATAAAAGCCAAATCTCTTTAGCAAACCGACAGAAATAACTTCACTGTTCTGCAAGGCGTGTAATGCTTGACTGTCAGAAAGGTGGAAATAAAACCTGAAACTAATAACATATGCGAACGTATTTTAATTCATTTTGATAGCTCCCAGTCACAGAAATCCGTTTTGTTTTCATTTAAGGTGAGAGCAATAACTGAAGAGGAAAGAGCAAAATTGCTAATCGAACACAGGTCACGTGGAGACTAACCACCTCCCTACTACACCTCAGACTGCTCTGTGGATCAGCCCCGGAATTCCGATATTTCCAAACTGGGGCAATACTAGACCTTGGCGCCCAGCCGCACATCTATAGCCAAAAGCGGGAGAAGGTACTACTAATACGCGACTCAACTGCGCATGCAAAAGAGGCCGCCCGCAACTGCTCAGACGAATCTAACGTAAACAGTTGTCGCGTCACGCTCATCGGGGGCAATTTGTTGTTAGGAAGCACTGCATAGCCTTCCTAAAGCCTTTGACACTTTGCTGTTGGCAGACACTTGTATGAGCACTGTGTTTTGAAGCGGGATACAGTAGTATCCTTTGTTAGATTATTGGTTCTCACCAGTCAAAATCACAAAAATTTAACTGAATACTAAAACAATGAAAAATTCCCAGATTTTCTCCTGGATGAAAAAAATTTCCGGATTTTTCCCGGATCTTCCGGTTGTCCTGGGACGTATACACCCTGTAATGGTTCGGAAAGTTCATATTTTTACAAATTACCTTTGCCACGGATTTACATGGCTTGACTGCACTTAGTGACAAAACATAGGCCATTTATTTAAAATTACTTTCGCTGAAATACACAGCTATGCAAGTTTCTTTATTGTAACCTGCTGCCAGGATTCGCATCAAATGGTAATTTGAACAGGTATTGGTGCGGTTGTACTAGCCAAGTGAGTGCTTCATGCAAAGACTGGTTTTAGATATAATATTACAAATAAAACAAGAGTCTTAAGTCATTATTGACTAACAGAACCTGGGTCAAGGCTGAGTTGCCTGCTTAGAAAAGGGTTTTCTTCTCCCGCTCACTATTTTCTCGCGAGTTGTGTAGGGAGTGCATCTTATCGCAGGGTAAAGTACTGCCTAAGCTACGAGGAACAATGACTATCTTGCAACGAACTTGCCTCAGATCACACAAGTAGTCTCATCGCCAATTTCAGGTTAATAGGAAGACATCGTCAGATCATATGTTCGAAAAGAAAGAAAAAGGGGTTAGTAAAATACTAGGAAACGAAATTAGAAATCTAAGTGTCCTTTATACACAACTGTACGCATTTTAGTGCATTACGTAGTAGCTCGTCGGCTGAACATGCCGGGAGAGTTGCTCACGATTCCAAAATACCTATGCTCTAATTATCCCAACTGAAGGCTACAGTTAACTACGTTGTAGTGCGAAGTTGGTAAGTCGTAAGTCGCAGATATAAGATTGAAAGTATTCACAGCATAAACCAGATTGTGACAGGAAGCCTTGAAAGTGGAAATAAGTAAAAAAAAAATAAGTAGGTACCGTTATTGAAAATATGGCATACCCTAGAATGAGAAACATGGCGCCAGCATGACAGGGTTGAGAAAAAAAAGGGGATTTTTGAAAGGCACCCATCCTAGACGGTAAAACTGATATTTTATGAGTTTTATAGGAATTTTCTGGATTGACGATTGAATAATTCAATTAAATTCTTTTTATTAATTTATTCAGAATATTAACCCAGTTTTACAACTACATTATTAGTTCCTCTTTTGTGCCCTACCGTGGTACGGTGTCATGGCCTAGAGTATAATCACTGTCGTACTTGGTGCAAAGATAACAGATGTACTATTCTCTCTCTCTCTCTCTCTCTCTCTCTCTCTCTCTCTCTCTCTCTCTCTCTCTCTCTCTGTGTGTGTGTGTGTGTGTGTGTGTGTGTGTGTGTGTGTGTGTGTGTGTGTGTGTGTGTGTGTGTGTGTGTGTGTGTGAAATCCTTTGCTTTTAGTGCTACGGGGAAGAAAAACAATGTCTACACGCTTCCGTGGCTAACGGCCGCAAAATGCGCAATTCAGATTACAGATTTTCTTTCACAGCACCACGTTGCAGACGAGCACCGCAGCATTAAATTACTTCAGTTCAGCTAACGCGCAGTTCTGAGAGAAAGCAGTGTCTCAAGTACGTGCATAACAGTAATATAATCTTAGTTGGGCTGATTACCACATGTGCTTACGCAGCATGCAAATAATTTCAATTACAACCGTGCTTGAGCCATGTTAAGAAAGCTTATTAATAATAATAATGACATTTGTGTCTGAGTTTTTCCAAGCCCTGAGGTTATTTTGAAAGAGCTAGCTGATTATTTGTGGACTTAAAGAATACGATTAAATCGGAAGCTCAGATAACTATAGTTTGTCTCAAGAAAAATACCTCAGCATGAGCGGCCCGAACCTACCTGCTACTAAATAGGTCTCAACCAATTAACGAAGCATTAATAACCCATTGAAACGTTCAAGTCTGGAACCGCGTGACCGCTACGGTCGCAGGTTCGAATCCTGCCTCGGGCATGGATGTGTGTGATGTCCTTAAGTTAGTTGGTTAGTTAGGTTTCAGTAGTTCTAAGTGATTGATGATCACAGTCACAGCAGTTAAGTCCCATAGTGCTCAGAGCCATTTGAAGTCGTTTTTTTTTTTTTTTTTTTTTTTTTGAAGGAACGAAAAATTAATGAAGTTCTATAAATTGGTGCATGCTTCCGACAAGTAGTAAGCTCTAGTTTACCATCATTAAGATTCTACGGCAAGGTAATTTTTTTTTCTGTGACAGTAAATGTTATTTAGCTGTGTTTCTTATATTGCAAGAAAGGTTAAAACATAATATGATTAAAATGAATTCATGTGGAAGTGAATAGTTGACTTCACTAAATATGGTGCCTCTTTAATTTGTGTAAAACTAACATTTTGTATTGTTAATTAAATGTTATAATTATAGTTTGTTTTATCATGTTTTGGCGGACTTTTTAACCGCATGGTTTTTTGGGGTCGGGCTAAATTACAACCCTCTCGGAGATACAATCCGCGACTGACAAACTTGTTGCTGGCTGTCGCAAGTGCACACTGCACACCCAGAATAAAGAAACTGTTCAGTCAAGCTATTATTAGACAAGTGCGAGTCGGCAGAGAAAGATGACACAGGAAAGAAAAAGACAAAAGTAGAAGAGACATAACAATACATCAGACAATGGTTCGAGAAAAGATTTTATTGCAAAATTCACTTCCTTCATTTAACAAATGGATTGGGCAGTGTCGTATTTATACGTAAAATTACTACACTGGAGCCTAGGAATCAACAACACGAAGAAGCCCATACCACAATAATTTAAAATAAAAAATCTGTTTCTTTTAATATTATGATGCGGGTTCAACATGGCTCTGAGCACTATGAGACTTAACTTCTGAGGTCATCAGTCTCCTAGAACTACTTAAACCTAGCTAACCTGAGGACATCACACACATCCATGCTCGAGGCAGGATTCAAACCTGCGACAGTAGTGGTCACGCGGTTCCAGACTGTGGCGCCTAGAACTGCTCGTGTGATTGGGGATCTCGTAATCGTAAATGGTTTGAACGTAATTATCATGTATGTGCTTATTCGGTCGAAGTTGTCAATGGATAACCGATACGAATTTAGTTAGCATTAATTTCTCACCTTTGCAGTCCCTCGTGTAAATTTCCCAGTGACATCTGGTCAGGTGTGCGGCGTCTCAATTAACAAGATCATTAATGTTTTCGAAATACCGCTGACGGAATTTTGGGGGTTTGAAGTGAGCTCGATTTCCTGGAAATCCGGCTTCTTTTCAGCGTGATCAACGAACGAATTCAAAAATGCTGTCATAATCTTCTCATTAAGAGGTGTAATCTTACGTTGAAAGAGTACCACCATAAAAAAATGTGTGTGTCTTGAGGCACCATAACTGATGGTGCGAAAATAATATCCTAACTTCATTCCTACATTGTTTGAAAATGGGAGCAATTAGCGATTTCCAATGAACTCTGCACATAGTTTCAAACCTTTGGGGACTCTTTTTCCTAGCTGACTCTCCCCCTCCCCAACACATACAAAGTGATAATAGGAAACAAGCTTATATCTTATATATTACTTATTCCCTGTTCTTGCAGTGAAACTTCAGCATTAGACGTCACGTTTTAATTTATTACTTCTTTACTGGCGACTATTTACAAAACAATTTGCAGACAGTATAAACATATACCACTGAATATATTGCAAAACTGTATCACTATAAGATACATAGTTCAGAAGATTCGATATAGTCGACATTTAGATGTGTAAAAACCTAGACTTTGCTTAAAATGGAGTGCAAATTGCCCAGACTACAGTCGTCATCGTGAAACGATGTGCACACAGGACAAGGCGGACTGCAATGATTATTGGCGCGCACGTAGATGGGACCACGGATACGAAATGATTACAGTTTCTAGTATCAAGAACCAACATTTATTGCGCTACAATGCCATAAAACATTTGTGTTACTATCGCGTCGCGTCCCAATGGTTGTCAATACAAGCGTCCAAATGTTGCAGAATGGAGTTTTACAGGCCTCGGATTTTTTCCTGTGATACTCCTTCCCACGTCGCTTGCACGTGAGCGCGCCATTCCCGCATATTGGTGGGCGGAGAGGAGTCCTTATGGCACGCATCATGCCTCCCCCGCCCCCAAAGGAAAGAAGGAAGATTGAGTTTAACGTCCCGCCGACATCGAGGTCATTAGAGACGCGGCACAAGCTCGGATTGTGTCAAGGATAGGAAAGAAAATCGGCTGTGCCCTTTCAGAGGAACCATCCCGGCATTTGCCTGCAGCGATTTAGGGAAATCACAGAACACCTGAATCTGGATGGTTGGATGTGGGTTTGAACCGTCGTCCTCCCGAATGCGAGTCCAGTGTGCTTGCGCCACCTCGCTCGGTGATGCCCGCTCGCCCCCCCCCCCCCCCCCCCCTCCAAAAAAAAGGTCACAAACACGAGCGATCGGGCGATGCAGCTGTCCATGGCAGAATATCCAACATTGCAAGGAAAATTCGGGAGGTGGCACTTACAGAGCCACTGTTATTGAACTGTATGAAATAAAATCGCCATAATGTGAGCGGTTTGCGTTAAGACGTTCAAACTGCACAGCTGGTCGTGGAGCATGATGGGAATTAGTATACGTTTGCGTGGTTTCGTCAATAAGCAAAATTGACGCACTTGGGGGACTGAAAATTCGCATTGCGCGATCGAGAAGTCGCTTCCCTCTCAACGGGTGACTTGTGGCGTGCAGTGTCCAGCAACGGAATAATTGGTACGATATTCCTTGATGGCACTTTGACTACCGAATGGTAGGTGAAGGTTTTGGAAGATGATTTCATCCCCATAACCCAAAGTGACCCTGATTTCGACAATATGTGGTTAATGTAAGACGGAGCTCGATCCCGTCGAACCAGGAGAGTATTTGACGTCCTGGATGAACACTTTAGGGACCGCATTCTGGTTCTGGGGTACCCAGAGGCCACTGGCATGGGCCTCGATTGACCGCCATATTCTCCTCTTCTGAACACATGCGACTCCTTTTCGTGGGGCTATATTCAAGACAAGATGTACAGCAATAGCCCCAAAACCATTGCGGAGCTGCAAACAGCCTTTCAGGAGGTCATCGACAGCACCGATGTTCCGACACATCAGTGGGTCATGCAGAATTTCTCTATTCGTCTGCGCCACATCATTGCCAGTGATGGCAAGCATATCGAACATGCCATAACCTAAATCGGAATATCTGTAGTGACGTTTACATGTTAAGTAAGGGCATGCACGCCATAGTTCAATAATTGTCACCCTGTATATGAGGACAAGCATTATCCTGCTGAAATACGGCATGAGCTTTTGCATTAATGAACGGCAGAACCAGCAGTTGCAGGACCTTCTCCTTGCTCCGTGCAACTTTAATGAAACCTGTTAGAATTACTAAAGACGAATGGGTACTACACGATATCGCTTCCAACACCATCATGCCAGGCTGGCGGGATGTGTGAAGGGAGACCACAAAACATTCCTCGGCCCGCTCTCCACTGCGGCTTCAGACACGGACCCCGTGGTAGTCACCTCCATGTCGTCACTGGCAATCGTCACTACAGGTGATCCACCACTAGTGTATAGGGTCGTCGTCGACACCAGGCGAGTCGAACGCGACACTGCGTGGGTGCGAGTAGCAGGCGTTGTAATGGTCAAAGTGCGGCGCAGCCGTGTGTCACGCAACCGCCTGCCGATGATACTTGCGTTTACGGAATGTTGCCCACAAGGCAGGACAGCCTGCTGAAGGCCCCCGAAAAAGGCGAACAATCCGTTGGTCTTCACTCCTTTGGGCGCGTATCTGACATCCAGATCCTCCATGTCGTGCATATGTGCCTTCCTGTATTTATTGTCGCTGCCAACGGATAACGGTGATGTCAGTACGAGCATCGTGGCGCGCAATACGATAGGACCGAAGAAACTCCCGCAGCCCCACGATGCGGCCCCTCATTAACTCGTATAACTGGGCACCCTGCTTTCGAACATGTCACCTGAGCGTAGCGAATGCGCATATGATGCACTCACTAGTGAGGTTACCCATTATCGTGCTAGCCAACATGACAGACACTCTCATATCAAATGACAGGCACTAAGTCACGGCCCTACCCACGCCCACCCAGTGCGTAGCTGACCTTGCTAAACTAATTACTGGCGTACCTGACAGTCTGCAGCATACCCAGCTGGTCTACCGTGGATTGATTAGATCCTTGCCGGCCGGTGTGGCCGTGCGGTTTTAGGCGCTTCAGCCTGCAACCGCGCGACGGCTACGGTCGTAGGTTTAAATCCTGCCTCGGGCAAGGATGTGTGTGATGTCCTCAGGTTATTTAGGTTTAAGTAGTTCTAAGTTCTAGGGGACTGATGACCTCAGATGTTGAGTCCCATAGTGCTCAGAGCCATTTGATTAGATCCTTCAGGGTGGTGGTACTCTTCATGACTGTCGTGTACACTAATGTGACGTTATTTACGGGATAGCGATACGTATCTATACATAAGGCGGTAACATCGCGTACGCAAGGTATAAAAGGGCAGTGCACTGGTGGAACTGTTACTGGTACTCAGGTGATTCATGTGAAAAGGTTTCCGGCGTTATTTTGGGAGCAAGGCGAGAATAACTGACTTTGAACACGAAATGGTTGTTGGAGCTAGACTCATCGAACATTACATTTCGGAAATAGTTACGGAATTCAATATTCCGAGATCCAAAGTGTCTAGAGTGTGCCAAGAACACTAAATTTCAGGCGTTGCCTCTCACCATGGATAGGGCACTGGCCGACGGCCTCCACTTAACGACCGAGAGCAGCGGCGTTTGCGTAGTTACCCAGTGCTAACACACAGCACGGCGTAAAATACCGCACAAACCAATGTGACCATTAGGGCAGTGCGGCAAAATTTGGCACAAACGGGCTTTGTCAGCAGATGTCAGACTCGACTCCCTTTGCTGACAGCACATCACCTGCCACCCCTCTCCTGGGCTCGTGACCATATCGGTTGGACCCAAGACGGCTGGACAACCATACCCTGATCAGATGAGTTCCAATTTCTGTTGGCAAGAGCCGATAGTAAGGTTCAAGTGTGGCGCAGACCCTACGGAGCCTTGGAACCAGGGTGTGTTTACATAGAATCGACTGGTTCCTCTGGGTCCAACTGAAACGATCGTAGACAGGAAGTAATTATGTTCGGCTACTTTGAAACCAATTCCAGCCATTCACTGATTTCAAACAACGATGATTTTTTGGATGACAATGCACCATTTCTCTGCGCCACAATTGTTCTTTATTTCTTTTAACGAACATTCTTGACAATTCGAGGGAATGACTGGGCCACCCAGATGAACCCTTCGAACATTTATGGGACACCGACAACACTTTCGCAGTTGTGGACGGCTATAGAGGGTGCATTTCTCAGTATTTCTGCAGGAGGCTTCCAACGACTTTCTGACTCCATGCCACGTCTACTTGTTGCACTATGCGAGGGAAAAGGAGGTCCGACGCGTTATTATGAGCTATCAAATGAACTGTCACCTCAGTGTGTTTCCATCCAACAACCTTTAAGCATAGTTTCAAACCTTTATTAAACTTTTTCTCGCTTACATACTTAACATCAAACAGACCCATAAAATCGTTACTTGCTGTCGCCATATTCTGGAGTCCCTCAAGCTTGCGACAACCAGTCTTACATAAATTTATCAGTTAACGAGATATTGCGGGAAACGTGCAAGGTGTCTTCAGATCCAAAGCGCGTGTTGATAGCTTGTTCACAAGGCACTATGGGACGTAACATCTGAGGTCATCAGTCCCCTACAACTTAGAACTACTTAAACCTAACTAACCTAAGGACATCACATACATCCATGCTCGAGGCAGCATTCGAACCTGCGACCGTAGCGGTCGCGCGGTTCCAGACCGAAGCGCCTAGAAACGCTCTGTCAAAAAAAATCAAAAGTGTGTGAAATCTTATGGGACTTAAGTGCTAAGGTCATCAGTATCCAAACTTACACACTATTTAACCTAAAGTATCCGAAAGACAAACACACATACCGAGGGAGGCCTCGAACCACCGCCGCGACCAGCCGCACAGTCCATGAGTGCAGCGCCTCTGACCGCTCGGCTAATCCCGCGCGACAAACGCTCGGCCACACTGGCCGGCTGTTGATAGCTTACTACATTGTAACGTCCTCGCGTAAATTGCAAGTCAAGTAAACAAACTTATACAAAAAATACCAATGTCAAAAATAATGTTTTGTATTTACAATTACAAGAACAAGAGCAGCACCAAAGTAAGGCTACCACGGCAAAAAGATGTGTTTCTACATATTTCCGTGTAATCTGTCATTATAAATCACCTTAAAAGCATAAAAGAACAAAATAACAGACATAAAAACAAAGACTTTAAATGTCATCAGTTCGTAAATTGTATAGTAACATCGTACATAATTAAATAATAAACCATAAACGGTGAGTTATATGCTATTAATTCAGAGTTCACTAAAACAAATTTTTGTGGGTTAACTATGACAATTTTTTCCTTTTAGAGCCCGCAGCACAGGTTCGGCCTAGGTGTCTATACATCCCTAATAGGGCCCTGGTTGTAAGTATTTTTAGAATTGGTAATAATTTCAACCTGTTTAGATAACATTCTCTAGGGACACATCAATTCACACCAAGATAATCATCTTGTGAATTTTGCAGTTCTTATCCCAGTGCTTGCAAATATAATTGGAGAGAGATTCCGCCTTATTAAAGCCACTTTTGCTGTTTCCTTTTGCGTAATGCGGAACTCCTCTTCAATGATATCAAAATGTTTATCTAAGAGTCCCCTTTGTATTATTCAAGAGTGTACAGCTCTGTAAAGAAGTGTGATCAGTAATTTAGTTTCCCAGTATTTTACCATCCCCTTTTTCCCTTCTTTTTGAACAGGTAATCTGACGGTGTCTTGCTAAAGCCGGAGCCACTCCGGATGCGCCGCGCCGCACACAAACGGGCGACACGGAGCAGCGAGACCGGCCGTTGTGGCCGAGCGGTTCCAGGCGCTTCAGTCTGGAACCGCGCGACCGCTACGGTCGCACGTTCGAACCCTGCCTCGAACCTGGATGTGTGTGATGTCCTTACGTTAGTTCGGTTTAAGTAGTTCTAAGTTCTAGGGAACTGACTACCTCAGATGTTAAGTCCCATAGTGCTCAGAGCCATTTTTTTTTAAACGGGTCAGCGAAGAACGGAGCTGTCTCTTCGTTGGTGCGCGCGTCAGTAAAAATGCACGACTACACAATGAAAAACTAGAAGTGTTGTGTTCATACTTGTTTATCATCTGACGGTGCAAAAACACAGAAAACGTCGCCTGTGGAAGACACCAGTGCTGAAAAGCCGAAAGATATATGTTGGAAAATATATTAAGCAATTTACATATCGTTATTGATCAGTAGGATATCAATAGTCAAATTGACGTGGCTATCCTCAATGAAAGCGAGGACATGCTGAAACGAATGAACAGTCAATTAACCACAGAATATGGATTAAGAATAAATCGAAGTAAGGCGAAAGTAACCAGGAGGAGACAGAAATGTGATTAGCGAGAAACTTAACCGTCAGAACTGGGACCACGAAATAGACAAGGTGAAGAACTTCTGCTGTATTGGAAGAACTGCAACGCATGACGGACGAACCAAGGGGGTCATTAAAGACCAGACCGTCACAGGTAAAGATGACTGTTTCTGACCAAATGAAGCCCACTAACATCAAATCTCAGCCTTAATTTGAGGGACAAATTTCTGAGGATGAACGTTTGAAGTATGACATTTTGTTGTTGTTGTGGTCTTCAGTCCTGAGACTGGTATGATGCAGCTCTCCAAGCTACCCTATCCTGTGCAAGCTGCTTCATCTCCCAGTACTTACTGCAACCCACATCCTTCTGAATCTGCTTAGTGTATTCATCTCTTGGTCTCCCTCTACGATTTTTACCCTCCACGCTGCCCTCCAATACAAATTGGTGATCCCTTGATGCCTCACAACATGTCCTACCAACCGATCCCTTCTTCTAGTCAAGTTGTGCCACAAGCTCCTCTTCTCCCCAACTCTCTTCAATACCTCCTCATTACATATGTGATCTACCCATCTAATCTTCAGCATTCTTATGTAGCACCACATTTTGAAAGCTTCTACTCTCTTCTTCTCTAAACTATTTATCGTCCATGTTTCACTTCCATACATGGCTACACTCCATACAAAGACTTTCAGGAACGACTTCTTGATTCTTAAATCTATACTCGATGTTAACAAATTTCTCTTCTTAAGAACGCTTTCTTTGCCATTGCCAGTCTACATTTTATATCCTCTCTACTTCGACCATAATAAGTTATTTTGTTCCCCAAATAGCAAAACTCCTTTACTATTTTAAGTGTCTCATTTCCTAATCTAACTCCGTCAGCATCAGCCGACTTAATTTGACTACATTCCATTATCCTCTTTTTGCTTTTGTTGATGTTCATTTAATACCCACCTTTCAAGACACTGTCCACTGCGTGCAACTGCTCTTCCAAGTCCTTTGCTGTCTCTGACAGAATTACAATGTCATCGGCGACCTCAAAGTTTTTATTTCTTCTCCATGGATTTTAATACCTACATCGAATTTTTGTTTTGTTTCCTTTATTGCTTGCTCAATATACAGATTGAATAACATCGGGGATAGGCTACAACCCTGTCTCACTCCCTTCCCAACCACTGCTTCTCTTTCATGTCCCTCGCCTCTTATAACTGCCATCTGGTTTCTGTACAAATTGTAAATCGCCGTTCCAATATTTCAACGGAATCCAAACTGATCTTCCCCGAGGTCGGCTTCTACCAGACTTTCCACTCGTCTGTAAAGAATTCGCATTAGTATTTTGCAGCTGTGACTTATTAAACTGATAGTTTGGTAATTTTCACATCTGTCAACACCTGCTTTCTTTGGGATTGGAGTTATTATATTCTTCTTGAAGTCTGAGGATATTTCGCTTGTCTCCTACATCTTGCTCGCCAGATGGTAGAGTTTTGTCAGGACTGGCTATCCCAAGGCCATCAGTAGTTCTAATGGAATGTTGTCCACTCCCGGGACCTTGTTTCGACTCAGGTCTTTCAGTGCCCTGTCAAACTCTTCACCGAGTCTCATATCTCCCATTTCATCTTCGTCTACACCCTCTTCCATTTCCATAATATTGTCCTCAAGAACATCGCCCTTGTATAGACCCTCTATATAGTCCTTCCACCTTTCTGCTTTCCCTTCTTTGCTTAGAACTGGGTTTCCATCTGAGCTCTTGATATTCATACAAGTGGCTCTCTTTTCTCCAAAGGTCTCTTTAATATTCCAGTACACAGTATCTATCTTACCCCTAGTGAGATAAGCCTCTACATCTTTACATTTGTCCTCTAGCCATCCCTGCTTAGCCATTTTGCACTTCCTGTCGATCTCATTTTTGAGACGCCTACTCCTGCATTACCCCTATTCGATTTTGTGTTTATAACCCTGTATTCACCTGACCGAAAGTCTTGTTCCTCCTGCCACCGAACTTCACTAATCCCCACTATATCTAACTTTAACCTATCCAGTTCCCTTTTTAAATTTTCTAATCTACCTGCCCGGTTAAGGGATCTGACATTCTACGCTCCGATCTGTAGAACGCCAGTTTTCTTTTTCCTGATAACGACGTCCTCTTGAGTAGTCCCCGCCCGGAGATCCGAATGGGGGACTATTTTAGCTCCGGAATATTTTACCCAAGAGGACGCCATCATCATTTATCAGTACAGTAAAGCTGCATGCCCTCGGGAAAAAATTACGGCCTTAGTTTCCCCTTGCTTTCAGCCGTTCGCAGTTTTACAAAAATTAATCATTGACTGTGGGAAACGAGGAAAGAATCGATACGTTTAAGGTGTGGCGCTACAGAAGGGTATTCAAAATTAGGTGGCTTGATATCATATGAAGAGGTTCTCTGCAGAATCAGTGAGGCGAGAAACATGTAGAAAACACTGACATGAAGAAGGGACGGGAGGATAGCCGTGTGATCAGATATCAGGGTTAACTTAAATGGTACTAGAGGGACCTGTAGAAGGCAGGAATCTCTTCTAGGGGCGACAACGACTGGAATACATAATGGAGGACGTCTGGCATATGTGCTACTCTTTCAAGGTGAGGCCACAACGTTGGGATCACAGATTTACTTCTAACTTTGTACACCTTTAGTAGGCCATTAAAACGAGATAATAAACAAGTAGGAGGGTGCGTTACTCTAGCGATTCCGAGAAAATCTCAAGAGAAATTTTACGTATCTGTTATATAACGAATGTATCTGTGAGTAGGTGGCAAATGCTTGAGTTCATGGTGATCAAGTGGTTAACGTTTGAGCTTCGAACGACGAAACTGTATGTAGATTTTAATGTATTTTTTCCATCAGTGGTGATATTATTTAATTTGTATGGCATTTTAGAGGTAAAATAAAAAATACATCTATTTGCGTATAGTGAAATTTCATGTTATTTGACTACATACCATTTTTGATTAAATTTAATTATTGGAACAAACCTATTAATAACTATCGACATCTACATGAATAAATGCATAGTTTTCCTGAAAATGTATACCTGTCGTGATTTGCGAAATCCCTTAGACATGTGAACTGGTAAGGTACCCGGATCTATTTTGCACCTCGACGCTTCGAGTCGCAGACACAGAGGCAGGCCCCATTTGGCATCTAACTCGCGTAGCGGTGAGGCGTTGCTAATGTATCAAGAACGAATAGTGGACGTGCAGTTTCTTTGTTATCACAGAATTTACACTTTTATTACAAAAATGAAGGTTTCAACGGGATTTGAACCATCGATTCATACTTTTCTTTCTACGAAGCTCGAGCGCTAACCACTTTTTTATATTCTTAATCTCATTTTGTTCGTTTTAGCTCGTTGCATATGCTCGGAGCGGACGCGCAAGACACACGTTTCAGTTCGTCGTTGATCCATTAACTCAATTTTTTTATTACAGAATGTTTTCATACCCAGCAGTATTCGGCAGTTCGTTACCCTGCCGACTTCGCTACTACGACTCGCCACGTGATCACAATGAACTCAATCTCCGGCCCCTACGTACAGATACATCTATTACACAACAGACACGTAAAACTTCTCTTGCGATTTTCTAGGGAAGTACCTGCGTAGTGCACCTTACTACTTGCACATTATATTGTTTTAATGGGTTACAAAAGGTGACAAAGATTGTAGTAAAACCGTGATCCCAACGTCGTGGCCTGCCCTTTGGGGAATCAAGACACTGGCGCAGGAGAGGATTTCGTGTAGCGCCGCATAAAACCAGTCAGAAGTAGGCTGACAATAGTAATGCAGAGTCTGAATATTTTTATCACACATCGTTGAATGATTGAACCAGTAACAAAGAATTGAGACACTATTATAGATATGCAGCACATATTAAAGAGAGAATGGTAATAACACTATTTTTTATGTAGGTTCCGCTTCTTGCTGGGAGCGATCTGGTATTTGATAAATAAAAATATCTGGCAGCCAAGATGACGTGTTGTAATATTTTTATTTGTAAATATAACATGCGATCTTAGCCGCCTAATATTCTTCTTTACTGTTTTTTCTTTTTAATTTTGTTATCAGTTCAACGAATCTCTTCACAAATCCAAGTAAAGGCTCTCAACGAGTATTCCTGAAGGGTGCTGGGCTCTTAATGACGCACTGAAAAATAATGTAATCTTTATTTTAAATTTCTTTTACTATCAATAAAACTTTTTGCTGTTGTTGTAGTCTTCAGTTCAAAGACTGGTTTGATGCAGCTCTCCATGCTACCCTATCATGTGCGAGCCCTTTTCATCTGCGACTAAGTACTGCAACTTACATCCTTTTGAATCTGCTTAGAGTGTTCATCTCTTGGTCTCCCTCTACGATTTTTACCCTCACGCTTCCCTCCAGTACTAAACTGGTGATCCCTTGATGTCTCAGAATGTGTCCTAACAACCGAACCCTTCTTCTAGTCAGACTGTATCACAAATTTTTCTCCTCAATTCTATTCAGTACCTTCTTATTAGTTACATCATCTACCCATCTAATCTTCAGCATTCTTCTGTAGCACCCCATTTCACAAGCTTCTATGCTCTTTTTGTCTAAACCGTTTATCGTTCATGTTTCACTTCCATACAAATACTTTCTGAAAAGACTTTCTGACACTTCAATCTACACTCAACGTTACGAAATTTCTCTTCTCCAGAAATGCTTTCCTTGCTATCGCCAGTCTACATTTTATATCCTCACTACTTCGACCATCACCAGTTATTTTGCTGCCCTAGCAGCAAAACTCGTCTACTACAAGTGCCTCGTTTCCTAATCTAATCCCTTAAGCATAATCTGATTTAATTCTACTGCATTCCATTATCCTTGTTTTGCTTTCAAAAACTATCCTTTCTATCCAACTGTGCCCGGGTTCGATTCCAGGCTGGGTCAGAGATCAGTGACTGGGTGTTGTGTCATCACCATCATCCCCCCCCCCCCCCCCCCCCAGCGATGCTCAAGTCGCTCAAGGCGTCAACTCAAAAGACTTGCATCAGGTGACCAGTCTACCCGAAAGGTGGCACTAGCCACACGACCATTTCATTTCATCCAATTGATCTTCCAAGAACTTTGCTCTGTCTGACAATTACAACGTCATCAGCAAACCTCCAGGTTTTTATTTCTTCTCTTTGGATTTTAATTCCTAACATTTTTTTTCTTTTGTTTCCTTTACTGTTTGTTCAATATACAGAAAACATTGGGGATGGACTACAAGCCTGTCTCACTCCCTTCCCAACCAGTTTCCCTTTCGTGCCTTTAGAGTCTTTATAACTGCCATCTGGTTTCTGTACAAATTACAAATATCTTTTCGCTCCCTGTATTTTACCCCTGCTACCTTCAGAATTTAAAAGAGTATTCCAGTCAACATTTTCCAAAGTTTTCTTTAAGTCTACAAATGCTATAAATATATGTTTGTCTTTCCTTAACCTCTCTTCTAAGATAATTCGTGAAGTCAGTAATGCTTGCATGTTTCTATATTTCTATGGAATCCACACTGATCTTCCCCAAGGTCGGCTTATACCAGTATTTCCATTCGTCTGTCTAGAATTCGTGTTAGTATTTTGCAGCTGTGACTTATCAACCTGGTAGTTCGGTAATTCTCACACCTGTCAGCAACTGCTTTCTTTGGAGTTAGAATTATTATATTCTTCTTGAAGTCTGGGAGTATTTCGTCTGTCTCATAAATATTGAGTCAGCAGATAGAAGAGTTTTGTCATGGTTGGCTCTCCCAAGGCTATCAACAGTTCTAGCAGAATTTTATCTATTCCCGGGCCCTTGTTTCGACACAGGTCCTTCAGAGCTCTGTCCAATTCTTCACGCAGTATCGTATCGTATCTCCCATCTCATCTTCAGCTACGTCTTCTTCCATTTCCATAACACTGCCCTCAAGCACACAGTCTTTGTGTAGACCCCCTATATACTCCTTCCACCTTTCTACTTTCCCGTCTTTGCTTAGGATTGGTTTTCCCTCTGAGCTCTTGATATTCATAGAAGTGGTTCTGTTTACTCCAAATGTCTCGTTAATTTTCCTGTAAGGGGCATCTATTTTGCCCCTTAGCGATATATGCTTCTACATCCTCGCATTTGTTCTCTAGCCATTCCTGCTTAGCCATACTTTCCAGGTAAAGTTACTAACAAATTCTTCCAAAGAGTCACAATACTGAGGGGGAAGCACATGATGTCTTCCTTGATGGGAAGACTGATTGTTCAGAATTTTATCGAGAAAGGTTGCACTCAAAAGTGTGATCATGTTTTGTGTGTGTGTGTGTGTGTGTGTGTGTGTGTGTGTGTGTGTGTGTGGTGTGTGTGTGATAATCACAGTTTTTCGAATTCCACAATTCAGACAGTTCTCGGTACAGGTCTAGTAAGTTTACGTTTTCTGATAATTCCACTCTAAGCTCACTTTGAAATAAAATATAAATTAAATTACATATTTCGTGTCAGTACACTAACGTATCATTTTGATTCGGTAGAGAGAGAAACACGCCCAAATAGAGCGCGCACGAAGAAGAACCATTTCCTCAGATGTACGAACACTGCGGGGAAATTGTTCCTTGTTGCTTAGCAACGCGCGTCCAACCTCTTGGTTTTGCGCCGCGCAACGCAGCGAGCCAATTGTGGCCGCTGGTTAGTCTCAGCTGGAGCGCTACAGCAGACGTGCGCGTATTAATGACCTCTGCTACGGAAGCAGATAATTTTATGAAATTTCTCAGTTTTCTTCTATCAGTGTGCAGTGTGTAAGCGACGCTTATGAAGGCATAGTTCCAGGCACTACCCATTCTCGAATGCATCTATAGCCACAGACGTGGATACATCGTTCTTGCCTCGTCAAACGATCGCGTTCCATGCGTATTTGTACATACCACAGTCGTCAGTGTTTATCATCCTGTAATGCATAGTTATAAACACACTTGTTCATGGAACTGACATGTATGGCAGTGAGAAGGAAAATTTTCAGTCAGTCCAATTTTTTCGCTCACAGTCGTACACATTTATCAGTTCCATGAACAAGTGTATTACAATGATCAACACTGACGACAATGCTAAGCACAAATAAACTTGGCACGTGATTTTTTGACGAATTGAGGACGATGTAGTCATATCTGTTGGTATAGATACATTTCAGGACGAGGTGTGCCAGAAACTAGTATAACAGAATAGAGTAATCTGAAATACAGAGTGGTGGAATGATGTCCTCCTCCGGATGTATCGAGGCTGTGGTCCCCAGACAGAAGAAAATGACTGAAGACTCATAACAATGTTCGATACATGACTCTCAGCCTACTACCTCACAGGAAGACTGCCAGCTTATCTTCGTAGGAGTAATTTGTCTATTAATAAATTCTAAAATTTATTAAGTATGTTCCGTTTTCTTCTTTTTTTCTCATACCTAATTCGAACATTCAAGTCACCTGGGTCAGCACAGTGCTTTGATTCCCCCCCCCCCTACTGCTGGTTACTTGCGTTTTCACTCCTCTGTCGAGAACCATTATCGTAAACATATTCCTCTGCTGGATTTGTTAATGGGTCAATTTTTTTTATTTATATAAAGAAACTGTTTATAGACGTAGTAGAACTTGGTTTTGTATTTTACTAAACTACAGTAAGATTAGTTTCGAGTCAAACTACATCTAACAATGAAATTTTTCAGCATGGGTAGAAAACAAAACTTAAGCACACTATTATCAGTTATCAACACACTTCCTGTACGAGATTGGTGTAGCACAAGTTGTTTCTCACAGTCTAGATTTCGAGTTTTGGGACTTAACTGCTGTCAGCCTCGTGCGGTAGCTTTCCTCTTTTGCCCATGTCGTTCTAACACCACCAGTCGGAGTACGAAACATTTTTACAAATGGCTGCCGTTATTTGCACCTATTTCCCCTCTAAGAACGGATTTTCGGTAATATTCATCCTCTCCCCAAGTTTGTCTCGCAACTGTAATTTCCAGCCATCCCAACTTTTATTGTGTTCTGTCGACGTTTGAGAACTGTACGAAGAACAAATCTAGCAGGTAGGTAAAGTCCATCCTGTGGAACATTGAGTGTTCCTTGTGCACCCAACGAGTCAGTACTGCAATGTGTTGATCCTTGTGTACAAAAATTAAAGAAAGAAACATACTGTATCTGCGACGCACGTAGCACGCCG
Organism: Schistocerca gregaria; assembly: GCF_023897955.1. Classification (NCBI taxonomy): domain Eukaryota; kingdom Metazoa; phylum Arthropoda; class Insecta; order Orthoptera; family Acrididae; genus Schistocerca; species Schistocerca gregaria. The sequence continues at coordinate 429,790,770 of NC_064922.1, forward strand.
TATCATATAGCATATGGTATTTTGTGTTAATTTGTGTAATTTATTAAGCGAGTGTAGTGTTCGGTAGTGATGAAAGATCTGCGGTATTTCTACATCAAAGAAAAGACCCAAATACGTGGGTTAACTAAAAACTAAGACACCTCAGCACAGGTTTCAACAATACGGTAATGCAATGCATGGGAGGAGAGCCCACCATATCGTTCATGGAAGAGAGAGCCTCCATAATTGCTGTAAGGCAAAATGCAAACACTGTTATGATTCTATAGTAGCTACTGTAACCGTATTAAAAAAACACATACAATCAAGAAAATGAGTGGTACCACAGCAAAGATCAGCTTAACTTTTGCAAAGTTTTAGTCTAAGGGCACAGCAACGCTGGAGCTTTGCTTAAAATTGCGTTGCTGGAGCGGAGCTTAAAATTGCCACATTCCTAGCTGACAGCTATGTTAATAATTGAGTTTTCTGATTCTAAGATAGCACAAAATGTTCTTGTGAAAAGGAACAAAAGCACGTGTGTTATAAGATATGCTGCAGTACCTTCTCATAAAATGATTTTATTTTCCAAAAAAATCAAATTCTCCATTGTGGCAGATGAAAGTACCGATACTGCATGGTCATTGCGCTGTTGTCTGCTGTTACAACAGAACTTCAAGCCAAATATTGAGCAGATTCTTCAGTTTAACCGAAATAATGATATGCCCGTAATTGGCGTAACTGCGGCTACCCGTATGAAGAACTCACTCTACCGTTAATACACCATAACATTCCATTAAAAAAAACGTCGTTGGTTTTGACTCCGATGGTGCAAATGCTGTGGTAGGGAAGCAAAATTTGGTACCCTGTCACCTAGAGAGAGTTTCTCCCTAGAATCATATTATCAAAATGCATTTCTCATTCATTTCACTTGTGTGAAAATGACGGTTGCAAAGCACTTCCTTGTCGATGAGAGGAACTTGCAAGAGATGTGCATAATTACTTAAAAGTAAGTTGCAAACGGCAATGTCAGCTAGCTCAGTTTTAAAATATATGTACTTCAAAGCACATAAATTACTACATCCAGCACAGACTCGTTGGCTTTCATTCCTTTCAATTGTTGAACGAATATTGGAGCAGTGGAATGAATTATTTTCTTTTTTATTAATGAGTGGCCAGTAAGAGGTTAATTCGTCCAAAGACATTCTAAACTGAAGTTGTTGATGGTATAGAGCAACCAGCCACAAAGTGTTTTCTATTTTTTATATAATTCATAATCGGACTGTTTTTTCCTTATGCCTTGACATGCACGAACCGTCATCGTTTGCGAATTGTACTGTAGTCTCTTCTGAAACCATTTTAGTTTTTACGGCTCGAATAAAATAACTGTCAGACTGCAGTGACCAGTGCAGAGAGAAGCGGAGTGTTAGCGGCGTGCTGTCACCCGAGATCCCAAGCTCTGCCTAACTTAAAAAAAAAAAAACAATAGCAGTAAATGGGCTTTGGGAGCAGACTTTGCCTAAGTTAGTCCATAATAAATATCGACGGAACTGCACATCACGAACGATTGCATAACAATGCACTGCTCACTTCACTTTCGCAGATTTGGATAAGAACTGTCTAAATTACTACTAGATTTCCAAAAATCTGATGCATTTCGGAACAAATGAAAACAAATATATCTTAATATCATTTGGAACGAGTGGTACGTACTATACATACATTAATACTACCAACAGATCGTATGTATAATACAGATATGTATATTGGGTTTCATAATCCACAAGTCGGAAAAGCGAGGAGCTTAATCATTAAACTTCTTATCAGTCACAGCTATTCTGCAAAACAGAATAACGGAGCTTCATAACGAGGTGTTGTTCGCTATCAGGGTCGAAAGAGAAACTGAACGCTATTAATGTTCAGGAAGTGCGCCAAATAATCTAGTTATGAAGCTTGGTTATTTTGATGTGCACAATAATTGTGAGTGTAATAAGGAAGTTATTCCATCGTTCGATCAGGTGTTACATGTGAAAGGTTTATTGTTCAAATCTGTCAGGTAAATAAGAATTCATAACACGGCACTCTCATGTTTCCTACGACATACTGCATTTCTGCTATTGGTTGTCGCCTAAAAATATTATTTGATCATAACATTCTTTTTTATTTTTCTTGTTCGGTCCAAAGACGCAAAAATAATGTATGACAAAGAATATTCGCCAACAAATTCTGTAATAATTTTCGTCTCTGTACGGTAATACCAATTGCATTTTGTTATTTACGCTTGCTGTACGAGACGTGCATCGCTCATACACGAATTCATTGTAGCACTTACCAGCAGTTATTTTATTGTACCGGTACATTAACACTTCTGCACTTTAACAAATAATTATGCTTCTACTGGTAGAATATCTACGCGAAGACATGATACGACAAGCAAAATAAAGTGGTAAACATAACTTGTCAACACCTACTACACAGTTTTTCAACACTGTAATACTCACCTTCCTATGGTATTCAGGAACCGGTACAACCTCACGCGTTCAATGTAAAACGAAAATAAGGCGCTTTTTGCTTGTTGTGACGATAATATGGAGCAGATACCCACTACGCTAGTCAAAAGTTCCGAGTCAACAAGCCTACAACTTACTTTTTTTAAAAAAAATATATAGGAAGTCATTACTTTTACAGGAAAAAATAATCTCGACACTGTAAATGCTATCCTCAAGTTATATGCTTTCATACTTCCAAATAAATTAGTGTATATTGAAAATATTAAGGCATATTATATACCCATAAGTATACCTAAAATACTTGCAATTTAACATTATTCGAAAATGCATTCTATTTAACCACAGTAAATTATTGCCTTACTTTTCTTGATGTTCCTGTTAAGTATGTTTGTAATGTTGGCAGCAGTCGAGGACGGTCGAAATAACTCCCCGAAATAACATCACAGTCCGCTCACGGAAGACTCGCACCTTCAATTTGCTCTTCCGTCATTGGCTAGAATAGTCTCTAATCTCTTTGCTTACTTGTCCTTCACAACTAGTGGCCATCTTGTTTTAGTAAGACCGACCATAAATATTATGGTCGAAGAGTAAGACGCCGACGCAGGGTGTCAACTTTAGTGGACCCTCATCCGGCCCATAAATTCCATATTATGTGTACCACTGTGAAAGTGTGAAGCATACGGTAAAGAGTGCTTCTCATTCAACTTTTGCTCCATATTTTGCCGTATTTGTTCAATAATTTGGGTAAAATTTTACTTACTACTCTGGCGGCGTAGTGTTGTGATGTTGGCAACGACCCTGTCAGGAAATAATGTTGTTCCTTGCCTGTCTTTGACGGTTTGTACTTTGTTGTATGACTGTATGTTATCCTGTCGGCTGAGTACATTAATCATCATCGTAAAGCGAAAATTTCATAACAAAATATTTCCATTAATATAAACGTCACATAATTCCCAGAATGAAACCGCCGTTGCCGTAAGTAGAATTTAACAATAATATACTGCAGGTAATATGTAAATGTTTAAAAGATTGTAAGTATTTGAAGGGAACTCTAAAAACGCAGTGTGGAACGAGTTTATTAACCTATAAATTTTGATACTCATGAAGTAGTGTTACACGCCTTGTTTACCCGAGTTTTAATTGGAATTGTACACACCCATTGAGAGCACTTCGCATGTAGAAATTAACGGTATGGAATAATTGAGAGGTTTCGTAACATCACTAATTCATTTTTGGCCCCACGTATAGAAGAAATATCTGCGGGCTGTGATTTGTCGTAAGTAACAGTACAGGCTAAAATAGTTTCTGCAGTTACTCTAGCTGTAGAAACTGGTGTACCTTCGGATGAAGGATAACATTTCTCTCACATTTATTTTGAAATTGTCGTTTTTATGGCTGTCTTATTCCTTTAAAATTGTTGATGAGTAACATTACATCGAATAACATGATGTATAGCCTACAAATATCTGAGAGTAAGTTCCTTCTAAGTGTCAAGAAAGTTTAAGCTTCGCAACTCCTGACATTCCATTACATTATTTGCGTTGAAGATTGTGTGTACTTATTAAATGCTTAATGTACTGTAATAAACAATTTGCCTCATTTTCAGGAAGCCAGAATTTTTCTGAAGATAATGTATTATTGAGATAAACGAGGAACTAGTACTTTTTTGTGATCCTTTCCCTTTCTGGGTTCATTTCGTAAATTCAATGGGTCACAGCTCAGAATCAGGCGAAACATCCGCCACAGAGACAGGAGACAATGTGGATTACACTGATGCTAAAGGGTATGACACCAGCGCATTTGTGACGGTAGTAGTATCAGACTCTGAAGATGACTCAAGTCCTACAAAAAAACAGCACATTTGCCACTATCCTGGGTGCAACAAAGAATTCAGTAGGCCATGGCGTCTGGCTGCCCACCTGTCTACGCATACTGGGGAGGTAGGTACAAAATTATTTTGCTGCAAATACAATTTCATGTAGACTATGCAGTTTGAGTTGTTATTGTATTTAGCAAATAATGATTTACAAATGTTCTGTGTGTCCTTAGTTAAATTGTGCAACCTGAAGGTCTATTGAGCGTAGGCTTCCTGAGAAACAAAGTAAACACCAATACAGGACATAAGCCTGAAATAATTACTATCCTTTGGGGAAAAAGTTAATTCCTTGTGTGCAGAGAAAAGTAATGAGAGCTTGGTTGTGGCCACTTGTTAGTGTAAAAAACACTATTCTGTTCATTGAAGAATTCAGGATTACTGCACTAAATATACCAGATAGTGTTGAATAATTTGCTGCTGTTGGTTTTCATTCTGGGCACAATAAAAGTATACCATTGCATGACTTACTAGTTACGGTTACCTGATATTTTATCGAATGCCAAAACTATTACTTGAACTTCCTATTTCAATCATGCCCGGAATTCATAGTGCTTCGTGGAGTACATATGTAGATATACTGTTACTACATATAATTTCTTAACTAGTGGTTTTCTGTGTGTCCTTTTAAGCTGTGTGACAAGTTTTGATTAGCCCTTCATTAGTTTTTCTTGAATGCTACTGAATAAGCAACTGGAAGTACCCAGAGTGTGCCATTAGTCACATTTAGTGACAAGACTTCATCAAATATATTTGTGAATATGCATGAAAACTTTGTGACTGGACAAAACTCATACATTGTCAGAGGATAAAGAGGAATATTCCATGGTAGATGTCAACTTTGACCAGTAATGTTGGAAACGTGCAACAAATGTCATAAACAGTGTGATGACTGTAATGTGATATCTGTGGTATCAGTCTTGTCACAACAATCAGGTTTTTTATTTCCATATTCATTTGCTTCATCAGCTATTACCAAACTGAAAATATACACCAAAAAGTGACATCGCAGCAGCCCTTAGCATTACATCACTGGTCAAAGCCAATGGCTAGTATCGAATATGGTCCTCTAGGCCTATGTTGGCCACCTGGCATTTGTAGTAATTGCAATTAACATGGTGCAGAAAGTAAATGATTCCATTCTAGCCCCCCCCCCCCCCCCAGCTGCAACCCTCAACTCCAGATTTGCAGAATTTGGGTGAGAGGCATGAAAATTTCAATTTTGCAGACTTTATAATCAAAATTTTACCTTTATTTAAAAGAGCAGACATGTACATGTATCTTCTTCGTTTCTGAGCAGAGTGACTGAATTTGTAAACATACTGGAAACACAGGTAAAAAAATTGGCACCCACCACGAATGTAGAAGGTACTTTGTGGTTACCCTTTTGTGGCACAAATAGTGGCATTTTTGCTCATTGCATTGAGATATTCTGTTAAGTTGGCTATTTAAAATGATATTAATGGTGAAATTATTTCACAGCTTCCATACAAATGCAGTTTTGATGGTTGTGACAAAGCATACACTACTAACAGCCATCTCAGGAGGCACATAGCGAACACCCATCAGCGCAAAGAACTAGAAATTTTGTTCAGGTAATTGGAGTTTCAGGATATATTCCTGCTGTTGTAATATTGCTGTATAACAAAAGTCACTGTGGTGTTGCAGATGCCCATTCCCAGGATGTGAGGCTAAGATGAAAAGCCAATGGAACATAAACAAGCATTTCAAGTCAAAACATGAACCAAAAGCTTTTAAATGCACTGTGTGTGTGGAGAGTTTCCGGAAGCACAGTCAGCTTAAAGCACATATGTATGAGCACACTGGTGTGCCACCTATTCAGTTAGTACCAATTTTCTAACCATTAATATGCATTCTAGTTTAGTTACTAGTTACACTGTAAAGGGTTTGTTTCTTTTCCATTTTTCCACATTTAACCATGTATTTCACATTAAACTGTTACATTGTGAGATTAGGTGGATAAACTAGATTTATTTAAATTCAGATTCGTTTAGTAACCTATCCAAATGGACACAAAGGTGTGAGATGTTTTACAGGAATTTTTGGTAATGAATTTTGCATATTTCTCTTCCTATAATTTTCATTCTACTACTGGAATATGGATGCACATGTCCTTAGGAAATAAAAAAAAAAAAAAAAAAGGCAGATACTTAGTGAAAAGTCAGGAGGTGGTGGTGGTGCTGTTGTCATTGGGCAAAGTTGATATTAGTTCTTGATGAGGTTTGAAAAAGAACTGTCATGACATGCACAGGCATTCCATATCAAATCACGCAATAAAAAATAAATTTTACACACACCTCCTTAGATTTTCATGAAATTTTGCTCAAATGGTTCTAATACCATCCTGACAACACGTGCAATTTTTTTTTTTTTTTTTTGCTGTATCTCTTATAGTTTTTTATAAATTTTTAAAGTTTTTATGTTTTGCATTTTCCAAACCTTCAGAAATGGTAAATTTAATTTGTATTCAAAACTTTAAAATTGCTTATGTTAAAAACTCTTCTAGATAACATCATGAATTTTTGCAGCAAGTTTATTTCTTATACATATTTGAAGATAAAAATGATACTATTAAAATAAATTAATATTTTCACTAAAATAAATATGTTGTTTTTCTTTTTAAATGGATGTTTTGTTTTATAAGAATTGCAATATCTAGAGTCTCAGACCTGACAGAATGCTCAAATTTGTTTTAATTTACTCTTAAACATATAGGCTACTTGATAAAACAAAAATAATGTGGCTTTTTAACATGTTTATTAATTATATTAGATTACATTAGAATTATGTACAAAGATAGTGTACTTACGACACTTATGTATAACCCAACTGATTGCTTGAGACATTGAATTTTTTGAGTAATTTTGTCTTTTTAATAAACATTAATGCTGCTTCAAACTGTTTTTCTACTTCATCCAAGAGCTTTCAGTTCTTTTTATAGTCTTTTTTTGAAGTAATACATTCTTCCAGTGCTGCTTGATTGAGGTGCGTCTACTACACAGACTATGTGCTCCAAAGGCACTATGCAAGAATCTTCTCTTTCAGGCCAATAAAATGATGCAGCTGGTCCTGAAAGATGTAGAAATAGAATTTCTGCATCTTCTTCATCATTGAATATTGTTTTTACCAGTCCAAAGTACCAGTTACCATAATAATTTGCAGCCACATAGCTATTTATGGATGGTTCAACACAAACCCAATCAGAAGAAGCATGGAAAGAAGAGACTAAGGAGGGTTTTACTATCTGTAGTCTTTCTAATTTAAACGTTGTTTGTTGGAAGTGGTTTGAAGTTATGAAAACTTCTCGTTTCAGGAATAGTTTGGGTTGCTGAAAAACGTTTCCTAGTTTTAACCGTAGCAAATCAGCTTCTTTTTTGTCAATAAAGTGAAAATGAATGTTTTAAATATTTTTTTCACAGAACTTGTACACATAGATTGCTGTCATTATTTGTTCTTCGTCTGAAAGCTATAGGCTGGCTTTCCTTAAAATTCTTTTAATAGTTCCTCCTAGGCCATCTCAAATTGACTTCCCATGACTTGTTGCAAAAAAAAAGTGTGTTGGGCCTTCAAATTAAAGTCTCTCAAGTGTCCAGTCAAATTTTTAAAACTGTTTCTATTTTTGTACTGCCCAACACAACCATCTCTAAAGTAGTGAACTGAGTCAATGTCAGTATGATGTAATGACAGCCACTTCCTAATTTCTTTTTTTAAAAAATTAACAAAACCAGTGGCATGTTCTTGGTCATCACTAAAAAAACAGTGGTTGGTAACAAAAACATTGTTTTCCTAATTTCTTAGAAGTACTCCAACTGGGTGTAGAGTACAACCACCTCTATTCCAGTGGTAACTTTGGATCTCATTTTGTATAACAAAGGAATCATTTTCACTGAAATCCATCACAATAATAACCAGTAAAGAAATGTAGTCTTCAACACTTATAGACTGTTTGATCATTTCTGCCCTGTCTGTGTTAACCCACTGACTGATTACAATTTCTTCTTCTAAATCATAATCTTCACTTAGTTTTTTCAGTTAAGTACTCAGTTAGTGCAGTATTTGCAGGACAGCTGTCGCAATGATGTAGCATGCAGTTTTAGTTTTCAGTGTTGCACACAAGCATCTTAATTAGGTCTTTATAAGATTCTTCCATTTTCACAGCATTCAGTAATAGTTTAACATTCTGGTGGATACTGCATAAACATACAGCGTGTGTGCCTGCAGCACCAGCAAGGATACACCATTTAGGTCTCAAGAAACAAAATTTTGAAAATCCTACTTCTACCTCGAGATTCTCCCATTTGAAAGAATAATAGAGTTCTCTCAAGTTACACAAGTTTTGCATGTACATACTTTTTTGAACAGTTACTTTGTCTTTTGTTCCAGGTAGCACTCTGGAACTTTCATCCTTTTCATAAAAATCTGTTACAAGTCTTACTGTATTTTCAGAAAGAGTTTTACCTTTTTTTGGACCAGGAGTTTCCAAAATATCCTTTTCAGATTTTAGCTTTCTAGCTTGTCGCACCATGTACTCACTTGCATTAAATTCTTTCATCACTTTATTTCGACTCCAAGAATCTGGAGCCAAGGTCAGAATCTGGATTTTTCTAGACCTCCCAACAGATGAAATCTTCTCTTTCATAAGAGAAATCATTACATCAAAATCCTTTGCTTTCTCAACCACACTTCTATCTTCTTCGTCATCAGAACTTGGTGCATCATATTTTAATGCTTTTGAAACCACCTTTTTTGCAGTCTTTTTCAATACTGCTAACCTTCCTCTTAAAGTAAGACCCTTTACTATGTTCTGACAAGCCATGAAGCTTTATCGGTGTTAAACCTAAATTACCAAGAGCAATGTTTGTTTGTACGAGGGATTCATTTCTGGATTCTAATGATTCTAATTCAACCATGACTTCATCATCTGTTTCACTTTCATTGACTTCAATTCTTAATTTTTCCTCACAAAAGTTACAGCATGTTGAGCAAAGATTTTGTCCAGGTTTTATGCTAATATTTTTTGCCAGTGATTGTTTAGAAAGATCCAAGCCTATACTTCTCAACAATTTTTTGATGGGTTTTTTGTGGTTTTTTTTAAGTGGGTCTACACATGTTGTTTGATACTTTTCAAAAACATTTAAAAAGTAGTTGCTGTGGTGTGAACATACATTCTTAAATTCACACAGAGTAATTCCAGATTGTAAGTGGATCAAATCTTTTTCTTCCTCACTCAATTCAGATACCGGTTGCAACTTTTTTGAAGGTGTGTAGGTTGTTTGGAAACAGTCATATTTTTTAAATAACACTATGCTACAGGTTCGAATATCTAACATACTGATTTCACTTTTGGTCTGATTACTGTTCTGGTTACTTTTATAGGATATTGGAAAAATCTCTGTAAACTAAGTAACAGTACTTACTGAAAGTTTGAATAAACTTAATAAAATACTATCCAAACACTATTTAACACTGTAATAAATTTTTACTTCAAACCACAGAGTAACAAAACAAAATCCAAGCATACATTGTTCCTCCAAGAAGACAAATACATATTTTCGGTGTCTAGGTCACTTGGTACTTTTTATTTTTAATATGTATATATATTAAAAACAAAGATTCCAAGACTTACCAAGCGGGAAACCGCCGGCAGACAGTCACAATGAACAAAACACACAAACACACACACAGAATTACTAGCTTTCGCAACCGATGGTTGCTTCTTCAGGAAGGAGAGGGAAAGACGAAAGGATGTGGGTTTTAAGGGAGAGGGTAAGGAGTCATTCCAATCCCGGGAGCGGAAAGACTTCCCTTAGGGGGAAAAAAGGAGAGGTGTACACTCACACGTACACTCACACGCACACGCACACGCACACGCACACGCACACGCACACGCACGCACACACGCACGCACACACACACGCACACACACGCACACACACGCACACACACACACACACACATCCGCACATACACAGACACAAGCAGACATATTTAGGCAAAGAGTAAGGGCAGAGATGTCAGTCGAGGCGGAAGTACAGAGGCAAAGAAGTTGTTGAAAGACAGGTGAGGTATGAGCGGCGGCAACTTGAAATTAGCGGAGGTTGAGGCCTGGCGGATATCGAGAAGAGAGGATATACTGAAGGGCGAGTTCCCATCTCCGGAGTTCGGATAGGTTGGTGTTGGTGGGAAGTATCCAGATAACTCGGACGGTGTAACACTGTGCCAAGATATGCTGGCCGTGCACCAAGGCATGTTTAGCCACAGGGTGATCCTCATTACCAACAAACACCGTCTGCCTGTGTCCATTCATGCGAATGGTCAGTTTGTTGCTGGTCATTCCCACATAGAAAGCGTCACAGTGCAGGCAGGTCAGTTGGTAAATCACGTGGGTGCTTTCACACGTGGCTCTCCCTTTGATCGTGTACACCTTCCGGGTTACAGGACTGGAGTAGGTGGTGGTGGGAAGGTGCATAGGACAGGTTTTACACCGGGGGCGGTTGCAAGGGTAGGAGCCAGAAGGTAGGGAAGGTGGTTTGGGGATTTCATAGGGATGAACCAAGAGGTTACGAAGGTTAGGTGGACGGCGGAAAGACACTCTTGGTGGAGTGGGGAGGATTTCATGAAGGATGGATCTCATTTTGGGGCAGGATTTTAGGAAGTCGTATCCCTGCTGGAGAGCCACATTCAAGGTCTGATCCAGTCCCGGGAAGTATTCTGTCACAAGTGGGGCACTTTTGGGGTTCTTCTGTCCCACTCCTAATGGTCCAACTCCCCAAGACACTATCCAAATTGAACCCTGCCTGCAACAGTTCTGTCCTCCATCACAGCAGGACCCACCTCCTCTTCTTCAAAATCACCCTCTCCAAACCTTCCAGAAATTTCTCACTTCCAGTCTTGCCTCTCAATCTTTCTTGAAATCCTATGCTCAACATCACCACAGCCGAAGCCCAGGCCATCCGTGATCTGAAAGCTGACCGATCCATCATCATTCTTCCGGCTGACAAGGGTTCCACGACCGTGGTACTTGATCGTCGGGAGTATGTGGCTGAGAGACTGCGTCAGCTTTCAGACAACTCTACATACGAAGTTTGTCAATTTAATCCCATTCCTGATGTCCAGGCGGAGCTTCAAGGAATCCTCAGAACCTTAGGCCCCCTACAAAACCTTTCACCTGACTCCATCAAACTCCTGACCCCACTGACACCTCGCACTCCTACCTTCTACCTACTTCCTAAAATTCACAAACCCAAACATCCTGGCCGTCCCATTATAGCTGGTTACCAAGCCCCCACAGAACGTATCTCTGCCTACATAGATCAACACCTTCAACCCATTACATGCAGTCTCCCATCCTTCATCAAAGAGACCAACAACTTTCTCGAACACCTGGAATCCGTACCCAGTCTGTTACCCCCGGAAACCATCCTTGTAACCATTTATGCCACTTCCCTATACACGAATATCCCGCACATCCAGGGCCTCGCTGCAATGGAGCACTTCCTTTCACACCGATCACCTGCCACCCTACCTAAAACCTCTTTCCTCATTACCCTAGCCAGCTTCATCCTGACCCACAACTTCTTCACTTTTGAAGGCCAGACATACCAACAATTAAAGGGAACAGCCATGGGTACCAGGATGGCCCCCTCGTATGCCAACCTATTTATGGGTCGCTTAGAGGAAGCCTTATTGGTTACCCTAGCCTGCCAACCCAAAGTTTGGTACAGATTTATTGATGACATCTTCATGATCTGGACTCACAGTGAAGAACAACTCCAGAATTTCCTCTCCAACCTCAACTCCTTTGGTTCCATCAGATTCACCTGGTCCTACTCCAAATACCATGCCACTTTCCTAGACGTTGACCTCCATCTGTCCAATGGCCAGCTTCACACATCCGTCCACATCAAACCCACCAACAAGCAACAGTACCTCCATTATGACAGCTGCCACCAATTCCATATCAAACGGTCCCTTCCCTACAGCCTATGCCTTCGTGGCAAATGAATCTGCTCCAGTCCTGAATCCCTCGCCCATTACACCAACAACCTGAAAACAGCTTTCGCATCCCGCAACTACCCTCCCGACCTGGTACAGAAGCAGATAACCAGAGCCACTTCCTCATCCCCTCAAACCCAGAACCTCTCACAGAAGAACCCCAAAAGTGCCCCACTTGTGACAGGATACTTCCCGGGACTGGATCAGACCTTGAATGTGGCTCTCCAGCAGGGATACGACTTCCTAAAATCCTGCCCCGAAATGAGATCCATCCTTCATGAAATCCTCCCCACACCACCAAGAGTGTCTGTCCGCCATCCACCTAACCTTCGTAACCTCTTGGTTCATCCCTATGAAATCCCCAAACCACCTTCCCTACCCTCTGGCTCCTACCCTTGCAACCGCCCCCGGTGTAAAACCTATCGTATGCACCCTCCCATCACCACCTACTCCAGTCCTGTAACCCGGAAGGTGTACATGATCAAAGGGAGAGCCACGTATGAAAGCACCCACGTGATTCACCAACTGACTTGCCTGCACTGTGACGCTTTCTATGTGGGAATGACCAGCAACAAACTGTCCATTCGCATGAATGGACACAGGCAGACGGTGTTTGTTGGTAATGAGGATCACCCTGTGGCTAAACATGCCTTGGTGCACGGCCAGCACATCTTGGCACAGTGTTACACCGTCAGTTATCTGGATACTTCCCACCAACACCAACCTATCCGAACTCTGGAGATGGGAACTCGCCCTTCAGTATATCCTCTCTTCTCGATATCCGCCAGGCCTCAACCTCCGCTAATTTCAAGTTGCCGCCGCTCATACCTCACCTGTCTTTCAACAACTTCTTTGCCTCTGTACTTCCGCCTCGACTGACATCTCTGCCCTTACTCTTTGCCTAAATATGTCTGCTTGTGTCTGTGTATGTGCGGATGGATATGTGTGCGTGTGTGTGTGTGTGTGCGCGCGAGTGTACACCTGTCCTTTTTTTCCCCCTAAGGGAAGTCTTTCCGCTCCCAGGATTGGAATGACTCCTTACCCTCTCCCTTAAAACCCACATCCTTTAGTCTTTCCCTCTCCTTCCCGAAGAAGCAACCATCGGTTGCGAAAGCTAGTAATTCTGTGTGTGTGTTTTGTGTGTTTTATTCATTGTGCCTATCTACCGGCGCTTTCCCGCTTGGTAAGTCTTGGAATCTTTGTTTTTAATATATTATTTTAAAAGTTAAACAACTATTAAACAGGTTAAAAAAGCCAACATAATTTTTTTTATCTAATAGCCTATACAATTAAGAGTATTTTAAAACAAATTTGAGCTTTCTGTCAGGTCTGAGACTCTAGATATTGCAGTTTTTGTAAAACTAAGCATCTGCTAGCTAAAAAAATGTAATTTTTTCATTTGGAAGATTTTAATACATCTTTATGGTAATTTTTTAACATTTAGATATAATACACAAACTTATTCCAAAATTTCATACTAATATCTAGAGTATTCTTTAATATACAAATTTTTTGAGTTGTGAGGACACATTTAAGTAGCGATTCCCGACTGCTGAAACAACACCAAATCCAAAAACTTTAAAAATTTATATAAAAAAAAGAAACTATAAGAGATAAGAGTAAAAAAATTACAAGTGCTTTCAGGATGATAAAAGAAGTAATTGTACCAAGTTTCATCAAAATCTGACATGGTTGGTGTCAAGGCCTGGGTGACTTGAACTCCCAGGGGCTCAGCGTTCACTTGCTGAGCACGGGCTTGGCGACCCCGGGGTCCTGAGCTGGGGACTGGTCTGCGCCGCCAGTGTCCTGTCACCGTAACCCCTGGACATGCTTCAGCGACCACCGTACGGCGCGGCGGTGAAATGTTGTGTGCTGCGGGGAATGGTAATCTTGGCTTGACTGCCTGGATTGCGAGGAAGGCCAACCTCTATAAAAACCCCTCAATCTTTCGGTGTGCTCCGCACCTAGAAGATGCATGGCTGTTGGGGTGGAACAGTCGCAAGCGGGCAACCTCTGGGGCACCTGCCGCACCCCAGTTGTATAAGGCTTACTCAGGCATGCGGGCTCTGTCTGAGCGGACTTTTAGTTCCCTAGCTGCTCGTGGGACCGCAATGGACCCTTCGACCTCTACATTTCCCCCTACCAGTGGCTTGGGTGGGCCGCTGGTAGGAAAACACACCCCATCGAAAAAGCGGCTACGCGCTGCGAGTCCTCCAGCGCCTGGTGTTGCTAGAGATTTAACAGAATGTAGTAACGGAGCACATGCTGATAATCAGAATGTGTTTTTGATTATTAAAAGGAAGGAGGGTAGCTTTGAGAGGGTTTCTCCCTTTTACATCCACAAGGGTCTTGAGGGAATTGCAGGAACACTGAAATCTGTAAAGCGACTGCGCAATGGGACTCTGTTAGTTGAAACTTCTAGTTCCCGTCAAGTTGCTGCCCTTCAGAAAGCAAATTGTCTAGGAGAGTACGCTGTTGAGACCGAGCTCCACTCCACTTTGAATTATAGTAAGGGTGTTGTGACGTGTAGGGACTTGGTGGATATCCCCATAGACGTGCTAAAATCTGAGTGGGCTGACGAAGGAATTGTTGACGTGCAGCACATATGAAACGAGTCAATGGGGACCTCGTCAAATCTGACTCGTTTATTCTCACATTCAGTTGCCCGAGACTCCCAGAGCATGTTAAATCGGGGTTCTTACGTTTGCCCGTACGGCCATATTTCCCCAACCCAATGCGCTGTTTTAAATGTCAGCGCTTTGGGCATACTACGTTGGGGTGCAATGGGATAGCCACTTGTGGTAAATGTGGTCAGCCTGCCCATGACAGAGCCGATTGTTCATCGCCTGTGAAGTGCGTGAATTGCTCTGGGAGTCACCCTGTCTGGAGCCGGATCTGCCCCATCTATCTCGAAGAACGGAAGGTACAGGAGATTAAAACATCTAAGCGCATCCCCTATGGTGAGGCCAAGAAGCTCTTTAAGGCCATGCAACCTCCTGTGTTTTCAACATCTTTCGCTTCCGCTCTCAAAAAACCGGTACAACTGGCCACTGTTGCTACACAAACAGAGGTTGCTAGTGTTAGCACTAAAACCTGCGCTTACCAGTGCACTTGTGCTGATGCGGTTGTTTTGCAATCTGCGGCTCTCCCCGCTACATCGGACAAGGCCGTGGTTGCTGACATTGAGGTACTTCCAGCCTCCCCCCATATGGCGCCTTATGCCCAGGCGAGTCAACCTCCAACTGTTGACAAGGCTCTGCATTCCAAGCCCCCCAAGATAAAGCCTCAGAAGATGAACTTTCTGCCACCTGAGGAGACTAGTCGGCGTACTGTCTGACATCTCCCATGGGTCGTCATCAGAGCTTATGGACATTGATGTCGACCGGGGGCGATCTTCTCGCCCCAGGAATAAATCTCCGGCCAGTACGGTCTCTCCTCCAAAGCACAGAGGCAGGGTGAAAGTTCAGCCACCCTGATCACTGGCTCCCATATTACAGTGGAACCTGAATGGGTTCAGGACGCATGTGGCCGAATTACAACTCCTTATACGAGAGTGCCCCTTGTGCTTATGTCTCCAAGAGACACATTTTCGGGCCACTGATTCTCCTTCTTTACGCGGCTATACCGTATATCGAAAAGATGATCTGACGGGGCAAAGGGCAAAGGGTGGTGTTGCGGTTTTTGTCCGTGACATGCACCCATCATCTGAGCTCCCTCTCGTCACCGACTTGCAAGCAGTTGCAGTTGACATTCTTGTGGGTCGGAGGCTCACAGTCTGTTCTGTTTATTTACCACCTCCGGATGCGATAGACTCTGAGGCTCTCACGGACCTTATTAGCCAACTCCCCCGCCCATTTCTTCTTCTGGGGGACTTCAACGCTCATAATGTCTTATGGGGCTCTCGGACTACTTGCCCCAGGGGTCGCATTCTGGAAAGCGTCATGATGTCTGAAGAACTGTGCCTCCTCAACTCTGGTGCTCCCACTCATTTCTGTACTGCTTCTGGATCGTCATCGGCTATTGACCTTTCCTTTTGCTCTCCAGCACTCGCGGATTCTGCTCTGTGGGAGGCTGCAGCTGACCTCCATTCTAGTGACCATTTCCCCCTCTGGATTCGCCTCCTGGATGAGGCTGTGGCATTACCAGTGCCGCCAAGGTGGCACCTTTGCAGAGCTGACTGGACATTTTTCAGCCAACTGGCTGTTTTGGAACACCGTGCCAGCGTCCACGAATGGGTAGACCATGTTGCAGCCGTGATCTCACATGCTGCTGCATTGTCAATCCCACGGTCATCCGGTCATCCCAAGAGGCGTCCTGTCCCTTGGTGGACCACTGAGTGCCACTCAGCCATCCGCGCCCGCCGTGCAGCACTGCGCCGCTTCAAGTGCCGTCCCTCAGCTGACAATCTTGCGGCCTTACGATGGTCATGGCAATCGTTCTTGAATTCCATCTCTCGCTCCACTAGTTTTACGAAAGTATGGGAAGCCATCAGGAGGATTTCCGGGAAACTCAGCCAGCTACCTGTCACGGCATTGCTGCATCAGGGATGTCTCCTCACGGCGCCGAGAGACATTGCCCAGACACTGGCCATGCATTTTGCGGAATCTACCGCCACTATTAACTGTGATCCAGATTTCTGCCGCTACCGCACTGCCATCGAAAGGGGTCACTTGGACTTCCGGTCTCTAAATTCTGAACCCTGTAACTGTCCCCTTCACAATGTGGGAACTGGATTCTGCGCTGTCTGTGGCTCATGATACTGCGCCTGGTCATGATCAAATCCGGTACAGCATGCTGCGGCACCTGTTGCTGCCATCCAAGGAAGTTCTCCTGAACTGTTTCAATATGATATGGTTATCTGGCACGTACCCTGATTCGTGGAGGGAGGCAATTTTGATTCCCCTCCTCAAACCAGGGAAGGACCGAACGCATCCCAGTAGTTATCGGAGTATTGCCTTGACGAGCTGTGTTGGGAAGACGTTGGAACGCATGGTCAACCGCCGCCTGGTTTGGCTGCTCGAGACCAGGCAGCTCCTTAGCCCCTCTCAGTGTGGCTTTAGGAGATGTCGTTCCACTATAGACAACTTGACCCTGCTTGAGGCCGCCATCCAGCAGGCCTTTCTACGTAACCAGCATTGTCTAGGGGTCTTCTTTGACATTAATAAGGCGTATGACACTACTTGGCGCCGCCTTATCCTCAATCAACTCCATGAGTGGGGCTTTCGTGGCCGTCTCCCCATCTTCATTCGGTCCTTTCTTTCTCACCGCCTATTTCGGTATCGGGTTGGTAATGTGCTATCGGATTTGTACGTGCAGGAGAATGGTGTTCCTCAGGGCAGCGTTTTAAGTGTCACCCTCTTTGCCGTTGCTATTAACAGTATCACGTCCACTATCCGGAGTCCTGCCCAATGCTCCTTGTTTGTGGACGATTTTGCTGTTTTCTGTTCTTCCTCCAGTCTTGTCAGTGCTAGTCGGCAGTTACAGCTTACGATAAAGCGCTTAGAGGCATGGACTGCAAAGACGGGTTTTACCTTTTCTGCAGACAAATCTGTGTGTGTTCATTTTAATCGTTCTCGGCGTCTTTTTACCTCCCCTGAATTGCGTCTGAGGGACACCGTTCTTCCTTTTAGAGACACTGTGAGGTTCCTGGGCCTCACTTTTGATTCCAAGTTGTCGTGGTTGCCTCACCTTAAAGACCTCAAGGTGCGGGCCCTGAAGGCACTGAATATTTTGAAGTGTCTGAGCCATCGGTCCTGGGGAGCAGATCGGGCGCGTCTGCTGCAGTTTTATAGGGCTTTCGTCCGATCGCGTCTTGACTATGCTTGCACCGTGTATGGGTCAGCAAGGCCTTCGTATCTGAAGATCCTTGACGCAGTACACCATGAGGGTATCAGGCTGGCCACTGGTGCCTTCCGTACCAGTCCCATCCCCAGCCTGTGTGCTGAGGCAGGGGAACCGCCGCTCGCCATCCGGTGGAAACTCCTCATGGTGCGACGGGTGTGTCATTTCCTTGCCTGTCCTACCTCCCCTGCGTACCCTACCGTTGCCCGACTGCCTATGGAACGTCTCTTTTCCAGTCATCCCAGGGCAACAAAACCATTTGGGATTCGTGCCAAGCATTTGCTTGAGTCCCTTGGTGTGGAGCGTGTGGCCCCCCCCCCAACGACAAGGTTTTACTCGCCTGCCTCCCTGGTTGCTCCAGAGGCCCAGCATCCTTCTAGACTTGTCGGAGTACCGGAGGAACTGCACTCCGGCGTTTGTTTTTACCTCCTTATTTTACGATATTTTAAACCAGCATCCGGACCATGTACCTGTAATCACAGATGGCTCTAAACAGGGGGACTCTGTTGGTTGTGCTGTTGTTTTCCCTGATCGAGTCGTCAAGGTACGGCTTCCTGCGGCGTTTACCATCCTCGATGCCGAATTGTTTGCAATCTTGCGGGCATTGGAGCAGATGAGATGTGTTACCAGTCTTAAGTTCCTCGTCTTTTCTGACTCCCTGAGTGCCCTTCAGACCATGCAACACTTGTACCCAGCGGATACGGTCGTCCAGAACATCCATGATGCCCTACTCCACCTGCAACGGCAGGGGAAGGAGGTTTCTTTCTGCTGGGTGCCGGGGCATGTGGGTATTAGGGGAAACGAACTGGTGGATGTGGCTGCCAAAGATGCATGTTCCCTCCCTCACGTTGTTGAATGTGCCGTCCCCCTCCATGCTGTAACCTCCCTTTTGCGTTTTCGTGTTATGCATCAATGGGAAGAGGAGTGGTTGGCAGTTTCTGACAATAAGCTGCGTCTGGTAAAGGCCACTACGCGACCATGGCGTACGTCCTACCAGTCATACAGGCGGGATGAGGTTCTCCTCACTCGCCTCCGCATTGGACACAGTCCCTTCACGCATGGTTTTTTACTCCGGCGGGAGGACCCCCCAATCTGCAGTGCTTGTGGCGTCCAGATTACTGTCTGCCACATTTTACTTGACTGTCTTTTATTCTCTGACCAGAGGGCGGTGGTTTCCTTGCCACCGGATTTGCCCTCTATTTTGCAAGACGACGCAGCGACTGTGGTTAAGGTCTTACGGTTTTGTGTCCTGTCCAATCTGTTGCCTCGGATTTTAGGGAGAAGGTTTTAACGTGCTGCTGGGTGACTGGCTCACCCAGGTTTTAGGTAAGAGGTCCGCCAGTCACGATTACCTCCTTGTTTCCCTTCGGTATCTGTTCTCTTTTCCTTGTGTTTCCTTTCCTTTTTTAGTGTGTTTCTTATCCTCTTGTTTTGCCTCTGTATGTGCGCATTTGGAACTGCGTCAGGCCTGTGTCTTTTAGCCGTTCTCCTTGTTCGGCGTCCGTCTTCGTCCCTTCACCGCTTGTGTTCCTGTTTCTATGCGTTTGGGCGCTGATGACCACGCTGTTTAGCGCCCGTAAACCTCAAACACACACACACACACACACACTGGGTGACTTGACACGGAATGACCTGTAATGGATTCTACATGAGATAATTAAATGTGAAAATTTGTCAAGTTGTTGTGTTATGTTATTGTTGTTGTATTTAATTTTTTCCTCTGCCACTGGTAGAAAGGTAATTCTGCACTCTTTGATATCACTGAAGCCATTGAACCCTGGAATACAGTAAAGTTCCCTATTCCATTGGCTCCAGTGCCAGTCGGCTCACGGTTTTACTCTTGATTTCTTGTTAGTTAACAGGTTGAAATTATGTAGGGTGAAGTAGGGTAAGTGTAACCATGGGGTTAGTGTAACCACGGCTTATGGTGCCTTAAAGAAGATGTATTTTTACCTCTGACCTATCACACATATTAATTCACTCCTTTCTTTGTTATATTTCACCATAAGTTGTCAAATCTGACATAAATTGGTAATTAATTTTTGGACTTGAATTGACGTCTACATTTTCACTCTGCGTGTGAGTGACGTGCTCAGAATTTGGTGGTCTGTCATTTTTGCAGTGTTAAAGATAACTGCACAATTTTTTGGTTACAAACTAACTTTTGCATGACAATTTCAAATATTATATTCATTTTACTCTACTGATAAAGCTCTTGATATGCCAGGCATGGTTACACTTACCCCAAATTTTTCCCATGTGGGGCAAGTGTAACCAACAGGCTGGGACAAGTGTAACCAGGTGGGGTTACACTTGCCCCATACAAACTTATAGGAGCAGATTTATTTATTTAAGCCATAACCTTGTTTTTGCTATCACACTACATCAACTAAACTGGCCTTCCTGTACATATGGATACCAGAATACTTGATGTGCTGGATTTGTAGGCCTACTGAGTTTGTGTGAGATGTATTTTATTTTTTATTTAAGTCTACTATATTTTTAAACCACGTTTCCTTTTATAAAATATGACACAGTCCGACAGTGTAGTCCCACTGGTAAAACAAAGAAAAGGATTGCACCAGGAGCTGAAGTTATCACTTTTCAAGATGCCATCTATAAAGAAAAAGATTTTAAAGGAAACAAGAATAATAAGGAGAAAGCAAAACGAAAAAGCATTTTCGACATAAAAAAGGGCTTGGCAATGAAAAGTAAATCTTCTAAACAAAGTGCTGTTATTTTATTCGAAATGGCATCTTGGAATGTTGCGGAAAAAAAATCCCTGATTGCTCATGTGGGTAACAAGAAAAAAAGACTGGGAGTTGAATCAACAAGTGAAGAAAGTGAAACTGAAGGAGGCCTATCTTTAATAAGTAGTGTTGAAGAAAATGGGACAATAACAACACTGGACAATATCAGGAAAGAAATGATAAACTGTGAAGAAGAAAAAGAGGCAAACTTTTTTGAGGCCAAAGATAAAATTACAGTTGGAAACGATGTTATGGTAGCTTTTGCAACAAAATGTAACAAAGTTCATTTTATTGGCCAAGTTACAAAAATTAGTGATTTAGGAGATCCAGAAGTGATTTTCCTCAGATGCAAAAATAAGACAAAGCATGGCTCCACATTCTACTGGCCTGATAGAAGATATGAGACGGAAGTTCCATCCTCTGATGTCATTTCTGTGTTGCCTGAGCCTACTTTGAGTCGCAGGGCAGATTTGACATTTGGTGTTACATTTGATTCATACAACATTCAGTGACTACGTAATAGTTAGGGCCTAAGTATGAATATAATACGTCGAATTAGGGCAGTTTAGCGTTAAACACAAATTGCCAACAACTTTAGTTCAATTACCATGAAAAATAATAGAAAGTGAACTTATAAAGTGAATTTTTCTTTTCTCTTGATACTAGATATTTTATTATTTTTGTTAAATTGCCTACTAAGAAAAAATATTACTTTTGTAGAATTTAAACTAATCAGTTACTGGCCTAAAACAAAAATAAATCATCTATGAAGCATTCTGTTTCAGTGTTTTATGGTTTAGGCTAACACTTATTTTTTAGTTTAGCTAACATTTTCTGTGTATTTCACAATATACAAAGAGGCGTGTGCAAAAAAGTTCATATCTTGAGTGAAATTTAAGATATTTTAATAATTTAAAAATCCTCAAATTCAAAAAAAAAATTTAGGTTATCAGGTCACTTACCCCAAGTCTCTTTTACAATGCTTTGTATGGGTACAACAATGCGGGGTTACACTTGCCCCGAAGCATGGGGCAAGTGTAACCTCACAACACAAAATTTTGAAAACAATTAATTGACCATATAATTTCTTTTTTCAAAAACAAAACTTAGATTGTTTAAAAGTCAATAAGTCAAACTTTAATCACTAGAAATTTCAAAATCTTATCTTCAATAACAAGTTGGCAATTTTGTGTCAAAGTTGAACTATGCCAAAATGTGGTTACACTTACCCCACTTCACCCTAGAGTAATGTGACCAATGTACGTTTTCTTGTGCTGCTTGAAAACTTAATATGCTTCAACTCCTAGTGAGGAAAATCAGATTACAGAGGTATGAAATTTATTATTTATTCCATCATTTAGACCACTGAGTTTAATAAAGAAAGATGCATGAATACTTCCAGAAGTTATTGATTTTTGTATAATTTTGCTAATAAGCAAGCATTTCGTTCTGTTATGTTCTGTTTGTATACATTTTAAATCGGTACTGGTCCTTACAGATGCACGATATGTAAGGCAGGATTTCTGAAAATTGGGGATCTCAACAGGCACATGCGATGTCATAAACAACACACATGTTCCAATGGTGAATGTAGGCAGGTTTTTGAAACATGGACACAGCTTCGAAAACATGTGGCACTTGAGCACCCAAAAGGTATGCCAAAGTTTTACGTAAAAACAGAGCAATTCTGATCAGAATTTCTAGTCTAATCAATTTATAAAGAAATGTTATTCCACAGTTGTAGATTCAGTTGTTCATAATGTGCAAGCAGGTGTTCACATTAAATTGTAATTCCAGTGTCTCTATCCTTTTCTGTGTTTGTTCCAGCTGTTTATCTTGATAAATTGTAAAATTTCTGAAGGATTACAACTTGAAAATGTTATTACTCTTGTCTATGAAATGTTGTGATAGTGAAACTCTCGTGTGTGTGTGTGTGTGTGTGTGTGTGTGTGTGTGTGTGTGTGTGTGTGTGTGTGTAAGTCCAGAGAACTCTGAAGTCTCGATGTCAACTGCTTGGAAAATGGCCGGGTAGCATCCTGTAAAGCTGTCCAGTGAAAGAGTGCCAGGAAAGCTTGGCAGTGGCATATGCCTCGTGTAGGCGGGACGTGCCGACAACAACAGTGCTACATGCGGTAAGCATAGCGCCATGTGGTAGTGTTGCGGCTGCTGGAAGTGTGGTGTCCCACCCCACATTCATGTTACTGGTGTATGGGAAGGGCAGCAACTTTTGCTAAACCGCTTTGTGGTTGGTGGGTGGGGCATAGCCAAAGCACAAGCTACAACATCACTTTTTATTGATGAGGAGATGGTGGAGAAATAGTGCTGTGTGACGTGCAGCTGTAAAGTAGGCAACAGCTGAGAATACTGCGACCATTCTTCCCCAAAAAAAGAGATGACAGAGCCATCACAAAGAGAGTAGTGCTTTCTGTAGAGAAAAGGCATCCCAGAGCAGGATGGCAGACCCAGGTATGGGTACAAGCAACAGCAGAAGCTTGGTACTGGAGACAGGGCCAGTGGTTAGTGGCACGGAGGCAGCCACAGAGAGCTAAAGGGGGAGGGGTGAGTCTGCTCAAAGAAGCACCATAAGGTATCATTGTCAAGAAGGAGCAGCAAAGCTTCCAAGACCGTAGAACAAGAATTCTATGTGAATTCAGCTGGTGTCCCGTGGAGTTTTTCCTTATGAGAAAAGGCAGGCATTCTATGCAGAGCAGAAGGTCCTTGATGCCACAGGAAACAGTCAGAAATGGAGACTTCCTGGAGAGCAACCAGTTCTGGGTGGTGCAGTGTGGGGTCCTGTAATTTACACGACATGCACTGTGAAGTCGCCTGTCAGAGAAGAAAGCAAGAGCTTGATGTGAGTGTGACCTACACACACAGGGGAAGAGTCCTGGGAGAGGGAGGAGGGTGCCAAGGGTGTGGACGGAGCATCAACAACGGGCCGGAAGGTAGGCGTAATCTCTCAGCAGGGGACATGCTGAGATCAGCGGAGTGACACAACACTCAGACGGAGGAGAGTTCATGGAGTGATCAGGTGCTGAGAGCACAGGAAGTAAAAGAGAGGGTCTGGTAGGGGGGGGGGGGGGGGGGGGAGCGTAAGGGTGGGCTGGGGGTTCTGAAGCTGGGGGGCTGGGCGTAGAGCTGGCAAGGGTGTTGGAGCCCGAGCAGTCAGTGCAGGAGGTGGAACTGCTGGCGGCAGAGGAGCTGGAGGAAGGCAGGAGACAGGCCTTTGGATGAGTGTTATGGAATGCCGAGGTCTTTAAGTGTTACATCCGTGCAAGGAAGGCAGGTCAAGAATCCAAGGCATTGTTGAAGTCGTAAGGACGTGGAGGCTGCTTCATCCATGCCTGGACCAGGGCAGTGTCGGGAACAGTTGAGCTGCTGTCGAAGAAGAGTGGAAGCACACTGTATGGGGTCTTTCACTGAGGCTATAAAAATTGCATAATGCCAACAATATATCACGATAATGTTGTCTGACAACATTGTGGCCACACAAATTGCAGTTACGTGTGCTCTAACATTACAACCGCCCACACCCAGCAGTGTTTGTGGTGCCACATTTTTGGTGGAGAAGTAATTACAAATGGCTACACTATTGCCAGAAAATGGACAAATGGAAGGATGAGACCTGGTGGAAGTAAGAGTGGCTGTACTGCTTTCAAATGAAACAAGAAATAAAGTTATAAATACCAAGAGAAATTGGGCTTTGTGGATACGTCGTTTTTTCCAGTAAGTGGAATGCTGTTGATAATTTAACTAATATATTGATGCTGTTCTGGAAACATACCAGACTGTCGAAAAAGATTTTGAATTTCTTATACAAGTAACTGGTCCAAGAAATGCTAAAACTACTACAAATATAAGGTGGGGTATACCAATTACAACCTGACTGGCGATAATGCTCTCTGGTTTTTAGCTGCTGGCGATACATACAAAATTTTTTTGTACCACATCAAAGTTAACTATTCATCAGTAAACCTCTCGGAATGGTTAGCATATTGGACTCACATTCTGGAGAACAGAGGTTCAAATATGCGCCGAGCTGTTCTGATTTGGGTTTTCTGTGATTTCCCTAAATTGCATAAGGCAAATGCCGGGATGGTTGCTTTGAAAGGGTGCTGCTGCTTTCCATCAGCATCCTTGCATAATGCAAGTTAGTGCTCTGACTCTAATAACCTCATTGTTGACGGGACGTTAAACACCAGTCTCCCCCTCCTCCCCTCCTACAAGCTTTGTGGTATCAAGAGAACATAATGCTTTGGTAGAAGTACTTCATCAAGTTGCATCATTCCCCCCAATTCCTACTTCAGATATGCCTCAATACTGTATGAAACTCACAGAGTGTATACAACCTGGAAGATCCAGGGCAATCCTGGGGAATTTTTTATCTGGGAGAAAACCGGGAAAAACTTAGGAATTTTGCAGAATACCGAGATTTTTTTGTATTTAGTTTTCAGTGACATTTTTTGTAATTTTAACTGCTAAGAAATAATACTCTAAAAAAAGGATATTACTGTATACCGCTACTGGAGCAACAGAATGTTAATGAGAGAAAAAGAACTAAAATAAGACTTAAGTTGGAACAGTAATGTGCCATGTACAACAAAACACAGTGCTCATACTAGCATCTGCCAGCAGCAAAATGCGTCAAAAGCTATAGGAAGACTATGCAGTGCTTCATAACAACAAATTGCCTCCGCTGAGTGTGACAGGCCTGAGTTAGAACAGGGGTTAGAATAGGCCCGAGGTATTCCTGCCTTTATGTGATGGTCCCCTGTAGGGTTTGACCTCCATTTTTCAAAATTTTCCCGAAGGTGGAGCCAATTGGCAAAAGGTGCCTTCCACGGTGCACCTTATCCGTCGTGCATTGAAATCTTTTGCCTACTTTCTCATCATGGTATTGCAGTCCCTCTCATCCTCCATCCTTTGAATGAGGACACCTTCCTGGGTGCGATTTCCTCCACTTGCTATGCAGTGTCGTTCTCTGTGCCAACGAAGACCATTAAATTCTTTGCACCTATTATCCAGCACGGTAGCCAGTCCGTTGTGGTGGGGCCGCCATGTACCCTGTTGGTTGTAGCCCCTTGACTACACAGGGATAGCTGTGCTGATGCCTGCACAGTTAACTCCCCGCGTGTGCCAAGGAGTAGATGCCTGTGGCCCTGGGGCGTCGGGACTCCCAGCAATGGCCGTCCTGCCACGAGGTCTTTGCTGCAGCTGCGTGGCACCCGTGGGGAGGGCCCCTGGTTGGAGTGGGTGGCATCATGTGGGATGACGCGCGATGAAGCGTACGATGTCATCACTTGCTGGTGATGAAACGCCGGCAGTCTCTAAGTGTTCCAAGTCTCAGTACAATGGGAGGAAAATGATCCTAAATCATTCCCCTCCCTGGCCACACCATTGGAGGAATGCCAGTCTAAGGATGGCTGCGAGCCTTATCTACCCCGGTACGTCGTATATACGAGAGCTGATGGGGACTCCTTTGTTTCAATGAAACCTCAGATTTTTGTGGAGCATTTAGATGACAAGTTTGGGGAGGTGGAGGCCTTGTCCAAATTACGGTCAGGGTGAGTCTTGATAAAAAGGCATCTTCCGCCCAGTCACAGGCATTACTCTCTTGTGACAAGCTAGGGGATGTTTCCATTACCATCAATCCTAATGAGAGCTTAAATATGGTCCAGGGTATTATATTCCACAGGGACCTTCTTTTGCAGTCCGACGAGCTGCATGCCAACTTACAAAGACAAGAAGTTCATTTCGTCCGGCGCGTTCGAGGTCCGAGAGATAATGAGGTTTCCACCAGTGCCTTCATGTTGGCCTTAGAGGGTGGCACCTTTCCTGAGAAGGTCAAAGTAATGGTGTACTACTGTGTTGTCAAGCCGTATATCCCTCCCCCTATGTGCTGCTTTAAGTGCTGGAAGTTTGGCCATATGTCTTCCCACTATATTTCCAGCATCACATGTCAAGATTGTGAATGTCCATCCTCGCCCAATCCTCCATGTGCCCCGCATCTGATCTGTTTCAACTGCGGAGAGCATCATTCCTCTTGCTCACCAGACTGCAGTATTTTACAGTGAGAAACGAAAATCGTGAAATAAGACCATGACCCGACTGACTTACACTGAGGACAGAGGAAATTTGAGTGCCTACATCCTGTGGCTATGACCTCCTCTTATGCTGCCTCTACGAGAACAGTTGTAGCCCTGTGAGTTCTCAGAGTTCCAATCAGCTCTCAGAGCCGACAGACTACACCTGCCCCCTAGATGGTGGGGAGCACTTCCCTACCTGCTGCTCCTGCACCACCCAACTCAGGAGCACTAGGCACTAGCCGCCGCCCCCCCCCCCCCCCCCCGCCCCCAATTGGGGACACCAGTCCCCATTTCTCAACCAGAGAAGCATAAGTTTTCTTCGGCTCCTCTTGCTAGGAAGGGGTCCCTTGGGTCAGTGGCTGAAGTGCCCAAAAGCAGCTGGTCATACAGCTTCACGATCATCCTCAGTCCCGGAGACTGAACCAGTGAAGCCCTTCAAGCCAGAGAAACCCATGGATCAGCAAGAGAAATCCAGAAAGAAGACCCCCAAGACCAAGGGAATTGCGGTGGCACCCACACCACCACTACCTACAAACTCTGCGTCTGAAGATGAAGTGAAGATTCTGGCATCTGCTGAGGATCTAGATCTCACCCGACCATCAGACATTATGGATGTAGCCTGTTCAGAAAATAAGTTGGTGACCGTGAGGCGAAGACTGCCTCATTGAGTGTTTCATGCCTTCCCAGTCTCACAGTCACATCATCTTCCACTGGAATTGTGGCGGTTTTTTCCACCATCTGCCTGAGCTACAGCAACTGTTCAGCTTAACACCTGCTTTCTGCATTGTCCTCCAGGAAACCTGGTTCCCGACAGTGCAGACCCATGCCCTTCGCGGCTGCAGGGGATATTACAAGAACCATAGCAAACATAATAGTGTGTCAGGTGGAGTTTGTGTGTATGTTGTGAACCTGTGCCCACTCAAGCTGCTCTTGAAGCTGTGGCTGTCAGGATATGGACGATGCAGGAAATAATTGTCTGCAATGTTTATCACCCTCCAGATGGTGCGGTACCCTTGAACATATTGGCTGCCCTGATTGATTAACTTCCTAAACATTTCCTACTTTTAGGAGATGAGAATGCCCATAACCCCCTTGTGGGGTAGCACCATGCTTATTGACCATGGCAGAGATGTTGTAAATTTACTGTCCCAACTCAACCTTAAATACGGAGGCCGCCACACATTTCAGTGTGGTTCATGGTAGTTAGTCGGCCATTGATTTATCAATTTGCAGCACAGGACTTCTCCCATCTATCTCTGGAGAACACATGATGCCCCGTGTGGTAGTGACTACTTCCCCATCTTCCTGTCACTCCCCTGGCATAATGCCCACAGACACCATCCCAGATGCGCTTTAAACAAGGCAGACTAGGAAGCTTTCACCTCTGCTGTGACCGTTGAATCTCCCCCACATGGTGCCATCCATGTTGTGATTGAGCAGGTCACTTTTAACGCTAATTTCTGCTGTGGAAAACACGGTCCCCCGTTCTATAGGGTGCCTCATGGTGAAAGACAGTCCCATGGTGGTCGCTGGAAATCACTGAGACAATTAAAGAGTGTCAGTGAGCATTACAGCGACATCAGTGGCATTCTTCCCTCGAGCACCTAATAGCATTTAGGCTGATCTGTGCCCACGTTCGCCTGCTTATAAAACGACGGAAACAGGTGTATTGGGAGAAGTGCGTGTCGACCATTGGGTGCCATACGTCACCTTCTCAAGTCTGGACAAAGATCAGATGTCTTTTTGGGTACCAGACCCCAACAGGTGTCCCTGGCAATAATATCAATGGTGTGCTCTCTTCTGATGCAAACGTGATTGTCGAGCACTTTTCTGAGCACTATGCTTGAGCCTCTGTGTCGGTGAACTACCTTCCAGCCTTTTGCATTCTCAAACATCAGATGGAAAGGAAAGTCCTCTCCTTCAATACATGCCTTAGTGAACCCTATAATGCCCCATTTATAGAGTGGGAGCTCCTCAGCACCATTGCATATTGTGCCGACACAGCTCCTGGGCCATACGGATCCACAGTCAGATGATAAAACATCTCTCATCTGACTGCAAGCGGTATCTCCTCATCATTTTCAGTCGGATCTGGTGCAATGGCGTCTTTCCATTGCAATGGCTGTAGAGAACCATTATTCCAGTGTTAAAACCCGGTATAAATTCGCTTGATGTGGATAGCTACCGGCCCATCAGCCTCACCAACGTTCTCTGTGAGCTGCTGGAAGATATGGTGTGTCGGTAGTTGGTATGGAGTCATGTGGCCTACTGGCCCCATGTCAGGGCAGCTTCTGCCAGGGTTGCTCTACCACTGATAATCTTGTGTCCCTTGAGTCTGCCATCTGAACAGCCTTTTATACCTGGTTACCATCTTTTTTGATTTACAAAAAGTGTATGACAAGACCTGGCGACATTATATCCTTGCCACATTGTACGAGTGAGATCTTCGAGGCCCGCTCCCAATTTTTATCCAAGACTTCCTGTTGCTCTGTACTTTCCGTGTCCAAATTGGTGCCTCCCATAGTTCCCACCATACTCAGGAGAATTGTGTTCTCCAGGGCTCCGTATTGAGTGAGTGTATCTCTATTTTTAGTGGCCATTAATGGCCTAGTAGCAGCTGTAGGGCAGTCAGCCTTTCCTTCTCTTTATGCGGATGACTTCTGCATTTCATATTGCTCCTCCAGTACTAGAGTTTCTTAGTGCTGCCTACAGGGAGTCATTCATAGGGCGTTGTAAGTGGCTGTAGCCCAAGGCATGCAGTTTTCAGCCGCAAAGTCATGTGTCATGCACTTCTGTCGGCATTATACCATTCATCCAGAACCTGGAAACCCCCCCCCCCCCCCCCCCCACTGTGGGTTCGGGGGTTAGAATAGGCCCACAGTATTCCTGCCTGTTGTAAGAGGCGACTAAAAGGAGTCTCAAATTTTTCGGCCTTATATGATGGTCCCCTGTTGGGTTTGACCTCCATCTCTCAAAATTTTCCGAAGAGCGAGCCGATTGGGGAAGGGCGCCTTGGTGCATTGTGTCCATCTTGCGATCAGACCTTTCGCCAGCTTATTCACCGTTGAACTGCAGTCCTGTCCGCTCTCCATCTCTTGGGCATGACTCTTTTTCTGCGTGCAGATAACACCTTGAACTGTGCAGTGCCTCTTTCTGCACCGACGGCGACCATGGACCACATGTTACCTAACATCCAGCACGGTAGCCAGTCTGTTATGGTGGGGCCGCCATGTACTCTGTTGGTTGTAGCCCCCAGACAACACAGGGATCGCTCTACTGATGCCTGCGCCATTAACTCCCCACGTATGCCAAGGAGTAGATGCCTATCCTCCTGGGACAACGGCCGTCCTGCCAGGTGGCTGTTGCCGTGGCTGGGTGGTGCCCGTGGGAAGGGCCCTTGGTCGGAGTAGGTGGCATCAGGGCGGATGACCCGCAATGAAGCGTGGTACATCGTCTCTCACTGGTGGCCAGCCGCCAGCAGTCTCTAAGCGTTCTCGGGCTCAGTTTAATGCTCAGAAGTACGATCCGAAAACGTTCCCCTCCCTGGCCACACCGTGGGAGGAACGTAAGTCTCAGGATGGCAGTAGCAGTTATTCGCCCCGCTTCTTAGTTTGTACGAGGGTTGATGGCGAGTCTTTTCTCTCCAAAAAGCCTCAGTTCTTCGTCGAGCATTTAGAGGACAAGTTTGGGGAGGTGGAGGGCTTGTCAAAAATGCGCTCTGGGTGAGTCCTGATACAAACGGCATCCTCTGCCCAGTCATGACGGTTACTCGCTTGTGACAAGTTGGGGGATGTTGCTGTTACGATCACAACCCATAAGAGTTTAAATATGGTCCAGGGAGTTATTTACCATAATGATCTTCTTTTGCAGTCTGATGAAGAGCTGCGCGCCAATTTAGAGTGCCGAGGTGTACATTTCATCCGGCGCGTTCATCGGGGTCTGAAGGAAAATCAGATTGCTACTGGTGCCTTCATCTTGGCCTTCGAAGGGGATACATTACCGGAAAAAGTCAAGCTGATAGTCTACCGATGTGACGTTAAGCCCTATATCCCTCCCCCGATGTTGTGCTTTAAGTGCTGGAAGTTCGGCCATATGTCTTCTCGCTGCACTTTCAGCCTCACATGTCGAGATTGCGGACGCCCATCACATCCCAATACTCCATGTGCCCCGCCTGTCATCTGTGTCAACTGCGGGGAGCACCATTCACCTTGCTCGCCAGACTGCCGAATTTTCCAGAAAGAGCGTAAAATCATGGAATACAAGACCCTGGACCGACTAACCTATACTGAGGCCAAGAGGAAATACGACCGAATCCATCCTGTGAGAATGACATCTCCAATTGTGGCCGGATCGACAAGTAGTAAAACTTGTCCTGCCCCCTCGCCAGTGGGGGGGCTCTACCCACCGGGTTGCTCCTGCGCCACCTACCTCAGGAGCAACACCATCCCACCTATCGGGGACGTCCGTCCCCACTTCTAAGCCGGAGAAGTGTCCAACTTCTTCGGGTTCTCACGCTCGCAAGGGGTCCCTTGGGTCCCTCCCTTCCCAGGTTTCCGCCAGCGAGAAGCCTGACGACCGACAATGGCGTAAGTGCCCGCAATCAGCTGGTCGTAGGGCTTCACGATCCTCCTCCGTCACGGAGACTGAATTGGTGAAGCCCTCCCAGCCGGTGCGACCCAAGGAATTGCGTGAGAAACCCAAGAAGAGCTCTCAGCCCAAGGAACTCGCGGTGGCAGCCATCCCACCGCAACCTTCCAGCTCTGCGTCTGAGGATGCGGTGGAGATTCTGGCGTCCGCTGAGGACCTCCATCTCGCCGGTCCATCAGACGCCATGGAAAGCACTATCACAGGTGCTAAATCGGAGGCAGCAGGTGACCCAGTGGCGTAATCTCCCTTCCCAGTCTTGTCAAGCCTTTCTCAGCCATGGACAACACCATCCTCCAGTGGAACTGCAGCAGTTTCTTCCACCATCTAGCTGAGCTCCACCAACTTATCAGCCTTCACCCTTTCCTCTGCATTGCTCTGCAGGAAACTTGGGTTCTGGCAATGCGAACCCCCGCCCTCCGTGGCTATCGGGGTTATTATAAGAACCGGGCAGCTTATGAAAGGGTGTCTGGTGGCGTCTGCATCTATGTCCTGAACTCTCTTCACAGCGAGTCTGTACCTCTCGACACACCTTTAGAGGCTGTCGCTGTTCGGGTGTGGACGCCACAGGCTGTTACCGTCTGCAGTCTTTACCTTCCACCGGATGGTGATGTCGCGCAGCATGTCCTGGCTGCTCTGATAGCTCAATTGCCTCCACCTTTCCTGTTACTGGGCGACCTTAACGCCCATAACCATCTGTGGGGTGGGTCAGTGGCAACAGGTCGAGGCGCCATCGTTGAGCATTTATTGGCGCAGCTCGATCTCTCGATCTAAAATGATGGTGCCTTCACACACTTCAGTGTGGCGCATGGCACATACTCCGCCATTGACCTTACCATCTGTAGCCCTAGCCTCTTACCATCTGTCCAATGGAGAGTGCATGACGACCTGTGTGGTAGTGACCACTTTCCGATCTTTCTGTCACTGCCACAGCGTCAGTCTTCTGGGAGCCCCAGCAGATGGGCTCTGAATCAGGCTGACTGGGACTTGTTCTCCTCCACTGCCGCTATTGAGCCTCTCTCTAACGACATTGATGCAGTGGTTCAATCGGTCACCACCGGCATTGTTACTGCCGCCAAATCTGCCATTCCCCGTTCTTCTGGGTCCCTTCGGCGGCGGTCTGTGCCTTGGTGGTCGCCTGAGATCGCTGAAGCGATTAAAGCTTGCCGGCGGCGCTCCAGCGTCACAAGCGACATCCCTCAATCGACCACCTTATCGCCTTCAAAAGGCTGCGTGCGCGAGCCCGCTGCATTATCCGCCAACGCAAGCAGGAGTGCTGGGAGCGGTATGTGTCCACCATTGGCCTCCATGTCACTCCATCGCAGGTCTGGGCCAAGATTCGCCGCCTCTATGACTATCGGACCCCTGTCAGTGTTCCTGCACTCTCACTGAATGGAGCAGTTTGTACTGACTCCGACGTCATTGCAAACCGCTTGGCAGAGCACTTTGCTATGAATTCCGCTTCTGCCAACTACCCCTTGGGCTTCCGCTCCATTAAGGAGCGGATAGAACGTCGGAGTCTTTCTTTTCGCACTCACCATCCTGAATTGTACAACGTTCCATTCAGTGAGTGGGAATTTCGAAGTGCCCTCGCCGCTTGTCCTGATACCGCTCCTGGGCCAGATAGCATCCACTCTCAGATGCTGAAACACCTTTCAGTGGACTGCCAGCGATGCCTCCTCGATCTTTACAACCGCATTTGGGTCGAGGGTGAGTTTCCGTCGCAATGGCGGGAAAGTCTTGTTGTCCCCATTCTGAAACCAGGAAAAACCCTTTGGAGGTGGACAGCTACCGTCCCATTAGCCTCACCAACGTCCTTTGCAAGTTGCTTGAACGGATGGTGAGCCGGCGCTTGAATTGGGTACTGGAGTCTCGAGGCCTACTGGCTCCGTCTCAGGGTGGGTTCCGTAAAGGCCGCTCCGCCGCCGACAATCTGGTGAGCCTGGAGTCGGCCATCCGTACTGCCTTTGCCTGCCGTCAGCATCTGGTTGCTGTCTTTTTCGACATGCGGAAGGCGTATGATACGACATGGCGTCATCGCATCCTTTCTACACTTCATGGATGGGGTCTTCGGGGTCCTCTGCCGATCTATATCCGCAATTTTCTGTCGAATCGTACCATCCGCGTGCACGTCGCGGCCTCATGTAGTTCCTCCCAAGTCCAGGAGAACGGTGTGCCACAGGGTTCTGTTCTCAGTGTGTGTCTGTTTTTAATAGCTGTTAACGGGCTCGCTGCGGCCGTGGGAAATTCTGTCTCCACTTCCCTGTATGCTGACAACTTCTGCCTTTACTACAGCTCTATTGGCATTGCAGCTGCTGAACGTCAGCTACAGGGCGCAATCCGCAAGGCACAGTCTTGGGCTGTAGCGCATGGTTTTCAGTTTTCCGCAGCCAAGACCTGCGTTATGCATTTCTGCCGGCGATGCACTGTTCACCCGGAGCCGCGGCTTTATCTTGACGGCGAGCTTCTTAAAGTGGTGGAGTCACATAGGTTTTTGGGGATGGTTTTTGATGCCCGGTTGACTTGGCTGCCTCATATTCGGCAGCTTAAACAGGCGTGTTGGCGGCATCTAAATGCTATGCGATGCCTGAGCCACACCAGGTGGGGCGCCGACCGATTTACTCTCCTACGGCTTTACCTGGCGTTAATCCAGTCCCGTCTGGACTACGGGAGTCTGGCTTATGGCTCAGCATCCCCATCTGCGTTGTGGGTGCTGGACCCAATCCTCCACAGCGGGATACGCCTTGCGACTGGTGCCTTCCGAACCAGCCCTGTGGACAGCATACTTGTAGAGGCAGGTGTCCCTCCACTGCAGTTACGACGCCAACAATTACTGGCTGCTTATGCTGCCCATTTTTTTAGCTTGTCCGGGCATCCAAATTATCGTGTCCTCTTCCCGCAGTCAGTCGTTCATCTGCCAGAATGTCGGCCCCGGTTGGGTTGTCAGATCGCCGTACGTGTCAAACAGCTTCTTTCCTGGCTTGGGTGTTTCCCTGTTCCACCTCCTTTCCGGGCCCCCTCTGCGTACACTCCTGTGGTGTGTGCCTCGCCCTTGCCTTCGGCTCGACTTGGCACAGGGCCCGAAGGACTCAGTCCCTCCGGAGGCCTTCCGACGCCGCTTTTATTCCATCCTGGCCACGTATCAGGGCTCTGGCGTTGTCTACACCGACGGTTCGATGGTTGCTGGTCTAGTCGGTTATGCACTAACTCCAGGGGACCATTCTAAACAACGTTCGTTGCCTGCTGGCTGCAGTGTTTACACTGCTGAGCTGGTCGCCATCTTTCGTGCCCTAGAGTATATCCGCTCCTGCTCAGGTGACTCCTTCGTTATCTGTAGCGATTCCCTGAGCGGTTTACGAGCTCTCGACCAGTGTTTCCCTCGTTCTCGTCTGGTGATGGCTATCCAGGAGTCCGTGCATACTCTCGCCCGTAGCGGCAGGTCTGTGGTCTTTGTTTGGACCCCAGGCCATGTTGGTATACCCGGCAATGAAACTGTTGACCGCCTGGTGAAAGAGGCCACCAGTACGCCATTTCTGGAGATTGGCCTCCTGGCGGCTGATTTGCGGGCAGTCTTACGCCGCAAAGTTCTCTCGTTTTGGGATGCTGAATGGTGCGGTCTGACCACCCCTAACAAACTCCGTGCCGTCAAGGACACGACGACTGTGTGGCGGTCATCTATGCGAGCCAACCGCAGGGAATCAGTCGTCCTTTGTCGGCTCCGCATTGGCCACATCCGACTCACGCACAGTTATTTACTGTGTCGTGAGGATCCCCCTCTTTGTCGTTGTGGGGCGTCCTTGACGGTGGTCCATATTCTGTCGGAGTGCGCCCTTTTAACCGTGCTCGGGCAGACTTTTGCAATGCCTGACACGCTCTCTGCTCTTTTATCAGATGACTCTGCCATGGTGGACTTGGTTTTGTGTTTTATTCGGGCAGGGGGTTTTTATCCTTTAATCTGAGTGGGGTTTTTTTTGTGTTGATTCTGGCTTTTAGCCTCTGATTTTAAACTGAGTTTTTAAAGTGTTCTTGGTGGTTGGTTTTTCCTCTTTTTCTCTACGTTCGGCCAACCACCGTCACACTGTGTGTTTTAATTTGCTATGTATGGTGTCTGTCAGAGTATTTCATGTCCTGTTTCATCTGCTGTCTTTCCTGTTGTTCGTTTTTTATTCTCTTCGGGTGGTTTTAGTTTTTATGGAACAAGGGACCGATGACCATAGTAGTCTGCTCCCTTTAATCCCACAAACCAACCAACCAGAACCTGAACTTTATCTTAATGACGATCTGCTCACTGTAGCGGAGACTTATCGGTTCTTAGGACTGGTTTCCAACATCCGATTGATTTGGCTACTTCACCTTTGTCAGCTTAAGTGGGAGTGTTGTCAGCACCTCAGTGCCCTCCACTGTCTGAGCAACACCAACTGGGGTGCAAATGGCTGTACACTGCTGCAGCTCTACAGAGCCGTTATTCAATCCCTCCTTGACTATGGAAGTCTGGTTTACAGTTCAGTGGCACCCTCAGCGTTGCGTTTACTCAACCCAGTGCACCACTGTGGCGTTCGTAAAACGACGGAAGCTTTTAGAATGAATTCGGTGATCAGTGTCGTGGTTGAGGCTGGAGTCCCTCCATTGCGCTTCCAACATGCACAAATGCTCGACAGTTATGCGGCACACTTTCACAGTTCTCCTGAGCATCCAAATTCCGTCTCCTTTCCCCACCCGCAGCAGTACATCTCCTGCATCGCGGCCCGGTCAGGGCTCACGATTATGTTTTGCGTTTGATCCCTTATCTCTACTTGATATCCTTCCCTCTACTTGATATCCATTCATGTACACCTCCATGGTGTACACCTCATCCAAAGCTTCGTCTGGACCTTTTGCATGGCCCTAAGGACTCAGTTAACCTCGCTACTCTCCACTGTCACTTCTGTTCAGTTCTTGACATGTTGACATGAAACTGTTTACAGTGACGAGTCGATGGCCGATGGTAATGTTGGCTTCTCATATGTCCAGATAATGCCATATTGAACAGCATTCCTTGCATGCTGGCTGCGGTGTTCTCACTGCAGAGGTTGTGGCCATATCTCGTGCACTTCACTACTTCCGTGTCTGCTCTGCTGAGTCATTTCTTCTCTGTTCGGACTTCCTGAGCAGCTTACAAGCTATCGACCAGTGCTACCCTCGCCATCCTTTGGTAGTGATAATCCAGGAGGCCATCTCTGTCCTGGAACTCTCCAGTCATTTAGTGGTGGTTGTGTGGACTCCAGGGCACATTGGAATCCCAGGCAATGTACTTGCCACTCCTGGGGATCGGCATCTCTGAAACTGACCTGCGCTCTGTCTTACGCCGCAAGGCTTTTTGGCTTTCGGAGATGGAGTGGCATAACAGTATACACAACAAACTCAGTGTCATTAAGGAGAGTGCAAATGTGTGGAAGTCTTTCCTGCGGGCTTTTTGCAGGGAATTGATTGTCCTTTGTCGGCTCCGCATTGACCATACGTGGCTCACACATGGTTACCTCCTCCGTCGCGAGGACCCACCTAAGTGTCGCTGTGGCTCCTAAATGACAGTCGTCGTCCTCTTTCTGGACTGCCCAGTTTTAGCCACTCTGCGGCGTAATTTTAACTTTCCCAGCACCCTACCTGTGGTGTTGGGCGACAATGCCTCAACAGCAGTTCTAGTTTTACATTTTATTCGTGAGGGCGGGTTTCATCATTTGGTCTGAGTTTTGGCGCATGTCCTTTGTTCCTCTGTGTTCTCCACCGTAGAGCTTTTAGGGTGGAGGTTTTAATGTGTTGCAGATTGGCTGCTTCTCCTTTTTTATTCTCATGGTCAGCCAGCTATGGTAATCTGCTTTCTTGTTTTTAATCTCTTCTCCCAGTTTCTTGCACCTGTCTGTTGTTTTCTTGTCCTGTTTTGTCTATTGTAGTGTTTGCTGTCCTGTCTTTCTTCTGGTTCTTCCTTTCTCCTGTTATTGTGCCATACGTCTTCTTTGTTTTCTTCTTTCCCCATGGGTAATTGTTCTACTGGGAACAAGGGTCTATTGGCCTCGCAGTTTGGACCCCCCTCCCCATTTTAAACCAGCCATCTAATGTGACAACTGTTTACATTAGATTTATTGTGAGCAGTTGGAAGCGGGCGCATGGGCTTGCACATGTGTACTACCTACTCCCGTTACTGGATACAAAAGAGTGGCTGTTAGCTGAATAAGCAGTAGCAGCACACAGTAAGATGCTCCCCAGAAAAATTTTACTGGCGCACGCAAGCTGCCATAGTCACTAGGAGCAAACCAGGATATCTGCCCCGGGCGGAAATTTCAGCGAAGAATTAATTGCCTAATAGAACAATGAAGTTATTTTAGTCAATTCGCTAAAGGAATTTGGTTTTTATTACTATTTTCCGCTGAGGCAGTCAATGTATTTGAAACAAAGTGTTTAATTCCACACTATTGGCTAGTTTCAACTGTTAGCTGTATTTCAAAAGGGCATGGTTTCATCTCCTAGCACATATGGCATTATGCCATAATAAAGTAGCAAAAATGACATAATATGGTATTGGTACTACAAGAAAATTTACAACTGAATCTGAACATATGAATGGGCACTTTAAGCTGAATTATGCATGTTAGTATGGTTCACGAAATTTCGATGCTCTTGGAGTATCCTCTGATGTCGTGTTTCTTTTATGACATAATGTAAGATCTTTTAATGTTTTACATGTACAAACATACGGGCTTCCTGCGCCATCGTAGCTGTGCAAGCATGGTGACGCCTGTTATCTGGTGCTCTATGGCAACTGCTGAAACAAACCTCTTTCTAACACACCGCAGCAAAATATTGCGAATGATTGATTGAAAAGTGTTACTTTCAAAGTAAATTTCCTTTTTCACAAGGTAAACTACATGTGAGAATGTGCAATGAATTTCTTAACTGGCAGAGCGTTTGACTCTAATTTAAAAATCAATTCTTTGAGAACAATCTTTCAGAAAATTTCGAGCCCAGATGATCAGACATTTATGTAATTATCAGAAATTTTACTGGCACATTCGTGGGATGTATCTTAAAGTGTAGTACGCGCAAAAAAGATCAACATTATACTTGAAAGTTTAGCTTCTCTTGCAGCTTATTAATTGTCAAGACCAATATTATAAATTTTTAGACAAGATAGTTGTATGGAAATAAACAGCAATTAATTTACTTATAATCAATTATTCAAAATGACTGTCACAATTGCATTATTTATTTTGCCGCCAACCGGTTTCAACCCGCAATGGGGTCATCTTCAGGGCAATTACACCATTGGTCGCTCGCTGGAGTCGTCACCGTGCTTTTGCACGGTTGGTAACTATGATAGTTATGAAACACGTTGGCAGGAAAATAAATAATGCAATTGTGACTGTCATTTTGAATAATTGACCAATATTATATGTGAAAGGTTTGCTTTTCTTCTCGCAACACTATGTATATTAATCTAAACCATTAACTTTTTCTGTTTGTGTGTTCGTGCTACTTAGCAGTGGTAATGCTAATGGCTGACTACATCACGTGTCCTGTGCTCTGAATATCCGCTGTATTGGCTGGCAAGATCACGTCACATGAACTATGACTGGCTCACAAAGGCGCATCGCAATCTTGATTTCAGTGTTTCAGAAAGTAACATGCGGTGTTTGGTATAATTTTAAGTTATACTTTCGTAATATGAAAATGTGCAGTGTATGTGGTGCTGCACATCAAAGATCTTTCCAAAATGTTGCTTTTTTTAATTAATTATTTTTTTCCCCTGAGTTTTGTTTACGAAAGGGTTGGGAAATTGTATGCCGCCATATAAAACCATAACCATTCAAAGGATTGATAAGTTTTACTGTTCCATGGAAAAAGTGTATTTTTAACCGAAAATCTGGGAATTTTTTTTCCTTGTCCATGTATATACCCTGAACTGATGGCATTCAAACCATGCAGATGAAGAGCCAACTACACTTTTTTGCCTCACATTTGGCATAGGGTCCAAGACGTCAGAACTTTTTGTATGCTTCATCAAAGTGCGATTTCAAGCTCATCAGCAACAGCTTGCCAATTGTTTTTTCAGATTGTAATTTTTGTGTAGATTATTTTCATCTTCCAATAGCTCTGGTCAGGGATGAGCCACATTATTAAATTTGTAATTCTTTCGTTTGTCCACTTTTTCCATTGCTGCATACAACGACAAAGAACTACAAAACATATGACTATATGTACATGCACAAACATTCAAACAAATGTGAAACAATACTGTTTTCACTCAGGCACCTGGGTGTAATACTGTCATTGAGAGGACGGGGGAGATGAACAAATACATAGATAGATATTGCCCTGCAATGTGAAATATTCTCCACACTTCCAGTGGGCAACTCAGTTTGCCCACAAACAGCAGCTTGAACATCAGCAATGTTGCCCAGCTATATCACAAAACTGCAGTCTATTGCAACAGTGTACAGGGTAATGATATAGTGAACAAATATTATCATAAAAAGTGGTTCATTTAAATGAACTTCATGATCTGCACCTAAAAATGGAGCTGTACTGTACACTGTATTTGAACCAGTTGCAGAGATGAAAAATGGGCTGTAAAATCATTAGACCTAAAAAAAACTCAGTATTTTCCAGATTGACCAACTTCAGAGTTTTTAAATTTTGGTCTGTAAAGTCAGTTTTATTCTTCTTTCTTCTGAGTTTGGCCAGTAATAGGCAACATAAAAATTCAGAATTTTTGAGCTTAATTTTCCCCTCTTCCTAGAACCACCTTGTTCTCCTTCATGGAAATGTAATATATGAATCTCATTTTTACTGGTTTCTCTCTAATTGAATTGATGCTTTTGACTCTGCTTCTGAATTCTTCTGCTTTTGGATCATCACTAGTGTAATACCAGTTTCTTTCACATATCTTTTGACCTCTTCTACCTACTTAGAAGTAAACTATAATGATATGATGTACTTGAAGATCTTTTTGCAGTGGTTTTCAACAATTCTTATTAGGTGTCCATAAAATTTCAACCATTATTTCCACATTGTGCCATTATATTTTTGGTGTACTTGTGAAGATCCTCATTTTTCCTGTTCGTCCAAGTCCCTTCAGTAGTCATTTTGGGTCCCAGAATTTTCCTGAGAATCTTCCTTCATTTCTGTTAAAGTTCTACCAACTGTCCCCTTGTATTTAAAATAATGTCTGACGAATAGAATCCTTCCAGTTTTATAGCTGAATTACA
The DNA here is from genome assembly GCF_023897955.1 of Schistocerca gregaria. NCBI lineage: Eukaryota > Metazoa > Arthropoda > Insecta > Orthoptera > Acrididae > Schistocerca > Schistocerca gregaria. The sequence continues at coordinate 429,831,702 of NC_064922.1, forward strand.
GTTCCTGATTTTGACCTCGTAGGATATCGCTCGTTTATTGTACCTGTTTTGTATTAGTTTGTAAGCGAGGTTTAATTTTTTCTCTCTACCTTTGACTACCTCTTTATCCAGCCCATTTTGTTGGGTCCATCTTCCTAAGTATTGGAATTTATCTGCCCGTTAATCTTCCCATATTTTACCTCTAAGTATTTCTCCCCTCGGTGTCCATCTTACACATATGTCAACGTTCCATACAAGATCCATTCTTTCCTGCAATTACATACAAGAGCTCTAGCTCTCTTTGCATACCCTTCCTGTTTCTGGCTAGAAGGACAAGATCTTCAGTAAAAGCTGAAAACCTGATTTCGATATTGTTTCCTTCCTTTTTTTCCCAAGGTGTGTACTACTTATTCCTTCCTACTTCAGAGTTACTTCACAGGTTTTCGTTATTTTCTCCAGGACTATATTGAAGAGAATTCAGGATAATCCATCTCCTTGCCTCATCTTTATGTAACTTTCAAAATGGTGTCTGTTGGGGGGTTGTTTTATGATATCCCTTGTTTTCCTGTCAGTTCCAAATTCCTCTAAAACTCTAAATAAAGTTTGTCTCTCAACTGAGTCACGTGTTTTTTTGAAGCCAACAAAAATTACTAATGCCTTTAGTGCTATAGAGCAGCACCGAGAACAATGAAAAGTGAAATTGAGTTCTTCACTATTACATTTTGTCTTCACCCTGTCCTGGATTTAGCAGTGAATGTGTAGTTTAATCTCTCTGAGCTGCACCATCAAGTCATCTGTATTTTGTCAACAAACTGCCTAAAGGATGGAATTAATCTAGTGTTTGAAAATTATTGGAGGGAACTTGGCTGTTCAGCCAGCTTGTGAAGATTTCAAAGAAACCTTTTGAGACAATGTTTCCTGGAAGTGTTCTTTCTGAGTAGGCCTACATCCTTTCAAGGACAAAGGCGAGATATTTAGTATATAATGCTTTAGCTCCAGGCATAGTCTATATCAGTTCAGGCAGGCTAGAAAAATATTTTACTTTCAGTCTCAGATGTTATTGAATTTAGCACATGTTAAAATGAAGGACTAAGTAAGGAACATTTTTTGTTTTCTCCAAAAAAATTTCTGCTCAGAGATACAGCCCTCCAAAGATGGCACTGTGCATACCATTTTGAAGTTGCAAATTTTGGAAAAAAATTTAAAATACTGTATCTCTAGAACAGTTCTAGATTTTCCTTTTTTATTTGAAGGATAATTGCTTTATGATTATTAAGAAATCCTCCATTTGGATTTATCTGTCAAAGTTTTTTTACTATTGCACTGGACTTTCCCATACATCAAACCTGTTTAATTACCGCTTTATCACATAACAGGCTCATAAAAATCAAAACCTTGCCTTACATAACATAATTTTGCTTTTGAAAGATGAGTAAGAGACTCATGTTTTAAGCAATTTAAATGGTTCCAAAATGTATGTCAAAGATCCAAAGACTTAAAGGCTTCAATTTATACAACCTCTGTGCACTCTGTTTTGTACTGAAATTAGCGAGCCAGTGAACTAAAAATGTGTTCCACTGCTTCAGTATCTTCCTTTGATATTGAATGATGCCTTCCTGTTGAACCAGTAGGAACTGGAGCTCTTACAATCTTCGAAACATTGTGAAGAGTTAGTGAGCACTGATGCTGTTGTTGCTGTCCTTCAGCTGGAAACCTATATCCTGCAGCAAGTCCATGTCGTGGCAATGAAATTTCTTCTTCCTTGCTCTTGAAAGTGCATGCAGTATGAGTTCGCCCATCACTTTGAGTCCAAAAATGTCTTCTGAATTCCTTTCACTGCATTAGTTTGTTTGGACCATTTTCCTTTTTTTCTACTCACAGAATTCTTCGCTTTCTTCTTTAGACAAAAGAATGTGGGCTGTGGAGGTGTAAGATTCCACGACTCGCAAAAACCTCCTCAGGATTCTGAATCGCAGATGTATTTGGTCTGGAAAGATCATGTTTTGCAGCATGGTGCTTCAGCTGGCCTCCTACACCATCACAAGGCCCCTTCCTGTGACCAGTAGCATTGTATACCCAGTCAGTTGGCACAAACAATTTACTCAATTCAAACAGCTGGTAACGATTTTTAAAATGATTAGGAGCACCATAGGAAATAATGATCATCTTCTCTGCTCCTGTTTGCAGTTAAAGAATTTTGCACATGTGCTGAGTCATGTCCTGTGTCATCACTTATAACTGCAACGCTTGTGGTCTTGTTTTGAAAATACGTTACTTGTGTGAAAATTGAAACCTGGTCATTACTCCAATGATACCACTGTGCTTCTTGTGAGATGGTTACAGACCAGTTCTGAGCAAAGTCACAGTGAAGCATTAAACATAGTTCTTTAGCCTCTACGCACCCTTTCACTTCTGCAATGTGTTGTTGTTGCAGTTTCTTCAGATGCTGATGTGTCACTGCTTTCACTGACCATTTACCAAGTTCATGAATGAAACTGTTCAAGGTAACAGTTTTCTTAATCAGTTTATTTTCCTCCTGTGTCGCGTATGTAATTTCTGCAGAGTTACCTGCTGCGTCTTCCAGGCCAAGTAGCTGTCAAGACAGGTTTCCCTTTCCAGGGAAGTTTTTGAAACAAACAAGTCTCTCGCTATACGTCACAGACTACTAATGAGTTCACATGCCCAACCGAGGTATTGTACATCATGTGCTCCAGTAAGTTCTTCAAATTATCACAAGAAATTATCCGAAAATTACCTTGAGCAATTAAACAGAGAATAGACTCATGGAGATAACATCTTGGACCTACTGATAACAAACAGACACGAACTTTTCGACTCTGTAAGTGCAGAACAGGGAATCAGTGATCATAAGGCTGTTGCAGCATTCATGAATATGGAAGTTGATAGGAATATAAAAAAGGGAGGAAGGTTTATCTGTTTAGCTAGAGTAATAGAATACAGATTTCAGACTACCTAACAGCTCAAAACGAAAATTTGTGTTCCAACACTGACAATGTTGAGTGTTTATGGAAAAAGTGTAAGGCAATTGTGAAATGCGTTTTAGACAGGTACCTGCCAAGTAAAACTGAGGGACGGGAAAAACCCACTGTGGTTCAACAACAAAGTTAGGAAACTACTGCAGAAGCAAAGAGAGCTTCACTCCAAGTTTAAACGCAGCCAAAACCTCTCAGACAAACAGAACCTAAATGATGTCAAAGTTAGCGTAAGGAGAGCTATGCGTGAAGTGTTCAGTGAATTCGAAAGAAAAATTCTATGTACAGACTTGCAGAAAATCCTAGGAAGTTCTGGTCTTACATTAAATCAGTAAGTGGCTTGAAAAAGCATATCCAGACACTCCGGGATAATGATGGCATTGAAACAGAGGATGACACGCGTAAAGCTGAAATACTGAACACCTTTTTCCAAAGCTTTTTCTCAGAGGAAGACCGCACTGCAGTTCCTTCTCTAAATCCTTGCACAAACGAACAAATGGTTGACATCGAAATAAGTGTCCAACGAATAGAAAAGCAACTGGAATCACTCAACAGAGGAAAGTCCACTAGACCTGATGGAATACCAATTCGATTCTACACAGAGTACGTGAAAGAACTTGCCCCCCTTCTAACAGGCGTGTACCGCAAGTCTCTAGAGGAACGGAAGGTTCCAAATGATTGGAAAAGAGCACAGGTAGTCCCAGTCTTGAAGAAGGGTTGTCGAGCAAATGCGCAAAACTATAGACCTATGTCTCTGACGTCGATCTGTTGTAGAATTTTAGAACATGTTTTTTGCTCAAGTATCATGTTGTTTTTGGAAACCCAGAATCTACTCTGTAGGAATCAACATGGATTCTGGAAACAGCGATCATGTGAGACCCAACTCACTTTATTTGTTATTAGATACAGGCTCCCAGCTAGATGCTATTTTCCTTGACTTTCGGAAGGCATTCGATACAGTTCCGCACTGTCGCCTGATAAACAAAGTAAGAGCCTACAGAATATCAGACCAGCTGTGTGGCTGGATTGAAGAGTTTTTAGCAAACAGAACACAGCATGTTGTTATCAATGGAGAGACGTCTACAGACGTTAAAGTAACCTCTGGTGTGCCACAGGGGAGTCTTATGGGACCATTGCTTTTCACAATAAATATAAATGACGTAGTAGATAGTATCAGAAGTTCCATGCGGCTTTTCGCGGGTGATGCTGTAGTTTACAGAGAAGTTGCAGCATTAGAAAATTGTAGCGAAATGCAAGAAGATCTGCAGCGGATAGGCACTTGGTGCAGGGAGTGGCAACTGACCCTTAACCTAGGCAAATGTAATGTACTGCGAATACATAGAAAGAAGGATCCTTTATTGTATGATTATATGATAGCGGAACAAACACTGGTAGCAGTTACTTTCATAAAATATCTGGGAGTATGCGTGCGGAATGATTGAAGTGGAGTGATCATATAAAATTACTTGTTGGTAAGGCGGGTACCAGGTTGAGAGTCATTGGGAGGGTCCTTAGAAAATGTAGTCCATCAACAAAGGAGGTGGCTTACAAAACACTTGTTCCGCCTACACTTGACTGTTGCTCATTAGTGTGGGATCCGTACCAGATCGGGTTGACGGAGGAGATAGAGAAGATCCAAAGAAGAGCAGTGCGTTTCATCACAGGGTTATTTGGTAAGCGTGATAGCGTTACGGAGATGTTTAGCAAACTCAAGTGGCAGACTCTGCAAGAGAGGTGCTCTGCATCGCGGTGTAGCTTGCTCGCCAGGTTTTGAGAGGGTGCGTTTCTGGATGAGGTATCGAATGTATTGCTTCCCCCTACTTATACCTCCCAAGGAGATCACAAATGTAAAATTAGAGAGATTCGAGCGCGCACGGAGGCTTTCAGACAGTCGTTCTTCCCGCAAACCATACGCGACTGGAACGGAAAAGGGAGGTAATGACAGTGGCACGTAAAGTGCCCTCCGCCACACACCGTTGGGTAGCTTGCAGAGTATAAATGTAGCTGTAGAAAGTTCAAAATTCGTGTAGTGCACATAGAAAAGATATCTCTAGGTGGGTGTGGAACTACCCACTTAGGTCGTAGTGCATAAAATTTTGATCTTCCAATATGTGAAGTTGTATAGGTGCTTTTATAAATTGCAAAAGTTTCTTTAATACTGCGAGTCATGTACCCCTTCACTTTCACATCTTCTTTACCTTCAACTGTTACAGCTATAGTGTGTTTTTTGGTGGCACTCTGCCAAGAACAGTCCCATTTATCTTCTAGATAAAATGACTGCACTATTTGAACTTCAGCTGCTTCTACAGGGTGGCCATATTAGGGATCTGGTCTTCCAAAGACTTCTGTTTACAGCCCTCACATTTCTTGACTTGTTTACTATGTACTTTGATACTGATGGAATGTGGTTCAAAATTGTTTTCTGTGAAAATGTCTCTGGAATAATAGTTAAAACTTACACCTTTTCACCATAGGATGCACAATATTCAACAGCTGAATTGATATTTGCGAAAAATTCCAGGCAAGAGGTACAAGAGTGCTTTGGTTCATTTTCTTCTGGAGATGGAATTTCTGCTTTGAAGAGTGTGGTCAGTTTTTGCTGAAGTGTATTCATCCATAGCTTTAGTAATTTCTCTGTGATTTCTTGATGCGTAGAGCTTAATGACACTACTTCACTTGCCACGGTTTCTCAACTGGACCAACACCTACCTCTGTAGTTGACTGATTCAGGGCATTTAAGTCTTCCTCAATTGATGCAAAATTTGTGTCGTCTGCACCATGGAATGCTTCACCTTGTTCAGATACTATCATTGTTATTATTCTGTCAAAACATTTAGAACACACAAAGTCATCACTGGAAACATCTTCACTTTGGAACAGTCTTCAAATGAGAACACTTATCCCCAACATGAACAAAGTCTGAGTTTTTTTAATCACGCTTTTGCATATTTGCAAATAGTCAGCACACTTCACTCTTCTGTGGCCCCGGTCAGAAGAAATTTCAAACAATTCAAACAATCCTTTTCACAAAACACACTGTAACTGTGTCAAGTGGCAAATTTGACACGAAAACACAGAACTCACTGGATGGTCTCAGATTTCTTAGAAGCCTCTTTAGTAAACATAGTAGCACTGAACAACTAAAATACAGAAACCTGCACTGAACAACCACAACAGAGAAACTAACAAGAAACTACAACAAGAAGTGCCTGCAACAATGAAAGTGAAAAGAAATAACTGCAACAAAGAAAGTGATAAGAAATAAGAAGAAATAACTGCAACAAAGACAAGAGAAATAAACATTGTAACAAAGAAATTAGTAAGAAACAACTTCAGTGAAGACATACATTACCCTGGAAAGTTAAAAAAAATGATTTTTTAAAATAAAACCTGTCCAACTTAAAAGTGGAAGCTCTCCTTTACAGAGAATATAGTATTACACAGTACTAATATGCAGAAAAAAATCTAACTTTTCTGGATTGACATTTCTGAAAAAAAATTCTGTAAATTATTTCAAAAAATTCAAAAGGCGTCAGTACAAGAACTTTGGCAGTTATTTCCAAATAGAGAATACCTTGTAAGCATAAAGCAATTATCTTTCAAATAAAAAACTCCAACAAAATATCTAGAACTGTTACAGAGGTACAGCATTTTTAAAAAAAATTCCGAAATTCACATATTCAAAATGGTGTTTGCAGTGTCATCTTTGGAGGCGTGTGTCTCGGGAGAGGAAATTTTTTTGGAGAAAACAAAAGAAATACATGTTTCTTACTTACTCATGAATTTTAACATACGCTAAATTCAGTAACATCAGAGACTATGAAGTAACCCCCTGCCTGAAGTAATGCGGATTATGCCTCCATATTTTAAAAAGCAGTTTGTGGATAATTTTGCAGGAACACATTTCTCTCTCTGAAATTGTGAATACGGCTTCAATGAAACAGCTTCAAAATGTCGTTAAATACTGGTCCAGTTTTAAACAAATGATTGACTACAAATCTACAGTGTTTCTTCATTGGTAAAGCAACTGCTGGTGATATTTACTGAGTTAAATGAAATTTTGAATAATGCCCAGCTTTTTCGTTCAAAGCTATTATTAATCAGTACAATAGGACATACCCTCTGCCATACACATCACGGTGGTTTGCAGAGTATAGATGTAGATGATACGTTATGATGGACCCAATGTTAACAAAACTGTGAATCATCATATGAATGAGTCCCTGTTAGGGAAAAAAAAAATTGATTGATTTCGGCATGTGCAACACACACATCATCCATAATGCATTCCAAAAATAATTACAAGACTTTGGTCACAATGATTTGGACATCTTGTTTCTCTGTAACTTTTTTGGTGGCCAAACATCTCATTTGGAAGATATGGAAAAAAATGTAATAATTTATTTCAGCCAACTAGCCATACAAGTTCAAAGTACATGTTGCGATTTGCATATCCACTTATTGACCTTGTCCTTTTCGTACAGAGTTCTGTATGGTAATGTTTACATATTTGATGACACAATTTACACTCGCACATTTCATTTGGTTTATGATATGAAATGTTATTGCAAGAAAGGTGGTGGAAACCACAGACTGCCACTCTAGTAAACACATGTCTAGTCTTGGAAGTTTTCCTTTTTCCATGTTCGGTCAATCAGGGCACCTGTAGCGTAAACTTCTGTGGTTATGTCTTATCTTTTTTCCTTCAGTGTTTGTAGTAGATTTTTCCGATGCATCAGGTTTGTCCACAGGTGCTCAGTGATGAACAATTCCCTCACTAGGAGGTATACAAATCTAGATTGCATTGTTTTAGACACTCCAGTTGCTTTCTTTGAGTAGGTCATCTTTACTCTTCATAATGTCGCTAGGCTTTTCACTGTGAGATGTTGTCTGATGGTTTCTATGGTGTACAGCAGTATTGGTGAGATTTTGGCTCTGAATAATGGAATTGCTGTTTCTGGGCTGAGGCGTCGAATGTGAATTATTTCACGGATAGTCATTATTGCTTGCATTAGTTTCTCTGTCACGTGTTCTGTGAAACATTTTGCACTTGTGTTGGACCTCACTTACTTCAAGTCTGGTACAATTTTCAGATTTCCCTCCCTTATGAAGATCTCAGCTGATACAGATTCTCTTCCACCATTTGTGAGCACAATCATTTCTGTTTTTGCCACATTTATTTTGAAGCCGCATTCAGTGCAACAATCTTCCATGTTGTTTATTGCTTAGTGTAGTTTTACAATGTCCTTTGAGTCTATTACAGTATTGTCTCCGTATGTGTATGATGTTACATCCTCCCTTTGGGTATTCTTACATCTTCTTCTGCTGCAAGAATAAGTAACAGAGGACTTAATGGCTCTCCCTTTAATATAGCACTTTTATTGTCGGTTGTATGCACTGTTATGGAATGGAGGCTGTTTCTAAGCACTTATTGTAGTTTTTTGTGCAGATTGGCTTTTGTACTTGGGCTGCATTTTTTGAATATTCACTGACCTCTTTTGTGGCCAATGGGACCCATTCTGTAGTTGTATGTGGCAATAACTCCTGTTTGTCCTCTTGTCTTTCTTTTAGTCCTTCCTCATTCAGTATGTCGTCGAAGTGCGTCTCTCATTCTTTCATATTAATTTAATGTGTTTTGCGTGATTTTCTGGGGCTTAGGGCAGTATATGGGTCTCATGTGGCTTCCACCACTAGTTTCTTTCCTTCTCTTTCCCAGAATGTTCTCTTCTTTTCGTTTAGAATTGTCTTATATTGATTTTCGACGTAAGTCTTAGGAGAGCTCTTCTTTTGCATTTCAGTTTGTTTTATGCTATTTGATTTTGCTTCCACTTTCCTGGTGCCTGTTGTTCTCGAAAGTGCCTGTAACTTCTTTCTTTATGCTTTTTGCCATTTTCCTTAGATACTTATTTCCAGAGGAATATCCTTCTGAATAGTTTTGTATATCCATTCTGCAATTTGTCTCCTGCTATAAATAGTTGTTTATTATTTTTAATCTGAGTGAAAAGATCGTTTACTTCACCTGTTATGTCAGTGGCTGTTTTGTTCAGTTGGAAGTATGCTGATGTTATTGTAATGTTTTTCATTTCTGTCAGATGTATGTTCCTGTTTGGAAGTTCTGGTTATTGGTGTTAATTTGTGAGGACTGGTGTTCTTCTTGTGGGTCTTTCACTGTTGCCATGTTTTGCTTGATGCTGTAAAATTCTGGGTGTTGCCAGTTTCGATTAAAAATGTTTCTGTTAGAATTGCTATGTTCATAGGAGCATCTTTAAGGTTCCTACTACTTCTATTTATTTATTTATTTTATTTATTTATTTTTTTGTCTTATTGTAGCGACACCTAACTGTTTTCATGGGGGATGGGAATTCAGTTTCATTCGCCAGTTCTAAATTGGGAAAGGGTATTCTTACTTAAAGGACTTTCTATTATTTTCATTTGTCAGTTCTTTACATTTCATGTTTTCTTTGAGTCCCTTCTTGTTGAGAAATTGTTTTATCACCTGTTAAGTATTCATATACTTAGAAAAATATTAGTCCTGTTTCCATTATACCTATCAAATGTTTCAATGAAAATTTTAAAAATCCCTTCCTTGCACCTCATCCAGTCAGCACTGAGCAAGCTTCTTCTCTCATTACATTGACACTCAGTCTCCTCAAGGTCATATGAGAAAGGAATATGCTGGGGAAAATGAGTTTTCTGTTGACAACCCAGTGATGCCACTATTCTTTTAAGACATACAGTTTCAGTTGGATGGAATAATTTACCGTACTTTGGGGTGTGTGTGTGTGTGTGTGTGTGTGTGTGTGTGTGTGTGTGTGTGTGAGAGAGAGAGAGAGAGAGAGAGATTATCATCATGTTTGAAAGACAAATTACCTATGTGGATTTTATGTGTTGGAAATGCAAGTAGATTCTTCAAACAAGGTGTCGGCTGGTTTATTTTATGGTTAGTGTTGCTTTTTAAAGCAATTGTTGGGACTGTTGCAGTAGTAGTCCAGAATTTGAAAATAAATTTTCATGTCGAGTAATTTTGAAAAGTGTGGAAGATAGATTCTTGTTGTTACTTTTCCAGAATATGTTTGTGATCATTGTGGAAGAGTATTCTACAATAAGACACGCCTCCGTTCACATGTGATGGTACATCAAGATCCAAGTGAACGTGAAGTGATCTATTGCCCTTACAACAATTGTGGCAGGTAAGTAGCTTCACAGATTTCTCTCACTGCAGAAAGCAATATTGTAATTTAGGATTGAAATTACATAACTATTTATTCATACAAATCTGGGGAATAGTAATTATATGCCATCTGTCCAAAAAGTTCCAAGGCTTATTTCATTCCTGGTGTATAAATGACTTCTAGAGCAGTGAACTTAACACCTCGCAGACAAGTGTTCATTCTCAAAAATATTTTGAAGAAGAGAAATATGTTTGTGAAGTTTATCCTGCATATCATGAATCTCACAAAACTATCCTGCCACAATTAATTGAAATGGAAAAAGTGGAAAATTCTTTTTTCAAAAAAATCATCACAGGCAATGAGATTTGGAGATAAGTAAATAACTATCTGCAGTTTTTCCCTGATAGTCATTAGGTTGGCTGTATGGTTTTGTGCACTAACCAGGTGCTAAATGGCACCGTCTTCTTCACCTGTGGTACACCGCAGTGTTATTAACTCAATCTGCACTGTGATGTAAAGATGGCCACACCACTGTCTGTTTGCACCATAGACAAACATTGTTCCATAATCAGTTTTTTGTCGTCTGGAAGTGTCCCAGGAGCAGCAAGTCATAGAAAACTTTCAGTTCAGTACAGTAGAGAGACAATATTTTGCCACAGAGAAGTGTTTGCCTATGGACTTAATAGATGAAAGTGATCAAATGAGTGCGAAGAATACGAAGAGCAATATGTTCAGCTATGGCAAAAATTGATGCCAATATTCAACAAGTCTCTGTATTGAGTGTGAATAACACGAGTGGTTGGTGGTGATTTGGGAAACCACATGCAGGTTAGTCATGTTTCTGCATATGAAATCGTGCATAACAGGCTCAACTTTCACAAAGTCTATGGGAGATGGGTTCCAAAACAGACGAAGTGCACAGACATAACCATGTGAAAATAGGTCAGCACCTACTGGACTGTCATGCTAACAAAGGTGAAACATTTCTGACACACGAATTCATTACTTTGAATGAGAGAGTGAATGCCAGGGCATGGAATGGAAGCACCTTGCATCTCCAGTCAGAAAGAAATTCAAGAGACTGTCATCTGCAGGAAAAGTTATGCTTGAAGATTTTGGGACTCAGGGTGACCAATCCTGGAACATTACCTGGAAAAGAGGTTAACAGTAAATGTTACAGTGATACGCTGCTAAACAAACTGAAGCATGCAATTCACAATAAACTAAAGATCGATTATTGGAAGGTCCACATACTGCTGCCCACTCTGATCAAACTCTTCCTGTTCCAAGGTGTGGGAGCAATTTGCTTACTATCTCAGTCTCACCCAATCAGATTTTCATCTGTTTGGTCCACTTAAAAATGCTTTGAGGCCATTGATTCAACTCTGTGTTTCATGCTCCAATGTATTTTCCCTGCGTGTCGAGGCCATTTGTTTACGTACGACTTGAGACAGAACAGGCCAAGGAACAGGCATAACCCATAACTGCATGTTTTTTCTGTTCGCAGTTTGAGCACAGTTTATGTCTATATTTCTCCTCCTAATTCGCTTTTCTAGTGAACACCACTTTTTCAGAGGGTATCAGATAGGTTCGCAGTGGTTTACCAAGTACATTGAAAAGCAGAGTGACTGTGTTGAATACTGATATCAATAAAATTGTTTTCTCTTGTAATAAATTATAAAACATGACAAAATGATGGGAGTGGTTCCCCAAGATCGAAGAAAGTGCGAATGAGATGCATGAGTGAACAACATACCAAAGAAAGTCTTTCCTGGCAGTTTTACGTGATAGTATGAACATTTCATACATTCTAAACAGTTGGAGAAAGACTATGCAGGGCACCTGAAATGTATATTTTATTAATCCAGTCTCAAAACTTTCTAGACTAACAGGGTGATTCTTAAATAGTTTATTTGTAACCACAATGTGTGTGTGTGTGTGTGTGTGTGTGTGTGTGTGTGTGTGTGTGTGTGTGTGTATGTGTGTGTGTGTGTGTGTGTGTGTGTGTTCAAGTTGATTAGAAAGTGGACACAATAGTGAATTGTGACGTCCAATTTGTGCCTATTCCCTCCCTCCCCCCCCCCCCTCTCCCCCTGCCCCGTCTGTTACAATACTGACATTCTGGTATGTATGGATGAAGAACTTAAGGAAGACTCTGTTTATTGGACTGACTAATTTGGATTAAATTTTGGGGTATTTAACTTATTTAAAAAAAAATATTTTTGTTGTAGTTGACACGAATGAGGTTTCCTTTATGTGGAACTGATTATATAACTACAAAGTACAATTCTGAAGCTTTGATGTTATGTTGGTTTTTCCATATAATTGAACAATTTTTTTTTTTTTTTTTTTTAATCTTTGAGTGAATTGATTATCTGCTAAGAAACTCCTTCATTACTGTCTAACTTCTTCATAAAAATTAATTTATTGTTTTAATAAAAACATTTTACAATTTAAATTGCACAGGTACTATTTTGAAAAGAAGAACCTGGACCACCATATCCACGCATGTCATGATAAGAAGAATTATCCGTGCTTGCATCCTGGCTGTGGAAGACAACTAAGTAGTCAGGTATACTGTACAAATGGATTCATTTGGTTCCTTATACCTATCAATCAGATACTGGGTGATGTGATGGACGGTACAACATAAAGCAGCCTTAAGAAGGAAGCAATGGATCGCAGAAAATGGAGAGGCATAGGATCTGCTAATATAGCAGAAAACTGATGATGATGACGATGATGATGACGATGATGATGATGACGATGACCTATCAATCATCCTCTATATTAACATGAACTTGATGTTCAGAGTACTTCGGTGTATGATACATATATCATTAGTCCTATGGTTCTCCACTGGAAAAATTCTTAAAAATAATAGCTGCTTTTAATTCTGACTGCTGCTGTTGTTACTGAATACTTTTAAATACTACCACGTACTCAGAAGACACTAATTATTTGTATTATCACTGTGTTTGCAGATTCATAAATTTCATCAATGCAAATTTTACAGGTTTTTACATTCAAAGAATTCCTTCAATGTGAATAAAAATGTCACTTTCCAAGCCATTTCAAATTAAATAAATTATCTGGGCAATCCCCCATTTTGTGTGTGAAGCAGCAAAATTAAGAACAGTCCATAGGTAGATGGAAATTATACCTACATTGGAAGGCAAATTTATTGGTAATCAGCAGCTGTAGCTTGCTGCAGGTCCACATGTCATTGCAGAATGCAAAGAGTCAGTACTACATTCAATGCTGCTCATAGCTATCAAGTCGTCCTTAACTTTCTCCAGCATCCAGAACCTGTTCCACTGCTCTAATACGTATGTACTGGTCTCTGTTAAAATTATTACATTCTAATGATGTGTGTTCCACGTACTTCACTAAAATTATTACATTCTAATGATGTGTGTTCCACGTACTTCACAAGTACGAGGAGGCCCATAAGTAGTAAATCCCAAGTTGAGATGCCATAATATTTAGTAACCATGCAGTTTTGACTGGATATACTTGTGACATGGAGGAGAAATCTTGTATTGCGGTCTGCTGAAGTTGTGTGTTATTGAAAGTTACATGTTCTGAAATGGTGACTAGCATGTTTTCCCTGGAATTATATATCCAGTGTGCGTGGCTGTACTCTGCAACCAGCAACATGCAGGAAGTTCATCTCCCTGTCTTGAGCACATACTGGATGCTCCAAAGCTGAACACTATGTTCTAACGTCATGCTATTTATTAATTGTCTAAATTTTGATAACGCAAGGAGAAATAAAATTAAGAAAATGAAATGGCCTTCATTAATTTTCATCTTCACTAACTTTTTTGCTTATTAAGGTTGTTATCTACAGTATCATTACTTTGAATAACTGTTAATATCCGAATAGCACAGATATTAAATTTATCTTTGTTGTTGCAAGTATTTTGCTGTTTTGCCTAGTATGTTGTGATTTCTGAGGTTGTGGTTACGGTACGGCCTGAGAACACAGCTGCTCCCTGTTCCAAAAACATAGCAAGATTTCGCTTCTATACTGATGTGAGAATGTGACATTCTCTTGTTGCCAAACATGTTGTCTGCCCACTGCTATCTTGTTGCCTGTGTGGAACCAGCAGCTGGCACATCCTTTTTCATTCCCAACATAACCTCAAAAGTGAACATCAAAAATATTACAAGACCAAACACATTAAATATGCCACTGGCCTCTATCTAGACATTCACTGTCTTCTGCAGAAACATCTACTTTTGTTGAGTAATTGTCCAATTTTAAAGTCAGTTCAATTCCAGCTACAAATGGGTTCAGGCTAATTCAAGTATAAATGTCGCAGAAGTTAATGGAAAGCCAAAGTATGCGGTATAGATTCCCATTGTTGGCAGGACTACAAAATTTTCTGTACACACACACCACTCCCGTCCCTGCACTCATAATGGTTTTCAGCCAAGCTGGTGTCACTGTTCTCCCTGAAATCCTTCCATAGTGCTGTGAATGATCAACTGCGAAACACGGGCTGCAATATCTTCTAGGATGCAGGTCATATATAACATCATCAATCAATACATAAAAAAAAGATTGCAATTATGATTCAGTCCAGTTCATGAACTTTCGCTCATCCCATGTTCTAGTGACGTCTGTTGGTGCTGCCTCCGTGACAGGTGCTGCCACTGTAATTTATTTTTGTGATAGACTGGATTAATTTTCTTTCTTGTTTCACTGAATGTCACCATTATCTTCTAAAGCTGGTAACGTTTTTATCCGGTATTCTAATAGGTGAACAACAACTTAAATTCTCATTTGCAAACTCGCTTGGTAAATTGCCACAGCAGACTCTCATAACCAAATAAAATGCTGATGTGGTGGTGGTCTTCTTACGGTAGCATTTTTGCCCTTGAGTGTTAACTTTAGTTAAATAGCTCCATAAATGTTTATGATATCATACTAGTACATTTATGAAAATTTCTATTTCAAACCAGTTCAAATGCAGAAAGAGTTTATAAGATGATGGAACTCAATTCTATTCCCTCCTGTATGTCACAAAATTGTCAAATTTTAAGCCAAGCAATAAATTATTGTAGTGGGTAGTTAATACTATCTTGTGCTAGTGCTGTCCAAGTAAAAAATGTCGCATGAGAACACGAGCGAGGTTGATACTGTATCGAGTGCTTTGGTGTATTGGGATGTTTCAAGCCTGATAGAATGTATCATTTGCCCATCCCTGTCCTTTCAAATTCTTCAAAATAAATCTGCACATGACGCCAGTTCTCAAAGATTCATCCATCAATATAAGATAACTCCCATATTAACAATGTTCAACTCGGCAACAGTAGCTTAATCTGTGAATACAAGACAACCCCCACATTTCTCAAATGATGAATTTGGGAAAAAGCATTATATAATCGTGTGATAATCGTGTAAATACAATACATTACTAGATTACTACTTATATATGGAAACAGGGAAACATACCTTCTCACATAAACAAAAACTGAATTTTTATGAAATATACTTGAATATTTTGTGCTTAGTTTTTTGACCACAATCATTCTACTCACTTACAAAGAGGTAACAATCTGTTGAGGAAGGCGTGACAGTTGTATTATTAAGAATGACTAATGAAGGAGTATCTAGAACATATGTTCACATTGTAAACAGATCTCTTTTGTTATCATTAAAAGTTACAGTTGTCTGCAGTGTATCATAAAAATATGTCCATTTTGAAATTTTTTTTACCAAACCCTGTTTTGGTTTTGCTTCTTGAAGTGGCTTTTAAAGGAATTTCTACTGCAGTAGCAGGACACAAGTTGACCTTGTAATTGATATTGTGGAATGTAACACATCAAAAAAAAGTTTTGCATCACCCTGGTTTCCAGAACTCCTGAAGACAGACGTTGACTGTGGATATTGTATCGCAGACACAGTTACTAAACCTGCCAAAAGATGTAATCAACCATGCCTATTAGAGGAAGGGTGTCCGAAAGCGGATCAACCCGTCAGTCCACAGCTCATGTTGTCTGTAGTTCAACCATGCCTAGGCAGTCAATACCACTGTTCGATCTTGTCCACAGTGTTACTTTGTGTCAGGAAGGGCTCTCAACAAGGGAAGTGTCCAGGTGTCTTGGAGTGAACCAAAGCAATGTTGTTTGGACATGGAGGAGATACAGATCAACAGGAACCGTTGATGACAAGCCTCGCTCAGGCCGCCCAAGGGCTACTACTGCAGGGGATGACTTCTACCTACGGATTATGACTTGGAAGAACCCTGACAGCAAATCCACCATGTTCAGTAATGCTTTTGTGCAGCCACAGGACATTGTGTTATGACTCAAACTGTGCACAATAGGTTGCAATATGCACAACTTCACTCCCGACGTCCATGACAAGGTTCAGCTTTGCAACCACAACACCATACAGCATGGTACAGATGGGCCCATCAACATGCCGAATGGACCGCTCAGGATTGGCATCACGTTCTCATCACCGATGAGTGTTGCATATTCCTTCAACCAGACAAACGTTGGAGACATACTTGAACGCAACCCAATCAGGCTGAAAACCTTAGACACACTGTCCAGTGAGGGTAGCAAGGTGGAGGTTCCCTGCTGTTTTGAGGTGGCATTATGTGGGGCTGACGTACTCCACTGGTGGTCATGGAAGATGCCGAAACCGCTGTACAATTCTTGAATGCTATCCTCCGACTGATAGTGCAACCATATCGGCAGCATATTGGCAAGGCTTTCGTCTCCATGGACAACAGTTTGCGCCCCCATAGTGCACATCTTGTGAATGACTTCCTTCAGGATAACATCGCTTGACTAGAGTGGCCGGCATGTTCTACAGACATGAACCCTTTCGAACATGCCTGAGATAGATTGAAAAGGACTGTTATGGACGACGTGACCCACCAACCACTTTGATGGATCTACACCGAATTGCCATTGAGGAGTGGGACAATCTGGACCAACAGTGCCTTGATGAACTTGTGGATAGTATGCCGCAACGAATACAAGCATGCATCAATGCAAGTAGACATGCTAATCAATGCAAGTAGACATGCTACTGGGTATTAGAGGTACCGGTGTGTACAGCAGTCTGGACCACCACCTCTGAAGGTCTCACTGTATGGTGGTACAACATGCAATGTGTGGTTTTCATGAGCAGTAAAAAGGGCAGAAATGATGTTTACGTTGATCTCTATTCCAGTTTTTTGTACATGTTCTGGAACACTCTGAACTGAGGTGAATTGAAACTTTTTTTGATGTGTATATTTTTATTAATAAGAACTTAACAGCCATGGCAAGATTTTTTTCACTAATTTTGTAATAAACCACCAATTACTCGAATATTTAGTGCAAACTATTTACTGAAAATGTAGTTTCAGTATTATTTTGTGTCTCCGATACACAATTGAAATTTTACCCCTGTATCATTGTTGAGCTTCAGATCCCTAGTCACTGTCTGACTGAGAATCACAATTGTGAAAGAATTTACAGGGTCATTATCAATGACCGAATCTTCGCGTTTGTCATTCATAGCATCACTGGTATCGTCTAATTCCCACTCTGAACCACACAGAATGAAATGAATTACAAACACATTGGCTGCCCCATTGTCCCTGGTGAATCTGTACCTCTCGCATATATTCGGAAACATAGTAATCAAAATCTGAGCAATTTCTACCAGCATTTGTATATATGCCTCATTCAGTTGCTGTCTGTTTCAGTAGGGAGGAAATAATGCTAATGTAACCCATTTTGGAAACAAATACCATAACAAAGAATGAATATCAGTTAATTACTTCTAACTATGTCGTGTTTCGTAAATAAGCGCAACTTAATTGCAGATTATTGGAACCATGTCATAAAGTGGGAGCAAATGAGGCAGTAGGTCAGAGTATGTAATGTGTCACAGATGATGGGCATATTACGTGAACATAACATCTCAGCACTAGTTTATAGGCTGTATTTAATTCATTGTGAAGTGGAACAGGCATAACAGTGTAATTGAAATATATTTATGTCATGCGTATCAACTTTGAATTTTGAAATTACACGTACACATTCCTGGGAACAAAGCATCAAGGAAGGATGACAATAGGCAAAATTTATTCAACATTAACAGTACATGTCTACTACTGCCAAAGATACTCAGTTCATTAGGAGTCATCAGGATTTCTTGATGTTTTTCAACCACAATGACAATATGCCTCTGCTATCTGCTGATAATTGTGAGAACAAAATTGTAACTACTGTTTCAACCACAAAACATCACTACTGAGGTGCTGCAGCCATTTGACTTTATATGGATGGGATAATGCACCTTTTGTTGTGTAGTTGAAAAATTGACCGCAAATTCAGCGTTGATGTATTCTTCATATCTAACACATCCTACACTCTATAAAACCAAATTTGTTCCTGCAAAGGTATCCGTCTAGCCATCATTTCAAAAGTTCAGGCTGTAACTTGTAAACTAATATGTTGGCACAACCCCTCGTAAGCAGAAGTGCTAATTCTTACATATTTCAAAGGTAACTGCCTCAAACACAAGATATGGTTAACACAGATTTTGGATTAATAACTTTTAAAAAATCGGCTGTAGCAGTGTTCAGATATGAAATTGACCACCATTCCTTGGGATTTAAAGCAGTTGTTACAATCTTGTATATGCAACATAAAGATGGGAATTCAAATCTATTGGAACAACTAGAGATTATGGTGAAAGTGTAGAAACTGAAAGGGTTACAGGTGATAAATAGTACTTTTCAAGTATTTTGTGGAACTGCTAGTTTTAATGTCATATGTTTTCAGCCAGTTATTATTAGGATGTATATGTGCATATGATGTGAGTCAAACTTCCAGGTATTTTTGTCTGGGATATTTGGTACTGTTGATTTTCAGTGGGAGCTTTCTGAGAAGAAATGATCTCTCTCTCTCTCTCTCTCTCTCTCTCTCTCTCTCTCTCTCTCTCTTTTTTCTCACACACACACACACACACACACACACACACACACACACACACACACACACACACACACACACACACAGCTTCAGCTTTTAAATAAGCAATATTACAATAAAATAGAATTTGCCACTGCCAGTTAATTCTCTGTGTAACTTTTCAACTCAAACTGAACATTTTACTGTGGAAAGAATCTGTCGCCTCCTGGAGTCCGCTTCTGGCTTATACTACAGTGGCTTAACCTCACACTACCTAAAACTTTCCCGGTGGGTGTGAACCTTCACCGCCTTGGCTTCGTGAAGTGGTCCATGTTAACCTTGGCCTTCATTCGCTTCCTAAGGATACTGCAGCCTCGGTCCATGGCCTTCAGTTTCACGACCTTCACATGGAACTTCATGATAGTACCTTTGTATACACTGATGTTTCTCGGACTGACTGTGGGGTTGGGTGTGTCTTCGTCATTGGCATCTGTGTCTTTAGATATCAGCTTCTGGTACTCTGCTCAGTATTTATAGCTGAGCATTTTGCCTTGTATTAGCCTGCGGAGTACATCCAGTGACATAGCCTTTTCAATTGCCCTCTGCTCACACTCACTCAGCTCCCTTCAAAGTCTGTGTGCTGTACACCACCCATCCCTTAGTGCAGCTGGTCCAGGAAAACTGTCACTTGCTCTCTCGTGGTGGAGCCAGTGTGATGTTTCTGTGGGTTCGTGGTCAAGTCAGTCTGCCAGGAAACAAGGCTTCAGTCCTCATACCTCAGCCCATGAGTACTTACATTCTGTCCAATGATCTCTGTGTTGCCATCTGTCAGGAAGTGGTGTCCCTTTGGCATTGCCAATGGTCCTGTATCACGGGATAAGCTCTGACCTCGCCCAGTAGCTTGGACGACCTCCTTTTGGCTCTCCTGCCTGGAGGAGGTCATTTTATCTAAGCTGCATATTGGGCGCCACCTTTTTAACCATCGTTATTTGCTAAGTGGTGCTACCCCACTACTTTATACACATTGTGCCCAGGTTTTAACTGTCCACCACTTCCTGATGGAATGCCCATTTTTTAACCGTTTACTTTCCCGCTTGGGTTTGCACTCTGATTTATTGGCCATTTTAGCAAATGACACACTGGCTGTCAACCGCATTTTACTTTTTATCTGCCAAAGCAATATGGTGAAGGCCATTTAATTTTAGTTTTGGACCTCCATTTCTGTATACCGTCTTTTTTAGCCCTTTTTCCACGTGCCAGTTTTTAGCTGTCTTCTATTATGTCAATTGGGACTGACTTGTTGACGTTTTTTGTAACTCCTCCGTCTTTGTGTTCTGTAGTTTTGACTTGGGCGCGTATGACCCCAGTTTTTTTGCACTCCAAAGCAACACACACACACACACACACACACACACAAACACACACACACACACACACACACACACACGTCTCCTAGTTCACAGCGAGCTCTGATGCCACATTCAGTCACATCCCAGATGTGTTTGGTTGGGTTCAGATCTGGTGAATTGAGGGTTCCAACACATCAATTGGAACTTGCCACTGTGTTACTCTAACCACTCCATAACACTCCTGGTCTTGCGATATGGTGCATTACCTTCTTGAAAAATGCCACTACCACCAGAAAATACGATCGTCATGAGGTGGTTATGTGGTCTGCGACTAGTGTATGATACTCTTGGCCATCATGATGCCTTGTACAAGCTCCACTGGACCTGTGGATGCCCACATGAATATTCCCCAGAACATAATAGAGTTACTGCCAGTTTCTATCAGTCCCGCAGTACAGGTGTCAAGGAGCTGTTCCCCTGGAAAATGACTTATTTTCACCGTCCTATTGGCATGTTGAATAAGGCATTTTCATTCATCAGACCATGCAACGATGTGCTATTGCACCAGCGTCCAGTGCCAATGGTCACATCCCTGTTTCTGTCGTAGTTGCCGATGTCATGGTGTTAACATTGACAAATGCATGGGTCATTGGCTGCGGGTGCCTATCATTAGTGTGTTTAGTGCACCATGTGTTCAGACACATTTTTACTCTGCCCAGCATTGAAATCCAATGTTAGTTCCACCACAGTTCTTTGCCTGTCGTGTGTTACCAGCCTGCCCAGCCTAAGATGTCTGACGTCTGTATAGAGGGGTGGCTGCCCAACCCCACAACATCTGGACATGGTTTCACCTTGGCTTCACCACATTTTGAAGGTAACACTCATCACAGCATTCCTCGAACACTTTACAAGTTCTGCTATTCCCGAAATGCTTGTGCAGAGTCTCTGAGCCATCACAATCTGCTCCTGATCAAACTCAGATAGACTGTGCGGCTTCCCCCATTGTTTGTGATTAGCGGTCATCCCTCGCCAGGTGACACTATCGCCTGGGTGGTTTTATATTGATAATTGATCAGTGGTCATAATGTTCGGGCTTATCAGTGTATAAGAGAATAGTGAATTAGAATATTGCAATGTCACATCACTGCTACATGTTAAAAATAAAGCCTGTCTGAATAAGCACTTTTGGTATACATATGGTGATTCAATGTGAGTAAAATTAAGTTCACAATGATTCGAGCAATTTTCAGTAAACTATCTGTTCCATAAATCTGTTTCTTCATTGCCATCCTGACAGGAAACAGCATGATATGTAAGAAATTCAGTCCTTCCAATCACTGAACCATGCCAGCAGCACCTAAACTGATTTTCAACAATATTATGAAGAGGACAAAATACCGATTGCTACTCACCACATAGAGGAGATATTGAATCGAAGATAGGCACAACAAAAGGACTGCTATATATTTTAGCTTTATATCAAACAGCCTTCTTCTGAAGCAGAAGCATGGCTGTACTAAGTCGTAACTGTAAGTGATTGGAGCAGCTGTCTGGTGGTGGGGATAAGGAGGCGACTTGGGGCGGGGAGGGGAGGTACAGGGTGGTGTGGGGGAAGGTGTAGTACTTCTTGTAGGAGCATGCAGGGATATGGTGGGTACAGTAGGGCTCGTAGGTGCAGTAGGCAGTTTAGGGGGAGGGGGGGGGGGGGCGTTGCTTGTTGAGTTGTGGAGGACCGGTTGAAGTGAACTGGGGAGAAAGTGTTAAAGTTCTGAAGAATGTGGATAGGGTGTCCACACTCTTAGTCCAGATCGTGAAGATGTTATCAGTGAATCTGAATCAGGTGTGGGCTTTGGGATTCTTGGTGTTTAGGAAGGATTCCACTAGATAGTTCATGGATTTTTTTGTAGTTGGTACCTTCAAAGCAGAAGTAATTGAGGGTGATGATATAGAATAACATGAGTAAACAGTAGTACGGCTGTCAAGAAGAGAGACCGTGGTCTGTGGGCTGTTACTGAAACTGAAACTGATTTATGTGAATGAATGGCAGCAATTACAGTGCTGCATGATTTAAAGGTGGTGATAATGAACGTCGAAAACACACAGATGAGCTTGGTGTGGAATGTGGTAGATGAAGGCTTCCTAGCCCGGTGGACATTATTGATGAGGTTGCTGTAGCTGTAAATGACCATGTAGCTGGTTAGTGCTAGTGCTTGTTCAGTGTCACTATATTTGTTCATCCTGTGGCCAACAGCACAAGTTTCGCAGTCTGCATTACACTGCTACCATACAAGATACATGTAATGCAGCAACTGGAACCTCTTGTTCTGCAGCAACAGTTTGAATTTGCTTTCTGGCACAAATTGAGGTTGATGACATGTGGTCGGGCAATATTCTATCTAGTGACAAGGCACATTTTACCCTACAAGGTGCAGTGAGTACACAGCCCTGCCAAATTTGGGGTTCTTTTAAACTGCTCATGTGTCCCGTTCATAATCCATTACATATGGAGACATTTCACATTTCTATACATCTGTCTTGCATTTTCAGCAAGTGGCTAAAATTGGAGCTCCCCCTCCCCCCAACTCAAGGATAGCTGTGTCAGTGCCTCCATCCATATCAAACTTACCTGCAACCCTCTCCAGATATGCCAAGGGTCTCACTGAGACCTTCACAAATGGGAATTACCCATCCAACCTTCCACAGAAACAGACCTTCCGGGCCTTATCTCTCCATTCATCTACTCTCCCATGTACTCGCCACCTGCCCACGAAGGAGAACTCAACTCGTGACTCATTACCAACCAAGACTGGAGCAATAGAATTACATTGTCTGCATGGTTTTGAATACCTCTCCTTGTGCCCTAAAATGAGAAATATTCTATCCCTTACCCTTCCCAGTGATAGTCTGCCACCGAACAAACTTATACAGTATCCTTGTCAATCAGTATACCATCTCTGCCTCCAGCCCTTTACATCATGGCTTATATCCTTGAAATAGACCTAGATGCAACACCTGTCCCATACATGCACTCATCACTACCTGTTCCAGTCAGGCTGCAGAAATAGCGTATCCCATCAAAGTCAAGGCTACCTGTGAAAGAAGCAAAGTGATTTACAAACTAAGCTGCAACCACTGTGCTGCTTTCCACGTGGGCATGACATTTAATAGGCTATCTCATCGCATGAAATGCCTGTGACAAACTGTGGCCAAGAGACAGCTGGACCACTCAATACCCAACATACTGCCCACCGTAATGTGCTTTACTTCAATGATTGCTTGATGCCTGTGCCATCCGGATTCTTCCTACTAATGCCACCTTTTCTGGATTGCAAAGATGGGAACACTCCCTGCTATATATCCTAAATTCTTGTAACCTCCACAGCCCCCAGCCTTCGTGATTCCCTATCCACCACTTACCAATCCCCTTCCCTGCTCCCACTCCAGCACAGCACAGTACACCCATTAGTCCTTTTCCCCTCCTCTACTTCTCTCCTTTCCTGCCCCCCCCCCCCCCTCCCTCATTCTCTCCAAAACTCTGAGTTACTGCACCAAGCTGCCTTACTGTCTCTATAACATCCCAGCACACTCCTGTGCGGAGCACTACACCTTTCCTCACCACACCCTGCTATTCACACTCCCCACCCCATGCTGCTTACTTACCCCCTATCACAAGCGTGCTCCCATCGGGTGTAATTACCACTCAGTCTGGCCACAGCAGCCAAGGACAATGGTCATGTGTATGTCTGCAAGTGCATTGTGCTTCTGTAAATATATGTGTATTGTGTACTACAGAAGAAGGCTGTTTGGCCCAAATCTAATACATATGGCAGTCTTTTCATTGTTCCTATCTTCCACTCAGTATCTGCTCTCTGTGGTGAGTAGCACTCTATACTTTTCATGATATTGTTGTTATTCCATCCTGGACTTTCCATTGTTTAAACTGGTTTGCAGCTACAATGGTGTCCAAAATTAAAGCAACAAATGAAAATTTTGTAAAGTTGCACTTATTTTGCCACAAAACAGTATGAACAGGCAATAGTGAAGTAGAAATAATGTAAGGAATACAGAACATAAACATCTACAGCGTGCATAATGGTAGACGAAAATGTTAGGCTCTCCCCCCTCCCAATTTAACAAATTTGCACTAACATCCTGACAGTCGGTTAATGTACCAAATTTGGGGTGTGATCACATCTGGCAGCAATGCAGGCCTTACAGTGACGGGGCGTGTAGTGAACAATGTCATCGGTCTCATGTTGAGGCAGTAATGTCAGTTCGTCCTGCAGAACTGCTCACAAGTCTTGGAGAGTGGTTGGTGGATACTGATGTGATGCAACCCATCTCCCTAGTGCAACCTAGACATGATTTATGGAATGTAGATCAGGAGAGCAAGCAGGCCATGCTCTGCACACAATGTCTTCAGTTTCCAAGAAAACATCAATATCTCAAGCTCTGTGAGTTCAAGCTTTATCATCTGTCAGTGTGAAGTCTGGGCCCACAGCACCTCACAACCACCACACATGAGGTCCCAATATCTTGCCACAAGAAGTGGCAGCAGTTAAACCTTGCTGATCCACCCTTACAATTTTGTGATCCTCCTCGATTTTAATAAACATGTAATGTGTACTATTGGTTTTAATGTAATGTTACATTTGCATATGTAACGCAATCTCCTTTTATGTCATATACCGGCACATTACCTGGAATCAGTCGTTAAACGCATTTTCAAGAGATTGTAGCACCTACACGTAATTTTTCAAAGCATGCTCCTTCCTGCACAGATGCTGTCAAACAATAACATAGTACCGTTTTGATTAGAGCGGTTATAAAAATCAGGCTGTTTTAGTAAAGGTACAATTTATATCTCGCTTACCTATTTCAGGAAAGTGTTGCGTATTTTTCTCTGAAAGGTTGTTTTTGAGGAGCTTCAGTTTATACCGGAAAGCGTTTATTTTGCTGATCATATCGTTGATGAGATTGTTTCCTTTTTGGAGTTTCAGACTTAAATCATTTAGGAGAACCATAATGTCTGCTAAAAATCCTGAATGAGCTACCCATTGAGGGTCATGGAAAAGTGGCTCCGGACGTCCTTTGCTCTCCAAAAACTGAGCCACAGTGTAGCGTAATCGAAAGATTCGGGAAATCGCTTTCCCTTTGTTCAGCCAGCACACCTCAGCGTGGTAGGGAATATCTGGATACTCCTCTTCAAAGGAAATCAAAAATTCTTTGAATTGACGATGAGTGAGTCCATGAGAATGAGTGTAGTTCATGATATGCACCACTACCTTCATCACATCTTGAAGACCGATAACTTTCGCACAAAGAGCCTCTTGGTTTGCAAAACAATGAACGGAAGGTAAATTCGGCATGTTAAGTTTTTTCCGCAGTAGGCCAATAAACCCTTTCGCTTTACCGCACATTGCTGGTGCCCCGTCTGTGGTTACGGAAAACAGCTTTTCCCAAGTGAGTCCTATTCCTACAGCTGCCATTTCAACAGCTGCTAAAATATCCGCCCCTGTAACAGTGTCCTTCAACGAAATCATTTCCAGGAGCTCTTCCGTTACATGTAGGTTAGCAAAAATATTGCTAACTGAGCCGTGTTAATATCCGTGGACTCATCAAGTGTGATGGAGTACGCTAGGAAGTTTTCAATTTTGGCTGCCAGTTGTTCATGCAAATTATCAGCAATGCTGTCGATTCTCCGATGTATTGTCATTCTGGAAAGTAGTATTCTGCTGTACGCGGGAGCTAATGTGGGATTCATTGTCTCTACTACGTCCAACATAATGTTTTTTATTAATGGTCAGTCCATAAATGGCCTCCCAGTTCTTGCTAAACGTAGAGCAACTTTGTAACTAGCTCTGAGAGTCCTTTCGCAACACCCCTCATCTTCTTCACCCTAAAGTAGAGAAAAAAAGATATGTTAGAAATAATCTATGCGAAAACTAAGGAATCTAAACAAATGTTATTTCGTTTTGCATTACCTTTAACCAAAGTATACATGCTATAGTACTTGCAACAAACCTCTTTTGTAGATACAGAATTCTCTTCTGCAAGACTTTGCAACTTCCGTAATTCTTCCTCTCTGGCATCCCCTGTTATATCACTATACTTTTCTGGATGCAATTTGCTGTAGTGCCTTTCGATGGACGATTTTCTGACACACGTAATTAGTGTACAGCAGGTTAGACATTTGACTTTATCGTCACAACGCACAAAAAAGTAGGAGAGTTCCCTTTCTGGTTTAAATTGACTTTTGGCAATTTTCCCTTTTTTTGGAGCAGATGGTTCCATTATTACGGTAATTATCTTGCGCTTACGTATTCAAATGTTGACTAAGCCGCCTGGGAGCGCATAACATCGGCCTCACCTAGGAAGCCGATTTGAGACGAAGTATGCAGAGTTGAACCAATGCACTGTGCAGGCACTTGCTGCACCTCACTTTGCACGCGTGCTGTTTTCCGTGTTTGTGCGGCACTGCTCTACATGTTCGCTTCTCTGTAGATGTCAGAGGTAAACATACAGCAGTTCTGACCCATCTTTAGACGAAGCCTTTATGAACTGTTTCATTAGGCTTAACTTTATATGTAAAGATGGTGGTAGTACTTTTTTTGGATCTACAAGGTTTTTGCGTAGTATGTTCTTCTCACCAGGTTTTAAAGACTCCCTCACAGGCCCGTTCTTTCTGCACCAGTGTTGATCCCTGGCGCTACTGTCCCATTCACCCAAGAAACATGGAAATTTGAATAAAGCGACCTTGCTGACCAAGTAGCATGCATGTTACTTTTAGATTGCCACATATCATCTGACCATGAGCAGAATAGCATATTTTATTTAGCACTATTTCTAGGTTTTCATAGCTTTCTTTTATATGTACAGAATGTCCAACAGGTATAGATGCATACATGTTACCATTGTGTAATAAAACAGCCTTTAAACTAGTTTTGAATGAATCAGTAAACAGCCTCTAGTTGTCCTTTTTGTATTCAATACCAAACTATTCATCAGACTGGGATTGTCTGAGCAGTACACTAAATCACCTTCCCGTTGAAAAAACTTGGAAAATTGCTTCTCTCTCTCTCTCTCTCTCTCTATATATATATATATATATATATATATATATATATATATATATATATATATATATATATATATGCTGGCTCCAACTGCCAGTAAGTTCTTTTCTTTTAATACTGCCAGTAAGTTATTTTCTTTTAATCTAGAGCAAAGCAGTTCAGCTTTTTCTTTCGCTAAGCCCAGATCCTTAACCAAATCATTAAGCTCGGTCTGAGTAAAGAATTTGGGCTCAGACTTTCTGTATTACCATGGAATTCATCATCATCATCTTCATCATCTGGTTCATCTAAATCAGATTGTACATCAGAAAAGACTTCTATGGAATAGAATTTAAATCATCTTGTGGTTCAGGAACCGACAGATCTAGACCATGCCCTACTGATCAGATGGTGGACAGAAGGTTAGGGTAGCTTATTACCTTCATGTTTTCCGAATTATGACCAGTAATATCAACACTGCAAAAATAGCAATCATCGGAATGATTTCTTGGCTGCCTCCATATCATAGGAGCAGAAAATCTAAAGGCTTTTTTCTCCTTTTTGGACAGTTTGCTCAGATCTTCAACACACACATAACATACGTTATGTGGCGCCCAAGATTTATCTTGATCACCAACTTTAAATCCAAAGTATGATAACTAAACCTTTTCGTAAAGTCTGTGATGTTTCTTTGGTGTTTTTTAATCGCAAATTCAACACAAATATAAAAAAAAAAACTGTCAGCAGAGTTTTTACAACCACGATTAGACATTGTACTGAGCGTATGTACAGGAAACAGGAAAGTGAGGTTAGGTTGACAGTCAACAAAACACTATCTATTAATGCAAAAATAGAATTGACCTTTTTTTGCCAGCAAATGTTTTTTCAGCAGTGCTACCAGCATCATCTACATTCATTAGACCTCCTTTTTAAATTACTTTAACTATATAAAAGCTGTTAAATTCTTTAAAAAGTGGCTTAATTTAATAAATTTAACTGTAAAATTCGAAGGAATGGTGGATGATACAGTTTTTTAAGTATCATATTTGGATTTCCCACCCTGAAAAATATAAGAACAAGGTTATTTTCAGCAAAAAAGATTTTCCTTCGTTGGCCTTTGTAATCCGTCGGGCATTGGCAAAAGAATTATCCAATTACAGTAAGGCATGGCATTGGGGGTGTTAGTGTAAATGAAGGCAGCATCAATAGTGAAGAGCATGGCACCTTGTGATAAAGGGACAGGACTGTGGAGATTCAGTGGAGGAAATGGACGGTATCTTTTATGTAGGAGGGTAGGTTGTGAGTAATAGGCTGAAGGTGTTGGTCTAAGAGAGCAGAGAGCCTCTCAGTGGGAGCACAGTAACTGGCCACAATGGGGCATCCTGGGTGGTAGGATTTATGGACTTTTAGGAAGCATGTAGAAGGTCGGAGTGCGTGGAATGGTATGGGTGTGGAAAGAGAGAGACCCCGGCAAGAGGTTTTGGGATGGCCTTAGCGGTTGAGTAGAGACGAGATCATGCTGGGTTTCTGGAAAGGGGTCACTTTGGCAGTGTTTATAGGTGGATGAATTTAAGTCTGCGAGACAGGGTGTGTGAGCTCCGAGGGGACGAGGGGGAAGTTCGGAGGTTGTTGTAGAGGTGGTGGACAGTGGTAGTCCAAGGCAGGACTAGGAAGTGAGCAGGTTGGAGAGTTTTTTGAGGTGGCATTGTGAATGTTGCTCTAGTTCCTGGAGGGCAAGAGTTTGTGTGTGTTATGGGTTCCAGGAATTAGGGATTGCATAGCAGGGGAATTTTAATAATGGAGAGAAGCTATTGCAAGGAGGTTTGGGACTGATTGATACGGTTTTACAGGACTATGTTGGTGAGGGCTAAGGTTTGGCGGAATCTGAACAGATGGAGGTCATTGTGGAAGGAAGAGTGGGTGCCGGAGATTGGTTATTTGATGGTAAGGTCGTTTGGGCGGGGGGATTCCTTAAGCCAAGCAACAATGCAGAAACAGTATGTGGCACTGTGTTCTGGCTAGGGACAAGGAAACTTTTCTGTGTTGATACAGACAGAAGGAGCAAGGATCCAGGATGGTGGGAAAAAAAAACACGAAAAAAATATGTAAATAATGTAGAATTACATATGGAAAAAATTTGCAAAAATACACTCAAACATGTGGGAAGAAATACAAAAGGAAAAAAAGGATGAAATAAGGGGAAACAGGATGAAATCTGAGGGAGTAGGCAAATAGTGAAAGGTATAAACCAACTAAAATTGGTGTCATGTCACAAAGAGATTAAATGAAAAACAAAAATATGTGTAATGTGTGTTGCAGGCCTGTGGGTGGGTAAGTGACTATTGGGGGACATCAGAAGAGCTTGGTTTGGTGAAATTAGTGGGTGGGAACGGGAATAGAGATAGAGGGGGGGGGGAGTAATGGGGGTGGGGAAGGGTTGTTAGCATGAGATAAAAGTTCTTCTGGCACAGGAAGGGTGCTGGAAAGAACATACGAAAACACACATAGGTGACATCAAGAGAGTGATCTATATGAAGGCGTAGGATTAATAATATCCGCGTGTCTAATATGGGACAAATGATGCTGCATCAACAATCGGCGTGGTCTTGTGGTCTGTTGTGCGTGGCCAAGATGATTGATACAGTGTGGCTCATTAGTAGAGCATGCAGTGCGGTTTGCGAGGTGACAAGAGATACACAGAAGAGAGAGGAGGACACTTAGTAATGCATTAGAAAATAGTAACAAAGTAAAACAGCCCTCTGTTGGGAAGGAAGAAAAGCCATCAGGCTAAATTAAATAACAGAAAATCCAGGGTGGAATGTAACAGAATAATAATAACAATAATGATAGTTGCTACCCACCATACAGTGGAGAGGCTGAGTAGCAGAAAGGCAAAACAAAGAGACTGTCACACAATTAGCTTTCGGCCAACAAGGCCTTTGTCCAAATTATAAAACATACACACACTCACGGAAATGCAACTCGCACATACTCATGACCACAGTCTCTGGCAGCTGGAACCAGACTGCGAGCAGCAGGACATTATGGGAGAGGCAACTAGTGGGAATAATGAGGAGGCTGGGGTGGAGAGGGGGAGGGATACCAGGGAAGGGGTGGGTGATATTACAGTGCTGCTGGGAGCATACACGTTAGATGGAGGACAGGTAAGAAGAAAAAGAAAAAAAAAGAAGAGGAGGGGGGGGGGGTGTAGCCAAAAGGAGAGAAGTAAAAAGACTTCGTGCGTTGGTGGAATAGAGGGCTGTGTAGTACTGGAATGGGAACAGGGAAGGGTCTAGTGGGTAAGCAGTAGTTGGTGGAAAGGATCCAGATGGCACAGGCTGTGAAGCAGTCATTGAAATGAAGGACGTCCTTTTGGGTGGTGTGCTCAGTAACAGGGTGGTCCAGTTATTTCTTGGCCACAGTTTGTAGGTGGCCATTAATGTAGACACACAGTTTTTGGTTGTCTTGCCCATGTAGAATGCAGCACTGTGGTTGCAGCTTTATTTGTAAATTACATGACTTATTTCACAGGTAACCTTGCCTATGATGGGATGGGTGTTGTTTGTGACTAGACTGGAGTAGGTGGTGGTGGGAGGATGTATGGGACAGGTCTTACATCTGGGTATATTACAGGGATATGAGCTATGAGGCAAGGGGTTGGGAGCTGGAGTTGTAGAGGAATGGATGAACGTATTGCGTCAGGTCGTTGGGCTGCGGAATACCACTGTGGTAGGAGTAGGAAGGATTCTGATTTTAGAGCACAATGAGAGAACTCCCTGGTGGAGAATGTAATTCAGTTATCCCAGTCCAGGGTGGTACTGAGTCACAAGGAGAATGCTCCTCTGTGGCCAGACAGTGGTGCTTTGGCAGTTGTTGGGAGACTGGAAAGATAAGGCATGGGAGATGTTTTTGTACAAGGTTGGGAGGGTAATTACGATCTGTAAAGGCCTCATGAGACCCTTGGTATATTTCGAGAGAGATCGCTTGTCACTACAGATGTGATGGCCACAGGTGGCTCGGCTGTATGGAAGGGACTTTCTGGTGTGGAATGGGTGCGCCTGTCAAAGTGAAGTTATTGCAGGTGGTTGGTAGGTTTGACATGGACAGAATACTGATACAACCATCGTCGTGGTGGAAGTCAACATCGAGGAAGGTGACTTGGTTGGGTTGAGTAGGACCAAATGGGGGGAAAAGGTGTCGAGATTCTGGAGGAATGTGGATAGGATGCCCTCGCCCTTGATCGATATCATGAAGATGTCATCATTGAATCTGAACCAGATGAGGCATTTGGGATTCTGGGTGTTTAGGAAGGATTCCTCTAGATGGCCTATGAATAAGTTTGCATAGCACGGTGCGTTCTGTGTGCCCATAGCTGTACCGCAGATTTGTTTTTAGATAATGCCTCCAAAGGAAAAGTAATTGTGGATGAAAATATAGTTGGTCATGGCCCATCTAGAACCTCTCCCACGAGTCCATCTCTCTCCTCACCTCCCCGCACTCCTACCTTCTACGTGCTTCCTAAAGTGCATAAACCCAAACATCCATAGGCCCCATTTTGGAAAGTTACTGTGGCCGCACTAAGAGAATCTCCGCTTTTGTATCCCAAAACCTTCTACCTTTTACCCGTAACCTGCCCTCCTACATAAATGATACCAACCATTTCCTCCACAGTCTCTCTACAGTTCCTGTCCCTTTACCACATGGTGCCCTGCTCTTCACTATTGATGCCACTTCCCTTTACACTAACATCCCCAACACCCATGGCCTTACTGCCATTGAACACTACCTTTCCCAATGCGTGACGGATTCCAAACCAATCACCTCCTTCCTAGTCACCATGACCAACTATATCCTCGCTCAAATTACTTTTCCTTTGAAGGCATTACCTACAAACAGATCTGGGTTATGGCAATGGGCACCTGCATGGCACCATCAGATGCCAACCTGTTCATGGGCCATCAATACGAGTCCTTCCTAAACACCCAGAATCCCAAACTCCTCCTGGGTTAGATTAATTGATGACATCTTCATGATCTAGGTCAAAGGTCAAAGGTGAGGACAACCTTCAGAACGTCGATACGTTCCCCCCGCTCAGAGATGGCTATATCATCACCTCTGTCCATATCAAACCTACCTACCGCCGGCAATACCTCCACTTCAGCAGCTGCTACCCATACCATACCAAGAACTCCCTTCCGTACAGCAGAGCCACCTATGACCACCACATCTGTAGTGATAGGCAGTCCCTCTCAAAAAATACCAAGGGTCTCACTCATTCCTTTACAGTTCGTAATTACTCTGCTATTCCAACGCCCACCAAACCTACACAATATCCTCATCCATCCCTACACCACCCCTGCTCCCAACCCCCGTACCTCATGGCTCATATCACTCTAATAGGCCTAGATGCAAGACCTGTCTCATACATCCTACCATCACCACCTACACCAGCTCTGTTACAAACCTCATCTATTCCATCAAAGGCAGGACTACCTGTGAAACCAGTCAGTGATGTACAAGCTAAGCTGCAACCAAGGTGCTGCATTCTATGTGGGCATGGCAACCAATAAGCTGTCTGTCTGCATGAATGACCACCCTGCTGCTGAGCATGCTGCCCAAGACGATGTTCTTCATTTCAGTGACTGCTTTACAGCCTGTGCCAACTGGATCCTTCCCCTCAACACCAGCTTTTCTGAATTGCACATATGTGAACTCTCTCTGCAATATATTCAACATGTCCATAACTGTTCTAGTCTCAACCTTTGTTAGTCAATGTCCTTACCCACTAGCACCTTCCCTGTTCCCATTCCAGCACTACACAGCCCTCTTTTCCACCAATGCACCCAGTCATTTTACATCTCTCATTTTCTCCTCCGCCCCTCTCCCCCACCCTCTGTCTAACCTCCCGACTGCTCCTAGCTGCCTCACTCTCCACTTCATCCTTGCCCACTCCCCGGCAGTACTTTACTGTCCCCCATCCCTATCCTGCTATCCCTCCCCCTTCCCTCCCTGCCCCCACCCCAACCTCCTCCTTACCACACGGGGTTGCCTCTCCTATGATATCCTGCTGTTTGCAGTCTGGCTACAGCTGCCAGAGAATGTGTGTGAGTTGCATTAACATGAGTGTGTGTTTGACAAAGGCCTTGTTGGCCGAAAGCGAATTGTGTTGTAATCTTGTTGTTGTGCCTTTCTGCAACTTGGCATTCCTCTACAGGGTGTTCATTTGCCTATCTGTCTAGAGTACCTCAGCTAATAGTCACCATACAATGTTTTATAGGCACCAGATGTGGGGAAATAATTGATGACATTTCAAAAAGAGTTAAACATCTGGGATTTTAACATCCTCTGCAATGTGAAAATGAATTGTATGTAAAACTCCAGGTAGAAATATAAAAAATGTAGGAGAACACAGACTGCTACTTGCCATAAAGAAGATACACTCTGTTGCAGACAGTCACAATTAAGACACTTACATAAAGCCTTTGCCCGCAGCCTCCATCAGCAAAAGACAAATACACACAAGCAAGCACACCTCATACACACGACTGCCAACTCCAGTATCTTGGGACAGAATGCAGCCATCACATGGGAGGAAAGCAGCAATCTGGAAGGGACAGGGAATGAGAGGGATAATAGTGGACAGGTGGGGAGTGTGCAGCGATTAGTATGTCAATAAGTGCGGCATCAGGAGGTTGTGGGGCAGGGACGTGGAGAAAAAAGAACCTAAAAGGAAGAGGAGCAGGGAAAGAAAGGAAGAGGAGCACGGAAAGAAGGTTGGGCACGTTGGCAGAGGGCAGCAAATAAAAAGGTTGGGAGATGAGAATGGGGAGGAGGTGATATTACAGAGGGTGTGGAGACTGTTGGGTGAAGGGTGTGGGGACAGTATGTTACCATAGGTTGAGGCTAGGATAATTACGGGAGCGGAGAATGTGTTGTAAGAATAACTCACATCTGCGCAGTTCAGAAAAGTTGGTGGTGGAATGAAAGATCCATATGGCTCAGGCAGCTAAGCTGCCATTGAAATAAAGTATGTTATGTTCAGCTGCATGTTGTGCTACAGGGTGGTCCACTTTGCCCTACAGTAACATACTGTCCCCACACCATCCACCCAACAGTTCCCACCCCCTTTGTGCTATCATCTCCTCCTCATTCTCGTCCCCAATTCTGTTTATGTACTGCCCTCTGCCAGCGCACCCACCCACCCACCTTTCCCCACTCCTCTAATTTTTCGCCTCTCATTTCTGCTCTTCCATGCCTCACAACCTCCTGATGCTGCACTTGTTGGCGTCCTAGTCCATGCACACTGCACCAGACAGCATTCGTCACTCTCACCACCCATACACTACTACCCCACCCCTTCCAGATTACTGCTTGTTTGCCATGTGGTAGTTGCATTCTGACCCAAGATGCTGGAATTGGCAGTCATGTGTGCATGAGGTGTGCTTGCATTTGTGTGCGTGTGTGTGCGTGTGTGTGCGTGTGTGTGCGTGTGTGTGCGCGCGCGCGCGTGTTGGTTTTGTTGATGGATGCTGCGGCTGAGGGCTTTATATAAGTGTTGTTTAATTGTACCTGTCTGCAACTTAATGTGTCTTCTTTAGGACATGTAGGAATCTGTCTTTTCCTACATTGTTAATTGTACATTCCCCCCTTTTGCTTTGTATATATTAAAATAAGAAACTGTGTACTTTGGTCATTGTCACACGACTCTTGATTTTATTTTATTTCCAACCAATATGTAACTATAATGAATTCATAACCATTACTCTGCAATTTTTCTGTTGACTGTTCTGACTTGGTGATTTTGATATCAAGTGTGTAGTTAGTTGTCGTATTAATACATAACCAAAAGTTACATTCCTCTTGAGCTTTGTCATTTCAGGAGGTACGATGCAGTTAAATTTGTTGGATTTATGAAGAATGTTAAAAGAATGTGCAAAATCTTCTTTCAAAATTATTAAACCCAAAAACATTGTTTTCTTTGTGTGGATATATGTTACCCAGACACAAACTTAGGAACATGATTAAGGGGACAAGTGAACACAATTGGTATAAACCTATGTTCGGTCATTGTCTCACCTGACAGTAACTCAATATATTTAAGTGAAAACACCCATGCTCACACAGATTCTTTTTTCTTTAATAAAAACTTAATTTGGTATTAACAAGTGGACACAGCTGATTGTAAGAGCAGTTTCACCAGAGTCACTCAGTTTGGCCTGAAAATAAGACAAGTACACATATAACAAACTTGAAATAATTAAATCACTCATAAAGCTGTGAATTAAACATGAAAACCATGGAATACTCCAGTCAACTGATATTGTGATCAAAAGTTTAAACAAGCAGCTAAAAAAGGGTTAATGTTTTGAGAAATAATTGATTAATTTAAATACTGAAAATGATTGTTTTGTTGCCACATGTGTTCTTTGCATCCACATGAGATTTCATTTTTCAGGTCAGCTGTACTGTATTTATATGTTAAGTTACCTTCTTTTTACTATCTCTTAGTTTTGTGTGTAACATCTGTGTATCTGATTGTTAATTTTTATTTTTTAGTTTCTCTGATTACTTTCTAAAATAAATCATTAATGCAGTATTTCAGTCAGCTTGAACGTTTTGCTTGTATTTATCGTTACGTGCAGTGGTTACCCAGAACATTGTGAGTTCCTCTTATTTCAGAATGAATATTCTGAGGCCATGCAGTTTGAAGTATGCAAAAACAGATATCAAAGCCATAGAGAAATAGTTCTGTTATCTCACATGTCTGCAGAGAGTGCAGTGGAGTGTTTGGAAGGACAGTTGTACTTAACAAAAGTTTTCCCATAGTGACAGTATTTGATGAAATGTCTCAATTTCATGGGTATGGAATGGAAAGTTCTAGCAGAATGTAAATAATTAAGTGATAAAGATAACAACTTACCAAATAGCAGACGTATGGAGTGCCAACAAGTGCACAAAGAAGAATGAAAACATCGCTAGCATTTGGACCAATCCCCTTTCAAGTATGCGTGTGCACTTCTGCCCCACCCCACCCTCTCTCTCTCTCTCTCTCTCTCTCTCTCTCTCTCTCTCTCTCTCTCTCTCTCTCTCACACACACACACACACACACACACACACACACACACACACACACACACACACACACGAGATTAGGGTAAAGAGTTGTCAGGTGGTGGGGAAGATGAAAAAGGAGGTGGAGAGTGGAAGGGAAAGTTGGGAATTTGTGTCTGATGGTCTGCAGTAAGGCAGCAGGTGCACAGTATAAAGGCACCTTTGAAAAAAAAATTGTTTACTACTACTACTATTACTACTACTAGGCTAATTACTGTTTAGCTCTACAGGACCTTTATACTGAAATGTTTCCCACACCACCTTGTATTGTCTTTCTATGTGTGTGAGTAACTATATGTTCACTGTTGTGGGTAAATACATACAGCGTATACAGGGCAATGTGTGAAACTGATAGCGATTACACGCTTCTGCTGTTGTAGAAATCTGCTCCAGCTGCTGCAGATAGTGTGTTGAGCTGAAAGTGGTAACCAAAGTACGGAGAAATATTCTTCAGGGCTCTTTTACATAGCAACCAGATTGCTTTCAGTTTTGAGAAATGTCCAGGTATAATTGTGGATTTTAATGATCCATGAAGTGACTTCTTTTCAGAAGAAAGCATCGAACTATTTCACTAGAACTGAACGCTCCCGTCACAACTGTTCTCAAGCTGGTATTTATTATTAAATCACAATAGAAGTATACGCTGGTTGTTGAATAACATGCACCTTCTTGAAATGAACAATATTTTACTGTTCTATTAACTGATTTCTTTCCATATACACAAATATTTTACAATGTGAATCAAAATCTCATAATGGCATCGATTTTTACATCACAAGAATGGCTCTCTTCTTGTAAAATTACTCTTAACGAGAACAAAAGCTCTATATCCTAAGAATAATTATGTGAGTGCTGACCGCCACAGAGTAATAAACAGAATCTCTCTCTCTCTCTCTCTCTCTCTCTCTCTCTCTCTCTCTCTCTGTCACAGCAAGTTACGCTGCATGATACATCATAACAGGATAGGAATGTGATACACAGGTGCTGGAACTGGTGAGCTTATGCAGTGCAGGATGACAATGATGTGGGGGAGTGGGTTTGGAAGCAGCTGTTAGAACAGAAAAGGTAGAAACTGTGACAAAGATGGTGTGGGTGCAACAGCCTTTAAAACCAAGCATGTTGTGCCCACCAGCATGTTCTGCCACTGGATGGTCAACTATGTTTTTGGCTACAGTTTGGTGTGGCCATTCATTCTGGTGGAGAGTTGGTTAGTGGCCATGCCCATTTGAAATGCTATGCAGAAATTGCAGCAGAACCGTTAAATGACGTGGCTGTTTTCACAGGTGGTCTTGTCTATGATGGGATAGGATAAGCCTGTGGTGACGCAAGAGTAAGTCGCACTAGAGTGATGATGGTACAGGTCTTGCACAAACCTCTTTGACAGGGAGTGGTAGTGGTTGTGGTATATGGATGGACCTTGATGTGGTGTGGGTTGCTGGGCAGTGTAATAAATGTGGTCTTAAATGGTTGCTTCAAAATGCGTTCCATCTGGATTCTTCACCTCAGCACCAGACTTCCTGAGCTGTGTAGATGGGAGTTACCCTTGCAGCACATCCATCATTCCCATAGTCATCCTGGCCTTAGTTCCACTCACCCCCTACACCCACACCCTCTTCCTAACAGTCTTTGTTTCCTCTGTTTTGTAATCCAGTCCTAACCCACTCCTCCATGTCGTCATCATTATGTGCTATACAAACTCACCAGTTCTAGTGCCAAGACATCTCACTCTTACCTCACACACTTGCAGGTTCTTCCATACATCTGCTGCTTCTCCCTACTGTATTCCATCCACAGCTCGGAGTCTAGTGGCTAGCGTTGCTGCCTCTGGATCACGGGGTCCAGGATTTGATTCCTGTCTGCATCAGGGATTATCTCCGCCCGGGGACTGGGTGTCTGTGTTGTCCTCCTCATCATACGGGAAGTGGCGAGATTAAAACTGGAAACATTGGGGACATGTCCGGGCACTGATGACCTTGATGTTGAGTGCCCCCACAAACCACCACCACCACCACCACCACCACCACCTCCTCCTCCTCCTCCTCCTCCTCCTCCTCCTCCATTCTTATCTCACATGTCTGCTGCCTCTCTCCAAGGTTTTGCCTCCCTTTTTCAACTCTCCCTTCTGCTCCCCACTTCTCTTTTCTTCCCATCCCACTCCATCTGACATGACCCTTCATCCCTGGCTACCATGGAACTGCAGTCCCAGCATTGTGCTTTCAGTCATCACAAAGTTGCAAGTATCAGCATTTTCATTCTGGCAGCACTCTGTGTGTGTGTGTGTGTGTGTGTGTGTGTGTGTGTGTGTGTGTGTGTGTGTGTGTGTGTGTAAAGATGTGGGAAAACATCATCTTTCTCATCATCTCAACAGTGGTAAAAAGTTCTCACCCAGTTCACATTCTTTGGTACCCATTTTTCACACACTTCAGAGCTTTTCTGTAACATTTATGTAGAGTAGAAGTTGTTAAATGTAAAATCATGTAGCTGATGGAGCAGCTGGAACACCAGTAATTCATCAGATTATAGTTTTATGTCCATTTGTCTTACAGTTTCATCAGTCTGTATACTGGATCAAAGAGGTAGTCATAGTTTCAGTTATCACTTCAAAAAATAAAGTTACATAATTTTTTTAGTGCTGGTACATGTCTGCAGTCCTGGTACACACTGAAGTCTCTGAGCCATAGTACTGTAACATGCTACTAGATGAGCCAAAACAAAATAGCACCAACCATTGATAAAATGGAGTGTCCTGCAGGTATTCTCAGCAGGCAAAATGTTGTGTATGCGTCAGGGCAATCCAGGTGATGCCTGTAGCCATCTGTATTGGCCTGATACTTCTGCAATATTTGCACTGCTCTGAAAATAAATCATCACAGTATGATCAACTTCGTCAGTGGGCTGTTCTGTTTGTTTTCTCTCCTGCAATTGTGTGCTACAGTACTATGGCTCAGAGATTTTACTGTGTTTCAGGACTGCAAACACGTAACTGGCCGGAGTGGCTGTGCGGTTCTAGGCGCTGGAACTGAGCAACCGCTATGGTCGCAGGTTCGAATCCTGCCTCTGGCATGGATGTGTGTAATGTCCTTAGGTTAGTTAGGTTTAAGTAGTTCTAGGTGACTGATGACCTCAGAAGTTAAGTCACATAGTGCTCAGAGCTATTTTTTGCAACCATGTACCAGCATAAACAAAAAATATGGAACTTTATATTTTTAGGTGATAATTAAAATATTGAGTACCCTTTGTAGGCAGACTACTGACAAGATTAAGCAGCCCTAGATCATACTAGATGCAAAAATTAAATTACAGCACAAACTTTAGAACTAGTGGGAGCAACAGTTAACAAAGCCATTGTTGTTTGCTTTCACTCACAGCCTTATAACTACCAAACGAAAACAGTGATTTCTATAGCGTTATAAACAGTCCCCTGCCATTCAAAAGTGGCTTATAGAGACACAGAAATGGCAAAACTCTGGTAAGTGCCTGCTGGAATTGTTCTAACCACACAGAAACTGGTAGTAGATGTCAAGGATTCGGACATACATATTAAATTCAATAGTGTAAAACATTCATCTTGCGGACTGTATTAAAATGCTGGGGAAGGCATAAGTATTGAGAAGCATAGTAAGCAGCATATAGTATTCCCAACCTCTTCACACACACACACACACACACACACACACACACACACACACTGAATGTTAGTGAATACAATATTGGAGCCCATTGGTGAAAACTTGCCAATACTCTGTTACTGTTTTTACCTTTGTGTGAAGATTCAGCATTCTTATTTCAATCATATAGTAAAGCACTCTTAAAATCTGTCTCATAGCTAATTGCCCATAATGCCAAAGGAGTATCACCATGCTATTACACAGATGTTTGATATTTTAGTTGATCAGTGTATGTCTGTATCTTTATTATTTATTGCTATTTTTATCTACAATTTTGTTTTTTATAGTACTAAATCACTTTTATTTTAACTAGATGGTGTGAAAAATGGTGATGGCCTACATTTATACAGACAAGAATTTGACAGTTAAAATATTTGTGGCCACAATATAACCATGCGACACTGCCGGTTCCCGTGAGATCACCGAAGTCCAGATGCATGGTATGTGGTTAATAACAAATTCACTTTTCTGATAGGAAAGACCACATGTTGTTGGCATTATATATTCTTGCAGGGCATATTTAATATGCTGATATGAATAATTGATGGATTGTGTGTTAGCACAAGGGTTAAGCATTTTTTAAATTAATTTTTAAGGAGTACTGGTACCGTAATTGTTAAGTATTGTTAGAGTTGTGTTTGACTGATGAGAAATGGTCTATATCAAGACAAACATTAAAAGGATAGGACATCTGCTTACTGAGCATAGGTTGCGTGTATGTTTTCAGAAGCCAGTTTGTTGTCCAATATCACTGAATGATGTAGTGCAGCACCAAAACGCTGCATTTTTATTCAGGAGTATTGTGGCGCAAATCTTCTGACGGCAATCAACATGTAGGTTTTCCACTATTTCCTCGCAACTCTTAAAGTGAACACTAGCAAGGTTCCTTTGAAAGAGTTTGGCTCATTACCCTCCTCAAAATGAGCTATTACTGTGTCTCTGATAACTTCATCATCGATAGGATGTTAAACTGTAATCATCCTTCCTTTCTTGTTATCTGATGACCAAAATGAATAACATACATACCTGCTCCCAACTCATTACTTGATTGTTGTCTGTTGTCTTTTTCTTTTTTTTTTTTTTTTTTTTCCTTGAGATTAATCTGTGTTTGTTGATGAATAACCTAGTTTTCTGAACCCTCTTTGTTGGAGACCAGGGTTATAAGACAGCCGTCCTATTAGTGTTATGTCCAGAATGCAGACATGCAAAAGCTCCAAGAATAGTGTTGCGAAAAATATGAAACCTCATGAAGGAATCATAACATGTTAGCAACTTATTGGTGATAATAGATAAATTATTAAATTTTCAGATTAAAAAAAGTTACAAAATGCATTGAAATAAAGCTATATTGCTGATACTACCTCAGGCAACATTTTTACAAGATGATTTCGTCTTCAGTTGAAAGACTGATTTGATGCAACTGTCCATGCTAGTCTGTTCATCTCTACATTCACTTTACTTTGAAAAGGGAAGAAAGATGAAAGATATGATTAAACATCCCATTAACGACTAGGTCGTTAGAGATGGAACACAAGCTCAGAATGTTCCAAGAATGTGCAAAAGGAACTGTTCTGGCATTTTCTTGAGGTTATTTAAGGTAATCACAAAAAACCTAAAACTGGATTGCCAGAAGGGATCAGTTTGAGCCGTCCTCCTCCCAAAGGCGAGTCCACTATGCTAGCCACTGCACATCTCGCTCAGTGATTTACTTTGATTACATTCCATTGCCCTTGTTTTACTTTAATGGATGGTCATCTCATCTAAAACCTATCCTTTCTGTTCAACTGGTATTCAAAGTCCTCAGCTGTCACTGGTGGAATTACAGTGTCGTCGGCTAGCCACAACATTTTTGTTTTTTCTGCTTGAACTTTAATTTTCTTCTGAGATTTGTCTTTGGTTTTTATATCAATTTGCTCACTATACAGGTCACTGAAATCCTTCAACTCTTTATAACTGTAGTCTTGTTTTTGTTCAAATTGTAAAGATCCTATTGCTTCTTGGATTTTATCACTGATACGTTCAGTTTCGAAGATATCGAGTATAGTACTTTTGTGTTAGGCAATGTATCATAAACAGAACAGTCATTCAAATTGAATGCAGAAGACTTTCAGATCAGTGACCAAGTCATCTCATCCTTCACATTCTAGGCCTAAAGGCCAGGCAGGGGTGAAAAACAGCTGTGTCCATTGAAGCAGAAAAATTTACAAAATGTGTTAGCTTCCTGTATGTTTATCAGAGACTGCTTGTGTTTACACACACAACATTGTGAGATGTCTGTCAACTTCGGTTATTTCTTTTGTCATTTCCCAGTATATGAAAAGTGCTTGTAACATAGACAAACGGTAAGAATGAACAAATTTTAAAAATGAATTTTGGAATATCCAACAATTCAGAAATTCCAAGTGAACATTTTTACAAGCCGTGTGAGAAGGAAGCTTGTTTTTTCTTATGTTGCCAATGTTGAGTAACATTTTCGTGGTTTCACTATAATTGTGGTGAGCATTTTGATGTACACATCACAGTGAAATGGAAGAACATTTGAAACAAGTTTTGTTCTGAAGCTGTGGATGAATAGAAAAGAAAGAAGCTTTTTCCACATAAACTGTTACGAGCTAAACTTCTCACGAGCTGTTTTGTATGTAAAAGCTAGTTTACTGCAGAGAGAGAATATGGTGCTAACATATTGGTACACACACACACGGCAATGTGTTGTAATGAATGCACTACCTTTTCATGCAAAACTTGCTCCATACTGTTACATTAAGTGAGAATCATTGAAGGAAGTAGCAAAAATAGTACACAATACACTGTAGAAGAATGAGAATAATAAGTTGATACGAATAATGTTGCACCATGGGGGAAAAAATTGTTCTTTTAAGTTTAGTTGCATGAGTAGGATAAAAAAATAATTTGCTCATTAATGTTAACACTGATCAATTACTCATATACTGTAAACTGGCTTGTTACACATAATTTCGATAGAAGAATAATTCAAATGATGTATGGAACTAATAACAGAACTGACTGAAGACCAATCTGATATTTATCAAACTTTGTCACGATGTTAATCGCATAATGTGTTTTAAATGCCTAAACTTTCATTCCATTCACAATTGATGCCCGTCATCAATAGTACGAAGTGTTACTGCTCCTCCCTGGAACATATACACTGTTGTATTCTTCATGGTAAGGAAGCAGAGTGTCTCCAATCATCATCCCGAGGAATTTCTTGTCGTGCCAGAAATACATGTTGTATCAGTTCTTAGTGACAAATCCTTGGACTAGGCAGGCCAATTGTGGTTCCAAACATTCCTCAAAGACAACATTGTGAAGGCTTTTGTGGACCCTTTTTGCCATTTATCTATTTGCTTTTGCCCAAGGTTATTCAGCCAGCACAAGTGGATGGCTTTGTCAAAGCTTCGTGTTCCGTTGTTGGTGGTGGAATGGTGTCGAGCTTGCTGCCGGAGATTGTGTGTACCTGTTGCACTAACATCTGACAAGGGAATGGTCCAGTCAGACATGTTGAAAACCCCCCCCCCCCCCCCCAGAAATTTTCATGCAGGAAGAATACAACGAAAGAAATGTACTGTCAGAACAGAATCTTAGGGGTGTGTGTGTGTG
Organism: Schistocerca gregaria; assembly: GCF_023897955.1. Classification (NCBI taxonomy): domain Eukaryota; kingdom Metazoa; phylum Arthropoda; class Insecta; order Orthoptera; family Acrididae; genus Schistocerca; species Schistocerca gregaria. The sequence goes on from NC_064922.1 coordinate 429,875,582, forward strand.
TGTGTGTGTGTGTGTGTGTGTGTGTGTGTGTGTGTGTGTGTGTGTGTGTGTGAAGTTACTCATTCTTGTCATACGAAGAACCACTTAATGACAGGTTTGCATGGCCCTTCTTGCCTAGTATGTGATTGACTTTGAAGAGTGCATAGCAGTGCATAGTGCTAATATCCAGAGTGACACAAGCAAATTTGAAGCACCTGAACCCTACAAAAAATGTCACATATCATTGCTGTTTTGAATAGAGGCAGTTCATATCGACAGCTAAATTGTTGCATGTGTAATTCGGACAAAAGTAACTAACAGAAGAAAGCAAATCAAGGCAGTGTTTGACTTACAGTGCAGACTACTTGCATCAGTCATGTCTTTAATTTTATTACAAGTCCTGTAGCATAGTTCTTACGATAATTTTTCAATAATGTATATTTTAGTAACAATGAAAACGTTCCTTGTTTAGTCCCCACAGTCGTCACAGTAAAGTGAAGTGTCATTTGAATGACAAAAACAAACATTTTCCCTACAGCACTGTCTCTGTGGGACCAGGGGTTAGAGTAGCCCCGAGGTATTCCTGCCTGTCATAAGAGGCGACTAAAAGGAGTCTCACATGTTTTGGCTTTTATGTGATGGTCCCCTGTAGGATTTGACCTCCATTTCTCAAAATTTTCCCGAAGAGGGAGCCAGTTGGGAAGGGCACCTTACGTGGTGTATCATGTCCATCATGCATTGAGATCTTTAGCCCACTTTCTCCTCGTGGCTTTGCAGTCCCGCCTCATCCTCCAGCTCTTGAGCCAGGACATCTTCCTGGGTGCGATTTCCTCCACTCCACCCACTATGCAGTGTAGTTTTCTGCGCCGACGATGACCATGGAATTCTTTGCACCTCATATCCAGCATGGTAGCCAGTCCATTGTGGTGGGCCTGTCATGTACCCTGTTGATTGTAGGCCCCCTGACTACACAGCGATCGCTGTGCTGGTGCCTGCGCTGTTAAGTCCCAACATATGCCAAGGTGTAGATGCCCGTCACCATGGGGCAGCGGATGATGCGCGTTGAAGTGTACCACATCTTCAAGCCAGCAGTTTCTAAGTGTTTCAAGTCTCAGTGCAATGCAAGGAATTATGATCCTAAATCATTCCCCTCCCTGGCCACACCATTGGAGGAATGCCAGTTTAAGGATGGCAGCGAACCTTATCTGTCCTGGCATGTCGTATATCCGAAAGCTGATGGGGACTCCTTTGTCTCAATGAAGCCTCAGATTTTTTGTGGAGCATTTAGATGACAAGTTTGGGGAGGTGGAGGACTTGTCCAAAATGTGGTCAGGATCAGTCTTGATAAAAACAGCATCCTCTGCCCAGTCATGGACATCACTCTCTTGTAACAAGCTGGGGGATGTTTCTGTAACCATCACGCCCCATAAGAGCTTAAATATGTTCCAGAGTATCATAGTTAACAGGGACCTTCTTTCGCAGTCGGACGACGAGCTGTGCCAACTTAGGGCGACGAGGAGTTCATTTCGTCTGGCGCATCCATTGGGTTTGAGGGAGAATCAGGTTGCCTTCATTTTCGTCTTTGAGGGTGACAAGTTACCTGAGAAGATCAAGGTGATGGTCTACTCGTATGATGTAAAGCCATATGTTCCTCCCCCAATGCAGTGCTTCAAGTGCTGGAAGTCCAGCCATGTGTCTTCCCGCTGTACTTCCAGCATCACATGTCGAGATTGTGGATGTCCATCCCATCCCGATACTCCATGTGCCCCGCCTCCCATCTGTGTCAACTGCGGAGAGCATCATTCCTGTTGCCCAGCAGACTACAGGATTTTACAGCGAGAAATGAAAATCATGAAATAAAATACTGTGGACCGACTGACCTACACTGAGGCCAAGAGTAAGTTTGAACACCTACATCCTGTGGCTATGGCCTCCTTTTATGCTGCCGCTATGAGAACAGACTACACCTGCCCCCTAGACGTTGGGGAGCACTTCCTTCCCTGTTGCTCTGGCACCACCTACCTCAGGAGCACTGGACCCCCAACCATTGGGAACACCTGTCCCCACTTCTCAGCCAGAGAAGCATAAGCTTTCTTTGGCTCCTCTCACTAGGAAAGGGTCTCTTGGGTCACAACATTCCTAGGTATCTGCTAGTGGGGAAAGATGACGCCCGCCAGTGGCTGAAGTGCTCAAAAGTAGCTGGTCGTAGAGCTTCATGATCATCCTCAGTCTCGGAAACTGAATCAGTGAAGCCCTCCTAGCCAGAGAAACCCATGGATCAGCAAGAGAAATCCAGAAAGAAGACCCCCAGATCAAGGGAGTTGCGGTGGCACCCACACCACCACTACCTACAAGCTCTGTGTCTAAAGATAAAGTGAAGATTCTGGCATCCGCTGAGGACCTAGATCTCGCCAGACCCTCAGAAACAATGGATATAGCCTGTTCAGGAAATAAGTCGATGACCCTAAAGTGTAGACAGCCTCATAGTGTTTCATGTCTACCCAATCTCATGAACACATCATCATCCTGTGGCATTGCGGCGGTTTTATCCAGCTACGACAACTGTTAAGCTTTACACCTGCTTTCTGCATTGCCCTCCAGGAAATCTGGTTCCCAGCAATGTGGACCCTTGTCGTCGTCGTCGTCCCCACCCCCCCACTGCATCTATAAGGGATATTACAAGAACCGTAGTAAATACAATAGTGTCAGGTGGAGTTTGTGTCATGTTCTGAACTCAGTACTATGTAAACCTGTGCCCCTTCAAACCCGTCTTGAAGCTGTGGCTGTTAAGATACCGACAACGCAGAAAATAACTGTCTGTGATGTATATCTCCCTCCAGATGGTCCGGTACCCCTGAATGTATTGGCTGCATTGAATGATCAACTCCCTAAACCTTTCCTACTTTTGGGAGATTTTAACTACCATAACCTCTTGGGGGGTAGCACCATACTTACTGGCTGTGGAGATATGTTGAAAATTTACTGTCCCAACTAGACCTCTGCCTATCAAATGCTGGAGCCCCCACACACATTTCAGTGTGACTCCATGGTAGTTACTTGTCCATTGATTTGCAGCCCAGGACTTCAAGTATCTATCCACTGGAGAGCACATGATGACCTGTGTGGTAGTGACCACTTCCCCATCTTTCTGTCACTCCCCCGGTGTAATGCCCACGGACGCCTACCCAGATGGGCTTTAAACAAGGCAAACTGTGTAGCCTTCACCTCTGCTGTCACCGTTGAAACTCCCCCACATGGTGCCATCGATGTTGTGATTGAAGAGGTCACCAAAACGATAATTGATGCGGTGGAAAACGCGATCCATCATTCTCTAGGGAGTCCCTGGCAAAAGACAGTCCCGTGGTGGTTGCCAGAAGTTGCTCAGGCAAATAAAGAGTATCGACGAGCTCTACAGCGACATAAGCGGCACTCTTCCCTCGAGCACCTAACAGCATTTAAGCTGCTCCGTGCCCGCGTTTGTCTGCTTATAAAATGACAGAAACAGGTGTGTTGGAGAAGTGCGTGTCGACCATTTGCTGCCATAAGTCACATTCCGAAGTCTGGACGAAGATCAGATGTCTTTATGGGTACCAGACCCCAACAGGTGTCCACGGGTTTAACATCAATGGTGTGCTCTCTACAGATGGAAACACAATTGTCGAGCAGTTTGCTGAGCACTATGCTCGAGCCTCTGCGTTGGAGTATTACCCCCCAGCCTTTCGTACTCTCAAACGGCGGATGGAAGAGAAAGTCCTCTCATTCAATACACGCCACATTGAACCCTATAACGCCCTGTTTAGAGAGTGGGAACTCTGCAGTGACCTTGCACATTGCCCTGACACTGCTCTTGGGCCAGACCGGATACACAGTCAGATAATTAATCGTCTCTCATCTGAATGCAAGCGGTATCTCCTCATCATTTTCAACCAGATCTGGTACTATGGCGTCTTTACATTGCAATGGTGAGAGAGCACCATCATTCCAGTGCTGAAACCCAGTAACAATCCATTTCATGTGGATAGCTGTCAGCCCATCTGCCTCACCAACGTTCTCTGTAAGCGCTGGAAGATAAGGTGTGTCGGCAGTTGGACTGGAGTCATGTGGCCTACTGGCACCACGTCAGGGTGGCTTCCACCAGGGTCGCTCTACCACTAATTATCTTGTGTCCCTCTAGTCTGCCATCGGAACTGCCTTTTCCAGACTCCATCACCTGGTTGCCAATTTTACTTATGTAAAGCATACGACATGACCTAGTAACTCACGTACACCTACTTGAGGTCCACTCACGTACACCTACTTGAGGTCCACTCACGTACACCTACTTGAGGTCCACTCACGTACACCTACTTGAGGTCCACTCACGTACACCTTCGCTGAAGCTTCGCCTGGACCTTTTTCGTGGCCCTAAGGACTCTGTTATCTCCGCTACTATCTGTTGTCTTTTTGTCTCTATTCTTGACATGTTCCGGGGCCCTGGAGTTGTTTACAGCGACTAGTCGATGGCTGATGGCAATGTCGGCTTCGCCTGTGTCCAGAGAGGCCATATTGAACAGCAGAGCTTGTGGCCATATCTCGTCCACTTCAATACATATATTCCTGTTCTGGTGAGTCGTTCCTTCTGTTTGGGCTCCCTGAGCAGCTTACAAGCTATCGACCAGTGCTACCCTCACCATTCTTTGGTAGTGAACATCCAGGAGGCCATCTCTGCCCTGGAACAGTCCAGTAGTTTAGTGGTGTTTGTGTGGACTGCAGGACACATCGGAATCCCAGGTAATGAACTTGCTGATAGGCTGTGCAGAAACCACTCCTGGAGATTGGCATCTCTGAAACTGACCTGTGCTCTGTCTTAAGCCACAAGGTTTTTCGGCTTTGGGAGACAGAGTGGCATAACAGTATGCACAACAAACTGCGTGTCATTAAGGAGACTGCGGATGTGTGGAAGTCTTCCCTGCGGGCGTCTCGCAGGGAATTGGTTGTCCTTTGTCGGCTCCACATTGGCCATATGTGGCTCACACATGGTTATCCTCTGTTGCGAGAACCTCTGTGCCGTTGTGGTTTCCAAATGACAGTCGTCCTCCTCTTTCTGGGCTGCCCAGTTTTAGCCATTCTGCGGCGGACTTTTAACTTTCCCAGCACGCTACTTGCGGTGTTGGGCGACAATGCCTCAACAGCAGCTTTAGTTTACGTTTTATTCGTGGGGGTGGGTTTTATCATTTAATCTGAGTTGCAGCGCACGTCCTTTGTCCCTGTGTCCTTCACTCTAGGGCTTTGTGTGGAGGTTTTAATTTGTTGCAGATTGGCTGGCTTCTTTTTTGTTCTCATGGTCAGCCAGCCATGGTAATCTGATTTCTTATTTATCATCTCGTCTCCCTGTTTCTTGCACCTCTCTGTGGTTTTCTTGTCCTGTTTTGTCCACTGCAGTATTTGTTGTCCTACTCTGTCTTCTGGTTCTTCCTTTCTCCTGTTAATGTGCCGTACATAGCCTTTGTTTTCTGCCTTCCCTTGGGTAATTGTTCCACTGGGAACAAGGGACCAATGGCCTCGCAGTTCGGTCCCTTTCTTGCCCTTTTAAACAAACCAACCAACCAACCAACCAACCAACCTTATGCTTCACACCTGACAAAATAAAGATTAATGCTTTCAGACATGTAGCAGTAATTACTAGCTTTGTTTAGATATAATTATGGGGGAGTAAGAAGTAGTCGCAACTATTGCTTTGCTTATTGTGGCACATACCGAACATACTTACAGCAATTCATAAAATTTGCCAATGTAAATTGATAAAGCACAAATGACTAAAATTTAAGAACACTGTTTTTCTTATAAACCCAAATGATATGGAACTATTGTAAATTATACTGTCTGAAAATTTCGTTAAAAATAATTTCCAAAGTCGAGAAACTTCATTATCGAATGTCAGGTGGAATCTGAATTATATCAACAGTCTTTTCATCTTCATCCTGAAAGAAAGATATAGTCATGTCAAGGCCAAGAGTGGCAGCAAAAGCAGTTAATGTTTGCAACTGGTTGGAAACTGTTTCGAATCACGTTATAAATTATTCTTTCCTATTTTCCAGATTGTGATATGTTGATTATAAGACTTTTGCTTCTAAAACACTCTTGTTTTATGTTGTAATGTGTCATTATGCCCGTGGAGACCAATATAAAGCTGCAGAAACAGTAACCCACTCATACTTTCGATTGTCATTGTTGTATATGAAAGTGTCATACCGTTAATCAGTTGCATATCAGACTGTGGTTTGTTTCAGCCCCCCCCCCTCCCCCCCTTCAAACCTCTAAATGATAGTGTGGTTTGCTCAAAGTTCTTTCATGAAACCTGACTGATCGACACTAGACACAGCAGATGTGAGTATAACAACAAGCTTCATCTTCATGTCAGCTACGAGTTAATGGAATTTCCTCTACACTTTTACTTGAAGTAAGTTTTGTTGTTTTGCAACTTCCTAGACTGTATGATTTCTTGAATCTCATTAACCAGGTTGAAGATGACTTGAAGTCAACAATGTTCACTTAAGTAGCAATTCGGAAGGTCAAATCTCGTAGATCTCCATTTGTAAAGATGAATTGCATCTGATGAGCAACCCTACATGATTCATATGTTAAGAAAAATCCACAAGAACTGTTTTTCATGTTATTCATTCATGTTTGGGGGTTATGTTGGTTATTAATAGAAGTAAAGGTACTTTGTGGCCACACTAAGCAGTAAATTTTTCGAATAGTATTTCTTTGAGTTTTGGATATTTCATTTTATTCCTTTGTGTAAGCCTGTCTTCCATTTGTAGAGTTCATAATCATATTTTACAAAGCAAAACTAGTTTTGCTCATTTGCTTAGCATTAAGCATTAAACACAGTGAATATTAATTCAGTCTCAATTGTTAACATTTATGCTACTGCAAAAGCAACTGGTGATTATTGTGAACACTAAATGTGTATCAGATTAGAGTGAACAATTACTGCGGACAATTTTTTTTAAAGAAAACTATCAACAAATCTCAAAATTCACTTTACAAATCACGATCATACCTAGTAATGTTATCTGTTTACTGATGTGCCGCCATCAACAAAGGATATATGTCTGCCATGCTACAGCTCTGGTAGGGGGAGTAGAATTGTCCTTCCACTGGTAAACTACGAATTTAGCAGGTTTCAACATTTTTTTTTCTTTTTTCTAAAATACCTGCAGTGTGTCTTAGCAGTTGATATTACGAGAGGGACTTTCTTTTGGTGTATCCTTCCGTTATAAAAAATTTCGGGGCACATGTTGTTTTGGACCATTCTCTTGTGAGGGTGTTTCCTGGCCACTGCCGCTGTTGTTTTCCCCTTGCTACCTGCAACAGTCATTCGTTGCAGTGTGAAAATCCAGGATCCATGTAATGATTCTTTCCTCTTTCTTGCTAAAGGTTTTGTCATATTAGTGGATTTCTGTGGCTTCTCTGAACAAGCAGACATGACATAGCTCTACTCAGCGGCATGAACTTCTATGTCAGTGAATTTTATTATGCAGTTAGTCTCGCACAGCATGTACTCCACCAAGGCTGATTTCTCCACCTGCCCCACCCTGCAGTACCATTTGTGTTCAATGATCATGGTGTTGATGAATTGCCCAGTCATTCCCATATGAACTTTTTCACATTTACAGGATATGTAGTATATTCCAGACATTCCAAGTGTGCTCCTTTTGTCCTTTGTTGATCTGTCACACTCTTAGATCTTCTTGGGAAATTTGTTTGCTCAATATATGGTCAATTCTGTCCAGTGGATTGCTGTTCTGAAGTGACACTTTGCAAGTGTTAAAGCAACTGTTAAAGTACCTACTGCTACTCTGTGCCGCATCTTGTATCTCTCTGTTTCTCAAAACCAGCACATCTATACTGGCAAAACACCTGGTCCCTCTGCTTCAGCTCACTTCAGGCAAATGCTGGGATGGCTCCTTTGAAAAGGCACAGCTGGTTTTCTTCCCCATCCATCCCTAATCCGAGCTTCTGCTCTATCTCTAATGACCTTGTTGTCAACGGGGTGTTAAACATTAATCTCCTCCTCTGCTTTAGCAGTGGTAAAGACTGACCATGCATAAGAGACGCAGGAGATTTCATTGAGAAGTTGAATAAACTAAAACTTGGACTCAGCTACATACTGCTAAGCTTTGGTGGTGTTTCCTTGTTTTTCAGAGTGCCACTCAATGATTTTTCTGGAGCATCAGGTTCTATTTCTAGCACATCACCACCTATCTTTTTAATCTTAACACTAGCAACTTCATGTGAAATGTTGATTTCCATGTACGGCTGTAAGATATTGCCCAGGGATACTCCACTTAGTTCATTGGTGGCCAATTTCTTCACAGTGCCAGTGCACTTCAAAAGATAGGCACTGTACTTAGCACCTTGGTAATCTAAGCTGTAACAGAGGAATGTCAGAGCTACTCAATGTCTGGGAACACAGTGAGGTGCAGCTTGGTGACTTCCTAAGAAACCTGAATGGTCTCCATTTCGAAATAAAATCTATTACGGAGGTAGAAAAGGACCAACAGCTACCTTTTCTAGATGTGATCGTTGTGAGGAATGGTGAGAACCAGGGACATAGTGTGTGTCGTAACCCAACACATGTGGACTGACACCTGCAGAAACTGTAAAATCATTACTCAACCCAGAAAATAGGAATAATTAATACCCTTGTGTAATACACACAAGATGAAAATTTGAGCTGCAGCACCACAGACTGGGGAAGCAATACGTGGAGTGTCCTGAGGAGCAGTGGATGCACCCAGCAGTTGCATAAGAAGTGTCACAAAATCTGAGACTCAGCACAGTGACACTTAAAAAGAAGGAATGTCGAGTATGGCCTTTCTGTCATATGTCCCCAGGATGATAGACAGAATCAGCCATATATTACACAGGTACAGTGTAAGGACTACCTACAAACTGACCAAGATGATCAAATCAGCAAAAAACAAAAGGGACACTTGAAATGTCGGGAATATATCACGTATCCTATATGTGTATAAATGTCTGTGGAAAGGACTAGACAAGCCATCAACATCAAGATCACTAAAAATAAATGAAATTGCAGGTGGAGAAATCAGCCGTGGCGGAGCACGTGCTGTGTGAGACTGACCATGTCATAAAGTTTTTCAGAGAAGCCACAAATGTGCCGGTAGCTTCAGCAAGAAAGAGGAAAGCCTGAACTAAAATGAATCCTGGATTCCTGTGCTGCAACAAATGACCATTGCAGGTAGCAAGGGGAGAACAGCAACAGTAGTGACAAGAGGAAAGCCCTCTGATGTTGGTGTGTCATGTACACATTATCTTTAGCCACGAGGGCAACTCCAATCCATCACCAGCAATGTCATTTCTTAAGGTGTTTGTGGCATGTACTGTTGTGTAGGGTTTCACACAATTGTACTGGAATATACCATTTAGTAGCTTGGTCATGAAGGTGTGACAACAGGGTTTACCATACCTGCCACATATTACTAAGCATTCAGACTCCCTCAGCAATTGTAAAATCAGTCAAGTTGTCATATTTAGGTCCCCGGACAGTGATTCCAGAATCTAGAGATATATGGGTCTCAGGAATCGCTGCCATGCAGTGTCCCACTTGACTCTCGCTCTACACCATCCAAATCTCTGTTGCCTGTGGTTTTGTGTCAGTAGCAAATAACACATTACAACTTGAGACCTCAACCCAGGTTCCAGTAATCTGTTATTGACAGTTCATGGTGCTGGTCTGCCTGCAACGTCTGCCCAGTTATCACCTGCTATTATCAGTCTATTCATCACAGCCAGTTGGAGCGACCCTCCTTTCTCCTTGTGTTCGCACAAGGGTGAAATTGTGACCAACATATGCCACAAGCTTGGGAATACTGGAGAGTCGGTTAGGTAGCATTTGGTTGAAGTTTTCAAGGTACAACACTTTCTGTTTTTATCAGTGTAATTGTTCAAACATAAAACAAATGTATACATGACAAGGCTCACAAGTAATCAAACCATCTCAAACATTCAGTAAGATGTTCTTTTTTAAAGTCACACCAGTTGTGAAAAAATAATCAGGTTTTCAGTAGCTATCGTTGCCATCGTCCTCAGGAGCTTAGACTTCGGACTGCCGGGAAAGGCAATATGTACCATTTACATATGCTAGGTGCCAGGGTGCAGAACATTCCAGAGGTAGGCTGAATTATGCAAGAGGAGGAATATTAAGCATTGCAGTCTGCACAGGTGTAATAATGGTAGCATGTATGAAAGGCCAAAGTCATAATTTAAACAGCTGTTGCCAGTGACTGTAATGGTCAGGCATTTTCCACTATTTCTGTTTGCTGTCCAAAGCCCACCTCCCCGCACCCTACTAGGGGGACACCTCTTCTCACTTGAATTTACTGCTCTGTGATTGAAACTTAGTTGTTTTTTAATTTTTTTATAATACGATCCCAATATGTAGCCGTGTACTAATTCATTGTGAAGTGATATTAACAATATAATAAGCATACTTGACAAAAAAAAGTGGACAAAGCAGTGAAGAGTTGAAAGCTTGTTTGTACTGTTCTCGGGTCTCCAGCTGGGTGCAGTCGTTTTCAAACCATGATATTTCAGCAGCGTTCTTTGTCGTCATCTTCAGCTGATACCTGCAGCCTGAGCGTCTCCGCTGAATCTCCTCCCCTTTATACTCTGATCGTTCCCCACCCCTTCCCCCCGTGTCATGCCACACGCGGCGCTGTGTGGAGTGATGTGATGCTGACGTTTCCCGACGTGAGGGCTTAATTCTGCCGTTAAATATTTGGCTGGCTGGTATGTTGGAGCGCCTATGTTGCTGACGATAGGGTGCTAAGGAACATCGTTTTTGTGCACCTTTGGTAACCCATAGAGCCCTGGGGGTACAGCACCTCGAGGGTCAACGCCGGGTTAAACCACAACGAAGCCTGGGATTCAGCACTCATCCAACTAAAACCACAGTGCCAACCCAAAGCGACTTCCGCGCCCGACGAAAGCCACAAAACATCTGATGGTCCACAGTTCAGTACACAGCCAGCAGCCCGCCCCTCCCTACCAGCACCGCTTGAGGCATGGCGCGGGGGAAGGGGTGGGGAGCGATCAGAGTATAAAGGGGAGGAGATTCAGCGGAGACACTCAGTCTGCAGGTATCCCCTGAAAATGACGGCAAGGAACGCTGTCAAAATATCGTGGTTTGAAAATGACTGCTCCTGGCAGGAGACCCAAAAACAGTACAAACAGTTAATTTGCCGAAAAGCCTAAGATCACACAGTTGAAAACTTGTTCCTTGAAATGTGCCATAAAGAAATTCACATAGCCAGTAGCAGTGGAGAACCCACCACAGTGCCATCTTTCATTTCATAATGTTCATCACAGTACATTTACAATTAAGTGTGACAAAACAGTTTTACATGTTGGGTAGTAGCTGCTCTGCAGCAGTTCACGAATCGTGTTAACAATGTACATTCGCAACATCAAATGTGTAGTAGAGATGGAGGCCAAGCTACTGCTTCGAATATGCTATAGTAGCCTGTGCATAAGAAGGTGGATGTTGGGGCAATGCACAGTGTCAAGGAGCAGGTATCTGTGGGATGCTCCAGCTAGTAGTGTCACCATATAATGTCTATGTGTAGCATGTGCTTTAGGGTGTGTGTAGAACTTACATTATCGATTTTCATGTTAAAGTATGGTGAGGACACTTTCCTATTGCAGTGTTCGTATTGGGTGGCAAAAGGCAGATGCGGTAAGTAATATTTTAAGAAGGGCAGCAGTATTCATCTGAGTGTACAAATGTTTGTAGGAGAATTAAAAGTGGAAACAGTGGTCTGGTGTGGTGCTTACCCCATTGTTGCCAGTTATTGAAGAAAGTAATGGCTGGAATATGTAGCATGGAACACACAGGAAAACCCCTTTTTAGTGAACTTGCGGTGGCCTAAATGTTTCTTCCTTAAACAGGGGTTTTTCTCAACCGTCATACTGCTCTAGGCATATTAACACGTGCAGCTGCTAGTGTCCCCAATTGCTATGGACACATTTACATGCACCATCTGTAAGGTGCTCTAGATGTGTTTACGAACACCTTGTTGAATCATTTGTGCTCCCAGACATCCCGTTCTGGATGTGTTAACTTGCAAGGCACTTTATCTGCCAAACATTCAGCCTGTGTGCATGTGCTGCTGTGCTCTTGTTTGTGTTGCTGTTTTCACCTTCATTTCTGACGGAGAAAATGGAATGCCATTATGGTTGTACAGAGAAGGAAATCGTGGAGATTCTAACTGGAAATGATAGCGAGAAGGAACACTCGGGGGAAAGTGATTACTGCTCAAAATACCTGAACTGTGTATGTCCTATGATGCAAAACTCTCTTTCTACAAGAGATGAAAGTTGTTCAGAATCTGAAGTTTCTGATAGTGAAAGCAAAATATTTGGAACAAGAGGATGCTTTAGAGATGTGTGTTACTGGAAGGAGAGTGATTTTCATGCATTTGTGCATGTGTTCGACAATTCAGCTTCATAATGCAAGTGTGGATTAGAGCAAAATTTCAGCATTTTATTATTTTTCCTGAGATTTTCAATAGAAAATTTAATAAGATCTGTTGCAGATAAAATGCACAGATGTTATTTATACACCAAGGCAAATACGACAAAAATGTGTGTTCTCAAATGTTAAGCTGGAAAGAAATGGGATATGAGAAATTCCATTCCTTCATTGCTATTTGTCTACTTGTGGCTCATGTGGAAAAGTATGAAAATTTCAGTTTCCAGCAAAATTATGTCCAGAGACCGTTTCCTTTTAATTTTGAGAATGCTTCACTTTCGCAACAATGCTGCCAGCAAAAAAGGACACGGGTTACACAAAATTAGAAATATTGTAAATAAAGTTCTCAGAGTGTCCCAGAGTGTGATTTATCCACATCAAAAGCTCTGCATTGACAAAAGCTTATTGTTGTTTAAAGGAAAGAAATTGATTTGTAATAAAAACATTTGTGCTGTGTGACTGCCAGATTGGTTATGTCTTAGATTTTGTTGTGTATAGAGCTACAACCACAGAAATTGGATAGTACAGTTTGGTGAAACTTGGTGTCATAGGGGCAATACACATGAAACCATATTTGAAACCAAGACATACTCTTCACATTAAAATTGGTATTTGACACTGGACCTTCATAACCACAGAATGGCCACATTTTGTACTTTTAGCAGGACCAGGCACAATATGCCAAAACTATGGGGCAAACTGAGAAAAGGAGAAACTGTTTTAATTCCACTAATATAACACTTGCCCTGTAGTGGTATGATAAAGAGAAGTGTGGCTGTAATCACTTCTGAAACTGCAGACATTTTTCAGATGTAGAAGACTGAGTTTTCTTCTTCTTCTTCTTCTTCTTCTTCTTCTTCTTCTTCCTTCTTTGTCAGTGTGTTACAGTTTATAATCTGAGTATGGGAACATTTGACTGTACTGATATGCTATTGAGTTCAGCTGAATCAGTGCAGAAGACTTTGAAGTGGTATAAAAAGTTCCATGCCGTCAAGTTGTGCTTTTAAATGCTCATGCTCTCCATCGAGCAGTAACAGGACAAAAAAAATGCCATAGCAATTCTCTGGTAAGAGAAATTTCACAGAAAAGTGGAAAGCAATGGAAGGCACTTTGACAATAAGAATCCTCCACGATTTACCTGGAAGAATTTTATAAGTGTTACAGAGAGTAATCGCTCAAAGAAGAAGGGTATGCCAACACATAGATGCACTATTTGCTCAAAACAGAAAGTGCATTGAGAAACAACCTACAAAAGCAGAACACGCAATATACCACTGTGCGTTGTGCAGTGTTTTGAGGCTTATCATATAATTAAAAAAATATTAACCACAGATAACGGCATGGGAAGGAAGAAAGAAAAGAAAAACAAAATAAAATATATTTTTTAACTTTTATAGTGGTCAGTCCAAAGTGTGGATCCAAAAGAAGGATGAGAAATACATGCAGAAGATGTGAAAAATGTTCAAGCACTTTGAGATTCTGACTTCGAAGTGTGTCTCGGATAAATTACTGCAATCACAAACAAAAAAAACTTTACAAATTTCAGATGCTCTAATATCTATTTAGTACGTGAAGTACAAGAATTAAAAGCACAGTGTTTAGTGTGTAACTAAAACAAAATTTATATATAATTGCCTGTTCCCAATACACCAGTATTATTTGAACACCAACAAAAAGTATAGTGTTTGGAAACCTTGATTGTCTTGTTTTGGAAGTCACATAGAGAAATTTTATTTGGTTTATAATCATGGGATATAATGCCAAACTTCCAAAGAGTTCTCCAGTCTTCCCTGGAAAGTTACTGTGCATCACAAACAAACAAGAAGGGTTTAAATTTTCCATTTCTACAGTGTTTTGGCAGGCAGTTGTCCATCGCCAATGCACAGGAAGTTAATAAACATTAAAGAAACCATTTGACAGGGTGTTAAACTGGATGGAGATGTGCCACAGTCACAGTGTTTGCCCAGTGTGTCTACTCACAGGCAGGAAATCTGCCCTCAAGCATTCAGTTTGACATAGTAAACGAAACAAATCATACATAAAATTATCAAAGACATCTGAAACGGAAGCAACAAATGAGTAGTGCAAAAGTTATTACTGTGGTTCCCAATGACTGTTGATGTGTAAAAGCAGTATTGCAGATAGCTTCATCCTTTTGTAGAGTTGTTACAATGATGAATATATGGAGGACAACTGATGTGAAAGAGTAAGAAAGAAAGAACACTAAGTTACTGAGGTGAATCCAAAGTGACATGTTGGTTTTGTCATAGGCTACTAAAACTACAGGAAAGATGTAATATTTAGCCATGAAATGATATTGATGTACCTGTGTATTTGTCTGTCCAATAACTCATTTCTAAAGGACCTTTAAAACGAAAAACTTTGTCTCAGAGTAACTGCACAGGGTGATGAAACCCAGTGCAACATACGCAAAACCACATCACACACACACACACACACACACACACACACACACACACACACACACACACAGCAACAATTTCACAGAACACATCCTTTAATATTTTTTATGAAGAAGAGTTGTTGCTCCAGTTGGTTGATATTAATTAGAATTGATTTGTCTGCATTAAAAGAGAAAAAGTAGTTTCTGGTTTGTCAGTTCCCGGTCCAGCAGCTACAAAACTTGATGCAACATCTCCTCTCCTCCTCCTCATCCTCCTCCTCCACCATTTCTTCTTCTTCTTCTTCTTCTTCTTCTTCATTGTTGTCACCGCCTTCACAGCCCCCTCCTGTGTCTCCGTATTCCTTCACACATTTCAGTTACATTCATCTCAGGCGAGAACATAGTTGGCACAAGAAACAGTCCTGGAATGTTGCATTTTCAGGAACATATACGGCTCTACTCCATCTTTTGCAAGGAGGTCATCTTCAACAGCAACTGATGTACCAACTGTGAAACAACTGCACACAGTCAATCTTGTTGCACAGTTCCAGGCAGAAACAAAATTTGCATTGTTGAGTCTTAATCGCTTCCTTCCACCCAAGAAATTTAATTGACTTTTGCACAGCTGCAACTCTGTGTTAGCTTTAACAGAAGGTATTATGCCTAGGTCTGGAGGCTGCAGATGGCTTGTGCTGTTCAGAGGAAGGAACACAATCTTTACGTTCCTCAGATTTGGTGTTTCTTTCGTATCAGTGGAGTGGGGTGCCCAACAGAAAGAGAGAAAAATGTTTGACAGTTAAAGGTTGGTGGGAAGAGAAGTTACCTGACACCTTTACACTCGTAGGAGGTAGCTTAACTTGTCCCGCTTTGAAAAGGATTATGATAACAAGAGCTATAAAAATCTAAAATTTTATCTCAGTTGATAAGGTTTGAAAATCAATTTTGTTTTATCTAGTCATGCTACTGCAAAAGGCTTCAGGGGGTATATGAAACATTATTGGCCTGTAGCATATTAATTATTTTGGTTACAAGTATTCAAAAATTGAACTGTTTTATCCATGAAAAAAAAATCTACTCTAGTTTTAATTAAAAATAATGGGTTTCATTTACTTAAGCAACTTGAAGATGACATGCCAACTTATGGCAAATGGATAATAATGATATGAAAATTATATGGATGATCTTGACATGAGGAAGACTGAGACAATATCGGTACTTTACAGACTTTGCAGAGAGAGAAATTGCGTTTGCTTTATGTGTAAAAGATAAAGGAAGATTGCCGTTATTGACTTCACTCCCTATTTTATGAAGGAGGTAAATTTCATTGTAGGTATCTTGAGTGATGTTTGATTGTATGATGTTTACTTGGTTAACTGAAAACAGAAGTGCATGTCTTCTGATCGTATTTTTAAAATATTCCCTTTTGTGGAGCTAAATGCTTTAGTTGTGTAGGACAATGCTAGTAACTGTTTCAGTGGTAGAGTAAGAATGTAATTTTTGTTAAACTTGGTTCATTATTTCATGTTTTTCATTAATATTGTTTTAACCAAACTAGTTTGTTCCATTTCAGCAGCATGCTGCAGTCATATGCTTTACCATAAAGTGGTAATTATATAATAAAATAGAAAGAATGCAGCAGGGAAATGGATATGATGTGTAGTCTGGTGGGTGTACTATTATGAGCCACTGTTTTGTCTTTTGTTTTCCATGAGCTAAACTTTCGGCAACCTTGTCTAAATTGTAGAGGTAGCATTGCTTCTTGAAATGGTAAGAATTAAATTCTCTATTTCTGTGTTCATAATATGAGTACCTATAACTTCGCAAGTGTTAATCATATTCTTCCTGTTGGTTAGTTGCGACATCTTGTAAACAACAGTTTAAGGTCCTGGTGATAACTTATTGCATACGCATGACGTGAATGAAAATACACATTGCTTGTTTTGTAGAGCTCTAACTTGAGAGTTCATATTTTGTGAATTTTGTATTTTTGCTTCAGACTACTCTGCGGGCTCACCTTAAGCTGCACAATCCAAGAGGACCAATGCCAACTAAACGGAAAAGGCCACGAAAGAAACGCTGTGATGTAGGTCGCCATAAGAGATCGATGGCTGTGAAGCTCTCTGGTCTTCGCTTAGAATTTTCTGAGGAAAGGGACCTGGTGGAGGGAAGACTATTAACATGCGAGCTTAATGCTCCAGCTACCTCCGATAACATTCCTACCTGCAATAGTTAAAGATTCATTTTATACCTGTAGAGGTCTGATTAACATTAGTGATAATGATTCTTGGAACTGTATTGTCATTCAAGTAGTGTAAAGCACTCGTATTTACAAATGTTTGTAACATCGTGAAATAAGGAAGTAAAGTAATGGTACCTTATGTCAGTGTTGTGCTAGTCATTTGATATCTGAATGATATACCTGTTGCTTACATAATAGTCAGTCCCATCTTAAGGGGAGTACATATGGCGGAATTGGTCAAAAGGTGGCATTTTCGGATTATTATCTCTTAGTAATATTTTATCTGTCCTGAATAATTTGATGCATTATTTGTCGAAAAATTCCAATTGGAAGTGTAGTTTTTATCATTTCAAAGTTAATAGAGTGTGTGTAAAATTATCTGGTCGTTCTGCACTGACTTGCCTAAGTAGCCCTATCTCTTGAACTATTCAATCTAGAAGGCTGTGGTTTTCAGCTACTTATTCCTTGAAATCATGTTAATGTTTATGTTAAGAGGTTGGATGCACTGTGTAAACAGAAATGGCGGTATAGCACATGAATTTTGTTTATGTACTTTGTGGTTGTCGTGTTTCATAAGTTTTGAACCAAAAACTTAGTGGTT
Source organism: Schistocerca gregaria (assembly GCF_023897955.1). NCBI lineage: Eukaryota > Metazoa > Arthropoda > Insecta > Orthoptera > Acrididae > Schistocerca > Schistocerca gregaria. The sequence goes on from NC_064922.1 coordinate 429,893,346, forward strand.
TGGTGTGTTATTCTACACTCTTATACCTCTTTTCAACATGACGAAAAGAGAAGGTTGTTTTAAGAAGCGTTCCATGGAAATCAGCATATCACAAAATCTGAATCCAGTGTTGATCCTGAAATAGGTTTTTCACAGAGCCATAAGGACACGCCTACTAGTGCTTTGAAGAGGAAACTTGGAGACCTTGAGGACTTATTTATTGGCAAAGATCAAAATAGTTTAGGTAATGTTCTTTTAGATTTGTGTGTGTTAGGACAAGTTTTGCAAGATGCTGTGTCATGTAATGTTTATGGTGGGCAAATTGGCATCTCTGAGGACTCATGTGCAAGGACTGGACTGGCTAACAAACTTGATATGCAGTGCGAAGTTTGCAGGCTCTCGACATCATTTTGGACTTCTGAAAAGTGCAAGAATAACTTGTTTGAGAGCAATGTTTGATTCCTGTATGGAATGAGGTGCATTTGTAAAGGATTGACTGCAGCTGAAGTATTATGTGCAACGCTGAACTTGCCAAAGCCACCAACCAGATCAAGTAAGTACACAGAAGTAATTGGTGAATGTGTCAAATCTGTTGCTGTTGAATCTATGAAAGCTGCTGCTAAAGAAGCAGTAGAATTAAATAACACAACAGACTTATCTGTGGCAGTTGATGGCGCATGGCAGAAGAGGGATCACACATCAAAAAATGCAGTTGCATCTCTCACTAGTGTTGACACAGGTAAAGTTTTAGACATTCAAGTGCTAACTAAATACTGTCATCAGTGTAAATCAGTTGATGAAACAAGTGAAAGCCATAAAACAAATTGTGCTAAGAATTGAGGTCTAGTTTAGCAGTGGATATGACCCGTCAGCTTTGACCAATGAAGTCAGAAGTCGCCAGAGAGCATGTATTACAAAGATGAAAGAGCTGAGAAGAATGTTCAGAAACAAAGGAATGTGAGAGAGAAAAACTATTTCACATATGTAAGGGCCAGTAGTATTTACACATTAACGATATCGGGTAATTATATCTTAGTATTTCTCTGCAAAATACAATGGAAGGAAATGAATGAAATATGTTACTATCAAAGAATACATCACGTGAGGTGTATGTCAGTTGCATCTCGAAACGAAACTCTTTGGAACTAGTGCAGTATGGGATGCAAGTGTAGCGTACGTCGATTTCTTAGTTTTAAGTAGCATTACTGTCCTGTTGTTCACTTGAACTATGTATCCTCCACTTCAGTAAACCCTAAATGAAACACAGGATAAAAATTTTAGTTGTGAAGGGGGTTTCGCAAGTACACATTCGAAAATGTACTGGTACTAGAGCTGGAAAACGGAACAAGATCGGTAGCTGCCAAATTTCTGTTACGTACTTCTCAACATGAAAACACACATATTGGTGGAACAAAACAGTGACATACGGCAAAATAGTGAAATACACACACACACACACACACACACACACACACACACACACACACACACACACACACACACACACACACCATAAATTCACTAAGATGTTTGGGACGGTACATTTTGCCAACATGTTTAATGAAACATTTAAACGGGCAATATGTCTGCGGAATGCTTTGTCTCCAAGAATACTCATCTACATGGCTTTGAAGAGTTGAAATCTGACGTTTCACTTTCCCTATAAGAGATTTTACCACTGACCAGTACCCCTCTATGCTGTTAGTGCAGGCGCCTGTCGATAGAGATCTAAATTCAATGTTGTGGTTTACTACAAGATGTTGGTAACCCCTATCCCCTAAATCCCTATATGAAGAAAACCCCTCTGAAATAACAATAGTACCCTCTGCAACATGATCTTCAATTAACCTAACCAAAACTTCCTTACTTCTATTTGGTACTATTCTAAACACTACATCATCACAATGCTGACCTGAAACTGCTGCCCCCCACACCCATAATCCCACCGGAGGTTCCCCCCTATCGTATTTCCTTTTCCCAAAATAGAGATTCCTCAATTTTGACCATGACACACCCCCCCCCCCTCCCCCCCCAATGGCCCCCTATATTTCATATATTCCCCACAAACTTCCCTACAAAAGGTGTACCAATCTACTATGGTCCGTTTACTCACAAGACATTCATGCACACACAGCCACACAGGATTTCTTGAACACCAACAATATGTGATTTTCATTATGTCTCTCAGGGCGAGCTTAGATTTCTCGAACCATGTTCCCCTCCTAATGGAGCGCCACAACCGATACGTTGAACGTATTTCGCAATGAGACCAGGAAATAAATTGTGGTCAACATGTCTTGGCCCATGACTTCCCTTAAATCGTCCAGATTTATTGGGATAGACAAATCCATTCCTGTAACCGAAAATAAGACACTACAAATTGTTCTGTAATAAAAAAAAATAAAATAAAAAAAAAACTAATAATCCACATTTACTCAATAAAAAATATTAAGTACTGTCTGAATAAGAAACAAACAATTAACTTAATAGAATCACACATTTAATAATTTAACGAATCTCAAGCGATCGCTTTTAGATTCACATTCAATTATTTTAATGATAGCGCTTATTAGAACACAGAACTCTTTTATTATCTATGCCTCGAAGTGAAGACCTTACTATCTATGACTAAGAAATGACGTCATTGGTCAAAGCCGACGGGTTGTATCCCCTGCGTCACTAGACCTGAATTATGAGGGGACTCGTGGGGGTATGCAGTCTACTGCAGTTGTTTCTATGTTCAGACATTCACAACAGGAGAGAGGTGTGTGTTACACTGAATACTTGTGGGATGGTGATTCAAAAGCTTACAAATCAGTAGTGGAAAGCCAACCTTGTGGTAATAAGCAGATTGTTAAGATTGAATCTGTGGGCCACATTCAAAAACGGACAGGAACACATCTCCGAAAATTGAAGCAGACAAAAGGAAAAGAGACATTATGAGATGGAAAGACTCTAAATGCTAAAGGAAAAAAACAGACAAAAACATTGATGAACTCCAGCATTATTATGGAATGGCAGTAAGAAAAAATACACATGACCTACAAGGGATGAAACGAGCAGTGTGGGCTACATTCTTCCACTGATGATACACCTGTACATGGTCTTTGTCCACCTGGTGCTGATTCATGGTGCAAGTACCACAAAGCTCAGGCAGCGGGTAGCGAGGAACAATTTAGGCACAAAAATAACATACCATCTGCAGTGATGGAAGCTATTAAACCAATATATAGAGAATTAGCTCATCCTGACCTCCTTTCCAAATATCTCCATGGTCCAACACAAAACCCGAATGAGTCTTTCAATAATGTAATTTGGACACACATACCAAAAAATGTCTTTGTAGGAAGGAAAACTCTATGCTTGGGTGTTTGTGATGCTGTGATAAAGTTTAATGATGGTACAAAGGGAAGAATTGGGGTACTAGAGGAACTTGATATCACTCCAGGTGCCTACACACTGCAAGCCTTTCAGCGAATGGATCGACTTACGACCATGAAAGCTCAGCATGCAGCAGAGGAAATGACTAAAGAAGCAAGAGGCAGGAAAAGAAAGAAGCTTCTAGGTTTGCAGGATAGTCAAGAACAGGGTCCAGATAATGCAGATTATGGGCCTGCCTGTTTCTAGAAGCTGGCATGCCTCCATGTGTAAGTTAATATCAAATAAAATGTTTGAACTTGATTTGCCATAAATGGCATTTTTAAAATTATTTGTCCCATTATCTCAGGAACTATTACAGATACATATCTCTAATTTTACACTATGTTACCACTTAGTGTACTGCTGCTGCTGAACCTCCCAAAACATCTCTACCTCTAACGGACTTTTAAAAGAAAATATTGAACAACATTTTTAAAAAATCATATCTAGCTAATTATTTCTCTGTACATTTTGATTCTGGTCCAGTAATCAGATAAGGAGTGATACTATACATCCCAAAAATTTCAGATCTCTGTCACAGGTTCTGAGTTAATGGGTCATCAATATTGCAACTTTAACACTGTGGGTATAGGATGTACTTACTCCCCTTAATGAATCACAGGGGACACAAATAGTCTTTACCTTAAATGGGAGTTTTCCTCAGATGAATTTCATTCCCACAGAGAGGGGTCTCTGAAGCGTAGAAGTAAGTCAAACACAAAAATGTTATTAAAATGTGATTGCAATGGTAATAATACACTCCTGGAAATTGAAATAAGAACACCGTGAATTCATTGTCCCAGGAAGGGGAAACTTTATTGACACATTCCTGGGGTCAGATACATCACATGATCACACTGACAGAACCACAGGCACATAGACACAGGCAACAGAGCATGCACAATGTCGGCACTAGTACAGTGTATATCCACCTTTCGCAGCAATGCAGGCTGCTATTCTCCCATGGAGACGATCGTAGAGATGCTGGATGTAATCCTGTGGAACGGCTTGCCATGACATTTCCACCTGGCGCCTCAGTTGGACCAGCATTCGTGCTGGACGTGCAGACCGCGTGAGACGACGCTTCATCCAGTCCCAAACATGCTCAATGGGGGACAGATCCGGAGATCATGCTGGCCAGGGTAGTTGACTTACACCTTCTAGAGCACGTTGGGTGGCACGGGATACATGCGGACGTGCATTGTCCTGTTGGAACAGCAAGTTCCCTTGCCGGTCTAGGAATGGTAGAACAATGGGTTCGATGACGGTTTGGATGTACCGTGCACTATTCAGTGTCCCCTCGACGATCACCAGAGGTGTACGGCCAGTGTAGGAGATCGCTCCCCACACCATGATGCCGGGTGTTGGCCCTGTGTGCCTCGGTCGTATGCAGTCCTGATTGTGGCGCTCGCCTACACGGCGCCAAACACGCATACGACCATCATTGGCACCAGGGCAGAAGCGACTCTCATCGCTGAAGCCGACACGTCTCCATTCGTCCCTCCATTCACGCCTGTCGCGACACCACTGGAGGCGGGCTGCACGATTTTGGGGCGTGAGCGGAAGACGGCCTAACGGTGTGCGGGACCGTAGCCCAGCTTCATGGAGACGGTTGCGAATGGTCCTCGCCGATACCCCAGGGGCAACAGTGTCCCTAATTTGCTGGGAAGTGGCGGTGCAGTCCCCTACGGCACTGTGTAGGATCCTACGGTCTTGGCGTGCATCCGTGCACCTTCCGCCGACCACTGGCGACAACATCGATGTACTGTGGAGACCTCACGCTCCACGTGTTGAGCAATTCGGCGGTACGTCCACCCGGCCTCCTGCATGCCCACTATACGCCCTCGCTCAAAGTCCATCAACTGCACATACGGTTCACGTCCACGTTGTCGCGGCATGCTACCAGTGTTAAAGACTGCGATGGAGCTCCGTATGCCACGGCAAACTGGCTGACACTGACGGTGGCGGTGCACAAATGCTGCGCACCTAGCGCCATTCGACGGCCAACACCACGGTTCCTGGTGTGTCCGCTGTGCCGTGCGTGTGATCATTGCTTGTACAGCCCTCTCGCAGTGTCCGGAGCAAGTATGGTGGGTCTGACACACCGGTGTCAATGTGTTCTTTTTTCCATTTCCAGGAGTGTAATTACACAGAGGTGACAGAAGTCATGCTATATCTCCTAATATCGTGACAGTACTCCATATGCCGGGCATAGTGCAGCAGCTTAACATGGTATGGATGCAAAAAGTCGGAAGCTCCTTGCAGAAATATTGAGCCATGTTGCCAGTTCAAGATTTTGTGCATGAACCGACCTCCCAATTATGTCCCATGCATGTTTGATGGGATTCATGTTGGGCAGTCTGAGTGCCCAAACCATTCACTTGAATTAGCCAGACTGTTTTTCGCACAAGTTGCAGAACAATTGAGTTTCATTAACATTGCGAACAATTCCATCATTGTCTGGAAAAATGAAGTACGTGAATGGGTGCAAATGGTCTCCAAGTAGCTGAACATAATCATTTCCAGACAATAATTGGTTCAGTTGTACCAGAGGACCCAGTCCATTCCAAGTAAACACACCATGACAGAGCCACCACCAGGTGGCACTTGGGTCCATTGCTTCATGGGGTCTGTGCAGCACTCAAATGCTACCACCAGCTCTTACCAAGGCCGTGGTTTTCATCTCACCTACAGCCAACCAGTATGGTAACAAGTGCAGGAGAGACACTACAGATGATGTCGTGCTGTTTGCAAAGGAATTTGCATCAGTCACCTGCTACCATAGCCCATGAATACCAAATTTCGCTGCACCACTCCTACAGAAACAATCGTTAAGTCCAACATTGATTTCAGTAGTGATTTCACGCAGTTTTGTATGTCAGATAGTGCTGACAACTGTGTGCAAACGCTGCTGCATTCGGTCATTAGGTGGAGGCCATTGGCCACTGCATTGTCCATGGCGAGATGTAATGCCTGAAATTCGGTATTCTCAGCACACTCTTGACACTGTGGGTCACGGACTATTGAATTCGCTTAAGATTTCTGAAATGGAATGCCACATGAGTCTTGCTCCATCAAGAATTCTGTGTTCATATTTAGTTAATTCCCGTCATGCTGCCATCATCACACATCAGAAAACTTTCTATGTGAATTTCCTGAGTACAAATAATAGCTCTGCCGATGCACTGCCCTTTTATATCTTCTAAACACAATAATAATTAAGTCTGAATATGTGCATGTCGCTATCCCATGACTTTTGGCACTTCATTGTATAATCCAAAATAAAACATCGATTATAAGAGTCTGTATGAAGATAATCTTCAGTGAGTTAGGAGTTTCCTAACAAATAGTTTATTTCAGTCTTAAACTGTGCCATAATGCCCGCAAGAGATTTTGGAAGGCTTGGCAATGTATTCTATATGTGCTATCCCTGTAGCAGTGTTCCGCTAAAAATGATTCCTGTAACTCGTTAGAAGACAACTGTGTCTGCTAGTGCACATAGAAAATGTAAGTACTACAGTAGGTATCTTTCTTGCCCACGATGAAGAACTGTGGATTATTTAGTTAATGTTTTATTTATTTTTTAATTGGTGTGTTTGGGTGCTGATGACTGTGCATTTGAGTGCCCCACAAACCAAACATCACTTAATTGGTGTGGTAGGAAAAAGGTGTTCAGTATGGGAAATAAGACTGAAGAACCTAATCAGTTTTTAACCTTATCAGTTTGTATGCCATTTTTACAGTAATTTATTCTGTCAATTCACAAAGCTTTTTGACAAAAAGAAATGGACAAACAAAGGAATGATTTAAGTAATCAGAATAAAGTCTTGGGTTGTAAAATTCAAGGGAACAACAAACTAAACAACAGTTTATAGCAAACAGTTAAAAAATGAGGCATCAAAAAGTGGTTTAACAGTTAGGACAGTCATTGGGCTGTAAATTTGATACTGTTAACAATAAAGTAAATAGTTTGAGAAATGAGGTATCAGAACCTCAGCAATCATGTTGCAGAATTAGAAAAAAAACATGCGGTAGAGCCAGAGCAGAAACACTTAAATGCACAGGGTACTGTTGTCTAAAATAACATTGTAAATGTAGAATTAGATCAAATAAATAAAAAGTTGAAAACATTCATATTATAGAGAATGAACTTTTGTTGAAAGATACCAAGAATTTATTTTGCAATGTAGAAGAGTTGGCAACAGTGCATGTTGTTTGTCAACAAACTGTTACACATGTCAGAAATGGAATTAGACATAGTACCAATGTTTTACCCGTAGTTTCAAATGTCAACAAAAGTAGAAGTAACTGTACTGAAAAGAAACTAAAATACCAGAAAATAGATCCAAAAGGAAAACATTTAAGTAAATGCAAACTTTTGCCACCCGAGCGAGGTGGCGCAGTGGTAGGACACTGGACACACATTCGGGAGGACGACGGTTCAATCCCGCATCCGGCTATCCTGATTTAGGTTTTCCGTGATTGCCCTTTGAAAGGGCACGGCCGTCTTCCTTCCCCATCCTTCCCTAACCCGAGCTTGTGCTCCGTCTCTAATGACCACGTTGTCGATGGGACATTAAACACCAATATCCTCCTCCTCCAAACTTTTGGCAAATGTATAAGTGAAACAATTTTCAACTTAAGGTACTGTGGGATTGGTAAACTTAACTCTCACTATAAAAGAGAATGTTATTTCAAATGTAAACTGCAATGAAAATGTTAATTTGTCTTACAGAATAAAAAAAGCAAAGAATGTTACAATGGGAATCTAAAAGTGGTATGGGTTTGTGAAGTGCAAAAATGAATAGTAGCTATGTAGTTGAAGGTATCCTCCAATCCATTTTTGTTGTTTTTTGATGCTGTAGTGACTCATCATCATAATCATAATCATCTGCTGCTTGTTGTCATCATGTTTGTCAACTGGGATGGCACGTGACACTACAGATGATGTTGCAGTAGCGATGCTCTTTATTCCTTGCTTTGTGCTTACTCTCGGAGAAACTTACAGTTACATATAGACTGACTACTAATACAACGTTAACTGTTTCAGCATTTTAAGAGTCGGTTCTATACTCATGTAAAATGTCTCTTAAGGTGTCATTCATACTAAGGCAACATAACATAAGTGATATGTAGTAAGAAATATATTGCTAGAAAGGTTCATGACGGTGAGCGATATATCGGCGTGACATGGGCAATATGTGGCGTGAACGCAAGTCTCACTACTTCAGTTACAGATATGAGCTCAAGTGAGGAAGACGACATAGTGGCTTATTGGTTCAGGCGTAGGATGAGAAAAAGGAAATACTGTGTACATCCCTAAAATATTACCAATGTGTACCACATCTCAGTTGTTGTTTCTCAAGAGCTCTTTCTACATGAATCAAATCTCTGGGAGTTTCATCGAATGAATCCTGAAAACTTCTCTTTCCTGAAGTGCCGGGTGTCACAAATCCTCAGAAATAGAAACACACGCTTCAGGAAGGCTATTTTTCCAGATGAAAAACTTCTGATTAGTATAAGGTAAATAGAAATATTTGTAAACAGTATTATTAATGAAATTGAGCACTTATAATTTTATAATGGTTTATAATATTTTACAAATTGTCCCAATTAGTTTCACTTTCTTGTAGCAGTGAAATAATGAGATAGAATCCCGAGGTCGTTACAAACTCAGTCTAAAATGAACAATATTGCAAGATGTCATGATGGGGTGACGAACTCCAAGAAGAAGGACTGGAACCTACGGAAACATAGGATTCTACATTCTCTTATTCGTCCTCTTCCAACAACTTATGTAAAAGAGACAGTGTTTGTATTTTGAAAATCTCCGTCCGATGCATGTTAAGACTTTTCATATTAGATAAAAAAGAAAGAAGAAAATGCCGTTCAGCATCTTGGTCACTTTTATTAACACAGTTTTTCACGCCCCTTTCATTTTTTGTGTGCTTCACGTGAGTTTTTAGGAGCGGGTTTTTCAAGTAATTGAATAAAAGCAGCTTTGTCCTCTTCAACAAATGTCGCTTTCATCGTTTTGAGTAATATTGCACTCCTCTACTGCTGTATCTTCAACGTGAAGATTGCCGGACATATTTCCCCCTTTCAAAAACAATTGCAGAAAAGCTAAATGCTTAGTCAAGTAATACGTTTTCTTTTAATACTGGCTAGCACCAGACTTTGGTGGTCTCAGCGCTCTCAACAGTTCTTTCCTGAAACAAGATTTTAAAAAGTAGATATCAGTGGGATTTACTTTAAAATGTTGTTTAATAAAATGAAAAAAACAATGTTGTTTATACGTATGAAAACACAGTGAGGCTTATCCAACTATTTATGATTTAAAATCCTCAATCTAGTTAATATATATGTTATAGTTCTTATTTTGTTTTTATTGTAGTGTCAAACTTGTTGAAAATGAAGACACACAGTTTTGGTAACTTTTTCAGGTATCTAGCTACTGGAAGCAGTTTTCAGGATCTTTCCTTGCAATTTTACAGATGTGAATCAACTGTCAGTTACATTGTTCATTTGACTTGTGCTGCTGTATGTTCTCACTTACAATTGAGGAAACTTGGAGGAAAATATCAAAATGTTATTATGAGTTATGGAATTTACCTAACTGTATTGGTTCCCTCGATGGGAAACATTTCCACATTCAGTGTTCCTCACATACTGGGTCCACAGACTATAATCATAAAGGATTCTTTTCAATAGTTCTAATGGCTTTGTCTGACGCAGATGGAATATCCACCGCAGTAGAAGTTGGAGACTATGGATGGAATAGTGACTGTGCTGTGTTCCGCAAATCAACACTCGGAGAATTATTGCACAGTAATAAATTGTGTATACCCAAAGCAACTCCCTTGCCAGGCGAGGCAAATGACAATCCTTTTCCGTTCTACATTGTGGCAGATGAAGCATTCCCTCTCCAGCATAATATAATGTGGGTCTTTCCAAAAAAGAATTTTAAATGATGCAGGAAGAATATTCATTTTCAACTGTCAAGAGGCAGAAAAAATGTGGAATGCAGCTTTGGAATGCTAACTTCAAAATTTTGTCTATTTGACCAACCAATTTATACCAGCAGAAGTAACACTGTGAAGACTATTAAGGCAGCATGCGTGCTTCATAATTTTATACACAGACGAGAATGCCGACCATATTTTCCACAACAATTTAATAAGTGTGCCATGATACCAGCATTACCAGATAACAGTGCGTTCAGTCATAGCAACAATTTGAACGAAGCAAATCGCTTACAAAATAAGCTAGGTGAATACTTTCTGAAACCAACTGGTGCAATTCCTACACAATGGAGATGCTTAAGTTTACAAGACCCAGCCATTTAGTGCAACAAATTCTTTATATACCTGTAAACAGTTCCAATTAACATAAAAAATATGAAAATTTAAAATAAAACAGTTGGGCATACTTCATTATAGAGCATCATTTGTTAATTTAAAATAATGTTAAATTCTTAAATTTATCTAGTTAATGAAAATTTAATTTGAAGTAACATTTTCGTAATTGACAATTATGTTAAATTGAATTATAATTAATCTTTGAAATATGACTGAATTACTTATTTTGTGAGAGCATTTCAAAATTTTTACAATATGAGTTAATAATATTACAATTTAATTCCATACTTGTCTTTTACATAATAAATAAATAAGCAATGCACTTCCCTTTGTCTTTTATTTCTGATGAAATTTCCCTCCATGTGGTACTCATCACATCAGTCTTACTGTATGTGGCAATGGAGTAATTTCAGATGCACTGATGAGCTTTCAATAAATTGGTGAAATGAAGTACAGAATTGTCTTCTCTTCTTCCCGTCATGTTAACAGCTCGAAATATTGCACGCTACTAATCGCAGCAGAGACCAGCAAGTGGCAGTGGGGTAGATACGTCACTTACGAAATGTTGCAGTCACACCGTTGTGAACATTTTCTGTCACCTCCCTTTAGATTTCAAGTATCTGTCCGTGCATGTCGCGTATCGTGTATCTCTTACGATGTATCACTTATCTCTTACGATGTATCACTTATCTCTTACGATGTATCACTTATCTTATATCGCCTTGATATGAACGGTGCCTAACTGTTTATAAATGAGCTGAATGCATTTGTTCACTTTTCTCATAAATAAAGTTATTGTTGTACATAATTCAGAGTGTGGATAAACTGACACATGCTAGCAGACTTACAAGATAACACACCTAACAAAGTCAAGCGGTCCTAATCACTGGTGCACATAAACTGGTGACCCTGTAGTGATCCAAGTTTAAAGAAGTATGCAAGATGACAATTACAAGCTGCAAGAAGAATCCAGAGAATCGTGATTAGTCATATGTTTGCCACTATTCTTGCCCCACAGTCCCGTAATGTGTTTTGCTCAACTGGAGGCAAATTTTCATTATGTAGGAATTGCCAATGATTCAATGAAGTTTTCCTTTGTAGTGAGCCAACTTGACCACCAATATACTGAGGAAGTTCAAGATATTACAACTGCAATGCCTATGGCAGAAACGTTATAGGAAACTGAAATCTGAGCTCATCCGAAGAGTAGCCAATTCATGAGAAGACCACATCCAACAAATGCTCAGCAAGGACGGATGATGTTATTGCACAGATTCAGGAGCAAATCCTCGAATAACATCTCGTCTTCTAATCCAGAATGGTCTGTATGTTGGTATCATTGAAAGTCTGGCAAACGGGCATGCAAGTGCACAAGTCTGTGTTTGTTCCCAAATGCCAGCAACAGTTGATCTTACGTGCACTCAGCTGCTGGACAGAATCACAGCTCCTATTTATTTGTGACAGGTGAGGGCTAAAATGTCTAGTAGATACAGGTTCCATCCAATTTGAGGATACTGTCATGGACCTTGGTGCATTGCTGTTGCCCACTGAAGACTTTCTGCTTGTCGGTTGCTAAAACAGTTCCACAGTATTGACATACTCAGCATGTAGAATTGAATATATGATATTGCCATGCTTTGATCTGGGACTTAAATGTCAGTGATGTCTCAGAGCTAACCATTGGTGCAGATTTCCTGGTGTACTACCATTTTATGCCAGATGTGACGAATTCCTGATTAGTGAACAGGATGACTGGGTTGAGTACAACTGGGTTTCATCATAGCACAACTGTAACGGTGCAAACTGATGCAAGAGGAGGACTGTAATTACATATCTTTATTATGCCAATTTCCTGCTCTAACTAGGCCCCCTGGAGCTCCGAAGCAGGTGCTGCATAATATTGTGCATATTATTAAAAGCACGAATGTCCCTCCAGTATCATGTAGGCACCAAATCGCACAATTTCGGACGATATTTTATGCATACCTCCGGAATTAAATATGTATTTCTGCCAACATATTGAGGGTAAATTAAAGTCACCACCAACTATTATCGTATGAGTCGGGTACGTGTTTGAAATCAAACTCAAGTTTTCTTTGAACCTTTCAGCAACTGTATCATCTGAATTGGGAGGTCGGTAAAAGGGTCCAATTATTATTTTACTCCGGTTGCCAACAATGACGTCTGCCCATACTAACTCACAGGAAGTATCTACTTCAATTTCGTGACAAGTTAAACTACTTCTGTCAGCAATAAACACACCACCGCCAACCTTCTTTAGCGTATCCTTTCAGAACACCATTAGGTTCTTCGCAAAAATTTCGGCTGAGCTCACATCCGGCTTTAGCCAGCATTCAGTGCCTTTAACAACTTGAGCATGAGTGCTTTCTATTAGTGCTTAGAGCTCTGGTACTTTCCCAACACAGCTACGACAATTTACAACTGTTATCCCAATGTTCCTGTCTCTACGTTCTTCCTGTGTTCAGCCTGCTCCCTATGTGACTGAAGCCCTTCTTGTGTTTTTCCGAGACCCTCTAACCTAAAAAGCCGCACAGTCCCTGCTACCTGTGTAGTCACCTCCTGCGTATAGTGAACGCCTGACCTATTCAACGGAACACGAAAACCAACCACCCTTCGGGGCAAGTCGAGGAATCTGCAGCGTACACGGCCGCAGAACCGTCTGAGCCTCTGATTCAGAGACTCCACTAGGCTCTGTACCAGAGGTCTGCAATTGGTCCTGTCGACTAAGCTACATATGGTCAGCTCTGCTTTCATCTTGCAAGCAAGACTGGCAGCCTTTTCCACTTCTGTTAGCTGCTCGAAACCAGAAAGAATCTCTTCAGATCCAAAGTAACACATATCATTGGTACCAACGTGAGAAACTACATGCAGTTGGCTGCACCCTGTGCTCTTCATGGCATCCAGGAGGACCCTTTCTACATCTGGAATGATTCCACCCAGTATGCACGTGGAGTGCACATTGGTTTTCTTACCCTTCTTGTCAGCCAAGTCCCTAAGGGGCCCCATAATACGCCTAACGTTGGAGCTCCCAACTACCAATAATCCCACCCTCTGCAATTGCATGGATCTTGCAGGCTGAGTGGTTTCCTCTGAAACAGGACAGGCGACAGGATCTGGCTCAGTGACAATGTCAGCCACAGACAGCACCTGGAACCTGTTTGTCAGACAAACTCTGGAGGCCTTACGTGCTGCCGCCTGGGAAGTCTTTCGCCACCTGCTTCGCCCTGGGGTGACCCCCCACTCGACTACAGGTGAGGGGTTAGCATAAGTGTGAGCATTAACAGGGTTGGCCACCGGTGAGGACCGCTCGGAGTCATATGAGAATACAGAAGCTAAGCCCTGTCAAGGAGCAATGTCAGTTTCTAAGGATGCTAAATTTTTATCACTGGCATCCACTGCAGGCAGCAGAACTACAAGAAGTGTTAACTGCATAATATTAGAGTAAAAATGTTAAGGGAAACTCTCCGGTGCCGTGAGCTGAGGCCATGAGCTCCACTTTTGATGCCATTTGACTAAGTTAACAAACCCCGCACTCCTGGTGCATCCTACACTTGAAGCAGCCTTAGCAATAGTTGATGCCAACCTAACAGATATAGGTGTGGTATTACAAGAATGAGCAGATGGTTCGTGGCAAATGTTAGCCTTTTATTCTCATAAACTGTTGCTGTCACAACAAAAGTGGAGTACTTGCAGCCGATAATGTCTCGCTATGCATGAAGCCATCATCCATTTTTGCTCACAGAAACGAGATTTCACTGTCTATGTGGACCATAAGCTGTTAATCAATGCATCCAAATGAAATAGCAGCAACTGTTCATCACGATAATATAATAATCTGGAATTTATCATGCAGTTTGCTTCCAACATCAGCCACATCTGTGGTATGGACAAAATGGTAACCAACTGCCTTTCATGAGTCAACAGCGTTTTGAGCCCCATTGCTTTCAATGCAGTTGCCTAGATGCAATGGACTGACCTAGACCTTCACACTATCCTGAAAGGTACCATCTCGGCATTAAAGTTGCAATTCATTTGCATCCCTGGTGCAGATGTTAAAATATATCGTGACATCATGAATGGAAGATACCGGTCATTCCTGGTTGCTCAGTTTCGCAAACAAGATTTTGACAATTTACAGAACTTGCTTCATATCATCAGAGACTCAATCTGATGTTCCACGTGCAGTTTAAGCACTTTGTCTGATTGGGAATGGAGGAGGACTGCCGCTAGAGGATGAGCACCTGTATGCCACGCGAATACAGCAAAGTGTCTCGCCACATACTTGCACCAGTGGGCAAATTCCCCGACACAGTCTCACATTTCGTGCATGTGTGTCTCAGCGCAGTGGATCCGTTACGTCCAGCAGATGCTCTGCAATACCTATTGACTATCATAGATCATTTCACTCGATGGCCGGAGGCACTACCATTGGGCAACATCTCCATGGAAACATTAACCAACGCTTTCATGTACACATGGTTATCAAGATAACAATTTGAATCAGAGCTATACACCAACATTACAATTTTTTGCGGTTGCGTCCACCATAAAACCGCACATTACCACCCAGCAAGCAATGGTCTGTTAAAGCAGTCGTACTGTTTGCTCAAAGCTGCTCTCATATTCCAAGACACAACTTGGGCAACTGGTCTACCGATTGTATTACTTGATCTACAAATGCATATAAACCAGACATTTCATCAGCAGAACTGGTCCTTGGCGAACCAACACGGCTTCTGGGCAAATTTAACAACACTGATTCTCTGCAGTCCACTATGCATGATCGGCCAGACTTTCTACATCACTTGTGTGAGCGCGTCTCTTGATTTCATCTCCATCAAGGTTGAGACACTGTACAACAACCTGTTACATGTAGCACGACGGGGGCAACTGTTCACAGGTAACACAATGAACAGACTGTGTGAAATCTTCTCCACAAACTCCATACACAGGCTCGCACAGTGCGTTACAAAGAAGTGCATCGACATTAGATACTTCCATCAATGGCAAGACCATGACTCTCTTCACTGACTAGTCCAAACTAGCATACATCTTTCATGCAATTTTGACTGGCCAGTGTTTCAAGAGAACAGCTTCATATATCTGTGCCAGTCCTGCAACCACGACCTCAAATGACTGCAACTGCAAGCTCAACAGCTACCCGACTTAATTCCACAAACAGCACGCACAACCAGCTTGGATGGCACATGTGTTTTGCTGATGTTTCAGAGATGGTGCTTTGCTTCCACCATAGGGGCCAATGTAATGACACATCATAGTCATTTGCCGCCATCTGCTGTTTGTTGTCATTGGGCGTGTCAAGTGGAATTGCACGTGCTGCCACAGATGATGCTGCAGCAAGAGTGCTCTTTATTCCTTGGATTTTGCTTACTCTCGGTGAGACTGTACATAGTTACATATAGCTTGGCTACAGACTCATTGTTAACTGTTTCAGCCTTTTAAGAGACGATTTTACACTCATGTAAAATGTCTGCTATCTGTTCATACACACTCTAGCAGCCTTGAAATCACACCTGCACTAACAATGTGTATGTGTAATGTCAATTCAAAACAAATGCAGTGAAACAAATTTATGCAAAAAGTAGAAGCAGATGATTTCAAAAATAATGGTGATTTATCTACACTATCACTTCAAGAACTCCAGGTGGTTATATGCCCATTTGTATACTATGTGACCGGTGAACACAGAGCCGTGAGCTAACATGGATTTTGCTTTAAAAAATTCTGTTTCCAGAGCCCCATTTGTTCTCTGACTATTCTGCAAATCTTTCAAGTTATCTTCTACTATCATGTTATCCTTCTTGATTGGATGTTAGGTGTACATGTACTAGAGTTTTTCGAGTATAGTTTCACAGCCCTATTGATGAATAATCTATTATTTCCCGAAGAGGGAAAAAGTTTCTTATGCTTCTGCAATGTAGTTTGAGTCTAATTGGTTGAATCCGAGAATATTTGAAACATGGTTACATTAAAGGTACTTTTCACTGCTATGATTGAAAGATATGTTTATATTTATGCTTGCTCAGTGAAGAAGAATTGCATTTTGAGAAGCTACATTATTTGGCTGCTTTAGGGGAAAGATCTTTTTTCAAATAATGACATTAGATATAATTCAACTTTTTGTGGTGCCCGGTTTTCTGGAGATTGCATAAACATAAGTTCTTCGATCTATTTAGGAAACTATTGTGCTATATTTTTTAGTGGAAAGGAAGGAAATCAGACTTGTTTGTTCACCACTGTCATTTTCAAGATCTGTAGTCAGCATTTGAATATGGTCATTTTAATAGAAGCATTAATAAGGATTTTGAAATAAATGGTTGTAACTCCATCATAAGTTGCTTTGAGAAGTATCTTTTTTTTTTTTTTTTTAATTTCATGCACATGTGTCCATTTCCAAATCCTCCTTAATACAGGCGATAGCTTGTGCAGTGACCAACAGTACTATGGCCAGTTCAACAACAGTAAAATACACCACATAGGACAGACATAAATCAAGGGTTCTCTGATGTCCGTCCTAAGTTGTGTATTTTTGCTGAGTTGGGCATAGTACTGCTTTGACCACTACAGGGATAGTTTTTGTACATGGGCTGTCGTCTGTATTTGTCACACTTATATATGGTTTGAAAATGGGCACAGGTGTCCAAAACTAGTCACCATTAAGAAATAAAAATGATACATGTCAGTGCAACTTATGGCAGAGCTACAGCCATTTATTTCAATTGTAAGACAGGTTGTGGACATATTTTTCACCTGCAGCATGCTACAAGTATATATATAAGAATTTTGTTATGAGATGACAATACTAAGGTGAGATTTCAAACTTCAACAACTTTTGTGTTTTATCTGAAGTGCATTTTACTGTGGAAGTCTGACAGCTAGGAGATTTTTCAGACCACATGTAAGTTTGAAAACTATAAAAGGTGAGAACTTGGTCATATACAGATGACTTTTGGTACACTGGAATTAAGTGTTAAACTTCTTGGAGAAGAGATTTTATTAAATTGTTAGGGGGTTGCTCAAAATGAGATTAAACCAGAAAACCATTTTTAAAGTAAAAAATATGTGAGGAGATTATGTTCTCTGATGATGTGCAAACAGTTTTGTCATTATAAAATAAAGTAATGAATTTAATGGATCACAAATGTTTAGAAAGGTATTCAATAAAGAACTGGTTTTGTCATGTTGTCACTATTACAATATGCTGCATATGAGAAGTATACTACTCTTGTATTATTATGTATTTTAAAAGAATAATTAAGTCCTAGTCCTTGCATTTATTAACATCAAACTTTGACATGTATCTCTCTAAATTCAACATATTTCAGTTTGTTCTATGTAAACATTGATTGATTAACATTTTTACTTGATAGAAATACTTTAGAATACTTAACTGTGGTTACTTCAGATACATGAGTATTCCAGTGATAGCTTCTGTGTTGAAGGTTCTACCATATTGTTTACATTCAAATAATTTCATATGCAAATAATAATTTCACATTTTGAAGTAATATACATTTATGACTAATACTGTGTGAATCCAACTTAATGGAATAAAGAATTGTAATATGATGGATACTATTTATAATGTGTATCTGATTATTATTATTATTTGACAAGCTCAGTAGTCCTATTATTACCATGATACACAGGACTTCGGCATTTCTTATTCATTAAAACTCCAAATTAACAAATCCGCTTTTAAGGAAGTACAGCTTTTAACGAATATTTCTGTCGGTGCTCTTGAAACTCCCATAATATGCGTTAGATGAGTATGTGCCAAGCAAGATTGTAAGAGATGGAAAAGAGCCACCGTGGTACAACAACCGAGTTAGAAAACTACTGCAGAAGCAAAGGGTACTTCACAACAAACATAAACATGGCCAAAGCCTTGCAGACAAACAAAAATTACGCGAAGCGAAATGTAGTGTGGGGAGGGCTATGTGAGAGGCGTTCAATAAATTCGAAAGTAAAGTTCTATGTACTGACTTAGCAGAAAATCCTAAGAAATTTTGGTCCTATGTCAAAGCGGTAGGTGGATCAAAACAAAATGTCCAGACACTCTGTGACCAAAATGGTACTGAAACAGAGGATGACAGACTAAAGGTCGAAATACTAAATGTCTTCTTCCAAAGCTGTTTCACAGAGGAAGACTGCACTGTAGTTCCTTCTCTAGATTCTCGCACAGATGACAACATGGTAGATATCGAAATAGATGACAGAGGGATAGAGAAACAATTAAAATCGCTTAAAAGAGGAACGGCCGCTGGACCTGATGGGATACCAGTTCGATTTTACACAGAGTACGCGAAGGAACTTGCCCCCCTTCTTGCAGCGGTGTACCGTAGGTCTCTAGAAGAGCGAAGCGTTCCAAAGGATTGGAAAAGGGCACAGGTCATCCCCGTTTTCAAGAAGGGACGTCGAACAGATGTGCAGAACTATAGACCTATATCTCTAACGTCGATCAGTTGTAGAATTTTGGAACACGTATTATGTTAGAGTATAATGACTTTTCTAGAGACTAGAAATCTACTCTGTAGGAATCAACATAGGTTTCGAAAGAGACGGTCGTGTGAAATCCAGCTCGCGCTATTTGTCCACGAGACTCAGAGGGCCATAGACACGGGTTCACAGGTAGATGCCGTGTTTCTTGACTTCCGCAAGGCATTTGACACAGTTCCCCACAGTCGTTTAATGAACAAAGTAAGAGCAGACGGACTATCAGACCAATTGTGTGATTGGATTGAGTAGTTCCTAGATAACAGAATGCAGCATGTCATTCTCAATGGAGAGGAGTCTTCCGAAGTAAGAGTGATTTCAGGTGTGCCGCAGGGGAGTGTCATGGGACCATTGCTATTCACAATATACATAAATAACCTGGTGGATGACATCGGAAGTTCACTGAGGCTTTTTGCAGATGATGCTGTGGTGTATCGAGAGGTTGCAACAATAAAAAATTGTACTGAAATGCAGGAGGACCTGCAGCGAATTGACGCATGATACAGGGAATGGCAATTGAATCTCAATGTAGACAAGTGTGATGTGCTGCGAATACATAGAAAGATAGATCCCTTATCATTTAGCTACAAAATAGCATGTCAGCAACTGGAAGCAGTTAATTCCATAAATTATCTGGGAGTACACATTCGGAGTGATTTAAAATGGAATGATCATATTAAGTTGATCGTCGGTAAAGCAGATGCCAGACAGATTCATTGGAAGGATTCTAAGGAAATGCAATCCGAAAACAAAGGAAGTGGGTTACAGTACGTTTGTTCGCCCACTGCTTGAATACTGCTCAACAGTGTGGGATCCGTACCAGATAGGGTTGATAGAAGAGATAGAGAAGATCCAACAGAGAGCAGCGCGCTTCATTACAGGATCATTTAGTAATCGTGAAAGCATTACGGAGATGATAGATAAACTCCAGTGGAAGACTCTGCAGGAGAGACGCTCAGTAGCTCGGTACGGGCTTTTGTTAAAGTTTCGAGAACATACCTTCACCGAAGAGTCAAGCAGTATATTGCTCCCTCCTACGTATATCTCGCGAAGAGTCCATGAGGATAAAATCAGAGAGATTAGAGCACACACAGAAGCATACCAACAATCCTTCCTTCCACGAACAATACGAGACTGGAATAGAAGTCATGGAGGATCATGTATATTTGTTAAAAGTGGCATTGATTATTTTAACATAAAACCCATTGAACTGTTAGCTGAAGAGAAAATTTTTGAAGTATCTGCAGTTGAACTCTCTGCATTAAAATTAATAATCATCTGTATATATAGGAGCCCTGATGGGAACTTAAAAGATTTCTGTCACCAACTAGAAGCAGCTTTAAATACTATAAAAAACTTAAACAAAACAGTGATCATATGTGGGGATTTTAATATAGATTTTCAAGAAATCTCAAAAGACCAGCAAAGCTTGATGACCCTACTGGAAACATATAACATAAAAACCACCATTGACTCTCCTACAAGAGTTACACCAACAACTAGTACAACAATTGATCAGATATTAATAAACACAAATGTAAATAACAATTTCTGTGCCGGAAATCTTAATACTGGCTTCAGTGATCACTATGCACAGTTTATTGCTTTGCACACCCCAAGTGAAACAACTGAGAAAGAGGATCTTGTAAAAGAAGCAAGGAAATTCACTAACAAACAAATAAACCTTTTTGTACTGAGACTAAGTGAAGAAACTTGGTATGAAGTGTATACTTGTGAAAAAACTAACAAAAAGTTTGAAAAATTCATGGAAATCTTCATGTCATACTTTGAAGCTGCATTTCCATTAAAAAGGCAAAAATGTCAACCTAACTTCAAAAAGAACAAATGGATTACAACAGGTATTAGAATATCTTGTGCAGAGAAAAGATTACACACTATAGCAAAGACACACAACATGCCTCCTGAATTTCTTTTGTACCTGAATAATTACAAGAGGATCCTCAAAAATGTTGTAAGAAAAGCTAAAACAATGGCAAATGACAAATACATTGAAAATTCAAAAAACAAATCTAAAGCTATATGGGAAGTTATAAAAAATCAAACAACAAGTGAAACTAAACAATATAAAAATATGAACTTATGTTATGAAGGACAAATGATTTCTTGCCGAACAGAACTTGCAGGGACCTTCAACAAATATTTTGCAAATGTAAGTGAACAGTTGGTGAGTGGACTGGAAGAACACAACAAAATATCACCTCCATCATGCAGTAGTGTGATAAATGTGTCTACATCTTTGTTCCTTTCACCCACAAATTCTGAAGAAATTTTATCAGTTATAAAAACCTTGAAAACAGGGTACTCATGTGGAATTGATGGAATATCAGATGCAATTATTAAAAAATGCTGTCTTGCCTTAGCTGAACCCTTGACACATTTGTGCAACAGCTCACTGGCTCAGTAACCTTCTCCTCATGCTTGAAAACAGCAAAGCTGAAACCACTGTTCAAAAAAGGAAATCCAGAATGTGTTTCAAATTATAGACCAATAGCCCTACTGCCTGTATTTTCTAAAATTTTAGAAAAAGTTTTTATAAGAGATTGTCTGATTTCCTAAATAAAAATAAAATTCTATCTCCTTAACAACATGGCTTCAGGAAAGGCTATTCAACTGAAAGTGCAATATTTGAATTTCTTAATGAAATCTATGCTAAACTGGATGCAAGTGAGTTTGCGACAGGCATATGTCTTGATTTATCTAAAGCTTTTGACGTCATTGACTATAATGCCCTACTGCAGAAGCTTGACCAGTTAGGAATTAGAGGTATATCCAATGAGTGGCTCAAGACATACCTATGTGGTCGCAAACAGGTGGTTGAAGTGCAATATACTGACCATAACAAAATCAGCTACTTCTATTCAGGATATGAAAAATGTGAAATATGGTGTCCCTCAAGGATCAGTATTAGGACCCATTCTGTTTCTCCTCTATGTCAATGATCTTATGTACAACAAGTATTACCAAACTACCCTCCAATTTGCAGACGATACAAGCTTCCTTATTAGTGGTAAAACAGAAGAAAAACTAAAAGACTCCGCTATACAAACAATGAACAGTGTAGAACAGTGGTTTAGCTACAACAAGCTAATTATAAACAAAGAAAAGACAATAGCACTGAACTTCTATAATGTGAAAGGAAGACACCACCCAAAAATAGAAATAGAACTTAGGGACAGAGTGCTTGAAAGTGTTAACAGCACTAAATTTCTGGGACTCTGGCTCCAGAACAACACAAAATGGGAGGTACATATTGAATATTTGCAAAGAAAACTAAGCAAAACCTGTTACATGATACGGATCTTAAAAACTTGTTGCAGCAAAGCCAGCCTGTTAAATGTATACTACTCCTATGTGCATTCTGTAATTAAATATTGCATAATCTTCTGCGGCAATACAACAACAAATATTAATCTTTTCAGGATGCAAAAGAGAATACTAAGAATTATTGAAGGGGTAAACAATACGAAATCGTGCAGACCCATATTCAAAAAACTGTCAGTTCTTCCTCTTCCTTGCTTTTTATCTACGAAACATCAGTTTTCATCAAACAATATATTGATAGACAAGCAGATATCTTATTAAAAAATGAAGATATACATGCACACAATACAAGGCAAAAATCTGACCTTCATGTGAAACAGGTGAGAACATCATTGTGCCAAAAAGGCACACTACATACTGGGATAAAGATTTTCAATAATCTACCTAAACATATTAAATCAATAGGTAAACTCTGTAGTTTTAAGGCTGAAGTAAAGGCATATTTAATTGATCATTGCTTTTACAGAATATATAAAAGCCAAACAACAAAAATAAAGATGCATTATTAATATTCTACTTTGTATGTTGCCTGTGATGTTTGTTGTATTTAGGAATCTGTGCTAAATTACCTGACTATCTAGTCCTTAGCATTTCAATACAAACTGTATTTTGAACTTGTAAATACCTAACCATGTCCAATATCCTTGTATATATTCTATACATATAGGATTTGAAGGACTAAATAAATAAATAAATAAAGGGAGAACCGATAGAGGTACTCAGGGTACCCTCCGCCACACACCGTCAGGTGGCTTGCGGAGTATGGATGTAGATGTAGGTGTAGAACAATGTTATTCCTTCTCCCTTATAACGAACCCTTGCTTGAAAAAAATTGTCTGCTTGTAAGGAATAAACGTGAAATAGTCTTCAGATTGAAATCCTAATACATTTGTACAAGTTGCTGATTTCGTCAAGTCGTATTTTTTGTCTTGTGATGCACTAAACGGTAATTGATTCTTCCGGTTGACATATATTGTAGTCAGTAACATGTCTTCCCTTGTAGCAATAGCAGCAGATGCACCGAAATAATAGGAAATAGATTAGGTCGCGTGATATGATGTCAGTCACTGAGTCTATGAAGCGTGAAATGTGTAGTTAATTTACTGAATTGTTGATTTAACAATTTTACTTCTGTGGAGTTATGGCCGGCATCAGTGGCACAATAGGCCTGTCGGAGGCCTGGGGCGGCAAAAACGAGAACGCTGCTCTGCTTGGAAACTGACATATTTGTAGCGTACATTCTGTAAAATGTTAATTATATACATGTAATTACTGACGAAAAAATCCAGTATTGATAATGTTCAACTTATACGCTCTGGTAATTGTAATTTACATGCTTAAGGCAACGTTCTCATTCAAATGAGCAAAAAATAGGGAAAGCTTTGGAAATTTTTTTGAACGGTGAAAAGACATAGAGGGGATCTCTTTAGGGATTATGATTGATCATACTTCGAGCTTTATTTTCGATCTTCAGTACCAGAAAATGGCGCCGTAATTACGGTTTGATCATCGGTTTGCAAGTTTGAGGTATGCAGAAAGCGTGCATTGTACCCCCTCAGGCCTCAGAGGTTATTTGGAATCAAAGATGGATAGCATCATTCGATACAACATTAAATTTGTGTGAGCTTGTACCTAACCACAATGAAGTAATATTAAATTTAACGATATGGTGCGAATTCTGAGTTCTTTTTTGGAGGGTTTGTTTCACTCATTATGGCTTTACAAAATATAGTTAATATTAACAAATTTCATATGCTATAGGTATAAGCTCCCAAGAAAAATATTTACTTTTTGGTGCTCAAAGGTAGACATTAATAGGCTGAACATTTTGATTGTTCATGCAGCAGAACATTTGACGAACTTTGATGAGGTAACAGATTGTTTTGCAGAAAGGGAAGCTCGCTGTTTAAAGCTGTAGCAAGATTAGATAGAAAAAAAGGTGCGACCTAAGGGCTGAAGATATGTGTACTGTCTTGCTTGTGTCTTGTCTTTACTGGTTTTAGGTTTCCCATATTTAATTTTACCTCACACAAAAGAGCAAGTTATTGGCTAATAGGCAATACAGAGTGCAAATTTTCTGAAGAGTTCTTATTCTCTATCATACAAATAATCCCACCCACTATTAATTGTAAGATTTTTTTAAGAGGACTAATATGACAAACTGGCCGACTGGGAGCAGGAGGGACTCTACAGGACATTTTAATGTCCACTGCCCTAAATAAAAGGTTTGATGGCATCCATTACAAAATATACACATTTGAACTTCACAGAGCGAGATACAGTGATGTGCGATGGAAGAATGCTGTGTAAAGATGCATAGTACTGCACATTGGCACACTTAAGACCGAACAATATGCCTTATATTTCCTCGAATATGTATGTTTTGTATATCATATTCTTCAGAAAGGTGCGCGCTATAAAATTACCATATATTTGAAAAATCGATTTTTTCTCAATTTTTGACGTCCACCTCAAACGCGCGAGGGGGGGGGGGGGGGGCTCCACTATCAAGTTTTGCCTCGGTTCGGAAATCCATAGATCCAGGGCTGTTCATTTTTCTGAAGAATACCTGTTGAGGAAGATGAGTGGCTATTGGGCCCTTGATGTACCGATACCGCTCTAGATCCTTTATGAGCGGCTTTGTTTCATAAGTGGTTTGTGTCGGCGAGAGCGGATACGCTGAAGTGCCAGAGAAACTGGTATAGGCATGCGTATTCAAATACACAGGATATGTAAACAGGCAGAACATGGCGTTGCAATTGGCAACGCTTATGTAAGACAAGTGTCTGGCGCAGTTGTTGTTACTGCTGCTACAATGGCAAGTCATCAAGATTTAAGTGAGTTTGAACGTGGTGTTATAGTCAGCACACGAATGATGCGACACAGCATCTGCAAGGTAACGATGAAGTGGGGATTTTGTCGTACGGCCATTTCATGAGTGTACCATGAATATCAGGTATTAGACAGGTGTACCAGTTTCTTTGGCTCTTCATTGTAAAAGAACACTGAACCCTCTGACAGAAATGTTCATACATAAAGTTCTTTTTGATTTGCAGGTGGATTTGGAAACCCAACATCTAATGTATGGTATTTCTTTGCCATCCACTAGCCAATCCTTGTATGTACAGATCCATGTACTGCAGAAACTGCCGCCCTCTATTGCTACCATTTACGAGATCTCCAAATGAAGCGAAAACTTGCATTTATGATATAAACTGAAGGATTTTACAAGCATATTGAGTCGATGATCATTACTTTGTGAAATTTTTTAAAATTTAGAATTTGTCATTAATCTTGCATGTTTTGGGAGATAAATAAAAAACATGCACTTACATATTCTCCAGCCGTCCATTGCAAAAGTGCACCGTGTTTCTCACAGTAACCCTTGTAAGTAGTGTTAGATGGTCCTCAACCTGTCTGTAGACAGACCAGGTTTATGCTGCAGCCTCGTTGACTACACATCGCCTGCACACTTGGCTGTCTCCTGCAGCCCGGCCACACAGGTGCATTTAACCTGCACCTTGATCCCAGTAAATAGCGTGCGTTTTCTCTGTAGGTCTGAATCGGATCACTTTTGTGAACATATTGAGAAAGAGGCATGCACCAATATACAGGGTGGTCTATTGATCGTGACTGGGCGAAATATCTCACGAAATAAGCGTCGAACGAAAAAACTCTAAAGAGCGAAACTTGTCTAGCTTGAAGGGGGAAACCAGATGGCGCTATGGTTAGCCCTCTAGATGGCGCTGTCATAGGTCAAACGGATATCAACTGCGTTTTTAAAAATAGGAACCCCCATTTTTTATTACATATTCTTGTAGTACGTAAGGAAATATGAATGTTTTAGTTGGGCCACTTTTTTCGCTTTGTGAAAGACGGCACTGTAATAGTCACAAACATATGGCTCACAATTTTAGACGAACAGTTGGTAATAGGTAGGTTTTTAAATTAAAATACAGAACGTAGGTAGGTTTGAACTTTTTATTTTGGTTGTTCGAGTGTGATACATGTACCTTTGTGACCTTATCATTTCTGAGAACGCATGCTGTTAAAGCGCGATTACCTGTAAATACCACATTAATGGAATAAATTCTCAAAATGATGTCCATCAATCTCAATGCATTTGGCAATGCGTGTAACGACATTCCTCTCAACAGCAAGTAGTTCGCCTTCCATAATGTTTGCACATGCATTAAGAGTGCGCTGACACATGTTGTCAGGCGTTGTCGGTGGATCACGATAGCAAATATCCTTCAACTTCCCCGCAGAAAGAAATCCGGGGACGTCAGGTCCGGTGAACATGCTTCGACTACCAATCCACCTGTCAAGAAATATGCTATTCCATACCGCTTCGCTTCAACCGCACGCGAGCTATGTGCCGGACATCCATCATGTTGGAAGTACATCACCATTCTGTCATGCAGTGAAACATCTTGTAGTAACATCGGTACAACATTACGTAGGAAATCAGCATACATAGCACCATTTCGACTGACATCGATAAAATGGGGGCCAATTATCCTTCCTCCCATAATGCCGCACCATACATTAACCCGCCAAGGTCGCTGATGTTCCACTTGTCGCAGCCATCATGGATTTTCCGTTGTCTAATAGTGCATATTATGCCAGTTTACGTTACCGCTGTTGGTGAATGATGCTTCGTTGCTAAATAGAACGCGTGCAGTGGTAGAACTGTACACGACGTGCAAAATCATCGCCATGCAATTCCTGGTGCACGTAATTATGTAGCAATTGATGTTGATGTAGCATTCTCAACACCGACGTTTTTGAGGTTCCCGATTCTCGAGCAATTTGTCTGGTACTGATGTGCAGATTAGCCGCGACAGCAGCTAAAACACCTACTTGGGCATCATCATTTGTTGCAGGTCGTGCTTGAGTTGACGTTTCACATGTGGCTGAACACTTCCTGTTTCCTTAAATAACGTAACTATCCAGCGAACGGTCCGGACAATTGGATGATTTCGTCCAGGATACCGAGGAGCATGCATAGCACACGCCCGTTGGGCATTTTGATCACAATAGCCATACATCAGCACAATATCGACCTTTTCCGCAATCGGTAAACGGTCCATTTCAACACAGGTAATGTATCACAAAGCAAATACCGCCCGCACTGGTGGAATGTTACGTGATACTACGTACTTATACACTTGTGACTATTACAGCACCATCTATCACAAAGCGAAAAAAGTGGTCCAACTAAGACATTCATATTTCTTTACATACTGCATGAATATGTAATAAAACATAGGGGTTCCTATTTTTTTAAAAAACGCAATTGATATCCGTTTGACCTATGGCAGCGCCATCTAGCGGGCCAACCATAGCGCCATCTGGTTTCCTCCTTCAAGCTATACGAGTTTCGTTCTTTGTAGTTTTTTTGTTTGATGCTTATTTCTTGAGATATTTGGCCTGGTCACTATCAATGGACCACCCTATATTCATTTCCCTCTACTTGCTTTTAAGGCAAACACAAGTGCACAGTGACTAGGCATACAAGGTCAAACGCAACTTAAGGCCAGGTTTCCATTCAAAATGATCGGAAATTCGACTTTTCGACAGGTTCAGATGTCTAGAATTTTGGGACGAAAATGTTTTTTAATCCTTGTATTACAAGTTTCTACAGCCCATTGTTCGAAGCAGTGTCATGGATGCCGTGGGACGCTCTCAGCTGGAAAGCCTGGCGCAGGTAGAAGAGTTGTCGTGCTGGGACACACATTCACAAAATGATGTACACTGCAGTATACATGCAAACATATTCACCGAACAATGTAAACAACGTGAGCAGCCTACGGAACGCAGCATATCCAGCTCAGCCAGATCGGCTTTTCTCGCCAAGAAGAGCGGGGATTTGCTCTCCAGGTACAATCCGAATTAGAGGGGGCATTGCTATACGGTGCTGGAACTAAGGACTAAACGCAAGTGACGAATCTGTTTTTGGTCAAAACATGATTTTTGATCCGTCATACTGAATTATCCACTTTGTGTTCAGCGGCATCAAAATATATATTCAGGCAGACTGAACTAATAAGACATCCAAAAGATTGCCCTGAACTTTAAACAGGTTTTTCTTGAGAAACAATTTTTCAAAACTACGTGCAGCAAAAAATAAAAACGGTTCAACCTATTAACGGCTACCTTTGGTGCTGCTCGCTGTTAATACGAATAATACCCAAGACTGGTGTGGTTTCTCGATTTGAATACGTCTATTTTGTCACTTCACATTTCATTCATTCGCTCCGATTTCTCAAGCATGAGATCCGAAAGGTAGTAGTAAGAAATGTTTATATAAATTTGTAATCGCCATATTCTTTCATATAACTTGTGTCATGTCTCTCTTTCTTCTCCTTCCTCGCTTTAATCAACAATCTTGTCATCACTAGCTTTGTAGCTATTCCTGCCATTGTCAAAACGTATTCCTTAGTTACCTCCACTAACCCTGCCAGAATCACAGGTACAGTTATACTGCGTTTATTCTCCAGTTAGGTGTTATTACGTGTTCGTACGAGGCGTTTTCCGCAATATTTCGAGAATAGAGCTAAAAGCGGCTACTAACTGGTGACTGTACCTTTGGTAGTGCATCGATCTGGCCAACAATTTTCGGTCAAAATTTCATTTTCTTGGTTACATCAAGAAGATAATATGTCATGTTTCTTACCTTTTATTTCTGTTAGTCGTTTATTTCCACTCTGGTAGTCTTAATTTATGGATTTCACTAATAATCACAACAACGCTCATCATTCGCACACCCAATCAACCACGCAATCAGAAAGTGACAGGCATTCACCTGTTCGGGTTTATTCAGCTCAACTTGTATAGCCCTGTCCTCTTTTGGCTGTGGGGAAGTTTTTTATTTCTAGATGCGACGGTGATGTCACTGGCATAGACTTCATAAAGACTAAAGACTGTATGCACACAACCAAAAATCAACTTACGATTCGATCAGAAATCAACTTAGAATGTGTTCAAAAACCAGCTGGGATGCGTTTCAAAATAACATGAATAATCGATAGACCAACGTGCGCCGGATGCTAGGCACTTTGTATAAAGAGTTTTTTTTTTTCTTTTATTCTTGCCCGGGGCAGATACCCTGGTGCCCCCTGGTAGACTCGAGCCTGAGCGGGAATGAAGTCTATCTATTTCCTTCAGGTTTCCCTTTGTGGTTCCAGGTTGTTTGTATTTGTGGGGAACTGTAGACCGTTATTTAGGCTCACTCTGTCTTCATAATCAACGGAATTAACGGAACTAACTCGCCGTAAAAAAGGGAACACGATAATGCTGTTCAGGCTCCATCTGTTCCTCGTTAGACCACTTGGCCAACTTGCTAATGCAAAGGGAAATTTTAATGAGAGGGAAAAAAATCTTTTTGGCAGTGTGCGGCGGATGTGGAGGAGTGGGGGGTGGGGGGGGGGGGGAAGACGACTACACCACAGAAATAATAAAGAACAGAATAAACAAAATACCTTTTATTTTGTTTGTCTACAAACAAAGCCTGAACAGTTGTACGAGTAATATCAGTTAGTTTCGTAACTTTAGTATGAGACAGTAGTTATTATTGGTATTATTATTCTACACATCTTCCTGCCTTTATTTCACTGAAATTCTCAGTAACATCGTTGAAATCTATTTCATTTGAAACTTTTCTTTCAGTTGATTCATCGTAGAGCAGGAAAATTTTTATTGTTAGTTTCAGTGTAGCAAAACTTCTCTCATATGATACAATTGGGACACAAATGGACAAGAAATATTGGATTGTACGTGATGTTGAGGGTAATTTTTCGCTGAAGTCCCATTTAACTATAAACTGAAGGATTTATTGGGCTGTCCATCTAGCATTAACGTCCACACGCCTATCGGTTTCTGCTCCTTAACAAATTCGTCGTAAATTTCTACCAGATTGAGTGCTATAGCCAAAGTATCATCGGAAGATTCGAGATTAAATTTTGTTCCAATAATCTGAAACTTTTGGTGATTTCCTTCATGGCTAAGTAGCGTTGTGACTATTCTTGCATAAATTGCTCTGTGAATTCAAACACTGATTGACGGACTTTTGTTGAAGGGATAATCTAGCTTCAAGGGCTAGTTCACCCAGCATTGTTTTATTTGCCCTCCTTCTTCCTCATCAGCCAATGTTAATGTCTACATGTCCGCCCCCGGTAGCTGAGTGGTCAGCGCGACGGACTGGCAATTCTAAGGGCCCGGGTTCGATTCACGGCTGGGACGGAGATTTTCTCCGCTCAGGGACTGGGCGTTGTGTTGTCCTAATCATCATCATTTCATCCCCACCGACGCGCAAGTCGCCGAAGTGGCGTCAAATCGAAAGACTTGCACCAGGCGAGCGGTCTACCCGACGAGAGGCCCTCGTCACACGCCATTATTATAATGTCCACATCATTTCATTGTTTAGTACCAAAAGTAACAGCTTTGTATTTAATTATAGTCCGTCTCCACACCAAAAACTCTTTTAGGATTTGTAATTTGGCGAGTCGTATATCCAAAGTCACCTTTGGAGGCTGTAGATATCCTTGGACTAAATTTACTTCCTCCAGTGTCGTGTGCCAAAAGATGATCTAGGTGAGAAAAGTAAATTTACACTATGTGATCAAAAGTATCCAGACACCTGGCTGAAAATGACTTACAAGTTCGTGGCGCCCTCCATCAGTAATACTGGAATTCAGTATGACGTTGGCCCACCCTTAGCCTTGATGACAGCTTCCACTCTCGCAGGCAATCGTTCAATCAGGTGCTGGAAGGTTTCTGGGGGAATGGCAGCCAATTCCTCAGGGAGTGCTGCGCTGAGGAGAGATATCAATGTCGGTCGGTGAGGCCTGGCACGAAGTCAGCGTTCTGAAACATCCCAAAAGTGTTCTATAGGATTTAGGTCATAACTCTGTGAAGGCAAATCCATTACAGGGATGTTACTGTCGTGTAACCACTCCACCATAGGCCGTGCATTATGAACAGGTTCTCGGTCGTGTTGAAAGGTGCAATCGCCCACCACCAGAATTTCTCTTCAACAGTGGGAAGCAAGAAAGTGCTTAAAACATCAATGAAGGCCTATGCTGTAATAGTGGCACGCAAAACAACAAGGGGTGCAAGCCCCCTCCATGACACACACGACCACACCATAACACCACCGCCTCTGAAGTTTACTGTGGGCACTACACACACTGACAGATGAAGTTCACTGGGCATTCGCCATATCTACACCCTGCCATCGGACCGCCACATTATGTACCGTGATTCTTCACTCCACATAACGTTTTTCCACTGTTCAATCGTCCAATGTTTACGCTCGTTACACCAAGCGAGGAGTCGTTTGGCATTTACCAGTATGATGTGTGGCTTATGAGCAGCTGCTCGACCATGAAGTCCAAGTTTTCTCACCTCCTGTCTAACTGTCATAGTAGTTGCAGTGGATCCTGGTGCAGTTTGGAATTCCTGTGCGATAGCCTGGATAGATGTCTGCCTATTCCACATTACGACCCTCTTTAACAGTCGGCGATCTCTGTCAGTCAACAGACGATGTAGGCCTATACACTTTTGTGCTGTACATGTCCCTCCACGTTTCCACTTCACTATCATACCGGAAACGGAGAACCTAGGGATGTTAGGACTGCGGAAGTCTCACGTACAGACGTATAGCACAAGTGACACCTAATCACCTGACCACGTTCGAAGTCTGTGAGTTCCGCAAAGTGCCCCATTCTGCTCTCTCACGACGTCTAATGACTACTGAGGTTGCTGATATGGAGTATCTGGCAGTACCTGCCAGTAGGTGGCAGCACAATGCATCTAATATGAAAAACGTATGTTTTTGGGGATGTCTGGATACTTTTATCACATAGCGTACATATAACTGGAAGCTTGCTGCAGATCTGGTATCAAAGTTTGCTTTGGATGGAGCTTCAATGTCTCCCAAAGCGCTCATAATTGTTTCCACGTTTTCTTTCATGACTTTAACTGAATTGTTATGAGTACTCCAGCGAGTACCAGACAGTCATTTCAGACTTTGTACCACCTATATGTAGAAGACGTGAAGAATGAATATAACCTCTCTACAATTCCAAAAAGGTAAAGCTAGAGGGAACACACGAGAGTGCATGAACTCCATAAAAGATTTAATGAATGATTAACACAGGGATTGAACAGAGTTTTTGAATGATGTCTCGAATTTTCCGTTGTAGGCCCTACTCCTCCATATATACTTCACACCGACACAGCATTGTCTTAACCTTGAGCCCTGCCTAACGCAATATCCAGCACATCTTTTTACAGATACTGTTGAATATATTTTGCGTATCCTCTGCAGCCTTTCCTGATATAAAAATAGCCATAAGAAGAATATCTAACCTCCACCATGTCGTCTTCTATAACAAAATATGTAATTATTGGAATCATTTGGTGAGTTCTGCTTTTATCAGGAGCGCTCTCAAATATTATTCCGTGATATTTAGCCTTTGTTATGTCTGCAATAAGTTTTTCCTTATCACGTTCACCCAATAGAAATAAAGTCATTTTGTAATCCTTTTCACAAATAAGAAGGTACTCTCTTTGACCCACCAGTGGGCTCTTACGAATTTTAAACAGTGTTATTTAAATACTGGATCTTATTTCGCCATCAGCTGCACCAGTTCTAAGACATTTCCTCTGTTTTCTGATGAAACGTTTTCACGGTAACCACAGAAAGCAAAGTTTTTCTAGGCTAAAAAAATGTAATACGGTATCTAAATAGCGTCGTAAATTGTTTCTTCGTTTCTTGATCTCATCATTGACAATCTTCTGATGATCTTTGTCAATGGTTTTACTAAGTTACAACCCTGCAGAGCGTGTTTTCCGTTTTTCTAAATTTGATAGATGTTCAGACCATGATTCGTGCTGTGATATCTTTGGATTCAATTTCCACCTCTGACAGAAGCCAGAAATAATTTTACTTTTGTTGACATCGCCCTCAGAGGCAAATAACTGGCAGGTAAAGCAATACAGTTGTCGATGGTGAGTATAGCATCCATTGCCTTAAATATTTAGTCTCGTTCAAGTATGAGTAAAACCATAACAAAGTTAGACAGCAATGTGCTCATTTAGTGTGTTCTCCTGGTCTTTCTACACATTCAAAGAATCCGTCCTGGTTTTGATACACGAGGGCTATTCAGAAAACAAGTTCCGATTGGTGACTGTGAAAATCCGATGAAACTTTGAACATATGTGTTGAGCAGTGTCTCTAGTACGACCGTCGCTCTTTTCAGTTCTGGGCACACACTGAGCACATAAAGATGCCTAAAAAATAGTCTCCCGCCAAATACGAGGGCCTGCATATTGCAGGGGCAATAAAGATGTTCTTGAAGCGTTTTCGATGGGAAGTGTTTGGTCATCCACAGTACTGCCCCATAAATGGCTCCCTCTGGGTTTCATCTCCACCTACATGAACCACTGGTTAGGAAGAAAACATTTTCGCACAGACAACGAGCTGTAGACCAGCGTAGAGAATTGGCGGAAAGCAGTGGCGGCTGCATTCTATAGCGAGGGTATTGGAAAGTTGGCACAACGCTATAACAAATCGGATCGGCGACTAAGGGGATACGTAGCTGGAAGTTGTAGCTAACCGTTGCAAATAAAACATTTTTCAATTTCACAATGGCCTCCATTTTGCGGCCACTCGAAACTTACTTCCCAAATAGCCGTCGTACTTCACTACCCTTTCCAATAATCACAACACTGATGTGCTCTGGATCAGGTAATAGCCAATGGCCAGTATCACTCGATGAAAAGGAGTCAGAGCTGGATGCATCAGAAGTATGTTCATTTTCAGTAATTTTCTCATCATTATATTATTTTTATTTTGCCAGTCAATCGCAGTTACAGTAGAGCGTAATTTATCCAAACGTCAGTCAACCGAACGAGTGCTTAATCCAGTGGTTCTCAATGGGGATGGTACCTGAGGCATTGACGACCACTCCCAACGCCACAGTGTGTTACGACCAAAATCAGTGGAAAACTTTGTGTTATTTATTTATAAATTGGGATTGTGTCTGATGTCATTTCTCTAAAAAAATGGGTGGGGGTACTGAGTAGCTTTTTCTTCGAAAATGGGGCGGTCGGCTTGGGCCGTAGAAGGTTGAGTATCTGTGGCTTAACTAAACTGTTGCTCGCTCGTGTTGTCCTTACTGTTACGGTCTCAAACTCCCCGTCCCCGCTCCACCTCGCGCTAATCCCGAGTTTCCAACAACAATAACTGTTTGCACTACTTTACGATACTTACATTAACTTGCGCTAAAAAATACCTAAATGTAACCATGTAGACCTTTCTGTGAGAGATAAATACGAGGTGGATAAAAGGTTACAGGAAAGTCCTACACGCGCTGTCGGACGTGGTTATACCGAACTGTAAGCAAAACAGAGTTTACCCGGTAAATCCCTGCGGAATACCGACTCAGGCGAGAACTCCTTTCAAGGCAAATGTCTAATTGGGAATCGATCCAGAAATACTGCTGAAATTAATAAATAAGTAATTCCCCGTCACACGATGGTGATGTGCGGTACGAGGGCTACGCCGAAAGTTTTTAGCAGCCCGCAAGGCGGAGGACAATGGGGTTGTTTTCATTCGAAAGAGCGATGATTTTTCGACCTGGGACGTGCGCGCGCAGCCCCTGGCTAGCGGTGATCCCCCCCCCCCCCCCCCCCCCCCCACAGCGGGGTATGAAAGCATAGGCAGTGCTGGGTCAAAGACAGTGCAGGATGGAGCTGTCGCGCTGCGACTTTCGCGCCATGATTTATTACGATCATAAAAATGGTTTAAGTGCCGAAGAATGCCATTCTTCTTGCTGCGTGTTTTTGGTGAAGCTTCCCCTTCTAGGGCCACAGTTGGAAATTGGTTTCGCGAGTTTTCGAGGGGTCTGCTGTCAATTGAAGATGAACCTCGTCCCGGTCGGCCAGCAACAGCTGTGACTCCTGAAAACATTGATGCTGTGAGCAAAATGATCAAAGAAGATCCACATCTTACATTTTCTGACATTGAAGGGACCCTAAATATTGGATCAACAGCAGCACAGACCATCGTTCATAGTCACTTAGGCCTTACTAAGAGATGTGCCCGTTGGGTGCCACATTCCCTGACAGAAAGCCAAAAGGAGGCGAGAGTGGACTGGTGTCGTTTCATGCTCGAAAAACTAAATGGAGGGAAGTCCCAAGACACCTACAATATCGTCACAGGTGATGAAACGTGGGTCTACCACTATGACCCTGAAACAAAGAGACAGTCTTCTGTGTGGTGCTTTCCAGGGGAGGAACCACCCACAAAAGTTCGACAAAGTCGGAGCTCTGGAAAAAAGATGCTGGCAACTTTTTTCACAAAGATCGGGCATCTCACCTTTGTGACCTTGGACATACAGTCAATGCTGAATGGCACGTGAACGATTGTCTTCCAAAAGTCATCGCCACATGGAAGTCACAGCATCCAAAGTCCAAGAGTGGGCACCTTCTCATGCATCTGCGCACACGGCTGCCAGAACAATGGACTTTCTGGAGAGGTGAAAAGTGTGAGTATTACCCCATCCCCCCTATTCACCTGACCTCACCCCCTCTGGCTTCTTTCTGTTCCATAAGACTAAGGAAAAAATTTGAGGGCAGCGGTTTTCATCAGATGAAGAGGCCATTGCAGCATACGAGAGTGCACTAAGTGACATCCCAAAAGAAGCTTGGACTGACACATTTTCTAAGTGGTTTCAGAGAATGGAAAAATGTATACATGCTAATGGAGAATATTTTGAAAAGTTGTGAACGTTTTTTATTGCAAATAATTTTTTTCACACATTCTGCTAAAAACTTTCGGCAGAACGCTCGTATATAAGGCGATTGTGGCAACTATCTCTCACATACAAATTGACGATGTTACAAAAAATAGTAGCAGGCTGACGTGATATATGCTTTAAAAATGATCGTTGCATACAAAGAGAGAAAGAGCTGTAGTTTGCTTTGCAGATGACATAGGAAACACCATGGATGTTTCATTCCATCATGGGCTCTAAGCTGCCCCAGCCTTCCTGACACACTTTCTTGTGTGGCATTTCACGAACTGCCTCAGTAGGTATCAAATCTGGTGTGGAATATCATATCTTGAAGAGCACACAAATGGTGCTTCAGAATATATATCATAGGAGTGATAGTTGGAAATTCCAATTTCGACGTGAATTTATACCATCACAGTTATAGAGTTCCTGACCACTACATGTCTGCTAAGTGTATTTTTTTAAGCACTATAGAATTCTTAAATTGGTTCTCTTCTCTATATTCAGAAGGAGGAAGGCCTATTGCATGATAAAATAGATACAACGGCAAATACCACTGCAAGACAGAATCCACTGTGGTGTATTGGGAAGCGCTAAAAATGACACACTTAGCCACGACCCATTCCTTAGCAACAGTTGCTGTAGGTAGATGTCAGAGATCGCTGAAACACTCGCACATCTTGTGCATTCACCTCCTAGACATCCACACATAGCACACCCATATCTTTGTACACTGCCAGCACCGAACTTCGGTGAAAACTATCGCCGCAGCTGCAGTCGTTGAAGCGCATGTATGCCAGAGTGCACCACCTCCGGCCATGGAGAACATCTGGGGATGTTGGAGTGGCGTGAATTCAGATGTTATCAATACTTTCTGCGCAGATGTCCATCATATCGAATCTTCTCTCACGCAACACATTCGCTGCAGCCAGCCACGGTGCACTGCTAAACAAGCAACTGCAGCTTGGACGCGTACAGCAGTTCTAAACAACTCCACCCCAACACAGACCCTCCAGTTTAAAAAATCCACTTTACACAGTCCGAGGCAGCGATGTTGTTGACCATATATAGAGGGGTCCAAAACACTTTATCCTCTGTTTAAAAGTCCATAACTGACAAACCAATTGATGGAGTTGTCTCATCTTTGGTAGTGTAATAGTTTGTAGTTGCGGCAATCGCCACACAAGCGTTGTATTGCATTGTGTTGTTTTGTCAGATGACAGTCGCCAAATAGTGTTTTGTTCTTAGTTGCATCTAGTTACTGTGAGACACTCTGCCCGTGAAACTGGAGTGAGTGTTCGGCGAATTTTGAAGACAGCAAAGAGGAAGTGCTACATCCCACGATTGCTACACGTAATGTATGAGGACGACCCAGATCGTAGAATGGAGTACTGCGAGTGGTTTACTAACGTGGTGTGCAACGATGAAGAGTTTGACGAGATGATTGTGTGGTCTGATTAGGCACGTTTCAAACTCAATGGTACAGTAAATAGCCACAATTGCATCTACTGGGCCGCCGAAAATCCGAACGTCCATGTAGACAAAGCCGTGAATTTTCCAGGAGTAAATGTGTGGTGTGGGTTGTCTTACTGAGGCTTGATTGGGCCATTCTTCTTTGACGGCACAGTTACCGGTGAGGTGTTCCTTCAGAAGCTCCAGATATCCATTTTACCTGCCATCCGAGACTCGTATGGAGACGGAAGAGTTTACTTTCAACAAGATGGTGCCTGAGCCCACTACCAAAATCGTGTTAGGGCGTATCTCGACGAAAATCTACCAGGAAGACGGATAGGCCGTAGAGGTGCTGTGGAGTATCCACCACATTCCCCAGACCTAACTCCTCTGGACTTTGACCTGTGGGGAACACTAAAGGACGTCGTTTATCGACAAAAGCCACGCACAGTGGATGAACTTCGAGAATCCATCGTACATTCATGTGCAAATATCCAACTGAACACGTTGCAGTCAGTAGTTCGTACTGCAGTTCGGCAGAATCGTTTGTGTGAGGATGTTAATGGAGACCATTTCGAACACTTACACTGATATCTTTAAGTTGGACTCCAAGCTGCACTTTCACCAAAAATGAGACAGCTCCGTCAATTAGTTTGCAAGTTATGGACTTTTAAACAGTGGATACATTTTTTTGGACCCATGTGTACCTCGAATTTCTCACACAAGATATAGATTCCTCCCATTTATACGAGTTATTTTCGTTCTCACACAAAATATAGATTCCTCCTGTTTATACGAGTTATTTTCGAAACAGACAAAGTCGGACAATACACACGTTTTTACATCGCTAAAGTATCGTTACTTGTTGTGAAAGTCATGTACAGGTCTTTGGCATAGCCTATATTCCTTCTAAGTATTCTTTCGTCAGGCAAAAAAATATCTTTTCTTACCTGTCACGTGCTGTATCACAGGACTAGAGCATTAAACTCATTTTTGGTTCACGATGGAGCGCTAAGATCTACCACTGTCACAGTGCCCCCTCACTTTTAGACTCTCTGTTAAGATAACAGCACAGTTGTAAATACAAGGTTTTTACTATGTATCACTATACAAATTCGGTAATACATCGGATTTTATCACAATGATCATCTCTCCCTGTGTAGATGAGAGATTCAAATATCATTAAAAGATACCACCGCAACGAGATAAGCATACCTATGGTTCCCTAGCCATCACCTTAGAATCATATCTGTGGTGCCCCAGCCATCGCCTCCATCTGCCAGGTGGCATGTCACTCACATCAAATTGATAGGTTAATTAATTAAATTGGCATGAGAGTCACTTCGCATGGCGAGTAATTTCTGTTTTTCAGTGGTCAGATTACACTCAATAATTACATCTTTTCGAGGAACAGTACCGAGAACTGACATTTGAAGCCGACCACACAAGTACTCTTCTACGGGAAACTTACATTTCGCATAAGGACTGCACTATTGAAGACACGATCACAATGACTATGTTACCGTCGCCCTGCATAAAAAGCGGTCTTTCGTCTACAGGCACACACAAGAGTCACAGATAGCATTAGAGTTTCTGGTAGAAATGTTGTCTGCGATTTGGAATCAAGTCTGTCCAGTCTACTACATACTTGTGTAGGATCCTATGTAGACGTCTTTTAATTATTACAGCCATTGGTGAATCATATTCATGCCATTCTCATATCTCGAAATGCGTCGCCTTTTTCGAATCTACCTGCTACAGCAAAATTCCAACGTGGCTTCAGACAGTCCCTCTACGTCTTGTAACTGTTCCTCAGTCTCTGCTCTGTCCCTCCTTCAGCTTCATCCAAGTGATCATCCCAATTTAAGTCGGAAATTACATACTACAACAGAACCACTGTTCGAGAATAATTTTTACAATTTTTTCCCTGTAGCACTGGATAAAAATGTTTGCAGTTTTTCCAGATATATAACCCTAAGCTAAAAAGTAATGTGGAGACAGCTTTACTAAAACTAAATTCCACAATCCCAGTAGCATGCCATTTACAATAATTCTTCTAGGCATGGTTGAGCTACAGACAACATGAACCATGTACCTCCTTCCTGGTGGAATGACTGGAACTGGTCAGCTGTCGGACCCTTCCGTTTAATAGGCACTGGTCATGCATGGTTGTTTACATCTTGGGGTGGGTTAGATTGTAATTGTGTACACACACTTAGAATCCAATTTCAACAGCCGCAATACCAAAGGTTTTTACAATAATATTAATTCTGGTGGATATATCAAAAAACGTTTTGCATCACCCCGGTTCCCAGAACTCCTGAAGACAGTCGTTGACTGTGGATATTGTATCACAGACACAGTCTCTCTGACTGTTCAGAGATGTCACTAAACCCGCCCAAAGATGTAAACAACCATGCATGAGCAGTTCCTACTAAACGGAGGGGGTCTGGAACCGCGCGACCGCTACGGTCGCAGGTTCGAATCCTGCCTCGGGCATGGATGTGTGTGATGTCCTTAGGTTAGTTAGGTTTAAGTAGTTTTAAATTCTAGGGGACTGATGACCTCAGATGTCAAGTCCCATAGTGCTGAGAGCCATTTTGAAACGGAGGGGTCCGACAGCCGATCAGTTCCAGTCATTCTACCAGGAAGGAGGTACATGGTTCGTGTTGTCTGTAGTTCAGCCATGCCTAGACGGTCAATACCGCGGTTCGATCGCGTCCGTAACGCGTTTCGATCGCGACCGCATTGTTTCTTTGTGCCAGAATGGCTCTCAACAAGGGAAGTATCAGGGCATCACGGAGTAAACCAAAGCGATGTTGTTCAGACATGGAGGAGATACAGAGAGACAGGAACTGTTGATGACTCGCTCAGGCCGCCCAAGGGCTATTACTGCAGTGGATGACCGCTACCTACAGACAAGTCTCGAAGGAACCCTGACAGAAAAGCCACCCTGTTGAATAATGCTTTTCTTGCAACCATAAGGTGTCGTGTTATGACTCAAACTGTGCACAATAGGCTGCAATATGCGCAACTTCACTCCCGACGTCCATAGCGAGGTCCATTATCGCAACCATAACACCATGCATTGTGGTACAGATGGGCCCAGCAATGTGCCGAAAGGACCGCTCCGTATTGGTATCACGTTCTTTTTACCTATGAGTATCGCATGTGCATTCAACCAGACAAAGGTGGGAGATGTGTTTGGAGGTAACCCAGTCAGGCTGAATGCCTGAGACACACTGTTCAGAGAGTGCACCAAGGTGGAGGTTCCCTGCTATTTTGGGGTGGCGTTATGTTGGGCCGACGTACGCAGCTGGTGGTTATGAAAGGCGCCGTAATGGCATTATGATACTTGAACTCCATCCTCCAACTGATACTGCAACTGAATCGGCAGGATATTGCCGAGGCATTCGTCTTCATGCACAACAATTGGCGCTCCCATCATGCACATCTTGTGAATGACTTCCTTCGGGATAACGACATCGCTTGACTAGAGTGGCCAGCATGAGCTCCAGACTTGCACCTGATCGAACATGCCTGGGATAGATTGAAAAAGGTTGTTTATGGATGACATGACCCACCAACCACTCTGAGGGATCTATGCCGAATCGCCATTGAGGAGTAGGACAGTCTGAACCAACAGTGCCTTGATGAACTTGTGGATAGTATGCCACAAATAATGCAGGCATTCATCAATGCAAGGGGGCGTACTGCTGCGTATGTGTGGTCTCTGTGAGCAATAAAAAGGGCGCCAAAACGAAGATTTCTCCAACAACAAGAGGTAGTATAAAAGACAGTGCGGGAATTGAAAGAAGGACGAGGATTTTGCGACTACATCGCTGTGCATCTCTAAACTACGTACAGGTACTACAGTCCAAATGAGATCTGCACCGCTTAGTGTGCATTCACGCCTGTCACCCAAATATTCTCTCTATTGTCATTATTTTCTACTACTTAACAGAGAAAAACCACAAACCGTAAAAGTTCCGCTAACTTCATCCGACAGAGAACTCGATAATATTTTATCGTATTA
The DNA here is from genome assembly GCF_023897955.1 of Schistocerca gregaria. Taxonomy (NCBI): domain Eukaryota; kingdom Metazoa; phylum Arthropoda; class Insecta; order Orthoptera; family Acrididae; genus Schistocerca; species Schistocerca gregaria. Next base: position 429,935,276 of record NC_064922.1, read on the forward strand.
ATCTCTCCGATATATCAGGAAACAAATACCGTCTGCGTGCTGGCACCGAGCATATGTGGCGATTCTGTTAAATATACGTGTAGTGTTCCACTGAAGCAGGTGGCCAGCGATCGAAGTCGCTTTCACAGATGAGTGTAAAGTTTCATTGCCTGTACCGTAGGAGGGTCATATGCCACAGACTATCAGCTGCAAGAGATGGTCCCTGTTTTGTTGTCTGATACATTGTTGTGGTGTGCATACTGTAAGACCTTCGGTACACACACCATCATATTATTTGACTTGTCACTCTAACGAAGTAGGCAAGTGTCAGCAATATGTCTCATGGTCTTATCGTGGCGTGTTTATCTTATGCCGTTAGGTCAGACGATAGAAATGCCACTTGCACACTTAGAGTAGCAGATTGACGGTGACCAACTTTAAACAGAACTTGATTAATTTTCACACACATTTATTAAAATAATGAAAAATTTAGACATTACGTAACTTGATTCTGGAGGCTGTTTACAACTGACAATCTGAAGTTCCTTTGGTCTTGGTACGTTAATCTTATTCTCACATATCTCTGATATTTGACAAAGTGTCTATACATTTCTCTTCATGGAATGTACAGGAATGTGATAATCTTATTAGGCGCAGAATGAAACTTGACTATAGACTGGTACAGACTAATGTAGACTGGCTAATCGGAAGTCTGTACACTCGTTATAATACCTCGAGCGTTCAGGTATCACTGCGCGAGTGTGATCCGCGAGGAGAAAAGGTCCTATGTTAGCAGCAATCTCATTGGCTGCGTGACATATTAATACGCGGATCGGCGAAAGCAGAATTTGGTCCGTCTTTTTGACAGCGCCATCTCGTAGTGCAGAGCGCTGTGCCTGCGCTGTTGTGCTTAGCGGGGAGCGCTCATTGGGAAAGTTGTGTACGCGCCGACTACACGGAACTATGTACACAACAATTGTCTTTTTCTGCATAACAGGTCCAAGTAATGTATTACTACAGCTTTGAACACCACCACACATTTTGTTTTTTTCCACCATGACTTTGAGATCTGTGTCATAAACTGACATCACACTTCGTAAATCAGGTTGCTGCTGCTTCCACAACACACACACTGGATGATTTAAATAAAAGGCAGTCACAACATAAGCAGACTGAAAGAGTTTTGTGGCACTGTGGAGCATTTCCAAACAGCTTTCCGAAAGTGATTGATGACCCCTACATTCAAACTCAACTTTCCCAGTGACGGGGTAGCAGATATGTTGGTGTTCCATTTCAATTGATTCCTCATAATACAGTCATGTACTTTATCATTGTTCCGGCGCTAATCATCCCCAGACAGTGTTGCCCCTCCACCAAGACTCTTTCTCCACCTCAAAAAGTCATGTCAGTCAGTCATTATGTGGTAATCAACAGTGTAGCAGTGGATGAATGGGACAGAAAACACACCATCAATGTACTATAATAAGCATCACAGTTGACAGTGCGATCAAGTTTAGAAATTTTACTAGTTTTTCAACACCGGCCAATGACACGTTAGCATGCTTCTCAATTTCTGTATCATCACTGAACTGCCTCTCTTCTACTTGGCGAGTACCATTGCAAATATAGATTGATCACTGTGTGGTACGTTCATTCAATGTTTCGAACATATACACCAAAGTATACCAGAAAGTGATCTACATATTTCTAGGACTTTGATTATATTACGCAATTTCGGAGGATATAAGATGAACATCAACAAAAGCAAAAGGAGGATAATGGAATGTAGTCGAATTAAGTTGGGTGATGCTAAGGGAATTAGATTAGGAAATGAGACACTTAAAGTAGTACAGGAGTTTGGCTGTTTGGGGAGCAAAATAACTGGTGATGGTCGAAGTAGAGAGGATATAAAATGTAGACTGGTAATGGCAAGGAAAGCGTTTCTGAAGAAGAGAAATTTGTTAACATCGAGTATCGATTTAAGTGTGAGGAAGTCATTTCTGAAAGTATTTGTATGGAGTGTAACCATGTATGGAAGTGAAACATGGACGATAAATAGTTTGGACAAGAAGAGAATAGAAGCTTTCGAAATGTGGTGCTACAGAAGAATGCTGAAGATCAGATGGGTAGATCACATAACTAATGATGAAGTATTGAATAGGACTGGGGAGAAGAGAAGTTTGTGGCACAACTTGACCAGAAGAAGGGATCGGTTGGTAAGACGTGTTCTGAGGCATCGAGGGATCACCAATTTAGTATTGGAGGGCAGCGTGGAGGGTAAAAATCGTAGAGGGAGACCAAGAGATGAATACACTAAGCAGATTCAGAAGGATGTAGGTTGCAGTAGGTACTGGGAGATGAAGAAGCTTGCACAGGATAGAGTAGCGTGGAGAGCTGCATCAAACCAGTCTCAGGACTGAAGACCACAACAACAACAACAATTTACAAATACGATTGCACATCTTTCCCTATGCTGATGGGAATCACAGAGATTTCTCACTTTCTTAAGATAAAGTTCGAGGTTGAAAGATCTCCTCATATTGTCTTTGACCGATGCTCTCTGCAACATTGTCGCTGATTTAATTTGTAGCTGACCAGAAGTAGACAGCCACGTTCCACGTCTCGTGAAGGAACAGAACAAGCCGAGTTCATAACTGCGAATACTGTTCCACACTAATCTTACTCACGGCGCCCATCCAAATGCACAAAATCTCTCTAGGTGCGTGCATGTGTAGGTGGTTAGCACCCTGTATCAGCGTATAGTAGATACAAGAGTGTTGTGGTGATATAACACATGTTTATGAAAAAGAAACGTGTGGTTTATGTATTATGGAGCTCCAAATGGCTGTAATTCAAAGCATTTTACATAAATCAGCTGTGCTGTCAATTCAGAAGTACTGTTCTAGTGCCTGAGGTCAGTACCAAGAAGTAAGAGAGAAATAATCTTGGAACATAATCAATCAATCAATCTCTTTATTCATCCGTTAACAATATACATTGTATGGATGTAGTCAATTACAATATAGTTTCTGATATTTTATGTGTTGCAAAAACTTGCATAATAAATCCAAATATTTTACATCACTTTATATAAATAATCTTACTTTCCCCTATTAGACAATTACAATATAATTTCTGTTATTTAATGTGTTACAAAAATTTGCATAATAAATACAAGTATTTTACTTCACTTTATATAAATAATGTTACTTTCCCATATTTAGATATTCTTCAATGTTGTAAAAACTGTTTCTTATTAAAAATTGTTTAAGATCTACTTTGAATTTATGACATTCTTTAATTTTCTTTATTGCAGCAGGCAATGCATTAAAAAGTATTTTGGGCTGGTAGTTGACACTTTTTTGGTATAGTGCTCCTTTGTGGGCCTCTCTGTGAAAATCATCTCTATTTCTTGTTTCGTGTTTATGAATCTGATTATTTACTGTTGAAAATTCCTGGTGAGTTTTCAGAAAGCAGACACATTCATATATGTATAAGCTAGGAAGAGTCATTATTTTAAATTCTTTAAATATTTCCCTGCATGACATTCTACGGGGAACCCCTTTCATTATTCTAATTGCCCTTTTTTGAAGTTTGAAAGCTTGTTTTGCCATACCTGTATTTCCCCAGAAGATCACACCATATCTAAGCAAACTGTTCATATAAGCATAATAGGCACACAGCAATGATTCAGTGTTGCAACAGTCCCGAAGCATTCTAAGCACATAGCAGCATTTACTTAGTTTTTTACACAAAGCTTCTAGATGCTTTTCCCATCTCAAGTGCTCATCCACCCATATACCTAGGAATTTTGTATGTGGAGCTTGTGCAATAACATAGCTCCCTAGCTCAGCTTTTACTGTTCTTCTAGTTTTACTTTTAATATTACTGAAATTCATCAATGCTGTTTTATCCTTATTTATGATCAACGCATTATCACTAAACCATTTTCCTGTCTCATTTATTGTCCTTGAGACACTCTGTTGTAGATTATCCTCGGTGGATCCTTTTATGAAAATGCTAGTGTCATCAGCGAACATCACCGTTTCTGCCACTGTCAGATGCTTTGGCAAATCATTTATAAACACCAAGAACAACAGAGGGCCTAACACGGAACCTTGTGGCACTCCATAGCTAGTTTTTTTGAAGTCAGAGAGATACTCTTTGCCTTCATGGTATATTTGTACTTTCTGTTGTCTATCCGAGAGATAAGACTTGAACCATTTGAAGGCAAGTCCCCGGACCCCATAAAATTCTAGTTTCATAAGCAATAAATCATGGCTGATTAGATCAAACGCTTTAGATAAATCTAAGAATATCCCGCAGTTTAACTCATTCTTGTCCAAGGCATTTAGGACCATTTTCATGAATTGGAAGACTGCCGTTTCTGTGGACCTGTTCTTTCTAAACCCATTTTGAGCATTAGTCAGAATTTTATTTTTATTCAGAAAGTCAGCTAGCCTTTCATACATTACTCTTTCTATTACTTTAGAGAAACCTGACAATAATGACACTGGCCTATAATTATTTATGTCAGCTGTACTATCCTTTTTGTGTAGTGGCTTTACTATGGAGAGTTTTAGTTTTGATGGGAATACCCCTGTCCTGAAAGAAGTATTAATAATGTCAGCTAGGTTAGTATCTATACTGGTAGAACTGTGTTTGATTACCTTGTCTGGAATTCCGTCAATACCACAAGACATTTTATTTTTTAGTTTATTAATAGCATTTCTAACTTCACATTCTGTTACTGGGTACAGAAACATCGTCTTTTCACAAGTTGGTACTTTTATGTTTTTGTTGTTTGAATTGCATAGACCTTTAATTAGGTTCGGTGCTATGTTCACATAATGTTCATTGAATATATTGGCTATCTGTTGAGCATCTTCTATCACTTTCCCCTCACTTTTAATTTTGAAGTTATGGGTCTTGGTTTTACGTTTTCCTATGCTATTGTTTATAACCTTCCAAATAGATTTTGATTTATTGCTTCCCTTGTTAATGTATGAATCATTGCTTAGCCTTTTTGCTGCCTGTAAAACTTTCCTATAGACCCTTCTATATTTCCTATAGTATGGTTTAATTGTTGTATTTATTCTAGCATGTTTGCTTAGGTTTCTAAGGGTGATTGCTGACTTTTTAATCCCTTGTGTTACCCATGTTTTTGTCTTCTCGCTAACTTTAATTCTTTTTAACTGGAATGCCACATCGTAGCAATATTTATAATCAGTAAAAAAACTGTCATACTTTTTGTCTACATATAAAACACTGCATTCCTAAAGCTACGCAGTGCTGCACTTAAAACGCCTATAACGCTGGAGTGGTATGACTTCCAACCTATCAGTTGTGTGTAATGCAACGCTGTTAATATTCCACTGTAAGAAATATATCCCCAGCACATGACATACATTTTTCATGCAAGTTTTTCTACGATAAACTATGGTGACAAACTGTTAAGTGATAAAACTACTTCCTCACACACCAAATAAAACATTGATTCTTTGTAACACAAAAACTACATAGGTTTCCAGAGGTGTATGACACATGATCAGCAGTGATCATGACATCGCTTCTCATTCCATATTCTAAAATTCCTTGTAAATGAAGTACAGCTGACAACACCTAGAGCAAATGAACTACTTTTCTGGTTGGACGGATGCATTCAGTCACCTCCAACCACACATTGTACAGTTGCAGCATATTTGCTCTGTTCTCTGTATGTCTGTTAGCGGTTTATGGAGCAAGAATCAAATCCTCCTATTTAAATGTTTGAAATTCAAAGTTTTCTACCATCTCAGGCAAGCACAATTTCTTGGCCTTATCAAGATTATGGAGAAGTTCATAAATAGTGTCACTGTCTTCACTACGGTTAAATTGTTCATGTAGGTGATCTTTCATCCCATCTTGGGGTATATTCTCTTTTCTATCCATAAGGAATATGTTTCTTAGCAGTTATAAGAATAGGTCCAACAGAACAGTTGTAGCTCTGGGATTCTGGTGGAATGATAGAAATATATTTTTCCAGGTGATCTGAGAAATCCTGAGGATTTACCTTTCTGAAATTCCATCCAGGTCGTGACACTGACTTAACTAATGGGATGGATAACCCAATATTAAGGATAAGAGGCCTCTGTTGCCTTTCTGGGAAGTCTGACAAGACTTTTCTTCATGTAGGAGTTGGTTGATCTTTACAATCACAGGAGACAAAACAGAGGTCTGGGTTATAGCCTCTCTGTCGGGCAGATGATCAAAATGCATCCAAATCCCTGGTGTCAAAAATTAGGTAAAGGTTGTTACTTTGAGTTCAATTGGAAAGTGCATTACCACAATCATTGTTGTGTGTGTATTTACATTGCTCATAGTGGCTATTAAATTCTCCAGCATATATTGACGGATGAACAGTTACTAGCAGAACATTTGGCAGCTACTCTACACTCGTGGTTTGTTGACATTATGGATAGTGAACTCTTCAGGCTTTATTGAAACATTTTAAATTTCATCAGCTGTATTTGCTGAGATTAGGTGTGTAAGTAGCAACGCCATAAAATTTGCAGCAAGTTACGCCACTAAGCTCATAGCCATATATCATTCCTCATTTATGGAGATCCTGGATTAAAACCATATCAATATTATTACTTAAAAGAAATTTTGACAAGCAATTACCTTTAGCTCAGCTAATTCCTTCTATATTTGGTTGGTAAACTAGGACTTAAGGTCCCAGCTTTTTAGTTATTTGGTCCTGGAAGGGCCCTTTGGTAGTGTTTGGTTTCCTAAGTTAGTCTGCATCCTTTCAGCCAGGATGTCCAATGAAGGTCTGGCTGCTGAGATGCTCTAGCTTATTTAGCGTTACCAAAGATGCAAATGCAGTATTTTACTGTGGATACAAGCTAAATATCATGTGATATCTTAAACAGAGAGGACGAGTTCATAAAAGTGTTGTTCCTTCCATCTAATGTAAGTTCCTTATTACAGCCCATGGATCCCATGGATCAAGGCATTATACAGACTGTCAAATGGTGTCACAGAAAAGAATTGTTATGTAAGTTATTCTTAGAAAGAGAAGAGGTGGGAGAGTGAAGTATTTAAGAAACCATAAAAATGTTGATTTGAAAGATGTACCCTATGTTATCACAGCAGCATGGAACATCAGAAAGGAACAGAGTTCGAAAAAACCTGAAATAAAATTTTGGATATGGGGGAAAGTTCTCGAAAGTTAATTGAAAATTATGAATAGGATTATATGTCCAAAATGTTCAATATGCTAAAGAATGTGATGAAGAAGATATTGTAGAATGGATGAGTGTTGACAATGCAGATTCAGGGCACCATATCATGCAGTATAGCGAAATTGTAAACCTCATCACTGATGAAGCTGATGCCACCAACATCTCGTCAACTAGTGCTCCAGAAAATAGAGATGAAAATATACCAGCTGCTTCTGAAGCATTTACATGTTTAGACACTGGTTTGCCATGATTTGCAACTCAAGATGAAAGATCAGACGTCTCTCCTTAAAATAAGTGTGTAACATAGCTGCTAGTAAGTGGGTAGGCTTGCTTGATGGGCCCAAATTAAGGATTTTTAAAGTGTTAATTCTATAAATTGTATTGTACATTCAAAATGCATATGTATTACAATTATTTTATTTATTAGGCTGCACTAAATACATTCCTATTCTACTTGCCTTTGCAATAATAAAAGAGATTCATGTTATTATAAACATATGTAGTTTTTATTGGTAAATAAAAGGATACAGTTAGATTTTCCGAATAATCTGCTTTTTCGAATGACACCCATTTCCTCATTTACTTCAGATATTCAACATTCAACTGTATTTGCTTGTTAAACGTCATGATTCTACAATTTGTAACATAATTCGATATTACAACAAAGTGTTATACCCAGTAAAATGGTGTAGAGAAAGAATCTAATGCTTACAAAGGATTATGGAACTTTGGCCATGCATTTCTGATCTTGATAGCAGCAGGGAGAGAAAACAGGCATCACCCCACATTGCATTGTTGCCAGATTTATTCAAGATGGCAGCGATAGACGTGGCGATGTCACAGTGAAGTCATAGCGGGAACTTCAAATTTTGGAGGTAAAACAGGTCAACTGGGCTACCTCCACTAAGCTAACCTGCTCCCCACTCACCACCCCCATCTGGAATTTGGCGGGAAAAGGACTCAGTCTGAGCTAGGCTGCTGGATAGCTTAGAAGTAAGTCTTTATTTTGTATGCATTGTTTATTTAAACAATTTGAGTTGTCATAGGCAGTAGCTCCATCCACCTCACCATGAGGTCCAACTGACCTAGCTCACAACACAACTACTACAGGGTGCTGTTGTCCCACCACATCTCCCCTCCTGTGACATAAGTCAAGATGGCGGTTTGTGGGAAAATGGCGGGAAAAGGACTCAGTCCACATCTAACTGCTGTACTAGCAGGATGGATGTAATTGTTTACTGTGTTCAGTGGATGAAATGTCTGTGCCATGCATGTGAGGAATGTGTTGATAGCAATGATATTTGGTGAAGACCAATACATTTCATGAAATAATGAAGATGCAGCAAGATGGGGCTAAGTTGCACTTCACAACTCATGCTGATAAATGTGTGTGCTGTAACTGTAGATCCTTCGACAAAAGTCCAGCCAGTCAGTTTTCCAAAGCACAAGAGGCAAGATGTTCGCTCTGGTGCACGCGCTCCACTGGGAGAGAGGGTACATGCCAGGTTCCCTGCCCCAAGAGTCTTCTCATCCTCTTATGGCCATGTGGTAGCCACAGGGCTGCGCGCTAAGCACTTCCTGTTGCATTGGAAATACCTGCGGCTCTCATCCTCCTTCCCATCTCTGGGTCACAGGTACCCTTTGTCACTGAACACGAAGTGCTTCAGGAGTTGGTGTTGCGGAATATTGTCACCTACATAACTTGAAGATGACACAGGAATTAGATGTACCACTTGTAGGCTAATCTTACCCTCCCATACATCACCATTACAGTTCTCATTCTTTGCAGGAATTTTGTAAACTTTGAGAGGAGTAGATTACTAAAGAAGAACTATTTTACTTACCTTGGTAATTTCGTCGTTGTTGTTGTTTCTGCTGTAGGCTCCAAGTCAAGGGGTACATTCTTTCTGCTGAAATTTTGATTTAACGGGTTCCTGCATACGGAATAACTGATGAAGATTTGCCTGTTGCTTTGATTTTATTTTTATTTTATCCCATTCCTCTAAATCACTCTGACTACAATGTTCACTTGTATCACATAGAGAATTACATTGTTGTTGACAAGTTTAGCAAAATACAAGTATTTAATCGGAGGCATGCCTACCACTACTTACATTCTGCAGTACCCACAATTTCCAAAGCGTTTATAAAGCAAAAGAGTTTACAAAGCAAAGAGTTTACAAACTTCCTCGACAGGAGAAGAATCTTTACCAAATTATTTCATTACTTCATAAATAAATCCAGAAATAAATTTAATAATTAGCATTTGATTGTACAATTAATTATATGAATTTTAAGTGTACCAGAAATTTCGTAATTTCGTTTATTTTTAAAATAAGAGTAATTTTAACTGTGGGTACAAATCGATTGTAACACATTAATTTCTTTTTATACATCTTAGCATGAAATATAAATATATCATATACAAAATCAAAAGAATTGTTTTTAGCGAAACAGCTGAGGTAATTTTAACCTATGCAAGAATCGATAGTATAATAGTATCGGTTATTTCTATTTAAAATGGTAATGTCAGAGAGCTTTGCAGATGCCACGGGAATATTTAAAGATTTACACGATTTATTCCGACGAATATCACCACCGCCATACTCGAACACAGGCTCTAAAAAGATCGCGACACACTTGTGGATCCATTCTAGAGACACTTCATGTGCTTCTGTGGGAGATAACCTCGTCTTCGAGCACGACCTGCTTCAGGAGTTACTCACTTCGATTGAAAATGCCTCTAAATCCACTTTCAAAAAGATTGCTGCACATCTGTTTGCTTCAATGTTGCGATGTACTGTATATCGTCACACTTGAACACCGACTCTAAAAAAAAGATAAGATCGCAGCTCATTTGTGAAACGTCCCTGAGACACTTCGCACGCTTTTGTGTGAAATACCCTTACTTTTCAGCAAAAGCCCCTTTAGGTGTTACTAAATCTAACTATTTTGCGATGTGTACCACTATTGCCAACGTGGCAAGGCCCCTCAAATCGTACAGCAGATGTTACTTTGAAGAATTTGCTTCAAACACTCTCGCACACAAAACACTGCACTGTCTTCCTATGTGCACACGGAATGGAAATACTTTCCGGCAAAATACACTAGAAAAAATACATCGCTAAAATAAATGAGCGCAAATACAACGTATCGAAACTCTGAAGACGATCCTGCATCACGTAAAAAACATTGTTAAATACGCAACCACAGTAGTTTGCTACACGAGGCACGATCGCAACTGTGGTGCCCGCAAAGTGGCGGCGCGTCTGTAAGTGGGTGCAGCTTTCCACAGAGTGAAGTGCAGACCGCAATCAGGGTTTTTCATGCTGTATCCATGAGCTCGCGAAAACTGTAGCTGGCCACACCACCACCAACTTGTCCTGTGTGCTCAGAGCAGCATTAATCGGCAGATGGGGTATAATGCTAGACTCCTACTGGCTACTGAAAATACTGTTCAGGACTTCCCATCAACAGCTCTTGCTGGTTCGTTCCTGCCAAATCGGTCAGTCTGTATAAACCCTCTCCCCTCCAGTCACAGTCTCATTAGGCAATCGTCAGTTCGTCTGTATAGTTGGGTGTCTGCGTATCCTAGGAAGTTCTGGTCTTACGTTAAATCAGTAAGTGGATCGAAACAGCATATCCAGACACTCTGGGGTGATGATGGCATTGAAACAGAGGATGACACGCGTAAAGCTGAAATACTAAACACCTTTTTCCAGAGTTGTTTCACAGAGGAAGACCGTACTGCAATTCCTTCTCCAAATCACCACATGAACGAGAAAATGGCTGACAGCGAAATAAGTGTCCAAGAAATAGAAAAGCAACTGAAATCACTCAACAGAGGAAAGTCCACTGGACCTGACGGGATACCAATTCGATTCTACACAGAGTACGTGAAAGAACGTGCCCCCTTCTAACAGAGGTGTAACGCTAGTCTCTAGAGCAACGGAAGGTTCCAAATGATTGGAAAAGAGCACAGGTAGTCCCAGTTTTCAAAAAGGGTCGTCGAGCAGATGCGTAAAACTATAGGCCTATATATCTGACATCGATCTGTTGTAGAATTTTAGAACATGTTTTTTGCTCGCGTATCATGTAATTTCTGGAAACCCAGAATCTACTCTGTAGGAATCAACATGGATTCTGGAAAGAGCGAACGTGTGAGACCCAATTCTCTTAATTTGATCATGAGACCCAGAAAATATTAGATACAGGCTCCCAGGTAGATGCCATTTTCCATGACTTCCGGAAGGCGTTCGATACAGTTCTGCACTGTCACCTGATTAACAAAGTAAGAGCCTACGGAATATCAGACGAGCTGTGTGGCTGGATTGAAGAGTTTTTAGCAAACAGAACACAGCAAGTTGTTCTCAATGGAGAGACGTCTACAGACGTTAAAGTAACCCCTGGCGTGCTACAGGGGAGTGTTATGGGATCATTGCATTTCACAATATATATAAATGACCTAGTAGATAGTGTCGGAAGTTCCATGCGGCTTTTTGAGGATGATTCTGTAGTATACAGAGAAGTTTCAGCATTAGAAAATTGCAGCGAAATACAGGAAGATCTGCAGCGGATAGGCACTTGGTGCAGGGAGTGGCAACTGACCCTTAACATAGACAAATGTAATGTATTGCGAATACATAGAAAGAAGGATCCTTTATTGTATGATTATATGATAGTGGAACAAACACTGGTAGCAGTTAATTCTGTAAAATATCTGGGAGTATGCGTGCGGAATGATTGAAGTGGAATAATCATATAAAATTACTTGTTGGTAAGGCGGATACCAGGTTGAGATTCATTGGGAGAGTCCTTAGAAAATATAGTCCATCAACAAAGGAGGTGGCTTACAAAACACTCGTTCCGCCTACACTTGAGTGTTGCTCATTAGTGTGGTATCCATACCAGGTCGGGTTGACAGAAGAGATAGAGACGATCTAAAGAAGAGCTACGCGTTTCGTCACAAGGTTATTAGGTAAGCGTGATAGCGTCACGGAGATGTTTGGCAAACTCAAGTGGCAGACTGCTAGAGAGGCGCTCTGCATCGCGGTGTAGCTTGCTGTCAAGGTTTCGAGAGGTTGCGTTTCTGGATGAGATATCGAATATATTGCTTTCCCCTACTTAAACCTGCCGAGGATATCACGAATGTAAAAATAGAGAGTCGAGCGCGCACGGAGGTTTTCCGGTAGTCGTTCTTCCTGCGAACCATACGCGACTGGAACAGGAAAGGGAGGTAATGACAGTGGCGCGTTGAGTGCCCTCCGCCACACACTATTAGGTAGCTTGCGGAGTATGGATGTAGATGTAGATGTCTCCCTCTCTCTCACCAAACAATCATGAAGCGCAGCAGCAGCACCACCTCCACCACCACAAGCGTCAGCGGCAGTAGCAAGCTCTGTAGAACGGCTGAAGAAGACGAGGGAGAATATGAAACATGACGTAAGTGAATAATTTACATATATGGTTCCGGTGTTTAAATCGGGAAAAAATTTAGTGTATTAAAAAGCTCTTTTCGGTAATTTAGTTTCTTTTCCAGGACGTTATCCTGGAATGCGAGGATAGATGGCAGGCAGAGGAGGAAAGGCAGGGCCACAGCAAACTCTACCTCATGTGGAAAGCCAGCGCCTACGACTGCCACGCGAGTATAAAAAACTTTTTATTCGTATTGGTTGCGTAATTTGTTTTTTCTGTATTAATGGATTATTTCTTGTTCTTGTTGTACAAAGCTCACACGCTGGAAATGCAGAAGCATTTGGAAACACTGCTGGGGACTGGAAAAATATAACAGCCACTCGCTGTGGAACTGTCTCCACCAGCAACGTATACATGGCGCCAAAAATCACGTAAGTTTTTAGAAAAAGAGAGAAATATCTATGTAGTAGCAGTAGTAATAGTAATAGTAGCTATGTAATAAAAATATATGTATTTATATTTCATCTTGTTACAGCGATATTTTTAAAAGTGCTAGACGGTCCAGATAGACAGTTGGAGGCATTCCAGCATTTGCGGCAGTCTCCAGCCCCTAATGAGACGGCAGAGCAGCCCTGTAAGTGTAAAAAGGATTCTAATTTTTTTGTGTATGTCTGTAGTAGTACAGGGTTTTTCTCTAACAAGTATATGTACATATATATCTTATTGCTGTTGTAGATAAATGGATCACCAGCATATCGCTTCTGACGACTATGAAATACCACTGGGTCAGGGAAATTGCCCTAGACAAAGAAGTACAAAGGCAGCGTGATCTTACCCTTTTAGAGGAGGAGAATGACTTCCCTGAAGAGGTGGTAGAAATACCTGCCAACGTTGATGAGTTGCTCACGCCGTGGACCCAGAGTGGGAAAGATAATTACTCACTCTGCTTATAACCACACGATCGTCTGTATTCTTTCAAATGGTTCAAATGGCTCTGAGCACTATGGGACTTAACATCTATGGTCATCAGTCCCCTAGAACTTAGAACTACTTAAACCTAACTAACCTAAGGACATCACACAACACCCAGCCATCATGAGGCAGAGAAAATCCCTGACCCCGCTGGGAATCGAACTCGGGAACCCGGGCGTGGGAAGCGAGAACGTTACCGCACGACCACGAGATGTGGGCCTGTATTCTCTCTTTCTTTCCCTGCAGCAAATGTTGTACTCAATTTCTTTCTTTCTCGCAACCACAGCACAGCATGGTACACATATTGGTCTTGGCTAAACCTTCTTCTTTTGTATCCCACCTGGAAGGCAGTGTGTGGGTAGGAGCAGGAAAAGGTGAAATTCTCTGCAGTGTGAATTAAAATCACCTTTACTTTAACAACAAGAGTAATACATAACTTTGCCCTGAGGTGCGAAGCTGAAGCGAAGTGTCCCAGCTGTCTGCTCTTGATCAAATGGGCTGAAACTGGAATGGAGCTCGTCAATCTCTCCCACTCCGGATAGTGTGTGCTGTTGTCAGTGACTTGTAGTGCCAACTTATGAACCTACGCCGTGGCATCGTTGCTACCAATGCTACATCTTCCTTGCCAAAGTGGTGTCCTATAAGCACGCATTACCTATAAGGGCACCGCTAGTCGCCGCGTGGGAAGCCGCCACCGCCGTTGCCCCAGCACCGCCGTTCTGGCATCTGTGGGCCGAGCAACAAGCTACCACCCCTCGGGTTACTAGGTCGACTCGGCAGCATCCATAATAGTAGCAACAGCATCAGGAACCATCGCCACAGCCAGATTGCTCCCACTGGCCTGACCCGCTAGCACCGCCTCATCCTCCTTCTCAGCCTCATCCCCGTCAGAGTCGTCGCCTGAGAAAGGTTCGACTGCTAAGGCAGGTACCACTCAGCAACTCACCAGCCCCATCATTGACAGGCTGGACATCACCTCGTAGTAGTAGTAGTAGTAGTAGTAGTAGTAGTAGTAGTAGTAGTATTATTAATAGTAATAGAGATGAATCTGTGGCTGGCGGCAGTTCCCTCTCCTATCCTTTTAGTGAAGGACTTAAAGTCAGTGACACCATACTGCAGTTAGAATACTCGGTGACTGCAGAGGCCTTTGAAGAGTGAATCTCGTTCACAATAATCGAGAATTTGGCCGGAGGCTACCGCGACCCTTTTGGTTTTCCTAGGGCGTGCCTTCCTGTCATGGAAAATGAGCTCCTCAAGGTAGTCAATGGTCTGCGGTATCCCGCCATTAAATGCAGAGCCAGTGCTCTGCATTGAACTATCGCGCCTCTGCATTGTTGATTCTGGCATTGAAGAGACAAGCTCAAAATGTTCTAATGTACCTGAATTCCTAAGGGACCAAACTGTCATCTGTCTCTAAACTTACACATTACTTAAAATAACTTAAACTAATTTTTGCTAAGAACAATACACACAACCATGCCCGAGGGACAACTTGAACCTCCGGCGGGAGGGGCCGCGCAATCCATGACATGGCGCCTCAAACCCCACGCCCACTCCGTGCAGCTAGAGACAGGTCTTCATTGTCTTTGGAGGGGGGAGGGCGGGGGCGAATGGCATGATAATGCAGAACGCATCAGTCCCCAAGTGGTTTCGTAAATCCACCTTACTGGCCCGATTTTCTGAGATGGAAGTGAGAGGGTCAGATAAAGCACTCAGCCGAACACTACACCTGGACATCCATCCACATTTCTATGATCCGGTAAATGAAGGTTCTAACTTCATCCAGCTCCCTAAGGACATAGCTAATAAGAACGCATGCATTAATCTCGAAAATAGAAAGGACCAGGTTCGTTTTGCATAATCGATCATGGCTTGTGAGAAAAATTACAATCACACAAATCATCCTCAGCGTACCAGTGCATACCATGTAGGTGATAATATTTGTGGGTGTTACAACTTCGATGGTATTGAGTTCCCTGTCAGGATCCAAAACAAACTTAAATTTGAGATGCAGAATACCAGAATATCTGTTCATGTGTATGGCCTCGAGAAGAAACGAAGGCAAACAAGCAAGTGGGTATGATGCTCACCTTCTAATTGAGCACTTGTCTGATTTTGGCATGGAGAAAGATCAGGTCAGTTTCCTGCCTCAGAGCACTGAGAAATACATTTCATTTTCCAAAAGAAAGACACCAAGAATTACACGCCACTTCCTTGATATACTACGTTTCATGGAGGCACCACTCCAGAAACTCGTTGAAACTTTACCTCTGGAGAGTAAGCATATCACTTGAATTGCATTTCCCGACGAGGAAAAGTTTCAACTTGTGACTAGGAAGAGGGTTTTCCCATGTGAGTATGTGGACAGTATGGCGAAACTCAATGGAGTGATGCTACCCAACGTAACTACATTCTCCATCAACCACACATGCGATGCCACAATGCATGCAGAGTATGAGCATGCCGTAAATGTCAGGTGGGAATTTAACATCTCCACTTTAGGAGAATATGCATGGATTTATGTAGACACAGAAGACGCTTGCTTGTTGATGTTTTCGAGAAATTCTGGAGCCTATGAATGACTGCATATTCTCTGGATCCCGTCTTTTATTACACAGCACCTGGATTGTCTTCGGATGCAATGCTCAAGAAAACAAAGTGCAGTATCGAATTATTGACTGATCCTGACATGCTTATTTCCTTTGTGCGAGGGATGCAGGGGAGACTTTTCCAATGTGTCCATAGGCATGCCAATGCAAATAACCCACGGATGGGTGACAGGTTTAATGCATCCCTTGATTCGAGTTACATAAAGTACCTCAACATAAGTAACTTATATGGGCACGCCATGCAACAAACACTGCCAAATTGGTGAGTTTCAATGGGTGCCCAAAGACAAATCTAATGGATTCGGTGGAAAAATCATGGGGGGGGGGGGGGGGGTTGGAAGCTAATTCTGATGCATGGTGGAGACAGAACTCACATACCCTGTTGGTTTGCATGATGCGCATGCCAGTTTGCTGCTGTGGCCAGAGTAAATACTTCTGCACAGAGGTCCCACCCCAAAACTGATGACAACGCTGGGGAATAAGCGGAGATGCATTATTCATTATCACAATATCCAGCAATGTCTCAGTTTGGGGATGGAGCTGGTTAGAATCACCTGGGCTTCTCCTTCAAACAATCACCATGGTTGAAGGAGTATGAGTATATTGATTTCATTATGAGAGAGAGAGGTTCTACAATGTGTGATTTGAGAAATATTTTTATAAATTAATGAATAATTCAATTTTCGGTAAAACAAGGTGAATTTGAGGGAAATACATGAAATTTTGATTAGAACCAAATAGGATGTGCATTATGGTGTGAGAAAATGCATTGCCAGACCAGATTTTAAGCAAGTCAATATATTCAATAGAACAAGTTTACAAAACCAATTTATGTGAAGGTGTACATACTAGACCTATTCAAACTCCACATGTACCAGTTTCATTATGGGTTTGTGAAAACTCATTTGGTAGATCCTAACTCACTTTTTATGGATACAAATAGCTTCATCTACTGGGTGGAGAACTATGATCCATTTGAAGTAATGAGGTGCCATGGTAAAGAATTTGACACATCCTCATACACAGCTCATAATTCTTACAGTATTGTTCCACAGAACAAGAAGGTTATTGGTCTAATCAAAGATGAGGTGAATGGATGGCTAATTGTGGAGTTTGTAGCTCTGTAACCAAAAATGTATGTGTATCACACATTGGAAGATGCCACCAAGAGGCGCACTAAGAGTATGCATCATGTAGTATCAAGAACCCTGTCTATCGATGACTATTTGCAGTGACTGTATGGAGGTGTTAGCGGTGCTGCACTGCAGCCATATCATATGGCACCGGTACAGCAAACTAGTATTCAATTGAGAGGACACAAGGTGTACAATGTGGTGCAGTCTAAAATCGGCCTGTTGCCTCATGAAGATAAAAGATCATTTGTGACGACAGGATTGAAACTCTCCTGTACCCACAATAATCATTTATAGTGAGGGAAGAGGTGGGGAACTCTGATTGAGTGAGAGGGAATGAGTGAGAGAGATCGTGCCTGCAGAGTAACAGTATGACCCTTTTATCATAGTGTAAGTAATTTTTTTGTGTGGTTGAGTGTGTGTGTGTGTGTGTGTGTGTGTGTGTGTTCAATATTTATGTGTACTATGTACATGTATATAAACATACACATAGACTGTATGTGGGAAAAAGGATTATATGCACACCATTTGTGTGAAAGAAAAAAGTTAAAAAAGCATAAACAATAAAACATTAAAAAGCATAAACAAAAAATTATTGTATATTTGATTATTCATATGTAACATATGTGTACCCTGTAAATGTATATCTGCACACCATGTGCATCTCATCAATAGAACAGATTTAAGTTTTTCACATTCCGCTAGCCATCCAAGTCAGGTTAGTTTTTAAGTGTATGTGTCTATGTACACATATAGTTCACAGTCTGTCAGAATTATTATTATTGTAAAAACCTTTGCCCATTGGGGCTGTTGAAAGTAGGTTCTAAGTGTGTACAGTCAATCAGAATTATTGTAGATGGTATGCTACTGGGACTGTGGAATTTAGTTGAAGTAAAAGCATCTCCACATTGGTTTTTAGCATAGATTTATATATCTGGAAAAACTGTAAACATTCTTATCCCATGCTATAGGAAAAAAAATTGTAAAAATTATTCTCAAACAGTGTTACTCTTCTAGTGTGCAAGTTAAAAGTATTTCTGTTTTGGAACATTGTACCTCAAGAACTATATTGTACCTCAAGAACTGAACTGTACCTCAAGAACTGAGTAGTAATCCCGAGAACAGAATTGTGTTTGTGTAAACTGAATAAACAAAAGAAATTCATTGCCATACATCTATATTGTTATTATTTACAAATATTCTATGCCCTATTGCATTGTGTATGTATATATATATAAAGGCTATGCAGGTCACAAATGGCATTAGTTTTTCTGAAGATGAGAGCTATTGAGGAGGTGAAGTTTAAGACCAAGAATAGCAAAATATATACAATGATTGTATGGAATTATGCCTATCATGCAGCACAAATTTGGCTATGGAAGCAAAAGGCACATGACTACATCTGCTTCCAAAGACACATAGGAAACATGTCTAAAATTATATCTCTTGTGCCTGAAGAAAACCACAGACATAGCATCCGGTAAAACAGTATACTGTCAAAGTGGGAACAGGGTGAAGAGAAATCATATGCATATTGTGAGGTAAAAATTCTTTTATTTCTCATCCAACTTAAAAGTAATTTTAGATTTTCAGAAGCAGACACAGCAACGCCATTTTCACACATCTTCTTCTTGAGTCGATGGAGAACAGGACACCCATAGAATTCCAGATCTTGAATAGCAACAAACTTGAAGATTCGATGCATCCATAAGATCTTCTCCTTCCCCTTCATATAGGTGACGGTATCTGTGTGGTTGAATAATTGGAGTGACAACACCATATACTCATAGGGTATGTCAAGATCATTCCAGTGAATTCCATAGTAGAAATATGTTAACCATTTTGCACTCTTGCATGTTTTAGTGCACTTACAAGCACAGACCTAGATCTAAACCTTAAGACTCCAATTTGTAAAATCTGTGCTTCCATATTGTTCTGAAGGATGGACACTAAATATGAGAACAACAAAGGAGTTAGACACCTTTGAAATGTGGATTTATCGCAGAATGCTTAAAATACCATGGACTGCAACAATACCAACACCAAAGTGCTGGTACTCCTAGTCTGAATATTAACATAAAGAAGACTAATTTTATGATTGTCACCTGAGAGTCCAATTCATCTAAAGATGGAAATGTATAATTTCAAGGGTCTGTAATACAAAGAGTCAACAAGTTTAAATACCTCAGAACCTGGCTTTGTGAAGACTGGAGAACTGACTTGGAAAAAAAATGTCCTGTAGAGAATGCCCAAAATGCCTTCATAAAATTTCAGAATGTTCTTACAAGTGCAGACCTAAACCTAAACCTTAGAGTCTGATTTGTAAAATGCTACACCTGGTCTGTGATCCTATATGGCTCTGAAGGATGGACACTAAATACGACAACAATGAAGAAGTTAGAGGCCTTTGAAATGTGGATTTATCGCAGAATGTTTAAAATACCATGGACTGCAAGTATAACCAATACCGAAGTACTGGAACGAATGAACAAACAGTGAGAAATGTTGACAGTGCTTAAAAGAAGTAAAACTGCATACTAAGGACATACAAAACGGAACACCAAATATGTGCTTCTGCAGTTAATAATAGAAGGGAAGATTGAAGGAAGAAGAAGACAAGGGTGAAGAAGAACATCCTGGTTCAACAATATAAAGCAGTGGACAGGACTACGAAGTGTAGACCAGCTATTACATACTGCGACTCACAGAAGAAAGATGCAACATGTGGTCGCCAACATCCATTAATGGATAAGCAGGCAGAAGAAGTAGAAGAACATCCTTGAAACACCTCCATGATGCAATGTTTGCTGAGAATGTCTCTGTCATTCCTGAATCTTCTGTTTTGCTACAAATGCAACATCTTTAACTGTTACGCTCACCATCATAGAAGTCCTTAGCATCTGCAATAATGTTCACACCATAAGATGCCATTGGTATGGTGCAGCACCTGTACATTTATACAGCTTCTTGCACAACACCAGTGAGCAGATAGTAGTTGATCATATGGTCATGTAGAACTAGAGCATATATGGCAGTGTGTTCCACTCTGTTATAGTACCCAGGATTAAATTTATTGTCATATCTTCATTTGTGGTTAAATAGTGGGTCCTCATTTCCATTCTGTGCCTACCATTACCTTGCTGATGCTCAAACCTTTTTCCATTGCCATTGCTATGATTCAGATTAAAGTTTTTTTTTCTTTTTTGCTTACCCAGAAATGCTTGATTGTTTCCATGCTCTTTACTTGTTTTCATATCCTCCTGCACCAAGTCTATAGCATCTAGCACAGAAAGGTACTTCTCAAGGTCATCCTCCAGTACACTAATTAATTTGTCTGATATAGGTAGGTAATCATAATTTTGACAACTTGATCATGTCTCGGCTTGGAATTAGCTCATCCCAGTACCTTGTTTTGTTGATATACTACTTTTCAAAGTGCTTTTGTAAACTTCCTTGTGTGGGATTATACACTTCTGGGCTGTAAACCTCAGTATGTAAGCTTTTCTGAACGCAAGGCAGCAACCAGTATTTAGCCAAAAATGCCCTTGTGAACTGTTCGATAGTGTGATATCTATAATTTCGTTGGTCCACATGCTGACATCTCCTCAGATATGAGAAACAATGAACTTCACTAGTTGCTTCTCTGTCCAGGCAGTGGGTAGTGTATTACAAAAACTTTTAGTAAAGATTACTGGGTGAATGGTTCGTTTCTCATCTTTAAATGTCTGAAAGTGTCTGTGGTTAATAAGTCTTTCTTCAAGCATAATACTAGACAGAGTAGTTGCTTCTCTGTCCAGGCAGTGGGTAGTGCATTGCAAAAACTTTTAGTAAAGATTACTGGGTGAATGGATCGTTTCTCGTCTTTAAATGTCTGAAAGTGTCTGTGGTTAATAAGTCTTTCTTCAAGCATAATACTCGACAGAGATGAAGCTGCTCCTGTAACATTAGCTGGTGTGAGTAGTTCTTTTTGTGGGCTGTAGTTACCAGTACTGTAATAGTGTAGGTATTCGTAAGTCCCCGGATTGCTCGGTGCATTACCATGTGTGTTCATTCGAGGTATTGTGTTGTTTCCTATCTTCTTATTACTTGAAACGTCTCATTTCATACTGGAAATTCGTCTTGCACATCAAGTTGGCAATGTGGTAGCAAGTCTTTTAGTTTTTCATTTGTCTGGTCTATTTCAGTTTTAAAAACTTCAGCATCTGATTATTACTGAAAGCTACACTGTCGCTGGTTTGCTGGATTGTGTCTTTTACCTTTTTATTAATCTGACTCACAATCTCATTGTCTTTTACCTCTAGTCAGTCACTAAACTCTTTCTCTATTTAACCTGGTCAGCTAAGTGCTGATAAATGTTTTCTTGATGTGTTATTTCAAGGTGCTCTATGTGGCTAGTCAGGTTTTGCACATCATCTTTCAAGACTGTAAAGTTTTTACTTCAATAGCAAGATTACTACTAAATCTGGAAGTTCCTGATAAGCCGTCTTCATTTTGGATATTTCCGACTGTACCTTTTCATACTGATTGTTTCTTTGTGACACTAGTTCCTTGCCAGGCTCAGCTAGCTTCTGTTCAAATTGTCTGTTGTGTTCTTTACCACATTTGACCAATTTCTGTTCTACTTGCCTGTTCCTTTCTTTATCTCGTTCTTCAAGATTTCATAATAATTCAGAAAATGGATCTGGCAGCAGTATATGTATCAGTGCCGTTATTGTTCTATCTGCTTGTAACCAGAGTATGTGCTGCCTGAACTACTACTTCTATCTATCTATCTATCTAGGTGAAATGGGTTCTGTTTGGCTATTGCCACCTGCCCACAGCATAGTCACTGCTGTAGTAGTGACTACACTATCACTTTTGGCAGTACCTAACTCCAGTACATTTTCATTTTACACTAAATCTGAACTGAGTTCTGAACCCACTGTAGGTCCAAATTTTACCATATCTGATCCCTAATCACATTATATATCTTCACACAATTAAAGTTACATATATAAACACTATCACTTTAAATCAAATAGCACAAACTGACGTATACAATTAATAGTTTAAAATATGCCACAGTATGTGAACTTGAATGGTTTTCAAAGATAAAATGTCCCTTGTTTTTGCTTAACGGCACTCTTGTTTCATTAATAACTGCCTTAAATGTAGAATTTTGCAACACCATTAGTTTCTGTATATTCATGTTTGGCTTTAAATTTTCAATTCCAATACAGCATTACTCTCATCTCAGAGTAGAATATTGTTTTGTTCTAGTTTCAGTTTTAGTCTTTCCTCCTCTTTCTCAGGTTTAGCATGAAAGAAAAATTTCATCTCAATTTTATATATATGAAGTATTGACTTCTATTTTAATCCAGTCCCACATTTGAGGGTGACTGTTATTTTGTTTGTTGCTGTACAGTTTTGTGTAGTATTAATCTGACAACAAGCCTACCTAATATTTATGAAAAATAATTTCTGTTTTGGTCTGGGTTCTGTAGGACAAGAGCGAAATAAGAATTGTAAAGGTGAATATTATTCTGAATAGTATTGTTGAAAAGTTACTTAAAATCTCTTCTATCATTTATAGGGATGAACATAATTTATATTATTTAAATTCCTATCAGTAGTATAGGCCAAAGCTGCTGTTCGTAACTTGGATATAAAAAAACTATAAAGACTGGGAAAATCTGAAAAATAGCTTGATGCTCTCATAGGCCCCATTAAGTGAAATGATCTTAGATAGTTCTTGCTGTTACTGAAAAAGGTAAAAAGCAATAGTTGAGAACACTGGAATTTGCTGTGTAATGGTGACGTAATGGTCTGTTAACTGGTGGTGCTGCAGTTAGAAGATGCTAGAAACACTGTAATAATTAAAACTATGACATGCCGGATGCAAGGTTTTTATAAATGATAACTGAATTAATATCTGATGCATATATTAACCTTTAAGTATACAAAAATGTAAGAGAGAAAGAGAGAGAGATGGTGGCAACTGACTCCACTTCTTTATAGCAAAAAGAAAAAGACATCATCACATAATACCCTTTCCAAGAACAATAATTCATACACATAGTTATAATGTTCAGTCCACAGATCTTTTACTCACATTTCACTGTTATTCAGTTTTATATTCAGATTTTCACTTCAACACGAAACATTGCCCACAAGGGGAAAAAAAACATGGAAAATTATAAATAAATTGCCATCTGGGATTCATAGTTACATATCCTGTCATTTTATTTGTCAATGCTATAGCCCAGTTGAATGTATTCACTTTACTTTACAGGTCTGTCTTGATGACACAAACTTTTAAACTTCACTACTACCAGCTTCAGCTACTGCCGTCTTCAGATCTGTTACAAACAAAAACGGTGTGTAACCAACTAAGTTCAGTTTGCTGAATTAAATCTATAAAAGGCCTGGTGCTACATAAGAAAGATAAAAAGTGATTACATGCTTAACAGCCATGTATGGGAGTCATACATACCATAAAATATTCTGATGTAGTATCAACATCAAACTAAACATGTAGGTACATAGTAAGTATACAAAGAAACTGAGGCCAGCAGAGGGCATTATAGCAAGTGTACAGGATTAACTGGTATTGCAAATGTAACGGTTAAAGTGCGGTATGCGTAGTAATTGATTAAAATTACTCCACATGATAAAACGAGCATCTGATCATAAAACATGTACTGACATACTATATGTGGAATTAGATCCATACTTAAAATCCACATAAAAATTGCTCTTAACCTGGAAATGGAAAATATACAATTGTATAAAAGCCATTATAAAAAGTACAAGATTAAAAACACATCTATAAAATGTAATCTTCCAGCCTCACAGATCAATCACCACAAATGTAATTGTAAGGAAATTAACAAAACAGTGACTATTAATTAAAAATTAAAAAATCAATGTCGATAATACATCTGGAGTGTGGTCTCAGTGGCGGCACGTCATGGCTTCTCTGTATGACGCTCTTGTTTTCCTGCAGTGAAACTTGCATGTGCGGGTTGAAACAGCCTGCCAGAGGCAGTATCATCAAATGTGTTTGGTGTCCTCAAACCATGCAAATGTAGTGTTTTCTCAACTAGCTTCAATTTATCACTTCAGAAAAACACAAATTTTAACTAGTAATGAGCATTTCAACAAGTGGTAACTCACATTTTAGTGTGTGCAACTGCTTTAATTTGTTTGTGCAATGACCTGACTGTCTTACTTCAGTGCTAAATAACTGGGAAAGATCACAATGTACTGAATTCTTATCTTAACAATTATTTCTTAGCACAACCTCTCCTACAACACCCTTACAAGCTTTTCAAAAGTCTTTCTCACTGTTTTGTATATTCTGTGGCCAAGTTTAATATCATATTTTTGGTAAACTTCCAAGTCAACCAAAGTCAGCACCCCATCTTTTCTATCTCCATAGTAAATCAAATAGTTTTGATTGAGGTGCTGGTGGAAGTTCTACAGCACTACTTCTCCATGTGCCCAAGTGATGAGGATATCACAACATACCAGAGGCAGGGCATAATAATGCAAGTTTTGAGCTGTTTATTCAAATGTCTCATAATTATATCTGCTGCAATAGAGGAGAGAGGGGCATGTGTGGCTACAATGTTCATCTGTGTATAAAACTTCCCTTTTCACATGAAATAGGTGGTCATTAAACAATGACACACAGGTTGAAGACATCAGGTGCCACACGTTCCTCTAGGATGTTCATGGTGTTGAAACTGGTACATTTGAGAATAAAGACTTCATGTCAAAACTATCCATCAGATCCATGGCTCAGATACATTCCTTCTTAACTTATGAATCTGTGTGCGCTCAATAGATGTTGAATGTTCAGGGCCAGTTCCTCTGCCAGTTTTTAGGTTGTGAAATCAATACTATTTACACGAGCCTTAAAAGAAAGGCCTCTTTCTGCACCTTCAGAACTGCATATATCATTGGTGCCTGTGGAACTTGTGGAATGAGTCTTCTGCCTGCATTGAAGTTCATCCTAGTTTGCCTTAGCAGTGCTTGTACCAATTTGATTATTTTGGCAAGTTCCACAGGCACAAGGATATATACGGTACTGAAGGTGCACCAAGAAGCATTTCCTTTAAGGCTCACAGCAAATAGTATTAATTCACTGACCTGCAAACAAGCAAGAATACTAGCTCCAAGGCTTCAACTTATAGTGAGCTACACATAGATTTGTAGGTTAATGTCTCTGTTTTATGACACTTTTAAAGGAAAAGTGTAGCTGGGCTACAAATCTGGTGGTTAGTTGTAATGTGAAATCTTTATTCACAAATGTACAATGTCAGAGTTCAAGGACATCCTAGACCAATGTGTGGCACCCAGTGTGTATGAACTAATGCATCAATGTTAACAACAACCTATTACAGGTGGAAAGGGGAGTTTTATGAACAGAGGGTGGAAGTTTACCAAATACCTGACAGTTAACTTGGCCACAAAAACTCCTCCAGCATTTACAGCTATGTACATACCTTCTCCAACCATCACCTTATGCAAAAGAAATGCGTCCTGCACAGTTTAACTAAGAGGGCCCGATACTCAGTGATGAAGAAGATCTCCAGGTGGAATTAAAAAGCCTCCAGCCTATCTTTGGAGCCAGTGGTTATTGGATGAAGATGATAAATAAAAATATGATGACAGAGGATGAAAGTCGTAGGGTAGAGCAGAAGGAAACACTGTCCAATTACCATACATATGAGGGATCACCAAAAAAGTGGACAAAAATCTTCACCACTCAGATGTCAAGCCAAGTTTCTGAAGCAGCAATAAAAAAAGAAGTCTTTGGTACAATGAAACTTGCAGTCAAGAAGCTACATACTTCTGGAGTCTACGAATCTGGTTGTGAGTGTGGACTATTGTTTGTAAGTGAGATGACTGATTAGCACACAGAGATTTGTACATAAAAGATACATTCATCTGAGACAACACATTGACTCAAATGGTGGCAGAATGTCAGGATGAGTATGGCAGACAGATAAAATTTTGAGAAGGCTGTGTACCAGTGGAACAGCCACTTACCATGAGGAGGAGGTCAGAGTGGCAAAAGAAATAGCTGAGCAGGAATAGTGAAGAGGGTACAGACTTCCAGCTGTGTCTGCTTGTGTCTGTGTATGTGCGGATGGATATGTGTGTGTGTGTGTGTGTGTGTGTGTGTGTGTGTGTGTGTGTGTGTGTGTGTGAGTGTACACCTGTCCTTTTTTTCCACTAAGGGAAGTCTTTCCGCTCCCGGGATTGGAATGACTCCTTACCCTCTCCCTTAAAACCCACATCCTTTCATCTTTCCCTCTCCTTCCTGAAGAAGCAACCATCGGTTGCGAAAGCTAGTAATTCTGTGTGTGTGTGTGTGTGTGTGTTTGTTTTGTTCATGTGCCTGTCTGCCGGCGCTTTCCCGCTTGGTAAGTCCTGGAATCTTTGTTCTCCTATTATATATATATATATATATATATATATATATATATATATATATATATATATATATATATATATATATATATATAAAATAGAAAGAAACTTCCACATGGGAAAAATATATTAAAAACAAAGATTCCAAGACTTACCAAGCGGGAAAGCGCCGGCAGACAGGCACATGAACAAAACACACAAACACACACACAGAATTACGAGCTTTCGCAACTGGCAGTTGCTTCGTCAGGAAAGAGGGAAGGAGAGGGAAAAATGAAAGGATGTGGGTTTTAAGGCAGAGGGTAAGGAGTCATTCCAATCCCGGGAGCGGAAAGACTTCCCTTAGGGGAAAAAAAAGGACAGGTGTACACTCGCACAAACACACACACATATCCATCCGCACATACACAGACACAAGCAGACATATTTAAAGGCAAAGAGTAAGGGCAGAGATGTCAGTCGAGGCGGAAGTACAGAGGCAAAGAAGTTGTTGAAAGACAGGTGAGGTATGAGCGGCGGCAACTTGAAATTAGCGGAGGTTGAGGCCTGGCGGATATCGAGAAGAGAGGGTATACTGAAGGGCGAGTTCCCATCTCCGGAGTTCGGATAGGTTGGTGTTGGTGGGAAGTATCCAGATAACTCGGACGGTGTAACACTGTGCCAAGATGTGCTGGCCGTGCATCAAGGCATGTTTAGCCACAGGGTGATCCTCATTACCAACAAACACTGTCTGCCTGTGTCCATTCATGCGAATGGACAGTTTGTTGCTGGTCATTCCCACATAGAAAGCGTCACAGTGCAGGCAGGTCAGTTGGTAAATCACGTGGGTGCTTTCACATGTGGCTCTCCCTTTGATCGTGTACACCTTCCGGGTTACAGGACTGGAGTAGGTGGTGGTGGGAGGGTGCATAGGACAGGTTTTACACCGGGGGCGGTTGCAAGGGTAGGAGCCAGAGGGTAGGGAAGGTGGTTTGGGGATTTCATAGGGATGAACCACGAGGTTACGAAGGTTAGGTGGACGGCGGAAAGACACTCTTGGTGGAGTGGGGAGGATTTCATGAAGGATGGATCTCATTTCGGGGCAGGATTTTAGGAAATCGTATCCCTGCTGGAAAGCCACATTCAAGGTCTGATCCAGTCCCGGGAAGTATTCTGTCACAAGTGGGGCACTTTTGGGGTTCTTCTGTGAGAGGTTCTGGGTTTGAGGGGATGAGGAAGTGGCTCTGGTTATCTGCTTCTGTACCAGGTTGGGAGGGTAGTTGCGGGATGCGAAAGCTGTTTTCAGGTTGTTGGTGTAATGGTCGAGGGATTCAGGATTGGAGCAGATTCGTTTGCCACGAAGGCCTAGGCTGTAGGGAAGGGACCGTTTGATATGGAATGGGTGGCAGCTGTCGTAATGGAGGTACTGTTGCTTGTTGGTGGGTTTGATGTGTACGGATGTGTGCAGCTGGCCATTGGACAGATGGAGGTCAACGTCTAGGAAAGTGGCATGGGATTTGGAGTAGGACCAGGTGAATCTGATGGAACCAAAGGAGTTGAGGTTGGAGAGGAAATTCTGGAGTTGTTCTTCACTGTGAGTCCAGATCATGAAGATGTCATCAATAAATCTGTACCAAACTTTGGGTTGGCAGGCTTGGGTAACCAAGAAGGCTTCCTCTAAGCGACCCATAAATAGGTTGGCATACGAGGGGGCCATCCTGGTACCCATGGCTGTTCCCTTTAATTGTTGGTATGTCTGGCCTTCAAAAGTGAAGAAGTTGTGGGTCAGGATGAAGCTGGCTAAGGTGACGAGGAAAGAGGTTTTAGGTAGGGTGGCAGGTGATCGGCGTGAAAGGAAGTGCTCCACTGCAGCGAGGCCCTGGACGTGCGGGATATTCGTGTATAGGGAAGTGGCATCAATGGTTACAAGGATGGTTTCCGGGGGTAACAGACTGGGTACGGATTCCAGGCGTTCGAGAAAGTGGTCGGTGTCTTTGATGAAGGATGGGAGACTGCATGTAATGGGTTGAAGGTGTTGATCTACGTAGGCAGAGATACGTTCTGTGGGGGCTTGGTAACCAGCTACAATGGGGCGGCCAGGATGTTTGGGTTTGTGAATTTTAGGAAGTAGGTAGAAGGTAGGAGTGCGAGGTGTCGGTGGGGTGAGGAGTTTGATGGAGTCAGGTGAAAGGTTTTGTAGGGGGCCTAAGGTTCTGAGGATTCCTTGGAGCTCCGCCTGGACATCAGGAATGGGACTACCTCGGCGAACTTTGTATGTAGAGTTGTCTGCAAGCTGACGCAGTCCCTCAGCCACATACTCCCGACGATCAAGTACCACGGTCGTGGAACCCTTGTCAGCAGGAAGAATGATGATGGATCGGTCAGCTTTCAGATCACGGATAGCCTGGGATTCGGCTGTGGTGATGTTGGGAGTAGGATTAAGGTTTTTCAAGAAAGATTGAGAGGCAAGATTGGAAGTGAGAAATTCCTGGAAGGTTTGGAGAGGGTGATTTTGAGGAAGAGGAGGTGGGTCCCGCTGTGATGGAGGACGTAACTGTTGCAGGCAGGGTTCAACTTGGATAGTGTCTTGGGGAGTTGGATCATTAGGAGTGGGATCAGGATTGTTTTTCTTCGTGGCAAAGTGATATTTCCAGCAGAGACTACGAGTGTAGGACAGTAAATCCTTGACAAGGGCAGTTTGGTTGAACCTGGGAGTGGGGCTGAAGGTGAGGCCTTTGGATAGGACAGAGGTTTCGGATTGGGAGAGGGGTTTGGAGGAAAGGTTAACTACTGAATTGGGGTGTTGTGGTTCCAGGTTGTGTTGACTAGAATTTTGAGGTGTTGGGGGGAGTGGAGCTGGAAGTGGGAGATTGAGTAGATGGGAGAGACTGGGTCTGTGTGCAATGAGAGGAGGTTGAGGTTTGTTGGAAAGGTTGTGGAGGGTGAGTGAGTTGCCTTTCCGGAGGTGGGAAACCAGGAGATTGGATAGTTTTTTGAGGTGGAGGGTGGCATGCTGTTCTAATTTGCGGTTGGCCTGTAGGAGGATGCTATGTATAGCCGGTGTGGATGTGGGAGAGGAAAGATTGAGGAGTTTGATTTGGGATAGGAGTTGACGGGTGTGTTCATTGGCCGAGTCGACGTATAGGTGAAGGATTAGGCGGGTGAGGGCTATGGATTGTGCTGTTTGGAACTGGTATAAGGACTGATGGAAAGAAGGATTGCAGCCAGGGATGGGAACTTTAAGTGTGAGGCCTTTGGGAGTAATGCCAAATGTCAGACAAGCCTGAGTAAATAAAATATGGGAGCGTAATCTGGCTAGGGTGAAGGCATGTTTGCGGAGTGAATGTAAATAAAATTTAATGGGGTCGTTGTAGGGATGTTGTGAGGTTGACATGGTATTAGTAGGTGGAAAGGGTAATATGAGGTTAAAGTGAAAGTAAAGAGAGCCCTCCCAACCTGGTACAGAAGCAGATAACCAGAGCCACTTCCTCATCCCCTCAAACCCAAAACCTCTCACAGAAGAACCCCAAAAGTGCCCCACTTGTGACAGAATACTTCCCGGGACTGGATCAGACCTTGAATGTGGCTCTCCAGCAGGGATACGATTTCCTAAAATCCTGCCCCGAAATGAGATCCATCCTTCATGAAATCCTCCCCACTCCACCAAGAGTGTCTTTCCGCCGTCCACCTAACCTTCGTAACCTCTTGGTTCATCCCTATGAAATCCCCAAACCACCTTCCCTACCCTCTGGCTCCTACCCTTGCAACCGCCCCCGGTGTAAAACCTGTCCTATGCACCCTCCCACCACCACCTACTCCAGTCCTGTACACTCGCGCACACACACACACACACATATCCATCCGCACATACACAGACACAAGCAGACTTGTGTCTGTGTCTGTGTCTGTGTCTGTGTATGTGCGGATGGATATGTGTGTGTGTGTGTGTGTGCGTGAGTGTACATCTGTCCTTTTTTTCCCCTAAGGGAAGTCTTTCCGCTCCCGGGATTGGAATGACTCCTTACCCTCTCCCTTAAAACCCACATCCTTTCGTCTTTCCCTCTCCTTCCTGAAGAAGCAACCATCGGTTGCGAAAGCTAGTAATTCTGTGTGTGTGTTTGTGTGTTTTGTTCATGTGCCTGTCTGCCGGCGCTTTCCCGCTTCAATAGACACACAAACAAACACAAACATACACACAAAATTCGAGCTTTCGCATCCGGCGGTTGCTTCATCAGGAAAGAGGGAAGGAGAGGGAAAGATGAAAGGATGTGGGTTTTAAGGGAGAGGGAAAGATGAAAGGATGTGGGTTTTAAGGGAATGACTCCTTATCCTCTCCCTTAAAACCCACATCCTTTCATCTTTCCCTCTCCTTCCCTCTTTCCTGACGAAGCAAACGCCGGTTGCGAAAGCTCCAATTTTGTGTGTATGTTTGTGTTTGTTTGTGTGTCTATCGACCTGCCAGCGCTTTTGTTTGGTAAGTCACATCATCTTTGTATTATATATTGACAGAAAAAGATGTTGACATATCGGCCTATAAAAATATTGGCTGCACATTGTAAATATACTACCTGTTTTAGAGTTGCACATTTACATACATTTACATATTGATTTTGTATTAGATATTCTGTAAATCAACAAGCTAGCAGCCTGCTATTGTTTTTTAACGCAACTGGTGAGATTTTCCTTCACATCAGAAATCTTGTTATCTCATTCATACCACAACCCCCCCTCCCCCTCCCCAGTGTATTCAGTCTTCTTCTTTGTGGCACATTTCAATATTGATATATTTGTAAAAAAAATATCACCAATCTATATCAATATTTTTTGGAAAAAATATCAGTATCTTATCAATAGCCATAATTGGCAGAGGCCACTGACAGAAGAGTCAGGAAAGTATACTGCATTTATTTTTGGAGGCAGATGTTAGCAATTTAAAGTACTTCCATTTGGTCTAAATGTGAGTGTGTGTGACATACTTAGACACCATTTTAGGACCTGCATTAGTAGACAGGGTAACCTTATATCAATGACTTGCTGACTGCCACCTCCACATGGGAACAACATTTTGATTTATGTGGAAGAGTGTCGAGGAAGTTTCCAGATTGTGGCGTAAAAATTTAGAAAAATCGAAGTTGGGAGGGAGTAAATAAAATTCCTGGGATGTACCATAGTAGTTCCCAATCTGAAGAAAACAGAGGCCACTGAGGAATTCCTATGGCCAAAGACAAAGAAACAACTTAAAGTATTTATGGATTTTTTTTAATGATTTGTGTCTCACCAGCTACTCATCAGTGATGCTCTCTTGAATCCATTAGATAAAAATACCCCATGGGTCTGGTCAGATGAATGTCAGCAAGCTTTCAAAGGTATTAAGCATGCACTAATAAACGTGGACATTCTTTACCATCCTAATACAGAAAACGATTTTTGCTTAATGATAGATGCATCCTCATGTGGTGTGGGAGTGTGTTTGTTTCAAGTTGACAAGACTGATGGAAACAAAGAGATAATAATAATTGGTTTCACTAGCAGGGCACTATCCACCTGCAAAAGGTCATACTCTGTCACAGAACTAGAAGCATTACCACCTGCCTACAGCATTTAGCCACAGTGGTTGTTGGAAGTCCTTTGCTCACAGCTAGGGGTGGAGTCAAATATCTGCTAGTTGTTATGATACATTTAAAAAATATTTAATGTTGAATACCATGAAGACTTTAACTGTGAATCCTATAACTAAAAATATTCTGAGAGATTACATACGAAAAACTGGAAAACATCATGCAAGCCTATTAGATAACACATCATAGTTTACAGGATTCACATGGAAAACTTTCCTTGCAGGTCATAGGGTGTAGCATATCTTATTTACAACATTTCATCCAGAAGCCAGGCCAGTGTAGAGGATTTTTAAAGAGGTCAATCATTTTGCGCAAACACATGCATCAAAACAGTATGCCAGACGGGCTGAGTTAGTACTGCTATATAAAAATATACATAACAATCTACCCTACACAGTGACAGGCTACACACCATCTGAGATTATGTTGGATATGCCTGGGATCTGAACTGCTTTTGCCTTTGCCTAGACTGCCAAGAATTGCTAAGTCTATAGAGAAGAAAATGAGTGAAGTTCTATACTTTCACTAGATATGCACTAAAACAAAAGGCTAAATTCGACAAACACGTGCAAAAGACTGTAAATTACCAATTAGGCAACTTAGTATTGTTAAAAAAACCATACTATGTCATCTTTGTCACATAAAATGAACAAGAAGTGGCAAATAATGTATTCAGGGCCTTATAAGATGTTAGACGTACTACATATTTGTAGGTATGTTTTGGCAGATGTGGAAACTAACGAGATAAAGGAATTGTACCTTTACAAATATTTGAAGACTTATAGTCAGTAAAAGACCAAGATACAACAATGGATGCAATCAAGTTTTGACACTATAATTTAACAGGATAGATAAAAAAAATCTACTCACCAAATGGCTGTAGAACAAACACATAAAGTAAGGTTATAATTAGGTAAGCTTTTGGAGCCAGTAACTACTTCTTCAGGCACAAGGGCTGAAGGGAAGGAAAGAAGAGTGAAGGAAAAGGACTGGAGAGGTCTAGGACAAGGGGTAGATCTCAGAAAAGTTACCCAGAACTACAAGTCAGGGGAGACTTACAGGTTGGGATGAGAAGGAAAGACTGATTGTTGGGGACGGCACTGGACAAGATTTGAAAACCTGAGAGCTTAAAGGTTGAAGACAGGGTAATATGTAAGACAGAGACTACTACTAAAACACTGTGCATGACTCAATAAGAGTGGAAGCTAAATCCATTGTACATAACAGAGGTTGGAGGGGGACAGTAAAAAAAAGACAGGTAAGAAAATGAAATATGTCGAAAACTAAAAACGAATGAAGACAGGGGTAGTTACTGTGAAGAAATGCTGAGGAATAAGAAATTAATGTAAATTAAGACAGGTGGGTGGTGAGAACAAAGTAAATGTTGTAGTGCTAGTTCCCACCAGTGGAATTCTGAGAAACTGGTGTCTGGAGGAAGAGGCCAGATGTCACGTATGGTGAAATAGGCACTTAGGTCACGATTGTCGTGCTGTAGAACATGCTCTGCTACACGATATTTTGTGTTGCCAGTATACACCCTCTGCCTATGTTCATTCATCTTCACTGATACTTTGGAGGAAGTCATGCCAATGTAAAAGGCTGAACAGTGTTTACACAACATCTGTTACATCTGGTATATGATGTGTCATTTCACAAGTGGCTCTCCAATTGAAAGTATATGTCTTGCCACTTACAGGGCTGGTAAAGGTAGTAGTTGGAGGCTGCATAGGGCAAACCTTGCAGCAGGGATGGTTACGGGGATAGGAGTCATAGGGTAAGGAGATGGGTGAAGTAGGAGCATAGGTTCTGACAAAAATGTTGTGGAGATTGGGAGGGTGATGGAAAGCTAATTGAAGCGGTAGGCAAAATCTCAGACAGAATGGATCTCATTTCATGGCATGATTTTAGAAAGTGGTGGCCTTGTCAAAGTAGCTGATTAATACATTCCAGACCAGGATAATACTGAGTGAACAGTGCTGTGCTCCAAAGTTGTTTATAGGAAGGATCAGTAGCACCAGGATTGGATGTGATGGCTCAGCAAGCCTGCTTTTGAACTAGGCTGGTGGGGTAATTGCATCCAGTGAAGGCCAAGTTGAGAATGGTGGTGTATTTCTGTAAAAAGTCTGCATCCAAACAAATAAGTTTGCCTTAAATGCCAAGGCAGTATGGGAGGGAACGATTGACATGGAAAGGACGGCAACTGTCAAAATGTAAGTACTGTTGTTTGTTAGTAGTTTTAATGTGGACGGAAGTGCATAGCTGGCCTTCGGTGAGGACGAGATCAACATAAAGGGAAGCAGCACAGGATTCGGAATAACACTTTGTGAAATTTAATTGGGAGAATGTATTCAGAGATTCCAGCAATTTTAACAAGACTGCCTCACCATGAATCCATATGGTAAAGATGTCATCAATGTATGTATACCAAAGATGGGCTGAAGACATGGATCCTGGGAAACCCCCTCCAGGCAACCCATGAAAAGGTCGGCATAGGAAGGAGCCATCCCGATTCCCATAGCTGTACCCCTGTTGTGTTTGTAAGTCTGCCCCTCAAAGGTAAGTTGTTGTTGGTAAGCACAAAATTGATTAAGGTAAGGAGAATGGGTGATATAAGTTTGGTATCAGGGGGCAATGACAGAGGAAATCTTCAGCAGCAGACAGACCATGTATGTGGGAGATGTTGATATAGAGGGACAAGCAAGGTGTGTGGTGGGAGTGGGATGGGCACAGATTTCATACAATCTAGGAAATGGTTAGTATCTTTGATATAGGTAGGAAATCCTTGTACTATGTGTTGCAGGTGCTGTTCGGTGGGTGCTTTGAAGCAAAATACACCCAGACACAGTAGATACAGGATTTCCCTTGCTTTATTATGTCATGTTTGTGTTAAGTATGTAAGTGTTTTAAAAATTTTAATTTTTTATAGTAGTTGTATATGACTATTAATAACTTCATTGCTTATGAATTGCCTAACAAGAATGCAAAATGCATCTGTGCAAATAAGTCTGTAGTTGACAGAGGGATACGTATTTTAAGCATATTACGAGAAAGTAACTAAATATTTCTGTTTTGAGATAGTGGAGTGAAGTAAAAAGAAAGGAGAGGAGTTAAATAATGAAAGAGACCTTATTTGTAATAGTTTAGCAGCCATCACTTAAAAGAATAGATGCATAAGCATTTTTAAACCTTTAATATTTTATTTGTAACTGGTGCTATACAATTACAGTAACCATATAAGGAAAGAAGAGTCAGATAGAATTATGGAGAAGGATGATTATCTGTGTGGCTCACTAGCACATTGAAAGCATTGTGTCATCTCTGATGCCATCAGGATTTCAAGTATAAAAGAAATATCCAATTTAGACGAAGTCATGCCATTTGAGTGCATGCTTTTGCTCAGTTGTGGAACTTACGTCAAAATTTAGCTCTGTTTTAGGAACCTTGCTTTATTACGTTATGTTTGTGTTAAGTACGTAAGTGTTTAAAAAATTGTCATTTTTATAGTAGTTGTAAATGGCTATTATTAGCTTCATTGTTTATGAATTGCCTAACAAGAACATACATGGCAATCCTACAGGTTAATGACAGCATATAAGAGAGCATGATATTTTTAGTTGTAAATGGCTATTATTAGCTTCATTGTTTATGAATTGCCTAACAAGTACATACATGGCAATCCTTCAGGTTAATGACAGCATATAAGAGAGCATGATATTTTTTAATTAATGAATAACAAGAGAGAATTATTGTAAAGCCAAGCCAGAGTCTGGATACCAGTTCTGATGATCAATTGATTGGAAAAACTTGACACGATAAGAAATATAAATAAATAGGTACATTGATGTTCACACGCAGATAAATGTATCAAAATGTGAACTATTTCACAAAAATGAAATTGACATTGAACAAATATTGTAAAATGCTAATCTGTGGAAATGTGAAGTTTCCATTCAAAGTGTGTAATGGCTGGAGTCAGAAAAGATTGTGGTTGAGTTTAAGTTCATTCTGAACACTTATGACACATGTTCTCCAACAGCCAATGAGTGTTCAGCAGTGTTTTGAACGGTGTACTGTGAATGTTGCATGCAGTGCGAGCCTTGTACACAATTGCAGTGAGGTATTTAATAAATTTCTATTCCACTTGTAGTGTGTTGTCAGGGCTGAGGGTGGTGGTGAGCAACAAATTCTATACAAGCGAATGAGAGACATAATTTGTGGAATACATGGTTTCATCAAGCACAAAGCACGAGTATGCATATACCACAACTGTCACTTGGAACCAGCAACAATGCAATCTCCGACCTTGTCTCAGCCTGCATGAACCAACATTGTTCGTGGATTAGACTACAGTGGCAGCAATCAGGACAAGTGGTTTTGTGCTAACTGACTACAGTGTCATCAATCAGGACAAGTGGTTTTGTGCTAACTGACTGCAAATTAACAGCGATTAGTGGCAGAACAAAGCGTAATATTGAATGTTAACCAGTATGATGTACAATCTGTGGTGAGACGTCAGTATACACACAGAAAATGTACAAGCAAAGACACTAGGTATCAAAAAGACTGTGTCTAGTGATGCTTTATTCTTTCCTGACAACACAAAGAACACAGTATAATTGAGTGAACCGAACTAAAGTGCTATGCAAATACAGTGGTACTTTACTAAAATCAAAATATAACACTTATTCTGCAACAACAATGCATATTCCTGCCTTGCACTGGACACTGAACAAATGAGTGATGCACGTTCTTGGAGCAAAAATGTTTTTGCGACAGTGAGTAGAGTGGACATAGTCATCGTAGCTGGATGCTTACATAATGCCTGTGTTGTGACAAGCGGCGAGTTTTACTAAAATTAATGAGTGAAGCAATATTTAAGTATTAATGAATTCTTTAATGATTGAAGTAAGCAAGGCAACCATATTCTGGACTGTGAGGACACTAATAATTAAGCAGAAGCCATGTGATAGACAGTGACTGAAACTGGTTCTGTACTTAACAATAAGAGCAATAATCATTTTTTGACATTCTATCTCACAGCAAAATTAACATTTGTTTCTAGTCAGAATATAATATGGCAATGTGAATTTAATTTCATGCACACATTCTTGATGAGCCGAACTGCTACGCTGTACACTGGAGCAGAAGGGCGACGCCAACATTACTCCAGCTTACACGAGTTCCAGCCATGCAGCTGTGCAATTGGTGTGTCCAGGCTCTGTGACCTGACACTGTGTTCCGGCTGGGTGTTATAACAAATTATAATGATGGGTTCCAGACACCACACCTCCATTCCACAACGACCACCAACGGTGTTTGACAAAATCTGACGACACTTCAAGTCAATGGCAGTAGGCAAAAATTAATAATTCTAACACTATTGTATAAAACTAAGAGAATTTTTTGTATTTATTCACCATGTAAACAAACATTTTGAAGAATCTGAATAACAAATATTCTAATTTGAAATTTTTATCACGTGTGAATGTGCCAACATTGTGAATTTTGCATGAACAGTTTATGTCAAAAAAATACCTAGATGTTCCAAAGATAGAGCTACAAAGCCTCACAATTGATGAAATTCTATTTCTTCAAAGTACGTAACTGTAAAGAACGTTTGTAGTAATATTGTAAAAGTTTCAGTTTTTTCTGAACCTTATGGAATAATCTATTTGCTCCGCTGGGGTTTTCTGGGGTATTCCTTCAGCCCTTGTCCAAATGGAGGACCAAAAAACGCAAATAGTTTCCTGCATACCATAATATACAGGGTATCTCCAATATTGCCAGTGACTCTACAAAACCCTGCAAACAGTTGTAAAATTTTGTACCGATACAATGTTAATGAACCATACTATGAAACTGGACATGATGGAAGTGTTATGGAAAGGTGATTGAGCGAGTCTATATATAAACACTGCATTAAGCATGAAAATATAAGAGAAAAAAATTTTTGTACTAAAATGACAGATGCTTAAGTGGAATGCTAGGCACAGACATTTGGAAAGTATCCCCCTAGTCTTCCAGGTGGCATTATAGCATCCCCAAACAACAGGACAGGATATGTGACTGTGTATCTCAATGGCATAATTTACTTACAGTTTTTACTATTCTCCCACCCCCTCTTGTGAGAAATGTTTCATGAGAGTAAATCTGAATACAAAACTGAATAGCAGTCAAATGTAAGTAAAAGATCTGTCTGAAAATTATAACTATATATATGAAATATAATCCCTGGAAAGGGTATTATCTAATATTATCTTTTTCTTTTTGTAATAAAGAAGTGGGGTCAGTAGCCGCCATCTCCCTCTCCCTCTGTCAAATTGAATGTAGTCACTGTATATGACAAAGTGATAATAAGGTGTGAAATTGTATACTTTAAAGGTTAATACATACCCTACATCATGATTTTAATTATTAAAGCATTTCTTAGCATTTTACATCTGCAGCACTGCCTGTCAACAGAACATCACTAGTGGATCCCGACATGCTGCAATTACATGGCAAATTCAAATTTACTCAAATATTGTTTTTTGCCTTTTTCAGTAACAACAAGCAATCTAAAATTATTCCATTTGAGGGCATCAATCAGAGGACCAAGATATTTTCCAGGTTTTTCCAGTCTTTACATATTCAAGTTACAAACAGCGCCTTTAGCTTGTACTGCTTATACAAATTTAAATAATATACATACATTATTCCTTGTTTCATAGATCACAAATAAGACATTTTGTAATGATGTGAAATGTGTCACTTTAAGATAAGTTTTATTTACACAAAATAATTTTTTTTTCTGCAGTTACTGCTTCATATCTAAGAATTCATCTATTGAGGAGATGGAGTTGTCATAGAAATTCTTTTAATTTGCTTTTCAATGTTAGTTGGCTGTCTGTCAGGTTTTTAATACTATTTGGCAAATGACCAAAGATTTTTGTGGCAGCTTAATTCACCCCTTTCTTTGCCAAAAGTTGGATTTAATCCAGAATAGTGAAGATCATCCTTTCTTCTAGTATTCTAGTATTGTAGCTATGAACTTTGCTGTTGTTTTTGAATTGGGGTGGGTTGTTAATGACAAATGTCATAAGTGAATATATGTATTGGGAATGTACTGTGAATATCCTGAGTTCCATAAATAAATGTCTGCAAGGTGATCTTGGGTGGGATCCAGCTATTATTCTGATTACACACTTGTATGCAATAAATACTTCCGCTCTTAATGACGACTTGTTCCAAAATATGATGTCATGTGAAAGCAGTGAATGAAAAGAGGCATAGTAGGCTAATTTATTGATATTTTTATCACCAACATTTACAATAACCTTAATAGAATAAGTAGCTGAACCTAACCATTTCAGCAAATCATCGATGTGTTTCTTCAAATTCAGTTTCGTATCAGTGCTCATACCCACAAATTTTGAGTATTCTGCCTCAGCAACAGACTTCTGTTCATAGTCTATATTTATCATTGGTGTTATGCCATTTATTGTACGGAATTGTATAAACTGTATTTCTCAAAATTTAGGGAGAGACCATTTGCAGAGAACCATTTAACAATTTTCCAAGAAACATTATTTACAATTTCCTCAGCAGATTCTTGCTTGTTGGATGTGATTATTTTACTTGTATCATCAGCAATAAGAATTAGTTTTGCACCTTCATGAATTCAGACTGGCAAGTCGTTAATATATATTAAGAACAATAAGGGACCCAAGACTGAACCCTGCAGGACGCCATTCTTGATACCTCTCCAGTTAGAGGACTTTGATGGCTTTTTCAGGCTATCTGTACTGTTGATTTCAACCTTCTGCATTCTATCAGTTAAGTATGAATTAAACCATTTGTGCACTGTCCCAATCATACCACAATACTTAAGCTTATCTAGAAGAAATTCATGATTCACACAGTCAAAAGCCTTTGAGACATCACAAAATATCCCAGTGGGTAATGTTCAGTTATTCAATGCATTTAATATTTGATAAGTGAAAGCATATATTGCATTTTCTATTGAAAAGCCTTTCTGAAAACCAAATTGACATTTTGTTAATACTTCATTGTTACAGATATGTGATGCTACTCGGGAATACATTACTTTTTCAAGAATTTTGGATAAAGCTGTCAGAATTGAGATTGTGTGGTAGCTGTTAGCACCAGACCTATCTCTTTTTTATGCAATGGTTTAACTATAGTGTATTACAGTATATCTGGAAAAATGCCCTGTTTCAGTGTGTTACTACATATGTAGCTGAGAATCCTACTTATTTGTTGGAAATGCCATAAATTCCATGTGAGCTTTTACTTTTGAAGGAATTTATTATTTTCCTAATTTCAGGAGAGGTGGGTTGAATTTCAATTTTATCAAATTGTGTAGGTATTGCCTCTTCCATAAACTGCCTTGCATTTTCTAATGAATGGCTGGATCCTATTTTCTCTACATCACTTAAAAATGACTATTAAACATGTTTTCTACTTCTGACTTCTTGTTAACAATCTTTTCATTGTGTTTATAAAATAGAAAGAAACATTCCACATGGGAAAAATATATTAAAAACAAAGATTCCAAGACTTACCAAACACGAAAGCGCCGGTAGATAGGCACAATAAAAAAAAAACCACACAAAATTTCGAGCTTTCGCAACCGGCGGTTGCTTTGTCAAGAAAAAGGGAAGGAGAGGGAAAGATGAAAGGATGTGGGTTTTAAGGGAGAGGGTAAGGAGTCATTCCAATCCCGGGAGCGGAAAGACTTACCTTAGGGGGAAAAAAGGATAGGTATAGACTCGCATACACACACACACACACACACACACACACACACACACACACACACACACACACACACACACACACAGGTATCTAAGGTAAGTTAGATAGATAGTTGCGATAGATCTAAATTTTTTTTTAATTGTGCCTATCTGCCGGCGCTTTCCTGCTTGGTAAGTCTTGGAATCTTTGTTTTTAATATATTTTCATTGTGTATTATAGAAATACAGTATT
Organism: Schistocerca gregaria; assembly: GCF_023897955.1. Taxonomy (NCBI): domain Eukaryota; kingdom Metazoa; phylum Arthropoda; class Insecta; order Orthoptera; family Acrididae; genus Schistocerca; species Schistocerca gregaria. Next base: position 429,976,615 of record NC_064922.1, read on the forward strand.
GCTGTACTCTCAGTTGCCCTGTTTCCCTTTTAACAATATTCCAAATTGTTTTCATTTTATCATCATATGTGCTAATCACAGACATAATGCACATATTTATGGACTTTTTAATAACTTTTCTTAATACAGTGCAGTAGTTTTTATAATGTTTCACTGTTTCGGGATCATTACTCCTCCTAGCTATAAGATACATTTCCCTTTTCTGTTCACAAGATATTTTTATCCCTTTAGTAAGCCATGGCATTTTACATGGTTTCTAACAATTATATTTCACTGTTTTCTTAGGGAAACTATTTTGAAACATACTCACAAAGGTATCATGAAATAGGTTAAATTTTTAATTATCATGTTCCCTGTACACCTCATCCCTGTCTAACTGTTGAAAGATTTCCTTAAAGTTTTGTATTGTTTAAGTGTTAATTGAACACAATATTTTGGAGGACCATTTTGCATTATTGTATGGAGCTATACCATATACTGTAACTAGCTGTGCGTCATGATCAGATAGACCATTCTTAACAGAAAAGTTTTTATTTGATTAAATATATCTTGGTCTATGAAAACATTATCTATCTGTGTGCTGCTTTCCTGTACCACCTGAGTAGGGAAATCAATAACTGATGTCAAACTGAAAGAACCAAGTAATACTTCCATGTCAAGCTTTTTATCAGACTCTTTCAGAAAATCTCAACAAAGAATCCAAGTTTTTCATAAATAGCTGAAAATTTCCCAGTGGGGACCTATACATGGCTACAATTATAAAAGTGCCATTATTTAGTTTAAGCTCATATGCACTTGATCCTATATGTTGCTCTATGCAAATTATTTTAGTTTCCAAATTTTTCACACTAGGGCAGATTTTAAGATATATGGCAACTCCTCCTCTCTCCATAGTGTCTCTACTTACATGTGCTGAAAGCTTATTTCCACCTACATTTACCATTTCTATACCTGTGACTACATGCTGTTCAGATGGGCATAGTACATCTATTCCACCCTCAGTTTCTCAATCTTCTAAACAAGCAAGAAGCTCATCTACTAAGCTTTTTATTCCTCTGATATTCTGATGTAGTATACTAGCATTATTTTTTCACTGTGCTTCTATGTGAATCTTGTGATATACTAACATTATTTTTCACTTTACTGTTATGAGTATCTTGTGATATTTTAACACCTGCCTGTCTGAACTTCTCACTAAGATTAATTTATATCAATGAAGGATGATTGGACACTGATCTTAGATTAAAAAAGTACTCCTGTGAGTTTCAGTGCCCCTCACTCCTTTCCCCTTAAAGATTTTATTATCATCCCATCCAGTTTACCCTTCCCTTTCCTATTGAGATGCAGGCCATGTCTTGTGAATTCCCACCTACCAATACCATAAATCATACTCTGTCCTGTAAGTGGTGTAAGTGATTTTAAGTAACTTTTCAAAGATAATATTCGGTATAATAGTCACTTTTACAGTTCTTATTTCACTTGTCCTACAGAAGCCAGACCACAACAGAAAGTTGTTGTTTGCAAATTTTAGGCAGACTTGTAGTCAGATTAATACTAAACAGACCTGTACAGCAAGAACAAGTACTCAAGAATGGTTATGAGTTAAATAGTTAGAATATAGTATGATTACATGCAATTAGATAATTTATATTAATCACTACAATGAAATTGAATTATTTCTGTTCTAGTGATTATTTTGTATACCTTTTATTGGAATGGTTATGTTTCACCACTACTGTTGATTTAGTCTTTGGGAACTCTGCTACCACTAAGATATGCAATCTTTCATGCAATTGTTTTTTATTACTTTTTATTTCATGCTTACACACATGTCTGTAGGACCACTATTCCAATTATTTGTTTGATTTACTGAAGGTAATTGAAATACTTTGACGTTGCCTACAAGCAGTTATTTCAAAGAGTACAATCTCTTGCCATTTTTATAGAAAATTTAGACTCCAAGATCAGGAGTTAAAACAATTTTGCGACTAGTTTAGCTGCTGGGCACAAAAGTAGATGGTGCAAGGCTTGATCCTAAAACAATACTGAGCCAATATTTCAAATAAGGTTGTGCATTTCCCCTAATATGTGACTTGAACATTGTAGTTGTTTGATCACGTAAGCTATTAAAGCAGCTGTATCATCACACCAGTACAGTCGCATCTCCTACTCAGGATGAGCTGGTGTTGCCCTTAGCTTGTCAACTTTCAGCAATCAGCATATCTGGTTTAGCATTTCAGCAGTAAAAGTGGAACCATGACTGCTAATTATAGAAGAAAGTGAGCTAAATTTCAACATCTGCTTTTAACAAAAACATGCACCACAAACTCAGGTCTTTGGTCGGAGATTTGTGTCACTAATACATGTATTGTTAACCATTCAGAATTGTCAAGATACAATGATTTCCATCTTTTGTTTTGGTACAGGACTTATAATATCAAGGCAAATTTGTTCAAAAGGTTCACTTGTTTCTGGGAGTTCTTGCAGTTATACCTTAGTTTTGCCCACATCATTCTGCTTACTGCATGACTCACAACTTCAACATAAATGAAAGTATCTGTTTTTTGTTTTGGCCACCAACAGATATGTGCTAAATTAATCTCTTTTCTTTCTGCCAATTGTGAAACATACTCAGACTTTCCTACTTGATCCATCTGCACTGCAAAGTAGTTTTCTGGGCTGATGAACTACCTTAAACTGGTACTCACTTAAATGCAAGGCCCATCTGGTTCCTGCTACTGGAGTCCCACAGGTTTAGCAACCACTTCAGTTCTGCATGATCTATTACTACAATGAATTATCAGTCGATTAAACAACATCAGCAGTCCTTTATGTCTTAAATAAGTGCACATAATTCTTTTTCAGTTGTCGAGTAATTGCATTCAGCCCTATTCAGAGTGTGACAAAACAGCTACCCCCAACTGAAAATTACTTCTATCAGAAACCAGGATGAAGGGCTTTTTGAATTTTGGATTTTTTTGAGAAGTTATGTCATATTAATCAGTTGTGGATAGTTCTTCACAGATTCTAACAATTTTAAATTGTTCTGTTATCCTGTGTTCTATTTCAGCCACAGCAAAATGACATTTTGAGAAGGAAAGATTCTCATTGTGCACTGTCTCAAATAGGACTTGATATTTTTAAAGATATTGTGAATCCGATATATCTATATTTAAAAAAAAAAAAAAAACATAATTATCAGCTCTTGATATATTGAAAAAAAAGTATCAATATATCAATGGAAAAAGTATTGACATATGGGTCTATAAAAATATTGGCTGCACATTGTAAATATGCTGCCGGTTTTAGAGTTGTATGTTTAAGTACTGATTTATTATCTGATATTTTCTACATCAACAAGCTGGAAACCTGCTTATCCCCCTTAGAACAAGAACTGAAAGGAAAATGATGTGCATTCATACTTGGTGATAACCACTTTGCTAACAATGGTAACTGTTTGTAAGTGCACAATAAAAGGTGTCTGAAGAGTCTGTCTTTCTGTTTCATCACTTATTGGATTTATCCACAGTACTTCATGTTGACTTCCTGTTGTTTTCATTTCTGCCAATGCCAACGACCTAGAAACTGCAGTGTCAAAACTGTGTGGTGATGCTAAATGTTGCAGTTTCCGTTGGTACTCCCTGAGCACCCATTGCATCAGCATTTCCCCTCATACGTCTCTGCCCACTGTCATCAGATTTTTGTTCATCATTTTCAGCAATTGTTTTTGAAGAATGCTGACGTCACGAAGTAGCACACTAGTTGTGTGAAAAGTTGTTTTTTGATGTAACGGGTGTGCTATTTCTTGACATCAGAATTTTTATTATTTGATTCACACTCTCACTCCCAAGTACAACTGGCCTACTTCTTTTGTGTCACTTATACATGCAAAGAGAAAGATTGGACATGATGAAAGACCAACAAGTAGTAAGACTCCTTCACACAGTGAAAGTAAAATTATGATCTTCTACAATTTCAAAAGAATAACTTCAGATATTTACCAAAAATTATGAAAAAAATATAATATAAAATAAAAATATTGGCACTTGATATTGCCATTTTTAAATCGATATATCGGAAGGAAGAATACTGTCAATATATATCTCAATATTTTTTGGAAAAAATATCGATATTTCATCAATAGCCCTACTCTCAAACACTGCTCATAGTCCTTCAAGATTATGATAGATGTCTTCACCGCAAAAGATGATATCCTGGTACACCAGACATTGCGTAGGTGCCACTCTTCTGAGGGCACTATCCATAAGTCATTGAAACTTTGCCGCTGCAGTCTGAAAACTGTGAGGGAGACAGTTGTATTTGTATGCATCTATAATATCGAAATGAATGATATTTTAGCCCTGTTGTCTACAAGTAAAGTAAACCACTGGTTAAATCATAAACACAAGTGATCTGGTCATGGATGAATATCTGGTAACATAACAGCATTCAGCTTCCTGTAATGAGTAAAAAACTTGTACTTCTGTTTTCTTGAAGTATAGCGACAGAATCCATGAACCTATTATGGTGTCGTAATAGGAGGAAAGGTGTACTCCTATGTGGCGCATCCCAGTTGGCGGACAGGGGGGTCCTCAACAGCTTGCTGGCAGACTTGAGCGAAATAAAATAGCTCTCACGGACCAAACACACATCCAATCAACCTCATTTTTACCATCCATAATTCACCCATCACCTTTCCAGACACATCTCGGATTGTAAACCCTGACCTTGGTCAGACACTTGATCATTGATCAGACAATCAAGCAAATATGAGCAGTCTTGTATTGAAAGAATCCACCAGTTTTGACAGTCACGACGAAATTATCCAGGCGAAGACACCATTCAGATACAGTGAGGTGTCACACAGAGGACAAATGCGAGTCAGAGCACTTAGTGCTGCACTGAATGAACAAACATACATACAACATATTCCACATAAGACGGTGCTAAAATTTAATGAACCACTAAGATTTTTGTATTTTGCAACAGTAAGTATTAATTCCTTGAGGAAAGTTGGTAAATTGAAACATTTAATAGATGTCTTAGATAAACAGAACATAGTTACCACAGCCCTTCAAGAGTTACACAATACTGCCCAGGACCCAATCGAATTGGGAGAATATCAACTTTGTAAGGGACCACCAGGAGAAAGGGTAATAGAACATGTTCCCCAATTCAGTGTGGGTTTCTTGGTACATAATAGAATATTGAAGGATTTTTCATCCAATTTCTCAAGAATGGCATGGTTATCAATTATGGGAGAAAGCCAAAATATATACACTGATAAATATTCATGCTCCAACAAATGTTAAAAATAAAACTGACAATGATAGAACGGAAAAATTCTGGCATGAACTTGATCAACTAGTAAGGACCATACTGGGTAGTAACATTAAAATTCTGCTTGGAGACTGTAATGTGAAGATAGGACAAGATATTTCGAGGTATGGTGGGGCAATGGCTAGCATACAAAATTACAAACAAAAACGGGGAACAGTTAATTGAATTTTGTACTACAAATGGATTAGTTTTGAAGACAACAAGGTTTAAGAGAAAACCACATAAGTTAATGACATGGAAATGCCCTAACGTCAAGCTAGGAGAGTTCCAGATGGATCATGTGGCCATAGATCAGAAATTCCACATGAAAATCTATAACGTTTAAGTGCTGTGTGGCGTTGATGTTGATTCAGACCACTACATTTCAAGAATTAAAATCAAACTGACACCTAAAAGAAAAAGAAAACCTCAAATGTTAGATACAAAGAGAACATATCATCCTAGTTATATTATTAATAATCAAATATATTACAAGAGATCAAGAATACCTTTAAGTGACAATCTAGAAGCCACTGTCAATCAATTAAAAGCCTTGGCTGGAGAAGTAGCTCCTGTACGGAAACACAAGAAATATGCTTGGTGGAGTGAGGAATGCGATGTAGCAATTCAACATAAAGATAAGGCCTGGTTAAATGACCAATAAAAGAGAACTGAAAGCTCAATGGAAGAATTATAAAATGCTAGACGATCAATGGCCAAAGAAATTAAAAGGGTCAAAAGGTAATTTCATAAGGACTCGCTAAAATCTATCGAGGATGATTTCAATCGCCACAAGACAAGAGATTACTAAAAGGCATTCAAACAGTACCAGTTGAAATACACTCCACCTACTCTTATGATGAAGGATGCAAATGGAAAGGTAGCACATAACAATTGCGACACTTCAACGATATTGGCTAAACATTTCAAACAGTTACTAAATAGTGAGGAACCTGAACATTATTTGGAATTTGACCCCTATCTAGGAAACAAAACACATTTAGAAAGAGTTATACCACCACATCCAGATAAAGTTCAAGCAGCAATTAACTCACTTCAGAATTATGAAGCAGCAGGTGAGAACCAACTATTGGCAGAATGTTGGAAATATGCAAATGTACAAACTATTCGGAACTTACACAAACACCTTACTGACATTTGAAATATTGAGAAGTTACCAGAAGAATAGAATGTTACAATAATCCATCCACTACACAAAACAGGAGATAGATCAGATCCAAATAATTATAGGGGTATATCCCTGCTCGATATTACTTATAAAATTTTTTCCAAGGTACTTAAGAATTCATGAACAGTTTGGAGGTGAACTAGGTAAATAATAAAAGGAGGCTTTTGTCCAGGACGAAGCTGTGCTGATCAAATTATTTATTAGTCTCAAAGGGTCAGGAACAAGAAGCTAGTGATCACCTTTGTTGATTTTAAAAAAGCCTACGATAGTATCCATCATGAATCCCTACTGTCAATTCTTAAAGAATTTGGTTCACATCAGAAACTTGTCAACCTCTTTGCAGTCACCCTTTTGAAATACCAAAGCTAGAGTAAGGTTCAGAAATGAATTCCCTGAACGTTTTGAGATTCATATTGGCCTTCGACAAGGCGATGGATTGTCTCCATTATTGTTAAATTGTGTGCTGGAGAAAATCATGCATGAATGGAACAAGATATACCCACCGTCTGTTCAGATTGGAAGAAAGATTCGACTTAACTGTTTTGCACATGCAGATGATTTGGCACTGTTAGCAAACTATACTGATGAAGCAAAGGTTCAGATAGAACAACTCGAACAATTAACAGCGAAGGTTGGATTGCAAATTTCATTTGAGAAAACAGAAATGATGCCTCGCTTCCAAGTTGACACATCCCATATTATACTCCATAATAATCAAAAAATTAAAGTAGTAAAAAAGTTTAAATATCTTGGTGAGATTATTACCTGGAATGCTAATGAAAGAGTATCGGTAGACAGTAGAACATTAAAACTACAGCAAGCGCAGAGAACCACACGGCCAACCTACAAAAAATGATCTCTCTCAATAAATGCTAAATTTCGACAATACTCCTCCGTCATTAAACTAGAATAAACATATGCAAGTGAAACACTACTCAAATTAAACACTCAAGCAACAACTGACAAACTGCAGAAAGTTGATAGAAGAATACTCCGAACAATTATCAGGAAAAAAACATCAAGTTAATGGGCAAAAGAGATTTTTGCCCAATTCAGTAGTGTATAAAGAAAGTGAATCCATTACTGATACAATGCGGAAAAGAAGGATTGCATTTTTTGGTCACATATTTCGCCTACAAAATACTAGAATCCTGAAGCAACTTTTTGACTACTTCTGGAACAGCAAAACCAAAAACATCTGATTTAAAGAAGTACAAAGTGATCTGGATGAATTGGACATCACCACACACCAAATTAAACACAGAGAAGAGAAACTGCTTCTGAAGAACAAATACACATGGCTGACATTCAAACCATCAGAACAGAAGAAGTATGTCATATCTGCAGAAGAACGAGAGCCAGATCACAGTGAATGAAGAAATTGCTGACTGCTAAGACCTAAACTTAGTCATTGTAGACTCTATTGTATTATGTTTGATTTTAGTGCTCCAATGTGGATGTAAACTATGTAAATAAATAAAGAGAGACTGAAAGCTCGCTGAAGCCAGAGATGAGTTCAGCAGAAATTTTTACATAAGACCTAATGGTGTTAAGAAAATATAGATTAAATACAATTGAGGGAGACAAGTTTGTTGCCGCTGGAAGTATTTTATCCTGACATGAAATTTAAGTACATAGTTTCAGTGAATTATTATGAGTATAGGTTAACTTATACTTGATAATCAAAATAAATTTATATCAGTTCCTGTATCTGCCACTGTCCCCCCCCCCCCCCTCCCTCCTCCTCGCATTACCAAGTGGGGTATTCTGACTACCCCAGGTTGATTTTTTTTCCCTATAATAATGGTATCTGAAGGGCCACATGCCTATAGTTTCATGACTTTGTACTAAAATGATTGACGTTGAATTCACACTCATGACTGTCTAATTCTTTTGGCTTTATCATTGTTATTCAAGTCATTTATTGGTGGGATTGTGAGACTACCCCATTTGGTATGAAACGTCTTATTTTCTTATTTGTAGAAAAAGAAGATTTTGGGAAATATATCTATCATTCATCTTCTTTGTTGAGTTTTGCCATAGATCCAATGTTTGTTATTGTTCCTGGTTACTATTACTGAGCTGAATTTGACGTTCACTGTTGAGCTGACATTACACGAGTCAGCATTTCATCTGCAAGCAAGCAAGTCCAAAATGACTTTCTAGTGAAGAGATCATGGAAATTCTATACAATTCTGATGTCAGTGATGATGAAAATGAATGAGAAATTGATAATGAACTGAATGAGTATATGGAGGCTTTTGACAAAGACCATATTATAGCAGATGAAGCTGATGATGGAATATCAGATGACACTACACATTCACGTGGACAAGTAGAAGAAGAAGAAAAGAAGAAGAAGAAGATGAAGACACTGGAGATTTGTTTGTTTCTAGAAGTGGCCTACAATTTTCTAGTGAACCGCCAAAAGGCGGGCGGTGTCGACGTCACAACATTTTGAACGTAACACCTGGCCCACTGAATGATGGAAAAACAATCAAGCCGGCCGGGGTGGCCGAGCAGTTCTAGGCGCTACAGTCTGGAACCGCGTGACCGCTACGGTCGCAGGTTCGAATCCTGCCACGGGCATGGATGTGTGTGATGTCATTAGGTTAGTTAGGTTTAAGTAGTTCTAAGTTCTAGGGGACTGATGACCTCAGAAGTTAAGTCCCATAGTTCTCAGAGCCATTTGAACAAAAAACAATGAAAATAATAACAGAGTCATTTTTATTATTTATCTCACCAGTGACATTCGGGTAAGGGGTGAGAAAGAAGAGGAAGTGAGAGAATACAAGGTCTACCTGACAGGAGTCAAAGCAGGAATAGCACAATGGGGTGTAGGGCTTTACATCAGGAAAGAAATGGAACCCAGCGTAGTTGCAATAAGGTATGTAAACGAACAACTGATGTGGATAGATATGACAGTGTCTAGGAAGAAAATTAGGATCGTGTCAGTATATTCGCTTTGTGAAGGGACAGATCAAGATAAGATGGATAGTTTTTATGATGCACTCAGTGATGTAGTTGTTAGAGTAAAGGACAAGGACAGTGTTCTGCTCATGGGTGTTTTTAACGCCAGGACTGGAAATCGAACAGAAGGGTATGAAAAGGTTATGGGTAAATTTGGAGAGGGTTTGGAGGCCAACAGGAACGGGAAACAACTCTTGGATTTCTGTGCCAGTATGGGCTTAGTAATCACAAACTCCTTTTTTAAACATAAGAACATTCACAGGTATACTTGGGAAGGCAGGGGAACCAGATCTGTCATTGACTATATAATAACAGATCAGGAATTCAGGAAGGCTGTTAGGGACACACGTGTATTCAGGGGATTCTTTGATGACACTGATCATTATTTAATCTGCAGTGAAATTGGGATTGTCAGGCCGAAAGTGCAGGAGGACAGGTCCATATGTAGGAGGATAAGAGTTGAGAAACTTCAGGATAAGGAAATCAGGCACAAGTATGTAACAGCGATCTCAGAAAGGTACCAGTTAGTTGAATGTAGTCAATTACAGTCATTGGAAAAGGAATGGACAAGGTACAGGGACACAGTACTAGAAGTGGCTAAAGAATGTCTTAGAACAGTAGTGTGTAAAAGTAGGACAAAGCAAACAGCCTGGTGGAATGACACAGTCAAGGCAGCCTGTAAAAGGAAAAAGAAGGCGTATCAAAAATGGCTACATACTAGAACTCAGGTAGACAGAGAAAGTTATATTGAAGAAAGAAACAAAGCCAAACAGATAATTGCAGCATCCAAGAAGAAATCTTGGGAAGACTTTGGAAACCGGTTGGAGACTATGGGTCAAGCTGCTGGAGAACCATTCTGGAGTGTAATTAGCAATCTTCGAAAGGGAGGCAAGAAGGAAATGACAAGTATTTTGGACAAGTCAGGAAAACTGCTGGTGAATCCTGTGGATGCCTTGGGCAGATGGAGGGAATATTTTGAAGAGTTGCTCAATGTAGGTGAAAATATGATCAGTAATGTTTCAGATTTCGAGGTAGAATGGATAGGAATGATGATGGAAATAGGATCACATTTGAGGAAGTGGAGAAAATGGTCAGTAGATTGCAGTGCAATAAAGCAGCTGGGGTGGACGAAATTAAGTCAGAACTCATCAAATACAGTGGAATGTCATGTCTTCAATGGCTACACAGGATAATTGAAATGGCCTGGGATTCGGGACAGGTTCCATCAGACTGGACAAAAGCAGTAATCACACCAATCTTTAAACATGGAAACAGAAAAGATTGTAACAACTACAGAGGTATCTCCTTAATCAGCATTGTGGGTAAAATCTTCTCTGGTATTGTTGAAAGGAATGTGCGAGTATTAGTTGAGCACTAACTGGATGAAAATCAGTGTGGGTTTAGGCCTCTTAGAGGTTGTCAGGACTAGATCTTCAGCTTACGGCAAATAATGGAGAAGTGTTATGAGTGGAACAGGGAATTGTATCTATGCTTTATAGATCTAGAAAAGGCATATGACCGGGTTCCTAGGAGGAAGTTATTGTCTGTTCTACGAGATTATGGAATAGGAGGCAAACTTTTGCAAGCAATTAAAGGTCTTTACATGGATAGTCAGGCAGCAGTTAGAGTTGACGGTAAATTGAGTTCATGGTTCAGAGTAGTTTCAGGGGTAAGACAAGGCTGCAACCTGTCTCCACTGTTGTTCATATTATTTATGGATCATATGTTGAAAACAATTGACTGGCTGGGTGAGATTAAGATATGTGAACACAAAATAAGCAGTCTTGCATATGCGGATGACTTAGTTGTGATGGCAGATTCAATTGAAAGTTTGCAAAGTAATATTTCAGAGCTAGATCAGAAATCTAAGGACTATGGTATGAAGATTAGCATCTCCAAAACGAAAGTAATGTCAGTGGGGAAAAAATATAAACGGATTGAGTGCCAAATAGGAGGAACAAAGTTAGAACAGGTGGACAGTTTTAAGTACTTAGGATGCATATTCTCACAGGATGGCAACATAGTGAAAGAACTGGCAGCGAGGTGTGGCAAATCTAATGCAGTGAGCACTCAGCTATGATCTACTCTCTTCTGCAAGAAGGAAGTCAGTACCAAGACTAAGTTATCTGTGCACCATTCAATCTTTCGACCAACTTTGTTGTATGGGAGTGAAAGCTGGGTGGATTCAGGTTACCTTATCAACAAGGTTGAGGTTACGGACATGAAAGTAGCTAGGATGATTGCAGGTACTAGTAGATGGGAACAATGGCAGGAGGGTGTCCACAATGAGCAAATCAAAGCAAAACTGGGAATGAACTCTATAGATGTAGCAGTCAGGGCGAACAGGCTTAGATGGTGGGATCATGTTACACACATGGGAGAAGCAAGGTTACCTAAGAGACTCATGGGTTCAGCAGTAGAGGGTAGGAGGAGTCGGGGCAGACCAAGGAGAAGGTACCTGGATTTGGTTAAGAATGGTTTTGAAGTAATAGGTTTAACATCAGAAGAGACACCAATGTTAGCACTGAATAGAGGATCATGGAGGAATTTTATAAGGGGGCTATGCTCCAGACTGAACGCTGAAAGGCATAATCAGTCTTAAATAATGATGATGATGATGATGATGATGATGACCTCACCATAAATTGTGAGCATCATTGTAGAAGAAAGAAACAGGGAAGCCAAACGAGTAATTTCTTTGTGGAATGCAGCTCATTCTTCAAACAAAACAAACATGGAGAGATATAAACGCAACTGAAGTATATTAGCAATTCTAGTAGTAGCTGGTTGAACTTATGGACATCACACAAGTGCTTCTGATCTGTGGGGAGATAATGTTGCCTTTCGGCAACCATTCTTTTCTGCTGCCATGTCAAGAAACCAATTTTTGTCTATACTGAAATTCTTGTGATTTGATAACAGAAACACAAGAGCACAGAGAATTGAAGAAACCAAGGACAAGCTACAGCCCATCAGGGTAGTGTTCAGCAAATTTCAATCTAACTTCTGCAATCACTTCTATCCTTATGAATATGTGATTATTGATGAACGATTAGCAACGTACCGAGGAAACTGCCCTTTTAGGGTTTATATTAAGAGCACGCCTGGCAGGTATGGCATTAAAATTTGGGTTTGTGCTGACGTGAAGACATCTTACTTATTACGAATCCAAATTTACACAGGAATGGTGGACAATACTCAGGAAGTGAACCAAGGACAGAGAGTTGTTTTGGATCTGATGGAACCATTTCTGAATAACGGTCATGGTGTAACAACTATTAATTTTTTCACCTGTTTTCCAGTGGCTGCTGAACTACTAAAACGAAGCATGACATTGGTAGGTACCTTGTGTTCAATAAGAAAGAGATTCCGAAGGAATTCTTGCCAAACAGAAGTTCACTCTTCAATGCTGGGTTTCACAAATGACTTGAACATAGTTTCCTATGTTCCAAAGAAGGGAAAGGCAGTAATACTACTTTCTACTCAGCACAATGAGAGACAAGTGAGTGGTGAAGAAAGTGAACACAAGCCCAAAGTCATACTACACTACAACAAAACCAAAGGTGCTGTAGATAATGCGGACAAAATGACTAGAGAATAAAGTTGTGTTAGAGGAACGAGTTGGTGGCTACTAAGAATCTTCATGGAAATGATAGATATTGCAGCACCGAATGCATATATTCTATACGCTCAAAGATTTCCTGAATGGCAGAAAAATAACCAAAGCCGACGTAAACTCTTCATGACTGAACTGGCATTTGGACTCAGCAAAGACAACATGGAAGAAAGAGCCAAAACTATCAATGGTCTTCATTAAGATATGCAAAATGCGCTGAAAGCTTGTGGTTTTGCAATTCCTACAGCAGTGATCCAGACCCAGTGTTCCAAGTCACAATGTCAAGATTGCAAGAGAAACAAATAGCGGAGAACAAGATATTGTTGTGTTACATGCAAGAAACCTGTCTGTAATATACACAGAGAAGTAACTGTTACTGTGAAGTGCATGCAGTGCAAAATGTACTTGACTGAAAAGTTGGAAAAAAGTCTTGTGTTATTTTACTGCAGTGACTGTTGAGGTACATAGATTATTAATTTTCTGTTCGTTGAGTACTGAATTTAGTGAAAGATCTGATTAAATACTTCTAATAACCTGAAAAGCTGTTTTTCAATACTAAATAAACCCATTCAATGGAAATAACGAAATCTGTTGTTGTTGTGGTCTTCAGTCTTGAGACTGGTTTGATGCAGCTCTCCATGCTACTCTATCCTGTGCAATCATCTTCATCTCCCAGTACCTACTGCAGCCTACACCCTTCTGAATCTGCTTAGTGTATTCATCTCTTGGTCTCCCTCTACGATTTTTACCCTCCACGCTGCCCTCCAATACTAAATTGGTGATCCCTTGAAGCCTCAGAACATGTCCTACTAACCGATGCCTTCTTCTAGTCAAGGTGTGCCACAAACTCCTCTTCTCCTCATTTCTATTCAATACCTCCTCATTTATTATGTGATCTACCCATTTAATCTTCAGCATTCTTCTGTAGCACCACATTTCTAAAGCTTCTATCCTCTTCTTGTCCACACTATTTATCGTTCATGTTTCACTTCCATACATGGCTACACTCCACACAAATACTTTCAGAAACGACTTCCTGACACTTAAATCAATACTCAATGTTAACAAATTTCTCTTCTTCAGAAACGCTTTCCTTGCCATTGCCAGTCTACATTTTATATCCTCTCTACTTCGACCATCATCAGTTATTTTGCTCCCGAAAAAGCAAAACTCCTTTACTACTTCACGTGTCCCATATCCTAATCTAATTCCCTCAGTATCACCATTATCCTCGTTTTGCTTTTGTTGATGTTCATCTTATACCCTCCTTTCAAGACACTGTCCATTCTGTTCAACTGCTCTTCCAAGTCCTTTGCTGTCTCTGACAGAATTACAATGTCATCGGCGAACCTCAAAGTTTTTATTTCTTCTGCATGGATTTTAATACCTGCTCCGAACTTTTCTTTTGTTTCCTTTACTGCTTGCTCAATATACAGATTGAATAGCATCGGGGAGAGGCTACGACCCTGTCTCACTCCCTTCCCAACCACTGCTTCCCTTTCATGCCCCTCCACTCTTATAACTGCCATCTGCTTTCTGCACAAATTGTAAATTGCCTTTCGCTCCCTGTATTTTTTCCCTGTCACCTTCAGAATTTGAAAGCGAGTATTCCAGTCAACATTGTCAAAAGCTGTCTCTAAGTCTACAAATGCTAGAAATGTAGGTTTGCCATTCCTTAATCTTTCTTCTAAGATAAGTAGTAGGGTCAGTATTGCCTCAAATGTTCCAACATTTCTACGGAATCCAAACTGATCTTCCCCGAGGTCGGCTTCTACCAGACTTTCCACTCGTCTGTAAAGAATTCGCATTAGTATTTTGCAGCTGTGACTTATTAAACTGATAGTTTGGTAATTTTCACATCCGTCAACACCTGCTTTCTTTGGGATTGGAGTTATTATATTCTTCTTGAAGTCTGAGGGAATTTTGCCTGTCTTATACATCTTGCTCACCAGGTGGTAGAGTTTTGTCAGGACTGGCTCTCCCAAGGCTGTCAGTAGTTCTAATGGAATGTTGTCTACTCCTGGGGCCTTGTTTCGACTTAGGTCTTTCAGTGCTCTGTCACACTCTTCATGCAGTATCACATCTCCCATTTCATCTTCATCTACATCCTCTTCCATTTCCGTAATATTGTCCTCAAGAACATCGCCCTTGTATAGACCCTCTATATACTCATTCCACTTTTCTGCTTTCCCTTCTTTGTCTGAGAACAAATATTACAATAAAACACCAAACTCTTTTGTGATAGTCCAAATACCCCGCTTGGTAAAATAGAGGTGTGAAAAAGCTTGGTAATGTGAGGGTTAGAGAAAGAAAATATCTACTACACTCACACAATTTACAGTTGGTGCTGGCTTCAAAGTACCCTTGATGTGTTGGTGAAAATACATGTTGAAAATTGGTGGCAAGTATAAAACATCATCCAAAACTTAACTAAGCGTTTTCTCTGAAAATTACTTCAATCAATTAGTTTAGGCGCTCTGTAAATGGTTGTGAAAACACACTTAAACTTTTAACAACAAATAGTCCTTGGCAAACAGGGAGCATCATGATAGATACAGGTATTAGTGATTGCTACATCACTCTAGTGAGACTGAATACTGTAACATACAAATTTACCAAAAATAATTGCAAAATAAATCTAAAGGCAAATAAAAATTTGCTTGGTGTGCACCTAAGAGACAGTCTCCATTCCTTCCAAACCAGTTATATAAGTGTAGACCAGATGTGGTTTCAATACAGAGAAGTAAAACCAATGACATTTGTGATATTGTGAAGAACCAAGCTGGGATATTTTTAATTCCCCTCTTTTTTTGGCATCTGCCTCCTTAAAACTCATTTTTTCACTTTTTACTAATTACCATTAACATAAGTGAGTGTAATCTGCATTTTCATAAAAGAGAAAGGTTGGCCCTCAGTTTTAAAGAATACAACACCAGGTCTACTTTTTGGCTTAGTTTTATTTATGTAATTGACTTTCTAATTTACTTTGACTATTCCTAGTTAGTATCTTTCATTATAGGGCGAAATCAGTAATTGTTTCACAACTTAAATTCTGTTGTTGACTTATAAGCAAATATAAAATTCTGTACTAATTATAAATACTAGTAATCTTTAAGTATTTCTTTGGCCCTATTCGAAAACATGTAAGCAAAGTCAGCCCTTAATTAATTCCAAAGTAATTATCAGTTTTGTCAAAAGTATTGTTTGCATAACGATATTCATTAATATCATGATTTAAGCAAATAATTCGGCCTAATTCTTCAGTTAATTTAATGAGTTAAGTTTTAATTGTAATTTATGTAAATTTAACTTTGAACAATGTGTAGTTTCAGCACCTATTATTGTGATGATATACAAGGGCCCGATTTTTGGTTGCAAGACAGGCAGTCCATGGCCGAGTTTGAAACGAGGAACCTTTATTGATTAGATCAACAACAATGCATCCATGAAATAAGTGTAACACAATTGTCTTGTGTAATAACAAGGACGGTGACTGTTATTCTTCAGGAACTGTGTGGCTACTCATTGATGTTCAATAGTAAACTATTAATAAGGCTTATCAAAAGTTAAACAATGGTGCACTGGCCATATAACTGCGTATTATTGGGAGGGGGGGGGGGGGGGGGGGGGCTGTGAACAGTGAAAGTAAAGTACTATGAAATGAAAATGTGCATCTGTCAGCTACATCATTTAAAGTAATCAGTGTTGCACTTCCACAACCCATTTTTCAGCCAATGTAGCAATGCAGTACGTTGACACCGAGTATAACAAACCAGGGAAAGCCGTCACAAGATCTAAACCAAATAAATTAATAACAGGGAGAACTGATACCCCATTGTACAAAAACAGATCAGAAGACTGGTACAGAAGCAACAGAACGAGCATGCCAAATTTCAAAGATTTGGTGATGTTATTAGTGAAGCTTTGAATTAAGTGTAGTCTTGAACATGAAATGCATTTAATAGTTTCCACTACAAAACATGTCTCAAAATCTGGCAGAATATCTAAAGACGTTCTGGTTTTGTGTAAAGTACACCAGCAGCTAGATGCAGCTTATAATTTCACTGAGCCATAGCAATGGTAATGGTGGTATTACACGTGACAGTGCCAGTAATGAGGAGAAACTAAACATGGTTTTTTTTTAATTTTTTTTTTTAATTCCTTCACTGAAGACAATGAAGTAAATATTCCAGAATTCAATCAAGAATAGCTGCCAACACATGTAGCTTGGATGTAGAATCCTCGAGGTAGTGAAGTAGCTTAAAACACTTAATAATGGCAAGTATTCTGGTCTAGATTGTATACCACTTCAGTTCATTTCAGAATATGCTGATATAATAGCTCCGTGCTGATATAATAGCTCCGTACTGATATAATAGCTCCGTACTGATATAATAGCTCCGTACTTAGCAATCATACATAACTGCTTGCTCGATGAAAGATCCGTACCTAAAGACTGGAACATTACACAGATCACGCAAATACTCAAGAAAGGAAATATGAGTAATCCACCAAATTACAGATCTGTACCATTGACATCACTTTATTGTATGATTTTGTGACACCTATTGTGTTTGTACATTATGAATTACCGCAAAGAAAATGATCTACTGACACATAGCATGGATTCAGAAAATATTGTTCTTGTGAAACACAACTAGCTCTTTACTCAAATGAAGTAATGAGTGCTATTGACATGGGACCTCAAATTGTTTCCATATTTCTAGATTTCCTGAAGGCCTTTAACACTGTTCCTCACAAGTGAATTATAATGAAATTGCATGCCTACAGAGTAATCTCCATCATGTGACTGGATTCGTGATTTCCTGTCAGAAATGCCATAATTCATAGTGACAGAAGATCACTGTGAGTAAACATAAGTGATATCTGGCATTTCCCAAGGAAGTGTGAGAGGCCCTCTGCTGTTCCTAAGCTACATAAACGATTTAAGAGAGAATCAGAGCAGCTATCTTATATTGTTTGCAGGTGATGCTGTCATTTGCTGTCTGGTAAAGTTATCGGAAGATCAAAACCAATTGCAAAATGTTTCAGTTTTAATATCTTTATGGTGCAAAAATTGGTAATTGATTCTAAATAATGAAAAGTGAGAGATCATCCACATGAGTACCAAAAGGAATCTGTTACATTTTGGTTACACAATAAATCACACAAATCTAAATGTCATCAATTCAAATAAATACCTGGAAATTACAATTACTAACAACATTAATTGGAACAATGACATAGATAACATTGTGAAAGCAAACCGAATAATGTGTTTTATTGGCACAACTCTTGAACCTTACCACACAGGATTAACAGAGGACATCGAAAAATTTCAGTGAAGGACGGCTCATTTTGTATTACTTCGAAATACAGGAGAGAGTGTCACAAATATGATAGGTGAGTTGTGGTGGCAATCATTAAAACAAAGGCATTTTTCATAGTGGTGAGGCCTTTTCATGAGGTTTCAATCATAAACATCGCCACTTGGCTCTTCTGTACTGACAGAAATACAAATATAACACCTGCAAAAATTGTTGCACTAGATACAATGATGTTACTTCCAACCACAGAGAATGAAGTCAATAAAACTGTTCAAAAGCTAAAAAATAAAAAGTCAGAAGGCTTAGATGATGTACCAATGTGTGTACTGAAACAATGCATAGGGATTATACAAGGCCCATTAACAAATATAATAAATGAATCCTTCACATCAGGGACATTTCCAGAGCAGCTAAAACAGGCAAGAGTTGTACCTTTGCTTAAGAAAGGTAATGCAGAAGACATAGAAAATTACCGGCCCATTTCCCTGCTGTCAGCATTCTCAAAAATAATAGAAGCAATTATGAAAGACAGATTAATGAATTATCTGAATAAATACAATCTTTTAAGCAAATCACAGTTTGGTTTTCGAAGTGGCAAAAATACGGAGTCAGCCATAGTAGAATTCACAAAAGTTGTACTTAATGCTCTTGATAAAGATGAGTGTGTTACAGGCATATTTTTGGATCTTTCTAAGGCTTTTGATACAGTCGACCACAAGATTCTATTAAATAAATTAGAAGCATTAGGAATAAGAGGGGTAGCTAATGACTGGTTTCGATCATACCTAACAGATAGGGTACAAAGAGTAGAGATAACACATACTTCAAATAGATCTAAACATTTAGTAAAATACTTATCAGAACCAAAACATATTAATATAGGGGTTCCACAAGGTAGCATATTAGGACCAATACTATTCCTGATATACATCAATGACTTTCCCAGTAGTGTTACTCATGGTGAGAAAATTCTCTTCGCTGATGACAGCAATATTATAGTCACTGAGAGAACAAGAGAACTCCTTACCGAGAAAGCAAATGAAACTCTCAAGGAAGTTTACGATTGGTCAATAAGCAACAAATTGACATTAAACATAAAGAAAACTAATGCCATGAACTTCAGTTTGAAGAGGAAAAATGACAATGTTAAATTAAATGTAGATGGCACCTCTATAGACTGTGTAACAAATGCAAAATTTCTAGGAATGAATATTGACTCTCAGCTGAAGTGGTGCGAACACACAAAGGTACTTGCAAACAGAATGTCATCAGCATGTTATGCCCTTAGAATTCTATCATCTGTGTGTAACATGCAGTGTCTTTTAGTTACATATTATTCATATGTACACTCAATTCTTAGCTATGGCATTCTTTTTTGGGGAACAAATCCACAAAATATGAACACAATTTTCAAACTCCAGAGAAGAGCCATAAGAATAATAACCAGAAATAGTAGTCGAGCTCATTGTAAAGATCTGTTCAAAACACTGGGAATTTTAACTGCTCCATGTGAACACATTTACCAGTCAGTTGTACACATCAAAAGTAACATTGGCAATTACTGCACAAACAGCTCTGTCCATGACCATGCAACAAGAGATAGACTCAACTTACATTTACCAAGAAAAAATAAACATAAAACTCAAAACAGCATTTTCTACCAATGAATAAAACTGTACAATAAATTACCAAAAGAGATTAAAGAAATTTCAAAAATACACTTATTTAAGAAGGCAGCTAAAAAGTACCTGTTATGCAATACATTTTATACATTGAAGGATTACTTAGATAAAGCAGAGTAGGGGTTTGATAAAAAAATGTAATACAAACAAATAATAATAATAATGATGATTATAAAACATCCAATATTCCACATAACACCTTTACTTTATTATTTTTCTTCTTTTTTCCTTTCTAGAGACACTCTCCCCTCAAGCTATGCATAGCACAATACTAACACCTCTTCCTCTTTCTGAGCTCAACATCTCACTCATTATGAAGGGATGTTGACTCAGTTTTTCAGGATAGCAAATGGGAACTTGCAGTACAGAAAATGGCCCAAGGATCACCTGTGTGTGTGTGTGTGTGTGTGTGTGTGTGTGTGTGTGTGTGTGTGTGTGTGTGTAGTGAGTGAAGTGTTATGAAACAATGTGTGTATAGTGTGTGCAGTGACTGATAGTGAAATATGAGTGAATAGTGTGGCATTACATTATTTAATGAGTTATTTGTAAATAAATTATTGTATACCAGGAGTAAAATCTAATGATTGTCTCTAACTAGAAGTCTGTAAATATATGTGTATACGAATTAGCTTATTGTAAATTGATCTAAGCTTGTAAATACTTTGACATGTCCTATATCCTTGTAAAAAGAGATCTACGGATGAATAAAACTACTACTACTACTACTACTACTATTATTGTTATATAGCAGTGTCTATGGTCTAGCAAGTCACTGTTTGGTGATGGCTCTATTAACAAATTACTTCTGCTGCACTTTGGCATATTTATGTCAACATACAGAGTTTTTAGTGTTCACACTGTCAAACGTACATCAATTTGGAACTGCATACCTCCATTGCTACTTGGTTTGCACGTCACCTCAGTTGCACTATTGTTCCTTTGAGCCTGATCTTTAGTATCTATTGCAGTCATAAATTATCACTAAATTGGATTTTGCTGAGCTGATATGTGTGTTTAGCTGCCAGGAAATCTAACCCAAACATACCTTCATAGTTTTTTTTTCTTTGTTCCTGTCATCCATATTTTTTCACCGTATTCATCTTGGTCTATCACGAAATCAATCATAACTTCTCCATAACTATGTACCTGGATGTCATTTAACCCTTTAATTGTACAGAATAGCTGCCACCAGCTTTCTTTCAAGATTACATGGAACCCACCTCTAAGAAATCTGATCACCTGTGTCGATTAGGAAACATATATGTTGCCCATGGTAAATCATGTTAATGAGCATACGTTTGAAACTGTCAACAGGAGAACTCACAGTAACTATAGCTTCTTGGGGCCATAAGTAGTGGTGGCTCTTCCATCCCCTGTCATTTTAACTTACTCCTCTCAAAGCTCACCGCTCTTGTCCTTATGTTGCTCTAACAGTTTCACCCCGAGTCCTTCCTTTCCACAGGAGAAACATTGACCCTCTCCTACAAGAAGTTTTCCTTAGTTGCATGTTCTCATGATAGCTGGTTCCCAAGTAAACTCTGAACAAATTACAATCTGGGTTGTATTTGATTTGAAATCTCCACAGCTCTTCAATAAATCAAACTGCCATTTGTATTGCTTCTTCAAATGTCTTGTAATGTATCAGTCTAACTGCCTGGCCCAATTCAACCTGCAGCCCATTGAGAAATGTATGTAATTTTTTTGCCTACCTTCAAATAACTCTGCCTTACTGTGTGAATGAGAAAAAGTTAGTAATAACTCTTCTTATGCAATCTGCAAAATGCTCAGTGGAGTCTCTATCCAAAATACACATGCTGTGGAATTTCTCCCTGTAAAACAATGTACCGTTGTGCAAGTGACTGTTTAAGTTCATTGTAGGTAGTTGCAATGACTGCAAGTGGCATCACGCATGATGAAATAGAGTGCATCATCTTGGATTTGCAGATTTCCCACATCTAATTTGTCTGAGTTGCTCTCCAGGATTCCAAAGCTGCTGCATTCTCCAGTTCATTAAAATACTTTTGAAAGATGTTTGCATCAGCTCTGTGCTAGTTCTACATTCGGATGTCAAACACGGACTTCTGCAAATAATACTGACGACTGCTATACCTCTTGGAAGACTGTAGATTTTTTTCCCTCTTCAGAAGTAGTGATTTGTAAAGGAGGACTGAGGACCCCATACCTGACAACATTTTATAAGAGATCTCATTTAGGATGAGTGGTAGTGGAGTGTGGGGTCATAACAGGTGAGCAAGTGATTGATGCTAATAGCAATAGTCAATTTAATTGATCTTGACATTATTCTTACCATGATACACACACACACACACACACACACACACACACACACACACACACACAAAAGGAGTCAAGGGTTTGGCTGCCTGCCAACTTGAATATGGCACTGACATCACTGGTGGTGACAACAACACAACAGACAGCTTTGATTCACCATGGACAGATTTTATTTGCTACCAGCGGCCATATGTGGAGTCAGTTATAGTGGTAATCTGCTTGCTGAGTGCTCCAAGATGAATGCTCTCGCACCTTACTTACGTGAGCTCTCATTCTAAATTACTTGCTGCATTACCTGTCTAGCACAATTCACATTAGTTACTCATTTACTTGCAAAATGTCATCTGTGCTAAATGGGAAAGGGAAACAATACTTAGAAAATAAAATAATGCTAATATTGCTTTAACATTAATTTATTGATAATAACATTTTTTTTTAAATTAATAACTGAACATATTGCCTACTTCGGTAATAGAGGCACAACATCAGCCAGCGTGTTTACATAATAGTTGGGAACACAGCCCAAAATTTCTTTGTCATCAGACTTCTCCCATTGCTCAATGTCCACTAGGGATGACACTCCTGTGAGTACCATTAAAGTTTTGAAGCCACAGCGTGTTCCAAGAAGAATGTCTGTGTTTCCTCTGTAACAGGTTTCATACCACAAATAATGTTTACAATGATACTTTTTTGTATAATATAAACAACATAAAGAAATAGTAGCTCTCTCTCTTTTCACATTAATGATAATGATATCATTACACATTACACACCAACAAGTTTACTCCATAAGCTTTACTTCATAAGCATTAACGAGTACTGGAAGAACCCACACAGTTAAATAGTTTCCCTGTGCAGCTTCAAAGATTGTCTATGATGATTTACAATTTTACATGTCCAGAATTGTGTTGTTGTTTTTTAAACATAAAGTGAAATATTTTATCGCAGATGATGACATACACACTGGAGCAAAAATTTTTATCACAGATGACAACACATGTAGTGGAGCAATATGTTTGTAAAAAAATATTTAACCAATTCATTACTACACTGTGATTTATTAAACAAAACTAGAAGGCACAAAACTATTAGACACAAAAAGATGAATTTTATAGTCAAATGCCTTACACTTCGTATGACACAGACTTCCTTCTACCAGCAAACAAGGTGATATTAAGAAGTTCACATAATTACAAGGAAAGAAACACACTATGTCCCTTTAGATTATTACAAATTACCTATTTTTTAACAAATTAATATGGGTAGATGCACAACCGAAGAAAGACTGTCAACTGCCTTTATTTCCAGGAAAAAATCATAAGAATGGAAGTAGTTTACAAAGAAGGAGGCTAGCCTACAAAATGCTACCAAAGTTGACATATACCTGTAAACTGTAGCATGTGAGCGCTAAAATGTGTGAGCTTTGTATTAGTAGTTAAGATTCCAACAGTCAGTTACCTGTTAGAACAATACTAATTCTATTCTTATGTTTCATACTTTCAACAAACTGTAGAAAGTTCAGTAAAAAAAATGGTAAATATCACAATGTAGGTGTAGTATTTGGTGATGCACTTTTCGAGTCCTTGGAAGTGTTGCATAGGTATGACCTTTCTAAGCCAAGGGCCAAGAAGATTGATTTACCACGGAGCAATATGCTACAATACAGTAAGTGATTCTAGTTTTGTTGCAAAAGTAGATACACAGACATAATGATCTGTGGTCTGTTATTTCTCTTATTCTATTGCGGAAAAGTTTTTCTGGTGGTTCAGGTCACTTTGGAGCCAATTCAGAATGGCTGAATCACTTCATGCAGTCACCCATCAAATGACTGAATTGGTAGCCTGATAGTGGTGAGCAGCATAGCATCAAGTTCTGCAAACTACTTTTGGCAATGGCAGAGTAACTTTTGAGCCAGTCTACCTTGCTGCTCACCATATGAATACTAACAGTATTATAGGTTTCGTGCCTAAAGAGGAATAACAGTGTTATGTAGACATTCAAAAATATAGCAGAAGACTTAGAAAGTCTTTTACTTCTAGGCTCTATGTAAGTGAAGGCTATGCCTTCCCACAGTGTCCCAAAAATATGATGACCACTGATTTGCAATGTCAATGGGACAACAATGTTATTGTGCAGAAATTGGCAAATACATGATGGGAGAATCACATTTTCTTGGGGCTGAATAAAGTATACTGCCTCAATCTTCCAATAAATAACAAGAATGCGTGTGTGTCTGACTGAAGTCAAAAGTCACCAGAACGGTTATCTCATCTTGTCATGTTGACCTGACCACTGCCATAAAAAAATGCTACAAAATCATCCAAATACATTACCAGACATTAAAACTGTAACACCATGAAGATGGCATGCAACAAATGTGAAACTGCATAAGTGAACTATATATTGAATATGCAAATGTTTTACATCTCAGCACTAATGCAGAAAGTGGGTAAAAGTAAAGACATCAACATTCAATATAAAAGGTGTCCCTCCTATGAGTTCTCAGACACATTTTCTCTCATGTTTGGACAGATATTTGCTATGTGTAACTGGACTTAGCCCATACAAATACTGCTCATCATGTCTTTCATGCAACACGCAGTGTTGACAGAAAGCATCAGTTTGTTTCCTGTTGCAAATAAAATTACTTTTAAATTGGAATTTTAAATGACAATTAGATACAGCAGTCCCAAATGAGTCTAATATGACACCTGCTTTATTGGTATGTATTATCAGGGGCAGTAGAACATGACAAATAACCAGTACTCCTCCAATGATGGTACCGTCCTGACTGCTACAACCACGCAACAGCGCTGTTCAGTCACTGATGTAGTACTGGTTATTCTCTACATTTTAGTCCCCCTGTTAATATACACTGATAAAACAAATATGGGACTCCTCTAATAAATGGGCCTGTAAAATTGCACTTTAAAAATAAATTTGTTTGTAACAGGAAACAAATAGACACTTCCCATTCACATTGGGTGTTGTTTGAATGATGTGATGAATCACATTTGTTTGAGCTGATTAACTACACACTGCAAACACTAAATTGTAAATATATGCCAAAATATCAGAGAAAATATGCCTGTCAACTCTTACGGGGGATGCCTGGTACAAGGAGATTAAACAGTGGGTTTCTCATTCATAATTTGGATTAGAGTGTGGATTGCTTTCGATAAGATTACATTCTGCCTCAGGTAAGAAGAAACTTTTACTGGCATACACTGGAATTTAACAGCAGTAGGACTGTGGTCTGTAGATATGGTGCTTTATCATTTCATAATGTTGCTGCTCACAAGCAGGACCTCAATGACCCACACAACTGGCATTCAAGAGGACATCCACATCAAGGACCTTGAGTCAGGAAATGGATATGTTTACTGCAACACAAATATCCACACAGACAATATGACAATGTCTAAAGGGCCACAGTCATCTTCTGAAAGTCCGAGTGTATAAGTACAATTTTGTTAACTGTTATCCTTTGTGGTATTGCAATTTCAAGGACTAGCAATGTGTATTTTGTGGCTGTCAAGTAGAGTGTTGACCTGCAAGTCATCCTCAAGCCATGTAACCAGTTCTTGTAGTGTTGATGTTGGAGGATGAGGTTAAACACAAATTGAAAAGGATTGTGAAATAGTGTATTATAAGTTCATCAGCAGTATGAAACTCAAAACTCATAATGACAGTCCCCTGTCCCTGTGGTGGCAGCAATAAAGCTACAACAAGCTGCTGACAATAAGCAGCATGCTCAATATGCCTGGCATGAAGTTACATCACACCTCCTCAATATTGACACCACTGAGCAGTCCTCAGTTTTTGCACCAAATGTCCACATTGTGCCACTGTTAAAGTCAGAACTGGTAATACAAACTAATTGTAATTTTTTAGGAAGATAGGAAGCTTTATTTTAAAAAAACCTATTTAGTTTTCCATAAGCATCCCACGAAATTTTTACTTTGCTATTTATTTCTTTTACTGATTGTCTAGCTGTTGTCTCAAAGAGCCCCTAAGTAAGAAGACACTATCAAAACGAAGTTTTAGGAAAATGACAGGACACGAAGGAGTAAGCAGTGCAGTATTGGGAACATCGGCAAAATTTCTAGGTTTGGGAATAATGGAATAAATGTGTTTTTTTATGGAATGATACATAATTTTTAATGACTTTCAAAACCTGTTGGATAAAGTTCAGTGATATAATATTTTTAAGGATTCGCAGTGCAATATTTGAAAAAAATTTCTAATCCAAATGTCAAGGCAGGCCACAAAATTCTTTTGCTCCTTTCCACTGAAGCTGTAAATATTGCTGAACAGGTTTCAGTCTGATGCACAAACAGCGCACACTAGTCACTGTTACTGAGTGTGGATACTAGTCTCTCCCTCTCTCTCCCTCCCTCCCCCCCCCCCCCTCTCTCTCTCTCTCCAGCTTGTATTAGAAAAATTAATAGCAAGAATTTGCAAAAATCTTGATAAAAGTGACTAGTACAATAAGCAGGGTTGATGGAAAAGACTGGTAGAATGACACTGGAAAGTGTTCTAGCACATTTTTAAAGATTTCCAAAAAAACAGTTTATGTGCGCTAGCAATTGGTCTAATCGAGCAGCTTTTAAACACTAAATCTTTTCCTTATCATCTTCCATCACTAGTTGCATGAAGGTGATGCCAAGCAGTTTATCTTGTTTTCTAAGACTGGATGAACCTTTTTTGAAGAAGATATTTCTTACCAATGCAATTACATTCATAATCGATGTATACATAAAATTTACACAGTGAGTATTATTAGGCTGTGACAAGTTGAATTTCAGGGACTTTATCAACAGACCATAGTTTACTGAAAGACACTAGCTGATCTCAAATATGTTCACAACCAGCAGTTATTTTGCTTCAGCATCAAAGTTGATACTGCATAAAGCATACCTAGAGGCACAGACAGGTCATTGTGGCATAATTATGTGGCCAAAATAGTTTCTTGATGCCGTATCAAAGGAGGTTTTCACTTTGGGGAACTAGGAAAAAAATAGTGCTCCAAATACATACGATTACACTGTTGAAACCCATGGCCACATTCAGACAGAAACTTGTTCTTCACTCTCTGCACACTGACAATAAATCATTTGTGTTGTTATAAACTGTTACTTACCCCATATTATTTTTCTGCTACTTTTTATGTGTTGGTATATCTGATTACTGAAATCACATTGAAACAACAATGTATGAGGTTGTTTTGCTGGAATAAAACATATTTTGGAAGTTTGTAGGTGTGTTTGTCACTGTTTTCCCACTTGGAAGAATTGAAGTGTTTAGTTAACTTGTTAAAACAATCCATGAAATTCAATTTTTCTTCAAAAATAAATGAAGTGTAGTGCATTATTTTAACAAATAAAAAAAAGCTACACCTAGAGCTGGAATCAAACTTGTGAATTTGAGTATTCTGGTGCAAAACCCTGTCCACTTCAATTACAGGTCAACAATCAACACAGCATTGAACAATGATACGTTTTGTGGATGTGATTACAATGTTGGTAAACTGCCACCCTCTGACATCCATTTTCTCTACAGTGGTCTACTTCTGTACAGCTGAATCTTAATGATTACAGGGTGCAAAAACTGGGTTTTTCTTGTGATACTGTGGAAAAAATCCATGACACTTTCATCAAAATTCATAACCATTCACTATGTGATTAAAAGTATCTGGACACCTACTAGTGGACATTAATATGGGGTGCGTTCACTCTTTGCCTTTATGATGGCTTAAACTCTGTTGGAGACACTTTCAATGAGGTGTCTGAATGTCTGTGGAGGAATGGCAGTCCATCCTTCCTAAAGAGCTGAAACCAGAGAATGTAGCTAGTGATGTTAGACACTGGAATCCAAAGTGACATCAAAATTCTAATTCACCAAAAAAAAGTTTCACTGAGTTCAGATTGAGATCCTGGGCATGCCACCGTCCACAAACCACTGTCTCACACATCTGCTGCTTCTTGATAGGGTGCACTGTCATGCTGATACAAACAGTTATCATCTGTGAACTGTTCCTTAACTATATGCAGCACACAATGCTCCTATACTTAGGATTTTCTTAAACACAATAAGGGGTATACACCCTAGCCATGGAACCCCCCCCCCCCCCCCCATATTGTAACACAACCTTGTAGCTACGTCTTTATTGACACTTAAACATGATGGTATTTTCCAAGCATTCACCAAACACAAATCACTTGTTTGCAGTCATCCACTGTCCAGTAGCATCTATCTTTGCACCATATCAAGCAGTGCTTAGCATAGACTACAGAAAGGTGTGACTTATGAGGAGCTCCCCACTGTTCAGCTGGACTCCTGGTAACACTTTGGAATTTCTTCTGCTGATTTCATATGATTTTAATGTCCCTGATGGATCTGTTACTCAGGTGATACCCAATGTCTAGTTGACGTCTGAAGTCACTGAGCTCTCCTGACCAACCATTCTGCTGTTACTGGCTCTCTACTGACAACACAATATACTCCACCTCCTTTTATATTGGTGGGTCTGCCTCTCATGACATCTATTTGTCAATTTTGCATTAAATACAAGTGTCCACACACTTTACTCAGAGAGTGTGTTATATCAACTAAACAAACCTCTGCCTCCTTTAGAACTAATGACAAATACAGGGAGTTTCGTTAAGATGCACTTACCTGTCACCAATCATTAGCGTTCTTTGAGGATTTATGTTGTGCTTCTTGATAAGATAATCTCTGATGTAGTCTCCAGGCTTTCCAATGACGTTTGGTTTACGTCCTGCGCAGCATTCTACGGCTGCTACTATACAGCCAGCACCTACAAATTACGGCCACTTTTAATAAGGGATGCTGGTTTTTTTTTTTTTTTTTTTTTCTTAATTCTTATAAAAGTTCTTTTGTCCCACTCAGTTACACTACCATAACGAAATATCTGCTAGAACTGTGAAAATATACTGTAAATGCTGCAACTGAAACAACAAAATGAACAAGGAAAGTGCAAAATAAGCTGATTTGATATTTAATATAACATGCATAGAAAGATCATTACAAGTGAGGCACTAGCTCAGTTCTAAAGCACTGGGGGGAAATACAGTAAAAATATTTAAATTTAATATTTTAGAGAAACCCCGGAAGAGCTGAACCAATTTCACCAGACAATGATTGGAACCCTGCTCCTTTTAAATAAGCATCTGAAACCTTTAAGCATTGAGCGTTTTACACAACTTATAAAAAAAAGCATAGCAGAAGACTGGTATCACCCATAAATGAACTCAGAATGTATAAACTTACCCCTGCTCCAATCAAAACACACACACACACACACACACACACACACACACACACACTACACCACTGAGTGGACTTAAAAAGCACATATTTACTGTTAAGTACATCAAAGATAGTAATATGATTTACATCTCCTACCACTTGCATGTTTAAAGGTATACTAGGATCTTTCCTCCAGAAAGTACAGCTCTTGTAGACACAATAAACTGTACTCATACTGTCAAACAATCTTTGGAACTTCCTGCGTGACCACGACAAAG
Source organism: Schistocerca gregaria (assembly GCF_023897955.1). Classification (NCBI taxonomy): domain Eukaryota; kingdom Metazoa; phylum Arthropoda; class Insecta; order Orthoptera; family Acrididae; genus Schistocerca; species Schistocerca gregaria. The sequence continues at coordinate 430,006,563 of NC_064922.1, forward strand.
TACTTGAAATTTATAAGGGCCATTCAAAAAGAAACAAGCAGGAGGCATAATTACAGAAACCATTACCTGTATGTTAGAGGTATTAACCATGGCTATTGAGACACTTGATACAAGGCAGTGAATGGCTGTCTCATAAAATTCCCGGAGCTGCAATGTTAACCACTTCTGCACGTACAGCTGGACGTTGTCATCCGAGATGAATCGTTTGCCCCCCAGAGCCTTTTTAAGGGGACCACAAATGGCGTAATCACAGGGAGAGAGGTCCGGACTGTATGGAGGGTAGCTGAGAACCTCCAATTTGAATTTATGCAGGAGTGCCGCGACTGTCTTGGCCATATGAGACTTTGCATTGTCGTGAAGCAGAATGACTCCATGGATGAGATTGCATGGAAGTTCTGACTGAATTGCTTGGCAAAGGGGTGGTCAAGGTTTGTGAGTAATGCTGGGCATTCAGTGTTGTCCCGTACTGCAGGAAGTGAATCAGAAGGGGGCCATGTGGGTTAAAGAAGAACATCAGCGTAACCTTTCCTGCACTCATATGGATGATGACGTCCAGCTGTATGTGCGGAACTGGTTAACATTGCAGCCTCACAAACTTTATGAGACAGCCATCCACAGCCTTGTGTCACAGTGGGACAAGTGTCTCAACAGCCAGGGTCAATAAATTTAACATACAGGTACTGGTTTCTGTAATAATGTCTCCGGCTCATTTCTTTTTGAGTGCTCCTTATATTTGTCCAACTTCATATGTTGCAACCAAGCCAAGAGGTTGTACAGTCAGACACAATTTCTTCCCTGCATCAAATATTGGGACCACAACACCATTCAAAATTTCTTTGTGAGAGCATAGTGCAATGGGCACTGTTGTCCTGGCACAGCATTTAACCTTTGTGAAGAGCAACTTCTTCCTGCAGTACATACATTTTCTTGTAAAACAAAGTACATAATTCTGCCCATGTAAGAGGCATGTAAAAAGGCACATCCAACCACTGATGAAACTTTACTATAAATCTTTTCTGGTGACAATACATTGACCAAAATGAAGGTCTTCAAATTCCCGCTGGTGACAGTTGTGAAGACTTCTTATATCATAATGAAAATCTGAGTAAGTAGGGGGACATTCAGACTACTGGAATAGGAGCATGAGCTTTAACATGCAACCAAAATATTGTTTGTCTTGAACAATAATCTACTTTCAAAGCATGAACCTTTTGCACACATTAGGGATGCAATCCAAGTTATGGTTTTGCTGCTCGTTGAAGATGTTTTGAAATGGTGGAGCACCTTTCTGTCCAATTGCATAGACCTTTAGCTCCTTCATTAACCTATATATGCCTTTTTCGGATGTAAGTAAGTGCATTTGTTTCACCAAGATGATAGTTCACAGTACTGTCTCAGTGAAAGAATGTTGACTTGCGAGGGGAGGCCACGACGTTCGGATCATAGATTTATTTTAAAAATTGCACACGTTTAGTAGTTCATTAGGACAACATGATGTGCAAGTAGTATGGCATACTGCTTGGGCAATTTCAAGAAAATCGCAAGAGAAGTTTTAGGCATCAATGACAGACTAGTGTGTTGCAACCATGAACACAAGATGGTGGCAGTCATGTGGTTAGTGTTCGAGCTCCATAATTAGTGGATCTCAGGCTCTAACCCTGCTAATGGGACCCCCTCCCCCCCCCCCTCAACAACACTAATCATGTTATTTCCTACACATTACATCTGAAAGGTAATATGATGACAATACATGTGTATTTGCACAAACTTTTATCAAATTTACAATGTTATTTGACTGTTTACTAACTTTTATTATTACAACAAATGTCATGTGACTTTTATTTCTACAGGCAAGTTAAAAACTTTACCAAACACCTTCAAAGTTCTTTATATTAAATTGGCAATGAACAAGAAATTGCTCCTGAAAATGCTATTAAAACATATTCAATCGTAAATGGCCAACTTCTGGCACCAATATTTATGAAAATGTTAGGTAATTTATGGATTGCATCCAAACTGTTTGAAGAGAGAGAAATTTTCCATAATGTCAATGAGCCTTGTTTTTTTTAGAAACTCTGAAGATTCCTTGTGTATATAGGAAAAGTATATTCATTTGACATAGTAGATGCCGTTTTAATTTATATTTTCCATGTGTGTATGGAAAATATCGTCCTGCAAATTGTAATGTACAAAGCACATCTGATGATTAGTCATACCTACCCTAATATTGTAGAATATTGTTACTCATTGTATTATCGAATAAAGTTATTTACATCTTTATTTATAGATGTTTGGCTTGGTCTTTCCAAGTCTATCCCTCGTTTCTGAAACAGGTGTATGCATGTGGAAGCATGCAGGTGCAAAGCAGTTCTCGCTACATCACCCGCTGACAGATATAATGAAGTTTGGAGATCACAACAGACATACATTTTCAGGAAAACTTCATGCATTTGCTTGTTAACTTATCGATAATTATAAATATAATATTTATTGCGATGATAAAATTTAGCAAAGCTCCAGCAAATACACGTATATTTTCATCAAGTTACCTTTCAAATGTAATATGTATGAAATAATATAATTAGTATTGGGAAAAAAGCATGGGCAGTGTTCGATCCAGCAATCCACTGATGATTGAGCTTGAATGTTAACCACACCACTGACCCATACAATTTCTCTTGTGATTTTCTTGAAATCGCCTATGTAGAACGCCTTAGTACATGCATATTATGTTGTGCCAATGGACTACCAAAAGTGTACAATATCTTAAGTAAATCCTTGATCCAAACATCATGGTCACCCCTTGTTAATATACTTTGCTATTTAAACTAAACTGTATGGGCATTTACTTTTCACATAAGATCTGTTCCAGATCAACCCATTTCCACCACTATATTAATCTGTATGCATTATACCATTCCTGAACAGCACGATCAGGTCATTAACATGGATCCAATGTAGCATAAGGTGCTTAAGGTCAAACCTCAAAACTAGTAACTTAATCTTTTATTTTTATAAAATATATTTATTATCTTGCTGAAGCATGTCTAACAGCTCATTAGCTGAACATAGTACCTTCAGATCATTTTATTTAAAAAATTAACTAAGGAAGGTCACCACTCTAAAATGGAGATTGAGCAATGACATACAGCAACTAACACACTACCATAATAGCTACCTCAACTCTTTTTGCAACATACACTGATTTCTTACCTGACTATAGTCAGCAACCATAGAGGGCTGAGTGGGACACAATAGCATCTGCCAGTCACACCCACTAAATTGGTGATCCCTTGATGCCTCAGAACATGTCCTACCAACCGATCCCTTCTTCTAGTCAAGTTGTGCCATAAACTCCTCTTCTCCCCAATCCTACTCAGTACCTCCTCATTAGTTATGTGGTCTACCCATCTAATCTTCGGCATTCTTCTGTAGCACTACATTGCGAAAGCTTCCATTCTCTTCTTGTCTAAACTATTTACCATCCATGTTTCACTTCCATACATGGCTACACTTCACATAAAACTTTCAGAAACAACTCCCTGACATTTAAATCCTTGCCATTGGCAGTCTACATTTTATATCCTCTCTACTTTGACCATCATCAGTTACTTAGCTCCACAAATAGCAAAACTCATCTACTACTATAAGTGTCTCATTTCCTAATCTAATTACCTCAGCGTCACCCGATTTAATTCATCTACATTCCAATATCCTTGTTTTGCTTTTGTTGAAGTTCATCTTATGTCCTCCTTTCAAGACACTGTCCATTCTGTTCAACTGCTCTTCCAGGTCCTTTGCTGTGTATGGCAGAATTACAATTTCATCAGCAAACCTCGAAGTTTTTATTTCTTCTCCATGGACTTTAATTCATAGTCTGAACGCTTCTTTGGTTTCCTTTACTGCTTGCTCAATATACAGATTGTATAGGCTACAACCCTCTCTCACTCTCTTTCCAACCACTGCTTCCCTTTCATGCCCCTTGACTCATATAACTGCCATATACTTTCTGTAGAAATTGTAAATAGCCTTTCACTCCCTGTGTTTTACCCCTGCCACCTTCAGAATTTGAAAGAGAGTAGTCCAGTCAACATTGTCAAAAGCTTTCTCTACGTCTAGAAATGTAGGTTTGCCTTTCCTTAATCTATCTTCTGAGATAAGTCGTAGGGTGAGTATTGCCTCACGTGTTCCAACATCTCTATGGAATCCAAACTGATCTTCCCCAAGATCAGCTTCTACCAGTTTTTCCTTTCGTCTGTAAAGAATCCATGTTAGTATTTTGCAACCGTTACTTTTTAAACTGATAGTTTGGTAATTTTCACACCTGTCAACACCTGCTTTCTTTGGGACTGGAATTATATTCTTCTTGAATTCTGAGGATGTTTCACCTGTCTCATACATCTTGCTTACCAGATGGAACAGTCTTGTCATGGCTGGCTCTCCCAAAGCTATCAGTAGTTCTAATGGAATGTTGTTTACTCCCGGGGTCTTGTTTTGACTTAGGTCTTTCAGTGATCTGTCAAACACTTCACGCTGTATCATATCTCTCATTTAATCTTCATCTACATGCTCTTCCATTTCCATAATATTGTCCTCAAGTACATCGCCCTTGTATAGACCCTCTATATACTTTTTCCACCTTTCTGCTTGCCCTTCTTTGCTTAGAACTGGTTTCCCATATGAGCTCTTGATATTCATACTGGTGGTTCTCTTTTCTCCAAAGGTATCTTTAATTTTCCTGCAGGCAGCATATATCTTACCCCCAGTGATATACGCCTCTACATCCTTACATTTGCCCTCTAGCCATCCCTGCTTAGCCATTTTGCACTTCCTGTCAATCTCATTTCTGAGATGTTTACATTCCTTTTTGCCTGCCTCAAATGCCTCATTTACTGCATTTTTATATTTTTTCTTTTCATAATTTAAATTCAATATTTCTTCTGTTACCCAAGAATTTCTACTAGCCCTCATTTTCTTTTTACCTACTTGATCCTCTGCTGCCTTCACTATTTCATTTCTCAGAGCTACCCAGTCTTCATCTACTGTACTTCTTAGCCCAATTCTTGTCAATCATTCCTTAATGCTCTCCCTGAAACACTCTACAACTTCTGGTTCTGTCAGTTTATCCAGGTCCCATCCCCTTCAATTCCCACCTTTTTGCAGTTTCTTCAGTTTTAATCTACAGTTGATAACCAAAAGATTGTGGTCAGAGTCCACATCTGCCCCTCGAAATGTCTTACAATTTAAAACCTGGTTCCTAAATCTCTGTCTTACCATTATATAATCTATCTGAAACCTTCCAGTATCTCCAGGCCTCTTCCAAGCATACAACCTTCTTTCATGATTCTTGAACCAAGTTTTAGCTATGATTAAGTTATGCTCTGTGCAAAATTCTACCACGCGGCTTCCTCTTTCATTCCTGAGGACATATACAACCAAATTTACATAATTTATAAACTGATGAGGCACATCATTTTTCTTCCTTAGGCTAAGCAACAATTGTACAGAAAGGAGCAGCCTCTGGTCACAAATTTAAAATCAAATAAATCTGCCACAACATGAAAACAGTGGTCCCCATACATAAAAGAAGCAGAAATAGCTATTTCTATAGATGTCAATTATTAAAATTCACCTCAGTTGATATACAGCAATAGAGTAAATAGCAAATAATGTAAATAAAGCTGTTACAAGAATGAATATATTATTCAATTTTATTTTGTTGGTGTCAGTAATATTATATTCTAAAGCGCCGGTAGATAGGCACAATAAATAAAACACACAAACACACACACAGAATTTCTAGCTTTCGCAACCGACGGTTGCTTCTTCAGGAAAGAGGGAAGGAGAGGGAAAGACGAAAGGATGTGGGTTTTAAGGGAGAGGGTAAGGAGTCATTCCAATCCCGGGAGCGGAAAGACTTACCTTAGGGGGAAAAAGGACAAGTGTACACTCGCACACACACACATATCCATCCGCACATACAAAGACACAAGCAGACATACAAAGACACAACCAGACATTTGTAAAGGCAGCAGAGACGTCAGTCGAGGCGGAAGTACAGAGGCAAAGAAGTTGTTGATTTTCCCATGTGGAAGTTTCTTTCTATTTTATTTATATTATATTATAATATGGTTATATGTTCCCTTACTACACTTTATCCACTATTCAGATTAGTATTATATTTGAAATTTTACAAATTACAGATTTTTAACATAATTTTTTTGGTTAATAGTACAAAGTATATTTTGGAGACGTTTTTTCTCTTTGTAGTCATCTTTTACCTTTACAGCACTTTGCTGCCAATCACATTTTGCACACAAGATTCCTATTTTATGTGCACATTTTCTATAGTTTTATAGAGATCATTGATGGTACTGTTTCTGCAGAGACCTATGTGGCACTTCTTTCTCAGCTTTTGTGCTCCAGCTTCATGTTCTGCCAGCTGTGCTCCCACAATGTTTCTTCCTTGAAGTACTTCCTTTCTACCAAAAGCTCTGTAACTGTGCCGCTTACCTCATCCAAAATGTCATTTGATCGATCATTAAATCTTTACTTTGCCCTGACACACACAGTAACAACTTCTTTGTTTGGTTTCACTTCACGATGGAAAGTGCTTAGAAGAATAGAACTTTCGTTTTCTTTCCATGATGTACTGGCAAGGTGCAGTCCCTGTCGCCCATCAGTGACAGGACACTAGTGAAATATATTTTGGTGCTGCACTTCTTCACCTCATCAGAGTTCTTCAGAGTTCTTTTAACAGACCTGGTTTACTGTCTTCCTTCTCCTGTATCTTGTTAGCTGGATGAAGAGACATAAAGAAGTTGTCTATCATCACATTTCTTCCTCGGTTTAGACAAGGCTCTATCTGGTGTAGGAGAATTTCCTCTCCTACAGGGTGAATTCCAGGATCTGTGTTCTTACTGAGATATGAAAATCACTTCATACACACTTAGCCTCTATCTCAACAACAATTTGGAAACTGACACAACTCTTCTCTGGGTTACCGGGAACGAATTGGGTGAACCTGTATGATTTTTTACATTTCAGACATCAAACTTATTGGTAAACAGGTGTCATCTAACTTTGATTTTTCATTGAAACTTAGCTAAGCATTGGTGCCATGTTGTTGTGTTATTCAGTGTAGCTGCAATTCATTTTTAGTGTGTTTATCACAAAACAATATTGTATAGTACAGCATCCAGAGCAGAAATGAAGGAGGGATCATTTTGACCCTTTCTGAACTTTTAGTGTCAACTTCTTAGATAAACAAGTTCTTAAGAATTTAAATTTGTGAAATGTATATCCTGGAGCTTCTTAAACAATTTATGTCTACCACTTTCACAACACACATAATTAAAGTCTAAGAGAGAAAGAGAACAGTTAACATGCTTTGCTTATTTTTTTTCAGTTATAATAATTAATAATATACATGTGGCTCAATGGTCTAGTGCAATTCTTTGAGTTGGACACCACTTCAGCAACATTTGTGTCCCTAAACTACCTCAATTATCCAACTGTGAAAAGGTAATCTACACTTTGAAGTGGAATCCAAACCATATATGTCATTTTTAGTGGATCCTCATATCATTGAGAGGTGATGGTTAGTCAACAAAAAAAAATGCACACTGAAAAATCCATGAACTGGCCAGGATTCAATCACAAATCTTTTATTTTCCAGGCATGTGCTTTACCATTAGACCACCAGGTCCAACGATGATGTGCTATGGAGTTATAATTTAGTATAATTCATCTTCAAGAAATAAAGTTTTCATTCCCAATAAAAATAATACATGGTGCTTGCTCAAGATCACTCTAAGAGCTATGTTTAACTAGTTAGGTATTTCAACTGGAATATATCTGTATATAATGTCTCATACAATTTGTTATGAACAATCCATAACAATTGAAAATAAACAGTGATCTCTACATCTAAAATAAGAGAAGAAAAATGGAATAACTGAATCTAAAATACTGGGAAATATGTTATTCTCAAAAATCTTTGCTCACTTACCTAATGGCATAAAATGCCTTACAAGTAACACAGCAAAATTCCATAACAAGCCTTAAATTATGTTACACAATAGATAAACTGACTCACACCACTTCAATACAATATATCATTCAAATAGCCTATATATAATTAAGCCAAATCATTTCTGTGAGTAATATTGGGGTGGAAAAACTGAAACATGAACAAATAATTGTAACATCAATAACAAGAGATAGTTTACTTTTTGAATGGAGATGATGATCATTTTACAAAGCCTCTTAAGGAATGAATGAAAATCTATTGTTATATAACCAGGAAAGAGTGAAAAGTATTTATTAAGAATGCTGAATGCACTAAAAAGCAAGGGGAACACAGGGTACAGTAACTAGTCCATGATACAAGCAAGCAGTAAACGACAGTTAGCAGTAACATTACTTCACTGATACATGGGTAAGAAATATTGATCATATATTTTTAAGAGTTTCTAAAGCAATCTTAGTCTTTAGTAAAATATTGTTTAAATTGTCACAGAACTTCATGATATTCTAATAATTTATGCTGAAAATCACAAAATATAGAATTCATTTGAACACTTGCGAGATGAGAAATTGAGTAATGCCAAGCATAATATATTTTTTTTAGTTATAAGATATGAGAGAACAAACCTGGTATTACTACATTGCTTTTTGAAGGAAATTGCTGATCTGTATTTGTAGCTAGAAAAAGACAGTCTGGATTTTTTAGATATGAGCCTGCTTTTAGTATTTTGGGATAGCTGATCTGTTCATCAAATCCTACAATTACAGCTCCTACTTCTGGATCCAGCTTTGTTTTGGAGCTAACTAGTGTTCCCATATCACACACCATAGGATCAGGCTGCAAAGCACAGATTTAGTCACATATGTATAAAGTGAAAAAAAAACATAAATAGACATAAACAAACATCTTTAGTGTTCTTGGAATCAAAAACTTTCACAATATTAAAGTCTTTCCTATGTTGTTGCTCAAGAACTGCCTGGAAAGCCTACTTTTATTGACAGATCTTAAGATTTGACTGCTCTTTTGATTGGGAACATTTGTGAAATTAATTTCACTGAGACTGAAGACAGATCTTCCACACAAACATTTAATAGATAAAATATAAATATGTTAGTCAGAAAAAAACTGTTAATGACAATGAAACTGGAAAGACTGATGAAAGCTTACAGACATTAAGAAATATAAGTCATTCTTGGAGTTTACTCAACATGTATTATCCTTTCCAGACCACCGATCCCACTAACAAGCGAAACCCAAAGAAGGTGACACCATATCAGGCCTCAGAAGCATCTGGCTCAGTCCTAGTTGCAGGTGTGAATCAAGAAGTGATTTTGAACATTACTTAAAGGAGCAAATCATGGAATTGTAAATGAGCAGTTAGGGCAGTATTACAATCACAAGGGAAAGAGCTCAAATTCCATTTCTTAACTGCAGCAATATTTACAAAGCAATACAAACTGAATATTAAACACTGAAACTGAGAAGAAAGAGTAAAGTTCACAAGCTATCAAGCACCAATTACAAGTTATAAAAATGTAATTAATGAAGCTGCTATAAAGTTGTGGTAAGTGCAAGAGAGAAGTGCTACCAATGAGGGGCAACAGTGGAGCACGATGACACTTTACTTAGCCTCTAGTTCATAGAAGTCCAATGTGTTGTGCCAATGGAGGGTGCTGGTTGTCCACAAGCTCTTGTCAACCGCTCCAGGATATCGACAAAAGTATGGTTGAGTGAACGTGCTGGATTCAATTTAAACTACTTGATCCCAGCAAGAAAACAGCAGATTCACTGCCACCCTAAAGTCCATACCTACAATAAGCTACCTCTTTCTTACCAGTGAGTCCTGAGGGAGCTCTACAGATCTGTTAGATTGCCATTACCTGGCTGGTCCTAACCCCAACTACTTCCCAGGAATGGCATATGCCTGAACTCCTTGTGTTCTCCTTCAAACCAAAGTGCTTCTCACACAGTCACCACCCTCTCAGTGGCCACCAATAGTTACACTTTGGAACACATTGGCTTAAAATTAATCTGTCCTAAACCCACTCCTGTGCAGTGGGAATAGTGTTAAGTAATTTCTGTCTCACTCTCGTCATGGACAAACAGAAAATCTGTATGCAGGTTTATTAAAAATTCTTATTTCGAACTGACTTCCCTAATAAAATAAATTTAGAATCATAAACAGAACCAAAAAATTGTATTACGCTATCACATCTTTCAATACTGTGGTAGATATCATGCCATACTATTACATAAACTGTATTACGTACAAGCCATCAAACTGTCATACAAATGCTAAACATGGGGCCAGTTCGAGAAAATTTTTTCACCCAAGAGACGCTTCCATGTATGCTTTTGTTTATGGAGTTTTCACTAGAAATTGTGATATGCATTGTACACAAATCATGCACTTGGGTGCCACTATCAGCTTGGCACCCTAAGTGACCGCTACTAATTTTGATACATCCAGCAAAGAAATCTTACTGTTTCGGCACCTTTGGTGCCTCTCTCAGCTTAGGGCATCCAAAGTGGCAGCTCGTGTCACTTGTGCTTTAAACTGGCCCTGGCTACATAAATATCATAACAGTAAAGGGGGAAAAAACTTGTGCACACCCATGGGAAATACTTAAAAAAATGTGAGTACAATCAATTATCAAATATTTACAGCTTTGACAGAAATCAAAGGATTTATGTATGTTAATGAAAAGGATAAGATTAGGATTTAACATCAAACTGATGTAAGGGTCATTACAGATGGCTCAGCTAGAGAAGGGAGGCAGCTTTTGACCAAGGACTGTTAGAAGAACTGATCTAGCATTTTTCTATTTTGCTTTAAGCACACCACAGAAAACCCACACATGGTCAGCTGTTCAGAGAAAAGTAATGCTTGCTTACAGCATATTACTCAATACAATGATTTCACATGTTCATGGAATCTCAATGAGTAAAATGAACTGTGAACTCCTCCACTACATAGAGTATAATTTCTCACTTCTTGTCTAAAATTATGAACATGTGAGTAAGTTTCTTCTTCAATACATGCACTGACTCATTGAGTTGAAAATATGTTGAAGTTCCACATGATACTCCTCCAGAACTACAATATTTTGATTTGCTGATGATTTGTTAAAATGCTACAGACCTCTATAAATGAGAATATTTGTGAAAATATCATAACAAAAGGGAAAATTGTAATTAAAAAAAACCAAACATGAGAGAGATATAAATTCATTTCCAATAAATAGTTTGTTCGTAATACTATGAGTGAGACATGATTAATACATATGCACTTCTGAGCTTTTTTTTTTTTCTTAAATAAACTGTAACTTTCTACAAATTTCAAAATTACGTTTTGAAAATATGAATTGTCACAGGATGTTAACTGTCTTGAGAAATGATACAGTGGAAGAACTCCTAACTGTCAGCTATGGCATTAATGCAAGAAATTCTTAAAGTCAAAATATGTGTACATAGAGATGAAAGAATCTGAAATTTTTTGGTTATTTAGAAATTATTTTCTCCAAAACCCTCATCCTAAATGTTCTAAAAAATTCATGGTACGTTAGTTGATCACTGTACTTAGGAAGTGTACAATCAGAAAGGGCAATACTTGTCTGCACAAAATGTGAGAAATTTCCCAGACATGATGCAGAGACAAGCGATGCCTTGGTCTGAGTGTAACAGTTCTTTCCAGTAATGCCAAATATTACATGCTTCAGATGTTTCTAAACTCAGTTTGAGGACCAGGGCCAAGTTAAAGGCAAAGTATGCCTAGCATTTAGAGAGGCCTATCAGGAGTCGGGTTTATTGGAAGGAGAATAGCACTGGGATGGCTTATTTCTAGAAGTCAAGCTGGTCTCCCTTTCAGAGCAATTGCTGTACTACTGACTACATGCAGTGCAGCAAAACCAAAGTCTCTATGGGAAAAATAGAAGCCAGCCCCAGGTGAGTACATACTTGCCAAAGTCCATGGGGAAAGTCTTATACTGAAAATTAAGCTTCAATCAAACATTATCAACAGCACTTTCATTATCTTTGAGAACAAGTGTATGGTCACGGCACATAAAACTTTGCTGCGACTTCGCCTGCCTGCATCAGTTTGAGACCAACAAGGCATACTTTATGCTGATTATATCTAAGAATCCCCCCCCCCCCCCCTTCCTCCTCCCCATGAACCATGGACCTTGCCATTGTTGAGAGGCTTGTGAGCCTCAATGATAAAGCCTGCTGTACCATAGGTGCAACCACAATGGAGGCGTATCTGTAGAGAGACCAGACAAACATGTGGTTCCAGAAGAATGGCAGCAGCCTTTTCAGCAGTTGCAGGGCAACAGTCTGGATGACTGACTGATCTGGCCTTGTAACATTAACCAAAATGGCCTTGCTGTGCTGGTACTGTGAATAGATGAAAGCAAGAGGAAACTACAACTGTAATCTTTCCTGAGGGCAGGCAGCTTCACTGTATGAATAAATGATGATGGAATCCTCTTCGGTAAAATATTCTGGAGGTAAAATAGTTCCTCATTAGGATCTTTGGGTGGGGACTACTCAGGAGTATGTTGTTATCAGGAGAAAAAAAACTGGCATTCTACAGATTGGAGTGCGGAATGTTAGATCCCTTAAATGGGCAGGTAGGTTAGAAAATTTAAAAAGGGAAATGTATACATTAAAGTTGGATATAGTAGGAATTAGTGAATTTCATTTTCAGGAGGAACAAGACTTCTGGTCAGGTGAATAGAGAGTTATAAATACAAAATCAAATAAGGGTAATGCAGGAGTAGGTTTAATAATGAATAAAATAATAATAATAATAATAATAATAATAATAATAGCACGGATAAGCTACTACGAACAACATAGTAAACACATTATTGAAGCCAAGATAGGCATGAAGCCCTCACCTACCACAGCAGTACAAGTTTATATGCCAACCGCCTCTGCAGATGATGAAGAGATTGTAGAAATGTACGTGGGATAAAAGAAATTATTCTGATAGTTAAGGGAGATGAAAATTTAATAGTTATAGGGGACTGGAATTCGATAGTAGGAAAAAGAGAAGAAGGAAAAGTAGTAGATGAATATGGAATGGGGGAAAGGAATGAAAAAGGAAGCTGTCTGGTAGAATTTCGCACAGAGCATAATTTTATAATACCTAACACTTGGTTTAAGAATCATGAAAGAAGATTTTATATGTGGAAGGGGCCTGCAGACACGAGATGGTTTTAGACAGATTATATAATGGTAAGACAGAAATTTAGGAACCAGGTTTTAAATTTTAAGACTTTTCCAGTGGCATATGTGGACTCTGACCAAAATTTAATGGTTATGAACTGGAGATTAAAACTAAAGGACTTGCAAAAAGGCGGGAATTTAAGATGAGACCTGGGTAAAGTGAAAGAACCAGACATTGTAGATAGTTTCAGAGAAAGGATTAGGAAATGTTTGACAAGAACAGGGGAAAGAAATGCAGTAGAAGAAGAACGGGTAGCTTTGAGAGATGAAATATTGAAGGTAGCAGAGGATCAAGTAGGTAAAAAGATGAGGGCTAGTAGAAACTCTTGGGTAACAGAAGAAATATTGAATTTATTGATGAAAAGAAAAAATATATATAAATGCAGTAAATGAAGGAGGTGAAAAGAAATACAAATGTCTCAAAAATGAGATCAACAGGAAGTGCAAAATGGCTAAGCAAGAATGGCTACATGACAAATATAAGGTGCTAGAGACATATATCACTAGGGGGTAAGATAGATACTGCCTACAGGACAATTAAAGATACCTTTGGAGGAAAGAGAACCACCAGTATGAATATCAAGAGCTCATATGGAAAACCAGTTCTAAGCAAAGATGAGAAAGCAAAAAGGTGGAAGGAGTATATAGAGGGTCTATACAAGGGCAATGTACTTGAGGACAATATTATGGAAATGGAAGAGCTTGTAGCTGAAGATTAAATGGGAGATATGATACTGTGTAAAGTGTTTGACAGATCACTGAAAGATCTAAGTCGAAACAAGGCCCCGGGAGTAGACAACATTCCATTAGAACTACTGATAGCCTTGGGAGAGGCAGCCATGACAAGACTGTTCCATCTGGTAAGCAAGATGTATAAGACAGGCAAAATTCCCTCAGACTTCAAGAAGAATATAATAATTCCAATCCCAAAGAAAGCAGGTGTTGACAGGTGTGAAAATTACCAAACTATCGGTATAATAAGTCACGGCTGCAAAATACTGACATGAATTCTTTACAGATGAATGGAAAAACTGGTAGAATCCAACATCGGGGAATATCAGTTTGGATTCCGTAGAAATGCTGGAACATGCGAGGCAGTATTGACCCTATGACTTATCTTAGATTAAGGAAAGGCAAACCTATGTTCTCCCATTTGGAGACTTAGAGAAAGCTTTACACAATGTTGACTGGAATACTATCTTTCAAATTCTGAAGGTGGCAGGGGTCAAATCAGGGAGCAAAAGGCTATTTACAATTTGTACAGAAACCAAATGGCAGTTATATGAGTCGAGGGGCAAGAAAGGGAAGCAGTGGTTGGGAACAGAATGAGGCAGGGTTGTAGCCTATCCTAGACGTTACTCAATCTGTATATTGAGCAAGCAGTAAAGGAAATCAAAGAAAAATTGAGATTAGGAATTAAAATCCATGGAGACAAATAAAAACTTTGAGGTTTGCCGATGACATTTTAATTCTGGAACTTACTTGGAAGGACTTGGAAAAGCAGTTGAACGGAATGGACAGTGTCTTGAAAGGAGGATATAAGACGAACATCAACAAAAGCAAAACGAGGATAATGGAATGTAGTCAAATTAAATCGAGTGATGCTGAAGGAATTAGTTTAGGAAATGAGATACCTACAGTAGTATATGAATTTTGCTATTTGGGGAGCAAAATAACTGATGATGGTCGAAGCAGAGAGGATATAAAATGTAGACCGGCGATGACAAGGAAAGAGTTCCTGAAGAATGGAAATTTGTTAACATCGAGTATAGTTTTAAATGGCAGGAAGTCGTTTCTGAAAGTCTTTGTGTGAAGTGTAGCCCTGAATGGAAGTGAAACATGGACAATAAATAGTTTAGACAAGAAGAGAATAGAAGCTTTCGCAATGTGGTGCTACAGAAGAATGCTGAAGATTAGATGGGTAGACCACAAAACTAATCAGGAGATATTGAATAGAATTGGGGAGAAGAGAAATTTGTGGCACAACTTGACTAGAAGGAAGGATCGGTTGGTAGTTCTGTGGCATCAAGGGATCGCCAATTTAGTATTGGAGGGAAGCGCAGGGGGTAAAAATCATAGAGCAAGACCAAGGGATGAATCACTAAGGAGATTCAGAAGGATGTATGTTGCAGTAGTAACTTGGAAATGAAGAAGCTTGCACAGGACGCATTAATATGAAGAGCTGCATAAAACCAGTCTCTAGACTGAAGACAACAACAACAACAACAACAAATATAAGAAATTAATTACTATGTTTAACAGTTGCGTGTATACATAGTAGACAAGAAGCCAAGTCTAACCAGAAAAAAGCATACCAAATTATAATGAATAAGACATGCTCCCAGGGGCACAGGGACAACATTTTTAACAAATTTAATCAGGACACAGAGTGCAGTTGTTATCGCCATCATCTCTTCAGCAGTTGTAGCAACATTAATTGAAGAGGGAAGGACAGTTCCTTCTGCTCTTGATTTGTCACTTCACATTGCAAGACACAAAAATCCTTCCTGTAACATAAGCTATGCAAGGGGTCAAGTGCTCAAGGGATGCAAATTGATCATATGAGATGAATGCACCATGGTTCACAAAAAGGCTATCGAGGCATTTGACGTCATGTGGAGAGGTTTGAGAGGAGACAACAAACTGATGAGAAGAGTTCTTGTACTCCTCTGTGGAGATTTCCGTCAAACCCTGCCCATAATCGCAAAGACAACACCCACTGACAAAATCCACAGATGTTGGTGATACTCAGTTTTGTGAAGTTACTTTAAAGTACATGTGAGTACATTTAATGGAAGAGAGTGAACAAATTTTCTCCAATAAACTGCTAGAAATTGGAGAACATAGAGTAAACTGTTGCTTTCTCTGGAAATACAAAAGTGTCATCTCATTTTTGCAATGTGATGTTGTCTGTTGGAGAGCTAATGTACGACAGTCTATCTATTTCCCATATGTATTGTGCAAGGTGGGCTAATGGACTAAGGGGGAAAGGTCTTATTTTCAATAAAGTTTTAACTTTTCCAAGTTTTGTTCATTGTACAAGGGAACTGTGTTTCATTTTGAGGTTGAGGCAAGGCTTGGGCTAATGCAATACCAGCTACCACTGGAAATCGCCGCCAAGGCGTCCTTTTTAAATGCAAACTGTTCCCACAGCATAAGTAGCACTGACAGAGTGACTCTCTACCTACATGTAGCTAATGGAGGTATGCTTCTAGAAATCCCTCGTGCAACCAATCAGAGAAGTGCGAATGGTTGCATGCAGACTGCGGAGCAAGCTGGCATGACCAAGCCACAACGAACCGCTTGCTCTTAATCCAATCAGGCGTGTCCTCCACATGCCTCTTTCAGGCAACATGCCCCTCAGTCCATTAATGGCCTACCAGGCTCCACCCGTATCTCTAACCTTCCTTGGCGTCAAATGTGCTTGCATACACCACGCTGTGTGAAAACGTTCACAGGGCGCATCGCCGTTGTTTTACAACTTCAATGCATAATTTGAAATCAACTAACTTCCATGAAGAGTATGGGCAGTGGATTTTGCTAACCACTGTAGTGAAAGGACTTAATTTCTGTTAAGCCCCTATGTGGTAGACAATATCAGCTGGATTTGGGGTGCTTTTCTGCTATATACCAGGATGAGCTAGCAGAGATCCGTATATTACCAAAGCTCGCTATGATGTGCAGTTTTGCTTTCTCAACCTGTTGTCTGTGGAGATATGCCACCCCGTAACTATGCACTGAAATGCCGATGCCACATGATATTATTCAAACCAAAATTCTTGTCATATCTGAACTTTGTTATATTTACAAGCTATTTCGCACTCTTTACAATATGTGCAATCAGATATGATGGTCATCTACTCTACTGACTTGAAAACTGAAGACTTACCACACCAAAAAAGATAGTGTCTTGCATTTAGTCACCATTCCCAAATCAAGCACTCATGGCTTTGAGTACGATATTCCCCATTAATGATCAAAGTAAGTTTGAACGATTCACTATGAGTACCAGTACAGTGAGGATGGAATGCACTAGAAGGAAATATTTATCGACTTTACCATGACTTTTTCAATTATCATTAACTGTCGGTCACTTAAACCTACTGAAACTAATTTTGTGCTTTTTTATGCAAATCTGTGCTTGAGGATTTGGTGAATGATCCCTACATGTTAATACATCCAGGTTCTCAATAATCATATTTGAATTTTGCATTTTTATACACTTGCATGGGTACAATAATTTTTTCCCTTTGTTGAATTGTACAGTACCGGTGGGACAAAAGCTGCACAGTGTGTGGTGCGGACACACCATTGGGCGACGCCATGTTGCACATTCCCACACATGAGTAAGAAAAGCAGTGTACTACGGCTTCAAATTGTACGCTAATCATAGGACACTGTCTGCTCAGTTCAAATCATTTATATTTTGTTGCAACATTTACAAAAAGATACTAGTCAGCTGCAGTTAAATCACTTACTTATATAACAGCTTCCATGCATTGGTTACTATTCCTATCTTAATTTCTCAAAAGAAGTTCATAGCATTGAGTTGATTTTGAGAAGGAAGACAGCCAGGCTTTTGCTGCCACAGCCTCTCACAACCCTCACAGGCATTGACGTGCTGATTTACCCCTCGAGGACACCAACCAGTGCACGTATGTGGCTTGTGAGCGAGAATAGGCAGATAGCCTTTCTTTGTGAAAGATATTCTGCTGCGATCATCTGTGGACTGACACCCATGACAGAGCAGATGGCCTTTCTTTGTGAAAGATATCCTGCTGCGATCATCTGTGGACTGACACCCATGACAGAAGAATGGAATAAATAAATGCATATGGTACACTAGGAACTCAGCTAGTTTTTGATACAATAAAGGACATTCTGTCAGATAAGCACAACAGTTAATAATCAGAACATAAAATAAACTTTCACTTTAAATATGTCATACTCAAACTGACACAAACATGATCTTGTCAGAAAAGAAAGCCATGATCACATATTTGCTCTATTCATGAGCCAAAACACTGTAATCAACTATTTAACAGCATGTTGGCCCACCTTTGGAACACAATGCAATAACGATACTGAATAGCATCGTTTCAACAGATACTTAGAATGTTTCCAGAGGTATGTGATACCCGGGGTCTGTGCACAGGTCACACATTTCTTGTAAATTATGGACAAGTGAGCTGCGAGTGCAGATCTGTTTCCCAATAGTATCTCAGATGCATTCTATAAGGTTCAGATAACACAAATTTGGTAGTCAAAACATCAATGTGAGCTCACTATAATGCTCCTGAGAACAACTGGAGGACTCATCTGGCCTTGTGACATGTTAAGTTATCTTGCTGTTTATGCCACCGCCATCGGGAAAGACATCAAATATGAAGGTATACAGGTGGTCTGCAATAATGTTTACGAATCTACTCAGTGAGATTGCTGAATCAGGAACTCAGCAGCGAGCAAACAAAAGGATGACAGTAGAGTCTTAATCTCACGAGAAAGCAACAAGAATTCTGAGATGCCAAACAAGAGCACTCAAAAGAAGAAGACAACAGACAAGCAGGAAGCCACACCCCCCCCCCCCCCCCCAAACATGATGACATGGAGGACACGGGACTGAACTGATGGCAAAAGGTGACAAGACATCACTTAGTTTCCAAGCAGGCATGGTCAAAAGACCAAAACACCTTTTACCTTTTCATTCACGACAATGGAATGGTGCAGTGGGCCGAGATGATGGAAGAAATTGACCAGAACTCAAAACGCAAGGCATACAGCAGTGCTTGTGGGAGGGCACAGATGATCTCTTTCCAGCATGAAGACAACAGGAAGGTGGCCAAACAAACCCTAGCTGCTCACATGGTCACCAAAGAAACATGGGCCAAACCCACATGGAGGGGATGATAAAAGCCATCATCAGGGTGCTGCCATGGGTGGTGGACATCACAAGCATCATCACTGAAGCAGGAAGACTGGGCTCCTACAGCAACATCTCACTGTGGTGGAAGTCCAATCAAAAGTGGGTGACAGTGTGGCTATTTGTGGAACTGCACTGGCACGAGAACATCAACATATTCGGCCTGATGGAACTCATGGATATATTGGTCGCACTGATGCCACCAGAATTTGACATCTCTTCTCAATATTTCACATACTAGCAGTGTGACCATGTGGCCAAGCACTTCAACAGAAACCCTCTTTGTGGGAAATGTGCAGGACTCCACACCTCACAAAAAGCTAGGTGGAAAAAGATGATATTGCCACAGTGCTCGAACTGTAGGGGCATGCATGTGGCCAGCTGATATGGAGTAGCATGTTTATTCTATAGGCTAATATGTTCCACTTCTAACCACTCAGGCTGATGAAAGATGTTCATAGAAACTGGAAGAATTGTATCGGTAGTTGTTAAGTGTGGAACAGCCCACTGTGTGTGCTCTGGTTTTGCATATCAGCAGATTGGAGGGGAAAAAAAAGTTCAGAAAATTGAGAATGTACAACAGCTGGTGCATGTCTAAACCTGCTGCGGAGAGCCACTTATGACTTAGTGTCATGGCTTTGCGGTGCCTTGAAAGTCATGGAGCAAAGGCTGCGGACAATAAAGCATGTGCCAGAACAATTGAAGAATATATGGAAACTGTCATTCTCTAATGTCAAATTAGAACAAGAATACACGTTGCAATCTATGTTGAGCTACCAGTTCAGAGAGACTTGTTTCACCTTCAGCTGCAAATGACATTGTGCGGTGGAAACGTTAGGCTTATAATACAGAAGAGGTTCTGCGAAAGTGACTATCTGAACAGATTGTAGCGCTCTTTCAGCATCCATCCACTACAAAAGGTGAAGTGTCTCATCACAGTCTAGTGCATGGAGTGGAACCACCATACCTAAACCACATCCATCACACTTCATTTGGCACCCTAGTGCAAGATGCAAATCCGAAGTGCTAAAAGAAGAGAGCTTTAATAATAATTTAAAAAAATAATTTTGACTAAAACAATGGAAGAAGATATGACACTGTCCAAATCAACCCAGTAACTGAGGAAATACAACCGGTCACATGCTGTGATGTTGCCTGAACTAATTTAAATGTTTAGAAAGAAAGAAGTTTAGTTTGGTTACGACAGCAGAAGCGTTCATTATAATAAAGTGTCAGGCAGAGGATGTTAGTTGACCATAGGAATGAGGTCAACAGTGAAAGATATTCAAGTGCTTAAATAACCTTTAGCACATGAGTGAAGAAGAATTTCATGAGTGGTACAACAAATTCCAAGTAGTGATACTAGATTACAGCTGCAGCAGCAATCTGTTACAGCATCCCTGCGATGGCTGGCCAGTTAGACAACAGCACAGCTCCACTTCACAGTGCAACAGCCAATCAGCCCATTACTACCTAGTCCATGCAAGACGCATACGCATCCTCATGCAGCTAGCTGTAGCATGGATTATTAGGTGAGCTGTAAACAGCACTAACTTGATTTCTATTATTATTATTATTATTATTATTATTATTATTATTATTCTTAGTTGTTCATTCTGGGAATAGTTGAAAAGAAACATTTCACTGGCTTTGGGTAGTTAGGTCAGAATCTATTGACAGTGTTTAACTACAAATGAGGATATACTTATTATTCTTAATGTTGTACACAGGTTGTACTAGGAAGAGAAAGGAATTAGTAGCTCTCATTAAGGCTAAAAGGGGGGAATTAAAAAACTTAGACACGAACTTCTCAAGTTTAAAACACAAGGGTAGGGAATAAAGACAGGAGTTACAGAGATAATTAAACAATGTGACTTCATGAATGAAGTTCAAGAACAGTTTTAAACAGGTAAACAACAAGATCCAACCAATAAAGGAATTGTTGACCAACGAATTCCAAAATGTACATAATCAAATCTCAAATACGCGAGGCCGGGTAGAGGCATTAGAACAAAACAAAGAATTAGGTGAAGTAATTAGTATTCCAAGCACTTTGATTAGTTTGGAGGAGCATCTGCAGGAGCTAGCTGAACAAACAGTACAAAGAGCAGGTTGAGTGTACTAGACCAATTTTTCAAGTTACACTGCGGATCACCAGAGGGAGTTTCAAAAGTTGTGGAAGAATTAGAATGGGATTCCAAACACCAGAACAATTTTAAGAGATTTGTCAGTTGAATGGAACCTTTAGGAGAGAATTTATATGTCCTAGTGAATATACTAAAATGTATGATGCTCATAAGCCCAGGATGAAACATATTTTTGTTCATAATTAATATGTGAATGAGAAATTGAATTTTGATTTCACTACATATCAAGAAAGAAGCTTACTAGTGGAGATAGTTACGTATATAATGGGTTTATTTTTATGGCAATAAGCGTGTGAACATCAATGAAAATGAAGAAAAAAAGCTCTGACCTGTGAACACGTATGTCGTAATATACGAGGGCTATTCAGGAAGTAGGGAACATTTCTGTCTGACGCCACTAGGCGCTGCTGAACAGGTATATTTTGGTGTGTGCATGCTCAGCAGCTCAGTCGGCATCCATCTCTGCATGTATAGTTTTTTCGACATTCGAATTTGAAATGTGAGCTGCAATCGAAAATCCCACCAGTTGTGAGGTGCGGTCTGTGATACACTTTTTGTGGGCAAAAAACCTGAAACCTATAGAAATTTATCGTGAACTGTGCCAAGTGTACAGGAACAACTTCCGTACGGAAATGGTGCATTCGGTTTAAAAATTGCCGAACCAACATTCATGACGAACAGAAGAGTGGACGCCCGACATTGTGACTGACGATTTACTCACTAAAGTTGATGAAACGATTAGTGAAAACCATCGCTTCACAATAACAGAACTTTTTCTTTCTTTTCCACAAGCTTCACGGACTTTGTTGTTTGAAATTGTCACTCAAACGCTAGGCTACCACAAATTTTGTGCACAACGGGTGCCCAAAATGCTTACAGAGCTCCATAAAGAACAGCGAATTGGGGCAACATTGACATTTTTGGAGGCCTACCACAAACATGGCGATTCATTACTGGATCGAATCTTAACTGGTGATGAGACTTGGGTGAAACACGTCAATTATGAGACAAAATTACAGTCCATGGAGTGGGGGCACACAAGGTCCCCCCAAAACCAAGAAAATGTTTGCAGACCTTGTCAGCAAGGAAGTTGATTGTGGCAATGTTTTGGGAGAGGCAAGGTGTGCTTCTTATTGATTTTCTCAAATGTGGAGCTACTATAAATTCTGTCCGGTACTGTCAAACTTTGCACAGCCTTAGAATAGCAGTTCAAAACAAACACCGAAGAAAGCTGATATTCGAAATTTTGTTTTTGCGCGACAGAGTCCGACCCTACATGGCAAACTGCACTAAAGCACTCCTTAATTCTTTTAAATGGGAAATTTTCCCTCATCCACTCTACAGCTCGAATCTTGAACCAAGCAACTTCCACTTGTTTCCCAGGATGAAGAACTGGCTTGCAACACAGCACTTTCATGATGATGCTGAGCTCCAGGCGGGCGTGACTCACTGGCTGAAGTCTCAGGTGGCAGAATTTTACGATAAAGGTCTTTCAAAGCTTGTCCAACATTATGATAAGTGTCTCAATGTGTTTGGTGCCTACGTGGAAAAGTAATATGTCAGTCACTCTTTCAGATGTATATAATAAAATGTATTTCTTGTACTTAGTTTTTTTTAATGCCAAAACATTCCCTACTTTCTGAACAGCCCTTGTATTATGTGAACTATTGCCTTCTGGAAGGCATGCTACAATCCAGAGATGCACAATACTGGCTAATAAGAAGTGGAATATTTAACATAAAGGAAGAAAGTAAAGACTTAAGTAGCATTTATATTCCTGACCCTGGTGGAGGCTATTGTATACTGTGTAGGTACAGCTAAAAATCATTACGGACACAATGTGTCTCAAGTTCAACAGTCATCAAACTGCAGAAAACCCTAAGGTTTATTTTAAAAGATGGGGAGGGAGGTTGCAGTTTAACATCCCATCGACAATGAGGTCATTAGGGACAAGGCACAAGCTCAGAATAGGTACAAGCGGAAAAGGAAATTGCCTGTGCGCTTTCAAAGGAACTACCCCAGCATTTGCCTTAAGTGATTTAGGAAAAGCATGGAAAACCTAAATCTGGATGGCCAGACACGAGTTTGAACCTCTGTTCTCCCAAATGTGAGAGATTTATTTTATAGCTGTAGGTTGAATTTTTATGATTTTATTTATTTACTTTATCACTCACCTGAGGTAAAAGCAAACAATGAAAAATCCAGGATGAAATAATAACAATATTATGAAAAGGGTAGTTGCTACTCACCATAAGGCGGAGATGCTACACAGTCAAACAAATCTTTAGGCCAAACAGGCCTTAATCAGAATAGAATGGACAACACACACACACACACACACACACACACACACACACACACACACACGAGACCACAGTCTCTGGCTATCAACGCTGGACTGCGAGCAGCAGTGCATCATGGAACAAACAATTCGGTGGTGCGGTGAGGAGGAGGACGCGAGGCCACAGAGGGAGAGAGAGCGCAAGGTAGGGCTGGGGGACGGTAAAGTGCTGCTTGCGGAATCATACAGAGACGAGGTGGGGTGAGGGTGGGGCAGCTAGATGCAGTCAGGAGGTTAGACATTGGGCGGGGTTGGGGGGCGGGGGGCAGAGAGGGGAGGAGGGCAGCAGAAAAGGAGACAAGTAAAAAGACTGTGGGTGAGTTGGTGGAATAGAGTGCTGTGTAGTGCTGGAAAGGAAAGAGGAAAGGGAATAGGTGGGTAATGACAATGACTAATGAAGGTTGAGGCCAGGATGGTTATGAGAATGTAGGATGTACTGTAGGGTGAGCTCCCATCTGTGCAGTTTCAGAAAAGCTAGGGTTGGTGGGATGGATTTACATGGCACAGGCTGTGAAGCAATCATTCAAATGAAGGATGCTGTGTTCAACAGTGTGCTCGGCAACGGGGTGGTCCAGCTGTTTCTTGGCCACAGTTTGTTGGTGGCCATTCATGTGGACAGACAGCTTGTTGGTTGCCATGCCCACATAGAATGCTGCACAGTGGTTGCAACTTAGCATATAGATAGATCACATGACTAGTTTCACAGGTAGCCCTGCCTTTGATGTGATAGGTAATGTTCGTGACTGGACTGGAGTCGGTGTGGTGGAAGGATGTATGGGACAGGTCTTGCATCTAGGTCTATTACAGGGATATGTGCCATGAGGCAAGGGGTTGGGAGTAGGGGTTGTCTAGGAAAGGACAAGGATATTGTGTAGGTTTGGTGGGTAGCGGAATACCAATGTGGGAGGGATGGGAACAATAGTTGATAAAAGATGTTAATGAAAACTGGAAGTGATGTTTAGGTAGTTGTTACGAGTGAAACTTCCCACTGTGAATTCTCTGGTTTTCCATGTGTGCAGGTTGGGTGCAAAAGAAGTCAGCTCAGAATATCAACAAGTTACAATGGTGAGAGCATGTCTGCATCTGCTGTGAAGGGCTGCTTATACTTTGGGATTGAAGCTTGGTAATGCCTCATAAGTCATGGAGGAAAAAATATGGATGATAAACGGCAGAACAATTGAAGAATATATGAAAACTGTCATTCTGTAATATCCTGTCAGTACATGAATGCATGTTGTGATCTATTTTGAGCTACCAGTTAAGATAGACCTGTTTTACCTTTAATTGCAAACAAAATTGTAGAGTAGAAATTTTAGGCTTATAATAAAGAAGAGTTACCTCAAAGGTGGCCAGGTCATTTTAGTAGCTTGTATAGATCACATATCTCTTTCAGCAATGTCCCACTGCGAAAGGTGAGGAAGCCTCACATCATGGTCTAGTAGCACTGCATAGCAGGTTCATTACTACAAGTAACTTTTAAGAACAGAGACTGCAAGACATCTGTAAGTTAAAAGATGGCACCTAACAACCAGATCATGCATGGAGTGGAACACATCATAACAAAAGCACATTCATCACACTTTACTGAAAAATGGTGCAAATCCTTCCTGGAGATGCACCAGGGCCAGTTGGCAATAAGTTTGAAGAATATGGACACCAGCAAGCAGTAGAAACCTCGAGAGGAAGCCAGCAACACAGAAACAGGTGGCCATCAAGACCATGTCATGCAACAACAGCAGACACTGGCCGCCAGCAGTGGTTAGATCACACCAACTTCCAAAGAGAGTAGGGGTAGGGCACTATGTACCGCAGACTGCCAGCTGCACCATCAGGACTGCAGGAGGACCAGGGCTGCAGCACACCGCAACAGTGCAAAAATGACTGCAGCCAACTGAGAAGAAATTGCGGAAATGTAGCAAGAGACTACAATTCCTTGCCCCAGACAGGCTCTGGAGCGAACTGCTCAAGACACCATGCATACACTAGCTGAAAAAATTGGTGAGCTAGTGTATGAAGTGGTGAACTGTCACATCAGCAACAACCATACTCCAGCACCACTGCCCACCAGTGTATGTGGCAAAAATCATCAACCATCCATCAAGAAACCATAGTAAATTCATTATCCTTTCCATCTCAGAATACGAGATTCATGTAATGACAGTACCAAAACCCATTTCACCCAGTTAGACTGAAGCAAATGTCTTAGACCAGAAAAATTCACCCACTCTGCCTTTAAGGAAATGGCATCCACCTTGAGAGCAGTAGCAGCCACAGTTGTCATGGTGCCTTAAAGTACTTCCACATCCGACAGATGCGCAAGTCAATTTCCCCTACAGCAAAGTACTGCCTTCACTGACCTGTGTCTGTGGTGCAGTGCATCTCGATGACCCTTTGCTTACTGTAGTTGTAATTATTGATGATATTGGGTCAACATGGGAAAACATAGAGGGCTTCTGCTGTACAGCCTCATATTCAATGGTGTGTGATAATCAGTATGCTCTGAAACACTTGCACTTTCACTAGCATCATACCCTACTGTCAGCTCTGCCAGAGGTAGTTGCCTATCCCACTTTACAGAAGGGGCAAGCCTCTGACAACATGCTGTTATGAGGCACAGACATACAACACCTTGTCACCTACTCGTGCTTTCACCATCATTCAACCACTTTCCACTGGTGTTTACGACAGTAGCATGAGAACAGCCAACCAGCTTTGCCATTTCCAAAATGCTCATTCTTAGGTACTGGATCATAGCGATCCGCCCTTTGTCAATGTTAGTGCATTTCCCCATTTATAGTTTGTATTGTCCTTAGAATGATTTCCCATTCCCCTCTGCTCTATTTATATATTTTTCTTACCACAACAGATGACCACACTACTGCCTGTTGCTCAGGCTCTTTCCTATTCCTTTCATGGATTCTGATTGGACAACAGAACTAGCTTTGTGTTTCCTAATTTCATTAACTTAAACTCTGTGAACTTTGCTTCAGAGATGAAACACAGTACAAATATGCTGTGTTTGGATTTTAAAGGCCAGCTTTCCTATGAATACATTTGGAGATTTTCAATGTGGAGCTCTCAAACAATAAATCTAAATTAACTGCAGAGAAATTCATTTAGATATATTTTTATTCTCAACCTACTTTTTGAGACACAACAGCTGCCATTTCTGATCTATCTTTGACTAGAGCTCATTATAATAATTCTAGAGTAGTTGTATTTCACCCTGTTCTTTTGCTCCTGCTGAAGTCTCATGATCAGCCTATCCTAAAAAATCTTGTAGTGGCATCTCTCTACCTTTCTTCTCGTCTCCAACAATCATAATTCTCTTCCAATTAAGGAACTGTTATGTTTAAAAGCTCAATATTACAGCCTTGCAGTTTTATCAGCCCTGGAATAGTTGCAATGGTGGTAAGAATACATTTTTCTTCTATCTTATTCTACACAAATTACAAAAATACACTGTATGAGTCATATCTCCATAGCTTTACCTAAAATTACTCTGTGGTTATCAATAACTATTTCATAAAGTAACTTTTCAGATCATAAACTATTTTTTAAAAACTAACAATCACAGAAAGGCTATGTGTTAACTGCCATAAAAATGACTTGCTGAGTTGCACACAGAAACAATGGAAAAACTGTTAATATGAAGTGTTCAGGCAAAACCTTCATCAGAAAAAAAACACACACACACACACACAAGTATATCTTGCACACACACGACCACTACCTCTGGCTACTCGTCAAAGACATGTTTCAGTTCAGTCTGGCCTGAGTAGCCAGAGATAATGGTCATGTGTGTGTGACGTGTGCTTGTTCACGTGGTGCATGTGTGTTTTTCTTTTCTGATGAAGGCTCTGACCAAAAGATTAATGTGTAAGTCTTTTCATTGTGCCTGTCTGCTACTCAATGTATTATTTTTACAGTGAATAGCGACCTACCCTTTCCGTAATTGTTGATATTCAAACCTGGACTTTCCATGGTTTTAAAAAACTAATACAGAAAAAAAAAAACTTTTGTCATTCAGTTCCTGGTGCAAAAAAAAACTAATACCACATTTTTAATATTCAACTGACTAACTAAAAATACATCTTTAATTAATAATTACCCCAACTTCAGTATGACGAATTCCTACATTATCCAACTCCTTGGTTATGCCACTTGTGCCAAATACGTACACCTTCTTCTTAAATCCTATGTCATTTAAATAACGTGCTGATAGATATGAAGATGATAGAATTTCCTCCTGCAAAAATGATCAACAATAAGTCATTACATTTTTAAATAACTAACATGTACCTAGCCTATTACAACACACTTTTTCATCTGTCGGAAATAAATTGTCAAATCTGTATATCATTTGTATGTACGATTATAAATGTAATCTGCAAGTCCTGGTTCAGTATAAATTTAAGAATACATAATACTACAGGAGGTATCATTTCTGTTCACTGGCAAACAACCAAGAGAGAATAACTAATTATACTGCACTGTTAATGACCTTATCATCTTTCCTTGTATTTATGACTTAAAAGAAATTCCCTGTGCAGACAACAGACTCATTCTTGTGTCACATACTGGTTCTCTAAATTCACCAACAGCCTTAAAAAAATAAAAAGATAAAAATTTAAAAAAAAATCACACAAACAAACTTGCATTTTTCAACAATTTCACAGTGTTTTCTGAGCATGAACATTCTCTCCTACTTAACAACATTAAGCTGGAATTTCTTCATTTTCCAGCACTCAACCTTGATGGGAATGATAAATACTTGACAAATATTTCAGAATATGTTAAATGAGAGATGTACACAGACTTCTTAACAGGTACAAAACTTTCCCAGAACTTAGTTAAATTGTGGTCATGTATTCATATTTGCTGCAACTGATTTTGCTTGTTCACTGTAATTGGAATCACTTTGTAATATTACTGTTAGATATCCCTTTTTATGTGCCTGGAACCAAAGACCTATTGCCAATTGTACACTTCAATAATCTTGGACTTTTTTCCCTATCTCACCATGAGTTAATTAGAAATGTGTTACAACTATGCCAGGATACCACAGCTAGCTGAGATTTAAACAGGTATTAAGCTGTCTAGTTTCCACCCTCACAATTTCTGGCCCAGTCTGCATCACAGTAAAACTACAAGTATTATAAGTCAGTTCTCTGCTTTGGAAAAGAGTAGTGTCATAGCCTTGGCACCTTTTAGTGGCAATGGGGTATCCCTGTATTAGAGTGCACACACAACAACATGGCCAGTAGATTTGAAGTTGGCTGAGGAAACATGGGAAGAGCAGTACAGGTGGAGGTTGCCAGCAGACAGTCAACACACTGTAGGGGAAATGCCGTGCTGGAGAGGAAGTGCAGTTCTAAACTGAAGCCTATTCTAGTATTTTTTTGTAAATATTAAGTGGAGCCTCTCCACGCCAACACTTGCATGGTGATCATTCATATAGATCTACTGTCATCTCTGATTTGGTTAGTATGTAAAAAGATTCACCATGGGTGGGGGAACTGTAATTTGATCCACGCATCTGCGACTAATCACCCTTTTACATGATCCTATGAAGGAAGACAGTCAAAAAGAAGCAATTCTACAGAAGATTAGGGCTGAGGAAAAAGTGCCACAGCTTGAAGACCTGTGGGGGAAAAAACCTCCATGACAATATAGGGTGGGAAGCAGGGCAGCTAGCAGAAATTTGGTTGCAGCTGCCTCAGTTTTGGGATTCACAGTAAGGGCTGATTTGTTCGTACTGTTCGTGTGCACGCATTAAGCATGATATTTCAATTGAACCAGCAAACAGAAAAATTTTCTTTAGTGGTTTTCCTATGGCACACATTTCGATAGTGCTTAAACAAAGAACGAGGTGGAAGCAGCGCAAAATCAAACACCCACAATGCAAAGGAAATGTCAAAAAACATATCCTTCACTGTTAATAGGATAAAAGATGCAGTGGACAGCATTACGTACTACAGTGCTCAATATGTAAAATAAAGAGCATGCAGAACATCAACTTTTTTTATGTTACTAACCTTCCATTTATTTGCTATCTTCAGAATGAATTAGTCGTCACCATCGCTAGTGCCCTCCGTATTGCTGGCACGTATCTCGATAACCACTTCTTCCACTTTGAAAATTTTTCCTAATCCACATATGTTTTTTCAACACCTCCCATGTGTCTGCAAACTGCCACCCGTTCTTACACAGTAATGGAGGAAAAGTTTTATTCCACTAGCTTCCATACATCTTCCTGCTTGAAAGTAATGTTCTTTGCAGCCACCCAATTCTTTGCCAACATCCATGCCATTTATATAGTGTTTACACACATGGAGAACTAAATTACCATAAAGTGCCAGAAGTTAATCTACAATGCAAATATTTGAAGATTTGTTGCTATCTATTAAGGCAAGCAAGTCAATACTTGTGCTTTCCTAGTCAAATTGAATGTTATGATAATTTAGCCAATACCCTGTCTCGCCTTTCCTCCTATGCATTTTTGGTAGTTTTCCATGCAGAACGCTGTGATAGCAGTGACGAGCTCAACAACAGAGTTTTTTGGCAAGTTTGGTATCATTTTATGTTCCAGCCACCTGATAAAAAATATATTCGTTCAGCTGAAGTGCCTCACTATTTTATGCGAGTACTTCAATCAGACAGTAAATGATAAATTACATTGAAAAAATTCCAGCATTCACCTCTTCACGGTAATCTCCCATTTTAGTTCTTGATTTGAAAATTAAAAGTGAATTTGGCACAAAACCTAAGTTTTCTCCTATGGTCAGAAACATTTCATAAACACATTAATGCAATTGATGGAATTATCTGTTGCTGCTTGGTAAAAAGCATTTAGGATTAAAAGAAAAGTTCACATTTATGTTCTACAATATCATAGGCCACAACAAAGTGAATGTTTGTTTTAACTCTAGACACATTTAATACCATGCAGTCTGCAGAACTACATATCAGACATCTTTGTTGCCTGTGTTTACTATAATGAGATATTGGCGTTTTGAAATTGAAGCCTTTACTCCTTCGGTAGATCCATCTGTCCACTCATATGAGAACAGTGAACATATGTTTCTTCAATTTATATGATCGACTACCCTTTTCATGGTACTTTTTTATTTTATTTAAGTAGTCAAAACATTTACTGCATATTTCTAAATGTTCCAGAAACACCTTCCTGTCACCTTTTTTGTGCCACCTGGTAAATATAGACACATTAATTACACAAAAATTTAAACATGAAAGTAATATACGCACCTAAAAAAACTGACAAACTTGAAGCCTAACTTGTGGAGTAGTTACCATAATGAAGAAATATTTCCCTTAAAAAATGTAGTTTCTCTTATTAAGGGAAAAAGTGATTTTGTTGGGGGAATGCTATTTGTTTGTCATGTGGAAATTCTGTATCAGTCTTCACACAATTTGTTCATCAAAATCATTGAAATGCCAGATTTTCTTGTCTTTATCCTACTTTTTTTTGCTGGAGTAGAGGAAGCCTCAGAGCTACTACTCCTTCTCACTCTTTATTGTCTGAAGTGAAACACCAGTAGCAGGCTGAACTCTTTCTAGGATACTTTTTAATGGAATTTTTATCCCCTCTTTGTCTTGTCCAACATAATTATGCTGTAAACAATCGCTCACACCTCGTTATGCAGAACTCTTCCTGTAGCTAAGGGCATGGAGACAACGAGGCCATAATGTGTTCAAGCAGGACGATCAATAGATGTGCACTGCTTAGCACATGACAGTGGACTGAGGTGGCCTCCCCTTCCAAATACAAGAATGAACTTACCCAGCATTTCATACGAAAATTCATCACCAACCAATGTATCCTGCGCAGACACTACTACAACAATTCACATCAAGTTAGTTATCTCTGGCCCTGTTCCTAAATGGGCATACATCAGACTTCTATTGATCCACAAAAGCTTGTGTTCTTCATGGGTTCTTACACTTGTTCTGTTCCTCAACTCTTATCATAAGTGAGTTCTTGGTTATTGTCCAGTGTCAAACAGATAGGCTTACAGCCTTTCATACTGAATCTGTTGGAAATTTACTCCACCATAGTGTCTCCTGTCATTCACAAACGACCTCCTTTGCTGTTCTTAGTAGTTCAGATACCTAAACAGTTAGTAGCTTCACTAAGATCTTTCAGCTTTCTCTTAGCTTGGTTTTGAAGACGTATTTCTCTTGGGGTTGTTAATGAAGATTAGCATTTCTTTCCACACATGGCAACCATTAAATATTTGAACCCTGATTCCTGCAACTGACACGTGGGTAATCTTTAGAAGTTTATATTCAACACTGTACTATCAGAAGCAGCCAACTTCCTTTAATCTGTATATAACCATTGTTCGGACTTTATTCTTCTTTGCAGCTAGTACTCATCAAATTACTACTTAAGATGACAGAACCAGGCTTTGTATCATTTCCTTTTAGTTTAGTTGTCATAACTCCATTATTTTTATGTTCGTCGAATGGGATGTACAATCCACTTGGGTCCAGTAACTCAGTTTCTTCTTTATAGTGTTCAGAAGTACATTCATCAAAAATAACATCCCTCGATTTTATGATTCTCTGAACACTTGGTTGGAAGAGTACATATGCCTTTGATTGTTCACAGTATTCTACCAAGATACACTGAATGCTTGTTTTCCCATTTTCATTTGCTGCTTCTGGTAATGTGATTGTTCCCAAACGTTTTAAGATGTCAAAAATCCAGCTTCTTCCTAGCCCAAGCTTCTTCTGGAAGCTTTTCAGTGCCTTAGTTGGAGATCACTCAATTAGATTGACCACAATTTATTTGGAAAATTGCTTCAAACAGCATGCACCTACCTTTGTCCTCTATTGTATAATTGGAGCTGTATATTCGTGTTAGATCCATTCTTGCATGACAAAGTTTGCCAGATTATTACTCACATGCTCTCTGCTGGTTTCTGTCCTCAAGTCTCCAAATTACCAGGAACCGCAAAGAAGGTTGTTTGTAGATATACCAAATACACTAAGCAGCACAAATTCTCAACAGATTCAGCATTCAATATGAAAGGCTATTACCCCAATATGCACAGCATTGGACAAATGCCCACTCAATATATGAGTCCAAAATTAACAAAAGCAAGAAACTATGGTGCTTTATTTTTATTTCTTGGAGTATATGCTATGCTAAAGCTGCCCTGTAATAGTCATCAGTTAAAGTAAGGCAGTAAATGACTCCTCCAACTGACATGGTTTGCATCGGCCACACAAATCTGAGTTTACTGATGGCTCTCGAGCTACAGTGTGAAAGAGGAAGACTTGTTTGTATGTCCTCTAAATAAATTACAATGGTGTATTAACTGCCCCCTTATGAAAAATGCCATTGGCCCGACATGTGTGCAGCGCACACATTGCTTCAGAGAGCATATGACCTTGTCTTTTACACAAGTCTGCACTGTTTGACTGCATTACTGACTTTAACAAACTCTGGTCATATGGTTGGTCTAGTTCAAACTTTTCAGTGGCTAATAATGTATAAGCAACTAAATGTTTGAGTTTAAATATCTTCAACATTTCCGGGCCCTGTCAGCAACTGTATAAATATTAATTTTAATAATTGACAGCCTCAGTTGCACCGTTTGCCTATGGACAAATGGTAGTTACTGTTATTCTGAAGAAGGTTGGGTTGCTGTTGTTGTTGTGGTCCTCAGTCCTGAGACTGGTTTGATGCAGCTGTCCATGCTACCCAATCCTGTGCAAGCTGCTTCATCTCCCAGTACATACAGCAATCTACACCCTTCTGAATCTGCTTGGTGTATTCATCTCTTGGTCTCCCTCTGCGATTTTTTACCCTCCACACTGCCCTCCAATACTAAATTGGTGATCCCTTGATGCCTCAGAACATGTCCTACCAACCGACCCTTTCTTCTAGTCAAGTTGTGCCACAAACTTCTCTTCTCCCCAATCCTATTCAACACCACCTCATTAGTTATGTGATCTACCTATCTAATCTTCAGCATTCTTCTGTAGCACCACATTTCAAAAGCTTCTATTCTCTTTTTGTCCAAACTATTTATCGTCCATGTTTCACTTCCATACATGTCTACACTCCATACAAATACTTTCAGAAATGACTTCCTGACACTTAAATCTATACTCGATGTAACAAATTTCTCCTCTTCAGAAATGCTTTCCTTCCCATTGCCAGTCTACATTTTATATCCTCTCTACTTCGACCATCATCAGTTATTTTGCTCCCCAAATAGCAAAACTCCTTTACTACTTTAAGTGTCTCATTTCCTAATCTAATTCCCTCAGCATCACCGGACTTAATTCGACTACATTCCATTATCCTCCTTTTGCTTTTGTTGATGTTCATCTTATATCCTCCTTTCAAGACACTATCCATTCTGCTCAAGTGCTCTTGCAAGTCTTTTGCTGTCTCTGACAAAATTACAATGTCATCGGCGAACCTCAAAGTTTTTATTTCTTCTCCATGCAGTTTAATACCTACTCCGAACTTTTCTTTTGTCTCCTTCACTGCTGGTCAATATACAGATTGAATAACATCAGGGAGAGGCTACAACCCTGTCTCACTCCCTTCCCAACCACTGCTTCCCTTTTATGCCCCTCAGCTCTTCATAACTGCCATTTTGTTTCTATACAAAATGTAAATATCCTTTCGCTCCCTATATTTTACCCCTGCCACCTTCAGAATTTGAAAGAGAGTATTCCAGTCAACATTGTCAAAAGCTTTCTCTAAGTCTACAAATGCTAGAAAAGTAGATTTGCCTTTCCTTAATCTAGCTTCTAAGATAAGTCGTAGGGTCAGTATTGCCTCACGTGTTCCAATATTTCTACGGAATCCAAACTAATCTTCCCCGATGTTGGATTCTATCAGTTTTTCCATTCATCTGTATCAGTAGTTCTAATGGAATGTTGTCTACTCTTGGGGCCTTGTTTCGACTCAGGTCTTTCAGTGCTCTGTCAAACTCTTCACGCAGTATCATATCTTCCATTTCATCTTCATCTACATCCTCTTCCATTTCCGTAATATTATCCTCAAGTACATCGCCCTTGTATAGACCCTCTATATACTCCTTCCACCTTTCTGCTTTCCCTTGTTTGCTTTGAACTGGGTTTCCATTTGAGCTCTTAATATTCATACAAGTGTTTCTCTTTTCTCCAAAGGTCTCTTTAATTTTCCTGTAGGCAGTATCTATCTAACCCCTAGTGAGATAAACCTCTACATCCTTACATTTATCCTCTAGCCATACCTGCTTAGCCATTTTGCACTTCCTGTCAATCTCATTTTCGAGACATTTGTATTCCTTTTTGCCTGCTTCATTTACTGCATTTTTATATTTTCTCCTTTCATCAATTAAATTCAATATTTCTTCTGTTACCCAAGGATTTCTACTAGTCCTCATCTTTTTACCAACTTGATCCTCTGCTGCCTTCACTACTTCATCCCTCAAAGCTACCCATTTTTCTTCTACTGTATTTCTTTCCCCCATTCCTGCCATTTGTTCCCTTGCGCTCTCCCTGAAACTCTGTACAACCTCTGGTTTAGTCAGTTTATCCATGTCTCATCTCCTTAAATTCCCATCTTTTTGCAGTTTCTTCAGTTTTAATCTACAGTTCATAACCAATAGATTGTGGTCAGAGTCCACATCTGCTCCTGGAATTGTCTTACAATTTAAAACCTGTTTCGTAAATCTCTGTCTTACCATTATATAATCTATCTGAAATGTGTCAGTATCTCCAGGCTTCTTCCACGTATACAACCTTCTTTTATGATTCTTGGTTGGGTTATCCCGACTGAAACCTAGGTAAATTTCTAGGTAAACGGTTCAACTGAGCCTGTTAATTATTAAAATTAAAATGTTTGAGTGTGTCATAAATATAAAAGCCTTACCTCCAAGATTAAATAAAATGGCCTATTTCTACTGTTTTAGATAGCAGATTTGTGCTTTGTTGTTGTAAAACATAATTCCTCTACTTTACTCCAATCTTTCATGCTGCCTGTGACAACATCTACGTAAGACCATAATGTTTTTCCATGTCAGTTTTCATTATCTACTATCACAACCTGCACAGCTATCACTGATTTAACATTATTTTCATAACATGAATCTGTGGACAAGTGCACTGAGGTGCCCGAGTCTAAATACCATTCCACCCTATGTATCTCTGTCTACAGCTGCATTTGTAACGAATGTTTGGTGGTTCCTTCATTGTCTTACTTTGCACTTATTGTGACGTTTTGCCAGAAGCCTGTACTTGTTGCAGTTACAGCACCTGGAGCCTTTTTTAATGTAACAGCATCACAGTTTTTCTTGGTGACACACACAGAAGCATATCCAGTCAATCATTTATTACTGAAGTTGCCATTTGTTTCTTGCGACAGTTTAGTTTTATGGGGTCTCTCAAGATAGGTAATTTTGGATTTTCTACAATCAGTCAATTTATATTCCTCTAGTAGCCCTGCAAATAGAATACATACAATCGATTGTTCTCCAACTTCCAAGTTCAAGCCATTAGTTTTTGTGACATAGAAATGATATCTGATATCCATTCTTCTACTAAGAATAATTTTCAAGTATGGTTGTTAGCAATGTCTTCAGAAACCCTATTCTTCAGAAGAGGCCGAAGTATTCATAAATTTGATTCAGTTTGTCCCATATTTCTTTAGCTGTAGGTACCTTGCAGATGAACATATATCAACAAACGGTGGATAGCATAATTTTGGCTCTTGTGCATACTTTAATAACATCCATTATTTTGAAAGTGACGCAGTCACACAATTGTCTGTGTCCCACGTAACTTCACATACAGAAATGCCACATACTATATTTTCTCTTCCCACTGAATTGCTTAAACAAACAAAGCATAGATTCTAAATTCCAGCACTGGTGCAATTGATATAAATCACTCCATGTTTACCTATGTTCCCCTCCATTCTACCAAATACGGCAAGGATTTACAAGTACCTACAGAATAACTAACACAATGAGTAAATGGAGTCTGAGAAAAAGATGCAATTAGTTGATGCCTCGCCTCTGCCACACATAACTCTGCCATGTAAATCATAATGTTATTTTAATTGCATTACAATATACCAACATGTGAGGGTCTTACAAAATATTTGTCATCGTTTCAATACTCAATCCATCCACATATGTACAATCGGAAATCACACTCAATCTATTTATTTAAAACTCTGTTCCTTTTCACAGTGCAGTGTCTTCTCTGTTAATATTTACTTTGGTTTTGTCTATAGTTATTCTGCATTTCTGTTGTTTGGAAGTATTTATCCTAAGAATTATACTTTGAAAGCAATTTAGTTCAAAGATAGCAGATTTTTCAGTTCACAAGTGTGCAACTAGCCTCTCGGAATCTCTGTATTTACACTTTCACAGTGTGTTTCATCTTGTGTAAGTAATATGAAAACTAGAGTAAAAACATTCACAACAATGTGCCTAACATCACTGAGTAATTGAGTTCCAGTAGAATCTGCTACTTGTACCACAAACTATTGCTACAAGATGTTTTGAGTTCAGTTTCCCAACAGCAACAAGCTCATTTTGAAGTGGAAGCTACTGGAGATTACTAGATGAGATGCTACAAACTCATAGCACTCCAAACTCATTTTCCTTGTTTCAGTTGCCTCTATTCTTCACAGTGGCCTCATTTCAGTGACTAACAGATTTGACAAATTTCTTCAGGTATGTCATATGCAGTGGAAATCTCTCATTGACCAATATATCCCACAAAACAACAAAATAGCACGGATGTTGACCACTATTTTTTCACCCATTGTTCCAAATAGTCCCAGAAATTTTCTACAGAATGAAAATCAATTGCTTCAGTGGGCCAACCGAAATGTGATTTGGTGCCTAAGAGTGTCACACCAGGAACATGTGCATCCATCCCTATGATTACAGCTGTCGTCATCTTGGAAGGTGAGAGTTTCCACTGTACAGTCATGCACATATTGAAAAAAGGGCCACACTTGATCACTGATAAATGTAAAATACAGATATGGGTTCATATCCATGATGAACTTTCACTCTGCGGCAGAATGAGCAATGATTTGAAGCCTCTTTGCAGATTAAAACTGTGTCTCAGGCTACATTTTTGAGTCTCAGTCCAGTTCACAGTTTTAAATTGCCCTGAAGTTGCACAATAACCTGAAAGAGTGGGTCCAGCCTTAGGAAGAAAAACACTACCAGACTTCAGAGAACCACTTCAGTCCTGAAGTACAAACTCCACAATGTGTGGTTAAAGATGTCACTGGGCTGTCACTGCACTCAATATCTTGAAGCATTTGAAATGACGCAAATTTGCAACTCTTCGGATCACACTACTTGCTTCCACAGTCAGCTACTGTCCAGTTCCCTTGTTGGATGGCCCACTGAAAACATGCAGCTTCATGTGACTCTGGACAATGGCCTTTTATAACATACCCAACCCTGAATGTCCAATACAAACAGTGCTTGCTCAGAAACTCAAGAGAGATCTGCAATTGCCGATAGCAGCAATTCCTACAGGTTTCAAACTGACTGTCATTCTTGAGGTGTGTCACTCATCTCCAATCCCTCTCGGTCAGGCACTGTGGTGACTCCTTCCTTAAGCCTCTACCTGTAGCAGCAGAAAACAGGCAGCACTGACCATAAACCACAGTAAAGTGCCTGCCGGATCAAGGTACCACAGCATCCTTCTAGCAACCTTGCTGGTCACTTCTGCTGGAAATAGAGCTTAGATGAGGTAGCAACTCACAGCTGTGCTCTCGGCAGCTCACCCTGTGCAAAGCCAGTGACTTGCATCATGCTCTGCCCCACTTGTGGTGGAGTATTTGCAGACAGCAGGATTTTGCACCTACATGCAGTATCAGTGTTCTATAACAGTTCGGTTAATAATAGGAGTGCTACTGCATCTTCTTCGCCGCCTTCCTGAGCTGTGTTCCTTCAAAGGGCTTCCCTCGACTACACCATACAAAGCCTGATGCTGTACGCCTATTTGTGCCTCGGTATCAGCACATAGAACACTGTGTGCAGTGTGGTGTAAATAGTACAGTGAAGTGCAGTGTGCACCAGGAGCACTGTTAAAGGCACCCCTTTACCGGCAAATACACCACTGGAGCAAGTTTTCCCACGCTGCCAGATGCCGCTGAACAAAGTACTGTAAACCACTCGTAGCCCACCCTGTTCAAAGACTCCACTACAAGTGAGGACCCCCTTGATTAAGAGATAGTAACTTCTTAAATTTTATTGTTGTTGTTGGTTTTTAGGAATAATATCTCCAAACTAGCTTGCGGGCCTCTCCCAGCATGCCGTGTTATTTATTGTTGTCTTTATTGAATGGCATTCCTCTATAGACATGTTTGCTCCTTTGGAGCATAGAAGGGAATCTAAATCATTGCTTCAGCACTTTTCATGACTACTGTTCTTATGCCATGTTCCATGACTGTGAATGGTATGTGGTATTCTGTCCAGCAAGCTTATTGCTCTTCCCATGTTAGATTCCACACAGAATAATTAACTAAAAGTTTATTTCAGAAATAAATGGTACAGTGGATTTAAAATAAATGCACACTAAAATAATGGTAACTGTTAACAGAGGCCACCATTACACTGCCAGCTGTGGTTTTCTGAGAAAATCACGGAAGTGGTGGAAAAAAGTACAGGAACAGCAGCAATCTGACAGTATACTAAGGATATTTGCATATTTGCTGTTACCAGTATAGTCAGATTTTCTTTCTCAAACATTCCTAACACACATACAGCTTTATTCCTCTTATATGTGATCACTCTAAAATTAAAAACATAAAAATAAAAAAGGAATCTTCATCTGACTTAAAAATTCTACTTGGGTCGTTTTCTATTTTCAGAATGTCTTTTTCTTTCAACTGCTGTTCTATACCTGCAAACTAGTTACAAATTTATCGCTCAGAGACATTTTCATGGGAAGTCAAGTTGTGTGCCATTTTCTCACTTTCAACTCAGTGTCTTTTCCTAAACAATTTATATCTTTTCTGCCTGGTCTTGCGACAGTAAATCAGTTCTGTCTTCTATTTTTTGTACTTTGCCCAGCTATATTTCTTTTGCTAATGACTACTGCACTTTTGACATTGACAAAAGCTACTGGACTTGAAAATGAGCCATGGTGGCTTCTGTGAGGGCACATGCGAGATCCTAACAGCGCCACTTGCACTTGCGTTCTATCAATTCTGGCCCTCATCATATCGTCTTTGCTTGGTTAAGTGTTCCCTTTGGGGCTGTGTGGTAGAAAGTGGTGTGCGGGACACAGAGCTGGATGGGTATGCCTGAGTACTCACCATTCTGGCAACTGCAGCGAGTTGAAACAACTGACCATTGTGTTATGGGGGTGAGTGTTTTCCTGCAGCATTGACTGCTGCTGCCAGTGAGTTTAGTGGGCAAGGAGCGGCTCTTGTCATGTGCAACCTGTTTATGAAGTGCGTCAATCAACTGTGGTGTGCTAAATATGCAGGGATGTATTGAACAACTTGTTGGCAGCTACAAGCAGGGGGGGGGGGGGGGGGGGCAGTATTATCAGATACCTACCTGGAATTGTGAAGCTATTGGGCTTTGTGGCATTTATTTCAAATTATCTATGACGACTGTTCAGTAAGTACTGTGTTTATAGACTGTTAATTCTGCCCAGTGTGAGCTGACCAGGAATGCGGTTCCTTTATGCCTTTCAGTGATACCTTTTGGAGCTGTGTGTGTCAATCTGGAGTTTTCTGTAAGCACCAAGCTAGTATTTTGCAATTTTAACCCAATACCTGAAATCATTGTTTGTTATCATTGAGTATTTGATACACCTGATCGTAATTTCTGTTTGTTGTAGACACTATGCCTCTTCCTGGGGTGAGTTATTGGATTTGGCCTGTGACTAAAGTTGTGTGCACTCGACCTAAAGGTACGCACATATGAATTGTGTGTGTCCATTCTTGTATTTGCATACTCTATTACTCCGTGTTGAGACGCCCTTCGAGTTGTAGGCGTACAATTTAATCGGCTACCTCCCATTTGGTGCGTATCCCAGTTACAGTGTCTATTAGTATCAAGAGGCCACAGTAAGGGTATAACTTTACTTATTTAATCTTGTTTAGTTATAAAGTGATTATTCTTTTAAATGACTGTTCATTGTTTCTTGTTACTGCAAGGAAGATTAACTTGCAACATA
This sequence comes from Schistocerca gregaria, assembly GCF_023897955.1. NCBI lineage: Eukaryota > Metazoa > Arthropoda > Insecta > Orthoptera > Acrididae > Schistocerca > Schistocerca gregaria. The sequence goes on from NC_064922.1 coordinate 430,047,431, forward strand.
TGAATGGGCTGCTCCTATACTTAAGTTCAAATAGGTGATTTCCTTGAAAATAATCTTTATTTGCCCACTTAGATATTGCTGTGTTTGTTAATTTCTATGAAACTTATTTGCTGTTTGTTGTTTGGTATATGTTGACAGCATCGTACTGGAAGCAGTTGACGCACTGCCAATCTGCTGGCCAGAGGCAGGGACTCTCTTTTTCCTTTTGCTTTGGCGGCTTTCTCATCACACGAGTCCTAAGTATTGGCAGGTTGCATGCAATTCTACAGATTTCCCATTCCAGACTCAAGTTGAGTATTTACTGTCATTCTTTTGGTATTGTGCCAATGTGAGGGTGTAGCCGGATGCACGGACAGAGGGTCGCTACAGGTTTATTTAATCAATTAACTGTTTGTAATCAGGCCGCCATTGCATGTTGAAATGTTCTTCGAGTACGACTTGTAATGTTACATGTAATGTAAATGTCTATATCCACTGTGATATAAATTTAAATATTTAACTTTTGTATAAATTTGGCAAGAATCTTTGCAACTATTAGTTGGCTTATGGTAGAATTTCTACTAACAAAAAATATTGGTTTGGTAATGGTAAATGACACATCAAGTTGGGCCACCCCTCCACATGTTTTCCTTAAATTAATCCTGATCCTCGTCCTGGGTCTCAGAATATTTTTTTATTCTCAGTCAGTACAAAGGAAGGACAAAAGCTACACAATTTGGGACTTTTCGCCATTAACTTTCTAATATAATGCAACCTTGGCACACCATATTCTTTACCGATAACAACCATTAGGGTTCCTGCTAGACAGTTTCTACGGTTTTTGTCATTGTTCAGTTTCATAACATCTCATGGGCGCCATATTTCGAAAAAAATGTTCCAGTTATTGACAGCAAGTTGTTCCATTGACTGATGCCATATCATAGGCTGGAATCAAGTTTCACAGAAATTAAATTCTAAGAGAGGAATTCATAATGTATTTAATTTTGGTAATTGACATGCTTTAATCTCAATGTAATGTCAGTCACTGACAATGGATGTCAAAGATTGTATCATAATAAAAAAAAAGTACCAGCCTCACATAACCACTTTCAAATTAATGGAACGGACTGATTTTATTTTTAATAAGTTGTTACAAATTAGTGGATCTGTCAAATAGAGCACTATGACTAAATGTAATTTACAGACTTCCATCATGCATTAAAGAAGAACCCTATAACAACACCTGTCTTTGTGAAAAGAATTAAAATTGCTCCCAGCACTTCAACAATTACTTCCCTATTTTTTTCTCTCTCCACAACTGAATGTTTAGGATCTGCTATCTTACAGTGTTACCATATAGAATGGCATAAAATTTTCTATAAGCATGCCAAAGAAAAAGATTTTACTTTTCTTGTTATTTAACAAAAATGAGTAAAATGTCAAAGCCTGACACCTGTTCCTAAAATCTGCATGGATTTATTGCCAGTGCCACCCAGCACTACGTTTTAGTCACGAATGTCCAAATGTAACTCTACATGCATGCAGGTTCCTTGTGCTTTTAATAAGAGAAGGTAACAGTCTCAGCCGAGATTATTATTATTACTATTATTATTATTATTATTATTATTTGTTTGGCTGACTAAAGAGCGCATGAAATAACTTATGTATTCTTTCTTTATTATTTTTATTTCTGTTTAATATGATACATTTCAGAACAATCACTAGAAAGAAATCTTGTATTTCATGTGCATGTATTACATTAAAACATTCTTTCCCCATCAACTTGGCATCTTTTGATTACTGGGTAAAATGTTTTCTTTCGCCTTTTTGTCAGGGAAAATTTTGTTTCCAAGTTAGCAAGTTATTCTCATTTGAAATAAATAGTACGACTAAAATGAGGCCAAAAAGAAAGATAAGAAGTTAATTATTTCCAGTTACTGTCTTTTAAGCCAAAATGTTTCACATATACAATTTTCACATTCTTTGTCTAGCTCTCCACAATATTTACTGGCGTAAACAACTTCAAAAACAAATTAACTTTTCATCCTCATTACAAACTTCCTTTTTACTCACAGACTACTTTCTGTAAAATTATTGGCACATCCTGAAGCCTACTCTGATAATTAACATCTTGCGATGTGAAACTATAAACTGCATTCATCCACCACCAACTGTGAGCGGACGTTACTGGAAACATGCTACACTGATAAAAATAAAATTTTAAACTGTCAATAGAAGCAAACTCCAAACTCTTATTCTTTTAAGTAAGAACTACTGAGAGAACATGTTTGACTGTGACACCAGTGGGTCACAATGTTTAATAAAGCCTCATCATATAAACTTACATTTCAATCCAAACCCCAAATAATATTCATTCATTCACTCACTCACTCACAAAGTTCCATAAGTCCACCATCATGGAAAGCGTTCAGGAATTCAGAGTAAGTCAAATTATACATCACTTGAAAACAGCAGCCACAACAAGCAACTGCTGTAAAGTACACTAGTAAGCAAATACACCTAGTGTTAATCTAGTGGGCAAATTTTTCATGGAAAAAAACATACTCTAAGCCTGACTTTTTAGCCACTTCACAGTGAAAGTTCACAATTATGATTCCAGTAATGTGATAATAATTAATATAACATTGATAATTATGAAAATTACTTCTATATATCCTTATGTAATTTTATAACAGTTGCAAGCAAAAGGAACTATTTTGGGGAAAGAAGGCCATTCATTGTTCCCTCTCTTGCACTAGTCCAACAGGGACTTTACCTATTTTGTAACTTTACAAAGAAAACTATACACTGTTAATTGTAGAACGTGGAGAGATTGGGGTCAACCAAAGTGTGTTGTACACTAGTCTGCTTTGAACCATGATGTAACTGTGTTGTGTGGCATGATGGTGTTGTGGACATTTGAGAACTGTATCTTGTTTGCAAAAGGCAAGTTGGCACATGCAGTCGCATTCTCTAGTGTGAGATGTTTCAGTTTCTAAATGTTCTGTAAGTGCTGTTAGTGATTCGTTGGGCTTCCTGGGGATGTTTGTGAGAAGGATATTGGAAGAGAGAAACCCGAGTTTCTCCTGGCATATAGGATGTTAAAATAACTTAAGTGAATGCAACAATGTTACATCTTTGACAACCACTACCATTTCAACAGGTACACACCACATCATTTTCAAGGCAGAAATGCAGGAACATAGTAGTAACTCTGTTCATCTATTTTTTGACAAGGTAGAGAACAGATTCTACGCATAATTTAATCGAACACCTCCGTATCTATCTGTAAGGGCACCCGCTTATTTAATTTCAACTACTTTCATAGGAATGCTATGCCAATAGCTGGAATTACATGCCAGAGTCTCCATGTTGTTATATTCCATAGGATGACTGGTACCAAGGCAACAGCAGAATTGGCTGTTTGTTGTAAGCAACTGTGATGCTTATGCTCGGAGTACTGGACCTCCACTGTCCTGATGGCCTGACCAATACATGACTTCCCAAGAGTGCCAGGAGTATGATAGATGCCTGCCTTACACAATCCAAAGTCATTTGTGGATCCTAAAAGGACTCTAATCTTAGATGGTGGTAGAAAAACACATTTCACATCATATTGCCACAAAATATGACAAACCCTTTTGGAAATTCTTCCCGTGTAAGGAAAAAAGGCCAAGACTTTGGTGTTGCTTCAGTATTATCATCAATCATCCAGTGCATGGTCGGTCGATAGTGCAACACCCATCTGACCTGCCTTATTATCACAAAAGGTGACTTTGAGATGGACTAAGCTGAAAAACTTTCAGGGTCTGAGATGACCTGGATCCTGTGAACCAATGTATAAAGTACCCTTTCATGCTGAGCCATGTAATGATAACTATCAGCCAGTAGATACAAGCCTGTTTATGTTTGCTGCCTATACATTGCATGACCAAACATACTACCAACCTTCTTCCTCACCAACATATCAAGGAAGGAAAGGCAGCCATTCTTTTCCACCTCCATTGTGAAACACATATCCGTGTGGATTTTTGGATATAAACCATTTAAATTCACACTACCATGAGCCCACAAAATGAAAGTATTATCTACCAAACACAAATTACCAAGTGGTTTAAACTGATTAGGTGAGAAACAAATGATCAAGTTGTCAGCCAAACAAAAATTATGAAATGGTTTAAACTGAAGAGGACAGATGTGGATGAAGCAAAACTTATACAAGATACATCAGTTAACTCACCTGCTGATTGCCACCAGCAAACAGAAGCCATGCACAACAAAGATACCGAACATTTTTTAGGGTACGTGCTGTATTAAAAATGCCATTATATAAAGAATCCCTTTCAACTAAAGTTACTAGATACCCAGATTTTATTATACTACACCATAATGTTCTGTCACTCACAAATAAAATTTCCATGTTGGAAGCACTATTCCAGTATGCACTAAATGTAGACATAATTTGCATTACTGAACATTGGCTACGAAATGATGAAGTGAAATTAACCTCAATCTCAGGATATAGATTAGCTAGTCATTTTAGCCAAGAGTTTTCCAAACATGGTGGCTCTGCTATCTTGGTGAAAGAACAAATAAAGTTCTGTGATGTCAGTAAAAGTTATATTGACTCAATTGAAAAAGACTTTGAACTTTCCATTACTAAACTGCCCGTGCTTAATTTCATAGTTATTAATATATAGAGCACCAAGTGGAAAACTGCCAGTCTTCATGAATAAAGTAGAGGTTCTGCTGAACAGGATCAGTACACTAAATATGAAGGTAGTGCTTTGTGGGGATTTCAATATTGATTTTTCAAAAGACAGCAGCACCCGAGATGCTTAGATAAATATGACCAACACATTCAATATGATCCCCACAATATACTGCCCAACAAGATTAACAGAATGCACAAATTCCATTTTGACCAAATATTCATCTCAGAAACAAATTACAGATTCACAAGCAGAGTACTGAGCATTGGTTATAGTGATCATGAGGCACAGCTGCTGTGTATAGAAATGCCAACAAGCAATAGCAGTTCCAAAAAAGTAGTTGAAAAAAGAACTTTTTCTGAAGATAACATTAGAATTTTTAATCTCTTACTGGCAAAGGAAAACTGGAAAGGCATCGCCACTCAGAACAATGTTGATAGCATGTACATGAGTTTTCAGAGCATCTGTCTTTGCTATTTTAATGTAGCATTTCCAAAAGTAGTAAAAACAGTAAAACCTAACAATAATAAGCAATGGGTAACTAAAGGCATAAAAATTTCCAGTGAGAGAAACAGATTTCTGCAGTACTGTTGTACGAAATACAGAGTAGCCCAAGAATTTGCAGATTATTCAAAAGCCAACAAAAGAATCTATGGTAGAGCAGTCAAAGAGGCAAAAATTATGTGGAATGAAAATTTGATAAGAAACTCATCTAACAAAATGAGATCCACGTAGAGAGTTAGAGTTATAAAGAAAGAAATTTGTACTTCAGTGCCAAAGAAAAAGAATGTATCATTACCACTAAAAGGCTCAAAAGTCACAGACCCAAATTCAGTTGTGGAAAAATTCACTGAATACTTCACTTCACTAGCTGAAGACCTCATTCAAGTACACTGCCAAGGACCAGTCCCAAGCTTCTCCAGCAAGTCTTGACTGCTTCTATGTATGTTTATGAAACAAACCCCGATGAAATTATAAGTAAAATTAAATCATTAAGCAATAAAATGTCAAGTGGTCTTGATGAAGTACCTGATTTCATATTAAAACCATGTGCTCGCCACATAGCAAACACCTTGGCAAAAATTTTCAACCTGTCTTTAAAAATTGGTGTATTTCCAGCTATTTTTAAAATAGCAAAAGTTTGACCACTGCTAACAAAAAGGTTCTTCTGAAAAAATATCAAAATACCAACCTGTAAGTTCCTTCTCAAAAATTCTAGAAAAACTCTCCTATGGTTCAAATGGCTCTGAGCACTATGCGACTTAACTTCTCAGGTCATCAGTCGCCTAGAACTTAGAACTAATTAAACCTAACTAACCTAAGGACATCACACACATCCATGCCCGAGGCAGGATTCGAACCTGCGACCGGAGCAGTCGCCTGGTTCCGGACTGCGCGCCTAGAACCGCTAGACCACAGCGGCCGGCAAACTCTCCTATGACAGGCTTTTAAGTTTCATAAATAAATATGCACCACTTACAGTACAACAACATGGTTTTAGAAAGTCTAAATCTACACATACAGCAATTTTCAAATTCTTAGACTGCATTTTAAAATCCCTTGATCAACACAGGTATTTTTCTAGATCTATCAAAAGCCTTTGATGTCCTGGACCATAACACACTGTTCTAAAAATTAGAAAGATGAGGAGTACGTGGTGTAGCACATAGCTGGTTGAGTTCATACCCAAAAAACTGTAAGCAGAAAGTATCACTTCAGTATGAATTCAACAAAATGGATAAAACAAGAAACAACTCCTTTCTTTCCATTGAATTACCAATAAAACATGGTGTACCACAGAGCTCAATCTTAGGTAAACTATTCTTCTCGATTTATGTGGATGACTATATGAGTCCCACAAAAACTATCCTGTTTGTCGATGACACCAGCATATTGCTCACTGGATCCAGTCCAGAAACTTTGCAGTCCACAGCAGAAAGTTCTATGAAATGACTTTCTGAGTGATTCACAAAAAAACAAACTCATTATAAATACTGAAAAAACTGTGTGTGTATTTTCATTTAATCCCTTCAACTAATCAAATGTATATTCAAGCACAATTAAAAAATGATCCCCTGGAAAATGTAAGTGTCACAAAATTTTTGGGTCTGTGGGTTCAGCAAGACAAAGTGGGACACAAACATATATATAACTTGTCTAGAAAACTATCATCTGTGTGCTATGGCCTAAGAATTTTAAAGGCTACAACAAGCAAAACAACAGTACTGCAGGCATACTATGCACAGTTCCACTCACTAGTCCGATACGGGATCGTTTTCTAGGGATACTCAATTCACAGTGTAAAGGTTTTTAGAATGCAAAAAAGAGCTCTAAGAATAATTTGTGGCCTTAAAATGGTGGAGTCCTGTAAATCCCATTTTACTGAGCTTGGTGTTCTAAATGTTCCAAGTTTATTCATTTATGAAACTATCTTGTTCACTAGGGACTACCTCCTGAAAACAGGCAAACTTCTACAGAACAAAAATGTACACAACTGTAGTACCAGAGTGAAATCAAATATACATCACAAATATCACACAACACCCGCCTATCAGAGGAGCATAATTAACATTGGTGTAATACTACACAATAAGATACCAGAGGAAATAAAAAATGCTACTCATCCAATACTTAAAGCTAAACTAAAGGCATTTCTAATAAAGCACTGTCTCTATTCAGTCAGAAAATTTCTGGCTACATAATAAAATTAACTGTAATAGGTACCTATTTTTAATTTGCCTACTATTTTGCTAATACTATGTATTATTGTAACTTATCTTTGACTTGTCCAATATCAATTGTACAATTTGTGTCATACGATAAAACTGAACCAATAAAAAATTAAATCAAATGAAAACATGGGTTTCAATACTGTTGGTGTCACTTTTTTTCAGGCCTGCAAGAAATTTGTACACGGAAGAATCTGAAGGCAGGGATGTGTCAGCGAATGTGGGTGAAATTCGGATGCAGTACCTTGAGGAAGCAAATATGGAAAATTTAATAGAAGATTCTTTTGGACTTGTGAAATTTTTGGAAGGACATCATCATCTAAAGTACGTATTTCCAAATAATACTGATGTTAAGGCACACTGAACATTTGTAATTGTAAAAATTTCAGTTTTCCCATTCTTAATTCTGATGCTATTCTTCAACGTAACTGCAAAAAATAAATAAGTAAATAAATAAATAAATCAAGGAGTGATTTCGTGTTCCAATTAATAGCACCCAATTTGTGTTTCACACATTATTTTGAAAATTCCTCAGATTTTGAGGAATCATTTCTGTTTGCTGGCACTCTGTATATTACGGGAAAGAGAGACTGAGATTGATCACTTTTTTTCTGGTCCTTTAATCAGAAGGAAAAATACATGAACACTTTTTTCTGATTCCTTTCTTGTGTTCTCCATTCGCTAAATTTTGACCGATCATAATTGAGCATAATTGGGTGGGAGAGGGGGATGGGAAGGGGGTAAGAAAGAAAGATCAATCTTACAACATTCTGCTGTGTGTTGATAAAGTTAAAGCATTTTTAATACACAAATTGATTCCAGTCATCTTCCACTGTCTACTACAACATAATGCACCTTATGTTTAAACTATGAGACTTAATCTGTTCATTGTTAGGTTACCTGCTGCATTTTACTACTACTTTCTCAGCAGTTCATGCATAGTGTTTAACAATTAAAAGACCTTTCTTTTTTTCTGTATTGGTGAAGTTCGGTGACAGGATGAACAAGACTTCTGCTTAAGTGGGTACAAGATTATAAATACAATATCAAATACAGGAAATGCTTTTGTGAGTAAGCTACTATGAACAGCATAGTGAATGCATTATCATAGCCAAGACGGACGCGAAACCAACACCAATCGAAGTAGTACAAGTTTGTATGCCAACTAGCTCAGCAGACGATGAGACTGAAAAAATTAATTATGAAATTAAAAAAAAAAAAAAAAAAAAAAAATGCAGAGAGTTACAGGAGATGTGAATTTAGTTTCATTGGGGACTGGTATTCGATTTTAGGGGTAGGAAATGAAGGAAAAACAGTTGGTGAATATGGACTGGGGGAAAGAAAAGAAAGAGGAAGCCACTTGGTAAAACAGAACAATTTAAATATCCCCGGTTTAACCCTTGAAGGGGTGCGCCATTTTTCATAACACAAGCATGCTGTGTACTTTGTAAACATGCAAAGAATTGCAGCCTTTATGTTTCCAAAGTAAACATGTTTCAGCAAAATCACATTTTAATGTTAGTTTAATTCAAGAACAATAAAATAAACTTACACTTTATGAACTAAAGCACTATTTAAATTAATAAAAAAATAAACTTTCATTGTATCACTCTGTTAACGCCTACAAGTTTTACCCCTAGTAATGACCCACTTGGGAGTATCAAAACAGCACAGTTGCACCAGATCCAAACCAACCAGTTAATTGATTACTAATTACATTGTAAATGACAGTCTCTTTCTGGGATTATGATGCTGGCTCATAATTTGTGTCATTTTTCTGCTTGTGTCATCATTTTTTTTTCACCTTGCTTACTGTTTATTTTATATTGGTGATGCTCACTTTGAGGTACGACAACAAAACTTGTCACTGTGGTACCTGAAGCAATAATGACGCATTAGGTATGGGCTCGCAACTGTTGAACAACAGTGGAATGGCCCACCCAATACAACATTATTTTTTTGTTTGGTCCCCCTTATACATAAGCGTCCACTTCAGGGTTAAGTATGTAGAAAAAAACATTGTACACTTGGAAGAGACCTGGAGGCAGTGTAAGGTTTCAGACTTACTATATAATTGTGAAACAGAGATTTCTGAACCAAATTTAAAACTCTGACATTCCGGGGCAGATGGGAGCCTGACCACAAATTTTTTCATTATGAACTACAAATTAAAACTGAAGAAATTGCAAAAAGGTACAAAATTAAGGAGACGGGACTGGATAAGTTGAAAGAACTGGAGGCTGTTGACATAAAATTATGAAAAGGATAGACTGCTACTCAATATATAGCCGAAGGTGCTGAGAAGCAGGTAGGCACAACCAAAAGACTGTCACACAAGTAAACATTCGACCAGAGGCCTTCATCGGAATTAGGCAAAACAAACACACACACACACACACACACACACACACACACACACACACACACACGCATACAGGAATGAAGTAGAGAGAGAGTAAGGCAGGTGGATGCAGCCGGGAGGTTAGACGGAGGTCGGTGGCGGGGGGGGGGGGGGGGGGGGGGCAATGGAAAATGAGAGAAGTAAAAAGAATGTGGATGAATTGGTGGAAGAGACAGCTGTGTAATTCTGGAATGAATAAAGGGAATGGGATAGGTGGGAAAAGGACAATGACTGCAAAAGGTTGAGGCCAAGAGATTTATGGAAACGTAAGATATATTGCAAGGAGAGTTCCCAACTGTGCAGTTCAGAAAAGATGGTATTGGTAGGAAGGACCCAGATGGCACAGTCACTGAAATGTGACTGGACTCAGAGCAAGACAAGAGATAGTTGAAACCATGGTGTAGAATGTGATTCCGTTGCTCCACTCCTGGCTGGCACTAAGACATGACAGAAATGCCCCTCTGTGGATGTATGGTTGGTCTTTGGGAGGTTGTGGATGACTGGAGAGATAAGGTACAGGAGATCTGTTTTTTGTATAAGGTTTGGAGGGTAATTATAGTCTGTGATGACCTCAGTGAAATCCCTGGTATATTTTGAGAGGGACTTTTCATCACTCCAGATGCAATGACCATGAGTGGCTAGGCTGTATGAACGGGACTTCTTGGTATGGAATGGGTGGCAGCTGTCTGAGTGGAGGTATTGTCGGTGGTTGGTAGTTTGACATGGATGGAGGTACTGATGTAGTCATCTTTGAGGTGGAGGTCAACATCAAAGAAGGTGGCTTGCTGGGTTGATGAGGATCAGGTGGAGAGAATGGAGGGGAAGTTGTTAAGGTTCTGGAGGATGTGGATAGGATCACAAAGAGGTCCTCAGTGAATCCGAACCAGGTGAGAGGTTTGGATTCTGGGTAGTTAGAAAGGATTCCTTTAGATGGTCCATGAATAGGTTGGCATAGGTTGGTGCCCTGTGGGAGCCCATTGGCATATCCTAGGTTTGTTTGTGGCTGATGCCTTGAAGGCCACAAACCTTGTATACAGCAATGGTTCCCGCATGGCACCATCCTATGCTGACCCATTCATGGGCCTCTGAAGACATCAAATACAAACAAATCCAGAGTACAGCAACAGCTATCTCCCAAAGTCCCACTATCCAACCACAGAGGAACATTCCCCTTGTGACTCAGTACCGGCCAGGACTGGAGCAACTGAATCACATTCTACACCAGGGTTTCAACTACCTCTTGTCGTGCTCTGAAATGAGGAATGTTCTATCCACTGTCCTTCCCACATCTCCCACAGTGGTATTCCAATGCGCACCAAACCTACACAATATCCTCGTCCATCCTTACACAATCTCTTGCTCACAACCCCTTGCCTCGCATGTCATATCCCTGTAATAGATCTAGGTGTAAGATTTGTCCCATACATCCATCCTTCCTTCCTCCTCCTCCACCTCCACCTCCACTATCACCACCACCACCACATGCTTCAGTCCAGTCACAAGCATCACATATCCCAAAAAAGGTGTGGCTACCTCTGAAGCCAGCTGTGATCTACAAGGTAAGCTGCAAACACTGTGTTGCGTTCTATCTGGGTATGGCAACCAACAAGCTGTCTGTCCACATGAATGGTCACTGATGAACTGTGGCCAAAAACCGGCCGGACCACCCAACTGCTGAGCACGGTGCCCAACACGATGTTCTTCGTTTCAGTGACTGCTTCACAGCCTTTCCCATCTGGACCCTTCCCACCAACATTAGATTCTCTGAATTGTGTGTGTGTGTGTGTGTGAACTCTCCTTACAATATACCCTGCAGTCTCGTAACCCTCCTGGCCTCAAACTTCACTTAATAATTGCCCTTTTTCCCGCCTATCCCCTCCCTTCCCTGTTCGCATTCCAATGCATCCATAGTCTTTTTACTTCTCTCCTTTTTCACTGACCCCCTGCCTAACTTCCTGATTACACCTAGCTGGCCTACTCTATCTCCACCTTGTCCCTGTACAGTCTCACAAGCAGCACTTTAGCATACCTCACATCTACCCTGCTATCCCTCCCCTTCCCTCTCCAGCCTCCTATTTACCTCCACTACCCAGATTGCTTATCTCATCATGTGTCACTGCTTGCAGTCTGGCCTCGGCAGCCAGAGACTGTGGTCATATGTGTGCGAGCTGCGCTGGTGTGTGTGTTGTCTAATTCCAATGAAGGTTTGTTTGGTCAAAAGCTTACTTGACAGTCCTTTTGTTATGCCTTTCTGTGGTTCCTGTAGGGTGAGTAACAATCTATCATTTTCATAATATTGTCAGGGGTTGTTGAGAGTTTCAGAGCCAGTATTAGGCAGTGATTGACTATAACAGGGGAAAGGAATATAATAGAAAAAGAATGGGTGGGTCTGAGAAGAAAATAGTGAAGGAAGTAGAGTATCAAATAGGTAAAAAAGTCAAGTCCTACTAGAAATCCTTGGGTAACACAGGAGACACTGAATTTAATTGATGAAAGTAGCAAATGAAGCACGCAAAAGGGAATACAAATGTCTAAAAAATAAGACTGATAGGAAATAGAAAGTGGTTAAGCAGGAATGGTTAGAGGACAAATGTAATGATTTAGAAGCATGTGTCATTGGGAGAAAGATGAATAATGCCTCCAGGAAAATTAAAGGGGCCTTTGGAGAAACGAGAATATCAAGACCTCATATGGAAAGCAAATACTACGCAAAGAAGGGAAAACTGAAAGGTGGAAGGAGGATATAGAAGGGCTACACCAGGGAAATACACTTTAAGACAATATTATTGCAAAAGAAGAGGACACAGATGAAGATGAGATAGGAAACACAATACTGTGAGAGGAATCTAACAGAGTGCTGATAGATCAAAGATGAAAGAAGGTCCCAGAGTAGAGAATATTCACTCAGAAGTATTGACACCCTCTGGGGTGCCAGCTACAACAACACTTTTCCACCTGGTATGCACACTGTATGATAGGTGAAACACCCTCAGACTTCAAGGAAAATGTAATAATTCCAAAGAAAGTGGAGCTGACAAGTGTGAATTTTACCATACAACCAGTTGAACAAATCATGTCTGCAGAGTACTAAGACAAATTCTTCACAGAAGAATGGAAAAACTGGTAGAAGCTTGAGGAAGTTCAAATTGCATTCCTGAGAAATGCAGAAACATGCGAGGCAATACTGGTCCTACAACTTACCTTGAAAGATAGGTCATTGAGAGGGAAACCTACAGTTATATAATTTATGGACTTAGAGAAAGCTTTTGATAGTGTCAACCAGAATACACACTTTTAAATTCTGAACATACCAGGAGTGAGATACAGGGAGCAAAAGGCTATTTACTACCTGTACAGAAACCAGATACCAGGTATAACAACTTCACTCTCAGCTCCATGTTACAAATAGTTAAATGACCTGATCAAGATCAAACCCAGTTCAAACCTAGTCATAGGATCCTTAATTCAGCTGATTTAGTGAACAAGTTAAAAGACATGCAAATCCCCCCGCCCCCTCTAGTACCAAGCTGATTTCTTTTGAAATTTCTTTTGATGTTAGCAACTTATTCAGTAATATACCTGTTCAGGAGAGTCTAAACATTCTCACAGACACGCTAATTAAATCAGAAGTTAACTGAGTTGTCACAGATGACATAAAGTTAGCTACAGAAACTTGTGTAACAAAAAATTATTTCCATTTCAGTGATGGGATACACAAATAGTTGTTGGATGGTCTAGCTATGGGATTCTCCCTCAGTCCAATCCTGGCTGAAATTTCATGGACACTTTGAAACACAGTTTTTTGAAAATAATCCACTCTCTTCCAAGATTGGATACTGTTTTAGGTATGTTGATGATGTGTCGTGCTTATGAATAAGTACTACCAGACAACTGCAATAATTCCTCAAGCAACTAAATTCTAACCACAACACTGTAAAATTCACAATGGGGTTTGGGAGTAACTGCATACATTGTTTAGATCTAACCTTAGACATCAGTAACCATACTCTTACTTTCAAGATTTATAGGAAACCTGCCACCACAGATGTAGTAATACTCAACACACAGTGACCCATAAACGTGCTACCTTTCACTCTATGATACATTGCCAAATATCCCTCCCCATGAGTGAAGACAACTTCCAAATGAAATTAAATGCCATCAAACAAATAGCATCAAACAATGACTATCCTCCTATCCTGATGACCACAGCAGTTAAGTCCCATAGTGCTCAGAGCCATTTTTGAGCCTCCTAGCTTAGTCGGCTCCACAATGCACAAAAAGCAGAAAAAAACAGGTGTACTCTCTTCTTTACCCAGTCCTTGACCCACCACCTCAAGAATACAATAAATGGTGCACAATTCAATGCTTAGGAAAAATCACATAGATGTTGCCAAAAAGCTTGAATACAGGAATGTAAAAACATCATTTTATGTGCACAATACTGTTGGACTCTTTTTGCCCAATGGTGAAGACAGCAGTCCAGCTTTGGGAAAGAGTGGAATATACAAAATTAGGTTAGTTTGGCAAGGCAATATGTACCTGCTTGAAGGAACACCATAGAAGTTGGAAATTTAGCAAAGGAGACTCCACTATTGCAGACCACCTGCTTACAGAAGGCCATAGTTACAAGGTAAAACAAAGGATACATCACAATCACAAAAGAAGGAAGATAAATTATCTTCAAATAATGGAAATTAATAAATACACGTCCATCAATCCAAGCTTAGTACTCAATGATCAGACACAGTTTCCTTCTAACTGCAGATACTACTAATAATTCCATCCAGGACACACTGTAAATTACCCCTCTTACTCACTCCTTTTTTCTCGTTGCTACAATTTCTCTCATTGTGTTAAAAAAATTACTTCGTATAATAACAACTGATCCACTCATCTGCTTAATATCACTATTATATCTTATCCACTCGCAAATTATGATTTCTTGAAGAAAAGATTATTTTGTTCAGCCACATCCGTCGAATATGTCAAGAAAGTTTGTTGTTCAGTTATGTTGTTCTATGTAAAACTGTTGTAAATTGTCTATAGTTCATTAGTTAGTGTGTCACGTATTTTATCTTAGTTAAATAATCTCACATTGCATTAACATTGAAATAATCCCACTTGCTTTATTCCTACATCTAACATTAATATTTTTGCTCTCTGGAAAGAGATACTATGTACAGGCAATAGTTTAACATCTTTGATTCAGCAAAATTTCACTGCACCACATACTTGTCTTCGTACCTGATGATGGCGTAACAGCCGAAAACTGGTTTGTGCAACAAATAATAAATACTGTAAATATTACAAATTACACCAGTGTTGTGTGTGTTTCATTCATAATGTATAAAATATTCTACCAAGAATCAACAGAACAGTCAATCAATGTAACATTATAGTTCTGCCAAAGACAGAGCAGAGGAGAGAGAGACAGCTAAGGACTTGGAAGAGCAGTTGAATGGAATGGACAGCATCTTAAAAAGAGAAAAAGAAATAATAATAAATCAGCAATAAAGCTGATAATTTATAAAATCAAACACCTACAAAATCAAGACAAGGATAATGCAAAGTAGTCTAATTAATAAGTGATGCTGAGAGAATTAGATGAGAAAACAAGGCACTTAAAGTAGTATATGAGTTTTGCTATTTGGGGAATAAAATAACGGATGAGACAGACTAAGAGAGGAAATAAAATGCATACTGGCAATGACAATAAAAGTATTTCTGAAGATAAGGGAATTGTTAACATTGGATATTTCAAAGTATTAGAAAGGGCTGTACCATGTCAAATCAACACATTCACCGAGCGAGGTGGCGCAGTGGTTAGCACACTGGACTCGTATTCGGGAGGACGACGGTTCAATCCCGTCTCCGGCCATCCTGATTTAGGTTTTCCGTGATTTCCCTACATCGCTTCAGGCAAATGCCGGGATGGTTCCTTTGAAAGGGCACGGCCGATTTCCTTCCCTAACCCGAGCTTGCGCTCCGTCTCTAATGACCTCGTTGTCGACGGGACGTTAAACACTAACCACCACCACCATCAACACATTCGTCTACCTCACCATTTTAGATTTGGCTAAACATTGATATACTCATAGTGGGAACTCAGACTAATAAAAATACCAAGATGGCCAGAAGACTCTGCGCTGAAATATTGTGGCAGGAAGTTACTGATATCCGGCAGTTCTCCCGTGTTTTTATGGAACAATCAGTATGCCGGGAAAGCTTTAAACATCACAAAAATACCAAATTTTAATGTTTTATCTCAAACCTTTTCTGAATTATGTCTACATAAAGTTTAAAACTTGCCAAAAAAAAAAGAAAAAGAAGCATGAACAAACTCTTTTTAAATCACTCCAGGAGCAGTACTAACTAAACTATTTCTAGTTAGGAAAAGTGTCGTTTTGCAGTTTTTTATTCCTCTTTCCAGTGATATACAACACAACACAGGTGCTAATTAAGATTTTTTTTTCAAAATACAAACTGAAATATTGATTTAATTTATTTCTAAGAAGTGCATAATTTTAAAATTTTCAAATATTTCTGTAAATAATTAGACTGTTGTAAATCACATGGCAAAATATAATTATTGGTTGATGATGGGTTCATTGTTAAAAAGATTATTCCTTATCTTGTTTTTCACTAACATACCCATTTTGAACAAACCTACCATTAACAAATAGGAATTTAGTTAAAATATACAGACAGGTAACTAAAAAAATCGTAAATATAAAAATATCGCCATCTTAAAACCAATCAGAATATTCGATAATTGATTTAAGCTGACCACTTATCTTAATTATATAATCTTAATTATATACAATTTAAACTAAAACAATTAATCGATAAAACAAAAAATACTAAACAAGGGACCTACACTTACAAATTTAAATAAGATATGAAAAAAGAATTGCTGTAATGGCTCTGGACCCACAACTATCAAATACAAAAGAATTACATACATGATGCTTGTTTTTGAATAATAGATATCTATATACACATAAATGTAGCACGACCGGTACTAATGATAATTTTTTAAACAGCTATCTATAAAATATAAATTAACACTAACCTCAGGGAAAATTAAGTTTTGAGTTGAAAGCAGTTGACCAAAAACTGACATCCACAGGACATCTGCATATGTATGACATGAGACTGATGTAGCTGGCCCACATTGATGAAAAAAAAAAATTATTTTCACTTCATCAAGTTCTTCCTTTTTTTTCTAAAATGTACCAAAGCCACCAGTTTTTGTCATACACAGTGGTATGCCTTGTAACTTCAATTTGTCCGATGTGGATGCTACCTCTCCTACCAAGTCTGCACATCGTCTGAAAAGTGCTTCACTAGTAATTATCAAACAATGCAAACTATAGGTAGGAACACCAACAATGTAGGAAAAGACAGATTGCTACTTACCATAAAAGAGACACATCAAGTTGCACACACACACAATTAAAAGACAATTATATAAAGCTTTTGACTGAAAAAAAAAACCACACACACACACACACACACACACACACACACACACACACACACAAATCGCCCAGCACAGCATCTCAGGGTGGGATGCAAGCAACACCCTGGAGGAGGTGTGGAAGTGGAAGGGATGATAGTGTAAAGTTTGAAGGGGGAGACAAATACTGTCGGGTGGAGAGTTCATTGATGATATCTTCACGACATCCATTCAGGCCCAAGACACCCTATCTTTGTTTCTTCACAACTTCAACACCTTCTCCCATCCGCTTCATGTGGTCCTCCACAACCCAGTGTGCCACTTTCCTAGATATTGACTTCCTCCTCTCTGGTGGCTCCAACTGCACCTCTGTTCACATTAAACCCACCAAACACCAACAGTATCTTCATTTTGACAGCTATCATCCCTTTCACACAAAGGAATCCCTCCCCTACAGCCTGGCCACCCACGGACTGCCTATCTGCAGTGACAAAAACTTCCTTGGTCAGTATGCCGAGGTTCTCACAAAGGCCTTCACAGACAGTCACTGTCCCCCCAACATAGTCCACATAAAGATCTCCAGAGCCATTTTCCCTCACACCTCCACAAACCAGCCACAAAGCAGTGCCCCCCTTAACCACTCAGCACCACCCCACACAGGAACAACTGAACCACATCCTTCACCAGGCATGTGTGCGTGAAGTGTGCTCTCTTCTTATGTGTTTTTAATTGCCTCTGTCTGAAACCTCACTAGCAATTTTGATGTAGTGTTGGGAATGAATGCATGAAACTGCTATGCCTCTTTGATTGTCGATGCTTCATCAAGCCACTTTTTTAAGAATATTTCTGAAGCCACATAATCTTTAGCGGAACAGGCAAGATCTATTTGTATTATGTTTGCTACTGCCCATTCAAACAGATCTTGTGTGGTTTGGACCTGGTTGTGGTATGGCCTTTGCAAACTTGCACAAACTGCGAGTCTCTTAACAGAACCCCCTACGCCATAACAAGGCCCTTCCCCACGTGCCGTGGCTGAAAAGTGCGGCTCAACTTTTACATGAAAGTTTTCCTCATGTACATAAAGTTTCAGAAAGTTTTTCTTATTTTTATATTGAGCATCAGAGCCATCTGAAAAACATTACTACTTTTGTGGAAGCTTTTGAAATTTATTTGTTACATACAAAATTAGCTTATTTTGAAAGGTGTAAACAATAGTTGTATTGCACTTGAGGCAATCAGAAACTACGACAAAGCTCCCATGTTCAATTCTTTCTGCTGTTAACAAGTAACAAACTAACAAAACGTATGTATAGTAATCTATTGGCTTATCCAGTGGTAACTCCAAGCTTCATCCTGTATAACTATACTATAATTTTCTGAAATATCTTTTAACAACAAATTTTGATTCATTATTTTCTTTTGTGGCGTTAAGGATTGCTCTTTGCTGCTTGGCAATGAAGACATGCCAAACTAAAAAGAACATCTTGCTATGGAATAAATCTATAAATTCCTTGGAAGTTTTCTGTACGATTTCCCAGTTATTGTAATCAACTGAGGCCCAATGGCAGAACTGAACTCATTCACAATTAAATTTTCATCCAAAAGTCTTGTAAAATTTTACATATTACATTTTCCCCTGGGCTATATTTGCAATTTACTATGTTGTTTAAGTTGGCATTTGTTACTGTACTGCATTTAGTTTGGCATTTTCTATCAGTAAGAGATGTGCACACACAAACTGTGTGTGTGCCATTCTGTCCAACTAATACACAATGTTTTAGCCGTAACTCAGCAAATTTGGAGGAAGCTATTTTTAAATTTGTAAGCTTCTTTAAGGTTACACAAATTAAGTATTTTTGATATTTTTGTTTTACTTTTATTTGGTCCAGTAATTGTCATACAATCTTTGATACGTGGCACTGACCAGCTTATTCCAACTTTTTCATAAAATAGATGTACAATTTTACAGTTTATATTGGTAAATATTCCCCTGGTTTTAGATCTGGACCATTTTTGTTCCAAAATTTTTTCGGATTCCCGAACAGTGTAATTAGCAGCATTAAATTCACTCATTGTCTTCCTGATACTCTACTTTTCAGGTAACCTTGTAAGAATCAAGTTTTTTTTTGCTCTGTTTGTATAATTTAAAAGTTAGTTTTGAGATTTTGGAGAACAGTTTCTCAATATCTATACCATTTTCTGAAGAAGAAATTTCAGCAGCAATAGAAAGTTTACATTTCACTGATGACGAGATATTTTTAACTTTTGCTTTGGCACAGTGCTTAGATTTTTTTTTTTTTTTTTCAGGACTAGCCCAGTTCTTAAAGTAAACAATATGGAGACTACAATGTGATGTTTATTGGCAATTTTTTCAAACGGACTAAGGTACAGATCTGTATGTCTCCCCACAACAAAACTTTTTGATCATCACATTTGTTGGCTTCACCAACTCACAACCAAATTGTCTTATTCCAATCTGCCCTATACCTCGAGCTAAGTTACAGATCAGTGTCACCAAGACCAGTCTGGAGAAAAAAAAGAGAGAGTACATGCACCAAAAGATTACATGACAGCAGCCATGAACATAAGTCACTGGCCAAACCCGATGACTCGTACTGAATATTCCTCTTGATCTGAAGAATCTTCAGCATCTTTACCAATGATTGGCTCTGTATTTTTACCTGAGTAATATCTTTCCCACATTCATCACAAATCAGGGTGCTATTAGGCATTCATGCTGTGATATTTCACTCTTTTTTTCTATCTCTAATGAAATAATTTGATTTCTTCAACGGATTACAGCACTGTACTCTTACAGCAATGCACTTTCTACAAGTTTAACACACTGATACAAAAATCACTAAGGCACTCCATCAATTAATAGTTTCACTTGTAAATGAACAATTAAAAATACTGCTTCACCACCTCACAGCGTAGATGCTCAGTCGCTGATATTGGAATATTGTTATATTCCATCCTGGATTTTCCATTGTTTGATTTGTTTTCTATTTCGTAATTGGAAATACGGAAGCGTCCGATCCCACTCATCTGCTTTGAAACATGACGTCACAAATATGGGGGAAACGACCATAACCACGATTCCAATATGACGCATATAAAGTCGGTACATACCCATTATGAGGACAAAAATACATCGAAAAACAAACGCACACACTTTTTACAAAAGACCTAATGACACTAACGGGAAAAGCACGGGAAATTTGGGTGTTTTTTTGGGGGGGAGGGGGGGGGGCGAACTAATTATAAACAAATATATTAAAAACAAAGAATCCAAGACTTACCAAGCGGGAAAGCGCCGGTAGATAGGCATAATAAGAAAAACACACAAACACACACACAAAATTTCGAGCTTATGCAACCGGCGGTTGCTTCGGCAGGAAAGAGGGAAGGAGAAGGAAAGATGAAAGGATGTGGGTTTTAAGGGAGAGGGTAAGGAGTCATTCCAATCCCGGGAGCGGAAAGACTTACCTTAGGGGAAGAAAAAGGATAGGTATATACTCGCATGCACATGCACACACACACACACACACACAATGAGTGTGTGTGTGGGGGGGGGGGCGCATATATATACCTATCCTTTTTTCCCCTAAGGTAATACTTTCTTCTCCCAGGATTGGAATGACTCCTTACCCTCTCCCTTAAAACCCACACCCTTTCATCTTTCCTTCTCCTTCCCTCTTTCCTGACGAAGCAACCGCCGGTTGCGAAAGCTCGAAATTTTGTGTGTGTGTTTTTTTATTGTGCCTATCTACCGGCGCTTTCCTGCTTGGTAAGTCTTGGAATCTTTGTTTTTAATATATTTTTCCCATGTGGAAGTTTCTTTCTATTTTATTTACATAAATATAAACAAATTTAGACGCCCACTTCCATACAAAACCACACAAAACGACAAAAAAAAACCGACATCACAAAACTCCACAAATACCGCTAAACACAATATCATCTGGAATTGGACACTTCCCTTGACCTACATAGCTCAACAGCAGCTCCCGATCCCATAAATTAGGATCAAACACTTCCCTTGGCCTATATAGCACAACAACATCTCCCGATACCAATATCAAAATACACAGCCACACATTGGGATCGAACACTTCCCCTGACCTGCGCACTGTTAATTTTCTCCATCATATACATTCCTGAACAAAAACAACAACCGATTAATTTTACTAGAATTACCACACGATGTACAGCGAACAACACTGAATTAACCTTTACACAAAATCATTAACTCACTGAAACGAAATTCACTACAAACACAGCTGACACTCGAACAATACTGGATAATGAGCAAAAGCAAACTGATCCCATTACACCACACAAACGAAAACCCTGAACATACCACCAGAGAGCACAACAAACAACAACACGATGACATCTACAAACACGCCACATTCACAAACCAAACTCCGCACCGTCATGATATCCCACACGAAAACACCCTTATGTTATGGGTCAAAGCCGACGTATGGGATCGGATGCTTCTGTCAACCCAACTATCCATAATTTGGGTTAGCTGAAACTCTTGTTAATCATGGCCCACCTGATGTTATTGACGTATTATTGAGATCTGATATCTTTCTCAATCTGTGTTGTAATTAACTGAAATTTTGATTCCCAAAGGCTTACCTGTTTCAGAGCTATTTATGTCAATAAGGTAGGACACATGATGGTACAAGGGCCCTAACCTTTCACCTTGCATCCCTTTAGCCATAACTGTAGGGTTCAATACAAAGTTCCACTAAAATATATTTGATAAAAAATTGTTCAATGTTTATGCTAATACAATGGTGCACTATAATGACTTAGAAACACTAATATTAAAGTTTAATTATCAACCACAGAAGGAAGAAATACAGAACACATCCACTCAGCAAAGACTCTTAGCCACTGAATCATTAGGCAAACAGTAAGTGCACTGCTGGAAGCAGGCTGTGCTTGCTTCTTCACAGTCTGCACGCACAGGCAGAAATCAACCTGCTCAGCCTGCATACACTAGCCTGATATGTAGAAATGGAATGTGCATTTTGATTAATCTGTTTGGACCAGAATTACCACATCAATACCTACACTTTTCTCTTTGTTAACCCTTAACTCACACAGTGACTTTTTTGTAACACGAACTACGAGGTGTGGTCTCTGAGACCCCTATCTTTAAACCAAGATTTAAGATGTGAATCATTTGAAAATTTAATTTGTTATATAAGATTTATAGTTACAACTATATAGCTGTTGTTTAAATACTCCTTGTTGACTTTATTGCACTAAATACAGCCAACAGTTTTTTTTTTTTTTTTCAAGCAAAAATCACATACTTTTGTGAATCTTTTTCAGTAGTACACAAAATGAACTGTTAGATAACTGAATTTTACCTTCTGAAAAATTATGGTATCTGTAGAATGCAAATTTTCACACAAAACTAATTTCCTGGGATTAAACTTGCATACAAAAACAGAACTCGATAGCCAGAGAAAGACTGCAAAATTAATATTCAGTACTGAGATCTACATCTTTCTTTGACACCATTCAGAACACATTTAATTTTAACTAACACTTCATATATTGTTGGAGAAAGGTCCTCATCACTATTGTCCCGAAGTTCTTCCACTGAAAAGTCCCCATGTTCGCTAACACAACTGTGGTCACTGGCTATTGAAAAACCACTGTCTTCTTCGTCTACTTCTTGTTCTATCATTGACATCATTCTCCATCCATTGACTAAAAATTTCATCAAACTTGGAGTGTGTAAAACTGTCACATTCTTGATAACACAAACACATTTTGTACTGAACTGATGAAAGCAGGTGCGTAGTTCACAAGGTGTGGCCTAGGAGACCACATCACATGTCAACAACATATGTAAACAAAAATCAAATAAGGCAATAACACAACTGACAATAATAATTATTTGTAGGGTTGGTGATTAAAAAAAGGGTAGGTGATGTATAAAAACGTTCTGACGTGAACGACTTACGAGTGCGACTTGGAAAATTCTGGCGCTGTCTGAGAGACCACACCTCGAGAGCTAACGGATAAAGATAGTTTCGGTCAGACAGCGGCTATTGTTAAAAACAAGTCAGGAATAATTGTTTAACACGACTCCATCATCTTCTCATAATCATATTTGGCATGTGATTTACAGCAGCACTAAGTATTTATGAAAATATTTTGAAAACTTAAAATTATGTTTTTACAAGAAAAATTAAAATTTCAATTTGTATTTTGAAAAAACATTTGTTATTACAACTTATGGTGTAGTGTATATCACTGGAAAGAGCATAAACATGATGCAGATTTACACTTTACCCAGCTCTCCAGTTTAATCAGGACAGCTCCTAGAGCTGTTTAAATAGGTGTCCATTCACGCTGTTTGGGCCAGTTTTTGAAACTTTTACATAGCCATATTTCACAAACCATTTTCAGATAAAAAATTGAGATTTGGTATAGTGTGTAAGGTGAGGTACTGAATACAAAGGTAGAGTTAAGACATTTCTGGCATCACTTGACTGAAAGACACAAAAGATCGCGTTTAGTATTGCAGGAGACGTGTAGGGTGTGAAAGCTGTTGAAGGGGACTATGAGATGAATACAGTAAGCAGGTTCAAAGTTATTCCGAGAGGGAGAAAACTGCGTAGCATCGAGTAATGTGGAGAGATATATCAAACCAACCAACAGGCTGAAAGTAAGAACATGCTATACATTTAAATTTTAACAACAAACTTACTTCTGAAGCTACGAAGCCTAGCTTTCTAAACTTATCTATATACTCCTCTCTACTCTTTGTGCTGTTGTTTGTAACGTAGAAAATTTTTTTCCCGAGGTTCCTAAACGTGTTCAAAGCGATGTTAGCACCTGGTATAAGCTCAGACCCGAGCCACAGCACACCTGGAACACGAGACTGTGGTTATGAAGTCATCTTCATGCTGTATGGTATAGTGATTTGTCAAACGTGTTTAGATTTTACCATCACAGTCTGTCAAAACAGTATCAAATGAGTTAATAAAGCTTTTTATATCGTGTTTGCCCAAAGATGTCAAACATATTGTTTTCATTGTGCCCTTGGCCATGCAAACACAGCCAGTTGATGTCATGAAAACAATGAAATTCCGCGGAAAGAAATGACAACTGCTCAGTCATTTAACGCACATGTGGCCATAGTTTTGCGCAATACATGGATATATTTCTGACAACTTAATAATGTTTTAATATATTACCAATGCGCCAGTTTATAAATGACTACGCTATTTTACTTCCACAGAGAGGGTAGTAAAGTAGAAAAAAATAAACGTTCCGGAAATAACAATGTGAAACAAAATTAAAAGAGTCTGCGTGAGGAAAACACCGCCGTTCTCTCATTTTCTCATGTGACACAATTTCCGGAATTAAAAAGAAAAAAAAAGTCGAATTGCGGATACGGTATTTCGCCTGAAATGATTTTACTAGAGCGATCGAATATGGCGTCTGGAAATCAGCTGTTCCAGCTTCTAATTTAGTCAGCACAATTACTACTTCTATTTAATTACAGAGTAGAGGTAGACAACTCTGTTAAATATTTCCAATTGTCCTTCACCGCATAAAAAGTCACTGCATTCAAACTAGCCGGAAACTTCTACATGTAACCAAAAACCCAAGGATGTTTCAAAAACCGTGTTTACATGGGAGCGAAAATCGATTGTAGAAGTGAAAATCTAGCAGCTAAACAGCATTTGCAGAATAGGTTTTCGAAGTGTTTTCACCAGTAACGAAAGGCAGTTTTGGGAATCCCATGTAAACATACCGCAATGTTGTTCACCTATTTGCGCCACTTGCATTTCCTCCCACTCGCCGCGCCCTATCAATTGTGTGAAGAAACGTGCGCTTGTCTTTGCAGATAAAGTGAAGGGCGAATGTTTGTTGAAATAGGTACACCAAAATGAATCAGAAGACGCCTGTGTCAGTGTTACAAGAGCTAATGATGAGAAGAGGATACACTCCGCAATACGAACTAATTGTGGATGGTACAGGAACTCACGATCCAATATTTAAATACAAAGTTACAGCTGCGGATATTACTGCAATCGGTGATGGTAGAGCTAAGAAGGAAGCGAAACATGAAGCTGCAAGGAAGGCGTTGTTACGACTCAACCAACCAGATCCTGCTGTAAATGTTGCCGAGGTTGAATCACCGTACAAGGATAAAACTCAGGAAAATTCTGTTGGCTTGCTAATTGATTTGTGTGCTGGACATAACTTGCCGCCGCCTGAGTTTGATCTTCTTAAAGACGAAGGACCAGCTCACGCCAAGCAGTTTACCATGTCGTGTACCGTCTCGAAGAATCAAAAGATTGCAACAGGCCGAACGAAAAAGCAAGCCAAACAGCTCGCAGCTCAAAAGCTGTATCAAAAATTGAGGGAGTCGCTGGGAGATATTCCACCGGTTGAAGCAACCAATAGTAGTCGCCAAATCTCGGAAGAAGAGTTACAGAAAAAGTTAGATCTTCTCGGGAAATCGCCATTTGCCAGCAACTATTCTAGTAGCAATAAAAGTTACGGTTACAAGCTCCCAGAGGTAATACATTTGCTGAAGGAATTGCGCAGTGAGACTCTAGAAAAGCTTAGGAGTGGTAGAGTTGAAATTGACAGCAGTGCACTAACATTAACGGAAGCCATAGCAAAAGAACTGAACACAAAGCTGCAAACAACAACAACATTGAAATCCATACAGAAGAAGGGTGAAGAGGACAAACACCTTATAATTCTGAAAATGGAGCTGGATATTCCACTTGTTCAGTACGGAAAAGGACTTACAACAGAAGAAGCTACACAGAACGCTGCTGCAGCTCTGTTAAGGAATCTGCTCCTTCTGTCAGCAGGAAGGAGATCTGGGTGAACTGTTCTAATAAAAATAGCCATCTGCCCCTCCAATGATGTTTGTTCTCCGGCCAGTCACCTTTGTGCCTCTCTTTAACAAGAAAGTTGAATTAAGTATACTTATCTTCATCATTTATTTGTATCTAATTTCTTCTGTCTGTACCTTCAGTAAGAATATTGTAGGTCACCTATATCATTAGCTCACTTTACATGACTAATGTAAACAAATTTAAATGATGATTAACAATTCAACCTTATATAGGGGTGTATGTTGTTTACTGGCAAGGGCTCTTCACAGTAGTCAAAAATAGCTTCACAACATCAATAAGTAGATTATCATTTGCTACCAGATTTATCTAAAAGTTTCTGAATAAAATTTCAGCAATGGTATAGAAACTGTCTATAATAAACTTTTTTTTTAATGTCACCACTTACCTGTAGCATCAACTAATTGTTGAATTCTGGTCCAGTAAGTAATTATATTGGTTGTGTTTGTGTAAAGACAAGACATTACATGTATGTGGTTCTTTGTCAGCGTTAACAGATACTACAAATAAATGGACACAAACTGTAATTACTTGTGTCTGGTATATAGTTTATGTAGTTACAAGGTAATGAAATGTAGGCATTTATTTTAACACAATTCAGTATAATAGATGACACTTTTCCATTAGTTTGCCCACTGAAACTGTTTGTTTCATTTGTGTGATTTATTTCTTTGGAATTTAGTTTATTAGAAGATTTTAATGTCCGAGTGTGAGAGGGAAGTATCTGGTGGAGAACAGAGACCACACTATCCTGTATGGTGACAGAGTCAAGTTGAACATTTTTATGATGTGATGTAATGAAAAGAACAAGGACACCAATAGCAGTTTTGTAATTATGTTTGTGAGATTATGTAAATTAAAATGATCAGTATTATTTATATTAGTGGATAGCAGGATTAATATTTTCTTTATTTGTTGAGGCACAGCCTTTTATGCAGGCTGAAAAAGTATGACCATTTAAATAATTTTTAGGTACAAAGAAAGTAAAAATGGGAACAGATGGCAGTTTCATATTTCAATCTACATAGTCAAATATACATTCATTTACCCCCCCAAGTTCGAGTCTCGGTCGGGCACACAGTTTTAATCTGCCAGGAAGTTTCATACATTCATTTAATCATCACGTTTCACAGCTACCACCAAGGAGAACCTTCAGGAAAGTGGAAATTGCAGAACATAATTTACATCTGTGCTCTGCGAACCACTGTGAGGGATGTGGCAGAAGGTACATCTCGCTGTACCAGTTATTAGGGTTTCTTCCTGTTCCATCTACATAAGGAGTGCAGGAAGAATGATTGATTGAATGCCTCTGTGCATGCAGTAACTATTCTGATCTTATCCTCACAATCCCCATGTGAGTGATACGTAAGGGGCTGTAGTATATTTCTACAGTTGCCATTTAAAGCCTGTTCTTGAAATGTTATTAGCGTCTATCGGGACAGTTTCTGTGTAACATCAAGAGTCTGCCAGTCCAGATCCAACAGTACCTCTGTAACACAGAGTCATGAATCAAACAAACCTGTGATCATTTGTGTTGCCCTTCTCTGTATACATTCAATATCCCCTGTTAGTCCCATTTCATACAGGTCTCACACATTTGAGCAGTAATCTAGAATTGGTTGCACAGGTGATTTGTAAGCAATCTTCTTTGTAGACTGAATTCACTTCCCCAGTATTCCATCAATAAACTGGGGCGTACCCCCCCTCTTTATGTACAACTGAATCTGTGATCATTTCACTTCATATCCCTGCCAAGTGTTATAGCAAGGTATTGGTAAGAGGTAGCTGATTCCAACAGTGACTCATTGATATTATAATCATAGGATGCTACATTTTTTTTTTTTTTTTTTTTTTTCCCCCATTTTGTGAAATGCACAATTCTACATTTCTGAAAATTTAAACCAAGTTGCCAATCTTTGTACCACTTCGAAATCTTATCAACTGATTGAATATTTATGCAAGTTTTTCATGACAGTGCTTCATTATAGATAACTGCATCATTTGCAAAAACTCTGAGGTTACCATTAACATTATCCGCCAGGTCATTAACATACAACATGGTCAGGAAGAGCCCCAAAACACTTCCCTTTGGCACACCCGGAGTTACTTCTACATCAACAACAGCTTCCATCCAAGGTAATATGCTGTGTCCTCCGTACTAAAAGGCGCTCAATCCAATCACAAATTTCACCTGACACTGCATATGATTGAAGTTTTGACAGTAAATATAGGAATGGTACTGAGTCAAACATTGTACGGAAATTAAAAAAATACTGCATCTACCTGACCGCTTCGATCCAAAGCTTTCAGTATGTTATGTGAGAGAGGTGTGAGTTGGATTTCACATGATCAATGTTTTCTGAATCCATGCTGGTTGACAAGGACGACATCATTCTTTTCAAGAAACCTCATTATATTTTAGCTCAGAATATGTACTGAGATTCTACAGCAAATTGTTATCAAGGACATTTTACTGTAGTTTTGTGCTTCTAGACAGCTGTGACCTGTGCTTTTTGCAAAGAACTGGGCATGGTTTTTTGTTTGAGAGATCTACAATAGATTATAGTTAGAAGAGGGGCCAACTCAGCCAAAAATTCCATGTAGAATCTGATAAGGTTTCCATTTGTACACTGTACTAGCAATAACTGTGGTGTGCTATTTATATTCATAGCAACAAAATATGCCCTTGTAAATTACAAGGAAACCTGAAAACCTGCTGGTTCCTCAGTCATATTAAATAGCTTAATTTCTGTCATATTGGAAGGTTAATACTTACTTGATTACACTATCACTTTCAAAGGAGATAGTTACCTACATCCGTAAATATAACATCCTATTTACGGTATAGGACTACATACCGAGCAGCTATACATTGAACACTGCTACTTGCCATGTAGCTAACAGATCATTTCAATTCTTGAATCTAGATATTCAGATAATGCATAAGAGTGGCTAATGAGGTATCTTTTTAATTTACTTTTGCATTGGTTGGGATTCCAAATTTATTTCTTTTTGTTAGATGGGAGTTTGTCTGATACCTTTCTGCCAGAGTAAATAACTCAACTCAGGAGCATAAGCAACGAGGCAGTTTACATGTAAATAATTTTTGCTTTGGTGTATTATGGTTGTGCAGATCACAGTTAATCTGAAACTGATTTTTTTATTATTAGCAACAAAAACCATTAGATAGTAAATGTTCTGCAAAGTGAATGGAAGAATTCCGAGGTCCATATGAAGCCTGTATAAGACATCAGGTTACCTTCTTTACACAATATTTTGATAAAGAGGGATGTTCAGTACTACTATTTGGCTTTGACAAGTTACTTAGGAAACATGCGACAAACATTGTAAACGTCCTGGCTGTTACAAGGTCAGCTTCACCAACTAACAACCAAACTGTGAAAACATGCACAGAAAGATATCACAGCAGCCATAAATGTTATGTCACTAATCAAAGCTGACAATTAGTCTTGAATATTCTGCTTTACTTCAGTATTCTTACTGCTTGCTTTTACTGAATAAATACTTTTTGTGCACTGCCCTTCAAAAAATAATTCCACAGATGGGAGGGTATGATAATATTCAGAATAAGCTAACAATCTTTTCTTTAGGTCAGTGCAAGGGGAGATGATACTTCCACGGACAAAACACACTCAACAGAACCATTAATTAGCTTATGTATGTGTTGTCCCCTTCTCAACTTTTACCTTCTTTGACCTGTGTTTCATTTGATGTGTGAATGTTGGTGTCTACTGCTGCTAGTATGCCATTCTGCATGTTTAAAATTATGTGACATCTTTGCCAGCTTTAGACAACTGCTGATCACCACTTACAGGCCTCTTTAGCTACCACCTGATCTGTCTGGTAAGGTAGAGTTTGGACCCAGGATTAGTATGCATGCGTCATTAGCAAACATGATAAAACATGTGTGACTACCTTGCAGACATGTTGGCTTTTATTGTTTTGCAACTAAGGAGGGTTTTTTTCCCCCACCTGTTCTTGTTCCCCGTGATCACCAAATATAGTGGTAGTCAGTCTTCAACAAAGTCAGAATTAAGTTATTGGAGAAGAAATTAGTCAAAATTAACATTTATTTGTGGCATAGCATCACTAAATTAAAGCACCATCAAACAGTTTATTTAGTTTCAAATCAAATTGAAATACTTATAAAGTTGGTTTTTAATAGACACTTTGTGTTACAAATGAAATTTGTCACTGCAGTGAGCAGGTATAAGTCAATCTTAAAAGTCAGTAAATCACCATCATTTTATGGTCATCAGTTATAATGACCTCTCACCTCAGTATTTAATATTTTAAATAGTTATTTACATAGTACATACACTGGTTCACAGAACAAAAATACTTCATATAAAGTGAACATTTGACACACACCCACACACACACACCTCTTCTCTGATAGCGGTATGTAGCTGTTTCTTTTGATCAAAAGTTTATTGTGAAAGAGGTTTACAATCGAATAAACACAATTTACACAAATCGGTCTTTGGTGTACCTGTATCGTCCACTCTGCTCCACTTCCACCTACTGCAATGATGCAATTTTCGTCCCTGAAGAAGTAACATATATGTTTCAAAAGCTAGGATTATCATTTTCTATTCAGTTTTATGGGCAGCTTATAATTTTGCATAGTGATGATAAGTACAGGCTAGCCATCCTATATTCTAGTAATTATGCAGCTATGAGTATGTACTAGAAAAACCTGGGTGGAACACAATGGAATGAGTAAAGGTAACATCACACCATATAATTGAGTAGTTTACAGGCACATAAAAAATACTGGCCCTGTTTATGTTCATCCATTTTCTGGTGCGTATTGGTACAACAGGTGCTATGTTTATGTGCAGTAATGATAATACCTTTAGCTGTATGTATTAGTCTGTATTTATTTATGACCAGTTTGTGTACATTTCGCCAGTTTCAGGTACCTAGGTACAGCAACCATATCATTCATCATAGTATACAAAAAGTGAAATCATAATGTCTATATTGTCTTGTTCTTAATGATTAAAGTATGTGTGTGTGTGTGTGAGAGAGAGAGACAGAGAGAGAGAGAGAGACCAATTGTTAGATATCACCTACAGAAAGTGTCTCCACTGTAACAAATTTGTAATAATTGCTGTACTGCAGGTGTAAAGGGTTGCTGAGAACTGTGTCCTCCTTGTGTCAATCACATAAAACTTGTCAAATGCTGTAGTGTAAATATAAGCTAACATATACAGCTGAAGTTGTTATAATTACTGAACATATTAAACCAAGTTGTTAACTGATGTTCTCCCTCAGAGTTCAAATAATAATAATAACAATAACAATAACAATAATATACCCACATGTAGCTATGTTGCCCCAGGACTGCCCCCCACCCCCACCCCCTCTCCCTCAAAAATATGATGCGTTGGTGGATTTTGCACACACAAGTCACTAGTTGTCCTCTTCGTTTTTGTGACACCAATAGTGAATGTTTGAAAGACAAAAATTAACCCACCCTGTCTCGTGAATAGGATAGTGTCCATGTGGCAATAGAATATTACTCATTTCAAAACACATGAAGGAACTTAAATTCATGGAAAAGAGAAGTTTACTGTGATTAAGTTTGCTGAGAATAATATTGCTGACATACCTGTGCTAAAGAATACATCCTGTGTTACAAGGAAGTACCTAGGAGGACACAGTAAAGGGCAGATAGCTTGTTTGTAAATGACACTATTCTTCTGTCAGTCTGTCTGGTTAATGACCTTCGAACAGTTGCTGCTTTTCTATTTTTTTGATATAAAGTGCTACAAACAAGAGCACTCTGAAAACATGGCATTTCATAAACATCTGTGCTGTGGCTTGGTAGCTCGTTGGGTAAGTGCTAGACTACAAACCTAAAAATTTCTAAAAATTTGACATTGAGTCTCCATATTTTCCTCAGAGATTTTCTTTCGCCTCTGGCAATGGTTTGTGTTTGTAATCATGAGAGAACTGCTAAATTACAATTACATACATTTATACATATTCTATGAACCACTATGGAACACATGGCTGAGGGTACTAAGCATTCCACGACACGTTATGGCTTCATCTCATTCCATTCATGTATGAAGAGTGAGAAAAATGTCTGCTTAAATATCTCCCTTAAGCGCAATCACCCTAACCACAAAGAACACCCACATACCATAACACCACCTTTGTTTTACTTCACTGGTTGATACTAAACATGATGGCAGATTAGTTATCCAGGCCTTTACCAAATCGAAATCCTTCCACCAGATTCCCACAGGGTATTGTGTTATTCATCATTTGAAATCTCCTGTTTCCATTCATTCACTCTTCAGTGTGTCACATAGCAGTGGCTGCAGAAATGTGTGGCTTCTGAGGAGGTGCTTCGTCCTTGCATCCCATTCTTTTTCAACTCTTTATGTACAGTCATTATGCTAGCTGGACTGCTGGTAGCACTCTAGTAATACCTTCTACTGTTTTGATGAGATTTATTACAAACATGCTCTGTAATGCACCATGGTCACTGTTTCTCAGTATATGAATTCTGCCTGGTCTTGTAGTAAATGCGGTTTTTCCTTTGCACTACCACTTCACAATCAAATCACCAACAGTTGATTTAGGCAGGTTTATAACGATAGAAATGACCCTGATTATTTGTTATTCAAATGAATCCCAGTGACTAGTCCATATTCAAAGTCACTGAGCTCTCCTGACCAAACCATTCTGCTGTTAGCACTTCTGCCCTGACAACACAATACTTACCACCACCTTTTTTATTGGCAGATTCACCTCTCATGACATCTAGTGTCAATTCCAAATCACACAGCAATGTCTAGATACTTTTGATCAGATAGTATATATTCCTTGAGGCTTCACTTAATACTTTTTACTTAATATTTGTTGTTGTAACTTTGTAAGTAGCCTTTCGCTTGATAAGAGATGCTGTTCTTCAAGTGACAGACAGTTCCTTTTTTTTCAGCATTTCCATTATGCTATCTTGTGAGTCAAACAGACCTTGACCATTTGTGCCACTGTTTTCGTACACATTCAATATCCCCTTTTCTCCTGTTTGTCTCACATACACACATCAAAAAAAGTTTTGCAGTCGCCCCGATTCCCAGAACTCCTGAAGACAGATGTTGATTGTGGATATTGTATCACAAACACACTCCGTTTGACTGTTCAGAGATGTCGCCAAACTTGCCCAAAGATGTAAACAACCATGCATGAGCAGTGCCTATTAGATGGAGGGGGTCTGACAGCCAATCAGTTCCACTCATTCCACAAGGAAGGATGTACACCAGCCATGCCTTAACAGTCAATATCACAGTTTGATTGCATCTGCATTGTTACTTTGTGCCAGGAAGGACTCTCAACAACAGGCATCTTGGAATGATCCAAAGCCATGTTGTTCGGACATAGACGAGATAGAGAGAGACAGGATCTGTCGATGACACACCTCGCTCAGGCCTCCCAAGGGCTACTACTGCACTGGACGGTGACTACCTGCATATTATGGCTCGGATGAACCCTGACAGCAACGCCACCATGTTGGCTAATGCTTTTTGTGCAGTCACAGGACCTCATGTTACGACACAAACTGTGCGCAATAGGCTGCATGATGCACAACTTCACTCCTGGCGTCCAGGGCGAGATCCATTTTTGCAACCATGACACTGTGCAGTGCAGTACAGATGGGCCCAAC
This sequence comes from Schistocerca gregaria, assembly GCF_023897955.1. Lineage (NCBI taxonomy): Eukaryota > Metazoa > Arthropoda > Insecta > Orthoptera > Acrididae > Schistocerca > Schistocerca gregaria. The sequence goes on from NC_064922.1 coordinate 430,081,337, forward strand.
AACATGCCGAATGGACCGCTCAGGACTGGCATCATGTTCTCTTCTCATATTTCTTCAACCAGACAATCGTTGTAGACGTGTTTGGAGGCAACCCGATCAGGCTGAATGCCGTAGACACACTATCCATCATGTGCAGCAAGGTGGAGGTTCCCTGCTGTTTTGGCATGGCATTATCTGGGGCCGACGTTCGCCGCTGGTGGCTTTGGAAGGCACCATAATGGCTGTACAATATGTGAATGCAATCCTCCAACCGATAGTGCTATCATATAGGTAGCATATTGGCAAGGCATAAAAAATGACAATTTGCGCCGCCATCGAGCACATCTTGTGAATGACTTCCTTCAGGATAATGACATCGCTCAACTAGAGTGGCCAGCATGTTCTCCAGACATGAACCCTATCAAACATGCTTGGGATGGATTGAAAATTGGGGTTTATGGATGACGTGACCCATCCACCACTCTGAGGGATCTACGCCGAAGCGCTGTTGCGGAGTGGGACAATCTTGGCCAACAGTGCCTTGATGAACTTGTGGATAGTGTGCTATGACAAATACGGGCATGCATCAATGCAAGAGGATGTGCTACTTGGTATTAGAGGTACAGGTGTGTAGGTGTATACAGCAATCTGGACCACCACCTCTGAAGGTCTCGCTGTATGATGGTACAACATGCAATGTGTTGTTTTCATGAGCAATAAAAAGGGCAGAAATGTACAGCGATCTATGATTGTGTGGATCATTTGTCCAATACAAGTTTTTCACACATTCCAATTTTCTGTACAGGTTCCAGAACTTTTGGAACCAAGGTGATGTAAAACTTTTTTTTGTGTTTGTATATGAACAGTATTATACAGCAGAGTCCCGCTAATCTGAACTCCGGTAATCCGAACGTTCTGTTAATCCGAACATGAAAAATGTTAGTCTAAGTACGAAAAACTGTGCAGTAAAGGGCTGTACATACACAGTATTTTAATTTACACAGTAGAGTTAACATGTATTAGAAAAATTGGCAAGAAAATATTAGGTTTAAACAATGCATAACAACGAAAGAAAAGATGTCAAACTTACTAAAATACAGCGGACATTTTATCGCTGCTTTTTAGATGACAAAAACTCAGTCATTGTTTTTTGACGTAATGAGGAGAGTCTGTTATTGATGCCTAGTTGTGGCATCATCTCATAAACATCAAATCAGCAGGTGTAGCAGTGGGCTGTTGCTCCAAGTAATATAGCGCGAGGTGAAGGGCTCCTGCTGCATCACTGTGTGGTACCAGCTCTCCTTTGTCCCTTTCAAGTTCATTGCCACTTCCATCACAGCAGTCCACTTCTTCCTGGTCTTGAGTCACAGCAGCAACTAAATTAACGTCAGTAAGGCTCTCCACACAAGTCTCATCCGCTGCCATCCACTCATCTACGTCTCCTTCACATCCAGGGATTGTCTGTATCATTAGTAGTAGATTTTCCTCTTCATTTTCAACTAGGTTGTCCTGAAATTCAAGAGATGTCCACAGTTTTCTCCACCATTTTTTCAGAGTATTTTCTGAAATATTTTTTCATGCCTCAGCAGCCCAATAAACAACATCCTTCACATTGGTCTTTTTTATTTTGTCCACTAAAGGAATGGTATCATCTTGGATCAGCATTCTTAAAAATTGTTTTCTGTAAATCAATTTTAGTGTTTGCAGTAAGCTCTGGTCCATTGGCTGTAGAAGTGATGTAACATTTGGCGCCAAAAACTTCACCACAATTTCTCCATCACATAATTCCTCTGTGTTGGGGTGAGATGGCACTTTATCAACCAAGAGGATTGCACGGGGAGACAAATGATTTTCCTTAGAAAACCATCGAACAGAGGGAACAAACTGGCCATGAAACCATTCTTTGAACACCTTATCATCTGTCCATGCTTTTTTTCTGGTTGCGATAATATATGGACAGGGACTTCATGTTGCAGTTTTTAAAAGTTCTGGGCCTAGCAGATTTGCCAATCAGCATGAAAGGCAGCTTGTGATTACTAGCAGCATTGCTGCACACTAATAAAGTCACACAATCTTTGCACATTTTAAAACCAGGAGCCTGGTCTTCTGATTTTGATGCCAGGTTTTTTGTTGGCAATGCCCAAAAATTAAGGCCAGTCTCGACAGCGTTATAAATTTGTTGAGGAGAATACTTTCCCTCTCTTATCATTTTTTTCAAACTCACCCAAGTACTCCTTTGCTGCATCATGGTCAGAAGAAAGCTACTCTCCAGTAATTGTTAGCTGATGGATTCCATGATGTTTTATGACTCTGTCCAACCAACCCATACTCACACTAAGAGATTCATCACCATTCATTAACTTCTTCAGGTAAACGGCCTTCTCCTGAACCAGTGCTCCACTCCAAGGAGTTCCCCTTTCTCTTTCCTGTGTAAACCAAAGGAAAATAGCTTCATCTTCTTTATCGAACGGGACTGTTTCAAAGTGCCAAATTTTGAGTGTCTTTCCCGAAGATGTTGTACAGAACTGCTCAAGCTTCACTAGGTCCTTCTTCCAATCACAAATGGTTACATTACCAACACCCAGTTCCATTGCCAGTTTAGATACATTCTCACCATTGTCTATCCGCTTCAAAGCATTCAGTTTTTCTTTGAGAGTTAACATTGTATGTTTCCATTTACTCATGATGAAAGTACGTACACCACTACACGCGAACGAATACAATACAACTGTTAGGCATGCCAGCAATCGATAACTAACATAACCAAGCGCTGTGCGAGCCGACTGGCAGTGCACTGACCTCAGACACTACAGAGGTCTCAAGGGCAGTGAGGGAGAGTGAGCCATTGCTCCCATGATGTACCTACTTATCTGCTTGGTATACTTCATTCTAGAAACTCGTCACCATAATTCCGGCTAATCTGAACAAATCGGTAATCTGAACAAGGTCTGGTCCCAATTAGTTTGGATTAACGGGACAGTACAGTAACTGTTTTGTATGCAGCCTCATTTTTTGAGTGGCAGCTGTTTCTATTTCCTACTGTGAACCAATGTTTTGATACTTGCTTTACTTATGACAGTCTATGTGATCATTGTGTTTAATAACCCAACTGTCTTTTATAATGCAGGTTTTTGTATGAATTGTCTAATTCCAGTTGTGACATATTTTAATCACAGGAAACTACCATTCTGTTTTGTGAAGTGCCCAGGTTAAAAATTTTGTGCATTCAAAGGAAATTTCCAATCTTTGCCCCATTTTGAAATGCTACAAAGATTTAAGTAGATATCTATAAAGTTTTTTATTACTGATAGAACTTAGTTTCTAGTAACTGCACCACCTGCATAAAGTCTGAGGTTACTATCAATATTGTTTCCAAGGTTCTCCGGCATAGTATTGGCTCCCATGCCTTGCCCAGTTGGAAGGCCTAAGCCCCTGTTGATTAAATTACCTATCACTTGGATTTCAATCACTTCTTTGAAAATGGAGTTCCAAAATTTATTGGTGGTAGCCATGACTTTCATTTGCCAGTAATTCATTTTATACCTATATTCAGTGTAGTGTTCTGCTATTGCAGACTTGATGGGCTGCAGTAAGTGGGTGTGGTGATTGTGTTCTTTACATCGATCTTTGATTGTGTGGATCATTTGTTCAACATAAGTTTTTCACACATTCACACGAAATTTTATACAACCCTGCATTTTTGAGACTGAGGTAGTTTTACAATTTCCCTTCTAAAGCTCAGTTTTCGATGGTAGGTGGAAAATTAGTGTTTTCGCAGTAGTCTGCTAATTTTTGACAGTACATTGCTAGCAAACAGATGAAAGCAGTCTTCTTATTGTCTTGTGTTTTTGATCTCTTCGTCCTTCTTGGGGCTTCTACATTGCAAGGCCATCTGAATCTGTTCACTGCTGTACCAATTCTCATGGCAGACATATTCCAGGTGGCTCAGCTCTGCCTTTGTTTGTCAGAAATGGGGCATGCTTTCTGTTCTAGAGTGTTGACTATGCTGCTCTTCTGGAGGGATGGAGGCATGGACATATAAATCCATACACATTGGTTTGCAGTATACACTGTGGGCAAGCAAACTGTCAAGGATGTCGAGAAAATAAAGTTTGCCCTTTTTTTTTTTATTTCTATGGTAAAATGGATGTTTTCATGGATGAAATTCAGATGGTTCTAAGAAATTCTTTAGTTTTTTGGGCCATGTGAACAGATGACATACCAAAAGAAACACACAGGTGTTAGTTTGGTGGTTACCAGTGCTCTGTCCTCGAAGTACTACATGAACAAATTTGCTGCAATTGACAAGAGGGGGGCTATCCATGATTACACCAGCAGTCCATTCATAGTAATGTCCATTAAAAATAAAATAGGCCAGTGTCAGATCATTTCTACAAAGCTGTGTGAGCTTAAGGCTGAACTTCTTGTTAATTAGTTTTATGGAGTCTGCCAATGGGACTTAAATGAAAAGTGAGGTGACATCAGAGCTGTGTGATGTCAGACTCCTGCAGTCTTAGGTGATCACCTGAGTTTCATATGTGATGTGTACTCTTGCCAGCATGGTGGTCCAACAGATAACCCAGATACTTTGCCAGGGGATATATTGGTGCTCAAATTTTGCCCACTTGTGATCAAATGCCTCTTTTAGGGTCTTTGACAGGCCATACAGGTTATGTGGTACAGCAGTTCATTGGTGAAGTGCTTTGGCAATGATGTTACTGAGTGCCCTGTTCTTTAACAGAGAGGAGGTGCTTTGCTGCACTTTCTTGGGTGGATCTGCTGTTTTCCAGTGTGATGGCTAGTCCAGTATTTCTAACATTTTCTTCTCATAGTAATTACTTTGAAGGAGATGTGTGGCATTGCCCTTAGCAACTTGCAGCAGCAGCAGCAGATCAAACTAAGAAAGTGCAGAAAATCTCCTGCATTCTGTTAAAGAGCAGGGCATTCAATGATGACTTCACAAAATCACTTCACCAGTGCACTGCTGTAAACTGTACGGCCTGCCAAAGACCCACAAAGAAGGCATTCAATCATCAGCGAAAAACATTAGGGCATCAATATATCCCCTGGTGAAGCATCTAGCATATTTGTAGGGCCCCATGTTGGCAAGTGTACACATCACACTTGAAACTTGAGTGATTTCATTGGTCAGTTGAAGGAGCTAAGGTTGTGAGAGTCCAACATTATGGTTAGCTTTGATGTTGGCTAACTTTTCACTCAATCCCCCTCGGAAGATTCCATAAAACTACTCAATGAGAAGTTCAGCCTTGAACTGATACAGCTTTATAGGTATGTTCTGACACTGACTTATTTTATTTTCAATGGACAATGTGATGAGCAGCCAGATGATGTAGCCATGGGTAGCCCCCTCTTGCCAGGAGTATCAAATTTGTCCAGAGAGTACTTCAAGCACAGAGCACTGGGAACTGCCAAATTAAAACCTGTTAGTTTCTTTCCGTATGTCAACAGCACTCACCATATGGACCCAAAAAACAACAGAAACTCTTATAGAATGTCAGAGTTCCATTCCTGAAAACAAGCATTTTCCCATGGACATAGAAGAAGATGGCAAACTTCCTTTTCTCAATGCTCTAGTTCAGCGTAGGGCCGATGGTTTGCATGCCCATCGTGCATACCACAAGCCAATGCATACAGATTCGTGTCTCTGTGTCTCCAGTTGTCACCATTCCTCACAGAAGAACAGTGTGCTCAGCACTCAAGTACATTTTGAATGAACAATGTCTGATGGCAGAGCTACAATAGCTGCCATCCATCCTCTACAAGAATTGATACAGCAACCGACAGATTCAGATGTCCTGTGATGCAAGAGCCCCAAAAATGACACAGAGGCTGAAAACATGGAAGAAGACAATAGGAAGAACATTTTCATACCATTTTCTGGCAATGTATTGTCAAAAATTGGCAGACTACTTTAAAAACACCAAATGTCAGTTTTCTACCCACCAGCCAAAATACAAGCTTTATTAGGGACAGTGAAAGATAACACAGGTGTCAAAAGAAGTGGGGGTGTACCAAGTTCCATGTGAATGTAATAAAACATGTATGGCACAAATGATCCACACAATCAAAGATCAGTGTACAGAACATGAGCGGCACACCCATTTACTTCAGCACATCAAATCTGCAATAGCAGATCACTGCATTTAAAATTGACACAAAATCAATTACCAGCAAACAAAAGCCTTGGCTACCACAAATAAACATTGGGACACCCATTTTCAAAGAAGCAATTTAAATCCATGTGACTCATAATTTAACCAACAATGACATGGGCTTCAAATTGAGAAAGGCATGGGAGACAGGACTAAGCTTCATTGAGCAAGGCATGGGAGACAGGACTAAGCTCCATCAAAGCAGAATGTGACTGGATGTGAAATGCAACAGGGTCAGTAGGCAGAAGCCAACTGAGATTCTCCACCCCACCACCGCAGCTGCATGCCACCTGCTTTCCTCGCCAACAATGGGCAGCAAATGGGGCTGGTGAGACCCAGGCTCTGGATCAACAGGCATAAATACTGCCAGCATGCAGAAGACATATCATGCCACCAACACCATCTAATGACAACAAAACTCACCAAAATATTGGGACCTTCGACGATTGGATACGGCTGTATACCCAAGTACTGTGGAAGCAGCATGAATGCCAGGAAAGCTCAGATCACATACCACTACCTATATTGTGTGTCAGGTCATTCATATACAATATGGAGAGCAATATATTTCCCTGGGTCACAGCTGAAGATACTTCTACTTCTGTCCATGACTTTCCATCCAGGATAATATTCCTCACTCCGGCTGCAAAAGTTTGAAACACCCTGTGATCATACTCCTGTTACTACCTGTTGCTGTGGTACTGAGTAAAATACTGTTCAGAAGTTAGTAAATACTACATCTACTTGATTGCCTTGATACATGGTTTTCGTAATGTCATTTTAAAAAGAGAGTATGGTTTCACGTGAACAATTTTTCAGAATCCTGCCGCACAGTCTGAGGTGCTTTGCTACAGTTCGTGCGTCTCCCCCTGTCGGAGGTTCGAGTCCTCCCTTGGGCATGGATGTGTGTGTTGTCCTTAGTGTAATTTAGTTTAAGTTACATTAAGTAGTGTGCATGCCTAGCGACCAATGACCTCAGCAGTTTGGTCCCTTAGGAACTTACCATGAATTTCCAGTTTCAGAATCCTTGTGATTTCGTTGGAACTGGTCATTCTAAACTAGATACGTCGTTACACTTGAAGTCACAATGTGTTGTAAGATTTTGCAACAAATGGATGTCAGGGAGACTGGACAGTCATGTTGTTGATCATTTCTGCTATGATTCTTGTAGATGAATGTGACCTCCCCTCTTTTTCGAACCAATCGGCACAGTTTTTGGTTCAATGGATCTAACACAATCTAAATACAGAGTAATTCTTACTAATGTTTAAAAACTTCAAAGGCAACATCGACAGTACACTTGGGGTTGCAAATGTTGGGGAATATCCCAAAAGTGGATCACAAACGTTGAACATGTGACATGGCACCAGATGATGTATGTCACCATGCATGCATCAATCGAGTCAATCGGTTTGTTGCAGCTGATCATCCCATCCCAAGTCAAGTATTCATGTCAGTTGGGATCATATGCATGACTTTAGTGGATGGAGCTCAGGGTTCGAGTCTTGTGTCTGGCAGGCAGTATTTTTTCATTGCATTAGACAGCTGTGTGTTCAGAGTAAAGTAAGATTAATTATTTTATTTGCCGGTCTCGCTTTCTCCACTGGTTTACTGCAAAGTACAGTACAAAAAAAGCCTACCATAATTTGTCACAAGTAAATGAGTATAAGCTTCCGAACTGCATCATTACCAGTTCATGACCTACATTTTCTTTGCTAAATAGTGTCTGTAAACAAAAAAAAGGGACAAAAGGAAAGAAACACAAAATAAGAACATCATTTACTTGGTTATAGTGAGGACAATAGTTTTGTAACTTTTACATTTATAACAGATCACATTTATAAAACGTGTTCAAAATTTGCGCAGTTTGCTCGAATAGAAGTATCATCCTTTCACGCCCAAGTGCAATTGCTGCACATTTGGTGAGGTATGTTATTTGATGCCATCACATGTTCAATGTCTCATCTATTCTTGGGATATTGCCCAGCATTTTTGACCCCATATGTCTTACATTTAATTATTGTCTCAGCATCATCTATGTTGCTTCGAGGGATTTTAAATGTCTGTAACAAATTTTGGTTCTCTCAACTATCTGAATATTTATTCATGAAAAGAATCTTATAGTCACTCCAGGAATTCCCATTTAAGTTCACAGAACACCTCTATTACTTGCATTTTGATTGAATCTCCTGGTGACAAATCTAGCAGCAAGCTGCGAATTGCTTCAGCATCTTCTGGCCTTGTATGTATCCCTACACACCAACAGTGTTCAATAATGGGTACCACAAGTGTTCTGTACATATTCCCCTTTATAGATCTATCATTCCTAGAATTCTCCAAACACTGAAGTCAACCATTCACTTTCCATACAAGCAGTCTTCCATTTTATGTTGCTTAGCAGCATTATATCTAGATACTTAACATGTTGACTGCCAGGAGGCCACCGACAGTAGGCTCCACTTTGTTTAGTACAACATATCTTTGGATGGCACCTGAGGTATGTACCAGTTAACCTTGGTCACAGTTCTGGTTTCTTTCTGTTCTGCTTGCAGTGCATTTATTGCACTCCATTGCCATCAGCAAATACAATCATTGTCATCTTCACTGCTGTCACTATAGTTATGTGCACAAATGCATCATCTTTGTCACTTTTTTTTTTTTCGTTTCCAATACTGTGCTGTTCCACTGGCAGAGGGTCCATTGAAGCTAAAATCTTGTGTTTGTATTAAGTGATAAAGCAAATCCTCTGTTCACACCAGAAAATACTTTATAACAGATGTAGGGCAAGATACTGAACTCTGTTTCCTGGACACCGTCATCAACTCAGTCAAGAAATACAAACTAATGCACTGTATACTATACTAAGCAGAGTGGAGCATGTGGCTGCCACCAGACAAATGGCATCAGTCGTGTGGCTCTGCTGTGTCCACTGGCAGTCTCGTGGCAGTCAGTATGTTAACAGATATGACTATCACCATTGCGACAAAGAGCACACAACTAACATAGTATTAAAACATTATGGAATTGTTTCTCTCCACTTGTCACCAATAACTTATAGTCTTCCACATTTGGAGGAAGCTGCCACTCATCATGCCAACGAGGATTCCTAAGTCACCCCGTATCTGCTTACAGTCACTCAATGATCATACTATACTGTACAATACATTGTTATCACAGATTGTTGCTCACCCTATATGTCAGATTTTTGACCTATATATAGAGAAAAAGAGCCTTCCTGTTGCACTTTCCAGGGGCACTCTTGACAATTTCCTTGTCTCTGAAGGACACTCACCATCCAGAACAGTGAACTGGCGTGTGTGACATAAAAAGTCCAGCCATGGTCTTATCTGGAGCAAGGGTGCCTATTACTGTCCTCCGTTGCAGCAGTCAAACAATGGTATGTCTGTATGATCAGCTTGTGTGAGTGATTTTTTAAATGCAGAATTTAAAACTTTGGTTTTCCTTTTATAGTAATGTATTGCCACACTGGATTGCTCTATAAGTGAGTGAACAGGACCCTTTGTAACAGTGATTTTATGTAGGATCAGAATTTTCTATGTTTATTAGCAACATCTTTTGTAAACGTGTTGTACCCTATGCCCATCCATCTCTTTATAGACCGTGGAATTCTAACTTTTGCCTGTTGACATTTCTGCATTCTTTTTTGAATAATGAGTGAAAGAACCTCTAGTTTCTCAGCATTTTCCAAATTTTATTAATTAAACCATGATGGGTCTTTTCCAACCTTAATTCACTTAGTCAACATGTACGTATCCAGAGTGTGATTTAGAATCAGTTTAAACATTGCCCTTATTTGATCTATGTCCATTCACATTGGAATGACATTTGTATATTTGACGAAGTAGGATGCTAGCAACTGCTTGTTTGCTCTTTCCAAAATAAACACTGTTACAGCATTCTTGATAGCTGTATTAACTTTAGTAACCAATGTGTGAATGACAGCACAGTCACTAATCCCTCACTCTTATCAACAAGGTCAGGTCTGTTTGTAGCTACAAGGTCTAAAATATTTTCATTGTGCAAGGGCTGTGGAAGTAGTTACGCAATATGGTTTTCAGAGAAAGCATTCAGAACAACTACTTAGCAAGACTGACTCTACCACCTGCAACATCTACTGACATCTCAGTATATACTCCATAGGTTAAAAGTCACTTCCAACTAATATTACATCAGGGTAATTCCACACCACTGAGCATAGACTTCCTTTGAATTTTCCATAACTGCTACAGCAGCATTGAGTGGCCACTATTATCCTCTAACTTTTAGTTCACCTATGCTGGTTACTATCATCCACATAACTTAGCTGTCACACCCAATTCCAGCTTTAGTAGACATCTTCTCAATTGCAGTCCTACGATGTCTAACCTGTCTTTTCAATACACACTCCATGTGTCATTAAATGTTTTGGAGCTTTCTACTTCGGGATTAATCCAACTCTCACTTCTGAGTGTAATTTGAAAGTGACAACTTTTCATGAGAAACTAAAATCTTGAACTTTGGCAATGTACTATTAAAATTTTTACATTCAAAGTGCGTCTAGCATGTGTGAACCTGAATTTCACCCTGCCGACTGGCAAGCACCCAGAGAACCTAAAACAATGCCTATCCTAAAAAAAATACATATGCAGTCCCCAAGTACTCTGCTTCTCAAAGTGTGCCCCGACCGGGACTTGAACCCGGGATCTCCTGCTTACGTGGCAGACACACTATCCATCTGAGCCACCGAGGACACAGATGTATAGCACTACTGCAGGGACTTATCCCTTGCACGCTTCCAGAGAGACCCACATTACCAACTGTCCACCACACACATTTTCAGCTGTCCCCATCGAGGTATATCAACAACACCTGTTGGTAGCTGAGGGTTTCAATTAATTATCATTTATTCTAGAGAAGCTGCACATTCATCAATGGTATCCATTCTTTCAAGAACAGTTACTATCTTCATACATATAATTAAAGGCTACCCAGCCATTGACCTTCGTCTGTGCGAATGCGCACAGGTTGCTCAAACTCTTATGGGAAGTCACTTTAGAGTGCGCGAGTAATGAGTGATGGGCAAATATCTATTAGGTACATTGTGTATGTAGATTGTGGACAGTTTGGAATGTGGGTCTCGCGGGAAGCGTGCAAGGAGTAAGTCCCTGCAGTTGCACTCTTCGTCTGTGTCTTGGTGGTCCAGATGGATAGAGCATCTGCCAAGTAAGCAGGAGATCCCCGGTTCAAGTCCCAGTCGGGGCACACATTTTCAGCTGTCCCCATCGAGATATATCAACAACAACTGTGAGCAGCTGAGTTTCAATTAATTATCATTTATCACATAACATGTTTAAAACTAAAGCCATCTCAGCTGCAAATTCTGTATATAATCTAAGACAGATTTCATTGAGTGCTGGACCCTAGTCAAATTTTAGCCATTTCTCAACTGCACTGTTGGAACATTTGAAAACCGAACTCACTAATTCTACTTTTCCTTGGCTACCCTCAATTTCAGTTCCTGTATCATCTTTGTGTCTGGATACAAAGACTTATGACAAGAATTTGTCTTGTGCAAAATCTTTCAACAAAATTTGCTATGGCAGTCACTGAATGCTTCAAACAGCATCTCTATAGTGCAATGTATTGATTTGCACCTATTACGCGGTAGTTGCAGTTTCTCTATTAATAATTGGTGAGGCAGTTTATAGTTTTCCTAGGTATTCCCTTACTGTATAGCAGCAGTGTTCAACCAAGTAATCCTTCAGTTGATTTGAACTTGTTTAAGTCTATTATTTTTGTGGATTTGGGTAATGCATTGTACAATTTGATGCCAGGGTGGAGTGTACATTTCTGTAATAGGGCTGTGTGTGTGTTGTGCATGTACATTTGTCCTGTGTGGTAGCTATGTACAGATTCATTAAGGGTGATGCTTGGACTGCAGGTGTTTAGTTTTTCTTTTACAGTAATTCTATTTTCAAGTATATAAATACATGGAAGTGATATTTTATTTTCCCAAAATAGTGGCATGCATGATGATCTTTGCTCTAAACTTTCTAATAACCTCTTTCTCTAATCTGATTTCCGACTAGCTCCACAATTTCCCCCAAAACACTAAAACATTTCAATAATGAATGCACATAAGCAAAATATATGGTCTTTAGATTATCATGTAATATACAGTTTCTTATTACTCATTACAAAATGTTTGCTCAGTTTTTTGCTCATATATTCCACATGTGTCCCATTTCACATTTTGTTGAATCCATATACCAAGAAATTTTGTATTAGCTGTTTTTTCAATTTTTTGTCCACTTATTTTTACAGGAGGATTTACTTTTGTCCTATTCTGGGTGGTGAAGTTGCAGTTCTTCCTTCAGATTTATAATCAAACTGTTTGCATCAAAGTACTATCTTTGTGACAGTCTTAACATCATTTTCAAAGTTTTGCTGCTTCATGTAATTAAGATGCTGATATCTGTAAATTGATACAGCTCACTGTTTTTATTGTTGGTACAACTGTTTCATGGTTCTGGTTTCAGTGTGGCATCCTTAAAGGAGTCACGTCTATCACTTATATTTATTTAGTAAATCTGCTTTATGAGAGTTTCCCAAGGAGTTTTCAGAGATAGCCTTTAGTAATTTTCACAAGGTGTCTTGGCAGGCAAACTGACTAAACCATATTAGCATAAGTATCCTAAATGATAACATGATTGGGGAACATATGTATCAACAAGTTTAGTTTTAATCTAGCCTACAGCTTCAATTTATACCTCTGTGGATGAGAGTTCCTTGCCTATGACATCCCATCTATTTCCCATTTGCCTCCAAGATGGATCAATGTGAGGAAAAGAGAACCACTCATGTCACACAGACATGTAACCTAAATAGTTTCTCAGCACTTTTTCTAGTAAGAATTAGACACATTCATAGACACCAAAACACATACCACCATTGCCACGGCAGCACTACTTTTGAAATACACCTAAATTTGCCACAAAAATCTTACTGCTGTCGATTTTAGACAGCTTTTTGTAGCTTCTACAACTTTTTGTGACTGCTGAACCTCCATTGTGACTGCTTGGACAGTTAACTTTATGGTAGGGAAAGGATTTCTTTGGGTTTTGACCCTAACACTGAGAGCCACAGCCATTATCAGAATGATATGGAAAAGTCATGTAACTAAGAAAAATTCTTGTGTAAAAAAAAAAAACACACACACACACACACACACACACACACACACACACAGTGCATGCCAGAACCATTAAGGGAGAACATAGCTCTAACACTGTAACAAGTCCAAGCTGTTGCAGCTTAGTTAATCACAGGACCTTGAGTCTGTTCACACTTTCCACCCCAACCAGAATTGCCTTAACAAAAAGAGTAAATTAGTATCTAAGATATTAAGAGTTACAATACATATCAAGTACAAAATTTTGAACACACTGCCACCCTACCTAGAAAATATGTAGCTATTCTTTTGTTTCAAGTTGTAACCTACAGACACTAATATTTTTAATGACAAGCAAGTTCTGCTTCACACATCATGGTGACATGCCAGTCAGTGCACATGGCAATTCCATCTCAACATAACTTGTTTGCTTATTGAGCTATTCTCGTGGAGCTTATTCCTTCAGAAAACTGGAATGGAGTAGCCTGCCTGTTCCCCAGACAAATACAAACATATATGGATTGATTATTGAAATGAGCCAATATTGGAGATCACAACAATCACAGTTTCCAGCTTATGCAGAATCACCACTGAAATTTGGGTTGATTTACACCATTCTGGCTTGATCTCACTGAAGGTATACTCAAAACTACATCCAAGTAAAGCAAGGGGATGTTCCATTGTGTACAGACATTGCTTAGGAATGCTGTGAAAAAATCCATGGGATTCTGTCATACAAATATTTGTTTTGAAATTTGGTTATCTCTATGCAATTTATATTAATTACAAAATAAAGGTGTGAAACTTGTGAATCCAAGCAGCAATAACATTCACTAATGATCCACTCTACATAAGAACCCAAAATCATATTTACCTGTCAAATGTGAACTGTGATGAAGCTTTGATTTTTAGTAGCAATTATCAGTTTTAGCCTGTACAGCAGAACAATCCTAGCAAACCACCGGTAACATACATATTGTAGGGGCAGGGAGAGGACCAAGCAAGCCTGTCTGCACAAGAAAACAAATCACATACCTACACTGCTAACAAAAAATACATCCATACTACATTTAATGGAGTATCAAAGTAAGACTGGCCAACAAATACCCTGTTCTAATTAAAACTCACATGCACACACAGTGGGACTGAAAGTATGTTTTGTCTGACATTCTTCCAAGATGCACAATAAATTACACTATAATTTTTGATGCAGCAGTTTGAACTTAGTAAATATTGACAATGAACAAGCCTCCTGCAACTGAAACAGTGCATGTAACCTGTAGTCCTCACATTTCACAAATTATCTACACTTGCAAATGATTTTCTTGCAGATATAATAAGTATGACACCCAGTTTGTCTTGCAGTCTAATGGACTGCTTTCCAGGTGGGAAGGTGTGGTGGTCCCCAGCACAAATCTGCCTGGTGAATGAGTGTCTAGGTCTGGTGTGCCTGCCAGCCTATCGATGGTTTAAGGCAGTTTTCCATCTGCCTCTGTGAATGCGGGCTGGTTCTCCTTATTCTGCCTCAGTTACACTGTGTCGGTGATTGCTGTGCAAACACTTTCACCACATACACAACAATTACTCTACCCTGCAAACATTGGGGTTAGACTCGCCAGGTGCAAGACATTCCCAGGAGGGAGGTCCACTGGGGGCCAAACCACACAATAAACCTGGGTTCCGTGTGTGGCAGCAGTGGGGTCAGTGGACTGCTGTAGCCTGTTTTGTACCAGTGCAGGCTAAGGCAGGGATGAAGTGTCTCAGTCATTTCTAGGTACCCAATTCCATACAAGTATGCAAGAAACATTTTCTGGTAAACAAACTGCTCATTGGTTTCCACAAATTACTGCAACCAGTCATGTTTTATTTTATTATTAAATTTTTATTTTCCATTACTTGTTTCAAATTGCTTAGTGATTCATCAGATGGTACATATTCATTGTATGTTTCCAGCATTGTTGGGGGTCATGTAGCTGTGGCAAAAAGTATAACCTAAAGAAGTAGCACAATGTTGCCACAAAATCTAACAAAACAAAAGGCAAAGGAAGCAGTAATTGGTGGAGACCATTATTCATCACCAATAGCAGTGTTACACATCCATAATGGATAAATTTATTCATATTTGTAAAAAGGTTTCTCAAACATGGGAAAAATACCACAACAAATATTTCAATGTTTTTATTTTAGGCATAAAAATGTATTTTACAAATCAGCCAAAGATCACTGAGGTGCTCCCCGTCCTCTTCCAAAACTGCCGCGCTGGAAATCAAAATTTGAGCATTAGAGTGAAGGACTGACTATCACAAAATTATTAGTGATAGCAATGAACTTAATATAATTTTACCCTTATATATTTTTCACGACATTCACACAAGCTCTTTGCAGTAAAGTGGGAATCATCAATGACCACAACGCCAACCAAACAAAGTTGGTGGAAGTCTGACTTTAAAATATTCTTTACAGCAACTAAGCTAAGCATTATATAAGAAATGCTAAAGAAAGTTATTTCAAACAAGTTGCAACACACTGACAACAACTGCACACTTTCCAAAATCCTGTTAAAAACTACATGAAATAGTTCAAGGGGGCTAAAACTAAGTAATCCTGCATTTTGTATACTATAATACTTAGAGTAACAATAACAATTTTTATCTTTATCAAAGAATGTGCCAAATTTCACAGCTGACAAATGCAGAAGGAATTTTTGATGAGGCTTTACCTTCTTACTGTTTGGACTTGTGAAATGAAAATTTGTAAACAAAATCTACCCCACAAACCACACTCCAGCCAAAGCTGAACACACCATCAGTACAAAGATGGAAGCACTTAATTGTTACATTAAGATTGTTGTAAACTTCTTAACTGCTGTTGCTAAAATGCCTTAGGCCAGTATTACCCTATCAAATTTCCTTCCTCAAAGTTTCTTTGACAGAATTTGATAGTGTAGTAAGGCACTTTGTCAAAGTTAGGCCTCAGTCAAATTTTCTTTGATCAAATCTAGCACCTTACCTTACATTTGATCAAAAAGTGACCATCTGTTTACTGCACAGAGAAACTTAACTGCTTGGAGCACTAGCACTGATGCAGGTGCCTGACATCTATTGTTTCTCAACACTGCTAAGTTTTAATGATGCTTTTCATCTACAATGAAACTGATAGTATGTACAAGGAAGTTTAAGCACTAACTTGCAGCATTCCATATACAAAATAGAAAGTGGGAGCTATAAAAATTGCTGAAGGCCCTTAGCTGTGAATTATGGCCAGGATAATGAAAATCCACAACTGTTGTGGAAATAATATTTCTTATTAGCTATAGTACATACTAAACAGTTATTTGCCTTCAGATATTACTCCTTCACACATTTGAATGTTACATGGTGAACTAGAATAGCTTTCTCTTGTTGTAAGAAATCAAGAAGTGTCTTTTGCAGATGTAGCAACTTCTGAGGTGAGTCCTGCTTCGTAATATGAAAAGCCATTTTCTTGAGCACATACTGAAATGTACTATCATCCAGTGGCAATTTTCATACGACTTTACATTCTCTGCTTACAGCTCCAGTAATGGATTCTGTTTGATGCTTTTAGCCCCTCACTATAAAATCCACTGCTGCTCACAGGAATGTTTCCTCTTTCTTTTCTCTGCTTCTCTACCAAATACAATGCAGTTTATGTACATGCAACTGCAGAGCACTGTAATAAGTCTTCGTTAGCCATTCTGAAGGCACTATGACATCAAAGATCTTTCTTTAAGAATACTGGATGGTGTACCAGGTTTAGTCAATATTTAAACCAATTTACAAATGTCTATTCAAAATTTTGCTTGCATGCTGCCAATGTGTAAAAACTTGCAGAATTGAAACAAATTAACTTTACACAGTGTCTTTTAGATGACAAATAATACAGTTTGTCCTGCTGAAATTGGAGAAAGCAAGTGTAAACTTCGAAGTTTGCAACTCTGGTTACAATTTACGAACAAAAAATTAATACGACTTTTTTGTTATTCTGAAAACAGGAATTTTAAATATTCATAATTTACAAAATTATGTCAAATGAATATTCTTATTCACAAAATGTAACATATACTTACGAATTCAAGTTCTCCTGTCCCTGCACCAACATCAGCTTTCTTGTCTGGGCCTGCAGCAGCAGCACCTGGGGCCCGCCTGTACGCAGCACGGTCTTCAGCTGGCCGGGCAGCTTCAGAGCGAGGAGCACTCGGCCTCGGTCGAGCAGTTTCCTGCCGTGCTTGGCGTTTTAGAGTTGATGGAACAATCTGGAAATTTGAGAAAATTGGGAACTTGCTGCAAACAATTCTGCAACTAAAAATAATTTGACCAATGTTTTTATGGTAAGATTTACTGCCCCTCATACAGTGTTGAATCTTCCATAAGCTAACTAAAAGTCATCACTTGATGTCAGTAGCATCAATACTTTTACTGCACTGTATGGGCACATTAACAAAGATACAGCCAAAACTTACCACTCAACTTACCTACTCATGAGAAGTGTGTATAAAGTTCCTGATTTATTGTTCTTGACACTTGCAGACAGGATTAATTATTTAAACTGTACACAGACAAGAAAAGCTTAAAAATACATAACTATAGGAGGAAAACCCAATACTCCAAAGAGAAACCCTTAAGAAAATAACCTGGGACTGGTTGGGCAAGGGTCTCAGGCAACTGACTTAAGTTGAGCAAGACCCACCTGTTGTGAGATAGCAGCAGCAAAGCAGGGTGGATCTGGATGATCTAAGCTTAAGGTGTAGCTGGAGCCACAAATAGTCAAATTCAGGTTCATTCTGACAATTGAGCATTTAGTATTGCTCTGACACAGTAACTCCTAATTGCAAACACCCACCAACCCTCCTTTGGTGGTGAGAAGGCCCAATGGACAGCCCATCAAACACTGAACAGATCAAGCATGAACACAAGAAGGTGCACTATACTGTAAAAAAAAGGAGCAAAATAGAAATAGTGAACAGTCCAAGCTTGGCAAGTACTACACTGAGCATAGAGAAATGGTAAGGAGCATAGAGAAATGGTAAGGAGCATAGAGAAATGGTAAGGAGCATAGAGAAATGGTCACAGTGTTTGACGCAAAGCAGTTGAACGATGTTCAAAGCACTAATCTTTTTTGCTTTGACTGTATTCAAATTTGTGTCTTGCAACAGTGAGGTTAACCTACCCAACACTGCACTTTTGGACTGACTGTTCAGGTTCTATTTTGCCTTTTTTTTTACAGTTCAGTACATCTTTCCATTTTCATGCTTTATCTGTGTTCATTTTTTGAGGCTGTCCACTGGTCGCTTTTACCACTAAATCTGAGTGGGGTGTGATGGGGAGGTTCCCTTGTGAGCACTGTAACCATTGTGGGCATTAAACTTAACAGTAATGGGTTAACTAGTGAATTTTTATTCCATTTATTGCAAGCTCTTGGCTGATGGTAAGAGGCAAATTCTACAGATGTGAGAATTTGAGGGATACAAACTTTCTTCAAGTGTGAAGTCCCTCTGTGTGTGTACCACATATGTCACTTGGAACTGGCAACACTGCAGTTCCTCCCTATGCCACAACTGGCACCAACCAGTCAGTTGAGAATTGCACTATAACTGAAATAAGAACTTTACAAGTAGTGGAAAATTACCAGCCATAGGAACTGTGCCAATCACCAATGTTTGTTGCATTATGACCACTGAATAAGAACTGGAAAGTGCAACCAGGAAGGGATAGTTATGGGGAACTTTAAATCTGTACCTGTTATGGCATAAATTTACACTGACATTGCTGGTGCAATGCGAAACTCTCACAATCTTACAACTGCCTTATCTTGTGTACATCAACTGCACACTTCCCACCAATCAAACTGTTAGCAGACTGACAATACCATCAGTTTTAACAAGCAATGGATTAAAGTTGCACTTCTATATGCTACCCTTAATGTGCTATACTTACCTCAGCTGGGAGATGAAGATAACTTCTTAAATATGTTATGCCTTCATTTGTAAGGTACCAATAAAAATGTCTCCAAGCAAACTGCTGTGTTACATATCCTCTTGACTTCAATGACTGCAAAAAATGAAACAAAATTTGTAAGATATATTAATTGTCCTGCACTTTTTTTGAAACACTATCTAGCCACTTTATTTTCAAAGGGATGGGGCAGCAGTCACAGGATTGTATCTTCCTCAGGACATATCCTTAAGGGAAAACCATAATTTTCCATTCTACCATCCACATCAGAACTTAAAGTTACATGAAGATATCAATAACAAACATTTTATCTTACCTAAATGAATATGTCCTCAAAGAACCTTGGTTGTATTAACATTAAAAAGTAATCTACCAATTACTTTTGCACAAAAAACACTAAGTAAAATATAATAAACTGTCTAATAACTGCTAGTGCACAACTGCAACCAAATCAATATACACTATTTTTTTCACAGCTTTTTATTTGTCCCAATTGAGCACTTTGTAACCAGAGGTTAAAACATAAGAGCAATACCACAACAATAGCATCAAACAGCATTTTGTCTTAAGTATCTATGTCAAAACACAATGAAAGAACTACTAAAGAAACAGAAATACTGTGCAGTTCGTGGGTGTGTACTCAAATACCTGCTTGCCAATTACATAAAGTGAAATTACAAACACAGATACAACTGATATCTGTATGATATCAGATATATTTAAGGCTTTGTATGTCCATGATCTTATCAATTCTCAATTAGTTATCTTTGTTTCTGAAATATGAGGTGTCGTGTTCTGTATGTTCCCTGTTGGGCATGTGACAAGCCAGTTATGACAAAATACTGGCTAAATGTAGTTATGTCTTACACCATGGAAATAATGCTGGCAAAATGGGAAGAAGCTGGAAGATGAAGGGAAACATCTAAACAGACACAGAGGGAGGCAGACAATATTGCCGTAAGAAAAGTAGTTCAACATTGGCAGAAAAGTAAAAGCAACCAAAAAGGAAACAGTGAGCATGGCTAAGGAAAACTTAAATAGCAGCACAATGACAAAACAGGCATAAAATTTCTTCTTAAGCATTGGGAAATGCAATCTGCAGAGCTATAAAAAATATGAAAGCTACCCAATAAACATATTAAAAAAGCTGTAGTCAACGAAACTATGTCCATGATATTAGCAATTATCAATTCTGAGTGAAATACATAGCTAAATATTTATTTCAGTTATGTCAAATTACATGAGCTTAACCAAACTAATTTTGTGCAAAAAAAAAAACTCCATTTCTGTGAGGCCAGGGAATAACTAATATGTTCTAATGACTAATGATACAACCATAACCTACAATAAACAATTATTCTTTTATTAAACACAGTGTTTTATCATGAATCAACACCTGACAGGAGCAAGAAGCTGATTTGAGTTGTTGGGTTTTCTAGGTACAATATGTGTTAAGAAATTGTGCCTCTTAATGCTTCTCCAGAAAATGTAATCTGATTAATCAAAATCACATGTGTTTATTCATATAAATTAACTGCCTAGGAGAGTTAACATTACACATTTTCTAAACTTGTGGCATTTAAGTAGGCTAGATTTTTATAAGGAGAAATAAAATGAACGGTTCACATTTATCTTACACACTTTGCGTTATGTCTGCAGCAATATATCGTGTAATTTTTAATCAGTATCTCTGTAAATCTGAGGAAGATTTGAGAGTTCACAGTAAAATCTGTGATGCTACCAATCATTGTTGCATACATTGAACCTCTACCACATTTAATCTGCACTCTGTTGTTGGACAAATACTCACTGATATATATTTATGCAGGAGATGATAGAACTCTGGAGAGGCTAGCAGCATACTTAGATGTTTTCTGAAGAAATGTCAACACCCAATGTGATGTACTAAGGGAATGAAAGTGGGTATCTGATAGCTGCTGGCTCTACGCAATGAGAGAGCAGCAGGCAAATATGTTTCGAGGTTTGCATCCATGTGAGATCTGTTATATGTTGCCAGCCTGTGCAGTCTGGGGATTGCGTTTCAGCAATCACTGATGTGGGATTCTCAAGCAATCACAATTGTGTGTGTTGGTGGCAATATGGCTGACTTATGACTAATTTGCCTTATTAAGAGTGAAGTTCTTCATTCCACTTTGCTCATGGTGACAATCTATGGCTAAATTGCACTTAATTTGTTCGTGACTCTTCAGCTGTGTGCCACTGTTAGCAGTATGTTTCCATTGGTCATAGGCAATTGGGTGATAGTACACAGTAGCTAATGACTTACCAAATCTAACGTTTTGGTGGAATATATGACTTGTTTTTGGTACGGAGACAGACTTATTGATTTGGTTATTACATATGTAAGGTTGGTTACGGGTTCCCATTGTTTGTCATGTAATTCTTTAAATATGACATCTTGGGATACTATTTTGTATTCAAATGATCGAGCTGGCAAAGCCAACAAATGTTACTGCAGGAAAACTGGCTGCAGTGATGGACTGATTAGTAGTGTAGCCCAATGACTGTTTCAAAACTTCTCCAAGATGGCTATTTCAGAGACAATTGTTACACAGGAACCTATGATTACAGTTTAAATATTACAGAATACTTAGGTCTGTTCGACAGCATTCGGCACAGTATATTCCATTGCACCACCATATAAATTCATACTCAACATTATGACAGTGTTTACCAGATGCTACTGCTTCATGGGATTCAGTCTGGTCTCATTATGAATTTTTGATTCTTTATGCAAACCATAATCAACTGGAGCACACAATGGCAAAACGAACATTAAGTAAACTTGTCAAATTATTTGGTGATGATAAACCACCATGGTTAGTTGGTTTAAAAGAGGGGCCCCCTTCTTTTCATACAACAAACCCAAGTATGATGTTTGCCCGGACTTGGGAAGGTGATGTATGGCACCCAATGCTCAAAACATATCTTGACCAACACTCCTACTTCCATCGTTTGGTAAGTTAGCGAATGCAGGCATGGAGCCATTTAAAGAATGAGGTACTCCAGGGAAGGGTGCCACTTATGCTGCTGTAGAGCTCGCTGATGCTCTTTAACTGCTTCAGTGACTTCTGACGACCAGAGACTGCCTTTCACAGGAGACACCCTAAAGAGCGAGGCATGTTTTCTGCCACAGCAACAATGGTTAGTCACCTGCTCAAGCTTCACATCGATGTTACCATGTGGGGGAGATTCAACGATGACAGCAGAGGTGAAAGATTCCCAGTCTGCCTTGTTTAAAGCAGATCTGGGCAGGTGTCCGTGGGCTTGACACCAGGGCAGTACAGGAAGATGGGGATGTCGCCACCACCATACAGGTAGTCATGTGCTCCTCAGTGGATAGATGTGAAGTCCTGGGCTGCAAATTGATGAATCAATGATTGATTAAGTACCATGAGCCACACTGAAATGTGAGGCAGCCCCAATATTAAAGAGGCAGAGGTAAAACAGACAGTTAAGTTACGCCATCTCTGCCTTGGCCAGAAAGCAGTGCCACCCCACAAGGGGGTTATGGGCATTAAAATTTCCCAAAAGTAGGAAAGGTTCAAAAATGGCTCTGAGCACTATGGGCCTCAACTGCTGTGGTCATAAGTCCCCTAGAACTTAGAACTACTGAAACCTAACTAACCTAAGGACATCACACACATCCATGCCCAAGGCAGGATTCGAACCTGCGACCATAGCAGTCGCGTGGTTCCGGACTGAGCACCTAGAACTGCTAGACCACCGCAGCTGGAAGTAGGAAAGGTTTAGGGAGTTGAGATACTGCACCATCTGGAGGGTGATATATATTGCAGACAGTTATTTCTTGTCATTCTGACAGCCACAGCTTCAAGAGGGGTTTGAAGGGGCACAGCAATTCCACTGAAGGACGACATCTTACTGAGACTGGGAAGGCGCCAAACATTCAATGAAGCAGTTTACACCTCAGGGTCACCTGCTGCCACTGACTTTTTGTTTAGCAGTCTATATCCATTATGCCAGAGGGTTCGGCAAGATCTAGGTCCTCAGTGGACACCAGAATCTCCACCTCATCCACAGAGCTTGTAGGTAGCAGTGGTACAGGTGCTACCACAATTCCCTTGGTCTTGGGGACCTCCTTTTTGGATTTCTCTCAATGCTCCTTAGGTTTCCCTGGCTGGGAGGACTTAACTGATTCAGTCTCCAGGACTGAAGATGAGTGTGAAGCAATATGTGTGACCAGCTGCTTTTGGGCTCTTCAGCCACTGGCAGGTGTCATCTTTCCCACTAACACAAACCTGGGAAGGGAATGACACAAGGGACCCCCCTTCCTATCAAGAGGAGCTGAAGAAAACTTACATTTCCCTGGCTCAGAAGCAGAGACTGATATCCCTGAGGGTTGGAAGGGCTGAGGGGGTGGGGGTGCAGGGGGTGTTGCTCCGGAAGTAAGTGGTGCAGGAGCAACAGGGAGGGAACTGCCTCCCACCATCAAGGGGGCAGGTGTAGTCTTCTGGGTGTGAGAGGTGACAGGAATGCGAGGAACTGATGGGGTGATAACTGTTCTTGTAGCAGCAGAGTAAGAGGTGGCCATAACTATAAAATCTAGGCACTCAAATTTCCTCTTAACCTCAGTGTAGGTCAGTCGGTCCAGGGTCTTATATTCCATGATTTTCCTCTTTCCGTAAAATCATGCAGTTTGGCGAGCAAGGCAAATGATGCTCTCCACAGTTTACACAGGTGGGAGACACGGCACATTGAGTATTGGAATGTTATGGATGTCCACAATCTCTACATTTGACACTGGAAGTACAGCGGAAAGACATAAGGCTGCACTTCCGGGACTTAAAACACCACATTGAGGGAGGGATATATGGCTTGACATCACGGTAGACCATCACATTGACCTTCTCGGGCAATGTGTCACCTCGAAGGCCAAGATGAATTAACGGCGACATTATCCCTCGGACCTCATTAGACGCACCGGACAAAATGAACACCTAGCCGCTCTAATTTGGCACACAGCTTGTCGCCAGACTGCAAAATAAGGTCCCTGCGGAATATAATACCCTTGACCATATTTAAGCTCTTATGGGGCATGATGGTAACAAAAACATCCACAAATTGTCACAAGTGAGTAATGCCCATGACTGGGCAGAGGATGCTGTTTTTATTTAAGGCTGACCTGGAGCGCATTTTGGATAAGCCCTCCACCTCCCCAAAACTTGAAAGATTCCCCAGCAATTCTCACATAACAGTGCTAATAAGCTTCACTGCCATCCTTAGCCTGGTATTCCTCTCATTGTGTGGGCAGGGAGGTAACGATTTGGGGTCATATAGCTTAGCACTGAAGTTAGACTGCCCACTTAGAGAGTGCTGGTGGCAGACCACCAACATGAAATGATGTGCTACACTTCATGGCATGTCATTTGCCCTAATGCCACAAATTCTGACCAGGGGGCCTAACCATGGGTGCCACCCAGCCTCAGCAAGAGCGACATGGCAGGATGGCCATTGCCAGGAGTTGTGGTGCCCCAGGGAGATGGGTACTCCATGGCATACTTGGGGAGTTATGCAGTGCAGGCATCAGTAGAGCTATCAATGTGTATTCAGGGGCTACGACCAACAGGGTACATGGTGGCCCCACCACAATGAACTGGCTACCGTGTCAGTGTGAGGTGCTAAGAAGTCCATGGTCATCACTGGTGCAGAAAACGACACTACATGGTGCATGGTGAAAAATGCACCCAGGAAGGTGTCCTCATCCACGATATCTAAAATGAGCAGGCCTGAAATGCGATGACAAGAAAGTGGGCGAAAGATCTCTATGCACGATGGACACAATGCACCATGCAAGGCGCCCTTCCTCAATTGGCTCTGTCGTTGGAAAAGTTCAGAAAGATTGAGGTCAAACCAGACAGGGGGATGATCACATAAAGGCCTAAATGTGTGAGACACCTTTTACTCACCTCTTACAACAGGCAGGAATACATCACACCTATTCCAACCCCTGGGCATGAGGAGGAGGGGGGGGGGGGTGGCAGGCAGTGGCAACCATGGGAAGTTAATTTGAGGCAGTTATTTAAGTTACAAGTAATACAAATATAAAATGCACTGGCATTCTGATTTTGACCACAGTTGTTTGTGCCCTAAAACAAGAGGTCAATCCATATGAAGTGGTCTGAGGACAGTTGCTTGACCATTTTTAAATATTTTTATGTGTGATTGCCCTTTTTTAAATAATTTATCTTACACCTTTACTGGATGGAGGCTATTTTCATTTGTAGGCATGTAATGATTTTTCAGTCTGGATACATTAACAAAAATTTGAATACCTCTGCACTGGGTTAAGTTACAACATTGCTATTGACATGTTTTCAGAAAAGTGTGCTGTACAACATTGTATATTATACAAAATACTCAAATCAAAAATAACCAATTGAAATGACCTCCAAAGTTTGGTATCTAAAGTTTCAAAAATCAACTATTTATGCCCAAAATTAACAAATGGGGAGTGATTTATAGTATTTTTACCTATAGTTAGATACACACTACTAGCCTCATATAGAACAATAACAAATGTTTCCTTAATTTTTATGAATTTTTGAAATTTTCATTTTTCCAAAGTAATCTCAAGTGAGACTCAATACAAAATTTTTTACACAGTTAGTACACCTATATGATAGCAACATACAGTGAAAATTTCAACACTGATACCTGACTAAACAAATATATGAATTTTTGAAAATGAGGAAATAATTCTCATTACTGTACAACTTATCTTTTGGCTGTTGCTTATTTAAATGGTTTATTGTTTCACTGTAATAAAATTTAATTGTGACATTTTAGTGAACACTATCACCCAATACTCATCTAGTTTATTTCTAATAATGCAATGTTAAACAATATGAGCTTTTGTTTTTGTTCTATGGCAATAAAAATTCCCATTTACATTTAGGTTTATTGTCAATTAATAAGTACATTATTGCTGGGTAAAGTTAAAATTTTAAGTTTGCTCCCTGACTCATAGGCAAGAGAAAAGTTCATGTATTCAAGACTTATTTGGGTAAACTAACCCAAAAATTAGTGAAAGGAAAGGCATTCTTCCAGTTTTAGGAAAGAAAGTAGTAGGTGTAAGTGAAGAATGTGCCCAGGTTGCAAAAATAGCAAAAGAGTTGTTACAAATCGAGTTAAAGTAACAAAACAGAAGCAACTAGTGCTGTCACATTTAAATGAACTTAAGTAGCTTTCAAAAACTCCTATCTTCAATGCAAAATTGGAATGTCAAAATTTTGTGACCTGGATGCTCAGAGACACACTGTATGTGTGTTTACATTATCAATATGTCAAACTGACAACTTCATGAAACTGAATGCACAGTGTCTGCAGAAAATTTTACATCTGTGGTTCAGGATGCAATAGAAGGGTACCACTGGGTCAATGACCAGGCAACATTGCATCCTGCATCCATTTATTCTCTACTTTAAAAATGAGAAAGATGAAGTTTGCAGTTCTTCAATTTGCATTCTACGCAACTTCTTGAAGCACAACACTTTGGCTGTACACATGTTTCAAAAGTACATAATAAATTACATAAAAGAAAATTTTCTCAAGGTTGAGAAGCTAATATACTTTTCAGATGGAAGTGGTAGTCTGTTAACGAACAAAAAAGAATTTTTCAAATCTGTGCAACCACGAAGTAGACTGGGTAGGAGGCTGAATGGCACATTTTTGCATCCTGTCATGCTAAAAAGCATATGATGGAGGAAATGGTACAACAAAACACGAAGCCAGCCTACAAAGACCAACCACAGTCCAAATTCTCACAATACAGGGCTTTCATGTCTTTTGCAAGGCTAATATTAAAGGCATTAACTATTTTCTGATCAAGAAGTGGTTTTGCATATGAAAACAACACTTCAAACCAGATTTGAAAAACTGTATAGCAATACAAAGAACAAGGCACTTCCACAAATTGCTTGGCATTGCAGAAAATTTAGTTCTATGCTATATAACATCAGAAACCGAAATTTAAGAGGGTCATTGTGTCAGCAAAGTTACATCTAATGTTGAATGACATAGTGGCATGGGTGTATGATGGGCAGTGGTGGCTTGCAGAGGTTGAAAAAATAAGTTTGGAAAACCATGTTTTTGTGCATTTTTACAACCCTGCTGGCCCAAGATGATCATTCAAGATATCTACTAGTGACAAAGTTTGGATACCAATGAAAAATGTTTTAAGCAAACATTCAGTGCTTTAACTTACCACAGCAACTGGGAAGTTTTATTCTATATCACAGAAGCTGTAAAGAAGTACATGTTCTTAACATTCACCACCAGGTTTAGGAACTGTCTCATCGCTAAGTATGTTAATTGAAATTAAATTTTTACAGTATGTTGCTGTCATATAGATGCACAAACTACGCATAAATCACATTTTATTTTGTGTCGCACCTTAGATAAATTTACAAAGATGGAAATGTTCTAATTTCAAAAATTCATAGAAATTAAGGAAACATTTGTAAGTGTTCTTGCTCTATATAAGGTTAATAGTGTATGATATCTAACAATGGCAAAAACAGACACTCATAAATCACTCCTTGTTTGATTTTTTGGGCTTAAAAAGTGGATTTTCGAAAATTTGGATACCAAACTTTGGAAGTCATGACTTTTCAATTTAAGGTATTTAGTGTGACACACAATGTTGTAGAGGACACTTTTCTAAAAACAATCATGTAAATTGCATGTTGTAACTTAGCCCAGGGCAGAGATACTCATTTTTGCTTAAGTGTAAACTGAAACATCGGGTCGACAGAAGCATCCGATCCCACACATCTGCTTTGACCCGCGATGTAAGGGTGTTATGTGTGACGTCATGACGGCGCGGAGTGAATGTGTTGTGCTTGTAGATGTGTCGTGGTTTGTTGTGCTTTCTGGTGGTATGTTCAGGGTTTTTATTTGCGTCGTGTAATGGGCTCAGTTTGTTTTTGACATTATCCAGAATTGTTCGAGTGTCGGCTGTGTTTGTAGTGGGATTTGTTTCAGTGAGTTAACGATTTTGTGTGAAGGTTAATTTAGTGTTGTTCACACTACGTCCTGTGGTAATTTTAGTAAAATTACTCGGTTGTTTTTGTTCAGGAATAGATATGACATAAAATTAACAGTGTGCAGGTCAAGGGATGTGTTCAATCCCAATGTGTGGCTGTGTATATTGGTATTGATATCGGGAGATGTTTGAGCTATATAGGTCAAGGGAAGTGTGATTCCAGATAATATTGTGTTTAGTGGTATTTTGAGAGTGTTGTGAATTCCTTTTTTCGCCGTTGTGTGGTTTTGTATGGGGGCGGATGTCTAAATTTGTTTTTATTTAGTTTGCCCCCACCCAAAAACACCCCATTTCCTGTGCTTGTCCCCTTAGTGTCAGGCTTTTTGTGAAAAGTGTGTACTTTTTTTTCAATGTATTTTCGTCCTCATAATGTGTACATAACGACTTTACATGTGCCACATTGGAATTGTAGTTTATGGTCGTTTCCGCCAGATTTGTGACGTCATGGGTCAAAGCAGATGGACGGAATCTGACACTTCCGTATTTCCAAATCATGCACTTACAAACTAAAATGGTCACCATTCAGTAACGGTGAAAGGTATTTTTTTTAAAACACTGTTTTTGAACACCTCAATTACAGAGTAATAAAAAAAATTTGAAAATGGAGCACTTCATTTGGATGGACCATAATACGAAGTGGATTTTTCAATTTAAATGTTTCTAACAAATCTACTATACAGCAGTAAAAAATATCTTCAATTCATATAACCTAATGCTCCCTCACAAAATTCGTAACAAGTTATGGTGGGCAGTTTGTTTACTCTAGCATAGCTTCTGAACAGGGGTGTTTTAAATATTCCTTAAAACTGCTTGACAATTCACCTGTATGGGGACAGGTTGAAATGAGCACATCTCTGCAGCAATATTGCTTGGAGCAAATCACCACAATTCATTGTGTGCGAGGACATTTTGTAACTGAATCAGGAGATAAAGTCACAGTGTTATATCAACAGTAGCTGCAAAAACTAATGCATTAACTCTTCTCAGGTCCCACCATAATTACAACCTCAGAACTGACATTGAGAGGAAACATTGTGATACTGAAGATAATATATTAACTGCTACTTGCATATAAAAATAACACTGCTTCGGGTCTTATTGTTTAGATGACAATGTCATCCCAGATACTGGGTCAAGATTACAACTGGCCACCCATGTGACTACTTCAAAAACAATTTCATGCATGTAGCATGTAGAACAACCAATCATTACAAATAAGTGACAAAAGCCATACTGAGTGATGAGAGGCTACCTCAATTTTTACCATGTACTTTCACCTGTTTTATTAAAAAACAAGAACAAATATCTGGACATATAAACATTTTAAATGTCTGAAATCATACAAACAAGCTACCTACCAAAATGTTGGCTGGCCTAAATGCTACAAATTACATGTTATATAATGGGGTGTCAGTAATGTTAACAGACTACGAGAACTGCCTTTGTAGTTCTAGTTGTTTGTCAACAGAGGGAGCCTGAAGGCAGTACAATGGGGTTGACAGGTATGCAGTGCGAGTGGATGAAAGGGTTCACATTACATAGCACACCCGCGATTCCCTCAATACAAAAGTATTCTATGGAAATGAAGTAAGTTCATAGCTGGAGGCATTACTGGATCAGCTCATTGACTTGGCACACATTGTCTATCCCAGAAATACAGAGTGAAGGAGAGAACGACAGCAAGTCCCACAATTTCCCTGGCTCTGCATCAATAGACTGCATTTACAGTTATTTCACCTATATCATCAAGTAGTCATATGAAACGTTCACTTTCCTACAATTTAATGATATTCATTTTCAAGCAAATATGCTTTTTGAGACAAAAACTACGTGATTCGGGGTATCTAAGTACTGTAAGCAAGTAGGTACCAATAAAATACGAATCTGTGATATTTACATTCTCTTGAATATGTTGTCAGCACTTACGAACACTTAACCCAAACACGTTAAACTCAATTTGGCATCTTTAACACGGCTAGTTTAGTGTTGGGGTTCTGCATAGCACGAGTAGTGGGTTACAACATTCACATGTTTCCCCGTACAAACTGCATAAACGATTATCAAAAGAGAAATTATAACTTACGACACAGCTGAAAGAATTCTGAACATTATACTCTGGCTTACGTGTAAATTGAATTAGGTCTTATGCATAGTATGTTGTGACAATTTAGTGCCTCCTGCTTTACTGTTACATTAACGTTAACACTGACTAACACAACGTCGACGAATTGTGTTTTCGTTAGACCGAACCAGCCAAAACAAAACTGGTTCCAGAAAAGTTAATGCTATGTGACATCCATTATAAAACTATACGTGATAGTAACCAAGTTTACAGTACCTGCATGGCTTTTATGACCTGAAGATTAGGTATGGTTTGTAGTTCGAGAGCAGGATGTTTCGGCGCATGAAAATCTTTCTTGGCCACCATAACACCTTCTTTAAAAAGGTATTCGTAAATAGCAACTCTATTCTTCTTTGGCATCAACATCCTAGAAAGAATTAAGAGCCTAGTTACACAGATTCTTAACCTTAACAGATTTTCATACACACCACACAAAAATTTGGCTTTACTGGAAATGGAACACTTCAAGAATAAAGTACGGGAATAATATGCAACTCTTTTAACAGAACATTTTTACCTCGATGAATTTGGATATCCGCCTCAATCGTCGAATTCAACAAGCACTACACGCCACCGAACCGGAAAAAGAAAGTAAGACGTATCGTAACAGCAAAGATATCACACTTAGGCTGTTTTGACCAAAGATCACGATTGTTGAAATCCTCTTCTACAGCACAGAGTCTATAGCTCGGTTTACACTAGCAAGTAATTGCAGCAATTTACATCCGCGGAGGAACTTGCCGCGTGATTTACGAGTGTAAACGTATCACCAAAACGACTTGCAACCGTAGCAATTTATTGCGGAAGTGACTTGCACACGTTTTCCGCTTCCAGTGTAATCATCAAGCAGGAAGTATCTGCAAGTAACTTGCAGCTTTTAGGATTTATTTCTATTTCCTGCAAGTAGGAAGCGCAAGTTATAGTAAGCATGTCGTCTATATAACACTCATATTTAATATTTTACTTAATGTGATGACTTAATTTTATGCAACCGTCTTACGTATTCTATACAAACAAATTTCAGAAATGGAGAAGAAACGGGAATGGATGAAGCAGGATACAGAACATTTTATTGGTGCCGTGGAGAGGTACCCCGAAATACGGAATGTGCATAACGTGAGTCTCCTACAAAGAAAAAATTTCAAAATTCAAACTTTTTTTGGTTGTATGTTTCACATAAATAAATGAAATGCCTATTTTATTCGTAGCTCACCGGTAGCTATAAATCACAGAGTGACTAGCAAACGTTCTTTTGATGAAATAGCAGTACCGAAGTTTGTGTCTCGTTTTGATATGACGGATGCTATTAACACCAACAAATACTCCAGATCATTTCAGGGCATTCTGCAAAAGTTATTAAAAGTATCCATGCTCTCGATACTAAGTTCTTGCAAAAGGCACCATTTTGCGATGTTCTCATTATCTACTCTCTAATCCAAATACTTCTGTTTTTCTTTTTCACATTTTACATTACAATTACAAGAGCTGCAGCATATCTCACCCACCTACTTGTCATTTTACACTTCGGTTCATACTCGTAGTGGTACTGAAACAATATGTAAACAGTATCAGCAAGTTGTTGACGAAAGTTTCTTGCCAAAGAACTTGTTGAAGAATCTTGCTTAATTCTTGCGCTGCTGTGTAATCACAGCTCAAGAGGCTAGCAATAACTTGCAGCAATAACTAGATACATTCGTTTGAACTGAAGCATTCACACCGGGACACCACACCGCCTCATCGAGCCACTGTGACCAAGCAGTGACTAACCCTCACCACATATGACGGACACAATCGCTGTGTTCACAGCAGTCACCACCGGACATGCATTAATTTGAATTGGAGTGTTCACACTGGGACACAGACCACAGACACAGCGCTGCAGATTTGCCAACAGACAGGCAGTCATTTATGAGACAGTGCCACGAAACATTCATTGTATATTATACTGTACACATTGTAGCCATGAGTTTAGATTTCATTGTCACGGAAGATTTTATAAGTGAAGTAGAAAGTCGTGCAGCTATTTGGGACGTCAAAAGCGATGATTATAGCAACAAAGTGGTGGCTAGGAGGATAGTAACCTTGAAGCACATTTGCGTCTGTCGCCCCCTTTTCTTCTGCACCTTAAGGTAATCCACCTTATGGTCCAAAAAATAGAGTTAAAATATTATTCTTAATGACAATTATTTACGCATAAGTGGCTACTACAATGATGAATTTTATTATAATATTATTGTGGTACGAGTTCCTGACACACTACAATTTAATTGTAAGTTCCAATTGGTTATTTGAATACAATAATGTGACTTCTGACAGTTAACATAGTAATAATTGCACAATGAACATCACAAATACAATGCCAGCTGAACAATGAGTCCTAACCACATTAACGTTCACGTAATATTTTTAGCAATTACATTTTTTGCTGCTGCCATACCACATCACCTTCAGGGCTAACGAAGCAGTTTGCAAAGTTATCTCTGATACTGTTCGCAATATTTCCTCCACAGACCAAACGAAGTGACCAGTCCTGCAATCCCTGAGTAGTTAACGTATCCTCAAACGACATATAGAGTATAAAACAATCCTTTCTCCAACCGATTATGTAACAGTGGATATACATGTAATAAACGTTTTGTCTTCATTCTCCTCCTCCTCCTCCTCCTCCTCTGTAGAAGTACCAAAAAAAGATCCTCCTTGTTCGAGTCCATTTCAGTAACTATTCAGTTGGCAATACCTGTGATGTCTGACACTGGTGATCCAGGAGTATTCACCACAATTACCGGTGACCGTCACTGGCGGCCGTCACCAGTGTCCCAGTGTGAAATGGGCCTTACTTAACAGTCGCGACACTTCGCCTTGATGTCGTTGCCTACTGCGCGAGCAGCGCACCAAGTGGCCAGTAAGTTAAACTCTTGAGTTCGGTGAGATCGTGAAAGCGAAAGCTAATAGTAATTCTTTATTTTGGTTTGAACAATGGTTTTTACAAATGAGAGTGTAGAGTAGCGCAATAAATTGTAGCAACACCAACAAGCAGGTATCACATGTCTTTTTTTTAGGTTTCCTAAGGATCCTCAGAGGTTTATTTCACATTACTAAACTGCATCATCAGGATTCGCTTGCATATTACATGTGTATTGATGGTAAATGTTTCGATTTAGGAGTAAAAAATGGCTAGTGAATAGCAGACGAGAAGATACTCTAAAAAGACCCTGTTTAACTCTATAATAATGTTACATTTTGTCCACTACAAGTCGAACAAAACCAGTTCATGAATGCAGACAGTAACAAACTCATGTAGAATGCAGTTAACCACATTGTTTGACGTTCTAAATACGCCATCTCAACTGACGACGAAGAGGGGACTGTCGCAAAGGTTCGACAATCCGTCTAAAGATGTGAAATGCTCCTATGGCACAAAAACAGCCAGTTCAACTTTCCATATATCAGAGTCAGATTCATCTGAATCGTCATCCCAGACCTGCTGTGACGATGAAGTGGTAAAATTAAGGACAGAAATTTAGAAAAAGCGTGTGGAGTATCAGAATGTGCAGGTCGCCAGACTTCGTACAAAACTGCTATAGGACAAGGAAAGTGCCTAGCATTATAACTACAGACAGCAACAGAAACTGTATCAGAAGGATCAGGTGAAGAAGGGCAACAAATTTTGAACATTAAGGATCGCAATATTTAAAAAAAATATGCCCTTGGCTTGTTATTAAACCAGATTAGCATGCCATCTGCAAGATGGAAAGACAAAACTAAGGTGTTTGTTCTAAATTTATTTCATTACAGCACTCAGGCGTACAGGTTTTGTCAGAATTTTTTATATTACCAACAGCGTGTTCATTACAGAGGTACTTCGAAGGCATACAAATAAAATGTCGGACAAGTGACAATATGTTCCACCTTTTAAAGTAGGATATACAGCATTTCTCTGATACTGATAAACTAGTGGATACGTCATTCGATGACAATCTCTAGTGGCAAATTAAACATATGACAGCACTTCTGACAGTGCTATTGGCTTTTAAGGACTTGGGGTTTACACTCAAAGTACATTTCTCCCACTATTTGGCAGTTGCTTATCCCACTTAGGGTAATATAAAGACAAGGTCGTACTTATGACAACAGGTGACAATAATTATAACACGTAGGCCTATGGAACGACAAATGGTGAGTCGATCCCATTTGAATGTAGAGGTACATCTCTGTGCTTCTTTATGTGTCAATCTATGTGACTAAATTCCATTGATATCAATGTGGAGAGCTGCATTTCTATCCAACGTTACAAGGGTTTCTTCAGAGATGTATTGTAGCTTGCCACTGGATCCATGAGTTTTATCCTTGTTTGTGCTCATTTTAGGATCATTTTTAGAAACATCTATATGTTGATTAAAACACACACCAACTCTTGAAGATAAAAAATAAATAATTCAAATATTTCGTAAATCATTAGGAAAGGGATGCAAAACAAACACTATGCTTACGACGCATCTGAAGTTCTCCTTTCTCGCCACTAGGAGCGCTACGGTCACTCCAGCTGTCAAACGGTAACAAGTTTTACAGCATTGAATGTTGCGATTGTTATGTTACACGACAGTCTAACATAACAGTCGTGACACTCACTGCCGTAAAAGTTGTTACCGTTTGACAGATGGAGCGACACTAGCGCTCCAAGCGGCATGTAAGGTGAACGTCAGACTCGTCGTGAGCATAATGGCTGTTTTGCATCCATTTAGTATGTAATTTACGAAATATTTGAATTATTTATTTTTTATCTTCAAGAGTTTGTGTGTGTTTTTAATCAACACATAAATGTTTCTAAAAATGATTCTAAAATGAGCACAAGCAAGGATAAAACGGTTTGTGTAGAATCAGAAAACATATATGTTTCTAAAATGATTCTAAAATAAGCGCAAGTATGGACAAAAACCGTGAATCGAGTGGCAAGCTACAACACATTTGTGAAGATACACTTATGACCTTGGATACATTGCAGCTTACCACATTGATATCAAAAGAATATAAACACTCAGATTCATACGTAAAAAGCACAGACATGTACCTCTACATGCAGAAGCGATCGATAGCTCATTTATCATTCTGTAGGATTACTGTGTTTGTCATTGTCGTCGCCTGTTGCCACAAGTGTGATCTTCATCTTTATATTATTCTAAGCGGGACAAGCAACTGCCAAATAGTGGAAGAAATATGTTGAAAACATTGTAATGAGCTGATTATATTACATTTCACGCAAAACCAAATATTTGAATAATTTCAAACAATCTGTCAGTAAAAAAAAAAAAGCTAACAAAAATGTCATCACACGAAGGAAGCAAGGAAAATTAAGTGACTAACAACAGAAGTGTATGGAATACATACCAAACATTACACTTTTGTAAGACACGAATAACTACACTTAATCTAACCACATCATCGTCAAAGTAGGTCTGTGTCGACGATTCACACGAATCTGGCACCGATACATGGAGAGTTGAACTGGCTGCTTCTGTGTCATAGGACTGTTTTACAGTTTTAGATGGACTGTCGAATCTTTGTGGCAGTTTCCTCTTCATCGTCAGTTGAGGTGGCTTATTTGAGATGTCAAACAGTGTGGGTACTGCATTCCACACGAGTTTATTATTGTCTGCGTTCAGGAACTGTTTTTGTTCGAAATGTAGCGAACAAAACCTAATATTATTATACAGGTAAACTGGGTCTTTTCTCATAAGGTCTTCTCGCCTGCTATTAACTAGCCACTTTCTGCTCCTAAAATGAAACATTAATCATTAATACACATGTAGTTTGCAAGTGAATCCTGATGATAAAGTTTAGTAACATGATCCTTAGAAAACCTAAAAAAAAGACAGCTGTGGTGTCTTCTTCCTGTTGTCGCTGCGGTTTATTGCACTACAAACGTTCCAGCTTGTAAAAACCATTGTAGAAATCAAAATAAACAACAACTATTCGCTTTCACGATCGCGCCGAACTCACAGTTTAAATTACTGGCAGCTTGGGGCGGTGCCGGCGTGACAGGCAACAAAATCGAGGCGAAGTGTCACGACTGTTAGTTTAGACTGTGGTTTCACTGTGTCTACACGTTAATTAAAAACATGCAGATATTATAGTCACATTCTAACGTAACAGTCGTGACACTTCCCCTCGATTTCTTTGCCTCCTGCGCTAGCAATGAGCCAAGCGGCCAGCAAGTAAAACTGGTGAGTTCAGCGCGATGTGGAAGTGATAGCGAATCGTAATTGTCTATTTTGCCTTGAACTATCGTTTTCACAAATGGGCAATTAATTGCTGCACAACAAGAAGAGGATACCACATCTGTCTTTTTTTAAACCTTAAAAAGACAGATGTGGTATCTTCTGGACCCTGAGAGGTATATACCATCATGTTACTAAACTGTATCTTCAGGGTTCGTTTGCAAACAACATGTGTATTAATGATTAATGTTTCGTTTTAGGAGCAGAAAACGGCTAGTGAGTAGCAGACAAGGAGATCTTGTGAATAAAAATCCTGTTTACCTTTATAACAACGCTAAGTTTTGTTCGCTGCACTTCGAACTATTTCATGAATGCAGACAGTAAAAGACTCGTGTGGAATGCAGTACCCACACCAAATAAGCCACCTCAACTGCCGACGTAGAAGAAACTGCACAAAGGTCTAAAGCCATAAAACACTCCTATGGCATAGAAGCATTCAGTGTAACTCTCCATATTTCAGTGCCAGATTCATCTGTATCATCGACACAGATTTGCCTTGACTATGAAGTGTTTAGATTAAGTGCAGTTAATCGTGCCTTGCAAATGCGTCTAAATTGTCAAAATGTGCAGATCGCTAGACTTCGTGCAAAACTATTATGGGACAAGAAACGTACCAATCATCTTAAATACAGACAGCAACAGGAACAGTATCAGAAGGATCAAGTGAAGGAGGAAGACAAATTTTTAAGACTATAGGAGCCAGATATTTAAAAAAAAAGATGCTTTGTTGTTAAGCGCATTAGCTTTCCATTTAAGATTAAACATGCTGCAAGACGGAAAGACGAAAATAAGTTGTTTGCTCTACATCTATTTTATTACAGCACTCAGGCATACAGGTTTTGTCAGAATGTTTTATGTTTCCATCATTGTGTACATTACAAAGGTATGTCGAAGGCATACAAATAAAATGTGGGATAAGCAGAAGGTACAGGATTTCTCCAATACTGATAAACTAGTAAATATATTGTAATTCTTCATGCTTTCCCGGCGATCTGTTGACATCTTGGATATTCGGGAATCCAGTCGGACGTTCACGTCGTTCTTGCACGATATTTCAACAGCGTGCCTCGCTGTCTTCTTCAGGTGCTACATGAGACTCTGGCACTCCGAAGTGTGGGTCATAAACTAGTATTTGTCTGCGAATGTCTGTGCACAGACAAGATGTAGCATGTATATCTCAAATTAACGTACATGCAGCAGCTTACGTGTTAATTGCCAGGCGAATTTCAGTGTTGTATAGTGGAGGGTGTAATGCAGTGTTCTTAGCAAGTGAATCATGGCTGTCTGAGTGGTTCCACACCCAGCTGCTAGGGCTAGCAACAACAGTACCATCAAAAGGAGGGAAGAGAGCCAAGGTAGAAGGAGCAGTGTCCAGTGTTGTAAGTGGAGTCTGTGCCTCCTCTCCATGTAACTAATTTTTTAGTCAAAGACAGTAGGAAGAAGAAACCCATAAGATAAGTAACGATAGTGCAAAAGTTTTTATAGCCCTTTAACAAAATGTTCAGTTTAAAATGAATAACAGTTTTGATCCAAGAATCTCCCATCTGAACATTCCAGGAGTAAATGGTAAACAATTTATTGTAAATGATTTTTGCTTGGAAAATAAGTTTGATGCTTTTTGTTTGTGTGAACATTGGTTTACTGAAAGTAAACTTACAGTTGTTAAATTTGATAACTATAAGATAGAAAGCAGTTATTGCAGAAAATTGCACATAAGGGATGGTGTCATGGTCTATGTCAACCAATCACTCAGTTGCTTTGTTATTCAACTGGATCTAAATTTTCTGTGTGAAAAGCAGAAATTTGAAGCTGCTGGGATTGTTATTTACAGTTTTTAAATTAGTAACAATATCCTCATACAGATCCATTAAGGGTGTCATTAGTGCATTCTTAGGAGAATTGGACATGCTGTTACATGTGATTAGAGAGACTAGGTGGATGCATGATTATGGTGTAATAGGTGGATATCTGAATGCCAATTTTGATATAAAAATGCATAATCACAGTGTCAAATAAATAAAAATTTACTAAAACACTGCAATTTACACTCTATCAATAATAGGCCCTCAAGAGATCGATTCTGCCTTGACAATATTTTTGTCGGTATTAAAACTACTAAAGTATCTTGTGATTTGGCAGTGTTTCCATTTTCTGATCATAATTTTGTACCTCTAAATCGTCTAAGTAGGTTGCCTCTTGAACACAGTAATACAACTACACCCGTCTCAAAAGTTATGATCACCAGACCTGTCACTAATGAAAAAATTATGAGGCATTATAGGGCTCTGGCTGAGAAAGACTGGTTTGGCCAATGTTGTGACATGCAGTACACTTTAAGTAATGATTTGTTAGCAAGGATAATTTTTCATAGGTTCTTTAAAGCATTTTTGATACAATTTTGCGATAACATCTCCAAAAAGAAATGCAATGTAACTGACATGGGCTTCAAAACGAAAACCATATACAAACAAAATCCTTACGATAGTGAACAGCTGACAAATTTGAAAAATAAAGTTATGTCTTTGTACAATATATTTAACAGTCTGAAGACCGACCATGCCAGGTTAGCCTATGCTGCATGTAGAAATGAGTATAACACAGTTGCAACAGTATTGAGAATTCCACCAATTAGTGCAAAGCTAAATGGAAACTAATATACAGTGTTGCTAAAAATGCAAGAAACAGGAAATTAATAAAAGTCCCAAAAAATTCAATGATTTTTTTTATTTAATTAGTTGAAGAAGTAGGAAATGTTATTACCCAACCAGATATCAACTCATGAGAGATACTTTCAAAAAATGTTTGTAGGTCATCACCAAACACAAGGTGTCACCTCGTTTCGTTCTAAGAGTAGCAAAACAGTTGAAATCATCAGGCAGTGTAGATGCTTATGACCTATCTTGTAACATGCTAAAGAAACTAATTGACTGAATTGTGTACCTCTTAGTGTATTGTAGAAACAAATGTATATCTGGCATATATTTCCTGATGAGATTGAAGTGTCTAGGGTAATTCCAGTATACAAAAAGGGAGGTAAAGACCCACCTTCAAGTTACAGGCCAATTTGCATAGTTTCTGCTTTTTGCAGAGTGTTTGAATGTGTTATTTACCAGCAAATGTATGATTACTTTGAAATTCTAGGCATAATTAATGGATCACAATACGGATTCAGGAAAAACTCGCCAATGGTCTCTTGACTCTGTAGTCAAATCCGTTCTTAGAGTGCTTGAGGACAAAGGCTTTGCTCAAGTCACTTTTTGTGATTTAAGAAAACCCTTTGACTGTATAAGGCATACAGAACTATTAGACAAAATGGACTACTATGGCATCAGAGATGCCAGTCGTATATTCTTAAAATCTTATCTACAGGATCTTAAGCTAGCTGTCTGTGTTAAGAAAGAAATGTCCAGTATAGAACAAGTTAATGTAGGTTTTCCACAGGGATATGTACTTGGCCCTTCCTTATTCCTAATAATGATTAGTGAGCAGTCATTATTTATTAAATCTAATACAGTACTGTATGGTGATGGTACTACTTTTCACTGTAGTAGTGATGATTTTAGTAGTCTTAAAACTTTTGTAACAAAGAAAGTTAATAAGGATCGTATTGGTTTAAAGCAAATGAATTCTTGCTGAATAAAATCAAAACACGACAGATGGCTTTTAGTGTAAAAGACATGCTTCCAACAGTTGAGCCAAATTATGTTAAATTTTTGCGGGTATATTTAGATGATAAATTATCTTGGGTTCAACATGTGTAGTATGTTAGTGGTAAGTTGTCAAGAGTAATTTATTTGTTAAGACGACTCAGGGCTTGTGTACCTGAAAGATACGCCAGAACACAATATTTTTCATTTTTCCAAAAGAAAATATCTTATGGCATTATCTTATGAAGTAATTCTAGTTGTGGCCATGACATCTTAATACTGCAGAAGAAATCTATTAGGCTAACTAATTGTTCTTCATAAAAGATACACTGTAAACCTTTGTTTTGTGAACAAAAAATCTTGTCAGTAATAAACGTATGCATATACTGTGTTTCAATTTATACAAAGAAAAAGTTACTGGAAGCAGAACAAAGGGAAAATATACATTGTTACAAGAATCAATAGATCTGCTTCTTCTCCATACCACAGACAGTCGAAGTCACTTAATAGCTATTAACTCAAGGGGCACAAATTATACAATAAGCTTCCACAAACTGTACAAGGTTTACCAGAACAAACATTCAGAAAAACACTGCATGAGTGTTTAGTAGCCAATCCATTCTGTGATATAGAGGAATTTACCAGCTGTAACATACATCTGTAAAGTTAATAACTAGTCTGTTGTTTTTTTTAAATTATCACTTATACCAAACTATATGTATGACACTGTCTATTGCTATAATGGCATAATGGCAATAAATTATTATTATTATCGACTTGGTGACAAGTAATATTATGAATGCATTGCTCCTTGATTTACTCGCAGCTATTTTAGCTGTCCTCTTATTTTCCTTCCTAATCACACGCTTGGAAGTCGCCACATGTTAGGAAATAAAGAGCCGTATAATTGTGAGAAGAAAGAATACGAATTTTATTACAGCTGTTTTAGTTGCAGCATTTAATGCTGTAATCTTAGGTTCCTGCCTAACCACACAACCAGAATCGCCACATATTCGTAAACAAACAGTGAAATATATGTGACAATGGAGAATATGAATATTATTGTTGCTTCCTTAGGTACCTACTTCACTACATACTCTGAAGTCGCCACACATTCGTAAATAAACAGTGAAATATTTGTGATAGGTAAGAATATGAATGTTAACGTTGCTTGTTTCACTCAGAGCAATTTAAAATGTCCTCTTAGGTTCCTGCCCATACAAACACTCGGAAATCGTTAAATATTTATTTTATCCTCGTTTTCAAAACGCCTGGAATGTAAATAAAATCGAATACTACAGAACATACCTGCATTACGTTCATAAGGAAGTCCCAGAAGGCGTTAACAACGCTAACACTAATAAAAAATTGCATGTGTTGAGATGCCAACCCACAACTTTCGACTTCAGAAATCCACGACATTATCTGTTATACTAGCTCTTTATCATATGATATTTGTCTCCTGTTCTGCTTATCATATTCTCTTTTGAAGGCTTATATCATTGATGCACTATTAAGTGACATTTAATGATAATGGTGATGTGTTTGTGATAAATTTTCAATGCTCCATTATGTTGAAATGGCATATTATAAATTAGAAAACCAGTGTGTTCCATGCTCTGCTGACAGAGAACTCTTATATGAAGGCATTAAATGTCTAAAAATAATTTTTATTGTAGCAATAATTGTAATAAATTATTCTAAGAATGATGTTTTTTTGTTATACTGCTGTAGACACCCATAAAATCTTGTGAGAAGCCTGTATCGAACGCTAACGAAAGTCGGTAGCCGTTCATGCGATCATCGACATTGTGGGTGACGTCAAAATGAGCTCACATTTGCGGGAAGTGTTGTGAAACGAGCGTTACTCTTGAATTTTGTGGTAACGTATGCTCCTGGCCAACGTTCTGTTACATGTTGTTACCCAGTTGTAGCTTATAATCAAGGATTAGAGTTCCGAATTATGGTATTTCCATCCTGTGTAGTTGTAAGAGTGACGTCAGGCGCGGGTCCCTAATAAAGTTTCAAAGAATCAGTACAAGTTTCATTCACTTAGTCGCTATGAACACGTCAAGAGACAATCAGTTAGCCAAAAGTAGACGTGAACCTGACAAGAGGTGTCCTGACGTGATCGGTGGAATCTCAGTCGATCACATGATGGTTGAAGAACCAACAGCTTCGAGGATAGCAATTCGCCTACCTCCATTCTGGCTAGATAGTCCAATCCCTTCGTTTGTGCAAGCAGACGCGAGTTTTTGTTATGCAGGGATAACTGCTGACGTGACTAAGTTCCCACTAATAGTAAGCCAGCTCGACCATTGTTTCGCCGCTGAGGTGCAAGTCATAATTACACCGCCTCCTAAAACGGACTCGTACACCAAGGCTCAGGAATGATAAGACAAATGGCAGCATTCCAAGGGAGTCGCATATGGCAATCCCAGTAACATCAACACCTTTGCAATAAAGCTGTCACAGTCACAGTTTCGGATAACTTTTTGCGCACACTACGAAGCAGTTATTTCCCATCGCAGATAAAAGCCTTAGTTGGCTAGCAGACTGACATGCTGGTGGACGCTGTGGCGCAGCTGGCCGATCGAATACAAGGCACAATCACACATGAAGTGGTTAGTACAGCTGCGACACAGGACAACAGTGCAACAGCTGCCGCAACAATAGCACGGACTGACCATGACTCATCGTGGAAATGTTCGAACTGTAGTGCAGATTGGTCAGTGTGCTATTATCATATGATAACTACAGCAGTGGCAGAGGTTGATGCTGACGACGTTCAAGGAATACATCTTCCAGTGGTGTCACGATTCCGCATGACAACATGCAGATTTTCTGGTACCATCGCCAGTTCAGTGATCAGACGAAGAAATATTCAAAACTGTGCTCTCACCCAAAAACAACCAGCGGTCACTAGTAAGCTCACCCAATTGCAGACGTCCTCCAAACGCCTGTTTGTCACCAACAGGAGTTCTGGCATGAAATACTTAGTAGATAGCGGGTCGGATCCAAACATTCTGGCTTGAACGTCCATGCATCGTTACCAGCTGCCAACTGGCTTCCATCTGATAGTTGGTAACAACACCTCATTCTCGACATACGGTACTCAGCGGATGGAGCTGAACCTCAGACTGCGCTGTCTGTGCACTTGGGACTTCACCATTATGAACGTCATTAAGTCAGTCTTAGAGTAGACCTCCTTGCACACTACGACTACTTGCGGACGTTACGAACTCTCGCTAGGTGGGTGGCATAATCGGCTTTAGAGTCACTAATTAGTGACTAATCCACCACAGTGCAGCAATTAACAGTTCCAAGCTGATGCAAGCTTCTGGTGGTGATTATGCAGAGTAGCAACTATCACCTTGAGCAGGCCACACAGTGCTCCTAAGTGCATACTGCATGACACAGTACACCACATAAAGATGACAGGTTGACCCCCCTGCAACGTGTTCGCCAAGACATTTGGATCCAGACTGCTTAGCAATAATGAAGTCCAAATTTTATTTAATGGTATATGAAGAT
This sequence comes from Schistocerca gregaria, assembly GCF_023897955.1. Taxonomy (NCBI): domain Eukaryota; kingdom Metazoa; phylum Arthropoda; class Insecta; order Orthoptera; family Acrididae; genus Schistocerca; species Schistocerca gregaria. The sequence continues at coordinate 430,125,295 of NC_064922.1, forward strand.
ATAATGTGGCCATCTAAAAGCCTGTAGTTCTCAGCACTACACTTTGTGCCAAAGAAAGCCACCTGTGGCTCGAAGGACTGCTGTCTATAATCGTGGATGCAAGGTGGATGCAGTGCAGATGTGGTGCAGTGCTGCAGCAGTGGTCAGACAACGCCTGGAAACTGCTGGTGTGCTACTCACACGAACTGTCAACTTCACAGAGCAAGTGGACCACATATAATCTTGAACTCGAGGCTGTGTAGCAGGTGGTTAAATACTTTTGTCCTCAAGTCAAAGTGCGAGTGCTCACAATTTATACAGACCACAAGCTGTTGACCTTTGGTCATCCAGCAATTGCTCATCCAGACAGTATAACCACTTTGAATTCGGGGCTCAATTCACAGTGGAAGTTAAGAACATATCTAAATCAATAGTGTCATCACAGATTGTTTATCACAGAACAGAGTCTCCAGTTCAACGGATTTTTCCAACATGCACAATCACAGCAATGGGATGATGAACTCACTATGTACATCAACGAAGCTGCATCAGCATGGAAACTGCAGCTCACTGATGTTCCAGGGGGAGGAATTCGACTGTGCTGCGACTTTTTTCATTGTAGAACTCGACTCCTTATGCCAACAGCCTTAACACTGTCCATGAGTGGTGCTATCCAGGGGTACATCCAACTTTTCGTCTAGTCTCTCAGTGTTTCATGTGGCTAGGAATGGAGAAAGACTATCAGGAATGGATGATGTCTTGTTTCAAGTATCAAAGCTGCAAGATTACCCACAGTATCCGAGCCTCAATTGGCCACTTCCCAGACACCACCACTCGCTTCACATTTTTGGACTGTTGCCCCATCGAATGGCCAGAGGTACTGATTGACTATTATACCCATTGGCCTGAAGTAGTACTACTCAATAATATCAGAGCCGAAACATTGGCTTCTAGCTTTGCTTCGACATGGTTTACGAGATTAGAAAGTCAGTTGCTTACCACCTTGTATAGCAGACATTGGTTTGAATCGTATCCTCAGCAGGCCAGCTTTTGTGTTCATACCACTATAACACCACTGGCCACCACCTGACAAGCAATAGGATGAATGAACGCTGGCACCATTGTTTGAAAGCAGCGTTAATGTGCCATGAAGAGACCTGGTCCTTGGCACCACCAATGGTACTACTCGGCTCGAAAACGATGTTGAAGTCTGACACCGGTTCATCAGTGGCAGAACCGGTTTATGGTGAGACATTGAGTCTGCTTAGTGATTTTATAGGCACAGACGCAATAAAGGCAGCCATGCAAGATCAGGCAGAACGACTGAATCACATGAGAGAGCACGTTTCTGAGATCTGTCCTCTGTAAGCTCATGACATGGCACACCACTCTCCTTCCCACACCAAATTCTCGAGCATTGTACACATGTTATGCTCGGCACAGAAGCCCAAACCGTCACTGCAAGACCCATACTCCAGCCCATAATAATTTTTTTCAGCGTCATATACAAACAATTGGCATTCTGGTGAAGGGCAAGACTGCAACTGTCTCACTGAATCACGTTAAACTGTCATATGTCTTCCATGACAAACCACTGCCAGTGGCTCAACAGAGGCATTCATCTACCTTGGATCGAGGCACTATGTCTTAAGTGCTACCAATACAATAGCTACCTGCCGATACAGTTCCGCATCTGATGCAAACGATTCCCTCTGGCGAAAACTTTCTGGCGCGATTCCTCAATGCCGACACTCAGCTTCCGCCCAAGGGGCTGGTGTAGTGGCCTACACGTCAGCCACCATGGTATACTGCAAAGTTCAGTGTTATGTAATGTATGGTGCAGTGCAGAGTTCTAAGCAAGTGAACCGCAGCTGTCTGAGCAGTTCCGCACCCAGCCGCCAGTGCACTGTTTTTTATGTTTTTATGTGTTTTCTACGTGTTGTCTTTATTCTTTGTTTTTTTTTTTTTTTTTTAATTTAGTGTCAATGTATGCTCGTTGCCAACGATCTGTTGCCTGGTGTTACCGAGTTGTAGCCTATAATAAATTCCTTTTTATGTCAAAGATTTAAGTTTCAGATTACAACGTTTCTGTCCCATCTCTTTATAAGAGCGACATCAGGGGTGCATTCCTCATAAAATATCAAAGAGTGAATACAAGTGTCGTTCACTTAGTCGTTACGAACTCATCAAGCAAAAGTTAGTTAGTAAAATTAGAGTTGAACCCTGCACAAAATTGAATTGAGATGTGTATAAAGTAGAAAGCTCAGTAGCCTATCACAGTTTTGCACACGAATCGCTGCAAAAACTGATGTGTGAAATATTTCTAATTCGAATGTTTCTTCAGCATAATGTTGACCATCTTTACATGGACAGTTACTTTAAAAATGAGCGACATTCTTCAATACTCTAGAAAGTTACTTGCTGAATGATTGAAGAATATGGAAATCACACATGTTTGCTAAAATTAAAGTGCAAGAAAGATAGTGATCAGGATAAGAAGGAAGTTGTTTGTGAGTATTTAATATAGGAAAAGAGAGCTGTTGACCCTAAGATACATCACGAAATGGTAAATTTTTTAAAAAAAATATTGTGGACTCTTAAACTGAAGTGACTGAAGCAAAGTCACAAAATATATTCTGCCTCAGGATTTTTACTTGCATTCATGAAATCATCTTGACAATAGTGCAACAGCTTTCCAAGTGTTTGAAACAGTTTTGCTCAGTGCTTGCTTAGACAGTACCATCGAAAATTTCAAATCCTTATGTCTTCTTCCTCTTGCCAGAAATGTGATGTCACTGACAGCCTATCATGAGGTGATATGCATTCGTCAATAAGTGTTCCCTCATATCGTGTAAGGTGTTAGAAGTTTCAATAAATAATTATGTGTTCTTATGCCATTCCTCATATAATTCCCCAGCCTTTGGTATACTTGATAACTAGGCTCTGAGAACCATAAGGACCTAAAGAACACCACCATCGAATCCACATTTAAGTGAATTTTAGAGACACTGATGAGACTGTTTTTCATGAATGTTCATACGTACAATATGGGCCTACAGCACAGATAAACCTGACTCACCGTTGGATCAACAGATGTCAGAAGCATGAATAAATGCTACAATATCACAATGATGAAAATGTACGTACTTCCTTATTGTTCTAATCACTGTAAGAAAACTGTTTGCACTAAAGGAATCACTATCTTGAACAATTAAACCATTCTTTACAACTCTGAAACTTTGATTGCAAGACAAGTTTCCCAACATGAAGACCAAATATTATGAAAAAGGAATACTCTAACTTCCCCTATTTTACAATCATACACTCTGCACATAATGTAGTCATATGATACCAAATAGAAATCAGTTAACAACTTCCATTAATATCCAACATTCACATGTCTGTTTACTATCTGTCTACTTTTTTTTACATAGAGATCCAAACCGACCAGTCAGATGGATAGAGATGCTCATAGACAATTTTTCATAATACTAACGAAAAGGCGCTTCTAGAGTGAAGATCTTCACTTCTTGTCTTGTTGAATGACATTTGACTGGGAGGGTCCTTGACATACAGTTTACTTTAAGGGATAAAGTATGTCATCCCATAGTCTACTGGGAGAATGTGCAAGACTTTTCTGTTGCATGCAGGGAATGACTGTTAGGGACTCAAACCCAACACCTGTCTCACTAGTTCCACTTGACTGCAGTCGCCTCCAGTGCAAAGGTTTCACCACCATGCATGCCATAAGGCTCTCCAGTAACATCCCACCTTCTGATGTAATGTTTATCTTAAGGTAAGAACTGACACTTTGAAAACGTGCCTTAACGTTTTCATTAGTAAAATAGATATATCATTTAATTTTTTAATTATAATGAAAGATGGAGAGGTATTATGTTTTTGTAGACATATTTTGTGAAACGTAGTTGAAAATAAGAGCCTGTGGTCAAAAACATTATATTTTTGTATTAAAATTATCATAATGTACTCTAATTATATAATTTCAACTGTCATACTTAATTCTTAATTTGCAATTAATTTTAAATAACATTCAAGTATAATAATTGTTCTATTATTAAAAATGTAATTAACATTAAATAAGTTCAAACATGAGGCCATAACAAATCCATCACTACATACACTACATAAATGGCGTCCAACTTGCAGCTTTTTACATTGCACACTAGAAAATTGCATTCCCAGTGTAGGTCTTGGCACGTTTTTAATTCGCCATAGCATCAGGGGCGGATTTAATGAAGTTTTGTGGGTGGAGGCGGTTGGCTAGAAGAGACCAAAGACCCAGGTGTCCTCTCCTGGAAAGTCAAGGAACAAAACCTTTAAAAACTACTGTTTTAAGCAGTTTTGATACTTAAAAATGTCAAACAATTGCAAAAATATGTTTTATTTTAGACAAAAATGTTTTAAATTCCTTGAATTGTGTAGCACTCACAACCTTTTTCTGAGTAACTTCTTTTCCATGATTGTTAAGACACAGCAATCAGATCTTAAGTCTTTTGTTAACACAGTGTTTTTGGTAAGCAAATTAAAAGCAGATAAACAGAAAATTAATAAAATACCTTTAAAATAGTAGTTCTTAATTTGTTGGTAGTTGTATTTTTGCCAGGTTAGTTCATATATATAATTTGAAAATTATAAATGTAAATTGTGCTGCTGTGGAAGATTGGGAAGTGCTGCTAGTATTTGGTACCAAAAATTCGAGCACAAATCATTGGTACATGTAGTACATTCTCCAGGGTACACAAAGTAAAATGGCTTGGGAAATACTGAATTAAACGAGTGAATCCACTGACCAAGACTCTAAATTCACGTTCAGATTACAAAAATTACCATTGGATTTTAGTGTAGTTTCAACTCTTAGAGGGGCCGATTGGCCCTATGGCCCCAGTTTAATATGCCCTTGCAGAGTGCAATTTATTATCACACATGCAGATTCGGTTACTCTGTGTTTTTTATTTTGGTCCACCTTTTTTTCTCAAATTACGTCTTTTACAGAATGAGGGACATCCAAGAATAGATCAATAAATCGGCCTGGAAATTAGTTGTAGTAAACCTCTGGACAGAATACATGAGCGTAGTTAGTGTTTATGCAAAAGCTTTAAAATATAATTTCGTTGAGTTTTCATTGTGTTATTTGTCTCACCATTGCATAAATTAATTGAAAATTAAGAATTAAGTGTTACAGTTGTAAGTATGTAATTAGAGTGCATTAAGATAATTTCATTGGAATAAAATATTCTGTTTTTGATCACAGACACTTATTTTCAACTTCCCTTCACAAAATATGACTACAAAAACACAATATCTTTCCATATTTCACTATAATTAAAAAATTAAATAATATATCTATTATACTCATATTAGTAAAAATGTCAAGATGTCTTTTCAAAGTGTCATTTATTACCTTGAGATAAACATTACATCAGAAGGTGAAGTATTAGTGGAGAGCTTTATTGATTGTATTGATGTTATTGTCTTATTTTGAGGAAAGAAGAGAAAGTTTTGGTCATAATTAAGTTGATTAAAATGTTTTTTTTTCTCTTTCACCAGAAACATTATGACACATTCTTAGATTTTGTGAACCCTACTATCTAGTCCTAACCCTGTGGTGGGTTTACTAAATTCACTGTATTGCAACATCTGAAACTATCCCATAACTCATTCGCCGTTTTTTGAGAATCAAGCAACAGGATGATTACAAAACAAAGAACAAAAATAAATCAAAGAGAGATTGTGTCAAAGATAATCACTACTTGTACTAATCGCTTTTGTCCATAGCACTAGACCTAACATTGTATTTAATCCCCAACCCCCTTAGTGGCATAATATTTCCTATTGATTTAGGTGTATCGTCTTGGCTGGGTCACAATGGGTCCTACACAGGCTGCTGCTGTGGCATTGGAGGTAGCCTCCAACGTTCATTGTGGCTAATCTGTGGCAAGCAGCAGAGTGGCAGGCAAGTTTCTTGAATCCATGATGGATGTGTTTGTGGATGATTCTGTGCCAGAGTAGTGGGCACTGAAAGCTGGTTTGAGCCTGTCCATGGGAATGGTGGTTGGTTTACCCACCATCATCAACCTTGAACGTCCTTTTCTTCCTACTGATAACACAATAAGGTTTGCATAAAGTGGCTGCAGTGGCTTGCACACTGTGTTACGCTATATAACAACATAATCACATCTCTTTAGCTCATCAGAAACAAAGGGGTGATGGTTCTGCTGGTCCCCTGCCAGATTTATGCACATAACTTGGTTGAAAAGTGTGACAGTTAAATACGGTTGTTTGACATGTTGCTGAAGAAATCGCCAGGAAGTCACATCGTCTGGCCAGATACAAGTTCTTCAGATGTAGCTTTCATATCTTCTTTTGCAGACCTTGGAGGTGCAGGGGGATGATGGGCAACATCTCTGTCCACCTCCGTTCTGACACTAAGGAGACACTTATAATTGCTGGTAAATTCGCTGAACTAAACCATTCACTGGCAGGTGGTAAGCTGTGGTTCTAATACACTTTACACCCCGTATGGCAGCAAGTGCTTTCAAAAGGTATGACTTGAATTGCCTTACTTGGTCAGTTGTAACTCATAATGAGACACTAAAACAGGAGAGCCATTACTGAAAGAATGTAGTTGTGATGGTTCTTGTGGTAATGTTGACCATAGGGAACACCTCTGGCCAGCATGTGACACAATCAATGGCTGTAAGATAGTAGGTATAACCTTCCAATGGTGGGAGTGGATTATTGATGTCCAGATGCACATGCTATAATCTTTGGTTTAGCAGAACAAATGTGCAAGAGATGCCCAGACATGCCGGCTAACTTTGTGCTCTTGGCAGCCACACATTGGTGCACACGTTCCTTACAATATTTGTAAATGTTTCACCTTAAAAAAGCACAATTTATCATGTCCTTAGTTTTCTGTATCTGAGGGTGACAGATCGAGTAAGGAGGTGATTCCTTGCTGCTGAAAGTCAACAGTCTCAAATGGTCGTGGTATAGTAGTTGCAAAATCGCAATGTAGCATTGCATATGATGGTGATACTGTAACACAATGGAACTGTAGGGCTGATGGTTGTTGCAACAGAAAGTCTTGCAGGTCACTGTCTGCTTGTTGTGCTGCAGCAAGAGCTTCGAAATCAACTGTGTCAGTGACCGATTTGACCCAAAAAAAAACATCTGCTGGCACATTCAGATCTGCTTCAAGAGGGACAATGTCCAATAGAGTCTACATGGCACAGCTAACATGTTGGTGCTTTCTGTGGACACTTATGGTAAGCACACATCAGTGGCTTGTGGTGTGTGACTAGGGTAAACTGCCATCCCTCTAACAAGTGGCAAGTTTGTTAATGGATGCATATACAGCATACAGTTCATTTTCGTAAATGAACCAGTTCCCCTGTGACAGCCAAAACTTCTGACTGAAAAAGGATAAGGGCTGCCAGTGTTCACCTAGTTGCTGTTCCAATGCAGCACTGATTGCTGTGGCAGACACATTGACAATTAGAGCCAGAGGCGCCTGTGGTAGTGGCTGCATTAATACAGTAGCTTCTGCAATAACAGTCTTCAACTTCGTAAATGTCTGCTTGGCATTTCTATGACATGGCTGCTTGTCTTTTGGCATCAGTGCCTCACACAAGTATTCAGTCAATGGTGCATCCAGGAGGCTCGGTTAGAAACAAAACGACTGTAAAAGCTGGCGACACCAAGAAATTGTCATAAATCTGTAACTGTCAAAGCCTGGGAAAATCAACTATAGATTCAATTTTCTCCTGTGGCGGCCGTATGCCTTGGGCATTGATAGTGTAGCGTATGAAGTAAACCTCAGATGCTCCCAAGATGCATTTCAGTAGGTAAGTAAGCAGACTGTGTGCAAGAAGACGAATGAAAATCTGCCGTAAGTGTGACAGACGTTCTACCTGAGAACCCAATACGACCAAAACGTCGTCGACGTACACATAATAAAATATAGGTCATGTGTAATCTCATACATGAATCACTGATACGTTTGGGCAGCATTACAAAGCCCAAAAGGTAGTCTAGTGAATTCAAACAGTTCAAATGGCGTGCAGAGATCGGTCTTATCAATGTCATCTGGTGCCAAAGGTATAGTAAAATGCACTTATTATATCCAGTGTATCTAAAACGTGCTTACCATGAATGAAGAATATAGAATCTTCGATAAGCGGTACTGGATACCAGTCAGAGATGTTTCTGGCTTTGAGCTGTCTGTAATGTACACAAGAGTGCAATGGACCACATGCAGTGGAGATGCCCAACTACTGCTCGACAGGCGACGGATTAGCATTGTGAGCATCAACGAGGATGTTTCTTCAGTGTCAGGCAGCGCAGTTGACCATGTAGCGGTGGTCCGGATGTCGTTAATATAAAGTGTACTGTCGAGTGCTACGCAGGTGCCAGTGTGGGTGTGTGGTGTGTGGTCTCCAGGAACCGCTTGAGGAGCTCTATGAACGGAAAATCACTGACTACCATTTTCACTGCGCTCAGCCCCACAATGTACTCGCCTCTTGTTTTTATTAGGATGGTATTAGTATCATGGAGGTGCCAATGACAAAAGTCAGGCAGCAGATCATAGAATGATAGGAATTATGTTCCTAGTATGGGGTGACTTATGTCCACTACGACGAACTGCCACTCGAATTTGTGTCACAGGCCTAAGTTTAATGTTACTATGCCTAGAAAATATGTTGAGATCATGGCACTGTAGAAGGTCTGATGCATAAACAGGCATGTCAACATTGTGTCTGCCAATAACTGTACCTTTGTGTTATGCTCTATCATGAACAGTCGATGGCTGCCGTCTGCAGAGATAATACCCATCATCACTGACTTCCTGTTGAGCTTCCCTTCTGGAGTGGTAAACTGCCCCTCTACGTCTCAGAGCTGAACTGTCAGTGATACCAGCAGAGTCTTCCTGATGAGTGTGAATGGCTGCACTTTCCCAGCAGGCAGCAATGGGTTTGGAGAACGACACTCTGAGTGCAGCTGGTCCCAGCAGAGGTTCGTGTCCTCCCTTGGGCATGGGTGTTTGTGTTTGTCCGTAGGATAATTCAGATTAAGTAATGTGTAAGCTTAGGGACTGATGACCTTAGCAGTTAAGTCCCATGAGGTTTCACACACATTTGAACAATGACACTCTGAGTTCATAAGACAGCAGCTTGTGGAGTGACCTTGGCAATATGTGCTTGTCATGCAATGAGGGAGGAAGTGCCTGAGGATGTGGGCAAATTGTGGTGACGCTCGCAAATGGATACATATTCGCTATGCAATCTGTGGTTTGCGTGAGTGCTTCGGGATCATCAGTGCACACTATATCTTCTGTGTGTCAGGTGGCAGATGTGTTACTAAATATTCTGCTGGATATCTTCTTTAACGGCATTGTTAACTAATTCATGCAGTTGACACAGAAACTGTGATGGAGTGGGATCCCCTAGCTCTTCAGTGCAATCTCTTTGCCTCGGATTGCGAGAAGCAGATAATCAGGGTGTTCTTGATAGCGGTGTAATGATCAGTGGTCAGTTGTGATGCCAGAATGTCTTGCACCTCTATTGCCATATCTTCATTTCGTGCTGTGACAATGTAACTATAAGAAACTTCCTGGCAGATTAAAACAGTGTGCCAGGCCGACAGTCGAACTCGGGACCTTTGTCTTTCATGAGCAAGTGCTCTATCAACTGAGCTGCATGAACACGACTCACAACCTGTCCTCACTGATTTAATTCCGCCAGTACCTCGTCTCCTACCTTAAAAACTTCACAGAAACATGGATGATGCATATACACAGGGTAAATTAATTCAAGTTTTGTAAGAAAACATTATATTGAACCAAAGATGGTCAGATGTAGTATTGGATGTGTAGTAGTGTCACTGCTCAAAAGCGATCATTGATTCATGGTGACATGGGTAATGTTTTAGAGTTAACTTTAGATTGTGTGATATATGCAGGACTCTCCAGTGTAAAGATGTGTTGTAACTGAGAAGTGCTGGATATAAACTTACTCACTACAGGCAGTAATGATTTTTTTATTTGAAAGATACTATGATGTTTGCTAACTGTAAAAGGAATCTCAACGGAATTTTGAAATAATCAGGGTAAAGAAAGTTTTTTAGCTGTATTTATAAATGATGATTAAGGCAATGTGTATTACTCACATTCAACGATTTTGTGAAGGTAATTGTTAATATATAATCAGTTTATGGGGTGCATTAATTGTGAGCATTAATAATTTGCAAAGAGTCAAAATACAAGTTTTAAAGTTAGTGCCATAATGTTACTTGCCCCAAGTCAATCCTAGTTCCCAAATCCATGTCATTTTTGATTAACTATTTTTCTCAAGAAATTATTGTCTCAGTTATATTTGATTTATCTGTTTGCTAAAATACAATTTAAAGTACTAAAGAGAGCAGTACAAATATTGTTGCCATTGTGCAGATAAACGTAAGAAATTTTATTACTTCACAGATAGCATTCATTAAGCACATGGACCATTATTTTCCAATTGATCAAGTTTGTTTTATTACCAGGGCCAATTTCATATCAATTCCCCCCATGGACCATGGAACTTGCCGTTGGTGGGGAGGATTGCGTGCCTCAGTGATACAGATAGCCGTACCGTAGTTACAACCACAACAGAGAGGTATCTGTTGAGAGGCCAGACAAACGTGTGGTTCCTGAAGAGGGGCAGCAGCCTTTTGAATAGTTGCAGGGGCAACAATCTGGATGATTGACTGATCTGGCCTTGTAGCAATAACCAAAACGGCCTTGCTGCGCTGGTACTGCGAACGGCTGAAAGCAAGAGGAAACGACGGCCATAATTTTTCCCAAGGGCATGCAGCTTTACTGTATGATTAAATGATGATGGCGTCCTCTTGGGTAAAATATTCTGAGGTAAAATAGTCCCCCATTAGGATTTCCGGGAGGGGACTACTCAAGAGGATGTGGTTATCAGGAGAAATAAACCTGGCGTTCTATGGATCGGAGCGTGGAATGTCAGATCCCTTATTCGGGCAGGTATGTTAGAAAATTTAAAAAGGGAAATGGATAGGTTAAAGTTAGATATAGTGGGAATTACTGAAGTTCGGTGGCAGGATGAACAAGACTTTTGCTCAGGTGACTACAGGGTTATAAACACAAAATAAAATAGGGGTAATGGAGGAGTAGGTGTAATAATGAATAGGAAAATAGGAATGGGGGTAAGCTACTGCAAACAACATAGTGAACGCATTATTGTGGCCAAGATAGATACGAAGCCCACACCTACTACAGTAGTACAAGTTTATATGCCAACTAGCTCTGCAGATGACGAAGAAATTGAAGAATTGTATGATCAAATAAAAGAAATTATTCAGATAGTGAAGGGAGACGAAAATTTAATTGTCATGGGTGACTGGAATTCGGTAGTAGGAAAAGAGAGAGAAGGAAACGCAGTAGGTGAATATGGACTGGGGCAAAGAAATGAAAGAGGAAGCCGCCTGGTAGAATATTGCACAGAGCACAACTTAATCATAGCTAACACTTCGTTCAAGGACCATAAAAGAAGGCTGTATACATGTAAGAAGCCAGGAGATACCGACAGGTTTCAGATAGATTATATAATGGTAAGACAGAGATTTAGGAACCAGGTTTTAAATTGTAAGACATTTCCAGGGGCAGATGTGGATTCTGACCACAATCTATTGGTTATGACCTGTAGATTAAAACTAAAGAAACTGCAAAAATGTGGGAATTTAAGGAGATGGGACCTGGATAAACTAAAAGAACCAGAGGTTGTACAGAGTTTGAGGGAGAGCATAAGGGAGCAATTGACAGGAATGGGGGAAAGAAATACGGTAGAAGAAGAATGGGTAGCTTTGAGGGATGATGTAATGAAGGCAGCAGAGGATCAAGTAGGTAAAAAGACGAAGGCTAGTAGAAATCCTTGGGTAACAGAAGAAATACTGAATTTAATTGATGAAAGGAGAAAATATAAAAATACACTAAATGAAGCAGGCAAAAAGGAATACAGACGTCTCAAAAATGAGATCGACAGGAAGTGCAAAATGGCTAAGCAGGGATGGCTAGAGGACAAATGTAAGGATGTAGAGGCTTATGGCACTAGGGGTAAGATAGATACTGCCTACAGGAAAATTAAAGAGACCTTTGGAGATAAGAGAACCACTTGTATGAATATCAAGAGCTAAGATGGAAACCCAGTTCTAAGCAAAGAAGCGAAAGCAGAAAGGTGGAAGTAGTATATAGAGGGTCTATTCAAGGGTGATGTACTTGAGAACAATATTATGTAAATGGAAGAAGATGTAGATGAAGATGAAATGGGAGAAACGATACTGCGTGAAGAGTTTGACAGAGCACTGAAAGACCTGATTCGAAACAAGGCCCCCAGAGTAGACAACATTCCATTGGAACTACTGACGGCCTCGGGAGAGCCAATCCTGACAAAACTCTACAATCTGGTGAGCAAGATGTATGAGACAGGCGAAATACCCTCAGACTTCAAGAAGAATATAATAATTCCAATCCCAAAGAAAGCAGGTGTTGACAGATGTGAAAATTACCGAACTATCAGTTTAATAAGTCACAGCTGCAAAATACTAACGCAAATTCTCTACAGACGACTTTAAAAACTAGTAGAAGCCGACCTCTTGGAAAAATCAGTTTGGATTCCGTAGAAATGTTGGAACATGTGAGGCAATACTGTCCCTACGACTTATCTTATAAGCTACATTAAGGAAGGCAAACCTACGTTTCTAGCATTTGTAGACTTAGAGAAAGCTTTTGACAATGTTGACTGGAATACTCTCTTTCAAATTCTGAAGGTAGCAGGGGTAAAACACAGGGAGCGAAAGGCTATTTACAATTTGTACAGAAACCAGATGGCAGTTATAAGAGTCGAGGGACATGAAAGGGAAGCAGTGGTTGGGAAGGGAGTGAGACAGGGTTGTAGTCTCTCCCCGATGTTATTCAATCTGTATATTGAACAAGCAGTGAAGGAAACAAAAGAAAAATTTGGAGTAGGTATTAAAATCCATGGAGAATAAATAAAAATGTTGAGGTTCGCCGATGACATCGTAATTCTGTCAGAGACAGCAAAGGACTTGGAAGAGCAGTTGAACGGAATGGATACTGTCTTGAAAGGAGGATATAAGATGAACATCAACAAAATCAAAACGAGAATAATGGAATGTAGTCGAATAAAGTCGGGTGTTGCTGAGGGAATTAAATTAGGAAAAGTAGTAAAGGAGTTTTGCTATTTGGGGAGCAAAAGAACTGATGATGGTCGAAGTAGAGAGGATATAAAATGTAGTCTGGCAATGGCAAGGAAAGCGTTTCTGAAGAAGAGAAATTTGTTAACATAGAGTATAGATTTAAGTAGTAAAGGTGTTTTTTCTATTTGGGGAGCAAAATAACTGATGATGGTCGAAGTAGAGAAGATATAAAATGTAGTCTGGCAATGGCAAGGAAACCGTTTCTGAAGAAGAGAAATTTGTTAACATCGAGTGTAGATTTAAGTGTCAGGAAGTCATTTCTGAAAGTATTTGCATGGAGTGTAGCCACGTATGGAAGTGAAACATGGACGATAACTAGTTTGGACAAGAAGAGAATAGAAGCTTCCGACATGTGGTGCTACAGAAGAATGCTGAAGATTAGCTGGGTAGATCACATAACTAATGAGGAAGTATTGAATACGATTGGAGAGAAGAGAAGTTTGTGGCACAACTTGACCAGAAGAAGGGATCGGTTGGTAGGACATGTTCTGAGACATCAAGGGTTCACCAATTTAGTATTAGAGGGCAGTGTGGAGGGTAAAAATGGTAGAGGGAGACCAAGAGATGACTACACTAAGCAGATTCAGAAGTATGTAGGTACTGGGAGATGAAGAAGCTTGCACAAAATAGGGTAGCATGGAGAGCTGCATCAAACCAGTCTCAAGACTGAAGGCCACAACAACAACAACAGTGTTGCATCAAATCCAGTTTTTGTGTTACGTAAATTTATGATGGTTTGGGTTGGTTTAACGTAATTGATGGTTTGGCTTGGTTTAACGTAATTGATGGTTTACATTCTCACAGCTAAATTAAATTTACATTCTCGCACTCAGTAAAATTCAGTACAAGGCAAAGTGCATAAGCAATGATATAAAATACACGTTCACACGCAATTCCCATTCTAACAGTTGTATTGCAGACAGCTGTGAGTTATATGATTTCAATCATATTTCAAACGTTTCTCGTATTTCATATTTACATGCTTTGCTTGGAGAAAACTTTGTGCAGATCGAAATTCTTTTTAGAATCTTTGGAAATAATCGAGTCAGACATTCGCTCTGCTCTGTGTTCCTTAGTAAGGGTAGTTAGCAATTTTGCGCTGTGTATTTACTAATCTTTATAAAAGTCAAATTGCTCTTTATTTCTTGTCTGTTTGTTTGTTCTTTGATTGTTTTTGTGCACCATGCCTCAAAAACGATTAATAGTACTACATGTAACTCAGTCACGGAAAGTGCCAAAAATACTCATTTACCAAATAATTGTGTTGCAACGAATACCAATTATGACAACACTGCACTGACGACAGCACATCACACGACAGTCAATGAAAGTGCATTTTCAATACCAAACAGTCAAACTACCTTGAATTTTGCTTTACCTACCAATGTCACAATTAATCAGACAGCACATTCCACAAATGAAGAAACTGGTCATACGCATACTCCCCATGTACAAAATATGCACTCTGATGATTTACCTTTAGAATCCAATCAAAATGACAATACCCAAATCTCAACGAACTTTCAAATGTTTGTGAAATCCTATGGGACTTAACTGCTAAGGTTATCAGTCCCGAAACTTACACACTAATTAACCTAAATTATCCTAAAGACAAACACACACACCCAAGCCCGAGGGAGGACTCGAGCCTCCGCCGGGACCAGCAGCAGAGTCAATGACTGCAGCTCCTAAAACCGCTCGGTTAATCCTGCACGGCCAAAACCTCAAAAGACATGCCAAATGTTGACACTGTTGAACAGTTTACGCAAAATACTTTAAACGCGGATGCTCAATTATGGTTCGCTGCAAACTTTCTGAACACACAACAACATAACAATAATACTACACCTTGTATAGAAACTAGACATCGAATTTCAACCTAAAAGTTCCGTATCAGACTAATTACAACGACAAGTGAAGAGGTCATAATCAGAATTTTCAGCGTAATTACGGCACTAACAATTTTTTTCCAGACTCAAAGACAAATTCAACAACAACCTTCACTTATTCTGAATGAACCTGACGTACGTTTACACCCACCTCCAAACCCTAATAACCACAGTAGCAGAACTGTACAAATTATTAAGATGCCACAACACACTTCAACAAGTAATCAATTTCCGAATACTACATGACTGCAGGACAACCCTTGGCTTTAGCTTGCAATGACGATCAGCAATTAGAACTTCAGGAAACATTAACTGAATATTTAATTACCTTCAGCAACATTAGAGAAACGCTTTTACAAGAAAAGAATCAAGCTAGGAAGACAGCTTCATATCCCATCACTGAAATCCAAAGAAGTACACATAAAAGTACTGCTGTGTTAGATTCAGGTTCGCCTGTTACAGTGATAAGTGATGCTGTTTTTACAGAAATTTAATGGTACATTTGTTTTTCAACACTAGATCTAAAATTGGGTTTTGGCAGATTGAACTTCACCCCAACTACAGAAAATACATGACATTTCTCTGTTTTGGGAATTTGCTATCAGTTTTGTAAACTACTATTCCGTTTGATAATATCTCCTGCAGTATTCATATGAGGTATGAACACAGTAATACCCGCTGAATTGAAAGACAAAATGGCCACGTTTGTTGATGACATTTTACTAGTGAAACCTACTTGGTCTGACCATAGCAATACTCTTCAAGCTTTACTTCAGATACTTCTTCAGCACGACCTCACAGTTAATCTGAGTAAATCCCAGTTTGGTAAATTTTCTATTAAATTTGTAGGTCACGTCATTTCTGCCGATAGCATAGCACCTTGATCCAGAAAAAAATTCAAGCAGTTCGAGATATTACGATTCCTACTTCATAAAAGCAACTTAGTAGCCTCCTAAAACTGATCACATTTTCACCCCGAGATTACTTCAATTAACAGGCAAAAATACTATCCTGACATGGGATACCACTGTTTATACAGACCATGGTGCTATTCAATTTCTGCTTTCTGCAAAAGATGGAAGCTATATTTACAGGAATTTGACTTTACTGTAATCCATATTCACAGTACTCAAAACGTGGTAGCTAGTGCTTTATCCCATTCTCTTACTACTAGACAACAAGACATTGTCACACATTTTTCTCAAACTAATTACTATATTTTGTACATACAGCGTTTGAAAACCTTATTTCTCCATTTCTTAAAGAGATTTCCAAAGAACAGGATAAGGACAGTGTCTGGAAAAATATTAAGCAGCTTTGGAATGACAAGACCAGTTCAACAATCAGACATCACTACTTAGTACGTAGCACTATTCCCTTTCAACCCACATCCACACAGCGACAATTGGGTCTTATGTATACCCAAAGATTTAGTAAACAAATTAATTTCGTACATGCACATAAGTTACGCAAATTATGGTTCATGTAAGTGTTCTTCATTCTCAAACAGAATTGTTAATTTCCAAGTATGGAAAAACGTATACAATGTGTACTAGCAACTTGCAAGCTTTGTCAGCAAGCAAAATCATGGGCGACTTCTTATCTCGCTTCATTATATCCAATTATACCAATTAAATTAGGTCACATGGCCGCCTTGGATATCTAAGAACCGATTCCCAGAAGCAAAAGTGGTTTTTCTTACATTTTCGTAGTAGTAGAACTAAGTTTTAAATTTTTAACATTCTCACCATTACGTAAAGCTACAGCCAAAAATGTTTCAGTAGCTTCTACAAAACATTTCTTAGCGATTGTTGGTCATGTAGAAAAAGTTACTTCTGATAATGGACCACAATTCAGATCAGCTAATGTGGACATGCACTCTAAAAGCTAGGAAGATTACACCTACTTACGTATCCAGTTTGCATGCTTCATCAAACCCATCGAAGGCATTATGAAAGAAATTCCTAAGCTTTGTCGTCTATATCGTCAAAAGAAACACATCAACTGAAAAATGTATCTACAAGTTTCAAGAAATCATTAACGCCTTTCCAAAGGATTCTACATTGTTGTGTCTGTACATGGTATTAAAGAATGTTGAACTGCCGAACAAAATTAAGGAATTAGTAGCATTTCCTGCTTCACGATGACATTGCAGTCAACAATATTAAGCGTGTAGCTGAACGAAGAAAGAAACAGCAGAAACAGATAAGTCACATTTAAAATCAGTCAGAAAGCATTAATATGTACTTACCTTCTTAATAACAAAGCCACAAACAGTTGCAACAAGTTTGAGTTGCTGTGTAGTCCGTACAGAGTGAGAAATTTCTGCATCCAAATGTTGTTCATATAAAAACTTTGTCTATGAAAACGTCATTAGGGATCCACCATATCAGTAATGAAATCATTTTATTGAATGAAACCATTTTTTTCCTGATTAAAACGATATTTGGGACTACGATGTCACAGTGTGACGTAATAGTTCCTTTTGCATTTTTCTCTAGTTTTAGTACATTTATTTCCACTATGTACTATGTATTTGTTATTTACCTTGTAACTTAGTACCATTTTAAGCACTACTATATTTTTACACATAGCCACCTTTTAGGTAGACACAAGATTTCATATGTTTAACGTATATTGTCATTACTGTTTACTCATCATACTCATTCACTGTTTCAGAACAGGTTGTTACCATGTAAAGTAAAATGAAAAGAAGTAAACATATTCACATTTTGAAGCATCGAGGATATGCAACACGTTAATGGAAAATGAATGAAACAAGTGCAACTAAGGTCATCCTTCATTATATACCAACTAATAGTTTTCTTGCAGGTTTTACAGGAAACAACGAAGTATAATCTTAAAGGTCACATCTGCATACTGCAAATTCATTTATATGCTGTCAATAATCAATTATTTTTTAGTGTCCTGCAGGAGTCTTATAGCAATAGTCAAGAGTGACATGTACTGACGATTTTTGTATGTACTTTAGATATAAGTTTCAACTTAATTATGGTAATATTTTATGGAGAGTTAATAATGTCAACACAAGGATGTTCTACTAATTATAATAATGATTATATGAGAATGATAAAGTAAAAAATGTGGTGATACAGAGGTCACATTGTTATAACAAGTAATGTTTTGTGATAATTTGAAGTTAATGATGGAGTAATAGAAGTTAATGATGGAGTAATGGATTAATGGAGATACAGATACTATTTTTAACTATTGTAAAAGAATATGGCAGTACTTGGTACACATATATATTGCTTCTTGTATTACAAAGAAAAGACTTGCTTTTGAATGGTAGAGTTGTCATGCATGTTTTGCCTGATACACTCCACTTGTCTGAACTAATGATGCTTTCCACGATATGACACAGACATTTAGCACGTGCTGATACTACTTCTGTTTGCATGAGCTATGCCATTAAGAATTCCAGCATTATAATTTCCTCATGCTTTGCAGGTACAATGAGCCATTTACATCACCCATTTTTTTTCTTTTGTATCCTTTGCAATCTATGTTTATACTACATGCTTCTAGTTGTTAAGTTGTTCTGATTACTTTAACATTTTCATGTCTATGCTTAGAACAGTGTTGTGATCACACATTTTTATCTTACTTTATTTTTGACGGACCGATCTGACGACATGGGCAATAACGATTTCCTTTTGCAGCAAAAGAACACTTTCCTCTGCCTTATTCCCACTTTTTCTAGTAGTTATACGCTTTCCTTACATCTACTATTGTCATTTATTTTCGCTTCTCTGCACAAGATATATTACTAATGTATACTTTGAAACAAATTCAATTTTCACATCTCATGTGCTGTAGAGATATTCTACTATACTGATCTTTCTTATGACCTCTGACAGCATATAGTCTGATTAATTATGAGCTCTGTGTTTTGTCATTTATTACTGTCAATCTTAATGCACTATATTCTAGAATTATTGCCTGTATACATCATGTTTTCAAGTCTACTTACTGGCACAGCCACTGTTATTCTATCTGCAACCACAACTGTTCTGCAGACAGTCACTACCAGTAAATCTATTTATCACTAATTTACTGCTAGAATAGCTCGCCTGTGAGTCTATAACATACTCTAACAGTTGTATTTCAGACTTCTGTCAGTATCGTAATTTCAATCTTATTTCAAATTTACTTGTCTCTTGTATTTCAAACTTACGTGTTTGAAGCTCTCCTTCAGACCTTGGAGAATTAGTACTCCCAGAAGCATGGATATTGCGGAGAGATGGATTAGCCACAGTCTGGGGGGTTTCTGGAAAGATATATTCACTACGCAGCGGAGTGTGTACCTATATGGAAGTTCCTGGCAGATTACAACTGTGTACCCAGCCAAGAGTCGAACTTGGGACCTTTGCCTTTCGTGCACAAGTGCTCTACTAACTGAGAACATAACCATACTTTGTGCAGCCCCTGATCTAGGATATTTCCAAACCAGGACAAAAACTTAATAATGATGCGCCCTACCCCTGTTTGAAGTAGGGTGTCAAAAATGTAAAAGAAATCGATTTTTTAAAAATATAGTCATTTTGTAGTGCACATCTTGCTGGTGACCGATATGTAAAACATATATGTGCAAGGAAATGTAAAACATTTGATTTAGTCTTAAGTGTACAGTGCCACACCTCTTCACACAGCATTCAGCTATCACACCTCGCGTATTTCGCTATACGGAATAAAAAACTGTATTTTTTGTAATGGAAGTCATAAAAACCTATATTCAGGGCAGTGGAAATTGAAACGTCCTGTGGTGCCTCTCCAGCACCCAGTCAGCCTGTTTGACATCCTACCGTTTTTGAAATAACTCACAATTAATATTGGATGGGATTATTTTTGACCTGGAGAACAAGAACTCTACAGAAAATTTCACTCTTTTTGCCTATTAACTAATAACTTACTGTTTTTGTGTGACATACAATTAAATATAGGAACCAGTAAAGAAAAGGGACAAGCAAAACAGTAAACATTTCTCCAGTTCTTATAAAGTTTCAGCATTTTTTTCTCTCTGATCTTGCTACTGTAATGTTGTTGCATTAATTTGAGGTGTAAGCGGTGCTGATATTCTAGACGATAAAAGTGGGTTAAAAGCTGTGAGCTATGTGGGGAAGCTCCACCGCTCCACCACTACAAAAACATCTGCAAAACCTGCTTTAGATCGTATTAGTGGACCAAATAGATTCACGGCCGCGAGGTCACAAAGTTTGCTTGGTATTATCGGGTGAAATGATGCAGCATACGTCACTGTGGCCGCCTTTGCTCGCTGACAAGGTCCGCACACTCTAAGTACACAACGAATACGCCGTAGCATGTTATTAAAATAGCATGTCTCCTTCAGTTTTTCACAACATTTTTGTGCTCCGAAGAGACCATAACTCAAATGTATGTACCATATAATTTTGTTTATGAGTTCCTCCGGAATCACCAACACCCATCTGGAGTCGTCCGGGGCTCGTTTCTGGAATAGTATTCTATAGCGCACTAAGTAGTACTGACGTATTCCTACATTCTCATTGTCCTCCCACTTCTTCTTTATATCTTTCAATACTGCGTCCATATCCTGTTCATCCGTTATACTCCCTAAAGAGGTGGTAACAAAGTTCTCAAACGCTACATTCTGTAAGTATAGGTTGCTAAAATTGTTTTCACCGAGTTCTCCTTCTTCTATGTGAACCAAACCTATAGGAATGCGTGATAAAGCGTCAGCAATTACATTTTTCTGTCCCGGAATGTATTCTACAGTGAAATTATATTCCTGTAGGTATAGTGCCCAGCGCCCTAGTCTCCCATGCGTGATTTTTGTGCTCATAAGAAATTGGAGTCGAAACAAGGCCCCGGGAGTAGACAACATTCCATTAGAACTACTGACGGCCTTGGGAGAGCCAGTCATGACAAAACTCTACCATCTGGTGAGCAAGATATATGAGACAGGCGAAATACCCTCAGACTTCAAGAAGAATATAATAATTCCAATCCCAAAGAAAGCAGGTGTTGACAGATGTGAAAATTACCGACTATCAGTTTCATAAGCCACAGCTGCAAAATACTAACGCGAATTCCTTACAGACGAATGGAAAAACTGGTAGAAGCGGACCTTGGGGAAGATCAGTTTGGATTCCGTAGAAATGTTGGAACACGTGAGGCAATACTAACCTTACGACTTATCTTAGAAGAAAGATTAACGAAAGGAAACCTACGTTTCTAGCATTTCTAGACTTAGAGAAAGCTTTTGACAATTGTGACTGGAATACTCTCTTTCAAATTCTGAAGGTGGCAGTAGTAAAATACAGGGAGCGTAAGGCTATTTACAATTTGTACAGAAGCCAGATGGCAGTTATAAGAGTCGAAGAGCATGAAAGGGAAGCAGTGGTTGGGAAGGGAGTGAGACAGCGATGTAGCCTCTCCCCGATGTTATTCAATCTGTATAATGAGCAAGCAGTGAAGGAAACAAAGGAAAAATTCGGAGTACGTATTAAAATCCACGGAGAAGAAATAAAAATGTCGAGGTTCGCCGATGACATCGTAATTCTGTCAGAGACAGCAAAGGACTTGGAAGAGCAGTTGAACGGAATGGACAGTGTCTTGAAAGGAGGGTATAAGATGAACATCAACAAAAGCAAAACGAGGATAATGGAAAGTAGTCGAATTAAGTCGGGTTATGCTGAGGGAATTAGATTAGGAAATGAGAAACTTAAAGTAGTAAAGGAGTTTTGCTACTTGGGGAGCAAAATAACTGACGATGGTCGAAGTAGAGAGGATATAAAACGTAGACTGGCAATGGCAAGGAAAGCGTTTCTGAAGAAGAGAAATTTGTTAACATCGAGTATAGATTTAAGTGTCAGGAAGTCGTTTTTGAAAGTATTTGTATGGAGTGTAGCCATGTATGGAAGTGAAACATGGATGATAAATAGTTTGGACAAGAAGAGAATAGAAGCTTTCGAAATGTGGTGCTACAGAAGAATGCTGAAGATTAGATGGGTAGATCACATAACTAATGAGGAGGTATTGAATAGAATTTGGGAAAAGAGGAGTTTGTGGCACAACTCGACAAAAAGAAGGGACCGTTTGGTAGGACATGTTTTGAGGCATCAAGGGATCACAAATTTAGCATTGGAGGGCAGCGTGGAGTGTAAAAATCGTAGAGGGAGACCAAGAGATGAATACACTAAGCAGATTCAGAAGGATGTAGGTTGCAGTAAGTACCGGGAGACAAAGAAGCTTGCACAGGATAGAGTAGCATGGAGAGCTGCATTAAACCAGTCTCGGGACTGAAGACCACAACAACAACAACAAGAAATTGGAGTGCACGATGGTCGGTGTACACCCTGGTGGTCTTCCCAAATAAGAATTACCTAAATTTTGAGAATGCCCAAACTATCGCGAGTGCTTCGAGTTCTGTCACGGTATAATTTTTTTCACATCGAGAGAGCACCCTGCTCCCAAACGATATTGTTTTCCAAGTTGTAATATCATCATTTCCTTCCGTTTGAAACAGTACCGCACCTAATACTGACAAGGAACTGTCCGTCATTAAACAGAATTCTTGTGTCAGGCCGGGATGCACGAGGATTGGAGCCTCTACTAATGCCTTTTTCAATTTATAAAATTCATCCTGTGCCTCTTGATCCCAAACCAACAAAGCGTTCTTCCCTGTTAGTGCACATAGACGGGGTGTACCAAGTACACTAAAATTTATAAATCGCTTATAAAAATTACACAGACCTAAGAATGCTCGCACGTGTTTTTTATTTGTCGGCATTGGACACTCCGCTATCGCCGCAATTTTCTCCGGGTCAGGTTGTATTCAATTTGGTCTAAGAATTTTATGTTCTCTCGCCCGAACTGTGACTTATCTAAGTTGACTGTTACACCTGCCTTCTCAAAAACATCCAGTAGTGTGTTCAGAACGTCATTATGATCCTCCCACGACTTTCCCGCAATTAATATGTCATCCACGTAAATTGTCACTCGCTGTTTCAAATCATCAGGCAAAATGCTATTTAATCCCCTTATAAAAGCAGCTGATGAGACGTTTAGTCCCAACGGGAGACGCCGGAATTGGAAACAATTTCCATAACACAGGAACGCTGTACATAATCTGCAAGATGGGTGTAGCACGATTTGCCAAAAACTCGAACGGAGGTCGACAGATGATAGTACCTTTACCCTCTGGAAACGTTGTAAGAGTTCCTCAAGGCTCTCAGGCCTGTCCGTTTCCGACATAATAATTGTGTTTATCTGTCTCGAGTCTAGTATCAAACGAACCGAGTTGTCGTGTTTTGGTACGACAAGCAAGGGTGAGTTGTACGAGCTTACTGCCCGCTCAGTTATTCCTTGCTCTAACATCTTGTTTATTTCCTTCTCCACCTGGGCTTTATACGCCACGGGAATAGGGTATGGTCTAACAGAAAACTTCTGATGGTCACGTACTCTAGATTGGTAAGTAAAACCCTTAATCGCCCCCGGAGTCTCAGAAAATACCCGTTCATGATTTCTAAGTAGGCAATACAATTTCTCCTTTTCCCTGTCCATGGATCTGACATCCGCGATGCTCTTTCTCAGTGCATCAGCAAAAACATCTTTACCCTGCTCACCAGACGTAGAGCACGACTCACTTACATAGTTCACGAGTAGCTCCAGTCTGGGTTGCGACTCGGTTTGAGCTTGAAATTTTAGGCAACTAATTTCTGACTCGGCACGTAACATGCATTCATCAAATACTAAATTAAATGGCTGGTACCCAACTTGAACTGTCATTACTCCTCCACCCATGTCAATTACTGCATGGTAGGCATTCATGAAGTCATTTCCTAAAATCATTGCCATATTCAGCACTGGGAGCACAAAGAAGTTGTACTCAAACTCTCTGCCCTGGCAGGTAAAATTAAGCCGAGTCTGCCTTCGGATTTCTACGCTCTTACCGTAGATTGCACCTTTCACCTTTATTCCTCGCACTTGAAAAACGGGCCAAGTCCCAGTCCCTTCGCATTTGTGAAATGCTGCCTCGATCACTATGGAGAAAGGCATATTTCGTTTTCTGCAACTGTCACGACTGGATTTATTCCCGAAATTTTAGCACTCGTAGTTTCTTGCAACAAATCCTCTCTAATATCTTCCCTCTCTATATATACCGTATGCACTCATTTTCCATGTCGCTCATTTGTTCCGATTGGGCGCCTTCTGCGCTTATCGTTTGTCATTGCCGATTTTGTTCATTTCCATTTGCTGGATTATGTCTAGGGTTAGTCAGCCGAATTTCAACATCATGCGGTGCTCCGCCTACAGTCCTATTCCCACCGTGTTCACCGTAGTATCGTTTCTGGTTGCCGTAACTGTTGCGTTCACAATCCTGTTCACGTCCTCGATCATTTCCGTTGTACCACCTGTGTTCGCGACTGTTACCCCAGTTTTTATACGGCCGGTCCCGATTATTGTTCCGTTCGCGTCGCGACGACCAGTCACGCCGTTGATTAGTACTACGGCCACGACTGCGATCACGCTGCTGTGCCCCGTAATAACTTTGTGCCTGATTAGGCGGGCATTCTGCTGTATTATATTCCAACTCTTGGAGAAGTGTTTCCACGTCCTCTTTGCATCGTCCCGCAAGAATGACGTGGCGCAAGTGCATCGGCAATTTGGTGATGCATATCCTAATTAGTTCCGCAGGCCCGTATGGGTAGTATAGAAATTGATTTGTCTGCAGCATGTGGTCGAATAGGCGTGCTGAGCTGCCGAAACCAGACTGGTTCAAATTTGGCAGCATAATTATGCCATGCTTGACCCTGTGTTGTACCGCTTCCGACCAATAGGCGGACAGAAAGGCTTGTCGAAACTCTCGAGTGGAGTTGCAGTGACGCGCTGCCGACATCATGCGAATCGCCCGTTCACCTTCCAAATAGCCACACATATATTCTATCTTATGTGAACTTGCCCAGTCGGGGGGAAGACAGAACTCAAATTGCTCGAACCATGCTCGTGGATGTATTCCTTTTTGCGAATTTCGGAATATCTCAAACTTTCTCACCGTAAGGAAATGTTTGAAATCAAATCCCCGCATTTCCTCCCGGCGAGGCCCTTGAATGTTTCTATTTTGCTCATGTCTGCCCCTCAAAATACATTCATCCCTGTCGTCAAAATCTCCCTCGTGGCCGGAGTCCCTCTCTGCACTGTGCGTACGACTACTTTTAGTGCTATTGGCGAGTTCGGAGTCACACCCAATGCGGCTTTCCAGATGCGCCACGCGTTCTTGTAATTCGCCTGTTACAGCTTTGTGCCGCCTGTTCACTTCCAACTGTCCCTTCTGAAATCTAAGAAGCGAACGCACTTCTTCGGTCTCTACGACCGCTACCGGTGTACTATTGTTATCGCTCTCCGTCACCTTCACCGTACCTACGATGTCCGCTAATATCGCAATCTTATCATGTATTTGTCTGTTGTCCTCGGCCCCAGTCTACTTCAATTGTTCTACTTATTGTTCGAGTGCCTGAATCGCTTGACTGTTGTCCGCTACTGTGTTGTTAACGGAAGAGGGACAATGCGTTTCCGCCTCCTGGACCCTGGAGAGAACATGCTGGTATTCCGTTAGGCATTCTTCTCTCAGCGCTTGGAAATTCCTAAGTAGTTGTTCTTCGCTATCTTTCGATTCCGCATCGCGACTCCGCTTGTCCTGTTCTAAGGCTTGCAGACGCTCATCGATTTGTTCAAATGTACGGCCTAATTCTTTAATAATATCACTTTTTTTCACTTGCCAGATTGTTTATTCTTTATGAGATATCATCGGACACTCTCTGCATCGACTTGTCGACTTTATTTGTCTGCTGGATTAGTTTTTCGTCTATTTGTTCGCCTAGCTCGCGGATCGATTTTTCAGATTTCTCTGTCATTTGTTCGCCTAGCTCTCGGATTGATGTTTCAGATTTCTGCATCATTTGTTTGACTAGCTCTCTAATCGATTTTTCTGATTTTTGCGTCATTTGATCGCCTAACTCTCGGATCGATTTTTGAGATTTTTGCGTCATTTGTTCGCCTAGCTCACGGATCAGTTTTTCAGATTTCTCTGCGTTGTCTTTATTTTGTTGCAATAAGGCTTTCATGAGTTGTGCCAAATCAATTTGGTTAGTTGGAGGCAAATCAATTTCTGGCTCTGATGTGAGCCCGTTCGTCCTGTTTTGCATTTCCTCTGAAGTATTCCCCATTGCATTTTCGGAACCGTCCGAGGCGTTAATATTCGAAATCAGATTATCCCCTTGGTCCATGTTGCTTAAGTTGTTGGACCGCCTACTTTTAGCTTGGTTACATGTCTGCATTAGCTCAATTTATACCCGGTACGCAACACACTAATCAGAATAAATGTATCCCCCAAAAATCACGACAGTCACAGGAAAGGTACCCAACCTAGTACGCACTTTTTCACGTGCAAAACAAATTTATGTCTTTGATCGAAGGCAGTGCAACTTACAAGCGAAAAAAAAAATACACACACATATAAAACACACAAATATAGAAAACAAACAACAAAACGCCGCTCAACAACGCCGTGAAACGTTTGAAAGTCTGCTCAGAAACAACGCAGAATTTGTTTGAACGCTGCAGGGAAAAACGAATTAAGATTATACAATACCCGCAATCTAACATTTCAGAGATTCCAGAGTCTAACGGAATCACAGAACACGGTCGCCATGTGTAATGTTGTTGCATTAATTTTAGGTGTAAGCAGTGCTGATATTCAAGACCATAAAAGTGGGTTAAAAGCTGTGAGCTATGTGGGGAAGTTAACCTTACATTACTGTGCAACTGTTGCACCAGGTATCCAGTCTAGCTTACCAAATTCCCAACCAGACTAACATTAATTATAATCTTTTAATCGTCATACTATAACCAGTGATATATATATAAAGAGAATTTAAATAAAAAGAAATAAATCAGTTTATATTTGGAAATTTATTTTAACATTGATCATTGAAATTTCGGCACATTAAACTTGATTCATAGCTGAACTGATGCCTTATTTAGGATTGTGAAAATGTGAGTTTGTAATCTTACAGAACATATCAAATATGGAGCCAAGATTGGGGGCTGCATACAACACTGCGTTCATAAAATAACACACGAAGAACGTTGAAACATATGCAAGAGGAAATTAACCACAACCAACCGATTCAATTTTCACCCAAATAAGCTACGTTCATAGCGCAATCCTGTCTGTCATGTAATTACCACACACTGGTGTACTAAATTCATACTAACTCTCTGTGAAATCTTCCCGAAAAGAATAGCTGAGGGCTACTTTGAAGATTACACCACATGCTTCATGTGGTCAACTTGGTTTACACAAAGAGTGTAACTTCACAATAATTTTGATAATTAAAATAAATTAGATCGAAAAGCAATTACAAAAGAAAAACCTCGAACTGGTTACTAACGTCTTACTATTAACCTGATGGGTCAAACAATTGCATAAGCACGTGGTACTGGTCTCACAACGTACACCCCACGTGGGTTGAACATAAAGAAAAGTTGCTATATTGAAAAATATAGTCAAGACGAGACGTTATAATCTCAAGCACATTCGCATTTAAGATTGATGATATTAGTTAGAGTTACTGATCAACACATGGTTCCACTTTACTCACAAAGTAGTGGCAAAGCAACTACTGGAAGATATTCTGAACTTCACACTTGAAATACACTGTGTTGCAATTTAAGATAACATTAGATATTTTAGAGCTAAACCTGGAATAAAGGTGATTAAATTTTCAGTTAGGCTGAACTTAAGAAATCCATTGTCCTACGGACTTAGTACACACATGCTTAGCCAGAGATCTTACCACTTCAGACACTCGCCGCGGACAGACTGACCTGGGATCCTACCGAGCGTGCTACACCAGATACAAACGGATGTGACCAAAGAGACAGCTTCCTATGCCAACATGACAAGGGACAGACAGGAACATACTAATAATGGAAACCTCTCTGCTTTTAAAAAGCGTAGCTACCTGTTCCGCTGTTCCGACGTTGGTCCTACTGTTCTCTAGCAGACAGGCTTGTCTGCTACAATCAAGCATGCAACTAGAAATACATTTGCTCATTCATCCTCTCACACAGAAGGGAAGGGTTATGACAGTATTTATCATATACAGTATATAAAAGAGAGCGGATGTAGGTTCCGTATGAGACTGTGTGACATGAATTACATATAAACTGTGTTTATAGTGTAGTAGTGTGACAACTCATTCTTGTTTATGTGTAAAAGTAACACGTTTCACTGCTCAGTCTCCTCTCAGAAAGTCAGAAACACCACAGTAAATTTAGAAGAGGAATTTATGCCGTAAATGACAACAGACTTAAGAAATTAACATGAAAGGAATCCAACAGAGACCTTTCATAACCCCAGCGCTCTGGGAAAAGACTGTGCAGGGAATTTTTGGCCATGCTAGGACATTCCCAAGCAGGCTTCTCACACCCAACTTAAATCAAAAATGTAAAGAAAAGGCAAAAGGTCACCAGCTACTTGCTAAAAACAATAATTTCAACAAATCTTTAGAATCTACCAATTTCAAAGAGAAAAAAACTATCTGTGACACCTATTTAAAACATAGTGTAGACCTAATTCGGTCAGCAAGTAAAAACAATGGTTCCTGTGTCATTAATATGAAAACAATTTCTGGTTGGTACCCTTATGGAGTTCACCAGTATTTGCTCATTGCAAGATCCAACTGATCACAGGAAAATTTATGACTGTTTATTAACAAGTAAAATTTATGGAAATAGCAAAGGTGCCACAGCAATTAAACAAATATGAAAATAATAGCAGTATTATAAAGCAGAACATTACAACGCACAATCCACAAATGCAAAAAAAAAGATAAGAGAAAAAAAACATGTTTTACAAAGAGGTTATCGCAAAAAATTCTATATCTTATAAAACTAATAATTTGTAGAATGAAAATAACTTTGTGGCACTAATTTAATCACTCTACTATATTTCAGTTAGTTAGCAAACAATGATCACTGTGTCATTATACTGAAACTATAATTAATTATGTGATTGTTACCCTTAAGGGGTTCCTCACTATAAATATGCCCCAATGCAAAGGCTAATCGATCACAGTCCAATGAGAATGAATAGCTATCTGACTGATAAACGAAGCAATACCACAGGAATGAATTTACGAAACAAAATATCACAAATCTAATACATCACACAAGAAGAAGCATTGATCAATAAAACAGCTCTGAAATTACAATATTCAACATTCAAAAAATAATATCAATAATTAAAACACCTGCAAAATGCAAGTGTCAAAGTATAATAAAAAAACAATAAATAGAACACCTGCAAAATACAAGAGTTAGTCTAATAAACACCAATAAATCGAACCCCTGCAAAACACATGAGTAAAAGTTTCTCTGCCATAACATACATATATGCATTGGACTAAGAACTGTGTAAGTAGTTCCACTGTTCCAAGGCACAATATAAGGAGAGGGGTGGGGGGGTTCGTCGCGGCAGCTGTCAGTAGGGATTTTTGTCCATCTGTTGCGTGCAATCCCGCCGTCTCTTCCCTCTCATGAAGTTTCTTTTGGTGGCCCGTGTCACGTACATCTCGATTTGGTTCCATGTTTGTGTTGTCAAATTCGTGCGGTATCCTCGTTTGACAAGCCAGGTTGATATTCCTGGGCAAGGATGACACTTAATGGCTCTTCTTTGTGCCATTCTTAGCTACCAGAGAACATCGAACTATGATTTACTGTCACTTGACAGTGGGCATCCATCAGGAAATGTTAATAGGCGTCGTTGAAGTCTGCCAGTTTCTCTGGACAGTATGTGTCAAAAGGCTCCACGCCCCTTGTATTGTTACATTCTTGAGTTACCCTCAATTGGCTCGCCGGTTTGATATTCCTGGGTAAGGATGAAACTTAATGGCTCTTCTCTGTGCCACCCTTAGCGACCAGAGAATGTCGAACCATGATTTACTGTCGGTTGACAGTAAGCATCCGTCAGGAAATGTTGATAGGCGTCGTTGAAGTCTGCCATTTTCTCTGGACAGTACCTGTCAAAAGGGTACACGCCCCTTTATCCCCTGTCTTCTATCGTTTCACCGCGGCCGTCTCGTCATGGTCGTGTGCGTGTGGTGCGTTGCCAGCAGATGGACTTACGCGCGGTGGACCGCTCGGTCGTCTCAGGTCATCGCCACCACGAAGGGTCGCACTGGTGCGGCCGGCCATTAGCTCCGGGTGCAAGTGTTTGCCCCGCAGCCCTTCTTTTGTTGGCGAGCATGCTCCAGAAGTGGTCCGGCTGACTGTGTCCGCCTGTTTACAACTAGTCCTCCTCGTCGTTGCTCCCGCTGTCTCATAAGAGTTTAGCCGGTTCGCTAGCACGTTCTCAACTGCATTCACAGAAATTGTTCATCATAGTTATGTGATTACAAAAAGTCATACATAATACCATGTAGTACTGTCTTTCACAGTTTTTAAGAACAAAACTTAGACTTCATTTTTTTAAATAAAAAAGTTACATGAATAGACAATATAAAAATAAAAGTTAAGTGTCTTGACAATATAAAAAAATAAAAGTAAAATGACTTGACAGTATAAAAATAAAAAATAAATGAGCTGACAATATAATATTTAATCCACATGACTAATGTGGTTCACTTATGTTTTAATAAATCATATGCTACTTATTAATTCACTAAAATGAATAGGATTATACCTTGTGCAAGTATAGGTCAGGAGAGCATAGGGTTAACATGTTATTTACACACACACATGCACACCTGTTGTGTATTCTACAAACTAACTACCATAAACATGCATTACTCAAAATTTTACTTCAATCCACTACTAGTTAATCCAACAAGATACTTCAGTGCTACTTCAACACAGTGCTTATACCACTACAACATTGTTCTAATTCGTCCTCTTCCTGACTCTCGCAGCATATGTCTTGTCACATGAGAAATATGGAGAAACGTTCCTTAAACATACCCAGTAAAAAAACAATGGTTATTTACACGCCAAAACATTTATACCAGTTGCCACACCTGATAAGAGACTCGCAAATATACATTTATCATACTCATATGTTCATACATAAAACAATAAGACAATTTCACCTAAGATTACGTTATCACAAGAATTAATCACACAGATGACTCTGAGAAGGGTAAAAAAAAAATTTTATCCTACAGGTTATATTACATTTTCTTACCCATTTTGCTCCAATTTCGTTCCTTCTTTAAGTTACCTTTCGCTTCCAAATCAGTTATTTCGCCTGTGGTGGTTATTCTGGATTCATTTCTCATGAATGGCAAAATTGTGGTTTCCTCTATTCTGTAAAACAGTTTCATCTTAACATATTGAACTTACAACAGACACAAAAGATCCGAATCCTCCTGTAGTTTAAATGACAAATGTTTTGGTTCATCCTTATTACATTAAAACAAACATTCCTTCGGTCCCATAATCAAAATTATTTAATCTTCCTCTACCTTCAAGAGGGAAATTTCTTCAGTTCAACACATATAGGGTGTAGTACATCCTGCACCAGTGGAAACAGTAAGCTGTAATGGTCACAGCATCAGCAAAATACATAAACATCACTTTTCTAGGACAACTATTAACACAGAAAATTTTTTAGGATCTGGCTCAACATCAATCAAGACTACAGAAAGGATCCATATTTCTGTTCCATTCACCATTTCCTGAAAAACTGCTCGTATTTAACTACCACAATAACATTTCAGGGTCATGTAAATTACACAAACCACAATTCTTCTTTCACCTTGAAGGGAATCAATATACTGACGAAATCCACAGACAGCACTTTACATACTCGGCTATAAAGAACGAAAAAAAGATATATCATCAATATTAACATATCAGCGCATATTGAGAAGCCATTGGCTAAACAATCGTATTATCGCATCCTGTTTTCAAAATTCCAAACTTACTCATACCTTTCTCAGAGTTCTCCTATCTTAAAATATTCATACAGCATGCATATTACAGTAAGAGATCCTCATTTATACTGACAAATATAGAATAGTAATAGATAGATGTTGTTGTTGTTGTTGTGGTTTTCAGTCCTGAGACTGTTTTGATGCAGCTCTCCATGCTACTCTATCCTGTGCAAGCTTCTTCATCTCCCAGTACCTACTGCAACCTACATCCTTCTGAATCTGCTTAGTGTATTCATCTCTTGGTCTCCCTCTACGATTTTTACCCTCCACACTGCCCTCCAATACTAAATTGGTGATCCCTTGATGCCTCAGAACACGTCCTACCAACCGGTTTTTTCTTCTTGTCAAGTTGTGCCACAAACTTCTCTTCTCCCCAATCCTATTCAATACTTCCTCATTAGTTACGTGATCTACCCATCTAATCTCCAGCATTCTTCTGTAGCACCACATTTCGAAAGCTTCTATTCTCTTCTTGATCAAACTATTTATCGTCCATGTTTCACTTCCATACATGGCTACACTCCATACAAATACTTTCAGAAATGATTTCCTGACACTTAAATCTATACTCGATGTTAACACACTTCTCTTCTTCAGAAACGCTTTCCTTGCCATTGCCAGTCTACATTTTATATCCTCTCTACTTCGACCATCATCAGTTCTTTTGCTCCCCAAATAGCAAAACTCCTTTACTACTTTAAGTGTCTCATTTCCTAATCTAAATTACTCAGCATCACCCGACTTAATTCGACTACTTTCCATTATCCTCGTTTTGCTTTTGTTGGTGTTCATCTTATATCCTCCTTTCAAGACACTATCCATTCCGTTCAACTGCTCTTCCAAGTCCTTTGCTGTCTCTGACAGAATTACGATGTCATCGGCGAACCTCTACATTTTTATTTATTCTCCATGGATTTTAATACCTACTCCAAATTTTTCTTTTGTTTCCTTCACTGCTTGTTCAATATACAGATTGAATAACATCGGGGAGAGACTACAACCCTGTCTCACTCCCTTCCCAACCACTGCTTCCCCTTCATGTCCCTCGACTCTTATAACTGCCATCTGGTTTCTGTACAAATTGTAAATAGCCTTTCGCTCCCTGTGTTTTACCCCTGCTACCTTCAGAATTTGAAAGAGAGTATTCCAGTCAACATTGTCAAAAGCTTTCTCTAAGTCTACAAATGCTAGAAACGTAGGTTTGCCTTCCTTAATGTAGCTTATAAGAAAAGTCGTAGGGACAGTATTGCCTCACCTGTTGCAACATTTCTACGGAATCCAAACTGTTCTTCCCTGAGGTCGGCTTCTACTAGTTTTTCCATTCGCCTGTAAAGAATTCGAGTTAGTATTTTGCAGCTGCGACTTATTAAACTGATAGTTCGGTAATTTTCACATCTGTCAACACCTGCTTTCTTTGGGATTGGAATTATTATATTCTTCTTGAAGTCTGAGGGTATTTCGCCTGTCTCATACATCTTGCTCACCAGATGATAGAGTTTTGTCAGGACTGGCTCTCCTGAGGCCATCAGTAGTTCCAATGGAATGTTGTCTACTCGAGGGGCCTTGTTTCGACTCAGGTCTTTCAGTGCTCTGTCAAACTCTTCACACAGTATCATATCTCCCATTTCATATTCATCTACATCCTCTTCCATTTCCATAATATTGTCCTCAAGTACATCACCCTTATATAGACCCTCTATATACTCCTTCCACCTTTCTGCTTTCCCTTCTTTGCTTTGAACTGGGTTTCCATCTGAGCTCTTGATATTCATACAAGTGGTTCTCTTATCTCCAAAGGTCTCATTAATTTTCCTGTAGGCAGTATCTATCTTACCCCTAGTGACATAAGCCTCTACATCCCTACATTTGTCCCCTAGCCATCCCTGCTTAGCCATTTTGCACTTCCTGTCGATCTCATTTTTGAGACGTCTGTATTCCGTTTTGCCTGCTTCATTTACTGCATTTTTATATTTTCTCCTTTCATCAATTAAATTCAATATTTCTTCTGTTACCCAAGGATTTCTACTAGCCTTCGTCTTTTTACCTACTTGATCCTCTGCTGCCTTCACTACTTCATCCCTCAAAGCTACCCATTCTTCTTCTATATCTACATGACTACTCTGCAATTCACATTTAAGTGCTTGGCAGAGGGTTCATCGAACCACAATCATACTATCTCTCTACTATTCCACTCCCGAAAAACGAACACCTAAACCTTTCTGTTCGAGCTCTGATTTCTCTTATTTTATTTTGATGATCATTCCTACCTATGTAGGTTGGGCTCAACAAAATATTTTCGCATTCGGAAGAGAAAGTTGGTGACTGAAATTTCGTAAAAAGGTCTCGCCGCGACGAAAAACGTCTATGCTGTAATGACTTCCATCCCAACTCGTGTATCATATCTGCCACACTCTCTCCCCTATAACGTGATAATACAAAACGAGCTGCCCTTTTTTGCACCCTTTCGATGTCCTCCATCAATCGCACCTGGTAAGGATCCCACACCGCGCATGAATATTCTAACAGAGGACGAACGAGTGTAGTGTAAGCTGTCTCTTTAGTGGACTTGTTGCATCTTCTAAGTGTCCTGCCAATGAAACACAACCTTTGGCTCGCCTTCCCGAATATATTACCTATGTGGTCCTTCCAACTGAAGTTGTTCGTAATTTTAATACCCAGGTACTTAGTTGAATTGACAGCCTTGAGAATTGTACTATTTATCGAGTAATCGAGTTCCAATGGATTTCTTTTGGAACTCATGTGGATCATCTCACACTTTTCGTTATTTAGCGTCAACTGCCACCTGACACACCATACAGCAATCTTTTCTAAATCGCTTTGCAACTGATACTGGTCTTCGGATGACCTTACTAGACGGTAAATTACAGCATCATCGGCGAACAGTCTAAGAGAACTGCTCAGATTGTCACCCAGGTCATTTATATAGATCAGGAACAGTAGAGGTCCCAGGACGCTTCCCTGGGGAACACCTGATATCACTTCAGTTTTACTCGATGAGTTGCCGTCTATTACTACGAACTGCGACCTTCCTGACAGGAAATCACGAATCCAGTCGCACAACTGAGACGATAACCCATAGCTCCGCAACTTGATTAGAAGTCGCTTATGAGGAACGGTGTCAAAAGCTTTCCAGAAATCTAGAAATACGGAATCAACTTGAGATCCCCTGTCGATAGCGGCCATTACTTCGTCAGAATAAAGAGCTAGCTGCGTTGCACAAGAGCGATGTTTTCTGAAGCCATGCTGATTACGTGTCAATAGATCGTTCCCTTCGAGGTGATTCATAATGTTTGAATACAGTATATGCTCCAAAACCCTACTGCAAACCGACGTCAATGATATAGGTCTGTAGTTAAATGGATTACTCCTACTACCCTTCTTGAACACTGGTGCGACCTGCGCAATTTTCCAATCTGTAGGTACAGATCTATCGGTGAGCGAGCGGTTGTATATGAGTGCTAAGTAGGGAGCTATAGTATCAGCGTAATCTGAAAGGAACCTAATCGGTATACAATCTGGACCTGAAGACTTGCCCGTATCAAGCGATTTGAGTTGCTTCGCAACCCGTAAGGTATCTACTTCTAAGAAACTAATGCTAACAGATGTTCGTGTTTCAAATTCTGGAATATTCCATTCGTCTTCCCTGGTGAAGGAATTTCGGAAAACTGCGTTCAATAACTCCGCTTTAGCGGCACAGTCGTCGATAACAGTACCATCGGCACTGCGCAGCGAAGGTATTGACTGCGTCTGGCCCTTGTGTACTTTACATACGACCAGAATTTCTTCGGATTTTCTACCAAATTTCGAGACAATGTTTCGTTGTGGAACCTATTAAAGGCATCTCGCATCGAAGTACGTGCCAAATTTCGCGCATCTGTAAATTTTAGCCCATCTTCGGGATTTCGCGTTCTTCTGAACTTCGCATGCTTTTTCCGTTGCCTCTGCAACAGCGTTCGGACCTTTTTTGTGTACCACGGGGGACCCGTTCCATCTCTTACCAATTTATGAGGTATGAATATCTCAATTGCTGTTGCTACTATATCTTTGAATTTGAGCCACATTTCGTCTACATTCGCATAGTCAGTTCGGAAGGAATGGAAATTGTCTTTTAGGAAGGCTTCTAGTGGCACTTTATCCGCTTTTTTCAATAAAATTAATTTGCGTTTGTTTCTGATGGATTTGGAAGAAATGGTATTGAGCCTAGCTACAATGACCTTGTGATCACTAATCCCTGTATCAGTCATGATGCTCTCTATCAGCTCTGGATTGTTTGTGATAAGAGGTCAAGTGTGTTTTCGCAACCATTTACAATTCGCGTAGGTTCGTGGACTAACTGCTCAAAATAATTTTCGGAGAAAGCATTTAGGACAATCTCGGAAGACGTTTTCTGCCTACCACCGGTTTTGAACATGTATTTTTGCCAACATACCGAGGGTAGGTTGAAGTCCCCACCAACTATAACCGTGTGAGTGGGGTATTTATTTGTTACGAGGCTCAAACTTTCTCTGAACTGTTCCGGAACTGTATCGTCGGAGTCTGGGGGTCGGTAGAAGGAGCCAATTATTAACTTAATTCGGCTGTTAAGTATAACCTCCACCCATACCAATTCGCACGTATTTCTTTCCCCCATTCCTGTAAATTGCTCCCTTATGCTCTTCCAGAAACTCTGTACAACCTCTGGTTCTTTCAGTTTATCCAAGTCCCATCTCCTTAAATTTCCACCTTCTTGCAGTTTCTTCAGTTTTAATCTACAGTTCATAACCAATAGATTGTGGTCAGAGTCCACATCTGCCCCTGGAAATGTCTTACAATTTAAAACCTGGTTCCTATATCTCTGCCGTACTATTATATAATCTATCTGAAACCTGTCAGTATCTCCAGGCTTCTTCCATGTATACAGCCTTCTTTTATGATTCTTGAACCAAGTGTTAGCTATGATTAAGTTGTGCTCTGTGCAAAACTATACCAGGCGGCTTCCTCTTTCATTTCTTAGCCCCAATCCATATTTACCTACTATGTTTCCTTCTCTCCCTTTTCCTACACTCGAATTCCAGTCACCCATTACTATTAAATTTTCGTCTCCCTTCACTATCTGCATAATTTCTTTTATTTCATCGTACATTTCTTCAATTTCTTCATCATCTGCAGAGCTAGTTGGCATATAAACTTGTACTACTGTAGTAGGTGTGGGCTTCGTATCTATCTTGGCCACAATAATGCGTTCACTATGCTGTTTGTAGTAGCTTACCCGCATTCTTATTTTCCTATTCATTATTAAACCTACTCCTGCATTACCCCTATTTGATTTTGTGTTTATAACCCTGTAGTCACCTGACCAGAAGTCTTGTTCCTCCTGCCACCGAACTTCACTAATTCCCACTATATCTAACTTTAACCTATCCATTTCCCTTTTTAAATTTTCTAACCTACCTGCCCGATTAAGGGATCTGACATTCCACGCTCCGATCCGTAGAACGCCATTTTTCTTTCTCCTGGTAACGACATCCTCCTGAGTAGTCCCCGCCCGGAGATCCGAATGGGGGACTATTTTACCTCCGGAATATTTTACCCAAGAGGACGCCATCATCATTTAATCATACAGTAAAGCTGCATGCCCTCAGGAAAAATTACGGCTGTAGTTTCCCCTTACTTACAGCCGTTCGCAGTACCAGCACAGCAAGGCTGTTTTGGTTATTGTTACAAGGCCAGATCAGTCAATCATCCAGACTGTTGCCCTTGCAACTACTGAGAAGGCTGCTGCCCCTCTTCAGGAACCACACGTTTGTCTGGCCTCTCAACAGATACCCCTCCATTGTGGTTGTACCTACGGTACGGCTATCTGTATCGCTGAGGCACGCAAGCCTCCCCACCAACGGCAAGGTCCATGGTTTATGGGGGGGTTAATTCGATTACATCCTAGTTTTGCTATTGTTGATGTTCACCTTATATCCTCCTTTCAAGACACTGTCCATTCCGTTCAACTGCTCCTCCAAGTCCTTTGCTGTGTCTGACAGAATTACAATGTCATCGGCTAACCGTAAAGTTTTTATTTCTTCTCTCTGGATTTTAATACCTACTCCCAATTTTTCTTTTGTTTCCTTCACTGCTTGCTCAATATCCAGATTGAATAACATCGGGGAGAGGCTACACCACTGTCTCACTCCCTTCCCAACCACTGCCTCCCTTTCATGCCCCTCGACTCATAACTACCATCTGGTTTCTGTACAATTTGTAAATAGCCTTTCGCTCCCTGTATTTTACCCCTGATACCTTTAGAATTTGAAAGAGTGTATTCCAGTCACCATTGTCAAAAGCTTGATATAAGTCTACAAATGCTAGGAACGTAGGTTTGCCTTTCCTTAATCTAGCTTCTAAGATAAGTCGGAGGGTCAGTATTGCCTCACGTGTTCCAATATTTCTACGGAATCCAAACTGATCTTCCCCGAGGTCGGCTTCTACTAGTTTTTCCATTCGTCTGCAAAGAATTCGAGCTTCCCGAAAAGAATAGCTGAGGGCTACTTTGATGATTACACCACATGCTTCACGTGGTCAAACTGATTCAATTTTCACCCAAAGAAGTTACGTCCGTAGCGCAATCCTGTCTGTGTAACATTATGTGATTGCGTTATCACTTTAAATCATTCACTAATCGTGCAGTCGCTCGGCAACAGCTACAGTTAGCAAATAATGTTGCGAGAATGTAAAATGTGAACTACCTGTGATGTAACTTGTTTATTGTCGAAGCGCCGTCAGAGATGCAGTGAGTTATTGACTTTGAAAACCGCGGCGCGAAAAACGGACAGAAGATGAACACTTTTACACATTTTATTTTTTTATGTGCGAGATATTCTCGATGAACAGTTACTCATTCTTCTCTTGTAACTTGTGTCGGACGCGCATGTCTTGCCGCCGTATTATTATCGTTAAAAATAATATTATTTTAGTGTAAAGTAAAAGTGCAATACTGCATAGCGGTAAATTTATTGTGCGACGTGTATGTGAAAATGTGAAAGGAATTATTGTCATTACGAGAAGAGAAGTGCCAGTCAAAACAGCATCCATGTTAAAATTCTTCATTGTAGTGTAAGTTCATCTATTAATTGCCATAAATTCTGATTTAAATGGAATTGGTGTATGGACTATTTATTTAGTGTAGAATCTATGTCTCACTCCTTCATGAAGTTATTTAAATTTCTTTATGTTTCTGCCAAATAGAGAGTTCACAGACACGAATTCTTTCGTCGAAATCGGACGGAAGGACAGAAGTTGTATGCGGCGAAATATTTTCTCCGCGCCTCATTCTACTAGTAAATGCATGATAAACTACGGTCCCTTAGGAAATTCATGTTGAGGTATCCAAACGTAATTATATTTTGAATAGGCATTTACTCTCCTCTGCAATGCAACTTCCGACTGATCGGACGATCCAACAAGAGGCAGCAGGACACGGTCGGCGTTCGCAAATATATTTCCACCGCAGATTATAGCTATATGTTGCAGCACAAAAGAAACATATTGTTATAATTAGCGACTACGAACGGGGACGTTTATAACGTATGTTTATGTATACACATTACGTAAACATATCGTTATATCCGTCATGTAATTACCACACACTGGTATACTAAATTCATACTAACTCTCTGTGAAATCTTCCCAAAAAGAATAGTTTAGGGCTACTTTGATTATTACACCACATGCTTCACGTAGTTAACTTGGTTTACACAAAGAGTGTAACTTCACAATAATTTTGATAATTAAAATAAATTAGATCAAAAAGCAATTTACAAAAGAAAAACCTCGATCTGGTTACAATCGTCTTACTATTAACCTGATGGGTCAAACAATTGTATAAGTATGTGCTACTGGTCTCACAAAGTACACCCCACGTGGGTTGAACATAAAGAAAAGTTGCTATATTGAAAAATATAGTCAAGACGAGACGTTATAATCTCACGCACATTCGCATTTAAGATTGATGATCTTAGTTAGAGTTACTGATCAACACATGATTCCACTTTACTCACAAAGTAGTGGCAAAGCAACTACTGGAAGATATTCTGAACTTCACACTTGAAATACACTGTGTTGCAATTTAAGATAACATTAGATATTTTAGAGCTAAACCTGAAATAAAGGTGATTAAATTTTCAGTTAGGCTGAACTTAAGAAATCCATTGTCCTATGGACTTAGTAGACACATGCTTAGCCAGAGATCTTACCACTTCAGACACTCGCCGCGGGCAGACTGACCTGGGATCCTACCGAGCGTGCTACACCAGATACAAACGGATGTGACCAGAGAGACAGCTTCCTATGCCAACATGACAAGGGACAGACAGGAACATACTAATAATGGAAACCTCTCTGCTTTTAAAAAGCGTAGCTACCTGTTCCGCTGTTCCGACGTTGGTCCTACTGTTCTCTAGCAGACAGGCTTGTCTGCTACCATCAAGCATTCAACTAGAAATACATTTGCTCATTCATCCTCTCACACAGAAGGGAAGGGGTATGACAGTATTTATCATATACAATATATAAAAGAGAGTGGACGTAGGTTCTGTATGAGACTGTGTGACATGAATTACATATAAACTGTGTTTATAGTGTAGTAGTGTGACAGCTCGTTCTTGTTTATGTGTAAAAGTAACACGTTTCACTGCTCAGTCTCCTCCCAGATAGTCAGAAACACCACAGTAAATTTAGAAGAGGAATTTATGCCGTAAATGACAACAGACTTAAGAAATTAACATGAAAGGAATCCAACAGAGACCTTTCACTACAGCCTTACACGGTGTGCTTTACTTTCATGCGAATGAATCTATTACCTCATCAAATTTCGTCAAATGTTTCGCCCCATGAAAAATTAAAATATCGTTGCCTAATACTAAAAAAAGCTGTTAATACAAATCGTACCCAGACTGATGTGGTTTCTAAATTTCATTGCGTCTATTTTGTCACTATCTGCTAGATCAAACGAAATAGGCCTTTCAAATATTGAAGCAATTGCAACAATGTTAAATAAATGAAACTGTTGAGGCACAAATGGCTATTTTTATAGACTTCATTTACATAAATAACACGTGACAATAAAATTGCTGAAGTACCAATATCAAATGCCTTTAGGTCTACTACATGCAAAAAGTTCACATCAGGAAATAGCTTCCCATTTCACTCATACATTCAAGATTCTGAAGCATGAGAGCGAAAAGGAGTACGACGAAATTTTTGTGTAAATCTGGAATCGTCATATTCTTCCATATAATCTGTGTGATGTCTCCGTTTCTTTTCCTTCCTCCTTGAAACAAACCATCTTTTCATCACTAATTCTCTAACTATTCCTGCCATTGTCAAAACGTATTCTCCAGTTAAGTTCACTAACCCTTCCAGAATCGCCGGTTCACTTATCCTGCGTTTATTCTCCAGTTAGGTGTCATTACGTGTTTGTACAACGTGTTTTCCACGGTATTTCGAGAATAGAACTTAAGCGATTGCTATCCAGGACAATTGGCCCTTAGTAATGTAACGTTCTGGCAAAAATTTCCTGTCATTTTCTTCGATACACCAAGAAGATAAAATGTAATCTTACTTACCTGTTATTCCAGTTAGTGTTTTATTTCCACTCTGGCAGTCTGAATTTATGGCTTTCGCTACTAATTATAACAATGCTGATCATTCGCACACTCACTCAATCACATAAACAAATAGTGATTGGCATTCACCTCTTGGGTTTGTGCAGCATGGCTCATATAGCCCCATCCCCTTTTGTCTGCGGGAAAGTTTGTTATTTCTAGATGCGATGGGGATTCTCCTAGGAAGGCATTGCATACGCTATGCACACATTCAAAAGTCAACTTACCGTTCGCTCAAAAATCAATTTAGAATGTGTTAAAAAATGATCAAAAACCAACTAGGATGCGCTTCAAAATCATATGAATAATCGATAGAGCAACGTCGACTGGATGCTAGGCGCTCTGTGAAACAAGGTTTCTTTCTCCAAGAATATGAATTTGGCGCTCCCTGAATTTGCAGCCCGGGTTTGATACCCTGGTCCACCTCCCCGCTCTAGATCAAGGCCTGATTTGCGTCGTCTGCAGTTATGTGTACTAGCACAAACTGATTTTCTAACTGCTCGAAGCACAGGACAGGATCCTGTTGCAAAAACGATGATGGTGTTACCGTCACGCGAGTAATTACTGCACCTGCAGGAACGTCTCCAGTTCGTAGCGGATCTGACATGGCAGAATTACTGCGACAAACGATAAACATGGGCGATGCGGTTGACGCTCATCTTCCTTATTTAGGTGACGTCCTACGAGAGCGAACTATTGCGACCATGCCGCAGCGACCACACGAAAATATCGAATAGTGGCCAGTGGTTTATTTGTCCTATCTGAGCATACACGTGCGGGAGCGGAAGCGATCAGTTGGTTTGACATTTTGTGCAAAGTGGGCGCAGTTTGTGGTTTGAGATTCTACCTACAATGTCATAAATTTTGATCAGAGCTATTCAAGATCATTTGTATTGAGTGGCAACAGAAATAAAATTGGCCCTTCATGAATTATGGAAAGTCTTGGTCCCAATTTAATTTATTGACATGTTTCACTACATCAGCAGCAGAACACTGCAGGAAGGGATACATTATGAAATGCCACAAAACAATTATATGCATAGTGGTCAGGCATTACATCAGCACTTACAAAGAGATAATACAATGAACCAAACAACCACACAGCAGTGGCCACATAAGGTACTGAGAACAGCCCATACATGTACAAAGCTTAGTGCCAAGCTTTACATGGAGCCCAGCAGTGGTGAGGAAGAAACTACTCTCACCAGATGACATTGGCAACTATTAAAGCGCATAAATGACTGCCGAAAAATGTGACCAAAATGAGATCATTCAATGAACATAGATTAAGTACTATTAAA
The DNA here is from genome assembly GCF_023897955.1 of Schistocerca gregaria. NCBI lineage: Eukaryota > Metazoa > Arthropoda > Insecta > Orthoptera > Acrididae > Schistocerca > Schistocerca gregaria. The sequence goes on from NC_064922.1 coordinate 430,168,413, forward strand.
TTTGAAAACCAATGAGAAACCATGCAAGCATGTTATTTTGAAAAATTTAGGTACAGAACAGAATAACAATAAGTAATGCAACAAATTATACAGATTTCATGTAGAATGTTAGCTGTTACAATTAATAAACTCAGATCAAATATCAGTAAAGTAATCTGTATGAAGCTATTTCACATTTTACGATCACATTATAATCTTTTATGAACATAGGTCATATTGTGAGGGGTGTTTAAGAAGTAATGCAACACTTTTTTTCTTAAGGAGGGTTGGTTTTGCTCAGGATTCTAATACACCATATTATTCCCTACTCTTTTGGCAATAAAATTCTACTTTCCAACTTAATCTTCTTCATTGCGCGGTCTTATGTCCCTTACTGGGAGGCCTGTATGCTCACACGGTACCACTCTACTGGTCGACATCACAGACAACATCTTGCTGCATCAATAATCTCCCCATTATCCATGTAATGCTTCCTGTGGAGTGAATCCTTCAATAGGCCAAATAGATGGAAGTTAAAATGTGTGAGATTCAGGCTGAAGGGTGAATGAGGAAGAACAGTCCCTTAAAGTTTTTTGAGATCCTTTTGGGTGCACAGACTTATGTGTTGGCTTGTGTTGTCATAGAGGAGAAGTCCGTTTGCTGTTTTGTAACAACGAATATGCTGAAATCGTTTTTTCAGTTTCCTGAGGGTAGCACAGTTCATTTGAGAGTTGACTGCTGTTCGTTGAGGAAGGACATCAAACAGAAGAACCCCTTCAAGTCACAGAAGACCGTTGCCATGACTTTATTTATTGAGGGTGCACTTTTGAAATTTTTCTTCAGAGGAAAGGTGGTGTGCCACCACTCCAAGGATAGCTGTTTTGTTTCCAGTTTCAAGTGATGTTCGAGAATAAATTGTTATGATCAGCCTCGTAGTGCGCAATCAATTCTGCACAGACGGCACTTCGTTGGGCGATGAGGAGCCAAGCTGGCGCACACCTTTGAGTACCACAACTGGTGGATGGGTGTATCAGCACTACCAACAAAAATATCCAAGTTGGTGCATACTCTCCTAAAGTGAAGATGCTGAATTTCCACATGAAATTCACGGCGTGCTCATACTCTGCATCTGTTATGGCACTGCCTGTAAGGTTGGTGGAGAATGCTGCTATCATAGTATGAAGGCTTTCACGAGCGGATGACATATCTTCTGGTAAACCTTCCGGGATGTAAGGTCGTGGTCCATGAAACTCTTCAGCTCCTAACGTTTCGTCCAGAGCTGCCCTGGACATCTTCAGAGGGGTGTTTCTCCTCCAGTGAGTCTTGCCGGCAAGACTCACCAGAGGAGAGTTCGAGGGAGCCAAGTCTGGAGAACAGGGGGGATGTGAAACGAGTTCGAATACTATTTCCATTAATTTTGAGACCACAACAGCTGAGTGTGCTGCAGCACTGTCGTGATGGAAAAGGACTTTTAGTGATCCAATCGCCAGCGTTTTTCTTGCAGCTCGGTTTTCAAACGGTCCAATAACGATTAATAATATGCACCTGTAATAGTTTTACCCTTTTTCAGATAGTTGATGGGGATTATCCCTTGCGAATCTCAAATGACAGTCGCCATAACCTTTCCGGCTGAAGGAATGGTCTTTGCCTTTTTGGTGCAGATTCTCCCTTGGTAACCCATTGTTTTGATTGCTGTTTGGTCTTAGGAGTATAGTAATGTATCCATGTTTCATCCACAGTGACGAAACGATGCTTAAAGTCCTGCATATTTTTCCTGAACAGCTGCAAACCATCTTTGCAACATTTCACATAATTCCATTTTTGGTCAAGCGTGAGCAATCGCAGAACCCATCTTGCCGATATCTTTCTCATGTCTAAATTTTTATGCAAAAACTATGTACTCATTCATTCGAGATGCCCATAGCACTAGCAATCTCTCACAACTTCACTCTTCTGTCATTCATCACCATATCATGGATTTTATCAATGATTTCTGGAGTTGTAACCACCACAGTGCGTCCAGAATCTTCAGCATCACTTATGCCCATATGACCACTCCGAAAATTATGAAACCACTTCTAAACTGTTTTAATCGAAGGTGTAAGTCACCGTAATGTTTATCAAGCTTCTCTTTAGTCTCCTGAGGCGTTTTGCCTTTAACAAAGTAATGTTCAATCATCACACGAAATTCTTTTTGACAATCACTCGACTTCCTTAATTCACACGAATGCCAAACACAAATAAATCCACAATTATTCCTGAAACTTGGTGTGCGTTCTTTTCAAAAATGCTACTAACTAAACATGACCTCAATATGCGCCAGTGGTGTCATCTCTCGGACTTTGCAGAGAGTTTTGAAATGCCCTCGTACAGATAGCATAGAGACCACTGGTAGCACTACACTTCACTGCACTTCAGACCTGTTGTGGTCGATGTACACTCCTGGAAATGGAAAAAAGAACACATTGACACCGGTGTGTCAGACCCACCATACTTGCTCCGGACAGTGCGAGAGGGCTGTACAAGCAATGATCACACGCACGGCACAGCGGACACACCAGGAACCGCGGTGTTGGCCGTCGAATGGCGCTAGCTGTGCAGCATTTGTGCACCGCCGCCGTCAGTGTCAGCCAGTTTGCCGTGGCATACGGAGCTCCATCGCAGTCTTTAACACTGGTAGCATGCCGCGACAGCGTGGACGTGAACCATATGTGCAGCTGACGGACTTTGAGCGAGAGCGTATAGTGGACATGCGGGAGGCTGGGTGGACGTACCGCCGAATTGCTCAACACGTGGTGCGTGAGGTCTCCACAGTACATCGATGTTGTCCCCAGTGGTCGGCGGAAGGTGCACGTGCCCGTCGACCTGGGACCGGACCGCAGCGACGCACGGATGCACGCCAAGACCGTAGGATCCTACGCAGTGCCGTAGGGGACCGCACCGCCACTTCCCAGCAAATTAGGGACACTGTTGCTCCTGGGGTATCGGCGAGGACCATTCGCAACCGTCTCCATGAAGCTGGGCTACGGTCCCGCTCACCGTTAGGCCGTCTTCCGCTCACGCCCCAACATCGTGCAGCCCGCCTCCAGTGGTGTCGCGACAGGCGTGAATGGAGGGACGAATGGAGACGTGTCGTCTTCAGCGATGAGAGTCGCTTCTGCCTTGGTGCCAATGATGGTCGTATGCGTGTTTGGCGCCGTGCAGGTGAGCGCCACAATCAGGACTGCATACGACCGAGGCACACTGGGCCAACACCCGGCATCATGGTGTGGGGAGCGATCTCCTACACTGGCCGTACACCTCTGGTGATCGTCGAGGGGACACTGAATAGTGCACGGTACATCCAAACCGTCATCGAACCCACCGTTCTACCATTCCTAGACCGGCAAGGGAACTTGCTGTTCCAACAGGACAATGCACGTCCGCATGTATCCCGTGCCACCCAACGTGCTCTAGAAGGTGTAAGTCAACTACCCTGGCCAGCAAGATCTCCGGCTCTGTCCCCCATTGAGCATGTTTGGGACTGGATGAAGCGTCGTCTCACGCGGTCTGCACGTCCAGCACGAACGCTGGTCCAACTGAGGCGCCAGGTGGAAATGGCATGGCAAGCCGTTCCACAGGACTACGTCCAGCATCTCTACGATCGTCTCCATGGGAGAATAGCAGCCTGCATTGCTGCGAAAGGTGGATATACACTGTACTAGTGCCGACATTGTGCATGCTCTGTTGCCTGTGTGTATGTGCCTGTGGTTCTGTCAGTGTGATCATGTGATGTGTCAATAAAGTTTCCCCTTCCTGGGACAATGAATTCACGGTGTTCTTATTTCAATTTCCAGGAGTGTATCATTGCAACTCGTCAACATCGTAACTTTTTTTCAAGGGAATTCACTGTTTGTTGTGTCAAGTTCACTTTGTCATGCTGAGTGAACTCTTAGTCTTATTACTGTGTGATTGGTCATAGGTAAACATTAGTCTTCCAGCAGTATCATACATTATTGAAAATTCCGTCATCGAAATTGGTTCACAAATCCAGATTTTGTTGTCATAGTTCAACGGAGGATAATGTCGTTCGTATTGTAATGATTATCTCTCCATACTAAGTATTAATCACTCCATTAACTGAGCACACTAGAATATTTGGAGCACTGTAGATAGTGTGGAACTGGTACTAAGTGGTCATGTGACCCTCTATCACCGATGAAAGTCATGGCAGTGATGTGGCTTATATGACAGTTTGTTGTAAGCAGTAAATTAGGATAATTTGGAGAGGCGACAGCATGGCAGAAAGGAGCTATCGTGTTTGGACATACCCATGGCCACATCAAGAAAGACGTTGTCCACTTTGTTGATGTATTAACACGCACTCTCCAGAGTGTCTACAATGAATGATGTACCAACTACATGATCTAAAATTGGAGGGTCATAAAAGTATACCAACTGACAGGGGTTGGAGAAAGTGTCATGTCTTATCAGACCGTTTCAATCAGTCTCATATCGGACGGAAATTTCTGCTTCAGTAAATGCAGGTCCACCTCAACCAGCTTCTGAGTGAACTGCATGCAATGGACATTTGAAATAACACAGAAACCAGATAGTTGCTGTCTGGGAGAGTGTAATGTGGTCCAATAAATCACGATTTTTGTCTGTTTTCAAGTGAAGTAGGACACAAGTGTGCCAAAGACCTCTTGAGGCGTTTAACCTGCAATGTGTGAAGGACTTAATTCAATCCAGAGGTGATTCTGTGACGGTTTGAGGGTGAGTTTCCTACAAGTCTCGGGCCTGTTCGTTCAGGGTGCTGTAACCATACACCAAGATGTTTATTTCAACATACCCAGTTACCAAGTGTTGCCCTTTCTCTTTCACCTTCATGGGGAAGTGCTATGGACACATATGTCCTCCAAACTGACAGAACATATGTCCACAGAGCTGCATGTATACGTTCCTGGTTTAACAAAACTCCAACTGTGTTTCAGAGCTTCATGCATACATTCCTGTTTTGACAAGCAGTGGCCAGCTAAATCATCCGACTTTTTCTTAAAAGGCATCTCTGGGATGATTTGATACAGCAGGTGAATGGTAGCAGGCAACATACCCATAGCTCTAATGTCTCTAATAATCACTGTGTGGCTTCAGCTAAATATACCATACCTAATGTATATATGATATCTCTTGGTGGTGAGTGATTGTTTGTCTAGTTTGCTTGTTTAATTCCTAGTCAGTTAGGATTTGATGTATTACTTGTTGTTAATACGATCACAAATATTAAGTTGTCATATCTAATCTGCTGTTGCCATTTCTATTGCTTCTCTCATAATATATGTCTAGTAACTGACACTCTCTGCTCGCTGAAATACTTCTCTACATGTTTCACAAATGTGGCACCTGACAATTGTCGGACCACAAATCGTGTAAAGTAGTAAACGCAAATGGGCATCATATGGAGATGGTCTAAGAAGCCAAAAGCCTGTTCATATCCAAATAAATGTAATTTAGCAGAAAATTAGGAAGTATTTCCTATTTAATAGTATTACCACGTTATGCTAAGCGCCAGTGGAAAATTCAGTTAATGCAGGTGAAAGCATTCTACGTATTTTACGTGCATCATATATACTTAGCCATTTTCTTTTTCTCTAACACTCGGTCGTGGCTTGCACAAGTGTGTCACGTTCTAGCCAGTTCAGTATTTTTGTTCGACACATCCCATATGTAGGAAACTGGAACTTCTGTGTAATGTTCTGGTAAATGAGTCATCTTGGCATGACACAAAGAAAGCAATAAATGTCGTTCGTACTAATGGTGCCTTTGCAGCTCTTTTTGCCCTTGCCCTAGTATAAAATATACAAAGTGTCCATTTTTCTAGGTGGACGGTTAACCTGACAACCTCTAGATCTCGACTATGTGTCAAGAAACTTAAAATTCGACAAATCGCTTTATTGCTGTTGACCGATTTGATACTATACCTAGTCTCTGCAGAGATGGTAACATTGGTGCCCTTGCATATCTGCAGACGTATTTGATACATTTTAGAAATTTCCAGTATTCGTCGTTTACATGAACTAGAACATTTTCGATAGGCGAGAACTGTACTGAAACACCCACTGATCTTCGCTGTGTGAATCTAATCTGTTCCAGAGATCATTGATTGTATCTTGGATAACTCTTTTTGTCCACATGAAATTATCGTAAGAATTGTCTTGGATAAAGTTCATGGATTTGTTGTCCTTCGTGGACAATGAATATCTGTTTAATGCACTGCATGTTTTTCTTTCAGATTTGTAATTTGAGGCTGATGACGTCGTTTGTTTGATTCTGTTGAATTTTTCCGGGAAGCCAAATTAAGTTTTGTGGATGAGACAGTTCTCACATTTGTCACTCGGTTGAATACAGATAGCAGGTGACAGTCTCAAACGTTCTATTTTTGAAGGTGGCTTCGATAGATATATGTAATTTTCATGCAAAACGTGAATAAAAATATTCTGGCTGATGGTGCTAGTTCATATTGCAATTCTTTCTTGGTTTATGGCCAAGAAGAATTGCATGTAAATATTATGAATAAATGAGGCAAATATGTTTTCTGACATACGTGATAGCATCTGTGCATATTCATGCTTATGACATGCACTTCCAATGGACGCTGATGGCAAGATTATCAGTCTTCCCTCGTTGTCGATTTTGTCATCAATTATTAACATATATCTTCAATGAATTTAATTTATCATGGTGGACAACCAATAACCACTCTGTCTTCAAATGTGGCATATGTATCAATAATAAACTGCGTGAACACTTGCTGGCAATCTGTAACCATAATTTGGTGAACTCAGAATTGAAGTGATGTTACCTTCTTGTAGATTTATGTGCCTGTACTTGACTTGATTAGTTGCATGTTGAAGTGGTAAGCACCTTTGTCTTGCCAAAATATCAGTGGATACCCTAGCGTATTGTAATGTGTTCTAGTATTTTGCTTAAGTATATAATGCTCATGTCATGCAAGCTATATTCATTCTCAACAGTTAGCACTTCGACATGAGATGCAGCAAACCTTTGTTTGTACCCACTCCTTATTATTTTGTCGACCTGAATGATGACTTAATAGTTGTCTGAGGCCATTCGTTTTAGTGAAGTCTTGAACATATTGAGCAGTTGTTTGTTATTAGGGAGCATATGTTCCCCGACATTTTCTCCTCAAAGGCCCGGGAGTTTAGAGCTGATCCATTATGAGTAGTTCATCGCTGACAATGTATACTGTACTTATAGAAATTTCGCCTTTTCATTTGGGGTTGGCAGTAGTGAGCATACTCGTCCTTAATTCTTAAAACAATCCTGAAATGTCATTCGTATAAATGGAGCCCTAAACTATGTCATTTCTAAACAATATTATTGTAACAGAGGATATTTTGTAGAAAATGTGTTGATAGTGGTCTCTTCCCATTCACATAATCAAATAGTTCTGGTGCCAGCAGCTTTAGTGCTGGAAATAACTTTGCCACTAGTACACCATGAAACTAATGTCTCAGCCTTGAATTTTTATGTGGCACAGTACCTACTTGTCCAGTTTCCGGTGGAGACTCTTGAATGTTGGTGGTATACTTTTCCATAGTATCATAATTTCTGTATGCTCTGGCCTCATTCTTTCTCTGTGTCTTTTCTACCACAACTGTTGGTCGTCAGATCTCTGTTTCAATTCGAATGTGTTCTGGTTCTCGCGTTTTCTGTAGAATACTTATGATATTGCTCACCTGGACTTTTCCTATTCGTTGCTGATGAAAATTCTGACCTTCCCAAGAAAGACTGGTAGAGCGATCTTGACTGACTTACTGTGCCCAGAAAAGTGGTCTCAAAGAGGGGTTATTACAAGGGGAGATGTGGAACATATATATTTAATATTGTTGCTGTTGTTCTGCTCTTCAGTCCTGAGACTGGTTTGATGCAGCTCTCCATGCTACTCTATCCTGTGCAAGCTTCTTCATCTCCCAGTACCTACTGAAACCTACATCCTTCTGAATCTGCTTAGTATAGTCATCTCTTGGTCTCCCTCTACGATTTTTACCCTCCACATTGCCCTCCAATACTAAATTGGTGATCCCTTGATGCCTCAGAACATGTCCTACCAACTGATCCCTTCTTCTCGCCAAGTTGTGCCACAATCTTCTCTTCTCCCCAATCCTATTCAATACTTCCTCATTAGTTATGTGATCTACTCATCTAATCTTCAGCATTCTTCTGTAGCACCACAATTCGAAAGCTTCTATTCTCTTCTTGTCCAAACTATTTATCGTCCATGTTTCACTTGCATACATGTCTACACTCCATACAAATACCTTCAGAAACGACTTCCTAACACAAAAATCTATACTCGATGTTAACAAATTTCTCTTCTTCAGAAACGCTTTCCTTGCCATTGCCAGTCTACATTTATATCCTCTCTACTTCGACCATCATCAGTTATTTTGCTCCCCAAATAGCAAAACTCCTTTACTACTTTAAGTGTGTCATTTCCTAATTTAATTCCCTCAGCATCACCAGACTTTATTCGACTGCATTCCATTACCCTCGTTTTGCTTTTGTTGATGTTCATCTTATATCCTCCTTTCAAGACACTATCCATTCCGTTCAACTGCTCTTCCAAGTCCTTTGTTGTCTCTGACAGAATTACGATGTCGTCGGCGAACCTCAAAGTTTTTATTTCTTCTCCATGGATTTTAATACCTACTCCGAATATTTCTTTTGTTTCCTTCACTGCTTGCTCAATATACAGATTGAATAACATCAGGGAGAGACTACAACCCTGTCTCACTCCCTTCCCAACCACTACTTCCCTTTCATGTCCCTCGACTCTTATTACTGCCATCTGGTTTCTGCACAAATTGTAAATAGCCTTTCGCTCCCTGTATTTTACCCATACCACTTTCAGAATTTGAAAGAGAGTATTCCAGTCAACATTGTCAAAAGCTTTCTCTAAGTCTACAAATGCTAGAAACGTAGGTTTGCCCTACCTTAATCTAGCTTCTAAGATACGTCGTAGGGACAGTATTGCCTCATGTGTTCCAACATTTCTACGGAATCGAAACTGATCTTCCCCGAGGTCGGCTTCTACTAGTTTTTCCATTCGTCTGTAAAGAATTCGAGTTAGCATTTTGCAGCTGTGACTTATTAAACTGATAGTTCGATAATTTTCACATCTGTCAACACTTGCTTTCTTTGGGATTGGAATTATTATATTCTTCTTGAAGTCTGAGGGTATTTCACCTGTCTCGTACATCTTGCTCACCAGATGGACGAGTTTTGTCATGACTGGCTCTTCCAAGGCCGTCAGTAGTTCTAATGGAATGTTGTCTACTCCTGGGGCCTTGTTTCGACTCAGGTCTTTCAGTGCTCTGTCAAACTCTTCACACAGTATCGTATCTCCCATTTCATCTTCACCTACATCCTCTTCCATTTCCATAATATTGTCCTCAAGTATATCGCTCTTGTATATACTCCTTCCACATTTCTGCTTTCCCTTCTTAGTTTAGAACTGGGTTTCCATCTGAGCTCTTGATGTTCATACAAGTGGTCCTCTTTTCTCCAAAGGTCTCTTTAATTTTCCTGTAGGCAGTATCTATTTTACCCATAGCGAGATAAGTCTCTACATACCTACATTTGTCCTCTAGCCATCCCTACTTAGCCATTTTGCACTTCCTGTGGATCTCATTTTTGAGACGTCTGTATTTCTTTTTGCCTGCTTCATTTACTGCATTTTTGTATTTTCTCCTTTCATCAATTAAATTCAATACTTCTTCTGTTACCCAAGGATTTCTAATAGCCTTCGTCTTTTTACCTACTTGATCCTCTGCTGCCTTCACTACTTCATTCCTCAAAGCTACCCATTCTTCTTCTACTGTATTTCTTTCCCCCATTCCTGTCAATTGTTCCCTCATGCTCTCCCTGAAACTCTGTACAACCTCTGGTTCTTTTAGTTTATCCAAGTCCCATCTCCTTAAATTCCCACCTTTTTGCAGTTTTTTTTCAGTTTTAATCTACAGGTCATAACCAATAGATTGTGGTCAGAGTCCACATCTGCCCCTGGAAATGTATTACAATTTAAAACCTGGTTCCTAAATCTCTGTCTTACCATTATATAATCTATCTGAAACCTGTCAGTATCTCCAGGCTTCTTCCATGTGTACAACCTTTTTTTTATTATTCTTGAACAAAGTGTTAGCTATACATATTTAATATTATAATATTTAATATCGTGTGACACTATCGATGGCCAAGAGGATATAGTGATAGCAGTCAGAGACTGCTATCACCAGTAAGGTTGATATGAACGTGTTGGAAGGGTCCTTTAGGGTTATTGAACAGGTCTAAAGGGGAGGGGGGGTTGTGAATGCGTGAATTTTTACTTTTTTACATAATGTACACTCTCAAGCCCAAAGTTTGCAGTCTTTCTTGATGTTAGGACAGACGAACCTATCCATCACTAGAAGAAAGATAGGGCGAATGTCAAGGAGTGCCTGAATTGTGGAGGTGCTCAAAGATAGCTCAGCAGAAGCAGTGCGGTATGAGTGAAGGTACACTTTTTTGAAAGGTATCGCGTAGTATGGGGTGGGCCTCAACAGGAGTATGACAAAGTTCGATTCTTAGGTTCATGTCCAGATCATGTGTGAGAGCTTGTAACTGATGGTCGTCCTGCTGCTTCTCAGTTAACTGACTGTAATCGATAATAAATGGCAACTCGCTGATATGTGTAAAAGAGTCTGTTGTGATGTTCTCTGCACCTTAGAGGTCGCGAACATCTGTGGTAAACTGGACTATGTAGCCCAGGAGGTGATACCATTGGAGACAGGGACCTCTGGGTGGGTTGCAAATAGAGCTGATGAGAGGGTAATGATCGGAGTAAATATGCAGCGGACGTCCTTCAAATCTTGCCTGAAATATGACACCGCCTTGAAGAGCTCCCAATCATAGGTGGGCAGCTTGCTTTGGGATGGAGCTGACATTTGTCTTTGTTACGACACCATTGTGTGAGAGGGTGTCGAAATCCTTTTAGAGATAGTTTTTGTGTGATACCTCGCCAGGTGAAAAAATTGATATATCATCCAGATAGGGATAAGAAAATGGGAGCTTGAAGAGTAAGCCTTTGATAAAGCGTTGCTATGTTTGTGCTGTGGTTTTTAAGTCTGTACAATATGAACATAAAATCGAATACGTCAAATGAGGTGCTTATGGTTGTTGTTGGGATGTTATCTGGGCACAAAGATAGTGTAGATACCCTATTTTACACTCAATAACGTTAAAACAAAGGCGTTCGCCAATTGTGGGTGAAGTCATGTTTGTTTGGAACTGGGTAGCTGTCCTCGATAGTATGAATTTTAAGGATTCTATAGTCACAGCACAACTTGACAAATCTGACGTTCCTGAGGACCACCGTTATGGGTGAATCCCAGGAACTCTCGGAGGGACAGACTGCGCCTTTTTGTAAGGGTTTGTCTAAAGAAACTGGCAACCCACAGTGTGTCAGGTGGGAATCGAGTTGGTCTGTGGTGTACCGCGAGTGTAGTGATGACTTTACAGACTGTTCCGTTCTTAGTGGGACACTACCTGAAAATTCTTGCACGGAGGGGGGGGGGGGGGGTCATTCAAAAACACAGTGGAAGAGGAGAAGATGAGCGATGCTGTACTAACCTTTGAAGTGACAATTGGAAGTGATGTTGTGGGCATATCCATGGGTGATGTTAGCGATTCCAAGTTAATGTGTTGGGAATGTGTTGGCGAGAAGGAAGCGACGCTTGGAGGCAAATGGCGTAGTCATCGAGATGCTGCTGTGTTGCAAGGAGTTCATGTTCATCTGCTTGAATCTTGTCTCTGATGGTTTCGTTGTCATGGAATAAGTTACCAGTTGGAATAAAGATGTTGGACATGTTAGAACTGATTGATTATACGTAGGCACTCCTGAAGGAGGTAATGAGTGACGACCATTGGGTGTGGCTGTGGGCAACAGAAGCTGGATTGCAGAGGGGTCTGTGCCGTTATTCTGAGCCATCAAAAGGGTGAGGCTGACGAACTCGGTCGGCGAGCTGCTGCTGATTGTGTGTACAAGTCTGCTGCTGGAAAGGTCTGGATAAAGGTTTAAGTGAGCGAGAAAATCGACACCAAATATGGGTTAAATTACCAGGTGAATTATTTCATAAGCTCAAAATTGAATGTGTGAACCTGTGAGTCATAGACTTGGATTGTCAAATTGTTCATCACATAACTGCGCGAGGTAGCCGCAATGTCTGCGGCGCCTTGTCACGCCCTGCGCGGCTCCCCTCGCCCGAGGTTCGAGTCCTCCCTCGGATATGGGTGTGTATGTTGTCCTTAGCGTAAGTTAAAGTTAGATTAAGTAGTGTGTAAGCTTAGGGACCGATGACCTTAGCAGTTTGATTCCATAAGACCTTACCACTAATTTCTATTTCATCATACGGAGATGGACAAATATGTAGACAGATGTTACAATTAGCAAAGAGGGCAGCAAAGTGCTGGCCTTGGAGCTGCGTTGACGAGCTATAGTCGGCTGCTTGTGAAGTCCCGTGCAACAAGTCTGTTATCCTGAAGTGTCTGGGATTAGTGCGATACACTGTTGTCTCCATGAGTGTCAAGTTAACTTAAATATCTAGCATGGCCCAGTGCCCCTCCAGTGAACCATGCATTTACCCTGGGAAATTGGATAGGGGTCTGCAATAGTGGGCGGTGGAAGCTGTGTTGCATCTCCTGCAGTCGCAGGTTCGAATCCTGCCTCGGGTATGGATGTGTGTGATGTCATTAGGTTAGTTAGGCTTAAGTAGTTCTAACTTCGAGGGGACTGATGACCTCAGCTGTTAAGTCCCATAGTGCTCAGAGCCATTTTTTTGGTGTTGCATCTCAGCGGAAGAGGTTCTGCTTGAACGTGGTATGGTCGTTGAGCCGGCCGGTGTGACCGAGCGGTTCTGAGCGCTACAGTCTGGAACCGCGAGACCGCTATGGCCGCAGGTTCGAATCCTGCCTCGGACATTGATGTGTTAGTCAGGTTTAAGTAGTTCTAAGTTCTAGGGGACTGGTGACCTCAGAAGTTAAGTCCCATAGTGCTCAGAGCCCTTTATGGTCGGCGGCATGTGGCAAAGTTTCAGATGTGGCACAGGCACTGTGTGCTCGGTGGCGTTCTATGTGGCCCTGGATGTGATTTGGATGTCCTGCACATTTCTGGCACAATGCAATACAGATTGGGAGGAAGCGGAGGTTTGTTGATACCACGTGAAGACCAGCTGTCCATCTGGGTGCAGTGAATTCAGAATTGGAGATTGGTTGGGTGTAGCCAGCTTGGGTTTTGTCTCATAGGTTGTCACTTCTGTTGGAGTTGCAAGTCATGCTCACCGCCATTGTTGTCAACATTATTAATCCACGCAAGACAGTCTCCATGAGGTGATGTCTCCTCTGATTGTATTGCATATTTGTGGTGGAAAGCAGAACCCACTAACATTCGGATTTGGTTAGCAAGTTCGTGTGATGGCATTGGTATTGCTGTGAGTGAGTGTGATCCATGTGGACATTGCTGTGATAATAAGAGACATATAAATATTCTTTGTGTATTATTCTATGTGTAACAGTTGTTCTCCATGGCCTGAGCCACATTACGCTCGCTTGGATTTTGAAGCACCAGCATCAGCATTCAGGCCAAGTAGACCACAGCTTACATCAGCAGCACTGCCAACAGCTTTCACAACACGAGGCACTGAGGATATCGGCGTCTGTAAGAAATAAGGCGTGTGACGTTGCAGACTGCAGAGACAGCAGAGGCGTCAGCAACAGTGGCGTCTGTGTGTACAAGTGAAATACGACAGAGTAAGACCTAGGCATCACATACATACAATGTGAAACATGGATGAGACAAAGCGATACAGAGAGTGAAACAAAATACACCACAAAAATGAAAATTTCTGATCACTCAGAAACAAGTATTGTAGACTCAAACAATGGAAAATCCAGGATGGAATGTAACAATATTATGAAAAGGATAGTGGCTACTCACCATATAGCAAAGCTGCTGAGTCAGAGTTATGCACAACAAAAAGACTGGCGCAAAGAGAGCTTTCGGTCAACACACACACACACACACACACACACACACACACACACACACACAAACGCAACTGACACACACACAGGACCACAGTCTCTGGCAACTGAAGCCAGCGTCATATGAATTTGAGGATATAATACCATTAATATAAGAGGAAGATTAGATTAGATTAATACTTATTCCATAGATCATGAATACAACACTTATGATGTGGAACATGTCAGGTTAATGAAAGATGTCTGTACAAGATATTACATTACACAAAATATTGCATGACACTAATGCTTAAGTTAGTTTTTTTCCCTCCCTTAATTTATAACTAAAAATTCAGCCAATGAGTAGAAGGAGTTGTCATCTAGAAATTCTTTTAATTTATTTAACGTGAAGGTTACTCCTGCAAAGTCATTTGTGTTAAAATACGAATACAATCTTCCTCATTGTGCATATCACACGCAAAACTGAGTGGGTGTTGAGAACAAACAGCAAAACAAAAACCAGGCTTAGGAAGGAAAAGAAAAACCAAGAGGTCGGGTCGTTCGCTAGTGTGGCAGCCACCGCTCCACTAACTCAGAAGGCGGCCACCAAACCAAAGATCGAGACAACGCAAGCCAACCAAGGTAGCACACTATTCATCAAATCTAAAGATAAGAAAGACACAAAGTAAATACAGCCACGTCTCACAGTGTTAATTGATCTAAAGAAAGGGCATATCCGAATCAAGAAAATGAAAACAATAAACAATGTAGTCATAACTGAAACTGAAACTCAAGAGCAAGTCAGGAAGCTGAAACAAAATTCGGAGCTAAATAAAGAAATGATATGCAAGTGATTTGCAAGTCTGATGAGCAAGATGTATGAGAGAGGCGAAATACCCTCAGACTTCAAGAAGAATATAATAATTCCAATCCCAAAGAAAACAGGTGCTGACAGATATGAAAATTACCGAACTATCAGTTTAACAACCATGGCTGCAAAATACTAACACGAATTCTTTACAGACAAATGGAAAAACTGTTTGAAGCCGACCTTGGGGAAGATCACTTTGGATTCCATAGAAATGTTGGAGCACGTGAGGCAATACTGACCCTACGACTTATCTTAGAAGCTAGATTAAGGAAAGGCAAACCTACGTTTCTAGCATTTGTAGACTTAGAGGAAGCTTTTGACAATGTTGATTGGAATACTCTCTTTCATATTCTGAAGGTGGCAGGGGTAAAATACAGGGAGCGAAAGGCTATTTACAATTTGTACAGAAACCAGATGGCAGTTATAAGAGTCGAGGGACATGAAAGGGAAGCAGTGGTCGGAAAGGGAGTGAGACAGGGTTGTAGCCTCTCGCCGATGTTATTCAATCTGTATATTGAGCAAGTAGTAAAGAAAACAAAAGAAAAATTCTGAGTAGGAAATAAAATCCATGGAGAAGAAATAAAAAGTTTGAGGTTCGTCGATGACATTGTAATTCTGTCAGAGACAGCAAAGGACCTGGACGAGCAGCTGAATGGAATGGACAGTGTCTTGAAAGGAGGATATAAGATGAACATCAACAATAGCAAAACGAGGATGTAATCGAATTAAGTCGGATGATGCTGAGGGAACTAGATTAGGAAATGAGATGCTTAAAGTAGTAAATGAGTTTTGCTATTTGGGGAGAAAAATAACTGATGATGGTCGAAGTAGAGAGGGTATAAAATGTAGACTGGCAATGGTAAGGAAAGCGTTTTGAAGAAGAGAAATTTGTTAACATCGATTATAGATTTAAGTGTCAGGAAGTCGTTTCTGAAAATATTTGTATGGAGTGTAGCCATGACTTCTGGAAAATGTTTGACTCGGTGCCCCATTGCAGACTCCTAACTAAGGTACGAGCATATGGGATTGGTTCCAAAGTATGTGAGTGGCTCAAAGACTTCTTAAGTAATAGAAGCCCAGTACATTGTTCTCGATGCTGAGTGTTCATCGGAGGTGAGGGTATCATTTGGAGTGCTGATGATGCTGTGGTGACTGTAGGAGGATACAAGATGACTTAGACAGGATTTGTGATTGGTGTAAAGAATGGCAGCTAACTCTAAATACAAATAATTGTAAATTAATGCAGATGAATAGGGAAAAAATTCTGTAATGTTTGAATACTCCATTTGTAGTGTGGCGCTTGACACAGTCACATCGATTAAATATTTGGGCGTAACATTGCAGGGCGATATGAAGTGGGGCAAGTACCTAATGGCAGTTGTGGGGAAGGCGGATAGTCGTCTTCGGTTCATTGATAGAATTTAGGGAAGATGTGGTTCATCTGTAAAGGAGACTGCTTATAAAACACTAATAGACCTATTCGTGAGTACTGATCGAGCGTTTTGGATCCCTATCAGGTCGGATTGACGGAGGATATAGAAGCAATGCAGAAGCAGGCTGCTAGATTTGTTACTGGTAGGTTTGATCATCACCTGAGTGTTGCGGAAATGCTTCAGGAAATCGGGTGGGAGTCTCTAGAGGAAAGGGGGCGTTCTTTTCGTGAATCGCTAGTGAGGAAAGGTAGAGAACCAGCCTTTGAGGCTGACTGCTGTACAATTTTACTGCCGCCAACTTACATTTCGCGGAAAGACCACAAAGATAAGATAAGAGAGATTAGGGCTCGTACAGTGGCATATAGACAGTCATTTTTCCCACGTTCTGTTTGGGAGTGGAACAGGGCTAGAAGATGCTAGTTGTGGTATGAGGTGCCCTCCGCCACGCACCGTATGGTGGATGACGGAGTATGTATGTAGATGTACATATGGAAGTGAAATGTGGAAGTGAAATGTGGACGATAAATAGGTTAGACAAGAAGAGAACAGAAGCTTTCGAAATGTGGTGCTACAGAAGAATGCTGGTATTGAACAGAATTGGAGAGAAGAGATATTTGTGGCACAACTTGACTAGAAGAAGGGATCGGTTGGTAGGAGATATTCTGAGGCATCAAGGGATCGCCAATTTAGTATTGGCGGAAAGCGTGGAGGGTAAAAATCGTAGAGGTAGACCAAGAGATGAATACACTAAGCAGATTCAGAAGGATGTAGGTTGCAGTAGGTACTGGGAGATGAATAAGCTTGCACAGGATAGAGTAGCATGGAGAGCTGCATCAAACCAGTCTCTGGACTGAAGACCACAACAACAACAACATACAAGTCATCTAAGAAGGAGAGGCCGAAAGTGATAGTGTACACTGATCAGCCAGAAAATTATAACCACCTGTTTAATAGCTGGTATGTCCACGTGTGGCATGGAGACAGCAACAACGCAATATGGTATGGAAGCAATGAGGCCTTGGTAGGTCACTAGAGGGAACTGGCATCACATATGAACACACAAGTCACCTAATTCCCTCAAATTCCTGGGAGGGGGACGATGAGCTTTGATGCCACATTCAATGACTTTCCAAATATGTTAGATCTGGTTCAGATCTGCTGCTTTGGGGGCGAGCACGTCAATAGGAACTCGCCACTATGTTCCTCACACTACTCCATCACACTTATGGCGCTGTTGTATGTTGGATTATCTTGCTGAAAAATTTTACTGTTGTCAGGAAATATGATTATCTTGAAAAGGTGTGAATGGTCTGAAACCAGTGTATGATGCTCCTTGGCCATCATTGTTGCCTTGCACGAGCTCCACTAGATCCATAGATGCCCACATTAATGTTCCCCAGAGCTTAATGGAGCAGCCACCATCTTGTGTCTGTCTCACAGTACAGGTGTCAAGGAGCTGTTCCCCTGGGAGACGACGGATTAGCGCCCTCCCATTGGCGTGATGAAGAACGTATCAGGATTCATCATACTATGCAATATTCTGCCATTGCACCAACGTCCAGTGCCAATAGTCACATGCCCATTTCAGTGATTGTTACCAATGCCATGGAGTTAGCATTGGCACATGCATGGGTCATTGGCTGCAGGGGTCCATCTTTAGGAGTATTCGGTGCACTGTGTATTCAGACACACTGGTACTCTGTCCAGCATTGAAGTCTGAAGTTAGTTCCGGCACAGTTCGCCATCTGTCCTGTTTTAGTAGCCTGCCCAGCCTAAGACGTCCGACGTTTGTGATGAAGGGTGGGCGCCCAACTCCCCAATGCCATGAGTCACCTTGGTTTCTCTACGCGTTGAAGACACTCACCACAACACAAGTCGTCCAGTGTTTCCGAAATGCCCTCTGGGCCATCAAAACCTGCCATCGGGCAAACTCAGACAGACCGCACGCCTTCCCCATTCTATACGCAGGCAGCATGCTCACTGATACTGCATGCACCGTGTATGTGCCTGACTAGCAATCATTCCCCACAATGTGACGCTGCTGTCTCCTGGATGGGCTTACATGTATAGTATGTTGGTGGTCATAATGTTCCGGCTGATCAGTGTATGATGTCCCAGTTGCCATACAAGAAAGTAAGTTACTTGAGTCAATATTCAAACATAACTTGGAGGGAAACATAGATAGGAAACACTTCTCAGAAATAGAAAGGACAGGTATAAAACAGGCCCATGGGAGAAGCTGACAGTAAATTGTGTACTGAAGGTAAAACTCAAAATCAGTGCACATTTGATTACACAGAAAAGAATGTACATTGGATTTCGATCAACCACTGAGAAGGAGTATGCTGCGGTCACCAAATGCTATAACTACCATGTCTGTGGGTACACTGCAAAGTACTGTAACGAAAACAAACTGACAAGCTCCCGCTGTGAAGAATCTGAACATCTGAAAAAAGCCTGTAAAAAATAGCAAGTGAGCTCCAGAGCTCCAGTGTGCATCCCATTTTCGAAAAGGAGGAAATCATGAAGCCAACAAGTTAAAGATAGTGCGACATACCAAATGTACTTGAAGTGGGAAATTAAAAAAATAGAATATGGATTATGAAGCATATAATAATCTGCTGACGAGCTTCACAGGAAACCAGAGACTAAATACAAATGCAACAAATATCAGGTCGACAGTTGAAAAAGGTGAAACACTGTCCACAAAGAAAACTATTTACTTCGAGGCCATTGGTCAAATGTGTTATAAAACTACCTCCCACCTTTGTAAAAAAAACTCCGCCTGAACAGGCCATTAAGGCCCAATGGTACCGACTGGCCGCCATGCCATCATCAGCCCAGAGGCGTCATTGGATGCAGACATAGAAGGGCATTTGGTCAGCAGTAGAGATGGGCAAAACTGTTCTTTTCAGAGATCGGATCAGAACTGTTCACTCCCTGAAATGAAGTAGCTCTTTTTCATGACTCACCACTCATTCACAATAGAAAATAAATGGAAGACACATTGCCCTTTAAACTTGGTTTATTCCAGTACTATACCTGTATTTTGATCTTATTTGATCCTATTTTGAAGTAACACATATAATGAGTAAGAATTTTGTATTGTTTATTGCAATTTCCACGATATGACAAAGTTTTTGATTGTTGATATATTTTGCACTATTGTGGTTTTGGCTTTGTAGCCATTATCATGGTCAAAGGTGAAATAGTCATAAAATCTCTGACATGTCTGAATGATTGTAATATTGTGACAACAATCATTCAGACATGTCAGATATGTAATAAATATTTCACCTTTGCACGTGATAATGGCTACAAAGCTAAAATAGCATGCTGATAACGACACTTTTGAGTGCCCCACAAAACAAACCTCCACATCTAAATACTGATAGTTTGAAATGAAGTAATAATGAAACTTAATCAACTGGTTGCATTTTCATTCATAAAGTACAGTATGACTGCAGTCCGCAATGAAGGAAAAAATCACTGATAGGTTTATATTACATCCTGAGTCACTTTGAGATAGAAAAGTTATACATTTCATCTGGTGGAAAAAATAAAAATATTACAATAAAATTCTAAGTATTTTTATCAGGTAGGGAAATTTTGAAAATAAGACTGATTCATATTATGTAAACAAACTTTAACTGCATAAAAATTGACATACAAAAACTGTAATCTATTTTAGTATGCACAGTCGACACGCACAATGAGTATATGTTCTGGTTTATAAATAAAATTTGTTCAGTTTTACTCGAAGTGAGTCTGTTCCTTACGTCGTTGCATATTTGTCCTGCTTTTGAGAAGATACGCTCACAGTGAACTGATGTAGCCGGGATGCATAACATTTGGAGGACTAATTCATACAGTGTTGGGTACAGCAACATTCTAGTGCCCCACCAGTTTAATGGATCGCTGTTTCTACACAAATATGCCTCAGACAAATATTTGTCAAGTTCGTCAATTGCTGCACATCCCGGGTCATGACTTCCTTGGAGGTGATTTATTGTTTCATCGAAGTCCCCCCAAATTGAAGAGCTCTCGCCTGTTACGGTGGTAACTGGTTCAGATCGTTGATATGTTTCTTCTTGTTCAGCTAGCAGTGATTTCATTTTTGCTATGGCACTCGTGTAGCAGTCATGGAATGTCGACTCATCAGCAGACCCTTGTTTTTTTGAACTGGGGGCCAATTAAGTTGCTTGTGCAGCACTTCCTTGCTGGAGATGACCCCAAATCGCTCTGACAAGCCATTCAGCAAATTATTTATTAATACATGTGTTTCTTCAGGATATTTTTCATTTTTGTCTTTAAAAGACTGTAGTTGCCGTGCCATTAATCTTGGCAATATCTTCATTTTTGACAGGGAGACTGTTTTCTCTGAAGTCATCTCTTTGGTTACCTCATCGAAAACTTTCAACATTCTTATACATTGTTGAATTATGTCCCAGTCAGTGTCTTTCAAGTTTAAAGTAATCGACTTTCTACTCAAAATAGCTAAGCAGGAAATGATGGGATCTTTATTCAATAGAAATCTTTCTAACATGTCGTAAGTAAGCTCTGACAAGCCATTCAGCAAATTATTTATTAATACATGTGTTTCTTCAGGATATTTTTCATTTTTGTCTTTAAAAGACTGTAGTTGCCGTGCCATTAATCTTGGCAATATCTTCATTTTTGACAGGGAGACTGTTTTCTCTGAAGTCATCTCTTTGGTTACCTCATCGAAAACTTTCAACATTCTTATACATTGTTGAATTATGTCCCAGTCAGTGTCTTTCAAGTTTAAAGTAATCGACTTTCTACTCAAAATAGCTAAGCAGGAAATGATGGGATCTTTATTCAATAGAAATCTTTCTAACATGTCGTAAGTAGAATGCCATCTCGTTGGTACGTCTTGTTTCAGTTTCAA
Source organism: Schistocerca gregaria (assembly GCF_023897955.1). Classification (NCBI taxonomy): domain Eukaryota; kingdom Metazoa; phylum Arthropoda; class Insecta; order Orthoptera; family Acrididae; genus Schistocerca; species Schistocerca gregaria. The sequence continues at coordinate 430,189,666 of NC_064922.1, forward strand.
TTTATCTTTTCTCAATTATTTTTCCTTTTCACCAAATTTGTTTAATGAAAAAGAACTCTTCTTGAAGTACATTACTGTCTTTTTCATCTCATTAAAATTTTTCTGAATTGACTCTTGTAATGCATGTTGCACAATGAGATTTAATGTATGTGCAAAACATGGGATATGCAGAAGTTTTAGAAGCACAACAGCTGCTTTCATGTTTGATGCATTGTCTGTGATCATTGCAGTGACTTTAAAATTGATATTATATTTTGCAATAACAGCCTTTACCCAATTCGAAATATTTTCTGCAGTGTGTCTTTCTTCGAACTGTTAGCACTCTAGAAGGTATGACTTCAGCTGACTGTTCACATCTATGAAATGTGCCGTGACTGCATAGAAACTTATGTTATTTATACTTGTCCATCTGTCAGATGTAAGGCAAACTGACTTTGCAGCGGCCAAATCAATTTTAATTTTTTCAAATAACTCGTGATACAATCTGGGCATTAAAGAGTTTGATTATGTTTTTCTATTCGGTAAATTATGCTTTGGGCAAAGTATAGATATAATTTTTTTTTAACTCTGCATCTTCAACTATAGAGGAAGGATGGTATTCTTTGCAAATCATTTTCAAAAGTTGTGTATCTAAGGCCATACTTTTATTTAAAGTGATTGGCTTCATAATATTAACAAATCTACTTATGGGTTGTTGCAAATGATAAACAGTTGGAGTTGAGGGGGTCACAAAAGAAGATAAATCAGGACTTGGTCCAGAACCAGATGACAGTGATGGGCTGGATACAGCTTGAGACTCAGTTTGGCTTTCTAGGAGAATACCTTCATTTGAGTGGAAGTAGATTCTCAAGAAATGATTTCTTGAATTTCTGCATCCATTGACAGTGATCTTGATCGGCTTCTTAACCTACACCGTTTCGCAGGTATTTTTGGATGCTTCGATTTTAGATGTCTCTTCAGGTTTGGATTGGAGTCAGAGGAAATGGAAATTATCTGCTGGCAGTAACGGCATTTTCCTTTTTTTCCATTTTGGTAAACTGGTACCATATGTCGCTCCAAATTCTTCTAGGCGAAAGTGATGTAGATGACATACTGTCCTCCAGTAGTGAAAAGTACATTGGAAATTAAAGTATTTACTCTTCAGATAGACCTCTTAAATAGTAAAAACAAAAAATGACAACAAATGCACATGCATTAATATTTGTAAACGAAAATTATGGTGGGGCTGGGAAGTTTTAAGGACTTTCAGGGCTCTCAGCGATTTTGGGCCCACCCCTATTTTTTTGTATAATGTAATTTCGACTACACTTTCTATGACTTTAGTGATTATGGCATGAGGTTTATTTGAATCTATTTACAGACAGACCAACAGTATATTAAGTAGTGGCATACCTGCGACTTGGATAAAAAACACACATTTTAATTCAATGATTTCTTTGTATGAAGTGTAAAGTATGAAGACCCAGTTGTAAGAATACAACTTGGAGTAGATTTCATAAAACCTCAATAAATCTTTTTTTATGTCTACATGACGGTGCTTTTGCCCCAGCTAGATCACCAGTTGGCCTTGCCGTGTTAAATGTAGGCATTTATAGTTAAAATATGCACAAAAATACCTAAAATATACGCTTAAACACGGAAAAAATGCATTTAAATGGATGAACCTGTATCTAAAACCAGAACAAAATAGAGCTGAAAAACAGGAATCTAACAACATATTAGGTGCGACTTGACATTACAGTAATATTAAACCAAATCTGATTTGGTTTTAGTTGACCCCATTATAAAAAATTACCATCTATTTTTCCACATCTTTCAGAAAGGCCTTTCTTACTTATGCCAAAGTAGATTTCACAGTTGGAAAAATGTCCTCTATGTCATATTACTGATACTGAAAACATTAGGGCCCTTTATGCAAACCTGCCCAAGTTGAACAGTGTAAATTCCCAACTACATGTTAATGTGAGGGGTTGAGGGCTATCACCACAGGCTATCTGTGGATCTCCGCCTACGCAGGGCACTTTGTATAGTATTATAGGCAAAAGGCATACCCGTCTGGTGGGAGACATCAAACGTTTCTGGTGCCGGTATTGCGGCACAAGAAGCGGCCACCTGCGAGAGAAATGGAAATCTGCATTGTTATTGGTTGACATGGAGAAGGACTGCAACGGTATTCATGAAAGCTGTGTGGTTAAAGGGAAAGTAGAGCTATCGGTGAAGGTGCTCTCGACATCGCTAGTGTGAATGCAGTCATTCTATTAACATTCTAAAGCGGAAGACTTTTTTTTCATTTAGCAGGAAAACTGACTTCATTGCATAAGGCCAAATTTTCACAGGGATCATGGTTGGGCCCCTCAAACTGTATCCTCTACAAACCTCTGAATCCAGAGTGTTTCGAAACTGTCCTTTCAAAATTAGAATTGGCGTTAGAGCATACAATTAATGCTGGTGACGCTAACATAATAGTTCAATATCTCCACTGTGAAATTCAAGCATAAGCTTTCTTTTCAAATATGACGCTACTTGCCTACTTCCACTTGGACCTATCCATAATGCAGCAAACAGTTGCAGTTTCATACATGTATTTGAAACGAAATCTCCAGACAGTGTAATTTATACCTCTCAAACATTAAAATTTGGAAGTCTGCTCATGACAATTTTGGAGATGTTGGCCCTACTCGCTAAAATATCCAAGAAAGAAATCACAATTCACTGCAGAGACTTTAAGTGCATCATTGTATCTGGTCTTGCTGCAGGGGCACAAGAGAGAGTTTAGGAGGCTACTTCCATTCTGTTACCGGACATAAAATACAAACTTGGATTTACTAAGAATGTAATTCGACTACAAGATAAATATGGCCCTCTGGAGATGGAAACCTTAAGGGGACACCTATGCCTTGGCTAACAGATGAATTATAACAGCAGATGGATCTCACGCTACAAATCGAATCTACAAACAGATTACAAGCAAAAAGGGAAGAGTCAATCAATGTGAGAGAAAAGACAACTCAGGCAAGCTGATACATGAATCTACAAGACAACCGCTGTCTAAGTGACGGCAAAGTAAAAGCTACAGCTGATCCCATTGTCCTAAACGAATATTTCTCAGAGGTAAATAACATTAGTTGTGAAAAATTCTTTCTTAAGCTGGAAACACTATCGATAAATCCATCATTTGTATCAGATGAGCATCCTCTGTACAGGATGGCATCACAGCCCAAATGATCAAGTTTATTATTGACACAATACTACGCTATAACTACTGCTCGTTGCTTCCTTATACCTAAAGGCTCTTGCCTGGACAACACACCAGAAATACTCGTTTCCATTAGAGTATGATCTTTTCTACCATAAGTGCCATAATATAATAATGCCTAGCACATGCATAAAGAAGACATATGTTGTAATATATTTGTTAAGTAGCTGTGATGTAGTAAGTTTTATAGTTCCCTGACCTGGCCAAGCTACTATCCGATTTTTTCTTACGGACACTTGAGTTTACAGTTTAATTACGAACGAAACAATAAATGTATTGCAAAATGTGTACACCAATATTTTCCTTGTTTTGTACTGTGTAAGGCTATATGAAGCAATTTGGTCTTAAAGTCAAATTTATATACTTTTTTCATATTCTAATAGGGATTTTGCGATTTTAGGCGTCTTCAGAAGGAAACATTCACTTTAAAAGTATACAGCTTGCAATTTATTTGTTCCAGGTTAATGAACTTTTAATATGTTATAGCCAAATATATTGTTAATAGAAATCTCAAGTTTCAACATTTTCCGATCACCCAAAAAAAGTTCTTGATTTTCGTATACTAAGTTTTTCTCATCACCGGATAAATATATAACTGCAAGCGTGGGTTTGTTTTGAAGGTCTCTTTCATTGTCGTAAGAAGCTGCAACCACTGTGACCCTACAGTGGGATACGGATTTCATACAGAGTGATATTGAATAACGATTGTGAGCGTGTTTGACCGTGAGTTTAATAGTGCGTGCGGTAGGGAAAGCAGTTGCTACGTCGCTGCGTTCAGGCGTAACAGTGGCAGCACGGAAGGAATTAACGCCTGTGAGCTTGCTTTGTCTGTGGCTGTTTTTCCCAGCCGCCGCGGATAGGAAATGGTACGTGACAACGATGCGCTCCGCTGGACACTGCTAACTGCACGGTCAAACGCGCACACAACCACTATCAAATATCACTCTGTATAAAATCCATACCCCACTGTATGGTCGCAATGGTTACAGCTTCTTACAACCACGAAAGAGAGCTTCAAAACGAACCCACGATTTCTGTTATATATTTATCCTGTGACAAGAAAAAGTTAGTTTACAAAAATAATAAGAACTTTTTTTGGGTGATCGGAAAATGTTGAAACTTGAGATTTACATTAACAATATATTTGGCTATAATGTATTAAAATTTCGCTAACCTCGTACAAATACATCACAAGCAAAATTACAAAATGGCTCTGAGCACTATGGGAGTTAACATCTATGGTCATCAGTCCCCTAGAACTTACAACTACTTAAACCTAACTAACCTAAGGACATCACACAACACCCCGTCATCACGAAGCAGAGAAAATCTCTGACCCCGCCGGGAATCGAACCCCGGAACCCACGCGTGGTAAGCGAGAACGCTACCGCACAACCACGAGCTGCGGACACAGCAGAAGCCATATATTCTTAAAGTGAACGTTTCTTCCGACGACGCCTAAAATCGCAAAATCCGTACGACAATAAGAAAAACATATATAAATTTGACTGTAAGACCAAAATGCTGCATATAGCCTTACACAGAATGAAACAAGGAAAATACTGGTGTATCACATTTTGCGACTCGTTTATCGGTTCGCTCGTAATTAAAGGGTAAATTCGAGTCCCCATAATAAAAAATCCTATAGTAAGACGAGTCGTCAGGAACCTAACCTGATCAATTTAAATAAATAAAAATAAAATAAAAACAAATTATGTATACATAACATAATTGTGTAGAGTGACACCTGAGTTACTTTGCTGAACGCTCTGGCTAGAATCCAGAACGGTGGGGTGAGCGTTGAGCGGGTGGGTTCTGAAGGGTGGGGGGAGCTGTGAACGGCCACCAGTCACCCACTCCGAGACAAATCGTCTGTTCTCTTGTGAGCAGGTTGTTGCAAGTAGTTCTTATGTTCTCCGCTACGAGGCTCTCTGTCCTGTTGCTCGCATCAACTGCTCAAAAGGCAGGACGTGCGACTGAAACGATCGCCGACAGAGTGCGATGCTAAGTTAAGGTGCGCCAGACACTACATGCGGCAGAGGAAGCACAGAGACGGCACGGCATATGTGAAACACAAAATCCAATGGAGCACTGCACAAAGCAGGCAGCCAAGGTAGAAGCAGGGCAGAGGCCTGCGCTGGCTGTGTTCTGTGGCCTGCAGTGTGCTCTGACCAGCAGAGGGCCCGCTGATCTGCTCTGACGCTCTCTCTCTCTCTCTCTCTCTCTCTCTCTCTCTCTATCTCTGCTGTGGGAAACGTTTGGAGCTACCGTTCTTTTTTTCTGAATCACTGATTGTTCACTCCTTTGAAAGATTCAACTCTACGAACCAGTTCAGGAGCGGATCCACCATCTCTAGTCAGCACCCGGCTCTCCTGGCCATCCATCACTTTATGAGACTCAATCAAGTAGCTCTTCAGTTTGCCTCACAAGGGTTGAGCACACCCACCTTGCCATCAGTGCCCGGCAGACTGAATGGTCACCCATCCAAGTCCTAGCCCAGCTCAACAGAGCTTAACTTCAGTGATCTAATGGGAAACGGTAAGAAACAGAAACCTCTATCAAAAAGGAAGCGGGCTGTAGAAAGAACCAAAAGATCCTGGAACACTGTGAAGAGCAGAACAAGAAGACATATAGCGACACAAACTGAAAACGTGTGCATCCAGGAGCAGTCAAAGTAGGCAGATTTTGAGACACTGATGCCTCCGATTTCGACAGTTATATGGATGGTAAATGTTACTGAGCTATGATTTTTCAGGTTCTGGTGGATGTGGTTTTCCCAGTTAAGCCTTTTATCTATATGGATGGCTAAGTATGTACCTTCTGCATCCGCTGGCTCTCATGTACAAAGTTTATTTCTTGTTGGCTTTTGTGAGCAGAATGGAAATAAATATAATTGGGTTTACTGAGGTTTATTGGTAGAGAATTTACTGTGAACCAGTTCAGAACATCTGTAACTAATTGGTTGGCATTTAACTCCAGGTTGGTGGAAATTGTGTTGTCTAGCTGCAAATATTGTGAAACTGCTTGCTTTGTTTGATAAAAGAGGTCGGTCGTATTTAGTGGAGGACTAAGGACAGAACCTTGTAGATCTCCATAATGAACCGTACCCCAGTCGGATTCTAACCCTCCTACCTGCCTATTGTTACTATCTAACACTATTTTCTGTTGTCTGTCCAGTAGATTGGATATGAGCTAGTGGCCCATTTGTTCTTAGATTCCCTAGTGGCATGTATTCTCTGTAAGTATTCTATGATCGACGCTAAGGCCTTCAGCAGGTCGAGAAATATTCCAGCAGGCAATGTCTTGTTGTCAAGATATTCGAAAACGTTAGTGGTAAATGAAAATATAACTTTTCTTGTGAGGATGTATTCTCTGAATCCAAACTGCTTTTTACTAATTATTCAAAGCATTTTAGGTGATTGGCTATCCTAAAATATATTAATTTTTCGAGGACTTCAGAAAATGCTGTCGAAAGAGAGGTGGGATGATAGTTTGTAACATCTGAATGATCGCCTTTTTTTTGTAGAGGGGCTTTACAATTGCATACTCTATCTTTTCAGGGAAGATACATTATTTAAAAGAGAAACTGAATAAATGAACTAGGACCTTACTGAATAGATTACAATAGGGTTTTAGCAGTTTGCTTGTTATATGGTCGACACCAGTTGGATTTTTGCTAAATACAGAAAATATGGTTTTTCTTGCTTCCTGTACTGCTGTAGAGGCTATATCTATCTACTCTAGAGAATTTGGTAAACGATCTTTCAGCATTTTATGGACTTTTTAAGGAGCCATTGTGACCTGCAAAGTGCTCATTACAAATTTTCTGCTACACTCTCTTGATTTTGTACTAGTCTACCTCCACTGTTGAGAACAATGTCTTGGTTCCTACTGGGGCAGTTTCCCCTAGTCTCACTCCTTATTACTTTCCACATCTATTTCATTTTGTTACTAGATTTATTACTTTTGGAGCATAGACAGAAGCTTTACTTAGTATTTTCAGTGTTTTTATTGGTTTGGGTTACCTGAATTTTTTGAGTCACTCTACAGGTGTCATTTCCTTTTGCATGTTATCTTAATACCAGTGGTTATTCAGGCCTTTTTGCTGAGTTTTTTGTTTTTGTCTTATATATCCTTTTTGAGGAGTTATTTTCAAACGCCAGTGCCACTTCGTTACTGAAAAGATTGTAGTTGGATTTGGTATTATCTAAATTATACACAGATTTCCAGTCTGTATGTAGGAGATATGATTTAAAAGTTTGGATAGTTTCATCATTAATTATCCTAGCTACCTTCCAGTGGAGGCCACTTTTATTCTCATAGATACTAGCACTATTGATATCATGGTCAGAAAAACCATTCAGACCTGGTACCTGTATCACCTAATTTTGTCTGGTCTATAAATATATTAAAAGTTAGTGTCCTTCTGCATTAAGTTATTTTGGTGGGGAAACTAACTACAGAAGCAAGGTTATTTGTGGACATCAAATTTTTTAGGTCGGATCTGTCTCTAGGGTTTGTTAGAAAGTTTATGTTGAATTCTCCAAGCATTATCACCTTTCTGTGTCTGTGTTAGGAGAGCATCTAACTGCTTCAAAAAGAGGCTAAAGTTATTGTTACTACTGATACATGGGAATTGTTTACACACTGTTCTTCATCACATATTACCAGATCCTGTTATAAACGATAATTCTGCACATGGATTGCTCTACACATGACATTGTTTTTAAAATAAACGGCCACATCAGGTCTTTCTTTATATATTATGTAGAATAATGTTGCTTCGTAATAATTATTTATCACAAGTTTTTGCATATCAGAATCAATATGGTGCTCGCTAAAGCACTGAGCCTGGGCTAATCCATACCTTGGAGCTCAAGGACATTTATTGTTAAATTCACTGATATTACTGTAGAGGCCTCTAATGTTTCGGTGACAAATTCAAAGCTTTTGTTTTGCAGAAGCAGTTACATAGTTTTCTCTAAAAAAGAATATTCAGTTGAAGGTCTGCGAAGGTATTTTTCATTACCTGTTTCTCCAAAATGTTTTTTTTTTTCCTACACACTGAAAGATTGGGAAGAAGCAGTTTCATCTTCTTTTTTCACCAGCCCATTGTCCAATGTAATCTGTCTATACATATTCCTAATATTTTCTTGTGATGTGAAGCACTCTATGGTCAAATCTGATTGTCCTGAGTTTACATTGTCCCTTGTAACTGCAATTATGTCACAAATTATGTCGCTAAATGATTTTTCTCACGTCAATTGAGGTGGAGACCACAACCTGTGTAAAGTTCTCTACCAAATTTGTGTACCTCATTCCTACGAATATTCACAAAATTGTTGTAGTTTTCTGCATAATATATTTTTCTAACTATTACTGCCTTTGTAGCTATTAGTATGTTGTATTAAGTCATGTATGTCTGGAATCTCCAGTACAATTAAGTTAGAATGCTTCAAGTGGTGTAGAGATGTTCTTAAGGCATCATCAGCATGCAAACTTTCGTCATGTACAATGCCAATTGAAACACAACAGATCACAATGTATTTTTCCTTAGTTATCTTTTGAGAAATACACGTTACTGTTGCATTTGATCAATGTGAGAACCTGGTTTGATATAACCTGAGGCACTTACTTTGTTGTTAGTATTTTTTATTTCGAGGGAACACATATATATATTGCTTCTTCCGGTGTTATTTGTTGTGTTAGTCATATTTTCCGTCCTCTGAACGTTGGAAGCATATTTTTTTATTTTTGAGTGGCGGTTTCAGCTGGCGTGAACAGACAGTTTGCTTAGTTATTGTGTCCTTTTCCTCCTGGCGTATAATCTGATCATTTAACATTTCAATGTTTATGAGGCTAGCACTTTGTTTTCCTTCACTGATCTTCGTGCAGTTTCTTGCAGTGAGTAAACAGCTTCAACAAGTTGGGATTTTTCAGGCACACATCACATGACATACACTTATGTTTCCTATTGTATGGTTCTTTGCTGTAATTTCCTTGTGTAGCACAAGATTTGGAACTGGTGTTATATTTCTTATTATCTTGGACGCTTAATAACTTGAATTCATAAAAACTGGAGGCAGAACTTCATTTAACTCCTCACTCTCCACCATCTTGAACTGTGGCTGAAAAGTAAGCAGGAAAAGGTAATACATCATGACAACAAGATGCACCACATCAGGGTATTCATCTACAACAACCCCTTGGAAGCAGTACAGAGAGGAGCCTCGAAGGAGACTAGGAAGGATATTCTGAGACCCTGGTAGCCATCTCCCATTCTATGTACCTTGCGTGGTAGAGTAACACCACTCACATGACTCCTGAGCAGTGCCTCAGCGCGCCTGGATCAACTATCCAAATGAGCAAACAGAGCTTTGTTCTGATACCAAGTACAACAATGCAGTGTAATTCAGCGTAGTGCTGTGTAGTGTAGTGTAGTGGCCTATAGGAGTATCGCCCAGAACTATAAATTACAAAATTTGTGTTGCAGCATAGCACAGTAGACCCTTAGCACACTGATAGCCTCGCCATTGAGCGCCTACAAGCACAACAACGAAAGGAGCATGCGACTTCTGGATTCTGGATGCACATATATCTGTGCACTGGAAGACCAGAGGATGGGATGTAACTTTTTGCTTTCTTTTAAAAGTTATTATGATTCTTTTTCTTTATTTAGGATCCCCCATTTAAACAGCATAATGATTAGCTATACTAATGCACTTGAAATCACGTTAAAATATTATGTGCCATGTTCACACTATTCATGTGCAATATGTGGTCTGTTCTCGTATCTACAAGTAGACAACATTCTAAAGGAAAATAGCAAATAATTAAATTTCTGGACACGTATATAAAATTGGAAAGCTTAAGGCATACGTGCAAAGGATAACATTCATGGGCGACCATCACTAATTGCACTTAAGTGGGTAGTTTTACAACCAACAGGATCCGTAACATGTGGCAGTTGTAAGATGGATGTCGATCTGTGTGCGAAGATGACGCCATAATTGTATTAGAATTGCGTTGCTTAAGGTTATGTCACAGATCACATGATATATTTTGCTCCTTTGGAGGATGGGTTAGGCGATGGAGTAGTGCAGCTATTGTCATCCCAGACTTGTAGCCTGCTGGAGTGGTGAGAATTATATGACTTACTGTGTCCGCACATTCTCCTAAGTGGGTTAACAAGATGACGAATTTGGTACCATCGCAGATAATGTCATCTGATTTGAATATATTGTCCATGATGGCGAACCGCAAGTTAATTTTGTCTGACCAGAAATACAGTAGTTTGAGGTGTCTCCAGTGTCTGGAAGATTTCCAGGGTGATGTTCACAGTGGGAGAGCAACCAAGGAGATACAGTCCATAAATAAAGGGAAATGACACGTCAGAGGTGACAAGATAGGTGATGCAGCCGGCTGCAGGAGTTCTGAAGTGATTGTATTCGTGTGTGGTGCAGATGTCTCTAACTGGTTGCCGTGCCTTGGAGGTAGATCAGTTTGAGAAGGAAATGTGGTTATGAGTAAAATCACAAAGTACATTATTTGTCACCTCCCATCACCTGGTGTTGTTGCGCAGAAACATAGCACTGTCCAAGACGGTGTGTAACGGAAAAACTCGACGATGATGACAGCAAAAGTCAGTAGGATTGTCAGATCCCCAAACCAAATTCCGAGCTCCTCCACAATAAAGGGAATTCAACACACTCTCTCCCTCTCTCTCTCTCTCTCTCTCTATATATATATATATATATATATATATATATATATATATATATATATATATATATACTCCTGGAAATTGAAATAAGAACACCGTGAATTCATTGGCCCAGGAAGGGGAAACTTTATTGACACATTCCTGGGGTCAGATACATCACATGATCACACTGACAGAACCACAGGCACATACACACAGGCAACAGAGCATGCACAATGTCGGCACTAGTACAGTGTATATCCACCTTTCGCAGCAATGCAGGCTGCTATTCTCCCATGGAGACGATCGTAGAGATGCTGGACGTAGTCCTGTGGAACGGCTTGCCATGCCAGTTCCACCTGGCGCCTCAGTTGGACCAGCGTTCGTGCTGGACGTGCAGACCGCGTGAGACGACGCTTCATCCAGTCCCAAACATGCTCAATGGGGGACAGAGCCGGAGATCTTGCTGGCCAGGGTAGTTGACTTACACCTTCTAGAGCACGTTGGGTGGCACGGGATACATGCGGACGTGCATTGTCCTGTTGGAACAGCAAGTTCCCTTGCCGGTCTAGGAATGGTAGAACGGTGGGTTCGATGACGGTTTGGATGTACCGTGCACTATTCAGTGTCCCCTCGACGATCACCAGAGGTGTACGGCCAGTATAGGAGATCGCTCCCAGCCATTCACCTAGTAGGCCTGACTATTAGATGCCGCAGAATGGTGTAGGAACCTTCACCTTTCTTCAACAATATCACTATTTGACTCTTCTTCATTTTCATGAATAACATTCCACTTATTTTGAACACAATTTTTATTTTTCAGTCCAGTTTTTTTCTCTACACTACTTAATTTTTCCTTTCTATTTACAGGTATGTTAAGATTATCTTCGCCTTCTGAGATTTCTGAAAGCAAAATTTTTCTTACTTTTTCCATTTGCTCCAAATTATCCAAATACTCCATTCCCTCATTATTTCCCACTGCTTCCACAATTCCTTGCTATCTTCTGTACTAGAACCCACGACTTGTAATGTATTGAGCCCTATGTCTTCTTCGTTACTTATATTAAAAATGTTTTTCCATAACCTAGTTATACTAATAGACCTTTTACTTTCTTCCAGTTCACATACATCAGCTGTACTGTTCTGCACCTCACTATTACTATCCACACTGTCTTCATTTACTATATTATCTTTCTAATTTGTTATTTTGTCCAGTACTTCGTTGATTTCTTCGGTGTTCCCTATTATGTGTTTACTAAAATTAACTCCTTAGTAGGAAATTTCAACTTGAGAGAGGGTGTACACACCAGACAAGCGGCTGGTTTTGAATATCCCTTTAAAGAAAACAGAGATGAAATGGATAGTGGAGGTGGTGGATTGAGGGAGGGAGAAGGAGAGGGGAATGGTCTGGGATGATAGAATGACAGTAGATCTAATGGGTGCAGAGATGTCTAGTCTCAGTAACAGCTATTAAAGTAGATACATATTCTTGAGAATGGCAGTTCAAATCTCTACATGGTTGTCTAAATTATGGGGTATGTGATTTCTCTAAATCATTTAAGGTGGATGCTAGGGTGGTTATTTTGCACGGTGTGGTTCATTTCCTTCTCAGCGCTACCTCAGTTTGAACTTGTGCTCCATCTTTAATGACCTCATCACTGGTAAGATGATAAACTATAATCATCTTTCTTCCTTCTTGCTAGGTACCAGTGCTTGTATTTGGAAGTGTCATACCCTCACTATTTATGAACTTACAAAATTCGAGTCTGGAGCTATGAAGAGACAATAGTGAGGAGAGATCTTTTTACGATGATACTCTTTGTCACCAGTTGCTGGGACTGCTACAGAACTTTTTGCGAATGAATAAGCTCTCGTATTTGACAGATGGGTTGTAGAAATACACTCAGCACCTTTAGAAGAAGAAATGCGGTGATGCTATTTTAGATTCTCACTGTTTCCTAAGACAGACGATAAGATGACCCAACACAATTTGTAGCAACAATATCTTCTGGAATAGAACTTCGATCTTCACAACATCAGTTACATCAAGTTTTCGTGTTAGCTGACTAATTAACATGCATGACATCAGATACATTTATATTTCTCATGAAGTTCTTGATTGATATTCTTAAACTCTTAGCAAAAGGCAAGTGAAGGATCAAAAATAGAATGAACAATCTAAATGGGACAGCAAGTGGTTCCTTGAGTGATGACAGTTTTTACATATTTATTTACTTCCCAAGTTACAGTGTGAACTCGGCGACGGACAGAATTATTAGTATACAAATATCAACTGACCTCATAATTTCTTACATAATACAACAAAATACTTATTGTACGAGGAAAGCAATTTCACCACATGAGCAGCTGACAACATTACCACTCCTGGAATCAGAAATGAGTTGTAAAGATGTGAATTTTCAACACATATTGCAACACATTTTTGTTCTCAGCCAATTTCATTGGAAAATGCTGAGTATGTGGCTCATTGTGGAATATTCTCGCTTCAGCCCCTATAGTTTCATGATGTTCCAATAGTTGGTGGCGCTATACCTAGCCTTCAAAATGGCTCTATAATGGGGGTGGGTTCCAAGCAAAGAGCTGTCACCGTTTTCTTACGGTGAAAAACCTGAGCATTATAGATATTAATAGGTGCTTGCAGAATGTTGGCGAAAACCTCGCAGTTAACATAAACATGTTGGTCGAGGCGACTGTCATCATCACAACAAGGTCGCACATACCTGCCCAATCTCCCATATCCTGGATGCACACAGCCGTGACTCCTGCAAAGTTGGAGTGTGTAGACACTCTCACTTGAGGTGATCAATAGATGACAATCAGTCATCTTGCTGCACAACTGGACGTCTCTGTTGGTAGTGCTGATACACTCGTCGATATTTCAGATACTGAAAGGTGTGCACATGCTGAGATACTCGTTTCCTAACAAAAGACGAACGAAGTACCATCTGTATGTAACTGATTGTGCATCATGGGGCTTATCATGACAATTTTTTGTCACAGGCGATGAAACATGGGTTCATCATTTCGAACGGGAAGCAAAATGGGAATCCCTGGAGCGGCATCACACCAATTCTTCTCTGAAGAAAAAAATTCAAAGCAGCACCCTCAGACAGTGAATTCATGGCGTCGATCTTCTGGGACTCTGAAGAGTTTATTCTACAGTATATGATGTGCTACCTCATGGTGCAACGATCAACTATGAAGTGTGTTGTGTTTCCCTCAGGAAACTGTAACTTGTTCATGACTGCAAAAATGTAAACAAATATCTTCTCCATGATAACGGAAGGTATCACACAAGTCTTTTAACCTGAGAGGAGCTCAAAAATGGAAAGTGACGTGGACCTTGATCAAGCGTGACTTCCTTTTAACTGTACAGTATATGTTACATTGCATTTAGGAACTTTCGGGTAATTGAACATGTATCAATAGTTACAGATTTCTGTAGTTGTATATATAAGTTTGGATGTAGCTGTATTGTGTTGATGTACTGGTGGATATTGTGTGGTATGACTCCTATAGTTGATAGTATAATTGGTATAATGTCAACTTTATCCTGATGCCACATGTCCTTGACTTCCTCAGCCAGTTGGATGTATTTTTCAATTTTTTCTCCTGTTTTCTTTTGTATATTTATCGTATTGGGTATGGATATTTCGATTAGTTGTGTTAATTTCTTCTTTTTATTGGTGAGTATGATGTCAGGTTTGTTATGTGATGTTGTTTTATCTGTTATAATGGTTCTGTTCCAGTATAATTTGTATTCATCATTCTCTAGTACATTTTGTGGTGCATACTTGTATGTGGGAACATGTTGTTTTATAAGTTTATGTTGTAAGGCAAGCTGTTGATGTATTATTTTTGCTACAGTGTCATGTCTTCTGGGGTATTCTGTATTTGCTAGTATTGTACATCCGCTTGTGATGTGATCTACTGTTTCTATTTGCTATTTTCAAAGTCTGCATTTATCTGTTGTGGTATTGGGATCTTTAATAATATGCTTGCTGTAATATCTGGTGTTTATTGTTTGATCCTGTATTGCAATCATGAACACTTCCGTCTCACTGTATATATTGCCTTTTCTTAGCCATGTGTTAGATGCGTCTTGATCGATGTGTGGCTGTGTTAGATGATACGGGTGCTTGCCATGTAGTGTTTTCTTTTTCCAATTTACTTTCTTTGTATCTGTTGATGTTACGTGATCTAAAGGGTTGTAGAAGTGGTTATGAAATTGAAGTGGTGTAGCCGATGTATTTATATGAGTGATTGCTTTGTGTATTTTGCTAGTTTCTGCTCGTTCTAGAAAGAATTTTCTTAAATTGTCTACCTGTCCATAATGTAGATTTTGTATGTCGATAAATCCCCTTCCTCCTTCCTTTCTGCTTACTGTGAATCTTTCTGTTGCTGAATGTTGCTTTCTATATTTGTGGCATTGTGATCATGTAAGTGTATTGAGTGCTTCTAGGTCTGTGTTACTCCATTTCACTACTCCAAATGAGTAGGTCAATATTGGTATAGCATAAGTATTTATAACTTTTGTCTTGTTTCTTGCTGTCAATTCTGTTTTCAGTATTTTTGTTAGTCTTTGTCTATATTTTTCTTTTAGTTCTTCTTTAATATTTGTATTATCTACACCTATTTTTTGTCTGTATCCTAGGTATTTATAGGCATCTGTTTTTTCATCGCTTCTATGCAGTCACTGTGGTTATCCAATATGTAGTCTTCTTGTTTAGTGTGTTTTCCCTTGACTATGCTATTTTTCTTGCATTTGTATGTTCCAAAAGCCATATTTATATCATTGCTGAATACTTCTGTTATCTTTAGTAATTGGTCGAGTTGTTGATTTGTTGCTGCCAGTAGTTTTAGATCATCCATGTATAGCAAATGTGTGACTCTGTGTGGATATGTTCCACTAATATTGTATCCATAATTTGTATTATTATAATTACTATTATTATTACTAGTAGTCGTAGCAGTAATAGTAGTCTTTGTCGTCGTCCTAGTAGTAGTAGCAGTTGTTGTAGTAGTAATAGTAGTGGTGGTGGTCGTTAGGAAAGTTACGTAAGTGTACATTAAAAGTGAAGGAAAATGGGATCTTCCAATGCGTTTCTTAGTCTGTCCAGAATTTAGGCCACTGCGTTCCAGAAATACGTGTTATTGCGATATGTTTTAAGAAATTCAAGAATGAGTTCTTTCTGTGGTGTCACCGCAAGGCACCACACTTGCTAGGTTGTAGGCTTCAAATCGGCCGAGGTCCGTCAGTACACATCAGACCCACGAGTCGCCGCTGTTGACGCTAGCAGACCGAGGGCCACCACTTGGCTCGTCTTAACGAGACAAGCTAGCGCACTCGCCAGTTCTACAGCTGACTTTATTAGGAATGGATCACTCTGAGATCTCATTTGTAGAGACGCTAGTTAGTATAGCCTTCAGCTAAGTCAGTAGCTACTACCTAGCTAGGCGCCACACACAGTTTATGCATTGACAATTCATCTATTTGTGTGAAGCAATCAGAATTGTAAAGAAGTATTCGTAGTTGAGTCTATAACTGCACTGGTAAATATTATTGTACAAAGTCAAGATCGACGTTTACTGCTGATGCTGAATTAATACTAAGTATTTAATTGTAATCCTGTCTACTAACTTTCTAATCACCTAAGATGTTACAGATACATCCCGTCAAGTATAGTTGATTGATTCTCACCTAAGCCTACGTGATCAACGCGTGCAATTAACGGCACCCCTCATGATCAGACTAAGAGTCAAATCGCGTGGCTCAGCCAGGTAACCCTTTCTCCATGAGGCCGATAGTTCCGCCTCATACATAACACTTTCAGCCATTTAAGAATTCGATGTACATACGAATAGGGGTAACACCTAGATTGCGAAGATGTGTTGTGCATAGCTCTTTGGCGCAGTCACATCGTTGCATGTGGAGTGAAAATTACATTTTGGTCTTCTTCTAGACATCAAACGATGTCAAGGAAGTTAGGTAAGTGAATTGATTAAAAGGGTCTTGTTTAGTGTGTCCTGAGAAACCACTACTGTTGAGATTTCGACTTTACTTAAAACAGTAACAAAACGATCGGCTGTTTCGCCCTGATGCCCCCAACGCTCGGCGAATAGAAATGGGCTTGGTAAAAATTTCTTCAACTGTCTGATGTGAGTATTTATACACGAAAGTATACCGTTCCGAAGCACCTACTCAGAACGTTCAGTTCAAATGTGTTTTTCGTCTGGAATGTGTACCAATAATGTTCATACCATACTACCTCGAGTCTCACAAAAACCGTTACCTCAGTGCCGATAATCTTCAAATGTCCAAATGTCTGTGAAATCTTATGGGACTTAACTGTTAAGGTCATCAGTTCCTAAGCTTACACACTAACCTACTTAACCTAAATTATCCTAAGGACAAACCTATGCCAGAGGGAGGACTCGAACCTTCGCCAGGACCAGCCGCACGGCCATGACTGCAGCGCCCGAGACCGCTCGGCTAATCCCGCGCGGCCGCCGATAATCTTAATTCAATCACAATATCTGGTTGTTGTTGCTGTGGTCTTCAGTCTTGAGACTGGTCTGATGCAGCTCTCCATGTTACTCTATCCTGTGCAAGCTTCTTCATCTCCCAGTACCTACTGCAACCTACATCCATCTGAATCTGCTTAGTGTATTCATCTCTGGGTCTCCCTCTACGATTTTTACCCTCCACACTGCCCTCCAATAGTAAATTGGTGATCCCTCGATGTCTCAGAACATGTCCTACCAACATATCCCTTCTTCTAGTCAAGTTGTGCAACAAGCGCCTCTTCTCCCCAATTCTATTCAATACCTCCTCATTAGTTATGTGATCTACCCAGCTAATCTTCAGTATTCTTCTGTAGCACCACATTTCGAAAGCTTCTATTCTCTTCTTGTCTAAGCCATTTATCGCCCACGTTTCACTTCCATACATGGCTACACTCCATACAAATATCTTCAGAAACGACTTCCTAACGCTAAAATCTATACTCGATGTTAACAAATTCTCTTCTTCAGAAACGCTTTCCTTGCCATTGCCAGTCTACATTTTATATCCTCTCTACTTCGACCATCATCAGTTATTTTGCTCCCTAAATAACAAAACTCCTTTACTACTTTAAGTGTCTCATTTCCTAATTTAATTCCCTCAGCATCACCAGACTTAATTCGACTACATTCCATTATCCTCGTTTTGCTTTTGTTGTTGTTCATCTTATATCCTCCTTTCAAGACACTATCCATTCCGTTCAACTGCTCTTCCAAGTCCTTTGTTGTCTCTGACAGAATTACGATGTCATCGGCGAACCTCAAAGTTTTTATTTCTTCTCCATGGATTTTAATACCTACTGCGAATTTTTCTTTTGTTTCCTTCACTGCTTGCTCAATATATAGATTGAATAACATCGGGGAGAGGCTACAACCCTGTCTCACTCCCTTCCCAACCACTGCTTCCCTTTCATGTCCCTCGACTCTTATTACTGCTGCCATCTTGTTTCTGTACAAATTGTAAATAGCCTTTCGCTCCCTGTATTTTACCCCTGCCACCTTCAGAATTTGAAAGAGAGTATTCCAGTCACCATTGTCAAAAGAAACGTAGGTTTGCCTTTCCTTAATCTTTCTTCTAAGATAAGTCGTAAGGTCAGTATTGCCTCACGTGTTCCTACATTTCTACAGAATCCAAACTGATCTTCCCCGAGGTCGGCTTTTACCAGTTTTTCCATTCGTCTGTAAAGAATTCGCGTTAGTATTTTGCAGCTGTGATTTATGTTCTCTGGTAGTGAGAACATTAGAAAGGTCTTGTTTTGTGTATACTCACCGAGTTACTACTGCTGATACTTCGATCCCATTTGTAACAGAAATAAAATTATCGGCTGTTTTGCCACGATGTACACCAGGCTTGACGAATGAGAATTGGCGTTACAAAAATTAGTTTTCATGTCTCGGTATCTGGTAATATTCTTTCATGTATACTGTTTCACAATACATACTCACAACTGACTGTCAGTGCAACGCATTAACGATGTGACCGTAGATTTAAGACGGCTTTAACGGAGAAAGAGACTTCTAAGACTCTCCAAGATGGTGAACACCTGGGCCCACTGGCTTCAACTGATGTCTGGGCTCGGCATAGATAACGCCATCTCCTCTATCCTAACCTGCTTGATCCACGGAGGTTCCATGCCTTGAACCACATACCACAGATAACTTAAAGTTCTCATAACGTCATTGTACTCAAACCAACATCTAAGTCACATGACTCGGTGCACTAAGCCGAGCATGTTATTACGCATTTATGGTGCACAATTTATAACGTTTTTGTTACAGATCAAATGTTGTACATTTTAACAGATACAGAAGTAAAGACCTTCACACGTGCTCAATTAGTCTTGCTTTATATCCTACAGATTGGGTAAAGTGCCGAAAATCTCAGTTGAGTAAGTGAATTACTTTAAAATACTTGCAGAGATATTTCCATTAGTTGAACGTTAGGATGTAGGCCTAGTCCTTGGATGTAAAACTTGGCGAATGACTAAGATTTTGAGACGATATGTCATTAACATCTAGCCCACTACAACAGTATAATCAACGTTTTGTAATATATTACGCTTCCTATCTTGATATCGATTCGGTATCTGTACTGGACTAAACAAAAGTAAGAATAAATTTGTGCTTATCATGTGTAAATACCTGACATTATGCACATAAACGAATTTCCTGTCTAACGAAAGCTTGCTAAAGCACTTCAGACATATTCTTGTGGAATGCTGCGTTGGAAATTGCTATTTTGTCTTCCACTCTTGTGGAAGCGGCGAACTACAAGAATTCACAGCGAAAAAAAAAGTATTCACTATAGAAAATCATTCTGTCGCTTATTAAAAGCACTGTCAATTCGTCTCACTTGACAACATATAAAAACGATAACCAGAGTTTTATTATCATGAATTTCGGAGAAAATAGGTTAACTGCACTACAACATGTGCAAGAGAAGTACTACAGTTCTTTGAATTGTTAAAATCAGTGCCTGATTTCAGCTGAAAACGGGCGAAACTTTAACTGTCAGCTCCATTTCACACAGCACGTTATGACAGGAACTCTGCTTTCTGCCCCAAGTCATGTGACTGGATGTTGGTTTCAAGTGTTAACACGGCAAAGATGGGGACGTGCGGTGTCCAAGTTATATGTAGGCTGTTCCTTGAACGATGCATTCTAACTCCTGCGTAACTCCTTGGCGCAGACACATCGTTGCATGTGGAGCGAACGTTGCATTTTGGTCTTTCTTCCAAGCGTCAACTTTGGTCAGTGCCGTGCGGGTCACATGGACTGTGTTTGTTTATATTTGTGTTAGTTTGAAATGAATAGCGTTTGAAAACTTTGAACTATACCTAGTATCAGTTTTTTGATTACTTGTTTCTGAGTTCAGTAATTTACGCAGGCGGTCACGTCCGAGAGGGTAATAATGCGTTACTCTCATTCTGTAGATAATGAGCTGCGGACTGGGAAAAGTGTGTTAGTAGCACGGAAAAGAAAACCACCTTTCACCAAGTTTTTATACTTCTTTCAAGAGAAGTCATTGCTGTGTTGCTACCCGTTGTGAAATCTAGTGTTTACAATGCTTGATCTAAATTTGCTAAAAATTGGATTTGCCTTATTAACTTTGGTGATGATAGTTTTGGGAAGCCTTATGAATACAGTTGAGAAACGTTTGCCTAGTTTTGTGAAACAGACTTTTAGATACGGTAGATTTGCTTATCAGGGTAATGATACGTTTCTGAAACCCATCGAAGTTCCTAAAAGGTAGGCCTATGTCGTAAGTAATTTTGGCAGTTCATGCGACTAAGAACAAGTGTTTGTATGAAATTGATTTTAAGTTGTTTTTACACAGTTGGTAATTTTGGTTGAAATCTGCTTTTGATTGTGAATGTTAATTTAAATTACCAAACTGTTCAGTATTGTAAATAGGGCTAATATATGTATAGAACACTCTACTTTAACTAAGACTCCCTGAATTCTTTTTTGCAAGATATTAATACCGTATAAAAGAATACAGCTAATGTATGTATGATGTCCACTTCCATGATTTAGAAGCCCTGATTTTTTGGGATTAATATGACTACCACTCAGAATGCGGTCATCATTCATATTCAGACCACACACGAGTCAGAGATTCACCGTGTAACAAATCAAAACTTCGAATAAAATGAAGTATACAAAACTTTGTCACCTTTTGAACATTTTCAGTACAATCAGGGTTGACAAAGTTTGTATGAAACTTTAAACAAAGTACTATATAATATTTACACCCTACATTTTACACATTACATGTTAAGTTAATTTGTTTCGCATTATTGTAGGTTACAGTGCTAGTAGTAAGCCCTTTCTAATGTTTTATTGTATTTATTATTTTAAATAATGTAAGTTTTGTATAGTATTTCTTATTTTAAATCCATTTCCTATGTGGTTTTTGTAATTTATTATTCATACACTCTATATGGGCACTTTGTAGAATTTTGTTAAGAGGCATTAGAGCAAGTGAATCTCTCTCAACTTGGGGTCCTAAGGGACTTGCCCACTATACATCAACGGAAGTGTCGGATTCCACCCATCAGCTTTGACCTGTGATGTAATCCTGGTGTGGTGTGTGACGTCACGACAGTGTGGAGTTTAGTTTGTGTGTGTGAAGTGATTATAGGTGTCGTTTTGATGCGGTTGGTGGTGTCTTTATGGGTTGCATGTTATGTGGTGTATAGGGTGTAGTTGCTTGTTAGTCCTTGACGCGTTAGGTATTAGGTATTTGTGTTGACTGTACGTTTACAGGAATAGTTTTCGGTGAGTTAACTATTTATTTTTTGTTGTGTCTAAGTTATTGTAGTGTTGTTTGATGTTCATCGTATGTGAATTTTTGTAAATTATTTTGCTTATGCCTTTATTAGTTATGGATATGACTGACAAATTTAACAGGACACATTTGTGTGCGTAGATGGGGGACAGTGCTTTGTCCCGCATCAAGTTTCTCCAGCTTTTTGGGATGTTGGCCGAAGGGGTGAAGTGTTCTGTCTGTCTGGAAGAAATGCAATTGACGTAAGTTCTGGGATCTCGGACCAGGAACGGCTACATGTGAAGATGCCGTAGGGATAACCCATGGTGCTCTATATGGCGAGGTTCCTGGTTCGAGAAGTCTAGGCTGGGCATGTGAGAAATTGTGTTAATGACTTATCATTTTTGTCATCTCTCACAGTTTCTGTGCTCATGAAATTGGTGTGAGTGAGAGGACTGTGCTTGATTTGTTATCATTTTGTCGTAAAGTGTGTTCGGAGTTTATTAACTGCAGGGGTAAGTTGGGTGGGCCTGTGGTGGTGGTGGTGGTGGTGGTGGTGGTGGAGGTTGATGAGTCGCAGTTTGGGTGGTGGTGAGTCGCAGTTGTGGTGGTGGTGGTGGTGGAGGAGGTGGTTGATGTTGATGAGTCGCAGTTTGGGAGGTAGTAGTATGGGACGTGCAACTCTTTGGTTCTTGTATGGATGTGGGGCAGCTGCTGTATAGGGGGGTGGTTTTTCAGAGTGTGTATTTAGGGTTTTGGAGGGGCGGATGAAAAGGGAATTAGTGGGATTAATTGAAAATTTCATAGAAGAGGGTAGTATCATAGTAGCAGACGCATTTTCATCTTTGGGTTTGGGTAAGCAGGGGTACAATCATTTAGTAGTTAATCACAGTGTTGATTTTAAAAATTATGAGACCAGAGCCTGTACGAATACCATAGATGGGTTTTGGGCGGCCGTTAAGTCAGTTATTGGGAGGGGGAAGAGGTGCTCTTCTTACCTTCAGCCTCATTTAGATGAGTTCTGTTGATGGAAGAGAGTCCCTGAGGGCTGTTAGTAGGATGTATCGGCCGAAGGTTGTTGGTTAGGGAGGTGTGGGGGGGGGGGGGGGGGGTTGACTGCGGCTCGGGTGGAGAGGTTAGTTGTTGGTTAGTTTTTTGGAGGTGTGTGGGTAGTGGTGGTTGTTTTGTGATGTTGTTGTGGAGGATCTCTCTTGTTGCAGTTGTTGTTGAGTTGCAGTGTGTCATTGAGATATTTTTGGTTTTTATTTGTTTATGGGTTTTTGATTTTGTGTGTGTGTGTGTGTGTGTGTCCTAGAGTGCAGTGCCAGAACTTTTTTGTGGCTCGGGTGGAGAGGTTAGTTGTTGGTTAGTTTTTTGGAGGTGTGTGGGTAGTGGTGGTTTTTTTGTGATGTTGTTGTGGAGGATCTCTCTTGTTGCAGTTGTTGTTGAGTTGCAGTGTGTCATTGAGATATTTTTGGTTTTTATTTGTTTATGGGTTTTTGATTTTGTGTGTGTGTGTGTGTGTCCTAGAGTGCAGTGCCAGAACTTTTTTGTGGTAAATTGTTTTTTTCTGTGACCGATTCCAGAGGATATGGTGTGTAGTGGAATTTGGGAAGGATGTGGGTCATTTTATTTTGTCGTTTTGTGCCGTTTGGTACAGTGGCGTGTGTTTGTTTAGTTTTTCCCCACCAAAGAACCTCCAATATCCCACACTTGTCCTGTTAGTGTCATTATATATTTTTGGGGGAAGATGTGGAAGTTGTTGTGAATGATTGTTTCCACCATATTGGTGACATCATGGGTCAAAGCAGACGGGTGGAATTGGCTGCTTCTGTGTTCCCCATGATGTCTTATAAAAGCTAACAGGTATCTCAACAGGTGCACTGTCTTTCCCTTAGGAAGTAAATACATTCGCATTACACAAAAAATGCACGTTAATTGACATGCCTTACACCATACTAGCAAAAGTCCACTATAGTAAGGTGCCTTTGACTGATAGTTTAATTATCATTTGATCTGTTGTCTGCAGGAAGGATTAATGAAAGGCAAGGGACAGCAAGGTCGTAAAATAAATAGATGAATAGTTGTTGCTTAGAATGTGGTATACTGTGATGATTCAGTTCTGGCAAGGGTAGGGGAATATGTTGCCTGTGACTTTGTAGAATGGTTAGTTCTGAGATTGATCTGGAATGATTCAGATACACCACAAGAAAATGTAACCTTCATTATTATATACATCATAACTGCTTACTGACACGTAGGAAAACACCTACAAAAATTTTAGATGAGATTTACATTGTTTTAACACGGTAGGTGATATGATACATTTGCAGCTGCCTGTATAAAGAGGTGTGTTGTATATAGCTGTTGGAACTGTTAGTTGCTTTTCGAGAGAGAAAAGAGGAGTGGGAAGGGTGGAAAGTACAGTAAGGTCGCTCAAGACTCCAGGCCTAGGTGACCTTCCATCCGTTCTTTCCTTTAACATACAATTTTTTTTTCTACTGCTGAACTTATCAATCAACATTATTTAGAATTTTTTCTCCCAATCATTCGGTCTCTCTATAATTTTACTTTTTCTCAAGTTTCCTTATGATACTATTTTTCATACAGTGGTGATTATGAGTAGTGCCTAATAGTGGCAGTAAAATAATGATTTGTGAGTTGTCATGTAAGACACATGTTAAATCTCTGCTTCAGCAGCATATGCCGATCTAGTAAGCACTGATTTACTTTTCATATTGGACAGAGAATATTTATTTTAGTGGGAAACTCAGCTCTGCAACAGCAGTTTATGTGTGCTTGAATGTAGGAGAAGGGAAATGGAGCCAAACTGTATGGAAAAAAATATAGATTCAGCAGTTTAGAGACGAGTATATTGTGCGATCAAACAACATAATGCTATGCTCTACATGTATTGGTATCATGCTAAGTGCATTGGGGTTTTGGAGGTTAGTCTGCGGCACTAAATTGTGTGGACTACATTTTTATAGGTTAGCACACTGGACTCGCATTCGGGAGGACGACGGTTCAATCCCATCTCCGGCCATCCTGATTTAGGTTTTCCGTGATTTTCCTAAATCGCTTCAGGCAAATGCCGGGATGGTTCCTTTGAAAGGGCACGGCCGATTTCCTTCCCAATCCTTCCCTAATCCGAGCTTGCGTTCCGTCTCTAATGACCTCGTTGTCGACGGGACGTTAAACACTAACCACCACCACCTACATTTTTATAGAGAATTCTCTTTGGAGTATTGCAATTTGTATATTAAAATAACATGTAAATTAGTTGTAAATAAAATAGAAAGAAACTTCCACATGGGAAAAATATATTAAAAACAAAGATTCCAAGACTTACCAAGCGGGATAGCGCCGGCAGACAGGCACATTAACAAAACACACAAACACACACACAGAATTACTAGCTTTCGCAACCGATGGTTGTTTCTTCAGGAAGGAGAGGGAAAGACGAAAGGATGTGGGTTTTGAGGGAGAGGGTAAGGAGTCATTCCAATCCCGGGAGCAGAAAGACTTCCCTTAGGGAAAAAAAGGACAGGTGTACACTCACACACACATATCCATGATATGTCTGCTTGTGTCTGTGTATGTGCGGATGGATATGTGTGTGTATATGTGTGCGAGTGTACACCTGTCCTTTTTTTCCCCTAAGGGAAGTCTTTCCGCTCCCGGGATTGGAATGACTCCTTACCCTCTCCCTTAAAACCCACATCCTTTCGTCTTTCCCTCTCCTTCCTGAAGAAGCAACCATCGGTTGCGAAAGCTAGTAATTCTGTGTGTGTGTTTGTAAATTAGTTGTGTAGATATATGAAAATTTAGTTTCTACTGATCTCTGTAGAACATTTAACTCTTTCACTCAGCAGCTCTTAGCTTAATGTACTCCAGTTTTGGGATAAGTTGCATAGGCATAAAAATTAGGCCTCATTGTCAGTTAGTTTGTTACTGCAATCAGGTTTTCTGCTTTCACATTCATTGGCTTCGCCAACACACAACCAAATTGTCACCTTCAAACCTAACCTTAGACCTGGGGTTGTGCTACCGTCAGTCTATCACCACAACCAGGTTGGATGTGGTTGAGACTGCTTTTACAGTCTTATCAGTCTGTGACCCCCTGACTGCTCCCCCCCCCCCCCCCCCTTTTTCCACCTTGTATGCCAGCACTGTGTGGTTAATGTTCATTAAATTTTGTAACTGGACTCCCCTGACTGGATCCGTCCACTTTTAGCAGACCCTCTTTCTTCTTACTCACTTCAGAATCACAGGACTGATGACCTCGCTGTTTGGTCCCATAACCCCTCCGTCAGTCAATCAATTATCACCAGAACCAAGATTGCAGAAGGGGGGGGGGGGGGGTATGTAACTGTTTCTGCAGGTTAGGCAGTTTGTAGGAAAGTGCTGTCTTGTGTTACAAATTGGTAGTTTCTGTAGCTGTGTAAACACAGTATTGCATATTTTCAATTAAATTACACTTTTTTAAAAAAATTATGGGACACCATTTTTGGGTAGTATTTACCATCAGATGATGACGGATGCGTATAAAGGTAGGCACTGTATACTTGTGTCTACAATTATATTTGTGTATAAGCAGTATTGAAATTCTGCCTCCTCAAGGAAAGTGATGATTAGCAATTCTGTCTCTTAGTTTTATATAGTCTTTGGAAGAGAATTTATCTTTTGATAAAATTACATTTTTAATCAGATATGCTTACCTGTTGACAGAAGTTTGGTGTTTCATGCAGACTGTTTCTTTTTTTTTTCTCCGCAGGTGGTTTCGCCATTTTTATGTTTTTGGAGCTTTTTTCACATCATTAATATTTGTGGTTGTACTGGGAGTATATGTTTTTCACGGCAAGCCACATCCATTGTTGCTTGCTTTGCTGGATTTGCTTGGGTCAACTAGCCGCAGAGCAAATGGTAATTCTTCAATATTTTGTAATTTCCTGTTGTGGTATGGTATTGCTGTATCCTGAGTGAACTATAAACAACAGGAGGGGGGAAGATTATCAGCCAACCATTCAGGGAATATTAACGGCATTGGTAGTGGTGTTGAGTGCTGTGGCCTGGCCATAATACAGAAACAGTGAATCTGTGTTTGCATGCTGTCATTTTTTGTGTACTATATATAAATAATAAAAGTTCGGCCTCTTTCCAGGTTGCTCATATGTATAAGCTGCATGACGGCATAAGACGTCGAACTGCACTGCCAACAATAGCCCTGTGTACACTGGCAATACTTTAATCATTCTCGGTATCTTCGCTCTGCTGAGTTTTGTAGACAAATGTGAACACTCGCTAAATTCACAATCAGTACTGTCTGTAAATTAAGTCATGCTAGATTATCTTTGGTGAGGGAACACTTTCAGTATCTTTGAAGTGTGTTCAGTTAGTATTAATTCAGCTCTTGCACCCCTCTCCACCAGTGATTTGCTGCTCAACCAGGGAGTTTTGATTGTCCTTGTGTTTCCTATTTTATTTTATGATTATCTTTTCACCCACTTTGTCTTTTTCCTCCCCATTTTATACTTAACTCTCTTCTGTCTTACTTGTTTTTTTCCCCTCTCAGACCACTTTCTATTTTCTTCTTTTTCAAACTTTCATGTCTCTTCCACGCTGCTTACCTAGACTCCCTATTATTTGATTAGATGTTTGACTTTCGTTGATTAACTGCCATGGTTGGAATACAATCCCAAATATACACTATAAAATGAACAGCGGCTAGTGCATTGAGACTGAATGGTGGAGACAGATTGTTAAATTTCAGTAAAGAAGTCTGATGTAGTGCCTGGGAATGTGTATGTCACACCAACACACAACAAAGGAAATAAAAGCAATATGCTGAATTATAGACCTGTATCATTGACATTGATTTGTAGCAAGACTTTGGAACATTATGAAATACACTCGTGAAAATGAACTATTGATACACAGCTACCATGAATTCAGAAAATATTGTTCTTGTGGAACACATTGGCTGTTCATTCCCATGAAATTACGAGTAGTATCGACAGGGGCTGTCAAGTTGATTCCATTTTTTTCTAGATTTTCAGAAGGCTTTTGACACTGTACATTACAAGTGACTTCTTATGATACTGCTTGCGTTTTGAGTATTGTTACTGTTGTGTGAGTGGGTTCATTATTTTCTATCAAAAAGGTCACAATCTGTGGTAATTGACAGGATGTCATTGAGTGAAACCAAAGTGATATCCGAAGTTCCCAAGAAACTGTTATAGGCCCTCTACTGTTTTTAATGTGTATAATGTATACAGACAGTGTAGGAGCCAATATGAGTATCCATCTCAGATAGTGTGTTGATAATGCTGTAATTTAGCATCTAGTAAAGTCATCAGAAGATCAACATGAATAGCAAAATACTTTAAATAAGTTTTCTGCGTGGTTAAAGAGGAAGCAGTTTAGCTTAAATAATAAACTGTGCAGAGATCCTACATAAGAGTGCTAAAAAATCTCATTACACTTTGGTTACGCAATAAAGAACACAGATTTAATGGTTGTAGATTCAGTTACGTGCCAACAGCAGAATTGGCAAAAGGAGATCCCTGACAGTTGGCAATGCCACTGCCAGCTTTCAAGTGCAAAGTGAAAATGGCTGCAAGTGAAAACAATAGTCATCTATAGAGATGCTGCATCACTGAACTGTCGCTATAGAGACATACAAAATCAAGTTATGTGACTGGTTGAGATTGACGTGCAAAGTAACCTTGCCAAACCCACTGCAAAGGCCAGAGAACATTTTTCGCTAACTCTACTCTAGTGATTACCATTACAGACATCTTAAATTGAAGCAGTCACATTGGAAATATTATGAGGAAGACGAATCAAAGACTGTGTTTCGTAGACAAAACACACTTACAAGATGCAACAGAACTACCGACGAGATTGCGCACACTAATGAGTCAAGAAGCAAAATTCTAAATTTATCCAAACTGGTTTTGATGCCTGAGTCCAATGATGGCACAAATGTGTACAGCAGCATTGTGACCACAGCTTGTTCACAAATAGAAGAGGAAGGGCTCCCTAGGCCTAAAATCAGCAGAAGTCGATAGGAGTCAGTTGGTTTTGTTCGTCTGGGTGCAGCCTACCTTAGCAATCTAATACAGGACATTCTGTATGTAGCCATTGTGAAGTGACTGGTGTGCCGTGTTGAACTCCACAGTAAAATAATACATCACTTGATGGGTGACGATGAAGCACTTCCCGGCCCATAGAGGGCAACTCCTGATACTCCTACCATTCCTCAGAGAAGGGCTAGGGGTACCACATTACAGAGTGGACCAAGAAAGTTAATTAATGATATTGCTGAATGTTGCGAGCCAGAGTGTTTCATCCTCTCTCACCCGATAAGGTGTACCATGACATATACATGGGCAAGCTTCATCTCAATGAAAGCAATTTGCAGATTTTGCAAAGAGAATCCTGGGAAATGACCAGAAACTCCTGGCGAGAAGAATTAAATTTCAGTTCATATTTTTCTGTTCGACAGTGCTTCAAAACTGCATTCTGCTTTGTCTAAATTACTTTAAAGTGTCATTTTGTTTTGAGTGTAAAAGAATTCCTTTTTATCCAATAGGTGACACAAATTTCTCTCAAACCCTAACATAGTCTTATGGTAAAGGTGCTAGGTTGCTAGGCCAAAGGTGGTGGGCACAACTCCTGTCACACGTTAGGATTTTTTATTTTTGTGCGCGTCAAACTAGAAATGCATCATGGAAAATAGAAAACTGCTTCAGATGAAGTGGCTATCTGTTTTCCAAGATACATACTCACAGCTGTGGTTGCTCTGACTGTACAGTCTTTTGTGATAGAAATGACTGCCATCAATATTTTTATTCAATTGCTCATGGAGGCAACGTGTGATACTTGTTACCATAACCTACACTACTTTATAAGTGGTTTCAACAAGTGGATCATTTTCTTTTTGGCCTCTCCTCATTACTTCTAACTATATATTGTGCATCCAGTAATTCCGACATGGCTGTCTTGAAACAAACAATTGAAGAATTCCACATGGTGCAGAGATTGCTCCCAGTCTGCAGAAACTTCAACCAATACTTAATGAAAGTATAGACTGGAGTTAAGGTATTACATCTCTGTGGAATATTTCGTTATCCATGGGATTTGCGTGGGGAAAAAAGTACAGAATAAGAGATCTGTACATCTAGAGCATAGAGACATTGCTGATTGGTAGAAATGAAATATCAGGAAAGCAGCCACAGAAATATTCTGTTTGGATGAAACTTGTAATATAATGGTAAGTTTTGGCAGTAGGATGATGATGTCAGCTTTACGAGATGGGGAACCTCCTCTAAAAGACTTGTTATTGGAAGCGTTGATTGCAGAAGGGTTTGTCAGAGAATCCCAACTAAAATTCTGGATTGAACCTACGAAAGGTGATTACCATAGTTAAGTGACCACTGTAAACTTTGAAACTATTCTGCAGATATGATTCTCCCAAATCTTCTCAAGAGTCAATCATTGTAATACCATAACAACAAAAAGGTGGACAAAACACTCACATGATATGATACCAAAGTGAGGATGTAGGAACGGCTGCAAAAGAGGTGTGTTGCTGTAATGAGAGCATGAGGAAGCGGGGTTGCTTGCTTTCAATTCAAGAACATAGACCTGCTAGAAAAACATATGTAATTGATAAAATGGGAAAAGAGGAAGGTCACACGGTGGTGCACCTGCCACCCTATACTTGTGATTTGAGTGCAGTGGAACTGGCATCTGCAGCACTTCAGGATAAATGTCCAAAGGTAATCTGTTTAAGATTGCAAGTGAATCCTTTCTTTCGGTAACTGCTAATGGCTGGGAAGGGTACTGCAGGAAGGTCCAGCAACTAGAAGTAGGTTACTGGAGGCGCAAAGGTGTCATCAAACTTGAAATAGAGGAAATCAGCATCAACAATGGTAATATTGAATTGCAGTAACAAAAATAATGCATCATTCACAAATGAGAAACATAGTGAGACGGAGTCATATTGATTTATTTTTCTGTTCATAGACAGATATGGTATAGAGCAGTTGACAACTGTTGTTGTGGTGGCTAATAGATGCACTGCCAATGCCACTAGGAGTACAGGTTGCATTTGTACGCAAGTGTGTTTCCAGCACTGCTCGACATTAGCATGTTCCCCTCACACTGCCCCTCTCCTCTCGACAGTCTGTGTACTGGTGGTCAGTGGATGGAGCTTGCCTACCATTCTCCTTGCACCCTCTCAGAATTTGTTCTTTGTTTTGTAAACAAACTGTAAGTTGAATGGTAGTGTTGTTTAGAGGACAGTTCGATCTTCTGCGTCAGTTCTGCTGTTATATGATCATTATTAAATTTTATACAAGGCAGGGGACATTGCTTTTTGAGTCAAGCTTCTATAGTACAAATGGCCCAAAAGCTATTCAAATACTTACATAAAACCTCAATATCATCATCTTAGTTACGAAGGTCACATGTACAGTCCAAACAGTAATCATAATTAAAAATATTAATGTATTACAAATTATAATGTCAGTTTATATGGAGAAATGGAATGTAGATTCTTTTCTTTTGTAAGATTTCTCATCAGTGTTTCTAAATGATGATCAACAGTGAAGGATCCCAGCATCCCTGATAGCGATGTTCAACTGTAGGAATGTCTAGGTGGTAGTGTTCACCCTGTTCATTCCTTACAGCACCCAAGTTTTAACAGAAAATATCAAGATACAAATATGAGAAGTGTATTTTTAGGGTTCAATTTTCCATTTTCTGTAGTTCTCCAACAGTGCATTTACTACAAAAACATGATGCTCTTCTCTTCTGTTGCCCAAAAGCCGTGAACAATGGCTTCAGAAGCAGTCCAAGAATGTAACTCGACATTTGTTACTTTAACATCAAAGGTCTCATTGATCGACAAATTTCTGATTTCTGGTCTGACAAATATAGTTTCTTCCAACTCAACTTGTTCTTGAGAAAGTTTTCCAAACAGTTCAAAGCAACACAGTGTTTATCAAGCCCCTTACTAAATTCTTCATTAGTCCTAATGTAATATGAAGCGGAAGCAGTGTGATTTTGCGCAGCTGATATATTATTCTTTACATTCTCCTGCCCAGCAGTATACAGTTGTCTCATTTGCCATTCTTTGAAATTGTAGTGGTTTTTAATGTCGTGCTTGTTCCACAACTTCCAAAAACAACAGTGGTTTGTGAAAAAGTAAAGCAGTCATCAACCCAAAGGTTAGTTTGAACACCAGAATGCTTTACTAAGCATGGTTTTATTGAAGGTGGTATGCCCTTGCCCCCCTCTGACCTATAAACTGACTTACACATCCAGTTACAAGGGGACCCACAGTGTAATGTGGATTCTGAACAATGGTGCAAGTAATCATTTTCCAGCCTATAAACTATGAAGTAATGCAACTTTTATATCACAACTGATAAGCTACTCATAATTTAATTTCCTCCAGTAACAGGACATGAAACTTAAATTGGAGAGGCTTGCATATTGGTTGGGTTAACTCAGCCCTTTCAAAAGCTGGCAAAAAGGCAGCATGCAATACTGTTATGTTCTCCTTGTGATAACCGTGATCCATAAATGTTGACTGTTACGGTGAGTAGAATAATATTTCTTTGTGTTTATTTTGTGTCACTGAACCAGAAAGTGAAGCTGAAATGGCTCTCATATTTTTCCAGTAATGTTTATTGTATTGTACACAAAAATAGGAAAAAATATGAAAAAAGATCAAATACCTTAAGAGCATTTCTTTTTTTGCTTGCCTCTAGTACTTCCTTGAAAGAGCATCCCTTTTCACCCTCCAGTAATATTCACATAATAAAGCAGTGCCCCGTTTCCCTTGTACCATTGCACCAAAATTCAAATCCCCCTCTGGTCATTCAGTTTAAGATTTTCCATTGTTTCAATAAGACTTTCAGGCCAAAGCCAGAATGTTTATTTCAAATGGGCCACAGCCAATTTGCTTACTCAACTTTCTTCACTACAAGTTTGTTCTCTGTGTATTTACGACCTCAACATTAAAGTATTGTTTTCAACATTCTCTTGATCAGTTCTGTGAAATGTTCCACTACCTTCTCCTGCGTCAGCTTTCATTTCCTTTCCATACTTGTAAGTGTCAGTATCTCACGTAACTCAGTCTACAGTACCAAACTTACTAGTGTATCTGTTTTGAGATCTTTATTATCCCAACAAAGGATGGAAATTCAGAAGATTAGTGGCGGTCTGTATGCTACCCGACTCTTACCCATCACAGTGAGTAGGGTGGTGGTGGTTGTTGGGATGTTTAAGGGGGACTACAGTGAGTAGGGGTCCATCTTCTCATGCATTGTTCCTTTTTCATCCATGACTTCCATTGTCATAATTCTTTCTTCTGTTACCAAACTCCATTTGTTTTGTAAGATGAGCTATGTCTTCCATAATCTAATTATGCTGTTTTTGTGACTGATCGGGTAAAAGCCACATTACAGATTCAATGGTTCTGTATTTGATAGCTAGTTAGTCCTGGTAATTTTTTTATATCATTTATCAAAAATTTCACCACTGCAGCTTCTTTAAGATCCTATGTTCAACTTTAGATCCCCCCTATCAGTTACTGGATAAGTCCGTTCACAGTGGAGAGTAACACAATGACATGCCACCAGCAACAGGAACTTGTGGACATTGAAGGTGAGCCGTGTTGTGGTGTTCCAACTTTTGGTTGATGAGGAGCCAGTCTCTCTTACACCATCATGTGCTCGATGTCTTAGGTTCATTTTTCTCCTATATTACGAAAAGATATATATTTTCTTGCATTGTTGAGTTTAAAAATAGTACAATCAGGTATCTTACTTCCTAACAATCTGTACCAATGTTCTGTTACATGTTATATTTTATGCAGCACTATCGTGTAAGCATTTCACTGTGCTGTAACTGATTTTGACTACACAGAGGTCATATTCAGACTGTCAATAGATGAAAGGAAGAGGCTATTCTTTTGTACAAAGTTTGCCATTATCCTTTAGTTAAAGGTAAATAGCAAGTTCATAATATGCGAGGGTGTGGAAGTATTTAACTATGATATGTAGATAAGTTTACTGTAACTGTGTGACAGAGGACTTCTAGTAAGTTGACCATGATAAAATAGACATTTTATTTGAAGCTGTACTGGATCAGAATCTGGATTTTCTAATGCTCAGTGTTTTGATACAGTTTTTGTAATCAGAAATCCCTCATTCTCTAGCAGAATAACAGAAAAAAAAGACATTTCATCTGTATGTTTAGTATGATAATGGTGAATTACTTACAGGAAGTGACTGCTTTTATTTTTAAAGCATGGCTCCCCTATAAGACTCTTACATCCTTTTTTTTAATTGCAGTTTCACCTACGTCAGTACTGCTTGCTTTGTTCCTGTTAACTCTGCAGTCTTGGCACCGCTTTTATGAGACATGGTTCATTAGCATATATTCAAACTCATACATAAATATATATCATTACATCATTGGTTATGGACATTACTTCGGATCAGTTATGGCTGTCCTGTGTGAGTCTCCTGGTTTTATAAATAACCAAGGTAAGAAAATATAAAGACTTATTGTGTAATTATGATCATGAACCATACATGAAGGGTGTTTCATTTATCTGATGATTATTGTTGGGTTTCTGAAATGTTTGCAGATTCATTTTGTAAACTTTATTATTTTGTGCTCACCGCAGATCGAAATCACACTGGGTTAAATAGGGACTTCTAGTGAGCCAGATATTGTTTGCTAATGTCTCTGTCGTGGAACACACCATGAACTGCATGCAAAGAAACAATGGCTGTGTGAGCCCTTGCTGAATCCTGTAGAGAAAACCTGGGGCTTCATTCTGTGTCACTCAGTTCGTTAAAAATGGTTGCAAAATGTTTTGCATGTATCTTTCACTGTGTGATTAAAGAATTGGTCCTATTACTATGTCACCACTAACTGTGCATCTCACTCCTGTTTTCTGATTGTGAAGGGGTTCTGTATGAAGAAGGAGACTATATCTATTGGCACTCCAATGTAAACAGTTTTGGGAACCATATATTACGGACTATAAGATGCTACAGACTGTAAGACGCACCTTAATTTTTAAGCAATTTTTTTCTTCAAAAATAACATTTTTACTATTTTTATTAGGTCACAAAGCCAAACTAAAAAAAATCTTAGTTTATAAAACTGAACTGATCTAAAGAATCCCTGAAAATCATTATCTGAACTTTCTTCTTCTTCTTCTTCCTCCTCCTCCTCTCTGTCGTCATCATAGTCCTCTTCATATATAAGATTGTCTTCACTGTCATCAAAAGCATTACTTATGCTGCAGTTTTGGAAATATTACACTCTCATATACACTTTAAATGGTTTAAATATTGAGACATCAAGAGGTCGCAGTTGTGAAGTAAGTCCTCCCAGAATAACAGCAAGTTCTGTATTTCCCTGTCTCAATTTCTCTTCCACAGAATTTTTCAAATGACTACTAAACTGATCTAACACAAGAAGAGAACTCTTCTTCAATAAAGCACCTTACCTTTTCTCCCACATTCTGTTAATCTATAATTTCATACTAGCCTCATCCATCCAACCCATACATACATGAACACCACCACCTGGTGACATTTCAGAAGGTTTTGGAACTGTTTTGCACTTGAATATGATCATTGGATTAAGTTTAGTACTGTCAGCACAACATGGAAGGACAACAGTGTAGTGCATTTTTTTCATGTCTATTTCTTTTTATAGTTATGGTTTTCATCACAAGAGTTCCATTACTTGGCACATCAAATGTCAGAGGAGTTTTGTCCATGTTAGCTTTTTAGCTTTTTAGCTTAGTTCCACATTGGTTTTCTTTTGATGTTGAATAATAAAGCAATGGAAAGATACTGGTAATATTTTCTCTTGTGGCATTTTCTGAGATATTTTGGTCGTGGGTCACTTGCTTCCATGAGTATATGTCCATTTGTAAGATTGATGGGAATCAAACATTGCACATTTTTATATTAATTTTGAGTATGAGATGCACTTGAATTTTGGAGACTTATTTTTTAAAGAGTGTGTGTGTGTGTGTGTGTGTGTGTGTGTGTGTGTTTCATAGTCCATAAAAACGAAACCAAGCCTCATCATAAAACAGAATGCGGTAAAGATTCGCTTCACCGTCATGTAGCTGTTTCAAAACCAATCTAACCCTGTGTGTAGGATCACCAGGTTAATGTTGTTGCAATATTATTACTTCATAGGGCCTTAGCTCAAGTAACTTAGCAGCTCTTTCTTACAGAGGTGCAAGAAGTTTGTGTTATTTGTGCAAGATGTCTAGAAGACTTTATATGGGAGTTTTCCAGACACTGTACATTGTTGTTTATGCTTCTTGTCATGACACTTCCTCTTTCATGAAATTTGTTCATTAATTTTTGATTTGGGTCACGACTCAGAATTCGAGCACTTAAATTGTGACTGAACACTTGTTGTTGAATGAAATAATTCCATCTTGTAATTGTTGCATTCACGGACTTCACTGTACACTTGTAATGTTTGCTTCACTGTTGGAATGACACTGACAGAGATGTGGGACCCATTTGATCGATCTGTGAGGCTCCAGTGGCCAGCAAACACAACCCTGTGTGTGCTGTCATCAGATAAATGGAACAGTTTGTATTTAATATATGTGTATGTTTATCCAATTATAAATAAATTACAAAGTTCTTGTTTATATACATTATATGTATGCTAAGTATGCTTACTGTTTGGCTAGTGGTCTGTTTTACAATGCTTTATAGTTTGAGTCATAGTACATGGATCCCTTGAAAAGATCTCTGTGTGACTTGGAAAGAGTTCCCATACATTGCATTAAGTTCAGTACAACAGAATACCTTAATATTCTTGTAGAATTAATAAACAGCCAGTCAGTTTGCAAAGTGGAAGGTTTACTTAAACCCCTTTACTGTGATTCCAATGTTCATAAAAATATCTTCTTCAGAAGGAAATAGTGACAACCTTCCGAAGAAGACATTTTTATAAACGTTGCAACCATGGTAAGGGACTTAAATAGACCTTCCATTTTTCAACTGACTGGCTTTTTATTACTTCTACAAGAAGATTTCATCACGTGGTTCCTGCCCCAGCTATGTACAAAATTTCAGAAGAATGCCTTAAGTTTGTGAAATTACAGTATTACGAAGCTAATGCGCGGGGAACTCACCTGACACTATCACATGATGACATGTACAAATTTGAACACAGGTAACTAGAGATTGCAGCTGTTGGTAATTGTCTTGAGCACAAAAAATTCATGATTTTCAAAGTATAATAATACACTGAAGTGCGAAAGAAACTGGTATAGACATGCATATTCAAATACAGAAACATGTAAACATATTAAAAACAAAGAGTCCAAGACTTACCAAGCGGGAAAGCGCCGGTAGATAGGCACAATGAATAAAACACACAAACACACACACAGAATTTCGAGCTTTCGCAACCGGTGGCTGCTTCGTCAGGAAAGAGGGAAGGCAAGATGAAAGGATGTGGGTTTTAAGGGAGAGGGTAAGGAGTCATTCCAATCCCGGGAGTGGAAAGACTTACCTTGGGGGGAAAAAGGATAGGTATATACTCGCGCGCGCACACACACACACACACACACACACACACACACACACACACACACACACACACACATCCATCCATACATACACACACAGACACAAGCAGACATATTTAAAGGCAAAGAGTATGGGCAGAGATGTAAATCAAGGCAGAAGTGTGGAGGCAAAGATGATGTTGAATGACAGGTGAGGTATGAGTGGCGGAAACTTAAAAATTAGCGGAGATGTGTCAGCTTGCGAACCATTCAATGAAACATTAATAATATGGGCTTTCTGAGCAAGAGATCCACTCGTGTAACCTTGATGACTGCACGACAGAATGCTTTACGTCTCGCCTGGGCCCGTCAACACTGACACTGGACTGTTGATGACTGGAAACGTCATGTGGTCGGACAAGTCTCGTTTCAAATTGTATTGAGTGGATGGACGTGTAGAGGTATGAAGACAACCTTATGAATCCATGGACCCTGCATGTCAGCATTGGTATGTTCAAGCTGGTGGAGGCTCTGTAATGGCGTGGGCCGTGTGTAGTTGGATTGATACAGGATCCCTGATATGTCTAGATAGGACTCTGACAGGTGACATGTAAGTAAGCATTCTGTTTGATCACCTGCATCCATTCAGCTTTTGTATGTCCATCCTTTTAGCAGGACGTCTCTGGGATGACGGCCGTTTACTATCCTGACAAAAAATAAAAACCACCTACAGCTGTCCTTCTGATTTTGTTTTATTTTGTCCCTACCAGTTTCAGTGCTTCATTGTGTCATCTTCAGGCTGTTTCGATGTGGTACAGGTTGATACAATCCCCCTGCACAACCCATCAGTTGCCAGCATTACTGGATTCGCAGATAATGTGTCAGCGCTCTCTGATGGACAGTGTGATGAAGTGTGAGGTCCTAAAAGGAATCTGTTAAACTTTGTTCACACTATAAATCGGCCAAATCTAAAGGGTATAAATTCAACTAAATACCTAGAAATTACAATTATGAATAACTTAAATTGGAAAGAGCACATAGAAAATATTTTTGAGAAGACGACTGTGTTTTATTGGCAGAACACTTAGAAGATGCAGCAGGTCTTCTAGAGAGACTGCCTACACTACGCTTGTTTGTCCTCTTTCGGAGTTCTACAATGTGGTGTGGTATCCTTTCTAGATAGGATTAGTGGAGTACATCAAGAAAGTTCAGAGAAGAGCAGCATGTTTTGTATTATTGAAAAATAGGGGAGAGTGTGTCATTGACATGATACAGGATTTGGGGTTGGAAAAATTAAAACAACGTGTTTTTCATTGTGGCAGAATCTTCTCATGAAATTTCAGTAACCAACTTTCTCCCCTGAATGTGAAAAATATTTTGTTGATGCTGACATACATAGGGAGAAAGGATCATTATTAATAGAGAATTATTGTGAAGGTGGTTCGATGAACCCCCTGCCAGGCACTTAAGTGTGATTTGCAGAGTATTGATGTAGATGTGCACTTAGGAAAACAAAAAGTGTAGTTTCAAGTGAAGATTGGAGTATCTTGTGCATGAAGAGCTGGAGTGAATGAAACATTGTGATGTGCATGTCGGGAAGGCAGTGTGAAGCAGTCAAATGAGGTATGCTATGTGGTGAGCTGGAGAGAAGATAGGCGTGTGAGGTGAGCAGCATGTCATGTCAAAGCTGAGGGAATATCAAAAACATGAAGCCATGGATAAGGGACTGTAGGAATGTCACCTGCAGGAACCAGTTTAATAAAGACATAGGTATTTTCTTTCTTTCACACTGCTGCCGTTCATTGGACACCTCTTGCAAGTCACAAAGATCAATACTGTGTGCACATTGTAACATGCCACTTTTCATGTGGGATGCTGGGAATGTAAGCACATGGTCACTACTTATTATATGGACTGCTGCAGGAGGAACAGAAGTGTGTGTGTGTGTGTGTGTGTGTGTGTGTGTGTGTGTGTGTGTGTGTGTGTGTGTGAGGGAGGGCAGGGGGGGGGGGGGGCAGGCAGCACACCAGAGTTAACATTGTATTCATGATACTTGCCACAATTCTGTATTACAGTGGCATGCTATGTTGTTTCCTAGTTAAGGCTAACAACAGATGACATTAATCCACACCTGACCATACACAACTGACTTCCTTCCATTCCTCCATTCCCAGGAAAGTTCCAAGTTACATTGTGCATGTAGTATTCCATATTCTCATAATGCATTAGAGCTCTCAACATGCAGCACGTGCTGGTGGCATAACATTTTTAACTAAATTGGGCATGTAAAATGTAAAGTGTTCTCGTGAGAAGCAGTTTTTCATCCTAAATGTAAATGCTAGTCTTTCATTCCTTTGTGTGTTTTATGTATATCATCATCTGTCTGTCCATCCCATTCCTGCAGCTTATTCTAAATCTATCCTGTCATTACACCCACTAGGTCATATTTTGTGTCACTATATCACATTCTAGCCATAGAAGAACTTGCAAGCAGCAAATTTCCACACTATAGGTTTTAGAAAGTCATTTGGATAATGAAAAACCCAATTTTGTTCATTATTAGTAGCACATCACTATAGGGACTGATGGTCCAGATTTTCCTCTTCCTACCCATTTTAATACATCCATGCATGTATTTCAATGACTCAGCTTATGGTGGTGATAGTTGACTTTTCTCATTGTGCATTTTGTTTCACAAATTTATGATCATATTTTCTCAATTGACCAGAACAAAGAGTGCAGTTACATTTTGGGGACATCTCATTCCTTGAAGTCATTGGAGTGACTATGTTTCTTTGGGCATGCTACAATCAGTACAGGTCTGCGATAATTCTTGCCAACTTGAGAAAAAACAAAAATGGTAAGTGCATACCAGTTTTACCACAAATGTTATCCAGAATTTTGTGTAGTGAATAATTACAATGTTTTCATGTTATCTGCCTAGTTAATACTTGTACAACATTTCAGTTGTTAACATCATTTTAGTCACTGTCCTATGTTTTTAATTTGTTATTTTGTGAAAACTAAAGTTATTTCCTTGCGCAGTAGAATAGAAGACTCGTGCAACAAAAATGCAGTATGGTCACAAAAATGCAGTATGGTCACAATTTTCATGGTATAAATTTTTTGCCTCTATTTTACAGGATAACTTTCTCAAACATGTAGAAACTCTAGGGATTTATAGAAGAGAGGGTATGGAACAAAAAAAGATCAAATAACTTAGGTCCAGATATGCATAGTTACCGTGCTAGAGACCATTTATTCAATCATAAATTCTTACAGAGACTGTGGTCTAATATGCACTGTACCATGCAGCCACAGATACAGTGTGTGTTGAAAATGGTTTCCATGTGCCTCAATGCATGCTTATATGTGCCAGCTCGAGTACGCTGCTCCAGTGTTTCCACATCTGGAATGGGCTCTGCATACATATACTTTTGAGATGGCCCCATAAGTCTGTTTCTGGTGAGCATTGCACATGTTGTAAGTAATAAAGGTAGTAACAATTGTCATGGAGAATGTTCCACATGCTCCTCTGGCTAACTCTGTACTAGTGGGACAACTGCCTGTCACTGAAAAGGTGGTCAGCTTCCATAGTGTTAATTGCATTTTCCTCATAGTCTGGTGTTCAGACATTTCGGGTACATCCTCTATGATTTCCTGTTTCCTGAAATGAGCCTGTCCCGGACAAATGGTGAAGCACTGTAGCCAACATTGAATGCTGGGGTGGTTGTCGGTGGGGACAGATCTGATACAACCTCACTGCCCAGTGCCCGTTGTCATTTGCCTTTATGTGAGTAAAGACAATGGCAGCAAGCTCTCAATTTGAATATGAAACCATTGTGTACAGTGCTGTATCACATCCACTGCAAGATAGGTCAGCAAGAGAAGTGAATCGGACACAACTTTACCAATTACCATGGCAGGAAAGGGCACTAGGGCATGACGTATGAGGAACAGTACCACCCTCTAACAAGAAACCATGCATACTGTAACTGTGGCTGCATGCTACAGTATTAGACCACAGTCTCTGTAATAATATATGATTGAATAAATGGTCTCTAGTATGGAAACGTAAGTTCATTAGACCTTTGTTCTGTATCTTCTCTTTGATCACTCCCAAGAGTTTGTACAGGTTGGAAAAATCAACCTTTAGGAAAAAATATTTTCTTGAACTATTGTTGTTGAGACTATGTACTGAAATTTTGGGATAATCATGTATCATTTACCTTAATGTCTTGTGTGGTAAGATGTATTAATAATTATTTCTGTTTATTTTTTCATCTTTTTGCCAGGCCAGGTTGTAACAACAAAACATAGTATACCTTACGGAGGATGGTTTGAACTTGTGTCATCTCCACATTTTCTCGCTGAAATATTAATGTATATGGCAATATCAATAATTTTAAGAGCAGCAAACACGTGGCATGTAGTCTTTCTTTGGGTTCTGAGCAATCAGGTAAGGAGAAGTCTGAGTGCGCAAAATAAGATCTAATCAGTTACAGTAAAGAGAGCTCATCTTTCAGATAGTAAAAAATAAAATAGTACATTAACATAATTGAGAAACTCTTGATTCTATGCTTTTTATCATAATAAATAAACCTCTTTCTTTTTCAAATTAATAGTTAGAAACTTACTTTAGAGAGAAAGTTGTGTTCATATTTGTTTAACATATCAGAGCTTGAGAATACCGCTTTAGTTGTAAATTACTTTATTTTCACGCGACCAGTTTTGGGCTGTTATAAGCCAATCTTCAGGTGTCGTACTGGAAATAGCAAAAGATGGGAGATAATTTTCACACGCCGCAACACACACAAAAATAAAAACAAATTTTCCTAAAATGTTTTGAAAACTTTTAAAACACATTTCAAAACCGCCAGTCAGGCTAGGTGCTATGAAACCTATGTCAATGCGCAAGTGGCACCACATAGTAGTACGGACGACTGCCTGGGTAAAGAATATATACAAATGATATCACTACACTTACAATGTGCTGTGGTCCCTGAGCGCCGCATGTACTAGGTGCGGTATGCTGCATATGAGCGCAGAACAGGGAGTAGCGCATGCGATCGAGGAGGCAAATTGGTAAACCAGAGTGGCAAAAGTGCTGCCATCTATTGAAAGACAGAACACGGGGCCGTGCCTGGTACACACGGCGCTTGGGGACTACAGCACAGTGTTAGTGTGGTAGTATCATTTGTATATATATTCCCTACGCAGGCAGTTGTCTGTGGTACTGACTGGTGCCACTTGCGCATTGACATAGGTTTCGTAGCACCTAGCCCGACCAGGGGATTTCGAAATGTTTTTTAAAAGTTTTCAAAACTTTTTAGAAAAATTTGTTTTTTATGTGTGAATACTCGGAAAGGCAATCTGCCTAGGAAATTGTAATCCAAAATATTACTCAGCAAGCTTGGAAGCTGTGAGGTGGCAGCCCCATCACCAAGCTTAACCTGCGCAGTGCTTGTAATGCGGCCAGGGGTTTCTGTACCTACTGGCTCACATCAACAATTTGCCTGAGATAATGGATTCAAAGGAAACAGACATAGGCTATGGAACAGAAATTTGTGAGATAGAAACAAGAAACACTGCTTCGCATTTGGGACATGGAACATTCGTAGTCTAAATAAACCAACTACAGCAGCGACTTTGATATCTGAACTAAAAACATACAAGACAGATATTATAGCTCTATGGGAAGTTAAGTGGCTTGGAGAAGGGATACACACTGAGGATAATTGTCATTTTTTTATGGTGGAGATGGAAAAACATCCTGACTATGGTACTGGTTTTGCTGTTAAGAACAGGATTGTTAATTGGGTTATGGAATTCCATCCCACTAACAAAAGAATGTCGTACAAAACAAACAAACACCAGTGGTACAATATAACATTCATAAATGTCCATGCACCAACTGAAGATTCAACTGAGGATGAGTAAGTTGAGTACTATGAAGAATTAGAGAGAGTAGTCGAAAGTATTCCAACAAGAAATATGAGAGTAATCATAGGGGACTTTAATGGAAGAAATGGGTAAAGAGGATATGTTCATCCCCACTATAGGAAAATGTAGCAAGCACTTGACCACAAATGAAAATGGATTAAAAATGATCAACTTTGCGCTGTCAAAGAATATGAGAATTTGCTCGATGATGTTCCCTTACAAAGATAAGCACAAATGTACATGGTGCTCTCCAGATGGGAAAGATGAAAACCAAGATGATTTGGAATCAATAGCCAAAAGCCCTACCAAAACCTAGTTTAGACATGGAATGACTAAAGGAACTGTCTGATAAAGGAGCTGTGTGATTGAAATGAGTAACCGATTTACAGCATTACAAGAAGTTCTGAGGAGGAAAATAGTGTAGAGAAGGCTTGGAAGAGAATAAAGACAGTAGTAACAGATGCAGCAGAAAAAACATTGGGCAAGAAAAAAAAACAACAAAGAAACAGAAATGGTTCAACAAAAAGTGTCAGAGGGCAGTAGGAAGGAGGAAAGGAGCCAGGATTCTAAGGCTGCGTAATAAGGAGAGCGAGGACAGGAGGGAGACGTTCAATGCGGTTAGAAGAGAAACAGCAAGAGTTCTACGAACAGAGGAAAGGAAATATCTAACTGAGTCCTAGGATCTATAGAAGTGGAAAGCAGGAATGGAAACTCAAAGTAGTTTTTTCAGTATACAAAGAAAAGTAAGAGAGGTTATCAAAGTGAAAACCTATTCATAAAAGATAAAAATCAGAATATGCTAACACAGCTGAAAGGTATCCTAGAAAGATGGAAAGGGGTCATTCCATGTCAATTCAACCAATTTGAGAAAATGTTCGAGCTGACAGTCTCAGATTTGGCTGAAATTCAGCACACCAATGCTACCGAGTGTGGAACACTTATACACAAAATTTTAAGTTCCCCTGCCAATTAGTTCCAGAATTATGACTTGTGAAAGAATGTGGCGTGACCCGGAAGTTGCAACCCGCATTTGGCAATCCATCTTCAGACCCAGCTTCTGGTCTTAATAACTTTGGAACTATTCCACACAGTCCAGTGAAATTTTTACAACCCAGTAACATCCACTTAGAGAACACACGCTATGAATCAAAACACCAACAACATAATTCTGAGGGGAAAATAAAAAATTCCAAAAGGTGATTAAATATGTAATATGTTACAAGGTACATATTGTATGTGCCCTCCATGCCAAATATAATTCACTCAAAAAGGGTATACATTTTTTTGTGGTAAGCTTAATGTGTCCTAAACACATACAGAACTCATCTTGCCCATATGTCACACAAACAAAGTTACATGCACATGTAACTTATGTTCCAGGTGTGTTACATTGCTAAAAAAATGAAGAATATTCTGATAATTTACATGACAATGACGAAAAGTATCAGCCACCTACGACGACAGTGGATGAGCAATTAAATACTTCAGTGACTGCTCTTGGTTTGTCTCCCATGAAGACACACAAAGTTGGGAAAAGAGACGCCCAGCTATGGTAGAAGAAAACTACAAGAAGCTCAAATGGAATTAAAACACAAAATAGCTGA
This sequence comes from Schistocerca gregaria, assembly GCF_023897955.1. NCBI lineage: Eukaryota > Metazoa > Arthropoda > Insecta > Orthoptera > Acrididae > Schistocerca > Schistocerca gregaria. The sequence goes on from NC_064922.1 coordinate 430,234,612, forward strand.
CACATGACACACTAATGGTGGAAGAGGAAGAACTACCTGCTCCAAAGGAACAGAAATTATGCCAGAAATGCTCAGATTTGGACAAAATTGGGCATGATTTGAAAGAAAAATGTGCCATATCCAAACGCCAGAAAAAAGTAGCTATTTTTACCCTTGCATCTTCCAGCTGGTCTATTGACTACACTGCAAAGGAATTCAGTGTTTCTACATATATGGTAAAGCAAGCTAGGAAAATAAAAGCAACCCAAGGAGTGCTTCCACAACTTCAGGAGGCTCAGCGTAAGCAATTGAGTTCAGAAATAAAGGTGCTAGTGTCGGAGTTTTATGAAGATAATGACTACAGCCAAATAATGCCTGGAAAAAAAAAGAAAAAAGAAAGACTATGTAACGGTGAAAATGGGAAATGTATGTGTGCAGGTGCAAAAAAAAAAAAAAAAAAAAAAAAAAAAAAAAAAAAAAAAAAAAAAAAAAAAAAAAAACTGTTGCTATGCAACATATCAGAGCTATATGTAGAATTCAAGGAAAAGTATCCCAGTACCAAAGTAGGTTTATCATCTTCTTTCAATCTTCATCCAAAATGGGTTGTGCCTGTAAGTGCAAGGGGCACACACAATGTTTGTGTATGTGAGACTAGTCAAAATGCTAAGCTGAGGTTTGCTGCTATAAAGGATTCTGGTCTGGATTACAAAGGTGCAATGAAGCTGCTAGTGTGTGGCATCAGTTCCTACCAGAGCATGATACACAGGTGTGAAAAGTGTCCTGGTAAGGCAAATCTTGCAGAACACATGAATAACAAACTGTATGGTGAACTCCTTATGGATGACAATGAACTTGTTTCTTTTAAACAATGGACATGCATGGATCGCACACATCTTGAAACAAAGCAAAGTACAGTGTTTAATTCATGATACCATTGCAGTTCATGCCCACATTTGCACTGTCATGGCATATGTGAAAAACAAGCTGCTTCACATACATTTTGCAAAATACTTCAGTGATGGGACAGCTAGTCAGCACAAAAACTGCAAAAATCTCACAAATTTATGCGTGCATTACCGTGATTTTCAGATTAACGCAGAATGGAATTTTTTCACAAGAAGTCGTGGTAAAAATGTATGTGGTGGTATTGGTGCTACCATTAAGCGAATGGCATCACGAGCTAGTCTGCAGCACCCTACAGAAGGTCACATTCTAACACCTCTTCAATTATTTACCTGGGTACAGAAAAATATTTCTCGCATACAATCATTCTATGTTTCGGAAGATTAGGTGAAATCAGTCGAAGAGTTGCTAAAAAGCAGACTAGAACACGTTAAAACTGTTGCCGACACAAGGAGCCATTATCACTTCTCTCCAGCGGACTCTGACAATGTGCAGATGAGCAGACTGTATGGTTATAACTATAGGTTCATGCGCAACATGTGTCTTCACAGTGTGTCTGACTCAAGCAAAAGCAGCAACATACAACCAGGTTGCTATGTTATTGCTGTTTATGATGACAAATGGTACTTAGGATGTGTTGCAGAGTGCTGTGAGGCAGAAGGTGATGTATTTGTGAACTTCATGGCACCAGCAGGAACAGCAAGATAATTTCATTGCCATGTTTGGCAGGCAGGTGTTGGATTCCTTTTGAAGATATTCTTATGACAGTTCCAGTTCCTACCACAGTGTCAGGAAGACAGTACAATTTGCCACTCAATGTAGAGAGTACAGTAGCTAAAGTTTGGGAGAACTTCTGTTCGAAGCACAATCGACTGGTTTTTAGCAGTTAAGGTGCAGTAAACATTAATGATAGGTTGTGTTAATCTGACTAAATGTTGTTGTTTACTGATTAAACAGTTGTGGGAGAGGATAAGAAGAGGCAGAACAGTTTACGATATGTTTTTACAAAATTGTGTTGTGGAACAATGGCCACATCACCAAATACATCTGTCAACTTCCATTGTACACAAATGTCTTGCAATAACATGCTGAAATTGTGAGATATATATCATTATGGTCTACTTATGCAGTGTTTGAAATTTGACTTGGATATCACTTGTCCCTTTTGTGCTACCACACTTCGAAAATCCATGTTTTTCAGGTAATTTTACAAATTTTCATGTGCATGTAACTCTGTTTGTGTGACTGATATGGGCAAGATGAGTTCTGTGTGTGTTTAGGCCACATTAAGCTTACCACAAAAAAATGTATACCCTTTTTGAGTGAATTATATTTGGCATATAGGGCACCTACAATATGTACATTGTAACATATTACATTTTTTAATCACCTTTTGGAATTTTTATTTTCCCTCAGAAATATGTTGTTGGTGTTTTGCTTCATAGTGTGTTCTCGAAGTGGACGTTACAGGGTTGTAAAAATTTCGCTGGACTGTGTGGAATAGTTACAAAGTTATTAAGACCTGTAGTTGGGTCTGAAGATAGATTGCCAGATGCGGGTTGCAACTTCTGGGTCACGCCACATTATTTCACAAATCATAATTCTGGAACTAATTGGCAGGGGAAACTAATATTTTGTACACGAGTGTTCCACACATAGTAGAATTAGTGTACTGAATTTCAGTCAAATCTGAGACTATGAGCTGGACCCCCTGCTTGAACTGACATGGAATGACCCAAAGAGTATTTCTCAGAAATGTTAAATTGCACTGATCCGCACATAACCTACAATTACGCAATGTATGAGAGTGACAGCATTAATAATGACAAATGTAGAAGCACAGAACAGGAAGTGATCCACTCCATTCCAAAGCTCATAAACAACAAGGCTGCAGGCAAGGACCAGATATCAGCAGAGATGTTAAAAGAGGGTGGAAGCAAACTACTGAATGAAATTTATAACCTTATCACAATGATCTGGAAAACTGAAAAACTGCCTGAAGATTGGAAAACTGCAATAATTTGTCCCATACACAAGAAAGGAAACAGAATGGAATGTGGAAATTACAGAGGAATCAGTTTGCTGAACATAACATACAAAATCCTGTCAATGGCCATTCTGGAAAAAGTTAAACCTTACCAAGAAACATTATTCAAGGTTACCAGGCTGGATTTCGAACAAACTGTTCCACAACTGATAATTTGTTTACTGTACAACAGATCTTTGAGAAATACTGGGAATTTAACAAAAACATCCACTGTCTCTTCATTAACTTCCAGCAAGCCTATGACAGCTTACACAGAAGTAGCCTCTACATCACATTACGAGAATTTAGTACACCTAGTAAAATCATTAGGATGATACAACTGTTCAGAGGATCCATATCCCCCACCTTTCCAATTAAAACAGACTTACGACAAGGAGACATTCTTTCATGTGTCCTTTTCAACCTTGCATTAGAGAAAGTGGTTCGGGAGAGTAATTTACATCTATACAATGGTCTCTGATTCGAACGCAGTGAAGTAAAACTCCTGGCTTATGCAGATGATATACCGCATTTACTCGAATCTAAGCCGCACTTGTTTTCCGGTTTTTGTAATCCAAAAAAACGCCTGCGGCTTAGAATCGAGTGCAAAGTAAGTGGAACTTCTGAAAAATGTTGTTAGGTGCCGCCACAACTAACTTATGCTGTCGAATATATGTAGTGCTACACAGGGATGCTTTGCAGGCACAAAGATAAATACTGGCACCAAAACCTCTGCGTTAGCAAATAAATTAAAAGAAAAGGTAGGAGAATGTAAACATAAAGCCCTATATTCTTTCATGTTTGCTGCTATCTCGTTTAAATCCTGTCTGCCTAATAAACTACGAAACTAGAGTGAGACAACAGCAAATGCGGAAGAATATACATTTCATGTCATGTTTATATTTGTATTATTCTTATGCTGAATAGTGATACAGTCAGAAATGAAGCACGGCAACAGACTAGATTTTTAAATCTAAAATGTCTGTAATTTCTGTGCAGAATGGAATGTAAACTAAAACTAAAGTAATTTACAACTGAAGTGGTATTTTCAACCTCTGCTATAATGCTCAGTTGCGGATGTTCTTCCAACAGGATTGTTTGTGTTTAACATATATGCTTATTGTTTTGAGGTCCATTTACTTGCATGGTCACATGGCTTGAAATTATTAGTTCATGCATTTGAAGCAGTAAAATCGGCAGTTTGTAGCCTCATAGCAAATTGATTTACTATTTCTCCTATTATAGTACCATCTACTGTGATTCTCAATGTTCTTTTTGAAACAAATAACTCTGCCATGAAATTATGAATCTCGTACATCATTTATGAATGTTTGGATATAGTAATTACTTTCTTAATAACCACAACTTGTTACAAAAAATTTTAGCTGACGGTGACAATTCAAAAACACCAAATATGGCCATATACTAGAAATAATGTTTGTACCAGATATGTAGTTTAGTGAGGAAACCATTTATTTGAGAATACCATTATTAGTCAAAAGTTCTTGATTGTCATTTGGGACACACATGAGAAGATTGTTTAAATCACTGACATAGTGGAGTGGAGAACTGTGTAGTTGTGCCTATTTGAAAAGCAACTCGTGTTTAGGTCCCTGCTCAGTGTGTGTGGAATTTATACTTCTACCAACTAAACTCACACTCACTCTCTCTCTCTCTCTCTCTCTCTCTCTCTCTCTCTCTCTCTCTCTCTCCCCCTCTCCCTTTTGTGAACTTTGCATTTGTACCTATATATTGCAAGTTGAATTATACCTACGATTCTGCATCAAAATCCCTAATTTTCATGCTAGCTTTCAAAACATAAACTTCCATTTCCTGTAGCACTAGTGTTCTAGATCTTAGTACTGGGCAAGCAGACAGTTTTAATGTATTTGGAAGTTCATTCTCCTCTCGAGTGTCTCATAAAAAGGTGCAAAAGAGATCATATGTAAAGCTGTCAGTGGCATGAATGATATTGCCCAGGAATTGTGGATGACACAGGAACTAAAATTGAAAGTTAGCAAAAGCAGAAATGCCAACCTATGTTATAAAATGTTCTCTTACAAATGAAAATCCAGAAATACTACCTCAGTTTAATTTGACTCTACAATGCTAGGTATTAGTGTCAGCAGTGTTGAGAAACAGCTGACATAGCTAAAATTGAATTAAATCCCAGAGACTGACAGAATCCCAGTCGAATTCTATACTGAATTCGTGGCTGTGTTAGACTCTGACTTAATCATATCATACTGTAGATTTCGGGAATCAAAAACTGTGAGTAGGAGTTGGAAGAAAACATTTGTCCAACTGTGGAGTGTTGGTTCATAAAACTACCATCCAGTATAATTGTAGAATATTAGAACATGTTCTGAACTCAAACATAATGGAATATTGGAAACTGAATGACCTACTCCATGAAACCAGCATAGATTCCAAAAACATTCGTCATACAAACCTGACATCCTGAAAGCTGTAGGACCAACCAACCTGGTAGATATGTACTTCTTGATTCTGGAGAAGCATTTGACACTGTGCCACACCAATGCTTATTTACAGACGTATGGTCATATAAGGTGTAAAATGAAATTTATTACTGGAGTAAGGATTTCATGGTAGTGGGGATGCAGCATTTTACCTTGGATGGAAAGGGATTGACAGATACAATGTGAAAGTTTCAGGCATGCCAGAGGGAAATGGGTTGGGACTCTTGCTCCCCAGTTGTATATTAAGGTCCTGGCAAGCAATGTTAATAAAAATCTCATTTCATGCTTCAGTTATCAATGTGGAAGTACTGTCTGAAATACGTTGTATGCATATTCAGTGTGTCCTTGTCAAGATTTGAAAGTGGTGCAAAGATTGGCAACTTGCTTCAGATATTCAGAAAGGTAAAATTGTCCACATAGCAAAAAGGAAAATGTATTATCATCTGAGTAGGAACAGGAAAATTTTTTCTAAATGATAAAGCAAAAATAATCTGCAACGTGCAATTTTCTGTGATATAACACAAAATCAGCAGTTTCCACGAAATGTCAAAAAATTTGGCATTTTCCTGTTCTGTGTAAATGTATCATAATCTGAAGGCAGTAGTTTACTATTATTAGTAACTGTGAGTCGTCCTAACTGCCGTCTGCTTCACGTCTGCTGTTCAGCGAGCTACCTTAATTTAAGTATTAACTGTATTTTTCTTACTTGTCACTTCTTCTTCCGCGTGTTTTTGCTTTTAGGAAGCTTTGATTGTCGAGTGCTATTAATAGTGTTCCTTAGATTTCGTGTTTGTTTTGAATACAGTCAGAGAGAGTCCTTTTAGTCAGCCATAGTGCCAGTAGTGCTAGTGTTTGTTTTCAATACAGCCCAGAGACAGGTAGTGCTATTTTCATTGTTTTCTACAAGAAGTGGCTAGCAATCACAGTTTAGTCAATAATCAGCCACCATTAGTCAATTAGCAGTCTAGTTAAAAGTTGATTAAGTCTCTTCAGTAAATTGGTTTCTTAGGATGGATAGGATGTGTGACTGCTGTGTACAGACGCAGGAGGAGCTGGCCACTCTTCGCAAACAGCTGAGCGTGTTGATGGCCGCGGTCAGCCGTCTTCAGGCTGCTGCCTCGGAGTGTAGTGGCAGTGGGGAGTCTGGTGCGTCGCAAGGTACACCCCAGGTGTTCCATGCTTCACCCACTGTCCTTTCTGTCGAGACATCTTCGCGGGGTTGGGCAACCCTATCCCCAAGGGGAGTGGTGGGTTCAGCGGCTTTCGCAGCGCACGAGGTGGAGGGTAAATGTGGAGGCTGTCCGTGTGGCATCGCCCGCTCTGCCTGTGAGTGGATATGTGGCTGCTCTTTCAGCAGGGTCCAATCAGGCACACGGGGGGAGGGGTTTATTAGTTATTGGGAGCTCCAACGTTAGGCGGGTGATGGAGCCCCTTAGGGAAATAGCGGAAAGGTCGGGGAAGAAGTCCAGTGTTCACTGTGTCTGCTTGCCGGGGGTCTCATTCGAGATGTGGAGGAGGCTCTACCATCAGCGATAGAGAGCACTGTGTGCACCCGATTGCAAATTGTTGCTCATGTTGGCACCAATGACTCCTGCCGTCTGGGTTCAGAGGTCATCCTTGGTTCGTACAAGCGGTTGGCAGAATTGGTGAAGGCGGAAAGCCTCACTCGCGGGGTGGAATCAGAGCTAACTATTTGTAGTATCATTCCCAGAACCGATCGCGGTCCTCTGGTTTGGAGCCGAGTGGAAGGCTTAAATCAGAGGCTCAGACGATTCTGCAGAGATCTGGGGTGCAAATTTCTCGACCTTCGCTATCGGGTGGAGAAATGTTATCGGGTGGAGAAATGTAGGGTCCCCCTGAATAGGTCAGGCGTGCACTACATACCGGAAGTGGGGTACAAGGGTAGCGGAGTACGTGTGGAGTGCACATGGGCGTTTTTTAGGTTAGAGAATTCCCTCCCTAGGCCCGACAAGACGCCTCCTGAGACGTGGCAGGGTAGGAGTAGGCAAAATGCAACAGGGGATAACAATATTAATGTGCTAATAGTAAACTGCAGGAGCGTCTATAGAAAGGTCCCAGAACTGATCTCACTAATAAACAGTCACAACACCCATATTATACTAGGGACAGAAAGTTGGCTGAAACCAGACATAAACAGTAATGAAATCCTAAACTCAGATTGGAATGTATACCGCAGAGACAGGCTGGACAGTGAAGGGGGAGGCGTGTTTATAGCGATAAGAAGTGCAATAGTGTCGAAGGAAATTGACGGAGATCCGAAATGTGAAATGATTTGGGTGAAGGTCACGGTTAAAGCAGGCTCAGACATGGTAATTGGATGTCTCTATAGGCCCCCAGGCTCAGCAGCTGTTGTGGCTGAGCACCTGAAGGATAATTTGGAAAATATTTCGAGTAGATTTCCCCACCATATTATAGTTCTGGGTGGAGATATTAATTTGCCGGGTATAGACTGGGAGACTCAAACGTTCATAACGGGTGGCGGGGACAAAGAATCCAGTGAAATTTTTTTAAGTGCTTTATCTGAAAACTACCTTGAGCAGTTAAACAGAGAACCGACTCGTGGCGATAACATATTAGACCTTATGGTGACAAACAGACCCGAACTATTTGAAACAGTTAATGCAGAACAGGGAATCAGCGATCATAGAGCGGTTACTGCATCGATGATTTCAGCCGTAAATAGAAATATTAAAAAAGGTAGGAAGATTTTTGTGTTTAGCAAAAGTGACAAAAAGCAGATTACAAAGTACCTGACGGCTCAACACAAAAGTTTTTTCTCAAATACAGATAGTGTTGAGGATCAGTGGGCAAAGTTCAAAACCATCGTACAATATGTGTTAGATGAGTATGTGCCAAGCAAGATCGTTAGAGATGGAAAAGAGCCACCATGGTACAACAACCTAGTTAGAAAACTGCTGTCGAAGCAAAGGGAACTTCACAGCAAACATAAACATAGCCAAAGCCTTGCAGACAAACAAAAATTACGTGAAGCAAAATGTAGTGTGAGGAGGGCTATGCGAGAGGCGTTCAATGAATTCGAAAGTAAAGTTCTATGTACTGACTTGGCTGAAAATCCTAAGAAATTTTGGTGTTATGTCAAAGCGGTCGGTGGATCAAAACAAAATGTCCAGACACTCTGTGACCAAAATGGTACTGAAACAGGGGATGACAGACTAAAGCCCGAAATACTAAACATCTTTTTCCAAAGCTGTTTCACAGAGGAAGACTGCACTGTAGTTCCTTCTCTAGATAGTCGCAGAGATGACAAAATGGTAGATATCGAAATAGACGACAGAGGGATAGAGATACAATTTAAATCACTCAAATGAGGAAAGGCCGCTGGACCTGATGGGATACCAGTTCGATTTTACACAGAGTACGCGAAGGAACTTGCCCCCTTCTTGCAGCAGTGTACCGTAGGTCTCTAGAAGAGCGTAGCATTCCAAAGGATTGGAAAAGGACACAGGTCATCCCCGTTTTCAAGGAGGACGTCGAACAGATGTGCAGAACTATAGACCTATATTTCTAACGTCGATCAGTTGTAGAATTTGGGAACACGTATTATGTTCGAGTATATTGACTTTTCTGGAGACTAGAAATCTACTCTGTAGGAATCAGCATGGGTTTCGAAAAAGACGGTCGCGTGAAACCCAGCTCGTGCTATTCGTCCACGAGACTGAGGGCCATAGACACGGGTTCACAGGTGGATGCCATGTTTCTCGACTTCCGCAAGGCGTTCTATTCAGTTTCCCACAGTTGTTTAATGACCAAAGTAAGAGCATATGGACTATCAGACCAATTGTGTGATTGGATTGAGGAGTTCCTAGATAACAGAACACAGCATGTCATTCTCAATGGAGAGAAGTCTTCCGAAGTAAGAGTGATTTCAGGTGTGACGCAGGGGAGTGTCATAGGACTATTGCTATTGACAATATACATAAATGACCTGGTGGATGACATCGGAAGATGTTGCAGATGATGCTGTGGTGTATCGAGAGGTTGTAACAATGGAAAATGGTACTGAAATGCAGGAGGATCTGCAGCGAATTGACGCATGGTGCAGGGAATCTCAATGTAGAAAAGTGTAATGTGCTGCGAATACACAGAAAGATAGATCCCTTATCATTTTGCTACAAAATGGGTCAGCAACTGGAAGCAGTTAATTCCATAACTTATCTGGCAGTACACATTAGGAGTGATTTAAAATGGAATGATCATATAGCCGGCCGCGGTGGTCTAGCGGTTCAGGCGCTCAGTCCGGAACCGCGGGATTGCTACGGTCGCAGGTTCGAATCCTGCCTCGGGCATGGATGTGTGTGATGTCCTTAGGTTAGTTAGGTTTAAGTAGTTCTAAGTTCTAGGGGACTGATGACCACAGATGTTAAGTCCCATAGTGCTCAGAGCCATTTGAACCTTTTTTGAATGATCATATAAAGTTGATCGTCGGTAAAGCAGATGCCAGACTGAGATTCATTGGAAGAATCCTAAGGAAATGCAATCCAAAAACAAAGGAAGTAGGTTACAGTACGCTTGTTCGCCCACTGCTTGAATACTGCTCAGCAGTGTGGGATCCGTACCAGATAGGGTTGATAGAAGAGATAGAGAAGTTCCAACGGAGAGCGGCACACTTCATTACAGGATCATTTAGTAATCGCGAAAGCGTTACGGAGATGATAGATAAACTCCAGTGGAAGACTCTGCAGGAGAGACACTCAGTAGCTCGGTACAGGCTTTTGTTAAAGTTTCCAGAACATACCTTCACTGAAGAGTCAATCAGTATATTGCTCCCTCCTACGTATATCTCGCGAGGAGACCATGAGTATAAAATCAGAGAGATTAGAGCCTACACAGAAGCATACCGACAATCCTCCTTTCCATGAACAATACGAGACTGGAATAGAAGGGAGAACCGATAGAGGTACTCAGGGTACCTTCCGCCATACACCGTCACGTGGCTTGTGGAGTATGGATGTAGATGTAGATGTAGAATGGTGAAATTTGATTTTGACTTTATTTTCTCAGTGCTGAGGATTGTTTATAATCTTAAAATGACAATTGATTTTCCCATAAAAACTGTGATCTTATGAGTTCCACAAGAAATCCTCATTATCACTGATGGCTTTGGATGTGAAGTCAAATGAAAATACTCCACTTTCAGGATCTCTGTTTCAGTAACAGTTTTAGTTATTTCTTGACATTTTTACACAGCCAATCGTACAAAAATTACACAATTTTGAGAGTCTTTAATGTGATGCATCACTTAAAACTACATATTTTCATAGTGTGCAGTTATAAATGTGAAAAACAACAAGCAGATGGCACTTTAGTTGTGCAGACATGACACCTGATATCACTTCAGCCTAACCTAGGCCCCAGTCTATGTAACAGATTATTGTACCATTACAAACATAATTCATGAAGTAGTGAAAATAATATTGCACAAGTATTAAAATAAAAGTTCTTAGTTTTCTGTTTGACTGTGAGAAAAACATTTACATAACATCATGTATTTTGTTCTCTGATTGGGTGATTAAAAAACCCAATGTTTGCCATTTTGATTTACAGGTTTGTGAAGGTAAAGTGCTGTACCTGGTTACTGTTTATTTATACTTTCACAACACTAAAATATGCAGTTTAATTGGTGCACCACATTAAAGATTCCTTAGAACAGCATCATTTTTGATGTAATATATTGGACAAAAATATTTGGAACTCTGGCACTATCAAATAAAACCATTATCTGTAGTACAACTTGAAAGTGAAGATTGTTTCATCATTCTGGGAAAATGATTTTTTTTAGATTAAACAAGCAAGATTTTGAAATATATGAAGGGAAAAATACAAAATAGGAGTAAAGGAAATACTGAAGTGGGCTGCACCTTCAAAATAGGCTAACAACTCATATGGACACACATCCATGTAATCTGTGTTCACAGGAGTACATTCATGTTTCAACCATGGAATGATAATAAACTCCATCCATACTGTGATGGCAAAAGGTCTGTTGGGTTTATCTATGTACCATTTATCAGCGCTTTAAAAAATTCTGAAGGAGTACATACTCATTCATAATTTAGTATAAAAGCAGCTTTCCATTTCTCGAGGATATGTGGACATTTTTTCACTCTGTAGTGAACTGTTGTCAGATTGGTGGCAAAATGTCTTAGAATAGAACTTTGAAATTCTCAGAATACTTTCTTTTGAAAGACTTTTTCAATGTGTTGTTATAAAGTTATTTTTTCTTGAATTGATTAGATTTAATTTGCAATGTGATAAAGTGTGATGCATCTGTATTTTTTCATTTTGAACATAGCTTTGGAAAATAGTGGCAAGACTATTTTTAAGAAGAAAAATAAACTGTTAGAAACTAAGATAAAAATGGACACAAAAAACACCAAAAATTGCAGAAAAAACACTATAATTGGCAGAAAATAACGTGGAATAGAAACAAAATATCAAAATTGGCTGTAAATTAAAACGCTTTTTTCCTCTCCTTATGTATGACTACACTATCAATGAGTCACAGTTACGAGAAGTCGACTCATATAAATACTGGGATGTAACAGTTTGTGATGAATTTAAATGGAATGATCACTTAGACTAAGTCACCAGTAAATAAGGTGGTGGGATACTGGGAAAATGCAGTTAGTTCACAAAAGAGGTTGCTTACTAAACACTTGCATGACCCATCGCAGAATATTGCTGAAGTGTGTGGGGCCAATGTGAGACAGGGCTAGCTTGGGTATTGAATGTGTGCAAATAAGAGCAGCATGGATGGTCACAGCCTTGTGACCTATGGTAGTATGCCAAGAAACCTTAACTGGTAGATGGTCGAAGATAGAAGGTAACAATACTGTGAAAGTCCATATACAAAATTTTAAGAACCACTATTAAGTGAGGAATGTAGAAATACACTACAAACTCTTACTATCCATCCCGCATGGTCTGCAAAAGCAACATTAGACTAATTACTATGTGTGCTGAGCCATGTAAGTATTTTTTCCGCATTCAATGCATGGTATGATGGGAACTACCCTATTCCATGCATTTCACGTTGATCTGGAGAGTGTGGATGTATCTAATAATAAAATGAACATTTGGAGTAACAATAATAATTATGTAGTCTGTCTCTGTGGAAGTTTAATGATCACCAGAGGAAATTGACCTAGCTCACTGTTAGGCGACATACTATTGACATGACACTGTACTCACATAGTGAACTTATCACCTCTCTCAGCACATGAATACGCCAGCCAGTAGTGTTCGTCACTACCTGAATAAATGCGGATGCCCAATGAACTGTCAGTTGGTTCTGTGCTCGCCTCTGATACTGTAAGTTACTGTTATTGCTATGCTACAGACTATTGGTAGCAACCTCGTTTGGCACATCATCTTTCTTTCTGGTTGCGATTCGGATTCTCTGTCTCTTTGCTCATAGCCTGTTCACACTGTTGTGGCATAGGTTTCCTCTTTGCACCTCATTGCATAGGTCACCTAGAGCTCGTCCTAGAACAAGAACAAGAAGTGCAATGAAGAGCAGCCGACAAGCGAAATGGCGTCATGGTTAAGTGGCTACGGTGTTGGGTTACCAACCGGGCAAGCCATGTTCAAACCTCGCTTGCACCAATTTTTTTTTTCTTCAGCATTCACTTTATTCAAATTCACGTCTGTTTTGTGGTGTAACGTCTGTTTGTAAAAGAGAGGTAAGGTAGACGCCTATAACGACAGTTGATGCTGCACAACTACTCTATTAGCAGCTGAAAGGAAGTGACTTTCAAATGGGAACTGCAGACATTTGATGACAAGGCAATAAGTCAGTGGAATCATCCACCGGAAAAAATGTCTGGTGTGTCATACACGGCATTAGTAACAGTGTATGCGTGTCATTCGTAGGAATCTCTTATTGACTCACTTAATTTGTATGACTGGTAAGTGAGTGGGATTGCCTCCTTGCCCAATATAATTGTTCATATGAATGTGAATGTGATAGCTCCCAAGGAAATAATGAAAACATAATAATTTGTCACATAAGCCGCAACAAATGAATGCATCAGTTTCACAATCGTACAGTTTGTTTGTGCTCTCTGAAAACTATGTTTTTAGCATTTTCTGAAGTTGCCTTCTATTTTGGATGTCTCGACTCTTGAATTCCTTTGTTGTAACATAGGTCACACCCGTTTATTTGTTGTTTTCATTTCTGTGAGACGTCTATGTGGTATCTCACCTGCTCTCACTATTCATCACACATTTACTAACAACAGTAACATATTCTTACTGGATGGCCATCTTCTATAACCAGTGTATATAGGACAACTGCCAAGATTGCAGAAAGAGAACAAACATTGCAGTGACCAGAAAAAAGAAACCACGAGGGAGTTTTGAACGTAGTTCACCTGCTTGGCAGTCCAACACCATGACCACTTACCCATGACGCCATTGCTGTTCCAGGTGGCTCTTTATTGCACTTCTTTTTCTTGGACTGTTTCTAGTTTGCTTTTTTTTCACAGTTCAGTAAAACTTCTTCCTGTTTGCATGCTTTATCTGTGTTCAGTTTTTAATGGGCTATCCACTTGGCTATCATACCGTTAAATCTGGGGGGGGGGGGGGGGGGGGGGAGGGGCTGCGATGGGGAGTTTCCCTTGTGAACAGCAACACACATAGGATGCATGTCCCCATTACGGATGCTTGTGTCAATGCCACCACATACCGTGATCCCACTTTGTGGCACGTATTCCACTACTTGACCTATGGTGCGCCAACTTCCCTCAATCACTGTTTGGCAGATGAGTTCAGCTCACCTAGGTTTTCGGTTGTTGATGAAATCATTGTTTGGGACACTGAGATGGATGTACGTCAGGTTGTCATTCTGGCAGGATTGTGCCAGTGGGTATTGAGCTTGCTGCCTGGGGCATTGGGACACGTTCTGCATGAAGGCGTTAGCTTGCCATGTGTACTGGCAATGGATCAACTGCAACATCGAAAGAATTGTCCGTGGCTGCACGGTGCCAGGTATCACCCCCATAATCTTTCACCCCTTGCCCCCTCCCCCCTCCCCCCGCCCACTTCCCTGTGAAGCACATCAGTCTTGGTTTTGGGGGCCTTTTATCAGGACCAGTGTGGTTGGTCATTGTAAATGCTTATTTGATGTACCCATATGTTATATTCTGACATCCACCATGACTGACACCACACTCTCCATTGGGCCATCAAATGGTTGTCTTGCATGTTGGTCTCTGATAATGTACTACAATGTACATAGTCCACCTTGGAAGGATTCTCTGAGGCCAGTGGCATAGAACATTTGCACAGTCTTTCCTCAAATGGTGAAGCAGGAGGTCACATTTGGACTTAAGCAGCAAATGAAAACAGCTGTCATATCCTCTGTCACTACGTTGGTCCTCAACCTATTTTTGAACACTTATTGAATCACACTGATTAAAAATCTTAGCCCTGTTGAGATACCCCACCGGTGGCAACTGTTGCCTCTGCTTCACCTTCTGACACTGCCCCCTTCAGAGCCCCGCTTCTGTCCCTTGCAGTGTTAGGCACTTAGTGTGACTGTGTGGCCATGGGTATACTGAGGCTTGGACGCCAGTGGCGGTAGTGAAGACCCATGGGTGGCAGTTTATGTTTGTCCAAATACAGCTCTGATGTCGAGTGCTGATGTTGCATCCGCTTCCACCCTCCAGTGACAACACGGCACTGCGGCTGGCACTCCAGGTGGCTGCCTGTGACTCCCTACCGTTGCACTGGTGATCCATAATTGTCCTGAGTGGATAACTGTCTGCCTACTGGTGACCTTGTCATGGCCTATAAAGGCATGTGGATTGATATACATGTAATCACTGATTGCAGTGCCATTTTGGATGGATGGTGTTTGGGCAGATGTGATTATCCGTGTGACCGCGAATGGAGAAATTAGTTTCGTGATTGCAGCACCGCTATATGCGATATGTTTACATCGTAGCAGGGAACTGACGCTTCAAATTATAAATACCAGTGGCCCAGCCACAAAACAACCCGCGGGCATGGGGGAAATACTGGTGGGTGTAACAGCCCCGTGAGGGGTGGCCTACGACATAATTAGAAGGAATAGTGATTCTGCGTGCAGTTCACTTGTGTTCTTGATAGGTATTGTTATGTGCATGGTTGTAGTATAATGATTGAATTTAAGCCTTCCTTCTTCCAGCTAAGATGTAAAAGCTAGAGAGAGTTGTTTTGTTTAGTGTGTGTGTGTGTGTGTGTGTGTGTGTGTGTGTGTGTGTGTGTGTGTGTGTTCGGGAGGATTGGGGCTAGCACTTAATGTTTCACATTCTCCCGCTGTCAGTTCTAATCACACGTGTTACTTCTGATTCAATTATATTTGCCACCTTTAGTGAAAGTGTGGTTCAAATTTTTACTGCACTTATTTTTCAGCTTGTGCTTTCTGTTTTAGGTTGAAAGTGGACTCCTGTCACATTGGTGGTATAAGGCAACATTTCCCAACTACCCCAAGGAAAGGAAAGCTGTAATACCATACGTTTTATGAAAGTTATGATTCTGATAGACTGATTACAATATTTTTTTTTTGAGTAATGTTGGCAATACTGTACTGTGATGAAGTTATAAGGAAGCGCCAAGCACTGTTGAATTACATCATCTGTCTATATATCATTATCATATCATTTTTCTGATTGTTCATATCTATTATTATGTGATTATCTTCTATTCATGTCATAATGAGGGATATTTTTGTTAAAACATAATATTAAAAACAACAGCTCTAATTAATAATGTAGTGGTTATTGGCCTACATTTAAAGGGAAGCGACATCTTCACTTTTAACTATTTATTTACATATGTTTGGAGTTTGCATTAGTACTTTTCTTGGCAGATTGACAATATTATTGCTTTAAAATCCCAATGTGGAAATTACACACAACATTTATAATGATAACAGTTGTATACTAGTACCTCTCTTACAATTGAGACACTGTTGAAGTGTCAAAAAATTCTTGAGCAGTTGTAACTTAGGTATAAATGACATTACTGTAGTGTGTAGATAAAAAACCAAATTGTCAAAAAATTGTTGAGCAGTTGTAACTTACACGTAAATGACATTCCTGTTGTGTGTAGACAAAAAACCAAATTTGTTACCTCAGTATAAAATCTTAATTGAGAATTATTATTAATCTTTCGTTGAGGTGATAACAGATTATTGAGTGAGTTTAGCAGTACAGTTTGGTACTACACCTGGAACTAAGAGTTGCATATATTTCCAATGCTGTTGTGAAATGATAACTACACAAGCAACAGTAAAGACGCTTTCCCCTAACTGTAGCTCATCTTGGGTGTGTCAAAAGTTTGCCATTAAGCACATGCTGAGGTGGAGGGCCATCAGAGAACAGTATCGATCAAGCAGTGACGAACAGAGGATGTGAGCCACCATACTCGGATAAACTAGGGTGTAACTTCCCTAGTAGGTTAATTCTTGAGTCCCTCACAACCTATCAGATTATGAACATGATATCTTTTTATTTTTGTTCTATCGACTCCACCTAGTTCAAAATGGATGCTTTGACCTTACTATCATACATCCACATTTTCAAAACTCCAGTAATTTAAAAGACTGCACATAGATTGCCTTTTTTTTAAAAAAAAAAAGTCTGTAATATCTTACTACCCTGGAAAGTATTGGGGGAGCTAATATAACAGTTACTTACCTGAGGTAAAATAAGAGTTCATAATTAATATTTTTAGATTTGTCTTGTACTTGGTTTTTAAAATAAAGTTGATCATAAGAGCGTGTTTTAAAGCTACTTATTCCAAATCTTGCACATGAATAATAAGCACATAGCTAAGTTTGCCATGTTTGTGTCGAAATTTTCTGACACAGATGTTAGCAACTCCAAAGTTCTTACACTCTTCTGTGCTGTGTGTTTGAAAAATAGGTAGATGTTGATAAAATCATGTTAAAATCCTGTAATACCACTTTCAGTCAACTTAAGTTCTTCATAAATCTGGAAAGTATATGGCCTTCCTGCATTTCCATCAAATGTGCATGACACAGTATTCACCAAGTTTATCATTTATATCATCTATGGAAATAATAAAAAAAATTACAACAATAATAAAGCACTTTCAATTGTGCAAAGTGATGAGTCACAGCACACGTTACAGATCACAGCACGTGGTAGTGAATGATACCTGATGCTAGAAAGTGAAAAATGTGGGCTTAGAGATCTCTGCAGAATGAGATGTTCATAGCTGTATAGCAACAAAAAATAATGTTGTAAAGACCGTTTTGGAAATAACTGCTATTTTTAATGTGCCAGAATGTGAAGTAAATAATGATTGATTTACTGTGCATGCGTAATTTTAGGGTAAAGCAAGACAAAGTGTTAAGAAAAAGTTGTATAGTGATTGTTCTAATGACTAGATGAATATGTTTCTGTTGCATTACTGTTGCCATGAACCACTACACCACTAGTACATGCAGCAATGGAATGCTCAAGTGATGCGGTACTTCCTCTTCAAACTTCTGCAGCTTGTGCAGATTGTAGGCCTTACAATCCTTAAACTAGTCGTAATTGTTGTCGTGTTAGAGATTATTTCAGATTAATCACTGTGCCTGCCAAGTTTTTGTGTGAAACTGTGCTGTCAGTTCCCCGAGTAGATCCAGCATTGTATTGGACAGAAGAGTCTTCTTTCTGGTGACAGGAATGATAAAAGTGGCAGAAACAGAGATATTCCAGTGCAGTCCTCCCCCCCCCCTCCCCCCCTTCCAATTAGGTCACTGATGTGAGTGACTCTAATATGGCACTGAAATCTTGTGGAAAATATAGTAAGATTTATTAAGCATACCAATTACAAACAAACATTTTTTAATGAAAATTACTTATCCTTGTGGATTTTGGGGTGTTGAATCCCACAGTGATAAAAAAAGCTCTGTAACCCACAGTTATTTGCAGCAAGACTCAGTATTTGGAAAAAAAAAAAATATTTAAATGAGTTGTCTCTATGTATTTGGTATATGGTTTCAATTAGTAATGTAATTAATGATGCAATAGTAGAGCAGGGGCTCATTATTGCTCCAGAATAAACTAACCTGCAAGAAAATCTTTAAAACCTGGAGAGAACAACACTCTGGATCTAAAAAAATCTGTTACCAGCTTTACATGTCAGGTTGGGCTTAATGAAAAAGTTTGTGAAAGCCATATCCAAAGATGGAGAACTGTCTTGTCCAGTGAGCAGTCTAGATGCTTAATGACATAAATTCTTAGGAAGATCTGTTTGGTTAGTTAAGGTGGTGATGGCTGACTGACTGTTCTGGAGGAATTATGGAACTCTGGCAAGAAATATGCACACAATAGGAAAGACTTGAACAACTATCTTCAATGCTTGTCTGAGCAAAACTGAATGAGTGGAAATACAGTCCAAGTCCCAGGCCTGGTCTGAACAGAGTAGTGTCTACTCCAGTAGAATTTTCTGAAATGAACTTGCAGGTAGCATGCCGCTGCTTTTAACTCTCTTGGGTGGCCTAGTTCTACTAGCCACACCTTTTGGCATTGAGAGTCCATACATGAAAAATCCAGGATGGACTGTAACAATGCAAGAGAAGGAAAGTTCTACTCACCATATAGCAGAGATGCTGAGCCGTGATAGGCACAATAAAAAGATTCACACAATCATAGCTTACACACACACACACACACACACACACACACACACACACACACACACACACACACACAAGCACAACTTGCACACACATCTGCAGTCTCAGAGAGCTGAAACTACACTGCAAGCACCAACACCAGTGCATGATGGGAGTGACGACTGGGTGGGGCGGGGAGTGGGAGTGGCGGACAGTGAAGTGTTGCAGTTTAGACGGAAGGTAGGAGAGAAGGTGCGGAGGGGGTAAGTAGAGGAAAGGAGAGAAATTAAAAAAAAGAAAAAGAAATTAAAAGACTGGGTGTGGCGGTGAAATGATGACTGTGTAGTGCTGGAATGGGAAGATGGAGGGGGTTGGATGGGTGAGGACAGTGACTAACGAAGGTTGAGGCCAGGAGGGTTACGGGAATGTAGGATGTATTGCAGGGAAAGTTCCCTCCTGCGTAATTCAGAAAAGCTGGTGTTGGTGGGAAGGATCCATATGGCATAGGCTGTGAAGCAGTCATATTGAGATGAGGGGCATCGTGTTGGACAGCGTGTTCAGCTACAGGGTGGTCCACTTGTTTTTTGTCAGTGGCCGTTCATGCAGACAGACAGCTTGTTGGTTGTCATGCCGACATAGAATGCAGCACAGTGTTTGCAGCTTAGCTTGTAGATCACATGACTGGTTTCACAGGTAGCCCTGCCTTTGATGTGATAGGTAATGTTAATGACCGGACTGGAGTAGATGATGGTAGGATGATGTATGGGACAGGTCTTGCATCTAGGTCTATTACAGGGGTATGAGCCATGAGGTAAGGGATTGGGAGCAGGTGTTGTGTAAGGATGGATGAGTTTATTGTGTAGGTTCGGTGGACGGCGGAATACCATAGTCAGAGGGGTGGGAAGGATACTGAGTAGGACACTTCTCATTTCAGGGCACGATGAGAGGTAATTGGAAACCCTGGTAGAGAATGTAAGTCAGCTGCTCCAGTCCCGGATGGTACTGAGTTACGAGGAGAATGCTCCTCTGTGGCCAGACTGTGGGACTTTGGGAGGTGGCAGGAGACTTGAAAGATAAGGAATGGGAGATTTCTTTTTGTAATTACGGTCAGTGAAGGCTTCAGTGAGGCCCTCAGTATATTTAGAGAGGGACTGCTCGTCACTGCAGATGCGATGACCACGGGTGGCTAGGCTGTACGGAAGGGTCTTCTTGGTATGAAACGGGTGGCAGCTGTCAAAGTGGAGGTGTTGCTGGTGGTTAGTAGGTTTGATATGCACGCAGGTACTGATGTAGCCATCTCTGAGGCGGAGGTCAACACCTAGGAAGGTGGCTTGTTGGGTTGAGTACGACCAGGTGAAGCAAATGGGGTAGAAGTTGTTGAGGTTCTGGAGGAATGTGAATAAGGTGTCCTCACCTTCAATTCGGATAGCAAAGATGTCATCAATGAATCTGAACCAGGTGAGGGGTTTAGGATTCTGAGTTTTTAGGAAGGATTCCTCTAGATGGCCCATGAATAGGTTAGCATAGGACGGTACCATGGGGGTTCCCATAGCTGTACTGCACATTTGTTGGTAGGTAATGCCTTCAAAGGAGAAGTAATTGTGGGTGAGGATATAGTTGGTCATAGAGACTAGGAAGGTGGTTGTTGGTTTGGAATCCATAGGGTGTCTGGAAAGGTAATGTTCAATAACAGTAAGGCCATGGGCATTAGGAATGTTAGCGTACAGGGAGGTGGCATCGATAGTGACGAGCAGGGCACTGTGTGGTAAAGTGAGAGGAACTGTGGAGAGTCGGTTGAGGAAATGGTTGGTATCTTTTATATAGGAGGATAGGTTCTGGGTAATAGGTTGAAGGTGTTGGTCTATGAGAGCAGAGGTTTTCTCAGTGGGGGCACAGTAACCGGCCACAATGGGGCGTCCTGGATGGTTGGGTTTGTGGACTTAAGTAAGCATGTAGAAGGTGGGAGAGCAGGGAGTGGTGGGGGTAAGTAGAGAGATGGACTCTGGGGAGAGGTTCTGGGATGGGCCTAAGGATTTGAGTAGTGACTGGAGATCCTGCTAGATTGCTGGAATGGGATCACTGTGGCATGGTTTGTAGGTGAAAGTATCTGGCAGCTGATGGAGTCTTTCTACCACGAAATTCTTGTGGTTCAAAACTATGGTGGTGGAGCCTTTGTCTGCAGGTAGGATTACAAGATCAGGATCAGTTTTTAGATGGCGGACTGCGCTTCTTCGTGCGTATGTAAGGTTAGTACGCCTGTTGAGGGATTTGGGGAATGATGGTGAGGCAAAGTTCGAGGATAAGAAATTTTGGAAAGTTAACAGGGGATGATTTGGAGGCAGTGGGGGTGGATCATGGTTGAACTGAGTTAGGCAAGGTTCAATGTTGGTCTTTGGTTGAGTCTGATTGGTCTGGTTGGTGGCGAAAAAGTGATGGTGAGGCAAAGTTCGAGGATAAGAAATTTTGGAAAGTTAACAGGGGATGATTTGGAGGCAGTGGGGGTGGACCATGGTTGAACTGAGTTAGGCAAGGTTCAATGTTGGTCTTTGGTTGAGTCTGATTGGTCAGGTTGGTGGCGAAAAAGTGTTTCCACTGTAGGGACTGGGAGAAGCAGAGAAGGTCTGTAACTAGTCCTGCATGGTTGAATTTGGGAGTGGGGCAAAAGGTGAGGCCTTTGAAAAGGACTGGTATTTCTGTGGGGCTAAGGCTTCTGGAGGAAAGGTTCATGACTGTGTTGTGGTTCTGTTTAGGATTTGAGTTCTGTGTGGTGGTGGGAAAGAGTTTTGGAGGGAGGAATAAGTGTAGTAGGTCTGGGAGACAAGGCTTGTCAGCTATGAGGGGGCATGGGGGATGTTCGGAGGTTGTTGTAGAAGTGGTGGACAGTGGTACTCCAAGGCAGTAATAGGAAGTGAACAGGATGGACAGCTTTTTGAGGTGGTGTTGTGTATGTTGCTCAAGTTCCTGCAGGGCAAGAGTTTCAGTGTGTGTAATGGATTCCAGGAATCTGTGATTACATAGCAGGAGAATTTTGGAGATGGAGAGAAGGTACTGTGAGGAGGATTGGGCTTGGTTGATATGGTTTTGCAGGACTATGTTGGTGAGGGCTAAGGATTGGCGGAATCTGACCAGGTGTAGGTCATTGTGGAAGGAGGGGTGGCAACCAGAGATGGGTAATTTTATGGTGAGGCCATTAGGGGGGATTTCATGATCCAGGCAACAACGCAGGAACAATATGTGTGACTGGGATCTGGCTAGGGACCAGTTAATTTTTCTGTATTGACGCAGATGGAAAGAGCAAGGATCCATGGTGGTGGTGGGGGGGGGGGGGGGGGGGGACGTAAGAAAGTAGAATTACGTCCGAAAAATTATGCAAAAATACACCAAAATACGTGTGAAAAGTACAAACTTTGCTTCTACATACAGGCCTCAAGAAGTTCTTGGGTGGTTGCTGTTTCTTAGCCTCTCACCTCTCATGATCATATATGTTCCACAATGCGTCAGCTCAGAGTGCTTCATTACTTGCATGATAAGTTTTTAATTTTTCACTGTGGAGCTTACTGTTTAGTCGAACCTAGTTAAAGTTGTTTTAACTGTGGTCACTTGCTCCTTCAAAAGTATTAGAAGCTGTTTCTGTTTCCCTTCTAGAACACACCTCTTCACCTAGAAGTGTGTGACGTCATGTTCATCAAGCACTTCCACCAAGATTTTGCTGACTTTGCCCATAAAATTCAAGATTCATAGCTTCCTCAAATCTGATTTGCATCATGCCAATTGGCCAACCAGACATTGCACTTTTTTAATTTACCTTAAATGCCAGTGTAATGCACATTCCGTACTTTTACATTCCACTGTACTCCTATTAAACATTGGCAATCTTCCTTTACGGAATTAGATTGCTCACCTTGCAAGGACCACAGTTTGAAAATTTTATCTTTCAACTCTAGCAAATCGAAAGAAAAAAAGACAATTGTCTAAGTTACATTGTAAATTTTCACTCTTTCTATGTTGTCATAATACAGTCTGGATGAAAACTGGAACTTTGTTAGCTGCGTGTACAGTTCTTCTGCATACTCATGCCAATTAGCTAGACAACAACGTTGATGACCACTATGATGCTGACATCTGGAATTAGAAAAATCCCTTCAGTCTGTTCATTTAAGACAAAGTATTACAATAGATCCCCATGTTCTTACTATGGTGTACAGACCTTGCCATTGTGTATCTGACTTACCTGATCTATCTCATCGTATGCTCTCATCAAACAACAAAATTGTATCGCTAAAACAGAATTGTTTTGAATTCTGTATCTTTTCATAATATTCCTTGTTCCTTATTTTGTACTGTGTGTTCTTTCACACACTGATGCATTTCTTGCATTTGCTCCTTTAGTTCTGCCACATTATGGTCAAAATTATACCTTAGTTGGCCGGATTCTTCTGTAATAACCCTGGAATGTTACAGGCTCTTCCAAAGAAAAATATATGTGGTGTATATCCTGTTGCACTGTGCAATGTCATATGAAATACAAAAATTGTATATGGAATCCATCTGTCCTATCTGTTTGAGCTCTGTATCTTCTCAATTTGCACACTCTTTCCATGGTTCTTCTCATGAAATTACTTGCTTTGTCACTCAGCAGTACCTTAGTATAATTTTCTTGACTAGTATTTGTGCTAACATGTCAGGATCTTGCTGTTTAAAAGGTTTAGCTACCATAAAAAAAGGTTCAAATATCTCTGAGCACTATGGGACTTAACATCTGAGGTCATCAGACCCATAGAACTTAGAACTACTTAAACCTAACTAACCTAAGGACATCACACACATCCATGCCAGAGGCAAGATTCGAACCTGTGACTGTAGTGGTCGCGCGGTTCCGGACTGAAGTGCCTAGAACCGCTCGGTCACAATGGCCGGGAGCTACCATAAACCTGAAATGTAAGAATATAATTATTTCTTTGGTCCATCTGATGAATGAACCTACTGTATCAATGCTGCACTTCTCAAAAAACTTTTCCGGTGCCCTCGTGATCTTTAGGGCATCTTTATGTGCCTCCTAATGATTTTATTATTATGATAGCTCTGGCATCTCTAGATGTATTCTGCTATATCCATCTTCATACCATTCCATGGTTGGCACTTTTTTATTTGTTCGTAAATTCTTCCTATTCCTTGATGTCCTACTGGATAATCGTGACACTGTTATGGTATCATGGGTTGTGTTGTTCTCATTTATGCCATTCACAGGTCTTGTTGTGTATACTTGGCACACAACCTGCCATCTCTTGACGTGTGTCAACAGCACTGCTGTTGTTGCCTGCCTGTGGATCACTGACCCGCACAACAGCTTCCTCTTCTGTTGCCCTCTAATGTAGGCTCCTGTCGTCTTTCAGTTGTGTGCCAGCAGTCCTGGCCTTTCTCTCTTGCGGGAGTGTGTTGGCTACTTGGTTTCAGTTGCTACTTTTATATGTTACCTGATAGTCATATTCCTCCAGCTTTAATCTAATTTTTTAAAATCTTGATAATGGACCTGATACACTACCTATCAATGTTAGGGATTTATGGCCGATACATATCAAGAACATTTCTGCTAAATGTGTATGGTCTAAAGTATTTGACTGCCCAACAAATGGCTAACATCTCCCTCTTAGTAGTACTGTACTCTCTTTCTGCCTTACTCTGTGTCCTTGAAGCATGTGCAACAGGTAGGCCCCTTCCCATTTTTGCTTGACTTAAAGCCAGCCCAATAGATATTTGACAAGTGTCTGTGGTGATTATGAAATCAATTTCAAAGTCTGGATACTGCAGTATCAATGGATCAGCTTCTATTGTAATAGATGTAAAGTGTTTTCCTGCTTGACACCCCATGTGTAAGCATTTCCTTCTTTAATAATTTGTGTAATGGTTTGCAATTTTGCTGAAGTTGCTTATGAAATAGTTAAGGTATCCCACAAGACCCCGCTTAGCCTTCAGTTGTTTCATTGTTTTAATATGTGGATATTCATTTATTAATGTGATGTTCTGTGAATCTGGCTTCAAGTCATTGGCCGACAAGATATGGCACAAATAGCATTTTGTAATCTGAGGTTTCACAAGTAGCTTTAAAGTGTGGAATCTCGATTCTTTCAAATACTTCCCTCAGCCACACATTACATTCGCTAACAGGAGCAGCCAAATATCACCAAGTCATCCAACTTGTCACCCTGTAGCCCTGTCAAAATCGAATTCGTCAATTACCAGCTAAGGGAATTCCACCCATTCTCGTCTGTAATGTTCAGTACACTTTTACCAATGCCTCAGGTAGATACACATCCTTGGAGATCTGTTTTGGATTGATAGCCTCCTTCATTCTGTTGATTTTTGTTCTTATTCAACACCTCCCCCCAGGAACCATGGACTTTGCCGTTGGTGGGGAGGCTTGCGTGCCTCAATGATACAGATAGCCGTACCGTAGGTGCAACCACAACGGAGGGGTCAGACAAACGTGTGGTTCCCGAAGAGGGGGCAGCAGCCTTTTCAGTAGTTGCAGGGGCAACAGTCTGGATGATTAACTGATCTGGCCTTGTAACACTAACCAAAATGGCCTTGCAGTTACGGTACTGTGAACGGCTGAAAGCAAGGGGAAACTACAGCCGTATTTTTTCCCGAGGGCATGCAGCTTTACTGTATGGTTAATTGATGATGGCGTCCTCTTGCGTAAAATATTCCGGAGGTACAATAGTCCCCCATTCGGATCTCCGGGTGGGGACTACTCAAGAGAAAGTCGTTATCAGGAGAAAGAAAACTGGCATTCTACGGATAGGAGCGTGGAGTGTCAGATCCTTTAATCGGGCAGGTAGGTTAGAAAATTTAAAAAGGGAAATGGATAGGTTAAAGTTAGATATAGTGGGAATTAGTGAAGTTCGGTGGCAGGAGGAACAAGACTTCTGGTCAGGTGAATACAGGGTTATAAATAAATAAAAAATCAAATAGGGGTAATGCAAGAGTGGGTTTAATGATGAATAAAAAAGTAGGAGTGCGGGTAAGCTACTACAAACAGCATATTGAACGCATTATTGTGGCCAAGATAGAGATGAAGCCCATGCCTACTACAGTAGTACAAGTTTATATGCCGACTAGCTCTGCAGATGACGAAGAAATTGAAGAAATGTATGATGAGATAAAAGAAATTATTCAGGTAGTGAAGGGAGACGAAAATTTAATAGTCGTGAGTGACTGGAATTCGACAGTAGGAAAAGGGAGAGAAGGAAACATAGTAGATGAATATGGATTGGGGCTAAGAAATGAAAGAGGAAGCCGTCTGTTAGAATTTTGCACAGAGCATAACTTAATCATAGCTAACATTTGGTTCAAGAATCATAAAAGAAGGTTGTTCACATGGAAGAATCCTGGAGATACTAAAAGGTATCAGATAGATTATATAATGGTAAGACAGAAATTTAGGAACCAGGTTTTAAATTATAGGACATTTCCAGGGGCAGATGTGGACTCTGACCACAATCTATTGGTTATGAACTGTAGATTAAAACTGAAGAAATTGCAAAAAGGTGGGAATTTAAGGAGATGGGACCTGGATAAACTAAAAGAACCAGAGGTTGTACAGAGTTTCAGGGAGAGCATAAGGGAGCAATTGACAGGAATGGGGGAAAGAAATACAGTAGAAGAAGAATGGGTAGCTCTGAGGGATGAAGTAGTGAAGGCAGCCGAGGATCAAGTAGGTAAAAAGACGAGGGCTAGTAGAAATCCTTGGGTAACAGAAGAAATATTGAATTTAATTGATGAAAGGAGAAAATACAAAAATGCAGTAAATGAAGCAGGCAAAAAGGAATACAGACGTCTCAAAAATGAGATCGACAGGAACTGCAAAATGGCTAAGCAGGCATGGCTAGAGGACAAATGTAGGGATGTAGAGGCTTATCTCACTAGGGGTAAGATAGATACTGCCTACAGGAAAATTAAAGAGACCTTTGGAGAAAAGAGAGCCACTTGTATGAATATCAAGAGCTCAGATGGAAATCCAGTTCTAAGCAAAGAGGGGAAAGCAGAAAGGTGGGAGGAGTATACAGAGGGTCTATACAAGGGCGATGTACTTGAGGACAATGTTATGGAAATGGAAGAGGACGTAAGTGAAGATGAAATAAGAGATACGATACTGCGTGAAGAGTTTGATAGACCACTGAAAGACCTGAGTCGAAACAAGGCTCCGGGAGTAGATAACATTCCATTAGAACTACTGACGGCCTTGGGAGAGCCAGTCCTGACAAAACTCTACCATCTGGTGAGCAAGATGTAGGAGACAGGCGAAATATCCTCAGACTTCAAGAAGAATATAATAATTCCAATCCCAAAGAAAGCAGGTGTTGACAGATGTGAAAATTACCGAACTATCAGTTTAATAAGTCACAGGTGCAAAACACTAACGCGAATTCTTTACAGACGAATGGAAAAATTGGTAGAAGCCGACCTCGGGGAAGATCAGTTTGGATTCCGTAGAAATGTTGGAACACGTGAGGCAATACTGACCTTACGACTTATCTTAGAAGAAAGATTACGGAAAGGCAAACCTACGTTTCTAGCATTTGTAGACTTAGAGACAGCTTTTGACAATGTTGACTGGAATACTCTGTTTCAAATTCTAAAGGTGGCAGGGGTAAAATACAGGGAGTAAAAGGCTATTTATAATTTGTACAGCAACCAGATGGCAGTTGTAAGAGTCGAGGGGCATGAAAGCATGAAAGGGAAGCAGTGGTTGGGAAGGGAGTGAGACAGGGTTGTAGCCTCTCCCCGATGTTATTCAATCTGTATATTGAGCAAGCAGTAAAGGAAACAAAATAAAAATTTGGAGTAGGTATTAAAATCCAGGGAGAAGAAATAAAAACTTTGAGGTTCGCCGATGACATTGTAATTCGAATAGTCAGAGACAGCAAAGGACTTGGAAGAGCAGTTGAACGGAATGGACAGTGTCTTGAAAGGAGGATATAAGATGAACATCAACAAAAGCAAAACGAGGATAATGCAATGTAGTCAAATTAAGTCGGGTGATGCTGAGGGTATTAGATTAGGAAATGAGACACTTAAAAGTTGTAAAGGAGTTTTGCTATTTGGGAAGCAAAATAACTGATGATGGTCGAAGTAGAGAGGATATAAAATGTAGACTGTCAGTGGCAAGGAAAGCGTTTCTGAAGAAGAGAAATTTGTTAACATTGAGTATAGATTTAAGTGTCAGGAAATCGTTTCTGAAAGTATTTGTATGGAGTGTAGCCATGTATGGAAGTGAAAAGTGGACGATAAATAGTTTGGACAAGAAGAGAATAGAAGCTTTCGAAATGTGGTGCTACAGAAGAATGCTGAAGATTAGATGGGTAGATCACGTAACTAATGAGGAGGTATTGAATAGGATTGGGGAGAAGAGGCACTTGTGGCACAACTTGACTAGAAGAAGTGATCGGTTGGTAGGACATGTCATGAGGCATCAAGGGATCACAAATTTAGCATTGGAAGGCAGCGTGGAGGGTAAAAATCGTAGAATGAGACCAAGAGATGAATACACTAAGCAGATTCAGATGGATGTAGGTTGCAGTAGGTACTGGGAGATGAAGGAGCTTGCACAGGATAGATTAGCATGGAGAGCTGCATCAAACCAGTCTCAGGACTGAAGACGACAACAACAACAACAACAACAACAACATCAACAACTTATTCAACACTCCCATTCCTCTCAGACTCCTATAGTCAGTCTTCCTTCACCTTGCTTGTGTCGCTTATGGTTTTCTGCAGCACTCTCTTTTGCCTGCCTCTGTTGTGGATGGGCAGTTTGCTTTCTGCCCCCTACTTGCCCTCGCATTTTTACATGTTTCTCGCTTCACACTCAAGCCTTTACCTAAAGAGCCCTCTGCACTGTGCAGGGCTCAGCTTGTGTCTCTTGTCTCCATCTCTCTATTTGAGTGTCATGCCATGTCTGAACCTATTCTGAAAGAGCCCTCACTTTCCTGTAGTTGTGCAGTTGTATTAGAAATAATCTGATTTCTAATACATAATTACATTGTGTAGAGCTCACACTCCCACTATGTCTTTATTGTGATCCCTTCCCTGTGGATCTACAGCCTTCAGGTGGTGTAATTGATTGTGACTCCATTTTCTGTAAAGAAATCTCAGTCAGTCAGCCCATCAAATGGATGTTCCATCTTCCTCAATAACTTTAAAGCAATGCCTCAATGGCATTCAGCTTCCCTTTCGTAATCTGAAGGTTGTAGTTTCCTCTGCTCTTGCAGCTTTGTTAGTGATTACCCAAATCCTAATACTTCCAGATGAGTGCAAGGCTAACTCTCTGATTTTCTCATAGTACCTCTGAGAGCTTCTCTAAACTAGTCCTGCATTGCGTACACCCATGAGCCTCTCTGTGCTATGCTTTCGCCACTTCCTTCCCGCCTGGCAAACATCTGATATACATAGTAGTGAGTGTCTTTTTTATGGCATAATTTTCAATTAACATGGCATGCACACCTATCCAAGAGGCAATTAGGTCTCTGCCTAACAATTACTACGTGCCACATGTACTATTTTAGTTTTTACTAATTTCAGCACAGCATCATGCTGCTCTGGATTGATGAGTTCCATTGCAATACTGCAACTATTCAGGAACTTGTTAAGTGTACTGTGAGTACAGTACAACAACAGCAGTATTAATTTGAGTGCTTCTGATAAACTGAGAAATTTCCTATTGGGTGACAGTTGCATGCCAATACCATATATGAAATACTGTCTCTGTCATGTGACATGCCTACTAGGCTATTCCAGTCACCATGGCAGTTCTTTCTGCTGCCCAGTTGTTGCCATGTGCTGTCTATTATAAAGTGTTGCCTGTGGTTCTCGTGCTGCTGTCTGCAGCTGCTGGTGCTGCTGCTGTTGATGTGTGCATTTCAGGGCATGGTATCGTCTGCATTCTGGTACTGACATACACTGCTGCTGCCACTGCCCCCCCCTCCCCCCAATTACTCCATTTATACATGTCATCTGGTAGCGATGGTGCTGCTGCATCACAACTGCCTGCTGTTTGCAACCTTGCACCATGTTGATCATCTCTGGCTGCTTTTCTGAGCTATCTGTGTTAACCTCAAGAAGAACAATGGTGTCTTTCAGCTGATCATAGCTTTCCTTGTTCTCAATTTTTGTCACATTTTGCACAGAAGAAGACAAATGTTGGTGACATGTAAAGTCTGTAGGATATGGTTTACATATTGTTCTACACATTGTAAGGTTCTTGTTATCTGCTTCACCATATCTCAGGGTTCTGAACAAATACATGTACTGGAATGTGTGCACAATCGGCAACAGTGTGATACCTGAAGTGCTAGGTGTCTTATCTTCACTGCATACAAAGTTGCCTTCTCACATCCCCACAGATACATTGGGCATAAGGTGCCTTGGCTTTCATATTATTTCATATTATATATTTCATATTATTCTTGTATATTGCTATAACAGGCAAGACCTTGTCCTAAGGATCAAATTCCAAAAAACAGAGGTACTTAATCATGAAGCTTGAAACACGTTGGCCACACTAAATTATTATATTTTATTTTATTTACTTATTTATTTCTTTTTTGGAAGCTTTTCATTGTTTCGAACCTTTGCACTTCAATAATTTCCCTTCGCAACAACTACTCATTTCTCAGTATTTCTAGGAACGAGTGTCCTTTCCCCTTTTTACTCCCTTTATGATATAATGTACCTCCTTCTACCTCTATATAAATATGGTTTCGATCATCCCTTCTCTGGGTCCACTTGAACATTGTATGTTTCCCTTCTATGGGGAAACCTCCTTATTCTCTATCTACAAGGTGCAACACATACATTTCTTACTACTTGACTGAGTACTCCAGCACTATTCCCCTTCTAGGTACTCCAGTTGGCCACAACTTTCCAAGTATGCATTCTCCCCAGGGCCTTTGTGACTTCCACATCTCTATACTGTCCTTTCCTTTATATTTAACAGATACATCCCACAAGTACTTCCACAAAATCCTTCTGACAATTCACTCAGCACTTTCCTTCTCACGTATCCTGTGTTCTTCCTTATTCACATGCAAACATGTATTTGTGGGAATGTGTTCTTTATCTCTCTCCCTTGTTAGTTTGTCATCCCTTGTGTGTCTGCCCCGGTAGCTGCGTGGTCAGCGCGATGGAATGTCATGCCAAAGGGCCTGGCTTCAATTTGTGGCTGGGTTGCAGATTTTCTTCGCTCAGGGATTGGGTGTTACGTTGTCCTAATCATCATCATCTCATCCTCATCAATACGCATGTCACTGAAGTGGCATCAACTCAAAAGACTTGCACCAGGCAAACAGTCTACCTGCCGGGAGGCCCTAGCCGCACAAAATTTCATTTCATCCCTTCTGTTATCTAGAAACATCACAACTCATTGTTCCTGCCCATGAAAAATAGGACATACCTATCAACTTGATCACAATTACTTCTTACTATTACTGTAAGTGCAAGTACTGATTTTTTTGTGTACGTGTATCACGCACGCACGCACACGCACTGAAGCGCCAAAGAAACTGGCATAGACACTGTGGTCGGCAATGTCTATATAAGACACAAAGTGTCTGGCACAGTTGTTAGATTGGTTACTACTGCTACAATGGCAGGTTACCAAGATTTAAGTGAGTTTGAATGTTGTGTTATAGTTGGCATATGAGCAATGGGAGACAGCATCTCTGAGGTAGCGATGACGTGGGGATTTTCCCTTGTAACCATTTCATGAGTGTACAGTGAATATCAGGAATCCGGTAAAACATCAAATCTACGACATCGCTGCACCTGGAAAAAGGTAATGCCACCTGGAAAAAGGTAATGCAAGAACAGGACCAGTGATGACTGAAGAGAATCGTTCAACATGACAGATGTTCAATCCTTCCACAAATTGCTGCAGATTGGAATACTGGGCCATCAACAAGTGTCAGCATGCGAACCGTTCAACGAAACATCATCAATATGAGCTTTTGGAGCCAAAGGCCCACTCATGTACCCTTGATGACTGCACGACAAAACTTTACGTCTGACTTCAGCCTGTCAACATCGACATTGGACTGTTGATGACTGGAAACATGGTGCCTGGTCGAATGAGTCTCATTTCAAATTGCATCGAGTGGATTGACATGTATGGGCATGGAGACAACTTCATGAATCCACAGACCCTCCATGTCAGTAGGGGACTGTTCAAGCTGGTGGAGGCGTGGGATGTGTGCAGTTGGGGTGATATGCTACCCCTGATGTGTCTAGATACTACTCTGACAGGTGACACATACATAAGCATCCTGTCTCATCACCTGCATCCATTCATGTCCATTGTGCATTCCAACAGGCTTGGGGCAGTTCCAGCAAGACAGTGCAACACCTCACATCCAGAATTGCTACAGAGTGGCTCCAGGAACACACTTCTGAGTTTAACCATTTCTGCTGACTAGCAAACTCCCCAGACATGAACATTATTGAGCATATCTGAGATGCCTTGGAACATGCTGTTCAGACGAGATGTCCACCCCCTCGTACTCTTTCGGATTAATGGACAGCACTACTTCAGACATTTGTCGAGTCCATGCCACGTTGTGTTGCAGCACTTCTGCACGCTTTCGAGGGCCCCATGCAATACCAAGCAAGTGTACCAGTTTCTTTGGCTCTTCAGTGTGTGTGTGGGGTGGGGTGGCGGTGGGGGGGGGGGGGGGGGCTTTATAGTCAATCAGTGAGGATTTATAGTAAGATATAAACCCGGAAAAAAGGAATGGTTTCATCTATTGAATGTATGAATCTGTAAAGAGGAAATTGGAGCCACTCCTTAGGGGCTGAAAAGTAAGGAATGAAAGGAATCAGTGTTAGACATCAAGAAGAAAAGATGATAGAACCCAAAGACTGAATCCATTCCCACCATTTACCCCAGGACTCTCCCCCTGCTGGGTGCATCGTCGTGACACCGAAGGATGCAGAGTGGTTGACATGCTGTACAGAATGGACGTGTCCTGGACGGGACCTGTAGAGTGAATCCAACACTACACTATTGCACGCTTATAGAGAGCAAGTAATACTACTTGATGTTATGATCTGTATCATGTTCAGTATATGTAAACTGAACCCCGGTCCCTATTCTAAACCTCCCCTATAAAATCATATATTAACCCAAACACTTCTTTGTTACTCGTAAAATGCATAAAATTCTCAGATGTCACTTAAGTCTAAATGTGTTCATTATATCAGTTTCAATCCTATCAATTCAACATTAGTACAATACTACAAAGTGGTCTTTACAGAAGTAGATGACAGTGTGAGGCAAGTCCAAATACCCTCTGTGGCTGTCTTCAATTTGACTAAATGTTTTTTTTTCTTTTTTTTCTAATAAGTAGCACTTAAGCTATTTAAGATAACATTGTATTCACGATCTTCACTGGTTATTTTTTAGATCTAAATTGTTTCACCATTTCTGCTCTATATAGTTGTTTCTCCTTCTCAGTGGTTGGTTCTGCAAAGAATAATGCTTTTGGTTGAGGAATATCAATATTTCTATATGGTCCTCTATATTTAGGAAAAAATGTGCTCACCTCTGTTTTAACTTTCAAACTTAAATGATGGCCACGAATCAAAACTAAGTCACCAATCTGAAATTCTGGTAAGTGAGCATTGTATCGCTCCCACTCCTCTTTTTTTCCACAATCTTCTATGTTGCTGTTACTAGTTACTGTAGTTCTTCTGGTGTTAATACTTCACTCTGATTCCAACAAAACATTTTCAATAATCTCTCCTGTAAATGACTTATCCATTACCTTCACAGGTGATAACCCCATTGTTACGTGTGGCAAGTTGTGCATCACCACCTGAAAACCCAAGAGCAGCTGAGTCCAAGATGTATATTTTGTGGAACAATATTTTCTACAAAGACTTGGAATTTCCTTCATTACTCTTTCACAGGTTTTCTGTGAGGGTGGCAGTTTGAGATAGCAATATGTTTTATATTTCCCCACACTGAAAATTCTTTAAATGCCTGACATAAATTGCGGCCCACTGGCTATCAGGTTTCCCTGTATCTATGAAGTATTTTCTTATAAAAATGTGTATACACACTTCCTCTGCCTGTTGGCAGTTGACTGAAGAAACCTCCTGCAGTGAGGGCATCTAATCCTTTGGGTATTATAGGATACAACTTATACATCACTGCTTGATTGTCATCCTCATTCCCTGGCACACTTCACAGGTCTTGATTACTGTAAAGACTTCTTTGTAAACGTGTTTCATCCTTTGCTTTATGCACTTACTCACACTAAAATGTCCACAACCATTTTGAATAAACTTAAGATTTAATTCATCTGTGCAAGGTATACACAACCTCCATTTGAGTCTTATTTTCTTCATTCTTCAGAGCATGCATCTTTGTGAATAGTCCATTCAGGTCTGTTATCATCCAAGGCTAATCCCTGTTTGAGTGTTAACCATTTATCTTTAAAAGTATGGGTCATCCATTATATCTTGTTTAATACACAACACAAGGTTCCAAGATTTATTGTTGCTGTAACTTAATGCTAAGAA
This sequence comes from Schistocerca gregaria, assembly GCF_023897955.1. Classification (NCBI taxonomy): domain Eukaryota; kingdom Metazoa; phylum Arthropoda; class Insecta; order Orthoptera; family Acrididae; genus Schistocerca; species Schistocerca gregaria. The sequence continues at coordinate 430,269,233 of NC_064922.1, forward strand.
ATTTACATTAAAAGTAACTCCAGGACCTTCTGTTCGTACCATACCAATCATTCCTAATGGAAGATGTGATAGTGCATCAGGAAGCACATTTTGTGAACCTTTTATGCAATTGATCTCCATATGATACTCGTGCAAGAATAGTACCACATCTTCTCTGTAACAAATGGCTTTCCATGAGTAATGCTAGTGCTTGGTGATCTGTCTATATGATTATTTTAGATCTCCAGGTCGAAGTTTGAAACTAGTGTATACCCGACACTGTAGCTAATAATGCTTTCCTGTGGCTGTATAGTTTGGGCAACGGCATGGCCGTAGTGGATACACCGGTTCCCGCGAGATCACTGAAGTTAGGTGCTGTTGGGCGTGGCCGGCACTTGGATGGATGACCATCCAGCCGCCATGCGCTGTTGCCATTTTTCAGGGTGCACTCAGCCTACTGATGCCAATTGAGGAGCTACTCGACCAAATAGTAGTGGCTTCGGTCAAGAATACCATCATAATGACCGGGAGAGCGGTGTGCTGACCCCATGCCCCTCCTATCTGCATCCTCCTCAGAGGAGGACATGGTGGTTGGATGGTCCCGGTAGGCCACTAGTGGCCTGAAGACAGTGTGGCTGTATAGTTTAATTTGTGTTTGCTTAATGCTCTACTGGCAAATGCTCATGTGTTGCACTGTCCTATTGGGTCTGAAATAGTCCACAAGCTATCCCATACTCTGAAGTATCAGTACCTAGTTGAAATTGTTTATTCATACATGGATGTTGTAAAATGGGTGAACTCACCAGTGCTAACTTAATGTTGTTGAAGGTTTCTGATTCTTCCTCTTCCCAAATCCATTTTGATTTCTGTTGCTAAATTTTCAATAGCCATGGAACATTCACAGATTGACCATGAATGTAGCAACAGTAGAACCCTGTTAACTCAAAAAATGACTTAAATTGCATTTCTGGAGAGTCTTTAATTGCTCTAATTCTTTCTGGATCCAGTTTGAACCTGTTTATTACTGCTCGATGTCCTAAAAATTTTAACTCTTCTGTAGCAAAGTATGTCTTTGAATGCTCAATTGTAATACCTTGTAATGTCTCCACAGCAAATACCCTCTAACACGCACCAATTAATCATTTTCAATGAAACCATCCACATTCATTCACTTTAGAAAAGTTATCTGATCTGATTTTCTCGTAATATATGCAGCGACAGCTCGTCAATGCCAAAGTCTTTTCTAGTGCATTTATTCTTTGAAATATCAGAGATGCATATATTCATTCTCCATGGTTGTTAGAGAGGGGGAACGAGGACAGCTTCTGGAGTATCTGTTGAGGGATTGATGTGTTTCTGAGAGATACATATTCTGCTTTTCTTCTCACTAAAGCAAGCCAATTAACATTTGTGCAGCTAGCGGTTTGTTTTGAAGCGAAAGATATTGTGAAAGGAAAAATAATTAAGGCGTGGAATCACCGGACATCTGGACATGTAATGGAGGTGGATTTAATACACGATTTCCTCCATAAATAAGGTTTGTGACTTTTTTGTTCTGGAGTGAATGCACAAATGAGTTTTTTCTGAATTATTTGTTGATCACGTTGGCCCTGTAGTTAGTGGGGTAGCTTCAGCTGTGATGAAGAGAGCCTGCAATCACTGCGTCTGTCTTATATCATCCAAAAAGGCTTCATACACATCTGGAATTCGCAATCTTTCGTAAAAGGAACAAAGTGTCCAAACGATTGATTCTCCCGACTGACTGCAGTGTTTAACAGTAATAATAAATGTAAAGATCTCTTACAGCAAGCCAGCTGCTGATTACCAAGATGAAGGACTCCACCAAAGATTCTATTTGGCTGATTCTTTTTATCACTATATCAAGTAATGAAATCTTATATTAAAAACTATATGTAGATAAAGGAGAGAAAGAGAGAGAGTGAATGAAAATAGAGGTAATACTAATAATCCTTCATTAGTCTAATTTTTCACCTGTCTTATCACAGGTCAGCCAAGAACTGGGAGGACCTTACTTTACTGTATAGACTTATGTGTGAAGGTGAAGGGATATTAAAGACAACAGATACACGTCTACACAGACAAGACATTACACAAAGATAGCGGCTAGCTGCATTGATCATCTATTCTTAGATTAAAGGGACGGCAACTTATTGTCCGAACATTTAAAATGTTAAAACCTTTCACATAAAAGCTTTACAAAGTATTTGTTAATAACTACAATGTTCTTCCCAAATTTTGGATACTAGAAGTATATAATCCACGTAAATGACTAAGTCTTGTAGTAACTCATTCCCTAAGGCAGCTTCAATAAATACAGATACTGAGATGTTCAGTCCAAATGGCAACACTTTAAACTGATGACTTACCTTTATATAAAAAAAACTGTGAATTTCTTAGATGCTGCATCCAGTTTCACCAATCAGTATCTGGCAGTCAAATCCTTATAGCTGAATAATCGTCTGTGCCTGTAGCGCATTTTGAGGATTGATTGGATCCTCAGAACTTACTGTCTTTCTTGTAGCAGTTAAACTTATTTCATAATCTCCCATGTCATATATGTTATCTCAACACCTGGTTATTATAGCTACATGTTCATTCCTTAGTTGCAAAAGCTAAGATTATGTTATACGTAATGACCCAGTCCATCCCAAGTAGCAATATTGTACGTTAACATTAGGTACTACTAAACATGTTTGGATAAACAAAAGATTGGTTATTCTTAGAGTAAGACTTACAGGAAGTTCTTGTTTGATTTGTCTGGCTTTAGCCTCTGTATAGCAGTAACGTACATTCCAGCCGCTGGAAGTTTAGTATATAATGTTCTTTGTTTCAGCAGGTCCAGTAAAGATTCAGAAACAACAGAGTTTTCTCTTTTTGAATCTGCATGTATTGCGATTCCATAATTATTCATGAATCCTTTAACAATGGGTTTAGTAATCATTTTTCTGTTCCTCCTGTAGCAACCATTTCTTTAGTACTAATTTTTCTATGTATGGGCCTCATCTTACAGTGAGACACCTTGTTCTGGCCCTTTGACCAGTACGATGTCCATTTTCTGCAACTAATGTGGTTTGTGATGGTGACTATTGTTGAAATATTGTATTATTGTTGTTGTGATCTTTAGTCCAAAGACTGGTTTGATATTATACTCTATATTATACTCTATACTGTGCTAGCCTCCTTCATCTCTGAGTAACTAATGAAATCTACATCCTCCTGAAGCTGCTTTCTGCATTTATTTCTTGATCTCCCTCTATGATTTTTACCTACCATGCTTCCCTCCAGTACTAAACAGGTTTTCCCTTGATGTCACAGAATGTGTCCTACCAACTAATCCCTTCTTCTTGTCAGGTTGTGCCACAAATTTCTTTTATCTCCAATTCTGTTCAGTACCTTCTCATTGGTTACATGATATACCCATCTAATCTACAAGATTCTTCTGTAGCACCACATTTCAAAAGCTTCTATTCTCTTTTTGTCCATAGTGTTTATTGTCAATATTTCATTTCCGTGCACGGCAACACTCAATACAAATACTTTCAGAAAAAACTTCCTGGCACTTAAATCTCTACTCAGTTTCAACAAATTTCTCATCTTCAGAAATGCTTTGCTTGACATTGCCAGTCTACATTTTACATCCTCTCTACTTCATTCTTCGTCAGTTCTGTCGCTGCCCAAGTAGCAAAACATCTACTACTTTAAGCATCTCATTACCTAATCTAATTTCTTCAGCATTACCTGATTTAATTAGTCTACATTCCATTATTCTCATTTTTCTTTTGTTGATATTCATCTTATATGCTCCTTTCAAGATGCTGTCCAACAGCTTTTCCAAGTCCTTTGCAGCCTATGACAGATTTGCAATTTCAGTGGCAAACCTCAAAGTTTTTATTTTTTTCTCCCTGGACTTTAATTCCTGCTCCAAACTTTTCTTGTGTTCCCTCTCGCCCTCTCTCTCTCTCTCCTCAATCATTGCTTCCCTTCCATCCCCCTTGACTCTTATAACTGCCATCTGGTTTCTGTACAAGTTGTACTGCCTTTTGTTCCCTATATTTGACCCCTGACCCCCTTCATTATTTGAAAGGGAGTATTCCAGTCAACATTGTCGAAAGCATTTCTCAAAGTCTACAAATGCTATAAATGTAGGTTTGCCTTTCCTTAATCTATCTTCCATGAGAAGTCATAGTCAGTATTGCCTCATGTGCACCTCCATGTCTCTGGAATCCAAGCTGATCTAACCTGATGTTGGCTTCTACCAGTTTTACCCTTCTTCTGTAAAGAATTCATGTTAGTATTTTGCAACCATGAATTATTAAACTGATAGTTCTTTGGTTCTCACATCTGTCAGCACTTGCTTTCTTTGTAATTGGAATTTTTATATTCTTCTTTAAGTCTGAGGGTATTTCGCCTGTCTCATACATCTTGCTCACCAGATGGAAGAGTTCTGTCATTGCTGGCTCTCCCAGGGCTATCCTGATGGAATGTCGTCTACTCCCAGGGTCTTATTTCAGCTTTGGTCTTTCAGTGCTCTGTCAAATTCTTAACACAGTATCTTATATCCCATGTTATCTCCACCCTCTTCCATTTCTATGACATTGCCCTAAGGTTCATCTTCCATGTGTAGACCCTGTATGTACTCCTTCCACCTTTGAACTTTCCCTTCTTTGCTTAGGACTGGTTTTACGTCTGAGCTCTTGATGTTCAAAAAAGTGGTTACTTTTCTTCAAGTGCCTCTTTAATTTTCCTGTAGCCAATACCTATCTTTTCCCTAGTGATATATGCTTCTAAATCCTTACATTTGTCCTCTAGCCATTCCTGTTTAGCTGTTTTCTAATAGTTTCAGAGTCTTTCCTTCTCGTTCCATATGGTAAGTCTCTCTGACCTGCGATTCTGGGTGACTTTCCCAAAATCTACCCCTTTTCCTAGACCTCTCCAGTCCTCCTCCTTCACCCTTCTTCCTTCCCCTTCAACCCTTCTGCCCGAAGGAGCCACTGGCTCCAAAAGTTTGCCGATCACGATAGTCTTTTATGTGTGTGTTCTGCCGCCACTTGGTGAGTAGATTTTTTATCTATCCAATTAAATAACCTCATTTTTTTAGCTGTTTATATTCCCTTTCACCTACTTTGTTTACTTCATTTTGTATTTTCTCCTTTCATCAATTAAATTCAGTATCTGTTGTGTTACCCACGGATTTCTACTAGTTGTTGTCTTTCATCTACTAGATCCTCTGCTGCCTTCACTATTTTCTCCCTCAAAACTAACCATTCTTCTTCTGCTGTATTCCTTTGCCCAGCTCTTATCAGCCTTTCCCTAATGATCTCCCTGAAACTTTCAATCATCTCTGATTCTTTCAGTTTATCCGAGTCCCATTTCCTTAAATTCTTACCTTTTTGCAATTTATTCTGTTTTAATCTACTGCCCATAATCAATAATTTGAGGTCAGAGTCCACATCTGCTCCTGGAAATGTCTTGTGATTTAAAATCTGGTTCTGAAATCTCTGGCTTACCATTGTCTGAAACCTTCCAGTCTCTCCAGGTCTCTTCCACGTGTACAACCTTCTTTCATAATTCTTAAACCAAGTATTAGCAATGATTAAGTTACGCTCTGTGCAAAATTGTACCAAGTGGCTTCGTCTTTCATTCATTTCCCCCAGTCTGTATTGATCTACTATTTTTCCTTCACTTCCTTTGCCTACTGTTAAATTATAGTCCCCTGTGACTATTAATTTTGCATGTCCCTTAACTATCTGAATATTTTTTTTATCTCATAATAAATTTCTCCAATCTCTTCTTTAACTACAGAGCTAATTGCCCTATAAACTTGTAATACTGTGGTGGGTGTGGGCTTCATGTCTATCTTGGCTACAATTATGCATTCACTATGATGTTCACAGTAGGTTATCCATGTTTCTGTTTTCTTATTCATTATTAATCCTACTCGTGGATTACCCTTATGTGGTTTTGTATGTGTAACACTGTATTCACCTGACCAGAAGTCCTGTTCCTCCTGCCACCACACTTCACTAATTCCCACTATACCTAACTTTAAGCTATCAATTTCCCTTTTTAGATTTTCTAATCTACCTGCCCTATTAAGGGATCTAACATTCTATTCCCCAATCTGTAGAAAGCCAGTTTTGTTTCTCCTGATAACTGCATCCTCCTGAGTAGTCCCTGCCTGGATATCCGAATTGGGGGACTATTTTAGGTCTGGAATATTTTACCTAAGAGGATGCCATCATCATTTAATCACACAGTAAATCTGCATGCCCCCAGGGAAAAATAATGGCTTTAGTTTCCCTTTGCTTTCAGCTGTTCGCAATACTAGCACAGCAAGGCTGATTTGGTTGATGTTACAAGGACATACCAGTCAGTCATCCAGACTGTTGCCCCTGCTACTACTGAAAAGACTGTTGCCCTCTTCAGGAATTAAATGTTTGTTGTCTGGCCTCCCAACAGAAGCACCTCCATTGTGGTTGCACCTACAGTCAGCTATCTGTGTTATCATATTATGCTTTCAATATCACTAAGTGTTTGTGTATTTGAATTTGTCAATCTATTATTCCGTTGTTTATTCTTACCGCATGTATACTTCATTACTTGACAAAAGTGTGCTTCTTTCCATTTCTGAAATTTTGAATTAGGTCTACTATTGTTGTGACTTGGCTCTTCTTCATTTTGGTTTCCTCTCTTCTTGTTTGGGGTATCTAGACCTTCTACAAAGGTATGTAATTCATTTACTGTTGAGCAGCCTCTAAACAAAATTTCTTTATGGACATAGTATTATAAATGATTAACTAGTACCTTTGCTAAGTGTACTTTCTTGAGTGGGTTATCTAAATACTTAAATCATGTAAGGTGCCACTCTATATGCATCTTTAAATGTCCCCATGAACTGTTAAAACATTTTGGGTCCCGTAATTCTGACATCAGTTTCTCCTGCATAGCTTCTGGCCATTATTTTCGTCTACTTTTTCCTGATAATTCCCGAAGAGTGAGTGTCTCCCAATTCCTCTGCATACCCTCCCAAGTAATGCCAATGCCTAATTATCTTTTTAGAATCCTCTCACTTTTGTGGTAAGAACCTAGAAACTAAACCCAAGAAGGAAGTAGGATGCACTTTGCCATCATGTTTAAATTTTGGAAAATGTTTATACAAATTCATGCTACTTCCTAATTGAAAATCTTCAAGCAAGGTGATAGTGTTACGAAATCTTTCCACACACTGATTTTCTTCAAGTTCTTTTATGGTTTCGTTGAGTAGCCTGACCCCTTAAATCTTGATACTACCCACATTCTCTGCCTTTTCTCGAAAATTTTGGTCTACTAATTCTTGTACATTTTCCTCCAAACCAGTAAGTGTGTCTTGTGAACAAATTCTATCACTGTTGTTTATTTCTCTGTTCTAAAAATTTGATGCAGTCTTGTGCCTCTGAGATTTGATCCTTTACATATTTGCATTCCTTCTCAGTGATATGTAAATGATCTACATTAGTGAGTAATTCTTTAATATGACCATGTATTCCACATCTCACCAAATTGGTTTTTTTTTAAATGCTGACAGTCTGTCATCTAATTTATTATCTAGCCTCATCTTGAGGTCTGATTTCAGAACCTCATAACTTTCCCAAAATCATCTTCTTCTAATTTCTCCTTATTCTTTTCTAGCTTAGTTATACTTTCTTGCATTTGAAGCATCTTGATATTAAGGTTATACCCTTGAATCTTCATTATCTTTTTCTATTTTCTTATTGCTAGTGAGCTTCTCCTCACACTTTGCTAGTAAAATATCCATATTCATTCCCTGTCCCTCGGCAGATTCTGTCTACTGAATTTAAAATTCCTTGTTAGTTATAGTACACTCTGCATAAAGTCATGTTTTTTGACACTTAGCTAATATCAAAAATTAATTTCTTTATGCTATGTGCTGACATCCTGTAGTTCCCGCATTAATCAGCTGCTGTTGTAGTGGAGCCAGTGCCTGGGACTTTGTGGTGCTGAATCATGCGGTGAGCGTGACGTCCATCAATTGTTACCCTGTTGTTACTCTTCTTCACTGAACTCGCTGAGACCTCTTCCTTATAACACCAACTGTACATGTGTGATACATCTTTTTCTTTTTGTCTCACAAACACTATTTTGTAGCAGTGGACTTTCTTGCTATACTCGACTTCATTTTTCTCTTTAACCTTTTCTCTCAAAACTGTTGGCATATTGCCGGCCGTTGTGGCCATGCGGTTCTAGACGTTTCAGTCTGGAACCGCGTGACCGCTACGGTTGCAGGTTCGAATCCTGCCTCGGGCATGGATGTGTGGGATGTTGTTAGGTTAGTTAGGTTTAAGTAGTTCTAAGTTCTAGGGGACTGATGACCACAGATGTTAAGTCCCATTGTGCTCAGAGCCATTTGAACCATTTGTTGGCATATTTGTTTGTATTTATTATTTTATCAATTTTTCTCATGTCATTATAAAACATATGTTCATTTAGATTTCTCCGTGAATGTTAACATAGAATCTTCTGTAAATTGCTGCTCTGTTTAATCTTCACTCTCCTTCTACAGTATTTCCTTTGTCCTGGCCAATATGGTTGACATATGAGTTGTTTTCACTTGGTTTGGGTCTTAGCTTGTTCTCAGATTGCTTACATGTGTACCAAATTCACACATCAAGCTATCGAATTTTCTTTATGCTTGAAGTCCATGTATACTTGCCCGACACAACTTCATTGAATATACGGTTGCCTATATTATTTATTACAGAATCCAGAGCTGGCCATGCTATTCAGTTCCATTCTTTCTTCTTTGTGCTGTGACCTGGTCGTCTTCTCCAAAGATTTAAGAAATACGCTGAGAGTGAGCTTAAGTCTTGATCTAGCTCCAAAAGCACCTGAACACCTTTTTCTATTTAAAACTTGTATTCTCTCATCAGTGGACAATACAACTTGGTTATGTTGTATTGTCCAGCCTTGTGGACCTCATTTCAAACATTTACTTCTGCCTCAAGTATTCACTCCATACCAAGTTCAAGAAGAAGAAGAAGAAGAAGAAGAAGAAGAAAAACTAAAGAATAAAACAAAGATCAATTGTTAATTAAAGTCTTCTGCCTTCTCCAGCAAGTGGAGATGTGTGACGAATATCCACTTGTGCTAGGTGGGCAGCTCTGCACAAACAGAAAGCATAGGGCAGTCTACTGCTTCTGAACAGTCTTCCTTAACTTACAACCTTTCTCTTTCTTCATGCAGATATTTTCCACCTCTCGTAGAGCCTAAAAGGTGTACAGTGTCATTATCCATAATACTTGACATGTAAAACTAAAACTGTACTATGCACCCATCCTGCGATGCCAGAATAATATTTGATATTGCTTGTTCCATAGCTGCTTTCCTTCATCCGCCTTTGATTGGTGAAGGCTGGTCTGTTGTGCGTCATTGGTTCAAATCCTCTTTGACAACGTGGGTATTCCTTCCCCCAGATATCAGAACCATCTCAGCATGTTTGGCTTATCTTAATACCATCAAATTCCATGCCACCTTTAAGGAGAGATGATACTTGGATGCAATTTAACAAGTGTTATGATCTAGCCCATCTTTGGAGTAAAAGGAATTGTCAACCAGCCTTTCTGGATCAGGGTCTCGTTCATGCAGCAACAAGTGTTGTTTCTATAAATGAGAGCAGCATAGCATTTTATTATTGTGTTTCCATAGTAGAGGGTTGTTCTGATAAAGGACGTTTATATATTAATATTAAGATGATTCAGACTACTATAGTCAGCTTTGGAAAACCCATTACAATAAACCAAATACTCAAAATGAGTGGCAAATGCAACAGCTGTGATTTCAATGTATTGTTAAGTTATTTAAACTTGAGTTACAGAAGACAGCTAATTGAGTCCATTAGTTACTAAGTTATATAATCACAACTGGCCGATAATGAACAAAAGTATGTTCTCATAATAGCATGCATATTGAATATAATAAACAAGATAATTGAAAGTTAGTAAGTAAAACCCCTGGCCATAGGTATAGTGACTTTACAGGTTGTGACGCCACAAAATAAAAGTGATGTTGTTATTCAATGGAAAAGTTGGAAACTGAGATTTCGCTTACTGTTTTATCAATCACAATTGGCCTGAGAATCATGGATTGACCGTTTTCATAAAATGTTGCATTATGAAATGTGAATAGTCATTACTTGCGACTTCGTGTGGCTTGAAGCAGTCACAGCTAGCGTGCTACTGATTAAGATATTGCATTATCGTCTTTCTAATTACTTCATGATTGTAGATGCGATCATACCCGGTCGTGAAGTTATTCTTGTGAGATTACAATTTCCTAAGGGACCAGAAAGTTCTAAAGGGTGCAAAAACTACTGTAACATCACACAAAAGGGAAATTCAATATTAAAGCTGATGCAAGAAGATGATAAAACAGTTTTCTTTTTGTTAATGTAACACGCACATTGGACTGCTGATCTTGGTGTCTGTTATCTTAGCAAAATGCATAATTAAAATGAAAATAATACTGAGGAGATGATAGGAATGAGCACTGCTAAGTGATCCAGTATTTCCAGAACAAATATTTATTATAACTAAAATGTGTATCGTACCTTAAGCTTAGTACTACAATGACGGTAGATTTATGTTCGTTTCATGTCCATTGAGCGCCTTTTTAAATAGATAGCCATTGTCCTCTTGAGTCGCTCGTGCGTCGTCACAATAAGTTATAACAGTTCTTCTTTTCACACTCCACTCAAACTTAGATGGAACTCATTTTTATTTGTTGTTGTTGTTGTTGTTGTTGTTGTTGTTGTGGTCTTCAGTCCTGAGACTGGTTGGATGCAGCTCTCCATGCTACTCTATCTAATGCAAGGTTCTTCATCTCCCAGTACCTACTGCAACCTACATCCTTCTGAGTCTGTGTAGTGTAGTCATCTCTTGGTATCCCTCTACGATTTTTATCCTCCACGCTGCCCTCCAATACTAAATTGGTCATCCCTTGATGCCTCAGAACATGTCCTACCAACCGAACCCTTCTTCTGGTCAAGTTGTGCCACAAACTTCTCTTCTCCCCAATCCTATTCAATACTTCCTCATTAGTTATGTGATCTACCCATCTAATCTTCAGCATTCTTCTGTAGCACCACATTTCGAAAGCTTCTATTCTCTTCTTGTCCAAACTATTTATCGTCCACGTTTCACTTCCATACATGGCTACACTCCATACAAATACTTTCAGAAATGACTTACTGACACTTAAATCTATACTTAATGTTAACAAATTTCTCTTCTTCAGAAATGCTTTCCTTGCCATTGCCAGTCTACATTTTATATCCTCTCTACTTCGACCATCACAGTTATTTTGCTCCCCAAGTAGCGAAACTTCTTTACTACTTTAAGTGTCTCATTTCCTAATCTAATTCCCTCAGCATCACCCGACTTAATTCGACCACATTTCATTATTCTCGTTTTGCTTTTGTTGATGTTCATCTAATATCCTCCTTTCAAGACACTGTCCATTCCGTTCAACTGCACTTCCAAGTCCTTTGCTGTCTCAGACAGAATTACAATGTCATCGGCGAACCTCAAAGTTTTTATTTCTTCTCCATGGATTTTAATACCTACTCCGAATTTTTCCTTTGTTTCCTTCACTGCTTGCTCAATATACTGATTGACTAACATCAGGGAGAGACTACAACCCTGTCTCACTCCCTTCCCAACCACTGCTTCCCTTTCATGTCCCTCGACTTTTATAACTGCCATCTGATTTCTGTACAAATTGTAAATAGCCTTTAGCTCCCTGTATTTAACCCCTGCTACCTTCAGAATTTGAAAGAGAGAATTCCAATCAACATTGTCAAAAGCTTTCTGTAAGTCTACAAATGCTAGAAACGTAGGTTTGCCCTTAATTAATCTAGCTTCGAAGGTAAGTCGTAGGGACAGTATTGCCTCACATGTTCCAACATTTCTACGGAATCCAAACTGATTTTTCCAAGAGGTCGGCTTCTACTAGTTTTTAAAGTCGTCTGTAGAGAATTTGCGTTAGTATTTTGCAGCTGTGACTTATTAAACTGATAGTTCGGTAATTTTCACATCTGTCAACACCTGCTTTCTTTGGGATTGGAATTATTATATTCTTCTTGAAGTCTGAGGGTATTTGGCCTGTCTCATACATGTTGCTCACCAGATGGTAAGAGATTTGTCGGGACTGGCTCTCCCAAGGCCGTCAGTAGTTCTAATGTAATGTTGTCTACTCCAGGGGCCTTGTTTCGACTCAGGTCTTTCAGTGCTCTGTCAAACTCTTCACGCAGTATCGTATCTCCCATTTCATCTTCATCTACATCCTCTTCCATTTCCATAATATTGTCCTCAAGTACATCGCCCTTGTATAGACCCTCTATATACTCCTTCCACCTTTCTGCTTTCCCTTCTTTGCTTAGAACTGGGTTTCCATCTGAGCTCTTGATGTTCATACAAGTGGTTCTTTTATCTCCAAAGGTCTCTTTAATTTTCCTGTAGGCAGTATCTATCTTACCCCTAGTGAGATAAGCCTCTACATCCTTACATTTGTCCTCTAGCCATCCCTGCTTAGCCATTTTGCACTTCCTGTCAATCTCATTTTTGAGACGTCTGTATTCCTTTTTGCCTGCTTCATTTACTGCATTTTTATATTTTCTCCTCTCATCAATTAAATTCATTATTTCTTCTGTTACCCAAGGATTTCTACTAGCCTTTGTCTTTTTTCCTACTCGATCCTCTACTGCCTTCACTACTTCATCCCTCAAAGCTACCCATTCTTCTTCCACCGTATTTCTTTCCCCCATTCCTGTCAATTGCTCCCTTATGCTCTCCCTGAAACTCTGTACAACCTCTGGTTTCTTTTAGTGTATCCAGGTCCCATCTCCGAAATTCCCACCTTTTTGCAGTTTCTTTAGTTTTAATCTACAGGTCATAACCAATAGATTGTGGTCAGAGCCCACATCTGCCCCTGGAATTGTCTTACAATTTAAAACCCGGTTCCTAAGTCTCTGTCTTACCACTATATAATCTATCTGAAACCTGTCAGTATCTCCAGGCTTCTTCCATGTATACAGCCTTCATTTATGATTCTTGAACCAAGTATTAGCTATGATTAAGTCATGCTCTGTTCAAAATTCTACCAGGCGGCTTCCTCTTTCATTTCTTTGCCCCAGTCCATATTCACCTACTACGTTTCCTTCTCTCCCTTTTCCTACTACCGAATTCCAGTCACTCATTACTATTAAATTGTTGTCACCCTGCACTATCTGAATAATTTCTTTTATTTGATCATACATTTCTTCAATTTCTTCATCATCTGCAGAGCTAGTTGGCATATAAACTTGTACTACTGTAGTAGGTGTGGGCTTCATATCTATCTTGGCCACAATAATGTGTTCACTATGCTGTTTGTAGTAGCTTACCCGCATTCCTATTTTACAATTCATTATTAAACCTACTCCTGCATTACCCCTATTTGATTTTGTGTTTATAACCCTGTAGTCACCTGACCAGAAGTCTTGTTCCTCCTGCCACCGAACTTCACTAACTCCCACTATATCTAACTTTAACCTATCCATTTCCCTTTTTAAATTTTCTAACCTACCTGCCCGATTAAAGGGATCTGACATTCCACACTCCGATTCGTAGAATGCCAGTTTTCGTTCTCCTGACACCGACATCCTCTTGAGTAGTCCCCGCCCGTAGATCCGAATGGGGGACTATTTTACCTCCGGAATATTTTACCCAAGAGGATGCCATCATCATTTAATCATACAGTAAAGCTGCATGCCCTCGGGAAAAATTACAGCCGTAGTTTCCCCTTGCTTTCAGCCGTTCGCAGTACCAGCACAGCAAGGCCGTTTTGGTTATTGCTACAAGGCCAGATCAGTCAATCATCCAGACTGTTGCCCCTGCAACTACTGAAAAAGCTGCTGCGCCTCTTCAGGAACCACACGTTTGTCTGGCCTCTCAACAGATACCCCTCTGTTGTGGCTGTACCTACGGTACGGCTATCTGTATCGCTGAGGCACGCAAGCCCCCCCACCAACGGCAAGGTCCATGGTTAATGGGGGGAGGGTTTTTATTTATTTAGTAAAAAAAAAAAAAAAAAGTTAGATCAGTCCGCCACAAATCTGAGTCCATCTTACTTAAGAAAAACAGTACAAGTGTTCAGCGTTCAAGGCTTCATTTGTTCTCCAGTGAACAAAACAGTGAAGGATCGTATATCTATCCATATTCTTCTGCTTATGTTGCCACCCAAAGACGACGAATTACTTTTTTTAGGAAATTCCACCATCGCTATGCGACGCCTTATTATACATTAATCATTCTTCATAAACAAGTATTTGCCTTCTGGCTGAAAGTAATAACTATTTGCTGTTTTAATGAAACCAAAAATAGTGAATATCACATCGCCTCCCATGAGGAGAGAGGGAATGCCAAAGGATTACCTCTATCCTCGTGTCCTCTGAGATATTCGTGATTTTTGGTATGACACTTACATAATGTTACTGGCGTACTAAGTACATAAATTGAAATCACATTTATAAACATGTATCAGATATTTATCATTTTTCAAAACAAAGTTTTTCACTCTTTGTTCATCAGTCACTTCATTCCTTAATACCAAGATTCACATGTATGTGCATATTTAAGTTTGGTCCATACTTGCTTATAACAATAAGTGAACGTTCATTTCTCACTTCAGGGGATATAATTTAGAATTTACATTCTCTTGAGCTTAACAACTAATACATGAGTACAGTGAGTGTTTATTTTTACTGAACTAGAGTGGAGAATGTTCGATCCTCTGTTGACTCATTGCGGTTCACTTACAGTTTAATAACGTAGCACTACACTTAGTGATGCCTTCACTTTCTCTGTTAGCTGTCTACGGCGTTCATCACGCAGCACATCTGTCCTTTCCATTGTTGTGCCAAGAATTTAAGTGGCTTCCCGGGTTTTTAATTACAATATGAAACAAAAGAAGTGGAAAATTATTAGTATAACTTACAACCTACTGGATACATTTGTTAAGGATCGGGACTGGTCTGGAGTTCAGTGTCTTCCTATAGTGCATATTTGTTTTCTTTGTGCATCAAGAGACAGGATTATAATTCATTTTAGCAGTGTTCAGGAGTGCCTGTATTAATGGCTTTAAGGTCTGAGTAATCTGACAATCTACTTCTCACTCATCTTAACTTCAACTCAAGAAAATTGCTTAACTTACGTATGAAAATGTAGTCACACAATTGTGAAAATGTCTTTCCTCCAGTATGTACGATTAAAATCATGGCGGTTAGCAGTTTAAAGTTTGGATTGTTTCATCACCCACACGTCAGCCGCTCACAGCGGCTGCACATTGTTGCTTGAGCTTCAATACACAGTATCCGTTCGCGCTCAAGCTGTAACAGATCTACCGGTCGTCGATCGTTGTTTTTTTTACCTCGCGCGCTTTTTCCATGGGAGGAGCAGGGCACTGAAGCTGCCTCCATACTTCCCTGTCAACTGCCTCCTATGAGGCTCATAGGTAAGTGACGATGGATGATGAATATTTTAGCTGTCACTGCACTTACAACAACATGGAATTTTGTGTTGCACCTGTTATTGTAGCCTTGACTTCTTTTTACACTTGCAGTACAACACTACCACTAATACACACTGAACAGTTATTTTTATTATGCACGTTGCACTTGAGTGTGCATCGACACACAGCATTCGTGCTCAGTTCCTTCGTTGATAGCGTTCATTTACAAAACAATTAGTTTTGCAGGTTTCCTCCATTGGTACAGAAAGACTTATATTCTACTATTTACAAAAGATCACTTAAGAGCAAATATATACAATTAATGGTCACTCCTTTCATTAAGTCCAGTGAACAACTGCTTTATGAATGGACTCTTTATATCTGTAGGTTTACTTTCACTAGTGAATCTGAAAATATTCTTTCAAACTTTCTTTTAAGGGCTGACCTCCTCATTATGAAAACTACAGATTTCGCAACACTCATTGCATTTATTCTTTAGTGCACCCAAGATCATTTTCTACTGCCACGTAGCATATCTACTACTTAACAAATATGCATTTAACGCTGAACCTTTTCTTTTGTGCTTTCCTTTGTGCTTGCCAAAATTTTAATATTTGAGGGCAGACTGGATAACAGTAAGTCTCCCTCTTTGCTTCATGTACTCAGCAATCATTATCTGTAAAAAAAAATTAGGGTAACGCATGTCTACTATTTTTCGCATGAATGGAATTACCCACATTTCACTGGGTTCACGCAACCTGTCCATAACAAACATTACAAAAGCTAGCGAAGTTCATCACGCTATGTGTATCATTTCTCATAAGTACTGCTTTGCCTCCAAACACACGTGGTTTTTACAAGTCGACCCTTGGTCTGGGTTAATGAATCAGGATCAAAAGGAAGGGGCACAAGGAAAATGGATTTCATAAGAGGAGTGTCTTAGGAGACATTTTTTATGATGAAATCTGCATGTGAATAAAATTATCATTATAAACATAGGGTCATACATAAATTTTATCCTCTGTCATTATAGCATGCTTTGCTACTTCTACATCTTACTCTGGTTATAGTCAGTATTAAGTTTAAATTGGCTAGAGGACAAATGTAAGGATGTAGAGGCTTAGCTCACTAGGGGTAAGATAGATACTACCTACAGGAAAATTAAATAGACCTTTGGAGAAAAGAGAACTACTTGTATGAATATCAAGAGCTCAGATGGAAACCCAGTTCTATGCAAAGAAGGGAAAGCAGAAAGGTGGAAGGAGTATATAGAGGGTCTATTCAAGGGCGATGTACTTGAGGACAATATTATGGAAATGGAAGAGGATGTTGATGAAGATGAAATGGGAGATACGATACTGCGTGAAGAGTTTGACAGAGCACTAAAAGACCTGAGTCAAAACAAGTCCCCAGGAATAGACAACATTCCATTAGAACTACTGATGGCCTTGGGAGAGCCAGTCCTGACAAAACTGTACCATCTGGTGAGCAAGATGTATGAAACAGGCAAAATACCCTCAGACTTCAAGAAGAATATAATAATTCCAATCTCAAAGAAAACAGGTGTTGACAGATGCGAAAATTACCGACTGTCAGTTCAATAAGTCACAGCTGCAAAATACTAACGCGAGTTCTTTACAGACGAATGGAAAAACTGGTGGAAGCCGACCTCGGGGAAGATCAGTTTGGATTCCGTAGAAATGTTGGAACACGTGAGGCAATACTGACCTTACGACTTATATTAGAAGAAGGATTAAGGAAAGGCAAACTTACCTTTCTAGCAGGGAGCTAAAGGCTATTTACAGTTTGTACAGAAACCAGATAGCAGTTATAAGAGTTTAGGGACATGAAAGGGAAGCAGTGGTTGGGAAGGGAGTGAGGCAGGGTTGTAGCCTCTCCCCGATGTTATTCAATCTGTATATTGAGCAAGCAGTAAAGGAAACAAATAAAAATTTGGAGCAGGTATTAAAATCCAGGGAGAAGAAATAAAAACTTTGAGGTTCGCAGATGACATTGTAATTCAGTCAGAGACAGCAAAAGACTTGGAAGAGCAGTTGAACGGAATGGACAGTGTCTTGAAAGGAGGATATAAGATGAACATCAACAAAAGCAAAACGAGAATAATGAAATGTGGTCGGATTAAGTCGGGTGATGCTGAGGGTATGAGATTAGGAAACGATGCACTTAAAGTACTAAAGGAGTTTTGCTATTTGGGGAGCAAAATACCTGATGATGGTTGAAGTAGAGAAGATATAAAATGTAAACTGGCAATGGCAAGGAAAGCGTTTCTGAAGAAGAGAAATTTGTTAACATTGAGTATAGATTTAAGTGTCAGGAAGTCGTTTCTCAAAGTATTTGTATGGAGTGTAGCCATGTATGGAAGTGAAATATGGACGATGAATAGTTTGGACAAGAAGAGAATAGAAGCCTCGAAATGTGGTGCTACAGAAGAATGCTTTAGATTAGATGGGTAGATCACATAACTAATGATGAAGTATTGAATAGAATTGGGGAGAAGAGGAGTATGTGGCACAATTTGACAAAAAGAAGGGACCAACTAGTAGGACATGTATTGAGACATCAAGGGATCACAAATTTAGCGTTGGAGGGCAGTGTGGAGGGTAAAAATCATAGAGGGAGGCCAAGAGATGAATACACTTAGCAGATTCAGAAGGGTGTGGGTTGCAGTTAAGTACCGGGAGATGAAGAAGCTTGCACAGGATAGTGTAGCATGGAGAGCTGCATCAAACCAGTCTCAGGACTGAAGACCACAACAACAAGAAGTTTAAATATCAATGCATTGCTTGTTCTTTAGATTTGCCATCAATTGGGGTATTGAATGGTCGCTAGATTACACTACAAAACTTATGAAGATCTTTACTTGGACTTATTTATGATACAGGGGACTTGCTGTGTGGTTATTTAGTACCTTGATTCTACTGAAATCAATTTGTCAGCTAATATTCCACATATACTCTTTGGATTGGGCTCAGATCACAAGGAAACAGTTTACTTTCATAGCAATTAATGGCCTCGTGGAGTATTTACGCTACATTATTCATGCTTTATGGTTTGCCTCTCTTTTTATACTGTACTTCAACTAACTTAGTTTACTACAGCTTATCGTCCCCTTGTGTGAACACATGTGGGTTACCACTTGTTTTCTCATTTGACAGCAAGCTTTAACTCCACTCCTGTTCACTGTCTGGACGCTTTGAACATGTTTTTTTTTTTTTTTTTTTTTTTTTTTTTTTTTTTTTTTTTTTTTTTTAAAGCAGGTAATTTGGGCTTTTACAACAGAACTTCAAGTACTTACGTTACTAAAAATAAATCTATAAATCTTCTTGTACCTTGAGAGAAGTGCTTATTTACGCATCCTCCTCCATTTCTCACCATTACATATTTATATAGCTCCGGGCAATCACCTCGCAAGCATTTTTTTTTTATATTAACTTAAGGTTAAATTAAAATTCTTTCTGCAACCTTAATTTCCTGCTACAGCTTGTTGAAGAAATATCAGTTCATGTCCATCACTATGAACAATTTTTCCACACCTAACATTTAATAGTTAAAGTTTCCATGCAGCAACCATTACCATGTAGTCCAGGGTGCTGTTCAACACAATACTTATCGTAAACAATTCACACAAGGAAATTTCCAGTACGCAAGAAGTAAGAAACCAAAACAGATTCTACCTGCAGTTGAAGCTGCGTCTGTAAGCTAACTCTTTGTTCCAATGGACCAATCGCTCCTCGTATGGAGCAACCCTGAATCGACAATGATAAAACTTTTGAAACAGAAGACACCTGTCTGAAGAGACATGATGACATGAAATTGATGTTTCCTCCTGTATCAACAATGGCTGTGGCAGGAATGTTGGCAATAGAAATCTTAATCGATGCCTGGACCTGTTCATCATAGATGTCATTAATGTCTTGAACTTCTTTGTCAGGTGCAAGGTCATCTCGTAAGTCGGTCTCATGGTTGTACCGAATCGCATTAACATACTCTGAGTATTCGTTAGTAACCCCACTCGAACCGGCAGCGACCTCTAGGAGGCTGAAAGGCGCTGCCTCTAATTTTCCGCAGGATGTTTAGTCTGTTTTTCATTCATAGCCTTAAGTGTTTGTTCCATTTCATATTGGTGCTGGTTATGTGGTACAAATGCCGGTGTAAAGGGGTCAAATCCAGTGGGTGTATTCACTTGTGAATGGGATACTTGAGACGGCTGCTGTCGCCCGATCTTTTGGTTGCCGGCAAAACCATTTCCTTGTGAAGGAAAGTCCGCATTTGGTGCCGTTTGAAAATTGTTCCGCGGTCCTCTATCCTGTGAAAAGTTGTTCTGATGTTGTGCTGGGTGGCCTCCGCCTTGCCCATGCCATTTGCTATTATTCCACCTATAAATTTGATTGCACACTTGCCCATTTGAAAAATTACCACTCGTTTGTGGAGAATTTCCATACTGCTCAGGCGCAGAATTAAATGGCCGGTTTCCATACTGCTGTTGTACCTGGTGGCTATAAATTGGGTGGTATCTCTGCTGATTACTGTAATCGGTTTTCTGCCTCCGTTTAAAGTTATTGCCGTTTACGTTTTCAGAACGGCTGGCAGGTTGGTACCAGCGATCGCAGTAGCGCGCTCTCTCCTTCGGCGCATTGTTGTCCACATGCGATGCATTCTGCTGGCTGCCAGGGAAGAATTTGCCGCTGCCAACCTTGGAACACACATCCTCACTAATTAAATCTAAGGAATCCAGCACAGAAAGGAATGCATCCGTGTCTTCTTCGGACACATTTACTAGTTTCTCTCTGATAGACACAGGGAGTTTGCTTTTGAGAATCATAATTACGTAGTAATCGGAGAATCCCAGAATTTAATTTTTGCTAGATACATCTCGAAGTATCACCGGAGACTTCCATGCTTCTCATTGAAAATTTCCGCACCATACACCTCCTTCCTTTATCTCTGCTGTACCTCATTACTCCAAAATTTTGCCAAGAACTTTTTCTCAAACTCTTAATAATTCCTACACGTGTCTACCATTTCCGTTCCCCATAATGCTGCATCACCGGAAATAAATCCAGTGACGAACTGAATACGCTGTCTGTCTGTCTGTCTGTCCAGCTCCTGGGAAATATGCCAGAAAAATTCTTTACGAACACGAACGGCTGTATTTCTTGACTGCTCTTGCAATAAACACACAATTGTGGGCGGATCATTTAATTTTCCCACTCGGGGACTGTTGTTTTGAATGTAATCAGGCAGTGAACCACAAGGAGTTGACTGACATTCGTCACCATCTATAGAGTTGTTCCCTAAAGTTTGTGTATGTGTGTGCGGATTTTCTACCTAGTTCCTCAGCATTCTGACTTTGTCCACTACTTGCTGCTTCCACTCGGGAAGATCCCGTGTAAGGGTCCTTCGAATCTGTCCTAATTCAGAAACCACTGTGTCTCCTGACTTACCAGGAGCAGCTAAGATTTCATATGTTACGTCCTTGACAGTCTCCCTAAGCTCCTCCCTGAGCTTCTCTTCGATAAAAATATCTTTACCCTTCATCCATTCACCGTAGTGTTCCGACAATGCTTTCACGGTGCTCTTAACCTGTTCTTCAATATTGATTGAGTCTATCTGCCTCGACAGATCCTCTACTACACCTTCAATGTCAGATACCGCATTTCTAACTGAGTGTATTTTTTTGGTAGCCACCTGAATTTTTGTGTTTAATGTTCCAGATTCTTCAGCTGTTTCACTTTTCACCTGTTTCTGCATTTTCTGAATTTGATCACTGATCTTAGTTTGCACCTCACCCAAATGGATATTTAATTCAGCCGTAATTTCTTTATGCAGATCTGCTTTGAACTAGAACTACTTAAACCTAACTAACCTAAGGACATCACATACAACCATGCCCGAGGCAGTATTCGAACCTGCGTCCGTAGCGGTCGAGCTGTTCCAGACTATAGCGCCTAGAACCACTCAGCCACTCGGCCGGCACTGTTTTGATTGTGCCTAGTTGTGTCTTTACCGATTCGCTTACAGCATCTAATCAGGCGTTAACAGTCTCATTATGTGATTTTATAGTCTCATTTACTGTGTCAAACTGTTGTTTCAGCATTTTCATTAATGCACCGAAGTCATTTGTAGCGGCAGTGCGAAGAGTTTGGTCTTTAGGGCAGGGTGACCAAATTATTTTCAGTGAAAACCGGGACACATTCACCCGGGTGCCAATGGACACCACATTCCACATGTACCCAGGTTTCTTAATTTTAAATATTAATGTTTTGTTGATACAGTTTGTTAACCCGATTATTATAACTAATAAAAGGGTACAAAAGACTGATATAATCTAGATTATCTGTATAATTAATTACATTTAATAAACGTATACAGTAATAAAGAAATGTATTACGATTTTACCAAATTTTACAGCCATTCAACTTTTAATCAGTTAATATTAACATGAGCTTTAATATTACTGAGCACTTGTAGATGGAATTGACTGTCCTTGGAGAAAAGGGTATTTTTCACTGCCTCTAGCCTTCTTGATCATGTCTTTGTTCTTTGAGACACAGTGATAAAACTCAGCACAGTCCATTTTGTAGTTCTGCAGGATTGCTTCGAGAGACTCCACCTCCATTCTGTTTCTTTCATCAGTCCACTGGATATTCATGAACGAAAATATTCTTTCCACATTGGCACTATGGGCTGGGATTGCAAATAAATACCTTGCAGTTATTACCAACTCAGATCAACGCAAAAGACAGTCGCACCTTTTAAAAATAACTCACCCACTTCTCATGACATTCCAATGGCGTTTTTCTTTTTTTTCTCTTTTTCATCATTCCACTTGTGAAGACTTCCTTCAACAAAATTTGTCAGTATGCCAAACTGATAAAAAAAATGGAATCATCGATTTCAATCTCTTTACTCTTCAAATAAGAAACTGTCTCTTCAACACTTTCCATTTTGGCACTCTCTTCAGTAACATCCAAACACCGGCAATGAGGCTAAATATGAGGCGCTCCACTTGCTGAGATATTCTAGACAAGTGTCATAAAACTTGTTAACTTCTTCTCTAAAACTCCTTTCCGCTGCTTCTGATACTTCTGCTCTTTGAAGGGCATATTTAACATTAAAAAAATGGACTGCTGTTCTCTCCTCTTAGTAACAATTTCCAGAGTATTTTTCAAAACATCATTTACCTCTATTACACTTTTCGTGCTTCCCTCAATTTCCTTTATCCCATGCTGCAAAGTGCTAAGCTGACTGTGAATGAACCATAAGTAGGCTTCACTTAAAGGGTTACTGAAAAACTGAACCAATATTTTGGGGGCTTTGTCTTCATTTAGGAAAAAATCTATTACGGTTCAAACAGGTGGATTACTCTTTCAACTACTGGAAACAGTGATAACCAGCGAGTTTTCGAGTGATGCATTACATTCATATATTCAGTTCCCACATAATCACAAAACTCCTTAAGCCTCTCTGTTCTAACAGTATGTGAGTATACCTTCTGACGATAGTTTCAACATCACAGCTTAAACTGTCAGCAGATGTCTGCACACTATTGTGTAAAACGTGCACGGCACCCTATGCCTTCAAGGTTGCCTTTAATTTGGTAAATACGTTACATTTGCCTTGTCTTTTTAAACCACCAAAGTTTGTGTTGGTGTTGTCTCCACAAAATGCCATATATTTATTTTTCTCAAGATCAAACATTTCGATAGTATTCATACAAAATCTTGAAATTTCGTCAAATGTTTTCATTAGGTCGGGAACTCATCTTCAAAAGTTTGGTCTGAATTCCCTGATTAATATCGAAAAACTGAACAACAAACGGAAATATTTTAGTGGCCTTATGACTGCTGGTATCAGTGGATATCCCGTAGAAAGAAGACTTTCTGATGTATTCAAGGCTTTACACTCTGGGAGCAATAACTCCTTTCACTAAGGCTGACACTTTAGTTCTTGCTGAACTAAACTTTTTTGCAATGGAAGAATCACCAAACATAATGCTGGTAAGCTTATTAGTATAATCACTACATCTATAAGTTTGGTGATGTTTTACCGTGTGGTAGGCTAGTGTAAGCTCCACTGCTCGAACTTTCGTCGCTTCACATGACTGATGTCTCACAAAATAATTTTGTAGAGTTTTTTTGCAGCTCGGTGCACTGTGTCTGTTAATGTGTTTCTTTGACATAATGTGATCAACTATGTCGGAACGTCCACCATGACTTATAGTAATAAAACAGTTACATACGGAACACTCTGCTTCGTAATCAAAACGACATTTCTTAATGAAATTCCATTCCTTGGAATAACAGTCACTGAACTTGAAGGCACGTTTCGGCATTGCTTTTCACAGTACTGCAGCAATAATACCACTAATATGAGAAAAAACTATTGCAGTTTGTCTGACAAAACATCAACTACTACACTGTTCCGACAATGAGTGTGTAAATGGCGCAACAATCGGACGGTTTCATAGCTCTGTTACAGTAATACAACTTCTACTTCTTGGCCAAAGTACCGCTCAAAGTAAATTATTG
Organism: Schistocerca gregaria; assembly: GCF_023897955.1. Taxonomy (NCBI): domain Eukaryota; kingdom Metazoa; phylum Arthropoda; class Insecta; order Orthoptera; family Acrididae; genus Schistocerca; species Schistocerca gregaria. The sequence continues at coordinate 430,293,325 of NC_064922.1, forward strand.
CCCGAGTGTATCAATACTGATACTGTGATTTCTAGTGTGGGACAATGGAGGTTTTTGACAAACAAGCTAAAATAGGACGTTTGGTCACCCTACTTCAGGGTCACTTTACCCTGTTACAGACATGGTTAGTTCAATTTCCACACGGGAACCCACCGTTCGCGATTGTAAAGGGTATGGAATACTGTTAACGTCTTCACTCCCATCTCCTGTTGTCACCTGTCTCTGTTTACTATCTGCCATTTTCGTCAGTAAATCACATGCTACACAAGGCGTTCGTCGTTCGCCAGTGACCTGGTGAGTCCGCTAAGAGCACCGCACTCGAGTGAGCAACAAATGAAATTCTATCTGGCGAGAAGACAAAATGGAACCTAAACGTTTCAGACAAATGAATGAAGATGCTCTTCACTGCAAATTGCACACAGTATCCACCATGTTGAAAATGTAATACAGCTATTCTAACAATGGAAAAAATTTCTATTATCAGACTATGAAGAATTTTACTTTGAAAGATAAAATAAAGCAGATATTCTATAGCGGAAAGGAAATAGAAAGGATGTGGATCGACTTGGAAAAAGCAACGTCGCTACCGAAGCACTCCACTGCGTATGCAAAATTCTGACTTACTTTTTGATGGTTTGATTAACGCTATGTTGTCTCAGCAAATTCACGTCTCTTTTCTTTTCCTTCTTCTCGGTAATTAAACTGCGTTATCAACCAGCATATTTTCCGTCTTTCTCACAGAGAGATGATGTGTACATGAAACGACAGAACATTTATTAACACAAGCACATAGAAACTTTTCCAAGAATTTGAACTAATTTTTGGTCACGTCCCTGTTCGGGCGCCAAGTGTGATAAAACAAAATTAAAGTGATTTTGTTATTCAATGGAAAAGTTGGAAATTGTGATTTCGCTTACTGTTTTATCAATCACAATTGGCGTAAGAATCATGGATTGAGCGTTGTCATAAAATATTGCATTATGAAATGTGAATAGTCATTACTTGCAATTTCTCGTGGCTTGAAGCAGTCACAGCTAGCGTGCTACTGATTAAGATATTGCATTATCGTCTTTCTAATTACTTCATGATCGTAGATGCGATCATACCCGGTCGTGAAGTTATTCTTATGAGATTACAATTTCCTAAGGGACCAGAAAGTTTTTAAGGGCGCAAAAACTACTGTAACATCACACAAAAGGGAAATTCAATATTAAAGCTGATGCAAGAAGATGATAAAACAGTTTTCTTTTTGTCAATGTAACACGCACATTGGACTGCTGATCTTGGTGTCTGTAATCTTAGCAAAATGCATAATTAAAATGAAAGTAATATTGAGGAGATGATAGGAATGAGCACTGCTAAATGAGCCAATATTTCCAGAACAAATATTTATTATAACTAAAATGTGTATCGTACCTTAAGCTTAGTACTACAATGACGGTAGATTTATGTTCGTTTCATGTCCATTGAGCGCCTTTTTAAATAGATAGCCATTGTCCTCTTGAGTCGCTCGTGCGTCGTCACAATAAGTTATAACAGTTCTTCTTTTCACACTCCACTCCGACGGAACACGGTTTTTATTTATTTAGTAAAAAAAAAAATTAGATCAGACCGCCACAAATCTGAGTCCGCCTTACTTAAGAAAAACAGTACAAGTGTTTAGTACTCGAGGCTTCATTTGTTCTCCATTGAACAAAATAGTGAAGGATCGCATATCTATCTATTCTTCTGTTTATGTTGCCGCCCAAAGACGACGAATTACTTTATTTAGGAAATTCCACCATCGCTATGCGACGCCTTATCATACACTAATCATTATTTATAAACACGTATTTGCCTTCTGGCTGAAAGTATTAACTAATTACTGTTTTAATGAAGCCAAAAATAGCGAATATAACAAGATCCCGTAAGAAATCAAAATGCAGAGTCAAAATTAAACTTTCACTAAGCAAAATTGAAAGTACACAGAGCCAATTACAGTTGAATAATAAACGTAAAAACATAAAGATGCAAGGTAGTTGAGATTAAAGGGAAAGTGTAAAAAATGTGCATAGATGTAAGCACTTTTATTTACCAAAGTACAGCAGTTATTTGAAACTAAAAGTTAAGAAGAAATTGTCCCAATAAAATATGTGAAGCTGATTCAGCATCAAGTAAGCAAATTGCAGCATATGTGTGGCTCATGTCATGTGACATGATTTTTTTTTTCTTTAAAATACAGAATTACAGGATGGCCACTATACATCCGCGGCTGTTAATGATTTTCATGTAATTATTAGATATATCATACATACATTAGAATTATGGAAGTGATGAAAGAAGTCAGAGCTGTGGCAAATTATTGAAAGCGTATTTTCTGAAGGCTATGCAAGTAAGTTCATGCTTTGCATTAATTAGGACAATGATGTAAAGATGAAGGGAATGAACCCTCATCCTATTACAACAAAATGGAAGATTAGCACAAAATGAAACAATTACACTGAAAAAGTGTAAAATGAAGTAGGCATTTCAGCAGCTTGAAATTGTTTGAAATACCAAGGCATGATTATGGGGATGCTGATTTAGAGTAAGGCAAACCCTATTAATTATAATTACTAGAGAGATGATTTTCAGTAAAGACTTCATTGTAGTGGCACAAAACATTTACAAAACCTGTTAATTTAAAAATCTTACAGCCACTCCCAACAGGAGTGCAGCTATCAGTGAAGGAAAAGAGATCAGGAGCATGTTAGGGAACATGATTATTTGTACTTTTCTGGCCTGGCAGAGATGAGATGTGTAAGACAGTGGCACACCATGAATACGTGGCCAGGTGCTGTCAAAAGTTGTTTGAAAGTGCTTCAACAAAAGACCATGTGTTGGTAAGGTAAGGGCAGCGAGTAGGGATGGCACTTACACTACGTCACTAATGCAAGATGGAGGCCGAGGAATAGCAAGGACAAGGGTAAAACTTCTTGTAAAGGGGAAGCTTGGTCTTGGATGGAGGGTATGTGTAAGGAAAAAGGGGTGCACATGGCTGCCATTATATAAAGAAGACCAGTACCAAGGCTGTGTTGGACAAGAGGTGGCAAAGGGGGGGGGGGGGGGGGGCGGGCTGCTGGCTTGGCAGAAATGAGGGGCATGAGGTAAGTGGGCAGTATGTGAGACTGCTGTGTCAGTGGGGGTACCGGCTGCTGTTAGAAGAGGTGCATACATCAGGTCTCCAAGCTGCACTGCATGTGGGATTCCACCTCAACACATTAGGTGCACCCACTAGTGCCATCACCACAAAATGCAGCTATTGCCACGACTAAGATTAAGAAAATTGTAATTTGAGTGAGGAAGACTCAATGTCTCACTTTTTAATCATTTAGTCCATTTTGAGGTACTAGATTAAGATCATGGAGGATCAGCAGAACTCACAATTGGTGTGGCGGTGTAGGGGGCTCGGATGACCATGCTATGAGTTCATCATTTCAGACTGTATGATCACAGTGCAATTGGCTAATTGCAATCCAGCATCACAGGTAATGTGAATGACTAAATCTGATATGTGCACTCATAAGAGGGAGAGAATATTGTGGTTTTTTTCCATTTGTAATTGCAAAATTTCTCAATAGACCACACCCCCGTCAATAGGATGGTAAAATTGGAGTTTATTACCTCTTTGTATTTGTCTTGCGATTGCTCAAGAGTTTTTCTGCTGCATTCTCTTTCACATGGGTTTAAGTTTCTACATTATTCCCTTAACTATTCGTGAATCAGTACCTGCCAGTAATTTTTCTAATTCAAAAGGGTAGCTCATTTTTCATCTCTACACAGCCTCTTAGGGAGTTTACCCAGTTGACTCATGAACTGTACTTTTATAGACGAATTTAATGTAAGGTAAATACTTGACCCAGCTGTTTTGGGTTATGCTAATATAATAAGAAAGCTATTAGTTACGGTTTTGTGTTCGTGCTCCAACCTTCCACTCACATTAGTGTGAAAAGGTGTTGTCCTCCATATCTTAAGTCTCAGAAGTTTACAAATATATATAATCAATATCTGAGTGCTGTAGAGAGAGAGCAAAGGGAAATGAGATGGGGAGTGGAGTTGCGGATAGAATATTGGGTACGAGTTTGACTCTGTCATCTGGAAGTGACTGAGATCAACAAAGAGGATGCATCGAGCCCAACAGTATGGTACTCCTGGACACTGACACACATAACAAGGAGATCAGTGGACTTGGCAACCATTGGTGAGGTGGACAGCGTGGAGACAGAAGTTCTATCCCTTAGTTGCTGCTCAACTATTGTATATCACCGTGCGTAGATTGGCAAGGCATCCATAAGGACAGAGGAACACACAGCTGATGTTCACCTACATGCTAAGACAGACAGTATGTGAATGTTGGAAATTGGCAGGTTTAATAACCAGAGAAGTGACAGTTATGCCATATGATTGCACTAACATATGTGATTAGAGTGTATAACAGTTAATTCAATAGAGGTAGAATGTGACTGTCAGGGCTGACAGTTGGTAGTTTGATAAACTACGTTCAAGCTTGCTATCTTGTTCATGTAAAGTCAGAGAGAAAGAGTAAAACTGCCTGAAGTTTTGAGAAATAAACCAATCAGAGGGATGGTTAGTGCTTAAGAAGTAAATTTCTTTTAATTACCAGGTATAAATTGAATGTTCAATGTATGGTTTTTAAATGGGTGTATATGCTTGCTAATGACAAGAAAAGGTTTATAAATTTTCTACCTTATTGTGAAACAAGTGTGTTCAGAGTGCAGTTGTTCAAATCTCAGCATAAGGAGTTTTTATTTTCATTAACTTTCATTAACTTGCATTCTACATAAAATTTAAAAGAGAATTTACTTGTTTAGTCAATATTACACTTGTTCAGCAATGCTTGATTCTTGTTTGGGCTACTGACATCAAATAAATGTTTTTAAAAGTTTTCTTGGTGTTCAGTAAACCTCCAGAATGTTCCACTTCCCTAAAGCTGTGTGCTGTTATAGTTTACATTTTATGTGATCTATGCAGAAATGATGCAGGCATGGATATGATTTTTAGTGTCACATTGTCAACCTTTCCACAAATGCCTCATTGTCACACAGACATTTGTTGCTGTGGTCTACTGAGATACCGCACAAGAAGAGTTTGTTACTGTTGGTACCAGAAGTACCTAGGATGTCCATCTACAACAGGAACATGGCTGGGTGGAAAGCAATCATGCTGGCCATGAGAATCATGCCCCATGGAATGGCAATACTACCAAGAAGAGAGACGAGTGCTTAAGTAATGGGGTACAAGCAAAAGTTCTCAGTTGGATGTTGTAAATCAGTATGAGTCTTTCTAGGGAGTTCCTGCAGAACTTTCATCATGCCTTCAAGTCACTGAGTGTGAGAGAAACAGTGCCTGATAGATAGACAGCAGTTGGTCTTCAGTAGAAACAGAACAGTAAATAAAATTGTCATGTATGGACAGAGATCACCTGCCTAGAGATTTAACTGAATACTGTTAGTTGAAATTCTTCCAATAGTACATCCAAAAAGAAGATTAGTTTTTTCCATCTTTAGTTCAGAGAACATTATTTAGTTTGTGTTCTTGGAACTGTAGTCAACACAGGACAGAAGGCTAAATTTGCTTTCTACAATTGCTGTAACCAGTGTTACCAAAGCTGAGTAATACTTTCATTATGTGTTAACTGCTCTAGAACCCATGAATCTTTCCTACTGGGACTCCTGTATTAGTCTGTTTCACTGGAAGTGAGATTCTCATCAAAGTGGATGTGCCCCAGTCCACATCAGTTGCCTGCTTTCTCCTTTGACAAGACTGAATACTGTGATTACACTGTTCTGTAATATCTGCTGCTGAAGAACTTTTAGTATTGTGAATTGGTTTCCTTGAAGAGCTTTATGTTCTAAAATATTGCCTTTTGACACAAATTCCAGTAGAAAAGGAAGTTGCTGGCATTCTTCATCCTGTTCCTGTGTCTTCTATAGTTCAACTGTACATACTTCGTCCATTTGTAATATGTTAGCTCTTCCACTCAGTGCATTGGCATTTTGGTGAAGTCTGCCTGGTTTATGACAAACCTCATAATCATACTCTTTGCAGCTTTAGGGTCTATCAACTCAATCAAATACTCTGAGCTTTCATATGTAGGTGCCATAGAAGTGCAGCATGGCCAGTGACTATTGTAAAACGTGTGCCATAAAAGTAGCACTTGAAGTAATTTGCACCAAATGCCACAGCTAGCAGCTGTAATTAATTTCTGCACTGTTAAGCTGACAACTAATTGGTATCTTGATTCCATTTTGTTCCTTAATTATAAGGCAGCCATTAGTGCAATGGTTAGTATCAAATGATATGATAGGATAAGGTGTAGATTAATTGACAGGGGGGAATTTGTGAGATTGTCTTCAGTTTGCTGCTTCACTGTATAATAGTCAGTAGTCAAACAGAAAGATATCAACTGGAATGTTACTGCTGTTATTCGCTGTTGGAGAGTACTTAACTGGGTACCATTTCTGTTAATGTGATCTGTCAGTCGTATGTTCCTACCTTTACCTTTAAATCTTCTCTTTCTGCACTCGTGTTGCTACTTGGAATTGTGGTCTTGCTATGCAGTGCCACTTTTTCACTGTCTGTAGAAAAGTGCTGTGATAATTGACGATTATGTTTGCTACCCACTGGCTACGAAATCTTATATAACCACTTCTTTTCAGAACCTTCTGTATGTTACAGTCACCACAACACTTTTACCACATCAATTAAACATTCACATTTAAGCTCTTAATAACAAAACTTGTCGATGGGTAGACTGTTAGTACCCCAAAGTCAAGAAGTTAGTAATTCGTTAAGTAATTCCATTCAATCATTTTTCTTTTTCAGAGCCATAGCCATTGTTGTCATGACCTCTTGTTCGTTGGTGTCTATGGCACCCCCAAGTCATGACGTCAAAGTGAAAATGACTCTTTCCTCACCAGTAAAACACTTAGTCTCCATTGCATCTTGCAGCTGTACTGTGCTTGCATTTGTGTTTTGTATCTGCTTATAAATAAGAAATGCGGGCACAGTAGGTGGTCTTTCCTCTTCCATTGCTATCATAAATTAAGATTTCTGCATGACCATCTTTCATCGACACGTTAGAAAGGAAGGTAGACGTATAGCTACCTTGAATAGCAACATGTACCACCATATGCCACAGAATGGTGGTCAGCATTTTCTGAGGAATTTAAATCACGGGAGGACTTCAATTGCAATTTTTTGCAACTTGTTCTAAATTCTATAAATAGAAAGGAATTAAATTGTGGAATGTTTTTAGACTTATCAAAGGCCTTTGATGTCATCAACCATAAGTTACTGCTTAGGAAGTTATATGCCTATGGGATACGTGGAGTTGCCCACAAATGGTTTGAATCATATCTGTTGGACAGGTATCAGAAGGTGGAGATAAGCCATGCAGATAGGACACATTCATCAAGATTCGAGAGAGTTTTGTATGGAGTACCCCAGGGATCTGTATTAGGGCCATTACTGTTTTTAATATTTATCAATGACCTACTAAGTCAACTATCTGAAGCAGAGGTAGTACTGTTTGCTGATGATACAAGTTTGTTTGTTAAAGCAAATATTGAAGCTGACTTATAGGAAAAAGTCACATTAGCAACAGACGAAGCAGACAGATGGTTTAATGAAAACAGACTCATTGTGAATGCCAAAAAAACAATGTGGATCAACTTAAGACATATTACAAATAAAATAAAAACTAACCTTACAGTAGAACTGGGTAAGTGTAAGATTGAACAAGCATCATACACTAAATTCTTGGGAATATGGTTTGATGAACACTTAAGATGGGAAAATAAGGTAATATCATTGAACAAAAAATTAAGTCAAATGCGTTATATACTTAGAATGCTTAAAAGCACTTGTAATATTAAAACAGCGTTATGTGTTTATTTCTCATTCATGCACAGTTTATTAAGATACGGTGTACAGTATTGGGGGAACAACAATCTAACAAAACATTCATTCAGACTACAAAAGAAGGCAGTCAGAATAACAAAAGGTATAGGACATAGAGACTACAGCAGGCATGCTTTCAAAGAATTAAAAATCATGACACTACCATCCTTATACATATATGAAAGCATATGTTTCTAAAAAGAGCACGAGGAATTTTCTAAATTAAACAGAGAATTTCACAATTATGAAATGAGGAATAGGAATGATTTCCACAGAGAAATTCATAAAACAGCTATGTATCGCAAAAGTGTACTATACCAACCTAAATACCTCTACAGTGCTTTCCCCAAAGAACTAAAAATAATACCAAAACTTCACATATTTAAAAGAGAATTTAAAAAACATGTTGTTGAGGTATAGTTTTTACAGTATTGAAGAGTTTATGAATCATTGACAATAAAAGCTCAGTTAATATTTCCCTGACATAATAAATATGTGTAATTGCTCACATTTAAATACTTGCTGTTTCTATGAAAGTGCGAAACAGTGTTAATGTAAGAAAGGAAATAATATTTGATGTGGGAATCACTAGCTTTTTTTTTGTATGTTGCTATCCTACATTCATATTATTATGTTAATGTTCTTATAGTTCTATTAAAATTGTAATGTCTAAGTGACAAGTAAATTCAATTATAAATTTTAATGTACATGTATTTTAAATTGTAATGTTTATTAACAAGTCCTATGTCATTTTGATGATGTACTACAAGCCCGCTAATAAATTGAATTGAATTAAACTTACAGAAAAAATTTAAGAGAAAATATTGGTGAGCAAGTATGCAAGAGAAATAAATTAGACCCAAAGTACTACAATAGCTCATGAGGAACATATAAGAAGTATATTAAATGGCATTTAACCAGATCAAAATATTTAGACAACCCACTACGTGAGAAGCATTCAGTACAGTTTCCTGAGGGGTGATTACCATATACTAAAGGAGATATTATATAGTGGATGGATTTATGTGGCTGATTTGTTAACATTCATTGAAAGGTTAGATACATTAAATAAAGTAAGAGGAGATTATAGTCAGGGAGAAAATTTGAGTACTGGAGTTAAATATCTAGAGAGTAATGTAGATGATCACTCTACATCAAAGAGCAAAAGAAAGTAATTCTTGTTATGTAGATAGGAGGCAGAATGTTTGGAAAAATAAATATTCCTGTAGTAGTGATGGAAAACATCCAACAACCTGGGACATTGGCAGGATCCAGGTTATAACAGACCAATTACAGCCCCACATATTGGACAATGCTTTACTCAAACAATACCTACAAGGGAGAGACTTCACAAAAGGATAAAATAAAGGAGGAACGAACAAAACCGTTAATAAGAAGAAATGTGTGGGGAAAGAGTGTAAATATACACAAATAAACAGAAGCGAAATTTCGTTATGATCACAGGAATGACTGGAAAGAATTAGAAATAGAAATACATGTCCTATTCTACCAGTTACTGGGGTGTACACTATAGGAATCATTGCCAATAAAGGAAAACAAATTAGACAAGAGAGATAATTACCTACAGAACTAAGTCATTTTAAGTTTACCCAGACTTCATTAGTGGTACCTAACATTACCTATATTATTAGGTGTTGTCTGGTTAGTAAAGTACAAGTTAAAAATCGCCAATAAATTATTATATTGGAATCACAGTTGTCAGAATTATGTTACATCACTTAAGGCAAATCTCGTAGAACATAATGTTGACTTATCATTAAATATGATGCAGTTAGCTGCTACAGCTCAAATAGAAAGTAATGAAGAATCAATATAAGACATTAATGTGTTGAAGGAACAAATAATCACGTCTGTTAACAGAGGAGAAACAAAATGATTTATACTTTATTTTATTTAAGTATGGGAGTGTGTTGTCTGATAAGCCAGGGTTTATCGGAGACTACATTTTTGGGTTTAAGATAAGAGATTAAGAAGCAATCTTTTGTAAGCCGTACACAGTTACACAAAGTTTAATATCAGGCTTGAATGAATAAACAAATAAGATGGTAGAAAATAAGGTAATAGAAAGTAGTCTAAGCATGAACAAGAACTTTTTACTAGAAGTGAAAAAAGCCACAGGTAGTGTGAGCTTAGTTTTAGATGCTCATATATTGGACAAATATATAGAAACAGAAAGGGGCAGAACAATACTTATTGATGATTTGCTAGCTAAGTTTGAGCAAGGAATATACTTGAGCTCGATGGATCTAATGGCTGGGTATCATAAGGTTAAATTACATAATGACTCAAGAAACTATACTGCTTTTCTCTTTGAGTTGGTAAATCTTAACTGTTTAAAGTATTATCTTTTTACTGAAACATATTGGTGTTGGTGTTCATACGAGCCCTAGATAAAGGAATTAGTGGAGGAATTAATTATATATGTAGATGATTATTTACTACTATCCCAGACTTGAGAAGAACACTGTATATTATTAAGTTAACGTCAGATAAATTTTATGGAATGGCATCAGAATGCATCTTTCAAAATCACACTTCAGAAGAGAACAACTAAAATTCTAGGCACCTGGCAGGAACAAAAGAAATTAGACCAGATTCAGAAAGAATAAGAGCCATCGAAGAGTGCCTGAACCTAAAAATGTCCAACAGTTATGATCTTTTTTTTTTTTTTTGTTTATCTGGGTTTTGTAGCTGTTAAACAAATGTGAATCAAAGAATGATCCAGTGGTGTTATCCTTGTTAAAACAAAGAACAAAGTGGATATAGGATGAAGGAGCATCAGAAGCATTTAATAATATTAAATTAGTTTTAGTCACCATCTTAAAACAACTAGTAGTGAATGAAGTTTTTAAGTTATCAGCTGATGCTTCTGAGTGTGGTATCACTTGTGAATTGTTTCAAGGTTTAGTGGAATCTAACATTAGAAGGTCACAGGACACTAGCTTTCATTGGTAGGAGTATCAGTAAAGAAGAATTGAGCTACTCAGTGATGGAGAAGGAATTGTTGTCAATTGTATTTAGCATACAAAAGTTTCAGATGCTCATTTGGGGATCTAAGGTCGTAGTATATATGGACCGCCAAGCCTTGTCCTCTCTTAATGGGAAGCTGTTAGTACCTATTTGATTAATGTGTTGAGACTTATTGCAACAAGAACTTCAAAAAGAAATAAATTACATAAAAGACCCAGAGAATATAGTACCAGATGCATTTTCACAATTACCATTAGGCATGAATGACATTATACATACTAATGGACCACAAGTTATCTTTTTGATTAATTTTCTGGATATAAGCTACACTAGTGATGAAATGAGGAGAGTAGCATTGTGAATAAAACAAGGTGTAAAAACTGGTGAATATTTTGGTAATAAATAAGAAAGATTTGAACAGAATGACTTAGGAATAAAGAGACGTGTCACTGAAAGGCAGAAGCATTGTGTCATTGACAGATACACACACCTCACAAATATTGGGTGGGGAAAATGGGAAAGGGATGTGCTGTAAGGATAGCTCCCATATGTGCAGATGGGAGCTATCCTTACAGCACACCCTTTACTTCCATAATCTCCCTAGTCAAAACCTAGGGTAACTCGCTGTGAGGACAGGTTGTGAGTTGTGCTTGGGTAGCTCAGTTGGTAGCACTTACCTATGAAAGGCAAAGGTCCCGAGTTCAAGTCTCAGTCTGGCAAAGTTATAATCTGCCAGGAAGTTTCATATCAGCACACACTCCACTGCACAGTGAAAATTTCTTTCTGGAACACTAATGTTGCATACACTATGTGTCCTATAATTCCAGAGGCAGTACATGATTTAACAGCTGCAGATTTTTTTGGTCAGTTAGTGAAAAAAGAGGAGGAGTGACACAAATTTTTGTCATCATATAATGTTGATCCAAATACATAGTTATATTCAATTATACAGGCTGTGACAGCCACTGCATTAAATTGCTTATAGGAATATTTTGTAAATGTACGAAAACCATGGGCAATGTTAAGAGATAGTGGGCCACAGTTAAGTAGCAATAATTTCAAAGAATTCTTAGCGTGGAAAGAGTTAGACACATTTGTATATCAAAGTACCATTCAAAATCAAATCCACGTGAGTGAGTTGTGAAAGATACTCGACGTTTATGTAAGAAATACTGTTCTGATAGACATACAACTTGGGCTAAAATGATCCTGAAGTTCAATGTAATCTTGAATGAGCTGCCACATATATCTACAGGACTATTCCCTGTAGGTGTAATGAATAAGAATTTTATTGGTGAGCCATTATTAAAACTATTTAAATGGTTTACTTTAAGAAAGATGGACTCAAATGAACTACATAATATAACAGGTGATTTGTCTATACAACGGGCAGAGTTACAATTAAGGAAATACAATGAGGAAGCTCATACGTCCTCATTCCAGATATGTATGACAAGTTTTCTCCTGTGCATAGTGGACCTTTCATGATAGTGGGATTGACACATCCTAAAGCAGAGGTTTTGGTAAACCCAAGAACAGGGAAAGAAAAAGAACTTTACAATGTTGATACATTAGAGAAATTCATAACCTGAGGAAAAACCAATCCTTTTCAGAGGAACTCAATTCCCCAAGGCAGCTACTATACAGTATCAAGGGCAGTAGTAGCAATAAACAAATAATGAATGTATAATTCCTCCACAAAGCAAAGTAATAAATCCTATAAATCATTATGTACAAAATACAAATTATGTACATGGAATATATTGTGTAATGATTTGCATACATACATATGCTTCATGTGATAGTATGTGACTAACAGTGACATTAAGATGCCCAACTACAAATGAGTGGCAACTGACATGTCACTACTGCATATCTACACACTATTAGTAGGAGTGTGTTAAGTTTCTGGGGCCTGTAAAAGTGATACGGTGACAAGTTCATTCTGTAGTGTCATGGTGAAGTACTCATCAAGTAGGGGACCTTGGGGTGGAGGATGGGAAGGGAGTCAGTCTTTGGGGTCTAACATCTTTCTGTCTTCAATCTTACAATGCCTATTCTTTTCCCTTCCCTTTCTTTCTTCCCTGATAGGAGTACCAACACCATTCTCCCTGTTCCCATATGCAAACATTACTATCACTGTAACCCTTCCTCTATCTGCAGCAAATATAGGTAATTACAAGCTGTATTCACAGGAGTAAGTTAGAGATGTAAGGTATCATACACATAACACAGGGAAAGAGAGTTAGAATTAATTCAATCATACTTAAAGGCAAATGTTAGGAAGTCACAGGATCTGGTTTAAGAGGGAGAGCAGTATGCTAGAATCTGGCGAAGGATATTATGACATCGTAACATGTAAACACAGGAGGTATGGTACATAGGACAGAGGTATGAGGCACCTCTTGTTGCTTGGCTAATAATAAGAATGTGCTAATATTGCATGCAAGGTAGGAATATTGCAGTGATCATTTCAAGTGTAGAGGGGAGGAAAACAAAACTGGTGTGTCATCTGATGTTTTCCTGGCGTCCAGAAATCTTGAAAACTTCTAGAGTATTCAGCTGGGTAGCGTCGTCCAAAAGGCACGATATTTCGGCAAGCCGACTTCTTGCCATCTTCAGGCGCTTTTGGTGTCTGATTGATGGATACCGACTTCATATAATCTCCACTCCTATCTCGTAGCCCCCGTCTGGCTGCTTCCGAGCGGTCTGCGGCCGATGGTGGGGGAAGGGCGGTGCCCCGCGACAGATCATGGGCCGCAGTCCTTCCACGGCTGCGGCCGCTTGTGGAACTCCTTACTGTCATGGTGACAATGTTTCTTCTTCTTCTTCTTCTTCTTCTTCAGGTGTCCTGACGGGAGCGAATTTCCGTGCAGACTGTCGTTGTGTTTTAATCATACTCAAAGCTGGATCCCATGTTTTGCTTAACTGGAAACCGCTGTCTTTATTTATTAGTTTGTCATGCATCCAGAGAGAGGTGCAGATTATATAAAGTCGGCATCCATCATTAACCAATAAGACACCAAGAACGATTGTAGATGACAAGAAGTCGGCTTGCCGAAATATCGCGCCTTTTGGACGAAGCTACCTGGCTCCATACCATAGAAATATTCAAAACTGGTGTGTTTTATAGCTCGGTAAGGTCACTGTGCTCAGGAGAAAGCAAAGGTCAGAAACTGCACATACGATTACACAAATTAGATGAAATGTATCCAGATATATAGGGAGTTAGCACATAAAGGGGCACACCATAAACGGATAGTCTAATTCATGGTTGGGTGAATCCAGAGAAGGAATGACCATAACTAGTTTTATAGTGAATAAATGTTGAAGGGACAATTGCATCACACATATAACAAAGTATGTCTCCAATATCTGTCCAGAGGATTAGATGAGAGTCAATCAGTTATGAAAGAATTATAGTGGTTAATAAAAAAAAAGAAGAGAAGAAAGGAAAAAGGTGAAAATGTGGGAAGATTTGGCGAATAAAAAGGGGCTTTAACATCGTTAATGACCGTGAAAAGGGGAAAGAATGAAATGCAAATCGAACTTCGTATTACAGAAAAGCTATTGTTGGGATGGTCCTTGTGGCGTTTCTGAGCAAAAGTCAAACCAACTTCCACTACAAAAATTATTTTAAAGAGAACAGAGAATAACAAAATGTGATTAACAGGGGGAAATGGCGTAGATAAGAGTTCATTCATTACCAAGTTAACATGTCTCCTCTCGTGCGGCGTTCAGGTCTTGTTCTCCAACAATCTCCTGCTTCATTTCTGCATGAAAAAGTCGTAGCTGCTCCAAAATCATGCTGTAAATTTCATCGTCCAGGAATTACTAATGTCTACGAATTAAAACCATCCTGATATTGAATGCAATGTATTTTACGGCTGCTTCCATCCTCCAAATTTCATACAAGCTTCCACAATACTATATGTCTGCACATCAGAAAGTTTTTACACCTTACTCAGACCAAGACTAACGAATAAGTCTTTGTCTGAATCGTACCAAGACTAGCGAATATGTGAAGTTAAGCTTCCGCTCTCAAGAGACAAGGGTGGGGTGGAAAACAAAAAGAGTTACAATTTTTGTACCTTCAATTTCTTATAAATATTTTATCTGCCGTCGAACGCTCATACAGCTGCGACGGTATAATTTATATCTGAGGGAACGAGTGTAGCGCGGCAAAATTCAAAGTCCCGCTACATCGCCCCCTCGACTGTCACGCTAACATTTAGCGTGGCAGGCTAGCAAACAATGTAATAGATATACCTAAATGTCAATATATACATATTTTCATAGGAAAGGCCACGTGCATTCATTGGGGATAATCTTTGTCAGTACTTACTTTCTAAACTTATACACTAAATACAATTGGTACAGATTTGATCCTTTTTACAAAATTAATATACATATGTTTTCATAAAGTTTCTTTGAGCAAGCTGCTCGCCGGCTCAGCTAATGCATCTCTGGCAGCACGTAGTCTCTGCGCATGTGCAATAGCATCGATCTACTCTCGTGTGCGGCAGTTTCAAAATCGCTGTGTTATAAGAGTCTTGCACAGTAGTCATTTTCACATAGTGTTCATTACAAGTTATTATCCCAGCATAAATGGCATGTTAAGTCCGGTGACACCATAAGACGTAGCGTGTGCGTGATCTGAGGCAATGTCAATGTCTTCTGTTACAACACAACACTCCAGGCCCTTGTGCGTTTTCATGACTATTGTTCCTGGGGCATATGTGGTCGATGTAATTTTAATCTCCACATCGCCTACGACAGGTGCTGAGTTTGTTGTGTCCAAAGCATCTGAAGGCCGGCCAGGAACAACGGCGTCGAAGTTTGTAAAGGTAGGTGTTTCATCACGTTGTTTATACTCGCCAACAAAAGTTCATTTGCAGTGTGAAAATCCTCATTATTGTCGAAGTAAATTGCAGTTGATATCGGTTTACACACAGTTATGTGGTTTATGCACCATAAGTTTCCCAAATAACACAAAATTCGTCGTTTATAACGTTCACAGTTTGCAACACTTTTTGCTATATTTACGTTTTAACAAAGGTCACTTTGTCGAAGCATTTTTACATCGTTAATTATGAAAGCTTACATTTCGTGGTCACATTTCAAAATATGTTGACAGTATGCCAAGTTTTACACATATACAAATACATATAAATTTACAAGAATATGCATGTGCAATATTAACACTAAAAATTATACTTAAGTCCCACTGGCTTTCTTTTATTGAGGTTTATGGTCATTTTAAGTTTCTTTATTCAGGTTTGGGCGTGCCAAGGGATATCAGACTCAATATTTAAAGCACGGGCTTTCCTTCATTTATTATTCATTTCTTTCTTTTGATTCCATATCTGGCTAGTGGTTGCCCAGGGTTGTAATACCATCAATAATCCTTTTCCAAAATACTTAATTTTCTTCATGTCTTTTTATTCATACCTGAAAGTTTACTGTCACACAACATACTATTACATTCCATAAACAAACAATACCCAGCTGCAGGAGGTGGTAGGATAATGGAGAAAGAAAGAAAGATAGAATGGAAGAAACTATTCACTTCCTATGAACTACCAAATCCTACAGCTATTACATAAAAAGAGAACATAATACATTATAAGTCTTGCATCACCTTCAAGGGGTGAGAGAGGAGGTGCTTACAATTTACCAAATCATTGGTAAATGTAAGTGTTCTTACGTAAGTCTGTGTAGTGTAACATCATGATTGATTCCCATTTTGTGTTCTGACTGTTCATATGACTAAGTGTATTACACCTTAACAAATCCTTGCATGAGTAAATCACATATCTGCTCAGTACTTGCTCGATATCTCCACTTCTTACGGATACCATCTATACAAATTGAAACTATATCTCACAGAGATTCTCTCTCTCATAAAGTTTATTATATAAAGTACCAAATATCCTCTCACGAGTTCCACCATGAGCTTCCTTCTACTTTAGTGAAGGTGGAGGTGTTGTACGAGTCGCAAAACGGCTTTAATAACTCTCCTATCTTTTGCTTCCTCAGAGTTTTCTGTCGTGTGTAAGTATAATAAAGGCTGACATGCTACTAAATTTCACTTTCGTAATTTTTTTCATACAAATGTACTCACGTGAGGACTGTATAAAAACTACATTTCAATGTAAGTTCCTTATAGTATCATTCTCCTGTCTGTACGTGAACTATAAATGTTTTCTTCCAAACAGTGGCTTAACAAAACTCAACGAAAGGTTACTAAGTTACACTTCTGAAATAAATTAAAGCTAATGTGTTTCCAAGTTACATTCTTATTACACTTCTTTCAACAGTTGTAATCATCATTATGTTCACTCTGCCTTTCTTGCATTCGTTCATTTTCAAGGGCACTGAAAAGAGATTCACATTTAACGTCTTGTACTCATGTGTTCTAACTCATCACAAATGTTTTCTTTCAAACTGAAATTCTTATGTAATCTTAAAGATGTAGACTATTTACTCACTTCTCTATGTAGCACGATATTCTCACAAAACTCCAGTGATATCTTCCTCAAATAATCTCTTGTCTCCATCAACTACTTCACAGTAACTCACCTTCTTATATTAACTTAAATATTAACTCATGCATACTGATCATTCATTCTTACATCCTCATTCATTCTGCTACGTACCTATGTCATTACTGATCTCAATAGCTATTGTCTCCTCTCGTTAGAGTGCCTTGAAATAACTAACTAGTTGTTGATTCACATTATAATTTACAGTTAACAAATGTAACCTGTGTAGATCCCATTTCCATATGAATATATTTTCTCATTCAGTAGGTTTACTTACCTGGGTTTGCATTCTCTTCATAATTATGTGTACAAGTGTAACTGCAGTGTATAATTTCCATAGATTAACATTTGTGTTCTTAGGCTGTATAACTTAATGTTCGTGTATTCAATACAAATATTTACAGTTTCGTTTTCACAGCGACTTGCTCATGTTCAAATTAGTTGTCATTATATTATATTGTTTTAGTGCACAAAGGGCTTCAGATGTCTTGGCTTGTGAGATAACGGGTATTCTAGGGAGTAACAACCTGAGTGAGGTTTGCTTGCTATTCTGAAAGGACCTGGATATAATAGTTGCCATTTTCTGTTCAGTTGTTTTAATTTTGTAGAATGGGATGTGAACGCAAAAGAACAAGATCATCAACCTGATAGGTCTGTGTATTTGTAAAATGTTTGTCATACTTCTCTTTCCAGATCTTGGCTTTATTGCACAACTTAGTGTATGCCTGCCTTACTTTCTCTTTCAAAGGTATATGTGTTGTGGATGCAGTTAGCTTTGGAATGGGCATAGCCCACTTGTTGTTTAATAATAATTCATGTGGTGGGTATCCTGTTGAGGCATTAGGCAAATTGTTTACTATCTGCTCAAAGGGTGCTAAAAATTCGATCCACTGCGTGTTTTTGTGAGGTGAATGTATTCTCATGAATTGGCCAAACTCTCTAAAAATCCTTGCTACTGGGTTCCCTTCCGCGTGAAATGCTGATGTAAGAATATGTTTGATGTCATGTGTGACAACAAAATATTTCCATTTTCTTCCCGTAAAATAGGGTGCGTTATCCGTGATAGTGCTGTGGGTTTTGCCAAACCTTGAAAAGTAGCTGTTAGTCAAACGTCTAGCAATAGCAGATGTGTTGACAGTGTGGATAGCTTTCAATTTGAAGTATTTTGAGAAGACATCAAGTACAGCAACGATGTATTTCACACCTCCATGAGCTCTGGGATAAGGTCCGGCGATATCTAACGATGCTACACTCCTGGAAATTGAAATAAGAACACCGTGAATTCATTGTCCCACGAAGGGGAAACTTCATTGACACATTCCTGGGGTCAGATACATCACATGATCACACTGACAGAACCACAGGCACATAGACACAGGCAACAGAGCATGCACAATGTCGGCACTAGTACAGTGTATATCCACCTTTCGCAGCAATGCAGGCTGCTATTCTCCCATGGAGACGATCGTAGAGATGCTGGATGTAGTCCTGTGGAACGGCTTGCCGTGCCATTTCCACCTGGCGCCTCAGTTGGACCAGCGTTCGTGCTGGACGTGCAGACCGCGTGAGACGACGCTTCATCCAGTCCCAAACATGCTCAATGGGGGACAGATCCGGAGATCTTGCTGGCCAGGGTAGTTGACTTACACCTTCTAGAGCACGTTGGGTGGCACGGGATACATGCGGACGTGCATTGTCCTGTTGGAACATCAAGTTCCCTTGCCGGTCTAGGAATGGTAGAACGATGGGTCTCGGTCGTATGCAGTCCTGATTGTGGCGCTCACCTGCACGGCGCCAAACACGCATACGACCATCATCTCCATTCGTCCCTCCATTCACGCCTGTCGCGACACCACTGGAGGCGGGCTGCGATGTTGGGGCGTGAGCGGAAGACGGCCTAACGGTGTGCGGGACCGTAGCCCAGCTTCATGGAGACGGTTGCGAATGGTCCTCGCCGATACCCCAGGAGCAACAGTGTCCCTAATTTGCTGGGAAGTGGCGGTGCGGTCCCCTACGGCACTGCGTAGGATCCTACGGTCTTGGCGTGCATCCGTGCGTCGCTGCGGTCCGGTCCCAGGTCGACGGGCACGTGCACCTTCCGCCGACCACTGGCGACAACATCGATGTACTGTGGAGACCTCACGCCCCACGTGTTGAGCAATTCGGCGGTACGTCCATCCGGCCTCCGCGCATGCCCACTATACGCCCTCGCTCAAAGTCCGTCAGCTGCACATACGGTTCACGTTCACGCTGTCGCGGCATGCTACCAGTGTTAAAGACTGCGATGGAGCTCCGTATGCCACGGCAAACTGGCTGACACTGACGGCGGCGGTGCACAAATGCTGCGCAGCTAGCGCTATTCGACGGCCAACACCGCGGTTCCTGGTGTGTCCGCTGTGCCGTGCGTGTGATCAATGCTTGTACAGCCCTCTCGCAGTGTCCGGAGCAAGTATGGTGGGTCTGACCACCGGTGTCAATGTGTTCTTTTTTCCATTTCCATGAGTGTAATTCCAAAGGTCGGGTTGGTACAATTGGATGTAATTCATTTCTTTTTGATGTTTAACCACCTGGGGTCGCTATCCCGAAGTGAAGCAAAGTTCTTGCACATATTGCGGTAGTATGGGGCGTACGTACCATTGCACATAAGTAAAATGTTTAAGTCTGATATTTGCTCGCAAAGTTCTGAAAAATCCTGTATGCCTTCGGCAAACGGGACAGGGCATCGGCTACTACGTTTGATTCACCTTCAATGTAAATAATTTCGAAGCTGTGTTCTTGGAGTGAAAGGCACCATCTGGTGAGCCGTGAATGAAGCAATTTGAATGATAGCAAGAAAGAAAGGGCTTGATGGTCTGTGTATGTGCGAGTATGTTTATCCCAAAGAAAGTAACGAAACTTACGGAATGCCCAAATAATGGCAAGAGCCTCCCGCTCCGTTACCGAGCACGACCTCTCGCACTCAGTGAGCGTGCAGCTCGCAAAACTTATCGGTTTGATGACAGATTGTCCAGATTCGGATTGAATTTGAAATAGAACAACTCCAAGGCCGTATGATAACGAATCCGTGGCTAGGCAAAAATCTGACGTCATGTCAGGGTGGCAGAGAAGGGGTGCGTTCACCAATGCATCTGTAACAGTCTGAAAATCAGCTTGGCAAAGCTCTGTCCATCTCCAAATTGCGTTATTTTTCAGTAGAGTTAGCAGGTGAGAGCTGTTAAGAAGTTGTGACCCAAACTTCCGGAAGAAAGAAGATAATTCTAAGAATGCTTTCAACTGTTTGCGGTTTTTTGGAGGAGGGGCATTACGAATAGCTTCAATCTTCTTATAATGGGGACGAATGCCTTCCGGCGAGATAATATGGCCTAAAAACTTGATTTCACGCCTTCCTGCTTTGAACTTCGAAAGATTTACTGTGACTCCAGCTTGTGAAAATTAAAATAAAATTTGTTGTAACAGATCAGTGCGTTCCTCCCACGTATATGTTGCCACGACAATAATGTCGACGTACGGCGTGACGCGTGGCAACAAATACGGGCCGAGAACGGCGTCAAACGCCTCGATGAACACGCCTGCGCTTACGCGCAAACCAAAAGGCAACACGCAAAACTGATAACTAGACCACGGATTTTTAGGTCGTAAAAAAGTGTGTTTTAGGCACCTAAAATAGGTTCCTTTAGTAGTTCATTTAGGCTATATAAAACCATAAAAATGATGCAGAGAAAATAGAAGTAAATTAAAATACACAGTGTTGACAGTATGAACGTCTTATTAGTCATTAAAACAAAGAGAATGAATATTTACACAATTACAGAGCACAGCAATCTACAACATTAATGTTGAACATAACTCCAAATATTTTTGAGTTCATGCAAGATAAAGATCTGCGTCAAAAAGATGTGGCAATGGTTAATTAATACATTCATAGTTTCACCTATTCTGACCATAGTTGGCTTCACAATAAATAACCAAAATCTTTTCTAGGTTTTCTAGTGAAAAACTGTGGCTCTTGTCAGTTCAGTCATAATCATTTTATACGCTGAAAAAGAACATTCTACATCAACAGATCTGACAGGGGCGTACTTCATTTTGGGCACATGTTGGACAGGAATGCTGCAGTCAGGAGTGCTGGGTTTTCCACTAAGTATGTCGGCAGCTGCACACAACTCCTTCAGGCTAGTGTTGTTCTGCAAAACCGTTTGCATTTTTGCCGTACTTTTTCCCCTACTTCACCTGGCGCTTCGTTAATTTTCAATTTGTCTTCTTCAAGCAAAGAAATATTGTCGTAGTTAGGTCTCCCTGAGCCTTCTAATTGTGAAATTATTCTTGCCATAAATGTGTAGTGGGCCCTAATGTAAGATAAGTCCCGTTTAAAGAAGAATCTTCTGCTGCTATCAGCCACGTGCCCCAGCGGGTGGCAACAGGCTCTGGCGGCAATGGGACATCCGGAAGCTGTTCTTTGAATGCCTGTATTCTTGGTGGTGCCTTAACAAAAATTTTCTTCACCATAGATATAACTTTATTTACTTTAGGTAATTGTAGCCTTACTTGCTCTGCTATGTGGTTGACCCCATGCACTACACAAGTTACGTGCAGCATCAATAGGTAGAATACTTTTAATAGTTGAAACGCTGCTATCATATATGGGCCGGCAGAAGTGGCCGAGCGGTTCTAGGCGCTACATTCTGGAACCGCGCGACCGCTACGGTCGCAGGTTCGAATCCTGCCTCGGGCATGGATATGATGTCCTTAGGTTAGTTAGGTTTAAGTATTTCTAGGGGACTGATGACCACAGCAGTTACATCCCATAGTGCTCAGAGCCATTTGCACCATTTTTGTATCATATATGCAGCAGCATCAGTGACGGCCAAAAGCACCTAATTCTCATCCACTCCGTTAGGGTACAGCACCTTAATCTCATTGTTCACAAACTGTGCTATTATTTGTTGGTTAGTTTTTGCAAGCTGTTTTGAGAAAATCAAATGAGCCCAGGATGGAGCATCTGGATCTAGCTTGCCAATAATCAGATTTGCAATGTAACGGCCAAGACTGTTAGTAGTTTCATCCACAAGATTCTCCAGCATCTTCTCGGATTCCGTGCAATGCAGCATTGTAAACTGAATCCACATAATTCTTACGTAAAGTCGACTCTGCAGAAATAGACTGATTGCAGTACTTCTCAAGAAAACCTCTGAAAATAGGGTTTTCTAGTTTCCGAAAGGGGATGTTTGCTGTCACAAGTGCATGACACAAATCACTGCAGAACTCGTTTTTTTCCGGAGGATTCACCAGATTTATTGGTTAAAAGAGTTTACTTCAGTTTTGACTTTCGTTCAACATTAGCTTTATGTGCGTTTCCATCTTCATGCTGAGTTAAGTGAGATTTCTTAACACTCGAAATCTCATACGAGAGAAAAGGAAAATGCAGTTTAGAATCTCATATAAAGAGTATTTCGTATTACTAAAGGATAGCGATCATGAACCATGGACCTTGTCATTGGTGGGGAGGCTTGCGTGCCTCAGCGATACAGATAGCCGTACCGTAGGTACAACCACAACGGAGGGGTATCTGTTGAGAGGCCAGACAAACGTGTGGTTCCTGAAGAGGGGCAGCAGCCTTTTCAGTAGTTGCAGGGGCAACAGTCAGGATGATTGACTGATCTGGCCTTGTAACAATAACTAAAACGGCCTTGCTGTGCTGGTACTGCGAACGGCTGAAAGCAAGGGGAAACTATGGCCGTAATTTTTCCCGAGGGCATGCAGCTTTACAGTATGATTAAATGATGATAGCGTCCTCTTGGATAAAATATTCCGGAGGTAAAATAGTCCCCCATTCGGATCTCCGGGCGGGGACTACTCAAGGGGATGCCGTTATCAGGAGAAAGAAAACGCGTTCTACAGATCAGAGCGTGGAATGTCAGATCCCTTAATCGGGCAGGTAGGTTAGAAGATTTAAAAAGGGAAATTGATAGGTTAAAGTTAGATATAGTGGGAATTAGTGAAGTTCGGTGGCAGGAGGAACAAGACTTTTGGTCAGGTGAATACAGGGTTATAAATACAAAATCAAATAGGGGTAATGCAGGAGTAGGTATAATAATGAATAAAACAATAGGAATGCGGGTAAACTACTACAAACAGCATAGTGAACGCATTATTGTGGCCAAGATAGATACGAAGCCCACACCTACTACAGGAGTACAAGTTTATATGCCAACTAGCTCTGCAGATGAAGAAATTGAAGAAAAGTGTGATGAAATAAAAGAAATTATTCAGATAGTGAAGGGTGACGAAAATTTAATAGTCACGGGTGACTGGAATTCGGTAGCAGGAAAAGAGAGAGAAGGAAACATAGTAGGTGAATATGGACTGGGGCAAAGAAATGAAATAGGAAGCCGCCTGGTCGAATTTTGCACAGAGCACAACTTAATCATAGCTAACACTTGGTTTCAGAATCATGAAAGGAGGTTGTATACATGGAAGAATCCTGAAGATACTAAAAGGTATCAGATAGATTATATAATGGTAAGACAGAGATTTAGGAACCAGGTTTTAAATTGTGAGACATTTCCAGGGGCACGTGTGTACTCTGAACACAATCTATTAGTTATGACCTGTAGATTAAAACTGAAGAAACTGCAAAAAGGTGGGAATTTAAGGAGATGGGACCTGGATAAACTGAAAGAACCAGAGGTTGTACAGAGTTTCAGGGAGAGCATGAGGGAACAATTGACAGAAATGGGGGAAAGAAATACAGTAGAAGAAGAATGGGTAGCTTTGAGGGATGAAGTAGTGAAGGCAGCAGAGGATCAAGTAGGTAAAAAGACGGGGGCTAGTAGAAATCCTTGGGTAACGGAAGTAATATTGAATTTAATTGATGAGAGGAGAAAATACAAAAATGCAGTAAGTGAAGCAGGCAAAAAGGAATACAAACGTCTCAAAAATGAGATCGACAAGAAGTGCAAAATGACTAAGCAGGGCTGGCTAGAGGACAAATGTAAGGATGTAGAGGCGTATGTCACTAGGGGTAAGATAGATACTGCGTACAGGAAAATTAAAGACACCTTTGGAGAAAAGAGAACCACTTGAATGAATATCAAGAGCTCAGATGGAAACCCAGTTCTAAGCAAAGAAGGGAAAGCAGAAAGGTGGAAGGAGTATATAGAGGGTCTATACAAGGGCGATGTACTTGAGGACAATATTATGGAAATAGAAGAGGATGCAGATGAAGATGAAATGGGAGATACGATACTGCGTGAAGAGTTTGACAGAGCACTGAAAGACCTGAGTCGAAACAAGGCTCCCGGAATAGACAACATTCCATTGGAACTACTGACGGCCTTGGGAGAGCCAGTCCTGACAAAACTGTACCATCTAGTGAGCAAGACGTATGAAACTGGCGAAATACTCTCAGACTTCAAGAAGAATATAATAATTCCAATCCCAAAGAAAGCATGTGTTGACAGATGTGAAAATTACCGAACAATCAGTTTAATAAGCCACAGCTGCAAAATACTAACTCGAATTCTTTACAGACGAATGGAAAAACTAGTAGAAGCCGACCTCGGGGAAGATCAGTTTGGATTCCGTAGA
This sequence comes from Schistocerca gregaria, assembly GCF_023897955.1. Lineage (NCBI taxonomy): Eukaryota > Metazoa > Arthropoda > Insecta > Orthoptera > Acrididae > Schistocerca > Schistocerca gregaria. The sequence goes on from NC_064922.1 coordinate 430,318,389, forward strand.
AATGTTGGAACACGTGAGGCAATACTGACCTTACGACTTATCTTAGAAGAAAGATTAAGGAAAGGCAAACCTACGTTTCTAGCATTTGTAGACTTAGAGAAAGCTTTTGACAATGTTGACTGGAATACTCTCTTTCAAATTGTGAAGGTGGCAGGGGTAAAATATAGGGAGCTAAAGGCTCAGAAACCAGATGGCAGTTATACGAGTCGAGGGACATGAAAGGGAAGCAGTGATTGGGTAGGGAGTAAGACAGGGTTGCAGCCTCTCCCCGATGTTATTCAATCTGTATATTGAGCAAGCAGTAAAGGAAACAAAAGAAAAATTTGGAGTAGGTATTAAAATCCATGGAGAAGAAATAAAAACTTTGTGGTTGGCCGATGACATTGTAATTCTGTCAGAGACAGCAAAGGACTTGGAAGAGCAGTTGAACGGAATGGACAGTGTCTTGAAAGGAGGGTATAAGATGAACATCAACAAAAGCAAAACGAGGATAATGGAATGTAGTCGAATTAAGTCGGGTGATGCTGAGGGAATTAGATTAGGAAATGAGACACTTAAAAGTTGTAAAGGAGTTTTGCTATTTGGGGAGCAAAATAACTGATGATGGTCGAAGTAGAGAGGATATAAAATGTAGACTGTCAATGGCAAGGAAAGCGTTTCTGAAGAAGAGAAATTTGATAACATTGAGTATAGTTTTAAGTGTCAGGAAGTCGTTCCTGAAAGTATTTGTATGGAGTGTAGCCATGTATGGAAGTGAAACGTGGACGATAAATAGTTTGGACAATAAGAGAATAGAAGCTTTCGAAATGTGGTTCTACCGAAGAATACTGAAGATTAGATGGGTGGATCACATAACTAATGATGAAGTATTGAATAGGATTGGGGAGAAGAGAAGTTGTGGCACAACTTGACGAGAAGAAAGGATCGGTTGGTAGGACATGTTCTGAGGCATCAAGGGATCACCAATTTAGTATTGGAGGGCAGCGTGGGTGGTAAAAATGGTAGAGGGAGACCAAGAGATGAATACACTAAGCAGATTCAGAAGGATGTAGATTGCAGTAGGTACTGGGAGATGAAGAAGCTTGCACAGGATAGAGTAGCATGGAGAGATGCATCAAACCAGTCTCAGGACTGAAGACAACAACAACAATAGCGATAAAAAAGAATCATGAGTGACAAGAAAATAAGAAGTCTAAGAGAAACATCTACTAATCTCCTTGTTGCATGCTTGGCAGAAAATAATTTTCCCATTTGTTGTATAATGTGGAAAATCTTGCAGCCACTGCCTTATATGAGTACACTTGGAACTAGCTGTTTTCGGCATGGCGTAGTATTCTCACACAGAAACTACGATGGCCTGTTTTCTCTCTCTCTCTCTCTTTTAACTGCGGTGCATGGGAGCGGTAGGGGAAGAAGTACCGTACATGTTGCTGTACATATGGCACCTGACAGAAGGCCGCCCCTTCAGAACAACCGAATGGAGTCTACCGCTGCTTCAGATGAAAACATCTCACTAGAGGCAAATTATTTTTCGAACCGGAAAATTCACGTGGAATACCTTTCACGAAACAGAGTAGTTTGATAGGACTACCTGTAGACAACAGCGAGAAAATGCGCGAAGGGCAGTAATTTAGCTATAGAGGGCGTCCACGATCAACATTGTGATATTTTAACCCGTGCTCAGCTTAAGGCCTATGAAACCCTTTCTTTGCGAAAATACACAGCTGGCCAGAATTCTACGAACGAAATACTTTCAAATATAACATTTAGTACTTCCACGTTCGATTTTAATGTGTAACTCAAATCTTTGACCGGTTCCTATTCGCTCACCGAAGTTAAGCACTGTCGCGCTCGGCGCGTTCTTGGATGGATGACCATTCAACCGTGCCGAGTGCTGTTGGTAGTAATGCAAGCAAAGGAATTGTGAACAGTCTTTAACGACCTTCGACGAGACGTAAAGCCCTAAGTTTACTTCCTTTTTCTAATCTTTGAAAACACAAGAACTCTGTCAGATTAACGAAATAGGTACTTTTTAGAATTTTGATGCCGAAATAGGCAAAATTAGGCACTAACGTCGAAATACGCACTTTTAGGTCCTATAGAACTAACGGTATTCAGTTTAGTTAGTCACGAAACGCATAAGTACAAACTTATATGCAAATTGGAGCTTAGGAAAAAAATAGGTTTTAACCTAAAGATCCGTGATCTATTTTTTACATATGAATAATAAAACACCTATAAAGAGTATTTGGTATTAACAGGGATAGCGATATAAAAAAAAGACCGAAGAGTGAGGCAAATACGGAGCATGGGCGCATATCAACTAGCCACCTTGGTGCACGCTGGGCAGAAAATATTTATTTCCATCTGTCGTATAGTGTGGAGAAACCTTGGAGCCACTGTCTTATATGATGAAATACGCACTTTTTACGATATTAAAGCCGAAATAGGCAAAAATAGGCATTAACGTCGAAATAGGCTTTTTTAGGTCCCATAGAATTAACGCTATTAAGTGTAAATAGTCATGAAACGCTTAAGTACAAATTTTTATGCAAATAGGAACTCAGGAACAAAATTGGTTTTTACCTAAAATCTGCGGTCTACTGATAACAGCGTCCTTCACAAAGGAAAGCAGTGTATTTACGACTGTCATTGTGAAGGGACACCTGCCAGTATGATTAGCGGAGGTCAATATTAGTTAGGTATTGTACATTATAAAATTTTAGCAACTGTTCATCCAAGTTGATGGGTCTTGTGTTAACAGGTATAATAATTTTGTTGATTTCACGTGCGTCTAGCACCAATCTGATATTGCTATGTTGCTTACCTACCGCCAGGATAGGACTGCAATAAGGGGAATGTGATTTTTCTGAGACACCCCAGGTCAACATACGCTCGATTTTACGTAAAACTGCAGGTTTCTTCGCCCATGGAATATTAGAATATGTCCTACAAAAAGTTTTATGCGGCTTAACATCCATTTGGTAGCTATAACCTCTGATTACACCAGGCCTCTCACTGAAAACTAGTGCATAATCACATAATAATTTGTACAATTCTTCTTGCTGTTGTTTCGCTAAATAGATTCGACACATTTCTGATACAATAAATCCTGCTCTATCTCCTGATAGTCTAAATCTTCAAGTGTTAAGTTACATACACTAGCTATGGTAGGATATACCAATTGAAATTGACTTACTTCGTAATCTTTTTGTCGTGGTTCATTCGTCTTGTCAAGTTCAACATTAATTAGTTGTTCTCCTAAAGATAATTGACATATGCCATTACTTAAATCTATGATTGCTTTGTGTTCATTCAAGAAATCCATCCCTAGGATGCAGTGTACAATAAGCTTGTCTACGATCAGAAAATTACACTTGAACTGTGTATTGGAAAATGTGAAGTTATCTAGGGCTTGCATGCGTATGTTCTTAGATTTAGTACCTGTGGCACTAACCACGTGGTAATTCTGTACGGGTAAAGTAGGTATACTTATAATTTGTTTCAATTCATTATAGAATGCGGTTGACATCACACTTGCAGCAGCACCAGTATCGAATAAAATTTGTACATCATAATCGTTAAACTTAACCCATGCCGTAGCTTGTATGAATTCTTTAATGTTTTTCTCGTCTGTTAATTCCTGTTCTGCTATCATTTTGTCATCGTACGTGAGGAAACAAACCGTTTCAGCTGTTGCGCTCCTACAACACCCAACGACCGAAGCACGAGCGCTTAACTCGGTCGTCGATTGTTTTACGTCGTCTGCTGTGTTTGGCTGGGTTCATTGACCAGCTCCACTATGTTTACATTCCGGTCGGTTGGGCCCACGCCTCAGCTGACGGCGCGCCGCAATTGTTATTGCTGCTTCGTGGCGGGGAGTGCATAACTGTACTGGGGAACGGCGGCGGATTCCGTTGAGGGTTATGATTTGTCATGCGTGAATTTTGTGTGTTCCACATATTTTGTCGGTGATCGGTGGGACTGTTGTTGTTTTGGTGGTAATTATGTCTGTTATATGGCATGTTCCTGTCAAAGTAATTCGGGTTGTACCGGTTATTCTCACGTCTCCTATTGAGGTTGTTGTTGTACTGTCTGTGATTTTCATTTTGCATGTAGTTACCATTTTGATATGGGCGATAATTATTATTATTATTATTATTCCACGAATTTCTGCGGTTGTTCCTCCATTTGAATATGTTTCGCGCCCAGGCATCGTATTGTGTCGCGGCGCGGACGGATGGTTCCACCAACTGGTTACTAATACGAGTAAAATTTGAATGGCGTGAATCTTCTCTGTAAACTACGTCCATTTGACATAATTAAGAAAGTCTTGGTCATTCTCCGGTACTCCTATTAATCTGTCTCGGTATGGAAAGGATAAATGGCTCTTTAAAGTGTCAATTATCGCTGGCAAGTCGGCTGGTTTGGACCAGTTCAGTGTCTTGTCTAGGTACCTCTCAAAGTATTGTCTTAATGTCTTTTTTTTAGGGTCATAGGTCTGCGGGTTGCACACTTCTTTCCTTAGACTCTGATGCTCATTCTCGGACCAGAATTCGTCCAGGAAAGCTTGTTCACTGTTCAAATGTAAGGCACCGCCGTTTCATAGCGGCACCCCACTTAGCTGCTCGTCCTCCATGAGATTGGTGACGTATCTGATTTTATCGACTTCTGACCAACATCGTGCAAAAACACCGTCAAATGACCTAATAAACACAATAGGGTGGACTTTGTGCTTGTCCTCACTGGAAAATGTCTGGAAATACCCATGCCTTACGAACGTGTCATCGGCCATGCCTGTTGGCATAACTCTATTGAGGTGGTTTGTGTCACTTGCTACTCTAGGCGTGGTACCGTAATATTGCTCTGCTCGTTTGGGGAAAAGGAAGCGGCACATTGTAATTTTGATTGCAAATGGGTGATTCCGCAATAGGTGTTCTGCCTGTGTCATTAGCCATTGTTTTAGCTGTTCTGTCGTTACCTGACGATGCGTTTGCACCAATCACTAAACACGACACAACATTGTCTCGTAATTTTGTCACTTCGTATTCAATATGTTTTGTCTCGTCTTTAACATGTGTCTTTGTTTTTGAAAGTATGTCCTGTGTAATTGTTTTAAGTTTTTAGTCCAGATAGTAGTCACACAATTTACATTCATGTATGATTCTTTCGGCCATGTTGGTGTCGTTGTTTAGTGACGCGAGGTACGCTCGGTCTTCTAATTTTTCTATCTTTTCTTTGAGGTGGGTTTGTTCAAGAACTACCATTGTGAGGTGTTGGGTAATATTTCCCACTTCTTCAGTCAGCTTTTCTTGGGTGGAGCTAGCTGAAGTGTGGGCCTGGGCCAACTCTTCCACACGGGTGTTCAATTCCTGCTGCACATTAACTATTACAGTTAACTGATTATGACATCGGGTGGTAATTGTTTTTTGTTTCATGTGTGAATGTAACCAAAGTTTCTTCCTGTTTAGTGACTCGGTCGGACAATGTCTCAAATCGCTGGCTGAGCTGTTGAGTGATGATACTAAATTCAGTCATCTGTTTTGTTGTTCGTTTAAAATTTTCGGTCATAGTACGGTTTAATACGTCACATTTTTGGTCGCTTTTATCTAGCATTTGTTTGAAGTGTTGACCAAGTGCGCCCAGTTTTGCGTCGATTTTCTGACTAACGTCTCGTTTGATGTCTGCAAATAACTCTAATAGTCGGTCCAGTTTGTGTCACGTCACTGAATTTGTCTCATTCGGTTCTGACATTGATGTTAACAATGGCGCTGACGGTCTAGTCTCGTGTCCATTCCACATTTCGTCATTTAAAGTCGCCATCTGTGTACTGGCCTTGCTGTTCTGGTACTGGCCTTGCTGTTCTGGTACTGCGAACGGCTGAAAGCAAGGGGAAACTACAGCCGTAATTTTTCCCGAGGGCATGCAGCTTTACTGTATGATTAAATGATGATGGCGTCCTCTTGGGTAAAATATTCCGGAGGTAAAATAGTCCCCCATTCGTATCTCCGGGCGGGGACTGCTCAAGAGGACGTCGTTATCGAGAGAAAGAATACTGGCGTTCTACGGATCGGAGCGTGGAATGTCAGATCCCGTAATCGGGCAGGTAGGTTAGTAAATCTAAAAAGGGAAATGGATAGGTTGAAGTTAGATATAGTGGGAATTATTGAAGTTCGATGGCAGGAGGAACAGACTTTTGGTCAGGTGAATACAGGGTTATAAATACAAAATCAAATAGGGGTAATGCAGGAGTAGGTTTAATAATGATAAAAAAAAGGAGTACGGGTAACCTACTACAAACAGCAAAGTGAACGCATTTTTGTGACTAAGATAGACACGAAGCCCACGTCTACTACAGTAGTACAAGTTTATATGCTAACTAGCTCTGCAAATGATGAAGAAATTGATTAAATGTATGATGAGATAAAAGAAATTATTCAGGTACTGAAGGGAGACGAAAATTTAATAGCCATGGCTGACCCGGAGTAGACAACATTCCATTAGAACTACTGACAGACTTGGGAAAGCCAGTCCTGACAACACACTACCATGTGGTGAGGAAGATGTATGAGACAAGCGAAATACCCTCAGACTTCAAGAAGAATATAATAATTCCAATCCCAAAGAAAGCAGGTGTTGACAGATGTGAAAATTACCGAACTATCAATTTAGTAAGTCACAGCTGCAAAATACTAACGCGAATTCTTTACAGACGAATGGAAAAACTGGTAGAAGTCGACCTCGAGGAAGATCAGTTTGGATTCCGTAGAAATGTTGGAACACGTGAGGCAATATTGACCCTATGACTTAGAAGAAAGATTGAGGAAAGGTAAACCTACGTTTCTAGCATCTGTAGACTTAGAGAAAGATTTGGACAATGTTAACTGGAATACTCTCTTTCAAATTCTGAAGGTAGCAGGGGTAAAATACAGGGAGCGAAAGGCTATTTACAATTTGTACAGAAACCAGATGGCAGTCATAAGACTCGAGGGACATGAAAGGGAAGCAGTGGTAGGGAAGGGAGTGAGACAGGGTTGTAGCCTATCCCCGATGTTATTCAATCTGTATGTTAAGCAAGCAATAAAAAAACAAAAGCAAAATTCGGAGTAGGTATTAAAATCCATGGAGAAGAAATAAAAACTTTGAGGTTCCCCGATGACATTGTAATTCTGTCAGACAACAAAGGACTTCGAAGAGCAGCTGAATTGAATGGATAGTGTCTTGAAAGGAGGATATAAGATGAACATCAAGAAAAGCAAAACGAGAATAATGAAATGTAGTCGAATTAAGTCGGGTGATGCTGAGGGAATTAGATTAGGAAGTGAGACACTTAAAGTTGTAAAGCAGTTTTGCTAGTTGGGGAGCAAAATAACTGATGATTGTCGTAGTAGAGAGGATATAAACTGTAGAATGGTAATGGCAAGGAACGCGTTTCTGAAGAAAAAAATTGGTAACATCGAGATTTACATGTCAGGAAGTCGTTTCTTGGAAGTATTTGTATGGAGTATAGACATGTATGGAAGTGAAACGTGGACGATAAATAGTTTAGAAAAGAAGAGAATAGTAGCTTTCGAAATGTGGTGCTACAGAAGAATGCTGAAGATTAGATGGGTAGATCACATAACTAACGAGGAGGTATTGAATAGAATTGGGGAGAAGGGCATGTTCTGAGACATCGAAGGAACACCTATTTAGTATTGGAGGGCAGCGTGGCGGGTAAAAATCGTAGAGGGAGACCAAGAGATGAATACACCAAGCAGATTCAGAAGGATGTAGGCTGCAGTAGGTACTGGGAGATGAAGAAGCTTGCACGGGATAGAGCAGCATAGAGAGCTGCATCAAACCAGTATCAGGACTGAAGACCACAACAACAATAACAACAACATCTGTGTACTATCACAAATGATGCGAGTTTGAGGCAAAATCATTGCATTGATCTGTGAACTCGTCCATGGAGGGAAACGCGGACTTTCTTGTTGGTTGAACGATGATTCTAATTCACTTAACTCATCTGCCAAAACCATCTCGATCTTACCGAGTTCCATTGTAATACGATGTATAATCGTAAGTCAAAAAGGGAATGATATAAGTGTGATTAATAAAGATTTGACTCAAATTTAGGTTGAAATATTTTCTCGTCAATGTAAATGATTGCTCTATTGCAACAATGGTTTGAGAAAGATGCAGTAGGGCGGGCAAAATTTTTCGTAACAAATGACTGTTTGGCGTTCAAATTCACGATCTTCATATGCTACAATACTATAATCACCACAAACTACAATAGAGATAGATAAATTTGGAAAAATCTAGAAGAAAACTACAGGATGTGTGGAAAGGAAAAATGGATTCTGCAGTTGGCTATTGAATGTTTGAATGAAGTATAATTGTGTCCTGCAGAGGATGGTCAGTCACTTCTGTGTAAATCTTATTCGTCAAAATATGTACTTTCTTAATCACCAAAAGGTCTCAAACTAACAGTTTTTCATCAATATGTGCCATGACAGGAAAACAGATTGCATTAGTTACAAAAATTCTTTACAATATTGTTGTATAAGCATTTGCTTAGGTACAATAAAGTTCGTCTTTTAGTTACCCTTTAAACTACAGGATTTTTTGTTATTCTGTGTTGGGAAAAAATACCAGTTAAAGTTGCAAATTTGCTCAAAAACGACACATCCGAAGATTGTGTCCTGTCGCGGGAGCCAGTTGTAGTGGTTAATGAAAATGTGGGAAGAAATGGTGAGTAGAAAGGGGTTTTAAAATCTTTAATGACCGTGAAAAAGGGAATCGGACTTCGTATTACAGAAAAGCTATCGGACTGAGTGATTCGGAAAAGCTATTGTTGGGGTGGTCCTTGTGGCGTTTTTGAGCAAAAGTCAAACCAATTTCCACTACAAAAATTATTTGAAAGAGAACAGAGAATAACGAAATGTGATTAACAGGGGGAAATGGCGTAGATGAGAGTTCATTCATTACCAAGTTAACATGTCTCCTCTTGTGCGGCGTTCAGGTCTTGTTCTCCAACAATCTCCTGCTTCATTTCTGCATGAAAAAGTCGTAGCTGCTCCAAAATCATGCTGTATATTTCATCGTCCAGGAATTACTAATGTCTACGAATTAAAACCATCTTGATATTGATGCAATGTATTTTACGGCTGCTTCCACCTCCAAATTTCATACAAGCTTCCACAATACTATATGTCTGCACATCAAAAAGTTTTTACACCTTACTCAGACCAAGACTAACGAATAAGTCTTTACGTCTGAATCATACCAAGACTAGCGAATATGTGAAGTTAAGCTTCCGCTCTCAAGAGACAAGGGTGAGGTAGAAAACAAAAAGAGTTACAATTTTTGTACCTTCAATTTCTTATAAATATTTTATCTGCCGTCAAGCGCTCATACAGCTGCGACGGTATAATTTATATCTGAGGGAACGAGTGTAGCACGGCAAAATTCCAAGTCCCGCTACAGAATGTACCTATAATGCAAGAGTAAGGAAATTTAAAGAAGTATTCTCCAACACGTCTAAAGTATAGGGGTTTACCTGATCAATGTTGATTCTTTTGGATCTTCATTTTTCCATGCATGTTGTATGAAGGCCAATCTGAAATTTGAAGCAGGAGAAGTAGATAAATGGTAATGCAAACATGTGTCTCCTTATAGTAACTAAAAGGTTGGAACATTGTGTTGTTGTTGTTGTGGTCTTCAGTCCTGAGACTGGTTTGATGTAGCTCTCCATGCTACTCTATCTTGTGCAAGCTTCTTCATCTCCCAGTACCTACTGAAACCTACATCCTTCTGAATCTGCTTAGTGTAGTCATCTCTTGGTCTCCCTCTACCATTTTTACCCTCCACGCTGCCCTCTAATACTAAATTGATGATCCCTTGATGCCTCAGAACATGGCCCACCAACCGATCCCTTCTTCTGGTCAAGTTGTGCCACAAACTTCTCCTCTCCCCAATCCTGTTCAGTACTTCTTCATTAGTTATGTGATCTACCCATCTAATCTAAAGCATTCTTCTGTAGCACCACATTTCGAAAGCTTCTATTCTCTTCTTGTCCAAACTAGTTATCGTCCATGTTTCACTTCCATACATGGCTCTACTCCATACAAATACTTTCAGAAATGACTTCCTGACACTTAAATCTATACTCGATGTTAACAAATTTCTCTTCTTCAGAAACTATTTCCTTGCCATTGCCAGTCTACATTTTATATCCTCTCTACTTAGACCATCATCACTTATTTTGGCCCCCAAATAGCAAAACTCCTTTACAACTTTTAAGTGTCTCATTTCCTAATCTAATTCCCTCAGCATCACCCGACTTAATTCGACTACATTCCATTATCCTCGTTTTGCTTTTGTTGATGTTCATCTTATACCCTCCTTTCAAGACACTATCCATTCCGTTCAACTGTTCTTCCAAGTCCTTTGCCGTCTCTGACAGTTTTACAATGTCATCGGCGAACTTCAAGGTTTTTATTTCTTCTCCATGGATTTTAATACCTACTCCGAATTTTTGTTTTGTTCCCTTCACTGCTTGCTCAATATACAGATTGAATAACATCGGGGAAAGGCTACAACCCTGTCTCACTCCCTTCCCAATCACTGCTTCCCTTTCATGTCCTTCGACTCTTATGACTGCCGTCTGGTTTTTGTACAAATTGTAGATAGCCTTTCGCTCCCTGTATTTTACCCCTGCTACCTTCAGAATTTGAAAGAGAGTATTCCAATCAACATTGTCAAAAGCTTTCTCTAAGTCTACAAATGCTAGAAACGTAGGTTTGGCCTTCCTTAATCTAGCTTCTAAGATAAGTCGTAGGGACAGTATTGCCTCACGTGTTCCAGTATTTCTACGGAATCCAAACTGATCTTCCCCGAGGTCGGCTTCTACTAGTTTTTCCATTCGTCTGTAAAGAATTCGCGTTAGTATTTTGCAGCTGTGACTTATTAAACTGATAGTTCGCTAATTTTCACATCTGTCAATACCTGTTTTCTTTGGGTTTGGAATTATTATATTCTTCTTGAAGTCTGAGTGTATTTTGCCTGGTTCATACATTTTGCTCACCAGATGGTAAGAGTTTTGTCAGGACTGGCTCTCCCAAGGCCGTCAGTAGTTCTAATGGAACGTTGTCTACTCCAGGGGCCTTGTTTCGACTAGGTCTTTCAGTGCTCTGTCAAACTCTTCACGCAGTATCGTATCTCCCATTTCATCTCCATCTACATCCTCCTCCATTTCCATAATATTGTCCTCAAGTACATCGCCCTTGTATAGACCCTCTATATACTCCTTCCACCTTTCTGCTTTCCCTTCTTTGCTTAGAACTGGGTTTCCATCTGAGCTCTTGATGTTCATACAAGTGGTTCTTTTATCTCCAAAGGTCTCTTTAATTTTCCTGTAGGCAGTATCTATCTTACCCCTAGTGACTTAAGCCTCCACATCCTTACATTTGTCCTCTAGCCATCCCTGTTTGCCATTTTGCACTTCTTGTCGATCTCTGTATTCCTGTTTCCCTGCTTCATTTACTGCATGTTTATATATTCTCCTCTCATCAATTAAATTCATTATTTCTTCTGTTACCCAAGGATTTCTACTAGCCTTTGTCTTTTTACCTACTTGATCCTCTGCTGCCTTCACTACTTCATCCCTCAAAGGTACCCATTCTTCTTCTACCGTATTTCTTTTCCCCATTCCTGTCAATTGCTCCCTTATGCTCTCCCTGAAACTCTGTACAAGCTCTGGTTCTTTTAGTTTATCCAGGTCCCATCTTCTTAAATTCCCACCTTTTTGGAGTTTCTTTAGTTTTAATCTACAGGTCATAACCAATAGATTGTGGTCAGAGTCCACATCTGCCCCTGGAAATGTCTTACAATTTAAAACCTGGTTCCTAAATCTCTGTCTTACCATTATATAATCTATCTGAAACCTGTCAGTATCTCCAGGCTTCTTCCATGTATACAGCCTTCATTTATGATTCTTGAACCAAGTATTAGCTATGATTAAGTCGTGCTCTGTGCAAAATTCTACCAGGCGGCTTCCTCTTTCATTTCTTTGTCCCAGTCCATATTCACCTACTACGTTTCCTTTTCTCCCTTTTCCTACTACAGAATTCCAGTCACCCATGACTATTAAATTTTCGTCACCCTTCACTATCTGAATAATTTCTTTTATTTGATCATACATTTCTTCAATTTCTTCGTCATCTGCAGAGCTAGTTGACATATAAACTTGTACTACTATAGTAGGTGTGGGCTTCGTATCTATCTTAACCACAATAATGCGTTCACTTTGCTGTTTGTAGTAGCTTACCCGCATTCCTATTTTCCTATTCATTATTAAACCTACTCCTGCATTACCCCTATTTGATTTTGTGTTTATAACCCTGTAGTCACTTGACCAAAAGTCTTGTTCCTCCTGCCATCGAACTTCACTAATTCCCACTATATCTAACTTTAACCTATCCATTTCCCTTTTTAAATTTTCTAGCCTACCTGCCCGATTAAGGGATCTGACATTCCACGCTCCGATCCGTAGAACGCCAGTTTTCTTTCTTCTGATGACGACATCCTCTTGAGTAGTCCCCGCCCGTAGATCCGAATGGGGGACTATTTTACCTCTGGAATATTTTACCCAAGAGGACGCCATCATCATTTAATCATACAGTAAAGCTGCATGCCCCTGGGAAAGATTACAGCCGTGGTTTCCCCTTGCTTTGAGCCGTTCGCAGTACCAGCACAGCAAGGCCGTTTTAGTTATTGTTACAAAAGGCCGTTTTAGTTATTGTTACAAGGCCAGATCAGTCAATCATCCTGACTGTTGCCCCTGCAACTACTGAAAAGGCTGCTGCCCCTCTTCAGGAACCACGCGTTTGTCTGGCCTCTCAACAGATACCTCTCCGTTGTGGTTGTACCTACGGTATGGCTATCTGTATCGCTGAGGCCCGCTAGCCTCCCCACCAACGGCAAGGTCCATGGTTCATGGGGGGAGGGGAACATTGTGTATCAATGTGTATCACACAAATTGAGAAAACTCTGCTGTTGCAAAGCATTTACAGGGATTACTATTTATAATTTCAAAGAATGCTTAGCGTGGGAAGGAATTAGACAGTTCTGTTTACTGAACACCAAGCAAAATATTATTAATTTCTGCTCTGTTAATCTGACAACCAACTGATATTATGATTCCATTTTGCTTCTGACATACAAGGCAGCCAACAGGATAATGTTTATCATCACATGATATTACAGGATAAAGTCTAGATTAGGTCATTAGGAGAATTTTGTCAGACTCTGATTTGTTGCCTCACTACGTAACATACAGTATACAGTTGAAAGGTGAGCCGTGTTGGGCTCATGTATGCGTTGGTTTAAGCCATGGTTCCTATTCTGTGTTTGGTTTCCCACAGTTATTGTGATTATGCTGTTGTTGACTCTCCCTGTGAGAGGCAGCAGTGGAGTGTATAGATATTTGCACATTGTACTAGCTTTGGTCTGGTGCTTATAGTTTCCGACTGTCCTATGTGCAAGCAGTCGGTCAGTTGGCATTTGCAGCGAAGAAATCTCCGCAGGGTGTAGTTAGGCCGGGCCCACTGGCGGTCTCTACGCAGTGTCAGAGTGTGTGGGGCTATTCACATTGCTATGAGGTACGTGGCTCACTGACCCTGGACACGAAAGTTGAGTTTGGATTTAATTTACAAGCAAGTCAAGTCTGTTCACATTGTGCCATTTAGTTCCTGTTGTTGGCTGTTGGGAAATTCCCACAAGCAACAACGTGTTTGTTCGAGTTGGCGAAGGTTTAGCCACCGTCTGGTGGAGTCTCACTGTATTTGGTTATATGCAATTGAAGTGCACCAGCGGAATTTTCTGCCTTGTGGCCGTTAACGTTCCTGTTACCTACCCTGGCTGTTGTCGTAAATTTTAGGCAGTGTCCCTTCCTCATGTGTTACCGCTGTCCAGCATGGTGTGTAGTTCAACAGCTTAATGTATGCTTGGTTGTGGGCATCCATGCCTTTTACGTTTGCACTGAACTCCCGGTTGTGTGCTGGTCAAGTGGAGCGCAAGTTACCTTGTCGGTGGGTCCGTTGACTGTTGGTTGGGCTGTCATCGGATCGAGAATGGTTGGGCCGACTGCCTGTCGAACCTAAGTGAACGTTAATATTTAAAGTGCTGGCCAACCCCCGAAACTTCTGAGCGCTCGTAGCTGCACTGCCTTTTCTTATTTTCTGTTGTGTGTATTTGTATGGCTCATAGCTGATGGTTTTGAATTAAAGTTGAATTGTTTTTAGTGGTGTTTTAAGTCATGGGTCTTCAGCTACTTTAAAATTAAGGTTCTTTGCTTTTCAAGTGTTTATTTGGCCTTTCAGCCTGATCAAAATATTGTTTGAAGATAAAGCCTTGGGCCTTCTAGCTGCTAAAAATTATTTTAGTTGTGTTTTTAGTGATGGGCCTTCAGCCGTTTTATAATTAAGTTTCTTGCTTTCCAAGTGTTAGATTGTTTGGGTCCTTGAGCCTAATTTAAGATAAGGCTTTGTTGTTCATATTTATGTTACCTTGAGTTTGAAGTCATGTGGTCTTCAGCCATTTTTAAATTCAGGATCTTTGTCTTTCGAGCATCAGACTGTTTGGGGCCCTCAGCCTAACTGAATAAGGCCTTCTGCCTTGTGTGTTTTTATTTAATTTTACCTTGAGTCTTCAATCTTCGACCTTCAACCATAATTAAGTTTGTTGTTTTTCAAGTGTTAGATTTTTGGGCCTTCAGCCAAATTGTAGAACGTACGAAGCGTGAGGCCTTCTGCCTTCTAAATATTCTTTTTCGTGTCTGAATTTTGAGTTAATGGCATTTAGGCATTTTTTTAAAATTAAAGTGGTTGTGCCCTTAAGGCATAAGATAGTGTGGCATATTCAGAATTTTTACTGTAATATTTGGTCAAATAAATGAAGTTATGTGTTCGATTGTAACTGACAGCCGTTCATTTTGGCCCCTTTTTGCAATTCCAACTACCTATCCTGTCCTGCTGGCTTAGCAGGGCGTTTCAAAAGGTATCCCATTTTTCAATGATTTAGTCAAAATCTTCGTGACTGATTACGTGTATATATGATAATAATTTGTGAGATTCAGAATCTATTGCAGTTCCTTTAACTTTATTGGCACAGGGAATCCGTCAACAGCTTCCGTGATGTGTATTGGATGTGATGTCTGCAGAACTTAATAATGTGGCACAGGTATTGCACTAAGACTTCACAAAAGAACACATCTCTAGTTTTAGGCTCATTGTAAACATTTAACTGTCTGCATATTCCATGATTGCCCACAAGAAGCCAATGATATTGTCATGCTATACTAAACACATGCTGATTTCCAGTCCATGCAATAGTAAATCTTCAAACTGCTGAAAAATACCAAGGCCATTTCTTAATCCGAAAGGCATTCAGAGAAATTCATGTAGCTTAGAAGGCATGAAAAATTGCATTTAATTATACCTTGAGCAACTATGGGTATTTGGGGATATCCAAGCCTCATATGTAGTATGATGAAACACTTTCAAATTCCCAAGTGGTCGACTGTTCCAACAATGTGGGAGACTGGGTGTGTATCCAGGACTGTTACATGGTTTGCTGCTCACATATAAACACAGAGGTGGCAAGTTCTTTCTCCATTATACTCTTCTTACGTACTAAGCAATGCTAACAGGCTTGAGGAAGGTTGCATTATCCCCACATCTAGCTGCTGCAAGCTGCTTTCCTCTAAAACTTACTGTAAATGATGGGTAATATAGTAATGCTTCTGATCTAACAGCCATGCATCCCCAGTTGCAATCTTATGGCTGAGTTGGACCTGTTACCAGTATATACTGTCTTTCCTTGAACAGTAATGTTAATTCCTCTAATGCCAGATGCAACAGATTCCTGTCTGGCAGTGTAAGAAATTAACTTCTCTCAATAGAGTTTTTACAGGTGGCATAATTGCGCACAGTTTTCAGTTAAACATTTTTTGTTCCTTCACAAACTGTTTCCCATATGTAATAACAGTCATGAGTCCTCTGAATTCCCTGAGGGTCTATTTCTTGTAAATTGGACTGTACCATTCCATGTGGAGTTATTACTTTGTGTGGTCTGAAGTTATCTAAGCACATGGGAACACTTATTTCTCTGTTAAAGTTTTCAGCTTGGTAAATGCCTCTTTTTGCATGTACTTGGAGACTCACTTTTTTACTGGTGAGAGGATCAATTGGAAAGATAGTTCCTACATGATTTTGCACCTCAGTTGTTACCCAGAGAACTTTACCATTGCTCCGCAAATAATACCTGGGGTGTGAGCTTTCAGCTGAAAGGCACACATTTGTGGCTTGACTGTGTCAGTAAGCTGCTCCCCAGCCATAGGTGTGCCCCATCTGTGTGTGAACACTGGCGAGCTCTTTGCAGACCCTACCTCCCTTTACTGGCAGTGTGTGGGCTGTCAGGTCGCAGTAAGGGAAGCTTCTAAGGGGGTCACTAGTGGAATTGATATACTCAAACCACAGACCTTACCACAAGCTGATCACCCACATACTGGTGTGCAGTTTGGGGCTGACCTACTTAGTGAAGGGGTTAGCAGACCGGTTAGCCTGTATATAGCAGCCTCAAGAAATGATGTCTGCCATGAAGTTGGGAATAGGCCTTTGTCCCCAGGTTACATGTGCCTTTCAAATGTCTTTGCCTTCAAATTGGTCCAGTGAGTCACCAAGTTGGACAGTTTATGACTGAAAGTTCACAACTCATTGAAAGTGGTGCAGGAAATCATTTCCAAAAGTAACATCTAAATCCTTTCCTTTTTCTCTAAGCACACTCATATCAATAGTATTACAATAGTTTCTGTAGCCAATCCACTAATGCAACAGTGAGGTGGGTTTAATGCCTGCTCACCATAATAAGATCACTCAACCACCTGTGTCTATTAATATTTCTACCAATTTTCCTATTATGTTGCATTTCACATTCACTACCTAGATTTTACTGGAACTCAGAGCAGCTCCTTTTTCCTTTCCTGTTACCAACACACCGTAGAAATCCACCACAGCTTCTGTTAGCCAGTGCTTAAATGATTGCAGTTGACACAATGGACGACCTCTCTGCAGTGATAGCAGAGGAAGATTTTCAGGTTTATGCCAGTGTCATCTCACCTTTTTTGTGCCATGTCTTTGTCCTGGGATCAAACGAAAGTAGCATTGATGAGTTCCTTGAAGAGGCAGTGCCGGGCACTGGGGATATGTTTGCCACAGGAATGAATCTGCAGACTGGCAGGGAAATAAAATTTGGCCCCGCTGCTCCACAACCACCCTTATTAATAAGAGGCTCTGCACTTTGTATTGTCGAGGGAAGAAGCTGCACATTTTGTCTCATCATCTTCTCCTGGGAATTACTCCCATTGTGTATTCACCATGAACACGAATTGTAGGCATTGTAGGTGCCCTACGTATGCACCCAATGATGATGCATTCCTTTTGTCAAAGTATCGTCAGATAACCCCTTGGCTAACACATCAAAATTGCTTGAATTGCACAGTGATTCAACTGAATATATATTGGACCTTGTGTCGGCGGTCAACAGTACCTTGTCAGGACAAGAACATATTTGGACATCATCATACATGTTTTCCAAAAATATGGTAACATTTTCAGATATCTTCCCCAGGAACGTGGTTATGAAATTAATAGTGAGAACCTCTTTATCACACTAGACTGCCATACAAGAATTTTTATTTCAGCTTGCATTAATAGGAGCTGAGATACCTGAAAGCTTAAGTCTACTTTTCGATCAAAAGTTGACTCTTGTTTTGTTTGCAGTTTTTCTGCAGTGCCATGTTCTTATGAGCAACGTTATCTGATCCAGCAAAGCCAGAAGTGAATCACTACTGCCCACCTCAATAGCACCTTATTTGCGAATGGGTAGTAGACATTTTGCCCGCTAAATTTGTGACAAGACATTCACAGCAAAAATATGAACATTAACATGCATGGATGTTATGAGCTGTCCCTTGGAGTCAGCAGCTGAAAGTTGGACTGACCGTAGTGTTTAGCACACTGGACAGCAGTGGTTAAAATCTGCTTCTGGCCAACAAGATTTAGGTTTCCCCTAATTCACTCCTGCCAAATACACTGAAAAAAATCGCAACACTAAGGAGTTGTACAACATGGATGAAATGTAGCAGGCATGTTTTTACACCTGAAGGATGATGTCTATTAAAATTTTGCTCCAGTCACACAAGAGTAGCAAGGATGAGGATGCAAATCAATTTGTTTTAAATACTCGCTGCAACAGTCATGATCATTAGTTACCTTTGAGATAGGATGCGGTAAGCTGATGTTATATGTAAATTGAAAGGGGTCACTGCTGTCAGTTGCAGCTGGACATTACATGGAAAAAGCAATGATGAGTAAAAATGTGTACCGGACCAGCATTTGAACCCGGGATCTTCCGCTAGGCAAGTGAGTTAACCACTGCGCCATCTGGGATACAGCGTTATTGCAATTGCGTGGACTCTCTCGGCACACCTCACGGCCAATCCAGTCCCACGGAGCGCCACCTATCTGCAGTCCCTGTCCATTGACTCCTGTTCTCCACTCTAAGATTCCTACAGGATATCAGACGTATTTGTGCATTGCACTGAAGAAGGATCCATTGCCCAGCTGCGTGTATCAGTTATATGAAAGCACAGTGTCTGTACTTTTGGGCATGTCTGAAAGAACAGACATCATGCATTCATATAATAGAGCTGATGTTAGTCTAGAGTGCCTTTAAGGTGACAAAGTTGCCATTTTTGACACCTTACTGAGTTTGGATGAGGTTGTGTTACAGGGCTAAGAGAAACTGAATTTTCCTTCCTGCAGGAAGATTTGGCAAGAATGTAGCCACTGTAAATGATTACTGGCAGCATTGGTCATGAGAATGTACGGTGACAACAAGATCATGCTCGGACCAGCTACATGGTACTACCAAGAGGAAAGATCATCGTATTCAGCATATGCCCCTGACGTATCGTACTGCAACTGCAGCAGTAGTTTGAGCAGTATTTGGTACCACAGCAACACAATGAACTGTTACACATCACTTACTTCAAGGACACCCTGTAGGGTGCATTCCACTGACCTCCACACCACCCATTTGCTACTTCAGTGGTGTCGAGTGAGAGCTCATTGGAGGGCAGGGTGGAGGTCTGTTATGTTTTCTGATGAAAGCTGATTCTGCCTCATTGTCAGTGATGGCTATGTGTTGGTTTGTTAGGACGCCAGTTGAGGTCCTGCAACTGACCTGTCTGCTTGCTGGACAACTGGACCTATACCTGGATTTATGGTGTGGGGTGTGATTTTGCATGACAGCAAGAGCACTCTCGTGATTATCCCCCAACAGCCTGACTGAAAATTTGTATGCCAGTGTGGTGATTCAAACTGTTGTGCTGTCATTCAGGAACAGCATTTCAGGGAGTATTTTACAACATGACATTGACCCACATACTGCTATTGTTACCCGACATGCTCTACACAGTGCTGACTTATTGTCTTGGCCTGCTCGATCACCAAATGTGGCTCCAGTTGAGCATAACTGGGACACAATCGGATGACGGCTCAAATGCCATACACCAACAGCATTAACCGTCCCTGTATTGACCAACCAAGTGTGAAAGTTGCGGAACTCCATCTCACAAACTGACATCCAACACCTATACAACACATTGCATGCACATTCGCGTATTTACATTCAACATTCTGCTGGTTAAACCAGTTATTAATATATCAGCTTTTCAGATTTGCACTGGCTTATCTCATGCTTACATTAGCCTGAGATCTTACAATGTTAATCAATTACATATATTACCTACAAAAATGTAATCCTGAAATTTTGTTACTCTACTTTAATTATTTGTGGTGAGTTTTTTTCTGTCAGTGTACTAGGATGGTTCTTTCAGAAAGCCACTGCTGATTTCCTTCCCCAACCTTGTAAAAATCCAAGCTCATTCTCCATCTCCAACAGCCTCAATTTCAGCTGGAAGTTAAACCCTTCTGAAAAATGTATCAACATAAAACTATGATTTTCTCACCAACAGAAGTTACATCTCCAGCACACACGGTGGCAATGTTGACAGCTGGAAAACGGTGCTTTGGCGCCATTTACAGTAGTCATCTCGAAGTAGTTGTCGACACGACGTGATGCTGACGGCATGGATGCGGAGAAGTGAACCCTCATGGTTGCTACGGCACTTGGCTGGGCTTGCAGTCAGTGGCATGAATTGCAGCGTGGCTACCAGAAATAGCAGCAGTTGCGAGGAAAGTGTCGATCCCCACGACACGTTCACCAGCGGTGGCGTCGGCATGCAGAAGTGGCGTGGGTTTGTTAGCTCAGTTCAGGTTTCTTGACTGCCATTTACCATCCTCAGGTAGTTTTTGATCACTAAGTAATAAAAATCATGGCCTCCCTTGTAGACCAAAAGGTGGGGAACCCCACTTTTGACAAATGTTTATAAAGGTGTAGTGGGTCTTGGCTAGGATGAATCATGAATTGGACATCCAGAGAGAACTACTTTTTAAATAAACAAGAGACCTGACCCAGCTTCACACAGTAGCATTAAGTATATTTGGCCAGGTGACTTGCATGGCATACTGTTTTGTTTGTGGGCAACTGTGTTGAGTTATGAATAAATTTCAGAGAACCACGTTAAATACATGAATATCATCACATTCGTATAACTTATGCCATGTAGGCAGTGCATGACAGGAAAGTTGCCCTATACACTGAGGTGACAAGTCTTGAGATACCACCTAACATCATGTTAGATTTCCTTTTGCCTGACATTGTGCAGCATCTTAATGTGGCGTGGCCTCAACCAGTCGTTGGAAGTCCCTGTAGAAATATCGAGCCATGCTGCCTCTACAGCCACTCATAATTGCGAAAGTGTTGCCCATGCAGGATTTTATACACAAACTGACCTTTCGATTATTTCTCTTAAATGTTCAATGGGTTTCATGTTAGGCGATGCAGGTAGCCAAATCATTTGCTTGAACTGTCCTGAATGTTCTTCAAACCAATCATGAACAATTGTGGCCTGGTTACATGATATACTGTTATCTATAAAAACTCCATTGTTGTTTGAAAATTTGAAGTTCATGGATGGCTGCACATAGTCTCCAAGTAGCTGAACATAACCATTTCCATTCAGTAAATTTGTTCATGATTGATTGACAGTTCACACAGTACTCAGCTGTTTATATATGTGTGTTCAAAATATAAAACTGAATGAAAAGACCAATGGTTCGCTCTAGCTGTATTTATTTAAGTCCATTAGAGACCTATACAACCGGTTTTGCAACTTTTAAGTTGCATCTTATGATGTGTATAAGTGCTATGTCATTTGGTATAGAGGGTAATTACACAATATCACAGAGTAACAGCTGGCATTGCCAGACAAAATTCTGAGCCTTCTCAGTTGATAAAAACCTTTATCAATGATGTATGCCAAGTGTCTTAACTCACGAACTGTCTTTACTGTACCATTCCAGTAAAAATATGTTCCTGTTGGTCTATAACAAGGAAAGGACTACTTATGAGGGCCATTATTTGTTCCTTGACATAGCCCAACAGAAACATTTTAATTGATAAAGTGATGACAGTTTGTGATTTTAGTACGGACATGATGTTCATTATTCATGCTGAATTTTAGACATGCCACCTGTTTTCTGTGCAGCACCCTTTAACTACTTCCTATACCATGTGTCATAGCATTTGTAAATAACCTTTTTTGTTACGAAATTACAAATCTTGTTTATTAACTACATATAAGCCAGTTCTTTGTGGAGCATATGTGATCCACACCTAGTTTCTGAGCTAGGTGCGTAATATTTTCTTCCATGTTAAAGTCTATTCATTCAGTACATTAAGATATGTCAGATAACTTCAATTCCCCATGATCATAGTATTAATTTAAAAAACTGTCAGATATACACCAGATGATGCAACTTAAAAGTTGTGAAACCAGTGATGTGAGCCTCTAATGGACTTAAATTAATACAAATACTACAGAGGACTTGTGGACTCTTCATTCAGTTTTATATTTTAATAGTTTTAACACCTATATTTAAACAACTGTTTACTGTCTGAATTGTCAACCAATCATGTATGACTGTTTGAGCTGTGATTGCCCCAGTTTTAAAATATCTGTAAATTGGTTCAGTATAATCAGAGAACCCACTTCATTCCGTGTAAGCGCAGCCCACACCATTATGGAGCCACCACCAGCTTGCACACTGCCGTGTTGACAGCTTGGGTCCATTTAAATTGTGGGGTCTGCGCCACAATCAAACCTTGTCATCAGCTCTTAATAGCTGAAACTGTGATTCATCTGACCATGCCATGGTTTTCCATTCGTCTAGGGTCCTATCGATGTGGTCAAGAGTCCTGAAGAGACGCTCACATCGGTCATCTGCTGCCATAGGCCATTAATGCCTAATTCCGCTGTGCTGTTCTAAGGGATATGTTCATCTTATGTCCCACATTGGTTTGTGCAGTTATTTCACTCAGTGTTAATTGACTGTTAACACTAACAGCTTTACACGAACGCCGCTGCTCTTGGTCATCAAGAGAAGGGCATCAGCCACTGCATTGTCTGTGATTGTAGGAAATGCCTGAAATTTGGCATTTACGGCACATTCTTGATACTGTGTATTGCGGAATATCGAATTCCCCAACTATTTCCAAAATGGAATGTTCCATATGTCTAGCTCCAACTACTATTCAGTATTAAATGTCTGTTAATTCCTGTTGTTCTTCCATAATCACGTCGGAAACCTTTTCACATGAACTTCATGTTTATTCGCTGTGTTGAGAAACAGGTGACAAATGAGGTGCTGGAGTCGGCCACCTTGTGTTCTTTTAAATTAGCAAAGCTTGATATGGCAGTGTTTCCAACTTGGTTTCTACCAAGCGCCTACGCAAAACTGAAGTGTACCAACATCAGGCAAAAGGTCCTAAAGAAGCGAAAAACGTTACAATAAAGAAATAAAAGATAAATGTCAGCATATGGTGGCCTAACATTTCCTATGAGCAGCCCATTAACGCCTGTTGCATTGCGGGCTTTCGAATAAAAAAATGGTGGTGTGACTCTCAACTATGTACCCTCAGACTCAGAGTTGAAATATTAAAAGTTTTGGCTGGTTTCGTTGTTTAGAGGCAGGGATATGTAATTGCCGCATTACAAGCCAAATACTACTGAGTCTACAGTATGCAATCTGGATATACACATGAATCGAATAGTCAAAGGTTCCTATCACTCAACAATTGCATATTTTGAATGTAACATAGAAATTTATAAATGAAAGATTGCAATTAAATAAAATCTGCAGGTACTATTTTAACGACTTTAAATGCTGAGTTCGATAGCAGGAGTAGCTTTAAGAATGCCATTCATTACTGTAAAAAAACTTATTGGTGTCAATGGTCCAGCAATTAAAATAATATATAAGTTGAATAGCAGGGAAAAATAGATTCCTATTTTTCATAATTCGTTATGAACAACAACATAGCTCGTGAGGTATTCATTTCTTACTAGGTCTGTACTGCAGAAGCCATGGAACCCTCTTAAGTGCCCATGTCGGCACTGCGAAATATTTATGTCTCCTGCGACCACACACAAACTGCTCCACCCTCCAAGTCTTTCCTGAGACCGTACGTCGCTGCTTCCTGTCCAGCTCTCCCCATATCCTCTGCGACCTGATGCCCCTCCCCCACTTCCATGCAGTAACGAGCGCTGTGATTAGCTAGGACGCTCCCACCATTTCTCCAAGCCAACACACACTCGCAAACATATTGAGACACATACGAAATACTGGATTTACATTTATATAACTTGAACTTAAATAAGTATTCCTACGACTGGACCATAAACACGCTCTAACACACATTATTAAGTACACAAACAAATCAAATAAACATATCAAAGGAACAGAAACAAAAGCAGGCCAGTAGCCTAATGTCTCTGTGCTTTCTAAAACACAGTAAATATTTGACCAATTTCTTCATGAATAGTATATATCGGATATAAACAAAGGCATAGACGAATAAATATATTTATAAGGATGCTGCTACCGTTTTTTCTGTAACTGTGGAGTAATTATGGCCTGACGTGATTAATAGAAATCGACCACTTTGACATCCAATAACTCATGTACTATTCAAGTTACATGCCTGAATTCATACCAATTAAGGTTTACAGTAACAACTTTCTAAAGAAATGTCGATCGACAAAATCTGTTGAACCGTTTAGATTTTGGAAATTCGTTGCTGGGTATTAGTTGTATAATTTACTGTCAGATACTAACCTTTAAACTAATACAGATATTGAAAATCTGATTACAACATCAGAATCGTCGTGCAAATAATGGTAATGCACATGTTTCCTTTTAAGGTATCATGCTTCCTCTGGCAATTATTAATTTCTACGTGAGCTGTAAAATGTCTGCCATTATGGTTTCACAAAGTCCGCCATCTTTGGCACTCTGTGGCATACAAATCTCCTTAGACACAAAGACCATTCAATTACATAGCTCCAACATGGAATTCCCAGCCACGCGGTCGGGCTGGAGCACGCACTGGGGCCAATGTCCGCTAACATGCTGTTGGCCTGGCGAGCGGCCCACGCGGCCACATCAACTCCGAACTTAGAATATTTTCAGGGCAACACAACTCATCCGTTACCATACGCAGTGTCGCTCAGAAAAATACTTTGTACTAAATAAATAAATAAGGTATAAGCAAAATATGCGCTTCCCATCAGATACTGTAGTTCTTTCAATCCAGACGTTGTGATCAAGCGGTGTTTACACGGGGAGAAATGCATCTCTTTTGGATCTACCATTAATACTTTGCGCATTGCACTTCTTTTGCTACGCTCCTGTACTAATTTTTATTTTTTGCTTTGTCCGTAACTTCTTCTAGATTTTACGCCATTCCTTTTTCTTTCCCGCTGTACAAACCATAGCCAGTACATATCAATAGTACAGCCAGTCTCGGTTGGTCACAGTCATTGTGCTCCCTGCCGCCGTTGGATAAGCAGCTGCAGCAGCAAGTCGTATAACCCTAGCTTACTTATTTGTTACATAGTTTAATTAATTTCTTTGCGTGTTTTTGGGTACTTGCATTGTTTAATTCATATATTTCGGGCGTATTATAGTATTTGACAGTTGTAGCATCGCGCTTTAGTGTTTACTTCGTAGATTCTTATTTAAATTGCGTGTGAGTTTCGTATAGGAGGTGCAGTTTCGAGTTTTAGTTACTGTAATCGTAAATTCAGCAGATTGTAGCGCAGTCGTTAGGCATTTGTACAGGTTAGTTGATACATTCTTTGCGTGTTCCGCTTGCGTTATCTAGGCACCGACTCGTGTTTCAGTAACTGTTGTTAAACATCGATTAGAATGGACAGGGACTGCGATTGCTGTGTTCGGATGAGGGCTGACTTGGCATCCCTTCGCTCACAGCTGCAATCGGCGCTGACTTCGGTCGCGCAGCTTGAGGCTGTTGCCAATGGGCACCACTGTGGGGAGCCGGACTCGGGTATCACGGGGATGTCAACCTCATCCCGTCTGTCCCCAGATCGGTCTGCCGCTGTGGTTGCCCCGGTTGCTGCCCGCAGTGGAGCTGAGCCCTCGCCTGTGGTTGATTGGGAGGTCGTTCCAAGGCGTGGCAGGCAGCGAAAGGCGTCCCCGGAAGCTGACCAGAAAGCCTCCCCGGTGCGTCTGACAAACCGGTTTCAGGCACTGTCTCTGGCTGAGCCAGATGCAGCTGCCTGCCCTGTTTCAGAGGATCATTCTAAGCCTTCAAGGTCCGGGCAATCGCAGAGGTTGGGCTTACTGGTAGTTGGGAGCTCCAATGTTAGGCGCGTAATGGGGCCCCTTAGGGATATGGCGGCTAAGGAGGGGAAGAAATCCAGTGTGCACTCCGTGTGCATTCCGGGAGGAGTCATTCCTGATGTGGAAAGGGTCCTTCCGGATGCCATGAAGAGCACAGGGTGCAGCCAGCTGCAGGTGGTGGCACATGTCGGCACTAATGACGTGTGTCGCTTTGGATCTGAGGAAATTCTCTCTGGATTCCAGCGGCTATCTGATTTGGTGAAGGCTGCCGGTCTTGCTTATGAGATGAAGGCAGAGCTCACCATCTGCAGCATCGTTGACAGAACCGACTGCGGACCTTTGGTGCAGAGCCGGGTGGAGGGTCTGAATCAGAGGCTCAGACGGTTTTGCGACCGTATTGGCTGCAGATTCCTTGACTTGCGCCATAGGGTGGTGGGGTTTCGGGTTCCGCTGAATAGGTCAGGAGTTCACTACACTCAGCTGGCGGCTACACGGGTAGCGGAGGCTGTGTGGCGTGGACTGGGCGGTTTTTTAGGTTAGAAGGCCTCGGGAAAGTGCGGGATGGGCTGCAATGTCAAAGGGTGCTTGGCAATTACAGGACGTGCTTGGATCAAGGAACAGTCGGAATTATAGTTGTAAACTGTTGTAGTTGCGCTGGAAAAGTCCCTGAGCTTCAAGCGCTAATA
The DNA here is from genome assembly GCF_023897955.1 of Schistocerca gregaria. NCBI lineage: Eukaryota > Metazoa > Arthropoda > Insecta > Orthoptera > Acrididae > Schistocerca > Schistocerca gregaria. The sequence goes on from NC_064922.1 coordinate 430,344,952, forward strand.
GAAAGCACAGAAGCGGATATCGTTATAGGTACAGAAAGCTGGCTAAAGCCAGAAATAAGTTCTGCAGAAATTTTTACGAAGTCTCAGACGGTGTTCAGGAAAGATAGATTAGGCAGAATTGGTGGTGGAGTGTTGGTGTCTGTCAGTAGTGGTTTATCTTGTAGTGAAGTCGAAGTAGATACTCTGTGCGAATTGGTGTGGGTGGAGGTTATACTTAACAGCCGAATTAAGTTAATAATTGGCTCCTTCTACCGACCCCCAGACTCCGATGATACAGTTGCGGAACAGTTCAGAGAAAGTTTGAGTCTCGTAACAAATAAATACCCCACTCATACGGTTATAGTTGGTGGGGACTTCAACCTACCCTCGGTATGTTGGCAAAAATACTTGTTCAAAACCGGTGGTAGGCACAAAACGTCTTCCGAGATTGTCCTAAATGCATTCTCCGAAAATTATTTAGAGCAGTTAGTCCACGAACCCACGCGAATTGTAAATGGTTGCGAAAACACACTTGACCTCTTGGCCACAAACAATCCAGAGCTGATAGAGAGCATCATGACTGATACAGGGATTAGTGATCACAAGGTCATTGTAGCTAGGCTCAATACCATTTCTTCCAAATCCATCAGAAACAAACGCAAAATAATTTTATTTAAAAAAGCGGATAAAGTACCACTAGAAGCCTTCCTAAAAGACAATTTCCATTCCTTCCGAACTGACTATGCGAATGTAGACGAGATGTGGCTCAAATTCAAAGATATAGTAGCAACAGCAATTGAGATATTCATACCTCATAAATTGGTAAGAGATGGAACGGATCCCCCGTGGTACACAAAAAAGGTCCGAACGCTGTTGCAGAGGCAACGGAAAAAGCATGCGAAGTTCAGAAGAACGCGAAATCCTGAAGATGGGCTAAAATTTACAGACGCGCGAAATTTGGCACGTACTTCGATGCGAGATGCCTTTAATAGGTTCCACAACGAAACATTGTCTCGAAATTTGGTAGAAAATCCGAAGAAATTCTGGTCGTATGTAAAGTACACAAGCGGCAAGACGCAGTCAATACCTTCGCTGCGCAGTGCCGATGGTACTGTTATCGACGACTGCGCCGCTAAAGCGGAGTTATTGAACGCAGTTTTCCGAAATTCCTTCACCAGGGAAGACGAATGGAATATTCCAGAATTTGAAACACGAACATCTGCTAGCATGAGTTTCTTAGAAGTAGATACCTTAGGGGTTGCGAAGCAACTCAAATCGCTTGATACGGGCAAGTCTTCAGGTCCAGATTGTATACCGATTAGGTTCCTTTCAGATTACGCTGATACTATAGCTCCCTACTTAGCACTCATATACAACCGCTCGCTCACCGATAGATCTGTACCTACAGATTGGAAAATTGCGCAGGTCGCACCAGTGTTCAAGAAGGGTAGTAGGAGTAATCCATTTAACTACAGACCTATATCATTGACGTCGGTTTGCAGTAGGGTTTTGGAGCATATACTGTATTCAAACATTATGAATCACCTCGAAGGGAACGATCTATTGACACGTAATCAACATGGCTTCAGAAAACATCGCTCTTGTGCAACGCAGCTAGCTCTTTATTCGCACGAAGTAATGGCCGCTATCGACAGGGGATCTCAAGTTGATTCCGTATTTCTAGATTTCCGGAAAGCTTTTGACACCGTTCCTCACAAGCGACTTCTAATCAAGCTGCGGAGCTATGGGGTATCGTCTCAGTTGTGCGACTGGATTCGTGATTTCCTGTCAGGAAGGTCGCAGTTCGTAGTAATAGACGGCAAATCATCGAGTAAAACTGAAGTGATATCAGGTGTTCCCCAGGGAAGCGTCCTGGGACCTCTACTGTTCCTGATCTATATAAATGACCTGGGTGACAATCTGAGCAGTTCTCTTAGGTTGTTCGCAGATGATGCTGTAATTTACCGTCTAGTAAGGTCATCCGAAGACCAGTATCAGCTGCAAAGCGATTTAGAAAAGATTTCTGTATGGTGTGTCAGGTGGCAGTTGACGCTAAATAACGAAAAGTGTGAGATGATCCACATGAGTTCCAAAAGAAATCCGTTGGAATTCGATTACTCGATAAATAGTACAATTCTCAAGGCTGTCAATTCAACTAAGTACCTGGGTGTTAAAATTACAAACAACTTCAGTTGGAAGGACCACATAGATAATATTGTCGGGAAGGCGAGCCAAAGGTTGCGTTTCATTGGCAGGACACTTAGAAGATGCAACAAGTCCACTAAAGGGACAGCTTACACTACACTCGTTCGTCCTCTGTTAGAATATTGCTGCGCGGTGTGGGATCCTTACCAGGTGGGATTGACGGAGGACATCGAGAGGGTGCAAAGAAGGGCAGCTCGTTTTGTATTATCGCGTTATAGGGGAGAGAGTGTGGCAGATATGATACACGAGTTGGGATGGAAGTCATTACAGCATAGACGTTTTTCGTCGCGGCGAGACCTTTTTACGAAATTTCAGTCACCAACTCTCTCTTCCGAATGCGAAAATATTTTGTTGAGCCCAACCTACATAGGTAGGAATGATCATCAAAATAAAATAAGAGAAATCAGAGCTCGAACAGAAAGGTTTAGGTGTTCGTTTTTCCCGCTCGCTGTTCGGGAGTGGAATAGTAGAGAGATAGTATGATTGTGGTTCGATGAACCCTCTGCCAAGCACTTAAATGTGAATTGCAGAGTAGTCATGTAGAATATCAAGTTCATACGGAAAATACCTAGCAAACTGTTTACATTTACATCTACACCTACGTGATTACTCTGCAGTTCACAATTAAGTGCCTGGCGAAGCATTCACTGAACCACCTTCAAGCTATTCCAAATCTTACGTATTTCTCTGTTTCATTCGCGATCAGCACGCTCGAAAAACAATCACTGAAATATTTCCGTGAGAGCTCTGATTTATATTATTATGAAGGTCATCTCTCAATATGTAGGTGGGCACCAACAAAATATTTAAGCAATCGAGAGAGAAAGTTTGTGACTGAAATTTCATAAGGAAATCCTGCCGCCACGGAAAACGCCTTTGTTTTAATGATTGCAACCCCAATTCAAGTACCATATCCGTTGCAATCTCTCCTCTGTATAGCGTCCCCAGTGAGGTAATAAGAAAACACTTATAAAACAATTTTTATAAAGAAGAGTCATTTAAAACTTGACTGATAGATTTTTTATAATGTACCCGTAAAATAATAATTTCTCTGTAAGTTTCGAGTGCAAAGAAATATAACAAAATGATCTAGAGAGACAAGATACGCTCTATTGTTAATTTTTTAGTCTTCTTCATTTCTTCTCTTGTCTTGGTTGTGTCTAGACGGACATCTTGCGTGTGCTGGCAAATGTAAGCATATTTGTACGAATTAAGCAGATAATATATTGATTTAATATCATTGTTCACTTTTAATTTTTAAGAGGTGATCCCGATTTCATGTCCGCCTTCCTTTGAATTAACCTGCATTCAAGTAATTTACAGTTCAACAATCGCAGCGGCCGATGCAGCCAACGGCGCCATTACGTGGCGATATTAACTTTAAAAATTTATCGGAAGCGAAATACTCGCCCGCTATTAACGTAATACACATTTTTCTCCACAGCCGCACGAAGTTGCAGAAAATATATAGCTCTAAGATTCTTATTTTCAGTATTGTAGCCGACAACCAGAGCCAGGACTCCGACTACGAGGCAATGGTTAACGGAGGTAAGAAAAAAATACTCTCGCGCTTGAGTGGGCCGCAATTGTAATTAATAACTAAATGTTTTGCTTTAAAGTGAGCTGACTAGCCGAGGAAATTAATATGAAAAGTTTATTACATTGTTCAGCTTATATACTGATGTTTTAAGATTCAGCGAGTCTAACATTCATTAACGTAACAAATAATTTAAGATTAATATTGTTAAAAAGGAGAACTTCACAAAAGCATCTAATCGTAAATCAAAATTGAATGAAATATCATCTTTATCAAGGACCACCACGTAAGTCGGCAACAATCAAAAATAATAACAATAATAAATTAAATTTGGACGGACGCGAGATATGTTTCGCGCTAATACAAAACGAGCTGCTCTTCTTTGAACATGTTCGATGTCTTCCGTCAATCCTATCTGGTGTAGATCCCAAACCGTGCAGTATTATTGCAGAACAGGATGGACAAACACAGTGTAGGCCTGCCCTGTAGTAGACCTGTTGTTGTAGATCTGGTGTTGGCAATAAATCGCCGTCTTTATTTCGCTTTCCCCACAACATTATCTATGTGATTGTCCCAATTTCAGTAATTCGTAATTCTTATCTCCAAGCACTTGAAATCACAGCATTTAGATTCGTGTGATTTATCGTGTAATCGAAATTTAGCTGTCACTTTTTCTCTACCGTACTTTTTGCACGGTACAGGTATCTTGTCTAAATCATTTTGCAGTTGGTTTTGATCATGTGATGACTTAACAAGACGGTAAATGACAGCATCAATTAGCAAACAAGCTAAGAGGGCTGCTCAGGTTCGTCACCTGAATCGTTTATATAAATCAGAAACAGTAGAGGGGCTATAACACTTCCTTGGGAAAAGCCAGATGCAACCTTCTTCCCTTTCGTTCTCCTCTCTCCTCCCTGATGAAGGAACATTTATTCCGAAAGCTAGGAACTTAAATTTTCGGTTGTTTTTTGTGTTTCTATCGGCTGTACTGAGCTGAGGTAAGTACTGGCCAGCCCCTCTATCCCTTTGTTAGTAATTGTTTCACATCTTTATATGAGATTTTCCATTAATTAGTCAGATATCACTTTCATTCGACGATTTTCCGTCAGTTCAGGGGCGCAGATAATTTTTTTTCTTTGGAAGAGGGTCTGTATTTGCTAAAAGTTCCGATACAAATAGATGGAAATAAAAAAAACTGAAGTAGAAAAACTGCGACGCCTATTGATGTTGAAGCAAATTTCTCCGTGAATCGCGAGTCCTTAGTGTCTAAACTGCATGACGCTTGTGACGCTTGTTATGCAACAGTCCACTTCAAATTATTTTGTTTCTCAGCATAGTTACCCATACATTGCTTGATATTTCAAATTCGACATTTTGATTAAGTTACTTCTATTACCAAAAAAAGAAATGTCGTTTTTCACAGATGTCGGAATGGAAAAATGGTACAACGGGACGTACCCTCTTCCATGCGTATCACAGGGCTTTGCAGAGCATAGAATACAGATGGAGACGTAGAAAAAATGCCATTGCCGTTATACAGCTCACAAGTAACTTGCAGTTTTCTTTTCATAAGTTTAAATCAAAAAGCCTCACTATCTAAATGAAAGCAATGGACATCCAACTTACTGTCGCGTTTTCTTCCACACTAATGTAATGGCGACCCAAGCAATTGTTCCGCTTCATAAGTAAATATTTGCGTCAAGAAACATCGCAGTTCGTTAGGAGTCACCCACTTAACGTTACAATTCGTCGACAGAATTCGGAAGTTTTCGTGACGCCTGCCACTGTGCTTGCCAATCTACACAAACTGACACTAATTGGTACTGCGCTAGGCATTACGGAATGAACTGCTTGAACTTGAGGTGTGGCATTAATTTAATTGCCTTTTACATTCATAACTATCATTAAGCACCACATATGAACATGAATGTGATTGTAACGCTCGAAACCTTATTACTTCCTAGCGCATTTTAATTACAGGAGATGGTCGGTTCGTAGAGCGAGCTGAAAATGTTACAAACACTGTGGCTATTTCTTCCCGCAACATTACATGGAGAAAGCTATACTGTTATTGTTTTATGACAGATAAACAAGATCTGCAGTACTAGATTTACGTGATTTCTCCGTATTCAACAGTTTTCAGTTTCCTTCGCCATGCTGCCAATTTTTGCTGTTTTCCATATGAATATACTGTAAACTGAATATACGCTCAGAACTGCGTGTCCCATAATTCGTAAATTTGGCTTAACAGGGAATGACCGGCATTCTTTTGGAACTATTACTGAAATTAATTAAATATGGATCGAAAGCAAAATTATACATATAGGTACTGGTATACCAAACCATAGGACAACTTTGTGGCCTCTCCATTCCCCTGTGTGTATGTTGATGACGTTGCTTTTTAAGTGAGAAGTGAAACATTTTGCATTAATTTACGAACTTTATTCTACCATTACAATACCGTTACACATAAGTCACATTTCCAGTCTTAAAGTGATTTTTCCACAAGGGGTTTGTCATCTGAAGCATCACCAATATTTTTAATCAATTTGAAATGCCATTAGAAAGACATTATTTACGGTCTTTTTTAAATGGAGCATAACCTTAATATTTAATGCGAAGTACGAAAGTTACATTTATTGCCACATAAGGATAGCATGATTAAATTAAGACAACTCTTTAACAACACTTCGCTCTTCCAAAATATAAATAAAAAACCTGTCGTGAAATAGCCTCACTTCAGGTGAACTAGAGAAGAAACAACAATCTCATTCCCGCTAAATACTGAAATTCCCTCCTTACTACCAACGTGACAAAACATTTTAAAACTTTAACTGACTGAATTCGTCGTTTAATCTTCATTTAAGCAAACACACATTCGGTGATTGGTCAGAGACCCGAAGTACATAGTCACGAGCTGTTATTATGCCATTGGAAATATGTCCAACTTATGTATTAGGTATAGTATTGTTGCATACTAGGAATGAAACTCTGACAAAGTCTAAAACAAGTTTTTGGTAATCACTCCGTTGTTTAAGCCATTTTTCTCTTATTTCAAGTTCTAGTGCTCTCAGACGTCATAGTACTGCTTCGTAGATATCGACAGACGTCATACACAAGCAGTCGGTGCGAAGTTAACCTTCGACTTCAGTGAAGTGTGCAGAGAGCAGGAAGGAAAACTTTCTCGCCACGCTGAGAAGGAACATATGAGGGGAATGTTATCTGTCTGCTTTTACGTGAAAACATATCAGAGAGCTGTTGGTGTTCAGACACTCGTTACGTTATTTGTTTTTGTGTTGCCACATGTGTCACGAGTTCGCCGCGCAACTATGGATCTACGAAAAATGGAAATGAGCGTATGGCATTGGTGGCCGGGAGGCCCCGTCCGGGGAACTTCGGCCGCCAAGTGCAAGTCTGATTTCAGTCGACGCCACACTGGGCGACTTGCGCGCCGGTGATGAGGATGAAATGATAGGGACAACACAACATCTAGTCCCCCGAGCGGAGAAAATCTTCAAGCCTGCCGGTAGGGGGCGAGTACGTTGACACCCAGCTAAGCAGGCAGACTATAGTTGGTAACTGACGTCGCCAGCAGTCGTAAACATTGGAGCGCGGCACGAAGGGTAGCGACTTGTGACGATAAGTAGGTAGCCGAAGCTCAAGTTAGCACAGACGATCTATAGTAATCAGGGTACTTATCTCTTCTGCCAAACTTTGCAATCTGACAGCCATTGTAAAAGTTCAACAGGCAAAATTTAATCTGATGTTCAATACAAATAATGATAATAATTGCTATATTTTGACGTGAGCTCCTTCAAACCAACTAAAAAAAATAGATGTCTTCATGGTTCTGGGGAGGGGGGGTTGCGCTACCCTTGTATTTAGGTTAGGTTCACCCCTGCGTCACTTTTTTTATAAACTTAGACCTTCCTGAAAGGAAATCGCGAACCCAGTCACACAACTGGGATAATGCTCTGTAGACATGCAATTTGATTGGAAGTCGCTTGTGAGCATTAGTGTCAAAAGCCTTCTGGATTTGATATACCCTGTTGATAGCAGTCATTACATCCTGAGAATAAAGATCTACTTGTGTTTCACGAGAACGATACTTTCTGAATCCTGTTTGTCAGTAAATCGTTTTCTCCAAGGTAATTCATAAAAAAAAGAAATGAGCGTACGTCATTGTGGGCCGGGAGTCCCGTATTCGGGGAAGTTCCGCGCCGAGGTATTGCATTCGACGCCACATTGGGCAACTTGAACGTCGAATATGGGGATGACATGATGACAAGACAACACCCAGTCCCTGAGCGGAGAAAAATCCCCAAGCATCAGCCGGGAATCGAACCCAGGCCCCTTGTGGTGGCATTCTGTCGCGCTGATCACTCAGCTAATGGGGGCGGTCAAGATAATTCGTAATTGTCGAACACAGTAAATGTTTTAAAACCCTACTTCAAATCGACATTAGTGATACAGGCCTGTAATCAGTGGATAACTCCTGTTTCCTTTCTTGAGTACGGGTGTGACTTATGCAACTTCCTAGTCTTTAGATACGGATCTTCCGACGAGCGAGCTGTTGTGTATGATTCCTAAGTATGGAGCTAATGTACTCGCACCAGCATTCTCTGAAAGAGACTTTCACTTTATTAAGTAATTTAACCCTGCTTAGGATCGTCTAAGTCACTCACATTGGCAGTTGTTCTTGATTCGAGTTCCGGAATATTTACTTCATCTTCCTTGGTGAAAGAATTCCGGAAAAAGCGTGTTTAGTAACTGTGATTTAGCAGCACTACCGGCGGTAAGGTTACCATTGGTATCGCGCAGTAAAGGTATTGATTGTGTCTTGCCTCTAGCGTGCTTTACGTACAACCAGAATCTCTTAGGGTTTTCTGTCAAATTTCGAGACAGAATTTCGTTGTGAAAACTGTTAAAACCATATAGAATTGAAGATAGCGCTAAATTTTGAGCTTCTGTAAAATGTCGCCAATCTTGGTAATTTTTCGTTTTTTTTTGGCATGCGTTTTTCGTCGTTTTTACAATAGAGTTCTGATTTGTTTTGTGTACCATGGCCGGCCGCGGTGCCGAGCGGTTCTAGGCTCTTCAGTCCGGAACCGCGTGAATCCTGCTTCGGGCATGGATGTGTGTGGTGTCCTTAGGTTAGTTAGGTTTAAGTAGTTCTAAGTTCTAGTGGACTGATGACCTCAGGTGTTAAGTCCCATAGTGCTCAGAGCCATTTGAACCATTCGTGTACCGTGGGGGATCATTACCATCTCTTATTAATTTATTAAGTATGTACTAGGTGGTTACAAATAATGTGCAACTACTCAGAGACGTACTCTATGGTCCGTGATTTTCGTATGGCAGCAAAACTTGGAAGATATTATAATGTGTTAATGCGATTTACGTCGGAAAAAAATGGTTCCAATTTTGGCCACCAGATGCAAATCTGGCGCTGTGTACGTAAGAAAGATGTGTAGAAATCTTCCCACATGCAATGGATTTTGAACGGGACGTGAGAAAAGACGGTAAAACAAATGAGGAAAGCATAATGTTGATTTTATTACTAACCACCAGTTACATAATTTTTTCAGTGTGACCACTGGAGACATATACGAGGTACTGAATCGGTAAACAACATCATCAACAGTTTCTCAAAGTCGTTTCGATAGAATTTAAGCAGTATGTTTCTGTATACTGGTCTTCAGATCAGGTACGGACCAAACACATTCTCACAGACATTCCCAGCGCCAAAAGTCACATGGATTCGGATCAGTTGACGTTGCATGCTATTCATCTACAGTATCTCTTGAGACAACACAGTTGTGGAAGTTGCATTAAGTAGAGCTTTCACTAGGTGAGCAGCACGAAGTGTTGTTCCATCTTGCATGAAAACATTGGTTTCCAAACAGATGGATTGAGAATAACGGTGCTTGTTACACCGCACAGTCACATTCGACGAGTGCAACATATGGTTTAACAGCAATTCAGATTCGGCAGTTCTGTCTATTCACTGAATCCTGTAGTGTAAAATGTCACCCCATAGAATATTTCCCAGCCACATGTCATCAATTTCAATCCATTCCAGAAACAGAGGAGCAAATTCAGAACGTTGCTGCGAGTCATGAGGTTTCATTTGCTGCTCTGTCTGGATCTTGTACAGGGTCCAGTGTAAAATAGACTGCAAAACTTCTCACACTGTTGGCCATGGGATGGAAAATTCCATGCTGCATGGGCAGTTACAGCAACAGCAACTTTTTCAATGACTTCCAGCGCGATAGGTAGTTTTCCTCTTCAAAATGCCACAACAAGCTCACCCACGTTTTAGAATTTCATTATCATCGTCTTTAAATCATTTAATGACATCAGGCCTCTCCTCAGACCTTTCAGTGAGCGACATTCTACCAATGCAGCACTGTAGTTGTTCCCGTTCACATAAAATAATTTTACGAACTGTGCACGGGATCTCTTCTCGAGCCATAGGCTTGTCAAACGACAGTGTGAATGTTCTACAGTCATGCAAACACAGTACAACGCCAGTTTCGTAATTAGTGGACTAAACTGGAATCATTTCTTCCCAGCACAAATCAGTTCCGTATTAACGCATGAATGTATCTATCAAGCTTCGCTGCCATACGTTAATTATAGCCCACTCTGGACCTCTGTAAGTTGCTGCAGTTTAATTGTAACCAGCCGGTATCTCTCAATTACCGTAGATACTATTTATGTGGATCATTTAGAAACGTGTCAAGCAGTTTTTTGTCTTCTTTTTTAAGTAGATAGATTTTTCTTGGTTTGGAGTCTTGCTACAAGGACATTGTGGCCACTAACTTCCGTATCGGCCATGGTGTTCCCTATTTGTCCATGATTATTGAAGAGGATGGGAGAAACAAAACCGGAGTTCTACAAATTAGAGAGTGCTATGTTAGATTCCTGAATCGCTTAGGAAGGTTAGAAAATTTGAGAGGGGAAATGGGTAGGTTAAAGCTAGATATAGTGGGAATTAGTGAAGTTCGGTAGCAAGAGGACCACGATTTCTGATCAGGTGAATGCACGGTTATAAATACAAAATCAATTAGAGATAATGCAGGCATAGCTTTGATAATGAATAATAAAATAGGAAAATCGGCAAGCAACTGTAAACAGCATAATAAATGCATTGTTGTAACCAAGATAGATAGAAAGCCAGTACCCACCACAGTTGTACAAGTTTATATGCCAACTATTTCCCAAGATAATAAAGACACTGAAGAGACTTACCATGAATAAAAGAAATTATACAGATATTTAAGGGAGACGAAAATTTAGTTGTGATGGGAGACTTGAATTCGTTAGTAGGAAAGGGAAAAACTGTATGGAGGAAAGGAGTTGGTTGGGTTGGGTTGTTTGGGGGAAGAGACCAAACAGCAAGGTCATCGGTCTCATTGGATTAGGGAAGGACGGGGAAGGAAGTCGGCCGTCCGTGCCCTTTCAGAGGAGGAAAGGAATAAACGGGGAAGCCACATGGTACAATTTTGCACAGAACATAATTTAATCATCGTTAACACTTGGTTCAAGAATCATGAAGGGAGGTTGTGTGCGTGGAAGAGTTGTGGGGACACTTGAAGGTTCCAGACTGATTATAGAGGGTGTCACGCAACACTCCTTTTATTTTGTAAACGGTTACACATCGACACGCGGTTTTCGGCAAATGTTAGAGTGTATATGGGCATGTATGTTTTTGTTTGGTTTATGTTTTTAGCCCTGGTATCAACTGAGGTATTGAAGTAAGTACTTTTTTTTTAACGAGACCTTGTACTTTCTATAGCTGCTTTCGATTGCTCTTGAGAAGACAATTACAGTGATAGACCGCTTGTTAATATTGATGCTGAAACCTGTCGTAAAAAATTCGAGAAATGCCCTAGAATGAGAGAGCACGGTGGCCATAAACAGCATTTGCGGTGCAAACACTGACAGTGAAACGTCCCCTTAGAAAAATTATACAAGACTGCTTAAACTGACACACGATATTTTTTTAGCGCATCACAATCTGACTTTCAAAAATCCCTACAAAAGAATGGCCCTCACTAACATTAACCTATACCTTTCACAAATCACTTACCTCACAAATATCTCAGTTACTCAAGATACTGCAATACAGCGAGCACCACTACTGCCAGCTAAATAAAAGATTCAAACTACGGAAGGCACTAACTACTGATAGGCATAGTTAGCAAATGAAAGATTTTAATAGAGAACAAACAATGTATTTATCTTAATAGTCATAATATATATAGCAATTCATGACATCCAGTCTTAAAAATTTCAAAACTCCGCCATCTCTCTCCCCACATCCACCACTGCTGGCGGCTCACCTCCAACTGCGCAACGGCTACGCGCCAGTAACAGCCAACAGCCCAACACTACAATAGCGAATATTACAACAATGCCACCCAGCCCTAGACTGCGCACAGCACAGCCACTGATTTTCATACAGAGCTCTACGTGGCGTTACCAATATAAAAACATAAATAGCCTACTTAAATAGTCCCCATGCTCCCCACAAAAAATTTTACAAATTGTTTTGGGCACTGGACAATACAGATTTGAAAACTTTTTTCATAATTATAATTACAATAACAAAGAAATCAAATGCACGCACTTATTGATACAATGTTGGTCAAAAGCTAAAATATTCTCACAGTCCATAAAGACAGTCCTGGTCATTCATCACAGTAAAATTGCAGTGCTTTTTTTTCTCAAAGTCTGAGCAGTAAAAGAAAATGCGCACACAGAAGTAGTGGATTTTCATGCAGTCTTGAAGTAGTGTTGTCCTTCCAACAGAAAGACAGTGCTGACTCTTGACATGCTGACAGGTAATGGGCCACAGCAGAGCAAACCCACAGCAGAGTCAGTTGAAGTTGAAGACTAGTGGTAGGTAGGTCATCACAGAGCAGACCCACTGTAGTCTTGGTAGAGATTATGGTATTGGTGGGCCATCGAAGGTGCAGACCCACTTCAGTCCTTGTAGAGATGGCCAGCAGCCATCTGTTGCGACTGTGCAGGTGCACAATCACCATCGAAGAGTCTTGCGGAGAATACAGCAAGTCCATAAACCACCAATTGTGCACTCACAATGCTGTTATCCAGTCCCTTGCTGAATTATTAACACACGTGCAAACACTATCAGTCCCTACTTCTCACATATTTTCCATATACTATGACCAACAGAAATATGTGCAGTGAAATGTAACTTACAAGTTACTTAATTTGATGAACTGGTGTCAATTACAATTTTATAAAATAAGAATACAATAACAAAGGTACAAAATACATAATTAAAGAACATAACAATACAGATAACATTTGTAGTAATAGGGGCTTTACAAAAGAATAGAAATAAACATATACATCAGTGTTACAAGAATTATGACATAAGTAAATACATAAAAGATCAGAATAACGTTTGAGACATCAACTTCACACGTGAGCATTAAAACAAAACAGAACAAATAATGGCTAAACATCTTTACGAAGTAAATAACATACTATTAATGCAAATTATATTTGAGGATAACAATATTCCTCATCATAGTGAATGTAGCTTAGTATTAGAAGAGAAAAAATTCTATGAAACAGTACAGAAAAAGGAAGAAAACAAATACACAAGGGTACACAAACATATAGTGGGATAACACAAGAGGAAAGGGCAGGGTTTGTTTTCAGTGTAACATTTGGTACTGCAGTCCAACCCAAAACTTCATTCCATAGATCTTTCGTCTTATTTCAACATTTGTTTCCACCAAAAAAATCCTATCCAAGCATGCTTTCTGTATTTATATGTTAACATATTTCTTACCTCATTATTTATTTTCCAGTATCTTACCTCATCATTTATTTCCAAGAAAATCCTACCTATACCTGCTTTCTGTACATTTTTCGTATAACTTCTCAATGCATTTCTTCCATTTCATCACAACTCATTCCTCATATAGTCTACCCCCTCTTAAGCTAACTTAAATCTACTGAGCTCAGATGCTAAACTAAGGGACGAGGCAATGCAGCAGTACAAAGCAATTAACACAAACAGCAATTACAAAAATGGAAATTGTCAAAGCAAGCAGCAGCAAATGCAATAACTTATATCTAAACATAACAAAGCTCAAACAGAAAAAATATTACAGTACAAATGTCCATGTTTAATACCTATATCACATCTTAACACTAGAGTGATGCATCACAAAACTTACTCTGCAAGAAAGTTACCAAGACATTAAAAAATTAATTATACAATTCCTGTGAGAGGAAATGTCTATTTGTGTTACTCCTTTTTTACGAAAGTACATGATAAAATTATTCTTTACTGGGTCTATAGACAGAAAAGAGTTATATTAGTACATGTATTAAATTTTATTTTAACCAATGCTGCAGTGCAGCAAGAAACCAGATATTAAACAAAATGAGCAAATATATATATAAAGCAACATATGGATAGTGTCTTGAAAGGAGGGTATAAGATGAACATCAACAAAAGCAAAACGAGGATAATGGAATGTAGTCGAATTAAGTCGGGTGATGCAGAGAGAATTAGATTAGGAAATGAGACACTTAAAGTAGTAAAGGAGTTTTGCTATTTGGGGAGCAGAATAACTGATGATGGTCGAAGTAGAGAGGATATAAAATGTACACTGGCAATGGCAAGGAAAGCGTTTCTGAAGAAGAGAAATTTTGTTAACATCGAGTATAGATTTAAGTGTCAGAAAGTCGTTTCTGAAAGTATTTGTATGGAGTGTAGCCACGTATGGAAGTGAAACTTGGACGATAAATAGTTTGGACAAGAAGAGAATAGAAGCTTTCGAAATGTGGTGCTACAGAAAAATGTTGAAGATTAGGTGGGTAGATCACATAACTAATGAGGAAGTATTGAATCGGATTGGGGAGAAGAGAAGTTTGTGGCACAACTTGACCAGAAGAAGGGATCGGTTGGTAGGACATGTTCTGAGGCATCAAGGGATCACCAGTTTAGTATTGGAGGGCAGCGAGGAGGGTAAAAATCGTAGAGGGAGACCAAGAGATGAATACAAGCAGATTCAGAAGGATGTAGATTGCAGTAGGTACTGGGAGATGAAGAAGCTTGCACAGGATAGAGTAGCATGGAGAGCTGCATCAAACCAGTTTCAGGACTGAAGACCACAACAACAACAACAACATAAAACGCCATTCACCAGGAAAATGGCGTCTCCAAAGGAAAAAAAATTCTCTCAACTAGAAAGACAATAGATGTAAAATGTTTCTCATCATTTCATTAGGCATTTTACTAAATATCATAAATTAAGAGCTCCACAGTATAATCACATGTTCTCAAGTTTGAGCGTGTCATATTTGCGATGCTTTCTACAAAGGAATGTCAATAGCGAGGATAAGGGCATCTTTTTTTTTTCACCTGTGCCTCTGAAAGGCACACACTAATGGCTTGTTTCCAGGCGGCTGTCGCGCAGCTGGGTGCCCACGACGCATTACGTGCAGGTGGTCACTTAACTTTCTTACTGAAATATTTACGACACCAGTTTCCGCTACAGTGGCAGTCTCATATAAAATTTCACAGGTCAAGAATTTGCGTTATAAATCTGTAGAAACAGAATCCTGTAAATATAACAGTGTCCAAAAAATTTTCGCCAGCATAGTGATATATTCACACACATTTCATAACTCTTAAAGTTCGATTCTCGGTTTCCAACATCGTTTTTCACAAACCAGAGTCCCTAACCACTGCTCATTCCTTGCTTTATTACACATATACATATTCGTAGACACTTCTTCAATATTTCATCATAATAAGTACGTAGCATAATCAAATTCCTCATATAGCATCAGCTTATTGATCATAAACATACCGCAACAGCGTAATACACATCGTCATCATAACATCATAAAACCTCAGCCAAATCTCAAAATCGTCGTAGCTTCCTCCAATAATTTCAAAACCTAAAAAAAATTCTCTGCTCATTTCAGTAGTGTCATCTACCTCAAACGTACTTTAAAAATCATGATCTCATACCAAATATGTCATTCAAAGCTCTCATAGTATCACAATGGTTCCGAAAAAGTATGAACAGTTCACAAAGTACAGACGAAATACAATTACATAAGTGTGAAGTTATCCAACTGTGTAATTGCGTAAACAGGTGTCACTGGCATAGTGAAAAAAATGTTTGTTTCTCTATTAAATGTGTAATTTATGTGTTAGAGAAATATGGTACCGATGTGTAAAGTTGTATAAGCAAATACCATATTAGCTAAGGCTCCTTGTGCTTGCCCAACACATGATACACAAAGTAGGCGTGTAACCCCCTGAGGATATATGTAATTATATCCTCAGGTGTTACAGATTACAGCAATGGAATGAAATGTATCACGGAAAACCTTAGTATTATTGTACTTCAAATATCTTTAAAAATAAATGTTTTAAGTACAAAATTAATCACTCAAATACGTGTGCGTCTTGTAAGATAATCCCTGTGGAAGCTAAGTTCTGCAGAAGTCAATGTACTTACCTCATGATAAACAAAAGTGAAATGCTTTGCGTATAGATATCTTAGTTATTACGCTTATTGCTGTGATGAAGAAAGTACTGTGCTGTAATGTATTGTTGTGCTATGGAAAAGGCTGTCTCATAGTAGCTATACCACAGAAGTTACTGCTAAAATATGTTTAACTTTCCAGAAGAATTCAGAAAAACTGTGCAGATGTAAAACAGATACACCGCAAAAGCAACAATGTAAATTACGTCACACATTAGTAGCGTCGTGATATAATCCTGTAGCTCTCAAATAAACTAACCACTGTGTCATTTGGTATCTCTCAGAAAGTACTTTAAATCTAGAATGTATTTTCAAGTAAACCAAAATGTTGCATTAAAATCTCATTAGCAGTACCAGTATATGTTCTAAGTATGTAAGCCTGATAGTCGTTACGTAATCGTGCAACTAACAAGCAAGAATGTACAAATAACAACACTGTGTCTTCTGTTCACTATAACAATGCATTCGTAATTTCTGTTTAAATATGTTCTCTAGGTTCTAGATTGGATAGTGAACTTCAAAACATTGTTGCATGTTAACAGTTTCTAAGTCTGACAAAGCATACTAGTAACGTGAAATGAAAAATGTTATGGCAGAGACTAAGTTATAAAGCAGATTATCTTTCAGTAAACGGTTTTACATGTGAAATGTGGTGCAATCCTTTACTCTTCATAGTACTCAGAGTTTGAACTTGAAAGCAATTATAATGCGGTATACGTCGGTAAAGAATACTGGAATTTTTCTCAAGGCTAGCGTCTATGTTATTTTTCGCCGAGCCAGCCGGCGCACGTGGCTGCCTGCGGTGTGAGTCAATGTCTGACTCTTTGTTGGCGCGCGTCGTTATTGGGATTAGGAGACCTAACTTATACAAATTAACCTTGTCGAGAGGGCCCTGTCGTGTAGGAATCCCGCCAGTTCTGATGCAATTCAGGTCTGTCGTTTTGTCGGTAGTTTACATAGTTTCTTGTTTGTCGGTCATGTGGTGGAGAATTTCTCCCGGAATCGTAACTGCGTGGTGGACCGTTGCGTCTGAAGTTACTGTCTCCCCTGATGATAATTATTTTGGTTCCCATATTGTCTGTTTCTATGGTTTTCTAAGTCATATTCATTATTACGGAGATGCGATCTTTCTCTGTAATTATTACTACTCTGCCAATGGTTGTCATATGGGTGGTGTCTGTTTTGGTCACGATTTACATTGTAAGAATAGCCTTGTCGTGTCCAGGTGTTATTTCTGTCATTGCGGAATTGTGACGGATGTGACCTGTAATTGTTGTGCTTCTGTTTTCGCGCTCCGCGATTGTCAGTGTCAATTTCCAATTCTTGTAACAGTCCCTGAAAAGCTTCAATGTCATCTTTGCAACGTCCTGCCAAAATAATGTCGTAAATGTTCAGGTAGTTTGATTATGCAAATGCGGATGAGTTCTGAGAGGCTGTAACGGTTTGACAAGTACTGATTCTTGTGCAACACGTCTTCAAAATATTTCACAAGACTGGAGAATTCAGATTGTTCGAAATGTTTCATCATTATGATGCCATGTTGTACTCGGTGTTGTGTAGCTTGAGACCAATAAGCTGAGAGGAAGGCATGGTAAAATTCTCCTTCGCTGTGGCAATCGTGAATGACCGATCGCATTCTTACAGCTGGTTCATTCTCCAAGTAGCCACACATAAATTCTAGCCTGTGCTCCAATGACCAGTTGGGAGGAAAACAATGGGAAAATTGATGAAGCCATGCTTGTGGATGAATGTCGTTGTCAGAATTCTTAAATGTTTTGAATTTACGTATAGTAATGAACAGCTTATAGTCAAAATCATCGTGTCGGCAAGTCGCATATCGGTCATTGCTACGTCGTGTCGGCGGTTCCATCTCAAAATTCGGTGCACCTTGCCAATTTCTTTCATAATTTCCGAAATGCCCTGTGTTATTATTTTGTGGCTTTTCCCTATTTCCAAGTCCCTCTTCCCGTGTTGGAGCGGAAGTGTTCTCTGAAATATGTAATTTTTGTATTACTTGCGTCAACTGATCTTGTACTTCCCGGATTTCTCTTTTGTACTGTGTATTGATTTGATTTTGATTTTGTTTGAATTTTCTAATTTGTTCATACTCTTCTGTGCCAGTGAAGGCTACGGGTCTTGCGTCATTCAGATCATCATCTACCTTTGTAGATAAGTTCGTGAACTGATCCGAAAGTTCGGCTACTTTCTCCGATAGTGAACACATTTCCTCAGTGTTTTTCTGAACCAAGTTTCAGAGTGTCCATTGGTGTTAAAATCGAATCTACTGTGTCCTTTAAGTTTTCCTGAGTTTTTGCAAGTTGCGTAACCGAATCGGTGGATGCAACTGAGTCGATTTTAGCTTGCAAGGTGTCGTGATTTTCACGAACAATAGTTTGCAGTTCTTTTATGGCTGCTTCGTGATTCTGTAATGCATTTTCATGCCGCAAAAAAATAGTTCGAAAATGTTCACAAATTTGTGTTTTTACGTCATTACAGATTTTTTGACATTTCGATTCAATGTTACGTAACTCAGTAGTTAAATCTTCACGTGTTTGTTCAAGTGTGGTGTCAAACTTCCGAAAATTTTGTTCCATTGTGTCTAACTGTTGCTGTGTTTGTCTCTGATTTTGTTTCATTTGTTGCATTAATTGCAATAATAATGTATTAGTGTCTGGAATCTGTTCCTGTATGCTTTTCGGCAGTGCATTTGCACCATTCACATTTTGACAAGCAGAAAATGTGTCTTGACTTACTTGAGAAAACGGTGAGGACGCAAAACCTCGATGTACAGTATTTGCAAGATTGTGTCCTGTCATTTCGGATTCCTGAGGGGAGCTGTTGCCGACCGATCGATCGATAATGCTTCCCTTTTCACTAATTGTTTCACTGCCTACACCATTATTTGCAGCCCGCTCCATTTCCCTATGCACATTTACCAAATTACTACTTTGAACATTAGTTAATTCATTACATGGTGCCGCTAACACACTGCTTTCGTCTTCACTGTCATTTCTCAGTTTACTTTGGAGCCTAGTATTACTTTTTTCACACACCATTATTGTCACAATATTTCACACGACAACACAGAAAAACAATTTGAAGAGCAAAAATAAGAGAACACATTACCATAGCACTGAAAATAGTATCTAGTTAATTGCAGGCGCACCTGCGAAATACTTAGTGCAAATCTACATGAATGCCACAACTGTTTTACTGTACAACAACGAAAGACTACAACTAAAATGGAGATTCTCTCCACAATTACGCGCTAGCAATAAACAAAATCTACACTAATTACACAAACTACATGAAAAAATCAGAAGATTACAGTGAGGTATCCTCGGCTAAGGGTCGACATATGAAACGTCCCCTTAGAAAAATTATACAAGACTGTGCTTAAACTGGCACACAATATTTTTTTAGCGCAACACACTCTGACTTTCAAAAATCCCTACAAAAGAATGGCCCTGACTAGCAATAACCTATACCTTTCACAAATAACTTACCTCACAAAAATCTTAGTTACTCAAGATACTGCAATACAGCGAGCACCAATACTGCCAGCTAAATAAAAGATTCAAACTACAGAAGGCGCTAACTACTGATAAGTATAGTTAGCAAATGAGATTTTAATAGAGAACAATCAATGTATTTACCTTAATAGTCATAATATACACTCCTGGAAATTGAAATAAGAACACCGTGAATTCATTGTCCCAGGAAGGGGAAACTATATTGACACATTCCTGGGGTCAGATACATCACATGATCACACTGACAGAACCACAGGCACATAGACACAGGCAACAGAGCATGCACAATGTCGGCACTAGTACAGTGTATAGCCACCTTTCGCAGCAATGCAGGCTGCTATTCTCCCATGGAGACGATCGTAGAGATGCTGGATGTAGTCCTGTGGAACGGCTTGCCATGCCATTTCCACCTGGCGCCTCAGTTGGACCAGCGTTCGTGCTGGACGTGCAGACCGCGTGAGACGACGCTTCATCCAGTCCCAAACATGCTCAATGGGGGACAGATCCGGAGATCTTGCTGGCCAGGGTAGTTGACTTACACCTTCTAGAGCACATTGGGTGGCACGGGATACATGCGGACGTGCAGCGTCCTGTTGGAACAGCAAGTTCCCTTGCCGGTCTAGGAATGGTAGAACGATGGGTTTGATGACGGTTTGGATGTACCGTGCACTATTCAGTGTCCTCTCGACGATCACCAGAGGTGTACGGCCAGTGTAGGAGATCGCTCCCCACACCATGATGCCGGGTATCGGCCCTGTGTGTCTCGGTCGTATGCAGTCCTGATTGTGGCGCTCACCTGCACGGCGCCAAACACGCATACGACCATCATCTCCATTCGTCCCTCCATTCACGCCTGTCGCGACACCACTGGAGGCGGGCTGCACGATGTTGGGGCGTGAGCGGAAGACGGCCTAACGGTGTGCGGGACCGTAGCCCAGCTTCATGGAGACGGTTGAGAATGGTCCTCGCCGATACCCCAGGAGCAACAGTGTCCCTAATTTGCTGGGAAGTGGAGGTGCGGTCCCCTATGGCACTGCGTAGGATCCTACGGTCTTGGCGTGCATCCGTGCGTCGCTGCGGTCCGGTCCCAGGTCGACGGGCACGTGCACCTTCCGCCGACCACTGGCGACAACATCGATGAACTGTGGAGACCTCACGCCCCACGTATTGAGCAATTTAGCGGTACGTCCACCCGGCCTCCCGCATGCCCACTATACGCCCTCGCTTAAAGTCCGTCAACTGCACATACGGTTCACGTCCACGCTGTCGCGGCATGCTACCAGTGTTAAAAGACTGCGATGGGGTTCCGTATGCCACGGCAAACTGGCTGACACTGACGGCGGCGGTGCACAAATGCTGCGGAGCTAGCGCCATTCGACGGCCAACACTGCGGTTCCTGGTGTGTCCGCTGTGCCTTGCGTGTGATCATTGCTTGTACAGCCCTCTCGCAGCGTCCAGAGCAAGTATGGTGGGTCTGACACACCGGTGTCAATGTGTTCTTTTTTCTATTTCCAGGAGTGTATATAGCAGTTAATGACATCCAGTCTTAAAAATTTCAAAACTTCGCCATCTCTCTCCCCACATCCGCCACTGCTGGCGGCTCACCTCCAACTGCGCAAGGCAAGCGCCGCTAACAGCCAACAGCCCAACACTACAATAGCGAATATTACAACAATGCCACCCGCGCCGCTAACAGCCAACAGCCCAACACTACAATAGCGAATATTACAACAATGCCACCCAGCCATAGACTGCGCACATCACAGCCAGTGATTTTCATACAGAGCGCTACGTGGTGTTACCAATATAAAAACATCAACAGCCTACTTACAACAGGCGGGCGTCTCGAACCAGGCTGCGTGTTGTGTACCGTAAGCTAGGCGTAGGCTACGAGAATAAAGCTTCATTTTCCCCTGAACCATCTTACAACCTAAATGCAGGTTCACCTATGAATTCTGTATATGGGAATATGACCTAGGCAAGAATCTAGCATATCACAAAGGGCTTAGGAAACTGTTTCACATTTCCAGAATGAGATTTTCACTCTGTAGCGGAGTGTGCGTTGTTATGAAACTTTTCTGGCAGATTAAAACAGTATGCCGGACCGAGACTCGAACTCAGAACCCCCGAGTTCGAGTCTCGGTGCGGCACACAGTTTTAATCTGCCAGGAATGTTTCATATTTGTGTATCTTTCCAGATTTACGTGAGCTGAAACAGAACTCAACTGTTCATTCTTCGAAAATAAAGAGGTCTTGAACGCCGAAAAAAGCAACTTCTGTATTAAATATCTTAGAATGAAGATTTGACGTATATTTTCCTGTACGTGCCTGTGTGCTTCTTAGAGGTAAATGCATGCTGCCGGGCAACTCTATCTACACTCAGTGGCGATTGTTGTGTGAGAGCACACGAACACCCTAACTTCTGACACCTTGCGGATTTATTGGTTATTTTTCTTTGAATGCTGTTAAATATAACGTAGATGCATCAATCTGAAATACGCGGCACTATATCTGCCGCGCTTTGCTACATTGCTCCACTAGACTCGGTGGAATTTGCCATGAGGTTTGCGAGTACACCTTCACTTGTGCACATTTTAAGGAGCTTCTGTGGATGCGTAACTGGCCAAGTATATATGGATTTGATAAGCAATGTGCACGGTTCACGGCGTGCACTGCTAGCCTGTACCACCCGACTACAAGTTTACGTCAGTGCCACCAGGCGGTAGCATACTGCAGCATGTTCGCTCGGCATAAATTCTGCTAGGCAGTAGCATGCTCCACAGATATGCCAATTCATTCACTATATATAACACTAGATCGGACATCATTATATGTTACTATTATACTGATAGAAAAATGTATTTTGTGGGCTTCTGAATGAGATGTAGTATATTCAATTTTGGAGTTTATCATACTGTACTCTATTTGAGGTGCTGAGAAACATAAAGCACGACATCGTCGATCGTGAGGCTATAGCATTTATTGATGCTTCTGACATCTGTTGATCTTATAGTGAATCAGGTATATCTGTACTGTAGGCCCACATTGTACGTATATCTCAATATTCACGAAAAGCTGTCTCACTGATTCCTCTGATATTTAAATAAGAAGGGTCGAAGATGGTGTGCTTATGGCTCTTATGGTTCTCAGCGCCTCATTCATGTTCTAGTCAAGTGATCTTGCTGGTAGATCGTAACACTTGAATTTAATAATTTCTGCAAATGGCAATTTGTGTTTGGAGTTTGTTGTTTATTGTGCAGGAATCGGCTTTCCTGTGCTGTATCAACACGAACTCTGTTGAACTATTATGAAGTGTGCTAACAGAAAAGAAAATTACTTGGAATAGTTAGTTGCAAAGGATGTAGGGCCTCTCAGATCAGATACGTTGTCTGAGAAAGTGACAAATCAAAATAAGCTTGACTACAATAGAACATTTAACAAAGAAGTGTGTAATTAAGTGTAAGTTGTTGTGTGGGTGCAACGTAAGAATGCCTGTTTTTCAGTCCAGAAGTTAAATCGTTAACTAACAAGTGAATTAGGAATATTGTACATTTTTACGAAAAAATAAAAAGCACGAAAATTTCCACTTACACAGACGGAGAGTAGCGAAATCATAAACATTATTTCCTTCTTGCCATAAACTGTACTCAATTACGTACGAAACAACAGAATTCTTCCTTTTTTCAGACAAGCGTATTATTATTATTATTATTATTATTATTATTATTATTATTATTATTATTGACAGCTAATGAAGTTGTATAACCATAACTGATACACCGCAGATGCTATTAATTTCGCACTCTCATATTTATCTGAATTTAAAAATTTGTGAGCACCCAGAATGTACACCTACGAGCCGTCACTGTCTACACTGCTCTAAATTATATCAAAGCTCTAAATTATATCATATGGGATACATTCTTTGAACTAAATATAGTATTAAAAATGCTTTGATGACCACATGTACACCACAAAATAAATATTCTTCTCAACGAAACACCGTTTCATGCTGAAAGTAAGTGCACGACAGTGTTATCATCTAAGTGCAATACATGCTGTCGACTTATCTGACATTGCAATGTCATTTCGTATACATGTAAATGAAATACAACAAATTACTAACAATGATTTGGTAACCATCCAAACGAATATTATATAAATTTTGTCTTCCAAAAAAAATAAGAAAGTGTTGAAACTGTTGACTGTTGGCTGAAAGACATATTTGCAATCGCTGTTCGAAAGAACAATGAACGGATGTAATTATAGTAGATGGCGTGTTAGAGCATGCATTGGCGGTTTGGCGACACATTTTAAAATGTCACTTGGGAAATGAATAAAACATAGCCCCAATATTAATTTAAGTCTGAAAATAATAATAATTTTACATACATAATAAATAAATTTGTAAATTAATTGAAAAAAGCGATGTACTAGTGAGATGATTTTTTTAATTACTCATGAGTTATTTCGTAAAACAAGTATCTAAGTTAAAACGTGTAAATAAAACTCTGTGAAACAAAACGTGGTAAGTACCTTCGTTTGTCTAGTGATATGAAAAAGCAGAACGCGACTAGCTCGCTCCCTGTCTTTCGTTCTCCGCTATCGAGATGTATGTCACTTGCACGCTTTTATTGAATAATTGTGTTACTTTGATCTCAAGTAGCCGTGTTTCGTTTGAAGATCCCTTTCCTTGCTATTCACGTTATATCTGATTTTATTAAGCTTTTTTTATTCCAGTTTGAGGCTGGATTGAAGAAAAGTTGCTGGCCCATTGGTTGGTGGCCACGGATAAACACTGTTAATGTTCATTTGTCGTTTAATCCATCAGATAATAACTCATAGGTCCCTGAGAACATTTTACCGAACTTTTCTCTCAAAATTTGGGCAATGATATCACGCGAACCACGTAGTATTCTGATCGGTCATTGGCCTCCAAACAATGTCGACTACCAACGTACTCGCTGGTCCGATGTACGAACGATGCTGGAAGGCAGAGTTCAGCTTAATTAGTAAAGCGAGTAAAATTTTTTGTGCCATGTTTTATTTTTCGAATAGCACTGTCTCCAGCAAAGCAAGAAACATTCATGTTGTGTTCTCAACCAGTACTTAGCATATGTTCAATGCTTTCTAAGAAGTCATATTTACTAGCAGAGACAAAATCCATTAACATTCCATTTTAATTAATCATAAGTATCTAACCAACATTAACAATATAAAAGATCCTATATTTTATTTTTATTTCTGGCATAGTTGCAGCTTCGTCGGAGACTGCATCTTTGAGTGCTCCCCAAAGAAAGAAATCAAGAGAAATCAAAACGGTGTACCTCGCAGGTTATGTGACAACAGAATTTCCTCCTATCCGACATCTAGGAAAGTTCTTACTCAATATTTGCCTTGCAACAAATGACGAGTGAGCTGGGCAACCGTTGTGTTGCAGCCACATACACTGTCGAATATCCAGTGCTACCTCTTCTAGAAGAACCGGCAGAATGTTCGTCAGAAGGTGTGCGTACAGTTGTCCATATACGAGGGGCGCTTGAAAAGTCTGTGTAAAGACCGAGAAATGGTACCACCGGCGCGTGTCGATGTCATGTTTAGTTAGTAGCATGTTTGGAAAGAACGCACATCAAGTTTCAGCCATATTGGTCAATTTCTTTGTGTTTGGCATTCGTGTGAATCAAGGAAGTCGAGTGATTGTCAAAAAATGGAAGACAAAGAATTTCTTGCGGTGATTAAACATTACTTTATATAAGGCAAAACGCCTCAGAAGACTAAAGAGAAGTTTGATAAACATTATGGTGACTTTGCATCTTCGATCAGAACAGTTTTCAAGTGGTTTCAAAATTTTCGGTGTGGTCATATGGGCACAAGTCATGCTGAACGTTCTGGGCGCCCTGTGGAGGTTACGATTCCATAAATCATTGATAAAATCCATGATATGGTGGTGGATGGCAGAAGAGTTAAGCTGCGTGAGATTGCTAGTGCTGTGGGAATCTCGAATGAACGGATACATAATATTTTGCATAAACCTTTGGACATGAGAAAGCTATCTGCAAGATGGGTTCCGCGATTGCTTACGCTTGACCAAAAACGGAATCGTGTGAAGTGTTGCAAAGAGGGTTTGCAGCTGTTTAGGAAGAATCTGCGCCGGCTATAGTGGCCGAGTGGTTCTAGGCGCATTAGTCTGAAACCGTGCGACCGCTACGGTCGCAGGTTCGAATCCTGCCTCGGGCATGAATGTGTGTGGTGTCCTTAGGTTAGTTAGGTTTAAGTAGTTCTAAGTTCTAGGGCACTGATGACCTCAGATAATAAGTCCCATAGCGCTCAGAGCCATTGGCACCATTTTTGAAGAATCTGCAGGACTTAAAGCTTGGAACATGGATTCATTGCTATACTCCTGAGACCGAAGAACAATCTAAACAATGGCTTACCAAGGGAGAATCTGCACCAAAAAAGGCGAAGACCATTCCTTCGGCCAGAAAGGTTATGGCGACTATGTTTTGGGATTCGCAACGGATAATTCTCATCGACTATCTGGAAAAGGGTAAAACTATTACACGTGCATATTATTCATCGTTATTGGACCGTTTGAAAACCGAGTTGCAAGAAAAACGCCGGCGATTCGACCGCAAAAAAGTCCTTTTCCATCACGACAATGCACCTGCACACACCTCAGCTGTTGTGGTCTCGAAATTAACGGAAATAGGATTCGAACTCGTTTCACATCCCCCCTATTCTCCAGACTTTGCTCCGTCGGACTACTATTTGTTCCCCAGTTTGAAGAAATGGTTGGTGGGACAAAGATTTTATTCAAACGAGGAGGTGATTGTAGCAACTAAAAGCTATTTTGCTTGGACAATTCCTATTATTCAGAAGGGATCAACAAATTAGAACAGAGCTGGATGGAGTGTATAAGTCTAAAAGGAGTCTATGTCGAAAAATAAAAAAAAGGTTTACCTCAAACACATACCTTGTTTTTATTTTTGCATGGACTTTTCGAACGCCCCTCGCAGAACGTCTGAGCTGAAGAAACATCCCACCATGTACTTTCCTATGATACTCCACAATACGTTTACGTCCCGCGGCCGTTGATGTTGCACCAGACGAAGCTAGTGTGGATTTTCGGCTGACCAGTAGTGCATGTTATGCAAACTTCCATTAGAGTGGTCAGTAAACGTTGCAATATTGGTGAAGTTCCACACTGGAAAAATGTAGGGTCGTCTCTCAGTTACTGAAGGGCAAACCGACAAAATTCTGTACGACGTTCGAAATCACGGTCGTCGAGTGTCTGATGTAGTGGCAGATGAAAGGGATGGAAATTCTGTCGATGCAGGATGCGAATGATACTCGTCTGGCTGATTCCACATTACTTGGCAATAAATCTCATATCGCTGTGCGGATTCATTAGCGACGTACAGCTTCTCCGTGTTCTATGTCAGTTGCGGTCTTCTTTCTCGTCCTCTTTTTGACGTTCAAGCAGCCTGTCCGCACTAGCGTCTTAATACACTTCTGGAAATGGAAAAAAGAACACATTGACACCGGTGTGTCAGACCCACCATACTTGCTCCGGACACTGCGAAAGGGCTGTACAAGCATTGATCACACGCACGGCACAGCGGACACACCAGGAACCGCCGTGTTGGCCGTCGAATGGCGCTAGCTGCGCAGCATTTGTGCACCGCCGCCGTCAGTGTCAGCCAGTTTGCCGTGGCATACGGAACTCCATCGCAGTCTTTAACACTGGTAGCATGCCGCGACAGCGTGGACGTGAACCGTATGTGCAGTTGACGGACTTTGAGCGAGGGCGTATAGTGGGCATGCGGGAGGCCGGGTGGACGTACCGCCGAATTGCTCAACACGTGGGACGTCAGGTGGCAGTTGACGCTAAATAACGAAAAGTGTGAGATGATCCACATGAGTTCCAAAAGAAATCCGTTGGAATTCGATTACTCGATAAATAGTACAATTCTCAAGGCTGTCAATTCAACTAAGTACCTGGGTGTTAAAATTACGAACAACTTCAGTTGGAAGGACCACATAGATAATATTGTCGGGAAGGCGAGCCAAAGGTTGCGTTTCATTGGCAGGACACTTAGAAGATGCAACAAGTCCACTAAAGAGACAGCTTACACTACACTCGTTCGTCCTCTGTTAGAATATTGCTGCGCGGTGTGGGATCCTTACAGGGTGGGATTGACGGAGGACATCGAAAGGGTGCAAAAAAGGGCAGCTCGTTTTGTATTATCACGTTATAGGGGAGAGAGTGTGGCAGATATGATACACGAGTTGGGATGGAAGTCATTACAGCATAGACGTTTTTCGTCGCGGCGAGACCTTTTTACGAAATTTCAGTCACCAACTTTCTCTTCCGAATGCGAAAATATTTTGTTGAGCCCAACCTACATAGGTAGAAATGATCATCAAAATAAAATAAGAGAAATCAGAGCTCGAACAGAAAGGTTTAGGTGTTCGTTTTTCCCGCTCGCTGTTCGGGAGTGGAATAGTAGAGAGTTAGTATGATTGTGGTTCGATGAACCCTCTGCCAAGCACTTAAATGTGAATTGCAGAGTAGTCATGTAGTAGAATAGAGCTAGAAGATCAGCAGATCGTCAGTAAATGGTTGGTGTGGTAATCCAGTGGTGTGAAAGAGATCCTCAGTGAGTGTTTCCTGTGAAAGATAGCGCAAACTTTTTGTGTTTAAAACTTATACTAGAAAAAATGGCAATTGGTAAATCTCGTTGCTGTCTAAACCACCCCGAAAACTTTTGTTATATGTGTGGGAAATTCACTCCAAAAGCCCAAAGAAAACCAATCACTGATTTGGTTAAGTAGCCATAGAAATTGTATCCAAATGTATCTTCAGTGCATTTGCCTGTGCTCCATGATGAGGGGTTGCCTGTCCCTGTCTGTAACTTGATAGCCACGGAACCAGACACCTTGTCTAGTGAACAAGAGGGTATTGAACATATAGAAGAGTACTGCCGTAAATATCATGACAGCTCTTTAATCAAAAGGAATTGAACGATTTGGTTCGTGATCCAAAACTTTCGAAACAGCAAGCTGAACTCTTGGGTTCGAGACTGCAACATCGGAACCCTCTAGCACCAGGGACAACAATTTCCTGTTTCAGATCAAGAGGTGCTTCCTTTGTACAGTATTTCGATGTGCAGAATTCAATGTGTGTATGTAGAGATGCCAATGGTCTGATGATGCAGCTAAGTGTACAACATAATCCACAGGAGAGGCGATTATTTATTGACTCCAGTAAAACCAGTTTGTAAGCAGTACTGCTGCATAATTGCAACCCATTTCCATCGGTACCTTTGGCTTACGCAGTAGAGATGAAAGAAACTTAGGAAATTATGGATTCGCTGCTAGAGGCTATCAAATACAATCATGAATGGCAGCTTTCCTGTGATTTAAAAGTTGTTGCACTCCTTACAGATTTACAGGCTGGATTCACGAAATAATGCTGCTTTTTGTGTCTTTGGGACAGCCGTGACAACAAAGAACCACTATACAGTCAAGGAATGGCCTATAAGAAAGTCATATGTTTCTGGAAACAAAAATGTGAACAATACCCCATAGGTTGAGCTCGATAAAATCATTTTGCCTCCCCTTCATATCGACTTGGGCCTTATTAAGAACTTTTAAAAGGTCTGGGTAAAGAAGGTGAGGCTTTAATCACTTAAAAGAAAAGTTTCCCAACGAAAGTTGGACCACAAATCAGAATGTTTCTGAAAGACCCAACCTTTGATACCATACTTACAGATATGCAATTAGTTGCTTGGTCTTCTTTTAAAGCAATTGTGAAGGGCTTTTGGGTAACAAAAAAGACAAAAATTATGTTACCATTTTGAATGATCTGTTGGACAACTATAAGAACATGGGGTGTAGAATATCGCTTAAAATTCACTTTTTACATTCTCACCTTTATTTCTTCCCGAAAAATTTGGGAGTCGTAAGCGATGAGTGTGGTGAACGCTTTCACCAAGCCGTTCTTACCATGGAACACCGTTACTAAGGCCACTGGAACCCTCCGAAGATGGGTGACTACTGTTGGGGTCTTGTTAGGGAGAGTGATGAAACGGCAAACAAAAGAAGAGTTCCGTCGTCGCATTTTTCAAAAACCAAAGACGATTAAAGGTGAAAATATCTCCTGAACTAATTTGCACCTTTTATTGGCATCATGCCCATATATACATACAAAACAGTATTAATTTCAGACGTCATGAATATGTATTTCTGGTTCAAATGACTCTGAGCACTATTGGACTTAACTTCTGAGGTCATCATTCCCCTAGAACTTAGAACTACTTAAACCTAACTAACGTAAGGACAGATCACACATCCATGCCCGAGGCAGGATTCGAACCTGCGACCGTAGCAGTCGCGCTGTTGCAGACTGTGCGCCTAGAACCGCTCGGCCACCACGGCCGGCCGTGTATTTTTGTTTGACTTAATTGTGTTAATTTTCGCTAGTATCATTTTTTATTCTGCTGTGCATATAGAAAATGTGACGTCGTAGAGAAAAAATGATTTCACTATTGTATTCTGCACCCCAAAATTAGGTAAATCCACCCATTTACGAAACAGATGCAGAAAAAAGTTCAAATTTGTTAATTAATGTAATTACCGAGACGGTTGACAACTGTTGGGATATCTTACCATATATACCATATAAGATCGAACTGCATTCTTCTTACACTCTCCATACATCACGAACAAGTCTGCTTTAGCTCCATCTGTAAATTCCATCGTCCACTCAGGACTTACTGCTCGCACTATCACACACTAATCGATTAGCAAGTCGCAGTGCATTCGACGAACACACAAGCACACTGTAAGCAAATATAACAACATTGTAATACCAACTACGCAGGTTAGATGGCACATAGTGTTGGTATGGAAACATTGCACAATACGATACTTCGTAAACGACTCGCACTAGACTCCAGCAGTAAACACCACTGACATTCTAATTTACCGTACGTTTAGTTTGTTAATATCAACAGGCATTGCTCCATTAACAAAATGTATGTTTGCACAAAAAATAAACTTTCTAAATATAATTACAACCTGTTTATTGGCCAACAGTATGAGCCCCTTACAACCAATTCATTATGTGAAAACAGCACATCAGTAGCACTTTCCATTTCAGTGTTTGCGGTACAGGTTTTAGGTGATTCACCCTGTATAAGAAACAAAACTTTTCTCACTGAGCAGTGAGCAACAATTCCCCGATTAAGGCTATTCTGAACAGTGGCTGAAACGTTGGAGAATTTTACACATTGAAAATGTGGTCACATACCTAGAAGAATTTTGTCGACTGTTTCCTTTGGACTGTTCATCCACTGTATCATTTGTGTCAGGTGGACGGTAAAAGGAATCAGTTATTAATGTATTCCGGTTGTCGAGCTTATTTTGGAGCTTAAGCAAGTAATCTGCAGTGTAGAAACTAGTTGTCCAGTTTCGCCTTATTGCGCACTGTTTGCATTCCAACAACTTTATTTAGGGTTTAATTGTTACTTTAGATGCAACAAATATAAGTGCTTTCAAAACTGCTAGTTTTGAGCCATAAATTCGTGTCGTGGCATTTAGGAAATCACACCTTGTCCGTTGCTGAGCATTGCCTTTTTTTCTGTACGTACTACTTACTGACTGAATTGGTACTGGCGAATTACACTCTTTTTTCCAACAAATAAAGCATTTGTATGTAAGTCACTCACTGCCTTATTACCCTTCATTTATACACTGTGTGATCAAAAGTATCCAACTACTGGCTGAAAATGACATAAAAGTTCGTGGCGCCCTCCATCGGTAATGCTGGAATTAGATATGGTGTTGCCCCACCGCCAGCCTTGATGACAGCTTCGGTTCTAGGCGCACAGTCCGGAACCGTGCGACTGCTACGGTCGCAGGTTCGAATCCTGCCTCGGGCATGGATGTGTGTGATGTCCTTAGGTTTGTTAAGTTTCAGTAGTTCTAAGTTCTAGGGGACTAATGACCACAGCAGTTGAGTCCCATAGTGCTCAGAGCCATTTGAACCATTTGATGACAGCTTCCACTCTGGCAGGCATACGTTCAATCAGGTGCTGGAAGGTTTCTTAGGGAATGGCAGCCCATTTTTGACGGAGTGCTGCACTGAAGAGAGGTATCGATGTCGATCGGTGAGGCCTGGCACAAAGCCGGTGTTCCGAAACAGCCCAAATGTGTTCCATAGGAATCAGGTCAGGACTCTATGCAGGCCAGTCCATTACAGCTATGTTATTGTGTAACCACTCCTCCACAGGCCTCCACAGCTCGATCGTGTTGGAAGAGGCAATCGCCAACCCAGATTTGCTCTTCCACAGTGTAGGCTTGTGCTGTGATAGTGACACGCAAAACAACAAGGAGTGCAAGACCCCTCCACGAAAAACACGACCACACCATAACACTACCGCCTCCGAATTGTACTTTTGGCACTGTACAAGCTGGCAGATAACGTTCACTGGGCATTTCGCCATACCCACACCCTGCCATCGGATCGCAACATCGTGTACCGTGATTCGTCACTCCACACAACGTTTTTCCACTGTTAAATCGTCCAATGATAACGCTCCTTACACCAAACGAGGCGTCGTTTGGCACTTACTGGCGTGATGTGTGGCTTATGACCAGCTGCTCGACCATGTAATCCAAGTTTTCAAACCTCGCGCCCAACTTTCATAGTATACACCCCAGACAACTACCGCAATTTTCAATTGGAGAAGCAATGTAATACATTGAAAATGACATTCCATGAGGTTTTGTGCAAATGTAAATTACGCAAATATCTTTCAGATGAAATGAATAGAATTATAAAAGTTATTAAAACCAGTATTTATAAATTCGAACAGATATCTGTCGGAAAAGTAAAACGTTCACTACTAGCAAAAATTTTCGATGTCTTAATTATCCGTTTCAATTTTTTGTGTATTATAATAATGTACTTCATACTGTATCGTATTGATGCGACAATTGTCTGAACCCAACACGACTAGTCAATAATAGCATTAAAAGCATTCGATGCCAGTCTGCTGAAAACGGACCCTTTGTTGTTATAGGGAAATAACATGGGCCCTTTTCAGAATCTCACTGTTGCGTATGTAATGCTTCACAAAATAGCATCTCAATTCTTGGTTATTTTAAAGAGCTCAGAGTGGCACTGTATAAAAGATGAACAATTTGTAATTGCAATAATGCCAAATAAGGCAGAAAAACCCTCGTTAAATGAGAGTTATAAATGCCTACAGATGTTGCCAATTTTGCAGTCGGCAATAACATAGAATAACAATACTAATATTCGCCAAAAAGGAAAAAAACAGCACAGATTTCCCTGATTTCTCTCAATTTTAAGCCAATTTACTTGGTTTTAAATTTAGGTAAGTTGCAATGGGTTACAAGTGTGAAGGGGTTAACCACAATATGTGTACTGCTACCTTAATGAGCTCTGTAGCCTCTGACAAAGGACGTTTTAAGGGTAATATATACAGAGAATTTGTTTCTTAAATATGTTCACCTAAACAGTGGTAACAACGTGAAATTTCAAAATGCATTATGTCAAAACACTTCTTTTATATCACAAATATTTATCCTGTCAAATGTACACATAGAAATCCAATTTTTAGTAAATTGTTCAGAAAAATTACAATAACTGAGAATCCAAAATTTTCGACAGGAGGTCCCTTTTCGTTTTCCGTCACGCACACATGTACACCCATAGATGTATGCACGCGCGCGCTCCCTCCATACATTTTCAGACAGAGTCAACCTTTCTCACAATGTCCTTCATCCATGACTGTGAACCACATCTCTTCTATTGAACAAGTGTCCTTAGTTCTTAGGATATGATTTTTAGGATCTTTATTTATTAGAGATTTTTTCTTGTTTTGGTCCATACTACCTTCTTGGTCCATACCACCTGCTCGCAAAATTCGGAAAGCAAAAGGCTTGCAGTAGAGGAGACATGTTCCTTAGTATATAACCTCCCCCTTCCTATTCGGCCTATTGGATTGTAAGTGTAATTGATCATGACGAGAATACCCAATGAAATTTTACACTGAGTAATGCTCTCGTTACTGAAGAAAAATAATACCAGGTAGTAGGAGGGACGTGTACTACAGACTCCTCAGAAGGAAGAATCTATTATAAACCTAATCTAAGTACTGATGACAATTTTGACATGCATGAGATACAGTCACTCACGGACCACACAGGAGTAAAAGGGTGCAACGTAATATTTAATAGAAAAAAATATTGACAATACAAGAAAATACTGATTAGCTAGAAAGGGGATAATTAAACAGTCGCCAGCCCACTAGGGCAATGAATCTCCTGACTCTTAAGAAAGGTAATGGCTAAGAAATTTAAGCAAATAATCACTGACAGAAGGTTGTCACGCTTTTCCACAATACAACAGTTCACGAGAAAATAAATGACTCAGAAGACACTAAACTTGCAGTTACTTATTCCGAAATGCTAAATCTTGAAAATAAAGTTACTGGTTAAATAATAGTAACTAAAACTTTGTTGTGTAAAAAAATTATTTTCAATAACCTCAGTGTAACATAACACAAAATTTAGAAAAAGGCAAGCAGTTTAGTTTTAATTATTGAAAGATTGAATTGAAATCACTTTCAGCAAATGATCAACTGATTTTCCTTGTAATAAAACAACAATAAAATATATACCAAGCCAGCAGAAGTCACTCGCTAAGCTAAATACGCAGTAAATGAAATTGCGCACTCTTTAATTTGTGCTGAATCTTTAGTTATTATTTTTGATAGTGATATTTTACCTTACTTTAAGTGAACGAAGTTAATACTCAAAATTGCAAATTAGTTAAGCCTCTTTCAATCAATACAAGAATGAACAGTTACTGAGGCAGAAAATTTAGACCGAAACTGGTCATTCGCAAACACACAAAACTGGGAGTAAATAGTTAATCAATTCTCGTATTTTTACGACTCTCGGTGACTGCATGGAAAGGAAAGTGGTACTAATTGGTATGATGTCTTAGGACAATGACAACACAGTTGCCCTACGAGTTTTACCTATTGCAGATTATTATTCAAATTAGTCATACTTTGTGAAAGAAATGTCACTGGGTAATGCCTCTACAATGATAGTTATACTTTGCCACTTTACATTCTCACTATGCTGTAGCTGAAGAATGTAGCCGACGACAATGTTGAGCTGCCGCTGTTGCTGCTGGCTGAGAATCCCAAATCGTCTCCAGAGAACGGATAATCATGGGACACCCAATAATTAGAAATGCAGCTTCCCCCGCCTGTCCACTCCTACCGAGCACTCTGTATTCGTCGTTAATGAGTTAAGTGCTCCTACACTGGCGCGATCATAGCTGCACACCGTGTCTGCGGCAGCGCCCAACAAACACTTCCGTACTACTTCAGCACACAAGCTGCTCGCCTTCGTTTCTGCTCGCAGAGCGACAGAACTCTCCGTACGCAAAGATAAACAACGGGACAGATATTGCCATTTTGTCGTTGCTACCCTTGGCTATTACCCAGCAATTTCAAATATTTACATTATAATTACAATCAGTTATATGCAGTCAGAAGTATTACAGCCATTACATATTAAATATTATTTCTGTAACAAAGTCTCCGGATTCTGAATCAGAAGTACAGTACAAGATATCAACGGAGATTAAACGTCGAAAAATTTTGGATTGTGCAGAAGGTATTTTACTCGTATTTGCATTTTAGGTGTTGCAATATCAAAGACGAAGGAGTGCTCGTGGCTCTTAAGGGTTGCGTTTTAAAGCCATGTTTACTAGACTTTTTTGCTTCGAAAGTTCTTTCCTATCACATCGCTGAATATTGACCGTTTCTGCTAGGACACCCCATACACTTTTCTCTAACGCTTGCATCTAAAATCAGTATTAATTACAGAGAAAGAGGCGAACATGGGTTGAGAGCTAGGGGGTTATGTACCACATTTAATGAATATAAATAGTAAAATGGATTAAAATAAACCAACATGATAAAGCTATCGTCATCACGAGCCACTTAATAAGAAGATATCTTGACGTACGCGAGGTGTTCGGCTCGTATCCTGATGATGTTGTTGTCGTGGTCTTCAGTCCTGAGACTGGTTTGCTGCAGCTCTCCATGCCACTCCATCCTGTGCAAGCTTCTTCATCTCCCAGTACCTACTGCAACCTACATCTTTCTGAATCTGCTTAGTATATTCATCTCTTGGTCTCCCTCTACGATTTTTACCCTCCACGCTGCCCTCCAATGCTAAATTTGTGGTCCCTTCATGCCTCAGAATGTCAAGTTGTGCCACAAATTCCTCTTCTCCCCAATTCTATTCAATATCTCCTCATTAGTTATGTGATCCACCCATCTAATCTTCAGTATTCTTCTGTAGCACCACATTTCGAAAGCTTCTATTCTCTTCTTGTCCAAACTATGTATCGTCCATGTTTCACTTCCATACATGGCTACACTCCATACAAATACCTTCAGAAACGACTTCCTAACACTAAAATCTATACTCAATGTTAACAAATTTCTCTTCTTCAGAAACGCTTTCCTTGCCATTGCCATTCTACATTTTATATCCTCTCTACTTCGACCATCACAGTTATTTTGCTCCCCAAGTAGCGAAACTTCTTTACAACTTTTAAGTGTCTCATTTCCTAATCTAATTCCCTCTGCATCACCCAATTTAATTTGAGTACATTCCATTATCCTCGTTTTGCTTTTGTTGATGTTCATCTTATATCCTCCTTTCAAGACACTGTCCATTCTGTTCAACTGCTCTTCCAAGTCCTTTGCTGTCTCTGATAGAATTACAATGTCATCGGCATACCTCAAAGTTTTTATTTCTTCTCCATAGATTTTAATACCTACTCCAAATTTTTCTTTTGTTTCCTCTAGTGCTTGCTCAATATACAGATTGAATAACATCGGGGAGAGGCTACAACCCTGTCTTACTCCCTTCCCAACCACTGCTTCCCTTTCATGTCCATCGACTCTTATAACTGCCATCTGGTTTCTGTACAAATTGTAAATAGCCTTTCGTTCCCTGTATTTTACCCCTACCACCTTTAGAATTTGAAAGAGAGTATTCCAGTCAACATTGTCAAAAGCTTTCTCTAAGTCTACAAATGCTAGAAACGTAGGTTTGCCTTTCTTTAATCTTTCTTCTAAGATAAGTCGTAAGGTCATATTGCCTCACGTGTTCCAGTATTTCTACGGAATCCAATCTTATCTTCCCCGAGGTCGGCTTCTACTAGTTTTTCCATTCGTCTGTAAAGAATTCGCGTTAGTAGTATTTTGCAGCTGTGACTTATTAAATTGTTAGTTCGGTAATTTTCGCATCTGTCAACACCTGCTTTCTTTGGGATTGGAATTATTATATTCTTCTAGAAGTCTGAGGGAATATCGCGTGCCTCATACATCTTGCTCACCAGATGGTAGAGTTTTGTCAGGACTGGCTCTCCCAAGGCCGTCAGTAGTTCTAGTGGAATGTTGTCTACTCCCGGGGCCTTGTTTCGACTTAGGTCTTTCAGTGCTCTGTCAAACTCTTCACGCAATATCATATCTCCCATTTCATCCTCATCTACATCCTCTTCTATTTCCTTAAGTGTGGATACATTTAAGATAATGATTATAAGCCGTTATTATCTGATTGCAAAATTAATTGTGGACATTTTAAGCACTGTATATCGTCTACTTACAAGTAATATTAAAAAGCAATATAAAATGGGACTAGCACACAAAATCAGTATTAAGAAAAACCAAAGAGATACAGTTTACATAGAGAGGACATGGAACGTTAGTTAGCGCTCCTTGCGCTGCCACGCTGTATTATTTTGTGCTATATTTTTGGAAGCCACAGAACGTATTCGAAATTGTAAGGTAAACAATTGCCGAATTTCTTTTCGTAATCACGACTAAGTTTGTGCAACTTAAAACTGCACACATAGAAGCAATAAAACTATGAATATACCTTATTCCAGGTGAACACTGTTTAAAATATTAGTGTTATTCGTTTTGTACATTTGTGTTGTATGCAAGGTGTACAACTTCGCTTCCACCTTTTTTTCCGCCCAACATTTGATTCAAATGGGTCTAAGCACTATGGGACTTAACATTTGAGGTCCTCAGACTCCTAGAACTTAGAACTAATTAAACCTAACTAACTTGAGGACATCACATACATCCATGCACGAGGTAGGTTTTGAACCTGCTACCGTAGCAGAAGCGCGGTTCCGGACTGAAGCGCCTAGAACCGCTCGACCACATCGCCCGACGCCCAACATTCGAGGCTTTAATGAATCAAATTGGTTACACATGTATCATTCATAGTATTTTTCATAGCCGGCCACTATTTTCTCCCATCTTTCGCACAGTGTACGAATCCCGCGTCGAAAAAATTGTTCATCTTTTGAAGCGATGCACGGATCGATCCAATTTGTGACTTCTTCATGAAATCGGAAGTGTTGGTCAGCCAGGCCATGCGCCATTGATCTAAACAGGTGATAGTCAGAGGGAAGAATGTGTGGAGAATACGGCGGGTGGGGTAGGACTTCCCATTTTAACGTTCCCAAGTACGTTTTGGTCTCTTTTGCAACTTGGGGTCGAGCCTTGTTGTGCTGCAAAATCACTATATCGTACGTCTCACTATATTGCGGCCGTTTGTCTTCTAATGCTCTGCTCAAATGCATTAATTGCGTTCGATAACGAGCACCTGTGATTGTTTCACTTGGTTTTAACACCTCATAGTACACGACGCCGAGCTGGTCCCACCAAATGCAAAGCATGATCTTGGAGCCGTGAATATTCGGTCTGGCCGTCGACATGGAAGCATGGTCGGGATATCACCATGATTTTTTGCGTTTAGGGTTATCGTAATGAAGCCATTTTTTGTCCACGGTCACAATGCGATGCAGAAATCCTTTGTTTTTGCCTCTGAAGCAATTATTCACAAACACACAAACGCCGTTCAACGTCTCTTGGTTTCAGCTCAAACAGGACCCAAGTTCCTTCTTTCTGAATCATGCCCATAGCCTTGAGACGTTTTGAAATGGATTGCTGTGTCACTCCCACTAATCGTGCCAATTCTTCTTGAGTTTGACGTCTTCACTCAGCAATGTCTCCAATTCTGCATCTTCGAAAACATTCTCTCTTGCACCTTATGCCGGCCTACGACGTTAAAATCACCGTTCTTGAAGCGCTGAAAACAGCTCAAGACACGTTCTTTCATTAATAGCGTCCTTACCATACGTACTTGAGGCCATTCTATGAGACACGTACTTGAGAGCATTCTATGAGACTCAGCCGCTGTTTTCTTCATATTGAAACAAAACAGTAATACCTCCCGCAAATCAGGAGAATTAGGCTCGTAAACTGACAATTTCAATCAAGAACAACTTTATGATGCAGATACAAATCGACTAATGTTTGAGTGAGGTTATGTTGACCGCGGTCGAAGCTAACTGCCTGACGTCTGCGATATGTTTCCGTAGGCCACTACTTACCGTTGTCGCCACCGATCAGCAAATGGCTGAAACAAAGTTGTACATCTTCTACCAGCAGAGAACGAACTTTCACCTGTTTAACTTTACGTGAATATGTGAGTTTATTTACTGTAAGATAAAAAAACGACTGCACGGTCTCCAGATGCGTCTTCCACCTGGAATCTCCTTGAATGGAGTAGAATTGTCTTAAGTGATGAATGCCGCTTCGAATTGAGCTCCACTGAACAGCAGATATGTATCTGGAGACAGCCCGGATGCTGGAGGGATACCAACAACCTGACTTTCCCCCGCCATAGGGCGTCACAACCAGGAATGATGGTATGGCTACCATTTTATTTCATAGCAGAACCCTTTTGGTTGTCATCCGCGACACCTTTACAGCACAGCGGAACATCGACGAATTCTATACCCCGTTTTGTTGCTCCTCATGGGCAAGCCTTGCTGGAAGTGTGGCCTACGTTTCAGCAAGACAATGCCCTCCCGCACACAGCGAGAGTTTCTACTGCTTGTCCTCGTGTTCGCCAAACTCTGTCTTGGCCGGTAAGGTCGTCGGATCTCTCCTCAACTGAGAACGTTTGGAGCATTATGGACTGGAACCCTCCAACCAGCTCAGGATTTTGACGATTAATGCACGAATTATTCAGAGCTCGGCATGATATTTCTGAGGTCATCGAGCGACTCTGTCAATAAGTGCCAAGCCCAGTAACTTAAGGGCAAGAGGTGGACCGACGCGTTATTGGTTTGCTGAATTTATGGAGGTCTTTCTCTAAAATAAATAGTACAACTTTTCTGAATTTGTAATAATTTGTTTATCTGTACATGCACATGTCATCTACCGATTTATGTCCGTTTAGATTATTCTTTCGTCGTGTATCTATTTTTATTTTTTTATTTTTGTCTTGAGTGCATTTCCCAAGGTTTCGTAATTTCTTTACACACTGCAATGTATCACGCCTCTTTGGTTTTACGAGGGTCACTCCAAAAGAAATATACACTATTTTTGTTAAAATATAGTTTTCATACTGCATGTGTGAAAGTTTTACAGTGTGTAGGCACATCCTTCCCACTTATTTCCAGACTCACAAGGGGAGGACGCCAATTGTGAAATTCAGATTCGCTTCATACAGCTCACAATAAAAGCTCATGGCCAGAGGTGTAACGTGGCAGAGCACCAAGATGCACTTCTCAGCTGTTGTCGAGAAAATCGACAGTTAAAACAAACCGTTGCGGTGAAATACCCTCTACGGTTAATGATTTTCTACAGCGTCGTGGTGCAGCGGTAAGCGCTGGGGTTCGTAATCCGAAGGTCGCCGGATCGAATGTCGCACCATGCAACCTTTTTTTTTGGTATTTGTTTTTTGTAATTCAAATATATATATAATTCCCGGCAATCAGTTGCAACAATTATGCATATAACAAGTTGTTGAAAGTCGTTTGTCGTGGAGAAACTGGCGACTTCGTACATCATTATGTTTTCCGCAAGCAAAGTTGTATTTCACAAATGTTATTGTCTTCATAATGTTAACCACGTATATTTAACGGAAGACGTAGAAACGATATTCCGAAACGAGTACGTATAGCGTAAGTCAAACGTTCGAATTAGAATAGACCCCACTAACACAAATTTGCTTTGGCAGGTATGAAATATAAACTTCGTTACTCGCTCGTTACACTTAAAGGACATGTTGAATGGGCCGAAACGAGCCGCCGCATAACAGCGTAGTTGCCTGCTAACTTCGAAAGAAGCTAGATGCGGTCCCTAGCACAACTTATAACATCGTCGAAGATCAGTGCGGACGGGAGAGCTTTGGTACACCCTGTTAAAAAAAACGGAAAAATGGAGGCGGTACAATTTTGGAACGATCCGCCTTCACCAACATGCATAAGCAATTCATTAATATATTTATAATAAAAAAATTGCATGGCGCGAGATTCGATCCGGCGACGTTCGGATTACGAACCCCAGCGCTTACCGCTGTGCCACGACGTTGTAAAAATTATTAACCGTAAAGAGTATTTCACCACAACGGTTTATTATTACTGTCGATTTTCTCGACAACGGCTGAGAAGTGCATTTGGTGATTTGCCACATTACACCTCTGGCCATGAGCTTTTATTACGCGCAGTATGAACCGAATCTGAATTTTACAATTGGCGGCCTCCCCTTGT
The DNA here is from genome assembly GCF_023897955.1 of Schistocerca gregaria. Taxonomy (NCBI): domain Eukaryota; kingdom Metazoa; phylum Arthropoda; class Insecta; order Orthoptera; family Acrididae; genus Schistocerca; species Schistocerca gregaria. Next base: position 430,386,466 of record NC_064922.1, read on the forward strand.
TAGTTCAACCTGTTCCAGTGAGTGGCGCCGTCACAGCATGTCTTCAAGATGGCTGCTACACTTGACGTTCGTCAGAAAAAACGTGCTGACATAAAATTCCTGTGCTGTGAAAACGAGACAGTGGGAAATATCCACAAGAGGTTAAAAAAGGTATATGGAGATGCTGCTGTTGATCGCAGTACAGTTAGTCGGTGGGCAAGCAGGTTACGTGATGAAAGTGGGCATGGCAGTATTGAGGATTGTTCTCCAAGCGGCAGGCCTCCTACAGCACACACTCCAGACAAAGTGTAGAGAGTTAACGAATTGGTGACTGCTGACAACTCATCACAGTGAACGAATTGGCACGCTACGTTGGAATAGGGGAAAGAAGTGTTTGCAAAATACTGAAAGTGTTGGCGTTGAAAAAGGTTTGTGCCAGGTGGGTTCCCAGGATGTTGACAGTGGCTCCCAAAGAAACAAGAAAAACGGTATGCAGCGAACTTTTGGAACAGTACGAGAATGGTGGAGAGGTATTACTTGGAAGAATTGTGACAGGTGATGAAACATGGCTCCATCATTTTTCACCAGAGACGAAGAGGCAATCAGTGGAGTGGCACCATGCAAATTCACCCAAGAAAAAAAAATTCAAAACCACATCTTCTGCTGGAAAATTTATGGCTACCGTGTTTTTTGATTGCGAAGGACTCTTGCTTGTGGACATCTTGCCAAGTGGAACCACCGTAAATGCTGATGCATATGTGACGACACTGAAGAAACTTCAAGCTAGACTGAGTCGTGTTCGACCACATCGGCAAAAGCAGGATGTTCTGCTGTTGCACGGCCACATGTCAGTAAAAAAAAACCATGGAAGCAATCAGAAACTCGGATAAACAACACTGAAACACCTGCGTACACTCCTGACCTGGCTCCATGTGACTATCATCTCTTTGGTAAACTGAAAGACTCTATGCCTGGAACAAGGTTTGAAGATGATAACTCCCTTGTGCACACTGCCAAACAGTGGCTCCAACATGTTGGTCGAGAATGTTACCGTGTGTGTATACAGGCGCTGGTTCCAAGATGGCCTAAGGCAGTTGAGAGGGATGGACATTATGTGGAGAAATGAAAATATTGTTCTTTTAGGATGTATCTACACACTGTAAAACTTTCAAACATGTAAAATAAAGATGAATTTAAAAAAAAATGAAGTGTGAATATCTTTTGGAGTGACCCTAGTACTTCTGAAAACAGGGCGGTGTGTTGTCCAATTTGCTACACTGTCGTCGCGGTGTTGCCTGTCGGTAGTATTCTATGTCTTTGGGGAAGACGAATGGAATACTTAGATTTCTTTTGAGGGTCCCGAGGAAAATGCAATGCATGTGTAAAGGAAATCGCATACAAGGCGAAGGTGAGACCGGTTTTCAAGTATACGTGACAGAGAACGATGCAGAGATGTGCTGCTAGGATCGTAACATGTGAGTACAGCCTACGTGAAAGAGTAACAGATGTGCTCAGGCAACGTAAATGGGAATCCTTGGAAGAAAGGCGACAATACTGAGGCGAAACCCTATCGGATGGATTTAGACAACCAGTTCCTAAAGAAAACTGTCCCACTGTTCTGCTGCCATCATTGCATATTTCACGTAGGGAAGACAAGAATAAGACAGATTAGGCCACGTACAAAGGTAAGGCTCATACTCCCCCACACACACAAACAGTAAGAAAATTGAACAGAAGTGAAAATAGACAATATTGGTATGATGTACCCTTCGCCATGCACGGTACTATGGTTGATGGGTTACATACAGGTGCTGGACGACAATATGAAAATACCACGAGAAACACATGTTTCCACATAAATGCGGACGCTAGTCTAGCCTGCAGGTTTCGCTATTATGTTTGGCCAAGAACGGCACCTGTGCAATCTCCTCAATACGTTGCAAGTGTCGGTCATGGTCAAAACAGTGTTTTGTGTAGTTTTGATTGTACACTACTGGCCATTAAAATTGGTACACCACGAAGATGACGTGCTACAAACGCGAAATTTATCCGTCAGGAAGAAGATGCTGCGATATGCAAATGATTAGCTTTTCAGAGCATTCACCCTAGGTTGGCGCCGGTGGCGACACCTACAACGTGCTGACATGAGGAAAGTTTCCAACCGACTTCTCATACACAAACAGAAGTTGACCAGCTTTGCCTCGTGAAACATTGTTGTAATGGTTCGTGTAAGGAGGAGAAATGCGTACCATCACGTTTCCGACTTTGATAAAGGTCGGATTGTAGCCTATCGCGATTGCGGTTTATCGTATCACCACATTGCTGTTCGCATTGGCCGAGATCTAATGACTGTTAGCAGAATATGGAATCGGTGGTTCCAGGAGGATAATACGGAACCCCGTGCTGGATCCCAACGGCCTCGTATCACTATCAGTCGAGATGACAGGCATCTTATCCGCATGGCTGTAACGGATCGTGCAGTACGTCTCGATACCTCAGTCAGCATGTGGGGACGTTTGCAAGACGACAACCATTTGCACGAACAGTTCGACGACGTTTGCAGCAGCATGGACTATCAGCTCGGAGACCATGGCTGCGGTTACCCTTGACGCTGCATCACAGACAGGAGCGCCTGCGATGGTGTACTCAACGACGAACCTGGGTGCATGAATGGCAAAACATTTTATCGGATGAATCCAGGTTCTGTTTACAGTTCATGATGGTCGCATCCGTGTTTGGCGACATCGCAGCGAACGCACATAGGAAGCGTGCATTCGTCGTCGCCATACTGGCGTATCACCCGGGGTGATGGTATGGGGTGTCATTGGTTACACGTCTCTGTCACCTCTTGTTCGCATTGACGGCACTTTGAACTATGGACGTCACATTTCAGATGTGTTATGACCCGTGGCTTTACTCTTCATTCAGTCCCTGAGAAACCCTACATTTCAACAGGATAATGCTTGACCGCATGTTGCAGGTTCTGTACGGGCCTTTCTGGATACAGAAAATGTTCGACTGCTGCCCTGGTCAGCACATTCTCCAGATCTATCAGCAATTGAAAACGTCTGGTCAATGGTGGCCAAGCAACTGGCTCGTCACAATACGCCAGTCACTATTTTTAACTGTGGTATCGTGTTGAAGCTGCATGGGCAGCTGTACCTGTACACGCCATCCAAGCTCTGTCTGACTCAATGCCCAAGCGTATCAAGGTCGTTGTTATGGCCAGAGGTGGTTGTTCTGGATACTGATTTCTCAGGATCTATGCACCCAAATTGCGTGAAAATGTAATCAGATGTCAGTTCTAATATAATATATTTGTCCAATGAATACCCGTTAATCATCTGCGTTTCTTCTTGGAGGAGCAGTTTTAATGGCCAGTAGTTTATTAAGTCGAAGCGAAGCGAATTCGAACTTAGGCTGATTAGTGCGCGGGTCCTTCCGCAACAGAAGTAGCCAAGTCTTTGGTGTTTCAAGAGACAACGTATAGAAGATTCATACCGCATACAGGGAAATCTGGAAAACATCATCCGCTGCGTCGCAACGCGGACGAAAGCGCGTGTTGAGTGACCGCGATAGACGGCCATTGAAGGGGATTGTGACGAAACAGAAGAGGACAACTGCGAAATTCTCTGCAGAAGATAACGCAGCACTCGCCAACCATGCCGGCGCCAAAACAACGCGAATAGAGCTTCATAAGTAGGAAGTGACAGGACGAGCTGGAATTCCAAAAGCCACTCATCGATGATGTAAATGCCTTTAGCGGAAAACATTGGGCCGAAGCCATAAAAGGTGGACTATGAAGCAATAGAAGGATGGGTCGTAGTTCACACTATTTCCAACTTCTGGCCGAGTTTACACCTCAAGAGTGAAACACTGCAGGATTTGGGTGATGATTTGGACAGCCGTAGCGTTGTATTCCACGGATCCCATTAGTGCTCTGCAAGGTCGTATTACTGTCAACGATTGTGTGACTATTTTGGCCGATCAGGTCCAGCCCTTGGCATAGTGATTGTTCTCCAGTGGTGAAGCTGCGTTGTGATTGTTCTCCAGTGGTGAAGCTGCGTTCCAAGACGACAGGGCCCCTGACCCCACAGCTCGCATCGTCCAGGGCTGGTTTTGTGAGCACGAAGATGAAATGTCATATCTCCCCCAGCGACCACAGTCACCAAATGCCTATATACAGTGTGGTCCATTGATAGTGACCGGGCCAAATATTTCACGAAATAAGCGTCAAACGAAAAAACTACAAAGATCGAAACTCATCTAGCTTGAAGGGGGAAAATCAGATGACGCTATGGGTGACCCGCTAGATGGTGCTGCCGTAGGTCAAACGGATACCAACTGCGTTTTTTTTTTAAATAGGAACCCCCATTTTATTACATATTCGTGTAGCGCGGAAAGAAATATGAATGTTTTAGTTGGACCACTTTTTTCGCTTTGTAATAGATGGCGCTGTAATAGTCACAAACATGTGGCTTACAGTTTGAGACGAACAGATGGCAACAGGTAGGTTTTTTAAATTAAAATACAGAACGTAGGTACTTTTGAACATTTTGTTTTGGTTGTTCCAATGTGATACATGCACCTTTGGGAACTTATAATTTCTGAGAACGCATGCTGTTCCAGCGTAATTACCTGTAAATACCACATTAATGCAATAAATGCTCAAAATGATGTCCGTCAACCTCAATGCATTTGGCAGTACGTGTAACGACATTCATAAGTTTCGTTCTTTGTAGTTTTTTCGTTTGACTCTTATTTCGTGAGATATTTGGCCCCGTCACGATCAATGGACCACCCTGTATAGTCTACTCTGGAGAGAAGGACGCGTGGTAGCTACTTCCTCCGTCATCGCTACCTGAACTTTTCACTATTTTGCGGGAAGAATTTTGTAAGATTCCCCTTGAAAGCTATAAAACACGTATACTTACCACTTCTGAGGCAAGTGGAATCTGCTGTGGATGCAAACAGGTTTTCTATACTGTATTAGGCACGGCAGTGTGTCGTGTTTTGTATTTTCTCAAATCTTTGTCTGTCCACCGTAAGTAGTTCCACAGGTACATGCAGACAATGATGTATACAATCTCGGTCAATGCGTCATCCAGCAGAAATTGCTTTTTGGTGCGTACTTATTTGCCACTATGAAGGGTACCTTACGGGATGGCACTGTTGCAATTTTTATCGAATCTTAAAAGACACAACAAATAGTTTTTGTTGATAATAGTTCTTCTACTAGCTAAAAGACTAATACTGTAGTTACGCACTTGTATTATTGCTAATAAAACGTAGCGCCTCAGTGTTAATGGTACGTAAAACAAACTCTTCCTTCCTGGTATTTTGTCTATAACTGGTATTTTTCAGTCCGTAGCTGTGTTCAAAATTCGAGTTCATTTGATTTACATAAAGAACGCCGTTACCAGTTTCGAATTGACAGATTTATCTTCAGTTGGCTGTTCACGTTTGTTGTTGAGGAAAGAGTAAAGAAATATGCAAACAACAACAAATATAATTTAAACGTGAAGGGCCTTCTGAAGATGAACCTCTCAGTTCGAAACCTGAAATAGTGCTCTTTGTGTAGTTAAATATAATTAATAACAGTGGCTGGGTGCTGTTGTCATCTTTGTAAGCATCAGCTTGTAAAAACTTTCTTATTGGTACTTACAACGTATTACTTTCCCGCTATGGCACTTGAACCTTTCGTCACAAATGTATTTTCTAATTTGCTTGGCTCAATCTCTAAACTGGGGTGTCCAAACTTATAGCTTACCTGGGTCACTTTGTAAAAAAACGAGTATTTTTGAACTGAGAAAAAAGGAAAAAAAGCCGTTTAGTGGAGGTGTATAGTTAACACTTTAAAATAATTTACAATTTATGATTCTTTATTGTAAAGAAGTAAGTTGGTACTGATGTAACATTTTATGGATGAAATTTCGTTAATAATTTTATATGTAAGTAATTACAAATCACATAATTAATGTGACATTTGTTTTTGAATTTGGGAAACTAATATATCAGTTTCAAATTGAATCGAAGAGCTTACACTTCTCAGGGTGCTCTTCAACGTCTTGATCTGAGATTTTGGTTCTACTGTTACTCTTTGTGTGCTTTACTCTTGGAAATAAGCACCCACAAACGTATGTGCTTTAAAACAATAATGATGTATATAGTGAATGCTGTTAAGTAAGGGATGTTTGTGTCAGGACAGGTATGATTTGTAAAAGTCCAACAAAGATAGATGATCAATTTTTTCTTTTAGTTGGATGTCAGACTTCAACGCTATGCATTCCATCTGAAAATCATCTGGTAACGCATCTATAATGTTTGAAAAGAGGATCACACAAATATAAAAATTTCGATTATTTATTCGAAGATCCTGAAATCCGTTTTCAGATTCTTGCATCAAATCCAAAAGAATGGCTGCATATTTCATGCTGTCCTTAGGATTATGTTTCGGTTTATCATAATTTCATATTAACAGAATTTTATGGAATATTTATTTTTCAGCAGCCGTGTGATACATGCTCACTTCTAGGCCGCATTGAAATTTGCTTTGGGCCGCGTGCGGCCCGCGGCGATAGCTTATTGGACACCCCTGTCACAAAGATCAAACGATTTTCTTAATTGTCTCATTATTTTTTGCGCCCAAACGATGAGCAGCATGATTCTTTGGTGTCAGAGCACGATTTCTGTTTTGTCGTACAATGAGAACATGGAAACAGAGATAAATTGTTTCATTATACGCGTGACAAATGTCAGATTTGGCACAAAGCATGTTTTCCGTGTTTGATGCTTATTAACACTAAGAAATCATCTCCGGCATTATTTTGACGTTTTTCTGTGCATCGTGTTGCTTGTAGTGCGTTAGCAAACTGATGTTTGGTCACTGGTTTACAAATCCTTTAAGTGTGGAGAAAATGGAAGAGAACGGAGCAGGCCATGAGCTGTGCTTGTTAGACTGTCTCCAGCTCTGCATGTACAACGACGGAAAAATATAAAAAAATCACATCACATAGAAGGAATTAGAATTATATATTAATACCTTCAGCTGCTGACGGGCGTTGATATACGTCAACGGGGACAGGTGAAAATGTGTGCCCCGACCGGAACTCGAACCCGGGATCTTCTGCTTACATGACAGACGCTCTATCCATCTGAGCCACCGAGAGCACAGAAGATAGCGCGATTGCAGAGACTATCTCGCACACGCCTCCCGCGAGATCCACATTCTCTCCTTATACGACGGTGAGTCAAATGAAAACTTTCGATTTGTAATAACAAATCGAATTTCGCGCCGTTATCCTGTAAGTTGGTAAGCGTACTACAAACATCGTGCAGAATGGCCTGTAGGTGGCAACATAGTGCAGATGCACACCTACCGTCGCAGTATCAGTATAAAGATGGCCGCCCCACTAGCGACTTGCACCAGGGGAGAACAGCGTTCTGTTATTCGGTTTTTGCGTAATGGAGGTGTCAAACCTATTGAAATTCATCGACGAATGAAGGTTCAGTACGGTGATGCATGTTTGTCACAGCAGCAAGTCTACGAATGGAGTAGGAAGTTCGCAAATGGTGTGACTTCAGTGAAAGATGCTCGTCGTCCAGGACAGGCACAACGAGTTCTTACTCCACAGAACATTCCAGCAGTTGAAGCCATAGTGAAGGAAAACCTCCGAGTGGCACTGAATGACATTGCAGCATGTTTACAGATTAGTCGTGGGTCAGCACACCACACTGTGCATGATGTGCTCCACTTTCACAAAGTGTCTGCAACATGGGTGCCACGGCAGCTGACTCCTGAAATGAGAGAACGACGTGCTGATGCTTGTGAAGAACTTCTTCGACGCTTTGAACGAGAAGGTGATGGCTTCCTTGCAATAATCGTTACTGGGGATTACATCTGGGTTCACTTCCACCAAACAGAAACGAAAGGGGCGAGCAAGGAATTGAGCCATTCATCATCACCAAAACCAAAGAAGATTCGAACAGAATCATCAACAGGGAACGTTATGCTGACTCTCTTTTGGGACGAAAAAGGCGTAATTTTGGAGCATTACATGCCTAGAGACACCACTGTCACCAGTGCATCATACATAGATCTCCTAAAAACCCACATGCTTCCTGCAATCAAATCAAAGCGACTTGAATTGCTGTCAGCAGGTGTCCATTTTCAACATGACAATGCAAGGCCCCACACTGCCCGTACAACAGTTGCAACAATCACAGTCCTGCATTTTACGTGTCTTCCGCATCCACCATACTCACCAGACATTGCCCCAACTGATTTCCATATGTTTGGACCACTCAATGGGAGGAAAGAAGTTCCGTTCTGATGAAGAGGTACGCCACGTGGTGCATGAGTGGTTGCGCAGACTACCAAAAGAATTTTTTACTAAAGGAATTTATGCACTTTGTAAGCGCTGGAGGACTTGGATTGAGCGTGGGGAAGATTATGTTTAAACGTGATACAGCTTTGTACCACTTCTGAACAATAAACAATATTTAAAAACATATTTAAGATTTTCATTTGACTCACCTTCGTATGTCCACATACTACATTCGTAGTGTCCCTACCGAACACACTCATTTCTCGTGGAAGACATTCTTACCAAGTCCCGCATGAGTTCGGGTAATATGTGTGCATCCGCACAGAAGAAGGAGGTCATGTCCGGTATTTCCAGAACTACACTCCTGGAAATTGAAATAAGAACACCGTGAATTCATTGTCCCAGGAAGGGGAAACTTTATTGACACATTCCTGGGGTCAGATACATCACATGATCGCACTGACAGAACCACAGGCACATAGACACAGGCAACAGAGCATGCACAATGTCGGCACTAGTACAGTGTATATCCACCTTTCGCAGCAATGCAGGCTGCTATTCTCCCATGGAGACGATCGTAGAGATGCTGGATGTAGTCCTGTGGAACGACTTGCCATGCCATTTCCACCTGGCGCCTCAGTTGGACCAGCGTTCGTGCTGGACGTGCAGACCGCGTGAGACGACGCTTCATCCAGTCCCAAACATGCTCAATGGGGGACAGATCCGGAGATCTTGCTGGCCAGGGTAGTTGACTTACACCTTCTAGAGCACGTTGGGTGGCACGGGATACATGCGGACGTGCATTGTCCTGTTGGAACAGCAAGTTCCCTTGCCGGTCTAGGAATGGTAGAACGATGGGTTCGATGACGGTTTGGATGTACCGTGCACTATTCAGAGTCTCCTCGACGATCACCAGAGGTGTACGGCCAGTGTAGGAGATCGCTCCCCACACCATGATGCCGGGTGTTGGCCCTGTGTGCCTCGGTCGTATGCAGTCCTGATTGTGGCGCTCACCTGCACGGCGCCAAACACGCATACGACCATCATTGGCACCAAGGCAGAAGCGACTCTCATCGCTGAAGACGACACGTCTCCATTCGTCCCTCCATTCACGCCTGTCGCGACACCACTGGAGGCGGCTGCACGATGTTGGGGCGTGAGCGGAAGACGGCCTAACGGTGTGCGGGACCGTAGCCCAGCTTCATGGAGACGGTTGCGAATGGTCCTCGCCGATACCCCAGGAGCAACGGTGTCCCTAATTTGCTGGGAAGTGGAGGTGCGGTCCCCTACGGCACTGCGTAGGATCCTACGGTCTTGGCGTGCATCCGTGCGTCGCTGCGGTCCGGTCCCAGGTCGACGGGCACGTGCACCTTCCGCCGACCACTGGCGACAACATCGATGTACTGTGGAGACCTCACGCCCCACGTGTTGAGCAATTCGGCGGTACGTCCACCCGGCCTCCCGCATGCCCACTATACGCCCTCGCTTAAAGTCCGTCAACTGCACATACGGTTCACGTCCACGCTGTCGCGGCATGCTACCAGTGTTAAAGACTGCGATGGGGTTCCGTATGCCACGGCAAACTGGCTGACACTGACGGCGGCGGTGCACAAATGCTGCGCAGCTAGCGCCATTCGACGGCCAACACCGCGGTTCCTGGTGTGTCCGCTGTGCCGTGCGTGTGATCATTGCTTGGACAGCCCTCTCGCAGTGTCCGGAGCAAGTATGGTGGGTCTGACACACCGGTGTCAATGTGTTCTTTTTTCCATTTCCAGGAGTGTATATACTTATATGGGTATGGTGTCCTTTCGGACATGTCTGTTCTTTCGGACATGTCCGAAAGAACAGACACCATATCCATATAACTACGCAAAGAAGGAGTTTTGCGACATAAACGAAGGTTGGTAGGTGTTTCCCATTCTGAAAGGTGAAATCTATTTAAATTTCCCGCCATTATAAGGATGTAAATCAGGTTTGCTTTAAATACTCGCAGTAACAGTCGTGAGTGTTAGTTACCTTTCAGGTTGGACGTTGTGAGTAGATAATAGTCAATAAAGCCTTTAAGACAACAGAGATGCCATCGTCAGGAACTAACAGCGTTTGAACGAGGTCGTGTAATAGGGCTACGAGAAGCTGGATGTACTTTCTGTGATATTGCTGTAAGACTTTGCAGGAATACAGCAACTGTACACGACTGCTGACAGCAGTGGTCATGGGAACGCCCGATCGCAAGAAGAGCGGTCTCTGAACGCCCATATGGCACTACCGAGAGGGAAGGCCATTGTGTTTGGACACCGAGCGAGGTGGCGCAGTGGTTAGCACACTGGACTCGCATTCGGTAGGACGACGGTTCAATCCCGCGTCCGGCCATCCTGATTTAGGTTTTCCGTGATTTCCCTAAATCTCTCCAGGCAAATGCCGGGATGGTTTCTTCGAAAGAGCACGGCCGACTTCCTTCCCCGTCCTTCCGTAATCCGCTGAGACCGATGACCTCGCAGTTTGGTCTCTTCCCCCAAACAACCAACCAACCAACCATTGTGTTTGGTGTTTGGTTCTGCGCATCGTATCGCATCTGCAGCAGTAATCTGAGCACCTGTTCGCACCACAGTGATACAACGAACTGTTACAAATGAGTTACTTCTAGGACAGTTCCGAGCCAGAAGCCCTGTAGCGTGTACTCCACTGACCTCAAACCACCGTCATTTGCAACGTCAGCGGTGTCATCGAGAACTCATCGGCGGGCAGCGTGGGGGTCTGATGTTTTATGATGAAAGCTGGTCCTGGTTCGGAGCCAGAGATAGCCATGTATGGATTCCAAGGAGGCTATTTGAAGGCCCGCAACCAATCGGCCTGTGTAGAAGACCTAGACCTGTAGTCATGGTCTGGGATGTGATTTCGTATGACAGCAGCAGCACTCTCGTAGGTATCCCACGCTCCACGACTGCAATTCTGTACGCCAGTCTGGTGGTTCAACCTCCCGTCCTGCCATTTATGAACATACCCTGTTGTAACCCAAAATGCTCTACAGGTTGTTGACATGTTTCCTTGGCTTTCTCGATCGTGAAATCTGTCTGCAATCGAGCGCATACCTGACATCATCAGGCGACATCTGCTGTGTCATCCACAAACGGCATTAAACGTCCCTTTATTGGCCGAGACCGACCAAGTGCAACATACATGGAACACCATCCAACAAACAGACATTCAGCACCTGTTCAACACAATGCATTGTGTGCTTGCATTCGACATTCTGGCAGCTGCAGCCGTTATTAAAGTGCCAGCATTTCACATTAGTAATGGCTTGTCTTGCTCTTATATTAGCCTGTGATCTTGCAGTATTAATCACTTAAATATGCTACCTAGACAAACGTATTCCGGGAATTTCATTACTCTACATTAAATATTTTTTGGTGTTGCGATTTTTCTTCCGTCAGTGTTGTATCAGCTGACAAAAGAACTGTTAATCTCATTTGGTACCTATAAGGTTCTCACATAAGTTGGAGTACGAACTTTCGCGCCGTTTTGCAAGTGCTCCACCCTACTATCGCATGAGTTTGTTTTCTCACGTTTAGAGTTACAAGCAACGCAACGCAAATTTAGTTGTTTGCGTTGTTCGCAGGAGTAAGGCTAAAGTTGAAAGTCAGTATTTAATGCTAATTATGCTTATCTGTTTTAGTTGTGGATAACAGGAGACAAGTACTCTATACAGTCCACCAAAGGATAAGCAGAATAGAGCAACAGCTCGAAGAGAAAACACTTCTGCGACTTCACTATTATGAGTGAGGATGTGAGTATGATATTGTTCTAATGTGTTGCTCTCAATGGTTCACATTCACTGATTCCTGCAAGTAGCGTAATTCTTACTACATATCTTTATGTGTATCTGTGTCTATTCGTCACATATGGAATTGAAAACTGCACCAGTAAATGTTAAAGAATTGGCTTTACCACCGTAAGCTGTACTAACCAGAACGGTAAGAAATCCATAACACAAATTTGTTATCAATGATCACCCAGAAAGTATCTAAACATAATTGAATGTGTTGTGGTATTCAGTGCGAAGGCTGGTCTGGTGCAGCTCTCTATGCTACTCTATCCAGCGCAAGTCTCTTCATCTCCGAGTAACTAATGCAACTTACATCTGCTTACCATATTATTCTTCTGGTCTCCCTCCAAGATTTTTACTCTCCACCCTTCTCTCCCGTACTAAATCGGTGTCTCAGAATGTGTACTCAACTGATCCCTTCCTATAATCCAACTGCACAACAAATTCTTTTTCCAAAATTCTATTCAGTACCTCATCAGTTACGTGACCTGCCCATTCTAATAGTCTACGTGCTTTTGTAGCACGATATTTCAAAAGCTTCTACTCTCTTCTTGTCTAAAGTGTTTACTGCCCCTGTTTCACTTCCATACGTGGCTAAACTTCATACAAATACTTTCAGAAAAGACCTCCTAGGACTTAAATCTATATTAGATATCAACAAATTTCTTTTCAGAAACGCTTTTCTTGTAGTTGGCAGACTACATTTAATATCCCCTCTACTTCAACTGTCATCCCCTATTTTACTGCACACATAATAAAACTCCTCTACTAATTTAAGTTTCTCGTTTCCTAACCTAATTCCCTCGGTATCGCCTGATTTAGTTCAACTAAGTTCCATTATCCTTGTTTTCCATTGTTGTCTCAAAGCCATCAGCAAACCTTAGTTCTTATTTCTTCTCCGTGAACTTCAATTCCTACACCAAAATTTTCTTTGGTTTCTTTTACTGCTTGCTCAGTGTACAGACTGAATAATATCTGTGATAGACTACAACACTGTCTCGCTTCCTTCTCAACCACTGCCTCCCTATTATGCCGCTCGACTCATAACTGCCGTCTGGTTTTTGTACAAGTTGTAAACAGCCTTTTGCTTCCTGTATTTTACCCCTGCCACCTTCAGAATTTCAGAGTGTACGCCAGTTAGGATTGTCAAAAGCTATCTCTAAGACTACAAATGCTATAATCGGAGGTTTGCTTTTCCATAACCTTCAGTATGTTCTATGTAGTTAGGTAAATATTGCTTGAAGTGTTCCTACATCTTACCGGAATCCAAACTAAACTTCTCCCAAGGTTAGCTTCTGCCAGTTTTTCCATTCTTCTGTAAAGAAATCATGTTTGTATTTTAAATCACGACTTACTAAACTGATAGTTCGGTAATGCTCACACCTGACAGCACCTGCTTTATTTGGAATTGTAATGGTTATATTATTTTTGAAGTCTGAGGGTATTTCGCCTGGCTCAGACATCTTGCACGAAGGATGGACGAATTTCGTTCAATATTTAGCCAGATATTGGTTAATAGCACAAATGCTACCCAGATATAATCACTACATGTCTACATAACCATGGTACCCACGATTTAAGGTATGTAGAACACACACGACTCATACAATACAGTTACTAAAGGTGTGTTGTATCAGGAACTGCCAGCTAATTTTTGTATAACCAATAAGATTGACATATTTATGTGGACGTTTATGAATATTCGTATTGTACAGTATTACAATTATCAACGAAAGTATTAGTTTCTCTCTGATGCACTGTGACCCTGCTCCTGTAAGAATTTTAATTTTCGAAATATTCTTATCGCTTGGTCTTAATGACACGTGTGTTGTACTTTTCGTGGTGCTGTGTATTAAGCTATCTTGTCTGTCTTCTGGTATTGTAGAGTGTCCGATAAGTAATTCACAACTTACAGCCTCAATAACATGATGTGGATAAATGAACAGTAGTTGTTATAAAGCCTAAACACAAAAACATTGTACCTGTAGTTCACTTACATAAATGAACTTTATATGGTATGTTCTAAATCTATTCTAAATTGCAACCCTGTCAAGGTCTCCTCACTAAGAGAGGTAATTACAACAGATATTTGGAAGCTGACTCATGATTGAAATCCTTTATACCTAATGGCAACAAATAGACCTCACATCTTTGAGGGTATCCATATTGAGTTATCAACAGCCATCAATCATTTATAGCAACTATGACTACTTTCTGTGAAGAACAGTTAGAGTAACTGAGAACATTTACGTTTCCAGTAATATAGAAAAAGAGGCGCTCGTGTCATATATCCATAGAAAAAATGCGGCTCAATTTTAAAAAAAAGAAAAAAGTTGACCAAGCACAGGATCGATATGTTGAACAGAAGAACAGTTCATAATATGAGGGATCCGCCAAGAAATACAGTCAAAAACACAAAAATTTGTCAAGGCTGTTGATGGTACCTAAGTTATTGTGCAGATACTCGTGTGCAACACAGGGTATGAAATTGAGCGTAGAAAAGGAAAAGCAGAAACACGGAATTGGTTTTCCCCTGCGCATTGCAATATTAGTGACCCTTAATCTGAAAGGTAACCGAAAACGCTTTATCTACTAATTTTCATCACAATCTCGAAACGCATACTAGGCCCTTTAATTTAGTGCGTTTAGACCAGTGGTTATGAAACTATTTCGTTCAAGAGCCAATACTGACACGGTGATACCTCGGGCGGCATATGTACCGATCTCATTGCTAAGTGGTAACCTACTACAAGGGGGTTAGTTTGTGTTGTTGGCCCGGATGATGATTACATGAATATTTCGTCAGGATTTGTAAGCGGTGGGTTCTTGAGGTACGGCTATAAGCGAAAACTAGAGGTAAGTTTAAACAATTTTATTAACGAAGTCGGGTTATAAAACACACACGCTACGCTCACCCGTCATCACTGTGTCTGACATCCTAACACTGGCTAATTACGGTCGTATAAAAGGCTCCATGGTGAGCTAAGAACAGAGACATATTCGCGCCCGAGGCCGCGCTAGTTAATACTGCCCGCAGTGGACAGCTGCCAGTCGTGGCCGGACACGAGTCTACTGACCAAGCAGATTGTCAGCATTCCAGGCAGGTTGGCTGGCGAGGGCGTGTTAACGTACCGTACGGCTGTGCTCAATCCGTAGACTCTTACATCACTCTCCCCAAAGAAAAACGGCAACCATAGCTGGCTCAAAACGACCTCCTGGGCGTTATGAATCTTTTTCCTCATTTGTGGCATCAGAAGGCATTGCAATATCTATTTCATTTGCAGACACTGTAACGTTCGGTGCAGAGAAGTGTGCCTTCAAGATGACAATTTTATACATGACAAATGCTGTTGACGAAAAAACAAATTAATAAAAGCAGTAAAAACACAATACTGACAATCAAGTATGCATTAACATTACTGGATGAATTGAAGGACTCAATTCTATTTGCCACTTCAATGAAATTTAACTCATTATTTGAAGAGGTTACAATTTAATGAATGTCCTTAATTACATTATTGTCTTCAGAAAAGAACTTGATAATGAATGCTTTCCGTATGTTAGTATGTATGAACCATTGTAATAAACAGATAACATTCTCGTTAATGGCTAATGTCCAGTTGCGTGAAATGTAGTTGGAAACACACTAGGCATATCAAATAGTTCATATGTATCATAGTTTTTACATGCAAATGTGCCATAAAGGGCGGAGTTAAATGAGAAAATTATACCTTCAGAACATTGTTTAAGAAATGGATGATAAAGATGTGTTAAAATTCTAGGGCAATTATCTCTTGGGGGATGATTCATAAATAATTCTTTTATGCTTTGATCTAGCAATGGGAATAGACACAATAACAGTTAATTCATCTTCAATCATTAAGGATTGTGTAGTGGTTAACTTATAGTAAGCATATAAATTGTATGAAGGTAAATCATAGTATATGTTGCATCTAGCTTTCGTTCAATTGATAGCAGGATGTGTAAAAATTATTCTGGATGTAGTAGTAAGCTGCTCAACAATCATTTGAACTACTTTCAAAGGCTGTTCTTGAGTTACGAGCATCACTTATAGCATTTGATAAACTATCAGTAATCCTAAACAAAAGAGTGTTTAAATTTGGGTGTGCACTCACAGCATTTAATCCTTGGAATAGTTCTTGGATATTTGCCTTCGTTTCATTACGAAGTACGTGGAAATGTGAGATAAATTACATTACAGTCTCTTCAATGAAAACTGTGTGGTTAGTAATGGTTCTTCGCATATTCTTTAATACGATAATTTCATTAGAGAGGTTAGTTGAATCTGTACTGGACTGTTCTTCAAGACCTAATATTTTCCCTTTAACTTCTAGTAGATCTCGACTAGTTAAAATACCAAATACAGAACGAAGCATACTCCCTCCAAAAACAAACCAAGCACGTTTATGCCTAATTAAAGTTTTGTGTGGCAAAAACTTTAAAAAACAGTGTGATCCAGTTACTATACCAAGCTGTATCATTGCCCTTAACAGAACGAATTAGGTCAATTTGCTTCTTTACGTAATTGAATTGTTGCTGGATTTCTCTCAGATTGTACTTGAGGACAAGTTTTGTATAACTTGTTGAAACTACCATGTCTGAACGTGGTTCAAACAAAACACCTGTACTCTGTGGTACTATTACTAAAGAATTAGTAGAATACGCTATCATAGCAAGCATTAGAATAAAAATGAACATGTTTAATTACTTCTAGAGTTAACAAGAACATAAAATAAGAGTTTCTTGTGGTAACCTCTTTTACGCAGATTGTAGGGGTGTCTGGAACAGGATCGCTCGGAACGTGGCGATTCCTCGGCCTCGGGGTCTGGACTGCGTGCTCGTATTTCTCGCTCCCTAGATTTGACAACAGCAGGTCTGCTCTCGGTCGGTCCTCGTCGTCTTGCGATACTACAGGAAATCTACCCACTGATGGCTTTACACGATTGACATGAACGACAATCGAACGAAAGGGCAGTTGTAGCTTAAGAGTGACTGGCGACAACACCTCCAAAATTGGATATGGTCCTTTCCAAGACTTCTTAAACTTTTTGACTTGGCTCTTCTTTAACACCACATTGCTCCGGTACACAAGATCTCCAACTCGATGCTGTGGCACTGCTGTTTGGCGATCGTGTTGTCTTGCTTGCCGAAGAAAAGATTGATGGTTCCGCTGTTTCACTCCCTCCATGCTTCCTTTAGATTGCGTGCTACATCCCTTACATGTTCATTGCTGATTCCGGTAGTCGATCGTGCAAAGCCCAAACAAAGGTGAATACATTCTTCTTCCGTAGACGATCTCATATGGACTTAAGCCAGTTCAGCTGTGCATTTTGGCGTTGTAACAACATGCCAGTACAGTAAACACAGTCCAGTTGTCGTGTTTGCCGCTCGCATAGTGGCTAACCATTTTAATTATTGTTCTGTTGACTCGCTCGACTGTTCTATTTCCTTCAGGGTGTGCTGGTGTAGTCCTTAACCGAGTTACTTGCGTAAGCTTACAAGTCTGTTTAAGTAATTCACTCACACTGTTCTATTTCCTTCAGGGTGTGCTGGTGTAGTCCTTAACCGAGTTACATGCGTAAGCTTACAAGTCTGTTTAAGTAATTCACTCATAAAATTCGTTCCTTGATCACTAATTATACTTAATTGTTATCCAAACTTAAGAATCCATTCTTTTACAAAAACTTTAGCTATAGTCTCAGCGCTCTGATCAGGTATTGGTATCATGAGAAGGTATCTAGAGACATAATCTACCATTGTCAGTATGTGTATGTTTCCATCTTTAGTCTGAGGCAACTGTCCTACGACATCTATTCCTACTAGTTAAGATGGTTCACTTGTTTCTGGCGGTTCTTGCAATGGCACTCTACTTTTTCCTGCATTATTCCGTCTGTTACAGGAATCAGATTGTGAAACACACTCGAAAATGTCAGCTTTGCGGCTCGGCCACCAAAACATTTGAGCTACTTTAATGTTTGTTGCATTTTTACCGCAATGTCCTGATAATAAAGAATCGCGTTCTTCTCTCATGATTTGCTCTTTCATGCTTTCTGGAATAACTAGGCCGTTTCCTTTACTAGTGATTTTGTACAATAATCCATTTTTTCGACAAAACGTTGATCATTTTTCCGTAATTTACATTGTGGATCTTTTTCCTGAGCTGCCTTTAACTCTTCTTCTCGACTCCTTGTAACTCAAACATTGACTTGTCGACTCACTGCATTAGCATTCACATTTTGTTTAGCAGGTCGGTGAATAACCTTAAATTGGTACTCACTCAGTCTTAATGCTCTTGTTAATCTGGAACTTGGATCCTTTAAGCTCAATAACCATTTAAATGCGGTACGATCTGTAATAACTGTAAATTCTCTTCCTGTTAAGAAACATCTTTCATGTGTTATACCAAAAACCAAAGCACAAAGCTCCCTGTCAGTAGTAGTATAATTACATTCTGCTTTGTTTAATTGTCTGGAAGCAAATGAGATTGGATGTTCATGACCATCAACTTCTGAAAGCCAGATAGAGTAACACTGGGGCTGTGGTTAGAGCAGTTTTTAGTTCTTCCATTGCCTTTTTGCACTCTGTTGACCAATTAAATGTTACTCCTTTCTTCAGTAGCTGTGTCATTGGATGTGCTATATTCGCATAACCGGCTGTAAATCGTCTGTAGAAATTTGACAATCACAAGAATAATTGTAGTTCCTTCAAATACTGTGGTTCAGGAAAATTCTTTACATCTTCAATTAATTTTGGATCAGATCGAACACTTTCGCTGGTTATAACATGACCAAGATAGTTAACTGCTTCTTATCCGCTCTCAGTATGCTGCTCCATTGTCTCACAAAAAAATATTACATCATCAAGGAAAACAAGTGCTTGTGTTGGGATGAGCCCTCGTAAAACTGAATCCATCAGGCGTTGAAATGTAGTTGGAGCATTACGAGTCCAAACGGCATACGAAGATACTTGTATACTCCTGCTGCTGTTACATATGAAGTTTTTGCTTGATCATCTGGATGCACTGTTAACTGGTGATAACCACTTGTTAAATCACATGCTGAAAAAATTCGACATCTGCCCAATTAATCCAAGGTTTCCCACTAAATTTGGTAAGGGGTAAATGTCAAGTGTGGTCACAGCATTCAAAGATCGGTAATCAACACAAAGACGGAACATCACAGTGGGTCTGAAGGATCTCTTGTTTTTATAATTCCGGCTTCTAATTGTTCTTTAACCAAGTCTTCTGCCAACTCTCTTTGACTAAATCGTATCCGGTAAGGTTTCTGTGTGATTGGGGCTGCATTCCCTAAATGAAAACCATGCTGAACTACATGAGTGACAGGTAGTTTTGCACGTTCTTGGAATAAATCTGCATACTCCATCAAACATCAAAACAGGCGCTAATATCTTCTGTTCATCAGCTGTCAAATGTTCTATCTTTTCCCAAATCTTGCGCTTCAGTTCACTATTAACTTCGTCTCCTCGTTTTAGTTATACGGTACTGTTACGAAAATCTGTGGGTTTATAACTGCAGCGTTTGTTACCTCATCTGGAATCTTATTACGTCACTTTTACTTACGTTCGACTCTTCAGCAACTTTCGTTCCTCGTGGAAAAGCAACATCTTCATTGCTCATATTCGTTATTGTAACCGGGACTTTTGCGACATTCTATCTCACCATTGTAACGACACCTACACTTCTAGCAACATAACAATGGATTGTATCCAGTAACTCACTTTTCTCGGGTCGCTTAATTACAACAAAGTCCCTTCCTTGCATTGGGGTGACTTAATTTCAACGTAGATTGTCTTTCCTGCTCCCTTGGGAATGTGCTGAGAAAAATACTGTAAATAAATAAAAAATTAATTCCTTATTGTATATTGCTGCTGTTCTTATTTGCAAAATAACCCCCAACACATATGTAAGTACACAGATACATATGCCAGCTTCCTGGCAGTGTCCGTGCGTATTACATGCTAATTATGCACTAGCCACATGATAGTTCCTTGTGTCTTGGCACATTTCATGTGTCTCAATATTTCAATAATGCAGCGTTTGTGGAGAACATTGTGATAAGACATCCTACATTTGTGTATATGGCAAAAGAAATATGCTTATATACAAATTGCCCTAATTCACTGTACAAGCCTTGACTGATGGTGCTCAATAAGAAACATAATCTCATAATTCTTGTATAAAGTTGTTGAAAGAAAGTCTGTGGGAGAAATATTCCTGACATATAATTCACCCATTGTGTTGAATTTGAGCTGCTAAACTGTGTGACATCATTGCACCGTTTCAAGCATATCAAGCTAAGAAACTCGTAATTCTCCTATGTTACCACTGAGAAGTGGTGCACCGATGGCTGTGTGTGACGATTTTATACTTTACACTCATGCTTCTGCACCTGCTTCAAGTGCTGATGTATTGTGATTTCTTCACCTCAAAAGACGAGAAAATTCTTGTTTTGGTCTACAGTATTGAACTCAAGATAGTCTAATGCCTGGATAGCCACTAGGAGGTATATCTTATTCGTGGGCAGTTCAGTGGTTTTAAATGCTAAGCCCGCCATTGGGAAGAATCAACTGAGGTACACATTCATTGCCGTGTTGCACTGTACACAAATCTAAGTGATATTAGGAATACTGTTGTATGTACCAAGCCCCCTTGTTTAAATCAATTGGTGCAAACTAGTTCATACATAGAATAAGCAGTCATCCTTTTAACCTAATAGTGTGTCACGTAACATCTAAACCTCAACTGGTGCAGTGACGCGTATGGTGCTTGTTTTTACGCAGTCATCATGAGGAATGTAAGTTATCCAATTCTGTTTTGAAATTTTCGTTTATTTTTCGAACTAAATGTGTATGTCATCAGCGTACACATATGAGAATTTTCAAGGTGTCATTGTGAGTAATGTCTGCTACATAAAATAGCAGTCTACCGGTGGCTAAATATGACTGTTGGTGCTGCTAATTTTAATTTCATTGCATATGCCAACGACTCTGAGAATGAATTCCTCACATACTCATTTGAGACATTACACATTCGTTTCTCCTTTACTTGTGCACGATAAAATAATGTTAATAAAAACTAATAACCGCTTCACCCTGCAATTGAAAGGTTTCATGCGTGCAGTCAGAACTATTGTTTCAACGTTGATCACTGATGCATACATACTGAAGTATGTGATATGTGCAAACGCTTGCTTAATGTTTTAAAACGTTGATAAAGCAACCATACACCCCAGTTAGTGCTGATAATGTTGTCTACTGGAAGCACAAGCGATTGGTGAGTTCCTTAGAGCACTTAATTTCTTCATGTAAATATGAAATTTCTGCTTCATATTTTACAATGCTCAAAGTTATAAAACTTAAATAATGCGCTAAACATATTAGTAATTGTTGTAACTAGCGAAATATCATGCATTTATGGAATTTGATGTACTTTTATACTTACTTGTTAGCACAGCACTGGCTGTGTCTTGTGTGCGATAATGAGCTTGTTACAAACACTGGGCGCAAAACTTGTGTCATGAAGTATACTAACTGGGTAATAGACTTCTGTGGTAAGAATAATAAATTGCAGTGATCAGGAAAATGGTTGCCCTGATCCATCTATTTTATAAAAATGGATGCAAGCGTATATAAGTACATATTTTTGTATGTATGTAAATATATATGTATGTTCCAGATCTGGTACTAAGCCAGTGGACTGTTTTCAGCCCAATTTGGCACACATATCAGTTACCGTCTGGAAATTGTCGCTCTGAGGGTAAGAAAAATCTACCTTTCAAAGGAATGGGGGTTCAAGTGAAAAAGCGAATACCCACACTTTAAGCATCCAGTATTTGAGAACGGGAGCACTATTCACATACTTGTCATTATAAGACATAGACTGCAGGAGATATGACGTCATAAACACTGAGTTACGTGAAAAACAGTATCCACATATACCACTGAATGAATCTAGAAAAATATGTCTTTGTATGACACATAGTTCAGGAGATATGACATCATAAACACTAGATGTATTAAGTTTTAATTTATTACTTATTTGCTACTAGTTCTGTTCACAATACATTTCGGAGCTAGTAGCCACATATATCATTGAATGTATCTGTAAAGCTATCTCATTGTACAGCATATAGTTCAGGAGGTAAGGCGACATACACAATGAGCTCTGTGAAAATGAGATCTCAAGGGTAAATTCACTAGAGATAAAGGTGAAATTCGTGTACAAATACGTATGAAATACGTTAAATATAGATGAAATATGTGTGTCATGTGGATATGTGGGCAAAGCCATGGGAGAAAGCTCATCTTAAACCCCTGGATCTTGGTACTCACATTAGTTACTATCTGGAAACAAACACAGTGGAAGAACCAGCAGCAGCAACCTCCTGTTGGGGTGGGGGTGGTAATGTGGTGAGAGAAGGAACTGGAGGAGATGGGCATACAGGGAGGAGGAAGGAGAAAATGGACCCAGATAGGGGGAAGAGGAGGTGGATAGAGGGGGAAGGAGAATGGAAAGAGAAAGGGGAGAGGAGGAAGGGGAGGGAGGAGATGGCGAGCAAAAGGGCAGAAGAAGAGATGGACTTGAGGAAAGGGGTGGGGGGGATAGAGAGATGGGGAGAAGGAGATGGCTGAAGAGGGGGGAGGATTAATGAACAGATAGAGGAAAGAGGAGTAGATGGGTAAGGTGTAGGGGAAGAGGAATTGTACAGAGAAAGGAAAGTGGGAAAGTTAGTTAGAGAGAGAGGGCAGGGGGAGATGAGCACAAAAAAGGAGGAGGAGGAGGTGAGCAGAGTGTGGAGGATGAGGAGATGTACATAGAAAGGGGGGAGGAGATGGGCAGAAAGAAGGACAAGGTAAGAAGGGCAGAGGTTGGTGGGTGGATGATGTAGACAGAGAAAAGGGTGGAGGAGATTGATGCAGAGGGAGTTAAGGAGGTGATAGGCAAAGAGAGGGCGAAGGAGGAGATGGACTAATAGGAGATTGGAATAAACTGGTAATAAATTAGATCTAAATAAACACAGAACAAGTGGCCTGCTGAGAGAGCTGGAAGGAGGGGAGGAGGGATGGAGATTTCGGAGTAGGAAGGCGGAGGGGCAGTGTAATATTGCCTCAACATTCAACTTCAGCCGAATAACCCGTAGCGAAACAGTCTCATGAAAACGAGTCAGATATAAAAAAGTAAGTAAACTGTTTATTGTTTCATTATAAATGTTAACGTATTTATCCCACTGCGAGATAATATGGTCAATGTCTTCGTAGAATAATTTTTGTGTTTGCCCACGTTACCACCGTTGTACCCAAGTGTGTCACTTTCGCCTGAAGCAAATCGACAGCTACGAATGTCTTTTTTCGTGCTCCGAAAATATGGAAAGCGTGTCGGGAGAAATGAGGACTGTATAAAGGATGTGTAAAGTCTTCCCAGCGAAACTTCTGCAGTGTAGTCAAACAACCTTGGCAACGTGTGGGCCCACTTGCATGTGTTGAAATTTCAGTTTTGATCTATTTTATTAACAACAGACCTAAAATCATCAAGAAATACAACTTTGCTTTATGTATGTGGTGAAACAGATACAATTTCGTCTTAGAGAAACTCGATGTTCACTTCCTTACGACTACTGAATTTTGGACTGAGAATAGGCTTCGCCTCTCTTTCCCTATATTTCCGTCTCCTGCTTGTGTATTCTCTTTCCTCCCTTACAGTTGTCTACAGACAGTTGGTGTTCAAAATCGGAGATCGCTTCCCAGTTGGTCA
This sequence comes from Schistocerca gregaria, assembly GCF_023897955.1. Taxonomy (NCBI): domain Eukaryota; kingdom Metazoa; phylum Arthropoda; class Insecta; order Orthoptera; family Acrididae; genus Schistocerca; species Schistocerca gregaria. The sequence continues at coordinate 430,410,389 of NC_064922.1, forward strand.
TTGCTACTTCTACTACCTCGCTTTCACCTAGGTCACTATTGGAAGTTGTTGAGGTCTCTTCGTTTATATCTTTCTGTCCCTCTTCGTTTCCGTTCGCAGAAATTTTCCTCTTAGGATTTTCAGTCAAAATGTGGTTCGGGTTTTTTGTACCAACAATCTTAGTCGTGCCCGTTAATAATTGTTCTGTTGTTTCAGATAGTGGAGACCCAAATGCTTCCGCTGGATGTGCCATTGATTGCGTTTCACGACTTGAATCCAGAGCACTGTCCAACAAGTCGTACCGAACGACAGTTCTGAGGAGGTTGTTGTAAACCGTCAGATTACGACTACGATGCTGTTTAGGCGGTTGAGCTTTTAGTTTGTTGCCTCGACGTTGCGAGTATCAGCTGTGATATAACTTCCTTTACTACTAGCCTGGTCGGCCGCCTGCTTAGCTGAGTGGTAACGTGCTCTTCTGCCATGCAAGCGAGCCTGGGTTCGAGTCCCAGCCGGGTTGGAGATTTTCACCGCTCGGGGACTGGGTTTTGTGTTGTCCTCATCACCATTTCATTCTCATCACCGGCGCGCAAGTCACCCAATGTGGCGTCGACCGAAATAAGACTAGCACTTGGCGGCCGAACTTCCCCGGAGGGGGCCTCCCAGCCAACAATGCCATACACTCATTTCCATTTTACTAGCCTGGGCTACACTGTGAGGTAATGGATCAGTGTTTACCGTTCCTAAATCGTGGTCTTCCCACGTACGCCTAAAGACAGAAACGCACCTTTGTTTAAACGTCACTGCTATGTTCAGGCTCATTGTTTACAATCTCGGTGTCATTAACAGCAACTGAATTACTTTAAGCTGATGTGGTACTGGTTGCAACCACTTTTCCACTTATTCCTGCTACATGGTCGGGAAGTAAAAGTTTTAGTTTAGTTAAATTCATACTAAGATGAAATTCAGGCCTAGGGCTGTCCTGCTTGAGTGGTCTGTATTATTACAAATGAGGCCTCCTGGTAGTTCCCCCTTGTACGTAATGTAAGATTTCTAACTCCACATACTCATTATGTACATCTGATACATCTTACTCCAGCTTTTGGTTCTATTTCCACTTGTTGGGTTCTGGTAACAGGAGGGGTTGGGTCGGATGTACATTTACATCCACATGACTGCTCTGCGATTCAGACTTAAGTGCTTGCTTGAGGATTCACAAAATCACTTTCAGATTATTTGTCGACTATTACCCACTCAAACAACACGTGGGAGAAATGAATACCTAAAGCTTTCCGTGCGATCGCCACTCCATGACTTGCCAGTTAGTGCCCACAACATCACCTGTGAGGGCTCAGGTCCGTGTCTCTGCTTCAGCTCTGTAGCTCCAACCGCTAACCACTGAACTGTGACACAACAGGAAGGCACGGCATTTGTTGCCTCTGCCAACTGTCCGCCACACGTGTCACGAAATTTCAAACATGGTACTATTTCTCATCCCTTCTATACAAGTGGTCGCCACTTCCACTGCACGAGAGGGAATGACAACCACTGGATAGGTACTACAAGTAAAAAAAAAGGACGATAATAATTAGACCTGTGCCTTCCTCAAAGCCTCCAATTAAACAAACAGTACAATCATGAGTTAAGAGAAGATCTAGTCCAGCACTCCTACTTTTGTACAGGATAGTGGCCAGCCAAATAGCCTGTGCCATGCCCATGAGTCAATTAATTTTCTCATTGTTCTAGATGGAATTACCTTCTTCCACATCTGTTCATGGAAGCTTGCTACCATTTCCTTCCCAAGGACAGCACTTGATACTCTTTTTACTAAACTCTCCGTGGCACATGGGTATAATATTTGCAATATTTTCACACCACACAACCTGGACATCTGTTTTCGTTCGCTTAATGTCAACAGTAACTGAATACTATTTATTTCTTTACTCATATCTAGCTGCTCTTCTAAAGTCAACTGCAATGGCTCTCCGACCCCCTGGCGAAAAAGTTGGGTTAACTGCGCCACAGTGCTTCCAAGTACATTCCCTCAAATGGCCACTTTGTAGGCCAAATCATCTATGCACAACCAAGAGGCGCCCAGCACATCCCTAATGGCATAGGAGCACTAGACACAGATTCCAGAAAATATACTAAGCTACCTCAGACACCATGTCAGCATAACGCACACCCCTGCTCCGCTACCAACACTGTGGCGGAGAGTTTGGATGGGAGTGGAGTCTGGCTAGGGGTTATGGAAGCGTGTGCTTTTAATCAATTTTGATTTCATGAAACAGCCATTTACAATACCAGAGCGCATACAAATACAGAAAACCCTCGCTTCCATCACGTGCAATAATTATCTTCAGATAACAAACGACATATTAAAAAACAAAACAATTATTTGCCCTTAAAACAGGAAATAGATAAAACAGTATGGCTTCTGTCTGCAAACGGCTTTACAAAAGGACAACTAAACACATTAACAACAAGCATACTGCTCACTACGATGAACTGCAGCCGACTACTACCAACACCTGTACCTCATCCCAGGCAGACAAAGATGTAACAACACAGGCTACCAGGATATGTAATCTACTGTAGAATCTACAAGAAAAAATGCATAAACAAGGAGAAGGTAGAGTGACATAAAGCTGTTGTACAGGGTGGTCTATTGATAGGGACCGGGCCAAATATCTCACGAGAGAAGCTTCAAACGAAAAAACTACAAAGAACGAAACTCGTCTAACTTGAAGGGGGAAACTACATGGCACATATGGTTGGCCAGCTAGATGGCGCTGGCATATGTCAAACGGATATCAACTGCGTTTTTTAAAATAGGAAACCCAATTTTTTTTACATACTCGTATAGTACATAAAGAAATATGAATGTTTTAGTCGGACCACTTTTTTCGCTTTGTAATAGATGGCACTGTAGTAGCCACAAACGTATCAGTCCGTGGTATCACGTAACATTCCGTCAGTGAGGACGGTATTTGCTTCGTGATACATTACCCGTGTTAAAATGGACCGTTTACCGATTGCGGAAAAGGTCGATATCGTGTTGATGTATGGCTATTGTGATCAAAATGCCCAACGGCCGTGTGCTATGTATGCTGCTCCGTATCCTGGACGACATCCTCCAAGTGTCTGGACCGCTCGCCGGATAGTTACGTTATTTAACGAAATAGGAAGTGTTCAGCCACATGTGAAACGTCACCCACGACCTGCAACAAATGATGATGCCCAAGTAGGTGTTTTAGCTGCTGTCGCTAATCCGCCATCAGTAGCAGACAAATTGCGCGAGAATCGGGAATCTCGAAAACGTCGGTGTTCAGAATGCTACATCAACGTCGGTTGCACCCGTACCATATTTCTATGCAACAGGAATTGCATGGCGACGACTTTGCACGTCGCGTACTGTTCTGCCGCTGAGCGCAAGAGAAATTACGGGCCGATGACAGATTTTTTGCACGCGTTCTATTTAGCGACGAAGCGTCATTCACCAACAGCGGTAACGTAAAATGGCACAATATGCACTATTGGGCAACGGAAAATCCACGATGGCTGCGACAAGTGGAACATCAGCGACCTTGGCGGGTTAATGTAGGGTGCGGCATTATGGGAGAAAGGATAATCGGCCCCCATTTTATCGATGGCAATCTAAATGGTGCAATGTATGCTGATTTCCTACCTAATGTTCTACCGATGTTACTACAAGATGTTTCACTGCATGACAGAATGGCGATGTACTTCCAACATCATGGATGTCCGGCACATAGCTCGCGTGCGGTTGAAGCGGTATTGAACACCATATTTCATGACAGGTGGATTGGTCGTCGAGGCACCATACCATGTCCCACACGTTCACCGGATCTGACGTTCCAGGATTTCTTTCTGTGGGGAAAGTTGAAGGATATTTGCTATCGTGTTCCACCGCCAACGCCAGACAACATGCGTCAGCGCATTATCAATACATGTGCGTACATTACGGAAGGCGAACTACTCACTGTTGAGAGGAATGTCGTTACACGTATTGCCAATTGCATTGAGGTTGAGTGCATCCTTTTGAGCATTTATTGCATTAATGTGGAATTTACAGGTAATCACGCTGTAACAGCATGTATTCTCAGAAATGGTAAGTTCACAAAGGTACATGTATCACATTGGAACAACCGAAATAAAATATTCAAACGTACCTACGTTCTGTATTTTAATTTAAAAACCTACCTGTTGCCATCTGTTCGTCTCAAACTGTAAGCCATATGTTTGTGACTATTACAGCGCCATCTATCACAAAGCGAAAAAAGTGGTCCAACTAAAACATTCATATTTCTTTCCGCGCTACACAAATATGTAATAAAATGGGGGTTCCTATTTAAAAAAAAACGCAGTTGGTATCCGTTTGACCTACGGCAGCGCCATCTAGCGGGCCACCCATAGCGCCATCTGGTTCACCCGTTCAGGCTAGACAAGTTTCGTTCTTTGTAGTTTTTTCGTTTGACGCTTATTTGGTGAGATATTTGGCCCGGTCACGATCAGTGGACCACCTTGTATAGTGTTTTCACAATGGCCTTATTGTATCTCCAAATCAATCAATAGTGATACGCTTTGGTGGTACCATGGCCACGCCTTGAGAATAAATGTAAATACAGTTTTGGCACAATGAAATTCCTCATGACCTTCCTGTGTTTGTTCGCAACAGAAAACTAAATGTGGCCAACTTCACCGATCCTGCAACACTGTATTTCAGTAGATCAAAGCTCAGGTAACTACCAACACTTAGAAACTGCAATTATGGCACACATAAAAACTCGTGTCACTTTATTCTCTGCACTGTATTACTGTTATCGAAATTCCCCACTGTCCTTCATCTCTGTCTATGAGGTGCCATCTTCTACTGGACTTTGGAAGGAAGACACCATTTATTACTCAGCTTCAGACTGTGTTACAACCAGCTACACCACACACTAATAATTGCAGTCCACTGGTGTTGCTGCCACGGTGCTCTTACTTCCACGGCACTCCGCTGCCTCAGGGTCTGTCGGTGGTTATCAACGAACTTACCACACTGTTCAGTAAACCATATTCTGCAGCTGCTCCTCAGGGCAGCAATGCCAAAGCAAAGCAATTGTGGAACTACTCGTACAAGTCCCTAGCGACAACCCACGACTTGTCAGCTGCCGCTCACAGTGGCCTCTGGTGCTGATTCAAGTCGATGTTGCCACTCCAGCTCCGTAGTTCCAACTGCCAGCCACTGTATCACGCCACCACAGGAAGGCTCTGCATGGTGCTGCTTCTCCAAAATCGCCACCACATCTGCTGGTGAAACTAAATGCTGTGACAGCACCAGAGGGCAGGCAGAACGACAAATGTGTCATAAAATATGAGTTTCACTCCTCACCAACCAGCAAGATGAGGTGTGGAGTCTCAGAAACAAAACTGATGCATAGTATGCTGAATGTGAATGTCTCAGTGCTGTCTGTTTTTCCCCTTGGTGGCCACACACTGGTGATAAAAAGCTCTTAAGCCATCTGGACTTTAATGGCTACCCATAGTTCTAGATCATCCTTACAAGCATGAATTTCGGACCTCAGTTGTGGTGGAATGTTTATTTTAGGTACCGCAATCAACGTGAATCATAAATTGCGAGGATTGTGAAAAGTCTGTAATAATATAAGAGTCATGCATATGAGAGAAAAACGCTTATATTTTCTAACTTAAGGGGCGTTAGAACATAATATTTTTTTCACATTTTCGGACTTTTATTTCATTATAAAATTTCAAATTTTCCGAATCTATAGACTCATCTGGGAAGTATTTTATTTTATTTTTTAAATATGAACTACAATGGTTGAAAATGTTAAAATTTTTACGTAGATTACTTCAAGATCTAATAAAATCGTTAATTTTTTATACAGAAGGCTGTGGACTGCTGTGTTATAAAGGTCATGTCCAGAAGAGGATGGGCACCAGGTTGAGGAAGTTGAAATAAAGTTTGAGAGACAAGAAACTTTCTGATGGTAAAACCATAAAACACAGGCTGACAGACAAAATGATTGATGAATTACAGCAGCATTATAGGACGGCCATTAGAAATAATACTGAGAATTTGTTGAAAATGAAGCAGGCAGTATGGGCTACCTTCTTCCACAGACTGTCAACTGATGGAAAAACCAGCACACCACCCCTACTAGACCCGATTCATGGTGATATCACCGCAATGCCCAGTACTCAAACAGTTCATATAGCCATAAACATTCCATCCTAGCATCAGTCAAGGATATCATTAAAACCTATTTACAGAGAGCTGGCAAATCCTGAGAAGAAGTGTCTGCGTGGTCAGACTCAAAATCCCACCAATGAGTCATTCAATAATCTTATATGGACTCGCTCAACAAAAAATGTTTTTGTTGGAATGAAGTTACTAAAGCAGAGGGGGGGGGGGGGGGTTCAGTGATGTTGTTATTGTTTATAATGATAGCAACATTGCTAAGGTGAAAGTGCTACAGCATATGGGAATTAATGCTGGAGCAAACTGCACCAGAAAAATTGAACGGATGGACAAGGTTCACATTGATAAAGCAGAGTTGGCTACTAAAGAGTCCAGAAAGAAGAAAATATGGAAAAAATCTTGGGAAAAGATCAAGAGGATGATATACAGTATGGTGGAGGGTGCTTTTGAGTGACTAGAAATAAAAAATTAAACATACATTAAGCGAGTAACAGTCTTTTGAAACTGTAGAAACCGTTCCTGAAAATTTACATTTTCTGTTTCTTTATTCCATAAATCTCAGAAACCATTTCGAGCAGAGTATTCAAATTTTCAGGGAGTAATAACATACATATTCTGAGTCCACTGAACTAAAAGAAGAACATAATGTTATGTATAATTAAAATTATTTAGGATAATGTACAAAAAAGTACACAAAATTTTAAAAGTATAATTAAAAATTTGTATTACCGAAAGCAGTGGCTGAAATGCAATTAGTGTAGTTCAGTAGACTCAGAACGTACAGTTCAATTTCCAGTAAGAGTTTCATGTCAATGGCTACAGTTGTTCCTGAAATACAGGGAAGCCAAGTCACTGAATTTAACATTCTCGGGATATGGCGTTCCAACTCCCCTTAACGAATTTATATGTTTCCAGGATAAAGTCGTCGAAGAGGTGGAGTTTCAGAAATCTCACATTGAGAATACTTCATTTGAGGAGATATTAGAGCAAATCGGCAGCTACGGAAAGTTCCAGATACAATTGAGCATTGTCTTCTGTTGCCTGACACAATTTTTTTCTTCAATGTCTTCCTACGGCATGCTCATTGCCCTTACAGTACCTGAACACTGGTGCCAAGTTCCAGGAAGAGAAGGTACCAATTCAACCATAGAAATGTGGAAGAAAGTGACAATACCAAGGCAAGTAACATGACATGAATATAATCTCAGTTTTCTTACTTTAATACCTGCATAACGATTTTTTCGAAGATAAATTAGACTTGTGGCTGTATTAACGTTCTACGACAAGACTGAAACTCCACAAAATAAGGAGCACTAGTCTTTCTTTCCTTCATCGAAGATAATATTACAGATACATGGTTCTAACCAAATAAGAGTGTCCAATGTAATGGAGGATGTGTCTATATTGCTTTTCTTTTAAGTAAAACAGCAGGTCCTAAAAATTAAGACAGTGACCCCTAATGAGATTGCTTTCACTGTTGTGAACACAGATAAATGGACTACTGCTTCAGCAAGCTGTTTACTTACTTGGTTTACAAAATTAATAAATATTCACATTGAATGAGTATTTATGATCAATTGCTTAGAGAACGACCATGAAGTGTCAGCATATCCCACAATGATTTTTGTTTTAATTTTTATTTCAAACTAAGCCTCCTGTTTTTACGTGGTTTAAGGAAAGTGGCTTAACTGCAATCGTTGAACAGAGCTTCTCCAACAGTACGCACCCAGTAATCATTTAGAGAGGAGCTCCATGAGAAACTGAATTCAACTGGATGTCCATCTCTCGCTTATACCACTTACCACAAGACCTAGTGTTATTGGCTAAAATTTATGCGTAGTTACGCCACTCCAAACGTTTGTTTTACTATTTCTGACTTAGGCGATTTCCATGCTGAGTCCATGCTGAGCTAGAGGGAAGTCATCTTAGTTCTCCAGACGTTAAATTCCGGTTAGTGCTAAGTTCTGTTTTTGTAATTGTACAAAGAATGTTATTACCCTGTATTATTTCATTTAACAGTATTTGTCGAACAAAACTGTCGATACTCGAGCATCCTAGCAAAATACCTCTAAATTTACCATACAATGGCTTCTGTTATACTACGCTTTCGCGTAGTGAGGTAAACATCTGGGATTCCTGCAATATAAATTCAGTACAATTACTTTGCAGCGCCTGTTTAGGTTTAAAATAAATTATTGCAGTAATTTTTGTATTTTAGGGTAGAAGAAGTGTACAGCAGTTGCGAGATGAAGGTACCAAACCGAACGAATGAAACAGCACCGTGTATGTATGGATGGGAATATGACGACACTTGGTTTTCTGCAACTGCTGCTTCCCAGGAAGACTGGGTATGCGAAAGAGAAATGTATCCTAACACCATATATTCTGTCAGTCACTTTATCTCCATCGGTTTTGCTGTTCTGCTTTTCTACGTTGGTGACAGGTAATACTCAAATATAATAGTGGGTACTTTTCTCTTAAGGACACTATAGAAATTTATCTCAGTCATTAGAAAAGACATGGGTTCGATGAGAAAGAATGAACTGCACTTAATGTACAATTTAAAAAAAAAAGTCTATTTGAGACAATATATCAAACACAAACTTAATATGTTGAAATGAGTTTTCTCCTCCTCAATGACTTCTATGCAAGTAATAGCACAGTATATTCGTAACAGCTCTCAAAATCTAAGAGTTTCGTAATTCACCCGTTCTCTTCATTTGCACTATATGTAAAATGTTTGCTCACTGGGAGCACACAGAACACTATTTTGCCGTCATATTAAGCAATGCTAATCTAACACACTCTGAATTCCTAAAATCGGGACTATGTGTCAATACTGTGGTCGTGGATTTACCTCAACCGAAGTTCCTGTCCATCGCGAAACCACAGGATCAGGGTAAATTGCTATCAGATAAGCCAATGAATACCATGCAGTATTAAGAATACTTCGTTTTGTATATAAAAGTCGATGATGTTTCATGAGTTTGGTGCAAAGTGTGACTGATTAGTTTTAAAAAACTTCATCGACTTAGGTATATTAATCATCTCTTCTATGCAAAGATAGTAAGCAAATATAACATCATTTTTACATTCATATTTTTGTTACTGGAATTGCAGATGTTTATTACAGTAACAAATGTAACTGCACCCATAGTTGTGAGTCTATTCTGCTGACTGATAGTTTGCGACTGAAATTCTCATTGATTACTACCTGGGTTACGGGGTGGGGAATTGTAGGTCTCCTCTTGGTAGAGCATGCAATAGGCAGTGACAAAACCGAATGACATCAAGCGACAGTGCCGGATTTCATTCTACCACCCCTCCCCCACACCAGTGGTGTCATATTCCAAGGTGGTGGATGTAGCCCAGTAGTACTGTTTAAACTTCCAGGAAATTAAAAAAAAAAATTATGCGATATTCATTAAGTACAACTGTCGTAAGTTCAAAACAAGATTTACCAAACCCCTCTGACACCATAGCTCATTTGTGCTAAGAGTCCTAAAGTCCAAAGTATTAAATTGTGGGAAATTCAAAAATTCCAAACTGAGCAATTGTCCCATCGGTGATAAATTTAAAAAAATCCAGTATGGTGGAACTGAACCTGAATTTAAAAAAGTATAAAAGCCAAGATGGAGGATATAGAGTTATGGACACAGGCTACAGGACTACCATGTCACTTGTGATAAGTTTAGAATTCTGCCCTGGTGGATAATTCCAGTTTAAAAAGGTGAGATAGCCTTCTTGCGCGAGCCTCCTCCATACAGACATTCTCCTGCCCCAACACACTTCTATCGATTCCACAGACCACGGGCACCAAGACTCAAATTTAGAACCCTTGAGCCCTCTTGTAAAAAGCTGAAAAAGGAGAGAAATTCAAAAAGCGCCCTGGGCTTCCACAAACTCAGGTTCGTCCTCTGTTAGAATATTGCTGCACGGTGTGGGATCCTTACCAGGTGGGATTGACAGAGGACATCGAAAGGGTGCAAAAAATGGCAGCTCGTTTTGTATTATCACGTAATAGGGGAGAGAGTGTGGCAGATATGATACGCGAATTAGGATGGAAGTCATTACAGCAAAGACGTTTTTCGCCGCGGCGAGATCTTTTTACGAAATTTCAGTCACCAACTTTCTCTTCCAAAAGCGAAAATACTTTGTTGAGCCCAACCTACATAGGTAGGAATGATCATCAAAATAAAATACGAGAAATCAGAGCACGAACAGAAAGGTTTAGGTGTTCGTTTTTCCCGCGCGCTGTTAGGGAGTGGAATGGTAGAGAGATAGTATGATTGTGGTTCAATGAACCCTTTGCCAAGCACTTAAATTTGAATTGCAGAGTAGTCATGTAGATGTAGATGTAGATGCCATAAGTTTAAATACACATTACTAGCACACTCAGTATGTTGTTGCAGACTGTATAGATAGTGTCAAGGGAGAACTAGGTCACTTGTCCTAAGTTTGGATGACCCTTCTACATCTACATTTATACTCCGCAAGCCACCCAACGGTGTGTGGCGCAGGGCACTTTTTCGTGCCACTGTCATTACCTCTATTTCCTGTTACAGTCGCGTATGGTTCGCGGGAAGAACGACTGCCGGAAAGCCTCCGTGCGCGCTCGTATCTCTCTAATTTTACATTTGTGATCTCCTCGGGAGGTAAAAGTAGGGGGAAGCAATATATTCGATACCTCATCCAGAAACGCACCCTCTCGAATCCTGGACAGCAAGCTACACCGCGATGCAGTGCGCCTCTCTTCCAGAGTCTGCCGGCCGCGGTGGTCTCGCGGTTCTAGGCGCGCAGTCCGGAACCGCGGGGCTGCTACGGTCGCAGGTTCGAATCCTGCCTCGGGCGTGGATGTGTGTGATGTCCTTAGGTTAGTTAGGTTTAGGTAGTTCTAAGTTCTAGGGGACTGATGACCACGGCAGTTGAGTCCCATAGTGCTCAGAGCCATTCTTCCAGAGTCTGCTACTTGAGTTTGCTAAACATCTCCGTAACGCTATCACGCTTACCAAATAACCCCGTGACGAAACGCGCTGCTCTTCTTTGCTTCTTCTCTATCTCCTCTGTCAACCCGACCTGGTACGGATCCCAGACTGATGAGCAATACTCAGGTATACGTCGAACGAGTGTTTTACAAGCTACCTCCTTTGTTGATGGACTACATTTTCTAAGGACTCTCCCAATGAATCTCAACCTGGTACCCGCCTTACCAACAGTTAATTTTATCTGATCATTCCACTTCAAATCATTCCATACAAATACTCCCAGATATTTTACAGAAGTAACTGCTACCAGTGTTTGTTCCGCTATCATATACTGAAACATTAAAGGATCCTTCTTTCTATGTATTCGCAATACATTACATTTGTCTATGTTAAGGGTCAGTTGCCACTCCTTGCACCAAGTGCCTATCTGCTGCAGATCTTCCTACATTTCGCTGCAATTTTCTAATGCTGCAACTTCTCTGTATACTACAGCATCATCTGCGGAAAGCCGCATGGAACTTCTGACACTATCTACTAGGTCATTTACATGCACTGTGAAAAGCAGTGGTCCCATACACTCCCCTGTGGCACACCAGAGGTTACTTTAACGTCTGTAGACGTCTCTCCATTGAGAACAACATGCTGTGTTCTGTTTGCTAAAAACTCTTCAATCCAGACACACAGCTGGTCTGATATTGCGTAGGCTCTTACTTTATCAGGCGACAGTGCGGAACTGTATCGAACTCCTTCCGGAAGTCAAGGAAAATGGCATCTACCTGGGAACCTGTGTCTAATATTTTCTGGGTCTCATGAACAAATAAAGCAAGTTGGGTCTCACACGATCGCTGTTTCCGGTATCCATGTTGATTCCTACAGAGTAGATTCTGGGTCTCCAGAAATGACATGATACGCGAGGGGAAAAAAAAGTCAGAGATATGGGCCTATAGTTTTACGCATCTACTCGGCGACCCTTCTTGAAAACTGGGACTAACTGTGCTCTTTTCCAATCATTTGGAACTTTCCGTTCCTCTAGAGACTTGCAGTACACGGCTGTTAGAAGGGGGGCAAGTTCTTTCGCATACTCTGTGTAGAATCGAATTGGCATCTCGTCAGGTCCAGTGGACTTACCTCTTTTGAGTGATTTCAGTTGCTTTTCTATTCCTTGGACACTTATTTCAATGTCAGCCATTTTTTCGTTCGTGCGAGGATTTAGAGAAGAAACTGCAGTGCGGTCTTCCTCTGTGAAACAGCTATGGAAAAAGGTATTTAGTATTTCAGCTTTAAGTGTGTCATCCTCTGTTTCAATGCCATCATCATCCCAGAGTGTCTGAATATGCTGTCTCGATCCACTTACTTAAGACCAGAACTTCCTAGAATTTTCTGTCAAGTTGGTACATAGAATTTCACTTTCGAATTCACTGAACGCTCCGCATAGCCCTCCTTACGCTAACTTTGACATCGCTTAGCTTCTGTTTGTCTTAGAGGTTTTGTCTGCGTTTAAACTGGCAGTGAAGCTCTCTTTGCTTTCGCAGTAGTTTCCTAACTTTGTTGTTGAACCACTGTGGGTTTTTCCCGTCCCCCACAGTTTTAACCAGCATGTACCTGTCTAATACGCATTTTACGATTGCCTTGAACTTTTTCGATAAATACTCAACATTGTCAGTGTCGGAACAGAAATTTTCGTTTTGATCTGTTAGGTAGACTGAAATCTGCCTCCTATTACTCTTGCCTAAGTCCGTCGGAATGCACAATGTACATGAATGGATGCAGGTGACCAGACGCTTACGTATGTGTCACCTGTCAAGAGTCGTATCTAGACGTATCAGAGATCCCATATCACTCCAACTGCACACGCCTAACACCATTATAGAGCCTCCACCAGCTTGAACAGCCCCCTGCTGACATTCAGGGCCCATTGATTCATGTGGTTGTCTCCATACCAGTACACATCCATCCACTCGGTACAATTTGAAACGAGACTCGTCCGACCAGGCAATATGTTTCCAGTCATCAACAGTCGAATGTCGGTGTTGACCTGCCCAGGCGAGGCGTAAAACTTTGTCATGCAGTTACCAAGGGTAGACTACTGGGTCTTCGACTCCGAAAACCCATATCGATGATGTTTCGTTAAATGGTTCGCATGCTGACACTTGTTGATGGCCCAACACTGAAATGTACAACAACCAGAGGAAGGGTTCCACTTGTATCACTTCAGTCATCGTTGGTCCCATTTTTTGCAGGATCTTTTTCCTGCCGCAGCGATGTCAGAGATTTATTGTTTTACCGATTTTCTTACATTCACGGTACACTCGCGAAATGGTTGTACAGGAAATACCTCACTTCATCGCTTCCACGGAGGTGCTGTGTCCTATCGCTCGTTTGCCATCTATAACACCACGTTCAGACTCACTTAAATCGTGATAACCTGCCATTGTAGCAACAGTAACCGATCTAACACCTGCTCCAGACACTTGTTGTCTTATATAAGCATTGCCGACCGCAGCGCCGTATTCTGCTTGTTTACATATATCTGTGTTTGAATAGGCATGCACGTACCAGTTTCTTTGGCACTTCGGTGTATATCTTCATGCTGTTGTAATGTCGTATAAGATATACTGTTAGGGTAGCCAGTAGTATTTTAGCAGACGAAGTGGTAACCGTGTATTTGTTACAATGTAGTGATTTTACACTGTTTTCTGCACAGTGGCAATCGGTGTTCAGCATTTACATGGGTTTTGTAACTATATAAATCACGTGAATCTGATGCTTTCGATCGACTAGATACATAGCACGAATGATAGGTCCATCTCATGATGCTGGTTGTGGGGTACCAATAGGACAGAACTGCGAGGGGAGACTAAAATTTTTGGATAATAAATTGTGGTAATTAATATTAAACATAATTTGGGTCATGTATTTGATAACCTGAACAAGATCATAAGTGCACCACATGGTTTCCATCTTGGATCGTAAACTATAGTAATTGAAATGACATTTATGAGACATTAATTAGATCCTATATAAACAAGGGTAAGAGCCCAAGGCAGTAGTTTGTTAATATAAGGAGAGCTGGTGCAAGTGGCCCTTTTGATACAGAAGAAGAATGTAACCTTTGTCCCAAAAGCTACCCCCTCCCCCCTCACTGATGCAGGTTTATATGTAACTAAGTAATTTATATTAAAAACAAAGATTCCAAGACTTACCAAGCGGGAGAGCGCCGGTATACAGGCACAATAAATAAAACACACAAACACACACACAAAATTTCTAGCTTTTGCAACCGACGGTTGGTTCTTGAGGAAAGAGGGAAGGAGAGGGAAAGACGAAAGGATGTGGGTTTTAAGGGAGAGGGTAAGGAGTCATTCCAATCCCGGGAGCGGAAAGACTTACCTTAGAGGGGAAAAAAGGACAGGGGTACACTCGCGCGCGCCCGCACTCACACACACACACACACACACACACACACACACACACACACATATATCCATATCCATCCGCACATACACAGACACAAGAAGACATTTGTAAAGGCAAAGAGTTCGGGCAGAGATGTCAGTCGACTGACATCTCTGGTGTGTGTGTGTGTGTGTGTGTGTGTGTGTGTGTGTGTGTGTGTGTGTGTGTGTGTGTGTGTGTGTGGGCGCGCGCGCAAGTGTACACCTGCCTTTTTTTACCCCTAAGGTAAGTCTTTTCGCTCCCGGGATTGGAATGACTCTTTACCCTCTCCCTTAAAACCCACATCCTTTCGTCTTTCCCTCTTTCCTGAAGAAGCAACCGTCGGTTGCGAAAGCTAGAAATTTTGTGTGTGTGTTTGTGTGTTCTATTTATTGTGCCTGTCTACCGGCGCTTTCCCGCTTGGTAAGTCTTGGAATCTTTGTTTTTAATATATTTTTCCCATGTGGAAGTTTCTTTCTATTTTATTTACATAACTAAGTAATTTCCATCAGATGTCTGTTCATTGACTTTTACTAGTTACTTAAAGACAGTAGAATAATGTTGAAACTGTAGAGCTTCTATGTCAACAGAAAAATTAGTCTTGTTTCGAACAATTTTTCTTATGTTTCCCTAATGCTATCCATTGAGCTCTTCTGTTTCACTTGTCACTGTGCCGGCGCATAATCCACTTGAAGTAAAAATGTTAAACTGTTTATACGTTTCAGATTTGGCCGGAGAATACAGTTTCTTATGAGCATGGGCATGATGGCAGTATCCCGATCATTGCTAACTGTTTCAGCATCAGTCTTCCCACTGTACGTCGCTCTCTCAGCGGTGGCAGAGAGTCCAGGCTTGTCTAGCTCAGAATCAGCTATAGCTATTGGTAAGCTTCTCTGACTTTGAAACAATGAAATTAAAATGTAGTTGCATACTACTATTCACTTGAAAGTAGGAATTAGATCAAAAGAATTAAAACTGAAAAGTGTGGGACATACATCTTCAAAAGATTTGTAGTTTCGTTCATATTTACTGAAACATTTAAGAATACATTAATTTCTTCTCATTAGTTTAATAGAAGTGGACTGCTGATTCGAGAGTTTCTGTAGAATTACAACTTTTCTCCCTTTCTGAAAAAATATATGCAACCATGTCTACTTTATCTTACACTGTGTATTGATACAAACATGTTTATTTTGTATTACTTTGTGTTGCAATATAATCATTTTGAAACGTATTTTTGCTGTGAATGTATTTTCTAAATCTGGTAACAAGTTAAATTCTTATAATGCGTGAAGTGACCTTCTAACAAAAATAATACATCCTTTAAAAGGACGTTGTACGTGAGCTACTAAAGACCCAAAACGTGGATGAGTACTTCAATCATGTTCTGTGGTGTCGTGTGCCTAAAAATATATTTGTTGGCCTTATGACTCTAAAGTTAGCGGTGTCTGATGCTGTAATAACTTTTATTGTTGTTGTGGTCTTCAGCCCTGAGGCTGGTTTGATGCAGCTCTCCGTGCTACCCTATCCTGTGCAAGCTTCATCATCTCCCATTACCTACTGCAAGCTACATCATTCTGAATCTGCTTAGTGTCTTCATATCTGCCAAATCTACGATTTTCCCCTCCACGCTGCCCTCCTATACTAAATTGGTGATCCCTTGGTGCCTCAGAACATGTCCTACCAACCGATCCCTTCTTTCAGTCAAGATGTGCCACAAATTTCTCTTCTCCCCAGTTCTATTCAATAACTCCTCATTAGTTATGCGACCTACCCATCTAATCTTCAGCATTCTTCTGTAGCGCCACATGTCGAATGCCTCTAGTCTCTTCTTGTCTAAACTATTTGTCGTCCACGTTTCACTTCCATACATGGCTACACTCAATACAAATACCTTCAGAAACGACTGCCTGACACTCAAATCTATACTTGATGTTAACAAATTTCTCGTCGTCAGAAATGCTTTCCTTGCCATAGCTAGTCTAAATTTTATATCCTCTCTACTTCGACCATCATCAGTAATTTTGCTTTCCAAATAGCAAAATTCATTTACTTCTTTTAATGTCCTATTTCCCATTCTAATTCCCTCAGAATCACCTGATTTAATTTGACTTCATTCCATTATCCTTGTTTTGCTTTTGTTGATGTTCATCTTATATCCTCCTTTCAAGTCACTGTCCATTCCGTTTAACTGCTCTTCCAGGTTCTTTGCTGTCTCTGACAAAATTACAATGTCATCGGCAAACCTCAAAATTTTCATTTCTTCTCCGTGGATTTTAATTCCTACTCCAAATTTCTCTTTTGTTTCTTTTACTGGTTGCTCAATATACTGATCAAATAACACTGCGACAGGCTGCAACCCTGTCTCACTCCCTTCTCAGCCACTCCTTCCCTTTCTTGCACCTCGACTCTTATAACTGACATCTGGTTTCTGTATAAATTGTAAATAGCCTTTCGCTCCCTGTATTTTACCACTGCCACCTTTAGAATTCCAGCCAACATTGTCAAAAGCTTTCTATAAGTCTACAAATGCTAGGAACGTAGGTTTGCCTCTCCTTAATCTTTCTTCTAAGATAAGTCGTAGGGTCAGTATTGCGTCACGTATCCAATATTTCTACGGAATCCAAACTGATCTTCCCAGAGGTCAGTTGTACGAGTTTATCCATTCGTCTGTAAAGAATTCGCGTTAGTATTTTGCAGCTGTGTCTTATTCAAGTGATAGTTCAGTAATTTTCACATCTGTCAGCACATGCTTTCTGTGGGATAGGAATTATTGTTTCGACTCAGGTCTTTCAGTGCTCTGTCAAACTCTTCACACAGTAGGGCCTATCATATCTCCCATTTCATCTTCATCTACAGCTTCTTCCATTTGCACAATATTGTCCTAAAGTACATAGCCCTTGTATAGACCCTCTGTATACTCCTTCCACCTTTCTGCTTTCCCTTCTTTGCTTAGAACTGGGTTTCCATCTGAGCTCTTGATATTTATGCAAGTGGTTCTCTTTTCTCCAAAGGTCTCTTTAATTTTTCTGTAGGCAGTATCTATCGTACCCCTAGTGTATATGCCTCTACATACTTTCATTTGTCCTCTAGTCATCCCTGCTTAGCCATTTTGCACTTCCTGTCAACCTTATTTTTGAGACGTTTGTATTCCTTTTTGCCTGCTTCATTTACTGCATTTTTATATATTCTCCTCTCATCAATTAAATTCATTATTTCTTCTGTTACCCAAGGATTTCTACTAGCCTTCGTCTTTTTACCTACTTGATCCTCTGCTGCCTTCACTACTTCATCCCTCAAAGCTACCCATTCTTCTTCTACTGTATTTCTTTTCCCCATTCCTATCAATTGTTCCCTTACATTCTCCCTAAACTCTGTACAACCCCTGGTTTAGTCGGTTTATTCCCACCTTTTAGCAGTTTCTTCAGTTTTAATCTACAGTTCATAACCAATAGATTATGGTCAGAGTCCACATCTGCCCCTGGAAATGTCTTACAGTAAAAAACCTGGTTCCTAAATCTCTGTCTTACCATTATATAATCTATCTGATACCTTCTAGTATCTCCAGGCTTCTTCCATGTTTACAACCTTCTTTCATGATTCTTGAACCAAGTGTTAGCTATGATGAAGTTATGCTCTGTGCTAAATTCTACCAGGCGGCATCTTCTGTCATTTCTTACCCCCAATCCATATTCACCTACTACATTTCCTTCTCTCGCTTTTCCTACTACCGAATTCCAGTCACTCATGACTATTAAATTTTCGTCACCCTTCACTATCTGAATAATTTCTTTTATTTGATCATACATTTCTTCAATTTCTTCGTCATCTGCAGAGCTAGTTGACATATAAACTTGTACTACTGTAGTAGGTGTGGGCTCCGTATCTATCTTGGCCACAATAAAGCGTTCACTATGCTGTTTGTAGTAGCTTACCAGCACTCCTATTTTTGTTCATTATTAAAGCTACTCCTGAGATTACCCCTATTTGATTTTGTATTTATAACCCTGTATTCACCTGACCAGAAGTTTTGTTCCTCCTTCCACCGAACTTCACTAATTTCCACTATATCTAACTTTAACCTATCCATTTTCCTTTTTAAATTTTCTAACCTACCTGCCCGATTAACGGATCTGACATTCCACGCTCCGATCCGTAGAATGCCAGTTTTCTTTCTCCTGGCAACGACGTCCTCTTGAGTAGCCCCACCCGGAGATCCAAATGGATGACTATTTTACCTCCGGAATATTTTACCCAGGAGGACGCCTTCAGCATTTAATCATACAGTAAAGCTGTATGCCCTCGGGAAAAATTATGGCTGTAGTTCCCCCTTGCTTTCAGCCATTCGCAGTACCAGCGCAGCAAGGCCGTTTTGGTTAGTGTTACAAGGCCAGATCAGTCAATCATCCAGACTGTTGCACCTGCAACTACTGAAGAGGCTGCTGCCCCTCTTCGGGAACCACATGTATGTCTGGCCTCTCAACAGATACTCCTCCTTTGTGGTTGCACCTATGGTACAGCTATCTGTATCCCTGAGGTACGCAAGCCTCCCCAACCCCGACAAGGTCCATGGTTCATGGTGGTGGTGGTGGTGGTGGTGGTGGTGGTGGTGGGGGGCTGTAATAACTGTTAATGGTGGTAATTAGTAATTATGAAAGACTTAAGGTTCTGGAGAGGTCAGGAGTAAAATTTGGACAGAACACAGCTAAAGGACTGCGGGAACTTGATGAGCTTCTTGTACGTCAAGCAGAGCTAGCTGCTCAGCAATTTACAAAAGAAGCAAGAAAGAAAGGAAGTGGGCAAGCACTGGGCTGTTGTGACACTGAAGAATACACAAACTATGAGCCAGGGCAATTCTAGTGCATGAAAGACGCAGAAATGTAAGTCTGTATCAGAATTTGTAATAAAAAAGTTTTAAACCTCAATATCTCTCAACTACATTTTTTGCAATAAATGACACTTTTTCTAAAAAGTACTGATGGTAGAGACTTGAAATTTTAACAGCTTGCCAAGTGTGAGATTCAACACATATGGAAGTAGAATAATTAAAATATCCTAAATTGTTTTGTTTTTATGTTCATTCATTTACAAAATTCTGTCAAAAAATTAAGTGTTTGAAAAAAGAAAAGAAAAAAACCATAATGTGCCCCACAATACAATATTAGTAATAATTATAGTTCAGTGCATCTAGAAAGGTGCTTTCAATAATTATGAAAAATTGTAAGTTGGTGTCTTTAAATGTTTCCAAGATAATGTGTTACAAAATGCGATAATTTAACGTTGGCAGCATGGGACATACAACGTCCCCATAAGTTTTGGACAGAAATAATAAAAATTAGCATTATTTTTTGTTCAATTTTGAGGTATGTGGTTTCGGCTGCAGCACCAGATTATTTTATGACAGGAACTGTAATCCATTATTGATACATCTATTTCAGGAATCGAACTTACTGGCATCAAACATCGCTCGCTCGTCAACTTTTTGGCAGTTGCCTTTTACTGTTTGGGAACAATTTCTATAGCGCTAGCAGCATGGTTGTTACGAAACTGGATTCAGTTTCTGTTGATTTCATCTGTCCCCTGCTTCATTCCATTGTTGCTACATAGGTAAGTACTTCAGTAATGAACTAACAGTCTGCTCTTTTTTGTTGGTCTATTGGTTCTCTTTCAATTGTGGACACACTGTCGTAAGCCATATCGACGTCTCCAGTTTATATTTTTACGATATAAGAAATCTTAAAAGTTATCATTGTATAAAGGATTAAAATATAAGAACTGAGAAGAAATAGATATGTGTGTAGTTTCGTGACAGAAGTCGTTAGTTAGGTCAATGAATGTGTTGGTTGGAATGCTATATGGTTGTGGAGGTATCAAGAATTTGATTTGAGCATTGTGAAAGGTTGGTGATGGAATTTCTAACCGAGTCTTACTTTGTAGAACAGTTAGGGAAGGAATATGCTGTACATGGAACCAAGGATAAATTTCACCAAGAATTTGTGGACGAAGAAGAGGCAGTTGGCTATGGTAAAATTTACAATTGATGAAATTGAAGAGAAGATGTACTTGCCGGTGACCATGTGCGATTTCTCATCCCAATTCAAGGCAAAAGTGATTCTAACAAACGGAGTCCCACCCATAGGTTCAACAGAAATGTGATTTAAGAAACGGGGCTCTGGCAACGCTGTAACTGCGTGAAGTGTAGCTGAGAAGTGTATCATGAACTCGGCGCCCTGACGGAGCTGTCCCATTACCTGAGTGAGACGAAGCAATGCCGTGAAGAGGTGGTAGAGGTGGTGGTTAGTGTTTAATGTCCCGTCGACATTAGAGACGGAGCGCAAGCTCGGGTTAGGGAAGGATTGGGAAGGAAGTCGGCCGTGCCCTTTCAAAGGAACCATCCCGGCGTGTGCCCGAAACGATTTAGGGAAATCATGGAAAACCTAAATCAGGATGGCTGGAGACGGGATTGAACCGTCGTCCTCCCGAATGCGAGTCCAGTTGCCGTGAAGAAGGGATATGTAAACTCGCTGATGCTTGAGTCGCATTCGCCCCAAACATGTTCTTTTTTTTTTTTTTCAATTAAAGCATCAAACTATATCCAATTTACGTCTCCACAATCCAGTGTCTTGTGAATTCCTTTCTGTTACTGTTAGCTGTTCTTAAACGCTGAGACATAACATGAACTTCTTACAGACCTAAACGACCGTTTGTGTCGTGCATGAGACAAACATAGCCAATAGATGGTAATAGTAGACACAGTAACATCATCTGCATCCAATGAGGCATAAAAACACAATAGATAAGCTGCACAAGACTGCACATTATGCAGTGCACAATAATTCCATTCCATACGTTTGACGTCCAGTCTTATGTTCACAGAGGTGGAACATACAGTTACGAGCAACGTTCACTTTGGAGAAGATGCCCAAGGCGACCGACCGCCTTGCATTTGCAATCACTTCGCTAGTCGCTTGATCACACTTTTCTGGACCGAACGCAACACACTTGCAATCACTATTGCTGAAGTGGCATGCAGAGAAGCTGTTAGATTGCATACATCAACGGGTGGAGCAACTGGTTCCTAAAGGTCCCTAGAAATAAAAATCTAGTGAATTAAGGTCCAGGCAATGTGGCGGCTAGAACATTGGACCTCCACGACCGATATATTTCCTTGGAAATGCTTGATTTAAATAGTTACACACATTAATCCCAAAGTGCTGTGATGAACTATAATGCTGAAACCATAGCTGTCGCCGAACAGAAAGTGGAGCGTTTTCTGATGGGTCATGCAAAGTATTGCAAAGAAACTTATGATACAGAGGCACATTCGACTTGTCTGACAATAGGTAATGGCCAAAAAGAACTCCTCCATTGATTAAAAAAAAAGTTCAAATGTTTTTGAAATCTTTAAGTCATCAGTCCCTAAGCTTACACGCTACTTAACCTAAATTATCCAAAGACAAACATACACACCCATGCCTGAGGGAGGACTCGAACCTCCTCCGAGACCAGCCATAAAGTCCACGAATGTGGCGCCTTAGACTGCCTGGCTAATCCCGTGCGGCCCCTCGATTCTATCCCACAGGCTTATGCCAAGCTTGCCTGAATGCCAACTTCATGGGTGATATGTCGGTGATGTTCCGACTAAAAATAAATGGCTGTTCGGGGGTGGGGGTGGGGGGACTTTGTGTTGAAAATACGTTCACGAGTAAGGTAGATTCATCAGCCTTTATCACATTATTTGTGAAATATTCGTTATCTTCCACTTGGTGCCAAAGCAATTCACAAAATTGTAGTCGTCGACTTCGGTCTTCTGGTCACTGGTGCTGAGTTAACATGGAATGATGTGGATGCAGTTCTTCATCGTGCAAACAGTTCAATAAGCAGTCTTTGAGAGATCTGAGACTGCCTTGCGATGTCACGTGTACTTCACCAAGGTGAAAAGTTTCAAGGAACATTTCCTCTGTTAGTAGAGTATGTCTCAGTCCTTGTCTAACACGGCTGGGGGACAACTGGTGGGGGACCCTTAAACCGTTCTCCCTTTGACCATGCGCCCTGTCTACCCCACGTACCTGGTACTCCCGTGCAGTCGTGACGGTTTGTAGTATTTGATTTAATGCATTAAAAATTTTGATCTGCACAGCACCGTCACAGACATGAAAGAAAGAGTAAACTCCTACGAAAAAGTCATTAACAATATTATAGAAAGGACGTAGGTTAAATGAATAATCATTGCAGTACTAATTCTGGAACCATCACAGACTTTTAAAAAAATTTCTTTTTATTCATTTAGCATAAGCAAAACAAAAAAACTGACAACTTTGTTCGTTAACAGCTTGAAGTGTACCTAACCTTGGTTATTTGAATATCATTCAGCACAATGTAGGGATTAGTCTTTCACAAATGAAATCATAAATACGCTACATTTCTGACACAAGTTAGATGTTCCAAATCAAATTATTAAATCCCATTTGGAAGTTCTACTATCCTTCATTAGCTTTCTCGGACACATTGCAGTGATAACTACCACTCATCAACGTGTTACTGTTGACGGGAACCATTCCTTTCACTCAGTCAATCCTGTACCTCAAAGACAGACGACAAAAATCACCATTCATTTCTTTGATTCAAACTTTTCATCTGGTGGTATGGCTGTGGAAAATGATTTAATACACTGAAACTCAATTGCATCCAGCCGTAGGTGTAAATGCAATTATTATTAGTAATTCATTATTAACTATGATGAAACAATTTATAATTGCAAACACAATTGACGAATATCATAGGAGACAATCCGCGATTTTCTATATATATCTAACGATTCTGTTTTACAGTTACAGGTAAATCATATTCATACTGTTCTGTAATAAAAGAGTTTTCTTTATATTAACACCTAAACATTTTCTTTTAGTCTCGTCCTTGTGTGCGCACCCTGTTTTACACTCATCAGACACACAAACACAGACGGATACATTCGCATGGCTTGAATTGTGTGTGCATTTGATGCTACCATTCACGTGGAATGTCTTATAGTTATGGATCTGACAGCATGTAAGCGGCTGCATTGGCACTGAGTATTTGGCAGCAAAAGAACAATAAACAACAATAACTTTGAAGCAGCCATATTTCCCTGAAATCTGTGGAGTACAAACCACTCGATCATTTGGTAGTATAGGATACTGTTGAAAATTAATCAAAAGTAAATATATTTACCATTGGGAAACGTAATGTAACACAAAAGGTAAACAGGTGTTGAAGGGAGTCAAAAGATGACACAATCAAGAAAACACTATTCTGATACAGAAAAAACAGCAAGGCAAATAGAGACACAGATTAGCGAATTTTCAATTTATTACGTTTTATTTTTATTATTTACTTGTCTTTGATACTACTGCTTTACACAGCCATGGGTCTGCTTTCAGAATTCATAAATGTTGAAATGGATCGTCTAAGAGCTTCAGAAACTGTTGAAAATATTTCTTTCATTCTCGTTAGTGCAGAGACGTAGGTGACAAAGGTAATGGTACAGCGATATAATGTATACAGATTGCGGTAGTATCGCGTACACTAGGTATAAACAGGCAGTGCATTGGAGGAACTGTCATTAGCACTCAGTCGGCCACTGTAGTCGAGCGGTTCTAGGCGCTTCAGACCGGAACCGCATTGCTGCTACGGTTGTCAGGTTCGAATCCTGTCTCTGGCATGGATGTGTGTGATGTCCTTAGGTTAGTTTGGTTTAAGTACTTCTAAATCTAGGAGACTGATGACCTCAGATGTTAAGTCCCATAGTGCTCAGAGCCATTTGAACCATTTGCACTCAGGTGATTCATGTGAAAAGGTTTCCGACGTGCCTATACCCGCCCTACGGGAATCAACAGGCTTTGACCATGGAATAGTAATTGGAGCTAGACACATGAGCCATTCCATTTCGGAAATCTTTAGGGAATGCAATATTCCATGATTCACAGTGTCAAGAGTGTGACGAGAATACCAGATTTCAGGCAGTACCTCTTGCTCTGGACAACGTTGTGGCTGACGGTCTTCACTTAATGACCGAAGTCAGCGGTGTTTACGTTGAGCTGTCAGTGCTAACAGACAAACACTCCATGAAATAATGGTATAAATCAATTTGGGACATACAACAAACATATTTGTTAGGACAGTGTAGCAGCATTAGGCGTTAATGGCGTTGGTTGGACCGCAGATGACTGGAAAACCATGGCCTGGTCAGATGAGTCCTGATTTCAGTTGGTAAGATGTGGTGGTAGGGGTTGAGTGTGGTGCAGACTCAACAAAGTCATGGACCTATTTGTCAACAAGGCACTGTGCAAGCTGGTGGTGGCTCTGCAATGATGTGGGCTGTGTTTACAACGAATGGTCCGGACCCTGATTATGTTTGGCCATTTGGAGACCATTTTTAGCTATTCATTAACTTCGCATTCCCAAACAATGATGGCATTTTTATGGATTGCAATGCACCATGTCACCTGGCCAGAACTATTCGCGATTGATTGGAAGACTATTCTGGAAAACTTGAGCGAACGATTTGGCCATTCAAATGGCTCGACATGAGTTCCATCAAATATCTGTGGGACGTAATCGAGAGATTAGTTTGTGCACATCGGCAACACTTTTGCAGTGGTCCGCAGCTCATGGTCTCGTGTGGCGTTCTCGCTTCCCCAGCACGGGGTCCCAGGTTCGATTCCCGCCGGGGTCAGGGATTTGTCCTCATCATTTCATCGTCATTCCTGAAAAGCGGCGAGGTTGGACTGAGAAAGGTTGGGAATTTGTACGGGCTCTGATAAGCGCGCAGATGAGTGCCGCACAAACCAAACATCATCATCCTCACTTTTGCAGTTATGGATGGATATAGAAGCCGCATGGATCAATATTTCTGCAGGGGACTTCCAACGACTTGTTGAGTCCGTGTGATGTCGAGCCGCTATAATACGCTGGGCAAAAGGAGGTCCGTCACGATATTAGGATGTATCCCACGCTTTTTGTCTCCTCACTGCATGTCTCATGCATCTGTAATTATTTAATGTAGCTCCTCCCTTTATTACATCACATTTTACTTTTATTTTGTGTTTTTATTGCTAATGTTGTTTCTTCCCCACCTCTACTTTACTTTAGCTCTTTTGCTGTTATTTTTCTTTCGTTCTCGCCTCCCACTCGAGTTTAACCTTCAGCTTAATCTTGAACTACTCGCTGTTGTCTGTCACTTGCGTTGTCTTTTCATAGGTTAAGCTAATTAGCTCATTACTTTTCTAGTTCTGATTCTTGGGTTTTAATATTTGTACTGAGTGAGGTGGTGCTGAGTTTCGCACACAGAACTCGGAAGGACGTCGGTTCAAATTCGCACCTGGCCATACAGATTTAGGTTTCTCGTGATTTCCCTAAATCGCTCCAGGCAAATGTCGAGCTGGTTGCATTAAAAACCGCACAGCTGTTTCCCTTCACCGTCCTTTCGTGACCTGAGTGGTTCTCCAGCTCTGACAGCTTCAC
This sequence comes from Schistocerca gregaria, assembly GCF_023897955.1. Lineage (NCBI taxonomy): Eukaryota > Metazoa > Arthropoda > Insecta > Orthoptera > Acrididae > Schistocerca > Schistocerca gregaria. Next base: position 430,436,516 of record NC_064922.1, read on the forward strand.
TGTCGAGGGGACTTTTAATGCTAATCTTCCTTCCTTCCTTTTGATACTCGTGACAAAATTTATATTAATTCCTCTGCTGTACTCCAACATAATATTAGTAACAATAATGGTAAAAGTATATTCATTTTCTTCCATTAGGCTAGTGAGAAGTGCTGAGATAAAAACTGAATGATTCATTCAAGTTATTAAAGTGCATATCTGTCTTAAGAGCTTTATTCAAGCTAGATTCCTCTCTTATTTCTCACTTATGAGATAGGGTTGGAGATTACTGACATCGTAAGGGTGTGCAGAAGCGTTGTTGCAGTTTCATGGAAGAGGTGGGCTGTGCAGCCTGGTAACTTCTTATGTTCCGTAGGTATTTGCCAGAATCTCCCAGATGGCTGCTCGGTAAAGGGCGCCCAGAGGAAGCTCTCAAGGTCCTGGAGAGTGTAGCAGCAACAAATGGAAAGCCCCTACCTTGTGACACATGGATGAGGCTTGCTTACCTGTCAGAGCAGAGGACTCCACGCATGGACATCAGAAGCATCGTTACGAACAGGAACCTCTTTAAAAACACGGTTTTGTTGGTTATTAGCAGGTATGGGAATGCAAATTGCTTTTCATATACTTTTTGTAGCTCGAACGGAAATGATGATTTATGACTCTACATAATGAATATATACTTCTGGATCATCAGATCCGCAGTGAACAAAACAGTTGAAAGACTAATCTCAGCACACTACAGTCACCCTCTGATAACAGAAAACAATGAGCTTTCTTAGTGGTAACATTTGATATTGATACATATTTAATTAATTGCGATGTAAGTGCTTTTTTGTTCTATATATGGAAAACTTTTAAAAATTGATCGTAATTTGCAGCTGAAAATTTGTGGTTTTTGCTGCTTATCAATGCCTTAGTTACTTATGTAGTTATTTTCAGAGTCTTCTCACTGAATGCAACACTAAACTGTGAACACATAATTATCCAGTTACCAGTGTGAGGCTGTGGGGCTATCATCAGAAACAGGAGTGTAGCTTTCAGATCTTTAACCGACTGTTATATTTTCTTGTCAATGGCGGATCTAGCATGCCAGTACAGATTGTGTGGTCATTTAGGAACAACGTATGATACAGTATTCTTGTTTACAACTTCAAAGTGTAAACATTCTAAATGGGAAGAAAAAGTACAAAGGCTTCCTAAAAATATTGTAAGTTATCAATAAAACTTATGAAAATAGATCTCAGAGATTAACTACGTACAGTCTTTGACATGAAACCTGGTCTGTGACCAGCTTTCAAAGCAACTATGTAAGGTGAAAGCCTTGCACCTGGAATTGTTTTAAGCAAGGGAGAAGTTTCCGCAAGTTTGAAATATAAGTGCTGGGCAACGTTGGAGCCCCTGTCTGAAAGTTTGACCTTTGAGAGGATTTACCAGAGGAAATGCACACAAGGACATATTGGTGGTGTGTAGAGAAGGCTTATGATTCCAAATTACCCACAGCAAGATCGAAATTCTCCTCAGCTGCAGTGATTAACATATGGTTTTATTCCAGGGCACGCAAATTTGGGAATCTCATTACCTTTATCCCATATCCACTAAGTAGAAATAGTCCCTGAGCAAAATTATTGCGTAAATTTGTAGCCTATTAGAGAGCCAACAGTTTGTACAAGATACCAATTTTATTATGTCTTCAATGAACTGAAAGTAAGTACAGTTGCACCATGCATTGTATATTAGTAGAAAGTTATGTCTATAGTTTTACAGTCATTTAATTTACTAGATATGAAAAGACTAACTTAGCGATGTTGTACAGTTTTAACATTATGTAAGAAGTAACTGAATATTTATGAGTTGTACAACATCAAACTATCGTGTGTTAGCATATTTCATAAAAGACTCATTAATGTGAATCAACGAATAGTCTCGAAAATAGTTTATTATATCGTGTACGTGACTAGTAGGGAAGTAATAAGAATCAGCAGCCAACAACAGGCTAGACAGATGTGTAGGGGGAGTACATGTTAGGTGGAAGGGTTAGATGACTGTTGTTGTTTGGGGATGAGAGAGGACACTCCGTCCAGGGAGTGAATGTAGAGAGGGGAGGGTTAGCAAAGACTTTGTGTAAGGACAGTACAAAATAGTTGTTGTTACTGTTTGCAGTTTGTGAGCGATATACAGCAGCGTAGTCGAGATAACTTTGCGAGAGAAGTCAGTGTGGGACATTGACGCCATTGACGTTTTTGTGAAGAATTTTGTATTGTGAACTCTTACGTTTTCGCTAGGTGTCTGTGCTAAGATAAGTTAAAAGATTAGGTAACAAAGGTTTTCGTTATTTAGTGGGGTGTTAGTGAAGCATTGTGTGCATTGCCTGCCAGCTTGCAATGCTGTTTCAACAGTTAATAGTCAAAGGAAATAATTTCATTCGAAATTTTAAGCTACATTCAGGTGTGGCCAGGAATTCGGCACGTGGGCGGTGCTTTGACACGTTGGTTTCTCTCTCTCTCTCTCGTCTGACTACTCGCTACCCACACCATCCTGCTTTGTTGTCCGAGTGGCAACAGTGGCGGAAATGCATGCACGTTGCTTAGAAGGCAGAACAGTTACGCCCGGATAAGTGACCGGCTGTCATGCGTCTTGGATTCATGTTATGCTACTATCATGAAGTTCGAAAAACTTAAGCTGTCTATCATAAAGATCGGCATTATACTGTTACTCTCTGCTGTCAAAAGAGCATACATCAAGTTTGCACCTTTATCAGAAGTTGTTCCTGCCACAATGTGATTTTGGTTTTAAATGCATCCACCTTTGTCGTTTTAAATCAGATATTAATTGCTTCTAGAGAAAACTTAAGAGTTACAATACTGAGGTCATTGAAGTGTGCAATCTAGTTAACTAAACATGCGAGGTCTCCAATGCATTCCGAATCTTCTAACGTTGTTTTCTGCCTTTCTTTTCCATTCATAAATTGAACCAACTCGTTCCAGGCATGCCCCACAACTTAATCAACGTACTTCGCAGTAGTAAATAATGTCTCCAGTTTGTTACTGCAGTTCCTCTAAAAACCGTTATAACTGGCGATAAAAAGACCTATGTGACTTAAGATAATTTTCTGTTCGGACCACCAGTTTCATGACGTGCTCCATCCCAGCAAATTTAGCACAAAGTGCTCTTTGATGTGCGGAACGCCAGCCGCTGGTGGCCGAGCGGTTCTGGCGCTATAGTCTGGAACCGCGCAACCGCTACGGTCGCAGGTTCGAATCCTGCCTCGGGCATATATGTGTGTGTTGTCCTTAGGTAAGTTAGGTTTAAGTAGTTCTAAGTTCTAGGGGACTTATGACCTCAGCAGTTGAGTCCCACAGTGCTCAGAGCCATTTGAGCCATTTTTTTGTACGAAACAATGAATTCTGTACAAATCGTTTGTTGGTCTTTATACTGTGTTTTGCAGCAATGCTAAAAGCCCATTTTGTGCCCATCTCATCGCAGGCCCTCCATCGGTGGTAACTGAGACCAATTCAGTCGTTTTCAGCTAATCGATACTTCCCTTTTGTTTTTCATTTGCACCAGATCTAACAGTTCTTCTGTCACATGTAAACTGTTGTGACTTCACGAACATGCACTGTTAACCCAAAACATTATGACTACTGCCCACCGTGAGGTGGGATGTCGCCTGGTTGCGTGGTTGGAATGTGACATGATATGGAAAGTATGTAAGTGGATAAAAGATAGATGTGAAATCATTCTAGCGACTATGTTCTTGTTGTTGTGGTCTTCAGTCCTGAGACTGGTTTGATGAAGCTCTCCATGCTACCCTATCCTGTGCAAGTTTCTTCATCTCCCAGTACCTACTGCAACCTACATCCTTCTGAATCTGCTTAGTGTATTCATCTCTTGGTCTCCCTCTACGATTTTTACCCTCCACGCTGCCCTCCAATGCTAAATTTGTGGTCCCTTCATGCCTCAGAATGTCAAGTTGTGCCACAAATTCCTCTTCTCCCCAATTCTATTCAATATCTCCTCATTAGTTATGTGATCCACCCATCTAATCTTCAGTATTCTTCTGTAGCACCACATTTCGAAAGCTTCTATTCTCTTCTTGTCCAAACTATGTATCGTCCATGTTTCACTTCCATACATGGCTACACTCCATACAAATACCTTCAGAAACGACTTCCTAACACTAAAATCTATACTCAATGTTAACAAATTTCTCTTCTTCAGAAACGCTTTCCTTGCCATTGCCATTCTACATTTTATATCCTCTCTACTTCGACCATCACAGTTATTTTGCTCCCCAAGTAGCGAAACTTCTTTACAACTTTTAAGTGTCTCATTTCCTAATCTAATTCCCTCTGCATCACCCAATTTAATTTGAGTACATTCCATTATCCTCGTTTTGCTTTTGTTGATGTTCATCTTATATCCTCCTTTCAAGACACTGTCCATTCTGTTCAACTGCTCTTCCAAGTCCTTTGCTGTCTCTGATAGAATTACAATGTCATCGGCATACCTCAAAGTTTTTATTTCTTCTCCATAGATTTTAATACCTACTCCAAATTTTTCTTTTGTTTCCTCTAGTGCTTGCTCAATATACAGATTGAATAACATCGGGGAGAGGCTACAACCCTGTCTTACTCCCTTCCCAACCACTGCTTCCCTTTCATGTCCATCGACTCTTATAACTGCCATCTGGTTTCTGTACAAATTGTAAATAGCGTTTCGCTCCCTGTATGTTACCTCTGCCCTGAATTTGGAAGAGAGTATTCCAGTCAACACTGTCAAAAGCTTTCTCTAAGTCTACAAATGCTAGAAACGTAGGTTTGCCTTTCCTTAACCTTTCTTCTAAGATAAGCCGTAAGGTCAGTATTGCTTCACGTGTTCCAGTATTTCTACGGAATCCAAACTGATCTTCCCCGATGTCGGCTTCTACTAGTTTTTCCATTCGTTAGTAAAGAATTCGTGTTAGTATTTTGCAGCTGTGACTGATTAAACTGATAGTTTGGTAATTTTCACATCTGTCAACACCTGCTTTCTTTGGGATTTGAATTATTATATTCTTCTTGAAGTCTGAGGGTACTTCGCCTGTCTCATGCATCTTCCTCGCCAGATGGTAGAGTTTTTTCAGGACTGGCTCTCCCAAGGCCGTCAGTAGTTCCAATGGAATGTTGTCTACTCCCGGGGCCTTGTTTCGGCTCAGCGACGATACAGGCCGCAAATTGGGAAATGTACTGACATACGCAACTTTGGCAAAGATGATGATATTATTACTCCGAGTCTCCAAAACGGCGTAGCTGGTCGAATGTTCACGTGTTACTGTAGTGAGTATCCATAAAAAATGGTAGAATGACAGAGAAGCTATCACCTGGCGATAAATGGATGGACGTCCACGACTCTTCCATGGGATTCAGAAGCTAGCCTGCTCTGTAAAGAAGGATAGGTGGCGATCTTGTGGCATCTCTGCCGAAAGAGCACAATGCTGGTGCAAGCATAATGGTTTCAGAGCACACCGTTCACTGTACATTGTTGAACATGGGGCCCTATTTGTTCATGTGTTGGCTCAACGACATCATCAATTACGACTGGAGTGGCTTCAGGAATGTTGGGAGGATCCTGGATTAATGGAAAACTGTCGCCTCATCGGCTGCATCTCATTTTTGAAACACTGGGTGGATGGTCGTCTCCACAAATGCCATCCCCCATGGGAACGGCCGTTTGAAAGGTGCACCCCGCCATGAGACGCAGGCTGGTGGGAGCAATTTTATGCTGTGGGACACATTCTGCTGCGCTTGCGTGGGACCTATGGTAATAACTGAAGACAAGCTGACAGCTGCTGGCCACCTGCGTCACTTCATGCTTCATGTCTTCCCCGACGGTGACGTCATGTCCGTGTCTCAAAGCCAAAACAGTGCTACAGTGTTTTGACGATGATAGTGAACTCACATTGACATCTTGGCCACCCGATTAGCCTGATGTGAATCTAGTGTAACCCATCTGGGTCGCCATCAGGCGCCAACGCCGCGTCCACAAATCAGCAACCCCTTGTTTTTTGGTAATTACATGACTTATTTGTAGAAATATGGTGCCACAACCTCCACAAACCTACCAACAAACTGATGGATCCATGATGAGTGGAACCGGTGATGTACCGACGTTGACAGATAGCCCAAAAAGCTATTAGGCAGGTGATCTTAATGTTTTGGCTCCTCAGTGTAAATCACAAGTTGATTCGTGTTTGCATTGTCAACCGATTCGTCCAGAGCAATAGAGAATGCAATGAACATGCTGGCATTTTCAATTCATCTACATCTATATTTATACCCTTCAAGCCACCCAACGGTGTGTGGTGGAGGGCACTTTACGTGCCACTGTCATTACCTCCCTTTCCTGTTCCAGTCGCATATGGTTCGCGGGAAGGACTGCCGGAAAGCTTCCGTGCATGCTCGAATCTCTCTAATTTTACATTCGTGATCTCCTCAGGAGGTATAAGTAGGGGGAAGCAATATATTTGATACCTCATCCAGAAACGCACAATCTCGAAACCTGGACAGCAAGCTACACCGCGATGCCAAGTGCTTCACTTGCAGAGTCTGCCACTTGAGTTTGCTAAAAATCTCCGTAACGCTATCATGCTTACCAAATAACCCTGTGATGAAACGCGCTGCTCGTCTTTGGATCTTCTCTATCTCCTCTGTCAGTCCAGTCCGACCTGGTACAGATCCCACACTGATGAGCAATACTCAGGTATAGATCGAACAAGCGTTTTGTAAGCCACCTCCTTTGTTGATGGACTACATTTTCTAAGGACTCTCCCAATGAAACTCAACCTGGTACCCGCCTTACCAACAATTAATTTTATATGATCATTCCACTTCAAATTGTTCCGCACGCATACTCCCATATATTTTACAGAAGTAACTGCTACCAGTGTTTGTTCCGCTATCATATAATCATACAATAAAGGATCCTTCTTTCTATGTATTCGTAATACATTACATTTGTCTATGTTAAGGGTAAGTTTCCACTCCCTTCACCAAGTGCCTATCCGCTGCAAATCTACCTGCAATTCGCTGCAATTTTCTAATGCTACAACTTCTCTGTATACTACAGCATCATCTGCGAAAAGCCGCATGGAACTTCTGTAGACATCTGATACCACGACAGCTATGTGGCTAGTTCTTGTTTGTTGCAAAAGGATAATTTCGCACAACTTCTCTCCTCCAATGGCGTCACGAATTCCATTGCTTCAACAGTGCACTCTGTAATGAACTCGTCATTGGTAAAAGGCTTATTATATCTGACAGTTTTGAGTGCTATCTTATAGCTTGGTTTTAATGATGGGCCGCTACAGTTGGTTGCTGGCTGAAAACAAGAAACTTCAGAACTGACTGTAAACACATTGGATTTCAACGAGCAAGTTCAAATGGCTCTGAGCACTATGGGACTCAACTGCTGTGGTCATTAGTCCCCTAGAACTTAGAACTACTTAAACCTAACTAACCTAAGGACATCACACGCATCCATGCCCAAGGCAGGAGTCGAACCTGCGACCGTAGCAGTCGCACGGTTCCGGATTGCGCGCCTAGAACCGCGAGACTACCGTGGCCGGCAACGAGCAAGTAGGTACAAATACAAGCAGCACAAACAATGATTTTCGTATGTTACGTTGAGTTCGGCTTGCTGTGCAGCACTGCGCTTTTGAAGGTGCGCCAACCTGTTTGGTGTTTCGTCGGCAGCTAAATCTTTAAAGCCATCCCAGCTAGCCGCGCTGTCTAACGCACTGCTTCCCGAAAGGGAAGGAGTGCTGGTGCCCGGCACGAATCCGCCCAGCGGATTAGTGTCGAGGTCTGGTGGACCAGCCAGCTTCTGCATGGTTTTTACGGCGGTTTTCCAGCTATCTTGGAAAATGCGGTCTGGTAACCCTTATTCTGTCTCAGTTACACTATGTCTGCGACTGCTCCACAAACAATGTCTCCACATACGCATACACCATAATTACTGTACTATGCAGACATTTGTGGTTACACTTGTCTGGTATAAGACATTCCTGGGGAGGGGGGGGGGGGGGGGTTCCACTGGGGACCGAACTGCACAATAACACTGGATTCGGTGTGGGTGGCAGTTGGGTGGGGGGACTGCTGTGGTCTGTTGTGGTATTGTGAACCATTGAGGGCTACGGCGGGATGAAGCCACTCCATCGTTTCTAGGGCCCTCATTTAAATACACTATTCACAAATCTTTAAATAGCTTGTGCATTATGGTGTACTGCCATTCTCTAGCTTATTTGTGGTGCCTGGCGTTTATGTGACTGTATAATAGACACTGAGAATTTTCATCCTTCTGTTCGAAAAAGTACTTAATTCTTAATCATTTTTAAATTCTCGCAACAACACGTTGCTGGACTGCCTCTTTTTGAGTGTATGTGTCATTGCAGCAACCACCTTTCCTTCATACTTCCTTTACACCACAATCATATAGCGAGGAATACACAGTCCTGGCATTTCGAAAAGTACCGCACCGTGCTCCGAAAGAAGCAGTGCCGCATCGCATTACTTCGTGAAATGACGCGCTGTACCGAGTACTTCCGAGACTGAACGAGGAAAGTCGAGTACGGCCCGCATGCAGCCAACACCGGCCGCGTGTGGATGTTGGCAGACGGTGGCCAGCTCTCAGCTGCAGTGCCGTCTAGGTAAATCAATTATGTTGACTTCACCTGCTTGCATTCATATTATGCTGCAGTCCAAAAGCACTCCAAATAAACTTTATGAACTTTAGTTGAAAGAAAGATCTGATTTGCCCAGTTCGTGGTTGGCCCACAAGTTATTATTTTCGAGCCAAAGATTTTGTTTCAAATCCAACACAGGACCTCAAGCCACAAATAATATTTTGAGTCATCAGTCTTGTTTGATACAGCCCACCACGAATTCGTCTTCTGCGGTAACCTCAACATCGAAAGGGTGCAAAAAAAGGGCAGCTCGTTTTGTATTATCACGTAATAGGGGAGAGGGTGTGGCAGATATGATACGCGAGTTGGGATGGAAGTCATTAAAGCAAAGACGTTTTTCGTCGCGGCGAGATCTATTTACGAAATTACAGTCACCAACTTTCTCTTCCGGATGTGAAAATATTTCGTTGAGCCCAACCTACATAGGTAGGAATGAATATCAAAATAAAATAAGAGAAATCAGAGCTCGAACAGAAAGGTTTAGGTGTTCGTTTTTCCCACGCGCTGTTCAGGAGTGGAATGGTAGAGAGATAGTATGCCTGTGGTTCGATGAACCCTCTTCCAAGCACTTAAATGTGAAATGCAGATTAATGATGTAGATGTAGATGTAGAACCTCTTCATCTGAGAGAAGCACCCTGCGTGCACATTAGTTGTTATATGTATTTGCTTCTCTTAGTTCCCTTACAGCTTTTACCCTCTGCAGTTCCCTCTCTGACCATGGGGGCTATTTTCCCTGATGCTTTAGCACATACCCTATCATCCTAGTCCTTCTTCTCAGTGTTTCCCATAAGTCTCTATCTTCGCCAATTTTGCATAGAACCACCTCATTCCTTACGTTATCAGTCCAGCTGGTTTTCACCATTCTTCTGTAGCACCACACCTTGTACGCTTTGATACTCTTCTGTTCCAGTTTTACCCCAGTTCATGATTCACTACCATTCTATACTGTGCTTCGATCGTACATTCTCAGAAATTTCTTCCTCAGATTAAAGTGAATATTTGATACCAATAGACTTCTCTTGGCAAGGAAAGTTTTCTTCTTCTGTGCTAGATTGCTTCTTATGTCATTCTTGCTATGACCGTAATATGTAACTTTGCTTTCAAGGAAGCGAATTCCTAACTTCGTCTAATTCGAAATTCCCAATTCTGCAGCCTCATTTCTGCTGCTCGTAATTACTTTTGTCTTCTCCCGGTTTATTCCATAATCTGTACTCATCAGACTGTTAATTTCATTCCACAGATTCTGTAATTCTTCCTCACACTCACTGAGGATAGCAGTTTCATCACCGGATCCTGCCATTGATATACGTTTCACCTTGAATTTTAATTCCACACTGGAACGTTTCTCTCATTTCCGTCATTTGCTTCGTGAATGAGGAGCCTGAAAAATATGAGCGAAAGACAGCAACTCTGTCTTACAGCCTTTTTAATTTGACCACTTCGTTCATTGTCTTCCAGTCTTACTGTTCCCTCTTGATTGTAGCGGATACTGTATATTACCCATCTTTCCCTATGGCTTACTCCATTTTGTACTGCTGAATACTTTTTCTGGATCGATGAATGCTAGGAGCATGTCTTGATTTTTCTTCAGTATTGCTTCCATTATCACGCGCAACGTGAGGTCTGCCTCTCTGGTGCCGTTATCTTTCCTAAAGCCAAACCGATCATCATTTAACTATTGGTAATTTTTTTCCATTTTTCTGTATATTATTCTTGTTAGCAGTTGTTAAGCCGATTGTGCGATACTTTACGCATTTATCCCACCTTGTTGTCTTCGGAATTGTGTAGATGATATTTTTCTGAAAGTCTGATTGTACATCGCCAGTCTCACATTTTGCTAATTACAAGTGTTCAGTGGAATCTTATTGGGTCTGTTTGACAAGAATCTGATTGCAGCTTGTTTGTGATACTGTGGGTGATTTAAGCCTGCATGTATTGTTATGTCTGTTGTAAGTTCTTTATATTTGTCAAATATGAGGTGTGATGTATTTCCTTATACTTGTAACCTTTATTTACTTATATATACTATGTTTTATGTAAGTGTTATATTTTGTTTTAGGGTTTATCTGGCATGCATATTATATCATCCATGTACCAGTACCCGTACATGATCTAGATTTTCTTTATTGTTCCATATTCAGATATCAGTTTTTCAATATGATTCATGAAGATCTTGGCTAGTGCTCTTGAAATAGGTGAATCGTTGGGTAAACCTCCATCTTATATTTAGTACTCATGGTAAGCTACAACACAATTTTTTATTGTTAACTGCAACAATTTTGTTTCATCTTACTGTTTATTATGTAGCTGGTAGAGTGTTTACTGGGTTTCATCAATTGGTATGATAGTTACATTAATAGTGATGCAACTGTAAATGATTTTTACATAAAAGGATATCATTTTTGCTGTGCATGGGATTTTTATATTTGTTATGTGTTTTATTAGCTAACTGGTACTTCTTATTATCATATTTTCAAGTTACTAGTATTGGGTGAGCTATGATTCCATTTGTTTTTCTATCAGGTATGTGGGACCTGTTCTGAAATTTACTGTTGGGCTGGCATCTCACTTCAGGAACCTGAACATTTTCTTGAAGAAATCTCTGTTTCTTCTTGTTTCAAAGTGTATGCTCCAAGTTTCTGAGTGCATTTTTTGATGTGTTTATATCTGTTTATTGGGTTTGATTTCAATTTTTTAATATTATTTCTGGTGCCTAACTCCTCTTTCTTCGATGTATGCTTTTGTTTCCATGAGCACAACAGTACCATCTTTGTTCAATTTTGTTATTATAATGTTTTCTGCTTGCAGGTTTACTATAGATTTTTGATTCATCTCAATAGTTTCGGAATTATTTGCTGTCTTTTTCAACTGTGTTGCTGCGATTTTAATTATTTTTTTTTATTAATTCTCTGGTCAGTCCTATAGTTGCATTACTGTGATCATTTTCTTCTACTGTGGTGAGAATATAATCAGATTTTATAATGTGATTGTCTATTTGCTGTTCAATTGTTGGTGGGTTAACGATGTGTTTTAAACCTTTCACTGTGATCTGTTACTATTTCCTTTTGAGCTGTTTTGATCTTTACATTTTTCTACTTTGGCATAAGACTATTACATTTGCAATGGTTGTTAAATCTGATGGTTTACATGATTTTAAATGGATAAAGATGAATCTTCATCAACTAATAATTTAGGCCGATAGTGAATGCCGGACAAGACATCATTAAATTCTTCATTTGTTTGTCCACATGTCCATAGTTGCTTTACAGTTATTGAAGGTGTTTTAATTCAAATTTTGTAACTACTAGAGGATACATGTTTGTGCCAGCAAACGCATTTCATCATATTGAAATACAACATCATCAGTGGCCTATAATGAAAAATATTTACATGTTGATTTTTAGATCGAAAAACAGTTCTTTGCAGAAGATGCTGACTTATTCATGGCATTTCATGCCTGGTTTTTCGCTCACATTAGGAAATCCCACCTGGTTGCAAGTTTTCACGTTATACTTTCGTCTGTCACTGTTGATTCTGGCCTAATCCTACACTGCTTTGCAGAACTATGCATTACTGATGGTAAACAGACTACTATATAGCATTACTACTGTTTATTTGTATCCTTGTATCTAAATATGTATTACGTGATTTGGGTAGTGTTACTAACTTTAACACTATTTTCTCTGTGACTTAAAACTGTTCTTTTCTTTCTGAAGAATGTCATTTGGGTTGTTTTTCATTTAATCGTTCCCAAGTATTTAGTTACTGTTTAAGACAAATGAAGGAGTAGTGACAGAGGTGAAAATCGAATTTCTGGGAAGGTGAGGCAGATTTGTAGTGGGTGGATGGAGGAGGCAAGAGGAGTGAATAGTGAGAAAGTCCTGACAGAAAGTGAGTTGGAGGAAAGTGGAGAATAGCAAGAGGTGAAATGACATGAAGTGGGAGCATGAGAGAGTGAAGGATGTTAAACGGTATGCATTTTTTTCTATGTAATTTTTTCACTATTTTATATAGTATCCTGCTTCCAATATTTATTTGGGCATTAAGGTACTAGTAGGTACGTGGAGATGCTCTGAAATTTACTACTGGGAATATTTGTCTCATGGACAAATGCATTCGCAGCTTGCCCCAATACTACAAATTTGAATGTGATACGACAGTAAGAATTACCAGTCAGGTAATAGAAGACATCAGAAATTAAAACTTTGTGCGTGAGATTGCAATCCTTTCAACTAGAAAGCATATGGAGTTGGCTCCCTGTTAATGAAACCACCAAACTAACTGAAGAAAACCTGAAAACACACAACCAACCACCTCAAACAAATAGAGGGAGCAATAAAGTCGTTATATTTAATGACACAACACTAATATATTGATGTCTGTACAGCAGTGGTTTAATGGCGATGACATCCTTCTGGATGAAATGCTCCGGAGAAAAAGCAGTCCCCTATTAGGATCTTAGGTAGCAGTACTCAGGAGACTGCTCCCATCAGAAAAAAAAAGAAATAAATGAAAATAAAAATCTGGCGATCCGCGGTTCAGAGACTGGACTGGCAAATTTGTCGCTTGGGTAGACAGGGTAACGAAATTGAAAAGAGAAATGGACATGTTGTAGTTAAATATAGATGACATTAGTGAACTGCACTGGCAAGATGAACCGAATTTGTGGTTGGGTAATTACTAGATTCTTCTTTCTTCCTCTTATTGTTCATCTTCTTCGTGGTCTTACCCCTTGTCTTCATGAGATCAGCATGTTATTTATTGCACTGCGCTGCGATATGTGCTCTCTCTTTTATTTTTCATAGTAACTGAGGATGGGTCGTCGGCTGGTTTTGTTTTGAATCCAGCGCACAATGCAGTACCGGTTGCTGGTGGTATGGATTTCAAGTGTACGTCTGCGCCAAGCTGTGTGGTCTCGACTATAGTTTATTAATGTTCGTCGCAAGACTGGCTGGGAGTAGTCAAATCACCAGCAGATCTTCGTAGGATATGCTTGGCGGAGGATGTCACATGAACATCAGGTACCCCAATGGCTTGGCGGTATTCTGGGTAAGCTTGGTGAGCGAAGTTTACCTTCTACAGACTATCCCTTTTTCACACTCGTCAATGAATGATGACGGTACATATGTAAGCCGACTGGACTGAGAAGGCAGCAGGCCACAGTTCCATATCCGGTTTCTTAGTAGACACGGTACTTGAAAAACATACATCTGGTCGATACGAGTGAAAGAGTGACTCGTTGAGTGTGTGAAGTGAATTCGGTGGTTGTTAATATGTTTTCAAGTGTTCACCACTTACAAGTCACGGATTAGTGTCTTGAATTCCGGGCACCGACTGTGTCATGGGAGCTGGTTGTCCGATGCCAGGCGGAACTGAAGTCACCTGAGAACATTAAATAGTCATATCAGCCTTGGAAGAGCTACGCGATTTCCTCTGCAATAAAACATGAACGTTCACGACGTCCGTCCGTGCCAGAAGGTGTGTATATGTTGATGAGCCTTATGCCCAACGCTATGTGCACTATTTCTTGAGCCCTGGCGAGATTGTGCATATCGTCCACCACTATTCCTTCCCGTAGAAGTATAGTGACATTGTGTTGGCCATCAGCATCACCAAACGTGGTGTGGGCTCCTTGCATCTGGGTGTCTCATCACAGTCACCAACAGGGGGAAGGGATCAACACTGATGGGGTGAAATCCCTAGAGTGGTGTCCAGCACGACGTACGATGAGTCATCTGCACAGTCATCTGTTCGGTCGCCATGAGGTACCGCTGACTGTCGATGGGTTATCTCAGCTATGGCTGTGGGTGCAGACTCCACCGTCACTACCAGCTGGTAATCTGCTGCAGGTATCTCCATGAGATTCCACCTTACAGAAGCGTTGGGAGGACTGAAGCTGTCGCCAGTGCGATCTACATTGTGTGGTGCTACTGCGGCCTTTGTATTGCCATCACTGCTGTCAGACTGTCCGCAATCCGTTTCAGACGTTTGTAAAAGGCAGTCATCTGACACAGTATGTCAGAATTTCTTGTGTCTTTGCAGGGAATGCTGTTTGTGGTCATGTGTTTCAGCATCCGAATGGGGGTGGATTTCTTCGACTGGTCTGTTATTGGGAAGAAAGGCTGCGGTCGTCAGTGCCCATCATCTCTTCCATAACCTTCTGCAAGATTGACTGTTATCTATCTTGCGAAAGAGGTGCCATCATAGTGGATGGATACAGTACTTCGGACTCCACCATGTCCTCCCTGTCAGGAGCATCTACCTGACGAGTATGGCCAACATCAGATCGTAACCGGTCCGTAATTGTGGGGGGAGAATCGTGATCATAGGATGATCACAATCTCATCTATTGGGATTTGAGCAAGTCACCAGTGTAGAAACGCTGAACTGTTGTGTCCTTCTTGGCCACATCCAGAGCAAGTATATGGCTGTCTGTCGTACTTAATAATCGCCCTAGAGCTGCTATTTTCGGAGTAGCCTGCCACTTGTTTTGTCAATTCAGGTTTAATCTTTCGTAACGTGTTGAGGAACTGGTGTATTGTGAAAGTGGTCCATTTTTAGTCAAGTGGCTGACATCTTTGCTATAAGATTGGGAAGCCACGATGACATCGTCCAGAGGTATTTTGAATGGGATTTAGATGACTCACATCGCACAGAAGCCGAGCCTTTCTTGATCGATAGAGACTGCCCCAGTGTTTGAATTTAAGTCTGTTTGCGTTGGCGTGCACGATTCTGTTTGCACACTTCATCACTGACGAACTTGATGTAGACGGAACTGCTCATAATAGAGAGATGGATACCGAATATGTCTTGTGAATCACTTGTAACGTCGTAATGTACGAAACATTCAATTTCGGAAGTTCATGGCCGTGCATGATCGGGTTGGAAACTAAGCTTTATAGTGGTTTGTCTGTATAAATGTGCCATGTTATATAAGCTGTGATGGACTCTGAATTAGCGGCGCCGAAGTAATAAAATACTACTCGCACACGCGACTCTACAGACAGGACATAACAGAGGACATCCGCTATTCTTCATTGTTGAGTACCAGCTGTCTGTTCGTTTGGGTCCAGATGGTAGCAAGATCATAGTAGCAGGTCTAATAAAGAACCAAAAAAAAAGTGTGTGGGCGAACTACAAGGAACAGTGTAGTGATCATATTAACAAATGTAAAGTAGAGATGAAGCCAAGACCAACTGCAGAAGTGTAAGTATATATATATATGTCCTAATTCCACCACTGAATGTAAGCTCTCCAAATGACTGAAGAGACTGTAATAATGGGTAATGAGACGATGTAAATTATTTAGTCAATTAACAGAAACGAAAATTTAATGGTGATGAGGAACAGGAGTTCGATAGCAGGTAAAGCAGGAGAAGGAAACATAAGGAGAATAGAGAATGACGGAAAGGAATGAAAAGAGGAAAGCTGAAATAACTGGAAGCTGTTGAGATTGAAATGGAGCATTATTAGCGACTGACTAAAATAGAGAAATTAAAAAAGAAATTGCAGAAAAGAACAATTATTAAGCACTCTTACGGCAGTCTGGTACTAAAGAAAGCCTGTACACTGGAATGTAAGGAAAAAATATATATATAGAAAAACTATATAGACGAAAGAAACTTGAAAACAGTATTGCGGAAACAAAATAAAAGTAAATGAAGGGCAATGTAGTTGGATTAATCATTCCATACTTATGTAGTCAATTCAGGGAATGAGGCACTAAAATTAATATAGTTTTAGTACCTGGGCAGGAAGCTAACAGTGGCCAAAGCAGAAAGGATATATGTAAAATATAGATTGGCAACAGCTAGAAGAGTGTTTCTGAAAAAATGAAGTATTTCAACATCTAAAATAAATTTAAGTTTTCTGATAGTAATAATCATGTTAATTTGCCTCCGGTAATTGTGTACGCTAAACTGTGCAGATAAGAAGAGAAAAGAAGCTTAGGAAATGCAGTACCACAGAAAAAAGCTGAAGATTAGATGTGCAGGTCGGGTTGTAGATACTGCTGTGTTCTGTTAGAAGAACATGGCGATCCTGTTCGTAGAACTGATGAAAAACTGCCTATCCTCTATTCCCAATTAACAGATTCATTTAGTAGCCTTCCATGCTAAATTACTTCTGTCTCGACCGTAGTCAGAATTGGACCCCATCTTGTGTAGCAGGAGTTCCAGAGTGCTAAGTGCAATAGTTCGAGGAAGCAACAGAGGAATTCTGTAGATCACAATCCCAACAGATGTGATAAAAACTTGTGTGTATTATTCCAATAAACCACAAATAGGTAGCCCGTTACATCTTCATTTCAACTTGCACACACACACACACACACACACACACACACACACACACACACACACACTCACACGCTGTTGATGGTCCTATCCCGAAGAGTCTTGCTGCAAGGCGAGACAAAAGGAACAAATAATTGTAACATAAACGAGCGTTTTTATACTTCATCTAGCCCTTGATTAAAGAGAGAATACACTGAGATATTCCTCAAAATGATGGATAGCCACGAGAATTGAGTAGACTGTAGTCCAAAGAGGGGCAGTAAAAAGTACTATTACGGGAATGTAGCTAGCCCAATAAGATGCAAACCATTGCATTGCTATTAATTATGTACCAAAATAATCGCGATTGCATTACAGTGAATACTAAACAGCACTAAGTAGAGCTGTAATTTTCATAGCTGCTAGTAACAACAGTAAGCATCCACGAGGACATATAAATGGCATCGACACTTCCGCTATTGAAGTTCACGATACGACTGTAACCAATAACTGCAAACGGCTAAGAGCGAGAGGGCTTCTCTCGTCTGTTTTGTTACAGGGGGCACTGCATCTCACTTTGGAATATTATTCGATGCGACCCATGATGCACATTGATGGAAAAAAATTATACCCTCTTTTAGAGCTTTCAGATTCACTCAAGAATTATTGTTGCAACAGTGCATATGGAGTGCATGATATGATTAAATTTAGAGATTAATAGCACAAGCGGTTCAGAGAGAGGTACCAGGTACTGACATGTTGAAACATCCATCTTAGTATGTGGCGTGGCGTCCATGGCCGACAACTCAGACGTTGACACTGATATCCAGTCGATGGTGCAGATGGCGAATACTGTCCGGGGATACGTTATGCCACGCCTACTCGACCCGTTCACGTAATTATATAAGAATTGTTGGGCAACGAGTCGCACGAGTCACTTCTGGTTCCATCATATCCCATACGTGCTCGACTGGAGACGAGTCTGGAGATCATGCTGGTCGGGGAAGTCTCTGCAGTGTTGCAGAGCACGTTGAGTTTCAAGGGCAGTGTGTAGGAGAGCATTATCCAGCTGGAACAATACATCACCTTCCTGCTGCAAGAACGGGAAAAGGATGGGTCTAAAAACGTTCTGTACGTAACGAGTGCTGTGGTTTGTGCTTCTTATAAACAATCAAATAGAGCAAGAGTTGTAGCTTCTCGCACGCTGGAGCATAAGGCCTGGGGGGGGGGGGGGGGGGAGTGTGTCTTGGACGAATGCACCCTACGAGACAGCACTCGCTGCATCTACGTCGCACACACAATCGAAAATCACTTGCATGCAGGCAGAATCTGCTTTCAATGTTGAAGAGCATCGTGGGCCAGTCGAGCTGTGCACGCCGATGCTGTGGCGTGAGTGGAAGACGGGATAGAAGTGAGCGTGTTCATAGTTTCACTGCTAAAAAAAGGTTCGTAACAGTTCGTGTTGACACGTCTGAGCACACAAGCCATCTTATCTGTGCTATGATGGGCGTACGATATGCCACTGCTGTCCTGCAATACGACGCTCCTGGCGGGCGTCGGTGGTGCATGGATGTCTAGAACCTCGTCGACAGATGTGAGAATGAGCACGTGACCACTGATATCACCGTCGTTGCACAGCCGTTGCAGCACGTCCAATTTGCCACTCGCTCATTTGGCTGTAGAGCATGACTGCGTCTCATTGGCACGCTTACCTGCTTGCTTTACTAGTTTGCACCACGTTGACCCTTCTGGCCGTGAGCATTCTCTATTAAAGGGTGGACACAGATGGCACTCTGGTAGCTATGCAACTGTGCTATCTGTTGGCGCATTGAAATCGTTATCAATACTTCCATTATGCCCCAGGTGGCATATGTCGTCATCGTATCAAAATCGACGCCGTCTTTCCAGATGTACTACACTACTGGCCATTAAAATTTGCTACACCAAGAAGAAATGCAGATGATAAATGGCTATTCATTGGACAAATATATTATACTAGAGCTGACATGTGATTACATTTTTACGCAGTTTGGGTGCATAGATCCTGAGAAATCAGTACCCAGAACAAGCACCTCTGGCCGTAATAACGGCCTTGATATGCCTGGCCATAGAATCAAACAGAGCTTGGATGGCGTGTACAGCTACAGCTGCCCATGCAGCTTCAACATGATACCACAGTTCATCAAGAGTAGTGACTGGTGTTTTGTGACGAGCCAGTTGCTTGGCCACCATCGACCAGACGTTTTCAATTGGTGAGAGATTTGGAGAATGTGCTGGCCAGGGCAGCAGTTGAACATTTTCTGTATCTAGAAAGGCCCGTACAAGACCTGCAATATGCGGTTGTGCATTATCCTGCTGAGATGTAGGGTTTCGCAGGAATCGAATGAAGGGTAGAGCCACAGGTCGTAACACATCTGAAATGTAACGTCCACTGTTTACAGTGCCATCAGTGCGAACAAGAGGTGACAGAGACGTGTAACCAATGGCACCCCATACCATCACGCCGGGTGATCCGCCAGTATGGCGATGACGAATACACGTTTCCAATGTGCGTTCACCCCAATGTCACCAAACACAGATGCGACCATCATGATGCTGTAAGCAGAACCTGGATTCATCCGAAAAAATGACGTTTTGCCATTCGTGCACCCAGGTCCGTCGTTGGTCTCCGAGCTGATAGTCCATGCTGCTGCAAATGTTGTCGAACTTTTTGTGCAGATGGTTGTTGTCTTGCAAACGTCCCCATCTGTTGTCTCAGGGATTGAGACGTGGCTGCCCGATCCGTTACAGCCATGCGGTTAAGATACCTGTCATCTTGACTGCTAGTGATACAAGGCCGTTGGGATCCAGTACAGGGTTTCGTATTATCCTCCTGAACCCACCGATTCCATATTCTGCTAACAGTCATTGGATCTCAACCAACGCGAGCAGCAATGTCACGATATGATAAACCGCAATCGCGATAGGCTACAATCCGACCTTTATCAAAGTCGGATACATGATGGTATGCATTTCTCCTTACATGAGGCATCACAAAAACGTTTCACCAGGCAAGGCCGGTCAACTGTTGTTTGTGTGTGAGAAATCGGTTGGAAACTTTCCTCATGTGAACACGTTATAGGTGTCGCCACCGACGCCAACCTTGTGTGAATGCTCTGAAAAGATAATCATTTGCATATCACAACATCTTCTTCCTGTTGGTTAAATTTCGCGTATGTAGCACGTCATCTTCGTGGTGTAGCACTTTTAATGGCCAGTAGTGTAATCCCTTCTACGGTAGTGTGTATCAATTGATTTGTAAGGTTACGTACAGTTTGTATCTACCATCAGAAATGCAAATTATATTTTGTTGGAACACACTCTTTGTCAGCGACACAGGACATGGACGCAGTTGCTCCTATTGCACACCTTGTGGTAGGCTAGAGAGTCTCTGGTCTGCAGGATTCCTGATGAGGAAGTAGTCAACAGAATTCTTTTGAAAGTGAATTTATGGCACAAGCTTGGTAAAGGATGGGATCGGTGGATCAGTTGCTAGGACAAGTCTTGGTGCTCCAAGAAGTACTCGACTTGGTTATGGAGACAGGAGTGGAGCCTAAAACTTGTAAAGAAACCCTTCTCGAGCATTGACTGCAGAAAGCAACTACATATAGGTGAAGTTTGCTACATTTATGCACAGATAAAGAAAATTCCATAGGGTACACTTGCGTGAAGAGCTGCACAAACTGAAAACTTGACTGACAACTATTACAAAATCAAGAGAAAAAACTGGGAGTTTTTCTGAATTAAAAAGTTGCATACAAGTCAACATATTTCCTGACTAGCGGATAATCTATTTCGCCCTCTTATAGCATAACGCTGTCTTAGTACTGATACTTCATGAATTACCAGCAATGCATCAATCAGTTTTCAACAGGGAACGACCAAAAGAACAGCAACATATCCGACAATTGAAGATTTTTGTGGTGAAACACAGGTCACAGTAAAATAGTCTATCACATTAGGACGTACTGTATAATCAAAATAATTGTTTGAAAACTAATCAAATACAGATTCATCAGTTTAATATCAGAGTTAAAATATAACTACCTTAATTTCTTAAGATATTACATGAAGATTTTTTTCCACACAGGTCAGCGGGTTCTCTTGTCCTTTACACGCTACTTTTCCACAATAAAAGTTTTGGAGGGAATCCTTTCGTTGCATACGTTGGCCAGGGTGTCTTGATGATGGTTTCTTGCACACTGGCACACTTCATTGGAAACCATCTCGGCAGACGATTTACACACTGCCTGGTATTACTGATTAGCGCCCTTGTTTCTTTCATTCTCGTGGTGCTGACAACAGGTACTGAACTGCTATGACTCTTCCTACTGCATGAAACGAGTATTTATCTATTTACCAAATTTTTCTATGTATGACATTGTTGTACTTATAATAAGTAAGAAATAATTTCACTTTTGACAAAAATATGACCAACAAATTATTAACATTTTCTGTTATATTTGGTGTTAATTTAGCTTAACTAAAAAATAAAAAAAACTAACGCTGGTTCAAAAGGCAACAACTTCATCTACGTATAGAATACCAAATACTTACAGTGGACTTGAGGTCAAACTTATAATCTGCTGTGTGCAAAATATAGTAACTTCTTGCCTCTCTTCCATTACTAAAAGGTAACCCACAAAAAACTGAAATGTACTATCAATTTGGGAGACTATGTTACTGTCACTGAATACAGATGAAGTTAAGCCTCAGAATCTCTGCAGCGATACGTTTCTTACGTTTCTGGCTATAGATGAAATACGTACCCATCAATAGTTAACCCATTCGTTACACGTGAAACAATGATAGTATATTACATGATGATAATGATGTTTGTTTATGGGGCGCTCAGCATCATGGTTACCAGCGCCGGTACAAGTTCCAAATCTTTCCATTTCCAGTGTCGGCACTGCCCGAATGATGATGAGGACAACACAAACACCCAGCTCCCGGACGGAGAAAATCCCCGTCCCGGCCGGGAATCGAACCCGGGGCCCCTGATCCAAAGGCAGCGATGCTAGCCACTAGACCACGAGTAGCGGACGATATATTACATGTGCTCATCACTTACAGAAGAAACTATTCTTTACAAACTAGACAACTTATACAACAGCGCTACAAAGAGTGAAAACATAAATATTTCTCCAAGTTTTCAATGACCATACAGAAAATCTCCATATTAAGAAAAAGTACATACATCTCATGTGCATGTACTCGTAATATCGTGTTGTTGTGTCACACCTTGAAGAGAGAAAAAGACACAGGATGAAAAAGAATCGATGAAAAAACCGGAGTAAACTGAATAGTAAGAAAATGCTGTTATCGACGTGAGTTTCTTCCGGACACTGTAGTGTTTTACTAGGTGCGGTACTACACTCTAGCTTTTCTTTTACCTGAGAACCGGCTCACACAGCCATTTATAGTGATCACACAGCTTCACGTGCAAATCAATAGCAGTGCAAGTTATTTCTATCACATGTAGGATCTTTCTATGCCGTCAATTTTGGATCTTCATTGAGAGTTCCTTGATGTTTTATGGAGGTTAAACATTGAGGCTATTCTTCAGATTGTTGTTGCCTTTCTCTCCTGTTTTGCTTCTCATTCCTGTTTCCCTCGAGCCTTCTGCTGCTAATCGGAGTTGCTAAAGAAGCAGGCGGCCATTTCGTAGACGTTCGAAGTGTGTATTTTGCCCGAGCGCCTGGATCTTCGGGTTTTGCGAGAACTGCGTTTTTCTGTACAAAGAGGCAGCAGTTTCGCCGATGCGTTCATGAAGATGTTGAACATCCTCAGTTTTGTGCCCGATCTCAGAAGTGAGACCGCGATACAGAAGTAGTGCTATCATAATCGAAAAAAAAAAAAAAAAAATAATGGTTCAAATGACTCTGAGCAATATGGGACGTAACATCTGAGGTCATCTGTCCAACTAGAACTTAGAACTACTTAAACCTAACTAACCTAAGGACATCACACACATCCATGCCCAAGGCAGGATTCGAACCTGAGACCGTAGCAGTCACGTAGTTCTAGACTGAAGCGCCTAAAACCACTCGGCCACCAGCGCTATCATTATCGCTCGGTTTTATAAGGTTCGAAGTCTCATGACACACTTTTCAGCAGTGGTGCCCAAAACCATCGCAGCATACTCAAGTACCAGAGGTTGGTTGGTTGGTTGCTTTAAAGAGTAAAGGGACCAAACTGCAAAGGTCATCGGTCCCTTGTTTCATAAAAACACAGAGCACAGTGAAACGATCCACCAGTCAGGCTTAGCACTAAAATAAAGATTCCGGGGAAAGAAAAGCCCCAAGGTCAATGGTAAGACACCACAGAAAACGGAGCACAGCAACAAAAACAACACAGAGAAGAAAGGCAGAAGGAATTAAAACTATACAGCAGAGGACTGTGGCTGGCTGATCACGAAAACAATAGGATGAGCTAGCCACTCTGCAACATGTTAAAACCTGCAGCCTAAAAGATTAGGGTGGAGTCGAATTACAAGACAAAACGAAGTAAAATATACAGCTCAAAAGAGGGTGACACAATAAATTTAGAGGGACCTATAAAAGCCACTTGCTCGAATAAAATTTAAAACACGATCTGCCATAGAGACATCGTCACCTAAAAGAGATGATAAATCACCCAGGAGATTAAAAGTTCGCCTGAGGGCGGTTAAAAGAGGACATTCCAATAATATATGGGCCACCGTCATGTTTTCACCACAGCGACAATGAGGGGGGTCGTCTCGACGCAGCAGATGACCATGCGTCAGCCAAGAGTGACCAATGCGGAGCCTACACAGAACAACAGAATCCCTGCGAGAGGCCCGCATGGAGGAACCCCACACAGTCGTGGTCTCCTTTACTTGCCGCAGCTTATTAGGTGCAGACAGAGTGCGCCATTCATCTCCCCACATCCCAAAGACCCGACGGTGCAAAACCTTTCGGTAGGACGATCTCCAGCGTCTGTTTACGGGTAGCCTCTTTGGCTAACTTGTTTGCGAGTTCATTTCCCGTCATCCCAACGTGTCCTGGGGTCCACATGAACACAACCGAACGACCACGCTGTTCAAGAGCGTGAATGGACCCCTGGATGGCACCAACAATGGTATGGTGTGGGTAGCACTGGTCAAGAGCCTGCAGACTACTGAGCGAGTCACTGCAAATGACGAAGGACTCTCCAGTGCTGGTACGAATACACTCAAGGGCACGAAAAATGGCTGTCAGTTGTGCGGTGTAAACACTGCAGCCTTCTGGCAAGGAGCGCTGGTCGACATAGTCCGCATGAGCATAAGCGTACCCCACACGGCCATCAACCATCGAGCCATCGGTATAAAGAACCTCTGAATCATGGTATGCGTCGAGGAGAGCAAGAAATTGGCAGCGCAAGACTGCAGGAGGAACTGAATCTTTTGGCCATCGGGAAAGTTCCAGCCGAAGCTGCGGCCGATGAATACACCAAGGTGGTGTATGTGGGTGGACCTGAAAAGCAGATGGAAGAGGCAACGACTCGAGTGCACTAAGGAGTGACCGAACACAGATGCCAATGGTATGGCCTGATTGCGGCCACCGGTGTGGGATATGGACTGCCGCATTATCGAAAAGGAGATGGTAGTTAGGGTGATTGGGCGAACAATGTACGTGGGCAGCATAGTTGGCTAAGATTTGTTGATGCCGAATGTGGAGCGGAGGAACCCCAGCCTCAGCAAGGAGGCTATTAACAGGACTGGTGCAGAATGTTCCTATCGCCTGCCGAACCCCACAGTGGTGAATGGGGTCCAGCAGTTGCAACGCTGAGGGCGACGCTGAGCCATACGCCACACTCCCATAATCCAGTCGGGACAGCACAAGGGCTTTGTAGAGCTGCAGCAGCGTGTTACGATCTGCACCCCAAGTTGTGTTGCTGAGGCAGCGGAGGGCATTCAGATGCTGCCAGCACTGATGCTTGAGCTGATGAATATGTGGAAGCCAAGTAAGCTGGGCATCGAACAGCAATCCCAGAAAACGGTAAGAGTCAACAACCCTGAGCATGGCATCCTGAAGATAAAGCTCAGGGTGGGGATGGACAGTTCGACGCCGACAAAAGTGCATAACACAAGTCTTCGCAGGAGAAAATTGAAACCCGTGGGCTGGGGCCCACTCCTGCGCCTTGCGTATGGCTCGCTGCAACCTACATTCTGCAACACTAATGGTGGAGGAGCTGAAAAAGATGCAGAAATCGTCAGCATATAACGTGGCTGAAACAGACGACCCTACTGCTGCTACAAGGCCATTAATGGCCACAAGGAAAAGGAGCATGCTCAATACAGAGCCCTCTGGAACGCCATTTTGCTGGATATGAAGTGAACTATGGTATGTGCCATTTAAATTGCGGAATGTCCGAACAGATAAAAAGTTCTGAATAAAAATGGGGAGAGAGCCTCGGAGACTCCACCCGTTTAACGTGGCGAGAATATGGTGCCGCCACATTATATCATATGCTCTGGAGAGGTCGAAAAAGATGGAGAAGACGAGGTGTTGGCGCCTAGAAAAAGCAGTGTGGATTGCAGACTCAAGGAAGACCAAAGTATCAGCGGTGGAACAGCCCTGACGGAAGCCACTCTGGCATGGAGCCAGAAGACCCCGAGACTTGAGCAGCCAACACAGCCGTCGACTCACCATACGTTCCAGTAGGTTGCACACAGTATTTGTCAAGCTGATGGGCCGATAGCTATCCACATTAAGCGGCTCCTTACCAGGCTTCAGCACCGGAATGATGGTACTTTCTTGCCACTGCGACGGAAAGACACCGTTGCCCCATATGAGGTTGAAGATGGCAAGAACACATCGCTGACAGTCCGGGGACAGGTGTTTCAGCATCTGATTGTGGACGCCATCTGGCCCAGAGGCTCTATCGGGGCACTGTGCCAGGCCACTATGGAGTTCCCATAAACTAAATGGGGCGTTGTACACCTCAGGGTGGCGAGAGGCAAAAGAAAGCCATTTGGCTTCCGCCCGGCGTTTTAGCGTGCAAAACGCAGGCGGGTAGTTCCCCCGACGCAGAGGCCCGAACATAGTGCTGTGCAAAATGCTCGTTGATTGCATCGCCATCGGTGGATACCGCCCCGTTGATGGTAAGCCTTGGGACACCTGTAGAGTGCTGCAATCCAAACATGCGCCGAATCTTCCTCCACACCTGGGAGGGTGAAGTACAGGAACCAATGTTGGAAACGTACCTCTCCTAGCACTCCTGTTTATGCCTTTTGATGAGCTGCCGGGCCTGAGCATGGAGACGTTTGAATAAAATGATGTTCTCCAAAGACTGGTACCGCTTATGTCGCTGAAGAGCCCGCCGACGTTCTTTAATGGCTGCAGCGACCTCCGGAGACCACCAAGGCACTGACTTTCGCCGGGGGCACCCTAACGAACGAGGAATGGCATGTTCCGCAGCAGAAACAATCACTGCAGTCAGTGCCCCAACCGCCACATCGATGGTACCGTGGGGGAGAGAGTCAACAGTGGCAGCAGAGGAGAACATGTCCCAGTTTGCCCTGCTAAATGCCCATCTAGGCAAGCGTTCAACGGAGCGATGCTGGGGTAGTGAAAGGAAGATGGGAAAATGGTCACTACCACACAAGTCGTCATGGACTCTCCAGTAGACCGATGGTACAAGCCCTGGGCTGCACAATGACAGATCTATGGCCAAGAATGTGCCATGTGCCACACTGAAATGTGTGGCGGCGCCAGTGTTTAAGAGGCAGAGGTCGAGTTGGGAGATGACATTCTCGACCTCTCTGCCTCGGCCAGTAACCTTCCATCCCACAGGGGATTGTGGGCGTTAAAATCCCCCAGGAGAAGAAACGGCGTGGGGAGTTGGTCGACAAGTGCAGCCAATTCGGTCAGGGAGACTGTACCACATGGAGGGAGATAGACACTGCAGACGGTTATGTCCTGGGTAGTCCTTACACGGACAGCCACAGCTTCCAATGACGTTTTAAGGGGCACAGGAGCACTATATACAGAGGTAAGGACATACACGCAGGCTCCACCGGACACACAATTGTAAGTGCTATGGTTGCTGTAATAACCCCTGTATCCACGAAGGACAGGGGTCTGCATTGCTGGGAACCAGGTTTCCTGGAGGGCAATGCAGAAAGCAGGTGTCATGCTTAGAAGCTGTCATAGCTCAGGGAGATGGCTAAAATAACCGCCACAATTCCACTGGAGGATTGTACAAAGTGTGTCCTGTAGGGGCATGAAGGCACAGAAAATGCAAATTACTTCACAGAGTCACATGCTGCCTCCGACTGAGTGACTGACGTCGCAACTGCCATCGTTTCTGAGACGGTGAAATCAAGGTCATCAGGGGACGCAAAGAGCTCGACCTCATCCTCAGAGGCTGAGCTGACAGGAAGCGGTGGCGCGGGAACCACTGGGTCCTTAGGCTTCTTAGAGAGCTTCCTCTTCTCTTTCTTGTCTTTGGGAGGAGGGTTTGCACGCTGGGAGGGCTTTCCTGACACATTGTCAGGAACAGAGGAAGAGCGTGAAGCCCTTCGACAAGCTGCTGGTGGCTTCCTCAGCCACTGGCTAGTGTCTTGCGAGACACAGGTAAAATCCGTGGAAGGGACTCCCCCAAGGGACCCCTTGCGAACGAGTGAGGCCTGAGGAGGCTGTTGCCTTTCCGGCCGAGCAGCCAGAGGAGGCTGGTGCTTCTCCAGCTGAGGAACTGGAAGAGGCTGTTGCCTCTCCGGCTGAGCAGCCAGAGGGGGCTGGTGCCTCTCCGGCTGAGCAGCCAGAGGGGGCTGGTGCCTCTCCGGCTGAGAGGTGGGGATGGATGTCCCCAGTTGTTCGGGTCCACTGCTCTCAAATCGGGTGTTTGGGAGCAGTGGAAGAGAGCGTGGCCCCTACCAGCAGTGGGGCAGGCGTAACTTTACTGTTTTGTGGGCCAACTGAGAAGGGAGTCTCTGCAGGAACTGGTGGCGGCAGAGTTGCAGCAGCATAACTCCTCAACATAGATGTGGGGTTGAGCCGTTCTAGCTTCTTCCTTGCCTCTTGGTAAGTTAAACGGTCCAGGGTCTTAATTTCTTGTATCTTCTGCTCTCTTTGGTAGACTGCACAGTCTGGTGAGCAGGGAGAATGATGCTCCCCACAGTTAACGCAAGTAGGAGGGAGAGCACATGGAGCATTAGGATGTGAAGATTGTCCACAATCACGACACATGGGGCTGGCAGTGCATCTGGAGGACATATGTCCGAACTTCCAGCACTGGAAGCATCGCATAGGGGGCGGGACATAGGGCTTGACATCACACCGGTAAGTTATGACCTTGACCTTCTCAGGCAAGCAGTCACCCTCTAAGGACAGGATGAAGGCACAGGTAGCGACCCTATTATCCTTGGGCCCCCTAAAGACACGACGGACAAAGTGCACACCTCATCGTGCCAGGTTCTCCCATAGTTCGTCATCAGATTGTAGCAGAAGATCTTTATGAAAGATAATCCCCTGGACCAAATTTAAGGACTTATGAGGAGTGACGTTAACGGGGATGTCACCGAGCTTCTCACAGGCGAGTAACGCCTGTGACTGTGCAGATGAAACTGCTTGTATCAAAATAGCCCCGCTCCTCATTTTGGAAACAGATGCCACTTTCCCAAACTTATCTTCAAGATGGTGAACAAAGACGAGAGTCTTAGTCCCCAAAAACGAACCCCCATCGGTTCTACTGCACACAAGGTATCGCGTTGAATACGGCTCCTGTCTGTCCGCAGCCCTACGTTCCTCCGATGGCGTGGCTAGGGAAGAGAACGATTTGGGGTTGTATGTCACGGCATTAAATTCTGTCTTACCGTGCTTAGAGATGTTGGCGGTCGTTCAACCACCGGATTGTGACTTCACCCACTTCATTGCGGGGCATCCGCCCCGATGCCACCCACTCCGACCAGGGGCTCTCCCCACGGGCGCCACCCAGCCATAGCAAAGGCCACCTGGCAGGATGGCCATTGCCGGGAGTCCTGATGCCCCAGAGAGATGAGCATCTACACCTTGGCCTACTTGGGGAGGTGTCAGCTCAGGCATCGGCAGTATGATCCCTTTGTTGTCAGGGGGCTACAACGTAGAGGGTACATGACAACCCCACCACAACGGGCTGGCTATCGTGCTGGATTTTGGGTGCCATGGGTAGTCCGTAGTGATCGTGGGTGCAGATGGTGATGCACTAAGGGCGTAACTTACACAATCCAACAGGTGTGTACGCCCAAAATGAGGGATGGAGGGTGCAGTGACGACACCAAGACGATAAAGAGTGCCAAGGTCTTAGGGCACAGAGGACTCATGGCGCACCATGTAAGGTGTCCTTCCCCAAAAGGCTCGTACTTCTGTTGAATTTGGAAAAATGGAGGTCAAACCCCAATGGGGACCATCACATCAAAGGCCGAAACAGTTGAGACTCCTTTTAGTCGCCTCTTACGACAGGCAGGAATACTGCGGGCCTATTCTAACCCCCGAACCCGCAGGGGGTTCAAGTACCGGAGGGAACAGTGCCTTGTACAGTATTACGGAGAGGTGGGGACGCAGTGTCGAGCTTGGATTCACACCAGTTACAAGGTGATGGTTCTTCTGTGAGCCTTTTACCTGATGTAAGGGATGTGTTGTCACTATGTTAGATGCTTGTCCTGCTTTGCGACAAGGCAGCTTGCTGTACCTTCCCAGCGCACTTCGCTGCCGAGAACTCTAATTTGCTGAAGCGCCACTAGAATTCGTTGGAAGCTGATGATGACGGACTAGGTTTTGGCCGTGTTGATACTGAGCAGCCACTGGACGCCCCAGGCAACGAGGTCTTTACAGGAGCCCTGTAGATTTCTCTAGAAAGTGAGTGGGCCCATTTTCGCTGTTCACATCGTGGTGCCGCCTCCATACAGCCCAATATATACCTGATCAGTTCTTGGTGAGTCGGCAGCGTACAGAATGTACAGGATCATCTCGCACTCGATCCCTGTGGTAACCCTCCACGGTATGACGTTTAGTGGGTGTGTTGTTTTGCGACCTCACGCAGAACGTACAGTCTGCCAGGTAGTTTTGGAGCAGAGACACGGGGCACTGGGGCGACAAGCTAGTATAAGAGCCCGTCATGCTACATGCTGTGGAAGGCTGTGGAGACATTTCAGGAAGACGGCTGCAAAGTATTCGTGGCGACCCATGGCGTCGAAAACGTCCTCCACCGAGGGCAGAATCTGCTGTTCCTTCTAGTGACCGCGTTGAAATCAGAGCTGATGTCTGGGTTTTAGGCCTCTGCTTCGATGTGGCATATAATATGACAGAGATAGATTCTTTCAACTGTCGTCGAGAGTGCTGGTAATGGACTAACAGGTCCGCAGCTATTTGCCAGTTGAAGGTCATTTCCAGTCTCGGATATGGCTGGCATCTCAGCATTTGAGCGCTGCAGGATAACAACCAGACCCGAGGATTTCAAAGAGGACATCTGCAGGCTGTGGGACGGCGATAGGTGTTAGCTGCTTTAGGACATTGTTGGCAATGCTGTCCGATCCTGCCACTTCCTTGGTTTTGCGCTGATGGGGTGAAGCTGGTAGCTCTTCAGGTGACACGGGCTGAATCTTGTCACACTTGTAATGGACTGTAAGACATAGTCACAGACATTAAGCTATTGTGGCGATTTTCTTGTCATCCACAGAATCTGCTATGTGTCGTAATTTGGCGGCAAGTGTGTCTTTAAGGATGTTCAATTTTTTCTCTAGGCTTGCAGACGACACTTTGGTCAACATAGAGTGGTGGAATTCTTCGATTTCGTCTCTATGTTGACTGATATTCGAGTTGTAGACATACGGTTATGTTGAATCAGTCTCTGTTACTACTTGCCTCCACCGCTCCCTTTATTTCACGGCAGAGGCGTTTTAGCAGGCTCTTTTGTCACAGGTTCCCTCGTGAACTGCCACAGCTTAGAGGATATCAGGCGGCAGCTGTAGCGAGTTTTGTCCTCCCTGCTCAGCAGTCATGACATGATGAGTCTACAGTCCACCGATGCGCATTTCGTGCAAGGGCGAGGGCAGGCTAGTGTCTGCATCTGCATCTATAAGGGATAGTCAAATGAAAACGAGACAGTTAAAATAAAACTAATTTGTTTATGACTTCAAATGTAATCACCATATTTGATAATTCATTTATCCCACTGTGAGACAAGACGGTCAATGATGCCGTGCGGGATAACCGTGCGGCCAAAGGCGCCTTGCTACGGTTTGGGTGTTTACCCCCGTCGAAGGTTCTAATCCTCCCTAGGGGTGTGTGTGTGTGTGTGTGTGTGTGTGTGTGTGTGTGTTAAGTGGTGTGTAAGTCTAGCGGCTGATGACCTAAGCAGTTTGGTCCCATAGGAACTTACCACCACCAACCGACCTACCTACCTACGTACCTACCTAGCTACCTACATCCATACTCAGCAAGCCACCTGACGGTGTGTGGCGGAGGGTACTTTGAGTACCTATATCGGCTCTCCCTTCTATTCCAGTCTCGTATTGTTCGTGGAAAGAATGATTGTTAGTATGCCTCTGTGTGGGCTCTAATCTCTCTGATTTTATCCTCATGGTCTCTTCGCGGGATGTACGTGGGAGGTAGCAATATACTGCTTGACTCCTTGGTGAAGGTATGTTCTTGAAACATCAACAAAAGCCCGTACCGAGCTACTGAGCGTCTCTCCTGCAAAGTCTTCCACTGAAGTTTATCTATTATCTCTGTAAAGCTTTTGCGATTACTAAATGATCCTGTAACGAAGCACGCTGCTCTCCTTAGGATCTTCTCTATCTCTTCTGTCAACCCTATCTGGTACAGATCCCATACTGGTGAGCAGTATTCAAGCAGTGGGCGAACAAGTGTACTGTAACATACTTCCTTTCCTTTCGGATTGCATTTCCTTAGGATTCTTCCAATGACTCTGTCTGGCATCTGCTTTACCGATGATCAACTTTATATAATCATTCCATTTTAAATCACTCCTAATGTCTACTCCCAGATAATTTGTGGAATTAACTGCTTCCAGTTGCTGACCTGCTATATTGTAGCCAAATGATAAAGGATCCTTCTTTCTTTGTATTCACAGCACATTACACTTGTCTACATTGAGATTCAATTGCTATTCCCCGCACCATGCGTCAATTCGTTGCAGATCCTCCTGCTTTTCAGTATAATTTTCCACTGTTACAACCCCTCTATACTACAGCATCAACCGCAAAAAGCCTCAGTGAAGTTCCGATGTTATCCACAAGGTCATTTATGTATATTGTAAATAGCAATGGTCCTACGACACTCCCCTGCGGCACACCTGAAATCACTCTTACTTCGGAAGACTTCTCTCCATTGAGAATGGCATGCTGTGTTCTGTTATCTAGGAACTCCTAAATCCAATCACACAATTGGTCTGATAGTCCATATTATTTTGTTTATTAAACGACTGTGGGAAACTGTATAGAACGCCTTGCGGTAGTCAAGAATCACTGCATCTACTTGTGAACCCGTGTCTATGGCCCTCTGAGTCTCGTGGACGAATAGCACGAGCTGGGTTTCACACGACCGTCTTTTTCGAAACCCATGCTGATTCCTACATACTAGATTTCTAGTGTCCAGAAAAGTCATTGTACTCGAACATAATACGCGTTTCAAAATTCTACAACTGATCCACGTTATAGATACAGGTCTATGGTTCTGCACATCTGATCAACGTCCCTTCTTGAAAACGGGGATGACCTGTGCCCTTTTCCAATCCTTTGGAACACTACGCCGTTCTAGAGACCTACGGTACACCGCTGCAAGAAGGGGGGCAAGTTCCTTCGCATACTCTGTGTAAAATCGAACTGGTATCCCATCAGGTCCAGCTGCCTTTCCTCTTTTGAGTGATTTTAATTGTTTTTCTATCCCTCTGTCGTCCATTTCGATATCTCCCATTTTGTCATCTGTGTGACAATCTAGAGTGGGAACTACAGTGCAGTCTTCCTCTGTGAAACAGCTTTGGAAAAAGACATTTAGTATTTTGGCCTTCAGTCTGACATCCTCTGTTTCAGTACCATTTTGGTCACAGAGGGTGTGGACACCGATCAATGATTGCATGGAAAAATATTTGCAGCTGCATACGGAAACGTAATTGTACTTGAGCATGCACCTCTTCGTCAGAAGCAAATCAACATGCCATTTTTCAGGGCTCAAAAATATGAAAACCACACTGGACGAGATTGGGACTATATGAAGAACATGCAAGCGATTTCCAGCGCAACTTCTGTGGCGTTCCAGGAACAGCCTTGGCAACGTGTATTTTGTTTTCATTTGAGTTCCCCTTGTACACTGCCGAATCACTTTAATGTGATCGCCGCCTATTTTAGATGTCAAAGTGCAAAAACCGCTCACGGACGGCGGTGCCAGCACTAACGGTGGAGGGTATAAAAATCGTGTCGGGAAGACAGGGACATCAGTGCAGTCATTTCCATAACACAGAAACGAAGCCATTTATTTAACGTCCAAAAGGGAACAATCGTTGGCTTTCGGATCAGTGGTAGAAACATTTCCAAAAAGGCTCAGATTGTAAACTGTCTGCCTGCTGCTCTGGTTAAAGTATACTGTACACAGCAAACCGGCGCTATGAAAAACCAGAGTCGAGGTGTACCATAGGCCATACATGACAGGGCTGAATGACGGCTGTGGAAACGTGTACGGGCGAACTAATGTGCAACTGTTAGTCACGTGACTGCCAAGATGAACCAAGGGGTTGCCAACAGTCTCCACAACAACCGTTTAGCAAACGTTGCTGCGTATGGGCCTCTGCAGAGGGTGCCTGTTTCAGGCACCCATACTGACTGCTGGAATTTTCACGCCAGTATCGCAACAATACATCCACTGAGTGGTGAGTGGCAACAGGTGGCCTTTTCAGATGAATCACGCTTTATACACTATTGGCAGTTTACAACGCTCGTTTAGGCAGATGCTGGGATGGTCCTCACATTCTGCCTCAGACGAATTAATCCATGAACAGCTGCTATATGCTAACACACGAATCACAGACAGAAGGTGCACACGAGTTTCCTCCCCTACCTTACCTTGGCCATTATGGTGTCAGAGCAGTCATCCTGCCGTATAGTTAAATAGTAAAATTTTTTTAAATGCACGAAATTCTGAAGTTGTGAACTTCGTACAAGACGGGATAAATGCTAGAGAAATGAAAGACGATGAGCCTGCTGAAAGTGTTTTGTACACTGAGATGACAAAAAACATGGGAAACCTCCTAATATCACGCCGGACCTGCTTTTTCCCGATGTAAGCAGAAACACGACCTGGCATGGACATAACAAACTGTTGGGATTCACATTTTGTGCACGAAACCACCTTGTGATTGTGTCCCACAATCGGTCGATGGGATTCATGTCACCAAATCAATCACTCGAATTGTCCGGAATGTTGTTCGAACCACTTGCAAAAAGTGTGGACTAGTGACATGGCACGTTGTCATACATAGAAATTCCATCGTTGAAGTCAATGAATGGTTGCAGATGGTCTCCAAGCGGCGGAAAATAACCATTTACAGTCAGTAATCGGTTTAGCTGGACGAGAGGACCCAGCCCATTCCATAAGAACACAGACCATATCATTATGAGGCACTACCAACTTGCACAGTGTCTTCTCGACAACATAGGTCCATGGCTTCGTGGGGTCTGAGCCACACGCGAACCCTACCGTCAGATCTTTCCAACTCAAATCGGGATGCATTTGCCCTGGGCACAGTTTTCCAGTCGTCTAGAATCGAACCGAAACGGTTATGAACCCAGTTAAGGCACTGCAGACGATGTCGTGCTGTTAGCAAAGGCACTCGCTTCGGTTGGCTGGTGCCACAGCCCATTAACGGCAAATTTCACAGCACTGTCCTAATGAGTACTTTCGTCGTACAGCCCACATTGATTTCTGCAGTAATTCCACGTACTGCTGTTTGTCTGTTAGCACTGACAATCCTATGCAGACGCCGCTATTCTCGGTCGTTAGATGAGCTGTCAGCCACTGCGTTGTCTGTGATCAGTAGTAATGTTTGAAGTTTCATGTTCTCGGCACGCTCGAGACCGTGGATCTTGGAATATCGAATCCCCTAATAATTTCCGAAACGGAATGTCTCATACTTGTAGCTCCAACTATCATCACTCGTTCAAAGTCTGTTAATTCTCGTCGTGCGACAATGACCATGTCGGATACCTTTTAACAACCACCTGAGTACAAAAGGTAGCTCTGCCAATGCACTGCTCTTTTATACATTGTGCACCTATTATTATAACCATCTGTGTATGAGGATACCGCTATCCCACGACTTGTATCACATTAGCGTATATCAGATTACATGTTTTCTGCCAAATCTGAAGCTTCTGCTTACTTTCTTGCCAGCCATAAAAAACTTCTAAGAACCTGTAACAACTTCAAAATTCTCTTAACCGTCTTGAAACTTTGCCAGTTTTTTTTCTCATTCACCATAACATAATGGTAGAAAAGTTACTCTTAAACAGTTATGTGGCTGGGCTAGGAGCGGGCGTCATGAGGCGGCGGCTTTGACCAAATACAGAACGCCTTATAACCACCAGTGAGGAAAGTAGCGCCATACTTGATATACTGCGGCCTCCCTACCCTACCCTCTGTTATTTATAACATGATTTGTATTTGGTTCGCGCCGCTGCTTGGTTTTTAAGGAAAGGCCGTCCTTGCTTCTCCACGGGTTATTCAATTTCTCTTGTGGACAGCCAGCACCCTCATTACGGAATCGCTCTTTGGGTTAGATAACTCTACTCTGAATACTAGGGCATGCTACATTAACAAATGTGGTGGCTTGTTTTTTCATGACAATGTATCGTGGGTATAGATCATAAACTCGACACGTTCAGCTAACACGCTTTCCTTACGTGTTGAAAGATCACTGTATAGTCTGCTGGCCTATCATATCTGCTCGTCTATATCAATTTACAACCCGACAAGAATAGTGACACAACTCAAAAATGCAATCCTTGGGATAAATCCACTCAAAGATCGCTATAACACTTGCACTAAAGTAGTATAAGCTTCCTTCAAATTTTAAGTACAAATTTTAGATAGTGAATTCCATATTTTTTTACAACATTAGTATGGCCATGTAATTGTGTCGTTGCCGAATGTGAGGTGTTATCAGGTAATTATTAATTAGTTCTTTGATTTGTGTCACTTGCTAGCTTTTTTAAAACTATTTTTTCTTACAAGCTCTCGTGTAAAACTTTTACCACTTTTCCACACTACAAATAATTTTTGTTTTTACTTACTGTAGTAAGGAAAAATAATTTTTCTTTTTACTTACTGTAGTATGACATTAGATACTGCATCAGGAGAATTAGTATTCAAGTTAGAATAAAAAAAGGAAAAGTTGAAATGGTTTTACTGGAAACATAAAAAATGCAAAATTATTATTTATGCCAATTACTACAATATAATGTGGAACATGAATTAGGTACAATTTAAGGAACGCAATATACTAAAATAAATAATGATAAATCAAAATGGTTCATATGGCTCTGAGCACTATGGGTTTTAACTTGTGAGGTCATCAGTCCCCTAGCACTTGGAACTACTTAAACCTAACTAACCTAAGGACATCACATACATCCATGCCCAACGCAGGATTCGAACCTGCGACCTTAGCATCAGCACAGTTTCGGACTGAAGCGCCTACAACAACAAAACTGACACAACTGCCATGAGGTGGACGAAGAGCAAGATAGACACCTGAAGTTTTTCATGCACTTTGAGGCACTTCACACTTCTCTCTCTCTCTCTCTCTCTCTCTCTCTCTCTCTCTCTCTCTCTCTCTCTCTCTCTTTTTTTTTTTTTTTTTTTTTTTTTTTTTTTTTTTTTTTTTTTTGACAAACTAAAATCAGCCGTTTTTTGACTTGTGTCACTTTTCTTCCCAGGATGCGATATGTGATTTGCAACTAGATAATGACTGCTCATCTCTGACGTTGTAAGATCAGATCGCACACTTTTACTCTTATTTCTCTTCTTACCAGAGTCGTTCAACGGTTAATGTAGTTGGCTCATAGGATCTAGTCTACAAAAACTAGCGTACAACTTGGAGTTGGTGGCACCGCGTAAAACTCCTGATGGAATAATATAAACATATAAAAAAGTTTTACATCACCTCGGTTCCGAGAGTTCCGGAACCTGTTCAGAAAATTGGAATAGAGACCTTCAGAGGTGGTGGTCCAGATTGCTGTACAAGCCGGTCCCTCTGATACCGAGTAGCACGTCCTCTTGCATTGATGCATGCCTGTATTCGTCGTAGCGTACTATCCGCAAGTTCATCTAGCCACTGTTGGTCCAGATTGCCCTACTCCTCAACGGCGACTCAGCGTAGATCCCTCAAAGTGGTTGGTGCGTCGCGTCTTCCATAAACAGCCCTTTTCATAATATCTTAGGCAGTTTCGATGGGGTTGATGTCTGGAGAACATACTGGCCACTCTAATTGAGGGATGTTATCCTGAAGGAAGTCATGGTGTGCACGATGGGGCCTCGACTTGCATGAAGCCGAATGCTTCGCCCATATGCCGCCGATATGGTTGCACAATCGGTCGGAGGATGGCATTCATGTATTGTACAGCCGTTACGGCGCCTTCCATGACCACCATTGGCGTAAGTCGCCCCCACATAATGAAACCCCAAAACAGTAGGGAACCTCCACCTTGTGCGTCATGCGGCCTTCTGCGCACAATTTGAGTAGTAACACGACGTCCTGTGGCTGCACGATCAGCATTCCTCAACATGGTGGGTGTTGCTGTCAGGGTTCCTCCTGGCCATAACCCATAGTTACCAGTCATCCACTGCAGTAGTAGCCCTAGGCGGCCTGAGCGAGGCATGTCATTGACAGTTCCTCTCTCTCTCTCTCTCTCTCTCTCTCTCTCTCTCTCTCTCTCTCTCTCTCTCTCTCTCTCTCTGTATCTCCTCCACGTCCGAACAACATCCCTTTGATTCCGAGATGCCTGGACACTTCCCTTGTTGAGAGCCCTTCCTGGCACAAAGTAACAATGCGGACGTGATCGAACAGCGGTATTGACTGCCTAGGCCATGTACCTCATTCCTGGTGAAATGACCGGAACTGATTGGCTGTTGGACCCCATCCTTTTGGGGTGATGCAAAACGTGTTTTGATGTGTGTATTTGATTGTCAAATAAATGATCTCAGTTACACCTGATTGCAATTTTTCAAGTAGTAGGGTTGAATTACAAGAAGTTCCCATTGCTCAAACATGTTTTTAAATAACTACTAAGCATAAGTTTCAGGTTGAAGCATGAAGTACAGGCCACAGTCACGGATCAGAGCTTAACGTATTGTACCGCTGAATTTCACCAACTATAGTATTTATATAGTGAAGTATCTTAGCATCTAAGCCATGTCAGTATGTAGCACAAAGTCTTCTTCCAAACTAGTTAGGTACTCTAACAAACTAACGTTCAGTTTTTGTTCGGTGGCTGTGAATATGAGTCAGTCCAAATCAGCCCTTCAGAAAACAAAACACCTTGCAGTGTTAGATTCTAGTGTCAACATAAACTTCACCACCTTAAACACGCGCACGACATGT
Organism: Schistocerca gregaria; assembly: GCF_023897955.1. Lineage (NCBI taxonomy): Eukaryota > Metazoa > Arthropoda > Insecta > Orthoptera > Acrididae > Schistocerca > Schistocerca gregaria. Next base: position 430,475,127 of record NC_064922.1, read on the forward strand.
GTAAAATTTTCCTAATTGACCTTTAGTGCGATCAGTTTAACACCAGAGTTCAAAAACAGAGTTCAACAGACTGTCTCACACTGTGAATTTTAACAGTGTCCAAGGCTGAATAGATCCTGCTGACCATGAATCTGCTCCTCCTAGTGGAAAACAAGATAAGACCTCAAGCAGCCGAATGTGCCTCCTTTAATGTGATTGCTTACTCCCACTAGAGGCACAACAGATCAGTGTAAATTTTAGGAGAAGATCATTAGTTAAATTTGGAGAAAAACTACACCACGCATACTACCACACATTTTTTATCTTTTCACGTGAGGCATTTTGAGATCTCACATCGGCTATAAATCTTTTGATCCCTCTTAATCACAAACAGACGGAGTGACCCAAAATTCACCGAACATTTTAAAATTCAGTACTTTACGAAATGATGTATGCAGAGAGGTAAAAATTGATAGACATGACATGTGCACAAAATAACAAGCAGGTGGCGCTTCATGTGACACATAAGCAATAATTAGCATATCAGCTGATTTTGAGCAACGACGATGTTCTTTATAACAGCTGCTCAGGATGTCGGCTGGCATTCACCAACAATACATGTAATCGAGGGACAATGTTCTGAACCACACTGTACCACATATCTTTAGGTATGGTGAGAAAATGCCGCCGGATGTTGTCTTTTAACATTCCTAATGAGGTCGGACGATCGCGGTAGATTTGCGACTTCAGGTAACCCCACAACCAATAATGAGACGGATTAAAGTCTGTGGCGTGGGAGGCCTAGCATAATGGAAGTGGCCGCTCAGCACCCGATCCTCACCAAACGATGTGCGCAAGAGACCTTTCACACGTGTAGCAACGTGGGGTGGAGCGTTATCCTGCCTGTAAGTCTTAACTTCTAGCAGGTATTTATCCCTGTCACTCTGACAGTTTGAAAAACAGCACTCCGCCTTTCCTCGAAGAAAAAGAACCGTTCATGATTGAGGTGGTAAACCCACACCACTCTGTGACTTTTTCGTCATTCAGTGGGGTTTCCACGACAGTTCTAGAATTTTCGGTAGCCCAAATTCTGGAATGTGAAATGGGATTCGTCGGTGCAACGACATCTGTTGGCCGGTTTCTGCACTCGTTTTCAGTTCGAATAAAACCCCATGTCATTCCCGGCATATGTGTGAGGGTTTATCTCTGTACCTACATTATACGTGAATTAATGCATTTTCAAATGTTCACGGACCTTTCGTCTTCCTGTATATCAAACAAAGCTGTGAGGACGGATTGTGAGTCGTGCTTGTCTAATTCTATCGGTAGAGTAATTGCCCTGAATGGAAAATGTTCCTAGTTCGAGTCACAGTCCAGCACACAGTTTTCACCTGCGAGGAAGTTTCAAAGCGAATATATCTAGATTTAATTCTACTGGTTCACATATTGTTGTTGTTGTTGTCTTCAGTCCTGAGACTGGTTTGATGCAGCTCTCCATGCTACTCTATCCTGTGCAAGCTGCTTCATCTCCCAGTACCTACTGCAACCTACATCCTTCTGAATCTGCTTAGTGTACTCATCTCTCGGTCTCCCTCTACGATTTTTACCCTCCACGCTGCCCTCCAATGCTAAATTTGTGATCCCTTGATGCCTCAAAACATGTCCTACCAACCGATCCCTTCTTCTAGTCAAGTTGTGCCACAAACTTCTCTTCTCCCCAATCCTATTCAATACCTCCTCATTAGTTACGTGATCTATCCACCTTATCTTCAGTATTCTTCTGTAGCACCACATTTCGAAAGCTTCTATTCTCTTCTTGTCCAAACTAGTAATCGTCCATGTTTCACTTCCATACATGGCTACACTCCAAACAAATACTTTCAGAAACGACTTCCTGATACATAAATCTATATTCGATGTTAACAAATTTCTCTTCTTCAGAAACGCTTTCCTTGCCATTGCCAGTCTACATTTTATATCCTCTCTACTTCGACCATCATCAGTTATTTTACTTCCTAAATAGCAAAACTCCTTTACTACTTTAAGTGTCTCATTTCCTAATCTAATTCCCTCAGCATCACCCGATTTAATTTGACTACATTCCATTATCCTCGTTTTGCTTTTGTTAATGTTCATCTTATATCCTCCTTTCAAGACACTGTCCATTCCGTTCAACTGCTCTTCCAACTCCTTTGCCGTCTCTGACAGAATTACAATGTCATCGGCGAACCTCAAAGTTTTTACTTCGTCTCCATGAATTTTAATACCTACTCCAAATTTTTCTTTTGTTTCCTTTACTGCTTGCTCAATATACAGATTGAATAACATCGGGGAGAGGCTACAACCCTGTCTCACTCCTTTCCCAACCACTGCTTCCCTTTCATGCCCCTCGACTCTTATTACTGCCATCTGGTTTCTGTACAAATTATAAATAGCCTTTCGCTCCCTGTATTTTACCCCTGCCACCTTTAGAATTCGAAAAAGAGTATTCCAGTCAACATTGTCAAAAGCTTTCTCTAAGTCTACAAACGCTAGAAACGTAGGTTTGCCTTTTCTTAATCTTTCTTCTAAGATAAGTCGTAAGGTCAGTATTGCCTCACGTGTTCCAACATTTCGACGGAATCCAAACTGATCCTCCCCGAGGTCTGCATCTACCAGTTTTTCCATTCGTCTGTAAAGAATTCGCGTTAGTATTTTGCAGCCGTGGCTTATTAAACTGATAGTTCGGTAATTTTCACATCTGTCAGCACCTGCTTTCTTTGGGATTGGAATTATTATATTCTTCTTGAAGTCTGAGGGTACTTCGCCTGTCTCATACATCTTGCTCACCAGCTGGTAGAGTTTTGTCCTGACTGGCTCTCCCAAGGCCGTCAGTAGTTCTAATGGAATGTTGTCTACTCCGGGGGCCTTGTTTCGACTCAGGTCTTTCAGTGCTCTGTCAAACTCTTCACGCAGTATCATATCTCCCATTTCGTCTTCATCTACATCCTCTTCTATTTCCATAATATTGTCCTCAAGTACATCGCCCTTGTATAAACCTTCTATATACTCCTTCCACCTTTCTGCCTTCCCTTCTTTGCTTAGAACTGGGCTGCCATCTGAGCTCTTGATATTCATACACGTGGTTCTCTTCTCTCCAAAGGTCTCTTTAATTTTCCTGTAGGCAGTATCTATCTTACCCCTAGTGAGATAAGCTTCTACATCCTTACATTTGTCCTCTAGCCATCCCTGTTTAGCCATTTTGCACTTCCTGTCGATCTCATTTTTGAGACGTTTGTATTCCTTTTTGCCTGCTTCATTTACTGCATTTTTATATTTTCTCCTTTCATCAATTAAATTCAATATTTCTTCTGTTACGCAAGGATTTCTAGCAGCCCTCGTCTTTTTACCTACTTTATCCTCTGCTGCCTTCACTACTACATCCCTCAGAGCTACCCATTCTTCTTCTACTGTATTTCTTTCCCCTATTCCTGTCAATTGTTCCCTTATGCTCTCTCTGAAACTCTGTACAACCTCTGGTTCTGTCAGTTTATCCAGGTCCCATCTCCTTAATTTCTCACATTTTTGCAGTTTCTTCAGTTTTAATCTACAGGTCATAACCAATAGATTGTGGTCAGAGTCCACATCTGCTCCTGGAAATGTCTTACAACTTAAAACCTGGTTCCTAAATCTCTGTCTTACCATTATATAATCTATTTGATACCTTTTAGTATCTCCAGGGTTCTTCCACGTATACAACCTTCTTTCATGATTTTTAAACCAAGTGTTAGCTATGATTAAGTTGTGCTCTGTGCAAAATTCTACTAGGCGGCTTCCTCTTTCATTTCTTAGCCCCAATCCATATTCACCTACTATGTTTCCTTCTCTCCCTTTTCCTACACTCGAATTCCAGTCACCCATTACTATTAAATTTTCGTCTCCCTTCACTATCTGAATAATTTCTTTTATTTCATCGTACATTTCTTCAATTTCTTCATCATCTGCAGAGCTAGTTGGCATATAAACTTGTACTACTGTAGTAGGTGTGGGCTTCGTATCTATCTTGGCCACAATAATGCGTTCACTATGCTGTTTGTAGTAGCTTACCCGCATTCCTGTTTTCCTATTCATTATTAAACCTACTCCTGCATTACCCCTATTTGATTTTGTGTTTATAACCCTGTAGTCACCTGACCAGAAGTCTTGTTCCTCCTGCCACCGAACTTCACTAATTCCCACTATATCTAACTTTAACCTATCCATTTCCCTTTTTAAATTTTCTAACCTACCTGCCCGATTAAGGGATCTGACATTCCACGCTCCGATCCGTAGAACGCCAGTTTTCTTTCTCCTGATAACGACATCCTCCTGAGTAGTCCCCGCCCGGAGATCCGAATGGGGGACTATTTTACCTCCGGAATATTTTACCCAAGAGGATGCCATCATCATTTAATCATACAGTAAAGCTGCATGTCCTCGGGAAAAATTACGGCTGTAGTTTCCCCTTGCTTTCAGCCGTTCGCAGTACCAGCACAGCAAGGCCGTTTTGGTTAATGTTGCAAGGCCAGATCAGTCAATCATCCAGACTGTTGCCCCTGCAACTACTGAAAAGGCTGCTGCCCCTCTTCAGGAACCACACGTTTGTCTGGCCTCTCAACAGATACCCCTCCGTTGTGGTTGCACCTACGGTACGGCCATCTGTATCGCTGAGGCACGCAAGCCTCCCCACCAACGGCAAGGTCCATGGTTCATGGGGGGGGGGGTTCACATATTATGTCACTGTAAAGTGGCCTTCATGCATTTTTTCAGTAGTTCTATGAAATATTAAAAAATTTACATCACATTTTATTAATTAAAACATAACGGAATTAAAGGCTGCTGCCAATAAGCATTGATTTATATCAATGGGGAAAGTCGAAAATTTGAACCAAACCGGAATTCGAGTCGGGTCTCCTGTTCAGTTGGAAGATGTTCTGACCACTATGCCATCTGAGCGCAGTGGACAGCACAACCACATGTATTACTCTATCACACCTCCCGTCAGACCCAAATTCTCAACTTTATACCACATACTACTGAAGTAGTGCCCCTGCTCATTAACTTCTCATTAACATATGTTTTGTGTCTGAACTGCCCAGTGACTCGCCGAGATATTTTGGTTATACACTGAAGTGCCAAAGAATCTGGTATAGGCATGCATATTCAAATACACAAAAATGTAAACAGGCAGAATACGGCGCTACAGTCGACAACGCCTATATAAGACAACATGTGTCTGGTGCAGTTGTTATATCGGTTACTGGTGCTACGGTGACAGGTTATCCAGATTTATCTGAATTTGAATGTGGTGTTATAGTCGGCGAACAAGCGATGGGCCACAGCATCTCTGAGGTAGCTATGAAGTGGGGATTTTCCTGTACGACCATTTCACGAGTGTACCGTGAATATAATGAATTTGGTAAAAGAGTAAATCTCTGAAAACACTGCGGCCGGGAAAAGATCCTGCAAGAACAGGACCAACACGACTGAAGAGAATCGTTCAACGTGACAGAAGTGCAGCCTTTCCGCAAATTGCTGCAGGTTTCAAAGCTAGGCCATTAACAAGTGTCAGCGTGTGAACCATTCAACGAAAGATCGATACGGGACTTTGGAGCTGAAGGCCCATTCGTGTACCCCTAATGACAGTGCTACACAAAGCTTTATGCTTCACCTGGACTCGTCAACACCGACACTGGACTTTTGATGAGTGGAAACATGTTGCATGGTCGGACGAGTCTCGTTTCAAACTGTATCGGTTAGGTGGACATGTACAGGTATGGAGACAACCTCTTGAATCCGTGGACACTGCTTGCCAGCAGGGGACTGTTCAAGCTGGTGGAGGCTAATGGTGTGGAGCGTGAGCAGTTGGAGTGATATGGGCTCCTTGATATTTCTAAATACGGCTCTAGCAGATGACACATACATAAGCATCTTGTCTGGTCAACTGCTTCATATCCACTGTGGATTCTGACGGACTAGGGCAATTCCAGCAGGACAATGCGAGACCCTACACGTCCAGAGTTGCTACAGTGTGGCTCCAGGAAGACTCTTCTAAGTTTAAATTTAAACACTTCCGCCGTCCACCAAACTCCCCAGACATGGTCATTACTGAGCATATCTGGAATGCTTTGCAACGTGCGGTTCAGAAGAGATCTGCACCCCTCGTACTCTTAAGGATTTATGGACAACCCTGATGGATTCGTGGTGTCAATTTCCTCCAGCACTACTTCAGATATTAGTCGAGTCCGTGCCTCGTCGTGTTGGGGCACTTCTTCTTGCTCGTGGGGACCCTACACGATATTAGGCTGGTGTATCAGCTTCGTTGGCTCTTTAGTGTTACAGCTGATGATAGTAGCTGCTGTTTGACAGGGTATGTGTCAGTAGCTGCTTGGATGTAAGTGTAATTTAAGTGTTGCTCATTTGTGTAATTATATAAGTTCACTGGACAAAACATTTGTTACCTCTTGAGAAGACCAGTCTGGTCTGTTTGATGTGGTATGGATATTGTGGAGCTGAAATGTGGTCATGCGTCCATCAGTCACTGATGTAAGTCATGGCAACCTAGTGATGTGTAGTTGCCACACTTCTGTATGGAATCAACACATTAAGGTGGTCGACGTGAAAATATCGCGCCTGGATGTGACCGTGATCTCACCTTGGATGAAGCTGCCCAGTTCAACATGGACTGTCCGACGTGTCACTCCTTGTCAATGACAGCTGGTTTCAATCTGCCAGGAACTACTGCTGTCAGCAAAAGCTGGTCCATCTAGATACCTTAAAGAGTAAACACTGTGAAGGGAACTGCTTGCTGTGTGGTTTCGGATACCTCGAAAAGGCCATTGCTAAAAGCAGCTCACAAGGCTGCAGGTACTCAGTCGGCCAAGCTGCACAGAACAGCTGCCTCCGTCCATCACAGCACAGCACGACTCTCGGGCTCACCTAATAACAGCAGCCATATCACGATACAAGTATTTGTATATTTATCCTGATCCAAAATAACAGACAGCATGTAACTCTTAATGTGAGTATGATAAATAAAAAATAGAACATTATGTGATATTTTAAAAGAAATATATTCAAGTGTCAAAAACTGTTCAGTGACTGAGATGTAATATATTTACGAAATCTTTTGTCTTATTTTCCAGTATCTTCTGAAAAATGGCTCATACCCATTGGGTCTCTGATGATACAGTTCTTCTCCAGTTCGTCTTTATTACTTACGAACTTACAGGGCATGGAAATACATCCTACACGTTTACGCCAAACATCCATCGCCGTCGAATATTTAATTGTCTCTTGCGTCATGTGTGCAAATCCGTACCTTTCATACCTGGTATGTATGTAAGTATTTATTTATAGATAACGAGATGAAAAATTGTGATTGTGCAGTCATATTCTACTACACCAAGGCTGCACTGTGCTTGCCAAAAAATATTTTTTTAGAAACAGCAGCAGTTTAGTACCATTTGATTTGTTATAAGCGTATTAACGTAGAACTATCCAGTATTTTCCGCAGACGTACGTGAAACTCAAGGCAAAGAAAATATCAAACTAATTCGTTCCAGCAGCGAAACGCAGATGATATGGGGATCAGGTTCCTTAGCTTTTCACTTCAAGAAACCTTTCACTCGTGACTAAACTAATAACATGATTTACTTTACGAATAATCACGAGTGACTCATAAAATAATGACCAAGAAATTTTTCATAAATACGGTAGCAAATTAGTTAATGTCCTTGATACAAACGTAAGTTTTCTTATAGATTCACATTGACCAACCAGTGATATCATCTTTTTGAGGTACTAGTGCCCAAGAAGTTACATGAAACTGGTTTTCAGTTTTCAACTTCTCAACATTCCAAAGTTTACAAATCAGTCAAAGAAAATGTGTAGCACTGCATAGAATATGCTTGTTCACTGTGTTAAAAAAAAGAAGTTCATTGTTTGTGAAATCTTATGGGACTTAACTGCTAAGATCGTCAGTCCCTAAGCTTACACGCTACTTAACTTCAATTATCCTAAGGACAAACACACATACCCATGCCCGAGGGAGGACTCGAACCTCCGCCGGGACCAGCCGCACAGTCCATGACTGCAGCACTAGACCGTTCGGCTGACTGAGTTCCGTCCACAGGAATTAGCTTCTTATGCATGTCAGATCATTTGGGAGATATGCCAAAATTTATTTAAGTGTGTTATTTGTAAGAAGATGACATATTCAATGACTGTCGATTCAATGATCACTTTAGATCTACAGTCATTTTTGTGATTGAAGAATTGGTTAAATATGCATTAATATCACCAAAATCGATCAACAGCAGCAGAATTGAATATGCGGTGATTTGATCGTGGATTCTTTTCGCACCGTCCCGGCTTCAATAATAGTGTCGAAGCTTTACCAAAACAGAATTTTTGCCTGCGAAAAACACATGCGAAATAATTATATTTCCAAAGAAACAATAGAATCATTGACTTCTCCAAACGTTGCAATAAATTTTGCGTGAGATTAACATGTAAATGATTTAAGTACTTTTAGTGAATTTCTGTACTGTTACAACAACTTCTATATGTCTTTATTTGTTGGATCGACTGTTATTCATCACACTATCGGAAGAATGCGTACAGTTCGTATCACACATCTTATCTCGGGATGGTATTCTGCCTTAAGGAATAGCAGAAATATCCTACTGATGAAGCATTTAATAGTAATTTCCGTATGACGTATCGAACATAAAGTGGACGTATTCCCACCGTTTAACCCTCTCATGTGTAGAAATCTTAGAATTCTACGCCTCTCTTTCTTCTAAAAAAACTCATCCTCTAATTGGCTATGTCTTTACCTCAACAGCTTAAGAAATGTCAGAGTTTTAGCTGATGCTTCCAGGAGTGAACTATTACTTAGGTAATGTCTCTCTCTGTGCGAATTGTTTCATTGATTATGTGGCGCGAAAAATGTCCCGTCGCCTCTTGTGTTATTGGTTTATACTGCGTCCGTAAGAATTTCGCTTATGGTACCTGTCATGCGAGAAATTATACTGGTTTCGATGTGATTTATTATTGCTTCTTCTCACTTACATACGTAAATGCAACGTAGCTGCCCTGTTACCTCTATTTTACCGCAGTTCTCCAGTAGGCGGCTCTTACCAACAAACACTTTCAAACATGACGGCAGAAAATGAGCTTCTCATACTTCATTTAGTCTGGCAAATGAACAGCATTTGTACCCCATTCTAAGATCACCAGTGATGTAAGGGTTATTATGCATTATGTTTGTTCACTGGAGCTATTAGGTTATTCGCGAGACCCTAGCTCCATTGATTTCTGGGTTTCCCAACATGTGTCTCGACGTATGGTTTCACTTGTGATGTTGGATGCCTCAACGCCTAGAGGCGTCTGTGAATTCGCTTACCAAGGCTCACCATTAACAAACATTAAATACGATCAATAACAAACAATCGAAAATATGCCAGTAACAGTGCATAACACTGCAACTCTTGACAACTTCGCTCCTCACTGCGATGGCAATTTAGCGAACAAAAATACTAATTGTTCTTTTTCTAAGCAAAGTGAAAATGGTACTTCACAGGTACAATCAAACTCCTCGTTACAAACAGTGGTTTCTGAGTCGAAAACAGTACAGCCTCCACTAAACTTGCTTACTGTTCTGTTCTTTGTACAACAGAGCAAAGAATTTAACCACCACTTATATGTGCTGCTCTATTTTTTAAACTACTTTCTACACACGATATATGCCCTCACTATAAGCTTAAGGATGTGGAACCAAGGAAGAAAGATCAGAGTTATGGTTCCATCAATGACAATGTAAGAAGTGACGCAACATAGGTTCACGTTGAGGAATGATGGGAAAGGTTGTGCCCTTTTGTGCGGAACCATTCCGGCATGTGCCTAAGCAATTTAGGGAAGCAACAGAATTCCTGAATTTGGATAGCCGGAGTTTGCTCAAAACTATCCTCTTCCCAAATGAAAGTGCAATGTCTTACCCACAGCACCACGTCGTCCGATTTTAGGCGCGTGTTTGCTAGCGTTGAGTTCAGTGTTAATGAAGTAACCCTAACTGTTGTGTGATGCAGCCTTTACACAGGAGTTGGGACATTCTTTTTATTTTTCTTTTTTCTTTTTTTTTTTGTGCTTCTCTTTCCTGCAATAATTCATGGGTTTACTGCAATTGGAAGATATAAATCTTGGAATTATTTAGACACCAATACTTGAAAACATTTTTTTCATGCATCTGTTTATTTGTTTACTGTATCCTTTATGGAACAGAAATTCATACACATACAGACCATCACTCACACATTTTGTTAAAGTGAAATCAAAACATAGTGCAAAGATTTTATGACAGTACTGCTTTCCAAAAGTTTGTGCACATTCATAGAAGTCCCACCGTAGTGAATTATATGATTTACATAATATTTTCGTTTAGGAGAGAGTGTTGTACCTTAGTATGCATCTCAAATGTTTACCTGTACCCACCTGTGTAAAAGAAGTTAAATACATTTTATTATCCCATATTTAAACAATGATAACTGCTTTTATGTGCTTCAGTCTTTTTCAAGACGTACAAAAATTACTTGAGGAAAATTAATGTCTTTCCAAATGTGAATAAATGTTCCAAGTTACAACATGATCATGTACCTACAAACAAACATCATATTGAAATTTAATCGTTGCAATCGAGAAAAATCTTATCATGATTGTATTTAATCATGTCTCTCTGTTACATTATTATTCTACTACACAACAATAATCAATAAGTGAAATCAAATTAAGCAGAAGTATTATAAAAAACCATTTACAGATTAAATATTTTGAAATAGAAGTTGTTGGAACCAAAAACCAATTTCTATTTTCAAATGATGAAGACATAAAGAAACTCAATTCATTTTGCAACTATGACATGTTACATGGTATGGACCCTCTTCTATTAGAATATACAAGGTGTTGCACAACTGACAGTGTCTGGCTTAGTCGTCCACATGTTGTACAACTAATTCTAAAGATATGTAGCACTTTACTCATAAAATTTTGTACCTGAAGAATTAACAATATATTTGAATAGACTTAACAATATATTCCATATAGCTTTAGACTGCAAAATATTCACAAGCGCTGCACAAAACACAATGTCATCTATTACACATAAAACCTGTGGAAAATGACTGAAACTGCATGTGGCAGTCTCTAATGTACATTTCATCATGTGATTCTAAAATCATTCACTAGACTGAAGTACCACAAAAAGTCATCTGTTACTGGGTACACTATCCTCCAGGTACAAACCTCCCATTATAATTTCTGTCAGTAACACCAATGATTACTTAAATTATAGTTCTGGAAATATTGAGGGTGATACATGGAGGAAAAAGCATATATATGGGTTTAATAGAGACCTTATATACAGAAGAAACATGTGAAGAAATTAATCCATTCACTCTCTAGCTTATCAACAAGAATTCTCTCTCTTCTCTTTTTGTACTGTCCAAAAATTTGTAATTCTTCTACTTCATGATTTCTGGAAGTGTTTACAGTCTACTTCTATATGAAAGTGTGCCCATGTTTTTATGTATGTTCTGACAGCTAATTTTACGAATTGGTTATATTTGTAATAGTAGATGCATTCAGTGTATCTAGTGCGAAAACAGTTTTAAACGGGTAACTATTGGACATACGTTTGTAAATAGAAAGCAATGAACAGATGGAACTTTATATGGGATTCACATTATGTTGTTCCGTATTATCTGTAATACACACAGTAAGAAGGTGAACAGTCTGAAATGAAGGTAATATCAAAACAACAAACAAGGGTAACAATGCTGAAAGCACTTACACATTTGACAGTACACTACTGAAGCTTTAAATGTCAAAATTTAGGTCAGGCTTTACCCTGACTGTTTTTGATAGCAAAGGAAACAATTAGTTTATTGTTACCAGTCACTGTTTAATCTATTTTCATAAGGTGTTTGAGAAGTTTTAACCCCCCCTCATCAGATGAGTTTATTTGTATTAATATGACATATGTATGTTGTCTCAAGACTTTGGGGTAAGGTGTGGCACTGTCTCGTAGAGAAAACCATACACTATCTCAGAAGTTTGAAGTTTACTCAGTGGGGGTGGGGGGTGAGGGTTGGTCTGTGACAAAAAAAATGAACATAAACATAATAGTCACAAGCTCATTTTTCTGTCATAATACATCACATATAAACAGTTAAACTTTTAAATAAAGATTGTGTATAGAAAGTGATAGGTGCAAAAACTGTATAGCAAAATCAAACACTGTCTCAAAGTACAAGGAACATATAGCAAAACAAAACTACTCTTTTGGGGTGATTCTTAAAGTATTGTGGAGATAAATAATTAGATATGTTACAGAAAATATTTCAAGTGGTACACAAATCCTTTTCAGTCATGTTTATATAGCTCAAACTTCTACTAATTTATTGAATCAGGTGATGGGTTGAAAACATTTAATTTATGGAATCAGATGATGGGTTGAAAATAGTGAGTGCTATATAATTATTTTTTCCAAGAATGGCAAAATTAAACATAAATAAGTTATGATTGGGATTCAGATATATTGAAGTACTGAAGATATCAGATGTAAAATACAGGGAGTGGAAAGTTATTCACAACTTGTACAGAAACCAGAAGGAAGTTGCAGCAGTTGAGCAATGTGAAACAGAAGCAGTGGTTGAGAATGGAGTGAGGCAAGATTGCAGCCTACTGCTGATGTTTTATTACTTGTGCAACAAAATAAACGATAACAGACAAAGACAAAGTAGAGAGAATGTAAAACGTAAAAGTGGCAGTGTCAAGAAAAATGTTTGTGAAGAAAAGAAACTTGTTAACATGGAATCGAGATTTCAGTGTTTGATGTTTTCTTAAAGTATTTACATGGAGTGTTGCCATGTATGGAAGTGAAATGTGGATGATAAATAGTTTAGACAAGAAGAGAATAGAATCTTTTGAAATCTAGTGCTACAAAAGTAGTAGGATTAGGTAAGTTGGTGTGTAACTATTGAGAAGGTACTGAATAGAACTCCGGAGAAAAGAAAATAGTGGCATGATATGACTAGAAGAAGAGATCAGTTGACACGACACATTCTGAGACATTATGGGTAACCAGTTTAGTAGCGGAGGAAAGTGTGGGTGATAAAAATTGTGGAGGGAGACTAAAACGAATACAGTAACCAGAGTCAGAAGGATGTAAGTTGCAGTAGTTATTCAGAGATGAGGAGGCTTGCACAGGATAGAGCAACATAGGGATGGACACCCACGTCGCCAGCTGACTGCCAAAACCATCCCCCAGTCCATGTTATAAGATAGAGCCCTCCTGAAGAACAGTATAGATCTTACGACAACACTAAAAGGGCCACACCAGCTGCAAGTTTTAGCGTGAGACTTTTTTGCGTCTCTGTTACGTTGGAAACGTTAAAAACATTGCCCCACCACGAAAAATACAAAGTTTCTCATTGGATAGACAGAATTTTTGTAGGCGAAGCTTAAGGTTAACATTGAGACCCTGACTGGTCAGTTGAAAACACAGCCAGATGGTTTAAAAAAAACTAACCTCGGTAAATTGTGGTAAGGAGAAGTTAGGAGAGAGTTGCTTCTGAGACGGCGAGGTGTGGATCTGCGCCGCCCGCCGCCCCCTGACACTGCCTAAACACCAACAAGGTAATGAATACACGCAATGCCGCATTTGTGAGCGCATAAGGCTTCACTCAGAACTGCAAAAGTCTCATCTGTTATATCCCCATTTTGTGTAATACTAGTGTCGATCGTCAATTAAAGCTCATGGTTTTCACATTTGCTACGTGAAGTTAAAATCTGGAACGCGATGATGCTTCTGTTATATAATTATTCAAAAGCCACATCAGCAACTGTAATTTATGACAAGTTAGATAAGTAATTAAAGGTAATTGAGGGTCACTGTAGACCATTTTGATAGCTTTCTCTTTTATGAAACTTAACTTAAATCTAAATCTTAGATGTGATATGGGATAGGTCATCCTTTTATCCATTGTAGAACTTGGAAACCCATTCACGGAATATTCATTCACATTTTTGTTGAATGCAGTTGGTTTTTATCATCTTGTATTAAAATTTTCCTTTTATCAATAGTGCAATTTATAATCAATGTTTTGTGAGTAGAATAAAATTTCCAATGGTAAACTTAACTGCTTTTTTGACGTTATTTTACCAGCTAACTAAAAATAGGAAAGCCTTGAACTCCTTCCACTAAATTTAGTTAGGATTAAGATTCTTTTACAGGGAGTGCAGTGGAGCTGACACTGAAATCATTAAGTATTTGGCTATATCATCGCTAGTCTCACTGAACTCTACATGTCATTTGTGGTCTGGCGTCTCCTTACCAGCAACAGGTCCCAAGTTCAAACTAGTCAATTCCCTAAAAAATACGCTCAGAGCGTCGTTGTGCGAAAGTGGTAGGGAGACACGACTTAGAACAGACAGACACCACGCAGAATGTTAGAACCTGATTACATAAATGAGTACTAGTTCCAGCTGTATAAACTTTACCAAAAACGATTCATACACCACTTGAAATATTTAATCTAACATATCTAATGATCTACTCCATCAAAAGTTTCAACAATGCCTTAAGACATTCTCTGAAATAATGGTTTTGTTTTGATATATGCTGTTTGACTTTGTAATAGTGTTTCTACTTTGTTTCTACTTCTCTGCACCTATCTGTTTTGTACATCAAATCTGTTTGCGAAGTGTAACAATTAATATGTGATGTATAATGACAGAGAAAGGAGTCTGTGATGACTGGAGATATTTTATTTTATTTTGGTTGTTTATTTGCACATTTACTATTACATTCCATTTTTTTGTCTAAGACGGTTTCCCCACCCTCCAATCCAATTGAGCGAAGTTCTGAGATAGTGTATTGTTTTCTCTACTAGACAGTGCCACAGGTTACCCAAAGTCATAACACAACACAAACATATCTTATTAATTTAGATAAATCCATATGATGATGGAGGCTTAAATCTTTGGAACATATTTTGGAAATAAATTAAATACTGACTGATAACAGCAAACTTCTTATTTCTGTCAAGAGATAAACCTATTATAGGGAAGTCGGAAAAAATAATGCAAAGGAGTATTTGTCAGCTCATAGTGGCAACAAGGTAGGCAATAGAAACTGTGATACTGAATAGAAACGAGTAATCTGCTACATATCACAAACTAAACAAACTCCCAGAGAATGAACCAAAGAAACATGAAATTAAATATAGACAATTAGAAAACAGTTCAAAAACAATAAGTTGTATAAAAAAAAGAACTAAGAAATAATCAGGATATAAAACAGAAAGGCCGAATAATAATCATTATGAAAAAACATACTGAAACAAAAAGCTCTTAAAGTTTTCATGGAAAACAACACAGTGCAGCTGAACAAAATCCAAGAAAACAATTCTACAACAAAATCAAAGGAAGTTAAAGAAGACACATTTTGTGTTGGTCGAATGTGAAAAGAAATACATCACGCAGATGAACCCTAAAGCACACAAGGAAGGATGTCCAATTAGACCAGTAATAAATGTATTGAATAAGCCTGCATACAAACTCTTTTACAAGGATATTCATTTTCTGAACATGTGTTTGACATATGAAATAACACATACTGTATAAACTGTACCACACTTGTCACTGAAATAAGAAAATTAAATGTTCCAAATGGTGTCCACTGTATATAAACAAGATGTCACAAATTGGTACTCCAATCACTATAAAAGAAGTCATTGCAGTTATAAAGAACAATTTACTGAAATTAAGAAATTGTTCACAAAGTAACACCGTTGAGTTTATAGAGTCAATAGTACCAATCTTTAACTACAATTATTTTGCATTCAATGGTATTATTTATCACCAACCTGCTGGTAGGAATTGGCTATTGTTTTGTAAGTATCGTCAAATGGACCAGACTGAGTCATTATATGCAGCAAAAAGAAAGACCTGTGCTACTAAGACAAAATGTATTCCTTCTAGGACCAACTTTATTGATTATAAATACAAAGTCGAACATGATTGTTGTAATTTGAACCAGGTGCTGGTGTGTAGCATATAGGAAAGGGATTAGGAAAATTATTAATCATTTGTGCACATACTCATGTTTAAATGAACGATCTTTATGAAAATAAGTAAAATGTCGAAAGGCTTGATACAATAAGATATGATTCCTCAGGGTGGGGGTGGGGGGCTGTAACATAAAATGTAAACATTTATTTAAAAACTCATTACAGCCATGTTTATTAATGTAAAAATCTAAAATTTTGCATGTGTAAAGCAAAATAGTTACGTTTTAACGGAAAAATATAATAAAATATTCAGGATTTACATTTTGCTAGAAAATTGAATTTTTAATTCTTTTTATTGTGTTTTTTTTTTTTATAAAAAGCCGTAACTCAAATTCTAATCAAGCAACAGTTATTAATGCATGGTCAAACTGTAGCCTCATAGAGTTTTTAATTTTGCACATCCAATATTAACGTTATTTCTACATACAACCACTTAAAAATCAGAATCTAACTGCAGGATCTCTTTTTTTTTAGTTCTAGGAAGACAGCAACACGTTGCAAACAGTTCCTGAAAATTTCATTGCATTAGCGCATATACTTTTTGAGAAAACCATTCTAATAACGTAAAAAATGTAAAACAGAGAAAATAAGATTAAAAAATTTTCTTCTCATACATTCATATGTATTATGCTTACCTCAATTTTAAAATGCTTCATACTGATACTCCTCATCCTCCAGGTTTCTCTTCTCGCCTTTTCGAATCTGCCTGGCCTGTATTTGCAAGCGAGACACTAATCTATTAGCTTCCTTGACCCTGCTCTCGTCGATGGTGTAAAATGCTTTTGTTGTAAACACACCAGGATCCACACCAACTCCCTTTAGCGTTTCAGTTGTGCCATTATTTCCTTTATCATAATATAAATTGTAGACACCTGTTTTGAATACTTCTATTACACATAATGTCCTTTTTGAGCATCTAATCAAAACTTAATTATTGAGACTTTCATTTGCACTTTGTCTTTCCAAGAAGACAATTCCTCAATAAATCAGGGTTTGCAAGAAATCTGATCATGAGCTTAATTGCTTTCATAAAAGGTTCTGGTAATGAGTGTTTATATGAATAGGTGTTATTTCTGTTGGCATTAGTGTTTGGTCAGTGGAGAGTTTGTGGAAAAAAATTGCCTCTAAGTTATGTTTCTCCTGATAGTTCTCCCATAAAATAAATGAAGAGAATCAATTTCTTTCAGAGCAAGCCTTTTCCTCCTTGTGATTTTCCATCTAAAGTATTTCACCTTTCTTCTCTTTCAGCAAGCGACGAAGCCTACCACCAAGCCTCTTTTTGATGTGGTCAACATATTCCAACTTTTCTATTGCTCTATTGTATAGATTTTTATCTGTTACAGCTTTGAACGAAGAGGAGTCGAGATCACCAAGGTATTTATTATATTTAACACTATACTGGTCCTCAGATCTGGAGGACATCCTCAGAACTTCAGCAGCTTCCATGATCCCACTACAGCCACTATAATTTTTAGAGCATGCTGCTGCATGCTTTTCTTGCCATAGTTTCTCATTGTCTACATTGTTGGACATTTTCCTTGTTGCACACTGGTGGAAATATTTAGACAAAATTTCTACATCTAAAACTTTACCTGAGTCAATAGCAACAACAGTTGCTACTCCATACAGAGATGTGTGAGCCCTTTTCACCCAGGCCCCATCTATAGACACACAAAGGTCAGTAACATTTGTAGAGGATTCACTGTTATCAGTATCTACCCTCACGATCTATTTCTTTTTGGTTTATTTCCACCAATTCTTCCACTGCTTTCTTCACAGAAACTTCGGCAGTATCGCATACAGCATCAGACACTTCATTATTTATTTTTTCAGACCTTGCACAAGGTGGAGGCATGTACAGAAAACCGCAAAATAATTTAACTTCTTCCTTGCCCTGTGCAAGGCATCTCAGAGCATATCCTAACCTAAAATAGCTCACATAGGTACCAGATCAGCTGTTTTGGAGGATGAAAATGAAAATTAATAGCCACACGGATTACAAATTAATTTAAAAACACAAGCTATTCACACTCTTCTTTCTTCAACAACACTCATGCATTTCGTGTTTTTACAGCTAACACATGAACATGAACACTTTATAGCCTGGCAGAGAAGCTTTAAATCAATAAGTCTGAATCAAGTGGAATCCATATAACATTATTCACACACCTGTACAATTCTCCTGTTCCCAGTTTCAATGCTGAAGCTGAGAGCTTATGTTCTTCATTTCGAGGTACTCCCCCTTTTTTGTTGGTAAACCGATTTCCATGAAACCTGTTAGAGAAACACAATTTTTCCACCACCCATTATGCATGAATCTTGACTTCCAAGTAAAGGTTTGCGAATTAAACCTTCCACCTACTAATATGTGTTAGTATTGTCAAAACGTAAATAAGCAACATGCAAGAAAGTTTTCAGGCAAACATATAGGTATCAGCCAGAGATGTAGATGTCAGCCAAAGATATCGAACGAAAATAGCTTGCACACTGACAAAATTTCCTCTGAAGAAAGGAGTTTCCCAAATGTCGGAAAAGGTAGGCATTTCTAAAGCTGCTATCACGATAAAATTTACAGAGAACATCGATTAGACTGTGTAGATGAAGAAAATAATATTTTTGAAAAATCGATTTTTTGGACCAAAATCCTTAAACAACAATGCTTTTATCACATTTTTTCTGTTGGAAGCGGTAGGCTGTCTCCGTGGTGCCCCATGGAACGCAGGCCCATGAGCTCACTTATGGGCAATCGTAGCCAGTACAAGGGTCCACCAGATAGTCCTATTATAGGAGATATAGGCAAGTACGAACGATTTGGTTATCCCTGCCCTTAGGTGGGAGGTCACTGCTGGATAGTCTTGTATGGCGCAGGCTGCCTGACTTACTTGCCACGCATATCTGTTCGTTCACCCCTGCCCGCCGCTGTCCCTGGATGCGTGCAGGTGGGCAGTTAGCGCATTTCGGGTCAAAAGCAGTTGTTGAGGAAATTTTTTAAGTCCAGTATCTAGAATAGTGAGAGCACTGTGATTGCTCGTAGTGGCATTCAAGTTTACATCCAACCAATTGCTCACTCCATGGACGGTCTGTTCCAGACTCAGCTTGCCCTTTTCTCACACGAGATCCTGTGAACCATGGATGAAGGCCAATAGGTGGCCTTCAGATTCCTAGATACCTGCAAAGCATCCGGCACTGTGCCACCTTACCGTATGTTAGTGATGAAACAAGTTAGATTTCCAGGTATGTGAGTGGCTCGAAGACTTCTCAAGTAATAGAATTCAGTACGTTGTCCTCGACGGGGAGTGTTTGCCAGAGGCAAGGGTATCTTCAGGTGTGTCCCAGGGTAATGTTATTTTCTATATACATGCATGATCTGCCCGACAGGGTAATTAGCTGTCTGCAGCTGCTCGCTGATAATGCTGTGCTGTAGGGGAAGTGTCGTCTCTGAGTGAATGTAGGACGATACAAGATGACTCAGACAAATTTTCTAGTTGATATTGTGTATAACAGCTGCTGACAAGTGTAAAAAAAAAGTAAGTTAATGCAGACAAGTAGGAAATGCAAACCCATAATGTTCAAGAACAGCATTAATAGTGTGCTGTTTAACACAGTAACGTCGACTGAATATCTAAGCGTAACGTATCAAAGTAATATGAAGCAGAATGAGGATGTAAGTAGGCGAATGGCTAATGTCGGTATATTGGGAGAATTTTAGGAAAGTATAGTTTATCTGCAAAGGAGTTGGCATATAGGACACTAGTGTGGCCCATTGTTGAGTACTGTTCAAGCACCAGGTAGGATTAAAGGAAGAAATTGAAGTAATTTAGATGCGAGCTGCTAGACTTGTTACCGGCAGGTTCGAACAACACGCGAATGTTATTGAATGCTCCAGGAACTCAAATGGGAATCACTGAAGGGACCACGACTTCCTTTTCGAGGAGCACTGTAGAGAAAATTTAGAGTACCGGCGTTTGAGGTTGACTACAGAACAAACGTATTGCCGCGAAAGTACATTTCGCGCAAGGATTATAAAATTAAGATTAGAGAGCTTAGGACTCATGTGGATGCATACAAACAATCGTTTTCCCCTCACCCTATTTGCGGGTGGAACATGAAGGAAAATGACCAGTAGTGGTTCAGGGTACCCTCCGCAGTGCAACTTACAGTGGCTTGAGGAATAAGTACGTCGGTGTAGAAGTAGAAGGCTGTAAACGTCAATATTGGCAGTGAACGGAATCTTATAACTTATTGGCGGCTCAGCTGTTTCCATCCGCCTCTATTCTGTCGACAGACTGCTACATTTTTCTATTGGATATCTGACCAATTTCAAGTTTCTCGCATTACTTTTCATGCCGAAGCTGTATTTACTGACAGCTGCGACGTGTTAAGCCATCATTATTGATAACGTCCAAATCAAAATGAGGTTTTTGCTATCCAACAAGTTTTCATAATGCTTTCTAACTCCTTTTCCATTCCATCTGACAATGCAATTTTTATCCAAATTAAGTAATTACTTCACAGCAGAAACTTTTGTCATGCATATTGATAAATCTAATAGCAATCGACAATTCTCATGGCGGCTGCAGTGTAACACGTGTTAAGTTCGGCTCGCGAAATTTAGTCGAATTCGAAGGTGTTCTCGCAGGTGGTGTTGTCTAGTACAAGTGGAAATCGTGTAAACAACAGTGTTCTGTGCAGTAGTGCTATTTTTTTCTGTGCTCCGCCAATATCTGCGAGAAAATGGTAAACAGAAGAATCAACAGCAGCGCGTCCAGCAGCGGGGAAGCAGCAGGTGCGGCGGGCCTGCTCCTGGCGGAAGGTGCAGCCGCGGCTCCCGGTATAGCGGAGCTGGTCCGCTCTGAGGTAAACGCTGCGCTTCGCGATAAAAACAATCTCGATCTGATAGCAGGCACCATATCAGATACTGTAACGGCAGCAGTATTGGCCAAAATGCGTGAAACTGTTGAGGCCAATACTGCCGAAATTACAGCACTAAAAAAGTCTATGTCTGAATACGAGAAAAAGGCACGAGAGTTGGAAGTGAAACTATCTGCCGCCACAGACGAGCTAGAACAGTACCAAAGGCGAAATAGTCTACGACTGTTTGGAGTAGCAGAAAATAAAGAAGAAGACACGGACAACCTGCTTATACAGGTTGCGCGTGAAAAATTAGGCGTCGAAGTGACCAAGGCAGACATTGACAGGAGCCACCGGGTGGGACGAAAACTACCAGGTGCTACCAAACCTCGTCCAATAATAATTAAATTTGTGTCGTACCGAAAAAGGGCTGAGATCTTTACCCAGAAGAAGAAGTTAGCAAGGACAGGGATTACAATAAGGGAAGATCTGACACACGAGCGGCTAAAGATTTTAAACAGTGCCATATCCCATTTCGGTTTTCAGAATGTGTGGACTCAGGATGGCAGAGTTATCATTAAGACTGCAGCTGGAAAGAAGACAGTCACAAACATGACAGAACTAAATAGTATTAAGTGAACCTATTCGAGCCAAAAGTCAAACTTAACACCATTTGCAAATTTTAACAGTCCCATACTCAGATATAGTCTTGTAATTGTATTAACTTTTTAATTATTTGTACCTTCAACTAATTGTTTTTGTAACTGTATTAACTTTTTAATTATTTGTACCTTCAACTAATTGTTTTTGTAACTGTATTAACTTTTTACTATTTTTTTGTGTCTTTAGCTGTAGCCATTGCTTAGTTTTAGTTACTGCTAATACTTTTCTCATTTTCTCAGTTTATTCTCTTCCATTCTGTAATAGTTCTATTGCAATTATTAGTCTCTCCTGTAGTTCATTAGTCAACCATCTCTTCGGTTTAAATTGTTCATAACAAAAATCACTATCAATATCACTTTAGCAAATTTAAATCTAATTGTAGCTTCCTACGATAATCACTACCAGTATCACTCTAGTAAATTTCAATTTAATTCTAGCTTCCTACGATACTCTATTTAATATTAAGCTTACTTCTCTCTGCTGGCAGCATCGGCCTCTTAAATCACTCCCCTTTCCCTTATTTCCACCCTAAGCTGTTTCAAATACTCTAATTACATTTTTCCTCTTACGACATAGGATACTCAGTGACACACAGCCGTCACCATTTTGGTCATATTCTCTCTGCACCGAATACCACTAATCCATTTTCTATACTCCCGCAACCTCAGGAAATCTCTTGCAGTCGCCTTTCTTTCGGCTCTCGCGGAGTCACAAACAGGGCGCGCAAAATCTCGGATACCCCTGTAATATGTCACTTGGCGGAAGCACCGGCCAGTGCTCCTCGCGGCAGGTAGTGCCTAACAAAGGGACAAACCAGTCTGCCACCCTACTCCAGGCTGTTCAGCGGAACGCGTCCGAGCTTTTAGCAGCTCACTGCAACATTCAGTCTTTACCTGCGCATTACGAAGAACTTAGTCTCCTTTTCCTTTATAATTTCCTTAATTATGTTTCATCATGTCTCTCTATTCTTCTTCTCCCTTCACCATGAGTCTCCCTCATACTCCCTGCTGCCAGCACTCCTATCTAAAATCTTTCTCTTCAATAATGTATTTTTCGAGGTGTACCTTTCTAATTGTTTATCTCACTTTTTGTATTAGATGTAGTTTAACATGCCTACTAAAACATATGACTGTAAAATAAGTAGAATGCCTGGTTAGATGTAAGAGAGGGCCTGATGGCCCTAATCTTGCCAGGTTAAATAAATAAATAAATAAATTCCAAGCTATTTTGTACTGTCTATAACAAGTATGTAAATTATTAATTACAACATGTGAACATGTATATCTCATCTAATATACTTTCATGACGCTCGTTTTCTGCTAATAGGGAAACACTGCTGGACAGCATTACCTATTTGGGATACTTGGCATCGTGATGATTTTTACATCAATTTTGATGTCATTTTTACCAGAATCATTGAATGAGAAGCTTCCAGAGACAATGAAAGACGCAGCACTCTACGGTTGTGACCAGAAGTTCTGGAGTCTTCCCAGGAGCAAGCCCAGCTTACCAGAGACTGTTACACTCTACAAACCTGATATTTGAGCACGTATACTGATGGATAATTTCAAAGTACAGTGCAAGAAAGTAGTTTACACTGTAGCACCAAACTTTCGACGTTAAACCACTTTGTCAGTTGCAAGCGTCGCTTAGTCACTTAATCAGTAACAGTTTTATTTCATGAGCCTGAAACATGGTGGACCACAATTTCAGTCTGTTCCAAACAAAACTTTGGTGGTTGTTGCTGAGGACTGAACTAAGAACTTTCACTTCAGTGGACAGTAACAGCTATCACTACGCCATGCGAGCAGTATTTGTTGTTTTTGTTACAGTTTGAAATTAGACGTTTGTTGATTAGTACTCTACAAAAGTGGGAACAGTAGATGCATGAAAAATAGCTGTTGCAAAAATCTTTACTACCTATTCTTAACAGCACATAACTTCCCAGCAGGATCCTCCGATTACTGAGATTACTTGAATTTCGTTAGTGCTGTCAGAGCCCTTGGCAAGAAAACTGGCAAATGTAACAGAATTTATTGTAGAAACAGTATAAAGTGAAGAAATAAAGTAAGGACGGAAAGGTGCCTAATAAAGAAGTATCCCTAGCAGTGGGATCGACTTTCTGAAACCATCTATCCAGTTTTGAAACCATCTATCCAGTTACTCAGGTTAAGACCCCCGATACCACACACTGCAGCCACTCACCCTGTTGGACCCTCATTTGCTAGTAACGAACGAAAAAAAATTCAGAATTTTGTGTGACAATCAATAATATTAAAACAGTGGCATCACTAAGTCTGGTTACATGGTATAATGGTTAGCAGATCTCCAAACAATAGCTTGTGGGATCGAATTTCCCCAGGTGCAGCAAATCTTTTTTATTTTTTAATGTTTATCGAAATGAATTTGATCATCATTTTTATTCAATTAATTGATTTAAATGTAATCTTTTATTTCCATTCCTTTGTCACATCATTTTAATCATATCAATTTCTTCATTTGCTCTCATTTTTCTTCGTATCATTCTTTTTCCACGTGAAATCTTTGTTCATGCATGTGTTAATTTAAATTTAATTTCTTTTGTTTTATCACCATGTTATTTTCATCCACATTATTGCGTTCATTATATCTACTTCTCATTTTGTTTGAATTTCGGTATACTTATAAAACCTTCTTTCATTAAAATCTTCATCTGCTTTTAGCGTGGCACCACTTGTTGATTACTTCTTGTAACTTGACCAATAAATCTTGTGTCAACGTGTGACACTCCAGATGGTTAATGTTAAGGTACCAAATGCCTTTTTTATGATGAAAATGTGTTCTCGGGAATTTAATTTCGCAGGTGTAGCATCAACGATCCGAGAACATCACAGGTTTTGTTTCAGTTTTAACTATTTGAGCTTGGATTGAAGATGACACGTATATGCTATTAAGTCGGCTATGTCCCATTAATACAAAAGTAAGTGTACTCGGCTATGTTGAGGCTCACAATTCGCCAAGTGTCTTCAAGATGATAACAGTCAGCCAGTGCTTTAAGTTCATTACATATGTTTGAAACAGGTTTCTGATCATCATTACTAATCGCGCAGTTAAAATCACCACCGATGACAAGTTTATTATTGTTTCTATGACGTAACTGGGAAAGTTCCTGACCAAAGAAACGGCTTCCATTGGTTTTGTTTTCACTACCAGATGGAGCATAAACGCTCACAAGAAATGCTTCGAGAATAGCACAAGCAATTCCACGTTCCTTGTTTCAATGTCATCAGTTCTAGTCAATGTACCAGTTCTATTCTCTGGTTAGATATTACAAATAAATGTGAAATCAACAATTTGACTAGCTGCTTTACTTCTGCCTTTTTTGTGCTAAAGGTATATGACATTTAATCTCCTTTAAGAAGTTCTTAAGAGAAATCGTCACAGTAACACTGAATATCATATTTATGTTAAAGTGAGAATGTTTCAGAGAGCGCCATTTATTGTTAAGCTATTCGGGCACCTCAGTGTCTATAGCGTCTGCCCATTCCACTAGCTTTACGCTTCTCTCAGCACTGGAGTTGCTTTTTTTTTATTCACCAGTCTTTTTTTTTTGAGTCATCAGTCTTTTGGTTGGTTTGATGCGGTTCGCCGCGAATTTCTCTCCTGTGCCAACCTTTTCGTCTCAGAGTAGCATTTGCAACCTACGTCCTCAGTTATTTCCTGGACATATGCCAGTCTCTCTCTACAATTTTGCCCTCTGAAGCTCCCTCTAGCACCATGGAAGTCACTCCCTGGTTTCTTAACAGATATTCTTGTCAGTGCTTTCCACATATTTCTTTCCTATCTGATTCTGCGCTGAACCGCCTCATTCCTTACATTATCAGTCCACCTGATTTTCAACATTCGTCTGTAGCAGGACATCTCAAATGCTTTGATTTTCTTCTGTTCCGGTTTTCCCAGTCCATGTTTCACTACCATACAATGCTATGCTCCAAACGTACATTATCACAAATTTCTTCATCAAATTAAAGCCTACGCGTTACGACAGTACATTTCTCTTGGCCAGGAATACCCTTTTTGTCATTGCTAGTCTACTTTTGATGTCCTCCTTTCTCCGTCTGTCTTTGGTTATTTTGCTACCTAGGTAGCGGAATTCCTTAAATTGATCTACTTCGTGACCATCAATCCTGATGTTAAATATCTCGATGTTCTCATCTCGGCTACTTCTCATTACTTTGGTTTTTCTTCGATTTACTCTAGATCCGTATTCTGTACTCATTAGACTGTTCATTCCATTCAGCAGATCCTGTAATTCTCCTTCAGTTTCACTCAGGATAGCGATGTCTTCAGCGAATCGTATCATTGATATTCTTTCACCTTGAATTTTAATTGCTTTTCTGAATCTTTGTTTTATTTCCATCTTGCTTCTTCGATGTACAGACTCAACAGTAGCGGTGAAAGGCTACATCCCTGTCTTACACCCTTTGTAATCCGAGTACTTCGTTGTTGGTCATCCAGTGCTATTATTCCCTCTTGGCTCTTATACATGTTGTACATTAAACTTCTCTACCTATAAGTTATCCCAATTTTTCTTAGACTTTCCAACATCTTGCACCATTTCATATTGTCGAACGCTTTTTCCAGGTCGACAAATCCCATGAAAGTCTCTTGATTTTCTTTAGTCTTGCTTCAATTATCAACCGCAACGTCAGTATTAACTCTCTGGTGCCTTTATCTTTCCTAAAGTCAAACTGATCGTCATCTAACACATCCTCAATTTTCTTTTCCACTCTGCTGCATATTACTGTTTTCAGCAATTGGATGCATGAGCTATTAAGCTGATTGTGCGATAATTCTCGCACTTGTCAGCTCTTGCAGTCTTTGGAATTGTGTGGATGATATTTTTCCAAAAGTCAGATGGTACGTTGCCAGATTCATACATTCTACACACCAACGTGAATAATCGTTTTGTTGCCACTTCCACCAATGATTCTAGAAATTCTGATGAAATATTATCAACCCTTATGCGTTATCTGATCTTACGTCCTCCAAATCTCTCTTAAATTCTGATTCTAATACTGCATCCGCCATCTCTAATAAATCTACACCTGTTTCTTCCTCTATCGCTTCAGACAAATCTTCCCCTCGCATAGAGATCTTCAGTGTACTTTTTCCATCTATCCTCTCTCTCCTCTGTATTTAACAGTGGAATTCCCGTTGCACTCGTATTGTTAGCACCCTTGCTTTTAATTTTACCAAAGGTTGTTTTGACTTTCCTGTATGCTGAGTCAGATTTTCCGACGATTATTTCTTTTTCGATTGCTCCTCATTCATCATGCAGCCATTTCCTCTTAGCCTCCCTGCACATCCTATGTATTTCATTCCTCAGCGACCTGTATTTCTGTATTCTTGAATTCCCCTGAACATTTTTGTATTACCTGCTTTCATCGATCAAATGAAGTATTTCTTCGGTCACCCACGGTTTCTTCGCAGTTACTTTCTTTGTACCGATGTTTTTCTTTCAAGCTTCTATGTTGTCCTTTTTAGAGACGTACATTCCTTTACAACTGTATTGTGTACTGTGCTATTCCTTATTGCTGTATTTATAGCCTTAGAAAACCTCAAGCGGATCTCGTCATTCCTTAGTACTTCTGAATCCCACTGCTCTGCGCGGTTTATCTGCTGTAATTTGGATGGAGTTAGTCGTCTGGGACACGTCCCTTTCAGATGTAACGCTACCTTGGGTCTGTGATTCCGGTTTGTCACATGTCTTAGTTTTTTCAGTTTTCTCCTTATTCTTTTCAACTTCTGAATTTGGTTTTGTTTCATTGGATGTATTTTATTTGGCTATAGAGGGAATTTCTGTACGGTTTGCAGCCACAAATGGGTCCTCTATTGAGAGTCCTGTGGTTTGTTCGTCTTCTGCTTCTGGTTTCTGAATTTGCCTTACCATTTCCTGTGCAGGTTTAGTTGTCTCATGCACCACAGCAACTGTCATGATAGCTGGTGGCAATAAAGTGTTACGTCACTATCCTGTTCGCGACCTGCGCGTAACTACTGTGGATGTCTACTGTATCCATTAAAGTAGCGTTCCTTCCGTGGGCTGCTGTATCAGTATTCTTCAGTACAATTAGTAAGCAAGTGGACAGTGGAAGGTCAAAATAAATGTGTCTACGGTTGCCCAATATTTGTTGCAAACGCTGTATTCCCCCGCAATTAATGCGTAAGACGGAATGTGTATTTTTAATTCTATCCGAACGTTTCTCTCACCACTGTCGATTTGATATCGGAAAGTGACAGACCATTTATAATTTTCAATTTTCAAAGCGGTCCCGTAGTGTTTAAGGTGACTCATTATCATCTCATTTGGGCATTGAGAACGTACGTTATAAACTTCTGTGTTCCGGATTCCATACCCTGCATATACTGCAGCAATATTAGTAACTGATCCGTTAAGGTGCTTGCATTTCCTAGTATTGCCAACTGCAGTCAAAATTGTCGGCGTCTTTGAATTTGATGAGGTCAGAATCTTAATGAAATCCAGTTGAATACCTAATACATCATATGCTGCAATTCCGAGTTCTTTAAAGACCCATTCATCAGTTTCAAATGGTGAGGGTCTAACTGGACTCATATCAAAGATACACTGTACAGTATTTACTCTGCTGACCGCTGTCATTCTACTCACAGTGTTTCTTCAAAGGTGTTTGAAGATGTTGAGAGAGCGAATGGCTGTCCGCCGCCTCCCGCACTGCTGCAAAAGAAACACACACACACAAACACACACACACACACACACAAATACAAGAAAGTAGAAGACCAACATGGACGGAAGCCAAAGAGACAGTATAACCAATGGCGTCGTTAATGCATGCGGCTTTTAAACAAAGCGGCCCATACTGGAATACATCGATAAAAAGAAAACATTGCGATCCTAGGTGTTCTTAAAACCAAAATAACAGAAGCTCCAATAATTATACATGACTACATTTCCTATAAAGTCGAGGTACAACAGACTAACCGAGGACCTCCAAAATGGGGAACAGACGAGCTCCACAGTAAAAAGGGTGAAAACAATACGAATTGATCTGCCACAGCAGTTCGCACATACACAAGCAGTCCACCTGGAACTCGAAACATTGGCAAACAAAAAACTGCACCTAATATCAATTAACGTTCCGCCAGAAAAAGACCTACCGGTGAATTCAAATATACACCAAAATACTGAAAAACTTTCTCATAACGGGAGATTTCAATGCAAGATGGGAGGCATTCCGGGCAATATAAACAACGGAAACGGCGCCACACTAGATACATAACTGGAAGATGACCCGAATATAACAAGACTAAAGTGTACTGAAACAACCTTCATCAGCCACAACTCCCGACCACTTCATCAGCGCACAATCAATATTTGCGCATTTCAGTCCACCGTTGACGCGACCCGGCGTTGGTAGCGACCACATCCCATTACTCACGAGCACATCATTGCTGTCAACACCAAAAAACAGATAACAACAGGCAAACAATAATTGACCTGAAGAGCCTAGACCAAGAAAAATACCAAAAAACACTACATGAATATTTGCCGAGGAATTCCACAATTACCGACACAAGAAAACTAGAAAAGTACAATGAAGATATCATCCACGTGATCACAGATGCGACAACCGAAAGCGCCCCAGCAAAGACCATCAATCCGCACGCCAACAGAATATCCCAGAGAATCCTCGGCACAATCAAAGAAAAGAGAAGATTATACGAGCTTTTCAAAAAGACCGCCGAATGCGTGTACAAAATATAATGTAACCGGCTGAACAACTTGGTAAAACAACAACTAATTCCGCAAGGATGAGTGGGCAGAAACCAGCAAAAACGTAGATCACAAAGAGGCGAACCGTTACTGGAACACCTTCAAAGCACTAACATAAATACAGCACAAGACAGACCTTACATTCTCGTATCAGAACGACTTCATTACAGAAGACACAGGAAAAACAAACATCTTTAAAGAAGTAATAGAGACAAAACATAGATTCCTCAATGACCCAAATTGTAACACTGAACACGACAAAGCACTAGAAGAAGAACTCCACACACAACAGAACATCATAATCACACGAACATAGCAACAGAAGACCAAACAGCCCTCATATCAGAAATAACAGGCGAAGAAGTCGATCAGGCCACCATGAAAGACAAAAACAGCGCCCCTGGGATAGACGGGATCAAAATAATGCAAATAAGACTAGCACCCAGGGAAAGGATGATCCAAAGCCTAAAAACACTGTACAACGAGGCTCTACCATTCGGAACAGTACCCACACAATGCTTCCTTCACCAGGCAAACTACCAAAAGACCCACTATCATGCCGTCCGATTAACCTATTTCCCGTAATAGGAAAAGGTTTCGAAATCATACTGAATAACAGGCTGTAAAAAACTATGCCGGATTTACAAGCCAGTTAACGAAAAAACCACGCATCGATATACCCAACAGTGTGCCTGTGCAGTGGCATAACTAGACGCCTACATATCCTAGACTGGCGTGCGCCCTCCTCTTGGATACCGAAAAGGCTTTCGATATGGTGTGGCACAAAGGATTATAGCACAAACTGCTTACAATAGGCGTTCCACCACAACTAACCAACCTCACATCCAACATTCTCGACAACAGGCCATCGAGAGCATTCGTGAACAACACCGCTACCGACACATTTTACCCAATAGCAGAAGTACCACAGGGAGCGATAATTTCTGCCTTGTTGAACCCCTCAACACATCAGACATACCGCTGCCGACTAGATGTAATGAGGGTCTAGAACTATATGCAGGTGACACTGCATACTGGGTTCACGCACAAACCATAGGAAATACAAACCAGCAAACACAAGAATACATAAACAAACTACGAAAATGGATAGCTACTCGGAAAATAAAACTAAATGCAGACCAAACGCAGCTATTAACACTGAGTCGCCGAAGACGCCAGAATCGAACTACGGGGAAAGACAATAAAAGCACAGAACACAGCCAAGTACTTAGAATTTTTAGGAGGTTAGTGGTTCCAGTTTAGTCTAGTATTATTCCTAAGAGTAAGGGCCGATGGAGACAGCATCGAGACCATTGATAATACAAACAAAACGGTCATAAGACCAGTGATGGAATACGCTGCCCCAGTAGACTAGCAAACAGAACCAACACTCAAAAGCTCTTGGCAATTGAACGAAAAATACTGCGAACTGCCACTCAAATGAATCCCAGGACAACAAACCTAACAGTCTACCGCAACACGAAAATCCAACCAATTAACGACAGACGATTAAAACTCACCGCAAAAATAGGGGCAAACCGACATAACGCAGAAACAGCCACGACAAGACTGCTAACAGTAGCCATACCCACCAAAAATGATTAAAACATGCATAACAGCAACCAAAATACCGACCACAGCTACAATTAACACAACATAAACAGACGAAAAAAGAATAGCACACCTGCTAAGGACAACTAATCCGAACAACTTGGACACAACAGCAACACAAGAAGAGAGCAATGGAACCTAACCAGAAAAGGATAGTATAACAACTCCAAACGAACAGACCCTTCTTGGATATTTTTCCCTACCGTACTTGGGCGAATACCAGCTTCTTACAACTCCTCCACAATAAAACAACACAAAAGAAATATAAAATGATAGAACACAAGGAAGATATCGAAACTGAAGCAATTGCATCTATAAGATAAATAGGAACCCACTGACCAAAATAAATGGAGTCAAAACAGCGTAACATACGTTAATATAAGGCACCAAAGAACCTCTCGCTTGCCGAAGCGCTGCGCAGAGATGTGTTGACACCGCGACCATGTGACAACACAATTTAGAGGTGAACTGATACTAAATTGGCTATATTTTTCAATATTTTTCGAGAAAGATACGAACACTGATGGTTGTTGACGTTGCTAACCAGAGATTCTGACGATACTCGAACTCACCTCCTCTTGCATGTGAACCTGTTATCCTATCCATTACACCATGCAAACGTATCACGTCATTCGATATTTTTAACGGTATTGAGAATCATGAAAAATTACGAAATTTTTGTCGTCAATTACTTGCAAACGACCAGGGTGAATGGCTGTTAAGTGTGACACCCGATATCTTAACGTACATCACCGTATATTCGGTTTCAAACTGTTGATCCCACAGCTGGGGACTTCCCCTTGTTAAGTTGTATAAGGTTATTGTGATGGTGCCATTACATTTGTACGGTGCTCTTAGCTGAGTACTTTCTAGCATAGATACCGAAATATAATTTTGTCTGTTGTGGCAGTGACGAAGAGGGACGGGAAGATGAACGTAGACATATGCCAGATGTTAAATACTTTCAGTTTCAATGGTCAGAATCTTAGATTATCACCAAAATTGGAGGAATTAGGTAAAACGGATGTACGACGAACATTTGCAACCTTCAGCATACAGTTATAATCCCAGAGGGTTCTGCAGAGTGAGCAGACCAAATACAAGCTGGGAATATAAAATTAATAGTTTGCAACAGCTCAAAGGTCTTAATACAAGATTATTATTATTAACATTATTATTACTATTGTCATTATTATTATTATTGTTCTGTGTACAGGTGTATAGCCTAATTTGTTGGGAATCTATTATGTATCCCCATAAACATAAATTTTCCGTGGCTTATTCGGCATCCTACAGCAAATAATGACCAAATGTTTTCAAAATTCATTATTTTTCTTCTAAAGTGCTTATATTAACTTTTCCCGTTTTATATTTGCTGATAATAACAGTTAGGTACCAGTTAATTACCTCTTATTGTAAAGAATAAGGGAACGTTGTAACACTAGATGGAAAGAATAAAATAATACTGGAGGAAGTTATTTTTGTTTCTTACAGAGATTTCATGTAAACTGTATACACTACTGGCCATTAAAATTGCTACTCTACGAAGATGACGTGCTACAGACGCGAAATTTAACCGACAGGAAGAAGATGCTGTGATATGCAAATGATTTGCTTTTGGGAGTATTCACACAAAGTTGGCGCCGGTGGCGACACCTACAGCGTGCTGACATGAGGAAAGCTTCCAACCGATTTCTCATACACAGACAGCAGTTGAACGGCGTTGCCTGGTGAAACGTTGCTGTGACGCCTCGTGTAAGGAGGAGAAATGCGTACCATCAAGTTTCCGACTTTGATAAAGGTCGGATTGTAGCCTATCGCGATTGCGGTTTACCGTATCGCAACATTGCTGCTCGCGTTGGTTGAGATCCAATGACTGTTAGCAGAATATAGAATCGGTGGGTTTAGGAGGGTAATACGGAACGCCATGCTGGATCCCAACGGCCTCGTATCACTAGCAGTCGAGATGACAGGCATCTTAGCCGCATGGCTGTAATGGATTGTGCAGCCACGTCTCGATCCCTGAGTCGAGAGATGGGGACGTTTGCAAGACAACAACCATTTGCACGAACAGTTCGACGACGTTTTGCAGCAGCGTAGACTATCAGCTCGAATACCATGGCTGCGGTTACCCTTGACGCTGCATCACAGACAGGAGCGCCTGCGATGGTGTACTCAACGACGAACCTGGGTGCACGAATAGCAAAACGTCATTTTTCGGATGAATCCAGGTTCTTTTTACAGCATTATGATGGTCGCATCCGTGTTTGGCGACATCGCGGTGAACGCACATTGGAAGCGTTTATTCGTCATCGCCATACTGGCGTATCACCCGGCGTGATGGTATGGGGTGCATCGGTTACACGTCTGTCACCTCTTGTCCGCATTGACGGAACTTTGAACAGTGGACGTTAGATTTCAGATGTGTTACGACCCGTGGCTCTACTCTTCATTCGATCCCTGTGAAGCTCTACATTTCAGCAGGGTAATGCACGACCGCATGTTGCAGGTCGTGTTCGAGCCTTTCTGGATACAGAAAATGTTTGACTGCTGCCCTGGCCAGCACATTCTCCAGATCAGTCATCAATTGAAAACGTCTGGTCAATGGCGGCCGAGTAACTGGCTCGTCACAATACGCCAGTCACTACTCTTGATGAACTGTGGTATCGTGTAGAAGCTGCATGGGCAGCTGTACCTGTACAAGTTATCCAAGCTCTGTTTGAGTCAATGCCCAGGCGTATCAAGGCCGTTATTACGGCCAGAGGTGATTGTTCTGGATACTGATTTCTCAGGATCTATGCACCCAAATTGCATGAAAATGTATTCACATCTCAGTAAGAAAAGCTGTAAGTATTTTTCAGGACATGATTACACTAGCCAACTGTGAAAATGTAACTGGGATGAAATAAAAGTTTCTTAACCATATCGACCACGCTGGTAACGAAAACGGCAATGAAATAGTCGAATTAACTCTTGTTTCCATGCTAAAGAGGGTGCGTTTAATCATATTTTATAAGCATTCATTGTCATTCTCTTCCCATGTAAGCTTCCAAATCCCGCTGATGGCACACGGAGTGATGGTGTTACAGACAACAATAGCTCTGTGTATTTTATCGCTATTTTCAGCCCGACCTCGTAGCAATAAGGGGAAGTGGAAGAGGACGGGAGGAGCTAAGGGTAATTTCAGTCTGTTACACGCTGTGTTCTGTTCGTGTGCTGGAAGAACGTGTTTCTGTAGTGTAGTTAATTAGTGCATATGGTCACTGTAATTCTTGTGATACAATATGCCTCACAAATGCATAAACAGCGCTGGTAATCTTTCCTACATTTACAGACCGACTGCACTGAAATCGCAAAGGAGCCAATATGTGGAAGACACACAATATGTGAAATCGGGAACCAGGACAAACCTCGGCTCGTCATACATGTTTCGTATCTTGTGTGTCGATTCTTCATTCGTGGTTGAATTGTAAAAGATCTTCCATCGGCTTTGCTGTATCCATGATCCGGCAAGAACGATTAAACCAAGTGAATGATTGTTACTTTTGTACGACAACTCAATTAACGTACGGTATTTCTAAGAAGAGGTCTCCTTGACATATCCTAACATACCGACTGCCATGCGGCCAGTGCCTCACGGAGACGGTCTGCCCGCCTGATCGTGGTAGTGAGAGATCTGGAGTTGCTGGAATGTAAAGCTGAACTGTTGGCGTCGAGACTACAACAGTCTTGATAAGACGATAAATGTGACTGCTATCCGTAACCGCCACGTACCACTCCTTCCATTTTTTGAAAGTGAAAAACACTTGGTGTTTCGTAGTGATGTATAGCAAGTAGTGGCAGCTAAGGGTATCGTAGTGACTACAAAAGTGATCAGTGAAAGTTGTTCACCAACTTCTCCAAGGTAAGCTTAAAGTGTGTGCTACTGCACAATAGCAAGTGTTACCATCGATTACTATTGGATATGCACCTTACATTAAAGAAACATATGATAATGAAACAGTTGTTATTGCGATTGAACTGCGACAAGTTTAAACGGCACATATCCAGGCATCTGAATGTCATAGGCATATTGTATTGGGTTTTAACCTGGGGATCTAGAAACGACCTCAGTGGTTCACAACACCACAACAGGTCACAGCAGTCCACCCACTTCACCCCGCCCCACACTGAACCCAGGGTTATTGTGCGGTTCCGCCCCTAGTGTTTACACATGCTGGGACTTTTTTTATAGGTGTAATACAATATGCTATACAATGTTGGATGTAATTTAATGTTTCCGTCTGATTAGAGAACGAAGGATGAAGTAAATAATTGTCTTTTTCCTTCCAATTGTGCGGCGATTTTCGAGTGAGTGTTTAGGCAGAAACCTAAGAGGGAAGCTGAAATTGCTGCGAGAGTAAGAGGACCAATAACTTTAATATTCTTCATTGTCACAAATATGTCGCTGTTTATTTCCGTAAGTGGCGATTTCAAAGTGTGTGATTCCGCAGGAACCTAAGAGGACAACTTTAATTTCTGCGACTGAAATGAACAGCAGTAAAATTTTTATTCCTTTATGGCACAAATATTTGGCTCTTTAATTTCCGAGTATGTAGCGGTTTCTGAATGTCGGACTATGCAGGAACATAAGAGGACAGTTTAAATTGCTGCAAGTGAAACGATGAGCAATAACATTCATGTTACTTCTTGTCACAAATATTTTGCGAGTTATACTTTTCTCGCCAGACTTTCTGCAAACCTATGGAACTTCTTGTTGGTACATTTCTGCCTCTAACGAAATGTGTGATTTGTTACCCACTGGGGAGAGGCCTCCATCGAAGCTCAAATCGAACACTAGTAAAAGTCGATATAAATTTCTTCTTTTGTCGATATTGCTTGTGATGTCAAAATGAAATTACGTTTGTGGGAAGTCTTGCCAAATGAGTGTTACCCTATTTTACCTGCATGGAATATTATTCGAAGAAAATCAGAGACGGTACGTACATTTCAGCGATTGTGTAATATTAATAAGTAAAGCACAATGTGAAATCGAATCATAATTCAGATAATTCGTATGTGTGAAAAACCTCGCTAATATACACTTTCACCGCCATTACTCTACCACCCAAACATAGGGGTTACACTCGTCTGGTGCGAGACGTTACCTGGGGGGTCCACCGAGGGCCGAACCGCACAATAACCCTGGGTTCGGTGTGGGGCGGCGTAGGGGTGAAGTGGACTGCGGTAGTCGTCGTGGGATTGTGGACCACTGCGGCGGCGGCGCGGAAGGAGCCTCTCCGTAGTTTCTAGGTCCCCGGTTAACACACAATACAATACAACATACACTTTACAGATGTTGGTACAGAACCGCTCAGCAAAGGTCTCAAATTTACATAGACCGACAGCTATGTAATAAAACCATAAAGAATGTAATTGCTACAACTAAGGTTGTGACGAAATTTTCCATGAGAACTGAAGAAGACAATGGTAAACGCAGCAAAACATACAGACACAGACACACAAAATAGAAAATGCTTGAATAGAAATGAATGCGATGAAAATGATATTCACAAAAACATAAATAATAAACTAATTTAAAATAACGCAATACTAGTGAATACAAGCAAAGGCGATAGTGTAGTGATTATGAAACACGAAAATTACGTAGGAAAATTACTATATTTCTCAAAAATAGCAATATCACAACTATAAAGCACAACCACACCTTCAGATTTAATGCAAAAGTCAAACAAACAATAAAAAGGCAATGCTGTTTTCACAAATCGAGAAAAGAAATCATATATTGTCTTGAACCCACGAACACCATTTCTACATGCACAGCCCAGATTCACAAAGAATCGATCCCCCCATCCAAAAACTAATTAACTGCGTTGATGGCCTAACTTAGTTTCTAAATGAGAAACTGATTACATTGATCGACAAATTGTATGCATCAAATAAAAAATACACAATTAAAAAGTCTAGGATATTAGCCCACACTATAAAAGACACAAACATTCCCAGAAAGGGAAGTCTGTATCTTTCAATGCAGCCAACTTCTGCACAAATATACCAGTAACAGAAATAATTGACATTATAAAGTAAGACCTTATGCACAAAGGGTAAGTATCTATCATCAACGCATATGAAATTATAAAACTATCGTAATCTGCCCCATCACAAAATTATTTTGAATTTGAGAATAACATTTACAAACAATCTGATGGTGTAGCAATAGGGAATTTAATTGCAGGCACAAATGCAGATATGCTTATTAATAAATTAGAGGAGAAATTTTCTGTCTGCATAAGCCCACTCAATTAATACTATAGATATGTAGACGATAACCTACTACTGGTATATGACAAGGGCAACTACGCACAAATTGTCCATCAACAATTAAATAGCTTGCACCTTAAAATAAAATTCACTTTTCAAGCAGAAAAAAAGACTATTCAGTACACGATCTAGACTTGATGATAAGGAACAGTAACAGCTACCACAGATCTGAAACATATAGGAAATCCACCACAAAAGAATGTCATTAACAAACACACTACTGTCATCCAAATTACATGAATATGTATTCTCCAGACCAGTGATTCATAGAATCACGAATTAACCACCTGACACTGATTCAACACAAAATGAAACAACTTTACAGTAGATTGCACAGCATAATGATTTCATAGCCACTCTGGTACTAAGAGTATAGAAACTTTACACATAGCCAAGAACACGCGACATACACAGAGTGTATATGGAAACCTTTCTAGATATCCTAAAAAGTTTCCGACACGGAGAATGCAATACGAAATTCGTGTTTGTACGAGAAGCGAAAAGGAATATAGTTATTCAGTTGTTGATATCTACTTACTGTCGCTGAATTTCAGTGAATAATATTAATTTAAACGTATAAGTGTTACTGGAGAAAGCTGTCAAACATTTATAAGTGCTTTTTTAAACGTGATCACAAACAAATGTAAGTACCATTATAAACCTGGCTACACACAAAAATTACCAACAACACAAAACCTGAAAGATAGTCAAATGACGCTTCAGAGTCCAGTACCGCAATATACTTTGAAACATCTGCGATGAGAAGAGAACAACTACTAACATGTACGTAAGGCATATACATTTGTACTATACTATACTGTGACATAAATTAAACAGCCATTAACATAATCATTACCATACATTCATACATTCTTGTAGCATAATAACATATTGTGTCATATGTCGTAGAACTAACAGCTACTAACACAGACGTAAGCAATACACTTTTATCGTAGAATGCTAGAAAACCTTGTACCATCGTTGCAGGATCATTTGAAAATGGCAAAACGAGCGCGTCGTGATGTAGATATAACGATTTAATGAAGTGTCAACAGCAGCAAATTCTTAGTTGAATGTATATAATAATTTAGGCGTATTCTTTTTGTTCTGCGAGTTCTTAATCGGATGAGCTCAAACAGAGTGAATGAAAACCTGAGAAAGATATTTTAGAAGTATATTCTACTAAAATTGTGCAAAAGTTCATCTTACGGAATCAAAAATTTACTACTTGGGGAACTTTCATTATAAAATAAAACATAAGTGCTACAGCTGTGTGAAGACGTTTTGACTTGCTCTCTCATTGTGCTGAATGATAACATACATGTTAATGACAAATACATATATATCTTGATGGAAACAATGAGATGTCACGATTCATTCATCTCCTATCTCAGTAAATTCGTTTTATAGTCTATAAGAGGTGTAACTGAAGAATGACCCAGTTACTTGTGAACTAAAAACATCTCAGCCACTTTTGCTATTGTCGTCTTTTGTCAAAAGAGTTGTCTGAAGCAGTTCTCGGCGCTACTGAAACCTGTGCAAGTATTTTACCTCCGAATAGCTATTGCAACCAACATCTGTTTCAGCCTGTTTACACTATGCGTCTTTTGGTCTTCCTCTGCAATTTTTACCTCATTTACTTCCCTCTAATAATAAATTGCTGATCCCTTGATATCTCAGAACGTGTCCTATCTATCGATCCCTTCCTTTGGTCAAGTTGTGCCATACATTTATTACTCTGAAATCCTACCAAGTACCTCCACATTAGTTACACGATATATTCATCATATCTTCAGCATTTTTCTACACAAATTTGTAAATTTTATATTCTCTTCGAGTGTGAACTGATTAATGTCCACATTTCACTTTCGAACAAGGTTAAAAATTTATTTAGGAAAGAGACCTTATCATTCCCGAAGGGGGACTACTTAACCTCCGGAATATTTTATTTTAAGCCACTATTGTTGTTGTTGTTGTGGTCTTCAGTCCTGAGACTGGTTTGATGAAGCTCTCCATCCTACTCTATCCCGTGCAAGCCTCTTCATCTCCCAGTACGTACTGCAGCCTACATCCTTCTGAATCTGCTTAGTGTACTCATCTCATGGTCTCCCTCTACGATTTTTACCCTCCATGCTGCCCTCCAATACTAAATTGGTGATCCCTTGATGCCTCAGAACATGTCCTACCAACCGATCCCTTCTTCTAGTCAACTTGTGCCACAAACTTCTCTTCTCCCCAATCCTATTCAATACCTCCTCATTAGTTATATGATCTACCCATCTAATCTTCTGTGGCCACACATTTCGAAAGTTTCTATTCTCTTCTTGTCCAAACCATTTATCGTCCATGTTTCACTTCCATACATGGCTACACTCCATACAAATAGTTTCAGAAACGACTTCCAGACACTTAAATCTATACTCGGTGTTAACAAATTTCTCATCTTCAGAAACGGTTTCCTTGCCATTGTCAGTCTACATTATATATCCTCTCTACTTCGACTATCATGAGTTATTTTGCTCCCCAAATAGCAAAACTCCTTTACTACATCAAGTGTCTCATTTCCTAATCTAATTCCTTCGGAATCACCCGACTTAATTCGACTACATTCCATTATCCTCGTTTTGCTTCTTTTAATGTTCATCTTATATCCTCCTTTCAAGACACTGTCCATTCCATTCAACTGCTCTTCCAAGTCCTTCAAGTAAGTCCAAGAATTACAATGTCATCGGCGAACCTCAAAGTTTTTATTTCTTCTCCATGGATTTTAATATCTACACCGAATTTTTCTTTTGTCTTCTTTATTGCTTGCTCTATGTACAGATTGAATAACACCGGGGAGAGGCTACAACCCTGTCTCACTCCCTTCCCAACCACTGCTTCCCTTTCATGTCCCCCAACTCTTATAACTGCCATCTGGTTTCTGTACAAACTGTAAATAGCATTTCGCTCCCTGTATTTTACAACTGCCGTCTTCAGAATTTGAAAGAGAGTATTCCAGTCAACTTTGTCAAAAGCTTTCTCTAAGTCTACAAATACAAGAAATGTAGCTTTGCCTTTTCTTAATCTAGCTTCTCAGATATGTCGTAGGGTCAGTATTGCCTCAGTTGTTTTAGTATTTCTAAGGAATCCAAACTGATGTTCCCCAAAGTCGGCTTCTACCAATTTTTCCATTCGTCTGTACAGAATTCGCGTTAGTATTTTGCAGCCGTGACTGATTAAATTGATAGTTCGGTAATTTTCACATCTGTCAACACCTGCTTTCTTTGGGACTGGAATTATTATATTCTTCTTGATGTCTGAAGGTATTTCGCCTGTCTCATACATTTTGCTCACCAGATGGTAGAGTTTTGTCAGGACTAGCTCTCCCAAGGCTCTCAGAAGTTCTAATGGAATGCTCTCTACTCCCGGGGCCGTGTTTCGACTCAGGTCTTTCAGTGGCTTGTCAAACTCTTCACGGAGTCTCATATCTCCCATTTCATCTTCATCTACATTCTCTTCCATTTCCATAATATTGTCCTCAAGAACATCGCCCTTGTATAGACCCTCTATATAATCCTTCCACCTTTCTGCTTTCCCTTCTTTGCTTAGAACTGGGTTTCCATCTGAGCTCTTGACATTCATACAAGTGGCTCTCTTTTCTCCAAAGGTCTCTAATTTTCCTGTAGGCTGTATCTATCTTACCCCTCGTGAGATAAGCCTCTACATCCTTACATTTGTCCTCTAGCCATCCCTGCTTAACCATATTGCACTTCCTGTCGATATCATTCTTAAGACGTTTGTATTCCTTTTTGCCTGCTTCATTTACTGCATTTTTATATTTCCTCCTTTCATCAATTAAATTCAATATTTCTTCTGTTACCCAAGGCTTTCTACAAGCCCTCGTCTTTTTACCTACTTGATCCTCTGCTGCCTTCACTACTTCATCCCTCAAAGCTACCCATTCTTCTTCTACTGTATTTCTTTTGCCCATTCCTGTCAATTGTTGCCTTATCCTCTCCGTGAAACTCTGTACAACCTCTGGTTTATTCAGTTTATCCAGGTCCCATCTTCTTAAATTCCCACCTTTTTGCAGTTTTTTCAGTTTTAATCTACAGTTCATAACCAGTAAATTGTGGTCAGAGT
The DNA here is from genome assembly GCF_023897955.1 of Schistocerca gregaria. NCBI lineage: Eukaryota > Metazoa > Arthropoda > Insecta > Orthoptera > Acrididae > Schistocerca > Schistocerca gregaria. Next base: position 430,516,617 of record NC_064922.1, read on the forward strand.
CCACATGTGCCCCTAGAAATGTCTTCCAACTTAAAACCTGGTTGCTAAATCTCTATCTTACCATTATATAATCTATCTAAAATCTGTCAGTATCTCCAGGCTTCTTCCATGTATACAACCTTCTTTTATGATTCTTGAACCAAGTGTTAGCTATGGTTAAGTTATGCTCTGCGCAAAATTCTACCAGGCGGCTTCCTGTTTCATTTCTCCCCCCCCCCCCCCCAATCCATATTCACCTTCCACGTTTCTGTCTCTCCCTTTTCCGAATTCCAGTCACCTATGACTATTAAATTTTCGTCTCCCTTCACTATCTGAATAATTGCTTTTATCTCATCATACATTTCTTCTTCATCTGCAGAGCTAGATGACATATAAACTTGTACTACTGCTGTAGGCGTGGGCTTCGTGTCTATCTTGGTCACAACAATGCGTTTGCTGTGCTGTTTGTAGTAGTTTACCCGCATTCCTATTGTTTTATTCATTATTAAACCTAATTCTGCATTACCCCTATTTGATTCTGTGTTTATAACCTTTAGTCACCTGACCAGAAGTCTTGTCCCTCCTGCCACCGAACTTCGCTAATTCCCACTATATGTAACTTTAACCTATCTATTTCCCTTTTTAAATTTTCTAACCCACCTGCCCGATTAAGGGATTTGATATTCCACGCTCCGTTCCATAGAACGCCAGTTTTCTTTCTCCCGATAACAACATCCTCTTGAGTAGTCCCCGCCCGGAGATCCGAATGGGGGACTATTTTAGCTCCGGAATATTTTACTCAAGAGGACGCCATCATCATTTAACCATACAGTAAAGCTGCATGCCCTCGGGAAAAATTACGGGTGTAGTTTTCCCTTGCTTTCAGCCGTTCGCAGTACCAGTATAGCAAGGCCGACTTGGTTAGTATTACAAGGCCAGGTCAGTCAATCGTCCAGACTGTTGTCCCTACAACTTCTGAAAAGACTACTGCCCGTCTTCAGGAACCACACGTTTGTCTGGCCTCTCAACAGATACCCCTCCATTGTGGTTGCACCTACGGATGGCTATCTGTATCGCTTAGGCACGCAAGTCTCGTCACCAACGGCATGGTCTATGGTTCATGGTTTGGGGGGGTTCTGAGTTATTGTAATTTTTCTGAACAATTTACTGAAAATTGGATTTCTATGTGTCAATTTCACAGGATAAATATCTGTTATATAAAAGAGGTGTTTTGAGATAATGCATTTTAAAGTTTCACTTGTTACCACTGTTTAAGTGAACAATTTGTAAATTGCTACAGAGCTCATTAAATTAGCAGTGCACATAATGTGGTTAACGCCTTCTGACTTGTAACCCATTGAAGCTTGCATAAATTTAAAACCAAGTAAATTAGCTTCAAATTGAGAGAAATTAGGGAACTGTGTGCTGTTTTTTCTTTTTTTTGCCGGAATATTAGTATTTTTGTTCTATGTTATTGCCGACTACAAATTGTCAACAACTGTAGGCATTTATAACTCTCATATAACAAGGGATCTTCTGCCTTATTTGGTATTATTGCAATTACAAATTGTTCATCTTATGTGCAGTGCCACTCTGAGCTCTTTAAAATAACCAAAAATGGAGATGCCATTTATGAAGCATTAGATATGCAACTGCGAGATTTTGGAAAGGGCCGATGTTACTTCCCTATAACACTAAAGGGTCTGTTTTCAGAAGACTGGCTAAAAAATGGTCCAAATGGCTCTGAGCACTATGGAACTTAACAGCTGAGGTCATCAGTCCCCTAGAACTTAGAACTACTTAAACCTAACTAAACTAATGACATCACACACATCCATGCTCGAGGCAGGATTCGAACCAGAAGACTGGCATCGATTGCTTTTAGTGCTATTATTGACTCCTATTGTTGGATTCAGTTAAGTTCCGCTTAAAATACGGGCATCTACAGAATGAAATAAACTATTATAACACGCAAAAAAAAAAAAAAAATGGAAACGGATATTGAAGACATCATCAAAAATATTTGCTTGTAGTGAAAATTTTACTTTTCCGACAGATATCTGTTCGAATTTTCTTTAACAGCGTTTAAACACGGGTTGTAATAACTTTTATAATTCTATTAATTTCATCTGAAAGATATTTGCGAAATTTACATTTGCACACAACCTCGTGGAATGTCATTTTCAATGTATTACACTGCTTCTCCAATTGAAAATTGCGGTAGTTGTCTCGTGTAGCAATTGGCAGTAGTATACACTTTTCTATAACACTTGCATCTAAAATCAATATTAATCACACAGAAACAGGCAAACATGTGTTAAGAGTTAGAGGTTATATACCACGTTTAATGAATATCAATAGTAAAATGGATGAAAATAAACCAACGTGATAAAGCTATCGTCATCACGAGCAACTTTATAAGAAGATATCTTGATCTATGCGAGGTTTGCGGCTCGTATTCTGATAGATTGGTGAAAATTGCTTCATTAGAAGGCAGGAATTTCTCCATACTATCGACGCTGATTCAACTTCGCTGCTGGCCGTTGTGGCCGAGTGGTTCTAGGGGCTACAGTCTGGACCCGCGCGACCGCTAGGGTCGCAGGTTCGAATCCTGCCTCGGACATAGATGTGTATGATGTCCTTAGGTTAGCTAGGTTTAAGTAGTTCTAAATTCCAGGGGACTGATAACCTCATAAGTTACGTCCCATAGTGGTCAGAGCCATTTGAACCATTCAACTTCGCTCAATTCCGTAGACAAAATTTACTGATTTCAGTGGACAGACGGGCACCAAAATTAGGCTGTGGAATACTGGAATGAATTACCTGGTCAGATGAATGACAATTTCGCTTCCGTGTGCATGATGTGCGGGCTAGTGTTCACTACGGACATGCGGGTTTTGGTGCAATACGTAAGAGGTTATGTCCCTTGCATCAAGTATTTAACATAATGCGAAATTGATCTGAACTACCGGATCTCGAAATATTGGTGTTTTCTCGGCGACGCAGCGAGAACTCGAGTACCAACACGATGGTGCGTCTTACTACTGCTGTGATTACACTACGAGTACTGGACATCAGGAACAATATGAAACAGAGACGTATGTAGGTAGAATGCTGCGCCAAGGCCTCGTATCTCAGTTCAACCGAAAATGTTACGATTGCGTTCTAAACTTGTATATTAATGTTTTTGGAGGAGAAAATGCACCTCGCAAAGAATAAGCGCACGACTTTAGAAAAACTGACAGTGTGAAACATGATTTGTGTTATTCATACAGGATATCTCGCAAACAATAGATACAGGTGAACAGGTAGCTTCCATCTAAGTAAATTTACAGCAGTCGTTCGATGCTGTACCACGTTTTCGAGTACCTACCTAGAAGAGATCATACGAAATATTTCCAAAACACGTGATAGGATCGAGAAATATTAGTGTAGTAGAACCCATTTCGTTACACTGAAACGGAAGTAACAACGAGTGTTCCCAAAGAAAGCGCAACAGGGCATCCAATGATGTCAAGACGCAAAAACGATTTACGGGATAGGCTTAGCAGCTTAGTAAGAGCGTTCGCTAATGAAGCTGTTATCTACAGAAAAGTATCGCTGTTGGACAAACGCAGGGGAATTCAGGAGCACTTGGAACAAATTTCCATTTGGTGCTGTGAATAGTAGTCCCCTTTAAGTGTGGATACATTTAACGTAATGATTATAAGCCGTTGTTATCTGATTACAAGATTAATTGTGAACATTTTAAGCACTTTATATCGTCTACTTATAGATAATGTTAAAAAAGCTAGATGAAATAGGACTATCACACAAAATCACGATTAAGGAAAACCAAAGAGATACAGTTTACATAGAGAGGGCAAGGAACGTTAGTTACCGCTCCTTGCGCTGCCACGCTGTATTATTTTGCGCCATATTTTTGGAAGCCACAGAACGTATTCGAACTTGTAAAGTAAGCTATTGCTGAATTTCTTTTCGTAATCGTGCCTAAGTTTGTGCAGCTTATAACTGCACACATAAAAGCAATAAAACTATGAATATTCCTTATTCCAGGCGAATATTGTTTAAAATATTAGTTGTTAGTCGTTTTGTACATTTGTGTTATATGCAAGGTGTACAACTTTGCTTCCGCCGTTTTTCCCCCAACATCTGAATGGTTCAGATGGCTCTAAGCACTATGAGACTTAACATCTGAGGTCATCAGTCACCTAGACTTAAAACTACTTAAACGTAACTAACGTAAAGACATTACACACATCCGTGCCCGAGGCAGGATTCGAACCTGCGATCGTAGAAGCAGCGCGATTCCGGACTGAAGCGCCTAGAGCTGCTCGTCCACAGCGGCCAGCCCCCAACATTTGAAGTTTTAATGAAACAAATTGGTTACACGTGTACCATTCAAAGTACGAGTATTTTCCATTACCTGCCACTACTTTCTCCCATCTTTCGGGCAGTTTACGAATCCCGCGTCGAGAAAATTGTTCATCTTTTGAAGCGATCCACGAATCGATCCAATTTGTGACTTCTTCATGAGACCGGGAGTGCTGGTCAGCCAGGCCATGCGCCATTGATCTAAACAGGGGGTAGTCGGAGGGAGCAATGTGTGGAGAATACGGCGGGTGGGGTAGGACTTCCCATTTTAACGTTTAAAATTATGTTTTGACCTGTTTTGCAACGTGGGGTCGAGCCTTGTTGTGCTGCAAAACCACTTTATCCTACGTCTCGCTATATTGCGGGCGTTTGCCTTTTGATGCTCTGCTCAAATGCATTAACTGCGTTCGATAACGAGCACTTTGATTGTTTCACTTGGTTTTAACACCTCATAGTACACGATGCCGAGTTGGTCCCACAAAATGCAGAGCATGATCTTGGAGCCGTGAATATTCGGTTTGGCCGTCGACATGGAAGCATGGTCGGGATATCCCCATGATTTTTTGCGTTTAGGGTTATCGTAATGAACCCATTTTTCGTCCATGGTCACAATGCGATGCAGAAATCCTTTCTGTTTTTGCCTCTGAAGCAACTGTTTACAAACAGACAAACGCCGTTCAACGTCTCTTGGTTTCAGATCACACAGGACCCAAGTTCCTTCTTTCTGAATCATGCTCATAGCCTTGAGACGTTTTGAAATGGATTGTTGTGTCACTCCCACTAATCGTGCCAATTCTTCTTGAGTTTGACGCGAGTCTTCACTCATCAATGTCTGCAATTCTGCATCATCGAAAACATTCTGTCTTGCATCACTATGCCGGCCTACGACGTTAAAATCACCGTTCTTGAAGCGTTGAAACCACTCAAGACACGTTCTTTCATTAATAGCGTCCTTACCATACGTACTTGAGAGCATTCTATGAAACTCAGCCGCTGTTTTCTTCATACTGAAACAAAACAGGAATACCTCCCGCAAATCAGGAGAATTAGGCTCGTAAACTGACATTTTCAATCAAGAACAACTTTATGATGCAGACACAAATCGACTAATGTTTGAGTGAGGTTATGTTGATCGAGGTCAAAGCTAACTGCCTGACGTCTGCGATCTGTTTCCTTAGGCCACTACTTACCGTTGTCGCCACCGATCAGCAAATGGCTGAAACAAAGTTGTACATCTTCTACCAGCAGAGTACGAACTTTCACCTGTTTAACTTTACGTGAATATGTGAGTTTATTTACTGTAAGATAAAAAAACGACTGCACGGTCTCCAGATTCGTCTTCCACCTGACATCTCCTTGAATGGAGTAGAATTGTCTTCAATGATGAATGTCGCTTCGAATTGAGCCCCACTGAACAGCAGATATGTATCTGGAGACACCCCGGATGCTGGTAGGATACCAACCTGACTGTCCCCCGCCATAGGGCCTCACAACCAGGAATGATGTTCTGGGTACCATTTTATTTCATAGCAGAACCCTTTTGGTTGTCATCCGCGACACCATTACAACGCAGCGGAACATCGACGATTTCTATACCCCGTTTTGTTGCTCCTCATGGCAAGCCTTGCTGGACGTATGGCCTACGTTTCAGGAAGACAACGCCCTCCCGCACACGGCGAGAGTTTCTACTGCTTGTCCTCGTGTTCGCCAAACTATGTCTTGGCCGGTAAGGTTGTCGGATCTCTCCTCAACTGAGAACGTTTGGAGCATTATGCACTGGAACTCTCCAACCAGCTCAGGATTTTGACGATTAATGCACGAAGTGGTCAGAGCTCGGCATGGTATTTCTGAGGACATCGAGCGACTCTGTCAATCAGTGCCAAGCCGAGTAACTTAAGGGCCAGAGGTGGACCGACGCGTTATTGGTTTGCTGAATTTATGGAGGTCTTTCTCTAAAATAAATAGTACAACTTTTCTGAGTTTGTAATAATTGTTTGTCTATACATGTACATGACGTCTACCGATTTACATCCGCTTAGATAATTGTTTCGTAGTGTGTCGTTTTTTTTTGTCTTGAGCGCATTACCCAAGGTTTCGTAATTTGTTTACGCACTGCAATGTACCACGCCTCTTTGTTTTTACGAGGGTCACTCCAAAAGCAATGTACACTATTTTGTAAAAATATAGTTTTCATGCTGCATGTGGGAAAGCTTTACAGTGTGTAGGCACATCCTTCCCGCTTGTTTCCAAACTTAGTTCAACCTGTTCCCGTGAGTGGCGCCGTCACAGCATGTCTTCAAGATGGCTGCTACACCTGACGTTCGTCGGAAGCAACGTGCTGACATAGAATTCCTGTGCTGTGAAAACGAGACAGTGGGGAACATCCACAAGAGGTTAAAAAAGGTATATGGAGATGCTGCTGCTGATCGCAGTACAGTTAGTCGGTGGGCAAGCAGGTTACGTGATGAAAGCGGGCATGGCAGTATTGAGGATTGTTCTCGAAGTGGCAGGCCTCGTACAGCACACACTCCAGACAAAGTGCAGAGAGTTAACGAATTGGTGTCTGCTGACAGACTCATCACAGTGAACGAATTAGCACGCTACGTTGGGATAGGGGAAGGAAGTGTTTGCAGAATACTGAAAGTGTTGGCATTAAAAAAGGTTTGAGTCAGGTGGGTTCCCAGGATGTTGACAGTAGCTCACAAAGGAACAAGAAAAACGGTATGCAGCGAACGTTTGGAAAAGCATGAGAATGGTGGAGAGGTATTACTTGGAAGAATTGTGACAGGTGATGAAACATGGCTCCATCATTTTTCACTAGAGACGAAGAGACAATCAGTGGAGTGGCATCATGCAAATTCACCCAAGAAAAAAAATTCAAAACCACATCTTCTGCTGGAAAAGGTATGGCTAACGTGTTTTTTGATTGCGAAGGACTCTTCCTTGTGAACATCTTGCCAAGTGGACCCACCATAAATTCTGATGCATATGTGACGACATTGAAGAAACTTCAAGCTATACTGAGTCGTGTTTGACGACATCGGCAAAAGCAGTATGTTTTGCTGTTGCACGACAATGCACGGCCACATGTCAGTAAAAAAAACCATGGAAGCGATGAGAAAACTCGGATAAACAACACTGAAACACCTGCATTATACTCCTGGCCTGGCTCCATATGACTATCATCTCTTTGGTAAACTGAAAGTCTCTCTGCCTTGAACAAGATTTGAAGATAATGACTCTGTTGCGCACGATGCCAAACAGTGGCTCCAACAGGTTGGTGGAGAATTTTACCGTGCGTGTATACAGGCGCTGCTTCCAAGATGGCGTAAGGCAGTTGAGAGGGATGGAAATTATGTGGAGAAATGGAAATATTGTTCCTAAAGGATGTATCTACACACTGTAAAACTTTCAAACATGTAGAATAAAGATGGATAAATAAAAAATGAAATGTACATATCTTTTGGAGTGACCCTAGTACTTCTGGAAACAGGGCGGTGCGTTGTCCAATTTGCTACACTCCCGTCGCGGTGTTGCCTGTCGGTAGTATTCTATGTCTTTGGGGAAGACGAATGGAATACTTAGATTTCTTTTGAGGGTCCCAAGAAAAATGCAATGTATTTGTAAAGGAAATCGCATAGAAGGCGAAGGTGAGACCGGTTTTCAAGTATGCGTGACAGAGAACGATTCAGAGATGTGCTGCTAGGATCGTAGCATGTGAGTACAGCCCACGTGAAAGAGTAACAGATGTGCTCAGGCAACGTAAATGGGAATCCTTGAAAGAAAGGCGACAATACTGAGGCGAAACCCTATCGGATGGATTTAGAGAACCAGTTCCTAAAGAAAACTGTCCCACTGTTCTGCTGCCATCATTGCATGTTTCACGTAGGGAAGACAAGAATAAGACAGATTAGGGCACGTACAGAGGAAACGATCATATTCCCCCCCCCCCCCCCCACAGTAAGGAAATGGAATAGAAATGAAAATGGACAATATTGGTATGATGTACCCTTCGCCATGCACAGTACTATGGCTTGATGGTTTACATACAGGTGCTGGACGACAATATGAAAATACCACGAGAAATACATGCTTCCACATAAATGCGGACGCTAGTCTAGCCTGCAGTTTTCGCTGTAGTATTTGGCCAAGAACGGCACCTGTGCAATGCCCTCAGTACGTTGCAAGTGTCAGTCATGGTCAAAACAGTGTTCTGTGTAGTTTTGATTGTACACTACTAGCCATTAAAATTGCTACACCACGAAGATGAAGTGCTACAAAAGCGAAATTTAACCGACAGGAAGAAGATGCAGGCCGGCCGTTGTGGCCGTGCGGTTCTAGGCGCGTCAGTTTGGAACCGCATGACTGCTACAGTCGCAGGTTCAAATCCTGCCTCGGGCATGGATGTGTGTGATGTCCTTAGGTTAGTTAGGTTTAAGTAGTTCAAAGTTCTAGGGGACTGATGACCACAGATATGAGTCCCATAGTGCTCAGAGCCATTTGAACCATTTTTAAGAAGATGGCAGAGGAGGGAGGTGCCCCAATAGCTGCTGTATTGAATAACGGCACTCTCCACACGGATCCGTGAGACATTGCCCAGACTATAGCAGCGTATTTTGCCACAGTTACTGCAACAACCAGTCAGGATACAGGTTTCCAGCGCCATAGAGCCGTTGCTGAGAGATGTAGTCTGGACTTCCAGTCCACCTGTCATGAAGTTTACAACTGCCACATTTTCTATGTGCGAGCTGGATTCTGCATTGTCTGGAGCTCGTGACACTTCCCCTGGTCACGACAGGATCCATTACAGTATGCTATGGCATCTCACAATACGCAACAAAGAAATCCTCCTCGCACTTTTTAATGCCATTTGGGCGTTGGGTCACTTCCCTGACGCGTGCCGTGAGGCAGTTTGAATCCCTTTTCTTAAAACCTGGTAAAGACCGCACCAGCCCAAGTAGCTACCGTAGTGTTGCCCTCACTAGTTGCATAGGGAAGACCTTGGAGCGGATGGTCAACCGCCGCCTTGTCTGGATGTTAGAATCCCGGCAACTCCTTAGTCGCTTTCAGTGTGGGTTCAGGAGGTTTCGTTCCACCTTCGATAACCTTGCCCTCCTGAAGGCGGCTATACAACAAGGTTTCCTACGCCGTCATCACCTTCTAGGTGTATTTTTCGACGTCGAGAAGGCCTACGACACCACTTGGAGGCGTCTTATTATGGAGCAGCTCCACGAATGGGGTTTTTGTGGTTGTCTTCCTCTTTTTATTCAGTCTTTCCTCTCGCCACGATATTTTCGATACCGAATTGGTGACGTCCTGTCTGATCGCTTTGAGCGAGAGAACGGTGTCCCTCAGGGTAGCTTTTTAAGTGTGTCTCTCTTTGCCATCGCTATTAATAGCATTACGTCCATAGTGAAAAGTCCTGTCCAGTGTTCTTTGTTTGTGGATGATTTCTCTTTGTTTTGCTCTTCTTCAAGCCTTGCAACGACAACTCGTCAGTTGCAACTTACCATTAGGCGTTTGGATGACTGGGCGCCGAAAAGTGGTTTTAAGGTTTCCACCGAGAAGTCTGTATGTGTTCTTTTTAACCGTTCTCGTTCGATTTTATCCTTTCCTGAGTTGCGGATGAGGGACACTATTCTCACTTTTAAAGACACGGTGAGGTTTCTGGGGCTCATTTTTGACTCGAAGCTCACGTGATTACCTTATCTTAAAGACCTGTAACGGCGGTCACTTGAGGCTTTAAGTATTTTAAAATATCTTAGCCACAGTACATGGGGAGCTGACAGGACTTGTCTGCTCCAGTTTTACAGGGCGTTTGTGCGATCTCGGCTCGATTATGGGTGCACTGTGTATGGGTGTGCGAGGCCTGCTTACTTAAAGGTGTTGGACGTTGTGCACCATGAAGGGCTTCGGTTGGCCACTGGGGCATTCCGAACTAGCCCCATACCAAGCCTCTGTGCATAGGCTGGTGAACCGCCACTTCATATGCGGCGACGCCAACTTACAGTGCGCCAGGCGTATAAAACTTTGTCCACACCATACACATCTGCATACCATACTGTTGCTCAGCCTCCTCTGGCACAGTTATTTTATAACCGGCAACGTGCAACGCAGCCCTATGGGATTCGTACACAGGATTGATTCGCTGAGATGTCTATGGCTGATCTTTGTGTTTTGCATCACGGTTGGAGCAGATCTACACCTTGGCTCCTCCGGAGACCCAAACTTATTTTAGATTTGACTAATTTTAAGAAAGAACGCACACCAGATTTTACATTCCAATCTCTGTTTTTTAACATTTTAGATGTGCATCACGCTTTCACTGTCGTTTACACTGATGGCTCCCAACACCAGAATTTCCTTGGCTGTTCTGTAGTGTTCCCTGATCAAGTTACCCGGATTCGCCTCCCTGCTGAATATACCGTTTTCGCAGCGGAGCTCCACGTGATCCTCAAAGCACTGGAGCAGATGAATTGTGGTCGGGGCGATCGATTACTTCTCTGCTCCGGTGCTCTTAGTGCCTTACAGTCACTGCAGAACCTGTACCCGACTGAGGAGATGGACCAGCTGATACATGACCAACTGTACTTGCTCCAACGGCGGGGTACAGAAGTATCCTTCTGCTGGGTGTCTGGTCATGTCGGCATATGGGGCAATGAACAGGCCGATCGGGCTGCCAAGGAGCCCTGCAGAGAGCAGGATGTGGTCCAGTGTCCTATTCCCTTGCAGTCAGTCATCTCTGCACTCCACAGGAAGTGCATGGAGTTGTGGGAGGATGAATGGCTGACGGTGACGGCCAATAAACTGCGGTTGATAAAGTCAACCACACGGCCATGGCGTTCCTCCTGCCGGTTGTTCAGGCGGGAGGAGGTGTCACTCACACGACTTCGGATCGGGCACTGTCCTCTCACACATAGCTTTTTATTACGGCGGGAGGATCCTCCGTTTTGTGATGCTTGTGGTGTGCACATCTCTGTCCGGCACATTTTAAAAGACTGCATTTTATACCGTGATGCACGGGCAGAAGCACAAATTGATGGGGATCTGCCTTCTGTTTTAGCTAATGATGATACGTGTGTGTTTAGGGTTTTTAAGTTTTTTGATCTGTCTGGACTCTGGCCTAAACTTTTAGGCTGGAGGTTTTAGTGTATTGCAGAGTGGCTGACTCCTCCCCTTTTTTCCTTGCGGTCAGCCAACCACTTCCATCTGCTACAATGTTTTAGCTCCCTCTATCATTTTCTTCCTGTGTTGTCCATATTTTACTGCTGACGCTCTGCTTCATCCCACGCTTTGGTGTGGATGAGCACATGTTTTTCAACGATTGTTACCCATGTTTACTGTTTCGTTTTATATTCCTATTCTGGTATTTTTCTTGACACCCGTCTCACTATGTTACTGAACAGGCACTGAAGACCTTGCCGTCGTGCGCCCAAAACCCCTCTACTACTACTACTACTACGTGTGTTGCACTTTTCGTGGTGCTGTGTGTTAAGCTATCTTGTCTGTCTTCTGGTATTGTAGAGTGTCCGATAAGTAATTCATAACTTACAGCCTCAATAACATGATGTGGAGAAATGAACAGTAGTTGTTATAAAGCCTAAACACAAAAACGTTGTACCCATAGTTCACTTACATAAATGAACTTCATATGGTATGTGCTAAAGCTATTCTAAATTGCAACCCTGTCAAGATCTCCTCACTAAGAGAGTTAATTACAACCTACAACAGATATTTGGAAGCTGACTCATGATGGAAATGCGTTAGACCTAATGGCAACAAATAGACCTCACATCTTTGAGGGTATCCATATTGAGTTATCAACAACCATCAATCATTTGTAGCAACTATGACTACTTCCTGTGAAGAACAGTTACAGTAACTGAGAACATTTACGTTTCCAGTAAATAGAAAAAGAGGCGCTCGTGTCATATATCCACAGAAAAAATGCGGCTTAATTTAAAAAAAAAGAAAAAAAGTTGACCAAGCACAGGATCGATATGTTGAACAGAAGAACAGTTCATAATATGAGGGATCCGGCAAGACATACAGTCAAAAACACAAGAAATTTGTCAAGGCTGTTGATGGCACCTAAGTTATTGTGTAGCTACTCGTGTGCAACACACTGACTGAAATTGAGCGTAGAAAAGCAAAAGCAGAAACACGAAATTGGTTTTCCCCTGCGTATTGCAATATTATTAACCCTTAATCTGCAAGGTAAGCGAAAACGCTTTATCTACTAATTTTCATCACAGTCTCGAACCGCATACCAGGCCCTTTAATTTAGTGCGTTTAGACCAGTGGTCATGAAACTATTTCGTTCAAGAGCCAATACTGACACGGTGATACCTCGGGCGGCATATGTACCGATCTCATTGCTAAGTGGTAACCTACTACAAGGGGGTTAGTTTGTGTTGTTGGCCCGGATGATGATTACATGAATATTTCGTCAGGATTTGTAAGCGGTGGGTTCTTGAGGTACGGCTATAAGCGAAAACTAGAGGTAAGTTTAAACAATTTTATTAACGAAGTCGGATTATAAAACACACACGCTACGCTCACCCGTCATCACTGTGTCTGACATCCTAACACTGGCTAATTACGGTCGTATCAAAAGGCTCCATGGTGAGCTAAGAACAGAGACATATTCGTGTCCGAGGCCGCGCTAGTTAATACTGCCCGCTGCAGACGGCGGCCAGTCGCGGCCGGACACGAGTCTACTGTCCAAGCAGATTGTCAGCATTGCAGGCAGGTCGGCTGGCGAGCGCGTGTTAGCGTACCGTGCGGCTGCCCGCAATCCGTAGACCCTTACATCACTCTCCCCAAAGAAAAACGGCAACCATAGCTGGCTCAAAACGACCTCCTGGGCGTTATGAATCTTTTTCCTCATTTGTGGCATCAGAAGGCATTGCAACATGTATTTCATTTGCAGACACAGTAACGTTCGGTACAGAGAAGTGTGCCTTCAAGATGACAATTTTATACATGACAAATACTGCTGACAAAAAACAAATTAATAAAAGCAGTAAAAACACAATACTGACAATCAAGTATGCATTAACATTACTGGATGAATTAAAGGGCTTAATTCTATTTGCCACTTCAATGAAATTTAACTCATTATTTGATGAGGTTGCAATTTAATGGATGTCCTTATTTAAATTATTGTCTTCAGAAAAACTTGATAAGGAATGATTTAATATGTTAGTATGTATGAACCATTGTAATAAACAGAGAACAATCTCGTTAATGGCAAATGTAGAGTTGCATGAAATGTAGTTGGCAACACACTAGGCATAGCAGATAGTTCACTTGATAAATCACAATGTGTGGCATTCAAGATTCAGTTTTAGTGTAAAGGGTAGCTCAGGTGTATCAAAGTTTTTACATGCAAATGTGTCATAAAGGGTGGAGTTAAATGAGAAAATTATACCTTCAGAACATTGTTTAAGAAATGGATGATAAAGATACATTAAAATTCTAAGGCAATCATCTCTTGGGGGGATGATTCATAAATAATTATTTCTCACAACTGTACAGTCTACTGTCTAAGAATAATGCCGATCCAGGTCAAATTAGCTTATGATTACGTTTTCAAATATGCAAATCATTTTCATTTAGGGACACAAAATATCTACGATACTTGCTGATCAGTAGAAAATCAGTCAGTACATTCTTTACATGAATACCTGCCCGTCTCCATTTCTCAGGGTAAGTATAAATCTTATACATTTAGAAATTATGCTTTGATCTAGCAATGGGAATAGACACAATAACAGTTAATTCATCTTCAATCATTAAAGATTGTGTAGTGGTTAACTTATAGTAAGCGTATAAATTGTAACAAGGTAAATCATAGTATATGTTGCATCTAGCTTTCGTTCAATTGATAGCAGGATGTGTAAAAAATTTTCTGGATGTAGTAGTACGCTGCTCAACAATCATTTGAACTACTTTCAAAGGCTGTTCTTAAGTTAAGAGCATCACTTCTAGCATTTGATAAACTATCAGTAATCCTTAACAAAAGAGTGTTCAAATTTAAGTGTGCACTCACAGCAGTTAATCCTTGGAATAGTTCTTGAATATTTGCCTTCGTTTCATTATGAAGTACGTGGAAATGTGAGATAAATGACATTACAATCTCTTCAATGAAAACTGTGTGGTTAGTAATGGTTCTTTGCATATTCTTTAATACGGTAATTTCTTTGGAGAGGTTTGTTGAATCTGTACTGGACTGTTCTTCAAGAGCTAATATTTTGCCTTTAACTTCCAGTAGATCTCGACTTGTTAAATTACCAAATACAGTACGAAGCATACTCCCTCGAAAATCAAACCGAGCACATTTATGCCTAATTAAAGTTTTTTGTGGCAAGAACTTTACAAAACAGCGTGATCCAGTTATTATACCAAGATGTACCCATTTCCAAATCTGTATCATTGCCCTTAACAGAACGAATTAGGTCAATTTGCTTCTTTACATAATTGAATTGTTGCTGGATTTCACTCAGATTGTACTTGAGGACAAGTTTTGTATTACTTGTTGAAACTACCATGTCTGAACGTGGTTCAAACAAAACACCTGTACTCTGTGGTACTATTACTATAGTATTAGTAGCAAACGCTTTCATAGCAAGCATTAGAATAAAAATGAACATGTTTAATTAGTTCTAAATACTAGAGTTAACAATGAACATAAAATTAGAGTCTCGGTCGGTCCTCGTCGTCTTGCGATACTACAGGAAATCTACCCACAAATGGCTTGACACGATTGACATGAACGACAATCGAACGAAAGGGCAGTAGGAACTTAAGAGTGACTGGCGACAACACCTCCAAAATTGGATATGGTCCTTTCCAACACTTCTTAAACTTTTTGACTTGGTTCTTCTTTAACACAACGTTGCTCCGGCAGACAAGATCTCCAACTCGATGCTGTGGCACTGCTGTTTGGCGGTCGTGTTGTCTTGCTTGCTGAAGAAAAGATTGATGATTCGGCTGTTTTACTACATCCATGCTTCCTTTAGCTTGCGTGCTAGATCCCTTACATGTTCATTGCTGATTCCGACAGTCGATCGTGCAAGATCCAAAGGTGCATGCATTCTTCTTCCGTAGACGATCTCATATGGACTGAAGCCAGTTGAGCTGTGCATTTTGGCGTTGTAACAATATACCAGTACGGTAAACAGACAGTCCAATTGTCGTGTTTGTTGCTCACATAGTGGCTAACCACTTTAATTATTGTTCTGTGGGTTCGCTCGACTCTTCTATTTCCTTCAGGGTAGGCTGGTGTAGTCCTTAACGGAGTTATTTGCGTAAGCTCACAAGTCTGTTTAAGTAATTCACTCATAAAATTCGTTCCTTGATCACTAAGTATACTTAATTGTGATCCAAACTTAAGAATCCATTCTTTTACAAAAACTTTAGCTATGGTCTCAGCGCTCCGATCAGGTATTGGTATCATGAGAAGGTATCTCGAGACATAATCTACCATTGTCAGTATGTATATGTTTCCATCTTTAGCCTGAGGCAACTGTCCTACGACATCTAGTCCTACTAGTTAAGATGGTTCACTTGTTTCTGGCGGTTCTTGCAATGGCGCTCTACTTTTTCCTGCATTATTCCGTCTGTTACAGGAATCAGATTGTGAAACACACTCGAAAATGTCAACTTTTGCGGCGCGGCCACCAAAACATTTGAGCTACTTTAATTTTTGTTGCTTTTTTACCGCAATGTCCTGATAATAAAGAATCGTGTTCTTCTCTCATGATTTGCTCTTTCATGCATTCTGGAATAACTAGGCCGTTTCCTTTACTAGTGATTTTGTACAATAATCCATTTTTTCGACAAAAAGTTGTCATTTTTCCGTAATTTGCGTTGTGGATCTTTTTCCTGAGCTGCCTTTAACTCTTCTTCTCTACTCCTTGTAACACAAACATTGACTTGCCGACTCACTGCATTACCATTCACATGTTGTTTACCAGGTCGGTGAATAACCTTAAATGGGTCCTCGAGTATTAGAGAGACAGAGAGAGAGAGAGAGAGAGAGAGAGAGAGAGAGAGAGAGCGGGACCGTAGACCAGGCACAGATGTGGCATCAGCGGACTTGCTGGCAACCGTCAGTTTGCCTATCCGGAGCTATACAAGAACGACAATTATTTTGCGTGATGCTTTGCTAGTGGTTATCTATAAACTGAGGATTTCATTCCAAATGCCATTTCCACTGGATTTAAAAACTGTGGCTGGCATATTTACTAAAACATAAATATAGATAGTTGACAAATATAAGCTAGTTGTGGTGTAATTGATGACTGTTTCCTTTATTGACATATAATTAAAATAATAAGCTACCAGGCATCGCTGATCAACGTTAAAACAATAGTCCTGACTGCACACATGAAACCTTTCAGTTGTAGCGTAAAGCGGTTATTAGTTTTTATTAACATTATTTTATCGTGTACAAGTAAAGGGGAAACGAATGTGTAATGTCTGAAATGAGTATGTGAAACTTTAACCCACTCTATTTATATTACTGATATTCACCAAACAACTACAGTCGCTTCTGGTTGTGAGCTGGAAACACAGTCCTGGCGACCTTTACGAAGCCAGAAACACAACAGCCAAAACAGTTCGGAATTCATTCTGAGTCGTTGGCAGATGCAATGAAATTAAAATTAGCATCACCAACAGAGCTATACTATATGATTCAAAAAGAATACCACAACTTTAAAAATGTGTATTTAATGAAAGAAACATAATATAACCTTCTGTTATACATCATTACAAAGAGTATTTAAAAAGGTTTTTTTTCACTGAAAAACAAGTTCAGAGATGTTCAATACGGCCCCTTCCAGACACTTGAGCAATATCAATCCGATACTCCAACTCGTTCCACAGTCTCTGTAGCATATCAGGCATTACAGTTTGGATAGCTGCTGTTATTTCTCGTTTCAAATCATCAATGGTGGCTGGGAGAGGTGGCCGAAACACCATATCCTTAACATACCCCCCCATAAGAAAAAATCGCAGGGGGTAAGATCAGGGCTTCTTGGAGGCCAGTGATGAAGTGCTCTGTCACGGGCTGCCTGGCGGCCGATCCATCGCCTCGGTTAGTTGACGTTCAGGTAGTTATGGACAGATAAGTGCCAATGTGGTGGCGCTCCATCCTGCTGAAATATGAATTGTTGTGCTTCTTGTTCGAGCTGAGGGAACAGCCAATTCTCTAACATCTCCAGATACTGTAGTCCAGTTACAGTAGCACCTTCGAAGAAGGCCGTCCAGAACTTTTCCCTTTGCACAAACACCCATTCTCTGTAAACTGTTTATACCAACGTTTAATACACCACCTATCAGGAGGTTAAACACCATACTTCGTTCGAAATGCACGCTGAACAACTGTCGTCTATTCACTTCTGCCGTACTCAATAACACAAAAAGCTTTCTGTTGAGCGGTCGCCATCTTAGCATCAACTGACGCTGACGCCTAGTCAACAGCGCCTCAAGCGGACAAATGTACAACTAAATGAAACTTTATAGCTCCTTTAATTCGCCGACAGATAGTGCTTAGCTCTGCCTTTTGTCGTTGCAGAGTTTTAAATTCCTAAAGTTGTGGTATTCTTTTTGAATCACCCTGTATTTAGCCACAGGCAGACTGCTACTTTATGTAGCAGACTTACTCACAATGACACCTTGAAAATTCTCATATGTGTACACTGACATTGTACACAGTTATTTTGAAAAATTGAAGCAACAAACGATAATTTCAACACAAGGTTAACAGAAATGGATAACTTACATTCCTCATGACGACTGCGTAAAAACTAGCACCATCAAGTCACTGCGTCAGTTGAGGTTAAGATATTATGTGACACACAATCAGGATAAGAGCAAGATCGCTAATTCTATATGTGAATTAGTTTACACCAGTTGATTTAAACAAGGGGGCACGGGAAACTGCATTAACAGGGCTGTGTACATACAACAGCATCCCAATATCATTTAGATTTGTGTCCAGTGCAACACTGCAATAAATGTGTACCTCAATTGATTCTTCCATAGGGTGGGCTTAGCCTTTAAAACGACTGAACTGCCCATGAATGAGATATACCTCCCAGTGGCTACCAGGCATTAAACTGTCTTGAGTTCAATACTGTAGACCAAAACAAGAATCTTGTCGGCTTTTGCGGTGAAGAAATCACAATACATCAGCACTAGAAGCAGATGCAGAAACATGAGTGTAAAGTTTAAAATCGTCACCGTCAGTGCACCACTTCTCAGTTGCAACATAAGAGAATTACGAGTTTCTTAGCTTGATATGCTTGAAACAATGGAATGATGCCACACAGTATAGCAGCTCAAATTCAGTACAATGGGTGAATCATATGTCAGGAATATTTCTCCCACAGATACTTTCCTTCAGCAACTTTAAACAATAATTATGAGATTATGTTTCTTATTCAGCACCAACAGTCAAGGCTCCTACAGTGAATTAGGACAATTTGTATATAAGGATATTTCTTTCACCATATACACAAATGGAGGATGTCTTATCACAATGTTCTCCACAAACGCGGCATCGTTGAAATATTCAGAGATATGAAGTGCGCCAAGACACAAGGAACTATCATGTGGTTAATGCATAATTAGCATGTAATACACAGGGACACTGCCAGGAAGCTGGCATATGTATGTATGTACTTACATATGTGTTAGGTGTTATTTTGTAAATAAGAACAGCAGCGATATACAATAAGGAATTAATTTTTGATTTATTTACAGTATATTTTCTGTGGTAACAATTTTTATATGATATTTCCTTGAGATATTAGAGATGATTTTACATCGGAAATGAAAACTATTAATAATGATGACTAGCAGCATTAAATTGAGAACAAATACATACACTAATGAAGAGTTAAAAGAATGTAAATATGCTTCCAATAGTGTGCAGCTCAATATGTTTCCAATGAGAAGCTTTAAAAGCTAACAATTTGTCTTTTTTGATATAGTTGTTGAAATGTTGCGGTTATCATTCTTTTTTAAATATAGTAGTTGTAGTGTTAGAGTTGTATTTCTTTGATAAAGCTACTGAAATGTTAGAGTGACATTTTTAAATGGGAAACGAAAAATCTGTACCACTAAAAACTGATAATACTGATTTGGGGACTAATAAAATTGCAATATATAAAAACTGATAAAACTTTACAATATTCATAAGTCATAGGATCGGCTCAGTCACATAGAATGCACACACACACACACACACACACACACACACACACACACACACACACACACACACACAAATGAATATGACTCTGTCACTGTCACTCAAATGAATAGTGCGAGTATGAAATGGTTTCGATGTGGTCCTCACAAATGACTTGGGGCGACAGGCCAATTTTCAGCTGTGATGCAGTATCTACTTCATGACCTGAATATTAACTTGGTATGCCATATGTGGATGAGGAATTGGAACACTACCAACACTACTGCAAAATCATTCTGAATAATCATCAACTGTGAGAGCCATTGAGACGTCATGTTGCAAACACTTTTCCCATGTTCGAGTGACGTGTTTATTGTATGGTATGTGTACATTTTAGATTTAAGACCTACAAACTCCTCAGCCAGTGAAAAATTAGCCACATAATTCATTACTGCAATAACTTTGCTGTTTGTTAGTATTACGCCATAAATATTATTTTGGTGTGGCATCTTAATACTGCATATGCAACCATCCACCCAATAGATGTAGCTGTCCATATACATAAAAAGTAACATTGGGTCTGCAAAACTTATAATGAAACTCGTACATGTGGAGTTTGTATAAGTCTGGTTCACATATATTGACGTATACAGGTTTTGTGAACTCTGCCAAAGTTAGGCATCTACAGTGTGACGAATTCTTTGTTGAAGATTGTGGCCTTTTTTAAAATTTTCCTAGCTATATAATAACAGCCAATCCACTTAGATGTTAAGTGAATTTCGTCATGGTTTCCCGAAAATCATATTGTAAAAATCTTTCTCGAAACCATATGTTGCAGAAGTCCTGTTAGCAAAGTTAACCTCAATGTATTTGTTCATTCAGGATGTTATGTCGAATTTAGTGGTGGGGATGACTAATCAGTTCCAACAAAACTGCAACATTGCTGGAGGCTTCTATTATGCAATATATATCATTTTTTATTCTCCAGTATCGTCATCAGCTTGGGAAGGAAACTGTTTGGCGAAACTAGGCAGTCTTTGTATACCAGCAAACTGCTATGCATTGTATGCAAACTACTAGGATACGCTATGTGTGCCTCCATGGCACATCCTACATCAAAAGCCTCCGCCACATCTGATAAATCACGTAATCTGATGATATCGTTGGACAGCCACTGAAACCCTCAAATAGGCAGATATTATTGAACGGCTTGTTTACATCTACATCAATACTCCGCAAGCCATTGTATGTATGGTGCATGCTATAGGATATCCAGTACCAATATTAGTCATTTCATTTACCATTCCACTCACAAACAGAACAAGTCAAAATCGGTTGTCTATATATCTCCATAGGAGCTCTAATCGCTGTAATCTTATCTTCATGGTCCTTAGGCGAAATTTACATTGGTTTCAGCAGAGTCGTTCTGCAGTCTCGCCTCAAATGTTGTGTCTCAAAATTTTCTTAACAGTGCTTCCTGAAAGGAACGCTGCGTTTCCTCCAGTCACTCCCATTTGAGTTCGCAAAGTATCTCTGATGAGCTCCAATCATTTGGAGGTTATACACCTGGCCTTCAGTGTCTAGACTCTATGAGAAAATGCCTGGAGACCATACTGCTGCCGCTGAATGACGTCCAAACATCTAGATAGCATAGTGTCTAGGCAGTATTATGGTTAAAGGCCTGGTACGTACGATTCAAAGCCTCTCTGGCTGTGCTTGTGGAAGGATGCACAGGTAAAGGCCGTACCTGCCAGCTGAGGCAGTGGGTGTGCCACATGAGGATGCACAGGTCACACTGTGTCATGCAGCAAGAGGTACTTACTGAGACAGTGCAGTTGTGTCTGCTGCGAGCTGCTGTGAGGTGGCAAGCTGTGGAAGCATGCTACAGCAGCTGGATGGCATCTGTACCTGGTGGCAGGTGTCTAGTGGTAGAGATGCAGTGCACTATGCTGAAGTATGTGATTTGTGCAAACGCTTCCTTACAGCAACTAATTTCTTAATGTAAATACGAAATTTCTGCTTCATATTTTACAATGGTCATAGTTATAATGTTTAAATAATGCGCTGATCGTGTTAGTAATTTGTTAGTAATTGGTGTATCTAGCGAAATATCATGCATTTATGGAATTGCATGTACTTTTATACTTACTTGTTAGCACAGCACTAGCAGTGTCTTGTGTGGGACGATGAGCATGTTAATAACAGTGCACGCCATTTTGGGCCATGAAGTATACTAACTGGGTAATAGACATCCGTGGTAAGGATAATAAATGGCAGTGATCAGGAAAATGGTTGCCATAATCCATCTATTTTATAAAAATGGATGCATGCATATATAAATACATATTTTTATATGTATGTAAATATATGTATGTATATTCCATATCTGCTACTAAGCCACTGGACTGTTTTCAGCCAAAGTTGGTACACATATCAGTTACTGTCTGGAAATTGTCGCTGTGAGGGTAAGAACAAACTACCTATCACAGGAGTGGGGGTTCAAGTGGAAAAGCGAATACCCACACTTTAACCATCCAGTATTTGAGAATGGGAGCTCTTAGAGACTTGCAACAAACTTTACAAATAATTAAAACCTGTACAAAACCGTTGCTCACAGACCGACTCCACAAAATGATGAAAGGGAGAAAAAGTTTCTCACTTATTACAATTTTCGCTGTTCATGCTGTAAAACTTGCACATGAAACAAAGACGTTTTAATTTACTACTAATTGTACTCCAGACACATTTTGCAGACAGTATTCACATACTTGTCATTATAAGATACAGAGTTCAGGAGATATGACGTCATAAATCCTGAAATACGTGAAAAACGTCCACTTTTCCACTTATTCCTGCTACAAGGTCGGAAAGTAAAAGTTTTAGTTTAGTTAGGCTGATGATAAGATGAAATTCACGCCTAGGGCAGTCCTGCTTCAAGTGGTCTGCATTATTACAAACGAGGCCTCCTGGTAGATGCCCCTTGTATTTAATGTAAGTTTGATAACGCCCCATACTCATTATGTACAGAATCGTTTTTTTAACTTCTTTTTTGATAGATCTTACTCCAGTTTTGGTTCCATGGATTTTAGATGAATAGGTCCCTGCTTGGAATCTCTGAAAATCTATAGCCACATGCTGAGTCCTGGTAACAGGAGGGGTTGGATCGGATGTACATTTACATCCACATGACTGCTCTGCGATTCACACTTAAGTGCTTGCTTGAGGATACACAAAATCACTTTCAGATTATTTCTCGACTATTACCCACTCTAACAACACGGGCGAGAAATGGATACCTAAAGCTTTCTGTGCGAGTGCCACTCCATGACTTGTCAGCTACTGCCCACAACACCCCCTGTGATGGCTCGGATCCGTGTCTCTGCTTCAGCTCTGTAGCTCCAACCGCTAACCACTGTGTTGTGACACCCCAGGAAGGCACTGCATGTGTAGCCTCGGCCAACTCTCCGCCACACATGCCCTCTGGCAACGTTAGAGCGCATGTCCACACAGCTGGGCTAATCTGAAAACTAGCGTGTCACGAAATTTCAAGCATGGTACCATTTCTCCTCCCTCCCATACAAGTGGTCGCCACTTCCACTACACGAGAGGGAATGACAACCACTGAGTAAAGAGAAGATCTGGTCCAGCACTCCTAGTTTTGTACTTGATAGTGGCCAGTCAAATACCCTGTGCCATGCCCACAATGAGAGCCAATTAATTTTCTCATTGTTCTCGATGGAATAACCTTCCTACATATCTGTTCATGGAAGCCTGTTACCATTTTCTTCCCAATGACAGCACTTGATACTCTTTTTTACTAAACTCTCCATGGCACATGGGTATAACATTTGCAATATTTTCACATCACTCAGCCTGAACATCTGTTTTTGTTCGCTTAAGGGTACCATGTAATACAGATCCTTTACCATTTCCGATTTTCACTCATTGAAGAAACGATTATTCATCGTACATGCATCGAGTAAAGTAAGCCAGCAAACTGTTTATGCTGCCTCCTGTTTTCCAACTCTGATGCGTCTTGCTCCGTTACCTGAGCAATATAGACTTTCTGAATCATATTAAGATTCATTCTACTTCCCTGCAAGGATGTTGCTGAATGCGTATTATTTAAAATAATATCTACGCACACTGCCCTACCTTGCAATTTATCTAAGATTTCCTTGCTTGCTCTCTGTTTCGTTAAGGTATGAAATATTTACCCTATTTACATATGCGTGTGTGGCACTATCCTGTAATCCCTGTAACTGCACACTAGACCTCCCCCTCCTCTCGAAAAACGTTGACACTAACTGAATACTATTTATTTCTTTACTCACATGTAGCTGCTCTTCTAAAGTCAACTGCAACGGCTCTCCCACTCCCTGGCGAATCTGTTGGGTTAACTCAGCCACAGTGCTTCCAAGTGCCTTCTCTCAAATGGCCACTTTGTAGGCCAATTAATCTATGCACAACCAAGAGACGCCCAGCACTTCCTTTATGGCTATACATGAAACACGACATAGGAGAACTAGACCCAGATCCCAGAAAATATTATACTAAGGCTGCCTCAGACACCATGTCAGCACTACGCTCACCCATGCTCCGCTACCAACGCCGTGGCGGAGAGTTTGGGTGGGAGTGGAGTCTGGCTTGGGGTTATGCAAGCGTGTGCTTTTAATCAATTTTGGTTTCATTAAACAGCCATTTACAATACTAGAGCACATACAAATACTGAAAACCCTCGCTTCCATCACGTGCAATAATTAACTTCAGATAACAAACGACATATTAAAAAACAAAACAATTATTTGCCCCTTAAAACAGGAAATAGACAAAACAGTATTGCTTCTGTCTACAAATGGCTTTACAAAAGGACAATTAAACAAAATAAGAACAAGCATAGTGCTCACTACGATGATCTACAGCCCACTACTACCAACACCTGTACCTCAACCCAGACAGACAACAGATGTGACAACACAAGCTACATGGATATGCAACCTCTACAGAATCTACAAGAAAAAATGCATAAATAAGGGAAAGGTAGATTGACATATCGCTGTTATGGAGTATTTTCACGATGATCTTATTGCATCTTAAAATCAATCAATAGTGATACTCTTTGGTAGTACCATGGCCACGCCATGAGAATAAATGTAAATACAGTTTCGGCACAATGAAATTCCTCATGACCTTCCTGTGTTTCTTCGCAACAGAAAACTAAATGTGGCCAACTTCACCGATCCTGCAACACTTTATTTTGGTAAATCAAAACTCTGATGACTACCAACACTTAGAAACTGCAATTGTGGCACACATAAAAACAAATGTCACCTTATTCTCTGCACTTTACTACTGTTATCCAAACTCCCCACTGTCCTTTCTCTCTGTCTATGAGATGCCATCTTCTTGTGGACTTTGGAAGGAAGACACCATTTATTACACAGCTTGACACTTTGTGTTATAACCAGCTACACCCCACACTGATCATTGCAGTCCAATGGTGTTACTGCCATGGTTCTCTTATTTCCACGGCACTCTGCTTCCACAGAATCTGTCGGTGGTTATCAACGAACTTACCACACTGTTCAGCAAACCGTATTCTGCAGCTGCTCCTCGGGGCAGCAATGCCAAAGCAAAGCAAGTGTGGAACTACTCCGTTCAAGTACCTAGAGACAACCCATGACTTGTCAGCTACCGCTCACAGTGGCCTCTGATGCTGATTCACGTCGATGTTGCCACTCCAGCTCCGTAGTTCCAACTGCCAGCCACTGCATCACGCCACTACAGGAAGGCTCTGCATGGTGCTGCTTCTCCAAGATCGCCACCACATCTGCTGGTGAAACTAAATGCTGTGACAGCACCAGAGGGCAGGCAGAACGACAAATGTGTCATAAAATATGAGTTTCACTCCACACCATCCAGCAAGATGAGGTGTGGAGTCTCAGAAACAGAAGTGATGCATGGTATGCTGAAAGTGAATGTCTCAGTGCTGTTTGTTCTTCCCCTTGGTGGCCACACACTGGTGATAAAAAACTCTTAAGCCATCTGGACTTCAATGGCTACCCATTGTTCTAGATCATCCTTAAAAGCATGAATTTCGGACCTCGGTTGCGGTGGAATGTTAATTTTAGGTACCATAATCAACCTGAATCATAAATTGCGAAGATTGTGAAAAGTCTGTAATAATATAAGAGTCATGCATATGAGAGAAAAACGCTCATATTTTGTAACTTAAGGGGCGTCGGAACATAAATATTTTTCACATTTTCGGACTTCCATCTCATTATAAAATTTGCAATTTTCCGAATCTATAGACTCACCTAGGAATTATTTTATTTTATTTTTTTAAATATGAACTACAATGGTTGAAAATGTTGAAATTTTTACGTAGATTACTTCAAGATCTAATAAAATCGGTAATTTTTTATACAGAAGGCTGTGGACTGCTGTGTTATAAAGGTCATGTCCAGAAGAGGATGGGCATCAGGTTGAGGAAGTTGAAAGAAAGTTTGGGAGACAAGAAACTTTCTGATGGTAAAACCATATAACGCAGGCTGACAGACAAAATGACTGATGAACTACAGCAGCATTATGGGATGGCCATTAGAAATAATACCGAGAAATTGTTGAAAATGAAGCAGGCAGTATGGGCTACCTTCTTCCACAGACTGTCAACTGATGGAAAAACCAGCACACCACCCCAACTGGACCCGATTCATGGTGTAGTCACCGCAATGCCCAGTACTCAAACAGTCCATAGAGCCATAAACATTCCATCGTAGCATCAGTCAAGGATATCATAAAACATATTTACAGAGAGCTGGCAAATGCTGAATTACTGAAGAAGTGTCTGCGTGGTCAGACTCAAAATCCCAATGAGTCATTCAATAATCTTATATGGACACGCTTAACAAAAAAAGGTTTTGGTTGGAATGAAGTCACTAAAGTGGGGGCGGGGGGTCAGTGATGCTGTTATTGTTTATAATGATAGCAACATTGGTAGGGTGAAAGTGCTACAGCGTATGGAAATTAATGCTGGAGGAAACTGCATCTGAAAAATTGAACGGATGGACAAGGTTCACATTGATAAAGCAGAGTATGAAGCTCATTTGGTCACTAAAGGGTCCAGAAACAAGAAAAGATGGAAAAATCTTGGAAAAAATTCAAGATGATGATATACAGTATGGTGCAGGATGCTTCTGAGTGACTAAAAATGAAAAAATTAAACATATGTTAAGTGAGTAACAGTCTTTTGAAACTGTAGAAACTGTTCCTGAAAATTTACATTTTCTGTTGCATTTTTCCATAAATCTCAGAAACCATTTCGAGTAGAGTATTCAAATTTTCAGGGAGTAATAACAGATATATTCTGAATCCACTGAACTAAAAGAAGAACATAATGTTATGTATAATTAAAATTATTTACGATAACGTACAAAAAAGTACACAACATTTTAAAAATTTGTATTTCCGAATGCAGTGGCTGAAATGCAATTAGTGTAGTTCAGTAGACTCATAACATACAGTTTAATGTCCTGTAAGAGTTTCATGTCAATGGCTACAGTGGTTCCTGAAATACAGGGAAGCCATTTCACTAAATTTAACATTGTCGGGATATGGTGTTCCGACTCCACTTAATGAATTGATATGTTTTCAGGATAAAGTCATCGAAGAGTTGGAGTTTGAGAAATCCCACATTGAGAATACTTCATTTGAGGAGATATTAGAGCAAATCGGCAGCTACAGGAAGTTCCAAATACGCTTGAGCATTGTCTTCTGTTGCCTGACACAATTTTTTTCCTCAATGTCTTCCTACGGCACGCTCATTTTCCTTACAGTACCTGAACACTGGTGCCACGTTCCAGGAAGAGAAGGTACCAACTGAACCATAGAAATGTGGAAGAAAGTGACAATATCAAGGCAAGTAGCATGACATGAATTTAATCTGAGATTTCTTACTTTAGTACCTCCATAACGATTTTTCGAAGATAAATTAGAATTGTGGCTGTATTAACGTTCTATGACAAGACTGAAACTTCATAAAATAATTTCGCTTTCGCTCCCCTAGATATGAGCACTAGACTTTCTTTCCTTCATCGAAGAGAATAGTGCAGATATATCGTTCTAACAAAATAAGAATGTCCAATGTAATGGAGGACGTGCTATATAGCTTTACCGTTAAGTAAAACAGCAGGTCCTAAAAATTATGACAGTGTCCCCTAATGAGATTGCTTTCACTGTTGTGAACACACATAAACGGACTATTGCTTCAGCGGGCTGTTTGCTTACTTGGTTTACAAAATTACTAAATATTCACATTGAATGAGTATTTATGATCAATTGCTTAGAGAAAGACCATGAAGTGTAAGCATATCCCACAATGATTTTTGTTTCAATTTTTATTTCAAACTAAGCCTCCTCTTTTTACGTGGTTTAAGGAAAGTGACTTAACTGCAATCGTTGAACAGAGCTTCTCCAACAGTATGCACCAACTAATCATTTAGAGAGGAGCTCCATGAGAAACTGAATTCAACTGGATGTCCGTCTCTCGATTATACCACTTGACACAAGACCTAGTCTTATGGGCTGAAATTTATGTGTAGTTACGCCACTCCAGACGTTTGTTATACTATTCCTGGCTCCGGCGATTTCCATGCTGAGCTAGAGGGAAGTCATCATCTTAGTTCTCCAGACGTTAAATTCCGGTTGGTGCCAAGTTCTGTTCTTGTAATTGTGCAGATAATGTTATTACCCTGTATTATTTCATTTAAAAGTATTTATCGAGCAAAAACTGTCGATACTCTAACATCCTAGCAAAATACCTACGGGTTCTGATTTTCCTCTAAATTTACAATTTCAGTCAAATTGTTTCCGTACAATAGCTACTGTTGTCCTATGCTTTCGCGTAGTGAGGTAACAACTGTGATTCCTGCAATATAAATTCAGTAAAATACTTTGCAGCATCTATTTACGTTTAAAGCAAATTATTGCAGTAATTTTTGTATTTTAGGGAAGAAGTGTACGGCAGTTGCGAGATGAAGGTACCAAACCGAACGAACGAAACAGCACCATGTATGTACAGATGGGAATATGACGCCACTTGGTTTTCTGCAACTGCTGCTTCCCAGGAGAACTGGGTATGCGAAAGAGAAATGTATCCAAACACCATATATTCTGCCAGTCATTTTATTTCCATCGGTTGTGCTGTTCTGCTTTTCTACGTTGGTGACAGGTAACACTCAAATGTAACAGTGAGTACTTTTCTGTTAAGGACACTATAGGAAATTATCTCAGCCATTAAAAAAGACATGGGTTCGATGAGAAAGAATGAACTGCTCGTAATGTATAATTTTCAAAAAAAGTCTATTTGAGACAATATATCAAACACAAACTTAGTTTGTTGAAATTAGTTTTCTCCTCCTCTGTTATTTCTATACTTTCATAACAGCTCTCAAAGTCTAAGAGTTTCATAATTTACCCGTTCTGTTCATTTGCACTATATGTAAAATGTTTGCCCACTTAGAGCATACAGAACACTATTCTGCCGTCATATTAAGCGATGCTATTCTAACACACTCTGAATTCCTAAAATCGAGACTACGGGTCTATACTCTGGTGGTGGATTTACCTGAACCGAAGTTCCTGTTCATGATGAAACCACAGGAGCAGGGTACATTGCTACCAGATGAGTCCATGAATTCCGTGCAGTATTAAGAGTACTTCATTTTGTATATGATGTTTGATGAGTTTCGTGCAAAGTGTGACTGATTAGTTTTTAAAAACTTTATCGACTTAGGTATATTAATCATCTCTTCAATGCAAAGATAGCATGCAAAGAAAATATCATTTTCACATTAATACTTTTGTTACTGGAATTGCAGATGTTCTTTGTAGTAACAAATGTAACTGACCCATAGTTATAAGTCTATTCTGCTGACCAATACTTTGCGACTGAAGTTCTCATTGATTACTACCTGGGTTATGGGGTGGAGAATTGTAGGTCTCCTCTTGATAGAGCATGCTATCAGCAGTGACAAAACCGAATGACACCAAGCGACAATGCCAGATTTCATTCTACCAGTTCTCTCCCACACCTGTGATATCACATTCCAAGGCGGTGGAGGTAACCAATTAGTACTGTTTAAAGTTGCAGCAGGAAATTCAAAAAATGATGCGATATTCATTACATTACAATTGTTGTAAGTTAAAAACAGGATTTCCTCCACCCCTCTGACATCATAGCTCATTTGTGCTAAGAGTCGAAATGTCCTAAGTATTAACTGGTGGGAAATTCAAAAATTCCAAGATGAGCAATTGTCCCCTCGGTGGTAAATTTAAAGAAATCCAAGATTGTGGAATTGAACCTGAATTAAAAAAGTACAGAAGCCAAGATGGAGGGTATAGAGTTATGGACCCAGGCTACAGGACTGACATCCCACTTGTAATAAGTTCAGAATCCTGCCCTGGTGCATAATTCCAGTTTAAAAAGGTGAAATAGCCCCTCTTTGAGGGAGCCTCCTCCATACAGACATTTCCCCTGCCACAACACACCACTTCCATCGATTCCACAGACAACAGGTAGCAAGACTCAAGTTGAGTCCTCTTGTAAAAAGTCGAAAAAGGAGAGAAATTCAGAAAGCACCCTGAGCTTCCCCAAACTCAGGTGCCATTAGATGCCATAAGTTTAAATACACATTACTGGCACGCTCAATATGTTGTTGCAAACTGTGTTGATAATGTCACGGGAGAACTAGGTCACTTGTCCTAAGTTTGGATGACCCTTAAGTTATGTTGCAAACTCGACAAGAACACTGAGCTAGCAACTGTAGGATCATGCCATTGCCATAGAATACCACTACATCGGTGCACAATGAGGCCAGTTCGATGAGGTTTACTTTCACCTGTAAGGCGCTGTTAGTAGCTGCAAATTCGTAGGGTTTTCCCCACCCATCCAACGTCATAGCTCTTTATGCAGCCTGCTTGGTTGTTACGTCACTTATGATAAGTTTAGAATCCCAGAGCTTACTTGCCCTGAGCTACAAATTGTGAGAAATTCAAAAAACCCAAGATAGTGGTTCCGATTTCCACCACTAGTATGTTGTTTGTGGTGGCGCAGCAGTCGTTTCCAACATTTCTCTGATGTCACAACCAATATGCCATAAGTTGAAATGGTGGAGCTATTTGAAATTGCAGAGAGCATGGTACATCATGGTACAAGGCTACAGTCAAGTCACGGTGCCAGATAATGAGGTTGAACATGCATGTGCATGATGAGTTGTTCTACAAAGTGGTGCTCGTAATCAAACAATATTGGATGACATAAGTTGTCTGGAAGTTCAGCGGATTGGAGATGTCCTCCGACTGAAATAAGGATATCCTGAAGAAAGAGACTGAAACGTGTGACTGTGAACCAGTAGGGTTTTCTTCGCCTTTCTTGAGTGAAACATATTCCTATGAAATCGTTTCACACTGAATATGACTGATAATTACAACAGAAGAACGTTGCAGTTGAGTTACTGCTGATGACATTGCTACGTCTCGAATTTGTCACAAGAAGTAGAACACAGTCTGTAGTGCGTACAATTTTCAGATAAGAGCTGTACACTACAAAGTAAATGTCACGTACTTTTCGAATCCCTTTCGAATCTCTCTAGTCTCAAGAGATGCGCTGTCTTTTTATACTGAACACTGGGAGCCATGAAGCTCAGTGTTCCCACAAGGATGAAGAACATATGTACGTTACGGATAGACCTCATGAGGATAGATCTGCGGGATTGACTTTGTTAAGAGAGCGGAACTACTTAGACTGAGATGTCCGTCACGTGATTTTGGTCACTGGATTGTAACAAAAGGTGTCCAGCTGTTTGGATCACTTCGCATCGAACCTAAAGCAATCCAAACTGATAGAAAATGTGCCAGATGCGACAGAGAAATGGTGTAGTTCACATCAGCCGATCGTTTCATTGTTTAGTAGACTGTAACGTCCATTATTTAGTAGAACTTTGTATTCCGGTTTTGCGTCGAAGTAATTGAATTCTGTTTCGAAATCAGCGAATTTTGTTTTAACATCGCTTCGCATAAAAGTTTCTTTTAGGTTTTTCGATGCGATAGCGAGGACTGCAACTAATGAAAACAATATGTATAGTGTACATAATAGCGAATATTACAAAGCATTTACGACATTTTATTAATTTTTCTCTATAACTGCAGCGGTATTGTGTAGCTATGCATAGAGAAACCACGAAACTGACTTTTATCAATCTGTACATATGCGTTCTTAAATGAAAGGCCTAAGGCAGTGACAGTCAATATTTCTGCACAAGAGCAAAGCTCTGGCTCATGTACATTAGCTCTTTTTCCTGGTCGCACATTTTCCCCAATTCCATGCCATACTATCTGAGCATAAGGAGGAGGAAGAGCGGAGCCTACGAACACGCCGTCTTTAAATGGCAATTCAGTCACACAGCATACGGTTTAGTTTCATGATTCATATTTCTCAACATCACAGACAAAACAAATTATCAGTATTATTTAATTATGTTTTGCATTCTGAGGACATAGTATAATTTTTATCTGGTACAAACTGTCGGTATACGGACAGATGCAGACAATTTAACATATTTTTGCACTCCGGTTGGCCTGTAAATATAATAGCGATATCAGAAGACATTACCCTAATGGGACGGAAATCTATAGGTGCGTCGAACACGTGCTGACAAACAAATGCTTACAATTTCAGAAAAGTTGCATCATTTATTCAAGAGAAACAGCTTCACAAGTTGAGCGAATCAGTCGGGCGTTGAGGCACCTTTAGTTCCTACGAAAGCAGTTATTCGCCATGGCACTGATTGGCTGGATGTCCGCCTCAGGGACACACTGTCAAATTCTGTACAACTGGGGCGTTAGAACCTGAAAGTTCCAAGCTGACCGAAGGGACGTGCCCACATTGCTCCTAACGTTCTCAACTGGGGAGAAATCCGGCGACCTCTCTGGCCATGGAAGGGTGTGGTAAGAACGAAGACAAGCAGTAGAAACTCTCGCACTGTGTAGGCGAGCACTACCTGCCTGGAAATTTAAACTCCGGGCGGATTTTAATGAAGGGCAACAAAACGGCCGTATAATATCATTGGTGTACCGCTGTGCTGTAAAGGTGCGACGGATAACAATCAAAGATGAACTGCTATGAAAAGAAATGGCACTGCAGATCATCACTCCTGGTTGTCAGGCAGGATGGCGAGCGTCTTCGCTAGTCATTGGGGCTCAGTTCGAAGCGGGGCTCATCACGGAACATCATTCTACTCTGGTCTCTACTCCAGTCAGTGAGATTCCAAAAAATGGCTCTGAGCACTATGGGACTTATATAAATTTCTGAGGTCATCAGTCCCCTAGAACTTAGAACTACTTAAACCTAACTAACCTAAGGACATCACACACATTCATGCCGGAGGCAGGATTCGAATCTGCGAAAGTAGCGGTCGCACGGTTCCAGACTGTAGCGCCTAGAACCGCTCTCCCACAACGGCCGGCAATGAGATTCCAGACCGAAGGCGTGTCTTGAGAGGCACTCGACGGTGGTGAGATACCAAACTGACTACCGCCCACCATTGGTCTGTTAAATGGGTATTACATTACAGATCGATCAATTCCAGCTGCACTTGCGCAACGTACTTTCAACTGAAACGGCAAACTGTGTCGAATCAGGTCAGAACAGTTGTAAGATAGGTACTGTCCGCAAAACGTGTAGAAAACTATCGTTGTAATTCTTAAATAATTAAACCTCACGTTTTCTGCAACGGCAGTGAACTTAAGGAAATGGGCGGTGTTTTTTTGTCAGAATTTATTTCTTCTTCAATGTTATTTTGTTTTTAAATGCATACCCATCAAATCAGAAACAAATTGTTCCCCAGCTTTCAGTTGTTTAGTGTGGGGAGTGTGCTGTCAAGTCCACTTAAAATGCGAGGTCTGCAATCTATTCCGAGTTTTCAGATGATCGCTCCTGCTCTTCTTTTCCCTTCGTAAATTCAAAATAGTGGGTTTTAAATAGGAAAATTGTCCCAGGTAGACTCCTCTACTTAACCAACGTACTTTCCGGTATTATATAAAGTCCCCATATCATTCCCTCAGTTCAATTGAAAACTGTTGCAAGACTTCAGAAAATGTGCTATTCGGATCACGAATATCATAACGTACTCCATGCCTGCAAATTAGCACAAAATGCTTCTCGATGTACTGAACAATGATCGTTCCAACTTGTTGCTCTTTCATCGTCAACTAAATACTTAAATTACACTGAAGATCCAAAGAAACTGGTATACCTGCCTAATATCGTGTAGGGCCCCCACGAGCACGCAGAAGTGCCGCACCACGATGTGCCATGGACTCTACTAATGTCTGAAGTAGTGCTGGAGGGAACTGACACTATGAATCCTGCAGGGCTGTCCATAAATCCGTAAGAGTACGAGGGGGTTGAGACCTCTTCTGAACAGCACGTTGCAAGGCATCCCATATATGCTGAATAATGTTCATGTCTGGAGAATTCGGGGGCGAGACGAAATGTTTAAACTTACAAGAGTGCTCCTGGAGCCACTCTGCAACAACTCTGGACGTGTCGGGTGTCGCATTGTCCTGCTGGAGTTGTCCAAGTCCGTCAGAATGCACAATGGATAAGAATGGATGGAGGTGACCAGACAGGATACTTACGTACGTGTCACCTATCAGAGTCGTATCTAGACGTATCAGGGATCCCATATCCCTCCAACTGCACACGCCTAACACCATTACAGAGCCTCCACCAGCTTGAACAGTCCCCTGCTGACATTCAGGGCACGTTGATTCATGAGGTTGTCTCCATACCCGTATACATCCATCCGTTAGATACAATTTGAAACGAGACTCGTCCGACCAGGCAATATGTTTCCAGTCAGCAACAGTCGAATGCCAATGTTGACGGGCAGTTATCAAGGGTAGACGACTGGGTCTTCGACTCCGAAAGCCCATATTGATGATGTTTCGTTGAATGGTTCGCACGCTGACACTTCTTGATGGCCCAGCATTGAATTGTACAGCAGCCAGAGGAAGGGTTACACTTCTGTCACTTCAGTCGTCGTTGGTCCCATTTTTGCAGCATCTTTTTCCGGCCACAGCGATGTCAGAGATTTATTGTTTTACCGAATTTCTTACATTCACGGTACACTCGCGAAATGGTCGTACGGGAAATACCTCACTTCATCGCTACCTCGGAGATGCTGTGTCCCATCGCTCGTTGGCCATCTATAAAACCACGTTCAGACTCACTTAAATCGTGATAACCTGCCATTCTAGCAACAGTAACCGATCTAACACCTGCTTCAGACACTTGTTGTCTTATGTATGCGTTAACGACCGCAGCGCCGTATTCTGCTTGAATGAATACGCACGCATGTACCAGTTTCTTTGGCACTTCGGTATATTTCAGCATGCTGTTGTAATGTCGTATAAGATCTACTGTTAGGATAGCCAGTAGTATTTTAGCAGACGAAGTGGTAACCATGTATTTGATACAATGTAGTAATTTTACATTGTTTGATGCACAGTGGCAATGATTGTTAAGTATTTACATCGATTTTGTTACTGTATAAATGACCTGAATCTGTTGCTTTTGATCGACTAGATACATAGCACGAATGGTAGGTCCATCTCATGATGCTGGTTGTGGGGTACCAATAGCAGTGCACTGAGTAAATGAGGGAGGGAAGACTAAAATTTTTGGATAATAAATTGTGGTAATTAATATTAAACATAATTTGGTTCATAAATTTGGTAATTAAGATTAAGCTAAAAGCTTTTAGAGACATGTCTAAACAAGATCATAGGTTGACCACATTTTTTCAATCTTTGATCGCAAACTATCGTAATTAAAACGACTCTAGTGTGACAATAATTAGATCCTACATAATCAAGGGTAAGAGCCCAAGGCAGTAGTTTGTTTATATAAGGAGAGCTGGTGCAAGTGGCCGTTTTGATACAGAAGAAGAATGTAATCTTTGTCCCAAAAGCTACCCCCTGCCCTCTCACTGATGCAGGTTTATATGTAACTAAGTAATTTCCATCAGATGTCTGTACATTGACTTTTACTAGTTACTTAAAGACAGTAGTGACAATCTGCTAGAGATGGAAACAGAATAATTTTGGAACTGTAGAGCTTCTATTTCAACAGAAAAATTAGTCTTATTTCGAACAATTTCTCTTATGTTTCCCTAATGCTATCCATTGAGCTTTTCTGTTTCACTTGTCACTGTGCCGGCGCATAATCCATTCGAAGTAAACGCGTTAAACTGTTTATACGTTTCAGATTTGGCCGGAGTATACAGTTTCTTGTGAGCATAGGCTCGATGGCAGTATCCCGATCACTGCTAACTGTTTCAGCCTCAGTCTTCCCACTGTACGTCGCTCTCTCAGCGGTGGCAGAGAGTCCAGGCTTGCCTAGCTCAGAATCAGGTATAGCCACCGGTAAGCTTCTCTGACTTCGAAACAATGAAATTAATACGTAGTTGCATACTACTATTCACTCGAAAGTAGGAATTAGATCAAAAGAATTAAAACTGAAAAGTGTGGGACATACATCTTCAAAAGATTTGTATTTTCGTTTATTTTTACTGAAACATTTAAGAATACGTTAATTTCTTCTCATTAGTTTCATAGAAGTGGACTGCTGATTCAAGAGTTTCTGTAGAATTACAACTTTTTTCCCTTTCTGAAACATGTATGCAACCATGTCTACTTTATGTAGCACTGTGCGGTGATACTAACATGTTTATTTTGTATTACGCTGTGTTGCAATATAATCATTTTGAAACGTATTTTTGATGTGAACGTATTTTCTAAATCTGGTAACAAGTTAAATTCTTAAAATGCGTGGAAGTGAACTAACAAATATGATACATGCTTTAAGAGGACATTGTACGTGAGCTACTAAGGAAGTGTTTACATGGAAGACCCAGAACGTGGATGAGTACTTCAATCGTGTTCTGTGGTGCCGTGTGCCTAAAAAAGTAATTGTTGGCCTTATGACTCTAAGGTTAGCGGTGTCTGATGCGGTGATAACTTTTGTTGCTGTTTTGGTCTTCAGCCCTGAGACTGGTTTGATACAGCTCTCCATCCTACTCTATCCTGTGCAAGATTCATCATCTCCCACTACCTACTGCAACCTATATAATTCTGAATCTGCTTAGTGTCTTCATCTCTGCAAAATCTACGATTTTCACCCTCCACACTGCCCTCTAATACTAAATTGGTGATCCCTTGATGCCTCAGAACATGTCCTATCAATCGATCCCTTCTTTTAGTCAAGAGGTGCCACAAATTTCTCTTCTCCCCAGTTCTACTCAGTACCTCCTCATTAGTTACGTGATCTACCCATCTAATCTTCAGCATACTTCTGTAACACCACATTTCGGAAGCTTCTATTCTCTTCTTGTCCAAACTATTTATCGTCCAAGTTTCACTTCCATACATGGCTACACTTCATACAAATACTTCCAGAAAACGACTTCCTGACACTAAAATCTATACTCGATGTTAACAAATTTCTCTTCTTCAGAAACTCTTTCCTTGCCATTGTTAGTTTGCATTTTAAGTCCTCTGTACTTCGACTATCATCATTTATTTTGCTCCCCAAGTAGCAAAACTCCTTTACTACTTTAAGTGTCTCATTTCCTAATCTAATTCCCTCAGGATCACCCGACTTAATTCGATTACATTCCATTATCCTTGTTTTGCTTTTGTTGATGTTCATCTTATATCCTCCTTTCAAGACACTGTCCAGCCTCTGACAGAATAACAATGTCATCGGCGAACCTCAAAGTTCTAATTTTTCTTTTGTTTTCTTCACTGTTTGCTCAATAAACAGATTGAATAACATCAGGGAGAGGTTACAAGCCTGTCTCACTCCCTACCCAAAACCCTGATTCCCTTTCCAGTCCCTCGACTCTTATAACTGCCATCTGGTTTCTGTACAAATTGTAAATAGCCTTTCGCTCCCTGTATTTTATCCCTGCCACCTTTAGAATTTGAAAGAGAGTATTCCAGTCAATATTGTCAAAAGCTTTCTCTAAGTCCACAAATGCTAGAGACGTAGGTTTGCCTTTCCTTAATCTTTCTTCTAAGATAAGACGTAGAGTCAGTTGTGCCTCACGTGTACCAATATTTCTACGGAATGCAAACTGATCTTCTCCGAGGCCGGCTTCTATCAGTTTTTCCATTCGTCTGTAAAGAATTCGCGTTAGTATTTTTTAGCTGTGGTTTATTAAACTGATAGTTCGGTAATTTTCACATCGAACAACACCTGCTTTCTTTGGGATTGGAATTATTATATTCTTCTTGAAGTCTGAGGGTATTTCGCCTGTCTCATATATCTCGCTCACCAGATGGTAGAGTTTTGTCAATAGCGGGTTGTGTTGGGTTGTTTGGGGAAGGAGACCAGACAGCGCGGTCATCGGTCTCATTGGATTAGGGAAGGACAGGGAGGGAAGTCGGCTGTGCCCTTTCAAAGGAAGCATCCCGGCCTGTGCCTGGAACGATTTAGAGAAATTACGGAAAACCTAAATCAGGATGGCCGGAAGCGGGATTGAACCGTCATCCTCCCGAATGCGAGTCCAGTGTCTAACCACTGCGCCACCTCGCTCGGTGTCAATACCGGCTCTCCCAAGGCTGTCAGTAGTTCTAGTGGAATGTTGTCTCCTCCCAGGGCCTTGTTTCGACTCAGGTCTTTCAGTGCCCTGTCAAACTCTTCACACAGTAACATATCTCCCATTTCGTCATCATCTACAGCTTATTCCATTTCCATAATATTGTCCACAAGTACATCGCCCTTGTATAGATCCCCTATATACTCCTTCCACCTTTCTGCTTTCCCTTCTTTGCTTAGAATTGGGTTTCCATCTGAGCTTTTGATATTCATACAAGACATTCTTTTTTCTCCAAAGGTCTCTTTAATATTCCAGTAGACAGTATCTATCTTACCCCTAGTGAGATAAGCCTCTACATCCTTACATTTGTCCTCTAGGCATCCCTACTTCGCCATTTTGCACTTCCTGTCAATCTCATTTTTGAGGCATTTGTATTCCTTTTTGCCTGCTTCATTTACTGCATTTTTATATTTTCTCCTTTCATCAATTAAATTCAATAATTCTTCTGTTACACAAGGCTTTCTACTAGCCCTCGTCTTTTTACCTACTTGATACTCTGCCGCCTTCACTACTTCATTCCTCAAAGCTACCCATTCCACTGTATTTCTTTTTCCCATTCATATCAATTGTTCCCTTATGCTCTCCCTGAAACTCTGTACAACCTCTGGTTTAGTCATTTTATCCAGTTCCCATCTCCTTAAATTGTCACCTTTTTGCAGTTTCTTCAGTTTTAATCTACAGTTCATAAGCAGTAGATTGTGGTCATAGTCCACATCTGCCCATGGAAATGTCTTACAATTTAAAATCTGGTTTCTAAATCTCTGTCTTACCATTATATAACCTATCTGATACCTTCTAGTACCTCCAGGCTTCTTCCATGAGTACAACCTTCTTTCATGATTCTTGAACCAAGCAAAATTCTACCAGGCGGCTTCCTCTGTCATTTCTTACCCCCAATCCATATTCATCTACTACGTTTCCTTCTCTCCATTTTCCACTATCGAGTTCTAGTCACGCATGACTATTAAATTTTCGTCTCCCTTCACTATCTGAATAATTTCTTTTATCCCATCATACATTTCATCAATTTCTTCGTCAGCTGCACAGCTAGTTGGCATATAAACTTGTTCTACAGTAGTAGGCGTGGGCTTTGTGTCTATCTTGGCCACAATAATGCGTTCACTATGCTGTTTGTAGTTGCTTATCCGCTTTCATATTTTTTTTTATTCGTTGTTAAACCTACTCCTTTATTACCCCTCTTTGATTTTGTATTTATAATCCTGCATTCACCTGACCAAAAGTCTTCTTCCTCCTGCCACCGGACTTCACTAATTTCCACTATATCTAACTTTAACCTATCCATTTCCCTTTTTAAATTTTCTAACCTACCTGCTCGATTAAGGGATATGATATTCCACGCTCCGATCCGTAGAATGCTAGTTTTCTTTCTGCTGGCAAAGACGTCCTTTTGAGGAGCCCCACCTGGAGATACTAATGGGGGACTAATTTACCTCCGGAATATTTTACTCAAGAGGAAGCCATCATCATTTAATCATACAGTAAAGCTGCATGCCCTCGGGAAAAATCACGGCTGTAGTTTCGCCTTGCTTTCAGCCTTTCGCAGTACTAGCGCAGCAAGGCCGTTTTGGTTAGTGTTACAAGACCAGATCAGTCAATCATCCAGACTGTTGTCCCTGCAACTACTGAAAAGGCTGCTGCCCCTCTTCAGGAACCACATTTATATCTGGCCTCTCATCAGATACCCCTCCTTTGTGGTTGCACCTACGGTATGAGCATCTGTATACCTGAGGCACGCAAGCCTCCTCACCATCTGGTTGGTTGGGGGTGGTGGTTGGGGAGGAGGAATAACTTTTAATGGTGGTAATTAGTAAATTGAAAGACTTAAGGTTCTGGAAAGGTTAGGGGTAAGACTTGGACGGAACACAGCTGAAGGACTGCGGGAACTGGATGAGCTTCTTGTATGTGAAGCAGAGCTAGCTG
The DNA here is from genome assembly GCF_023897955.1 of Schistocerca gregaria. Taxonomy (NCBI): domain Eukaryota; kingdom Metazoa; phylum Arthropoda; class Insecta; order Orthoptera; family Acrididae; genus Schistocerca; species Schistocerca gregaria. The sequence goes on from NC_064922.1 coordinate 430,556,841, forward strand.
CTCAGCAAATGACAGAAGAAGAAAGAAAGAAAAGAAGGAGGCAAGCACTGGGCTGTTGTGACACTGAAGAAGACACAGACTATGAGCCAGGGCAATTCTAGTGCATGAAAGACGCAGAAATGTAAGTCTGTATCAGAATTTGTAATAAAAAAGTTTTAAACCTCAATATCTCTCAATTACATTTTTTGCAATAAATGATCCGTTTTCTAAAAACGTACTGATGGTAGAGACATGAAATTTTCATAGCTTGCCAAGTGTGAGATTCAGCACATATGGAAATAGAATAACTAAAATATCCTGAGTTGTTTTGTTTTTATGTTCATTTATTTACGAAATTCTGTCAAATAATTAAGTGTTTGAAAAAAAAAACATAACATGATCCATAATACAACGTTAGTATTAATTATAGTTCAGTGCATCTAGTAGTGTGCATTCAACAATTATGGAAAATTGTAAGTTTATGTCTTTAAAAGCTTCCAAGATAATGGGTCAGAAAATTCGATGATTTAGCGTTGGCAGCATGGGACATACAACGTCCCCATACGTCTTGGATAGAAATAATAAAAATTAGTTGTTCCATATGTGCTGTCGAAATGAATATTAGCAATACTTCTTTTTTCAATTTCGAGGTATGTGATTTCGGCTGCAGCACCAGAGTATTTTATGACAGGAATTGTAATCCATTATCGATACATGTGTTTCAGGAATCGAACTGACTGGCATCAAACATCGCTCGCTCGTCAACTTTTTGGCATTTGCCTTTTACTGTTTGGGAACAATTTCTATAGCGCTAGCAGCATGGTTGTTAAGAAACTGGATTCAGTTTCTGTTGATTTCATCTGTCCCCTGCTTCATTCCGTTGTTGCTACATAGGTAAGTACTTCAGTAATGAATTAACGTGGTGCTCTTTTTTGTTGGTCTATTGGTTCTCTCTCAATGTGGACACACTGTCGTAAGCCGTATCGACGTCTCCAGTTTATATTTTTATGATATAAGAAATCTTGAATGTTATCTTTGTATAAAGGATTAAAATATAAGAACTGAGAAAAAAATTGGTATGTGTGTAGTTTACACAGACGGAAAGAAGTAAATCTGCTGAAAGGTGAACGTTTCGTGACGGAAGTCGTTAGTTGGGTCAATGAATGTGTTGGTTGGAATGTTATATGGTTGTGGAGGTATCAAGCATTTGATTTGAGCATTGTGAAAGGTTGTTGATGGAATTTCTAACGTCTTAATTTGTAGAACAGTTAGAGAAGGAATATGCTGTACATGGAACTAAGGATAAATTTCAGCAAGAATTTATGGACGAAGAAGAGGCAGTTGCCTATGGTAAAATTTACATTGCATGACATTGAAGAGAAGTACTTAGTGGTGAGTATGCGATTTCTCATCTCAATGCAAGACAGAAGTGTTTCTAACAAACGGAATCCCGCACATAGGTTTAACAGAAATGTGATTTAAGAAACGGAGTTCTGGCAACACTGTAACTGACTGAACTGTAGCCAAGAACATGTATCATGAACTCGGCGCCCTGACGGAGCTGTCACATTACCTGAGTGATACGAAGCAATGCCGTAAAGAATGAATATGTAAACTCGCTCAGATTTGAGTCACGTCCGCCCCAAACATGTGTTTTTTTCAGTTAAAGCGTCAAACTTCATCCAGTTTACATCTCCACAATGCAGTGTCTTGTGAATTTCTTTCTGTTATTGTTTGCCTGTTTTTAAACACTGAGACATAAAATGAACTTCTTACAGACCTAAACGCCATTTGTTTCGTCCATGACACAAATATAGCCAATACAGGGTAATAGTAGACACCGTAACATGATCTGCATCCCATGAGGCATAAAACACAACAGGTACGCAGCACTAGACTGCAGATTATGCTATGCACAATACTTCTACTCCATACGTTTGACGTCCAGGCTTATCTTCCCAGAGTTGGAACGTACGGTTACGAGTAACGTTCACATTGGAGAAGATGTTCCAGACGACAGACCACCTTGCATTTGCAATAAAAATGGGGAGCAGAATTTCTGATATATCGTGACGGTATGTAATTCATCTATTAGTATGATTTAAACCATTTCTAACTTCCTGTTAGACAGTTTCTAAGACAGGCTTTCATATAAATCTGCAGAAGAAAATCAGGTCAGACGTTTTATTGTTTTAGTAAGACTTGGTAAGACTTGCGCAATCATAGTGGAGACTGAGATGGATGTTGTGGAAGCAAATTCAATGGCTGGTTAGCCTACTACTACATTAAGAGGTTGTAGACATTTAAACAAGACATAAAAATATGAATGTGTAGATGAAGTGATGTTTGTAAAGCTGAGAAAGGTGGGTAGAGGGCGACGAGAGAGTACGGTTGTCGTGCAATATATCTGGATCGTCCGAGGTAGACTCGTTTATATTTTTGCGATAAGCTCGGGCACTGAAGGTTGAAGTGCTTTCAACGGCACTCAAGTCTTCATTTAATGAAAGGAACTATCATAGGCTATAGAATGTTCCAGCTGGGAATATTTGGTAGGGGATTTAAACCTCCATCATTTGCGTTTCACCCTCCGTCAGAACAAACACATGAGAACTATTACTCTCGTCTCAGATAAAAGATATGTAAGCCTACTCAAAAAGAAAAAAAGAATGTTCATTAGGAAGCTAAGGAGAAGAATGTTTAAGATGAAGTGAGATGACAAAACGATGAAAATAGCTGACGATGGAAGATAATTAGAATTGATCAGAAAGAGGAAAAAATTGTCGCTGGGAGGTATACCGCACAGCAATTGTCGGCAAGAAAGAATTATAGAGGGAAAACCAGAAGGAATTATGGAAAGGATAAGGAACGTAATGGATGACGTGGAGGAAATTAGACCATGAGCATACAAACAGATGAAGGAATATGTTTAGAACAGGACACGATTGGGAGGTTCCACTTGAAAACTTTCGTAAGACAGATGAAGAAGAAGAAGATGGTGATGATGAAGACGTGTGAATGTAAATGTAATCATTTATTAGCTTGCACAACAGAGTCGATGACTTGCTCGGTGTGTTCATTGTGTATTGGTATTTATTGGCTCAGACGACTTGAGAAAAAATAATCGTAGCCTCACCTGCCTCTGCAAACGTGAATACCCTGAAGAGCCAAAGAAATTTGTTGTAGTGGTTAATGAAAAAGAAAAAGAATAAGAGAAGAAAATAAAAGAAAAGATAAGGTTGAAAATGGTTGGAAGAAATGGTGAATGAAAGGGGTTTTATAATCGTAAATGACCATGAAAAAGGGAAAGAATGAAAAGCAAATCGGACTTCGTGTTATAGAAAAGATATCGGACTTCGAGATTCGGAAAAGCTATTGTTGGGGTGGTCCTTGTGGCGTTTTTGAACAAAAGTTAAACCAATTTCCGCTACAAAAATTATTGAAAAAGAACAGAGAATAACAAAATGTAACTGACAGGGGGAGATAAAAGGCCATTCTTTACCAGGTTAACATGTCTTCTTTCGTGCGGCGTCCAGGTCTTCAAAATCTCCTTTAATTCTGAGTGAAAAGTCTGCTCTGAAATCTTGCAATAAGTTTCATTGTCCAGGAATTTCTAATGTATACAAAGCTGTTTTGATGTTAATTGCAATTTATTTTAGTTGCTTCTCTCCATCCCACGAATTTCATAACAACTTCCGCAATGTTTACACATTAATAAGTTTTTTCGTCTTAATCAGATCACGTCTGCATTAAGCTTCCGCTCTCGAGAGACAATAGAGAAACGGATAGAAAAACAAAAAAGTTACAATTTTAGAATTTTCTCTGCCATCGAGCGCTCATACCGCTGCGACGGTATAATTAATGTCTGAAGGAACGAGTGAAGCGCGGCGAAATTCAAAGTCCCGCTACATCGCCCCCTCGACTGTCACGCTAAAACATTTAGCGTGGCAGGCTAGCAAACAATATAATAGATAAACCTGAATGTCAATATATACATATTTTCATAATAAAGGCCACGTGATTTCATAGGAGATAATCTTTGTCAATACTTACACTTTCTAAACCTATATACTAAATACAGTTGTTACAGTTTTGATCCTTTTTACAAAATTAATATACTTATACTTACATAGTGTGTGTTTGAGCAAGCTGCTCGCCAGCGCAATTAATGTTGTGCGCTTCCCGCGTTGGTTTCCCAATGCATCTCTGACAGCACGCAGTCTTTGGTCTTTGCGCATGAGCAATAGCATGACTGAATTTCGCGTGCAGCAGTTTCAAAATCGCTGTGTTATGACAGTCTTGCACAGTATTCACTTTCACATAGTGTTCATTACAAGTGGTTATTCCAGCATAAATGGCGTGCTAAGTCCGGAGACACCATAAGATTGAGCGCGTGCGTGATCTGAAGCAATGTCCATATCTTCTGTTACGACACAACACTCCAGGTCCTTGTGGGTTTCCAAGACTATTGTTCCCTGGGCACATACGGTCGATGTAGCTTTTTAGCCTCCACATCGCCTACGACAGGTGCTGAGTTTATTGTCTCCAAAGCATCTGAAGGCCGGATAGGAACAACGGCGTCGATGTTCGCAAAGGTAGGTGTATCATCACGTTGTTTATGTATCATTACGTTGTTTACACTCGCCAACAAACGTTCATTTGCAGTGTGAAAATCCTCATTATCGTCGAAGTAAATTGCAGTTTATATCGATTTACAAACAGTTATTTGGTTTATGCACCATAAGTTTCACAAATAACTCAAAATTCGTGGTTTATAACATTCACAGTTTAAGACAGTTTGCAACACTTTTTGCCATATTTATATTTTAACAAAGTTCACTGTGTCCCAGTATGTTCACATCGTTAATTATGAAAACTTATTCTTCGTGGCCACATTTCAAAATATGTTGACAGTATGCAAAGTTTTAACACATATACAAATACATATAAATTTACAAGAATATGCATGTGAAATATTTACACTAAAAAAATTATACTAAGTCCCATTGGCTTTCTTTTATTGGGGTATTAATTCTTTTTATTCAGGTTTGTACGTGCCAAGGGATATCAGACTTAATATATAAAGCACGGGCTTTCCTTCATTTATTATTTATCTCTTTCTGTTGATTCCATATCTTGGCTAGTGGTTGAGCAGGCTTGTAATGCCATCAATATTCGTGTCTTTTTATTCATACCTGTAAGTTTACTGTCACACAACACACTCTTACATTCCATAAACAAACAATACCCAGCTGCAGGAGGTGGTAGGATAACGGAGAAAGAAAGAAAAAAAAAGATAGAATGGAAGAAATTATTCACTACATATAAACTACCAAATCCTACAGCTACTACATAAACAAGAACGTAATACCTTATAACGTTTCCTTCACCTTCAAGGGGTGTTGAAAGGAGGTGCTTACCATTTACCAAATCATGTGTATAAGTAAGTGTCCTTACGTCAAGTCTGTGTAATGTAACCTCATGACAGATTCTCTGTTTGTGTTCTTACTGTTCATATGCCTAAGTGTATTATACATTAACAAATCCTTGCATGAGTAAATCACATAGCTGCTCAGTACTTCCTCGATATCTCCACTTCTTGTGGATACCGTCCATACAAATGGAAAATATATCTCACGGAGATTGTCTCTCTCATAATGTGTATTATATAATGACATACCAAATTTCCTCTCAAGAGTTCAACCATGAACTTTCTTCTACTTTAATGACGGTTAAACATCAAAACATAAATAAAGAACATAGTATTATAATTGACAGTAGAATGACTCTTTCTCCGTCTCCGTTGCTCGACGTTGGTTGCACGGGTGGTCACTGCTCCATCGCACTTACCTTGCATTACCTGAAAAGTTAAATGTTGTCTTCAACGTAGATGTAATTTTGTCATCTGTTCGCTTAAGTGGAGGTGTTGTACGAGTCGCAAAACGGCCTTAATAACTCGCCTATTTTTTGCTTCCTCAGGATTTTCTGTTGTGTGTAAGGATAATAAAGGCTAACATGGCACTAAATCTCACTTTCGTAAATTAAAAAAAAATTATGCAAATGTATTCACATGAGGGCTGTGTAAAAACTATATTTCAACTTAAGTTCCATAAAATATCATTCTCCTGTCTGAACACGAACTATAAATGTTTTCTTCCACACAGTGGCTTAACAAAACTTAACGAAAGGTTACCAAGCTACACTTCTGAAATAAATTAAAGCTAATGTGCTTCCAAGAGACATTCTTATAACACTTCTTTAACAGCTGTAATCATCGTTATGTTCATTCTGCTTTTCTTGCATTTGTTCATTTTCAAGGGCACTGTAAATAGATTCACATTTAACGTCTTGTACTCACATGTTCTAACTCATCACAAATGTTTTCTTTCAAACTGATATTCTTATGTAATGTTAAAGATGTAGACTATTTACTCACTTCTCTATGTAGCACAATATTACCAAAACATTCTCACTCATTCCATTACTTCCCTTATTCAACATTATATATATATATATATATATATATATATATATATATATATATATATATATATATAAATTAAACATATTCGTCGTCAAACATTAATATATCACATACGTGGGGACATTTGTCATTTCCATTATCATAAAACTTCAATAATATTTTCCTCAAATAATTTGTCTCCATCAACTACTTCACAGTAACTTACCTTCTTATATTAACTCATTCATACTGATCATTCATTCTTATATCCTCATTCATTCTGCTACGTACCTATGTCATTACTGATCTCAATAGCTATTATCTCCTCACCTGGGTTTACATTCTCTTCAAAATTATGTGTACAAGTGTAACTGCAGTATACAGTTTCCATAAATTAACGTTTGTGTTTTTAGGCCATATAACTTAATGTTCGTGTATTCGATAGTGCTGTGGGGTTTGCCAAACCTTGTAAAGTAGCTGTTAGTCAAACGTCTAGCAATAGCAGAGGCGTTGACAGTGGGGATAGCATACAATGTTAAGTATTTTGAGAAGACATCAAGTACAGCAAACGATGCATTTCACACCTCCACGAGCTCTGGGATAAGGTTCGGCGATATCTAATTATACTAATTCCAAAGGTCGGGTTGGTACAATAGGATGTAATTGATTCAAAGACGATCGGTTGGAAAATTTAGTTTTTTGGCAGATGATGCATTTACGACCAATTTGCAACACTCTCCGACGCAGATTGGGAAAATAACAGTACCGTACTATTTTATCAATGCATTTAGTGACTCCTTAGTGTCCCCACGTTTTGTGTGTGAACAGAATCAAACCGTCAACATGTGAGTCTGGTAGACAAACACACCAATAGTGCGAGTCTGGGATACGCCTATGAAAAAGTACATTTTTGTGTATTGTATAATATTTTTGTAAGCGTGAAGAAGGATCTGTACTTAATCTCTTTTTAATATTTGACCACATGGGGTGCTGTCCTGAAGTGAAGCAAAGTTCTTGCACATATTGCTGTAGTATGGGGCGTATGTACCATCGTACATAAGTAAGATGTTAGAGTCTGATGTCTGATCGGAAAGTTCCGAAAAATCCTGTATGCCTTGGGGCAAACGGGGCAGGGCATCGGCTACTACGTTTGATTCACCTTCAATGTAAATAATTTCGAAGCTGTGTTCTTGGAGTGAAAGGCACCACCGGGTGAGCCGTGAATGAAGCAATTTGCATGATAGCAAGAAAGGAAGGGCTTGATGGTCTGTGTATGTGCGAGTATGTTTATCCCAAAGAAAGGAGCGAAACTTACGGAATGCCCAAATAATGGCAAGAGCCTCCCGATCCGTCACCGAGTACGACCTCTCGCACTCAGTGAGCGTGCGGCTCGCTAAACTTAGCGGTTTGATGACAGATTGTCTTGATTAGGATTGAATTTGAAACAGAAAGCTCCAAGGCCGTATGATGACGAATCCGTGGCTAGGCAAAAATGTAAGGTCATGTCAGGGTGGCAACGGAGGGGTGCGTTCACCAATGCATCTTTGATAGCCTGAAAATCAACTTGGCAAAACTCTGTCCATCTCCAAATTGCGTCCTTTTTCAATAGCGTTAGCAGGTGAGAGCTGTTCAGAAGTTGTTTTGAAACAAACTTCCGAAAGAAAAAAGATAATCCTAAGAATGCTTTCAATTGTTTGCGGTTTTGTGGAGGAGGGAAATTACAAATAGCATCAGTCTTCTTAGAATCGGGACGAATGCCTTCCGGCGAGACAATATGGCCTAAAAACTTGATTTCACGCCTTCCTAGTTTGGATTTCGAAAGATTTACTGTGACTCAAGCTTGTGAAAAACAAATAAAATCTGCTGTAAAAGATCAATATGTTCCTCCCACGTATTTGTTGCCACGATCATGTCATCGACGTACGCAGTGACGCGTGACAATAAACAGGAGCCGAGAACGGCGTCAAGCGCCTCGATGAACACTCCTGCGCTTACGCGCAAACCAAAAGGCAACACACAAAACTGATAACTGCGTCCTTCACAAAGGAAAGCAGTGTATTTACGACTGTCATTGTGAAGGGACACCTGCCAGTACGATAAGCGGAGGTCAATATTAGATAGGTATTGTACATTATAAAATTTTAGCAACTGTTCGTCCAAGTTGACGGGTCTTGTGTTAACAGGTATAATAATTTTGTTGATTTCACGTGCGTCTAGCACCAATATGACATTGCCATCTAACTTGCCTACCGCCAGGATAGGAGTGCAATAAGGGGAATGTGATTTTTCTATGACACCCCAGGTCAACATACGCTCGAATTCACGAAAAACCGCATGTTTCTTCGCCCACGGAATATTGTAATGTGTCCTACAATAAGTCTTATGTGGCTTAACATCCATTTTGTAGCTATAGCCTCTGATTACACCAGGCCTCTCACTGAAAACTTGTGCATAATCACATAATAATTTGTACAATTCTTCTTGGTGTTGTTCCGTTAAATAGTCAGATTCGACACATTTCTGATACAATAAATCCTGCTCAATCTCCTGAAAGTCTAAATCTTCAAGTGTTAAGTTACATACACTAGCTATGGTAGGATAAACCAATTGAAACTGACTTACTTCGTAATGTTTTTGTCGTGGTTCATTCGTCTTGTTAAGTTCAACATTAATTAGTTGTTCTCCTACAGATAATTGACATATGCCATTACTTAAATCTATGATTGCTTAGTGTTCATTCAAGAAATCCATCCCTAGGGTGCAGTGTACGATGAGCTTGTCTACAATCCGAAAATTACACTTGAACTGTGTATTCGAAAATGTGAAGTTATCTAGGGCTTGCATGCGTATGTTCTTAGATTTAGTACCTGTGGCGCTAACCACGTGACAATTCTGTACAGGTAATGTAGGTATGTTTATAATTTGTTTCAATTCATTACAGAATGCGGTTGACAGCACACTTTATCGAATAAAATTTGTACATCATAATCGTTAAACTTAACCCATGCCGTAGCTTGTATGAATTCTTTAACACAACTGTCTGATTTAATGTTTTTCTCGTCGGTTAATTCCTGTTCTGCTGTCATTTTGTCATCGTACCTGAGGAAACAAACCTTCTCAGCCGTTGCGCACTTACAACACCCCTCGACCGAAGCACGAGCGCTTAGCTCGGTCGTCGACTTTTTCCGTCGTCTGCTGTGCGGTTTTTGTTGTACTGTCTGTGATTTTCATTTGGCTTGTAGTTACCATTTTGATATGGGTGATAATTATTGTTGTTATTATTATTCCACGAATTTCTGATGTTGCTCCTACCGTCATACACGTTTGCATTTGAATATGTTTCGCGCGCAGGCATCGTATTGTGTCGCAGCGCGGACGGATGGTCCCACCAACCACCGTCACTACGGTTCCTTTGGGGTGGGTGCTGATTTTGGTTACTAATATGCGTAAAATCTGAATGGCGTGAATCACCTCTGTAAACTACGATCATTTGAACTAAGAAGTTTAAAAAAGTCTTAATGTCATTCTCCGGTACTCCTATTAATCTGTCTCGGTATGGAAAGGGTAAGTGGCTCTTTAAAGTGTCAATTATCGCTGGCAAGTCGGCTGGTTTGGACCAGTACGGTGTCTTGTCTAGGTACCTCTCAAAGTATTGTCTTGATGTATTTTTTTTAGGGTCATAGGTCTCGGGATTGCACACTTCTCTCCATAGACTCTGTTGCTCATTCTGACGATGCGTTTGCACCAATCACTAAACACGACACAACATTGTCTCGTAATTTTGTCACTTCGTATTCTATGTGTTTTGTCTCGTCTTTAACATGTGTCTTTGTTTTTGAAAGTATGTCCTGTGTAATTGTTTCAAGTTTTTTGCCCAGATAATCGTCACACAATTTACATTCGTGTACAATTCTTTCAGCCATGTTGGTGTCGCTGTTTAGTGACGCGAGGTCCACTCGGTCTTCTAATTTTTCTATCTTTTCTTTGAGGTGGGTTTGTTCAAGTGAGCTGTTGGGTAATATTTCCCACTTCTTCAGTCAGCTTTTCTTGGGTGGAGCTAGCTGAAGTGTGGGCCTGATCTAACTCTTCTACACGAGTGTTCACTTCCTGCTGCACATTAACTATTTGAGTTACCTGATTCTCACATCGGCTGATATTGTTTTTTGTTTCATGTGTGAATGTGTCCAAAGTTTCTTCCTGTTTAGTGACTCGGTCGGATAATGTCTCAAAACACTGGCTGAGGTGTTGAGTGATGTTATTTAATTCTGTCATCTGTTTTGTCGTTCGTTGAAATCTTTCGGTCATAGTACGGTTTAATACGTCAACTTTTTCGCCGCTTTTATCTAGCCTTTGTTTAAAGTTCTGACCAAGTGCGTCCAATTTTGCGTCAGTTTTCTGACTAACGTCTCGTTTGATGTCTGCAAATAACTCTAATAGTCGGTCCATTTTTACAGTCTCCTGTGTCCGATTTGTGTCACGTTGCTGAATTTGTCTCATATTCGGTTCTGACATTGATGTTAACAATGGCGCTGACGGTCTAGTCTCGTGTCCATTCCACATTTCGTCATTTAAAGTCGCCATCTGTGTATTATCACAAATGTTGCGAGTTTGAGGCAAAAATCATTGCACTGATCTGTGAACTCGTCCATGGAGGGAAACGGGGATTTTTTTGTTGGTTGAACGATGAATGTACTTCACTTAACTCATCTGCCGAAACTATCTCTACCTTACCGCGTTCCATTGTAATAGGATGTATAATCGTAAGTCAAAAAGGGAATAATATAAGTCTGATTAATATAGATTTGACTCAAATTTAGGTTGAAATATTTTCTCGTCAGTGTAAATGATTGCTCTATTGCAAACAATGGTTGAGAAAGATGCTGCAGGGCGGACAAAATTTTTCGTAACAAATGACTGTTTGGCGGTCAAATTCGCGATCTTCATATGCTACAACAATACTATAATTACCACAAACTACAATAGAGTTAGATAATTTTGGAAAAATCTAGAAGAATACTACAGGATGTGTGGAAAGGGAAAAATGGATTCTGCAGTCGGCTATTGAACGTTTGGATGAAACATAAATGTGTGACTCACCATTAAATTTTCTGTCCTGCAGCGGCTGGTCAATCATTTCTGCGTAAATCGTATTCGTCAAAATATGGATTTTCTTAATACATCTCCGTCGGATAATCACCAAAAGGTCTCAAAATAACATTTTTGCAGCAATATACGCCATGTAAGGAAAAAAAGATTGAATTAGTTAGAAAAATTCTTTACAATATAGTTGTATAATCATTTGCGTGGGTACAATAAAGTTGGTCTTTTAGTTATGATTTAAACTTCAGGATTTTTGGATAGTCTCTGGTGGGAAAAAATACAAATTAAAGTTTCAAATTTGCTCAAAAACGACACATCCGATAATTGTGTCCTGTCGCGGGAGCCAGTTGTAGTGGTTAATAAAAAGGAAAAAGAAGAGAGGAAAATAAAAGAAAAGATAAGGTTGAAAATGGTTGGAAGAAATGGTGATTAAGACAGGGGTTTTATAATCATAAATGACCATGAAAAAGGGAAAGAATGAAATGCAAATCGGCTTCGTATTATAGAAAAGCTGTCGGACTTCGAGATTCGGAAAAGCTATTGTTGGGGTGGTCCTTGTGGCGTTTTTGAGCAAAAGTTAAACCAATTTCCGCTACAAAAATTATTGAAAAAGAACAGAGAATAACAAAATGTAACTGACAGGGGGAAATGGCGTAGATAAGAGACCATCCTTTACCAGGTTAACATGTCTTCTTTCGTGTGGCGTCCAGGTCTTCAAAATCTCCTTTAATTCTGCGTGAAAAGTCTGCTCTGAAATCTTGCAATAAGTTTCATTGTCCAGGAATTTCTAATGTATACAAAACTGTCTTGATATTAATTGCAATTTATTTTAGTTGCTTCCTGCTACAATGTAAACCTGTCTAATATCGTATACGGCCCTCGCGAGCACGCAGAAATGCCGCAGTACGACGTGGCACGGATTCGACTGACGTCTGAAGTGGCAATGGAGGGAACTGACACTGTGAACCCTGCAGGGCTGTCCATAAATCCGTAAGAGTACGAAGGGGCGGAGATCACTTCTGAGCAGCACGTTGCAAGGCATCCCACATATGCTCAATAATGTTCATGTCTGGCGAGTTTGGCGGCTAGCGGAAGTGTTTAAACTCTGAAAAGTGTCCCTGGAGACTCCGTAGCAATAATGGACGCGAGGGGTGTCATCTAACACTGTCCTGCTGGAATTTCCCAAGTCCGTCGGAATGTACAATGGACGTGAGTGGATGCAGGCGATCGGATAGGATACTTACGTACGTATCACCTGTCAGAGTCTTATCTAGACGAATCAGGTGTGCCATATCACTCTAAGCACACGCCTCTCACCATTACAGAGCCTCCCCCAGCTTGAACAGTCCCCTGCTGGTTTGCAGCGTTCATGGGTTCATGAGGTTGTCTCCATACCCGTACACGTCCACCCGCTCGATCCAATTTGAAACCAGACTCGTCCGACCAGGCAACATGTTTCCAGTCATCAACAGCCCACTGTCGGTGTTGACGGGCCCAGGCGAGGCGTAAAACTTTGTGTCGTGCAGTCATCCATGATACACGAGTGGGCCTTCGGCTCCGAAAGCCCATATCGATGCTGTTTCGTTGAATGGTTCACACGCTGACACTTGTTGGCCCAGCATTGAAATCTGCGAAAGGTTTGCACCTTCTGTCACGTTGAACGATTCTCTTTTGTCGTCGTTGGTCCCGTTCTTGCAGGATCTTTCTCCGGCCACAGCGATGTGGGAGATTCGATGTTTTACTGGATTCCAGGTATTCACGATACATTCGTGAAATGGTCTTACGGGAAAATTCCGCTTTATCGCTACGCCGTAGATGTTGTGTCCCATCGCTCGTGCGAAGTCTACAACATCACGTTCAAACTCACTTAAATCTTGATAAACTACCATTGTAGCAGCAGTAAGACGTGTAACATCAGCGCCAGACTTTTGTTGTCTTATACAGGCGGTGCTGAATGCGGCGCCGTGTTCTGCCTGTTTATATGTCTCTGTACTTGAATACGCATGTCTGTAACAGTTTCATTGGCTATTCAGTGTAGCTTGCGTAGTGTCAAATGCATCTTTGATCCAGCAAGAATAATTCTTCGCTGTTTCAGAAGCGTGACGGTTTGTAGTATTTGATTTAATTAATTAATTAAAAAATTTGATCTGCACAGCACCGCCACAGACATGAAAGAAAGAGGAAATTCCTACAAAAAAGTCATTAACAATATTATAGAAAGGATGTAGGTTAAATGAATAATCACTGCAATACTAATCCTAGAACCACCACAGACTTAAAAAAAACTATTTATTCATTTAGCATAAGCAAAACAAAAAACTGACAACTATGTTCATTAATCTTGCTTATTTGAATATCATTCAGTATAATGTACGGATTAGCCTTTCACAAATGAAATCATAAATACGCTACGTTTCTGGCACAATTAAGATGTTCCACATCAAATTATTAAATCCCATTTGGAAGTGCTATTATCCTTCATTAATTTTCTCGGACACAGTGTAGTGATAACTACCACTCATCAACGTGATAATGTTGACGGGAACCATTCGTTTCACTTAGTCAATCATGTACCATTTACTTCTTTGATTCAAACTTTTCATCTGATGGTATGGCTGTGGGAAATGCTGTAATACACTTATTTGCATCCAGCTGTAGGTGTAAATGTAATTATTATTAGTAATTCATTGTAAATGATGATGAAACAATTTATTTTTGCAAACAGAATTCACGAATATCATAGGAGACAATCAGCGATTTTCTATATATATCTAACGAGTCTATTTTACAATTACAGGCAAATCATATTCATACTATTCTGTAACAAATGTTTTTCCTTTATATTGACACCTACACTTTTTCTTTCAATTTCGTCCTTGTCTGAACAACCTATTTTACACTCATCAGACATACACAAACAGACAGATGCATTTCATGTTTCAGAATTGTGAGTGCATTTGATGCTACCATTCACGTGAAATGTTTCATAGTTCTGAATCTGACAGCGTGTAAGCGGCTGCGTTGGTACTGAGTATTTGGCAGCAATAAAACAATAAACAAGAACTTTGAAGCAGCCATATTGCCTTGAAATCTGTGGAGTACAAACCATTCGATCGCTAGGTAGAATAGGATACTGTTGACAATTAATCAAAGTTAAGTATATTAACCATTGGAAAATGTAACGTAACACGAAAGGTAAACAGGTATTGAAGGGAAGCAAAAGATGACACAGTCAAGACAACACTATGTTTCTGCAGAAAAAGAACAGCAAGGCAAACAGAGACACAGATTGGCGAATATTTAATATATTAAGTTTTACTTTTACTATTTACTTGTCTTCGATACTGCTTCATTACACAGCCATGTGTCTGATTTCAGAATTTGTAAATGTTGAAATGGATCGTCGAAGAGGTTATGAAACTTTTGAAAATATTTCTTTCATTCTCGTTAGTGCAAAGACGGAGGTGACAAAAGTAATTGTACAGCGATATACACGTATACAGATTGCGGTAGTATCGCGTACACAAGGTATAAACGGGCAGTGCATTGCGAAAAGTACGAAGGCTTCCTAGATATATTGTAAGTTATTAGTAAAACTTACGAAAATAGTACTCAAAGATTATTTATGTACAGTCTTTGACATAAAACCAGATCTGTGACCAGCTTTCAAAGCAACTGTGTAAGATGAATGCCTTGTACCTGGAATTGTTTTAAGCAAGGGAGAAGTTTCCCCAAGTTTGAAATAGAAGTGCTGGGCAACGTTGGAGCCGCCTGTCTGAAAGTTTGTCCAATGAGAGGATTTACCAGTTTGGGCACCTGCTGTGTGTGCTCTGTAAAATACCAGCAAGGGGAGTTGTGCTCGGATGTTATCTAAGGATCACTTAGCTCTGGGAGCTCAGTCCCGCTATAGGGCATAGGAGGCACTTATGTTAACTTTTCTTTGGGTATATGAATGTAAACAGGAATGACTTGGCGCTGTATCAGATGTTTTGTGTATTATGTACTGAACCGGAGACCTAGAAACGACAGACGCTTCATCCCACTGTAGCCCTCAGTGGTTCACAACCCCACAACAGGCCACAACAGTCCACCCACCTCACCGCCGCCCACACCGAACCCAGGATTATTGTGCGGTTCGGCCCCCAGTAGACCACCTCCCCCCCTCCCCTGGAATGTCTCATACCAGACGAGTGTAGCCCCAAATGTTTTCATGATAGAGTAATTATGATGTACACATACGTGGAGACAATGGTTGCCCAGCAGTCGTCGACATAGTGTAACTGAGGCGGAATAAGGAGAACCAGCCCGCATTCACCGAAGCCGATGGAAAACCGCCTTAAAAACCATCCACAGGCTGATCGGCAGACCAGACCTCGAGGACCAGCATGCCTTCCCTCTCGGGGGACGGCGCGGCTAGCCGGGAGAGAGCTGTCTGAGATGCTAAGCTAAAATGGGGAGTGCTTCAGCGGCAAGCAGTCAAGATATGCTGCCACGGCCTTTTATTCCTGCCGTCCTCGGCTGCGGACAACGTTTGAAGCGAAATGCACACAAGGACGTATTGGAAGCTTGTAGAAAAGGCTTAAGATTCCAAATTACCTACAGCAAGATCGAAAATCTCCTCAAATGCAGTGAATAAGATAACGATTTCATTCCACCGTACGCAAATTTGGGAATCTCATTGCCTTTATCCCACATCCACTACGTAGAAGTAGTCTATCTATATCCGCATCCCGCTCCAGCTACTCCCAGGTCTGGGTGCTGACGAGTCCTCTCCATTTGGCTCGGTCCTCCCACTACTTTTCTTCCTCCACTTGCTGCCAGGTCACACCTCTCCTTTCCACAGATATTCTCACTCCCATTTTCCACCGTGTTCTTTGCCGCTCTCTAGGTCTTTTTCCATCCATCTTTAGTTCTATTATAATTTTGGGGAGTCTCTGCCCATGCATCCTCTTAACATGCTCATACCATCTTAATTTCTTTTTTGCAATTTCTTCTCTCATACTTTCTTGTTTAAGGTCCTTACTAATCTCTACATTCCTTACTCTGCCCATTCTTGTTTTTCCCTTAACTGCTCTGAGAAATTTCATTTCTCCTGCTTGCAGTCTGCTCCAATCCCTTTCTGTCATTGTCCAACATAGGTGACAATAGGGAAGTAATAATTATTATACATAAGGAGTTTTGCTTTTTCTGAAACTTGCTTATTCCAAATCAGGTGTGTCATTGTTTGATAGCCTCCTATTAATTTCGTTGGTTATTCTTCCATCCCTAGATATTTCACTTCCGAAATAAGTGGAACTCTCTACCACTTTGAGAGTTTCTCCATTCAAGGTAATATTTCCGTTGATCCCTTTTTCTCTTGCAAATACAATTACTTCACTCTTATCTTTATTTATTTTTAATCAATACCTTTCCATTATTTCCTTCCATGTATCAAGTTGTAACTCTACATCTACCTCTTTATCACCCATATGACCATATCATCTGCAAAAATCATCTTTTTGTCTTTTTCTTTTACTGTATGTTTAACTGCCCTATTCATTCCCTCCATCACAGCATTAAAAAGTACAGGAGATAGAATACTTCCTTGCTTAAGTCCTTGTCTTATTTTGAAGTATTCAGAGTTCTCCAACAGTGTTCTAATTCGACAATTGTTTCATCTGTACATTGTATTTATTAAATTAATGTATCCATCTTCTATATTTATCTTCTTCATTTCCTCCCAGAGTCTTTTCCTATTAACTGAGTCATATGCCTTTTCTATTTCTATAATAACCATTATCACCCTTTTGTTATACTCCCAACTTTTTTCCATCAGTTGATAGAAAATATCAGGTTGATCATGCTTCTTCCTTTCCTAAACCCATGCTGTTCTTCACTCAGCTTCTTTTCTGTCTTTTCACTTATTCGATTTAGTATAATCTTTTAAAAATCTAGGCTGTTTGACTCATAAAGGTTATTCCTCTGTAGGTTTTACGAAGTATTTTATTGGTTTTTTTGAAGATGGGAACAATGTCTCCTCTTCTCCAGTCGTCAGGTATTGTACTATTTCTCCACACACTTGATAGTACTCTATACAGCCACTGCATTCCCACTGGACCTGCTGCTCTTATCATGTCCACTGATACTTCATCAGGTCCTGGGGCTCCCCCCCCCACCCACCCATTAATCTTCTTCACAGCTAGTTCCATTTCTTCCAGTGTAATTTGTGCTAATTCTGCTTCTCAACTTCTCTTAATTTCTCCATTATTTGTTGTTTCCTCGTGTACATGCTCCTCAGCGTTTAACAGTTTCTGAAAATGTTCTTTCCAGAGATCTTTTATATTCCCTGGGTCTTCAGTCACGGTACCGTCCTCTGTTTCCATCTTTACAGGTACTTCAGAAGCCTTCCTTTTATTTTCCATCATTTTATAGAACATTTTCTTATTGCTCTTCACATCTTCTTCCAGTTTTTTTGCAAACTCTCACCATGCCTTTTTCTTTGCTGTTTCCACTATTTCTTTGCACTTTTTCATTTCATCTATATATATATATATATATATATATATATATATATATATATATATATATATATATATATATATAAAATATTTTTCGTCATTTTTAATTTTCTACTACTTTCTCCATGCTCCATTTTTCTTCTAACTGCTTGGAGTGTGGTATCATCCCAACAACTTGTCTGTCTTCCTTTTTTCTTTCCAGATGTTCTACCACATGCTTTTTGTGCTGCTTCGACTAAAGTGTCTTTGAATAAAGTCCATTCTTTTTCTACATCGCAGAGGACTTCTTTTGGAAATTTTTGTGTGATTATTTCTCTATACTTCTCAGCACTTTCACTCTCCTTCAGTTTCCAATCCCGTATCCTCATCATTTTCATCTGTTTTTTTTATTTTTCACAAACTGATTCATTTTCCATTGTCCCACCAGTAATCTATGGTCTCCATCTGCACTCACACTTGGAATTACCTTCACACTTGTTACTTTCTCTCCCCATTCCCTATCTACTAGAATGTAATCGATTACACTCTTGGTTCTTCCATCCCAACTGTATCTGGTGATAACATGGCTTTCTCTCTTCATGAACCAGCTGTTTGCTATTTTAATTCCATTCCTCCGTCACAAATCCAGGAGTCTTTCCCCTTCTTCATTTCTTCCGCCATATCCAAAACATCCCAAGACTTGCTCTAATCCCTTCCTGTCTTTGGGTACCTGTGCAGTAAAATCTCCCATCACTATATTAGCACTCTCTGTGTGGTTTTTTAACTCATTTTCAAAGTTCATCTTCTCTTCTTCGCTACGTCCCACTTCAGGTGCATAAGTCTGGATTACTTTTAGTGTTTCTTTTTGGAATCTCAGGTTTAAGATTATGACACTGTCTGATATATATTTCATACTTTCAATACAGTTTTGTACATTCTTATGCACCATCACTGCCAGACCATTTCTTCCAAACCTGTTATTCCCACTCCAGAACAGTTTTCTTCCTCCTCTCAAATTCTTCTCACCATTTCTCTTCCACTTTGTTTCACTTAATCCCAATATATCTAACTTTCTCTCTGTTAGCACATCTGTCCTTTCTTCCATTTTTCCATTGAGGGTTAATATATTAAGGGTGCCGACATTTAGGTTATTTTTAGTCCATTTGGTTCCATCTTCTTGTACTGATGATAACAGGTCTCCCATCATCCGTACCAGTACTTGGAGAAGCAGTGGGGTCAAATACTGAGTGGTTCGTTCTGAGGGTCATCTGTGTTTTGAAAGCGATTGAAGACTTTGCTCCTGTCTTGCTAGGCCTAACGCAAGAAAGGATTTTCTGTTCGGGTTGTCTCCCTTAGCCTTCAGAGTTTCTCCTCCACCACACGGGAGTGGTTCCCTTCTCAGTTAATCCCCAGAAAGGAGGGTTGCCTCATCTGCCAGCTACGCCGTTCCGAAGTCTTCCTTCTCCACTGTCGCTGCCAATAAGGTCTTCACCCGTAACCCTAGGCAAGGGTTCCATGTTATATCCCACAGGATTGGATCCCTGCCTGAACTCAGCCATCCTAGCACGCCGGCCTACTGAAGTGTAGGATGCCCACCCCCGCGACGTAGACGGACCAGACAGGAATTAGACCATTGGAGGAATAGGGAACGGGTCCCTACCCCCCTGGAGCCGGGTTAATGATTGCGTATGTTGGCACAATCAAAGAAGTAGTCTCTGAGCAAAATTATTGCTTAAATTTGTAGCCTATTAGAGAGCCAGCAGTCTGTACAGGAAACCAATTTTATTATGTCTTCAATGAACCAAAAGTAAGTACAGTTGCGCCATGCATTGTATTTTAGTAGTAAGTTACGTCTATAGTTTTTGCCATTGAATTTAATAGATATGAAAAGACTAACTTAGCGATGGTCTACAGTTGTAACTTTATATAAGAGTAACTGAATATTTATAAGTTGTACAACATCAAACTATCGTGTGTTAGCATATTTCATAAAAGACTCATTAATGTTAATCAACGAATAGTCTCGAAAATAGTTTATTATATCGTGTACATGACTGGAAGGGAAGTAATAAAAAGCAGCAGCCAACAACAGGCTCGACAGCTGTTTAGTGGGAGTACATGTTATATAGAAGGGTTAGATGACTGACCGCTATGGTAGCAGATTCGAATCCTGCCTCGGGCATGGATGTGTGTGATGTCCTTAGGTTAGTTAGGTTTAAGTAGTTCTAAGTTCTAAGGGACTGATGATCTCAAATGTTAAGTCCCATAGTGCTCAGAACCATTTGAACCATTTGGTTAGATGACTGTTGTTGTTTGGGGATGAGAGAGGACACGCCGTCCAGGGAGTGAATGGAGAGAACAGTTCATTTTGGGGGAGGGTTAGCAAAGACTTTGTGTAAGGACATTACAGAATAGTTGTTATTACTATATGTTGTTTGTGGACAGTATACAGCCACTTAGTGGAGATAACTTTGCGAAAGAAGTCAGTGTGGGACATTAACGTTTTTGTGAACCATTTTGTATTGTGAACTCTTAAGTTTTCGCTACGTATCTGTGCTAAGATAAGTTATATGTGTAGGCAACGAACTTCTCCGTTATTTAGTGGGATATTAATGAAGCGCTGTGTGCACTGCCTGCCAGTTTACAATGTTGTTTTAACAGTTAATAGTCAAAATAAATAATTTTATTCGAAATTTTAAGCTACACTCAGGTGTGGCCAAGAATTCGGCTCGTGGGCGGTGCTTTGACACGTTGGCTTCTCTCTCTCTCTCTCTCGTCTGACTACTCGCTAACCACACCATCCTACTTTGTTGTCCGAGTGGCAACAGTGGCGGAAATGCATACACGTCGCTTAGAAGGCAGAACAGTTACGACCGGAAAGTGACTGGCTTGGTTTCGTGTTATGCTATTATCATGAATTTCGAAAAACTTATGCTGTCTATCATAAAGTGCGGGATTATACTGTTACTCTCTGGTGTTAAAAGAGCATACATCAACAAAAATAATAAATTAAAATAAGGCTCGGTTTGCAAGTTTATTAGAATTTGTTCCTGCCAGAATGTGATTTTAATTTTAAATGCATCCATCTTTCTCGTTTTAAATCGCTCCACCTGTGGTAATTGAGACCAGTTCAGGCCAACGGGTTCAACTGCCTCTTCATTCGTTTTCAGCTAATCGATAATTCTCGTTGTCTCTGTCATTGGCACCGGATGTAACAGTTCTTCTGTCACATGTAAACTGTTGTGACTTCACGAACGTGCACTGTTAACCTAAAAAATTACGACTACTGCCCACCGCGAAGTTGGATGTCGCCTGGTTGCGTAGTTGGAATGTGACACGCTATGGAAAGTACGTAAGTGGATAAAAGATGGATGGTAAATCATTCTAGCGACGACACGGGCCGCAAATTGGGAAATCTACTGACATACTCGTCTTTGACAAAGATAATAATATTATTACTCCGAGTCTGTGAAAGAGTATCTCGAAAACGGCGTAGCTGGTCGAATATTCACGTGCTACTGTAGTGATATGGACGTCCACGACTCTTACGTGTGATTCGGCAGCTAGTCTGCTCTGTAAAGCAGGACAGGTGGCAATATTGTGGCATCTGTGCCGAAAGAGCCCATTGCTGATGCAAGCATAATGGTTTCAAAGTACACCGTTCGCTGTACATTGTTGAATATGGGGCCCTATTTGTTCACGTGTTGGCTCAACGACATCGTCATCTGCAATTGGAGTGGCCTCGGGAACGTCGGTATATATCCTGGATGAATGGAAAACTGTCACCTCAACGGATGAATCGCATTTTTGACACAGCAGGTCGATGGTTGTCTCCACAAACGCCGTCACCCATGGGAACGGCCGTTTGAAAGGTGCACCCCGCCAAGGACGCAGGCTGCTGGGAGCAGTGTTATGCTGTGGGACACATTCCGCTGCGCTCACATGGTACCTATGGTAATAACCGAAGACACGCTGACAGCTGCTGGCCACCTGCGTCACTTCACGCTTAATGTCTTCCCCGACGGTGACATCATCTTTGAGCAAGATAATTGTCCGTGTCTCAAAGCCAGAACAGTGCTACTTGCCCACCAAATTCACCTGATGTGAATCCAGTGGAACCCATCTGGGTCGCTGCCAGGCGCCAACGCCGCGCCCACAAATCAGCAACCCTTTGTTTACTGAAATTACATGATTTATTCGTAGTAACCTGGTGCCACGTACCTCCACAAAACTACCCACAAACTGACGGATCCGTGATGCGTGGAATCGATGATGTACTGAGTTCGAGAGATAGCCCAAAAAGCAGGTGGTCATAATGTTTTGGCTTGTCAGTGTAAATCACAAGTTGATCCGTGATCGTATTGTCGACCCACTCGTCCAGGGCAATAGAGAATGCAGTGAACATGCTGGCATTTTCAGTTAACAGCCTGTAGACATCTGATGCCACGACAGCTATGTGGCGAGTTATTGTTAGTCGATAAAGGATAATTTTGGAAAACTTCTGTCCTCAAATGGCGTCACGAGTCCCACTGTTTCAGTAGTGCACTCTGTAATGAACTCGTCATGGGTAAAAGGTTTATTAGATCCGACAGTTTTGAGAGCTATCTTATAGCTTGCTTTTAATGATGGGCCGCTACAGTTGGTTGCCGGCTGAAAACAAGAAACGTCAGAATTGACTGTAAACACATTGGATTTCTACGAGCAAGTAGGTACAAATACAAGCACCACAATAAATGATTTTCGTGTGTTACGTTGAGATCGGGTTGCTGTGCAGCACTGCACGTTTGAAGGTGCGCCAACCTGTTTCCTGTTTTGTCGCCAACTAAATCTTTAAATCTCGCCCAGCTAGCCGCGCTGTCTAATGCGCTGCTTCCCGAAAGGGGAGGAGTGCCGGTGTCCGGCACGAATCCACCCGGCGGATTAATGTCGGGGTCCGGTGTACCGGCCAGCATGTGGATGGTTTTTACGGCGGTTTTCCAGCTACCTCGGCGAATGCAGTCTGGTCCCCTTATTCTGTCTCAGTTACACTATGTCGGTGATTGCTGCGCAAACACTGTCTCCTCGTACTCGTACACCATAATTACTCTACCACGCAAACATTTGGGGTTACACTCGTCTGGTATGAGACGTTCCTGGAGGGGGGGGGGGGGGGGCTGTGGACCGAACAGCACAATACCACTGGGTTCGGTGTGGGGCGGCGGTGGGTTAGGTGAACTGTTGTGGCCTGTTGTAGGGTTGTGAACCAATGAGGGCTACGGCGGCACGACGCCTCTCCATCGTTTCTATGTCCCTGATTTAAATACACGATATACAAATGTTTAAATCCCTTGTGCATTGTCGTGTTCTGCCATTCTCTAGCTTATTTGCAGTGCCTGGCGATTATGTGACTGTATAATAGAAACTGAGAATTTTCATCCTTCTGTTCGAAAAAGTACTGTAATTCTCAACCATATTTAAATGCTCGCAACAACACGTTACTAGACTGTCTCTTTTTGAGTGTATGTGTCATTGCAGCACCCACTTTTCCTTCAAACTTCCTTTACACCACAATCATATAGCGAGAAATACGCAGTACTGGCATTTCGAAAAATACCGCACCGTGCTCCGAAAGAAACAGTGCCGCATCGCAGCATTACTTCGTGAAATGACGCGCTGTACCGAGTACTTCCGAGACTGACCGAGGAAAGTGGAGTAACGGCCCGCAGGCATCCAGCACATCGCCCGCGCGTGCATTCCGAGCTGGGATGCCGCGGGCGAAGAGTATGCGTACTGATGCGACGGGTGTGGCGGATCGCCGCCCGGCGGAGCTTCGTCGGCGGCCCCATCCGGCCCCCCACTTACAACGACCACGCGCACGAACACGGACACCGCAGGGACTTCAAAAAGGACCAAGACTGCCGCAGCTGGTGATGTCACATTTCCGATAACTACCATCGGCACCACCACTATCACCACCACAACCATCACATCCACGATCGTCTGCCCCTCCCCAGCCACTCCCGGTTGCAGTTTCATTGATGCAGCCATCAATGAAACTGCACCTAGGGCCAGGAATAGGGAAATCTGCGCACCAGGGCCCCCTTCACGTGGGACAAGCCCACGTGCGCCGCGTACTAGATCCCGCTCCCCCCCTCCCCCCCCCCCCCCCCACCAGATCACCACTCGACATGCCGGACATAGAGGACGCTGTATGCGTCCCACAACAGCTTCCGGCACCAGAAGATGTCGCGTCGTCGCTGATGTCTGACGCAGACATACAGGAGGGGCTGCAAGAGAAACTGATCGCCCTCCGTGATGCCGCAGAGGAGGGAGGCCGGCAGGTCGACAGTGCTCGGCTGCAGGCCCTCCTCTTCCCCAATATGACTGCCGCAGCCGACGACAGCGATGACGGGAGCGTGATGGAGTTCGACGACGACCATCGGCACCCGGTCGCTGAGCGTCGGAAGCGGCAGTTAGCCTCGTCCGACTCCGAGGCCACTCAGCCTGCCGAACGCGGGCTGACCAAGAAGAAGAAGGCCATTACTGACGCGGAAGGCTTCCAGGTGCCGCGCAAAACGGCACCCCGCCGTCAGTTCACCACGTCGCTGACAGATGTGCCCGTCAGCAATACTTTTGCTGCTATTGATGGCACCGCAGACACCCCCCCCCCCCAATCCTCCTCCCCCCCACCCTCAGCCACCCCCCTGCTCCAGCACCCATCTATATCCAACACAAAGGGCCCTACAAAGAGCTCGCAGACATCCTGACCACGCACACGGACTACCCCTTCCGTATAAAGTGGTCAGGAAATGACAATTATCGACTGTCTGTCCAGTCTCCCTCAGACCTGGCAAGACGCTCATTATACTGAGCAAGCTGAAAATAGGTTTCTCCACCCCCCCCCCCCCCCCCCCATAAGGACCCGTCGCCTCCGGGTCGTCGTCAGAGGGCTTCCCATGGAGTACTCTGACGATGACCTGAGGAAGGCACTCGCATCATTAAACATCACCCCCACAGTCATATCACGCATCATCTCCCCTCGAACCCGTCGCCCCACTCCACTCTTTTTCGTCTCCGCCCCTGACACGCCGGAGAACCGCCACCTCCTAACCCTCTCGCTCCTCGATCACGCCAGCGTGACGATCGAGAAACCGCGCTCTAGGAGGATGACCCTGGTGTGCTATCGGTGCCAGGGACTGGCGCACTTCGCAGGTGACTGCACCCGTGAGATGCGTTGCGTGAAGTGTGCCGGTGGACACGCCTCCTCGGAGTGCTCTAAACCCCGAGACGCCCCCACCCGTGCCCGCTGTGGCGGGAATCACACGGGCAGCTACATGGGCTGCCCAAAAATTAAATTATTCAGGGCGAATCAAGCCAGGGCTGCAAGGCCATCGGCGGCGACCCGCGGGGGCACCAATTATTCTGGTGCCCTGGTGGGATTGGCGCCGCGGGCTTACTCCCAACGTGCGTCTCGCTCCCATCCCGCCCCTCTGGGCTCCTACCCACCCCCCCCTCCTCTCCATCCCCATCCCCTCCCCCCCAGCAGCCTTCTTCCCACACCTCCCCACCCAGCAGGCGTTAAGCACTGCTCCCCCCTCCCCACAGTGGGTGTCACGCACCGCTGTTCCTCCCCCATCCAACCAGCAGGTGTTAAGCACTGCTGCCCCCCTCCCCACCCCGGTACAATCCCAGCAGCACCCTATCCCAACCCCACCCTCTCTTCCCACCCACTTCAGCGACCTCATCAACAATGTTGTTGAGGCACTGACCTTGGCAATCTCCACCACTTTTTACTCCCTCCTTCAAACCATCCCGCACCAACTTCCCACTGCCCTCTCCCAATCCATGTCCCCCATCACCACCACCACTCCTGTTCCAACCAGTCATGGCTGTTAGACATCACGGACTGACAGCCATGATCTGGAACGCCAACGGCCTCCCCAAACAACAGGGCGAGTTCCGACAATTCCTCTTAGATGAGGGGGTTGATATCTGCCTTGTTGCTGAGACGCACCTCAAACCTGGTGTTTTTGTCTGTGTAGCAAACTACTCCTGCTACAGGACAGACAGGCCCACCGCCTATGGCGGCACGGTGGTGTACATACATAACTCCCTCCGTCACCACCCCATTCCCCTCCCCCAACTTAACACCGTGGAAGCCACTGGCGTTGTTGTCCACACGGTGAGGGGTCCCATCACGTTCGTGGCTCTTTATAGACCACCTCGAGGCCTTCTTGAAACACCAGACTACGAGGCATTGCTGTCGCTCGGTAACGACGTCTTCTTTGGCGTGACTTCAATGCCAAACATGCTGCCTGGAATAGTAGACTATCAAACACTTCTGGCCGTCGACTTCTCCGGGTCGCTGAGCGGCACCATGCCCGCACCATCAGCCCGCATGACCCCACCATATACCCCACTGGAGGACATCCCTCAGTTGTCTTAGACATCGCAGTGGTGAAAGGTCTACCCCACCCCATCACTGCAGCCACCCGCAACGCTCTAGCCTCTGACCACCGGCCTGTCATCTACTCCATCAATCTCGTTGGAGTCCTGACCGCGCCGAGTGAAGGCCTGAACATCCGCGGTATTGACTGGCAGTCCTACCAGCGACGGTTCGAAGCAGCCCTACCCACAATCCCTGCTGCCGATCAAACTGACGCAGATCGCACTCTCATTCACCTCACCACCATAGCCCTAGATGCTGCAGCAGCAGCGACCCCTCACCGTCCACTCCGGCACCCAGACCATCTGCGTCCGCTCCCCCCCAACATCCTTGCTCTCATCACAGAGAAAAACCGGACCATCCGAGATTGGCAGCTCACTCGGAATCCAGCAACCAAGCTCCTCATCAATAGACTACAGCGCCAAATCAAGGCTGCGGTGCAAGACCACCGCAATCAGGCATGGGAGAACAAAATCTCTGCCATTGACCTGAGTGACCCGTCCGCTTGGCGGCTCACAAAAAGCCTTCTGAGACGAGAGCAAAGGATTCCCCCCCTCCAGGTCGGCAATGATTTTGTGTACGAACCAGACGCCAAGGCAAATGCCTTGGCTGATGTCTTCGCACGCAACTTCACCCCGGTCAATGACCCCAATGACCCCGACCACATCCGCCTGGTAACGGCACGCCTCCCACAATTCCTTGCCGTTCAGGACCCTGAGGATGAAATCACCCCCATCAATGAAGAAGAGGTTGAACTGCAATTGCGGTACCTCAAATCCAAGAAAGCTGGTGGCCCCGATAAGCTGACGAATGCCCTCCTCAAGCAGCTACCCCCAGATTCTATTCCCATCCTGACGGCCACCTTCAACAACATCCTCACAACCAGGCAATATCCCACTGCCTGGAAACATGCTGAGGTGGTCGCCATCCCCAAGGCTGGGAAGGATCTTCGTTCCCCTGCCAGCTACCGCCCCACCAGCCTCTTGCCCGCCATTTCCAAGGTGTTCGAGAGGCTGTACCTTAAACGACTGCTCATCCATATTGCTCGAGAATGAGTCCTCCCTGATGAGCAGTTTGGCTTCAGGCAGGGACACGCAACCACTCACCAACTCCTGCGCCTTGTAGAAGAGGCCCTGGACGCCATAGAACGTAGGGAGTACTTTGGGGCCATACTCCTCGACGTGTCCAGAGCGTTTGACTCGGTCTGGTACGAAGGGCTGCTCTACAAATTATTTTCCCTTGGCTTTCCAGTGTCTCACGTAAGGCTAATAGCCACATACCTGGAAGGTCGCACCTTGCACGTTAGGATCCCTGATGGGAAATCTACACGACGACGCATTAGGGCAGGAGTACCACAAGGCAGCGTACTTGGACCGCTACTCTACTCCCTCTTCACAGCCGATCTGCCCTCTGCGCCGAGGGTACGTTTAGCTCTCTACGCAGATGATACTGCACTCTTCTCTTGTTCTCGGAGTGCGGCAGGTCTACAACAGCGGCTCCAGGGGGCTACAGAATCCTTAACCGATTGGGCTAGGACCTGGCGTCTGGCATTTAATCCCTCCAAGACCCAAGCTCTTATCATCTGCCGACGTCATATTTCCATTCGGCTCCCTCAGGTGACGGTCCTTGGTACCCCAGTCCCCTGGACTCGTACTGCGAAGTACTTGGGTGTTACCCTGGACCAGCGCCTCACCTGGCGCCCCCACATCGATGACGTGCGTCGTAAGGCAATGGGGCGGCTCTGCCTGCTCTACCCTCTCATCAATCCAACCTCTTCACTCCCCACACACCTTGCTGTTAGATTGTACACCTCCCTTGTTCGTCCCATCCTTGAATATGAGGCGGTGGTGTGGGGCAATGCTGCCCCCACCCACCTCCGCCGACTCCAAACCGTCCAGAATCGGGCTCTCCGGCGTGCCCTCCACCTCCCTTACGACTTCCCAACCCAAGAGCTCCACAACCTGGCCGACGTGCCGCTCCTTCGCACCCACATCCTATCTGCAGCCAGTTCCTTTTACCAACAAACACGTCACTCTCCTAATCCCTTAATCCTCTCCCTGGGTACCCGTGTTCACTGTCTAGCCACCACTCGATGGCCTGACCTTCTTTTCCGCCCCCCATGAATTCGCATGCATAAGCCACCTCATCTCATGTCAACTACTCTTTCTCACATCATCGATCATCCACCAGCATGTCATTTCATTCACCCTCACAAGCACGCCACCCCCCCCCCCTTCCACCCACTCTGCCCCCCAATGTTGGCCTAATCACGACAGGCCCTTCCTCTTTCCACTTCTCAAGCTGTCACTCTCTGACTACTTTCTCCCCCCCCCCCCCAAACCATCACTTCAAGATTGTCTGCCACCAATATCAAGACGCCGCTACGAAGAAGAGGCGGCCAGGATAATGGTCTTTCGATTTCACTCACTCTAACTATTCCTCCTTCTATCCTTTATTCTATAATTTAATATAATATTCCCGGCTAGTCAACGGGCCGTTCCTTTTCCGCCACTCTTCTACTGTCCCTTTCTCTGTCCTGTCTTCTTTTATATTAAAAAAAAAACCAGCACAAAAGTCAAGCAATACCAACGCATCACGACATCCCATCTCCCAACAAACTTCATGCCAGAAGGAGAAGCGCCTTAAGGGCGCTAGAACTTCGAACACAGCAGAGGGTCCAACCCTCCACAATGTGCGCGGCGGTGGCGGCCCGCGCGTGCATGTTGGCAGACGGTGGCTGGCTCTGATCTGCAGTGCCATCTAGGTAAATCAATTATGTTGACTCCACCTACTTACAGTAATATTATGCT
Organism: Schistocerca gregaria; assembly: GCF_023897955.1. Lineage (NCBI taxonomy): Eukaryota > Metazoa > Arthropoda > Insecta > Orthoptera > Acrididae > Schistocerca > Schistocerca gregaria. The sequence continues at coordinate 430,586,091 of NC_064922.1, forward strand.
GCAGTCCAAAAGCACTCCAAATGAACTTTATAAACTTCAATTGAAAGAAGGATCTATTCTGACCAGTTCGTAGTTGGCCCACAAGTTATTATTTTCGAGCCAAAGATTTTGTTCCAAATCCAATCGTGAGCCCAAGCTCCGACGTAGGACGTCAAGCCACAAATGATAGTTTTGAATCATCAATTTTGTGACTTTTTAGATACGGCCCACCACGAATTCCTCTTCTTCAGAAACCTCTTCATCTGAGAGAAGCATCCTGCGTCCCCAATCACCCTGCTTCCTCATTGGTTGTTAGATGTATTACCTTCTCTTACTTCCCCTACAGCTTTTACCCTCTGCAGTTCCCTCTCTGACCATGGAGGCTATTTTCCCTGATGCTTTAACACATACTCTATCATCCTATTCCTTCTTCTTCTCAGTGTTTTCCATAAGTCCCTATCTTCGCCAATTTTGCATAGAACCTCCTCATTCCTTACGTTATCAGTCCACCTGATTTTCACCATTCTTTGTAGTACCACATCTTGAACGCTTCGATACTTTTCTGTTCCAGTTTTAAATCAGTTCATGATTCACTACCGTACAATACTGTGCTTCGAACGTATATTCTCAGAAATTTCTTCCTCAAATTAAAGTGAATATTTGATAGCAATAAACTTCTGTTGGCAAGAAACGCCTTCTTCTTCTGTGCTAGATAGCTTTTTATGTCATTCTTGATACGACCATAATATGTAACTTTGCTTTCAAGGAAGCAGAATTCCTAACTTCGTCTAATTCGAAATTCCCAATTCTGCAGTTAAGTTTCTCGCTAGCCTCATTTCTGCTACACGTAATTACTTTTGTCTTCTTCCGGTTTATTCCATATTCTGTACTCATCAGACTGTTAATTTCCTCACACTCACTGACGGTAGCAGTTTCATCACCGGATCCTATCATTGATATAGTTTCACCTTGAATTTTAATTCCACTCATTTCCGTCATTGCTTCTTAAATGTGCAGACTGAAAAATATGAGTGAAAGACCTCAACTCTGTCTTACAGCCTTTTAAACCACTTCGTTCTTTGTCTTATTGTTCCTTCTTGGTTCTTGCAGATACTGTATATTACCCCTCTTTCCGTATGACTTACCCCATTTTGTACTGCTGAATACTTTTTCTGGGTCGATGAATGCTAGGAGCATGTCTTGATTTTTCTTCAGTATTACTTCCATTATCACGCGCAACGTGAGGACTACCTCTCTAGTAGCGTTATCTTTCCTAAAGCCTAACCGATCGTCATTTAACTATTCGTAATGTTTTTCCATTATTCTTTATATTATTCTTGTTAGCAGTTGTTATGCCGATTGTGCCATAGTTTTCGCACTTATCCCACCATTTTGTCTTCGGAATTGTGTGGACGATATTTTTCCGAAAGTCTGATTGTACATCGCCAGTCTCATAGATTCTACATAACAACTTGAATAGTAGTCTGGTTGCCACTTCCTCTACTGATTATAGAAAGATGTGTTCAAATGTGTGTGAATTCCCAAGGGGCCAAAATGGTGAGGTCATCGGTTCCTAGAATTACACACTAATTAAACTAATTTACGCTAAGAACAACACACACACATGCCTGTGGGAGGACCTGAATCTCCGGAGGGAGGAACCTCGCAATCCGCGCGGCTGATTTTAGATATTCCAATGGAATGTTACTTATCCCTTCTGCCTAATTTGACCACATATTTTCCAGAGCTCTTTTAAAATCTGATGCTCATGCTGGATCTGCTAGTCATCCCTATTGACTACAATTTCTTCCTCCAACACGTCCTCAGACAAGACCGCATACTCATTGAGGCTTTTAATGCGCTCTTTCCATTGCTCACTCTCGTAGTTTGTGGAGTTCCCATTCTACTCTTCACGTTGCCACCCTTGCTTTTAATTTCACCGAAGGTTGTTTTGAATTTTCTCCAAATGCTGAATCAGTCCTCCTGATTTTCATTTCTTTTTCGATTTCTACACATCTTTCGTGCAACAATTTCCGCTTGAGTCCGAAGCACTTGCTGTTTCCTTCATTCCTAAGCGATTCCTATATTCCCAAGTCAATATTATATTTTCCCTGAACATTTCTGTACTTCTTTCTTTCCTCAGTCAACTGACGTATTTCACCTGTCATCCAAGGTTTCCTCGTAGCTACCTCCTTTGGACCTAAGTTCGTCTATCCAACATCTGCGATTGCCCTTTTTAGAGATGACCACTCCTCTTCAACTCAGATGCCTATTCTGTTGCTCCCTATCGCATTATTCACATCCTTAGCGAACTTCAGACTATCTTGTCACTTCTCAGTACCTCAATATCCCGCTACCTACCACACTGGTTCTTTCGGTCGATTCTCTTAAACTGCAATCTACTCTTCATCATTATAAATTGTGGTCTGAGTCTATATCTGCACCTGAGAATGCTTTCCCAACTAATAACTCATTTCGTAATCTCTGTCTGAGCATGATCTAATCCAACTGGAACCTTCCCATGTGTCTCGTTTCTTTCCAATTATACCTCCTATTCTGATCCTTGAACAGAGTATTCTCTATTACCATCTTCAAATTACTGCGGATGTCAATTTGTCTTTGTTGCTTTACGGCTATTGAGGGTATTTTAACACAGCCATTGCAACCACAAGAACATGCTTGTTTTTGTCAACAAACGCTATTCGTTTTATTTAAATAAATCATCATCCGTGGTCTGTAAAGAAAGATATTAACAATAGAGAAATAGTTTGTTACAAAAGATTCCGAGTTTTACTAACGGTATTTCATGGCCCGTTCTTCGCTCACATCACGAAACGCAGTCAGCTTCCAAGATTTTGGGCTATGCCTTCGTTTGTCAATGTTGTATCTCGTCTGATCCCACACTGCTTTACAGAAATATGCAGTCCTGATGCTAAACAGAATACTGTAATGCACTACTGATGTTTATTTGTATCCTTGTTGCTAAATATGTATTGTGTGATTTGTGTAGTGTTACCAACTTTACCACTAGTTTCCTTGTGTTCTAAAACCATACTTTACTTTCTGCAGAATGTCCCTTGCTTTGTATCACATTTATTCATATTACTTCTTAGTCCCATGTTTGCATTACTGTGGTTAGAATATATGCAGATTTTAAATTGTGGTCATCTATTTGTTTTTCATTTACTGGCGGGTCAACGTTGTGTTCTATACTTTTTTCTAAGATGTGCTGTTATCTGCCTTCGACCAGTTTTTGATCTTCACATTTATGTACTTCGGCATAGGATCTTTACTTTTACAACGGTTATTAAATCTGATGGTTTCAACAGTTTTAAAGAGATTAAGATGAATCTTCATGGACTGATAGTTTAGGCCGGTAGGGAACGTTTAACATGGTACCATTAAATTTTTCATTTGCGTGTCTGCATTGTCCGTAGTTGCTTCAAGATTATTGTGGGTATTTTAATTCAGTCTTAGCTACTTCAAGACGATATGTTTTTCAGTTACCACATGTGTTACGTAATATGGAAATATAACATCACCAGCGGCCTGTAACGAGATGCATTTGTAGTTTGAATTGCTTCCTAGGTCGAAAAACAGTTGGTTGCAGAAGATGCTGACTTTTACTTATGGCATTTCATGCTTGGTTTTTCACTCAAATCAGGAAACGACATGTACATCTACATCTACATGACTACTCTGCAATTCACATTTAAGTGCTTGGTAGAGGGTTAATCGAAGCACAATCATACTATCTCTCTACTATTCCACTCCCGAACAGCGAGCGGGAAAAACGAACACCTAAACCTTTCTGTTCGAGCTCTTATTTCTCTTATTTTATTTTGATGATCATTCCTACCTATGTAGGTTGGGCTCAACAAAATATTTTCGCATTCGGAAGAGAAAGTTGGTGACTGAAATTTCGTAAAAAGGTCTCGCCGCGACGAAAAACGTCTATGCTGTAATGGCTTCCATCCCAACTCGTTTATCATATCTGCCACACTCTCTCCCCTATAACGTGATAATACAAAACGAGCTGCCCTTTTTTGCACCCTTTCGATGTCCTCCGTCAATCCCACCTGGTAAGGATCCCACACCGCGCAGCAATATTCTAACAGAGGACGAACGAGTGTAGTGTAAGCTGTCTCTTTAGTGGACTTGTTGCATCTTCTAAGTGTCCTGCCAATGAAACGCAACCTTTGGCTCGCCTTCCCGACAATATTATCTATGTGGTCCTTCCAACTGAAGTTGTTCGTAATTTTAACACCCAGGTACTTAGTTGAATTGACAGCCTTGAGAATTATACTATTTATCGAGTAATCGAATTCCAACGGATTTCTTTTGGAACTCATGTGGATCATCTCACACTTTTCGTTATTTAGCGTCAACTGCCACCTGACACACCATACAGCAATCTTTTCTAAATCGCTTTGCAACTGATACTGGTCTTCGGATGACCTTACTAGACGGTAAATTAGAGCATCATCTGCGAACAATCTAAGAGAACTGCTCAGATTGTCACCCAGGTCATTTATATAGATCAGGAACAGCAGAGGTTCCAGGACGCTTCCCTGGGGAACACCTGATATCACTTCAGTTTTACTCGATGATTTGCCGTCTATTACTACGAACTGCGACCTTCCTGACAGGAAATCACGAATCCAGTCGCACAACTGAGACGATACCCCATAGCTCCGCTGCTTGACTAGAAGTCGCTTGTGAGGAACGGTGTCAAAAGCTTTCCGGAAATCTAGAAATACGGAATCAACTTGAGATCCCCTGTCGATAGCGGCCATTACTTCGTGCGAGTAAAGAGCCAGCTGCGTTGCACAAGAGCGATGTTTTCTGAAGCCATGCTGATTACGTGTCAATAGATCGTTCCCTTCGAGGTGATTCATAATGTTTGAATACAGTATATGCTCCAAAACCCTACTGCAGACCGACGTCAATGATATAGGTCTGTAGTTAAATGGATTACTCCTACTACCCTTCTTGAACACTGGTGCGACCTGCGCAATTTTCCAATCTGTAGGTACAGATCTATCGGTGAGCGAGCGGTTGTATATGAGTGCTAAGTAGGGAGCTATAGTATCAGCGTAATCTGAAAGGAACCTAATCGGTATACAATCTGGACCTGAAGACTTGCCCGCATCAAGCGATTTGAGTTGCTTCGCAACCCCTAAGGTATCTACTTCTAAGAAACTCATGCTAACAGATGTTCGTGTTTCAAATTCTGGAATATTCCATTCGTCTTCCCTGGTGAAGGAATTTCGGAAAACTGCGTTCAATAACTCCGCTTTAGCGGCACAGTCGTCGATAACAGTACCATCGGCACTGCGCAGCGAAGGTATTGACTGCGTCTTGCCGCTTGTGTACTTTACATACGACCAGAATTTCTTCGGATTTTCTACCAAATTTCGAGACAATGTTTCGTTGTGGAACCTATTAAAGGCATCTCGCATCGAAGTACGTGCCAAATTTCGCGCGTCTGTAAATTTTAGCCCATCTTCGGGATTTTGCGTTCTTCTGAACTTCGCATGCTTTTTCCGTTGCCTCTGCAACAGCGTTCGGACCTTTTTTGTGTACCACGGGGGACCCGTTCCATCTCTTACCAATTTATGAGGTATGAATATCTCAATTGCTGTTGCTACTATATCTTTGAATTTGAGCCACATTTCGTCTACATTCGCATAGTCAGTTCGGAAGGAATGGAAATTGTCTTTTAGGAAGGCTTCTAGTGGCACTTTATCCGCTTTTTTAAATAAAATTAATTTGCGTTTGTTTCTGATGGATTTGGAAGAAATGGTATTGAGCCTAGCTACAATGACCTTGTGATCACTAATCCCTGTATCAGTCATGATGCTCTCTATCAGCTCTGGATTGTTTGTGGCTAAGATGTCAAGTGTGTTTTCGCAACCATTTACAATTCGCGTGGGTTCGTGGACTAACTGCTCGAAATAATTTTCGGAGAAAGCATTTAGGACAATCTCGGAAGACGTTTCCTGCCTACCACCGGTTTTGAACATGTATTTTTGCCAACATACCGAGGGTAGGTTGAAGTCCCCACCAACTATAACCGTATGAGTGGGGTATTTATTTGTTACGAGACTCAAACTTTCTCTGAACTGTTCCGCAACTGTATCATCGGAGTCTGGGGGTCGGTAGAAGGAGCCAATTATTAACTTAATTCGGCTGTTATGTATAACCTCCACCCATACCAATTCGCACGGAGTATCTACTTCGACTTCACTACAAGATAAACCACTACTGACAGACAAAAACACTCCACCACCAATTCTGCCTAATCTATCTTTCCTGAACACCGTCTGAGACTTCGTAAAAATTTCTGCAGAACTTATTTCAGACTTTAGCCAGCTTTCTGTACCTATAACGATATCAGCTTCTGTGCTTTCTATTAGCGCTTGAAGCTCAGGGACTTTTCCAGCGCAACTACAACAATTTACAACTATAATTCCGACTGTTCCTTGATCCAAGCACGTCCTGTAATTGCCATGCACCCTTTGACATTGCAGCCCACCCCGTACTTTCCCGAGGCCTTCTAACCTAAAAAACCGCCCAGTCCACGCCACACAGCCTCCGCTACCCGTGTAGCCGCCAGCTGAGTGTAGTGAACTCCTGACCTATTCAGCGGAACCCGAAACCCCACCACCCTATGGCGCAAGTCAAGGAATCTGCAGCCAACACGGTCGCAAAACCGTCTGAGCCTCTGATTCAGACCCTCCACCCGGCTCTGCACCAAAGGTCCGCAGTCGGTTCTGTCAACGATGCTGCAGATGGTGAGCTCTGCCTTCATCTCGTAAGCAAGACCGGCAGCCTTCACCAAATCAGATAGCCGCTGGAATCCAGAGAGGCATTCCTCAGATCCAAAGCGACACACGTCATTAGTGCCGACATGTGCCACCACCTGCAGCTGGCTGCACCCTGTGCTCTTCATGGCATCCAGAAGGACACTTTCCACATCAGGAATGACTCCTCCCAGAATGCACACGGAGTGCACACTGGATTTCTTCCCCTCCTTAGCCGCCGTATCCCTAAGGGGCCCCATTACGCGCCTAACATTGGAGCTCCCAACTAACAGTAAGCCCACCCTCTGCGATTGCCCGGACCTTGAAGGCTGAGAATGATCCTCTGAAACAGGGCAGGCAGCTGCATCTGGCTCAGCCAGAGACAGTGCCTGAAACCGGTTTGTCAGACGCACCGGGGAGGCTTTCTGATCAGCCTCCGGGGACGCCTTTCGCTGCCTGCCACGCCTTGGAACGACTTCCCAATCAACCACAGGCGAGGGCTCAGCCCCACTGCGGGCAGCAACCGGGGCAACCACAGCGGCAGACCGATCTGGGGACAGACGGGACGAGGTTGACATCCCCGTGATACCCAAATCCGGCTCCCCACAGTGGTGCCCATTGGCAACAGCCTCAAGCTGCGCGACCGCAGTCAGCGCCGATTGCAGCTGTGAGCGAAGGGATGCCAAGTCAGCCCTCATCCGAACACAGCAATCGCAGTCCCTGTCCATTCTAATCGATGTTGAACAACAGCCTAGATAACGCAAGCGAAACACGCAAAGAATGTATCAACTAACCTGTACAAATGCCTAACGACTGCGCTACAATCTGCTGAATTTACGATTACAGTAACTAAAACTGTAAATTGCACCTCCTATACGAAACTCACACGCAATTTAAATAAGAATCTACCAAGTAAACACTAAAGCGCGATGCTGTCAAATACTATAATACCCCCGAAATATATGAATTAAACAATGCAAGTACCCAAAAACACGCAAAGAAATTAATTAAACTATCTAACAAATAAGTAAGCTAGGGTTATACGACTTGCTGCTGCAGCTGCTTATCCAACGGCGGCAGGGAGCACAATCTGCTTGTAAGATCTTGGGTTATACCTTAGTTTCTCACTGTTGATTCTGTTCAAATCCCATACTGCTTTGGACAACAAACTATGCACTTTTTGTGTTAAACAGAACCCAGTGTAGCGCGATAAATGTTTATTTGTATCCTTCTGGCCAAATATGTATCGTGTGTTTTGTGCAGGGTCACCACCTTTACTACTAGTTTCTCTGTGCTTTGAAAGTATTCATTTCTTGTCACTTATATGTTGTTCCATTAAATTGTGTTTTTATTTACTTAATGTGTAATTGTAATAAAGTGGTGATGGTCCTGAAAATCTAAGTGCTAGGTAGTGTTGTGTTTGTGGGGCGGAAGGGCGGGGCAGTTGGAGACAGGAGGCAAAGATGAGTGAAGAGCAAGTGCTAATCAGAGATATAGCGGGATGAAGAGAGAGTTGGAGAGAAAGGGTGAGGAGGAAAAAGTGAAATGAAATGAGGAGGGGGTGAAGGAGTTTTGGAGAGTGTGATGGATGAGAAAGGGGAAGTATTTTGTATCTATGTCATTTTCCAGTTACTTTATACAGTGTCCATTTTCCAATACTTATTTGGTCATTGAGTAACTGCTTATTGTGTGTTAGTCCTTCGTGCATATGGAAGTTTTCTTTGAGAAGTTGGCTGTCCTTAGTGGTATTTGTGATATTCATGTCTTTTTCTATAGCGCTTTGTCTATAGTGTTCCTATTTGAAGAGCCCACAAATATTGAATGATTTGTTCTATATGCACTAATTTGCTCTTCATATCCTGTGTCGAATGACCTACCGGTTAATTTGACGCAAATTTTTCCACAGATTCTGCAACGAAGGTGGCGTATACCACATACTTGGTATCTGTCTGGTTCTGATTTTAATTTAGTGATGAATTTTTGTACTGAATTAATTGTTCAAGTGGAATTCTTAGGCGCTTGTTTTAATTTGTTGTCTATCCTGTGTGTGAATTTGTAGTGGTAGATTACTGTATGCAATTTTATTGTGATAGTACTGCTTGTATGTGTTGACGCAATGTTGTTTTGTTTGAGTCACATTTCTGCCCTTATTATTCTGTTAAGTTTTCCTACTAATGTTTCTCTGTATCCATTTTTGGGCGCTGTCTTTTTGATATGTGTAACCCTTGTACAAGTACATCACATTTTTCTAATTACAAGTGTTTAGTGGAATCATATTGGGTTTGTTTGAAGAATCTGATTGCAGCTTGTTTGTGATACTGTGGGTGATTTAAGCCTGCTTTTATCATTATGTCTGTTCTAGGTTCTTTATATTTGTCAAAGAGTTTGTATGATTGTATTTTCGTATACTTATGTATTGAAATATTTGTTTGTTTTATAAATCTTCAACTGTTCTAACCTTTATTTACTTATATATATGCTATGTTTTTATGTAAGAGTTATATTTTGTTTTAGAGTTTATCTGGCATGCATATTATATCATCCATGTACCAGTACCCGTACATGATCTAGATTTTCTTTATTGTTCCATCTTCAGATATCAGTTTTTCGATATGATTCATGGAGGTCTTGGCTAGTGCTCTTGAAATAGGTGAACCCTTGGGTAAACCGCCATCTTATATTTAGTACTCATGATAAGCTACAACACAAGTTTTTATTGTTAACCGCAATAATTTTGTTTCATCTTTCTGTTTATTACGTCGCTGGTAGTGTGTTTTCTGGGTTTCATCAATTGGTATGATAGTTCCTTAATAGTGATGCAACTGTAAATGATTTTTACATAAAAGGACATATTTTTTGCTGTGCATGGGTTTTTTATATTTGTTATGTGTTTTATTAGCTAACTGGTACTTCTTATTATCATGTTTTCAAGTTAGTAGTATTGGGTGAGCTGTGATTCCATTTGTTTTGCTATCAGGTATGTGGGACCTGTTCTAAAATTTACTGTTGGGCTGGCATCTCAATTTATGTACCTGAAGATTTTGATATCTGTTTATTGGGTTTGATTTTGATTTTTTTAATATTATTTCTGGTGCTTAACTACTCTTTTTTAGATGTATGCTTTTGTTTCCATGAGCGCAACAGTACCATATTTGTTCGATTTTGTTATTATAATGTTTTCTGCTTGAAGGGGTTACTACAGATTTTTGATTCATCTCAATAGATTCGCAATTATTTGCTGTCTTTTTCAACTGTGTTGCTGTGATTTTAATTAACTTTTTTATTAATTCTCTGGTCGGTCCTATATTTGCATTACTGTGGTCATTTTCTTCTACTGTGGTGAGAATATAGTCAGATTTGACAATCTGATCTTCTATTTGTTGCTCATTTGTTGGTGGGTCAACGATGTTTTTTAAACCTTTCTCAGTGATCTGCTATTATTTCCTTTCGAGCTGTTTTGATGTTTACATTTTCCTACTTTGGCATAAGACTATTACAGTTGCAATGGTTCTTAAATCTGATGGTTTACACGATTTTAAATGGATGATCAACTAATAATTTTAGCCGATAGTGAATGCCTGACAATACATCATTAATTCTTCATTTGTTTCTCCACATGCCCCATGTTGCTTTATTGTTATTGAAGGTGTTTTAATTCAAATTTTGTAACTACTAGAGGATACATGTTTTTGCCAGCAAACGCATTTCATCATATTGAAATACAACATCATCAGTGGCCTATAATGAAAAATATTTACATGTTGATTTTTAGATCGAAAAACAGTTCTTTGCAGAAGATGCTGACTTATTCATGGCATTTCATGCCTGGTTTTTCGTTCACATTAGGAAACCCCACCTGCTTGCAAGTTTTCACGTTATACTTTCGTCTGTCACTGTTGATTCTGGTATAATCCTACAACTATGCGTTTCTCATGGTAAACAGACTAGTGTGTAGCATTACTACTGTTTATTTGTATCCTTGTATCTAAATATGTATTATGTGATTTGGGTAGTGTTACTAACTTTAACACTAGTTTCTCTGTGACTTCAAACTGTTCTTTTCTTTCTGAAGAATGTCATTTGCGTTGTTTTTCATTTATTCGTTCACAAGTATTTAGTTACTGTTTAAGACAAATGAAGGAGTAGTGACAGAGGTGAAAATCTAATTTCTGGGAAGGTGAGGGAGATTTGTAGTGGGTGGATGAAGGAGGCAAGAGGAGTGAATAGTGAGAAAGTCCTAAGACAGAAAGTGAGTTGGAGGGAAGTGGAGAATAGCAAGAGGTGAAATGACATGAAGTGGGAGTGTGAGAGAATGAAGGATGCTAAAGAGTATGGATTTTTTCTATGTAATTTTTTCATTATTTAAATATTAACCTGCTTCCAATATTTATTTGGGCATTAAGGTACTAGTAGGTACGTGGAGATGCTCTGAAGTTTACTACTGGGAATATTTGTCTCATGGGTGTCTGCCAGCAAAACAAATGCATTCGCAGCTCACCCCAATACTACAAATTTGAATGTGATAGGACAGTAAGAAATACCAGCCAACTAATAGAAGACATAATAAATTAAAACCGTGTGCACTAGACTGCAATCCTTTCATATAGAAAGCATATGCAGTTGGCTCCCTGTTAATGAAACCACCAAACTAACTGAAGAAAACCTGAAAACACACAACTAGCTACCTCAAACAAATAGAGGGAGCAATAAAGTCGTTATATTTAATGACACAACACTAATATATTGATGTCTGTACAGCAGTGATTTAATGACTGTGGAATCCTTCTGGATGGAATGCTCCGGAGTAAAAGCAGTCCCCTATTAGGATCTTAGGTAGCAGTACTCAGGAGACTGCTCCCATCAGAAAAGAAGAAATAAATGAAAATAAAAATCTGGCGATCCGCGGTTCGGAGAGTGGACTGGCAAATTTGTCGCTTGGGTGGACAGGGTAACGAACTTGAAAAGAAAAATGGACATGTTGTAGTTAAATATAGAAGATATTAGTGAACTGCACTGGCAAGATGAACCGAATTTGTGGTTGTGTAGTTACTAGATTCTTGTTTCTTTCTCTTCTTGTTCATCTTCTTCGTGGTCTTACCCCTTGTCTTCACGCATGTTATTTATTGCACTGTGCTGCGATATGTGCTCTCCTTTTTATTTTTCGTCGTAACTGAGGATGGGTCGTCGGCTGGTTTTGTTTCGAATCCAGCGCACAATGCAGTACCGGTTGCTGGTGGTATGGATTTCAAGTGTATGTTTGCGCGAATCTGCGTGGTCTCGACTACAGTTTATTAACGTTCGTCGCAAGGCTGGCTGGGAGTAGTCCAATCACCAGCAGATCGTCGTAGGATATGCTTGGCGGAGGATGTCACATGAACATCAGGAGTTTATCTTCTATAGACTATCCCTTCTTCACATTCGTTATCAATGAAGGATGACAGTACACATGTCAGCCGAGTTGATTGAAAAGGCAGCAGGCCACAGTTTCATATCCTGTTTCTTAGTAGACACAGTATTTGAAAAACGTACATCCGATCAGTACGACTGGAAGAGTGACTCGTGGAGTGTGTGAAGTGAATTCGGTGGTCGTTAATACATTTTAAAGTGTTCACCACTTACAAGTCCCAGATTAGTGTCTTGCATTCCAGGCACAGACTGTGTCATGGGAGCTGGTTGTTCGCTGCCAGGCGGAACTGAAGTCACCTGAGAACATTAGATAGTCATATCAGCGTTGCAAGAGCTACGCGACTTCCTCTGCAATAAAACGTGAACGTTCGCGACGTCCGTCCGTGCCAGAAGGTGTGTATATGTTGATGAGCCTTATTCCCAACGCTATGAGCGCTATTCCTTGAGCCTTGGCGAGATTGTGCATATCGTCCACCACTATTCCTTCCCGTAGAAGTATAGTGACATTGTGTTGGCCATCAGCAGTACGAGACGTGGTGTGGGCTCCTTGCATCTGGGTGTCTCATCACAGTCACCATCAGTGGGAAGTTATCAACACTGATGGGGTGAAATCCTTAGAGTGGTGTTCAGTACAACGTACGATGAGTCTTCTGCACAGTCATCTGCTCGGTCGCCATGAGGTACCGCCGACTGTAGATGGGTTATCCCAGCTATGTCTGTGGGTGCAGTCTCCGCCGTCACTACTGGCTGGTAATCTGCTGCAGGTATCTCCATGAGTTTCCACCTTACAGAAGCGTTGGGAGGATTGAAGCTGTCGCCAGTGCGATCTACATTGTGTGGTGCTAATGCGGCCTTTGTATCGCCGTCACTGCTGTCAGACAGTCCGCAATCCGTTTCAGATGTTTGTAGCAGGCAGTCATCTGACACAGTACGTCGGAATTTCTTGTGTCTTTGAAGGGAATGCTGTTTGTGGTCGTGTGTTTCAGCATCCGAATGGGGGTGGATTTCTTCGACTGGTCTGTTATTGGGAAGAAAGGCTACGGTCGGCATCACCCATGCGTCAGTGTCCATCATCTCTTCCATAACCTCCTGCAAAATCGACTGTTAATTATCTTCTGAAAGAGGTGCCGTCATAGTGGATGGATCCAGTACTTCGGACTCCACCATGCCCTCCCTGTCAGGAGCGTCTACCTGACGAGTATGGCCAACATCAGATCGTAACCTGTGCGTAATTGTGGGGGGAGAATGGTGATCATAGGATGATCACAAACTCATCTATTGGGATCTGAGCAAGTCACCAGTGTAGAAACGCTGAACTGTTGTGTCCTTCATGGCCACATCCACAGCAAATATATGGCTGTCTGTCGTACTTAATAGTCGCCTTAGAGCTGCTATTTTCGGAGTAGCCTGCCACTTGTTTTGTCAATTCAGTTTTAATCTTTCGTAACGTGTTGAGGAACTGGTGTACTGTGAAAGTGGTCCATTTTTCATTCAAGTGGCTGACCTCTTTGCTATAAGATTGGGAAGCCACGGTGACATCGTCCAGAGGTATTTTAGATGACTCACATCACACAGAAGCCGAGCCTTTCTTGATCGATAGAGTCTGCCTCAGTGTTTGAATTTAAGTCTGTTTGTGCTTGCTTGCACGATTCTGTTGCACACCTCATCACTGACGAACTGGATGTAGACGGAGCTGGTCATAATAGAGAGATGGATGCCGAATATGTCTTGTGAATCACTTTTAACGTCGTCGTGTACGAAAAATTCAATTTCGTAAGTTCATGGCCTATGCTTCATTGCTGAGTACCGGCTGTTTGTTCGTTCAGGTCCAGATGGTAGCAAGATTAACACAGAATCACAGTAGCAGGTCTAATATAGAATTTAAAAAAGAGTGTGGGTGAACTACTAGGAACAGTGTAGTGATCATATTAACAAATGTAAAGTAGACATGAAGCCAAGACCAACTGCAGAAGTGTAAGTATGTATATGTCCTAATTCCACCGCAGATTGAAAGCTCTCCAAATGACTGAAGAGACTGTAATAATGGGTAATGAGACGATGTAAATTATTTAGTCAATTAACAGAAACGAAAATTTAATTGTGATGAGGAACAGGAGTTCGATAGCAGGTAAAGCAGGAGAAGGAAACATTAGCAGATAACAGAATGACGGATAGGAGTGAAAAGAGGAAAGCTGAAATAACTGGAAGCTGTTGAGATTGAGATGGAGCATTATTTAGCGACTGACTAAAATAGAGAAATTAAAAAAGAAATTGCAGAAAAGAACAATTATTAGGAACTCTTACGGCAGTCTGGTACTATAGAAAGCCTGTACACTGGAATGTAAGGAAAATATATATATATATAGAAAGACTATATAAACGAAAGAAACTTGAAAACAGTATTGCGGAAGCAAAATAAAAGTAAATGAAGGGCAATGTAGTCGGATTAATCATCCAATACTCAGGTAGTCAATTCAGGGAACGAAGCACTAAAATTAATATAGTTTTAGTACCTGGGCAGAAAGCTAACAATGGCCAAAGCAGAAAGTATATATGTAAAATATAGATTGGCAATAGCTAGAAGAGTGTTCCTGAAAAAATGAAGTATTTCAACATCTAAAAAAAATTTAAGTTTTCTGATAGTAATAATCATGTTAATTTGTCTCAGGTAAATGTGTACTCTAAACTGTGCAGATAAGAAAAGAATAAGAAGAGAATAGAAGCTTACGAAATGTAGTACCACAGAAAAAAGCTGAAGATTAGATGTGCAGGTCGGGTTGTAGATACTGCTGTGTTCTGTTAAAAGAACGTGGCGATACTGTTAGTAGAACTGACGAAAAACTGCCTATCCTCTACTGCAATTAACAGGTACATTTAGTAGCTTTCCATGCTAAATCACTTCTGTCTCGACCGTAGCCAGAATTGGACCCCATCTTGTGTAGCAGGAGTTCCAGAGTGCTATGCGCAATAGTTCGAGGAAGCAACAGAGGAATTCTATAGATTACAATCCCAACAGATGTGATAAAAACTTGAGTATATTCATCCAATAAATCACGTGTAGGTAGCCCATTACATCTTTATTTCGACTTGCACACAGTCGCTGATGATCATCCTATCCCGAAGGGTCTTGCTGCAAGGCGAGACGAAAGCAACAAATAATTGTAACATAAACGAGCGTTTTGATACTTCGTCCAGACCTTTATTAGAGAGAGATATTCCTCAAAATGATGGATAGCCACGGGAATTGAGGAGACTGTAGTCCAAAGAGGGACAGTAAAAAGTACTATTACGGGAATGTAGCTAGCCCAATGAGATGCAAACCATTGCATTTCTACTAATTATGTACCAAAATAATCGCGATTGCATTACAGTGAATGCGAAACAGCACTAAGTAGAGCTGCAATTTCCATAGCTGCTAGTAACAACAGTAAGCATCCACGAGGACATATAAATGGCATCGACACTTCCGCTATTGAAGATCACGATACGACTGCAACCAAGAACTGCAAACGGCTGAGAGCGAGAGGGCTTCTCTCGTCTGTTTTGTTACAGGGGGCACTGCATCTCACTTTGGAATGTTATTCGGTGCGACCCATGACGCACATTGATGGAAAAAAAATTATACCCTCGTTTAGAGCTTTCAGATTCACTCAAGAATTATTGTTGCAACAGTGGATATGGAGAGCATGAAATGATTAAGTTTAGAGATTAATAGCACAAGCGGTTCAGAGAGATGTACCAGGTACTGACATGCTGAAACATCCTTCTTAGTATGTGGCGTGGCCTCCATGTCCGACAATGCAGACGCTGACACTTATATCCAGGCGATGGTACAGATGGCGAATACTGTCCGGATACGTTATGCTACGCCTACTCGACCCGTTCAAGTAATTATGTAAGAATTGTTGGCTAACGAGTCGTACGAATCACTCCTGGTTCCATCATATCCCATACGTGCTCGACTGGTGACGAGTCCGGAGATCGTGCTGGTCGGGAAGTCTCTGCAGTGTTGCAGAGCACTTTGAGTTTCAAGGGCAGTGTGTAGGTGGGCATTATCCAGTTGGAACAATACATCACTTTCCTGCTGCAAGAACGGGAAAAGAACGGGTCTAACAACGTTCTGTACGTAACTAGCGCTATGGTTTGTATTCCTTAGAAACAAACAAATAGAGGAAGAGTTGTAGCTTTTCGCACGCCGGAGCATAAGGCCTGGGGAGGGGAGAGTGTGTCTTGGACGAATGCACCCTACGAGACAGCACTCACCGCATCTACGTCGCACACACAATCGAACATCACTTGCATGCAGGCAGAATCTGCTTTCAGTGTTGAAGAGCATCGTGGGCCAGTCGAGCTGTGCACGTCGATGCTGTTGCGTGAGTGAGGACGGGATAGAGGTGATGGTGTTCATAGTTTCACTGCTAATAACTCTTTCGTAACAGTTCGTAATCAACGAAAGGATAATGTTCTACGAGTCGGGGCGTGGAATGTCAGAAGCTTGAACGTGGTAGGGAGACTAGAAATCTGAAAAGGGAAATGCAGAGGCTCAATCTAGATATAGTAGGGGTCAGTGAAGTGAAATGGAAGGAAGACAAGGATTTCTGGTCAGATGAGTATCGGGTAATATCAACAGCAGCAGAAGATGGTATAACAGGAGTAGGATTCGTTATGAATAGGAAGGTAGGGCAGAGGGTGTGTTACTGTGAACAGTTCAGTTACCGGGTTGTTCTAATCACAATCGACACCAGACCAACAACGACAACGATAGTTCAGGTATACATGCCAACGTCGCAAGCTGAAGATAAACAGATAGAGAAAGTGTATGAGTATATTGAAAGGGTAATGCAATATGTAAAGGGGGACGAAAATCTAATAGTCATGGGCGACTGGAATGCAGTTGTAGGGGAAGGAGTAGAAGAAAAGGATACAGGAGAATATGGGCTTGGGACAAGGAATGAAAGAGGAGAAAGACTAATTGAGTTCTGTAACAAGTTTCAGCTAGTAATAGCGAATACCCTGTTCAAGAATCACAAGAGGAGGAGGTATACTTGGAAAAGGCCGGGAGATACAGGAAGATTTCAATTAGATTGCATCATGGTCAGACAGAGATTCCGAAATCAGATACTGGATTGTAAGGCGTACCCAGGAGCAGATATAGACTCAGATCACAATATAGTAGTGATGAATAGTAAGCTGAAGTTCAAGACATTAGTCAAGAAGAATCAATACGCTAAGAAGTGGGATACGGAAGTTCTAAGGAATGACGAGATACGTTTGAAGTTCTCTAACGCTATAGATACAGCAATAAGGAATAGTGCAGTAGGCAACACAGTTGAAGAGGAATGGACGTCTCTAAAAAGGGCCATTACCGAAGTTGGGAAGGGAAACATAGGTACAAAGAAGGTAGCTGCGAAGAAACCATGGGTAACAGAGGAAATACTTCAGTTGATTGATGAAAGGAGGAAGTACAAACATGTTCCGGGAAAATCAGGAACACAGAAATACAAGTCGCTGTGGAATGAAATAAATAGGAAGTGCAGGGAAGCTAAGACGAAATGGCTGCAGGAAAAATGTGAAGACATCGAAAAAGATATGATTGTCGGAATGACAGAATCAGCATACAGGAAAGTCGAAACAACCTTTGGTGACATTAAAAGCAACGGTGGTAACATTACGAGTGCAACGGGAATTCCACTGTTAAATGCAGAGGAGAGAGCAGATAGGAGGAAATAATACATTGAAAGCCTCTATGAGGGTGAAGATTTGTCTGATGTGATAGAAGAAGAAACAGGAGCCGATTTAGAAGAGATAGGGGATCCAGTATTAGAATCGGAATTTAAAAGAGCTTTTGAGAACTTACGGTCAAATAAGGCAGAAGGGATAGATAACATTCCATCAGAATTTCTAAAATCATTAGGGGAAGTGGCAACAAAACGACTATTCACGTTAGTGTGTAGAATATATGAATCTGGCGACATACCATCTGACTTTCGGAAAAGCATCATCCATACAATTCCGAAGACGGCAAGATCTGACAAGTGCGAGAATTATCGTACAATCAGCTTAACAGCTCATGCATCGAAGCTGCTTACAAGAATAATATACAGAAGAATGGAAAAGAAAATTGAGAATGCGCTTGGTGACGATCAGTTTGGCTTTAGGAAAAGTAAAGGCACGAGAGAGGCAATTCTGACGTTATGGCTAATAATGGAAGCAAGGATAAAGAAAAATCAAGACACGTTCATAGGATTTATCGACCCGGAAAAAGCGTTCGACAGTATAAAATGGTGCAAGCTGTTCAAGATTCTGAAAAAAGTAGGGGAAAGCTATAGGGAGAGACGGGTCATATACAATATGTACAACAACCAAGAGGGAATAATAAGAGTGGACGATCAAGAACGAAGTGCTCGTATTAAGAAGGGAGTAAGACAAGGCTGTAGCCTTTCGCCCCTACTCTTCAATCTGTACATCGAGGAAGCAATGATGGAAATAAAAGAAAGGTTCAGGAGTGGAATTAAGATACAAGGTGAAAGTATATCAATGATACGATTCGCTGATGACATTGCTATCCTGAGTGAAAGTGAAGAAGAATTAAATGATCTGCTGAACGGAATGAACAGTCTAATGAGTACACAGTATGGTTTGAGAGTAAATCGGAGAAAGACGAAGTTAATGAGAAGTAGTAGAAATGAGAAGAGCGAGAAACTTAACATCAGGATTGATGGTCACGAAGTCAATGAAGTTAAGGAATTCTGCTACCTAGGCAGTAAAATAACCAATGACGGACGGAGCAAGGAGGACATCAAAAGCAGACTCGCTATGGCAAAAAAGGCATTTCTGGCCAAGAGAAGTCTACTAATATCAAATACCGGCCTTAATTTGAGGAAGAAATTTCTGAGGATGTACGTCTGGAGTACAGCATTGTATGGTAGTGAAACATGGACTGTGGGAAAACCGGAACAGAAGAGAATCGAAGCATTTGAGATGTGGTGCTATAGACGAATGTTGAAAATTAGGTGGACTGATAAGGTAAGGAATGAGGAGGTTCTACGCAGAATCGGAGAGGAAAGGAATGTGTGGAAAACACTGATAAGGAGAAGGGACAGGATGATAGGACATCTGCTAAGACATGAGGGAATGACTTCCATGGCACTAGAGGGAGCTGTAGAGGGCAAAAACTGTAGAGGAAGACAGAGATTGGAATACGTGAAGCAAATAATTGAGGACGTAGGTTGCAAGTGCTACTCTGAGATGAAGAGGTTAGCACAGGAAAGGAATTCGTGGCGGGCCGCATCAAACCAGTCAGGTCAGCAGACTGACGGGAAAAAAAAAAATTCGTGTTGACACGTCTGAGCACACAAGCCATCTTATCTGTGCTATGATGGGCGTATGATATGCCACTGCTGTCCTGCAATGCGACGCTCCTGGCGGGCGTCAGTGCTGCGTGGATGTCTAGAACCTCGTCGACAGGTGTGAGAATGAGCACGTGACCACTGATACCTCCGTCGTTGCACAGCTGACGCAGCTCGTCCAACTTGCCACTCGCTCATTTGGCTGTAGAGCACGATTGCGTCTCCTTGGCACGCTTGCTGCTTGCTTTACTCGTTTGCACCAAGTTGACCCTTCTGGCCTTGAGCATTCTCTATTAAAGGGTGGACACAGATGGCACTCTGGTAGCTATGCAGCTGTGCTATCTGTTGGCGCGTTGAAATCATTATCAGTACTTCCATTATCCCCCAGGTGGCATATGTCGTCATCGGATCAAATCGACGCCGTCTTTCCAGCTGTACTACACTACTGGCCATTAAAATTTGCTACACCAAGAAGAAATGCAGATGATGAACGGGTATTCATTGGACAAATATATTATACTAAAGCTGACTTGTGATTACATTTTCACGCAATTTGGGTGCATAGATCCTGAGAAATCAGTACCCAGAACCACCACCTCTGGCCATAATAACGGCCTTGATACGCCTGGGCATTGAGTCAAACAGAGCTTGGATGACGTGTACAGGTACAGCTGCCCATGCAGCTTCAACACGGTACCACAGTTCATCATGAGTAATGACTGGTGTTTTGTGACGAGCCAGTTGCTCGGCCACCATTGACCAGACGTTTTTCATTGGTGAGAGAACTGTAGAATCTGCTGGCAAGGGAAGCAGTTGAACATTTTCAGTATCCAGAATGACCTGTACAGAACCTGCAACATGCGGTCGTGCATTATCTTGCAGAGATGTAGGGTTTCACAGGCACCGAGTGAAGGGTAGGGCCACAGATCGTAACACATCTGAAACGTAACGTCCACTGTTTACAGTGCCGTCAATGCGAACAAGAAGTGACCGAGACGTCTAACCAATGGCACCCCATACCATCACGCTGGGTGATACACCAGTATGGCGATGACGAATACACGTTTCCAGTGTGCGTTCACCGCGATGTCGCCAAACACGGATGCGACCATCATGATGCTGTAAACAGAGCCTGGATTCATCCGGAAAAATGACGTTTTGCCATTCGTGCACCCAGGTTCGGTGTTGGTCTCCGAGCTGATAGTCCATGCTGCTGCAAACGTCGTCGAACTGTTCGTGCAGATGGTTGATGTCTTGCAAACGTCCCCATCTGTTGTCTCAGGGATCGAGACGTAGCTGCACGATCCGTTAGAGCCATGCGGATAAGATGCCTGTCATCTCGACTGCTTTTGATACGAGGCCGTTGGGATCCAGCACGGCGTTCCGTATTACCCTCCTGAACTGAACCCACCGATTCCATATTCTGCTAACAGTCATTGTATCTCGACCAACGCGAGCAGCAATGTCGCAATACGATAAACCGCAAACGCGATAGGCTACAATCCGTCCTTTATCAAAGTTTGAAACGTGATGGTACGCATTTATCCTTACACCAGGCATCACAACAACGTTTCACCAGGCAAGGCCGATCAACTGCTGTTTGTGTGTGAGAAATCGATTGGAAACTTTCCTCATATGAGCTCGTTGTAGGTGTCGCCACCGGCGCCAACCTTATGTGAATGCTCTGAAAAGCTAATCATTTGCATATCACAGCATCTTCTTCCTGTCGGTTAAATTTCGCGTCTGTAGCACGTCATCTTCGTGGTTTAGCAATTTTAATGGCCAGTGTGTAATTTCTTCTACGGTAGTGTTAGTGTGTATCAACTGATTCGTAAGCTTACGTACAGTTTGTGTCTACCATCGGAAAAGCAAATTATATTTTGTTGGAACACTCTCTTTGTCAGCGACACAGGAAATGGGCGCAGTTGCTCCTATTGCACACCTTGTGGTAGGCTAGAGAGTCTCGGGTCTGCAGGATTCCTGATGAGGAAGTAGTCAACAGAATCGTTTTGAAAGGGAATTTATGGCATAAGCTTGGTAATGGATGGGATCGGTGGATCAGTTGCTAGGACAAATCTTGGTGCTCCAGGGAATACTCGACTTGGTTATGGAGACAGGAGTGGAGCCTAAAAGTTGTAAAGAAACCCTTCTCGAGCATTGACTACAGAAAGCAACTACATGTAGATGAAGGTTGCTACATTTATGCACAGATAAAGAAAATTCCATAGGATGCACTTGCATGAAGAGCTGCACAAACTGAAAACTTGACTGACAACAATTACAAAAGCAAGAGAAAAAACTGGGAGTCTTTCTGAATTAAAAAGTTGGATACAAGTCAACATATTTTCTGATTAGCGGATAATCTATTTCGCTCTCTTATAGCATAACGCTGTCTTAGTACGAATATTTCATGACGTACCGGCAATGCATCCATCAGTTTTCAACAGGGAACGACCAAAAGAACAGCAACATATCTGATAATTGAAGACTTTTGTGTTGAAACACAGGTCACAGTAAAATAGTCTATCACATTAGGACGTACTGTATAATCGAAATAATTGTTTGAAAACTAATCAAGTACAGATTCATCAGTTTAACAAAGAGAGTTAAAATATTACTACCTTAATTTCTTAAGATATTACATGAAGATAATTTTTCCACACAGGTCAGCGGGTTCTCTTGTCCTTTTCACTCTACTTTTCCACAATAAAAGTTTTGGAGAGAATCCTTTCGTTGCATACGTTGGCCAGGGCGTCTTGATGATGGTTTCTTGCATGCTGGCACACTTCGTTGCAAACCATCTCGGCAGACGATTTACGCACTGCCTGGTATTACTGTTTAGCGCCCTTGTTTCTTTCATACTCGTGGCGCTGACAACAGGTACTGAACTGCTATTACTCTTCCTACTGCATGAAACGCGTATTTATCTATTTACCAAATTTTTCTATGTATGACATTGTTGTACTTATAATAAGTAAGAAATAATTTCACTTTTCACAAAAATATGACCAACAAATTATTAACATTTCTGCTATATTTGGTGTTAATTTAGCTTAACTAAAAAATAAAAAAACCGAACGCCGGTTCAAAAGGCAACAACTTCATCTACGTATAGAATACCAACTACTTGCACTGGACTTGAGGTCAAACTTATAATCTACTGTGGGCAAAATATAGTATCTTCTCGCCTATTTTCCATTACGAAAAGGTAACGCACAACAAAATGAAATATACTATCAATTAGGGAGACTGTATTACTGTTACTCAATACAGATGAAGTTAAGCCTCAGAATCTCTGCACCGATATGTTTCTTACGTTTCTGACTATAGATCAAATACTTACCCATCAATAGTTAACCCATTCGTCACACGTGAAACAATGATAGTATATTACATGGTGATGATGATGTTGTTTTATGGGGCGCTTAACATCGTGGTCATCAGTACAAGTTCCAAATCTTCCCATTTCCAGTGTCGGCACTGCCCGAATGATGATGAGGTAATGAGGACAACACAAACACCCAGCTCCCGGACGGAGAAAATCCCCGTCCCGGCCGGGAATCGAACCCGGGGCCCCTTGATCCAAAGGCAGCGACGCTAGCCACTAGACGACGAGCTGCGGACGGTATATTACACGTTCTCATCACTTACAGAAGAAACAATTCTTTACAAACTAGACAAGTTATACAACAGCGCTACAAAGAGTGAAAACAAAAATATTTCTCCAAGTTTTCAATGACCGTACAGAAAATCTCCATATTAAGGAAAAGTTCATACATCTCATGTGCATGTACTCCTAATATCGTGTTGTTGTGTCACACCCTGAAGAGAGAAAGAGACACAGGATGAAACATATTCGATGAAAAAGCCTGAGTAAACTGAATAGTAAGAAAATGCTGTTATCGACCTGATTGGCTTCCGGACAGGTGCGGTACTATGCTCGGGCTTTTCTTTTACCTGAGAACCGGCTCACACAGCCATTTATAGTGATCACTACAGCTTCACGTGCAAATCAATAGCAGTGCAAGTTATTTCTATCAGATGCAGGGTCTTTCTATGCCGTCAATGTCGGATCTCCATTTAGAGTTCCGGGATGTTTTATGGAGGTTAAGCACTGAGTCTATTCTTCCGTTTGTTGTTGCCCTTCTTTCCTGTTTTGTTTCTCATTCCTATTTCCCTCGAGTCTTCTGCTGCTAATCGGAGTTGCTAAGAAGCAGGCGCGGCCATTTCGTAGACGTTCGAAGTGTATATTTTGCCCGAGTGCCTGGATCTTCGAGTTTTGCGAGAACTGCGATTTTCTGTACAAAGATACAGCAGTTTCGCCGATGCGTTCATGAAGATGTTGAACGTCCTCAGTTTTGTGCCCGATCTCAGAAGTGAGACCGCGATACAGAAGTAGCACCTCTCATTATCGAAAAAAAGTGGTTCAAATGGCTCTGAGCACTATGGGACTTAACATCTGAGGGCATCAGTCCCCTAGAACTTAGAACTAGTTAAACCTAACTTACCCAAGGACATCACACACATCCGTGCCCGAGGCAGGATTCGAAACTGCGACCGTAGCGGTCGCGCGGTTCCAGACTGAAGCGCCTAGAACCGCTCGGCCAACGGCGCTATCATTATAAGGTTCGAAGTCTCATGACACACTTTTCAGCGGTGCTGCCCAAAACCATCGCAGCATACTCAACTATCAGAGAGAACAGTGCCTTGTACAGTATTACGGCGAGGTGTGGACGCAATGTCGAACTTGGATTCACACCAGTTACAAGGTGGTTGTTCTTCTGTGAGCCGTTTTCCTGATGTAAGGGACGTGTTGTCACTACGTTAGACGCTTGTCCTGCTTTGCGACAAGGTAGCTTGCTGCACCTTCCCAGCTCACTACGCTGCCGAGAACTCTGATTTGTTGAAGCGTCGCTGGAATTCGTTGGAAGCTGATGATGACGGACTAGGTTTTGGCCGTGTTGATACTGAGCAGCCACTTGACGCCCCAGGCAACGAGGTCTTTACAGGAGCCCTGTAGATGGCTCTAGAAAATGAGTGGGCCCATTTTGGCTGCTCACATCGTAGTGCCGCCTCCATACAGCCCAATATGTTCCTGATCAGTTCTTGGTGAGTCGGCAGCGTACAGAATGTACAGGATCATCTCGCACTCGATCCCTGTGGTAACCCTCCACGGTATGGCGTTCAATGGGTGTGTCGTTTTGTGGTTTCAAGCGGAACGTACAGTCGGCCATGTAGTTTTGGAGCAGAGACACGGGGCACTGGGGCGACAAGCTAGTATAGGAGTCCGTCACGCTACATGCTGTGGAAAACTGTGAAGACACTTCAGGAAGACGGCTGCAAAGTATTCGTGGCGACCCATGGCGTCGAAAACGTCCTCCTCCAAGAGCAGAATCTGTTGTTCCTTCTAGTGACCGCGTTGAAATAAGAGCTTCTGTCTGGGTTTTAGGCCTCTGCTTCGATGTGGCGTATAATATGTCAGAGATAGATTTTTTCAACGGTCGTCGAGAGTGCTGGTAATGGACTAACAGGGCTGCAACTATTCGCCAGTTTAAGGTTATTTGCAGTCTCGGATATGGCTGGCATCTCGGCATTTGCGCTCTGCAGGATAACAACCAGACCAAAGGATTTCAAAGAAGACATGTGCAGGCTGTGAGACGGCGATAGGTGTTAGCTGCTTAAGGACAATGTTGGCAATGCCGTTCGATCCTGCCGCTTTCTTGGTTTTGCGCTGACGGGGCGAAGCTGGTAGCTCTTCAGGTGAAACGGGCTGAATCTTGTAACCCTTGTAACGGACTGTAAGACATAGTCACAGCCATTAAGCTATGGTGGTGATTTTATTGTCATTCACAGAAGCTCCTATGTGTCGTAATTTGACGGCAATGTTGAACTTTTTCTCTAGGCTCGCAGACGACACTTTGGCCAACATAAAGTGGTGGAATTCTCCGATTTCGTCTCGGGAAACCCTCTGTTGTGCTCTATGTTGACTGATCTTCAAGTTGTAGACATACGGTTACGTTGAATCAGTCTCTGTTACTACTTGCCTCCACCGCTCCCTTTATTTCACGGCAGAGGCGTTTTAGAAGTCTCTTTTGTTACAGGTTCCCTCGTGAACTTCCACAGCTTACAGGATATCAGGCGGCAGCTGTAGCGAGTTTTGTCCTGCCCTGCTCAGCAGTTATGACGTGGTGAGTCTACAGTCAACCGAGGCGCATTTCGTGCATGGGCGAGGGCGGGCTCGTGTCTGCATCTGCATCTACACTCCTGGAAATTGAAATAAGAACACCGTGAATTCATTGTCCCAGGAAGGGGAAACTTTATTGACACATTCCTGGGGTCAGATACATCACATTATCACACTGACAGAACCACAGGCACATAGACACAGGCAACAGAGCATGCACAATGTCGGCACTAGTACAGTGTATATCCACCTTTCGCAGCAATGAAGGCTGCTATTCTCCCATGGAGACGATCGTAGAGATGCTGGATGTAGTCCTGTGGAACGGCTTGCCATGCCATTTCCACCTGGTGCCTCAGTTGGACCAGCGTTCGTGCTGGACGTGCAGACCGCGTGAGACGACGCTTCATCCAGTCCAAAACATGCTCAATGGGGGACAGATCCGGAGATCTTGCTGACCAGGGTAGTTGACTTACACCTTCTAGAGCACGTTGGGTGGCATGGGATACATGCGGACGTGCATTGTCCTGTTGGAACAGCAAGTTCCCTTGTCGGTCTAGGAATGGTAGAACGATGGGTTCGATGACGGTTTGGATGTACCGTGCACTATTCAGTATCCCCTCGACGTTCACCAGAGGTATACGGCCAGTGTAGGAGATCGCTCCCCACACCATGATGCCGGGTGTTGGCCCTGTGTGCCTCGGTCGTATGCAGTCCTGATTGTGGCGCTCATCTGCACGGCGCCAAACACGCATCCGACCATCATTGGCACCAAGGCAGAAGCGACTCTCATCGCTGAAGACGACACGTCTCCATTCGTCCCTCCATTCACGCCTGCCGCGACACCACTGGAGGCGGGCTGCACGATGTTGGGGCGTGAGTGGAAGACGGCCTAACGGTGTGCGGGACCGTAGCCCAGCTTCATGGAGACGGTTGCGAATGGTCCTCGCCGATACCCCAGGAGCAACAGTGTCCCTAATTTGCTGGGAAGTGGCGGTGCGGTCCCCTACGGCACTGCGTAGGATCCTACGGTCTTGGCGTGCATCCGTGCGTTTCTGCGGTCCGGTCCCAGGTCGACGGGCACGTGCACCTTCCGCCGACCACTGGCGACAACATCGATGTACTGTGGAGACCTCACGCCTCACGTGTTGAGCAATTCGGCGGTACGTCCACCCGGCCTCCCGCATGCCCACTATACGCCCTCGTTCAAAGTCCGTCAACTGCACATACGGTTCACGTCCACACTGTCGCGGCATGCTACCAGTGTTAAAGACTGTGATGGAGCTCCGTATGCCACGGCAAACTGGCTGACACTGACGGCGGCGGTGCACAAATGCTGCGCAGCTAGCGCCATTCGACGGCCAACACCGCGGTTCCTGGTGTGTCCGCTGTGCCGTGCGTGTGATCATTGCTTGTACAGCCCTCTCGCAGTGTCCGGAGCAAGTATGGTGGGTCTGACACACCGGTGTCAATGTGTTCTTTTTTCCATTTCCAGGAGTGTATAAGGGACAGTCAAATGAAAACGAGACAGTTGAAAAAAAAACTAAACTGTTTATTACTTCAAATGTAATCACCGTATATGTTAATTCATTTATTCCACTGTGAGGCAAGACGATCAATGATGCCACGCGGGATAACCGTGCGGTCATAGGCGCGTTGCCACGGTTCGCATGTTTAGCCCCGTCGGAGGTTCGAGTCCTTCCTAGTGGCATGGATGCTTGTGTGTGTGCGTGTGTGTGTGTTTGTGTATGTGTGTTGTCCTTAGCGTATGTTAGTTTAAGTTAGATTAAGTAGTGTGTAAGTCTGGGGCCGATGACCTAAGTAGTTCGGTACCATAGGAACTTACCTTCACTGATCTACCTACCTACCCACCTACCTACCTACATCCATACTCCGCAAGCCCCCTGATGGTGTGTGGCGGATTGTACTTCGAGTACCTATATCGGTTCTCCCTTCTATTTCAGTCTCGTTGTTGTTGTTGTTGTTATTGTTGTGGTCTTCAGTCCTGAAACCCAATTCTACTCAATACCTCCTCATTAGTTATGTGATCAACCCATCTAATCTTCAGCATTCTTCTGTAGCACCACATTTCGAAAGCTTCTATTCTCTTCTTGTCTAAGCTATTTATCGTCCTCGTTTCACTTCCATACATGGCTACACTGCATACAAATACTTTGAGAAACGACTTCCTGACACTTAAATCAATACTCGATGTTAACAAATTTCTCTTCTTAAGAAACGCTTTCCTTGCCATTGCCAGTCTACATTTTATATCCTCTCTACTTAGACTGTCATATGTTATTTTGCTCCCCAAATAGCAAAACTCCTTTACTACTTTAAGTGTCTCATTTCCTAATCTAATTCCCTCAGCATCACCCGACTTAATTCGACTACATTCCATTATCCTCGTTTTGCTTTTGTTGTTGTTCATCTTATACCCTCCTTTCAAGACACTGTCCATTCCGTTCAACTGCTCTTCCAAGTCCTTTGCTGTCTCTGACAGAATTACAATGTCATCGGCGAACCTCAAAGTTTTTATTTCTTCTCCTTTGATTTTAATACCTACTCCCAATTTTTCTTTTGTTTCTTTAATTGCTTGCTCAATATACAGATTGAATATTATCTGGGAGAGGCTACAACCCTGTCTCCCTCCCTTCCCAACCACTGATTCCCTTTCCTGTTCCTCTGCTATCTGGTTTCTGTACAAATTGTAAATAGCCTTTCGCTCTCTGTATTTTACCCCTGCCATCTTTAGAATTTGAAAGAGAGTATTCCAATCAACATTGTCAAATCTTTATCTAAGTCTGCAAATGCTAGAAACGTAGGTCGGCGTTTCGCTAATCCTTCTTCTAAGGTAAGTCGCAGGGTCAGTATTGCCTCACATGTTCCAACATTTCTACGGAGTCCAAACTGATCTTCCTCAAGGTCGGCTTCTATCAGTTTTTCCATTCGTCTGTAAAGAATTCGTGTTAGTATTTTGCAGCTGTGACTTATTAAACTGATAGTTCTGTAATTTTCACATATGTCAACACCTACTTTCTTTGGGATTGGGATTATTATATTCTTCTTGAAGTCCGAGGGTAATTGGCCTGTCTCATACATCTTGATCACCAGATGGTAGAGTTTTGTCAGGACTGGCTCTCCCAAGGTTATCAGTAGTTCTAATGGAATGTTGTCTATTTGTTTCGACTCAGGTCTTTCAGTGCTCTGTTTCACGCAATATCATATCTCCCATTTCATCTTCATCTACATCCTCTTCCATTTGCATAATATTGTCCTCAAGTACATCGCCCTTGTATAGGGCATCTATATACACCTTCCACCTTTCTGCTTTCCTCACTTTGCTTAGAATTGGGTTTCCATTTGAGCTCTTGATATTCATACAAGTGGTTCTCCTTTCTCCAAAGGTCTCTTTAATATTCCTGTAGGCAGTATCTATCTCACTCCTAGTGAGATAAGCCTCTACATCCTTACATTTGTCCTCTAGCCACCCCTGCTTAGCCATTTTGCACTTCCTGTCGATCTCATTTTTGAGACGTCTGTATTCCTTTTTGCCTGCTTCATTTACTGCATTTTTATATTTTCTCCTTTCATCAATTAAATTCAATATTTCTTCTGTTACCCAGTCATAAGCGTCGAGGGGCATGAAAGGGAAGCAGTGGTTGGGAAAGGAGTGAGACAGGGTTGTAGCCTCTCCCCGATGTTATTCAATCTGTATATTGAGCAAGCAGTAAAGGAAACAAAAGAAAAATTTGGAGTAGGTATTAAAATTCATGGAGACGAAGTAAAAACTTTGAGGTTCGCCGATGACATTGTAATTCTGTCAGAGACGGCAAAGGACTTGGAAGAGCAGTTGAACGGAATGGACAGTGTCTTGAAAGGAGGATATAAGATGAACATCAACAAAAGCAAAACGAGGATAATGGAATGTAGTCGAATTAAGTCGGGTGATGCTGAGGGAATTAGATTAGGAAATGAGACACTTAAAGTAGTAAAGGAGTTTTGCTATTTAGGAAGTAAAATAACTGATGATGGTCGAAGTAGAGAGGATATAAAATGTAGACTGCCATGGCAAGGAAAACGTTTCTGAAGAAGAGAAATTTGTTAACATCGAATATAGATTTAAGTGTCAGGAAGTCATTTCTCAAAATATTTGTTTGGAGTGTAGCCATGTATGGAAGTGAAACACGGACGATAACTAGTTTGGACAAGAAGAGAATAGAAGCTTTCGAAATGTGGTGCTACAGAAGAATACTGAAGATAAGGTGGATAGATCACGTAACTAATGAGGAGGTATTGAATAGGATTGGGGAGAAGAGAAGTTTGTGGCACAACTTGACTAGAAGAAGGGATCGGTTGGTAGGACATGTTTTGAGGCATCAAGGGATCACAAATTTAGCATTGGAGGGCAGTGTGGAGGGTAAAAATCGTAGAGGGAGACCGAGAGATGAGTACACTAAGCAGATTCAGAAGGATGTAGGTTGCAGTAGGTACTGGGAGATGAAGAAGCTTGCACAGGATAGAGTAGCATGGAGAGCTGCATCAAACCAGTCTCAGGACTGAAGACCACAACAACAACACCCAAGGATTTCTACTAGCCCTCTTCTCTTTACCTACTTGATCCTCTGCTGCCTTCACTACTTCATCCCTCAAAGCTACCCACTATTCTTGCACCGTATTTCTTTCCCCCATTCCTATCAATTGCTCCCTTCTGCTCTCCCTGAAACTCTGTACAACCTCTGGTTCTTTTAGTTTATCCAGGTCCCATCTCCTTAAATTGCCACCTTTTTGCAGTTTCTTCACTTTTAATCTACAGTTCATAACCAATAGATTGTGGTCAGAGTCTACATCTGCCCCTGGAAATGTCTTACAATTTAAAACCTGGTTCCTAAATCTCTGTCTTACCATTGTATAATCTATCTGATACCTTTTAGTATCTCCAGGTTTCTTCCACGTATACAACCTTCTTTTATGATTCGTAAACCAAGTATTAGCTATGATTAAGTTATGCACTGTTCAAAATTCTACCAGGCGGCTTCCTCTTTCATTTCTTAGCCCCAATCCATATTCACCTACTATGTTTCCTTCTCTCCCTTTTCCTACTGATGATTTCCAGTCACCAATAAGTATTAAATTTTCGTCACCTTTCACTACTTAAATAATTTCTTTTATCTCATCATACATGTCATCAATTTCTTCGTCATCTGCAGAGCTAGCTCGCACATAAACTTGTACTACTGTAGTAGGTGTGCGCTTCGTGCCTATCTAGGCCACAATAATGCGTTCACTGTGCTGTTTGTAGTAGCTTACCCGCATTCATATTCTTTTATTCGTTGTTAAACCTACTCCTTTATTACCCCTCTTTGATTTTCTATTTATGGCCCTATATTCACCTGATCAAAAGTCTTATTACTCCTGCCACCGAACTTCACTAATTCCCACTATATCTAATTTTAATCTATCCATTTCCCTATTTAAATTTTCTAACCTACCTCCCGATTAAGGAATCTGACATTCCACGCTCCGATCCGTAAAACGCCAGTTTTCTTTCTCCTGATAAGAACGTCTTCTTGAGTATTCCCCGCCCGGAGATCCGAATGGGGGACTATTTTACCTCCGGAATATTTTACCCAAGAAGACGCCATCATCATTTAATCATACAGTAAAGCTGCATGCCCTCGGGAAAAATTACGGCTGTTGTTTCCCCTTTGCTTTCAGCCGTTCGCAGTACCAGAACAGCAAGGCCATTTTGGTTAATGTTACAAGGCCAGATCAGTCAATCATCCAGACTGTTGCCCCTGCAACTACTGAAAAGGCTACTGCCCCTCTTCAGGAACCACACGTTTGTCTGGCCTCTCATGAGATACCCCTCCGTTGTGGTTGCACCTACGGTACGGCTATCTGTATCGTTGAGGCACGCAAGCCTCCTCGCCAACGGCAAGGTCCATGGCTCATGGGGGGTGGGGGGGGGGGCTCGTATTGTTCGTAAAAAGAATGATTGTCGGTATACCTCTGTGTGGGCTCTAATCTCTCTGATTTTATCCACACGGTCTCTTCGCGAGATATACATATGAGGGAGCAATATACTGCTTGACTCCTCGGTGAAGGTATGTTCTCGAAACTTTAACAAATGGCCGTACCGAGCTACTGAGCGACTCTCCTGCAGCTGGCCGAGGTGGCCGAGCGGTTCTAGGCACTACTGTCTGGAACCGCACTACCGCTACGGCCGCAGGTTCGAATCCTGCCTCGGGCATGGATGTCTGTGATGTCCTTACGTTAGTTAGGTTCAAGTAGTTCTAAGTTTTAGGGGACTGATGACCTCAGAAGTTAAGTCCCATAGTGCTCAGAGCCATTTGAATCATTTGAACTCTCCTGCAAAGTCTTCCACTGGAGTTTATCTATTATCTTCGTAAAGCTTTCGCGATTACTAAATAATCCTGTAACGAAGCACGCTGCTCTCCTTTGGATCTTCTCTATCTTTTCTATCAACCCTATCTGGTGCGGATCCCACACTGGTGAGCAATATTCAAGCAGTGGGCGAACGCGTGTAGTGAAACATACTTCCTTTGTTTTCGGATTGCATGTTTTTTAGGATTCTTCCAATGAATCTCAGTCTGGCATCTGCTTTACCGACGATCAAGTTTATATAATCATTCCATTCTAAATCACTCCTAATGCGTACTCCCAGATAATTTATGGAATTAACTGCTTCCAGTTGCTGACCTGCTATATTGTAGCTAAATGACAAAGGGTCCTACTTTCTTTGTATTCGCAGCCCATTATATTTGTCTACATTGAGATTCAGTCGCCATTCCCCGCACCATGTGTCAATTCGTTGCAGATCCTCCTCCATTTCAGTAATTTTTTCCATTGTTACAACCTCTCGATATACTACAGCATCAACCGCAAAAAGCCTCAGTGAAGTTCCGATGTTATCCACAAGGTCATTTATGTATATTGTGAATAGCAACGGTCCTACGACACTCCCCTGCGGCACACCTGAAATCACTCTTACTTCGGAAGACTTCTCTCCATTGAGAATGACATGCTGCGTTCTCTTATCTGGGAACTGTTCAATCCAATCACAGAATTGGTCTGATAGTCCATATGCTCTCACTTTGTTCAGTAAACGATTGTGGGAAATTGTATAGAACGCCTTGCGGAAGTTAAGAAATACGGCATCTACCTGGGAACCCGTGTCTATGGCCCTCTGAGTCTCGTGAGTGAATAACGTGAATTGGGTTTCACACGATCGTCTTTTTTGAAACCCATACTGATTCCTACAGAGTAAATTTCTAGTCTCCAGCAAAATCATTGTACTCGAACATAATACGTGTTCCAAAATTCTACAACTGATCGACGTTAGAGATATAGGTCTATGGTTCTGCACATGTGTTCGACGTCCCTTCTTGCAAACGGGGATGAACTGTGCCCTTTTCCAGTCCTTTGGAACGCTACGCCGTTCTAGAGGCCTACGATACACAGCTGCAAGAAGGGGGGCATGTTCCTTCGCGTACTCTGTGTAAAATCGAACTGGTATCCTATCAGGTCCAGCTGCCTTTCCTCTTTTGAGCGATTTTAATTGTCTCTCTATCCCTCTGTCTTCTGTTTTGATATCTCCCATTTTGTCATCTGTGCGACAATCTAGAGTGGGAACTACAGTGCAGTCTTCCTCTGTGAAACAGCTTTGGAGTAAGACATTTAGTATTTGGGCCTGTAGTCATCCTCTGTTTCAGTACCATTTTGGTCACAGAGTGTCTGGAAACCGATCAATGATTTCATGGAAAAGTATTTGCAGCTGCATACGGAACCGTAATTGTACCTAGGCATGCACCTCTTCGTCAGAAGCAAATCAACCTGCCATTTTTCAGGGCTCCAAAATATGAAACCCACACTGGACGAGATTGGGCCTATATGAAGGACATGTAAGGGATTTCAAGCGCAACTTCTGCGGCGTTCCGGGAACAGCCTTGGCAACGTGTATTTTGTTTTCATTTGAGTTCCCCTTGTACACTGCCGAATCACTTTAATGTGACCGCCGCCTATTTTAGACGTCAAAGTGCAAAATCCGCTCACGGACGGCGGTGGCAGCACTAGCGGTGCAGGGTATACAAATCGTGTCGGGAAGACAGGGACGTCAGTGCAATCATTGTCATAACAGGGAAACGGAGCCATTTATTTAACGTCCAAAAGGGAACGATCGTTGGCTTTCGGGTCAGAGGTAGAAACATTTCCAAAAAGGCTCAGATTGTAAACTGTCTGCCTACTGCTCTGGTTAAAGTATACCGTACACAGCAAACCGGCACTGTGAAAAACCAGCGTCGAGGTGTACTATAGGCCATACATGACAGGGATGAATGACGACTGCGGAAAGGTGTACGGGCGAACTGATGTGCAACTGTTGGTCACCTGATTGCCAAGACGAACTAAGGGGTTGCCAGCAGAGTCTCCTCAACGACCGTTCAGCGAACGTTGCTGCGTATGGGCCTCCGCAGGGGGTGTCTGTTTCAGTCACCCATACTGACTGCTCTTCATTGGCGACGAACGATGAAATTTTCACGACAGCATCACAACTATACATTCACTGAGTGGCGAGTGGCGACAGGTGGCCCTTGCAGATGAATCACGCGTTATACCCTATAGGCGGTTTACAACGCTCGTTTAGGCAGATGCTGGGATGGTCCTCACATTCTGCCTCAGATGAATTAATCCAGGAACAGCTGCAATACGCTAACACACGAATCACAGACAGAAGGCGCACACGAGTTTCCTCCCCTACGTTACCTTGGCTATTATGGTGTCAGAGCAGTCATCCTGCCGTATAGTTAAATAATATTTTTTTTTACAAAGTACGAAATTCTAAAATTGTAAACTCCGTACAAGACGAGATAAATGCTAGAGAAATGAAAGATGAGCCTGCTGAAAGTGTTTTGTACACTGAGATGGCAAGAAACATGGGATACCTCCTAATATCACGTTGGACCTCCTTTTTCCAGACGTAGTGCAGAAACACGACCTGGCATGGACATAACAAACCGTTGGGATTCACCTGCCTCTATAGCTGTCCATAATTGTGGAAGTGTTGTTGGTGCAGCATTATGTACACGAACCCACCTTTCGATTGTGTCCCACAAACGGTCGATGGGATTCAAGTCACCATATCAGTCGCTCAAATTGTCCAGAATGTTCTTCGAACCATTTGCAAAAAGTGTGGACTGGTGACGTGGCACGTTGTCATGCATAGAAATTCCATCGTTGAAGTCAATGAATGGTTGCAGATGGTCTCTAAGCAGCCGAAAATAACCATTTACAGTCAGTAATCGGCTCAGCTGGACGAGAGGACTCAGCCCATTCCATACGAACACAGACCATGTCATTATGAGGCGCTACCAACTTGCACAGTGTCTTGTCGACAACTTCGGTCTGAGCCACATGTGAACCCTACCGTCAGCTCTTGGCAACTCAAATCGGGAAGCATTTGCCCTGGGCACGGGTTTCCAATCGTCTAGAATCCAACCGACACGGTCACGAGCCCAGTTGAGGTACTGCAGGCGATGTCGTGCTGTTAGGAAAGGCATTCGCTTCGGTTCTCTGGTGCCACAGCCCATTAACGCCAAATTTCACAACACTGTCCTAACGAGTACTTTCGTCGTACGCCCCACATTGATTTCTGCGGTAATTCCACGTACTGCTGTTTGTCTGTTAGCACTGACAACCCTATGCAGACGCCGCTATTCTCGGTCGTTGAGTGAAGCCGTCGGCCACTGCGTTGTCTGTGATGAGTAGTAATGTTTGAAGTTTCATGTTCTCGGCACGCTCGACACCGTGGATCTCGGAACATCGAATCCCCTAATAATTTCCGAAACGGAATGTCTCACACTTGTAGCTCCAACTATCATCACTCGTCCAAACTCTGTTAATTCTCGTCGTGCGGCCATGATCATGTATGATACCTTTTAACACGAATCATCTGAGTACAAAAGAAAGCCCTGCTCTTTTATACCTTGTGCACATAGTATTATCTCCACCTGTGTATGGAGAAACCGCTATCCCACGACTTGTATCACGTTAGCGTATATCAGATTACACGTTTTCTTCCAAATCTGAATCTTCTGCTTACTTTCTTGCCAGCCATAAAAAACTTCTAAGAACCTGTAACAACTTCAAAATTCTCTTTGCCGCCTTGAAACTTTGCCAGCTTTTTTTTCTTATTCACCCCAACATAATGGTAGAAAGGTTACTCTTAAACAGTTATGTGGCTGGGCCACGAGCGGGAGTCACGAGGCGGCGGCTTTGACCAAATTCAGAACGCCTTATAATCACCAGCGAGGAAAGTAGCGCCATAGTTGATATGTTGCGGCCTCCCTATCCTACTCTCTGTTATTTGTAACATGACTTGTATTTGGTTCTCGCCGCCACTTGGTTTTGGAGGAAAGGCCATCCTTGCTTCTCCACGGGTTATTCAATTTCTCTCGTGGACAGCCAGCACCGTTATTACGGAATCGCTCTGTGGGTGAGATAACTCTACTCTGAATACTAAGGCATGCTGCATTAACGAACGTGGTGGCTTGTTTTTTCATGACAACGTATCGTGGGTTTAGAGCACAAACTCGACACGTTCAGCTAACGCGCTTTCATTAGGTGTTGAAAGATCACTGTATAGTCTGCTGGCATATCATATCTGCTGGTCTATATCAGTTTACAACCCGACAAGTATAGTGACACAACTCAAAAATGCAATCCTAGGGATAAATCCACTAAAAGAATTCTATAAAACTAAAGTAGTATAAGCTTCCTTTAAATTTTAAGTACAAATTTTAGATAGTGAATTCCATATTTTTTTTACAACAGTAGTATGGCCATGTAATTGTGTCGTCGTCGAATGTGAGGTGTTATCAGGTAGTTATTAATTAGTTCTTTGATTTGCTAGCTTTTATAAAAGCTATTTTTTTCTTACAAGCTCTCGTGCAATACTTCGCCACACTCCAAATATATTTTTTTTTTTACTTACTGTGGTATGACATTAGATACTTCACCAGGAAAATTAGTATTCAAGTTAGAATAAAAAACGGAAAAGTTGAAATGGTTTTACTAGAAACATAAAAATGCAAAATTATTATTTATGCCAATTACTACAATATAATGTGGAACATGAATTAGGTACAATTTAAGGAACGCAATATACTAAAATAAATAATGATAAATCAAAATGGTTCATATGGCTCTGAGCACTATGGGTTTTAACTTGTGAGGTCATCAGACCCCTAGAACTTGGAACTACTTAAACCTAACTAACCTAAGGACATCACACACCTCGATGTGCGAGGCAGGATTCGAACCTGCGACCGCAGCGGTCGCGCGGGTCCAGACTGAAGGGCCTAGAACCGCTCGGCCACTCCGACCGGCAATGATAAATGAACTTATATACTGTGGGAATACCTTTCGCAGAGAAGAGGTATTTAATATGAACTTTCATTAGAGCAGAAATTTCAGTATTCTTTTGTATGTTGCAATGCACGAAATTTCGTAATCTTTACAACAGCTGTAATCGTCAAAACAGTGTCTGTCCCGTCAAACATGCATGCATTTATGAAATGTATTGTAATGTAAGATGCAGACACTGTATAAACACAGACACTATAATAATCACTGATATTAAAAACTGCATTCAACTTACCTTATACAGCGTGGCAAGAGTGCTACCCTTTTTAAATGATCCATACACACCTCCCCCTCTTGTTGCCGTGGCGAATCGTTAAGTAGGCTACAACAACAAAAAATGGTTCGAATGGCTCTAAGCACTATGGGACTTAACATCTGAGGTCATCAGTCCACTATACTTAGAACTACTTAAACCTAACTAACCTAAGGACATCACAGACATCCATGCCCAACGCAGGATTCGAAACTGCGATCTTAGCATCAGCGCGGTTTCGGACTGACGCGCCTACAACAACAAAACTGACACAACTGCCGTGAGGTGGACGAAGCGCAAGATAGACACCTGACTTTTTCGTGCACTTTGTGACACGTGACACGTATTTTTTTGGGACAAACTAAAAACAGCCGTTTTTTGACTTGTCACTTTTCTTCCCAGGATGCGATATGTGATTCGCAACTAGATAACGACTGCTCATCTCTGACGTTGTAAGATCAGATGGCACAATTTTACTCTTATCTCTCTTCTTACCAGAGTCGTTCAACGGTTAATGTAGTTGGCTCATAGGATCAAGTCTACAAATAATAGCGCATGACTTGGAGTTGGTAGCACCGCTTAAAAATCCTGATGGAATAATATACACATATAAAAAAGTTTTGCATCACTTCGGTTCCGAGATTTCCGGAACCTGTTCAGAAAATTGGAATAGAGACCTTCAGAGGTGGTGGTCCAGATTGCTTCGCCCATATGTTGCCGATATGGTTGCACTATCGGTCGAAGAATGGCATTCACGTATCGTACAGCCGTTACGGCGCATTCCATGACCACCATCGGCGTAAGTCGGCCCCATATAATGCCACCCCAAAACAGTAGGGTACCTCCACCTTGCTGCACTCGCAGTACAGTGTGTCGAAGGCGTTCAGCCTGACGGGGTTGCATCCAAACACGTCTCCAACGATTGTCTGGTTGAAGACACATCCGACACTCATCGGTGAAGAGAATGTAGTGCCGGTCCGTTCGGCATGTTGTTGGGCCTATCTGTACCACGCTGCATTGTGTCGTGGTTGCAAAGATGGACCTCTCCATGGACGCCGGGAGTGAAGTTGCGCATCATGCAGCCTACTGTGCACAGTTTGAGTAGTAACACGACGTCCTGTGGCTGCACGAGAAGCATTCCTCAACATGGTGGGTGTTGCTGTCAGGGTTCCTCCTAGCCATAACCCATAGGTACCAGTCATCCACTGCAGTAGTAGCTCTTGGGCGACCTGAGCGAGACATGTCATCGACAGTTCCTCTCTCTCCCTGTATCTCCTCCAGGTCCGAACAACACCCCTTTCGTTCCGAGACGCCTGGACACTTCCCTTGTTGAGAGCCCTTCCTGGCACAAAGTAACAATGCGGACATGAAGGAACAGCGGTCTTGACCGTCTAGGCCGTGTACCTCCTTCCTGGTGAAATGCCCGGGACTGATTGGCTGTCAGACCCCCTCCTTCTAATAGGCGTTGCTCACACATGGTCGTTTACGTCTTTGGTCGGGTTTAGTGACATCTCTGAACAGCCAAAGGGGCTGTGTGTGTGGTACAATATCCACAGTCAATGTCTGTCTTCGGGAATTCTGGGAACCGGGGTGATGCAAAACGTTTTGTGATGTGTGTATTTGATTGCCAAATAAATGATCTCAGTTACACCTGATTGCAATTTTTCAAGTAGTAGGCAGGTTGAATTACATAAAGTTCCCATTGCTCAAACATGTTTTTAAATAACTACTAAGCATAAGTTTCAGGTTGCAGCATAAAGTTCAGGCCACAGTCATGGATCAGAGCTTAACGTGTTGTACTGCTGAATTTCACCAACTACAGTATTTATATAGTGAAGTATCTTAGCGTCTAAGCCATGTCAGTATCTAGCACAAAGTCTTCTTCCAAACTAGTTAGGTACTCTAACAAACTAACGTTCAGTTTTTGTTCGGTGGCTGCGAATGTGAGTCAGTCCAAATCAGCCCTTCAGAAACCAAAATACCTTGCAGTGTTAGATTATAGTGTCAACATGAACTTCACCACCGTAAAAACTCGCGCTACATTTGAAAAGTTTTCCTAATTGAGCTTTAGTGCGATCAGTTTAACACCAGAGTTCAAAAACAGAGTTCAACAGCCTGTATCACACTGTGAATTTTAACAGTTTCCAAGGCTGAAGAGATCCTGCTGACCATAAATCTGCTCCTCCTAGTGGAAAACAAGATAAGACCTCAAGCAGCCGAATGTGCCTCCTTTAATGTGATTGCTTACTCCCACTAGAGGCACAACAGATCAGTGTAAATTTTAGAAGACCATTAGTTAAATTTGGAGAACAACTACACCATGCATACTACCACACATTTTTCTATCTTTTCACGTAAGGCATTTTGAGATCTCAAATCGGCTATAAATCTTTTGATCCCTCTTAATCACAAACAGACGGAGTGACCCAAAATTCAGCGAACATTTTAAAATTCAGTACTTTACGAAATGATGTAGGCAGAGAGGTAAAAGTTGATAGACATGCATGACATGACATGAGCACAAAATAACCAGCAGGTGGCGCTTCATGTGACACATAAGCAATAATTAGCATATCAGCTGATTTTTAGCAAAGACGATGTTCTTTGTAAGAGATGCTTAGGATGTTGGCTGTCATTCACCAACAATATATGTAATCGAGGGACAATGTTCTGAACCACACTGTACCACATTTCTGTAGGTATGGTGAGAAAATGCCGCCGGATGTTGCCTTTTAACATTCCTAATGAGGTCGGACGATCGCGGTAGATTTGCGACTTCAGGTAACCCCACAACCAATAATGAGACGGATTAAAGTCTGTGGCGTGCGAGGCCTAGCATAACGGAGGTGGCCGCTCAGCACCCGATCCTCACCAAACGATGTGCGCAAGAGACCTTTCACACGTGTAGCAACGTGGGGTGGAGCGTTATCCTGCCTGTAAGTCTTAACTTCCAGCAGGTGTTTATCGCCCGTCACTCTGACAGTTTGAGAAACAGCTCTCTGCCTTTCCTCGAAGAAAAACAACCGTTCATGATTGAGGTGGTAAACCCACACCACTCCGTGACTTTTTCGTCATTCAGTGGGGTTTCCACGACAGTTCTAGAATTTTCGGTAGCCCAAATTCTGAAATGTGAAATGGGATTCTTCTGTGCAGCGACATGTGTTGGCTAGTTTCTGCACTCGTTTTCAGTTCCAATAAAACCCCATGTCATTCCTGGCATATGTGTGAGGGTTTATCTCTGTACCTACATTATACGTGAATTAATGAATTTTCAAATGTTCACGGACCTTTGGTCTTCCTGTATATCAAACAAAGCTGTGAGGACAGATCGTGAGTCGTGCTTGTCTAATTCTATCGGTAGAATAATTGCCCTGAATGAAAAATGTCCCTAGTTCGAGTCACAGTCCAGCACACAGTTTTCACCTGCGAGGAAGTTTCAAAGCGAATATATCTAGATTTAATTCTACTGATTCACATATTATGTCACTGTAAAGTGGTCTTCAAGCATTTTTTCAGTAGTTCTATGAAATATTAAAAATTTTACATCACTTTTTATTAATTAAAACATAACGGAATTAAAGGCTGCTGCCAGTAAGCATTGATTTATATCAATGGGGAAAGTTGAAAATTTGAACCAAACCGGAATTATAATCGGGTCTCCTGTTTACTTGGAAGATGTGCTGACCACTACGCCATCTGGGCACAGTGGATAGCACAACAACATGTATTACTCTATCACACCTCCCGTCAGACCCAAATTCTCAACTTTATACCACATACTACTGAAGTAGTGCCCCTACTCATTAACTTCTTATTAACACTGAAGCGCCAAAGAAACTGGTATAGCCATGCGTATTCAAATACAGAAGTATGTAAACAGGCAGAATACGGCGCTACGGTCGACAACGCCTATATAAGACAACATGTGTCTGGTGCAGTTATTAAATCGGTTACTGCTGCTACGCTGACAGGTTATCCAGATTTATATGAGTTTGAACGTGGTGTTATAGTCGGCGAACAAGCGATGGGACACAGCATCTCCGAGGTAGCTATGAAGTGGGGATTTTCCTGTACGACCATTTCATGAGTGTACCGTGAAGATAAGGAATTTGGTAAAACAGTAAATCTCTGATATCGCTGCGGCCGGGAAAAGATCCTGCAAGAACGGGACCAACACGACTAAAGAGAATCGTTCAACGTGACAGAAGTGCAGCCTTTCCGCAAATTGCTGCAGGTTTCAAAGCTGGGCCATTAACAAGTGTCAGCGTGCGAACCATTCAACGAAAGATCGATATGGGATTTCGGAGCCGAAGGCCCACTCATGTACCCTTGATGACTGCGCTACACAAAGCTTTAATTGGACTTTTGATGAGTGGAAACATGTTGCGTGGTTGGACGAGTCTCGTTTCAAACTGTATCGAGTGGGTGGACATGTACAGGTATGGAGACAACCTCAGGAATCCATGGACACTGCTTGTCAGCAGGGGACTGTTCAAGCTGGTGGAGGCGAATGGTGTGGAGCGTCAACAGTTGGAGTGATATGGGCTCCTTGATATTTCTAAATACGACTCTAGCAGATGACACATACATAAGCGTCTTGTCTGGTCACCTGCTTCATATGCACTGTGGATTCTGACAGACTAGGGCAATTCCAGCAGGACAATGCGAGACCCTACACGTCCAGAGTTGCTACAGTGTGGCTCCAGGAACACTCTTCTTAGTTTAGATTTAAACACTTCCGCCGTCCACCAAACTCCCCAGACATGAACATTGCTGAGCATATCTTGAATGCCTTGCAACGTGCTGTTCAGAAGAGATCTGCACCCCTCGTACTCTTTAAGGATTTATGGACAACCCTGATAGATTCGTGGTGTCAATTCCCTCCAGCACTACTTCAGATATTAGTCGAGTCCATGCCTCGTCGTGTTGGGGCACTTCTTCTTGCTCGCGGGGACCCTACACGATATTAGGCGGGTGTATCAGCTTCGTTGGCTCTTCAGTGTGTACAGCTGATGATAGTAGCTGCTGTTTGACAGAGTATGTGTCAGTAGCTGCTTGGACGTTCCTGTAATCCTGTAATTTAAGTGTTGCTCATTTGTGTAATCATATAAGTTTACTGGACAAAACATTTGTTACCTCTTGAGAAGACGTTTGGTCTGTTTGATGTGGTATGGATGGTGTGGAGCTGAAACGTGGTCATGTGGCCATCAGCCACTGATGTAAGTCATGGCAACCTAGTGACGTGTAGTTGCCACACTTCTGTATGGAATCAACACATTAAGGTGGTCGACGTGAAAATATCGCGCCTGGATGTGGCCGTGATCACACCTTGAATGAAGCTGCTATACGGACTGTCCGACGTGTCAC
Source organism: Schistocerca gregaria (assembly GCF_023897955.1). Classification (NCBI taxonomy): domain Eukaryota; kingdom Metazoa; phylum Arthropoda; class Insecta; order Orthoptera; family Acrididae; genus Schistocerca; species Schistocerca gregaria. The sequence goes on from NC_064922.1 coordinate 430,628,874, forward strand.
GCCTTGTCAATGACAGCTGGTTTCAATCTGCCAGGAACTACTGCTGTCAGCAAAAGCTGGTCCATCTAGATACCTTAAAGAGTAAACACTACGAAGGCAACTGCTTGCTGTGTGGTTTCGGATACCTCGAAAGGGCCATTGCTAGAAGCGGCACACAAGGCTGCAGTTACTCAGTCGCCCAAGCTACACTGAACAGCTGCCTCTGACCATCACAGCACAGCATGACTCTCGGGCTCACCTAATAACAGCAGCCATATCACGATACAAGTATTTGTATACTTATCCTGATCCAAAATAACACACAGCATGTAACTCTTAACGTGAGAGTAATGAGTGAAACACGCAGCTCGTAGTCATGCGGTAGCGTTTTTGCTTCCCACGCCCGGGTTCTGGGGTTCGATTCCCGGCGGGGTGAGGTATTTTCTCTGCCTCGTGATGACTGGGTGTTGTGTGATGTTCTTAGGTTAGTAATGTTTAAGTAGTTCTAAGTTCTAGGGGACTGATGATCATAAATGTTAAGTCGCATAGTGCTCAGCACCATTTTTTGATAAATAAAAAATAGAACATTATGTGATATTTTAAAACAAATATATTTGTGTCAAAAACTGTTCAGTGACTGAGATGTGATATATTTACGAAATCTTTTGTCTTATTTTCCAGTATCTTGGCTCATACCCATTGGCTGATGATACAGTTCTTCTCCAGTTCGTCTTTATTACTTACGAACTTACAGGGCATGGAAATACATCCTACACGTTTACTCCAAACATGCATTGCCGTCGAATATTTGTCTCTTGCGTAATGTGTGCAAATCCGTACCTTTAATACCTGGTAAGTATCTATGTATTTATTTATAGATAACGAGATGGAAAATTGTGATTGTGCAGTCATATTCTACTACACCAAGGCTGCACTGTGCTTGTCAAAAATTTTTTTTCTAGAAACAGCAGCAGTTTAGTACCATTTGCTTTGTTATAAGCGTATTAACGTAGAACTATCCAGTATTTTCCGCATACAGACGTGAAACTCAAGGCAAAGAAAAATCAAACTTACTCCTTCCAGCAGCGAAACGCAGATGATATGGGGATCAGGTTCCTTAGCTTTTCACTTCAACAAACCTGTCGCTCGTGACTATAGTAATAACGTGATTTACTTTCCGAATAATCACGAGTGACTCATAAAATAATGACCAAGAAATTTTTCATAAATATGATAGCAAATTAGTTAATGTCCTTGTTGCAAACGTAAGTTTCTTCTTATAGATCCACATTGATCAACCAATGATATCATCTTTTTGAGGTACTACCGCCTAAGAAGTTACACGAAACTGGATTTTCAGTTTTGAACTTCTCAGCATTCCAAAGTTTATAAAACAGTCAAAGAAAATGTGTAGCACTGAATAGAATATGCTTCTTCACTCTGTTAAAAAAGGAAATGTTGATTGTGTGTGAAATCTTATGGGACTTAACTGCTAAGGTCACCAGTCCCTAAGCTTACACACTACTTAACTTAAATTATCCTAAGGGCAAACACACATACCCAAGCCCGAAGCCCGAGGGAGGACTCGAACCTCCGCCGGGACCAGCCGCACAGTCCTTGACTGCAGCGATAGACCGCTCGGCTGACTAAGTTCCGTCCACAGGAATTAGCTACTTATGCAGGTCAGATCATTTGGGAGATATGCCAAAATTTATTTAAGTGTGTTATTTGTAAGAAAATGACATAGTCAATGACTGTCGATTCAATGATCACTTTAGATCTACAGTCATTTTTGTGGTTAAAGAATTGGTTAAATTGGCAGTAATGTCACCAAAATAGATCCACAGCAGCAGAACTGAATATGCGATGATTTGATCGTGGATTCTTTTCGCAACGTCCTGACTTCAATAATAATGACGAGGCTTTGCCAAAACAGAATTTGTTGCCTCGGAAAAACACATTCGAAATAATTATACACTCCTGGAAATGGAAGAAAGAACACATTGACACCGGTGCGTCAGACCCACCATACTTGCTCCGGACACTGCGAGAGGGCTGTACAAGCAATGATCACACGCACGGCACAGCGGACACACCAGGAACCGCGGTGTTGGCCGTCGAATGGCGCTAGCTGCGCAGCATCTGTGCACCGCCGCCGTCAGTGTCAGCCAGTTTGCCGTGGCATACGGACCTCCATCGCAGTCTTTAACACTGGTAGCATGCTGCGACAGCGTGGACGTGAAACGGTTGTGCAGTTGACGGACTTTGAGCGAGGGCGTATAGTGGGCATGCGGGAGGCCGGGTGGACGTACCTCCGAATTGCTCAACACGTGGGGCGTGAGGTCTCCACAGTACATCGATGTTGTCGCCAGTGGTCGGCGGAAGGTGCACGTGCCCGTCGATCTGGGACATGACCGCAGCGACGCACGGATGCACGCCAAGACCGTAGGATCCTACGCAGTGCCGTAGGGGACCGCACCGCCACTTCCCAGCAAATTAGGGACACTGTTGCTCCTGGGGTATCAGCGAGGACCATTCGCAACCGTCTCCATGAAGCTGGGCTACGGTCCCGCACACCGTTAGGCCGTCTTCCGCTCACGCCCCAACATCGTGCAGCCCGCCTCCACTGGTGTCGCGACAGGCGTGAATGGAGGGACGAATGGAGACGTGTCGTCTTCAGCGATGAGAGTCGCTTCTGCCTAGGTGCCAATGATGGTCGTATGCGTGTTTGGCGCCGTGCAGGTGTGCGCCACAATCAGGACTGCATACGACCGAGGTACACAGGGCCAACACCCGGCATCATGGTGTGGGGAGCGATCTCCTACACTGGCCGTACACCTCTGGTGATCGTCGAGGGGACACTGAATAGTGCACGGTACATCCAAACCGTCATCGAACCCATCGTTCTACCATTCCAAGACCGGCAAGGGAACTTGCTGTTCCAACAGGATAATGCACGTCCGCATGTATCCCATGCCACCCAACGTGCTCTAGAAGGTGTAAGTCAACTACCATGGCCAGCAAGATCTCCGGATCTGTCCCCCATTGAGCATGTTTGGGATTGGATGAAGCGTCGTCTCACGTGGTGTGCACGTCCAGCACGAACGCTGGTCCAACTGAGGCGCCAGGTGGAAATGGCATGGCAAGCCGTTCCACAGGACTACATCCAGCATCTCTACGATCGTCTCTATGGGAGAATAGTAGCCTGCATTGCTGCGAAAGGTGGATATACACTGTACTAGTGCCGACATTTTGCATGCTCTGTTGCCTGTGTCTATGTGCCTGTGGTTCGGTCAGTGTGATCATGTGATGTATCTGACCCCAGGAATGTGTCAATAAAGTTTCCCCTTCCTGGGACAATGAATTCACGGTGTTCTTATTTCAATTTCCAGGAGTGTATTTCCAAAGAAGCAATAGAAGCATTGATTCTACCAAACGTTGCAATAAATGTCTCATGAGATTAACATGTAAATGATTTAAGTAGATTTAGTGAATTTCTGTACTGTTACGACAACTTCTATATGTCTTATATGTTGGATCGACCGTTCTTCATCACACTATCGGAAGAATGCGTACAGCTTATATCACACATCTTATCTCGGGATAGTATTCTGCCTTAAGGAATAGCAGAAATGTCCTATTGATGGAGCATTTAATACTAATTTCCGTATGACGTATCGAACATAAAGTGGACGTACTCCCACCGTTTAACCCTCTCATGTGTAGAAATCTTAGAATTCTACGCCTCTCTTTCTTCTGAAAAAACTCATCCTCTAATTGGCTACGTCTTTACCTCAACAGCTTAAGAAATGTCAGAGTTTTAGTTGATGCTTCCAGCACTGAACTATTACTTAGTTATTGTCTCTCTCTGTGCCAATTGTTTCGTTGATTATGTGGCGCGAAAGATGTCCCGTCGCCTCTTGTGTTATTGGTTTCTACTGCATCCGTAAGAATTTCGCTTATGGTACCTGTCATTATACTGATTTCGATGTGATTTATTATTGCTTATTCTCACTTACATACGCAAATGCAACGTAGCTGCCCTGTCACCTCTATTTTACCGCAGTTCTCCAGGAGGCTGCTCTAACCAACAAACATTTTCAAACATGACGGCAGAAAATGAGCTTCTCGTACTTAGTTTAGTTTGGCAAATGAACAGCTTTTGTACCCCATTCTCAGAATCACCAGTGACGTAAGGGTTATTATGAATTATGTTTGTTCACTTGAGATACAAGGTTATTCGGGAGGCCTTAGCCCCATTGATTTCTGGGTTTCCTAACATGGGTCTCGACGTACGGTTTCATTGGTGATGTTGGATGCCTCACCGCCTAGAGACGTCTGTGAATTCGCTTACCAAGGCTCACCATTAACAAACATGTAATACGATCAATAACAAACAATCGAAAATAGGCCAGTAACAATGTATAACACTGCAACTCTTGACAACTTCGCTCCTCACTGCGATGGCAATTTAGCGAACAAAAATACTAATTGTTCTTTTTCTAAGCAAAGTGAAAATGGTACTTCACAGGTACAGTGAAACTCTTCGTGACAAACAGTGCTTTTCTGGGGAGAAAACAGTACAGCCTCCACTACATTTGCTTACTGTTCTGTCTCATTCTGTTCCGTATAGCAGTATTACATTCCTTTGTACAACAGAGCAAAGAATTTAACCACCACTTATATGTGCTGCTCTATTTTTTAAATTACTTTCTACACACGATATATGCCCTCACTATAAGCTTAAGGATGTGGAACCAAGGAAGAAAGATCAGAGTTATGGTTCCATCAATGACAATGTAAGAAGTGACGCAACATAGGTTCACGTTGAGGAATGATGGGAAAGGTTGTGCCCTTTTGTGCGGAACCATTCCGGCATGTGCCTAAGCAATTTAGGGAAGCAACAGAATTCCTGAATCTGGATAGCCGGAGTTTGCTCAACACTATCCTCTTCCCAAATGAAAGTGCAATGTCTTACCCACAGCACCACGTCGTCCGATTTTAGGCGTGTGTTTGGTAGCATTGATTTCAGTGTTAATGAAGTAACTGTTGTGTGATGCAGCCTTTACACAAGAGTCAGGACATTATTTTTTTTCAGTGCCTTAATGTGCTGCTTCCATGATAAAGTTAATCGAAATTCCATATCTCTGTAGCACCTCCAACCCAGGCATGAGGTTCATAAAAAGAATTTCATTGCCTCTCCATATTGATGGGATGTTGAAAGAAGTTAGCGTACTCAACGAGACAGATATATTCTATACTAATTGAGAAAAAAATATGAAGCATCCAGAAGGGAAAGTGGAAACTAACTGAAATTCCACGTCTAGGAAGTATATGTGATGTTATTTCACTGATCACAATTTTGAGTCAAATTTACAAAGAACTAGTTACTATGAGCTCACTTAACTGTACAACGTTGCAACATCTCTGGCCTAGATGCATGACTCACCCTGTTGGGAAGAGTGTCATAAAGGGTCTTCTGAGCCAAGCTGCCCACAGCTGTTTATATCCTCAATATTGGCACTGGAACAGAATGACGTACTAGATGGTACCACACATGTTGTGTGAGTGAGGGATTTGGGGATCTTGCTGACAACAGAAATACTTCATCACGCAGACAGTTCATAAATCACATGTAATGTATGGATGAGAATTGTCCTGTTGAAAAATGTCACCACGATACTGCTGTAAAAGAATTAATGCATGAGGATGCAGGATGTTCATGACATGACATGACATGACATTACCCAATGACTCCCCGTATCATGACACTAAGAATGAAACCTCTCCCCAGGTCACCCCTTACTAGCAGATGGTGGTCATTCGGATTAGTGCAGAACTGCGATTCATTGCTGAACATAGTTCGACGCCATTCAACAGTAGTTCACGTTTCCTAGCCACGGCCCCATTCAGGATGCAGCCGTTTGTGTTATGGTTTTAACAGCAGTGTATGTATAGGGGATAAATTATCTGGTCCGATAGTTTCCCACTAATGGTGCAGTAAGAGAAGGTTTCAAGAAGCCCATTGAGTGTTCTTGGGTGGCAGGATCAGATTTGAAGGGGTTACGAACTCTTCGGCGCACAATACAGCTGTTCTTCTTTGTGGTGCTCAGATGTGGTCAATGAGAATCTTGAAGAAGCACATGCCTGTCTTCACATTCCCCCATGCTGTCTAATATCAGGCCACTGTCACATCTGAATGCCCCACAAATCTAGAAATTGTACGATTCGACATACCAGCCCACTGGAGACCCATAATAAGGCCCTATACACTCTTAGTGCTCATAACGCTGTCTCACACCAGTGCGCGGTATATCCGTGTCCTTTGCAGACATCGCTCAACATCTTCTGCTGTTCTCGCCCCTTATGCTCCCTACCAGTTATTGTAACATACAAAACACGAACAAAATTAATTCACCTTGGTGGCCTTTGTACCTGTCAGAGTTTTGCAACTCTTATTATTTACTCACCTCAGGTTGACGTGACTTCTGGGTGCTTCTTTTTGTCTGACAGTGTAGATTGCCTTCGGTTCTAGCCGTCTGAAAAACTTAAATTTCCTTGATACTATTGTCCCTTGAAGAAACAGTTATATGCTCTTAAGGCGTGTGTGTGATTGTTGTGTTGATATATCTGACAGAAAACAGTATTTACACTTTATCTGCTTTTTTCCACCTGTCACTGAATATTTTAATCTTACATGGTCACTGCATCTACACGTTGTGCCGTGAATATGATGTTAATATCTGTTCTTCAATTTTGGGAAGTGGATTGTTTTGCAGTAACTGTGCAACTGAAAAAAGGACTTTTCAAGTGCTCTTACACTTGGTGAATTATGAAATACGGAAATGTTACTGATCTGAGCTGACTGGGTTTGAATCTCCTCGTTATCAATTTATCCGCCGGGCATTTGCACTCAGACAAACTGGAAAGGCAATTTTGATGCTTCTAAGACCAGAGAATTAGTCGGTGTTGAAAGAAACACTCTGATACAGATTATAACGCATCAGTCCAATCTGATGTGTGCTTATTTGAAGCCATCATGTTATGATGTTGCATTTTATTTAAAGTCACACCATGGTGGGCATGGTAGGAGGAGGAGGAGATTAGTTTTTAACACCTCGTCAACAATGAGGGCATTAGAGACAGAGTGTAAGCTTGGATTAGGGAAGGGTGGAAAAGGTAAGTGGCCGTACCCTCTCAAAGAAACTATCCTGACATAAGTCTTAAGCAGTTTAGGGAAACTACGGAAAACCTAAATTGGAATGACCGGAAGCTGCTTTGAACCAAAGTCCTCTCAGTCTACTGTGATAACAAATGCTCAGTGTGAGCATTGTAGGAAGATTCGGTAAACTGTATGTAACTTTTACGGTAACAACAGTGAAAATAGTTTTATTACAGTAAGACTAAAAGTGGCAGTAACGTAAAGAGTAACAATAAAATTATTAGAAACATTTAAAAACTCAAGTACGAATTTGTCTTCACCATCAATCAATGACTCTTAAAATTAATCAACGTGATTAGATCGTGTAAAGAGAATCAATGTCCCTATCAATTCGTGAAATCAATCAGAGACATTGAATACAGTATCTGGCAATATAGCTCTCGTGTGTTTTCAGGTAAAAAGGCAATTCAGATAACAAATACAGATGATTAAAATAACAAAAACTGCACCAGTTACGGATTTTCAAGAATAGAACGACGCGTTTCTGGAATATATCACCAGTTTCAAGCACAAAAAAATGTTTCAAATGGCTCTGAGGACTATGGGACTTAAATTCTGAGGTCATCAGTCTCCTAGAACTTAGATCTACTTAAATCTAACTATTCTAAGGACATCACATACATCCATGCCCCAGGCAGGATTCGAACCTGCGACCTTAGCGGTCGCGCGGTTCCAGACTGTAACGCCTAGAACCACTCGGCCACCCTGGCCGGCTTCAAGCACAACTATTTACATGGGTTTCGTATGTGATATTTGTGGTTGTTTTCTTGTGCTTCTCTTTCCTGCAATAATTCATGGGTTTACTGCAATTGGAAGATATGTCTTGGAATCATTTAGACACCAATACTTGAAAACAGTTTTTTCATGCATCTGCTTATTTGTTTACTGTATCCTATATGGAACAGAAATTCATACACATGCAAGCCATCACTCACACATTTTGTTAACGTGATATCAAAACATAGTGCAAAGATTTTATGACAGTACTGCTTTCCAAAAGTTTGTGTACATTCAAAGCAGTCTCTCATTTTTGCTTATGAGAGAGTGTTGGTCTTTAGTATACATCTCAAATGTTTACCTGTACCCAGCTGTGTAAGAGAAGTTAAATACATTTTATTATCCCATATTTAAACAATGATAACTGCTTTTATGTGCTTCAGTCTTTTTCAATACGTACAAAAATTACTTGAGGAAAATTAATGTCTTTCCAAATGTGAATACATGTTCCAAGTTACAACATGATCATGTACCTACAAACAAACATCATATTGAAATTTAATCGTTGCAATCGAGAAAAATCTTATCAAGATTGTATTTCATAATGTCTCTCTGTTACATTATTATTCTACTACACAACAATAATCAGTAAGTGAAATCAAATTAAGCAGAAGTATTATAAAAAACCATGTACAGATTAAATATTTTGAAATAGAAGTTGTTGGAAACAAAAACCAATTTCTATTTCCAAATGATGAAGACATAAAGAAACTCAATTCATTTTGCAACTATGACATGTTACATGGTATGGACCCTCTTCTATTAGAATATACAAGGTGTTGCACAACTAACAGAGTCTGGCTTAGTTGTCCACATGTTGTACAACTAATTCTAAAGATATGTAGCACCTTACTCATAAAATTTTGTACCTGAAGAATTAACAATATATTTGAATAGACTTAACAATATATTCCATATAGCTTTAGAGTGCAAAATATTCACAAGCGCTGCACAAAACACAATGTCATCTATTACAGAAAAAAACCTGTGGAAAATGACTGAAACTGCATGTGGCAGTCTCTAATGTACATTTCATCATGTGATTCTAAAATCATTCACTAGACTGAAGTACCACAAAAAGTCATCTGTTACTGGGTACACTATCCTCCAGGTACAAACCTCCCATTATAATTTCTGTCAGTAACACCAATGATTACTTAAATTATAGTTCTGCTTTACATTCTATTTTTTACTATCTTCTTGGAAATATTGAGGGGGATACATGGAGGAAAAAGCATATATATGGATTTAATAGAGACATTATATACAGAAGAAACATGTGAAGAAATTAATCCATTCACTCTCCAACTTATCAACAAGAATTCTATCTCTTCTCTTTTTGTACTGTCCAAGAATTTGTCATTCTTCTACTTCATGATTTCTGGAAGTGATTACAGTCTACTTCTATATGAAAGTGTGCCCAGGTTTTTATGTATGTTCTGATACCTAATTTTACTAATTGGTTATATATTTGTAATAGTAGATGCATTTGGTGTATCTAGTGCGAAAACAGTTTTAATCGGGTAACTATTGGACATAAGTTTGTAAATAGAAAGAAATGAACACATGGAACTTTATGTGGGATTCACATTATGTTGTTCCTTATTATCTTTAATACACACAGTAAGAAGGTGAACAGTCTGAAATGAAGGTAATATCAAAACAACAAACAAGGGTAACAATGCTGAAAGCACTTACACATTCAACAGTACACTTTTGAAGCACAAAAAATACTATTCAGTGAGAAAGACGTATAACTTTAAATGTCAAAATTTAGGTCAGGCTTTACCCTGACTGTTTTTGATAGCAAAGGAAACAATTAGTTTTTTGTTACCAGTCCCTGTTTATTTTCATAAGGTGTTTGAGAAGTTTCAACCCCCATCATCAGGTGAGTTTATTTGTATTAATATGGCATATGTATGTTGTCTCAAGACTTTGGGGTAAGCTGTGGCACTGTCTAGTAGAGAAAACCATACACTATCTCAGAAGTTGGAAGTTTGCTCAGTGGGGGTTGGGGGGGGGGGGGGGGGGGTGAGGGGTGAGGATTGGTCTGTGACAAAAAATGAACATAAACATAAATGTACAAATGAACAACTGAAATAAAATAAAATAAAATATCTCCAGTAGGCACAAGCTCCTTTTTCTGTCATAATACATCACATATAAACAGTTAAACTTTTAAATAAAGGTTGTGTATAGAAACTGATAGGTGCAAAAACTGTATAGCAAAACGAAACACTGTAGTACAAGGAACATATAGCAAAACGAAGCTACTGTTTAGGGTGATTCTTAAAGTATTGTGGAGATAAATAATTAAATATGTTACAGTAAATATTTCAAGTAGTACACAAATCCTTTTCAGTCTTGTTTATGTAGCTCAAACTTCTACTGATTTATTGAATCAAGTGATGGTTTGAAAACATTTAATTTATGGAATCAGTTGATGGGTCGAAAATAGTGAGTGCTATATAATTATTTTTTCCAAGAATGGCAAAATTAAACATAAATAAGTTGTGATTGGGATTCAGATATATTGAAGTACTGAAGATATCAGATGTAAAATACAGGGAGTGGAAAGTTATTTACAACTTGTACAGAAACCAGAAGGAAGTTGCAGCAGTTGAGCAATGTGAAACAGAAGCAGTGGTTGAGAATGGAGTGAGGCAAGATTGCAGCCTACTGCTGATGATTTTGCACATAGAACAAGCAATGAAGGAAACAAAAGATAATTTTCAAGTAGAAATTAAAGTTCAGGAAGAAAGAATAAAAGCTTTGAGGTTTTCCTGTGATAGTGTACTTCTGTCAAAGAAAGCGAAGTACTTGGAAGAGCAGTTGAACAGAAAGATGAAAATCAACAAAAACAAAACAAGTTAACGAAATGCAGTCGAATAAAATGAGGTGATGATGATGGAATTAGATTAGAATTAAGACACTTAAAGTAGCAGATAAATTTTCTTACTTGGGCAACAAAATAAACGATAACAGAAAAAGACAAATTAGAGAGAATGTAAAATGTAAACTGGCAGTGTCAAGAAAAATGTTTGTGAAGAAAAGAAACTTGTTACATGGAATCGAGATTTAAGTGTTTGATGTTTTCTTAAAGGATTTGCATGGTGTGTAGCCATGTATGGAAGTGAAATGTGGATGATAAATAGTTTAGCCTCCCCCCATGAACCATGGACCTTGCCGTTGGTGGGGAGGCTTCCACGCCTCAGCGATACAGATAGCCATACCTTAGCTGCAACCACAACGGAGGGGTATCTGTTGAGCGGCCGACAAACGTGTGGTTCCTAAAGAGGGGCAGCAGGCTTTTCAGTAGTTGCAGGGGCAACAGTCTGGATGATTGACTGATCTGGCCTTGTAACAATAACGAAAACAACCTTGCTGTGCTGGTACTGCGAACGGCTGAAAGCAAAGGGAAACTATGGCCGTAATTTTTCCGAGGGCATGCAGCTTTACTGTATGATTAAATGATGATAGGGTCCTCTTGGGTAAAATATTCCAGAGGTAAAATAGTACCCTATTCGGATCTCAGGGCGGGAACTACTCAAGAGGACGTCGTTATCAGGAGAAAGAAAACTGGCGTTCTACGAATCGGAGTGTGGAATGTCAGATTCCTTAATCAGGCAGGTAGGTTAGAAAATTTAAAAAGGGAAATGGATAGGTTAAAGTTAGATATAGTGGGAATTAGTGAAGTTCTGTGGCAGGAGGAAGAAGACTTTTGGTCAGGTGACTACAGGGTTATAAAAACAAAATCTAATAGGGGTAATGCAGGAGTAGGTTTAATAATTAATAGGAAAATAGGAATGCGGGTAAGCTTCTACAAACAGCGTAGTGAACGCGTTATTGTGGCCAAGATAGATACGAAGCCCACACCTACTACAGTAGTACAAGTATATATGCCAACTAGCTCTGCACATGACGAAGAAATTGATGACATGTATGATGAGATAAAAGAAATTATTTAAGTAGTGAAAGGTGACGAAAATTTAATGCTTATTGGTGACTGGAATTCATCAGTAGGAAAAGGGAGAGAAGGAAACATAGTAGGTGAATATGGATTGGGGCTAAGAAATGAAAGAGGAAGCCGCCTGGTAGAATTTTGCGCAGTGCATAACTTAATCATAGCTAATACTTGGTTTACGAATCATAAAAGAAGGTTGTATACGTGGAAGAAACCTGGAGATACTAAAAGGTATCAGATAGATTATATAATGGTAAGACAGAGATTTAGGAACCAGGTTTTAAATTGTGAGACATTTCCAGGGGCAGATGTAGACTCTGACCACAATCTATTGGTTATGAACTGTAGATTAAAAGTGAAGAAACTGCAAAAAGGTGGCAATTTAAGGAGATGGGACCTGGATAAACTAAAAGAACCAGAGGTTGTACAGAGTTTCAGAGAGAGCAGAAGGGAGCAATTGATAGGAATGGGGGAAAGAAATACGGTGCAAGAATAATGGGTGGCTTTGAGGGATGAAGTAGTGAAGGCAGCAGAGGATCAAGTAGGTAAAAAGAAGAGGGCTAGCAGAAATCCTTGGCTAACAGAAGAAATATTGAATTTAATTGATGAAAGGAGAAAATATAAAAATGCAGTAAATGAAGCAGGCAAAAAGGAATACAGACGTCTCAAAAATGAGATCGACAGGAAGTGCAAAATGGCTAAGCAGGGATGGCTAGAGGACAAATGTAAGGATGTAGAGGCTTGTCTCACTAGGGGTAAGGTAGGTACTGCCTACAGGAAAATTAAAGAGACCTTTGGAGATAAGAGAACCACTTGTATGAACATCAAGAGCTCAGATGGAAACCCAGTTCTAAGCACAGAAAGGAAAGCAGAAAGATGGAAGGAGTATATAGAGGGTCTATACAAGGGCGATGTACTTGAGGACAATATTATGGAAATGGAAGAGGATTTAGATGAAGATGAAATGGGAAATACGATACTGTGTGAAGAGTTTGACAGAGCACTGAAAGACCTGAGTTGAAACAAGGCCCCCGGAGTAGACAACTTTCCATTGGAACTACTGACTGCCTTGGGAGAGCCAGTCATGACAAAACTCTACCATCTGGTGATCAAGATGTATGAGAGAGGCGAAATACCCTCAGACTTCAAGAAGAATATAATAATTCCAATCCCAAAGAAAGCAGGTGTTGACAGATGTCAAAATTACAGAACTATCCGTTTAATAAGTCACAGCTGCAAAATACTAACGCGAATTCTTTACAGACGAATGGAAAAACTAGTAGAAGCCGACCTCAGGGAAGATCTGTTTGGATTCCGTAGAAATGTTGGAACACGTGAGACAATACTGTCCCTACGACTTACCTTAGAAGCTAGACTGAGGAAGGGCAAACCTACGTATCTAGCATTTGTAGACTTAGAGAAAGCTTTTGACTAAGTAGATTGGAATACTCTCTTTCAAATTCTGAATGTAGCATTGGTAAAATACAGGGAGCGAAAAGCTATTTACAATTTGTACAGAAACCAGATGGCAGTTATAAGTGTCGAGGGACATCAGAGGGAAGCAGTGGTTGGGAAGGGAGTGAGACAGGGTTGTACTCTCTTCCCGATGTTATTCAATCTGTATACTGAGCAAGCAGTAAAGGAAACAAGAGAAAAAAATCAGAGTAGGTATTAAAATCAAAGGAGAAGAAATAAAAACTTTGAGGTTCGTCGATGACATTGTAATTCTGTCAGAGACAGCAAAGGACTTGGAAGAGCAGTTGAACAGAATGGACAGTGTCTTGAAAGGAGGGTATAAGATGAACAACAACAAAAGCAAAACGAGGATAATGGAATGTACTCGAATTAAGTCGGGTGATGCTGAGGGAATTAGATTAGGAAATAAGACACTTAAAGTAGTAAAGGAGTTTTGCTATTTCGGGAGCAAAATAACTGATGACAGTTGAAGTAGAGACCATATAAAAGGTAGACTGGCAATGGCAAGGAAAGTGTTTGTTAACATTGAGTATAGATTTAAGTGTCAGGAAGTCATTTCTGAAAGTATTTGTATGGAGTGTAGCCATGTATGGAAGTGAAACATGGACGATAAATAGTTTGGACAAGAAGAGAATAGAAGCTTTCGAAATGTGGTACTACAGAAAAATGCTGAAGATTAGGTGGGTAGATCACATAACTAATGAGGAAGTATTGAATAGGATTGGGGAGAAGAGAAGTTTGTGGCACAACATGACTAGAAGAAGGGATCGGTTGGTAGGACATGTTGTGAGGCATCAAGGGATCACCAATTTAGTATTGGAGGGCAGTGTGGAAGGTAAAAATCGTAGAGGGAGACCAAGACATGACTACACTAATCAGATTCAGAAGGATGTAGGTTGCAGTAGGTACTGGGAGATGAAGAAGCTTGCACAGGAAAGAGTAGCATGGAGAGCTGCATCAAACCAGTCTCAGGACTGAAGACCACAACAACAACAACAACAACAACAAATAGTTTAGACAAGAAGAGAATAGAATTCTTGAAATGTAGTGCTACAAAAGTAGTAGGAATAGGTGGCTAGGTGTGTAACTAATGAGAAGGTACTGAATAGAACTGCAGAGAAAAGAAATTTTTGGCATGAGAGAGGTCAGCTGACATGACACATTCAGTGACATCATGGGTAACCACTTAAGTAGTGGAGGTAAGTGTGGGCGATAAAAATTGTGGAGGGAGACTAAAAACGAATACAGTAACCAGAGTCAGAAGGATGTAAGTTGCAGTAGTTATTCAGAGATAACGAGGCTTGCACAGGATAGAGCAACATAGTGATCTCCATCAAACGAGTTCTTGGACTCACAAGATAAGAAGAACAACAAGACAATTCTATTGTTTATTTGGAATATCACAGTATATTACGACAAGTTAGATAAGTAATTAAAGATAATTGATGGTCAGTGTAGACCATTTCGATAATTTTCTCTTTTATGAAACTTAACTTAAATCTAGATCGTAAATGTGATATGGCATAGGTCATCCTTCGATCCATTGTAGAACTTGGAAACCCATTCATGGAATATTCGTTCACATTTTTGTTGAACACAGTTGGTTTTTTCATCCTGTATTAAAATATTTTCTTTTATCAATAGTGCAATTTATAAACAATGTTTTGTGAGTAGAATAAATTTTCCAATGGTAAACTTAACTGCTGTTTCTGCGTTATTTTACCAGCTAACTAAAAATAGGAAAGCCTTGAACCCTTTCCACTAAATTTAATTAGTATTAAGATTATTTTACAGGGAGTGCAGTGGAGCTGACGCTGAAATCATTAAGTATTTATTTATATCATCGCTAGTGTCACTGAACTCTTCTTAACTGTACATATCATGTGTGGTCTGGTGTCTCCTTACCAGCAACAGGTCCCAGTTTGAAACTAGTCAATTCCCTAAAAAACACGCTCATAGTGTTGTTGCGCAAAAGTGGTAGGGAGACACGACTTAGAACAAACAGACACCACGCAGAATGTTAGAACCTGATTACATAAATGAGTACTAGTTTCAGCTATATAAACTTGACCAAAAACGATTCATACACCACTTGAAAAATTTTAATCTAACATATCTAATGATCTACTCCATCAAAACTTTCAACAATGCCTTAAGACATTCTCTGAAATAATGGTTTTGTTTTGATATATGCTGTTTGACTTTGTAATAGTGTTTCTACTTTGTTTCTACTTCTCTGCACCTATCTGTTTTGTACATCAAATCTGTTTGCGAAGTCTAACAATTAATATGTGATGTATTATGACAGAGAAAGGAGTCTGTGATGACTGGAGATATTTTATTTTATTTTGGTTGTTTATTTTCACATTTACTATTACATTCCATTTTTTGTGTAAGACGGTTTCCTCACCCTCCAACCCCATTGCGCAAAGTTCTGAGATTGTGTATTGTTTTCTCTACTAGACAGTGCCACAGGTTACCCAAAGTCGTAACACAACAAACACATATCTTATTAATTTAGATAAATCCATATGATGATGGAGGCTTAAACCTTTGGAACGTATTTTGAAAATAAATTAAATAGTGACTGATAACAGGAAACTTCTTGTTTCACCCAAGAGATAAACCTATTATAGGAAAGTCTGAAAAAATAATGCAAAGGAGTATTTGTGAGCTCATAGTGGCAACAAAGTAGGCAATACACACTGTTAAAAATGAATTGAAACAAGTAATCTGCTACATGTCACAAACTATACAAACTCCCAGAGAATGAACCAAAGAAACATGAAATTAAATGTAGACAATTAGAAAACAGTTCAAAAACGATAAGTTGTATGAACAATGAACTAAGAAATAATCAGCATATAAAACAGAAAGGCCACATAATAATCATTATGAAAAAATATACTGAAACAAAAAGCTCTTGATGTTTTCATGGAAAACAACACAGTGCAGCTGAACAAAATCCAACAAAACAATTCTACAACAAAATCAAAGGGAGTTAAAGAAGACACATTTTGTGTTGGTAGTATGTGAAAAGAAATACATCACGTAGATGATCCCTAAAGTACACAAGGAAGGATGTCCAATTAGACCAGTAATAAATGTATTGAATAAGCCTGCATAAAAACTCTTTTACAAGGATATTCATTTTCTGAAAATGTGTTTGACATATGAAATAACACATACTGTATAAACTGTACCACACTTGTCACTGAAATAAGAAAATTAAATGTTCCAAATGGTGTCCACTGTATATAAACAAGATGTCACAAACAGGTACTCCAATCACTATAAAAGAAGTCATTGCAGTTATAAAGAACAGTTTACTGAAATTAAGAAATTGTTCACAAAGTAACACCCTCGAGTTTATAGAGTCAATAGAACCAATCTTTAACTACAATTATTTTTTCATTCAATGGTATTATTTATCACCAACCTGCTGGTAGGAATTGGCTATTGTTTTCTAAGCATCGTCAGATGGACCAGACTGAGTCATTATATGCAGCAAAAAGAAAGACCTGTGCTACTAAGATAAAATGTCTTCCTTCTAGGTCCAACTTTATTGATTATAAATACAAGGTCGAATATGGTTGTTGTAATTCGAACCAGGTGCTGGTGTGTAGCATATAGGAAAGGGATTAGGAAAATTATTACATATTTGTGCACATACTCATGTTTAAATAAACGATCTTTATGAAAATAAGTAAAATGTCAAAAGGCTTGATACAATAAGATATGATCCCTTAGGGTGTGAGGGGGGGGGGGTAACAGAAATTGTAAACATTTATTTAAAAACTCATTAGAGCCATATTTATTTATGTAAAAATCTAAAATTCTGCATGTGTAAAGCAAAATAGTTATTTTTTAACAGAAAAATATAATAAAATTTTCAGGATTAACATTTTGCTAGAAATTTGGATTTTTAATTCTTTTTATTGTGTTTTTTAATAAAAAGCCGTAACTCAAATTCTAATCTAGCAGTTAATCTGGAAATTTTATTGCAGTCTCCTGAAAAGGTTATAAGACCACTGAAATACAGTTATTAATGTATGGTCAAACTGTAGCCTTACAGAGTTTTTAATTTTGCACATCCAATATTAACTTTATTTCTACATACAACCATTTAAAAATCAGAATGTAACTGCAGGATCTCTTATTTTTTAGTTCTAGGGAGACAGCAACACATTGCAAACAGTTCCTGAAAATTTCATTGCATTAGCGCATATACTTTTTGAGAAAACGATTCTAATAACATAAAAAATGTAAAAGAGAGAAAATAAGATTCAAAAATTTTCTTCTCATACTTTCACATGTATTATGCTTACCTCAATTTTAAAATCCTTAATACTGATACTCCTCATCCTCCAGGCTTCTCTTCTCTCCTCTCCTCTTCGAAACTGCCTGGCCTGTATTTGCAAGTGAGACACTAATCTGTTAGCTTCCTTGACCCTGCTCTCGTCGATGGTGTAAAATGCTTTTGTTGTAAACACACCAGGATCCACACCAGCTCCCTTTAGTGCTTCAGTTGTGCCATTATTTCCGTTATCATAATATAAATCGTAGACACCTGTTTTGAATACTTCAATTACACAGAATGTCCTTTTTGAGCATCTAATCAAAACTTAATTTTTGAGTCTTTCATTTGCACTTTATGTCTTTCCAAGAAGACACTTCCTCAATAAATCTGGGTTTGCAAGAAATCTAATCGTGAGCTTAATTGCTTTCATAAAAGGTTCTGGTAATGAGTGTTTATATGAATATGTCTTATTTCTGTTGGCATTAGTGTTTGGTCAGTGGAGAGTTTGTTGAAAAAAATTGCCCACACAGCACGCCTCATTGCCTCTAAGTAGTGTTTTTCCTGATAGCTCTCCCATAAAATAACTGAAGAGAATCAATTTCTTTCAGAGGAAGCCTTTTCCTCCTTGTGATTTTCCATCTAAAGTATTTCACCTTTCTTCTCTTTCAGCAAGGGACGAAGCCTACCACCAAGCCTCTTTCTGATGTGGCCAACATATTCCAACTTTTCTATTGTAGTATTGTATAGATTTTTATCTGTTACAGCTTTGAACGAAGAGGTATCCAGATCACCAAGGTATTTAGTATATTTAACACTATACCGGTCTTCAGATCTGGAGAACATCCTCAGAACTTCAGCACCCTCTATGATCCCACTTGAGCCACTATAATTTTTAGAGTATGCTGCTGCATGCTTTTCTTGCCATAGTTTCTCATTGTCTTCATTGTTGGACGTTTTCCTAGTTGTACACTGGTGGAAATATTTAGACAAACTTTCTACATCTAAAACTTTACCTGAGTCAATAGCAACAACAGTTGCTACTCCATACAGAGATGTGTGAGCCCTTTTCATCCAGGTCCCATCTATAGACACACAAAGGTCAGTAACATTTGTAGGACATTCACTGTTATGAAGATCTGCCCCCACAATCTATTTCTTTTTGGTTTATTTGCGCCAATTCTTCCACTGCTTTCTTCATAGAAACTTTGGCAGTATCGCATGCAGGATCAGACACTTTATTATTTATTTTTTCAGCTTGCACAAGGTGGAGGCATGTTCAGAAAACCACACAATAAATTAACTCCTTCCTTGCCCTGTCCAAGGTATCTCAGAGCATATGCTAACCTAAAATTGCTCACATAGGTACCAGATCAGCTGTTTTGGAGGATGAAAATGAAAATTAATAGCCACAAGGATTACAAATTAATTTAAAAACACAAGCTATTCGCACTCTTCTTTCTTCATCAACAGTCATGCATTCTGTATTTTTACGGCTAACGCATGAACATGAAAACTTTATAGCCTGGCAGAGAAGCTCTAAATCAATAAGTCTGAATCCAGTGGAATCCATATAACATTATTCACGCACCTGTACAATTCTCCTGTCCCAAGTTCCGATGCTGAAGCTGAGAGCTTACGTTCTTCATTTCGAGGTGCTCCCCTTTTTTATTGGTAAACCGATTTCCATGAAACCTGTTTAAGAAACACAATTTTTGCACCACCCATTATGCATGAATCTTGACTTCCAAGTAAAGGTTTGCGAATTAAACCTTCCACCTACTAATATGTGTTAGTATTGTCAAAACGTAAATAAACAACATGCAGGAAAGTTTTCATGCAAACATATAGGTATCAGCCAGATATGTAGATGTCAACCAAAGATATCGAACGAAAATAGCTTGCACACCGACAAAAATTCCTCTGAAGAAAGGAGTTTCCCAAATGTCGGAAAAGGTGCGAGTGGCCGCCGGTGCAGATTTAATCAGTTTAACAATTTAATGGCATTTCTAAAGCTGCTATCACGATAAAATTGACAGAGAACATCGATTAGACTGTGTAGATGAAGAAAATAATATTTTTGAAAAATCGATTTTTTGGACCAAAGTCCTTAAACAACAATGCTTTTATCATATTGTTTCTGTTGGAAGCGGTAGCTGTTTCCATGGTGCCCCATGGAACGCAGGCCCATCAGCTCACTTATGGGCAAATAGCCAGTACAAGGGTCCACCAGATAGTCCTATTATAGGAGGTATAGGCAAGTACGAACCATTTAGCTATCCCTGCCCTTAGGTGGGAGGCCACGGCTGGATAGTCTTGTATGTCGCAGCCTGCCTGACTCACTTGCCACGCATTATCTGTTCGTTCACCCCTGCCCGCCGCTGCCCCTGGATGCGTACAGGTGGGCAGTTGGCGCATTTCTGGTCAAAAGCAGTTGTTGCGGAAATTTGTTAAGTCCAGTATCTAGAATAGTGAAAGCACTGTGATTTCTCGTAGTGGCATTCAAGTTTACATCCAACCAATTGCTCACTCCATGGACAGTCTGTTCCAAACTCATCTTGCCCTTTTCTCACACGAGATCCTGTGAAGCATGGATGAAGGCCAATAGGCGGCGTTCAGATTCCTAGATATCTGCAAAACATCTGGCACTGTGCCACATTACCGTATGTTAGTGACAATACAAGTTAGATTTTCAGGTATGTGAGTGGCTTGAAGAGTTCTCAAGTAACAGAATTCAGTACGTTCTCCTCGACGGGGAGTGTTCGTCAGAGGCAAGGGTATCGTCAGGTGTGTTCCAGGGTAATGTTATTTTCTATATACATGCATGATCTGCCGGACAGGGTAAGTAGCTGCCTGCAGCTGTTCGCTGATGATGCTGTGCTGTAGAGGTAGTATCGTCTCTGAGTGAATGTAGGACGATACAAGATGACTCGGACAAATTTTCTAGTTGGTATGGTGTATAACAGCTGCTGCTAAGTAAAAAAAAAAAAAAAAAAAAAAAAAAAAAAAAAAAAAAAAAAAAAAAAAACAGTAAGTTAATGCAGACAAGTAGGAAATGCAAACCCATAATGTTCAAGAACAACATTAATAGTGTGCTGTTTAACACAGTAACGTCGACTGAATATCTAAGCGTAACATATCAAAGTAATATGAAGCAAAATGAGGATGTAAGTAGGCGAATGGCTAAAGTCGGTATATTGGAAGAATTTTAGGAAAGTATAGTTTATCTGCAAAGGAGTTGGCATATAGGACACTAGTGTGGCCCATTGTTGAGTACTGTTCAAGCACCAGGTAGGATTAAAGGAAGAAATTGAAGTAATTTAGATGCGAGCTGCTGGACTTGTTACCGGCAGGTTCGAACAACACGCGAATATTATTGAGATGCTCCAGGAACTCAAATGGGAATCACTGAAGGGACCACGACTTCCTTTTCGAGGAGCACTGTAGAGAAAATTTAGAGTACCGGCGTTTGAGGTTGACTACAGAACAAACGTATTGCCGCGAAAGTACATTTCGCGCAAGGATTATAAAATTAAGATTAGAGAGCTTAGGACTCATGTGGATGCATACAAACAATCGTTTTCCCCTCACCCTATTTGCGGGTGGAACATGAAGGAAAATGACCAGTAGTGGTTCAGGGTACCCTCCGCAGTGCAACTTACAGTGGCTTGAGGAATAAGTACGTCGGTGTAGAAGTAGAAGGCTGTAAACGTCAATATTGGCAGTGAACGGAATCTTATAACTTATTGGCGGCTCAGCTGTTTCCATCCGCCTCCATTCTGTCGACAGACTGCTACATTTTTCTATTGGAAATCTGACCAATTTCAAGTTTCTCGCATTATTTTTCATGCCGAAGCTGTATTTACTGACAGCTGCGAAGTGTTGTTGTTGTTGTTGTGGTCTTCAGTCCTGAGACTGGTTTGATGCAGCTCTCCATGCTACTCTATCCTGTGCAAACTTCTTCATCTCCCAGTACCTACTGCAACCTACATCCTTCTGTGTCTGTTTCGTGTATTCATCTCTTGGTCTCCCTCTACGATTTTTACTCTCCACGCTGCCCTCCAATACTAAATTGGTGATCCCTTGATGCCTCAGAACATATCCTACCAACCGATTGCTCTTTCTAATCACGTTGTGTCACAAACTTCTCTTCTCCCCCAATCCTATTCAGTACTTCCTCATTAGTTATGTGATCTACCCATATAATCTTCAGAATTCTTCTGTAGCACCACATTTGGAAAGCTTCTATTCTCTTCTTGTCCAAAGTAGTTATTGTCCATGTTTCACTTCCATACATGGCTACACTCCATACATATGTTTCCAGAAACGACTTCTGACAGTTTAAGCTACACCCGATGTTAACAAATTTCTCTTCTTAAGAAACGCTTTCCTTGCCATTGCCAGTCTATATTTTATATCCTCTCTACTTCGACCATCATCAGTTATTTTGCTCCCCAAATAGCAAAACTCATCTACTACTTTAAGTGTCTCATTTCCTAATCTAATTCCCTCAGCATCACTTGACTTAATTCGGCTACTTTCCATTATCCTCGTTTTGTTTTTGTTGATGTTCGTCTTATATCCTCCATTCAAGACTCTGTCTAGTCCGTTCAGCTGCTCTTCCAAGTCCTTTGCTGTCTCTGACAGAATTACAATGTCATCGGCGAACCTCAAAGTTTTTATTTCTTCTCCATGGATTTTAATAACTTCTCCGAATTTTTCTTTTGATTCCTTCACTGCTTGTTCAATATAGAGATTCAATAACATCGGGGAGAGGCTACAACCCTGTCCCAATCGCTTCCCAACCACTGCTTCCCTTTCACTGCGAAGTGTTAAGCCATCATTATTGATAACGTCCAAATCAAAACGAGTTTTTGCTATCCAACAAGTGTTCATAATACTTTGTAACTTCTTTTCCATTCCATCTGATAATGAAATTTTTATCGAAATTAAGTAATTACTTCACAGCAGAAACTTTTGTCATTCATATTGATAAATCCAATAGCAATCGACAATTCCGAGCTATTTTGTACTGTCTATAACAAGTATGTAAATTATTAATTACAACATGTGAACATGTATATCTCATCTAATATACTTTCATGACGCTCGTTTTCTGCTAATAGGGATACACTGCTGGACAGCATTACCTGTTTGGGATACTTGTCATCGTGATGATTTTTACATCAATTCTGATGTCATTTTTACCAAAATCATTGAATGAGAAGCAACCAGAGACAATGAAAGACGCAGCGCTCTATGGTTGTGACCAGAAGTTCTGGAGTCTTCCCAGAAGCAAGCCCAGCTTACCAGGGACTGTTACACTCTACAAACCTGATTTTTGAGCACGTATACTGATGGATAATTATAAAGTACAGTGCAAGAAAGTAGTTTACACTGTAGCACCAAACTTTCAACGTTAAACCACTTTAACAGTTGCAAGCGTCGCTGTAGTCACTTAATCAGTAACACAGTTTTATTTCATGAGCCTGAAACACGGTGTACCACAATTTCAGTGTGTTCCAAACAAAAATTTTGTGGTTGTTGCCGAGGACTGAACTAAGAACCTTCACCTCAGTGGACAGTAACAGCTATCACTACGCCATGCCAGCAGTATTTGTTGTTTTTGTTACAGTTTGAAATTATACGTTTGTTGATTAGTACGCTACGAAAGTGGGAACAGTAGATGCAGGAAAAATAGCTGTTGCAAAAACCTTTACTACCTATTCTTAACAGCACCTAACTTCCCCGCAGGATCGCAGGTAAAGTAATGGGAAATCGTCTACACGTAAAATGCTTTAATTTATGATTATTGTTTTTAATAGTGTTCCTCCGATTTCTGAGATACTTGAATTTCGTTAGTGCTGTCAGAGCCTTTGGCAAGAAAACTGGCAAATGTAACAGAATTTATTGTAGAAACAGTATAAAGTGAAGAAATAAAGTAAGGACGGAAAGGTGCCTAACAAAGAAGTATCCCTAGCAGTGGGATCGACTTTCTGAAACCATCTATCCAGTTACTCAGGTTAAGATCCCCGATACCACACACTGCAGCCATTCACCCTGTTGGACCCTCATTTACTAGTAACGAACGAAAAAAAATTCGGAATTTTGTGTGACACTCAATAGCATTAAAACTGTCGCATCAGTAAGCCTGGTTACGTGGTATAATGGTTAGCAGATCTGCAAACAATAGCTTGTGGGATCGAATTTCCCCAGGTGCAGCAAATCTTTTTTATTTTTTAATGTTTATCGAAATGAATTTCATCATCATTTTTATTGAATTAATTGATTTAAATGTAATCTTATATTTCCATTCCTTTGTCACATAATTTTAATCATATCAATTTCTTCATTTTCCCTCTTTTTTTCCTATCATTCTTTTTCCACTTGAAATCTTTGTTCATGCATGTGTTAATTTAAATTTAATTTCTTTTGTTTTATCACCATGTTATTTTCATCCACATTATTGCGTTCATTATATCTACTTCTCATTTTGTTTTAATTTCGGTATACTTATAAAACCTTCTTTCATTAAAATCTTCATCTGCTTTTAGCGTGGCACCACTTGTTGATTACTTCTTGTAACTTGAGCAATAAATCTTGTGTCAACGTGTGAGACTCCAGATGGTTAATGTTAAGGTACCAAACGCCTTTTTTATGATGACAATGTGTTCTCGAGAATTTAATTTCGCAGGTGTAGCATCAACGATCCGAGAACATCACAGGTTTTGTTTCAGTTTTAACTATTTGAGCTTGGATTGAAGATGACACGTATATGCTATTAAGTCGGCTATGTCCCATTAATACAAAAGTAAGTGTACTCGGCTATGTTGAGGCTCACATTTCGCCAAGTGTCTTCAAGATGATATTCGTTGTTGGTCGTCCAGTGCTATTATTCCCTCTTGTACATGTTGTACATTAAACTTCTCTACCTATAAGTTATCCCAATTTTTCTTAATCTTTCCAACATCTTGCACCATTTTACATTGTCGAACGCTTTTTCCAGGTCGACAAATCCCATGAAAGTCTCTTGATTTTTGGTTAGTCTTGCTTCAATTATCAACTGCAACGTCAGATTTGCCTCTCTGGTCCCTTTATCTTTACTAAAGCCAAACTGATCGTCATCCAACACATCCTCAATTTTCTTTTCCACTCTGCTGCATATTACTGTTTTCAGCAATTGGATGCATGAGCTGTTAAGCTGATTGTGGGATAATTCTCGCACTTGTCAGCTCTTGCAGTCTTCGGAATTGTGTGGATGATATTTTTCCAAAAGTCAGATGGTACGTTGCCAGATTCATACATTCTACACACCAACGTGAATAATCGTTTTGTTGCCACTTCCACCAATGATTTTAGAAATTCTGATGGAATATTATCTACCCTTATGCCTTATCTGATCTTAAGTCCTCCAAATCTCTCTTAAATACTGATTCTAATACTGGATCCTCCATCTACTAAATCTACTCCTGTTTTTTCCTCTATCGCTTCAGACAAATCTTCCCCTCTCATAGAGATCTTCAATGTACTCTTCCAGCTATCCTCTCTCTATTATGCATTTAACAGTGGAATTCCCGTTGCACTCGTATTGTTAGCACCCTTGCTTTTAATTTTACCAAAGGGTGTTTTGACTTTCCTGTATGCTGAGTCAG
Organism: Schistocerca gregaria; assembly: GCF_023897955.1. Lineage (NCBI taxonomy): Eukaryota > Metazoa > Arthropoda > Insecta > Orthoptera > Acrididae > Schistocerca > Schistocerca gregaria. The sequence continues at coordinate 430,654,241 of NC_064922.1, forward strand.
ATCTTCCGACGATTATTTTTTTTTTTCGATTTCTCCTCATTCTTCATGCAGCCATTTCGTCTTAGCCTCCCTGCACATCCTATGTATTTCATTCCTCAGTGGCCTGTATTTCTGTATTCTTGAATTCCCCCTGAACATTTTTGTATTGCCTTCTTTCATCGATCAAATGAAGTATTTCTTCTGTCACCCACGGTTTCTACGCAGTTACCTTCTTTGTACTTATGTTTTTCTTTCAAGCTTCTACGTTGTCCTTTTTAGAGACGTACATTCCTTTACAACTGTATTGTCTACTGAGCTATCCCTTATTGCCGTATTTATAGCATTAGAAAACCTCAAGCGGATCTCGTCATTCCTTAGTACTTCTGTATCCCACTGCTTTGCGCGGTTTATCTGCTGTAATTTCGATTGAGTTAGTCGTCTGGGACACGTCCCTTTCAGATGTAACGCTACCATGTGTCTGTGATTCCGGTTCGTCACATACCTTAGTTTCCTCAGTTTTCTCCTTATTCTTTTTAACTTCTGAGTTTTGTTTTGTTTCATTGGATGTATTTTATTTGTCTATGGAGTGAATTTCAGTACGGTTTGCAGCCACAAATGCGTCCTCTATTGAGAGTCATGTGGTTTGTTCGCCTTCTGCTTCTGGTTTATGAATTTGCGTTACCGTTTCCTGTGCAGGTTTAGTTGTCTCATGCACCACAGCAACTGTCATGATAGCTGGTGGCAATAAAGTGTTACGTCACTATCCTGTTCGCGACCTGCGCGTAACTACTGTGGATGTCTACTGTATCCATTAAAGTAGCGTTCCTTCCGTGGGCTGCTGTATCAGTATTCTTCAGTACAATTAGTAAGCAAGTGGACAGTGGAAGGAAAAAATGAATGTGTCTACGGTTGCCCAATATTTGTTGTAAACGTTGTATTCCCCCGCAATTATGCGTAAGACGGAATGTGTATTTTTAATTCTATCCGAACGTTTCACTCACCACTGTCGATTTGATATCGGAAAGTGACAGACGATTTATCATTTTCAATTTTCAAATCGGTCCCGTAGTTTTTAAGGTGACTCATTATCATCTCATTTGGGCATTGAGAACGTATGTTATAAACTTCTGTATTCCGGATTCCATACCCTGCATATACTGCAGCAATATTAGTAACAGATCCGTCAAAGTGCTTGCATTTCCTAGTATTGCGAACTGCAGTCAAAGTTTTCGACGTCTTTAAATTTGATGAGCTCAGAATCTTAATGAAATCCAGTGCAATACCTAATATATCATATGCAACAATTGCGAGTTCTTTAAAGATCCACTCATCAGTTTCAAATGGTGAGGGTCTAACTGGACTCCTATCAAAGATACACTGTACAGTATTTACTCTGTTGACCGCTGTAATTCTACTCAGTGTTTCTTCAAAAGTATCTGAAGACGTTGAGAGAGCGAATGGCTGTCCGCCGCCTCCCGCAGTGCTGCCAATTACGCTGCAAAAGAAACACACACACACACACACACACACACAAATACAAGAAAGTAGAAGAGCAACACGGACGGAAGCCCAAGAGACAGCATAACCAATGGCTTCGTTAATGCGTGCGGCTTTCAAACAAAGCGGCCCATACTGGAATATATCGCTAAAAAGAGAACATCGCGATCCTAGGTGTTCTCAAAACCAAAATAACAGAAGCTCCAATAATTATACATGACTACATTTCCTATAAAGTCGAGGTACAACAGACTAACCGAGGACCTCCAAAAAGGGGAACAGCCGAGCTCCACAGTAAAAAGAGTGAAAACAATACGAATTGATCTGCCACAGCAGTTCACCTGGAACTCAAAACATGGGCAAACAAAAAACTGCACCTTATAACAATTAAGGTTCCGCCAGAAAATGACCTACCGGTAGAATTCATCCTATACAGCAAAATACTGAAAAACTTCGTCATAACGGGAGATTTTAATGCAAGACCGGAGGCATTCGGGGGCAATATAAACAACGGAAACGGCGCCACACTAGTTACATAACTGAAAGATGACCCGAACAGAACAAGACTAAAGTGTAATGAAACAAAGCTTCATCAGCCACAACTCTCGACCACTTCATCAGCGCACAATCAACATTTGCGCTTTTCAGTTCATTGTGGACGCGGCCCGGCGTTGGTAGCGACCACATCCCATTACTCACGAGCACATCATGGCTGTCAACACCAAAAAACAGATAACAACAGGCAAACAATAATTGACCTGAAGAGCCTAGACCAAGACAAAAACAAAAGAAACACTACATGAATATTTGCCGAGGTATTCCACAATTACCGACACACGAAAACTAGAAAAGTACAATGAAGATATCATCCACGTGATCACAGATGCGACAACCGAAAGTGCCCCAGCAAAGACTATCAATCCGCACGCCAACAGAATCTCCCAGAGAATCCTAGGCACAATCAAAGAAAACAGGAGATTATACGAGCTTTTCAAAAAGACCGCCGAATGCGTGTACAAAATATAATGTAACCGGCTGAACAACTTGGTAAAACAACAACTAATTCCGCAACGATGAGTGGGCAGAAACAAGCAAAAACGTAGATCACAAACAGGCGAACCGTTACTGGAACACGTTCAAAGCACTAACTGAAATACAGCACAAGACAGACCTTCCATTCTCGTATCAGAACGACTTCATTACAGAAGACACAGGAAAAACAAACATCTTTAAAGAAGTAGTAGAGACAAAACATAGATTCCTCAATGACCCAAATTGTAACACTGAACACGACAAAGCACTAGAAGAAGAACTCCACACACAACAGAACACCATAATCACACGAACGGAGCAACAGAAGACCAAACATCCCTCATACCAGAAATAACAGGCGAAAATTCGAACATGCCACCATGAAAGACAAAAACAGCGCCCCCGGGATAGACGGGATCAAAATAATGCAAAGAAGACTAGCCCCCAGGGAAAGGATGATCCAAAGCCTCAAAACACTGTACAACGCGGCTCTACCATTCGGAACAGTACCCACACAATGCTTCCTACATCAGGCAAATTACCAAACGACCCACTATTATGCCGTCCGATTAACCTGTTTCCCGTAATAGGAAAAGGTTTCGAAATCATACTGAATAACAGGCTGTAAAAAACTATGCTGGATTTACAAGCCAGTTAACGAAAAAACCACGCATCGATAGACCCAACAGAGTGCCTGTGCAGTGGCATAACTAGACGCCTACATATCCTAGACTGGCGTGCGCCCTCCTCTTGGATACCGAAAAGGCTTTCGATATGGTGTGGCACAAAGGATTATAGCACAAACTGCTTACAATAGGCGTTCCACCACAACTAACCAACCTCACAGCCAACATTCTCGACAACAGGCCATCGAGAGCATTCGTGAACAACACCGCTACCGACACATTTTACGCAATAGCAGAAGTACCACAGGGAGCGATAATTTCTGCCTTGTTGAACCCCTCAACACATCAGACATACTGCTGCCGAGTAGATGTAATTAGGGTCTAGAACTATATGCAGGCGACACTGCATACTGGGTTCACGCACAAACCATAGGAAATACAAACCAGCAAACACAAGGATACATAAACAAACTACGAAAATGGATAGCTACTCGGAAAACAAAACTAAATGCCGACCAAACGCAGCTATTAACATTGAGTCGCCGAAGATGCCAGCATCGAACTACGGGGAAAGACAATAAAAGCACAGAACACAGCCAAGTACTTAGGAATCATACTAGACTAAACTGGAACCACTAACCTCCTAAAAATTCTATGAGGAAGGACCGATGGAGACAGCAACGAAACCATTGATCGTACAAACAAAACGGTCATAAGACCAGTGATGGAATAAGCTGCTCCAGTATGAATAGCAAACAGAACCAACACTCAAAAGCTTTTGGCAATTGAACGAAAAATACTGCGAACTGCCACTCAAATGAATCCCAGGACAACAAACCTAACAGTCCACCGCAACACGAAAATCCAACCAATTAACTACAGACGATTAAAACTCACCGCAAAAATAGTGGCAAACCGACATAACGCAGAAAGAGCCACGACAAGAGTGCTAGAAGAGACCTACGCTGAATTCAACTTTCTAAAGATACAGTAGCCGTACCCACCAAAAATGATTAAAACATGCATAACAGCAACCAAAATACCGACCACAGCTGCAATTAACACAACATAAACAGACGAAAAAAGAATAGCATACCTACTAATGACAACTAATCAGAACAACTTGGACACAACAGCAACACAAGAAGAGAGCAATGGCACCTAACCAGAACAGGATAGTATAACAACTCCAAACGAACAGACCCTTTTTGGATATTTTTCCCTACCGCACTTGGGCGAATACCAGGTTCTTACAACTCCTCCAAAATAAAACAACACAAAAGAAATACAAAATGATAGAACACAAGGAAGATATCGAAACTGAAGCAATTGCATCTATAAGATAAATAGGAACCCACTGACCAAAATAAATGGAGTAAAAAAAGAGTAACATACGTTAATATAAGGCACCAAAGAACTTCTCGCTTGCCGAAGCGCTGCGCAGAGATGTGTTGACACCTCAACTATGTGGCAACACAATTTAGAGGTGAACTGATACTAAATTGGCTATATTTTTCAATGTTTTTGTGAAAGGTACGAAAACTGATGGTTGTTGACGTTGCTAACCAGAGATTCTGACGATACTCGAACTCACAACCTCTTGCATGTGAACCTGTTATCCTATCCATTACACCATGCAAACGTATCACATGATTCGATATTTTTAACGGTATTGAGAATCATGAAAAATTACGAAATTTTTTTCGTCAATTACTTGCAACGACCAGGGTGAATGGCTGCAAAGTGTGACACCTGATATCTTAGCCTACATCACCGTATATTCGGTTTCAAAATGTTGATCCCACCACTGTGGACTTCTCCTTGTTAAGTCCTACAAGCTTATTGTGATGGTGCCATTAGATTAGTACGGTGCTCTTAGCTGAGTACTCTCTAGCATAGATACAGAAATATAATTTTGTCCGTTGTGGCAATGACGAGGAGGGACGGGAAGAAGAACGTAGACATATGCCAGACGTTAAATACTTTGAGTTTCAATGGTCAGAAATTTAGATTATCACCAAAATTGGAGGAATTAGGTAGAACGGATGTACGACGAACATTTGCAACTTTCAGCATACAGCTATAATCCCAGAGGGTTCTGCAGAGTGAGCAGACCAAATACAAGCTGGGAAGATAAAATTTATAGTTTGCAACAGCTCAAAGGTTTTAATACATGATTATTATTATTAACATTATTATTACTATTGTCATTATTATTATTGTTCTGTGTACAAGTGTGTAGCCTAATTTGTTGGGATTCTATTATGTATCCCCATAATCATAATCTTTTCAGTGGCTTATTCGGCATCCTAAAGCAAATAATGACAAAATGTTTTCAAAATTCATTATTTTTCTTCTAAAGTGCTTATATTAACTTTTCCTGTTTTATGTTTGCCCATTGCCACGTACTGGTAACCAGTTAATTACCTCTTATTGTAAAGAATAAGGGAACGTTGTAAAACTAGATGGAAAGAATAAAATACTACTGGAAGAAATTATTTTTGTTTCTTATAGAGATTTCATGTTAACTGTATACACTACTGGCCATTAAAATTGCTACACCACGAAGATGACGTGCTACAAACGCGAAATTTAACCGTCAGGAAGAAGATGCTGTGATATGCGAATGATTAGCTTTTCGGAGCATTCACACAAGGTTAGCGCAGGTGGCGACACCTACAACGTGCTGACATGAGGAAAGTTTCCAACCGATTTCTCATACACAGACAGCAGTTGAACGGCGTTGCGTGGTGAAACGTTGTTGTAACGCCTCGTGGAAGGAGGAGAAATGCGTACCATCACGTTTCCTACTTTGATAAAGGTCAGATTTTAGCCTATCGCGATTGCGGTTTGTCGTATCGCTACATTGCTGCTCGCGTTGGTCGAGATACTATGACTGTTAGCAGAATATGGAATCGGTGGGTTCGGGAGGATAATACGGAACCCCGTGCTGGATCCCAACAGCCTCGTATCACTAGCAGTCGAGATGACAGGCATCTTATCCGCATGGCTCTAAAGGGTCGTGCAGTCACGTCTCGATACCTGAGTCAGCATGTGGGGACGTTTGCAAGACAGCAACCATCTGCACGAACAGTTCGACGACGTTTGCAGCAGCATGGACTATCAGCTCGGAGACCATGGCTGCGGTTACCCTTGACGCAGCATCACAGACAGGAGCACCTACAATGGTGTACTCAACGACGAACCTGGGTGCACGAATGGCAAAACGTCATTTTTCGGATGAATCCAGGTTCTGTTTACAGTTCATGATGGTCGCATCCGTGTTTGGCGACATCGCGGTGTACGCACATTGGAAGCGTGTAGTCGTCATCGCCATACTGGCGTATCAACCGGCGTGATGGTATGGGCTGTCATTGGTTACACGTCTCAGTCACCTCTTGTTCGCATTGACGGCACTTTGAACAGTGGACGTAACATTTCATATGTGTTATGATCCGTGGCTCTACCCTTCATTCGATCCCTGCGAAGCTCTACATTTCAGCAGGGTATTGCACGACCGCATGTTGCAGGTCCTGTACGGGCCTTTCTGGATACAGAAAATGTTCGACTGCTGCCCTGGTCAGTACATTCTCGAGATCAGTCATCAATTGAAAACGTCTGGTCAATGGCGGCCGAGTAACTGGCTCGTCACAATACGCCAGTCACTACTCTTGATGAACTGTGGTATCGTGTAGAAGCTGCATGGGCAGCTGTACCTGTACACGTTATCCAAGCTCTGTTTGACAAAATGCCCTGGCGTACCAAGGCCGTTATTACGGCCAGAGGTGATTGTTCAGGGTACTGATTTCTCAGGATCTATGCACCCCAATTTCGTGAAAATGTAATCACATCTCAGTTCTAGTATAATATATTTGTCCAATGAATACACGTTTATCATCTGAATTTCATCTTGGTGTAGCAATTTTAATGGCCAGTAGTGTATTTTGACAAGAATCATATTCTTGTCAATAAGTAACTAACATATTCTAGGTAACAAAAGCTGTAAGTATTTTTCAGGACATGAATAAACTAGCCAACAGTGAAAATGTAACTGGGATGAAATAAGTTTGTTAACCATATCGACCACGCTGGTAACGAAAACGGCAATGAAATAGTCGAATTAACTCTTGTTTCCATGCTAAAGAGGGGGCGTTTAATTATATTTTATAAGCGTTCATTGTCAATATCTTCCCATGTAAGCTTCCAAATCCCGCTGATGGCACACGGAGTGATGAAGTTACAGACAACAATAGCTCTGTGTATTTTATCGCTATTTTCAGCCCGACCTCGTAGCAATAAGGGGAAGTGGAAGAGGACGGGAGGAGCTAAGCGTAATTTCAGTCTGTTACACGCTGTTCTGTTCGTGTGCTGGAAGAACGTGTTTCTGTAGTGTAGTTAATTAGTGCATATGGTCACTGTAATTCTTGTGATACAATATGCCTCACAAATGCATAAACAGCGCTGGTAATCTTTCCTACATTTACAGACCGACTGCACTGAAATCGCAAAGGAGCCAATATGTGGAAGACACACAATATGTGAAATCGGGAACTAGGACAAACCTCGGCTCGTCATGCATGTTTCGTATCTTGTGTGTCTATTCTTTATTCGTGGTTGAATTGTAAAAGATCTTCCATCGGCTTTGCTATATCCATGATCCGGCAAGAACGATTAAACCAAGTGAATGATTGTTACTTTTGTACGACAACTCAATTAACTTACCGTATTTCTAAGAAGAGGTCTCCTTGACATATCCTAACATACCGACTGCCATGCGGCCAGTGCCTCACGGAGACGGTCTGCCCGCCTGATCGTAGTAGTGAGAGATCTGGAGTTGCTGGAATGTAAAGCTGAACTGTTGGCGTCAAGACTACAACAGTCTTGATAAGACGATAAATGTGACTGCGAACCGTAACCGCCACGTACCACTCCTTCCATTTTTTGAAAGTGAAAAACACTTAGAGTTTCGTAGTGATGTATAGCAAGTAGTGGCAGCTAAGGGTATCGTAGTGACTACAAAAGTGATCAGTGGAAGTTGTTCACCAACTTCTCCAAGGTAAGCTTAAAGTGTGTGCTACTGCATAACAGCAAGTGTTACCATCGATTACTATTGGATATGCACCTTGCATTGGATATTCACCTTGCATAAAGAATGTAATATCTACAACTCAGGTCGTGGCGAAATTTTCCTTGAAAACTGAAGAAGACAATGTTAAACACAGCAAAACATACAGAAACAGACACACAAAATAGAAAATGCTTGAACAGAAATAAATGCAATGAAAATAATATTCACAAAAACATAAATAATAAACTAATTAAAAATAATGCAATACTAGTGTTTCAAGCGAGGGCGATAGTGTAGTGATCATGAAACACGAAAATTATGTAGGAAAATTATTAGATTCTTTAAAAATAACAATATCACAACTATAAAGCACAACCACACCATTAGATTTAACGCAAAAGTCAAACAAACAATAAAAATGCAATGCTGTTTTCACAAATCGAGAAAATAAATCATATATTGTCTTGAACCCACGAACACCATTTGTACATGCACAGCCCAGATTCACAAAGAATCGATCCCTCCATCCAAAAACTAATTAACTGCGTTGATGGCCAAATTTAGTTTCTAAGTCAGAAACTGATTACATTGATCGACAGTTTGTATGCCTAAAATAAAAGATACACAATTAAAAAGTATAGGATATTAGCCCACACCATAAAAGACGCAAGCATTTCCAGGAAGGGACGTCTGTATCTTTCAATGCAGCCAACTTCTGCACAAATATAGCAGTAACAGAAATAATTGACATTATAAAGTAAGACCTTATGCACAATGGGTAAGTATCTATCATCGACGCATATGAAATTATAAAACTATCGTAATCTGCCCCATCACAAAATTATTTTGAATTTGAGAATAAAATTTGCAAGCAATCTGATAGCGTAGCAATAGGGAATTTAATTTCAGGCACAAATGAAGATATGCTTATTAATAAATTAGAGGAGAAATTTTCTGTCTGCACAAGCCCACTCAATTAATACTATAGATATGTAGACGATAACCTACTACTGGTGTATGACAACGGCAACTACACAAAAATTGTCCATCAACAATTACATAGCTTGCACCTTACAATAAAATTAATTTTTCTAGCAGAAAAAAAACATTCAGTACACGATCTAGACTTGATGATAAATAACAGGAACAGCTACCACAGATTTGAAACATATAGGAAATCCACCACAAAAGAATGTCATTAACAAACACACTACTGTCATCCAAATTACATGAATGTGTATTGTCCAGATCAGTGAATCATAGAATCACGAATTAACCACCTGACACTGATTCAACACAAAATGAAAGAACTTTACAGTGGATTGCTCAGCAGAATGGTTTCATAGCCACTTTGGTACTAAGAGTATCCAAACTTTACACATAGCCAAAAACACGCGACATACACAGAGTGTATATGTAAACCTTTATACATATCCTAAAAGGAAAATGATAAATTTTCAAAAGTTTACGACATGTAGAATGCAATACGAAATTCGTGTCTGTACGAGAAGCGAAAATTAATATAGTTATTCAGTTGTTGAAATCTACTTACTATCGCTGAATTTCAGTGAATAATATTCATTTTAAACGTATAAGTGTCACTGGAGAATGCTTTTTTAAACGTATTCACAAACAAGTGTAAGTACCATTATAAACCTGGCAACACACAAAAATTACCAACAACACAAAACCTGAAAGATAGTCAAATGATGCTTCAGAGTCCAGTACCGCAATATACTTTGAAACATCTGGTATGAGAAGAGAACAACTACTAACATGTACGTAAGGCATATAAATTTGTACTACACTACACTGTGACATAAATTAAACAGCCATTAACTTAGTAATTACTATACATTCACACATTCTTGTAGCATAATAACACATTGTGTCATATGTCGTAGAACTAACAGCTACTAACATTGACGTAAGCATGACACTTTTATCGTATAACGTTAGAAAACCTTGTACCATCGTTGGAGGATCATTTGAAAATGGCAAAAAAATGGCAAAATGAGGACGTCGTGATGTAGATATAACGAGATAATGAAGTGTCAACAGCAGCAAATTCTTAGTTGAATGTATACAATAATTTAGGCGTATTCTTTTTGTTCTGTGAGTTCTTAATCGCATGAGCTCAAACAGAGTGAATGAAAACCTGAAAAAGATATTTTAGAGGTATATTCTACTAAAATTGTGCAAAAGTTCATCTTACGGAACTCTCTTTACAGAATCAAAAATTTGCTACTGGGGGAGCTTTCGTTATAAAATAAAATATAAGTTCTACAGCTGTGTGAAGACGTTTTGACTTGCTCTCTCATTGAGCTGAATGATAACATGTTAATGACAAATACATATATATCTTAATGGAAACAATGAGATTTCACGGTTCATTCATCTCCCATCTCAGTAAATTCGTTTTCTAGTCTATAAGAGGTGTAACTGAAGAATGACCCAGTTATTTGTGAACTAAAAACATCTCAGCCACTTTTGCTATTGTCGTCTTTTGTCAGAAGTGTTGTCTGAAGCAGCTCTCCACGCCACTGAATCCTGCGCAAGTATTTTACCTACGAATAACTATTGCAGCCAACATCTGTTTCAGCCTGTTTACACTATGCTTCTTTTGGTCTTCCTCTGCAATTTTTACCCCATTTACCTCCCTCCAATGATAAATTGCTGATCCCTTGATATCTCAGAACGTGTCCTATCTATCGATCCCTTCCTTTGGTCAAGTTGTGCCATAAATTTATTACTCTGAAATCCCACCCAGTACCTTCACATTAGTTACACTATATATTCATCATATCTTCAGCATTCTTCTACATGAATTTGTAAATTTTACATTCTCTTCGAGTGTGAACTGATTAATGTCCACATTTCACTCTCGAGCAAGATTAAAAATTTCTTTAGGAAAGAGACCTTATCATTCCAATGGGCACTACTTAACCTCCGGAATATTTTATTTTTAGCCACTGTTGTTGTTGTTGTGGTCTTAAGTCCTGAGACTGGTTTTATGAAGCTCTCAATCCTACTCTATCCCGTGCAAGCTTCTTCATCCTCTAGTACGTACTGCAGCCTACATCCTTTTGAATCTGCTTAGTGTATTCATCTCTTGGTCTCCCTCTACGACTTTTACCCTCCACGCTGCCCTCCAGTACTAAATTTGTGATCCCTTGAAGCCTCAGAACATATCCTACCAACCGGTACCTTCTTCTCGTCAAGTTGTGCCACAAATTCCTCTTCTCCGCAATTCTATTGAATACCTCCTCATTAGTTATATGATCTACCCATCTAATCTTCAACTCCTTTACTCCTTTACTATGTCAAGTGTCTCATTTCCTAATCTAATTTCTTCGGGATTACCTGACTTAATTCGAATACATTCCATTATCCTCGTTTTACTTTTGTTGATGTTCATCTTATACCCCCCTTTCAAGACATTATCCATTTCGTTCAACTAAACGAGCTAAAGGAAGGAACTGGTTGATAAGAAACATCCTGAGGCTACGAAGAATCGTCAGTTTCTTAAGGGAGGGAAGTGGACAGTTAATTATTTTTTTTTTGGTAACTGAGAACCCAATGTTTGATTACTGCAACAAGTTCCGAACAGACATAGAGTGCAGTAATTATGCAGAGATGAAGAGGCTTACAATAGGAAGACTAGCATTGAGGGATGCATCAGACCAGTCTTCGGACTGAAGGCAACAACCAAAACGAGTTTCGATATAATCCTCTGTCACCTACTCCATCCTAAGGACAAATTATCCTTCAATAGTTAGAATTATTAATTGATACATGTGGCAATACAGAAGTCAGCTTAAAGTAACTACAAATTTCTGAAGCGCGCGAATAGGAAATATTGTTCTGCCAGTAAAGCCGTTTCCCATTGGCGGTTTACGCGACACTACAAAACGGAAATTGAAGTAAAAAACTTCTTAATTTAACCGTGCTACGAGACTACATTTGTGCGAAACAACCAGCAATAACATACGTAAACAGAGAAATTCTCAATATAACCACACAGATACATAAATTAAACTATAAAAAGATGTAAATGTAAATAAGAAGCTAGGGATTACATACTCCTAAATAGATTGCTGAGTGAAATTAAGTGGAGCAAGTGGAATGAAGTACTGCTGAAAGATCACAGCTCTTAGCAGTCAATGATATGAAACGTGAGATCATATAAGAAGGTTATCGGTAACACGAAAGGAGGTACAACTTAAATTATTACAAATGAAACCTTCAATAATATATTTTTTCGGAAATGCAAATTGCCGCAAGCAGTTGAACTCAACACAAGTTGTAGTGGTTTTGTTCAGTGGCTCTTTGTATAGACACGAGACTCTGAATGTTAATTAATTAATACGAAGCATATTCAGACAATAAGTCTACTAAGGTTTTATATTTTTTCGAAAAAGTGTATCTGATAAAAAATTACGGCATATTGTTGATACACTTGTTGACTATCTTTCCGCACACTCTCCATACCGTTCAGTGCGTGTTGTGAGCCTTGCCACAAGCTTCTTTACGCCGCCCTCGAAGAACCCTCCCGCCAGCTCAGCTCCTTTCCCCACTTCAGAACCTATTTCCGCACCTGCTCGAGGGTTGAAAATTTAATTCCACTCATATGTGCCTCCATGGGGCTGAGAAGATGATAATCTGTAGGCGCCAAGCCACAGTAATAGGGTAGATGATTGAAAACATCCCAGGCAAATGCTGCGTGGACTCGGACGTTGTCGAGCAAGAAGCACACTCGTCTTGTCAGCATTCCTCCCATTCTATTTTGAATCCTCATTTTGAGTTTTTCATGCGCCCACAATGTCGTTGTGAATTGATGGTCTCCCCATGGCGTAGAAATTGTGTCAAAATGAGGCCTTTTCGATCCAAAAACAATGTGGTCATGATTTTTTTTGCATTAAATTGTGATTTTGAATGTTTTGGTACACGGAGCATAGGTGTGACACTACAGTAACGACTGACTTTTGTCTCAGGCGTGTAATGAGCCAAACACATTTCATCTCCAGTCACAATGGAGCCCAGAAAATCCTCACTTCTAACTCAAATCGCTTAAGGGATTCTTGGGTGTTATTGACCTGATTTTTCTCTAGCTGCTGTGTCAGCAGTTTTCAAACGCATCTTGCATACCGTTTTCGATATCGCAGCTTTTTGTGTGTGCCTGGTATTAGAGAGTTCTTAGAGAATTGCGGAAACATAGCAGAAGTTTTATCAACTAGTAATCGGCGGCCTTCACAAATAGTTTCCTCGATTTTTTGGACCAACGCGTCATGAACAGTTGTTCCGCCTTCCCTAAACTCCTTAAACCACTTAAACACATATATTCCGTTCATAAGATCTCCGCCGTAAACCGTTTTGATTCGCGAAATAATTTCGGTTGGTGTTATTCCTTCCGCCAAGGAAGTTGATGACGGAACGTGGCTCGCACTTCATGAGATTTCTTATCTACATCTTTCACGTAAATCAACACTAAACCGTGGCTTTGGGTACTACCACGTTCCTGCTATGCCCTCTCTGCTCAAGGAATCCCCTCTAACACTCAGTGTTGCCAATCCTAGAAAAAAATCCCCCTCAAAGCCCGTTATAGTCACAGTACACTTACTTCGCGAACATGCCTTGTACGATATTAAATACTTGCACAGAGTGCCGTAGTCTCTTTTAGGTGTATCAAAAGAGGTAATAGTTTGTACTAGAAGCTCGATTAGAATACAGGTTAATTATAATTCCCTTTACTTTCCAGGAGTTAATGACATTTAGCCAAAACTAAGAATTTATTGTGTTTGTCTATTACAGACTACCACGATAATTAAGAACTTCAACCGTGTCCATTACGTATCTCATTAAATTGTTTCCCATTGTAAGATTGCTTTCCCTTGGTGTTAAATCTTTATGACCTTAACATCAGCCTGTAACACTGATAGATGGGTTAACTAAAGCTTTCATTATTCTGCAGCAGGTGAAGATTTGACAGTGAGGAACATGTCACTTCTCAAATGTAAGTGCTCTCTGTCGGCGTAGAATGGTGATTGGTCTGTGTTGCAGGGAGTCCAAAGTTGTCCTGGTAGTGTGCCTCCACCCTCACACTCTTGTAACGCATCCAATTCGAACCTTCTTCCGCTGTTCGTGGGACGTTACACACCCATCAAAATTACTTGGCTCTCCTAAAGTTACGTGGGAGATCATACCCCTCACAATTTGTCCTGTTTAAACTGTTTACGAACAACGTCGCTGAAAAATCAACGAAATGTCTTTGTGCGTATTTTTGAGAACAAATGTTTGCTCATTCACATGGATTTACTTTTGAGTGTGCGTTTATTCTGAAAGTCGCTGAGAAGGCTGATACTATCGTAGCATACATGAGCAAGTTGGAACTGGAGTGCTGTAAGTACTTATTTGATAACGAAGTGGATGAATGTTTTGTATGAGCTAAATTTGGACCAAGCCGACGGTGAATAAACTGTGGCAACAATGGGTACAGCGGACTGTTAACTACTGGTCTAACTACAGAATCCCACTTCGCCAGATTACTTGATGGTTGGGTACTTGTAAGTCGGAGGATGATGTTGACTGATAAATCGGGGGATGGTGTTGAGTGACGGACACCAAGTGATCGTGGAGCACAACGGCGACTAGCACTACTAAGAAAGTCGACACCAGAAAGACAGTGAAACACAGCTAACGCTAGTGCTGTTATGTGGTTAGCTGTAGAGATTTTTAGCCATTGCAAGGGTTGGCACTGCTGACACTAAAGCCTTTGCATTAACTCCTCTATTCTGAACTAGACATATAACAACGTCGCATGATTCCGAATAAGATGCGCCATGTTGTTTACAAGAAGTATTACTCTCGCATGCTGAGTCATGCAAATCAGCAGCCCACGATGCGTACGCTTGCATTTGTTGCTTCACATACCGATAAAATTTAGCTAGCTGTAACTACGTCACCCTGGAGGCCGTATTAACCGTTCGACAAACCATAAAAAATCAGAAAAACTCCAAGTGTAGAGGCCTGAGAGTGACCACAGTTTTTGCGCCACTTCATACAATCACCAGGTTAGTGCGATAGCGCATTCAGGCGTTAAGGGACAGCTTCGTTAACGTCTGTAGCGAAGAACGTAATGACTTATATAGAGTTTCTGCTGGGACTGCTGCTGCCACAACTCTACAAACACAGGAGCCATGCATCTCAGCAGTGGTGGATACACCATTTGGAGGGCGCCCCCGACCCCCCCCCCCCCCCCCCCCCACACACACACATATGGAAACCGCGCCAGCGCTCCATCCCGTCCTCCCCCCCTCCCTCCACTGCCAACACAGCCGCATTGCCACCTGCTCCGCACCCTCCAGCTTTCGCAGTTCGTTCCTTTCTTTCGTCAGTCGATTCGACTGAATCGAGTTACCGGGTGGTTGTCGTTTCCTATGTACCACACGTGTCCCGGTCATCCTATTTTATACGTTTAAGTCTGGCACATAGATAGCTAACACATACCTACGAGAAAAGAGTCGAGGCCATTGTAATGACCTTGATACGTTATTCTCTCTGGCATTTGTTCGGGAAAAGTCGCGAATATTTTACCGTTTTCTTGTAATAAGAACTTTCGGTAAGTAGTGTTATAAATGCACACTAATCGCCGAATAGGAAGCTAGTTTACATTCATAAGCAGAAATATTAAGACTGAAGAATAAATAAGTAAAAAGTCCTAGTTGTAGCAATTGCAAGTGAGAAGATTAGTCAAGAGTGAGAGAGAGCAGTTGATTGTGAAGTATTAATAATAGTAATTCATAGTAATTTCTCAGCAAACATATTGTTACGAGACTTGTAACATCATTTTTATTAATAACGTAACAGTAGTTTCCCATACCTAAATCGTCATACGAGACGTTGTTGTTGTGGTCTTCAGTCCTGAGACTGGTTTTATGCAGCTCTCCATGCTGTGAAAGCTTCCTCATCTCCCAGTACTTACTACAACCTACATCCTTCTGTATCAGTTCCGTGTATTCATCTCTTGGTCTCCCTCTACGATTTTTACCCTCCACGCTGCCCACCAATACCAAATTGGTGATCCCTTGATGCCTCACAACATGTCCTACCAACCGAGCCCTTCTTCTAGTCAAGTTGTGCCACAAACTCCTCCCCAATTCTATTCAATACCTCCTCATTAGTTATGTGATCTACCCATCTAATCTTCAGCATTCTTCTGAAGAATCACATTTCGAAAACTTCTATTCTCTTCTTGTCCAAACTATTTATCGTTCATGTTTCACTTCCATACATGACTACACTCCATACAAATACTTTCAGAAACGACTTCCTGACACTTAAATCTATACTCGATGTTAACAAATTTCTCTTCTTCAGAAACGCTTTCCTTGCCATTGCCAGTCTACTTTTTATATCCCCTCTCCTTCGTCCATCATCCTCGTTTTGTTTTTGTTGATGCTGATCTTGTATCCTTCTTTCAAGACACTGTCCATTCCATTCAACTGCTCTTCCAAGTCCTTCCAAGTAAGTCCCAGAATTAAAATGTCATCGACGAACCTCAACGTTTTTATTTCTTCTCCATGGATTTTAATACCTACTCCGAATTTTTCTTTTGTTTCCTTTATTGCTTGCTCAATATACAGATCGAATAACATCGGGGAGATGCTACAACCGTGTATCACTCCCTTCACAACCACTGCTTCCCTTGCATGTCCCTCGACTCTTATAACTGCCATCTGGTTTCTATTCAAATTGTAAATAACCTTTCGCTCCCTGTGTTTTACCCCTGCCGCCTTCAGAATTTGAAAGAGAGTATTACAGTCAACATTGTCAAAAGCTTTCTCTAAGTCTACAAATACAAAATGATGTAGGTTTGCCTTTCCTTAATCTAGCTTCTAAGATAAGTCGTAGGGTCAGTATTGCCTCACTTGTTTCAATA
Source organism: Schistocerca gregaria (assembly GCF_023897955.1). NCBI lineage: Eukaryota > Metazoa > Arthropoda > Insecta > Orthoptera > Acrididae > Schistocerca > Schistocerca gregaria. Next base: position 430,671,381 of record NC_064922.1, read on the forward strand.
TTTCTGTGGAATCCAAACTGATGTTCCCCAAGGTCGGCTTCTACCAGTTTTTCCATTCGTCTGTACAGAATTCACGTTAGTATTTTGCAGCTGTGACTTATTAAACTGATAGTTTGGTAATTTTCACATCTGTCAACACATGCTTTCTTTGGGATTGGAATTACACTCCTGGAAATTGAAATAAGAACACCGTGAATTCATTGTCCCAGGAAGGGGAAACTTTATTGACACATTCCTGGGGTCAGATACATCACATGATCACATTGACAGAACCACAGGCACATAGACACAGGCAACAGAGCATGCACAATGTCGGCACTAGTACAGTGTATATCCACCTTTCGCAGCAATACAGGCTGCTATTCTCCCATGGAGACGATCGTAGAGATGCTGGATATAGTCCTGTGGAATGGTTTGCCATGCCATTTCCACCTGGCGCCTCAGTTGGACCAGCGTTCGTGCAGGACGTGCAGACCGCGTGAGACGACGCTTCATCCAGTCCCAAACATGCTCAATGGGGGACAGATCCGGAGATCTTGCTGGCCAGGGTAGTTGACTTACACCTTCTAGAGCACGTTGGGTGGCACGGGATACATGCGGACGTGCATTGTCCTGTTGGAACAGCAAGTTCCCTTGCCGGTCTAGGAATGGTAGAGCGATGGGTTCGATGACGGTTTGGATGTACCGTGCACTATTCAGTGTCCCCTCGACGATCACCAGAGGTGTACGGCCAGTGTAGGAGATCGCTCCCCACACCATGATTCCGGGTGTTGGCCCTGTGTACCTCGGTCGTATGCAGTCCTGATTGTGGCGCTCACCTGCACGGCGCCAAACACGCATACGACCATCATTGGCACAAAGGCAGAAGCGACTCTCATCGCTGAAGACGACACGTCTCCATTCGTCCCTCCATTCACGCCTGTCGCGACACCACTGGAGGCGGGCTGCACGATGCTGTGGCGTGAGCGGAAGACGGCCTAACGGTGTGCGGACCGTAGCCCAGCTTCATGGAGACGGTTGCGAATGGTCCTCGCCGATACCCCAGGAGCAACAGTGTCCCTAATTTGCTGGGAAGTGGCGGTGCGGTCCCCTACGGCACTGCATAGGATCCTACGGTCTTGGCGTGCATCCGTGCGTTTCTGCGGTCCGGTCCCAGGTCGACGGGCACGTGCACCTTCCGCCGACCACTGGCGACAACATCGATGTACTGTGGAGACCTCACAGCCCACGTGTTGAGCAATTCGGAGGTACGTCCACCCGGCCTCCCGCATGCCCACCATACGCCCTCGCTCAAAGTCCGTCAACTGCACAACCGGTTCACGTCCACGCTGTCGCGGCATGCTACCAGTGCTAAAGACTTCGATGGAGCTCCGTATGCCACGGCAAACTGGCGGCGGTGCACAAATGCTGCGCAGCTAGCGCCATTCGACGGCGAACACCGCGGTTCCTGGTGTGTCCGCTGCGCCGTGCGTGTGATCATTGCTTGTACAGCCCTCTCGCAGTGTCCGGAGTAAGTATGGTGGGTCTGACACACCGGTGTCAATGTGTTCTTTTTTCCATTTCCAGGAGTGTATTATGTTCTTCTTGAAGTCTGAGGGCATTTCGCCTGTCTCATACTTTTGCTCACCAGATGGTAGAGTTTGGTCAGGACTAGCTCTCCAAAGGCTCTTAGGAGTTCTAATGGAAAGTTGTCTACTCCCACGGCCTTGTTTCGACTTAGGTCTTTCAGTGCTCTGTCAATGTCTTCACGCAGTATCATATCTCCCATTTCATCTTTATCTACATTCTCTTCCATTCCTATAATATTGCCCTCAAGTACCTCGTCATTGTATAGGCCCCCTATATACTCCTTCCACCTTTCTGCTTTCCCTTCTTTGCTTAGAACTGGGTATCCATCTGAGCTCTTGGTATTTATTCAAGTGGTTCACATTTCTCCAAAGGTCTCTTTAATTTTCCTGTAGGCAGTATCTATCTTATCCCTAGTGAGATAAGCCTCTACATCCCTATATTAGTCCTCTAGCCATCCCTGCAGAGCCATTTTGCACTTCCTGTCAATCTCATTTTTGAGACGTTTGTATTCCTTTTTGCATGCTTCATTTACTGCATTTTTATATTTTCTCCTTTCATCAATTAAATTCAATATTTATTCTGTAACCCAGGGATTTATACTAGCCCTTGTCTTTTTACCTACTTGATCCTGTGCTGCCTTTACTGCTTCATCCCTCAAAGCTACCAATTCTTTCTCTACAGTATTTCTTTCCCCCATTCTTGTCAATTGTTCCCTTATGCTCTCACTAAAACTCTGTACAACCTCTGGTTTAGTCAGTTTGTCCAGGTCCCATCTTATTCAATTCCCACCTTTTTGCAGTTTCTTCAGTTTTAATCTACAGTTCATAACCAGTAGATTGTGGTCAGAGTCCACGTGTGCCCCTGGAAATGTCTTCCAGTTTAAAACCTGGTTCCTAAATCTCTGTCTTACCATTATATAATCTATCTGAAACCTGTCAGTATCTCCAGGCTTCTTCCATGTATACAACCTTCTTTTATGGTTCTTGAACCAAGTGTTAGCTATGATTAAGTTATGCTCTGTGCAAAATTCTACCAGGCGGCTTCCTGTGTCATTTATCTCCCTCCCCCCCCCCCACCCCTCCCCAATCCATATTCACCTATCACATATCCGTCTCTCCCTTTTCCTACTATCGAATTCCAGTGACCCATGACTATCATGACTATTAGATTTTCGTCTCCCTTCACTATCTGAATAATTGCTTTTATCTCATCATACATTTCTTCAATTTCTTCGTCATCTGCAGAGCTAGATGGCATATATACTTGTACTACTGTAGTAGGTGTGCGCTGCCACCGAACTTTGCTAATTCCAACTATATCTAACTTTAACCTATCCATTTCCCTTTTTAAATTTTCTAACCCACCTGCCCGATTAAGGAATCTGACATTCCACCCTCCGATCCGTAGAACGGCAGTTTTATTTCTAATGATAACGACATCCTCTTGAGTAGTCCCCGCCCGGAGATCCGAATGGGGACTATATTACCTCCGGAATATTTTACCCAAGAGAACGCCATCATCATTTAATCATACAGTAAAGCTGCATGCCCTCGGGAAAAATTACGTCTCTAGTTTCCCCTTGCTTTCAGCTGTTCGCAGTACCAGTACAGCAAGGCCGATCTGGTTAATGTTACAAGGCCAGATCAGTCAATCATCCAGACTGTTGCCTCTACAACTTCTGAAAAGGCTACTGCCCCTCTTTAGGAACCACACGTTTGTCTGGCCTCTCAACAGACATCCCTCCGTTGTGGTTGCACCTACGGTACGGCTATCTGTATCGCTGAGGCACGCAAGCCTCCTCACCAACGGCAAGGTCTGTGGTTCATGGTGGGAGGAGGGGTTCTCAGTTATTGTAATTTTTCTGAACAATTTACTATAAGTTGGATTTCTATGTGTCAATTTCACAGGATAAATATCTGTGGTATAAAAGAGGTTTTTTGAGATAATGCGTTTTAAAGTTTCACTTTGTTACCACTGTTTAAGTGAACATATTTAAGAAACAAATTCTGCATATATATATCCCTAAAATGTACTTTGTCAATTGCTACAGAGCTCATTAAATTAGCAGCGCACATAATGTGGTTAACGCCTTTAGGCTCGTAACCCATTGCAGCTTACATAAATTTAAAACCAAGTAGATTAGCTTCAAATTGAGAGAAATCAGGGAACTCTGTGCTGTTTTTCCTCTTTTTGGTGGAATATTAGTATTTTTATTCTATGTTATTGCCGACTGCAAATTGTCAACATCTGTAGGCATTTATAACTCTCATATAACAAGGGATCTTCTGCCATATTTGGCATTATTGCAATTGTAAATTGTTCATCTTTTGTGCAGTGCCACTCTGAGCTCTTTAAAATAACCAAAAATTGAGATTCTATTTTGTGAAGCATTACCTATGCAACTGCGAGATTTTGAAAAGGGCCGATGTTACTTCCCTATAACAATAAAGGGTCTGTTTTCAGAAGACTGGTGCAAAAATGGTCCAAATGGCTCTGAGCACTATGAGACTGAACAACTGAGGTCATCAGTGCCCTAGAACTACTTAAACCTAACTAACCTAATGACATCAGACACATCCGTGCCCGAGGCAGGATTCGAACCAGAAGACTGGCATCGATTACTTTTAATGCTATTATTGACTCCAATTGTTGGATTCAGTCAAGTTCCGCATAAAATACGAGCATCTACAGAATGAAATAAATTATTATATTACGCAAAAAAATGGAAACGGATATTGAAGATCTCATCGGAAATTTTAGCTTGGAGTGAAAATTTTACTTTTCCGACAGATATATGTTCGAATTTTCTTTAACAGCGTTTAAACACGGGTTGTAATAACTTTTATAATTATATTAATTTCATCTGAAAGATATTTGCGAAATTTACATTTGCACAAAACCTCGTGGAATGTCATTTTCAATGTGTTACACTGCTTCTCCAATTGAAATTGCGGTAGTTGTCTCGTGTAGCTATTGGCAATAGTATACACTTTTCTGTAACACCTGCATCTAAAATCAATATTAATCACACAGAAATAGGCAAACATGTGTTAATAGTTAGAGGTTATGTACCACGTTTAATGAATATCAATAGTAAAATGGATGAAAATAACCCAACGTGATAAAGCTATCGTCGTCACGAGCAACTTTATAAGAAGATATCTTGATCTATGCAAGGTGTTCGGCTCGTATCCTGATAGATTGGTGAAAATTGCTTCATTAGAAGGCAGGAATTTCTCCATACTATCGACGCTGATTCAACTTCGCTGCCGGCCGGTGTGGCCGAGCGGTTCTAGGCGCTACAGTCTGGACCCACGCGACCGCTAGTGTCGCAGGTTCGAATCCTGCCTCGGACATAGATGTGTGTGACGTCCTTAGGTTAGTTAGATTTAAGTAGTTCTAAATTCCAGGGGACTGATGACCTCATAAGTTACGTCCCATAGTGCTCAGAGTCATTTGAACCACTCAACTTCGCTCAATTCCGTAGACAAAATTTACTGATTTCAGTGGACAGACGGGCACCAAAATTAGGCTGTGGAATACTGGATTGAATTACCTGGTCAGATGAATGACAATTTCGCTTCCGTGTGAATGATGTGCGGGCTAGTGTTCGCTACGGACATGCGGGTTCTGGTGCAATACGTAAGAGGTTCTGTCTCTTGCAGCAAGTATTTAAAATAATGCGAAATTGATCTGAACTATCGGATCTCGAAATATTGGTCTTTTCTCGGCGACGCAGCGAGAAGTCGAGTACCAACACGATGGTGCGTCTTACTACTGAGATGATTACACTACGAGTACTGGACATCAGGAACAATATGAAACAGAGACGTATGTAGGTAGAATGCTGCGCCGAGCCCTCGTATCTCAGTTCAACCGAAAATGTTACGATTGTGTTCTAAACTTGTATATTAATGTTTTTGGAGGAGAAAACACACCTCGCAAAGAATCAGCGCACGACTTCAGAAAAACCGACAGTGTGAAACATGATTTGTGTTATTCGTATAGTATATCTTGCATACAATAAATACAGATGAACAGGTAGTTCCATCTTCGTAAATTTACAGCAGTCGTTCGATGCTGTACCACGTTTTCGAGTACCTACCTAGAAAAGATCATACGAAATATTTCCAAAACACGTGATAGGATCGAGAAATATTTGACTAGTAGAACCCATTTCGTTACACTTAATCGTAAGTAACAACGAGTGTTCCCAAAGAAAGCGCAACAGGGCATCCAATGATGTCAAGACGCAAAAACGATTTACTGGATAGGCTTAGCACCTTAGAAAGAGCGTTCGGTAATGAATCTGTTATCTACAGAAAGTATCGCTGTTGGACAATCGCAGGGGAATTTAGAAACACTTGGAACAAATTTCCATTTGGTGCTGTGAATAGTAGTCTCTTTTAAGTGTGGATACATTTAACGTAATGATTATAAGCCGTTGTTATCTGATTACAAGATTAATTGTGAACGTTTTAAGCACTTTATATCGTCTACTTATAGATAATATTAAAAAGCGAGATGAAATAGGACTATCACACAAAATCACTATTAAGGAAAACCAAAGAGATTCAGATTATATACCGAGTGAGGTGGCTCAGTGGTTGGACACTGGACTCGCATTCGGGAGGACGACGGTTCAATCCCGCGTCCGGTCATCCTGATTTAGGTTTTCCGTGATTTCCCTAAATCACTCCAGGCAAATGCCGGGATGGTTCCACTGAAAGGTCACGGCCGACTTCCCCATCGTTCCCTAATCCGATGAGACCGATGACCACGCTGTCTGGTCTCCTTCCCCAAAGCAACCAACCAACAGTTTACATAGAGAGGGCATGGAACGTTAGTTAGCGCTCCTTGCGCTGCCACGCTGTATTATTTTGCGCCATATTTTTGGAAGCCACAGAACGTATTCGAACTTGTAAGGTAAGCTATTGCTGAATTTCTTTTCGTAATCATGCCTAAGTTTGTGCTGCTTATAACTGCACACATAGAAGCAATAAAACTATGAATATTCCTTATTCCAGGTGAATACTGTCTAAAATATTAGCTGTTAGTCGTTTTGTAAATTTGTGTTATTTACAAGGTGTACAACTTTGCTTCCGCCGTTTTTTCCCCAACATTTGAATGGTCCCACCAAATGCAAAGCATGATCTTGGAGCCGTGAATATTCGGTTTGGCCGTCGACATGGAAGCATGGTCGGGATATCCCCATGATTTTTTGCGTTTAGGGTTATCGTAATGAACCCATTTTTCGTCCACGGTCACAATGCGATGCAGAAATCCTTTGTTTTTGCCTCTGAAGCAACTGTTCATAAACAGACAAACGCCGTTCAACGTCTCTTGGTTTCAGCTCAAACAGGACCCAAGTTCCTTCTTTCTGAATCATGCCCATAGCCTTGAGACGTTTTGAAATGGATTGCTGTGTCACTCCCACTAATCGTGCCAATTCTTCTAGAGTTTGACGCGAGACTTCACTCATCAATGTCTGCAATTCTGCATCGAAAACATTCTCTCTTGCACCATTATGCCGGCCTACGACGTTAAAATCACCGTTCTTGAAGCGCTGAAAACAACTCAAGACACGTTCTTTCATTAATAGCGTCCTTACCATAAGTACTTGAGAGCATTCTATGAGACTCAGCCGCTGTTTTCTTCATATTGAAACAAAACAGTAATACCTCCCGCTAATCAGGAGAATTAGGCTCGTAAACTGACATTTTCAATCAAGAACAACTTTATGATGCAGACACAAATCGACTAATGTTTGAGTGAGGTTATTTTGACCGAGGTCAAAGCTAACTCCCTGACGTCTGCGATCTGTGTCCTTAGGCCACTACTTATCGTTGTCGCCACACATCAGCAAATGGCTGAAGCAAAATTGTACACCTTCTACAAGCAGAGAACGAACTTCCACCTGTTTAACTTTACGTGAATATGTGAGTTTATTTACTGTAAGATAAAAAAAAAAACGACTGCACGGTCTCCAGATGCGTTTTCCGCCTGGAATCTCCTTGAATGGAGTAGAATTGTCTTCAGTGATGAATGCCGCTTCGAATTGAGACCCACTGAACAGCAGATATGTTTCTGGAGACACCCCGGATTCTGGTGGGATACCAACCCGACTGTCCCCTGCCATAGGGCCTCACAACCAGGAATGTTGGTCTGGGTACCATTTTATTTCATAGCAGAACCCTTTTGGTTGTCATCCGCGACACCTTTACAACACAGCGGAACATCGACGATTTCTAAACCCCGTGTTGTAGCTCCTCATGGCAAGCCTTGCTGGACGTATGGCCTACGTTTCCGCAAGACAATGCCCTCCCGCACACGGCGAGAGTTTCTACTGCTTGTCCTCGTGTTCGCCAAACTCTGTCTTGGCCGGTAAGGTTGTCGTACCTCTCATCAACTGAGAACGTTTGGAGCATTATGGATTGGAACCCTCCAACCAGCTCAGGATTTTGACGATTAATGCACGAATTGGTCAGAGCTCGGCATGGTATTTCTGAGGTCATCGAGCGACTCTGTCAATAAGTGCCAAGCCCAGTAACTTAAGGGCAAGAGGTGGACCGACGCGTTATTGGTTTGCTGAATTTATGGAGGTCTTTCTCTAAAATAACTCGTACAACGCTTTTGAAATTTTAATAATTGTTTGTCTATACATGTACATGACATCTACCGATTTACGTCCGTTTAGATTATTCTTTCGTGGTGTATCTATTTTTATTTTTTTATTTTTGTCTTGAGTGCATTTCCCAAGGTTTCGTAATTTCTTTACACACTACAATGTATCACGCCTCTTTGGTTTTACGAGGGTCACTCCAAAAGCAATGTACACTATTTTGTAAAAATATAGTTTTCATGCTGCATGTTTTACAGTGTGTAGGCACATCTTTCGCGCTTGTTTCCAGACTTAGTTCATACTGTTCCCGTGAGTGGCGCCGTCACAGCATGTCTTCAAGATGGCTGCTACACTCGACGCGCTTCAGAAGCAACGTGCTGACATAGAATTCATGTGGTGTGAAAACAAGAGAGTGGGAAACATCCACAAGAGGTTGAAAAAGGTATATGGAGATGCTGCTGTTGATCGCAGTACAGTTAGTCGGTGGGCAAGCAGGTTACGTGATGAAAGCGGGCATGGCAGTATTGAGGATTGTTCTCGAAGCGGCAGGCCTCGTACAGCACACACTCCAGACAAAGTGCAGAGAGTTAACGAATTGGTGACTGCTGACAGACTCATCACAGTGAACGAATTGTCACGCTACGTTCGGATAGGGGAAGGAAGTGGCTCACAATGAAACAAGAAAAATGGTATACAGCGAACTTTTGGAACAGTACGAGAATGTTGGAGAGGTATTACTTGGAAGAATTGTGACGGGTGATGAAACATGGCTCCTTCATTTTTCACTAGAGACGAAGAGACAATCAGTGGAATGGCATCATGCAAATCCAGCCAAGAAAAAAAAATTCAAAACCACATCTTCTGTTGGAAAAGTTATGGCTGCAATGTTTTTTGATTGCGAAGGACTATTGCTTGTGGACATCTTGCCGAGTGGAACCACCATAAATTCTGATGCATATGTGACGACACTGAAGAAACTTCAAGCTAGACTGAGTTGTATTCGACCACATCGGCAAAAGCAGGATGTTTTGCTGTTGCACAACAGTGTACGACCACATGTCAGTCAAAAAAAATGGAAGCGATCAGAAAACTCGGATAAACAACACTGAAACACCTGCTTTACACTCCTGACCTGGCTCCATGTGACTATCATCTCTTTGGTAAACTGAAAGACTCTCTGCCTGGAACAAGGTTTGAAGATGATGACTCTCTTGTGCACCCTGCCAAACAGTGGCTCCAACAGGTTGGTCGAGAATTTTACTGTGCGTGTATACATGCGCAGGTTCCAAGACGGCGTAAGGCGGTTGAGAGGGATGGAAATTATGTGGAGAAATGAAAATATTGTTCCTAGGAGATGTATCTACAAACTGTAAAACTTTCAAACATGTAGAATAAAAATGTATTTAAAAAAAATGAAGTGTGCATATGTTTTGGAGTGACCCTAGTACTTCTGAAAACAGGGCAGTGTGTTGTCCAATTTGCTACACTCTCGTCGCTGTGTTGCCAGTCGGTAGTATTCTAGGTCTTTGGGGAAGACGAATGGAATACTTAGATTTCTTTTGAGGGTCCCGAGGAAAATGCAGTGCACGTGTAAAGGAAATCGCATAGAAGGCGAAGGTGAGACCGGTTTTCAAGTATGCGTGACAGAGAACGATTCAGAGATGTGCTGCTAGGATCATAACATGTGATTGCAGCCCATGTGAAAGAGTAACAGATGTGCTCAGACAACGTAAATGCTAATCCTTGGAAGAAAGTCGACAATACCGAGGCGAAAACCTATCGGATAGATTTAGAGAACCAGTTCCTGAAGAAAACGGTCCCACTGTTCTGCTGCCATCATTGCATATTTCACGTAGGGAAGACAAGAATAAGACAGATGAGGGCACGTACAGAGGAAATAATCATATTCCCCCCCCCCCCCCCCCAGTAAGGAAATGTAATAGAAGTGAAAATCGACAATATTGGTATGATGTACCCTTTGCCATGCACGGTACTATGGCTTGATTGGTTACATACAGGTGCTGGACTACAATATGAAAATACCACGAGAAATACATGCTTCCACATAAATGTGGACGCCAGTCTTGGCTGCAGTTTGCGCTGTTGTATTTGGCCAAGAACGGCACCTGTGCAATGTCCTCAATACGTTGCAAGTGTCAGTCATGGTCAAAACAGCGTTCTGTGTAGTTTTCATTGTACACTACTGGCCATTAAAATTGCTACACCACGAAGATGACGTGCTACAAACGCGAAATTTAACCGACAGGAAGAAGATGGTTTGATATGCAAATGATTAGCTTTTCAGAGCATTCACACAAGGTTGGTGCCGGTGGCGACTCCTACAACGTGCTGACATGAGGAAAGTTTCCAACTGATTTCTCATACACAAACAGCAGTTGACCGGCTTTGCCTGGTGAAACATTGTTGTGATGGTTCGTGTAAGGAGGAGAAATGCGTACCATCACGTTTCCTACTTTGATAAAAGTCGGATTGTAGCCTATCGCGATTGCGGTTTATCGAATCGCCACATTGCTGCTCGCGTTGGTCGAGATCCAATGACTGTTAGCAGAATATGGAATCGGTGGGTTCAGGAGGATAACACGGAACGCCGTGCTGGACCCCAACGGCCTCGTATCCCTAGCAGTCGAGATGTCAGGCATCTTATCCGAAAGGCTCTAACGGATCGTGCAGTCACGTCTCGATACCTGAGGCAGTTTGTGGGGACGTTTGCAAGACAACAACCGTCTGCACGAACAGTTCGACGACGTTTGCAGCAGCATGGACTATCATCTCGGCGACCATGGCTGCGGTTACCTTTGACGCTGCATCACAGACAGGAGCGCATGCGATGGTGTACTCAACGACGAACCTGGGTGCACGAATGGCAAAACGTAATTTTTTCGGATGAATCCAGGTTCTGTTTACAGCATTATAATGGTCGCATCCGTGTTTGGCGATATCGCAGCGAACGCACATTGGAAGTGTGTATTCGTCATCGCCATACTGGCGTATCACCCGGCGTGATGGTATGGGGTGCCAGTGGTTACACGTCTCGGTCACCTCTTGTTCGCATTGACGGCACTTTGAACCATGGACGTTATATTTCATATGTGTTACGACCCGTGGCTCTACTCTTCATTCAATCCCTGCGAAACCCTACTTTTCAGCAGGATAATGCACGACCGCATGTTGCAGGTCCTGTACGGGCCATTCTGGATACAGAAAATGTTCAACTGCTGCCCTGGTCAGCACATTCTCCAGATCTATCAGCAATTGAAAACGTCTGGTCAATGGTGGCCAAGCAACTGGCTCGTCACAATACGCCAGTCACTACTCTTGATGAACTGTGGTATGGTGTTGAAGCTGCATGGGCACCATCCAAGCTGTGTCTGGCTCAATGCCCAAGCGTACCAAGGTCGTTATTACGGCCAGAGGTGGTTGTTCTGGATACTGATTTCTCAGGATCTATGCACCCAAATTGCGTGAAAATTTAATCACATGTCAGTTATAATATAATATATTTGTCCAATGAATACCCGTTAATCATCTGCGTTTCTTCTTGGAGGAGCAATTTTATTAGCCAGTAGTGTATTAAGTCGAAGCGAAGCGAATTCGAACTTGGGCTGATTCGTGCAAGGGTCCTTCCGCAACAGAAGTAGCCAAGTCTTTGGTGTTTCAAGAGACAACGTATAGAAGATTCATACCGCATACAGAGAAAGCGGGAAAGCATCATCCGCTGAGTCGCAACGCGGACGAAAGCGCGCCATTGAAGGGGATTGTGACGAAACAGAAGAGGACAACAACTGCGAAATTCTCTGCAGAAGATAACGCAGCACTCGCCAACCATGCCGGCGCCAAAACAACGCGAATAGAGCTTCAAAAGTAGGAAGTGACAGGGCGACCTGGAATTCCAAAAACCACTCATCGATGATGTAAATGCCTTTAGCGGAAAACATTGGACCGAAGCCATAAAAGGTGGACTATGAAGCAATGGAAGGATGGGTCGTAGTTCACACTATTTCCAACTTTTGGCCGAGTTTACACCTCAAGAGTGAAACACTGCAGGATTTGGGTGATGATTTGGACAGCCGTAGCGTTGTATTCCACGGACCCCATTAGTACTCTGCAAGGTCGTATTACTGTCAAAGATTGTGTGACTATTTTGGCTGATCAGGTCCTGCCCTTGGCATAGTGATTGTTCTCCAGTGGTGAAGGTGCGTTCCAAGACGACAGGGCCCCTGTCCCCACAGCTCGCATCGTCCAGGGCTTGTTTTGTAAGCACGAAGATGAAATGTCATATCTCCCCCGGCGACCACAGTCACCAAATGCCTATATACAGGGTGGTGCATTGATAGTGACCGGGCCAAATATTTAACGAAATAAGCGTCGTGCGAAAAAACTACAAAGATTGAAACTCATCTAGCTTGAAGGGGTCAACCAGATGGCGCTATAGTCGGCCCGCTAGATGGCGCTGCCATAGGTCAAACGGATATCAACGGCGTTTTTTTAAAATAGGAACCCCCATTTTTATTACATATTCGTGTAGTACGTAAAGAAAAACGAATGTTTTAGTTGGACAACTTTTTTGCTTTCTGATTCATGACGCTGCAATAGTCATAAATATACGGCTCACAATTTTAGACAAACAGTTGGTAACAGGTAGGTTTTTTAAATTAAATTGCAGAACGTAGGTACGTATGAACATTTTATTTCGATTGTTCCACTGTGATACATGTCCCTTTGGGAACTTATAATTTCTGAGAACGCATGCTGTTACAGCGTGATTACCTGTAAATACCACATTAATGCATTAAATGCTCAAATGATGTCCGTCAACCTCAGTGCATTTGGCAGTACGTGTAACGACATTCATAAGTTTCGTTCTTTGTAGTTTTTTCGTTTGACTCTTATTTCGTGAGATATTTGGCTCGGTCACGATCAATGGACCACCCTGTATAGTCTACTTTGGAGAGAAGGACGCGTGGTAGCTACTCACTCCGTCATCTCTACCTGAACTTTTCACTATTTTGCGGGAAGAATTTGGTAAGATTCCCCTTGAAAGCTATAAAACACGTATACTTATCCCTTCTGAGGCAAGCGGAATCAGCTATGTATGCGAACAGGTTTTCTTCACTGTATTAGGCACGGCAGTGTGTGGTGGTTTGTATTTTCTCAAATCTTTGTCTGTCCACTGTATGTAATTCTACAGGTATATGCAGACATTGATGTATACCATCTGGGTCAATGCGTCATCCATCAGAAATTGCTTTTTGGTGCCATGTAATTATTTGCCACTATGAAGGGTACATCACGGGATGGCACTGTTTGCATTTTTATCGATTCTTAAAAGACGCGACAAATAATTTTTGTTGATTATAGTTCTTCTACTAGTTAAAAAACTAATACTGTATTTACGTACTTGTATTATTACTAATAAAACGTAACGCCTCAGTATTAGTGGTACGTAAAACATACTCTTCCTTCCTGGTATTTTGTCGATAACTGGCATTTTTCAGACCGTAGCTGTGTTCAAAATTCGAGTTCATTTCATTTACACAAAGAACACCGTTACCAGTTTCGAACTGACAGATTTATCTTCAGTTGGCTGTTCACGTTTGTTGTTGAAGAATGTGATATGTGCTCACTTTTTTGCCGCATTGAAATTTGCTTTGGGCCGCGTGCGGCCCGCGGCGACAGCTTATTGGCCACCCCTGTCACAAAGATCAAAAGATTTTCTTAATTGTCTCATTATTTTTTGCGACCACACGATGAGCAGCCTGATTCTTTGGTATCAGAGTACTTTTTCTGTTTTGTGCATACAAATGAGAACATGGAAGCAGAGATAAATTGTTTTGTTATATGCGTGACAAATGCCAGATTTGGCTCAAAGTATGTTTTCCGTGTTTAATGCTTATTAGCAGTAAGAAATCATCTGCGTCATTATTTTGACGTTTTTATGTGCATCGTGTTGCTTGTAGTGCGTTAGCAAACTGATGTTTGGTCACTGATTTACAAATCCTTTAAGTGTGGAGAAAATGGAAGAGAATGGAGCAGGCCATAAGCTATGCTTGTTAGACTGTCTCCAGCTCTGCATGTACAACAACGGAAAAATAAAAAATCACAACACCTAGAAGGAATTAGAATTATATATTAATACCTTCAGCTGCTGACGGACGTTGATATACGTCAACGGGGACAGGTGAAAATGTGTGCCCCGACCGGAACTCGAACCCTGGATGTTCTACTTACATGGCAGACGCTCTATCCATCTGAGCCACCGAGGGCACATAAGATATTGCGATTGCAGAGACTATCTCGCACACGCCTCCCGCGAGGCCCACATTCTCACCTTATACGAGGGTGAGTCAAATGAAAACTTTAAATTTGTAATAACAAATCGATATTTCAGGCCGTTATCCTGTAAGTTAGTAAGCGTGCTACAAACGGCGTACAGAATGGCCTGTAGGTGGCAGCATAGTGCAGATGCACACCTACCGTCGCAGTATCAGTAATGAAGGTGTCAAACCTATTGAAATTCATCGACGAATGAAGGTTCAGTACGGTGATGCATGTTTGTCACAGCAGCAAGTCTGCGAATGGAGTAGGAAGTTCGCAAATGGTGTGACTTCAGTGGACAATGCTCCTCGTCCAGGACAGGCACAACGAGTTCTGACTCCACAGAATATTCCAGCAGTTGAAGCCATAGTGAAGGAAAACCTCCGTGTGACACTAAATGACATTGCAGCATGTTTACAGATTAGTCGTGGGTCAGCACACCACACTGTGCATGATGTGCTCCACTTTCACAAAGTGTCTGCAACATGGGTGCCACGGCAGCTGACTCCTGAAATGAGAGAACGACGTGTTGATGCTTGTGAAGAACTTCTTCGGCGCTTTGAACGAGAAGGTGATGGCTTCCTTGCAAGAATCGTTACTGGGGACGAAATCTGGGTTCACTTCCACCAACCAGAAACGAAGAGGGCGAGCAAGGAATTGCGCCATCCCTAATCACCAAAACCAAAGAAATTTCAAACAGAATCATCAGCAGGGAACCTTATGCTGACTCTCTTTTGGGACGGAAAAGGTATAATTTTGGAGCATTACATGCCTAGAGACACCACCATCACCAGTGCATCATACACAGATCTCCTAAAAACCCATATGCTTCCTGCAATGAAATCAAAGTGACGTGGATTGCTATCAGCAGGTGTCCTTTTTCAACATGACAATGCAAGGCCCCACACTGCAACAATCACAGTCCTGCATTTTGAGTGTCTTCCTCATCCATCATACTCACCAGGCTTTGTCCCAAGTGATTTCCATATGTTTGGACCACTCAAAAGCTCAATGGGAGGAAAGAGGTTCCGTGTTGATGAAGAGGTACGCCACTTGGTGCATGAGTAGTTGCGCAGACTACCAAAAGAATTTTTTACTAAAGGAATTTATGCACTTTGTAAGCGCTGGAGGACTTGGATTGAGAGTGGGGAAGATTATGTTTAAAAGTGATACAGATTTGTACCACTTCTGCACAATAAATTATATTTAAAAACATATTTAAGGTTTTCATCTGACTCATCCTCGTATGTCCACACACTACATTCCTAGTGTCCCTACCGAACACACTCACTACTCGAGGAAGACATTCTTACCCAGTCCCGTATGAGTTCGGGTAAAATGTGTGCATGCGCACAGAAGGAGAAGAAGATCATGGCCGGTATATCTAGAACTATATAAGTATATGGATATTGTGTCTTTTCTTTCGGACATGTCTGTTCTTTCGGACATGTCCGGAAGAACAGACACCATATCCATATAAGTACGCAAAGAAGGAGTTTTGCGACATAAACGAAGGTTGGTAGATGTGTTTCCCATTCTGAAAGGTGATGTCTATTCAAATTTCCCGCCATTATAAGGGTGTAAATCAGTTTTGCTTCAAACACTCGCAGTAACGGTCGTGAGTGTTAGTTACCTTTCAGGTCGGACGTTGTGAGTAGATATTAGTCAAGAAAGCCTTTAAGACAACAAAGATGCCATCGTCAGGAACTAACAGCGTTTGAACGAGGTCGTGTAATAGGGCTGCGAGAAGCTGGATGTACTTTCTGTGTTGTTGTTGTGGTCTTCAGTCCCGAGACTGGTTTGATGCAGCTCTCCATGCTACTCTATCATGTGCAAGCTTCTTCATCTCCCAGTACCTACTGCAACCTACATCCTTCTGAATCTGCTTAGTTACTCGTCTCTTGGTCTCCCTCTACGATTTTTACCCTCCACGCTGCCCTGCAGTACTAAAATGGTGATCCCTTGATGCCTCAGAACATGTCCTACCAACCGGTCCCTTGTTTTTCTCAAGTTGTGCCACAAACTCCTCTTCTCCCCAATCCTATTCAGTACCTCCTCATTAGTTATGTGATCTACCCATCTAATCTTCACCATTCTTCTGTAGCACTAAATGTCGAAATTTTCTATTCTCTTCTTGGCCAAACTATTGATCGTCCATGTTTCACTTCCATACATGGCTACACTCCATACAAATACTTTCAGAAACGACTTCATGTCTGTGATGTTGCTGAAACACTTTGCAGGAATATAGCAACTGTACACGACTGCTGACAGCGGTGGTCATGTGAATGTCCGATCGCAACAAGAGCGGTCTCTGAACGGCCATATGGTACTACCGAGACGGAAGGCCACTGTGTTTGGTGTTTGGTTCTGCGCATCGTATTGCATCTGCAGCAGTAATCTGAGCTCCTGTTCGCACCACAGTGATACAACGAACTGTTACAAATCAGTTACTTGTAGGACAGTTCCGAGCCAGAAGCCCTGTAGCGTGTACTCAACTGACCTCAAACCACCGTCATTTGCAACGTCAGCGGTGTCATCGAGAACTCATCGGCGGGCAGCGTGGGGGTCTGATGTTTTATGATGAAAGCTGGTCCTGATTCGGAGCCAGAGATAGTCATGTATGGATTCGAAGGAGGCTATTTGAAGGCCCGCAACCAATCGGCCTGTGTAGAAGACCTGCACCTGTAGTTATGGTCTGGGATGCGATTTCGTATGACAGCAGCAGCACTCTCGTAGGTATCCCACGCTCCACGACTGCATTTCTGTACGCCAGTCTGGTGGTTCAACCTCCCGTCGTGCCATTTATGAATATACCCCTGTTGTAACCCAAAATGCTCTACAGACTGTTGACATGTTTCCTTGGCTTTCTCGATCGTGAAATCTGTCTGCAATCGAGCACATGCATGACATCATCAGGCGACATCTGCAATGCCATCCACAAAACGCATTAAACGTCCCTTTATTGGCCGAGACCGACCAAGTGCAACATACATGGAACACCATCCAACAAACTGACATCCGGCACCTGTTCAACACAATGCATTGTGTGCTTGCATTCGACATTCAGGCGGCTGCAGCGGTTATTAAAGTGCCAGCATTTCACATTTGTATTGGCTTGTCTTGATCTTATATTAACCTGTGATCTTGCAGTATTAATCACTTAAGTATGCTACCTAGACAAACGTATTCCGGGAATTTCTTTACTCTACATTAACTAATTTTTGGTGTTGCCACTTTTTTTCCGTCAGTGTTGTATCAGCTGACAAAAGAACTGTTAATCTCATTTGGTACCTATAAGGCTCTCACATAAGTTGGAGTATGAACTTTCGCACCGTTTTGCTAGTTCTCCACCCTACTATCGCATGAGTTTGGTTTCCTAACATTCCACGTTTAGAGTTACAAGCAACGCAACGGAAATTTAGTTGTTTACGTTGTTCGTAGGAGTAAGGCTAAAGTCGAAAGTCAGTATTTTATTGCTAATTATGCTTATCTGTTTTAGTTGTGGATAACAGGAGACAAGTACTCTAGTACAGTCCACCAAAGGATAAGCAGAAGAGAACAACAGCTCGAAGAGGAAACACTTCTGCGACTTCACTATTATGAGTGAGGATGTGAGTATTATATTGTTCTAATGTGTTTCTCTCAATGATTCACATTCACTGATTCCTGCAAGTAGGGTAATTCTTACTACATTTCTTTCTGTGTATCTGTGTCTATTCGTCACATATGGAATTGAAAACTGCACCAGTAAATGTTAAAGAATTGGCTTTACCACCGTAAGCTGTACTAACCAGAACGGTAAGAAATCCATAACACAAATTTGTTATCAATGATCACTCAGAAACTATCTCAACATCATTGAATGTGTTGTGGTATTCAGTGCGAAGACTGGTCTGGTGCAGCTCTCTATGCTACTCTATCCTGCGCAAGTCTCTTCATCTCCGAGTAACTAATGCAACTTACATCTGCTTACCGTATTCTTCTTCTTGTCTCCATCTACGATTTTTTCTCTCCACCCTTCTGTCCCGTACTAAATCGGTGTCTCAGAATGTGTACTATCAACTGGTCCCTTCCTATAATCCAACTGCACAACAAATTCTTTTTCCCCAATTCTATTCAGTACCTCATCATCAGTTACGAGACCTGCCCATTCCAATATTCTACATGCTTTTGTAGCACGACATTTCAAATGCTTCTACTCTCTTCTTGTCTAAAGTGTTTACTGCCTCTGTTTCACTTCCATACGAGGCTAAACTTCATACAAATACTTTCAGAAAAGACTTCCTAGGACTTAAATCTATATTAGATGTCAACAAATTTATTTTTTTCAGAAACATTTTTCTTGTAGTTGGCAGACCACTTTTAATATCCCCTCTACTTCGACTATCATCCCTTATTTTACTGCACACATAATAAAACTCCTCTACTAATTTAAGTTTCTCGTTTCCTAAGCTAATTCCCTCGGCATCACCTGATTTAATTCGACTAGGTTCCATTATCCTTGTTTTGCATTTGTTGATGTTCATCTTATATCCTCTAATCAACACACTATCCATTCCATTAAACTGCTCGTTCACGTCCTTTGTTGTCTCAATGTCACCAGCAAACTTTAATTTTTATTTCTTCTCTGTGATCTTTAATTCCTACTCCAAAATTTTCTTTGGTTTCTTTTACTGCTTGCTCAGTGTACAGACTGAATAATATCGGTGATAGACTACAACGCTGTCTCATTTCCTTCTCAACCACTGCCTCCCTATTAAGCCGCTCGACTCATAACTGCTGTCTGGTTTTTGTACAAGTTGTAAACAGCCTTTTGCTTCCTGTGTTTTACCCCTGCCACCATCAGAATTTCAGAGTGTACGCCAGTTAGCATTGTCAAAAGCTATCTCTAAGACTACAAATGCTATAATCGGAGGTTTGCTTTTCCATAACCTACAGTATGTTCTAAGTAGTTAGGTAAATATTGCTTGACGTGTTCCTACATCTGTCCGCAATCCAAACCGAACTTCTCCCAAGGTTAGCTTCTACCAGTGTTTCCATTCTTCTGTAAAATAATCATGTTTGTATTTTAAATCACGTCTTATTAAACTGAGAGTTCGGTAATGCTCACACCTGTCAGCACCTGCTTTATTTGGAATTGTAATGATTCTATTATTTTTGAAGTCTGAGGGTATTTCGCCTGGATCAGACATCTTGCACTAAGGATGGACGAATTTCGTTCAATATTTAGCCAGAAACTGGTTAATAGCACAAATGCTACACAGAAATAGTCAGTACATGTCTACATAATCATGGCACCCACGATTTAAGGTATGTAGAACACACACGACTCTAACAATACAGTTACAAAAGGTTTGTTGTATCAGGAACTGCCAGCTAATTTTTGTATAACCAATAAGATTGACATATTTATGTGGACGTTTATGAATATTCGTATTGTACAGTATTACAGTTATCAAAGAGAGTATTAGTTTCTCTCAGGTGCACTGTGACCCTGCTCCATGAAGAATTTTAATTTTCGAAATATTCTTATCGCTTGGTCTTAATGACACGTGTGTTGTACTTTTCGTGGTGCTGTGTATTAAGCTATCTTGTCTGGCTCCTGGTATTGTAGAGTGTCCGATAAGTAATTCACAACTTACACCCTCAATAACATGATGTGGAGAAATGAACAGTAGTTGTTATAAAGCCTAAACACAGAAACGTTGTACCTGTAGTTCACTTACATAAATGAACTTTATATGGTGTGTGCTAAATCTATTCTAAATTGCAACCCTGTCAAGATCTCCTCACTAAGAGAGGTAATTACAACCTACGACAGATATTTGGAAGCTGACTCAGGATAGAAATGCGTTAGACCTAATGGCAACAAATAGACCTCACATCTTTGAGGGTATCCATATTGAGTTATTAACAACCATCAATCATTTGTAGTAACTATGACTACTTTCTGTGAAGAACAGTTACAGTAACTGAGAACATTTAATTTTCCAGTAATATAGAAAAAGAGGCGCTCGTGTCATATATCCATAGAAAAAATGTGGCTCAATTAAAAAAAAAAAAGAAAAAAAGTTGACCAAGCACAGGATCGATATGTTGAACAGAAGAACAGTTCAGAATATGAGGGATCCGCCAAGACATACAATCAAAAACACAAGAAATTTGTCAAGGGTGTTGATGGCACCTAAGTTATTGTGTAGGTACTCGTGTGCAACACAGGGACTGAAATTGAGCGTAGAAAAGCAAAAGCAGAAACACGAAATTGGTTTTCCACTGCGTATTGCAATACTATTAACCCTTAATCTGCAAGGTAAGCGAAAACGCTTTATCTACTAATTTTCATCACAATCTCGAAATGCATACTAGGCACGTTAATTTAGTGCATTTAGACCAGTGGTCATGAAACTATTTCGTTCAAGAGCCAATACTGACACGGTGATACCTCGGGCGGCATATGTACCGATCTCATTGCTAAGATGACAATTTTATACATGACAAATGCTGTTGACAAAAAACAAATTAATAAAAGCAGTAAAACACAATACTGACAATCATATATGCATTAACATTACTGGATGAATTGAAGGACTTAATTCTATTTGCCACTTCAATGAAATTTAACTCATTATTTGAAGAGGTTACAATTTAATGGATGTCCTTAATTAAATTATTGTCTTCAGAAAAACTTGATAGGCAATTCTTTCCATATTTTAGTATTAATGAACCATTGTAATAAACAAATAACATTCTCGTCAATGGCAAATGTCCAGTTGCATGAAATGTAGTTGGCAACATACTAGGCATATCAAATAGTTCACATGATAAATCACAATGTGTGGCAGTCAAGATTCAATTTTAGTGTAAAGGGTAGCTCACAAGTATCATAGTTTTTACATGCAAATGTGCCATAAAGGGTGGAGTTGAATGCGAAAATTATACCTTCAGTACACTGTTTAAGAAATGGATGGTAAATATACGTTAAAAATCTAGGGCAATCATCTTTTGGGGGGATGATTCATAAATAATTATTTCTCACAACTGTACACTCTACTGTCTAAGAATACTGCCGATTCAGGGCAAATTAGCTTATGATTACGTTTACAAATATGCAAATCATTTTCATTTAGGGACACAAAATATCAAAGATACTTGCTGATCAGTAGATAATCAGTCAGTACATGCTTTACATGAATACCTGCCCGTCTCCATTTCACAGTGTAAGTATAAATCTTATACATTTCAAAATTATGCTTTGATCTAGCAATGGGAATAGACACAATAACAGTTAATTCTTCTTCAACCATTAAGGATTGTGTAGTGGTTAACTTATAGTAAGCATATAAATTGTAACAAGGTAAATCATACTATATGTTGGATCTAGCTTTCGTTCAGTTGATAGCAGGATGTGTAAAAATTGTTCTAGATGTAGTAGTACGGTGCTAAACGTCTTCTGAACTACTTTCAAAGGCTGTTCTTAAGTTAAGAGCATCACTTCTAGCATTTGATAAACTATCAGTAATCCTTAACAAAAGAGTGTTGAAATTTAAGTGTGCACTCTCAGCATTTAATCCTTGGAATAATTCTTGGATATTTGCCTTCATTTCATTACGAAGTATGTCGAAATGTGAGATAAATTACATTACAATCTCTTAAATGAAAACTGTGTGGTTAGTAATGGTTCTTTGCATATTCTTTAATACGATAATTTCATTAGAGAGGTTAGTTGAATCTGTACTGGACTGTTCTTCAAGAGCTAATGTTTTGCCTTTAACTTCCAGTATGTCTCGACTAGTTAAAATACCAAATACAGTACGAAGCATACTCCCTCCAAAATCAAACCAAGCACGTTTATGCCTAGTTAAGGTTTGGTCTGCCAAAAACTTTAAATAACAGTGTGATCCAGTTATTATACCAAGATGTACCCATTTCCAAAGCTGTATCATTGCCCTTAACAGAACGAATTAAGTCAATTTGCTTCTTTACATAATTGAATTGTCGTTGGATTTCACTCAGATTGTACTTGAGGACAAGTTTTGTATCACTTGTTGAAACTACCATGTCTGAACGTGGTTCAAACAAAAAACCTGTACTCTGTGGTACTATTACTACAGATTTAGTACAATACGCTATGATAGCAAGTATTTGAATAAAAATGAACATGTTTAATTAGTTTTAAATACTAGAGTTAACAATGAGCATAAAATAAGAGTCTCTTGTGGTAACCTCTTTTACGCAGATTGTAGGGGTGTCTGGAACAGGATCGCTCGGAACGTGGCGATTCCTCGGCCTCGGGGTCTGGACTGCGAGTTCGCAATTCTCGCTTCCTAGTTTTGAGAACAGCAGGTCTGCCTCTCGGTCGGTCCTCGTCGTCTTGCGACACTACAGGATATCTACCCACTAATGGCTTGACACGATGGACATGAACGACAATCGAACGAAATGACAGTTGTAGCTTAAGAGTGACTGGCGACAACACCTCCAAAATTGGATATGGTCCTTTCCAACACTTCTTAAACTTTTTGACTTCGCACTTCTTTAACACCACGTTGCTCCGGTAGACAAGATCTCCAACTCGATGCTGTGGCACTGCTGTTTGGCGGTCGTGTTGTCTTGCTTGCCGAAGAAAAGATTGATGATTCCGCTGTTTCACTCCCTCCATGCTTCCTTTAGCTTGCGTGCTAGATCCTTTACATGTTCATTGCTGATTCCGGCAGTCAATTGTGCAATGTCCAAAGTTGAATGCATTCTTCTTCTGTAGACGATCTCATATGGACTTAGGCCAGTTGTGCTGTGCATTTTGCGTTGTAACAACATACCAGTACGGTAAACAGACAGTCCAATTGTCGTGTTTGCTGCTCACATAGTGGCTAACCATTTTAATTATTGTTCTGTGGACTCGCTCGACTCTTCTATTTCCTTCAGGGTGTGCTGGTGTAGTCCTTAACCGAGTTACTTGCGTAAGCTTACAAGCCTGTTTAAGTAATTCACTCATAAAATTCGTTCCTTGATCACTAATTATACTTAATTGTGATCCAAACTTAAGAATCCATTCTTTTACAAAAACTTTAGCTATAGTCTCAGGGCTCTGATAAGGTATAGGTATCATGAGAAGGTATCTAGAGAAATAATCTACCATTGTCGGTATGTATACGTTTCCATCTTTAGTCCGAGGCAACTGTTCTACGACATCTATTCCTACTAGTTAAGATGGTTCACTTGTTTCTGGCAGTTCTTGCAATGGCGCTCTACTTTTTCCTGCATTATTCCGTCTGTTACAGGAATCAGATTGTGAAACACACTCGAAAATGTCAGCTTTGCGGCTCTGCCACCAAAACATTTGAGCTACTTTAATGTTTATTCCTTTTTCACCGCAATTTTCTGATAATAAAGAATCGTGTTCTTCTCTCATGATTTGCTCTTTCATGTTTTCTGGAATAACTAGGCCGTTTCCTTTACTAGTGATTTTGTACAATAATCCATTTTTTCGACAAAATGTTGATCATTTTTCCGTAATTTGCATTGTGGATATTTTCCTGAGCTGCCTTTAACTCTTTTTCTCGACCCCTTGTAACACAAACATTGCCTTGTCGACTCACTGCATTATCATTCACATGTTGTTTACCAGGTCGGTGAATAAACTTAAATTGGTACTCACTCAGTGTTAATGCTCTTGTTAATCTGGAACTTGGATCCTTTAAGCTCAATAACCATTTAAATGCGGTACGATCTGTAATAAATGTAAATTCTCTTCCTCTTAAGAAACATCTTTCATGTGTTATACCAAAACCCAAAGCACAAAGCTCCCTGTCAGTAGTAGTATAATTACATTCTGCTTTGTGTAATTGTCTGGAAGCAAATGAGATTGGATGTTCATGACCATCAACTTCTGAAAGCCAGATAGGGTAACACTGGGGCTGTGGTTAGAGCAGTTTTTAGTTCTTCCATTGCCTTTTTGCACTCTGTTGACCAATTAAATGTTACTCCTTTCTTCAGTAGCTGTGTCATTGGATGTGCTATATTCGCATAACAGGCTATAAATCGTCTGTAGAAATTTGACAATCCCAAGAATGATTGTAGTTCTTTCAAATACTGTGGTTCAGGAAAATTCTTTACATCTTCAATTAATTTTGGATCAGATCGAACACCTTCGCTGGTTATAACATGAGCAAGATAGTTAACTTTACTTTGTGCAAATGACATTTATCTATTGATAAAGGCAGGATTGCTTCTCACATGCTCGAAAAGAGCTTGTAGTCTCTCAGTATGCTGCTTCATGATTTCACAAAAAATTATTACATCATCAAGGAAAACAAGTGTTTGTGTTGGGATGAGCCCTCGTAAAATTGAATCCATTAGGCGTTGAAATGTAGCTGGAGCATTACGAAGTCCAAACGGCATACGAAGATACTTGTACACTCGTGCTGCTGTTGCAAATGAAGCTTTTGCTTGATTATCTGGATGCACTGATATCTGGTGATAACCGCTTGTTAAATCACATACTGAAAAAATTCGACATCTGCCCAAGTAATCCAAGGCTTCCACTTAATTTGGTAAGGGTAAATGTCGGGTGTGGTCACAGCATTCAAAGATAGGTAATCAACACAAAAAACACACGCGAGACAGATAGAAATTGATTTGGGTCTGAAAGAGCTCTTGTTTTTATAATTCCGGCTTCTTATTGTTCTTTAACCAAGTTTTCGACCAACTCTCTTTGACTATATGGTATCCGGTAAGGTTTCTGTGTGATTGGGGCTGCATTCCCTCTGTGACTACGAGGGTGAACTAAATGAATGGCAGGCAAATTTGCACATTCTCTGCATACTCCAAAAAAACAGGCTCAAAAATCTTCTGTTCTATCTTTTCCCAAATCTTGCGCTTCAGTTCATTATTAAGTTCGTCTCCTCGTTCTAATTTTGCAGTACTGTTACGAAAATCTGTGTGTATAACTGCAGCATTTGTTACCTCATCCGGAATCTTATTACGTCACTTTTACTTACGTTCGACACTTCAGCAACTTTCGTTCCTCCTGGCAAAGCAACATCCTCATTGCTCATATTCGTTGTTGTAACCGGGACTTTTGCGACATTCTGTCTCACCATTGTAACGACACCTACACTTCTAGCAACATAACAATGCATTGTATCCAGTAACTCACTTTTCTGGGGTCGCTCAATTAATAACAAAGTTCCTTCCTTCCTTGCATTGGGGTGACTTGACTTCGATGTAAATTGTCTTTCCTGCTCCCTTGGGAATTTGCTGAGGCTGATCAATTTGAACATCGACTCGGACGGTTTGAACTGATGCATCGTTTGGGCGGTCCATTTCCATGACGTCAGTATTGATGCTCCTTTGAGTACGAACTGACTTCCTAGGTTGTATAATTTCCTCAGTTGTAGTTGCTACTGCCTATTCTGATCTTTCTTTCTGTGACAAATATCTCTGCCTCGTTAGCGGACAAGAAATCAAATCCAAGTACACCGTCGTAACGCGTTTCGTTATTTGAAACTACATGCACCCTTGCTGTGTATTCATCTTTGTTTTCACCTTCATCTTGGCCTTGGCCAAGAATTAATTCTCCATAATTACGTAGCTTTCCTCCGTTTAACCCTTGCACTTTTAAGAGCGGCGGTTTCAATTTTTCCGTTTATCTATGCAACACCACATTAATGAGGTCTGTGCTGCTGTTCAAATGGTTCAAATGGCTCTGAGCATCAGATCATCAGTCCTCTAGGACTTAGAACTACTTAAACGTAACTAACCTAAGAACATGACACACATCCATGCCCGAGGCAGGATTCAAACCTGCGGTCGCGCGGTTCCAGACTGAAGCGCCTAGAACCGCTCGGCCACCATGGGCCGGCTGTGTTCCTGTGTCGATAAGTAGTTTGATGTTTCTCCAACGATATGCAGCACCTATCACGAAGTCATTTTCGGTCTGATTTTCGCTGAAACTAACAGGAATCATTGTCTCTGGCAAGAGGCAGACGGAGTGGTGGCCTGTACGCCCCCGTACGCGTTTAAAGATCTGGCAGATCGCCTGTTGTTCTCATTACCTTTCTTCTTGTTGCGACAATCTCTCGAGACATGACCCTGCATCCCACAGTGATAGCAGATTCGATTCTCCTTACAATCCTTACCCCCTACAGTTCTCCTCAGCCATACTGGCGGGTGTCTGTTAGCGCACAGTTGTCACACAGGGAGCTAAATTCATTTATAGTCGCATGCACCTCTATTACTCATTATAAATGTTTCTGCTTTGGTCAAAATCAACATAATTGCTTTTTTGCTGTGAAATGTTGATTTACGTTATGTGTAACGCATCATGCAGTGTACGTGTACATTACTGGAATTAAAAAACATTTTAAAAACCGTCTCATTCAAGTTGTTACTTGCATTTTTCAATACACATGGTACAAATTTCAATTACTGCAATTTCAAGCAGAGCATCAGGGTAACGAAGACACATAATTGATCAGTGTGACACCTTCTAAAAGCACTGACGTTAACTCTAAGATAGGTGAAATCTAGGTCTGCAATAAAACCGGATTACTACGCAACTGTTTCCAGTAAATACCTACCTTGTTTTACAAATGTTTTTGCAGTCTCTGAGAATACACGTTCCCCATGGAATCCAGTCTGATATACGTACAGATTTTGCTTGCGGATGAATAAAAAACACTAACTATACAGTTCGTTTACAATATAATATTTTATTAAATTATTCCTTATGAAACGTTGTTGTTATAACTGGACAGTTGATTGAGGGAAAAGTGGTGTTCACTTGTGTCATCTACCTCATTGCGTTTTTGCTTTTATCGTCTGTAGTTGTTGAGTCATCATTGCAGTTGATGAATGTAGGCTTAGTTCACTGCCTCGGACGACTTATTTTTCAAAACCGTTTTTCTGTAGGTCTTCTGTATGCTGAACACAATTTTACCATTGTTAGATTGTGAATTTGATGTAGTCATACGACTGCATTGCTTGATGTCGTTGCTATTGATTATGTCTACCTTTCCTAACGAGCATGCGTGTTGATGCTAACATTTTATCATCATTGCTACAAGGTGTTATAAATATTTATAGACATTGGGGATTCTGGATTAGTTTTGCCGTCAAATCTCATTTGCATTTTTCAGTCGCATTATTCCTGCTGTCGGAGTGCGTTTTGTTGGAGTTGACTGTAAACAAGACTCACATGGCACAGGGGAAATCTCACTTTCTTCCTGCTTTTCCATTTTCAACACACACTAACACTTCTGCTTAAAAAATAAATTGCACGAATAATACCGCAAAATACCCTTTTTTACTTTGAGTCAGACTGCCGAAACTAATAACTGAGTAAGGAACGGGAAACAAGAACTGTGCAAAAACCTACACGCTGTTTCGCTACTGAGAGAGAGAGAGAGAGAGAGAGAGAGAGAGAGGGACGCCAGACCAGGCACAGGTGCGGCATCAGCGGACTTGCAGGCAACCGTCAGTACGCCTAACCGGATCTATACGAGGAAGACAACTGTTTGGCGTGATGCTTTGCTAGTGGTTATCTGTAAACTGAGGATTTTATTCCATTTGGCATTTCCACTGGATTTAAAAATTGTGGCTGGCATATTTACTAAAACATAAATATAGATAGTTGACAAATATAAGCTAGTTGTGATGTAATTGATGACTGTTTCCTTTATTGACATATAATTAAAATAATAAGCTACCAGGCATCAGTGATCAACGTTAAGACAATAGTTCTGACTGCACGCATGAAAGCTTTCAGTTGTAGCGTGAAGCGGTTATTAGTTTTTATTAACATTAGTTTTTCGTGCACAAGTAAAGGGGAAACGAATGTGTAATGTCTCAAATGAGTATGTGAAACTTTAACCCACTCTATTTATATTACCGATATTCACCAAATAGCTGCAGTCGCTTCTGGTTGTCAGCTGGCAGAACACAGTTCTGGTGACCTTTACGAAGCCAGAAACACAACAGCCAAAACAGTTCGGAATTCGTTCTGAGTCGTTGGCAGATGCAATGAAATTAAAATTAGCATCACCAACAGAGCCATATTTAGCCACAGGTAGACTGCTACTTTATGTGGCAGACTTACTCACAGTGACACCTTGAAAATTCTCATATGTGTACACTGATACTGCACATAGTTATTTTGAAAAATGGAAGCAATAAACGAATATTTCAACACAAGGTTAACAGAAATGGATAACTTACATTCCTCATGACGACTGCGTAAAAACTAGTACCATGCACGTCACTACGTCAGTTGAGGTTTAGATGTTATGTGGCACGCTATCAGGTTAAGAGGAAGATTGCTAATTCTATATGTGAATTAGTTCACACCAATTGATTTAAACAAGGGGGCACGGGAAACTGCATTAACAGGGCTGTGTACATACAACAGCGTCCCAATATCATTTAGATTTGTGTCCAGTGCAACACTGCAATAAATGTGTACCTCAATTGATTTTTCCATAGGGTGGACTTAGCCTTTAAAACGACTGAACTGCCCACGAATGAGATATACCTCCCAGTGGCTACCAGGCATTAAACTGTCTTGAGTTCAATACTGTAGACCAAAACAAGAATCTTGTCGGCTTTTGCGGTGAAGAAATCACAATACATCAGCACTTGAAGCACTGCAGAAACATGAGTGTAAAGTATAAAATCGTCACCGTCATTGCAGCACTTCTCAGTTGCAGCATATGAGAATTACGAGTTTCTTAGCTTGATATGCTTGAAACAATGGAATGATGTCAAATTCAGTACAATGGGTGATTTATATGTCAGGAATATTGCTCCCAGAGATACTTTCCTTCAGCAACTTTAAACAATAATTATCAGATTATGTTTCTTATTCAGCACCAACAGTCAAGGCTCCTACAGTGAATTAGGACAATTTGTATATAAGGATATTTCTTTCACCATATACACAAATGGAGGATGTCTTATCACAATGTTCTCCACAAACGCGGCATCGTTGAAATATTCAGAGATATGAAGTGTGCCAAGACACAAGGAACTATCATGTGGTTAATGCATAATTAGCATGTAATACAGAGGGACACTGCCAGGAAGCTGGCATATGTATGTATGTACTTACATATGTGTTAGGGGTTATTTTGTAAATAAGAAGAGCGGCGATATACAACAAAGAATTAATTTTTGATTTATTTACAGTATAT
Source organism: Schistocerca gregaria (assembly GCF_023897955.1). Lineage (NCBI taxonomy): Eukaryota > Metazoa > Arthropoda > Insecta > Orthoptera > Acrididae > Schistocerca > Schistocerca gregaria. The sequence continues at coordinate 430,701,096 of NC_064922.1, forward strand.
TTTCTGTGGTAACAATTTTTATATGATATTTACTTGAGATATTAGAGATGATTTTACATCGGAAATGAAAACTATTAATAATAATGACTAGCAGCATTAAATTGAGAACAAATACATACACTAATGAAGAGTTAAAAGAATCTATATATGCTTCCGATAGTGTGCAGCTCAATATGTTTCCCATGAGAGGCTTTAAAAGCTAACAATTTGTCTTTTTTGATATAGATGTTGAAATGTTACAGTTGTCATTCTTTTTTTAAATATAGTTGTTGTAGTGTTAGAGTTGTATTTCTTTGATAAAGCTACTGCAATGTTAGAGTGACATTTTTAAATGGGAAACGAAAAAACTGTACCACTAAAAACTGATAATATTGATTTGGGGATTAATAAAATTGCAATATATAAAAACTAATAAAACTTTACAATATATGTAAGTCATATGATCGGCTCAGTTAAATAGAATGCACACACACATACACAACACACACACACACACACACACACACACACACACACACACACAGACACAGACACACATACACACACAAATGAATACCACTCTGTCACTGTCACTCAAATGAATAGTGAGAGTATGATATGGTTTCGATGTGGTCCTCACAAATGACATGGGGTGACAGGCCAATTTTCAGCTGTGAAGCAGTATCTAATTCATGACCTGAATATTAACTTGGTATGCCATATGTGGATGAGGAATTGGAACACTACCAACACTACTGCAAAATCATTCTGAGTAATCGTCAACTGTGAAAGCCATTGAGACGTCATGTTGCAAACACTTTTCCCATGTTCGAGTGACGTGTTTATTGTATGGTATGTGTACATTTTAGATTTAAGACCTACAAACTCCTCAGCCAGTGAAAAATTAGCCACATAATTCATTACTGCAATAACTTTGCTGTTTGTTAGTATTACGCCATAAATATTATTTTGGTGTGGCATCTTAATATTGCATATGCAACCATCCACCCAATAGATGTAGCTGTCCATATACATAAAAAGTAACATTGGGTCTGGAAAACTTATAATGAAACTGGTACATGTGGAGTTTGTGTATGTCTGGTTCACACATATTGCCGTAAACAGGTTTAGTGAACTCTACAAAAACCTTAGCCATCTACAGTGTGACGAATTCTTTGTTGAAGTTTGTGGCCTGTTTTAAATTTTGCCTAGCTATATAATAACAGCCAATCCACTTAAATGTTAAGTGAATTTCGTCATGGTTTCCCGAAAATCATATTGTAAAAATCTTTCTCGAAACCATATGTTGCAAAAGTCCTGTTAGCAAAGTTAACCTCAATGTATTTCTTCATTCAGGATGATAGGTCGAATTTAGTGGTGGGGATGACCATTATGCAATATATATCATTTTTTACCCTCCAGTATCGTCATCAGCTTGGGAAGGAAACTGTTTTGAGAAACTAGGCAGTCTTTGTATACCAGCAAACTACTATGCATTGTATGCAAACTACTAGTATACGCTATGTGTGCCTCCATGACACATCCTACATCAAAAGCCGCCGCCACATCTGATAAATCATGTAATCTGACGATGTCGTTGGACAGCCACTGAAACCCTCAAATAGGCAGATATTGTTGAATGGCTTGTTTACATCTACATCAATACTCCGCAAGCCATTGTATGTATGGTGCGTGCTATAAGATATCCTGTACCAATATTAGTCATTTCATTTACCATTCCACTCACAAACAGAACAAGTCAAAATCGGTTGTCTATATATCTCCATAGGAGCTCTAATCGCTGTAATCTTATCTTCATGGTCCTTAGGCGAAATTTGCATTGGTTTCAGCAGAGTCGTCCTCAGTCTCGCCTCAAATGTCGTTTCACAAAATTTTCTTAACAGTGCTTCTTGAAAGGAACATCGCGTTTCCTCCAGTCACTCCCATTTGAGTTCGCAAAGTATCTCTGATGAGCTCCAATCAATTAGAGGTTGTACACCTGGCCTTCAGTGTCTAGGCTCTACGACAAAGTGCCTGGAGACCATACTGCTGCCGCTGAATGACGTTCAGACATCTAGATAGCATAGTGTCTAGGCAGTATTATGGATAAAGGCGTGGTATGTACTATTCAAAGCCTCTCTGCCTGTGCATGTGGATGGGTGCCTTAACTTATTGAAATAAGAACATTTGGAAGCATGAGATGTCTGATGGAGATAAGGTTAAGGCCGTACCTGCCAGCTGAGGCAGTGGGTGTGACACATGAGGATGCACAGGTCACACTGGGTCACACAGGAAGAGGTACTTACTAAGACAGTGCAGTTGTGTCTGCTGCCAGGCTGCTGTGAGGTGGCAAGGTGTGGAAGCATGCTACAGCAGCTGGATGGCATCTGTACCTGGTGGCAGGTGTCTAGTGGTAGAGATGCATGTGCACTATGCTGAAGTATGTGATTTGTGCAAACGCTTCCTTACAGCAACTAATTTCTTAATGTAAATACGAAATTTCTGCTTCATATTTTACAATGGTCATAGTTATAATGTTTAAATAATGCGCTGAGCGTGTTAGTAATTTGTTAGTAATTGTTGTATCTAGCGAAATATCATGCATTTGTGGAATTTCATGAACTTTTATAGTATTTGTTAGCACAGCACTAGCAGTGTCTTGTGTGGGACGATGAGCATGTTACTAACAGTGGACGCCATTTTGGGCCATGAAGTATACTAACTGGGTAATAGACATCCGTGGTAAGGATAATAAATTGCAGTGATCAGGAAAATGGTTGCCGTAATCCATCTATTTTATAAAAATGGATGCATGCATATATAAATACACATTTTTATATGTATGTAAATACACTCCTGGAAATGGAAAAAAGAACACATTGACACCGGTGTGTCAGACCCACCATACTTGCTCCGGACACTGCGAGAGGGCTGTACAAGCATTGATCACACGCACGGCACAGCGGACACACCAGGAACCGCGGTGTTGGCCGTCGAATGGCGCTAGCTGCGCAGCATTTGTGCACCGGCGCCGTCAGTGTCAGCCAGTTTGCCGTGGCATACGGAGTTCCATCGCAGTCTTTAACACTGGTAGCATGCCGCGACAGCGTGGACGTGAACCGTATGTGCAGTTGACGGACTTTGAGCGAGGGCGTATAGTGGTCATGCGGGAGGCCGGGTGGACGTACCGCCGAATTGCTCAACACGTGGGGCGTGAGGTCTCCACAGTACATCGATGTTGTCGCCAGTGGTCGGCGGAAGGTGCACGTGCCCGTCGACCTGGGACCGGACCGCAGCGACGCACAGATGCACGCCAAGACCGTAGGATCCTATGCAGTGCCGTAGGGGACCGCACCGCCACTTCCCAGCAAATTAGGGACACTGTTGCTCCTGGGGTATCGGCGAGGACCATTCGCACCCGCCTCCATGAAGCTGGGCTACGGTCCCGCACACCGTTAGGCCGTCTTCCGCTCACGCCCCAACATCGTGCAGCCCGCCTCCAGTGGTGTCGGGACAGTCGTGAATGGAGGGACGAATGGAGACATGTCGTCTTCAGCGATGAGAGTCGCTTCTGCCTTGGTGCCAATGATGGTCGTATGCGTGTTTGGCGCCGTGCAGGTGAGCGCCACAATCAGGACTGCATACGACCGAGGCACACAGGGCCAACACCCGGCATCATGGTGTGGGGAGCGATCTCCTACACTGGCCGTACACCTCTGGTGATCGTCGAGGGGACACTGAATAGTGCACGGTACATCCAAACCGTCATCGAACCCATCGTTCTACCATTCCTAGACTGGCAAGGGAACTTGCTGTTCCAACAGGACAATGCACTTCCACATGTATCCCGTGTCACCCAACGTGCTCTAGAAGGTGTAAGTCAACTACCCTGGTCAGCAAGATCTCCGGATCTGTCCCCCATTGAGCATGTTTGGGACTGGATGAAGCGTCGTCTCACGCGGTCTGCACGTCCAGCACGAACGCTGGTCCAACTGAGGCGCCAGGTGGAAATGGCATGGCAAGCCGTTCCACAGGACTACATCCAGCATCTCTACGATCGTCTCCATGGGAGAAAAGCAGCCTGCAATGCTGCGAAAGGTGGATATACACTGTACTAGTGCCGACATTGTGCATGCTCTGTTGCCTATGTCTATGTGCCTGTGGTTCTGTCAGTGTGATCATGTGATGTATCTGACCCCAGGAATGTGTCAATAAAGTTTCCCCTTCCTGGGACAATGAATTCACGGTGTTCTTATTTCAATTTCCAGGAGTGTATATGTATGTATATTCCATATCTGCTACTAAGCCACTGGACTGTTTTCAGCGAAAGTTGGTACACATGTCAGTTACTGGAAATTGTCGCTGTGAGGGTAAGAACAAACTGCCTATCAGAGGAGTGGGGGTTCAAGTGGAAAAGCGAATACCCTCACTTTAAGCATCCAGTATTTGAGAATGGGAGCTCTTACAAACTTGCAATAAACTTTAAAAACAATTACAAACCTGTACAAAACCGTTGCTCACAGACCGACTCCACAAAATGAAGAAAGGGAGAAAAAGTTTCTCACTTATTACAATTTTCGCTGTTCATGCTGTAAAATTTCCACATGACACAAAGACGTTTTTAATTTACTACTAATTGTACTCCAGACACAATTTGCAGACAGTATTCACATACTTGTCATTATAAGATACAGAGATCAGGAAATCCTGAGTTACGTGAAATACTTCCCCTGTTCCACTTATTCCTGCTACAAGGCCGGAAAGCAAAAGTTTTAGTTTATTTAGGCTGATGATAAGATGAAATTCACGCCTAGGGCAGTCCTGCTTAAAGTGGTCTGAATTATTACAAACGAGGCCTCCTGGTAGATGCCCCTTGTATTTAATGTAAGTTTGATAACGCCCCATACTCATCATGTACAGAATCGTTTTTTTAACTTCTTTTTTGATAGATCTTACTCCAGTTTTTGGTTCCATGGATTTTAGATTAATAGATCCCTGCTTGAAATCTCTGAAAATCTATAACCACATGCTGAGTCCTGGTAACAGGAGGAGTTGGATTGGATGTACATTTACATCCACATGACTGCTCTGCGATTCACACTTAAGTGCTTGCTTGAGGATACACAAAATCACTTTCAGATTATTTCTCGACTATTACCCACTCTAACAACACGTGGGAGAAATGAATACTTAAAGCGAGTGCGACTCCATAACTTGTCAGCTACTGCCCACAACACCCCCTGTGATGGCTCGGATCCGTGTCTCTGCTTCAGCTCTGTAGCTCCAACCACTAACCACTGTGTTGTGACACCACAGGAAGGCACTGCATGTGTAGCCTCGGCCAACTCTCCGCCAAACATGCCCTCTGGCACCGTTAGAGCGCATGTCCACACAGCTGGGCGAATCTGAACACAAGCGTGTCACGAAATTTCAAAATGGTATCATTTCTCCTCCCTCCCATACAAGTGGTCGCCACTTCCACTACACGAGAGGGAATGACAACCACTGAGTAAAGAGAAGATCTGGTCCAGCACTCCTAGTTTTGTACATGATAGTGGCCAGTCAAATACCCTGTGCCACGCCCATAATTAGAGCCAATTAATGTTCTCATTGTTCTCGATGGAATTACCTTCCTACATATCTGTTCATGGAAGCTTGCTACCATTTTCTTCCCAATGACAGCACTTGATACTCTTTTTACTAAACTCTCCATGGCACATGGGTATAACATTTGCAATATTTTCACATCACACAGCCTGAACATCTGTTTTTGTTCGCTTAAGGGTACCATGTAATACAGATCCTTTACCAATTCCGATTTTCAGTCATTCAAGAAACGATTATTCATCGAACATGCATCGAGTGAAGTAATCCAGCAAACTATTTATGCTGCCTCCTGTTTTCCAACTCTGATGCGTCTTGCTCTGTTACCTGAGCAATATAGACTTTCTGAATCATATTAAGATTCATTCTAATTCCCTGCAAGGATGTTGCTGAATGTGTATTATTTAAAATAATATCTACTCACACTGCCCTACCTTGCAATTCATCTAAGATCTCCTTCTTTGCTCTCTGTTTCGTTAAGGTATGAAATACTAACCCTATTTAAATATGCGTGTGTGGCTCTATCTTGTAATCCGTGTAACTGCACTCTAGAGCGCCCTCTCCTCTCGAAAAACGTCAACACTAACTGAATACTATTTATTTCTTTACTCACATCTAGCTGCTCATCTAAAGTCAACTGCAATGGCTCTCCGACCCCCTGGTAAAACTGGTGCGTTAACTGCGCCACAGTGCTTCCAAGAACCTTCCCACAAACGGCCACTTTGTAGGCCAAATCATCTATGCACAACCAAGAGACGCCCAGCACTTCCTTATGGCTATACATGAAACACGGCATAGTAGAACTAGACCCAGATCCCAGAAAATATTATACTAAAGCTGCCTCAGACACCATGTCAGCACTACGCTCACCCATGCTCCGCTATCAACGCTGTGGCGGAGAGTTTGGGTGGGAGTGGAGTCTGACTTGGGGTTATGGAAGCGTGCGCTTTTAATCAATTTTGGTTTCATGAAACAGCCATTTACAATACCAGAGCACATTCAAATACAGTATTGCTTCTGTCTGCAAACGGCTTTACAAATCGACAACTAAACAAATTAACAACAAGCATAGTGCTCACTACGATGATCTACAGCCCACTACTACCAACACCTGTACCTCAACCCAGACAGACAGCAGATGTGAAAACACAAGCTACATGGATACGTAACCTCTACAGAATCTACAAGAAAAAATTGCATAAACAAGGGAAAGGTAGAGTGACATATCGCTGTTATATAGTATTTTCACGATGGTCTTATTGTATCTTCAAATCAATCAATAGTGATAAGCTTTGGTAGTACCATGGCCACGCCATGAGAATAAATGTAAATACAGTTTCGGCACAATGAAATTCCTCGTGACCTTCCTGTGTTTGTTCGCAACAGAAAACTAAATGTGGCCAACTTCACCGATCATGCAACACTTTATTTTGGTAAATCAAAACTCCGATGACTACCAACACTTAGAAACTTCAATTATGGCACACATAAAAACTCATGTCATTTTATTCTCTGCACTTTGTTACTGTTATCCAAACTCCCCACTGTCCATCCTCTCTGTCTATGAGATGTCATCTTCTTGTGGACTTTGGAAGGAAGACACCATTTATTATACTTGACACTGTCTGTATTATAACCAGCTACACCCCACACTGATCATTGCAGTACACTGGTATTGCTGGCATGGTGCTCTTACTTCAACGGCACGCTGCTTCCCCAGGAACTGTCGGTGGTTATCAACGATCTTACCACACTGTTTAGCAAACCGTATTCTGCAGCTGCTCCTCGGGGCAGCAATGCCACAACAAAGCAAGTGTGGAACTACTCCGTACAAGCCCCTAGCGACAACCCACGACTTGTCAGCTACTGCTCACAATGGCCTCTGGTGCTGATTCAAGTCGATGTTGCCACTCCAACTCCGTAGTTCCAACTGCCAGCCACTGTATCATATCACCACAGGAAGGCTCTGCATGGTGCTGCTTCTCCTAAATCACCACCACATTTGCTGGTGAAACTAAATGCTGTAACAGCACCAGAGGGCAGGAAGAACGACAAATGTGTCATGAAATATGTGTTTCACTCCTCACCTACCAGCAAGATAAGGTGTGGAGTCTCAGAAACAGAACTGATGCATAGTATGCTGAATGTGAATGTCTCAGTGCTGTTTGTTCTTTCCATTGGTGGCCACACAGTGGTGATAAAAAACTCTTAAGCCATCTGGACTTCAATGGCTACCTATAGTTCTAGATCATCCTTAGAAGCATGAATTTCGGACCTCAGTTGTGGTGGAATATTTATTATAGGTGCCACAATCAACGTGAATCATAAATTGCGAAGATTGTGAAAAGTCTGTAATAATATAAGAGTCGTGGAAATGAGAGAAAAACGCTCATATTTTGTAACTTAAGGGGCGTCGGAACATTAATTTTTTTCACATTTTCGGACTTCTATCTCATTATAAAATTTGCAATTTTTCAAATTTATAGACTCACCTGGGAAGTATTTTATTTTATTTTTAAATATGAACTACATTGGTTGAAAACGTTAAAATTTTTACGTAGATTACTTCAAGATCTAATAAAATCGGTTATTTTTTATACAGAAGGCTGTGGACTGCTGTGTTATAAAGGTCATGTCCAGAAGAGGATGGGCACCAGGTTGAGGAAGTTGAAACAAAGTTTGAGAGACAAAAAACTTTCTGATGGTAAAACCATAAAACGCAGGCTGACAGACAAAATGATTGATGAACTACAGCAGCATTATGGGATGGCCATTAGGAGTAATACTGAGAATTTGTTGAAAATAAAGTAGGCAGTATGGGCTACCTTCTTCCACAGACTGTCAACTGATGAAAAACCAGCACACCACCCCTACTGGACACGATTCATGCTGTAATCACTGCAATGCCCAGTACTCAAACAGTTCTTATAGCCATAAACATTCCATCCTAGCATCAGTCAAGGATATCATAAAACCTATTTACAGAGAGCTGGCAAATCCTGAATTACTGAAGAAGTGTCTGCGTGGTCAGACTCAAAATCCCAATGAGTCATTCAATAATCTTATATGGACTCACTTAACAAAAAATGTTTTTGTTGGAATGAAGTCACTAAAGTAGAGGGGGGGGGGTCAGTGATGCTGTTATTGTTTTTAATGATAGCAACATTGGTAGGGTGAAAGTGCTACAGCGTATGGGAGTTAATGATGGAGCAAACTGCATCAGAAAAATTGAACGGATGGACAAGGTTCACATTGATAAAGCAGAGTATGCAGCACGGTTGGCCACTAAAGAGTCCAGAAAGAAGAAAGGATGGAAAAATCTTTAAAAAAGATCAAGAGGATGATATACAGTATGGTGCAGGGTGCTTTTGAGTGACTAAAAATAAAAAATTAAATGTATATTAAGTGAGTAACAGTCTTTTGAAACTGTAGAAACCGTTCCTAAAAATTTACATTTTCTGTTGCGTTTTTCTATAAATCTCAAGAACCATTTCGAGTAGAGTATTCAAATTTTCAGGGAGTAATAACATACATATTCTGAGTACAATGAACTAAAAGAAGAACTTAATGTTATGTATAATTAAAATTATTTAGGATAACGTACAAAAAAGTACACACAATTTTAAAAGTATAATTAAAAATTTGTATTTCCTAAAGCAGTGGTTGAAATGCAATTAGTGTAGTTCAGTAGACTCAGAACATAGAGTTTAATGTCCTGTAAGAGTTTCATGTCAATGGCTACAATAGTTCCTGAAATACAAGGAAGCCAGTTCACTAAATTTAACATTGTCGGGATATGGCGTTTCATCTCCCCTTAAAGAACTGATATGTTTTCAGGATAAAGTCGTCGAAGAGATGGAGTTTGAGAAATCCCACATTGAGAAGACTTCATTTGAGGACATATTGGAGCAAATCGGCAGCTACGGGAAGTTCCAAATACGCTTGAGCATTGTCTTCTGTTGCCTGACACAATTATTTTCCTCAATGTCTTCCTACGGCACGCTCATTGCCCTTACAGTACCTGAACACTGGTGCCACGTTCCAGGAAGAGAAGGTACCAATTCAACAATAGTAATGTGGAAGAAAGTGACAATACCAAGGCAAGTAGCATGACATGAATTTAATCTGAGATTTCTTACTTTAGTACCTCCATAACGATTTTTCGAAGATAAATTAGAATTGTGGCTGTATTAACGTTCTATGAAAAGACTGAAACTTTTTAAAATAATTTTGCTTTTGCTCCCCTATATATGAGCACTAGACTTTCTTTCCTTCATCGAAGAGAATAGTACAGATACATGGTTCTAACAAAATAAGAATGTCCAATGTAATGGAGGACGTGTCTATAAGGCTTTACCAAAAAGTAAAACAGCAGGTCCTAAAAATTATGACAGTGTCCCCTAATGAGATTGCTTTCACTGTTTGAACACAGATAAACGGACTTATGCTTCAGCATTCTGTTACTTGGTTTACAAAATTAGCAAATATTCACATTGAATGAGTATTTATGATCAATTGCTTAGAGAACGACCATGAAGTATAAGCATATCAAACAATGATTTTTGTTTTCATTTTTATTTCAAACTAAGCCTCCTCTTTTTACGTGGTTTAAGGAAAGTGGCTTAACTGCAATCGTTGAACAGAGCTTCACCGACAGTACGCACCAAGTAATCATTTAGAGAGGAGCTCCATGAGAAACTGAATTCAACTGGATGTCCACCTCTCGATTATACCACTTGCCACAAGACGTAGTCTTATTGACTAAAATTTATGTGTAGTTACGCCACTCCAAACGTTTGTTATACTACTCCTGGCTCCGGCGATTTCCATGCTGAGTCCATGCTGAGCTAGAGGGAAGTCATCATCTTAGTTCTCCAGACGTTAAATTCCTGTTGGTGCCATGTTCTGTTCTTGTAATTGAGCAAATAATGTTATTACCCTGTATTATTTCATTTAACAGTGTTTATCGAGCAAAAACTGTCGATACTTTAACATCCTAGTAAATACCTACGGGTTCTGATTTTCCTCTAAATTTACAATTTCAGTCAAATTGTTTCCATACAATAGCTACCGTTGTCCTATGCTTTCGCGTAGTGAGGTAACAACTGGGATTCCTGCAATATAAATTCAGTACAATACTTTGCAGCATCTATTTAGGTTTAAAATAAATTATTGCAGTAATTTTTGTATTTTAGGGAAGAAGAAGTGTACAGCAGTTGCGAGATGAAGGTACCAAACCGAACGAACGAAACAGCACCATGTATGTACGGATGGGAATATGACGACACTTGGTTTTCTGCAACTGCTGCTTCCCAGGAGAACTGGGTATGCGAAAGAGAAATGTATCCTAACACCATATATTCTGCCAGTCATTTTATTTCCATCGGTTTTGCTGTTCTGCTTTTCTACGTTGGTGACAGGTAATACTCAAATGTAATAGTGGGTACTTTTCTGTTAAGGACACTATAGAAATTTATCTCAGCCATTAAAAAAGACATGGGTTCGATGAGAAAGAATGAACTGCACGGAAAGTATAATTTTCAAAAAAAAGTCTATTTGAGACAATATATCAAATACAAACTTAGTTTGTTGAAATTAGTTTTCTCCTCCTCTATTATTTCTATGCAAGTAATAGCACAATATTTTCATAACAGCTCTCAAACTCTAAGAGTTGTGTTCATTTGCACTATATGTAAAATGTTTGCCCACTTAGAGCATACAGAACACTATTCTGCCGTCATATTAAGCGATGCTACTCTAACACACCCTGAATTCCTAAAATCGAGACTACGGGTCTATACTCTGGTGGTGGATTTACCTGAACCGAATTTCCTGTTCATTGTGAAACCACAGGAGCAGGGTACATTGCTATCAGATAAGTCAATGAATTCCGTGCAGTATTAAGAATACTTCCTTTTGTATATGATGTTTGATGAGTTTCGTGCAAAGTGTGACTGATTAGTTTTTAAAAACTTCATCGACTTAGGTATATTAATCATCTCTTCAATGCAAAGAAAATATCATTTTCACATTAATACTTTTGTTACTGGAATTGCAGATGTTCTTTGTAGTAACAAATGTAACTGACCCATAGTTATAAGTCTATTCTGCTGACCAATAGTTTGTACTGAAGTTCTCACTGATTACTACCTGGGTTATGGGGTAGAGAATTGTAGGTCTCCTCTTGATAGAGCATGCTATCGGCAGTGACAAAACCGAATGACATCAAGCGACAATGTCGGATTTCATTCTGCCAGTCCTCCCCCACACCTGTGATGTCACATTCCAAGGCGGTGGAGGTAACCAAGTAGTACTGTTTAAAGTTGCAGGAAATTCAAAAAATGATGCGATATTCATTACATTACAACTGTTGTAAGTTCAAAACAGGATTTCCTCCACCCCTCTGACATCATAGCTCATTTGTGCTAAGAGTCGAAATGTCCTAAGTATTAACTGGTGGGAAATTCAAAAATTCCAAGATGAGCAATTGTCCCCTCGGTGGTAAATTTAAAGAAATCCAAGATTGTGGAATTGAACCTGAATTAAAAAAGTATAGAAGCCAAGATGGAGGATATAGACCCAGGCTACAGGACTACCATCCCACTTGTAATAAGTTCAGAATCCTGCCCTGGTGCATAATTCCAGTTTAAAAAGGTGAGATAGCCCCTCCTTGAGGGAGCCTCCTCCATACAGACATTTCCCCTGCCCCAACACACCACTTCCATCGATTTCACAGACAACAGGTACCAAGACACAAGTTGAGTCCTCTTGTAAAAAGTCGAAAAAGGAGAGAAATTCAAAAAGCACCCTGAGCTTCCCCAAACTCAGGTGCCATTAGATGCCATAAGTTTAAATACACATTACTGGCACGCTCAATATGTTGTTGCAAACTGTGTTGATAATGTCACGGGAGAACTGGGTCACTTGTCCTAAGTTTGGATGACCCTTAAGTTATGTTGCAAACTCTACAAGAACACTGAGATAGCAACCGTGGGATCATGCCATTGCCATAGAATACTACTACATCGGTGCACAATGAGGCCAGTTCGATGAGGTTTACTTTCACCTGTAAGGCGCTGTTAGTACCTGCAAATTAATAGGGTTTTCCCCACCCCTCCAACGTCATAGCTCTTTATGCAGCCTGCTTGGTTGTTACGTCACTTATGATAAGTTTAGAATCCCAGAGCTTACTTGCCCTGAGCTACAAATTGTGAGAAATTCAAAAAACCCAAGATAGTGCTTCCGATTTCCACCACTAGTATGTTGTTTGTGGTGGCGCAGCAATCGTTTCCAACATTTCTCTGATGTCACAACTAATACGCCATAAGTTGAAATGGTGGAGCTATTTGAAAATGCAGAGAGCATGGCACATCATGGTACAAGGCTACAGTCAAGTCACTGCTCCAGATAATGAGGCTGAACATGCATGTGCATGATGAGGTGTTCTACAAAGTGGTGCTCGTAGTCAAACAGTATTGGATGACATATGTTGTCTGGAATTTCAGCAAAATGGAGATGTCCTCCGACTGAAATAAGGATATCCTGAAGAAAGAGACTGAAACGTGTGACTGTGAACCAGTAGGTTTTTCTTCGCCTTTCCTGAGTGAAACACATTCCTATGAAATCGTTTCACACTGAACATGACTGAAAATTACAACAGAAGAACGTTGCAGTTGAGTTACTGCTGATGACATTGCTACGTCTAGAATTTATCACAAGAAGTAGAACACAGTCTGTAGTGCGTACAGTTTTCAGATAAGAGCTGTGCACTACAAAGTAAATGTCACGTACTTTTCGAATCCCTTTCGGATCTCTCTAGTCTCAAGAGATGAGATGTCTTTTTATACTGAACACTGGGAGCCATGAAGCTCAGTGTTTCCACAAGGATGAAGAACGTATGTACGTTACGGATAGACCTCATGAGGATAGATCTGCGGGATTGTCTTTGTTAAGAAAGCGGAACTACTTAGACTGAGATGTCCGTCTCGTGACTTTGGTCACTGGATTGTAACAAAAGCTGTCCAGCTGTTTGGATCACTTCTTATCGAACCTAAAGCAATCGAAACTGATAGAAAATGTGCCATATGCGACAGAGAAATGGTGTAGTTCACATCAGCCGATCGTTTCATTGTTTAGTAGACTGTAACGTCCATTATTTAGTAGAACTTGGTATTCCGGTTTTGCGTCGAAGTAATTGAATTCTGTTTCGAAATCAGCGAATTTTGTTTTAACATCGCTTCGCATAAAATATTCTTTTAGGATTTTCGATGGGATAGCGAGGACTTCAACTAATGAAAACGATGTGTATAGTGTACATAATAGCGAATATTACACAGCATTTACGACATTTTATTAATTTTTCTCTATAACTGCAGTGGTATTGTGTGTCTATGCATAGAGAACCCTCGAAACTGACTTTTATCAATCTGTACATATGCGTTCTTCAATGAAAGTACTAAATCAGTGACAGTCAATATGTCTGCACAAGAGCAAAGCTCTGGCTCATGTGCATTAGCTCTTTTTCCTGGTCGCACATTTTCCCCAATTCCATGCCATAATATCTGAGCATAAGGAGGAGGAAGAGGGGAGCCTACGAACACGTCGTCTTTAAATTGCAATTCAGTCACACAGCATACGGTTTAGTTTCATGATTCATATTTCTCAACATCACAGACAAAACAAATTATCAGTATTATTTAAGTATGTTTTGCGTTCTGAGGACATAGTATAATTTTTATTTGGTACAAACTGTCGGTATACGGACAGATGCAGACATTTAGACATTTTCACATGTTTTATATATATATATATATATATATATATATATATATATATATATATATATATATATATATATATATAACGACATCAGATGTGATTATCCGAATGGGACGGAAATCGATAGGTGCGTCGAACACGTGCTGACAAACAAATGCTTATAATTTCAGAAAAATTGCATCATTTATTCAAGAGAAAGAGCTTCACAAATTGAGCAAATCAGTAGGGCGTTGGTGCACCTTTCGTTCCTACGCAAGCAGCTATTCGGCATGACACTGATTGATAGAGTGGCTGGATGTCCGCCTCAGGGATACAGTGTCAAATTCTGTACAACTGACGCGTTAGATCCTGAAAGTCCTGAGCTGATTCAAGGGACGTGCCCATAATGCTCCTAACGTTGTCAACTGGGGAGAAAACCGGCGACCTTTCTGGCCATGGAAGGGTGTGGTAAGAACAAAGACAAGCAGTAGAAACTCTCGCCCTGTGTAGGCGGGCACTACCTGCTGGATATTTAAACTCCTGACGGATTTTAATGAAGGGCAACAAAACGGAAGTATAATATCATTGGTGTACCGCTGTGCTGTAAAGGTGCCACGGATAACAACCAAAGAAGAACTGCTATGAAAAGAAATGGCAGCGCAGATCATCACTCCTGGTTGTTAGGCAGGATGGCGAGCGTCTTCGCTAGTCATTGGGGCTCAGTTCGAAGCGGGGCTCATCACGGAACATCATTCTACTCTGGTCTCTACTCCAGTCAATGAGATTCCAAAAAATGGCTCTGAGCACTATGGGACTTAAATAAACTTCTGAGGTCATCAGTCCCCTAGAACTTAGAACTACTTAAACCTAACTAACTCAAGGACATCACACACATTCATACCGGAGGCAGGTTTCGAATCTGCGACAGTAGTGGTCGCACGCTTCCAGACTGTAGCGCCTAGAACCGCTCGGCCACAAAAGGCCGGCAATGAGATTCCAGACCGAAGGCGTGTCTTGAGAGGCACTGGACGGTGGTGAGATACCAAACTGACTACCGCCCACCATTGGTCTGCTAGATGGGAATTACATTACACATCGATCAATTCCAGCTGCACTTGCCCAACTTACTTTCAACTGAAACGGCAAACCGTGTCGAATCACCTCAGAACACTTGTAAGATAGGTATTGTCCTCAATACCTGTAGAAAACTATCGTTGTAATTCTTAAATCATGAAACCTCACGTTTTCTTCGACGGCAGACGGTGTATTTTTTTTGTCAGAATTTATTTCTTCTTCAATGTTATTTTGTTTTTAAATGCATGCCCATCAAATCAGAAACAAATTGTTCCCCAGCTTTCAGTTGTTTAGTGTGGGGAGTGTGCTGTCAAGTCCACTTAAAATGCGAGGTCTGCAATCAATTCCGAGTGTTCAGATGATCGCTCCTGCTCTTCTTTTCCCTTCATAAATTCAAAATAGTGGGTTTTAAATAGGAAAATTGTCCCAGGTAGACTCCTCTACTTAACCAACGTACTTTCCGGTATTATATAAAGTCCCTATATCATTCCCTCAGTTCAATTGAAAACTGTTGCAAGACTTCAGAAAATGTGCTATTCGGATCACGAATATCATAACGTACTCCATGCCTGCAAATTAGCACAAAATGCTTCTCGATGTACTGAACAATGAATGCCGCCCTTTGATCGTTCTAACTGTTTGCTCTTTCGTCGTCAACTAAATATTTAAATTACACTGAAGATCCAAAGAAACTGGTATACCTGCCTAATATCGTGTAGGGCCCTCACGAGCATGCAGAAGTGCCGCAGCAGGATGTGGCATGGACTCTACTAATGTCTGAAGTAGTGCTGGACGGAACTGACACTATGAATCCTGCAGGGCTGTCCGTAAATCGGTCAGAGTACGAGGGGTTGAGACTTCTTCTGAACAGCACGTTGCAAGGCATCCCATATATGCTGAATAATGTTAATGTCTGGAGAATTCGGTGGCGAGACGAAGTGTTTAAACTTAGAAGAGTGCTCCTGGAGCCACTCTGCAACAACTCTGGACATGTCGGGTGTCGCATTGTCCTGCTCGAATTGCCCAAGTCTGTCGGAATGCACAATGGACATCAATGGATGCAGGTAACCAGACAGGATATTTACGTACTTGTCACCTGTCAGAGTCGTATCTAGACGTATCAGGGATCCCATATCCCTCCAACTGCACACGCCTAACACCATTACAGACCCTCCACCAGCTTGAACAGCCCCCTGCTGACATTCAGGGCCCATTGATTCATGAGGTTGTCTCCATACCCGTACACATCCATCCGCTCGATACAATTTGAAACGAGACTCGTCCGACCAAGCAATATGTTTCCAGTCATCAACAGTCGAATGCCAATGTTGACGGGCCCAGGCGAGGCGTAAAACTTTGTCGTGCAGTTACCAAGGGTAGACGACTGGATCTTCGACTCCGAAAGCCCATATTGATGATGTTTCGTTGAATGGTTCACACGCTGACACTTGTTGATGGCCCAGCATTGAAATGTACAGCAGCCAGAGGAAGGGTTACACTTCTGTCACTTCAGTCGTCGTTGGTCCCAATTTGGAGCGTCTTTTTCCGGCCCCAGCGATGTCAGAGATTTATTGTTTTACCGAATTTCTTACATTCACGGTACACTCGCGAAATGGTCGTACGGCGAATACCTCACTTCATCGCTACTTCGGAGATGCTGTGTCCTATCGCTCGTTGGCCATCTGTAACACTACATTCAGACTCACTTAAATCGTTATAACCTGTCATTCTAGCAACAGTAACCGATATAACACCTGCTCCAGACACTTGTTGTCTTATGTAGGCATTGACGACAGCAGCACCGTATTCTGCTTGTTTACATATCTCTGTGTATGAATACGCACGCATGTTCCAATTTCTTTGGCACTTCGGTATATTTCAGCATACTGTTGTAATATCGCATAAGATCTACTGTTAGGGTAGCCAGTAGTATTTTAGCAGACGAAGTGGTAACCACGCATTTGTTACAATGTAGTAATTTTACATTGTTTGTTGCACAGTGGCAATGGTTGTTAAGT
Source organism: Schistocerca gregaria (assembly GCF_023897955.1). NCBI lineage: Eukaryota > Metazoa > Arthropoda > Insecta > Orthoptera > Acrididae > Schistocerca > Schistocerca gregaria. Next base: position 430,718,528 of record NC_064922.1, read on the forward strand.
ATTTAGATGGATTTTGTTACTGTATAAATGACCTGAATCTCTTGCTTTTGATCGACTAGATACATAGCACGAATGGTAGGTCCATCTCATGATGCTGGTTGTGGCGTACTAATAGCAGTGCACTGCGCAAATGAGGGAGGGGAGACTAAAATTTTTGGATAATAAATTGTGGTAATTAATATTAAACATAATTTGTTTCATAAATTTGATAATTAAGATTAAGCTAAAAGCATTTAGAGGCGTGTCTAAACAAGATCATAGGTTCACCACATGCTTTCAATCTTGGATCGCAAACTATCGTAATTAAAACGACACTTATGAGACAATAATTAGATCCTATATAATCAAGGGCAAGAGCCCAAGGCAGTAGTTTGTTTATATAAGCAGAGCTGGTCCAAGTGGCCGTTTTGATACAGAAGAAGAAAGTAACGTTTGTCCCAAAAGCTACCCCCTGCCCTCTCACTGACGCAGGTTTATGTGTAACTAAGTAATTTCCATCAGATGTCTGTACATTGACTTTTACTAGTTACTTAAAGACAGTAGTGACAATCTGCTAGAGATGGAAACAGAATAATTTTGGAACTGTAGAGCTTCTATTTCAACAGAAAAATTAGTCTTATTTCGAACAGTTTCTCTTATGTTTCCCTAATGCTATCCATTGAGCTTTTCTGTTTCACTTGTCACTGTGCCGGCGCACAATACATTCGAAATAAAAACGTTAAACTGTTTATATGTTTCAGATTTGGCCGGAGGATACAGTTTCTTGTGAGCATAGGCTTGATGGCAGTATCCCGATCACTGCTAACTGTTTCGGCGTCAGTCTTCCCCCTGTACGTCGCTCTCTCAGCGGTGGCAGAGAGTCCAGGCTTGCCTAGCTCAGAATCAGCTATAGCCATCGGTAAGCTTCTCTGACTTCGAAACAATGAAATTAAAACGTTGTTGCATACTACTATTCACTCGAAAGCAGGAATTAGATCAAAAGAATTAAAACTGAAAAGTGTGGGACATACATCTTCAAAAGATTTGTAGTTTCGTTTTTTTTTTTTTTTACTGAAACATTTAAGAATACGTTAATTTCGTCTCATTAGTTTCATAGAAGTGGACTGCTGATTCAAGAGTTTCTGTAGAATTACAAATTTTTTCCCTTCTGAAACATGTATGCAACCATTTCTACTTTATCTTACACTGTGTGGTGATACTAAAATCTTTATTTTGTATTTCGCTGTGTTGCAATATAATCATTTTGAAACGTATTTTTGATGTGAACATAATTTCTAAATCTGGTAATAAGTTAAAATCTTAAAATGCGTGGAAGTGACCTTCTAACAAATATGATATATGCTTTAAGAGGACATTGTACGTGAGCTACTAAGGAAGTGTTTACATGGAAGACCCAAAACGTGTTTGAGTACTTCAATCATGTTCTGTGGTGCCGTGTGCCTAAAAATATATTTGTTGGCCTTATGAGACTGGTTTGATGCATCTCTCCATGCTACTCTATCCTGTGCAAGCTTCATCAGCTCCCACTACCTGCTGCAACCTACATGCTTCTGAATCTGCTTAGTGTCTTCATCTCTGCCAAATATAAGATTTTGACCCTCCACGCTGCCCTCCAAAACTAAATTTGGTGATCCCTTGATGTCTATTCTCTTCTTGTCCAAACTATTTATCGTTCAAGTTTCACTTCCACACATGGCTACACTTCATACAAATACTTCCAGAAACGACTCCCTGACACTAAAATCTATACTCGATGTTAACAAATTTCTCTTCTTCAGAAACTCTTTCTTTGCCATTGCCAGTTTGCATTTTATGTCCTCTCTACTTCGACCATCATAATTTATTTTGCTCCCCAAATAGCAAAACTCCTTTACTACTTTAAGTGTCTCATTTCCTAATCTAATTCCCTCAGGATCACCCGACTTAATTCGATTACATTCCATTATCCTCGTTTTGCTTTTGTTGATGTTCATCTTATATCCTCCTTTCAAGACACTGTCCATTTCGTTCAACTGCTCTTCGAGGTCCTTTGCTGCCTCTGACAGAATTACAATGTCATCGGCGAACCTCAAAGTTGTAATTTTTGTTTTGTTTCCTTCACTGCTTGCTCAATAAACAGATTGAATAACATCAGGGAGAGGCTACAAGTCTGTCTCGCTCCCTTCCCAACCATTGATTCCCTTTCCAGTCCCTCGATTCTTATAACTGCCATCTGGTTTCTGTACAAATTGTAAATAGCCTTTCGCTCCCTGTATTTTACCCCTGCCACCTTCAGAATTTGAAAGAGAGTATTCCAGTCAATATTGTCAAAAACTTTCTCTAAGTTTACAAATGCTAGAGACGTAGGTTTGCCTTTCCTCAATCTTTCTTCTAAGATAAGACGTAGGGTTAGTTTTGCCTCACATGTACCAATATTTCTGCGGAATCCAAACTGATCTTCCCCGAGGTCGGCTTCTATGAGTTTTTCCATTCGTCTGTAGTGAATTCGAGTTAGTATTTTTTAGCAGTGGTTTATTAAACTGGTAGTTCGGTAATTTTCACACCTATCAACACCTGCTTTCTTTGGGATTGGAATTATTATATTCTTCTTGAAGTCTCAGAATATTTCGCCTGTCTCATACATCTCGCTCACCAGTTGGTAGAGTTTTGTCAATAGCGGGTTGGGTTGGGTTGTTTGGGGAAGGAGACCAGATAGCGAGGTCATCGGTCTCATTGGATTAGGGGAGGACAGGGAAGGAAGTCGGCCGTGCTCTTTCAAAGGAACTATCCCGGCATTTTCCTGGAACGATTTACAGAAATTACGAAAAACGTAAATCAGGATGGCCGGAAGCGGGATTGAACCGTTATCCTCCCGAATGCGAGTCCAGTGTCTACTCACTGCGCCACTTCGCTCGGTGTCAATACCGGCTCTTCCAAGGCTGTCAGTAGTTCTAGTGGTATGTTGTCTCCTCCCAGGGCCTTGTTTCGACTCTGGTCTTTCAGTGCTCTGTCAAATTCTTCACACAGTAACATACCTCCCATTTCATCTTCATCTACAGCTTCTTCCATTTCCATAATATTGTCCTTGTATAGATTCCCTATATACTCCTTCCACCTTTCTGCTTTCCCTTCTTTGGTTAGTATTGGGTTTCCATCTGAGCTTTTGATATTCATACAAGTGATTCTCTTTTCTCCAAAGGTCTCTTTAATATTCCATTACACAGTATCTATCTTATCCCTAGTGAGATAAGCCTCTACATCCTTACATTTGTCCTCTAGCCATCCCTGCTTAGCCATTTTGCACTTCCTGTCAATCTCATTTTTAAGGCGTTTGTATTCCTTTTTGCCTGCTTCATTTACTGCATTTTTATATTTTCTCCTTTCATCAGTTAAATTCAATAATTCTTCTGGTACCCAAGGCTTTCTACTAGCCCTCGTCTTTTTACCTACTTGATCCTCTGCTGCCTTCACTACTTCATCCCTCAAAGCAACCCATTCGACTGAATTTCTTTTCCTCATTCATATCAATTGTTCCCTTATGTTATCCCTGAAACTCTGTACAACCTCTGGTTTAGTCATTTTATCTGGGTCCCATCTCCTTACATTGCCACCTTTTTGCAGTTTCTTCAGTTTTAATCTACATTTCATAACCAATATATTGTGGTCAGAGTTCACATCTGCCCATGGAAATGTCTTACAATTAAAAATCTGGTTCCTAAATCTCTGCTTTACCATTATGTAATCTATTTGATACCTTCTAGTATCTCCTGGATTCTTCCACGAATACAAGCTTCTTTTATGATTCTTGAACCAAGTGTTAGCTATGATTAAGTTATGCTCTGTGCTAAATTCTACCAGGTTTCTTAGCCCCAATCCATATTCACCTACTACCTTTCCTTCTCTCCATTTTCCTACTATCGAGTTCTAGTCACCCATGAGTATTAAATTTTCGCCTCCCTTCACTATCTGAATAATTTCTTTTATCTCATCATATATTTCATCAATCTCTTCGTCATCTTCGGAACTAGTTGGCATAAAAACTTGTACTATGTGGTAGGCAAGTGATTCGTGTCTATCTTGGCCACAATAATGCGTTCACTATTCTGTTTGTAGTACCTTACCCGCACTCCTATTTTTTATTGATTGTTAAACCTACTCCTGCATTACCCCTATTTGGTTTTTGTATTTATAACCCTGTTTTCACCTGACCAAAAGTCATGTTCCTCCTGCCACCGGACTTCGCTGATTTCCACTATATCTAACTTTAACCTATCCATGTCCCTTTTTAAATTTTCTTACCTACCTGCCCGATTAAGGGATTTGATATTCCACTCTCCGATCCGTAGAATGCTAGTTTTCTTTTTCCTGGCAACGACGTCCTCTTGAGTAGCCCTACCCGGAGATCCGAATGGGGGACTATTTTACCTCCGGAATATTTTACTCAAGAGGACGCCATCATTATTTAATCATACAGTAAAGTTGCATGCCCTCGGGAAAAATTACGGCTGTAGTTTCCCCTTGCTTTCAGCCGTTCGCAGTACTAGCGCAGGAAGGCCGTTTTGGTTAGTGTTACAAGGACAGATAAGTCAGTCATCCAGACTGTTGCTCCTGCAACTACTGAAAAGGTTGCTGCCCGTCTTCAGGAACCACACGTATGTCTGGCCTCTCAACAGATACCCCTCCTTTGTGGTTGCACCTACGGTAAGGCTATCCGTATCCCTGAGGCACACAAGCCTCCCCACCCCCGGCAAGGTCCATCATTCATAGAGGGAGGGAGGGCGTGATAACTTTTAATGGTGGTAATTAGAAATTATGAAAGACGTAAAGTTCTGAAGAGGTTAAAGGTAAGATTTGGGCAGAACACAGCAAAAGGACTGTGGGAACTGGATGAGCTTCTTGTACGTGAAGCAGAGCTAGCTGCTCAGCAAATGACAAAAGAAGCAACAAAGAAAAGAAGGTGGCAAGCACTGGGCTGTTGTGACACAGGAGAAGGCACAGACTATGGGCCAGGGCAATTCTAGTGCATGAAAGACACAGAAATGTAAGTCTGTATCAGAATTTGCAATAAAAAAGTTTTAAACCTCAATATCTCTGAACTACATATTTTGCAATAAATGACCCGTTTTCAAAAAAAAAGTGCTGATGGTAGAGACATGAAATTTTCACAACTTGCCAAGTGGAGATTCAACACATATGGAACTCGAATAAAATAATTAAAATATCCTGAGTTGTTTTGTTTTTATGTTCATTTATTTACAAAATTCTGTCAAAAAATTAAGTGTTTGAAAAAAAACGTAACATGCCCCACAATATAATATTAGTAATAATTATAGTTCAGTGCATCTAGGAAGGTGCATTCAATAATTATGGAAAATTGTAAGTTGTTGTCTTTAAAAGTTTCCAAGATAATGTTTCACAAAATCCGATAATTTAACGTTGGCAGCTTGGGACATACAACGTCCCCATAAGTCTTGGACAGAAATAATAAAAATTAGTTGTTCCATATGCGATGTCGAAATGAATATTAACAATATTTTTTGTTAAGTTTTGACGTATGTGGTTTCGGCTGCAGCACCAGAGTATTTTATGACAAGAATTGTAACCCATTATCGATACATCTATTTCAGGAATCGAACTTACTGGCATCAAACATCGCTCGCTCGTCAACTTTTTGGCACTTGCCTTTTACTGTTTGGGAATAATTTCTATAGCGCTAGCAGCATGGTTGTTACGAAACTGGATTCAGTTTCTGTTGATTTCATCTGTCCCCTGCTTCATTCCATTGTTGCTACACAGGTAAGTACGTCAGTAATGAATTAACATTCAGCTCTTTTTTATTGGTCTATTGGTCCTCTTTCAATGTGGACACATTGTCGTAAGCCGTATCGACATCTCCAGTTAATTTTTTTATGATATAAGAAATCTTAAAAGTTATCTTTGTATAAAGGATTAAAATATAAGAAATGAGAAGAAATAGATAGATGTGTAGTTTACACTGACTTAAAGAAGTAAATCTGCTGAAAGGTGAACGTTCCGTGACGGAAGTCGTCACTTAGGTCAATGAATGTGTTGGTTGGAATGTTGTATGGTTGTGGAGGTATCAAGAACTTGATTTGAGCATTGTGAAATGTTAGTGATGGAATTTATAACGAGTTTTACTTTGTTGAACAGTTAGAGAAGGAATATGCTGTACATGGAACTAAAGTTAAATTTAAGCAAGAATTTACGTAAGAAGAAGAGGCAGTTGCCTATAGAAAAATTTACAATGCATGACATTGAAGAGAAGGAGGTGTACTTAGCGGTGAGCATGCGATTTCTCATCCCAATGCAAGACAAAAGTGTTTCTAACAAAAGTAGTCCCACTCATAGGTTTAACAGAAATCTGATTTAAGAAATGGGGCTCTGGCAACGCTGTAACTGCGTGAAGTATAGCCAAGAACATGTATCATGAACTCGGCGCCCTGACGGAGCTGTCCCGTTACCTGAGTGATACGAAGTAATGCCGTAAAGAATGGATATGTAAACTCGCTCAGATTTGAGTCGCGTCCGCCCCAAACATGGTTTTTTTTCTGTTAAAGCGTCAAACTGCATCCAGTTTACATCTCCACAATGCAGTGTCTTGTGAATTTCTTTCTGTTATTGTTGCCTGTTTTTAAACACTGAGACATAAAATGAACTTCTTACAGACCTAAACGACCATTTGTTTCGTCCATGACACAAATATAGTAAATAGAGGGTAATAGTAGACACCGTAAGATGATCTAAATCCCATGAGGTATAAAAACACAACAGGTACGCTGCACTAGACTCAAGATTATGCTATGCACAATACTTCTATTCCATACATTTAACGTCCAGGCTTACCTTCCCAGAGGTGAAACGTACAGTTACGAGCAACATTCACTTTGGAGAAGATGCTCAAGGCAACCGACCACCTTGCATTTTCAATCACTTCAGTAGTCGCTGGATAATACTTTGCTGGACCCTACTCAACATACCTGCAGTCACGACTGCTGAAGTGGCATGCAGGCGACCTGTTAGATCGCATACATCAACGAGTGGAGTATTACAAACTGGTTCCTAAAGGTCGCTACAAATAAAAATCTAGTGAATTAAGGTTCAGGGAACGTGAAGGCTAGAACATTGGACCTCTACTACCAATATATTTACTTGGATATGTTTCATTTAAATAATTACACACATTAATCCCAAAGTACGGTGGTGAACTATAATGCTCAAACCATAGCTGTCGCCGAACACGAAGTGGAACGTTTTCTAATGGATCATGCAAAGTGTTGCAATGAAACGTATGATTCAGAGGCGCATCCAACTTGTCTGGCAATAGGTAAGGGCCAAAAAGAACTCCTTTCTCGTTCTCAGCCCACAGGCTTATGCCAAGCGTGCCTGAATGTCAACTTCGTAGGTAATGTTTCGACCAACAATGGCTGTTCGGGGGGTGTTGAAAATACTATCACGAGTAAGGTAGATTCATCAGCCTGTTTCACATTATCTTCCACTTGGTGCAAAAGCCATTAACAAAACTGTACTCGTCTACTTCGGTCTTCTGGACAGTGGTGCTGAGTTAACATGGAATGATGTGGATGCAGTTCTTCGTCGTGCAAACAATTCAGTAAGTAGTCTTTGAGATATCGGAGACTGCCTTGCAATATCACGTGTAATTCAGAAAGGTGAAAAGTTTCAAGGAACGTTTCCTCTGTTAGTAGAGTATGTCTTAGTCCTTGTGTAACAAGGGGGACAACTGTTGGGGGACCCTTCAATTGTTCTGACTTTGACCATGCGCCCTGTCTACCCCACGTACCTGGTACTCCCGTGCAGTGGTATTATTCCTGCTCCACACTGCCGCTGGCTTGCCTGAAATTATGTATGTAAATATGGAAGCGTGTTTAGGGGAGACACTCAATACTAAATACAAGCCGGCCGCTGTGGCGGAGCGGTTCTAGGCCCTTCAGTCTGGGACCGCGCGACCGCTACGGTAGCAGAGTCGAATCCTGCCTCGGGAATGGATGTGTGTGATGTCCTTAGGTTAGTTAGGTATAAGTAGTTCTATGTTCTAGGGGACTGATGACCTCAAATGTTAAGTCCCATAGTGCTTAGCGCCATTTGAACCATTTGAACTAAACACAACACTGTCCTACGTCTGGTATGAAGAGTTATATTCTGAGACGATAAGAAAATTGCAGGTTTCACTGTTTACACACTAAGACGTAAGTGTTGATGCCAATTAACCTGCTTGCAAATTCGATGAGGAGTCATAATTATCATTCCCTTATTATTGTACGGTATTCTTGACAACGTTAATGTCTGTGACTGTTGTACTTCACGCCGTCACACGTATTTCACAGTCTTACTCTGGCCGAACGAACGGTGATAGATACGCAGGCAATGATGATGATTATCTGTCCACAATTAGCACTTGGACGAACGTACGCGTAACCGTGGCGACATGGTTGATTATTGATAATGGGGAAACGTGATGACCGAACACTTGGTCTCACGCTCGTTTCAAGACACTGGCACTTGATTGTTCTCCTTTGTGGTAAACTATTTTACTTATTTGCATTCGTTTCATTCTGGGAGGCCGAACACGACGCGGATGAGTGATGTACGGTACGACACGCAAACGGGCAGATACTCAAATACGTTATCGGCGGCACTGCTCATACTTAATTACTTTTCAAAAAATGGTTCAAATGGCTCTAAGCACCTTGGTACTTAACTCCTGAGGTCATGAGTCCCCTAGACTTACTAACTAACCTAAGGACATCACACATATCCGTGCCCGAGGCAGGATTCAAACCTGAGACCGTAGCAGCAGCGCGGTTCCGGACTGAAGCGCATAGAACCACTTGTCCACAGCGGCCGGCTTACGCACTTTTCACTGAATCCACTTCCGTATCTAATTACTTCACAATGCTAGTACTTGCAGCCACACTTGAACTTCCATAATAATGCCTTTCCCATGCAGAGCTACCCACAACACAACATAGCAGCTGCCCCGTGCTCGACTCGGCAACGCAGCCGCTCGCAAAGATACCACGCAACAAAGCCAGCGATGTAACAATACGCTTACACTTGGACGACCTCTGTCTGTTACTTGTGGCCGAAGATGACTGGTTTGCCAAGGCGATGAAAAACATTCTTATTGGGATGGTGGCTTTGAGGGTATGGTGATGCATACATACGAGCAGGAGCTTGACTATCAGATGCACCCTGCACCAAAAGCATATCGATATATTCATCGTTTGTGTACTGCACCGGGAAGCCACCCTACATGAACTTGAGAGAGCCAATTATGGTTGCGCACTGTGCAGTTATTAGACACACACTTCCAGTTTAATGTATCCCACTCTCATGTGATAGGCTGTTGTCATGTGACAAAGTATGTCCTGCTTATAAACGAAGAGAAACGGGGAAAGGACATCCAAAAAATAAAAAAGGAATCTGAACAGCATTACCTCTTTTCTTGTAGGAACCATAGCTCCATAAAGGATATGGGTTTGATGCCCTATCAGTCCACACAGTGAGCTACAACAGCCGGTATGGTAGTGCAGACTGATACACGTTCCTCTGTGCACTGCGATGCGCTGCACGATGTGACACTGCAGTTATTAATTACATTTACTTCATCATCATCATCATCATCGTCATCGTATTCTTCTTTGCCTATCTTATAATACGTTTCAAGTGGAGGCTCTCCATCGTGTCCTCTTCTAGCATCTTCCTCCTTCGTCTGTTTACATGCTCGTCGTCTAATAATATCCATTGTTTTCCTACCAGTTCCTCTCATTGCTTATACGTTTCCCTGTGTAATTATGTCTTACCGTCGGTTTCATAAATACGTTTTCAAAATTCACCCGCTCTGATTTTGCTAGACAAACTTGCCTGGAATCTGTATGAGGAATCGCATGGCGACCTCCCAGTGCGGCATTTTTTTGTCACGTAGTACACTGCGAGGTGCGGCAGTGTCCCAGTAACAACGAGTAGAGAAGACATAACGGGATTTGGTAGCTCAAGTTTGCAAGTTTGCGGAATGCTGTGAGCTTAATTAGAAGGACGCCTGCGGATGACGGATGTAAAAAGTGAGATTTAGAGATCGTCGGTCAATGAGGCATAAAAACACAACAGGTACGCTGCACTTGACTGCATATTATGCTATGCACAATACTTCCATTCCATACATTTGACGTCCAGGCTTATCTTCCCAGAGGTGGAACGTACAGTTACGAGCAACGTTAACTTTGGAGAAGATGTTCAAGACGACCGACCACCTTGCATTTGCAATAAAAATGGGGAGCAGAATTTCTGATAGACGGTGACAGGATGTAATTCATCTATTAGTATGATTTAAGCCATTTCTAACTTCCTATTAGACAGTTTCTAAGACAGGCTTTCATATAAATCTGCAGAAGAAAATCAGGTCAGATGTTTTATTGTTTTAGTAAGACTTGGTAAGACTTGCGCAGTCATAGTGGAGACTGTGGTGGATGTTGTGGAAGCAAATTCAATGGTTGGTTAGCCCACTACGACATTAAGAGGTTGTAGACATTTAAAAAAGACATAAAAATATTAATGTGTAGATGAAGTGACGTTTGTGAAGCTGAGAAAAGTGGGTAGAGGGCGACGAGAGAGTACGGTTGTCGTGCTAATATATCTAGATCATCCGAGGTAGATTCGTTTATATTTTTACGATAAGCTCGGGCACTGAAGGTTGAAGTGCTTTCAACGGCACTCAAGTCTTCATTTAATGAAAGGAACTATCATAGGCTATAGAAAGTTCCAGCTGGGAATATTTGGTATGGGATTTAAACTTCCATCATTTGCGTTACACCCTCCGTTAGAACAAACACATGAGAACTATTTCTCACGTCTCAGATAAAAAATATGTAAGCCTACTCAAAAAGAAATAAGAATGATCATTAGGAAGCTAAGGAGAAGAATGTTAAAGATGAAGTGACCTGACAAAACGATGAAAATAGCTGACGATGAAAGATTATTGGAAGTGATCAGAAAGAGGAAAAAATTTTCGCTGGGTTGTATACCGCATAGCAATTGTCGGCAAGAAAGAATTATAGAGGGAAAACCAGAAGGAATGATGGAAAGAATAAGGAACATAATGGATGACGTGGAGGAAATTAGACCATGAGCATGCAAACAGATGAAGGAAGATGTTTAGAACAGGACACGATTGGGAGCTTCCACTTGAAAACTTTCGTAAGACAGATGATGAAGAAGAAGAAGATGGTGGTGATGAAGACGTGTGAATGTAAATCTAATCATTTATTAGCTTGCACATCAGAGTCGATGACTTGCTCGGTGTGTTCATTGTGCTATTGGTATTTATTGGCTCAGACGACTTGAGAAAAACCTGCCTCTGCAAACGAGAATACCCTGAAGAGCCAAAGAAATTTGTTGTAGTGGTTAATGAAAAAGAAAAACAAGAAGAGAGGAAAATAAAATAAAAGATGAGGTTGAAAATGGTGGGAAGAAATGGTGAATGAAAGGTGTTTTATACTCGTAAATAACTGTGAAAAAGGGAAAGAATGAAAAGCAAATCGGACTTCGTATTAAAGAAAAGCTATCGGACTTCGATATTCGGAAAAGCTATTGTTGGGGTGGTCCTTGTAGCGTTTTTGAGCAAAAGTTAAACCAATTTCCACTACAAAAATTATTGAAAAAGAACAGACAATAACAAAATGTAACTGACAGGGGGAAATGGCGTAGAGAAGAGACCATCCTTTACCAGGTTAACATGTCTTCTTTCGTGCGGCGTCCAGGTCTTCAAAATCTCCTTTAATTCTGCGTGAAAAGTCTGCTCTGAAATTTTGCAATAAGTTTCTAATGTATACAAAATTGTCTTGATATTAATTGCAATTTATTTTAGTTGTTTCTCTCCATCCTCCGAATTTCATAACAACTTCCTCAATGTGTAAACATTAAAAAGGTTGTTTCGTCTTAATCAGATCACGTCTGCATTAAGCGTCCGCTCTCAAGAGACAATAGAGAAACGGATAGAAAAACAAAAAAAGTTACAATTTTAGTATTTTCTCTGCCTTCGAGCGCTCATACCGCTGCGACGGTATAATATATGTCTGATTGAACGAGTGTAGCGCGGCGAAATTCAAAGTCCCGCTACATCGCCCCCTCGACTGTCACGCTAAAACATTTAGCGTGGCAGGCTAGCAAACAATATAATAGATAAACCTGAATGTCAATATATATATATTTTCATAATAAAGGCCACGTGCATTCATAGGAGATAATCTTTGTCAATACTTACACTTTCTAAACCTATATACTAAATACAATCGTTGCAGTTTTGATCCTTTTTACAAAATTAATATACTTATACTTACATAGTGTGTGTTTGAGCAAGCTGCTCGCCAGCGCAGTTAATGTTGTGCGCTTCCAGCGTTGGTTTCCCAATGCATCTCTGGCAGCACGTAGTTTTTGGTCTTTGCGCATGAGCAGTAGCATGACTGAATTTCGCAGTTTCAAAATCGCTGTGTTTTGACAGTCTTGCACAGTATTCACTTTCACATAGTGTTCATTACAAGTGGTTATTCCAGCATAAATGGCGTGTTAAGTCCGGAGACACCATAAGATTGAGCGTGTGCGTGATCTGAAGCAATACCCATGTCTTCTGTTACGACACAACACTCCAGGTCCTTGTGGGTTTCCATGACTATTGTTCCCGCGGCATATATGGTCGATATAGCTTTTTAGCCTCCACATCGCCTACGACAGGTGCTGAGTTTATTGTCTCCAAAACATCTCAAGGCCGGGAAGGAACAACGGCGTCGATGTTCGCAAATGTAGGTGTATCATCACGTTGTTTACACTCGCCAACAAACGGTCATATGCAGTGTGAAAATCCTCATTATCGTCGAAGTAAATTGCAGTTTATATCGATTTACAAACAGTTATTTGGTTTATGCACCATAAGTTTCACAAATAACACAAAATTCGTCGTTTATAACGTTCACAGTTTAACACAGTTTGCAACACTTTTTGCCATATTTAGTAGTATTATATTTAGTAGTATTATAATTGACAGTAGAATGACTCTTTCTCCGTGTCCGTTGCTCGACGTTGGTTGCACAAGTGGTCACTGCTCCTTCGCACTTACCTTGCATTACCTGCATAGTTAAATGTTGTCTTCAACGTAGATGTAATTTGGTCATCTGTTCTCTTAAGTGGAGGAGTTGTACGAGTCGCAAAACGGCCTTAATAACTCGCCTATATTTTGCTTCCTCAGGGTTTTCTGTTGTGTGTGAGGATAAGGGCACTGTACATAGATTCACAATTAACGTCTTGTAATCACGTGTTCTAACTCATCACAAATGTTTTCTTTCAAACTGATATTCTTATGTAATCTTAAAGATGTAGACTATTTACTCACTTCTCTATGTAGCACAATATTACCAAAACATTCTCACTCATTCCATTACTTCTCTTATTCATCATTATATATATATATATATATATATATATATATATATATATATATATATATTCCTCATCAAACATTAATATAACACATACGTGGGGACATTTGGCATTTCCATTCTCATAAAACTCCAATAATATTTTCTCCATCAACTACTTCACAGTAACTCACCTTCTTATATTAACTTAAATATTAACTCATTCATTATACATCCTCATTCATTCTGCTACGTACCTATGTCACTACTGATCTCAATAGATATTATCTCCTGTCTTTAGAGTGCCTTGAAATAACTAACTAATTGTTGATTCACCTTATAATTTACAATTAACAACAAATGTAATCTGTGTAGATCTCATTCCTATATGAATAGCTTCTCATTCAGCAAGTGTACTTACCTGGGTTTACATTCTCTTAAAAATTGTGTGTATAAGTGTAACTGCAGTATATAATTGCCATAAATTAACGTTTGTGTTCTGAGGCTGTATAACTTAATGTTCATGTATTCGATACAAATATTTACGGTCTCGTTTTCACAGCGACTTGCTGATGTTCAAGTTAGTTGTCATTATATTATGTTGTTTTAGTGCACAAAGGGTTTCAAATCTCTGTGGGGATGCAGACCGACCCCTCAGCTTGTGAGATAACGGGTATTCTAGGGAGTAACATCCTGGGTGAGATATGCTTGCTATTCTGAAAGGACCTGAATACAATAGCTATCTTCTGTTCAGTTGTTTTAATTTTGTAGACTTGGGATGTGAATGCAAAAGAACAAGGTCATCAACCTTATAGGTTTGTGTATTTGTAACATGTTTGTCATACTTCTCTTTCCTGATCTTGGCTATATTACACAACATAGTGTATGCCTGTCTTACTTTCTCTTCCAAAGGAATATGTGTTGTGGATGCGGTTAGCTTTGGAATGGGCGTAGCCCACTTGTTCTGTTCAGGTTTGTTTAATAATAATTCCTGTGGTGGGTATCCTGTTGAGGCATGAGGCAAATTGTTTACTATCTGCTCAAAGCGTGATAAAAATTCGATCAATTGTGTTTGCGAGGTGAATGTATTCTCATGAATTGACCAAACTCTCTAAAAATCCTTTCGACTGGGTTCCCTTCAGGGTGAAATGCTGATGTGGCAACAAAAGATTTTCATTTTCTTCCCGTAAAATAGGGTGCGTTAGCCGTGATAATGCTGTGGGGTTTGCCAAACCTTGTAAAGTAGCTGTTAGTCAAACGTCTAGCAATAGCAGAGGCGTTGACAGTGCGGATAGCATACAATGTTAAGTATTTTGAGAAGACATCAAGTACAGCAACGATGCATTTCACACCTCCACGAGCTCTGGGATGAGGTTCGGCGATATCTAATATTACTCATTACAAAGGGCGGGTTGGTACAATAGGACGTAATTCATTCAAAGACGATTGGTTGGAAAATTTTGCTTTTTGGAAGATAATGCATTTAGGAACAATTTGCAACACTCTCCGACGCAGATTGGGAAAATAACAGTACCGTACTATTTTATCAGTGCATTTTGTGACTCCTTAGTGTACCCACGTTTTGTGTGTGAACAGAATAAAATCGTCAACACGTGCGTCTGGCAGACAAACACACCAATGGTGCGAGTCTGGGATACGTCTATGAAAAAGTACATTTTTGTGTATTGTATAATATTTTTGTTAGTGTGGAGATCGATCTGTAGGTAATTTCTTACCATCTGGGGTCGCTGTCCTGAAGTGAAGCAAAGTTCTTGCACATATAGCGGTAGTATGGGGCGTATATACCATAGTACATTAGTAAGATGTTAAAGTCTGATGTCTGCTCGGAAAGTTCTGAAAAATCCTGTATGCCTTGGGGCAAACGGGACAGGGCATCGGCTACTACCTTTGATTTACCTTTAATGTAAATAATTTCGAAGCTGTGTTCTTGGAGTGAAAGGCACCACCGGGTGAGCCGTGAATGAAGCAATTTGCATGATAGCAAGAAAGGAAGGGCTTGATGGTCTGTGTATGTGCGAGTATGTTTACCCCAAAGAAAGTAGCGAAACTTACGGAATGCCCAAATAGTGGCAAGAGCCTACCGCTCCGTCACCGAGTACGACCTCTCGCACTCAGTAAGCGGGGCTCGCAAAACTTATCGGTTTGATGACAGATTGTCTTGATTAGGATTGAATTTGAAGTAGAAAAGCTCCAAGGCTGTATGATGACGAATCCGTGGCT
The DNA here is from genome assembly GCF_023897955.1 of Schistocerca gregaria. Taxonomy (NCBI): domain Eukaryota; kingdom Metazoa; phylum Arthropoda; class Insecta; order Orthoptera; family Acrididae; genus Schistocerca; species Schistocerca gregaria. The sequence goes on from NC_064922.1 coordinate 430,734,193, forward strand.
AGGCAAAAATCTAACGTCATGTCAGGGTGGCAGAGGAGGGGTGCGTTCACCAATGCATCTTTGATAGCCTGAAAATCAACTTGGCAAAACTCTGTCCATCTCCAAATTGCGTTCTTTTTCAATAGCGTTAGCAGGTGAGAGCTGTTCAGAAGCTGTTTTGAAACAAACTTCCGAAAGAAAGAAGATAATCCTAAGAATGCTTTCAATTGTTTGCGGTTTTGTGGAGGAGGGAAATTACAAATAGCATCAGTCTTCTTAGAATCGGGACGAATGCATTCCGGCGAGACAATATGGCCTAATAACTTGATTTCACGCCTTCCTGGTTTGGACTTCGAAAGATTTACTGTGACTCCAGCTTGTGAAAAACAAATAAAATTTGCTGTAACAGATCAATATGTTCCTCCCACGTATTTGTTGCCACGACCATGTCATCGACGTACGCAGTGACGCGTGACAATAAACACGAGCCGAGAACGGCGTCAAGCGCATCGATGAACACTCCCGCGCTTACGCGCAAACCAAAAGACAACACACAAAACTGATAACTGCGTCCTTCACAAAGGAAAGCAGTGTATTTACGACTGTCATTGTGAAGGGGTACCTGCCAGTACTATAAGCGGAGGTCAATATTAGATAGGTGTTGTACATTATAAAATTTTAGCAACTGTTCGTCCAAGTTGACGGGTCTTGTGTTAACGGGTATAATAAATTTGTTGATTTCACGTGCGTCTAGCACCAATATGACATTGCTATGTTGCTTGCCTACCGCCAGGATAGGACTGCAATAAGGGGAAGTAGATTTTTCTATGACACCCGAGGTCAACATACGCTCGATTTCACGTAAAACTGCAGGTTTCTTCGCCCATGGAATATTATAATGTGTCCTACAATAAGTCTTATGTGGCTTAACATCCATTTTGTAGCTATAGCCTCTGATTACACCAGGCCTCTCACTGAAAACTTGTGCATAATCACATAATAATTTGTACAGTTCTTCTTGCTGTTGTTTCGTTAAATAGTCAGATTCGACACATTTCTGATACAATAAATCCTGCTCAATCTCCTGATAGTCTAAATCTTCAAGTGTTAAGTTACATACACTAGCTATGGTAGGATATACCAATTGAAATTGACTTACTTCGTAATGTTTTTGTCGTGGTTCATTCGTCTTGTTAAGTTCAACATTAATTAGTTGTTCTCCTACAGATAATTGACATATGCCATTACTTAAATCTATGATTGCTTTGTGTTCATTCAAGAAATCCATCCCTAGGGTGCAGTGTACGATGAGCTTGTCTACAATCCGAAAATAACACTTGAACTGTGTATTGGAAAATGTGAAGTTATCTAGGGCTTGCATGCGTATGTTCTTAGATTTAGTACCTGTGGCACTAACCACGTGGCAATTCTGTACAGGTAATGTAGGTATGTTTATAATTTGTTTCAATTCATTATAGAATGCGGTTGACAGCACACTTTATCGAATAAACTTTGTACATCATAATAGTTAAACTTAACCCATGATGTAGCTTCTATGAATTATTTAACACAACTGTCCGATTTAATGTTTTTCTCGTCGGTTAATTCCTGTTCTGCTGTCATTTTGTCATCGTACGTGAGGAAACAAACCGTCTCAGCCGTTGCGCTCTTACAACACCCCACGACAGAAGCACGAGCGCTTAGCTCGGTCGTCGACTGTTTTCCGTCGTCTGCTGTGTTTGGCCGGGTTCATAGACCAGCTCCAGCTGATGGCGCGCCGCAAATGCTACTTCGTGGCGGGGTGTGTATAACTGTACTGGGGAATGGCGGCGGATTCCGTAGAGGGTTTTGATTTGTCATGCGTGAATTTTGTGTGTTCCGCATATTCTGTCGGTGATTGTTAGGATTGTTATTGTTTTGATGGTAATTAAGTCTGTTATATGGCATGCTCCTGTCAAAGTAATCCGGGTTGTACCGGTTATTCTCACGTCTCCTATTGCGGTTTTTGTTGTACTGTTTGTGATTTTCATTTGGCTTGTAGTTACCATTTTGATATGGGTGATAATTATTGTTGTTATTATTATTCCACGAATTTCTGATGTTGTCCCTACCGTCATACACGTTTCCATTTGAATATGTTTCGCGCGCAGGCATCGTATTGTGTCGCAGCGCGGGCGGATGGTCCCACCAACCACCGTCACTACGGTTCCTTTGGGGTGGATGCTGATTTTGGTTACTAATATGCGTAAAATTTGAATGGCGTGAATTGCCTCTGTAAACTACGATCATTTGAACTAAGAAGTTAAAAAAAGTCTTAATGTCATTCTCCGGTACTCCTATTAATCTGTCTCGGTATGGAAAGGGTAAGTGGCTCTTTAAAGTGTCAATTATCGCTGGCAAGTCGGCTGGTTTGGACCAGTACAGTGTCTTGTCTAGGTACCTCTCAAAGTATTGTCTTGATGTATTTTTTTTTAGGGTCATAGGTCTGCGGGTTGCACACTTCTCTCCATAGATTCTGTTGCTCATTCTAGGACCAGAATTCGTCCAAGAAGGCTTGTTCGAACTGTTCAAACGTAAGGCACCGCCGTTTCGTAGCGGCACCCCACTTAGCTGCTCGTCCTCTCTTGAGATTGGTGACGAATCTGATTATATCGACTTCTGACCAACTTCGTGGAAAAACACCGTCAAATGATCTAATAGAAACAATAGGGTGGACTTTGTGCTTGTCCTCGCAGGAAAATGTCTGGAAATACCCATGCCTTACGAACGTGTCATCGGCCATGCCTGTTGGCATAACTGTATTGAGGTGGTTTGTGTCACTTGCTACTCTAGGTGTGGTACCGTAATATTGCTCATTTGGTGGAAAAGAAAGCGGCACATTGTAATTTTGATTGGAAATGGGTGATTCCACAATAGGTGTTCTGCCTGTGTCATTAGCCATGGTTTTAGCTGTTCTGTCGTTACCTGACGATGCTTTTGCACCAATCGCCAAACACGGCACAAAATTGTCTCCTAATTTTGTCACTTCGTCTTCTATGTGTTTTGTCTCGTCTTTAACATGTGTCTTTGTTTTTGAAAGTATGTCCTGTGTAATTTTTTCAAGTTTTTTGCCCAGATAATCGTCACACAATTTACGTTCGTGTACAATTCTTTCAGCCATGTTGGTGTCGCTGTTTAGTGACGCGAGGTCCGCTCGGTCTTCTAATTTTTCTATCTTTTCTTTGAGGTAGGTTTGTTCAAGAACTACCATTGTGAGCTGTTGGGTAATATTTCCCACTTCTTCAGTCAGCTTTTCTTGGGTGGAGCTAGCTGAAGTGTGCGCCTGAGCTAACCCTTCTACACGAGTGTTCACTTCCTGCTGCACATTAACTATTTGAGTTAACTGATTCTCACATCGGGTGATATTGTTTTTTGTTTCATGTGTGAATGTAACCAAAGTTTCTTCCTGTTTAGTGACTCGGTCGGGCAATGTCTCAAATCACTGGCTGAGCTGTTGAGTGATTTTATTTAATTCTGTCATCTGTTTTGTTGTTAGTTCAAAATTTTAGGTCATAGTACGGTTTATTACGTCAAATTTTTCGTCGCTTTTATCTAGCCTTTGTTTAAAGTTCTGACCAAGTGCGTCCAATTTTGCGTCAGTTTTCTGACTAACGTCTCGTTTGATGTCTGCAAATAACTCTAATAGTCGGTCCATTTTGTCAGTCTCCTGTGTCCGATTTGTGTCACGTTGCTGAATTTGTCTCATATTCGGTTCTGACATTGATGTTAACAATGGCGCTGACGATCTAGTCCCGTGTCCATTCCACATTTCGTCATTTAAAGTCGCCATCTGTGTATTATCACAAATGTTGCGAGTTTGAGGCAAAAATCATTGCACTGATCTGTGAACTCGTCCATGGAGGGAAACGGGGATTTTTTTGTTGGTTGAACGATGGATGTACTTCACTTAACTCATCTGCCGAAACTATCTCTACCTTACCGCGTTCCATTGTAATAGGATGTATAATCGTAAGTCAAAAAGGGAATAATATAAGTCTGATTAATATAGATTTGACTCAAATTTAGGTTGAAATATTTTCTCGTCAGTGTAAATGATTGCTCTATTGCAAACAATGGTTGAGAAAGATGCTGCAGGGCGGACAAAATTTTTCGTAACAAATGACTGTTTGGCGGTCAAATTCGCGATCTTCATATGCTACAACAATACTATAATTACCACAAACTACAATAGAGTTAGATAATTTTGGAAAAATCTAGAAGAATACAACAGGATGTGTGGAAAGGGAAAAATGGATTCTGCATTTGGCTATTGAATGTTTGAATGAAACATAATTGTGTGACTCACCATTAAATTTTCTGTCCTGCAGCGGCTGGTCAATCACTTCTGCGTAAATCGTATTCCTCAAAATATGGATTTTCTTAATACATCTCCGTCGGATAATCACCAAAAGGTCTCAAAATAACAGTTTTGCATCAATATATGCCATGCAAAGAAAAACAGATTGAATTACAAAAATTCTTTACGATATTGTTGTATAATCATTTGCGTGGGTACAATAAAGTTGGTCATTTAGTTATGATTTAAACTTCAGGATTTTTGGATATTCTCTGCTGGGAAAAAATACAAATTAAAGTTTCAAATTTGCTCAAAAACCACACATCCGAAAATTGCGTCCTGTCGCGGGAGCCAGTTGTAGTGGTTAATAAAAAAGAAAAAGAAGAAGAGAGGAAAATAAAAGAAAAGATAAGGTTGAAAATGGTGGGAAGAAATGGTGAGTAAAATAGGGGATTTATAGTCGTAAATGACCGTGAAAAAGGGAAAGAATGAAAAGCAAATCGGACTTCGTATTATAGAAAAGCTATAGGACTTCGAGATTCGGAAAAACTGTTGTTGGGGTGGTTCTTGTGGCGTTTTTGAACCAAAGGTAAACCAATTTCCACTACAAAAATTATTGAAAAAGAACAGACAATAACAAAATGCAACTGACAGGAGGAAATGGCGTAGATAAGAGACCATCCTTTACCAGGTTAACATGTCTTCTTTCGTGCGGCGTCCAGGTCTTCAAAATCTCCTTTAATTCTGCGTGAAAATCTGCTCTGAAATCTTGCAATAAGTTTCATTGTCCAGGAATTTCTAATGTATACAAAACTGTCTTGATATTAATTGCAATTTATTTTAGTTGCTTCCCGCTACAGTGTACACCTGTCTAATATCGTATACGGCCCTCGCGAGGACGCAAAAACGCGGTAGTACGACGTGGCACGGATTCGACTGACGTCTGAAGTGGCAATGGAGGGAACTGACACTATGAACCCTGCACGGCTGTCCATAAATCCGTAAGAGTACGAAGGGGCGGAGATCACTTCTGAGCAGCACGTTGCAAGGCATCCCACATATGCTCAATAATGTTCATGTCTGGCGAGTTTGGGGGCTAGCGGAAGTGTTTAAACTCAGTGAAGTGTCCCTGGTGACTCTGTAGCAATTATGGACGCGTGGGGTGCCATCTAACACTGTCCTGCTGGAATTTCCCAAGTCCGTCGGAATGTGCAATGGACGTGATTGGATGCAGGCGATCGGATAGGATACTTACGTACGTATCACCTGTCAGAGTCTTATCTAGACGAATCAGGTGTGCCATATCACTCTAAGCACACGCCTCTCACCATTACAGAGCCTCCCCCAGCTTGAACAGTCCCCTGCTGGTTTGCAGCGTTCATGGGTTCATGAGGTTGTCTCTATACCCGTACACATCCATCCGCTCGATCCAATTTGAAACGAGACTCGTCCGACCAGGCAACATGTTTCCAGTCATCAACAGCCCACTGTCGGTGTTGACGGGCCCAGGCGAGGCGTAAAACTTTGTGTCGTGCAGTCATCCATGATACACGAGTGGGCCTTCGGCTCCGAAAGCCCATATCGATGCTGTTTCGTTGAATGGTTCACACGCTGACACTTGTTGGCCCAGCATTGAAATCTACGAAAGGGTTGCACCTTCTGTCACGTTGAACGATTCTCTTTTGTCGTCGTTGATCCCGTTCTTGCAGGATCTTTCTCCGGCCACAGCGATGTGGGAGATTCGATGTTTTACTGGATTCCTGGTATTCACGGTACGTTCGTGAAATGGTCTTACGGGAAAATTCCGCTTTATCGCTACGCCGTAGATGTTGTGTCCCATCGCTCGTGCGAAGTCTACAACATCACGTTCAAACTCATTTAAATCTTGATAAACTGCCATTGTAGCAGCAGTAAGCGATGTAACATCAGCGCCAGGCTTTTGTTGTCTTATACAGGTGGTGCCGGCCATTACGCCATATTCTGCCTGTTTACATGTCTCTGTACTTGAATACGCATGTCTGTAACAGTTTCATTGGCGATTCAGTGTAGCTTGCGTGGTGTCAAATGTATCTTTGATCCAGCAAGAATAATTCTTCGCTGTTTCAGCAGCGTGACGGTTTGTAGTATTTGATTTAATTCATTAAAAGTTTTGATCTGCAGAGCACCGCCACAGACATGAAAGAAAGAGGAATTTCCTACGAAAAAGTCATTAGCAATATTATAGAAAGGACGTAGGTTAAATGAATAGTCACTGCAATACTAATTCTAGAACCACCACAGACAAAAAAAAAAATACTTTTTATTCATTTAGCATAAGCAAAGCAAAAAACTGACAACTTTGTTCATTAACCTTGCTTCTTTGAATATCATTCAGAATAATGTACGGATTAGTCTTTCACAAATGAAATCATAAATACGCTGCGTTTCTGGCACAATTAAGATGTTCCACATCAAATTATTAAATCCCATTTTGAAGTGCTATTATCCTTCATTAATTTTCTCAGACACAGTGTAGTAATAACTACCACTCATCAACGGGATAATGTTGACGGGAACCATTCGTTTCATTTAGTCAATCATGTACCATTTACTTCTTTGATTCAAACTTTTCATTTGATGGTATGGCTGTGGGAAATGTTTTAATACACATATTTGCATCCAGCTGTTGGTGTAAATGTAATTATTATTAGTAATTCATTATTAATTATGATGAAACAATTTATTTTTGCAAACAGAATTCGCGAATATTATAGGAGACAATCAGCGATTTTCTATATATATCTAACGAGTCTATTTTACAATTACAGGCAAATCATATCCATACTATTCTGTAACAAATGTTTTTCCTTTATATTCATACCTAAACTTTTTCTTTCAATCTCGTCCTTGTCTGAACACCCTACTTTACACTCATCAGACACACACAAACACAGACAGATGCATTTCATGTTTCAGAATTGTGAGTACTTTTGATACTACCATTCACGTGAAATGTTTCATAGTTCTGAATCTGACAGCGTGTAAGCGGCTGCGTTGGTACTAAGTACTTGGCAGCAATAAAACAATAAGCAATAACTTTGAAGCAGCCATATTGCCTTGAAATCTGTGGAGTACAATCCATTCGATCGTTAGGTAGAATAGGATACTGTTGACAATTAATCAAAGGTAAGTATATTAACCATTGGAAAATGTAACGTAACACAAAAGGTAAACAGGTATTGAAGGGAAGCAAAAGATGACACAGTCAAGACAACACTATGTTGCTGCAGAAAAAGAACAGCAAGGCAAACAGAGACACAGATTGGCGAATATTAAGTTTTATTTTTACTATTTACTTGTCTTAGATACTGCTTCATTACACAGCCATGTGTCTGCTTTCAGAATTCATAAATGTTGAAATGGATCGTCTAAGAGGTTATGAAACTTTTGAAAATATTTCTTTCATTCTCGTTAGTGCAAAGACGTAGATGACAAAAGTAATTGTACAGCGATATACACGTATACAGATTGCGGTAGTATCGCGTACACAAGGTATAAACGGGCAGTGCATTGGAGGAGCTGTCATTTGCACGAGCGGTTCCAGACGCTTCAGTCCGGAACCGCATTGCTGCTAGGGTCGCAGGTTAGAAACCTGATTCGGGCATGAATGTGTGTGTTGTCATTAGGTTAGTTAGGTTTAAGTAGTTCTAAATCTAGGAGACTGATGACCTCAGATGTTAAGTCCCATAGTGCTCAGAGCCATTTGAACCATTTGCACTCAGGTGATTCACGTGAAAAGGTTTCCAACGTGCCTATAGCAGCACTGCGGGAATCAACAGGCTTTGAACGCGGAATAGCAACTGGAGCTACACGCGTGAGTCATTCCATTTTGGAAATGTTTAGGGAAAGCAATATTCCAAGATCACAGTGTCAAGAGTGTGACGAGAGTACCAAATTTCAGGCATTACCTCTCGCTATGGTCAAAGCTGTGGCTGACGGTCTTCACTTAATGACCGAGATCAGCGGTGTTTACGTTGAGTTGTCTGTGCTAAGACGCAAGCACATCATGACATAATGATATGAACCAATATCGGACATACGACGAACGCATCCGTTCGGACAATGTAGCAGCATTTGGCGTTAACTGCGTTGGTTGGACCATAGAGGACTGGAAAACCGTGGCCTGGTCTGATGAGTCCCGATTTCAGTTGGTAAGATGTGGTGGTAGGGGTTGAGAGTGGCGCAGACCCCACGAAGCCATTGACCTATTTCTCAACTAGGTACTGTTCAAGCTGGTGGTGGCTCCACAATGATGTGGGCTGTGTTCACAAGGAATGGACTGGACCCTGATTATCTTCTACTACTTGGAGACAATTTTCAGCTATTCATGAACTTCATATTCCCAAACAATGATGGCATTTTTATGGATGGCAATGCGGCCAGAATTGTTCAGGATTGAGTGGAAGACTATTCTGGACAATTAGAGGGAACGATTTGACCACTCAGATGGATCGACATGAGTTCCATCAATATTTGTGGGATGTAATCGAGAGATCAGTTCGTGCACAAAATACTGCACCGACTACCCTTTCGCAGTTATGGATGGATACAGAGACCGCGTGGGTCAATATTTTTGCAGGGTACTTCCAATGACATGTTGAGTCCATGCGACGTCGAGCCACTGTAAACGCCGGGCAAAAGGAGGTCCATCACGATATTAGGAGGTATCTCACACTTTTGTCTCCTCATTGCATATCTCAAGCAGTCATCTGAACTTATTTAATGTAGCCCCTCCCTTTATTACATTACATTTTACTTTTCCTTTGTGTTTTTATTGCTAATGTTGTTTCTTCCTGACCTCTGATTTATTTTAGCTCTTTTGCTGTTATTTTTCTTTCATTCTCGCGTCCCACACGAGTTTAACCTTCAGCTTACATCTTGAACAACTCGCTCTTGTCAGTCACTTGCATTGTCTTTTCATAGATTATACTAATTACCTCATTACTTTTCTAGTTCTGATTTTTGGGTTTTAATATTCGTACTGAGCGAGGTGGCGCCGTGTTTCGCACACAGAACTCGGAAGGACGTCGGTTCAAATTAGCTCCCGGCCATCCAGATTTAGGTTTCTCGTGATTTACCTAAATGCTCCAGGCAAATGTCGGGCAGGTTGCATTAAAAACGGCACAGCTGACTTCCTTCACTGAGCTTTCGTGACCTGAGTTCGTTCTCCAGCTCTGTCGAGGGGACTTTTAACGCTAATCTTCCTTCCTTCCTTCTTATACTATGACAAATTTTTTATTATTTCCTCTGCTGTACTCCTACATTATATTAGTAACAATAATGGTACCAGTATATTCATTTTCTTCGATTAGGCTAGTGAAAAGTGCTGAGATAAAAACTGAATGATTCATTCAAGTTATTCAAGTGCGTATCTGTCTTCGGAGGTTTATTCAAGCTAGATTCCTCTCTTATTCCTCACTTATGAGATAGGGTTGGAGATTACTGTCATGGTACGGGTATGCATAAGCGTTGTTGCAATTTTTTAGAAGAGGTGGGCTCTGCATCCTGATATCTTTTCATGTTCCTTAGGTATTTACCAGAATCTCCCAGATGGCTGCTCGGTAAAGGGCGATCAGAGGAAGCTCTCAAGGTCCTGGAGAGTATAGCAGCAACAAATGGAAAGCCCCTGCCTTGTGACACGAGGATGAGGCTTGCTTACCTGTCTGAGCAGAGGACTCCACGCATGGACATCAGAAGCATCGTTACGAACAGGAACCTCTTTAAAAACACCGTTTTGTTGGTTGTTAGCAGGTATGGGAATGCAAATTGCTTTTCATATACTTTTTGTAGCTCGAACGGAAATGGTGATTTATTACGCTACGTAATGAATATATACTTCTAGATCATCAGATCCGCAGAGAACAAAACAGTTGAAAGACTAATCTCAGCACACTACAGTCGCCCGCTGATTCAAAAAACTATGAGCATTCTTAGTGCTAACATTTGATATTGGTACGTAATTAATTAATTGCGACTGAAGTGCTTTTCTTTTCTATATATGGAAGGCTTTTTAAAACTGATCTTAGTTTGCAGCTGAAAATTTGTAGTTTTGCTGCTTATAAACGTCTTATTTACTTATGTAGTTATTTGCAGCGTCTTCTCACTGAATGCAGCACAAAACTTTGTACACGTAATTATCCAGTTATCAGTGTGACACTGTGGGGCAATCATCACAAACAGCAGCATAGTGTTCATATCCTTAAACTCTGTTCATTCACCTACCAATATTACAAATGCATGTTTGCTCTGACTGAGTCCTTTTATTTGTCTGTTTCATCATCGATATGCACTCCTTTGGAAGAGCTAATTCCAGGAAATGCTACTCAAGAGCGTGTAACAGTTCATAACAAGAGCTGATCTAATGGCAACGACGAATTTTAATGATCATTTTTTCACGTTCAGAGAAAAAGCAAGTAACTTGCCTAGATAAAATCTACGGTACTTGATTATGTTTTCTTATTGTTATATTTTCTTGACAATGGCGTATATAGCTTGCCAGTACAGATTATGTGGTCATTTAGGCACAACATATGATTCAGTATTCTTGATAACTTGATAACAACTTCAAAGTGTAAACATTCTAAACTGAAAGAAAAGTATTAAGGCTTCGTAAAAATATTGTAAGTTATAATTAAACTTACGAAAATAGTACTCAAAGATTAATTATGTACAGTCTTTGACATAAAACCAGATCTGTGACCAGCTTTCAAAGCAACTGTGTAAGATGAATGCCTTGCACCTGGAATTGTTTTAAGCAAGGGAGAAGTTTCCCCAAGTTTGAAATATAAGTGGTGGGCAACATTGGAGCCGCCTGTCTGAAAGTTTGACCCACGAGAGGTTTTACCAGTTTAGACACCTGCTGTGTGTGCTCTGTAAAATACCAGCAAGGGGAGTTGTGCACGGATGTTATCTCTGGATCACTTAGCTCTGGGAGCTCAGTCCCGCTATAAGGCATAGAAGGCACTTATTTTAACTTTTCTGTGGGTATATGAATGTAAACAGGAATGACTTGGCGCTCTCTCAGGTGTATTGTGTATTATATACTGAACCGGAGACCTAGAAACGACAGACACTTCATCCCACTGTAGCCCTCAGTGGTTCACAACCCCATAATAGGCCACAACAGTCCACCCACCTCACCGCCGCCCACACCGAACCCAGGGTTATTGTGCGGTTCGGCCTCCAGTGGACCCCCTCTCCCCCTCCCCTCCCCTGGAATGTCTCATACCAGACGAGTGTAGCCCAAATTTTTTCATGATAGAGTAATTATGATGTACACATACGCGGAGACAGTGGTTGCCCAGCAGGCGTCGACATAGTGTAACTGAGGCGGAATAAGGAGAACCAGCCTGCATTCACCGAGGCCAATGGAAAATCGCCTTAAAAACCATCCACAGGCTGACCGGCAGACCAGACCACGACACTAATCCGCCGGGCGGATTCGTGCCGAGGACCAGCATGCTTTCCCTCTCGGGAGACTGCGCGGCTAGCCGGGCGGGAGCTGTCTGAGATGCTAAGCTAAAATGGGGAGTGCTTTAGGGGCAAGCAGTGAAGATATGCTGGCACGACCTTTTATTTCTGCCGATCTCGACTGCGGACAACGTTTGAAGTGAAATGCACAAGAGGACGTATTGGAGGCTTGTAGAAAAGGCTTAAGATTCCAAATTACCAACAGCAAGATCGAAATTCTCCTCAGATGCAGTGAATAACATACGATTTCATTCCACCGTATGCAAATTTGGGAATTTCATTGCCTTTATCCCGCATCCACTGCGTAGAAGTTGTCTATCTATATCCGCATCCTGCTCCAGCTACTCCCAGGTCTGGGTGCTGACGAGTCCTCTCCATTTGGCTCGGTCCTCCCACGACTTTCCTTCCTCCACTTGCTGCCAGGTCACACCTCTCCTTTCCACAGATATTCTCACTCCCATTTTCCGCCATGTTCTTGGTTCTTGGGCGCTCTCTAGGTCTTTTTCCATCCATCTTTATTTCTAACATAATTTTGGGGAGTCTCTGCCCATGCATCCTCTTAACATGCCCATACCATCTTAATCTCTTTTTTGCAATTTCTTCTCTCATACTTTCTTGTTTAAGGTCCTTACTAATCTTTACATTCCTTACTCTGTCCATTCTTGTTTTTCCCTTAACTGCTCTGAGAAATTTCATTTCTCCTGCTTGCAGTCTGCTCCACTCCCTTCCTGTCATTGTCCAACATAGGTGACAATAGGGAAGTAATAATTCTTATACATAAGGAGTTTTGATTTTTCTGAACTTCCTTATTCCAAATCAGGTGTGTCATTGTTTGGTAGAAATTTCCTCCCTTCTGCAACCTCCTATTAATTTCGTTGGTTATTCTTCCATCCCTAGATATTTCACTCCCCAAATAAGTGGAACTTTCTACCACTTTGAGAGGTTCCCCATTCATGGTAATATTTCCGTTGATCCCTTTTTCTCTTGGAAATACCATTACTTCACTCTTATCTTTATTTATTTTTAATCAATACCTTTCCATTATTTCCTTCCATGCATCAAGTTGTAACTCTACATCTACCTCTTTATCACCCCATATTACCATATCATCTGCAAAAATCATCTTTTTGTCTTTTTCTTTTACTGTATCTTTAACTGCCCTATTCATTCCCTCCATCACAGCATTAAAGAGTACAGGAGATAGAATACTTCCTTGCTTTAGTCCTTGTCTTGTTTTGAAGTATTCAGTGTTTTCCAACGGTGTTCTAACTAGACAATTGTGCCTTCTGTACATTGTATTTATTAAATTAATGTATCCATCCTCTATATTTATCTTCTTCATTTCTTCCCAGAGTCTTTTCCACTGATACTTCGTCAGGTCCTGGGGCTCCCCCCCCCCCCCCCCCCCCCGGCTCCATTCATCTTCTTCACAGCTAGTTCCATTTCTTCCAGTGTAATTTGTCCTAATTCTGCTTCTCAACTTCTCTTAATTTCTGCAGTATTTGTTGTTTCCTCGTGTACCTGCTCCTCAGCGTTTAACAGTTTCTTAAAATGTTCTTTCCAGAGATCTTTTATATTTCCTGGGTCTTCAATCACGGTACCGTCCTCTGTTTCCATCTTTACTGGCACTTCAGAAGCCTTCCTTTTATTTTCCATCATTTTATAGAACATTTATTTATTGATCTTCACATCTTCTTCCAGTTTTTATGCAAACTCTTACCATGCCTTTTTCTTTGCTGTTTCCACTATTTCTTTGCACTTTTTCTTTTCATTGTCATTTTTAGTTTTCTACCACTTTCTCTATGTTCCATTTTTTCTTCTAACTGGTTGGATTGTGGTATCATCCCAACAACTTGTCTGTCTTCCTTTTTTTATTTCCAGATGTTCTACCACATGCTTTTTGTGCTGCTTCGACTGAAGTGTCTTTGAATAAAGTCCATTCTTTTTCTACATCGCAGAAGACTTCTTTCGGAAATTTTTATGTGATTAATTCTCCGTACTTCTCAGTACTTTCACTCTCCTTCAGTTTCCAACCCCTATCCTCATCATTTTTTTCTGTTTTCTATTTTTTACACCCTGATTCATTTTCCGTTGTCCCACCAGTAATCTATGGTCTCCATCTGCACTCACACTTGGAATTACCTTCACGTTTGTTACTTTCTCTCCCCATTCGCTATCTACTAGAATGTAATCGATTACACTCTTGGTTCTTCCATTCCAACTGTATCTGGTGATAACATGGCTTTCTCTCTTCTTGAACCAGCTGTTTGCTATTTTCATTCCATTCCTCTGGCACAAATCCAGGAGTCTCTCCTCTTCTTCATTTCTTCCTCCATATCCAAAACATCCCAAGACTTGCTCTAATCCATTTCTGTCTTTGCGGACCTGTGCAGTAAAATCTCCCATCACTATATTAGCACTCTCTATATGGTTTTCTAACTCATTTTCAAAGTTCATCTTCTCTTCTTGACTACATCCCACTTGAGGTGCATAAATCTGGATTACTTTTAGTGTTTCTTTTTGGAATCTCAGGTTTAAGATTATGATCCTGTCCGATATATATCTCACACTTTCAATACAGTTTTGTACATTCTTATTCACCATCACTGCCACACCATTTCTTCCAAACCTGTTATTCCCACTCCAGAACAGTTTTCTTCCTTCTCTCAAATTCTTCTCACCATTTCCCTTCCACTTTGTTTCACTTAATCCCAATATATCTAACTTTCTCTCTGTTAGTACATCTGTACCTTCTTCCATTTTTCCATTGAGGGTTAATATATTAACGGTGCCGATATTTAGGTATAGCAGGACAGGTGGCAATATTGTGGCATCTGTGCCAAAAGAGCACAATGGTGGTGCACTCTTAATGGTTCCAGAGTACACCGTTCACTGTACATTGTTGAATATGGTTCCCTATTTGTTCAAGTCTTGGCTCAACGACATAGTCAATTGCGATTGGAGTTGCCTCGGGAATGTCGGGATAGATCCTGGATCAATGGAAAACTGTCACCTCAACGGATGAATCACATTTTTGGCACACCAGGTCGATGGTCGTCTCCACAAACGCCGTCACCCATGAGAACGGCCGTTTGAAAGGTGCACCCCACCAAGGACGCAGGATGCTGGGGGCAGTGTTATGCTGTTGGACACATTCCGCTGCGCTCACATGGGACCTATGTTAATAACCGAAGACACGCTGACAGCTGCTGGCCACCTGCGTCACTTCACGCTTAATGTCTTCCCTGACGGTGACATCATCTTTGAGCAAGATAACTGTCCGTGTCTCAAAGCCAGAACAGTGCTACTTGCCCACAAAATTTATCTGATGTGAATCCAGTGGAACCCATCTGGGTCGCTATCAGGCACCAACGCCGCGCCCACAAACCAGCAACCCTTTGTTTACTGAAATTACATGATTTATTCGTAGTAACCTCGTGCCACGTACCTCCACAAACCTACCCACAAACTGACGGATCCGTGATGCATGGAATCGGTGATTGACAGAGTTCGAGAGATAGCCCAAAAAGCAGGTGGTCATAATGTTTTGGCTCGTCAGTGTAAATCACAAGTTGATCCCTGTTCGTATTGTCGACCCACTCGTCCAGGGCAATAGAGAATGCAATGAACATGCTGGCATTTTCAGTTAACAGCCAGTAGACATCTGATACCACGGCAGCTATGTGGGGAGTTATTGTTAGTCGATAAAGGAAAATTTCGGAGAACTTCTGTCCTCCAATGGCGTCACGAGTTCCACTGTTTCAGTAATGCCCTCTGTAATGAACTCGTCATGGGTAAAAGGTTTAATAGATCTGACAGTTTGGGGTTCTATCTTACAGCTTGCTTTTATTGATGGGCCGCTACAGTTGGTTGCCGTCTGAAAACAAGAAACTTCAGAATTGTCTGTAAACACATTGGAGCCAGTAGATACAAATACAAGCAGCACAAACAATGATTTTCGTGTGTTACGTTGACATCGGGTTGCTGTGCAGCCCTGCACGTGCGCCAACCTGTTTCCTGTTTTGTCGCCAACTAAATCTTTAAATCTCGCCCAGCTAGCCGCGCTGTCTAATGCGCTGCTTCCCGAAAGGGAAGGAGTGCCGGTGTCCCGGCTGATTAATGTCGGGGTCCGTTGTACCGGCCAGCATGTGGATGGTTTTTACGGCGGTTTTCCAGCTACCTCGGCGAATGCAGTCTGGTCCCCTTATTCTGTCTCAGTTACACTATGTCGGCAATTGCTGCGCAAACACTGTCTCCTCGTACTCGTACACCATAATTACTCTACCACGCAAACATTTGGGGTTACACTCGTCTGGTATGAGATGTTCCTGGGGGTGGGGTGGGGGAGGGGTGGCGGTCCTGTGGACCGAACAGCACAATACTACTGGGTTCGGTGTGGCCTGTTATAGGGTTGTGAACCAATGAGGGCTACGGCGGCACGATGCCTCTCCATCGTTTCTATGTCCCTGATTTAAATACACGATATACAAATGTTTAAATGCCTTGTGCATTGTCGTGTACTGCCATTCTCTAGCTTATTTGCAGTGCCTGGCGATTATGTGACTGTATAATACAAACTGAGAATTTTAATCCTTCTGTTCGAAAAAGTACTGTAATTCTCAACCATATTTAAATGCTCGCAACAACACATTGCTAGACTGCCTCTTTTTGAGTGTATGTGTCATTGCAGCACCCACTTTTCCTTCATACTTCCTTTACACCACAATCATATAGCGTGGAATACGCCGTCCTGGCATTTCGAAAAATACCGCACCGTGCTCGGAAAGAAACAGTGCCGCATCGCATTACTTCGTGAAATGACGCGCTGTACCGAGCACTTCCGGGCTGACCAAGGAAAGACGAGTAACGGCCCGCAGGCAGCCAGCACATCGCCCGCGCGTGCATGTTGGCAGACGGTGGGCGGCTCTGACCTGCAGTGCCATCTAGGTAAATCAATTATGTTGACTCCACCTACTTACAGTCATATTATGCTGCAGTCCAAAAGCACTCCAAATAAACTTTATAAACTTTAATTGAAAGAAGGATCTATTATGACCAGTTCGTGGTTGGCCCATAAGTAATTATTTTCGAGCCAAAGATTTTGTTTGAAATTCAATCGTGAGCCCAAGCTCCGACGTAGGACGTCAAGCCACAAATGATATTTTTGAATCATCAATCTTGTGACTTTTTAGATACGGCCCACCACGAATTCCTCTTCTTCAGTAACCTCTTCATCTGAGAGAAGCATCCTGCGTCCTCAATCACACTGCTTCCTCATTGGTTGTTAGATGTATTACCTTCTCTTACTTCCCCTACAGCTTTTACCCTCTGCAGCTCCCTCTCTGACCGTGGAGGCTATTTTCTCTGATGCTGTAACACATACCCTATCATCTTATTCCTTCTTCTTCTCGGTGTTTTCCAAAAGACCCTATCTTCGCCAATTTTGCATAGAGTTTCCTCATTCCTTACATTATCAGTCCAGCTGATTTTCACCATTCTTCTGTGGTACCACACCTTGAACGCTTCGATACTCTTCTGTTCCAGTTTTACCACAGTTTATGATTCACTACCATACAATACTGTGTTTCGAACATACATTCTCAGAAATTTATTCCTCAAATTAAAGTGAATATTTGATAGCAATAGACTTCTCTTGGCAAGAAACGCCTTCTTCTTCAGTGCTAGATTGCTTTTTATGTCATTCTTGATACGACCATAATATGTACCTTTGCTTTCAAGGAAGCAGAATTCCTAACTTCATCTAATTCGAAATTCCCAATTCTGCAGTTAAGTTTCTCGCTAGTCTCATTTCTGCTACACGTAATTACTTTTATCTTCTACCACTTTATTCCATATTCTGTACTCATCAGACTGTTAATTTCATCCCACAGATCCTGTAATTCTACCTCACACTCACTGACGGTAGCAGTTTCATCACCGGACCCTATCATTGATATACGTTTCACCTTGAATTTTAATTCCACTCATTTCCGTCATTGCTTCTTAAATGTGCAGACTGAAAAATATCAGTGAAAGACCTCAACTCTGTCTCACAGCCTTTTAAACTGGACCACTTCGTTCTTTGTCTTATTGTTCCTTCTTGGTTCTTGCAGATACTGTATATTACCCATCTTTCCCTATGACTTACTCTGTTTTGTACTGCTGAATACTTTTTCTGGGTCGACGAATGCTAGGAGCATGTCTTGATTTTTCTTCAGTATTGCTTCCATTATCACACGCAACGTGAGGACTACCTCTTTCTTAATGCCAAACCGATCGTCATTTAACTATTCGTAATTTTTTTCCATTATTCTTTATATTATGCTTGTTAGCAGTTGTTATGCCGATTGTGCGATAGTTTTCGCACTTATCCCACCTTTTTGTCTTCGGAATTGTGTGGACGATATTTTTCCGAAAGTCTGATTGTACATCGCCAGTCTCATAGATTCTACATAACAACTTGAATAGTAGTCTGGTTGCCACTTCCTCTACTGATTTTAGAAAGATGTGTTCAGATGTGTGTGAATTCCCAAGGGACCAAACCGATGAGGTCATCGGTTCCTAGAATTACACACTAATTAAACTAATTTACGCTAAGAACAACACACACACATGCCTGTGGGAGGACCTGAATCACCGGAGGGAGGAGCAGGGCAATCCGCGCGGCTGAATTTAGATATTCCAATGGAATGTTACTTATCCCTTCTGCCTAATTTGAACACATATTTTCCAGAGCTCTTTTAAAATCTGACACTCATGCTGGATGTGCTAGTCATCGCTATTGACTACAATTTCTTCCTCCAACACGTCCTCAGACAAGACCGCATACTCATTGAGGCTTTCAATGCGCTCTTTCCATTGCTCACTCTCGTAGTTTGTGGAGTTCCCATTCTACTCTTCATGTTGCCACCCTTGCTTTTAATTTCACCGAAGGCTGTTTTGAATTTTCTCCAAATGCTGAATCAGTCCTCCTGATATTCACTTCTTTTTCTATTTCTACACATCTTTCCTGCAACTATTTCCCCTTGGTTCCGAAGCACTTGCTGTTTCCTTCATTCCTAAGCGATTCCTATATTCCCAAGTCAATCTTATATTTTCCCTGAACATTTCTGTACTTCTTTCTTTCCTCAGTCAACTGATGTATTTCATCTGTCATCCAAGGTTTCCTCGCAGCTACCTTCATTGTACCTAAGTTCGTCTATCCAACATCTGCGATTGCCCTTTTTAGAAATGACCACTCCTCTTCAACTCAGATGCCCATTCTGTTGCTCCCTATCGCATCATTCACATCCTTAGCGAACTTCAGACTATCTTGTCACTTCTCAGTACCTCAATATCCCGCTACATACCACACTGGTTCATTTGGACGATTCTCTTAAACTGCAATTTACTCTTCATCGTTATTAAATTGTGGTCAGAGTCTATATCTGCACCTGAGAATGCTTTCCCAACTAATAACTCATTCAGTAATCTCTGTCTGAGCATGATCTAATCCAACTGGGACCTTCTCATGTGTCTCGTTTCTTTCCAAGTATACCTCCTCTTCTGATCCTTGAACAGAGTATTCTCTATTACCATCTTCAAATTATTGCGGATCTCAATTTGTCTTTGTTGCTTTACTGTTATTGACGGTATTTTAACACAGCCATTGCAACCACAATAACATGCTTGTTTTTGTCAACAAACGCTATTCGTTTTATTTAAATGAATCATCATCCGTGGTCTGTAAAAAAGATATTAACAATAGAGAAATAGTTCGTTACAAAAGATTCCGATTTTTAGTAACGGTATTTCATGGCCCGTTCTACGCTCACATCACGAAACGCAGTCAGCTTCCAAGTTTTTGGGCTATGCCTTCGTTTGTCAATGTTGTACCTCGTCTGATCCCACAATGCTTTACAGAAATATGCAGTCCTGATGCTAAACAGAATACTGTAATGCACTACTGATGTTTATTTGCATCCTTGTTGCTAAATATGTATTATGTGATTTGTGTAGTGTTACCAACTTTACCACTAGTTTCCTTGTGTTCTAAAACCATTCTTTACTTTCTGCAGAATGTCACTTGCTTTGTTTCACATTTATTCATGTTACTAGTTAGTCCCATGTTTGCATGACTGTGGTGAGAATATCTGCAGATTTTAAATTGCGTCATCTATTTGTTTTTCATTTACTGGCAGGTCAACGTTTTGTTCTATACTTTTTTCTAAGATGTGCTGTTATCTGCTTTCGACCAGTTTTTGATCTTCACATTTATGTACTTCGGCATAGGATCTTTACTTTTACAACGGTTATTAAATCTGATGGTTTCAACAGTTTTAAACAGATTAAGATGAATCTTCATGGACTGATAGTTTAGGCCGGTAGGGAACGCTTAACATGGTACCATTAAATTTTTCATTTGCGTGCCCGCATTGTCCGTATTTCATTCACAATTATTGTGGGTATTTTAATTCAGTCTTTGCTACTTTAAGTCGATACGTTTTTCCGTTACCACATGTGTTACGTCATATTGAAAAATAACATCATCAGCGGCCTGTAACGAGATGCATGTGTAGTTTGAATTGCTTTCTGGATCGAAAAACAGTTCGTTGCACAAGATGCTGACATTTACTTATGGCATTTCATGCTTGGTTTTTCGCTCACATCAGGAAACGTCATCTGCTAGTAAGATCTTGGGTTATACCTTAATTTGTCACTGTTGATGCTGTTCAAATCCCATACTGCTTTCGACAACAAACTATGCACTTTTTGTGTTAAACAGAACCCAGTGTAGCGCGATAAATGTTTATTTGTATCCTTCTGGCCAAATATGTATCGTGTGTTTTGTGCAGGGTCACCACCTTTACTACTAGTTTCTCTGTGC
Organism: Schistocerca gregaria; assembly: GCF_023897955.1. Taxonomy (NCBI): domain Eukaryota; kingdom Metazoa; phylum Arthropoda; class Insecta; order Orthoptera; family Acrididae; genus Schistocerca; species Schistocerca gregaria. Next base: position 430,754,883 of record NC_064922.1, read on the forward strand.
TTTGAAAGTATTCATTTCTTGTCACTTATATGTTGATCCATTAAATTGTGTTTTTATTTATTTAATGTGTAATTGTAATAAAGTGGTGATGGTCCTGAAAATCTAAGTGCTAGTTAGTGTTGTGTTTGTGGGGCGGAAGGGCGAAGCAGTTGGAGACAGGAGGCAAAGATGAGTGAAGAGCAAGTGCTAACCAGAGATATAGCGGGATGAAGAGAAAGTTGGAGAGAAAGGGTGAGGAGGATAAAGTGAAATGAAATGAGGAGGGGGTGAAGGAGTTTTGGAGAGTGTGATGGATGAGAAAGGGGAAATATTTTTTATCTATGTCATTTTCCAGTTACTTTATACAGTGTCCATTTTCCAATACTTATTTGGTCATTGAGTAACTGCTTATTGTGTGTTAGTCCTTCGTGCATATGGAAGTTTTCTTTGAGAAGTTGGCTGTCCTTACTGGTATTTGTGATATTTATGTCTTTTTCTATAGCGCTTTGTCTATAGTGTTCCTATTTGAAGAACCCACAAATATTGAATGATTTGTTCTATATGCACTAATTTGCTCTTCATATCTTGTGTCGAATGACCTACCGGTTAATTTGATGCAAATTTTTCCACAGATTCTGCAAAGAAGGTGGCGTATACCACATACTTAGTATCTGTCTGGTTCTGATTTTAATTTAGTGATGTATTTTTGTACTGAATTAATTGTTCAAGTGGAATTCTTAGGCGCTTGTTTTAATTTGCTGTCTATCTTGTGTGTGAATTTGTAGTGGTAGATTACTGTATGCAATTTTATTGTCATAGTACTGCTTGTATGTGTTGATGCAATGTTGTTTTGTTTGAGTCACATTTCTGTCCTTATTATTCTGTTAAGTTTACCTACTAATGTGTAACCCTTGTACATGTACATCACATTTTGCTAATTACAAGTGTTTAGTGGAATCTTATTGGGTTTGTTTGAAGAATCTGATTGCAGCTTGTTTGTGATGCTGTGGGTGATTTAAGCCTGCATTTATTATTATGTCTGTTGTAGGTTCTTTATATTTGTCAAAGATTTTGTGTGATTGTATTCTCTTATACTTATGTATTGGAATATTTGTTTGTTTTATAAATCTTCTTCTTTTGTAACCTTTATTTACTTATATATACTATATTCTTATGTAAGTGTTATATTTTGTATTAGGGTTTATCTGGCATGCATATTATATCATCCATGTACCAGTACCACTACATGATCTAGATTTTCTTTATTGTTCCATCTTCAGATATCAGTTTTTCGATATGATTTATGAAGGTCTTGGCTAGTGCTCTTGAAATCGGTGAACCCTTGGGTAAACCTCTATCTTATATTTAGTACTCATGATAAGCTACAACATAATTTTTTATTGTTAACTGCAACAATTTTGTTTCATCTTTCTGTTTATTACATAGCTGGTAGTGTGTTTCCTGGGTTTCATCAATTGGTATGATAGTTCCATTAATAGTGATGCAACTGTAAATGGTTTTTACATAAAAGGACATCATTTTTGCTGTGCATGGGGTTTTTATATTTGTTATGTGTTTTATTAGCTAACTGGTACTTCTTATTATCATATTTCAAGTTAGTAGAATTGGGTGAGCTGTGATTCCATTTGTTTTGCTATCAGGTATGTGGGAACTGTTCTGAAATTTACTGTTGGGCTGGCATCTCAATTTATGTACCTGAAGATTTTGATATCTGTTTATTGGGTTTGATTTCGATTTTTTAATATTATTTCTGGTGCTTAACTACTCTTTTTTGGATGTATGCTTTTGTTTCAATGAGCGCAACAGGACCATATTTGTTTGATTTTGTTATTATAATGTTTTCTGCTTGCAGGGTTTACTATAGATTTTTGATCCATCTCAATAGTTTCGCAATTATTTGCTGTGTTGCTGCGATTTCAATTAATTTTTTTATTAATTCTCTGGTCAGTCGTATATTTGCATTACTGTGGTCATTTTCGTCTACTGTGGTGAGAATATAATCAGATTTTATAATGTGATCTTCTATTTGTTGTTCATTTGTTGGTGGGTCAATGATGTGTTTCAAACCTTTCTCTGTGATCTGCTATTATTTCCTTTCGAGCTGTTTTGATCTTTACATTTTTCTACTTTGGCATAAGACAATTACATTTGCAATGGTTGTTAAATCTGATGGTTTACAAGATTTTAAATGAGTCATCAACTAATAATTTAGGCCGATAGCGAATGCCTGACAAGACATTATTAAATTCTTCATTTCTTTGTCGACATGTCCATAGTTGTTTTACAGTTATTGAAGGCGTTTTAATTCAAATTTTGTAACTACTAGAGGATACATGTTTTTGCCAGCAAACGCATTACATCATATTGAAATAAAACATCATCAGTGGCCTATAATGAAAAATATTTACATGTTGATTTTTAGATCGAAAAACACTTCTTTGCAGAAGATGCTGACTTCCTCATGGCATTTCATGCCTGGTTTTTCGTTCACATTAGGAAACCCCACCTGCTTGCATGTTTTCACGTTATACTTTCGTCTGTCACTGTTGATTTTGGTCTAATCCTACATTGCTTTGCAGAACTATGCGTTTCTTATGGTAAACAGACTACTATGTAGCATTACTACTGTTTATTTGTATCTTTGTATCTAAATATGTATTATGTGATTTGCGTAGTGTTACTAACTTTAACACCAGTTTCTCTGTGACTTAAAACTGTTATTTTCTTTCTGAAGAATGTCATTTGGGTTGTTTTTCATTTAATCGTTCCCAAGTATTTAGTTACTGTTTAAGACAAATGAAGGAGTAGTGACAGAGGTGAAAATCGAATTTCTGAGAAGGTGAGGCAGATTTGTAGTGGGTGGATGGAGGAGACAAGAGGAGTGAATAGTGAGAAAGTCCTGACAGAAAGTGAGTTGGAGGAAAATAGAGAATACCAAGAGGTGAAATGACATGAAGTGGGAGCGTGAGAGAGTGGAGGATGTTAAACGGTATGCATTTTTTTCTATGTAATTTTTTCACTATTTTATATAGTATCCTGCTTCCAATATTTATTTGGGCATTAAGGTACTAGTAGGTACGTGGAGATGCTCTGAAGTTTACTACTGGGAATATTTGTCTCATGGGTGTCTGCCAGCATAACAAATGCATTCGCAGCTCATCACAATGCTACAAATTTGAATGTGATGGGATAGTAAGAAATACCAGTCAGGTAACAAAAGACATAATAAATTAAAACCGTGTGCACAAGACTGCAATCCTTTCATATAGAAAGCATATGCAGTTGGCTCCCTGTTAATGAAACCACCAAACTAACTGAAGAAAACCTGAAAACACACAACCAACCACCTCAAACAAATAGAGGGAGCAATAAAGTCGTTTTATTTAATGACACAATACTAATATATTGATGTCTGTACAGCAGTAGTTTAATGACGATGGAATCCTTCTGGATGAAATGCTCCGGAGTAAAAGCAGTCCCCTGTTAGGATCTTAGGTAGCAGTATTCAGGAGACTGCTCCCATCAGAAAAAAAAGAAATAAATGAAAATAAAAATCTGGCGATCCGCGGTTCAGAGAGTGGACTGGCAAATTTGTCGCTTGGGTAGGCAGGGTAACGAACTTGAAAAGAGAAATGGACATGTTGTAGATAAATATAGAAGATATTAGTCAACTGGACTGGCAAGATAAACCGAATTTGTGGTTGGGTAGTTACTAGATTCTTCTTTCTTCCTCTTCTTGTTCATCTCCTTCGTGGTCTTACCCCTTGTCTTCACGCATGTTATTTATTGCACTGTGCTGCGATATGTGCTCTCCTTTTTATTTTTCGTCGTAACTGAGGATGGGTCGTCGGCTGGTTTTGTTTCGAATCCAGCGCACAATGCAGTACTGGTTGCTGGAGGTATGGATTTCAAGTGTACGTCTGCGCCAATCTGCGTGGTCTCGACTATAGTTTATCAACGTTCGTCGCAAGGCTGGCTGGGAGTAGTCCAACCACCTGCAGATCGTCTTAGGATATGCTTGGCGGAGGATGTCACATGAACATCAGGTACCCCAATGGCTTGGCGGCATTGTGGGTAAGCTTGGTGAGCGAAGTTTAACTTCTACAGACTATCCCTTCTTCACACTCGGTGTCAATGAAGGATGGCGGTACACATGTCAGCCGAGTGGACTGAGAAGGCAGCAGGCCACAGTTCCATATCCTGTTTCTTAGTAGACACAGTATTTGAAAAACGTACATCCGGTCAGTACGACTGGAAGAGTGACTCGTGGAGTGTGTGAAAGAGTTCTGCGGTCGTTAATACGTTTTCAAGTGTTCACCACTTACAAGTCCCAGATTAGTGTCTTGCATTCCGGGCACAGACTGTGTCATGAGAGCTGGTTGTTCGATGCCACGTGGAACTGATGTCACCTGAGAACATTAAATGGTCATTTAAGCCTTGGAAGAGCTACGCGACTTCCTCTGCAATAAAACGTGAACGTTCGCGACGTCCGTCCGTGCCAGAAGGTGTGTATACGTTGATGATCCTTATGCCCAACGCTATGAGCACTATTTCTTGAGCCCTGGCTAGATTGTGCATATCGTGCACCACTATTCCTTCCCGTAGAAGTATAGTGACATTGTGTTGGCCATCAGCAGCACCAAACGTGGTGTGGTGTCCTTGCATCTGGGTGTCTCATCACAGCCACCAACAGTCACCATCAGTGGGAAGGGATCAACACTGATGGGGTGAAATCCCTAGAGTGGTGTCCAGCACAACGTACGATGAGTCTTCTGCACAGTCTGCTCGTTCGCCATGAGGTACCGCTGACTGTCGATGGGTTATCTCAGCTATGGCAGTGGGTACAGACTCCGAAGTCACTACTGGCTGGTAATCTGTTGCAGGTATCTCCTTGAGATTCCACCTTACAGAAGCGTTGGGAGGACTGGAGCTGTCGCCAGTGCGATCTACTTTGTGTGCTGCTACTGCGGCCTTTGTATCGCCGTCACTGCTGTCAGACTGTCCGCAATCCGTTTCAGACGTTTGTAGCAGGCAGTCATCTGACACAGTACGTCGGAATTTCTTGTGTCTTTGCAAGGAATGCTGTTTGTGGTCGCGTGTTTCAGCATCCAAACAGGGATGCATTTCTTCGACTGGTCTGTTATTGGGAAGAAAGGCTGCGGTCGGCACCACCCATGCGTCAGTGTCCATCATCTCTTCCATAACCTCCTGCATGATCGACTGTTAATTATCTTCTGAAAGAGGTGCCGTCATAGTGGATGGATCCAGTACTTCGGGCTCCAAAATGTCCTCCCTGTCAGGAGCGTCTACCTGACCAGTAGGGCCATCAGATCGTAACCTGTGCGTAATTGTGGGGGGGGAGAATCGTGATCATAGGATGATCACAAACTCATCTATTGGGATCTGGGCAAGTCACCAGTGTAGAAACGCTGAACTGTTGTGTCCTTCAAAAAAGTGGTTCAAATGGCTCTGAGCACTATGGGACTTAACATCTGTGGTCATCAGTCCCCTAGCACTTGGAACTACTTAAACGTAACCAACCTAAGGACACCACACACATCCATGCCCGAGGCTGGATTCGAACCTGCGACCGTAGCAGTCGCGCGGTTCTGGACTGAGCGCCTGAACCGCTAGACCACCGCGGCCGGCTGTGTCCTTCTTGGCCACATCCAGAGCAAGTATATGGCTGTCTGTCGTACTTAATAATCGCCTTAGAGCTGCTATTTTCGGAGTATCCTGCCACTTGTTTTGGCAATTCAGCTTTAATCTTTCGTAACGTGTTGAGGAACTGGTGTATTGTGAAAGTGGTCCATTTTTCAGTCAAGTGGCCGACCTCTTTGCTATAAGATTGGGAAGCCACGTGGACATCGTCCAGAGGTATTTTGAATTTGATTTAGATGACTCATATCACACAGAAGCTGAGCGTTTCGTGATCAAGAGAGACTGCCCCAGTGTTTGAATTTAAGACTGTTTGCGTTTGCGTGCACGATTCTGTTGCACACCTCATCACTGACGAAGTTGATGTAGACGGAACTGCTCATAATAGAGAGACGGATACCGAATATGTCTTGTGAATCACTTTTAACGTCGTCATGTACGAAACATTCAATTTCGGAAGTTCATGGCCGTGCATGATCGGGTTGGAAACTAATCTTTATAGTGGTTTGTCTGTATAAATGTGCCATGTTATATAAGCTGTGATGGACTCTGAATTATCGGCGACGAAGTAATAAAATACTACTCGCACACGCGACTCTACAGACAGGACATAACAGAGGACATCCGCTATGCTTCATTGTTGAGTACCGGCTGTCTGTTCGTTTGGGTCCAGATGGTAGCAAGATTAACACAGAATCACAGTAGCAGGTCTGATAAAGAACAAAAAAAAGTGTGTGGGCGAACTACAAGGAACAGTGTAGTGATCATATTAACAAATGTAAAGTAGACATGAAACCAAGACCAACTGCAGAAGTGTAAGTATATATATGTCCTAATTCCACCGCTGAATGAAAGCTCTGCAAATGACTGAAGAGACTGTAATAATGGGTAATGAGACGATGTAAATTATTTAGTTCATTAACAGAAATGAAAATTTAATTGTGAAGAGGAACAGGAGTTCGATAGCAGGAGAAGTAAACATAAGGAGAATAGAGAATGACGGAAAGGAGTGAAAAGAGGAAAGCTGAAATAACTGGAAGCTGTTGAGTTTGAAATGGAGCATTATTAGCGACTCACTAAAATAGAGAAATTAAAAAAGATATTGCAGAAAAGAACAATTATTAAGAACTCTTGAGGCAGTCTGGTAGTAAGGAAAGACTGTAGACTGAAATGTGGAAAAAATATATATAGGTAGACTATATAAATGAAAGAAACTTGAAAACTGTATTGTGAAAACAAAATAGAAGTAAATGAAGGGCAATGTAGTCGGATTAATCATTCCATACTCAGGTAGTCAATTCAGGAAATGAGGCACTAAAATTAATATACTTTTAGCATCTGGGCAGGAAGTTAACAGTGTCCTAAGCAGAAAGGATATATGTAAAATATAGATTGGCAATAGCTAGAAGAGTGTTTCTGAAAAAATGAAGTATTTCAACATCTAAAATAAATTTAAGTTTTCTGATAGTAATAATCATGTTAATTTGTCTCAGGTAATTGTGTACTCTAAACTGTGCAGATAAGAAGAGAAAAGAAGAGAAGAGAAGCTTAGGAAATGCAGAACCACAGAAAAAAGCCGAAGATTAGAGGTGCAGGTCGGGTTGTAAGTACTGCTGTGTTCTGTTAGAAGAACGTGGCGATCCTGTTAGTAGAACTGATGAAAAACTGCCTATCCTCTATTCCCAATTAACAGATACATTTAGTAGCCTTCCATGCTAAATTACTTCTTTCTCGACCGTAGCCAGAATTGGACCCCATCTTGTGCAGCAGGAGTTCCAGAGTGCTAAGTGCAATAGTTAGAGGAAGCAACAGAGGAATTCTGTAGATCACAATCCCAACAGATGTGATAAAAACTTGCGTATATTCTTCCAATAAATCACATGTTGGTAGCCCGTTACATCTTTATTTCGACTTGCACACACGCTGTCGATCATCCTATACCGAAGAGTCTTGCTGCAATGCGAGACAAGAGGAACAAATAATTGTAACATAAACGAGCGTTTTTATACTTCGTTCAGCCCTTGATTAGAGAGAGAATACACTGAGATATTCTTCAAAATGATGAATAGCCACGAGAATTGAGTAGACTGTAGTCCAAAGAGGGGCAGTAAAAAGTACTATTACTAGAATGCAGCTATCCCAATGAGATGCAAATCATTGCATTTCTATTAATTATGTACCAAAATAATCGCGACTGCATTACAGTGAATACGAAACAGCACTAAGTAGAGCTGTAATTTCCAGAGCTGCTAGTAACAACAGTAAGCATCCACGAGGACATATAAATGGCATCGACACTTCCGCTATTGAAGATCACGATACGACTGCCACCAATAACTGCAGACGGCTCAGAGCGAGAGGGCTTCTCTCGTCTGTTTTGTTACAGAGGGCACTGCATCTCACTTTGGAATGTTATTCGGTGCGACCATGACGCACATTGATGGAAAAAAATTATACCCTCTTTTAGAGATTTCAAATTCACTCAAGAATTATATATTTGTTGCAACAGTGCATATGGAGAGCATGAAATGATTAAATTTAGAGATTAATAGCACAAGCGGTTCAGAGAGAGGTCCCAGGTACTGACATGCTGAAACATCCATCTTAGTATGTGGCGTGGCGTCCATGGCCGACAACGCAGACGCTGACTCTGGCATCCAATCAATGGTACAGATGGCTAATACTGTCCGGGGATACGTTATGCCACGCCTACTCGACCCGTTCACGTAATTATGTAAGAATTGTTGGCTAACGAGTCGTACGAATCACTCCTGGTTCCATCATATCCCACACGTGCTCGACTGGAGACCAGTCTGGAGATCGTGCTGGTCGGGAAGTCTCTGCAGTGTTGCAGAGCACTTTGAGTTTCAAGGGCAGTGTGTAGGTGGGCATTATCCAGTTGGAACAATACATCACCTTCCTGCTGCAAGAACTGGAAAAGAACGGGTCTAAGAACGTTCTGTACGTAACGAGCGCTAAGGTTTGTATTCCTTAGAAACAAACAAATAGAGGAAGAGTTGTAGCTTTTCGCACGCCGGAGCATAAGGTCTGGGGTGGGGAGAGTGTGTCATGGACGAATGCACCCTACGAGACAGCACTTTCCGCATCTACGTCGCACACACAATCGAACATCACTTGCATGCAGGCAGAATCTGCTTTCAGTGTTGAAGAGCATCATGGGCCAGTCGAGCTGTGAACGTCGATGCTGTGGCGTGAGTGGAAGACGGGATCGAGGTGGGCGTGCTCATAGTTTCACTGCTAATACCCGGTTCGTAACAGTTCGTGTTGACACGTCTGAGCACACAAGCCATCTTATCTGTGCTACGATGGGCGTATGATATGCCACTGCTGTCCTGCAATACGAAGCTCGGCGCTGCGAGGATGTGTAGAACCTCGTAGACAGGTGTGAGAATGAGCACGTGACCACTGATACCACCGTCGTTGCACAGCTGACGCAGCACGTCCAACTTGCCACTCTCTCATTTGGCTGTAGAATACGATTGCGTCTCCTTGGCACGCTTGCTGCTTGCTTTACTCGTTTGCCCCACGTTGACCCTTCTGGCCGTGAGCATTCTCTATTAAAGGGTGGACACAGATGGCGCTCTGGTAGCTATGCAACTGTGATATCTGCTGGCGCGTTGAAATCATTATCAGTACTTCCATTACCCCCAGGTGGCATATGTCGTCATCGGATCAAAATCGACGCTGTCTTTTCAGATGTACTACACTACTGGCCATTACAATTTGCTACACCAAGAAGAAATGCAGATGATAAACTGGTGTTCATTGGACAAATATAATATGCTAGAGCTGACGTGCGATTACATTTTCAAGTAATTTGGCTGCATAGATCCAGAGGAATCAGTACCCAGAACAACCACCTCTGGCCGTAATAACGGTCTTGATACGCCTGGCCATTGAGTCAAACAAAGCTTGGATGGCGTGTACAGGATACCACAGTTTATCAAGAGTAGTGACTGGTGTTTTGTGACGAGCCAGTTGCTTGGCCACCATCGATCAGACGTTTTCAGTTGCTGAGAGATCTGAAGAATGTGTTGGCCAGGGCAGCAGTCGAACATTTTCTGTATCTAGAAAGGCCTGTAGAGGACCTGCAACATGTGGTCGTGCATTATTCTGCTGAGACGTAGGGTTTAGCAGTCATCTAATGAAGGATAGAGCCACAGGCAGTAACACATCTGCAATGTAACGTCCACTGTTTACAGTGCCGTCAATGCGAACAAGAGGTGACCGATACGTCTAACCAATGGCACCCCATACCATCACGCCGGGTGATACGCCAGTATGGCGATGACGAATACACGTTTCCAATGTGCGTTGACCACGATGTCACCAAACACGGATGCGACCATCATGATGCTGTAAACAGAACCTGGATTCATCCGAAAAAATGACGTTTTGCCATTTGTGCACCCAGGTTCGTCGTTGAGTACACCATCGCAGGCGCTCCTGTCTGTGATGCTGCGTCAAGGGTAACCGCAGCCATGGTCTCCGAGCTGCTGCAAACGTTGTCGAACTGTTCGTGCACATGGTTGTTGTCTTGCAAACGTCCCCATCTGTTGTCTCAGGGATCGAGACGTGGCTGCACGATGCGTTACAGCTATGCGGATAAGATGACTGTCATCTCGACTGCTAGTGATATGAGGCCGTTGGGATCCAGCACGGCGTTTCGTATTACCCTCCTGAATCCACCAATTCCATATTCTGCTAACAGTAATTGTATCTCGACCAACGTGAGCAGCAATGTGGCGATACGATAAACCGCAATCGCGATAGGCTACAATCCGACCTTTCTCAAAGCCGGATACGTGATGGTATGCATTTCTCTTTACACGAGGCATCACAACAACGTTTCACCAGGCAAGGCCGGTCAGCTGCTGTTTGTGTATGAGAAATCGGTTGGAAACTTTCCTCATGTCAGCACGTTTCAGGTGTCGCCACCGGCAACAACCTTGTGTGAATGCTCTGAAAAGATAATCATTTGCATACCACAGCATCTTCTTCCTGTCGGTTAAATTTCGCGTCTGTAGCACGTCATCTTCGTGCTGTAGCAATTTTAATGGCCAGTGTGTAATTTCTTTTGCGGTAGTTGTATCAACTGATTCGTAAGCTTACGTACAGTCTGTGTCTACCATCGGAAATGCAAATTATATTTTCTTGGAACACCCTCTTTGTCAGGGACACAGGAAATGGGCGCAGTTGCTCCTATTGCACACCTTGTGGTAGGCTAGAGAGTCTCGAGATTCCTGATGAGGAAGTAGTCAACAGAATCGTTTTGAAAGGGAATTTATGGTATAAGCTTGGTAATGGATGGGATCGGTGGATCAGTTGCTAGGACAAATCTTGGTGCTCCAGGGAATACTCGACTTGGTTATGGAGACAGAAGTCGAGCCTAAAAGTTGTAAAGAAACCCTTCTCGAGCATTGACTACAGAAAGCAAATACATGTAGATGAAGGTTGTTACATTTATGCACAGATAAAGACAGTTCCATAGGGTACACTTGCGTGAAGAGCTTCACAAACTGAAAACTTGACTGACAACTATTACAAAAGCAAGAGAAAAAACTGGGAGTTTTTCTGAATTAAAAAGTTGGATACAAGTAAACATATTTCCTGACTAGCGGATAATCTATTTCGCCCTCTTATAGCATAACGCTGTATTAGTACGAATATTTCATGACGTACCAGCAATGCATCCATCAGTTTTCAACAGGGAGCGACCAAAATAATAGCAACATATCCGATAATTGAAGATTTTTGTGGTGAAACACAGGTCACAGTAAAATAGTCTATCACATTAGGACGTACTGTATAATCGAAATAATTGTTTGAAAACTAAAGAGAGTTAAAATACAGTATAACTACCTTAATTTGTTAAGATATTACATGAAGATTATTTTTCCACACAGGTCAGCGGGTTCTCTTGTCCTTTTCACTCTACTTTTCCACAATAAAAGTTTTGGAGAGAATCCTTTCGTTGCATACGTTGGCCAGGGCGTCTTGATGATTGTTTCTTGCATTCTGGCACACTTCGTTGGAAACCATCTCGGCAGACGATTTACGCACTGCCTGGTACTACTGATTAGCGCCCTTGTTTCTTTCATACTCGTGGCGCTGACAACAGGTACTGAACTGCTATGACTCTTCCTACTGCATGAAACGCGTACTTATCTATTTATCAAATTTTTCTATGTATGACATTGTTGTACTTATAATAAGTAAGAAATAATTTCACTTTTCACAAAAATATGACCAACAAATTATTAACATTTCTGCTATATTTGGTTTTAATTTAGCTTAACTAAAAAATAAAAAAAAACCGAACGCCGGTTCAAAAATACCAACTACTTGCACTGGACTTGAGGTCAAACTTATAATCTGCTGTGCGCAAAATATAGTAACTTCTCGCCTATCTTCTATTACGAAAAGTTAACCCACAAAAACTGAAATGTACCATCAGTTAGGGAGACTATATTACTGTTACTGAATACAGCTGAAGTTAAGCCTCAGAATCTCTGCACCGATACGTTTCTTACGTTTCTGACTATAGATGAAATACTTATCCATCAATAGTTAACCCATTCGTCACACGTGAAACAATGATAGTATATTACATGATGATGATGATGTTGTTTTATGGGGCGCTTAACATCGTGGTCATCAGTACAAGTTCCAAATCTTTCCATTTCCAGTGTCGGCACTGCCCGAATGATGATAGGATGATGAGGACAACACAAACACCCAGCTCCCGGACTGAGAAAATCCCCGTCCTGGCCGGGGATCGAACCCGGGGCCCCCTGATCCAAAGGCAGCGACGCTAGCCACTAGACGACGAGCTGCGGACGGTATATTACACGTTCTCATCACTTACAAAAGAAACAATTCTTTACAAACTAGACAACTTATACAACAGCGCTACAAACAGTGAAAACATAAATATTTCTCCAAGTTTTCAATGACCATAACGAAAATCTCCATATTAAGAAAAAGTTCATACATCTCATGTGCATGTACTCGTAATATCGTGTTGTTGTGTCACACCCTGAAGAGAGAAAGAGACACAGGATGAAACATATTCGATGAAAAAGCCTGAGTAAACTGAATAGTAAGAAAATGCTGTTATCGACCTGATTGGCTTCCGGACACTGTAGGGTTTTACTATGTGCTGTACTATGCTCGGGCTTTTCTTTTGCCTGAGAACCGGCTCACACAGCCATTTATAGTGATCACTACAGCTTCACGTGCAAATCAATAGCAGTGCAAGTTATTTCTATCACATGCAGGGTCTTTATATGCCGTCAATGTCGGATCTCCATTGAGAGTTCCGTGATGTTTTATGGAGGTTAAGCACTGAGTCTATTCTTCCGTTTGTTGTTGCCCTTCTTTCCTGTTTTGTTTCTCATTCCTATTTCCCTCGAGTCTTCTGCTGCTAATCGGAGTTGCTAAAAAGGAGGCGCGGCCATTTCGTAGACGTTCGAAGTGTATGTTTTGCCCGAAGGCCTGGATCTTCGAGTTTTGCGAGAAATGCGATTTTCTGTACAAAGATACAGCAGTTTCGCCGATGCGTTCATGAAGATGTTCAGCGTCCTCAGTTTTGTGCCCGATCTCAGAAGCGAGACCGCGATACAGAAGTAGCACCTCTCATTAACGAAACAAGTGGTTCAAATGGCTCTGAGCACTATGGGACTTAACATCTGAGGTCATCAGTCCCCTACAACTTAGAACTACTTAAACCTAACAAACCTAAGGACTTCACACACATCCATGCCCGAGGCAGGATTCGAACCTGCGACCGTAGCGGTCGCGCGGTCTCAGACTGAAGCGCCTAGAACCGATCGGCCAACAGCGCTATCACTATTGCTCGGTTTTATAAGGTTCGAAGTCTCATGACACACTTTTCAGCGGCGCTGCCGAAAACCATCGCAGCATACTCAAGTACTGGAGGGAACATTGCCTTGTATAGTATTACGGCGAGGTGTGGACGCAATGTCGAACTTAGATTCACACCAGTTACAAGGTGGTGGTTCTTCTATGAGCCTTTTTCCTGATGTAAGGGATGTGTTGTCACTACGTTAGACGCTTGTCCTGCTTCGCGACAAGGCAGCTTGCTGCACCTTCCCAGCTCACTACGCTGCCGAGAACTCTGATTTGTTGAAGCGCCGCTGGAATTCGTTGGAAGCTGATGATGACGGACTAGGTTTTGGCCGTGTTGATTCTGAGCAGCCACTTGACGCCCCAGGCAACGAGGTCTTTACAGGAGCCCTTAGATGGCTCTAGAATGTGAGAGGGCCCATTTTGGCTGCTCACATCGTGGTGCCGCCTCCATACAGTCCAATATGTACCTGATCAGTTCTTGGTGAGTCGGCAACGTACAGAATGTACAGGATGACCTCGCACTCGATCCCTGTGGTAGCCCTCGACGGTATGACGTTCAATGAGTGTGTCGTTTTGTGGTTTCACGCGGAACGTACAGTCGGCCATGTAGTTTTGGAGCAGAGACGTGGGGCACTGGGGCGACAAGCTAGTATAGGAGTCCGTCACGCTACATGCTGTGGAAAACTGTGGAGACATTTCAGGAAGACGGTTGCAAAGTATTTGTGGCGACCCATGGCGACGAAAACGTCCTCCACCAAGGGCAGAATCTGCTGTTCCTTCTAGCGACCGTCTTAAAATCAGAGCTGCCGTCTGGGTTTTAGGCCTCTGCTTCGATGTGACGTATAATATGTCAGAGATAGATACTTTCAACGGTCGTCGAGAGTGCTGGTAATGCACTATCAGGTCTGCAGCTATTCGCCAGTTGAAGGTCATTTCCAGTCTCGGATATGGCTGCCATCTCGGCATTTGCGCTCTGCAGGATAACAACCAGACGCGAGGATTTCAAAGAAGACATCTGCAGGCTGTGAGACAGTGATAGGTGTTATCTGCTTTTGGACAATGTTGGCAACGCCGTCCGATCCTGCCACTTTCTTGGTATTGCGCTGATGGGGTGAAGCTGGTAGCTCCTCAGGTGACACGGGCTGAATCTTGTCACCCTTGTAACGGACTGTAAGACATAGTCACAGATATTAAGCTATCGTGGCGATTTTATTGTCATTCACAGAATCACCTACGTGTCGTAATTTGGCGGCAAGTGTGTCTTTAAGGATGTTCAATTTTTTCTCTAGGCTCGCAGACGACACTTTGGTCAACATAGAGTGGTGGAATTCTTCGATTTCGTCTCTATGTTGACTGATTTTCAATTTGTAGACATGTGGTTACGTTGAATCAGTCTCTGTTACTACTTGCCTCCACCGCTCCCTTTATTTCACGGCAGAGGCGTTTTAGCAGTCTCTTTTGTCACAGGTTCTCTCGTGAACTGCCACAGCTTACAGGATATCAGGCGGCAGCTATAACGAGTTTTGTCCTGATCTGCTCTGCAGCCATGACGTGATGAGTCTACAGTCCACCGAGGCGCATTTCGTGTATGGGCGAGGGCGGAGTTGGGAACACCCTCGTCCGAAAGGCTCGTGTCTGCAGCTGCATCTACACTCCTGGAAATTGAAATAAGAACACCGTGAATTCATTGTCCCAGGAAGGGGATACTTTATTGACACATTCCTTCGGTCAGATACATCACATGATCACACTGACAGAACCACAGGCACGTAGACACAGGCAACAGAGCATGCACAATGTCGGCACTAGTACAGTGTATATCCACCTTTCGCAGCAATGCAGGCTGCTATTCTCCCATGGAGACGATCGTAGAGATGCTGGATGTAGTCCTGTGGAACGGCTTGCCATGGCATTTCCACCTGGCGCCTCAGTTGGACCAGCGTTCGTGCTGGACGTGCAGACCGCGTGAGACGACGCTTCAACCAGTCCCAAACATGCTCAATGGGGGACAGATCCGGAGATCTTGCTGGCCATGGTAGTTGACTTACACCTTCTAGAGCACGTTGGGTGGCACGGGATACATGCGGACGTGCATTGTCCTGTTGGAACAACAAGTTCCCTTGCCGGTCTAGGAATGGTAGAACGATGGGTTCGATGACGGTTTGGATGTACCGTGCACTATTCAGTGTCCCCTCGACGATCACCAGAGGTGTACGGCCAGTGTAGGAGATCGCTCCCCACACCATGATGCCGGGTGTTGGCCCTGTGTGCCTCGGTCGTATGCAGTCCTGATTGTGGCGCTCACCTGCACGGCGCCAAACACGCATACGACCATCATTGGCACCAACGCAGAAGCGACTCTCATCGCTGAAGACGACACGTCTCCATTCGTCCCTCCATTCACGCCTGTCGCGACACCAGTGGAGGCGGGCTGCACGATGTTGGGGCGTGAGCGGAAGACGGCCTAACGGTGTGCGGGACCGTAGCCCAGCTTCATGGAGACGGTTGCGAATGGTCCTCGCCGATACCCCAGGAGCAACAGTGTCCCTAATTTGCTGGGAAGTGGCGGTGCGGTCCCTACGGCACTGCGTAGGATCCTACGGTCTTGGCGTGCAACCGTGCGTCGCTGCGGTCCGGTCCCAGGTCGACGGGCACGTGCACCTTCCGCCGACCACTGGCGACAACATCGATGTACTGTGGAGACCTCACGCCCCACGTGTTGAGCAATTCGGCGGTACGTCCACCCGGCCTCCCGCATGCCCACTATACGCCCTCGCTCAAAGTCCGTCAAGTGCACATACGGTTCACGTCCACGCTGGCGCGTCATGCTACCAGTGTTAAAGACTGCGATGGAGCTCCGTATGCCACGGCAAACTGACTGACACTGACGGCGGCGGTGCACAAATGCTGCGCAGCTAGCGCCATTCGACGGCCAACACCGCGGTTCCTGGTGTGTCCGCTGTGCCGTGCGTGTGATCATTGCTTGTACAGCCCTCTCGCAGTGTCCGGAGCAAGTATGGTGGGTCTGACACAGCGGTGTCAATGTGTTCTTTTTTCCTTTCCAGGAGCGTATAAGGGACAGTCATATGAAAACGAGACAGCTGAAAAAAAACGGAACTGTTTATTACTCCAAATGTAATCACCGTAAATGTTAATTCATTTATCCCACTGTGAGGCAAGACGGTCAATGATGCCGCGCGGGATAGCCGTACGGTCAAGGCGCCTTGCCACGGTTCCCGTGTTTACTCCCGTCGGAGGTTCGAGTCCTCCCTAGGGGCATGGGTGTGTGTATGTGTGTGTGTTGTCCTTAGCGTAAGTTAGTTTAAGTTAGATTATGTGATGCGTAAATCTAGGGGCCGATGACCTAAGCAGTTTGGTCCCATAGGAACTTACCACCACCGATCTATCTACCTACCTACATCCATAATCCGGAAGCCACATGACGGTGTGTGGCGGAGGGTACTTTGAATACCTATATCGATTCTCCCTTCTATTTCAGTCTCGTATTGTTCGTGGAAAGAAAGATTGTCGGTATGCCTCTGTGTGGGCTCTTATGTCTCTCATTTCATCCTCATGGTTTCTTCGCGAATTATATGTAGGAGGGAGCAATATACTGCTTGACTCCTCGGTGAAGGTGTCTTCTCGAAACTTTAACAAAAGCCCGTACCGGGCTATTGAGCGTCTCTCCTGCAAAGTCTTACACTGGAGTTTATCTATTATCTCCGTAACGCTTTCGCGATTACTAAATGATCCTGTAACGAAGCGCGCTGCTCTCCTTTGGATCTTCTCTGTCTCTTCTATGAACCCTACGGATCCCACACTGGTGAGCAATATTCAAGCAGTGGGCGAACACCTGTAGTGAAACATACTTCCTTTGTTTTCGGATTGCATTTCCTTAGGGTTCTTCCAATGAATCTCAGTCTGGCAGCTGCTTTACCGACGATCAACTTTATATAATCATTCCATTTTAAATCACTCCTAAAGCCTACTCCCAGATAATTTATGGAATTAAGTGCTTCCAGTAGCTGACCTGCTATATTGTAGCTAAATGATAAAGGATCCTTCTTTCTTTGTATTCGCAGCACATTACACTTGTCTACACTGAGATTCAATTGCCATTCCCCGCACCATGCGTCAATTCGCTGCAGATCCTCCTGCATTTCAGTATAATTTTCCATTGTTACAACCTCTCGATATACTACAGCATCAACCACAAGAAGCCTCAGTGAAGTTCCGATGTTATCCACAAGGTCATTTCTGTATATTGTGAATAGCAACGGTCCTACGACACTCCCCTGCAGCACACCTGAAATCACTCTTACTTCGGAAGACTTGTCTCCATTGAGAATGACATGCTGCGTTCTGTTATCTAGGAACTCTTCAATCCAATCACACAATTGGTCTGATAGTCGATATTACTTTGGTCATTACATGACTGTGTGAAACTGTATAGAACGCCTTGCGGAAGTCAAGAAACACGACATCTACGTGGGAACCCGTGTCTATGGCCCTCTGAGTCTCGTGGACGAATAGCGTGAGCTGGGTTTCACACGATCGTCTTTTTTGAAACCCATACTGATTCCATAGAGTAAATTTCTAGTCTCCAGAAAAGTCATTCTACTCGAACATAATAAGTGTTCCAAAATTCTACAACTGATCCACGTTAGAGATATAGGTCTATGGTTCTGCACATGTGTTCGACGTCCCTTCTCGAAAACGGGGATGATCTGTGCCCTTTTTCAATCCTTTGGAACGCTACGCCGTTCTAGAGACCTACGGTACACCGCTGCAAGAAGGGGAGCAAGTTCCTTCGCGTACTCTGTGTAAAATCGATTTGGTATCCCATCAGGTCCAGCTGCCTTTCCTCTTTTGAGTGATTTTAATTGTTTCTCTATCCCTCTGTCTTCTATTTCGATATCTCCCATTTTAACATCTGTGCGACAATCTAGAGTGGGGACTACAGTGCAGTCTTCCTCTGTGAAACACCTTTGGAAAAAGACATTTAGTATTTGGGCTTTAGTCTGTCATCCTCTGTTTCAGTACCAATTTGGTCACAGAGTGTCTGGACACCAATCAATGATTTCATGGAAAAATATTTGCAGCTGCATACGGAACCGTAATTGTACCTAGGCATGCACCTCTTCGTCAGAAGCAAATCAACCTGCCATTTTTCAGGGCTCCAAAATATGAAACCCACACTGGACGAGATTGGGCCTATATGAAGGACATGTCGGGGATTTCCAGCGCAACTTCTGCGGCGTTCCAGGAACAGCCTTGGCATCGTGTATTATGTTTTCATTTGAGTTCCCCTTGTACACTGCCGAATCACTTTAATGTGACCGCCGCCTATTTTAAACGTCAAAGTGCAAAAACCGCTCACGGACGGCGGTGGCAGCACTAGGCAGTGGAGGGTACACAAATCTTGTCGGGAAGACAGGGACGTCGGTGCAGTAATTGTCATAACGTGGAAACGGAGCCATTTGTTTAACGTCCAAAAGGGAATGATCGTTGGCTTTCGGGTCAGAGGTGGAAACATTTCCAAAAAGGCTCAGATTGTAAACTGTCTGCCTGCTGCTCTGGTTAAAGTAAACCGTACACAGCAAACCGGCGCTATGAAAAATCAGCGTCGAGGTGTACCATAGGCCATACATGACAGGGCTGAATGACGCCTGCGGAAACGTGTACGGGCGAACTGATGTGCAACTGTTGGTCACCTGACTGCCAAGATGAACCAACAGAATCTCCTCAACGAACGTTCAGCGAACGTTGCTGCGTATGGGCCTCTGCAGGGGGTGCCTGTTTCAGTCACCCATTCTGACTGCTCTTCATTGGCGACAAACGCTGGAATTTTCACGCCAGTATCGCAACTAAACATCCACTGAGTGGCGACAGGTGGCCTTTTCAGATGAATCACGCTTTATACACTATCGGCGGTTTACAACGCTCGTTTAGACAGATGCTGGGCTGGTCCTCACATTCTGCCTCAGATGAATTAATCCACGAACAGCTGCAATACGCTAACACAAGACTCACGGACAGAAGGCGCACACGAGTTTCCTCCCCTACGTCACCTTGGCTATTATGGTGTCAGAGCAGTCATCCTGCCGTATAGTTAAATAATAATTTTTTTAAAAAAAGTACGAAATTGTGAACTCCGTACAAGAGGGGATAAATACTAGGGAAATTAAAGAAGATGAGCCTGCTGAAAGTGTTTTGTACGCTGAGATGGCAAAAAAACATGGGATACCTCCTAATATCACGTTGGACGTCCTTTTTCCCGACGTAGCGCAGAAACACGACCTGGCATGGACATAACAAACCTTTGGGATTCACCTGCCTTTATAACTGTCCATAATTGTGAAAGCGTTGTTGGTGCAGCATTTTGTGCACGAACCTACCTTTCGATTGTGTCCCAGAAACGGTCGATGGGATTCATGTCACCAAATCAATCGCTCGAATTGTCCAGAATGTTCTTCGAACCATTTGCAAAACGTGTGGACTGGTGACATGGCACGTTGTCATGCATAGAAATTCCATCGTTGAAGTCGATGAATGGTTGCAGATGGTCTCCAAGCGGCAGAAAATAACCATTTACAGTCAGTAATCGGTTCAGCTGGACGAGAGGACCCAGCTATTTCCATACGAACACAGACCACATCATTATGAGGCACTACCAACTTGCACAGTGTCTTGTCGACAACTTGGGTCTGAGGCACACGTGACCCCTACCGTCAGCTCTTGCCAACTCAAATCGGGACGCATTTGCCCTGGGCACGGGTTTCCAATCGTCTAGAATCCAACCGAAACGGTCACGAACCCAGTTGAGGTACTGCAGACGACGTCGTGCTGTTAGCAAAGGCATTCGCTTCGATTGTCTGGTGCCACAGCCCATTAACGCCAAATTTCACAGCACTGTCCTAACGAGCACTTTCGTCGTACGTCCCACATTGATTTCTGCGGTAATTGCACGTACTGCTGCTTGTCTGTTAGCACTGACAACCCTATGCAGACGCCGCTATTCTCGGTCTTTGAGTGAAGCCGTCGGCCACTGCGTTGTCTGTGACGAGTAGTAATGTTTCAAGTTTCATGTTCTCGGCACGCTCGACACCGTGGATCTCGGAATATCGAATCCCCTTATAATTTCCGAAACGGAATGTCTCATACTTGTAGCTCCAAGTATCATCACTCGTCCAAAGTCTGTTAATTCTCGTCGTGCGCCCATGATCATGTCGGATACCTTTTAACACAAATCATCTGAGTAGAAAAGAAAGCTCTGCTCTTTTATACCTTGTGCACATAGTATTATCTCCACCTGTGTATGGAGAAACCGCTATCCCACGACTTGTATCACGTTAGCGTATATCAGATTACACGTTTTCTTCCAAATCTGAATCTTCTGCTTACTTTCTTGCCAGCCATAAAAAACTTCTAAGAACCTGTAACAACTTCAAAATTCTGTTAACCGTCTTGAAACTTAGCTAGCTTTTTTTCTCATTCACCACAACATAATGGTAGAAAGGTTACTCTTAAACAGTTATGTGGCTGGGCTAGGAGCGGGCGTCATGAGGCGGCGGCTTTGGCCAAATACAGAACGCCTTATAACTACCAGCGAGGAAAGTAGCGCCATATTTGATATGTTGCGGTCTCCCTACCCTACTCTCTGTTATTTATAACGTGATATGTATTTGATTCGCGCCGCCGCTTGGTTTTGAAGGAAACGCCGTCCTTGTTTCTCCACGGGTTATTCAGTTTCTCTTGTGGACAGCCAGCACCCTCATTACGGAATCGCTCTGTGGGTGAGATAACTCTACTCTGAATACTAAGGCATGCTACATTAACGAACGTGGTGGCTTGTTTTTTCATGACAACGTATCGTGGGTTTAGAGCATAAACTCGACAAGTTCAGCTAACGAACTTTCCTTAGGTGTTGAAAGATCACTGTATAGTCTGCTGGTCTATATCAATTCACAACCCGACAAGAATAGTGACACAACTCAAAAATGCAATCCTTGGGAAAAATCCACTCAAAGATCGCTATAACACTTGCACTAAAGTAGTATAAGATTCTTTTAAATTTTAAGTACAAATTGTAGATAGTGAATTCCATATTTTTTTACAACAGTAGTATGGCCATGTAATTGTGTCGTCGTCGAATGTGAGGTGTTATCAGGTAATTATTAATTAGTTCTTTGATTTGTGTCACTTTGCTAGCTTTTATAAAAACTATTTTTTCTTACAAGCTCTCGTGTAATACTTTCCCACATCCCAATTTTTTTTTTTTTTTTTTTTTTTTTTTGTTTACTGTGGTATGACATTAGATACTTCACCAGGAGAATTAGTATTCAAGTTAGAATAAAGAAAAGGAAAAGTTGAAATGGTTTTACTAGAAACATAAAAATGCAAAATTATTATTTATGCCAATTACTACAATATAATGTGGAACATGAATTAGGTACAATTTAAGAAACACAATATACTAAAATAAATAATGATAAATCAAAATGGTTCATATGGCTCTGAGCACTAGTGTACTTTACTTCTGAGGCCATCAGTCCCCTAGAACTTGGAACTACTTAAACCTAACTAACCTAAGGACGTCACATACATCCATGGCCAACGCAGGATTCGAACCTGCTACTTTAGCATCAGCGCGGTTTCGGACTGAAGCGCCTGAAACAACAAAACTGACACAACTGCCGTGAGGTGGACGAAGGGCAAGATAGACACCTTACTTTGTGGTACGTCACACGTATTTTTTTGGGACAAACTAAAAACAGCCGTTTGTTGACTTGTGTCACTTTTCTTGCCAGGATGCGATATGTGATTCGCAACTAGATAACGACTGCTCATCTCTGACGTTGTAATATCAGACCGCACACTTTTACTCTTATCTCTCTTCTTACCAGAGTCGTTCAACGGTTTATGTAGTTGGCTCATAGGATCTAGTCTACAAATAATAGCACACGACTTGGAGTTGGTAACACCGCGTAAAATTCCTCATGGAATAATATACACATATAAAAAAGTTCTGCATCACTTTGGTTCAGAGAGTTCCGGAACCTGTTCAGAAAATTGGTAGAGACCTTCAGAGGTGAAGGTCCAGATTGCTTCGCCCATATGTTGCCGATATGGTTGCACTATCGGTCGGAGGATGGCATTCACGTATCTTACAGCCGTTACGGCGCATTCCATGACCACCATCGGCGTAAGTCGTCCCCACATAATGCCACCCCAAAACAGTAGGAAACATCCACCTTGCTGCACTCGCTGTACAGTGTGTCGAAGGCGTTCGGCCTGACGGGGTTGCATCCAAACACGTCTCCAACGATTGTCTGGTTGAAGACACATCCGACACTCATCGGTGAAGAGAATGTAGTGCCATTCCTGAGCGGTCCGTTCGGCATGTTGTTGGGCCTATCTGTACCGCGCTGCATTGTGTCGTGGTTGCAAAGATGGACCTCTCCATGGACGCCGGGAGTGAAGTTGCGCGTCATGCAACCTACTGCGCACAGTTTGAGTAGTAACACGACGTCCTGTGGCTGCACGAGAAGCATTCCTCAACATGGTGGGTGTTGCTGTCAGGGTTCCTCCTAGCCATAACCCGTAGGTACCAGTCATCCACTGCAGTAGTAGCCCTTGGGCGACCTGAGCGAGGTACGTCACCGACAGTTCCTCTCTTTGCATCTCCTCCACGTCCGAACAACATCCCTTTGATTCCGAGACCCCTGGACACTTCCCTTGTTGAGAGCCCTTCCTGGCACGAAGTAACAATTCGGACGTGATCGAACAGCGGTATTGACCGTCTAGGCCGTGTACCTCCTTCCTGGTGAAATGACCGGAACTGATTGGCTGTCGGACCCTCTCCTTCTGGTGTGATGCAAAACGTTTTTTGATGTGTGTATTTGATGGCCAAATAAATGATTGCAATTTTTCAAGTAGTAGGCAGGTTGGATTACATGAAGTTCCCATTGCCCAAACATGTTTTTAAATAACTAGTAAGCATAAGTTTCAGGTTGATGCATAAAGTTCAGGCCACATTCACGGATCAGAGCTTAACTTATTGTACTGCTGAAGTTCACCAACTACAGTATTCATATAGTGAAGTATCTTAGCGTCTAAGCCACGTCAGTATGTAGCACAAAGTCTTCTTCCAAACTAGTTAGGTACTCTAACAAACTAAAATTCAGTTTTTGTTCGGTGGCTGCGAATGTGAGTCAGTCCGAATCAGCCCTTCAGAAAACAAAATACCTTGCAGTGCCTCCTTTAATGTGATTGCTTACTCCCACTAGAGGCACAACAGATCAGTGTAAATTTTAGGAGAAGACCATTAGTTACACTTGGAGAATAACTATACCACGCATACTACCACACATTTTTCATTTTTTCACGTTAGGCATTTTGAGATCTCACGTCGGCTGTAAATAGTTTGGTCCCTCTTAATCACAAACAGACAGGGTGACACAAAATTCACCTAACATTTGAAAATTCAGTACTTTAAAAAATGATGTAGGCAGAGAGGTAAAAATTGATAGACATGCATAACATGAAATGAGCACAAAATAACCAGCAGGTGGCGCTTCATGGGACACGTAGGCAATAATTAGCATATCAGCTGATTTTAGCAAGGACGATGTTCTTTACAACAGATGCTCACGATGTTGGCTGTCATTCACCAACAATACATGTAATCGAGGGACAATATTCTGAACCACACTGTACCACATATCTGTAGGTATGGTGAGAAAATGCCGCCGGATGTTGCCTTTTAACTTTCCTAATGAGTTTGGACGATCGCGGTAGATCTGCGACTTCAGGTAACCCCACAACCAATAATGAGACGGATTAAAGTGTGTGGCGTGGGAGGCCAAGCATCACGGAGGTGGCCGCTCAGCACCCGATCCTCACCAAACGATGTGCGCAAGAGACCTTTCACACGTGTAGCAACGTGGGGTGGAGCGTTATCCTGCCTGTAAGTTTTAACTTCCAGCAGGTGTTTATCGCGGTCACTCTAACAGTTTGAAAAACAGCACTCGGCCTTTTCTCGAAGAAAAAGAACCGTTTATGATTGAGATGGTAAACCCACACCACTCCGTGACTTTTTCGTCATTCAGTGGGGTTTCCACGACAGTTCTAGAATTTTCCTAAGCCCAAATTCTGAAAGGTGGAATGGGATTCGTCGGTGCAACGACATCTGTTGGCCGGTTTCTGCACTCGTTTTCAGTTCCAATAAAACCCCATGTCATTCCCGGCATATGTGTGAGGGTTTATCTCTGTACCTACATTATACGTGAATTAGTGCATTTTCAAATGTGCACGGACCTTTGGTCTTCCTGTATATCAAACAAAGCTGTGAGGACAGATCGTGAGTCGTGCTTGTCTAATTCTATCGGAAGAGTAATTGCCCCTGAATGGAAAATTCCCTAGTTCGAGTCACAGTCCAGCACACAGTTTTCATCTGCGAGGAAGTTTTAAAGCGAATATATCTAAATTTAATTCTACTGGTTCGCATATTATGTCACTGTAAAATGGCCTTCATGCATTTTTTCAGTAGTTCTATGAAATATTAAAAATTTTACATCATTTTTTATTAATTAAAACATAACGGAACTAAAGGCTGCTGCCAGTAAGCGTTGATTTAAATCAATGGGGAAAGTCGAAAATTTGAACCAAACCGGAATTCGAGTCGGGTCTCCTGTTTAGCTGGAAGATGTGCTGACCACTACGCCATCTGAGCACAGTGGACACCACAACAACATGTATTACTCTATCACACCTCCCGTCAGAGCCAAATTCTCAACTTTATACCACATACTACTGAAGTAGTGCCCCTGCTCATTAACTTCTTATTAACATATGTTTTGTGTCTGAACCGCCCAGTGACACGCCGAGATATTTTGGTTATACACTGAAGCGCCAAAGAAACTGGTATACGCATGCGTATTCAAATTCAGAAATATGTAAACAGGCAGAATAAGGCGCTACGGTCGACAACGCCTATATAAGACAACATGTGTTTGGTGCAGTTGTTAAATCGGTTACTGCTGCTACGGTGACAGGTTATCCAGATTTATTTGAGTTTGAACGTGGTGTTATAGTCGGCGAACAAGCGATGGGACACAGCATCTCCGAGGTAGCTATGAAGCGGGGATTTTCCTGTACGAACATTTCACGAGTGTACCGTGAATATAAGGAATTTGGTAAAACAGTAAATCTCTGAAATCGCTGCGCCCGAGAAAAGATCCTGCAAGAACGGGACCAACACGACTGAAGAGAATCATTCAACGTGACAGAAGTGCAGCCTTTCCGCAAATTGCTGCAGGTTTCAAAGGTGGGCCATTAACAAGTGTCAGCGTGCGAACCATTCAACGAAAGATCGATATGGGATTTCGCAGCCGAAGGCCCACTCGTGTACCACTAATGACAGTGCTACACAAAGCTTTATGCTTCACCTGGACCCGTCAACACCGACACTGGACTTTTGATGAGTGGAAACGTGTTACGTGGTCGGACGAGTCTCGTTTCAAACCGTATCGGTTGGGTGGACATGTACAGGTATGGAGACAACCTCAGGAATCCATGGACACTGCTTGTCAGCAGGGGACTGTTCAAGCTGGTGGAGGCTAATGGTGTGGAGCGTGAGCAGTTGGAGTGTTATGGGCTCCTTGATATTTCTAAATACGACTGTAGCAGATGACACATACATAAGCATCTGGTATGGCCACCTGCTTCATATCCATTGTGGATTCTGACGGACTAGGGCAATTCCAGCAGGACAATGCGAGACCCCACACGTCCAGAATTGCTAAAGTGTGGCTCCAGGAACACTCTTCTAAGTTTAAATTTAAACACTTCCGCTGTCCAACAATCTCCCCAGACATGAACATTATTGAGCATATCTGGAATGTCTTGCAATGTGATGTTTAGAAGAGATCTGTACCTCCTCGTACTCTTAAGGATTTATGGACAACCCTGCAGGATTGGTGGTGTCAATTCCCTCCAGCACTACTTCAGACATTAGTCGAGTCCATGCCACGTCGTGTTGGGGCACTTCTTCGTGCTCGCGGGGATTCTACGCGGTATTAGGCGGGTGTATCAGCTTCTTTGGCTCTTCAGTGTGTACAGCTGATGATGGTAGTTGCTGTTTCAGAATATGTGTCAGTAGCTGCTTGGGTGTAACTGTAATTTAAGTGTTGCTCATTTGTGTAATTATATAAGTTCACTGGACAAAACATTTGTTACGTCTTGAGAAAAGCGCTGTGGTTGGTTTGATGTGCTGTGGATGGTGTGGAGCCGAAACAACTTGGTCATGTGTCCATCAGCCACTGATGTAAGTCATGGCAACCTCGTGATGTATCGTTGCCACTTTGTTGTATGGAATCAACACAGTAAGGTGGTCAACATGAAAATATCGTGCCTAGATGCTACCGTGATCACACGTTGAATGAAACTGCCCATTTTGTTATTGTATCAACACGGACTGACCAACGTGTCACTCCTTGTCAATGACAGCTGATTTCAACCTGGCAGGAATTACTGCTGTCAGCGAAAGCAGATCCACTTCGATCAGTTAAAGAGTCAATACTGCGAAGGGAACTGCTTGCTGTGTGGTTTCGGATACCTCGAAAAGGCCATTGCTAAGCGGCACACAAGGCTGCAGGTATTCAGTGGGCCAAGCTACACAGAACAGCTGCCTCTGTCCATGACAGCACAGCACGACTCTCGGGCTCATCTAGTAACAGCGGCCATATCAAGATAAAACTATGTGTATATTTTTCCTGATCGAAAATAAAAGACAGCATCCAACCCTTATCGTGACTATGATAAATAAAAACAGAGCATAATGTGATATTTTCAAACAAATATGTTCAGGTCTCAAAAACTGTTCAGTCACTGAGATGTAATATATTTACGAAATCTATTGTCTTATTTTCCAGTATCTTCTGAAAAATGGCTCATAACCATTGGGTCTCTGATGATACAGTTCTTCTCCAGTTCGTCGTTATTACTTACGAACTTACAGGGTATGGAAATACATCCTACACGCTTACGCCAAACATGCATCGCCGTCGAATATTTAATTGTCTCTTGCGTCATGTGTGCAAATCCGTACCTTTCACGCCTGGTATGTATCTATGTATTTATTTATAGATAACGAGATGAAAAATTGTGATTGTGCAGTCATATTGTACTACACCAAGGCTGCACTGTGCTTGTCAAAAAATATTTTTTTTTAGAAAAAGCAGCAGTTTAGTACCATTTACGAACCATACGTACTTGAAACTCAAGGCAAAGAAACTATCAAACTGATTCGTTCCAGCAGCGAAACGCAGATGATATGGGGATCATGTTCCTTAGCTTTTCACTTCAACAAACCTTTCGCTCGTGACTATACTAATAACGTGATTTACTTTCCGAATAATCACGAGTGACTCATAAAATAATGACCAAGAAATTTTTCATAAATACGGTAACAAATTAGTTAATGTCCTTGTTGTAAAAGTAAGTTTTCTTATAGATCCACATTGACCAACCAGTGATATATTTTTGAGGTACAACCGCCTAAGAAGTTTCACGAAACTGGATTTTCCGTTTTGAACTTCTCAACATTCCAAAGTTTATAAAACAGTCAAAGAAAATGTGTAGCACTGAATAGAATATGCTTGTTCACTGTGTTAAAAAAAATATTCATTGTGTGTGAAATCTTATGGGACTTAACTGCCAAGGTCATCAGTCCCTAAGCTTACACACTACTTAACTTAAATTATCCTAAGGACAAACACACATAACCCATGCCCGAGGGAGGACTCGAACCTCCGCCGGGACCAGCCGCACAGTCCATAACTGCAGCGCTAGAACGCTCGGCTGACTGAGTTCCGTCCACAGCAATTAGCTACTTATGTAGATCAGGTCATTTGGGAGATATGCCAAAATTTATTTAAGTGTGTTATTTGTAAGAAGATGACATATTCAATGACTGTCGATTCAATGATGACTTTAGATCCACAGTAATTTTTGTGGTTGAAGAATTGGTTAAATTGGCATTAATGTCACCAAAATAGATCAACAGCAGCAGAACTGAATATGCGATGATTTGATCGTGGATTCTTTTCGCATCGTCCCGACTTCAATAATAGTGTCGAGGCTTTGCCAAAACAGAATTTTTGCCTCGGAAAAACACATTCGAAATAATTATATTTCCAAAGAAGCAATAGAAGCATTGATTCTTCAAAACGTTGCAATAAATTTCTCATGAAATTAACAAGTAAATGATTTAAGTACTTGTAGTGAATTTCTGTATAGTTACGACAACTTCTATATGTCTTATATGACGGATCAACTGTTCTTCATCACACTATCGGAAGAATGCGTACAGTTTATATCACACATCTTATCTCGGGATAGTATTCTGCCTTAAGGAATAGCAGAAATGTCCTATTGATGGAGCATTTAATACTAATTTCCGTATGACGTATCGAACATAAAGTGGACGTATTCCCACCGTTTAACCCTCTCATGTGTAGAATTCTAAGATTGGCTACGTCTTTACCTCAACAGCTTACGAAATGTCAGAGTTTTAGCTGATGCTTCCAGGAGTGAACTATTACTTAGGTATTGTCTCTCTCTGTGCGAATTGTTTCGTTGATTATGTGGCGCGAAAGATGTCCCGTCGCCTCTTGTGTTATTGGTTTATACTGCGTCCGTAAGAATTTCGCTTATGGTACCTGTCATGCGAGAAATTATACTGGTTTCGATGTGATTTATTATTGCTTCTTCTCACTTACATACGCAAATGCAACGTAGCTGCCCTGTTACCTCTATTTTACCGCCGTGCTCCAGTAGATCGCTCTTACCAACAAACACTTTCAAACATGACGGCAGAAAATGAGCTTCTCATACTTGGTGTAGTCTGGCAAATGAACAGCTTTTGTACCCCATTCTAAGAATCACCAGTGATGTAAGGGTTATTATGCATTATGTTTGTTCACTGGAGCTATAAGGTTATTCGCGAGGCCCTAGCCCCATTGATTTCTGGGTTTCCCTACATGTGTCTCGACGTACGGTTTCATTGGTGATGTTGGATGCCTCACCGCCTAGAGACGTCTGTGAATTCGCTTACCATGCCTAACCATTAACAAACATGTAATACGATCAATAACAAACAATCGAAAATATGCCAGTAACAGTGCATAACACTGCAACTCTTTGACAACTTCGCTCCTCACTGCGATGGCAATTTAGCGAACAAAAATACTAATTGTTCTTTTTCTAAGCAAAGTGAAAATGGTACTTCACACGTACAATCAAACTCTTCGTGACAAACAGTGGTTTCTGGGTCGAAAACAATACAGCCTCCACTACACTTGCTTACTGTTCTGTCTCATTTTGTTCCGTATAGCAGTATTACATTCCTTTGTACAACAGAGCAAAGAATTTAACCACCACTTGTATGTGCTGCTTTATTTTTTAAACTACTTTTTTTGCCCGCATCTCGTGGTCGTGCGGTATCGTTCTCGCTTCCCACGCCCGGGACTTCGGGTTCGATTTCCGGCGGGGTCAGGGATTTTCTCTGCCTCGTGATGGCTGGGTGTTGTGTGATGTCCTTAGGTTAGTTAGGTTTAAGTAGTTCTAAGTTCTAGGGGAGTGATAATCATAGATGTTAAGTCCCATAGTGCTCAGAGCCAAACTACTTTTTACACACGGTATATGCCCTCACTATAAGTTTAAGGATGTGGAACCAAGGAAGGAAGATCAGAGTTATCGTCCCATCAATGACAATGTCACAAGTGACGCAACAGGGGTTCACGTTGAGGATTGATGGGAAAGGTTGTGCCCTTTTGTGCGGAACCATTCCGGCGTTTGCCTAAGCAATTTAGAGAAGCAACAGAATTACTGAATCTGGATCGTCGGAGTTTGCTCAAACCTATCCTCTTCCCAAATGAAAGTGCAATGTCTTATCCACAGCACCACGTCGTCCGATTTTAGGCGCGTGTTTGGTAGCATTGATTTCAGTGTTAATGAAGTAACTGTTGTGTGATGCAGTCTTTACACAGGATTCTGGACATTTTTTTTTCAGAGCCTTAATGTGCTGCCTCCATGATAAAGCTAATCGAAATTCCATATCTCTGCAGCACCTACAACCGAGGTATGAAGCTCGTAAAAAGAACTTGTTTGTCTCTCCATATTGATGGGATGTTGAAAGAAGTTAGCGTACTCAACGAGACAGTTATATTCTATATTAATTGAGAAAAAAATGTGAAGCATGCAGAAGAGAAAGTGGAAAGTAACTGAAATTCCACGTGTATGGAATATATGTGATGTTACTTCACAGATCACAATTTTGAGGCAAATTTACAAAGAAATAGTTACCATGAGCTCATTTAACTGTACAACGTTGCAACATCTCTGGCCTAGATGCATGACTCACCCTGTTGGGAAGAGTGTCACAAAGGGTCTCCTGAGCCAAGCTAGCCCACAGCTGTTGTAGCTGGTCCATTATATCCTTAATATTGGCACTGGAACAGAATGACGTACTAGATGGTCCCACACATGTTGTTTGAGTGAGGGATACGGGGATCTTGCTGACAACAGAAGTACTTCATCACGCAGACAGTTCATAAATCACATGTAATATATGGATGAGAATTGTCGTGTTGAAAACCTTCACCACGATTCTGCTGTAAGAGAAGTAATGCATGAAGATGCAGGATGTTCATGACATGACATGACATGACATTACCAAATGACTCCCCACATCATGACGCTAAGATTGAAACCTCTCCCCAGGTCACCCCTTACTAGCAGATGGTGGTCATTCGGAATAGTGCAGAACTGCGATTCATTGCTGAACATAGTTCGACGCCATTCAACAGTAGTTCACGTTTCCTAGCCACGGCCCCATTCCAGATGCAGCCGTTTGTGTTGTGGTTAGCAGTGTATGTATAGGGGATAAATTATGTGGTCCGATAGTTTCCCACTAATGATGCAGTAAGAGAAGGTTGCAAGAAGTCCATTAAGTGTTCTCGGGTGGCAGGATCAGATTTGAAGGGGTTACGAAGTCTTCGGCGCACAATACAGCGATTCTTCCTTGTGGTGCTCAGACGTGGTCAATGGGAATCTTGAAGAAGCACATGCTTGTCTTCACATTCCCCCATGCTGTCTAATATCAGGCCACTGTCACATCTGAATGCCCCACAAATCTAGATATTGTACGAATAGACATACCAGCCCACTGGAGACCGATAATAAGGCCCTATTCACTCTTAGTGCTCATAACGCTGTCTCACACCAGTGCGCGGTATATCCGTGTCCTTTGCAGACATAGCTCAACATCTTCTGCTGTTCTCGCCCCTTATGCACCCTACCAGGCCTTGTAACATACAAAACACGAACAAAATTAATTTACCTTGGTGGCCTTTGTACCTGTAAGAGTTTTGCAACTCTTATTGTTTACACACCTCTGGTTGACGTGTCTTCTGGGTGCTTCCTTTTTGTCTGACAGTGCAGATTGCCTTCGGTTCTAGCGGTCTGAAAAACGTAAATTTCTTTGATCGCCATTGTCCCTTGAATAAACAGTTATATGCTCTTAAGGCATGTGTGTGATTGTTGTGTTGATATATCTGACAGAAAACAGTAATTATACACTTTATCTGTTTTTTTCCACCTGTCACTGAATATTTTAATCTTACATGGTCACTGCATCTACACGTTGTGCCGTGAATATGATGTTAATATCTGTTCTTCAATTTTGGGAAGTAGATAATTTTGCAGTAACTGTGCAACTGGAAAAAGGACTTTTCAATTGCTCGTAAACTTGGTGAATTATGAAATACGGAATTGTTACTGATCTGAGCTGACTGCGTTCGAATCGCCTCATTATCAATTTATCCGCCGGGCATTTGCACTCAGACAAACTGGAAAGGCAATTTTGATGCTTCTAAATACAGAGAAGTAGTCGGTGTGGAAAGAAACACTCTGATACAGATTATAACGCATCATTCCAATCTGATGTGTGCTTATTTAAAGCCATCATGTTAAAATATTGCATTTTACTTAAAGTCACACCATGGTTGGCATGGTAGGAGGAGGCATTAGAGACAGAGTGTAAGCTTGGATTAGGGAAGGGTGGAGAAGGTAAGTGGCTGTACCCTCTCGAAGAAACTATCCTGACGTTAGTCTTAAGCACTTTAAGGAAACAACGGAAAACCTAAATTGGAATGACCAGAAGCTGTTTTGAACCATCGTCCTCTCAGTCTACTGTGATAACAAATGCACCACCCCACTTTAACTTTTACGGTAAAAACAGTGAAAATAGTTTTATTACAGTAAGACTAAAAGTGGCAGTAATGTTACGAGTAAAGATAAAATTATTAGAATCATTTATAAAATCAAGTACGAATTTGTCTTCACCATCAATCGATGGCTCTTAAAATTAATCAACGTCATTAGATCGTGTTAACAGAATCAATGTCCCTATCAATTCGTAAAATCAATCAGAGACATTGAATACAGTATCTAGCAGTATAGCTCTGGTGTGCTTTCAGGTGAAAAGGCAATTCAGATAAGGAATACAGATGATTAAAATAACAAAAACTGCACCAGTTACGGATTTCCAAGCATAGAACGACGCGTTTCAGGAATATATCACCAGTTTCAAGCACAAAAGAATGGTTCAAATGGCTCTGAACACTATGGGACTTAACTTCTGAGGTCATCAGTCTCCTAGAACTTGGAACTACTTAAATCTAACTAACCTAAGGACATCACATACATCCATGCCACAGGCAGGATTCGAACCTGCGACCCTACCGGTCGCGCGGTTCCAGACTGTAACGCCTAGAACCGTTCGGTCACCCTGGCCGGCTTCGGGCACAACTATTTACATACGTTTCGTATGTGATATTCGTGGTGGTTTTTTGTGCTTCTCTTTCCTGCAATAATTCATGGGTTTATTGTAATTGGAAGATATAAATCTTGGAATTATTTAGACACCAATACTTGAAAACATTTTTTTCATGCATCTGTTTATTTGTTTACTGTATCATTTATGGAACAGAAATTCATTCACATACAGACCATCACTCACACATTATGTTAAAGCGAAATCAAAACATAGTGCAAAGATTTTATGACAGTACTGCTTTCCAAAAGTTTGTGTACATTTAAAGAAGTCCCACTGTAGTGAATTATATGATTTACATAATATTTTCGTTTAGGAGAGAGTGTTGTACCTTAGTATGCGTCTCAAATGTTTACCTGTACCCACCTGTGTAAAAGAAGTTAAATACATTTTATTATCTCATATTTAAACAATGATAACTGGTTTTATGTGCTTCAGTCTTTTTCAAGACGTACAAAAATTACTTGAGGAAAATTAATGTATTTCCAAATGTGAATACATGTTCCAAGTTACAACATGTTCATGTACCCACAAACAAACATCATATTGAAATTTAATCGTTGCAATCTAGAAAAATCTTATCATGATTGTATTTAATGATGTCTCTCTGTTACATTATTACTCTACTACACAACAATAATTAGTAAGTGAAATCAAATTAAGCAGAAGTATTATAAAAAATCATTTACAGATAAAATATTTTGAAATAGAAGTTGTTGGAAACAAAAACCAATTTCTATTTTCAAATGATGAAGACATAAAGAAACTCAATTCATTTTGCGTCAATGACATGTTACATGGTATAGACCCTCTTCTATTAGAATATACAAGGTGTTGCACAACTGACAGTGTCTGGCTTAGTTGTCCACATGTTGTACAAATAATTCTAAAGGTATGTAGCATTTTACTCATAAAATTTTGTACCTGAAGAATTAACAATATATTTGAATAGATTTAACAATATATTCCATATAGCTTTAGAATGCAAAATATTCACAAGCGTTGCACAAAACACAATGCCATCTATTACACAAAAAACCTATGGAAAATGACTGAAACTGCACGTGGCAGTCTCTAATGTACATTTCATCATGTGATTCTAAAATCATTCACTAGACTGAAGTACCACAAAAAGTCGTCTCTTAATGGGTACACTATCCTCCAGGTACAAACCTCCCATTATAATTTCTGTCAGTAACACCAGTGACTACTTAAATTATAATTCTGCCTTACACTCTATTTTTTACTATCTTCTTGGAAATATTGAGGGTGATGCATGGGGGAAAAATCATATATATGGATTTAATAGAGACATTATATACAGAAGAAACATGTGAAGAAATTAATCCTTTCACTCTCTAGCTTATCAACAAGAATTCTATCTCTTCTCTTTTTGTACTGTGCAAAAATATGTAATTCTTCAACTTCATTATTTCGGGAAGTGATTACAGTCTACTTCTATATGAAAGTGTGCCCATGTTTTTATGTATGTTCTGATAGCTAATTTTACGAATTGTTTATGTTTGTAATAGTAGATGCATTCAGTGTATCTAGTGCAAAAACAGTTTTAAATGGGTAACTATTGGACATAAGTTTGTAAATAGAAAGCAATGAACAGATGGAACTTTATATGGGATTCACATTATGTTGTTCCTTATTATCTGAAATACACACAGTAAGAAGGTGAACAGTCTGAAATGAATGTAATATCAAAACAAGAAACAAGGGTAACAATGCTGAAAGCACTTACACATTCGACAGTACACTAATGAAGAACAAAAAAATACTATTCAGTGAGGAAAACGTAAAACTTTAAACGTCATAATTTAGGTCAGGCATTACCCTGACTGTGTTTGATAGCAAAGGAAACAATTTTTTTATTGTTACCAGTCACTGTTTATTTTCATAAGGTGTTTCAGAAGTTTCAACCCACATCATCATGTGAGTTTATTTGTATTAATATGACACATGTATGTTGTCTCAAGACTTTGGGGTAAGCTGTGGCACTGTCTAGTAGAGAAAACCAAACACAATCTCAGAAGTTTGAAGTTTGCTCAGTGGTGGTGGGAGGGGGGTGAGGGTTGGACTGTGACAGAAAATGAACATAGACATAAATGTACAAATGAACAACTGAAATAAAATAAAATAAAATATCTCCAGTAGTCACAAACTCCTTTTTCTGTCATAATACATCACATATAAACAGTTAAACTTTTAAATGAAGATTGTGTATAGAAACTGATAGGTGCTAAAACTGTATAGCAAAACCAAACACTGTCTCAAAGTACAAAGAACATATAGAAAAACAAAACCACTGTTTTGGGGTGATTCTTAAAGTATTGTGGAGACAAATAATTAGATATGTTACAGTAAATATTTGAAGTGGTACAAAATCCTTTTTAGTCATGTTTATATAGCTCAAACGTCTACTAATTTATTGAATCAGGTGATTGGTTGAAAACATTTAATTTATGGAATCAGGTGGTGGGTTGAAAATAGTAAGTGATATATAATTATTTTTTCTATGAATGGCAAAATTACACATAAATAACAGTTATGATTGGGATTCAGATATATAAAAGTTCTGAAGATATCAGATGTAACACACAGGGAGAGTAAAGTTATTTACAACTTGTACAGAAACCAGAAGGAAGTTGCAGCAGTTGAGCAATGTGAAACAGAAGCAGTGGTTGAGAATGGAGTGAGGCAAGATTGCAGCGTTCTGCTGATATTTTTCATTTTGCACATGGAACAAGCAATGAAGTAAACAAAAGAAAATTTTCAAGTAGAAATTAAAGTTCAGGAACAAAAAATAATAGCTTTGAGGTTTTCCTGTGATAGTGTAGTTCTGTCAAAGAAAGCGGAGGACTTGGATGAACAGTTGAACAGAAAGATGAAAATCAACAAAAACAAAACAAGTTAATGAAATGCGGTTGAATAAAATGAGTTGATGATGAAAAATTAGATTAGAATTAATACAATTAAAGTAGCAGATAAGTTTTGTTACTTGTGCAACAAAATAAACGATAACAGACAAAGACAGAGTAGAGAGAATGTAAAATGTAAACTGGCAGTGTCAAGAAAAATGTTTGTTAAGAAAAGACATTTGTTAACATGGAATCGAGATTTAAGAGTTTGATGTTTTCTTAAAGTATTTACATGGAGCGTAGCCATGTATGGAAGTGAAATGTGTATGATAAATAGTTTAGACAAGAAGAGAATAGAATATTTTGAAATGTAGTGTTACAAAAGTAGTAGGATTAGGTGGGTAGGTGTGTAACTAATGAGAAGGTACTGAATAGAACTCCGGAGAAAAGAAATTTGTGGAATGATATGACTAGAGTAAGACATCAGTTGAAACGACACATTCTGAGACATCATGGATAACCACTTTAGTTGTGGAGGGAAGTGTGGGCGATAAAAATTGTGGAGGGAGACTAAAAACGAACACAGTAACCAGAGTTAGAAAGATGTAAGTTGAAGTAGTTATTCAGGGATGACGAGGCTTGCACACGATAGAGCAACATAGTGATTTCCATCATACGAGTTCTTGGACTCACAAGATAAGAACAACAACAAGACAATTCTATTGTTTATTTGGAATATCACAGTAACATAATTAATAATTTATGGTAAATATGAAGGGGAGGTAAGAGGGCTCTGTGTGTGTGTGTGTGTGTATCTGTCTGTGTGTGTGAGTGTGTGTGTCTCCATTTCAGATTTTATAATGTAGGCTGCTAATGAAAACAGATAGGGTACTGTTGTAAATGCTGCCATTTTTATCATTCATGATGGATTCAGATGGTTTCCATTGATCTTCGTATATTCCGAGTATTTTCAAGGATATCTCGTTGTTTGCCTTTGGGTTAGATATGTAGGATGTTGACACCTGTATTGTCAGCATAGTGTTTTGTTTCATGCAGATGGATGGAAATTGCTGATGTAAGGTATAATGAATTATTTAGTTAACTACATGTTCCTTTAATATTTTTCAAACTACTAGTTCACTTTTGTAGCTCACAACACTCAATAGATCCATTCAAAACCAACAGTTTGTACCACATATTAGTCTGATACTACATAGATCTGTTTATATTATTAACAGTATAGCTACCTGAATCTGTTTAATTTATTTTTAGTTTGCTGCTTCTACATTTACGTAGTAAAAATGCATAACAGATCTGAACCTAAGAAGCCTGCAGCTCTGTCATAATCAAACTATTGCTCACTCCTTTCATCCTCTAGCCCTGAATTCCAACCTAACTTGTTATTTATGTATAATTTTGGCACTGTTGGCAACATAATTATTGCACTTATCCTTTTCAACTTGGCACCTTGTAAGGTGTCAGGCAAATCCAACACATTCCATGAAAACCCTGACATGACAACAAATCCGGCAGTATGTCACATACCTCCAAATATATCCTGACATTAATTTAACCAAAGTAATACGATCAACGAGTGAGCAAATGGAATACCACAGACTACCACAAGAACGCCTAAATGCATGTCATACCTTTCCACCGTGAAACAGACGCAGTTCCGAGTGGAGACACAAGAACAGAAGCCGAGAGCAGAATCGTGTAGGCTATCAGGCCCTACGATAAGGGATGGACACCCACGTCACCAGCTGACCGCCAAAACCACCCCCCAGCCCATGTTAAAAGATAGAGCCCTCCAGAATAACAGTATAGATCTTAAAGGGCCACACCATCTGCAAGTTTTAGCGTGAGACTTCGTCGCGTCTCTGTTACGTTGGAAACGTTAAAAACATTGCCCCACCACCAAAAGTATAACGTTTCTCATTGGGTAGACAGAATTTTGGTAGGCAGAGCTTAAGGTTAATATTGAGACCCTGACTGGTTAGTTGACAACACAGCCAGATAGTTTTTTTTAAACCAACTTCGGTAAATTGTAGTAAGGAGAAGTTAGGAGAGAGTTGCTTCCGAGACGGTGACGTGTGTAGCTGCGCCGCCCACCGCCCTCTGACGCTGCATAACACCAACAAGGTAATGAACGCATGCGATGCCGCATTTTTGAGCGCATAAGGCTTCACTCAGAACTGCAGAAGTCTCATATGTTACCCCGCCCCCCCCCCCCTCCACCCGGTTTGCGTAATGCTAGTGTCGATCGTCAATTAAAGCTCATGGTTTTCATATTTGCTACGTGAAGTTAAAATCTGAAATGCGATGATGTTTCTGTTATATAATTATTCAGAAGCCACATCAGCCACTGTAATTTACGACAAGTTAGATAAGTAATTAAAGATAATTGAGGGTCACTGTAGACCGTTTTGATAGTTTTCTTTTTTTATGAAACTTATCTTAAATCTAGATCGTAGATGTGATATGGCATAGGACATTCTTCGATCCATTGTAGAACTTGGAAACCCATTCACGGAATATTCGTTCACATTTTTGTTGAACGCAGTTGGTTTTTATCATCTTGTATTAAAATATTTCCTTTTGTCAAAAGTGCAATTTATAAACAATGTTTTGTGAGTAGAATAAAATTTCCAATGGTAAACTTAACTGCTATTTCTGCGTTATTTTACCAGCTAACTAAAAATAGGAAAGCCTTGAACCCCTTCCACTAAATTTAGTTAGTATTAAGATTATTTTACAGGGAGTGCAGTGGAGCTGACGCTGAAATCATTAAGTATTTGTTTATATCATAGCTAGTCTCACTGAACTCTTCTTAACTCTACATGTCGTGTGTGGTCTGGCGTCTCCTTACCAGCAACAGGTCCCAGGTTCAAACTAGTCAATTCCCTAAACAACACGCTCAGAGCGTCATTGCGCAAAAGTGGTAGGGAGACACGACTTAGAACAAAGAGACACCACGCAGAATGTTAGAACCCGATTACATAAATGAGTACTAGTTTCAGCTATATAAACTTGAGCAAAAACGATTCATACACCACTTGAAATACTTAATCTAACATATCTAATGATCTACTCCATCAAAAGTTTCAACAATGCTTTAAGACATTCTTTGAAATAATGGTTTTGTTTTGATATATGCTGTTTGACTCTGTAATAGTGTTTCTACTTTGTTTCTACTTCTCTGCACCTATCTGTTTTGTACATCAAATCTGTTTGCAAAGTGTAACAATTAATATGTGATGTATTATGACAGAGAAAGGAGCCTGTGATGACTGCAGGTATTTTATTTTATTTTCGTTGTTTATTTTCACATTTACTATTACATTCCATTTTTTGTGTAAGACGGTTTCCCCACCCTCCAACCCCATTGAGCGAAGTCCTGAGATAGTGTATTGTTTTCTCTACTAGACAGTGCCACAGGTTACCAAAAGTCGTTACACAACACAAACATATCTTATTAATTTAGATAAATCCATATGATGATGGAGGCTTAAACCTTTGGAACGTATTTTGGAAATAAATTAAATACTGACTGATAACAGGAAACTTCTTGTTTCACTCAAGAGATAAACCTATTATAGGAAAGTCTGAAAAAATAATGCAAAGGAGTATTTGTCAGCTCATAGTGGCAACAAAGTAGGCAATAGACACTGTGAAACTGAATAGAAACAAGTAATCAGCTTCATGTCACAAACTACACAAACTCCCAGAGAATGAACCAAAGATACATGAAATTAAATATAGACAATTAGAAAACAGTTCAAAAACAACAAGTTGTATAAACAATGAACTAAGAAATAATCAGCAAATAAAACACAAAGGCCACATAATAATCATTATGAAAAAACATACTGAAACAAAAAGTTCTTAAAGTTTTCATGGAAAACAACACAATGCAGCTGAACAAAATCCAACAAAACAATTCTACAACAAAATCAAAGGGAGTTAAAGAAGACACATTCTGTGTTGGTAGAATGTGAAAAGAAATACATCACGTAGATTAACCCTAAAGCACACAAGGAAGGATGTCCAATTAGACTAGTAATAAATGTATTGAATAAGCCTGCATACAGACTCCTTTACAATGATATTCATTTTCTGAAAATGTGTTTGACACATGAGATAACAGATACTGTATAAACTGTACCACACTTGTCACTGAAATAAGAAAATTAAATCTTCCAAATGGTGTCCACTGTATATAAACAAGATGTCACAAACTGGTACTCCAATCACCATAAAAGAAGTCATTGCAGTTATAAAGAACAGTTTACTGAAATTAAGAAATTGTTCACAAAGTAACACCGTCGAGTTTATAGAGTCAATAGAACCAATCTTTCACTACAATTATTTTGCATTCAATGGTATTATTTATCACCTACCTTCTGGTAGGAATTGGATATTGTTTTGTAAGCATCGTCAAATGGACCATACTGAGTCATTATATGCAGCAAAAAGAAAGACCTGTGCTACTAAGCTAAAATGTCTTCCTTCTAGGTCCAACTTTATTGATTATAAATACAAGGTCGAATATGATTGTTGTAATTCGAACCAGGTGCTGGTGTGTTGCATATAGGAAAGGGATTAGGAAAATTATTACATATTTGTGCACATACTCATGTTTCAATGAACGATATTTATGAAAATAAGTAAAATATCGAAAGGCTTGATACAATAAGATATGATACCTTAGGGTGTGGGGGAGTGGGGTAACAGAAAATGTAAACAT
Organism: Schistocerca gregaria; assembly: GCF_023897955.1. Classification (NCBI taxonomy): domain Eukaryota; kingdom Metazoa; phylum Arthropoda; class Insecta; order Orthoptera; family Acrididae; genus Schistocerca; species Schistocerca gregaria. The sequence continues at coordinate 430,795,945 of NC_064922.1, forward strand.
TTATTTAAAAACTCATTACAGCCATATTTATTAACATAAAAATCTAAACTTTTTGCATGCGTAAAGCAAAATAGTTATGTTTTATCGGAAAAATATAATAAAATATTCAGGATTAACATTCTGCTAGAAATTTGAATTTTTAATCCTTTTTATTGTGTTTTTTTATAAAAAGCCATGACTCAAATTCTAATCAAGTAATTAATCTGAAAATTGTATTGTAATCTCCTGAGAAGGTTATAAGACCACTGAAATACAGTTATTAATGTATGGTCAAACTGTAGCCTTACAGAGTTTTTAATTTTGCACATCCAGTACTAACTTTATTTCTACATACAACCATTTAAAAATCAGAATGTAACTGCAGGATCTCTTATTTTTTTAGTTCTAGGGAGACAGCAACACATTGCAAACAGTTCCTGAAAATTTCATTGCATTAGCGCATATACTTTTTGAGAAAACGATTCTAATAACGTAAAAAATGTAAAACAGAGAAAATAAGATTCAAAAATTTTCTTCTCATACTTTCACATGTATTATGATTACCTCAATTTTAAAATCCTTTATACTGATACTCCTCATCCTCCAGGTTTTTCTTCTCTCCTCTTCGAATATGCCGGGCCTGTATTTGCAAGTGAGACACTAATCTGTTGGCTTCCTTGACCCTGCTCTCGTCGATGGTGTAAAATGCTTTTGTTGTAAACACACCAGGATCCACACCAACTCTCTTTAGTGCTTCAGTTCTGCCATCATTTCCGTTATCATAATATAAATCGTAGACACCTATTTTGAATACTTCAATTACACAGAATGTCCTTTTTGAGCATCTAATCAAAACTTAATTACTGAGGCTTTCATTTGCACTTTGTGTCTTTCCAAGAAGACACTTCCTCAATAAATCAGGGTTTGCAAGAAATCTGATCGTGAGCATAATTGCTTTCATTAAAGGTTCTGGTAATGAGTGTTTATATGAATACGTCTTACTTCTGTTGGCATTAGTGTTTGGTCAGTGGAGAGTTTGTTGAAAAAAATTGCCCACACAGCACGCCTCATTGCCTCTAAGTTGTGTTTTTCCTGATAGCTCTCCCATAAAATAACTGAAGAGAATCAATTTCTTTCAGAGCAAGCCTTTTCCCTCTCGTGATTTTCCATCTAAAGTATTTCACCTTCCTTCTCTTTCAGCAAGCGACGAGGCCTACCACCAAGCCTCTATTTGATGTGGCCTACATATTGTTGTAGTGTATAGATTTTTATCTGTTACAGCTTTGAACGAAGAGGAGTCCAGATCACCAAGGTATTTTGTATATTTAACACTATACTGGTCTTCAGATCTGGAGAACATCCTCAGAACTTCAGCAGCCTCCATGATCCCACTTGAGCCACTGTAATTTTTAGAGCATGCTGCTGCATGCTTTTCTTGCCATAGTTTCTCATTGTCTTCATTGTTGGACATTTTTCTCGTTGCACACTGATGGAAATATTTAGACAAAATTTGTACATCTAAAACTTTACCTGAGTCAATAGCAACAATAGTTGCAACTCCATACAGAAATGTGTGAGCCCTTTTCATCCAAGTCCCTTCTACAGACACACAAAGGTCAGTAACATTTGTAGGAGATTCACTGTTATGAATATCTACCCGCACAATCTATTTCTTTTCGGTTTATTTCCACCAATTCTTCCACTGCTTTCTTCATAGAAACTTGGCAGTATCGCATACAGCCTCAGACATTTTATTATTTATTTTTTCAGACCTTGCACAAGGTGGAGGCATGATCAGAAAACCACACAATAAATTAACTCCTTCCTTGCCCTGTCCAAGGTATTTCAGAGCATATGCTAACCTAAAATTGCTCACATAGGTACCAGATCAGCTGTTTTGGAGGATGAAAATGAAAATTAATAGCCACAAGGATTACAAATTAATTTAAAAACACAAGCTATTCGCACTCTTCTTTCTTCATCAACAATCATGCATTCCGTATTTTTACGGCTAACGCATGATCATGAAAACTTTATAGCCTGGCAGAGAAGCTTTAAATCAATAAGTCTGAATCCAGTGGAATCCATATAACATTATTCACGTATCTGTAGAATTCTCCTGTTCCAGGTTTCGATGCTGAAGCTGAGAGCTTATGTTCTTCATTTCGAGGTGCTCCCCCTTTTTTGTTGGTAAACCGATTTCCATGAAACCTGTTTGAGAAACACAATTTCTCCACCGCCCATAATGCATGAATCTTGACTTCCAAGTAAAGGTTTGCGAATTAAACCTTCCACCTACTAATATGTGTTAGTATTGTCAAAACGTAAATAAACAACATGCAAGAAAGTTTTCAGGCAAACATATAGGTATCAGCCAGAGATGTAGATGTCAGACAAAGATATCGAACGAAAATAGCTTGCACACTGACAAAAATTCCTCTCAAGAAAGGAGTTTCCCAAATGTCAGAAAAGGTGCGAGTGGCCGCTGGTGCAGATTTAATCAGTTTAACAATTTAAAGGCATTTCTAAAGCTGTTATCGCGATATAATTCACAGAAAACATCGATTAGACTGTGTAGAGGAAGAAAATAATATTTTTGAAAAATCGATTTTTTGGACCGAAATTCTTAAACAACAATGCTTTCATCATATTGTTTCTGTTGGAAGCGGTAGGCTGTTTCCATGGTGCCCCATGGAACGCAGGCCCATCAGCTCACATATGGGCAATCACAGCCAGTACAAGGGTCCACCAGATGGTACTATTATAGGAGGTATAGGCAAGTACAAACCATTTGGCTATCCCTGCCCTTAGGTGGGAGGCCAGTGCTGGATAGTCTTGTATGTCGCAGCCTGCCTGACTTACTTGCCACGCATTGTCTGTTCGTTCACCCCTGCCCGCCGCTGCCCCTGGATGCGTACAGGTGGACAGTTGGCGCATTTTTGGTCAAAAGCAGTTGTTGAGGAAATTTGTTAAGTCCAGTATCTAGAGTAGTGAGAGCACTGTGATTGCTCGTGGTGGCATTCAAGTTTACATCCAACCAATTGCTCACTCCATGGTCGGTCTGTTCCAGACTCATCTTGCCCTTTTCTCACACGAGATCCTGTGAAGCATGGACAAAGGCCAATAGGCGGCGTTCAGATTCCTAGATATCTGCAAAGCATCCGGCACTGTGCCACAAGTTAGATTTCCAGGTATGTGAGTGGCTTGAAGACTTCTCAAGTTACAGAATTCAGTACGTTGTCCTCGACGGGGAGTGTTCGTCAGAGGCAAGGGTATCGTCAGGTGTGTTCCAGGGTAATGTTATTTTCTATATACATGCATGATCTGCCGGACAGGGTAAGTAGCTCTCTGCAGCTGTTCGCTGTTGATAATGTGCTGTAGGGGAAGTGTCGTCTTTGAGTGAATATAGGACGATACAAGATGACTTGGACAAATTTTCTAGTTGGTATGGTGTATAACAGCTGCTGCTAAGTGTAAAAAAAAGTAAGGTAATGCAGACAAGTAGGAAATGCAAACCCATAATGTTCAAGAACAGCATTAATAGTGTGTCGTTTAACACAGTAAAGTCGACTGAATATCTAAGCGTAACGTATCAAAGTAATATGAAGCAGAATGAGGCGAATGGCTAACGTCGGTATATTGGGAGAATTTTAGAGTACCGGCGTTTGAGGTTGACTACAGAACAAACGTTTTGTTACCAACGTAGATTTCGCATAAGGTTTATAAAATTAAGATTAGAGAGCTTAGGACTCATGTGGATGCATAAAAACAATCGTCTTCTCCTCACCCTATTTGCAGGTGGAACAGGAAGGAAAATGACCAGTAGTGGTACAGGGTGCCCTTTGCAAGGCAACGTACAGTGGCTTGAGGAATAAGTACGTACGTGTAGAAGTAGAAGGCTGTAAACGTCAATATTGGCAGTGAACGGAATCTTATAAATTATTGGCGGCTCAGTTGTTTCCATCCGTCTCCATTCTGTCGACAGACCGCTACATTTTTCTATTGGAAATCTGACCAATTTCACGTTTCTCGCATTATTTGTCATGCCGAAGCTGTATTTACTGACCGCTGCGAAGTGTTCTTGTTGTTGTTGTGGTCTTCAGTCCTGAGACTGGTTTGATGCAGCTCTCCATGCTACTCTATCCTGTGCAAGCTTCTTCATCTCCCAGTACCTACTGCAACCTACATCCTTCTATATCTGTTTCGTGTATTCATCTCTTGGTCTCTCTCTAAGATTTTTACTCTCCAAGCTGCCCTCCAATACCAAATTGGCGATCCCTTGATGCCTCAGAACATGTCCTACCAACTGATCCCTTCTTCTAATCAAGTTTTGCCACAAACTTCTCTTCTCCCTAATCCTATTCAGTACTTCCTGATTAGTTACGTGATCTACCCATCTAATCTTCAGCATTCTTCTGTAGCACCACATTTCGAAAGCTTCTATTCTCTTTTTGGCCTAAGTAGTTATTGTCCATGTTTCACTTCTATACATGGCTACACTCCATACATATACTTTCAGAAAAGACTTCCTGACACTTAAATCTATACCCAATGTTAAAAAATTTCTCTTCTTCAGAAACGCTTTCCTTCCCATTGCCAGTCTATGTTTTATATTCTCTCTACTTCGACCATCATCAGTTAGTTTGCTCCCCAAATAGCAGAACTCATCTACTACTTTAAGTGTCTCATTTCCTAATCTAATTCCCTCGGGATCACCCGACATAATTCGACTAGATTCCATTATCCTCGTTTTGTTTTTGTTGATGTTCGTCTTATACCCTCCATTCAAGACACTGTCCAGCCTGTTCAGCTGCTCTTCTAAGTCCTTTGCTGTCTGCTAGAATTACAATGTCATCGGCGAACATCAAAGTTTTTATTTTTCTCCATGGATTTTAATACCTACTCCGAATTTTTCTTTTGATTGCTTCACTGCTTGTTCAATATAGAGATGGAATAACATCGGGGAGAGGCTGCTACCCTGTCTCACTCCATTTTCAACCACTGCGTCCCATTCACTATGAAGTTTTAAGCTATCATTATTGATAACGTCCAAATCAAAACGAGGTTTTTGCTATCCAACAAGTTTTCATAATGCTATCTAACTCCTTTTCCATTCCATCTGACAATGCAATTTTCATCCAAATTAAGTAATTACTTCACAGCAGAAACTTTAGTCATTCATATTGATAAATCCAATAGCAATCGACAATTCCTAGCTATTTTGTACTGACTATAACAAGAATGTAAATTATTAAGTACAACATGTGAACATGTATATCTCATCTAATATAGTTTCATGACGCTCGTTTTCTGCTAATAGGGAAACACTGCTGGAGAGCATTATCTATTTGGGATACTTGGCATCGTGATGATTTTTACATCAATTCTGATGTCATTTTTACCAGAATCATTGAATGAGAAGCTTCCAGAGACAATGAAAGACGCAGCGCTCTATGGTTGTGACCAGAAGTTCTGGAGTCTTCCCAGAAGCAAGCCCAGCTTACCAGAGACTGTTATACTCTACAAATCTGATTTTTGAGCACGTATACTGATGGATAATTTCAAAGTACAGTGCAAGAAAGTAGTTTACACTGTAGCACCAAACTTTCGACGTTAAACCACTTTGCCAGTTGCAAGCGTCGCTGTAGTCACTTAATCAGTAACACAGTTTTATTTCATGAGCCTGAAACACGGTGGACCACAATTGCACTCTGTTCCAAACAAAAATTTTGTGGTTGTTGCCGAGGACTGAACTAAGAACCTTCACCTCAGTGGACAGTAACAGCTATCACTACGCCATGCCAGCAGTATTTGTTGTTTTTGTTACAGTTCGAAATTAGACGCTTGTTAATTAGTACTCCACAAAAGTGGGAACAGTAGATGCAGGAAAAATAGCTGTTGCAAAAATCTTTACTACCTATTCTTAACAGCACCTAACTTCCCAGCAGAATCGTAGGTAAAGTCATGGGAAATCGTCTACACGTAAAAATGCTTTAATTTATGATTATTGTGTTTATTAGTGTTCCTCCGATTTCTGAGATTACTTTAATTTCGTTAGTGCTGTCAGAGCCCTTGGCAAGAAAACTGGCAAATGTAACAGAATTTATTGTAGAAACAGTATAAAGTGAAGAAATAAAGTAAGGACGGAAAGGTGCCTAACAAAGAAGTATCCCTAGCAGTAGGATCGACTTTTTGAAACCATCTATCCAGTTACTTAGGTTAAGACCCCCGATACCACACACTGCAGCCATTCACCCTGTTGGACCCTCATTTGCTAGTAACGAACGAAAAAAAAATTCGGAATTTTGTGTGACACTCAATAGTATTAAAACAGTTGCATCAGTAAGTCTGGTTACGTGGTATTTATGGTTAGCAGATCTCCAAACAATAGCTTGTGGGATCGAATTTCCCCAGGTGCAGCAAATCTTTTTTATTTTTTAATGTTTATCGAAATGAATTTCATCATCATTTTTATTGAATTAATTGATTTAAATGTAATCTTATATTTCCATTCCTTTGTCACATAATTTTAATCATATCAATTTCTTCATTTTCCCTCTTTTTTTCCTATCATTCTTTTTCCACTTGAAATCTTTGTTCATGCATGTGTTAATTTAAATTTAATTTCTTTTGTTTTATCACCATGTTATTTTCATCCACATTATTGCGTTCATTATATCTACTTCTCATTTTGTTTTAATTTCGGTATACTTATAAAACCTTCTTTCATTAAAATCTTCATCTGCTTTTAGCGTGGCACCACTTGTTGATTACTTCTTGTAACTTGAGCAATAAATCTTGTGTCAACGTGTGAGACTCCAGATGGTTAATGTTAAGGTACCAAACGCCTTTTTTATGATGAAAATGTGTTCTCGAGAATTTAATTTCGCAGGTGTAGCATCAACGATCCGAGAACATCACAGGTTTTGTTTCAGTTTTAACTATTTGAGCTTGGATTGAAGATGACACGTATATGCTATTAAGTCGGCTATGTCCCATTAATACAAAAGTAAGTGTACTCGGCTATGTTGAGGCTCACATTTCGCCAAGTGTCTTCAAGATGATAACAGTCAGCCAGTGCTTTAAGTTCATTACATATGTTTGAAACAGGTTTCTGATCATCATTACTAATCGCGCAGTTAAAATCACCACCGATGACAAGTTTATTATTGTTTCTATGAAGTAACTGGGAAAGTTCCTGACCAAAGAAACGGCTTCCAGTGGTTTTGTTTTCCCTACCAGATGAAGCATAAACGCTCACAAGAGATGCTTCGAGAATAGCACAAGCGATTCCACGTTCCTTGTTTCAATGTCACCAGTTCTAGTCAATGTACCAGTTCTATTCTCTGGTTAGATATTACAAATTACTGTGAAATCAACAATTTGACTAGCTGCTTTACTTCTGCCTTTTTTGTGCTAAAGGTATATGAAATTTAATCTCCTTTAAGAAGTTGTTAAGAGAAATCGTCACAGTAACACTGAATATCGTATTTATGTTAAAGTGTAGATGTTTCAGAGAGCGCCATTTATTGTTAAGCTATTCGGGCACCTCAATGTCTATATCGTCTGCCCATTCCACTAGCTTTACACTTCTCTCAGCACTGGAGTTGCTTTTTTTTTTCTTTTTGAGTCATCAGTCTTTTGACTGGTTTGATGCGGTCCGCCACGATTTCCTCTCCTGTGCCAACCATTTCGTCTCAGAGTAGCACTTGCAACCTACGTCCTCAGTTATTTGCTGGACGTATTCCAGTCTCTGTCTTTCTCTACAATTTTGCCCTCTATAGCTCCCTCTAGTACCATGGAAGTCATTCCCTGATTTCTTAAAAGATGTCCTTGTCAGTGTTTACCACATATTTCTTTCCTATCTGATTCTGCGCTGAACCGCCTCATTCCTTACATTATCAGTTCACCTGATTTTCAACATTCGTCTGTAGCAGGATATCCCAAATGCTTTGGTTTTCTTCTGTTCCGGTTTTCCCACAGTCCATGTTTCATAACCATACAATGCTATTCTCCAAACGTACATTATCACAAATTTCTTCCTCAAATTAAAGCCTACGCGTGACGATAGTACATTTCTCTTGTCTAGGAATACCCTTTTTGTCATTGCAAGTCTGCTTTTTATGTCCTCCTTTCTCCGTCTGTCTTTGGTTATTTTGCTACCTACGTAGTGGAATTCCTTAACTTGATCTACTTCGTGACCATCAATCCTGATGTTAAATTTCTCAATGTTCTCATCTCTGCTACTTCTCATTACGTTGGTTTTTCTGCGATTTACTCTCGATCCGTATTCTGTACTCATTAGACTGTTCATTCCATTCAGCATATCCTGTAATTCTCCTTCAGTTTCACTCAGGATAGCAATGTCTTCAGCGAATCGTATCATTGATATTCTTTCACCTTGTATTTTAATTGCACTTCTGAATCTTTGTTTTATTTTCATCATTGCTTCTTCGATGTACAGAGTGAACAGTAGCGGTGAAAGGCTACATTCCTGTCTTACACCCTTTGTAATCCGAGATATTCGTTGTTGGTCGTCCAGTGCTATTATTCCCTCTTGTACATGTTGTACATTAAACTTCTCTACCTATAAGTTATCCCAATTTTTCTTAATCTTTCCAACATCTTGCACCATTTTACATTGTCGAACGCTTTTTCCAGGTCGACAAATCCCATGAAAGTCTCTTGATTTTTGGTTAGTCTTGCTTCAATTATCAACTGCAACGTCAGATTTGCCTCTCTGGTCCCTTTATCTTTACTAAAGCCAAACTGATCGTCATCCAACACATCCTCAATTTTCTTTTCCACTCTGCTGCATATTACTGTTTTCAGCAATTGGATGCATGAGCTGTTAAGCTGATTGTGGGATAATTCTCGCACTTGTCAGCTCTTGCAGTCTTCGGAATTGTGTGGATGATATTTTTCCAAAAGTCAGATGGTACGTTGCCAGATTCATACATTCTACACACCAACGTGAATAATCGTTTTGTTGCCACTTCCACCAATGATTTTAGAAATTCTGATGGAATATTATCTACCCTTATGCCTTATCTGATCTTAAGTCCTCCAAATCTCTCTTAAATACTGATTCTAATACTGGATCCTCCATCTACTAAATCTACTCCTGTTTTTTCCTCTATCGCTTCAGACAAATCTTCCCCTCTCATAGAGATCTTCAATGTACTCTTCCAGCTATCCTCTCTCTATTATGCATTTAACAGTGGAATTCCCGTTGCACTCGTATTGTTAGCACCCTTGCTTTTAATTTTACCAAAGGGTGTTTTGACTTTCCTGTATGCTGAGTCAGATCTTCCGACGATTATTTTTTTTTTTCGATTTCTCCTCATTCTTCATGCAGCCATTTCGTCTTAGCCTCCCTGCACATCCTATGTATTTCATTCCTCAGTGGCCTGTATTTCTGTATTCTTGAATTCCCCCTGAACATTTTTGTATTGCCTTCTTTCATCGATCAAATGAAGTATTTCTTCTGTCACCCACGGTTTCTACGCAGTTACTTTCTTTGTACTTATGTTTTTCTTTCAAGCTTCTATGTTGTCTTTAGAGACGTACATTCCTTTACAACTGTATTGTCTACTGAGCTGTTCCTTATTGCCGTATTTCTAGCATTAGAAAACCTCAAGCGGATCTCGTCATTCCATAGTACTTCTGTATCCCGCTGCTTTGCGCGGTTTATCTGCTGTAATTTCGATTGAGTTAGTCGTCTGGGAGACGTCCCTTTCAGATGTAACGCTACCTTGCGTCTGTGATTCCGGTTCGTCACATGTCTTAGTTTCCTCAGTTTTCTCCTTATTCTTTTCAACTTCTGAGTTTGGTTTTGTTTCATTGGATGTATTTTATTTGTCTATGGAGTGAATTTCTGTACGGTTTGCAGCCACAAATGCGTCCTGTATTGAGAGTCCTGTGGTTTGTTCGCCTTCTGCTTCTGGTTTCTGAATTTGCGTTACCATTTCCTGTGCAGGTTTAGTTGTCTCATGCACCACAGCAACAGTCATGATAGCTGGTGGCAATAAAGTGTTACGTCACTATAGTGTTCGCGACCTGCGCGTAACTACTGTGGATGTCTACTGTATCCATTAAAGTAGCGTTCCTTCCGTGGGCTGCTGTATCAGTATTCTTCAGTGCAATTAGTAAGCAAGTGGACAGTGGAAGGACAAAATGAATGTGTCTACGGTTGCCCAATATTTGTTGTAAACGCTGTATTCCCCCGCAATTATGCGTAAGCCGGAACGTGTATTTTTAATTCTATCCGAACGTTTCACTCACCACTGTCGATTTTATATTGGTAAGTGACAGACCATTTATCATTTTCAATTTTCAAAGCGGTGCCGTAGTGTTTAAGGTGACTCATTATCATCTCATGTAGGCATTGAGAACGTACGTTATAAACTTCTGTATTCTGGATTCCATACACTACATACACTGCAGCAATATTAGTAACAGATCCGCCAAGGTGCTTGCATTTCCTAATCTTGCCAACTGCAGTAAAAATTTTCGGCATATTTAAATTTGAAGAGCTCAGAATCTTAATGACGTCCAGTTGAATACCTAATGTATCATATGCTACAATTCCGAGTTCTTTAAAGATCCACTCATCAGTTTCAAATGGTGAGGGTCTAACTGGACTCCTATCAAAGGTACACTGTAGAGTATTTACTCTGTTGACCTCTGTCATTCTACTCACAGTGTTTCTTCAAAGGAATTTGAAGACGTTGAGTGAGCGAATGGCTGTCCGCCGCCTCCCGCACTGCTGCCAATTACGCTGCAAAAGAAACACACACACATACACACACACACACACACACACACACACACACACACACACACACACACACACACACACACTCACACACAAATTCAAGAAAGTAGAAGACCAACACGGACGGAAGCCCGAGAGACAGCATAACCAATGGCTTCGTTAATGCATGCGGCTTTCAAACAAAGCGGCCCATACTAGAATATATCGGTAAAAAGAGAACATCGCGATCCTAGGTGTTCTCAAAACCAAAATAACAGAAGCTCCAATAATTATACATGGCTACATTTCCTATAAAGTCTAGGTACAACAGACTAACTGAGGGCCTCCAAAATGGGAAACAGCTGAGCTCCACAGTAAAAAGGGTGAAAACAATACGAATTGATTTGCCACAGCAGTTCGCACATATAAAAGGAGTTCACCTGGAACTCAAAGCATGAAAACATGGGCAAACAAAAAACTGCACTTAATAACAATTAACGTTCCACCAGAAAATGAGCTACCGGTAGAATTCATCCTATACACCAAAACACTGAAAAACTTTGTCATAACGGGAGATTTCAATGCAAGATCGGAGGCATTCGGGGGCAATATAAACAATCGAAACGGCGCCACACTAGATACTTAACTGAAAGATGACCCGAACATAACAAGACTAAAGTGTAATGAAACAACCTTCATCAGCCACAACTCCCGACCACTTCATCAGTGCACAATCAATATTTGAGCATTTCAGTCCACCGTGGAGGCGACCCGACGTTGGTAGCGACCATATCCCATTACTCACGAGCACATCATTGCTGTCAACACCAAAAACAAATAACAACAGGCAAACAAAAATTGACTTGTAGAGTCTAGACCAAGACAAATACCAAAAAGCACTACATGAATATTTGCACAATTACCGACACACAAAACTAGAAATGTACAATGAAGATATCATCCACCCGATCACAGATGCGACAACCGAAAGCGCCCCAGCAAAGACCATCAATCCGCACGCCAACAGAATCTCCCAGAGAATCCTCGGCACAATCAAAGAAAAGAGGAGATTATACAAGCTGTTCAAAAAGTGCGCCGAATGCGTGTACAAAATATAATGTAACTGGCTGAACAACTTGCTAAAACGACAACTGATTCAGCAAGGATGAGTGGGCAGAAACCAGCAAAAACGTAGATCACAAACAGGAGAACCGTTACTGGAACACGTTCAAAGCACTAACAGAAATACAGCACAAGACAGACCTTCCATTCCCATATCAGAACGACTTCATTACAGATGACACAGGAAAAACAAACATAATTAAAGAAGTAGTAGAGACAAAACATAGATTCCTCAATGACCCAAGTTTTAACATTGAACACGACAAAGCACTAGAAGAAGAACCCCACATACAACAGAACATCATAATCACAGGAACGGAGCAACAGAAGACGAAACAGCTCTCATACCAGAAATAACAGGCGAAGAAGTCGAACAGGCCACCATGAAAGACAAAAAAAAAGCGCCCCTGGGATAGACGGGATCAAAATAATGCAAATAACACTAGCCCCCAGGGAAAGGATGATCCAAAGCTTCAAAACACTGTACAACGCGGCTCCACCATTCGGAATAGTACCCACACAATGCTTCCTACACCAGGCAAACTACCAAACGACCCACTATCATGCCGTCCGATTAACCTATTTCCCGTAATAGTAAAAGGTTTCGAAATCATACTGAATAACAGGCTGTAAAAAGCTATGCCGGATTTACAAGCCAGTTAACGAAAAAACCACGCATCGATAGACCGAACAGTGTGCCTGTGCAGTGGCACAACTAGACGCCTACATATCCTAGACTGGCGTGCGCCCTCTTCTTGGATACCGAAAAGGCTTTCGATATGGTGTGGCATAAAGGATTATAGCACAAACTGCTTACAATAGGCGTTCCACCACAACTAACCAACCTCACAGCCAACATTCTCGACAACAGGCCTTCGAGAGCACTCGTGAACAACACCGCTACCAACACTTTTTACCCAATAGCAGAAGTACCACAGGGTGCGATAATTTCTGCCTTGTTGAACCCCTCAACACATCAGACATACCGCTACCGACTAGATGTAATGAGGGTCTAGAACTATATGCAGGCGACACTGCATACTGGGTTCACGCACAAACCATAGGAAATACAAACCAGAAAACACAAGAATATATAAACAAACTACGAAAATGGATAGCTACTCGAAAAATAAAACTAAATGCAGACCAAATGCAGCTATTAACATTGAATCGCCGAAGACGCCAGAATCGAACTACGGGGAAAGACAATAAAAGCACAGAACACAGCCAAGTACTTAGGAATCATACTATACTGGAACCACTAACCTCCTAAAACTTCTAAGAGGAAGGACCGATGGGGACAGCAACGAAACCATTGATCATACAAACAAAACAGTCATAAGACCAGTGATGGAATACGCTGCCCCAGTATGACTAGCAAACAGAACCAACACTCAAAGCTCTTGGCAATTGAACGAAAAATACTGCGAACTGCCACTCAAATGAATCCCAGAACAACAAACCTAACAGTCTACCGCAACACGAAAATCCAACCAATTAACGACAGACGATTAAAACTCACCGCAAAAAAAGGGGCAAACCGACATAACGTAGAAACAGCCAGGACAAGACTGTTAGAAGAGACCTACGCTGAATTCAACTTTCTAACGATACAGTAACCGTACCCACCAAAAATGATTAAAACATGCATAACAGCAACCAAAATACCGACCACAGCTACAATTAACACAACATAAACAGACGAAAAAAGAATAGCATACCAACTAATGACAACTAATCAGAACAACTTGGACACAACAGCAACACAAGAAGAGAGCAATGGCACCTAACCAGAACAGGATAGTATAACAACTCCAAACGAACAGACCCTTTTGTGATATTTTTCCCTACCGCACTTGGGCGAATACCAGGTTCTTACAACTCCTCCAAAATAAAACAACACAAAAGAAATACAAAATGATAGAACACAAGGAAGATATCGAAACTGAAGCAATTGCATCTATAAGATAAATAGGAACCCACTGACCAAAATAAATGGAGTCAAAACAGAGTAACATACGTTAATATAAGGCACCAAAGAACCTCTCGCTTGCCGAAGCGCTGCGCAGAGATGTGTTGACACCGCAACTATGTGGCAACACAATTTAGAGGTGAACTGATACTAAATTGGCTATATTTTTCAATGTTTTTGTGAAAGGTACGAAAACTGATGGTTGTTGACGTTGCTAACCAGAGATTCTGACGATACTCGAACTCACAACCTCTTACATGTGAACCTGTTATCCTATCCATTACACCATGCAAACGTATCACGTGATTCGATATTTTTAACGGTATTGAGAATTATGAAAAATTACGAAATTTTTATCGTCAATTAGTTGCAAACGAGCAGGGTGAATGGCTGCAAAGTGTGACACCTGATACCTTAACCTACATCACCATATATTCGGTTTCAAAATGTTGATCCCACCGCTGGGGAATTCTCCTTGTTAAGTCCTACAAGCTTATTGTGATGGTGCCATTAGATTTGTACGGTGCTCGTAGCTGAGTACTCTCTAGCATAGATACCGAAATATAATTTTGTCCGTTGTGGCAGTGACGAAGAGGGACGGGAAGAAGAACGTAGACATATGCCAGACGTTAAATACTTTCAGTTTTAATGGTCGGAATCTTAGATTATCACCAAAATTGGAGGCATTATGTAGAACGGATGTACGACGAACATTTGCAACCTTCAGCCTACAGTTACAATCCCAGAGGGTTCTACAGAGTGAGCAGACCAAATACAAGCTGGGAAGATAAAATTTATAGTTTGCAACAGCTCAAAGGTCTTAATACATGATTATTAATATTAACAATATTATTACTATTGTCATTATTATTATTATTATTATTATTATTATTATTGTTCTGTATTCAAGTGTGTAGCCTAATTTGTTGGGAATCTATTATGTATCCCCATAAACATAAACTTTTCAGTGGCTTATTTGGCATTCTACAGGAAATAATGACAAAATGTTTTCAAAATTCATTATTTTTCTTCTAAAGTGCTTATATTAACTTTTCCTGTTTTATATTTGCCCATTGCCACGTACTGGCAATAACTGTCAGGTACCAGTTAATTACCTATTATTGTAATGAATAAGGGAACGTTGTAAAACTAGTTGGAAAGAATAAAATACTGCTGGAAGAACTTATTTTTGTTTCTTATAGAGATTTAATGTATACTGTATACACTACTGGCCATTAAAATTGCTACACCACGAAGATGACGTGCTACAGACGCGAAATTTAAGCGACAGGAAGAAGATGCTGTGATTAGCTTTTCGGAGCATTCACACAACGTTGGTGCCGCTGGCGACACCTACAACGTGCTGACATGAGGAAAGTTTCCAATCGATTTCTCATACACATACAGCAGTTGAACGGCGTTGCCTCGTGAAACGTTGTTGTGACGCCTCGTGTAAGGAGGAGAAATGCGTACCATCACGTTTCCGACTTTGATAAAGGTCGGATTGTAGCCTATCGCGATTGCGGTTTATCGTATCGCAACATTGCTGCTCGCGTTGGTTGAGATCCAATGACTGTTAGCAGAATATGGAATCGGTGGGTTCAGGAGGGTAATACGGAACGCCATGCTGGATCCCAACGGCCTCGTGTCACTAGCAGTTGAGATGACAGGCATCTTATCCGCATGGCTGTAACGGTTCGTGCAGCCACGGCGCGATCCCTGAGTCAACAGATGGGGACGTTTGCAAGGCAACAACAATCTGCATGAACAGTTCGACGACGTTTGCAACAGCATGGACTATCAGCATGGAGACCATGGCTGCGGTTACCATTGACGCTGCATCACAGACAGGAGCGCCTGCAATGGTGTACTCAACGACGAACCTGGTTGCACGAATGGCAAAACGTCTTTTTTTCGGATGAATCCAGGTTCTGTTTACAGCATTATGATGGTCGCATCCGCGTTTGGCGACATCGCGGTGAACGCACATTGGAAGCGTTTATTCGTCATCGCCATACTGGTGTATCACCCGGCGTGATGGTGTGGGGTGCATTGGTTACACCTCTCAGTCACCTCTTGTTCACGTTGACGGAACTTTAAACAGTGGGCGTTACATTTCATATGTGTTATGAACCGTGGCCCTACCCTTCATTCGATCCCTGCGAAGCTATACATTTTACTAGGGTAAAGCACGACCGCGTGTTGCAGGTCCTGTACGGGCCTTTCTGGATACAGAAAATGTTCGACTGATGCCCTGGCCACCACATTGTCCAGATCAGTCATCAATTGAAAACGTCTTGTTAATGGCGTCCGAGTAACAGGCTCGTCACAATACGCCAGTCACTACTCTTGATGGACTGTGGTATCATGTAGAAGCTGCATGGGCAGCTGTACCTGTACACGTTATCCAAGCTCTGTTTGACTCAATGCCCCGGCGTATCAAGGCCGTTATTACGGCCAGAGGTGATTGTTCTGGATACTGATTTCTCAGGATCTATGCACCCAAATTGCGTGAAAATGTAATCACATGTCAGCTCTTAAATATATATTTGTCCAATGAATACCCGTTTATCATCTGAATTTCTTCTTGGTGTAGAGATTTTAATGGCCAGTAGTGTATTTTGACAGGAATCATATTCTTGTCAACAATTAACTAATATATTCTAGGTAACAAAAGCTGTAACTACACTCCTGGAAATTGAAATAAGAACACCGTGAATTCATTGTCCCAGGAAGGGGAATCTTTATTGACACATTCCTGGGGTCAGATACATCACATGATCACACTGACAGAACCACAGGCACATAGACACAGGCAACAGAGCATGCACAATGTCGGCACTAGTACAGTGTATATCCACCTTTCGCAGCAATGAAGGCTGCTATTCTCCCATGGAGACGATCGTAAAGATGCTGCATGTAGTCCTGTGGAACGGCTTGCCATGCCATTTCCACCTGGCGCCTCAGTTGGACCAGCGTTCGTGCTGGACGTGCAGACCGCGTGAGACGATGCTTCATCCAGTCCCAAACATGCTCAATGGGGGACAGATCCGGAGATCTTGCTGGCCAGGGTAGTTGACTTACACCTTCTAGAGCACGTTGGGTGGCATGGGATACATGCGGACGTGCATTGTCCTGTTGGAACAGCACGTTCCCTTGCCGGTCTAGGAATGGTAGAACGATGGGTTCGATGACGGTTTGGATGTACCATGCACTATTCAGTGTCCCCTCGAAGATCACCAGAGGTGTACGGCCAGTGTAGGAGATCGCTCCTCACACCATGATGCCGGGTGTTGGCCCTGTGTGCCTCGGTCGTATGCAGTCCTGATTGTGGCGCTCACCTGCACGGCGCCAAACACGCATCCGACCATCATTGGCACCAAGGCAGAAGCGACTCTCATCGCTGAAGACGACACGTCTCCATTCGTCCCTCCATTCACGCCTGCCGCGACACCACTGGAGGCGGGCTGCACGATGTTGGGGCGTGAGTGGAAGACGGCCTAACGGTGTGCGGGACCGTAGCCCAGCTTCATGGAGACGGTTGCGAATGGTCCTCGCCGATACCCCAGGAGCAACAGTGTCCCTAATTTGCTGGGAAGTGGCGGTGCGGTCCCCTACGGCACTGCGTAGGATCCTACGGTCTTGGCGTGTATCCGTGCGTTTCTGCGGTCCGGTCCCAGGTCGACGGGCACGTGCACCTTCCGCCGACCACAGACGACAACATCGATGTACTGTGGAGACCTCACGCCCCACGTGTTGAGCAATTCGGCGGTACGTCCACCCGGCCTCCCGCATGCCCACTATACGCCCTCGCTCAAAGTCCGTCAACTGCACATACGGTTCACGTCCACGCTGTCGCGGCATGCTACCAGTGTTAAAGACTGCGATGGAGCTCCGTATGCCACGGCAAACTGGCTGACACTGACGGTGGCGGTGCAGAAATGCTGTGCAGCTAGCGCCATTCGACGGCCAACACCGCGGTTCCTGGTGTGTCCGCTGTGCCGTGCGTGTGATCATTGCTTGTACAGCCCTCTCGCAGTGTCCGGAGCAAGTATGGTGGGTCTGACACACCGGTGTCAATGTGTTCTTTTTTCCATTTCCAGGAGTATATTTTTCAGGACATGATTACACTAGCCAACAGTGAAAATGTAACTGGGATGAAATAAAAGTTTGTTAACCATATCGACCACGCTGGTAACGAAAACGGCAATGAGATAGTCGAATTAACTCATGTTTCCATGCCAAAGAGGGTGCGTTTAATTATATTTTATGAGCGTTTTATGTCAATCTCTTCCCATATAAGCTTCCAAATCCCGCTGATGGCACACGGAGTGATGAAGTTACAGACAACAATAGTTCTGTGTATTTTATGGCTATTTTCAGCCCGTCCTCGTAGCAATAAGGGGAAGTGGAAGAGGGCGGGAGGAGCGATGCGTAATTTCAGTCTGTTACACGCTGTGTTCTGTTCGTGTGCTGGAAGAACGTGTTTCTGTAGTGTAGTTAATTAGTGCATATGGTCACTGTAATTCTTGTGATGTAATATGCCTCATAAATGCATAAACAGTGCTGGGAATCTTTCCTGCATTTACAAACCTACTGCACTGCAGTCAAAAAGGAGCCAATATGTGGAAGACACACAATATGTGAAATCGGGAACCAGGACAAACCTCGGCTTGTCATGCATGTTTCGTATCTTGTGTGTCGATTCTTCATTCGTGGTTGAATTGTAGAAGATCTTCCATGGGCTTTGCTATACCCATGATCCGGCAAGAACGATTAAACCAAGGGAATGATTGTTACTTTTGTACGACAACTTTATTAACGTGCGGTATTTCTAAGAAGAGAAGGTCTCCTTGACATATGCCGACTGCCATGCGGTCAGTGCCTGACGGAGACGGACTGCCCGCCTGATCGTGGTAGTGAGAGATCTGGAGTTGCTGAAATGTAAAGCTGAACTGTTGGCGTCAAGACTAGAACAGTCTTGATAAGACTATAAATGTGACTGCGATCCGTGACCGCCACGTACCACTCCATCCATTTGTTGAAACTGAAGAACACTTGGTGTTTCGTAGTGGCGTATAGCAACTAGTGGCAGCTAAGGGTATCGTATTGACTACAAAAGTGATCAGTGGAAGTTGTTCACCAACTTCTCCAAGGTAAGCTTAAAGTGTGTGCTACTGCACAATAGCAAGTGTTACCATCGATTACTATTGGATTTGCACCTTACATTAAAGAAACATATGATAATGAAACAGTTGTTCTTGCGATTGAACTGCGACAAGTTTAAACGGCACATATCCAGGCATCTGAATGTCATAGGCATATTGTTTTGAGTATTAAACCGGGCATCTAGAAACGACCTCAGTGGTTCACAATACCGCAACAGGCCACAGCAGCGCACCCACCTAACCCCGCCCCACACTGAACCCAGGGTTATTGTGCGGTTCCGCCCCTAGTGTTTACACATGCTGGGACTTTTTTTATAGGTGTAATACAATGTGCTCTACAATGTTGGATGTAATTTAATGTTTCCGTCTGATTAGAGAACGAAGGTTGAAGTAAATAATTGTCTTTTTCCTTCCAATTGTGCGGCGATTTTCGAGTGAGTGTTTAGCCAGGAACCTAAGAGGGAAGCTGAAATTGCTGCGAGAATAAGAGGACCAATAACTTTAATATTATTCCTTGTCACAAATATTTGGCTGTTTATTTCCGTAAGTGGCGATTTCAGAGTGTGTGATTGCGCAGGAACCTAAGAGGACAACTTTAATTTCTGCGACTGAATTGAACAGCAGTAAAATTTGTATTCCTCCTCGTCACAAATAATTGGCTCTTTAATTTCCGAATATGTAGCGGTTTCTGAATGTTGGACTATGCAGGAATATAAGAGGACAGTTTAAATTGCTGCAAGTGAAACGATGAGCAATAACACTCGTGTTCCTTCTTGTCACAAATATTTCGCGAGTAATAGTTTTCTCACCAGACTTTCTGCAAACCAATGGAACTTCTTGTTGGTACATTTCTGACTCTAACGAAATGTGTGATTTGTTACCCACTGGGGAGAGGCCTCCATCGAAGCTCAAATCGAACACTTGTAAAAGTCGATATAAATTTCTGCTGTTGTCGATATTGCTTGTGATGTCAAAATGAAATTACGTTTGTGGGAAGTCTTGCCAAATGAGTGTTACCCTATTTTACCCGCATGGAATATTATTCGAAGAAAATCAGCGATTGTGTAACATTAATAAGTAAAGCACAATGTGGAATCGGATCATCATTAAGATATTTCGTATGTGTGAAAAACCTCGGTAATATACACTTTCACCACCAGTACTCTACTACGCAAACATAGGGGTTCCACACGTCTGGTGTGAGACGTTCCCTGGGGGAGGGGGGGGGGGGGGTCCACCGAGGGCCGAACCGCACAATAACCCTGGGTTCTGTGTGGGGTGGCGTAGGGGTGAAGTGGACTGCGGTAGTCGGGGTGGGATTGTGGACCAATGCGGCGGTGGCGGGGAAGGAGCCTCTCCGTCGTTTCTAGGTCCCCGGTTAACACACAATACAATACAACATACACTTTACAGATGTTGGAACAGAACCGCTCAGTAAAGGTCTCAAGTTTACATAGAACGACAGATATGTAATAAAACCATAAGGAATGTAATAGCTACAACTAAGGTTGTGGCGAAATTTTCCATGAAAACTGAAGAAGACAATGGTAAACACAGCAAAATATACGGAAACAGACACACAAAATAGAAAATGCTTGAATAGAAATAAATGCGATGAAAATAATATTCACAAAAACATAAATAATAAACTAATTAAAAATAATGCAATTCTAGTGAATTAAAGCGAGGGCGATAGTGTAGTGATTATGAAACATGAAAATTATGTAGGAAAATTATTAGATTCTTTAAAAATAACAATATCACAACTATAAAGCACAACCACACCATTAGATTTAACGCAAAAGTCAAACAAACAATAAAAATGCAATGCTGTTTTCACAAATCGAGAAAAGAAATCATAAATTGCCTTGAACCCACGAACACCATTTATAAATGCACAGCCCAGATTCACAAAGAATCGATCCCCCCATCCAAAAACTAATTAACTGCGTTGATGGCCAAACTTAGTTTCTAAGTGAGAAACTGATTACATTGATCGAGAAATTGTATGCACAAAATAAAAAAATACACAATTAAAAAGTCTAGGATATTAGCCCACACTGTAAAAGACACAAACATTTCCAGGAAAGGAAGTCTTTTCTGCACAAATATACCAGTAACAGAAATAATTGACATTATAAAGTAAAACCTTATGCACAATGGGTAAGTATCTGTCATCGACGCATATGAAATTATAAAACTATCGTAATCTGCCCCATCACAAAATTATTTTGAATTTGAGAATAAAATTTACAAACAATCTGATGGCGTAGCAATAGGGAATTTAATTGCAGGCACAAATGCAGATATGTTTGTTAATAAATTAGAGGCGAAATTTTCTGTCGTCATAAGCCCACTCGATTAATACTATAGATATGTAGACGATAACCTACTACTGGTATATGACAAGGGCAACTACACACAAATAGTCCACCAACAATTGCACCTTAAAATAAAATTCACTTTTCAAGCAGAAAAAAAATTCAGTACACGATCTAGACTTGATGATAAGGAACAGTAACAGCTACCACAGATCTGAAACATATAGGAAATCCACCACAAAAGAATGTCATTAACACAAACACTACTGTCATCCAAATTACATGAATATGTATTCTCCAGATCAGTGAATCATAGAATCACGAATTAGCCATCTGACACTGATTCAACACAAAATGAAACAATTTACAGTAGATTGCTCAGCAGAATGGTTTTATAGCCACTCTGGTACTAACACTATACAAACTTTACACATAGCCAAGAACACGCGACATACACAGTGTGTATACGGAAACCTTTATACATATCCTAAAAGGAAATAAGTTTACGACACCTAGAATGCAATACGAAATTCGTGTTTGTACGAGAAGCGAAAAGGAATATAGTCATTCAGTTGTTGAAATCTACTTAGTGTCGCTGAATTTCAGTGAATAATATTCATTTTAAACGTATAAGTGTCACTGGAGAAAGCTGCCAAATATTTAGAAGTGCTTTTTTAAACGTGATCACAAACAAGTGTAAGTACCATTACAAACCTGGCTACACACAAAAATCACCAACAACACAAAACCTGAAAGATAGTCAAATGACGCTTCAGAGTCCAGTACCGCAATATACTTTGAAACATCTGCGATGAGAAGACAACAACTACTAACATGTACGTAAGGCATATACATTTGTACTATTCTATACTGTGACATAAATTAAACAGCCATTAACATAGTAATTACCATACATTCATACATTCTTGTAGCATAATAACATATTCTGTCATATTCCGTAGAACTAACAGCTACTAACACAGACGTAAGCAATACACTATTATCGTATAATGTTAGAACACCTTCTACCATCGTTGGAGGATCATTTGAAAATGGCAAAAAAATGGCAAAACGAGCGCGTCGTGATGTAGCTATAACAGGATAATGAAGTGTCAACAGCAGCAAATTCTTAGTTGAATGTATATAATAATTTAGGCGTATTCTTTTTGTTCTGCGAGTTCTTAATCGCATGAGCTCAAACTGAGTGAATGAAAACACGAGAAAGATATTTTAGAGGAATATTCTACTAAAATTGTGCAAAAGTTCATCTTACGGAACTCTTTTCATGGAATCAAAAATTTACTACTCGGGGAGCTTTCATTATAAAATAAAATATAAATCCTACAGCTGTGTGAAGACGTTTTGACTTGCTCCCTCATTGTACTGAATGATAACATATATGTTAATGAGATATACATATATATCTTAATGGGAGCAATGAGTTGTCACAGTTCATTCATCTCCCATCTCAGTAAATTCGTTTTATAGTCTATAAGAGGTGTGACCGAAGAATGACCCAGTTATTTGTGAACTAAAAACATCTCAGCCACTTATGCTTTTGTCGTCTTTTGTCAGAAGAGTTGTCTGAAGCAGCTCTCCGCGCCACTGAATCCTGTGCAAGTATTTTACCTCCGAATAGCTATTGCAACCAACATCTGTTTCAGCCTGTTTACACTATGCATCTTTTGGTCATCCTCTGCAATTTTTACCCCATTTACTTCCCTCCAAACTGCTGACCCCTTGATATCTCAGAAAGTGTCCTATCTATCGATCGCTTCCTTTGGTCAAGTTGTGCCATAAATTTATTACTCTGAAATCCTACCCAGTACCTTCACATTAGTTACACTATATATTCATCATATCTTCAGCATTTTTCTACATGAATTTCTAAATATTACATACTCTTCGAGTGTGAACTGATTAATGTCCACATTTCACTCTCGAGCAAGATTAAAAATTTCTTTAGGAAAGAGACCTTATCATTCCCGACGGGGGTCTACTTAACCTCCGGAATATTTTATTTTTAGCCACTGCTGTTGTTGTGGTCTTCAGTCCTGAGACTGGTTTGATGCAGCTCTCCATCCTACTCTATCCCGTGCCAGCTTCTTCATCACCCAGTACGTACTGCAGCTTACATCCGTCTCAATCTGCTTAGTGTACTCATCTCTTGGTCTCCCTCCACGATTTTTACCCTCCACACTGCTCTCCAATACTAAATTGGTGATCCCTTGATGCCTCAGAACATGTCCTACCAACCGATCACTTCTTCTAGTCAAGTTGTGCCATAAACTCCTCTTCTCCCCAATCCTACTCAGTACCTCCTCATTAGTTATGTGATCTACCCATCTAATCTTCAGCATTCTTCTGTAGTCACACATTTCGAAAGCTTCTCTTTTTGTCCAAAATATTTATCGTCCATGTTTCACTTCCATACATGGCTACACTCCATACAAATACTTTCAGAAACGACTTCCTGACACTTAAATCTATACTCGGTGTTAACAAATTTCTCTTCTTCAGAAGCGCTTTCCTTGACATCGCCAGTCTACATTTTATATCCTCTCTACTTCTACTATCATGAGTTATTTTGCTCCCCAAATAGCAAAACTCCTTTACTACGTCAAGTGTCTCATTTCCTAATCTAATTCCCTCGGGATCACCCGACTTAATTCGACTACATTCCATTATCCTATTTTTGCTTTTGTTGATGTTCATCTTATATCATCCTTTCAGAACATTGTCCATTTCGTTCAACTAAACGAGCTAAAGGAAGGGACTGGTTGATAAGAAACATCCTGAGGCTACGAAGAATCGTTAGTTTCTAAAGGGAGGGAAGAGGACAGTTAATTTTTTTGTAACTGAGAACCCAATGTTTGATTACTGCAACAAGTTCCGAACAGACATAGAGTGCAGTAATTATGCAGAGATGAAGAGGCTTACAATAGAAAGACTAGCATTGAGGGATGCATCAGACCAGTCTTCGGACTGAAGGCAACAACGAAAACGAGTTTCGATATAATCCTCTGTCACCTACTCCATCCTAAGGACAAATTATCCTTCAGTAGTTAGAATTATTAATTGGTACATGTGGCAACACAGAGGTCAGCTTAAAGTAACTACAAATTTCTGAAGCGCGCGAATAGGAAATATTGTTCTGCCAGTGGAGCCGTTTCCCACTGCCGGTTTACGCGAAACTACAAAACGGAAATTGAGGTAAAAAAAACTTCTTAATTTAACCGTGCTACGAGACTACACTTGGGCGAAACAACTAGCAACACGCAAACAGAGAAATTCTCCATCTAACCACACAAATATATAAATTTAACTATAAAAATATGTAAATGTAAATAAGAAGCTAGGGACTACATACTCCTAAATAGATTGCTGGATGAAATTAAGTGGAGCAGGTGCAATGAAGTACTGTTAAAAGATCACAGCTCTTAGCAGTCAATGATATGAAACGTGAGATCATATAAGAAGGTTATTACTGGTAAGACGACAGGAGGTACAACTTTAATTATTACAAATGAAACACGTAATAATACATTTTTTAGGAAATGCAAACATGCCGCAAGCAGTTGAACTCAACACAAGTTGTAGTGGTATTGTTCAGTGGCTCTTTGTATAGACACGAGACTCTGAATGTTAATTAATTAATACGAGGCATATTGAAACAACAAGTCTACGAAGGTTTTATATTTTTTCGAAAAAGTGTATTTGAAAAAAAATACAGGATATTGTTGATACACTTGTTGACTATTTTTCCGCACACTCGCCATACCGTTCAGTGCGTGTTGTGAACCTTGCCACAAGCTTCTTTACGCCACCCTCGAAGAACCCTCCCGCCAGCTCAGCTCCTTTCCCCACTTCAGAACCTATTTCCGCACCTGCTCGTCGGTTGAAAATTTAATTCCACTCATATGTGCCTCCATGGGGGTGAGAAGATGATAATCTGCATGCGCCAAGCCACAGTAATAGGGTGGATGGTTGAAAACATCCCAGCCAAATGCTGCGTGGCTGCGTGGACTCGGACGTTGTCGTGCAAGAAGCACACTCGTCTTGTCAGCATTCCTCCCATTCTATTTTGAATCCTCATTTTGAGTTTTTCAGGCGCCCACAATATCGTTGTGAATTGATGGTCTCCCCATGGCGTAGAAATTATATCAAAATGAGGCCTTTTCGATCCAAAAACACTGAGGTCATGATTTTTTGCATTAAATTGTGATTTTGAATGTTTTGGTACACGGAGCATAGCTGTGACACTACAGTGACGACTGACTTTTGTCTCAGGCGTGTAATGAGCCAAACACGTTTCATCTCCAGTCACATTGGAGCCCAGAAAATCCTCACTTCTAACTCAAATCGCTTAAGGGATTCTTGGGTGTTATTGACCTGATTTTTCTCTAGCTGCTGTGTCAGCAGTTTTCAAACGCATCTTGCATACCGTTTTCGGTATAGCAGCTTTTTATGTGTACCTGGTATTAGAGAGTTCTTAGAGAACTGCGGAAACATAGCAGAAGTTTTATCAACTATTAATCGGCGGCCTTCACAAATAGTTTCCTCGATTCTTTGCACCAACGCGACATGAACAGTTGTTCCGCCTTCCCTAAACTCCTTACACCACTTAAACACATATATTCCGTTCATAAGACCTCCGCCGTAAACCGTTTTGATTCGCGAAATAATTTCGGTTGTTGTTATTCCTTCCGCCAAGGAAGTTGATGACGGAACGTGGCTCGCACTTCGTGACATTTCTTATCTACATCTTTCGCGTAAATCAACACTAAACCGTGGCTTTGGGTACTACCATGTTCCTGCTATGCTCTCTCTGCTCAAGGAATCCCCTCTAACACTCAGTGTTGCCAATCCTAGAAAAAATCCCCCTCAAAGCCCGTTATAGTCACAGTACACTTACTTCGCGAACATGCCTTGTACGATATTAAATACTTGCTCAGAGTGCAGTAGTCTCTTTTAGGTGTATCAAAAGAGGTAATAGTTTGTACTAGAAGCTCGATTAGAATACAGGTTAATTATAATACCCTTTACTTTCCAGGAGTTAATGACATTTAGCCAAAACTAAGAATTTATTGTGTTTGTCTATTACAGACTACCACGATAATTAAGAATTTCAACTGTGTCCATTACGTATTTCATTAAATTGTTTCCCATTGTAAGATTGCTTTCCCTTGGTGTTAAATCTTTATGACCTTAACATCAACCTGTAACACTGATAGATGGGTTAACTAAAGCTTTCATTATCTTGCACCAGGTGAAGATTTGAAAGTGAGGAACAATTGACTTCTCAAATGTAAGTGCTCTCTGTTGCCGTAGAATGGTGATTGGTCTGTGTTTCAGGGAGTCCAAAGTTGTCCTGGTAGTGTGCCTCCACCCTCACACTCTTGTAACGCATCCAATTCGAACCTTCTTCCGCTGTTCGTGTGACGATATCTTCGGCTCTCCTAAAGTTACGTGGGGACTCATACCCCTTCACAATTTCTCCTATTTAAACTGTTTATCAACAACATTGCTGAAAAATCAATGAAATGTGGTTGTGCGTATTTTTGAGAACTAGTATTTGCGTATTCACATGGATTTACGTTTGACTGTACGTTTATTCTGAAAGTCGCTGAGAAGACTGATACTATCAAAGCATACATGAGCAAGTTGGAACTGGATTGCTGTAAGCACTTATTTGATAACGAAGTGGATGAAAGTTTTGTATGAGCTAAATTTGGACCAAGCCGACGGTGAATAAACCGTGGCAACAACGGGTACAGCGGACTGTTAACTACTGGTCTAACTACAGAATCCCACTTCGCCAGATTACTTGACGGTTGGGTACTTGTAAGTCGGAAGATGATGTTGATTGATAAATCGGAGGATGGTGTTGAGTGACAGACACCAGGTGATCAGAGAACACAACGGCGACTAGCACTACTAAGAAAGTCGACACCAGAAATACAGTGAAACACAGCTAACGCTAGTGCTGTTATGTGGTTAGCTGTAGCGATTTTTAGCACATTGACAGGGTTGCTGAGCCTTGAAAATCAGCAGCCCACGATGAGTACGCTTGCCTCTTTTGCTTCACATACCGATAAAATTTAGCTACCTGTAACTACGTTACCCTGGAGGCCGTAATAACCGGTCGACAAACCATAAAAAATCAGAAAAACTCCAAGTGTAGAGGCCTGAGAGTGACCACAGTTTTTGCGCCACTTCATACAATCACCAGGTTAGTGCGATAGCGCATTCAGACGTTAAGGGTCAGCTTCGTTAACGTCTGTAGCGAAGAACGTAATGACTTATATAGAGTTTCTGCTGGGACTGCTGCTGCCAAAACTCTACAAACACCGGACCCATGCATCTCAGCAGTGGTGGATACACCATTTGGAGGGCGCCCCCAACCCCCCCCCCCCCCCCCCCACACACACACACATATGGAAACCGCGCCAGCGCTCCATCCCGTCCTCCCCCCCTCCCACCACTGCCGGGACAGCCGCATTGCCACCTGCTCCGCACCCTCCAGCCTTCGCAGTTCGTTCCTTTCTTTCGTCAGTCGATTCGACAGAATCGAGTTACCAGGTGATTGTCGTTTCCTATGTAGCACACATGTCCCGGTCATCCTATTTTATACGTTTAAGTCTGGCACATAGATAGCTAACACATACCTACGAGAAAAGAGTCGAGGCCATTGTAATGACCTTGATACGTTATTCTCTCTGGCATTTGTTCGAGAAAAGTCGCGAATATTTTACCGTTTTCTTGTAATAAGAACTTTCGGTAAGTAGTGTTATAAATGTTGACTACTCGCCGAATAGGAAGCTAGTTTACATTCAGAATCAGAAATATTAAGACTGAAGAATAAAAAAGTAAAAAGTCCTAGTTGTAGCAATTGCAAGTGAGAAGATTAGTCAAGAGTGAGAGAGAGCAGTTGATTGTGAAGTATTAATAATAGTAATTCATAGTAATTTCTCAGCAAACATATTGTTACGAGACTTGTAACAACATTTTTATAAATAACGTAACAGTAGTTTCCCATACCTAAATCGTCATACGAGACGTTGTTGTTGTGGTCTTCAGTCCTGAGACTGGTTTGATGCAGCTTTCCATGCTCTTCTATCCTGTGCAAGCTTCTTCATCACCCAGCACTTACTACAACCTACATCCTCCTGTATTTGTTTCGTGTATTCATCTCTTGGTCTCCCTCTACGATTTTTACCCTCAACACTGCCCTCCAATACCAAACTGGTGATCCCTTGATGCCTCACAACATGTCCTGCCAACCGAGCCCTTCTTCTAGTCAAGTTGTGCCACAAACTCCTCCCCAATTCTATTCAATACCTTATCATTAGTTATGTGATCTACCCATATAATCTTCAGCATTCTTCTGAAGCACCACACTTCGAAAGCTTCTATTCTCTTCTTGTCCAAACTATTTATCGTCCATGTTTCACTTCCATACATGACTACACTCCATAGAAATACTCTCAGAAATGACTTCCTGACACTTAAATCTATACTCGATGTTAACAAATTTCTCTTCTTCAGAATGGCTTTCTTTGCCATTGCCAGTCTACTTTTTCTATCCTCTCTACTTCGACCATCATCAGTTATTTTGCTCCCCAAATAGCAAAACTCCTTTACTACTTTAAGTGTCTCATTCCCTAATATAACGCCCTCATTATCACCCGAATTAACTCGACTACATTCCATTGTCCTCGTTTTGTTTTTGTTGATGTTGATCTTGTATCCTTCTTTCAAGACACTGTCCATTCCGTTCAACTGCTCTTCCAAGTCCTTCCAAGTAAGTCCCAGAATTAAAATGTCATCGGCGAACCTCAAAGTTTTTATTTCTTCTCCATGGATTTTAATACCTACTCCGAATTTTTCTTTTGTTTCCTTTATTGCTTGCTCAATATGCAGATTGAATAACATCGGGGAGATGCTACAACCCTGTCTCACTCCCTTCACAACCACTGCTTCCCTTTCATGTCCCTCGACTCTTATAATTGCCATCTGGTTTCTGTACAAATTGTAAATAGCCTTTCGCTCCCTGTATTTTACCCCTGCCACCTTTAGAATTTGAAAGAGAGTATTCCAGTCAATATTGTCAAAAGATTTCTCTAAGTCTACAAATGCTAGAGATGTAGGTTTGCCTTTCCTTAATCTTTCTTCAAAGATAAGATGTAGGGTCAGTTTTGCCTCACGTGTACCAATATTTCAACGGAATCCAAACTGATCTTCCTCTAGGTCGGCTTCTATCAGTTTTTCCATTCATCTGTAAAGAATTCGCGTTAGTATTCTTTAGGTGTGGCTTATTAAACCGATAGTTCGGTAATTTTCACATCTATCAACACCTGCTTTCTTGAAGTCTGAGGGTATTTGGCCTGTCTCATAAATTTTGCTCACCAGATGGTAGAGTTTTGTCAGGACTATCTCTCCCAAGGCTCTCAGGAGTTCTAATGGAATGTTGTCTACTCCCGGGACCTTGTTTCGACTTAGGTCTTTCAGTGCTCTGTCAATCTCTTCACGCGGTACCATATCTCCCATTTCATCTATATCTACATTCTCTTCCATTCCCATAATATTGCCCTGAGGTACCTCGCCATTGTATAGACCCTCTATATACTCCTTCCTCCTTTCTGCTTTCCCTTCTTTGCTTAGAACTGGATATCCATCTGAGCTCTTGATATTTATACAAATGGTTCTCTTTTCTCCAAAGGTCTCTTTAATATTCCAGCACACAGTATCTATCCTACCCCTAGTGAGATATCCCTCTACATCCCTACATTTGTCCTCTAGCCATCCCTGCTTAGCCATTTTGCACTTCCTGTCAATCTCATTTTTGAGACGCTTGTATTCCTTTTTGACTGCTTCATTTACTGCATTTTTATATTTTCTCCTTTCATCAATTAAATTCAATATTTCTTCTGTCACCCAGGGATTTGTACTAGCCCTCGTCTTTTTACCTACTTGATCCTCTGCTGCCTTCACTGCTTCATCCCTCAAAGCTACCAACTCTTCTTCTACTCTATTTCTTTCCCCCATTCTTGTCAATTGTTCCCTTATGCTCTCCCTAAAACTCTGTACAACCTCTGGTTTAGTCACTTTACCAGGTCCCATCTTATTAAATTTCCACCTTTTTGCAGTTTCTTCAGTTTTAATCTACAGTTCATAACCAGTAGATTGTGGTCCACATGTGCCCCTGGAAATGTCTTCCAATTTAAAACCTGGTTCCTAAATCTCTGTCTTACCATTATAGAATCTATCTGAAACCTGTCAGTATCTCCAGGCTTCTTCCATGTATACAACCTTCTTTTATGATTCTTGAACCAAGTGTCACCTATTATTAAGTTATGCTCTGTGCAAAATTGTACCAGGCGGCTTCCTGTTTCATTTCTCCACCCCCCACCCCCAATCCATATTCACCTACCACTTTTCCGTCTCTCCATTTTCCTGCTATCGAATTCCAGTCACCCATAACTATAAAATTTTCGCCTCGCTTCACTATCTGAATAATTGCTTTTATCTCATCATACATTTCTTCAATTTCTTCGTCATCTGCGGAGCTAGTTGGCATATAAACTTGTACTACTGCTGTAGGCGTGGGCTTCGTGTCTATCTTGGCCACAATAATGCGTTCACTATGCTGTTTGTTGTATCTTACACGCACTCCTATATTTTTATTCATTATTAAACCTACTCCTGCATTGCCCCTATTTGATTTTGTGTTTATAACCCTGTATTCATCTGACCAAAAGTCTTGTTACTTCTGCCACCGAACTTCACTAATTCCCACTACATCTAACTTTAACCTATCCATTTGCCTTTTCAAATTTTCTAATGTGGTTAACGCCTTCAGACTTGTAACCCATTGCAGCTTACATAAATTTAAAACCAAGTAAATTAGCTTCAAATTGAGAGAAATCAGGGAACTGTGTGCTGTTTTTTCTTGTTTTGGTGGAATATTAGTATTTTTATTCTATTTTATTGCCTACTGCAAATTGTCAACATCTGTAGGCATTTATAACTCTCATATAACAAGCCATCTTCTGCCTTATTTGGCATTATTGCAATTACAAATTGTTCATCTTTTGTGCAGTACCACTCTGAGCTCTTTAAAATAACCAAAAACTGAGATGCTATTTTGTAAAGCATTACATATGCAACTGCGAGACTTTGAAAAGGGCCGATGTTACTTCCCTATAACAATAAAGGGTCTGTTTTCAGAAGACTGGTTCAAAAATGGTCCAGATGGCTCTGAGCACGATGGGACTTAGCAGCTGAGGTCATCAGTCCCCAAGAACTTAGAACTACTTAAACCTAACTAACCTAATGACATCACACACATCCATGCCCGAGGCAGGATTCGAACCAGAAGACTGGCATCGATTGCTTTTAGTGCTATTATTGACTCCTATTGTTGGATTCAGTTAAGTTCCGCTTAAAATACGGGCATCTACAGAATGAAATAAACTATTATAACACGCAAAAAAAAAAATGGAAACGGATATTGAAGACATCATCAAAAATTTTTGCTTGTAGTGAAAATTTTACTTTTCCGACAGATATCTGTTCGAATTTTCTTTAACAGCGTTTAAACACGGGTTGTAATAACTTTTATAATTCTATTAATTTCATCTGAAAGATATTTGCGAAATTTACATTTGCACACAACCTCGTGGAATGTCATTTTCAATGTATTACACTGCTTCTCCAATTGAAAATTGCGGTAGTTGTCTCGTGTAGCAATTGGCAGTAGTATACACTTTTCTATAACACTTGCATCTAAAATCAATATTAATCACACAGAAACAGGCAAACATGTGTTAAGAGTTAGAGGTTATATACCACGTTTAATGAATATCAATAGTAAAATGGATGAAAATAAACCAACGTGATAAAGCTATCGTCATCACGAGCAACTTTATACGAAGATATCTTGATCTATGCGAGGTGTTCGGCTCGTATCCTGATAGATTGGTGAAAATTGCTTCATTAGAAGGCAGGAATTTCTCCATACTATCGACGCTGATCCAACTTCGCTGCCGGCCGATGTGGCCGAGCGGTTCTAGGCGCTACAGTTTGGACCCACGCGACCGCTAGTGTCGCAGGTTCGAATCCTGCCTCGGACATAGATGAGTGTGATGTCCTTAGGTTAGTTAGGTTAAAGTAGTTCTAAATTCCAGGGTCTGATGATTTCATAAGTTGCGTCCCATAGTGCTCTGAGCCATTTGAAACATTCAACTTCGCTCAATTCCGTAGACAAAATTTACTGATTTCCGTGGACAGACGGGCATCAAAATTAGGCTGTGGAATACTGGATTGAATTACCTGGTCAGATGAATGACTATTTCGCTTCCGTGTGAATGATGTGCGGGCTAGTGTTCGCTACGGACATGCGGGTTGTGGTGCAATACGTAAGAGGTTCTGTCTCTTGCAGCAAGTATTTAACATAATGCGAAATTGATCTGAACTACCGGATCTCGAAATATTGGTCTTTTCTCGGCGACGCAGCGAGAAGTCGAGTACCAACACGATGGTGCGTCTTACTACTGAGATGATTACACTACGAGTACTGGACATCAGGAACAATATGAAACAGAGACGTATGTAGGTAGAATGCTGCGCCAAGGCCTCGTATCTCAGTTCAACCGAGAATGTTACGATTGTGTTCTAAACTTGTATATTAATGTTTTTGGAGGAGAAAACGCACCTAGCAAAGAATAAGCGCAGGACTTTAGAAAAACTGACAGTGTGAAACATGATTTGTGTTATTCATACAGGATATCTTGCAAACAATAGATACAGGTGAACAGGTAGCTTCCATCTTAGTAAATTTACAGCAGTCGTTCGATGCTGTACCACGTTTTCGAGTACCTACCTAGAAAAGATCATACGAAATATTTCCAAAATACGTGATAGGATCGAGAAATATTTGAGTAGTAGAACCCATTTCGTTACACTGAAACGGAAGTAACAACGAGTGTTCCCAAAGAAAGCGCAACAGGGCATCCAATGATGTCAAGACGCAAAAACGATTTACGGGATAGGCTTAGCACCTTAGAAAGAGCGTTCGCTAATGAATCTGTTATCTACAGAAAGTATCGCTGTTGGACAATCGCAGGGGAATTCAGAAACACTTGGAACAAATTTCCATTTGGTGCTGTGAATAGCAGTCCCTTTTAAGTGTGGATACATTTAACGTAATGATTATAAGCCGTTGTTATCTGATTACAAGATTAATTGTGAACATTTTAAGCACTTTATATCGTCTACTTATAGATAACATTAAAAAGCGAGATGAAATAGGACTATCACACAAAATCACTATTAAGGAAAACCAAAGAGATACAGTTTACATACCGAGCGAGGTGGCGCAGTGGTTAGACACTGGACTCGCATTCGGGAGGACGACGGCTTAATCCCGCGTCCGGCCATCCTGATTTAGATTTTCCGTGTTTTCCCTAAATCACTCCAGGCAAATGCCGGGATGGTTCATCTGAAAGAGCACGGCTGACTTCCTTGCCCATCCTTCCCTAATCCGATGAGACCGATGACCACGCTGTCTGGTCTCCTTCCCCAAAGCAACCAACCAACAGTTTGCATAGAGAGGGCATGGAACGTTATTTAGCGCTCCTTGCGCTGCCACGCTGTATTATTTAGCGCCATATTTTTGGAAGCCACAGAACGTATTCGAACTTGAAAGGTAAGCTATTGCTGAATTTCTTTTCGTAATCATGCCTAAGTTTGTGCTGCTCTAAACTGCACACATACACTCCTCGAAATGGAAAAAAGAACACATTGACACCGGTGTGTCAGACCCACCATACTTGCTCCGGACACAGCGAGAGGGCTGTACAAGCAATGACCACACACACGGCACAGCGGACTCACCAGGAACCGCGGTGTTGGCCGTCGAATGGCGCTAGCTGCGCAACATTTGTGCACCGCCGCCGTCAGAGTCAGCCAGTTTGCCGTGGCATACGGAGCTCCATCGCAGTCTTTAACGCTGGTAGCATGCCGCGACAGCGTGGACGTGAACCGTATGTGCAGTTGACGGACTTTGAGCGAGGGCATATAGTGGGTATGCGGGAGGCCGGGTGGACGTACCGCCGAGTTGCTCAACACGTGGGGCGTGAGGTCTCCACAGTACATCGATGTTGTCGCCAGTGGTCGGCGGAAGGTGCACGAGCCCGTCGACCTGGGACCGGACCGCAGTGACGCACGGATGCACGTCAAGACCGTAGGATCCTACGCAGTGCCGTAGGGGACCGCACCGCCACTTCCCAGCAAATTAGGGACACTGTTGCTCCTGGGGTATCGGCGAGGACCATTCGCAACCGTCTCCATGAAGCTGGGCTACGGTCCCGCACACCGTTAGGCCGTCTTCCGCTCACGCCCCAACATCGTGCAGCCCGCCTCCACTGGTGTCGCAGCAGGCGTGAATGGAGGGACGAATGGAGACGTGTCGTCTTCAGCGATGAGAGTCGCTTCTGCCTTGGTGCCAATGATGGTCGTATGCGTGTTTGGCGCCGTGCAGGTGAGCGCCACAATCAGGACTGCATACGACCGAGGCACACAGGGCCAACACCCGGCATCATGGTGTGGGGAGCGATCTCCTACACTGGCCGTACACCTCTGGTGATCGTCGAGGGGACACTGAATAGTGCACGGTACATCCAAACCGTCATCGAACCCATCGTTCTACCATTCCTAGACCGGCAAGGGAACTTGTTGTTCCAACAGGACAATGCACGTCCGCATGTATCCCGTGCCACCCAACGTGCTCTAGAAGGTGTAAGTCAACTACCCTGGCCAGCAAGATCTCCGGATCTGTCCCCCATTGAGCATGTTTGGGACTGGATGAAGCGTCGTCTCACACGGTCTGCACGTCCAGCACGAACGCTGGTCTAACTGAGGCGCCAGGTGGAAATGGCATGGCAAGCCGTTCCACAGGACTACATGCAGCATCTCTACGATCGTCTCCATGGGAGAATAGCAGCCGGCATTGCTGCGAAAGGTGGATATACACTGTACTAGTGCCGACATTGTGCATGCTCTGTTGCCTGTGTCTATGTGCCTGTGGTTCTGTCAGTGTGATCATGTGATGTATGTGACCCCAGGAATGTGTCAATAAAGTTTCCCCTTCCTGGGACAATGAATTCACGGTGTTCGTATTTCAATTTCCAGGAGTGTAGAAGCAATAAAACTATGAACATTCCTTATTCCAGGCGTATACTGTTAAAAAAAGCCGTCAGTCGTTTTATACATTTGTGTTATATACAAGGTTTACAACTTTGTTCCCGCCGTTTTTCTCCCAACATTTGAATGGTCCCACCAAATGCTGAGCATGATCTTGGAGCCGTGAATATTCGGTTTGGCCGTCGACATGGAAGCATGGTCGGGATATCCCCATGATTTTTTGCGTTTAGGGTTATCGTAATGAACCCATTTTTCGTCCACGGTCACAATGCGATGCAGAAACCCTTTCTGTTTTTGCCTCTGAAGTAACTGTTCACAAACACACAAACGCCGTTCAACGTCTCTTGGTTTCTGCTCACAAGTTCCTTCTTTCTGAGTGATGCCCATAGCCTTGAGACGTTTTGAAATGGATTGCTGTGTCACTCCCACTAATCGTGCCAATTCTTCTAGAGTTTGACGCGAGTCTTCACTCAGCAATGTCTCCAATTCTGCATCTTCGAAAACATTCTCTCTTGCACCACTATGCCGGCCTACGACGTTAAAATCACCGTTTTTGAAGCGTCGAAACCACTCAAGACACGTTCTTTCACTAACAGCGTCCTTACCATACTTACTTGAGAGCATTCTATGAGACACGTACTTGAGAGCATTCTATGAGACTCAGCCGCTGTTTTCTTCATATTGAAACAAAACAGTAATAACTCCCGAAAATCAGGAGAATTAGGCTCGTAAACTGACATTTTCAATCAAGAACAACTTTATGATCCAGACACAAATCGACTAATGTTTGAGTGAGGTTATGTTGACCGAGGTCGAAGCTAACTGCCTGACGTCTGCGATCTACTTACCGTTGTCGCCACCTATCAGCAAATAACTGAAGCAAAGTTGTACACCTTCTACCAGCAGAGAACAAACTTTCACCTGTTTAACTTTACGTGAATATGTGCGTTTATTTACTGTAAGATAAAAAAACGACTGCACGGTCTCCAGATTCGTCTTCCACCTGGAATCTCCTTGAATGGAGTAGAATTGTCTTCAGTAATGAATGCCGCTTCGAGTTGAGCACAACTGAACAACGGATATGTATCTGGAGACACTCCGGACGCTGGTGGGATACGAACAACCTGACTGTCCCCCGCCGTAGGGACTCACAACCAGGAATGATGGTCTGGGTTCCATTTTATTTCATAGCAGAACTCTTTTGGTTGTCATCCGCTACACCTTTACAGCACAGCGGAACATCGACGATTTCTATACCCCGTTTTGTTGCTCCTCATGGCAAGCTTTGCTGGACGCATGGCCTACGTTTCAGCAAGACAATGCCCTCCCACACACGGCGAGAGTTTCTACTGCTTGTCCTCGTGTTCGCCAAACTCTGTCTTGGGCGGTAAGGTTGTCGGATCTCTCCTCAACTGAGAACGTTTGGAGCATTATGGACTGGAACCCTCCAACCAGCTCAGGATTTTGACGATTAATGCACGAATTGGTCAGAACTTGGCATGATATTTCTGAGGACATCAAGCGACGCTGTCAATTAGTGCCAAGCCGAGTAACTTAAGGGCAAGAGGTGGGCCGACGTGTTATTGGTTTGCTGAATTTATGGAAGTCTTTCTCTAAAACAAATCGTAGGAATTTACCGAATTTGTAATAATTTGTTTGTCTGTACATGTACATGATATCTACCGATTTACGTCCGTTTAGATAAGTCTTTCGTGGTGTATCGTTTTTTTGTCTTGAGTGCATTACCCAAGGTTTCGTAATTTCCTTACACACTACAATGTACCACGTCTCTTTGGTTTTATGAGGGTCACTCCAAAAGAAATGTACACTATTTTTGTAAAAATATAGTTTTCATGCTGCATGTTTTACAGTGTGTAGGCACATCTTTCGCGCTTGTTTCCAGACTTAGTTCAAACTGTTCCCGTGAGTGGCGCCGTCACAGCATGTCTTCAAGATGGCTGCTACACTTGACGCTCTTCAGAAGCAACGTGCTGACATAGAATTCATGTGGTGTGAAAACAAGAGAGTGGGAAACATCCACAAGAGGTTGAAAAAGGTATATGGAGATGCTGCTGTTGATCGCAGTACAGTTAGTCGGTGGGCAAGCAGGTTACGTGATGAAAGCGGGCATGGCAGTATTGAGGATTGTTCTCGAAGCGGCAGGCCTCGTACAGCACACACTCCAGACAAAGTGCAGAGAGTTAACGAATTGGTGACTGCTGACAGACTCATCACAGTGAACGAATTGTCACGCTAAGTTGGGATAGGGGAAGGAAGTGGCTCACAATGAAACAAGAAAAATGGTATACAGCGAACTTTTGGAACAGTACGAGAATGTTGGAGAGGTATTACTTGGAAGAATTGTGACGGGTGATGAAACATGGCTCCATCATTTTTCACTAGAGACGAAGAGGCAATTAGTGGAGTGGCATCATGCAAATTCACCCAAGAAAAAAATTCTAAACCACATCTTCTGCTGGAAAAGTTATGGCTACCGTGTTTTTTGATTTCGAAGGACCCTTCTTTGTGGACGTCTTGCCAAGTTGAACCACCACAAATTCTGATGCATATGTGACGACACTCAAGAAACTTCAAGCTAGACTGAGTCGTGTTCGACCACATCGGCAAAAGCAGGATGTTTTGCTGTTGCATGACAATGCACGGCCACATGTCAGTCAAAAAAACCATGGGAGCGATCAAAAAACTCGGATAAACAACACTGAAACACCTGCCTTATACTCCTGACCTGCCTCCATGTAACTATCATCTCTTTGGTAAGCTGAAAGACTCTCTGCCTGGAACAAGGTTTGAAGATGATGATTCCCTTGTGCACGCTGCCAAACAGTGGCTCCAAAAGGTTGGTCGAGAATTTTACTGTGCATGTATACATGCGCAGCTTCCAAGACGGCGTAAGGTGGTTGAGAGGGATGGAAATTATGTGGAGAAATGAAAATATTGTTCCTAGGAGATGTATCTACACACTGTAAAACTTTCAAACATGTAGAATAAAGATGTATTTAAAAAAATGAAGTGTGCATATGTTTTGGAGTGACCCCAGTATTTCTGAAAACAGGGCGGTGTGTTGTCCAATTTGCTACACTCTCGTCGCGGTGTTGCCTGTCGGTAGTATTCTATGTCTTTGGGGAAGACGAATGGAATACTTAGATTTCTTTTGAGGGTCCCGAGGAAAATGCAATACACCTGTGTAAAGGAAATCGCATACAAGGCGAAGGTGAGACCGGTTTTCAAGTATGCGTGACAGAGAACGATTCAGAGATGTGCTGCTAGGATCGTAACATGTGAAAGAGTAACAGATGTGCTCAGGCAATGTAAATGGGAATCCTTGGAATAAAGGCGACAATACTGAGGTGAAACCCTATCGGATAGATTTAGAGAACCAGTTCCTAAAGAAAACTGTCCCACTGTTCTGCAGCCATCATTGCATATTTCACGTAGGGAAGACAAGAATAAGACAGATTAGGGCACGTACAGAGGTAACGATCAAATCCCCCCCCCCCCCCCCCCCCCCCCAGTAAGAAAATGGAATAGAAGTTAAAATCGACTATATTGGTATGATGTACCCTTCGCCATGCACGGTACTATGGCTTGATGGGTTACATACAGCTGCTGGACGACAATATGAAAATACCACGAGAAACACATGCTTCCACATAAATGCGGACGCCAGTCTAGCCTGCAGTTTGCGCTGTTGTATTTGGCCAAGAACGGACCCTGTGCAATGTCCTCAATACGTCGCAAGTGTCAGCCATGGTCAAAACAGTGTTCTGTGTAGTTTTGATTGTACACTACTGGCCATTAAAATTGCTACACCACGAAGATGACGTGCTACCCAAGCGAAATTTAACCGTCAGGAAGAAGATGCTGTGATATGCAAATGATTAGCTTTTCAGAGCATTCACACGAGGTTGGTGCCGGCGGGGACACCTACAACGTGTTGACATGAGGAAAGTTATCAACCGATTTCTCATACACAAACAGCAGTTGACCGGCTTTGCCTGGTGAAACATTGTTGTGATGGTTCGTGTAAGGAGGAGAAATGCGTATCATCACGTTTCCAGCTTTGATAAAGGTCGGATTGTAGCCTATCACGATTGCGGTTTATCGAATCGCCACTGCTCGCGTTGGTCGAGATACAATGATGTTTATCAGAATATGGAATCGAATGGTTCAGGAGGATAATACGGAACGCCGTGCTGGATCCCAAGGGCCTCGTATCACTAGTAGTCGAGATGACAGGCATCTTATCCGCAAGGCTCTAACGGATCGTGCAGTCACGT
Source organism: Schistocerca gregaria (assembly GCF_023897955.1). Classification (NCBI taxonomy): domain Eukaryota; kingdom Metazoa; phylum Arthropoda; class Insecta; order Orthoptera; family Acrididae; genus Schistocerca; species Schistocerca gregaria. Next base: position 430,835,766 of record NC_064922.1, read on the forward strand.
CTCGATACCTGAGTCAGCATGTGGGTATGTTTGCAAGACAACATCCATCTGCACGAACAGTTCTACGACGTTTGCAGCAGCATGGACTATCAGCTCGGAGACCAAGGCTGCGGTTACCCTTGACGCTGCATCATAGACAGGAGCGTCTACAATGGTGTACTCAACGACTAACCTCGGTGCACGAATGGCAAAACGTCATTTTTTTTCGGATGAATCCAGATTCTATTTACAGTTCATGATGGTCGCATCCGTGTTTGGCGACATCGCAGCTAACGCACATTGGAAGCGTGTATTCGCCATCGCCATACTGGTGTATCACCCGGCGTGATGGTATGGGGTGCCATTGGTTACACGTCTCGGTCGCCTCTCGTTCGCATTGACTGCACTTTGAACAGTGGACGTTACATTTCAGATGTGTAGCGACCCGAGGCTCTACTCTTCATTCAATCCCTGCGAAACCATACATTTCAGCAGGATACTGCACGACCGCATGTTGCAGGTCCTTTACGGGCCTTTCTGGATACAGAAAATGTTCAACTGCTGCCCTGCTCAGCACATTCTCCAGATCTATCAGCAATTGAAAACGTCTGGTCAATGGTGGCCAAGCAACTGGCTCGTCAGAATACGCCAGTCACTACTCTTGATGAACTGTGGTATGGTGTTGAAGCTGCATGGGCAGCTGTACCTGTACACACCATCCAAGCTCTGTCTGGCTCAATGCCCAAGCGTACGAAGGTCGTTATTACGGCCAGAGGTGGTTGTTCTGGATACTGATTTCTCAGGATCTATGCACCCAAATTGCGTGAAAATGCAATAAAATGTGAGCTCTAATATAATATATTTGTCCAATGAATACCCGTTAATCATCTGCGTTTTTTCTTGGAGGAGCAATTTTAATGGCCAGTAGTGCATTAAGTCGAAGCGAAGTGAATTCGAACTTGGGCTGATTCGTGAGCGGGTCCTTCCGCAAGAGAAGTAGCCAAGTCTTTGGTGTTTCAATTGATAACGTGTAGAAGATTCTTACCGCATACAGGGAAAGCGGGAAAACACCATCCGCTGAGTCGCAACGAGGACGAAAGCGCGTGTTCAGTAACTGCGACAGAGGGCCATTGAAGGGGATTGTGACGAAACAGAAGAGGACAACAACTGTGAAATTCTCTGCAGAAGACACCGCAGCACTCACCAACCATGCCGGCGCCAAAACAACGCCAATAGAGCTTCAAAAGTAGGAAGTGACAGGGCGAGCTGGAATTCCAAAAACCACTCATCGATGATGTAAATTCCTTTAGCGGAAAACATCGGGCCGAAGCCATAAAAGGTGGACTAGGAAGCAATGGAAGGATGGGTCGTAGTTCACACTATTTCCAACTTCTGGCCGAGTTTACAACTCAAGAGTGAAACACTGTAGGATTTGGGTGATGATTTGGACAGCCGTAGCGTTGTATTCCATGGACCCCATTAGTGCTCTGCAAGGTTGTATTACTGTCAAGGATTGTGTGACTATTTTGGGTGATCAGGTCCAGCCCTTGGCATAGTGATTGTTCACCAGTGTTGAAGCTGCATTCCACGACGACAGGGCCCCTGTCCCCACAGCTCGCGTCGTCCAGGGCTGGTTTTGTGAGCACGAAGATGAAATGTCATATCTCCTCCGGCCACCACAGTCACCAAATGCCTATATATTGGGTGGTCCATTGATTGTGACCGGGCCAAATATTTCACGAAATAAGCGTCAAACGAAAAAAGTACAAAGATCGAAACTCATCTAGCTTGAAGGGGGGAAACCAGATGGCGCTATAGTTGGCCCGCTAGATAGCGCTGCATAGGGCAAACGGATACCAACTGCGTTTTTTTAAAATAGGAATCTCCATTTTTATTACATATTCGTGTAGTATGTAAAGAAATACGAATGTTTTAGTTGGACCACTTTTTTCGCTTTGTGATACTGACGCTGTAATAGTCATAAATATATGGCTCACAATTTTAGACAAACGGTTGGTAACAGGTAGGTTTTTTAAATTAAAATACAGAACGTAGGTACGTTTGAACATTTTATTTCGGTTGTTCCAATGTGATACCTGTACCTTTGGGAACTTATAATTTCTGAGAACGCATGCTGTTACAGCGTGATTACCTGTAAATACCACATTAATGCAATAAATGCTCAAAATGATGTCCGTGAACCTCAATGCATTTGGCAATACGTGTAACGACATTCATAAGTTTCGTCCTTTATAGTTTTTTCGTTGACTCTTATTTCGTGAGATATTTGGCCCCGTCACGATCAGTGGACCACCCTGTATAGTCTACTTTGGAGAGAAGGGCGCGTGGTAGCTACTCCCTCCGTCATCTCTACCTGAACTTTTCACTATTTTGCGGGAAGAATTTTGTAATATTCCCCTTGAAAGCTATAAGACACGTATACTTACCCCTTCTGAGGCAAGTGGAATCTGCTATGCATGCGAACAGGTTTTCTTCACTGTATTAGGTACGGCAGTGTGTCGTGTTTTGTATTTTCTCAAATCTTTGTCCACCGTAAGTAGTTCTACAGGTACATGCAGACATTGATGTATACAATCTGGGTCAATGCGTCATCCAGCAGAAATTGCTTTTTGGTGCCATGTAATTATTTGCCACTATGAAGTGTACCTTACGGGATGGCACTGTTTGCATTTTTATCGATTCTTAAAAGACACGACAAATAATTTTTGTTTATAATATTTCTTCTACTAGTTAAAAAACTAATACTGCATTTACGTACTTGTATTATTACTAATAAAACGTAGTGCCTCTGTATTAATGGTACGTAAAACAAACTCTTCCTTCCTGGTATTTTGTCGATAACTGGCATTTTTCAGACCGTAGCTGTGTTCAAAATTCGAGTTCATTTCATTTACACAAAGAACTCCGTTACCAGTTTCGAACTGACAGATTTATCTTCAGTTGGCTGTTCACGTTTGTTGTTGAAGAATGTGATATGTGCTCACTTTTTGGCCGCATTGAAATTTGCTTTGGGCCGCGTGCGGCCAGCGGCGACAGCTTATTGGACACCCCTGTCACAAAGATCAAAAGATTTTCTTAATTGTCTCATTATTTTTTGCGCCCAAACGATGAGCAGCATGATTCTTTGGTATCAGAGAACGTTTTATGTTTTGTGGATACAAATGAGAACATGGAAACAGAGATACATTGTTTCGTTATATGCGTGACAAATGCCAGATTTGGCACAAAGCATGTTTTCCGTGTTTCATGCTTATTAGCACTAACAAATCATCTGCGGCATTATTTTGACGTTTTTCTGTGCGTCGTGTTGCTTGTAGTGTGTTAGCAAACAGATGTTTGGTCACTGATTTACAAATCCTTTAAGTGTGGAGAAAATGGAAGAGAACGGAGCAGGCCATGAGCTGTGCTTGTTAGACTGTCTCCAGCTCTGCATGTACAACGACGGAAAAAGAAAAATATCACATCACCTAAAAGGAATTCGAGTTATATATTAATACTTTCAGCTGCTGACGGGCGTTGATATATGTCAACGGGGACAGGTGAAAATGTGTGCCCCGACCGGAACTTGAAGCAAAGCAAGCGCTGTATCATGTATAAGATACAGAGGCGAGCGAGTGCACGGGACTTACCCTAGTTCACTGCTAGTAGCGTCACGTCATCGTAACGCGCCTGCATATAGTATTGCACCACATTTAACATAAAAGTAAAAATTAAGATTTGTGTGTAAAACTTTGTTAAAGTATAGTTCTATGTAATAATGTTTCAGGTAACAAATCTTAATGTTATAAAATTAGTAGTTTACGTAAAATTCACGTTTTGAAAGAAAAATAGGAGGCGCTAAATAATGACGCTAGGAAGCCAAAATTTGGTGAGAAGGTGCAGTAAGAAGTCATTAATGAGTGGTGCTGGTTTCCAAAACCATAAAACTAAAATTGACTCCAGAATCCGCGTTTTTCGGAAAAATCAGAGGCGCGAAATAATAGAGCTACAATATTGAAAATTGGTAGGATGCTTCAGTTCACCCTAATAATAATAATGGAAATACCACAATCAGTTACCTCTTCTAGTTTTTTTAGTAATTTAGTAAAAACTACTTTTGTGAGTAAAATGTACATAAGCATTATAGATTAAGTACTTTAAATTTTAATGATAAAACAAATTCTTTAAGACCAATGATCAGATAGGACAATTAACAAAGCTACACCAAGTTTTAGTCTTGTAGCATAATTAACAGCTGATACAAGTCTTGATAAAGCTATGGTTCAGAGGTAACAATCTACCGTTAGTTCCATTGTAAAAATTCTAGAGAGTAAAGTTTTAATTTTAGCAGGCTGAGATTTTCTACGTGCTTCTGTACTGCTCAGATGTATGTATACAAAAATTGAGAAGTTTGTAAAGCTATTATTAAATGTGATATTTAAGATTATGTGCCTGAGATAGCGATCATTTGGAGGCTGCAGGCATCTGCATAGGAACGGAAAGAACAGATGCTCTCTTGGCGGTACGCGCCGGAGCTATATAAAAAGAGCGGCAGAGGCAGTAGTAAGCTCACTCCGCATTAGACCAACGCCTAGTCCACGCGAGCTTAACGTCCGATCGCGCCTCGCCTCGGGTGACGTCATAGCGGGCTGTGACATGCGCGTACTTAGCAATGTAAACGGACATTGAAAATCGCGAGGACTGTACACCGTCCTGGATCGTTTAGACTTCGGTAACAAACTGTTATTGTGCCGTCCGTGTGAAGTATAATTCCGCATGGCAAGTGGTGACTAACTCCACTTTTAAGGCGAGCATTAATCTTTTTTTTTTAACATTATTGCGAACTATTAATAGAGCACCGTTAGTTAGAGTAATGAACTATTCGGGAGGAACTTACTGTAGAAGTCGCCTCTGAACTATTAAACGATTGGCTGAATTAACAATATTTAATGTCTTTAGCATTTTCAGAAGTTTCGAGTAATTTGTGTGAGCCTTTAAGATAATAAAATATTGTTTGGAACTTTAAATTTTATTGAAGCAGCCCTAATCTCGTGAAGAACTATGGATATTTTTCGTTTAGCTGGGCTGTACAGGAATGTGGCCGTGCAGACTGGGAACTAAGGTCAGTAAGTTTCCCTTCGCTTTCTGACTGGCCACCAAATTAGTTGCCAGGCTCGCGTGATTTAAGGTGGCAATGTTCAACTTTCATTCAACATTAAACAACGACTTCTTCGCCGTCCCACATATGTTGCATCGGCAATAGTCTGTTACGTGAAATGAACATTCAAACAACTCATTCGACAACTTCTTCGCCGCCCCACATATGGTGCATCGGCCGGGAAAACTGAATTAAAAGCAAATAAAAGTGCTCGATGTGTGAAAGCGATTGGTATAAATTAACGAACTCGGTAGGCAATAACAGGACACTGAATTGAACTAGTGTGGGAACAGTGTTACCAGTAAAGGCGGGTGTAGTGTATAAACAATAAGTGTCTACCGCGGTACGTTGGTTAGTGACGATGGTGAGGAAGGCGACGATGCTGGATCGCGGCTGCCGACGGCGCTGAGACTAAAGGAAGACGGTGCGTCATCGCGGAGCTGCGCTGATCTGCGAGACAGCTGCCGGCTGCGCCGAGCGGTCAACGGTGCCTTGCTGCCCCCCCCTGGAGCTATTGCAGTAGGCGATTCCTGTGGCGGTACTCGACGCTACAGCTGCTGCTGCTGCCTTCAATACGTCGCGACGCGTCGCATCACGATTGCTGGTATACCGCGACGACATCATTCGTCGAAATCAAGCATTTAAGTTAAGTCAAAGACTTTTAAAATATTTATTAACTGCTGCTAACAAACTAAAAGATATGGAAAGTAGTGTACATTTCAGAAGGGAACCGGTCTCTGACCAAGAATCCTCAGGATCAGGAATTGAGTTTAATGAGGATGGTTCCATTAATCCCTCAAATATTGAACTAGAACGTAATTTGTCACCAGTAAATTATGACTTTAATTTAAATGAGAGTGCAGGGATGCAATCAATAAGTGAAATAGAAGTCAAAAGGGAGCCAGTAGAGTTGCTAACTTTGTCAGGTAGTGAAACTGAGCTCAATATATCTCCAGCTCAGTCAAGTCAAGAGATACAAAGTATCAAGGTAAAAGCTCCGGATTGGATGCAAATACTGTTTGCCAAACTCGAATCAAACCAAAATAAAATTGAGGCTAAAATTGAAAATAGTAATAAAGAGTTGGAGAATAAAATTGAGGTTAAAATTGAGGATAGTAATAAAGAACTAAAAGAAGAACTGCAATCAAAATGGAATAGTTTGAATTATAAGATAGATGCTATTCATCATGACATTCAAGTAAAAGTAGGGCAACAGTTAACTAAAATGCATAGTACTTTCAAATGTGAAATAGATCAAATTCAAAAAAATTATCAAGAGGCAGATGAACTTTTGGAAGAGAGGTTGTCCGAAAGATTGAGCAACGAGTCCAAACTTTGCTCTGACAAAGTTAAAGAGGTACAAATTAAAGTAGATACTTGTCAGAAAAACATTGAGAAAGTAAAAGAAACCTGTACCGAAATTCGTGGTGCAGTGGAACAAAGATGTTCTGCCAGGATAGAAGCAGTAGAGTCACAAGTAGAGGAATTAAATACTAACATTGCTAACCTAGAAAATAGAGTAACCTCTGTTAATTCTAGTCATTCTACTGTACAGCATGTAACTTCAGTTGACGCCGCTTTTATAGGGTGTCGACAGTTTTTGCGCTTTGATCCTGATAAGTACATTCACCCTCTTGAATTTTGGAATGACTTTGAGGATGTTCTCCCCAACACTTGGTCAGAAAGAGAAAAAATTTCATTTATAAGAAGTCATTTGTCAGGTGATGCTTTGCGATGGTCAGCGGATGTAATGATCAAATGTAAAACTTTATCTGAATTTAGGTCTGCATTTCTCAACGAATACTGGTCACATAACAAACAAAATGATGTGTTAAGTGAATTCTGGAGTGGTAAGAAGTTTTTCCCAGGGCGTGAATCAGTAAAGGATTTCGCTAGGAAGTGGGTTTCAAGACTGTCACATTTGACAGAAAAGATGAAGCCAGATATGATCATTATGGGTTTAGAAGGTAAGCTGCCGTGGTACTGGCAGAAGAGGATCATTTCCGCCCCTAGAGATAATATAGACAAATTTATTGAATATCTGGAAAGAGTGGAAAGAGTAGCTGCTGCTGAGGAGCAGGTGCAGCAGAATAACAAATCTTCTAACAATCACGTACAAAATAATGGAAACGTGAACGTTAGAAATATGGAAGTTAGGCACACCAAAACAAACTATCGAAACCAAAGCCGTGGCAGAGGAAGAGGGGGTAGATACTCACCACGCTTTCGTAACAACTACTATGACGAAAGTGGAGAAGTAAATACTATGCCATTAAGACAAGAAGGGAGTCATGATGCTACTATATCTAGTGGTGTCACAGATGAACACAACAGGCTGCGTGTGGGAAACTAAATCCCGTCTATGAGGAAACTGGCGCTCACCAGGCGGTAACAGTAACACAGCCAGTAACGGAAACACAGACAATCAGCCAACATACACAGACAGACAACATGGATGACGAAATAAATACAGATAATACCAGTGATGTGTTAAGCCACTCTCACAAAATAGTGGATAGTATTTTGGATACACTAGAAAAATGGGTCAAGGAAGAACAGGAACTCAAGGTAGATAATGGGGAAGAAATAGATAATGGGTTTGAGTCTGATGGGAATAATGATGAAGTAAAAGCTTACATCTTCGATGAAAATGGCAATCTAAAAGCTGAAGTAGAAGTAGCAGAAGTAGAATCAGTACTGCAAAACTTTAGAGAGGAGGAAATGATGAATGAAGGGGGTAGAAATAGTAACGAGGTGAAAGAATCTAGTAGCTGTGTAAACGTGCCACAAATGGTTGAAGGTGACGACATTCTTATGAACAGCAATATTGCGCAGGGACGCAGTTGCTCAGAGGTAGAGGATAGTTTGGCTGATGTGCAGCAAACAAAAGTAGAAAAAGTCGTCAGATGCTTCGATTTAAAGTTAGTGGACAGATTAGAGAAAGCAGCTAAGATTATAGAGCATGATGAGCCCCAGGATGTAAATGTAAATGTAATTGCAACTGATCAGAATTACTTTAGCTGGAAGAACATAGAACGAGATTTATTAGACGAGGTGTGTGAGCAACCTGTTCAATGTAAAATAACTCACCCTGTTATCAAAGTAAACATATCAGGAGTCACTGTGCGTTGTCTGCTTGACAGTGGCAGTGAAGCAAGTGCTTTATCACAAACATTTTTTGACACCATACCCAATAAAGAGAAGTTAACAGTTATGAAAGTAAGTGGCTTAAAGATTATAGGTGCTACTGGAAAAGTCTCTAGACCAGTTCAACACGAAGCTTTGATACCCATTGGTATAAATGACGTAGTAATAGATCATCCTTGTTTGATTGTGCTAGGTTTAAGTGTTGATATGTTGATTGGTACTGATTTCTTATCAAAGTACCAGGGAAAGATCAATTTTGATCAGAACAACTTAATTTTAACTTTACCTGACTCTAAAGTGATAAGAGAGTCTTTTATAGGAAGTCATATAGGCGGTAGTAATGAAACTTGGGAACTGCCTATTAGAGTAATAAAGAATAAAGGATACTTGCAGGAAAATTTGGTTTTCAGTGAGAATGAGGAAAGTGCTAAGGTTGAAGAGAGACACATCCTAAAGGAAATAGAGGAAAAGGTACACTCAACAAAGCAAATTGCTGACGAACAAAGATCAGAGTTAAAGAGTGTGTTAACTAAGCATAGTAATGTATTCTCAAACGCACCTGGTGAAGTTAAAGGTTATGAATGCCATTTGAATATCAAGCCTGGGAAGGTATTTTTTAAGAAGCCTTATCCAATACATGATGCAAGGGCTTCCCCCACTAGTTTTAAAATTGGTGAGCTAGTGCTGGTAAAAACAAAAGAAAAATCAAAGAAAATTTCTGCAGAAACTAAAAAGTTTATGCATGTATATCATGGACCATTTAGAATAGTAAGTAAACCTCATGCAAATGCCTATCGTTTGGAATATCCAAAGAGTAAGAGAGAACTAGGTCTAAGAAATATTGTGGATCTAAAGGAATTTAAAATTAACAGCAATTAATTACTGTAGGGAGTCTGCCACTCTTTGGCGGATACACGGTTTGGCGTACCGTGCAGTCCCAGCTGGGTGAAACTTTATTTCCTTTTCAAGTTTCATTCCCTTCTTCTGGTCTATCATAACAGGTAAGAATCACATATGTCTTCATGTTGTATATATGCTATTAGGTTTTAAGTATTCTTAGTAAGGATCTACCTAGTGAATGGCAAAACAAAAGTCTAAGTACCAATAAGAGGCAAACATGGCTAAAATAAATAAATTAAAATATTTCATGTAATTGTAAAGGGTTAGAAACTACAACTAAGAGAGACACTTTGCAGTATACGAAGTACGGTATGAATATGAATAATCCATGAGATTATGCAGAAGGTAGTATGTTGCTAGAAATAAGGTTGTCTGAAGGAAAACAGCGTAAGAAGGTAATGCTCATAGAGGCAAGCAATGGCGTTTTAGAATTAAATAAATGGAGATGTGTGGAAGTGGTGTGAGGATCGCACCAAATATATAGAAACAGGACGTCAATAGGCTGACAAAAGGAAAAGGGAGAAAGAAGTGGAGAAATGAAGTATTTTGAATCTGGAAGAAAAGGGAGAAAATGAATAAGGTGAAGAAGTGAAGTAAGTAAATTGAAGTAAATGATGTAGGATTAAAGAATAATTCCCTCACGTCTCGTGAAATGGTGAAAAACGCTAAATCTTGCTTGAGGCAAATAAATAGTTAAACAGACAACAGAAACACACAAATATTGGAAAATGCAGAAATTTGGAATCGGTATACTGAAAATAACTAATTTCTTTAGTAATTCATACAATAAAGCAAAGTGCTGGTCAGCAAATGACTTCTTTGATGAACTAATCCATACGATAATTAAGCCAGAGTACATTAAAACTAAAAGGTTACTCAATTTTCTAAGTTGAAGCAAGATCTTAATATATTAATTTGCTAAAAGAATTTTCACTATTTAGGAACCTAAAAGATTATTTATGAAAGAAGAAAGTAGGAGCTATTGTATCAGATACGACTTAGTGCTAAATGTCTTTCTGACAACTTCACAATTAGTAAAATAGTGCCAGAATATAAACTATAAAATGTACTTTGTCCTACCTTAGACATAAGTTGAAAACAGAAACTTAGACTGTATTGTCTGTTTCTCAGGGACATGCAGGCTGCATGAATGACTGACAACAAGCGGTAGGGAGATTGGAAGTAGAGACGCAAACCACAGTGAATACAATTTCCTCCCACAATTTTGTCAATCAGTGAAATTAAATGAGTGTTACAATAGGACACCCACCACAGTGCCGAGTATTATAGTAAAAGAAAAATGTGAGTGCGTTGCAGTGATAAAAGTCGTGTGCATTTTCTTTTTCAGGAAGAGACTGATTTTAAAGAAAAAAAATAACTATTTTGTAACCATTGAAAAATTTATATTTCCATGTAAATGTATGTAAATAATTTGTGAATGTCTTCTGTACTAGGTTTTCTATGTGTATATGAGTATGGTTATTTTGTGTATGTAGTAATAAGGAATTTCCTAAGAAGAAGCAACTTAAGTTGAAAGAGGTATACTAAGGTAATCCATCGCTTGTTTGTTCTTTTAGAATTTAATTTTGTTCAAAAATAGATTTTCACGAAAATTAAAAAGGGGGTGATGAAGCAAAGCAAGCGCTGTATCATGTATAAGATACAGAGGCGAGCGAGTGCACGGGACTTACCCTAGTTCACTGCTAGTAGCGTCACGTCATCGTAACGCGCCTGCATATAGTATTGCACCACATTTAACATAAAAGTAAAAATTAAGATTTGTGTGTAAAACTTTGTTAAAGTATAGTTCTATGTAATAATGTTTCAGGTAACAAATCTTAATGTTATAAAATTAGTAGTTTACGTAAAATTCACGTTTTGAAAGAAAAATAGGAGGCGCTAAATAATGACGCTAGGAAGCCAAAATTTGGTGAGAAGGTGCAGTAAGAAGTCATTAATGAGTGGTGCTGGTTTCCAAAACCATAAAACTAAAATTGACTCCAGAATCCGCGTTTTTCGGAAAAATCAGAGGCGCGAAATAATAGAGCTACAATATTGAAAATTGGTAGGATGCTTCAGTTCACCCTAATAATAATAATGGAAATACCACAATCAGTTACCTCTTCTAGTTTTTTTAGTAATTTAGTAAAAACTACTTTTGTGAGTAAAATGTACATAAGCATTATAGATTAAGTACTTTAAATTTTAATGATAAAACAAATTCTTTAAGACCAATGATCAGATAGGACAATTAACAAAGCTACACCAAGTTTTAGTCTTGTAGCATAATTAACAGCTGATACAAGTCTTGATAAAGCTATGGTTCAGAGGTAACAATCTACCGTTAGTTCCATTGTAAAAATTCTAGAGAGTAAAGTTTTAATTTTAGCGGGCTGAGATTTTCTACGTGCTTCTGTACTGCTCAGATGTATGTATACAAAAATTGAGAAGTTTGTAAAGCTATTATTAAATGTGATATTTAAGATTATGTGCCTGAGATAGCGATCATTTGGAGGCTGCAGGCATCTGCATAGGAACGGAAAGAACAGATGCTCTCTTGGCGGTACGCGCCGGAGCTATATAAAAAGAGCGGCAGAGGCAGTAGTAAGCTCACTCCGCATTAGACCAACGCCTAGTCCACGCGAGCTTAACGTCCGATCGCGCCTCGCCTCGGGTGACGTCATAGCGGGCTGTGACATGCGCGTACTTAGCAATGTAAACGGACATTGAAAATCGCGAGGACTGTACACCGTCCTGGATCGTTTAGACTTCGGTAACAAACTGTTATTGTGCCATCCGTGTGAAGTATAATTCCGCGTGGCAAGTGGTGACTAACTCCACTTTTAAGGCGAGCATTAATCTTTTTTTTTTAACATTATTGCGAACTATTAATAGAGCACCGTTAGTTAGAGTAATGAACTATTCGGGAGGAACTTGCTGTAGAAGTCGCCTCTGAACTATTAAACGATTGGCTGAATTAACAATATTTAATGTCTTTAGCATTTTCAGAAGTTTCGAGTAATTTGTGTGAGCCTTTAAGATAATAAAATCTTGTTTGGAACTTTAAATTTTATTGAAGCAGCCCTAATCTCGTGAAGAACTATGGATATTTTTCGTTTAGCTGGGCTGTACAGGAATGTGGCCGTGCAGACTGGGAACTAAGGTCAGTAAGTTTCCCTTCGCTTTCTGACTGGCCACCAAATTAGTTGCCAGGCTCGCGTGATTTAAGGTGGCAATGTTCAACTTTCATTCAACATTAAACAACGACTTCTTCGCCGTCCCACATATGTTGCATCGGCAATAGTCTGTTACGTGAAATGAACATTCAAACAACTCATTCGACAACTTCTTCGCCGCCCCACAAACTCTAACCCGGGATCTACTGCTTACATGCAGACGCTCTATCCATCTGAGCCACCGAGGGCATTGAGGATAGTGCGACTGCAGAGACTATCTCGAACACGCCTCCCGCGAGACCAACATTCTCACCTTATACGAGGGTGAATCAAATGAAAACTTTAAATTTGTAATAACAAATAGAAATTCCCCGCCGTTATCCTGTAAGTTGGTAAGCGTGCTACAAACAGCGTGCAGAATGGCCTGTAGGTGGCAGCGTAATGCAGATGCACACCTACCGTCGCAGTATCAGTATAAAGATGGCCGCCTCACTTTCGACTTGCACCAGGGGAAGACAGCGTTCTGTTATTCGGTTTTTGCGTAATAAAGGTGTCAAACCTATTGAAATTCATCGACGAATGAAGGTTCAGTACGGTGATGCATGTTTGTCACAGCAGCAAGTCTACGAATGGAGTAGGAAGTTCGCAAATGGTGTGACTTCAGTGGACGATGCTCCTCGTCCAGGACAGGCACAACGAGTTCTGACTCCACAGAATATTCCAGCAGTTGAAGCCATAGTGAAGGAAAACCTCCGAGTGACACTGAATGACATTGCAGCATGTTTACAGATTAGTCGTGGGTCAGCACACCACACTGTGCATGATGTGCTCCACTTTCACAAAGTGTCTGCAACACGGGTGCCACGGCAGCTGACTCCTGAAATGAGAGAACGACGTGTTGATGCTTGTGAAGAACTTCTTCGGCGCTTTGAACGAGAAGGTGATGGCTTCTTTGCAAGAATCGTTGCTGGGGACGAAATCTGGGTTCACTTCCACCAACCAGAAACGAAGAGGGCGAGCAAGGAATTGCGCCATCCCTAATCACCAAAACCAAAGAAGTTTCGAACAGAATCATCAGCAGAGAACCTTATGATGACTCTCTTTTGGGACGGAAAAGGTGTAATTTTGGAGCATTACATGCCTAGAGACACCACTGTCACCAGTGCATCATACACAGATCTCCTAAAAACCCATATGCTTCCTGCAATCAAATCAAAGCGACGTGGATTGCTATCAGCAGGTGTCCTTTTTCAACATGACAATGCTAGGCCCCACACTGCCCGTACAACAGTTGCAACAATCACAGTCCTGCATTCTGAGTGTCTTCCTCATCCACCATACTCACCAGACCTTGCTACAAGTGATTTCCATATGTTTGGGCCACTCAAAGACTCAATGGGAGGAAAGAAGTTCCTTTCTGATTAAAACGTACGCCACGTGGTGCATGAGTGGTTGCGCAGACTACCAAAAGAATTTTTCACTAAACGAATTTATGCACTTTGTAAGCGCTGGAGGACTTGGATTGAGCGTGGGGAAGATTATGTTTAAAAGTGATACAGCTTTGTACCACTTCTGCACAATAAATAATATTTAACAACATATTTAAGGTTTTCATTTGACTCACCCTCGTATGTTCACACTACATTCCTAGTGTCCCTACACAAAACACTCACTACTCGTGGAAGACATTCTTACCAAGTGCCGTATGAGTTCGGGTGAAATTTGTGCATCCGCACAGAAGAAGAAGGTCATGGCCGGTATATCTAGAACTATATACGTATATGGATATTGTGTCTTTTCTTTCGGACGTATCTGTTCTTTCGGACATGTCCGGAAGAACAGACACCGTATCCATATAAGTACGCAAAGAAGGATTTTGCGACATAAACGAAGGTTGGTAGGTGTGTTTCCGATTCTGAAAGGTGATGTCTATTCAAATTTCCCGCCATTATAAGGGTGTAAATCATGTTTGCTTTAAATACTCGCAGTAACGGTCGTGAGTGTTAGTTACCTTTCAGGTTGGACGTTGTGAGTAGATATTAGTCAAGAAAACCTTTAAGACAACAAAGATGCCATCGTCAGCACCTAACAGTGTTTGAACGAGGTCGTGTTAATAGGGCTACGAGAAGCTGGATGTACTTTCTGTGTTGTTGTTGTGGTCTTCAGTCCCGAGACTGGTTTGATGCAGCTCTCCATGCTACTCTATTCTGTGCAAGCTTCTTCATCTCCCAGTACGTACTGCAACCTACATCCTTCTGAATCTGCTTAGTGTACACGTCTCTTGGTCTCCCTCTACTATTTTTACCCTCCACGCTGCCCTGCAGTACTAAAATGGTGATCCCTTGATGCCTCAGAACATGTCCTACCAACCGGTCCCTTCTTCTTGTCAAGTTGTGCCACAAACTCCTCTTCTCCCCAATTCTATTCAGTACCTCCTCATTAGTTATGTGATCTGCCCATCTAACCTTGAGCATTCTTCTGTAACACCACATTTCGAAAGTTTCTATTCTCTTCTTGTCCAAACTATTTATCGTCCATGTTTCACTTCCATACATGGCTATACTCCATACAAATGCTTTCAGAAACGACTTCATGTCTGTGATATTGGTGAAAGACTTTGCAGGAATATAGCAACTGTGCAAGACTGCTGAGAGCAGTGGTCATGGGAATGTCCGATCGCAAGAAGAGCGGTCTCTGAACGGCCATATGGCACTACCGGGAGGGAAGGCCATTGTGTTTGGTGGTTGGTTCTGCGCATCGTATTGCATCTGCAGCAGTAATCTGAGCTCCTGTTCGCACCACAGTGATACAACGAACTTTTACAAATCAGTTACTTCTAGGACAGTTCCGAGCCAGAAACCCCGTAGCGTGTACTCCACTGACCTCAAACCACCGTCATTTGCAACGTCAGCGGTGTCATAGAGAACTCATCGGCGGGCAGCATGGGGGTCTGAGGTTTTATGATGAAAGCTGGTCCTGGTTCGGAGCCAGAGATAGTCATGCATGGATTCGAAGGAGGCTATTTGAAGGCCCGAAAACAATCGGCCTGTGTAGAAGACCTGCACCTGTAGTTATGGTCCGGGATGCGATTTCGTATGACAGCAGAAACACTCTCGTAGGTATCCCACGCTCCATGACTGCAATTCTGTGCATCAGTCTGGTGGTTCAACCTCCCGTCCTGCCATTTATGAACATACCCCTGTTGTAAGCCAAAATGCTCTACAGAATGTTGACATGTTTCCTTGGCTTTCTCGATCATGAAATCTGTCTGCAATCGAGCACAAACCTGACATCATCAGGCGACATCTGCAATGTCATCCACAAACGGCATTAACCGTCCCTTTATTGGCCGAGACCGACCAAGTGCAACATACATGGAACACCATCCAACAAACTGACATCCGGCAGCTGTTCAACACAATGCATTGTGTGCTTGCATTCGACATTCTCTCGGCTGAAGCGGTTATTAATGTGCCAGCATTTCACATTTGTAATGGCTTGTCTTGATCTTATATTAACCTGTGATCTTGCAGTATTAATCACTTAAATATGCTACCTAGACAAACTGGGAATCCCTTTACACTACATTAAATATTTTTTGGTGTCGCGACTTTTTTCCCGTCAGTGTACTATCAGCTGACAAAAGAACTGTTAATCTCATTTGGTACCTATAAGGCTCTCACATAAGTTGGAGTATGAACTTTCGCACCGTTTTGCTAGTTCCCCGTCCTACTATCGCATGAGTTTGGTTTCCTAACATCCCACGTTTAGAGTTACAAGCAGCGCAACGCAAATTTATTTGTTTACGTTGTTCGCAGGAGTAAGGCTAAAGTCGAAAGTCAATATTTTATTGCTAATTATGCTTATCTGTTTTAGTTGTGGATAACAGGAGACAAGTGCTCTAGTACAGTCCACCAAAGGATAAGCAGAAGAGAATAACAACTCGAAGAGAAAACACTTCTGCGACTTCAGTATTATGAGTGAGGATGTGAGTATTATATTGTTCTAATGTGTTTCTCTCAATGATTCACATTCACTAATTCCTGCAAGTAGCGTAATTCTTACTACATTTCTTTCTGTGTATCTGTGCCTATTCGTCACATATAGAATTGAAAACTGCACCAGTAAATGTTAAAGAATTGGCTTTACCAACGTAAGATGTACTAACCAGAACGGTAAGAAATCCATAACACAAATTTGTCATCAATGATCACCCAGAAAGTATCTCAACATAATTGAATGTGTTGTGGTATTCAAGGCGAAGACTGGTCTGGTGCAGCACTCTATGCTACTCTATCCTGCGCAAGTCTCTTCATCTCCAAGTAACTAATGCAACTTACATCTGCTTACCGTATCTTCTTCTGGTCTTCCTCTACGATTTTTACTCTCTACCCTTCTGTCCCGTACTAAATCGGTGTCTCAGATTGTGTACTATCAACTGATCCCTTCCTAAAATCCAACTGCACTTTCCCCATTTCTATTCAGTACCTCATCATCAGTTACGTCATCTGCCCATTCTAATATTCTACATGCTTTTGTAGCACGACATTTCAAATGCTTCTACTCTATTCTTGTCTAATCTGTTTACTGCCTCTGTTTCACTTCCATACGTAGCTACACTTCATACAAATACTTTCAGAAAATACTTCCTAGGACTTAAATCTATATTACATTTCAACAATTTTTTTTTCCAGAAACGTTTTTCTTGTAGTTGGCAAACTACTTTTAATATCCCCTCTACTTGGACTATCATCCCTTATTTTACTGCACACATAATAAACCTTAGTTCTTATTTCTTCTCTTTGATCTTTAATTCCTACTCGAAAATTTTCTTTGGTTTCTTTTTTGATTGCTCAGTGTACAGACTGAATAATATCGGTGATAGACTACAACGCTGTCTCACTTCCTGCTCAACCACTGCCTCCCTATTAAGCCGCTCGACTCATAACTGCCGTCTGGTTTCTGTACAAGTTGTAAACAGCCTTTTGCTTCCTGTATTTTACCCCTGCCACCTTCAGAATTTCAGAGTGTACGCCAGTAAGCATTATCAAAAGCTATCTCTAAGACTGCAAATGCTATAATCGGAGGTTTGCTTTTCCATAACCTACAGTATGTTCTAAGTAGTTAGGTAAATATTCCTTGAAGTGTTCCTACATCTCTCCGCAATCCAAACTGAACTTCTCCCAAGGTTACCTTCTACCAGTTTTTCCATTCTTCTGTAAAGAAATCATGTTTGTATTTTAAATCACGACTTATTAAACTGATAGTTCGGTAACGCTCACACCTGTCAGCACCTGCTTCATTTGGAATTGCAATGATTATATTCTTTTTGAAGTCTGAGATTATTTCGCCTGGCTCAGACATGTTGCACGAAGGATGGACGAATTTCGTTCAATATTTAGCCACAAATTGGTTAATAGCACAAGTGCTACCCAGAAATAATCAGTACATGTCTACATAAGTATGGTACCCACGATTTAAGGTATGTAGAACACACACGACTCTAACAATACAGTTACAAAAGGTGTGTTGTATCATAAACTGCCAGCTAATTTTTGTATAACCAATAAAATTGACATATTTATGTGGACGTTTATGAATATTCGTATTGTACAGTATTACAATTATCAAAGAGAGTATTAGTTTCTCTCAGATGCACTGTGACCCTGCTCCCGTAAGAATTTTAATTTCATAAATATTCTTATCACTTGGTCTTAATGACACGTGTGTTGTACTTTTCGTGGTGCTGTGTATTAAGCTATCTTGTATGTCTCCTGGTATTGTAGAGTGTCCAATAAGTAATTCACAACTTACAGCCTCAATAACATGATGTGGAGAAATGAAGAGTAGTTGTTATAAAGCCTAAACACAGAAACGTTGTACCTGTAGTTCACCTACATAAAAGAACTTTATATGGTATGTGCTAAATCTATTCTAAATTGCAACCCTGTCAAGATCTTCTCACTAAGAGAGGTAATTACAACCTACAACAGATATTTGGAAGCTGACTCAGGATAGAAATGCGTTAGACCTAATGGCAACAAGTAGACCTCACATCTTTGAGGGTATCCTTATTGAGTTATCAACAACCACCAATCATTTGTAGTAACTATGACTACTTCCTGTGAAGAACAGTTACAGTAACTGAGAACATTTACGTTTCCAGTAAATAGAAAAAGAGGCGCTCGTGTCATATATCCACAGAAAAAAATGCGGCTTAATTAAAAAAAAAGAAAAAAAGTTGACCAAGCACAGGATCGATATGTTGAACAGAAGAACAGTTCATAATATGAGGGATCCGCCAAGACTTACAGTCAAAAATACAAGAAATTTGTCAAGGCTGTTGATGGCACCTAAGTTATTGTGCAGGTACTCGTGTGCAACACAGGGACTGAAACTGAGCGTAGAAAAGCAAAAGCAGAAACACGGAATTGGTTTTGCCCTGCGTATTGCAATATTAGTAACCCTTAATCTGCAAGGTAAGCGAAAACGCTTTATCTACTAATTTTCTTTTTATTACAATCTCGAAATGCATACTAGGCCCTTTAATTTAGTGCGTTTAGACCAGTGGTCATGAAACTATTTCGTTCAAGAGCCAATACTGACACGGTGATACCTCGGGCGGCATATGTACCGATCTCAGTGCTAAGTGGTAACCTACTACAAGGGGGTTAGTTTGTGTTGTTGGCCCGGATGATGATTACACGAGTATTGTGTCAGGATTTGTAAGCGGTGGGTTCTTGAGGCACGGCAATATGCGAACACGAGCGGTAAGTTTAATCAATTTTATTAATGGAGGCGGATTATAAAACACGCACGCTACGCGCACCCGTCATCACTGTGTCTGACATCCTAACACCGGCTAATTACGGTCGTATCAAAAGGCTCCATGGTGAGCTAAGAACAGAGACATAATCGCGCCCGAGGCCGCGCTAGTCAATACTGCCCACTGCAGACGGCGGCCAGTCGCGGCCGGACACGACTCTACTGACCAAGCAGATGGTCAGCATTCCAGGCAGGTCAGCTGACGAGCGCGTGTCAACGCACCGTATGGCTGCGCGCAATCCGTAGAACCTTACATCACTCTCCCCAAAGAAAAACGGCAACCATAGCTGGCTCAAAACGACCTCCTGGGCGTTATGAACCTTTTTCGTCATTTGTGGCATCAGGAGGCATTGTAACATGTATTTCATTTGCAGACACAGTAACGTTCGGTGCAGAGAAGTGTGCCTTCAAGATGACAATTTTATACATGACAAATGCTGTTGACAAAAAACAAATTAATAAAAGCAGTAAAAACACAATATTGACAATCATATATGCATTAACATTACTGGATGAATTGGAGGACTTAATTCTATTTGCCACTTCAATGAAATTTAACTCATTATTTGAAGAGGTTACAATTTAATGGATGTCCTTAATTAAATTATTGTCTTCAGAAAAACTTGATAAGCAATTCTTTCCATATGTTAGTATTAATGAACCATTGTAAGAAACAAATAACATTCTCGTCAATGGCAAATGTCCAGTTGCATGAAATGTAGTTGGCAACATACTAGGCATATCAAATAGTTCACATGATAAATCACAATGTGTGGCAGTCAAGATTCAATTTTAGTGTAAAGGGTAGCTAAGAAGTATCATAGTTTTTACATGCAAATGTGCCATAAAGGGTGGAGTTGAATGAGAAAATTATAACTTCAGAACACTGTTTAAGAAATGGATGGTAAACATACCTTAAAAATCTAGGGCAATCATCTCTTGGGGGGATGATTCATAAATAATTATTTCTCACAACTGTACACTCTACTGTCTAAGAATACTGCCGATTCAGGGCAAATTAGCTTATGATTACGTTTACAAATATGCAAATCATTTTCATTTAGGGACACAAAATATCAAAGATACTTTCTGATCAGTAGATAATCAGTCAGTACATACTTTACATGAATACCTGCCCGTCTCCATTTCACAGGGTAAGTATAAATCTTATACATTTCAAAATTATGCTTTCATTTAGCAATGAGAATTGACATAATAACAGTTAATTCATCTTCAATCATTAAGGATTGTGTAGTGGTTAACTAGTAGTAAGCATATAAATTGTAACAAGGTAAATCATAGTATATGTTGCATGTAACTTTCGTTCAATTGATAGCAGGATGTGTAAAAATTGTTCTGGATGTAGTAGTAAGCTGCTCAGCAATCATTTGAACTACTTTCAAAGGCTGTTCTTAGGTTAAAAGCATCACTTCAAGCATTTGATAAACTATCAGTAATCCTTAACAAAAGAGTGTCTAAATTTATGTGTACTCACAGCATTTAATCCTAGGAATAGTTATTCGATATTTGCCTTCGTTTCATTACGAAGTATGTCGAAATGTGAGATAAATTACATTACAATCTCTTAAATGAAAACTGTTTGGTTAGTAATGGTTCTTTGCATATTCTTTAATACGATAATTTCATTAGAGAGGTTAGTTGAATCTGTACTGGACTGTTCTTCAAGAGCTAATATTTTGCCTTTAACTCCCAGTAAATCTCGACTAGTTAAAATACCAAATACAGTACGAAGCATACTCCCTCCAAGATCAAACCAAGCACGTTTATGCCTAATTAAAGTTTTGTGTGACAAAAACTTTAAAAAACAGTGTGATCCAGTTATTATACCAAGATGTACCCATTTCCAAAGCTTATCATTGCCCTTAACAGAAAGAATTAGGTCAATTTGCTTCTTTACATAATTGAATTGTTGCTGGATATCACTCAGATTGTACTTGAGAACAAGTTTTGTATCATTTGTTGAAACTACCATGTCTGAACGTGGTTCAAACAAAAAACCTGTAGTCTGTGGTACTATTACTACAGACTTAGTAGAATACGCTATCATAGCAATCATTAGAATAAAAATGAACATGTTTAATTAGTTCTAAATACTAGAGTTAACAATGAACATAAAATAAGAGTTTCTTGTGGTAACCTCTTTTACGCAGATTGTAGGGCTGTCTGGAACAGGATCGCTCGGAACGTGGCGATTCCTCGGCCTCGGGGTCTGGACTGCGAGTTCGCAATTCTCGCTTCCTAGATTTGGGAACAGCAGGTCTGCCTCTCGGTCGGTCCTCGTCGTCTTGCGATACTACAGGAAATCTACCCACAAATGGCTTGACACTATTGACATGAACGACAATCGAACGAAAGGGCAGTTTTAGCTTAATAGTGACTGGCGACAACACCTCCAAAATTGGATATGGTCCTTTCCAACACTTCTTAAAGTTTTTGACTTGGCACTTCTTTAACACCACGTTGCTCCGGTAGACAAGATCTCCAACTCGATGCGGTGGCACTGCTGTTTGGTGGTCGTGTTGTCTTGCTTGCCGAAGAAAAGATTGATGATTCCGCTGTTTCACTCCCTCCGTGCTTCCTTTAGCTTGCGTGCTAGATTCCTTACATGTTCATTGCTGATTCCGGCAGTCGATCGTGCAAAGTCCAAAGGTGAATGCATTCTTCTTCCGTAGACGATCTGATATGGCTTAACCCAGTTGAGCTGTGCATTTTGGCGTTGTAACAACATACCAGTAGGGTAAACAGACAGTCCAATTGTCGTGTTTGCTGCTCACATAGTGGCTAAGCATTTTAATTATTGTTATGTGGACTCGCTCAACTCTTCCGTTTCCTTCCGGGTGTACTGGTGTAGTCCTTAACCGAGTTACTTGCGTAAGCTTACAAGTCTGTTTAAGTAATTCATTCATAAAATTCGTTCCTCGATCACTAATTATACTTAATTGTGATCCAAACTTAAGAATCCATTCTTTTACAAAAACTTTAGCTATAGTCTCAGCGCTCTGATCAGGTATTGGTATCATGAGAAGGTATCTAGAGACATAATCTACCATTGTCAGTATGTATTTGTTTCCATCTTTAGTCTGAGGCAACTGTCCTACGACATCTAGTCCTACTAGTTAAGATGGTTCACTTGTTTCTGGCAGTTCTTGAAATGGCGCCCTACTTTTTCCTGCATTATTCCGTCTGTTACAGGAATCAGATTGTGAAACACACTCGAAAATGTCAGTTTTGCGGCTCGGCCACCCCAACATTTGAGCTATTTTAATGTTTGTCCCTTTTTTACCGCGATGTCCTGGTAATAAAGAATCGTGTTCTTCTCTCATGATTTGCTCTTTCATGCTTTCTGGAATAACTAGGCCGTTTCCTTTACTAGTGATTTTGTACAATCATTCAGTTTTTCGAGAAAATGTTGATCATTTTTCCGTTATTTGCATTGTGGATCTTTTTCCTGAGCTGCCTTTAACTCTTCTTCTCGACTCCTTGTAACACAAACATTGCCTTATCGACTCACTGCATTATCATTCACATATTGTTTATCAGGTCGGTGAATAACCTGAAATTGGTACTCTCTCAGTCTTAATGCTCTTGTTAATCTGGAACTTGGATCCTTTAAGCTCAATAACTATTTAAATGCTGCACGTTCTGTAATAACTGTAAATTCTCTTCCTCTTCAGAAACATCTGTTACGTGTTATACCAAAAACCAAAGCACAAAGCTGCTTCTCAGTAGTAGTATAATTACATTCTGCTTTGTTTAATTGTCTGGAAGCAAATGAGATTCGATGTTCATGACCATCAACTTCTTGAGAGAAGATTGCATCTATGGCAAAATTGGATGCATCCGTTGAAAGAATAAATGTTTACTGAAAGCCGGATAGGGTAACACTGGGGCTGTGGTTAGGGCAGTTTTAAGTTCTTCCATTACCTTTTTGCACTCTGTTGACCAATTAAATGTTACACCTTTCATCAGTAGCTGTGTCATTGGACGTGCTATATTTGCATAACCGGCTGTAAATCGTCTGTAGAAATTTGACAATCCCAAGAATAATTGTAGTTCCTTCAAATACTGTGGTTCAGGAAAATTCTTTACATCTTCAATTAATTTTGGATCAGATCGAACACCTTCGCTGGTTATAACATGACCAACATAGTTGACTTTACTTTGTGCAAATGACATTGATCTATTGATAAAGGCAGGATTGCTTCTTACACGCTCAAAAAGAGCTTGTAGTCTCTCAGTATGATGCTTCATGATTTCACAAAAAATTATTACATCATTAAGGAAAACAAGTGCTTGTGCTGGGATGAGCCCTCGTAAAATTGAATCCATCAGCCGTTGAAATGTAGCTGGAGCATTACGAAGTCCAAACGGCATACGAAGATACTTGTACACTCCTGTTGCTGTTGCAAATGAAGATTTTGCTTGATCATCTGGATGCACTGTTAACTGGTGATAACCACTTGCTAAATTACATACTGAAAAATTTCGACATTTGCCCAAGTAATCCAAGCCTTCCGCTAAATTTGGTAAGGGTAAATGTCGGGTGTGGTCACAGCATTCAAAGATAGGTAATCAACACAAAAACGGAACTGTGGTTCTCCAGAAATTGATTTAGGTTTGAAAGAGCTCTTGTTTTTATAATTCCAGCTTGTTATTGTTCTTTAACCAATTCTTCTACCAACTCTCTTTGCCTAAGTGGTATCCGGTAAGGTTTCTGTGTGATTGAGGCTGCATTCCCTCTATGAATACGAGGCTGAAATACACTCCTGGAAATGGAAAAAAGAACACATTGACACCGGTGTGTCAGACCCACCATACTTGCTCCGGACACTGCGAGAAGGCTGTGCAAGCAATGATCACACGCACGGCACAGCGGACACACCAGGAACCGCGGTGTTGGCCGTCGAATGGCGCTAGCTGCGCAGCATTTGTGCACCGCCGCCGTCAGTATCAGCGAGTTTGCCGTGGCATACGGAGCTCCATCGCAGTCTTTAACACTGGTAGCATGCCGCGACAGCGTGGACGTGAACAGTATGTGCAGTTGACGGACTTTGAGCGAGGGCGTATAGTGGGCATGCGGGAGGCCGGGTGGACGTACCGCCGAATTGCTCAACACGTGGGGCGTGAGGTCTCCACAGTACATCGATGTTGTCGCCAGTGGTCGGCGGAAGGTGCACGTGCCCGTCGACCTGGGACCGGACCGCAGCGACGCACGGATGCACGCCAAGACCGTAGGATCCTACGCAGTGCCGTAGGGGACCGCACCGCCACTTCCCAGCAAATTAGGGACACTTGCTCCTGGGGTATCGGCGAGGACCATTCGCAACCGTCTCCATGAAACTGGGTTACGGTCCCGCACTTCTGGTGATCGACGAGGGGACACAGAATAGTGAACGGTACATCCAAACCGTCATCGAACCCATCGTTCTACCATTCCTAGACCGGCAAGGGAACTAGGTGTTCCAACAGGACACTGCACGTCCGCATGTATCCCGTGCCACCCAACGTGCTCTAGAAGGTGTATGTCAACTACCCTGGGCAGCAAGATCTCCGGATCTGTCCCCCATTGAGCATGTTTGGGCCTGGATGAAGCGTCGTCTCACGCGGTCTGCACGTCCAGCACAAACGCTGGTCCAACTGAGGCGCCAGGTGGAAATGCCATGGCAAGCCGTTCCACAGGACTACATCCAGCATCTCTACGATTGTCTCCATGGGAGAATAGCAGCCTGCATTGCTGCGAAAGGTGGATATACACTGTACTAGTGCTGACATTGTGCATGCTCTGTTGCCTGTGTCTATGTGCCTGTGGTTCTGTCAGTGTGATCATGTGATGTATCTGACCCCAGGAATGTGTCAATAAAGTTTCCCCTTCCTGGGACAATGAATTCACGGTGTTCTTATTTCAATTTCCAGGAGTGTAAATGAATGACAGGCAAATTTGCACGTACTCTGCATACTCCAACAAAACAGGCGCAAAAATCTTCTGTTCATCAGCTGTCAAATGTTCTATCTTTTCCCAAATCTTGCACTTCAGTGCTTCAGTTCATTATTAACTTCATCTCCTCGTTGTAATTTTGCGGTACTGTTACGAAAATCTGTGTTCATAACTGCAGCATTTGTTACATCATTGGAACCTTATTACGTCACTTTTACTTACGTTCGACACTTCAGCAACTTTCGTTCCTCCTGGCAAAGCAACATCCTCATTGCTCATATTCGTTGTTGTAACCGGGACTTTTGCGATATTCTGTCTCACTATTGTAACGACACCTACACTTCTAGCAACACAACAATGCATTGTATCCAGTAACTCACTTTTCTGGGGTCGCTCAATTAATAACAAAGTTCCTTCCTTGCATTGGGGTGACTTAACTTCAATGTAAATTGTCTTTCCTGCTCCCTTGGGAATTTGCTGAGGCTGATCAATTTGAACATCGACTCGGACCGTTTGAACTAATGCATCGTTTGGGCTGTCCATTTCCATGACGTCAGTATTGATGCTCCTTTGAGTACAATCTGACTTCCTAGGTTGTATAATTTCCTAAGTTGTAGTTGCTACGGCCAAGTCTGATCTTTCTTTCAGTGACAAATATCTCTGCCTCGTCAGCGGACAAGAAATCAAATCCAAGTACACCGTCGTAACGCGTTTCGTTATTTGAAACTACTTGCATCCTTGCTGTGTATTCATCTTTATTTTCACCTTCATCTTGGCCTTGGCCAAGAATTAATTCTCCATAATTAGGTAGCTTTCCTCCGTTTAACCCTTGCAGTTTTAATAGCGGCGGTTTCAAATTTTCCGTTTATCTATGCAACATCATATTAATGAGGTCTGTGCTCCTGTTCAAATGTATCAAATGGCTCTGAGCACTATGGGACTTAACATCTCAGGTCATCAGTCCCCTAGAACTTAGAACTACTTAAACCTAACTAACCTAAGGACATCACACACTACCAAGCCCGAGGCAGGATTCGAACCTGTGACCGTATCGGTCGCGCGGTTCCAGACTGAAGCGCCTACAACGTCTCGGCCACCAGGAGCCGGCTGTGCTCATGTGTCAATAAGTAGTTTGATGTTTCTCCAACGATATACGGCACCTATCACGAAGTAATTTTCGGTCTGATTTTCGCTGAAACTAACAGGAATCATTGTCTCTGGCAAGAGGCAGACGGAGTGGTGGCCTGTACGCCCCCGTACTCGTTTAAAGATCTGGCAGATCGCCTGTTGTTCTCATTACCTTTCTTCTTGCTGCGACAGTCTCTCGAGACATGATCTTGCATCCCACAGCAGATTCGATTCTCTTTACAATCCTTACCCCCTACAGTTCTCCTCAGCCATACTGGCGGGTGGCTGTTAGCGCACAGTTGTCACACAGGGAGCGAAATTCATTTATAGTCACATGCACCTCTATTACACATAATAATAGTTTCTGCTTTGGTCAAAATCAATATAATTGCTTTTTTGTGTGAAATGTTGATTTAGGTTATGTGTAAGCGTGTAAGTGTACATTACTTGAATTAAAAACATTTTACAAACCGTCTCATTCACGTCGTTATTTGCATTTTTCAATGCACAGGGTAAAAAATGTAATTACTGCAATTTCAAGCAGAGCATCAGGCTAACGAAGACACATAATTGATCAGTGTGACACCTTCTAAAAGCACTGACGTTAACTCTAACTCTAAGATAGCTGAAATCTAGGTCTGCAATAAAACCAGATTAGTACGCAACTGATTCCAGTAAATACCTACCTTGTTTTAAAAATGTTTTTGCAGTCTCTGAGCATACACGTTCCCCATCGAATCCAGTCTGATATACGTACAGATTTTGCTAGCAAATGAATACAAAACACTAACAATACAGTTCGTTTACAATACAATATTTTATTAAATTATTCATTATGAAACGTTGTTTTTATAACTGGACAGTTAATTGAGGGAAAAGTGGTGTTCACTTGTGTCATCTACCTCATCGCGTATCGTCTGTAGTTGTTGAGTCATCATTGCAGTTGATTGTAGGCTCAATTCACTGCCTCGGATGACTTATTTTTCTAAATATTTTTTTTGTAGGTCTTCTGTGTGCTGAACACATTTTCGCCATTGTTAGATTGTGAATATTATGTAGTAATTCGACTGCATTGCTTGATGTCGTTGCTATTGATTATGTCTGCCTTTCCTAACGAGCATGTGTGTAGATGCTAACATTTTATCATCATTGCTACAAGGAGTTATAAATATTTATAGACATTGTGGATTCTGGATTAGTTTTGCCGTCAAAACGCAGTTGCATTTTTCAGTCGCATTGTTCCTGCTGTCAGTGTGCGTTTTGTTGGAGTTGTCTGTAAACAAGACTCACATGGCACAGGGGAAATTTCACTTTCTTCTTGCTTTTCCATTTTCAAGTCACACAAACACTTCTGCTTCGTAAATAAATTTCACGAATAATATCACAAAATACCCATTTTTACTTTGAGTCAGACTGCCGAAACTAATAACTCAGTAAGAAATGGAAAACAAGAACTGTGCAAAAACCTACACGCCGTTTCGCTACTGACGCTCCATTGGCGCTTGAACTAGGCAATGATGGACGCTCAGCGTTGCCATTTTCGAGTATTAGAGAGAGAGAGAGAGAGAGAGAGAGAGAGAGAGAGAGAGAGAGAGAGCGGGACGCCAAAGCAGGCACAGATGCGGCATCAGCGGACTTGCAGGCAACCGTCAGTAAGCCTATCCGGAGCTATACAAGAACGACGATTGTTTGGCGTGATGCTTTGCTAGTGGTTATCTGTAAACTGAGGATTTCATTCCATTTGCCATTTCCATTGGATTTAAAAATTGTGGCTGGCATATTTACTAAAACATAAATATAGACAGTTCACAAATATAAGCTAGTTGTGATGTAATTGATGACTGTTTCCTTTATTGACAATTAATTAAAATAATAAGATACCAGGCATCAGTGATCAACGTTAAAACAATAGTTCTGACTGCACACATGAAACCTTTCAGTTGTAGCGTAAAGCGGTTATTAGTTTTTAGTAACATTATTTTAACGTGCACAAGTAAAGGGGAAACGAATGTGTAATGTCTGAAATGAGTATGTGAAACTTTAACCCACTCTATTTATATTACCGATATTCACCAAATAGCTGCAGTCGCTTCTGGTTGTCAGCTGGCAGAACACAGTTCTGGCGACCTTTACGAAGCCAGAAACACAACAGCCAAAACAGTTCGGAATTTATTCTGAGTCGTTAGCAGATGCAATGAAATTAAAATTAACATCAGAAACAGAGCCATATTTAGGCACAGGTAGACTGCTACTTTATTTTGAAAAATTGAAGCAATAAACGAAAATTTTCTACAAAAGGTAACGGAAATGGATAACTTACATTCCTCATGACGACTGCATAAAAACTAGCACCATGCACGTCTCTGCATCAGTTGAGGTTTAGATGTTGTGTGACACACTATCAGGTTAAAAGGATGATTGCTAATTCTATATGTGAATTAGTTTACACAAATTGATTTAAACAAGGGGGCAGGGGAAACTGCATTAACAGGACTGGGTACATACAACAGCATCCCTATATCATTTAGATTTGTGTCCAGTGCAACACTGCAATAAAAGTGTGCCTCAATTGATTCTTCCATGTCAGGGGGGGGGGGGGGGCTTAGCCTTTAAAACCACTGAACTGCCCACGAATGAGATATACATCCCAGTGGCTACCAGGCATTATACTATCTTGAGTTCAATACTGTAGAACAAGACAAGAATCTTGTCTACTTTTGCTGTGAAGAAATCACAATACATCAGCAATTGAAGCAGGTGCAGAAACATGAGTGTAAAGTATAAAATCGTCACACACAGCCATCAGTGCACCACTTCTCAGTTGCAACATAAGAGAATTACGAGTTTCTTAGCTTGATACGCTTGAAACAATAGAAAGATGTCACACAGTATAGCAGCTCAAATTCAGTACAATGGGTGAATATTTCTCCCACAGAGACCTTCCTTAAGTAACTTTAAACAATAATTATGAGATTATGTTTCTTATTCAGCACCAACAGTCGAGGCTGCTACAGCGAACTAGGGCAATTTGTATATAAGGATATACACAAATGTAGGATGTCTTATCACAATGTTTTCCACAAACGCTGCATCATTGAAATATTCAGAGACATGAAGTGTGCCAAGGCACAAGGAACTATCATGTGGTTGATGCATAATTAGCATGTAATACACAGGGACACTTCCAGGAAGCTGGCATATGTATGTATGTGATTACATATGTGTTAGAGGTTATTTTGTAAATAAGAACAGCAGCGATATACATTAAGGCATTGATTTTTGGTTTATTTACAGTATATTTTCTGTGGTAACAAATTTTATATGACATTTCCTTGAGGCCTTATAAATGATTTTACATCGGAAATGAAAACTATTAATAATTATGACCTGTTGTTGTTGTTGTCTTCAGTCCTGAGACTGGTTTGATGCAGCTCTCCATGCTACTCTATCCTGTGAAAGCTTCTTCATCTCCCAGAACTTACTGCATCCTACATCCTTCTGAATCTGCTTAGTGTGTTCATCTCTTGGTCTCCCTCTACGAGTTTTACCCTCCACGCTGCCCTCCAATGCTACATTTGTGATCCCTTGGTGCCTCAGAACATGTCCTACCAACTGGTCCCTTCTTCTGATCAAGTTGTGCCACAAACTCCTCCCCAATTCCATTCAAAACCTCCTCATTAGTTATGTGATCTACCCATCTAATCTTCAGCATTCTTCTGCTGCACCACATTTCAAAAGCTTCTATTCTCTTCTTGTCCAAACTATTTGTCGTCCACGTTTCAATTTCCATACACAGCTACACTCCATACAAATACTTTCAGAAACGACTTCCTGACCCTTAAATCTATACTCGATGTTAACAAATTTCTCTTCTTCAGAAACGGTTTCCTTGCCATTGCCAGTCTACATCTTATATCCTCTCTACTTCGACCATCATCAGTTATTTTGCTCCCCAAATAGCAAAACTCCTTTACTACTTTAAGTGTCTCATTTCCTAATCTAATTCCCTCAGCATCACCCTACTTAATTCGACTACATTCCATTATTCTCGTTTTGCTTTTGTTGATGTTCATCTTATGTCCTCCTCTCAAGACACTGTCCATTCCGTTGAACTGCTCTTCCAATCCTTTGCTGTCTCTGACAGAATTACTGTCATCGGCGAACCTGATTGTTTTTATTTCTTCTTCATGGACTTTAATACCTACTCCGAATTTTTCTTTTGTTTCCTTTACTGCTAGCTCAATATACAGACTGAATAACATCAGGGAAAGGCTACAACCCTATCTCACTCCCTCCCAACCGCTGCTTCCTTTTCATGCCTCGACTCTTATAAGTCCATCTGGTTTTGTACAAATTATAAATAGCCTTTCGTTCCCTGTATTTTACCCCTGCCACCTATAGAATTTGAAAGAGTGTATTCCATATTCACCCACTATGTTTTGCTTCTCTCCCTTTTCCTACTCTCGAATTCCAGTCAGCCATGACTATTAAATTTTCGTCTCCCTTGACTACCTGAATAATTTCTTTTATCTCATTAAACATTTCATCAATTTCTTCATCATCTGCAGAACTAGTTGGCATATAAACTTGTACTACTGTAGTAGGCATGGGCTTCGTATCTATCTTGGCCACAATAATGCGTTCACTATGCTATTTGTAGTAGCTTACCTGCACCCCTATTTTTTTTATTCATTATTAAACCTACTCCTACATTACACCTGTTTGATTTAGTATTTATAACCCTGTATTCACCTGACCAAAAGTCTTGTTCCTCCTGCCACCGAACTTCACTAATTCCCACTATATCTAACATCAACCTATCTATTTCCCTTTTTAAATTTTCTAACCTACCTGCCCGATTAAGGGATCTGACATTCCACGCTCCGATCCGTAGAACATCATTGTTCTTTCTCCTGATAACGATGTCCTCTTGAGTAGACCCCACCTGGGGATCCGAATGGGGGACTATTTTACCTCTGTAATATTTTATCCAAGAGGACGCCACCATCATTTAAACTTACAGTAAAGCTGCATAAAATTGAGAACAAATACATACACTAATGAAGAGTTAAAAGAATCTATATATGCTTCCTATAGTGTGCAGCTCAATATGTTTCCCATGAGAAGCTTTAAAAGCTAACAATTTGTCTTTTTTGATATAGTTGTTGAAATGTTGCAGTTATCATTCTTTTTTTAAATATAGTTGTTGTAGTGTTAGAGCTGTATTTCTTTGATAAAGCTACTGCAATATTAGAGTGACATTTTTAAATGGGAAACGAAAAAACTGTACCACTAAAAACTGATAATACTGATTTGGGGCTAGTAAAATTGCAAAATATAAAAACTAATAAATGTTTACAATATACGTAAGTCATATGATCGGCTCAGTTACATAGAATGCACACACACACACACACACACACACACACACACACACACACACACAAACACATAAATGAATATGACTCTTTCACTGTCACTCAAATGAGTAGTGTGAGTATGAAATGGTTTCGATGTGGTCCTCACAAATAAATGACAATGGGTGGGAGGCCAATTTTCAGAGATGATGCAGTATCTACTTCATGACCTGAATATTAACTTGGTATGCCATATGTGGATGAGGAATTGGAACAGTACCAACACTCGTGCAAAATCATTCTGAATAATCATCAACTGTGAGAGCCATTGAGGCGTCATGTTGCAAACACTTTTCCCATGTTAGAGTGACGTGTTTATTGTATGGTATGTGTACATTTTAGATTTAAGACCTACAAACTCCTCAGCCAGTGAAAAATTAGCCACATAATTCATTACTGCAATAACTTTGCTGTTTGTTAGTATTATGCCATAAATATTATTTTGGTGTGGCATCTTAATATTGCATATGCAACCATCCACCCAATAGATGTAGCTGTCCATATACATAAAAAGTAACATTGGGTCTGCAAAACTTATAATGAAACTGGTACATGTGGAGTTTGTGTATGTCTGGTTCACACATATTGCCATAAACAGGTTTAGTGAACTCTGCCAAAACCTTAGTGTGACGAATTCTTTGTTGAAGATTGTGGCCTGTTTTAAATTTTGCCTAGCTATATAATAACAGCCAATCCACTTAGATGTTAAGTGAATTTCGTCATGGTTTCCCGAAAATCATATTGAAAAAATCTTTCACGAACCATATGTTGCAAAAGTCCTGTTAGCAAAGTTAACCTCAATGAATTTATTCATTGAGGATGATAGGTCGAATTTAGTGGTGGGGATGACTTATCAGTTCCAGCCAAACTACAACATTGCTGGAGGCTTCTATTATGCAATATATACCATTTTTTATCCTCAAGTATCGTCACCAGTTTGGGTAGGAAACTGTTTTGCGGAACTAGGCAGTCTTTTTATAGCTGCTATGCATTGTATCCAAACTAGTAGAATATGCTAAGTCTGCCTCCATGACATATCGTACATCAAAAGCCGCCGCCACATCTGATTAATCATGTAATCTGACGATATTGTTGGACAGCCATTGAAACCCTCCAATAGGCAGAGATTGTTGAACGGCTTGTTTACATCAACATCTACATACATACTCCGCAAGCCACTGTATGTACGGTGTATGCCATAGTGTACCCTGCACCAATACTAGTCATTTCCTTTCCCATTCCACTCACAAACAGAACAAGTCAAAATTGACTGTCTATATATGTCCATAGGAGATCTAATCCCTCAAATATTATCTTCGTTGTCCTTGGCCGAAATTTACATTGGTTTCAGCAGAGTCGTTCTGCAGTCTTGCCTCAAATTTCGTTTCTCAAAATTTTCTTAACAGTGCTTCCTGAAAGGAACGTCGCCTTTCCTCCAGTCACTCCCATTTGAGTTCGCAAAGTATCACTGATGAGCTTCAATCATTTAGAGGTTATACACCTTGCCTTCCTTGTCTAGACTCTACATCAAAGTGCCTGGAGACCATACTGCTGCTGCTGAATGACGTCCAGACATCTAGATAGCATAGTGTCTAGGCAGTATTATGCCTAAAGGCCTAGTATGTACTATTCAAAGCCCCTCTGCCTCTGCTTGTAGAAGGGTGCCTTGACGTATTGAAGAAAGAACGTTTGGAAGCATGAGATGTCTGATGGAGTTAAGGTAAAGGCCGTACCTGCCAGCTGAGGCAGTGGGTGTGCCACATGAGGATACACAGGTCACACTGGGTCACGCAAGAAGAGGTACTGACTGCGACAGTGCAGTTGTGTCTGCTGCCAGGCTGCTGTGAGGTGGCAAGGTGTGGAAGCATGCTACAACAGCTGGATGGCATCTGTACCTGGTGGCAGGTGTCTAGTGGTAGGGATGCACGTGCACTATGCTGAAGTATATGATTTGTGCAGACACTTCCTTACAGCACCTAATTTCTTGATGTCAATACGAAATTTCTGCTCCATATTATACAATGGTCATAGTTATAATGTTTAAATAATGCGCTAAGCATGCTAGCAATAGTTGTATCTCGCGAAATATCATTCATTTATGGAATTTCATGTACTTTTATACTTACTTGTTAGCATAGCACTAGCAGTGTCTTGTGTGCGACGATGAGTATGTTGCTAACACTGGACGTCATTTTGCGTCAAGAAGTATACTAACTGGGTAATAGATATATTTGGTAAGGATAATAAATTGTAGTGTTCAGGAAAATGGTTGCTGTAATCCATCTATTTTATAAAAATGGATGCATGTATATATAAGTACATACTTTTATTTGTATGTAAGGATATATCTATATTTCAGATCTGCTACTAAGCCACTGGACTGTTTTCAGCCAAAGTTGGTACACATATCAGTTACTGTCTGGAAATTGTCGCTGTGAGGGTAAGAACAAACTACCTATCAGAGAAGTGAGGGTTCCAGTGAAAAAGCGAATACCCACACTGTAAGCATCTAGTATTTGAGAATGGGAGCCCTAAGAGACTCACTTATAACAATTTTCGCTGTTCATGCTGTAAAACTTACACATGATACAAAGACGTTTTAATTTACTACTAATTGTACTACAGACACATTTTGCAGACAGTATTCACATACTTGTCATTATAAGATACAGAGATCAGGAAATCCTGAGTTACGTGAAATACTTCCCCTGTTCCACTTATTCCTGCTACAAGGCCGGAAAGCAAAAGTTTTAGTTTATTTAGGCTGATGATAAGATGAAATTCACGCCTAGGGCAGTCCTGCTTAAAGTGGTCTGAATTATTACAAATGAGGCCACCTGGTAGATGCCCCTTGTATGTAATGTAAGCTTGATAACTCCCCCTACTCATTATGTATGGAATCGGTTTTTTAACTTCTTTTTTGATAGATCTTACTCCAGCTTTTGGTTCCATGGATTTTAGATGAATAGATCCCTGCCTGAAATCTCTAAAAATCTATAGCCACATGCTGAGTCCTGGTAACAGGAGGGGTTGGATCGGATGTACATTTACATCCACATCAATGCTCGGTGATTCACACTTAAGTGCTTACTTGAGGATACACAAAATCACTTTCAGATTATTTCTCGACTATTACCCACTCTAACGAAACATGGGAGAAATGAATACCTAAAGCATTCCGTGCGATCGCCACTCCATGGCTTGTCAGCTACTGCCCACAACACTTCCTGGCTGGGACCCATGTCTGTGCTTCAGCTCTGTAGCTCCAACCGCTAACCACTATGTTGTGACACCACAGGAAGGCACTGCATGTGTAGCCTCGGCCAACTCTCCGCCACACATGCCCTCTGGCAACGTTAGAGCGCATGTCCACACACCTGGGCGAATATGAGCAAAAACGTGTAATGAAATTTCAAACGTAGTACCATTTCCCCTCCCTCCCATACAAGTGGTCGCCACTTCCACTACACGAGAGGGAATGACAACCACTGAGTTAAGAGAAGATCTGGTTCAGCACACCTAGTTTTGTACGTGATAGTGGCCAGTCAAATACCCTGTGCCATGCCCATAATGAGAGCAAAATAATTTTCTCATTACTCTCGATGGAATTAACTTCCTACATATCTGTTCATGGAAGCTTGCTACCATTTCCTTCCTTGATACTCTTTTTACTAAACTCTCCAAGGCACATGGGTATAACATTTGCAATATTTTCACATCACACATCCTGAACATCTGTTTTTGTTCGCTTAAGAGTACCATGTAATACATATCCTTTACCATTTCCGATTTTCAGTCATTGAAGAAACGATTATTCATCGTACATGCATCGACTGAAGTAATCCAGCAAACTGTTTATGCTGCCTCCTGTTTTCCAACTCTGATACGTCTAGCTCCGTTACCTGAGCAATATAGACCTTCTGAATCATATTAAGATTCATTCTACTTCCCTGCATGGATGTTGCTGAATGCGTATTATTTAAAATAATATCTACTCACACTGCCCTACCTTGCAATTTATCTAAGATTCTTGCTTGCTCTCTGTTTCGTTAAGGTATGAAATACTTGCCCTGTTTACATATGCGTGTGTAGCCCTATCCCGTAATCCGTGTAACTGCACACTAGAGCGTTCCCTCCTTTCGAAAAACGTCAACACTAACTGAATACTATTTATTTCTTTACTCACATCTAGCTGCTCATCTAAAGTCAACTGCAATGGCTCTCCGACCCCCTGGTAAAACTGGTGCGTTAACTACGCCACAGTGCTTCCAAGAACCTTCCCACAAACGGCCACTTTGTAGGCCAAATCATCTATGCACAACCAAGAGACGCCCAGCACTTCCTTATGGCTATACATGAAACACGACATAGAAGAACTAGACACAGATCCCAGAAAATATTATACTAAGGCTGCCTCAGACACCATGTCAGCACTACGCTCACCCATGCTCCGCTACCAACGCTGTGGCGGAGAGTTTGGGTGGGAGTGGAGTCTGGCTTGGGGTTATGCAAGCGTGTGCTTTTAATCAATTTTGGTTTCATGAAACAGCCATTTACAATACCAGAGCACATACAAATACTGAAAACCCTCGCTTCCATCACGTGCAACAATTAACTTCAGATAACAAACGACATATTAAAAAATAAAACAATTATTTGCCCCTTAAAACAGGAAATAGACAAAACAGTATTGGTTCTGTCTGCAAACGGCTTTACAAATCGACAACTAAACAAATTAACAACAAGCATAGTGCTCACTACGATAATCTACAGCCCACTACTACCAACACCTGTACCTCAACCCAGACAGACAACAGATGTGACAACACAAGCTACATAGATATGCAACCTCTACAGAATCTACAAGAAAAAATGCATAAGCAAGGGAAAGGTAGAGTGACATATTGCTGTTATATAGTGTTTTCACGATGGTCTTATTGTATCTTCAAATCAATCAGTAGTGATACCCTTTGGTAGTACCATGGCCACGCCATGAGAATAAATGTAAATACAGTTTTGGCACAATGAAATTGCTCATGACCTTCCTGTGTTTGTTTGCAACAGAAAACTAAATGCGGCCAACTTCACCGATCCTGCAACACTGTATTTTGGTAGATCAAAACTCCGATGACTGCCAACACTTATAAACTTCAGTTATGGCACACATAAAAACTCATGTCACTTTATTCTCTGCACTGTATTACTGTTATCCAAACTCGCCACTGTCCATCCTCTCTGTCTATAAGATGCCATCTTCTTGTGGACTTTGGAAAGAAGAAACCATTTATTATACAGATTGACACTGTCTGTGTTATAACCAGCTACACCCCACACTGATCATTGCAGTACACTGGTATTGCTGGCATGGTGCTCTTACTTCAACGGCACTCCGCTTCCACAGGATCTGTCGGTGGTTTTTCAACGAACTTACCACACTGTTCAGCAAACCGTATTCTGCAGCTGCTCCTCGGAGCAGCAATGCCAAAGCAAAGCAAGGGTGGAACTACTCCGTACAAGTCCCTAGCGACAACCCACGACTTGTCAGCTGCCGCTCACAGTGGCCTCTGGTGCTGATTCAAGTCGATGTTGCCACTCCAGCTCCGTAGTTCCAACTGCCAGCCACTGTATCACGTCACCACAGGAAGGCTCTGCATGGTGCTGCTCCTCCTAAATCACCACCACATTTGCTGGTGAAACTAAATGCTGTAACAGCACCAGAGGGCAGGCAGAACGACAAATGTGTCATAAAATATGAGTTTCACTCCTCACCAACCAGCAGGATGACGTGTGGAGTCTCAGAAACAGAACTGATGCATAGTATGCTGAATATGAATGTCTCAGTGCTGTCTATTTTTCCTCTTGGTGGCCACACACTGGTGATAAAAAAACTCTTAAGCCATCTGGACTTCAATGGCTACCCATAGTTCTACATCATCCTTAGAAGCATGAATTTCGGACTTCAGTTGTGGTGGAATGTTTATTTTAGGTACCACAATCAACGTGAATCATAAATTGCGAAGATTGTGAAAAGTCTGTAATAATATAAGAGTCGTGCAAATGAGAGAAAAACGCTCATATTTTCTAACTTAAAGGGCGTCGGAACATTAATTTTTTTCACATTTTCGGACTTCTATCTCATTATAAAATTTGCAATTTTTCGAATTTATAGACTCACCTGGGAAGTATTTTATTTTATTTTTTAAATATGAACTACATTGGTTGAAAACGTTAAAATTTTACGTAGATTACTTCAAGATCTAATAAAATCGGTAATTATACAGAAGGCTGTGGACTGCTGTGTTATAAAGGTCATGTCCAGAAGAGGATGGGCACCAGGTTGAGGAAGTTGAAACAAAGTTTGAGAGACAAGAAACTTTCTGATGGTAAAACCATAAAACGCAGGCTGATAGACAAAATGATTGATGAACTACAGAAGCATTATGGGATGGCCATTAGGAGTAATACTGAGAATTTGTTGAAAATAAAGTAGGCAGTATGGGCTACCTTCTTCCACAGACTGTCAACTGATGAAAAACCAGCACACCACCCCTACTGGACACGATTCATGCTGTAATCACCGCAATGCCCAGTACTCAAACAGTTCATATAGCCATAAACATTCCATCCTAGCATCAGTCAAGGATATCATAAAACCTATTTACAGAGAGCTGGCAAATCCTGAATTACTGAAGAAGTGTCTGCGTGGTCAGACTCAAAATCCCAATGAGTCATTCAATAATATTATATGGACTCACTTAACAAAAAATGTTTTTGTTGGAATGAAGTCACTAAAGTAGAGGGGGGGGGGGGGGTCAGTGATGCTGTTATTGTTTTTAATGATAGCAACATTGGTCGGGTGAAAGTGCTACAGCGTATAGGAGTTAATGCTGGAGAAAACTGCATCAGAAAAATTTAACGGATGGACAAGGTTCACATTGATAAAGCAGAGTATGCAGCACAGTTGGCCACTAAAGAGTCCAGAAAGAAGAAAAGATGGAAAAATCTTTAAAAACGATCAAGAGGATGATATACAGTATGGTGCAGGGTGCTTTTGAGTGACTAAAAATAAAAAATTAAACATGTATTAAGTGAGTAACAGTCTTTTGAAACTGTAGAAACCATTCCTGAAAATTTACATTTTCTGTTGCATTTTTCTATAAATCTCAGAAACCATTTCGAGTAGAGTATTCAAATTTTCAGGGTGTAATAATATACATATTCTGAGTCCACTGAACTAAAAGAATAACTTAATGTTATATATAATTAAAATTATTTAGGATAACGTACAAAAAAGTACACAAAATTTTAAAAGTATAACTAAAAATTTGTATTTCCTAAAGCAGTTGCTGAAATGCAATTACTGTAGTTCAGTAGACTCAGAACATACAGTTTAATGTCCTGTAAGAGTTTCATGTCAATGGCTACAGTAGTTCCTGAAATACAGGGAAGCCAGTTCACTAAATTTAACATTGTCGGGATATGGCGTTTCATCTCCCCTTAAAGAACTGATATGTTTTCAGGATAAAGTCGTCGAAGAGGTGGAGTTTGAGAAATCCCACATTGAAAATACTTCATTTGAGGACATATTGGAGCAAATCGGCAGCTACGGGAAGTTTCAAATACGCTTGAGCATTGTCTTCTGTTGCCTGACACAATTATTTTCCTCAATGTCTTCCTACAGCACGCTCATTGCCCTTACAGTACCTGAACACTGGTGCCACGTTCCAGGAAGAGAAGGTACCAATTCAACAATAGTAATGTGGAAGAAAATGACAATACCAAGGCAAGTAGCACGACATAAATTTAATATCAGATTTCTTACTTTAGTACCTCCATAACGATTTTTCGAAGATAAATTAAAATTGTGGCTGTATTAACGTTCTATGACAAGACTGAAACTTTATAAAATAATTTCACTTTTGCTCCCCTAGATATGAGCACTAGACTTTCTCTCCTTCATCGAAGAGAATAGTGCAGATATATGGTTTTATCAAAATAAGAATGTCCAATGTAATAGATGACCTGTATTTATAGCTTTACCAAAAAGTAAAACAGCAGGCCCTAAAAATTATGACAGTGTCCCCTAATGAGATTGCTTTCACTGTTGTGAACACAGATAAACGGACTTATGCTTCAGCATTCTGTTACTTGGTTTACAAAATTACTAAATATTCACATTGAATGAGTATTTATGATCAATTGCTTAGAGAACGACCATGAAGTGTAAGCATGTCCCACAATGATTTTTGTTTTAATTTTTATTTCAAACTAAGCCTCCTCTTTTTACGTGGTTTAAAGAAAGTGGCTCAACTGCAATCGTTGAACACAGATTCACCAACAGTACGCATCCAGTAATCATTTAGAGAGGTGCTCCATGAGAAACTGTATTCAACTGGATGTCCATCTCTCGATTATACCACTTGCCACAAGAGCTAGTCTTATTGGCTAAAATTTATGTGTAGTTACGCCACTCCAAACGTTTGTTATACTACTCCTGGCTCCGGCGATTTCCATGCTGAGTCCAGGCTGAGCTAGAGGGAAGTCATCATCTTAGTTCTCAGACGTTAAATTCCTGTTGGTGCCAAGTTCTGTTCTTGTAATTGTGCAAAGAATGTTATTACCCTGTATTATTTCATTTAACAGTTTTATCGAGCAAAAAGTGTCGATACTCTAACATCCTAGTAAATACCTACGGATTCTGATATTCCTCTAAATTTACAATTTCAGTCAAATTGTTTCCATAGAATAGCTACCGTTGTCCTATGCTTTCGCGTAGTGAGGTAACAACTGGGATTCCTGCAATATAAATTCAGTACAATACTTTGCAGCATCTATTTACGTTTAAAATAAATTATTGCAGTAATTTTTGTATTTTAGGGAAGAAGAAGTGTACAGCAGTTGCGAGATGAAGGTACCAAACCGAACGAACGAAACAGCACCATGTATGTATGGATGGGAATATGACGACACTTGGTTTTCTGCAACTGCTGCTTCCCAGGAGAACTGGGTATGCGAAAGAGAAATGTATCCAAACACCATATATTCTGCCAGTCATTTTATTTCCATCGGTTTTGCAGTCCTGCTTTTCTACGTTGGTG
The DNA here is from genome assembly GCF_023897955.1 of Schistocerca gregaria. NCBI lineage: Eukaryota > Metazoa > Arthropoda > Insecta > Orthoptera > Acrididae > Schistocerca > Schistocerca gregaria. The sequence goes on from NC_064922.1 coordinate 430,876,550, forward strand.
ACAGGTAATACTCAAATATAATAGTGGGTACTTTTCTGTTACGGACACTATAGAAATTTAATCTCAGCCATTAAAAAAGACAGGGGTTCGATGAGAAAGAAAGAACTGCACGTAATGTATAATTTTCAAAAAAAGTCTATTTGAGACAATGTATCAAACACAAACTGAGTTTGTTGAAATTAGTTTTCTCCTCCTCTATGACTTCTATGAAAGTAATAGCACAATATTTTCATAACAGCTCTCAAACTCTAGGAGTTTCGTAATTCACCCGTTCTGTTCATTTGCACCATATGTAAAATGTTTGCTCACTGAGAGCATACAGAACACTATTCTGCCGTCATATTAAGCGATGCTATTCTAACACACTCTGAATTCCTAAAATCGAGACTACGTGTCTATACTCTGGTGGTGGATTTACCTGAACCGAAGTTCCTGTTCATGGTGAAACCACAGGAGCAGGGAACATTGCTATCAGGTGAGTCAATGAATTCCGTGCAGTATTAAGAATACTTCATTTTGTATATGATGTTTGATGAGTTTCGTGCAAAGTGTGACTGATTAGTTTTTAAAAACTTCATCGACTTAGGTATATTAATCATCTCTTCAATGCAAAGATAGCATGCAAAGAAAACATCATTTTCACATTAATGCTTTTGTTACTGGGATTGCAGATGTTGTTTGTAGTAACAAATGTAGCTGCACCCATAGTTATAAGTCTATTCTGCTGACCAATAGTTTGTACTGAAGTTCTCATTGATTGCTACCTGGGTTACAGGGTAGAGAATTGTAGGTCTCCTCTTGATAGAGCATGCTATCGGCAGTGACAAAACCGAATGACATCAAGCGACAATGCCGGATTTCATTCTGCCAGTCCTCCCCCACACCTGTGATGTCACATTCCAAGGCGGTGGAGGTAACCAAGTAGTACTGTTTAAAGTTGCAGGAAATTCAAAAAAATGATGCGATATTCATTACATTACAACTGTTGTAAGTTCAAAACAGGATTTCCTCCACCCCTCTCACATCATAGCTCATTTGTGCTAAGAGTCGAAATGTCCTAAGTATTAACTGGTGGGAAATTCAAAAATTCCAAGATGAGCAATTGTCCCCTCGGTGGTAAATTTAAAGAAATCCAAGATAGTGGAATTGAACCTGAATTAAAAAAAGTATAGAAGCCAAGATGGAGGATATAGAGTTATGGACCCAGGCTACAGGACTGCCATCTCTCTTGTAATAAGTTCAGAATCCTGCCCTGGTGGATAACTCCAGTTTAAAAAGGTGAGATAGCCCCTCCTTGAGGGAGCCTCCTCCATACAGACATTTCCCCTGCCCCAACACACCACTTCCATCGATTCCACAGACAACAGGTACCAAGACTCAAGTTGAGTCCTCTTGTAAAAAGTCGAAAAAAAGAGAAATTCAAAAAGCACCCTGGGCTTCCCCAAACTCAGGTGCCATTAGATGCCATAAGTTTAAATACACATTACTGGCACCCTCAATATGTTGTTGCAAACTGTGTTGATAATGTCACGGGAGAACTAGGTCACTTGTCATAAGTTTGGATGACCCTTAAGTTATATTGCAAACTCTACAAGAACACTGAGCTAGCAACCGTAGGATCATGCCATTGCCATAGAATACCACTATATCGGTGCACAATGAGGCCAGTTCGAGGAGGTTTACTTTCACTTGAAAAGCGCTGTTAGTAGCTGCAAATTCATAGGGTTTTCTCTACCCCTCCAACGTCATAGCTCTTTATGCAGCCTGCTTGGTTGTTACGTCACTTATGATAAGTTTAGAATCCCAGAGCTTACTTGCCCTGAGCTACAAATTGTGGGAAATTCAAAAAACCCAAGATAGTGGTTCCGATTTCCACCACTAGTATGTCACAGCCCATACGCGATAAGTTGAAATGGTGGAGCTATTTGAAAATGCAGAGAGCATGGTACATCATGGTACAAGGCTACAGTCAAGTCACTGCGCCAGATAATGAGGCTGAACATGCATGTGCATGATGAGGTGTTCTACAAAGTGGTGCTCGTAATCAAACAGTATTGGATGACATATGTTGTCTGGAATTTCAGCAAAACGGAGATGTCTTCCGACTGAAATAAGGATATCCTGAAGAAAGAGACTGAAACGTGTGACTGTGAACCAGTAGGGTTTTCTTCGCCTTTCTGGAGTGAAACACATTCCTATGAAATCGTTTCACTCTGAATATGACTGATAATTACAACACAAGAACGTTGTAGTTGAGTTACTGCTGATGACATTGCTACGTCTCGAATTTATCACAAGAAGTAGAACACAGTCTGTAGTGCGTACAGTTTTCAGATAAGAGCTGTGCACTACAAAGTAAATGTCACATACTTTTCGAATCCCTTTCGGATCTCTCTAGTCTCAAGAGATGCGATGTCTTTTTATACTGAACACTGGGAACCATGAAGCTCAGTGTTCCCACAAGGATGAAGAACATATGTACGTTACGGATAGACCTCATGAGGATAGATCTGCGGGATTGTCTTTGTTAAGAAAGTGGAACTACTTAGACTGAGATGTCCGTTTCGTGATTTTGGTCACTGGATTGTAACAAAAGCTGTCCAGCTGTTTGGATCACTTCGCATCGAACCTAAAGCAATCCAAACTGACAGAAAATGTGCCAGATGCGACAGAGAAATGGTGTAGTTCACATCAGCCGTTCGCTTCCTTGCTTAGTAGACTGTAACGGCCATTATTTAGTAGAACTTGGTTTTCCGGTTTTGCTTCGAAATAATTAAATTATGTTTCGAAATCAGCGAATTTTGTTTTAACATCGCTTCGCATAAAATATTGTTTTAGGATTTTCGATGGGATAGCGCGGACTACGATGTGTATAGTGTACATAATAGAGAATATTACAAAGCATTTACGAAATTTTATTAATTTTTCTCTATAACTGCGGCGGTATTGTGTAGCTATGCATAGAGAACCCTCAAAACGGACTTTTATCAATCTGTACATATGTGTTCTTAAATGAAAGGCCTAAGCGAGTGACAGTCAATATTTCTGCACAAGAGAAAAGCTCTGCCTCATGTGCATTAGCTCTTTTTCCTAGTCGCACATTTTCCCCAATTCCATGGCATACTATCTGAGCATAAGAAGGAGGAAGACGGGAGGCTACGAACACACTGTCTTTAAATTGCAATTCAGTCACATAGCATTGGATTTAGTTTCATGATTCATATTTCTCAACATCACAGACAAAAAAAAAATTATCAGTATTATTTAAGTATGTTTTGCATTCTGAGGACATAGTATAATTTTTATCTGGTACAAACTGTCAGTATACGGACAGATGCAGACATTTTCACATATTTTTGCACTCCGGTTGGCCTGCAATCGCGATTTGTATATATATAAAAAAAGCGACATCAGAAGGAATTATCCGAATGGGAGGGAAATCTATAGGTGCGTCCAACACGTGCTGACAAACAAATGCTTACAATTTCTGAAAAATTGCATCATTTCTTCAAGAGAAAGAGCTTCACAAATTGAGCAAATCAGTCGGGCGTTGGTGCACCTTTGGTTCCTACGCAAGCAGCTATTCGGCATGACACTGATTGATAGATTGGCTGGATGTCCGCCTCAGGGATACAGTGTCAAATTCTGTACAACTGACGCGTTAGATAGTGAAAGTCCCGAGATGATTGAAGGGACGTGCCTATAATGCTCCTAACGTTGTCAACTGGGGAGAAATGCGGCGACCTTTCTGGCCATGGAAGGGTGTGGTAAGAACGAAGACAAGCAGTAGAAACTCTCGCCCTGTGTAGGCGGGTACTACCTGCTTAAAAATTTAAACTCCGGACGGATTGTAATGAAGGGCAACAAAACGGCCGTATAATATCATTGGAGTACTGCTGTGCTGTAATGGTGCCACGGATAAGAGCCAAAGATGAACTGCTACGAAAAGAAATGGCACCGCAGATCATCACTCCTGATTGTCAGGCAGGATGGCGAGCGTCATTGGGGCTCAGTTCGAAGCGGGACTCATCACGGAACATCATACTACTCTGGTCTCTACTCCAGTCAATGAGATTCCAAAAAATGGCTCCGAGCACTATGGGACTTAAATAAACTTCTGAGGTTATCAGTCCCCTAGAACTTAGAACTACTTACACCTAACTAATCTAAGGACATCACACACATTCATGCCGGAGGCAGGATTCGAATCTGCGAAAGTGCCGGTCGCACGGTTCCAGACTTTAGCGACTAGAACCGCTCGGCCACATCGGCCGGCAATGAGATTCCAGACCGAAGGCGTGTCTTGAGAGGCACTGGATAGTGGTGGTGTACCAAACTGACTACCGCCCACCATTGGTCTGTTAAATGGGAATTACATTACACATCGATCAATTCCAGCTGCACTTACTTTCAACTTACTTACTTTCAACTGAAACGGCAAACCATGTCGAATCAGCTCAGAACAGTTGTAAGATAGGTATTGTCCTCAAAACGTGTAGAAAACTATGGTTGTAATTCTTAAATCATGAAACCTCACGTTTTCTTCAACGGCAGTGAGCTTAACGAAACGAAGGTGTATTTTTTTGTCAGAATTTGTTTCTTCTGCAATGTTATTTTGTTTTTAAATGCATGCCCATCAAATCAGAAACAAATTGTTCCCCAGATTTCAGTTGTTTAGTGTGGGGAGTGTGCTGTCAAGTCCACTTAAAATGCGAGGTCTGCAATCAATTCCGAGTGTTCAAATTTTCGCTCCTGCTCTTCTTTTCCCTTCATAAATTCAACATTAGTGGGTTTTAAATAGGAAAATCGTTCCAGGTAGACTCCTCTACTTAACCAACGTACTTTCCGGTATTATATAAAGTCCCCATATCATTCCCTCAGTTCAGTCGAAAACTGTTGCAAGACTTCAGAAAATGTGCTATTCGGATCACGAATATCATAACGTACTTCATGCCTGCAAGTTAGCACAAAATGCTTCTCGATGTACTGAACAATGAATGCCGCAATTCGATCGTTCTAACTTTTTGCTCTTTCATCGTCAACTAAATATTTAAATTAAACTGAAGATCCAAAGAAACTGGTATACCTACCTAATGTCGTGTAGGGCCCCCACGAGCACGCAGAAGTGCCGCAGCACGATGTGGCACGGACTCTACTAATTTCTGAAGTAGTGCTGGACGGAACTGGCACTATGAATCCTGCAAGGCTGTCCATAAATCGGTAAGAGTACGAAGGGGTTGAGACTGCTTCTGAACAGCACGTTGCAAAGCATCCCATATATGCTGAATAATGTTCATGTCTGGAGAATTCGGTGGCGAGACGAAGTGTTTAAACTTAGAAGAGTGCTCCTGGAGACACTCTGCAACAACTCTGGACATCTCGGGTGTCGCATTGTCCAGTTGGAATTGCCCAAGTCCATCTGAATGCACAATGGACGTGAATGAATGCAGGTGACCAGACAGGATACTTACGTACGTATCACCTGTCAGAGTCGTATCTAGACGTATCAGGGATCCCATATCCCTCCAACTGCACACGCCTAACACCATTACAGACCCTCCACCAGCTTGAACAGTCCCCTGCTGACATTCAGGGCCCGTTGATTCATGAGGTTGTCTCCATACCCGTAGAAATCCATCCGGTCGATACAATTTGAAACGAGACTCGTCCGACCAGGCAATATGTTTCCAGTCATCAACAGTCGAATGCCAATGTTGACGGGCCTAGGCGAGGCGTAAAACTTTGTCGTGCAGTTACCAAGGGTAGACGACTGGGTTTTCGAATCCGAAAGCCCATATTGATGATGTTTCGTTGAATGGTTCACACGCTGACACTTGTTGATGGCCCAGCATTGAAATGTACAGCAGCCAGAGGAAGGCTTCCACTTCTATCACTTCAGTCGTCGTTGGTCCCAATTTGGAGCGTCTTTTTCCGGCCCCAGCGATGTCAGAGATTTATTGTTTTACCGAATTTCTTACATTCACGGTACACTCGAGAAACGGTCGTACGGGAAATACCTCACTTCATCGCTACCTCGGAGATGCTGTCTCCTATCGCTCGTTTGCCATCTACAACACCACATTCAGACTCACTTCAATCGTAATAACCTGCCATTCTAGCAACAGTAACCGATCTAACACCTGCTCCAGACACTTGTTGTCTTATGTAGGCGTTGACGACAGCAGCGCCGTATTCTGCTTGTTTACATATCTCTGTGTATGAATACGCACGCATGTACCAGTTTATTAGACACTTCGGAATATTTCAGCATGGTGTTGTAATGTCGTATAAGATCTGCTGTTAGGGTAGCCAGTAGTATTTTAGCAGACGAAGTGGTAACCATGCATTTGTTACAATGTAGTAATTTTACATTGCTTGTTGCACAGTGGCAATCGTTGTTAAGTATTTACATGGGTTTTGTAACTGTATAAATGACCTGAATCTGATGCTTTTGATCGACTAGATACATAGCACGAATGATAGGTCCATCTCATGATGCTGGTCGTGGGGTACCAATAGCAGTGCACTGCGCAAATGAGAAAGGGGAGACTAAAATTTTTGGATAATAAATTGTGGTAATTAATATTAAACATAATTTGGCTCATAAATTTGATAATTAAGATTAAACCAAAAGCATTTAGAGACGTGTCTAAACAAGATCATAGGTTCACCACATGCTTTCAATCTTGGATAGCAAACTATCGTAATTAAAACGACACTTGTGAGACAATAATTAGAACCTATTTAATCAAGGGTAAGAGCCCAAGGCAGTAGTTTGTCTATATAAGGAGAGCTGGTGCAAGTGGCTGTTTTGATACAGAAGAAGAATGTAACCTTTGTCCTAAAAGCTACACCCTGCCCTCTCACTGGTGCAGCTTTATATGTAACTAAGTAATTTCCATTAGATGTCTGTACATTGACTTTTACTAGTTACTTAAAGACAAAAGTGACAATCTGCTAGAGATGGAAACAGAATAATTTTGGAACTGTAGAGCTTCTATTTCAACAGAAAAATTAGTCTTATTTCGAACAATTTCTCTTATGTTTCCCTAATATTATCCGTAGAGCTTTTCTGTGTCACTTGTCACTGTGCCGGCGCATAATCCATTCGAAGTAAAAACGTTAAAGTGTTTATACGTTTCAGATTTGGCCGGAGGATACAGTTTCTTGTGAGCATAGGCATGATGGCAGTATCCCGATCACTGCTAACTGTTTCAGCCTCAGTCTTCCCACTGTACGTCGCTCTCTCAGCGGTGGCAGAGAGTCCAGGCTTGCCTAGCTCAGAATCAGCTATAGCCATCGGTAAGCTTCTCTGACTTCGAAACAATGAAATTAAAACGTAGTTGCATACTACTATACACTCGAAAGTAGGAATTAGATCAAAAGGATTAAAACTGAAAAATGTTGACATACATCTTCAAAAGATTTGTAGTTTCGTTTATTTTTACTGAAACATTTAAGAATACGTTAATTTCTTCTCATTAGTTTCATAGAAGTGGACTGCTGATTCAAGAGTTTCAGTAAAATTACAACATTTTTCCCTTTCTGAAACATGTATGCAACGATGTTTACTTTATCTTACACTGTGTGGGGATACTAAAATGTTTATTTTGTATTACGCTGTGTTGCAATATAATCATTTTGAAACGTATTTTTGATGTGAACGTATTTTCTAACTCTGGTAAGAAGTTAAATTCTTAAAATGCGTGAAATGACCTTCTAACAAATATGATACATGTTGTAAGAGGACATTGTACGTGAGCTACTAAGGAAGTGTTTACATGGAATACCCAGAATGTGCATGAGTACTTCTACATCTACATCTACATCCATACTCCGCAAGCCACCTTAAGGTGTGTGGCGGAGGATACCCTGAGTACCTCAATCGGTTCTCCCTTCTATTCCAGTCTCGTATCTTTCGTGGAAAGAAGGATTGTCGGAATGATTCTGTGTGGGCTCTAATCTCTCTGGTTTTATCCTCATGGTCTCTTCGCGAGGTATACGTAGCAGGGAGCAATATACTGTTTGACTCTTCGGTGAAGGTATGTTCTCGAAACTTTAACAAAACCCCGTACCGGGCTACTGAGCGTCTCTCCTGCAGAGTCTTCCACTGGAGTTTATCTATCATCTCCATAACGCTTTCGCGGCTACTAAATGATCCTGTACCGAAGCGTGCTGCTCTCCGTTGGATCTTCTCTATCTGTTCTATCAACCCTATCTGGTACGGATCCCACACTGCTGAGCAGTATTCAAGCAGTGGGCGAACAAGCGTACTGTAACCTACTTCCTTTGTTTTCGGATTGCATTTCCTTAGGATTCTGCCAATGAATCTCAGTCTGGCATCTGCTTTACCGACGATCAACTTTATATGATCATTCCATTTTAAATCACTCCTAATGTCTACTCCCAGATAATTTATGGAATTAACTGCTTCCAGTTGCTGACCAGCTATTTTGTAGCTAAATGATAGGGGATCTATCTTTCTATGTATTCGCAGCACACTACACTTGCCTACATTGAGATTCAATTGCCATTCCCTGCACCATGCGTGAATTCGCAGCAGATTCTCCTGCATTTCAGTACAATTTTCTTTTGTTACAACCTCTCGATACACCACAGCATCATTCGCAAAAAGCCTCAGTGAACTTCAGTCATGTTCTGTGGTGCCGCGTGCCTAAAAATATATTTGTTGGCCTTATGACTCTAAAGTTAGCGGTGTCTGATGCTGTAATAACTTTTGTTGTTGTTGTGGTCTTCAGCCCTGAGACTGGTTTGATGCATCTCTCCATGCTACTCTATCCTGTGCAAGCTTCATCGTCTCCCACTACCTACTGCAACCTACATAATTCTGAATCTGCTTAGTGTCTTCATCTCTGCCAAATCTACGATTTTTACCCTCCACGCTGCCCTCCAAAACTAAACTGGTGATACCTTGATGTCTCAGAACATGCTCTACCAATCGATCCGTTCTTTTAGTCAAGTTGTGCCACAAATTTCTCTTCTTCCCAGGTCTACTCAATACCTCCTCATTACTTATGTGATCTACCCATCTAATGTTCAGCATTCTTCCGTAACACCACATTTCGAAAGCTTCTATTCTCTTCTTGTCCAAACTATTTATCGTCCAAGTCTCACTTCCATACATGGCTATACTTCATACAAATACTTTCAGAAACGACTTCCTGACACTAAAATCTATACTCGATGTTAACAAATTTCTCTTCTTCAGGAACTCTTTCCTTGCCATTGCCAGTCTGCATTTTATTTCCTCTCTACGTCAACCATCATCATTTATTTTGCTCCCCAAGTAGCAAGATTCCTTTACTACTTTAAGTGTCTCATTTCCTAATCTAATTCCCTCAGGATCACCCGACTTAATTCGATTACATTACATTATCCTCATTTTGCTTTTGTTGATGTTCATCTTATATCCTCCTTTCAAGACACTGTCCATTCCGTTCAACCGCTCTTCCAGGTCCTTTGCTGTCTCTGACAGAATTACAAGGTCATCGGCGAACCTCAAAGTTCTAATTTTTCTTTTGTTTCCTTCACTGCTTGTTCCCTTCCCTACCACTGATTCCAGTCCCTCGACTCTTATAACTGCCATCTGGTTTCTGTACAAATTGTAAATAGCCTTTCGCTCCCTGTATTTTACCCCTGCCACCTTTAGAATTTGAAAGAGAGTATTCCAGTCAATATTGTCAAAAGCTTTCTCTAAGTCTACAAATGCTAGAGATGTAGGTTTGCCTTTCCTTAATCTTTCTTCTCAGATAAGACGTAGGGTCAGTTTTGCCTCACGTGTACCAATATTTCAACGGAATCCAAACTGATCTTCCCCTAGGTCGGCTTCTATCAATTTTTCCATTCGTCTGTAAAGAATTCGCGTTAGTATTCTTTAGGTGTGGCTTATTAAACCGGTAGTTCGGTAATTTTCACATCTATCAACACCTGCTTTCTTTGGGATTGGAATTATTATATTCTTCTTGAAGTCTAAGGGTATTTCGCCTCTCTCATACATCTAGCTCAGCAAATGGTAGAGTTTTGTCAATAGCGGGTTGGGTTGGGTTGTTTGGGGAAGGAGACCAGACATCGAGTTCATCGGTCTCATTGGATTAGGGAAGAACGGGAAAGAAAGTCGGCCGTGCCCTTCCAAAGGAACCATCCCGGCATTTGCCTGGAACGATTTAGAGAAATTACGGAAAACCTAAATCAGGATGGCCGCAAGCGTGATTGAACCGTCATCCTCTCGAATGCGAGTCCAGTGTCTAACCACTGCGCCACTTCGCTCGGTGTCAATACCGGCTCTCCCAAGGCTGTCAGTAGTTATAGTGGAATGTTGTCTCCTCCCAGGGCCTTGTTTCGATTCAGGTCTTTCAGTGCTCTGTCAAACTCTTCACACAGTAACATATTTCCCATTTCATCTTCATCTACAGTTTCTTCCATTTCCATAATATTGTCCACAAGTACATGGCCCTTGTATAGATCCCCTATATACTCCTTCCACCTTTCTGCTTTCCCTTCTTTGCTTAGAATTGGGTTTCCATCTGAGCTTTTGATATTCATACAAGAAATACTCTTTTCTCCAAAAGGTCTCTATAATATTCCAGTAGACAGTATATATCTTACCCCTAGTGAGATAAGCCTCTACATCCTTACATTTGTCCTCTAGCCATCCCTGCTTAGCCATTTTGCACTTCCTGTCAATCTCATTTTTGAGGCATTTGTATTCCTTTTTGCCTGCTTCATTTACTGCATTTTTATATTTTCTCCTTTCATCAATTAAATTCAATAATTCTTTTGTTACCCAAGGCTTTCTACTAGCCCTCGTCTTTTTACCTACTTGATCCTCTGCTGCCTTCACTACTTCATCCCTCAAAGCTACCTATTCGACTGTATTTCTTTTCCCCATTCATATCAATTGTTCCCTTATGTTCTCCCTGAAACTCTGTACAACCTCTGGTTTAGTCAGTTTTTCCGGGTCCCATCTCCTTAAATTGCCACCTTTTTGCAGTTTCTTCAGTTTTAATCTACAGTTCACAACCAATAGGTTGTGGTCAGAGCCCACATCTCCCCATGGAAATGTCTTACAATTTAAAATCTGGTTCCTAAATCTCTGCCTTACCATTATATAATCTATCTGATATCTAGTATCTCCAGGCTTCTTCCATGAATACAACCTTCTTTCATGATTCTTGAACCAAGTGTTAGCTATGATTAAGTTATGCTCTGTGCTAAATTCTACAAGGCGGCGTCCTCTGTCATTTCTTACCCCCAATCCGTATTCACCTGCTACGTTTCCTTCTCTCCATTTTCCTACTATCGAGTTCTAGCCACCCATGACAATTAAATTTTCGTCTCCCTTCACAATCTGAATAATTTCTTTTATCTCATCATACGATTCATCAATCTCTTCGTCATCTGCGGATCTAGTTGGCATAAAAACCTGTACTATGTGGTAGGCATGTGATGCGTGTCTATCTCGGCCGCAATAATGCGTTCACTATGCTGTTTGTTGTAGCTTATCCGCACTCCTATTTTTTATTCATTATTAAACCTACTCCTGCATTACCCCTATTTGATTTTGTATTTATAACCATGTTTTCACCTGACCAAAAGTCTTGTTCCTCCTGCCACCGGACTTCACTAATTTCCACTACATCTAACTTTAACCTATCCATTTCCCTTTTTAAATTTTCTTACCTACCTGCCCGATTAAGGGATTTGATATTCCACTCTCCAATACGTAGAATGCTAGTTTTCTTTCTCCTGGCAACGACGTCCTCTTCAGTAGCCCTACCCGGAGATCCGAATGGGGGACTATTTTACCTCCGGAATATTTTACTCAAGAGGACGCCATCATCATTTAATCATACACTAAAGCTGCATGCCCTCGGGAAAAATTACGGCTGCAGTTTCACCTTGCTTTCAGCCTTTCGCAGTACTAGCGCAGATAGGCCGTTTTGGTTAGTGTTACAAGGCCAGATCAGTCAATCATCCAGACAGTTGCCCCTGCAACTACTGAAAAGGCTGCTACTCCTCTTCAGAAACCACATTTATGTCTGTCCTCTCAACAGATACCCCTCCTTTGTGGTTGCACCTATTGCATGAGCATCTGTATCCCTGAGGCACGCAAGCCTCCCCACCTTCGGGATGGATGGTGGCTGGGTTGGGTGGGGGGCTGGAGGGATTAATAACTTTTAATGGTGCTAATTAGTAATTTTGTAAGACTTAAGTTTCTGGAGAGTTTAGGGGTAAGATTTCGACGGAACACAGCTAAAGGACTGCGGGAACTGTATGAGCTTCTTGTACGTGGAGCAGAGCTAGCTGCTCAGCAAACGACAGAAGAAGCAAGAAAGAAAAGAAGGAGCCAAGCACTGGGCTGTTGTGACACAGAAGAAGACACAGACTATGGACCAGGACAATTCTAGTGCATGAAAGACACAGAAATGTAAGTCTGTATCAGAATTTGTAATAAAAATGTTTTAAACCTCAATATCTATCAACTACATTTTTTGCAATAAATGATCCGTTTTCTAAAAACGTACTGATGGTAGAGACATGAAATTTTCACAGTTTGCCAAGTGTGAGATTTAGCACATATGGAAATATAAAAACTAAAATTTCGTAAGTTGTTTTGTTTTTATGTTCATTTATTTAGAAATTTCTGTCAAAGCATAACATGCTCCACAATACAACATTAGTAATAATTATAGTTCAGTGCATCTAGAAGGGTGCATTCAATAATTATGGAAAATTGTAAGTTTATGTCTTTAAAAGTTTCCAAGGTAATGGGTCAGAAAATTCGATAATTTAGCGTTGGCACTATGGCACATACAATGTCCCCATAGGTCTAGGACTGAAATAATAAAAATTAGTTGTTCCATATGTGCTGTCGAAACGAATATTAGCAAAATTTTTTTTTCAATTGTGTGGTATCTGATTTCGGCTGCAGCACCAGAGTATTTTATGACAGGAATTGTAATCCATTATCGATACATCTGTTTCAGGAATCGAACTGACTGGCATCAAACATCGCTCGCTCGTCAACTTTTTGGCATTTGCCTTTTACTGTTTGGGAACAATTTCTATAGCGCTAGCAGCATGGTTGTTAAGAAACTGGATTCAGTTTCTGTTGATTTCATCTGTCCCCTGCTTCATTCCATTGTTGCTACATAGGTAAGTACTTCAGTAATGAATTAACGTTCTGCTCTTTTTTGTTGGTCTATTGGTTCTCTTTCAATGTGGACACACTGTCGTAAGCCGTATCGACTTCTGCATTTTATATTTTTATGATATAAGAAATCTTAAAAGTTATCTTGGTATAAAGGATTAAAATATAAGAACTGAGAAGAAATAGATATGTGTGTAGTTTACACTGACTTAAAGAAGTAAATCTGCTGAAAGGTGAACGTTTCGTGACGGAAGTCGTTAGTTGGGTCAATGAATGTGTTGGTTGGAATGTTATATGGTTAAGGGGGAATCAAGAAATGATTTGAGCATTGTGAAAGGTTGGTGATGGAATTTCTAACGTCTTACTTTGTAGAACAGTTAGAGAAGGAATATGATGTACATGGAACTAAGGATAAATTTCAGCAAGAATTTATGGATGAAGAAGAGGCAGTTTCCTATGGTAAAATTTACAATGCATGACATTGAAGAGAAGAGAAGTACTTAGTGGTGAGTATGCGATTTCTCATCCAAATGCAAGACAAAAGTGTTTCTAACAAACGGAATCCCTTCCATAGGTTTAACAGAAATGTGATTCAAGAAACGGAGTTCTGACAACACTGTAACTGCGTGAAGTGTAGCCAAGAACATGTATCGCGAACTCGGTGGCCTGACGGAGCTGTCCCATTACCTGAGTGATACGAAGCAATGCCATATGAATGGATATGTAATCTTTCTCAGATTTGAGTTTTTTTTCAGTTAAAGCGTCAAACTGCATCCAGCTAACGTCTGCACAATGCAGTGTCTTGTGAATTTCTTTCTGTTATTGTTGCCTGTTTTTAAACACTGAGACATAAAATGAACTTCTTAAGACATAAACGACCGTTTGTTTCGTCCATGATATAAATATAGCCAATAGAGGGTAATAGTAGACACCGTAACATCATCTGCATCCCATGAGGCATAAAAACACAACAGGTACGCTGCACTAGACTGCAGATTATGCTATGCACAATACTTCTACTCCACACGTTTGACGTCCAGGCTTACCTTCCCAGAGGTGGAACGTATAGTTACGAGCAACGTTCACTTTGGAGAAGATGTTCAAGGCGACCGTCCACCTTGCATTTTCAATCACTTCGGTAGTCGCTGGATCATACTTTTCTGGACCCTACTCAACACACCTGCAGTCACCACTGCTGAAGTGGCATGCAGGCGAGCTGTTAGATCGCATACATCAACGAGTGGAGTGTTACAAACTGGTTCCTAAAGGTCGCTACAAATAAAAATCTAGTGAATTAAGGTCCAGGGAACGAGAAGGCTAGAACTTTGGACCTCTACTACCAATATATTTACTTGGATATGCTTCATTTAAATAATTACACACATTAATCCCAAAGTTCGGTGGTGAACTATAATGCTAAAACCATAGCTGTCGCCGAACACGAACTGGAACGTTTTCTAATGGGTCAAGCAAAGTATTGCAAAGAAACATATGATACAGAGGCGCATTCAACTTGTCTGCCAATAGGTAAGGACCAAAAAGAACTCTTTCTCGATCCCAGCCCACAGGCTTATGCCAAGCGTGCCTGAATGTCAAAATGTCAACTTCATGGGTGATATATCGGTGATGTTTCGACCAACAATGGCTGTTCGGGGTGGGGGGGGGGGGGCTGTTGAAAATACTATCACGAGTAAGGTAGATTCATCAGCCTGTATCACATTATCTTCGACTTGGTGCAAAAGCCATTAACAAAACTGTACTCGTCGACTTCGGTCTTCTGGCCACTGGTGCTGAGTGTACATGGAATGATGTGAATGCAGTTCTTCATCGTGTAAAGAATTCAATAAGCAGTTTTTGAGATATCTGAGACTGCCTTGCAATATCAGGTGTACTTCACCAAGGTGAAAAGTTTCAAGGAATGTGTCCTCTGTTAGTAGAGTATGTCTTAGTCCTCGTGTAGCACGGCTGGGGGACAGCTGGCCGGGAACCCTTAAACTGTTCTGGCTTTGACCATGCGCCCTGTCTACCCCACGTACCTGGTACTCCCGTGCAGTCGTATTATTTCTGCTCCACACTGCTGCTGGCTTGCTTGAAATTATGTATGTAAATATGCATGCGTGTTTAGGGGAGCCACTAAATACTAAATACAAGCCGGCCGTTGTGGCGGAGCGGTTCTAGGCGCTTCAGTCTGGAACCACGCGACCGCTACGATCGCAGGTTCGAATCCTGACTCGGGCATGGATGTGTGTGATGTCCTTAGGTAAGTTAGGTTTAAGTAGTTCTAAGTTCTAGGCGACTGATGGCCTCCAGTGTTAAGTCCCATAGTGGTTAGTGCCATTTGAACTAAACACAACACTGTCCTACGTCTGGTATGAAGAGTTATATTCTGAGACGATAAGAAAATTGCAGGTTTCACTGTTTACACACTAAGTCGTAAGTGTTGATGCCAATTAATATGCTTGCTAATTTGATGAGGAGTTATAATTATCATTCCCTTATTATTGTATAGTATTCTTGACAACGTTAATGTCTGTCACTGTTATACTTCACGCCGTCACACGTATTTCACAGTCTTACTCTGGCCGAACGAACGGTGATAGATAAACAGGCAATGACGATGATTACCTGTCCACAATTAGCACTTGGACGAACGTAAGCGTAACTGTCGCGATATGGTTGATTATTGATAATGGGGAAACGTGATGACCGAACACTTGTTCTCACGCTCGCTTCAAGACACTGGAACTTGATTGCTCTCCTTTGTGGTAAACTATTTTACTTATTTGCACTCGTTTCATTCTGGGACGCCGAACACGACGCGGATGAGTGGTGTACGGTACGACACGCAAACGGGCAGATACTCAAATACGTTATCGGCGGCACTGCTCATACTTAATTACTTGTTTACACACTTTTCAAAAAATGGTTCAAATGGCTCTAAGCACTATGGGACTTAACATCTCAGGTCACCAGTCCCCTAGACTTAGAATTACTAACTAACCTAAGGACATCACACATATCCGTGCCCGAGGCAGGATTCAAACCTGAGACCGTAGCAGCAGCGCGGTTCCGGACTGAAGCGCATAGAACCGCTTGTCCACAGCGGCCGGCTTACGCACTTTTCACTGAATCCACTTCCGTATCTAATTACTTCACAATGCTAGTACTTGCAGCCACACTTGAACTTCCATAATAATGCCTTTCCCATGCAGAGCTACCAACAACACAACATAGCAGCTGCCCCGTGCTCGACACGGCAACGCAGCCGCTCGCAAAGATACCACGCAACAAAGCCAGCGATGTAACAATACGCTTACACTTGGACGACCTCTGTCTGTTACTTGTGGCCGAAGATGACTGGTTTGCCAAGGCGATGAAAAACATTCTTATTGGGATGGTGGCTTTGAGGGTATCGTGATGCATACATACGAGCAGGAGCTTGACTATCAGATGCACCCTGCACCAAAAGCATATCGATATATTCATCGTTTGTGTACTGCACTGGGAAGCCACCCTACATGAACTTGAGAGAGCCAATTATGGTTGCGCACTATGCAGTTATTAGACACACACATCCAGTTTAATGTATCCCACTCTCGTGTGATAGGCTGTTGTCATGTGACAAAGTATGTCCTGCTTATAAACGACGAGAAACGGGGAAAGGACATCTAAAAAATAAAAAAGGAATCTGAACAGTATTTTTTCTTTTTTTTGTAGGAACCATATCTCCATAATTGATATGGGTTTGATGCCCTATCAGTCCACACAGTGAGCTACAACAGCCGGTATGGTAGTGCAGATTGATACACGTTCCTCTGTGCATTGCGATGCGCTGCACGATGTGACACTGCAGTTATTAATTACATTTACCTCATCATCATCATCATCATCGTCATCGTATTCTTCTTCTTCTTCTTCTTCTTCTTCCTCTTCTTTGCCTATCTTATAGTAAGTTTCTAGTGGAGGCTCTCCATCGTGTCCTCTTCTAGCATCTTCCACCTTCGTCTGTTTACGTGCTCGTCGTCTAATAGTATCCATTGTTTTCCTACCGGTTCCTCTCATTCCTTATACGTTTCCCTGTGTAATTATTTCTTACCGTCGGTTTCATATATACGTTTTCAAAATTCACCCGCTCTGATTTTGCTAGACAAACTTGCCTGGAATCTGTATGAGTAATCGCATGGCGACCTCCCAGTGCAGCATTTTTTCGTCACGTAGTACACTGCGAGGTGCGACAGTGTCCCAGTAACAACGAGTAGAGAAGACATAACGAGATTTGGTAGCTCAAGTTTCCAAGTTTGCGGAATGCTGTGAGCTTAATTAGAAGGACGCCTGCGGATGACGGATGTAAAAAGTGAGATTTAGAGATCGTCGTTCAATGAGGCATAAAAACACAACAGGTACGCGGCACTTGACTGCACATTATGCTATGCACAATACTTCCATTCCATACGTTTGACGACCAGGCTTACCTTCCCAGAGGTGGAACGTACAGTTACGAGCAACGTTAACTTTGGAGAAGATGTTCAAGAAGACCGACCACCTTGCATTTGCAATAAAAATGGGGAGCAGAATTTCTGATAGATGGTTGCGGGATGTAATTCATCTATTAGTATGATTTAAGCCATTTCTAACTTCCTTTTAGACAGTTTCTAAGACAGGCTTTCATATAAATCTGCAGAAGAAAATCAGGTCAGATGTTTTACTGTTTTAGTAAGACTTGGTAAGACTTGCGCAATCATAGTGGAGACTGTGGTGGATGTTGTGGAAGCAAAAGCACAAAAGCAATGGTTGGTTAGCCTACTACTACATTAAGAGGTTGTAGACATTTAAAAAAGACATAAAAATATTAATGTGTAGATGAAGTGACGTTTGTAAAGCTGAGAAAAGTGGGTAGAGGGCGACGAGAGAGTACGGTCGTCGTGCTAATATGTCTGAATCATCCGAGGTAGACTCGTTTATATTATTACGATAAGCTCGGGCACTGAAGGTTGAAGTGCTTTCAACGGCACTCAAGTCTTCATTTAATGAAAGGAACTATCATAGGCTATAGAAAGTTCCAGCTGGGACTATTTGGTAGGGGATTTCCACTTCCATCATTTGCGTTACACCCTCCGTCAGAACAAAGACATGGGAACTATTTCTCACGTCTCAGATAAAAGATATGTAAGCCTACTGAAAAAGAAATGAGAATGATCATTAGGAAGCTAAGGAGAAGAATGTTAAAGATGAAGTGAGCTGACAAAACGATGAAAATAGCTGACGATGGAAGATTATTGGAAGTGATCAGAAACAGGAAAAAATTGTCGCTGGATCGTATACCGCATAGCAATTGTCGGCAAGAAAGAATTATAGAGGGGAAACCAGAAGGAATGATGGAAAGGATAAGGAACATAATGGATGACGTGGAGGAAATTAGACCATGAGCATGCAAACCGATGAAGGAAGATGTTTAGAACAGGACACGATTGGGAGCTTCTACTTGAAAACTTTCGTAAGACAGATGATGAAGAACAAGAAGAAGATGGTGATGATGAAGACGTGTGAATGTAGATGTAATCATTTATTAGCTTGCACAACAGAGTCGATGACTTGCTCTATGTGTTCATTGTGCTATTGGTATTTATTGGCTCAGACAACTTGTGAAAAAACAATCGCAGCCTCACCTGCCTCTGCAAACGTGAATACTCTGAAGAGCCAAAAGATTTGTTGTAGTTGTTAATGAAAAAGAAAAAGAATAAAAGAAGAAAATAAAAGAAAAGATAAGGTTGGAAATGGTGGGAAGAAATGGTGAATTAAAGGAGTTTTATAATCGTAAATGACCGTGAAAAAGGGAAAGAATGAAAAGCAAATCGGACTTCGTATTATAGAAAAGCTATCGGACCTCGAGATTCGGAAAAGCTATTGTTGGGGTGCTCCTTGTGGCGTTTTTGAGCAAACGTTAAACCAATTTCCACTACAAAAATTATTGAAGAAGAACAGAGAATAACAAAATGTAACTGACAGGGGGAAATGGCGTAGATAAGAGACCATCCTTTACCACGTTAACATGTCTTCTTTCGTGCGGCGTCCAGGTCTTCAAAATCTCCTTTAATTCTGTGTGAAAAGTCTGCTCTGAAATCTTGCAATAAGTTTCATTGTCCAGGAATTTCTAATGTATATAAAACTGTCTTGATATTAATTGCAATTTATTTTAGTTGCTTCCCGCTACATTGCACACCTGTCTAATATCGTATACGGCCCTCGCGAGCACGCAGAAATGCCGCAGTACGACGTGGCACGGATTCGACTGACGTCTGAAGTGGCAATGGAGGGAACTGACACTATGAACCCTGCAGGGATGTCCATAAATCCGTAACAGTACGAAGGGGTGGAGATCACTTCTGAGCAGCACGTTGCAAGGCATCCCACACATGCTCTATAATGTTCATGTCTGGAGAGTTGGCGGCTAGCGCAAGTGTTTAAACTCAGAAAAGTGTTCCTGGAGACTCTGTAGCAATTATGGACACGTGGGGTGTCATCTAACACTGTCCTGCTGGAATTTCCCAAGTCCGTCGGAATGCACAATGGACGTGATTGGATGCAGGCGATCGGATACGATACTTACGTACGTATCATCTGTCAGAGTCTTATCTAGACGAATCAGGTTTGCCGTATCACTCCAAGCACACGCCTCTCACCATTACAAAGCGTCCCCCAGCTTGAACAGTCCCCTGCTGGTATGCGGCGTTCATGGGTTCATGAGGTTGTGTCCATACCCGTACACGTCCATCCGCTCGATTCAATTAGAAACGAGACTCATCCGACCAGGCAACATGTTTCCAGTCATCAACAGCCCAATGTCGGTGTTGACGGGCCCTGGCGAGGCGTAAAGCTTTGTGTCGTGCAGTCATCAATGGTACACGAATGGGCCTTCGGCACCGAAAGCCCATATCGATGATGTTTAGTTGGATGGTTCACACGCTGACACTTGTTGGCCCAGCATTGAAATCTACGAAAGGGTTGCACCTTCTGTCACGTTGAACGATTCTCTTTTGTCGTCGTTGGTCCCGTTCTTGTAGGATCTTTCTCCGGCCACAGCGATGTGGGAGATTCGATGTTTTACTGGATTCCTGGTATTCACGGTACACTCGTGAAATGGTCTTACGGGAAAATTCCGCTTTATCGCTACGTCGTAGATGTTGTGTCCCATCGCTCGTCCGAAGTCTACAACATCACGTTCAAACTCACTTAAATCTTGATAAACTGCCATTGTAGCAGCAGTAAGCGATGTAACATCAGCGCCAGGCTTTTGATGTCTCATACAGGTGGTGCCGGCCATGACGCCATATTCTGCCTGTTTACATGTCTCTGTACTTGAATACGCATGTCTGTAACAGTTCCATTGGCGATTCAGTATAGCTTGCCTGGTGTCAAATCCATCTTTGATCCAGCAAGAATAATTCTTCGCTGTTTCAGCAGCGTGACGGCTTGTAGTATTTGATTTAATGCATTAAAAATTTTGATCTGCAGAGCACCCTCACAGACATGACAGAAAGAGTAAATTCCTACGAAAAAGTCATTAACAATATTATAGAAAGGACGTAGGTTAAATGAATAATCACTGCAATACTAATTCTAGAACCACCACAGACTTTTAAAAAAATATATACTTTTTATTCATATATCATAAGCAAAACAAAAAACTAACAACTATGTTCATTAACCTTGCTTATTTGAATATCATTCAGTATAATGTACGGATTAGTCTTTCACAAATGAAATCATAAATACGCTAAGTTTCTGGCACAATTAAGATGTTCCACATCAAATTATTCAAACTTTTCATCTGATGGTATGGCTGTGGGAAATGCTTTGATACACTTATTTGCATCCAGCTGTTGGTGTAAATGTAATTATTATTAGTAATTCATTATAAATTATGATGAAACATTTTATTTTTGCAAACAGAATTCACGAATATCATAGGAGACAATCAGCGATTTTCTATATATATCTAACGAGTCTATTTTACAATTACAGGCAAATCATATTCATACTATTCTGTAACAAATGTTTTTCCTTTATATTAACACCTAAACGTTTTCTTTCAATCTCGTTCTTGTCTGAAAACCCTATTTTACATTCATCAGACATACACAAACACAGACAGATGCATTTCATGTTTCAGAACAGTGAGTGCATTTGATACTACTATTCACGTGAAATGTTTCATAGTTCTGAATCTGACAGCGTGTAAGCGGCTGCGTTGGTACTGAGTATTTGGCAGCAATAAAACAATAAGCAATAACTTTGAAGCAGCCATATTGCCTTGAAATCTGTGGAGTGCAAACCATTCGATCGTTAGGTAGAATAGGATACTGTTGACAGTTAATCAAAGGTAAGTATATTAACCATTGGAAAATGTAACGTAACACAAAAGGTAACCAGGTATTGAAGGGAAGCAAAAGATGACACAGTCAAGACAACAGTATGTTGCTGCAGAAAAAAACAGCAAGGCAAATAGAGACACAGATTGGCGAATATTTAATTTATTACGTTTTACTTTTACTATTTACTTATCTTCGATACTACTTCATTACACAGCCATGGTCTGCTTTCAGAATTCGTAAATGTTGAAATGGATCGTCTAAGAGGTTATGAAACTTTTAAAAATATTTCTTTCATTCTCGTTAGTGCAAAGACGTAGGTGACAAACGTAATTGAACAGCGATATACACGTATACAGATTGCGGTAGTATCGCGTACACAAGGTATAAACGGGCAGTGCATTGGAGGAGCTGTCATTTGCACTCAGCCGGCCGCTGTAGCCGAGCGGTTCCAGGCGCTTCAGTCCGGAACCGCATTGCTGCTACGGTCGCAGGTTAGAATCCTGTCTCGGGCATGGATATGTGTGTTTGTCATTCGGGTAGTTAGTTTTAAGTAGTTCCAAATGTAGGGGACTGATGACCTCAGATGTTAAGTCCCATAGTGCTCAGAGCCATTTGAACCATTTGCACTCAGGTGATTCACGTGAAAAGGTTTCCGACGTGCCCATAGCCGCACTGCGGGAATCAACAGGCTTTGAACGCGGAATAGCAACTAGAGCTACACGCGTGAGTCATTCCATTTTGGAAATGTTTAGGGAAAGCAAAATTCCAAGATCACAGTGTCAAGAGTACGACGAGAGTACCAAATTTCGGGCATTATCTCTCGCTATGGACAAAGCTGTGGCTGACGGTCTTCACTTAATGACCGAGATCAGCGGTGTTTACGTTGAGTTGTCTGTGCTAAGACGCAAGCACATCATGACATAATGATATGAACCAATATCGGACATACGACGAACGCATCCGTTCGCACAGTGTGGCAGCATTTGGCGTTAACTGCGTTGGTTGGACCATAGAGGACTGGAAAACAGTGGCCTGGTCAGATGAGTCCCGATTTCAGTTGGTAAGAAGTGGTGGTAGGGGTTGAGAGTGGCGCAGACCCCACGAAGCCATTGACCTATTTCTCAACCAGGTACTGTTCAAGCTGGTGGTGGCTCCACAATGATGTGGGCTGTGTTCACAAGGAATGGACCGGACCCTGATTATCTTCTACTACTTGGAGACAATTTTCAGCTATTCATGAACTTCATATTCCCAAACAATGATGGCATTTTTATGGATGGCAATGCGGCCAGAATTGTTCACCATTGAGTGGAAGACTATTCTGGACAATTAGAGCGAACGATTTGACCACTCAGATGGCTCGACATGAGTTCTATCGAATATTTGTGGGATTTAATCGAGAAATCAGCTCGTGCACAAAATACTGCACCGACAAACCTTTCGCAGTTATGGATTGATACAGAGGCCGCATGGGTCAATATTTTTGCAGGGTACTTCCAATGACATGTTGAGTCCATGCGACGTCGAGCCGCTGTAATACGCCGGGCAAAAGGAGGTCCATCACGATATTAGGAGGTATCTCACGCTTTTTGCCTCATCATTGCATGTCTCAAGCAGTCATCTGAACTTAGTTAATGTAGCTCCTCCCTTTATTATATTACATTTTACTTTTGCTTTGTGTTTTTATTGCTAATGTTCTTTCTTCCCGCCCTCTGCTTTATTTTAGCTCTTTTGCTGTTATTTTTCTTTCATTCTCGCGTCCCACTCGAGTTTAACCTTCAGCTTACATCTTGAACAACTCGCTCTTGTCAGTCACTTGCATTGTCTTTTCATAGATTATGCTAATTAGCTCATTACTTTTCTAGTTCTGATTTTTGGGTTTTAATATTCGTACTGAGCGAGGTGGCGCCGTGTTTCGCACACAGAACTCGGAAGGACGTCGGTTCAAATTCGCACCCGGCCATCCAGATTTAGGTTTCTCGTGATTTCCCTAAATCGCTCCAGGCAAATGTCGGGTTGGTTGTATTAAAAACGGTACAGCTGACTTCCTTCACCTAGCTTTTGTGACCTGAGTTCGTTCTCCAGCTCTGACAACTACGCTGTCGACGGGACATTTAACTCTAATCTTCCTTCCTTCCTTCTGATACCATGACAAAATTTTTATTATTTCCTCTGCAGTACTCCTACATAATATTAGTAACAATAATGGTACCAGTATATTCATTTTCTTCGATTAGGCTAGTGAAAAGTGCTTAGATAAAAACTGATTGATTCATTCAAGTTATTAAAGTGCATATCTGTCTTAGGAGCTTTATTCAAGCTAGATTCGTCTCTTATTCCTCACTTATGAGATAGGATTGGAGATTACTGTCATCGTAAGGGTATGCATAAGCGTTGTTGCAATTTTATGGAAGAGGTGGGCTTTGCAGCCTGATATATTTTTATGTTCCTTAGGTATTTACCAGAATCTCCCAGATGGCTGCTCGGTAAAGGGCGATCAGAGGAAGCTCTCAAGGTCCTGGAGAGTATAGCAGCAACAAATGGAAAGCCCCTGCCTTGTGACACGTGGATGAGGCTCGCTTACCTGTCTGGGCAGAGGACTCCACGCATGGACGTCAGAAGCATCGTAACGAACAGGAACCTCTTTAAAAACACCGTTTTGTTGGTTGTTAGCAGGTATGGGAATGCAAATTGCTTTTCATATACTTTTTGTAGCTCGAACGGAAATGATGATTTATGACGCTACGTAATGAATATATACTTCTAGATCATCAGATCCGCAGTGAACAAAACAGTGGAAATAATAATCTCAGCACACTACAGTCGCCCGCTGATTCAAAAAACTACGAGCATTCTTAGTGCTAACATTTGATATTGGTACATAATTAATTAATTGCGATTGAAGTGCTTTTCTTTTCTATATATGGAAGGCTTTTAAAACTGATCTTAGTTTGCAGGTGAAAATTTGTAGTTTTGCTGCTTATAAACGTCTTATTTACTTATGTAGTTATGTGCAGCGTGTTCTCACTGAATGCAGCACAAAACTGTGAACACGTAATTATCCAGTTATCAGTGTGACACTGTGGGCAATCATCACAAACAGCAGCATAGTGTTCATATCCTTAAACTCTGTTCATCCAGCTACCAGTGCTAGAAATGCATGTTTGCTCTGACTTAGTCCTTTTATTTGTCTGTTTCATCATCGATAAGCACTCTTTTGGAAGAGCTATTTCCAGAAAATGCTACCCAAGAGCGTGTAACAGTTCATAACATGAGCTGAACTAATGGCAACGTCGAATTTTAATGATCACTTTTTCACGTTCAGAGAAAAAGCAAGTAACTTGCCTAGATAAAATCTACGGTACTTGATTATGTTTTGTTATTGTTACATTTTCTTGACAATGGCGTATATAGCTTGCCAGTACAGATTATGTGGTCATTTAGGCACAACATATGATTCAGTATTCTTGATAACTTGATAACAACTTCAAAGTGTAAACATTCTAAACTGAAAGAAAAGTACTAAGGCTGCCTAAAAATATTGTGATTATTAAAACTTACGAAAATAGTACTCAAAGATTAATTATCTATAGTCTTTGACATAAAACCAGATCTGTGACCAGCTTTCAAAGCAATTGTGTAAGATGAATGCCTTGCTCCTGGAATTGTTTTAAGCAAGGGAAGAGTTTCCCCAAGTTTGAAATACAAGTGCTGGGCAACGTTGGAGCCGCCTGTCTGAAAGCTTGACCCATGAGAGGATTTACCAGTTTAGACACCTGCTGTGTGTGCTCTGTAAAATACCAGCAAGGGGAGTTGTGCACGGATGTTATCTCTGGATCACTTATATCTGGGAGCTCAGTCACGCTATAAGGCATAGAAGGCACTTATGTTAATTTTTCTGTGGGTATATGAATGTAAACAGGAATGACTTGGCGCTGTCTCAGGGGTATTGTGTATTATGTACTGAACCGGAGACCTAGAAACGACAGACGCTTCATCCCACTGCAGCCCTCAGTGGTTCACAACCCTAACAGGCCACAACAGTCCACCCACCTCACCGCCGCCCACACCGAACCCAGGGTTATTGTGCGGTTCGGCCTCCAGTGGACCCCCTCTCCCCCTCCCCTCCCCTGGAATGTCTCATACCTGACGAGTGTAGCCCCAAATGTTTTCATGATAGAGTAATTATGATGTACACATACGTGGAGACAATGGTTGCCCAGCAGTCGTCGACATAGTGTAACTGAGGCGGAATAAAGGGAACCAGCCCGCATTCACCGAGGCCAATGGAAAACCGCCTTAAAAACCATCCACAGGCTGACCGGCAGACCACACCTCGACACTAATCCGCTGGGCGGATTCCTGCCGAGGACCAGCTTTCTCTCTCGGGAGACTGCGCGGCTAGCCCGGCGGGAGCTGTCTGAGATGCTAAGCTAAAATGGGGAGTGCTTTAGGGGCAAGCAGTGAAGATATGCTGCCACGACCTTTTATTTCTGCCGATCTCGGCTGCGGATAACGTTTGAAGCGAAATGCATAAGAGGACGTATTGGAGGCTTGTAGAAAAGGCTTAAGATTCCAAATTACCAACAACAAGATCGAAATTCTCCTCAGATGCAGTGAATAACATACGATTTCATTCCACCGTATGCAAATTTGGGAATCTCATTGCCTTTATCCCGCATCCACTGCGTAGAAGTTGTCTATCTATATCCGCATCCTGCTCCAGCTACTCCCGGGTCTGGGTGCTGACGAGTCCTCTCCATTTGGCTCCGTACTCCCACCACTTTTCTTCCTCCACTTGCTGCCAGGTCACACCTCTCCTTTCCACAGATATTCTCACTCCCATTTTCCGCCATGTTCTTGGTTCTTGGGCGCTCTCTAGGTCTTTTTCCATCCATCTTTATTTCTAACATAATTTTGGGGAGTCTCTGCCCATGCATCCTCTTAACATGCCCATACCATCTTAATCTCTTTTTTGCAATTTCTTCTCTCATACTTTCTTGTTTAAGATCCATACTAATCTTTACATTCCTTACTCTGTCCATTCTTGTTTTTCCCTTAACTGCTCTGAGAAATTTCATTTCTCCTGCTTGCAGTCTGCTCGACTCCCTTCCTGTCATTGTCCAACATAGGTGACAATAGGGAAGTAATAATTCTGATACATAAGGAGTTTTGATTTTTCTGAAACTTCCTTATTCCAAATCAGGTGTGTCATTGTTTTGTAGAAATTTCCTCTCTTCTGCAACCTCCTATTAATTTCGTTGGTTATTCTTCCATCCCTAGATATTTCACTCCCCAAATAAGTGGAACTTTCTACCACTTTGAGAGGTTCCCCATTCAAGGTAATATTTCCGTTAATCCCTTTTTCTCTTGGAAATACCATTACTTCACTCTTATCTTTATTTATTTTTAATCAATACCTTTCCATTATTTCCTTCCATGCATCAAGTTGTAACTCTACATCTACCTCTTTATCACCCCATATTACCATATCATCTGCAAAAATCATCTTTTTGTCTTTTTCTTTTACTGTATCTTTAACTGCCCTATTCATTCCCTCCATCACAGCATTAAAGAGTACAGGAGATAGAATACTTCCTTGCTTTAGTCCTTGTCTTGTTTTGAAGTATTCAGTGTTTTCCAACGGTGTTCTAATTCGACAATTGTGCCTTCTGTACATTGTATTTATTAAATTAATGTATCCATCCTCTATATTTATCTTCTTCATTTCTTCCCAGAGTCTTTTCCTATTAACTGAGACATATGCCTTTTCTATTTCTATAATAACCATTATCACCCTTTTGTTATACTCCCAACTTTTTTCCATCAGTTGATGGATAGAAAATATCAGGTCGATCATGCTTCTTCCTTTCCTAAACCAATGCTGTTCGTCACTCACCTCCTTTTCTGTCTTTTCACTTATTCGATTTAGTAGAATCCTTTAAAAATCTAGGCTGTTTGACTCATAAAGGTTATTCCTCTGTAGTTTTTACAAGGTCTTTTATTGCTTTTTTTGAAGATGGGAACAATTTCTCCTCTTCTCCAGTCGTCAGGTATTGTACTATTTCTCCACACACTTGATGGTACTCTATACACGCACTGCATTCTCACTTGACCTGCTGCTCTTATCATGTCCACTGATACTTCATCAGGTCCTGGGGCTTCCCCCCCCCCCCCCCCATTCATCTTCTTCACAGCTAGTTCCATTTCTTCCAGTGTAATTTGTCCTAATTCTGCTTCTCAACTTCTCTCAGTTTCTCCATTAATTGTTGTTTCCTCGTATACCTACTCCTCAGCGTTTAACAGTTTGCGAAAATGTTCTTTCCAGAGATCTTTTATATTCCCTGGGTCTTCAATCACGGTAGTCACCTATTTCCATCTTTACTGGTACTTCAGAAGCCTTCCTTTTATTTCCCATCATTTTATAGAACATTTTCTTATTGCTCTTCACATCTTCTTCCAGTTTTTTTTGCAAACTCTCACCCTGATTTTTTCTTTGCTGTTTCCACCATTTCTTTGCGCTTTTTCTTTTCATCTATATTTATATTTTTAATATTTTTCGTCATTTTTAGTTTTCTACCACTTTCTCCATGCTCTATTTTTTCTTCTAACTGCTGGGATTGTGGTATCATCCCAACAACTGGTCTGTCTTACTTTTTTCTTTCCAGATGTTCTACCACATGCTTTTTGTGCTGCTTCGACTAAAGTCTCTTTGAATAAAGTCCATTCTTTTTCTACATCGCAGAAGACTTCTTTTGGAAATTTTTGTGTGATTAATTCTCCATACTTCTCAGCACTCTCACCCTCCTTCAGTTTCCAGTCCCGTATCCTCATCATTTTTTTCTGTTTTCTATTTTTCACACACTGATTCATTTTCCATTGTCCCACCAGTAATCTATGGTCTCCATCTGCACTCACACTTGGAATTACCTTCACATTTGTTAATTTCTCTCCCCATTCCCTATCTACTAGAATGTAATCAATTATACTCTTCGTTCTTCCATCCCAACTGTATCTGGTGATAACATGGCTTTCTCTCTTCATGAACCAGCTGTTTGCTATTTTCATTCCATTCCTCTGGCACAAATCCAGAAGTCTCTCCCCTTCTTCATTTCTTCCTCCATATCCAAAACATCCCAACACTTGCTCTAATCCCTTTCTGTCTTTGCGTACCTGTGCAGTAAAATCTCCCATCACTATATTAGCACTCCCTATATGGTTTTCTAACTCATTTTCAAAGTTCATCTTTTCTTCTTCGCTACATTCCACTTGAGGTGCATAAATCTGGATTACTTTTAGTGTATCTTTTTGGAATCTCAGGTTTAAGATTATGATCCTGTCTGATATATATCTGACACTTTCAATACAGTTTTGTACATTCATATTCACCATCACTGCCACACCATTTCTTCCAAACCTGTTATTCCCACTCCAGAACAGTTTTCTTCCTCCTCTCAAATTCTTCTCACCATTTCCCTTCCACTTTGTTTCACTTAATCCCAATATATCTAACTTTCTCTCTGTTAGTACATCTGTACTTTCTTCCATTTTTCCATTGAGGGTTAATATATTAACGGTGCCGATATTTAGGTTAGTTTTTAGTCTATTTGGTGCCATCTTCTTGTACTGATGAATATCATCAGGTCTCCGATCATTCGCACCAGTACTTGGAGGAGCAGTGGGGTCAAATCCTGAGTGGTTCGTTCTGAGGTTCATCTGTGTTTTGAAAGCAATTGAAGACTTTGCTACTGGCTTGCTAGGCCTAACGCAAGAAAGGATTTTCTGTTGGGGTTGTCTCCCTTAGCCTTCAGAGTTTCTCCTCCACCACAAGGCAGTGGTTCCCTTCTCATTTAATCCTCAGAAAGTAGGGTTCTCTCATCTGCCAGCTACGCAGTTCCGAAATCTTCCTTCTCCACTGTCACTGCCATTAAGGTCTTCACCCGTAACCCTAGGCATGGGTTCCATGTTATATCACACAGGATTGGGTCCCTGCCTGAACTCAGCCATGCTAGCATGCCGGCCTACTGAAGTGTAGGATGCCCACCCCCGCGACGCGGACGCACCAGACAGGAATTAGCCCATTGGAGGAATAGCGAAGGGGTCCCTACACCCCTGGAGCCGAGTTAATGATTGCGTATGGGGCCACAATCAAAGAAGTAGTCCCTGAGCATAGTTATTGCGGAAATTTGTAGCCTATTAGAGAGCCAGCCGTCTGTACAGGATACCAATTTTATTATGTCTTCAATGAACCAAAAGTAAGTACAGTTACGCCATGCATTGTATTTTAGTAGTAAGATACGTCTATAGTTTTTGTCATTTAATTTACTAGTTGTGAAAAGACTAACTTAGCGATGGTGTACAGTTGTAACATTATATAAGAAGTAACTGAATATTTTTAAGTTGTAAAACATCAAACTATTGTGTGTTAGCATATTTCATAAAAGACTTCATTAATGTAAATCAACGAATAGTCTCGAAAATAGTTTATTATATCGTGTACATGACTGGAAGGGAAGTAATAAAAAGCAGCAGCCAACAACAGGCTCGACAGCTGTTTAGTGGGAGTACATGTTATATGGAAGGGTTAGATGACTGACCGCTATGGTAGCAGATTCGAATCCTGCCTTGGGCATGGATGTGTGTGATGTCCTTAGGTTAGTTAGGTTTAAGTAGTTCTAAGTTCTAAGGGACTGATGACCTCAAATGTTAAGTCCCATAGTACTCAGAACCATTTGAACCATTTGGTTAGATGACTGTCGTTTGAGGATGAGAGAGGACACGCCGTCCAGGGAGTGAATGGAGAGAACAATTCATTTTGGGGGAGGGTTAGCAAAGACTTTTTGAAAGGACATTACAGAATAGTTGTTGTTAATATTTGTTGTTTGTGGACAGTATACAGCCACTTAGTCTAGATAACTTTACAAGAGATGTCAGTGTGGGACATTAACGTTTTTGTTAAGCATTTGGTATTGTGAACTCTTAAGTTTTCGCTACGTATCTGTGCTAAGATAAGTTATAAGTGTAGGCAACGAACTTCTCCGTTATTTAGTGGGATATTACTGAAGCGCTATGTGCACTGCCTGCCAGTTTACAGTGCTGTTATAACAGTTAATAGTCAAATTAAATAATTTCATTCGAAATTTTAAGCTAGACTCAGGTGTGGCCAAGAATTCTGGACGTGGGCGGTGCTTTGACACGTTGGCTTCTCTCTCTCTCTCTCTCTCTCTCTCTCTCTCTCTCTCTCTCTCGTCTGACTAATCGCTACCCACACCATCCTGCTTTGCTGTCCGAGTGGCAACAGTGGCGGAAATGCATACGTGTCGCTTAGAAGGCAGAACAGTTACGACCGGAAAGTGACTGGCTTGCATGCGGCTCGGTTTCATGTTATGCTATTATCATGAATTACGAAAAACGTAAGCTGTCTATCATAAAATGCGGCATTATACTGTTACTGTCTGGTGTTAAAAGATAATACATCAACAAAAATAATAAATTAAAATAAGGCTCGGTTTGTAACGTTATCAGAACTTGTTCCTGCCACAATGTGATTTTGATTTTAAATGCATCAACCTTTCTCGTTTTAAATCAGATATTAATTGCTTCTTACTTTACAACGTTTTACTGAGGTCGTTAAAGCGTGCAGTCAAGTTAACTGAAGATGCGAGGTCTGCAATCCATTCAGAATCTTCTAAAGTTGTTTTCTTCCTTTCTTTTCCCTTCATAATTGGAAAATATCAGGTCCTAACTCGAAAAATCGTTCCAGGCATGCCCCTCGGCTTAATCAACATACTTTATAATAGTAAATAATGTCTCCAGTTTGTTACCACAGTTCCTTCAAAAACCGTTATCACTGCCGATATAAAGACCTATGTGACTAGATAATTTTCTGTTCAGGCCATCAGTTTCATGACGTCCTCCATCCCTGCAAATTTAGTACAAAATGCTTCTTGATGAACGAAACAATGAATTGTGTACGAATCGTTTGTTGGTCCTTATACTGTGTTTTGGAACAATGCTACAAGCCCACTATGTGGCCATCCCATTGCAGGCGCTCCACTGGTGGTAACTGAGACCAATTCAGGCCAACGGGTTCAACTGCCTCTTCAGTCGTTATCAGCTAATCGATACTTCTCCTTGTGTCTTTCATTGGCACCAGAAGTAATAGTTCTTCTGTCACATGTAAACTGTTGTGACTTCACGAACTTGCACTGGTAACCCAAAACATTTTTACTACTGCCCACCGCGAAATTGGATGTCGCCTGGTTGCGTTGTTGGAATGTGACACGCTATGGAAAGTATGTAAGTGGATAAAAGATGGATGGTAAATCATTCTAGCGACGACACGGGCCGCAAATTGGGAAATCTACTGACATACTCGTATTTGATAAAGATGATAATATTATTACTCCGAGTCTGTGAAAGAGTATCTCGAAAACGGCGTAGCTGGTCGAATATTCACGTGCTACTGTAGTGATATGGACGTCCACGACTCTTCCGTGTGATTCGGCGGCTAGTCTGCTCTGTAAAGCAGGGTAGGTGGCAATATTGTGGCATCTGTGCCGAAAGAGCACAATGCTGGTGCACGCATAATGGTTTCAGAGTACACCGTTCGCTGTACATTGTTGAATATGCAGCCCTATTTGTTCACGTGTTGGCTCAACGACATCGTCAATTGCGATTGGAGTGGCCTCGGGAACGACGGGATAGATCCTGGATCAATGGAAAACTGTCACCTCAACGGATGAATCGCATTTTTGACACACCAGGTCGATGGTCGTCTCCACAAACGCCGTCACCCATGGGAACGGCCGTCTGAAAGGTGTACCCCGCCAAGGATGCAGGCTGCTGGGAGCAGTTTTATGCTGCGGGACACATTCCGCTGCGCTCACATGGGACCTATGGTAATAACCGAAGACACGCTGACAGCTGCTGGCCACCTGCGTCACTTCACGCTTAATGTCTTCCCTGACAGTGACATCATCTTTGAGCAAGATAATTGTTCGTGTCTCAAAGCCTGAACACTGCTACTTGCCCACCAAATTCACCTGATGTGAATCCAGTGGAACCCATCTGGGTCGCTGTCAGGCTCCAAAGCCGCGCCCACAAGTCAGCAACCCTTTGTTTACTGAAATTACATGATTTATTCGTAGTAACCTCGTGCCACGTACCTCCACAAAACTACCCACAAACTGACGGATCCGTCATGCATGGAATCGGTGATATACGGAGTTCGAGAGATAGCCCAAAAAGCAGGTGGTCATAATGTTTTGGCTTGTCAGTGTAAATCACAAGTTGATCCGTGTTCGTATTGTCGACCCACTCGTCCAGGGCAATAGACAATGCAATGAACATGCTGACATTTTCAGTTAACAGCCTGTAGACATCTGATGCCACGGCAACTATGTGGCGAGTTATTGTTAATCGGGAAAGGATAATTTCGGAGAACTTCTGTCCTCCAATGGCGTCACGAGTTCTACTGTTTCAGTAGTGCACTCTGTAATGAACTCGTCATGGGTAAAAGGTTTATTAGATCAGACAGTTTTGAGTGCTATCTTATAGCTTGCTTTTAAAGATGGGCCGCTGTAGTTGGTTGCCGGCTGAAAACAAGAAACTTCAGAATGTCTGTAAACACAATGGATTTCTACGAGCAAGTAGGTACAAATACAAGCAGCACAAACAATGATTTTCGTGTGTTACGTTGAGATCGGATTGCTGTGCAGCACTGCACGTTTGAAGGTGCGCCAACCTGTTTCCTGTTTCGTCGCCAACTAAATCTTTAAATCTCGCCCAGCTAGCAGCGCTGTCTAACGCGCTGCTTCCCGAAAGGGAAGGAGTGCCGGTGCCCGGCACGAATCCGCCCGGCGGATTAGTGTCGAGGCCCTGTGTACCGGCCAGCATGTGGATGGTTTTTACGGCGGTTTTCCAGCTACCTCGGCGAATGCAGTCTGGTTCCCCTTATTCTGTCTCAGTTACACTATGTCGGCGATTGCTGGGCAAACACTGTGTCCTCGTACTCGTACATCATAATTACTCTACCACTCAAACATTTGGGGTTACACTCGTCTGGTATGAACGTTCCTGGGGGGGGGGGGGGGGGGGGGGGGGGAGGGGACTGTGGACCGAACAACACAATACCACTGGGTTCGGTGTGGGGCGGCGGTGGGGTGGGTGAACTGCTGTGGCATGTTGTGGGGTTGTGAACCAATGAGGGCTACAGCGGACGAAGCCTCTCCATCGGTTCTAGGTCCCTGATTTTAATACACGATACACAAATGTTTAAATGCCTTTTGCATTATGGTGTACTGCCATTCTCTAGCTTACACTCCTGGAAATGGAAAAAAGAACACATGGACACCAGTGTGTCAGACCCACCATACCTGCTCCGGACACTGCGAGAGGGCTGTACAAGCAATGATCACACGCACGGCACAGCGGACACACCAGGAACCGCGGTGTTGGCCGTCGAATGGCGCTAGCTGCGCAGCATTTGTGCACCGCCGCCGTCAGTGTCAGCCAGTTTGCCGTGGCATACGGAGCTCCATCGCAGTCTTTAACACTGGTAGCATGCCGCGACAGCGTGGACATGAACCGTATATGCAGTTGACGGACTTTGAGCGAGGGCCGGGTGGCCGGGTGGACGTACCGCCGAATTGCTCAACACGTGGGGCGTGAGGTCTCCACAGTACATCGATGTTGTCGCCAGTGGTCGGCGGAAGGTGCACGTGCCCGTCGACCTGGGACCGGACCGCAGCGACGCACGGATGCACACCAAGACCGTAGGATCCTACGCAGTGCCGTAGGGGAACGCACCGCCACTTCCCAGCAGATTAGGGACACTGTTGCTCCTGGGGTATTGGCGAGGACCATTCGCAACCGTCTCCATGAAGCTGCGCTACGGTCCCGCACACCGTTAGGCCGTCTTCCGCTCACGCCCCAACATCGTGCAGCCCGCCTCCAGTGGTGTCGCGACAGGCGTGAATGGAGGGACGAATGGAGACGTGTCGTCTTCAGCGATGAGAGTCGCTTCTGCCTTGGTGCCCATGATGGTCGTATGCGTGTTTGGCGCCGTGCAGGTGATCGCCACAATCAGGACTGCATACGACCGAGGCACACAGGGCCAACACCCGGCATCATGGTGTGAGAGTGATCTCCTACACTGGCCGCACTCCTCTGGTGATCGTCGAGGGGACACTGAATAGTGCACGGTGCATCCAAACCGTCATAGAACCCATCGTTCTACCATTCCTAGACCGGCAAGGGAACTTGCTGTTCCAACAGGACAATGCACGTCCGCATGTATCCCGTGCCACCCAAGTTGCTCTATAAGGTGTAAGTCAACTACCCTGGCCAGCAAGATCTCCGGATCTGTCCCCCATTGAGCATGTTTGGGACTGGATGAAGCGTCGTCTCACGCGGTCAGCACGTCCAGCACGAACGCTGGTCCAACTAAGGCGCCAGGTGGAAATGGCATGGCAAGCCATTCCACAGGACTACATCCAGAATCTCTACGATCGTCTCCATGGAGAATAGCAGCCTGCATTGCTGCGAAAGGTGGATATACACTGTACTAGTGCCGACATTGTGCATGCTCTGTTGCCTGTGTCTATGTGCCTGTCAGTGTGATCATGTGATGTATCTGACCACAGGAATGTGTCAATAAAGTTTCCCTTTCCTGGGACAATGAATTCACGGTGTTCTTATTTAAATTTCCAGGAGTGTATTTGCAGTGCCTGGCGATTATGTGACTGTATAATACAAACTGAGAATTTTCATCCTTCTGTTCGAAAAAGTACTGTAATTCTCAATCATATTTAAATGCCTCTTTTTTTGAGTGTATGTGTCATTGCAGCACCCACTTTTCCTTCATACCTTCATTAAACCACAATCATATAGCGAGGAATACGCAGTCCTGGCATTTCGAAAAATATCGCACCGTGCTCCGAAAGAATGACGCGCTGTACCGAGTACTTCCGAGACTGACCGAGGAAAGTCGAGTAACGGCCCGCAGGCAGCCAGCACATCGCCCGCGCTTGCATGTTGGCAGACGGTGGCCGGCTCTGACCTGCAGTGCCGTCTAGGTAAATCAATTATGTTGACTCTACCTACTTACATTCATATTATGCTGCAGTCCAAAAGCACACCAAATAAACTTTATAAACTTTAATTGAAAGAAGGATCTATTGTTACTAGTTTGTGGTTGGCCCACAAGTAATTATTTTCGAGCCAAAGATTTTGTTTCAAATCCAATCATGAGCCCAAGCTCCGACGTAGGACGTCAAGCCACAAATGATATTTTTGAATCATCAATCTTGTGACTTTTTAGATACGGCCCACCACGAATTCCTCTTCTTCAGTAACCTCTTCATCTGAGAGAAGCATCCTGCGTCCTCAATCACACTGCTTCCTCATTGGTTGTTAGATGTATTACCTTCTCTTACTTCCCCTACAGCTTTTACCCTCTGCAGCTCCCTCTCTGACCGTGGAGGCTATTT
Organism: Schistocerca gregaria; assembly: GCF_023897955.1. NCBI lineage: Eukaryota > Metazoa > Arthropoda > Insecta > Orthoptera > Acrididae > Schistocerca > Schistocerca gregaria. The sequence continues at coordinate 430,912,585 of NC_064922.1, forward strand.
TCTCTGATGCTGTAACACATACCCTATCATCTTATTCCTTCTTCTTCTCGGTGTTTTCCAAAAGACCCTATCATCGCCAATTTTCCATAGAGTTTCCTCATTCCTTACATTATCAGTCCAGCTGATTTTCACCATTCTTCTGTGGTACCACACCTTGAACGCTTCGATACTCTTCTGTTCCAGTTTTACCACAGTTCATGATTCACTACCATACAATACTGTGTTTCGAACATACATTCTCAGAAATTTATTCCTCAAATTAAAGTGAATATTTGATAGCAATAGACTTCTCTTGGCAAGAAACGCCTTCTTCTTCAGTGCTAGATTGCTTTTTATGTCATTCTTGATACGACCATAATATGTACCTTTGCTTTCAAGGAAGCAGAATTCCTAACTTCATCTAATTCGAAATTCCCAATTCTGCAGTTAAGTTTCTCGCTAGCCTCATTTCTGCTACACGTAATTACTTTCATCTTCTACCACTTTATTCCATATTCTGTACTCATCAGACTGTTAATTTCATCCCACAGATCCTGTAATTCTACCTCACACTCACTGACGGTAGCAGTTTCATCACCGGACCCTATCATTGATATACGTTTCACCTTGAATTTTAATTCCACTCATTTCCGTCATTGCTTCTTAAATGTGCAGACTGAAAAATATCAGTGAAAGACCTCAACTCTGTCTCACAGCCTTTTAAACTGGACCACTTCCTTCTTTGTCTTACTGTTTCTTCTTGGTTCTTGCGGATACTGTATATTACCCATCTTTCCCTATGACTTACTCTGTTTTGTACTGCTGAATACTTTTTCTGGGTCGACGAATGCTAAGAGCATGTCTTTATTTTTCTTCAGTATTGCTTCCATTATCACACGCAACGTGAGGACTACCTCTTTCTTAAAGCCAAACCGATCGTCATTTAACTATTCGTAATTTTTTTCCATTATTCTTTATATTATTCTTGTTAGCAGTTGTTATGCCGACTGTGCGATAGTTTTCGCACTTATCCCACCTTTTTGTCTTCGGAATTGTGTGGACGGTATTTTTCCGAAAGTCTGATTGTACATCGCCAGTCTCATAGATTCTACATAACAACTTGAATAGTTGTCTGGTTGCCACTTCCTCTACTGATTTTAGAAAGATGTGTTCAAATGTGTGTGAATTCCCAAGTTACCAAACTGATGAGGTCATCGGTTCCTAAACTTACACACTAATTAAACTAATTTACGCTAAGAACAACACACACACATGCCTGTGGGAGGACCTGAATCTCTGGAGAGAGGTGCCTCGCAATCCGCTCGGCTGATTTTAGATATTCCAGTGGCATGTTACTTATCCCTTCTGCCTAATTTGACCACATATTTTCCAGAGCTCTTTTAAAATATGATACTCGTGCTGGATCTGCTAGTCATCCCTATTGACTACAATTTCTTCCTCAAACACGTCCTCAGACAAGACCACATACTCACTGAGGCTTTCAATGCGCTATTTCCATTGCTCACTCTCGTTAGTTTGTGGAGTTCCCATTCTACTCTTCATGTTGCCACCCTTGCTTTTAATTTCACCGAAGGCTGTTTTGACTTTTCTCTAAATGCTGAATAAGTCCTCCTGATATTCACTTCTTTTTCTGTTTCTACACATCTTTCCTGCAACTATATCCCCTTGGGTAAGAAGCACTTGCTGTTTCCTTCATTCCTAATCCATTCCTATATTCCCAAGTCAATCTTCTATTTTCCATGAACATTTCTGTACTTCTTTCTTTCGTCAGTCAACTGACGTATTTCACCTGTCATCCAAGGTTTCCTCACAGCTACTTTCTTTGTACCTAAGTTCGTCTATCCAACATCTGCAATTGCCCTTTTTAGAGATGACCACTCCTCTTCAAATCAGATGCCTATTCTGTTGCTCCCTATCGCATTATTCACATCATTAGCGAACTTCAGACTATCTGGTCACGCCTCAGTACCTCAATATCCCGCTACCTACCACACTGATTCATTCGGACGATTCTCTTAAACCGCAATTTACTCTTCATCATTATCTGCACCTGAGAATGCTTTCCCAACTAATAATTCATTCAGTAATCTCTGTCTGAGCATGATCTAATCCAACTGGAACGTTCCCATGTGTTTCGTTACTTTCCAAGTATACCACCCCTACTGATCCTTAAACAGAGTATTCTCTATTACCATCTTCAATTTATTGCAGAACTCAATTTGTCTTTGTTGCTTTACGGTTATTGAGGGTATTTTAACACGGCCATTGTAACTACTAGTTTTTGTCAACAAACGCGATTCGTTTTATTTAAACAAATCATCATCCATGGTCTGTAAAGAAAGATATTAACAATAGAGAAATAGTTTGTTACAAAAGATTCCGAGTTTTACTAACGGTATTTCATGGCCCGTTCTTCGCTCACATCACGAAACGCAGTCAGCTTCCACGTTTTTGGGCTATGTATTCGTTTGTCAACGTTGTACCTCGTCTGATCCCACAATGCTTTACATATATATGCAGTCCTGATGCTAAACACAATACTGTAATGCATTACTGATGTTTATTTGCATCCTTGTCGCTAAATATGTATTGTGTGATTTGTGTAGTGTTACCAACTTTACCACTAGTTTCCTTGGGTTCTAAAACCGTTCTTTACTTTCTGCAGAATGTCACTTGCTTTGTATCACATTTATTCATGTTACTAGTTAGTCTCATGTTTGCGTTACTGTGGTGAGAAAATATGCACATTTTAAATTGTGGTCATCTATTTGTTTTTCATTTACTGGCGGGTCAACGTTGTGTTCTATACTTTTTTCTAAGATGAGCTGTTATCTGCTTTTTTGATCTTCACATTTATGTACTTCTTCGTAGATCTTTACTTTTACAATGGTTATTAAATCTGATGGTTTCAACAGTTTTAAACAGATTAAGATGAATCGTCATGGACTGATAGTTTAGGCTGGTTGGGAACGTTTAACAAGGTACCATTAAATTTTTAATTTGCTTGCCCGCATTGTCCGTAGTTGCTTCACAATTATTGTGGGTATTTTATATCAGTCTTTGCTACTTCAAGACGATACTTTTTCAGTTACCACATGTGTTACGTCATACTGAAATATAACATCACCAGGGGCCTGTAACGAGATGCATTTGTAGTTTGAATTGCTTTCTAGATTGAAAAACAGTTGGTTGCAGAAGATGCTGACTTTTACTTATGGCATTTCATGCTTGGTTTTTCGCTCACATCAAGGAACGACTTCTGCTTGTAATATCTTGGGTTATACCTTAGTTTGTCACTGTTGATTCTGTTCAAATCCCATACTGGTTTGGACAACAAACTTCACTTTGTGTGTTAAACAGAACCCAGTGTAGCGCGAAAAATCTTTCTTTGTATCCTTCTGGCCAAATATGTATCGTGTGTTTTGTGCAGGGTCACCACCTTTACTACTAGTTTCTCTGTGCTTTGAAAATATTAATTTCTTGTCACTTATATGTTGACCCATTAAATTGTGTTATTATTTATTTATTTAATGTGTAATTTTAATAAAGTGATGATGGTGCTGAAAATCTAAGTGCTAGCTAGTGTTGTGTTTGGGGGCGGGAGGGTGGGGCGGTTGGACACAGGAGGCAAAGATGAGCGAAGAGAAAGTGCTAACCAAAGGAATACCGGGATGAAGAGGGAGTTGGAGAGAAAGGGTGAGGAGGAAAAAGTGAAATGAAATGAAGAGGGGTGAAGGAGTTTTGGAGAGTGTGACGGATGAGAAAGGGGAAGTATTTTTTATCTATGTCAGTTTCCAGTTAATTTATACAGTGTCTATCTTCCAATATTTATTTGGTCATTGTGTAACTGCTTATTGTGTGTTAGTCCTTCATGCATATGTAAGTTTTCTTTGAGAAGCTGGCTGTCGTTACTGGTATTTGTGATATTTATGTCTTTTTCTATAGCGCTTTGTCTATAGTGTTCCTATTTTAAGAGCCCACAAATATTGAATGATTTGTTCTATATGCACTAATTTGCTCTTCATATCCTGTGTCGAATGACCTACCAGTTATATTGATGCAAATTTTTCCACAGATTCTGCAACTAAGGTGGCATATACCACATACTTAGTATCTGTCGGGTTCTGATTTTAATTTAGAGATGTATTTTTGTACTGAATTAATTGTTCAAGTGGAATTCTTAGGCCCTTGTTTTAATATGCTGTCTATCTTGTGTGTGAATTTGTAGTGGTAGATTACTATATGCAATTTTATTGTGATAGTACTGCTTGTATATGTTGATGCAATGTAGTTTTATTTGAGTCACATTTCTGTCTTTATTATTCTGTTAAGTTTACCTACTAATGTTTCTCTGTATCCATTTTTGGAGGCTGTCTTTTTGATATGTGTAACCCTTCTACATGTACATCACATTTTGCTAATTACAAGTGTTTAGCGGAATCTTATTGGGTTTGTTTGAAGAATCTGATTGCAGCTTGTTTGTGATACTGTGGGTGATTTAAGCCTGCATTTATTATTATGTCTGTTGCAGGTTCTTTATATTTGTTAAAGATTTTGTGTGATTGTATTTTCTTATACTTATGTATTGGAATATTTGTTTGTTTTATAAATCTTCTTCTTTTGTAACCTTTATTTACTTATATATACTATATTCTTATGTAAGTGTTATATTTTGTATTAGGGTTTATCTGGCATGCATATTATAGCATTCATGTACCAGTACCACTACATGATCTACATTTTCTTTATTGTTCCATCTTCAGATATCAGTTTTTCGATATGATTTATGAAGGTCTTGGCTAGTGCTCTTGAAATCGGCGAACCCTTGGGTAAACCTCCATCTTATATTTAGTACTCATGATAAGCTACAACACAATTTATTATTGTTAACTGCAACAATTTTGTTTCATCTTTCTGTTTATTACATAGCTGGTAGTGTGTTTCCTGGGTTTCATCAGTTGGTGTGATAGTTTCATTAATAGTGATGCAACTGTAAATGATTTTTACATAAAAGGACATAATTTTTGCTGTGCATGGGTTTTTATATTTGTTATGTGTTTTATTAGCTAACTGGTACTTCTTATTATCCTACTTTCAAGTTAGTAGTATTGGGTGAGCTGCGATTCCATTCGTTTTGCTATCAGGTATGTGGGACCTGTTCTGAAATTTACTGTTGGGCTGGCATCTCATGTCATGTACCTGGAGATTTTTATATCTGTTTATTGGGTTTGATTTCGATTTTTTAATATTATTTCTGGTGCTTAACTACTCTTTTTTCGATGTATGCGTTTGTTTCCATGAGCGCAACAAGACCATATTTGTTAGAATTTGTTATTATAATGTTTTCTGCTTGCAGGGTTTACTATAGATTTTTGATCCATCTCAATAGTTTCGCAATTATTTGCTGTGTTGCTACGATTTTAATTAATTTTTTTATTAATTCTCTGGTCAGTCGTATATTTGCATTACTGTGGTCATTTTCGTCTACTGTGGTGAGAATATAATCAGATTTTATAATGTGATCTTCTATTTGTTGTTCATTTGTTGGTGGGTCACTGATGTGTTTCAAACCTTTCTCTGTGATCTGCTATTATTTCCTTTCGAAATGTTTTGATCTTTATATTTTTCTACTTTTGGATAAGACTGTTACATTTTCAATGGTTGTAAATCTGATGTTTTACATGATTTTAAATGGATCATCAATTAATAATGTAGGCTGATAGTGAATGCTTGACAAGACAACATTAAATTCTTCATTTGTTTGTGCACATGTCCATAGTTGCTTTACAGTTATTGAAGGTGTTTTAATTCAAATTTTGTATCTACTAGAGGATACATGTTTTTGCCAGCAAACGCATTACATCATATTGAAATAAAACATCATCAGTGGCCTATAATGAAAAAAATATTTACATGTTGATTTTTAGATTGAAAAACAGTTCTTTGCAGAAGATTCTCACTTACGCATGGCATTTCATGCCTGGTTTTTCGTTCACATTAGGAAACCCCAACTGCTTGCAAGTTTTCACGTTATAATTTCGTCTGTCACTGTTGATTCTGGTCTAATCCTACATTGCTTTGCAGAACTACGCGTTTCTGATTGTAAACAGACTACTATGTAGCATTACTACTGTTTATTTGTATCCTTGTATCTAAATAAGTATTATGTGATTTGCGTAGTGTTACTAACTTTATCACCAGTTTCTCTGTGACTTAAAACTGTTCTTTCCTTTCTGAAGAATGTCATTTGCGTTGTTTTTCATTTATTCGATTCCAAGTATTTAGTTAATGTGTAAGACAAATGAAGGAGTAGTGACAGAGGTGAAAATCTTATTTCTGGCAAGGTAAGGGAGATTTGTAGTGGGTGGATGAAGGAGGCAAGAGGAGTGAATAGTGAGAAAGTCCTAAGACAGAAAGTGAGTTGGAGGAAAGTGGAGAATAGCAAGAGGTGAAATGACATAAAGTGGGAGTGGGAGAGAATGAAGAATGTTAAAGGGTATGCATTTTTTCTATGTAATTTTTTCATTTTTTAAATAGTATCCTTGTTTCCAATATTTATTTAGGCATTAAGGTACTAGTAGGTACGTGGAGATGCTCTGAAGTTTACTACTGGGAATATTTGTCTCATGGGTGTCTGCCAGCAAAACAAATGCATTCGCAGCTCACCCCAATACTACAAATCTGAATGTGATAGGACAGTAAGAAATACTATCCAGGTAATAGAAGACATAAGAAATTAAAACCCTGTGCACAAGACTGCAATCCTTTCATCTAGAAAGCATATGGAGTTGGCTCCCTGTTAATGAAACCAGCAAGCTAACTGAAGAAAACCTGAAAACACACAACCAACCACCTCAAACAAATAGAGGAAGCAATAAAGTCGTTATATTTAATGACACAACACTAATATATTGATGTCTGTACAGCAGTGGTTTAATGACGATGGCATCCTTCTGGATGAAATGCTCCGGAGTAAAAGCAGTCCCCTATTAGGATCTTAGGTAGCAGTATTCAGGAGACTGATCCCATCAGAAAAATAGAAATAAATGAAAATAAAAATCTGGCGATCCGCGGTTCGGAGAGTGGACTGGCAAATTTGTCGCTTGGGTAGGCAGGGTAACGAACATGAAAAGAGAAATGGACATGTTGTAATTAAATATAGAAGATATTAGTGTACTGCACTGGCAAGATGAACCGAATTTGTGGTTGGGTAATTACTAGATTCTTCTTTCTTCCTCTTCTTGTTCATCTTCTTCGTGGCCTTACCCCTTGTCTTCACGCATGTTATTTATTGCACTGTGCTGTGATATGTGCTCTCCTTTTTATGGGAGATGGGTCGTCGGCTGGTTTTGTTTCGAATCCAGCGCACAATGCAGTACCGGTTGCTGGTGGTATGGAGTAGTCCAATCACCAGCAGATCGTCGTAGGATATGCTTGGCGGAGGATGTCACATGAACATCAGGTACCCCAATGGCTTGGCGGCATTCTGGGTAAGCTTGGTGAGCGAAGTTTAACTTCTACAGACTATCCCTTCTTCACACTCGTTATCAATGTAGGATGGCGGTACACATGTCAGCCGAGTGGACTGAGAAGGCAGCAGGCCACAGTTCCATATCCTGTTTCTTAGTAGACACGGTACTTGAAAAACGTACATCCGGTCAGTACGACTGGAAGAGTGACTCGTGGAGTGAATTCGGTGGTCGTTAATACGTTTTCAAGTGTTCACCACTTACAAGTCACGGATTAGTGTCTTGCATTCCGGGCACAGACTGTGTCATGGGAGCTAGTTGTTTGATGCCAGGCGGAACTGAAGTCACCTGAGAACATTAAATAGTCATATCAGCCTTGGAAGAGCTACGTGACATCCTCTGCAATAAAACGTGGACGTTCGTGACGTCCGTGCGTGCCAGAAGGTGTGTATATGTTCATGAGCCTTACGCCCAACGCTATGAGCGCTATTTCTTGAGCCCTGGCGAGATCGTGCATGTCGTACACCACTATTCCTTCCCGTAGAAGTATAGTGACATTGTGTTGGCCATCAGCAGCACCAAACGTGGTGTGGACTCCTTGCATCTGGGTGTCCCATCACAGTCTCCAACAGGGGGAAGGGATCAACACTGATGGGGTGAAATCCCTAGAGTGGTGTCCAGCACGACGTGCGATGAGTCTTCTGCACAGTCATCTGCTCGATCGCCATGAGGTACCGCTGACTGTCGATGGGTTATCTCAGCTATGGCATTGGGTACAGACTCCGCCGTCACTACTGGCTGGTAGTCTGTTGCAGGTATCTCCATGAGATTCCACCTTACAGAAGCGTTGGGAGGACTGAAGCTGTCGCCAGTGGGATCTACATTGTGTGGTGCTACTGCGGCCATTGTATCGCCATCACTGCTGTCAGACAGTCCGCAATCCGTTTCAGATGTTTGTAGCAGGCAGTCATCTGACACAGTACGTCGGAATTTCTTGTGTTTTTGAAGGGAATGCTGTTTGTGGTCGTGTGTTTCAGCATCCGAATGGGGGTGGATTTCTTCGACTGGTCTGTTATTGGGAAGAAAGGCTGCGGTCGGCACCACCCATGCGTCAGTGCCCGTCATCTCTTCCATAACCTCCTGCAAGATCGACTGTTAATTATTTTCTGAAAGAGGTGCCGTCATAGTGGATGGATCCAGTACTTCGGACTCCACCATGCCTTCCCTGTCAGGAGCGTCTGCCTGACGAGTATGGCCAACATCAGATCGTAACCTGTGCGTAATTGTAGGGGGAGAATCGTGATCATAGGATGATCACAAACTCATCTATTGGGATCTGAGCAAGTCACCAGTGTAGAAACGCTGAACTGTTGTCTCCTTCTTCGCCACATCCAGAGCAAGCATATGGCTGTCTGTCGTACTTAATAATCGCCCTAGAGCTGCTATTTTCGGAGTAGCCTGACACTTCTTTTGTCAATTCAGCTTTAATCTTTCGTAACGTGTTGAGGAACTGGTGTATTGTGAAAGTGGTCCATTTTTCAGTCAAGTGGCTGACCTCTTTGTTATAAGATTGGGAAGCCACGGTGACATCGTCCAGAGGTATTTTGAATTTGATTTAGATGACTCATATCACACAGAAGCTGAGCGTTTCGTGATCGATAGAGACTGCCCCAGTGTTTGAATTTAAGAGTGTTTGCGTTTGCGTGCACGATTTGTTGCACACCTCATCACTGACGAAGTTGATGTAGACGGAAATGCTCATAATAGAGAGATGGATAGCGAATTTGTCTTGTGGATCACTTTTAACGTCGTCATGTACGAAATATTCAATTTCGGAAGTTCATGGCTGTGCGTGATCGGATTGGAAACTAAGCTTTATAGTGGTTTGTCTGTATAAATGTGCCATGTTATATAAGCTGTGATGGACTCTGAATTAGTGGCGACGAAGTAATAAAATACTACTCGCACATGCGACTCCACAGACAGGACATAACAGAGGACATTCGCTATGCTTTATTGTTGAGTACCGGCTATCTGTTCGTTTGGGTCCTAGTGGTAGCAAGATTAACACAGAATCACAGTAGCAGGTCTAATATAGAATAAAAAAATATGTGAGGGCGAACTACTAGGAACAGTGTAGTGATCATATTAACAAATGTAAAGTAGACATGAAGCCAAGACCAACTGCAGAAGTGTAAGTATGTATTTGTCCTAATTCCACCGCTGATTGAAAGCTCTGCAAAAGATTGAAGAGACTGTAATAATGGGTAATGAGACGATGTAAATTATTTAGTTCATTAACAGAAACGAAAATTTAATTGTGATGAGGAACAGGAGTTCGATAGCAGATAAAGCAGGAAAAGGAAACATTAGGAGAATACAGAATGACGGAAAGGAGTGAAAAGAGGAAAGCTGAAATAACTGGAAGCTGTTGAGATTGAAATGGAGCATTATTAGCGATTGACTAAAATAGAGAAATTAAAAAAGATATTGCAGAAAAGAACAATTATTAAGAACTCTTGCGGCAGTCTGGTAGTAAGGAAAGCCTGTAGACTGAAATGTGGAAAAATATATATATATAGGTAGACTATATAAATGAAAGAAACTTGAAAACTGTATTGCGAAAACAAAATAGAAGTAAATGAAGGGCAATGTAGTCGGATTAATCATTCCATACTCAGGTAGTCAATTCAGGGAACGAGGCACTAAAATTAATATAGTTTAAGTACCTGGGCAGGAAGCTAACAATGGCCAAAGCAGAAAGGATATATGTAAAATACAGATTGGCAAATAATCATGTTAATTTGTCTCAGGTAATTGTGTACTCTAAACTGTGCAGATAAGAAGAGAATAGAAGCTTAGGAAATGTAGTGCCACAGAAAAAAGCTGAAGATTAGATGTGCAGGTCGGGTTGTTGATACTGCTGTGTTCTGTTAAAAGAACGTGGCGATCCTGTTAGTAGAACTGATGAAAAACTGCCCATCCTCTATTCCCAATTAACAGGTACATTTAGCAGCCGTCCATGCTAAATTACTTCTGTCTCGACCGTAGCCAGAATTGGACCCCATCTTGTGTAGCAGGAGTTCCAGAGTGCTAAGTGCAATAGTTCGAGGAGCAACAGAGGAATTCTGTAGATCATGATCCCAACAGATGTGATAAAAACTTGGGTATATTCTTCCAATAAATCACATGTAGGTAGCCCGTTACATCTTTATTTCGACTTGTACACACAGGCTGTTGATCATCCTATCCCGAAGAGTCTTGCTGCAATCAAAAAGAACAAATAATTCTAACATAAACGAGCGTTTTTATACTTCGTTCAGCCCTTGATTAGAGAGAGAATACACTGAGATATTCTTCAAAATGATGAATAGCCACGAGAATTGAGTAGACTGTAGTACAAAGAGGGGCAGTAAAAAGTACTATTATGAGAATGTAGCTAGCCCAGTGTGATGCAAACCATTTCATTTCTACTAATTATGTACCAAAATAATCGAGATTGCATTACAGTGAATGCCAAACAGCACTAAGTTGAGCTGCAATTTCCATAGCTGCTAGTAACAACAATAAGCATCCACGAGGACATATAAATGGCATCGACACTTCCGCTATTGAAGATCACGATACGACTGCAACCAAGAACTGCAAACGGCTGAGAGCGAGAGGGCTTCTCTCGTATGTTTTGCATCTCACTTTGGAATGTTATTCGGTGCGTCCATGACGCACATTGATGGAAAAAAAATTATACCCTCTTTTAGAGCTTTCAAATTCACTCAAGAATTATTGTTGCAACAGTGCATATGGAGAGCATGAAATGATTAAATTTAGAGATTAATAGCACAAGCGGTTCAGAGAGATGTACTAGGTACTGACATGCTGAAACATCCTTCTTAGTATGTGGCGTGGCGTCCATGTCCGACAACGCAGACGCTGACACTTATATCCAGGCGATGGTACAGATGGCTAATACTGTCCGGGGATACGTTATGCCACGCCTACTCGTCCCGTTCACGTAATTATGTAAGAATTGTTGGCTAACGAGCCGTACGAATCACTCCTGGTTCCATCATATCCCATACGTGCTCGACTGGAGACCAGTCCGGAGATAGTTCTGGACGGGGAAGTCTCTGCAGTGTTGCAGAGCACTTCGAGTTTCAAGGGCAGTGTGTAGGTGAGCATTAGCCAGTTGGAACAATACACCACCTTTCTGCTGCAAGAACGGGAAAAGAACGGGTTTAAGAACGTTCTGTACGTATCGAGCGCTCTGGTTTGTACTCCTTAGAAACAAACAAATAGAGCAAGAGTTGTAGCTTTTCGCACGCCGGAGCATAAGGCCTGGGGTGGGGAGAGTGTGTCATGGACGAATGCACCCTACGAGACAGCACTCACCGCATCTACGTCGCACACAATCGAACATCACTTGCATACAGGTAGAATCTGCTTTCAGTGTTGAAGAGCATCATGGGCCAGTCGAGCTGTGCACGTCGATGCCTTGGCGTGAGTGGAAGACGGGATAGAGGTGGGCGTGCTCATAGTTTCACTGCTAATAACCGGTTCGTAACAGTTCGTGTTGACACGTCTGAGCACACAAGCCATCTTATCTGTGCTATGTTGGGCGTACGATATGCCACTGCTATCCTGCAATACGACGCTCCTGGGGGGCGTCGGTGCTGCGGGGATGTCTAGAACCTCGTCGACAGGTGTGAGAATGAGCACGTGACCACTGATACCACAGTCGTTGCACAGCTGACGCAGTACGTACAACTTGCCACTCGCTCATTTGGCTGTAGAACACGATTGCGTCTCCTTGGCACGCTTGCCTGCTTGCTTTACTCGATTGCACCACGTTGACCCTTCTGGTAGTGAGCATTCTCTATTAAAGGGTGGACACAGATGGCACTCTGGTAGCTATGCAACTGTGCAGTCTGTTGGCGCGTTGAAATCATTATCACTACTTCCATTATCCCCCAGGTGGCATATGTCGTCATCGGATCAAAATCGACGCCGCCTTCCAGGTGTACTACACTACTGGCCATTACAATTTGCTACACCAAGAAGAAACGCAGATGATAAACTGGTATTCATTGGACAAATATATTATACTAGAGCTCACATGTGATTACATTTTTACGTAACTTGGATGCATAGATCCTGAAAAATCAGTATCCAGAACAACCACCTCTGGCCGTAACAACGGCCTTGATACGCCTGGCCATTGAGTCAAACAGAGCTTGGATGGCGTGTACAAGAACAGCTGCCCATGCAGCTTCAACACGATACCACGGTTCATCAAGAGTAGTGACTGGTGTTTTGTGACGAGCTAGTTGCTTGGCCACCATCGACCAGATGTTTTCAATTGGTGAGAGATCTGGAGAATGTGCTGGCCAGTTGAACATTTTCTGTATCCAGAAAGGCCCGTACAAGACCTGCAACATGCGGTCGTGCATTATCTTGCTGAGATGTATGGTTTCGCAGCCATCGAATGAAGGATAGAGCCACAGGTCGTAACACATCTGAAATGTAACGTCCACTGTTTACAGTGCCGTCAATGCGAACAAGAGGTGACCGAGACGTGTAACCAATGACACCCCATACCATCACGCCGGGTGATACGCCAGTATGGCGATGACGAATACACGTTTCCAATGTGCGTTCACCGCGACCTCGCCAAACACAGATGCGACCATCATGATGCTGTAAACAGAGCCTGGACTCATCCGAAAAATGACGTTTTGCCATTCGTGCACCCAGGTCCGTCGTTGAGTACACCATCGTAGGCGCTCCTGTCTGTGATGCTGTGTCAAGGGTAACCGCAGCCATGGTCTCCGAGCTGATAGTCTATGCTGCTGCAAACGTCGTCGAACTGTTCGTGCAGATGGTTGTTGTCTTGCAAACGTCCCCATCTGTTGTCTCAGGGATCGAGACGTAGCTGCACCATCCGTTACAGCCTTGTGGATAAGATGGCTGTCATTTCGATTGATAGTGATACGAGGCCGTTGGGATCCAGTACTGCGTTTCGTATTACCCTCCTGAACCCACCAATTCCATATTCTGCTAACAGTCATTGTATCTCGACCAACGCGAGCAGTAATGTGGCGATACGATAAACCGCAATCGCGATAGGCTACAATCCGACCTTTCTCAAAGTCGGATACGTGATGGTATGCATTTCTCCTTAAACGAGGCATCACAACAACGTTTCACCAGGCAAGGCCGGTCAACTGCTGTTTGTGTATGAGAAATCGGTTGGAAACTTTCCTCATGAGAGAACGTTTTAGGTGTCGCCACCGGCGCCAACCTCGTGTGAATGCTCTGAAAAGATAATCATTTGCATATCACAGCATCTTCTTCCTGACGGTTAAATTTCGCGTCTGTAGCACGTCATCTTCGTGGTGTAGCAATTTTAATGGCCAGTAGTGTAATTTCTTCTACGGTAGTGTGTATCAACTGATTCGTAAGCTTACGTACAGTCTGTGTCTATCATCGGAAATGCAAATTATATTTTGTTAGAACACTCTCTTTGTCAGCGACACAGGACATGGACGCAGTTGCTCCTATCACACCTTGTGGTAGGCTAGAGAGTCTCTGGTCTGCAGGATTCCTCATGAGGAAGTAGTCAACAGAATCGTTTTGAAAGGGAATTTATGGAACAAGCTTGGTTAAGGATGGGATCGGTGGATCAGTTGCTAGGACAAATCTTGGTGCTCCAGGAAATACTCGACTTCGTTATGGAGACAGGAGTGGAGCCTAAAAGTTGTAAAAAAAACCTTCTCGAGCATTGACTGCAGAAAGCAACTACTTATAGGTGAAGGTTGCTACATTTATGCACAGATAAAGAAAATTCCATAGTATACACTTGCGTGAAGAGCTGCACAAACTGAAAACTTGACTGACAACTATTACAAAAGAAAGAGAAAAAACTGGTAGTTTTTCTGAATTACAAAGTTGGATACAAGTCAACATATTTCCTAACTAGTGGATAATCTATTTCGCCCTCTTATAGCATAACGCTGTCTTAGTACGAATATTTCGTGACGTACCAGCAATGCATCCATCAGTTTTCAACAGGGAACGAACAAAAGAACAGCAACATATCCGACAATTGAAGACTTTTGTGGTGAGACACAGGTCTCAGTAAATTAGTCTATCACATTAGGACGTACTGTATAATCGAAATAATTGTTTGAAAACTAATCAAGTACAAATTCGTCACTTTAATAAAGAGAGTTAAAATATAACTACCTTACTTTCTTATGATATCACATGAATATTATTTTTCCACACAGGTCAGCGGGGTCTCTTGTCCTTTTCACTCTACTTTTCCACAATAAAAGTTTTGGAGAGAATCCTTTCGTTGCATACGTTGGCCAGGGCGTCTTGATGATGGTTTCTTGCATGCTGGCACACTTCGTTGGAAACCATCTCGGCAGGCGATTCACGCACTGCCTGGTATTACTGGTTGGCGCCCTTATTTCTTTCATACTCGTGGCGCTGACAACAGGTACTGAACTGCTGTGACTCTTCCTACTGCATGAAACGAGTATTTATCTATTTACCAAATTTTTATATGTATGACATTGTTGTACTTATAATAAGTAAGAAATAATTTCACTTTTGACAAAAATATGACCAACAAACTATTAACATTTTCTGCTATATTTGGTGTTAATTTAGCTTAACTAAAAAATAAAAAAAACCGAACGCCGGTTCAAAAGGCAACAACTTCATCTACGTATAGAATACCAACTACTTGCACTGGACTTGAGGTCAAACTTATAATCTGCTGTGCGCAAAATATAGTAACTTCTCGCCTATCTTCTATTACGAAAAGGTAACCCACAAAAAACTGAAATGTACTATCAATTTGGGAGACTATATTACTGTTACTGAATAGAGATGAAGTTAAGCCTCAGAATCTTTGCACCGATACGTTTCTTACGTTTCTGGCTATAAATGAAATATGTACCCGTCTACAGTTAACCCATTCGTCACACGCCAAAAAATGGTAGTATATTACGTGATGATGATGATGATGTTTTATGGGGCGCTTAACATCGTGGTCATCAGTACAAGTTACAAATCTTTCCATTCCCAGTGTCGGCACTGCCCGAATGATAATGAGGTGATGAGGACAACACAAACACCCAGCTCCCGGACTGAGAAAATCCCTGTCCCGGCCGGGAATCGAACCCGTGGCCCCTGATCCACAGGCAGCGATGCTAGCCACTAGACCACGAGTTGCGGACGGTATACTACATGTTCTCATCACTTACAAAAGAAACAATTCTTTACAAACTAGACAACTTATACAACAGCGCTACAAAGAGTGAAAACATAATTATTTCTCCAAGTTTTTAGTGACCATACAGAAAATCTCCATATTAAGAAAAAGTTCATACATCTCATGTGCATGTACTCATAATATCGTATTGTTGTGTCACACCCTGAGGAGAGAAAGAGACACAGGATGAAACAGATCCGATGAAAAAGCCTGAGTAATCTGAATAGTAAAAAAATGCTGTTATCGACCAGAGTTTCTTCAGGACACTGTAGTGTTTTACTAGGTGCGATACTATGCTCGAGCTTTTCTTTTGTCTGAGAACCGCCTCACACAGCCATTTATAGTGATCAGTACAGCTTCAAGTGCAAATCAATAGCAGTGCAAGTTATTTCTATCACACGCAGAATCTTTCTATGCCGTCAATGTCGGATCTCCATTGAAAGTTCCTTGATGTTTTATGGAGGTTAAACATTATGCCTATTCTTCCGATTGTTGTTGCCCTTCTCTCCTGTTTTGCTTCTCTTTCCTGTTTCCCTCGAGCCTTCTGCTGCTAATCGGAGTTGCTAAAAAGCAGGAGCCGCCATTTCGTAGACGTTCGAAGTGTATATTTTGCCCGAGCGCCTGGATCTTCGAGATTTGCGAGAACTGCGCTTTTCTGTACAAAGATGCAGCAGTTTCGCCGATGCGTTCATGAAGATGTTGAACGTCCTCAGTTTTGTGCCCGGTCTCAGAAGTTAGACCGCGATACAGAAGTAGCGCTATCATTATCGAAAAAAAAGATTCAAATGGCTCTGAGCACTATGGGACTTAACATCTGAGGTCATCAGTCCCCTAGAACTTAGAACTACTTAAACCTAACTTACCCAAGGACATCACACACATCCGTGCCCGAGGCAGGATTCGAAACTGCGACAGTAGCGGTCGCGCGGTTCCAGACTGAAGCGCCTAGAACCGCTCGGCCAACGGCGCTATCATTATAAGGTTCGAAGTCTCATGACACACTTTTCAGCTGTGCTGCCCAAAACCATCGCAGCATACTCAAGTACCGGAGGGAACAGTGCATTGTACAGTATTACGGCGAGGTGGGGACGCAATGTCGAGCTAGGATTCACACCAGTTACAAGGTGGTGGTTCTTCTATGAGCCTATTTCCTGATGTAAGGGATGTGTTGTCACTACGTTAGACGCTTGTACTGCTTCGCGACAAGGCAGCTTGCTGTACCTTCCCAGCGCATTACGCTGCCGAGAACTCTAATTTGCTGAAGCGCCGCTGGAATTCGTTGGAAGCTGATGATGCCGGACTAGGTTTTGGCCGTGTTGATACTGAGCAGCCACTGGACGCCCCAGGCAACGAGGTCTTTACAGGACCCCTGTAGATGGCTCTAGAAAGTGAGAGGGCCCATTTTCGCTGCTCACATCGTGGTGCCGCCTCCATACAGCCCAATATCTACCTGATCAGTTCTTGGTGATTCGGCAGCGTACAGAATGTACAGGATCACCTCGCACTCGATCCCTGTGGTAACCCTCCACGGTACTGGGGCGACAAGCTAGTATAGGAGTCCGTCACGCTACATGCTGTGGAGACATTTCAGAAACACGGCTCCAAAGTATTCGTGGCGACCCATGGCGTCGAAAACCGCCTACACCAAGGGCACAATCTGCTTTTCCTTCTAGTGACAGCGTTGAAATCAGAGCTGCTGTCTGGGTTTTACTCCTCTGCTTCGATGTGGCGTATAATATGACAGAGATAGATTCTTTCAACGGTCGTCGAGAGTGCTGGTAATGGACTAACAGGTCTGCAGCTATTCGCCAGTTGAAGGTCATTTCCAGTCTCGGATATGGCTGCCATCTCGGCATTTGCGCGTTTCAGGATAATAACCAGACCAGAGGATTTCAAAGAAGACATCTGCAGGCTGTGAGACAGTGATAGGTGTTATCTGCTTTTGGACAATGTTGGCAACGCCGTCCGATCCTGCCTCTTTCTTGGTTTTGCGCTGAGGGGGTGAAGCTGGTAGCTCTTCAGGTGACACGGGCTGAATCTTGTCACCCTTGTAACGGACTGTAAGATATAGTCACAGCCATTAAGCTATCGTGGCGATTTTATTGTCATTCACAGAAACTCCTACGTGTCGTAATTTGGCACCAAGTGTGTCTTTAAGGATGTTAAGTTTTTCTCTAGGCTCGCCGACGACACTTTGGTCAGCATAAAGTGGTGGAATTCTCCGATTTCGTCTCGGGAAACCCTCTGTTGTGCTCTATGTTGACTGATCTTCAAGTTGTAGACATGCGGTTACGTTGAATCAGTCTCTGTTGCTACTTACCTCCACCACACCCTTTATTTCACGGCGGAGGCGTTTTAGCAGTCTCTTTTTGTCACAGGTTCCCTCGTGAACTGCCACAGCTTACAGGATATCAGGCAGCAGCTGTAGCGTGTTTTGTCCTGCCCTGCTCAGCAGCCATGACGTGATAAGTCTACAGTCCACCGAGGCGCATTTCGTGCATGGGCGAGGGCGGGGTTGGGAACACCCTCCTCTGAAAGGCTCGTGCCCGCATCTACATCTATAAGGGACAGTCAAATGAATACGAGAATGTTGAAAAAAAAACTAAACTGTTTATTACTTCAAATGTAATCACCATACATGTTAATTCATTTATCCCACTGTGAGGCAAGGCGGTCAATGATACCGCGCGGGATAACCGAACGGTCAGAGACGCCTTGCCACGGTCCGCGTGTTTACTCCCGTCGGAGGTTCGAGTCCTCCTTAGGGGCATGGCTGTGTGTATGTGCGTGTGTGTTGTCCTTAGCGTAAGTTAGTTTAAGTTAGATTAAGTGGTGCGTAAATCTAGGGGCCGATGACCTAAGCAGTTTGGTCCCATAGGAACTTACCACCTACGTACCAACATCCATACTCCGGAAGCCACCTGACGGTGTGTGGCGGAGGGTACTTTGAATACCTATATCGGTTCTTCCTTCTATTTCAGTCTCGTATTGTTCGTGGAAAGAAAGATTGTCGGTATGCCTCTGTGTGGGCTCTTATGTCTCTCATTTCATCCTCATGGTCTATTCGCGAATTATACGTAGGAGGGAGCAATATACTGCTTGACTCCTCGGTGAAGGTATCTTCTCGAAACTTTAACAATAGCCCGTACCGGGCTACTGAGCGTCTCTCCTGCAGAGTCTTCCACTGGATTTTATGTATTATCTCCGTAACGCTTTCGCGATTACAAAATGATCTTGTAACGAAGGGCGCTGCTCTCCTTTGGATCTTCTCTGTCTCTTCTATGAACCCTATCTGCTACGGATCCCACACTGGTGAGCAATATTCAAGCAGTGGGCGAACACGTGTAGTGAAACATACTTCCTTTGTTTTTGGATTGCATTTCCTTAGGGTTCTTCCAATGAATCTCAGTCTGGTAGCTGCTTTACCGACGATCAACTTTATATAATCATTCCATTTTAAATCACTCCTAAAGCCTACTCCCAGATAATTTATGGAATTAAGTGCTTCCAGTAGCTGACCTGCTATATTGTAGCTAAATGATAAAGGATCCTTCTTTCTTTGTATTCGCAGCACATTACACTTGTCTACACTGAGATTCAATTGCCATTCCCCGCACCATGCGTCAATTCGTTGCAGATCCTCCTGCATTTCAGTATTATTTTCCATTGTTACAACCCCTCGATATACTACAGAATCAACCGCAAGAAGCCTCAGTGAAGTTCCGATGTTTTCCACAAGGCCATTTATTTATATTGTTAATAGCAACGGTCCTACGACACTCCCCTGCGGCATACCTGAAATCACTCTTACTTCGGAAGAGTTCTCTCCATTGAGAATGACATGCTGCGTACTGTTACCTAGGAACTCTTCGATCCAATCACACAATTGGTCTGATAGTAGATATTACTTTGTTCATTACACGACTGTGTGAAACTGTATAGAACGCCTTGCGGAAGTCAAGAAACACGACATCTACGTGGGAACCCGTGTCTATGGCCCTCTGAGTCTCGTGGACGAATAGTATGAACTGGGTTTCACACGATCGTCTTTTTTGAAAGCCATACTGATTCCACAGAGTAAATTTCTAGTCTCCACAAAAGTCTTTGTACTCGAACATAATACGTGTTCCAAAATTCTACAACTGATCCACGTTAGAGATATAGGTCTATGGTTCTGCACATCTGTTCGACGTCCCTTCTTGAAAACGGTGATGACCAGTGCCCTTTTCCAATCCGTTGGAACGCTACGCCGTTCTAGAGACCTACGGTACACCGCTGCAAGAAGGGGGGCAAGTTCCTTCGCGTACTCTGTGTAAAATCGAACTGGTACCCCATCAGGTCCAGCTGCCTTTCCTCTTTTGAGTGATTTTTATTGTTTCTCTATCCCTCTGTCTTCTGTTTCGATATCTCCCATTTTGTCATCTGTGCGACAATCTAGAGTGGGAACTACAGTGCAGTTTTCCTCTGTGAAACAGCTTTGGAATAAGACATTTAGTATTTCGGCCTTTAGTCTACCATTTTGGTCACAGAGTGTCTGGACACCGGTCAATGATTTCATGGAAAAATATTTGCAGCTGCATACGGTACCATACTTGTACCAAGGCATGCACCTCTTCGTCAGAAGCAAATCAACATGCCTTTTTTCCATTTTTCAGGCTTCGAAATATGAAACCCACACTGGACGAGATTGGGCCTATATGAAGGACAAGTAAGGGATTTCCAGCGCAACTTCTGCAGCGTTCCGGGAACAGCCTTGGCAACGTGTATTTTGTTCTCATTTGAGTTCCCCTTGTACACTGCCGAATCACATTAATGTGATCGCCGCCTATTTTAGACATCACAGTGCAAAAACCGCTCACAGACGGCGGTGCCAGCACTAGCCGTGGAGGGTGTCCAAATCGTGTCGGGAAGACAGGGACATAAGTGCAGTCATTGTCATAACACGGAAACGGAGCCATTTACTTAACGTCCAAAAGGGAATGATCGTTGGCTTTCGGGTCAGAGGTGGAAACATTTCCAAAAAGACTCAGATTGTAAACAGTCTGCTTGCTGCTCTGGTTAAAGTATACCGTACACAACAAACCGACGCTATGAAAAACCAGCGTCAAGGTGTACCATAGGTCATACATGACAGGGCTGAATGACGCCTGCAGAAACGTGTACGGGCGAACTGATGTGCAACTGTTGGTCACCTGACTGGCAAGATGAACCAAGGGGTTGCCAACAGAGTCTCCTCAAAGACCGTTCAGCGAATGTTGCTGCGTATGTGCCTCTGCAGGGGGTGCCTGTTTCAGTCACCCATTCTGACTGCTCTTCATTGGCGACGAACGCTGGAATTTTCACGCCAGCATCGCAACTATACATCCAGTGAGTGGCGAGTGGCGACAGGTGGCCTTTGCAGATGAATCACGCTTTATACACTATCGGCGGTTTACAGAGCTCGTTTAGGCAGATGCTGGTCTGGTCCTCACACTCTGTCTCAGACGAATTAATCCACGAATACGCTAACACACGAATCACTGACAGAAGGCGCACACGAGTTCCCTCCCCTACCTTACCTTGGCTATTATGGTGTCAGAACAGTCACCCTGCCGTATAGTTAAATAATAAAGTTTTTTTAAAAAGTACGAAATTATCAACTCCTTACAAGACGGCATAAATGCTAGAGAACTGAAAGAAGATGAGCCTGCTGAAAGTGCTTTGTACACTGAGATGGCAAAAAAGCATGGGATACTTTCTAATATCACGTCGGACCTCCTTTTTCCCGACGTAGCGCATAAACACGACTTGGCATGGACATAACAAACCGTTGGGATTCACCTGCCTCTATAGCTGTCCATAATTTTTTAAGTGTTGTTGGTGCAGCATTTTGTGCACGAATCCACCTTTAGATTGTCTCCCACAAACGGTCGATGGGATTCATGCCACCAAATCAATCGCTCGAGTTGTTCAGAATGATCTTCGAACCATTTACAAAAAGTGTGGACTCGTGACATGGCACGTTGTCATGCACAGAAATTCCATCGTTGAAGTCGATGAATGGTTGCGGATGGTCTCCAAGCGGCCGAAAATAACCATTTACAGTCAGTAATCGGTTCAGCTGGACGAGAGGACCCAGCTATTTCCATACGAACACAGACCACATCATTATGAGGCACTACCAACTTGCACAGTGTCTTGTCGACAACTTGGGTCTGAGGCACACCTGACCCCTACCGTCACCTCTTGCCAACTCAAATCGGGACGCATTTGCCCTGGGCACGGGTTTCCAATCGTCTAGAATCCAACCGAAACGGTCACGAACCCAGTTGAGGTACTGCAGACGACGTCGTGCTGTTAGCAAAGGCATTCGCTTCGATTGTCTGGTGCCACAGCCCATTAACGCCAAATTTCACAGCACTGTCCTAACGAGCACTTTCGTCGTACGTCCCACATTGATTTCTGCGGTAATTGCACGTACTGCTGCTTGTCTGTTAGCACTGACAACCCTATGCAGACGCCGCTATTCTCGGTCTTTGAGTGAAGCCGTCGGCCACTGCGTTGTCTGTGACGAGTAGTAATGTTTCAAGTTTCATGTTCTCGGCACGCTCGACACCGTGGATCTCGGAATATCGAATCCCCTTATAATTTCCGAAACGGAATGTCTCATACTTGTAGCTCCAACTATCATCACTCGTCCAAAGTCTGTTAATTCTCGTCGTGCGCCCATGATCATGTCGGATACCTTTTAACACGAATCATCTGAGTACGAAAGAAAGCTCTGCTCTTTTAGACCTTGTGCACATACTATTGTTTACATCTGTGTATGGAGAAACCGCTATTCCACGACTTGTATCACGTTAGCGTATATCAGATTACACGTTTTCTTCCAAATCTGAATCTTCTGCTTACTTTCTTGCCAACCATAATAAACTTCTAAGAACCAGTAACAACTTCAAAATTCTGTTAACCGTCTTGAAATTTGCCAGCTTTTTTTTCTCATTCACCATAACGTAACGGTAGAAAAGTTACTCTTAAACAGTTATGTGGCTAGGCTAAGAGCGGGCGTCATGAGGCGGCGGCTTTGGCCAAATTCAGAACGCCTTATAACTACCAGCGAGGAAAGTAGCGCCATAGTTGATATACTGCGGCCTCCCTACCCTACTCTCTGTTATTTGTAACATGACTTGTATTTGGTTCTCGCCGCCGCTTGGTTTTGAAGGAAAGGCCGTCCTTGCTTCTCTACGGGTTATTCAATTTCTCTTGTGGACAGCCAGCACCCTCATTACGGAATTGGTCTGTGGGTGAGATAACTCTACTCTGAATACTAAGGCATGCTACATTAACGAACGTGGTGGCTTGTTTTTTCATGAAAACGTATCGTGGGTTTAGAGCATAAACTCGACAAGTTCAGCTAACGAACTTTCCTTAGGTGTTGAAAGATCACTGTATAGTCTGCTGGTCTATATCAATTCACAACGCGACAAGAATAGTGACACAACTCAAAAATTCAATCCTTGGGATACATCCACTCAAAGGTCGCTATAACACTTGCACTAAAGTAGTATAAGCATCCTTCAAATTTTAAGTACAAATTTTAGATAGTGAATTCCATATTTTTTTACAACAGTAGTATGGCCATGTAATTGTGTCGTCGTCGACTGTGAGGTGTTATCAGGTAATTATTAATTAGTTCTTTGATTTGTGTCACTTTGCTACCTTTTATAAAAACTATTTTTTGTTACAAGCTCTCGTGTAATATTTTTACCACTTTTCCACACCCCAACATTTTTTTTTTTTTACTTACTGTGGTATGACATTAGATACTTCACCAGGAGAATTAGTATTCAACTTAGAATAAAAAACGGAAAAGTTGAAATGGTTTTACTAGAAACATAAAAATGCAAAATTATTATTTATTCCAATTATTATAATATAATGTGGAACATGAATTAGGTACAATTTAAGGAACGCAATATACTAAAATAAATAATGATAAATCAAAATGGTCCGTATGGCTCTGAGCACTAGTGGACTTAACTTTTGAGGTCATCATTCCCCTAGAACTTGGAACTACTTAAACCTAACGAACCAAAGGACATCACACACCTCGATGTGCGAGGCAGGATTCGAACCTGCGACCGCAGCGGTCGCGCGCGTCCAGACTTTAGGGCCTAGAACCGCTCGACCACCCCGGTCGGCAATGATAAATTAACTTATATACTGTGGGAATACCATTCGCGGAAAAGAGGTATTTAATATGAACTTTCATTCGATCAGAAATTTCAGTAATCTTTTATAAGCTGCAACGCATGAAATTTCGTAATCTTTACAACTGTAATCGTCAAAACAGTGTCTGTCCCTTCAGACATGCATGCATTTATGAAATGTATTGTAATGTAAGATGCAGACGCTGTATAAACACAGACACTGTAATAATCACTGATATTAAAAACTATATTCAACTTACCTTATACAGCGTGGCAAGAGTGCTACCCTTTTTAAATGATCCATACACACCTCCCACTCTTCTTGCCGTGGCGAATCGTGAAGTAGCCTACAACAACAAAAAATGGTTCGAATGGCTCTAAGCACTATGGGACTTAACATCTGAGGTCAAAAGTCCACTATACTTAGAACTACTTAAACCTAACTAACCTAAGGGCATCACAGACATTCATGGCCAACGCAGGATTCGAACCTGCGACCTTAGCATCAGTGCGGTTTCGGACTGAAGCGCCTACAACAACAAAACTGACACAACTGCCGTGAGGTGGACGAAGCGCAAGATGGACACCTTAAGTTTTTCGTGCACTTTGAGGCACTTCACACGTGGTTTTCTTTTTTGTTTTTTTTTTTTTTTTTTTTGGGACAACTAAAATCAGCCGTTTTTTGACTTGTCACTTTTCTTCCCAGGATGCGATATGTGTTTCACAACTAGATAACGACTGCTCATCTCTGACGTTGTAAGATCAGATCGCACACTTTTACTCTTATCTCTCTTCTTACCAAAGTCGTTCAACGGTTAATGTAGTTGGCTCATAGGATCTAGTCTACAAAAAATAGCGCACGACTTGGAGTTGGTAGCACCGCTTAAAACTCCTGATGGAATAATATACACATATAAAAAAGTTCTCCATCACTTCGGTTCAGAGAGTTCCGGAACCTGTTCAGAAAATTGGAATAGAGACCTTCAGAGGTGGTGGTCCAGATTGCTTCGCCCATATGCTGCCGATATGGTTGCACTATCGGTCAAAGGATGGCATTCACGTATCTTACAGCCGTTACGGCGCATTCCATGACCATCATCGGCGTATGTCGTCCCCATATAATGCCACCCCAAAACAGTAGGAAACATCCACCTTGCTGCACTCCCTGTACTGTGTGTCTAAGGAGTTCAGCCTGACTGGGTTGCCTCCAAACACGTCTCCAACGATTGTCTGGTTGAACACACATCCGACACTCATCGGTGAAGAGAATGTAGTGCCAATCCTGAGCGGTCCGTTTGGCATGTTGTTGGGCCTATCTGTACCGCGCTGCATGGTGTCGTGTTAGCAAAGATGGACCTCTCCATGGACGCCGGGAGTGAAGTTGCGAATCATGCAGCCTACTGCGCACAGTTTGAGTAGTAACACTACGTCCTGTGGCTGCACGAGAAGCATTCCTCAACATGGTGGGTGTTGCTGTCACGGTTCCTCCTAGCCATAACCCATAGGTACCAGTCATCCACTGCAGTAGTAGCCCTTGGGCGACCTGAGCGAGACATGTCATCGACAGTTCCTCTCTCTCTCTCTGTATCTCCTCCACGTCCGAACAACATCCGTTTGATTCCGAGACGCCTGGACACTTTCCTTGTTGAGAGCCCTTCCTGGCACAAAGTAACAATGCGGACATGAAGGAACAGCGGTATTGACCGTCTAGGCCGTGTACCTCCTTCCTGGTGAAATAACCGGACCTGATTGGCTGTCGGACCCCCTCCTTCTGGGGTGATGCAAAACGTTTTCTGATGTGTGTATTTGATTGCCAAATAAATGATCTCAGTTACACCTGATTGCAATTTTTCAAGTAGTAGGCAGGTTGAATTACATGAAGTTCTCATTTCTCAAACATGTTTTTAAATAACTACTAAGCATAACTTTCAGGTTGCAGCATAAAGTTCAGGCCACAGTCATGGATCAGAGCTTAACGTATTGTACTGCTGAAGTTCACCAACTACAGTATTCATATAGTGAAGTATCTTAGCATCCAAGCCATGTCAGTATGTAGCACAAAGTCTTCTTCTAAACTAGTTAGGTACTCTAACAAACTAACGTTCAGTTTTTGTGCGGTGGCTGCGAATGTGAGTCAGTCCAAATCAGCCCTTCAGAAAACAAAATACCTTGCAGAGTTAGATTATAGTGTCATCATAAACTTCACCACCTTAAACACTCGCACAACATTTGTAAAATTTTCCTAATTGAGCTTTAGTCCGATCAGTTTCACACCAGAGCTCAAAAACAGAGTTCAACAGACTGTCTCACACTGTGAATTTTAACAATGTCCGAGGCTGAAGAGATCTTTCTGACCATGAATCTGCTCCTCCTAGTGGAAAACAAGATAAGACCTCAAGCAGCCGAATGTGCCTCCTTTAATGTGACTGCTTGCTCCCACTAGAGGCACAACAGATCAGTGTAAATTTTAGGAGAAGATCATTAGTTAAATTTGGAGAAAAACTACACCACGCATACTACCACACATTTTTCATCTTTTCACGTAAGGCATTCTGAGGTCTCACGTCGGCTGTAAATATTTTGGTCCCTCTTAATCACAAACAGACAGGGTGACCCAAAATTCACCTAACATTTGAAAATTCAGTACTTCAAGAAATGATGTAGGCAGAGAGGTAAAAATTGATAGACATGCATAACATGAAATGAGCACAAAATAACCAGCAGGTGGCGCTTCATGTGACACGTAGGCAATAATTAGCATATCAGCTGATTTTTAGCAAGGACGATGTTCTTTACAACAGATGCTCACGATGTTGGCTGTCATTCACCAACAATACATCTAATCGAGGGACAATGTTCTGAACCACACTGTACCACATATCTGTAGGTATGGTGAGAAAATGCCGCCGGATGTTGCCTTTTAACATTCCAAATGAGGTCGGACGATCGCGGTAGACTTGCGACCTGAGGTAACCCCACAAACAATAATGAGACGGATTAAAGTCTGTGGCGTGGGAGGCCAAGCATCACGGAGGTGGCCGCTCAGCACCCGATCCTCACCAAACGATGTGCGCAAGAGATCTTTCACACGTGTAGCAACGTGGGGTGGAGCGTTATCCTGCCTGTAAGTCTTAACTTGCAGCAGGTGTTTATCGCTCGTCACTCTGACAGTTTGAAAAACAGCACTCCGCCTTTCCTCGAAGAAAAAGAACCTTTCATGATTGAGGTGGTAAACCCACACCACTCCGTGACATTTTCGTCATTCAGTGGGGTTTCCACGACAGTTCATGAACTTTCGGTAGCCCAAATTCTGAAATGTGGAGTGGGATTCGTCGGTGCAACGACATCTGTTGGCCGGTTTCTGCAATCGTTTTCAGTTCCAATAAAACCCCATGTCATTCCCCGCATAGGTGTGAGTGTTTATCTCTGTACCTACATTATACGTGAATTAGTGCATTTTCAAATGTTCAGAGACCTTTGGTCTTCCTGTATATCAAACAAAGCTGTGAGGACAGATCGTGAGTCGTGCTTGCCTAATTCTATCGGTAGAGTAATTGCCCCTGAATGGAAAATGTCCCTAATTCGAGTCACAGTCCAGCACACCGTTTTCATCTGCGAGGAAGTTTCAAAGCGAATATATCTAACTTTAATTCTACTGATTCTCATACTATGTCACTGTAAAGTGGCATTCGTGCATTTTTTCAGTAGTTCTATGAAATATTAAAAAAATTAGATCACTTTTTATTAATTAAAACATAACGGAAATTAAGGCTGCTTCAAGTAAGCATTGATTTATATCAATGGGGAAAGTCGAAAATTTGAACCAAACCGGAATTCGAATGGGGTCTCCTGTTTACTTGGAAGATGTGCTGACCACTACGCCATCTGAGCACAGTGGACACCACAACAACATGTATTACTGTATCACACCTTCCGTCAGACCCAAATTCTCAACTTATACCACATACTATTGAAGTAGTGGCCCTGCGCATTAACTTCTTATTAACATATGTTTTGTGTCTGAACCGCCCAGTGACTCGCCGAGATACTTTTGGTTATACACTGAAGCGCGTATTCAAATACAGAAATATGTAAACAGGCAGAATACGGCGCTACGGTCGACAACGCCTATATAAGACAACATGTGTTTGGTGCAGTTGTTAAATCGGTTACTTCTGCTACGGTGACAGGTTATCCAGATTTATTTGAGTTTGAACGTGGTGTTATAGTCGGCGAACAAGCGATGGGACACAACATCTCCGAGGTAGCTATGAAGCGGGGATTTTCCAGTACGACCATTTCACGAGTGTACCGTGAATATAAGGAATTTGGTAAAACAGTAAATCTCTGAAATCGCTGCGCCCGAGAAAAGATGCTGCAAGAACGGGACAAACACGACTGAAGAGAATCATTCAACGTGACAGAAGCGCAGCCTTTCCGCAAATTGCTGCAGGTTTCAAAGGTGGGCCATTAACAAGTGTCAGCGTGCGAACCATTCCACAAAAGATCGATATGGGATTTCGGAGCCGAAGGCCCACTCGTGTACCCCTAATGACAGTGCTACACAAAGCTTTATGCTTCACCTGGACCCGTCAACACCGACACTGGACTTTTGATGAGTAGAAACGTGTTACGTGGTCGGACGAGTCTCGTTTCAAACCGTATCGGTTGGGTGGACATGTACAGGTAGGAAGACAACCTCATGAATCCATGGACACTGCTTGTCAGCAGGGCACTGTTCAAGCTGGTGGAGGCTAATGGTGTGGAGCGTGAACAGTTGGAGTGATATGGGCTCCTTGGTATTTCTAAATACGACTCCAGCAGATGACACATACATAAGCATCTCGTCTGGTCACCTGCTTCATATCCATTGTTGATCCTGACAGACTAGGGCACTTCAAGCAGGACAATATGGACCCCACACGTCCAGAGCTGCTACAGTGTGGCTCCAGGAACACTCTTCTAAGTTTAAATTTAAACACTTCCGCTGTCCACAAAACTCCCCAGACATGAACATTATTGAGCATATCTGGAATGCCTTGCAACATGATGTTTAGAAGAGATCTGTACCCCCTCGTACTCTTAAGGATTTATGGACAACCCTGCAGGATTCGTGGTGTCAATTCCCTCCAGCACTACTTCAGACATTAGTCGAGTCCATGCCACGTCGTGTTGGGGCACTTCTTCGTCCTCGCGGGGATTCTACACGGTATTAGGCGGGTGTATCAGCTTCTTTGGATCTTCAGTGTGTACAGCTGATGATGGTAGCTGCTGTTTGACAGAATATGTGTCAGTAGCTGCTTGGATGTAACTGTAATTTAAGTGTTGCTCATTTGTGTAATTATGTAAGTTCACTGGACAAAACATTTATTACCTCTTGAGAAGAGCACTGTGGTCTGTTTGATGTGCTGTGGATGGTGTGGAGCTGAAACAACGTGGTCATGTGTCCATCAGCCACTGATGTAAGTCATGGCAACCTCGTGATGTGTAGTTGCCACACTTGTATGGAATCAACACAGTAAGGTGGTCAACATGAAAATATCGTGCCTAGATGCTACCGTGATCACACGTTGAATGAAACTGCCCATTTTGTTATTGTATCAACACGGACTGACCAACGTGTCACTCCTTGTCAATGACAGCTGATTTCAACCTGGCAGGAATTACTGCTGTCAGCGAAAGCAGATCCACTTAGATCAGTTAAAGAGTCAATACTGCGAAGGGAACTGCTTGCTGTGTGGTTTCGGATACCTCGAAAAGGCCATTGCTAAAGGCGGCACACAAGGCTGCAGGTATTCAGTGGGCCAAGCTGCCTCTGTCCATGACAGCACAGCACGACTCTCGGGCTCACCTAATAACAGCAGCCATATCACGATACAAGTATTTGTATATTTATCCTGATCCAAAATAACAGACAGCATGTAACTCTTAATGTGACTGTGATAAATAAAAAATAGAACATTATGTGATATTTTAAAAGAAATATATTCAAGTGTCAAAAACTGTTCAGTGACTGAGATGTAATATATTTACGAAATCTTTTGTCTTATTTTCCAGTATCTTCTGAAAAATGGCTCATAACCATTGGGTCTCTGATGATACAGTTCTTCTCCAGTTCGTCGTTATTACTTACGAACTTACAGGGCATGGAAATACATCCTACACGCTTACGCCAAACATGCATCGCCGTCGAATATTTAATTGTCTCTTGCGTCATGTGTGCAAATCCGTACCTTTCATACCTGGTATGTATCTATGTATTTATTTATAGATAACGAGATGAAAAATTGTGATTGTGCAGTCATATTCTACTACACCAAGGCTGCACCGTGCTTGTAAAAAAATTTTTTTTTTGAAACAGCAGCAGTTTAGTACCATTTGATTTGTTATAAGCGTATTAAGCTGTTGAGGGCAAAAACTGTAGAGGAAGACAGAGATTGAGAGATTGGAATACGTCAAGCAAATAATTGAGGACGTAGGTTGAAAGTGCTACTCTGAGATGAAGAGGTTATCACAGGAAAGGAATTCGTGGCGGGCCGCATCAAACCAGTCAGTAGACTGATGAAAAAAAAAAAAAAAAAAAAGGAGAGAGAGAGAGAGAGAGAGAGAGAGAGAGAGAAACATATTAACGTAGAACTATCCAGTATTTTCCGCATACAGACGTGAAACTCAAGGCAAAGAAAATATCAAACTGATTCGTTCCAGCAACGAAACTCAGATGGTATGGGGATCAGGTTCCTTAGCTTTTCACTTCAACAAACCTTTCGCTCGAGACTATACTAATAGTGTGATTTACTTTCCGAATAATCAAGAGTGACTCTTAAAATAATGACCAAGAAATGTTTCATAAATACGATACCAAATTAGTTAATGTCCTTGTTACAAAAGTAAGTTTTCTTATAGATCCACATTGACCAACCAGTGATATCTGTTTGAGGTACAACCGCCTAAGAATTTTCACGAAACTGGATTTTCCGTTCTGAACTTCTCAACGTTCCAAAGTTTATAAAACAGTCAAAGAAAATGTGTAGCACTGAATAGAATATGCTTCTTCACTGTGTTAAAAAAAGTTCATTGTATGTGAAATCTTATGGGACTTAACTGCTAAGGACATCAGTCCCTAACCTTACACACTACTTAACTTAAATTATCCTAAAGACAAACCCACATACCCATACCCGAGGGAGGACTCGGACCTCCGCCGGGACCAGCCGCACAGTCCATGACTGCAGCGCTAGACCGCTCGGCTGACTGAGTTCCGTCCACAGGAATTAGCTACTTACGCAGATCAGGTCATTTGGGAGATATGCCAAAATTTATTTAAGTGTATTATTTGTAAGAAGATCACATACTCAATGACTGTCGATTCAATGATCACTTTAGATCTACAATCATTTTTGTGGTTGAAGAATTGGTTAAATTGGAATTAATGTCACCAAAATAGATCAACAGCAGCAGAACTGAATATGCGATGATTTGATCGTGCCGGCCGCGGTGGTCTCGCGGTTCTAGGCGCGCAGTCCGGAACCGTGCGACTGCTACGGTCGCAGGTTCGAATCCTGCCTCGGGCATGGATGTGTGTGATGTCCTTAGGTTAGTTAGGTTTAAGTAGTTCTAAGTTCTAGGGGACTAATGACCACAGCAGTTGAGTCCCATAGTGCTCAGAGCCATTTGAACCATTTTGATTTGATCGTGGATTCTTTTCGCACCGTCCCGACTTCAATAATAGTGTCGAGGCTTTGCCAAAACAGAATTTTTGCCTTGGAAAAACACATTCGAAATAATTATATTTCCAAAGAAGCAATAGAAGCATTGATTGTTCCAAACGTTGCAATATATTTCTCATGAGATTAACATGTAAACGATTTAAGTACGTTCAGCGAATTTCTGTACTGTTACGACAACTTCTATATGTCTTATATGTTGGATCGACTGTTCTTCATCACACTATCGGAAGAATGCGTACAGTTCGTATCACACATCTTATGTCGGGATAGTATTCTGCCTTAAGGAATAGCAGAAATATCCTGTTGATGGAGCATTTAATACTAATTTCCGTATGACGTATCGAACATAAAGTGGACGTATTCCCACCGTTTAACCCTCTCATGTGTAGAAATCTTAGAATTCTACGCCTCTCTTTCTTCTAAAAAATCTCATCCTCTAATTAGCTACGTCTTTACCTCAACAGCTTAAGAAATGTCAGAGTTTTAGCTGATGCTTCCAGGAGTGAACTATTACTTAGGTATTGTCTCTCTCTGTGCGAATTGTTTCGTTGATTATGTGGCGCGAAAGATGTCCCGTCGCCTCTTGTGTTATTGGTTTCTACTGCGTCCGTAAGAATTTCGCTTATGGTACCTGTCATGCGAGGAATTATACTGGTTTCGATGTGTTTTATTATTGCTTCTTATCACTTACATACGCAAATGCAACGTAGCTGCCCTGTTACCTCTATTTTACTGCCGTGCTCCAGTAGATCGCTCTTACCAACAAACACTTTCAAACATGACGGCAGAAAATGAGCTTCTCATACTTCGTGTAGTCTGGCAAATGAACAGTGTTTGTACCCCATTCTAAGAATCACCAGTGATGTAAGTGTTATTGTGCATTATGTTTGTTCACTGGAGCTATAAGGTTATTCGCGAGGCCTTAGCTCCATTGATTTCTGGGTTTCCCTACATGTGTCTCGACTTACGGTTTCATTGGTGATGTTGGATGCCTCACCGCCTAGAAACGTCTGTGTATTCGCTTACCAAGGCTCACCATTAACAAACATGTAATACGATCAATAACAAACAATCGAAAATATGCCAGTAACAGTGCATTACACTGCAACTCTTGACAACTTCGCTCCTCACTGCGATGGCAATTTAGCGAACTAAAATACTAATTGTTCTTTTTCTAAGCAAAGTGAAAATGCTACTTCGCAGGTACAATCAAACTCCTCGTGACAAACAGTGGGTTCTGAGTCGAAAACAGTACAGCCTCCACTACACTTGCTTACTGTTCTGTCTCATTTTGTTCCGTACAGCAGTATTCCATTCCTTTCTACAACAGAGCTACGAATTTAACCACCACTGATATGTGCTGCTCTATTTTTTAAACTACTTTTTTTTGCCTGCATCTCGTGGTCGTGCGGTAGCGTTCTCGCTTCCCACGCCCGGGTCAGCGGGTTCGATTCCCGGCGGGGTCAGGGATTTCTCTGCCTCGTGATGGCTGGGTGTTGTGTGTTATCCTTAGGTTAGTTAGGTTTAAGTAGTTCTAAGTTCTCGGGGACTGATAATCATAGATGTTAAGTCCCATAGTGCTCAGAGCCAAACTACTTTTTAAACACGATATATGCCCTCACTATAAGTTTAAGGATGTGGAACCAAGGAAGAAGGATCAGAGTTATCGTCCCATCAATGACAATGTCAGAAGTGACGCAAAAGGGGTTCACGTTGAGGATTGAATGTAAAGGTTGTGCCCTTTTGTGCGGAACCATTCCGGCGTTTGCCTAAGCAAATTAGAGAAGCAACAGAATTCCTGAATCTGGATAGCCGGAGTTTGCTCAAAACTATCCTCTTCCCAAATGAAAGTGCAATGTCTTACCCACAGCACCACGTCGTCCGATTTTAGGCGCGTGTTTGGTAGCATTGATTTCAGTGTTAATGAAGTAACTGTTGCGTGATGCAGCCTTTACACAGGATTCTGGACATTATTTTTTTCAGAGCCTTAATGTGCTGCCTCCATGATAAAGCTAATCGAAATTCCATATCTCTGTAGCACCTCCAAGCGAGGAATGAAGCTCGTAAAAAGAACTTCTTTGTCTCTCCATATTGATGGGATGTTGAAAGAAGTTAGCGTACTCAACGAGACAGTTATATTCTATATTAATTGAGAAAAAAATGTGAAGCATCCAGAAGGGAAAGTGGAAAGTAACTGAAATTCCACGTGTACTGAGTATATGTGGTGTTATTTCACTTATCACAATTTTGTGTCAAATTTACAAAGAACTAGTTACTATGAGCTCACCTAACTGTACAACGTTGCAACATCTCTGGCCTAGATGCATGACTCACCCTGTTGGGAACAGTGTCATAAAGGGTCTTCTGAGCCAAGCTAGCCCACAGCTGTTGTAGCTGGTCCTTTATATCCTCAATATTGGCACTGGAACAGAATGACGTACTAGATGGTCCCACACATGTTGTTTGAGTGAGAGATATGGGAATCTTGCTGACAACAGAAGTACTTCATCACGCAGACAGTTCATAAATCACATGTAATGTATGGATGAGAATTGTCCTGTTGAAAAGTGTCATCACGATACTGCTGTAAGAGAAGTAATGCATGAGGACGCAGGATGTTCATGACATGACATGACATGACATTACCTAATGACACCCCATATAAGTTGACGTTTCCTAGCTACGGCCCAATTCAGGATGCAGCCATTTGTGTTGTGGTTTTAACAGCAGTGTATGTATAGGGGAGAAATTATCTGGTCCGATAGTTTCCCACTAATGGTGCAGTAAGAGAAGGTTACAAGAAGACCATTAAGTGTTCTCGGATGGCAGGATCAGATTTGAAGGGGTTATGAACTCTTCGGCACACAATACAGCGATTCTTCCTTGTGGTGCTCAGACGTGGTCAATGGGAATCTTGAAGAACCACATGCCTATCCTCACATTCCCCCATGCTGTCTAATATCAGGCCACTGTCACATCTGAATGCCCCACAAATCTAGTTATTGTGCGAATCGACATACCAGCCCACTGGAGACCGATAATAAGGCCCTATTCACTCTTAGTGCTCATAACGCTGTCTCACACCAGTGCGCGGTATATCCGTGTCCTTTGCAGACATCGCTCATCATCTTCTGCTGTTCTCGCCCCTTATGCACCCTACCAGGCCTTGTAACGTACAAAACACGAACAAAATTAATTCACCTTGGTGGCCTTTGTACCTGTCAGAGTTTTGCAACTCTTGTTGTTTACACACCTCTGGTTGACGTGTCTTCTGGGTGCTTCCTTTTTGTCTGACAGTGTAGATTGCCTTCGGTTCTAGCGGTCTGAAAAACTTAAATTTCCTTGATCGCAATTGTCCCTTGAATAAACAGTTATATGCTCCTAAGGCATGTGTGTGATTGGTGTGTTGATATATCTGACAGAAACAGTAATTATACACTTTATCTGCTTTTTTCCGCCTGTCACTGAATATTTTAATCTTACATGGCCACTGCATCTACACGTTGTGCCGTGAATATTATGTTAATATCTGTTTTTCAATTTTGGAAAGAAGATAATTTTGCAGTAACTGTGCAATTGTCAAAAGGACTTTTCAAGTGATCGTCCACTTGGTGAATTATGAAATACAGAAGTGTTACTGATATGAGCTGACTGGGTTCGAATCTCCTCATTATCAATTTATCCGCCGGGCATTTGCACTCAGACAAACTGGAAAGGCAATTTTGATGCCTCTAAAACCAGAGAATTAGTCGGTGCTGAAAGAAACACTCTGATACAGATTATAATGCATCAGTCCAATCTGATGTGTGCTTATTTGAAGCCATCATGTTAAAATATTGCATTTTACTTAAAGTCACACCATGGTGGGCATGGTAGGAGAGGACATTAGAGACAGAGTGTAAGCTTGGATTAGGGAAGGGTGGAGAAGGTAAGTGTCCGTACCCTCTCGAAGAAACTATCCCGACGTTAGTCTTAAGCAGTTTATGGAAACAACGGAAAACCTAAATTGAAATGACCAGAAGCTGCTTTGAACCATCGTCCTCTCAGTCTACAGTGATAACAAATGCACCACCCCAATCGGTGCGAGCATTGTAGTAAGATTCGGTAAATTGTATTTAACTTTTACGGTAAAAACAGTGAAAATAGTTTTATTACAGTAAGACTAAAAGTGGCAGTAATGTAACGAGTAAAAATAAAATTATTAGAAACATTTATAAACTCAAGTACGAATTTGTCTTCACCATCAATCGATTGATCTTAAAATTAATCAATGTCATTAGATCATGTAAACAGAATCAATGTCCCTATCAATTCATGAAATCAATCAGAAACATTGAATACAGTATCTAGCAGTATAGCTCTGGTGTGCTTTCAGGTGAAAAGGTAATTCAGATAACGAATACAGATGATTAAAATAACAAAAACTGCACCAGTTACGGATTTTCAAGCTTAGAACGACGCGTTTCAGTAATATATCACCGGTTTCAAGCACAAAAAAAAATGCTTAAAATAGCTCTGAGCACTATGGGACTTATCTTCTGAGGTCATCAGCCTTCTAGAACTTAGAGCTACTTAAATCTAACTAACCTAAGGACATTATATGCATCCATTCCTCATGCAGGATTCGAACCTTAGCTGTCTCGCCGTTCCAGACTATAACGCCTAGAACCGCTTGGCCACCTTGGCCGGCTTCCAGCACAACTATTTACATAGGTTTCGTATGTGATATTTGTGGTTGTTTTCTTGTGCTTCTCTTTCCTGCAATAATTCATGGGTTTACTGCAAATGCAAGATATAAATCTTGGAATTATTTAGACACCAATACTTGAAAACAGTTTTTTCATGCATCTCCTTATTTGTTTACTGTATCCTTCATGGAACAGAAATTCATACACATGCAAACCATCACTCACACATTTTGTTAAAGTGAAATCAAAACATAGTGCAAAGATTTTATGACAGTACTGCTTACCAAAAGTTTGTATACATTCAAAGAAGTCCCACCATAGTGAATTATATGATTTACATAATATTTTCGTTTAGGAGAGAGTGTTGTACCTTAGTTTACGTCTCAAATGTTTACCTGTACCCACCTGTGTAAAAGAAGTTAAATACATTTTATTATCCCATATTTAAACAATGATAACTGCTTTTATGTGCTTCAGTCTTTTTCAATACGTACAAAAATTACTTGAGGAAAATTAATGTCTTTCCAAATGTGAATAAATGTTCCAAGTTACAACATGATCATGTATCTACAAACAAACACCATATTGAAATTTAATCGTTACAATCGAGAAAAATCTTATCATGATTGTATTTAATCATGTCTCTCTGTTACATTATTATTCTACTACACAAGAATAATCAGTAAGTGAAATCAAATTAAGCAGAAGTATTATAAAAAACCATTTACAGATTAAATATTTTGAAATAGAAGTTTTTGGAAACAAAAACCAATTTCTAATTTCAACTGACGAAGACATAAAGAAACTCAATTCATTTTGCAACTATGACATGTTACATGGTATGGACCCTATTCTATTAGAATATACAAGGCTTTGCACAACTGACAGTGTCTGGCTTAGTTGTCCACATGTTGTACAAATAATTCTAAAGATATATAGCATTTTACTCATAAAATTTTGTACCTGAAAATTAACAATATATTTGAATAGATTTAACAATATATTCCATATAGCTTTAGAATGCAAAATATTTACAAGCGCTGCACAAAACACAATGCCATCTATTACACAAAAAACCTGTGGAAAATGACTGAAACTGCACGTGGCAGTCTCTACTGTACCTTGATTCTAAAATCATTCACTAGACTGAAGTACCACAAAAAGTCATCTGTTACTGGGTACACTATCCTCCAGGTACAAACCTCCCATTGTAATTTCTGTCAGTAACACCAATGACCACTTAAATTATAATTCTGCCTTACATTCTATTGTTTACTATCTTCTTGGAAATATTGAGGGTGATGCATGGAGGAAAAAGCATATATATGGATTTAATAGAGACATTATATACAGAAGAAACATGTGAAAAAATTAATCCATTCACTCTCTAGCTTATCAACAAGGAATTCTATCTCTTCTCTTTTTGTACTGTCCAAAAATATTTTAATTCTTCTACTTCATGATTTCTGGAAGTGATTACAGTCTACTTCTATATGAAAGTGTGCCCATGTTATTATTTATGTTCTGATAGCTAATTTTACGAATTGTTTATGTTTGTAATAGTAGATGCATTCAGTGTATCTAGTGCGAAAACAGT
Source organism: Schistocerca gregaria (assembly GCF_023897955.1). Lineage (NCBI taxonomy): Eukaryota > Metazoa > Arthropoda > Insecta > Orthoptera > Acrididae > Schistocerca > Schistocerca gregaria. The sequence goes on from NC_064922.1 coordinate 430,950,536, forward strand.
TTTAAAAAGGTAACTATTGGACATAAGTTTGTAAATAGAAAGCAATGAACAGATGGAACTTTATATGGGATTCACATTACGTTGTTCCTTATTATTTGTAATACACACAGGAAGAAGGTGAACAGTCTGAAATGAATGTAATATCAAAACAAGAAACAAGGGTAACAATGCTGAAAGCACTTACACATTCGACAGTATACTAATGAAGAACAAAAAAATACTATTCAGTGAGGAAGACATAAACCTTTAAACGTCATAATTAGGTCAGGCATTACCCTGACTGTTTTTAATAGCAAAAGAAACAATTAGTTTATTGTTACCAGTGACTGTTTAATTTATTTTCATAAGGTATTTCAGAAGTTTCAACCCCCATTATTGGGTGAGTTTATTTGTATAAATATGACATATGAATGTTGTCTCAAGACTTTGTGGTAAGCTGTGGCACTGTCTAGTAGAGAAAACCATACACTATCTCAGAAGTTTTAAGTATGCTCAGTGGGGGTGGGGGGGTGAGTGTTGGACTGTGACAGAAAATGAACATAAATGTACAAATGAACAACTGAAATAAAATAAAATAAAATAAAATAAAATATCTCCAGTAGTCACAAGCTCCTTTTTCTGTCATAATACATCACATATAAACAGTTAAACTTTCAAATAAAGAATGTATATAGCAACTGATAGATGCAAAAACGGTATAGCAAAATCAAACACTGTCTCAAAGTACAAAGAACACATAGCAAAACAAAACCACTGCTTTGGGGTGATTCTTAAAGTATTGTGGAGATAAATAATTAGATATGTTACAGTAAATATTTCAAGTGGTACAAAATCCTTTTCAGTCATGTTTATATATCTCAAACGTCTACTAATTTATTGAATCAGGTGATGGGTTGAAAACATTTAATTAATGGAATCAGGTGATGGTTTGAAAATAGTAATTGCTATATAATTATTTCTTCCAAGAATGGCAAAATTACACATGAATAACAGTTCTGATTGGGATTCAGATATATTGAAGTTCTAAAGATATCAGATGTAAAATACAGAGAGTGGAAAGTTATTTACAACTTGTACAGAAACCAGAAGGAAGTTGCAGCAGTTGAACAATGTGAAACAGAAGCAGTGGTTGAGAATGGAGTGAGGCAAGATTGCAGCGAACTGTTGATGTTTTTCATTTTGCACATTGAACAAGCAATGAAGGAAACAAAAGATAATTTTCAAGTAGAAGTTAATGTTCAGCAAGAAAAAATAAAAGCTTTGAGGTTTTCCTGTGATAGTGTAGTTCTGTCAAAGAAAGCGGAGGACTTGGAAGAGTAGTTGAACAGAAAGATGAAAATCAACAAAAACAAAACAAGCTAATGAAATGCAGTCGAATAAAATGAGGTGATGATGACAGAGTAGTTGTAGTAGTAGTAGTAGAGGGGTTTTGGGCGCACAACAGCAAGTTCTTCAGTGCCCATTCAGTAACATCGTGAGACGGGTGTCAAGAAAAATCCCAGAACAGGAATATAAAACAAAACAGAAACATGGATAACAATCGTTGAAAAACATGTGCTCACCCACACCAAAGCGTGGGATGAAGTAGAGCGTCAGCACAGGAAGAAAATGTTAGAGGTAGCTAAAACAATGTAGCAGATGGAAGTGGCTGGCAGACTGCAAGGAAAAAAGGGGAGGAGTCAGCCACTCTGCAATACAGTAAAACCTCCAGCCTAAAAGTTTAGGCCAGAGTCCAGACACATCACAAAACTTAAAAACCCTAGACACACACGTCTCATCATTAGCTAAAACAGAAGTTAGATCCCCATCAACTTGTGCTTCTGCCCGTGCATCACCGTATAAAACGCAGTCTGTTAAAATGTGCCGCACAGAGATGTGCACACCACAAGCATCACAAAATGGAGGATCCTTCCGCCGTAATAAAAAGCTATGTGAGAGAGGACAGTGCGCGATCCGGAGACGTGTGAGGGCCACCTTCTCACGCCTGAGCAACCGGCAGAAGGAACGCCACGGCCGAGTGGTTGACTTTATCAACCGCAGTTTATTGGCCGTCACCGTCAGCCATTCGTCCTCCCACAACTTCACGCATTTCCTGTGGAGTGCAGCGAAGACTCACTGCAAGGGAATACGACACTGGACCACGTCCTGCTCTCTGCAGGCCTCCTTGGCAGCCCAATCGGCCTGTTCATTGCCCCATATGCCGACATGACCAGGCACCCAGCAGAAGGATACTTCTGTACCCCGCCGTTGGAGCAAGTCGCGTACAGGTTCTGCAGAGATTGTAAGGCACTAAGAGAATCGGAGCAGAGAAGAAGTCGATCGACCCGAACACGATTCATCTGCTCCAGTGCCTTCAGGATCGCGTGGAGCTCCGCTGTGAAAACGGTATATTCAGCAGGGAGGCGAATCCGGGTAACTTGATCAGGGAGCACTACAGAACAGCCAAGGAAATTCTCCTGTTTGGAGCCATCAGTGTAAACGACAGTGAAACCGTGATGCACATCTAAAATGTTAAAAAACAGAGATTGGAATGTAAAATCTGGTGTGCTATCTTTCTTGAAATTAGTCAAATCTAAAATAAGTTTGGATCTCCGGAGAAGCCAAGGTGGAGATCTGCTCCAACTGCGACGCAAAACACGAAGACCAGCCATAGACATCGCAGTGAGGCAATCCTGTGCGCGAATCCCATAGGGCTGCGGCGCATGTTGCCGGTTATGAAATAACTGTGCCAGAGGAGGCTGAGCAACGGTATGTTATGCAGGAGTGTATGATGTGGACAAAGTTTTATACGCCTAGCGCACTGTAAGTAGCTGTCGCCGCATATGAAGTGGCGGTTCACCAGCCTCTGCACAGAGGCTCGGTTTGGGGCTAGTTCGGAATGCCGCAGTGGCCAATCGAAGCCCTTCATGGTGCACAACGTCCAACATCATTAAGTAAGCAGGCCTCGCACACCCATACACAGTGCACCCATAATCGAGCCGAGATCGCACAAACGCCCTGTAAAACTGGAGCAGACAAGTCCTCTCAGCTATCCATGTACTGGGCTAAGACATTTTAAAATACTTAAAGCCTTAAGTGACCGCCGTTTCAGGTCTTTAAGATGAGGTAACCACGTGAGCTTCGAGTCAAAAATGAGCCCCAGAAACCTCACCGTGTCATTAAAAGTAAAAATAGTGTCCCTCATACTCAACTCAGAAAGATTAAAATCGAACGACAACGGTTAAAAAGAACACATACAGACTTCTCGGTGGAAAACTTAAAACCACTCTTCCGCTCCCAGTTATCCAAACGCCTAATCGTTAGTTGCAACTGACGAGTCGTCGTTGCAAGGCTTGAAGAAGAGCAAAACAAAGAGAAATCATCCACAAACAAAGAACACTGGACAGGACTTTTCACTATGGACTTAGTGCTATTAATAGCGATTGCAAAGAGAATCACACTTAAAACGCTACCCTGAGGGACACCGTTCTCCTGCTCAAAGCGATCAGACAGGACGTCACCAATTCGGTATCGAAAATGTCGTGGCGAAAGGAAAGACTGAATAAAAAGAGGAAGACAACCACGAAAACCCCATTCGTGGAGCTACTCCAGGATGAGACGCCTCCAAGTAGTATCACAGGCCTTCTCGACGTCGAAAAATACACCTAGAAGGTGATGACGGCGTAGGAAAGCTTGTTGTATTGCCGCCTCCAGGAGGGCAAGGTTATCGAAGGTGGAACCAAACCTCCTGAACCCACACTGAAAGCGACTAAGGAGTTGCCGGGATTCTAACATCCAGACAAGGCGGCGGTTGACCATCCGCTCCAAGGTCTTCCCCATGCAACTAGTGAGAGCAACACTACGGTAGCTACTTGGGCTCATGCGGTCTTTCCCAAGTTTTAAAAAAGGGATTAAAACTGCCACACGCCACGCATCAGGAAAGTGACCCGACGCCCAAATGGCATTAAAAAGTGCGAGGGGGATTTCTTTGTTGCGCATCGTGAGGTGCCATAGCACACTTTAATGGATCCTGTCGTGACCAGGCGATGTGTCACGAGCTCCAGACAATGCAGAAACCAGCTCCCACTTAGAAAATGGGCAGTTATAAACTTCATGACAGGTGGACTGGAAGTCAAGACTACATCTCTCAGCAACGGCTCTATGGCGCTGGAAACCTGGATCCTGACTGGTTTTTGCAGTAACTGTGGGAAAATACGCTGCCATAGTCTGGACAATGTCTTGCGGATCTGTGTGGAGAGTGCTGTTATTCATTACAGCAGCTATGGGGCACCTCCCTCCTCTGCCAGAAAGTCTCCTGATTGTCTCCCACACGATGGAACTTTTGGTGGAACGGTTATGCTGTTCAGAAACTTTTGCCACGACCTCTTCTTGCTCTCACGAATAATACGGCGACATCTTGCCCTCGCCACCCGAAAGGCTGCAATATTCCCAGCAGTCGGCCGACACTTGAACCGAAGCAGAGCCGCACGCCTGGTCCTGATTGCAGAGCGGCATTCGGCACTCCACCAAGGCACAGGTGGCCTCTTCCGGTGGCCTGTGGACTGTGGAACGGATGCTGCAGCGGCGTGGTGGATCGTTTTGGTAATATGATCCAGCCACACCCCAACATTCGCACAGTGTTCGCATTGGGCCAACTGGCTATAAAGTGTCCAGTCAGCTCCACTGAGCACCCATCGTGGTGGTCTCCTTTCGGGGACCACGCCATCTGGTAGGTGAATCCAGATTGGGAAATGATCACTGCCATGCAAGTCAGCGACCACTTCCCTGTGAGCACTGGCAGCAAGAGCAGGAGAGCAAAGTGAGAGATTAATGGCAGAGAACGACCCAGTCGCCGTGCAGAAATGAGTACTCTGTCCTTCATTGAGCAAGTAGGCACAGGATGACAGGAGAAGCCTCTTAATTGCTCTATCCCTGGTATCCCTGCGGCAGGTAATTGCAGAGCCCCAAAGCACATTGAGGGCATTAAAATCACCACAAATAATGAATGGCTGGGGGAGCTGTGTAAGAAGGTTGGTGAGGGCCGCTTCATCAAGTGCATCATGTGGGGGCAAGTAAAGCGAACATACAGTCAATGGATGATGCACGTGCACAGACACAGCGACGGTCTATAAAGTTGTCGTAAGTGAAAGAGGTGAGGAGTGGTAGTCCGTCCTGACGAAAATACCTACGCCTCCTCTAGCTCACTCTCCACGCAGGTCATCCTTTTTGTGGAGTGTATAGCCTCGTATCTCAAGGGAGTATGATGAATGGAAATACGTCTCTTGGAGACATAGACACAGTGGTCTACCCTGAGAGAGTAGACGAAGTTCCTCCACATGCGTCCTGAACCCTTGCAAGTTCCACTTAAGTATGGGAGCCATCTATGTTGGGGGTAGCACATTCATCCTGTCTCTCCGACAGGGCGGCGAGACCACAGCAGGTGGTGGGGCAGGCGTGGGACGAGATGATTGCCCCACACATACGTCGAATTCCATCAACTGAGGAGAAGAGTCAGATGAAGCCTCACATAAAACAAGATCCGCATGGTCAGATGGTTTACCACAGGATTTGACCCGCTGTTGCTGCTGTACAGGAACTTTCTGTGGTTTGGAGGGGATTGGGGGAGCTGATGTAGGAGTGGTAATTGGCGCACTGGGCTTGGGAACAGCCTCAGCTGCTGGAGGCACCAGGGGCTGGCCCTAGTTCGCCACTGATCCTTGGTCTGCCGTTCGAGTAGGGGCTACTGGCTCTGAAACACTGGCTGCGTTGCAAGTGCACTGACAGCTGCAGGTGTTAGTGCCAACACTAACCACCTATGTCTGCGATGAGGCATTGACTTATTTAGTAGTCTTCTGAACCAGGGATGCAAAACATGTAGCAAATGTGGGAGGTTGCATCGACTTATAGATCTTCTTGGCCTCACCACAGGAGATACGCTTGGTTGTTTTTATTTCCTGGACTTTGCGTTCCTCTAAAAATATTCGGCAGTCGCTACTCCAAACTGGGTGGTCCCCAGAGCAATTGATACATTTGGCCGGAGACGAGCAACCAACTCCTTCATGAGCAGCCTTACCACAGTTTCCACAAGTCGCTTTGCCTTTACATCCTAAGGTGGTATGTCCGAAACGCTGGCATTTAAAACAGCGCATTGGGGTCGGGAAATAAGGCCTCACACTAAGACGAAGGAAGCCAGCTTTAACATGTTCAGGAAGTTTTGTGCTACTGAAGGTCAGAATAAAGGAGTCGGATTTGACAAGATTGCCATCAACCCTCTTCATGATGTTTTGGACATCAACGATACCTTCCAGAGCCCACTCACGTTGCAGTTCGTCCTTGGGAATGTCAACTAGATCCCAGCATGTCACAACACCTTTGCTGTAGTTCAAGGTGCTTTGCAGTTCAGTGTCTATGGCATACTCCCCAAGGCATTTAGCAGGTTTGTTGCTTGCTGGGAAGTGGAAGTTTCCACTAGCAAGGTCCCATTACGTAAGCACTTCACCGATTTTAAGGAGCCACAGATGCCCTCCAATCCCTTTTGTATACAGAAGGGCGAAACCGTCTAGAAACTACCCTCCTTCCGTTTCACAATGAGAAACACATTCGGATTACCAGAATGCATTCTGTTACCTAAGACTGGACTTGTCAAAGAAGTGCCGGAGTCAGGGGGACTGACTGCACGAGCTGGGTGTTAGAACCTTCCAGCGGCCCACCCTTAGCGCTGGGAGGAAGGAAATAGGATTTCGAAGGATCCATCTCGGTCCCATGAGCAGCTAGGGAACTAGAAGTCCACCTAGATAGAGCCCCGCATGCCTAGGTAAGCCTTATACAACTAAGGTGCGGCAGGTTCCCCAGAGGTTGACCGCTAACGACTTTTCCACCTCAACAGTCATGCATCTCATCAGCGCTCAGCACACCTTGAGATTGAGGGATTATTTATAGAGGTTTATTCCATCCTCGCGATCCGGGCGGCCAAGCCAAGATCCCCACTCCCTGAGACACACACCATCCCACCGCCGCGCCGCATGGTGGTCATTGAAGTATGCCCAGAGATTACAAGGGACTGGCGACGCTTATCAGTCCCCAGCTCAGGAACCCCGGAGTCGCCAAGCCCATACTCAGCAAATGAATGCTGAGCCCCTGGGGGCAATGATGATGATCACTGAATTAAATTAGAATTAAGACACTTAAACTAGCAGTAAGTTTTGTTACTTGTGCAACAAAATAAACGATAACAGACGAAGACAAAGTAGAGAGAATGTAAAATGTAAACTGGCAGTGTCAAGAAAAATGTTTGTGAAGAAAAGAGACTTGTTAACATGGAGTCGAGATTTAAGTCTTTGCTGTTTTTGTTTTTTTTAAGTATTTACATGGAGTGTAGCCATGTATGGAAGTGAAATGTGGATGATAAATAGTTTAGAAAAGAAGAGAATAGAATCTTTAGAAATGTAGAGCTACAAAAGTACTAGGATTAGGTGGGTAGGTGTGTAACTAATGAGAAGGTACTGAATAGAACTCTGGAGAAAAGAAATTTGTCGAATGATATGACTAGAATAACAGATCAGTTGACACGACACATTCTGAGATATCATGGGTAACCACTTTAGGTGGGGAGGGAAGTGTGGGCGATAAAAATTGTGGAGGGAGACTAATACAGTAACTAATACAGTAACCAGAGTCAGAAGGATGTAAGTTGCAGTAATTATTCAGAGATGAGGAGGCTTGCACAGGATAGAGCAACATAGTGATCTCCATTAAACGAGTTCTTGGACTCACAAGATAAGAACAACAACAACACAATTCTATTGTTTATTTGGAATATCACAGTAACATAATTAATAAGCGGAGGTAAGGGGGCAGTGTGTGTGTGTTGTGGGGGGGGTCTCCATTTCAGATTTAATAATGTAGGTTGCTAGTGAAAACAGAGAGGGTACTGTTGTAAATGTTGTCATTTTTATCATTCATGATGGATTCAGATTGTTTCCATTGATCTTCGTATATTCAGAGTATTTTCAAGGATATCTCGTTGTTTGCCTTTAGGTTAGATATGTAGGATGTTGACACTTGTATTGACAGCATGGTGTTTTGTTTCATCCAGGTGGATGGAAACTGCTGATGTAAGGTATCATGAATTATTTAGTTAACTGCATGTTCCTTTAATATTTTTCAAACTACTAGTTCACTTTTGTAGCTCACAACACTCAACAGATCCATTCAAAACCAACAGTTTGTACCACATATTAGTCTGATACTACATAGATCTGTTTATATTATTAACAGTATAGCTAAATGAATCTGTTTAATTTATTTTCGGTTTGCAGCTTCTACATTTACTTAGTAAAAATGGATAACAGATCTGAGCCTAAGAAGCCTGCAGCTCTGTCATAATCAAACTATTGCTCACTCCTTTCATCCTCTAGCCCTGAATTCCTACCTAACTAGTTCTTTATGTATAATTTTGCCACTGTTGGCAACATAATTATTGCACATATCCTTTTCAACTTGGCACCTCATAAGGTGTCAGGCAAATAAAACACCTTCCATGAAAACCCTGACATGATAGCAAATCCGGCAGTATGTCACATACCTCTAAATAAATCCTGACATTAAATTAACCAAAGTAATACGATCAACGAGTGAGCAAATGGAATACCACAGACTAACACAAGTACACCTAAATGCATGTCATATCTTTCCACTGTGAAACAGACGCAGTTCCGAGGAGAGACACGAGAACAGAAGCCAAGAGCAGAATCGTGTAGGCTAGCAGGCCCTACGATAAGTGACGGACACCCACGTCGCCAGCTGACCGCCAAAACCACCCTCCAGCCCACGTTAAAAGATAGAGTCCTCCAGAATAACAGTATAGATCTTACGACAACACTAAAATGGCCACACCAGCTGCAAGTTTTAGCATGAGACTTTGTCGGGTCTCTGTTACGTTGCAAACGTTAAAAACATTGTCCCACCACGAAAAGTATAACGTTTCTCGTTGGATAGACAGAATTTTGGTTGCCAGAGCTTAAGTTAATAGAGACCCTGACTGGTTAGTTGAAAACACAGCCAGACAGTTTTTTTTTAAACCAACTTCGGTAAATTATAGTAAGAAGAAGTTAGGAGAGAGTTGCTTCCGAGACGGCGAGATGTGGAGCTGCGCCGCCCGCCGCCCCCTAACGCTGCATATACACCAACAAGGTAATGAACGCATGCGATGCCGCATTTATGAGCGCATAAGGCTTCACCCAGAACTGCAGAAGTCTCATCTATAACCCCCCCCCCCCCTCCCTCCCGTTTTGAGTAATACTAGTGTCGATCGTCAATTAAAGATCATGGTTTTCACATTTGCTACGTGAAATTATATCTGAAATGCGATGATGTTTCTGTTATATAATTATTCAGATGCCACATCAGCCACTGTAATTTACGACAAGTTAGATAAGTAATTAAAGATAATTGAGGGTCACTGTAGACCATTTTGATAGTTTTCTTTTTTATGAAACTTATCTTAAATCTAGATCGTAGATGTGATATGGCATAGGACATCCTTCGATCCATTGTAGAACTTGGAAACCCATTCACGGAATATTCGTTCACATTTTTGTTGAACGCAGTTGGTTTTTATCATCTTGTATTAAAATATTTCCTTTTGTCAAAAGTGCAATTTATAAACAATGTTTTGTGAGTAGAATAAAATTTCCAATGGTAAACTTAACTGCTATTTCTGCGTTATTTTACCAGCTAACTAAAAATAGGAAAGCCTTGAACCCCTTCCACTAAATTTAGTTAGTATTAAGATTATTTTACAGGGAGTGCAGTGGAGCTGATGCTGAAATCATTAAGTATTTGTTTATATCATCGCTAGTCTCGCTGAACTCTTCTTAACTCTACATGTCGTGTGTGGTCTGGCGTCTCCTTACCAGCAACAGATCCCAGGTTCAAACTAGTCAATTCCCTAAAAACACGCTCAGAGCGTCGTTGTGCAAAAGTGGTAGGGAGACACGACTTAGAACAGTCAGACACCACGCAGAATGTTAGAACCTGATTTCATAAATGAGTACTAGTGTCAGCTATATAAACTTGACCAAAAACTATTCATACACCACTTGAAATACTTAATCTAAAATATCTAATGATCTACTCCATCGAAAGTTTCAACAATGCCTTAAGACATTCTCTGAAATAATGCTTTTGTTTTGATATATGCTGTTTGACTCTGTAATAGTGTTTCTACTTTGTTTCTACTTCTCTGCACCTATCTGTTTTGTACATCAAATCTGTTTGCAAAGTGTAACAATTAATATGTGATGTATTATGACAGAGAATGGAGCCTGTGATGACTGGAGGTATTTAATTTTATTTTCGTTGTTTATTTTCACATTTACTATTACATTCCATTTTTTGTGTAAGACGGTTTCCCCACCCTCCAACCCCATTGAGCGAAGTCCTGAGATAGTGTATTGTTTTCTCTACTAGACAGTGCCACAGGTTACCCAAAGTCGTAACACAACACAAACATATCTTATTAATTTAGATAAATCCATATGATGATGGAGGCTTAAACCTTTGGAACGTATTTTGGAAATAAATTAAATACTGACTGATAACAGGAAACTTCTTGTTTCGCTCAAGAGATAAACCTATTATAGGAAAGTCTGAAAAAATAGTGCAAATGAGTATTTGTGAGCTCATAGTGGCAACAAAGTGGCAACTGAATAGAAACAAGTAATCTGCTTCATGTCACAAACTAAACAAACTCCCAGAGAATGAACCAAAGAAACATGAAATTAAATTTAGACAGTTAGAAAATATTTCAAAAACAATAAGTTGTATAAACAATGAACTAAGAAATAATCAGCAAATAAAACAGAAAGGCCACATAATAATTGTTATGAAAAAATATACTGAAAGAAAAAGCTCTTAAAGTTTTCATGGAAAACAACACAGTGCAGCTGAACAAAATCCAACAAAACAATTCTACAACAAAATCAAAGGGAGTTAAATAAGACACATTCTGTGTTGGTAGAATGTGAAAAGAAATACATCACGTAGATTAACCCTAAAGCACACAAGGAAGGATGTCCAATTAGACTAGTAATAAATGTATTGAATAAGCCTGCATACAGACACCTTTACATGGATATTCATTTTCTGAAAATGTGTTTGACATATAAAATAACACATACTGTATAAACTGTACCACAATTGTCACTGAAATAAGAAAATTAAATGTTCCAAATGGTGTCCACTGTATATAAACAAGATGTCACAGACAGGTACTCCAATCACTATAAAAGAAGTCATTGCAGTTATAAAGAACAGTTTACTGAAATTAAGAAATTGTTTACAAAGTAACACAGTTGAGTTTATAGAGTCAATAGAACCAATCTTTAACTACAATTATTTTGCATTCAATTTTATTATTTATCACCTACCTGCTGGTAGGAATTGGCTATTGTTTTGTAAGCATCGTCAAATGGACCACACTGAGTCATTATATGCAGCAAAAAGAAAGACCTGTGCTACTAAGCTAAAATGTCTTCCGTCTAGGTCCAACTTTATTGATTATAAATACAAGGTCGAATATGATTGTTGTAATTCGAACCTGGTGCTGGTGTGTAGCATATAGGAAAGGGATGAGGAAAATTATTACAAATTTGTGCACATACTCATGTTTAAATGAATGATATTTATGAAAATAAGTAAAATATCGAAAGGCTTGATACAATAAGATATGATACCTTAGGGTGTGGGGGAGTGGGGTAACAGAAAATGTAAACATTTATTTAAAAACTCATTACAGCCATATTTATTAACATAAAAATCTAAACTTTTTGCATGTGTAAAGCAAAATAGTTATGTTTTAACGGAAAAATATAATAAAATATTCAGGATTAACATTCTGCTAGAAATTTGAATTTTTAATCCTTTTTATTGTGTTTTTTTATAAAAAGCCATGACTCAAATTCTAATCAAGTAATTAATCTGAAAATTTTATTGTAGTCTCCTGGGAAGGTTATAAGACCACTGAAATACAGTTATTAATGTATGGTCAAACTGTAGCCTTACAGAGTTTTTAAGTTTGCACATCCAATATTAACTTTATTTCTACATACAACCATTTAAAAATCAGAATGGAACTGCAGGATCTCTTATTTTTTAGTTCTAGGCAGACAGCAACAAGTTGCAAACAGTTCCTGAAAATTTCATTGCATTAGCGCATATACTTTTTGAGAAAACGATTCTAATAACGTAAAAAATGTAAAACAGAGAAAATAAGATTCAAAAATTTTCTTTTCATACTTTCACATGTATTATGCTTACCTCCATTTTAAAAACCTTCATACTGATACTCCTCATCCTCCAGGTTTCTCTTCTCTCCTCTTCGAATAATGCCGGGCCTGTATTTGCAAGTGAGACACTAATCTGTTAGCTTCCTTGACCCTGCTCTCGTCGATGGTGTAAAATGCTTTTGTTGTAAACACACCAGGATCCACACCAACTCTCTTTAGTGTTTCAGTTGTGCCATTATTTCCGTTATCATAATATAAATCGTAGACACCTGTTTTGAATACTTCAATTCACAGAATATCCTTTTTGAGCATCTAATCAAACCTTAATTACTGAGGCTTTCATTTGCACTTGATGTCTTTTCAAGAAGACACTTCCTCAATAAATCAGTGTTTGCAAGAAATCTGATCGTGAGATTAATTGGATTCACAAAAGGTTCTGGTAATGGGTGTATATAAGAATACATCTTATTTCTGTTGGCATTAGTGTTTGGTCAGTGGAGAGTTTGTGGTAAAAAATTGCCCACACAGCACGCCTCATTGCCTCTAAGTTATGTTTTTCCTGATAGCTGTCCCATAAAATAACTGAAGAGAATCAATTTCTTTCAGAGCAAGCCTTTTCCTCCTCGTGATTTTCCATCTAAAGTATTTCACCTTTCTTCTCTTTCAGCAAGCAACGAAGCTTACCAACAAGCATCTTTTTGATTTGGCCAACATATTCCAATTTTTCTATTGTTGTATTGTATAGATTTTTATCTGTTACAGCTTTGAACGAAGAGGAGTCCAGATCACCAAAGTATTTTGTATATTTAACACTATACTGGTCCTCAGATCTGGAGAACATCCTCAGAACTTCAGCAGCCTCCATGATCCCACTTGAGCCACTATAACTTTTAGAGCATGCTGCTGCATGCTTTTCGTGTCATAGTTTCTCATTGTCTTCATTGTTGGACACTTTCCATGTTGCACACTGGTGGAAATATTTAGAAAAAATTTCTACATCTAAAACTTTACCTGAGTCAATAGCACCAACAGTTGCAACTCTGTACAGAGATGCGTGAGCCCTTTTCATCCAGGTCCCTTCTACAGACACACAAAGGTCAGTAGCATGTGTAGGAGATTCTGTTATGAATATCTACCCCTACGATCTATTTCTTTTTGGTTTATCTCCACCAATTCTTCCACTGCTTTCTTCATAGAAACTTTGGCAGTATCGCATACAGCATCATACATTTTATTATTTATTTTTTCAGACCTTGCACAAGATGGAGCCATTTAGGAAAATGAAAATTAATAGCCACAAGGATTACAAATTAATTTAAAAACACAAGCTATTCGCACTCTTCTTTCTTCATCAACAATCATGTATTCCGTATTTTTACAGCTAACGCATGAACATGAAAACTTTATAGCCTGCCAGAGAAGCTCTAAATCGATAAGTCTGAATCTAGTGGAATCCATATAACATTATTCACGCACCTGTACAATTCTGCTGTCCCAAGTTTCCATGCTGAAGCTGAGAGCTTACGGTCTTCATTTCGAGGTGCTCCCCCTTTTTTGTTGTGAACCGATTTCCATGAAACCTGTTTGAGAAACACAATTTTTCCACCACCCATTATGCATGAATCTTGACTTCCAAGTAAAGGTTTGCGAAGTAAACCTTCCACCTACTAATATGTGTTAGTATTGTCAAAACGTAAATAAACAACATGCAAGAAAGTTTTCAGGCAAACATATAGGTATCAGCCAGAGATGTAGATGTCAGCCAAAGATATCGAACGAAAATAGCTTGCACACTGACAAAAATTCCGCTGAAGAAAGGAGTTTCCCAAATGTCGGGAAAGGTGCGAGTGGCCACCGGTGCAAATTTAATCAGTTTAACAATTTAAATGCATTTCTAAAGCTGCTATCACGATAGAATTCACAGAGAACATCGATTAGACTGTGTAGATGAAGAAATTAATATTTTTGAAAAATCGATTTTTGGACCAAAATCCTTAAACAACAATGCTTTCATCATATTGTTTCTATTGGAAGTGGTAGGCTGTTTCCATGGTGACCCATGGAACGCAGGCCCATCAGCTCACATATGGGCAATCACAGCCAGTACAAGGGTCCACCAGATGGTCCTATTATAGGAGGTATAGGCAAGTACGAACCATTTGGCTATCCCTGCCCTTAGGTGGGAGGCCACTGCTGGATAGTCTTGTATGTCGCAGCCTGCCTGACTTACTTGCCACGCATTATCTGTTCGTTCACCCCTGCCCGCCGCTGCCTCTGGATGCGTACAAGTGGGCAGTTGGCGCATTTGTGGTCAAAAGCAGTTGTTGCGGAAATTTGTTAAGTCCAGTATCTAGAATAGTGGGAGCACTGTGATTGCTCGTAGTGGCATTCAAGTTTACATCCAACCAATTGCTCACTCCATGGACAGTCTGTTCCAAACTCATCTTGCCCTTTTCTCACACGAGATCCTGTGAACCATGGATGAAGGCCAATAGGCGGGCTTCAGATTCCTAGATATCTGCAAAGCATCCGGCACTGTGCCACATTACCGTATGTTAGTGACGATACAAGTTAGATTTCCAGGTATGTGAGTGGCTTGAAGACTTCTCAAGTAACAGAATTCAGAACGTTGTCCTCGACGGGGAGTGTTCGTCAGAGGCAAGGGTATCGTCAGGTGTGTTCCAGGGTAATGTTATTTTCTATATACATGCGTGATCTGCCGGACAGGGTAAGTAGCTCTCTGCAGCTGTTCGCTGTTGATAATGTGCTGTAGGGGAAGTGTCGTCTTTGAGTGAATATAGGACGATACAAGATGACTCGGACAAATTTTCTAGTTGGTATGGTGTATAACAGCTGCTGCTAAGTGTAAAAAAAAAAGTAACGTAATGCAGACAAGTAGGAAATGCAAACCCATAATGCTCAAGAACAGCATTAATAGTGTGCTGTTTAACACAGTAACGTCGAGTGAATATCTAAGCGTTACGTATCAAAGTAATATGAAGCAAAATGCGGATGTAAGTAGGCGAATGGCTAACGTCGGTATATTGGGAGAATTTTAGGAAAGTATAGTTTATCTGCAAAGGAGTTGGCATATAGGACACTATTGTGGCACGTTGTTGAGTACTGTTCAGGCACCAGGTAGGATTAAAGGAAGAAATTGAAGTAATTTAGATGCGAGCTGCTGGACTTGTTACCGGCAGGTTCGAACAACACGCGAATATTATTAAGATGCTCCAGGAACTCAAATGGGAATCACTGGAGGGAACACGACTTGCTATTCGAGGAGCACTGTCGAGAATATTTAGAGTACCGGCGTTTGAGGTTGACTACAGAACAAATGTATTGCCGCCAACGTACATTTCGCGCAAGGATTATAAAATTAAGATCAGAGAGCTTAGGACTCATGTGGATGCACACAAACTATCTTCTTCCCCTCACCCTATTTGCGGGTGGGACAGGAAGGAAAATGACCAGTAGTGGTACAGGGTACCCTCTGCAGTGCAACTTACAGTGGCTTGAGGAATGAGTACGTAGCTGTAGAAGTAGAAGGCCGTAAACGTCAATTTTGGCAGTGAACGGAATCTTATAACTTATTGGCGGCTCAGCTGTCTCCATCCTTCTCCATTCTGTGGACAGACTGCTACATTTTTCTATTAGAAATCTGACCAATTTCAAGTTTTTCGCATAATTGTTCATGCCGAATCTGTATTTACTGGCAGTTGCGAAGTGTCAAGCCATCATTATTGATAAAGTCCAAATCAAAACGAGGTTTTTGCTATCCAACAAGTTTTCATAATGCTGTCTATAACAAGTATGTAAATTATTAATTACAACATGTGAACATGTATATCTCATCTAATATACTTTCATGAGGCTCGTTTTCTGCTAATAGGCAAACACTGCTGGACAGCATTACCTATTTGGGATACTTGGCATCGTGATGATTTTTACATCAATTCTGATGTCATTTTTACCAGAATCATTGAATGAGAAGCTTCCAGAGACAATGAAAGACGCAGCGCTCTACGGTTGTGACCAGAAGTTCTGGAGTCTTCCCAGAAGCAAGCCCAGCTTACCAGAGACTGTTACACTCTACAAACCTGAGTTTTGAGCACGTATACTGATGGATAATTTCAAAGTACAGTGCAAGAAAGTAGTTTACACTGTAGCGCCAAACTTTCAACGTTAAACCACTTTAACAGTTGCAAGCGTCGCTGTAGTCACTTAATCAGTAACACAGTTTTATTTCATGAGCCTGAAACACGGTGTACCACAATTTCAGTGTGTTCCAAACAAAAATTTTGTGGTTGTTGCCGAGGACTGAACTAAGAACCTTCACCTCAGTGGACAGTAACAGCTATCACTACGCCATGCCAGCAGTATTTGTTGTTTTTGTTACAGTTTGAAATTATACGTTTGTTGATTAGTACGCTACGAAAGTGGGAACAGTAGATGCAGGAAAAATAGCTGTTGCAAAAACCTTTACTACCTATTCTTAACAGCACCTAACTTCCCCGCAGGATCGCAGGTAAAGTAATGGGAAATCGTCTACACGTAAAATGCTTTAATTTATGATTATTGTTTTTAATAGTGTTCCTCCGATTTCTGAGATACTTGAATTTCGTTAGTGCTGTCAGAGCCTTTGGCAAGAAAACTGGCAAATGTAATTGAATTTCGTTAGTGCTGTCAGAGCCTTTGGCAAGAAAACTGGCAAATGTAGCAGAATTTATTGTAGAAACAGTATAAAGTGAAGAAATAAAGTAAGGACGGGAAGGTGCCTAACAAAGAAGTATCCCTAGCAGTGGGATCGACTTTCTGAAACCATCTATCCAGTTACTCAGGTTAAGATCCCCGATACCACACACTGCAGCCATTCACCCTGTTGGACCCTCATTTGCTAGTAACGAACGAAAAAAAATTCGGAATTTTGTGTGACACTCAATAGTATTAAAACAGTTGCATCAGTAAGCCTGGTCACGTGGTATAATGGTTAGCAGATCTGCAAACAATAGCTTGTGGGATCGAATTTCCCCGGGTGCAGCAAATCGTTTTGTTTTTTTAATGTTTATCGAAATGAATTTTATTATCATTTTTATTCATTTAATTGATTTAAATATAATCTTATATTTCCATTCCTTTGTCACATCATTTTAAATATATCAATTTCTTCATTTTCCCTCATTTTTCTTCCTATCATTCTTTTTCCACTTGAAATCTTTGTTCATGCATGTGTTAATTTAAATTTAATTTCTTTTGTTTTATCACCATGTTATTTTCATCCACATTATTGCGTTCATTATAGCTATTTCTCATTTTGTTTGAATTTCGGTATACTTATAAAACCTTCTTTCATTAAAATCTTCATCTGCTTTTAGCGTGGCACCGCCTTTTTATTAATTCTTGTTACGTGACCAATAAATCTTGTGTCAACGTGTGACACTCCAGATGGTTAATGTTAAGGTACCAAATGCCTTTTTTATGATGAAAATGTGTTCTCGAGAATTTAATTTCACAAGTGTAGCTGCAACGATCAGAGAACGTCACAGGTTTTGTTTCAGTTTTAGCTATTTGAGCTTGGATTGAAGATGACACGTATATGCTATTAAGTCAGCTATGTCCCCTCAATATAAAAGTAAGTGTACTCGGCTTTGTTGAGGCTCACAATTCGCCAAGTGTCTTCAAGATGATAACAGTCAGCCAGTGCTTTAAGTTCATTACATATGTTTGAAACAGGTTTCTGATCATCATTACTAATCGCGCAGTTAAAATCACCACCGATGACAAGTTTATTATTGTTTCTATGAAGTAACTGGGAAAGTTCCTGACCAAAGAAAAGGCTTCCATTGTTTTTTTTTTCACTACCAGATGGAGCATAAACGCTCACAAGAGATGCTTCGAGAATAGCACAAGCGATTCCACGTTCCTCGTTTCAATGTCACCAGTTCTAGTCAATGTACCAGTTCTATTCTCTGGTTAGATATTACAAATTACTGTGAAATCAACTATTTGACTAGCTGCTTTACTTCTGCCTTTTTTGTGCTAAAGGTATATGACATTTAATCTCCTTTAAGAAGTTGTTAAGAGAAATCGTCACAGTAACACTGAATATCGTATTTATGATAAAGTGAGAATGTTTCAGAGAGCGCCATTTATTGTTAAGCTATTCGGGCACCTCAATGTGTATATCGTCTGCCCATTCCACTAGCTTTACACTTCTCTCAGCACTGGAGTTGCTTTTTTTTCTTCTTTTTAGAGTCATCAGTCTTCTGACTGGTTTGATGCGACCCGCCACGAATTTCTCTCCTGTGCCAGCCTCTTCATCTCAGAGTAGCACTTGCAACCTACGTCCTCAGTTATTTGCTGGACGTATTCCAGTCTCTATCATTCTCTACAATTTTGCCCTCTAAAGCTCCTTCTAGTACCATGGAAGTCATCCCCTGATTTCTTAACAGATGTCCTTGTCAGTGTTTTCCACATATTTCTTTCCTATCTGATTCTGCGCTGAACCGCCTCATTCCTTACATTATCAGTCCACCTGATTTTCAACATTCGTCTGTAGCAGGACATCTCAAATGCTTTGATTTTCTTCTGTTCCGGTTTTCCCAGTCCATGTTTCACTACCATACAATGCTATGCTCCAAACGTACATTATCACAAATTTCTTCATCAAATTAAAGCCTACGCGTTACGCCAGTACATTTCTCTTGGCCAGGAATACCCTTTTTGTCATTGCTAGTCTACTTTTGATGTCCTCCTTTCTCCGTCTGTCATTGGTTATTTTGCTACCTAGGTAGCGGAATTCCTTAAATTGATCTACTTCGTGACCATCAATCCTGATGTTAAATATCTCGATGTTCTCATCTCGGCTACTTCTCATTACTTTGGTTTTTCTTCGATTTACTCTCGATCCGTATTCTGTACTCATTAGACTGTTCATTCCATTCAGCAGATCCTGTAATTCTCCTTCAGTTTCACTCAGGATAGCGATGTCTTCAGCGAATCGTATCATTGATATTCTTTCACCTTGAATTTTAATTGCACTTCTGAATCTTTGTTTTATTTTCATCATTGCTTCTTCGATGTACAGACTGAACAGTAGCGATGAAAGGCTACATCCCTGTCTTACACCCTTTGTAATCCGAGATCTTCGGTGTTGGTCGCCCAGTGCTATTATTCCCTCTTGGCTCTTATACATGTTTTACATTAAACTTCTCTACCTATAAGTTATCCCAATTTTTCTTAGACTTTCCAACATCTTGCACCATTTTACATTGTCGAACGCTTTTTCCAGGTCGACAAATCCCATGAAAGTATCTTGATTTTTCTTTAGTCTTGCTTCAATTATCAGCCGCAACGTCAGAATTGCCTCTCTGGTGCCTTTATATTTCCTAACGCCAAACTGATCGTCATCTAACACATCCTCAATTTTGTTTTCCACTCTGCTGCATATTACGGTTTTCAGCAATTGGTTGCATGAGCTATTAAGCTGATTGTGCGATAATCCTCGCACTTGTCAGCTCTTGCAGTCTTTGGAATTGTGTGGATGATATTTTTCCAAAAGTCAGATGGTACGTTGCCAGATTCATACATTCTACGCACCAAAGTGAATAATCGTTTTGTTGCCACTTCCACCAATGATTTTAGAAATTCTGATGAAATATTATCAACCCTTATGCCTCATCTGATCTTAAGTCCTCCAAATCTCTCTTAAATTCTGATTCTACTACTGGATCAACATATCTACTAAATCTACACCTGTTTCTTCCTCTATCGCTTCAGACAAATTTTCTCCTCTCATAGAGATCTTCAATGTACTCTTTTCATCTATCCTCTCTCTCCTCTGTATTTAACAGTGGAATTCCCGTTGCACTCGTATTGTTAGCACCCTTGCTTTTAATTTTACCAAAGGTTGTTTTGACTTTCCTGTATGCTGAGTCAGATCTTTCGACGATTATTTCTTTTTCGGTTTCTCCTCATTCTTCATGCAGCCATTTCGTCTTAGCCTCCCTGCACAGCCTATGTATTTCATTCCTCAGCGACCTGTATTTCTGTATTCTTGAATTGCCCTGATAATTTTTGTGTTACCTTCTTTCATCGATCAAATGAAGTATTTCTTCTGTCGCCCACAGTTTCTTCGCAGTTACTTTCTTTGTACTGATGTTTCAAGCTTCTATGTTGTCCTTTTTAGAGACGTACATTCATTTACGACTGTATTGTCTACTGAGCTATTCCTTATTGCCGTATTTATAGCCTTAGAAAACCTCAAGCGGATCTCGTCATTCCTTAGTACTTCTGTATCCCACTGCTTTGCGTGGTTTATGTGCTGTAATTTGGTTGGAGTTAGTCGTCTGGGAGACGTCCCTTTCAGATGTAACGCTACCTTGGGTCTGTGATTCCGGTTCGTCACATGTCTTAGTTTCCTCAGTTTTCTCCTTATTCTTTTCAACTTCTGAATTTGGTTTTGTTTCATTGGACGTATTTTATTTGGCTATGGAGTGAATTTCTGTATGGTTTGCAGCCACAAAGGCGTCCTCTATTGAGAGTCCTCTGGTTTGTTCGCCTTCTGTTTCTGGTTTCTGAATTTGCGTTACCATTTCCTGTGCAGGTTTAGTTGTCTCATGCACCACAGCAACAGTCATGATAGCTGGTGGCAATAAAGTGTTACGTCACTATCCTGTTCGCGACCTGCGCGTAACTACTGTGGATGTCTACTGTATCCATTAAAGTAGCGTTCCTTCCGTGAGTTGCTGTATCAGTATTCTTAAGTACAATTAGTAAGCAAGTGGACAGTGGAAGGACAAAATGAATGTGTCTACGGTTGCCCAATATTTGTTATAAACGCTGTATTCCCCCCCCCCTCCCAATTAATGCGTAAGAGGGAATGTGTATTTTTAATTCCATCCAAATGTTTCACTCACCACTGTCGATTTAATATCGGAAAGTGACTGACCGTTTTTCCTTTTAAATTTTCAATAAGGTGACTCATTATCATCTCATTTGGGCATTGAGAACGTACGTTATAAACGTCTGTATTCCAGATTCCATACCCTGCATATACTGCAGCAATATTAGTAACAGATCCGTTAAGGTGCTTGCATTTCCTAGTAAATCCAACTGCAGTCAAAATTTTCGGCATCTTTAAATTTGATGAGCTCAGAATCTTAATGAAATCCAGTTGAATAAATAATATATCATATGCTACAATTCCGAGTTCTTTAAAGATTCACTCATCGGTTTCAAATGGTGAAGGTCTAACTGGACACTGTAGAGTATTTACTCTGTTGACCGCTGTCATTCTACTCACAGTGCTTCTTCAAAGGTGTTTGAAGACGTTGAGAGAGCCAATGGCTGTCCGCCGCCTCCCGCACTGCTGCCAATTACGCTGCAAAAGAAACACACACATACACACACACACACACACACACACACACACACACACACAAATACAAGAAAGTAGAAGACCAACACGGACGGAAGCCAAAGAGACAGCATAACCAATGGCTTCGTTAATGCATGCGGCTTTCAAACAAAGCAGCCCATACTGGAATATATCGCTAAAAAGTGAACATCGCGATCCTAGGTGATCTTAAAACCAAAATAACAGAAGCTCCAATAATTATACATGACTACATTTCCTATAAAGTCGAGGTACAACAGACTAACCGAGGACCTCCAAAATGGGGAACAGCCGAGCTCTACAGTAAAAAGGGTGAAAACAATACGAACTGATTTGCCACAGCAGTTCGCACATATACAAGCAGTTCACCTGGAACTCAAAACATGGGCAAACAAAAAACTGCACCTAATAACAATTAACGTTCCGCCAGAAAATGACCTACCGGTAGAATTCATCCTATACACCAAAACACTGAAAAACTTTGTCATAACGGGAGATTTCTATGCAAGGTCGGAGGCATTCAGGGGCAATATAAACAATCGAAACGGCGCCACACTAGATACATAACTGGAAGATGACCCGAACATAACAAGACTAAAGTGTAATGAAACAAGCTTCATCAGCCACAACTCCCGACCATTTCATCAGCGCACAATCAATATTTGCGCATTTTAGTCCACCGGCGTTGGTAGCGACCATATACCATTATTGACGAGCACATCATGACTGTCAACACCAAAAACAAATAACAACAGGCAAACAAAAATTGACTTGTAGAGTCTAGACCAAGACAAATACCAAAAAGCACTACATGAATATTTGCACAATTACCGACACACAAAACTAGAAATGTACAATGAAGATATCATCCACCCGATCACAGATGCGACAACCGAAAGCGCCCCAGCAAAGACCATCAATCCGCACGACAACAGAATCTCCCAGAGAATCCTCGGCACAATCAAAGAAAAGAGGAGATTATACAAGCTGTTCAAAAAGTGCGCCGAATGCGTGTACAAAATATAATGTAACCGGCTGAACAACTTGGTAAAACAACAACTAATTCGGCAACGATGAGTGGGCAGAAACAAGCAAAAACGTAGATCACAAACAGGCGAACCGTTGGTGGAACACGTTCAAAGCACTAACAGAAATGCAGCACCAGACAGATCTTCCATTCCCGTATCAGCATGACTTCATTACAGATGACACAGGAAAAACAAACATCTTTAAAGAAGTAATAGAAACAAAACATAGATTCCTCAATGACCCAAATTGTAACGCTGAACACGACAAAGCACTAGAAGAAGAACCCCACACACAACAGAACACCATAATCACACGAACGGAGCAACAGAAGACCAAACAGCCCTCATACCAGAAATAACAGGCGAAGAAGTTGAACAGGCCACCAGGAAAGACAAAAACAGCGCCCCCGGGATAGACGGGATCAAAATAATGCAAAGAAGACTAGCCCCCAGGGAAAGGATGATCCAAAGCCTCAAAACACTGTACAACGCGGCTCCACCATTCGGAACAGTACCCACACAATGCTTCCTACACCAGGCAAACTACCAAACGACCCACCATCATGCCGTCCGATTAACCTATTTCCCGTAATAGGAAAAGGTTTCGAAATCATACTGAATAACAGGCTGCAAAAAGCTATGCCGGATTTACAAGCCAGTTAACGAAAAAACCACGCATCGATATACCCAACAGTGTGCCTGTGCAGTGGCACAACTAGACGCCTACATATCCTAGACTGGCGTGCGCCCTCTTCTTGGATACCGAAAAGGCTTTCGATATGGTGTGGCACAAAGGATTATAGCACAAACTGCTTACAATAGGCGTTCCACCACAACTAACCAACCTCACATCCAACATTCTCGACAACACCGCTACCGACACATTTTACCCAATAGCAGAAGTACCACAGGGTGCGATAATTTCTGCCTTGTTGAACCCCTCAACACATCAGACATACCGCTACCGACTAGATGTAATGAGGGTCTAGAACTATATGCAGGGGACACTGCATACTGGGTTCAGGCACAAACCATAGGAAATACAAACCAGCAAACACAAGAATACATAAACAAACTACGAAAATGGATAGCTATTCGGAAAATAAAACTAAATGCTGACCAAACGCAGCTATTAACATTGAGTCGCCGAAGACGACAGAATCGAACTACGGGGAAAAACAATAAAAGCACAGAACACAGCCAAGTACTCAGGAATCATACTAGACTAAACTGGAACCACTAACCTCCTAAAAATTCTAAGAGGAAGGACCGATGGAGACAGCAGAGAGACCATTGATCATACAAACAAAACAGTCATAAGACCAGTGATGGAATACGCTGCTCCAGTAGACTAGCAAACAGAACCAACACTCAAAGCTCTTGGCAATTGAACGAAAAATACTGCGAACTGCCACTCAAATGAATCGCAGGACAACAAACCTAACAGTCTACCGCAACACGAAAATCCAACCAATTAACGACAGACGATTAAAACTCACCGCAAAAATAGGGACAAACCGACATAACGCAGAAACAGCCACGGCAAGACCGCTAGAAGAGACCTGCGATGAATTCAACTTTCTAACGATACAGTAGCCGTACCCACCAAAAATGATTAAAACATGCATAACAGCAACCAAAATACCGACCACAGCTACAATAACACAACATAAACATACGAAAAAAGGATAGCACACCTACTAAGGACAACTTATCAGAACAACTTGGAGAGAACAGCAACACAAGAAGAGAGCAATGGCACCTAACCAGAAAAGGATAGTATAACAACTCCAAACGAACAGACCCTTTTGTGATATTTTTCCCTACCGCACTTGGGCGAATACCAGGTTCTTACAACTCCTCCAAAATAAAACAACACAAAAGAAATATCAAATGATAGAACACAAGAAAGATATCGAAACTGAAGCAATTGCATCTATAAGATAAATAGGAACCCACTGACCAAAATAAATGGAGTCAAAACAGCGTAACATACGTTAATATAAGGCACCAAAGAACCTCTCGCTTGCAGAAGCACTGCGCAGAGATGTGGAGATGTGTTGACACCGCAACCATGTGGCAACACAATATAGAAGTGGATACTAAATTGGCTATATTTTTCAATGTTTTTCGAGAAAGATACGAAAACTGATGTTTGTTGACGTTGCTAACCAGAGATTCTGACGATACTCGAACACACAATCTCTTGCATGTCAACATGTTATCCTATCCATTACACCATGCAAACGTATCACGTGATTCTATATTTTTATCGGTATTGAGAATCATGGAAAGTTACGAAATTTTTTTCGTAAATTACTTGCAAACGGCAAGGGTGAATGGCTGCAAAGTGTGACACCTGATATCTTAAACTACATCACCGTATTTTCGGTTTCAAAATGTTGATCCCACCGCTGGGGACACCTTGTTAAGTCCTACAAGCTTATTGCGATGGTGCCATTAGATTTCTCCGGTGCTCGTAGCTAAGTACTCTCTAGCATAGATACCGAAATATAATTTTGTCCGTTGTGGCAGTGACGAAGAGGAACGGGAAGAAGAACGTAGACATATGACAGACGTTAAATACTTTCAGTTTCAATGGTCGGAATCTTAGATTATCACCAAAATTGGAGGAATTAGGTAGAACGGATGTACGACGAAAGTTTGCAACCTTCAGCATACAGTTATAATCCCAGAGGGTTCTGCAGAGTGAACAGACCAAATACAAGCTGGGAAGATAAAATTTATAGTTTGCAACAGCTCAAAGGTCTTAATACATGATTATTAATATTAACAATATTATTACTATTGTCATTATTGTTATTATTATTATTATTGTTGTTGTTGTTCTGTGTACAAGTGTGTAGCCTAACTTGTTGGGAATCTATTATGTATCCCCATAAACATAAACTATTCAGTAGCTTATTCGGCATCCTACAGCAAATAATGACAAAATGTTTTCAAAATTTATTATTTTTCTTATAAACTGCTTATATTAACTTTTCCTGTTTTATATTTGCCCATTGCCACGTACTCACTTCTTATTGTAAAGAATAAGGGAACGTTGTAAAACTAGTTGGAAAGAATAAAATACTACTGGAAGAAGTTATTTTTGTTTCTTATAGAGATTTCATGTAAATTGTATATACTACTGGCCATTAAAATTGCTACACGACGAAGATGACGTGCTACAGACGCGAAATTTAACCGTCAGGAAGAAGATGCTGTGATATGCAAATGATTAGCATTTCGTAGCATTCACACAAGCTTGGCGCCGGTGGCGACACCTACAACGTGCTGATATGAGGAAAGTTTCCAACCGACTTCTCATACACAAACAGCAGTTGACCGGCTTTGCCTGGTGAAACATTGTTGTGATGGTTCATGTAAGGAGGAGAAATGCGTACCATCACGTTTCCGACTTTGATAAAGGGCGGATTGTAGCCTATCGCGATTGCGGTTTATCGTATCGCAACATTGCTGCTCGCGTTGGTTGAGATCCAATGACTGTTAGCAGAATATGGAATCGGTGGGTTCAGGAGGGTAATACGGAACGCCGTGCTGGATCCCAACGGCCTCGTATCACTAGCAGTCGAGATGACAGGCATCTTATCCGCATGGCTGTAATGGATCGTGCAGCCACGTCTCGATCCCTGAGTCGACAGATGGGGACGTTTGAAAGACAGCAACCATCTGCACGAACAGTTCGACGTCGTTTGCAACAGCATGGACTATCAGCTCGAATACCATGGCTGCGGTTACCCTTGACGCTGCATCACAGAAAGGAGCGTCTGCGATGTGGTACTCAACGACGAACCTGGGTGCACGAATGGAAAAACGTTATTTTTTCGGATGAATCCAGGTTCTGTTTACTGCATTATGATGGCCGCATCCGTGTTTGGCGACATCGCGGTGAACGCACATTGGAAGCGTTTATTCGTCATCGCCATACTGACGTATCACCCAGCGTGAGAGGTTGGGGTGCCATTGGTTACACGTCTCAGTCAACTCTTGTTGGCATTGACGGCACTTTGAACAGTGGACGTTACATGTCATATGTGTTATGACCCGTGGTTCTACCCTTCATTCGATCCCTGCGAAGCTCTACATTTCAGCACGGTAATGCACGGTCGCATGTTGCAGGTCCTGTACGGGCCTTTCTGGATATAGAAAATGTTCGGGTGCTGCCCTGGCCAGCACATTGTCCAGATCGGTCATCAATTGAAAACGTCTGGTCAATGGCGGCCTTGTAACTGGCTCGTCACAATACGCCAGTCACTACTCTTGATGAACTGTGGTATCGTGTTGATGCTGCATGGGCAGCTGTACCTGTAGACGTTATCCAAGCTCTGTTTGACTCAATGCCCAGGCGTATCAAAGCCGTTATTACGGCCACAGGTGATTGTTCTGGATACTGATTTCTCAGGATCTATGCACCCCTTTGCGTGAATATGTAATCACATCTCAGTTCTAGTATAATATATTTGTCCAATTAATACCCATTTATCATCTGAGTTTCTTCTTGGTGTAGCAATTTTAATGGCCAGTAGTGTATTTTGACCAGAATCATACTCTTGTCAACAACTAACTAATATATTCTAGGTAACAAAAGCTGTAGGTACTTTTCACGACATGATTACACTAGCTAACAGTGAAAATGTAACTGGGATGAAATAAAAGTTTGTTAACCATATCGACCACGCTGGTAACGAAAACGGCAATGAAATAGTCGAATTAACTCATGTTTCCATGCTAAAGAGGGTGCGTTTAATTATATTTTATAAGCGTTTTATGTCAATCTCTTCCCATGTAAGCTTCCAAATCCCGCTGATGGCACACGGAGTGATGAAGTTACAGACAACAATAGCTCTGTGTATTTTATCGCTATTTTCAGCCCGACCTCGTAGCAATAAGGGAAAGTGGAAGAGGACGGGAGGAGCGATGCGTAATTTCAGTCTGTTACACGCTGTGTTCTGTTCGTGTGCTGGAAGAACGTGTTTCTGTAGTGTAGTTAATTAGTGCATATGGTCACTGTAATTCTTGTGATACAATATGCCTCATAAATGCATAAACAGTGCTGGGAATCTTTCCTGCATTTACAGACCGACTGCACTGCAGTCAAAAAGGAGCCAATATGTGGAAGACACACAATATGTGAAATCGGGAACCAGGACAAACCTCGGCTTGTCATGCATGTTTCGTATCTTGTGTGTCGATTCTTCATTCGTGGTTGAATTGTAGAAGATCTTCCATGGGCTTTGCTATACCCATGATCCGGCAAGAACGATTAAACCAAGGGAATGATTGTTACTTTTGTACGACAACTCTATTAACGTGCGGTATTTCTAAGAAGAGAAGGTCTCCTTGACATATGCCGACTGCCATGCGCTCAGTGCCTGACGGAGACTGACTGCCCGCCTGATCGTGGTAGTGAGAGATCTGGAGTTGCTGAAATGTAAAGCTGAACTGTTGGCGTCAAGACTAGAACAGTCTTGATAAGACCATAAATGTGACTGCGATCCGTGACCGCCACGTACCACTCCATCCATTTGTTGAAACTGAAGAACACTTGGTGTTTCGTAGTGGCGTATAGCAACTAGTGGCAGCTAAGGGTATCGTATTGACTACAAAAGTGATCAGTGGAAGTTGTTTACCAACTTCTCCAAGGTAAGCTTAAAGTGTGTGCTACTGCACAATAGCAAGTGTTACCGTCGATTACTATTGGATTTGCACCTTACATTAAAGAAACATATGATAATGAAACAGTTGTTCTTGCGATTGAACTGCGACAAGTTTAAACGGCACATATCCAGGCATCTGAATGTCATAGGCATATTGTTTTGAGTATTAAACCGGGCACCTAGAAACGACCTCAGTGGTTCACAATACCGCAACAGGCCACAGCAGTCCACCCACCTAACCCCGCCCCACACTGAACCCAGGGTTATTGTGCCGTTCCGCCCCTAGTGTTCACACATGCTGGGACTTTTTTTATAGGTGTAATACAATGTGCTCTACAATGTTGGATGTAATTTAATGTTTCCGTCTGATTAGAGAACGAAGGTTGAAGTAAATAATTGTCTTTTTCCTTCCAATTGTGCGGCGATTTTCGAGTGAGTGTTTAGCCAGGAACCTAAGAGGGAAGCTGAAATTGCTGCGAGAGTAAGAGGACCAATAACTTTAATATTCTTCCTTGTCACAAATATTTGGCTGTTTATTTCCGTAAGTGGCGATTTCAGAGTGTGTGATTGCGCAGGAACCTAAGAGGACAACTTTAATTTCTGCGACTGAATTGAACAGCAGTAAAATTTGTATTCCTCCTCGTCACAAATAATTGGCTCTTTAATTTCCGAATATGTAGCGGTTTCTGAATGTTGGACTATGCAGGAATATAAGAGGACAGTTTAAATTGCTGCAAGTGAAACGATGAGCAATAACACTCGTGTTCCTTCTTGTCACAAATATTTCGCGAGTAATAGTTTTCTCACCAGACTTTCTGCAAACCAATGGAACTTCTTGTTGGTACATTTCTGACTCTAACGAAATGTGTGATTTGTTACCCACTGGGGAGAGGCCTCCATCGAAGCTCAAATCGAACACTTGTAAAAGTCGATATAAATTTCTGCTGTTGTCGATATTGCTTGTGATGTCAAAATGAAATTACGTTTGTGGGAAGTCTTGCCAAATGAGTGTTACCCTATTTTACCTGCATGGAATATTATTCGAAGAAAATCAGCGATTGTGTAACATTAATAAGTAAAGCACAATGTGGAATCGGATCATCATTAAGATATTTCGTATGTGTGAAAAACCTCGGTAATATACACTTTCACCACCATGACTCTACCACACAAACATAGGGGCCACACTCGTCTGGTGTGAGACGTTCTTTGGGGGTCCACCGAGGGCCGAACCGCACAATAACCCTGGGTTCGGTGTGGGGCGGCGTAGGGGTGAAGTGGACTGCGGTAGTCGTCGTGGGATTGTGGACCACTGCGGCGACGGCGGGGAAGGAGCCTCTCCGTCGTTTCTAGGTCCCCGGTTAACACACAATACAATACAATACAACATACACTTTACAGATGTTGGAACAGAACCGCTCAGTAAAGGTCTCAAGTTTACATAGAACGACAGATATGTAATAAAACCATAAGGAATGTAATAGCTTCAACTAAGGTTGTGGCGAAATTTTCCATGAAAACTGAAGAAGACAATGGTAAACACAGCAAAATATACGGAAACAGACACACAAAATAGAAAATGCTTGAATAGAAATAAATGCGATGAAAATAATATTCACAAAAACATAAATAATAAACTAATTAAAAATAATGCAATACTAGTGAATTAAAGCGAGGGCGATAGTGTAGTGATCATGAAACATGAAAATTATGTAGGAAAATTATTAGATTATTTAAAAATAACAATATCACAACTATAAAGCACAACCACATCATTAGATTTAACGCAAAAGTCAAACAAACAATAAAAATGCAATGCTGTTTTCACAAATCGAGAAAAGAAATCATAAATTGTCTTGAACCCATGAACACCATTTCTAAATGCACAGCCCAGATTCACAAAGAATCGATCCCCCCATCCAAAAACTAATTAACTGCGTTGATGGCCAAACTTAGTTTCTAAGTGAGAAACTGATTACATTGATCGAGAAATTGTATGCACAAAATAAAAAAAATACACAATTAAAAAGTCTAGGATATTAGCCCACACTGTAAAAGACACAAACATTTCCAGGAAAGGAAGTCTTTATCTTTCAATGCAGCCAACTTCTGCACAAATATACCAGTAACAGAAATAATTGACATTATAAAGTAAAACCTTATGCACAATGGGTAAGTATCTATCATCGACGCATATGAAATTATAAAACTATCGTAATCTGCCCCATCACAAAATTATTTTGAATTTGAGAATAAAATTTACAAACAATCTGATGGCGTAGCAATAGGGAATTTAATTGCAGGCACAAATGCAGATATGCTTATTAATAAATTAGAGGCGAAATTTTCTGTCGTCATAAGCCCACTCGATTAATACTATAGATATGTAGACGATAACCTACTACTGGTACATGACAAAGGCAACTACACACAAATAGTCCATCAACAATTGCACCTTAAAATAAAATTCACTTTTCAAGCAGAAAAAATATTCAGTACACGATCTAGACTTGATGATAAGGAACAGTAAAAGCTACCACAGATGTGAAACATATAGGAAATCCACCACGAAAGAATGTCATTAACAAACACACTACTGTCATCCAAATTACATGAATATGTATTCTCCAGATCAGTGAATCATAGAATCACGAATTAGCCACCTGACACTGATTCAACACAAAATGAAACAATTTACAGTAGATTGCTCAGCAGAATGGTTTTATAGCCACTCTGGTACTAACACTATACAAACTTTACACATAGCCAAGAACACGCGACATACACAGTGTGTATATGGAAACCTTTATACATATCCTAAAAGGAAATAAGTTTACGACACCTAGAATGCAATACGAAATTCGTGTTTGTACGAGAAGCGAAAAGGAATATAGTTATTCAGTTGTTGAAATCTACTTAGTGTCACTGAATTTCAGTGAATAATATTCATTTTAAACGTATAAGTGTCACTGGAGAAAGCTGTCAAATATTTATAAGTGCTTTTTTAAACGTGATCACAAACAAGTGTAAGTACCATTACAAACCTGGCTACACACAAAAATTACCAACAACACAAAACCGGAAAGATAGTCAAATGACGCTTCAGAATCCAGTACCGCAATATACTTTGAAACATCTGCGATGAGAAGACAACAACTACTAACATGTAAGTAAGGCATATACATTTGTACTATACTATACTGTGACATAAATTAAACAGCCATTAACATAGTCATTAACATACATTCATACATTCCTGTAGCATAATACATATTGACATAATAACATATCGTAGAACTAACAGGTATTAACACAGACGTAAGCAATACACTTTTTTCGTATAATGTTAGAAAACCTTGTACCATCGTTGCAGGATCATTTGAAAATGGCAAAAAAATGGCAAAATGAGCACGTCGTGATGTAGATATAACGAGATAATCAAGTGTCAACTGCGGCAAATTCTTAGTTGAATGTATATAATAATTTAGGCGTATTCTTTTTGTTCTGCGAGTTCTTAATCACACGAGCTCAAACAGAGTGAATGAAAACCTGAGGAAGATATTTTAGAGGTATATTCTACTAAAATTGTGCAAAAGTTCATCTTACAGAACTCTCTTTACGGAATCAAAAATTTACTACTGGGAGAGCTTTCATTATAAAATAAAATATAAGTCCTACAGCTGTGTGAAGACGTTTTGACTTGCTCCCTCATTGCACTGAATGATAACATATATGTTAATGAGATATACATATATATCTTAATGGGAGCAATGAGTTGTCACAGTTCATTCATCTCCCATCTCAGTAAATTCGTTTTATAGTCTATAAGAGGTGTGACCGAAGAATGACCCAGTTATTTGTGAACTAAAAACATCTCAGCCACTTATGCTTTTGTCGTCTTTTGTCAGAAGAGTTGTCTGAAGCAGCTCTCCGCGCCACTGAATCCTGTGCAAGTATTTTACCTCCGAATAGCTATTGCAACCAACATCTGTTTCAGCTTGTTTACACTATGCATCTTTTGGTCTTCCTCTGCAATTTTTACCCCATTTACTTCCCTCCAATAATAAACTGCTGACCCCTTGATATCTCAGAAAGTGTCCTATCTATCGATCGCTTCCTTTGGTCAAGTTGTGCCATAAATTTATTACTCTGAAATCCTACCCAGTACCTTCACATTAGTTACACTATATATTCATCATATCTTCAGCATTTTTCTACATGAATTTCTAAATATTACATACTCTTCGAGTGTGAACTGATTAATGTCCACATTTCACTCTCGAGCAAGATTAAAAATTTCTTTAGGAAAGAGACCTTATCATTCCCGACGGGGGTCTACTTAACCTCCGGAATATTTTATTTTTAGCCACTGTTGTTGTTGTGGTCTTCAGTCCTGAGACTGGTTTGATGCAGCTCTCCATCCTACTCTATCCCGTGCCAGCTTCTTCATCACCCAGTACGTACTGCAGCTTACATCCGTCTCAATCTGCTTAGTGTACTCATCTCTTGGTCTCCCTCCACGATTTTTACCCTCCACACTGCTCTCCAATACTAAATTGGTGATCCCTTGATGCCTCAGAA
Source organism: Schistocerca gregaria (assembly GCF_023897955.1). Classification (NCBI taxonomy): domain Eukaryota; kingdom Metazoa; phylum Arthropoda; class Insecta; order Orthoptera; family Acrididae; genus Schistocerca; species Schistocerca gregaria. The sequence continues at coordinate 430,983,489 of NC_064922.1, forward strand.
CATGTCCTACCAACCGATCACTTCTTCTAGTCAAGTTGTGCCATAAACTCCTCTTCTCCCCAATCCTACTCAGTACCTCCTCATTAGTTATGTGATCTACCCATCCAATATTCAGCATTCTTCTGTAGTCACACATTTCGAAAGCTTCTCTTTTTGTCCAAAATATTTATCGTCCATGTTTCACTTCCATACATGGCTACACTCCATACAAATACTTTCAGAAACGACTTCCAGACTCTTAAATCTATACTCGGTGTTAACAAATTCCTCTTCTTCAGAAACGGTTTCCTTGCCATTGCCAGTCTACAGTTTATATCCTCTCTACTTCGACTACCATGAGCTATTTTGCTCCCCAAATAGTAAAACTCCTTTACTACGTCAAGTGTCTCATTTCCTAATCTAATTCCTTCGGGATTACCAGACATAATTCGACTACATTCCATTATCCCCGTTTTGCTTTTGTTGATGTTCATCTTATATCCCCCTTTCAAGACATTGTCCATTTCGTTCAATTAAACGAGCTAAAAGAAGGGACTGGTTGATAAGAAACATTCTGAGGCTACGAAGAATCGTAAGTTTCTAAAGGCAGGGAAGTGGACAGTTAATTTTTTTTGTAACTGAGAACCCAACGTTTGATTACTGCAACAAGTTCCGAACAGACATAGAGTGGAGTAATTATGCAGAGATGAAGAGGCTTACGATAGGAAGACTAGCATTGAGGGATGCATCAGACCAGTCTTCGGACTGAAGGCAACAATGAAAATGAGTTTCGATATAATCCTCTGTCACCTACTCCATCCTAAGGACAAATTATCCTTCAGTAGTTAGAATTATTAATTGGTACATGTGGCAACACAGAGGTCAGCTTAAAGTAACTACAAATTTCTGAAGCGCGCGAATAGGAAATATTGTTCTGCCAGTGGAGCCGTTTCCCACTGCCGGTTTACGCGAAACTACAAAACGGAAATTGAGGTAAAAAAAACTTCTTAATTTAACCGTGCTACGAGACTACACTTGGGCGAAACAACTAGCAACACGCAAACAGAGAAATTCTCCATCTAACCACACAAATATATAAATTTAACTATAAAAATATGTAAATGTAAATAAGAAGCTAGGGACTACATACTCCTAAATAGATTGCTGGATGAAATTAAGTGGAGCAGGTGCAATGAAGTACTGTTAAAAGATCACAGCTCTTAGCAGTCAATGATATGAAACGTGAGATCATATAAGAAGGTTATTACTGGTAAGACGACAGGAGGTACAACTTTAATTATTACAAATGAAACACGTAATAATACATTTTTTAGGAAATGCAAACATGCCGCAAGCAGTTGAACTCAACACAAGTTGTAGTGGTATTGTTCAATGGCTCTTTGTATAGACACGAGACTCTGAATGTTAATTAATTAATACGAGGCATGTTCAAACAATAAGTCTCCTAAGGTTTTATATTTTTTGGAAAAAGTTTATTTGAAAAAAATTACAGGATATTGTTGATACACTTGTTGACTATTTTTCCGCACACTCGCCATACCGTTCAGTGCTTGTTGTGAGCCTTGCCACAAGCTTCTTTACGCCACCCTCGAAGAACCCTCCCGCCAGATCAGCTCCTTTCCCCACTTCAGAACCTATTTCCGCACCTGCTCGAGGGTTGAAAATTTAATTCCACTCATATGTGCCTCCATGGGGGTGAGAAGATGATAATCTGCATGCGCCAAGCCACAGTAATAGGGTGGATGGTTGAAAACATCCCAGCCAAATGAGTCCAAGAGCGCCTTGGTGGCTAAGGCTGCGTGGACCCTGACGTTGTCGCGCAAGAAGCACACTCGTCTTGTCAGCAATCCTCCCATTCCATTTTGAATCCTCATTTTGAGTTTTTCAGGCGCCCACAATATCGTTGTGAATTGATGGTCTCCCCATGGCGTAGAAATTATATCAAAATGAGGCCTTTTGGATCCAAAAACACTGAGGTCATGATTTTTTTGCATGAAATTGTGATTTTGAATGTTTTGGTACACGGAGCATAGCTGTGACACTACAGTGACGACTGACTTTTGTCTCAGGCGTGTAATGAGCCAAACACATTTCATCTCCAGTCACATTGGAGCCCAGAAAATCCTAACTTCTAACTCAAATCGCTTAAGGGATTCTCGGGTGTTATTGACCTGATTTTTCTCTAGCTGCTGTGTCAGCAATTTTCAGACGCATCTTGCACTGTGTGTGCCTCGTATTAGAGAGTTCTTGGAGAATTTCGGAAACATATCACAAATTTTATCAACTATTAATCGGCGGCCTTCACAAATAGTTTCCTCGATTTTCTGCACCAACGCGTCATGAACAGTTCTTCCGCCTTCACTAAACTCCTTACACCACTTAAACACTTATATTCCGTTCATAAGATCTTCGCTGTAAAGCGTTTTGAGTCGCGAAAGAATTTTGGTTGGTGTTGTTCCTTTCGCCAAGGAAGTTGATGACAGAACGTGGCTGGCACTTCGTGAGATTTCTTAATGACATCTTTCACCTAAATCAACACTAAACCGTGGCTTAGCGTACTACCACGTTCCTGCGATGGCCTCAATAGTCACAGTACACTTACTTCGTGAACATGCCTTGTACGATATTAAATACTTGCACATAGTGCAGTCGTTTCCTTTACATGTATCAAAAGAGGATACAGTTTGTACTAGAAGCTCGATTAGAATACAGGTTAATTATAATTCCATTTACTTTCCAGGAATTAATGACATTTAGCCTAAACTAAGAATTTTTTGTGTTTGTCTATTACAGACTATGACGATAATTAAGAATTTCAACTGTGTCCATTACGTATTTCATTAAATTGTTTCCCAATGTAAGATTGCTTTCCCTTGGTGTTAAATCTTTATGACCTTAACATCAGCCTGTAACACTGATAGATGGGTTAACTAAAGCTTTCATTAACCTGCAGCAAGTGAAGATTTGAAAGAGAGGAACTTGTGACTTCTCAAATGTAAGTGTTCTCTGTCGACGTACAATGGTGATTGGACACTGTTGCAGGGAGTCCAAAGTTGTGCTGGTAGTGTGCCTCCACCCACACAATAAAGTTACGTGGGGGCTGACACCTCTTCACAATTTGTTCTATTTAAACTGTTTATCAATAACATCGCTGAAAAATCAACGAAATGTCTTTGTGCGTATTTTTGAGAACAAATGTTTGCACATTCACATGGATTTACTTTTGACTGTGCGTTTATTCTGAAAGTCGCTGAGAAGGCTGATACTATCATAGCATACATGAGCAAGTTGGAACTGGATTGCTGTAAGTACTTATTTGATAACGAAGTGGATGAATGTTTTGTATGAGCTAAATTTGGACCAAGCCGACGGTGAATAAACCGTGGCAACAACGGGTACAGCGGACTGTTAACTACTGGTCTAACTGCAGAATCCCACTTCGCCAGATTACTTGATGGTTGGTTACTTGTAAGTCGGAGGATGATGTTGACTGATAAATCGGAGGATGGTGTTGAGTGACGGACACCAGGTGATCGTGGAGCACAACGGTTACTAGCACTACTAAGAAAGTCGACACCAGAAAGACAGTGAAACACAGCTAACGCTAGTGCTGTTATGTGGTTAGCTGTAGCGAGTTTTAGCACATTGCCAGGGTTGGGTCAGCTGACACTAAAGCCTTTGCATTAGCTTCTCTATTCTCGACTAGACATATAATAACGTTGCATGATTGCGAATACGATGCGCCATGTTGTTTAGAAGAAGTATTACTCTCGCATGCTGAGTCTTGCAAATCAGCAGCCCACGCTGCGTACGCTGCCTCTGTTGCTTCACATACCGATAAAATTTAGCTAGCTGTAACTACGGTACCCTGGAGGCCGTAATAACCAGTCGACAAACAATAAAAATCAGAAAAACTCGAAGTGTAGAGGCCTGAGAGTGACCACAGTTTTTGCGTCACTTCATACAATCACCAGGTTAGTGCGATAGCGCATTCAGTCGTTATGGGTCAGCTTCGTTAACGTCAGTAGCGAAGAACGTAATGACTTATATAGAGTTTCTGCTGGGACTACTGCTGCCACAACTCTACAAACACAGGAGCCATGCATCTCAGCAGTGGCGGATACACCATTTGGAGGGCGCCCCCCCCCGCCCCCCCAACACATATGGAAACCACGCCAGCGCTCCATCCCGTCCTCCCCCCCCTCCCATATTAGGGCAGCGCCACACAACTCCAACCCCCCACCACCACTGCCGGGACAGCCGCATTGCCACCTGCCCCGCACCCTCCAGCTTTCGCAGTTCGTTCCTTTCTTTCGTCAGGCGATTCGACTGAATTGAGTTATCGACTGGTTGTCATTTCCTATGTAGCACCCGCGTCCGGGTCATCCTAATTTATACATTTGTGTCTGGCACATAGATAGCTAACACATACCTACGAGAAAAGTCGAGGCCATTTTAATGACCTCGATATGTTACCCTCTCTGGCATTTGTTCGTGAAAAGTCGCGAATATCCTTCAGTTTTCTTGTAATAAGAACCTTCAGTACGTAGCGTTATAAATGCTGACTACTCGCCGAATAGAAATTTAGTTCACATTCAGAAGCAGAAATATTGTTGTTGTTGTTGTGGTCTGCAGTCCTGAAACTGGTTTGATGCAGCTCTCCATGCTACTCAATCCTGTGCAAGCTTCTTCATCTCCCAGTACCTACTGCAGCCTATGTCCTTCTGAATCTGCTTAGTGTATTCATCTCTTGGTCCCCCTCTATGATTTTTACCCTCCACTCTGCCCTCCAATACTAAAATGGTGATCCCTCGATGCCTCAGAACATGTCCTACCAACCGATCCCTTCTTCTAGTCAAGTTGTGCCACCAACTTCTCTTCTCCCCAATCCTATTCAATACCTCCTCATTAGTTATATGATCTACCCATCTAATCTTCAGCATTCTACTGTAGCACCACATTTGAAAGTTTCTATTCTCTTCTTGTCCAAACTATTTATCGTCCATGTTTCACTTCCATACATGGCTACACACCATACAAATACTTTCAGAAACGACTTCCTGACACTTAAATCTATACTCAATGTTAAGAAATTTCTCTTCTTCAGAAACGTTTTCCTTGCCATTGACAGCCTACATTTTATATCCTCTCTACTTCGAGCATCATCAGGTATTTTGCTCCCCAAATAGCAAAACTCCTTTACTTCTTTAAGTGTCTCATTGCCTAATCTAATTCCCTCAGCATTACACGAGTTAACTCGACTACATTCCATTATCCTCGTTTTATTTTTGTTGATGTTCATCTTGTATCCTCCTTTCAAGACACTGTCCATACCTTTGAACTGCTCTTCCAAGTCCTTCCAAGTAAGTACAAGAATTACAATGTCATCGGCGAACCTCAAAGTTTTTATTTCTTCTCCATGGATTTTAATACTTACTCCGAATTATTATTTTTTTTTTTGTTGCCTTTATTGCTTGCTCAATATACAGATTGAATAACATCGGGGAGAGGCTACAACCCTGTCTCACTCCCTTCCCAACCACTGATTCCCTTTCATGTCCCCCGACTCTTATAACTGCCATCTGGTTTCTGTACAAACCGTAAATAGCATTTCGGTCCCTGAATTTTACACCTGCCCCCTTCAGAATTGGAACTAGAGAATTCCAGTCAACATTGTCAAAAGCTTTCTCTAAGTCTACAAATACAAAAAATGTAGGTTTGCCCTTCCTTAATCAAGCTTCTAAGATAAGTCGTAGGGTCAGTATTGCCTCACGTGTTTCAATATTTCTATGGAATCCAAACTGATCTTCCCCATGGTCGGCTTCTACCAGTATTCCCATTCGTCTGTACAGAACTCGCGTTAGTATTTTGCAGCCGTGACTTATTAAACTGATAGTTTGGCAATTTTCACATCTGTCAACACCTGCTTTCTTTGCGATTGGAGTTATTATTTTCTTCTTTAAGTCTGAAGGTATTTCGCCTGTCTCATACATTTGCTCACCAGATGGTAGTGTTTTGTCAGGACTAGCTCTCCCAAGGCTCTCAGGAGTTCTAATGGAATGCTATCCACTCCTAGGGCCTTGTTTCGAATTAGGTCTTTCAGTGTTCTGTCAATCTCTTCACGCAGTATCATATCTCCCATTTCATCTTTATCTACATCCCCTTTCTTTTCCATAATATTGCCCTCAAGTACCTCGCCATTGTATAGACCCTCTATATACTCCTTCCTCCTTTTTGCTTTTCCTACTTTGCTTAGAACTGGGTTTCTATCTGAGCTCTTGATATTCCTACAAGTGGTTCTCTTTTCTCCAAAGGTCTCTTTAATTTTCCTGTAGGCAGTATCTATCTTACCCGTAGTAAGATAAGCCTCTACATCCTTACATTTCTCTTCTAGACATCCCTGCTTAGCCATTTTGCACTTCCTGTCGATCTCATTTTTGAGACGTTTTTATTCCTTTTTGCCTGCTTCATTTACTGCATTTTTATGTTTTCTCCTTTCATCAAGTAAATTCAATATTTCTTCTGTCACCGAGGGATTTCTACCAGCCCTTGTCTTTTTACCTACTTGATCTTCTGCTGCCTTCACTACTTCATCCCTCAGAGCTACCCATTCTTCTTCTACTGAATTTCTTTTCCCCATTCCTGTCTATTGTTCCCTTATGATCTCCCTCAAACTCTGTACAACCTCTGGTTTAGTCAGTTTATCCAAGGTCCCATCACCTTAAATTCCCACCTTTTTGCAGTTTCTTCAGTTTTAATCTACAGTTCATAACCAGTAGATTGTGGTCAGAGTCTACATGTGCCCCTGGAAATGTCTTCCAGTTTAAAACCTGGTTCCTGAATCTCTGTCCTACTATTATATAATCTATCTGGAGCCTGACAGTATCTCCAGGCTTCTTCCTTCTTTTATGATTCTTGAACCAAGTCTTAGCTATGATTAAGTTATGCTCTGTGCTAAATTGTTATGACTCTAAAGTTAGCGGTGTCTGATACACTCATAACTTTTGTTGTTGTTGTGATCTTCACTCCTGAGACTGGTTTGATGCAGCTCTCCATGCTACTCTATTATGTGCAAGCTTCATCATCTCCCAGTACCTACTGCAACCCACACCATTCTGAATCTGCTTAGTGTCTTCATCTCTGCCAAATCTTCGGGTTTCCCCTCCACGCTGCCCTCCAATACTAAATTGGTGATCTCTTGATGCCTCAGAGCATGTCCTACCAACCGATTCCTTCTTTTAGTCAAGATGTGTCACAAATTTCTCTTCTCTCCGATTATATTCAATAACTCCTCATTAGTTACATGAACTACCCATCTGATCTTCAGCACTCTTCTGTAACCCCACATTTCGAAAGCTTCTATTGTCTTCTTGTCCAAACTATTTATTGTCCATGTTTCACTTCCATACGTGGCTACACTCCATACAAATACTTTCAGGAACGACTTCCTGACACTAAAATCTATACTCGATGTTAACAAATTTCTCTTCTTCAGAAACGCTTTCCTTGCCATTGCCCGTCTACATTTTATGTCCTCTCTACTTCTACCATCATCATTTATTTTGCTCCCCAAATAGCAAAACTCCTTTACTACTTTAAGTGTCTCATTTCCTAATCTAATTCCCTGAGGATCACCCGACTTAATTCGACTACATTCCATTAACCTCGTTTTGCTTTTGTTGATGTTCATCTTATATCCTCCTTTCAAGACTCTATCCATTCCGTTCAACTGCTCTTCCTAGTCCTTTGCTGTCTCTGACAGAATTACAATGTAATCGGCGAACCTCGAAGTTTTTATTTCTTCTCCATGGATTTTAATATCTACGCCAAATTTTTCCTTTGTTTCCTTTACTGCTTGCTTGAATATCATCGGGGAGAGGCTACAACCCTGTCTCACTCCCTTCCCAACCACTGATTCCCTCTCCTGTCTCTCGACTCTCATAACTGCCATCTGGTTTCTGTACAAATTGTAAATAGCCTTTCGCTCCCTGTATTTTACCCCTGCCACCTTTAGAATCTGAAAGAGAGTATTCCAGTGAACATCGTCAAAAGCTTTCGCTAAGTCTACAAATGCTAGGAACGTAGGTTTGCCTTTCCTTAATCTTTCTTCCAAGATAAGTATAGGGTAAGTATTGGGTCACGTATTCCAATATTTCTAAGGAAACCAAAATGGTCTTCCTCAAGGTCAGTTCTACCACTTTTTCCATTCGTCTGTAAAGAATTCGCATTAGTATTTTACTAAACTGATAGTTCGGTAATTTTCACATCTGTCAGCAACTGCTTTCTTTGGGATAGGAATTATTGTTTCGACTCAGGTATTTCAGTGCTCTGTCAAACTCTTCACACAGTAGGGCCTATGATATCTCCCATTTCATTTTCATCTTCAGCCTCTTCCATTTGCATAATATTGTCGTCAAGTACATCGCCCTTGTATAGACCCTCTGTATACTCCTTTCATCTTTCTTCTTTTCCTTCTTTGCTTAGAACTGGGTTTCCATCTGAGCTCTTGATATTCATACAAGTGGTTCTCTTTTCTCCAAAGGTCTCTTTAATTTTCCTGTAGGTAGGATCTATCGTACCCCTAGTGTATATGCCTCTACATACTTACATTTGCCCTCTAGTCATCCCTGCTTAGCCATTTTGCACTTCCTGTCGACCTCATTTTTAAGACGTTTGTATTCCTTTTTGCCTGCTTATTTACTGCATTTTTATATTTTCTAATTTCATTAATTAAATTCAACATTTCTTCTGTTACCCAAGGATTTCTACTAGCCCTCGTCTTTTTATCTACTACTGCCTTCACTACTTCATCCCTCAAAGGTACCAATTCTTCTTCTACTGTATTTCTTTTCCCCATTCATATCAATTGTTCCTTTATATTCTCCCTGAAACTCTGTACAACCTCTGGTTTAGTGAGTTTATTCCCACCTTTTAGAAGTTTCTTCAGTTTTAATCTACAGTTCATAACCAATTGATTGTGGTCCGAGTCCACATCTGCCCCTGGAAATGTCTTACAGTATAAAACCTGGTTCCTAAATCTCTGTCTTACCGTTATATAATCTATCTGATACCTTCTAGTATCTCCAGGCTTCTGCCATGTTTACAACCTTCTTTCATGATTCTTGAACCATGTGTTAGCTATGATTAAGTTATGCTCTGTGCTAAATTCTACCAGGTGGCGTCTTCTGTCATTTCTTACCCCCAATCCATATTCATCTACTATGTTTCCTTCTCTCCCTTTTCCTACCATCGAGTTCTAGTCACCCATGACTACTAAATTTTCGTCTCTGAATCTGAATTATTTTGAATTCTGCACAGCTAGTTTGCGTATAAACTTGTACTGCTGTAGTAGCCGTGGGCTTCATGTCTATCTTGGCCACAATAAAGCGTTCACTATGCTGTTTGTAGTAGCTTACTTGCACTCCTATTTTTTGTTCATTATTAAAGCTACTCCTGCATTACCCCTATTTGATTTTGTATTTATAACCCTGTATTCACCTGACAAGAAGTTTTGTTCCTCCTTCCACTGAACATCACTAATTTCCAGTATATCTAACTTTAACCTAAATATTCCCTTTTTAAATTTTCTAACGTACCAGCCCGATTAAGGGATCTGACATTCCACGCTCTGATCTGTAGGACGCCAGTTTTCTTTCTCCTGATAACAACATCCTCCTGAATAGTCCCTCCCCGGAGATCCGAATGGATGACTATTTTACCTTCGGAATATTTTACCCAAGAGGACGCCATCAGCATTTAATCATACGGTAAAGCTGCATGCCCTCGGGAAAAATTACGTCTGTAGTTCCCCCTTGCTTTCAGCCGTTCTCAGTACCAGAGCAGCAAGGCCGTTTTGGTTAGTGTTACAAGGCCAGATCAGTCAATCATCCAGACTGTTGCCCGTGCAGCTACTGAAAAGGCTGCTGCCGCTCTTCAGGAACCACACGTATGTCTGGCCTCTCAACAGATACTGTTAATGGTGGTAATTAGTAATTATGAAAGACTTAAGGTTCTGGAGAGGTCAGGGGTAAGATTTGGACAGAACACAGGTAAAGGTTTGCGGGAACTGGATGAGCTTCTTGTACGTGAAGCAGAGCTAGCTGCTCAGCAAATGACATAAGAAGCAAGAAAGAAAAGAAGTAGGCAAGTACAAGGGCTATTGTGACACTGAAGAAGACACAGACTATGAGCCAGGGCGATTCTAGTGCATGAAACACGCAGAAATGTAAGTCTGTATAAGAATTTGAAATAAAAAAGTTTTAAACCTCATTATCTATCAACCACATTTTTTGCAATAAATGACCCGTTTTCTAAAAAAAGTACATGAAATGAAAAATTTCACAGCGTGCCAAGTGTGAAATTCAACACATATGGAACTAGAATAATTAAAATATGGTGAGTTGTTTTGTTTTTATGTTCATTTATTAATTGTTTTATTAAGTGTTTGGTAAAAAAACATAACATGCCCCACAATACAATATTAGTAATAATTATAGTTCAGTGCATCTCGAAAGGTGCATTCAATAATTGGAAAATTGTAAGTTGGTGTCTTTAAAAGTTTCTAAGATAATGTGTCCCAAATTCTATAATTTAACGATGGCAGCATGGGACATACAAGTCCCCATAAGTCTAGGACAGAAATAATAAAAATTAGTTATTCCATATGTGCTGTCGAAATGAATATTAGCATTATTTTTTGTTCAATTCTGAGGTATGTGGTTTCGGCAGCAGCACCATAGTATTTTATGACAGGAATTGTAATCCATTATCGATACATCTATTTCAGGAATCGAACTTACTGGCATCAAACATCGCTCGCTCGTCAACATTTTGGCATTTGCCTTTTACTGTTTGGGAACAATTTCTATAGTGCTAGCAGCGTGCTTGTTACGAAACTGGATTCAGTTTCTGTTGTTTTCATCTGTCCCCTGCTTCATTCCGTTGTTGCTACATAGGTAAGTACTTCAGTAATGAAATAACAGTCTGCTCTTTTTTATTGGTCTTTTGGTACTCTCTCAATGTGGACACACTGTCGTAAGCTGTATCGACGTCTCCAGTTTATATTTTCATGATATAAGAAATCTTAAAAGTTATCTTAGTATAAAGGATTAAAATATAAGAACTGAGAAGAAATAGATATGTGTGTAGTTTCGTGACGGAAGTCGTTAGTTAGGTCAATGAATGTGTTGGTTGGAATGCTATATGGTTGTGGAGGTATCAAGAATTTGATTTGAGCATTGTGAATGGTTGGTGATGGAATTTCTAACCGAGTCTTACTTTGTAGAACAGTTAGAGAAGGAATATGCTGTACATGGGACCAAGGACAAATTTCAGCAAGAATTTATGGACGAAGAAGAGGTAGTTGGCTATGGTAAAATTTACAATTCATGGAATTGAAGAGAACGAGATGTACTTAGCGGTGAGCATGCGATTTCTCATCCCAATGCAAGGCAAAAGTGATTCTAACAAACGCTGTCCCACCCATAGGTTCAACAGAAATGTGATTTAAGAAACGGGGCTCTGGCAACGCTGTAACTGCGTCAAGTGTAGCCAAGAACTTGTATCATGACCTCAGCGCCCTGACGGAGATGTCCCATTACCTGAGTGAGACGAAGCAATGCCGTGAAGAGGTGGTAGTGGTGGTGGTTAGTGTTTAACGTCCCGTCGACAAAGAGATCATTAGAGACGGAGCGCAATCTCGGGTTAGGGAAGGATTGGGAAGGAAGTCGGCCGTGCCTTTTCAAAGGAACCATCCCGGCATGTGCCTGAAACGATTTAGGGAAATCATGGAAAACCTAAATCAGGATGGCTGGAGAAGGGATTGAACCGTCGTCCTCCCGAATGCGCGTTCAGTTGCCGTGAAGAAGGGATATGTAAACTCGCTGATGTTTGAGTCGCATTCGCCCCAAACATGTTCTTTTTTTTCAGTTAAAGCATCAAACTATATCCAATTTACATCTCCACAATCCAGTGTCATGTGAATTCCTTTCTGTTACTCTTAGCTGTTCGTAAACACTGAGACATAACATGAACTTCTTACAGACCTAAAAGACCGTTTGTGTCGTGCATGAGACAAACATAGCCAATAGATGGTAATAGTAGACACAGTAACATCATCTGCATCCAATGAGGCATAAAAACACAATAGATAAGCTGCACGAGACTGCACATTATGCAATGCACAATAATTCCATTCCATGCGTTTGACGTCCAGTCTTATGTTCACAGAGGTGGAACGTACAGTTACGAGCAACGTTCACTTTGGAGAAGATGCCCAAGGCGACCAACCGCCTTGCATTTGCAATCATTTTGTTAGTCGCTTGATCATACTTTGCTGGACCGAACGCAACACACTTGCAATCACTATTGCTGAAGTGGCATGCAGGGGAGCTGTTAGATCGCGTACATCAACGGGTGGAGTAACTGGTTCCTAAAGGTCCCTAGAAATAAAAATCTAGTGAATTAAGGTCCAGGCAACGTGGAGGCTAGAATATTGGACCTCCACGACCGATATATTTCCTTGGAAATGCTTGATTTAAATAGTTACACACATTAATCCCAAAGTGCGGTGGTGAACTATAATGCTGAAACCATAGCTGTCGCCGAGCAGGAAGTGGCACGTTTTCTTATGGATCATGCAAAGTGTTGCAAAGAGACTTATGATACAGAGGTACATTCAACTTGTCTGACAATAGGTAAGGGCCAAAAAGAACTCCTCCATTGATTAAAAAAAATGTTCAAGTGTTTTTGAAATCTTAAAGTCATCATTCCCTAAGCTTACACGCTACTTAACCTAAATTATCCTAAGGACAAACACACACACCCATGCCCGCCTGGCTAATCCCGCGCGGCTCCTCGATTCTATCCCACAGGCTTATGCCAAGCTTGCCTGAATGCCAACTTCATGGGCGATATGACTGTGATGTTCTGACCAAAAATAAATGGCTGTTCGGGAGGGCGGGGGGGGGGGGGGGGGTGTTGTGTTGAAAATACGTTCACGAGTAAGGTAGAGTCATCAGTCTGTATCACATTATTTGTGAGCATTATCTTCCACTTGGTGCCAAAGCAATTAAAAAAATTGTAGTCGTCGACTTTGGTCTTCTGGTCACTGGTGCTGAGTCAGCATGGAATGACGTGGATGCAGTTCTTCATCGTGTAAACAGTTCCATAAGCAGTCTTTGAGAAATCTGAGACTGCCTTGCCATATCACGTGTACTTCACCAGGGTGAAAAGTTTCAAGGAACGTTTCCTCTGTTAGGGGTAGGGGACCCTTACACTGTTCTGACTTTGACCATGCGCCCTGTCTACCCCACGTACCTGGTACTCCCGTGCAGTCGTATTATTTCTGCTCCACACTGCTGCTGGCTTGCCTGAAATTATGTATGTAAAAATGCATGCGTGTTTAGGGGAGCCACTCAATACTAAATACAGGCCGGCCGCTGTGGCAGAACGGTTCTAGGCCCTTCAGTCTGGAACGGCGCGACCGCTACGGTCGCAAGTTTGAATCCTGCCTCGGGCATGGATCTGTGTGTTGTCCTTAGATTAGTTAGGTTTAAGTACTTCTAAGTTTCCAAATGGCGCTAAGCACTATGGGACTTAAATCTGAGGTCATCAGTCACCTAGACTTAGAACTACTAAACCTAATTAACCTAAGAACGTCACACAGATCCATGGCCGAGGCAGGATTCGAACCTGCGACCGTAGCAGCACCACGGTTCCGGACTGAAGCGCTTAGAACCTCTCGGTCACAGCGGCCGGCTTACGCACTTTTCATTGAATCTCATATGTCATTACTTCACGATGATAGTTCTTGCAGCCACACTTGAACTTCCATAATAATGCATTTCCCATGCAGAGCTATCGACAAAACAACATAGCGGCTCCGTGTCCCGTGCTCGACTCTGCAAGGCAGTCACTCGCAAAGATACCACGTAACCAAGCCAGCGATATAACAATACGCTAATACGCTTACACTTGGACGACCTCTGTCGATTAGTTGTGGACGAAGATGACTGGTTTACCGAATGCGTTGCTCCAGGCGATGAAAAACATTCTCATTGGGATGGTGGCTTTGAGGGTATCGTGATGCATACATATGAGCAGCAGCTTGACTATCAGATGCACCCAGCACCAAAAGCATATCGATATATTCATCGTTTGTGTACTGCATCGGGAAGCCGCCCTACATGAGCCTGAGAGGACCAATTATGTTTGCGCACTATGCAGTTATTACAAAACACATCCAGTTTAATGCATCCCACTCTCGTGTGATAGGCTGTTCTCATGTGACATAGTAATGTCCTGCTTATAAATGACGAGAAACGGGGAAACGACATCTACAGAATAAAAAAGTAATGCGAAGAGCATTTTTTCTTTTCTTATTGTAGGAACCATAGCTCCACAATGGGTATAGGTTTGATGCCGGTATGGTAGTGCAGACTGATAAACGTCCTCTGTGCACTGCGATGTCCCACAGGATGTGACACTGCAGTTTTTAATTACATTTACACCATCATCATCGTCTTCGTATTTTTCTCCTTCTTTGTCTCTTTTGACAAGTTTCAAGTGGAAGCTCTCCATCGTGTCCTGTTCTGAGCATTTTCCTCCTTCGTCTGTTTAAATGCTCGTCGTCTAATGTCATCCATAGTCTTCCTACCACTTCCTCCCATTCCGTTATTTTTCCCTCTATTATTCTTTCTCGCCGTCATTTTCATACATGAGTTTTCAAAATTCACCCGCTCTGATTTTGCTAGACAAACTTGCCTTGAATCTGTATGAGGAATCGCATGGACACCTCCCAGTGCGGCGTTTTTTGTCACGTGGTACACTGTGAGGTGCGACAGTGTCTCAGTAACAACGAGTAGAGAAGACATAATGGGATTTGGTAGCTCAAGTTTGCAAGTTTGCGGAATGCATGGGATTTTCTGGGGGTATTCTGGGAATTTGTGGTGAACTGTGAGCTTAATTAGAAGGACGCCTGTGGAAGATGGATGTAAAAAATGAGGTTTAGAGATCGTCGTTCAAGGGTTAATACAGTCTGATAAAAATGGGGAGCAGAATTTCTGATAGTTGGTGACGGGATGTAATTCATGTATTAGTATGGTTGAAGCCATTTCTAACTTCCTTTTAGATAGTTTCTAAGACAGGCTTTCATATAAACCTGCAGAAGAAAATCAGGTCAGATGTTTTATTGTTGTAGTAAGACTTGGGATACGACTTTCGAAATCATAGTGGAGACTGAGGTGGACGTTGAGGAATCAAAATCAATGGTTGGTTCGCCTACTACTACATTAAGAGGTTGTAGACATTTAAAGAAGACATAAAATTATGAATGTGTAGATGGAGTGATGTTTGTAAAGCTGAGACAGGTGGGTAGAGGGCGACGTCGTGCTAATATATCTGGATCAGCCGAGGTAGACTCGCTTATATTTTTACGATAAGCTCGGGCACTGAAGGTTGAAGTGCTTTCAACGGCACTCAAGTCTTCATATAATAAAAGGAACTATCATAGGTTATAGAAATTTCCAGCTGGGAATATTTGCCAGGGGATTTCCACTTCCAAAAATCATTTGCGTTACACCCTCCGTCAGAACAAAGACATGAGTACTATTTCTCACGTCTCAGATAAAAAACATGTTAGCCTACTGAAAAAGAAATAAGAATGATCATTAGGAAGCTAAGGAGAAGAATGTTTAAGATGAAGTGAGCTGACGAAATGATGGAAATAGTTGACGATTGAAGATTATTGGAAGTGATCAGGAAGAGGAAAAAATGGTCGCTTGGAGGTATACTGCATAGCAATTGTCGGCAAGAAACAATTGTAGAGGGAAAACCAGAAGGAATGACAGAAAGGATTAGGAAGATAATGGATGACGTGGAGGACATTAGACCATGAGCATGGAAACAGATGAAAGGAGATGCTCAGAACAGGACATGATTGAGAGCTTCCACTTGAAAACTTTCATGAGAGAGATAAAGAAGAAGAAGATGGTGATGATGAAGACGTGTCATTGTAAATGTAATTATTTATTAGCTTGCACAACAGAGTCGATGACCTCACTGATATGTTCATTGTGCTTTTGGTATTTATTGGCTCAGACGACTTAGACTGAGAAATAGGAAAAATAATCGTAGCCTCACCTGCATCTGCAAACGCCAATGCCCTGAAGAGCCAAAGAAACAAGTACATCTGCCTAATATCGTATACGGCCCTCGCGAGCAAGCAGAAATGCCGCAGCACGACGTGGCATGGACTCGACTAACGTCTGAAGTAGCGCTGGAGGGACCTGACACCATAAATCAGTAAGTAAGTGTACGAGGGAGCGGAGATCTTTTCTGAATAACACGTTGCAAGGCATTCCACATAAGCTCAAACGCTCATGTCTGGGGAGTTTGGCAGCTAGCGGAAGTTTTTAAACTCAGAAGAGTTTTCCTGGAGGCTCTGTAGCAATTATGGACGTGTGGGGCGTCGCACTGTCCTGCTGGAATTTCCCAAGTCCGTCGGAATGTATAGTGGACATGAGTGGATGCAAGTGATCAGATGGGATACTTATGTACGTGTCACCTATCAGTGTCTTATCTAGACTTATCGGGTGTCCCATATCACGCCCCACACCATTACAAAGCCTCCCCCAGCTTGAACAGTCCCCTGCTGGCATGCAGCGTTCATGGGTTCATGAGGTTGTCTCCATACCCGTACACGTCCATCCGCTCGATCCAATTTGAAACAAGACTCGTCCGACCAGGCAACATGTTTCCAGTCATCAACAGCCCAATGTCGGTGTTGACGGGCCCAGGCGAGGCGTAAAACTTTGTGTCGTGCAGTCATCGATGATACACGAGTGGGCCTTCGGCTCCGAAATCCCATATCGATGCTGTTTCGTTGAATGGTTCACACGCTGACACTTGTTGGCCCAGCATTGAAATCTGCAGCAATCTGCGGAAGTGTTGCATCCTCTGTCACGTTGAACGATTCTCTTCAGTCGTCGTTAGTCCAGTTCTTGCAGGATCTTTCTCCGACCGCAGCGATGTGGGAGATTTGATGTTTTACTGGATTCCTGATATTTACGGTACACTCGTGATATGGTCTTACGGGAAAATTCCCACTTTATCGCTACGTCCAAGGTATGGTGTACCATAACTCGTACACCGTCTATAACATCACATTAAAACTCACATCTTGATAAACTGGCGTATACAGGCGTTGCCGACCGCGGCGCCATATTCTGTATGTTTACATGTCTCTGTATTTGAATACGCATATCTGTAAAAGTTTCTTTGGCAATTCATTGTAGCTTGCGAGGTGTCAAATGCATCTTTGATACAGCAAGAATAATTCTTCGCTGTTTCAGCAGCGTGACGGATTGTAGTATTTGATTTAATGCGTTAAAAATTTTGATCTGCACAGCACCGTCACAGACATGACAGAAAGAGTAAATTCCTACGAAAAAGTCATTAACAATATTATAGAAAAGACGTAGGTTAAATGAATGATCACTGCAGTACTAATTCTAGAACCATCACAGACTTTTAAAAAATACACTTTTTATTCATTTAGCATAAGCAAAGCAAAAAACTGACAACTTTGTTCGTTAACAGCTTAAAGTGTACCTAAACTTGGTTATTTGAATATTTTTCAGCATAATATAGGGATTAGTCTTTCACAAATGAAATCATAAATACGCTACGTTTCCGCCACAAGTTAGATGTTCCAAATCAAATTATTAAATCCCATTTGGAAGTTCTACTATCCTTCATTAGCTTTGTCGGACACATTGCAGTGATAACTACCACTCATCAACGTGTTACTGTTGACAGGAACCATTCCTTTCACTCAGTCAATCCTGTTCCTCAAAGACAGACGACAAAAATCACCATTCATTTCTTTGATTCAAACTTTTCATCTGGTGGTATGGCTGTGGAAAATGCTTTAATACACTGAAATTCAATTGCATCCAGCTGTAGGTGTAAATGCAATTATTATTAGCAATTTATTATTAACTATGATGAAACAATTTATTATTGCCAACACAATTGACGAATATCATACGAGACAATCCGCGATTTTCTATATTTTTCTAACGATTCTGTTTTACAATTACAGGTAAATCATATTCATACTGTTCTGTAATAAAAGGGTTTTCTTTATATTAACACCTAAACTTTTTCTTTCAGTCTCGTCCTTGTGTGCGCACCCTGTTTTACACTCATCAGACGCACAAATACAGACGGATCCTTCGCATGATTCTGAATTGAGTGTGCATTTGATGCTACCATTCACGTTGAATATGTTATAGTTATGAATCAGGCAGCATGTAAGCGGCTGCATTGGCACTGAGTATTTGGCAGCAAAAGAACAATAAACAACAATAACTTTGAAGCAGCCATATGTCCCTAAAATCTGTTGAGTACAAACCACTCAATCATTAGGTAGTATAGGATACTGTTGACAATTAATCAAAAGTAAATATATTTACCATTGGGAAACGTAACGTAACACAAAAGGTAAACAGGTATTGAAGGGAGTCAAAAGATGACACAGTCAAGAAAACACTATTCTGATACAGAAAAAAGAGCAAGGCAAATAGAGATACAGATTAGCGAATTTTCAATTTATTACGTTTTATTTTTATTAGTTACTTGTCTTCGATACCTCTGCTTTACACAGCCATGGGACTGCTTTCAGAATTCGTGAATGTTGAAGTGGATCGTTTAAGAGGTTCAGAAACTGTTGAAAATATTTCTTTCATTCTCGTTAGTGCAGAGACGTAAGTGACAAATGTAATGGCACAGCGATATAACGTATACAGATTGTGGTAGTATCGCGTACACAAGGTATATACAGGCTGCGCATTGGAGGAGCTGTCATAAGCAATCAGCCGGCCTCTGTAGCCGCTCGGTTCTAGGCGCTTCAGACCGGAACCGCATTGCTGCTACGGTCGCAGGTTCGAATCCTGCCTCGGGCAGGGATGTGTGTGATGTCATTAGGTTAGTTTGGTTTAAGTAGTTCTAAATGTAGGGGACTGATGACCTCAGATGTTAAGTCCAATAGTGCTCAGAACCATTTGAACCATTTGCACTCAGGTGACTCACGTGAAAAGGTTTCCGAAGTGCCTATACCCGCACTACGGGAATCAACAGGTTTTGACCGCGGCATACTAATTGGAGATAGACACATGAGCCATTCCATTTCGGAAATCTTTAGGGAATACAATATTCCAAGATTCACAGTGTCAAGAGTGTGACGAGAATACCAAATTTCAGGCAGCAGCTCTTGCTATGGACAACGCTGTGACTGACGGTCTTCACTTAATGACCGATATCAGCGTAGTTTACGTTGAGCTGTCAGTGCTAACAGACAAACACTTCATGAAATAATGGTATAAATCAATGTGGGACATACGACGAGCGAATCCTTTAGGACAGTGCAGCGGCATTTGGCGTTAATGGCGTTGGTTGGACCACAGATGACTGGAAAACCATGGCCTAGTCAGATGAGTCCCGATTTCAGGTGGTAAGATGTGGTGGTAGGGGTTGAGTGCGGACCCCACGAAGCCATGGACCTATTTCTCAACAAGGAACTGTGCAAGCTCGTGGTGGCTCCACAATGATGTGGGCTGTGTTTACAAGGAATGGACTGGACCCTGATTTTGTTTGGCTACTTGGAGACCAATTTCAGCTATTCATTAACTTCATATTCCCAAACAATGATGCCATTTTTATGGATGACAATGCAACATGTCACCTGGCCAGAACTATTCGCGACTGATTGGAAGACAATTCTGGAAAACTTGAGTGAACGATTTGGCCATTCAAATGGCTCGACATGAGTTCCATCGAATATCTGTGGGACGTAATCGAGAGATCAGTTCGTGCACAAAATCGTCCATCGGCTACACTTTCGCAGTTGTTCGCAGCTCGTGGTCTCGGGTGGCGCTCTCGCTTCCCGAGCACGGAGTCCCAGGTTCGATTCCCTACGGGGTGAGGGATTTTCACCCGCCTCGAGATGACTGGGTGTTTGTGTTGTCCTCATCACTTCATCGTAATTCCTGAAAAGTGGCGAGGGTGGCCTGAGAAAGGTTGGGAATTCGTACGGGCGCTGATAAGCGCGCAGTTGAGCGCCCCACAAACCAAACATCATCATCATCACTTTTGCAATTATGGATGGATATAGAGGCCGCATGGATCAATATTTCTTCAGGGGACTTCCAACGACTTCTTGAGTGCATGCGACGTTGAGCCGCTATAATACGCAGGGCAAAAGGAGGTCCGTCACGATATTAAGATGTATCCCACGCTTTTTGTCTCCTCACTGCATGTCTCATGCATCTGTAATTATTTAAAGTAGCTCCTCCCTGTATTACATCACATTTTACATTTACTTTGTGTTTTTATTGCTAATGTTGTTTCTTCCACACCTCTACTTTAGCTGTTTTGCTGTTATTTTTCTTTCATTCTCGCCTCCCACTCGAGTTTAACCTTCAGTTTACACCTTGAACGACTCGCTGTTGTCAGTCACTAGCGTTGTCTTTTCATACGTTATGCTAATTAGCTCATTTCTTTTCTAGTTCTGATTCTTGGGTTTTAATATTTGTACTGAGTGAGGTGGCGCTGTGATCCGCACACAGAACTCGGAAGGACGTCGGTTCGAATTGACACCCGGCCATCCAGATTTAGGTTTCTCGTGATTTCCCTAAATCGCTCCAGGCAAATGTCGGGTTGGTTGCATTAAAAACGGTACAGCTGACTTCCTTCACCGAGCTTTCGTGACCTGAGTTCGTTCTCCAGCTCTAACAACTACGCTGTCGAGGGGACATTTAACGCTAATCTTCCTTCCTTCCTTCCTTCTGATACCATGACAAAATTTCTATTGATTCCTCTGCTGTACTCCTACATAATATTAGTAACAATAATGGTACCAGTATATTCATTTTCTTCCATTAGGCTAGTGAGAAGTGCTGAGATAAAAACTGAATGATTCATTCAAGTTATTAAAGTGCATATTTGTTTTAGGAGCTTTATTCAAGCTAGATTCCTCTCTTATTTCTCACTTATGAGATAGGGTTGGAGATTACCGAAATCGTAAGGGTATGCATAAGCGTTGTTGCAATTTTATGGAAGAGGTGGGCTGTGCAGCCTGATATCTTCTCATGTTCCGTAGGTATTTGCCAGAATCTCCCAGATGGCTGCTCGGTAAAGGGCGACCAGAGGAAGTTCTCAAGGTTCTGGAGAGTATAGCAGCGACAAATGGAAAGCCCCTGCCTTGTGACACGTGGATGAGGCTTGCTTACCTGTCTGAGCAGAGGACTCCACGCATGGACAACAGAAGCATCGTTACGAACAGGAACCTCTTTAAAAACACCGTTTTGTTGGTTGTTAGCAGGTATGGGAATGCAAATCGCTTTTCTTATAATTTTTGTAACTCGAACGAAAATGGTGATTTATGACGCTACGTAATGAATATACACTTCTGGATCATCAGATCCGCAGTGAACAAAACAGTTGAAAGACTAATCTCAGCACACTACAGTCACCCTCTGATAACAGAAAACAATGAGCTTTCTTAGTGGTAACATTTGATATTGATACATATTTAATTAATTGCGATTTAAGTGCTTTTTTGTTCTATATATGGAAAACTTTTAAAAATTGATCTTTATTTACAGCTGAAAATTTGTGGTTTTTGCTGCTTATAAACGCCTTAGTTACTTATGTAGTTATTTTCAACGTCTTCTCACTAAATGCAACACTAAACTGTGAACACCTAATTATCCAGTTACCAGTGTGACGCTGTGGGGCAATCATCAGAAACACGAGTGTAGCTTTCAGATCTTTAACCGACTGCTATATTTTCTTGTCAATGGCGGAAACCAGCATGCCAGTACAGATTGTGTGGTCATTTAGGAAGAACGTATGATACAGTATTCTTGTTTACAACTTCAAAGTGTAAACATTCTAAACTGAAAGAAAAGGTACAAAGGCTTCCTAAAAATATTGTAAGTTATCAATAAAACTTACGAAAATAGAACTCAAAGATTAATTACGTACAGTCTTTGACATGATACCTGGTCTGTGACCAGCTTTCAAAGCGACTGTGTAAGATGAAAGCCTTGTACCTGGAATTGTTTTAAGCAAGGGAGAAGTTTCCGCAAGTTTGAAATATAAGTGCTGGGCAACGTTGGAGCCCCTGTCTGAAAGTTTGACCTTTGAGAGGATTTACCAGAGGAAACGCACACAAGGACATATTGGTTGTGTGTAGAGAAGGCTTATGATTCCAAATTACCCACAGCAAGATCGAAATTCTTCTCAGCTGCAGTGAATAACATACGGTTTTATTCCAGGGCACGCAAATTTGGCAATCTCATTACCTTTATCCCATATCCACTAAGTAGAAATAGTCCCTGAGAAAAATTATTGCATAAATTTGTAGCCTATTAGAGAGCCAACAGTTTGTACAAGATACCAATTTTACTATGTCTTCAATGAACCGAAAGTAAGTACAGTTGCACCATGCATTGTATATTAGTAGTAAGTTATGTCTATAGTTTTACAGTCATTTAATTTACTAGATATGAAAAGACTAACTTAGCGATGTTGTACAGTTTTAACTTTATGTAAGAAGTAACTGAATATTTATAAGTTGTACAACATCAAAATATCATGTATTTTAGCATACTTCATAAAAGACTTCACTAATGTAAATCAACGAATAGTCTCGAAAATTGTATATTATATTGTGTACGTGACTAGAAGGGAAATAATAAAAATCAGCAGCCAACAACAGGCTAGACAGCTGTGTAGGGGGAGTACATGTTAGATGGAAGGGTTAGATGACTGTTGTTGTTTGGGGATGAGAGAGGACACTCAGTCCAGGGAGTGAATGGAGAGAGGGGAGGGTTAGCAATGACTTTGTGTGACGAGAGTACAGAATAGTTGTTGTTACTATATGTAGTTTGTTGCATAGTCGAGATAACTTTGCGAGAGAAGTCAGTGTGGGACATTGACGCCATTGACGTTTTTGTGAAGAATTTTGTATTGTGAACTCTTACGATTTCGCTAGGTGTCTGTGCTAAGATAAATTATAAGAGTAGAAAACTAAGTTTTTCGTTATTTAGTGGCGTATTAGAGGAGCACTGTGTGTATTGGCTGCCAGCTTGCAATGCTGTTTCAACAGTTAATAGTCAAAGGACATAATTTCATTCGAAATTTGAAGCTGCATTCAGGTGTGGCCAGGAATTCGGCACGTGGGCGGTGCTTTGACACGTTGGTTTCTCCCTCTTTCTCGTCTGACTACTCGCTACCCACACCATCTTGCTTTGTTGTTCAAGTGGCAACAGTGGCGGAAATGCATGCGCGTCGCTTGGAAGGCAGAACAGTTACGGCCGTATAAGTGACCGGCTGTCATGCTTCTTGGTTTCATGTTATGCTACTATCATGAAATTCGAAAAACTTAAGCTGTCTGTCATAAAGAGCGGCATTATACTGTTACTCTCTGCTGTTGAAAGAGCCTACATAAATAAAAATAATAAATGAAAATACGGCGGAGTTTACACCTTTATTCGAAGTTGTTCCTGCCACAGTGTGATTTTGGTTTTAAATGCATCCACCTTTGTCTTTTTAAATCAGATATTAATTGCTTCTAGCGAAAACTTAAGAGTTACAATACTGAGGACGTTGAAGTGTGCAATCTAGTTAACTAAACATACGAGGTCTCCAATCCGTTCCTAATCTTCTAACGTTGTTTTCTGCCTTTCCTTTCCATTCATAAATTGAACAAACTCGTTCCAGGCATACCCCTCAACTTTATCAACGCACTTCGCTGTAGTAAATAATGTCTCCAATTTGTTACCGCAGTTCCTTTAAAAACCGTTATAACTGCCGATATAAAGACCTATGTGACTTAAGATAATTTTCTCTTCGGGCCACCAGTTTCATGACGTGCTCCATCCCAGCAAATTTAGCACAAAGTGATCCTTGATGTGCGAAACAATGAGTTCTGTACGAATCGATCGTTGGTCTTTATACTGTGTTTTGCAGCAATGCCAAAAGCCCATTTTGTGGCCATCCCATCGCACTCGCTCCATCAGTGGCAACTGAGACCAATTCAGGCCAACGGGTTCAACTGCCTCTTCAGTCGTTTTCAGCTAATCGATACTTCCCGCTTCGTCTTAACAGTACTTATGTCACGTGTAAACTGTTGTGACTTCACGAACATGCACTGTTAACCCAAAACATTATGACTACTGCGCACCGTGAGGTGGGAAGTAGCATGGTTGCGTTGTTGGAATGTGACACGGTATGGAAAGTATGTAAGTGGATAAAAGATGGATGTGAAATCATTCTAGCGACGATGTTGTTGTTGTTGTGGTCTTCAGTCCTGAGACTGGTTTGATGCAGCTCTCCATGCTACCCTATCCTGTGCAAGTTTCTTCATCTCCCAGTACCTACTGCAACCTACATCCTTTTGAATCTGCTTAGTGTATTCATCTCTTGGCCTCCCTCTACGAATTTTACCCTCCACGCTGCCCTCCAATGCTAAATTTGTGACCCCTTGATGACTCAGAACATGTCCTACCAACTGGTCGCTTCTTCTCGTCAGGCGTGCCATAAATTCCTCTTCTCCCCAATTTTATTCAATACCTCCTAATTAGCTATGTGATTTACGCATTTAATCTTCAGCATTCTTCTGTAGCACCACATTTCGGAAGCTTCTATTCTCTTCTTGTCCAAACTATTTATCGTCCACGTTTCACTTCCATACATGGCAACACTCCATACAAATACTTTCAGAAACAACTTCCTGACACTTAAATCTAATCTCGATGTTAACAAATTTCTCCTCTGAAGAAACGCTTTCCTTGATATTGCCAGTCTACATTTTATATCCTCCCTACTTCGAGCATCATCAGTTATTTTGCTCCCCAAATAGCAAAACTCCTTTACTACTTTAAGTGTCTCATTTCCTAATCTAATTCCCTCAGCATCACCCGATTTAATTCGATTACATTCCATAATCCTCATTTTGCTTTTGTTGATGTTCATCTTATATCCTCCTTTCAAGACACTATCCATTCCGTTCAACTGGTCTTCCAAGTCCTTTGCTGTCTCTGACAGAATTACAAAGTCATCGGCGGACCTCAATGTTTTTATTTCTTCTTCATAGATTTTAATACCTACTCCGAACTTTTCTTTTGTTTCCTTTATTGCTTGCTCAATATACTGATTGAATAACATCGGGGATAGGCTACAACCCTGTCTGCCTCCCTTCCCAACCACTACATCCCTTTCATGCCCCTCGACTCTTATAACTGCCATCCGCTTTCTGTACAAATTGTAAATAGCCTTTCGCTCCCTGTGTTTTACCCATGCCACCTTCAGAATTTGAAAGACATTATTCCAAACAATATTGTCAAACGCTTTCTCTAAGTCTACAAATGCCTTTCCTTAATCTTTTTTCTAAGATAAGCCGTAGGGTCAGTATTGCCTCATGTGTTCAAACATTTCTACAGAATTCAAACTGATCTTCCCCGAGGTCGGCTTCTACCAGTTTTTCCATCCGTCTGTAAAGAATTCGCGTTAGTATTTTGCAGCGGTGACTTATTAAATTGATGGTTCGGTAATTTTCACATCTGTCAAAACCTGCTTTCTTTGGGATTGGAATTATTATATTCCTCTTGAAGTCTGAGGGTATTTCGTCTGCACAGTAGAAGAAGAATGGGTAGCTCTGAGGGATGAAGTAGTGAAGGCAGCAGAGGATCAAGTAGATAAAAAGAGGAGGGCTAGTAGAAATCCTTGGATAACAGAGGAAATATTGAATTTAATTGATGAAAGGAGAAAATATAAAAATGCAGCGAATTGAGCAGGCAAAAAGGAATACAAAAGTCTCGAAACTGAGGTCGACAGGAAGTGCAAAATGGCTAAGCAGGAATGGCTAGAGGTCAAATGTAAGTATGTAGAAGCATATATCACTAGGTGTAAGGGATTTGGATTAGGAAATGAAACACTTAAAGTAGTAAAGGAGTTTTGTTATTTGATGAGCAAAATAACTGATGATGGTCATAGTAGAGAGGGTATAAAATGTAGAATGGCAATGGCAAATAAATCGTTTCTGAAGAAAAAAAAATGTTAACATCGAGTATAGATTTAAATGTCAGGAAGTCGTTTCTGATAGTATTTGTATGGAGTATAGCCATGTATGAAAGTGAAACGTGGACGATAAATAGTTTAGAGAAGAAGAGAATAGAAGCTTTCGAAATGTGGTGCTACAGAAGAATGCTGAAGATTAGATGGGTA
This sequence comes from Schistocerca gregaria, assembly GCF_023897955.1. Taxonomy (NCBI): domain Eukaryota; kingdom Metazoa; phylum Arthropoda; class Insecta; order Orthoptera; family Acrididae; genus Schistocerca; species Schistocerca gregaria. The sequence goes on from NC_064922.1 coordinate 431,009,781, forward strand.
GATCACATAAGTAACGAGGAGGTATTGAATAGAATTGGAGAGATGGGCATGTTCTGAGACATCGAGGGATCACCAATTTAGTAGTGGAGGGCAGCGTGGAGTGTAAAAATCGTAGATGGAGACCAAGAGATGAATACACTAAGCAGTTTCAGAAGGATGTAGGCTGCAGTAGGTACTGGGAGATGAAGAAGCTTGCACAGGGTAGAGTAGCATGGAGAGCTGCATCAAACCAGTCTCCGGACTGAAGACCACAACAACAACAACAACATCTGTGTACTATCACAAATGATGCGAGTTTGAGGCAAAATCATTGCATTGATCTGTGAACTCGTGCACGGAGGGAATCGCGGGCTTTCTTGTTGGTTGAACGATGAATCTAGTTCAATTAACTCATCTGTCGAAACTATCTCGACCTTACCGCGTTCTATTGTAATACGATGTATAATCGTAAGTCAAAAATGGAGTAATATAAGTCTGATTAACCAATATTTGACTCAAATTTAGGCTGAAATATTTTCTGGTCAATGTAAATGATTGCTCTATTGCAACAATGGTTTGAGAAAGATGCAGTAGGGCGGGCAAAATTTTTCGTAACAAATGACTGTTTGGCGGTCAAATTCACGATCTTCGTATGCTACAATACTATAATCACCACAAACTACAATAGAGACACATAATTTTGGAAAAATCTAGAAGAAAACTACAGGATGTGTGGAAAGGAATAATCGATTCTGCATTTGGCTACTGAATGTTGGAATGAAATATAATTGTGTCCTGCAGCGGATGGTCAATCACTTCAGTGTAAATCGTATTCGTCAAAATATGGACTTTCTTAATACATTTCCATCGGATAATCACCAAAAGGTCTCAAACTAACAGTTTTTCATCAATATACGCCATGACAGGAAAACCGATTACATTAGTTACAAAAATTCTTTACAATATTGTTGTATAATCATTTGCTTAGCTACAGTAAAGTTAGTCTTTTAGTTACCCTTTAAACGTCGGGATTTTTTGTTATTCTCTGTTGGGAAAAAATACAAATTAAAGTTGCAAATTTGCTCAAAAACCACACATCCGAAGATTGCTTCCTGTCGCGGGAGCCAGTTTTAGTGGTTAATGAAAATGTGGGAAGAAGTGGTGAATAGAAAGGGGTTTTAAAATCGTTAATGACCGTGAAAAAGGAAAAGAATGAAATGCAAATCGGACTTCGTATTGCAGAAAAGCTATCAGACTTCGTGATTCGGAAACGCTATTGTTGGGGTGGTCCTTGTGGCGTTTCTGACCAAAAGTCAAACCAATTTCCACTTCAAAAATTATTTGAAAGTGAACAGAGAATAACAGTAAATTTCATCGTCCAGGAATTACTAATGTCTACGAATTAAAACCATCTTGATATTGAATGCAATGTATTTTACAGCTGCTGCCATCCTCCAAATTTCATACAAGCTTCCACAATACAACATGTCTGCACATCAAAAAGTTTTTACATCTTGATCAGGCCAAGACTAACGAAAACGTTTTTACGTCCGAATCATACCAAGACTAGCGAATAAGTTTTTACGTCTGAATCACACCGAGACTAGCAAATAAGTGAAGTTAAGCTTCCGCTCTCAAGACCCAAGAGTTATAATTTTTGTACCTTCATTTTCTTATAAATATTTCCTCTGCCTTCGAGCGCTCATACAGCTGCGACGGTATAATTTATATTTGAGGGAACGAGTGTAGCGCTGCCAAATTCAAAGTCCCGCTACAGAATGTACCTATAATACAAGAGCAAGGAAATTTAAAGAAGTATTCTCCAACACATGTAAAGTATAGGGGTTTACCTGGAAAATGTTGATTCTTTTGGATCTTCATTTTTCCATGCGTGTTGTATGAAGGCAAATCTGAAATTTGAAGCAGGAGAAGTAGAGTAAATGGTAATGCAAACATGTGACTCCTTACGGTAACTAAAAGGTTGGAACATTGTGTATCAAACAAATTGAGAAAACTCTGCTGTTGATAAGCATTTACAGGGATTACTAGTTATAGTTTCGAAGAATGCTTAGCGTGGGAAGGAATTAGACAGATCTGTTTATTGAACTCCAAGCAAAATATTATTAATTTCTGCTCTGGTAATCTGACAGCCAACTGGTATCTTGATTCCATTTTCCTTCTCACGTACAAGGCAACCAACACTATAATGTTTAGCATCACATGATATTACAGGATAAAGTCTAGATTAGGTCATTAGGAGAATTTTGTCAGGCTCTAATTTGTTGCCTCACTACATAACATACAGTATCCAGTTGAAACGTGAGCGGTGTTGGGCTTATGTATGCGTTGGTTTAATCCATGGTTCCTATTCTGTGTTTGGTTTTCCACAGTTATTGTGACTATGCTGTTGTTAACTCTCCTCGTGAGAGCCAGCAGTGGTGTGTATCGATATTTGCACCTTGTACTATCTTTAGTCTCGTGCTTATAGTTTCCGACTGTGCTATGTGCGAGCAGTCGGTCGACTGGCGTGGAGCAGCGAGGAAATCTCCACAGGGTATAGTTAGGCCTGGTCCACTGGCGGTCTCTACGCAGTGTCGGAGTGTGTGGGGCTATTCCCATTGCTATGAGGTCCGTGGTTCACTGACCCTGGACACGAAAGTTGAGTTTGGACTTAATTTACGAGCAAGTCAAGACTGTTCACATTGTGCCATTTAGATCCTGTTGTTGGCTGTTGGGACATTTCCACAAGCAACAACGCTGTTTATTCGAGTCGGCGAAGGTTTAGCCACCGTCTGGTGGAGTCTCACTGTATTTGGTTATATGCAATTGAAGTGCACCAGAGGAATTTTCTGCCTTGTGGCCGTTAACGTTCCTGTTACCTGCCCTGGCTGTTCACATAAATTTAGGCAGTGTCCCTTCCTCACGTGTTGTCGCTTTCCAGCATGGTGTGTAGTTCAACAGCTTAATGTATGCTTGGTTGTGGGCATCCATGCCTTTTACCTTTGCATTGTTCTCCCGATTGTGTGCTGGTCGAGTGGAGCGCAAGTTACCTTGTCGGTGGGTCCGTTGACTGTCTGTTGGTTGGGTTGTCATCGGATTGAGAATGAATGGGCCGACTGCCTGTCTAACCTAAGTGAACGTTAATATTTCAAGTGCTGGCCAACCCCGAAACTTCTGAGTGCCCTTAGCTGCACTGCCTTTTCTTATTTTCTGTTGTGTGTATTTGTATGGCTGATAGCTGATGGTTTTGAATTAAAGTTGAAATGTTTTTAGGAGTGTTTTAAGTCGTTGGTCTTGAGCCACTTTAAAATTCAAGTTCCTTCCTTTTCAAGTGTTAGATTGTTTGGGCCTTCAGCCTGATGAAAATATTGTTTGAAGATAAAGCCTTGGGCCTCCTACCTGCTAAAAATTATTTTAGTTGTACTTTGAGACATGGGCCTTCAGCCGTTTTATAATTAAAAGTTTCTTGCTTGTCACGTGTTAGATTGTTCGGGTCCTTGAGCCTAATTTAAGATACGGCTTTGTTGTTTAAATTTGTGTTACCATGAGTTTGAAGTCATGGGGCCTTCAGCCATTTTAAAAATCAGGATCTTTGTCTTTCGTGCATCAGACTGTTTGAGGCCCTCAGCCTAATTGAATAAGGCCTCCTGCCTTGTGCGTTTTTTATTTAATTTTACCTCGAGACTTAAATCTTCGACCTTCAACCATCTTTAAATTAAGGTTGTTGCTTTTCAAGTGTAAGGTTTTGGGCCTTCGGCCAAATTATAGAACTCTCTTAATGTGAGGCCTTCTGCGTTCTAAATATTCTTTTTGGTGTCTGAATTTTGAGTTAATGGCTTTTAGGCATTTTTTAAAAATTAAAGTGGTTGTGTCCTTAAGGCATAAGATAGTGCGGCATATTCAGCTGATAACTAAGTTCAAGAATTTTTACTGTAATATTTGGTCAAGTAAATAAAGTAATTTGTTTTTGAATGTAACTGGCAGCCGCTCAATTTGGCCCTTTTCCGCAATTCCAACAACCTGTCCTGTCCTGCGGGCCTAGCAGGGCGTTTCAAAGGGTATCCCATGTTTCAATGATTTAGTCAAAATTTTCGTGTCTGATTACATGTATATATGATAATAATTTGTGAGATTCAGAATCTATTGGCAAGGATATCTGATCCAGCAAAGCCAGAAGCGAATCACTACTGCCCACCTCTATAGCACCTTATTTGCGAATTGGTAGTAGACATTTTGCCCGCTAAATTTGTGACAAGACATTCACAGCAAAAATATGAACATTAACATGCATGGATGTTATGAGCTGTCCCTTGGAGTCAGCAGCTGAAAGTTGGACTGACCATAGTGTTTAGCACACTGGACAGCAGTGGTTAAAATCTGCTTCCGGCCAGCAAGATTTAGGTTTCCCCTAATTCACTCCTGGCAAATACACTGATGGAAAAAAATCGCAACACTAAGGAGTTGTACAACATGGATGAAATGTAGCAGGCATGTTTTTACACCTGAAGGATGATGTCTATTAAAATTTTGCTCCAGTCACACAAGAGTAGCAAGGATGAGGATGCAAATCAATTTGTTTTAAATACTCGCTGCAACAGTCATGATCATTAGTTACCTTTGAGATAGGATGTGGTAAGCTGATGTTATATGTAAATTGAAAGGGGTCACTGCTGTCAGTTGCAGCTGGACATTACATGGAAAAAGCAATGATGAGTAAAAATGTGTACCGGACCAGCGTTTGAACCCGGGATCTTACGCTAGGCAAGTGAGTTAACCACTGCGCCATCTGGGATACAGCGTTATTGCAATTGTGTGGACTATCTCGGCACACCTCACGGCCAATCCACAGTCCCACCGAGCGCCACCTATCTGCAGTCCCTGTCCATTGACTCCTCTTCTCCACTTTAACATTCCTACAGGATATCAGACGTATTTGTGCATTGCACTGAAGAAGGATCCATTGCCCAGCTGCGTGTATCAGTTATATGAAAGCACGGTGTCTGTACTTTTGGGCATGTCTGAAAGAAAAGACATCATGCTTTCATATAATAGAGTTGATGTTAGCCCAGAGTGCCTTTAAGGTGACAAAGACGCCATTTTTGAAACCTTACTGAGTTTGGATGAGGTTATGTTACAGGGCTAAGAGAAACTGAATTTTCCTTCTGTGATACTGCACAAAGATTTGGCAGGAATGTAGCCACTGTAAATTATTACTGGCAGCATTTGTCATGAGAATGTATGGTGGCAACAAGATCGTGCTGGGACCAGCTACATGGCACTACCAAGAAGGAAGATCATCGTGTTCAGCATATGGCCCTGACACATCGTACTGCAACTGCAGCAGCAGTTTGAGCAGCAACACAATAAACTGTTACACATCACTTACTTCAAGGACACCCTGTAGTGTGCATTCCACTGACCTCCACACCATCCCTATTTGCTACTTCAGTGGAGTCAAGTGAGAGCTCATTGGAGGGCAGGGTGGAGGTCTGTTATGTTTTCTGATGAAAGCTAATTCTCCCTCATTGTCAGTGATGGCTATGTGTTGGTTTGTTAGCACGCCAGTTGAGGTCCTGCAACTGACCTGTCTGCTTGCTAGACAACTGGACCTATACCTGGAGTTATGGTGTGGGATTTGATCTTGCATGGCAGCTGGAGCACTCTCGTGGTTATCCCCCCAACAGCCTGACTGAAAATTTGTATTTCAGTCTGGTAATTTGAACTGTTTTGCTGCCATTCAGAAACAGCATTCCAGGGGGTGTTTTACAATATGATGACATTCACCTACATCCTGCTGTTTTTACCCGACATGCTCTACACAGTGCTGACATATTGTCTTGGCCTGCTCGATCACCAAATGTGGCTCCAAATGAGTATACCTGGGACACAATCGGATGACGACTCAAACGCCATACACCAACAGCGTTAACCGTCCCTGTATTGACCAACCAAGTGTGAAAGTTGCGGAACCCCATATCACAAACTGACATCCAACACCTATACAACACATTGGATGCACATGTGCATATTTACATTCAACATTCTGGTGGTTACACCAGTTATTAATATATCAGCTTTTCAGATTTGCGCTGGCTTATCTCATGCTTACATTAACCTGAGATCTTACAATGTTAATCAATTACATATATTACCTACACAAATGTAATCCTGAAATTTTGTTACTCTACTTTAATTATTTGTGGTGTTCCAGTACTTACTGTCAGTGTACTAGGACGGTTCTGTCGAAAAGCCACTGCTGATTTCCTTCCCCAACCTTGTAAAAATCCAAGCTCATTCTCCATCTCCAACAGCCTCAATTTCAGCTGGAAGTTAAACCCTAGCCTGCCTGCCTTCCTTCTGAAAAAAGTATCAACATAAAATTATGATTTTCTCACAAACAGAAGTTATCTCCAGCACACACGGTGGCAATGTTGACAGCTGGAAAACGGTGCTTTGGTGCCATTTACAGTAGTCACCTCTAAGTAGTTGTCGACACGACGTGATGCTGATGGCATGAATGCCGAGAAGTGAACCCTCATGGTTGCTATGGCACTTGGCTGGGCTGCAGTCAGTGGCATGAATTGCAACGTGGCTACCAGAAATAGCAGCAGTTGCGAGGAAAGTGTCGACCCCCACGACACGGTCACCAGCGGTGGCGTCGGCATGCAGAACTGGCGTGGCTTTGTTAGCTCAGTTGGGGTTTCTTGACTGCCATTTACCATCCTTGGGTAGTTTTTGATCATTAAGTAATGAAAATCATGGCCTCGCTTGTGGACCAAAAGGTGGGGAACCCCACTTTTGACAAATGTTTATAAAGGTGTAGTGGGTCTTGGCTACGATGAATGATGAATTGGGCATCCAGAGAGAACGAACTACTTTTTAAATAAACAAGAGACCTGACCCAGCTTCACACAGTAGCATTAACTATATATGGCCAGATGACTTGCATGGCATACTGTTTTGTTTGTGGGCAACTGTTTTGAGTTACGAATAAATTTCAGAGTACCACATTAAATACATGAATATCATCACATTCGTATAACTTATGTCATGTAGGCAGTGCGTGACAGGAAAGTTGTCCTATACACTGAGGTGACTAAAGTCTTTTGATACCACCTAACATCATGTTAGATTTCCTTTTGCCTGACATTGTGCAGCGTCTTAATGTGGCGTGGCCTCAACCAGTCGTTGGAAATCCCTATAGAAATATCGAGCCATGCTGCCTCTACAGAAACTCATAATTGCGAAAGTGTTGCCCATGCAGGATTTTATGCACAAACTGACCTCTCGATTATTTCCCATAAATGTTCAATGGGTTTCATGTTAGGCGATGCAGGTAGCCAAATCATTTGCTTGAACTGGATTTACATATACGAAATACTGGATTTACATTTATATAACTTGAACTTAAATAAGTATTCCTATGGCTGGACCATAAACATGCTCTAACACACATTATTAAGTACACAAACAAATCAAATAAACATATATCAAAGGAATAGAATCAAAAGCAGGAAAGTAGCCTAATGCCTCTGTGCTTTCTAAAACACAGTAAATATTTGACCAATTTCTTCAAGAATAGTATATATCGGATATAAACAAAGGCATAGACGAATAAATAAATTTATAAGCATGCTGCTACCGTTTTTTGTGTAACTGTGGAGTACTTATGGCCTGACGTGATTAACAGAAATCGGCCACTTTGACCTCCAATAACTCATGTACTATTCAAGTAACATGCCTGAATTCATACCAATTTAGGTTTACACTAATAGTTTTCTAAAGACATGTCGATCGACGAAATCGGATGAACCGTTTAGATTTTGGAAATTCGTTGCTCGGTGTACTTGTATAATTTACTGTCAGATATTAACCTTTAATCTAATACAGATATTGAAAATCTGATTACACCATCAGAATCGTCGTGCAAAAAATGCTAATGCACATGTTTCCTTGAAAGGTATCATGATTCCTCTGGCCATTATTAATTTCTACGTGAGCTGTGAAATGTCTGCCATTATGGTTTCACAAAGTCCGCCATCTTTGGCTCTCTTTGGCATATAAATCTCCTTCGACACAAAGACCATTCCACTACACAGCTCCAACATGGAATTCCCATCCACGCAGTCGGGCTGGAGCACGCACTGTGGCCAATGTCTTCCACCATGCAGTTGGCCTGGCCAGCGGCCCACGCGGCCACATCAACTCCGAACTTACAATATTTTCAGGGCAACACAACTCATCCGTTACCACACAAAGTGTCGCTCAGAAAAATACTTCGTACTAAATAAATAAATAAATAAGGAATAAGCAAAATATGCACTTCCCATCAGATACCGTAGTTCTTTGCTGCCGCGGTGGTCTCGCGGTTCTAGGCGCGCAGTCCGGAACCGTGCGACTGCTACGGTCGCAGGTTCGAATCCTGCCACGGGCATGGATGTGTGTGATGTCCTTAGGTTAGTTAGGTTTAAGTAGTTCTAAGTTCTAGGGGACTGATGACCACAGCAGTTGAGTCCCATAGTGCTCAGAGCCATTTTAACCATTTTGAAGCGTAGTTCTTTCAATCCAGACGTTGTGATCAAGTGGTGTTTACACGGGGAGGAATGCATCTCCTTTGGATCAACCATTAATACTTTGCACATTGCACTTCTTTTGCTATGCTCCTCTAAACTATTTTTTTTTTTTTTGCTTTGTCCGTAACTTCTTCTAGGTCTTACCTCATTACTTTCTCTTTCTCGCTGTACAAACCATAACCAGTACATATCAATATTAAGTTCATACAGAGAATGGGTGTTTGTGCAAAGGGAAAAGTTCTGGACGGCCGAGAACGAGTGATGAAAATGTAGCACGCAGCCAGGAAGCATTTGTTCGCAGCCCATGAAAATCGACTCGCAGAGCTAGCAGAGAACTGCAAATTCCACAATCAACTGTATGGAGAGTCCTACGAAAAAGGTTAGTTATGAAACCTTATCGTCTGATATTGGTTCAAGCACTGTCTGCAGCTGATAAGACTAAAAGAATCGATTTCTGTGATTTTATCCTTGCTCAAATGGAAACAGATGAATCTTTCGTTTCGAAAATTTTGTTTAGTGATGAAGCAACTTTCCACACAAACGGGAAAGTCAACCGTCACAATGTCTGTATATGGGGCACTGAGAATCCGCGGGAAACAACTCAGTATGAACATGACTCGCCTAAGGTGAACGTTTTCTGTGCCATTTCATCCAATAAAGTTTTTGGTCCCTTTTTCTTCGAAGGTGCTACTGTAACTGGACTACAGTATCTGGAGATGTTAGAGAATTGGCTGTTCCCTCAGCTCGAACAAGAAGCACAACAATTCATATTTCAGCAGGATGGAGCGCCACCACGTTGGCACTTATCTGTCTGTAACTACCTGAACGTCAACTACCCGAGGCGATGGATCGGCCGCCAGGCAGCCCGTGACAGAACACTTCATCACTGGCCTCCAAGAAGCCCTGATCTTACCACCTGTGATTATTTCTTATGGGGGTATGTTAAGGGTATGTTGTTTCGGCCACCTCTCCCAGCCACCATTGATGATTTGAAACGAGAAATAACAGCAGCTATCCAAACTGTTACGCCTGATATGCTACAGACAGTGTGGAATGAGTTGGCGTATCGGGTTGATATTGCTTGAGTGTCTGGAGGGGGCCATATTGAACATCTCTGAACTTGTTTTCGAGTGGAAAAAAACCTTTTTAAATACTCTTTGTAATGATGTATAACAGAAGATTATATTATGTTTCTTTCATTAAATATACATTTTTAAAGTTGTGGTATTCTTTTTGAATCACCCTGTATATTGATTTAATATCATTGTTCACTTTTAATTTGTAAGAGGTGATCCTGATTTCATGTCCACCTTCCTTTGAATTAACTTGCATTCAAGTACTTCACAGTTCAACAATCGCAGCGGTCGATGCAGCCAACGGCGCCATTATGTGGCGATATTAACTTATAAAATTTAGCCGAAGCGAAATACTCGCCCCCTATTAACGTAATACACATTTTTCTCCACAGCCGCACGAAGTTGCCGAAAATACGTAGCTTTAAGATTCTTCTTCTTTTCAGTATCATAGCAGACAGCCAGAGCCAGGACTCCGACTACGAGGCAATGGTTAACGGAGGTAAGAAAAAATACTCTCGCGTGTGTATGGGCCGCAATTGTAATTAATAACTAAAGATCTTTTGCTTTAAAGTGAGCTGACTAGCCGAGGAAATTAATATGAAAAGTTTATTACATTGTTCAGCTTATATGCTCATGTTTTAAGATTCAGTGAGTCTTACATTCATTAACTTAACAAATAATTTAAGATTAATATTGTTAAAAAGGAGAACTTCACAAAAGCATCTAATCGTAAATCAGAATTGAATGAAATATCGTTTTTATCAAGGCCCACCACGTAAGTCGGCAACAATCAAAAAATAATAACAATAATAATATATTAAATTGCGACGGCTGACAGACGCGAGATCTGTTTCGTGCTAATACAAAACGAGCTGCTCTTCTTTGAACATGTTCGATGTCTTCCGTCAATCCTATTCTGGTGTAGATCCCAAACCATGCAGTAATAATGCAGAATAGGATGGACAAACATAGTGTAGGCCTGCCCTGTAGTAGACCTGTTGTTGTAGACCTGGTGTTGCCAATAAATCGCTGTCTTTATTTCGCTTTCCCCACAACATTATCTATGTGATTGTTCCAATTTAAGTAATTCGTAATTCTTATCTCCAAGCACTTGAATTCACAGCATTTAGATTTGTGGGATTTATTGTGTAACCGAAATTTAGCTGTCACTTTTTCTCTACAGTACTCTTTGTACGATACAGGTATCTTGTCTAAATCATTTTGCAGTTGGTTTTGATCATGTGATCACTGTACAAGACGGTAAATGACAGCATCAATTAGCAAACAAGCTAAGAGGGCTGTTCAGGTTTGTCACCTGAATCGTTTATATAAATCAGAAACAGTAGAGGGGCTATAACACTTCCTTGGGGAAAGCCAGATAGTATTTTCATTCGATGATTTTCCGTCAGTTCAGGGGTGTAGATAATTTTTTTCTTTGGAAGAGAGTCTGCATTTACTAAAAGTTCCGATACAAATGGATGGAAATGAAAACACTGAAGTAGAAAAACTGCAACGCATATTGATGATGACGCAAATTTCTCCATGAATCGCGAATCGTTAGTGTCCAAACTGCATGACGCTTGTTATGCAACAGTCCACTTCAAATGATTTTGTTTCTCAGCAAAGTTACCCATACATTGCTTGATATTTCAAATCCGCCACATTGATTAAGTTACTTCTACTAAAAAAAAAAGAAATGTCGTTTTTCACAGATGTCGTAATGGAAAAATGTTAGCACAACCATACCTATTTTCTGAACTAACTACGTCACAATGAGAACAAGAAATGAAACTAGAACTAGATTGCTGTATTTTAAATATGTCTTCACACTTTCTTTAAGGTCTTCATTAGGTTATTTCAGTTTTTTCTACTTTACTTTCGAAAAAAATAGTTTAATTGATGTTTGTGAAGGTTTATTTTTAGCTTCTGGCTCCATGATAGTTCCTAAAATTAAGCAATAAACATGTGAAATGTACAGTGTTGAAATATTTTGATACTGTAGGACAAAAATATCCCTAAATATTGTGTTTTAAAGTATAACAGTGAAAGCAGTCTAAGATGATTTTCTAGACTATGTGTTTTCTAATACATAATCTGAAAAGTGAGAATTTACATCGAATTAAACGATTATATATTTCGCAGACTGTCCTTGGTATTACCCCAGAAGGTAGATTCAGTCAAAAAAAGCATATAACTGCAATTTTTTATTCATTATAAGAAGATAACTAATAACTTTGAAGGTATTAGTATGGCATTTATTAGGTTTTTTGTTTCTTGATTTGTTCCTTTGAGCAAATCGAACAGTGTTATTTGAGTATAGCTAGTTATCTTTTTTATGCCTTACACTTATATTTCCCCCTTTTTTTAGGTATTAATTAAAAAGCTGGTTGAAACCTGAAGTTGATGGCAGTGAGATGTTTTGGGAAAATTTAAGTGTCTATCAAACATATAGGTTAATGGTAAATGGAGGTGACGTATTTGTCGCATTAGATGAGAAACCGAAATTCAATGAGATGGTAACTGAAGCTACGCGTGATTGTTTGGGAAAGACTTATTATCAGAGGTGGGCATAAAATGAAAATTGGATCTTTCCTTCACTCACCAGACTCACCACGTGATGTAACCACATACTGGGTGAAGTTGATTATATGTATAACGTGGGGAATGTCTTCAGATTCGGCTGTTATTCATCCATAGCAGACACGAAACATCAGTGTACTTGTATGTAAGTTCCTCAATCAAACTGTAGTCATTGGTGGAGACTTAGTCATCTAACAATCAACTGGGAAAGTTGCAATTTTGTTTGTGGTGGGTATGACGAGACATCCTATAAAAATTACTAAATGCCTTCTCTTAAAACTACCTAGGACAGGTAGTTCAGAAGACCATTCATGACAGAAATATATCTAATAGCAACAAATAGACCTGACCTCTTCGAGGATCCCAACATCGAAAATGGTATTAGTGATCATGACTCGGTTGTAGTAACAGTGATTACCAAAGTACAAAGGACAGCTAAAACAAACAGAAATATGTATATCGTGGGTCTAAGGCGCTGCAGTCATGGACTGTGTGGCTGGTCCCGCTGGAGGTTCGAGTCCTCCCTCGGACATAGGTGTGCGTGTCTGTCCTTAGAATAATTTAGATTAATTAGTGTGTAAGCTTAGGGACTGATGATCTTAGCAGTTAAGTCCCATAAGATTTCACACACATTTGAACATTTGATGTATATCGTGACAAATAAATAAAAACACCTAGAGCTATTCTTTGATTTTGATTTGTCGCTACCAGTTCCAGCTATTCAGTGAGTCATCTTCTGACTGTTTTTGATGCGGTACAGGTTGATATGATCCCCATGCATCACACATCATTTACCAGCACTACTGGATACGCAGATAATGTGTCAGCACTGCATCAACTGCCAACTGATTCGAGAACCGTTCAATTAGTCTCAGTGGTGGGGAGGAACAGCTGAAAACGTTAAAATTGAACGCAGCTCCAGGCATCGATGTAATCACAATCAGATTCTACGCTGAATTTGCGGCTGAGTTAACTCCTGTTCTAACTATAACCTATCGTAAATCTCTCGAACAAAATACTGTGCCCGTAGTTAGAAGAAAGCACAAGTCACATCCGTTTGCAAGAAAGGTAGTAGAAGTGATTCACAAAATTACGTACAGTAATCCATGACATCGATTTGTTGTAGATTATTAGAACATATGTTGTACTCAAATGTAATGAGGTATCTCGAACAGCATCACCTCCCCCATGTTAACCAACGTGGCTTCCAAAAATATCGATTATGCGAAACTCAACTCACACTTTTTTCACACGACAAACTGAGAGCTTTGGATCAAGACAATCAAGGTAGATGCAATATTTATTTCTTGATTTCGCAAAAGCAGTTGATCCACTACCATATCTACGCTTCTTATCGAAAATACGATCGTATGGGGTATCGAGCAAAATAAATGATTGGATTGAGTTTTTTTGGCTAGAGAGTCATTAGATGAAGAAGTAATTTTGAGTGGGCATCAAGGAAGTGTGTTGGAATCCTTGCGGTCCGTGATGTATAGTAATGATCTTGCTAACAGTATTAATAGTAGCTTCAGCCCTTTTGCAAATGATGCAGTTATCTATAATGGAGTATTGTTTGGAAGAAGCTGCAAAAATATTCAGTCATATGTTGGTAAGATTTCAGAGTGGTGCAAGAATTGGCATTTTTTAAAAAAAATTCAGAATTGAATCGTGCAATTCACAAAACGAAAAAACTTAGTATTCTATAACTGTAATATCACTGAGTCACATTTGGAATCGGCCGACTCAGTCAAATGCCTGGTGTAATACTTTGTACGGGTATGAAGTGGAATGATCACATAGCTTCAGTCGTGGGTAAAGCAGGTGGTAGACTTCGGTTTATTGGTAGAATGCTGGGGAAATACAATCAGTGTGTAAAGGAGATTTCTTACAAATCAATCGTGAGATACATCTTAGAATATTGCTCTAGTGTGTGCGACTAATACTAGGTAGGAATAACATGAGATATTAAATGTATACGGAGAATAGCAGAACGAGTGGATACAGGTTTGTTTGACGTGTGGGAGAGTGTCATAGAGATGTTAAAGGAACTGAAGTGGCAGACCTTTGAAGATAGACGTAAACTGTCCCGAGAAAGCCTACTTACAAAGTTCAAGAACCAGCTTTAAATGGTGACTCTAGGGATATACTACAATTCCCTACATCTCGCTCACACAGGGATCGTGAGGACAAGATTAAATTAATTACAGCATGCACAGAGACGTTTAAACAATTATTCTTCCGCACTCCACACGCGAATGGAACGGGAAGTATCCCTACTAACTGGTACAACGGACGTACCCTCTTCCATGCATATCACAGGGCTTTGCAGAGCATAGAATACAGATGGAGACGTACAAAAAAATGCTATTGCCGTTATACAGTTCAAGAGTAACTTGCAGTTTTCTTTTTATAATTTTAAATAAAAAAGCCTCACTATCTAAATGAAAGTAGTGGATATCTAACTTACTGTTCCGTTTCCTTCCACACTAATGTAATGGCGACCCAAGAAATTGTTCCGCATCATAAGTAAATATCTGCGTCAAGAAACATCGTAGTTTCTTATTTTATACGTTAGTAGTCACCCACTTAACGTTACCATACTACATAGCTTACCTTACTTTTCTTGAGACGGCCCCCGTCGAACTGCTCGGAATTCGTCGACAGAATTCGGAAATTTTCGTGACGCCTGCCACTGTGCTTGCCAATCTACACAAACTGACACTAATTGGTACTGCGCTAGGCATTACGGAATGAACTGCTTGAACTTGAGGTGTGGCATTAATTTAATTGCCTTTTACATTCATAACTATCATTAAGCACCACATATGAACATGAATGTGATTGTAACGCTCGAAACCTTATTACTTCCTAGCGCATTTTAATTACAGGAGATGGTCGGTTCGTAGAGCGAGCTGAAAATGTTACAAACACTGTGGCTATTTCTTCCCGCAACATTACATGGAGAAAGCTATACTGTTATTGTTTTATGACAGATAAACAAGATCAGCAGTACTAGATTTACGTGATTTCTCCGTATTCAACAGTTTTCAGTTTCCTTCACCATGCTCCCAATTTCTTCTGTTTTCCCGATGAATATACTGTAAACTGAATATACGCTCAGAACTGCGTGTCCCATAATTCGTAAATTTGGTTTAACAGGGAATGACCGGTATTCTTTTGGAACTACTACTGAAAATTAAATATGGATAGAAAGCAAAATTATACATTCACGTGAAACATTATACCAAGCCATAGGACAACTTTGTGGCGTCTCCATTCCCCTGTGGGCATGTTGATTACGTTGCTTTTTATGTTTGAAGTGAAACATTTTGCATTAATTTACGAACTTTATTCTACCATTACAATACCGTCACACATAAAGTCGCATTTCCAGTCTTAAAGTGATTTTTCCACAAGGGGTCTGTCTTCTGGAGCATCACCAATATTTTTAATCAATTTGAAAGGCCATTAGAAAGACTTTATTTACGGTCTTTTTAAATGGAGCATAACCTTAATATTTAATGCGAAGTACAAAATTTACATTTATTGTCACATAAGGATAGCATGATTAAATTAACACAACTCCTTAACAACACTTCGCTCTTCCAAAATATAGATAAAAACTGTGTCGTGAAATAGCCTCTCACTTCAGGTGAACTAGGGAAGAAACAACAATCTCATTACTGCTAAATACTGAAATTCCCTCCTTACTACCAGTGTGACGAATCATTTTAAAACTTCCACAGACTGAATTCGTCGTTTAATCTTCATTTAAGCAAACACACATTCGGTGATTGGTCAGAGACCCGAAGTACATGGCCACGAGCTGTTGTTATGCCATTGGAAATATGTCCAACTTATGTATTAGGTATAGTATTGTTGCATACTAGGAATGAAACTCTGACACACTACAAAGCCTAAAACAAGTTTTTGGTAATCACTCTGTTGTTTAAGCCATTTTTCTCTTATTTCAAGTTCTAGGGCTCTCAGACGTCATAGTACCGCTCCGTAGATATCGACAGACGTCATACACAAGTTGTCGGTGCGAAGTTAACCTTCGACTTCAGTGAAGTGTGAAGTGTGCAGTGTGCAGAGCGCAGGAAGGAAAACTTTTTCGTCACGCTGAGGAGGGATGTAAGAGGGGGGATGTTATCTGTCTGCTTTACAGTGGTGCTATTACGTGAAAGCATATCAGAGAGCTGTTGGTGTGCAGACACTCTCGTTACGCTAGCTATTTTTGTGTTGCCACTTGCGTCACGAGTTCGCCGCGCAACTATGGATCTACAAAAAATGGAAATGAGTGTATGGCATTGGTGGCGGGGAGGCCCCGTCCGGCGAAGTTCGGCCACCAAGTGCAAGTCTGATTTCAGTCGACGCCACATTGGGCGACTTAAGGGCCGGTGATGAGGATGAAATGACGAGGACAACACAACATCCAGTCCCCCGAGCGGAGAAAATCTTCAAGCCCGCCGGGAGGGGGCGAGTACGTTACCACCCATCAAAGCAGGCAGACTATAGTTGGTAACTAACGTCGCCAGCAGTCGTAAACATTGAAGCGCGGCACGAAGGGTAGCGACTTGTGACGATAAGTAGGTAGCCGAAGCTCAAGTTAGCACAGACGATCTATAGTATTCAGGGTACTTAACCCTTCTGCCAAACTTTGCAATCTGACAGCCATTGTAAATGTTCAACAGGCAAAATTTAATCTGATGTCCAATTCAAATAATAATAATTGCTCTATTTTGACGTGAGATCCTTTAAACCTACTAAAAAAATAGATGACTTCATGGTTCTGAGGAGGGGGCCAGGGAAGGGGGTTCCGCTACCCTTGTATTTAGGTCAGGTTGACCCCTACGTCACTTTTTTTATAAACCTAGACCTTCCTGAAAGGATATCTCGAACGCAGTCACACAACTGGGATAATGCTCTGTAGACATGCAATTTGATTGGAAGTCGCTTGTGAGCATTAGTGTCAAAAGCCTTCTGGAAATCTAAAAATGTGGAATCTATTTGATATACCCTGTTGATAGCAGTCATTACATCCTGAGAATAAAGATCTACTTGTGTTTCACGAGAACGATACTTTCTGAATCCTGTTTGTCAGTAAATCGTTTTCTCCAAGGTAATTCATAAAAAAAAATGAGCGTACGTCATTGTGGGCCTGGAGTCCCCTATTCGGGGAAATTCGGCCGCCGAGGGCCAGTACTTCTTGCATTCGACGCTACATTGGGCGACTTGAACGTCGAGGATGGGGATGAAATGATGATGAGGAGAACACAACACCCAGTCCCTGAGAGGAGAAAAATCCCCAAGCCTCAGCCGGGAATCAAACCCAGGCCCCTTGAGGTGGCATTCCGCCGCGCAGATCACTCAGCTAACGGGGGCGGTCAAGGTAATTCGTAATTGTCGAACACAGTAAATGTTTTAAAACCCTACTGCAAATCGACATTAGTGATACAGGCCTGTAATCAGTGGATAACTCCTGTTGTTTCCTTTCTTGAGTACGAGTGTGACCTGTGCAACTTTCTAGTCTTTAGATACGGATCTTCCGACGAGCGAGCTGTTGTGTATGATTCTTAAGTATGGAGCTAGTGTACTCGTATCAGCATTCTCTGAAAGAAACCTGACTGGGTTACAGTCTAAACCAGAGACTTTGCCTTTATTAAGTGATTTAACGCTGCTTCGAATCGTCTAAGTCACTCACATTGGCAGTTGTTCTTGATTCGAGTTCCGGGATATTTGCTTCATCTTTGGTGAAAGAATTTCGGAAAATCGTGTTTAGTAACTGTGATTTAGCAGCACTACCGGCGGTAAGGTTACCATTGGTATCGCGCAGTAAAGGTATTGATTATGTCTTGTCTCTAGTGTGCTTTACGTACAACCATAATCTCTTTGGGTTTTCTGTCACATTTCGAGACAGAATTTCGTTGCGAAAACTGTTAAAACCATCTAGAATTGAAGATAGCGCTAAATTTCGAGCTTCTGTAAAATGTCGCCAATCTTGGTAATTTTTCGCTATTTTGAAATGCGTTTTTCGTCGCTTTTACAATAGAGTTCTGACTTGTTTTGTGTACCATGGCCGGCCGCGGTGACCGAGCGGTTCTAGGCTCTTCAGTCCGGAACCACGTGAATCCAGCTTCGGACATGGATGTGTGTGGTGTCCTTAGGTTCGTTAGGTTTAAGTAGTTCTAAGTTCTAGTGGACTGATGACCTCAGATGTTAAGTCCCATAGTGCTCAGAGCCATTTGAACCATTCGTTTACCGTGGGGGATCATTACCATCTCTTATTAATTTATTTAGTATGTACGAGGTGGTTACAAATGTGCAACTAATCAGAGAGGCACTGTATGAGCCGTAATTTTCGTATGGCAGCAAAACTTGGAAGATATAATGTGTTAATGCGATTTACGTCGGAAAAAATTAGTTCCAATTTTGGCCACCAGATGCAAATCTGGCGCTGTGTATGTAAGAAAGATGTGTAGAAATCTTCCCACATGCAATGGATTATGAAAGAAACGTGAGAAAAGACGGTAAAACAAATGAGGAAATCATAATGTTGATTTTATTACTAACCACCGGTTACATAATTTGTTCAATGTGACCACCGGAGATATCTACGAGGTACTGCATCCGTAAAACAACGTCGTCAACAGTTTCTCAAAGTCGTTTCGATAGAATTTAAGCAGTGTTTTTCTGTATACTGGTCTTCACATCCGGTAGGGACCAAACACATTCTCACAAATATCCCCAGCGCCAAAACTCACATGGGTTCGGATCAGTTGACGTTGCATGCTATTCATCTACAGTATCTCTGGAGACAACACAGTTGTGGAAGTTGCATTAAGTAGAGCTTTCACTGGGTGAGCAGCATGAAGTGTTGTTCCATCTTGCATGAAAACATTGGTTTCCAAACAGATGGACTGAGAATAACGGTGCTTGTTACACCGCACAGTCACTTCGACGAGTGAAATACATGGTTTAACAGCAATTCAGATTGGGCAGTTCTGTCTATTCACTGCATCCTGTAGTGTAAAATGTCACTCCACAGAATATTTCCCAGCCATATGTCATCAATTTCAATCAGTTCAAGAAACCGAGGAGTGAATTCAGAACGTTGCTGTGGCTCGTGAGGTTTCATTTGCTGCTCTGTCTGGATCTTGTACAGGGTCCAGTGTAAAATAGACTGCAAAACTTCTCACGCTGTTGGCCATGGGATGGAAAATTCCATGACGCATGGGCAGTTACAGCAACAGCAACTTTTTCAATGACTTCCAGCGCGATAGGTAGTTTTCCTCTTCAAAATACCACAACAAGCTCACCCACGGTTTAGAATTTCATTATCATCGTCTTTAAATCATTTAATGACACCAGGCCTCTCCTCAGCCCTTTCAGTGAGCGACATTCTCCCAATGCAGCACTGTAATTGTTCCCGTTCACATAAAACAGTTTTACCAACTGTGCACGGGATCTCTTCTCGAGCCATAGGCTTGTCAAACGACAGTGGGAATGTTCTACAGTCATGCAAACACAGTACAACGCCAGTTTCGCAATTAGTGGACTAAACTGGAATCATTTCTTCCCAGCACAAATCAGTTCCGCATTAACGCATGAATGTATCTATCAAGCTTCGCTGCCATACATTAATTATAGCCCACTCTGGACCTCTGTAAGTTGCTGCAGTTTAATTATAACCAGCCGGTATCTCTCAATTACCGTAGATACTATTTATGTGGATCATTTAGAAACATGTCAAGCAGTTTTTTGTCTTCTTTTTTAAAGATAGATTTTGCTTGGTTTGGAGTCTTGCTGCAAGGACATTGTGGCCACTAACTTCCGTATCGGCCATGGTGTTCACTATTTGTCTATGATTATTGGAGAGGATGGGAGAAACAAAACCGGAGTTCTACAAATTAGAGAGTGCTATGTTAGATCCCTGAATCGCGTAGGCAGGTTAGAAAATTTGAGAGGGGAAATGGGTAGGTTGAAGTTAGATATAGTCGGAATTAGTGAAGTTCGGTAGCCAGAGGACCACGATTTCTGATCAGGTGTATGCACGGTTATAAATACAAAATCAATTAGAGATAATGCAGAAGTAGGTTTGATAATGAATAAGAAAATAGGAAAATCGGCAAGCAACTGTGAACAGCATAATAAATGCATTGTTGTAACCAAGATACATACAAGGCCAGTACCCACCACAGTTGTACAAGTTTATATGCCAACTATCTCAAAAGATGATGAAGAGAATGAAGAAACTTATCGTGAATAAAAGAAATTATACAGATAGTTAAGGGAGACGAAAATTTAGTTGTGATAGGAGACTTGAATTCGTTAGTAGGAAAGGGAAAAACTGTATGGAGGGAAAGAGTTGGTGGGATTGGGTTGTTTGGGGGAAGAGACCAAATAGCAAGGTCATCGGTCTCACTGCATTAGGGAAGGACGGGGAAGGAAGTCGGCCGTGCCCTTTCAAAGGATGAAAGGAATAAAAGGGAAGTCACCTGGTAGAATTTTGCACAGAACATAATTTAATCATCGTTAACACTTGGTTCAAGAATCATGAAGGGAGTTTGTATACGTGGAAGAGATGTGGGGACACTTGAAGGCTCCAGACTGATTATAGAGGGTGTCACGTAACACTCATTTTATTTCGTAAACGGTTAAACATCGACACGCGGTTTTCGGCAAATGTTAGAGTGTAGATGGGGACGTATGTTTTTGTTAGGTTAATGTTTTTAGCCCTGGCATCAACTGAGGTATTGAAGTAAGTACTTTTTTTTTAATGAGACCGTATACCTTCTATAGCTGTTTTCGATTGCTCTTGAGAAGACAATTACAGTGATAGACCGCTTGTTAATGTTGACGCTGAAACCTGTCGTAAAAAATTCGAGAAAGGCCTTAGAATGTGAGAGCACGGTGGACATAAACGGCATTTGCGGTGCAAATACTGACAGGCAGGCGTCTCGAGCCAGGCTGCGTGTTGTGTACCGTAAGCTAGGCGTAGGCTACGAGAGTAAAGCTTCATTTTCCCCTGAACCATCTTACAACCTAAATGCAGGTTCACCTATGAATTCTGTATATTGGAATACGATATAGGCAAGAATGTAGCGTATCACAAAGGGCTTAGGAAACTGTTTCACATTTCCAGAATGAGGTTTTCACTCTGCAGCGGAGTGTGCGTTGTTATGAAACTTTTCTGGCAGATTAAAACAGTATGCCGGACCGAGACTCGAACTCAGAACCCCCGAGTTCGAGTCTCGGTGCGGCACACAGTTTTAATCTGCCAGGAATGTTTCATATTTGTGTATCTTTCCAGATTTACGTGTGTTGAAACAGAGAACTCAACTGTTGATTCTTCGAAAATTAGGAGGTCTTGAACTTCGCTATTAAATATCTAAATATCTTAGAATGAAGATTTGACCTATCTTTTCCTGTACGTGCCTGTGTGCTTCTTAGAGGTAAATGCATGCTGTCGGGCATCTCTATCTACACTCAGTGGCGATTGTTGTGTGAGAGCACAAGAGCATACGAACACCCTAACTTCTGACACCTTGCGGATTTATTGGTTATTTTTCTTTGAATGCTGTTAAATAAAACGTAGATCCATCAATTTGAAAAACGCGGCACTATATCTGCCGCGCTTTGCTACATTGCTCCACTAGACTCGGTGGAATTTGGCATGAGGGTCGCGAGTACACCTTCACTAGTGCACATTTTAAGGAGCTTCTGTGGATGCGTAATTGGCCAAGTATATATGGTTTTGATAAGCAATGTGCACGGTTCACGGCGTGCACTTCTAGCCTGTACCACCCGACTACAAGTTTACGTCAGTGCCACCAGGCGGTAACATACTGCATAGTCGCTCGGCATAAATTCTGCTCGGCAGTAGCATGCTACACAGATATGCCAATTCATTCACTATATATAACACTAGATCGGACATCATTATAGGTTTCAATTATACTGATAGAAAAAGGTATTTTGTGGGCTTCTGAATGAGACGTAGTACATTAAATTTTGGATTTTATCATACAGTAATCTATTTGAGGTGCTGAGAAACATAAAGCACGACCTCGTCGATCGTGAGACTATGGCATATATTGATGCTTCTGACATCTGTTGATCTTATAGTGAGTCAGGTATATCTGTACTGTAGGCCCACATTGTACGTATATCTCAATATTCACGAAAAGGTGTCTCACTGGTTTCTCTGATATTCATTTAAATATGGAGGGTTGAAGATGGTGTGCTTTTGGCCCTAACGGTTCTCAGCGCCTCATTCGTGTTCTAGTCAAGTGATCTTGCAGGTAGATAGTAACACTTGAATTTAATAATTTCTGCAAATGGCTGTTTGTGTTTGGAATTGTTTGTTTATTGTGCAGGAATCGGCTTTCCTGTGCTGTGTCAACACGACCTCTGTTGAACTAGTATGAAGTGTGCTAACAGAAAAGAAAATGACTCGGAAAAGTTAGCCGCAAAGGATGTAGGGCCTCTCAGATCAGATACGTTGTCTGAGAAAGTGACGAAATCAAAATACGCTTGACTACAAGAGAACGTTTAACCAAGAAGTGTGTAATTAAGTGTAAGTTGTTGTGTGGGTGCAACGTAAGAATGCCTTTTTTTTCAGCCCAGAAGTTAACTAATAAATGTATTAGGAATATTGTACATTTTTACGAAAAAATAGAAAAAGCACGAAAACTTCCACTTACACAGACGGAGAGTAGCGAAAGCATAAACATTATTTCCTTCTTGCCATAAACTGTACTCAATTACGTACGAAACAACAGAATTCCACAAAAACAATTCTTCCTTTTTTCAGACAAGCGTATTATTATTGTTACTGTCTACACTGCTCTAAATTATATCAAAGCTCTAAATTATATCATATGGGATACATTCATTGAACTAAATATAGTATTAAAATACTTTGGTGACCATATGTACACCACAAAATAAATATTCTTCTCAACGAATTACCGTTTCATGCTGAAAGTAAGCGCACGACAGTGTTATCATCTAAGTGCAATACATGCTGTCGACTTATCTGACACTGCAATGTCATTTCGTATACATGTAAATGAAATACAACAAATTACTAACAATGATTTGGTAACCATCCAAACGAATATTATATAAATTTTGTCTTCCAAAAAAAAAAAAAAAAAAAGAATGTGTTGAAACTGTTGACTGTTGACAGACATATTTGCAGTCGCTGTTCTAAAGAACAATGAACGGATGTAATTATAGTAGATGGCGTGTTAGAGCATGCATTGGCGGTTTGGCGACACATATTGAAAGGTCACTTGGGAAATGAATAAAACGTAGCCCCAATTTTAATTAAAGTCTGAAAATATAAATAATTTTGCATACATAACAAATAAATTTGTAAATTAATGGAAAAAAGCGATGTACTAGTGAGATGATTTTTTTAATTACTCATGAGTTATTTCGTAAAACAAGTATCTGTAAGTTAAAACGTGTATATAAAACTCTGTGAAACAAAACGTGGTAAGTACCTTCGTTTGTCTAGTGATATGAAAAAGCAGAGCGCGACTAGCTCGCTCCCTGTCTTTCGTTCTCCGCTATCGAGATGTACGTCACTTGCACGCTTTTATTGAATAATTATGTTACTTTGATCTAAAGTAGCCGTGTTTCGTTTGAAGATCCCTTTCCTTGCTATTCACGTTATATCTGATTTTACTAAGCTTTTTTATTCCAGTTTGAGGCTGGATTGAAGGAAAGTTGCTGGCCCATGGTTTGGTGACCACGGATAAACACTCTTAATGTTCACTCGTCGTTTAATCCATCAGATAATAATTCATAGGTCCGTGAGATCATTTTTACCGAACTTTTCTCTCAAAATTTGGGCAATGATATCACGCGAACCACGTAGTATTCTGATCGGACATTGGCCTCCAGTGTCGTCTACCAAAGCACTCGCTGGTCAGATGTACGAACGGTGCCGGAAGGCAGAGTTCAGCTTAATTAGTAAAGCGAGTAAAATATATTTTGTACCATGTTTTATTTTTCGAATAGCACTGTCTCCAGCAAAGCAAGAAACATTCATGTTGTGTTCTCAACCAGTACTTAACATATGTTCAATGCTTTCTAAAAATTCATATGTACTAGCAGAGACAAAATCCATTAACATTCCATTTTAATTAATTAATTCATATGTATCTAACAAACAATAACAATAAAATATCCTATATTTTACTTTTATTTCTTCCATAGTTGTAGCTTCGTCGGAGACTGCATCTTTGAGTGCTCCGCGAAGAAAGAAATCAAGAGAATTCAAAACGGTGAACCTCGCAGGTTATATGACAACAGAATTTCGTCCTATCCGACATCCAGGAAAGTTCTTACTCAATATTTGCCTTGCAACAAGGGACGAGTGAGCTGGACAACCGTTGTGTTGCAGCCACATACTCTGTCGAATATCCAGTGCTACCTCTTCTAGAAGAACCGGCAGAATGTGCGTTAGAAGGTGTGCGTACAGTTGTCCATATGCTAGGGGCGCTTGAAAAGTCCGTGTAAAGTCCGAGAGATGGCACCACCGGCGCGTTTCGAGGTCATGTTTAGTTAGTAGCATGTTTGGAAAGAACGCACATCACGTTTCAGCCATATTGGTCAATTTATTTGTGTTTGGCATTCCTGGGAATCAAGGAAGTCGAGTGATTGTCAAAAAATGGAAGACAAATAATTTCTTGCGGTGATTAAACATAACTCTATATAAGGCCAAACGCCTCAGAAGACTAAAGAGAAGTTTGATAAACATTATGGTGACTCTGCATCTTCGATCAGAATAGTTTACAAGTGGTTTCAAAATTTTCGGTGTGGCCATATGGGCACAAGTCATGCTGAGCGTTCTGGGCGCCCTGTGTAGGTTACGATTCCATAAATCATTGATAAAATCCATGATATGGAGGTGGATGGCAGAAGAGTTAAGCTGCGTGAGATTGCTAGTGTTGTGGGAATCTCGAATGAACGGATACATAATATTTTGCATAAACATTTGGACATGAGAAAGCTATCTGCAAGATGGGTTCTGCGAATGTTCACGCTTGACCAAAAACGGAGTGTGAAGTGTTGCAAAGAGGATTTGCAGCTTTTTGGGAAGAATCTGCGCCGGCTAGAGTGGCCGAGTGGTTCTAGGCGTGTTAGTCTGAAACCGTGCGACCGCTACGGTCGCAAGTTCGAATCCTGCCTCGAGCATGTATGTGTGTGGTGTCCTTAGGTTAGTTAGGTTTAAGTAGTTCTAAGTTCTAGGGGACTGATTACCTCAGATAATAAGTCCCATAGCGGTCAGAGCCATTGGAACCATTTTTGAAGAATCTGCAGGACTTAAAGCTTGAAACATGGATACATTGCTATACTCCTGAGACCAAAGAACAATCTAAACAATGGCTTACCAAGGGAGAATCTGCTCCAAAAAAGGCGAAGACCATTCCTTCGGCCAGAAAGGTTATGGTGACTATGTTTTGGGATTCGCAAGGGATAATTCTCATCGACTATCTGGAAAAGGGTAAAACTATTACACGTACATATTATTCATCGTTATTGGACCGTTTGAAAACCGAGTTGCAAGAAACACGCCGGCGATTCGACCGCAAAAAAGTCCTTTTCCATCACGACAATGCACCTGCACACACCTCAGCTGTTGTGGTCTCGAGATTAATGAAAATAGGAATCGAACTCGTTTCACATCCCCCCTATTCTCCAGACTTGGCTCCGTCGGACTACTATTTGTTCCCCAATTTGAAGAAGTGGTTGGTGGGACAAAGATTTTATTCAAACGAGGAGGTGATTGTAGCAACTAAAAGCTATTTTGCAGACTTGGACAATTCCTATTATTCGGAAGGGATCAACAAATTAGAACAGAGCTGGACGGAGTGTATAAGTTAAAAGGAGTCAATGTCGAAAAATAAAAAAGGTTTACCTCAAACACATACCTTGTTTTTATTTTTGCATGGGCTTTTCGAACGCCCCTCGCAGAACGCCTGAGCTGAAGTTAGGTCCCACCATGTAATTTCCTATGATGCTCCACAATACGTTTACGTCCCCCGGCCGTTTATGTTGCACCAGACGAAGCTAGTGTCAATTTTTGGCTGCCCAGTAGTGCATGTTATGCAAACTTCCATTAGAGTGGTCCGCAAACGTTGCTATATTGGTGAAGTTCCACGTTGGAAAAATGTAGGGTCATCTCTCGGTTACTGAAGGGCAAACCGACAAAATTCTGTACGACGTTCGAAATCACGGCCGTCGAGTGTCTGGTGTAGTGGCAGATGATAGGGATGGAAATTCTGTGGATGCAGGACGCGAATGACACTCGTCTGGCTGATTCCACATTACTTGGCAATAAACCTCATATCGTTGTGCGGATTCATTAGCGACGTACAGCTTCTCCGTGTTCTATGTCAGTTGCGGTCTTCTTTCTCGTCCTCTTTTTGACGTTCAAGCAGCCTGTCCGCACTAGCGTCTTAATAATTCGTGCAGTTGCCTGACTCGTCGGACTTTGGCGATCTGGATACATAGCCGCATACAGCTGTAATGTTTTTACGGCATTTATTTTGCGTTCACCATATAAAAGTAGTATATCCGACTTCTCCCCAGTAGTGTGCATGTCTGCACGCCAAAGTGAAGAAGCAGAAATGAGCCGCCTGCAATGCAGACAAGAAAACAGGCTAATGAGTTGTTATTCTGACACAGAATAGCACGAGAGCTCAGCTTGGGGGTGTTTGCACTGTTAATGCTGATTCCGGCCACCGTGCTCTCAAATTCTAGAACATTTATTGAGTCAACGTCAACATTAAAAACACTGTAGCTGCCGTCTCAAGAGCTAGCAAATGCAGTTATAAAAAGTATGCAGTTCCATTAAAAAAAGTACTTGCTTTAATATCTCTGGTGATAACCAGCGCTAAAAGTGTTAACCGGACATAAAAATACGTGCCCCTCGACATTAACAATTGCCGAAAACCGCGTTTCGATATGTGTAACCGCTTACGAAATAAAAGGGGTATTACTTCTTACAAGGCTCACCCTGTATAATGGTAAGACAGAGATTTCGGAACCAGATTTTAAATTATATTTCCAGGCGTAGATGTGGATTCTGACCACGATTTATTGGTTACGAATAGTAGATTAAAATTAACGAAATTGCAAAAAGGTTGGAAAATAAGTAGGTGATACGTGGATACGTTGAAAGAACCAGAGGTTGTTGAGAGTATCAGGGGGAGCATTAAGCAACGATCGACTAGAACAGGGGAACGGAATACAGTAGAAGACGAACAGGTAGCTTTTAGAAATGAGATAGTAGTGTCAGCAGTGGTTCAAATAGGTAACAAGGCAAGGCCTAGTAGAAAGTCTTGGATAACATAGAACGTACTGAATTCAATTGATGAAAGCAGAAAATATAAAAATGCAGCAAGTGAAGCACGTAAAAGTGAATACAAGTGTGTAAAAAATGAGACTGAAAGGAAGTGCAAAACCGCTAAGCAGGAATGGCTAGAGGTCAAATGTAAGGATTTAGAGACGTGTTTCACTAAGGGAAAGATAGATGCCGTCTTCAGGAAAATTAACGAGGGCGTTAGAGAAAAGGAAAGCAGCTCTATGGATATCAAGAGTTCAGGTGGAAAACCAGTCCTAAATAAAGAAGGGATAGTTAAAAGAAATTGGAAATTTGTGATAATATCTTATGGGACCAAAGTGCTGAGGTCATCAGTCCCTAAGCTTAAACACTACTTAATCTAACTTAAACTAACTTACGCTAGGGACAACACACACACCCATGCCCGAGGGAGGACTCGAACCTCCAATGGGAGGAGCTTCGCGAGCCGTGGCAGGACGCCTCAGACAGCGTGGCTGGATAGGTGAAAAGTGGAAGCAGTATATAGAGGATCTATACAATGGGCACGAACATGAAGGCAATGTTATAGAAGTGAAAGAAGAAGGGAATGAAGATGAGATTGAAGACATGATCCTGTGAGAAGAATTTGACAGAACACTCAAAGATCTAATTTGAAACAAGGCCCCAGGAGTAGGCCACATTCCGTCAGAACTACTAATAACAACCTTGGAAGAGCCAGCCATGAAAAAACTCTTCAATCTGCTGTACAAGATGTATGAGGTAGGCGAAATACCCTCAGACTTCAAGAACAACATAATAATTCCAATTCCAAAGAAAGAAAATGCTGACAGGTGTGAATATTACCGACTATCAGTTTAATAAGTTATGGTTGCAAAATATTAACAAGAATTTTTCACAGAATAATGGAAAAACTTGTAGCAGCCGACCTCGGAAGAGATCAGTTGAGATTCCAGAGAAATGTTGTGATTGGCAAACGTTTGTAGTCAGTGGCTCCTCCTTCTGAGAGAAGGGGAAGGAAGAAGGGTGAAGGAAAAGGAAAGGAAAGGTCTAGGAAAAGAACTAGATTTTGGGAAAGTCACCGAGAACCGCAGCTCAGGAGAGACTTATCATATGGAACGAGAAGGAAAGACTCCGAGATGAGATTGGTAGAAAGTGTAAAACGGCTGAGCAGGAATGGTTAGAGGACAAATGTAAGGATGCAGAAGCATATATTACCAGGGAAAAGATAGATATTGGCTACAGGAAAATTAAAGAGATATTTGAAGAGAAGAGAACCGTTTGTATGAACATCAAGAGCTCAGATGGAAAAGCAGTCCTAAGCAAAGAAGGGAAAGCTCAAACGTGGAAGGGGTACTTGGAGGGTCTACACAAGGGAGATGAACCTGAGGGCAATATTATAGAAATGGAAGAGGATGGAGATGAAGGTGACATGGGAGATAAGATACTGTGTGAAGGATTTGACAGAGCACTGAAAGACCTAAGTCGAAATAAGGCCCTGGGAGTAGACGACATTCCACCAGAACTACTGATAGCCCTGGGAGAGCCAGCAATGACGAAAATCTTCCATCTGGTGAGCAAGATATATGAGACAGGCCAAATACCCTCAGACTTCAAGAAGAATATAAAATTTCCAATTTCAAAGAAAGCAGGTGCTGACAGATGTGAGAATCAGCGAACTATCAGTTTAATAATTCATGGTTGCAAAATATCAACATGAATTCTTTACAGAAGAAAGGTGAAACTGGTAGAAGCCAACATCAG
This sequence comes from Schistocerca gregaria, assembly GCF_023897955.1. Lineage (NCBI taxonomy): Eukaryota > Metazoa > Arthropoda > Insecta > Orthoptera > Acrididae > Schistocerca > Schistocerca gregaria. Next base: position 431,039,114 of record NC_064922.1, read on the forward strand.
GGTAGATCAGTTTGGATTCCTGAGACATGTAGGTACACATGAGACAAAACGGACCCTACGACTTGTCTCACAAGATAGGTTAAGAAAAGGCAAACCTACGTTTATAGAATTTGTGGAATTAGAAAAAGTTTTGAACAGTGTTGACTGGAATACTCTCTTTCAAATTCTGAAGGTGGCAGGGGTAAAATACAGGGAGCGAAAGGCAATTTACAACCGGTACAGAAACCTGACAGCAGTTATTAGAGCTGAGGGGGCTGAAAGAAAGACAGGATCGTAGCCTATTCCTGATGTTCAATCTGTAAATTGAACAAGGAATAAAGGAAATCAAAGAAAAATTTGCAGTAGGAAGTAAAGTTCAGGGAGAAGAAATAAAAACTTTGAGCTTTGCTGGTGAAACCGTAATTCTGTCAGAGACAGCAAAGGGCTTGGGACAGCAGTCGAACGGAATGAACATTGTCTTGAAAGGAGGATATAAAACGAACATAAACGAAAGCAAAACGAGGATAATGGAATGTAATCGAATAAAATCAGATGATGCTAAGGGAACTGGATTAGAGACGAAACACTTGAAGCAGTAGATGAGTTTTGATATTTTAGCAGTAAAATAAGTGATGACAGCCGAAATAGAGGCGATATAAAACGACGAGAAAAGCGTTTCTGAAGAAAAGATACGTGTTAAAATCGAATATAGATTAAGTCCTAGGAAGTTTTTCTAAAAATATTTGTATGGAGTGTGACAATGTAAGGATATGAAACATGGACGATAAACAGCTTGGACAAGAAGAGAACAGAAACTTCTGTAATGTGGCGCTACAGAAGAATTCTGAAGATTTGGTGGGTAGATCATTTAAATAATGAGGAGGTACTTAACGGAAATGGGGAGAAATGAAATTTGTGGCACACTCCCACTAGAAGAATGTGTGTGTGTGTTTGAGGTTTACGGGCGCTAAACAGCGTGGTCATCAGCGCCCACCCACTAGAAGAAGGGATCACTTGATGGTACACATACTGAGATACCAAGGGATCACCAATTTGGTGTTGGAGGAAAGTGTGGGAGGTAAAAATTGTAGAGGGAGACCAAGAGATGTATACAGTAATCAGATTCAGAAGGATGTAAGTTTCAGTAGTTGTTCGGAGATGTAGAGGTTTGCGCAATATAGAGTAGCATGGAGAGCTGCATCAAACCAGTCTTCGGACTGCAGACCACTGCAACAACAAGAGATCAAGTATGTTTTTTTTCACAACTATTTACACTTGGAGTGGGCTTATGAACTACTGGTTCAAACTAATTTTCTAAGAACGCATTCAGTACGATAACGAACGACGTTTTATCTCTAACCCTACCCCTGACTTTATACATGTGTTTTCTCCAACATATCGAGGGTTGATTGAAGTCACCACCAACTATAACTGTATGAGTGTGGTACCTGTTTGAATTGAGACAGAACTTTTCTTTGAACAAGCGTAGGCTTTCACGGCCTTTTCACAGTCGATAAAATTCTTCTCAGTATGTGACTGCATTGCTGATGTGTAAAATTCTATAGCGTTTCGGCCACTGTTGCAAATGGTCTTCTTCAGGGTGTTTTTGCCAATGAGAGAAATGCTGAATGAGAGAAGTTGTAGTTCTTATATACTGGCGGAGGAGGCTGTTATAGTAATCTGATATGGTATTGAGGATGAAGAGGAAGGATGTTAAACATCGTTTATGGGAGTTCGCATTATTGCTCTCCATTGGTGGAAATAGACGTTCTTGATTGGTGGTTGCCTAATTACTTGACACAGGACAATGGGAAACGATCGGCAATTGTGACGTAGCCCTGTTTACTTTCTGCCTGGTGCCGGATGAGGCGGGCCAATACTGTACTGTGTGTGTACGTGCGGCCTCTGTTAACTCTCCCCCTGTGCGTGTTGCTTCGCGTGAGCTGTCGTTCGTGGCTCTACTGCTGGCACCCGACGCGCCGAAAATCGCCACCCGTCTTCTCTATTCATGTCGGCTTGTCCTTTCCTGTTTTCTATCGCTTCCCTAAACTTATTCCTGCAGGTAGGAAACTGTTTTGCTAATACGCGGCTTCACGAAATTATATCTGTTTGCCGCACTCATTCTTGTGTTCTGTCACCACTGACTTCGTGTGTGGTCTCAGTGAAATATATCATTCATGTTCAGATATCTGAGTGCGATCGCCCCCCCCCCCCCCCTTTCTCGTCTACAGACGCTAGTCCACACTCGCACCCGATTTCGTAAACTGCAGCAGCATGTAGTTTGTCAACTGCATCTTTAGTTGAGCCAACAACATCTTTTATTCTGTTGTTGCGTCTAAAAATTAGCTCGATATCTGCTCGGCGGAGAATTTTCTCCCCAAGTTCAGGGCGGTTTTTGTGTGCTTCCCTCTAGTCTTCACCCTCTGTTGCCATCTTCATTCCATAACCACTGGCTCCAAAACTGGACCTGAGGTCCTGTAGTTCAGCCTTCAGATGTTTCTCATCGCAGTTCCTGTGGGCCCTCTGCGTTACAGTGTGCAAGGCGGATTCCTCCAGCTTAGGGTGATGGTGGGAGGAGGCGTGTAGACACCTGTCCGTGCTGGAGGGCTTTCTATATGTTGTGTGGTCAAATTTATTATCATCTACATCTACATCTACGTGATTACTCCGCTATTCACAATAAAGTGCCTGACAGAGGATTCAATGAACCACCTTTATGCTGTCTCTCTACCGTTCCACTCTCGAAGGGCAAGCGGGAAAAACGAGCACTTAAATTTTTCCGTGCGAGCTCTGATTCCTCTTATTTTGTCATGATGATCATTTCTCCCTATGTAGGTGGGTGCCAAAGAATGTTTTCGCAATCGGAGGAGAAAACTGATGACTGAAATTTCATGAGAAGATCCCGTTGCAACGTAAAACGCCTTTGTTTTAATGATTGCCACTCTAATTCACGTATCATGTCTGTGACCCTTCTCCCCTATTTCGCGATAATACAAAACGAGCTGCCCTTCTATGTACTTTTTCGATGTCATCCGCCAGTCCCACCTGATGCGGATCCCACACCGCACAGAAGTACTCCAGCATAGGGCGGACAAGCGTAGTGTAAGCAGTCCCTTTGGTAGACCTGTTGCACCTTTTAAGTGTTCTGCCAATGAATCAAAGGCTTTGGTTTGCTCTACCCTCAATATTATCTATGTGATCGTTCCAATTTAGGTTATTTGTAATTGTAATACCTAAGTACTTAGTTGAATTTACAGCCCTCAGATTTGTGTGACGTATCGCGTTATCCAGATTTCGCTGATTTCTTTTAGTACTTATGTGAATAACTTCGCAATTTTCTTTATTCCGGGTCCATTGCCACTTTTAGCACCATACAGATATCTTATCTAAATCATTTTGCAAGTCATTTTGATCATCTGATGACTTTACAAGACCGAAAATAACAGCATCATCTGCAAACAATCTAAGACGGCTACTCAGATTGTCATCTATGTCGTTAATATAGATCAGGAACAATAGAGGGCCTATAACACTTCCTTGGGGAACGTCGGATATTATTTCTGTTTTACTCGATGACTTCCCGTCTATTACTACGAACTGTGGCTTTTCTGTTAGGAAATCACGAAACCAGTCGCACAACTGAGACGATATTCCATAGGCACACAGTTTGGTTAGAAGACGCTTGTGAGGAACGATGTCGAAAGCCTTCTGGAAATTTGGAAATATGGAGTCAATCTGACATCCCCTGTCGATAGCACTTATTACGAGGGTCGGTCAAAAAGTAATGCCTCCCATTTTTTTTCTTCTTAAAAAAATTAAGTTAAGTGAAAAATTTGAATTTGGCGCCATTCCTCAAACCTTCTTCTGCAATCCACTGCAGTAGTAACTTTCTGTGTCAACAGGTGGCAGCACAGCAGAAGTTTGTAAGATGGCCGACATCGATGTTCGTTTGAGACAGCATTGTGTGATTGAATTCTTGAATGCAGAAGGTGAAACGCCCATACGCATTCATGAAAGACTGAAGAAGGTGTATGGTGTTGTGACAGTGGATGTCAGCACTGTTAGACGATGGGTTCGTCGTTGTAAGGAAGCTGAAGGGCAAACACCGTTGACTGACGAAAAGCGGAGCGGCAGGCCGGTGAGTGCAGTGACTCCACACAACATTCAGCAAGTTGATGACATCATTCGTGGTGACCGTCGGGTGACTGCAGATGAAGTGTGTCGCATTATTTCTCTTAGTAAAGGCAGTGTGATCATGATTATTAAACAATTGGGGTACTCAAAAGTTTGTGCACGGTGGGTTCCAAGAATGTTAACCGATCAGAATAAAGAGGCAAGGAAAACAATAGCCTCCCAACACTTGCAGCGCTTCCGTTTGGAGGGAGATGAGTGTCTGAAAAAAATTGTGTCCGGGGACGAAACATGGGTGCATTTTTTTGAACCCGAATCAAAGAGGCAGTCAATGGAGTGGCGTCACACAAGCTCGCCGAGGAAGAAAAAATTCAAAACTGTGCGATCGGCAGGGAAAGTTATGGCAACAGTTTTCTGGGATACAGAGGGTGTGATTCTGGTTGATTTTTTGGAGCAGGGATGCACAATAAATTCTGTTCAATACGTCACAACCCTCAAAAGACTTAAAGCACGTCTTCAGCGAGTTCGCCCAACAAAATCAATGGCAGATGTTCTTCTTTTGCATGACAATGCAAGACCACACACCAGTCGTCACACCTCTGACGAGATTGTCAAAATTGGATGGGAAGTTTTGCCTCATCCCCCATACAGCCCTGACCTGGCACCATCAGACTTCCATCTGTTCGGGCCACTAAAAGAAGCTCATCGTGGGATTCATTTTGAAGATGAGGAGGCCGTCAAAACATCCGTGCGTCAATGGCTTAGGAAGCAGAGCTGTGATTTTTACCGTGCTGGGATACATGCCCTTGTTCAAAGATGGACCAAAACTGTAGAGATGGGCGGAGATTACATTGAAAAATGACAAAATGATCGTCAATGTTGTGGTTTTCAACCTATGTAATTGCATTTAAATTTCCTGACAATTAAACGTAGAAAAAAAAATAGGAGGCATTACTTTTTGACTGACCCTCGTATTTCATGAGTATAAAGAGCGAGTTGTGTTTCACAAGAACGATATTTTCTGAATCCGTGCTGACTATATGTCAATAAATCGTTTTCTTCCAGTTACTTCATAATGTTTGATTACGATATTTGTTCCAAAACGCTACTGCAAACCGACGTTAGTGTTATGGGCCTGTAATTCAGCGGATTACTCATATTTCTCTTTTTGGGTATTGGTGTGACTTGAGCAAGTTTCTAGTCTTCAGGTACGGAACTTTCTGTGAGCGACCGGTTGTATATAATTGCTAAATATGGAGCTACTGCATCTGCATACTCTGAAAAGAACCTGACTGGTATACCATCTGGATTGGAAGTCTGCCTTTATTAAGTGATTTAAGCTGCTTTGCTACACCGAGGATATATATTTCTATGTTTCTCATCTTGTCAGGTGCTCTTAATTGGAATTCAGGAATATTTACTTCGTCTTCTTCGGTGAAGGAGTTTCGGAAAACCGTGTTTAATAACTCTGCTTCAGTGGCACTGCCATCAGTGACTTCGCCGTTGTTATCGCGCAGAGAAGGTATTGATAGTGTCTTGCCACTGGTGTGCTTTATGTATGACCAGACTCTCTTTAGGTTTTCTGCCAGATTTCTAGACAGAATTTCGTTGTAGAAATTATTAAAAGCATCTCTCATTGAAGTACGCGTCATGTTTCGAACTTCTGTACCATCACTCTGCTTTAGTGGCACTGCCATCAGTCTCTTCGCCGTTGTTATCGCGCAGTGAAGGTATTGATTGTGTCTTGCCACTCTCTTTGGGTTTTCTGCCACATTTCGAGACAGAATTTCGTTGTAGAAATTATTAAAAGCATCTCGCATTGAAGTACGCGCCGTGTTTCGAACTTCTGTAAAACTTTACCAATCTTGGGCATTTTGCGTTCTTTTAAATATGGCATGCTTTTTTCGTTGCTTCTGCAACAACGATCTGACCAGTTTTGTGTACCATGGGGGATCAGTACCATCACTTATTAATTTATGTGGTATACAGGGTGTTACAAAAAGGTACGGCCAAACTTTCAGGAAACATTCCTCACACACAAAGAAAGGAAATATGTTATGTGGACATGTATCCGGAACGCAAACTTTCCATGTTAGAGTTCATTTTGTTACTTCTCTTCAAATCACATTAATCATGGAATGGAAACACACAGCAACAGAACGTACCAGCGTGACTTCAAACACTTTCTTACAGGGAATGTTCAAAATGTCCTCCGTTAGCGAGGATGCATGCATCCAACCTCCGTCGCATGGAATCCCTGATGCGCAGCCCTGGAGAATGGCTTATTGTATCACAGCCGTCCACAATACGAGCACGAAGAGTCTCTTCGTTTGGTACCGGGTTTGCGTAGACAAGAGCTTTCAAATGCCCCCATAAATGAAAGTCAAGAGGGTTGAGGTCAGGAGAGCGTGAAGGCCATGGAATTGGTCCGCCTCTACCAATCCATCGGTCACCGAATCTGATGTTGAGAAGCGTACGAACACTTCGACTGAAATGTGCAGGAGCTCCATCGTGCATGAACCACATGTTGTACCGTACTTGTAAAGGCACATGTTCTAGCAGCACAGGTAGAGTATCCCATATAAAATCATGATAACGTGCTCCATTGAGCGTAAGTGGAAGATTATGGGGCCCAATCAAGACATAAACATTGCCTGCCCAAACGTTCACAGAAAATCTGTGTTGATGACGTGATTGCACAATTGCGTGCGGATTCTCGTCAGCCCACACATATCGATTGTGAAAATTTACAATTTGATCACGTTGGAATGAAGCCCCATCCGTAAAGAGAACATTTGCACTGAAATGAGGATTGACACGTTGTTGGATGAACCATTCGCAGAAGTGTACCCGTGGAGGCCAATGCTCTGCTGATAGTACCTGCACACGCTGTACATGGTACGGAAACAACTGGTTCTCCCGTAGCATTCTCCATACAGTGACGTGGTCAACGTTACCTTGTACAGCAGCAACTTCTATGACGCTGACATTAGGGTTATCGTCAACTGCACGAAGGTTTGCCTCGTCCATTGCAGCAATTGCAGGTGTCCTCGTCATTCTAGGTCTTCCCCAGTTGTAGGCTGGAATGTTCCGCGCTCCCTAAGACGCCGATCAATTGCTTCGAACGTCTTCCTGTCGGGACACCCTCGTTCTGGAAATCTGTCTCGATACAAACGTACCGTACCACGGCTATTGCCCCGTGCTAATCCGTACAACAAATGGGCATCTGCCAACTCCGCATTTGTAAACATTGCACTAACTGCAAAACCACGTTCGTGATGAACACTAACCTGTTGATGCTACGTACTGATGTCCTTGAGGCTAGTACTGTAGAGCAATGAGTCGCATCTCAACACAAGCACCGAAGTCAACATTACCTTCCTTCAATTGGGCCAACTGGTGGTGAATCGAGGAAGTACAGTACATACTGACAAAACTAAAATGAGCTCTAACATGGACATTAAGCGTTTCCGGACACATGTCCACATAACATCTTTTCTTTCTTTGTGTGTGAGAAATGTTTCCTGAAAGTTTGGCCGTACCTTTTCGTAACACCCTGTATATCTCTCAATTGCTGTTGATACTATCTGTTTGAAAACATTCCTCAACTTTTCTGCACTTACAAGATCAGATCGGAAGAAGTGAAGACTGTCTCTCAAAAAGGCGTTAAGAGCATTTTTATCAGACGTTTTAAATATATATACATTGCGTTTGTTTTTGATGGTTGTAGGTGTTACGGTATTCAGCCTAGCAGCAACTGCCTTGTGGTCGCCAATCCCTGTATTCGTCACAACACTCACTGTTTGTCCGGGATTATTTGTTGCTAAAAGGTGAGGTATGCTTTCGCAACCATTTACGCTTCGAGTGGGCTCACGAAATAATTGTTCAAAATAATTTTCTTGGAAAGCATTCAGTACAATTTCGGATGATGTTTTATGCCTGCCGCTGGCTTTAAACGTATAATTTTTCCAGAATATCGAGGGTAGATTGAAGTCAACACCGACTATAATTGTATGACCGGGGTACTTATTTGAAATGAGACTCAAGTTTTCTTTGAACTGTTCAACAACTATGTCTTCTGAGTCGGGGGATCGGTAACACGATCCAATTAATAGTTTAGTCCGATTGTCAGGTGTAACCTCTACCCATACTATTTCACATGATCTACCGACTTCAATTTCGCTACAAAACAAACTACCTTCGACAGCAATAAATACTCCACCACCAACTGTATTTAATCTATCCTTTCTGGACACTGTTAGATCGTTTGAAAAAAATTTCGGCTGAACTTATTTCCGGCTTTTGCCAGCTCTCTATACCCAGAACTATTTGAGCTTCAGTGCTTTCTATTAGGGCTTGGAGCTCTGGTTCTTTCCCAACACAGCTTCGACAATTTAGAACTACAATACCAACCGTTTCTACAACTACCTTACAGGGTGCACACTGGCTTCCTTCCCCTCCTTGGCAGCCATGTTCCTAAGGTGCCCCATTACGCGTCTAACGTTGGAGCTCCCAACTACCAGCAAACCCGCGCTCTGTGAATGCCCAGACATTGCGGGCTGCGAAGCTTCCTCTGGAACGGGGTGGACCACTGGATCCGGCTCAGAGACATCGCAAGCCACAGATAACGCTCGAAACCCGTTCGTCAAATGAACTGGGGAGGCTCTACGATCGGGCCCACGGGACGTTTTTGCTGCCTGCTAGACTTCAGAGTGATCTCGCACTCGACCACGGGTGAGGGGTCAACCTCAGAGCAGGCAGTACCTGGGGAGGTCACAGCCGTGGACCGATCGGAGGACACTTGGCACATGCTCGACGTCCCTCGCATCCCCGCGTCCGACCCCCCACAGTGACACCCCTTGGTAGCCGCCTCAAGCTGTGTGACAGAAGCCAACGCAGCCTGAAGCTTTGAGCGAAAGGTCGCCAGCTCAGCTCTCATCTGTACACAACAATCACAGTTCCTATCCATCAGGCTTTCTGTAAACTTCCACGTCGAGGAAAGGCAGCGCTCCATTCTTTTCTGTCTCCACAGTGAATTGGATTTTTCTGTGTTGTTGACTGAGGTGCTGATGAAAATTCTGTATGTCTTTTTGTCCACGTGGCCAGATAACGGAGATGCCAGCAACTTGTTGGCGCCAGCAGTCTGGGCGTAATGGTGCGTACTGGAGTGCTGTTTCTTCGAATGCTTCCATGAAGATGTCAGCTGTAACAGACGAGTGAGGGGAATCCATAGCTACATCGTCTCTATGTTCATTGAGTTCCGCTTTCCATGTGAAATAGGTGGTAGTTATACAGTGGCGCATTAGCTTGCGGTCATCGGGTACCATGCGTTCCTTTAAGATTTTCACTGTATCTGATACTGGTACATTCGTTAATAGGGACCGCAAGTCGGAGCTTATAATTAGCTCAGTACTTGAGATACACTTTGCTTTTAAAAGTGCTACAGAATGGGTGGAACCCTTAACTTACGAATTTGTGTGTCTCACCAAATGCCGAAGCTTCGGAGCCATTTTTTCGCTAGACAGTAGGTCGCTGAATTAATGCTATTCACAATCGGCCATAAAGGAAAAGCCTCTTTGCTTACCTTCGTTACACTAAATGTCCTGTGGAACTTGTGGGATGAGTCTTCTGGCCGTGCCAATGTTCGTCCCAGTTTGCTTTAGCAGTGACTGCGTCGATTTGATAATCTTATCCGTCGGATCCCCCTTGAGTTTCTTATAAATGGGTTCACTCAGAAGACATCAATAAGGGATGTTAAACATCCCTCCTCCACATTCCCAGTACTCTGTCATAGTACAGTGCAGCCCTTTCCGTCTTTATACAGGGAAACGGAAAACGCTGTTGATGGGCGGTTTTCACAGAATGGATTTGTAGTCAGGGGCTCATATTGTTAGCCAATAAACAGATTGTGATAATGCTTAGAAAGTGTAATTTTTGTGGAAACATACAATTCTTTGAATGGTACAATGCCTATTGACATTAACAAACTAAAACTAGAGTAAATTAGAATGCCAGTGGTGTGTTTTGCAGGAGCCTAGTGCGACCCCTTTATGAGATATTGTATTTCGAAAAGTTCCCACACCGACACTCGTGCATACCTGTGGTAGCAGACAATAAAGAACAACACAAGTGCATAAACCAGGTATGTAGATTTTGACCAGCAACGAGACAGCTGGCAATCACAGGTTGTGTTCAAAAATACCACCGGCAGCGACAATGCATGCTTCCAGTGTAGTGTGGAACGACTGCTGCACACATGATAGCATACCAAGGGAGATGTCCGAGCAGTCTGCATTAATACATCGTTGCATATCAGCGGGTGTAGTTGTATGTCTTTATTGACAGCGTATTTCAGCTTTCTCCACAGTAATAAGTCTACAGGTATCAAATTCGAGGAACCGGCTGGCCAAGATAACGGTCCTCTGCGTCCAATCCAACGATTTGGAAACAGTTCTTGAAGACACGCTGTAGTACTTTGTAGAATATGGGCGGGACAGCCATCATATTGGTACCACAGGTTCCTCCTAGTCTGTAGAGGAACGTCTTCCAGCGTCCGTGGATGATACTGGGCTGCGATATCTGTGCACGTTCTGCGTTCTGTCAATGAAACACGGGCCTATGAGCTAATGGTTGACTATCCCACGCCAAACGTTTACACTCCATGGACGCTGATGTTTGTGAGGCTGTAGTTTCCCGCGGCAGAGCACACGGCTGGCGGTTGCTACGGGGCCATGGCGAGCGGCTAGCGTTTACGCGGCCTTGGATAAACCCGAGCGCCATAGCACGTGGGGGCTCGAGCCAAACTATTCAACTTCAGTGTGTAGCGGTAGCGCCCAGAACAGTCGTACATTTCACCTGACGAATCTACAAGGGACTGCCAACACACCAGTAGTGGATGTTTCGGCGGTTTACCTGGCCATGCTCGGTAAATGTGGCTTCGTCGCTAAGCAATATACATGGAAATGGAAATGAGCGTTTGGCGTCATTGGACGGGAGGCCTCTTACGGGGCAGGTCCGGCCGCCTTTGTGCAGGTCTTATTACATTCGACACCGCATTGGGCGACCGGCGCGCCGGATGGGGGTGAAATGATGATGAAGACAACACAACACCCACTCCCTGAGCGGAGAAAATCCCCGACCCAGACGGGAATCTAACCCGGGCCCCTTAGGACGGCAGTCCGTCACGCTGACCATTGGGGCAGACTGCAAGATACATGATACATCTGGAGTATCCTTCTTAAAACCCATTTCCAAAGTTAACGCTATTTTCATAATCGTTTCATGCAGCCCTTCGTGGAGACAGATGTGATAGGAATGGAAACTATGTCGATGGAGAATGCGCTGGACACATGTCTGACTAACGCCACTTCCTCGAGGGATTGTGCGGAAGCTAACGTACGGGTCAACTGCAGCAGCAGCAAGAACATTAATTTCCCCATCTTCTGTCGTCATTTGTTTCCTTGTGTTACGTTTTCTGGGTGTTACGCTACTACTTGAACGCTACTGGTTGAAGCGGTTGATGAATAACACTAGTCAACATCAATTTTGCATCTGGGATGTGATACATGAACTGGTATGTATATTGGTGTTTAGAATCCGAATATACGTTTCAAAATGTTCTAGCACGTACCATTTTTGACTTTTTAAAGTTTTTTTTTATTTTTCGTATTCAGTATATCGCTTCTTGCTGTTCTTCTGTTTTGATGTTTGTTTGTTTTCGATTTGCACAGGAGAGCTAGATCTGCAGATCGTCAGTAAGTGGTTGGTGTGGTAATCCAGTGGTGTGAAAGAGATTCTCAGTGAGTGTTTCCTGTGAAAGATAGCGCAAACTTTTTGTGTTTAAAACTTATACTAGAAAAAATGGCAATTGGTAAATCTCGTTGCTGTCTAAACCCCCCGATAACTTTTGTTGTATGTGTGGGAAATTCACTCCAAAAGCCCAAAGAAAACCAATCACTGATTTAGTTAAGAAGCCATAGAAATTGTATCCAAATGTATCTTCAGTGCATTTGCCTGCGCTCCATGATGAGGGGTTGCCTGTCCCTGTCTGTAACTTGATAGCCACGGAACCAGACACCTTGTCAAGTGAACAAGAGGGTATTGAACATATAGAAGAGTACTGCCGTAAATATCATGACAGCTCTTTAATCAAAAGGAATTGAACGATTTGGTTCGTGATCTAAAACTTTCGAAACAGCAAGCTGAACTCTTGGGTTCAAGACTGCAACAACGAAACCCTCTAGCTCCAAGGACAACAATTTCCTGTTTCAGATCAAGAGGTGCTTCCTCTGTACAGTATTTCGATGTGCAGAATTCAATGTGTGTATGTAGAGATGCCAATGGTCTGATGATGCAGCTAAGTGTACAACATAATCCACAGGAGAGGCGATTATTTATTGAGTCCAGTAAAACCAGCTTGAAAGCAGTACTGCTGCATAATTGCAACCCATTTCCATCGGTACCTTTGCCTTACGCAGTAGAGATGAAAGAAACTTAGGAAATTATGGATTTGCTGCTAGAGGCAATCAAGTACAATCATGAATGGCAGCTTTCCTGTGATTTAAAAGTTGTTGCACTCCTTACAGATTTACAGGCTGGATTCACGAAATAATGCTGCTTTTTGTGTCTTTGGGACAGCCGTGACACCAAGAACCACTATACAGTCAAGGAATGGACTATAAGAAAGTCATATGTTTCTGGAAACGAAAATGTGAAAAATAGCCCATAGGTTGAGCTCGATAAAATCATTTTGCCTCCCCTTCATATCGAGTTTGGCCTTATTAAGAACTTTTAAAAGGTCTGGATAAAGAAGGTGAGGTCTTCAGTCACTTAAAAGATAAGTTTCCCAAATAAAGTGAGGCAAAGCTGAAAGAGGGTATATTTGTTTGACCACAAATAAGAATGTTTCTGAAAGACCCAACCTTTGATACCACACTCACAGATATGCAATTAGTTGCTTTGTCTTCTTTTAAAGCAATTGTGAAGGGCTTTTTGGGTAACAAAAAAGACAAAAATTATGTTACCATTTTGAATGATCTGTTGGACAACTATAAGAACATGGGGTGTAGAATATCGCTTAAAATTCACTTTTTACATTCTCACCTTTATTTCTTCCCGAAAAATTTGGGAGTCACAAGCGATGAGTGTGGTGAACGCTTTCACCAAGCCATTCTTACCATGGAACACCGTTACTAAGGCCACTGGAACCCTCCGAAGATGGGTGACTACTGTTGGGGTCTTGTTAGGGAGAGTGATGAAACGGCAAACAAAAGAAGAGTTCCGTCGTCGCATTTTTCAAAAACCAAAGACGATTAAAGGTGAAAATATCTTCTGAACTAATTTGCACCTTTTATTGGCATCATGCCCATATATACATACAAAACAGTATTGATTTCAAACGTCATGAATCTGTATTTCTGGTTCAAATGACTCTGAGCACTATTGGACTTAACTTCTGAGGTCATAATTCCCCTAGAACTTAGAACTACTTAAACCTAACTAACCTAAGGACAGCTCACACACCCATTGCCCAGGCAGGATTCGAACCTGCGACCGTAGCAGGCACGCGATTCCAGACTGAGCGCCTAGAACCGCTCGGCCACCACGGCCGGCTGTGTATTTTTGTTTGACTTAATTCTGTTAATTTTCGCTATTATCATTTTTTATTCTGCTGTGTATATAGAAAATGTGACGTCGTAGAGAAAAAATGATTTCACTAGTGTATTCTGCACCCCAAAATTAGGTAAATCCACCCATTTACGAAACAGATGCAGAAAAAAGTTCAAATTTGTTAATTAATGTAATTACCGAGACGGTTGACAACTGTTGGGATATCTTACCATATATACCATATAAGATCGAACTGCATTCTTCCTATACTCTCCATACATCACGAACAAGTCTGCTTTAGCTCCATCTGTAAATTCCATCGTCCACTCACGACCTACTGCTCGCACTATCACACACTAATCGATTAGCAAGTCGCAGTGCATTCGACGAACACACAAGCACGCTCTAAGCAAATATAACAACATTGTAATACCAATTACGCAGGTTCGATGGCACATAGTGTTGGTGTGGAAACTTTGCACAATACGATACTTCGTAAACGACTCGCTCTAGACTCCTGCAGTAAACACCACTGACATTCTAATTTACCGTACGTTTAGTTTGTTAATATCAACAGGCATTGCTCCATTAACAAAATGTATGTTTGCACAAAAAATACTCTTTCTAAATATAATTACAACCTGTTTATTGGCTAACAGTATGAGCCCCTTACAACCAATCCATTATGTGAAAACTGCTCATCAGTAGCACTTTCCATTTCAGTGTTTGCGGCACAGGTTTTAGGTGATTCACCCTGTATAAGAAACCAAACTTTTCTCACTGAGCAGTTAGCAACAATTCCCCTATGAAGGCTATTCTGAACAGTAGCTGAAACGTTGGAGAATTTTACACAGTGAAATTGTGCTCACATACCTAAAAGATTTTGTCGACTGTTTGCTTTGGACTGTTCATCCACTGTATCGTTTGTGTCAGGTTGACGGTTAAAGGAATCAGTTATTAAACTATTGCGGTTGTCGAGCTTGTTTTGGAGCTTAATCTGCAGTGTAGAAACTAGTTGTCCAGTTTCGCCTTATTTCGCACTGTTTGCATTCCAACAACTTTATTTAGGGTTTAATTGTTTCTTTAGATGCAATAAATATAAGTGCTTTCAAAACTGCTAGTTTTGAACCATAAATTCGTGTCGTGGCATTTAGGAAATCACACCTGGTCAGTTGCTGAGCATTGCCTTTTCTTCTTTACGTACTACGTACTGACTAAATTGGTACTGGCGATTTACACTCTTTTTTTCCAACAAATAAAGCATTTGTATGTAAGTCACTCACTGCCTTATTACCTTCTATTTATTATACACTGTGATCAAAAGTATCCAACTACTGGCTGAAAATGACATACAAGTTCGTGGCGCCCTCCATCGGTAATGCTCGAATTCGATATGGTGTTGCGCCACCGCCAGCCTTGATGATAGATTCCACTCTGGCAGGCATACGTTCAATCAGGTGCTTGAAGGTTTCTTAGGGAATGGCAGCCCATTATTGACGGAGTGCTGCACTGAAGAGAGGTATCGATGTCGATCGGTGAGGCCTGGCAGAAAGCCGGTGTTCCGAAACAGCCCAAAGGTGTTCCATAGGAATCAGGTCAGGACTCTATGCAGGCCAGTCCGTTACAGCGAAGTTATTGTGTAACCACTCCTCCACAGGCCGTGCATTATTAACAGGAGCTCGATCGTGTTGGAAGAGGCAATCGCCATCCCCGATTTGCTCTTCCACAGTGTAGGCTTGTGCTGTGATAGTGACATGCAAAACAACAAGGAGTGCAAGACCCCTCCACGAAAAACACGATCACACCATAACACTACCGCCTCCGCCATACCCACACACTGCCATCGGATCGCCACATTGTGTACCGCAATTCGTCACTCCACACAACGTTTTTCCACTGTTAAATCGTCCATTGATTACGCTCCTTACACCAAACGAGGCGTCGTTTGGCATTTATCGGCGTGATGTGTGGCTTATGACCAGCCGCTCGACCATGACAACCAAGTTTTCTCACCTCCCGCCCAACTATCATAAGAATTACAAAAGTTATTAAAACCAGTATTTATACGGTGTTAAAATTCGAACAGATATCTGTCGGAAAAGTAAAACGTTCACTACAAGCAAATATTTTCGAGGATGTCTTAAATATCCGTTTTAATATTTTTGCGTATTATAATAATTTACTTCATACTGTATCGTATTGATGCGACAGTTGTCTGAACCCAACACGAGGAGTCAATAATGGCATTAAAAGCAATCGATGCCAGTCTGCTGAAAACGGACCCTTTGTTGTCATAGGGAAATAACATCGGCACTTTTCAGAATCTCACTGTTGCGTATGTAATGCTTCACAAAATAGCATCTCTATTCTTGGTTATTTTAAAGAGCTCAGAGTGGAACTGTATAAAAGATGAACAATGTGTAATTGCAATAATGCCAAATAAGGCAGAAAACCCCTAGTTAAATGAGAGTTATCAATGCCTACAGATGTTGCCAATTTGCGGTCGGCAATAACATAGAATAACAATACTAATATTCTGACAAAAAGGAAAAAAAACAGCACAGATTTCCCTGATTTCTCTCAATTTTAAGCTAATTTACTTGGTTTTAAATTTAGGTAAGCTGCAATGGGTTACAAGTCTGAAGGGGTTAACCACATAATGTGTACTTCTACCTTAATGAACTCTGTAGCATCTGACAAAGGACGTTTTAAGGGTAATATATACAGAGAATTTGTTTCTTAAATACGTTCACTTAAACAGTGGTAACAACGTGAAATTTCAAAATGCATTGTCAGAACACCTCTTTTATATCACAAATAATTATCCTGTCAAATGGACATAGAAATCCAATTTTTAGTAAATTGTTCAGAAAAATTACAATAACTGAGAATCCAAAATTTTCGACAAGAGGTCCCTTCTCGTTTTCCGTCGCACACACATGTACACCCATAGATGTATGCACGCGCGCGCTCCCTCCATACATTTTCAGACAGAGTCAACCTTTCTCACAATGTCCTTCATCCATGACTGTGAACCACATCTCTTCTATTGAACATGTGCTCATAGTTCTTAAGGATATGATTTTTTAGGATCTTTATTTATTAGAGATTTTTTTCTTGTTTTGATCCATACTACCTTCTTGGTCCATACTACCTTCTGGGAAAATACGGAAAGCAAAAGGCTTGCAGTAGAGGAGACATGTTCCTCAGTATTTAACCTCCCCCTTCCTAATCGGCCTATTGGACTGCAGTGTAATTGACCATGACGAGAATGCCCAATGAAATTTTACAGTGACTAATGCTCTCGTTACCGAAGAAAAATAATACCAGGTAGTAGGAGGAACGTGTACTACAGACTCCTCTGAAGGAAGAATCTATTATAAACCTAATCTAAGTACTGATGATAATTTTGACATGCATGAGATACAGTGCAATCGCTCACGGACCACACAGGAGTAAAAGGGTACAACGTAATATTGAATAGAAAAAATATTGACAATACAAGAAAATACTGATTAGCTAGAAAGGGGATAATTAAACAGTCGCCAGCCCACTAGGGCAATGAATCTCCTGACTCTTAAGAAAGGTAATGGCTAAGAAATTTAAGCAAATAATCACTGACTGGCAACAGAAGGTTGTCACGCTTTTCCACAACACAACAGTTCACGAGAAAACAAATGACTCAGAAGACACTAAACTTGCAGTTCCTTATTCCGAAATGCTAAATCTTGAAAATAAAGTTGCTGGTTAAATAATAGTAACTAAAACTTTGTTGTGTAAAAAAACTATTTTCAATAACCTCAGTGTAACATAACACAAAATTTAGAAAAAGGCAAGCAGTTTAGTTTTAATTATTGAAAGATTGAATTGAAATCACTTTCAGCAAATGATAAACTGATTTTCCTTGTAATAAAACAACAATAAAATATATACCAAGCCAGCAGAAGTCACTCGCTAAGCTAAAGACGGAGTAAATCAAATTGCGCACTCTTTAATTTGTGCTGAATCTTTAGTTATTATTTTTGACAGTGATATTTTACCTTACTTTAAGTGAACGAAGTTAAAACTCAAAATTGCAAATTAGTTAAGCCTCTTTTAATCAATACAAGAATGAACAGTTACTGAGGCAGAAAATTTAGACCGAAACTGGTCATTCGCAAACACACAAAACTGGCAGTAAATAGTTAATCAATTCTCGTATTTTTACGTCACTCGGTGACTGCATGGAAAGGAAAGGGGTACTGTTTGGTATGATGTCTTAGGACAATGACAACACAGTTGCCCTACGAGTTTTACCTATTGCAGATTATTATTCAAATTAGTCATACTTTGTGAAAGAAGTGTCACTGGGTAATGCCTCTACAAGGATAGTTATACTTTGCCACTTAACATTCTCACGATGCTGTAGCTGAAGAATGTATCCGACGACAATGTTGAGCTGCCGCTGTTGCTGCTGGCTGAGAATCCCAAATCGTCTCCAGAGAACGGATAATCATGGACACCCAATAATTAGAAATGCAGCTTCCCCCACCTGTCCACTCCTACCGAGCACTCTGTATTCGTCGTTAATGAGTTAAGTGCTCCTACACTGGCGCGATCATAGCTGCACACCGTGTCTGCGGCAGCGCCCAACAAACACTTCCGTACTACTTCAGCACACAAGCTGCTGGCCTTCGTTTTTGCTCGCAGAGCGACAGAACTCTTCGTACGCAAAGATAAACAACGGGACAGATATTGCCATTTCGTCGTTGCTACCCTTGGCTGTTACCCAACAATTTAAAATATTTACATTATAATTACAATCAGTTATATGCAGTCAGAAGTATTACAGCAATTACATATTAAATATTATTTCTGTAACAAAGTCTCCGGATTCTGAATTAGAAGTACAGTACAAGTTATCAACGGATATTAAACGCCGAAAAGTTTTGGATGGTGCAGAAGGTATTTTACTCGTATTTGCATTTTAGGTGTTGCAATATCAAAGACGAAGGAGTGCTCGTGGCTCTTAAGGGTTGCAATTTTAAAGCCATGTTTACTAGGCATTTTGCTTCGAAAGTTCTTTCCTATCACATCGCTGAATATTGACCGTTTCTGCTAGGACACCCCATACACTTTTCTGTAACGCTTGCGTCTAAAATCAGTATTAATTACAGAGAAAGAGGCGAACATGGGTTGAGAGCTAGGGGGTTATGTACCACGTTTAATGAATATAAATAGTAAAATGGACGAAAATAAACCAACATGATAAAGCTATCGTCATCACGAGCCACTTAATAAGAAGATATATTGACCTACGTGAGGTGTTCGGCTCGTATCCTGATGTTGTTGTTGTGGTCTTCAGTCCTGAGACTGATGCAGCTCTCCATGCCACTCTATCCTGCGCAAGCTTCTTCATCTCCCAGGACCTACTGCAACCTACATCTTTCTGAATCTGCTTAGTATATTCATCTCTTGGTCTCCCTCTACGATTTTTACCCTCCACGCTGCCCTCCAATACTAAATTGGAGATCCCTTGATGCCTCAGAACATGTCCTACCAACCGATCCCTTCTTCTAGTCAAGTTGTGCCACGAACTTCTCTTCTCCCCAATCCGATTCAATACTTCCTCATTAGTTATGTGATATACCCATCTAATTTTCAGCATTCTTCTGTAGCACCACATTTCGAAAGCTTCTATTCTCTTCTTGTCCAAACTATTTATCGTCCATGTTTCACTTCCATACATGGCTACACTCCATACAAACACTTTCAGAAAAGACTTCCTCACACTTAAATCTATACTCGATGTTAACAAATTTCTCTTCTTCAGAAACGCTTTCCTTGACATTGCCAGTCTACATTTTATATCCTCTCTACTTCCACCATCATCAGTTATTTTGCTCCCCAAATAGCAAAACTCCTTTACTACTTTAATTGTCTCATTTCCTAATCTAATTCCCTCAGCATCACCCGACTTAATTCGACTACATTCCATTATTCTCGTTTTGTTTTTGTTGGTGTTCATCTTATATACTCCTCTCAAGACACTGTCCATTCCATACAACTGCTCTTCCTAGTCCTTTGCTGTCTCTGATAGAATTACAATGTCATCGGCGAACCTCAAAGTTTTTATTTCTTCTCCATGGATTTTAATACCTACTCCGAATTTTTCTTTTGTTTCCTTTACTGCTTGCTCAATATACAGATTGAATAACATCGGGGAGAGGCTACAACCCTGTCTTACTCCCTTCCCAACCACTGCTTCCCTTTCATGTCCCTCGACTCTTACAACTGCCATCTGGTTTCTGTACAAATTGTAAATAGCCTTTCGTTCCCTGTATTTTACCCCTACCACCTTTAGAATTTGAAAGAGGGTATTTCAGTCAACATTGTCAAAAACTTTCTCTAAGTCCACAAATGATAGAAACGTATGTTTGCCTTTCCTTAATCTTTCTTCTAAGATAAGTCGTAGGGTCAGTATTGCCTCACGTGTTCCAGCATTTCTACGGAATCCAAACTGATCTTCCCCGAGGTTGGCTTCTACCAGTTTTTCCTTTCGTCTGTAAAGAATTCGAGTTAGTATTTTGCAGCTGTGACTTATTAAATTGATATTTCGGTAATTTTCGCATCTGTCAACACATGCGTTCTTTGGGACTGGAATTATTATATTCTTCTAGAAGTCTGAGGGAATTTCGCCTGCCTCATACATCTTGCTCACCAGATGGCAGAGTTTTGTCAGGACTGGCTCTCCCAATGCTGTCAGTAGTTCTAATGGAATGTTGTCTACTCCCGGGGCCTTGTTTTGACTTATGTCTTTCAGTGCTCTGTCAAACTCTTCACGCAATGTCATATCTCCCATTTCATCCTCATCTACATCCTCTTCCATTTCCTTAAGTGTGGATACATTTAAGATAATGATTATAAGCCCTTATTATCTGATTGCAAAATTAATTGTGAACATTTTAAGCATTCTATATCGTCTACTTACAGGTAATATTAAAAAGCAATATGAAATGGGACTGTCACACATAGTAAGTAGTAAGGAAAACCAAAGAGATACAGTTTACATAGAGAGGACATGGAACGTTAGTTAGCGCTCCTTGCACTGCCACGCTGTATTATTTTGTGCTACATTTTTGGAAGCCACAGAACGTATTCGAAATTGTAAGGTAAACAATTGCTGAATTTCTTTTCGTAATCACGCATAAGTTTGTGCAGCTTATAACTGCACACATACAAGCAATAAAACCTTATTCCAGGTGAACACTGTTTAAAATATTAGCTGTTATTCGTTTTGTACATTTGTGTTATATGCAAGGTGTACAACTTCGCTTCCACCTTTTTTCCGCCCAACATTTGATTCAAATGGGTCTAAGCACTATGGGACTTAACATTTGAGGTCCTCAGACTCCTAGAACTTAGAACTACTTAAACCTAACTAACTTGAGGACATCACATACATCCATGCACGAGGTAGGTTTTGAACCTGCTACCGTAGCAGAAGCGCGGTTCCGGACTGAAGCGCCTAGAACCGCTCGACCACATCGCCCGACGCCCAACATTCGAGGCTTTAATGAATCAAATTGGTTACACATGTATCATTCATAGTATTTTCCATAGCCGGCCACTATTTTCTCCCATCTTTCGGACAGTGTATGAATCCCGCGTCGAAAAAATTGTTCATCTTTTGAAGCGATGCACGGATCGCTCCAGTTTGTGACTTCTTCATGAGATCGGAAGTGTTGGTCAGCCAGGCCATGCGCCATTGATCTAAACAGGTGATAGTCAGAGGGAAGAATGTGTGGAGAATACGGCGGGTGGGGTACGACTTCCCATTTTAACGTTCCCAAGTACGTTTTGACCTCTTTTGCAGCGTGGGGTCGAGCGTTGTCGTGCTGCCAAATCTCTTTATCGTGCCTCTCGCTGTATTGCGGCCGTTTGTCTTTTAATGCTCTGCTCAAACACATTAATTGCGTTCGATAACGAGCACCTTTGATTGTTTCACTTGGTTTTAACACCTCATACTACACGACGCCGAGCTGGTCTCACCAAATGCAGAGCATGATCTCGGAGCCGTGAATATTCGATTTGGCCGTCGACATGGAAGCATGGCCGGGATATCCCAATGATTTTTTGCGTTTAGGGTTATCGTAATGAACCCATTTTTCGTCCACGGTCACAATGCGATGCAGAAATCCTTTCTGTTTTTGCCTCTGAAGGAACTGTTCACAAATACACAAACGCTGTTCAACGTCTCTTGGTTTCAGCTCACACATGACCCAAGTTCATTCTTCCTGAATCATGCCCATAGCCTTGAGACGTTTTGAAATGGATTGCTGTGTCACTCCCACTAATCGTACCAATTATTCTTGAGTTTGATGCGAGTCTTCACTCAGCAATGTCTCCAATTCTGCATCTTCGAAAACATTCTCTCTTCCACCACTATAACGGTCTACGACGTTAAAATCACCGTTCTTGAAGCGTTGAAACCGCTCAAGAAACGTTCTTTCACTAATAGCGTCCTTGCCATACGTACTTGAGAGCAATCTATGAGACACGTACTTGAGAGCATTCTATGAGACTCAGCCGCTGTTTTCTTCATATTGGAGCAAAACAGTAATACCTCCCGCAAATCAGGAGAATTGGGCTCGTAAACTGACATTTTCAATCATGAACAACTTTATGATGCAGACACAAATCGATTAATGTTTGAGTGAGGTTATGTTGACCGAGGTCGAAGCTAACTGCCTGACGTCTGCGATCTGTGTCCTTGGGCCACTACTTACCGTTGTCGCCAACCATCAGCAAATGGCTGAAGCAAAGTTGTACACCTTCTGCCAGCAGAGAACGAACTTTCACCTGTTTAACTTTACCTGAATATGTGAGTTTTTTTACTGTAATATAAAAAAAACGACTGCACGGTCTCCAGATGCGTCTTCCACTTGGAATCTCCTTGAATGGAGTAGAATTGTCTTCAATGATGAATGCCGCTTCGAATTGAGCCCCACTGAACTCCAGATATGTGTCTGGAGACAGCCCGGATGCTGGTAGGATACCAACAACCTGACTGTCCCCCGCCATAGGGCCTCACAACCAGGAATGTTGGTCTGGGTACCATTTTATTTCATATCAGAACCCTTTTGGTTGTCATCCGCGACACCTTTACAGCACAGCGGAACATCGACTGCACGGTCTCCAGATGCGTCTTCCACTTGGAATCTCCGTGAATGGAGTAGAATTGTCTTCAATGATGAATGCCGCTTCGAATTGAGCCCCACTGAACACCAGATATGTGTCTGGAGACAGCCCGGATGCTGGTAGGATACCAACAACCTGACTGTCCCCCGCCATAGGGCCTCACAACCAGGAATGTTGGTCTGGGTACCATTTTATTTCATAGCAGAACCCTTTTGGTTGTCATCCGCGACACCTTTACAGCACAGCGGAACATCGACGATTTCTATACCCCGTTTTGTTGCTCCTCATGGCAAGCCTTGCTGGACGTATGGCCTACGTTTCAGCAAGACAATGCCCTCCCGCACACGGCGAGACTTTCTACTGCTTGTCCTCGTGTTCGCCAAACTCTGTCTTGGCCGGTAAGGTTGCCGGATCTCTCCTCAACTGAGAACGTTTGGAGCATTATGTACTGGAATACTCCAACCAGCTCAGGATTTTGACGATTAATGCACGAATTGGTCAGAACTTGGCATGATATTTCATATGATATCGAGCGACTCTGTCAATCAGTGCTAAGCTGAGTAACTTAAGGGCCAGAGGTGGACCGACGCGTTATTGGTTTGCTGAATTTATGGAGGTCTTTCTCTAAAATATATCGTACAACTTTTCCGAAATTGTAATAATTTGTTTGTCTATACATGTACATGACATCTACCGATTTACGTCCGTTTAGATAATTCTTTCGTGTACGCACCACAATGTACCACGCCTCTTTGATTTTACGAGGGTCACTCCAAAAGAAATGTACACTATTTTGTAAAAATACAGTTTTCATGCTGCATTTGTCAAAGCTTTACAGTGTATAGGCACATCCTACCCGCTTGTTTCCAGACTTAGTTCAACCAGTTCCCGTGAGTGGCGCCGTCACAGCATGTCTTCAAGATAGCTGATACACTTGACGTTCGTCAGAAACAACGTGCTGACATATAATTCCTGCGCTGTGAAAACGAGGCAGTGGGAAACATCTACAAGAGGTTGAAAAAGGTATATGGAGATGCTGCAGTCGATCGCAGTACAGTTAGTAGGTGGGCAAGCAGGTTACGTGATGAAAGCGGGGACGGCAGTATTGAGGATTGTTCTCGAAGCGGCAGGCCTCGTACAGCACACGCTCCAGACAAAGTGCAGAGAATTAACGAATTGGTGACTGCTGACAGACTCATCACAGTGAACGAATTGTCACGCTACGTTGGGATAGGGGAAGGAAGTGTTTGCAGAATACTGAAAGTGTTGGCGTTAGAAAAGGTGTGAGCCAGGTGGGTTCACAGGATGTTGACAGTGGCTCACAAAGAAACAAGAAAAGCGGTATGCAGCGAACTTTTGCTCACAAAGAAACAAGAAAAGCGGTATGCAGCGAACTTTTGGAACAGTACGAGAATGGTGGAGAGGTATTACTTGGAAGAATGTGTGACAGGTGATGAAACATGATTCCATCATTTTTCACCAGAGACGAAGAGGCAATCAGTGGAGTGGCATCATGCAAATTCACCCAAGAAAAAACATTCAAAACCACACCGTCTCCTGGAAAAGTTATGGCTACCGTGTTTTTCGATTCTAAAGGACTCTTCCTTGTGGACACCTTGCCAAGTCTAACCACCATAAAGGCTGATACATATGTGACGACACTGAAGAAACTTCAAGCTAGACTGAGTCGTGTTCGACCACATCGGCAAAAGCAGGATATTTTGCTGTTGCACGACAATGCACCGCCACATGTCAGTCACAAAAACCATGGAAGCGATCAGAAAACTCGGATAAACAACACTGAACCATCCGCCTTACAGTGCTGACCTGGCTCCATGTGACTATCACCTCTTTTGGAAACTGAAAGACTCTCTTCGTGGAACGAAGTTTGATGATGAAGACTCCCTTGTGCACGCTGCCAAACAGTGGCTCCAACAGGTTGGTCGAGAATTTTACCGTGCGTGTATACAGACGCTGGTTACAAGATGGCGTAAGGCAGTTGAGAGGGATGGAAATTATGTGGAGAAATGAAAATATTGTTCCTAAAGGAAGTATCTACAAACTGTAAAACTTTCAAACATGTAGAATAAAGATATATTTAAAAAAGAAATGAAGTGTGCATATCTTTTGGAGTGACCTTAGTATTTCTGAAAACAGGGCGGTGTGTTGTCCAATTTGCTACACTCTCATCGCGGTGTTGCCTGTCGGTAATATTCTATCTCTTTGGGGAAGACCAATGGAATACTTAGATTTCTTTTGAGGGTGCCGAGGAAAATGCAATGCATGTGTAAAGGAAATCGCATACAAGGCGAAGGTTAGGCCGGTTTTCAAGTATGCGTGACAGAGAACGATTCAGAGATGTGCTGCTAGGATCGTAACATGTGAGTTCAGCCCATGCGAAAGAGTAACAGATGTGCTCAGGCAACGTAAATGGGAATCCTTGGAAGAAAGGAGACAATGCTGAGGCGAAACCCTATCGGATGGATTTAGAGAACCAGTTCCTAAAGAAAACTTTCCCACTGTTCTGCTGCCATGATAGCATATTTCACGTAGGGAAGACAAGAATAAGACAGATTAGGGCACGTACAGAGGTAACGATCAAATTATCAAATTCCCCCCCCCCCCCCCCCCCCCACAGTAAGAAAATGGAATAGAAGTGAAAATCGACAATATTGGTATGAAGTACCCTTCGCCATGCACAGTACTATGGCTTGATGGGTTACATACAGGTGCTGGACGACAATATGAAAATACCAAGAGAAATACATGCTTCCACATAAATGCGGACGCTAGTCTAGCCTGCAGTATGCGCTGTTGTATTTGGCCAAGAACGGCACCTGTGCAATGTCCTCAATAGGTTGCAAGTGTCAGCCATGGCCAAAACAGTGTTCTGTGTAGTTTTGATTGTACACTACTGGCCATTAAAATTGCTACACCACGAAGATGATGTGCTACAAACGCGAAATTTAACCGACAGGAAGAAGATGCTGTGATATGCAAATGATTAGCTTTTCAGAGCATTCACACAAGCTTGGCGCCGGTGGCGACACCTACAACGTGCTGGTATGAGGAAAGTTTCCAACCGACTTCTCATACACAAACAGCAGTTGACCGGCTTTGCCTGGTGAAACATTGTTGTGATGGTTCGTGTAAGGAGGAGAAATGCGTACCATCACGTTTCCGACTTTGATAAAGGTCGGATTGTAGCCTATCGCGATTGCGGTTTATCGTATCACTACATTGCTGCTCGCGTTGGTCGAGATACAATGACTGTTAGCAGAATATGGAATGGGTGGGTTCAGGAGGATAATACGGAACCCCGTGCTGGATCCCAACAGCCTCGTATCACTAGCAGTCGAGATGACAGGCATCTTATCCGCATGGCTCTAAAAGGTCGTGCAGTCACGTCTCGCTACCTGAGTCAGCATGTGGGGACGTTTGCAAGACAGCAACCATCTGCACGAACAGTTCGACGACGTTTGCAGCAGCATGGACTATCAACTCGGAGACCATGGCTGCGGTTACCCTTGACGCAGCATCACAGACAGGAGCACCTACAATGGTGTACTCAATGACGAACCTGGGTGCACGAATGGCAAAACGTCATTTTTCGGATGAATCCATGTTCTGTTTACAGTTCATGATGGTCGCATCCGTGTTTGGCGACATCACAGCTAACGCACATTGGAAGAGTGTATTCGTCATCCCCATACTGGCGTATCACGCGGCGTGATGGTATGGGGTGCCATTGGTTACACGTCTCGGTCACCTCTCGTTCGCATTGACTGCACTTTGAACAGTGGACGTTACATTTCAGATGTGTAGCGACCCGTGGCTCTACTCTTCATTCAATCCCTGCGAAACCATACGTTTCAGCAGAATAATGCACGACCTCATGTTGCAGGTACAGTACGGGCCTTTCAGGACACAGAAATTATGCGACTGCTGCCCTGACCAGCACATTTTCCAGATCAGTCATCAATTGAAAACGTCTGGTCAATGGTGACCAAACAACTGGCTCGTCACAATACGCCAGTTACTATTCTTGATGAACTGTGCTATTGTGTTGAAGCTGCATGGGCAGCTGTACCTGTACACGCCATCCAAGCTCTGTCTGACTCAATGCCCAGGCGTAACAAGGTCGTTATTACGGCCAGAGGTGGTTGTTCTGGATACTGATTTCTCAGGATCTATGCACCCAAATTGCGTGAAAATGTAATCACATGTCAGTTCTAGTATAATATATTTGTCCAATGAATACCCGTTAATCATCCGCATTCCTTCTTGGATGAGCAAATTTAATGGCCAGTAGTGTATCATGTCGAAGCGAAGTGAATTCGAAGTTGGGCTGATTCGTGCGCGGCTCCTTCCGCAACAAAAGCAGCCAAGTCTTTCGTGTTTCCAGAGACAACGTATACAAGATTCATACCGCATACATGGAAAGCGGGAAAACATTATTCGCTGAGTCGCATCGCGGACGAAAGCGCGTGTTCAGTGACCGCGACAGACGGCCATTGATGGGGATTGTGACGAAACAGAAGAGGACAACAACTGCGAAATTCTCTGCAGAAGACAACGCAGCACTCGCCAACCATGGCGGTGCCAAAACAACGCGAATAGAGCTTCATAAGTAGGAAGTAACAGGGCGAGCTGGAATTCCAAAAACCACTCATCGATTATGTAAATGCCTTTAGCGGAAAACATCGGGCCGAAGCCATAAAAGGAGGACTATGAAGCAATGGAAGGATGGGTCGTAGTTCACACTATTTCCAACTTCTGGCCGAGTTTACACCTCAAGAGTGAAACACTGCAGGTTTTGGGTGATGTTTTGGACAGCCGTAGCGTTGTATTCCGTAGACCCCATTAGTGCTCTGCAAGGTCGTATTACTGTCAAGGATTGTGTGACTATTTTGGCTGATCAGGTCCAGCCCTTGGCATAGCGATGGTTCTCGAGTGGTGAAGCTGCGTTGTGATTGTTCTCCAGTGGTGAAGCTGCGTTCCAAGACGACAGGGCCCCTGTCCCCACAGCTCGCATCGTCCAGGGCTGGTTTTGTGAGCACGAAGATGAAATGTCATATCTCCCCCAGCGACCACAGTCATCAAATGCCTGCATACCAGTGTGGTCCATTGATAGTGACCGGGCCAAATATTTCACGAAATAAGCGTCAAACGAAAAAAACTACGAAGATCGAAACTCATCTAGCTTGAAGGGGGGAAACCAGACGGCGCTATAGTTGGCCCCCTAGATAGCGCTGCATAGGTCAAACGGATACCAACTGCGTTTTTTAAATAGGAACCCCCATTTTTATTACATATTCGTGTAGTACCTAAAGAAATACGAATGTTTTCGTTGGGCCACTTTTTTCGCTTTGTGATACATGTCACTGTAATAGTCATGAATATATGGCTCACAATTTTAGACAAACAGTTGGTAGCAGGTAGGTTTTTTAAATTAAAATACAGAACGTAGGTACTTTTGAACATTTTATTTTGGTTGTTCCAATGTGATACATGTACCTTTGGGAACTTATAATTTCTGAGATCGCATGCTGTTACAGCGTGATTACGTGTAAATACAACATTAATGCAATAAATGCTCAAAATGATGTCCATCAACCTCAATGCATTTGGCAACACGTGTAACGACATTCATAAGTTTCGTCCTTTATAGTTTTTTCGTTTGACTCTTATTTCGTGAGATATTTGGCCCGGTCACGATCAATGGACCACCCTGTATAGTCTACTTTGGAGAGAAGGGCGCTTGGTAGCTACTCCCTCCGTCATCTCTACCTGAACTTTTCACTATTTTGCGGGAAGAATTTTGTAAGATTCCCCTTGAAAGCTATAAAACACTTATACGTACCCCTTCTGAGGCAAGTGGAATCTGCTATGCATGCGAACAGGTTTTCTTCACTGTATTAGGCACGGCAGTGTGTCGTGTTTTGTATTTTCTCAAATCTTTGTCTGTTCACCGTAAGTAGTTCTACAGGTATATGCAGACTTTGATGTATACCATCTGGGTCAGTGCATCATCCAGCAGAAATTGCTTTTTGGTGCCCTGTACTTATTTGCCACTATGAAAGGTACCTTACGGGATGGTTCTGTTTGCATTTTTATCGAATCTTAAAAGACACGACAAATAGTTTTTGTTGATTATAGTTATTCTACTAGTTAAAAAACTAATACTGTATTTACGTACTTGTATTAATACTAGTAAAACGTAGCGCATCAGTGTTAATGGTACGTAAAAAAAACTGTTCCTTCCTGCTATTTTGTCTATAACTGCTATTTTTCAGGTCGTAGCTGTGTTCAAAATTCGAGTTCATTTCATTTACCCAAAGGATGCCGGTACCGGTTTCGAACTGACAGATTTATCTTCAGTTGGCTGTTCACGTTTGTTGTTGAAGTAAAGAAAAATGCAAACAACAAATGTAATGTAAACATGAACGGCTGTCTGAAGATGAACCTCTCAGTTCGAAACCTGAAATAGTGCTACTTGTGTAGTTACATATAATTAATAACAGTGGCTGGATGCTGTTTTCATCTTTGTAAGCATCAGCTTGTAAAAACTTTCTTATTGGTACTTACAAAATATCACTTTCCCGCTATGACACTTGAAACTGTCGACACAAATGTATTTTCCAAACTTAATAGCTTACCTGGGCCACTTTGTAAAAAAACGAGTATTTTTGAACTGAGCAAAAAGGAGAAAAAAAGCCTTTAGTGGAGGTGTATAGTTAACACATTAAAGTAATTTAGAATTTTTGAATCTTTATTGTAAAAAAGTAAGTTGGTACTGATGTAACATTTTATAAATAAAAATTTCATTAATAATTTTATATGTAAGTAATTACAAATCTCATAATTAATGTGACATTTGTTTTTGAATCTGGGAAACTACTATATCAGTTTGAAGTTCAATCGAAGAGCTTACACTTCTCAGGGTGCTCTCAACGTCTTCCTCTGAGATTTTGGTTCTACTGTTACTCTTTGTGCGCTTTACTCTTGGAGATAAGCATCCACAAACGTATGTGCTTTAAAACAATAATGATGTAGGCGTATATAAAGAATGTTGTTAATTAAGGGATGTTTGTCTCAGGAGAGGTATGAGTTGTAGAAGTCCAGCAACGATAGGTGATCAATTTTTCATTTAGTTGAATGTCAGACTGCAACGCAATGCATTCCATCCGAAAATCATCTGATAACGCATCTCTACTGTTTGAAAAAAAGTTTTACACAAATACAAAAAATTGGTGCGTATTTCATCCTGTCCTTAGCATTATCATAACTTTATATCAAGCAAATTTTATGGATTACTTATTTTTCACAAGCCGTGTGATACATGCTCACTTCTTGGCCGCATTTAAATTTGCGGCCCGCGGCGACAGCTTATTGG
This sequence comes from Schistocerca gregaria, assembly GCF_023897955.1. NCBI lineage: Eukaryota > Metazoa > Arthropoda > Insecta > Orthoptera > Acrididae > Schistocerca > Schistocerca gregaria. The sequence goes on from NC_064922.1 coordinate 431,069,409, forward strand.
ACACCCCTGTCACAAAGATCAAAAGACTGTCTTAATTGTCTCATTATTTTTTGCGCTCACACGATGAGCAGCATGATTCTTTGGTATCACAGCACATTTTCTGTTTTGTGAATACAAATGAGAACATGGAAACAGAGATACATTGTTTCGTTATATGCGTGACAAATGCCAGATTTGGCACAAAGCATGTTTTCCGTGTTTGATGCTTACTAGCACTAGCAAATCATCTGCGGCATTATTTTGACGTTTTTCTGTGCATCGTGTTGCTTGTAGTGCGTTAGTAAACTGATATTTGGTCACTGATTTACAAATCCTTTAAGTGTGGAGAAAATGGAAGAGAACGGAGCAGGCCATGAGCTGTGCTTGTTAGACTGTCTCCAGCTCTGCATGTACAACGACGGAAAAAGAAAAATATCACATCACCTAAAAGGAATTCGAGTTATATATTAATACTTTCAGCTGCTGACGGGCGTTGATATACGTCAACGCAGACAGGTGAAAATGTGTATCCCGATCGGAACTCGAATCCGGGATCTTCGGCTTACATGGCAGACGCTCTATCCATCTGAGCCACCGAGGGCATTGAGGATAGTGCGACTGCAGAGACTATCTCGAACACGCCTCCCGCGAGACCAACATTCTCACCTTATACGAGGGTGAATCAAATGAAAACCTTAAATTTGTAATAACAAATAGAAATTCCCCGCCGTTATCCTGTAAGTTGGTAAGCGTGCTACAAACAGCGTGCAGAATGGCCTGTAGGTGGCAGCATAGTGCAGATACACACCTACCGTCGCAGTATCAGTATAAAGATGGCCGCCCTACTTGCGAATTGCACCAGGGGAGAACAGCGTTCTGTTATTCGGTTTTTGTGTACTGAAGGTGTCAAACCTATTGAAATTCATCGACGAATGAAGGTTCAGTACGGTGATGCATGTTTGTCAGAGCAGCAAGTCTACGAATGGAGTAGGAAGTTTGCAAATGGTGTGACTTCAGTGGAAGATGCTCCTCGTCCAGGACAGGCATAACGAGTTCTGACTCCACAGAACATTCCTGCAGTTGAAGCCATAGTGAAGGAAAACCTCCGTGTGACACTGAATGACATTGCAGCATGTTTACAGATTAGTCATGGGTCAGCACACCACACTGTGCATGATGTGCTCCACTTTCACAAAGTGTCTGCAACATGGGTGCCACATCAGCTGACTTCTGAAATGAGAGAACGACGTGTTGATACTTGTGAACAACTTCTTCGGCACTTTGAAGGAGAAGGTGATGGCTTCCTTGCAATAATCGTTACTGGGGACGAAATCTGGGTTCACTTCCACCAACCAGAAACGAAGAGGGCGAGCAAGGAATTGCACCAAAGAAGTTTCGAACAGAATCATCAGCAGGGAACGTTATGCTGACTCTCTTTTGGGACGAAAAAGGCGTAATTTTGGAGCATTACATGCCTAGAGACACCACTGTCACCAGTGCATCATACACAGATCTCCTAAAAACCCATATGCTTCCTGCAATCAAATCAAAGCGACGTGGATTGCTGTCAGCAGGTGTCTTTTTTCAACATGACAATGCAAGGCCCCACACTGCCCGTACAACAGTTGCAACAATCACAGTCCTGCATTTTGAGTGTCTTCCTCATCCACCATACTCACCAGACCTTGCCCCAAGTGATTTCCATATGTTTGGACCACTCAAAGACTCAATGGGAGGAAAGAAGTTCCATTCTGATGAAGAGGCACGCCACATGGTGCATGAGTGGTTGCATAGACTACCAAAAGAACTTTTTTTTAAAAGGAATTTATGCACTTTGTAAGCGCTGGAGGACTTGATTGAGCGTGGGGAAGATTATGTTTAAAAGTGATACAACTTTGTACCACTTCTGCACATAAATAATATTTAAAAACATATTTAAGGTTTTGATTTGACTCACACTCGTACGTCCACACACTTCATTCCTAGTGTCCCTACCTAACACACTCACTACTCGTGGAAGACATTCTTACCAAGTCCCGTATGAGTTCGAGTAATATTTGTGCATCCGCACAGAAGAAGAAGGTATTGGCCGGTATATCCAGAACTATATACTTATATGGATATGGTGTCTTTTCTTTCGGACATGTCTGTTCTGTTGGGTGCCACATTAGCTGACTTCTGAAATGAGAGAACGACGTGTTGATGCTTGTGAACAACTTCTTCGGCGCTTTGAAGGAGAAGGTCCGAAAGAACAGACACCATATCCATGTAAGTACGAAGAGAAGGAGTTTTGCGACATAAACGAAGGTTGGTAGGTGTGTTTACCATTCTGAAAGATGATGTCAATTCGAATTTCCCGCCATTATAACGATGTAAATCACGTTTGCTTTAAATACTCGCAGTAACGGTTGTGAGTGTTAGTTACCTTTCAGGTTGGACGCTGTGAGTAGATATTAGTCAAGAAAGCCGTTAAGACAACAAAGATGCCATCGTGAGCACCTAACTGCGTTTGAACGAGGTCCTGTAATAGGGCTACGAGAAGCTGGATGTACTTTCTGTGTTGTTGTTGTGGTCTTCAGTCCTGAGACTGGTCTGGTGCAGCTCTCTATGCTACTCTATCCTGCGCAAGTCTCTTCGTCTCCGAGTAACTAATGCAATTTACATCTGCTTACCGTATTCTTCTTCTGGTCTCCCTCTACGATTTTTACTCTCCACACTTCTCTCTCGTACTAAATCGGTGTCTCAGAATGTGTACTATCAACTGATTCCTTCCTATAATCCAACTGCACAATAAATTCTTTTTCCCAATTCTATTGAGTACCTCATCATCAGTTACGTGACCTGCCCATTCTAATATTCTACAAGCTTTTGCAGCACGATATTTCAAAAGCTTCTGCTCTATTCTTGTCTAAACTGTTTACTGCCCCTGTTTCACTTCCATACGTGGCTACACTTCATACAAATACTTTCAGAAAAGACTTCCTAGGACTTAAATCTATATCAGATTTCAACAAATTTCTTTTTTTTTCAGAAACGCTTTTCTTGTAGTTGGCAGACTATATTTGATATCCTCTCTACTTCATCTATCATCCCCTATTTTACTACACACATAATAAAACTCCTCTACTAATTTAAGTTTCTCGTTTCCTAACCTAATTCCCTCGGCATCACCTGATTTAATATGAATAAGTTCCATTTTCCTTGTTTTGCATTTGTTGATATTCATCTTATATCCTCTAATCTACACACTATCCATTCCATTCAACTGCTCTTCCATGTCCTTTGTTGTCTCAATGCCATCAGCAAACCTTAGTTTTTATTTCTTTTCCGTGAACTTTAATTCCTACTCCAAAATTTTCTTTGGTTTGTTTTACTGCTTGCTCAGTGCACAGACTGAATAATATCGATGATAGACTACAACGCTGTCCTACTTGCTTCTCAACCACTGCCTCCCTATTAAGCCGCTCGACTCATAACTGTCGTCTGGTTTCTGTACAAGTTGTAAACAGCCTTTTGCTTCCTGTATTTTACCCCTGCCACCTTCAGAATTTCAGAGTGTACTCCACTTAGCATTGTCAAAAACTATCTCTAAGATTACAAATGCTATAACCGGAGGTTTGCTTTAGCATAACCTACAGTATGTTCTAAGTAGTTAGGTAAATATTGCTTGAAGTGTTCCGACATCTCTCCGGAATCCAAACTGAACTTCTCACAAGGTTAGCTTCTACCAGTTTTTCCATTCTTCTGTAAAGAAATCATGTTTGTATTTTAAATCACGACTTATTAAACTGATAGATCGGTAATGCTCACACCTGTCAGCACCTGCTTTATTTGGAATTGTAATGATTATATTATTATTGAAGTCTGAGGGTATTTCGCATGGCTCAGACATCTTGCACAAAGGATGGACGACTTTCGTTCAATATTTAGTCAGAAATTGGTTAATAGCACAAATGCTACCCAGAAATAATCACTACATGTGTACATAACCATGGTGCCCACGATTTAAGGTATGTAGAACACACACGACTCTAACAATACAGTTACAAAAGGTGTGTTGTATCAGGAACTGTCAGCTAATTTTTGTATAACCAATAAAATTGACATATTCGTATTGTACAGTATTACAATTATCAACGAAAGTATTGGTTTCCCTCTGATGCACTGTGACCCTGCTCTGGTAAGAATTTTAATTTTCGAAATATTGTTATCGCTTGGTCTTAATGGCACGTGTGTTGTACTTTTCGTGGTGCTGTGTATTAAGCTATCTTGTCTGTCTTCTGGTATTGTAGAGTGTCCGATAAGTAATTCACAACTTACAGCCTCAATAACATGATGTGGAGAAATGAACAGTAGTTGTTATAAAGCCTAAACACAAAAACGTTGTACCTGTAGTTCACTTACATAAATGAACTTCATATGGTATGTGCTAAATCTATTCCAAATTGCAACCCTGTCAAGATTTCCTCACTAAGAGAGGTAATTACAACCTACAACAGATATTTCGTAGCTGACTCATGATGTAAATGCCATAGATCTAATGGCAACAAATAGACCTCACATCTTTGAGGGTATCCATATTGAGTCATCAACAACCATGTATCATTTGTAGCAACTATGACTACTTTCTGTGAAGAACAGATACAGTAACTGGGAATATTTACGTTTCCAGTAATCTAGAAAAATAGGCGCTCGTGTCATGTCTCCGTAGAAATACTTCAGCTCAATTAAAAAAAAAAAAAAAAAAAAGTTGACCAAGCACAGGATCGATATGTTGAACAGAAGATCAATTCATAATATGAGGGATCCGCCAAGACTTACAGTCGCAAACACAAGAAATTTATCAAGGATGTTGATGGCACCTAAGTTATTGTGCACATACTCGTGTGTAACACAGGGACTGAAACTGAGCGTAGAAAAGCAAAAGCAGAAACACGGAATAGGTTTTCCCCTGCGTATTGCAATATTAGTAACCCTTAATCTGCAAGGCAAGAAAAACGCTTTATCTACTAATTTTCTTTTTATTACAATCTAGAAACCCATACTAGGCCCTTTAATTTAGTGCATTTAGACCAGTGGTCATGAATGTATGTCGTTCAAGAGCCAATGCTGACACAGTGATACCTCGGGCGGCATATGTACCGATCTCAGTGCTAAGTGGTAACCTACTACCAGGGGGTTAGTTTGTGTTGTTGGCCCGGATGATGATTACACGAGTATTGTGTCAGGATTTGCAAGCGGTGGGTTCTTGAGGTACGGCAATATGCGAACACGAGCGGTAAGTTTAAACAATTTTATTAACGGAGGCGGATTATAAAACATGCCCGCTACGGGCACGTCATCACTGTGTCTGACATCCTAACACTGGCTAATTACGGTCGTATAAAAGGCTCCATGGTGAGCTAAGAAAAGAGACATAATCGCGCCCGAGGCTAATTAATACTGCTCGCTGAGGACAGCCGCCAGTCGCAGCCAGACACGAGTCTCCTGACCAAGCAGATTGTCAGCATTCCAGACAGGTCGGCTGGCGAGCGCGTGTTAACGTACGTACGGCTGTGCGCAATCCGTAGACCCTTACATCACTCTCCCCAAAGAAAAACGGCAACCATAGTTGGCTCAAAACGACCTCCTGGGCGTTATGAATCTTTTTCGTCATTTGCGGCATGAGAAGGCATTGCAACATGTATTTCATTTGCAGACACAGTAATGTTCGGTGCAGAGAAGTGTGCATTCAAGATTACAATTTATACATGACAAATGCTGTTTACAAAAAGCAAATTAATAAAAGCAGTAAAATCACAATACTGACAATCAAGTATGCATTAACATTACTGGATGAATTGAAGGACTTAATTCTATTTTTCACTTCAATGAAATTTAACTCATTATTTGAAGAGGTTACAATTTAATGGATATCCTTAATTAAATTATTGTCTTCAGAAAAATTTAATAAGGAATGCTTTCCATATGTTAGTATGTATGAACCATTGTAATAAACAGATTACATTCTCGTTAATGGCAAATGTCCAGTTGCATTAAATGTAGTTGGCAACACACTAGTTATTTCAAATAGTTCACATGATATATCACAATGTGTGACATTCAAGGTTCAATTTTAGTGTAAAGGGTAGCTCACATGTATCATAGTTTTTACATGCAAATGTGCCATAAAGGGTGGAGTTAAATGAGAAAATTATACCTTCAGAACACTGTTTAAGAAATGGATGATAAAGATGCTTTAAAATTCTAGGGCAATTATCTCTTGGGGGGATGATTCATAAATAATTCTTTCTCACAACTGCACACTCTAATGTCTAAGAATACTGCCGATTCAGGACAAATTAGCTTATGATTACGTTTACACATATGCAAATCATTTTCATTTAGGGACACAAAATATTTACGATACTTGCTGATCAGAAGATAATCAGTCCGTACATACTTTACATGAATGCCTGCCCGTTTCCATTTCACAGGGTAAGTATAAATCTTATACATTTCAAAATTATGCTTTGATCTAGCAATGGAAATAGACACAATAACAGTTAATTCATCTACAATCATTAAGGATTGTGTAGTGGTCAACTTATAGTAAGCATATAAATTGTAATAAGGTAAATCATAGTATGTGTTGCGTCTACTTTTCGTTCAATTGGTTGCAGGATGTGTAAAAATTGTTCTGGATGTAATAGTACGCTGCTCAATAATCATTTGAACTACTTTCAAAGGCTGTTCTTAGGTTAAGAGCATCACTTCAAGCATCTGATAAACTATCAGTAATCCTTAACAAAAGAGTGTCTAAATTTATGTGTACTCACAGCATTTAATCCTAGGAATAGTTCTTGGATATTTGCCTTCGTTTCATTACGAAGTATGTGGAAATGTGAGATAAATTACATTAAATCTCTTAAATGAAAACTGTGTGGTTAGTAATGGTTCTTTGCATATTCATTAATACGATAATTTCATTAGAGAGGTTAGTTGAATCTGTACTGGACTGTTCTTCAAGAGCTAATATTTTGCCTTTAACTTCCAGTAGATCTCGACTAGTTAAAATACCAAATACAGTACGAAGCATACTCCCTCCAAAATCAAACCAAGCACGTTTATACCTAATTAAAGTTTTGTGTGGCAAAACTTTAAAAAACAGTGTGATCCAGTTATTATACCAAGATGTAGCCATTTCCAAAGCTGTATCATTGCCCTTAACAGAACGTATTAGGTCAATTTGCTTCTTTGCATTATTGAATTGTTGCTGGATTTCACTCAGATTGTACTTGAGGACAAGTTTTGTATCACTTGTTGAAACTACCATGTCTGAATGTGGTTCAAACAAAACACCTGTACTCTGTGGTACTATTACTATCGAATTAGTAGCAAACGCTATCATAGCAAGCATTAGAATAAAAATGAACATGTTTAATTAGTTCTAAATACTAGAGTTAACAATGAACATGAAATAAGAGTTTCTTGTGGTACCCTCTTTTACGCAGATTGTAGGGCTGTCTGGAACAGGATCACTTGGAACGTGGCGATGCCTCGGCCTCGGGGTCTGGACTGCGAGCTCGCAATTCTCGCTTCCTAGATTTGAGAACAGCAGGTCTGCCTCTCGGTCGGTCCTCGTCGTCTTGCGACACTACAGGAAATCTACCCACTAATGGCTTGACACGATTGACATGAATGATAATCGAACGAAAGGGCAGTTGTAGCTTAAGAGTGACTGGCGACAACACCTCCAAAACTGGATATGGTCCTTCCCAACAATTCTTAAACTTTTTGACTTGGTTCTTCTTTAACACAACGTTGCTCCGGCACACAAGATCTCCAACTCGATGCTGTGGCACTGCTGTTTGGCGGTCGTGTTGTCTTGCTTGCTGAAGAAAAGATTGAATATTCCGCTGTTTTACTCCATCCATGCTTCCTTTAGCTTGCGTGCTAGATTCCTTACATGTTCATTGCTGATTTCGGCAGTCGATCGCACAAAGTCCAAAGGTGAATGCATTCTTCTTCCGTAGACGATCTCATACGGACTGAAGCCAGTTGAGCTGTGCATTTTGGCGTTGTAACAACATACCAGTACGGTAAACAGACAGTCCAGTTGTCGTGTTTGCTGCTCACATAGTGGCTAACCATTTTAATTATTGTTCTGTGGACTCGCTCGACTCTTCTATATCCTTCAGGGTGTACTGGTGTAGTCCTTAACCGAGTTATTTGCGTAAGCTTACAAGTCCGTTTAAGTAATTCACTCATAAAATTCGTTCCTTGATGACTAATTATACTTAATTGTGATCCAAACTTAAGAATCCATTCTTTTACAAAAACTTTAGCTATAGTCTCAGCGCTCTGATCAGGTATTGGTATTATGAGAAGGTATCTAGAGACATAATCTACCATTGTCAGTATGTATATGTTTCCATCTTTAGTCTGAGGCAACTGTCCTACGACATCTATTCCTACTAGTTAAGATGGTTCACTTGTTTCTGGCAGTTCTTGCAAGGGCGCTCTACTTTTTCCTGCATTATTCCGTCTGTTACAGGAATCAGATTGTGAAACACACTCGAAAACGTCAGCTTTGCGGCTCGGTCACCAAAACATTTGAGCTACTTTAATGTGTGTTGCTTTTTTACAGCAATGTCCTGATAATAAAGAATCGTGTTCTTCTCTCATCATTTGCTGTTTCATGCTTTCTGGAATAACTAGGCCGTTTCCTTTACTAGTGATTTTGTACAATAATCCATTTTTTTTGACAAAACGTCGATCATTTTTCCGTAATTTGCATTGTGGATCTTTTTCCTGAGCTCCCTTTAACTCTTCTTCTCGACTCCTTGTAACACAAACATTGACTTGTCGACTCACTGTATTATCATTCACATGTTGTTTACCAGGTCGGTGAATAACCTTAAATTGGTACTCACTCTGTCTTAATGCTCTTGTTAATCTGGAACTTGGATCCTTTAAGCTCAATACCCATTTAAATGCGGCACGATCTGTAATAACTGTAAATTCTTTTCCTGTTAAGAAACATCTTTCATGTGTTATACCAAAAACCAAAGCACAAAGCTGCTTCTCAGTAGTAGTATAATTACATTCTGCTTTGTTTAATTGTCTGGAAGCAAATGAGATTGGTTGTTCATGACCATCAACTTCTGAAAGCCAGATAGGGTAACACTGGGGCTGTGGTTAGAGCAGTTTTTAGTTCTTCCATTGCCTTTTGGCACTCTGTTGACCAATTAAATGTGTCTTCTTTCATCAGTAGCTGTGTCATTGGACGTGCTATATTCGCATAACCATCCTTAAATCGTCTGTAGAAATTTGACAATCTTAAAAATGATTGCAGTTCTTTCAAATTCTGTGGTTCAGGAAAGTTCTTTACATCTTCAATTAATTTTGGATCAGATCGAACTCCTTCACTGGTTATAACAAGACAAAGATAGTTAACTTTACTTTGTGCAAAATGACATTTATCTATTGATAAGCACACGACAGCTTCTTATACGCTCGAAAAGAGCTTGTAGTCTCTCAGTATGCTGCTCCATGATTTCGCCAAAAATTATTACATCAGAAAGGAAAACAAGTGCTTGTGTTGGGATGAGCCCTCGTAAAACTGAATCCATCAGGCGTTGAAATGTAGCTGGAGCATTACGAGCCCAAACACCATACGAAGATACTTGTATACTCCTGCTGCTGTTACATATGAACTTTTTGCTTGATCATCTGGACGCACTGTTAACTGGTGATAACCACTTGTTAAATCACATGCTGAAAAAGCCCAAGTATTCCAAAGTTTCCACTAAATTTCGTAAGGGTAAATGTCAAGTGTGGTCACAGCATTCGAAGATCGGTAATCAACACAAAAACGGAACTGTGGTTCTCCAGAAATTGATTTCTTCTTTACAATTACAACAGGCGAACATCACAGTGGATCTGAAGAATCGCTTGTTTTTATGATTCCGGCTTCTAATTGTTCTTTAAAAAAGGCTTCTACCAACTCTCTTTGACTAAATGGTATCCGGTAAGGTTTCTGTGTGATTGGGGCTGCATTCCCTAAATGAAAACGATGCTGAATTACATGAGTGACAGGTAGTTTTGCACGTTCTTGGAATAAACCTGCATACTCCATCAAAACAGGCGCTAAAATCTGTTCATCAGCTGTCAAATGTTCTATCTTTTCCCAAATCTTGCGCTTCAGTTCATTATTAACTTCGTCTCCTCGTTGTAATTTTGTGGTACTGTTACGAAAAATCTGTGTTCATAACTGCAGCATTTGTTACCTCATCTGGAATCTTATTACGCCACTTTTACTTACGTTCGCCACTTCAGCAACTTTCGTTCCTCGTGGCAAAGCAACATCTTCATTGCTCATATTCGTTATTGTAACCGGGACTTTTGCGGCATTCTGTCTCAGCATTGTAACGACACCTACACTTCTAGCAACATAACAATGGATTGTATCGAGTAACTCACTTTTCCCGGGTCGCTCAATTAAAACAAAGTCCCTTCCTTGCATTGGGGTGACTTAATTTCAACGTAGATTGTCTTTCTTGCTCCCTTGGGAATTTGCTGAGGCTGATCAATTTGAACATCGACTCGGACGGTCTGAACTGATGCATCGTTCGGGTGGTCCATTCCCATGACGTCACTATTGATGCTCGTTTGAGTACGATCTGAGGAACGATATCCTAGGTTGTAGTTGCTACGGCCTAGTCTCTTATTTGTTTCTGTGACAAATATCTCTGCCTCGTTAGCGGACAAGAAATCAAAAACAAGTACCCCGTCGTAACGGGTTTCGTTATTTGAAACTACTTGCACCCTTGATGTGTATTTATCTTTATTTTCACCTTCATCTTGGCCTTGGCCAAGAATTAATTCCACATCAACTTCTCCATAATTACGTAGCTTTTCTCCGTTTAGCCCTTGCGCTTTTAATAGCGACGGTTTCAATTTTTCCGTTTATTTATGCAACACCACATTAATGAGGTCTGTGCTCCTGTTCAAATGGTTCAAATGGCTCTGAGCACTATGGGACTTAACATCTCAGGTCATCAGTCACCTAGGACTTAGAACTACTTAAACCTAACTAACCTAAGAAGATGACACACATCCATGCCCGAGGCAGGATTCGAACCTGCGACCGAAGGGGTCGCGCGATTCCAGACTGAACCGCCTAGAACCACTCGGCCACCAGGGGCCGGCTCGCTCCTGTGTCAATAAGTAGTTTGATGTTTCTCCAACGATATACAGCACCAATAACGAAGTCTTCTTCTGTCTGATTTTCGCTGAAACGAACAGGAATCACTGTCTCTGGCAAGGGGCGGACGGAGTGGTGGCCTGTACGCCCCCGTACTCGTTTAAAGATCTGGCAGATCGCCTGTTGTTCTCATTACCTTTCTTCTTGCTGCGACAATCTCTCGAGACATGATCCTGCATCCCACAGCGATAGCAGATTCGATTCTCTTTACAATCCTTACCCCGCTACAGTTCTGCCCAGTCATACTGGCTGGTGGCTGTTAGCGCACAGTTGTCACACAGGGAGCGGAATTCATTTATAGTCACATGCACCTCTTTTAGTCATTATAATAGTTTCCGCTTTGATTATGTGTAACGCTTCATGCAGTGTACGTGTACATTACTTGAATTTAAAAACATTTTAAAAACCCTCTCATTCAAGAAGGTATTTGCATTTTCAATGCACAGGGTAAAAAATGTAATTAGTGCAATTGCAAGCAGAGAATCAGTCTAACGAAGACATAATTTGTCAGTGTGACACTTTCTAAAAGCACTGACGTCAACTCTAAGATAGCTGAAATCTAGGTCAGCCAAACAACAAGATTACTACGCAACTGACTGCAGTAAATTCTTACCTTGTTTTACAAATGTTTGTGCAGTTCCTGAGCATAAACGTTCCCCATGGAATCCAGTCTGATATACGTACAGATTTTGCTTGCAAAACACTAACAATACAATTCGTTTACAGTATAATGTTTTATTAAATTATTCATTAAGAAACGTTGTTGTTGTAAGTGGACAGTTAATTGAGGGAAAAGGGGTGTTCACTTGTATCATCTACCTCATTGCGTTTTTGCTGTTATCACCTGTACTTGATGAGTTATCATTGCAGTTGATGATTGTAGGCTCAATTCAGTGCCTCGGACGACTTATTTTTCAAAATCTTTCTTCTGTAGGTCTTCTGTGTGCTGAACACATTTTCGCCATTGTTAGATTGTGAATATTATGTAGTAATACGACTACATTGCTTGACGTCGTTGCTATTGATTATGTCTACCTTTCCTAACGAGCATTTGTGTAGAAGCTAACATTTTATCAGCATTGCTACAAAGTGTTATAAATATTTATAGACATAGTGGATTCTGGATTAGTTTTGCCGTCAAATCTCAGTTGCATTTTTCGGTCGCATTATTCCTGATGTCAGAGTGCGTTTTGTTGGAGTTGTCTGTAAACAAGACTCACATGGCACAGAGGAAATCTCATTTTCTTCCTGCTTTTCCATTTTCAAGTTACACAAACACTTCTGCTTCGTAAATAAATTTCACGAATAATACCACAAAATACCCATTTTTACTTTGAGTCCGACTGCCGAAACTAATAACTCAGTAAGAAATGGAAAACAAGAACTGTGCAAAAACCTACACGCCGTTTCGCTACTGACGCTCCATTGGCGCTTGAACTAGGCAATGATGGACGCTCAGCGTTGCCATTTTCGAGTATTAGAGAGAGAGAGAGAGAGAGAGAGAGAGAGAGAGAGAGAGAGCGGGACGCCAGACCAGGCACAGATGCGGCATCAGCAGACTTGCAGGTAACTGTCAGTACGCCTATCCGGAGCTATACAAGAACGACAATTGTTTGGCGTGATGCTTTGCTAGTGGTTATCTGTAAACTGAATATTTCATTCTATTTGCCATTTCCACTGGATTTAAAAATTGTGGCTGGCATATTTACTAAAACATAAATATAGATAGATGACAAATATAAGCTAGTTGTGATGTAACTGATGACTGTGTCCTTTATTGACATATAATTAAAATAATAAGCTACCAGGCATCAGTGATCAACGCTTAAACAATAGTTCTGACTGCACGCATGAAACCATTCAATTGCACATTGAAGCGGTTATTAGTTTTTATTAACATTATTTTATCGTGCACAAGTAAAGGGGAAACGAATGTGTAATGTCTCAAATGAGTATGTGAGGAATTCATTCACAGAGTCGTTGGCGTATGCAATAAAATTAAAATAAGCATCACCAACAGCCATATTTAGCCACAGGTAGACCTGTATTTTATGTAGCAGACGTTACTCACAATGACACCTAGAAAATTCTCATATGTGTACACTGATGACGTACACAGTTAGTTTGAAAAATAAACGGAAATTTCAACACAGAATTGGATAACTTACATTCCTCATGATGACTGCGTAAAAACAAGCACCCTGCACGTCACTGCATAAGTTGAGGTTTAGATGTTACGTGACACACTATTAGGTTAAAAGGATGACTGCTAATTCTATATGTGAATTAGTTTGCACCAATTGATTTAAACAAGGGGGCTTGGTACACACAACAGTATTCTTAATATCACTTAGATTTGTGTCCAGTGCAACACGGCAATGCATGTGTACCTCAGTTGATTCTTACCTAACCACTGAACTGCCCACGAATGAGATATACCTCCCAGTGGCTATCCAGGCATTAGACTATCTTGAGTTCAATACTGTAGACCAAAACAAGAATCTTCTCGACTTTTGAGGTGAAGAAATCACAATACATCAACACTTGAAGCAGGTGCAGAAGCATGAGTGTAAAGTATAAAATCATCACACACAACCATCGGTGCACCACTTCTCAGTGGTAAAATAGGAGAATTACGAGTTTTTTAGCTTGATATGTGTGAAACAATGCAATGATGTCACACAGTGTAGCAGCTCAAATTCAGCACAATGGGTGAATTATATGTCAGGAATATGTCTCCCACAGAGACTTTCCTTCAGCAACTTTAAACAAGTATTATGAGATTATGTTTCTTATTGAGCACCAACAGTCAAGGCTTCTACAGTGAATTAGGGCAATTTGTATATAAGCATATTTCTTTTGCCATATACACAAATGTAGGATGTCTTATCACAATGTTCTCCACAAACGCTGCATCACTGAAACATTCAGAGACATGAAATGTACCAAGACACAAGGAACTATCATGTGGCTAGTGCATAATTAGCATTTAATACACAGGGACACTGCCAGGAAGCTGGCATATGTATCTATGTACTTACATATGTGTTAGGGGTTATTTTGTAAATAAAAACAGCAGCAATATACAATAAGAAATTAATTTTGGGTTTATTTACAGTATATTTTCTGTGGTAACAATTTTTGCATGATATTTCCTTGAGATATTAGAGATGGTTTTACATCAGAAATGAAAACTACTAATAATAATGACTAACAGCATTAAACTGAGAACAAATACATACACTAATGAAGAGTTAAAAGAATCTGTATATGGTTCCGATAGTGTGCAGCTCAATATGTTTCCCATGAGAGGCTTTAAATGTTAACAATTTGTCTTTTTTGATATAGTTGTTGAAATGTTGCAGTTATCATTCTTTATTAAAAATGCAGTTGTTGTTGTGTTAGAGTTGTATTTCTTTGATAAAGCTACTGCAATGTTAGAGTGACATTTTTAAAAGGGAAGCGAAAAAACTGTGTACCACTAAAAACTGATAATACTGATTTTGGGACTAGTAAAATTGCAAAATATAAAAACTAATGAAACTTTGCAATATGCATATGTCAGACGCACACATACTGTGCAATCAGCTCAGACAGATACAGAGATTTTCACTCTTCAGCGGAGTGTGTGCTGATATGAAACTTCATGGCAGATTAAAACTGTGTGCCCGACTGAGACTCGAACTCGGGACCTTTGCCTTTCGCGGGCAAGTGCTCTACCATCTGAGCTACTGATGCACGACTCACGTCCAGTCGCATAGCTTTACTTCTGCCAGTATCTCGTCTCCTACCTTCCAAACTCATTCTGAAAACACCCCCCAGGCTGTGGCTAAGCCGTGTCTCCGCAGTATCTCTTCTTTCAGGAGTGCTAGTTCTGCATGGTTCGCAGGAGAGCTTCTGTAACGTTTGGAAGGTAGGAGACGAGATACTGGCAGAAGTAAAGGTGTGGTAGTGGGCGTGAGTCGTGCTTCGGTAGCTGAGATGGTAGAGCACCTGCCCGCGAATGGCAAAAGTCCCAAGTTCGAGTCTCGGTCGGGCACACAGTTATAAACTGTTTCTTGTTCCATTATAAATGTTAACTTGTTTATCCCACTGCGAGGTAAGATGGTCAATGCCTTCGTGGAATAATTTTTGTGTTTGCCCACGGAACCACGGTTGTACCCAAGTGTGTCACTTTCCCCTGAAGCAAATCGACAGCCACGAATGTCCTTTTTGGGGCTCCAAAAATATGGAAAGCGTGTCGGGAGAAATCAGGACGGTATAAAGGATGTGTAAAGTCTTCCCAGCGAAACTTCTGCAGTGTAATCAATCAACCTTGGCAACGTGTGGGCCCACTTGCATGTGTTGAAATTTCAGTTTTGATCTATTCTGTTAACAACAGACCTAAAATCATCAAGAAATACAGCTTTGCTTTATGTATGTGGTTAAACAGATACATTTTCGTGTTTGAGAAGCTCGATGTTCACTTTCTTACGACTACTTCCAGATGAAGCATACATATTCACAAAGATAATACGTTCTATTTATGCAGATATTCCTCTACCTTTAAAAAGTCTCCGATCTTTACCACTTGAATACCGTACGTGTTAATGTTGCTGGGCATTGTACCTTGCAACTTCATCTGGATTGCTAGTCTCAGCTTCCTGCTAGAACGCTCTATCGATTTTGGCCGTCTACAAAGACAGTTGGAGATACTTTTAGAAATTTGTGGTTAGTTCTTGTGGAACCAAACTGCTGAGGTCATCGATCCTTAGGCTTACACTGTACTTAATCTAACTCAAACTAACTTACGCTAAGGACAACACACACACATACCCGAGGGAGGACTCGAACCGTGGCAAGACGCCCTAGACTGCGCGGGGTAGCCGCGTAGAGAAACGTCAGCTTCAGCTTAGTTAATATTCAGTTGATATTTTATGTCGGTTTTTTAAATTTTAGTAGGTCATTTATGTCTGTTTTGGTTGTGAAGTACTTGTTCTCAGTTCCTGTGTCTAAGCTTGTTTTTCTTAATCTTGTAATGGAGGTGAATTTTGGACTGCGAATAGGCTTCGCCTCTCTTTCCCTAAATTTCCGTCTCCTGTTTGTGTATTCTCTTTCCTCCCTTACAGTTGTCCACAGAAAATTGGTGTTAAAAATCGGAGACCGCTTCCCAGTTGGACATTACTATTTCTGCTACTTCGCTTTCACCTAGGTCACTATTGGAAGTTGTTGAGGTCTCTTCGTTTTTATCTTTCTGTCCCTCTTCGTTTCCGTTCGCAGAAATTTTCCTCTTCGGATTTCCAGTCAAAATGTAGCTCGGGTTTTTTGTACCAACAA
This sequence comes from Schistocerca gregaria, assembly GCF_023897955.1. Classification (NCBI taxonomy): domain Eukaryota; kingdom Metazoa; phylum Arthropoda; class Insecta; order Orthoptera; family Acrididae; genus Schistocerca; species Schistocerca gregaria. The sequence continues at coordinate 431,085,952 of NC_064922.1, forward strand.
TCTTAGTCGTGCCCGTTAATAATTGTTCTGTTGTTTCAGATGGTGGAGACGCAAATGCTTCCGCTGGATGTGCCATTGATTGCGTTTCGAGACTTGATTGCAGAGCACTGTCCAACAGGGCGTCCGGAACGACAGTCCTGAGTAGGTTGTTGTAAACCGTAAGATTACGACTACGATGCTGTTTTGGCGGTTGATCTTTTACAGTTTGTTGCCTCGACGTTGCGAGTATCAGCTGTGATATAACTTACTTTACTACTAGCCTGGTCGGCCGCCTGCTTAGCTGGGTGGTAACCTGCTCTTCTGCCATGCAAGCGAGCCTGGGTTCGAGTCCCATCCATCTTGGAGATTTTCACCGCTCGGGGACTGGGTTTTGTGTTGTCCTCATCATCATTTCATTCTCATCACCGGCGCGGAAGTCGCCCAATGTGACGTCGACTGAAATAAGACTAGCACTTGGCGACCGAACTTCCCCAGAGGGGGCCTCCCAGCCAACAATGCCATACATACATTTCCATTTCACTAGCCTGGGCTACGCTGTGAGGTAATGGATCAGTGTTTACCGTTCCTAAATCGTGGTCTTCCCACGTACGCCTAAAGGCGGAAACGCACCTTCGTTTAAAACATTTGGTACAACACTGCTATGTTCAGGCTCATTGTTTACAATCTGGGTGTCATTAACAGCAACTGAATTACTTTCAGCTGATGTGGTACTGGTTACAACCGCTTTTCCACTTATTCGTGCTACAAGGTCGGAAAGTAAAAGTTTTAGTTTAGTTAGATTCATACCAAGATGAAATTCAGGCCTAGGGCTGTGCTGCTTGAGTGGTCTGTATTATTACAAATGAGGCCTCCTGGTAGTTTCCCCTTGTACGTAATGTAAGATTGATAACTCCCCATACTCATTATGTTCAGAATCGAATTTTTAACTTCCTTTTTGATAGATCTTACTCCATCTTTTATTTCTATAGCCACTTGTTGGGTTCTGGTAACAGGAGGGGGTGGATCGGATATACATTTACATCCATATGACTGCATGATTGCTCTGCGGTTCACACTTAAGTGCTTGCTTGAGGATACACAAAATCACTTCTACACAAGTTGTAGCCACTTCCACTGCACGAGAGGGAATGACAACCACTGGATAGATACTATAAGTAAAAAAAAGGACAATAAGAATTAGTCCTGTGACTTCATCAGAGGCTGCAATTAAACAAACAGTACAATCATGAGTTAAGAGAAGATCTAGTCCAGCACTCCTACTTTTGTACAGGATAGTGGCCAGCAAAATAGCCTGTGCCATGCCCATGAGTCAATTAATTTTCTCATTGTTCTAGGTGGAATTACCTTCTTCCACATCTGTTTATGGAAGCTTACCACCATTTCCTTCCCAAGGAAAGCACTTGATACTCTTTTTACTAAACTCTCCATGGCACATGCGTATAATATTTGCAATATTTTCACACCACACAACCTGGACATCTGTTTTCGTTCGCTTAAGGGTACCATGTAATACAGACCCTTTTCCATTTCCGATTTTCAGTCAATGAAGAAACGATTATTTATCGTACCTGCATTGAGTGACATAATCTAGCAAACAATTTATACTACCTCTTGTTTTCCAACTCTGATGCGTCTAGCTCTGTTACCTGAGCAATATAATCGTTCTGGACCATATTAAGATTCATTCTACTTCCCTGCAAGGATGTTGCTAAATGCATATTATTTATAATAATATCTACTCACACTGACCTACCTTGCAATTCATCTAAGATCCCCTTACTTGCTCTCTCTTTCGTTAAAGTATGAAATACTTACCCTATTTACATATGCGTGCGTGGCCCTATCCTGTAATCCGTATAACCTCACGCACGAGCGCCCCGTCCACTAGAAAAATGTCAACACTAACTGAATACTATTTATTTCTTTACTCACATCTAGCTGCTCTTCTAAAGTCAACTGCAATGGCTCTCCGACCCCCTGGCGAAACTGTTGGGTTAACTGCGCCACAGTGCTTCCAAGTACCTTCCCTCAAATGGCCACTTTGTAGGCCAAATCATCTATTCACAACCAAGAGGCGCCCAGCACATCCCTAATGACATAGGAGCACTAGACACAGATTTCAGAAAATATACTAAGCTACCTCAGACACCATGTCAGCACAACGCACACCCCTGCTCCGCTACCAACACTGTGGCGGAAAGTTTGGATGGGTGTGGAGTCTGGCTTGGGGTTATGCAAGCATGTGCTTTTAATCAATTTTGATTTCATGAAACAGCCATTTACAATACCAGAGCGCATACAAATACAGAAAACCCTCGCTTCCATCACGTGCAATAATTAACTTCAGGTAACAAACGACATATTAAAAAACAAAACAATTATTTGCCCTTTAAAACAGGAAATAGATAAAACAGTATTGATTCTGTCTGCAAACGGCTTTACAAATGGACAACCAAACACATTAACAACAAGCATACTGCTCACTACGATGAACTGCAGCCGACTACTGCCAACACCTGTACCTCATCCCAGGCAGACAACAGATGTAACAACACAGGCTACCAGGATATGTAATCTACTATAGAATCTACAAGAAAAAATGCATGAACAAAGAGAAGGCAGAGTGACATATCGCTGTTGTACAGGGTGGTCCATTGATAGGGACCGGGCCAAATATCTCGCGAAAGAAGCATCAAACGAAAAAACTACAAAGAACGAAACTCGTCTAACTTGAAGGGGGAAACTAGGTCGCGCTACGGTTGGCCCGCTAGATGGCGCTGGCATATGCCAAACGGATATCAACTGCGTTTTTTAAAATAGGAACCCCCATTTTTTATTACATACTCGTATAGTACGTAAGGAAATATGAATGTTTTAGTTGACCACTTTTTTCGCTTTGTGATAGATGGCACTGTAATAGCCACAAACGTATCAGTCCGTGGTATCACGTAACATTCCGTCAGTGAGGACGGTATTTGCTTCGTGATACATTACCCGTGTTAAAATGATGGACCTTTTACCAATTGAGGAAAAGGTCGGTATCGTGTTGATGTATGGGTATTGTGATCAAAATGCCCAACGGGCGTGTGCTATGTATGCTGCTCTGTATCCTGGACGACATCATCCAAGTGCCCGTACAGCTCGCCGGATAGTTACGTTATTTAACGAAACAGGAAGTGTCCAGCCATATGTGAAACGTCACCCACGACCTGCAACAAATGATGATGCCCAAGTAGGTGTTTCAGCTGCTGTCGCGGCTAATCCGCCATCAGTAGCAGACAAATTGCGCGAGAATCGGGAATCTCTAAAACGTCGGTGCTCAGAATGCTACATCAACGTCGGTTGCACCCGTACCATATTTCTATGCAACAGGAATTGCATGGTGACGACTTTGAACGTCGAGTACTGTTCTGCCGCTGAGCGCAAGAGAAATTACGGGCCGACGACAGATTTTTGCACGCGTTCTATTTAGCGACGAAGCGTCATTCACCAACAGCGGTAACGTAAAATGGCACAATATGCACTATTGGGCAACGAAAAATTCACTATGGCTGCGACAAGTGGAACATCAGCGACCATGGCGGGTTAATGTAGGGTGCAGCATTACTGGAGAAAGGACAATTGGCCCCCATTTTATCGATGGCAATCTAAATGTGCAATGTATGCTGATTTCGTACGTAATGTTCTACCGATGTTACTACAAGATGTTTCACTGCATGACAGAATGGCGATGTACTTCCAACATGATTGATATCCGGCACATAGCTCGCGTGCGGTTGAAGCGGTATTGAACAGCATATTTCATGAAGGTGGATTGGTCGTCAAAGCACCATACCATGTCCCTCACGTTCAACTGATCTGACGTCCCAGGATTTCTTTCTGTGGGGAAAGTTGAAGGATATTTCCACCGCCAACGCCTGACAACATGCGTCAGCGCGTTATCAATGCATGTGCGTACATTACGGAAGGCGAACTACTCGCTGTTGAGAGGAATGTCGTTGCACGTATTGCCAATTGCATTGCGGTTGACGGGCATCATTTTGAGCATTTATTGAATTAATGTGGAACTTACAGGGAATCACGCTGTAACCTCATGCGTTCTCAGAAATGATAAGTTCACGAAGGTACATGTGTCACATTGGAACAACCGAAATAAAATGTTCAAACGTACCTACGTTCTGTATTTTAATTTAAAAAACCTACCTGTTACCAACTGTTCGTCTCAAACTGTGAACCATATGATTGTGACTATTACAGCGCCATCTATCACAAAGCGAAAAAAGTGATCCAACTAAAACATTCATATTTCTTTCCGTGCTACACGAATATGTAATAAAATGGGGGTTCCTATTTTTTAAAAACGCAGTTGGTATCCGTTTGACCTACGGCAGCGCCATCTAGCGGGCCACCCATAGCGCCATCTGGTTTACCCGTTAAATCTAGAAAAGTTTCGTTCTTTGTAGTTTTTTCGTTTGACGCTTGTTTCGTGAGATATTTGGCACGGTTACGATCAGTGGAACACCCTGTATAGAATTTTCACAATGGCCTTATTGTATCTCCAAACCAAACAATAGAGATCCGCTTTGGTTGTACCATGGCCACGCCATGAGAATAAATGTAAATACATTGTCAATAAAATTCTTCTGGGTTAGAGACCGCATTGCCATTTATAAAATTCCAACGTTTCGGCGTCTGTTGCAAGACGCCTTCCTCAGGGTGTGTTGCTAACTGCTGAATGAGCGCAAATGTGGGTACATATATACTATGGAAGAGTGTTGTGATTGGATGTGAGGATGAGGAGGAAGGGTACTAGGAGTTCATTTTATTGGCGTTTGCATTGCGTCTTGTTATTGGCGGAAATAGGCGTTTTCCATTGGAGTTTCCTTTACTGCCTGCCATTGGTGGGAATCGGCGAATAGGAGACTTAGCGGCGACTGCAGCGCAGCGTTGTTTACTAACTGCCTAGTATCGACTAGGCCGCGTCAGCGCTCTGTGTACCATCCTCCGCTGTGGCCTACCCCACGCCTGTTGCTTTGCGCGAGCTGTCCTTCCGCAAAACTGTCACAGCAGGCAGCTAAGACGCTGGAAGTCTGTACCCGTCTTCTCTGTTCATATTATCGGCTCGCTTGGCTATTTCTATAGCCTCTCTAATCTTCCTCCTCAAACTAAACGGCTGTTTCGCCAGTACTCGGGCCTCTCGAAATTCGATGTTCATCCTGCACTGCTCATGATGTTCTGACACCGCTGATTTGCTATATTGTTTGATGCGGATATATCTCTCATGTTCAGTTAGCCTCGTGCTTATTGGACGCCCAGTCTCACCTACATACACCAGTCCACATTCACACTCGATTTCATAAACTCCTGCGGCATGAAACTTGTCAATTGTATCTTTTGTCGAGCCCAGAATGTCTTTTATTTTGTTGTTGCTACGAAAAATCGGCTTAATACCTGCCCAGACGTTCAGTAACCCCTTGTACATACGGTAGCACGGCGGTGTTCTGTCCTTCGTTCTGTATTTCCCTGTTGCCCTCCTCCTTCGGCGCCATGGTTTTGCGTATCAGCTTCATGTCGTAGCCATTAGCTCCAAAAATGGTCCTGAGGTTCTGCAGTTCAGCTTGCAGGTTGTATTCATCGCTGATCCTGTAGGCTCTCTTAGTTAAAGTTCGCAGGGCCGAATTCTTTTGCATAGGATGGTGGTGGGAGGATGCATGCAGGTACCTGTCCGTGTTGGTGGGCTTCCTGTAAACTCTGTGTCCAAGCTTCCTGTCTGGCTTACGATAAACTTCTACGTCGAGAAAAGGCAATACCCCGTTCTTTTCAATCTCCATGGTAAAATGAATTTTGCTGTGCTGCTGGTTAAGATGTTCGTGGAAGTTCTGAAGCTCTTCTTCTCCGTGTGGCCAGATAACAAAGGTGTCATCCACGTATCGTAGCCAGCATTCCGGGCGTAATGGCGCGGACAGGAGTGCTGTTTCTTCGAATGCTTGCATAAAAATGTCTGCTGCAGCTGGCGAAAGAGGGGAAGCCATAGCAACACCGTCCGTCTCTCAGCTTCAGACTGTGTTACAACCAGCTACACCACACACTAATAATTGCAGTCCACTGGTGTTGCTGCCACGGTGCTCTTACTTCCACGGCACTCCGCTTCCCCAGGGTCTGTTGGTGGTTATCAACGAACTTACCACACTGTTCAGCAAAACGTATTCTGCAGCTGCTCCTCGGGGCAGCAATGTCAAAGCAAAGCAAGGGTGGAACTACTCCGTACAAGTCCCTAGCGACAACCCACGACTTGTCAGCTGCCGCTCACAGTGGCCTCTGGTGCTGATTCAAGTCGATGTTGCCACTCCAGCTCCGTAGTTCCAACTGCCAGCCACTGTATCATATCACCACAGGAAGGCTCTGCATGGTGCTGCTTCTCCAAAATCACCACCACATTCGCTGGTAAAACTAAATGCTGTAACAGCACCAAAGGGCAGCAGAACGACAAATGTGTCATAAAATATGAGTTTCACTCCACACCATCCAGCAAGATGAGGTGTGGAGTCTCAGAAACAGAAGTGATGCATGGTATGCTGAAAGTGAATGTCTCAGTGCTGTTTGTTCTTCCCCTTGGTGGCCACACACTGGTGATAAAAAACTCTTAAGCCATCTGGACTTCAATGGCTACCCATTGTACTAGATCATCCTTAAAAGCATGAATTTCGGACCTCAGTTGTGGTGGAATGTTAATTTTAGGTACCATAATCAACCTGAATCATAAATTGCGAAGATTGTGAAAAGTCTGTAATAATATAAGAGTCATGCATATGAGAGAAAAACGCTCATATTTTGTAACTTAAGGGGCGTCGGAACATAAATATTTTTCACATTTTCGGACTTCCATCTCATTATAAAATTTGCAAATTACATCCTAGCATCAGTCATGGATATCATAAAACCTATTTACAGAGAGCTGGCAAATCCGGAACTACTGAAGAAGTGTCTGCGTGGTCAGACTCAAAATCCCAATGAGTCATTCAATAATCTTATATGGACTCGCTTAATAAAAAATGTTTTTGTTGGAATGAAGTCACTAAAGCAGAGGGACGAGGGGGGGGGGGGGGGGGGGGTTAGTGATGCTGTTTTTCTTTATAATGATAGCAACATTGGTAGGGTGAAAGTGCTACAGCGTATGGGAGTTAATGCTGGAGCAAACTGCATCAGAAAAATTGAACGGATGGACAAGGTTCACATTGATAAAGCAGAGTATGCAGCACAGTTGGCTACGAAAGAGTCCAGAAAGAAGATAAGATGGAAAAATCTTGGAAAAAGATCAAGAGGATGATATACAGTATGGTGCAGGGTACTTTTGAGTGATTAAAAATAAAAAAATAAACATATATTAAGTGAGTAACAGTCTTTTGAAACTGTAGAAACCGTTCCTGAAAATTTACATTTTCTGTTGCATTATTCCATAAATCTCAGAAACCATTTCGAGTGGAGTATTCAAATTTTCAGGGAGTAATAACATACATATTCTGAGTGCACTGAACTAAAGGAAGAACATAATGTTATGTATAATTAAAATTATTTAGGATAACGTACAAAAAAGTACACAAAATTTTAAAAGTATAATTAAAAAATTTGTATTTCCGAAAGCAGTGGCTGAAATGCAATTATTGTAGTTCAGTAGATTCTGAATATACAGTTTAATGTCCTGTAAGAGTGTCATGTCAATGGCTGCAGTGGTTCCTGAAATACAGGGAAGCCAAGGCACTGAATTTAACATTCTCGGTATATGGCGTTCCAACTCCCCTTAACGAATTTATATGTTTTCAGGATAAAGTCGTCAAAGAGGCGGAGTTTGAGAAATCCCACATTGAGAATACTTCATTTGAGGAGATATTAGAGCAAATCGGCAGCTACGGAAAGTTCCAAATACAGTTGAGCATTGTCTTCTGTTGTCTGACACAATTTTTTTCCTCACTGTCTTCCTACGGCACGCTCAATGCGCTTACAGTACCTGACCACTGGTGCCACGTTCCAGGAAGAGAACGTACCAATTCAACCATAGAAATGTCGAAGAAAGTGACCATACCAAGGTAAGTAACATGACATGAATATAATCTCAGTTTTCTTACTTTAGTACCTGCATAACGATTTTTTCGAAGATAAATTAGACTTGTGGCTGTATTAACGTTCTACGACAAGACAGAAACTCCATAAAATAAGAAGCACTAGACTTTCTTTCCTTCATCTAGAATAGTGCAGATATATGGTTCTAACAAAATAAGAGTGTCCAATGTAAGGGAGAACGTGTCTATATAGATTTACCTCTAAGTAAAACAGCAGGTCCTAAAAATTAAGACAGTGTCCACTAATGAGATTGCTTTCACTGTTGTGAACACAGATAAATGGACTACTGCTTCAGCAAGCTGTTTACTTACTTGCTTTACAAAATTAATAAATATTCACATTGCATGAGTATTTATGATCAATTGCTTAGAGAACGACCATGAACTGTAAGCATATCCCACAATGATTTTTGTTTTAATTTTTATTTCAAACTAAGCCTCCTCTTTTTAAGTGGTTTAAGGAAACTGGCTTAACTGCAATCGTTGAACAGACCTCCAACAGTACGCACCCAGTTATCATTTAGGGAGGAGTTTCATGAGAAACTGAATTCAACTGGATGTCCATCTCTCGCTTATACCACTTACCACAAGACCTAGTGTTGTTGGCTACAATTTATGAGTAGTTACGCCACTCCAAACGTTTGTTTTACTATTCCTGGCTTCGGCGATTTCCATGCTGAGCTAGAGTGAAGTCATCATCTAATTTCTCCAGAAGTTAAATTCCGGTTAGTGCCAAGTTCTGTTTTTGTAATTGTGCAAAGAATGCTATTACCCTGCATTATTTCATTTAACAGTATTTATCGAACAAAAACTGTCGATACTCCAGCATCCTAGCAAAATACCTCTAAATTTACCATACAATGGCTTCTGTTATCCTATGCTTTCGCGTAGTGAGGTAAACAACTGGGATTCCTGCAATATAAATCCAGTACATTATTTTGCAGCGCCTATTTAGGTTTAAAATAAATTATTGCAGTAATTTTTCTATTTTAGGGAAGAAGAAGTGTACAGCAGTTGCGAGATGAAGGTACCAAACCGAACGAATGAAACAGCACCGTGTATGTACGGATGGGAATATGACGACACTTGGTTTTCTGCAACTGATGCTTCGCAGGAAGACTGGGTATGCGAAAGAGAAATGTATCCTAACACCATATATTCTGTCAGTCGCTTTATCTCCATCGGTTTTGCTGTTCTGCTTTTCTGCGTTGGTGACAGGTAATACTCAAATGTAATAGTGGGTACTTTTCTCTTAAGGACACTATAGAAATTTATTTCAGCCATTAAAAAAGACATGGGTTCGATGAGAAAGAATGAACTGCACTTAATGTACAATTTGAAAAAAGTCTATTTGAGACAATATATCAAACACAAACTTAATATGTTGAAATTAGTTTTCTCCTCCTCTATGCAAGTAATAGCACAGTATTTTCATAACAGCTCTAAAACTCTAAGAGTTTCGTAATTCACCGGTTCTATTCATTTGCATTATATGTAAAATTTTTGCTCACTGAGAGAACACAGAACACTATTCTGCCGTCATATACATACAGCGTGGAGAATTGTAGATCTCCTCTTGATAGAGCGTGCTATAGGCAGTGACAAAACCGAATGACGTTAAGCGACAGTGCCGGATTTCATTCTACCCGCCCTCCCCCACACCGGTTGCGTCATATTCCAAGGCGGTGGACGTAGCCCAGTAGTACTGTTTAAACTTCCAGGAAATTAAAAAGAATATGCTCAAAACAGGATTTCTTAAACCCCTCTGACATCATAGCTCATTTGTGCTAAGAGTCCAAATGTACTAAGTATTAAATGGTGGAAATTCCAAGATGAGCAATTGTCCCATCGGTGATAAATTTAAATAAATCCAGTATGGTGGAACTGAACCTGAATTTAAAAAAGTATAAAAGCCAAGATGGAGGATATAGAGTTATGGACACACGCTACAGGACTACCATGTCACTTGTGATAAGTTTAGACTCCTGCCCTGGTGGATAATTCCAGTTTAAAAACGTGAGATAGCCTTCTTGTGCGAGCCTCCTCCATACAGACATTCCCCTTGCCCCAACACACTTCTATCGATTCCACAGACCACGGGCACAAAGACTCAAGTTTAGAACCCTTGAGCCCTCTTGTAAAAAACTGAAAAAGGAGAGAAATTGAAAAAGCGCCCTGGGCTTCCACAAACTCAGGTGCCATTAGATGCCATAAGTTTAAATACACATTACTAGCACACTCAGTATGTTGTTGCAAACTGTATAGATAATGTCACGAGAGAACTGGGTCACTTGTCCTAAGTTTGGATGACCCTTCTACATCTACATCTATACTCCGCAAGCCACCCAACGGTGTGTGGCGGAGGGCACTTAACGTGTCACTGTCATTACCTCCATTTCCTGTTCCAGTCGCGTATGGTTCGCGGGAAGAACGACTGCCGGAAAGCCTCCGTGCTCTCTCGAATCTCTCTAATTTTACATTCGTGATCTCCTCGGGAGGTAAAAGTAGGGGGAAGCAATATATTCGATACCTCACCCAGAAAACACCCTCTCGAAACCTGGACAGCAAGCTACACCGCGATGCAGTGCGCCTCTCTTGCAGAGTCTGCTACTTGAGTTTGCTAAACATCTCCGTAACGCTATCACGCTTAGCAAATAACCCTGTGACGAAACGCGCCGCTCTTCTTTGGTTCTTCTCTATCTCCTCTGTCAACCCGACCTGGTACGAATCCCAGACTGATAAGCAATACTCAAGTATAGGTCGAACGAGTGTTTTATAAGCCACCTCCTTCGTTGTTGGACTACATTTTCTAAGGACTCTCCCAATGAATCTCAAGCTGGTACCCGCCTTACCAACAGTTAATTTTATATGATCATTCAACTTCAAAACTTTCCGTACACATACTCCCAGATATTTTACAGAAGTAACTGCTCCCAGTGTTTGTTCCGCTGTTATATGCTAATACAATAAAGGATCCTTCTTTCTATGTATTCGCAATACATTACATTTGTCTATGTTAAAGGTCAGTTGCCTCTACCTGCACCAAGTGCCTATCCGCTGCAGATCTTCCTGCATTTCGCTGCAATTTTCTAATGCTGCAACTTCTCTGTATACTACAGCGTCATCCGCGAAAAACCGCATGGAACTTCCGACACTATCTACTAGGTCATTTACATACGCTGTGAAAAGCAGTGGTCCTATAACACTCCCCTGTGGCACGCCAGACGTTACTTTAAAGTCTGTAGACGTCTCTCCATTGATAACATCATGCTGTGTTCTGTTTGCTAAAAACTCTTCAATCCAGCCACACAGCTGGTCTGATATTCCGTAAGCTCTTACTTTGTTTATCAGACAGTGCGGAACTGTATCGAACGCCTTCCGGAAGTCAAGGAAAATGGCATCTACCTGGGAGCCTGTATCTAATATTTTCTGGGTCTCATGAACAAACAAAGCAAGTTGGGTCTCACACGATCACTGTTTCCGGAATCCTTGCTGATTCCTACAGAGTAGATTCTGGGTTTCCAGAAATAACATGATAAGCGAGCAAAAAAAAGAAAACATGTTCTAAAATTCTACAACAGATCAATGTCAGAGATATGAGCCTATAGTTTTACGCATCTACTCGGCGACCCTTCTTGAAAACTGGGAATACCTGTGCTGTTTTCCAATCATTTGGAACCTTCCGTTCCACTAGAGACTTGCGGTACTTGGTATCCCGTCAGGTCCAGTGGACTTTCCTCTGTTGAGTAATTTCAGTTGCTTTTCTATTCCTTGGACACTTATTTCGATGTCAGCCATTTTTTAGTTCGTGCGAGGATTTGGAGAAGGAAATGCAGTGCGGTCTTCCTCTGTGAAACAGCTTTGGAAAAAGGTGTTTAGTATTTCAGCTTTACGCGTGTCATCCTCTGTTTCAATGCCATCATCATCCCAGAGTATCTGGATATGCTGTTTCGATCCACTTACGTAAGACCAGAACTTCCTAAAATTTTCTGTCAAGTCGGTACATAGAATTTTACTTTCGAATACACTGAACGCTCCACGCATAGCCCTCCTTACGCTAACTTTGACATCGTTTAGCTTCTGTTTGTCTGAGAGGTTTTGGCTGCGTTTAAACTTGGAGTGAAGCTCTCTTTGCTTTCGCAGTAGTTTCCTAACTTTGTTGTTGAACCACTGTGGGTTTTTCCCGTCCCTCAGAGTTTTACTCGGCACGTACCTGTCTAATACGCATGTTACGATTGCCTTGAACTTTTTCGATAAATACTCAACATTGTCAGTGTCGGAACAGAAATTTTCGATTCGATCTGTTACGTAGACTGAAATCTGCCTCCTATTACTCTAGCTCAAGTCCGTCGGAATGCACAATGGACATGAATGGATGCAGGTAACCAGACAGGATGCTTACGTACGGGTCACCTGTGAGAGTCGCATGTAGACGTATCAGGGATCCCATATCACTCCAACAACACACGCCTAACACCATTATAGAGCCTCCACCAGCTTGAACAGCTCCCTGCTGACATTCAGGGCCCATTGATTCTTGAGGTTGTCTCCATGCCCGTACACATCCATCCGCTCGATACAATTTGAAACGAGACTCGTCCGACCAGGCAATATGTTTCCAGTCATCAACAGTCGAATGTCGGTGTTGACGGGCCCAGGCGAGGCGTAAAACTTTGTCGTGCAGTTACTAAGGGTAGACGACTGGGTCTTCGACTCCGAAAGCCCATATTGATGATGTTTCGTTGAATGGTTCGCACACTGACACTTGTTGATGGCCCACCACTGAAATGTACAGCAACCAGAGGAAGGGTTCCACTCCTATCACTTCAGCAATCGTTGGTCACATTTTTGCAGGATCTTTTTACGGCCGCAGCGATGTTAGAGATTTATTGTTTTACCGAATTTCTTACATTCACGGTACACTCGCGAAATGGTCGTACGGGAAATACCTCACTTCATCGCTACCTCGGAGATGCTGTGTCCTATCGATCGTTTGCCATCTATAACACCACGTTCAGACTCACTTAAATCGTGATAACCTGCCATTGTAGCAACACTAACCGATCTAACACCTGCTCCAGACACTTGTGGTCTTATATAAGCGTTGCCGACCGCAGCGCCGTATTCTGCTTGTTTACATATACCTGTGTTTGAATAGGCACGCACGTACCAGTATATCATCATGCTGTTGTAATGTCGTATAAGATGTACTGTTAGGGTAGCCAGTAGTATTTGTTTCCAGTCATATTAGTAGTATTTGTTACAATATAGTAATTTTACACTGTTTGTTGCACAGTGGTAATGGTTGTTCAGCATTTACATGGGTTTTGTAACTGTATAAATCACCTGAATCTGATTCTTTCGATCGACTAGATACATAGCACAAATGATAGGTCCATCTCATGATGCTGGTTGTGGGGTACCAACAGCAGAGCATTGTGCAAATGGGGGAGGGGAGAGTAAATTTTTTGGATAATAAATTATGGTAATTAATATTAAACATAATTTGGGTCATCAATTTGATAACCTGAACAAGATCATAATAATCTGATTAGTCTATTCATCTCTTGGTCACCCTCTACGATTTTCCCCTCCACGCTGCCCTCCAATACTAAATTGGTGATCCCTTGATGTCTCAGAACATCTCCCACCAATCGATCCCTTCCTTTAGTCAAGAGGTGCCATAAATTTCTCTTCTCCCCAGGTCTACTCAATACCTCCTCATTAGTTATGTGATCTACCCATCTAATCTTCAGCATTCTTCTGTAACACCACATTTCGAAAGCTTCTATTCTCTTCTTGTCCAAACTATTTATCGTCCATGTTTCACTTCCATACATGGCTACACTCCATACAAATACTTTCAGAAACCAATTCCTGACACATAAATCTATACTCGATGTTAACAAATTTCTCTTTTTCAGAAACGCTTTCCTTGCCATTGCCAGTCTACATTTTATGTCCTCTCTACTTCGACCATCATCATTTATTTTGCAACCTACATCCTTCTGAATCTGCTTAGTGTATTCATCTCCTGGTCTCCCTCTATGATTTTTACCCTCCACTCTGCCCTCCAATACTAAAATGGTGATCCCTCGATGCCTCAGAACATGACCTACCAACCGATCCCTCCTTTCAGGTAAGATGTGCCACAAATTTCTCTTCTCCCCAGTTCTATTCAATAACTCCTCATTAGTTATGTGACCTACCCATCTAATCTTCAGCATTCTTCTGTAGCACCACATTTCGAAAGCTTCTATTCTCTTCTTGTCCAAACTATTTATCGTCCATGTTTCACTTCCATACATGGCTACACTCCATACAAATACTTTCAGAAACCAATTCCTGACACTTAAATCTATACTGGACGTTAACAAATTTCTCGTCCCCAGAAATGCTTTCCTTGCCAAAGCTAGTCTACATTTCATATCCTCTCTACTTCGACCATCATCAGTAATTTTGCTTTCCAAATAGCAAAATTCATTTACTACTTTTAATGTCCTATTTCCTAATATAATTGACTCAGAATCACCTGATTTAATTCGACTTCATTCCATTATCCTCGTTTTGCTTTTGTTGATGTTCGTCTTATATCCTCCTTTCAAGTCACTGTCCATTCCGTTCTACTGCTCTTCTGGTTCTTTGCTGTCTCTGACAGAATTACAATGTCATCGGCAAACCTCAAAATCTTCATTTCTTCTCCGTGGATTTTAATTCCTGTTCCAAATTTGTCTTTTGTTTCCTTTACTGCTTGCTCAATATACTGATCGAATAACACTGGGGACAGGCTGCAACCCTGTCTCACTCCCTTCTCAGCCACTCCTTCCCTTCCATTCCTCTCGACTCTTATAACTGCCATCTGGTTTCTGTACAAATTGTAAATAGTATTTCGCTCCCTGTATTTTACCCCTGCCACCTTTAGAATTCCAGCCAACATTCTCAAAAGCTTTCTCTAAGTCTACAAATGCTAGGAACTTAGGTTTTCCTTTCCTTAATCTTTTTTCTAAGGTAAGTCGTAGGGTCAGTATTGCGTCACTTATTCCAATATTTCTACGGAATCCAAACTGATCTTCCCCGAGGCCAGTACTACCAGATTTTCCATTCGTCTGTAGAGTATTCACGTTATTATTTTGCAGCCCTGTCTTATTAAACTGATAGTTCGGTAATTTTTACATCTGTCAACACCTGCTTTCTTTGGGATAGGAATTATTGCTTCGACTCAGGTCTTTCAGTGCTCTGCCAGACTCTTCACGCATTAGGGCCTATCATATCTCCCATTTCATCTTCATCTACAGCCTCTTCCATTTGCATAATATTGTCCTCAAGTACATCGCCCTTCTATAGACCCTCTGTATACTCCTGTCATCTTTCTTCTTTCCCTTCTTTGCTTAGAACTGGGTTTCCATCTGAGCTCTTGATATTCATACAAGTGGTTCTCTTTTCTCCAAAGGTCTCTTTAATTTTCCTGTAGGCAGGATCTATCGTACCCCTAGTGTACATGCCTCTACATACTTACATATGCCCTCAGGTCATCCCTGCTTAGCCATTTTGCACTTCCTGTCGACCTCATTTTTGAGACGTTTGTATTCCTTTTTCCCTGCTTCATTTACTGCATTTTTATATTTTCTAATTTCATCAATTAAATTCAATATTTCTTCTGTTACCCAAGGATTTCTACTAGCCCTCGTCTTTTTATCAACTTGGTCCTCTGCTGCCTCCACTACTTCATCCCTCAAAGCTACCCATTCTTCTTCTACTGTATTTCTTTTCCCCATTCCTATCAGTTGTTCCCTTATATTCTCCCTGAAACTCTGTACAACCTCTGGTTTAGTCAGTTTATTCCCACCTTTTAGCAGTTTCTTCAGTCTTAATCTACAGTTCATAACCAATACATTGTGGTCAGAGTCCACATCTGCCCCTGGAAATGTCTTACAGTATAAAACCTGGTTCCTAAATCTCTGTCTTACCATTATATAAACTATCTGATACCTTCTAGTATCTCCAGGCTTCTGCCATGTTCACAAACTTCTTTGATGATTCTTGAACCAAGTGTTAGCTAGTATTAAGTTATGCTCTGTGCTAAATTCTACCAGGTGGCGTCTTCTGTCATTTCTTACCCCCAATCCATATTCACTTACTATGTTTCCTTCTCTCGCTTTTCCTACCATCGATTTCTAGTCACCCATGACTATTAAATTTTCGTCTCTGAATCTGAATTATTTTGAATTCTGCAGAGCTAGTTTGCGTATAAACTTGTACTGCTGTAGTAGCCATGGTCTTCGTGTCTATCTTGGCCAGAATAATGCGTTCACTATGCTGTTTATAGTAGCTTACCTGCACTCCTATTTTCTGTTCATTATTAAACCTACGCCTGCATTACCCCTACTTGATTTTGTATTTATAACCCTGTATTCACCTGACCAGAAGTTTTGTTGCTCCTTCCACCGATCTTCACTAATTTCCACTATATCTAACATTCACCTATCCATTTCCCTTTTTAAATTTTCTAACCTACCTTCCCGATCTGACATTCCACCCTCCGATCTGTAGGACGCCAGTTTTCTATCTCCTGATAACAACATCCTCCTGAATAGTCCCTCCCCAGAGATCCGAATGGATGACTATTTTACCCAAGAGGACGCCATCAGCATTTAATCACACAGTAAAGCTGCATGCCCTCAGGAAAAATTACTGCTGTAGTTCCCCCTTGCTTTCAGCCGTTCGCAGTACCAGCGGAGCAAGGCCGGTTTGGTTAGTGTTACAAGACCAGATCAGTCAATCATTCAGACTGTTGCCCCTGCAACTACTGAAAAGGATGCTGCCCCTCTTCAGGAACCACACGTATGTCTGGCCTCTCAACAAATACCCCACCTTTGTGGTTGCACCTACGGTACGGCTATCTGTATCCCTGAGGCACGCAAGCCTCCCCACCCCTGTCAAGGTCCATGGTTCATGGAGGGGGGGGGGGTAATAACTGTTAATGGTGGTAATTAGTAATTATGAAAGACTTAAGGTTCTGGAGAGGTCAGGGTAAGATTTGGACAGAACACAGCTAAAGGACTGCGGGAACTGGATGAGATTCTTATACGTGAAGCAGAGCTAGCTGCTCAGCAAATGGCAAAAGAAGTAAGAAAGAAAAGAAGGAGGCAAGCACTGGGCAGTTGTGACACTGAAGAAGACACAGACTACGAGCCAGGGCAATTCTAGTGCATGAAAGATGAAGAAATGTAAGGCTGTATCAGAATTTGTAATAAAAAAGTTTTAAACCTCAATATCTCTCAACTACAATTTTTGCAATAAATGACCAGTTTTCTAAAAAAAAGTATTGATGGTAGAGACATGAAATTTTCACAACTTGCAAACTGTGAGATTCAACACATATGGAACTAGAATAATTAAAGTATCCTGAGTTGTTTTGTTTTCATATTCATTTATTTACAACATTCTATCAAAAAATTAGGTGTTTGAAAAAAAACATGCCCCACAATACAATATTAATTGCAATTATAGTTCAGTGCATCTAGAAAGGTGCATTCAATTATTAGGGAAAATTGTAAGTTGGTGTCTTTAAAAGTTTCCAAGACAATGTGTCACAAAATGCGATAATTTAACGTTGGCAGCATGGGACATACAACGTCCCCACAAGTCTTGGACAGAAATAATAAAAATTAGCATTATTTTTTGATCAATTTTGAGATATGTGGTTTAGGCTGCAGCACCAGAGTATTTTATGACAGGAATTGTAATCCTTTATCGATACATCTATTTCAGGAATCGAAATTACTGCCATTAAACATCGCTCGCTCGTCAACTTTTTGGCACTTGCCTTTTACTGTTAGGGAACAATTTCTATAGCGCTAGCAGCATGGTTGTTACGAAACTGGAATCAGTTTCAGTTGATTTCATCTGTCCCCTGCTTCATTCCATTGTTGCTACATAGGTAAGTACTTCAGTAATGAAATAGCATTCTGCTCTGTTTTATTGGTCTATTGGTTCTCTCTCAATGTGGACACACTGTCGTAAGCCGTATCGACGTCTCCAATTTATATTTTTATGATATAAGAAATCTTAAAAGTTATCTTTGTATAAAGTATTAAAATATAAGAACTAAGAAGAAATAGATACGAGTGTAGTTTACACTGACTTAAAGAAGTAAATCTGCTGATACGTGAGCGTTTCGTGACGGAAGTCGTTGGTTAGGTCAATGAAAGTGTTGGTTGGAATGTTATATAGTTGTGGAGGTATCAAGAATTTGATTTGAGCATTGTGAAAGGTTGGTGATGGAATTTCTAACCGAGTCTTACTTTGTACAATACTTAGAGAAGGAATATGCTGTACATGGAACCAAGGATAAATTTCAGCAAGAATTTATGGACGAAGAAGAGGCAGTTGCCTACGGTAAAATTTACAATTGATGAAATTGAAGAGAAGGAAATGTACTTACCGGTGACCATGCGATTTCTCATCCCAATGCAAGGCAAAAGTGATTCTAACAATCGGAGTCCCACCCACAGGTTCAACAGAAATGTGATTTAAGAAACGGGGCTCTGGCAACGCTGTAACTGCGTGAAGTGTAGCCAAGAAAATATATCATAAACTCGGCGCCCTGCCGGAGCTGTCCCATTACCTGAGTGAGACGAAGCAATGCCGTGAAGAACGGATATGTAAACTCGCTGATATATGAGTCACGTTCGCCCCAAACATGTTTTTTTTTTCACTTAAAGCATCAAACTATATCCAGTTTACATCTCCACAATGCAGTGTCTTGTGAAATTCTTTCTGTTACTGTTGCCTGTTTTTAAATACTGAGACATAACATGAACTTCTCACACACCTAAACGACCGTTTGTTTCGTGCATGACACAAACATGGCCAATAGATGGTAATAGTAGACACAGTAACATCATCTGCATCCAATGAGGCATAAAAACACAATAGATAAGCTGCACTAGACTGCACATTATGCAATGCACAATAATTCCATTCCTTACGTTTGACGTCCAGTCTTTTGTTCACAGAGGTGGAACGTACAGTTACGAGCAACGTTCACTTTGGAGAAGATGCCCAAGGCGACCGACCGCCTTGCATTTGCAATCACTTCGCTAGTCGCTTGATCACACTTTGCTGGACCGAACGCAACACACTTGCAATCACTATTACTGAAGTGCCATGCAGAGGAGCTGTTAGATCGCATACATCAACGGGTGGAGCAACTGGTTCCTAAAGGTCCATAGAAATAAAAATCTAGTGAATTAAGGTCCAGGAAACGTGGCAGCTAGAACATTGGACCTCCACGACCGATATATTTCCTCGGAAATGCTTGATTTAACTAGTTACATTAATCCCGAAGTGCGGTGATGAACTATAATGTTGAAACCATATCTGTCGCCGAACAGAAAGTGGAACGTTTTCTGATGGGTCATGCAAAGTATTGCAAAGAAACGTATGATACAGAGGCACATTCGACTTGTGTGACAATAGGTAATGGCCAAAACGAACTCCTCCATTGATTAAAAAAATGTTCAAATGATTTTGAAAACTTAAAGTCATCAGTCCCTAAGCTTACACGCTACTTAACCTAAATTATCCAAAGACAAACATACACACCCACGCCCGAGGGAGGACTCGAACCTCCTCCGAGACCAGCCATAGGTCCACGACAGTGGCGCCTTAGACCGCCTGGGTAATCCCGCGTGGCCCCTCGATTCTATCCCACAGGCTTATGCCAAGCTTGCCTGAATGCCAACTTCATGGGTGATATGTCGGTGATGTTCCGACCAAAAACAATTGGCTGTTCGGGGGGTGGGGAGTGGTGTTGTGTTGAAAATACGTTCACGAGTAAGGTAGATTCATCAGTCTGTATCACATTATTTGTGAGCATTATCTTCCACTTGGTGCCAAAGCAATTCACAAAATTGAAGTCGTCCACTTTGATCTTCTGGTCACTGGTGCTAAGTTAACGTGGAATGATGTGGATGCAGTTCTTCATCGTGCAAACAGTTCAATAAACAGTCTTTGAGAGATCTGAGACTGCCTTGCGATATCACGTGTACTTCACCAAGGAAGGAAGTTTCAAGGAACGTTTCCTCTGTTAGTAGAATATGTATTAGTCCTTGTGTAACACGGCAGGGGGACAACTGGTGGGGGACCCTTAAACTGTTCTTCCTTTGACCAAGCGCCCTGTCTACCCCACGTACCTGGTACTCCCGTGCAGTCGTGACGGTTTGTAGTATTTGATTTAATGCATTAAAAATTTTTATCTGCACAGCACCGTCACAGACACGAGAGAAAGAGTAAACTCCTACAAAAAAGTCATTAACAATATTATGGAAAGGACGTGGGTTAAATGAATAATCACTGCAGTACTAATTCTAGAACCATCACAGACTTTTAAAAAATACACTTTTTATTCATTTAGCATAAGCAAAACAAAAAACTGACAACTTTGTTAGTTAACAGCTTAAAGTGTACCTAACCATGGTTATTTGAATATCATTCAGCATAATGTAGGGATTAGTCTTTCACAAATGAAATCATAAATACGCTACGTTTCTGGCGCAATTTAGATGTTCCAAATCAAATTATTAAATTCCATTTGGAAGTTCTGCTATCCTTCATTAACTTTCTCGGTAACATTGTAGTGATAACTACTACTCATCACCGTGTTACTGTTGACGGGAACCATTCGTTACACTCAGTCAATCCCGTACCTCAAAGACAGACGACAAAAATCACCATTTACTTCTTTGATTCAAACTTTTCATCTGGTGGTATGGCTGTGGAAAATGCTTTAATACACTGAAACTTAATTGCATCCAGCTGTAGGTGTAAATGTAATTATTATTAGTAATTCATTATTAACTATGATGAAACAATTTATTTTTTCAAACAGATTTCACGAATATCATAGGAGACAATCCGCGATGTTCTATATATATCTAACGATTCTGTTTTACTATTACAGGTAAATCATGTTCATACTGTTCTGTAATAAAAGGGTTTTCTTTATATTAGCACCTAAACTTTTTCTTTCAGTCTCGTCCTTGTGTGCGCACGCTTGTTTTACACTCATCAGACACACAAACACAGACGGATACATTCGCATGGCTCTGAATTGTGTGTGCATTTGATGCTACCATTCACGTGGAATGTCTTATAGTTATGGATCTGACAGCATGTAAGCGGCTGCATTGGCACTGAGTATTTGGCAGTAATAGAACAATAAACAACAATAACTTTGAAGCAGCCATATTTCCCTGAAGTCTGTGGAGTACAAACCACTCGATCGTTACGTAGTATAGGATAGTGGTGACAATTAATCAAAAGTAAATACCTTTACCATTGGGAAACGTAAAGTAACACAAAAGGTAAACAGGTGTTGAAGGGAGGCAAAAGATGACACAATCAAGAAAACACTATCCTGATACAGAAGAAAAAACAGCAAGGCAAATAGAGACACAGATTAGCGAATTTTTAATTTATTACGTTTTATTTTTATTATTTACTTGTGTTCGGTACTACTGCTTTACACAGCCATGGGTCTGCTTTCAGAATTGGTAAATGCTGAAATGGATCGTCTAAGAGGTTCAGAAACTGTTGAAAATATTTCTTTCATTCTCGTTAGTGCAGAGACGTAGGTGACAAAGGTAATGGTACAGCGATATAACGTACACATATTGCGGTAGTATCGCGTACACAGGGTATAAACAGGCAGTGCACTGGAGGAGCTGTCATTAGTAATCAGCCGGCCGCTGCAGTCGAGCGGTTCTAGGCGCTTCAGACCGGAACCGCATTGCTCTACGGTCGCAGGTTAGAATCCTGCCTCTGGCATGGATGTGTGTGATGTCCATAGCTTAGTTTGGTTTAAGTAGTTCTTAATCTAGGGAACTGATGACCTCAGACGTTAAGTCCCATAGTGCTCAGAGCCATTTGAAATATTTGCACTCAGGTGACTCACGTGAAAAGGTTTCCGACGTGCCTATACCCGCACTACGGGAATCAACAGGCTTTGACCGCGAAATAGTAATTGGAGCTAGACACATGAGCCATTCCATTTCGAAAATCTTTAGTGAATGCAATATTCCAAGATTCACAGTGTCAAGAGTGTGACGAGAATACCAAATTTCAGGCAGCAGCTCTTGCTATGGACAACGCTGTGGCTGACGGTCTTCACTTAATGATCGAGATCAGTCGTGTTTACGTTGAGCTGTCAGTGCTAACACACACTTCATGAAACAATGGTATAAATCAATGTGGGACATACGAAGAACGTATCCGTTAGGACAGTGTGCCGGCACTTAGCGTTAATGGCACTGGTTGGACCACAGATGACTGGAAAACCATGGCCTAGTCAGATGAGTCCCGATTTCAGGTGGTAAGATGTGGTGGTAGGGGTTGAGTGCGGACCCCACGAAGCCATGGACCTATTTCTCAACAAGGCACTGTGCAAGCTCGTGGTGGCTCCACAATGATGTGGGCTGTATTTACAAGGAATTGACTGAACCCTGATTTTGTTTGGCTACTTGGAGACCAATTTCAGCTATTCATTAACTTCATATTCCCAAACAATGATGCCATTTTTATGGACGACAATGCAACATGTCACCTGGCCAGAACTATTCGCGATTGATTTGAAGACAATTCTCGAAAACTTGAGCGAACGATTTGGCCATTCAAATGGCTCGACATGAGTTCCATCGAATATCTGTGGGACGTAATCGAGAGACCAGTTCGTGCACAAAATCGTCCATCGGCAACACTTTCGCAGTTGTCCGCAGCTCGTGGTCTCGGGTGGCGTTCTCGCTTCCCGAGCACGGAGTCCCGGGTTCGATTCACGGCGGGGTCAGGGATTTTCACCCGCCTCGAGATGACTGGGTGTTTGTATTGTCCTCGTCATTTCATCGTTATTTCCTGAAAAGTGGCGAGGTTGGCCTGAGAAAGGTAGGGAATTTGTACGGACGCTGATAAGCGCGCAGTTGAGCGCCTCGCAAACCAACATCATCAACCTCACTTTTGCAGTTCTGCATGCATATAGAGGCCGCGTGGATCAATATTTCTGCAGGGGACTTCCAACGACGTCGAGCCACTATAATACGCTGGGCAAAAGGAGGTCCATCACGATAATAGGAGGTATCGCACGCTTTTTGTCTCCTCACTGCATGTCTCATGCATCTGTAATTATTTGATGTAGCTCCTCCCTTTATTACATCACATTTTACATTTACTTTGTGTTTTTATTGCTAATGTTGTTTCTTCCCCACCTCTACTTTACTTTAGCTCTTTTGCTGGTATTTTTCTTTCGTTCTAGCCGCCTCCGCCCCCCCCCCCCCCCCTTCTTGAGTTTAACCTTCAGCTTAATCTTGAACGACTCGCTGTTGTCTGTCACTTGCGTTGTCTTTTCATAGGTTATGCTAATTAGCTCATTACTTTTCTAGTTCTGATTCTTGGGTTTTAATATTCGTACTGTGACATTACAGCCTTTATCACTGCGATTTTTAACGTGTAAGAGTTTTTTTTCTGTATTCGCGTCAGTATGTGCGAACTTTTAACATATACCAATTCCGGCCGCGGTGGTCTCGCGGTTCTAGGCGCGCAGTCCGGAACCGTGCGACTGCTACGGTCGCAGGTTCGAATCCTGCCTCGGGCATGGATGTGTGTGATGTCCTTAGGTTAGTTAGGTTTAAGTAGTTCCAAGTTCTAAGGGACTAATGACCACAGCAGTTGAGTCCCAAAGTGCTCAGACCCATTTGAACCATATACCAATGAATGTTGAAACCAGATATCTTTGCCGCGCTCCTAAAAAGCGCAGAATATCACGATAGCTATAAACTGTTATATGCTGCTATCGATCAGTAAAAAGAAACGACGCACCTATGTTTCAAAATAACAATTGCCAATTTTCACTTATGCAGGGAGGCGCGCCGCTCTCTAGCTGTTCTTCTGTGAATGTGTTGCGAGTCGGACGCAAAAGTATTGTGCTACATACTGATATAATCATTTTATTGTAACTTTAAGAGTTTAAGTGATTAAAAATATATGTAGCCACAAACAAGTGAGAATGTGTATCATGAAAATTCGCTCCACCGCCACAATGGGTGGCCATGTTAATGTAAGTTTCCGTTTCATAATATAATACTTGAAGCCTTGAAGTTTATTTAATTTCAAAGAAAATCTCTCAAACTTATTTTCATTAATTATACTTGTGATAATCTTTTCTGTTTAAAAGATTTATGCAGCTTATGATCCAGCGTGTGTTCTGTCGGAACAGGAGGCTGTCGTGACGACATCGTTATAGTATTTACTCCATGTTCTTTCAGTTCCGTTTATATGTTCGTACAAATCCAATTAGTTGGTCCCTTAGGTTTCTTTCATGTAACTTCTGTCTGTTTTCTTCGCGCGATCTTCCTCCGAAAAAATTTCTGTTCATTTTTTAGTAATTTTCGATATCGCGAATGAGAAAAGACAGCCGCCTCCTGCTCCGAACGGAACACCACGACTTTTCTAACGTCGGAGAGTACCGCAGGAATTTTCCGCTAAAAGGTAATAGAATTTCTTAAAGCTGGATCAATTACACATGTTGCTGCTGTTCTCCGACAAATCTGGTGTGATTAATAGTAATTTATTCTGTCACGACAAAAAGAACCAATTTTACTTTTACCAAAGCAACAAAGCTTTCAATTAAATTACTAAAAAAAAAAAATCATACCAGATCTGGCGCCCGAACAGGGACTGGACTAAAATATTGAAAGTGTCACGGTACTAATATATGATTGTCTTATTTCATGTATCGCTCTTTGGAACCCAATGCTGCATAAAATTACGGATGAGCAATAAATATATGCAATATTGAAGGACGCGGTATTTACACAAATATCTTGGGATTTAATAAGACGCAGATTTGCAGTTTTGAAGACAACGCCGAGTGAGTACCAAATTTTCGTTTGCCATAGTTCTGTCTAAAGAGTAGCTCATTTGACCTTCAAATTCGACCTCACTCTATCCTTTCTGTAGTTTAACGTAAAAAAACCGCTTTGTTTTCTACGTAAATATTTGAAAATTTTCTGTAACCTTTTGCTTGGAGTATTTGTTTTACACTGTAGTTAGTATTCTCGTGTAAGTTCAAGATGGATGCCAATTCAGTCTTTTCTGTGTAACATCGTTGGCAATCAATTGTTTCAACGGCGTTGACGCCATCTTGTCTTCTTGCTACAGACGTGTGTCAGTTATTACCCACGTAACATTAGACATTTGACGAACGCGCCGCGACTTTAACTTGCGCGGCAAGAATAATTGACAATCAGAATTTCAGTTGGCAGTACCCATTTTAAGTTGGCAACAGTTGAATTTCATTATGGCGGACGGACAATCGAGCGCGAACTCTGCAGACGAAAGCGACGGCACTGTTAACAAACATTACCGACGGCCAGGACAGACGACAGACAAGAGGTAGCTAACGTGGACGATACTCAGCAGGAAACACCCACCTCCCCGATAACGGTATCAATTGACATTGTCAAAATGTTACAGGAATTGATACTAGACAGACAGGAGAGGGAACAGCGCGAACGTGATCGCGAACAACGTGAGAAAGACAGAGACAAGTCCTATCAGAGTTGAAAACGGATATGACGACACAGATTGACTCAGTTACTACGCAAGTAGGCTCTCTCACAGCACAGATTGACTCAGTTAGGAATGACGTAAATGCCACCATTGATGCGAAAGTAGGTACCCTCACTACGCAACTCGAGGCCGTAAAAACTGACGTAAAAACCACCATTGATGCGAATGTAGGTACCCTCACTACGCAAGTAGGCTCTCTCACAGCACAGATAGATTCGGTTGAGGGTGACGTCACGGCGCAAGTAACCACTTTGACAACACAGATAAGCACTCTGGATAACAAAATTGATAAATTGGTCAGAATCTCACAACTCAAATCGAAGCGTGTTGGAAAGAAACCGATTCGGTAAAACTTGCGTATAAAACAGCTGCACGACAGGTAGGCGAGTTAGCGACAGCGGTAGCCACTGTAGAATCAAAAGTAAGTGCAATGGCGAATGACATTTCGGACCGAACTATTGAGGAAAGAGTTAACAGTAGTGTTGCTTCGCACACTAAACCACTTACCGAACATTACAAAGAATGGATTGATGTACAAGAGAAGCTTGTTGAAGAGAAGGTTACACGTGACTTGAAAGATGTTGTTAAATCCGCAACCTTAGACATATTATCTGCACCCGGCAGTTCAGGAGACACTGTTTATACTGAATTAGGCCAAATTAGACGAGTGGGATTCACACAACAACACTGAACAATGGACACTCACAACCATCATGAAAGAGGCGAGTGTATTGAAACACAAGAGTTTTTCAGCCATTCCAACCGGAAAAGCGAAATATTCATCCAGTCGTTTTCCTAAAGAACTTTTCAGGAGTCTTTCCAGCTGCCTGTAATGACAAACAGAGAATAGAATTCATTACCGGATACATACAAGGAGAAAGTGCTATATGGGGAACCGAGATGGTTGATAAGTGCAAAACATTTAGCGTGTTTGAGAAGAACTTTTTAAACAAATTTTGGAGCGCTGGTGTTCAGCAACGCCTACGCAAAGAGGTCTACAACGCCGAACCTTTCCACTCGAACAGTGGCGGACTTCGCCGGTACTTTGAAAAGTACTTGAGAAAGATACAATATAGGGACACTCCCATAACAACAAAAGATGTTATTATGATTCTCAAGTCAAAACTACCCATTTCCATACGCAAAAAATTAGTGAAAGTGTCAGAGGAAGATCATGACGCATTTTTATCCGTCCTTGATTCGCTCGATCTTATACACGAAGACGCGCGTGCGAATGCTAACCGTAAGAACAACAACGCAGGCACGTATTCGAATGGAAACGGGAGTAATGGAAATGGTTCACACGAAACACAATACGGAAACAAACAGTACAATAACTTCAATAGAGGCCGAAACAATGGTTACCATAATGGTAAACACAAAAACAAGCATTACGGCAACCAACGGTACAATCCAATATACAACACGCAACAACAGTATTACGGGAATGCCCCATACCAATCAAACAATAACGGTAGTAACTTCTACCAGAATGGGAACACATACAAGGGTAAACGTTGCAACGATCAAAATCGCGGAGGTCAGCTACCTCCATCACAACCCTACGGGCAGCCACAACACCAGCAACAACAGCAATACACGCCTCAGCAACAACCATTCATGCAACAACAACAGTACACGCCACCACAACAGGACTTTAGATACAATAACAATAAACCAAGAAAACAATACAATCCACCGGTGTATTTTACGCAGGCAAGTAATGTACCGATTTTTCAGCCTGGTAACCAAGTGCAGTACCAACAAGGGTTTGATACAAATCAACACACACAATGGGTAAAAAACCAGCGAGAATGGTCAAGTAATGTGACAGAAGAATCAAATCAGTCGCATCACAAGTAAGCGGAAAACTAAAGGCAGCACCTTTTCGCCTCCCTGGGGATGCTGCGGGACATAATGGGGGCAAACTCGACCTTGAACGACTTAACGTAATACGTTATGATCGCGACACTGACTTGACAGACGATTTGTTGCAGGAAAATATTGAGACAGACTTGAATGACGTATGGGAAGACGAAGTACAAGCAACGACTAAAATTTACATAGCCAATACACCAACAGATGCTATTATTGATACTGGTGCAAACGTAAATCCTTTATCACTATGTATGTTTAAGAAAGTTTCTGCATGGATGAAAATTTTAACGTTACCAGTACAAGGTTGTTCAGTAACAGGAGCGGTAGGATCTTTATCACAGCGAGTCAATTTGCTAGCTCAGGTACCGATAAGGATTAATTACTTCTTTCATGTGTGTATTTCTAGTAGTTTAAGAATTTGTCAGTGTCATGCTTATTAGGAATGGAGTTCCTGAGGAAGAATAAGGCAGTGATTGATAAAGAAAATGGTATCTGTACAATCCGAGTAGGTGAACAGGAGGTAATGACAAGACACGGTAACAGTTGGACGGATTTTGATACTGATGACGGACTTCCGACTACAGAAGAGATTTTGAATAAAGTAAGCGAATCAAGTGAACTTGATTACAGAGAAAGGCAAGATTTACTCCACTTACTTATGAGGTATCTTCATGTCTTTTTCTTCGAAACATGGAGTAATACGTGACTACGAATATGACATGAAGGTCGCTCCCCGTTCTACTTTTTGCAAGACAACGTACTCTGTCCCGTATGCAAGGCGCGAAGCTGTGAAAATTGAAATACGTAAAATGCTTAAGTGGGAGATTATTGAACCGTCCGACTCACCTTACAGTAGTCCGTTATTGTCAGTTTTGAAGCAGGATGGTAGTGTACGTATAGTTTTGGATGCAAGAAACATAAATAAAATAATTATTCCAGTAAGAACTCGACCTGAGGCTATGGATGAACAATTACAAAGGTTTCATGGAGTAAAATTCCTCACATCGGTAGACTCTAGATCTAGCTACTGGCAGGTCAAGATGACATCACAGTCTCGAAACTATACAGCGTTTATATTTGCAGGAAGATCATACCAATTCAAAGTAGTTCCATTTGGTTTGAACGTGAGTTCAGGCGTATTCATAGCTGCACTTGATCATGTATTAGGACCTGAACTGTTGGATCGAGTAACAGTGTATGTTGATGACTTACTGATTGCTACGAAATCTTGGGAAGAACATTTAGACATAATAAGCAAAGTTTTCCAGAGGTTTGTTGACTATGGAGTCACAGCTAATCTACATAAGTCTAAATTTGGTAAAAGCGAGATTAAATTTTTAGGACATCCTGTATCATCACAAGGAATTACCCCAGATCCAGACAAACTAGCAGCTATTAAAAACTTTCCTGTGCCCTCTTCTAAACGCCAGTTGAAAGGCTTCCTCGGAATGACTTCCTTTTTCAGAAAGTTTATTTCGGACCAGTCGATGAACAGTCAAGCATCGCATGATCTTCTAAAGAAAAATACTCACTGGCATTGGACGCCAGAGTGTCAGGCAGATTTTGATCGCATTAAACAAGCACTTCTTAACAGTAATATTTTGTTCCATCCAGACATGGATAAAGAATTCTGTATTTCGTCAGATACTTCATTTCAGGGGCTTGGTTCTTGTTTGTTTCAAATAGAAGTAATTGATGGAAAAGAAGAGATAAGAGTTATCAGCTTTGCAAGTAGGTTTCTCACAGAATGTGAGAGGTCATACTCGGTGACAGAGTTGGAGGCTCTGGCCGTTGTATGGTCCTTTAAAAGGTTCAATTACTACATCCATGGTCGGAAAATTAAGGTCTTTTCTGATCACCAAGCTCTTAGTTTCTTGCTCTCGTGTAAACTTCTTCATCCTCGTCTTACACGATGGAGTCTCTTCTTGCAAGAGTATGATTTCGAGATAGTATACATCAAGGGTAAAAACAACATTATCGCGGATGCTTTGTCACGCATGCCGCAAGGACATCCCGAGTCCAGTGAACTTATCGAGCAGATGTCTAACTACCGAATTCTTCTAATGAAAGACCCACTACATAGAAAGTATTTCCTTCAGCTCTGCAAGCAGATGCGTATATTTCAAGAAACAGATCCCAAATGACGTAAGGTCAAACAACTTCTTCTAACAAAACCCGATCACCACTTGTCCAAATTTTGTAAACTACACAACGATGTTTTATTCCATCGACCTTCTCTCCTCTGTGGTAGATGGTGTGTGTGTATACCACACGCATACGTTGAGCGCCTTATCTGGTACACACATCTTTCCTGGGGTCATTATGGACCTGAAAAATGCAAACGAAAGATTTCTGCGTATTGCTATGTACCAAACTTGCACCATCGAATCCATAAGTTGTTAAGTACATGTCTTATCTGCCAGAAGGCAAAAGCCTTCAACCATTCGAACCTAATTCCTCTGAATCCAATTATTACTGAGAGACCAAATCAAGTTCTGGCCATTGATCTCGCCGGCCCCCTGCCGCAAGGGAGGGGAGGGGTAAAATACCTAGTCGCATTGTTGGATCTTTTCACAAAACATGTGAGACTTTATGCAGTGAAATCATCCAGTGCACTTCCGATCATCTGTCGAATCGAACAAGACTATTTTCCTCGATTTGGCAAGCCGGAGGCCATTCTATCAGATAATGCACCGAATTTCACTGGCAGACAATGGTGCAATTTTCTTGCCAGATATGGCATCAAACAAATACTTATATCTCGTTTCAGACCGCAGTCTAATCCCACCGAACGTATCTTCAAAGAGTTCAATAGATTCATTCGAACCTACATACCTAATCGACAAACCCGTTGGATTGACTTTGTATCTTCATTCGAGCAGATTGTCAACTATCTTCCACACTTCTCAACTAGGTTTACACCTGCGGAATTAATGACGAGTCATCGGGAAAGAAATGAATGGTTAGATCCCATACCTAAAATTGTAGAACCAGAATTAGATTTAGATGCAAAACTTAGGCAACCATTGGTATCCTTAGCTGTACAGGCGAATCTACGCAAGAAGTCTTCTGACAAGAAGGTATCTAAGGCTCTTACATATGATATTAATGAAAAGGTACTTTTACGGACACATTTTAAGCCATCGAAGCTGTTGAAAAGAAATCGGAAATGAAGGCTATTGTACGACGGACCATTTGTAGTAATTAGAAAACCACATACAGGATTTTATCTAATAGCGGATCCAGCATCTGGCAGAATTAAAGGATTGTATCACCACCAGGATCTCAAGATGTATAACGAGACAAAGTAACAAGCAAAGGAACATTAGCCTAAGGTTTAACCTGTGAAACACTTCGGTATTCAAACACACCAATACGAGTACTCACACTTTGGCGAAAAATTGAAGATTTGATTTATTATGGCGTACGAAAAAGAAAGCACATTCCATTTGAGAGGACAGATTCTCAGTTAGTTTTAAGTTAGTCATAGGTGTAAGCAGTCCAAGTTGGCTGTTGACATTGAGGAATGCCATTATTGGTGAAAGGAGATATGAAAGGAAGTAGCAGATTGCCACCTTCCAACTCCAATGAATATATATGTATGTGAAATATTAGGTTAAGCAATTTCTTTTTCAGCCCTCAAGATGGAATGTTAGTCTTTAAGTGTACAGAGTACAGCCTATTGCGTGTAAACTGTGCGTTATTGTAACACCGCCATGAACTGTACCTTTTGTTAGCGCGATCTTCAGAATTAAACAGATTTGTGTAGCCAAGTGTTTGAACTGTCAAAAGCAGTAAATAACAGGGAGAGAGAGTATCACGTAGTATTTGATAGTTTTCAGGAGATTCAATCTCAGATTCAAAGTATCATCTACGAACAGTAGGCCTCATAAAGATTTAATAGCTAAGCAACAAAGCATTTCCTTTATTCTGTTTTACAACACCTGTTTGGTCATGTAGTCCAGAGTGCCACTACATGGAAACATATACGTCGTACTGACAAGTCTGAAGTATTCCTGATGGTAAACGTTTCTTCTTTAAACATGTAAGATGCACAAAAGTAATTAGCTATTTCACTGCCAAGCCCGACAATCGCCCAGAAGGAAGCGTGAGAAACTAGAAAGCTGTCACCAGATATGACTCACATTATAATAATAAAACTAAGATCTGATATTAGATTAAAGAATAACCACTTGAAGGCACACGTGACGCATGTCATGCATCTAAGGTCACAAAAATATCCTAGTGTAGTTGTGCTGGAATTTGTATATGTATATAGTGTATTTATGTTCATATTTGATCCTCTCCTCTTCCACTTCCCCATCCTATCCCATTAAAAAAAAAGTGAGGATTAGAATTTGACAGGCTCATCTGAGTGCTCTTTAGACGGTTGAAGGGAAACGAAATTTGTGGGAGAGATCCGTTAGCGAAAGTTTTGTTCTAATT
Organism: Schistocerca gregaria; assembly: GCF_023897955.1. NCBI lineage: Eukaryota > Metazoa > Arthropoda > Insecta > Orthoptera > Acrididae > Schistocerca > Schistocerca gregaria. The sequence goes on from NC_064922.1 coordinate 431,118,015, forward strand.
GCGTATCGCGAGTAGCAATGTTGAGAGATTATAATACATTCCGCGAGTAGTACTTGCAACCAGTAACTTCATGAAGCATGATTCTTCCGGAGAGAAATGCATGAGTATGCTCTACCAGTAGAGACAGAATTTGTTCTACATAAACAGTGACACTAAATCTTGAAGAGAAACGAAATAACTATCTGCTTAAAAGATTTGTTTTAAGAAAAAATTTACCTTTGTAAAAGGGAGAGAGAATAACCGAAATAATCGTGCCCTGATGCACAAGTAGTGGTATTCAATACGCTAATCCGGCGTGGCGTGACTGCAAAGGTTAACAGAATTTTGTGACTGTAAGCAAACTTAAGAAATGTATGTATGTATGTATGTAATTTATGGACATTGTTTAATCTTGTAATGTATTTACCTGTGAGTAACTTGAACTGTGAACTTTGAAATCGCAATGTGAGATGGGAGATGTGAATTTGCAGACACTCTAAGACGTTCTAAACAAAATGCGAGTGATAAAGTGTACAAAATACGTGTGCAGTGACATGTGTACACGCAAGTGCAGGTAGTGACAACGATCACAGCAAAACATTTTGCAAACTATATGTAAAACGTTGGCTGCACTTAGTACCTGTGTGTAAGCAGCATGGCAGGTCGCAGGGACTGTCGTGTGAAATCCTCGAAACAGACGGTGGTATTTTCTACCCAAGTTTTCGATACGCCGATCGACGATGGAGAAAGGACACTAGACGTGTGTTTTCCGCGTGTTCTCATCTTAGCATAGCGCGAGTGACACACGTTAAACTATTAACCGGCAACAGCGCAGAGCTGCTTGCAGTTGGACTCAACAATTAACATTTGAAACACAACCGACGCGCGCCCTGTGGAGGCGTGTCATTGATCTTAGAATGTTTTCCGTCTCACAACTACGCAAGAGACATTGCTAAAGCTATCACAGTGAAACTTAATTATGAACTTTATTTATTCTGTAAAAAGAGAAGTCTTAGCTTCAAATTAATTTCCATTTAATCAGTCACGTCGGATATTTTGCGACAGATAATTAAATAAAGACAAGGCATTACTGAGCACTGAAACGTTAACTGGAAGGGAAGGTTATCAATCCTGTCCAGAATCCTATAAAACCTTTACCTGTAAGTCTAGATTATAGCACGAAACTAACACAGGTTTCTTTCTGTTTATTTGCATGTAAACGACATGACGCTTGATGCGAGACACTAGAGATGCAACACGAGCGAACACAAAAAAGACGCTACCCAGGGTCGTCACCTCTCGGACAACGACGCTCACCGAACGATAATAGACGTTCCAGACTCCGGTTAAGTGAGCGCGTGACAAATAAAAGTGTACAGTGTAGTGTCAAGTGCAACGTCCTGATTAAGAACGACATTCTAAAAGAATCTAATGAAACGGATAAAAAACATTACGAGACCAAACAGGTCACAGACAATTTTAGAGGACTGTTTAATTATTTCAATGTATGTGTGTATGTTTGTCTACTGACATGTTTTGTTTTCTATATAGAGTATTATTCATTTATCTTTGTGTGTGAGACTTAAGATTATTTTTTGTCATATTTTGTTTCACAGTAACAGCAATTAAGATAACAGTGCAGAGACACCTTACAATGAACTGAGAGAAGTGCCAAAGTGCACAAAAGACACTGAAAGACTTTTCATAACTGTACTGGAAGCATAAAATAACTAGATGACAAACTCATTCCAATTTCATGTTAGAACGAAAGTAAATAGATGATAAAACGCAGTAATGTCTTAAACCACTTGTGAGTCCTGATGAGGCATTGTGACATTACAGCCTTTATCACTGCGATTTTTATCATGTAAAAGTTTTTTTTCTGTATTCGCGTCAGTATGTGCGAACTTCGGACGCAAAAGTATTGTGCTACATACTGATATAATCATTTTATTGTAACTTTAAGAGTTTAAGTGATTAAAAATATATGTAGCCACAAACAAGCGAGAATGTGTATCATGAAAATTCGCTCCACCGCCACAATGGCTGTCCATGTTAATGTAAGTTTCTGTTTCATAATATAATACTTGAAGCCTTGAAGTTTATTTAATTTCAAAGAAAATCTCTCAACCTTCTTTTCATTAATTATACTTGTGATAATCTTTTCTGTTTAAAAGATTTATGCAGCTTATGATCCAGCGTGTGTTCTGTCGGAACAGGAGGCTGTCGTGACGACATCGTTATATTATTTATTCCAAGTTCTTTCAGTTCCGTTTATATGTTCGTACAAATCCAGTTAGTTGGTCCCTTAGGTTTCTTTCATGTAACTTCTGTCTGTTTTCTTCGCGCGATCTTCCTCCGAAAAAATTTCTGTTCATTTTTTAGTAATTTTCGATATCGCGAATGAGAAAAGACAGCTGCCTCCTGCTCCGAACTGAACACCACGACTTTTCTAACGTCAGAGAGTACCGCAGGAATTTTCCGCTAAAAGGTAATAGAATTTCTTAAAGCTGGATCAATTACACATGTTGCTGCTGTTCTCCGACAAATCTGGTGTGATTAATAGTAATTTATTCTGTCACGACAAAAAGAACCAATTTTACTTTTACCAAAGCAACAAAGCTTTCAATTAAATTACTAAAAAAATCATACCAGAGTACTGAGTGAAGTGGTGCTGTGTTTCGCACACAGAACTCGGAAGGACGTCGGTTCGAATTCGCACAAGGCCATCCAGATTTAGGTTTCTCGTGATTTCCCTAAATCGCTCCAGGCAAATGTCGAGCTGGTTGCATTAAAAACGGCACAGCTGTTTTCCTTCATCATCCTTTCGTGACCCGAGTCGTTCTCCAGCTTTGACAACTTTGCTGTCGAGGGGACTTTGTAAGTAGGATGTTTAGTTTTTTTTATTGGTAACGCCAACGCCACGTAGCGCTCTGTAAGAAAATCACTGGCTGTGCTGTGTGCAGTCTGTGTTTAGTTTGCATTGTTGTCTGCCATTGTAGTGTTGAGCTGCGGCAGCTGGATGCTAACAGCGCGTAGCGTTGCGCAGTTGGAGGTGAGCCGCCAGCAGTGGTGGACGTGGGGAGAGAGATGGCGGAGTTTTGAAATTTGTAAGAATTGGTGTCATGAACTGCTATATATATTATGAGCAGTGAGGTAAATACATCGTTTGTTCTCTATTAAAATCTTTCATTTGCTAACTATGCCTATCAGTAGTTGGTGATTTCAGTAGTTTGAATCTTTTATTTAGCTGGCAGTAGTGGCGCTCGATGTATTGCAGTAGCTTGAGTAACGAAGATTTTTGTGAGGTAAGTGATTTGTGAAACATATAGGTTAATGTTAGTCAGGGCCATTCTTTCGTAGGGATTTTTGGAAGTCAGATTGCGTTGCGCTAAAAACTATTGTGTGTCAGTTTAAGCACAGTCTTGTATAAATTTTACGAAGGGGACGTTTCATATGGCGACCCTGCCAGGATAACTCAATGGAATCTTTTGATTTTTTCTTGTAGTTTGTGTAGTTAGTGTAGCCTTTGTTTATTGCTAGCGCGTCATCATAGAGAGAATTTCCTTTGTAGTTGCAGTCTTTCATTGTTGTACAGTAAAACAGTTGTGGCATACATGTAGGTTTGCACCAAGTATTTCGCAGCTGTGCTTGCAATGAACTAGATATTATTTTCAGTGCTACGTTAATGTGCTCTCTTATTTTTGCTCTTCAAATTGTGCTTTTCTGTGTTATCGTTTGAAATATTGTGACAATAATGACGTGTGAAAAATGTATTACTAGACTACAAAGTAAACTGAGAAATGACAGTGAAGACGAAAGCTGTTTGTTAGCGTCACCATGTAATGAATTCACTAATGTTCAAAGTAGTAATTTGGTAATAGCGCATAGGGAAATGGAGTGGGCTGCAAATAATGGTGTAGGCAGTGAAACAATTAGTGAACAGGGAAGCATTATCGATCGATCAGTCGGCAACAGCTCGCCTCAGGATTCCGAAATGACAGGACACATTCTTGCAAATACTGTAGATTCAGGTTTTGCGTCCTCACCGCTTTCTCAAATAAGTCAAGACACATTTTCTGTTTTTCAAACTGCGAATATTGCCGGTTCAACTGCATTGCCGAATAGCACTAAGGAACATGTTTCAGACACCAGTGCATTGTTATTACAATTAATGTAACAAATGGGACAAAAGCTTCAAAAGTTAGACACAATGGAACCAAATCTTCAAAAGTTAGACACAATGGAACAAAATCTTCAAAAGTTAGACACAACGCTTGAACAAAATCAGAAACAAATGGGACAGAATCTTCAAAAGTTAGACACAATGGAACAAAATCAGAGACAAACACAGCAACAGTTGGACACAATGGAACATAATCTTCGGAAGTTAGACACCACACTTGAACAAACACGTGAAGATTTAACTACTGAGTTACATAACATTGAATCGAAATGTCAAAAAATCTGTAATGACGTAAAAACACAAATTTGTGAGCATTTTCAACCTATTTTTTCGCGGCATGAAAACTCATTACAGAATCACGAAGCAGCCATAAAAGAATTACAAACTGTTGTTCGTGAAAATCACGACACCTTGCAAGCTAAAATGGACTCAGTTGCATCCACCGATTCGGTTACGCAACTTGCAAGAACTCAGGAAAACTTAAAGGACACAGTAGATTCGATTTCAACACAAATGGACACTCTGAAACTTGGTTCAGAAAAACACACTAAGGAAATGTGTTCACTATCGGAGAAAATAGCCGAACTTTCGGATCAGTTCACTAATTTATCTACGAAGGTAGATGATAATCTGAATGACACAAAACCGGTAGTCTTTAATGACACAGAAGAGTTCGAACAAATTAGGAAATCCAAACAAAATCAGAATCAAATTAATACGCAACACCAAAGAGAAATCCGGGAAGTACAAGATCAGTTGACACAGGTAATACAAGAATTACGTATTTCAGAGGACACTCGCACTCCAATACGGGAAGAGGGACATAAAAATACGAAACTGCCACAAAATAACAACACAGGGCACTTTGGGGATTATGAAAGAAATTGGCAAAGTACACCGAATTTTGAGATGGAACCGCCGAAACGACGTAACGATTACCGACATGCGACCCGCCGACACGATGATTTTGACTATAAGCTGTTCATTACTTAACGTAAATTCAAAACATTTAAGAATTCTGGCAACGACATTCATCCACAAGCGTGGCTCCATCAATTCTCTCATTGTTTTCCTCCCAACTGGTCATTCGAGCACAGATTAGAATTTATGTGTGGCTACTTAGAGAATGAACCAGCTGTAAGAATGCGATCGGTCATTCATGATTGTCACAGTGAAGGAGAATTTTACCATGCCTTCCTCTCAGCATATTGGTCCCAAGCCATACAAGACCGAGTAAAACATGGCATCATGATGATGAAACATTTCGAACAATCTGAATTTTCCAGTCTTGTGAAATATTTTGAAGACATGTTGCACAAGAATCAGTACCTGTCAAACCCATACAGCCCGTCAGAACTCATCCGCATTTGCTTAATCAAATTGCCTGAACATTTACGGCATATTATTTTGGCAGGCCGTTGCAAAGACGACACTGAAGCTTTTCAGCGACTCTTACAAGAACTAGAAATTGACACAGACAGTCGCGGAATGTGAAAACAGGAAAACAATAAGTACAGGTCATATCCGTCACAATCCCGCGATGACAGAAATAATAACTGGACACGACAAGGGTATTCTTACAACGCAAACCGTGAACAAAACAGACACCACCCATATGACAACCACTGGCAGAGTAATAGTTACAAAGAAAGATCGCATTTCCGTAGTAATGAATATAACAGAGAGAATCATAGAAACAGACAATATGGCAACCAGATCTATTATTATCACGGGAGACAGAATAACTTCAGACGCAACGGTCCAACGCGCAGTTACGATTCAGGGAGAAATTCCCCACCACGTGGCCGACAAGAAAGAAACTATGGAATCTACCGACAAAATGACAGACCTGAATTTCATCAGAACTGGCGGGATTCCTACAGGACAGGGCCCTCTCGGCAAGGTGAATTGGTAGAAGTTAGGTCTCCTAATCCCAATAACGGCGCGCGCCAACAAACAGACAGACAATGACTCGCACCGCAGGCAGCCGCGTGCACCGGCTGGCTCAGAGAAAAATAACAGACACACCAACCTTGAGAAAAGATTTAGCATTCCTTACCGACGTATAAATCATGATAATTGCTTTTCAGTTGACAGTCTGCGTACTAGGAAGAGTAAAGGTTTACACCACATTTCAAATGTAAAACCGTTTATTGAAAGATAATCTGCTTTTTAACTTTGCCTTTGCCATAAAACATTTCACTTCACATTTCTAGTATGATTTGTACACTGAGAAACTGTTAACATGCAACAATGTTTGAAGTTTACTATCCAGTCTAGAACCTACGGAACATATTTAGACAGTATTTACGAGTGCTTTGTTATAGTGAACAGACATCACTGTGTTATTGTGTGTGTACATTCTTGCTTGTTAGTTGCACGATTACGTAACGACTATAAGGCTCACATACTTAGAACATTTACCAGTATTGCTAATGAGATTTTAATGCAACATTTTGGTTTACTTGAAAATACATTCTGGATTTAAAGTACTTTCTGTGAGATACCAGATGATACAGTGGTTAGTTTATGTGACAGCTACACGATTTTATCACGACGCTACTAATGAGTGACAATTTACAATGTTGCTTTTGCAGTTTATCTGTTTTATATCTGCACAGTTTTTCTGAATTTTTCTGGAAAGTAAAACATGTTTTAGTAGTAACGTTTGTGGTATAGCTACAATGAGACAGCCTTTTCTGTAGCACAACAATACGTACAGTACTTTACTTACTTCATCACGGCAATAAGCGTAATAACAAAGATATATATACGCAAAGCATTTCAATTTCGTTTATCATGAGGTAAGTACATTGACTTCTGCAGAACTTAGCTTTTGGAGGACGATAACTACGACACTTCCACAGAGATTATGTTACAGCAAGACGCACATTTACCGCTACAGGACGCGCATTAAACTATTTCTTTTTCAACATATTTGAATTACAAAGAAAGTTTTCCGTGATACATTTCATTCCATTGCTGTAATCTGTAACACCTGAGGATATAATTACATTAATCCTCAGGGGGGTACACGCTTACTTTGTGTACCATGTGTTTGGCAAGCACAAGGAGCCCTAGCTAATATGGTATTTACTTATACAACTTTACACATCGGTACCATATCTCTCTAACACATAAATTACACAGCTATCTCATAATTTAACTGAGAGACAAACTTTTTTTTACTACATCAGTGACAGATGTTTACGTAATTACACAGTTGGATAATTTCACACTTATGAAATTGTATTTTGTCTGTACTGTGTGAACCCTGCATATTTTTTCGGAACCATTGTGATGCTATGAGAGCTTTGAATAATATATTTGGTATGGGATCACGATTTTTAAAGTAAGTTTGAGGTAGATGACACTTTTGACATGAGCAGAGAATTTTTTTTTAGGTTTTGAAATTATTGGAGGAAGCTACGACGATTTAGAGAGTTGACTGAGGTGTTATGATGTTATTATTACGACGACGATATGAATTATGCTGCTGAAGTATGCTTAACCTGATGCTATATGAGTTATTTGGTTATGCTACGTATCTGTTATGATGACATATTGAAGAAATGTCGACGAATATACATATGTGTAATAAGGTAAGGAATAATGAGTAGTGGTTAGGGACTCTGGTTTGTGAAAAAGGATGTTGGAAACCAAGAATCGTACTTTAAGAGTTATGAAATGTGTGTATATGCGTGAATGTATCACTATGGTGGCGAAAATTTTTTGGACACTATTATATTTATAGGATTTTATTTTCTACACATTTGCAACGCAAAATCTCAACCTTTGAAAATATTTTTATATGAGACTGACACTGTAGCGGAAACTGGTGTCGTAAATATTTCGGTAAGACAGTTAAGTGACCACCTGCATGTAAAGCGTCGTGGGCACCCAGCTGCGCGACAACCACCTGACAAAAGAGAGCCATTAGTGTGTGCCTTTCAGAGGCACAGGTAAAAAAAAAGGGCCATTATCCTCTCTATTGACATTCCTTTGTAGAAAGCACCGCAAATACGACACGCTCATTACTGAGAAAGATACTTACATCTGACACCTGATTATATCAAACGTCTTTCTACGAGAGTTGAGAGAATTCTACTAACTTATGAAATGTCACATGACTATTGAATGTTATTTTTATGCTTTGTCCATAGTTGCTTATTTCATTTGATATCTGTTTTGCAGCTGTGTTGCATCATTGATTTTATAAAATAAAATTAAATGCATTTGCTAATGTGAACACTTTCTGCCAACAGATCTATTAAATAAGAATTTTATGATCCATATTCTTCGAAAAAGGAGCACTTTGAATAGAAAGAACAATAAGAAGGGATTAATCACAGTAACTGAATACAAAATTTTCTTTTCAAGTACACGGTAATATTTTTTTACAATAAGTTTTTGTGGTGCACCACTTTAATTGCATAGACATTAAGATGTGAATAGACATTGTCCTTATCTGCATTGTTGTCTTTAGTGTTACATTTTTTCTGCTTGAGCTTTGTCATGTTTAGGTATAAGTTATAGCATTTGCTGCGGCTGTTTGCCATTCATAGTGCTACTGAATGTCACTTTGTATTACTAGGTTAAGCCAATTTTATTACTGATTTATTTTTCTTGTTTGCTGCGCATTGCCTTATATTAGTTGTAATATTGCTGCCTTTTTTTTGCCAATTTCCATTTTTTTACATTGCTGTTTGTGTTAATTGTTTTGTGCTGCTGCATTGCCTCGTCCCTTAGTTTAGTATCTGAGCTCAGTAGATTTAAGTTAGCTTAAGAGGGGGTAGACTATATAAGAAACTAACTATGATGAATTGGAAGAAAAGCATTGAGAAGCTTTAAGAAAATGGTTTGGCCAAAAAAGTAGTGTATAGTGGAGAAAAAATATTTTTGAAAGAGGATGAGAAAAGTACAGAAAGCAGGTATAGATAGGACGTTTTGGAAATAATGAAGAACAAAGGGAGATCTTCGAGAAGTAAAGAAAGTTTTGTTTGCAAAATATTGCAGTAAAACAAACCCTGTCCTTTCCTTTTGTGTTATCCCACTATGTGTCTGTGTACCCTTGTGTATTTATGTTCTTCCTGTCTTTATATGTTCATCTGATAAGACTTATGTTGTAGAATTTTCTAATATTCAGCTACACTCACTATGATGAGGAATACTGTTATCCTCAAAAATAATTTGCATTAATAACATGTTATTTACTTTGTAAAGATGTTTACACATAATTTAGTCTGTTTTGTTCTAATGCTCATGTGTGAAGTTGATGTTTCAAAAGTTATTCAGATCTTTTATGTATGTACTTATATCGAAATTTTTGTAAGACTGATGTATTTGCTATTTCGATTGTTTTGTAAAGCCTGTATTACTGCAAATTTTATCTGTACTATTATGTTCTTTAATGATATATTTTGTGACTTTGTTATTGTATTCTGATGTTATAAAATTGTAATTGACACCAGTTCATCAAATTAAGTAACTTGTAAATTACATTTCACTGCACACGTTTCTGTTGGTCATAGTATATACACAATATGTGAGAAGTAGGTACTGATAGTGTTTGCAAGTGTGTTGATAATTCAGCAAGGGACTGGTTAACAGCATTGCTGGTTCTTAGGACATTTCAAAAACAATTTTTGTGAGTGCACAAGTGGTGGTTATAGACTTGCTATATTATACGCAAGACTCTTCAGTGGTGATTGTGCGCCTGAACAGTCAAACAGATGGCTGCTGGCCATCTCTACAAGGACTACAGTGGGTCTACACCTTTGATGACCCACCAATACCATTATTTCTACAAGGACTGCAATGGGTCTACACCTCTGGTGGCCCACCAATACCGTAATCTCTACAAGGACAACAAGGGGTCTACTCTGTGATGACCTACCTACCAATATTCTTCAAAACTTCGACTGACTCTGCTGTGGGTTTGCTCTGTTGTGGCCCATTACCGGTCTTCATGTCAAGAGTCAGCACTGTCTTTCCGTTGGAAGGACAACACTACTTCTTCAAAGCTGCATGGAAATCCACTACTAACGTGTGCATTTTCCTTTACTACTCAGACTTTGAGAAAAACACTGCAATTTTACTGTGAGAAAATTTTAGCTTTTGACCAACATTGTATCAATAAGTGTGTGCATTTGATATCTTTGTTATAGTAATTATGAAAAATTTTATCAAATCATTATTGGCCACTGCCCAAAACAATTTGTAAAAATTTTTTGTGGGGAGCATGAGGGCTATGTAAGTAGGATGTTTAGTTTTTTTTATTGGTAACGCCAACGCCACGTAGCACTCTGTAAGAAAATCACTGGCTGTGCTGTGTGCAGTCTGTGTTTAGTTTGCATTGTTGTCTGCCATTGTAGTGTTGAGCTGCGACAGCTGGATGCTAACAGCGCGTAGCGTTGCACAGTTGGAGGTGACCCGCCAGCAGTGGTGGACGTGGGGAAAGAGATGGCGGAGTTTTGAAATTTGTAAGAATTGGTGTCATGAACTGCTATATATATTATGAGTAGTGAGGTAAATACATTGTTTGTTCTCTATTAAAATCTTTCATTTGCTAACTATGCCTATCAGTAGTTAGTACCTTCAGTAGTTTGAATCTTTTATTTAGCTGGCGGTAGTGGCGCTCGATGTATTGCAGTAGCTTGAGTAACGAAGATTTTTGTGAGGTAAGTGATTTGTGAAACGTTTAGGTTAATGTTAGTCAGGGCCATTCTTTCGTAGGGATTTTTGGAAGTCAGATTGCGTTGCGCTAAAAACTATTGTGTGTCAGTTTAAGCACAGTCTTGTATAAATTTTACGAAGGGGACGTGTCAACTTTTAATGCTAATCTTCCTTCCTTCCTTTTGATACTCGTGACAAAATTTCTATTAATTCCTCTGCTGTACTCCTACAGAATATTAGTAACAATAATGGTACCAGCATACTCATGTTCTTCCATTAGGCTAATGAGAAGTGAAGAGATAAAACTGAATGATTCATTCAAGTTATTAAAGTGCATGTTTGTCTTAGGAGCTTTATTCAAACTAGATTCCTCTCTTGTTTCTCACTTATGAGATAGGGTTGGAGATTACTGACATCGTAAGGGTATGCATGAGTGTTGTTGCAATTTTATGGAAGAGGTGGGCTGTCCAGCCTGATATCTTCTTATGTTCCGTAGGTATTTGCCAGAATCTTCCAGATGGCTGCTTGGTAAAGGGTGACCAGAGGAATCTCTCAAGGTTCTGGAGAGTGTAGCAGCAACAAATGGAAAGCACCTACCTTGTGACATGTGTATGAGGCTTGCTTACCTGTCAGAGCAGAGGACTCCACGCATGGACATCAGAAGCATCGTTACGAACAGTCTGCCACTTGAGTTTTCTAAAAATCTCCGTAACGCTATCACGCTTACCAAATAACCCTGTGACGAAACGCGCCGCTCGTCTTTGGATCATCTCTATCTCCTCTGTCAACCCGACCTGGTACGGATCCCAGACTGATGAGCAATACTGACATATAGATCGAACAAGCGTTTTGTAAGCCACTTCCTTTGTTGATGGACTACATTTTCTAATGACACTCCCAATTAAACTCAACCTGGTACCCGCCTTACCAACAATTACCTTTATATGATCATTCCACTTCACATCGTTCCGTATGCATACTCCCAGATATTTTACAGAAGTAACTGCTACCAGTGTTTGTTCCGCTATTATATAATAATACGATAAAGGATCCTTCTTTCTATGTATTCGTAATACGTTATATTTGTCCATGTTAAGGGTCAGTTTGCACTCCCTGCACCAAGTGCCTATCCGCTGCAGATCTAATTGCGATTCGCTGCAATTTTCTAATGCTACAACTTCTCTGTATACTACAGTATCATTCGCGAAAAGTCGCATGGAACTGCCGACGGCATCTACTGCCTGTAGACATCTGATATCACGACAGCTATGTGGCTAGTTCTTGATTGTCGCGAAAGGATACTTTCGGACAACTTCTGTCCTCCAATGGCGTCACGAATTCCATTGCTTCAACAGTGCACCCTGTAATGAACTCGTCATGGGTAAAGGGTTTATTAGATCTGACAGTTTTGAGTGCTATCTTATAGCTTGATTTTAATGATGGGCCGCTACAGTTGGTTGCCCGCTAAAAAAAAGAAATTTTAAAACTGACTGTAAACACATTGGATTTCTACGAGCAAGTAGGTACAAATACAAGCAGCACAAACAATGATTTTCGTATGTTACGTTGAGTTTGGCTTGCCGTGCAGCACTGCACTTTTGAAGGTGCGCCAACATGTTTCCTGTTTCGTCGGCAATTAAATCTCTAAAGCCCTCCCAGCTAGCCGTGCTGTCTAACGCGCTGCTTACCGAAAGGGAAGGAGTGCCGGTGCCCGGCAAGAATCCGCCCGGCAGATTACTGTCGAGGTCCGGTGTACCAGCCAGCATGTGGATGGTTTTTACGGCGGTTTTCTAGCTATCTTGGAAAATGCGGTCTGGTAACCCTTACTCTGTCTCAGTTACACTACGTTTGCAACTGCTCCGCAAACAATGTCTGCACGTAAGCATACGCCATAATTACTGTACCGCCGGCCGCGGTGGTCTCGCGATTCTAGGCGCGCAGTCCGGAACCGTGCGACTGCTACGGTCGCAGGTTCGAATCCTGCCTCGGGCATGGATGTGTGTGATGTCCTTAGGTTAGTTAGGTTTAAGTAGTTCTAAGTTCTAGGGGACTGATGACCACAGCAGTTGAGTCCCATAGTGCTCAGGGCCATTTGAATTACTGTACCACTTGTCTGGTATAAGACTTTCCTGGGGGGGGGGGGGGGGGAAGGGAATCCACTGGGGACCGAGCTGCAAAATGGATTCGGTGTGGGCGGCCGTGGGGTGGGTGGACTGCTGTGATCTGTTGTGAATCACGGCGGGACGAAGCCTCTCCATCGTTTCTAGGTCCCTCATTTAAATACACGATCCACAAATCTTTAAATAGCTTGTGCATTATGGTGTACTGCCATTCTCTAGCTTATTTGCGGTGCCTGGCGAATATGTGACTGTATAATAGACACTGAGAATTTTCATCCTTCTGTTCGAAAAAGTACTGTAATTCTTAATCATTTTTAAATGCTCGCAACAACACGTTGCTGGACTGCCTCTTTTTGGGTGTATGTGTCATTGCAGCTCCCACTTTTCCTTCATACTCCCTTTACACCACAATCATATAGCGAGGAATACACTGTCCTGGCATTTCTAAAAGTACCGCACCGTGCTCCGAAAGAAGCAGTGCCGCATCGCATTACTTCGTGAAATGACGCGCTGTACCGAGTACTTCCGAGATTGAACGAGGAAAGTCGAGTAACGTCCCGCACGCAGCCAACACATCGGCCGCGCGTGCATGTTGGCAGACGGTGGGCGGCTCTCAGCTGCAGTGCCGTCTAGGTAAATCTATTATGTTGACTTCACCGGCTTGCATTCATGTTATGCTGCAGTCCAAAAGCACTCCAAATAAACTTTATGAACTTTAGTTGAAAGAAGGATCTGATTTGCCCAGTTCTTGGTTGGCCCACAAGTTATTATTTTCGGGCCAAAGATTTTGTTTCAAATCCAACGCAGGACCTCAAGCCACAAATAATATTTTGAGTCATCAGTCTTGTTTGATACAGCCCACCACGAATTCCTCTTCTGCAGTAACCTCGACATCTAAAGGGTGCAAAAATGGGCAGCTCGTTTTGTATTATCACGTAATAGGTGACAGAGTGTGGCAGATATGATACGCGAGTTGGGATGGAAGATATTAAAGCAAAGACGTTTTTCGTCGCGGCGAGATCTATTTACGAAATTACAGAATGTTGGTGAACATTCTCTTCCGGATGCGAAAATATTTTGTGGAGCTCAACCTACATAGGTAGTAATGATCATCAAAATAAAATAAGAGAAATCAGAGCTCGAACAGAAAGGTTTAGGTGTTCGTTTTTCCCGCGCGCTGTTCCGGAGTGGAATGGTAGAGAGATAGTATGATTGTGGTTCGATGAAACCTCTGCCAAGCACTTAAATGTGAATTACAGAGTAATCATGTAGATGTAGATGTAAATGTAGAACCTCTTCATCTGAGAGAAGCAACCTGCGTCCGCATTAGTTGTTATATGTATTACCTTCTCCTAGTTCCCCTACAGCTTTTACCCTCTGCAGTTCCCTCTCTGACCATGGAGGCTATTTTCCCTGATGCTTTAACACATACCCTATCATCCTATTCCTTCTTCTTCTCAGTGTTTTCCATAAGTCTCAATCTTCGCCAATTTTGTATAGAACAATTATCAGTCCACCTGAGTTTCACCATTTTTCTGTAGCACAACACCTTGAACGCTTCGATACTCTTCTGTTCCAGTTTTACCACAGTTCATGATTCACTACCATACTATACTGTGCTTCGTACGTACATTCTCAGAAATTTCTTCCTCAAATTAAAGTGAATATTTGATACCAATAGACTTCTCTTGGCAAGGAACGTCCTCTTCTTCTGTGCTAGATAGCTTCTTATGTCATTCTTGCTACGACCGTAATATGTAACTTTGCTTTCAAGGAAGCGAATTCCTAACTTCGTCTAATTCGAAATTCCCAATTCTGCAGTTAAGTTTCTCGCTAGCCTCATTTCTGCTGCTCGTAATTACTTTTGTCTTCTTCCGGTTTAGTCCATAATCTGTACTCATCAGACTGTTAATTTCATCCGAAATATCCTATAATTCTTCCTCCCACTCACTGAGGATAGCAGTTTCATCACCGGATCCTGCCGTTGATATACGTTTCACCTTGAATTTTAATTCCACTCTGGAACCTTTCTCTCATTTCCGTCATTGCTTCTTGAATGAGGAGCCTGAAAAATGTGAGCGAAAGACAGCAACTCTGTCTTACAGCCTTTTTAATTTGACCACTTCGTTCATTGTCTTCCAGTCTTACTGTTCCCTCTTGGTTCTAGTGTATACTGTATGTTACCCGTCTTTCCCTATGGCTTACTCCATTTTGTACTGCTGAATACTTTTTCTGGATCGACGAATGCTAGGAACACGTCTTGATTTTTCTACAGTATTGCATCCATTATCACGCGCAACGTGAGGTCTGCCTGTCTGGTGCCGTTATCTTTCCTAAAGCCAAACCGATCGTCATTTAACTATTCGTAATTTTTTTCCATTCTTCTGTATATTATTCTTGTTAGCAGTTGTTAAGCCGATTGTGCGATGCTTTACGCACTTATCCCACCTTGTTGTCTTCGGAATTGTGTAGATGATATTTTTCCGAAAGTCTGATTGTACATCGCCAGTCTCATAGATACTACATAACAACTTGAATAGTTCTCTGGTTGCCACTTCCTCTACTGGTTTTAGAAAAATGTGTTCAAATGTGTGTGTATTCCCAATGGACCAAACTGCTGAGGTCATCGGTCCCTACACTTACACTCTATTTAAACTAATATATGCTAAGAACAACACACACACACTCACATACATGCCTGTGGGAGGGGCCGCGCAATTCGTTTGGCGGATTTTAGAAATTTCGATGGAACTTTGCTTATCCCTTCTGCCTAATATGACCATATATTTTCCAGAGCTCTTTTAAAATCTGATCCTCATGCTGGATCCGTTGGTCATTCCTATTGACTACAATTTCTTCCACTATGTCCTCAGACAAGACCACATACTCATAGAGGCTTTCAATACACTCTTTCCACTGTTCACCCTCGTACTCTGTGGAACTCCCATACTACTCTTCAAGTTACCACCCTTGCTTTTAATTTCACCGAAGGTTGTTTTGACTCTTCTCTAAATGCTGAATCAATCCTCTTGATAATCATTTATTTTTCGATTTCTGCACTTCTTTCCTGCAGCCGTTCCGCTTTGGGTCCGAAGCATTTGCTACTTATTTCATTCCTAAGCGATTCCTATATTCCCAAGTCAATCTTACATTTCCTTGAACGTTTATGTACTTGTTTCTTTCGTCAATCAGTTGAAGTATTTCACCTGTCACCCATGGTTTCCTCGCAGCTACCTTCTTTGTACCTAAGTTCGTCTATCCAACATCTGCGATAGCCCTTTTTAGAGATGACCACTCCTCTTCAAATCAGATGCCTATTCTGTTGCTCCCTATCGCATTATTCACATCCTTAGCGAATTTCAGACTGTCTTGTCACTCCTCAGTACCTCAATATCCCACTACCTACCACACTGGTTCTTTCGGACGATTCTCTTAAACTGCAATCTACTCTTCATCATTATTAAATTGTGGTCTGAGTCTATATCTGCACCTGAGAATGCTTTCCAAACTAATAACTCATTCCGGAATCTCTGTCTGAGCATGATGTAATCCAACTGGAACCTTCCCATGTGTGTCATTTCTTTTCAAGTATACCTCCCCTACTGATCCTTGAACAGAGTACTCTCTATTACCATCTTCAATTTATTGCAGAACTCAATTTGACTTTGTTGCTTTACAGTTATTGAGGGTATTTTAACAGTGCCATTGCAACCATAAGGACATGCTTGTTTTTGTCAACAAACGCCATTCGTTTTATTTAAATAAATCATCATCCGTGGTCTGTAAAGAAATATATTAACAATACAGAAATAGTTCGTTACAAAAGATTCTTATTATTACTAACGGTATTTCATGCCGCGTTCTTCGCTCACATCACGAAACGCAGTCAGCTTCCAAGTTTTTGGGCTATGCCTTCGTTTGTCAATGTTCTACCTCGTCTGATACCACACTGCTTTACAGAAATATGCAGTCCTGATGCTAAACACAATACTATAATGCACTACTGATGTCTATTTGCATCCTTGTTGCTAAATATGTATTGTGTGATTTGTGTAGTGTTACCAACTTTACCACCAGTTTCCTTGTGTTCTAAAACCATTCTTTACTTTCTGCAGAATGTCACTTGATTTGTTTCACATTTATTCATGTTACTAGTTAGTCCCATATTTGCATTACTGTGGTGAGAATATCTGCAGATTTCAAAGTGTGGTCATCTATTTGTTTTTCATTTACTGGCGGGTCAACGTTGTGTTCTATACTTTTTTCTACGATATACTGTTATCTACTTTCGACCAGTTTTTGAAATTCACGTTTATGTACTTCGGTGTAGGATCTTTACTTTTACAACGGTTATCAAATCTGACGGTTTCAACAGTTTTAAACAGATTAAGGTGAATCTTCATGGACTGATAGTTTACGCTGGTAGGGAACGTTTAACAAGGTATCATTAAATTCTTCATTTACGTGCCCGCATTGTCCGTAGTTGCGTCACAATTATTGTGGGTATTTTAATTCAGTCTTTGCCACATTTGTTACGTCATATTGAGAACTAACATCATCAGCAGCTTTTAACGAGATGCATTTGTAGTTTGAATTGCTTTCTAGATCGAAAAACAGTTCGTTGCAGAAGATGCTGACATTTACTTATGGCATTTCATGCTTGGTTTTTCGCTCACACCAGAAAACGACATCTGCTTGTAAGATCTTGGATTATACCTTAGTTTGTCACTGTTGATTCTGTTCAAATCCCATACTGCTTTGGACAACAACCTATGCACTTTTTGTGTTAGGCGAAATATGTATCGTGTGCTTTGTGCAGGGTCACCACATTTACTACTAGTTTCTCTTGAAAGTATTCATTTCTTGGCACTTACTTGTTGGCCCATTAAATTGTGTTATTATTTATTTATTTAGTGTCTAACGGTAATAAAGTGCTGATGGTGCTGAAAATCTAAGTGTTGTGTTTGTGGGGCAGGAGGGTGGGGCGGTTGGAGACAGAAGGCACAGATGAGTGAAGAGAAATTGCTAACCAGAGATATAGCAGGATGAAGAGTGAGTTGGAGAAAAAGGGTGAGGAGAAAAAAGTGAAATGAAATGAGGAGGGGGTGAAGGAGGTTTGGAAATTGTGATGGATGAGAAAGGGGAAGTATTTTTTATCTGTGTCATTTTCCAGTTACTTTATACAGTGTCCATCTTCCAATATTTATTTGATCATTGAGCAACTGCTTATTGTGTGTTAGTCCTTTGCGCATATGGAAGTTTTCTTTGAGAAGCTGGCTGTCCTTACTGGTATTTGTGATATTTATGTCTTTTTCTATAGCACTTTGTCAATGGTGTTTCTATTTGAAGAGCCCACAAATATCGAATGATTTGTTCTATGTGCACTAATTTGCTCTTTATATCCTGTGTCAAATGACCTGCCGTTTATACTGATGCAAATTTTTCCACAGATTCTGCAACTAATGTGACATATACCACATTCTTAGTATCTGTCTGGTTTTGATTTTAATTTAGTGATGTATTTTTGTACTGAATTAATTGTTCGAGTGGATTTCTTAGGCCCTTGTTATAATATGTTGTCTATCTTGTGTGTGAATTTGTAGTGGTAGATTACTGTATGCAATTTTATTGTGGTAGTACTGCTTGTATGTGTTATTGCAATGTAGTTTTGTTTGAGCCACATTTCTGTCTTTATTATTCTGTTAAGTTTACCTACTAATGTTTCTCTGTATCCGTTTTTGGGTGCTGTCTTTTTGTTATGTGTAACCCTTGTACATGTACATCACATTTTGCTACTTACAAGTGTTTAGTTGAATCTTATTGGGTCTGTTTGACAAGAATCTGATTGCAGCTTGTTTGTGATACTGTGGGTGATTTAAGCCTGCATTTATTATTATGTCTATTGTAGGTTCTTTACATTTGTCAAATATGTGGTGTGATGTATTTCCTTATACTTACATATTGGAATATTTGTTTGTTTTCTTAATCTTCTTCTGTTGTAACCTTTATTTACTTATATATACTACGTTTTTATGTAAGTGTTATATGTTGTTTTAGGGTTTATCTGGCATGCATATTATGTCATCCATGTACCAGTACCCATACATGATCTAGATTTTCTTTATTGTTCCATTTTCAGATATCTGTTTTTCAATATGATTCATGAAGATCTTGGCTAGTGCTCTTGCAATAGGTGAACCCTTAGGTAAACCTCCATCTAATTTTTGGTAAGCTACAACACAATTTTTTATTGTTAACTGCAACAATTTTGTTTCATCTTTCTGTTTATTACATAGCTGGTAGAGTGTTTACTGGGTTTGGTGTGATAGTTACATTAATAGGGATGCAACTCTAAATGATTTTTACATAAAAGGACAGCATTTTTGCTGTGTATGGGATTTTTATATTTGTTATGTGTTTTATTAGCTAACTGGTACTTCTTAATATCATATTTTCAAGTTAGTAGTATTAGGTGAGCTATGATTCCATTTTTTTTGCTATTAGGTATGTGGGACCTGTTCTGAAATTTACTGTTGGGCCGGCATCTCACTTCAGCAACCTGAAGATTTTCTTGAAGAAATCTCTGTTTCTTTTTGTTTCAAAATGTATGCTCCATGTTTCTGAGTGCATTTTTTGATGTGCTTATATCAGTTTATTGGGTTTGATTTCCATTTCTTAATATTATTTCTGGTGCTTAACTCCTCTTTTGTCGATGTATGCTTTTGTTTCCATGAGCACAACAATACCATCTTTGTTCGATTTTGTTAGATCAAGTAGATAAAAAGACGAGGGCTAGTAGAAATCCTTGGGTAACAGAAGAAATATTGAATTTAATTGATGAAAGGAGAAAATATAAAAATGCATTAAATGAAGCAGGCAAAAAGGAATACAAACGTCTCAAAAATGACATCGACAGGAAGTGCAAAATGGCTAAGCAGGGATGGCTAGAGGACAAATGTAAGGATGTAGAGGCTTATCTCACTAGGGGTAAGATAGATGCTGCCTACAGGAAAATTAAAGAGACCTTTGGAGAAAGGAGGACCACTTCTATGAATATTTAGAGCTCAGATGGAAACCCAGTTCTAAGCAAAGAAGGGAAAGCAGAAAGGTGGAAGGAGTATATAGAGGGTCTACACAAGGGCAATGTACTTGAGGACAATATTATGGAAATGGAAGAGGATGTGGATGAAGATGAAATGGGAGATACGATACTGCGTGAAGAGTTTGACAGGGCACTGAAAGATCTGAGTCGAAACAAGGCCCCCGGAGTAGACAACATTCCATTGGAACTACTGACAGCCTTGGGAGAGCCAGTCCTGACACAACTCTACCATCTGGTGAACAAGATGTATGAAACAGGCGAAATACCCGCAGGCTTCAAGGAGAATATAATAATTCCAATCCCAAAGAAAGCAGGCGTTGACAGATGTGAAAATTACCGAACTATCAGTTTAATAAGTCACAGCTGCAAAATACTAACGCGAGTTCTTTACAGACGAAGGGAAAAACTAGTAGAAGCCGACCTCGGGGAAGATCAGTTTGGATTCCGTAGAAATGTTGGAACACGTGAGGCAATACTGACCCTACGACTTATCTTAGAAGCTAGATTTAGGAAGGGCAAACCTACGTTTCTAGCATTTGTAGACTTAGAGAAAGCTTTTGACAATGTTGACTGGAATACTCTCTTTCAAATTCTGAAGGTGGTAGGGGTAAAATACAGGGAGTGAAAGGCTATTTACAATTTGTACAGAAACCAGGTGGCAGTTATAAGAGCCGAGGGACATGAAAGGGAAGCAGTGGTGGGGAAGGGAGTGAGACAGGGCTGTAGTCTATCCTCGATGTTATTCAATCTGTATATTGAGCAAGCAGTGAAGGAAACAAAAGAAAAATTCGGAGTGGGTATTAAAATCCATGGAGAAGAAATAAAAACTTTGAGGTTCGCCGATGACATTGTAATTCTATCAGAGAGAGCAAAGGACTAGGAAGAGCAGTTGTATGGAATGGACAGTGTCTTGAGAGGAGTATATAAGATGAACATCAACAAAAGCAAAACGAGGATAACGGAATGTAGTCGAATTAAGTCGGGTGATGCTGAGGGA
Organism: Schistocerca gregaria; assembly: GCF_023897955.1. Classification (NCBI taxonomy): domain Eukaryota; kingdom Metazoa; phylum Arthropoda; class Insecta; order Orthoptera; family Acrididae; genus Schistocerca; species Schistocerca gregaria. Next base: position 431,139,074 of record NC_064922.1, read on the forward strand.
ATTAGATTAGGAAGTGAGACACTTAAAGTAGAAAAGGAGTTTTGCTATTTGGGGAGCAAAATAACTGATGATGGTCGAAGTAGAGAGGATATAAAATGTAGACTGGCAATGGCAAGGAAAGCGTTTCTGAAGAAGAGAAGTTTGTTAACATCGAGCATTGATTTAAGCGTCAAGAAGTCATTTCTGAAAGTATTTGTATGGAGTGTAGCCATGTATGGAAGTGAATCATGGACGATAAATAGTTCTGGACAAGAAGAGAATAGAAGCTTTCGAAATGTGGTGCTACAGAAGAATTATGAAGATTAGATGGGTAGATCACATAACTAATGAGGAAGTATTGAATCGGATTGGGGAGAAGAGAAGTTTGTGGCACAACTTGACCAGAAGAAGGGATCTGTTGGTAGGACATGTTCTGAGGCATCAAGGGATAACCAATTTAGTATTGGAGGGCAGTGTGGTGGGTAAAAATCGTAGAGGGAGACCAAGAGATGACTACACTAAGCAGATTCAGAAGGATGTAGGTTGCAGTAGGTACTGGGAGATGAAGAAGCTTGCACAGGATAGAGTAGCATGGAGAGCTGCAACAAAGCAGTTTCAGGACTGAAGACCACAACAACAACAACAATGTTTCCTGCTTGCAGGGTTTACTACAGATTTTTGATCCATCTTAATAGTTTCGGAATTATTTGATATCTTCTTCAAATATGTTGCTGCGATTATAATTAATTTTTTTATTAATTCTCTGGTCAGTCCTATAGTTGCATTACTGTGGTCATTTTCTTCTACTGTGGTGAGAATATAATCAGATTTTATAACGTGATCTTGTATTTGCTCTTCATTTGTTGGTGGGTCAACGATGTGTTTTAAACCTTTCTCTGTGTTCTGTTACTTTTTCCTTTCGAGCTGTTTTGATCTTTACATTTTTCTACTTTGGCCTAAGACTATTACATTTGCAATAGTTGTTAAATCTAATGGTTTACATGATTTTAAATGAATAAAGATGAATCTTCACCAACTAATTATTTAGGCCGATAGTGAAAGCCGGACAAGACATCATTAAATTCTTCATTTGTTCGTCCACATGTCCATAGTTCCTTTACAATTATTGAAGGTGATTTAATTCAAATTTTGTAACTACTAGAGGATACATGTTTTTTCCACCAAACGCATTTCATCATATTGAAATACAACATCATCAGTGGCCTATAATGAAAAATATTTTCATGTTGATTTTTTGATCGAAAAACAGTTCTTTGCAGAAGATTCTCACTTACTCATGGCATTTCATGCCTGGTTTTTCGCTCACATTAGGAAACCCCACCTACTTGCAAGTTTTCACGTTATACTTTCGTCTGTCACTGTTGATTCTGGTCTAATCCTACAGTGTTTGCAGAACTATGCGTTACTGATGGTAAACAGACTACTATGTAGCATTACTACTGTTTATTTGTATCCTTGTATCTAAATATGTATTATGTGATTTGAGTAGTGTTACTAAGTTTAACACTAGTTTCTCTGTGACTTAAAACTGTTCTTTTCTTTCTGAAGAATGTTATTTGCGTTGTTTTTCATTTAATCGTTCCCAAGTATTTAGTTAATGTGTAAGACAAATAAAGGAGTAGTGACAGAGGTGAAAATCGAATTTCTGGGAAGGTGAGGGAGATTTTTAGTGGGTGGATGAAGGAGGCAAGATGAGTGAGTAGTGAGAAAGATCTAAGACAGAAAGTGAGTTGGAGGAAAATGGAGAATAGCAAGAGGTGAAATGACATGAAGTGGGAGCGTGAGAGAGTGAAGAATGTTAAAGGGTATGCATTTTTTTCTATGTAATTTTTTCATTATTTTAAATAGTATCCTGCTTCCAATATTTATTTGGGCATTAAGGTACTAGTAGGTACGTGGAGATGCTCTGAAATTTACTACTGGGAATATTTGTCTCGTGGGTGTCTGCCAGCAAAACAAATGCATTCGCAGCTCACCCCAATACTACAAATTTGAATGTGATAGGACAGTAAGAATTTCCAGTCAGGTAATAGAAGACATAAGAAATTAAAACCTTGTGCACAAGACTGCAATCCTTTCAACTAGAAAGCATAGCAGTTGGCTCCCTGTTAATGAAACCAGCAAGCTAACTGAAGAAAACCTGAAAACACACAACCAACTACCTCCAACAAATAGAGGGAGCAATAAAGTCGTTATATTTAATGACACAACACTAATATATTGATGTCTGTATAGCAGTGATTTAATGACGATGGCATCCTTCTGGATGAAATGCTCCGGAGTAAGAGCAGTCCCCTATCAGGACCTCAGTAGCAGTACTCAGGAGACGGCTCTCATCAGAAGAAAAAGAAATAAATGAAAATAAAAATCTGGCGATCCACGGTTCGGAGAGTGGACTGGCAAATTTGTCGCTTGGGTAGACAGGGTAACGAACTTGAAAAGAGAAATGGACATGTTGTAGTTAGATATAGAAGATATTAGTGAACTGCACTGGCAAGATAAACCGAATTTGTAGTTGGGTAGTTACTAATTTTCTTTCTTCCTCTTCTTGTTCATCTTCTTCGTGGCCTTACCCCTTGTCTTCACGCATGTTATTTATTGCACTGTGCTGTGATATGAGCTCGCCTTTTTATTTTTCGTCGTAACTGAGGATGGGTCGTCGGCTGGTTTTGTTTCGAATCCAGCGCACAATGCAGTACAGGATGCTGGTGGTATGGATTTCAAGTGTACGTCTGCGCCAATCTGCGTGGTCTCGACTATAGTTTATCAACGTTCGTCGCAAGGCTGGCTGGGAGTAGTCCAACCACCTGCAGATCGTCTTAGGATATGCTTGGCGGAGGATGTCACATGAACATTAGGTACCCTAATGGCTTGGCTGCATTCTGGGTAAGCTTAGTGAGTGAAGTTTAACTTCTACAGATTATCCCTTCTTCACACTCGTTGTCAATGAAGGATGGCGGTACACATATCAGCCGAGTGGACTGAGAAGGCAGCAGGCCACAGATCCATATCCTGTTTCTTAGTAGACAAAGTACTTGAAAAACGTACATCCGGTCAGTACGACTGGAAGAGTGACTCGTGGAGTGTGTGAAGTGAATTCGGTGGTCGTTAATACGTTTTCAAGTGTTCACCACTTACAAGTCCCAGATTACTGTCCTGCATTCCGGGCACAGACTGTATCATGGGAGCTGGTTGTTCGATGCCAGGCGGAACTGAAGTCACCTGAGAACATTAAATGGTGATTTCAGCCTTGGAAGAGCTACGCGACTTCCTCTGCAATAAAACTTGAACGTTCGCGACGTCCATCCGTGCCAGAAGGTGTGTATATGTTGATGAGCCTTATGCCCAATGCTATGAGCGCTATTTCTGGAGCCCTGGCGAGAACGTGCATATCGTCCACCACTATTCTTTCCCGTAGAAGTATAGTGACATTGTGTTGGCCATCAGCATCACCAAAAGTGGTGTGGGCTCCTTGCATCTGGGTGTCTCATCACAGTCACCAACAGTGGGAAGGGATCAACACTGATGGGGTGAAATCCCTAGAGTGGTGTCCAGCACGACGTACGATGAGTCTTCTGCACAGTCATCTGCTAGGTCGCCCTGAGGTACCGCTGACTGTCGATGGGTTATCTCAGCTATGGCTGTGGGTGCAGACTCCACCGTCACTACCAGCTGGTAATCTGCTGCAGGTATCTCCATGAGATTCCACCTTACAGAAGCGTTGGGAGGACTGAAGCTGTCGCCAGTGCGATCTACATTGTGTGGTGCTACTGCGGCCATTATATCGCCATCACTGCTGTCAGACAGTCCGCAATCCGTTTCAGATGTTTGTAGCAGGCAGTCATCTGACACAGTATGTCGGAATTTCTTGTGTTTTTGAAAGGAATGCTGTTTGTGGTCTTGTGTTTCAGCATCCGAATGGGGGTGGATTTCTCCGACTGGTCTGTTATTGGGAAGAAAGGCTGCGGTCAGCACCACCCATACGTCAGTGCCCATCATCTCTTCCATAACCTCCTGCAAGATCGACTGGTAATTATCATCTGAAAGAGGTGCCGTCATAGTGGATGGATCCAGTACTTCGGACTCCACCATGTCCTCCCTGTCAGGATCGTCTACCTGACGAGTAGGGCCATCAGATCGTAATCTGTGCGTAATTGTGGGGAGAGAATCGTGATCATAGGATGATCACAAACTCATCTATTGGGATCTGAGCAAGTGACCAGTGTAGAAACGCTGAACCGTCGTGTCCTTCTTGGCCATATCCAGAGCAAGTATATGCTGTCTGTCGTACGTAATAATCGCCCTAGAGCTGCTATTTTCGGAGTAGCCTGCCACTTGTTTTGTCAGTTCAGTTTTAATCTTTCGTAACGTGTTGAGGAACTGGTGTACTGTGAAAGTGGTCCATTTTTCAGTCAAGTGGCTGACCTCTATGCTATAAGAGGTATTTTGAATGGGATTTAGATGACTCACATCACACAGAAGCCGGGCCTTTCGTGATCGATATAGTCTGTCCCAGTGTTTGAATTCAAGTCTGTTTGCGTTTGCGTGCACGATTCTGTTGCACACTTGCACACCTCATCACTGACGAACTGGATGTAGACGGAACTGCTCATAATAGAGAGATGGATACCGAATATGTCTTGGGAATCACTTTTAACGTCGTCATGTACGAAACATTCAATTTCGTAAGTTCATGGCCGTGCATGATCGGGTTGGAAACTAAGCTTTATAGTGGTTTTTCTGTATAAATGTACCATGTTATATAAGCTGTGATGGACTCTGAATTAGCGGCGACGAAGCAATGAAATACTACTCGCACACGCGACGCTACAGACAGGACATAACAGAGGACATCCACTATGCTTCACTGTTGAGTACCGGCTGTCCGTTCGTTTGGGTCCAGATGGTAGCAAGATTAACACAGAATCACAATTGCAGGTCTAATAAAGAATAAAAAAAAAGTGTGTTAGGAACAGTGTAGTGATCATATCAACAAATGTAAAGTAGACATGAAGCCAAGGCCAACTGCAGAAGTGTAAGTATATATATGTCCTAATTCCACTGCTCTGCAAATGACTGAAAAGACTGTAATAATGGGTAATGAGACGGTGTAAATTATTTAGTTCATTAACAGAAACGAAAATTTAATGGTGATGAGGAACAGGAGTTCGAGAGCAGGTAAAGCAGGAGAAGGAAACATTAGGAGAATACAGAATGACAGAAAGGAGTGAAAAGAGGAAAGCTGAAATAACTGGAAGCTGTTGAGACTGAAATGGAGCATTATTAGCGACCGACTAACATAGATAAATTTAAAAAGAAATTGCAGAAAAGGACAATTATTAAGAACTCTTAAGGCAGTCTGGTACTAAAGAAAGCCTGTACACTGGAATGTAAGGAAAAATATATTTATAGAAAGACTATATAAACGAAAGAAACTTGAAAACAGTATTGCGGAAACAAAATAGAAGTAAATGAAGGGCAATGTAGTCGGATTAATCATCCTATACTCAGGTAGTCAATTCAGGGAACGAGGCACTAAAATTAATATAGTTTTAGTACCTGGGCAGGAAGCTAACAATGGCCAAAGCAGAAAGGATATATGTAAAATATAGATTGGCAATAGCTAGAAGTGTGTTCCTGAAAAAATGAAGTATTTCAACATCTAAAATAAATTTAAGTTTTCTGATAGTAATAATCATGTTAATTTGCCTCAGGTAATTGTGTACTCTAAACTGTGCAGATAAGAAGAGAATAAGAAGAGAATAGAAGCTTAGGAAATGTAGTACCACAGAAAAAAGCTGAAGATTAGATGTGCAGGTCGGGTTGTTGATACTGCTGTGTTCTGTTAAAAGAACGTGGCGATCCTGTTAGTAAACCTGATGAAAAACTGCCTATCCTCTATTCCCAATTAACAGATACATTTAGTAGCCTTCCATGCTAAATTACTTCTGTCTTGACCGTAGCCAGAATTGGACCCCATCTTGTGTAGCAGGAGTTCCAGAGTGCTATGTGCAATAGTTCGAGGAAGCAACAGAGGAATTCTGTAGATCCCAATCCCAACAGATGTGATAAAAACTTGCGTGTATTCTTCCAATAAACCACACGTAGGTAGCCCGCTACATCTTCATTTCGACTTGTACACACACGATGTTGATCATCCTATTCCGAAGAGTCTTGCTGCAAGGCGAGACAAATGGAACAAATAATTGTATCATAAACCAGCGTTTTGATACTTCATCCAGCCCTTGATTAGAGAGAGAATACACTGAGATATTCCTCAAAATTATGGATAGCCTCGAGAATTGAGGAGAATGTAGTCCAAAGAGGGGCAGTAAAAAGTACTATTACGGGAATGTAGCTAGCCCACTGAGATGCGAACCATTGCATTTCTACTAATTATGTACCAAAATAATCGCGACTGCATTACAGTGAATGCGAAACAGCACTAAGTAGAGCTGTTATTTCCATAGCTGCTAGTAACAACAGTAAGCATCCACGAGGACATATAAATGACATCGATACTTGCGCTATTGAAGATCACGATACGACTGCAACCAAGAACTGCAAACGGCTAAGAGCGAGAGGGCTTCTCTCGTCTGTTTTGTTACAGGGAGCACTGCATCTCACTTTGGAATGTTATTCGGTGCGACCATGACGCACATTGATGGAAAAAGATTATACCCTCTTTTAGAGCTTTCAAATTCACTCAATAACTATTCTTGCAACAGTGCATTTGGAGTGCATGATATGATTAAATTTAGAGATTAATAGCACAAGCGGTTCAGAGAGAGGTACCAGGTACTGACATACTGAAACATCCATCTTAGTATGTGGCGTGGCGTCCATGGCCGACAACACAGACGCTGACACTGACATCCAGTCGATGGTACAGGTGTCGAATACTGTCCGGGGATACGTTATACCACGCCTACTCGATCCGTTCACGTAATTATGTAAGAATTGTTGGCTAACGAGTCGTACGAATCACTCCTGGTTCCATCATATCTCATACGTGCTCGACTGGAGACCAGTCCGAAGATCGTGCTGGACGGGGAAGTCTCTGCAGTGTTGCAGAGCACTTTGAGTTTCAAGGGCAGTGTGTAGGTGGGCATTATCCAGTTGGAACAATACATCACTTTCCAGCTGCAAGAACGAGAAAAGAACGGGTCTAAAAACGTTCTGTACGTATCGAGCGCTCTGGTTTGTACTCCTTAGAAACAAACAAATAGAGCAAGAGTTCTAGCTTTTCGCACGCCGGAGCATAAGGTCTGGGGTGGGGAGAGCGTGTCTTGGACGAATGCACCCTACGAGACAGCACTCACCGCATCTACGTCGCACACACAATCGAACATCACTTGCATGCAGGCAGAATCTGCTTTCAGTGTTGAAGAGCATCATGGGCCAGTCGAGCTGTGCACGTCGATGCCTTGGCGTGAGTGGAAGACGGGATAGAGGTGGGCGTGCTCATAGTTTCACTGCTAATAACCGGTTCGTAACAGTTCGTGTTGACACGTCTGAGCACACAAGCCATCTTATCTGTGCTATGATGGGCGTACGATATGCTACTGCTGTCCTGCAATATGAAGCTCGGCGCTGGTGGATGTCTAGAACTTCGTAGACAGGTGTGAGAATGAGCACGTGACCACTGATACCACCGTCGTTGCAGAACTGACGCAGCACGTCCAACTTGCCACTCGCTCATTTGGCTGTAGAGCACGATTGCGTCTCCTTGGCTCGCTTGCCTGCTTGCTTTACTCGTTTGCCCCACGTTGACCCTCTATTAAAAGGTGGACACAGATGGCACTCTGGTAGCTATGCAACTGTGCTATCTGTTGGAGCGTTGCAATCATTATCAATACTTGCATTATGCCACAGGTGGCATTTGTCGTCATCGGATAAAAATCGACGCCGTCTTTCCAGATGTACTACATTACTGGCCACTAAAATTTGCTACACCAAGAAGAAATGCAGATGATAAACGGGTATTCATTGGACAAATATATTATACTAGAGCTGACATGTGATTACATTTTCACCCAGTTTGGGTGCAGAGATTCTGAGATATCAGTACCCAGAACAACCACCTCTGGCCGTAATAACGGCCTTGATACGCCTGGCCATAGAATCAAACAGAGCTTGGATGGCGTGTACAGCTACAGCTGCCCATGCAGCTTCAACGCGATACCACAGTCCTTCAAGAGTAGTGACTAGTGTTTCGTGACGAGCCAGTTGCTCGGCCACCATTGACCAGACGTTTTCAATTGGTGAGAGATCTGGAGAATGTGCTGACCAGTTGAACATTTTCTGTATCCAGAAAGGCCAGTACAAGACCTGCAACATGCGGTCGTGCATTATCTTGCTGAGATGCATGGTTTCGCAGGCATCGAATGAAGGGTAGAGCCACAGGTCATAACACATAAAAGTGTAACGTCCACTGTTTACAGTGCCATCAATGCGAACAAGAGGTGACCGAAACGTGTAACCAATGGCATCCCATACCATCACGCCGGGTGATACGCCAGTATGGCGATGACGAACACACGTTTCCAATGTGCGTTCACCGCAATGTCGCCAAACACGGATGCGACCATGATGATGCTGTAAACAGAACCTGGATTCATCCGAAAAAAAAAAAACACGTTTTGCCATTCGTGCACCCAGGTTCGTCGTTGAGTACACCATTGTAGGCGCTCCTGTCTGTGATGCTGCGTCAAGGGTAACCGCAGCCATGGTCTCCGAGCTGATAATCCATGCTGCTGCAAACGTCGTCGAACTGTTCGTCCAGATGATAGTTGTCTTGCAAACGTCCCCATCTGTTGTCTCAGGGATCGAGACGTGACTGCACGATCCGTTACAGCCATGCGGATAAGATGCCTGTCATCTCGACTGATAGTGATACGAGGCCGTGGGGATCCAACACGGCCTTCCGCATTACCCTCCTGAACCCACCGATTCCATATTCTGCTAACAGTCATTGGATCTCGACCAACGCGAGCAGCAATTTCGCGATACGATAAACCGTAATCGCGATAGGCTACAATCCGACCTTTATCAAAGTGGTATACGTGAAGTACGCATTTCTCCTTGCACGAGGCATCACAACAACATTTCACCAGGCGATGCCGGTTAACTGGTGTTTGTGTATGAGAAATCGGTTGGAAACTTTCCTCATGTGAGCATGTTTAGGTGTCGCCACCGGCTCCAACCTTTTGTGAATGCTCTGAAAAGATTATCATTTGCATATCACAGCATCTTCTTCCTGTCGGTTAAATTTCGCGTCTGTAGCACGTCATCTTCGTGGTGTAGCAATTTTAATGGCCAGTAGTGTAATTTCTTCTACGGTAGTGTGTATCAACTGATTCGTAAGCTTACGTACAGTTTGTATACACCATCGGAAATGCAAATTATATTTTGTTGGGACACTCTCTTTGTCCGGGAGACAGGACATGGAAGAAGTTGCTCCTATTGCACACCTTGTGGTAGGCTAGAGAGTCTCTGGTCAGCAGGATTCCTGATGAGGAAGTAGTCAACACAATCGTTTTGAAAGGGAATTTATGGCATAAACTTGGTAAAGGTTGGGATCGGTTGATCAGTTGCTAGGATAAATCTTGGTGCTCCAGGGAATGGAGACAGGAATGGAGCCTAAAAGTTGGAAAGAAACCTTTCTCGAGCCTTGACTACGGAAAGCAACTACATGTAGATGAAGGTTGCTACATTTATGCACAGATATAGAAAATTCCATAGGATACACTTGCGTGAAGAGCTGCACAAACTGAAAGCTTGACTGACAACTAATAGAAAAGCAAGAGAAAAAACTGCGAGTTTTTCTGAATTAAAAAGTTGGATACAAGTCAACATATTTATTGACTAGCGGATAATCTATTTCGCCCTCGCATAACGCTGTTTTAGTACGAATACTTCATGACGTACCAGTAATGCATCCACCAGTTTTCAACAGAGAACGACCAAAAGAACAGCAACATATCCGATGATTGAAATTTTTGTGGTGAAACACAGGTCACAGTGAAATAGAGTATCACATTAGGACGTACTGTATAATCGAAATAATTGTTTGAAAACTAATCAATTACAGATTCATTAGTTTAACAAAGAAAGTAAGTGTATAACTACCTTAATTTCTTAAGATATTACATGAAGATTATTTTTCCACACAGGTCAGCGTGTTCTCTTGTCCTTTTCACTCTACTTTTCCACAGTAAAAGGTTTGGAGGGAATCCTTTCGTTGCATACGTTGGCCAGGGCGTCTTGATGATGGTTTCTTGCATCCTGGCACACTTCGTTGGAAACCATCTCGGCAGACGATTTAGGCACTGCCTGGTATTACTGATTAGCGCCCTTGTTTCTTTCATTCTCGTGGCGCTGACAACAGGTACTGAACTGCTATGACTCTTCCTACTGAATGAAACATGTATTTATCTATTTATCAAATTTTTCTATGTGTGACCTTGTTGTACTTGTAATAAGTAAGAAATAATTTCACTTTTGACAAAAATGAACGCCGGTTCAAAAGGAACAACTTCATCTACGTATAGAATACCAAGCACTGGACTTGGGGACAAACCAAACTTATAATCTGCTGTGAGCAAAATATAGTAACTTTTCGCTTATCTTCCATTACGAGAAGGTAACCCACAAAAAACTGAAATGTACTATCAATTTGGGAGACTATATTACTGTTACTGAATACAGATGAAGTTAAGTCTCGGAATCTCTGCATCGAAACGTTTCTTACGTTTCTGGCTATAAATGAAATATGTACCCGTCAACAGTTAACCTATTCGTCTCACGTGAAACAATGACGGTATATTACATGATGATGATGATGATGTTGGTTTATGGGGCGCTTAACAACGTGGTCATCAGCGCCGGTACAAGTTCCAAATCTTTCCATTTCCAGTGTCGGCACTGCCCGAATGACGATGAGGTGATGAGGACAACACAAACACCCAGCTCCCGGACGGCGAAAATCCCTGTCCCGGCCGGGAATCGAACCCGTGGCACCTGATCCAAAGGCAGCGACGCTAGCCACTAGACCACGAGTTGCGGACGGTATATTACATGTTCTCATCACTTACAAAAGACAACTTATAAAACAGCGCTACAAAGAGTGAAAACATAAATATTTCCCAAGTTTTTAGTGACCATACAGAAAATCTCCATATTAAGAAAAAGTTCATATATCTCATGTGCATGTACTCGTAATATCGTATTGTTGTGTCACACCCTGCGGAGAGAAAGAGACACAGGATGAAACAGATCCGATGAAAAAGCCTGAGTAAACTGAATACTAAAAAAATGCTGTTATCGACCAGAGTTTCTTCAGGACACTGTAGTGTTTTACTAGGTGCGATACTATGCTCGAGCTTTTCTTTTACCTGAGAACCGCCTCACACAGCCATTTATAGTGATCAGTACAGCTTCAAGTGCAAATCAATAGCAGTGCAAGTTATTTCTATCACACGCAGAATCTTTCTATGCCGTCAGTGTCGGATCTCCATTGAAAGTTCCTTGATGTTTTATGGAGGTTAAACATTATGCCTATTCTTCCGATTGTTGTTGCCCTTCTCTCCTGTTTTGCTTCTCTTTCCTGTTTCCCTCGAGCCTTCTGCTGCTAATCGGAGTTGCTAAAAAGCAGGAGCCGCCATTTCGTAGACGTTCGAAGTGTATATTTTGCCCGAGCGCCTGGATCTTCGAGATTTGCGAGAACTGCGCTTTTCTGTACAAAGATGCAGCAGTTTCGCCGATGCGTTCATGAAGATGTTGAATGTCCTCAGTTTTGTGCTAGATCTCAGAAGTGAGACCGTGATACAGAAGTAGCGCTATCATTATTGAAAAAAAAAAAATGGTACAAATGGCTCTGAGCAATATGGGAACTGACATCTGAGGTCATCTGTCCCCTAGAACTTAGATTTACTTAAACCCAACTAACCCAAGGACATCACACAGATCCATGCCCGAGGCAGGATTCGAACCTGCGACCGTAGCGGTCACACGGTTCCAGACTGAAGCGCCTAGAACCGCTCGGCCACCATCGCTATCATTATCGCTCGGTTTTATAAGGTTCGAAGTCTCATGACACACTTTTCAGTGGTGCTGCCCAAAACCATCGCAGCATACTCAAGTACCGGAGGGAACAGTGCCTTGTACAGTATTACGGCGAGGTGGGGACGCAATGTCGAGCTTGGATTCACACCAGTTTCAAGGTGGTGGTTCTTCTGTGAGCCTATTTCCTGATGTAAGGGATGTGTTGTCACTACGTTAGACGCTTGTCCTCCTTCGCGACAAGGTAGCTTGCTGTGCCTTCCCAGCGCACTACGCTGCCGAGAACTCTGATTTGTTGAAGCGTCCCTGGAATTCGTTGGAAGCTGATGATGCCGGACTAGGTTTTGGCCGTGTTGATACTGAGCAGCCACTTGACGCCCCAGGCAACGAGGTCTTTACAGGAGCCCTGCAGATGGCTCTAGAAAATGAGTGGGCCCATTTTGGCTGCTCACATCGTGGTGCCGCCTCCATACAGCCCAATATGTTCCTGATCAGTTCTTGGTGATTCGGCAGCGTGCAGACTGTACAGGATCATCTCGCACTCGATCCCTGTGGTAACCCTCCACGGTATGACGATCAGTGGGTGTGCCTTTTTGCGGCCTCCCGCGGAACGTACAATCTGCCAGGTAGTTTTGGAGCAGAGACGTGGGGCACTGGGGCGACAAGCTAGTATAGGAGTCCGTCACGCTACGTGCTGTGGAGACATTTCAGGAAGACGGCTCCAAAGCATTCGTGGCGACCCATGGCGTCGAAAATGTCCTCCACCAAGGACAGAATCTGCTTTTCCTTCTAGTGACAGCGTTGAAATCAGAGCTGCTGTCTAGGTTTTAGGCCTCTGCTTCGATGTGGCGTATAATATGACAGAGATAGATTCTTTCAACGGTCGTCGAGAGTGCTGGTAATGGACTAACAGGTCTGCAGCTATTCGCCAGTTGAACGTCATTTCCAGTCTCGGATATGACTGGCATCTCGGCATTTGCGCGCTGCAGGATAACAACCAGACCAGAGGATTTCAAAGAAGACATCTGCAGGCTGTGAGAAGGCGATAGGTGTTAGCTGCTTTAGGACAATGATGGCAATGCTGTCCGATCCTGCCACTTTCTTGGTTTTGCGCTGACGGGGTGAAGCTGGTAGCACTTCAGGTGATACGGGCTGAATCTTGTCACCCTTGTAACCTGACTGTAAGACGTAGTCACAGCCATTAAGCTATCGTGGCGATTTTATTGTCATCCACAGAATCTCCTACGTGTCGTAATTTGGCGGCAAGTGTGTCTTTAAGGATGTTCAATTTTTTCTCTAGGCTCGCAGACGATACTTTGGTCAACATAGAGTGGTGGAATTCTTCGATTTCGTCTCTATGATGACTGATCTTCAAGTTGTAGACATACGGTTACGTCGAATCAGTCTCTGTTACTAATTGCCTCCAGCGTTCCCTTTATTTCACGGCGGAAGCGTTTCAGCAGTCTCTTCTATCACAGGTTCCCTCGTGAACTGCCACAGCTTACAGGATATCAGGCGGCAGCTGTAGCGAGTTTTGTCCTGCCCTGCTCAGCAGTCATGACGTGATGAGACTACTGTCCACCGAGGCGCATTTCGTGCAAGGGCGATGGTGGGCTCGTGTCTGCATCTGCATTTATAAGGGACAGTCAGATGAAAACGAGAATGTTGAAAAAAAAAACCTAAACTGGTTATTACTTCAGATGTAATCACCATATTTGATAATTCATTATCCCACTGTGAGGCAAGACGGTCAATGATTTCGCGCGGGATAACCGTGCGGTCAATGGCGCCTTGCCACGGTTCGCGTGTTTACCCCCGTCAGAGGTTCGAGTCCTCCCTAGGGGCATGGGTGTATGTGTGTGTGTGTGTGTGTGTGTGTGTGTGTGTGTGTGTGTGTGTGCGTGTGTTGTCCTTAGCGTAAGTTAGTTTCAGTTAGATTAAGTGGTGTGTAAGTCTAGCGGCCGATGACCTAAGCAGTTTGGTCCCATAGGAACTTACCACCACCGATCTACCTAACTACCTACCTACTTACATACATACATCCATACTCAGCAAGCCACCTGATGGTGTGTGGCGGAGGGTACTTTGAGTACCTATATCGGCTCTCCGTTCTGTTCCAGTCTCGTATTTTTCGTGGAAAGAATGATTGTCGGTATGCCTCTGTGTGGGCTCTAATCTCTCTGATTTTATCCTCATGGTCTCTTCGCGAGATATACGTAGGAGGGAGCAATATACTGGTTGACTCCTCGGTGAAGGTATGTTTTCGAAACTTCAACAAAAGCCCGTACCGAGCTACTGAGCGTCTCTCCTGCAAAGTCTTCCAATGGAGTTTATCTGTTATCTCCGCAAAGCTTTCGCGATTACTAGATGATCCTGTAACGAAGCTCGCTGCCCTCCTTTGGATCTTCTCTGTCTCTTCTGTCAACCCTATCTGGTACGGATCCCATACTGGTGACCAATATTAAAGCAGTGGGCGAACAAGTGTACTGTAACATACATCTACATCTACATCTACATGACTACTCTGCAATTCACATTTAAGTGCTTGGCAGAGGGTTCATCGAAACACAATCATACTATCTCTCTACTATTCCACTCCCGAACAGCGAGCGGGAAAAACGAACACCTAAACCTTTCTGTTCGAGCTCTGATTTCTCTTATTTTATTTTGATGATCATTCCTACCTATGTAGGTTGGGCTCAACAAAATATTTTCGCATTCGGAAGAGAAAGTTGGTGACTGAAATTTCGTTAAACGGTCTCGCCGCGACGAAAACGTCTATGCTTTAATGACTTCCATCCCAACTAGTGTATCATATCTGCCACACTATCTCCCCTATAACGTGATAATACAAAACGAGCTGCCCTTTTTTGCACCCTTTCGATGTCCTCCGTCAATCCCACCTGGTAAGGATCCCACACCGCGCAGCAATATTCTAACAGAGGACGAACGAGTGTAGTGTAAGCTGTCTCTTTAGTGGACTTGTTGCATCTTCTAAGTGTCTTGCCAATGAAACGCAACCTTTGGCTCGCCTTCCCGACAATATTATCTATGTGGTCCTTCCAACTGAAGTTGTTCGTAATTTTAACACCCAGGTACTTAGTTGAATTGACAGCCTTGAGAATTGTACTATTTATCGAGTAATCGAATTCCAACGGATTTCTTTTGGAACTCATGTGGATCATCTCACACTTTTCGTTATTTAGCGTCAACTGCCACCTGACACACCATACAGCAATCTTTTCTAAATCGCTTTGCAACTGATACTGGTCTTCGGATGACCTTACTAGACGGTAAATTACAGCATCATCTGCGAACAGTCTAAGAGAACTGCTCAGATTGTCACCCAGGTCATTTATATAGATCAGGAACAGTAGAGGTCCCAGGACGCTTCCCTGGGGAACACCTGATATCACTTAAGTTTTACTCGATGATTTGCCGTCTATTACTACGAACTGCGACCTTCCTGATAGGAAATCACGAATCCAGTCGCACAACTGAGACGATACCCCATAGCTCCGCAACTTGATTAGAAGTCGCATATGAGGAACGGTGTCAAAAGATTTCCGGAAATCTAGAAATACGGAATCAACTTGAGATCCCCTGTCGATAGCGGCCATTACTTTGTGCGAATAAAGAGCTAGCTGCATTGCACAAGAGCGATGTTTTCTGAAGCCATGCTGATTACGTGTCAATAGATCGTTCCCTTCGAGGTGATTCATAATATTTGAATACAGTATATGCTCCAAAACCCTACTGCAAACCGACGTCAATGATATAGGTCTGTAGTTAAATGGATTACTCCTACTACCCTTCTTGAACACTGGTGCGACCTGCGCAATTTTCCAAGCTGTAGGTACAGATCTATCGGTGAGCGAGCGGTTGTATATGAGTGCTAAGTAGGGACTATAGTATCAGCGTAATCTGAAAGGAACCTAATCGGTAGACAATCTGGACCTGAAGACTTACCCGTATCAAGCGATTTGAGTTGCTTTGCAACCCCTAAGGTGTCTACTTCTAAGAAACTAGTGCTAGCAGATGTTCGTGTTTCAAATTCTGGAATATTCCATTCGTCTTCCCTGGTGAAGGAATTTCGGAAAACTGCGTTCAATAACTCCGCTTTAGCGGCACAGTCGATAACAGTACCATCGGCACTGCGCAGCGAAGGTATTGACTGCGTCTTGCCGCTTGTGTACTTTACATACGACCAGAATTTCTTCGGATTTTCTACCAAATTTCGAGACAATGTTTCGTTGTGGAACCTATTAAAGGCATCTCGCATCGAAGTACGTGCCAAATTTCGCGCGTCTGTAAATTTTAGCCCATCTTCGGGATTTCGCGTTCTTCTGAACATCCCATGCTTTTTCCGTTGCCTCTGCAACAGCGTTCGGGGGATCCGTTCCATCTCTTACCAATGTATGAGGTACGAATATCTCAACTGCTGTTGCTACTATATCTTTGAATTTGAGCCACATCTCGTCTACATTCGCATAGCCAGTTCGGAAGGAATGGAAATTGTCTTTTAGGAAGGCTTCTAGTGGCACTTTATTCGCTTTTTTAAATAAAATTATTTTGCGCATGTTTCTTCCTTTCCTTTCGGATTGCATTTCCTTAGGATTCTTCCAATGAATCTCAGTCTGGCATCTGCTTTACCGACGATCAACTTTATATAATCATTCCATTTTAAATCACTCCTAATGTCTACTCCCAGATAATTTGTGGAGTTAACTGCTTCCAGTTTCTGACCAGCTATATTGTAGCTAAATGATACGGGATCCTTCTTTCTTTGTATTCGCAGCACATTACACTTGTCTACACTGAGATTCAATTGCCATTCCCCGCACCATGTGTCAATTCGTTGCAGATCCTCCTGCATTTCAGTATAATTTTCCATTGTTGCAACCCCCCGATATACTACAGCATCAACCGCAAGGAGCCTCAGTGCAGTTCCGATGTTATCCACAAGGTCCTTTATATATATTGTGAATAGCAACGGTCCTACGACACTCCCCTGCAGCACACCTGAAGTCACTCTTACTTCAGAAGACTTCTCTCCATTGAGAATGACATGCTACGTTCTGTTACCTAGGAACTCTTCAATCCAATCACACAATTGGTCTGATAGTCTGTATTACTTTTTCCACTAAACGACTGTGGGAAACTGTATAGAACGACTTGCGGAAGTCAAGAAACACGGCATCTACGTGGGAACCCGTGTCTATGGCCCTCTGAGTCTCGTGGAGGAATAATGTGAGCTGGGTTTCACACGATCGTCTTTTGTGAAACCCATACTGATCCCACAGAGTAAATTTCTGGTCTCCAGAAAAGTCATTGTACACGAACATAATATGTGTTCCAAAACTCTACAACTCATCCACGTTAGAGATATAGGTCTATGGTTCTGCACATATGTTCGACGTCCCTTCTTGAAAACTGAGATGACCTGTGCCCTTTTTCAATCCTTTGGAACGCTATGTCGTTCTAGAGACCTACGGAACACCGCTGCAAGAAGGGGGCAAGTTCGTTCGCGTACTCTGTGTAAAATCGAACTGGTATCCCATCATGTCAAGCTGCCTTCCCTCTTTTTAGTGATTTTAATTGTTTCTCTATCCCTCTGTCGTCTATTTCGATATCTCCCATTTTGTCATCTGTGCGACAATCTAGAGTGGGAACTTCAGTACAGTCTTCCTCTGTCAAACAGCTGTGGAAAAAGACATTTAGTATTTGGGCCTTTAGTCTGTCACCCTCTGTTTCAGTACCATTTTAGTCACAGAGTGTCTGGACACCGATCAATGATTTCATGGAAAAATATTTGCAGCTGCATGCGGAACCATAATTGTACCTAGGCATGCACCTCTTCGTCAGAAGCAAATCAACAAGCCATTTTTCAGGGCTCCAAAATATGAAAACCACACTGGAAGAGATTGGGACTATATGAAGGACATGTAAGGGATTTCCAGCGCAACTTCTGCGGCGTTCCTGGAACAGCCTTGTCAACGTGTATTTTGTTTTCATTTGAGTTCCCCTTGTGCATTGCCGAATCACTTTAATGTGTCAGCCGGCTATTTTAGACGTCAAAGTGCAAAAACCGCTCACGGACGGCGGTGGCAGCACTAGGCAGTGGAGGGTACACAAATCTTGTCGCCAAAAGGGAATGATCGTTGTTTTTCGGGTCAGAGGTAGAAACATTTCCAAAAAGGCTCAGATTGTAAACTGTCTGCCTGCTGCTCTGGTTAAAGTATACCGTACACAGCAAACCGGCTCTATGAAAAACCAGCGTCAAGGTGTACCATAGGTCATACATGACAGGGCTGAATGACGCCTGCAGAAACGTGTAGGGCCAACTGATGTGCAACTGTTGGTCACCTGACTGCCAAGATGAACCAAAGGGTTGCCAACAGAGTCTCCTCAACGAGCGTTCAGCGAACGTTGCTGCGTATGGGCCGCTGCAGGGGGTGCCTGTTTCAGTACCCATACTGACTGCTCTTCATTGGCGACGAACGCTGGAATTTTCACGCCAGCATTGCAACTATACATCCACTGAGTGGCGAGTGGCGACAGGTGGCCTTTTCAGATGAATCACGCTTTATTCACTATCGGCGGTTTACAACGCTCGTTTAGGCAGATGCTGGGCTGGTCCTCACATTCTGCCTCAGACGAATTAATCCACGAACAACTGCAATACGCTAACACACGAATCACTGACAGAAGGCGCACACGAGTTTCCTCTCCTACCTTACCTTGGCTATTATGGTGTTAGAACAGTCATCCTGCTGCATAGTTAAATAATAATTTTTTTTTTAAAAATACGAAGTTCTGAAATTGTGAACTCCTTACAAGACGGGATAAATGCTAGAGAAATGAAAGAAGATGAGCCTGCCGAAAGTGTTTTGTACACTGAGATGGCAAAAAACATGGGATACCTTCTAATATCACGTCGGACCTCCTTTTTCCTGACGTAGCGCAGAAACACGACCTGGTATGGACATAACAAACTGTTGGGATTCGCCTGCCTCTATAGCTGTCCATAATTGTGGAAGTGTTGTTGGTGCAGCATTTTGTGCACGAACCCACCTTTCGATTGTGTACCACAAACGGTCGATGGGATTTATGTCACCAAATCAATCGCTCGAATTGTCCAGAATGTTCTTCGAACCATTTGCCAAAAGGGTGGACTGGTGACATGGCACGTTGTCATGCATAAAAATTCCATCGTTGAAGTCGATGAATGTTTGCAGATGGTCTCCAAGCGGCCGAAAATAACCATTTACAGTCAGTAATCGGTTCAACTGGACAAGAGGACCCAGCCTATTCCATACAAACACAGACCATTTCATTATGAGGCACTACCAACTTGCACAGTGTCTTGTCGACAACTTGGGTCTATGATCACTCGTCCAAAGTCTGTTAAATCTCGTCGTGCGGCCATGACCATGTCGGATACCTTTTAACACGAACCATCTGAGTACAAAAGAAAGCTCTGCCAATGCACTGCTCTTTTATACCTTGTGCACCTATTATTATCTCCGTCTATGTATGACGATACCGCCATCCCATGACTTGTATCACCTTAGAGTAATTCAGATTACACGTTTTCTTCCAAATCTGAAGCTTCTGCTAACTTTCTTGCCAGCCATAAAAACTTCTAAGAACCTGTAACAACTTCAAAATTCTCTTAACAGTCTTGAAACTTTGCCAGCTTTTTTTTCTCATTCACCATAACATAACGGTAGAAAAGTTACTCTTAAACAGTTATGTGGCTGCGCTAAGAGCGGGCGTCATGAGGCGGCGGCTTTGGCCAAATACAGAACGCCTTATAACCACCAGCGAGGAAAGTAGCGCCATAGTTGATATACTGCGGCCTCCCTACCCTACTCTCTGTTATTTGTAACATGACTTGTATTTGGTTCTCGCCTCCGCTTGGTTTTGAAGGAAAGGCCGTCCTTGCTTCTCTACGGGTTATTCAATTTCTCTTGTGGACAGCCAGCACCCTCATTACGGAATCGCTCTGTGGGTGAGATAACTCTACTCTGAATACTAAGGCATGCTACATTAACGAACGTGGTGGCTTGTTTTTTCATGACAACGTATCGTGGGTTTAGAGCATAAACTCGACAAGTTCAGCTAACGAACTTTCCTTAGGTGTTGAAAGATCACTGTATAGTCTGCTGGTCTATATCAATTCACAACCCAACAAGAATAGTGACACAACTCAAAAATGCAATCCTTGGGATAAATCCACTCAAAGATCGCTATAACACTTGCACTAAAGTAGTATAAGCTTCCTTCAAATTTTAAGTACAAATTTTAGATAGTGGATTCGATATTTTTTTACAACAGTAGTATGGCCATGTAATTGTGTCGTCGTCGAATGTGAGGTGTTATCAGGTAATTATTAATTAGTTCTTTGATTTGTGTCACTTTGGCAGCTTTTATAAAAGCTATTTTTTCTTACAAGCTCTCGTGTAATAATTTCACCACTTTTCCACAGCCCAAATATTTTTTTTTTTTTACTTACAGTGCAATGACATTAGATACTTCACCAGGAGAATTAGTATTCAAGTTAGAATAAAAAACGGAAAAGTTGAAATGGTTTTACTAGAAACATAAAAATGCAAAATTATTGTTTATGTCAATTACTACTATATAATGTGGAACATGAATTAGGTACAATTTAAGGAACGCAATATACTAAAATAAATAATGCGCGAGGCAGGATTCGAATCTACGACCGCAGCGGTCGCGTGGGTCCAGACTGAAGGGCCTATAACCGCTCGGCCACTCCGGCCGTCAATGATAAATGAAATTATATACTGTGGGAATACCTTTCGCGGAGAAGAGGTATTTAATATAAACTTCCATTAGAGCAGAAATTTCAGTATTCTTTTGTATGCTACAACGCATGAAATTTCGTAATCTTTACAACAGCTGTAATCGTCAAAACAGTGTCTGTCCCTTCAGACATGCATGCATTTATGAAATGTATTGTAATGTAAGATGCAGACACTGTATAAACACAGACACTGTAATAATCACTGATATTAAAAACTACATTCAACTTACCTTATACAGCGTGGCAAGAGTGCTACCCTTTTTAAATGATCCACTCTTCTTGCCGTGGTGAATCGTGAAGTAGCCTACAACAACAAAAAATGGTTCGAATGGCTCTAAGCACTATGGGACTTAACATCTGTGGTCGTCAATCCACTATACTTAGAGCTTCTTAAACTTAACTAACCTAAGGACATCACATACATCCATGCCCAATGCAGGATTCGAACCTGCGACCTTAGCATCAGCGCGGTTTCGGACTGAAGCGCCTACAACAACAAAACACACAACTGCCGTGAGGTGGACGAAGCGCAAGATAGACACCTGACTTTTTCGTGCACTTTGTGGCACGTGACACGTATTTTTTTGGGACAAACTAAAAACAGCCGTTTTTTGACTTGTGTCACTTTTCTTGCCAGGATGCAATATGTGATTCGCAACTAGATAACGACTGCTCATCTCTGACGTTGTAAGATCAGATCGCACACTTTTACTCTTATCTCTTTACTTACTAGAGTCGTTCAACTGTTAATGTAGTTGGCTCATAGTATCTAGTCTACAAATAACAGCGCACGACTTGGAGTTGATAGCACCGCGTAAAACTCCTGATGGAATAATATACACATATAAAAAAGTTTTGCATCACTCGGTTCCAAGAGTTCCGGAACCTGTTCAGAAAATTGGAATAGAGACCTTCAGAGGTGGTGGTCCAGATTGCTTCGCCCATATGCTGCCGATATGGTTGCACTATCGGTCGAAGGATGGCATTCACGTATCGTACAGCCGTTACGGCGCATTCCATGACCACCATCGGCGTATGTCGTCCCCACATAATGCCACCCCAAAACAGTAGGAAACATCCACCTTGCTGCACTCGCTGTACAGTGAGTCTAAGGCGTTCAGTCTGACTGGGTTGCCACCAAACACGTTTCCAACGATTGTCTGGTTGAACACACATCCGACACTCATCGGTGAAGAGAATGTAGTGCCAATCCTGAGCGGTCCGTTCGGCCTGTTGTTGGGCCTATCTGTACCGCGCCGCATGGTGTCGTGTTAGCAAAGATGGACCTCTCCATTGACGCCGGGAGTGAAGTTGCGCGTCATGCAGCCTACTGCGCACAGTTTGAGTAGTAACACGACGTCCTGTGGCTGCACGAGAAGCATTCCTCAACATGGTGGGTGTTGCTGTCAGGGTTCCTCCTAGCCATAACCCGTAGGTACCGGTCATCCACTGCAGCAGTAGCCCTTGGGCGGCCTGAGCGAGGCATGTCATCGACAGTTCCTTTCTCTCAGTATCTCCTCCACGTCCGAACAACATACCTTTGGTTCCGAGACCCCTGGACACTTCCCTTGTTGAGAGCCCTTCCTGGCACAAAGTAACAATGCGGACGTGATCGAACAGCGGTATTGACCGTCTAGGCCGTGTACCTCCTTCCTGGTGAAATGACCGGAACTGATTGGCTGTCGGACCCCTTCCTTTTGGGGTTATGCAAAACGTTTTTTGATGTGTGTATTTGATTGCCAAATAAATGATCTCAGTTACATCTGACTGCAAGTTTTCAAGTAGTCGGCAGGTTGAGTTACATGAAGTTCCCATCGTTCAAACATGTTTTTAAATAACTACTAAGCATAACTTTCAGGTTGCAGCATAAAGTTCAGGCCACAGTCATGGATCAGAGCTTAACGTATTGTACTGCTGAAGTTCACCAACTACAGTATTCATATAGTGAAGTATCTTAGCATCCAAGCCATGTCAGTATGTCGCACAAAGTCTTCTTCCAAACTAGTTAGGTACTCTAACAAACTAACGTTCAGTTTTAGTTCGGTGGCTGCGAATGTGAGTCAGTCCAAATCAGCCCTTCAGAACCCTTGCAGTGTTAGATTCTAGTGTCAACATAAACTTCACCACCTTAAACACTCGCGCGACATTTGTAAAATTTTCCTAATTGAGCTTTAGTGGGATCAGTTTAACACCAGAGTTCAAAAACAGAGTTCAACAGCCTGTCTCACACTGTGAATTTTAACAGTTTCCGAGGCTGAAGAGATCTTTCTGACCATGAATCTGCTCCTCCTAGTGGAAAACAAAATAAGACCTCAAGCAGTCGAATGTGCCTACTTTCATGTGATTGCTTACTCCCACTAGAGGCACAACAAATGGCTCTGAGCACTATGGGACTTAACTACTGTGATCATCAGTCTCCCAGAACTTAGAACTACTTAAACCTAACTAACCTAAGGACATCACACAACACCCAGCCATCACGAGGCAGATAAAATCCCTGACCCCGTCGGGAATCGAACCCGGAAACCCGAGAGGCACAACAGATCTGTGTAAATTTTAGGAGATCATTAGTAAAATATGGAGAAAAACTACACCACGCATACTACCACACATTTTTCATCTTTTCACGTGAGGCATTTTGAGATCTCACGTCGGCTGTAAATATTTTGGTCACTCTTAATCACAAACAGACAGGGTGACCCAAAATTCACCTAACAATTGAAAATTCAGTACTTTACGAAATGATGTAGGCAGAGAGGTAAAAGTTGATAGACATGCATGACATGACAAGAGCACAAAATAACCAGCAGGTGGCGCTTCTTGTGACACGTGGGCAATAATTACCATATCAGCTGATTTTTAGCAAGGACGATGTTCTTTACAACAGATGCTCACGATGTTGGCTGTCATTCACCAACAATACATGTAATCGAGAGACGATGTTCTGAACCACACTGTACCACAAATCTGTAGGTATGGTGAGAAAATGCCGCCGGATGTTGCCTTTTAACATTACTAATGAGGTCGGACGATTGCGGTAGACTTGCGACCTGAGGTAACCCCACAAACAATAATGAGACGGATTAAAGTCTGTGGCGTGGGAGGCCAAGCATCACGGAGGTGGCCGCTCACCACCCGATACTAACCAAACGATGTGCGCAAGAGACCTTTCACACGTGTAGCAACGTGGGGTGGAGCGTTATCCTGCCTGTAAGTCTTAACTTGCAGCAGGTGTTTATCGCTCGTCACTCTTACAGTTTTAAAAACAGCACTCCGCCTTTCCTCGAAGAAAAAGAACCGTTCATGATTGAGGTGGTAAACCGACACCACTCCGTGACTTTTTCGGCATTCAGTGGTGTTTCCATGACAGTTCTAGAATTTTCGGTAGCTCAAATTCTGGAATGTGGAATGGGATTCGTCGGTGCAACGACATCTGTTGGCCGGTTTCTGCACTCGTTTTCAGTTCAAATAAAACCCCATGTCATTCCCGGCATATGTGTGGGGGTTTATCTCTGTACCTACATTATTCGTGAATTAGTACATTTTCAAATGTTCACGGACCTTTGGTCTTCCTGTAAATCAAACAAAGTTGTGAGGACAGATCGTGAGTCATGTTTATCTAGTTCTAT
This sequence comes from Schistocerca gregaria, assembly GCF_023897955.1. Taxonomy (NCBI): domain Eukaryota; kingdom Metazoa; phylum Arthropoda; class Insecta; order Orthoptera; family Acrididae; genus Schistocerca; species Schistocerca gregaria. Next base: position 431,163,599 of record NC_064922.1, read on the forward strand.
CGGTAGAGTAATTGCCCCTGAATGGAAAATGTCCTTAGTTCGAGTCACAGTCCAGCACACAGTTTTCATCTGCGAGGAAGTTTCAAAGCGAATATATCAAAATTTAATTCTACTGATTCGCATATTATGTCACTGTAAGGTGGCCTTCATGCATTATTTCAGTAGTTCTATGAAATATTAAAAATTTTACATCACTTTTTATTAATTAAACATAACGGAATTAAAGGCTGCTGCTAGTAAGCATTGATTTATATCAATGGGGAAAGTCGAAAATTTGAACCAAACCGGAATTCGAATCGGGTCTCCTGTTTACTTGGAAGATGTGTTGACCACTACGCCATCCGTGCACAGTGGACACAACAACAACATGTATTACTCTATCACACCTCCCGTCGGACCCAAATTCTCAACTATATACCACATACTATTGAAGTAGTGGCCCTGCTCATTAACTTCTTTTAACATATGTCTTGTGTCTGAACCGCCCCGTGGCTCGCCGAGATATTTTGGTTATACTCTGAAGCGCCAAAGAAACTGGTATAGGCATGCGTATTCAGGTACAGAAATATGTAAACAGGCAGAATACGGCGCTACGGTCGACAACGCCTATATAAGACACCATGTGTCTGGTGCAGTTGTTAAATCGGTTACTGCTGCTACGGTGACAGGTTACCCAGATTTATTTGAGCTTGAACGTGGTGTTATAGTCGGCGAACAAGCGATGGGACAGAGCATCTCCGAGGTAGCTATTAAGTGGGGATTTTCCTGTACTACCATTTCACAAGTGCACCGTGAATATAAGGAATTTGGTAAAACAGTAAATCTCTGAAATCGCCGCAGCCGGGAAAAGATCCTGCAAGAACAGGACCAACACGACTGAGAGAATCGTTCAACGTGACAGAAGTGCAGCCTTTCCGCAAATTGCTGTAGGTTTCAAAGCTGGGTCATTAACAAGTGTCAGCGTGCGAACCATTCAACGAAAGATCGATATGGGATTTCGGAGCCGAAGGCCTACTCGTGTACCCCTGATGTCTGCGCTACACAAAGCTTTATGCTTCACCTGGACACGTCAACACCGACACTGGACTTTTGATGAGTGGAAACATGTTTCGTGGTCGGACGAGTCTCGTTTCAAACTGTATCGGTTGGGTGGACATGTACAGGTATGGAGACAACCTCATGAATCCATGGACACTGCTTATCAGCAGGGGACTGTTGAAGCTGGTGGAGGCTAATGGTGTGGAGCGTGAGCAGTTGGAGTGATATAGGCTCCTTGATATTTCTAAATACTACTCCAGCAGATAACACATACATAAGCATCTCGTCTGGTCACCTACTTCATACCCATTGTGGATCCTGACTGACTAGGGCACTTCAAGCAGGACAATGTGGACCTCACACGCCCAGAGCTGCTACAGTGTGGCTCCAGGAACACTCTTCTAAGTTTAAATTTAAACACCTCTACCGACCACCAAACTCCCCAGACATTACTGAGAGTATCTTGAATGCCTTGCAACGTGCTGTTCAGAAGAGATCTGCGCCCCTCGTGCTCTTAAGGATTTATGGACAACCCTGCTGGATTCGTGGTGTCAATTCCCTCCAGCACTACTTCAGACATTAGGCGAGTCCATGCCTCGTCGTGGTGGGCACTTCTTCTTGCTCGCGAGGATTCTACACGGTATTAGGCGGGTGTATCAGCTTCTTTGGATCTTCAGTGTGTACAGCTGATGACAGTAGCTGCTGTTTGACAGAATATGTGTCAGTAGCTGCTTGGATGTAACAGTAATTTAAGTATTGCTCATTTGTGTAATTATATAAGTTCACTGGACGAATCACTTGTTACCTCTTGAGAAGAGCACTGTGGTCGGTTTGATGTGCTGTGGATAGTGTGGAGCTGAAACAACGTGGTCATGTGTCCATCAGCCACTGATGTAAATCATGGCAACCTAGTGATGTGTAGTTGCCACACTTCTGTATGGAATCAACACATTAAGATGGTCGAGGTAAAAATATCACGCCTGGATGTGGCTGTGATCACACCTTGAATGAAGCTGCCACACGGACTGTCCGACGTGTCACGCCTTGTCAATGACAGCTGGTTTCAATCTGCCTGGAACTACTGCTGTCAGCAAAAGCTGGTCCATCTCGATACCTTAAAGAGTAAACACTGCGAAGGGAACTGCTTGCTGGGTAGTTTCGGATACCTCGAAAAGGCCATTGCTAAAAGCGGCACACAAGGCTCCAGGTACTCAGTCGGCCAAGCTACACAAGCCTCTGACCATCATAGCACAGCACGACTCTCGGTCTCACCTAATAACAGCAGCCATATCACGATACAAGTATTTGTATATTTATCCTAATCCAAAATAACACAGAGCATATAACTCTTAACGTAAGTTAGATAAATAAAGTCCGCAGGTAGTGGTCGTGCGGTAGCGTTCTCGCTTCCCACATCTGGGTTCCCGGGTTCGATTCCCGGCGGGGTGAGGGATTTTCTCTGCCTCGTGATGGCTAGGTGTTCTGTGATGTCCTTAGGTTAGTTAGGTTTAAGTAGTTCTATGTTCTAGGGGACTGATGACCACAGATGTTAAGTCCCATAGTGCTCAGAGCCATTTTTGATAAATAAAAAATAGAACATTATGTGATACTTTAAAACAAATATATTCAATTGTCAAAAACTGTTCAGTCACTGAGATGTAATATATTTACGAAATCTTTTGTTTTATTTTCCAGTATCTTCTGAACAGTGGCTCATAATCATTGGGTCTCTGATGATACAGTTCTTCTCCAGTTCATCGTTATTACTTGCGAACTTACAGGGCATGGAAATACATCCTACACGTTTACGCCAAACATGCAAAGCTGTCGAATATTTAATTGTATCTTGCGTCATGTGTGCAAATTCGTACCTTTCATACCTGGTATGTGTCTATGTAGTTATTTATAGATAACGAGATGAAAAATTGTAATTGTGCAGTCATATTCTACTACACCAAGACTGCACTGTGCTTGTCAAAAAATATTTTCTTAGGAACAGCAGCAGCTTAGTACCATTCGATTTGTTATAAGCGTATTAACTTAGAACTATCCAGTATTTTCCGCATACGGACGTGAAACTCAAGGCAAAGAAAATATCAAACTGATTCGTTCGAGCAGCGAAACGCAGATGATATGGGGATCAGGTTCCTTAGCTTTTCACTTCAACAAACCATTCGCTCGTGACTATACGAATAACGTGATTTACTTTCCCAATAATCACTAGTGTCTCATAAAACAATGACCAAGAAATTTTTCATAAATACTGTAACAAATTAGTTAATGTCCTTCTTACAAACGTAAGTTTCTTCTTATAGATCCACATTGACCAACCAGTGATATCATCTTTTTGAGATACTAACGCCTAAGAAGTTACACGAAACTGGATTTTCCGTTCTGAACTTCTCATCATTCCAAAGTTTATAAAATAGTCAAAGAAAATGTCTAGCACTGAATAGAATATTCTTGTTCGCTGTGTTAAAAAAAAAGTTCATTGTGTGTGAAATCTTATGGGACTTAACTGCTAAGGTCATCAGTCCCTAAGCTTACACACTACTTAACTTCAATTATCCTAAGGACAAACACACATAACCCATGCCCGAGGGAGGACTCGAACCTCCGCCGGGACCAGCCGCACAGTCCATGACTGCAGCGCTAGACCGCTCGGCTGACTGAGTTCCGTCCACAGGAATTAGCTACTTATGTAGATCAGGTCATTTGGGAGATATGCCAAAATTTATTTAAGTGTGTTATTTGTAAGAAGATGACATATTTAATGACTGGCATTTCAATGATCACTTTAGATTTACAGTCATTTTTGTGGTTGAAGAATTGGTTAAATTGGAAGTAATGTCACCAAAATAGATCAACAGCAGCAGAACTGAATATGCGATGATTTGTTCGTGGATTCTTTTCCCACCGACCCGACTTCAATAATAATGTCGAGGCTTTACCAAAACAGAATTTGTTGCCTCGAAATAACACATTCGAAATAATTATATTTCCAAACAGGCAATAGAAGCATTGATTCTTCCAAACGTTGGAATAAATTTCGCATGTGATTAACATGTAAATGATTTTCTGTACAATTACGACATCTTCTATATATGTTGGATCGACTGTTCTTCATCACACTATCGGAAGAATGCGTAGAGTTTATATCACACATCTTATCTCGGGATAGTATTCTGTCTTTAGGAATAGCAGAAATATCCTATTCATGGATTATTTAACACTAATTTCCGTAAGACGTATCGAACATAAAGTGGACGTATTTCCACCGTTTAACCCTCTCATGTGTAGAAATCTTAGAATTCTACGCCTCTCTTTCTTCTAAAAGGAAACTCATCCTCTAATTGGCTACGTCTTTACCTCAACAGCTTAAGAAATGGCAGAGTTTTAGAAGATGTTTCCAGGAATGAACTAATTATTGTCTCTCTCTGTGCGAATTGTTTCGTTGATTAAGTGGCGCGAAAGAAGTCTCGTGGTCTCTTGGGCTATTAGTTTCTACTGCGTCCGTAAGAATTTCGCTTATGGTACCTGTCATGCGAGAAATTATACTGGTTTCGATGTGTTTTATTATTGCTTCTTATCACTTACATACGCAAATGCAACGTAGCTGCCCTGTTACCTCTATTTTACTTCAGTTCTCCAGTAGGTGGCTCTTACCAACAAACACTTTTAAACATGACGGCAGAAAAGGAGCTTCTCATACTTCGTGTAGTCTGGCAAATGAACAGCGTTTGTACACCTTTCTAAGAATCACCAGAGATGTAAGGGTTATTATGTATTATGTTTGTTCACTGGAGCTATAAGTTTATTCGCGAGGCCCTAGCTCCATTGATTTCTGGGTTTCCCAACATGTGTCTCGGCGTACGGTTTCATTGGTGATGTTGGATGCCTCACCGCCTAGAGACATCTGTGAATTCGTTTACCAAGGCTCACCATTAACAAACATGTAATACGATAAATAACAAACAATCGAAAATATGCCAGTAACAGTGCATAACACTGCAACTCTTGACAACTTCGCTCCTCACTGCGATGGCAATTTAGCGAACAAAAATACTAATTGTTCTTTTTCTAAGCAAAGTGAAAATGGTACTTCGCAGGTACAGTGAAACTCTTCGTGACAAACAGTGGTTTCTGGGTCGAAAACAGTACAGCCTCCACTACATTTGCTTACTGTTCTGTCTCATTTTGTTCCGTATAGCAGTATTACATTCCTTTGTACAACAGCGCACAGAATTGCACCACCACTTATATGTGCTGCTCTATTTTTTAAACTACTTTTACACACGATATATGCCATCACTATAAGCCTAAGGATGCGGAACCAAGGAAGGAAGATCAGAGTTATCGTCCCATCAATGAAAATGTCAGAAGTGACGCAACTGGGGTTCACGTTGAGGAATGATGGGAAAGGTTGTGCCCTTTTGTGCGGAACCATTCCGGCGTTTGCCTAAGCAATTTAGAGAAGCAACAGAATTCCTGAATCTGGATAGCCGGAGTTTGCTCAAAACTATCCTCTTCCCAAATAAAAGTGCAATGTCTTACCTACAGCACCACGTCGTCCGATTTTAGGCGCATGTTTGGTAGCATTGCGTTCAGTGTTAATGAAGTAACTGTTGTGTGATGCAGGCGTTACACATTTCCATATTGATCCATATTAATGGGATGTTGGAAGAAGTTAGCGTACTCACCGAGACAGATATATTCTATACTAATTGAGAAAAGAATGTGAAGCATCCAGAAGGAAAAGTGGAAAGTGAAATTCCACGTGTAGGGAGTATATGTGATGTTACTTCAGTGATCACAATTTTGAGTCAATTTTACAAAGAACTAGTTACTATGAGCTCACTTAACTGTACAACGTTGCAACATCTCTGGCCTAGATGCATGACACCCTGTTGGGAAGAGTGTCATAAAGGGTCTTCTGAGCCATGCTAGCCCACAGCTGTTGTAGCTGGTCCTTTATATCCTCGATATTGGCACTGGAACAGAATGACGTACTAGATGGTCCCACACATGTTGTGTGAGTGACGGATATGGGGATCTTGCTAACAACAGAAGTACTTCATCACGCAGACAGTTCATAAACCACATGTAATGTATGGATGAGAATTGTCCTGTTGAAAAATGTCACCACGATACTGTTGTAAGAGAAGTAATGCATGAGAGTGCAGGATGTTCATTACATGACATGGCATGACATTACTCAATGACTCCCCACATCATGATGCTAAGAATGAAACCTCTCCCCAGGCCACCCCTTACTAGCAGATGGTTGTCATTCGGAATAGTGCAGAACTGTGATTCATTGCTGAACATAGTTCGACGCCATTCAACAGTAGTTCACGTTTCCTAGCCACGGCCCCATTCCGGATGCAGCCGTTTGTGTTGTGGCTTTAACAGCAGTGTATGTATAGGGGAGAAATTATCTGGTCCGATAGTTTCCCACTAATGGTGCAATAGGAGAAGGTTGCAAGAAGTCCATTAAGTGTTCTCGGGTGGCAGGATCAGATTTGAAGGGGTTATGAAGTCTTTGGCGCACAATACAGCGATTCTTCCTTGTGGTGCTCAGATGTGGCCAATGGGAATCTTGAAGAAGCACATGCCTGTCCTCACATTCCCACATGCTGTCTAATATCAGGCCACTGTCACATCTGAATGCCCCATAAATCTAGATATTGTACGATTCGACATACCAGCCCACTGGAGACCCATAATCAGGCCCTATTCACTCTTAGTGCTCATTACGCTGTTCACACCAGTGCGTGGTATATCCGTGTCCTTTGCACAAATCGCTCAACATCTTCTGCTGTTCTCGCCCCTTATGCACCCTACCAGGTCTTGTAACATACAAAACACGAACAAAATTAATTAACCTTGGTGGCCTTTGTACCTGTCAGAGTTTTGCAACTCTTATTATTTACACACCTCAGGTTGACGTGTCTTCTGGGTGCTTCCTTTTTGTACGACAGTGTAGATTGCCTTCGGTTCTAGCGGTCTGAAAAACTTAAATTTCCTTGATCGCCGTTGTCCCTTGAATAAAGAGTTATTTGCTCTTAAGGCGTGTGTGTGATTGTTGTGTTGATATATCTGACAGAAAACAGTAATTATACACTTTATCTGCTTTTATCCACCAGTCACTGAATATTTTAATCTTACATGGCCACTGCATCTACACGTTGTGCCGTGAATATGATGTTAATATCTGTTCTTCAATTTTGAGAAGTACTTAGTTTTGCAGTAACTGTGCAACTGAAAAAAGGACTTTTCAAGGGCTCGTCCACTTGGTGAATTATGAAATACAGAAATGTTACTGATCTGAGGTGATTGGGTTCGAATCTCCTCATTATCAATTTATCCGCCTGGCATTTGCACTCAGACAAACTGGAAAGACAATTTTGATGCTTCTAAGACCAGAGAATTAGTCGGTGTTGAAAGAAACACTCCGATACAGATAATAACGCATCAATCCAATCTGATGTGTGCTTATTTGAACCCATCATGTTAAAATATTGCATTTTATTTAAAGTCACGCCATAGTGGGCATGGTAGGAGGAGGAGGAGATTGGTTTTTAACACCCTGTCAACAACGAGGGCATTAGAGACAGAGTGTAAGCTTGGATTAGGGAAGGGTGGAGAAGGTAAGTCGCCGTACCCTCTGGAAGAAACTATCCCTAGTTTTAAGCAGTTTAGGGAAACCACGGACAACATAAATTGGAATGACGGGAAGCTGCTTTGAACCATCGTCCTCTCAGTCTACAGTGATAACAAATGCACCACCCCACTCGGTGTGAGCATTGTAGTAAGATTCGGTAAATTGTATGTAACTTTTACGGTAACAACAGTGAAAATAGTTTTATTACAGTAAGACTAAAAGTGGCAGTAATGTAACGAGTAACAATAAAACTATTAGAAACATTTATAAACTCAAGTACGAATTTGTGTTCACCATCAATCGATGGCTCTTAAAATTAATCAACGTCATTAGATCGTCTAAACAGAATCAATGTCCCTATCAATTCGTGAAATCAATCAGATACATTGAATAAAGTATCTAGCAATATAGCTCTGGTGTGCTTTCAGGTGAAAAGGCAATTCAGATAACGAATACAGATAATTAAAATAACAAAAACTGCACCAGTTACGAATTTTCAAGCATAGAACGACGCGTTTCAGGAATACATCACTAGTTTCAAGCACAAAAGAAAATGGTTCAAATGCTCTGAGCACAATGGGACTTAACTTCTGAGGTCATCAGTCTCCTAGAACTTAGAACTACTTAAATCTTACTAACCTAAGGACATCACATACATCCATGCCCGAGGCAGGATTCGAAGCTGCGACCTTAGCGGTCGCGCGGTTCCAGACAGTAGCGCCTAGAACCGCTCGGCCCCCAAGGCCGGCTTCAAGCACAACCGTTTACATAGGTTTCGTATGTGATATCTGTGGTTGTTTTCTTGTGCTTCTCTTTCCTGCAATAATTCATGGGTTTACTGCATTTGGAAGACATAAATTTTGGAATTATGTAGACACCAATACTTGAAAACAGTTTTTTCATGCATGTGCTTATTTGTTTAGTGTATCCTTTATGGAACAGAAATTCATACACATGCAAACCATCACTCACACATTCCGTTAACGTGAAATCAAAACATAGTGCAAAGATTTTATGACAGTACTGCTTTCCAAAAGCTTGTGTACATTCAAAGCTGTCCAACTGTAGTGAATTATTTGATTTCCATAATATTTTCGCTTAGGAGAGAGTGTTGTGCCTTAGTATACGTCTCAAACGTTTACCTATACCCACCTGTGTAAAAGAAGTTAAATACATTTTATGATCTCATATTTAAACGATTATAACTTCCTTTATGTGATTCAGTCTTTTTAAAGAAGTACAAAAATTACTTGAGAAAGATTAATGTCTTTCAGAAATGTGAATACATGTTCCAAGTTACAACATGATCATATACCTACAGGGTGTTTCAAAAATGACCGGTATATTTGAAACGGCAATACAAACTAAACGAGCAGCGATAGAAATACACCATTTGTTGCAATATGCTTGGGACAACAGTACATTTTCAGACAGACAAACTTTCAAAATTACAGTAGTTACAATTGTCAACAACAGACGGCGCTGCGGTCTGGGAAACTCTATAGTACGATATTTTCCACATATCCACCATGCGTAGCAATAATATGGCGTAGTCTCTGAATGAAATTACCCGAAACCTTTGGCAACGTGTCTGGCGGAATGGCTTCACATGCAGATGAGATGTACTGCTTCAGCTGTTCAATTGTTTCTGGATTCTGGCGGTACACCTGGTCTTTCAAGTGTCCCCACAGAAAGAAGTCACAGAGGTTCATGTCTAGCGAATAGGGAGGCCAATCCACGCCGCCTCCTGTATGTTTCGGATAGCCCAAAGCAATCACACGATCATCGAAATATTCATTCAGGAAATTAAAGACGTCGGCCGTGCGATGTGGCCGGGCACCATCTTGCATAAACCACGAGGTGTTCGCAGTGTCGTCTAAGGCAGTTTGTACCGCCACAAATTCACGAAGAATGTCCAGATAGCGTGATGCAGTAATCTTTTCGGATCTGAAAAATGGGCCAATGATTCCTTTGGAAGAAATGGCGGCCCAGACCAGTACTTTTTGAGGATGCAGGGACGATGGGACTGCAACATGGGGCTTTTCGGTTCCCCATATGCGCCAGTTCTGTTTATTGACGAAGCCGTCCAGGTAAAAATAAGCTTCGTCAGTAAACTAAATGCTGCCCACATGCATATCGCCGTCATCAATCCTGTGCACTATATCGTTAGCGAATGTCTCTCGTGCAGCAATGGTAGCGGCGCTGAGGGGTTGCCGCGTTTGAATTTTGTATGGATAGAGGTGTAAACTCTGGCGCATGAGACGATACTTGGATGTTGGCGTCATTTGGACCGCAGCTCCAACACGGCGAACGGAAACCCGAGGCCGCTGTTGGATCACCTGCTGCATTAGTTGAGCGTTGCCCTCTGTGGTTGCCGTACGCGGTCGCCCTACCTTTCCAGCACATTCATCCGTCACGTTCCCAGTCCGTTGAAATTTTTCAAACAGATCCTTTATTGTATCGCTTTTCGGTCCTTTGGTTACATTAAACCTCCGTTGAAAACTTCGTCTTGTTGCAACAACACTGTGTTCTAGGCGGTGGAATTCCAACACCAGAAAAATCCTCTGTTCTAAGGAATAAACCATGTTGTCCACAGCACACTTGCACGTTGTGAACAGCACACGCTTACAGCAGAAAGACAACGTACAGAATGGCGCACCCACAGACTGCGTTGACTTCTATATCTTTCACATCACTTGCAGCACCGTCTGTTGTTGAAAATTGTAACTACTGTAATTTCGAAAGTTTGTCCGCCTGAAAATGTACTGTTGTCCCAAGCATATTGCAACAAACAGTGTATTTCTATCGCTGCTCGTTTAGTTTTTATTGCCGTTTCAAATATACCGCTCATTTTTGAAACACCCTGATAACTTCTTTTATGTGATTCAGTCTTTTTAAAGAAGTACGAAAATTACTAGAGAAAAATTAATGTCTTTCCAAATGTGAATACATGTTAGAAGTTACAACATGATCATGTACCTATGAACAAACATCATATTGAAATTTAATCATTGCAATTGAGAAAAATCTTATCATGATTGTATTTAATCATGTCTCTGCTACATTATTACTCTACTACACAACAATAATCAGTAAGTGAAATCTAATTAAGCAGAAGTATTCTAAAAAACCAATTACAGATTAAATATTTTGAAATAGAAGTTGTTGGAAACAAAAACCAAGTTATATTTTAAAATGATGAAGACATAAAGAAACTCAATTCCTATTGCAACTATGACATGTTACATGGTATGGACCCTCTTCTATTAGAATATATAAGGTGTTGCACAACTGACAGTGTCTCTGGCTTAGTTGTCCACATGTTGTACAAATAATTCTAAAGATATGTACCATTTTACTCATAAAATTTTGTATCTGAAGAATTAACAATATATTAGAATAGATTTAACAATATATTCCATACAGCTTTAGAATGCAAAATATTCACAAGCATTGCACAAAACACAATGCCATCTATTACACAAAAAAACCTGTGGAAAATGACTGAAACTGCATGTGGCAGTCTCTAATGACATTTCATCCTGTGATTCTAAAATCATTCACTAGACTGAAGTACCACAAAAAGTTATCTGTTACTGGGTACACTATCCTCCAGGTACAAACCTCCCATTGTAACTTCTGTCAGTAACACCAATTACTACTTAAATTATAATTCTGCCTTACATTCTATTTTTTACTATCTTCTTGGAAATACTGAGGGCGATGAATGGAGGAAAAAGCATATATATGGATTTAATAGAGACATTATGTACAGAAGAAACATGTGAAGAAATTAATCCATTCACTCTCTAGCTTATCAACAAGAATTCTATCTCTTCTCTTTTTTTACTGCCCAAAAATTTGTAATTCTTCTACTTCACGATTTCTGGAAGTGATTACAGTCTACTTCTATATGAAAGTGAGCCCATGTTTTTATGTATGTCTGATAGCTAATTTTACGAATTGGTTATATTTGTAATAGTAGATGCATTCAGTGTATCTAATGCAAAAACTGTTTTAAACGGGTAACTACTGGACATAAGTTTGTAAATAGAAAGCAATGAACACATGGAACTTTATATGGGATTCACATTATGTTGTTCCTTATTATCTGTAATACACACAGGAAGAAGGTGAACAGTCTGAAATGAATGTAATATCAAAACAAGAAACAAGGGTAACAATGCTGAAAGCACATACACATTCGACAGTACACTAATGAAGAACAAAAGAATACTATTCAGTGAGAAAGATGTAAACCTTTCAATGTCAAAATTTAGGTCAGGCTTTACCTTGGCTGTTTTTGATAGCAAAGGAAACAATTAGTTTATTGTTACCAGTCAATGTTAAATTTATTTTCATGAGGTGTTTTAGAAGTTTCAACCCCCATCATCAGGTGAGTTTATTTGTATTAATATGACATATGTATGTTGTCTCAAGACTTTGGGGTAAGCTGTGGCACTGTCTAGTAGAGAAAACCATACGCTATCTCAGAAGTTTGAAGTTTGCTCAGTGGGGGTGGGCGGGGGTGTGGGTTGGTCTGTGACAAAAAATGAACATAAACATAAATGTACAAATGAACAACTGAAATAAAATAAAATATCTCCAGTAGTCACAACCTCCTTTTTCTACGATAGTAAATCACATATAGACAGTTAAACTTTTAAATAAATATTGTGTATAGAAATGGATAGGTGTAAAAACTGTATGGCAAAACCAAACACTGTCTCAAAGTACAAAGAACATATAGCAAAACAAAACCACTGTTTTAGGGTGATTCTTAAAGTATTGTGGAGATAAATAATTAGATTTATTACAGTAAATATTTCAAGTGGTACACAAATCCTTTTCAGACACGTTTATATAGCTCAAACTTCTACTAATTTATTGAATCAGGTGATGGGTTGAAAATAGTAAATGCTATATAATTATTTTTTCCAAGAATGGCAAAATTACACATAAATAACAGTTCTTATATGGGAGTTCAGATATATTGAAGTTCTGAAGATATCAGATGTAAAATACAGGGAGTGGAAAGCTATTTACAATTTGTACAGAAACCAGAAGGAAGTTGCAGCAGTTGAGCAATGTGAAACAGAAGCAGTGGTTGGGAATGGAGTAAGGCAAGATTGCAGTGTACTGCTGATGTTTTTCATTTTGCACATTGATCAAGCAATGAAGGAAACACAAGAAAATTTTCATGCAGGAATTAAAGTTCAGGAACAAAAAATAAAAGCTTTGAGGATTTCCTGTGATAGTGTAGTTCTGTCAAAGAAAGTGGAGTACTTGGAAGAGTAGTTGAACAGAAAGATGAAAATCAACAAAACCAAAACAAGTTAATGAAATGCAGTCGAATAAAATGAAGTGAAGATGATGGAATTTGATTAGAATTAACACACTTAAAGTAGCAGACAAGTTTTGTTACTTGTGCAACAAAATAAACGATAACAGAGAAGTACAAAGTAGAGAGAATGTAAAATGTAAACTGGCAGTGTCAAGAAAAATGTTTGTGAAGAAAAGAAACATGTTAACATGGAATTTAGATTTAAGTGTTTGATATTTTCTTAAAGTATTTACATGGAGTGTAGCCGTGCATGGAAGTGAAATGTAGATGATAAATAGTTTAGACAAGAAGAGAATAGAATCTTTTGAAATGTAGTGGTACAAAAGTAGTAGGATTAGGTGGGTAGGTGTGTAACGAATGAGAAGGTACTGAATAGAACAACAGGAGAAGAGAAATTTGTGGCATGATATGACTAGAAGAAGAGATCAGTTGACACGACACATTCTGAGACATCATGGGTAACCACTTTAGTAGTAGAGGGAAGTGTGGGCGATAAAAATTGTGGAAGGAGACTAAAAACGAATACAGTAACCAGGGTCAGAAGGATGTAAGTTGCAGTAGGTATTCAGAGATGAGGAGGCTTGCACAGGATAGAGCAAGATAGTGATCTCCATCAAACGAGTTCTCGGACTCACATTATAAGAGCAACAACAACAAGACATTTCAATTGTTTATTTGGATTATCACAGAAACATAATTAATAATTTATAGTAAACATGAAGGGGAGGTAAGAGGGCTGTGTGTGCGTGTGTCTCCATTTCAGATTTAAGAATGTAGTCTGCTAATGAAAACAGAGTGGGTACTGTTGAAAATGTTGTCATTTTTATCATTCATGACGGATTCAGATGGTTTCCATTGATCTTCGTATATTTGGAGTATTTTCAAGTATACCTCGTTGTTTGCCTTTAGGTTAGATATGTAGGATGTTGACACTTGTATTGTCAGCATGGTATTTTGTTTCATGCAGGTGGATGGAAATTGTTGATGTATGGTATCATGAATTATTTAGTTAACTGCATGTTCCTTTGATATTTTTGAAACTACCAGTTCACTTTTGTAGCTCACAACACTCAACAGATCCATTCAAAACCAACAGTTTGTGCCACATGTTAGTCTGATACTACATAAATATGTTTATATTATTAACAGTATGTTTAATTTATTTTCAGTTTGCTGCTTCTACATTTACTTAGTAGAAATGGATAACAGATCTAAACCTAAGAAGCCTGCCGCTCTGTCATAATCAAATTATTGCTCACTCCTTTCATCCTCTAGCCCTGAATCCCAACCTAACTTGTTATTTATGTATAATTTTGCCACTGTTGGCAACATAATTATTGCACTTATTCTTTTCAACTTGGCACCTTGTAAGGTGTCAGGCAAATCCAACACCTTCCATGAAAACCCTGATATGATAGCAAATCTGGCAGTATGTCACATAGCTCCAAATAAATCCTGACATTAAATTAACAAAAGTAATACGATCAACTAGTGAGCAAATGGAATACCACAGACTAACACAAGAACGCCTAAATGCATGTTATACCTTTCTGTCTGTGAGACAGACGCAGTTCCGAGGGGAGAAACGAGAGCAGTAGCTGAGAGCAGAATCGTGTAGGCTAGCAGGCGCTACGATAAGGGACGGACACCCACGTCGCCAGCTGACCGCCAAAACCATCCCCTAGCCCATGTTAAAAGATAGAGTCTTCCTGAAGAACAGTATAGAACTTACAACAACACTAATAGGGCCACACCAGCTGCAAGTTTTAGCGTGAGACTTTCTCGCGTCTCTGTTACGTTGGAAACGTTAAAAACATTGCCCCACCAAGAAAAGTTTAAAGTTTCTCATTGGATAGACATAAGTTTTATAGGTGGAGCTTAAGGTTAACATTGAGGCCCTGGCTGGTCAGTTGAAAACACAGCCAGATAGTTTTTTTTAGACAAACTTCGGTAAATTGTAGTAAGGAGAAGTTAGGAGAGAGTTGCTTCCGAGACGGCGAGATGTGTAGCTGCGCCGCCCGCGGCCCCCTGACGCTGCCTAAACACCAACAAGGTAATGAATGCACGCGATGCCGCATTTTTGAGCGCATAAGTCTTATCTGTTACACCCCCGTTTTGCGTAATACTAGTGTCGATCGTCAATTAATACTCATGGTTTTCACATTTGCTACTTGAAGTTGAATCTGAAACGCGATGATGTTTCTGTTATATAATTATTCAGTAGCCACAGCAGCCACTGCAATTTACGACAAGTTAGATAAGTAATTAAAGATAAATTGAGGGTCACTGTAGACCATTTTGATAGTTTTCTCTTTTGTGAAACTTATCTTAAATCTAGATCTTAGATGTGACATGGCATAGGACATCCGTCGATCCATTGTAAAACTTGGAAACCCATTCACGGAATATTTACTAAAAATTTTTTTTAACACAGTTGGTTTTTATCATCCTGTAATAAAATATTTCCTTTTATCAATAGTGAAATTTCTTGTTTAACTCAAGTCTGAAAGAATAATGTAAAGGAGTATTTGTCAGCTCATAGTGGCAACAAAGTAGGCCATAGAAACTGTGAAACTGAATAGAAACAAGTAATCTGCTACATGTCACAAACTAAACAACCTCCCAGAGAATGAACCAAAGAAACACGAAATTAAATATAGACAGTTAGAAAACAGATAAAAAACAATAGGTTGTATAAACAAAGAACTAAGAAATAATCAGCATATAAAACAGAAATGCCACATAATAATCATTATGAAAAAATATACTGAAACGAAATGCTCTTAAAGTTTTCATGGAAAACAACACAGTGCAGCTGAACAAAATCCAACAAAACAATTCTACAACAAAATCAAAGGAAGTTAAAGAAGACACATTTTGTGTTGGTAGCATGTGAAAAGAAATACATCACGTAGATGAACCCTAAAGCACACAAGGAAAGGTGTCCAATTAGACCAGCAGTAAATGTATTGAATAAGCGTGCATACAAACTCTTTTAAAATGATATTCATTTTCTGAAAATGTGTTTGACATATGAAATAACACATACTGTATAAACTGTACCACACTTGTCACTGAAACAAGAAAATTAAATTTTCCAAATGGTGTCCACTGTATATAAACAAAATGTCACAAACTGGTATTCCACTCACTATAAAAGAAGTTATTGCAGTTATAAAGAACAGTTTACTGAAATTAAGAAATTGTTCACAAAGTAGCACCGTCGAGATTATAGAGTCAATAGAATCAATCTTTAACAATAATTATTTTGCATTCAATGGTATTATTTATCACCAACCTGCTGGTAGGAATTGGCTATTGTTTTGTAAGCATCGTCAAATGGACCAGACTGAGTCATTATATGGAGCAAAAAGACAGACCTGTGCTACTAAGATAAAATGTCTTCCTTCTAGGTCCTACTTTATTGATTATAAATACAAGGTCGAATATGATTGTTGTAATTCAAACCAGGTGCTGGTGTGTAGCATATAGGAAAAGGATTAGGAAAATTATTACACATTTGTGCACATACTCATGTTTAAATGAACGATCTGTATGAAAATAAGTAAAATGTCGAAAGGCTTGATACAATAAGATATGATCCCTTAGGGTGGGGAGGGGGGGGGTGTAACAGAAAATATAAACATTTATTTAAAACTCATTACAGCCATATTTGTTAACATAAAAATCTAAAATTTGGTATGTGTAAAGCAATATAGATATGTTTTAACGGAAAAAGATAACAAAACATTCAGAATCAACATTTTGTAGAAATTTGAATTTTTAATTATTTTTATTGTGTTTTTTTATAAGAAGCCGTAACTCAAATTCTAATCAAGCAATTAATTTGAAAATTTTATTGTAGTATCCTGAGAAGGTTATAAGACCACTGAAATACAGTTATTAATGAATGGTCAAACTGTAGCCTTACAAAGTGCTTAATTTTGCACATCCAATATTAACTTTGTTTCTACATACGACCATTTAAAAATCAGAATGTATCTGCAGGATCTTTTATTTTTTAGTTCTAGGGAGACAGAAACATGTTGCAAACAGTTCCTGAAAATTTCATTGCATTAGCGCATACTATTTTTGAGAAAACGATTCTAATAACGTAAAAAATGTAAAACAGAGAAAATAAGATTCAAAAATTTTCTTTTCAACTTTCACATGTATTATGCTTACCTCAGTTTTAAAACCCTTCTTACTGATACTCCTCATCCTCCAGGTTCCTCTTCTCTCCTCTTCGAATATGCCAGGCCTATATTTGCAAGGGAGACACTAATCTGTTAGCTTCCTTGACCCTGCTCTCGTCGATGGTGTAAAATGCTTTTGTTGTAAACAGACCAGGATCCACACCAACTCTCTTTAGTGTTTCAGTTGTGCCATTATTTGCATTATCATAATATAAATTGTAGACACCTGTTTTGAATACAGCCATTACACAGAATATCCTTTTTAAGCATCTAATCAAAACTTAATTATTGAGGCTTTCATTTGCACTTTATGTGTTTCCAAGAAGACACTTCCTCAATAAATCAGGGTTTACAAGATATCTGATGATCGTGACCTTAATTGCATTCATAAAAGGTTCTGGTAATGAGTGTTTATATGAATACGTCTTATTTCTGTTGGCATTAGTGTTGGTCAGTGGAGAGTTTGTTGAAAAAAATTGCCCACACAGCACACCTCATTGTCTCTTAGTTGTGTTTTTCCTGATAGCTCTCCCATAAAATAACGGAAGAGAATCAATTTCTTTCAGAGCAAGCCTTTTCCTCCTCGTGATTTTCCATCTAAATTATTTCACCTTTCTTCTCTTTCAGCAAGCGATGAAGCCTACCACCAAGCCCCTTTTGATTTGGCCAACATATTCCAACTTTTCTATTGTTCTATTGTATAGATTTTTATCTGTTACAGCTTTGAACAAGGAGGAGTCCAAATCACCAAGGTATTTAGTATATTTAACACTATACTGGTCCTCAGGTCTGGAGAACATCCTCAGAACTTCAGCAGCCTCCATGTAACGCAGGCCCATCAGCTCACTTATGGGCTATCATAGCCAGTACAAGGGTCCACCAGATAGTCCTATTATAGGAGATATAGGCAAGTACGAACCATTTGGTTATCCCTGCCCTTAGGTGGGAGGCCACTGCTGGATAGTCTTGTATGGAGCAGCCTGCCTGACTTACTTGCCACACATTGTCTGTAAGTTCACCCCTGCCCACCGCTGCCCCTGGATGCGTACAAGTGGGCTGTTAGCGCATTTCTGGTCAAAAGCAGTTGTTACGGAAATTTTTTAAGTCCAGTATCGAGAATAGTGAGAGCACTGTGATTCCTCGTGGTGGCATTCAAGTTTACATTCAACCAATTGCTCACTCCATGGACGGTCTGTTCCAGACTCAGCTTGGCCTTTTCTCACACGAGATCCTGTGAAGCATGGATGAAGGTCAATAGGCGGCCTTCAGATTCCTAGATATCTGCAAAGCATCCGGCACTGTGCCACATTACCGTATGTTAGTGACGTTACAAGTTAGATTTTCAGGTATGTGAGTGGCTTGAAGAGTTCTCAAGTAAGAGAATTCAGTACGTTGTCCTCGACGGGGAGTGTTCGTCAGAGGCAAGGGTATCGTCAGATGTGTCCCAGGGTAATGTTATTTTCTATTTACATGCATGATCTGCCGGACAGTGTAAGTAGCTGTCTGCAGCTGTTCGCTGATGATGCTGTGCTGTAGGGGAAGTGTCGTCTCTGAGTGAATGTACGGCGATACAAGATGACTCGGACAAATTTTCTAGTTGGTATGGTGTATAACAGCTGCTGCCAAGTGTAAAAAAAAAGTAAGTTAATGCAGACAAGTAGGAAATGCAAACCAATACTGTTCAAGAACAGTATTAATAGTGTACTGTTTAACACAGTAACGTCGACTGAATATCTAAGCGTAAGGTATCAAAGTAATATGAAGCAAAATGAGGGTGTAAGTAGGCGAATGGCTAACGTCGGTATATTGGGAGAATGTTAGGAAAGTATAGTTTATCTGCAAAGGAGTTGGCATATAGGACATTAGTGTGGTCCATTGTTGAGTACTGTTCAAGCACCAGGTAGGATTAAAGGAAGAAATTGAAGTAATTTAGATGCGAGCTGCTGGACTTGTTACCGGCAGGTTCGAACAACACGCGAATATTATTGAGATGCTCCAGGAACTCAAATTGGAATCACTGCAGGGAACACGACTTCCTTTTCGAGGAGCATTGTCGAGAAAATTTAGAGTACCGGCATTTTAGGTTGACTACAGACCAAACGTATTGCCGCCAACGACTATAAAACTAAGATAAGAGAGCTTAGGACTCATGTGGATGCATACAAACAATCGTTTTCCCCTCACCCTATTTGCGGGTGGAACAGGAAGGAAAATGACCAGTAGTGGTACAGGGTACCCTCTGCAGTGCAACTTACAGCGGTTTGAGGAATGAGTACGTAGCTGTAGAAGTAGAAGGCTGTAAACGTCAATATTGGCAGTGAACGGAATCTTATAACTTATTGGCGGCTCAGCTGTTTCCATCCGTCTCCATTATTTCGACAGACTGCTACATTTTTCTATTGGAAATCTGACCAATTTCAAATTTCTCGCATTACTTTTCATGCCGAAGCTGTATTTACTGACAGCTGCGAAGTGTTAAGCCATCATTATTGATAACGTCCAAATCAAAACGAGGTTTTTGCTATCCAACAAGTTTTCATAATGTTTTCTAACTCCTTTTGCATTCCATCTGACAATGCCATTTTTATCCACATTAAGTAATTACTTCACAGCAGGAATTTTGTCATTCATATTGATAAATCCAATAGCAATCGACAATTCCGAGCTATTTTGTACTGTCTATAACAAGTATGTAAATTATTAATTACAACATGTGAACATGTATATCTCATCTAATATACTTTCATGACGCTCGTTTTCTGCTAATAGGAAAACACTGCTGAACAGCATTGACTATTTGGGATACTTGGCATCGTGATGATTTTTACATCAATTCTGATGTCATTTTTACCAGAATCATTGAATGAGAAGCTTCCAGAGACAATGAGAGACGAAGCGCTCTACGGTTGTGACCAGAAGTTCTGGAGTCTTCCCAGAAGCAAGCTCAGCTTACCAGAGACTGTTACACTCAACAAACATCAGTTTTGAGCACGTATACTGATTGATAATTTCAAAGTACAGGGCAAGAAAGTAGTTCACAGTGTAGCACCAAACTTTCGACGTTAAACCACTTTGTCAGTTGCAAGCGTCACTTTAGTCACTTAATCAGTAACACAGTTTTACTTCATGAGCCTGAAACATGGTGGACCACAATTTCAGTCTGTTCCAAACATAAATTTTGTGGTTGTTGCCGAGGACTGAACTAAGAACCTTCACCTCAGTGGACAGTAACAGCTATCACTACGCCATGCCAGCAGTAGTTGTTGTTTTTGTTACAGTTTGAAAATTGACGCTTGTTGATTAGTTCTCTACAAAAGTGGGAACAGTAGATGCAGGAAAAATAACTGTTGCAAAAATCGTTACTACCTATTCTTAACAACACCTAACGTCGCAGCAGGATCGCAGGTAAAGTAATGGGATATCGTCTACAAGTAAAGTGCTTTAATTTATGGTTATTGTTTTTATTAGTCTTCCTCTGATTTCTGAGATTACTTAATTTCGTTACTGCTGTCAGTGCCCTTGGCAAGAAAACTGGCAAATGTAACAGAATTTATTGTAGAAACAGTATAAAGTGAAGAAATAAAGTAAGGACGGAAAGGTGCCTAACAAAGAAGTATCTCTAGTAGTGGGATCGACTTTTTGAAACCATCTATCCAGTTACTCAGGTTAAGATCCCCGATACCACACACTGCAGCCATTCACCCTGTTGGACCCTCATTTGCTAGTAACGAACGAAAAAAAAATTCGGAATTTGGTGTGACAATCAATAATATTAAAACAGTGGCATCACTAAGTCTGGTTACATGGTATAATGGTTAGCAGATCTCCAAACAATAGCTTGTGGGATCGAATTTCCCCAGGTGCAGCAAATCTTTTTTATTTTTTAATGTTTATCGAAATGAATTTGATCATCATTTTTATTCAATTAATTGATTTAAATGTAATCTTTTATTTCCATTCCTTTGTCACATCATTATAATCATATCAATTTCTTCATTTGCTCTCATTTTTCTTCGTATCATTCTTTTTCCACGTGAAATCTTTGTTCATGCATGTGTTAATTTCAGTTTAATTTCTTTTGTTTTATCACCATGTTATTTTTATCCACATTATTGCGTTCATTATATCTACTTCTCATTTTGTTTGAATTTCGGTATACTTATAAAACCTTCTTTCATTAAAATCTTCATCTGCTTTTAGCGTGGCACCACTTTTTGATTACTTCTTGTAACTTGAGCAATAAATCTTGTGTCAACGTGTGAGACTCTAGATTGTTAATGTTAAGGTACCAAATGCCTTTTTTATGATGAAAATGTGTTCTCGAGAATTTAATTTCGCAGGTGTAGCATCAACGATCCGAGAACATCACAGATTTTGTTTCAGTTTTAACTATTTGAGCTTGGATTGAAGATGACACGTATATGCTATTAAGTCGGCTATGTCCCATTAATACAAAAGTAAGTGTACTCGGCTATGTTGAGGCTCACAATTCGCAAAGTGTCTTCAAGATGATAACAGTCAGCCAGTGCTTTAAGTTCATTACATATGTTTGAACCAGGTTTCTGACCATCATTACTAATCCCGGAGTTAAAATCACCACCGATGACAAGTTTATTATTGTTTCTATGAAGTAACTGGGAAAGTTCCTGACCAAAGAAACGGCTTCCATTGGTTTTGTTTTCACTACCAGATGGAGCATAAACGTTCACAAGAAATGCTTCGAGAATAGCACAAGCAATTCCACGTTCCTTGTTTCAATGTCATCAGTTCTAGTCAATGTACCAGTTCTATTCTCTGGTTAGATATTACAAATAACTGTGAAATCAACAATTTGACTAGCTGCTTTACTTCTTCCTTTTTTGTGCTAAAGGTATATGACATTTAATCTCCTTTAAGAAGTTGTGAAGAGAAATCGTCACAGTAACACTGAATATCGTATTTATGTTAAAGTGAGAATGTTTCAGAGAGCGCCATTTATTGTTAAGCTATTCGGGCACCTCAATG
This sequence comes from Schistocerca gregaria, assembly GCF_023897955.1. NCBI lineage: Eukaryota > Metazoa > Arthropoda > Insecta > Orthoptera > Acrididae > Schistocerca > Schistocerca gregaria. Next base: position 431,185,845 of record NC_064922.1, read on the forward strand.
TCTATATCGTCTGCCCATTCCACTAGCTTTACGCTTCTCTCAGCACTGGAGTTGCTTTTTTTTTTATTCACCAGTGTTTTTTTTTATGTGTCATCTGTCTTTTGGTTGGTTTGATGCGGTTCGCCGCAAATTTCTCTCCTGTGCCAACCTTTTCGTCTCAGAGTAGCACTTGCAACCTACGTCCTCAGTTATTTCCTGGACATATTCCAGTCTCTCTCTACAATTTTGCCCTCTGAAGCTCCCTCTAGCACCATGGAAGTCACTCCCTGGTTTCTTAACAGATGTCCTTGTCAGTGCTTTCCACATATTTCTTTCCTATCTGATTCTGCGCTGAACCGCCTCATTCCTTACATTATCAGTCCACCTGATTTTCAACATTCGTCTGTAGCAGGACATTTCAAATGCTTTGATTTTCTTCTGTTCCGGTTTTCCCACAGTCCATGTTTCACTACCACACAATGCTATGCTCCAAACGTACATTATCACAAATTTCATCCTCAAATTAAAGCCTACGCTTGACGATAGTACATTGGTTGTTTTGCTACCTAGGTAGCGGAATTCCTTAACTTGATCTACTTCGTGACCATCAATCCTGATGTTAAATTTTTCTATGTTCTCATCTCTGCTACTTCTCATTACTTTGGTTTTTCTTCGATTTACTCTCTGTCCGTATTCTGTACTCATTAGACTGTTCATTCCATTCATCAGATCCTGTAATTCTCCTTCAGTTTCACTCAGGATAGCAATGTTCAGCGAATCGTATCATTGATATTCTTTCACCTTGAATTTTAATTGCACTTCTGAACCTTTCTTTTATTTCCATCTTGCTTCTTCGATGTACAGACTCAAGAGTAGCGGTGAAAGGCTACATCCCTGTCTTACACCCTTTGTAATCCGAGATCGTCGTTGTTGGTCGTCCAGTGCTATTATTCCCTCTTGGCTCTTGTACATGTTGTACATTAAACTTCTCTACCTATAAGTTATCCCAATTTTTCTTAGACTTTCCAACATCTTGCACCATTTCACATTGTCGAACGCTTTTTCCAGGTCGACAAATTCCATGAAAGTCTCTTGATTTTTCTTTAGTCTTGCTTCAGTTATCAACCGCGTCAGTATTAACTCCCTGGTGCCTTTATCTTTCCTAAAGTCAAACTGATCGTCATCTAACACATCCTCAATTTTCTTTTCCACTCTGCTGCATATTACTGTTTTCACCAGTTGGATGCATGAGCTATTAAGCTGATTGTGCGATAATTCTCGCACTTGTCAGCTCTTGCAGTCTTCGGAATTGTGTGGATGATATTTTTCCAAAAGTCAGATGGTACGTTGCCAGATTCATACATTCTACGCACCAAAGTGAATAATCGTTTTGTTGCCACTTCCACCAATGATTCTAGAAATTCTGATGAAATATTATCAACCCTTATGCGTTATCTGATCTTACGTCCTCCAAATCTCTCTTAAATTCTGATTCTAATACTGGATCCGCCATCTCTACTAAATCTACACTTGTTTCTTCCTCTATCGCTTCAGACAAATCTTCCCCTCGCATAGAGATCTTCAGTGTACTTTTTCCATCTATCCTCTCTCTCCTCTGTATTTAACAGTGGAATTCCTGTTGCACTCGTATTGTTAGCACCCTTGCTTTTAATTTTACGAAAGGTTGTTTTGACTTTCCTGTATGCTGAGTCAGATCTTCCGACGATTATTTCTTTTTCGATTGCTCCTCATTCATCATGCAGCCATTTCCTCTTAGCCTCCCTGCACATCCTATGTATTTCATTCCTCAGCGACCTGTATTTCTGTATTCTTGAATCCCCCTGAACATTTTTGTATTACCTGCTTTCATCGATCAAATGAAGTATTTCTTCTGTCACCCACGGTTTCTTCGCAGTTACTTTCTTTGTACCGATGTTTATCTTTCAAGCTTCTATGTTGTCCTTTTTAGAGACGTACATTCCTTTACAACTGTATTGTGTACTGTGCTATTCCTTATTGCTGTATTTATAGCCTTAGAAAACCTCAAGCGGATCTCGTCATTCCTTAGTACATCTGTATCCCACTGCTCTGCGCGGTTTATCTGCTGTAATTTGGATGGAGTTAGACGTCTGGGACACTCCCCTTTCAGATGTAACGCTACCTTGGGTCTGTGATTCCGGTTTGTCACATGTCTTAGTTTTCTCAGTTTTCTCCTTATTCTTTTCAACTTCTGAATTTGGTTTTGTTTCATGGGATGTATTTTATTTGGCTATAGAGGGAATTTCTGTACGGTTTGCAGCCACAAATTGGCATTCTATTGAGAGTCCTGTGGTTTGTTCGCCTTCTGCTTCTGGTTTCTGAATTTGCGTTACCATATATTGTGCAGGTTTAGTTGTCTCATGCACCACAGCAACAGTCATGATAGCTGGTGGCAATAAAGTGTTACGTCACTATCCTGTTCGCGACCTGCGCGTAACTACTGTGGATGTCTACTGTATCCATTAAAGTAGCGTTCCTTCCGTGGGCTGCTGTATCAGTATTCTTCAGTACAATTAGTAAGCAAGTGGACAGTGGAAGGACAAAATGAATGTGTCTACGGTTGCCCAATATTTGTTGTAAACGCTGTATTCCCCCACAATTAATGCGTAAGACGGAATGTGTAATTTTAATTCTATCAGAACGTTTCACTCACCACTGTCGATTTAATATCGGAAAGTGACAGACCATTTTTCATTTTAAATTTTCAAAGCGGTGCCGTAGTGTTTAAGGTGACTCATTATCATCTCATTTGGAGATCGAGAACGTACGTTATAAACTTCAGTATTCCGGATTCCATACTCTGCATATACTGCAGCAATATTAGTAACAAATCCGTCAAGGTGCTTGCATTTCCTAGTATTTCCAACTGCAGTCAAAATTTTCGGCATCTTTAAATTTGATGAGCTCAGAATCTTAATGACATCCAGTTGAATACCTAATATATCATATGCTACAATTCTGAGTACTTTAAAGATCCACTCATCAGTTTCAAATGGTGAGGGTCTAACTGGACTCCTATCAAAGATAGACTGTAGAGTATTTACTCTGTTGACCGCTGTAATTTTACTCACACTGTTTCTTCGAAGGTATTTGAAGACGCCGAGAGAGCGAATGGCTGTCAGCCGCCTCCCACACTGCTGCCAATTACGCTGCAAAAGAAACACACACACTCACTCACACACACACACACACACACACACACACACACAAATACAAGAAAGTAGAAGACCAACACGGAAGGAAGCCCAAGAGACAGCATAACCAATGGCTTCGTTAATGCATGCGGCTTTCAAACAAAGCGGCCCATACTGGAATATATCGCTAAAAAGAGAGCATCGCGATCCTACGTGTTCTCAAAACCAAAATAACAGAAGCTCCAATAATTATACATGGCTACATTTCCTATAAAGTCTAGGTACAACAGACTAACTGAGGACCTCCAAAATGGGGAACAGCCGAGCTCCACAGTAAAAAGGGTGAAAACAATACGAATTGATTTGCCACAGCAGTTCGCACATATACAAGGAGTTCACCTGGAACTCAAAACATGAAAACATGGGCAAACAAAAAACTGCACCTAATAACAATTAACGTTCCACCAGAAAATTAGCTACCGGTAGAATTCATCCTATACACCAAAACACTGAAAAACTTTGTCATAACGGGAGATTTCAATGCAAGATCGGAGGCATTCGGGGGCAATATAAACAATCGAAACGGCGCCACACTAGATACATAACTGAAAGATGACCCGAAAATAACAAGACTAAAGTGTAATGAAACAACCTTCATCAGCCACAACTCCCGACCACTTCATCAGTGCACAATCAATATTTGAGCGTTTCAGTCCACCGTGGAGGCGACCCGGCGTTGGTAGCGACCATATCCCATTACTCACGAGCACATCATTGCTGTCAACGACAAAAACAGATAACAACAGGCAAACAATAATTGACCTGAAGAGCTTAGACAAAGACAAATACCAAAAAAACACTACATGAATATTTGCCGAGGAGTTCCACAATTACCGACACACGAAAACTAGAAAAGTACAATGAAGATATCATCCACGTGATCACAGATGCGACAACCGAAAGCGCCCCAGCAAAGACCATCAATACGCACGCCAACAGAATCTCCCAGAGAATCCTCGGCACAACAAAAGAAAAGAGGAGATTATACGAGCTGTTCAAAAAGACCGCCGAATTTGTGTACAAAATATAACGTAACCGGCTGAACAAGTTGGTAAAACAACAACTAATTCCGCAAAGATGAGTGGGCAGAAACCAGCAAAAACGTAGATCACAAACAGGCGAACCGTTACTGGAACACTTTGAAAGCACTAACTTAAATACAGCACAAGACAGACCTTCCATTCTCGTATCAGAACGACTTCATTGCAAAAGACTCAGGAAAAACAAACATCTTTAAAGAAGTAGTAGAGACAAAACATAGATTCCTCAATGACCCAAATTGTAACACTGAACACGACAAAGCACTACAAGAAGAACTCCACACACAACAGAACACCATAATCACACGAACGGAGCAACAGAAGACCAAACAGCCCTCATACCAGAAATAACAGGCGAAGAAGTCGAACAGGCCACCATGAAAGACAAAAACAGCGCCCAGGGATAGACGGGATCAAAATAATCGAAATAAGACTAGTCTCCAGGGGAAAGGATGGTCCAAAGCCTCAAAACACTGTACAACGCGGCTCCACCATTCGGAACAGTACCCACACAATGCTTCCTACACCAGTCAAACTACCAAACGACCCACTATCATGCCGTCCGCTTAATCTATTTCCCGTAATAGGAAAAGGTTTCGAAATCACACTGAATAACAGGCTGTAAAAAACTATGCCGGATTTCCAAGCCAGTTAACCAAAAAACCACGCATCGATAGACCCAACAGTGTGCCTGTGCAGTGGCATAACTAGACGCCTACATATCCTAGACTGGCGTGCGTCCTCTTCTTGGATACCGAAAACGCTTTCGATATGGTGCGGCATAAAGGATTATAGCACAAACTGATTACAATTGGCGTTCCACCACAACTAACGAACCTCACAGCCAACATTCTCGACAACAGGCCATCGAGAGCATTCGTGAACAACACCGCTACCGACACATTTTACGCAATAGCAGAAGTACCACAGGGAGCGATCATTTCTCCCTTGTTGAACCCCTCAACACATCAGACATACTGCTGCCAAGTAGATGTAATGAGGGTCTAGAACTATATGCAGGCGACACTGCATACTGGGTTCACGCACAAACCATAGGAAATACAAACCAGCAAACACAAGGATACATAAACAAACTACGAAAATGGATAGCTACTCGGAAAACAAAACTAAATGCCGACCAAACGCAGCTATTAACATTGAGTCGCCGAAGACGCTAGAATCGAACTACGGGGAAAGACAATAAAAGCACAGAACAAGCCACAGCCAAGTACTTAGGAATCATACTAGACTAAACTGGAACCACTAACCTCCTAAAAATCCTAAGAGGAAGGACCGATGGAGACAGCAACGAGACCATTGATCATACAAACAAAACAGTCATAAGACCAGTGATGGAATACGCTGCCCCAGTAGACTAGCAAACAGAACCAACACTCAAAAACTCTTGGCAATTAAACGAAAAATACTGCGAACTGCCACTCAAATGAATCCCAGGACAACAAACCTAACAGTCTACCGCAACACGAAAATCCAACCAATTAACGACGGACGATTAAAACTCACCGCAAAAATAGGGGAAAACCGACATAACGCAGAAACAGCCACGACAAGACTGCTAGAAGAAACAGTAGCCGTACCCACCAAAAATGATTAAAACATGCATAACAGCAACCAAAATATCTACCACAGCTACAATTAACACAACATAAACAGACGAAAAAAGAATAGCACACCTACTAAGGACAACTAATCAGAACAACTTGGACACAACAGCAACACAGGAAGAGAGCAATGGCACCTAACCAGAAAAGGATAGTATAACAACTCCAACCGAACAGACCCTTTTTGGATATTTTTCCTTACCGCACTTGGGCGAATACCAAGTTCTTACAACTCCTCCTAAATAAAACAACACAAAAGAAATATAAAATGATAGAACACAAGGAAGATATCGAAACTGAAGCAATTGCATCTATAAGATAAATAGGAACCCACTGACCAAAATAAATGGAGTCAAAACAGCGTAACATACGTTAATATAAGGCACCAAAGAACCTTTCGCTTGCCGAAGTGCTGCGCAGAGTTGTGTTGACACCGCAACCATGTGGCAACACAATTTAGAGGTGAACTGATACTAAATTGGCTATATTTTTCAATGTTTTTCGAGAAAGATACGAAAACTGATGGTTGTTGACGTTGCTAACCAGAGATTCTGACGATACTCGAACTCACAACCTCTTGTATGTGAACCTGTTATCCTATCCATTACACTATGCAAACGTATCATGTGATTTGATATTTTTAACGGTATTGAGAATCATGAAAAGTTACGAAATATTTTCGTCAATTACTTGCAAACGACCAGGGTGAATGGCTGCAAAGTGTGACACCTGATATCTTAACCTACATCACTGTATATTCGGTTTCAAAATGTTGATACCACCGCTGGGGAATTTTCCTTATTATGTCCTACAAGGTTATAGTGATGGCGCCATTAGATTTGTACGGTGCTCTTAGCTGAGTACTCTCTAGCATAGATACCGAAATATAAATTTGTCCGTTGTGGCAGTGACGAAGAGGGACGGGAAGAAGAACGTAGACATATGCCAGACGTTAAATACTTTCAGTTTCAATGGTCAGAATCTTAGATTATCACCAAAATTGGAGGAATTAGGTAGAACGGATGTACGACGAACATTTGCAACCTTCAGCATACAGTTATAATCCCAGAGGGTTCTGCAGACTGAGCAGACAAAATACAAGCTGGGAAGATAAAATTTATAGTTTGCAACAGCTCAAAGGTCTTAATACATGATTATTAATATTAACATTATTATTACTATTGTAATTATTATATTATTGTTGTTGTTGTTCTGTGCACAAGTGTGTAGCCTAATTTGTTGGGAATCTATTATGTATCCCCATAAACATAAACTTTTCAGTGGCTTATGAGGCATCGTTCAACAAATAATGATATAATATTTTCAAAATCCATTATTTTTCTTCTAAAGTGCTTATATTAACTTTTCCTGTTTTATATTTGCCCATTGCCACGTACTGGTAATAACAGTCAGGTACCAGTTAATTACCTCTTATTGTAAAGAATAACGAAACGTTGTAAGACTGGTTGGAAAGAATAAAATGCTACTGGAAGAAGTTTTTTAGTTTCTTATAGAGATTTCATGTAAATTGTATACACTACTGGCCATTAAAATTACTACACCACGAAGATGACGTGCTACAGACGCGAACTTTAACCGACAGGAAGAAGATGCTGTGATATGCAAATGATTAGCTTTTCGGAGCATTCACACAAGATTGGCGCCGGTGGCGACACCTACAACATGCTGACACGAGGAAAGTTTCCAATCGATTTCTCATACACAGACAGCAGTGGAACGGCGTTGCCTGGTGAAATGTTGTTGTGACGCCTCGTGTAAGGAGGAGAAATGCTTACCATCACGTTTCAGACTTTGATAAAGATCGGATTGTAGCCTATCGCGATTTCGGTTTATCGTATCGCAACATTGCTGCTCGCGTTGGTTGAGATCTAATGACTATTAGCAGAATATTGAATCAGTGGGTTCAGGAGGGTAATACGGAACGCCGTGCTTGATCCCAACGGCCTCGTATCACTAGCAGTCGAGATGACAGGCATCTTATCCGCATGGCTGTAATGGATCGTGCAGCCACGTCTCGATCCCTGAGTCAACAGATGGGGACGTTTGCAAGACAACAACCATCTGCACGAACAGTTCGACGACGTTGGCAACAGCGTTAACTATCAGCTCGAATACCATGGCTGCGGTTACCCTTGACGCTGCATCACAGACAGGTGCGCCTGCGATGGTGTACTCAACGACGAACCTGGGTGCACGAATGGCAAAATGTCATTTTTCGGATGAATTCAGCTTCTTTTTACAGCATTATGATGGTTGCATCCGTGTTTGGCGACATCATGGTGAACGTACATTGAAGCGTGTATTCGTCATCGCCATACTGGCGTATCACCCGGCGTGAGGGTTAGGGTGCCATTGGTTACCCGTCTCAGTCACCTCTTGTTCGCATTGATGGCACTTTGAACTGTGGACGTTACATGTCATATGTGTATGACCCGTGGCTCTACCCTTAATTCGATCCCTGCGAATCTCTACATTTCAGCAGGGTAATGCACGTCCGCATGTTGCAGGTCCTGTACGGGCCTTTCTGGATACAGAAAATGTTCGACTGCTACCCTGGCTAGCACATTCTCCAGATCAGTCATGAATAAAACGTCTGGTCAATGGCGGCCGAGTAACTGGCCAATCACTACTCTTGATGAACTGTGGTATCGTGTTGAAGCTGCATGGGCAGCTGTACCTGTACACGTTATCCAAGCTCTGTTTGACTCAATGCCCAGGCGTATCAAGGCCCTTTTTACGTACAGAGGTGATTGTTCTGGGTACTGATTTCTGAGGATCTATGCACCCAAACTGCGTGAAAATGTAATCACATGTCAGTTCTAGTATAATATATTTGTCCAATGAATACCCGTTTATCGTCTGAATTTCTTCTCGGTGTAGCAGTTTTAATGTCCGGTAGTGTATTTTGACAATAATCATATTCTTGTCAACAATTAACTAATATATTCTAGGTAACAAAAGCTGTAAGTATTTTTCAGGACATGATTACACTAGCCAACAGTGAAAATGTAACTGGGATGAAATAAAAGTTTGTTAACCATATCGACCACGCTGGTAACGAAAACGGCAATGAAATAGTCGAATTAACTGTTGTTTCCATGCTAAAGAGGGTGCGTTTAATTATATTTTATAAGCATTCATTGTCAATCTGTTCCCATGTATGCTTCCAAATCCCGCTGATGGCACACGGAGTGATGAAGTTACAGACAACTATAGCTCTGTGTATTTTATCGCTATTTTCAGCCCGATCTCGTAGCAATAAGGGGAAGTGGAAGAGGGCGGGAGGATCGAAGCGTAATTTACACGCTGTGTTCTCTAAGTGTGCTGGAAGAACGTGTTTCTGTAGTGTAGTTAATTAGTGCATATGGTCACTGTAATTCTTGTGATACAATATGCCTCACAAATGCATAAACAGTGCTGGGACTCTTTCCTACATTTACATGCCGACTACACTGCAGTCGCAAAGGAGCCAATATGCGGAAGACACACAATATGTGAAATCGGGAACCAGGACAAACCTCGGCTCGTCGTGCATGTTTCGTATCTTGTGTGTCGATTCTTCATTCGTGGTTGAATTGTAAAAGATCTTCCATGGGCTTTGCTATACCCATGATCCGGCAAGAACGATTAAACCAAGGGAATGATTGTTACTTTTGTACGACAACTCTATTAACGTGCGGTATTTCTAAGAAGAGAAGGTCTCCTTGACATATGCCGACTGCCATGCGGTCAGTGCCTCACGGAGACGGGCTGCCCGCCTGATCGTGGTAGTCAGAGATCTGAAGTTGCTGATATGTAAAGCTGAACTGTTGGCGTTAATACTAGAACAGCCTTGATAAGACGATAAATGTGACTGCGATCCGTAACCGCCACGTACCTTCCCTTCCATTTTTTGAAAGTGAAAAGCACTTGGTGTTTCGTAGTGACGTATAGCAACTAGTGGCAGCTAAGGGTACCGTATTGACTACAAAAGTGATCAGTGAAAGTTGTTCACCAACTTCTCCAAGGTAAGCTTAGAGTGTGTGCTACTGCACAATAGCAAGTGTTACCATCGATTACTATTGGATATGCACCTTACATTAAAGAAACGTATGATAATGAAACAGTTGTTCTAGCGATTGAACTGCGACAAGTTTAAACTGCACATATCCAGGCATCTGAATGTCATAGGCATATTCTATTGGGTATTAAACCGGGCACCTAGAAGCGACCTCAGTGGTTCACAACACCACAACAGGCCACAGCAGTCCACCCACCTCACCCCCGCCCCACACTGAACCCAGGGTTATTGTGCTGTTCGGTCCCTAGTGTTTACACACGCTGGGACTTTTTTTATAGGTGTAGTACAATATGCTCTACAATGTTGGATGTAATTTAATGTTTCCGTCTGATTAGAGAACGAAGGTTGAAGTAAATAATTGTCTTTTCCTTCCAAGTATGCGGCGATTGTCGAGTGAGTGTTTAGGCAAAACCTAAGAGGAAAGCTGAAATTGCTGCGAGACTAAGAGGACCAATAACTTCAATATTCTTCCTTGTCACAAATATTTCGCTGTTTATTTCCGTAAGTGGCGATTTCAGAGTGTGTGATTGCGCAGGAACCTAAGAGGACAACTTTAATTTCTGCGACAGAAATGAGCAGCAGTAAAATTTGTATTCTTCCCCGTCACAAATATTTGGCTCTTTAATTTCCGAATATGTAGCGGTTTCTGAATGTTGGACTATGCAGGAATATTAGAGGACAGTTTAAATTGCTGCAAGTGAAACGATGAGCAATAACATTCGTTGTTCCTTCTTGTCACAAATATTTCGCGAGTAATACTTTTCTCACCAGACTTTCTGCAAACCAATGGAGCTTCTTGTTGCTACATTTCTGCCTCTAACGAAATGTATGATTTGTTACCCACTGGGGGGAAGCCTCCATCGAAGCTCAAATCGAACACTAGTAAAAGTGGATATAAGTTTCTGCTGTTGTCGATATTGCTTGTGATTTCAAAATGAAAATACGTTTGTGGGAAGTGTTGCCAAATGAGTGTTATCCTATTTTACCTGCATGGAATTTTATTCGTCGAAAATCAGAGACGGTACATACATTTCAGCGATTGTGTAACATTAATAAGTAGAGCACAATGTGAAATCAGATCAGAATTAAGATATTTCGTATGTGTGAAAAACCTCGCTAATATACACTTTCACCACGATGCCTCTACCACACAAACATAGGGGCTACACTCGTCTGGTGTGAGACTTTCCCTGGGGGGGTCCACACACAATATAATACAATACAACATACACTTAACAGATGTTGGAACCGAGCCGCTCAGCAAATGTCTCAAATTTACATAGAACGACAGCTATGTAATAAAACCATAATGAATGTAATAGCTACAACTATTGAGCCGAAATTTTCCATGAGAACTGAAGAAGACAATGGTAAACACAGCAAAACATACAGCAACAGACACACAAAATAGAAAGTGCTTGAATAGAAATAAATGCGATGAAAATAATATTTACAAAACATAAATAATAAACGAATTGAAAATAGTGCAATACTAGTGAATACAAGCGAGGGCGATAGTGTAGTGATCATGAAACACGAAAATTATGTAGGAAAATTACTAGATTCTTTAAATATAACAATATCACAACTATAAAGCACAACCAAACTGTCAGATTTAACGCAAAAGTCAAACAAGCAATAAAAATGCAATGCTGTTTTCACAAATCGAGAAAGGAAATCATATATTGTCTTGGACCCACGAACACCATTTCTACATGCACAGCCCAGATTCACAAAGAATCGATATCCCCATCCAAAAACTAATTAACTGCGTTGATGGCCAAACTTAGTTTCTAAGTGAGAAACTGATTACATTGATCGACAAATTGTATGCATAAAATAAAAAATACACAATTAAAAAGTCTTGTATATTAGCCCACACTATAAAAGACACAAACATTCCCAGGAAGGGAAGTCTGTATCTTTCAATGCAGCCAACTTCTGCACAAATATACCAGTAACAGAAATAATTGATATTATAAAGAAAGACCTTATGCACAATGGGTAAGTATCTATCATCGACGCATATGAAATTATAAAATTATCGTAATCTGCCCCATCACAAAATTATTTTGAATTTGAGAATAAAATTTACAAACAATCTGGTGGCGTAGCAATAGGGAATTTAATTGCAGGCACAAATGCAGATATGCTTATTAATAAATTAGAGGAGAAATTTTCTGTCTTCACAAGCCCACACAATTAGTACTATAGATATGTAGACGATAACCTACTACTGGTGCATGACAAGGGCAACTACACACAAATTGTCCATCAACAATTAAATAGCTTGCACCTTAAAATAAAACTGACTTTTCAAGCAGGAAAAAAAAAACAATTCAGTACACGATCTAGACTTGACGATAAGGAACAGTAACAGCTACCACAGACCTGAAACATATAGGAAATCCACCACAAAAGAATGTCATTAACAAACACACTACTGTCATCCAAATTACATGAATATGTATTCTCCAGATCACTGATTCATAGAATCACGAATTAACCACCTGACACTGATTCAACACAAAATGAAACAACTTTACAGTAGACTGCACAGCAGAATGGTTTCATAGCGACTCTGGTACTAAGAATATACAAACTTTACACATAGCCAAAAACACGCGACATACACATAGTGTATATGGAAGCCTTTATAGATATCCTAAAAGGAAAATGATAAATTTTCAAAAGTTTACAGCACGTAGAATACAATACGAAATTCGTGTTTGTACGAGAAGCAAAAAGGAATATAATTATTCAGTTGTTGAAATCTACTTACTTCCGCTGAATTTCAGTGAATAATATTCATTTTAAACGTATAAGTGTCACTGGAGAAAGCTGTCAAACATTTATAAGTGCTTTTTTAAAAGTGATCACAAACAAATGTAAGTACCATTATAAACCTGGCTACAACCAAAAATCACCAACAACACAAAACCTGAAAGATAGACAAATGACGCTTCAGAGTCCAGTACCGCAATATACTTTGAAACATCTGCGATGAGAAGAGAACAACTACTAACATGTACGCAAGCCATATACATTTGTACTATACTATACTATGACATACATTAAACAGCCATTAACATAGTCATTACCATACATTCATACATTCTTGTAGCACAATAACAAATTGAGTCATATGTCGTAGAACTAACAGCTACTAACTCAGACGTAAGCAATATACTTTTATCGTGTAATGTTAGAAACCTTGTACCATCATTGCAGGATCATTTGAAAATGGCAAAAGAAAGGCAAAACGAGCGCGTCGTGATGTAAATATAACGAGATAATCAAGTGTCAACAGCAGCAAATTCTTAGTTGAATGTATATAATAATTTAGGCGTATTCGTTTTGTTCTTCAAGTTCTTAATCGCATGAGCTCAAACAGAGTGAATGAAAACCTGAGAAAGGTATTTTAGAGTTATATTCCAGTAAAATTGTGCAAAAATTCATCTTACGGAACTCTCTTTCAAATGGTTCAAATGGCTCTGAGCACTATGGGACTCAACATCTGAGGTCATCAGTCACCTAGAAATTAGAACTCCTTAAACCTAACTAACCTAAGGACATCACACACATACATGCCCAAGGCAGGATTCGAACCTGCGACCGTAGCGGTCACATGGTTCCAGACTGAAGCGCCTAGAACCGCACGGCCACACCAGTCGGCTGGAACTTTCTGTACGGAATCAAAAATTTACTACTCGGGGAGCTTTCATTATAAAATAAAATATAAGTCCTACAGCTGTGTGAAGACGTTTTGACTTGCTCTCTCATTGTGCTGAATGATAACATACATGTTAATGACAAATACATATATATCTTAATGGAAACAATGAGATATCACCGGTCATTCATCTCCCATCTCAGTAAATTCACTTTATAGTGTATAGGAGGTGCAACTGAAGAATGACCCAGTTATTTGTGAACTAAAAACATCTCAGCCATTTTTGCTATTGTCGTCTTTTGTCAGAAGAGTTGTCTGAAGCAGCTCTCCGCGCCACTGCATCCTGTGCAAGTATTTTACCTCCGAATAGCTATTGCAACCAACATCTGTTTCAGTCTGTTTACACTATGCATCTTTTGGTCTTCCTCTGCAATTTTTACCCCATTTACCTCCCTTCAATAATAAATTGCTCATCCCTTGATATCTCAGAACGTGTCGTATCTATCGATCCCTTCCTTTTGTCAAGTTGTGTCATAAATTTATTACTCTGAAATCCTACCCTGTACCTCCACATTAGTTACACGATATATTCCTCATATCTTCAGCATTTTTCTACACGAATTTGTAATTTTTTTTATTCTCTTCGAGTGTGAACTGATTAATGTCCACATTTTACATTCAAGCAAGGTTAAAAATTTCTTTAGGATAGAGACCTTATCGTTTTCGAAGGGGGACTGCTTAACCTCCGGAATATTTTATTTTTAGCCACAGTTGTTGTTGCAGTGGTCTTCAGTCCTGAGACTGGTTTGATGCAGCTCTCCATGCTACTCTACCCCGTGCAAGCTTCTTCAACTCCCAGTACGTACTGCAGCCTACATCCTTCTGAATCTGCTTAGTGTATTCATCTCTTGGTCTGCTTCTGCGATTTTTACCCTCAACACTGCCCTCAAATACTAAATTGGTGATCCCTTGATGCCTCAGAACATGTCCTATCAACCGATCCCTTCTTCTAGTCAAGTTGTGCCATAAACTCCTCTTCTCCCCAATCCTATTCAGTACCTCCTCATTACTTACGTCACCTACCCATCTAATTTTCAGCTTTCTTCTGTAGCCACACATTTCTAAATCTTCTATTCTCTTCTTGTCCAAACTATTTATCGTCCATGTTTCAATTCCATACATTGCTACACTCCATACAAATACTTTCAGAAACGACTTCCAGAAACTTAAATTTATACTTGGTGTTAGCAAATTTCTCTTCTTCGGAAACACATTCCTTGGCATTGCTAGTCTACATTTTTATCCTCTCTACTTCGACTATCGTGAGTTATTTTTCTCCCCAAATAGCAGAACGCCTTTAGTACGTGAAGTGTCTCATTTCCTAATCTAATTCCCTCGGGATCACCCGACTTAATTCGACTACATTCCATTATCCTCGTTTTGCTTTTGTTGATATTCATCTTATATCCTCCTTTCAAGATATTATCCATTTCGTTCAACTAAACGAGCTAAAGGAAGGGACTGGTTGATAAGAAACATCCTGAGGCTACGAAGAATTGTCAGTTTCTTGAGGGAGGGAGTTGGACAGTTAATTTTTTTTTGTAATTGAGAACCCAATGTTTGATTACTGCAACAAATTCCGAACAGACATAGAGTGGAGTAATTATGCACAGATGAAGAGGCTTACAATAGGAAGACTAGCATTGAGGGATGCATCAGACCAGTCTTCGGACTGAAGGCAACAACGAAAACGAGTTTCGATATAATCCTCTGTCACCTACTCCATCCTAAGGACAAATTATCCTTCAGTAGTTAGAATTATTAATTGATACAAGTGACAACACAGAAGTCAGCTTAAAGTAACTACAAATTTCTGAAGCGCGCCAAAAGGAAATATTGTTCTGCCAGTGGAGGCGTTTCCCACTGGCGGTTTACGCGAAACTACAAAACGGAAATTGAGGTAAAAAAACTTCATAATTTAACCGTGCTACGAGACTACATTTGTGCGAAACAACTAGCAATAACATATGTAAACAGAGAAATTCTCAATCTAACCACACAAATATATAAATTTAACTATAAAAATATGTAAATGTAAATAAGAAGCTAGGGACTACATACTCCTAAATAGACTGCTGGATGAAATTAAGTGGAGCAGGTGGAATGAAGTGCTGCTAAAAGATCACAGCTCTTAGCAGTCAACGAAATGAAACGTGAGATCATATAAGAAGGTTATCGGTCAGACGAAAGGAGGTACAACTTTAATTATTAGAAATGAAACCTATAATAATACATTTTTTCGGAAATGCAAACATGCCGCAAGCAGTTGAACTCAACACAAGTTGTAGTGGTGTTGTTCAGTGGCTCTTTGTATAGACACGAGACTCTGAATGTTAATTAATTAATACGAGGCATATTCAAACAATAAGTCTACTAAGGTTTTATATTTTTTCGAATAAGCGTATTTGAAAAAAATTACAGGATATTGTTGATACAGTTGTTGACTATTTTTCAGCACACTTTCCATACCGTTCAGTGCGTGTTGTGAGCCTTGCCACAAGCTTCTTTACGCCTCCCTCGAAGAACCCTCCCGCCAGATCAGCTCCTTTCCCCACTTCAGAACCTATTTCCGCACCTGCTCGTCGGTTGAAAATTTAATTCCAATCAAATGTGCCTCCATGGGGGTGAGAAGATGATAATCTGCATGCGCCAAGCCACAGTAATAGGGTGGATGGTTGAAAACATACCAGCCAAATGAGTCCAAGAGCGCCTTGGTGGCTAAGGCTGCGTGGACTCGGACGTTGTCGTGCAAGAAGCACACTCGTCTTGTCAGCATTCCTTCCATTCTATTTTGAATCCTCATTTTGAGTTTTTCAGGCGCCCACAATATCATTGTGAATTGATGGTCTCCCCATGGCATAGAAATTATATCAAAATGAGGCGTTCTCGATCCAAAAACACTATGGTCGTGATTTTTTTGCATTAAATTGTGATTTTGAATGTTTTGGTACACGGAGCATAGGTGTGACACTATAGTAACGAGTGACGTTTGTCTCAGGCGTGTAATGAGCCAAACACGTTTCATTTCCAGTCACAATGGAGCCCAGAAAATTCTCACTTCTAACTCAAATCGCTTAAGGGATTCTCGGATGTCATTGACCTGATTTTTCTCTAGCAGCTGTGTCAGCAGTTTTCAGACGCATCTTGCACACCGTTTTCGGTATCGCAGCTTTTTGTGTGTGTCTCGTATTAGAGAGTTCTTGGAGAATTGCGGAAACATAGCAGAAATTTTATCAACTATTAATCGGAGGCTTTCACAAATAGTTTCCTCGATTTTTAGCACCAATGCGTCATGAACATTTCTTCCGACTTCACTAAACTCCTTACACCATTTAAACACATATATTCCGTTCATCAGATCTCCGCCATAAACCGTTTTGATTCGCGAAAGAATTTCGGTTGATGTTATTCCTTGCGCCAAGGAAGTTGATGATAGAACGTGGCTGGCACTTCGTGAGATTCCTTAATGACATCTTTCACGTAAATCAACACTAAACCGTGGCTTAGCGTACTACCACGTTCCTGCGATGATCTCTCTGCTCAAGGAATCCCCTCTAACAATCAGTGTTGCAAATCCTAGAAAAAAGACCCCTCAAAGCCCGTTATAGTCACAGTACACTTACTTCGTGAATATGCCTTGTACGATATTAAATACTTGCACATAGTGCAGTAGTCTCTTTTAGGTGTATCAAAAGAGGATATGGTTTGTACTAGAAGCTAGATTAGAATACAGGTT
The DNA here is from genome assembly GCF_023897955.1 of Schistocerca gregaria. NCBI lineage: Eukaryota > Metazoa > Arthropoda > Insecta > Orthoptera > Acrididae > Schistocerca > Schistocerca gregaria. Next base: position 431,203,269 of record NC_064922.1, read on the forward strand.
AATTATAATTTCCTTCACTTTCCATGAGTTAATGACATTTAGCCAAAACTTGGAAACTTATTGTGTTTGTCTATTACAGACTACCACGATAATTAAGAATTTCAACCGTGTCCATTACGTATTTCATTAAATTGTTTCCCATTGGAAGATTGCTTTCCCTTGGTGTTAAATCTTTATGACCTTAACGTCAGCCTGTAACACTGATAGATGGGTTAACTAAAGCTTTCATTATCTTGCAGCAGGTGAAGATTTGAAAGTGAGGAACATGTGACTTCTCAAATGTAAGTGCTCTCTGTCGACGTACAATGGTGATTGGTCTGAGTTGCAGGGAGTCCAAAGTTGTCCTGGTAGTGTGCCTCCACCCATACACTCTTGTAACGCATCCAATTCCAACCTTCTTCCGCTGTTCGTGTGACGATACCTTCGGCTCTCCTGAAGTTACGTGGGGGCTCATACCCCTTCACAATTTCTCCTATTTAAACTGTTTATCAACAACATCGCTGAAAAATCAATGAAATGTGGTTGTGCGTATTTTTGAGAACTAGTATTTGTGTATTCACATGGATTTACGTTTGACTGTACGTTTATTCTGAAAGTCGCTGAGAAGACTGATACTATCAAAGCATAATGAGCAAGTTGGAACTGGATTGCTGTAAATACTTACTTGATAACGAAGTGGATGAAAGTTTTGTATGAGCTAAATTTGGACCAAGTCGACGGTGAACAAACCGTCGCAACAACAGGAAAAGCGGACTGTTTTCTTCTGGTCTAACTACGCCAGATTACTGGACGGTCGGGTGTTTGGTTAATCGGAGGATAATGTTGACTGATAAATCGAAGGAAGGTGTTGAGTGACGGACACCAGGTGATCGTGGAGCACAACGGCGACTAGCACTACTAAGAAAGTCGACACCAGAAAGACAGGGAAACACACCTAACGCTAGTGCTGTTTTGTGGTTAGCTGTAGCGAGTTTTAGCACATTGCCAGGGTTGGGTCAGCTGACACTAAAGCCTTTGCATTAACTCCTCTATTTATTCTGAACTAGACTTACAGTAACGTCGCATGATTCCGAATAAGATGCGCCATCTTCTTTACAAGAAGTATTACTCTCGCATGCTGAGCCTTGCAAATCAGCAGCCCACGATGAGTACGCTTGCCTCTTTTGCTTCACATACAGATAAAATTTAGCTAGCTGTAACTACGTTACCCTGGAGGCCGTAATAACCGGTCGACAAACCATAAAAATCAGAAAAACTCGAAGTGTAGAGGTCTGAGAGTGACCATAGTTTTTGCGCCACTTCATACAATCACCAGGAGAGTGCAATAGCGCATTCAGACGTTAAGGGTCAGCTTCGTTAACGCCTGTAGCGAAGAACGTAATGACTTATATAGAGTTTCTGCTGGGACTGGTGCTGCCACAACTCTACAAACACAGGAACCATGCATCTCAGCAGTGGCGGATACCTGTAGAGGCCGCGTCAGCGCTCCCCCCCTCTCCCCCCCTCCCAACAATGACAGGCCAGCCGCATTGCCACCTGCTCCGCCCCCGGCAGTCAGCTTTCGGAATTCGTTCGTTTCTTTCGTCAGTCGATTTGACTGAATCGAGTTATAGAGTGGTTGTCGTTTCCTATGTAGCACGCGTGACCGGGTCATCCTGTTTTATACATTTGTGTGTGGCACATTGATAGCTAGCACATACCTACGAGAAAAGTCGAGGCCATTGTAATGACCTCGATACGTTACCCTCTCTTTCATTTGTTCGGGAAAAGTCGCGAATATTCTTCCGTTTTCTTGTAATAAGTACCTTCGGTACGTAGCGTTATAAGTGCTGACTACTCGCCGAATAGGAAGCTAGTTTACATTCAGAAGCAGAAATATTAAGACTCAAGAATAAGTAAGTAAAAAGTCCTAGTTGTAGCAAGTGCATGTGAGAAGATTACTCAAGAGTGAGACAGAGCAGTTGATTGTGAAGTATTAATAATAGTAATTCATAGTAATTTCTCAGTAAAAATATTGTTCCGAGACTCGTAACGACATTTTTATTGAAAACGTAGCACTAGTTTCAAATACCTAAATCGAAATACGAGACGTTGTTGTGGTGGTCTTCAGTCCTGAGACTGGTTTGATGCAGCTCTCCATGCTACCCTATCCTGTGCAAGCTTCTTCTTCTCCCGGTAATTACTAAAAACTACATCCATCTGAATCTGATAATCTGATTAGTCTATTCATCTCTTGGTCACCCTCTACGATTTTTACCCTTCACACTGCCCTCCAAAGCTAAATTTGTGATCCGTTGATGCCTCAGAACATGTCCTACCAACCGATCCCTTCTTCTAGTCAAGTTGTGCCACAAACTCCTCTTCTCCTCAATTCTATTCAATACCTCCTCATTAGTTATGTGGTCTACCCATCTAATCTTCAACATTCTTCTGAAGCAGCACATTTCGAAAGCATCTATTCTCTTCTTGTCCAAACTATTTATCGTCCATGTTTCACTTACATACATGGCTACACTCCATACAAATACTTTCAGAAACGACTTCCTGACACTTAAATCTATACTCGATGTTAACAAATTTCTCTTCTTCAGAAACGCTTTCCTTGCAATTGCCAGTCTACTTTTTATATCCTCTCTACTTCGAGCATCATCAGGTATTTTTCTCCACAAATATCAAAACTCCTTTACTTCTTTAAGTGTCTCATTCCCTAATCTAATTCCCTCAGCATCACCCGAGTTAACTCGACTACATCCCATTATCCTCGTTTTATTTTTGTTGATGTTCATCTTGTATCCTCCTTTCAAGACACAGTCCATTCCATTCAACTGCTCTTCCAAGTCCTTCCAAATAAATCCAAGAATTACAATGTCATCTGCGAACCTCAAAGTTTTTTTTTCTTCCCCATGGATTTAATACCTATTGCGAATTTTTCTTGTGTTTCCTTTATTGCTTCCTCAATATACAGATTGAATAACATCGGGGAGATGCTACAACTCTGTCTCACTCCCTTCCCAACCGATGCTTCCCTTTCATGTCCCTCGACTCTTATAACTGCCATCTGGTTTCTGTACAAACTGTAAATAGCATTTCGCTCCCTGTATTTTACACGTGCCGCCTTCAGAATTTGAAAGAGAGTATTCCAGTCAACATTGTCAAAAGCTTTCTCTAAGTCTACAAATGCAAGAAATGTAGATTTGCCTTTTCTTAATCTAGCTTCTAAGATATCTCGTACGGTCAGTATTGCCTCGCGTCTTTCAATATTTCTATGGAATCCAAACTGATCCTCCCCAAGGTCGGCTTCTATCAGTTTTTCCATTCGTCTCTAAAGAATTCGCGTTAGTATTTTGCAGCTGTGAATTATTAAACTGATAGTTCGGTAATTTTCACATCTGTCAACACCTGTTTTCTTTGAGACTGGAATTATTATATTTTTCTTGAAGTCTGGAGGTATTTCGCCTGTCTCAAACATTTTCGCTCACCAGATGGTAGAGTTTTATCAGGACTAGCTCTCTCAAGGCTCTCAGGAGTTCTAATGGAATGCTGTCTACTCCCGGGGCCTTGTTTCGACTTAGGTCTTTCAGTGCTCTGTCAATCTCTTCATGCAGTATCATATCTCCCATTTCATGTTTATCTCCATCCTCTTCTACTTCCAAAATATTGGCCTCAAGTACCTCGCCATTGTATAGACCCTCTATATACTCCTTCCACCTTTCTGCTTTCCCTTCTTTGCTTAGAACTCGGTTTTTCATCTGAGCTCTTGATGTTCATACAAGTGGTTCTCTTTTCACCAAAGGTCTCTTTAATTTTCCTGTACGCAGTATCTATCTTACTCCTAGTGAGATAAGCCTCTATATCCTTACGTTTGTCCTCTGCTTAGGCATTTTGCATTTCCTGTCGATCTCATTTTTGAGTCGTTTGTATTTCTTTTTTGGATGCTTCATTTACTGCATTTTTATATTTTCTCCTTTTATTAATTAAATTCAATATCTTTTCTGTCCCTCAGGGATTTCTACTAGCCCTCATCTTCTTACCTACTTGATCCTGTGCTGCTTTCACTACTTCATCCCTCAAAGCTACCCATTCTTCTTCTACTGTATTTCTTTCCCCAATTCTTGTCTATTGTTCCCTCATGCTCTCCCTGAAACTCTCTACAACCTCTGGTTCTTTCAGTTTATCCAGGTCCCATCTCCTTAAATTAGCACCTTTTTGTAGTTTGTTCAGTTTTAATCTACAGTTCATAACCAATAGATTGTGGTCAGAGTCCACATCTGCCCCTGGAAATGTCTTACAATTTAAAACCTGTTTCCTAAATCTCTGTCTTACCATTATATAATCTATCTGATACCTTCTAGTATCTCCAGGATTCTTTCACGTATATAACCTTCTTTTATGATTCTTGAACCAAGTATTAGCTGTGATTAAGTTATGCTCTGTGGAAAATTCTACCAGACGGCTTCCTCTTTCATTTCTTCCCCCCAATCCATATTCACCTACTATGTTTCCTTCTCTCCCTTTTCCTACTGACGAATTCCAGTCACCCATGACTATTAGATTTTCGTCTCCCTTCACTAGCTGAATAATTTCTTTTATCTCGTCATACATTTCTTCAATTTCTTCGTCTGCAGAGCTAGTTGGCATATAAACTTGTACTACTGTAGTAGGTGTGGGCTTTGTGTCTATCTTGGGCACAATAATGCGCTCACTATGGCATTTGTAGTAGCTTACCTCCAGTCATTTTCTTTTTAATTCAATATTAATCTTACTCCTCCATTACCTTTATTTGATTTCGTATTTATAACCCTGTATTCACCTACCCAAAAGCCTTGTTCCTCCTGCCACCGAACTTCGCTAATTCTCACTATATCTAACTTTAACCTATCCATTTCTCTTTTTAAATTTTCTAACCTACCTGCCCGATTAAGGAATCTGACATTCCACCCTGATAACGACATCCTCTTGGGTAGTCCCCGCCCAGAGATCCGAATGGGGGACTATTTTACCTCCGGAATATTTTACCCAAGAAGCCGCCACCATCATTTAACCATACAGTAAAGCTGCGTGCCGTCGGGAAAAATTACGGCTGTAGTTTCCCTTTGCTTTCAGCCGTTCACAGTACCAGCAAACAAGGCCGTTTTGGTTAGTGTTGCTACGGTATGGCAATCTGTATCACTGAGGCACTCAAGCCTCCTCACCAACGGCAAGGTCTATGGTTCATGGTGTGGGGGTTCTCAGTTATTGTAATTTTTCTGAACAATTTACAAAAAATTGGATTTCTATGTGTCTATTTGACAGGATAAATATCTGTGATACAAAAGAGGTGTTTCGAGATAATGTATTTTAAAGATTCACTTTGTTACCACTCTTAAAGTGAACATGTCTAAGAAACAAATTCTGCGTATGTATTACCCTTAAAATCTACTTTTTCAATTGCTACAGACCTCATTAAATTAGCAGTGCACATAATGTGGTTAACGCCTTCAGACTTGTAATCCATTGCAGCTTACATAAATTTAAAACCAAGTAAATTAGCTTTTAATTGGGAGAAATCAGAGAACTGTGTGTTTTTTTTTCTTTTTTTAGCGGAATATTAGTATTTTTATTTTATGTTTTTGCCGACTACAAATTGACAACATTTGTAGGCATTTATAACTCTCATATAACAAGGGATCTTCTGCCTTATTTGGCATTATTGCAATTACAAATTGTTCATCTTTTGTGCAGTGATACTCTGAGCTCTTTAAAATAACCAAAAATTGAGATGCTATTCTGTGAAGCATTACATACGCAACTGCGAGATTCTGAAAAGGGCCGATGTTACAACCCTATAACAATAAAGGGTCCGTTTTCAGAAGACTGGTTCAAAAATGGTCCAAAAGGCTCTGAGCACTATGGGACTTAATAGCTGATGTCATCAGTCCCCTAGAACTTAGAACTACTGAAACCTGACTAACCTAATGACATCACACACATCCATGCCCAAGGCAGGATTCGAACCAGAAGACTGGCATCGATTGCTTTTTATGCTATTATTGAGTCCTATTTTTGGATTCAGTCAAGTTTCGCATAAAATACGAGCATCTACAGAATGAAATAAATTATTATAATACGCAAAAATATGGAAATGGATATTGAAGACATCATCGAAAATTTTTGCTTGTAGTGAAAATTTTACTTTTCCGACAGATATCTGTTCGAATTTTCTTTAACACCGTATAAACACTGGTTGTAATACCTTTTATAATTCTATTATTTTCATCTGAAAGATATTAGCGAAATTTGCATTTGCACAAAACCTCGTGGAATGTCATTTTCAATGTATTACACTGCTTCTCCAATTGAAAATTGCGGTAGTTGTCTCTTGTATTAATTGGCAGTAGCAACATTTTCTGTAACACTTGCATCAAAAATCAGTATTAATCACACAGAAAGAGGCAAACATGTGTTAAGAGATAGGGGTTATGTACCACGTTTAAAGAATATCAATAGTAAAATGGATGAAAATAAACCAACATGATAAAGCTATCGTCATCACGAGCAACTTTATAAGAAGATATCTTGATCTATGCGAGGTGTTCGGCTCGTATTCTGATAGAATGGTGAAAATTGCTTCATTAGAAGGCAGGAATTTCTCCATACTATCGACGCTGATTCAACTTCGCTGCCGGCCTTGGTGGCAGAGCGGTTCTAGGCGCTACAGTCTGGACCCGCGCCACCGCTGGGGTCGCAGGTTCGAATCCTGCCTCGGACATAGATGTGTGTGATGCCCTTAGGTTAGTTAGGTTTAAGTAGTTCTAAATTCCAGGGGACTAATGATCTCATAAATTACGTCCCATATTGCTCAGAGCCATTTGGACCATTCAACTTCGGTCAATTCCGTAGACAAAATTTACTGATTTAAGTGGACGGAGGGGCACCAAAATTAGGCTGTGGAATACTTAAATGAATTACCTGGTCAGATGAATGACAATTTCGCTTCCGTGTGCATGATGTGCGGGCTAGTGTTCACTACGGACATGCGGGTTGTGGTAAGAGGTTCTGTCTCTTGCAGCAAGTATTTAAAATAATGCGATATTGTTCTGAACTACCGGATCTCGAAATATTGGTCTTTTCTCGGCGACGCAGCGAGAACTCGAGTACAAACACGATGGTGCGTCTTACTACTTCGATGATTACACTAAGAGTACTGGACGTCAGGAACAATATGAAACAGAGATGTGTGTAGGTAGAATGCTGCGCCAAGGCCTCGTATCTGAGTTCAACCGAAAATGTTACGACTGTGTTCTAAACTTGTATATTAATGTTTTTGGAGGAGAAAACGCACCTCGCAAAGAATCAGCGCACGACTTAAGAAAAACTGACAGTGTGAAACATGATTTGTGTTATTCATACAGGATATCTTGCAAACAATAGATACAGGTGAACAGGTAGCTTCCATCTTAATAAATTTACAGCAGTCGTTCGATGCTGTAGCACGTTTTCGAGTACCTACCTAGAAAAGATCATACGAAATATTTCCAAAATACATGTTAGGCTCGAGAAATGTTTGAGGTGTAGAACCCGTTTCGTTACACTGAAACGGAAGTAGCATTGAGTGTTCCCAAAGAAAGCGTAATAGGGCATCGAATGATGTAAATACGCAAAAACGATTTAGCGGATAGGCTTAGCAGCTCAGTATGGGTGTTCGCTAATGAAGCTGTTATCTACAGAAAAGTATCGCTGTTGGACAATCGCAAAGAAATTCAGTAACCCTTGGAACAAATTTCCGTTTGGTGCTCTGAACAGTAGTCCCCTTTAAGTGTGGATCCATTTAAAATATTGTTTATAAGCCGTTATTATCTGATTACAGATTAATTGTGAACACTTTAAGCACTTTATATCGTCTACTTACAGGTAATATTAAAAAGTGATATGAAATGGGACTATCATACAAATTCAGCAATAAGGGAAACCAAAGATACCTGTATATAGTTTACATAGAGAGGGCAGTATTATTTTGTGCCATATTTTTGGAAGCCACAGAACGTATTCGAACTTGTAATGTAAGTAAGGTATTGCCGAATTTCTTTCCGTAATCATGCTTAAGTTTGTGTAGCTTATAACGGCACACACAAAAGCAAAAAAACTATGAATATACCTTATTCCAGGTGGATACTGTTTAAAATATTAGCTGTTAGTGGTTTTGTACATTTGTGTAATGCACAAGATGTACAACTTTGCTTCCGCCGTTTTCTCCCCAACATTTGAATGGCTCAAATGGCTCTAAGCACTATGGGACTTATCATCTGGGATCATCAGTCCCCTAAACTTAGAACTACTTAGTCCTAACTAACGTAGGGTCATCACACACATCCGTGGCCGAGGCAGAATTCGAACCTGCGACCGTAGCAGCAGCAGCGCGTCCCGGGCTGAAGCGCCTGGGGCTGCTCGGCCACAGCGGCCGGCCCCCAACATTTGAAGCTTTAATGAAACAAATTTGTTACACCTGTGTTATTCAAAGTACGAGTATTTTCCATCGCCTGCCACTACTTTCTCCATCTTTCGGGCAGGGGCAGTGAACGAATCCTGCGTCGAAAAAATTGTTCATATTTGAAGCGATCCACGAATCGATCCAATATGTGACTTCTTCATGAGATTGGAAGTGCTGGTCAGCCAGGCCATGCGCCATTGATCTAAACAGGTGATAATCAGAGGGAGATATGTCTGGAGAATACGGCGGGTACTGTAGGATTTCCCATTTTAACGTTTCCAAGTATGTTTTGACCTCTTTTGCAACGTGGGGTCGAGCCTTATTGCGCTGCAAAATCACTTTATCGTGCCTCTCGCTGTTTGTCTTTTAATCCTCTGCTCAAACACATTGATTGCGTTCGATAACGAGCACCTGTGATTGTTTCACTTGGTTTTAACACCTCATAGTACACGACGGCGAGCTGGTCCCACCAAATGCAGAGCATGATCTTGGAGCCGTGAATATTCGGTTTGGCCGTCAACGTGGAAGTATGCCCGGGATATCCCCACGATTTATTGCGTTTAGGGTTAGCGTAATGAACCAATTTTTCGTCCTACGTCACAATGCGATGCAGAAGTCCCTTCCGTTTTTGCCTCTGAGGCAACTGTTCACAAACACACAAACGCCGTTCAACGTCTCTTGGTTTCAATTCATACGGGACCCAAGTTCCTTCTTTCTGAATCATGTCCATAACCTTGAGACGTTTTGAAATGGCTTGCTGTGTCACTCCCACTAATCGTGCCAATTCTTCTTGAGTTTGACGCGAGTCTTCACCCAGAAATGTCTCCAATTCTGCATCTTCGAAAACATTCTCTCTTGCACCACTATGCCGGCCTACGACGTTAAAATCACCGTTCTTGAAGCGCTGAAACCACTCAAGACACGTTCTTTCATTAATAGCGTCCTTACCATACGTACTAGAGAGCATTCTATGAGACACGTACTTGAGAGCATTCTATGAGACTCAGCCGCTGTTTTCTTCATTTTGAAACAAAACAGTAATACCTCTCGCAAATCAGGAGAATTAGGCTCGTAAACTGACATTTTGAATCATGAAGAGCCTTATGATGCAGACACAAATCGACTAACGTTTGAGTGAGGTTATGTTGACCGAGGTCGAAGCTAACTGCCTGAAGTCTGCGATATGTTTCCTTAGGCCACTACTTACCGTTGCCGCCACCCATCAGCAAATGTTGTTCACCTTCTACCAGCAGAGAACGAACTTTCACCTGTTTAACTTTACGTGAATGTGTGAGTTTATTTACTGTAAGATAAAGAAACGACTGCACGATCTCCAGATTCGTCTTCCACCTGGAATCTCCTTGAATGGAGTAGAATTGTCTTCAGTGATGAATGTCGCTTCGAATTGAGCCCCACTGAACAACGGATATATATCTGGAGACATCCCGGACGCTGGTGGGATACCAACCTGACTGTCCCCGCCATAGGAACTCACAACCAGGAATGATGGGCTGGGTACCATTTCTTTCATAGCAGAACCCTTTTGGTTGTCATCCGCGACACCCTTACAGCACAGCAACATCGACGGTTTCTGTACCCCGATTAGTTGCTTCTCATGGCAAGCCTTGCTGGACTTATGGCCTACGTTTCAGCAAGACAATGCCCTCCCGCACACGGGGAGAGTTTCTTCTGCTTGTCCTCGTGTTGTCCAAACTCTGTCTTGGCCGGTAAGGTTGCCGGATCTCTCATCAACTGAGAACGTTTGGAGCATTATGGACTGGAACCCTCCAACCAGCTCAGGATTTTGACGATTAATACATGAATTGGTCAGAGCTTGGCATGATATTTCTGAGGACATCGAGCGACTCTGTCAATCAGTGTCAAGCCGAGTAACTTAAGGGCCAGAGGTGGACCAACGCGTTATTGGTTTGCTGAATGTATGGAGGTCTTTCTCTAAAACAAATCGTACAACTTTTCTGAAATTGTAATAATTGTTTGTCTATACATGTACATGACATCTATCGATTTACGTCCGTTTAGATAATTCTTTCGTGGTGTGTCGTTTTTTTGTCTTGAGTGCATTACCCAAGGTTTCGTAATTTCCTTACGCACTACGATGTACCACGCCTCTTTGGTTTTACGAGGGTCACTCCAAAAGAAATGTACACAATTTTTGTAAAAATATAGTTTTCATGCTGCATGTGTGAAAGTTTTACAGTGTGTAGATACATCCTTCCCACTTGTTTTCGAACTTAGTTCAACCTGTTCCCGTGAGTGGCGCCGTCACAGCATGTCTTCAAGATGGCTGCTACACTTGACATTCGTCAGAAGCAACGTGCTGACATAGAATTCCTGTGCTGTGAAAACAAGGCAGTGGGAAACATCCATAAGAAGTTAAAAAAGGTATCTGGAGATGCTGCTGTCGATCGCAGTACAGTTAATCGGTTGGGCAAGTAGGTTACGTGATGAAAGCGGGGACGGCAGTATTGAGGATGGTTCTCGAAGCGGCAGGCCTCGTACAGCACACATTCCAGACAAAGTGCAGAGAATTAACGAATTGGTGGCTGCTGACATACTCATCACAGTGAACGAATTGGCACGCTACGTTGGGATAGGGGAAGGAAGTGTTTGCCGAATACTGAAAGTGTTGGCGTTAAAAAAGGTTTGGGCCAGGTGGGTTCCCAGGATGTTGACAGTGGCTCACAAAGAAACAAGAAAAACGGTATGCAGCGGACTTGTGGAACAGTACGAGAATGGTGGAGAGTTATTACTTGGAAGAATTGTGACAGGTGATGAAACATGGCTCCATCATTTTTCACCAGAGACGAAGAGGCAATCAGTGGAGTGGCATAATGCAAATTCACCCAAGAAAAAAAATTCGAAACCTCACCTTCTGCTGGAAAAGTTATGGCTACCGTGTTTTTCGATTCTAAAGGACTCTTGCTTGTGGACATCTTGCCAAGTTCAACTACCATAAATTCTGATGCATATGTGAAGACACTGAAGAAACTTGAAGCTCGACTGAGTCGTGTTCGACCACATTGGCAAAAGCAGGATGTTTGGCTGTTGCACGACAATGCACGGCCACATGTCAGTCAAAAATGTAAGCGATCACAAAACTCGCATGGACAACAATGAAACACCCGCCTTACAGTGCTGACCTGGCTCCATGTGACTATCATATCTTTGGGAAACTGAAAGACTCTCTTCGTGGAACAAAGTTTGAAGATGATGACTCCCTCGTGCATGCTACCAAACAGTGGTTCCAAGAGGTTGGTCCAGAATTTTATTGTTCGGAAATACAGGCTCGGGTTCCAAGATGGCGTAAGGCAGTTGAGAGGGAAGGAAATTATGTGGACTAATGAAAATGTTGTTCCTAAAGGATGTATATACACATTGTGTATCTTTCCAAAATGTAGAATAAAAGATGGATAAAAAAAAATAGTGTGCATTTGTTTTGGAGTGACCCTAGTACTTCTGAAAACTGGGCGGATTGTTGTCCAATTTGGTACACTCTCGTCGCAGTGTTGCCTCTCGGTAGTATTCTATCTCTTTGGGGAAGACGAATGGAATACTTAGAGGGTCCCGAGGAAAACGCAATGCATGTGTAACGGAAATAGCATAAAAGGCGAAGGTGAGACCGGTTTTCAAGTAGGCGTGACAGAGAACGATTCAGAGATGTGCTGCTAGGATCGTAACATGTGAGTTCAGCCCATGCGAAAGAGTAACAGATGTGCTCAGGCAACGTAAATGGGAATCCTTGGAAGAAAGGAGACAATGCTGAGGCGAAACCCTATCGGATGGATTTAGAGAACCAGTTCCTAAAGAAAACTGTCCCACTGTTCTGCTGTCATCATTGAATATTTCACGTAGGGAAGACAAGAATAATACAGATTAGGGCACGTACAGAGGTAAGGATCATATTCCCGCCCCCCCCCCCCCCCCCCAGTAAGAAAATGGCATTGAAGTGAAAATAGACAATATTGCTATGATGTACCCTTCGCCATGCACGGTACTACGGGCTGATCGGTTACATACCGGTGCTGGACGACAATATGAAAATACCACGAGAAGTACATGCTTGCACATAAATGCGGACGCTAGTCTAGCCTGCAGTTTGCGCTGTTGTATTTGGCCAAGAACGGCACCTGTGCAATGTCCTCAATACGTTGCAAGTGTCAGTCATGGTCAAAACAGTGTTCTGTGTAGTTTTGACTGTACACTACTGGCCATTAAAATTGCTGCACCACGAACGTGACGTGCTACAGACGCGTAGTTAACCGACAGGAAGAAGATGCTGTGATATGCAAATGACTAGCTTTTCAGAGCATTCACACAAGGTTGGCGCCGGTGGCGATACCTACAACGTGCTGACATGAAGAAAGTTTCCAACCGATTTCTCATACACATACAGCAGTTGACCGGCGTTGCCTGGTGAAATGTTGTAGTCATACCTCGTGTAAGAAGGAGAAATGCATACCATCACCTTTCCGACTTTGATACAGGTCGGATGGTAGCCTATCGCGATTGGGGTTTATCGTATCGCCACATTGCTGCTCGCGTTGGTCGAGATACAATGATTGTTATCAGAATATGGAATCGGTCGGTTCAGGAGGATAATACGGAACCCTGTGCTGGACCCCAAAGGCCTCGTATCACTAGCAGTCGAGATGACAGGCATCTTATCCGCATGGATGTAACGGATCGTGCAGCCTCGTCTCGTCCCCGAGTCAACAGATGGGGACGTTTGCAAGACAATAACCATCTGCACGAACAGTTCGGCGACATTTGGAGCAGCATGGACTATCAGCTCGGAGACCACGGCTGCGGTTACCCTTGACGCTGCATCACAGACAGGAGCGCCTGCGATGGTGTACTCAACGACGAACCTGGGTGCACGAATGGCAAAACGTCATTTTTTCGGATGAATCCAGGTTCTGTTTACAGTTCGTGATGGGCGCATCCGTGTTTGGCGACATCGCAGCGAATGCACATTGGGAGCGTGTATTCGTCATCGCCATACTGGCGAATCACCCGGCGTGATGATGTGGGGTGTCATTGGTTACACGTCTCGGCCACCTCTTGTTCGCATTGGCGGCACTTTGAACATTGGACGTTACATTTCATATGTGTAGCGACCCGTGGCTCTACTCTTCATTCAATCCCTGCGAAACCATACATTTCAGCAGAATAATTCACGACCTCATGTTGCAGGCCCTGTACAGGCCTTTCAGGACACAGAAAATATTCGACTGCTGCCCTGACCAGCACATTCTCCAGATCAGTCATCAATTGTAAACGTCTGGTCAATGGTGACCAAGCAACTGGTTCGTCACAATATGCCAGTCACTATTCTTGATGAACTGTGATATCGTGTTGAAGCTGCATGGGCAGCTGTACCTGTACACGCCATCCAGGCTCTGTTTGACTCAATGCCCAGGCGTATCAAGGCCGTTTTTCTGGCCAGAGGTGATTATTCTCGATACTGATTTCTCAGGATCTATGCATCCAAACTGCGTGAAAATGTAATCACATGTCAGTTCTAGTATAATATATTTGTCCAATGAATACCCATTAATCATCTGCATTCCTTCTTGGATGAGCAATTTTAATGGTCAGTAGTGTATTATGTCGAAGCGAAGTGAATTCGAAATTGGGCCGATTCGTGCGTGGCTCCTTCTGCAACAAAAGTAGCCAAGTCTTTGGTGTTTCAAGAGACAACGTATAGAAGATTCATACCGCATACATGGAAAGCGGGAAAACATCATTCGCTGAGTCGCAACGCGGACGAAAGCGCGTGTTCAGTGACCGCGACAGACGGCCATTGAAGGGGGATTGTGACGAAACAGAAGAGGACAACAACTGCAAAATTCTCTTTAGAAGTCAATGTAGCACTCGCCAACCATGCCGGCGTCAAAACAACGCGAATAGAGCTTCATAAGTGGGAAGTCACAGGGCAAGCTGGAATTCCAAAAACCACTCATCGATGATGTAAATGCATTTAACGGAAAACATCGGGCCGAAGCCATAAAAGGTGGACTATGAAGCATTGGAAGGATGGGTCGTAGTTCACACTATTTCCAACTTCTGGCCGTGTTTACATCCCAATAGTGAAACACTGCAGGGTTTGTGTGATGATTTGAACAGCCGTAGCGTTGTATTCCGTGGATCCCCTGAGTAGTCTGCAAAGTGGTATTATTGCCAAGGATTGTGTGACTAATTTGGCTGATCAGGTCCACCCTATGGTACGATGTTCGTTCTCCAGTGGTGAAGCTGCGTTCCAAGACGACAGGGCCCCTGTCCCCACAGCTCGCATCGTCCATTGTTGGTTTTGTGAGCAGGAAGACGAAATGTCATATCCCCCCCGGTGACCACAGTTATCAAATGCCTGTATACCAGTGTGGTCCATTGATAGTGACCGGGCCAAATATTTCACGAAATAAGCGTCAAACGAAAAAACTACAAAGCACGAAACTCATCTAGTTTGAACGGGGAAACCAGACGGCGCTATAGTTGGCCCGCTGGATGGCGCTACATAGGTCAAACGGATATCAACTGCGTTTGTTTAAATAGGAATCCCCATTTTTATTACATATTTTTGTAGTAGTTAAAGAAATGTGAATATTTTAGTTGGACCACTTTTTTCGCTTTGTGACACATGGCGCTGTAATAGTAATAAAGATATGGCTCACAATTTTAGACAAACAGTTGGTAACAGGTAGGATTTTTAAATGAAAATACAGAACGTAGGTTCGTTTGAACATTTTATTTCTGTTCTTCCAATGTTATACATGTACCTTTGGGAACGTATAATTTCTGAGAACGCATGCTGTTACAGCGTGGTTACGTGTAAATACAACATTAATGCAATAAATGCTCAAAATGATGTCCGTCAACCTCAATGCATTTTTCAATACGTGTAACGACATTCATAAGTTTCGTCCTTTATAGTTTTTTCGTTTGACTCTTATTTCGTGAGATCTTTGGCCCGGTCACGATCAGTGGACCACCCTGTATAGTCTGCTTTGGAGAGAAGGATTCGTGGTAGCTACTCCCTCCGTCATCTCTAACTGAACTTTTCACTATTTTGCGGGAAGAATTTTGTAAGATTCCCCTTGAAAGCTATAAAACACGTACACTTACCCCTTCTGAGGCAAGTGGAATCTGCTATGGATGCGAACAAGTTTTCTACACTGTTTTAGGCACGGCAGTGTGTCGTGTTTTGTATTTTCCAAAATCTTTGTCTGTCCACAGCAAGTAGTTTTACAGGTAGATGCAGACAATGATGTATACCATCTGGTTCCATGCGTCATCCAGCAGAAATGACAACCACGCACTCTGGAAGATAACCGTAACTAACACCACAGTGGATGGATATTGATGTATGCTAGGCCCTTATTTGTTTCTAGGCAGGGGCACAGCAAATATCAGTTGTTACCTAGATTACGAAATAAATAGGTGTTACTGCAAAGGTAACGTCTTTTTGGTGCCATGTACTTATTTACCACTATGAAGGGTACCTTACGGGATGGCACTATTTTATCAAAATCTTAAAAGACACGACAAATAGTTTTTGTCGATTACAATTCTTCTACTAGTTAAAAATCTAGTACTGCATTTACGTACTTGTATTATTACTAATAAAACGTAGCGCCTCAGTATTAATGGTACGTAGAACAAACTCTTTCTTCGTGCTATTTTGTCGATAACTGACATTTTTCAGACCGTGGCAGTGTTCAAAATACGAATTTATTTCACTAACACGAAGAATGCCGTTACCGGCTTCGAAGTGACGATTCATCTTCAGATAGCTGTTCACGCTTATATTGTATTTATTGTTGCTCTCCTGTGTTGTTGAAAAAAGAGCAAAGAGTTATGTAAACAACAACAAATGTAATGTAAACATGAACAACTGTCTGAAGATGAACCAGTCAGTTCGAAACCTGGAATGGTGCGATTTGTGCAATTAAATATAATAATAACAGTGGATGGATGTTGTTTACATCTTTATAAGATTAGCTTGTAAAAAATTTCTTATTGGTACTTAGAACGTATCACTTTCCCTCTATGGCACTTAAAACTTTCGTCATAAATGAATTTTATGATTTGCTTGGCCAGGATCAATGGCCCAATCTCTAATGCGGGGTGTCCAAAGTTCTAGCTTACCTGGGTCACTTTGTAAGAAAACGAGTATTTTTGAACGGAGGAAAAAAGAAAAAAAAGCTGTTTGGTGGGAGTCTATAGTTAACACATTAAAGTAATTCATAATTTATCATTCTTTATTGTAAAGAAGCAACGTGGTACTGATGTAACATTTTATGGATGAGATTTCATTAACAATTTTATATACACTCCTGGAAATTGAAATAAGAACACCGTGAATTCATTGTCCCAGGAAGGGGAAACTTTATTGACACATTCCTGGGGTCACATACATCACATGATCACACTGACAGAACCACAGGCACATAGCCACAGGCAACAGAGCATGCACAATGTCGGCACTAGTACAGTGTATATCCACCTTTCGCAGCAACGCAGGCTGCTATTCTCCCATGGAGACGATCGTAGAGATGCTGGATGTAGTCCTGTGGAACGGCTTGCCATGCCATTTCCACCTGGCGCCTCAGTTGGACCAGCGTTCGTGCTGGACGTGCAGACCGCGTGAGACGACGCTTCATCCGGTCCCAAACATACTCAATGGGGGACAGATCCGGATATCTTGCTGGCCAGGGTAGTTGACTTAAACCTTCTAGAGCATGTTGGGTGGCACGGGATACATGCGGACGTGCATTGTCCTGTTGGAACAGCAAGTTCCCTTGCCGGTCTAGGAATGGTAGAACGATGGGTTCGATGACGGTTTGGATGTACCGTGCACTATTCAGTGTCCCCTCGACGATCACCAGAGGTGTACGGCCAGTGTAGGAGATCGCTCCCCACACCATGATGCCGGGTGTTGGCCCTGTGTGCCTCGGTCGTATGCAGTCCTGATTGTGGCGCTCACCTGCACGGCGCCAAATACGCATACGACCATCATTGGCACCAAGGCAGAAGTGCCTCTCATCGCTGAAGACGACACGTCTCCATTCGTCCCTCCATTCACGCCTGTCGCGACACCACTGGAGGCGTGCTGCACGATGTTGGGGCGTGAGCGGAAGACGGCCTAACGGTGTGCGGGACCGTAGCCCAGCTTCATGGAGACGGTTGCGAATGGTCCTCGCCGATACCCCAGGAGCAACAGTGTCCCTAATTTGCTGGGAAGTGGCGGTGCGGTCCCCTGCGGCACTGCGTAGGATCCTACGGTCTTGGCGTGCATCCATGCGTCGCTGTGGTCCGGTCCCAGGCCGACGGGCACGTGCACCTTCCGCCGACCACTGGCGACAACATCGATGTACTGTGGAGTCCTCACGCCCCACGTGTTGAGCAATTCGGCGGTACGTCCACCCGGCCTCCCGCATGCCCACTATACGCCCTCGCTCAAAGTCCGTCAACTGCACATACGGTTCACGTCCACGCTGTCGCGGCATGCTACCAGTGTTAAAGACTGCGATGGAGTTCCGTATGCCACGGCAAACTGGCTGACAATGACGGTGGCAGTGCACAAATGCTGCGCAGCTAGCGCCATTCGACGGCCAACACCGCGGTTCCTGGTGTGTCCGCTGTGCCGTGCGTGTGATCATTGCTTGTACAGCCCTCTCGCAGTGTCCGGAGCAAGTATGGTGGGTCTGACACACCGGTGTCAATGTGTTCTTTTTTCCATTTCCAGAAGTGTATAAGTAATTACAAATCACATAATTAATGCGACATTGTTTTTTTAATTTGGGAAACTAATCTATCAGTTTCAAGTTCAATCGAAGAGCTTACACTTCTGAGGATGCTCTCAACGTCTTCATCTGAGATTTTGGTTCTACTGTTACTCTTTGTGGGCTTTACTCTTAGAAATAAGCATCCACAAACTTATGTGCTTTAAAACAATAATGATGTATATAATGAATGCTGTTAAGTAAGGGACGTTTATCAGGACAGGTATGATTTGCAAAGGTCCAAAAAGATAGATGATCAATTTTTTCTTTAGATGAATGTCAGACTTCAACGTTATGCATTCCATCTGAAAATCATCTGGTAACGCATCTATACTGTTTGAAAAAAGGATCACACAAATACAAAAATTTCAATTATTTTTTCGACTTTCCTGAAATCAGTTTTCAGATTCTTGCATCAAATCGAAAAGAATGGCTGCATATTTCATGCTGTCCTTGGGATTATGTTTCGGTTTATCATAATTTCATATTAACAGAATTTTAAGGAATATTTATTTTTCACCAGCCGTGTGATACATGCTCACTTTTTGGCCGCATTGAAATTTGCTTTGGGCCGCGTGCGGCCCGCGGCGACAGCTTATTGGACACCCCTGTCACAAAGATCAAACGATTTTCTTAATTGTCTCATTATTTTTTGCGCCCAAACGATGAGCAGCATGATTCTTTGGTGTCAGAGCACGATTTCTGTTTTGTCGTACAATGAGAACATGGAAACAGAGATAAATTGTTTCATTATACGCGTGACAAATGTCAGATTTGGCACAAAGCATGTTTTCCGTGTTTGATGCTTATTAACACTAAGAAATCATCTCCGGCATTATTTTGACGTTTTTCTGTGGATCGTGTTGCTTGTAGTGCGTTAGCAACCTGATGTTTGGTCACTGGTTTACAAATCCTTTAAGTGTGGAGAAAACGGAAGAGAACGGAGGAGGCAATGAGCTGTGCTTGTTAGAATGTCTCCAGCTCTGTATGTACAACGACGGAAAAAGAAAAAAATCAAATCACCTAGAAGTAATTCGAATTATATATTAATACCTTCAGCTGCTAACGAGCGTTGATATATGTCAGCGGGGACAGGTAAAAATGTGTGGCCCGACCGGAACTCGAACCCAGGATCTTGTACTTACATGGCAGACGCTCTGTCCATCGTTTTTTTTATTCATTTAATTTTAATGTCCCAAAAGAAAAATCAAATATAAAAAAGAAGGGAAAGAAATATAGGCCGAAGTGACATTCTCGTCACTTCACTGGGAGTAAATCCTGTACCACGAAAGAACGTAAACCTGGGACTCCCAACCGCTTCGGGGTGTTACGAAACATGTTGCCTAGAAAGTTCGCAAAATGCGTTTTATATTTAGAGTGGCGTCGGATGATCTCGTGTTGTTCTAGTAGGTAATGCCAATAGTCCATGCCCGATGTCAAGGTCCGCGAGAGCACGTAGTGCGTCCGTCGTGATCGTGGATTCGTCGGTGCGTCGGAGGAGGGCGATGGTGCGTTGCGTCAGCCGCCAAACATCCGTTGCCTCACCGTACTGAAGAGAATGTTCGTCGGTGTGCTGAATGCCACATATAAGGCAGAGCGGGGAATCTACCATGCGAATGTCGTACAATCATTGGCGGTTGACGGTCTTGCGGTTGATTAATGTATACCATGACGATCGCGCTGCTGTGTTGAGGAGAGGTGTATGGACAGCTCGCCAAATCTGTCGCCAGTTTCGTGTTGGGTGTTTACGTTCGACAACATTGCTGCCATGATGACGCCGCAAGTATATATCTCACGGGCAGTGGGGATTCTTGTAGAAGGTATCTGTAACTGAGCATAACTAAAACCAACAAAAATACGTGTGACGTGAGAAAACGAGGGCGAGATTGTGCCTACCGCCACCGGTGGTTCAAAGGACGTGGGAAGAAGCACATCCAGGATGGCCGACGTGATGGCGTGGTGCCGTTGCTTCCAAGTCCGTAGCGTCGCTCGCAGGTATAGAGATAGAGCCTTGTTCTGCACATCCGAGAGGTTAAGTCCTCCAGAATGGTGTGGGAGTGTCAAAGTCTTGTATTTGATATTTAACAACATTCCTTGGCTAACATAGTATCCAAAGGCCGCCATTAATCTGTCAGCAATACCATGTGGCATTGACAGTACCTGTGCCAGGTGCGGCAGTCGCGAGTCCAGGTGAACATTAGTGTAGTCCATCCTTTGGAGCAGGTCGTGCGTTCGGAGTGAATTGTTTCGTATGTGCAGTCGGACGTTCTGGAGGAGACGTCGATAGCTCGCCGCCGCTGATTGCCGTAGCGAGCGGGTGAACAGTACACCTAAGCATCGCAAGATGTCCACCGTCGTAAACGGACTGTGCAGAGCGTCCAGCCCTCGACCGATGTGCATGATCTTGGTTTTATTCATGTTGACCCTGCTTCCCGCAGCTACTCCGTACGTAGTAAGAAGGGCAACCACCTGACTTACTTCGTTCTCCGACCGGACGAGTATCATTAACTCGTCGGCATATGCACGACACGTGAAGGACCTCGCACGGAGTCGGACGCCTTGCGCCACCGAGGGCACAGAGGATAGTGCGACTGCAGAGAATATCTCGCACACGCCTCCCGCGAGACCAACATTCTCACCTTATACGAGGGTGAGTAAAATGAAAACTTTAAATTTGTAATAACAAATCGAAATATCCCGCCGTTATCCGGTAAGTTAGTAAGCGTGCTACAAACGGCGTACAGAATGGCCTGTAAGTGGCAGCATAGTGCAGATGCACACCTACCGTCGCAGTATCAGCATAAAGATGGACGCCCCACTTGCGACTTGCACCAGGGGAGAACAGCGTTCTGTTATTCGGTTTTTGCGTAATAAAGGTGTCAAACCTATTGAAATTCATCGACGAATGAAGTTTCAGTACAGTGATGCATGTTTGTCAGAGCAGCAAGTCTACGAATGGAGTAGAAAGTTCGCAAATGGTGTGACTTCAGTGAAAGATACTCCTCGGCCAGGACAGGCACAAAGAGTTCTGACTCCACAGAACATTCCAGCAGTTGAAGCCATAGTGAAGGAAAACCTCCGAGTGACACTGAATGACGTTACAGCATGTTTACAGATTAGTCATGGGTCAGCACACCACACTGTGCATGATGTGCTCCACTTTCACAAAGTGTCTGCAACATGGGTGCCATGGCAGCTGACTCCTGAAATGAGAGAACAACGCGTTGATGCTTCTGAACAACTTCTTCGACGCTTTGAACGAGAAGGTGATGGCTTCCTTGCAAGAATCGTTACTGGGGATGAAACCTGGGTTCACTTCAACCAAGCAGAAACGAAGAGGGCGAGCAAGGAATTGCGCCATTCCTCATCACTAAAACCAAAGAAGTTTCGAACAGAATCATCAGCAGGGTACGTTACGCTGACTCTCTTTTGGGACGAAAAAGGCGTCATTTTGGAGCATTACATGCCTAGAGACACCACTGTCACCAGTGCATCATAACACAGATCTTCTAAAGACTCATATGCTTCCTACAATCAAATCAAAGCGACGTGGATTGCTGTCAGCAGGTGTCCTTTTGCAACATGACAATGCAAGGCCCCACACTGCCTGTACAACAATTGCAACCATCACAGTCCTGGATTTTGAGTGTCTTCCTCATCCACCATACTCACCAGACCTTGCCCCAAGTGATTTCCATTTGTTTGGACCACTCAAAGACGTAATGGGAGGAAAGAAGTATTGTTCTGATGAAGAGGTACGCCACGTGGTGCATGAGTGGTTGCGCGAACTACCAAAAGAATTTTTTTAAAAGGGAACTTATGCACTTTGTAAGTTCTGGAGGACTTGGATTGAGCGTGGGGTAGATTATGTTTAAAAGTGATACAGATTCGTACCACTTCTGCACAATAAACAACATTTAAAAATATATTTAAGATTTTCGTTCGACTCACCCTCGTATGTCCACACACTACATTCGTAGTGTCCCTACCCAACATACTCATTACTCGTGGAAGACATTCTTAGCAAGTCCTGTAAGAGTTCAGGTAATTTGTGTGCATCCTCACAGAAGGAGGTCATGTCGGGTATTTCCTGAACTATATACTTATATGGATGTGGTGTCTGTTCTTTCGGACACGTCTGTTCTTTCGGACATATCCGGAAGAACAGACACCATATCCGTGTAAGTACGCAAAGAAGGAGTTTTGCGACATAAACGAAGGTTGGTAGGTGTGTTTCTTCTTCTGAACGGTGATGTCTATTCAAATTTCCCGCCATTATGAGAATGTAAATTAGGTTTGCTTTAAATTCTCCGTAACGGTCGTGAGTGTTAGTTACCTTTCAGGTAGGACGTCGTGAGTTGATATTAGTCAAGAAAGCCTTTAAGACAACAAAGCTGCCATCGTCAGCACCTTACAGCGTTTGAACGAGGTCGTGTAATAGGGCTACGAGAAGCTGAATGTACTTTCTGTGATATTGCTGAAAGACTTTGCAGGAATATAGCAACTGTACACGACTGCTGACAGCGGTGGTCGTGGGAATGTCCGATCGCAAGAAGAGCGGTCTCTGAACTGCCATTTGGCACTACCGAGAGGGAAGGCCATTGTGTTTGGCGTTTGGTTCTGCGCATCGTATTGCATCTGCAGCAGTAATCTGAGCACCTGTTCGCACCACAGTGATACAACGAACTATTACAAATCTGTTACTTCTAGGACAGGTCCGAGCCAGAAGACCTGTAGAGTGTACTCCACTGACCTCAAACCACCGTCATGTGCGACGTCAGCTTTGTCAAACGAGAACTCATCGGAGGGCAGTGTGGAGGTCTGATGTTTTATAATGAAAGCTGGTCCTGGTTCGGAGCCAGAGATAGTCATGTATGGATTCGAAGGAGGCTATTTGAAGGCCCGCAACCAATTGGCCTGTGTAGAAGACCTGCACCTGTAGTTATGGTCTGGGATGCGATTTCGTATGACAGCAGCAGCACTCTCGTAGGTATCCCACGCTCCACGACTGCAATTCTGTACGTCAGTCTGGTGGTTTAACCACCCGTGCTGCCATTTGTGAACATACCCCTGTTGTAACCCAAAATGCTCTACAGAATGTTGACATGTTTCCTTGGCTTGCTCGATCATCAAATCTGTGTGCAATCGAGCACATATCTACATCTACATCCATACTCCGCAATCCTCCTGAAGGTGTGTGGCGGAGGGTAGCCTGAGTGCCTCTATCGGTTCTCCCTTCTATTTCAGTCTCGTATTGTTCGTGGAAAGAAAGATTGTCGGTATGCCTCTGTGTGGGCTCTAATCTCTCTGATTTTATCCTCATGGTCTCTTCGCGAGATATACGTAGATGGGAGCAATATACTGCTTGACTCCTCGGTGAAGGTATGTTCTCGAAACTTCAACAAAAGCCCGTACCGAGCTACTGAGCGTCTCTCTTGTAGAGTCTTCCATTGGAGTTTATCTGTCATCTCCGACGCTTCCGCGATTATTAAATGATCCGTTGGATCTTCTCTATCTCCTGTATCAACCCAATCTGGTACGAATCCCACATCGTTGAGCAGTATTCAAACAGTGGGGGAACAAGTGTAGTGTAATCTACTTCCTTTGTTTTCGAACTGCATTACCTTAGGATTCTTCCAATGGATCTCAGTCTGGCATCTGCTTTATCGATATTAGTTTTATATGGTCATTCCATTTTAAATCACTCCTAATGCCTACTCCCAGATAATTCATGGAATTAACTGCTTCGAGTTTCTGAACTGCTATATTGTACCTAAATGATAAAGGATCTTCCTTTCTATGTATTTGCATTACATTACACTTGTCTACATTGAGATTCAACTGCCTTTCCCTGCA
This sequence comes from Schistocerca gregaria, assembly GCF_023897955.1. Taxonomy (NCBI): domain Eukaryota; kingdom Metazoa; phylum Arthropoda; class Insecta; order Orthoptera; family Acrididae; genus Schistocerca; species Schistocerca gregaria. The sequence goes on from NC_064922.1 coordinate 431,227,395, forward strand.
CCATGCGTCAATTCGATACGGATCCTCCTGCATTTCATTACAATTTTCACTGTCACAACCTCTCGATATACTACAGCATCATCCCCAAAAAGCCTCAGTGAACTTCTGATGTTGTCCACAAGGTCATATATATATATATATATATATATATATATATATATATATATATATGTGTGTGTGTGTGTGTGTGTGTGTTACAAAAAAATACGTCCAAACTTTCAGGAAACATTCCTCACACACAAAGAAAGAAAATATGTTATGTGGACATGTATCCGGAACGCAAACTTTCCATGTTAGAGTTCATTTTGTTACTTCTCTTCAAATCACATTAATCATGGAATGGAAACACACAGCAACAGAACGTACCAGCGTGACTTCAAACACTTTGTTACAGAAAATGTTCAAAATGCCTCCGTTAGCGAGGATACATGCATCCACCCTCCGTCGCGTGGAATCCCTGATGCTCTGATGCAGCCCTGGAAAATGGCGTATTGTATCACAGTTGTCCACAATACGAGCACGGAAAGTCTCTACGTTTGGTACCGGGGTTGCGTAGACAAGAGCTTTCAAATGCCCCCATAAATGAAAGACAAGAGGGTTGAGGTCAGGAGAGCGTGGAGGCCATGGAATTGGTCCGCCTCTACCAATCCATCGGTCACCGAATCTGTTGTTGAGAAGCGTACGAACAATTCGACTGAAATGTGCAGGAGCTCCATCGTGCATGAACCACATGTTATGTCGTAGTTGTAAAGGCACATGTTCTAGCAGCACAGGTAGAGTATCACGTATGAAATCATGATAACGTGCTCCATTGAGCGTAGGTGGAAGAACATGGGGCCCAATCAAGACATCACCAACAATGCCTGCCCAACGTTTAAAGAAAATCTGTGTTGATGACATGGTTGCACAACTGCGTGCGGATTCACGTCAGCCCACACATGTTGATTGTGAAAATTTACAGTTTGATCATGTTGGAATAAAGCCTCGTCCATAAAGAGAACATTTGCACTGAAATGAGGATTGACACATTATTGGATGAACCATTCGCAGAAATGTAGCCGTGGAGGCCAATCAGCTGCTGATAGTGCCTGCACACCGTGTACATAGTACGGAAACAACTGGTTCTCCCGTAGCACTCTCCATACAGTGACGTGGTCAACGTTACCTTGTACAGCAGCAATTTCTCTGACGCTGGCATTGGGGTTATCGTCAACTGCACGAAGAATCGCCTCGTCCATTGCAAGTGTCCTCGTCGTTCTAGGTCTTCCCCAAATGCGAGTCATAGGCTGGAATGTTCCGTGCTCCCAATTGCTTCGAATGTCTTTCTGTCGAGACACCTTCGTTCTGGAGATCTGTCTCGATACAAACGTACCGCGCCAACTCCGCATTTTTAAACATTGCACTGACTGCAAAACCACGTTCGTGATGAACACTAACATATTGAGTCTACGTACCGATGTGCTTCATGCTAGTACTGTAGAGCAATGAGTGTCATGTCAACACAAGCACCGAAGTCAACATTACCTTCTTTCAATTGGGCCAACTGGCGGTGAATCGAAGAAGTACAGTACATACTGACGAAACTAAAATTAGCTCTAACATGGAAATTAAGCGTTTCCGGACACATGTCCACATAACATCTTTTCTTTATTTGTGTGTGAGGAATGTTTCCTGAAAGTTTGGCAGTACCTTTTTGTAACACCCTGTATATATATTGTGAATAGCAACGGTCCTACGACACTCCTCTTCCTTCGGAAGATTTCTCTCCATTGAGAATGACATGGTGCGTTCTGTTATCTAGGAACTCTTCAGTCCATAAGCTCTTACTTTGTTCATCAAACGACTGTGGGGAACTGTATGAAACACCTTGCGGACATCATCGGGTGACAACTGTAGTGTCATCCACAAACGGCATTAACCGTCCCTGTATTGAACGAGACCTTCCAAGTGCAACATATATGGAACACAATCCAACAAACTGACATCTGGCACCTGTTCAACACAATGCATGCACGTTTGTGTGCTTGCATTCAACATTCTGGCGCTTGCACCGGTTATTAATGCGTCTCCATTTCACATTTGTGATGGCTTGTCTTGCTCTTACATTAGTCCGTGATCTTGCAGTATTAATCACTTAAATATACTACCTAGACAAAAGTATTCCCGAAATTTCTTTACTCTACATTAAATATTTGTCGGTGTTGTGACTTCTTCCGTCAGTGTTCTGTCAGGTGAGAAAAGAACTGTTAATCTCATTTGGTAGCTATAAGGCTCTCGCATAAGTTGGAGCATGAACTTTCGCGCCGTTTTGCTAGTACTCCAACCTACTATCGCATGAGTTTAGAGTTACAAGCAACACAACGTAAATTTAGTTGTCACTTTGCGTTGTACGTAGGATAAAGTCGAAAGTTAATATTTTACTGCTAATGATGCTTATCAGTTTTAGTTGTGGACAACAGGAGTTAAGTACTCTTGTACAGTCCACAAAAGGATGAGCAGAAGACAACAACAGTTTGAAGAGAAAACACTTCTGCGACTTCACTATTATGACTGAGGATGTGAGTATTCCATTGTTCTAATGTGTTGTCCTCAATGATTCACGTTCACTGATTCCTGCCCTTTCAGTAATTCTTACTGCATTGCGTTCTGTGTATCCGTGTCTGTTCCTCACAGAACACTGCACAAGTAAATGTTAAAGGATTAGCTGTAGCATCGTAAGCTGTACTAACCAGAACGGTAAGAAATCCGTAACACAAATTTGTTATCAATGATCATCCAGAAAGTATCTCAACATCGTTGAATGTTTTGTGCGTTGTGGTATTCAGTGCGAAGACTGATCTGGTGCAGCTCTCTACGCTACTCTATCTTGCGCAAGTCTGTTCATCTCCGAGTAACTAATGCAACTTACATCTGCTTACCGTATTCATCTTCTGGTCTCCCTCTACGATTTTTACTGTCCACACTTCTCTCCCATACTAAATTGGTGTCTCTGAAGGTGTCCTACCAACCTTCTTATAATCAAATTGCACAACAATTCCCCCCTGTTCTATTCAGTACCACCTCATCAGTTATGTGACCTGCCCAACTAATGCTCTGCATGCATCTGTAGCACGACATTTCAAAAGCTTCTACTCTATTCTTGTGTAAAATGTTTATTGCCTCTGTTTCACTTCCATACGTGGCGAACCTTCAGACAAATACTTTCAGAAAAGACTTCCTAGGACTCAAATCTATATTAGATTTCAACAAATTCCTGTTTTTTAAAAACGCTTTTCTTGCAGTTGCCAGACTACATTTAATATCCCCTCCACTTCGACCGTTATCCCCTACTTTACTGCCCACATAATAAAACTCCTGTACTAATTTCAGTTTCTCGTTTCCTTACCTAATTTCCTCGGCATCACTTTATTTAATTCGACTGAGTTGCATTATCCTTATTTTGCGTTTGTTGACGTTCAACCGATTTCCTCTATTCAACACATTATCCATTCCATTCAACTGCTCTTCCACGTCCTTTACTGTCTCAATGTCATCAGCAAACCTTTGAATTTTTATTTCTTCTCGGTGAACTTTAATTCCTACTCCACATTTTTCTTTGGTTTCCTTTACTACTTTCTCAGTGTACGCACTGAATAATATCGGCGATAGACTACAACTCTGTCTCCTTGTCTTCTCATCCACTGCTTCCCTATTAAGCTGCTCGACTCATAACTGTCGTCTGGTTTTTGTACAAGTTGCAAATAGCCTTTTGCGTCCTGTATTTTACCCCTGCCACCTTCAGAATTTCAGAGTGTACGCCAGTCAGCATTGTGAAAAGCTATCTCTAAGACTACAAATGCTATAAGCGGAGGTTTGCTTTTCCATAACCGACAGTATGTTGTAAGTAGTTAGGTAAATATTGCTTGAAGTGTTCCGACATCACTCCGGAGTCCAAACTGAACTTCTCCCGAGGTTAGCTTCTACCAGTTTTACCATTCTTTTGTAAAGAAATCATGTTTGTATTTTAAGCCACGACTTCTTAAACTGATAGATCGGTAATACTCACACCTGTCAGCACCTGCTTTATGTGGAATTGTAATGATTATATTATTATTAAAGCCTGAGGGTATTTCGCCTGGCTCAGACATCTTGCACAAAGGATGGACGAATTTCGTTCAATATTTAGCCAGAAATTGGTTAACAGCACAAATGCTGCCCAGAAATTATCAGTACATGTCTACATAACCATGGCACTCACGATTTAAGATATATAGAAAACACACGACTCTTACAATACAGTTACAAAAGGGGTGTTGAATCAGGAACTGCCGGCTAATTTTTGTATAACCAGTAAAATTGACATATTCATGTGGGCTTTTATGAATATTCGTATTGTACAGTATTACAATTATCAACGAAAGTATTAGTTTCTCTTTGATGCACTGTTACCTTGCTCTAGTAAGAATTTTAATTTTTGAAACATACTTATCGCTTGGTCTGAATGACACGTGTGTTGTACTTTTCGTGGTGCTGTGTATTAAGCTACCTTTCTATCTTCTGGTATTGTAGAGTATCCGATAAGTAATTCACCACTTACAGCCTCAATAACATGATGTGGAGAAATGAACAGTAGTTGTTATAAAGCCTAAACACAAAAACGTTGTACCTGAAGTTCACTTACATGAATGAGCTTCATATGGTATGTGCTAAATCTATTCTAAATTGTTACCCTGTCAAGATCTCCTCACTAAGAGAGGTAATTACAACCTACAACAGATATTTCGTAGCTGACTCATGATGGAAATGCCATACACCTAATGGCAACAAATAGACCTCACTCCTTTGAGGGTATCCTTATTGAGTTATCAACAACAACCAATCATTTGTAGTAACTATGACTACTTTCTGTGAAGAACAGTTACAGTAACTGAGAACATTTACGTTTCCAGTAATATAGAAAAAGAGGCGCTCGTGTCATATCTCCGTAGAAATACTTCAGCTCAATTAAAAAAAAAGAAAATAGTTGACCAAGCACAGGATCGATATGTTGAACAGAACAGTTCATAATATGAGGGATCCGCCAAGACATACAGTCAAAAACACAAGAAATTTATCAAGGCTGTTGATGGCACCTAAGTTATTGTGCAGGTACTCGTGTGCAGCACAGGGACTGAAATTGAGCATAGAAAAACAAAAGCAGAAACACAGAATAGGTTTTCCCCTGCGTATTGCAATATTAGTAACCCATAATCTGCAAGGCAAGAAAAACGTTTTATCTACTAATTTCTTTTTATTACAATCTCGAAACGCATACTAGGCCCTTTAATTTAGTGCATTTAGACCAGTGGTCATGAATGTATTTCGTTCAAGAGCCAATACTGACACGGTGATACCACGGGCGGCATATGTACCGATCTCGTTGCTAAATGGTAACCTACTACAAGGGGGTTAGTTTGTGTTGTTGCCCCAGATGATGTTTACTTGAATATTTCGTCAGGATTTGTAAGCGGTGGGTTCTTGAGGCACGGCAGTACGCGAACACGAGAGATAAGTTTAAACAATTTTATTAACGGAGGCGGATTATAAAACATGCCCGCTACGCTCACCCGTCATCACTGTGTCTGACATCCTAACACCGGCTAATTACGGTCCTATCAAAAGGCTCTATGGGGAGCTAAGAACAGACATAATCGCGCCCGGGGCCGCGCTAATTAATACTGCTCGCTGCGGACGGCGGCCAGTCGCGGCCAGACACGAGTCTACTGACCAAGCAGATTGTCAGCATTCCAGGCAGGTCGGCTGACGAGCGCGTGTTAACGCACCGTACGGCTGCGCGCAATCCGTAGACCCTTACATCACTCTCCCCAAAGAAAAACGGCAACCATAGCTGGCTCAAAACGACCTCCTGGGCGTTAGAACCTTTTTCGTCACTTGTGACATCAGGAGCCATTGCAACATGTATTTCATTTGCAGACACAGTAACGTTTGGTGCAGAGAAATGTGCATTCAAGATGACAATTTTATACATGACAAATGCTGTTGACAAAAAACAAATTAATAAAAGCAGTAAAAACACAATACTGACAATCAAGTATTCATTAATATTACTGGATGAATTGAAGGACTTAATTCTATTTGCCACTTCAATGAAATTTAACTCATTATTTGAAAAGGTTAGAATTTAATAGATGTCCTTAATTAAATTATTGTCTTCAGAAAAACTTGATAAGGAATGCTTTCCATATGTTAGTATGTATGAACCATTGTAATAAACATAGAACAATCTCGTTAATGGCAAATCTTGAGTTGCATGAAATATAGTTGGCAACACACTAGGCATATCAGATAGTTCACTTGATAAATCACGATGTGTGGCATTCAAGATTCAGTTTTAGTGTAAAGGGTAGCTCAGGTGTATCATAGTTTTTACATGCAAATGTGCCATAAAGGGTGGAGCTAAATGAGAAAATTATAGCTTCAGAACATTGTTTAATTCTTGCTCACAACTGTACACTCTACTGTCTAAGAATACTGCCAATTCAGGGCAAATTAGCTTATGATTACGTTTACAAATATGCAAATCATTTTCATTTAGGGACACAAAATATCTACGACACTTGCTGATCAGTAGATAATCAGTCAGTACATACTTTACATGAATACCTGCCTGTCTCCATTTCACAGGGTAAGTATAACTCTTAAACATTTCAAAATTATGCTTTCATGTAGCAATGGGAATAGACAAAATAACAGTTATTTCATCTTCAATCATTAAGGATTGTGTAGTGGTTAACTTATAGTAAGCCTATAAATTATAACAAGGTAAATCATAGTATATGTTTCATATAGCTTTCATTCAATTGATAGTAGGATGTGTAGAAATTGTTCTGGATGTAGTAGTACGCTCCCCAACAATCATTTGTACTACTTTCAAAGGCTGTTAAGAGCATCACTTCTAGCATTTGATAAACTATCAGTAATCCTTAAGAAAAGAGTGTTTAAATTTAAGTGTGCACTCACAGCTTTTAATCCTTGGAATAGTTCTTGGATATATGCCTTCGTTTCATTACGAAGTATGTGGAAATGTGAGATAAATTACATTAAATCTCTTAAATGAAAACTGTGTGGTTAGTAATAGTTCTTTGCATATTCTTTAATACGATAATTTCATTAGAGAGGTTAGTTGAATCTGTACTGGACTGTTCTTCAAGAGTTAATATTTTGCCTTTAACTCCCAGTGAATCTCGACTAGTTAATATACCAAATACAGTACGAAGCATACTCCCTCCAAAATCAAACCCAGCACGTTTATGCCTAATTAAAGTTTTGTGTGACAAAAACTTTAAAAAACAGTGTGATCCAGTTATTATACCAAGATGTACCCATTTCCAAAGCTGTATCATTGCCCTTAACAGAACGAATAACGTCAATTTGCTTCTTTACGTAATTTAATTGTTGTTGGATTTCACTCAGATTGTACTTGAGGACAAGTTTTGTATAACTTGTTGAAACTACCATGTCTGAATGTGGTTCAAACGAAACACCTGTAGTCTGTGGTACTATTACTAAAGAATTAGTAGAATACGCTATCATAGCAAGCATTAGAATAAAACTGAACATGTTTAATTAGTTCTAAATACTAGAGTTAACAATGAACATGAAATAAGAGTTTCTTGTGGTACCCTCTTTTACGCAGATTGTAGGGGTGTCTGGAAGAGGGTCGCTCGGAACGTGGCGATGCCTCGGCCTCGGAGTCTGGACTGCGATCTCGCAATTCTCGCTTCCTAGATTTGACAACAGCAGGTCTGCCTGTCGGTCGGTCCTCGTCGTCTTGCGACACTACAGGAAATCTACCCACAAATGGCCTGACACGATGGACATGAACGAGAATCGAACGAAAGGGCAGTTGTAGCTTAAGAGTTACTGGCGACAACACCTTAAAAATTGGATATGGCCCTGTCCAACACTTCTTAAACTTTTTGACTTGGCTCTTCTTTAACACCACGTTGCTCCGGTACACAAGATCTCCAACTCGATGCTATGGCACTGCTGTTTGGCGGTCGTATTGTCTTGCTTGCCGAAGAAAAGATTGATGATTCTGCTGTTTCACTCCCTCCATGCTTCCTTTAGCTTGCGTGCTAGATCCCTTACATGTTCACTGCTGATTCCGGCAGTCGATCGCGCAAAGTCCAAAGGTGAATGCATTCATCTTCCGTAGACGATCTCATATGGACTTAACCCTGTTGAGCTGTGCATTTTGGCGTTGTAACAACATACCAATACGGTAAACAGACAGTCCAGTTGTCGTGTTTGCTGCTCACATAGTGGCTAACCATTTTAATTATTGTTCTGTGGACTCGCTCGACTCTTCTATTTCCTTCAAGCTGTGCTGGTGTAGTCCTTAACCGAGTTATTTGCGTAAGCTTACAAGTCTGTTTAAGTAATTCACTCATAAAATTCGTTCCTTGATGACTAATTATACTTAATTGTGATCCAAACGTAAGAATCCATTGTTTTACAAAAACTTAAGCTATAGTCTCAGCGCTCTGATCAGGTATTGGTATCATGAGAAGGTATCTAGAGACATAATCTACCATTGTCAGTATGTATATGTTTCCATCTTTAGTCTAAGGCAACTGTCCTACGACATCTAGTCATACTAGTGAAAATGGTTCACTTGTTTCTGGCGGTTCTTGCAATGGCGCTCTACTTTTTCCTGCATTATTCCGTCTGTTACAGGAATCAGACTGTGAAACACACTCGAAAACATCAGCTTTGCGGCTCGGCCACCAAAACATTTGAGCTACTTTAATGTGTGTTCCTTTTTTACCGCAATGTCCTGATAATAAAGAATCGTGTTCTTCTCTCATGATTTGCTCTTTCATGCTTTCTGGAATAACTAGGCCGTTTCCTTAACTAGTGATTTTGTAGAATAATCCATTTTTCCGATAAAACGTTGATCATTTTTCCGTAATTTGCATTGTGGATCTTTTTCCTGAGCTGCCTTTAACTCTTTTTCTCGACCCCTTGTAACACAAACATTGACTTGTCGACTCAGTGCATTAGCATTCACATGTTGTTTACCAGGTCGTTGAATAACCTTAAATTGGTACTCACTCAGTCTTAATGCTCTTGTTAAACTGGAACTTGGATCCTTTAAGCTCAATAACCATTTAAATGCGGCACAATCTGTAATAACTGTAAATTCTCTTCCTGTTAAGAAACATCTTTTGTTATACCAAAAACCAAAGCACAAAGCTAATTGTCAGTAGTAGTATAATTACATTCTGCTTTGTTTAATTGTCTGGAAGCAAATGAGATTGGATGTTCATGACCATCAACTTCTTGAGACAAGATTGCACCTATGGCAAAATTGGATGCATCCGTTGAAAGAATAAATGTTTACTGAAAGCCGGATAGGGTAACGCTGGGGCTGTGGTTAGAGCAGTTTTAAGTTCTTCCATTACCTTTTTGCACTCTGTTGACCAATTAAATGTTACTCCTTTCTTCAGTAACTGTGTTATTGGATGTGCTATATTCGCATAACCGGCTGTAAATCGTCTGTAGAAATTTGACAATCCCAAGAATAATTGTAGTTCCTTCAAATTCTATGGTTCAGGAAAATTCTTTACATCTTCAATTAATTTTGGATCATATCGAACACCTTCGCTGGTTATAACATGACCAAGATAGTTGACTTTACTTGGTGCAAATGACATTTATCTATTGATAAAGGTAGGATTGCTTCTTATATGCTCGAAAAGAGCTTGTAGTCTCTCAGTATGCTGCTTCATGATTTCACAAAAAATTATTACATCATCAAGGAAAACAAGTGTTTGTGTTGGGATGAGCCCTCGTAAAATTGAATCCATCAGGCGTTGAAATGTAGCTGGAGCATTACGAAGTCAAAACGGCATACGAAGATACTTGTACACTCCTGCTGCTGTTACAAATGAAGTTTTTGCTTGATCATCTGGACGCACTGTTACCTGGTGATAACCACTTGTTAAATCACATACTGAAAAAATTAGACATCTGCCCAAGTAATCCAAGGTTTCCACTAAATTTGGTAAGGGTAAATGTCGGGTGTGCTCACAGCATTCAGAGATAGGTAATCAACACAAAAACGGAACTGTAGTTCTCCAGAAATTGATTTCTTCTTTACAACTACAACAGGCGAACACCACAGTGGGTCTGAAGGATCTCTTGTTTTTATAATTCGAGGTTCTAATTGTTCTTTAACCAAGTCTTCCAACAACTCTCTTTGACTAAATAATATCCGGTAAGGTTTCTGTGTGACTGGGGCTGCATTCTCTGTATGAATACGAGGCTGAACTAAATGAATGACAGGCAAATTTGCACGTTCTCTGAATAAATCTGCATACTCCATCAAAACAGGCCCTAAAATCTTCTGTTCATCAGCTGTCAAATGTTCTATCTTTTCCTAAATCATGCGCTTCATTTCATTATTAACTTCGTCTCCTCGTTGTAATTTTGTGGTACTGTTACGAAAATCTGTGTTTATAATTGCAGCATTTGTTACATCATCTGGAATCTTATTACGTTACTTTTACTTACGTTCGACATTTCAGCAACAACATCCTCATTGCTCATATTCGTTATTGCAACCGGGACTTTTGCGACATTCTGTCTCACCATTGTAGGGACACCTACACTTATAGCAACACAACAATGCATTGTTTCCAGTAACTCACTTTTCTCGGTTCGCTCAATTAATAACAAAGTTCTTTCCTTGTATTGGGGTGACCTAACTTCTACGTAGATTGTCTTTAAAGCTCCCTTGGGAATTTGCTGAGGCTGATCAATTTGAACATCGACTCGGACGGTTTGAACTGATGCATGGTTTGAGCGGTCCATTTCCATGACGTCAGTATTGATGCTCCTTTGAGTACGATCTGAGTTCCTAGGTTGTATACTTTCCTAAGTTGTAGTTGCTACGGCCTAGTCTGATCTTTCTTTCTGTGACAAATATCTCTGCCTCGTTAGCGGCAAATCCAAGTACACCGTCTTAACGCGTTTCGTTATTTGAAACTACTTGCGCCCTTGCTATGTATTTATCTTTATTTTCACCTTCATCTTGGTCTTGGCCAAGAATTAATTCTCCATAATTAACTAGCTTTCCTCCTTTTAACCGTTGCACTTTTAATAGCGGCGGTTTCAATTTTTCCGTTTATCTACGCAACGTCACATTAATGAGGTCTGTGCTCCTGTTCAAATGTATCAAATGGCTCTGAGCACTATGGGACTTAACATCTAGGGTCATCAGTCCCCTAGAGCTTAGAACTACTTAAACCTAACTGCCCTAAGGACATCACACACTACCATGCCCGAGGCAGGATTCGAACCTGCGACCGTAGCGGTCGCGCGGTTCCAGACTGAAGCGCCTACAACCTCTCGACCACCAGGAGCCGGTGTGCTCATGTGTCAATAAGTAGTTTGATGTTGCTCCAACGATATACAGCACCTAGCACGAAGTCATTTTCGGTCTGATTTTCGCTGAACCTAACAGGAATCACTGTCTCTGGCAAGGGGCAGACGGAGTGGTGGCCTGTACGCCCCCGTACTCGTTTAAAGATCTGGCAGATCGCCTGTTGTTCTCATTACCTTTCTTCTTGCTGCGACAATCTCTCGAGACATGATCCAGCATCCCACGGTGATAGCAGATTCGATTCTCTTTACAATCCTTACCCCGCTACAGTTCTGCTCAGTCATACTTGCGGGTGGCTGGTAGCGCACAGTTGTCACACAGGGAGCGAAATTCATTTATAGTCACATGCACCTCTTTTAGTCATTATAATAGTTTCCGCTTTGATTATGTGTAACGCTTCATGCAGTGTACGTGTACATTACTTGAATTTAAAAACATTTTAAAAACCCTCTCATTCACGTCGTTATTTGCATTTTTCAATGCACAGGGTAAAAAACGTAATTATTGCAATTTCAAGCAGAGCATCAGGCTAACGAAGACACATAATTGATCAGCGTGACCCCTTCTAAAAGCTCTGACGTTAACTCTAACTCTAAGATAGTTGAAATCTAGGTCTGCAATAAAACCAGATTAGTACGCAACTGATTCCAGTAAATACCTACCTTGTTTTAAAAATGTTTTTGCAGTCTCTGAGCATACACGTTCCCCATAGAATCCAGTCTGATATACGTACAGATTTTGCTAGCAAATGAATACAAAACACTAACAATACAGTTCGTTTACAATACAATATTTTATTAAATTATTCATTATGAAACGTTGTTCTTATAACTGGACCGTTAATTGAGGGAAAGGTGGTGTTAACTTGTGTCATCGCGTATCGTCTGTAGTTGTTGAGTCATCATTGCAGTTGATGATTGTAGGCTCAATTCACTGCCTCGGATGACTTATTTTTCTAAATCTTTTTTTTGTAGGTCTTCTGTGTGCTGAACACATTTTCGCCATTGTTAGATTGTGAATATTATGTAGTAATACGACTGCATTGCATGATGTCGTTTCTACTGATTATGTCTGCCTTTCCTAACGAGCATGTGTGTAGATGCTAACATTTTATCATCATTGCTACAAGGAGTTATAAATATTTATAGACATTGTGGATTCTGGATTAGTTTTGCCGTCAAAACGCAGTTGCATTTTTCAGTCGCATTGTTCCTGCTGTCAGTGTGCGTTTTGTTGGAGTTGTCTGTAAACAAGACTCACATGGCACAGGGGAAATTTCACTTTCTTCTTGCTTTTCCATTTTCAAGTCACACAAACACTTCTGCTTCGTAAATAAATTTCACGAATAATATCACAAAATACCCATTTTTACTTTGAGTCAGACTGCCGAAACTAATAACTCAGTAAGGAATGGAAAACAAGAACTGTGCAAAAACGTACACGCCGTTTCGCAACTGACGCTCCACTGGCGATTGAACTAGGCAATGATGGCAGCTCAGTGTTGCCATTTTCGAGTATTAGAGAGAGAGAGAGAGAGAGAGAGAGAGAGAGAGAGAGAGAGGGACGCCAGACCAGGCACAGATGCGGCATCAGCGGACTCGCAGGCAACCGTCAGTACGCCTATCCGGAGCTATACAAGAACGACGATTGTTTGGCGTGATGCTTTGCTAGTGGTTATTTGTAAACTGAGGATTTCATTCCATTTGCCATTTCCACTGGATTTAAAAACTGTGGCTGGCATATTTACTAAAACATAAATATAGACAGTTGACAAATATAAACTAGTTATCATGTAATTGATGACTGTTTCCTTTATTGACATATAATTAAAATAATAAGCTACCAGGCATCAGTGATCAACGTTAAAACAACAGTTCTTACTGCACTCATGAAACCTTTCAGTTGTAGCGTGAAGCGGTTATTAGTTTTCACTAACATTATTTTTTCGTGGACAAGCAGAGGGGAAACGAATGTGTAATAAACTCAAATGAGTATGTGAAACTTTAACCCACTCTATTTATATTACCGATATTCACCAGACAACTGCAGTCTCTTCTGGTTGTCAGCTGGCAGAACACAGTCCTGGCTACCTTTACGAAGCCGGAAACACAACAGCCAAAACAGTTCGGAATTCATTCTGAGTCTTTGGCAGATGCAATGAAATTAAAATTAGCATCACCAACAGAGCCATATTTAGCCACAGGTAGACTGCTACTTTATGTAGCAGTCTTACTCACAATGACACCTTGAAAAGTCTCATATGTGTACACTGAAATCGTACACAGTTATTTTAAAAAATTGAAGCAATAAACGAAAATTTCAAAACAAGGGTAACAGAAATGGATAACTTACATTCCTCATGACGACGGCGTATAAACTAGCACCATGCACGTCACTGCATCAGTTGAGTTTTAGATGTTATGTGACACACTATCAGGTTAAAAGGATGACTGCTAACTCTATGTATGAATTAGTTTACACCAATTTATTTACACAAGGGGGCACGGGAAAACACATTAACATGGCTGGGTACATAAAACAGCATCCCAGTATAATTTAGATTTGTGTCCAGTGCAACACTGCTTAGCCTTTAAAACCACTGAACTGCCCACAAATGAGATATACATCCCAGTGGCTACCAGGCATTAGAATATCTTGAGTTCAATACTGTGGAACAAAGCAAGAATCTTGTCTACTTTTGCGGTGAAGAAATCACAATACATCAGCAATTGAAGCAGGTGCAGAAACATGAGTGTAAAGTATAAAATCGTCACACACAGCCATCAGTGCACCACTTCTCAGTTGCAACATAACAGAATTACGAGTTTCTTAGCTTGATACGCTTGAAACAATAGAAAGATGTCACACAGTATAGCAGCTCAAATTCAGTACAATGGGTGAATATTTCTCCCAGACCTTCCTTAAGTAACTTTAAACAATAATTATGAGATTATGTTTCTTATTCAGCACCAACAGTCGAGGCTGCTACAGTGAACTAGGGCAATTTGTATATAAGGATATACACAAATGTAGGATGTCTTATCACAATGTTTTCCACAAACGCTGCATCATTGAAATATTCAGAGACATGAAGTGTGCCAAGGCACAAGGAACTGTCATGTGGTTAATGCATAATTAGCATGTAATACACAGGGACACTTCCAGGAAGCTGGCATATGTATGTATGTGATTACATATGTGTTAGAGGTTATTTTGTAAATAAGAACAGCAGCGATATACAATAAGGAATTAATTTTTGGTTTATTTACAGTATATTTTCTGTGGTAACAAATTTTATATGACATTTCCTTGAGGCCTTATAGATGATTTTACATCGGAAATGAAAACTATTAATAATTATGACCTGTTGTTGTTGTTGTCTTCAGTCCTGAGACTGGTTTGATGCAGCTCTCCATGCTACTCTATCCTGTGAAAGCTTCTTCATCTCCCAGAACTTACTGCATCCTACATTCTTCTGAATCTGCTTAGTGTGTTCATCTCTTGGTCTCCCTCTACGGTTTTTACCCTCCACGCTGCCCTCCAATGCTACATTTGTGATCCCTTGGTGCCTCAGAACATGTCCTACCAACTGGTCCCTTCTTCTGGTCAAGTTGTGCCACAAACTCCTCTTCTCCCCAATTCTATTCAAAACCTCCTCATTAGTTATGTGATCTACCCATCTAATCTTCAGCATTCTTCTGCTGCACCACATTTCAAAAGCTTCTATTCTCTTCTTTTCCAAACTATTTGTCGTCCACGTTTCAATTTCCATACACGGCTACACTCCATACAAATACTTTCAGAAACGACTTCCTGACCCTTAAATCTATACTCGATGTTAACAAATTTCTCTTCTTCAGAAACGGTGTCCTTGCCATTGCCAGTCTACATCTTATATCCTCTCTACTTCGACCATCATCAGTTATTTTGCTCCCCAAATAGCAAAACTCCTTTATTACTTTAAGTATCTCATTTCCTAATCTAATTCCCTCAGCATCACCCTACTTAATTCGACTACATTCCATTATTCTCGTTTTGCTTTTGTTGTTGTTCATTTTATGTCCTCCTCTCAAGACACTGTCCATTCCGTTGAACTGCTCTTCCAAGTCCTTTGCTGTCTCTGACAGAATTACTGTCATCGGCGAACCTGATTGTTTTTATTTCTTCTTCATGGACTTTAATACCTACTCCGAATTTTTCTTTTGTTTCCTTTACTGCTAGCTCAATATACAGACTGAATAACATCAGGGAAAGGCTACAACCCTATCTCACTCCCTCCCAACCGCTGCTTCCTTTTCATGCCTCGACTCTTATAATTCCATCTGGTTTCTGTACATATTATAAATAGCCTTTCGCTCCCTTTATTTTACCCCTGCCATCTTTAGAATTTGAAAGAGTGTATTCCATATTCACCCACTATGTTTCCTTCTCTCCCTTTTCCTACTCTCGAATTCCAGTCAGCCATGACTATTAAATTTTCGTCTCCCTTGACTACCTGAATAATTTCTTTTATCTCATCAAACATTTCATCAATTTCTTCATCATCTGCAGAACTAGTTGGCATATAAACTTGTACTACTGTAGTAGGCATGGGCTTCGTATCTATCTTGGCCACAATAATGCGTTCACTATGCTATTTGTAGTAGCTTACCCGCACCCCTATTTTTTTATTCATTATTAAACCTACTCCTACATTACACCTGTTTGATTTTGTATTTATAACCCTGTATTCACCTGACCAAAAGTCTTGTTCCTCCTGCCACCGAACTTCACTAATTCCCACTATATCTAACGTCAACCTATCTATTTCCCTTTTTAAATTTTCTAACCTACCTGCCCGATTAAGGGATCTGACATTCCACGCTCCGATCCGTAGAACATCATTGTTCTTTCTCCTGATAACGATGTCCTCTTGAGTAGACCCCGCCTGGGGATCCGAATGGGGGACTATTTTACCTCCGTAATGTTTTATCTAAGAGGACGCCATCATCATTTAAACTTACAGTAAAGCTGCATAAAATTGAGAACAAATACATACACTAATGAAGAGTTAAAAGAATCTATATATGCTTCCGATAGTGTGCAGCTCAATATGTTTCCCATGAGAAGCTTCAAAAGCTAACAATTTGTCTTTTTTGATATAGTTGTTGAAATGTTGCAGTTATCAGTCTTTTTTTAAATATACTTGTTGTAGTGTTAGAGTTGTATTTCTTTGATAAAGCTACTGCAATATTAGAGTGACATTTTTAAATGGGAAACGAAAAAACTGTACCACTAAAAACTGATAATACTGATTTGGGGCTAGTAAAATTGCAAAATATAAAAACTAATAAAAATTTACAATATACATAAGTCATATGATCGGCTCAGTTAAATAGAATGCACACACACACACACACACACACACACACAAATAAATACGATTCTTTCACTCTCACTCAAATGAATAGTGCGAGTATGAAATGGTTTCGATGTGGTCCTCACAAATGACATGGGGTGACAAGCCAACTTTCAGCTGTGATGCAGTATCTACTTCATGACCTGAATGTTAACTTGGTATGCCATATGTGGATGAGGAGTTGGAACACTACCAACAGTACTGCAAAATCATTCTGAGTAATCATCAACTGTGAGAGCCATTGAGACCTCATGTTGCAAACGCTTCGCCCATGTTCGAGTGGGTTGTGTATTGAATGGTAAGTGTACATTTAGAAATAAGACCTACAAACTCCTCAGCCAGTGAAAAATTAGCCACATAATTCGTTATTGCAATAACTTTGCTGTTTGTTAGTGTTATGCCATAAATATTATTTTGGTGTGTCATCTTATTATTGCATATGCATCCATCCACTCAATAGATGTAGCTGACAACATACATAAAAAGTAACATTGGGTCTGCCAAACGTATAATAAAACTGGTACATGTGGAGTTTGGATAAGTCTGGTTCACACTTATTGACATAAACAGTTTTCGTGAATTCTGCTGAAACCTTAGCCATCTTCAGTGTGACGAATTCTTTGTTGAAGATTGTGGCCTGTTATAAATTTTGCCTAGCTATATAATAACAGCCAATCCATTTAAGATGTTAAGCAAATTGCGTCATGGTTTCCCAAAAATCATATTGTAAAAATCTCTCTCGAAACCATATGTTGCAAAAGTCCTGTTAGCAAAGTTAACCTGAATGTATTTCTTCATTCAGGATGATAGGTCAAATTTAATGGTGGGGATGAGTAATTAGTTCCAACCAAACTGCAACATTGCTGAAGGCTTCTATTATGCAATATATATCATTTTTTATCCTCCAGTATCGTCACGAGCTTGGGAAGGAAACTGTTTTGCGAAACTAGGCAGTCTTTGTATAGCAGCGAACTGCTATGCATTGTATGCCAACTGTTAGGATATGATTTGTCTGCCTCCATGACATATCCTACATCAAAAGCCGCCGCAACATCTAATTAATTATGTAATCTGACGATCGTTGGACAGCCATTGAAACCCTCCAATAGGCAGACATTATTGAACGGCTTGTTTACATCTACATCTACATACATACTCCGCAAGCCACTGTATGTATGGTGTATGCTATAGTGTACCCTTTACCAATACTGGTCATTTCCTTTACTGTTCCACTCACAAACAGAGCAAGTAAAAGTCGACTGTCTATATATCTCCATAGGAGCTCGAATCCCTCTAATCTTATCTTCGTGGTCCTTGGGCAAAATTTACATTGGTTTCAGCAGTGTGGTTGTGCAGTCTCGCCTCAAAAGTCGTTTCTCAAAATTTCCTTAACAGTGCTTAATGAAAGGAACGTCGCCTTTCCTCCAGTCACTCCCATTTGAGTTCGCGAAGTATCTCTGATGAGCTCCAATCATTTGGAGGTTATAGACCTGGCCTTCAGTGTCTAGACTCTACAACAGAGTGCCTGGAGACCATACTGCTGCTGCTGAATGACGTCCAGACATCTAGATAGCATAGTGTCTAGGCAATATTATCTCTAAAGGCCTGGTATGTACTATTCAAAGCCTCTCTGCCTGTGCTTGTGGAAGGGTGCCTTAACGTATTGAAGAAAGAACAATTTGAAGCATGAGATGTCTGCTGGAGATAAGGTAAAGGCCGTACCTGCCAGCTGAGGCAGTGGGTGTGCCACATGAGGATACACAGGTCACACTGCTTTAAGCAAGAAGAGGTACTGACTGAGACAGTGCAGTTATGTCTGCTGCCAGGCTGCTGTGAGGTGGCAAGGCGTGGAATCATGCTACAGCAGCTGGATGGCATCTGTACCTGGTGGCTGGTGTATAGTGGTAGGGACGCATGTGCACTATGCCGACGTATGTGATTTGTGCAAACGCTTCTTTACAGCACTTAATTTCTTGATGTAAATACGAAATTTCTCCTCCATATTTTACAATGCTCATAGCTATAATGTTTAAATAATGCGCTTAGCATGTTAGTAATTGTTGTATCTAGCGAAATATCATGCATTTGTGGAATTACATGCACTATTGTACTTACTTGTTAGCACAGCACTAGCAGTGTCTTGTGTGCGACGATGAGCATGTTACTAACACTGGACACCATTTTGGGTCAAGAAGTATACTAACTGGGTAATAGATATACTTGGTAAGGATAATAAATAGTAGTGATCAGGAAAATGGTTGCCGTAATCCATCTATTTTATAAAAATGGATGCATGCATATATAAGTACACACACACACACACACACACACACACACACACACACACATATATATATATATATATATATATATATATATATATATATATATATATATATATATATATATATATATATATATAAGATATATGTATATTCCAGATCTGCTGCTAAGCCACTGGACTGTTTTCAGCCGACGTTGGTACACATATCAGTTACTGTCTGGAAATTGTCGCTGTGAGGGTAAGAACAAAGTACCTATCAGAGGAGTGGGGTTCAAGTGAATAAGAGAATACCCACACTTTAAGCATCCAGTATTTGCGAATGGGAGCCCTTAGAGACTTTCAACAAACTTTACAAATAATTTCAAACCTGTACAAAACCTTTGCTCACAGACGGACTCAACAAAATTTTCGCTGTTCATGCTGTAAAACTTCCACATGAAACAAAGACGTTTTAATTTACTGCTAATTGTACTCCAGACACATTTTGCAGACAGTACTCACATACTTGTCATTATAAGATACAGAGTTCAAGAGATACTGAGTTACATGAAATACTTCCACTATTCCACATATTCCTGCTACAAGGTCGGAAAGTAAAAGTTTTAGTTTAGTTAGGCTGATGATAAGATGAAATTCACGCCTAGGGCAGTCCTGCTTAAAGTGGTCTGCATTATTACAAATGTGGCCTCCTGGTATATGCCCCTTCTATGTGATGTAAGCTTGATAACTCCCCATACTCATTATGTACATAATCGGTTTTTTAACTTCCTTTTCGATAGATCTTACTCCAGCTTTGGAACTTCTATTTCATTATAAAATTTGAAATTTTCCAAATTTATAGACTCACCTGGGAAGTATTTTATTTTTTTAAAAAAAATATGAACTACATTGGTTGAAAATGTTAAAATTTTTACGTAGATTACTTCAAGATCTAATAAAATCGGTAATTTTTTAGACAGAAGGCTGTGGACTGCTGTGTTATAAAGGTCATGTCCAGAAGAGGATGGGCCGCAGGTTGGGGAAGTTGAAACAAATTTTGGAGACAAGAAACTTTCTGATGAAAAAACCATAACATGCAGGCTGGCAGACAAAATGATTGAAGAACTACAGCAGCATTATGGGATTACCATTAGAAATAATACTGAGAATTTGTTGAAAATGAAGCAGACAGTATGGGCTACCTTCTTCCACAGACTGTCAACTGATGAAAAACCAGCACGCCTCCCCTACTGGACCCGATTCCTGAAGCAATCACCGCAATGCCCAGTACTCAAACAGTTCATATAGCCATAAAAATTCTATCCTAGCATCAGTCATGGATATCCTAAAATCTATTTACAGAGAGCTGGAAAATCCTGAATTATTGAAGAAGTGTCTGCGTGGTCAGACTCAAAATCCCTATGAGTCATTCAATTATCTTATACGGACTCGCTTAACAAAAAATGTTTTTGTTGGAATGAAGTCACTAAAGCAGAGGGGGGAGGGGGGGTCAGTGATGCTATTATTGTTTTTAATGATAGCAACATTGGTAGGGTGAAAGCAATACAGCGTATGGGAATGAATGCTGGATCAAACTGCGTCATAAAAATTGGGCAGATGGACAAGGTTCGCTTTTCTAAAGCAAAGTATGTAGAACAGTTGGCCACTAAAGAGTCCACAAAAAAGAAAAGATGGAAAAGTCTTGGAAAAAGATCAAAAGGTTAATATACATTATGGTGTGGGGTAATTGAGTAACAGTCTTTTGAAACGGTAGAAACCGTTCCTGAAACTTTACATTTTCTGCTGCATTTATCCCTAAATGTCAGAAACCATTTGGAGTAGAGTATTCAAATTTTCAGGGTGTAATAAAATACATATCCTGAGTCCACTGAACTGAAAGAAGTAGATAGTGTTATTTATAATTAAAATTATTTGGGATAACATACAAAATAGTACACAAAATTTGAAAAGTATAATAAAAAATTGTATTTCCGAAAGCAGTGGCTGAAATGCAATTAGTGTAGTTCTGTAGACTCGGAATAAACAGTTTAATGTCCTGTAAAAGTTTCATGTCAATGGCTACGGTGGTTCCTGAATTACAGGGAAACCAAGTCACTAAATTTAACATTATCGGGATATGGTGTTCCAACTCCGCTTAATGAATTGATATGTTTTCAGGATAAAATCGTCGAAGAGGTGGAGTTTGAGAAATCTCACACTGAGAATGCTACATTTGAGGACATATTAGAGCAAATCGGCAGCTACGGAAAGTTCCAAATACGCTTGAGCATTGTCTTCTGTTGCCTGACACAACTTTTTTCCTCAATGTCTTACTACGGCACGCTCATTGCCCTTACAGTACCTGAACACTGGTGCCACGTTCCAGGAAGAGAAGGTACCAATTCAACCATAGAAATCTGGAAGAAAGTGACAATACCAAGGCAAGTAGCATGACATGAATTTAATCTCAGTTTTCTTACTTTAGTACCTCCATAACGATTTTTCGAAGATAAATTAGAATTGTGGCTGTATTAACGTTCTATGACAAGACTGAAACTTGATGAAATAATTTCGCTTTTGCTTCCCTAGAAATGAGCACTAGACTTTCTTTCCTTCATCGAAGAGAATAGTGCAGATATATGGTTTTAACAAAACAATAATGTCCAATGTAATGGAGGACGTGTCAATATAGCTTTACCGTTAAGTATAACTGCAGGTCCTAAACATTATGAGTGTCCCCTAATAAGATTGCTTTCACTTTTGTGAACACAGATAAACGGACTACTGTTTCAGCAGGTTGTTTGCTTACTTGGTTTACAAAATTACTAAATATTCTCATTGAATGAGTATTTATGATCAATTGTTTAGAGAACGACCATGAAGTGTAAGCATATCCCACAATTATTTTTGTTTAATTTTTATTTAAAACTAAGCCTCCTCTTTTTGCGTGGTTTAAAGAAAGTGGCTTAACTGCAATCGTTGAACAGAGCTTCTCCAACAGTACGCATCCAATAATCATTCAGAGAGGTGCTCCATGAGAAACTGAATTCAACTGGATGTCCATCTCTCGATTATACCACTTGCCAGAAGACCTAGTCTTATTGACTAAAATTTATTTGTAGTTACGCCACTCCAAACGTTTGTTATACTATTCCTGGCTCCAGCGATTTTCATGCTGAGCTAGAGGGAAGTCATCATCTTAGTTCTCCAGACGTTAAATTCCGGTTGGTGCCAAGTTCTGATCTTGTAATTGAGCAAATAATGTTATTACCCTGTATTATTTCATTTAACAGTATTTATCGAGCAAAAACTGTCGTACTCTAACATCCTAGCAAGATACCTACTTATTCTGATTTTCCTCTAAATTTACAATTTCACCCAAATTGTTTCCATACAATAGCTACCGTTGACCTATGCTTTCGTGTAGTGAGGTAATAACTGTGATTTCTGCAATATAAATTCAGTACAATACTTTGCAGCATCTATTTAGGTTTTAAATAAGTTATTGCAGTAATTTTTGTATTTTAGGGAAGAAGAAGTGTACAGCAGTTGCGAGATGAAGGTACCAAACAGAACGAACGAAACAGCACCATGTATGTATGGATGGGAATATGACGACACTTGGTTTTCTGCAACTGCTGCTTCCCAGGAGAACTGGGTATGCGAAAGAGAAATGTATCCAAACATCATATATTCTGCCAGTCATTTTATTTCCATCTGTTTTGCTGTTCTGCTCTTCTACGTTGGTGACAGGTAATACTCAAATGTAATAGTGCGTACTTTTCTCTTAAGGACACTATAGAAATTTATCTCAGCCATTAAAAAAGACATGGGTTCGATGAGAAAGAAAGAACTGCACGTAATGTATAATTTTCAAAAAAAAGTCTATTTGAGACAATGTATCAAACACAAACTTAGTTTGTTGAAATTAGTTTTCTCCTCCTCTATTATTTCTATGCAAGTAATAGCACAATATTTTCATAACCGCTCTCAAACTCTAAGAGTTTCGTAATTCACCCGTTCTGTTCATTTGCACTATCTGTGAAATGTTTGCTCACTGAGAGCATACAGAACACTATTTTGCCGTCATATTAAGTAATGCTAATCAAACACACTCTGAATTCCTAAAATCGGGACTACGTGTCTATACTCTGGTGGTGGATTTGCCTGAACCGAAGTTCCTGTTCATTGTGAAACCACAGGAGCAGGGTACATTGCTATCAGATGAGTCAATGAATTCCGTGCAGTATTAACAATACTTCGTTTTGTATACCAAAATCGATTATGTTTGATGAGTTTCGTGCAAAGTGTGACTGATTAGTTTTTAAAAACTTCATCGACTTAAGTACATTAATCATCTCTTGAATGCAAAGATAGCATGCAAAGATAATATCATTTTCAAATTCATATTTTTGTTGCAAGAATTGCAGACGTTCTTTGGAGTAACAAATGTAAGTGCACCCATAGTTGTGAGTCTATTCTGCTGACTGATAGTTTGCGACTGAAGTTCTCATTGATTACTTCGTGGGTTACGGGGTAGAGGATTGTAAGTCTCCTCTTGATAGAGCATGCTATCGGCAGTGACAAAACCGAATGACATCAAGCGACAATGCCAGATTTCATTCTAGCAGTCTTCCCCCACACCAGTGATATCACATTCCAAGGCGGTGGAGGTAGCCCAGTAGTACTATTTAAAACTGCAGGAAATTCGAAAAATATTCATTATATTACAACTGTCGTAAGTTCAAAACAGGATTTCCTCCCCCCCCCCCCCCCTCCGACATCATAGCTCATTTGTGCAAAGAGTCGAAATGTCCTAAGTATTAACAGGTGGGAAATTCAAAAATTCCAAGATGAGCATTTGTCCCATCGGTGGTAAATTCAAAGAAATCCTAGATGGTGGAACTGAGCATGAATTAAAAAGTATAGAAGCCAAGATGGAGGGCACAGAGTTATGGACCCAGGCTACAGGACTGCCATGTCACTGGTGATAAGTTCAGAATCCTGCCCTAGTGGATAATTCCAGTTAAAAAAGGTGAGATAGCCTTCTTGTGCGATCCTCCACATACAGACATTCCCCCTGCCCCTACACGCCACTTCCATGGATTCCACAGACCACAAGCACCAAGACTCAAGTTTAGAACCCTTGAGCCTTCCTGTAAAAAGCTGAAAAAGGAGAGAAATTCAAAAAGCATACTGGGCTTCCCCAAACTCAGGTGCCATTAGATGCCATAAGTTTAAACACACATTACTGGTACACTCAGTATGCTGTTGCAATCTGTATTGATAATGTCACGGGAGAACTAGGTCACTTGTCCTAAGTTTGGATGGCCCTTCAATTATGTTGCAGACTATACAAGAACATTGAGCTAGATATCGTAGGATCATGCCATTGCCATACAATACCACTATATCGGTGCACAGCGAGGCCAGTTCGAGCAGGTTGACTTTCACTTGTAAGGCACTCTTAGTAGCTGCAAATTCATAGGGTTTTCCCCACCCCTCTAACGTCATAGCTCTTTATGCAGCTTGGTTGTTACGTCCCTGATGCCAAGTTTAGAGTCCCAGAGCACACTTGCCCTGAGCCACAAATTGTGGGAAATCCAAATAATCCAAGGTAGTGGTTCCGATTTCCACCACTAGTATTTTGTTTGTGGTGGCGTAGCAATCGCTTCCAACATTTCTCTGATGTCACAACCCATACGTCATATGTAGAAATGATGGAGCTGTTTAAAAATGCAGAGAGCATGGTCCATCATGGTACAAGGCTACAGTCAAGGCACGGCGCCAGATAATGAGGTCGAACGTGCATGCACATGATGAGAGATGTTCTACAAAGCTGTGCTCCTAATCAAACACTATTGGATGACGTATGTTGTCTGGAAGTTCAGCGAAATGGAGGTGTCCTCCGACTGAAATAAGGATATCCTGAAGAAAGAGACTGAAACGTGTGACGAGGAACCAGTAGACCCTTCTTCGCCTTTCTTGAGTGAAACACATTCCTATGAAATCGTTTTACATTGAGTATGACTGATGATTACAACACCAGAACGTTGCAGTTGAGTTACTGTTGATGACATTTTTACGTCTCGAATTTGCCACAAGACGTAGAACACAGTCTGTAGTGAGTACAAGTTTCAAGTAAGAGTTGTACATTATAAAGAAAAATGTCACGTACTTTTCGAATCCCTTTCGGATCTCTCTAGTCTCAAGAGATGCGAAGTCTTTTTATACTGAACACTGGGAGCCATGAAGCTCAGTGTTCCCACAAGGATGAAGAACATATGTACGTTACGGATAGACCTTCGCATAAAAGATTCTTTTAGAATTTTCGATGGGATAGCGAGGACTACAACTAATGAAAACGAAGTGGATAGTCTAGATAATAGCGAATATTACAAAGCATTTACGAAATTTTATTAATTTTTATCTGTAACTGCAGTTTTATTGTGTAGCTATACATAGAGAACTTTCAAAACTGACTGCTATCAATCTGTACATATGCGTTCTTGAAATGAAAGGCCTAAGGCAGTGACAGTCAATATTTCTGCACACGAGCAAAGTTCTGTCTCATGCACATTAGCTCTTTCTCCTAGTCGCACATTTTCCCCAATTCCATGCCATACTATCTGAGCATAAGGAGAGGAAGAGGGGAGCCTACGAACACGTCGTCTTTAAATGGCAATGCAGTCACACAGCATACGGCTTAGTTTCATGATTAATATTTCTCAACATCACAGACAAAACAAATTATCAATATTATTTAATTATCTTTTGCATTCTGAGGACAGTATAATTTTTATCTGGTACAACTGTCGGTATACGGGCAGATGCAGACAATTTCACATAATTTTGCACTCAGGTTGGCCTGTAATCGCGATTTGTATATAAAAAAGCGACAGAAGAAGGGATTATCCGAATGGGATGGAAATCTATAGGTGCGTCGAACGCGTACTGATAAACAAATGCTTACAATTTCACAAAAATTGCATCATTTATTCAAGAGAGAGAGCTTCACAAATTGAGCAAATCAGTTGGGCGTTGGTGCACCTTTGGTTCCTACGCAAGCAGCTGTTCGGCATGACACTGATTGATAGAGTGGCTGGATGTCCGCCTCAGGGATACTGTGTCAAATTCTGTGCAACTGACGCGTTAGATCCTGAAAGTCCCGAGCTGATTGAAGGGACGTGCCCATATTGCTCCAAACTTTCTCAACTGGGGAGAAATCCGGCGACCTTTTTGGCCATGGAAGGGTGTGGTAAGAACAAAGACAAGCAGTAGAAACTCTCGCACTGTGTAGGCGAGCACTACCTGCCTGGAAATTTAAACTCCGGATGGATTTTAATGAAGGGCAACAAAACGGCCGTAGAATATCATTGGTGTACCGCTATGCGGTAATGGTGCCACGGGTAACAACCAAAGATGAAGTGCTAGGAAAATATATGGCACCGCAGATCATCACTCCTGGTTGTCGGGCAGGATGGCGAGCGTCTTTGCTCAGTTCGAAGCGGGACTCATCACGGAACATCATTCTACTCCAGTCTCTACTCCAGTCAGTGAGATTCCAGACCGAATTCGTGTCTGCAGAGGCACTGGACGGTGGTGGGATACCCAACGGACTACCGCCCGCCATTCGTCTGTTAAATGGGAATTACATTACAGATCAATCAATTTCATCTGTACCTGCGCAATGTGCTTTGAACTGAAACTTCAAACTGTGTTGAATCAGCTCAAAACACGGATGTGCGGGATTAGCTGCGCCGTCTAGGCGCTGCAGTCATGGACTGTGCTGCTGGTCCCGGCGGAGGTTCGAGTCCTCTTTCGGGCATGGGTGTGTGTGTTTGTCCTTAGGATAATTTAGGTTAAGTAGTGTGTAAGCTTAGGGAGTTCATGACCTTAGCAGTTAAGTCCCATAAGATTTCACACACATTTGAATATTTTGAATAGCGTGGGGTAAACAGCTCTGACACCACGATTCTGTCGAACTGTAGAAAGTCGTACCGACCGAAAAATGCCATACTGAAATGCTTAATGAAACGTCGCACTGTACTGAGGTCTTTTGAGAAGGGCCGTGCAAAGCATACACAGTCAGAGCATCGGCCCGCACGTGGACCGCGCATCGTACGCGTGTGCAGTTTAGCATGCTGCTGCCGCCCCTGGTCTAAGGAATAGGTTTTTACGGTACGGTTTCTCACAATGTCATCCAGCAGGTGACCTTTATCGACGTCTCCCGTGGAGGGTAATTCCAGATCGCCATTTAACCACAGACTTGATCTTGCAACTGCCAGTGCGAACGCTGCCGTTATGATGATTTCACTAAACCTCAATATCAGACCAAACGCTCTTTGAACAAGAGTAAATATGAAAGAATCGTCGCCAATCTACTAGAAATACTGTATCTAGTGTTATTGCACAATATGTGGATGTTGAGAATCTACATCTGTTAAATGTACTGTAGGAAAAATGACTAAATGTAGTTATAGACATCCGACGGGGTTGGGGAAGACTCTGGCCGATGTATGTCACACAGATGGCAGCTAAGCTTAATATACGTCAAGAGAATGGTGTCAACGAAAAAAAGTGGGTAAGAGTACCAAAACGCATACATTTGTGGTAGAAGGTAGTTGATATGCTAAAATAAGAGGGGGAATGAGGCTAGTGTATAACTGCATGTGTGTATTTTATACAAAAGTCTACTAATATTCGATAAACAGGTTTTCCATACAAGTGAAGTTTACAGACGACATCATGGTTATATAAGACCTCCAATCGGTTTGAATGGCAATACATGCTGAATTTAAAGCTTATAGAGAACAATTGTTAGAAAAATATTGCAGATTGGTGATTGGGTTGATGTAGGGAAAAAAAGAACAATATAGGTTTAACAACTGTGATTTATGGAATATTACTGGAGACGATATAAAATGTAGACTGGCAACGGCAAGAAAAACTTTTCAGAAGAGAAATTTGTTAACATCGAATTTAGACCTAAGTGTTAGGAAGTCTTTTCTGAAAGTATTTGTCTGGAGTGTAATCATGTATGGAAGTGAAATACGAACGATAAACAGTTTAGACGAGAAGATAATAGAAGCTTTTGAATTGTGGTGCTACAGAAGATCCTGAAATTAGGAGGGCACATCACGTAACTAACGGAGAGGTACTAAATAGAATTGGGGGGCAAGAAATTTGAGGCAGGACTAAAAGACTGGATTGGTTGATATATTCGGAGACAATCAAGGAATCACCAATATAGTATTGGAGGGAAGTGTGAGAAGTAACAATTGTTGAGGGAGTCCAGGAGATAAATACAGTAAGGAAATTCAGAAGGATTTAAGTTCAGTAGTTATTCAGAGACGAAGGGGCTTATACAAGTTGTCGCAGCATGGAGAGCTGCAGAAAACCAGTCTTCAGATTAAAGACCACAATAACAACTTAGACTTAGGTATAGCATACACACGCACACCTATGCTCTTGTCTAACTTCAGCACACCATCTACTCGCTACCACAGATGTATGCGTTATGCAGTTCTCGTCCCACTATTTTCGTTGACACCGTTCTGTGGACGTATTTTAAGCTTAGCTGCCACCTCCGTGATATAGATAGGCCAGAATCTTCTTTAATGCCATCTGATGTCTGTAACTATGTTTAGTCATTCTTCCTATATTGCATTCACCAGATGAAGTTTCCCCATGAATACATATGATGCCATGAAACTTGATACAGTCTCTGCTACATTTGTGACGATTGTCTTCTGTTTACCCTTCTTAAAACACTCTGGTTTTGATATTACGGCTGATTAATGCCACCATAACGGTATCAAAGGCAGTGACAGCTACAGAACCAAGTCTGTGCCTAACAGCCAATCCGAAAGTGTGCCTAACAGCCAATCCGAAAGTATGCTTCAGAGAAGAGGTCAACAACGCTCAACCGTTAGATGAGAAGATGTACTGGAAATTATGTCTCTTCAACCTTTCTTTTCATGATCACACATATACTGCAGATATTGATAACAGTCAGTTTTGAGAGTTTTCGCATAAAGCTATACAATACCACTGCCATTATATTAACAATAAATTTCTTAAATGTGTATGGACTACGCTAGGCACGAGAATTTCATTTTCAGAAGTTGTTTTCTTCGCTACCCGAGCGGAAATCCTAAGAGAATCTTCTATATGAATCGATTTTGATACAAAATTTTCTGAATGTTATACAGAATTAATTGAATTCGGCACAAAATTAAAAAAAATAAGTTGCACCTCCTGTTGACATAAGAATCTGCTAACTGCTGAAGCGAAGGGCTGACGTGAATTGCACTATTCCTCTATCGCACCTGGCACAACTGCCAAGAGTTTGGATGTATTCCAATTTATGCGAGGCATCGCTTAAAAATCACTTGCAAATTCGGTGCTGACCCGAACGGTAGACCGCTCTTTGCTTACAGAAACGGTGACTGGAGTTTAACGTATCATCTTCATCAATATCATTAGAGACAACAAAAATGGCACATCCTGAGGCGGGTAAAACCTCTTGTGACTAGTAGGAACCACGCTGGCGTTCAGCAGAAGTGATTTAGTTGTGGTGTGGAGGTATCCGATTTCTGTATCTGACAAGTTACTCAGTGCAATTCTTCCGCGACGGTTCCGAATGAGCGTACGGCACAGTCAATTATCTTCGATCTCAAACTGCTGGGCTGTCGTTTAATTCAGTATTTAGCAAGGCCAGACTTCTACCAATCAGAAGGGTTGCCGTGCACGTGTAGAACTACTTGCGATTGTTATAGGTACTATATACCTTCACGCTTCTTATGCAAAGCTACAAACAGTCATCTTAGAAAAGAGACTGTATTGACTGATTCAGACTGTAGCGTCTAGAATCGCTGGGCCTCTCTGGCAGGCGATTCACGAATTTCTTTAGGCTGAATACAAAGTGATCGAAATCGCTGGAAAGCTTTTGTCCGCAATCGAGTGACCAAAGCAATGAATAGCACATCTCCATTTAAATGGTGCCACTGTCTTAACAAAGACAACCCCTCACGTCTGCCTTCGCGAGACCTATCTGTAAAGTACGTGTTCATCATCGTTATTGCGACACTGGGTTTCATGGCTCAAAGAGAGCTCCAACGTTAGGCGCGTAATGGGGCACTTTAGGAAGATGGCTGCCAAGGAGGGGAAGGAAGCCAGTGTGCACTTCGTGTTCATACTGGGGACAGCCAGAGTATACTGATACCGCTCGCTCAGAGAAAGATCCGTACCTAAGACTGGAAAACTGCTCAAGTCACACCAATACCCGAAAAGTGAAGTTGGAGCAATCCGTTGAATTACAGGCCCATATCACTAACGTCGATTTGCAGTAGGGTTTTGGAACGTATACTGTATTCGAACATTATGAAGCACCTCGAAGGAAACGATTTATTGACACATAGTCAGCACGGATTCAGAAAATATCGTTCTTGCGAAACACAACTGGCTCTTTAGATTCATGAAATAATGAGTGCTATCGATAGGGGCTGTCAAATTGATTCAATATTTTTATATTTCCAGAAGGCTTTCGACACCGTTCCTCACAAGCATCTTCTAACCAAACTGCATGCCTATGGAATATCGCCTTAGTTGTGCGATTGGATTCATGAGTCCCTGTCAGAAAGGTAACAGTACGTAGTAATAGACGGAAAGTCATCGGGTAAAACAGAAATAATATCCGGTATTACCCAAGGAAGTGCTATATACCCTCTATTGTTCCTGATCTATATTAACAACATAGGAGACAACTTGAGTAGACCTCCTAGCTTATTTGCAGATGATGCTGTCATTTACTGTCATGTAAAGTCATCAGATGACCAAAAGGAATTGAAAAATGATTTAGATATTATATCTGTGTGGTGTGAAAAGTGGCAATTGAGCCTGAGTAAAGAAAAGTGTGAAGTTATTCACATGAGGACTAAAAGAAATCCGCTCAATTTTGATTACGTGATAAGTCACGCAAATCTGAAGGCTGTAAACTCAACTAAATACGTAGAAGTTACAATTACAAATACCGTAAATTAGAACGATTACATAGATAATGTTGTGGGTGGAGCCAAGCAAAGACAGCGATTCATTGGTAGAACACTGCGATTCATTGGTGCAACAGGTCTACCAAAGAGACTGCTTACACTACACTTGTCCGCCTTATGCTGGAGTACTGCTGTGTGTTATGGGATCCGCATCAGATGGGGCTGACGGATGACATCGAAAAAGTACAAGGAAGGGCAGCTCGTCTTGTATTATCGCGAAATAGGGGAGATAGTGCCACAGACATGAGCGGTAGTCATTTAAACAAAGGCGTTTTTCGTTACGACGGGATCTTCTCATGAAGTTTCAATCACCAGTTTTCTCCTCAGATTGCAAAAAGTATTCTGTTGGCACCCACATACATAGCGAGAAATGATCATTACTATAAAATAAGACAAATCAGGGCTCGCACAGAAGAATTTCAGATGTGAAAATTACCGAACTATCTGTTTAATAAGCCACGGCTGCAAAATACTAACGCGAATTCTTTACAGAAACTGGTAGATGCAGACCTCGGGGAGGATCAGTTTGGATTCCGTCGAAATGTTGGAACACGTGAGGCAATACTGACCTTACGATTTATCTTAGAAGAAAGATTAAGAAAAGGCAAACCTACGTTTCTAGCATTTGTAGACTTAGAGAAAGCTTTTGACAATGTTGACTGGAGTACTCTTTTTCAAATTCTAAAGGTGGCAGGGGTAAAATACAGGGAGCGAAAGGCTATTTACAATTTGTACAGAAACCAGATGGCAGTCATAAGAGTTGAGGGGCATGAAAGGGAAGCAGTGGTTGGGAAAGGAGTGAGACAGGGTTGTAGCCTCTCCCCGATGTTATTCAATCTGTATATTGAGCAAGCAGTAAAGGAAACAAAAGAAAAATTTGGAGTAGGTATTAAAATTCATGGAGACGAAGTAAAAACTTTGAGGTTCGCCGATGACATTGTAATTCTGTCAGAGACGGCAAAGGACTTGGAAGAGCAGTTGAACGGAATGGACAGTGTCTTGAAAGGAGGATATAAGATGAACATTAACAAAAGCAAAACGAGGATAATGGAATGTAGTCAAATTAAATCGGGTGATGCTGAGGGAATTAGATTAGGAAATGAGACACTTAAAGTAGTAAAGGAGTTTTGCTATTTAGGAAGTAAAATAACTGATGATGGTCGAAGTAGAGAGGTTATAAAATGTAGACTGTCAATGGCAAGGAAAGCGTTTCTGAAGAAGAGAAATTTGTTAACATCGAATATAGATTTATGCATCAGGAAGTCGTTTCTGAAAGTATTTGTTTGGAGTGTAGCCATGTATGGAAGTGAAACATGGACGATAACTAGTTTGGACAAGAAGAGAATAGAAGCTTTCGAAATGTGGTGCTACAGAAGAATACTGAAGATAAGGTGGATAGATCACGTAACTAATGAGGAGGTATTGAATAGGATTGGGGAGAAGAGAAGTTTGTGGCACAACTTGACTAGAAGAAGGGATCGGTTGGTAGGACATGTTTTGAGGCATCAAGGGATCACAAATTTAGCATTGGAGGGCAGCGTGGAGGGTAAAAATCGTAGAGGGAGACCGAGAGATGAGTACACTAAGCAGATTCAGAAGGATGTAGGTTGCAGTAGGTACTGGGAGATGAAGCAGCTTGCACAGGATAGAGTAGCATGGAGAGCTGCATCAAACCAGTCTCAGGACTGAAGACAACAACAACAACAGAAGAATTTATGTGATCGTTTTTCCCGTTCGCCGTTCGTTAGTGGAACGGTAGAGAGACAGCTTGAAGGTGTTTCATTGAACTCTCTGCCAGGCACTTTATTTATTTATTTATTTATTTATGCATTTATTTTACCTGGCAAGATTAGGGCCTTCAGGCCCTCTCTTACACCTAACCAGGCATACTCAGATTGAACGAGTTACAGTATATACATAACATTAAGGACATATAACGTATTATGCAGTATTAATGTCAAAGAAAAAAATAGAGATTATAAAAGTAGTACAATGATAATTATAACAATAAAAAAATAATTATAACATTCAAGAATAATAATGATAATAATAATAATAATAATAATAATAGTGACTATGTATATGAAAGTAAACATACTTTTCTTTTGTGAATGTCAGTTCCATTGTTAGTTGGGAATTTTCTCGTTATATTCTTGCAGCTTGTGAGTTATTCTCATCGAGCAGAGACATAAGACGATAGAATGGGGTGAAAGAGATATATAAGAGGTAGATAGGTTAGAGGAAGAGGAATAGAATGGTAAAATTCGAAGCTGTGATGGAGAGGAGAAAGAAAGAGATGAGAGGGGCACAACAATGATGGCTATACCGTCCCTAATATTTAAGTTTTGAGTTCCCTCTTGAATGTTGAGTAGTTCTGGATAAGACGCAGATCACAGGGGAGTGCGTTCCATAGTCGTATGGCTGAGATGGAGAATGACACGGAGAAAGATTTTGTGTTATGTAAAGGTACAGCCAAGATGCTAGACGTATCCGATCTGGTATTGCGATTGTGGAATGATGATAGGTGTTCAATGTGAGAAGATAAGTATTGGGGGCACCAGTGGCTAAGAAATTGGTGAAGTAAGCACATCGTGTGGAGATCGCGTGCCTTATGTGGGCGTATCCAACCTAGCTGGGAGTATGAGGGACTGATATGATCATACAACCGAATATTGCACACGTATCTAACGCAAGCATTCATCACTAGCTCGAGGCATCTAGAATTTTCACTATTTGTGCCGTGTTGAACTACATCGCAGTAGTAAAGATTAGGCAAGACTAGTGTTTGGACTAATTTTTGTTTAACATGTGTTGGAAATATTTTTCTAAATTTTTGAATTGCATGTAGGGAGGAGAGCGATTTCCGGCAATCTGTGACTGTTTGTTCTTCCCAGTTTAGGTGTTCATCCAAGATTATTCCAAGGTCTTTTACTGTTTTTTGGTATGGTAGTTGGGTACCATTGAGGAGTATTGTAGGGACTGTTTCCCGAAAGTACCGGCTGATTAACTTTGGATGAGATATAAGTATGACCTGGGATTTCTTGGGGTTTAGTTTCAGACCTAGGTTCTGTGCCCATCGAGAAACAGAGCAAAGATCTGCGTTCATACTCGCTACTGCGCCAGCAATGTTTTTGGGGCTTGCACTTATGTACAGTTGGATGTCGTCGGCATATAGATGGTAGGTGCAGGAGTGAATCACTGAAGAAATATCACTAATTTACAGTGAGAACAGTAGTGGACCAAGGACGGAGCCTTGGGGAACTCCAGAGCGCACACTTTTCCATGATGACTTTTCCGACCCACAAATGACTTGTTGACTTCTGTTTTTGAGGTAGCTGTCGAACTAGTGTATTGTGCTGTTTGAGAAATTCAGCTGTTTCATTTTAATTAGTAATATATCGAAGTCAACTGTGTCAAAAGCTTTGCTAAAGTCAAGCAGTGTTAGGATAGTAGTTTCACGTCTGTCCATAGCATGTTTAATGTCATCAGTTACTTTGATTAATGCAGTTGCTGTACTATGGTGCTTTCGAAAGCCTGACTGATATTCGTCATGGATGTTATGAGTTTTGAGGTAATCCGTCAGCTGTTCATGGACGATGTATTCTAGGGCTTTAGATATTGCAGGTAGTATGCTGATCGGCCTGTAGTCACCTGGCGACTTAGGGTTGTCAGTCTTGGGTATAGGCTGAATTAAACTTTGCTTCCATTCAGTAGGATATGTACTACTGACAAGAGACAGGTTGAAGATGTCTGTGATAACTGGAATAATAGTGTCTACGACGTTCTTAATCATGCCAATGCTCACTCCATCACTTCCTACTGCCTCGGAAGAGATTCTCATAATTGCCTTGTGTACTGTGCCGATAGTGACATGTTTTAGAAAAAACTTGTCTCTCGAGAGATTGATATCTTGGGGATGGTAATTTGTCGCTGCGTGGCAGTTTATAGCTGTTGAGAAGAAATCGTTTAATTCTTCTGCAGATGCTTGATAAACAGCGTCAGATCTTCGCTTCCCTATACCGAAACTGCGCAGCTTTTTCCACGGTGCAGCAGGTTTTGATATGCAGCGTACGACAGAGCGGGCATGTCTGATTTTGGCATTCCTCACGCTTTGCTTGGTTCTGTTTCGGAGTTTCCTATAAGCTTCGTATGCCTCGGGAGTTGGGTTACGCTTGAAGGCCCTATGTGCAGCATCACGTTTATTCATTAACTGGCGTAATGCAGTGGTGAGCCACGGAGCGGGAGCTCTCTTTACTTTGACAGTGCGTTGAGGAGCATGTTTATCATACAGTGCAATAATTTTGCGACATAATTGCCGAATTTTTCCGTCTAAAGTCGGTTCATTGCTTATATCATGCCAAGGGATGTCTGAGCAATCCTTTTGAAGAGCGTCATGGTTAACATTTTTTAAGTTTCTGTAGGTTACCAGGTGAGATTTTTCTTTGATAGTATGCATTGAGTAATTTAAGAATATCACGTCATGAGCAGAGAGACCCGGAGCGGATGTCTGATTGGCGCGGATTATTTTATCTGGTCGCTTTGTTGCTATTATATCTATGAGTGTGTGGCTGTGTGGCGTGTGATGAGTTGGGTCCAGCGGAGTTAAACTCATATCATTGGAGCGGAACAGTCGCCTTAGTTTTTCGGCAGAGGGAGATTTTAACTGTAAGTCGATGTTTGTGTCACCCATAATGATTATGTGTTCATACTGTGTCACGAGTGAGGACAGGGCAGACTGAAAGGAGGACATGGCACCGACGTTTGGAGGTTTATAGATTACTCCAATTAGCAGCTTCTGATTTGATGTATTTATTTCGAAGAACAAGAACTCTGCTTCTCCTTCGCCCTTTGCATCCGATGTGCATAGTACAGTAGGTGTCAGATCAGAGCGAACATAGGCATCCACACCACCCTCGCGTCGTGTTTCACGATCTGCCCTTAGGAGAGAGTAACCAGCGATTCGGATAGCGTCGGAAGAAATGTTTGGTTTCAACCAAGTTTTAGAGACGAGGATAATATGGAACAGCGATTGGCAGAACAGGTCACAGAACTTTCGAAGTGAGCCGTTAGCGATTGCGCGTTCGCGTGGGGCACAAAGAGCCCGCCGCCGGAACCGGTCCGTCCCATTGTGGCCGCCTGTAGGACCGAGCGCGCTCCGTTTACCTGCTGGCCGGAAGAGGGACAAAAGCTGGATTTCGCGGGGGAAGACATATTTACAGGTGTGTCCAGGGTCGTGACTGACTCAAGCGTCTGGGGACTAAAGGTGAAAAACACGCTGGAAGTATCGGAGAAGGGAGCCAAAAGAAAGGTGGAAAGTGGCAGTAGTGGTTACGGAAAACATAATAGTAGTAGTAGTGGTAGTGGCGAAGATGAAAATAACAGATATACAAAGGCGGTTGTAAGGAGATTCCTGTTAATGGAGAATGTTAATTCCCATTTGACTGACAATATGAATATACATCAGCACCTATGATAGACAAATAAAGAAACAATATTTTGTGAAACAATTGACTGATTTTAAATAGAGTACTTACGGTACTTATAGAAATAACGGAGCAGTATTTAAGCTAGAAAATGAAAAGAAAGAATAAAAATTATCTTATATTAGACAGATTACAATATGAGACTTTGTGTCTCGCGATATTTCGCTCAGTCTTTCAGTTCGAACATGTTCGTCACCGTTTTCCTCCCTCCTTCCGTCTTGACTACGATCCTGCCGTCCTGGGTCCATACATTTTGAAGGCCGAACTGTGTGATCGCAGCGTTCAAAACTTTTAGTCTTTCGCGCGTCATATCTTCCCTCAGGGTAACCCCACTCTTGACGAGTTTTCTTTTCTGAGCAAACACTTCAGCTCTTTTCCGGTAAGACACAAATTTAATTATTATGGGCCTGGGTTTCATGGCACCTGGTATCCTGCTCCCAACACGATGGCTTCTGTCAATATCGGCCACGTCGATCTGCACGCCAAGTTTCTCACGCACCAGGCTGATGGACAGGTTGTCGGTGTTTTCGCGATCGTTTTCAGCTACCCCGAACAAGGGCAAGCTGTTCCTTCACTGATACTGCTCAATTTCATCGGTGCCAGCAGACAGTTTAGCTTCTAGCTCGGCGGCTTTTTTCTCTTGTGTGGCTAGGGACTTTCTAAGAGACTGGATTTCGGTGCTGTTGCGCCCGACAGACTCTTGCAGTTTGTCCATGACCGCGGCCGTCACAGAGTCCGTGATGGATTGGACGATTACGTCTAGCGTGTCTTTGCTGTGCAGCGCCGCACTCACCTCGGACCGGACGAGCTCCCCGATGTCGGGAAGCGGGACCTCACCTGCCGCCGGAGACCGGGCGCCCGCGCTGCCTGCGCCCCTGTAGCCTCGCCTGCTGCCGCTTACTCGTGCTCTTCCCATTTTTCACTCACTTATCACTTGTGGTAATCGACGGAGAACAATACACCACGGCAAGTAACACTTGTTTAGTCGGATGCACACGTTGTGGACTGCCGCACTTCTCTGTAACACCTTCAATGAGCGGAAAAACTCGCGAGCCGAAGAAACGCGCGTCCTTTAGTGGCCGCCATCTTATTGTGAATAGCAGAGTAACCACGTAGATGTAGATGTAGAAAGGTTATCCCGATACTCAACCTCCGAAGGCTGTACCATTCTTAAGAATTTCAGATGTTTGGAAGGTTACTGCTCATTTCAGACACCAAGGAACCGATATTTTGCTTCAAAAAATACAACTCTTATTGGAAATTGCTACACATTACAGGGTGGATGTTACGTTTTTTGTCAAATTCGAGACGCACCGATGTCATCAACAGTGACTTACGTGCTACATGCTCGTATTGTATGCATCTATCAGACTTGAAATGAAAGGAAATATTTTACTTAAGAAGAGCATATGATGGCATACTGGTACAGAAATCACACGTTTCAGTCCCTTTTCTCAGGATATCGATGTCAGAATTGGATAACATTTTCATTTAGATGAAATTCCAGACAACATACGTGGTCCAGTGCTGTTTGATTGGTAGTATCACTATGTAAACCATCTAATCAATATTGCTCATGTTCGAGTTCATCCCTTGGGTTTTCAAATTGTCAGATCCGAACTGTGCGAGGAATTTTGGATGCAACCAGCCAACAAAATTTTACATACGTGCTTGCCTTTTAAGATTATCAGAAACACACTCTCCACTGATCGATGACACCCACGAAATCCCTTCTCCCATCGCAAGCGCTGGGCTCCCACGGTGTATTGTGGCACCTCGAGTCGTCTTTAGCTTCGCGCCTTGCTGGACTATAGCCCGACCACAGTAACACACGACATTGGGCAGCGCGAATTCCATCTCGCTTTAGTACATTAACTTTTAGCTCCCAGTTGTTGGAAACAGATGCTAGCTGCGATGGCACCTCGCTGGGGTGTAAGTCTAAACACAAAACACCTTGTCTGTGGCATCGAATGGATAACGTTACATTTCGAGGACTCAGACTGCCCTTTGCTTCACATAGTTTTTGTTAGGGGCATTATTTTCTTTTTATTAAGTTAACACATTGTGCTTCAAATCCTCATGCTACCATCGTGATTTAGGTTTTCCGTTATCTCCTTAAATCGATTGGCCGGCGGCTGTCACCGAGAGATTCTAGGCTTTTCTGTCCGGAACCACGCTGCTGCTACGGTCGCAGATTCGAATCCTGCCTCGGGCATGGATATGTGTGATGTCCTTAGGTTAGTTAGGTTTAAGTAGTTCTAAGTATAGGGGACTGATGACGTCAGTCCCATAGTGCTTGGAGCCGTTTGAACTTAAATCGATTAAGGCAAATACTGAAATCTTTTTTTTGCAGTGTAGAGTTGGTTTCCTTCCCCATCCTTCACAATGGCAGCTGCTGCTTCGTCCGTAATAGTCTCACAATCGACCAGATGTACTTACTTTGCCGGAAAGAAAAATGAAATTAGTACACCTGGAAAGACGACAAGGAGTTTGATCCAATGATGCCATATGCGACCTGGGGGATAGTAAATGTACTGATGATAATGGTTTCAACGTTGTTCGCCAACAGATAGCGTAGTGGCATGGCTACCAGAACCCCATCTGTGTCTGCCCTTTAATATGGAATGCTCACAGCCAGAAGGCGCAGTGGGGTGCAAACGTATGAAGCAAGCAGGCAACCAATGCAGAAAGACGCACTCGTGCTTCCTACGCCCAAGTGAGCGAGATTGAAAGGTGTCAAATTGTGGACTTCCGAGTGGTAGCATGATCCTTTCGGAGAACTGCCACAAGAATCAGACGTGATGTGTCAGTTTGGCAATGATGCTGGTGTCGGTGGTCACGTGAACATTCTCACACCTGTAGCGGCGGTCGTGAACTTCCACGCAGCAGAGAGCCCCGTCAGAATCGTTGTATTGTAAGGGCAGCAGTGGCGGACGATGCAGTTACCACAGCACACATAAAAAGCTTGTGAGCCCATATCTGTCGACACGGACTGTTGCGAAGTGATTATTGGTAGTGGGACTATGGGTACGCACACGTATAGCCCGTCTTCCCCTCACGCCACAGTACCGGCTTGAGCGGGTTGGCGGTGCCGTCAGAGGACCTCTTGGAAGACAGAAACAAGCGCCGTGGTCTTCATCGATGAAAGCAGATTCTGTCTGCATGCTGACCAAAGTCGTTTGCGCCTACGACTTAGACCTGGTGAGCGTTGCTATCTCGTAGAGTGCATTCGTCCAAGACACACTGGCTTCACCCCAGGCCTTACGGCAGGGGGTGCGATAAGCTACGACTCTCATTCGCCTTCGCTGTTTCTGCACGGTACTTGCAGAATGTTATTTTGTTAGGCCCATTCTTTTGCTGTTCTTGAAACAGGGAGGTATGTGTTGTTCCAACAGGATAATATTCGCACACACACTGCCTGTGAAACTCAGTGTGCTCTGCAAGAGGTGCGGCAACGTGTAATGCATATGTGCATTCCCTTCACGTGTTTAATCCACGTATTATGCATATTTATGCGATCGGGAATGCTCAGTAGCATCCAGGCTACGTGTATCGGGTGATCAAAAAGTCAGTATAAATTTTAAAACTTAATAAACCACGGAATAATGTAGACAGAGAGGTAAAAATTGACACACATGCTTGGAATGACATAGGGTTTTATTAGAACAAAAAAAGTTCACAAAATGTCCGACAGATGGCGCTGGACAGCAAAACGTCAGTATCTGTTACCGTGACGGGTGAGAGGTACGCCGATAAGTTACAGAATCCCATCATCCCCAGCCTGGCTGATAAACACCTGCTGGAACGTATGATCTTTATGCAGGATGGCGCTCCACTCCATACTGGTACGGGCACCTTCCGCCGACCACTGGCGACAACATCGTGTGCTCAGCTTTCATCATGCTTAGTCTCCCAGGTCCCCAGACCTCAGTCCGTGCTATTATTTGCTTTGATGTCTCAAGTGTATTGTGATCGACCGACATCTCTAGGGATGCTGAAAGAATACATCCAACGTCAATGCCTCACCATAACTCCGGACATGCTTTACAGTGCTGTTCACAACATTATTCCTCGACTACAGCTATTGTTGAGGAATGATGGTGGACATATTGAGCATTTCCTGTAAAGAACATCATCTCTGCTTTGTCTTAGTTTGTTACGCTAATTATTGCTATTCAGATCATATGAAGCGCCTTCTGTCGGACATTTTTGAACTTTTGTATTTTTTTGGTTCTAATAAAAACCCACGTCATTCCTAGCATGTGTGTTAATTTGTACCTCTCTATCTACATTATTCCGTGATTTATTCAGTTTTCAAATTTATACTGACTTTTAGATCACCCAGTACATTTGACTATTAAGCGTCAGCAAGGAGCATTAGTGATGAAATCATATGAGACAGTAATGTGCAATCTTAGTGGAGACAAGACCCGACCGGGGGTAGGATCTTACAGTCTGAGACAGTGTTCCGAGACAAACTTCTGTCACAATGTCCGCAAACATGACGTCATATCCGCCTAGCAACAGCGATCTGAAGGCCCATTGGCTGAAAGTTTGTATACACTCCTGGAAATGGAAAAAAAAACACATTGACACCGGTGTGTCAGACCCACCATACTTGCTCCGGACACTGCGAGAGGGCTGTACAAGCAATGATCACACGCATGGCGCAGCGGACACACCAGGAACCGCGGTGTTGGCCGTCGAATGGCGCTAGCTGCGCAGCATTTGTGCACCGCCGCCGTCAGTGTCAGCCAGTTTGCCGTGTCATACGGAGCTCCATCGCAGTCTTTAACACTGGTAGCATGCCGCGACAGCGTGGACATGAACCGTATGTGCACTTGACGGACTTTGAGCGAGGGCGTATAGTGGGCATGCGGGAGGCCGGGTGGACATACCGCCGAATTGCTCAACACGTGGGGCGTGAGGTCTCCACAGTACATCGATGTTGTCGCCAGTGGTCGGCGGAAGGTGCACGTACCCGTCGACCTGGGACCGGACCGCAGCGACGCACGGATGGACGCCAAGACCGTAGGATCCTACGCAGTGCCGTAGGGGACCGCACCGCCAATTCCCAGCAAATTAGGGACACTGTTGCTCCTGGGGTATCGGCGAGGACCATTCGCAACCGTCTGCATGAAGCTGGGCTACGGTCCCGCACACCGTTAGGCCGTCTTCCGCTCACGCCCCAACATCGTGCAGCCCGCCTCCAGTGGTGTCGCGACAGGCGTGAATGGAGGGACGAATGGAGACGTGTCGTCTTCAGCGATGAGAGTCGCTTCTGCCTTGGTGCCAATGATGGTCGTATGCGTGTTTGGCGCCGTGCAGGTGAGCGCCACAATCAGGACTGCATACGACCGAGGCACACAGGGCCAACACCCAGCATCATGGTGTGGGGAGCGATCTCCTACACTGGCCGTACACCTCTGGTGATCGTCGAGGGGAAACTGAATAGTGCATGGTACATCCAAACCGTCATCGAACCCATCGTTCTACCATTCCTAGACCGGCAAGGGAACTTGCTGTTCCAATAGGACAATGCACGTCCGCATGTATCCCGTGCCACCCAACGTGCTCTAGAAGGTGTAAGTCAACTACCCTGGCCAGCAAGATCTCCGGATCTGTCCCTCATTGAGCATGTTTGGGACTGGATGAAGCGTCGTCTCACGCGGTCTGCACGTCCAGCACGAACGCTGGTCCAACTGAGGCGCCAGGTGGAAATGGCATGGCAAGCCGTTCCACAGGACTACATCCAGCATCTCTACGATCGTCTCCATGGGAGAATAACAGCCTGCATTGCTGCGGAAGGTGGATATACACTGTACTAGTGCCGACATTGTGCATGCTGTGTTGCCTATGTCTATGTGCCTGTGGTTCTGTCAGTGTTATCAAGTGATGTATCTGACCCCAGGAATGTGTCAATAAAGTTTCCCCTTCCTGGGACAATGAATTCACGGTGTTCTTATTTCAATTTCCAGGAGTGTATATATGTAGGAAACGAAAGGAGTGCCTTATTGGCTGAGGGAGAAAGGGGGGGGGGGGGGGCGGTCTCTTTTGTCCTTCGGGAAGACGGGGCGAGTTAGTAGCGAGGCGCCACTCAAAACGCACGGTCGAATAACTCGGGGAGGCGCTAACAGAACGGTCGCGAGTAAATAGTTCAGCTGTTAAACAATATATAAAGTGAAGGTATTAGTTACCAGTGACTGCCAAAGTAGCAAGACACACAGAAACTGGAGAAGTGAGGCAAAGTCGCCTCCTGACAAATGTGTGTGACATGTTATGGGACTTAACTGCTAAGGTCATCAGTCCCTAAGCTTACACACTACTGAACCTAAATTGTCGTAAGGACAAACACACACACCCCTGCCTGAGGGAGGACTCGAACCTTCCGCCCGGACCAGCCGCGCAGGCTATGACTGCAGCGCCTTACACCGCGCCACTGAGGGCATTCTAAGCGACCCTAGCCAGCACCATCTTCAGACTTGTCTCCAATAGAGCACGTGCGAGATATGTGGGGATGAGAAGTGATACGTGCGACTCGTCAACCAACAACTCTCACAGAACTACGTGAACAGGTCGAGCAGGCGTGGCTAAACGTATCCCAGGGCAGTATTCGCCATCTGAACGATCGAATGGATGCCTACATTGCCACCTATGGAAGCTACAACACCCATTAATATGGATGTTTCAACATGGTTTGATGCCTGGTGCCTCAGAACTGCTTGTACTGTTGACTTGTAAACTTAATCGTTTCATGTACTCCAGAAGCACTGTTGCAAGTAAAACTCTTGAGAGAATTGGAAACCTCTAAATGGGTGTACTAATTTTTTTCCTGGCAGTGTCTGAACCTAAGGTCCCGTTCCTTTCCTTTTTGCCCAACATTTTCCACTGAATGCAAGTGTTTCACAGATGTGAAATTGTCTCAGTTTGCCACATTTGCCATAAATCCGGTGGACCATATTAGTAAACTGTAAAAGCATTATCCATGAAAGCCTTTTAGTTTTCTTGCATGTGACTCATATTTCACGTCGAAACAATCCTACATGAATCAGTTCTTCGATGCACTTAACCCATATACATCACAAATGTTTCAGCTACCTCGCTACCTTTTATTAAATCCAAAGGGCACAAATGTCACAAATGCTACGCTTGTTCCCGTTTCACGCTCCGTTTTCTAACTCTGACATAATAATCTTCAAAACTTTTAAATCTTGAACAGTTTACAACCACAAATAAAAGGAAATGACGATTGACAAATATATTTGCAGCAATCTGCCAGAGAATATGCGAAACAAAATCTGCTCAGACGTATGCAGCACACTGTTAATTTTGTCCTGGTAGCTTACGTTCATCAATATTCTTCACATAATATGCTGCATGAGAGAAGATCACTACGCACTTGCCTGTGGAATTATGTGAGACGAAATATGGTTTTAAAACATAACTAGAGTAGTTTGCTCGATATTTAACCTTGACGCTTATGCTCCTACAGACTCGCGCCACCACAGCAGTGAAATGGGGAAGCAACGCATCGTTTAGCACGCAATTTCCGCATCCTACCGCGCTGCCAGTTCATTCAACTGGCCGTTATGTGATTTAATTTAAATGGCAACAACATCAAGGGAAGAGTACGCTTCGGCTGACCAAGTCAGCTGACGAATTTCGATACGGACGTACAAGGTTAAAAAAATGGCTCTGAGCACTATGGGACTTAACATCTGAGGTCACCAATACCCTAGAACTTAGAATTACTTAAACCTAACTAACCTAAGGATGTCACACACATCCATGTCCGAGGCAGGATTCGAACCGGTGACCGTAGCGGTCGTGCGGTTCCAGACTGAAGCACCCAGAACCGCTCGGCCACACCGGCCGGGCCCGGACGTACAAAAAAAATGAATGTTATTAGTAGGCTGTAATAAACCTCCGGGGAAACAGAATTCTTATCCATTGTAGAACATCTTTCATAACAGCAAATCATAAACTAAACTTCAGTGTAGTTCGGTGGTCTGTTGGAAATGAGTCTAGCGTCAGATGCTTAAAGTCTAGGTTCGATTCACTCAGCAGGCAATCATCATTTCCAACTAGCGCGAACAGACCCTCTTCACTACTTGTAAAACAAGTTCAACAACGTATGGTTGCATCGTGGTTCAAAACCCACATTGAACATGTGTCCCTCCGCTACTTACTGGAGGAGGCAGTGTAGGTTGGTCTATGACAAGCGGAAGTCACGCCAAGGTGAAGCTCTGTCGCCATTATCCTCCCTTACACCAGAAATTTT
Source organism: Schistocerca gregaria (assembly GCF_023897955.1). NCBI lineage: Eukaryota > Metazoa > Arthropoda > Insecta > Orthoptera > Acrididae > Schistocerca > Schistocerca gregaria. Next base: position 431,272,301 of record NC_064922.1, read on the forward strand.
ACTTCGTTAATGAACCATAATATTAGAATTTAAGATGTTGAAAATATTTGTGCTGAACGGCAGTCTAATCTCAGATCTCCCTTTTGGCAGGATTTGACCTGTTTAAGATGAAACTTTTCGTTGTTCCCGTTTCGTTGTTTTCACAAGATCCCGAACTCCTGCAAGTCTCAACGAAAGGCGCCTATCTCGGTTCGAATCCTGGAAAGGCACAAAAGTATTCATCATGCCTTTTCGAGCTGTTAAATGCGCACACCAAACTACAGGTGACATATAATTATGATTTTTAACGGCTCTCCATGCTTTGCCAACAACACCGAATGGTGCCTGGTTCGAGATCCAGTCAGGCACAGAACTTCTCCTCATATCATTTCAAATTCAAATGTGCTAATCTTAGTTTCTGGTGAAATAGAATTCAATAGTCAACGTCTCTTCACGTGTAGGCAAGAGCGATGCCTGTATAATATTCACATACAATTCAGCACAGAACTTTTCGTCACGTTATTGCAAGTTCAGACACGTGAAAATCTCGCTGCTGGTGAAATAAACCGATATTTAATGTCTATTCGTAGCTATAAGACAACAACGGTAGGATCTGGGTTCAAATACTGGTAACGCAAAACTTTTTCATCACGTCATTTCAGTTCCAGACCTCTCGCTATTGGTGAAAAATTTCGATATCTCACATTTGATTCTGTTCAGTTAACAATCCGATTGGGTGCTATTCGAATCCCCATCCAATAAAAAACATCACGCCACGTAATTTTCCACGTGATTTTAAGCTCAAATACTCGTTACCTTGTTACTCGTGAATGAAACCATATTTAAATCTTCCGTCGTTAGTTAACACAGACAGTAATTACTGGATTGGAGTCCCAGGTCCTACTACAATACAAAATCTTTTGGCATGTGATTTCAGCTTGACATTTGTTTTTTCAGATGCCACTTATTATTAAAACTTGAGTTTATAAGCGTTAAAGACAGTGTGATCTCTAATAATGTGCTTTCCGATATTTGCTGATATCTCTCTGCCCCAGGATTGGTGAGCTCAGTGGACAAAAAAATCAGTCACCCCAGTGCGCACGCACTGATAAATGGGTAAGCGTTTATATGAGGATAAGGCAGTAGCGATCAGTTTGCAAGCGGACGTTGTACGTACTCATGGGTAAATGTAACGACGTGGCAGAGTTGCCAGAAGGGATGATCGTGTTTGGCCGTGCCCATGGCCACTTCAAGCACTGGTGTAACGCACGTTGCTACGAAAAACCTCAGATTTGTGGTCGGAAGAAGATCCTGAATGAGAGGAACCGAAGACGCATTTCATGTCTTGTGAATCAAAATCGCTTCCAGATCCGACAATAATTGCTGTAGTCAGCGAACGAAGCTCCATCCCAATCAATTAATGAGACAAAAATGCGACGGAAACTTCATACAATGATACTTGGAGTCGAACATACGGCAAGAGGCCATTCTTCACGTAGCTCAGAAGAATTTGTGACTGGTTTTCCTAACACGTCTCCACTCTATGATATCTCGACAGGCTCGAAAAATCACCTGACCTGAGCCTTATAGAAAATCTACGGGACATATTGAAAGGTGGCTAAAAAGTCGACTGCACCCCCCCCCCCCCCCGCCCCCACTCTCCAGCTACCTCGCCCCCTCCCTGCAGTTTGATGGAATTGTGCAATCATATTGTTAGTGAGCAGCGTAACCTGTGTACAACATACCTGCACAACCTTTTGAACTAACTTATTCACTGGATCCAAGTGGTTATCAATCCAGGCGTGAAGATACACAGTATTAAATGATGCTTTAACGATTTCTCTAGGTGTGACTCATTTTTTGTCTCTTCAGCTTAGTCATACACAGCAATTTTTTATGATGGTATCTTGTAGTACTCGTTTTTGTAATCAAACGACTGTACCAAAAGGAGAACAGTGGAGCTGCAAGACAGTTACGTTATGTGGGTTGCATACCTATAAGGCAGACTGCAATTCAAGTCATTTGCGTATTGTTGAAAATGATAGTATATCTCACGTAAAGATGGTGAAGACAAGATAAAAGAAATTTGGGCTCATAGAGAACATGTGGCCGATTATTTTTCTCTGTCTCCATTTGTGAGTCAAAAACCACCGTATGGTGCGTTCCCGAGTATGTATGTGGATGCAGACGTGCGTAGGGTGGTTGGACAGGTTCTGGAACAAAGTGTTTATTATTCACCTTAAGGGAACAAAATGGCCACATGCGCTAGCTCCCCTTATGTACGCAAACTTATCACTTAGGATTCCTAGTTTTGTTTATTTAAGAGCTAGTTAACAGTCCATAAATGCCACTTTAATCATCATTAATTTATGATCAAACTCAGCAAATGTGTGAATGTTGTTTTTTTGGGGATTATAACATTTTTAAATTCTGTTACTTTTGTATTTCATTCTTGTATCAATTCATTGTTCTTACATTTATTATTATGTTTATTCTTTAGGGAGATTTTGTGCATTCTCTCGAATGATACCAATTACAGGAACATTCAAAACAGAGAAAACCGCGAACATTGTGTGAAGCCAGATCTGATACAGTGATATTTCTTTGTATCAATCTCATTTGGTAAAGAAACGTTGTTAACATTGCTGAAAATTTCACGTGTGGAGAATAATTTTGGGCAAACGCATAATGAATCAGTTTTCCGAAAACATGCGACTATAGTTGTTTGTGAATCAAAGTACACTAGAGGAATTTCAACGAATAAAATTTCAAATAATTTTTGCATACTTTTTTTTCAAAATCATTCACCAGACATACAGATAGTAGATGAATAAGGACAATGTCATTTCAATATACACTGGAAAACATTAATGTAGCAATCTTCTATTGACATGGGTAGATATATGAATAAATAAATAAATAAATAATGAATGGGTTTTGAATACAGATTGCAAAAGTGTGAAACAGCAATGTCAGCCATTGTGACACCGCTTTGGTGGAACGTTTTACTCTCTACAAGGCACATAAAGTACCTTGAACAATTTTACCATCGTTTTTTCAGAAATGGTCGAATATCTACCCGTAAGCCAAGTCACGCGTTTGTTTATTTTGACCCCTCTTCTACTGAGTTGAGTTTCTGGGAAATTGTGTTACGGCACTTGCTGTGTTTCATCATCAGAGATCAACTGTCTTGCAGAATTTTCCCTCTTGTATGATTATAAATGATTGACATTCAAATCATATATCCTACAAATTTATACATTGCTGTATCTGGTATGTGCTGCACTGTGAAGGATATATGAGAGGCAGTGGGGTCCCATTCACAGCATCCACAAGTCTGAGGAGGCACTCTAAATCGGTGAATACTACGAATGGGCAATGCTCCTGATGGTCGAAATATTTAAATATTAAGAACTTGTTTTCATTTTGACAAATACCACTTCCTAGCGAGAGCAATCTATCAGATGTAGACTGAAAGCTCACTTGTAGGAAATGAGTTGAGGCATCTAGAACAGTAATGCCATGCATCTTTTTTGCACTCTTTTGGGAGGAAAGGTAGTGGGGAATATTCTTATCTGTAGTGCTATATTCCATCCTTGAAGAATAATAACAAATATACATGTTTGTCATGCTGACTGGCTACTCTGAAAAAGTAGAGGAGTCCAGTGAGTTTATGGTTTCTATATTTTTTCTGCACATTATTCTCTTCTTCTTCATCTGATTTGTTTTAATCTTTGTTCAGCCCATAAATGTGAAATGAATAACATGCGTTCTGCCTCTTAAATTTAGATATGTCCTGAATTTAAATGAAAAAATCGATTCCATATGATTTATAACGTTCTCTATTATCATTCGTTCCATATGTGGTTAACACTCAGGATTATCAATATAATTTCCATCACAAGACAGTATTGATCGAGCAAATCAGACCTTCCTAGCAGCTGCTGTACATCCTCTGGAAGTCTAATATAGCAGAACCCCCATTTAATGCAACAACGACATGCGAGTGGACATCCAAGTAGAGTATAGAGCCGAGTCTGAGTGCCATGTCAGACCACACCTTCTGCATTTCGCAAAATTCACACTAGTGTGATGCGGCCTGTCAAGAATTCATCTCCTGTGCTAAACACTTCATCTCAGAGTAACACTTGCAATCTACGTCCTCAGTTATTTGCTGGATGTATTCCAATCTCTGTTTTCCTTTAGAGTTTTCGCCCTCTACAGCTCCCTCTACTACCATGGAAGTCATTCTCTCAGGTCTTAACAGATGTCCTATCGTCCTGTCCCTTCTCCTTATCAGTGTTTTCCATATATTCCTTTCCTCTCTGATTCCGAGCAGACCTCCTCATTCCGTACCTTATCAGTCCATTACAGACGTGAAATAACTGCCTCTTTGGTCGGTTTGAAGATTGTCTGGGCAATGGTTCATCCCCATCAGCAGCTATTGTTCAAATTTAAATGCAACTTCCTCCCTAGTTTTTGCTTTCACAAGTAGGGCAGGTGAATTTGAAATACATATCTATAACCATTGAAGTAAATTTGAAACCGTTGTTTACTTGTGAATCTACGAGATCTATCAGCCACGATGACCCAAACTCTGTATTATAACTTATCTATGCACAAATGTTTTGTGAACCAGTTTCTGGATTTCTTGGACTGAAACGACTGAGAGGATTTTATGAGCAGTATTCTCTGTGGTGGCTGATAACATGAGCACTCATAACTTTGTTATAATTTCCATGGGGTTGTCATAGTTCATGAAATCCAGATTCACTTGCACTGTGTATAGTGTACAATACAATCTAATAATATAGTAGTATTTATCACTGATTGAACGTTTAGTCGTACATTTCAGGTGCTGTTTTGGCAATGTGCATTCGTCATAAGTAATATTTTAGCTTACATTTATATCTCTTTTGGTAAATGCTTATCAAGGGTCAAAATTTTTGTGAATGTTAGATCCACTAAACCAGGCTTTTGTTCCAATTCTCCATCCCCAACCTATATTATGTGATTGATGAAGTGTGTAGGGTGCTTTTTCAGCTTACATGGTGTACCCAGCTGTCTTGCCTTCTTCGCTAACACTGTAATGGTTAATGTGATCAAAATTAGTATATCCTTCTTCTCCTCCTTCTCTCCTGCCTCCACTAGCCATGTATAACACCTGTTTTAGGCCTTCAGTTACTGGCTTGAAGATCTCTGGGACAGAATGATCTCGCTCCAACTGCACTGATTTTAGTAACAATTAATTCCGGTGTATGGCCCTCTGTGCCTCAGTGACTTTGGATTTTGTCTACATCCCGTACTTAACTCTAAACTGAGTTTGAGTGTACAATTTATATACGTCAATGTATGGAGTTTTCTTTTTGTATTGCTAAAGTTTGTTTTATCTCATCAATCTTTGCATTTACTATCTCAGAATGGTTCTAGTGCCTTCTTCCTGTGACTTCTTCCCTAATGTTTACAGGAGGATGTTTTTTATATCTTCCAAAGTCTTTTTTCAGTTTCGTGGACCTTCGCAGTTACTGTTTTGATGGCATTTCCAAATGCGCTTCCTCAGTATGACATTTAAAAGATATGTTGATATTTTTGATTTCTGAAGAATAGGTTTTGATATTTCCATTCATTGCTTCAGTTGTTATATCAATGTGTAAATGGATTTTGGCCTACCTGTTGTTCCCTTGGAATGGGTGCATGACATTTGTACAAACTTATCAGTATGCAGACGCAGTTATGTACTGGTAGACTATCTTTTAAACGGTAACTCCTGGATGTTTCATCTACATCGCACATCATTCACTTTTCTCGTTTTATCAGTAACCTAAAATTCATGCTGTGAATGATGATGTCGAGAAATGTATGTATATCTCAGCACTGAATGCCAAATTGGCAGTCTTTATCGTTGTAACTACTACGGGAAATTTTTATGAGCAAGTTTCAAACCTGGAATGTAATAATAAGTGAAATATGTAGAGACTTATGAAAAAGTTTATTTAAATAACCGCTACCAGTCACAAAATTTGTTACTACTGTATTATTTATTGAGCAACATGTTTCGGGGAATACCCCATCTTCAGGCTCAAAGGCCTTACAAACTGTAGCAGTCACGCGGTTCCGGACTGGGCGCCTAGAACCGCTCGGCCACTACGGCCGGCGTACTGCAGAGTCTTTGTGTCATGAGGGTGTTTCGTCCACTCAGCCATGGTGATGACTACTAGTTTACATTTGCATGCTGGAGATGTATAGAGAGAAAAAGAAAATATACATGTCGATTACATTTTCATTTTATTTAGAGATTCTTACATATTACTGGTTTTGTACACACTTAAATAGGACTGTAGATTAATGCCTGCATCATGCTTGGCTAGTACTACATAGCATGTGTTTCTGCATATTTTGCAGAGCAAGGCTCATAGAGCTAAGTGATGATTTTTTCCAGTGTATTAGTAATTTTGGATGCTAACATCATCAAACTGGTCCACAATTTTTTTTAGAGTCTGTACACATTATGGCTTCCTGTTTAGGCAAGCTTGCTGTATCGCATATCTGGCATACATATAATTTTTAAATGTTTGCCCCTGTGGGTGAATGCACTCCTTTTAGTTAAGAGATTTAATTGTCCATGGGAAGTCTCCTGAGGTGGTTGCATGATAGCTGAGTGTCGCTGAAGGATCTTGACCAACTCCACTGAACATGGCAGCAATCTGCATCGAAGTATAACATAGATGAATCCATTCATCCAAGGATAATATGGCTCTGGTATCACTAGATGGAGGATTTTTGAAAGCCAACACAATGTAGAACTCATGATCTGAGATAATTCTCACACTGATGCACTTTGCTATCAGTGAATGTGTTTTGAGTTATGCAGCGTTATTTTCATGTTGGTGACTGTGATGGCTTCACCTTACCGGCACAAAAAAAAGTTGAGTTAGACGCACATATATGGCCACATACTCCTTCTTCCACCAACACCACTTAGACTAATACTTGCAGCCTGCATCGATGAGGAGGTGGAGAGGTGCTGCCATGCTGCATGTTTCGATGTGTTCACCCTCTGTGAGTTCTTGTTTGACTGGGTTAGCTTTTTTTCAACCACCGTTAATGTACGACGTTCACAGCCATGTATGCAACTGTAAAACACGAAAAAATAATTGTACATAAACTCTGCTTTCAGATATAGAAAGAAGAACCATGTAAACAGCTTTGCTGTTCATAACTACCACTCGCGTAGATACTGTCTGAAACAATGAATAAGGCTATGACACTAGACGTTAAATCTAGTAAGAAGAGGCTCATAGTATTATACCTTAATTTAAGCACAAGCAGTGAGCGAATACTGCAAGTTCTGAGCACTGAAGCATCATTCAACACTTAGAAGTAGTCCATTTAGTCGCTGCTGAGGGAGAATGGTAACCGCAGGACATTTGTGTTTTCAGGGAATGTGCTAAGTCCAGCTGTCCTGAATATTTAGGAACAAATTGTGCCAGAATACATGATTAATCTGCAGCTATAAGATTATGGATTGATGAGATGGAGAGAGTTGACACATATTACATGTATAGTTGGCTTAAATCTAAAAATATGTGTAAGGTGCTTCCTGAAATATATAAAAAAAGTATGGAAGTGTGTTATAACTTAAAGGCAGTTGACTACTACATGCATAGTAAACAAATGATGAATTTTTATGTAACATTCCACAGATTTGACGCGCCACTACCAGTATTCCAGAGTGATGTGTTTATTTCCAAGTATGACTATCACGATAAATATGTTCAGTCTGATGGACTACGTGATCCTGATGGATAACCACCTTTTAAATTGTCCTGTGATAGCTGTAAAAGAGAACAAATAAACTAGACGGTTTTTTCTTCTTTTTGCTTCATATACAGGGTGCGGCGCGAGAACTTCCTTATTTAAAAAAAATCATAAATCAGAAAGTATTAGTCATCAATTTAATTCGATTTTCTTTACAAATAGTAACATATAAACTTTTGTTACATTAAGTTTTGAAAAAGATATCTTGAAGGCGGCATCCATACTGCACAATGCATTTGGAGAGTCGAAATCGGAGGTTTCGGTCCACTTTTTCCAACATGTCTCTGTCGGTGTTGGCAATAGCAACACCAATATTGTTCCGTAGCTCAGCCAGGGTCTGCGGACGATTAGTATTCACAAAGGGTATGAAACAGACCCATAGGAAAAAGTCGCATGGCTCCAAATCTGGCGAGCATGATGGCCACTGGAGATCGAGATCGCCCGTCAAACAGACGAGACGATCGGGAAAGTGTTTGCACAAAATGATTGATGTTCCAGCCGTGTGAGCTGTGGTTTCGTCTTGTTGGAACCAGACATCACCCACATCCCTTTCAAGCTCTGGAAGAAAAAACTGTTGAATCATCTGAACATAACTCTCAGAAGTGACCGCCACTGCCTTATCGTTCTCTTCGATAAACCATGGACCAATAATGTCAACTTTAGATAGTGCACACCAAACAGTCACCCGTTCTGCATGCAGGAGCTGCTCATGAAGTTCTCGGGCGTTCGTTCCACTCCAGTACCGTATATTTTGTGTATTCAAGCAGCCAGACAAATGATATTGTGAATCGTTGCTGATGAACAATAAGGCGTCATGAGGCAGGTCATCGATCAAAGCTTCAAACGTATTTTTCGTGAAACAAAATCACGTGGAATAAAAGTGTGCACCACTGACAATTTATACGGATGAAATTTCAAGCCTGCATGAAGAATTCTTCTGACTGTGCGTTCAGAAATTGCAAGGCCAGCTGCATGTTTGCGTGCAGATCGCTTGGGGGAATTCAAAATAGACATCCTTATCCTCTAGGTGTTTTCAGGCGTTCTGGTCTTGGTTTCTTTTTTGCACACTTCCACTATCCATAAAGTTGTGTAGCCACACAACAACTGATTTACCATCAGGAACACGACCTGCAGGTTTGATGATGAACTGTTTCCTGAATGCAAGCTGAGTTCTGATGACCGAACGTCCATTCGAAAAATACAACGGAACGGCGAACAGACGCTCCTGTCTTGCACACTGCATGGTCTCTACTAAACTAAACTTAAAAAGAAAAAAAGCGGTAAGTCCCGCACTTTTGATTGCAGTGAAACCCACGCAACAATGAGTAACAGCCTGTGTGTGCCGCGCGTATCAAATACGGAACTTGCCGCACCGCACCCTGTATAAGAATGCGTGGTCATAATAGTGCTACCAGTTGGTAACGGGACACTCGTTTCTCTTTTAGTGCAACTATCTTAGTGAATGAGCTACAATGACAGCACATCATTTTGAACTATGGAAAGTGTACACATCATGGAAGCCAGCTGCGGCAGCCTGTGGGCAGTATATGTTTATCCAAGCAAAAAGATACAGAAATGAGATGCACTTGCACATGCATGGCTCCAAGGCCACATGACTGCAGAACAGAGCTGACATCACCCTGGCCGTGTAAGATGCTGGCGTGGAAGATATAACAAATCGGATACGCCTCCTATCCCAGAACAGGAACATTCCCATCCTTATTTACTGTAAGATATAATGTTAGGGTAGAGAGTACTATTTTAACAGGCGAAGTGGTAACCATGTATTTGTTACAATGTAGTAATTGTTACACCGTTTGTTGCACTGTGGCAATGGTTGTTCAACATTTACATGGGTTTTGTAACTCTATAAATCACCTGAATCTGATGCTTTTGATCGACTAGATACATAGCACGAATGATAGGTCTATCTAATGATGCTGGTCGTGAGGTACCAATAGGAGTACACTGCACAAATGAGGGTGGGAAGACTAAAATTTTTCGATAATAAATTGTGTTAATTAATATTAAACATGATTTGGGTAATCAATTTGATAATTAAGATTAAGCTAAAAGCATTTAGAGACGTGTCTGAACAAGATCATAAGTGCACCACATTGTTTCCATCTTGGATCGTAAACTATCGTAATTAAAATAACACTTATGCGACATTAATTAGATTCTATATAAACAAGGGTAAGAGCGCAAGGCAGTAGTTTGTTTACATAAGGCTAGCTGGTGCAAGTGGCCGTTTTGCTTACAGAAGAAGAATGTAACCTTTGTCCGAAACGCTACCACCTCCCCTCTCACTGATGCACGTTTATTTGTAACTAAGTAATTTCCATCAGATGTCTGTACATTGACTTTTACTAGTTTCTTAAAGGCAGTAGTGACAATCTGCAAGAGGTGGAAACAGAATAATTTTGAAACTCTAGAGCTTCTATTTCAACAGAAAAATTAGTCTTATTTCGAACAATTTCTCTTATGTTTCCCTGAAGCTATCCATTGAGCGTTTCTGTTTCACTTGTCACTGTGCCAGCGCATAATCCATTGGAAGTAAAAACGTTAAACTGTTTATACGTTTCAGATTTGGCCGGAGGATACAGTTGCTTATGAGCACGGGCATGATGGCAGTATCCCGATCACTGCTAACTGTTTCGGCGTCAATCTTCCCACTGTACGTCGCACTCTCAGCGGTGGCAGAGAGTCCAGGCATGCCTTGCTTAGAATCATTTGTAGCTATCGGTAAGCTTCTCTGACTTCGAAACAATGAAATTAAAACGTAGTTGCATAATACTATTCATTCGATGGTAGGAATTAGATCAAAAGAATTAAAAGTGAAAAGTGTGGGACATACATCTTCAAAAAATTTGTAGTTTCGTTTATATTTACTGAAACATTTAAGAATACGTTAATTTCTTCTCATTGGTTTTATAGAAATGGACGCCTGATTGAAGAGTTTCTGTAGAATTACAACTTTTTTCCCTTTCTGAAACATATATGCAACCATGTCTACTTTATCTTACACTGTGTATTGATACTAACATGTTTATTTTTTATTACGTTGTGTTGCAATATAATCATTTTGAAACGTATTTTTTATGTGATCGTATTTTCTGAATCTGGTTACAAGTTAGATTCTTAAAATGCGCGAAGTGACCTTCTAACAAATATGATACATGCTTTAAGAGGACAATTGTACGAGAGCTACTAAAGAAGTGTTTACATGGGAGGCCCAGAACGTGAATGAGTACTTCAATCATGTTGTGTGGTGCGGCGTGCCTAAAAATATATTTGTTGGCCTTATGACTCTAAAGTTAGCTGTGTCTGATACTGTAATAACTTTTGTTGTTGTTGTGATCTTCAGCCCTGAGACTGGTTTGATGCAGGTTTCCATGCTACTCTATCCTGTGCAAGCTTCATCAACTCCCAGTACCTACCGCAACTTACATCATTCTGAATCTGCTTAGTGTAGTCATCTCTTGGTCTCCCTCTACGATTTTTACCCTCCACGCTGCCCTCCAATACTAAATTGGTGATCCCTTGATGCCTCAGAACATGTCCTACCAACCGATCCTTTCTTTTAGTCAAGATGTACCACAAATTTCTGTTCTCCCCAATTCGATTCAATACCTCCTCATTAGTTATGTGATCTACCCATCTAATCTTCAGCATTCTTCTGTAGCACCACATTTCGAAAGCTTCTATTCTCTTCTTGTCTAAAATAATTATCGTCCATGTTTCACTTCCATGCATGGCCACACTCCATACAAATACTCTCAGAAACAACATCCTGACACTAAAACCTATACTCGATGTTAACAAACTAATTTCCTTCAGAAACACTTCCCTTGCCATTGCCAGTCTACATTTTATGTCCTCTGTACTTCGACCATCATCATTTATTTTGCTCCCCAAATAGCAAAACACCTTTACTACTTTAAGTATCTCGTAATCTAATTCCCTCAAGATCACCCGACTTAATTCGACTACATTCCATTATCCCCGTTTTGATTTTGTTGATGTTCGTCTTATATCCTCCTTTCAAGACACTGTCCATTCCGCTTAACTGCTCTTCCCAGTCCTTTGCTGCCTCTGACAGAATTACAATGTCATCGGCGAACCTCCAAGTTTTTATTTCTTCTCCATGGATTTTAATACCTACGCCAAATTTTCCTTTGTTTCCATTACTGCTTGCTCAATATACAGATTGAATAACATCGGGGAGAGGCTACAACCCTGTCTCACTCCCTTCCCAACCACTGATTCCCTTTCCTGTCCCTCTGCCACCTGGTTTCTGTACAAATTGTAAATAGCCTTTCGCTCCCTGTATTTTACCCCTGCCAGCTTTAGAATTTGAAAGAGAGTATTCCAGTCAACATTGTCAAAAGCTTTCTATAAGTCTACAAATGCTAGGAACGTAGGTTTGCCTTTCCTTAATCTTCGGCATTCTTCTGTAGCACCTTAATCTTTATTCTAAGATAAGGGGGTCAGTATTACGTCACGTGTTCCAATATTTCTACGGAATCCAAACTGATCTTCCCCGAGGTCGGCTTCTACCAGTTTTTCCATTAGTCTGTAAAGAATTCGCGTTAGTATTTTGCAGCTGTCTTTTATTAAACTGTTAGTTCGGTAATTTTCACATCTGTCAACACATGCTTTCTTTGGGATTGGAAATATTGTTTCGACTCAGGTCTTTCAGTGTTCTGTCAAACTCTTCACGCAGTAGGGCCTATCATTTCTCCCATTTCATCTTCATCTACAGCCTCTTCCATTTCCATTATATTGTCCTCAAGTACATCACCCTTGTATAGACCCTCTATATACTCCTTCCACCTTTCTGCTTTCCCTTCTTTGCTTAGAATCCATCTGAGCTCTTGATATTCATACAAGTGGTACTCTTTTCTCCAAAGGTCTCTTTAATTTTCCTGTAGGCAGTATCTATCTGATCCCTAGTGATATATACCTCCACATACTTACATTTGTCCTCTAGCCATCCCTGCTTAGCTATTTTGCACTTCCTGTCGACCTCATTTTTGAGACATTTGTATTCCTTTTTGCCTGTTCAATTTACTGCATTTTTATATTTTCTCCTTTCATCAATTAAATTCAATTTTTCTTCTGTTACCCAAGGATTACTACTAGCCCTTGTCTTTTTATCTACTTGATCCTCTGCTGCCTTCACTATTTCTTCCCTCAGAGCTACCCATTCTTCTTCAACCGCATTTCTTTTCCCCATTTGTTCCCTTCTCTTCTCCCTGAAACTCTGTACCACCTTTGGTTTAATCAGTTTGTCCAGGTCACATGTCCTTAAATTGGCACCTTTTTGCAGTTTCTTCAGTTTTAATGTACAGTTCATAACCAATAGATTGTAGTCAGAGTTCACATGTGCCCCTGGGAATTTAAAACCTGGTTCCTAAATTTCTGTCTTACCATTATATAATCTCTCTAATACCTTCTAGTTTCTCCAGGCTTTTTCCATGTTTACAACCTTCTTTCACGATTCTTGAACCAAGTGTTAGCTATGATTAAGTTATGCTCAGTGCTAAATTCTACCAGGCGGCGTCCTCTGTCATTTCTTACCCCCAATCCATATTCACTTACTACGATTCCTTCTCTCCCTTTTCCTACTATCAAGTTCTAGTCACCAGTAACTATTAAATTCTTGTCTCCCTTCACAGTCTGAATAATTTCTTTAGTCTCATCATACATTCCATCAATTTCTTAGTCATCTGCAGAGCTAGTTGGCATATAAACTTGTACTACTGTAGTAGGCGTGGGCTTCGTGTCTATCATGGCCACAATAATGCGTTCACTATGCTGTTTGTAGTAGCTTACCTGCACTCCTATTTCTTGTTCATTATTAAACCTACTCCTGCATTACCCCTATTTGATTTTGTATTTATAACCCTGTATTCATCTGACCTGAAGTTTTGCTCCTCTTTCCACCGAACTTCACTAATTTCCACTATATCTAACTTTAACCTATCCATTTCCATTTTTAAAATTTTCTAACCTACCTGCCCGATTATGGAATCTGGCATTCCACTCTCCGATCCGCAGAATGACAGCTTTCTTTCTCCTGGCAACGACGTCCTCTTGAGTAGCCCCACCCCGATATCCGAATGGGGAACTATTTTAGCTCCGGAATATTTAACACAAGAGGACGCCATCATCATTTCATCATACAGTAAAATTACATGACCTCGGGAAAAATTACGGCTGTAGTTCGCCGTTGCTTTCCTCCGTTCGCAGAACCAGCGCAGCAAGGCCCTTTTGGTTAGTGTTACAAGGCCAGATCAGTCAATCATCCAGACTGTTGCCCATGCAACTACTGAAAAGGCTGCTGCTCCTCTTCAGGAACCACACGTATGTCTGGCCTCTCAACAGGTACCCCTCCTTTGTGGTTGCACCTACGATACGGCTATCTGTATCCCTGAGGCACGCAAGCCTCCCCACCCCTGTCAAGGTCCATGGTTTATGGAGGGGGGAGGGGGAGTAATAACTGTTAATCGCGGTAATTAGTAATTATGAAAGACTTAAGATTCTGGAGAGGTCATTGGAAGGATCTGGATAGAACACAGCTAAAGGCCTGCGGAAACTGGATGAGCTTCTCCTACGTGAAGCAGAGCTAGCTGCTCAGCAAATGACAAAAGAAGCAAGAAGGAAAAGAAGGAGGCAAGCACTGGGCTGTTGTGACACTGAAGAAGACACAGACTATGAGCCAGGGCAATTCTAGTGCATGAAAGACGCAGAAATGTAAGTCTGTATAAGAATTTGTAATAAAAAATTTTAAACGTCAACATCTCTCAACTACATTTTTTGCAATAAATGACCCATTTTCAAAAAAAAATGTACATGAAATTTTCACCGCTTGCCAAGTGGAGATTCAACGCATATGGAACTAGAAGAATTAAAATATCCTGAGTTGTTTTGTTTTTATGTCCATTTATTTACAAAATTCTGTCAAAAAATTATGTGTTTGAAAAAAAACATAACATGCCCCACAAAACAATATTAGTAATATTTATAGTTCATTGCATCTAGAAAGGTGGATTCGATAATTATGGAAAATTGTAAGTTGGTGTCTTTAAGAGTTTCCAAAATAATGTGTCACAAAATTCTATAATTTAACGTTGGCAGCATGGGACATACTACGTCCCCATAAGTCTTATACAGAAATAATAAAAATTAGTTGTTCCATATGTGGTGTCAAAATGCATATTAGCAATATTTTTTGTTCACTTTTGACGTATGTGGTTTCGGCTGCAGCACCAGAGTATTTTATGACAGGAATTGTAATCCATTATCGATACATCTGTTACAGGAATCGAACTGACTGGAATCAAACATCGCTCGCTCGTCAACTTTTTGGCATCTGCCTTTTACTGTTTGGGACCAATTTCTATAGCGTTAGCAGCATGGTTGTTACGAAACTGGATTCAGTTTCTGTTGATTTCATCTGTCCCCTGCTTCATTCCATTGTTGCTACATAGGTAGGTACTTCAGTAATGAATTAACATTCTGCTCTTTTTTATTGGTCTATTGGTTCTCTTTCAAAGTGGACACACTGTCGTAAGCCGTATCGACATCTCCAGTTTATATTTTTATGAAATGAAATGAAATCTTAAAAGTTATCTTTGTATAAAGGATTAGAATATAAGAACTGAGAAGAAATAGATATGTGTGTTGTTTACACCGACTTCAAGAAGTAAATCTTCTGAAAGGTGAACGTTCTGTGACGGAAGTCGTCGGTCAGGTCAATGAATCTGTTGGTTGGAATGTTATAAGGTTGTGAAGGTATTAAGAACTTGATTTGAGCATTGTGAAAGGTTAGTGATGGAATTTCTAATCGTGTTTTACTTTGTAGAACAGTTAGAGAAGGAATATGCTGTACATGGAACTAAGGTTCAATTTAAGCAAGAATTTACGTACGAAGAAGAGGCAGTTGCCTATGGTAAAGTTTACAATGCATGACATTGAAGAGAAGAAGATGTACTTAGCGGTGAGCATGCGATTTCTCATCCCAATGCAGGACAAAAGTGTTTCTAACAAAAGTAGTCCCACCAATAGGTTTAACAGAAATCTGATTTAAGAAATGGGGCTCTGGCAACGCTGTAACTGCGTGAAGTGTAGCCAAGGGCATGTATCATGAACTCGACGCCCTGACGGAGCTATCCCATTACCTAAGTGAGACGACGCAATGCCGTAATGAATGGATATGTAACCTCGCTGGTATTTGAGCCACGTTCGCCCCAGACATGTTTTTTTTTCTGTTAATGCATCAAACTACACTCCTGGAAATGGAAAAAAGAACACATTGACACCGGTGTGTCAGACCCACCATACTTGCTCCGGACACTGCGAGAGGACTGTACAAGCAATGATCACACGCACGGCACAGCGGACACACCAAGAACCGCGGTGTTGGCCGTCGAATGGCGCTAGCTGCGCAGCATTTGTGCACCGCCGCCGTCAGTGTCAGTCAGGTTGCCGTGGCATACGGAGCTCCATCGCAGTCTTTAACACTGGTAGCATGCCGCGACAGCGTGGACGTGAACCGTATGTGCAGTTGACAGACTTTGAGAGAGGGCGTATAGTGGGCATGCGGGAGGCCGGGTGGACGTACCGCCAAATTGCTCAACACGTGGGGCGTGAGGTCTCCACAGTACATCGATGTTGTCGCCAGTGGTCGGCGGAAGCTGCACGTCCCCGTCGACGTGGGACCGGACCGCAGCGAAGCACGGATGCACGCCAAGACCGCAGGATCCTACGCAGTGCCGTAGGGGACCGCACCGCCACTTTTCAGCAAATTAGGGACACTGTTGCTCCTGGGGTATCGGCGAGGACCATTCGCAACCGTCTCCATGAAGCTGGGCTACGGTCCCGCACACCGTTAGGCCGTCTTCCGCTCACGCCCCAACATCGTGCAGCCCGCCTCCAGTGGTGTCGCGACAGGCGTGAATGGAGGGACGAATGGAGACGTGTCGTCTTCAGCGATGAGAGTCGCTTCTGCCTTGGTGCCAATGATGGTCGTATGCGTGTTTGGCGCCGTGCAGGTGAGCGCCACAATCAGGACTGCATACGACCGAGGCACACAGGGCCAACACCAGGCATCATGGTGTGGGGAGCGATCTCCTACACTGGCCGTACACCTCTGGTGATCGTCGAGGGGACACTGAATAGTGCACGGTACATCCAAACCGTTATCGAACCCATCGTTCTACCATTCCTAGTCCGGCAAGGGAACTTGCTGTTCCAACAGGACAATGCACGTCCGCATGTATCCCGTGCCACCCAACGTGCTCTAGAAGGTGTAAGTCAACTACCCTGGCCAGCAAGATCTCCGGATCTGTCCCCCATTGAGCATGTTTGGGACTGGATGAAGCGTCGTCTCACGAGGTCTGCACGTCCAGCACGAACGCTGGTCCAACTGAGGCGCCAGGTGGAAATGGCATGGCAAGCCGTTCCACAGGACTACATCCAGCATCTCTACGATCGTCTCCATGGGAGAATAGCAGCCTGCATTGCTGCGAAAGGTGGATATACACTATACTAGTGCCGACATTGTGCATGCTCTGTTGCCTGTGTCTATGTGCCTGTGGTTCTGTCAGTGTGATCATGTGATGTATCTGACCCCAGGAATGTGTCAATAAAGTTTCCCCTTCCTGGGACAATGAATTCACGGTGTTCTTATTTCAATTTCCAGGAGTGTATATGCAGTTTACATGTCCACAACGCAGTGTCTCGTGAATTTCTTTCTGTTACTGTTGCCTGTTTTTAAACACTGAGAAATAACATGAACTTCTCACAGACCTAAACGACCATTTGTTTCGTCCATGACAGAAATATAGACATCATCTGCATCCCTTGAGGCATAAAAACACTACGCTGGACTAGACCTCACATTATGCTATGCAGAATACTTCCATTCCATACGTTTGACTTCCAGTCTTATCTTCCCAGAGGTGGAACGTACAGTTACGAGCAAAGTTCACTTTGGAGAAGATGTTCAAGGCGACCGACCACCTTGCATTTTCAATCACTTCGGTAGTCGCTGGATCATACTTTGCTGGACCCTACTCAACACACCTGCAGTCACCACTGCTGAAATGGCATGCAGGCGAGCTGTTTGATCGCATACATCAATGAATGGAGTGTTACAAACTGGTTCCTAAAGGTCGCTACAAATAAAAATCTAGTGAATTAAGGTCCAGGGAACGTGAAAGCTAGAACATTGGACCTCTACTACCAATATATTTACTTGGAATTGCTTCATTTAAATAATTACACACATTAATCCCAAAGTACGGTGGTGAACTAAAATGCTAAAACCATAGCTGTCGCCGAACACGAACTGGAAGGTTTTCTAATGGGTCAAGCAAAGTATTGCAAAGAAACGTATGATACAGAGGCGCATTCAACTTGTCTGCCAATAGGTAAGGACCAAAAAGAACTCTTTCTCGATCCCAGCCCACAGGCTTATGCCAAGCGTGCCTGAATGTCAAAATGTCAACTTCATGGGTGATATATCGGTGATGTTTGGACCAACAATGGCTGTTCGGAGTGGGGAGGGGGCTGTTGAAAATACTATCACGAGTAAGGTAGATTCATCAGCCTGTATCACATTATCTTCCACTTGGTGCAAAAGCCATTAACAAAACTGTACTCGTCGACTTCGGTCTTCTGGCCACTGGTGCTGAGTGAACATGGAATGATGTGAATGCAGTTCTTCATCGTGTAAAGAATTCAATAAGCAGTCTTTGAGATATCTGAGACTGCCTTGCAATATCACGTGTACTTCACCAAGGTGAAAAGTTTCAAGGAATGTGTCCTCTGTTAGTAGAGTATGTCTTAGTCCTCGTGTAACACGGCCGGGGGACAACTGTTGGGGGACCCTTCAATTGTTCTGGCTTTGACCATGCGCCCTGTCTACCCCACGTACCTGGTACTCCCGTGCAGTCGTATTATTTCTGCTCCACACTGTCGCTGGCTTGCGTGAAATCGTATATGTAAATATGCATGCGTGTTTAGGGGAGCCACTAAATACTAAATACAAGCCGGCCTTTGTGGCGGAGCGGTTGTAGGCGCTTCAGTCTGGAACCACGCGACCGCTACGATCGCAGGTTCGAATCCTGACTCGGGCATGGATGTGTGCGATGTCCTTAGGTAAGTTAGGTTTAAGTAGCTCTAAGTTCTAGGCGACTGATGGCCTCCAATGTTAAGTCACATAGTGGTTAGTGCCATTTGAACCATTTGAACTAAACACAACACTGTCCTACGTCTGGTATGAAGAGTTATATTCTGAGACGATAAGAAAATCGCAGATTGAACTGTTTACACACTAAGTCATAAGTGTTGATGCCAATTAACATTCTTGCTAATTTGATGAGAAGTCATAATTATCATTGCCTTATTATTGTACAATATTCTTGACGACGTTAATGTCTGTGACTGTTGTACGTTGCGCCGTCACACGTATTTCACAGTCTTACTCTGGCCGAACCTACGGTGATAGATAAACAGGCAATGATGATGATTATCTGTCCACAATTAGCACTTGGACGAGCGTACGCTTAACCGTCACGACGTGGCTGATTATTGATGATGGGGAAACGTGATGAGCGAACACTTGTTCTTACACTCGCTTCAAGACACTGGCACTTGATTGCTCTCCTTTGTGGTAAACTATTTTATTATTTGCATTAGTTTCATTCTGGGAGAACGAACACGACGCGGATGAGTGATGTACGGTACAACACGCAAACGGGCAGCTTCTCTAATACGTTATCGGCGGCATTGCTCATACTTAATGACCTCTTCACGCACTTTTCATTGAATCCACTTCAATATCTCATTACTTCACAATGCCTTTTCCATGCAGAGCTACCCACAACACAACGTAGCAGCTCCGTGTCCCATGCTCGATCCTGCTAAGAAGCTGCTCGCAAAGATGCCACGCAACCAAGCCAGCGATTCGACAATACGCTTGGATGACCTCTGTCCATTACTTGTGGACGAAGATGACTGGTTTATCGAAGGCGTTGCTCTAGGAGATGCAAAACATTTTTTTTTGGGATGGTGGTTTTGAGGGCACCGTGCAGCACACGTACGAGCAGCAGCAGCAGCAGCTTGCATGAACTTGAGAGGACCAGTTATGGTTGAGCACTGTGCAGTTATTAGACACACACATCAAGTTTAAGGTAGAGCTATTGTCATGTGACATAGTGATGTTTTACATATAAACGACAAGAAATGGGGAAAAGACATCTAAAGATTAAAAAAGCCATAGCTCCAGAATGGACATTGGTTTTATGCCCTAGCACTCCACTTAGTGAGCTACACCAACTGATATGGTAGTGCAGACCGATACACGTTCCTCTGTTCATTGTGATGCTCTGCAGCATGTGGCACTGTAGTTTTTAATTACATTTACATCATCATCATCATCGTCTTCTTTCCCTGTCTTACGACAAGTTTCAAGTGGAGGCTCTCAATGGTGTCCTGTTCTGTGCATCATCCTCCTTCATCTGTTTACATGTTCGTCGTCTAATGTCATTCATTGTTTTCCTGCCACTTCCTCCGATTCCTTATACTTTTCTCTGTATAATTCTTTCTTGCCGACGTTTTTATACATGTGTTTTCAAAATTAATCCGCTCTGAATGTGCTAGACAAACTTGCCTTCAATCTATATGAGGAATCGCATGGCGACCCGAAGACATAACGGGATTTGTTAGGTCAAGTTTGCAAGTTTGCGGAATGCATGGGATTTTCTGGGGGTATTCTGGGAATTTGTGGTGAACTGTGAGCTTAATTAGAAGGACGCCTGTCGAAGACGTATGTAAAAAGTGAGATTTAGAGATCGTCGTTCAAGGGTTAATACAATCTGATAAAAATGGGGAGCAGAATTTCTGGAAGATGGTGACGGGATGTAATTCATGTATTAGTATGGTTTAAGCCACTCCTAAATTCCTTTTAGACCGTTTCTAGACAGGTTTCCATATAAATCTGGAGAAGAAAATCATCTCCGCTGTTTTATTGCTTTAGTAACACTTGGTAAGGCTTGCGCAATGATAGTGGAGACTGAGATGGATGTTGAGGAAGCAAAATCAATGGTTGGTTAGCCTACGACTAAATTAACAGGTTTTAGACATTTAAAGAAGACATACTATTATGAATGTAGAGATGAAGCGATGTTTGTAAAGCTGATAAAGGTGGGTAGAGGGCGAACGAGAGAGAACGGTCGTCGTGCTAATATAGCTGGATCATCCAAGGTAGACTCGTTTATATTTTTACGATAAGCTCGGGCACTGAAGGTTGAAGTGGTTTCAACGGCACTCAAGTCTTCATTTAATGAAAGGAACTATCATAGGTTATAGAAAGTTCCAGCTAAAAATATTTGGTAGGGGATTTCCACTTCAATCATTTGCGTTACACCCTCCTTCAGAACAAAGAAATGAGTACTATTTCTCACGTCTCAGATAAAAGATATGTAAGCCTACTCAAAAAGAACGAAGAATGTTCATTAGGAAGCTAAGGAGAAGAATGTTTAAGATGAAGTGAGCTGGCAAAATGACGGAAATAGCTGACGATGGAAGATTATTGGAAGTGATCAGAAAGAGGAGAAAATTGTCCCTGGGAGGTATACCGCATAGCAATTGTCGGCAAAAAAGAATTATAGAGGGAAAACCAGAAGGAATGATGGAAAGGATAAGGAAGATAACGGATGACGTGGAGGAAATTAGTTGTGCCCTATCCCTCCAAGCACACGCCTCTCACCATTACAGAGCCTCCCCCAGCTTGAACAGTCCCCTGCTGGTATGAGCGTTCATGGGTTCATGAGGTTGTCTCCATACTCGTACACGTCCATCCGCTCGATTCAATTTGAAACGAGACTCGTCCGACCAGGCAACATTTGTCCAGTCATCAACAGCTCATTGTCATTGTTGACGGGCCCAGGCGAGGCGTAAAGCTTTGCGTTGTGCAGTCATCAAGGGCAAACGAGTGGGCCTTCGGCTCCGAAAGCCCGTATCGATGATGTTTCGTTGAATGGTTCGCACGCTGCCACTTGTTGGTCCAGTATTGAAATCTGCAGCAATCTGGGAAAGGGTTGCACCTTCTGTCACATTGAACGATTCTCTTTAGTCGTCGTTGGTCAGGTTCTAGCAGGATCTTTCTCCGGCTGCAGTGATGTGGGAGATTCGATGTTTTACTGGATTTCCTGGTATTCACGGTACACGGTACACCCGTGAAATGGTCTTACGGGAAAATTCCGCTGTATCGCTACGTCGTAGATGTTGTGTCCCATCGCTCGTGCGAAGTCTACATCACGTTCAAACTCACTTAAATCTTGATAAACTGCCATTGTAGCGGCAGTAACTGATGTAACATCAGCGCCCGACTTTTGTTGTCTTATACAGGCGGCCGCGGTGCTCTCGCGGTACTAGGCGAGCAGTCCGGAACCGTGCGACTGCTACGGTCGCAGGTTCGAATCCTGCCTCGGACATGGATGTGTGTGATGTCCTTAGGTTAGTTAGGTTTAAGTAGTTCTAAGTTCTAGGGGACTGATGACCACAGCAGTTGAGTCCCATAGTGCTCAGAGCCATTTGAACCATCTTACACAGGCGATGCCGACTGCGGCGCTATATTCTGTTTGTTTACATGTTTCTGTACTTGAATACGCTTGTCTGTAACAGTTTCATTGGCGATTCAGTGTAGCTTGCGAGGTGTCAAATGCATCTTTGATCCAGCAAGAATAATTCTTCGCTGTTTCAGCAGCGTGACGGTTTGTAGTATTTGATTTAATTCATTAAAAATTTTGATCTGCACAGCACCGCCACAGACATGAAACAAAGGGGAAATTCCTACGAAAAAGTCATTAAGAATATTATAGAAAGGGCGTAAGTTAAGTGAATAATCACTGCAATACTAATTCTATAACCACCACAGGCTTTTAAAAAATATACTTTTTATTCATTTAGCATAAGCAAAACAAAAATTTGACAACTATGTTCATTAACCTTGCTTATTTGAGTATAACGTAATATAATGTAATGTAATGCAGTATAATGTACGGATTAGTCTTTCACAAGTGAAATCATAAATACGCTACGTTTCTGGCACAATTTAGATGTTCCAAATCAAATTATTAAATCCCATTAGGAAGTGCTATTATCCTTCATTAATTTTCTCGGACACAGTGTAGTGATAACTACCACTCATCAACGTGATAATGTTGACGGGTAACATTCGTTTCACTTAGTCAATCATGTACCATTTACTTCTTTGATTCAAACTTTTCATCCGATGGTATGGCTGTGGGAAATGCTTTGATACCCTTATTTGCATCCAGGTGTAGGTGTAAATGTAATTATTATTAGTAATTCATTATTAATTATGATGAAACAATTTATTTTTACAAACAGAATTCACGAATATCATAGGAGACAATCAGCGATTTTCTATATATATCTAGCGAGTCTATTTTACAATTATAGGCAAATTATATTCATACTATTCTGTAACAAATGTTTTTCCTTTACATTAACACCTAAACTTTTTCTTTCAATCTCCTGTTTGTCTGAACATTTGCACTCAGCCGGCCAATGTAGCCGAGCGGTTCCAGGTGCTTCAGTCCGGAACTGCATTGCTGCTACGGTCGCAGGTTAGAATCCTGCCTCGGGCATGGATGTGTGTGTTGTCATTAGGTTAGTTAGGTTTAAGTACTTCTAAATCTAGGGGACTGATGACCTATTTCTCAACAAGGCACTGTTCAAGCTGGTGGTGGCTCCACAATGATGTGGGCTGTGTTCACAAGGAATGGACTGGACCCTGATTATCTTCTACTACTTGGAGACAATTTTCAGCTATTCATGAACTTCATATTCCCAAACAATGATGGCATTTTTATGGATGGCAATGCGGCCAGAATTGTTCACGACTGAGTGGAAGACTATTCTGGACAATCAGAGCGAACGATTTGACCACTCAGATGGCTCGACATGAGTTCCATCGAATATTTGTGGGACGTAATCGAGAGATCAGTTCGTGCACAAAATACTGCACCGACAACCCTTTCGCAGTTATGGATGAAAACAGAGGCCGCATGGGTCAATATTTTGCAGGGGACTTCCAATGACATGTTCAGTCCATGCGAAATCGAGCCGCTGTAATATGCCGGGAAAAAGGAGGACCATCCCGATATTAGGAGGTATCTCACGCTATTTGTCTCCTCATTGCATGTCTCAAGCAGTCATCTGAACTTGCTTTATTACATTACATTTTGCTTTTCCTTTGTGTTTTTATTTGCTAATGTTGTTTCTTCCCGACCTCTGCTTTATTCTAGCTCTTTTGCTTTTATTTTTCTTTCATTCTCGCGTCCCACTCGAGTTTAACCTTCAGCTTACATCTTGAACAACTCGCAATTGTCAGTCACTTGCGTTGTCTTTTCATAGGTTATGCTAATTAGCTCATTACTTTTCTAGGTCTGATTTTTGGGTTTTAATATTCGTACTGAGCAAGGTGGCGCTGTGTTTCGCACAAAGAACTCGGAAGGACGTCGGTTCAAATTCGCACCCGGCCATCCAGATTTAGGTTTCTCGTGATTTCCCTAAATCGCTCCAGGAAAATGTCGAGCTGGTTGCATTAAAAACGGCACAGCTGACTTCCTTCACCGTGCTTTCGTGACCCGAGTTCGTTCTCCAGCTCTGACAACTTCGCTGTCGAGGGGACTTTTAACGCTAATCTTCCTTCCTTCCTTTTGATACCATGACAAAATTTTTATTAATTGCTCTGCTGTTCTCCTACAGAATATTAGTAACAATAATGGTACCACTATATTCATTTTATTCGATTAGACTAGTGAAAAGTGCTAAGATAAAAACTGAATGATTCATTCAAGTTATTAAATTGCATATCAGCCTTATAAGCTTTATTCAAGCCAGACTCCTCTCTTATTCCTCACTTATGAGATAGGGTTGGAGATTACTGTAATCGTAAGGGTATGCATAACGGTTGTTGCAATTTTATAGAAGAGGTGGGATCTGCAGCCTGATATCTTTTTATGTTCCTTAGGTATTTACCGGAATCTCCCAGATGGCTGCTCGGTAAAGGGCGATCAGAGGAAGCTCTCAAGGTCCTGGAGAGTGTAGCAGCAACAAATGGAAAGCCCCTGCCTTGCGACACGTGGATGAGGCTTGCTTACCTGTCTGAGCAGAGGACTCCACGTATGGACATCAGAAGCATCGTTACAAACAGGAACCTCCTGAAAAATACGGTTTTGTTGGTTATTAGCAGGTATGGGAATGCAAATTGCTTTTCATATACGTTTTGTAGTTCGAACGGAAATGATGATTTATGACGCTACGCAATGAATATATACTTCTAGATCATCAGATCCGCAGTGAACAAAACAGTGGAAATAATAATCTCAGCACACTACAGTCGCCCTCTGATAACAAAAAACGATGAGCATTCTTAGTGCTAACATTTGATATTGGTACATATTTAATTAATTGAGATTGAAGTGCTTTTCTTTTCTATATATGGAAGGCTTTTAAAAACTGAAAATTTGTGGTTTTGCTGCTTATAAACGTCTTAATTACTTATGTAGTTATTTGAAGCGTTTTCTCACTGAATGCAGCACTAAACTGTAAACACGTAATTATCCAGTTATCAGTGTGACACTGTGGGGCAATCATCGCAAACAGCAGTGAAGCTTTCATATCCTTAAACTCTGTTCACCCAGCTACCAGTGTTACAAATGCATGTTTGCTCTAACTTAGTCCTTTCATTTGTCTGTTTCATCATCGATAAGCACTCCTTTGGAAGAGCTAATTCCAGCAACGACGAATTTTAATGATTGTTTTTTCACGTTCAGAGAAAAAAGAAGTATCTTGCCTAGATAAAATCTATGGTACTTTATTATGTTTTATTATTGTTACATTTTCTTGACAATGGCATATATAGCTTGCCAGTACGGATTACGTGGTCATTTAGGCATAACGTATGATTCAGTATTCTTGATGACTTGATAACAACTTCAAAGTGTAAACATTCTAAACTGAAGGAAAAAGTACTAAGGCTTCCTAAAAGTATTGTACATTATCAGTAAAACTTACGAAAATAGTACTCAAAGATTAATTATGCACAGTCTTTGACATTAAACCTGATCTGTGAATAACTTTCAAAGCCACTGTGTAAGATGAAAGCCTTGTACCTGGAATTGTTTTAAGAAAGGAAGAAGTTTCCCCAAGTATGAAATAGAAGTGCTGGGCAACGTTGGAGCCGCCTGTCTGAAAGTTTGCCCTGTGAGAGGATTTATCAGTTTGGACACCTGCTGTGTGTGCTCTGTAAAATAACAGCAAGGGGAGTTGTGCACGGACGTTATCTCAGGATCACTTAGCTCTGGGAGCTCAGTCCCGCTAGAAGGCATAGAAGGCACTTATGTTAACTTTTCTGCGGGTATATGAATGTAAACAAGAATGACTTGGCGCTGTATGAGGTGTATTGTGTATTATATACTGAATCGGAGACCAAGAAACGACAGACGCTTGTTCCCACTGTAGCCCTCAGTGGTTCACAACCCTACAACAGGCCACAACAGTCCACCCACCTCACCGCCGTCCACACCGAACCCACGGTTATTGTGCGGTTCGGCCCCTAGTGGACCCCTTCCCCCCCCCCCCCCCCCCCCCCCCCCCTGGAATGTCTCATACGAGACGAGTGTAGCCCCAAATGTTTTCATGATAGAGTAATTATGATGTACACATACGTGGAGACAGTGGTTGTCTAGCAGTCTTCGACATAGTGTAACTGCGGCGGAATCTACATCTACATCTACATCCGTACTCCGCAAGCCACCTGACGGTGTGTGGCGGAGGGTGCCCTGAGTACCTCTATCGGTTCTCCCTTCTATTCCAGTCTCGTAATGTTCGTGGGAAGAAGGATTGTCTGTATGCTTCTGTGTGGGCTCTAATCTCTCTGATTTTATCCTCATGGTCTCTTCGCGAGATATACGTAGGAGGGAGCAATATACTGCTTGACTCTTCGGTGAAGGTATGTTCTCGGAACTTTAACAAAAGCCCGTACCGAGCTACTGAGCGTCTCTCCTGCAGAGTTTTTTACTGGAGTTGATCTATCATCTCCGTAACGCTTTCGCAATTACTAAATGGTCCTATAACGGAGCGCGCTGCTCTCTGTTGGATCTTCTCTATCTCTTTTACCAACCCTATCAAGTATGGATCCCACACTGCTGAGCAATATTCAAGCAGTGGGCGAACAAGCGTACTGTAACCTACTTCCTTTGTTTTCGGATTGCATTTCCTTAGGATTCTTCCGATGAATCTCAGTCTGGCATCTGCTTTACCGACGATCAACTTTATATGATCATTCCATTTTAAATCACTCCTAATGCGTACTCCCAAATAATTTATGGAATTAACTGCTTCCAGTTGCAGACCTGCTATTTTGTAGCTAAGTGATAAGGGATATTTCTTTCTATGTATTCGCAGCACATTACACTTGTCTACATTGACATTCAATTGCCATTCCCTGCACCATGCGTCAATTCGCTTCAGATCCTCCTGCATTTCAGTACAATTTTTTATTGTTACAACCTCTCGATATACCACAGCAT
This sequence comes from Schistocerca gregaria, assembly GCF_023897955.1. NCBI lineage: Eukaryota > Metazoa > Arthropoda > Insecta > Orthoptera > Acrididae > Schistocerca > Schistocerca gregaria. The sequence continues at coordinate 431,299,735 of NC_064922.1, forward strand.
CATCTGTAAAAAGCCTCAGTGAACTTTCGATGCCATCCACCAGGTCATTTATGTATATTGTGAATAGCAACGGTCCTATGACACTCCCTTGCGGCACACCTGAAATCACTCTTACTTCGGAAGACTTCTCTCCATTGAGAATGACATGCTGCGTTCTGTTATCTAGGAACTCCTCAATCCAATCACACAATTGATCTGATAGTCCATATGCTCTTACTTTGTTTATTAAACGACTGTGTGGAACTGTATCGAACGCCTTGCGGAAGTCAAGAAACTCGGCATCTACCAGTCTATGGCCCTCTGAGTCTCATGGACGAATAGCGCGAGCTGGGTTTCACATGACGGTCTTTTTCGAAACCCATGCTGATTCCTACAGAGTAGATTTCTAGTCTCCAGAAAAATCATTACACTCGAACATAATACGTTTTCCAAAATTCTACAACTGATCGACATTAGAGATATAGGTCTATAGTTCAGCACATCTATTCGACGTCCCTTCTTGAAAACGAGGATGACCTGTGCCCTTTTCCAATCCTTTGGAATGCTACGCTCTTCTAGAGACCTACGGTACACCGCTGCAAGAGGGGGGGGGGGGGGGGGGGGGCAAGTTCCTTCGCGTACTCTGTGTAAAATCGAACTGGTATCCCATCAGGTCCAGCGGCCATTCCTGTTTTGAGCGATTTTAATTCTTTCTCTACCCCTCTGTCGTCTATTTCGATGTCTATCACCTAGTCATCTGTACGACAATACAGAGAAGGAACTGCAGTACAGTCTTCCTCTGTGAAACAACTTTGGAAAAAGACATTTAGTATTTCGGCCTTTAGTCTGTCATCCTCTGTTTCAGTACCATTTTGGTTACAGAATGTGTGGACATTTTGTTTTGATCCCCCTACCGCTTTGACATAAGACCAAAATTTCTTAGGATTTTCTGCCAAGTCAGTGCATAGAACTTTACTTTCGAATTCATTGCACGCCCCTCGCATAGCCCTCCTCACACTACATTTCGCTTCGCGCAATTTTTGTTTGTCTGCAAGGCTTTGGCTATATTTATGCTTGCTGTGAAGTTCCCTTTGCTTCCGCAGCATTTTTCTAACTCGGTTGTTGTACCACGGTGGCTCTTTTCCATCTCTTACGATCTTACTTGGCACATACTCATCTAACGCATATTGTACGATGGGTTTGAACTTTGTTCACTGATCCTCAACCCTATCTGTACGTGAGACAAAACTTTTGTGTTGAGCCGTCAGGTACTCTGAAATCTGCTTTTTGTCACTTTTGCTAAACAGAAAAATCTTGCTACCCTTTTTAATATTTCTATTTACGGCTGAAATCATCGATGTCGTAACCGCTCTATTATCGCTGATTCCCTGTTCTGCGTTAACTGTTTCAAATATTTCGGGTCTGTTTGTCACCAGAAGGTCTAATATCTTATCGCCACGAGTCGGCTCTCTGTTTATCTGCTCAAGGTAGTTTTCAGATAAAGCGCTTAAAAAAATTTCACTCGATTCTTTGTCCCTGCCACCCGTTATGAACGTTTGAGTCTCCCAGTCTATATCCGGCAAATTAAAATCTCCACCCAGAACTATAACATGGTGGAGAAATCTACTCGAAATATTTTTCAAATTATCCTTCAGGTGCTCAGCCACAACAGCTGCTGAGTCAAGGGGCCTATAGAGTCATTCAATTGCCATTACCTGCTTTAACCGTGACCTTCAGTCAAACCATTTCACATTTCGGATCTCCGTCAATTTCCTTCGATACTATTGCACTTCTTATCGCTATAAACACGCCTCCCCCTTCACTGCCCGGCCTGTCTCTGCAGTATACATTCCAATCTGAGTTTAGGATTTCATTACTGTTTACGTCTGGTTTCAGCCAACTTTCTGTCCCTAGTAATATATGGGCGTTGTGCCTGTTTATTAATGAGAGCAGTTCTGGGACCTTTCTATAGACGCTCCTGCAGTTTACTATTAGCACGTTAATATTGTTATTAACTGTTGCATTTTGCATACTCCTACCTTGCCGCGTCTCAGGAGGCTTCTTGTCGGGCCTAGGGTGGGAATTCTCTTACCTAAAAAAACCCCATGTGCACTCCACACGTATCCGATACCCTTGTAGCCGCTTCCGGAGTGTAGTGCACGCCTGACATATTCAGTGGGACCCTACATTTCTCCACCCGATAGCGGAGGTCGAGAAATTTGCACCCCAGATCTCCGCAGAATCTTCTCAGCCTCTGGTTTAAGCCTTCCACTCGGCTCCAAACCAGAGGACTGCGATCGGTTCTGGGAACGATACTACAAATAGTTAGCTCTGACTGCACCCCGCGAGCGAGGCTTTCCGCCTTCACCATTTCCGCCAACCGCCTGTACGAACTGAGGATGACCTCTGAACCCAGACGACAGTAGTCATTGGTGCCGAAATGAGCAACAATTTGCAGTCGGGTGCACCCAGTGCTCTCTATTGCCGCCGGTAGGGCCTCCTCCACATCTCGGATGAGACCCCCCGGCAAGCAGACAGAGTGAACACTGGCCATCTTCCCCGACCTTTCCGCTATTTCCCTAAGGGGCTCCATCACCCGCCTAACGTTGGAGCGCCCCAATAACTAATAAACCCCTCCCCCCGCGTGCCTGCTCGGACCTTGCTGAAGGAGCAGCCACATGTCCACTCACAGGCAGAGCGGGCGATGCCACACGGCCAGGTTCCACATTTACTCTCCGCCTCGTGCGCGGCGAACGCCGCTGAACTCGCTACTCCCCTTGGGGAGAGGGTGGCCCAACCGCGCCCGGTACCCGCGAAGATGTCTCGACAGCAGGGACAGTGGGTGAAACATTTAACACCTGGGTGTACCTTGGGACGCACCAGACTCCCCACTGCCGCTACACTCCGAGGCAGCAGCCTGAAGACGGCTGACCGCGGCCATCAACACGCTCAGCTGTTCGCGAACAGAGGCCAGCTCCTCCTGCATCCGTACACAGCCGTCACACATCCTATCCATCCTAAGGTATCAGTTTACTATAGTGAGTTAATCACCTTTTAACTAGACTGCTAATTCACTAAAGGAGGCTGTTTATTGACTAAACTGTGGTTGCTAGCCACTTCTTGTAGAAAACAATGAAAATAGCACTACCTGTCACTGGACTGTATTGAAAACAAACACTAGCACTTCTGGCACTATGGTTGACTAAAGGGACTCTCTCTGACTGTATTCAAAACAAACACGAAATCTATGGAACACTATTAATAGCACTCGACAATTAAAGCTTCCTAAAAGCAAAAAACTGACAAAAGAAGAAGTGACAAGTAAAAAAAGTACAGTTAATACTTAAATTATGGTAGCTCGTTGCACAGCAGACGTGAAGCAGACGGCGGTTAGGACGACACTGGCACTACTGGTACTATGGCTGACTAAAGGGACTCTCTCTGACTGTATTCAAAACAAACACGAAATCTGTGGAACACTATTAATAGCACTCGACAATTAAAGCTTCCTAAAAACAAAAAAGGCACCGAAAAAGAAGTGACAAGTAAGAAAAATACAGTTAATACTTAAATTAAGGTAGATCGCTGCACAGCAGACGTGAAACAGACGGCCAATAAGTAGAACCAGCCCGAATTTGCCGAGGCCGATGGAAAACCGCCTTAAAAACCATCCACAGGTTGACCGGCAGACCAGACCGCGACACTAATCCGCCTGGTGGATTCGTGCCGAGGACCGGCATGCCTTCCCTCTCGGGAAGCAGCTCGTTAGACTGCACGGCTAGCTGGGCGGGAGCTGTCTGAGATGCTAAGCTAAAATGGGGAGTGCTTTAGCGGCAATCAGTGAAGATATGCTGCCACGGCCTTTCATTTCTGATGACCTCGGCTGCTGACAACGTTTGAAGGAAAATGCACACAACGACGTATTGGAGGCTTGTAGAAAAGGCTTAAGATTCCAAATTACCAACAACAAGATCGAAATTCTCCTCAGATGCAGTGAATAACATACGATTTCATTCCACCGTACGCAAATTTGGGAATCTCATTGCCTTTATCCCGCATCCACTGCGTAGAAGTTGTCTATCTATATCCGCATCCTGCTCCAGCTACTCCCGGGTCTGGGTGCTGACGAGTCCTCTCCATTTGGCTTGGTCCTCCCACCACTTTTCTTCCTCCACTTGCTGCCAGGTCACACCTCTCCTTTCCATAGATATTCTCACCCCCATTTTCCACCGCGTTCGTGGGCGCTCTCTAGGTCTTTTGCCATCCAAGTCCCTTTCTGTCATTGTCAAACACAGGTGACTATAGGTAAGTAATAATTCTTATACAAAAGGAGTTTTGATTTTTCTGAAGCTTCCTTATTCGAAATCAGGTGTGTCATTGTTTGGTAGAAATTTCATCCTTTCTGCAACCTCCTATTAATTTCGTTGGTTATTCTTCCATCCCTAGATATTTCACTCCCCAAATAAGTGGAACTTTCTACCACTTTGAGAGGTTCTCCATTCAAGGTAATATTTCGTTGATCCCTTTTTCTCTTGCAAATACCATTACTTCACTCTTATCTATATTTACTTTTAATCAATACCTTTCCATTATTTCCTTCCATGCATCAAATTATAACTCTACATCTACCTCTTTATCACCACATATTACCATATCATCTGCAAAAATCATCTTTTTTTCTTTTTCTTTTACTATATCTTTAACTGTTCTATTCTTTCCCTCCATCACAACATTTAATAGTACAAGTTATAGAATACTTCCTTGCTTAAGTCCTTGTCTTATTTTGAAGTATTCAGAGTTCTCCAACAGTGTTCTAATTTGGCAATTATGCCCTCTGTACATTTTCTTTATTAAATTAATGTATCCATCTTCTATATGTATCTTTTTCAGTTCTTCCCAGAGTCCTTTCCTATTAAATGAGTCATATGCCTTTTCTACATCTATAAAAACCATTATCACCCTTTTGTTATACTCCCAACTTTTTTCCATCAGTTGACAGATACAATATATCAGGTCGATCATGCTTCTTCCTTTCCTAAACCCATGCTGTTCTTCACTCACCTCCTTTTCTATCTTTTCACTTATTCGATTTACTAGAACCCTTTCAAAAATCTTGGCTGTTTGACTCATAAAGATTATTCCTCTGTAGTTTTTACAAAGTACTTTATTGCTCTTTTGAAGATGGGAGCAACGTCTCCTCTTCTCCAGTCCTCAGGTATTGTACTGTTTCTCCACACACTTGATGGTAGTCTATACAGCCACTGCATTTCCACTGGACCTGCTGCTCTTATCATGTCCACTGATACTTCATCAGGTCCTGGGGCTTCCCCCCCTCCCCCCAATTCATCTTCTTCACAGCTAGTTCCATTTCTTCCAGTGTAATTTGTCCTAATTCTGCTTCTCAACTTCTCTCGATTTCTCCATTATTTGTTGTTTCCTCGTGTACCTGCTCCTCAGCATTTAACAGTTTCTTAAAATGTTCTTTCCAGATATCTTTTATATTCCCTGGGTCTTCAATCATGGTACTGTTCTCTGTTTCTATCTTCACTGGTACTTCAAAAGCCTTCCTTTTATTTTCCATCATTTTATAGAACATTTTCTTATTGCTCTTCATAACTTCTTCCAGTTTTTTTGCAAACTCTCACCATGCCTTTTTCTTTGCTGTTTCCACTATTTCTTTGCACTTTTTCTTTTCATCTATATATATTATATATTTTTCGTCATTTTTAGTTTTCTACCACTTTCTCCATGCTCCATTTTTTCTTCTAACTGCTTGGATTGTGGTATCATCCCAACAACTTGTCTGTCTTACTTTTTCTTTCCAGTTGTTGTACCACATGCTTTTTGTGCTGCTTCAACTAAAGTGTCTTTGAATAAACTCCATTCCTTTTCTACATCGCAGAAGACTTCTTTTGGAAATTTTTGTGTGATTAATTCTCTACACTTCTCAGCACTTTCACTCTCCTTCAGTTTCCAATCCCATATCCTCAGCATTTTCTTCTGTTTTCTATTTTTCACACATTGATTCATTTTCCATTGTCCCACCAGTAATCTATGGTTTCCATCTGCACTCACTCTTGGAATTAGCTTCACATTTGTCACTTTCTCTACCCATTCCCTATCTACTAGAATATAGTCAATTACCCTCTTGGTTCTTCCATCCCAACTGTATCTGGTGATAACATCGCTTTCTCTCTTCATGAACCAGCTGTTTGCTATTTTCATTCCATTCCCCTGGCACAAATCCAGGAGCCTTTCCCCATCTTCATATCTCCCTCCATATCCAAAACATCCAAACACTTGCTCTAATCCCTTTCTGTCATTGTGTACCTGTGCAGTAAAATCTCCCATCACTATATTAGCACTCTCTATATGGTTTTCTAACTCATTTTCAAAGTTCATCTTCTCTTCTTCGCTACATCCCACTTGAGCTGAATAAATCTGGATTACTTTTAGTGTTTCTTTTTGGAATCTCAGGTTTAAGATTATGATCCTGTCTCATGTATATCTCACACTTTCAATACAGCTTTGTATATTTTTATTCACCATTACTGCCACACCATTTCTTCGAAACCTGTTATTCCCACTCCAGAACAGTTTTCTTCCTCCTGTCAAATTCTTCTCACCATTTCCCTTCCACTTTGTTTCACTTAATTCCAATATATCTAACTTTCTCTCTGTTAGTACATCTGTCATTTCTTCCTTTTTTCCATATGTGGTTAATATATTAAGTGTGCCGATATTTAGGTTAGTTTTTAGTCCATTTGGTTCCATCTTCTTGTACTGATGAATATCATCAGGTCTCCCATCATATGCACCAGTACTTGAAGAAGCAGTGGGGTCAAACCCTGAGTGGTTCGTTCTGAGGTTCATCTGTGTTTTGAAAGCAATTGAACCACAAGGCAGTGGTTCCCTTTCCATTTAATCCCCAGAATGAAGGGTTGCCTCATCTGCCATCTACGCTGTTCCGAAGTCTTCCTTCTCCACTGTCGCTGCCATTAAGGTCTTCACCCGTAGCCCTAGGCATAGGTTCCATGTTATATCTCACAGGATTGGGTCCCTGCCTGAACTCAGCCATCCTAGCACTCCAGCCTACTGAAGTGTAGGATGCCCACCCCCGCGACGTGGACGCACCAGACAGGAACCCTGGAGCCGGGTTAATGATTGCGTATGGTGCCACAATCAAAGAAGTAGTCCCTGAGCAAAATTGTTGCGTTAATTTGTAGTCTATTAGAGAGCCAGCTGTCTGTACAGGATACCAATTTTGTTATGTCTTCAATGAACCAAAAGTAAGAACAGCTGTGCCATGCATTCTATTTTAGTAGTAAGTTACATTTATAGTTTTTGTCATTTAATTTACTAGATATTAATAGACTAACTTAGCGATGGTGTACAGTTGTAACATTACATAAGAAGTAACTGAATATTTATAAGTTGTACAACATCAAACTATGGTGTCTTACCATATTTCATAAAAGACTTCATTAATGTAAATCAACGAATAGTCTCGAAAATAGTTTATTATATTGTGTACATGGCTGGAATGGAAGTAATAAAAAGCAGCAGCCAACAACAGAAATATTAAAAAAGGTAGGAAGATTTTTCTGTTTAGCAAAAGTGACAAAAAGCAGATTACAGAGTACCTGACGGCTCAACACAAAAGTTTTGTTTCAGGTACAGATAGTGTTGAGGATCAGTGGACAAAGTTCAAAACCATCGTACAATATGCATTAGATGAGTATGTGCCAAGCAAGATCGTAAGAGATGGGAAAGAGCCACCGTGGTACAACAACCAAGTTAGAAAACTGCTGCGGAAGCAAAGGGAACTTCACAGCAAACATAAACATAGCCAAAGCCTTGCAGACAAACAAAAATTACGCGAAGCGAAATGTAGTGTGAGGAGGGCTATGCGAGAGGCTTTCAATGAATTCGAAACTAAAGTTCTATGTACTGACTTGGCAGAAAATCTTAAGAAATTTTGGTACTATGTCAAAGCGGTAGGTGGATCAAAACAAAATGTCCAGACACTCTGTGACCAAAATGGTACTGAAACAGAGGATGACAGACTAAAGCCCGAAATACTAAACGTCTTCTTCCAAAGCTGTTTCACAGAGGAAGACTGCACTGTGCTTCCTTCTCTAGATTGTCGCACAGTTGACAAAATGGTAGATATCGAAATAGACGACAGAGGGATAGAGAAAAAATTAAAATCGCTCAAAAGAGGAAAGGCCGCTGGTCCTGATGGGATACCAGTTCGATTTTACACAGAGTACGCGAAGGAACTTGTCCCCCTTCTTGCAGCGGTGTACCGTAGGTCTCTAGAAGAGCGAAGCGTTCCAAAGGATTGTAAAAGGGCACAGGTCATCCCCGTTTTGAAGAAGGACGTCGAACAGATGTGCAGAACTATAGACCTATATCTCTAACGGCGATCAGTTGTACAATTTTGGAACACGTATTATGTTCGAGTATAATGTCTTTTCTGGAGACTAGAAAGCTACTCTGTGGGAATCAGCATGGGTTTAGAAAAAGACCGTCATGTGAGACCCAGCTCGCGCTATTCGTCCACGAGACTCAGAGGGCCTTAGACACGGGTTCACAGGTAGATGCCGTGGTTTTTGACTTTCGCAAGGCGTTTGACACAGTTCCCCACAGTCGTTGAATGAACAAAGTAAGAGCATACGGACTATCAGATCAATTGTGTGATTGGATTGAGGAGTTCCTAGATAACAGAACGCAGCATGTCATTCTCAATGCAGAGAAGTCTTCCGAAGTAAGAGTGATTTCAGGTGTGCCGCAGGGGAGTGTCATAGGACCGTTGCTATTCACAATATACATAAATGACGTGGTGGATGACATCGGAAGTTCACTGAGGCTTTTTGCAGATGATGCTGTGGTGTATCGAGACGTTGCAACAATGGAAAATTGTACTGAAATGCAGGAGGATCTGCAGCGAATTGACGCATGGTGCAGGGAATGGCAATTGAATGTCAATGTAGACAAGTGTAATGTGATGCGAATACATAGAAAGATAGGTCCCTTATCATTTAGCTACAAAATAGCAGCTCAGCAACTGGAAGCAGATAATTCCATAAATTATCTGGGAGTACGCATTAGGAGTGATTTAAAATGGAATTATCATATAAAGTTGATCGTCGGTGAAGCAGATGCCAGACTGAGATTCATTGGAAGAATCCTAAGGAAATGCAATCCGAAAACAAAGGAAGTATGTTACAGTACGCTTGTTCGCCCACTGCTTGAATACTGCTCAGCAGTGTGGGATCCGTACTCGATAGGGTTGATAGAAGAGATAGAGAAGATCCAACGGAGAGCAGCGCGCTTCATTACAGGATCATTTAGTAATCGCGAAAGCGTTACGGAGATGATAGATAAACTGCAGTGGAAGACTCTGCAGGAGAGAGGCTCAGTAGCTCGGTACGGGCTTTTCTTAAAGTTTCGAGAACATACCTTCACCGAAGAGTCAAGCAGTATATTGCTCCCTCCTACGTATATCTCGCGAAGAGACCATGAAGATAAAATCAGAGAGATTAGAGCCCACACAGAAGCATACCGACAATCCTTCTTTCCACGTACAATACGAGACTGGAATAGAAGGGAGAACCGATAGAGGTACTCTGGGTACCCTCCGCCACACACCGACAGGTGGCTTGCGGAGTATGGATGTAGATGTAGATGTAGACACCTGTTTATGGGGTGTACATGTTAGATGGAAGGGTTAGATGACTGACCGCTATAGTCGCAGATTTGAATCCTGCCTCGGGCATGGATGTGTGTGATGTCCTTAGGTTAGTTAGGTTTAAGTAATTCTAAGTTCTAAGGGACTGTTGACCTCAAATGTTAAGTCTCATGGTGCTCAGAAACATTTGAACCATTTGATTAGATGACTGTTGTTGTTTGGGGATGAGAGAGGACACGCCGTCCAGGGAGTGAATAGAGAGAACAGTTCATTTTGGGGGAGGGTTAGCAAAGACTTTGCGTAAGGACATTACAGAAAAGTTGTTGTTACTATTTGTTGTTTGTGGACAGTGTACAGCCACTTAGTCGAGATAACTTTGCGAGAGAAGTCAGTGAGGGAAATCAACGTTTTTGTGAAGCATTTTGTATTGTGAACTCTTAAGTTTTCGCTACGTATCTGTGCTAAGATAAGTTATAAGTGTAGGCAACGAACTTCTGCGTTATTTAGTGGGATATTAATGAAGCGCTGTGTGCACTGCCTGCCAGTTTACAATGCTGTTTTAACAGTTAATAGTGAAAATAAATAATTTTATTCGAAATTTTAAGCTACACTCAGGTGTGGCCAAGAATTCGGCACGTGGGCGGTGCTTTGACACGTTGGATTCTCTCCCCCCCCCCCCCCACCCCCCTCTCTCGCTCTCACTCTCTCTCGTCTGACTACTCGCTTACCACACCATCCTGCATTGTTGTCCGAGTGGCAACAGTGGGAGAAATGCATACGTGTCGCTTAGAAGGCAGAACAGTTACGACCGGAAAGTGTCTGACTTGCATACGGCTTGGTTTAATGTTATGCTATTATCATGAATTTCGAAAAACTTAAGCTTTCATAAAGTGCGGGATTATACTGTTACTCTCTGGTGTTAAGAGAGCATACATCAACAATAATAATAAATTAAAATAAGGCTCGGTTTGCAACTTTATCAGAGCATGTTCCTGCCACAGTTTGATTTTGATTTTAAATGCATCAACCTTTCTCGTTTTAAATCAGATATTAATTGCTTCTTACTTTACAACGTCTTACTGAGGTTGCTAAAGCGTGCAGTCAAGTTAACTGAAGCATGCGAGGTCTGCAATCCATTCAAAATCTTCTAAAGTTGTTTTCTTCCTTTCTTTTCCCTTCATAATTGGAAAATATCAGGTCATAACTCGAAAAATCGTTCCAGGCATGCCCCTCGGCTTAATCAACGTACTTTGTAATAGTAAATAATGCCTCCAGTTTTTTACCACAGTTCCTTTAAAAACCGTTATAATTGCCGATATAAAGACCTATGTGACTAGATAATTTTCTGTTCAGGCCACCAGTTTCATGACGTGCTCCATCCCTGCAAATTTAGTACAAAGTGCTTCTTGATGAACGAAACAATGAATTGTGTACGAATCGTTTGTTGGTCTTTATACTGTGTTTTGCAGCAGTGCTACAAGCCCATTTTGTGGGCACCCCATTGCAGACGCTCCAACGGTGGTAACTGACACCAATTCAGGCCAACGGGTTCAACTGCCTCTTCAGTCGTTTTCAGCTAATCGATACTTCTCGTTGTGTCTTTAATTGGCACCAGATGTAACAGTTCTTCTGTCACATGTAAACTGTTGTGACTTCACGAACGTGCACTGTTAACCCAAAACATTTTGACTACTGCCCACCGCGAAGTTGGATGTCGCCTGGTTGCGTTGTTGGAATGTGACACGCTTTGGAAAGTATGTAAGTGGATAAAAGATGGATGGTAAATCATTCTTGCGACGACACTGGCTGCAATTTCGGAAATCTACTGACATACGTGTCTTTGACAAAGATGATAATATTATTACTCCGAGTCTGTGAAAGAGTATCTCGAAAACGGCGTAGCTGGTCGAATATTCACGTGCTACTGTAGTGACTATCCATAAAAAGTGGTAGAACGAGAGATAAGTGGATGGACGTCCACGACTCTTCCGTGTGATTCGGCAGCTAGTCTGCTCTGTAATGCAGGGTAGGTGGCAATATTGTGGCATCTGTGCCGAAAGAGCACAATGCTGATGCAAGCATAATGGTTTCAGAGTACACCGTTCACCGTACATTGTTGATTATGGGGCCTTATTTGTTCACGTGTTGGCTCAATGACACCGTCAATTGCGATTGGAGTGGCCTCGGGAACGACAGGATACATCCTGGATCAATGGAAAACTGTCACCTCAACGGATGAATCGCATTTTTGACACACCAGGTCGATGGTCGTCTCCACAAACGCCGTCACCCATGGGAACGGCCATTTGAAAGGTGCACCCCGCCAAGGATGCAGGCTGCTGGGAGCAGTTTTATGCTGCGGGACACATTCCGCTGCGCTCACATGGGACCTATGGTAATAACCGAAGACACGCTGACAGCTGCTGGCCACCTGCGTCACTTCACGCTTAATGTCTTCCCTGACAGTGACATCATCTTTGAGCAAGATAATTGTCTGTGTCTCAAAGCCAGAACAGTGCTACTTGCCCACCAAATTTACCTGACGTGAATCCAGTGGAACCCATCTGGGTCGCTATCAGGCGCCAACGCCACGCCCACAAACCAGCAACCCTTTGTTTACTGAAATTACATGATTTATTCGTAGTAACCTCGTGCCACGTACCTCCACAAAACCACCCACAAACTGACGGATCCGTGATGCATGGAATCGGTGATATACGGAGTTCGAGAGATAGCCCAAAAAGCAGGTGGTCATAATATTTTGGCTCCTCAGTGTAAATCACAAGTTGATCCGCGTTCGTATTGTCGACCGACTCGTCCAGAGCAATACAGAATGCAAAGACATGCTGGCATTTTCAGTTAACAGCCTGTAGACATCTGATGCCACGACAGCTATGTGGCGAGTTATTGTTAGTCGGGAAAGGATAATTTCGGATAACTTCTGTCCTCCAGTGACGTCACGAGTTCCACTGTTTCAATAGTACACTCTGTAATGAACTCGTCATGGGTAAAAGGTTTATTAGATCTGACAGTTTTGAGTGCTATCTTATAGCTTGCTTTTAATGATGGGCCGCTACAGTTGGTTGCCGGCTAAAAACGAGAAACTTCAGAATTGACTGTAAACACATTGGATTTCGACGAGCAAGTAGGTACAAATACAAGCAGCACAAACAATGATTTTCCTCTGTTACGTTGAGATCGAGTTGCTGTGCAGCGCTGCACGTTTGAAGGTGCGCCAACCTGTTTCCTGTTTCGTCGCCAACTAAATCTTTAAATATCGCCCAGCTAGCCGCGCTGTCTAATGCGCTGCTTCCCGAAAGGGAAGGAGTGCCGGGGCCCGGCACGAATCTGCCCGGAGGATTAATGTCGAGGTCCGGTGTACCGGCCAGCATGTGGATGGTTTTTACGGTGGTTTTCCAACTACCTCGGCGAATGCAGTCTGGTTCCCCTGATTCTGTCTCAGTTACACTATGTCGGCGATTGCTGTCTCCTCGTACTCGTAAACCATAATTACTCTACCGCGCGAACATTTGAGGCTACACTCGTCTGGTATGAGACGTTCCTGGGGGGGGGGGGGGGGGGGAGGGGGAAGGAAGAGGGGGGGGGGGTGGCAATGGGGACTGAACAGCACAGTAACACTGGGTTCGGTGTGGGACGGCGGTGGGGTGGGTGAACTGCTGTGGCATGTTGTGAGGTTGTGAACCAATGAGGGCTACAGCGGACGAAGCCTCTCCATCGGTTCTAGGTCCCTGATTTTAATACACGATACACAAATGTTTAAATGCCTTTTGCATTATGGTGTACTGCCATTCTCTAGCTTATTTGCAGTGCCTGGCGATTATGTGACTGTATAATACAAATTGAGAATTTTCATCCTTCTGTTCGAAAAAGTACTGTAATTCTCAATCATATTTAAAAGCTCGCAACAACACGTTGCTAGACTGTCTCTTTTTTGAGTGTATGTGTCATTGCAGCACCCACTTTTTCTTTATACCTCCTTTGCACCACAATCATATAGCGAGGAATACGCAGTCCTGGCATTTCAAAAAATACCGCACCGTGCTCCGAAAGAAACAGTGCCGCATTGCATTACTTCGTGAAATGACGCGCTGTACCGAGTACTTCCGAGACTAACCGAGGAAAGTCGAGTAACGACCCGCACGCAGGCAGCACATCGCCCGCGCGTGCATGTTGGCAGACGGTGGCCGGCTCTGACCTGCAGTGCCGTCTAGGTAAATCAGTTATGTTGACTCCACCTACTTACATTCATATTATGCTGCAGTCCAAAAGCACTCCAAATAAACTTTGTAAACTTTAATTGAAAGAAGGATCTATTTTGACCAATTCGTAGTTGGCCCACAAGTTATTATTTTCGAGCCAAAGATTTTGTTTCCAATCCAATCGTGAGCCCAAGATCCGACGTAGGACGTCAAGCCACAAATGATATTTCTGAATAATCAATCTTGTGACTTTTTAGATACGGCCCACCGCGAGTTCCTCTTCTTCAGTAACATCTTCATCTGAGAGAAGCATACTGCGACCTCAATCACCCTGCTTCCTCATTGGTTGTTATATGTATTACCTTCTCTTACTTCCCCTACAGCTTTTGCCCTCTGCAGTTCCCCCTCTGACCATGGAGGCTATTTTCCCTGATTCTTTAACACATACTCTATCATCCTATTCCTTCATCTTCTCAGTGTTTTGCATAAGTCCCTATCTTCGCCAATTTTGCATAGAACCTTCTCATTCCTTACGTTATCAGTGCACCAGATTTTCACCATTCTTTTGTAGCACCACATCTTGAACGCTTCGATACTCTTCTGTTCCAGTTTTACCACAGTTCATGATTCACTACCATACAATACTGTGCTTCGAACGTATATTCTCAGAAATTTCTTCCTCAAATTAAAGTGAATATTTGATAGCAATAGATTTTTGTTGGCTAGAAACGCCTTCGTCTTCTGTGCTAGATTGCTTTTTATGTCATTCTTGATACTACCATAATATGTAACTTTGCTTTCAAGGAAGCAGAATTCCTAACTTCGTCTAATTCGAAATTCCCAATTGTGCAGTTAAGTATCTCGCTAGCCTCATTTCTGCTACACGTAATTACTTTTGTCTTCTTCCGGTTTATTCCATATTCTGAACTCATCAGACTGTTAATTTCATCCCACAGAACCTATAATTCTTCCTCACACTCACTGACGGTAGCAGTTTCATCACCGGATCCTATCACTGATATACGTTTCACCTTGAATTTTAATTCCACTCATTTCTGTCATTGCTTCTTAAATGTGGAGACTGAGAAATATGAGTGAAAGACCGCAACTCTGTCTTACAGACTTTTAAACAGGACCACTTCGTTCTTTGTTTTGCTGTTCCTTCTTGGTTCTTGCGGATGCTGTATATTATCCGTCTTTCCCTGTGGCTTACCCCAATTTGTACTGCTGAATACTTTTTCTGGGTCGACGATTGCTAGGAGCATGTCTTGATTTTTCTTCAGTATTGCTTCCATTATCACGCGCAACGTGAGGTCTGCCTCTCTGGTGCCTTTATTTTTCCTAAAGCCAAACCGATCGTCATTTAACTATTCGTAATGTTTTTCCATTCTTCTGTATGTTCTTCTTCTTAGCAATTGTTATGGCGATTGTGCTATTTTTGCACTTATCCCACCTTTGTTGTCTTCGGAATTGTGTGGACGATATTTTTCCGAAAGTCTGATTGTACATCGCCAGTCTCATAGATTCTACATACAACTTGAATAGTTGTCTCGTTGCCATTTCCTCTACTGATTTTAGGAAGATGTGTTCAAATGTGTGTGAATTCCGAAGGGACCAAACTGATGAGGTCATCGGTCCCTAGACTTACACAGTAATTAAACTAATTTACGCTAAGAACAACACACACACATGCCTTTGGGAGGACCCGAACATCCGGAGGGAGATGCCTCACAATCCGCGCGGCTGATTTTAGAAATTCGGATGCAATGTTACTTATCCCTTCTGCCTAATTTGACCACATATTTTCCAGAGCTCTTTTAAAATCTGATCCTCATGCTGGATCAGCTAGTGATCCCTATTGACTACAAATTCTTCCTCCAACACGTCCTCAGACAAGACCACACACTCATTGAGGCTTTCAATGCGCTATTTCCATTGCTCACTCTCGTTAGTTTGTGGAGTTCCCATTCTACTCTTCATGTTACCACACTTGCTTTTAATTTCACCGAAGGTCGTTTTGTCTCTTCTCTAAATGCTGAATCAGTCCTCCTGATATTCATTTCTTTTTCTATTTCTACACATCTTTCCTGCAACTATTTCCCCTTGGGTCCGAAGCACTTGCTGTTTGTTTCATTCCTAAGCGATTCTTATATTCCCAAGTCAATCTTATATTTTCCATGAACATTTCTGCACTTCTTTCTTTCCTCAGTCAACTGACGTATTTGACCTGTCATCCAAGGTTTCCTCGCAGCTACCTTGTTTGTACCTAAGTTCGTCTATCCAACATTTGTGATTGGCCTTTTTAGAGATGACCACTCCTCTTGAAATCAGATGCCTTTTCTGTTGCTCCCTATCTCATTATTCACATCCTTAGCGAACTTCAGACTATCTTGTCACTCCTCAATACCTCAATATCCCGCTACCTACAACACTGGTTCTTTCGGTCGATTCTCTTAAACTGCAATCTACTCTTCATCATTATAAATTGTGGTCTGAGTCTATATCTGCACCTGAGAATGCTTTCCCAACTAATAGCTCATTCCGGAATCTCTGTCGGAGCGTGATGTAATCCAACTGGAACCTTCCCATGTGTCTCGTTTCTTTCCAAGCGTACCTCCTCTTCTGATCCTTGAACAGAGCATTCTCTATTACCATCTTCAATTTATTGCAGAACTCAAATTGTCTTTGTTACTTTACGGTTATTGAGGGTATTTTAACACGGCCATTGCAACCGCAAGAACATGCATGTTTTTGTCAAGAAACGCCATTCGTTTTATTTAAATAAATCATCATCCGTGATCTGTAAAGAAAGATATTAACAACATAGAAATAGTTCGGTACAAAAGATTCCGAGTTTTACTAACGGTATTTCATGCCCCGTTCTTCGCTCACATCACGAAACGCAGTCAGCTCCCAAGTGTTTGGGCTATGCCTGCGTTTGTCAATGTTTTACCTCGTCTGATCCCACACTGCTTTACAGATATATGCAGTCTTGATGCTAAACACAATACTGTAATGCACTACTGATGTTTATTTGCACCCTTGTTGCTAAATAGATATTGTGTGATTTGTGTAGTGTTACCAACTTTACTACTAGTTTCCTTGTGTTCTAAAACCATTCTTTACTTTCTGCAGAACGTCATTTGCTTTGTATCACATTTATCCATGTTACTAGTTAGTCCCATGCTTGCATTACTGTGGTGAGAATATATGCAGATTTTAAATTGTGGTCATCTATTTGTTTTTCATTTACTGGTGGGTCAACGTTGTGTTCTATACTTTTTTCTACGATATGCTGTTATCTGCCTTCGACCAGTTTTTGATCTTCACATTTATGTACTTCGGCGTAGGATCTTTACTTTTACAACGGTTATTAAATCTGATTGTTTCAACAGCTTTAAACAGATTAAGATGAATCTTCATGGACTGATAGTTTAGTCTGGTAGGGAACACTTAACAAGGTATCATTAAATTCTTCGTTTGCGTGCCCGCATTGTCCGTAGTTGCTTCTCAATTATTGTCGATATTTTAATTCCGTCTTTGCTGCTACAAGACGATACGTTTTTCAGTTACCTCATGTGTTACGTCATATTGAAATATAGCATCATCAGCGGCCTGTAACTAGATGCATTTGTAGTTTGAACTGATTTCTAAATCGAAAAACAGTTCGTTCCAGGAGATGCTGACTTTTACTTATGGCATTTCATGCTTGGTTTTTCGCTTAGCCGGCCGCGGTGGTCTCGCGGTTCTAGGCGCGCAGTCCGGAACCGTGGGACTGCTACGGTCGCAGGTTCGAATCATACCTCGGGCGTGGATGTGTGTGATGTCCTTAGGTTAGTTAGGTTCAAGTAGTTCTAAGTTCTAGGGGACTGATAACCACAGCAGTTGAGTCCCATAGTGCTCAGAGCCATTTTTTTTCCCTTACATCAGGAAACGACATCTGCTTGTAAGATCTTGGGTTATACCTTAGTTTGTCACTGTTGATTCTGTTCAAATCCCATACAGCTTTGGACAAAAAACCTATGCATTTTTTGTGTTAAACAGAACACAGTATAGCGCGATAAATGTTGATTTGTACCATTCTGGCCAATATGTATCGTGTGTTTTATGCAGGGTCACCACCTTTACTACTAGTTTCTCTGTGCTTTGAAAGTATTCTTTTCCTGTCACTTATTTGTTGACCCATTAAATTGTATTATTATTTATTTATTTAATGTGTAACGCTAATAAAGTGGTGATGGCGTTGAAAATCTAAGTGCTACCTAGTGTTGTGTTTGCGGGGCGGTAGGGCAGGACGGTTGAAGACAGGAGGCAAAGATGAGCGAACAGAAAGTGCTAACCAGAAGTGTAGCGGGATGAAGAGTGAGTTGGCCTATAATGAAAAATATTTACATTTGGATTTTTAGATCGAAAAACAGTTCTTTGCAGAAGATGCTGACTTATTTATGGCATTTCATTTCATTCCTGGCTCTTCGCTCACATTAGGAAACTCCGTCTTCTTGCAAGTTTTCACGTTATACTTTCGTCTATCACTGTTGATTCTGGTCTAATCCTACACTGTTTTGCAGAACTATGCGTTTCTGATGTTAAACACGCTACTATGTAGCATTACTACTGTTTATTTGTATTCTTGCATCGAATTATGTATTATATGATTTGCATAGTGCTGCTAACTTTAACACCAGTTTCACTGTGACTTAAAACTCTTATTTTCTTTCTGCGTTGTTTTTCATTTAATCGTTCCCAAGTATTTAGTTAATGTGTAAGACAAATGAAGAAATAGCGACAGAGGTGAAAATCTAATTTCTGGGAAGGTGAGGGAGATGGGTACTGTGTGGATGAAGGAGGCAACATGAGTGAATAGTGAGAAAGTCCTAGGATAGAAAGTGAGTTGGAGGAAAATGGAGAATAGCAAGAGGTGAAATGACATGAAGTGGGAGTGTGAGAGAGTGAAGTATGTTAAAGAGTATGCATTTTTTTCTATGTATTTTTTTCATTATTTTATATAGTGTCCTGCTTCCAATATTTATTTGGGCATTAAGGTACTAGTAGGAACGCGGAGTTGCTCTGAAATTCACTACTGGGAATATTTGTCTCATGGGTGTCTGCTAGCAAAACAAATGCATTCGCAGCTCACCCCAATACTACAAATTTGAATGTGATAGGACAGTAAGAAATACCAGCCAGGTGATAGAAGACATAATAAATTAAAACCCTGTGCACAAGACTGCAATCCTTTCGTTTAGAAAGCATATGGAGTTGGCTCCCGTTTAATGAAACCACCAAACTAACTGAAGAAAACCTGAAAACACACAACGAACCACCTCAAACAAATAGAGGGAGCAATAAAGTCGTTATATTTAATGATACAACACTAATACGTTGATGTCTGTACAGCAGTGGTTTAATGACGATGGCGTCCATCTGGATGAAATGCTCTGGAGTAAAAGCAGTCCCCTATTAGGGTCTTAGGTAGCAGTACTCAGGAGACTACTCCCATCAGAAAAAAGAAATAAATGAAAATAAAAATCTGGCGATCCGCGGTTTGGAGTGTGGACTGGCAAATTTGTCACTTGGGTAGACAGGGGAACGAACCTGAAAAGAGAAATGGACATGTTGTAGTTAAATATAGAAGATATTAGTGAACTGTACTGGCAAGAAAGGGCGAAATTGTGGTTGGGTTGTTACTAAATTCTTCTTTCTTCCTCTTCTTGTTCATCTTCTTTGTGGTCTTACCCCTTGTCTTCACGGGGTCAGCATGTTATTTATTGCACTGTGCTGTGATATGTGCTCTCCTTTTTATTTTTCGTCGTAACTGAGGATGGGTCGTCGGCTGGTTTTGTTTCGAATACAGCGCACCACGGTTGCTGGTGTATTTCTGCGCCAAGCTGCGTGGTCTCGACCATAGTTTATCAACGTTCGTCGCAACGCTGGCTGGGAGTAGTCCAATCACCAGCAGATCGTCGTAGGATATGCTTGGCGGCGGATGTCTCATGAATATGAGGAACCGCAATGGCTTGGCGGCATTCTGCGTAAGCTTGGTGAGCGACGCTTAACTTCAACTGACTATCCCTTCTTCACACTCGTTGTCAATGAAGGATGACGGTACACATGTCAGCCGAGTGGACTGATAAGGCAGCAGGCCACAGTTTCATATCCTGTTTCTTAGTAGACACGGTACTTGAAAAAGGTACATCCGGTCAGTACGACTGGAAGAGTGACTCGTGGAGTGTGTGAAGTGAACTCGGTGGTCGTTAATACGTTTTCAAGTGTTCACCACTTACAAGTCCCAGATTAGTGTCTTGCATTCCGGGCACAGACTGTATCATGGGAGCTGGTTGTTCGATGCCAGGCGGAACTGAAGTCACCTGAGAACATTAAATGGTCATTTCAGCCTTGGAAGAGCTACGCGACTTCCTCTGCAATTAAACTTGAACGTTCGTGACGTCCATCCGTGCCAGAAGGTGTGTATATGTTGATGAGCCTTATGCCCAACGCTATGTGCGCTATTTCTTGAGCCCTGGCGAGATTGTGCATATCGTCCACCACTATTCCTTCCCGTAGAAGTATAGTGACATTGTGTTGGCCATCAGCAGCACCAAACGTGGTGTGGGCTTCTTGCATCTGGGTGTCTCATCACAGCCACCAACAGGGGGAAGGGATCAACACTGATGGGGTGAAATCCCTAGAGTGGTGTCCAGCACGACGTACGATGAGTCTTCTGCACAGTCATCTGCTCGGTCGCCATGAGGTACCGCTAACTGCCGTTGGGTTTTCTCAGCTATGGCTGTGGGTACAGACTCCGCCGTCACTACTGGCTGGTAATCTGCTGCAGGTATCTCCATGAGATTCCACCTTGCAGAAGCGTTGGGAGGACTGAAGCTGTCGCCAGTGCGATCTACATTGTGTGGTGCTACTGCGGCCTTTGTATTGCCATCACTGCTGTCAGACTGTGCGCAATCCGTTTCAGACGTTTGTTACAGGCAGTCATCTGACACAGTACGTCAGGATTTCTTGTGTCTTTACAGGGAATACTGTTTGTGGTCGTGTGTTTCACCATCCGAATGGAGGTGGATTTCTTGGACTGGTCTGTTATTGGGAAGAAAGGCTGCGGTCGTCAGTGCCCATCATCTCTTCCATAACCTCCTGCAAGATCGACTGTTAATTATCTTGCGAAAGAGGTGCCATCACAGTGGATGTATACAGTACTTCGGACTCCACCATGTCCTCCATGTCAAGAGCGTCTACCTGACGAGTATGGCCAACATCAGATCGTAACCGGTGCGTAATTGTGGGGGGAGAATTGTGATCATAGGATGATCACAAACTCATCTATTGGGATCTGAGCAAGTCACCAGTGTAGAAACGCTGAACTGCTGTGTCCTTCTTGGGCACATCCAGAGCAAGCATATGGCTGTCTGTCGTACTTAATAATCGCCCTAGAGATGATATTTTCGGAGTAGCCTGCCACTTGTTTTGTCAATTCAGCTTTAATCTTTCGTAACGTGTTGAGGAACTGGTGTATTGTGAAAGTGGTCCATTTTTCAGTCAAGTGGCTGGCCTGTTTGCTATAAGATTGGGAAGCCACGGTGACATCGTCCAGAGGTATTTTGAATGGGATTTAGACGACTCATATCACACAGAAGCCGAGCCTCTCGTGATCGATAGAGACTGCCTCAGTGTTTGAATTTAAGTCTGTTTGCGTTTGCGTGCACGATTTGTTGCACACCTCATCACTGACGAAGTTGATGTAGACGGAACTGCTCATAATAGAGAGATGGATAGCGAATATGTCTTGTGGATCACTTTTAACGTCGTCATGTACGAAATATTCAATTTCGGAAGTTCATGGCTGTGCGTGATCGGATTGGAAACTAAGCTTTATAGTGGTTTGTCTGTATAAATGTGCCATGTTATATAAGCTGTGATGGACTCTGAATTAGCGGCGACGAAGTAATAAAATACTACTCGCACATGCGGCTCTACAGACAGGACATAACAGAGGTAATCTGCTATGCTTCATTGTTGAGTACCGGCTGTCTGTTCGTTTGAGTCCAAATGGTAGCAAGATTAACACAGAATCACAGTAGTAGGTCTAATAAAGAATTAAAATAAGAGTGTGGGTGAACTACTAGGAACAGTGCAATGATAATATTAACAAATGTAAAGTAGACATGAAGCCAAGACCAACTGCAGAAGTGTAAGTATGTATATGTCCTAATTCCACCGCTGATTGAAAGCTCTTCAAATGACTAAAGAGAATGTTATAATGGGTAATGAGACGATGTAAATTATTTAGCTCATTAACAGAAACGAAAATTTAATTGTGATGAGGAACAGGAGTTCGATAGCAGGTACAGCAGGAGAAGGAAACATTAGGAGAATACAGAATGGCGGATAGGAGTGAAAAGAGGAAAACTGAAATAACTGGAAGCTGTTGAGATTGAAATGGAGCATTATTTAGCGACTGACTAAAATAGAGAAATTAAAAAAGAAATTGCAGAAAAGAACAATTATTAAGAACTCTTACGGCAGTCTGGTATTAAAGAAAGCCTGTACACTGGAATGTAAGGAAAAATATATTTATAGAAAGACTATATAAACGAAAGAAACTTGAAAACAGTATTTCGGAAACAAAATAAAAGTAAATGAGGGGGAATGTAGTCGGATTAATCATTCTACACTCAGGTAGTCAATTCAGGGAACGAGGCACTAAAATTAATATAGTTTTAGTACCTGGGCAGGAAGCTAACAATGGCCAAAGCAGAAAGGATATATGTAAAATACAGATTAGCAGTAGCCAGAAGAGTGTTCCTGAAAAAAAATGAAGTATTTCAACATCTAAAATAAATTTAAGTTTTCTGATAGAAATAATCATGTTAATTTGTCTCAGGTAATTGTGTACTCTAAACTGTGCAGATAAGAAGAGAATAAGAAGAGAATAGAAGCTTAGGAAATGTAGTACCACAGAAAACAGCTGAAGGTTAGATGTACAGGTCGGGTTGTTGATACTGCTGTGTTCTGTTAAAAGAACGTGGCGATCCTGTTAGTAGACCTGATGAAAAACTGCCTATCCTCTATTCCCAATTAACAGATACATTTAGTAGCCTTCCATGCTAAATTACTTCTGTCTTGACCGTAGCCAGAATTGGACCCCATCTTGTGTAGCAGGAGTTCCAGAGTGCTATGTGCAATAGTTCGAGGAAGCAACAGAGGAATTCTGTAGATCCCAATCCCAACAGATGTGATAAAAACTTGCGTGTATTCTTCCAATAAACCACACGTAGGTAGCCCGTTACATCTTCATTTCGACTTGTACACACACGATGTTGGTCATCCTATTCCGAAGAGTCTTGCTGCAAGGCGAGACAAATGGAACAAATAATTGTATCATAAACCAGCGCTTTGATACTTCATCCAGCCCTAGATTAGAGAGAGAATACACTGAGATATTCCTCAAAATTATGGATAGCCTCGAGAATTGAGGAGAATGTAGTCCAAAGAGGGCCAGTAAAAAGTACTGTTACGGGAATGTAGCTATCCCAATGAGATGCAAACCATTGCATTTCTACTCATTATAATCGCGATTGCATTACAGTGAATGCGAAACAGCACTAAGAAGAGCTAAAATTTCCATAGCTGCTAGTAACAACAGTAAGTATCCACAATGACATATAAATGGCATCGATACTTGCGCTATTGAAGATCACGAAACGACTCCAACCAGGAACTCCCAACGACTGAGAGCGAGAGGGCTTCTCGCGTCTGTTTTGTTACACAGGGCACCGCGTCTCACTTTGGAATGTTATTCGGTGCGACCTATGACACACATTGCTGGAAAAAAATAAGTACTCTCATTTGGATCTTTCGAATTCATTCAAGAACTATTGTTGCAACAGTGCATATGGAGTGCATGAAATGATTAAATTTAGAGATTAATAGCACAAGCGGTTCAGAGAGAGGTACCAGGTACTGAAATGCTGAAACATCCATCTTAGTATGTGGCGTGGCGTCCATGGCCGACAACACAGACGCTGACTCTGGTATCCAATCGATGGTACAGATGGCTAATACTGTCCGGGGATACGTTATGCCACGCCTACTCGACCCGTTCACGTAATTATGTAACAGTTATTGGGCAACGAGTCGCACGAGTCACTCCCGGTTCCATCATATCCCATACGTGCTAGACTGGAGACGAGTCCGGAGATCGTGCTGGTCGGAGAAGTCTCTGCAGTCTTGCAGAGCAAGTTGAGTTTCAAGGGCAGTGTGTAGGTGAACATTATCCAGTTGGAACAATACGTCACATTCGTGTTGCAAGAACGGCAAAAGAACGGGTCTATGAACGTTCCGCACGTAACGAGCACTCCGGTTTGCCTTTCCTAGAAAGTAGAAACAAACAAGCAGAGCAAGAGTTGTAGCTTTTCGCACCACGGACCATAAGGCCTAGGGGGGAGGGGGGAGGGGAGTGTGTCTTGGACGAATGCATCCTACGAGACAGCACTCAGCGGAAACGTACAACCGAACATCACTTGCGTGTAGTTAGAATCCGCTTTCATCGCTGAAGACCGTGGTGCGCGATTACATCCTCCAAGTGAGCCTTTGACGGCACCATTCGGGCCGTGCACGTGGATGCTGCGGCGTGAGTGGAACACGGGATAGAGGTTGGCGTGCTCATAGTCTCACTGCTAACAACCGGTTCGTAACAGTTTGTGGTGACACGTCTGTACACAGAAGCCGTCTTATCTGTGCTATGATGGGCGTAGGATATGCCACTGCTGTCCTGCAATACGACGCTAGGTGCTGCGTGGATGTCTAGAACCTCGTCGACAGGAGTGAGAATGAGCACGTGACCACTGATACCACCGTCGTTGAACAGCTGACGCAGCACGTCCAACTTGCCACTCGCTCATTTGGGTGTAGAGCATGACTGCGTCTCATTGGCACGCTTGCCTGCTTGCTTTACTCGTTTGCCCCACGTTGACCCTTCTGGCCTTGAGCATTCTCTATTAAAGGGTGGACACAGATGGCGCTCTGGTAGCTATGCAACTGTGCAGTCTGTTGGCGCGTTGAAATCATTATCAATACTTCTATCACCCCCAGGTGGCATATGTCGCCATCGGATCCAGATCGACTTCTAATTTCTTCTACGGCAGTGTGTATCAAACGATTTGTAAGCTTGCGTACAGTCTGTATCTACCATCGGAAATACAAATTATGTTTTATTGGAATACTCTTTTTGTCAGGGAGACAGGACATGGAAGCAGTTGCTCCTATTGCACACCTTGTGGTAGGCTAGTGAGTCTCTGGTCTGCAGGATTCCTGCTGAGGAAGTAGTCAACAGAATAGTTTTGAAAGGGAATTTATGGCATAAACTTGGTAAAGGTTGGGATCGGTTGATCAGTTGCTAGGACAAATCTTGGTGCTCCAGGGAATGGAGGCAGGAGTCGAGCCTAAAAGTTGGAAAGAAAGCCTTCTCAAACCTTGATTGCAGAAAGCAACTACATGTAGGTGAAGGTTGCTACATTTGTGCACAGATAAAGAAAATTCCATAGGATACACTTGCTTGAAGAGCTGCACAAACTGAAAACTTGACTAAAACTGTTACAAAAGCAAGAGAAAAAACTGGGTGTTTTTCTGAATTAAAAAGTTGGATACAAGTCAACATATTTCCTGTCTAGCGAGTAATCTATTTCGCCCTCTTATAGCATAACGCTGTTTTAGTACGAATATTTCATGACGTACCAGCAATGCATCGATCAGTTTTCAACAGGGAACGACCAAAAGAACAACATCACATCCGATAATTGAAGATTTTTGTGGTGAACACAGGTCACAGTAAATTAGTCTATCACATTAGGACGTACTGTATAATCGAAATTGTTTGAAAACTAATCAAGTACAGATTGATCAGTTTAATAAAGAGAGTTAAAATATAACAACCTTAATTTCTTAAGATATTACATGAAGATTATTTTTCCACACAGGTCAGCGGGTTCTCTTGTCCTTTACACTCTACTTTTCCACAATAAAAGTTTTGGAGAGAATCCTTTCGTTGCATACATTGGCCATGGCGTGTTGATGATGGTTGCTGGTATGGTGGCACACTTCGTTGGAAACCATCTGGGCAGACGACTTACGCAGTGCCTGGTATTACTGGTTGGCGCCCTTATTTCTTTCATTCTCGTGGCGCTGACAACAGGTACTGAACTGCTATGACTCTTCCTACTGAATGAAACATGTATTTATCTATTTACCAAATTTTTCTGTGTGTGACCTTTTTATACTTGTAATAAGTAAGAAATAATTTCACTTTTGACAAAAATGAACGCCGGTTCAAAAGGCAACAACTTCATCTATGCATAAAATACCAAGCACTGGACCTGAGGCCAAACCAAACTTATAACCTGCTGTGAGCAAAATATAGTAACTTTTCGCTTATCTTCCATTACGAAAAGGTAACCCACAAAAAACTGAAATGTACTATCAATTTGGGAGACTATATTACTGTTACTGAATACAGATGAAGTTAAGCCTCAGAATCTGTGCATCGAAACGTTTCTTACGTTTCTAACTATAGATGAAATACTTACCCATCAACAATTAACCCATTCACCACACGTGAAACAATGACGGTATTACATGATTATGATGATGATGATGTTGGTTTATGGGGAGCTCAACATCGTTGTCATCAGCGCCGGTACAAGTTCCAAATCTTTCCATTTCCAGTGTCGGCACTGCCCGAATGATGATGAGATGATCAGGACAACAGAAACACCCAGACCCTGAACGAATAAAATCCCCGTCCCGGCTGGTAATCGAACCCGGGACCTCCTGATCGTAAGATAGTGACGCTATCCGCTAGACCACGAGTTGCGGACGGTATATTACATGTTCTCATCACTTACAAAAGTAACAATTCTTTACAAACTAGACAACTTATACAACAGCGCTACAAAGAGGGAATACATAAATATTTCTCCAACTTCTCAATGACCATACAGAAAATCTCCATATTAAGAAAAAGTTCATACGTCTCATGTGCATTTACTCGTAATATCGTATTGTTGTGTCACACCCTGAAGAGAGAAAGAGACACAGGATGAAACAGATCCGATGAAAAAGTCTGAGTAAACTGAATAGTAAGAAAATGCTGTTATCGACCTGAGTTTCTTCCTGACACTGTAGTGTTTTACTAGGTGCGGTATAGTACCTTTCTTTTACCTCAGAACCGGCTCACACAGCCATTTATAGTGATCAGTACAGCTTCACGTGCAAATCAATAGCAGTGCAAGTTATTTCTATCACATGCAGGATCTTTCTATGCCGTCAATGTCGGATCTCCATTGAGAGTTCCTTGATGTTTTACGGAGGTTAAACATTGAGGCTATTCTTCCGATTGTTGTTGCCCTTCTCTCCTGTTTTGATTCTCATTACTATTTCCCTCGAGTCTTCTGCTGCTAATCGGAGTTGCTAAAAAGCAGGCGCGGCCATTTCGTAGACGTTCGAAGTGTATATTTTGCCCGAGCGCCTGGATCTTCAGGCTTTGTGAGAACTGCGCTTTTCTGTACAAAGATGCAGCAGTTTCGCCGATGCTTTCATGAAGATGTTGAATGTCCTCAGTTTTGTGCCAGATCTCAGAAATGAGGCCGCGATACAGAAGTAGCGCTATCATTTTCGAAAAAAAAAGGTTCAAATGGCTCTAAGCTCTATGGGACCTAACATCTAAGGTCATCAGTCCTCTAGAACTTAGAACTACTTAAACCTAACTAACCCAAGGACATCACACAGATCCATGCCCGAGGCAGGATTCGAACCTGAGACCGTAGCGGTCGCGCGGTTCCAGACTGAAGCGCGTAGAACCGATCGGCCAACAGCGCTATCTTTATCGCTCGATTTTCTAAGGTTCGAAGTCTCATGACACACTTTTCAGCGGTGCTGCCCAAAACCATCGCAGCATACTCAAGTACCGAAGGGAACAGTGCCTTGTACAGTATTACGGCGAGGTGGGGACGCAATGTCGAGCTTGGATTCACACCAGTTACAAAGTGGTGGTTCTTCTATGAGCCTTTTTCCTTATGTAAGTGAAGTGTTGTCACTACGTTAGACACTTGTACTGCTTCGCGACAAGGTAGCTTGCTGTACCTTCCCAGCGCACTACGTTGCCGAGAACTCTGATTTGTTGAAGCGCACCTGGAATTCGTTGGAAGCTGATGATGACGGACTAGGTTTTGGCCGTGTTGATACTGAGCAGCCACTGGACTCCCCAGGCAACGAGGTCTTTACAGGACCCCTGTAGATGGCTCTAGAAATTGAGTGGGCCCATTTTGGCTGCTCACATCGTGAGTCGGCAGCGTACAGAATGTACAGGATCATCTCGTACTCGATCCCTGTGGTAACCCTCCACGGTATGAGGCTGAGTGGATGTGTCGTTTTGCGACCTCACGCGGAACGTACAGTGTGCCAGGTAGTTTTGGAGCAGAGACGTGGGGCACTGGGGCGACAAGCTAGTATAGGAGTCCGTCACGCTACATGCTGTGGAAGGCTGTGGAGACATTTCAGGAAGACGGCTCCAAAGTATTCATGGCGATCCATGGCGTCGAAAACATCCTCCACCAAGGGGAGAATCTGCTGTTCCTTCTAGTGACCGTGTTGAAATCAGAGCTGCCGTCTGGGTTTTAGGCCTCTGCTTCGATGTGACGTATAATATGACAGAGATAGATTCTTTCAACGGTCGTCGAGAGTGCTGGTAATGGACTATCAGGTCTGCAGCTATTCGCCAGTTGAAGGTCGTTTCCAGTCCCGGATATGGCTGGCATCTCGGCATTTGCGCGCTGCAGGATAACAACCAGACCCGAGGATTTCAAAGAAGACATCTGCAGGCTGTGGGACGGCGATAGGTGTTAGCTGCTTTAGGACAATGTTGGCAATGCCGTCCGAACCTGCCACTTTCTTGGTTTTGCGCTGACCAGGTGAAGCTGGTAGCTCTTCAGGTGACACGGGCTGAATCTTGTGACCCTTGTAACGGACTGTAAGACATAGTCACAGCCATTAAGCTATCGTGGTGATTTTATTGTCATTCACAGAATCTCCTAGGTGTCGTAATTTGGCGGCAAGTGTGTCTTTAAGGATGTTCCATTTTTTCTCCAGGCTCGCAGTTGAAACTTTGGTCGACGTAGAGTGGTTGAATTCTTCGATTTCGTCTCTAGTTTTACTGATCTTCAAGTTGTAGACATACGGTTACGTTGAATCAGTCTGTGCTACCACTTGCCTCCACCGCTCCCTTTATTTGACGGCGGAGGCGTTTTAGCAGGCTCTTTTGTCTCAGGTTCCCTCGTGAACTGCCACAGCTTACAGGATATCAGGCGCGAGCTGTAGCGAGTTTTGTCCTGCCCTGCTCAGCAGTCATGACGTGATGAGTCTACAGTCCACCGAGGCGCATTTCGTGCATGGGCGAGGCCGGGCTCGTGTCTGCATCTGCATCTATAAGGGACAGTCAAATGAAAAAGTTTAAAAAAAAAACTAATTTGTTTATTACTTCAAATGTAATAACCGTATTTGATAATCCATTTATTCCACTGTGAGGCAAGACGGTCAATGATACTGCGCGGATAACCGTGCGGTCAAAGGCGCCTTGCCACGGTTCACTTGTTTACCCCCCCCCCCCCCTCTTCCCCGTCGGAGGTTCGAGTCCTCCATAGGGGCATGGGTGTGTGAGTGTTGTCCTTAGCTTAAGTTAGTTTAAGTTAGATTAAGTGGTGTGTAAGTCTAGCGGCCGATGACCTAAGCAGTTTGGTCCCATAGGAACTTACCACCACCGATATAGTTACCTACCTACCTACATCCATACTCCCCAAGCCACCTGACGGTGTGTGGCGGAGCGTACTTTGAGTACCTATATCCGTTCTCCCATCTATTCCAGTCTCGTATTGTTCGTGGAAAGA
The DNA here is from genome assembly GCF_023897955.1 of Schistocerca gregaria. NCBI lineage: Eukaryota > Metazoa > Arthropoda > Insecta > Orthoptera > Acrididae > Schistocerca > Schistocerca gregaria. The sequence goes on from NC_064922.1 coordinate 431,329,575, forward strand.
AAGAACGTCGGTATGCCTCTGTGTTGGCTCTAATCTCTCTGATTTTATCCTCATGGTCTCTTGGCGAGATGTACGTCGGAGGGGGCAATATACTGCTTGACTCCTCGGTGAAGGTATGTTCTCGAAACTTCAACAAAAGCCCGTACCAAGCTACTGAGCCTCTCTCCTGCAAAGTCTTCCAATGGAGTTTATCTATTAATTCCGCAACGCTTTCGCGATTACTAAATGATCCTGTAACGAAGCTCGCTGCTCTCCTTTGGATCTTCTCTGTCTCTTCTATCAACCCTACCTGGTACGGATCCCACACTGGTGAGCAATATTCAAGCAGTAGGCGACCAAGTGTACTGTAACATACTTCCTTTGTTTTCGGATTGCATTTCATTAGGATTCTTCCAATGAATCTCAGGCTGGCATCTGCTTTACCGACGATCAACTTTATATAATCAGTCCATTTTAAATCACTCCTAATGCCTACTCCCAGATAATTTATGGAATTAAGTGCTTCCAGTAGCTGACCTGCTATATTGTAGCTAAATGATTATGGATCCTTCTTTCTTTGTATTCGCAGCACATTACACTTGTCTGCATTGAGATTCAGTTACCATTCCCCGCACCATGCGTCAATTCGTTGCAGATCCTCCTGCATTTCAGTATTATTTTCCATTGTTACAACCCCTCGATATACTACAGCATCAACCGCAAGAAGCCTCAGTGAAGTTCCGATGTTTTCCACAAGGTCATTTATTTATATTGTGAATAGCAACGGTCCTACGACACTCCCCTGCGGCACACCTGAAATCACTCTTACTTCGGAAGACTTCTCTCCATTGATAATGACACGCTGCGTTCTGTTACCTAGGAACTCTTCAATCCAATCACACAATTGGTCTGATAGTCGATATTACTTTGTTCATTACACGACTGTGTGAAACTGTATAGAACGCCTTGCAGAAGTCAAGAAACACGGCATCTACCTGGGAACCCGTGCCTATGACCCTCTGAGTCTCGTGGACGAAAAGCGTGAGCTGGGTTTCACACGATCGTCTTTTTCGTCACCCATACTGATTCCTACAGAGTAAATTTCTAGTCTCCAGAAACGTCATTGTACTGGAACATAATACGGGTTCCAAAATTCTACAACTGATCGACGTTAGAGATGTAGGTCTATGGTTCTGCACATCTGTTCGACATCCCTTCTTGAAAACGGGGATGATCTGTGCCCTTTTCGAGTCCTTTGGAACGCTACGCTGTTCTAGAATCCTACGGTACCCCGCTGCAAGAAGGGGGGCAAGTTGCTTCGCATACTCTGTGTAAAATCGAACTGGTATCGCGTCAGGTCCAGCGACCTTTCCTCTTTTGAGTGATTTAAATTGTATCTCTATCCCTCTGTCGCCTATTTCGATATCTACGCTTTGTCATCTGTGCGACAGTCTAGAGAGGGAATTACAGTGCAGTCTTCCTCTGTGAAACAGCTTTGGAAAAATACATTTAGTATATTGGCTTTTAGTCTGTCATCCTCTGTATCAGTACCACTTTGGTCACAGAGTGTCTGGACACCGATCAATGATTTTATGGAAAAATATTTACAGCTGCATACGGAACCGTAATTTTACCTAGGCATGGACCTCTTCGTCAGAAGCAAATCAACATGCCATTTTTCAGGGCTCCAAAATATGAAAACCCCACTGGACGACATTGGGACTATATGAAGGACATGGAAAGGACTTCCAGCGCAACTTCTGCGGCGGTGGCAGAACTAGCAGTGCAGGGTGTACAAATCGTGTTGATAAGACAGGGACAGCAGTGCAGTCATTGTCATAATACGGAAATTGAGCCGTTTATTTAACGTCCAAAAGGGAATGATCGTTGGCTTTCGGGTCAGAGGCAGAAATATTTCCAAAAAGGCTCAAATTGTAAACTGTCTGCCTGCTGCTCTGGTTAAAGTATACCGTAGACAACAAACCGGCGCTATGAAAAATCAGCGTCGAGGTGTACCATAGGCCATACATGACAGCGCTGAATGACGCCTGCGGAAACGTGTACGGGCGAACTGATGTGCAACTGTTGTTCACCTGACTGCCAAGATGAACCAAGGGGTTGCCAACAGAGTCTCCTCAACGGCCGTTCAGCGAACGTTGCTGCGTATGGGCCTCTGCAGGGGGTGCCTGTTTCAGTCACCCATACTGACTGCTCTTCATTAGCGACGAACGCTGGAATTTTCACGCCAGTATCGCAACTATACATCCACTGAGTGGTGAGTGGCGACAGCTGGCCTTTGCAGATGAATCACGCTTTACACACTATCGGCGGTTTACAACGCTCGTTTAGGCAGATGCTGGGCTGGTCCTCTGCCTCAGATGAATTAATCCACGAACAGCTGCAATACGCTAACACACGAATTACTGACAGAAGGCGCACACGAGTTTCCTCCCCTACCTTACCTTGGCTATTATGGTGTCAGAACAGTCATCCTGCTGTATAGTTAAATAATAAAAAAAATTTAAAAGTACGAAATTCTGAAATTGTGGACTCCTTACAAGACGGGATAAATGCTAGAGAAATGAAAGAAGATGAGCCTGCTGAAAGTGTTTTGTACACTGAGATGGCAAAAACATGAGATACCTTCTAATATCACGTCGGACCTCCTTTTTCCTGACGTAGCGCAGAAACACGACCTGGCATGGACATAACAAACCGTTGGGATTCATCTGCCTCTATAGCTGTCCATAATTGTGGAAGTGTTGTTGGTGCAGCATTTTGTGCACGAAACCACCTTTCGATTGTGTCCCACAAACGGTCGATGGGATTCATGTCACCAAATCAATCGCTCGAATTGTTCAGAATGTTCTTCGAACCATTTGCAAAAAGTGTGGACTGGTGACATGGCCCGTTGTCATGCATAAAAATTCCATCGTTGAAGTCGATGAATAGTTGCAGATAGTCTCCAAGCGGCCGAACATAACCATTTACAGTCAGTAATCGGTTCAACTGGACGAGAAGACCCAGCCCATTCCATACGAACACAGACCATATCATAATGAGGCACTACCAACTTGCACAGTGACTTGTCGACAACTTGGGTCAATGGCTTCGTGGGGTCTGAGCCACACGTGAACCCTACCGTCAGCTCTTGCGAACTCAAATCGGGACGCATTTGCCCTGGGCAAGGTTTTCCAATCTTCTAGAATCCAACCGAAACGGTCACGAGCCCAGTTGAGGTACTGCAGGCGATGTCGTGCTGTTAGCAAAGGCATTCGCTTCGGTTGTCTGGTGCCACAGCCCATTAACGCCAAATTTCACAGCACTGTCCTAACGAGTACTTTCGTCGTACGTCCCACATTGATTTCTGCGGTAATTGCACGTACTGCTGCTTGTCTGTTAGCACTGACAACCCTATGCAGACGCCGCTATTCTCGGTCGTTGAGTGAAGCCGTCGGCCACTGCGTTGTCTGTGATGAGTAGTAATGATTGAAGTTTCATGTTCTCGGCACGCTCGACACCGTGGATCTCGGAATATCGAATCCCCCAATAATTTCCGAAACGGAATGTCTCATACTTGTAGCTCCAACTATCATCACTCGTCCAAAGTCTGTTAATTCTCGTCGTGCGGCCATGATCATGTATGATACCTTTTAACACGAATTATCTGAGTACGAAAGAAAGCTCTACTCTTTTAGACCTTGTGCACATACTATTGTTTACATCTGTGTATGGAGAAACCGCTATTCCACGACTTGTATCACGTTAGCGTATATCAGATTACACGTTTTCTTCCAAATCTGAATCTTCTGCTTACTTTCTTGCCAACCATAATAAACTTCTAAGAACCAGTAACAACTTCAAAATTCTGTTAACCGTCTTGAAATTTGCCAGCTTTTTTTTCTCATTCACCATAACGTAACGGTAGAAAAGTTACTCTTAAACAGTTATGTGGCTAGGCTAAGAGCGGGCGTCATGAGGCGGCGGCTTTGGCCAAATTCAGAACGCCTTATAACTACCAGCGAGGAAAGTAGCGCCATAGTTGATATACTGCGGCCTCCCTACCCTACTCTCTGTTATTTGTAACATGACTTGTATTTGGTTCTCGCCGCCGCTTGGTTTTGAAGGAAAGGCCGTCCTTGCTTCTCTACGGGTTATTCAATTTCTCTTGTGGACAGCCAGCACCCTCATTACGGAATTGGTCTGTGGGTGAGATAACTCTACTCTGAATACTAAGGCATGCTACATTAACGAACGTGGTGGCTTGTTTTTTCATGAAAACGTATCGTGGATTTAGAGCATAAACTCGACAAGTTCAGCTAACGAACTTTCCTTAGGTGTTGAAAGATCACTGTATAGTCTGCTGGTCTATATCAATTCACAACCCGACAAGAATAGTGACACAACTCAAAAATGCAATCCTTGGGATAAATCCACTCAAAGATCGCTATAACACTTGCACTAAAGTAGTATAAGCTTCCTTCAAATTTTAAGTACAAATTTTAAATAGTGAATTTGATATTTTTTTTACAACAGTAGTATGGCCATGTAATTGAGTAGTCGTCGAATGTGAGGTGTTATCAGGTAATTATTAATTAGTTCTTTGATTTGTGTCACTTTGGCAGCTTTTATAAAAGCTATTTTTTCTTACAAGCTCTCGTGTAATAGTTTTACCACTTTTCCACACCCCAAATCTTTTTTTTTTTTTTTTGCTTACAGTGCAATGACATTAGATACTTCACCAGGAGAATTAGTATTCAAGTTAGAATAAAAAACGGAAAAGTTGAAATGGTTTTACTAGAAACATAAAAATGCAAAATTATTGTTTATGTCAATTACTACTATATAATGTGGAACATGAATTAGGTACAATTTAAGGAACGCAATATACTAAAATAAATAATGCGCGAGGCAGGATTCGAATCTGCGACCGCAGCGGTCGCGTGGGTCCAGACTGAAGGGCCTATAACCGCTCGGCCACTCCGGCCGTCAAAGATAAATGAATTTATATACTGTGGGAATACCTTTCGCGGAGAAGAGGTATTTAATATGAACTTTCATTAGAGCAGAAATTTCAGTATTCTTTTGTATGCTGCAACGCATGAAATTTCGTAATCTTTACAACAGCTGTAATCGTCAAAACAGTGTCTGTCCCGTCAGACATGCATGCATTTATGAAATGTATTGTAATGTAAGATGCAGACACTGTATAAACACAGACACTGTAATAATCACTGATATTAAAAACTGCATTCAACTTACCTTATACAGCGTGGCAAGAGTGCTACCCTTTTTAAATGATCCATACACGCCTCCCACTCTTGTTGCCGTGGCGAATCGTGAAGTAGGCTACAACAACAAAAAATGGTTCGAATGGCTCTAAGCACTATGGGACTTAACATCTGAGGTCATCAGTCCACTATACTTAGAACTACTTAAACCTAACTAACCTAAGGACATCACAGACATCCATGCCCAACGCAGGATTCGAAACTGCGATCTTAGCATCAGCGCGGTTTCGGACTGAAGCGCCTACAACAACAAAACTGACACAACTGCCGTGAGGTGGACGAAGCGCAAGATAGACACCTGACTTTTTCGTGCACTTTGTGACACGTGACACGTATTTTTTTGGGACAAACTAAAAACAGCCGTTTTTTGACTTGTCACTTTTCTTCCCAGGATGCGATATGTGATTCGCAACTAGATAACGACTGCTGATCTCTGACGTTGTAAGATCAGATGGCACAGTTTTACTCTTATCTCTCTTATTACCAGAGTCGTTCAACGGTTAATGTAGTTGGCTCATAGGATCAAGTCTACAAATAATAGCGCATGACTTGGAGTTGGTAGCACCGCTTAAAACTCCTGATGGAATAACATACACATATAAAAAAGTTTTGCATCACTTCGGTTCCGAGAGTTCCGGAACCTGTTCAGAAAATTGGAACAGAGACCTTCAGAGGTGGTGGTCCAGATTGCTTCGCCCATATGTTGCCGATATGGTTGCACTATCGGTCGGAGGATGGCATTCACGTATCGTACAGCCGTTACGGCGCATTCCATGAGCACCATCGGCGTATGTCGTCCCCACATAATGCCACCCCAAAACAGTAGGGAACCTCCACCTTGCTGCACTCGCTGTACAATGTGTCTAAGGCGTTCAGCCTGACTGGGTTGCCTCCAAACACGTCTCCAACGATTGTCTGGTTGAACACACATCCGACACTCATCGGTGAAGAGAATGTAGTGCCAATCCTGAGCGGTCCGTTTGGCATGTTGTTGGGCCTATCTGTACCGCGCCGCATGGTGTCGTGTTAGCAAAGATGGACCAATCCATTGACGCCAGGAGTGAAGTTGCGCGTCATGCAGCCTACTGCGCACAGTTTGAGTAGTAACACGACGTCCTGTGGCTGCACGAGAAGCATTCCTCAGCATGGTGGGTGTTGCTGTCAGGGTTCCTACTAGCCATAACCCGTAGGTACCAGTCATCCACTGCAGTAGTAGTCTAGGGCGACCTGAGCGAGGCATGTCATCGACAGTTCCTCTCTCTCTCTGTATCTCCTCCATGTACGAACAACATCCCTTTCGTTCCGAGACGCCTGGACACTTCCCTTGTTGAGAGTCCTTCCTGGCAAAGTAACAATGTGGACGCGATTGACCGTCTAGGCCGTGTACCTCCTTCCTGGTGAAATGGCCGGAACTGACTGGCTGTCAGACCCCCTCCTTCTAATAGGCGTTGCTCACACATGGTCGTTTACATCTTTGGTCGGGTTTAGTGACGTCTCTGAACAGCCAAAGAGGTTGTGTGTGTGGTACAATATCCACAGTCAGTGTCTGTCTTCAGGAATTCTGGGAATCGGGGTGATGCAAAACGTTTTTTGATGTGTGTATTTGATTGCCAAATAAATGATCTCAGTTACAACTGATTGTAATTTTTCAAGTAGTAGGCAGGTTGAGTTACATGAAGTTCCCATCGCTCAAACATGTTTTTAAATAACTAGTAAGCATAAGTTTCAGGTTGCAGCATAAAGTTCAGACCACAGTCATGGATCAGAGCTTAACGTATTGTACTGCTGAATTTCACCAACTACAGTATTCATATAGTGAAGTATCTTAGCGTCTAAGCCATGTCAGTATCTAGCACAAAGTCTTCTTCCAAACTAGTTAGGTACTCTAACAAACTAACGTTCAGTTTTTGTTCGGTGGCTGCGAATGTGAGTCAGTCCAAATCAGCCCTTCAGAAAACAAAATACCTTGCAGTGTTAGATTATAGTGTCAACATGAACTTCACCACCGTAAAAACTCGTGTTACATTTGAAGAATTTTCCTAATTAAGATTTAGTGTCCGTTCAAGACCACAGTTCAAAAACAGGGTTCAACAGCCTGTCTCACACTGTGAATTTTAACGGTTTCCGAGGCTGAAGAAATCGTGCTGACCATGAATCTGCTCCTCCTACTGGAAAACAAGATAAGACCTGAAGTAGCCGAATGTGCCTCCTTTAATGTGATTGCTTACTCCCAATAGAGGCACAAGAGACCAGTGTAAAATTTAGGAGAAGACCGTTAGTTAAATTTGGAGGACTACTACACCACGCATAGTACCACACATTTTTAATCTTTTCACGTAAGGCATTTTGAGATCTCACGTCGGCTGTAAATCTTTTGGTCCCTATTAATCACAGTCAGACAGGGTGACCCAAAATTCATCGAACATTTGAAAATTCAGTACTTTACGAAATGATGTAGGCAGAGAGGTAAAAACTGATAGACATGCATGACATGACATGAGCACAAAATAACCAGCAGGTGGCGCTTCATGTGACACATAAGCAATAGTTAGCGTATCAGCTAATTTTGAGCAAAGACGATGTTCTTTATAACAGATGCTCAGGATGTTGGCTGTCATTCACCTACAATACATGTAATCGAGGGACAATGTTCTGAACCACACTGTACCACATATCTGTAGGTATGGTGAGAAAATGCCACCGGCTGTTGCCTTTTAACATTCCTAATGAGGTCGGACGATCGCGGTAGACTTGCGACATCAGGTAACCCCACAAACAATAATGAGACGGATTAAAGTCTGTGGCGTGGGAGGCCAAGCATCACGGAGGTGGCCGCTCAGCACCCGATACTAACCAAACGATGTGCGCAAGAGACCTTTCACACGTGTAGCAACGTGGGGTGGAGCGTTATCCTGCCTGTTAGTCTTAACTTCCAGCAGGTGTTTATCGCTCGTCAGTCTGACAGTTTGACAAACAGCACTCCGCCTTTCCTCGAAGAAAAAGAACCGTTCATGATTGAGATGGTAAACCCACACCACTCCTTGACTTTTTGTCATTCAGTGGGGTTTCCAAGACAGTCCTAGAGTTTACGGTAGCCCAAATTCTGGAGTGTGAAATGGGATTCTTCTGTGCAACTACATCTGTTGGCTGGTTTCTGCACTCGTTTTCAGTTCCAATAAAACCCCATGTTATTCCTGGCACATGTGTGAGGGTTTATCTCTGTACCTACATTATACGTGAATTAGTGCATTTTCAAATGTTCAAGGACCTTTGGTCTTCCTGTATCTCAAACAAAGCTGTGAGGACAGATCGTGAGTCGTGCTTGTCTAGTTCTATCGGTAGAGTAATTGCCCCTGAATGGAAAAGTCCCTTGTTCGAGTCACGGTCCAGCACACAGTTTTCATCTGCGAGGAAGTTTCAAAGCGAATATATCTAAATTTAATTCTACTGATTCACATATTATGTCACTGTAAAGTGGCCTTCATGCATTTTTTCAGTAGTTCTAAGATATATTAAAAATTTTACATCACTTTTTATTAATTAAAACATAACGGAATTAATGGCTGCTGCCGGTGAGCATTGATTTATATCAATGGGGAAAGTCGAAAATTTGAACCAAACCGGAATTTGAATCGGGTCTCCCGTCTACTTGGAAGATGTGCTGACCACTACGCCATCTGGGCACAGTGGACACCACAACAACATGTATTACTCTATCACACCTCCCGTCGGACCCAAATTCTCAACTTTATACCACATACTACTGAAGTAGTGCCCCTGCTCATTAACTTCTTATTAACATATGTTTTGTGTCTGAACCGCCCAATGACTCGCCGAGATACTTTGGTTATACACTGAAGCGCCAAAGAAACTGGTATAGGCATGCGTATTCAAATACAGAAATATATAAACAGGCAGAATACGGCGCTACGGTCGACAACGCCTATATGACAACATGTGTCTGGTGCAGTTGTTAAATCGGTTACTGCTGCTACGGTGACAGGTTATCCAGATTAAAGTGAGTTTGAACGTGGTGTTATAGTCGGCGAACAAGCGATGGGCCACAGCATCTCCGAGGTAGCTATGAAGTGGGGATTTTCCTGTAAGACCATTTCACGAGTTTACCGTGAATATATGGAATTTGGTAAAACAGTAAATCAATGAAATGGCTGCGGCCGGGAAAAGATCCTGCAAGAACGGGACCAACACGACTGAAGAGAATCGTTCACCGTGACAGAAGTGCAGCCTTTCCGCAAATTGCTGCAGGTTTCAAAGCTGGGCCATTAACAAGTGTCAGCGTGCGAACCATTCAACGAAAGATCGATATGGGATTCCAGAGCCGAAGGCCCACTCGTGTACCCCTCATTTCTGCGCTACACAAAGCTTTATGCTTCACCTGGACCCGTCAACACCGACTCTGGACTTTTGATGAGTGGAAACATGTTGCGTGGTCGGACGAGTCTCGTTTCAAACTGTATCGGTTGGGTGGACATGTACAGGTATGGAGACAACCTCATCAATCCATGGACACTGCTTGTCAGCAGGGGACTGTTCAAGCTGGTGGAGGCTAATGGTGTGGAGCGTGAGCAGTTGGAGTGATATGGGCTCCTTGATATTTCTAAATACGACTCCAGCAGATGACACATACATAAGCATCTCGTCTGGTCACCTGCTTCATATCCATTGTTGATCCTGACGGACTAGGGCACTTCAAGCAGGACAATGTGGACCCCACACGTCCAGAGCTGCTACAGTGTGGCTCCAGGAACACTCTTCTAAGTTTAAATTTAAACACCTCTACCGACCACCAAACTCCCCAGACATGAACATAACTGTGAGTATCTTGAATGCCTTGCAACGTGCTGTTCAGAAGAGATCTGCGCCCCTCGTGCTCTTAAGGATTTATGGACAACCCTGCTGGATTCGTGGTGTCAATTCCCTCCAGCACTGCTTCAGACATTAGTCGAGTCCATGCCTCGTCGTGGTGGGCACTTCTTCTTGCTCGCGAGGATTCTACACGGTATTAGGCGGGTGTATCAGCTTCTTTGGATCTTCAGTGTGTACAGCTGATGACAGTAGCTGCTGTTTGACAGAATATGTGTCAGTAGCTGCTTGGATGTAACAGTAATTTAAGTGTTGCTCATTTGTGTAATTATATAAGTTCACTGGAAGAATCATTTGTTACCTATTGAGAAGAGCACTGTGGTCGGTTTGATGTGCTGTGGATAGTGTGGAGCTGAAACAACGTGGTCATGTGTCCATCAGCCACTGATGTAAATCATGGCAACCTAGTGATGTGTAGTTGCCACACTTCTGTATGGAATCAACACATTAAGATGGTCGAGGTAAAAATATCACGCCTGGATGTGGCTGTGATCACACCTTGAATGAAGCTGCCACACGGACTGTCCGACGTGTCACGCCTTGTCAATGACAGCTGGTTTCAATCTGCCTGGAACTACTGCTGTTAGCAAAAGCTGGTCCATCTCGATACCTTAAAGAGTAAACACTGCGAAGGGAACTGCTTGCTGGGTAGTTTCGGATACCTCGAAAAGGCCATTGCTAAAAGCAGCACACAAGGCTCCAGGTACTCAGTCGGCCAAGCTACACAAGCCTCTGACCATCATAGCACAGCACGACTCTCGGTCTCACCTAATAACAGCAGCCATATCACGATACAAGTATTTGTATATTTATCCTAATCCAAAATAACACAGAGCATATAACTCTTAACGTGAGTTAGATAAATAAAGTCCGCAGGTAGTGGTCGTGCGGTAGCGTTCTCGCTTCCCACATCTGGGTTCCCGGGTTCGATTCCCGGCGGGGTGAGGGATTTTCTCTGCCTCGTGATGGCTAGGTGTTCTGTGATGTCCTTAGGTTAGTTAGATTTAAGTAGTTCTATGTTCTAGGGGACTGATGACCACAGATGTTAAGTCCCATAGTGCTCAGAGCCATTTTTGATAAATAAAAAATATAACATTATGTGATATTTTAAAACAAATATATTCAATTGTCAAAAACTGTTCAGTCACTGAGATGTAATATATTTACAAAATCTTTTGTCTTATTTTCCAGTATCTTCTGAACAATGGCTCATTACCATTGGGTCTCTGATGATACAGTTCTTCTCCACTTCGTCGTTATTACTTACGAACTTACAAGGCATGGAAATACATCCTACACGTTTACGCCAAACATGCATCGCCGTTGAATATTTAATTGTCTCTTGCGTCATGTGTGCAAATCCGTACCTTTCATACCTGGTATGTATCTATGTATTTATTTATAGATAACGAAAAATTATGATTGTGCAGTCATATTCTACTACACCAAGGCTGAACTGTGCTTGTCAAAAATGTTTTTTAGAAACAGCAGCAGTTATTTGTTATAAGCGTGTTAACATAGAACTATCCAGTATTTTTCGCATACGGACGTGAAACTCAAGGCAAAGAAAATATCAAACTGATTCGGTGCAGGAGCGAAACGAAGATGCTATGGGGATCAGGTTCCTTAGCTTTTCACTTCAACAAACCTTTCGCTCGTGACTATACTAATAATTTTTCATAAATACGGTAACAAATTAGTTAATGTCTTTGTTACAAACGTAAGTTTCTTCTTATAGATCCACATTGATCAACCAGTGATATCATCTTTTAGAGGTACTACCGCCTAAAAAGTTACACGAAACTGGATTTTTCAGTTTTGAACTTCTCAACATTCCAAAGTTTATAAAACAGTCAAAGAAAATGTCTAGCACTGAATTGGATATGCTTGTTCATTGTGTTAAAGAAAAAAAATGTTCATTTTGTGTGAAATCTTATGGGACTTAACTGCTAAGGTCATCAGTCCCTAAGCTTACACACTACTTAACTTAAATTATCCTAAGGACAAACACACATACCCATGCCCGAGGGAGGACTCGAACCTCCGCCGGGACCAGCCGCACAGTCCATGACTGCAGCGCTAGAACGCGTCGGCTGCCTGAGTTCCGTCCACAGGAATTAGCTACTTATGCAGATCAGATCATTTGGGAGATATGCCACTTATTTAAGTGTGTCATTTGTAATGAGTGTCGACTCAATGATCACTTTAGATCTACAGTCATTTTTGTGGTGGAAGAAGGGTTATTATGCATTATGTTTGTTCACTGGAGCTAGAAGGTTATTCGCGAGGCCCTAGCCCCATTGATTTCTGGGTTTCCCAACATGTGTCTCGACGTACGGTTTCATTGGTGATGTTGGATGCCTCACCGCCTAGAGACGTCTGTGAATTCGCTTACCAAAGCTCACCATTAACAAACATGTAATACGATCAATAACAAACAATCGAAAATATGCCAGTAACAGTGTATAACACTGCAACTCTTGCCAACTTCGCTCCTCACTGCGATGGCAATTTAGCGAACAAAAATACTAATTGTTCTTTTTCTAAGCAAAGTGAAAATGGTACTTCACAGGTACAGTGAAACTCTTCGTGACAAACAGTGGTTTCTGGGTCGAAAACAGTACGGCCTCCACTACACTTGCTTACTGTTCTGTCTCATTCTGTTCCGTATAGCAGTATTACATTCCTTTGTACAACAGAGCAAAGAATTTAACCACTACTTATATGTGCTGCTCTATTTTTAAACTACTTTTTACACACGATATATGTCCTTACTATAAGCTTAAGGATGTGGAACCAAGGAAGGAAGATCAGAGTTTTCGTCCGATCAATGACAATCTCAGAAGTGTCGCAACAGGGGTTCACGTTGAATGATGGGAAAGGTTGTGCCGTTTTGTGAGGAACCATTCCGGCGTTTGCCTAAGCAATTTAGAGAAGCAACAGAATTCCTGAATCTGGATAGCCTGAGTTTGCTCAAAACTATCCTATTCTCAAATGAAAGTGCAATGTCTTACCCACAGCACCACGTCGTACGATTTTAGGCGTGTATTTGGTAGCATTGAGTTCAGTGTTAACGAAGTAACTGTTGTGTGATGCAGCCTTTACACAGGAGTCGGGACATTCTTTTTTTTTCAGTGCCTTAATGTGCTGCCTCCATGATAAAGTTAATCGAAATTCCAAATCTCTGTAGCATCTCCAACTGAGGCATGAAGTTCGTAAAAAGAACTTCATTGTCTCTCCATACTGATGGGATGTAGAAAGAAGTTAGCGTACACAACGAGACAGATATATTCTATACTAATTGAGAAAAAACTGTGAAGCATCCAGAAGGGAAAGTGGAAAGTAAGTGAAATTCCACATGTAGGAAGTATATGTGATGTTATTTCTCTGATCACAATTTTCAGTCAAATTTACAAAGAACTAGTTACTATGAGCTCACTTAACTGTACAACGTTGCAACATCTCTGGCCTAGATGCATGACTGACCCTGTTGGGAAGAGTGTCATAAAGGGTCTTCTGAGCCACGGTAGCCCACAGCTGTTGTAGCTGGTCCTTTATATCCTCAATGTTGGCACTGGAACAGAATGACGTACTAGATGGTCCCACACATGTTGTGTGAGTGACGAATATGGGGATCTTGCTAACAACAGAAGTACTTCATCACGCAGGCAGTTCATAAACAACATGTAATGTATGGATGAAAATTGTCCTGTTGAAAAATGTCACCACGATACTGCTGTAAGAGAAGTAATGCATGAGAGTGCAGGATGTTCATTACATGACATGGCATGACATTACCCAATGACTCCCCACATCATGATGCTAAGAATGAAACCTCTCCCCAGGCCACCCCTTACTAGCAGATGGTTGTCGTTCGGAATAGTGCAGAACTGCGATTCATTGCTGAACATAGTTCGACGCCATTCAATAGTAGTTCACGTTTCCTAGCCACGGCCCCATTCCGGATGCAGCCGTTTGTGTTGTGGCTTTAACAGCAGTGTATGTATAGGGGAGAAATTATCTGGTCCGATAGTTTCCCACTAATGGTGCAATAGGAGAAGGTTGCAAGAAGTCCATTAAGTGTTCTCGGGTGGCAGGATCAGATTTGAAGGGGTTACGAAGTCTTCGGCGCACAATACAGCGATTCTTCCTTTTGGTGCTCAGATGTGGCCAATGGGAATCTTGAAGAAGCACGTGCCTGTCCTCACATTCCCCCATGCTGTCTGATATCAGGCCACTGTCACATCTGAATGCCCCACAACTCTAGATATTGTGCGATTCGACATACCAGCCCACTGGAGACCCATAATCAGGCCCTATTCACTCTTAGTGCTCATTACGCTGTCTCACACCAGTGCGTGGTATATCCGTGTCCTTTGCACAAATCGCTCAACATCTTCTGCTGTTCTCGCCCCTTATGCACCCTACCAGGTCTTGTAACATACAAAACACGAACAAAATTAATTCACCTTGGTGGCCTTTGTACCTGTCAGAGTTTTGCAACTCTTATCATTTACACACCTCAGGTTGACGTGTCTTCTGGGTGCTTCCTTTTTGTCTGACAGTGTAGAATGCCTTCGGTTCTAGCGGTCTGAAAAACATAAATTTTCTTGATCGCCATTGTCCCTTGAATAAACAGTTATATGCTCTTAAGGCGTGTGTGTGTTTGTTGTGTTGATGTATCTGACAGAAACAGTAATTATACACTTTATCTGTTTTAATCCACCTGTTACTGAATATTTTAATCTTACATGGCCACTGCACCTTCACGTTGTGCCGTGAATATGATGTTAATATCTGTTCTTCAATTTTGGAAAGTGGATAGTTTTGGAGTAACTGTGCAACTGAAAAAAGGACTTTTCGAGGGCTCGTCCACTTGGTGAATTATGAAATACGGAAATGTTACTGATCTGAGCTGACTAGGTTCAAATCTCCTCATTATCAATTTATCCGCCGGGCATTTGCACTCAGACAAACTGGAAAGACAATTTTGATGCTTCTAAGACCAGAGAATTAGTCGGTGTTGAAAGAAACACTCTGATACAGATTATAACGCATCAGTCCAATCTGATGTGTGCTTATTTGAAGCCATCATGTTAAAATATTGCATTTTATTTAAAGTCACACCATGGTGGGCATGGTAGGAGGAGATTAGTTTTTAACACCTTGTCAACAACGAGGGCATTAGAGACACAGTGTAAGCTTGGATTAGGGAAGGGTGGAGAAGGTAAGTGGCCGCACCCTCTCGAAGAAACTATCCCGACATTAGTCCTAAGCAGTTTAGGGAAACAACGGAAAACCTAAATTGGAATGACCGGAAGCTGCTTTGAACCATCGTCCTCTCAGTACTGTGATAACAAATGCACCACCCCACTCAGTGTTAACATTGTAGTAAGATTCGGTAAATTGTATGTAACTTTTACTGTAACAACAGTGAAAATAGTTTTATTACTGTAAGACTAAAACTGACAGTAATGTAACGAGTAACAATAAAATTATTAGAAACATTTAAAAACTCAAGTACGAATTTTTCACCATCAATCGATGGCTCTTAAAATTAATTAACGCCATTAGATCAACGCCCATAGACTCAATGTCCCTATCAATTCGTGAAATCAATCAGAGACTTTGAATACAGTATCTGGCAATAGAGCTCTCGTGTGCTTTCAGGTGAAAAGGCAATTCAGATAACGAATACAGATCATTAAAATAACAAAAACTGCACCAGTTACGGATTTACAAGCATAGAACGACGTGTTTCAGGGATATATCACCAGTTTCAAGCACAAAAAATGGTTTAAATGGCTCTGAACACTATGGGACTTAACTTCTAAGGTCATCAGTCTCCTAGAACTTAGAACTACTTAAATCTAACTAACCTAAGGACATCACATACATCCATGCCCCAGGCAGGATTCGAACCTGCGACCTTAGCGGTCGCGCGGTTCCAGACTGTAACGCCTAGAACCTCTCGGCCACCCTGGCCAGCTTCAAGCACAACTACTTACATAGGTTTCGTATGTGATATTTGTGGTTGTTTTCTTGTGCTTCTCTTTCCTGCAATAATTCATGGGTTTACTGCAATTGGAAGATATAAATCTTGGAATTATTTAGACACCAACACATGAAAACAGTTTTTTATGCATCTGCTTATTTGTTTACAGTATCCTTTATGCAACAGAAATTCATACACATGCAAACCATCACTCACACATTTTGTTAACGTGAAATCAAAACATAGTGCAAAGACTTTATGACAGTACTGCTTTTCAAATGTTTGTGTACATTCAAAGCAGTCCCACTGTAGTGAATTATATGATTTACATTTATTCTTTATGTATAATTTTGCCACTGTTGGCAACATAATTATTGCACTTATCCTTTTCAACTTGGCATCTCATAAGGTGTCAAGCAAATAAAACACCTTCCATCAAAACCCTGACATGATAGCAAATCCGGCAGTATATCACATAGCTCCAAATAAATCCTGACATTAAATTAACCAAAGTAATACGATCAATGAGTGAGCAAATGGAATACCACAGACTAACACAAGAACGCCTAAATGCCTGTCATACCTTTCCACCGTGAAACAGACGCAGTTCGGAGGGGAGAAACGAGAACACAAGCCGAGAGCAGAATCGTGTAGGCTAGCAGGCCCTACGATAAGGGACGGACACCCACGTCGCCAGCTGTCCGCCAAAACCACCCCACCCCCCCCAGCCCATGTTAAAAGATAGAGCCCTCGAGAAAAAAAAAGTATAGATCTTACGATAACACTAAAAGGGCCACACCAGCTGCAAGTTTTAGCTTGACACTTTTTCTCGTCTCTGTTATAATGGAAACGTTAAAAACATTGGCCCACCACGAAAAGTATAACGTTTCTCATTGGATCGACAGGATCTTTGTAGGCGGAGCTTAAGGTTAACATTGAGACCCTGGATGGTCAGTTGAAAATACAGCCAGATAGTTTTTTTAGACCAACTTCGGGAAATTGTAGTAAGGGGAAGTTAGGAGAGAGTTGCTTCCGAGACAGCGAGGTGTGGAGCTGCGCCGCCCGCCGCCACCTGACGCTGCCTAAACACCAACAAGATAATGAACGCACGTGATGCCGCATTTTTGAGTGCATAAGGCTTCACTCAGAACTGCAAAAGTGTCATCTGTTACACCCCCGTTTTGCGTAATACTAGTTTCAATGGTCAATTAAAGCTCATGGTTTTCACATTTTCTACATGAAGTTAAAATCTGATTTTGGTTGGTTGTTTGGGGAAGTAGACCAGACAGTGTGGTCATCGGTCTCATCGGATTAGGGAAGGATGGGGAAGGAAGTCGCCCGTGCCCTTTCAGAGGAACCATCCCGGCATTTGCCTGGAGTGATTTAGGGAAATCACGGGAAACCTAAATCAGGATGGCCGGACGCAGGATTGAACCGTCGTCCTCCCGAACGCGAGTCCAGTTTCTAACAACTGCGCCACCTCGCATGGTTTAAAATCTGAAATGCGATGATGTTTCTGTTATATAATTATTCAGAAGCCACATCAGCCACTGTAATTTATGACAAGTTAGATAAGTAATTAAAGATAATTGAGGGTCACTGTAAACCATTTTGATAGTTTTCTCTTTTATGAATTTTAACTTAAATATAGATCGTAGATGTGATATGGCATAGGTCATCCTTCGATCCGTTGTAGAACTTTGAAACCCATTCACGGAATATTCGTTCACATTTTTGTTGAACACAGTTGGTTTTTATCATCCTGTATTAAAATATTTCCTTTTATCAATAGTGCAATTTATAAACAATGTTTTGTGAGTAGAATAAAATTCCCAATGGTAAATGTAACTGCTTTTTCGACGTTATTTTACCAGCTAACTAAAAATAGGAAAGCCTTGAACCCCTTCCACTAAATTTAGTTAGTATTCATATTCTTTTATAGGGAGTGCAGTGGAGCTGACTCTGGAATCATTAAGTATTTGTTTATATCATCGCTAGTCTCACTGAACTCTTCTTAACTCTACATGTCGTGTGTGGTCTGGCGTCTCCTTACCAGCAACAGGTCCCAGGTTCAAACTAGTCAACTCCCTAAAAAACACGCTCAGGGTGTCGTCGTGCAAAAGTGGTAGGGAGACACGACTTACAACAAACAGACACCACGAAGAATGTTGGAACCTGATTACATAAATGAGTAGTAGTTTCAGCTATATAAACTTGACCAAAAACGATTGATACACCACTTGAAAAATTTTAATCTAAAATATCTAATGATGTACTCCATCAAAAGTTTCAACAATGCCTTAAGACATTCTCTGAAATAATGGTTTTGTTTTGATATGTGCTGTTTGACTTTGTAATAGTGTTTCTTCTTTGTTTCTACTTCTCTGCACCTATCTGTTTTGTACATAAAATCTGTTTGCGAATTGTAACAATTAATATGTGATGTATTATTACAGAGAAAGGAGCCTGTGATGACTGGAGGTATTTTATTTTATTTTGGTTGTGTATTTGCACATTTACTATTACATTCCATTTTGTGTCTAAGACGGTTTCCCCACCCTCCAACCCCATTGAGCGAAGTTCTGAGATAGTGTATTGTTTTCTCTACTAGACAGTGCCACAGGTTACCCAAAGTCGTAACACAACACAAACATATATTATGATTTTGGATAAATTCATATGATGATGGAGGCTTAAACCTTTGGAACGTATTTTGGAGATAAATTAAATAGTGACTGATAACAGGAAACTTCTTGTTTCACTCAAGAGATAAACCTATTATAGGAAAGTGTGAAAAAATAATGCGAAGGAGTATTTGTCAGCTCATAGTGGCAACAAAGTAGGCAATAGACATGGTGAAACTGAATAACAACAAGTAATCTGCTACATGTTACAAACTGAACAACCTCCCACAGAATGAACCAAAGAAACATGAAATTAAATATAGGCTACTAGAAAACAGTTGAAAAACAATAGGTTGTATAAACAAAGAACTAAGAAATAATCAGCATATAAAACAGAAAGGCCACATAATAATCATCATGAAAAAATATACTGCAACAAAAAGCTCTTAAAGTTTTCATGGAAAACAACGCAGTGCAGCTAAACAAAATCCAAGAAAACAATTCTATAACAAAATCAAAGGAAGTTAAAGAAGACACATTTTGTGTTGGTAGAATGTGAAAAGAAATACATCACGTAGATTAACCCTAAAGATCACAAGGAAGGATGTACAAGTAGACCAGTAATAAATGTATTGAATAAGCCTGCATACAAACCCTTTTACAAGGATATTCACATTCCGAAAAAGTATTTGACAAATGCAATAACACATACTGTATAAACTGTACCACACTTGTCACTGAAATACGAAAATTAAATGTTCCATATGGTGTCCAGTGTATATAAACAAGATGTCACAAACTGGTACTCCAATCACTATATAAGAAGTCATTGCAGTTATAAAGGACAGTTTACTGAAATTAAGAAACTGTTCACAAAGTAACACCGTCGAGTTTATAGAGTCAATAGAACCAATCTTTAACTACAATTATTTTGCATTCAATGGTATTATTTATCACCAACGTGCTGGTAGGACTTGGCTATTGTTTTGTAAGCATCGTCGAATGGACCAGACTGAGTCATTATATGCAGCAAAAAGAAAGACCTGTGCTACTAAGATAAAATGTCTTCCTTCTAGGTCCAGCTTTATTGATTATAAATACAAGGTCGAATATGATTGTTGTAATTCGAACCAGATGCTGGTGTGTAGCATATAGGAAAGGGATTAGGAAAATTATTACACATTTGTGCACATACTCTTGTTTAAATGAACAATCTTTATGAAAATAACTAAAATGTCGAAAGGCTTGATACAATAAGATATGATCCCTCAGGGTAAGGGAGGGGGGGGGGGAGGAGGAGGGGAGTAACAGAAAATGTAAACATTTATTTAAAAACTCATTACAGCCATATTTATTAACATAAAAATCTAAAATTTGGCATGTGTAAACAAAATAGATATGTTTTAACGCAAAAAGATAATAAAATATTCAGGATCAACATTTTGCTAGAAATTTGAATTTTTAATTCTTTTTATTGTGTTTTGTTATAAGAAGCCGTAACTCAAATGCTAATCAAGCAAATAATCTGAAAATTTTATTGTAGTCTCCTGAGAAGGATATAAGACCACTGAAATACAGTTATTAATGTATGGTCAAACTGTAGCCTTACAGAGTTTTTAATTTTGCACATCCAATTTTAACTTTATTTCTGCATACAATCATTTAAGAATCTGAATGTAACTGCATGATCTCTTATTTTTTAGTTCTAGGGAGACAGCAACACGTTGCAAACAGTTCCTGAAAATTTCATTGCATTAGTGCATATACTTTTTGAGAAAACGATTCTAATAACGTAAAAAATGTGAAACAGACAAAATAAGATTCAAAACTTTTCTTCTCATACATTCACATGTATTATGCTTACCTCAATTTCAAAATCCTTCTTACTGATACTCCTCATCCTCCAGGTTCCTCTTCTCGCCTCTTCGAATCTGCCTGGCCTGTATTTGCAAGTGAGACATTAATCTGTTAGCTTCCTTGACCCTACTCTCGTCGATGGTGTAAAATGCTTTTGTTGTAAACAGACCAGGATCCACACCAACTCTCTTTAGTGTTTCAGTTGTGCCATTATTTCCGTTATCATAATATAAATTGTAGACACCTGTTTTGAATACTTCAATTACGCAGTATGTCCTTTTTGAGCATCTAATCAATACTTAATTATTGAGGCTTTCATTTGCACTTTATGTCTTTCCAAGAAGACACTTCCTCAATAAATCAGGGTTTTGAAGAAATCAGATCGTGAGCTTAATTACATTCATAAAAGGTTCTGGTAATGAGTATATATATGAATACGTCTTATTTCTGTTGGCATTAGTGTATGGTCAGTGGAGAGTTTGTTGAAAAAAATTTCCTGCACAGCACAGCTCATTGCCTCTAAGTTGTGTTTTTCCTGATAGCTCTCCCATAAAATAACTGAAGAGGATCAAATTCTTTCAGAGCAAGCTTTTTCCTCCTCGTGATTTTCCATGTAAAGTATTTCACCTTTCTTCTCTTTCAGCAAGCAACGAAGCCTACCAACAAGCATCTTTTTGATTTGGCCAACATATTCCAACTTTTCTATTGTTATATTGTATAGATTTTTATCTGTTACAGCTTTGAACGAAGAAGAGTCCAGACCACCAAGGTATTTAGTATATTTAACACTATACTGGTCGTCAGATCTGGAGAACATCCTCAGAACTTCAGCAGCCTCCATGATCCCACTTGAGCCACTATAATTTTTAGAGCATGCTGCTGCACGCTTTTCTTGCCATAGTTTCTCATTGTCTTCATTGTTGGACATTTTACTTGTTGCACACTGGTGGAAATATTTAGACAAAATTTGTACATATAAAACTTTACCTGAGTCAATAGCAACAACAGTTGTAACTCCATACACAGATGTGTGAGCCCTTTTCATCCAGGTCCCATCTACAGACACAGGAACGTCAGTAACATTTGTAGGAGATTCACTGTTATGAATATCTACCCTCACGATTTATTTCTTTTATGTTTATTTCCACAAATTCTTCCACTGCTTTCTTCATAGAAACTTTGGCAGTATCGCATACAGCATCAGACACTTTATTATTTATTTTTTCAGTCCTTGCACAAGGTGGAGGCATCTTCAGAAAACCGCACAATAAATTACCTCCTTCCTTGCCCTGTCCAAGGCATCTCAGAGCATATGCTAACCTAAAATTGCTCACATAGGTTACAGATCAGCTGTTCTGTAGGATGAAAATGAAAATTAATAGTCACACGAATTACAAATTAATTTAAAAACACAAGCTATTCACACTCTTCTTTCTTCAACAACAATCATACATTCCGTATTTTTACAGCTAACACATGAACATGAAAACTTCATAGCCTAGCAGGGAAGCTCTAAATCAATAAGTCTGAATCCAGTGGAATCCATATAACATTATTCACGCACCTGTACAATTCTCGTGTCCCAAGTTTCGATGCTGAAGCTGGGAGCTTATGTTCTTCATTTCGAGGTGCTGCCCCTTTTTTTTGGTAAACCGATTTCCATGAAACCTGTTTGAGAAACACAATTTTTCCAACACCCATTATGCATGAATCTTGACTTCCAAGTAAAGGTTTGCGAATTAAATCTTCCACCTACTAATATGTGTTAGTATTGTCAAAACGTAAATAAACAACATGCAAGAAAGTTTTCAGGCAAACATATAGGTATCAGCCAGAGATGTAGATGTCAGCCAAAGATATCGAACGAAAATAGCTTGCACACTGACAAAAATTCCTCTGAAGAAAGGAGTTTCCCAAATGTCGGAAAAGGTGCGACTGGCCGCCGGTGCAAATTTAATCAGTTTAGCAACTTAAAGGCATTTCTAAAGCTGCTATCACGATAAAATTCACGAGAACATCGACTAGACTGTGTAGATGACGAAAATAATATTTTTGAAAAACGATTTTTTTGGACCAAAATTATTAAACAACAATGCCTTCATCATATTGTTTCTGTTGGAAGCGGTAGGCTGTCTCCATGGTGCCCCATGGAACGCATGCCCATAAGCTCACTTATGGGCAATCATAGCCAGTACAAGTGTCCACCAGATAGTCCTATTATAGGAGATATAGGCAAGTACGAACCATTTGGTTATCCCTGCCCTTAGGTGGGAGGCCACTGCTGGATAGTCTTGTATGGCGCAGCCTGCCTGACAAACTTGCCACGCATTATCTGTTCGTTCACGCCTGCCCGCCGCTGCCCCTGGATGCGTACTGGTGGGCAGTTAGCGCATTTCTGGTAAAAAGCAATTGTTGCGGAAATTTGTTAAGTCCAGTATCTAGAATAGTGAGAGCACTGTGATTGCTCGTGGTGGCATTCAAGTTTACATCCAACCAATTGCTCACTCCATGGACGGTCTGTTCCAGACTCAGCTTGCCCTTTTATCACACGAGATCCTGTGAAGCATGGATGAAGGCCAATAGGCGGGCTTCAGATTCCTAGATATCTGCAAAACATCCGGCACTGTGCCACATTACCGTATGTTAGTGACGATACAAGTTAGATTTCCAGGTATGTGAGTGGCTTGAAGACTTCTCAAGTAACAGAATTCAGTACGTTGTCCTCGACGGGGAGTGTTCGTCAGAGGCAAGGGTATCCTTAGGTGTGTCCCAGGGTAATGTTATTTTCTATATACATGCATGATCTGCCGGACAGGGTAAGTAGCTGTCTGCAGTTGTTCGCTGATGATGCTGTGCTGTAGGGGAAGTGTCGTCTCTGAGTGAATGTAGGACGATACAAGATGACTCGGACAAATTTTTTAGTTGCTATGGTGTATAACAGCTGCTGCTAAGTGTAAAGAAAAGTAAGTAAATGCAGACAAGTGGGAAATGCAAACCCATACTGCTCAAGAACATCATTAATAGTGTGCTGTTCAACACAGTAACGTCGACTGAATATCTAAGCGTAATGTATCAAAGTACTATGAAGCAGAATGAGGATGTAAGTAGGCGAATGGCTAACGTTGGTATATTGAGAGAATGTTAGGAAAGTATAGTTTATCTGCAAAGGAGTTGGCATACAGGACACTATTGTGGCCCATTGTTGAGTACTGTTGAGGCACCAGGTAGGATTAAAGGAAGAAATTGAAGTAATTTAGATGCGAGCTGCTAGACTTGTTACTGGCAGGTTAGAACAACACGCGAATATTATTGAGTTGGTCCAGGAACTCAAGTGGGAATCGCTGGAGGGGACACGACTTCCTATTCGCGGAGCACTGTCGAGAAAATTATAGTACCGGCATTTTAGGTTGACTACAGACCAAACGTATTGCCGCCAACGACTATAAAACTAAGATAAGAGAGCTTAGGACTCATGTGGATGCATAAAAACAATTGTTTTCCCCTCACCCTATTTGCCGGTGGAACAGGACGGTTCAAACGGCTCTGAGCACTATGGGACTTAACATCTATGGTCATCAGTCCCCTAGAACTTAGAACAACTTAAACCTAACTAACCTAAGGACAGCACACAACACCCAGCCATCACGAGGCAGAGAATATCCCTAACCCCGCCGAGAATCGAACCCAGGCGTGGGAAGCGAGAACGCTACCTCACGACCACGAGATGCGGGCAGGAACAGGAAGGAAAATGACCAGTAGTGGTACAGGGTACCCTCTGCAATGCAGCTTACAGTGGCTTGAGGAATAAGTACGCAGGTGTAGAAGTAGAAGACTGTAAACGTCAATATTGGCAGTGAACGGAATCTTATAACTTACTGGCGGCTCAGCCGTTTTCATCCGTCTCCATTCTGTCGACAGACTGCTACATTCTTCTATTGTAAATATGACCAATTGCAAGTTTCTCGCATTATTTTTCATGCAGAAGCTGTATTTACTGACAGCTGCGAAGTGTTAGGCCATTATTATTGATAACGTCCCAATCAAAAAGATGTTTTTGCTATCCAACAAGTTTTCATAATGCTTTCTAACTCTTTTTCCATTCCATCTGACAATGCAATTTTTATCCAAATTAAGTATTTACTTCACAGAAGAAACTTTTGCCATTCATATTGATAAATCCAATAGCAATCGACAATTCCGAGCTATTTTGTACTGTCTATAACAAGTATGTAAATTATTAATTGCAACATGTGAACATGTATATCTCATGTAATATACTTTCATGACGCTCGTTTTCTGCTAATAGGGAAACACTGCTGGACAGCATTACCTATTTGGTATACTTGGCATCGTGATGATTTTTACATCCATTCTGATGTCATTTTTACCAGAATCATTGAATGAGAAGCTTCCAGAGACAATGAAAGACGCAGCGCTCTATGGTTGTGGCCAGAAGTTCTGGAGTCTTCCCAGAAGCAAGCCCAGCTTACCAGAGACTGTTACACTCAACAAACCTCATTTTTGAGCACGTATACTGATTGATAATTTCAAAGTACAGTGCAAGAAAGTAGTTTACACTGTAGCACCAAACTTTCGACGTTAACCCACTTTGTCAGTTGCAAGCGTCGCTGTAGTCACTTAATCAGTAACAGAGTTTTATTTCATGAGCCTGAAACATGGTGGACCACAACTTCAGTCTGTTCCAAACAAAAATTTTGTGGTTGTTGCTGAGGACTAAACTAAGAACCTTCACCTCAGTGGACAGTAACAGCTATCACTACGCCATGGCAGCAGTATTTGTTGTTTTTTTGTTACAGTTTGAAATTAGACGCTTGTTGATTAGTACTCTACAAAAGTGGGAACAGTAGATGCAGGAAAAATAACTGTTGCAAAAATCTTTACTACCTATTCTTAATAGCACCTAGCTTTCCAGCAGGATCGCTGGTAAAGTAATGGGAAATCGTGTACACGTAAAGTGCTTTAATTTATGATTATTATTTTTATTAGTCTTCCTCCGATTTCTGAGATAACTTAATTTCGTTAGTGCTGTAAGAGCCGTTGGCAAGAAAACTGGCAAATGTAACAGAATTTATTGTAGAAACAGTATAAAGTGAAGAAATAAAGTAAGGACGGAAAGGTGCCTAACAAAGAAGTATCCCTAGCAGTGGGATCGACTTTCTGAAACCATCTATCCAGTTACTCAGGTTAAGACCCCCGATACCACACACTGCAGCCATTCACCCTGTTGGACCCTCATTTGCTAGTAACGAACGAAAAAAATTCGGAATTTGGTGTGACAATCAATAGTATTAAAACAGTTGCATCAGTAAGTCTGGTTACGTGGTATAATGGTCAGCAGATCTCCAAACAATAGCTTGTGGGATCGAATTTCCCCAGGTGCAGCAAAGTACAATGAAGATATCATCCACGTGATAACAGATGCGACAACCGAAAGCGCCCAAGCAAAGACCGTCAATCCGCACGCCAACAGAATCTCCCAGAGAACCCTCGGCACAATCAAAGAAAAGAGGAGATTATACGAGCTGTTCAAAAAGAGCACCGAATGCGTGTACAAAATATAACGTAACCGGCTGAACAACTTGGTAAAACAACAACTAATTCCGCAACGATGAGTGGGCAGAAAGCAGCAAAAATGTAGATCACAAACAGGCGAACCGTTACTGGAACACGTTCAAAGCACTAACAGAAATACAGCACAAGACAGACCTTCCATTCTCGTATCAGAACGACTTCATTACAGAAGACACAAGAGAAAAACAAACATCTTTAAAGAAGTAGTAGAGACAAAACATAGATTCCTCAATGACCCAAATTATAACACTGAACACGACAAAGCACTAGAAGAAGAACTCCACACACAACAGAACACCATAATCACACGAACGGAGCAACAGAAGACCAAACATCCCTCATACCAGAAACAACAGGCGAAAATTCGAAGATGCCACCATGAAAGACAAAAACAGCGCCCCCGGGATAGACGGGATCAAAATAATGCAAAGAAGACTAGCCCCCAGGGAAAGGATGATCCAAAGCCTCAAAACACTGTACAACGCGGCTCTACCATTCGGAACAGTACCCACACAATGCTTCCTACATCAGGCAAATTACCAAACGACCCACTATCATGCCGTCCGATTAACCTATTTCCCGTAATAGGAAAAGGTTTCGAAATCATACTGAATAACAGGCTGTAAAAAACTATGCTGGATTTCCAAGCCAGTTAACGAAAAAACCACGCATCCATAGACCCAACAGAGTGCCTGTGCAGTGGCATAACTAGACGCCTACATATCCTAGACTGGCGTGCGCCCTCTTCTTGGATACCGAAAAGGCTTTCGATATGGTGCGGCACAAAGGATTATAAAGCACAAACTGCTTACAATAGGCGTTCCACCACAACTAACCAACCCCACAGCCAACATTCTCGACAACAGGCCTTCGAGAGCATTCGTGAACAACACCGCTACCGACACATTTTACCCAATAGCAGAAGTACCACAGGGAACGATCATTTCTCCCTTGTTGAACCCCTCAACACATCAGACATACTGCTGCCGACTAGATGTAATGAGGGTCTAGAACTATATGCAGGCGATACTGCATACTGGGTACACGCACAAACCATAGGAAATACAAACCAGCAAACACAAGGATACATAAACAATCTACGAAAATGGATAGCCACTCGGAAAATAAAACTAAATGCCGACCAAACGCAGCTATTAACATTGAGTCGCCGAAGACGCCAGAATTGAACTTCGGCGAAAGACAATAAAAGCACAGAACAAGCCACAGCCAAGTACTTAGGAATCACACTAGACTAAACTGGAACCACGAACCTCCTAAAAATTCTAAGAGGAAGGACCGATGGAGATAGCAACGAAACCATTGATCATACTAACAAAACAGTCATAAGACCAGTGATGGAATACGCTGCCCCAGTATGACTAGCAAACAGAACCAACACTCAAAAGCTCTTGGCAGTTGAACGAAAAATACCGCGAACTGCCACTCAAATGAATCCCAGGACAACAAATGTAACAGTCTACCGCAACACGAAAATCCAACCAATTAACGACAGACGATTAAAACTCACAGCAAAAAATAGGGGCAAACCGACATAACGCAGAAACAGCCACGACAAGACTGCTAGAAGAGACCTACGCTGAATTCGACTTGATGATTAAAACATGCATAACAGCAACCAAAATACCGACCACAGCTACAATTTACACAACATAAACAGACGAAAAAGAATAGCACACCTACTAAGGACAACTAATCAGAACAACTTGGACTCAACAGCAACACAAGAAGAGAGCAATGGCACCTAACCAGAAAAAGGTAGTATAACCACTCCAAACGAACAGACACTCTTCGCATATTTTTCCCTACCGCACTTGGGCGAATACCAGGTTCTTACAACTCCTCCAAAATAAAACAACACAAAAAAATACAATATGATAGAACACAAGGTAGATATCGAAACTGAAGCAATTGCACCTATAAGATAAATAGGAACCCATTGACCAAAATAAATGTAGTCAAAACAGCGTAACATACGTTAATATAAGGCACCAAATAACCTCTCGATTGCGAAGTGCTGCGCACAGATGTGTTGACACCGCAACCATGTGGCAACACAATTTAGAGGTGAACTGATACTAAATTGGCTATATTTTTCAATGTTTTCGAGAAAGATTCGAAAACTGATGGTTCTTAACGTTGCTAACCAGAGATTCTGACGATACTCGAACTCACAACCTCTTGCATCTGAACCTGTTATCCTATCTATTACACCATGCAAACGGATCACGTGATTCGATATTTTAACGGTACTGAGAATCATGAAAAGCTACGAAATTTTTTTCGTCAATTACTTGCAAACGACCAGGGTGAATGGCTGCAAAGTGTGACACCTGATATCTTAACCTACATCACCGTACATTCGGTTTCAAAATGTTGATCCCACCGCTGGGAACTTCTCCTTGTTAAGTCCTACAAGCTTATTGTGATGGTGCCATTAGATTTGTACGGTGCTCTTAGCTGAGTACTCTCTACCATAGATACAGAAATACAATTTTTTCCGTTGTGGCAGTGACGAAGAGGGACGGGAAGAAGAACGTAGACATATGCCAGACGTTAAATACTTTCAGTTTCAGTGGTCAGAAACTTAGATTATCACCAAAATTGGAGGAATTAGGTAGAACGGATGTACGACGAAGATTTGCAACCTTCAGCCTACAGTTATAATCCCAGAGGGTTCTGCAGACTGAGCAGACAAAATACAAGCTGGGAAGATAAAATTTATAGTTTGCAACAGCTCAAAGGTCTTAATACATGATTGTTATTATTATTAACATTATTATTACTATTGTCATTATTATTATTATTGTTGTTGTTGTTGTTCTGTGCACAAGTGTGTAGCCTAATTTGTTGGGAATCTGTTATTTATCCCCATAAACATAAACTTTTCAGTGGCATATTCGGCATCCTACGGCAAATAATGACAAAATGTTTTCAAAATTCATTATTTTTCTTCTAAAGTGCTTATATTAACTTTCCGTGTTTTATATTTGCCCATTGCCACGTACTGGTAATAACTGTCAGGTACCAGTTTATTACCTCTTATTGTAAAGAATAAGGGAACGTTGTAAAACTAGTTGGAAAGAATAAAATACTACTGGAAGAAGTCATTTTTGTTTCTTATAGAGATTTCATGTAAACTGTATACACTACTGGCCATTAAAATTGCTACACCACGAAGATGACGTGCTACATACGCGAAATTTAACGGACAGGAAGAAGATGCTATGATATGCAAATGAGTAGCTTTTCGTAGCATTCACACAAAGTTGGCGCCGGTGGTGACACCTACAACGTGCTGACATGAGGAAAGTTTCCAACCGATTTCTCATACACAGACAGCAGTTGAACGGCGTTGCGTGGTGAAACTTTGTTGTGACGCCTCGTGTAAGGAGGAGAAACGCGTACCATCACGTTTCCGACCTTGCTAACGGTCGGATTGTAGCCTATCGCGATTGCGGTTTATCGTGTCGCAACATAGCTGCTCGCGTTGGTTGAGATCCAATGACTGTTAGCAGGATATGGAATCGGTGGATTCAGGAAGGTAATACGGAACGCCATGCTGGATCCCAACGGCCTCGTATCACTAGCAGTCGAGATGACAGGCATCTTATCCGCATGGCTGTAATGCATCGTGCAGCCACGTCTCGATCCCTGAGTCGACAGATGGGGACGTTTGCAAGACAGCAACCATCTGCACGAACAGTTCGACGACGTTTGCAACAGTGTGGACTACCATGGCTGCGGTTACCCTTGACGCTGCATCACAGAAAAGAGCGCCTGCGATGTGGTACTTAACGACGAAACTGGGTGCACGAATGGCAAAACGTAATTTTTTCGGATGAATCCAGGTTCTGTTTACAGCATCATGATGGTCGCATCCGTGTTTGGCGACATCGCGGTGAACGCACATTGGGAGCGTTTATTCATCATCGCCATACTGGCGTATTACCCGGCGTGATGGTATGGGGTGCCATTGGTTACACGTCTCGGTCACCTCTTGTTCGCATTGACAGCACTTTGAACAGATGACGTTACATGTCATATGTGTTATGACCCGTGGCTCTACCCTTCATTCGATCTCTGCGAAGCTCTACATTTCAGCAGGGTATTGCACGGCCGCATGTTGCAGGTCCTGAACGGGCCTTTCTGGATACAGAAAATGTTCGACTGCTGCCCTGGCCAGCACATTTTCCAGATCACTAATCAATTGAAAACGTCTGGTCAATCGCGGCCGAGTAACTGGCTCGTCACAATACGCCAGTCACTACTCTTGATGAACTGTGGTATCGTGCTGAAGCAGCATGGGCAACTGCACCTGTACACGTTATCCAAGATCTGTTTGACTCAATGCCCGGCGTATTAAGCCCGTTATTACGGCCAGAGGTGATTGTTCTGGGTACTGATTTCTCACGATCTATGCATCCAAATTGCGTGAAAATGTAATCACATGTCAGTTCTAGTATAACGTATTTGTCCAATGAATACCCGTTTATCATCTGAATTTCTCCTTGGTGTAGCAATTTTAATGGCCAGTAGTGCATTTTGACAAATATTCTTGTCAACAATTAACTAATATATTCTAGGTAACAAAAGCTGTAAGTATTTTTCAGCACATGATTACACTAGTCAACAGTGAAAATGTAACTGGGACGAAATAAAAGTTTATTAACCATATCGACCACGCTGGTAACGAAAACGACAATGAAATAGTCGAATTAACTCTTGTTTCCATGCTAAAGACGATGAGTTTAATTATATTTTATAAGCGTTCATCGTCAATCTCTTCCCATGTAAGCTTCCAAATCCCGCTGATGGCACACGGAGTGATGAAGGTACAGACAACAATAGCTCTGTGTATTTTATCGCTATTTTCAGCCCGACCTCGTAGCAATAAGGGGAAGTGGAAGAGGACGGGAGGAGCGATGCGTAATTTCAGTCTGTTACACGCTGTGTCCTGCTCGTGTGCTGGAAGAACGTGTTTCCGTTGTGTAGTTAATTAGTGCATATGGTCACTGTAATTCTTGTGATACAATATGCCTCACAAATGCATAAACAGTGCTGGGAATCTTTCTTACATTTACAGACCGACACAATGAAATCGCAAAGGAGCCAATATGTGGATGACATACAATATGTGAAATCGGGAACTAGGACAAACATCGGCTCGTCATGCATGTTTCGTATCTTGTGTGTCGATTCTTCATTCGTGGTTGAATTATAAAAGATCTTCCATGGTCTTTGCTATACCCATGATCCGGCAAGAACGATTAAATCAAGTAAATGATTGTTACTTTTGTACGACAGCTCTATTAACGTACGGTATTTCTAAGAAGAGAAGGTCTCCTTGACATATCCTAACATGCCGACTGCCATGCGGCCAGTGCCTCACGGAGACGGACTGCCCGCCTGATCGTGGTAGTGAGAGATCTGGAGTTGCTGAAATGTAAAGCTGAACTGTTGACGTTAAGACTACAACAGTCTTGATAAGACGATAAATGTGACTGCGATCCGTGACTGCCACGTACCACTCCTTCCATTCGTTGAAAGTGAAAAACACTTGGTGTTTCGTAGCGACGTATAGCAACTAGTGGCAGCTAAGGGTATCGTAGTGACTACAAAAGTGATCAGTGGAAGTTGTTCACCAACTTCTCCAAGGTAAGCTTAAAGTGTGTGCTACTGCATAATAGCAAGTGTTACCATCGATTACTATTGGATATGCACCTTGCTTTGAAGAAACATATGATAATGAAACAGTTGTTCATGCGATTGAACTGCGACAAGTTTAAACGGCACATATCCAGGGATCTGAATGTCATAGGCATATTCTATTGGGTATTAAACTGGGCACCTAGAAACGACCTCAGTGGTTCACAACACCACAACAAGCCACAGCAGTCAACCCACCTCACCGCCGCCCCACACTGAACCCAGGGTTATTGTGCGGTTCGGCCGCTAGTGTTTACACATGCTGGGACTTTTTTTATAAGTGTAATACAATATGATCTACAATGTTGGATGTAATTTAATGTTTCCGTCTGATTAGAGAACGAAGGTTGAAGTAAATAATTGTCTTTTCCCTTCCAAGTATGCGGCGATTGTCGAGTGAGTGTTTAGGCAGGAACCTAAGACGAAAGCTGAAATTGCTGCGAGACTAAGAGGACCAATAACTTCAACATTCTTCCTTGTCACAAATACTTCGCTGTTTATTTCCGTAAGTGGCGATTTCAGAGTGTGTGATTGCGCAGGAACCTAAGAGGACAACTTTAATTTCGGCGACTGAAATGAACAGCAGTAAAATTTGTATTCTTCCCCGTCACAAATATTTGGCTCTTTAATTTCCGAATATGTAGCAGTTTCTGAATGTCGGACTATGCAGGAACATAAGAGGACAGTTTAAATTGCTGCAAGTGAAACGATGAGCAATAACATTCATGTTCCTTCTTGTCACAAATATTTCGCGAGTAATACTTTTCTTACCAGACTTTCTGCAAACCAATGGGATTTCTTGTTGCTACATCTCTGCCTCTATCGAAATGTGTGATTTGTAACCCACTGGGGAGAAGCCTCAGTCGAAGTTCAAATCGAACACTAGTAAAAGTCGATATAAGCTTCTGCTCTTGTCGATATTGCTTCTCATGTCAAAATGAAATTACGTTTGTGGGAAGTCTTGCCAAATGAGTGTTACCCTATTTTACCTGCATGGAATATTATTCGAAGAAAATCAGAGACGGTACGTACATTTCAGCGATTGTCTAACATTAATAAGTAGAGCACAATGTGAAATCAGATCATAATTAAGATATTTCGTATGTGTGAAAAACCTCGCTAATATACACTTTCACCACCATGACTCTACCACACAAACATAGGGGCTACACTCGTCTGGTGTGAGACGTTCTCTGGGGGTCCACCGAGGGCCGAACCGCACAATAACGCTGGGTTCGGTGTGGGGCTGCGTAGGGGTGAAGTGGACTGCGGTAGTCGTCGTGGGATTGTGGACCACTGCGGCGACGGCGGGGAAGGAGCCTCTGCATCGTTTCTAGGTCCCCAGTTAACACACCATACAATACAATACAACATACAGTTTACAGATGTTGGAACAGAACCGGTCAAAGGTCTCAAATTTACATAGAACGAGAGCTATGTAATAAAAACCATAAAGAATGTAATAACTACAACTAAGGTTGTGGTGAAATTTTTCATGACAACTGAAGAAGACAATGGTAAACACAGCAAAACATACAGAAACAGACATAAACTAATTAAAAATAATGCAATACTAGTGAATAAAAGCGACGACGATAGTGTAGTGATCATGAAACACGAAAATGATGTAGGAAAATTACTAGATTCTTTAAAAATAACGATATCACAACTATAAAGCACAACCACACTATCAGATTTAACCCAAAAGTCAAACAAAAAAAAATGCAATGCTGTTTTCACAAACTGAGAAAAGGAATCATATATTGTCTTGAACCCACGAACAACATTTCTACATGCACAGCCCAGATTCACAAAGAATCGATCCCCCCATCCAGAAACTAATTAACTGCGTTGATGGCCAAACTTAGTTTCTAAGTGAGAAACTGATTACATTGATCGACAAATTGTATGCATAAAATAAAAAATCACAATTAAAATGTCTAGCGTATTAGCCCACACTATGAAAGACACAAACATTCCCAGGAAGGGAAGTCTGTATCTTTCAATGCAGCCAACTTCTGCACAAATATACCAGTAACAGAAATAATTGATATTATAAAGAAAGACCTTATGCACAAAGGGTAAGTATCTGTCATCGACGAATATGAAATTATAAAACTATCGTAATCTGCCCCATCACAAAAATATTTTGAATTTGAGAATAAAATTTACAAACAATCTGATGGCGTAGCAATAGGGAATTTAATTTCAGGCACAAATGAAGATATGCTTATTAATAAATTAGAGGCGAAATTTTCTGTCTGCACAAGCCCACTCAATTAATACTATAGATATGTAGACGATAACCTACTACTGCTATTTGACAAAGACAACTACACGCAAATTGTCCATCAACAATTAAATAGCTTGCACCTTAAAATAAAATTCACTTTTCAAGCAGAAAAAAAAACAATTCAGTACACGATCTAGACTTGATGATAAGGAACAGTAACAGCTACCACAGGTCTGAAACTTATAGGAAATCCACCACAAAAGAATGTCATTAACAAACACACTACTGTCATTCAAATTACATGAATATGTATTCTCCAGATCAGTGATTCATAGAATCACGAATTAACCACCTGACACTGATTCAACACAACATGAAAGAACTTCACAGTGGATTGCACAGCAGAATGGTTTCATAGCCACTCTGGTACTAAGAGTATACAAACTTTACACATAGCCAAGAACACGCGACATACACAGAGTGTATATGGAAACCTTTATAGATATCCTAAAAGGAAAATGATAAATTTTCAAAAGTTTACGACACGTAGACTGCAATACGAAATTCGTGTCTGTACGAGAAGTGAAAAGGAATATAGTTATTCAGTTTTTGAAATCTACTTACTATCGCTGAATTTCAGTGAATAATATTCATTTTAAACGTATAAGTGTCACTGGAGAAAGCTGTCAAACATTTATAAGTGCTTTTTTAAACGTGATCACAACCAAATGTAAGTACCATTATAAACCTGGCTACACACAAAAATTACCAACAACACAAAACCTGAAAGATAGTCAAATGACGTTTCGGAGTCCAGTACCGCAATATACTTTGAAACAACTTTTAACATGTACGTAAGGCATATACATTTGTACTATACTATACTGTGACGTAAATTAAAGAGCCATTAACATAGTCATTACCATACATTCATACATTCTAGTAGCATAATAACATATTGTGTCATATGTCGTAGAAGTAACAGCTACTAACACAGACGTAAGCAGTACACTTCTATCGAATAATGTTAGAAAACCTTGTACCATCGTTGCAGGATCATTTGAAAATGGCAAAAAAATGGCAAAACGGGCACGTTGTAGATATAACGAGATAATCAAGTGGCAACAGCCGCAAATTCTTAGTTGAATGTGTATAATAATTTAGGCGTATTCTTTTCGTTCCGCGAGTTCTTAATCGCATGCCCTCAAACAGAGTGAATGAAAACCTGAGAAAGAATTTTAGAGGTATATTCTACTAAAATTGTGGAAAAGTTCATCTTACGGAACTCTCTTTACGGAATCAAAAATTTACTACTCGGGGAGCTTCCTTTATAAAATAAAATACAAGTCCTACAGCTGTGTACCGAGCGAGGTGGCGCAGTGGTAAGCACACTGGACTCGCATTCGAGAGGACGACGGTTCAATCCCGTCTCCGGCCATCCTGATTTAGGTTTTCGGTGATTTCCCTAAATCGCTTCAGGTAAATGCCGGGATGGTTCCCTTGAAAGGGCACGGCCGATTTCCTTCCCCATTCTTCCCTGACCCGAGCTTGCGCTCCGTCTCTAATGACCTCGTTGCCGATGGGACGTTAAACACTAAGATCCTCCTCCTACAGCTGTGTGAAGACGTTTTGACTTGCTCTCATTGTGCTGAATGATAACATACATGTTAATGACAAATACATATATTTCTTAATGGAAACAATGAGATGCCACGGTTAATTCAACTCCCATCTCAGTAAATTCGTTTTATAGTCTATAAGAGGTGTAACTGAAGAATGACCCAGTTATTTGTGAACTAAAAACATCTCTGCCACCTTTGCTATTGTCATCTTTTGTCTGAAGAGTTGTCTGAAGCAGCTCTCCGCGCCACTGAATCCTGTGCAAGTATTTTACCTCCGAATAGCTATTGCAACCAACATCTGTTTCAACCTGTTTACGGTATGCATCTTTTGATCTTCCTCTAAAATTTTTACCCCATTTACTTCCCTCCAGTATTAAATTGCTGATCCTTTGATATCTCAGAACGTGTCCTGTCTATCGATACCTGCTTTTCATCAATATGTGCCAAAATTTTATTACTCTGAAATCCTACCCAGTACCTCCACATTAGTTGCACGATATATTCATCATATCTTCAGCATTTTTCTACACGAGTATGTAAATTTTATATTCTCTTCGAGTGTGAACTGATTAATATCCACATTTCACTTAAAAATTTCTTTAGGAAAGAGACCTTATCATTCTCGAAGGGGGACTACTTAACCTCCGGAATATTTTATTTTTAGCCACTGTTGTTCTTGTTGTTGTGGTCTTCAGTTCTGAGACTGGTTTGATGCAGCTCTCCATCCTACTCTATCCCGTGCAAGCTTCTTCATCTCCCAGTACCTACTGCAGCCTACATCCTTCTGAATCTCCATAGTGTACTCATCTCTTGGTCTTCCTCTACGATTTTTACCCTCCACACTGCCCTCCAATACTAAACTGTTGATCCCTTGATGCCTCAGAACATGTCCTACCAACCGATCTCTTCTTCTAGTCAAGTTGTGCCATAAACTCCTCTTCTCCCCAATCCTACTCAGTACCTCCTCATTAGTTATGTGATCTACCCATCTAATCTTCAGCATTCTTCTGTAGCCACACATTTCGAAAGCTTATATTCTCTTCTTGTCCAAAATATTTATCGTCCATGTTTCACTTCGATACATGGCTACACTCTATACAAATACTTTCAGAAACGACTTCCAGACACTTAAATCTATACTCGGTGTTAACAAATTTCTCTTCCTCAGAAACGCTTTCCTTGTCATTGCCAGTCTACATTTTATATCCTCTCTACTTCGATTATCATGAGTTATTTTGCTCCCCAAATAGCAAAACTCCTTTACTACATCAAGTGTCTCATTTCCTAATCTAATTCCCTCGGGATCACCCGACTTAATTCGACTACATTCCATTATCCTCGTTTAGCTTTTGTTGATGTTAATCTTTTATCCTCCTTTCAAAACATTGTCCAACTCGTTCAACTAAACGAGCTAAAGGGAGGGACTGGTTGATAAGGAACATCCTGAGGCTACGAAGAATCGTCAGTTTCTTAAGGGAGGGAAGTGGACAGTTATTTATGTATTTTGTAATTAAGATCCTAATGTTTGATTACTGCAACAAGTTCCGAACAGACATAGAGTGCAGTAATTATGCAGAGATGAAGAGGCTTACAATAGGAAGTCTAGCATTGAGGGGTGCATTAGACCAGTCTTCAGACTGAAGGCAACAACGAAAACGAGTTTCGATATAATCCTCTGTCACCTACTCCATCCTAAGGACATATTATCCTTCAATAGTTAGAATTATTAATTGATATATGTGACAACACAGAAGTGAGCTTAAACTAACTACAAATTTCTGAAGCGCGCGAATAGGAAATATTGTTCTGCCAGTGAAGCCGTTTCCCACTGGCGGTTTACGCGAAACTACAAAACGGAAATTGAGGTAAAAAACTTCTGAATTTAACAGTGCTACGAGACTACACTTGTGCTAAACAACTAGCAAGAACACATGTAAACAGGGAAATTCCCAATCTAACCAGACAAATATGTAGATTTAACTATAAAAATATGTAAATAGTAATAAGAAGCTAGGGACTACATACTCCTAAATAGATTGCTGGATGAAATTAAGTGGAGCAGGTGGAATGAAGTGCTGCTAAAAGATCACAGCTCTTAGCAGTCAACGAAATGAAACGTGAGATCATATAAGAAGGTTATCGGTCAGACGACAGGAGGTACAACTTTAATTATTACACATGAAACCTTTGATAATATATTTTTTCGGAAATGCAAATTGCCCCAAGCAGTTGAACTCAACACAAGTTGTAGTGGTGTTGTTCAGTGGCTCTTTGTATAGACACGAGACTCTGAATGTTAATTAATTAATACGAGGCATGTTCAAACAATAAGTCTCCTAAGGTTTTATATTTTTTCGAAAAAGTGTATTTGAAAAAAATTACAAGATATTGTTGATACACTTGTTGACTCGCCATACCGTTCAGTGCGTGTTGTGAGCCTTGCCACAAGCTTCTTTACGCCACCCTCGAAGAACCCTCCCGCCAGCTCAGCTCCTTTCCCCACTTCAGAACCTATTTCCGCACCTGCTCGTCGGTTGAAAATTTAATTCCACTCATATGTGCCCCCATGGGGCTGAGAAGATGATAATCTGCATGCGCCAAGCCACAGTAATAGGGTGGATGGTTGATAACATTCCAGCCAAATGAGTCCAAGAGCGCCTTGGTGGCTAAGGCTGCGTGGACATGGACGTTGTCGTGCAAGAAACACTCTCGTCTTGTCATTTTGAATCCTCATTTTTAGTTTTGTGGGCGCCCACAATATCGTTGTGACTTAATGGTCTCCTCATATCGTAGAAATTATATAAAAATGATTCCTTTTCGATCCCAAAACACTGAGGTCATGATTTGTTTGCATGAAATTGTGAATTTGAATGTTTTGGTACACGGAGCATAGGTGTGACACAACAGTAACGACTGACTTTTGTCTCAGGCGTGTAATGAGCCAAACACGTTTCATTTCCAGTCACAATGGAGCCCAGAAAATCCTCACTTGTAACTCAAATTGCTTAAGGGTTTCTCGGGTGCTATTGACCTGATTTTTCTCTAACTGCTGTGTCAGCAGTTTTCAGACGCATCTTGCACACCGTTTTCGGTATCGCAGCTTTTTGTGCGTGCCTCGTATTAGAGAGTTCTTGGGGAATTGCGTAAACATATGTAACGCTGGAAATGCATATCCTCCTATTTCCATCTACTGCACTGAAAATTATTTTCCTTATTTTGTTACCTGAAGATATAACATTTCTGTGTCTTTGTATATTGTAATTGTTTTACTATTTGTATATATATATATGCATTTATGTCTGTTTATAATTGGTTTGTTTTGTGAATATTATTTGTATTTATACACTGGGTCTGGCCTAAGGAAAACTATGCTTCGAACGAATACATCGATAGGTCGTGTGGAGAACCAAAGTGTTTAGGATCTTTGGTAGTGTGAACTCGGTCGTGTGGAGCACGGACAGAGGAGAGTCTGGTGGGAGTAGGGCGTTGAAGCAGGTGTGTTGTGTGACGCTCCCGCGAGTTGCCGCGCTTTCGCGGTTGGGCAGCATGTAACTGCCCTCGACTTGCTATGGTAGTTTCTGACACGGTGTCGCAGGCGGGAAGCATTAGCTGGCGCACATCAAGAGCCCATTTCGCCTGATGACCGTGTCGAGATGAAGGTGTGCCAACATACAGCTTCTGCAACAGCGACGGCCGACAATGAATGACTGTCGCCACCTCCTCAATCGACGGCTTCAAACCTACAATCAACCAACAAGGAAGACTGGAAGCACGTAAAGTTTTAGAGCTGTATGGCAGACCTCAGCTTTTCAAACTGTTCCATTTTCGTAACTATAATTACAGCAACTTAGCATGAACATTTGTTGCTCATTGACCCAATTGCATTACCAAGCAGGGTCCCTTCCTTTTTCAGAATGAACCCGAGTGTCGTTGAAATTCAAACGCCAGCATTAAAGTAACATTATTCGATTTCACTGCCTTTATTTCAAAGTTCAGTTAAAGTATTCATAGCTGGCTACAATATTTAGATTACACAAGCAAAAAGAGTGCGAGTTTTGTTACCATATTTTAGCTTACCTGCGACTGCGGCGCAGCTTGGTACATACCAAATTTTACTATTGTTAATTGTTCAGAATCGTTAAATTCAAGTTCAAAGTTAAATGTCTTATTTCTAATTTGCATAGATTCAAGTAGCTTTTGAAATGATTGTTGAGGTAGCCCAACACTAACCTTATTTTATTGAATTTCGATGTGCTTAAGAAAAAAAAGCTCACTATTAATTTCAGTCACTAAATTAACTTTCAGTTTTCCCGTTTTATTAATTCTTTTTCGAAATTAAGTCAGAGTGTGGCGAAATTTATTACTTCTGACAAACTTTCAGTTTTCACACTACACGTGTCAACCTTCAGTTGCCACAATTCTAGTGCTAATTATTGTGTAATAACCTTTATTTTTCAGTTACTATAGTAATTGTCCATAGGACTGGCTACCATAAATTCCCCCAAATCTCAAATATCTAATTACCGCTAGTTAATTGTTAACGTAACGGCCGTACATTTACTTTCTTTATTAACTTTACCCCTTTTCAAAATTAATTTCCACCAGTTTCATTTGCATTTTTCCTTCAATTTAGATGTAACCCTTTCCTCCCTCTTTACCGACAGATTAACTTCGGTGACGATTGCTTTTCCCAAATTTCCATTAGGTACACGCGGTTTAATTTTTCACTGTCATTAAGGTCGGTAAGTGAGGGAGAGGTTACACATAGCAAAAATTTTATCAACTATTAATCGGCGGCCTTCACTAATAGTTGACTCGATTTTTGCACCAACGCGTCATGAACAGTTCTTCCGCCTTCACTAAACTCCTTACACCACTTAAACACATATATTCCGTTCATAAGATCTCCGCCGTAAACCGTTTTGATTCGCGAAAGAATTTCGGTTGGTGTTATTCCTTGCGCCAAGGAAGTTGATGATACAACGTGGCTGGCACTTCGTGAGATTCCTTAATGACATCTTTCACGTAAATCAACACTAACCCGTGGCTTAGCGTACTACCACGTTCCTGCGATGATCTCTCTTATCAAGGAATCCCCTCTAACACTCATTGTTTCCAATCCTACAAAAAAGGCCCCTCAAAGCCCGTTATAGTCACAGTACACTTACTTCGTGAACATGCCTTGTACGAGATTAAACACTTGCACATAGTGCAGTAGTCTCTTTTAGGTGTATCAAAAGAGGATATAGTTTGTACTAGAAGTTCGATTAGAATACAGGTTAATTATAATTCCCTTTATTTTCCAGTAGTTAATGACATTTAGCCAAAATTAAGAATTTATTGTGTTTGTCTATTACAGACTATCAAGACAATTAAGAATTTCAACCGTGTCCGTTATGTATCTCATTAAATTGTTTCCCAGTGTAAGATTGCTTTCACTTGGTGTTAAATCTTTATGACCTTAACATCAGCCTGTACCACTGATAGATGGGTTAACTAAAGCTTTCATTATCCAGCAGCAGGTGAAGATTTGAA
This sequence comes from Schistocerca gregaria, assembly GCF_023897955.1. NCBI lineage: Eukaryota > Metazoa > Arthropoda > Insecta > Orthoptera > Acrididae > Schistocerca > Schistocerca gregaria. Next base: position 431,370,914 of record NC_064922.1, read on the forward strand.
AGTGAGGAACATGTGACTTCTCAAATGTACGTGCTCCCTCTCGACTTACAATGGTGATTGGTCTGTGTTGCAGGGAGTCCAGAGTTGTCCTGGTAGTGTGCCTCCACCCACACACTCTTGTAACACATCCACTTCTAACCTTATTTTGCTGTTTGTAGGACGTTACACACCCAATAAAATTACTTGGCTCTCCTAAAGTTACGTGGGGGCTCATATCTCTTCACAATTTGTCCTATTTAAACTGTTTATCAACAACATCGCTGAAAAATCAATGAAATGTGCTTGTACGTATTTTTGAGAACTAGTATTTGCGTATTCACATGGATTTACGTTTGACTGTACGTTTATTCTGAAAGTTGCTGAGAAGACTGATACTATCAAAGCATACATGAGCAAGTTGGAACTGGATTGCTGTAAGTACTTACTTGATAAGGAAGTGGATGAAAGTTTTGTATGAGCTAAATTTGGACCAAGTCGACTGTGAATAAACGGACGCAACAACGGGAACAGCGGACTGTTTTCTTATGGTCTGACTACGCCAGATTCTGGACGGTCGGGTATATGGTTAATCGGAGGATGATGTTGACTGATAAATCGGAGGATGGTGTTGAGTGACAGACACCAGGTGATCGTGGGGCACAACGGCGACTAGCACTACTAAGGAAGTCGACACCAGAAAGACAGTGAAACACAGCTAACGCTAGTGCTGTTATGTGGTTAGCTGTAGCGATTTTTAGCACATTGCCAGGGTTGGGACAGCTGACACTTAAGCCTTTGCATTATCTCCTGTATTCTGAACTAGAATTATAATAACGTCGCATGATTCCAAATAAGACGCGCCATCTTCTTTACAATAAGTATTACTCTCGCATGCTGAGTCTTGCAAATCAGCGGCCCACGATGCGTATGCTTGCCTCTTTTGCTTTACATACCGATAAAATTTAGCTAGCTGTAACTACGTTACCCTGGAGGCCGTTATAACAGGTCGACCAACCATAAAAATCAGAAAAACTCGAAGTGTAGACGTCTGAGAGTGACCATGGTTTTTGGGCCACTTCATACAATCACCAGAAGAGAGCAATAGCGCACTCAGACGTTAAGGGTCAGCTTCGTTAACTTGTCTGTAGCGAAGAATGTAATGACTTGTATAGAGTTTCTGCTGGGACTGCTGCTGCCACAACTCTACAAACACCACACCCATGCATCTCAGCAGGGATGGATACATCATTTGGGGGACACCCCCCCACCCCCACATAAGGAGGCGGCGCCAGCGCTCCACCCCGGCCTCCCCCCTCCCCGCACTGCCGGGCCAGCCGCATTGCCACCTGCTCCGCACCTGCCAGTCAGCCTTCGCAATTCGTTCGTTTCTTTCGTCAGTCGTTTCGACTGAATCGAATTATCGAGTGGTTGTCGTTTCCTATGTAGCACGCGCGTGGGGGCATCCTATTATATATGTTTGTGTCTGGCACATAGATAGCTAACACGTACCTACGAGAAAAGTCGAGGCCATTGTAATGACCTCGATACGTTACCCGCTCTGGCAGTTGTTCGAGAAAAGTCGCGAATATTCTTCCGTTTTCTTGTAATAAGAACCTTCGGTATGTAGCGTTATAGATGCTGACTACTCGCCGAATAGGAAGCTAGTTTACATTCAGAAGCAGAAATATTGCTGTTGTGGTCTTCAGTCCTGAGACTGGTTTAATGCAGCTCTCCATGCTACTCAATCCTGTGCAAGCTTCTTCATCTCCCAGTACCTACTGCAGCCTACGTCCTTCTGAATCGGCTTAGTAAACTCATCTCTTGGTCTCCCTCTACGATTTTTACCCTCCACGCTGCCCTCCAATACTAAAATGGTGATCCCTCGATGCCTCAGAACATGTCCTACCAACCGATCCCTTCTTCTAGTCAAGTTGTGCCACAAACTTCTCTTCTCCCCCGTCCTATTCAATACCTCATCATTAGTTATATGATCTACCCATCTAATCTTCAGCATTCTTCTGTAGCCACACATTTCGAAAGCTTCTATTCTCTTCTTGTCGAAAGTATTTATCGTCCACGTTTCATTTCCATACATGGCTACACTCCATACAAATACTTTCAGAAACGACTTTCTGACACTTAAATCTCTACTAGATGTTAACAAATCTCTCTTCTTCAGAACCGCTTTCCTTGCCTTTGCCAGTCTACATTTTATATCCTCTCTACTTCGACCATCATCAGGTATTTTGCTCCCCAAATAGCAAAACTCCTTGACTTCTTTAAGTTCTCATTCCCTAATCTAATTCCCTCAGCATCACCCGAGTTAACTTGACTACATTCCATTATCCTCGATTTATTTTTGTAGATGTTCATCTTGTATCCTCCTTTCAAGACACTGTACATTCCGTTCAACTGCTCTTCCAAGTCTTTCCAAGTAAGTCCAAGAATTACAATGCCATCGGCGAACCTCAACGTTTTATTTCTTCTCCATGGATTTTAATACCTACTCCGAATTTTTCTTTTGTTTCCTTTACTGCTTGCTCAATATACAGATTGAATAACATCGGGGAGAGGCTACAACCCTGTCTCACTCCCTTCCCAACCACTGCTTCCCTTTCATGCCCCTCGACTCTTATAACTACCATCTGGTTTCTGTATAAACTGTAAATAGCATTTCGCTCCCTGTAATTTTCACCTGCCGCCTTCAGAATTGGAAATAGAGTATTCCAGTCAACATTGTCAAAAGTTTTCTCTAAGTCTACAAATGCAAGAAATGTAGGTTTGCCTTTTCTTAATCTAGCTTCTAAGATAAAACGTGGGGTCAGTATTGCCTCACGTCTTTCAATATTTCTGTGGAATCCAAACTGATCTTCCCCAAGGTCGGCTTTCATCAGTTTTTCCATTCGTCTGTAAAGAATTCGCGTTAGTATTTTGCAGCTGTGAATTATTAAACTGATAGTTCGGTAATTTTCAGATCTGTCAACAACTGCTTTCTTTGGAATTGGAATTATTATACTCTTCTTGAAATCTGAAGGTATTTCGCCTGTCTCATTCATTTTTGCTCACCACATGGTAGGGTTTTGTCAGGACTAGCTCTCCCAAGGCTCTCAGTTCAAATGGAATGCTGTCTACTCACGGAGCCTTGTTTCGCCTTAGGTCTTACAGTGCTCTATGAATCTCTTCATGCAGTATCATATCTCCCATTTCATTTTTATCTATATCCTCTTCCATTTCCATAATATTGCCCTCAAGTACCTCGCCATTGTATAGACCCTCTATATACTCCTTCCACCTTTCTGCTTTCCCTTCTTTGCTTACAACTGCATTTCCATCTGAGCTCTTGATATTCATACAAGTGGTTCTCTTTTCTCCAAAGGTCTCTTTAATTTTCCTGTAGGCAGTAGTTATCTTACTCCTAGTGAGATAAGCCTCTACATCCTTACATTTGTCCTCTGCTTAGCCATTTTGCACTTCCTGTCGATCTCATTTTTGAGACGTTTGTATTCCTTTCTGCCTGCTTCATTTACTGCATTTTTATATTTTCTCCTTTCATCAATTAAATTTAATATTTCTTCTGTCACCCATGGATTTCTACTAGCCTTCATTTTTTCACCTATTTGATCCTCTTCTGCCTTCACTACTTCATCCCTCAAGGCTACCCATTCTTCTTCTACTGTATTTCTTTCCCCCATTCCAGTCAATTGTTCCCTTATGCTCTCCCTGAAACTCTGTACAACCTCTGGTTTAGTTAGTTTATCCAGGTCCCATCTCCTTATATTCCCACCTTTTTGCAGTTTCTTCAGTTTTAATCTACAGTTCATAACCAGTAAATTGTGGTAAAAGTCCCCATGTGCCCCTGGAAATGTCTTCCAATTTAAAACCTGGTTCCTAACTCTCTGTCTTACCGAGCGAGATGGCGAAGTGATTAGCACATTGGACTCGCATTCGGGAGGACGACGGTTCAATCCCATCTCTGGCCATCCTGATTTAGGTTTTACGTGATTTCCCTAAAGCGTTTCAGGCAAATGCCGGGATGGTTCCTTTGAAAGGGCACGGCCGATTTCCTTCCCAATCCTTCCCTACACCGAGCTCGCGCTCCGTCTCTAATGACCTCTGTTGTCGACGGGACGTTAAACACTAACCACCACCACCACCACCACTCTCTGTCTTACCATTATACACTCCTCGAAATTGAAATAAGAACACCATGAATTCATTGTCCCAGGAAGGGGAAACTTTATTGACACATTGCTGGGGTCAGATAAATCACATGATCACACTGACAGAACCACAGGCACATAGACACAGGCAACAGAGCATGCACAATGTCGGCACTAGTACAGTGTATATCCACCTTTCGCAGCAATGCAGGCTGCTATTCTCCCATGGAGACGATCGTAGAGATGCTGGATGTAGTCCTGTAGAACGGCTTGCCATGCCATTTCCACCTGGCGCCTCAGTTGGACCAGCGTTCGTGCTGGACGTGCAGACCACGTGAGACGGTCCCAAACATGCTCAATGGGGGACAGATCCGGAGATCTTGCTGGCCACGGTAGTTGACTTACACCTCCTAGAGCACGTTGGGTGGCACGGGATACATGCGGACGTGCATTGTCCTGTTGGAACAGCAAGTTCCCTTGCCGGTCTAGGAATGGTAGAACGATGGGTTCGATGACGGTTTGGATGTACCATGCACTATTCAGTGTCCCCTCGACGATCACCAGAGGTGTACGGCCAGTGTAGGAGATCGCTCCCCACACCATGATGCCGGGTGTTGGCCCTGTGTGCCTCGGTCGTATGCAGTCCTGATTGTGGCGCCCACCTGCACTGCGCCAAACACGCATACGACCATCATTGGCACCAAGGCAGAAGCGACTCTCATCGCTGAAGACGACACGTCTCCATTCGTCCCTCCATTCACGCCTGTCGCGACACCACTGGAGGCGGGCTGCACGATGTTGGGGCGTGAGCGGAAGACGGCCTAACGGTGTGCGGGACCGTAGCCCAGCTTCATGGAGACGGTTGCGCATGGCCCTCGCCGATACTCCAGGAGCAACAGTGTCCCTAATTTGCTGGGAAGTGGCGGTGCGGTCCCCTACGGCACTGCGTAGGATCCTACGGTCTTGGCGTGCAATCGTGCGTCGCTGCTGTACGGTCCCAGGTCGACGGGCACGTGCACCTTCCGCCGACCACTGGCGACAACATCGATGTACTGTGGAGACCTCACGCCCCACGTGTTGAGCAATTTGGCGGTACGTCCACCCGGCCTCCCGCATGCCCACTATACGCCCTCGCTCAAAGTCCGTCAACTGCACATACGGTTCACGTCCACGCTGTCGCGGCATGTTACCAGTGTTAAAGACAGCGATGGAGCTCCGTATGCCACGGCAAACTGGCTGACACTGACGGCGGCGGTGCACAAATGCTGCGCAGCTAGCGCCATTCGACGGCCAACACCGCGGTTCCTGGTGTGTCCGCTGTGTCGTGCGTGTGGTCATTGCTTGTACAGCCTTCTCGCAGTGTTTGGATCAAGTATGGTGGGTCTGACACACCGGTGTCAATGTGTTCTTTTTTCCATTTCCAGGAGTGTATAATCTATCTGAAACCTGTCAGTATCTCCAGGCTTGTTCCATGTATACAACCTTCTTTTATGATTCTTGAACCTAGTGTTAGCTATGGTTAAGTTATGCTCTGTGCAAAATTCTACCAGGCGGCTTCCTGTTTCATTTATCCACCACCCATCCCCCCCCCCCCAAACCATATTCACTTACCACGTTTCCATCTCTCCCTTATCAGTCACCCATGACTATTAAATTTTTGTCTCCCTTCACTAGCTGAATAATTTCTTTTATCTCATCATACATTTCTTCAATTACTTCGTTTGCAGAGTTAGTTGGCATATAAACTTGTACTACTGCTGTAGGCGTGGGCTTCGTGTCTATCTTAGGCATAACAGTGCGCTCACTATGCTATCTGTATAGCTACCTGTATAGCTGAGGCACCCAAGCCTCCTCACCAACGGCAAGGTCTATGGTTCATGGTGGGACGGTTCTCAGGTATTGTAATTTTTCTGAACAATTTACTAAAAATTGTTTTCTATGTGTCAAGTTGACAGGATAAATATCTGTGATATAAAAGAGGTTTTCAGATATTGCATTTTAAAGTTTCACTTTGTTACCACTGTTTAAGTGAACATATTTAAGAAACAATTTCTGCATATATATTACCCTTAAAATGAACTTTGTCAATTGCTACAGAGCTCATTAAATTAGCAGTGCACATAATGTGGTTAACGTCTTCAGACTTGTAACCCACTGCAGCTTACATAAATTTAAAACCAAGTAAATGAGCTTAAAATTGAGGGAAATCAGGGAACTCTGTGCTGTTTCTTCTTTTTTTTTGGCGGAATATTAGTATTTTTATTCTATGTTATTGCCGGCTGCAAATTGTCAACATCTGTAGGCATTTATAACTCTCATACAACAAGGGATCTTCTGCCTTATTTGACATTATTGCAATTAAAAATTGTTCATCTTTTGTGCAGTGCCGCTCTGGGGTCTTTAAAATAACTGAAAATTGAGATGCTATTTTGAGAAGCATTACATACGCAACTGCGAGATACTAAAAAGGGCCGATATTACTTCCCTATAACAATAAAGGATCAGTTTTCAGAATATTAGTTCAAGGCTCTGAGCACTATGGGACTTAACAGCTGAGGTCATCAGTCCCCTAGAACTTAGAACTACTTAAACCTAGTGCTCAGAGCCATTTGAACCATTTAAATTCGCTCAATTCCGTAGACAAAATTTACTGATTTCAGTGGACAGACGGGCACCAAAATTAGGCTGTGGAATACTGGAATGAGTTACCTGGTCAGATGAATGACAATTTCGCATCCGTGTGACTGATGTGCGGGCTAGTGCTCACTAAGGACATGCGGGTTGTGGTGCAATACGTAAGAGGTTCTGTCTCTTGCAGCAAATATTTAATATAACGCGAAATTGTTCTGAACTACCGGATCTTGAAATATTGGTCTTTTTTTGGCGACGTAACGAGAAGTCGAGTACCAACACGATGGTGCGTCTTACTACTGCGATGATTACACTACGAGTACTGGACATCAGGATCAATATGAAACAGAGACGTATGTAGGTAGAATGCTGCGCCAAGCCCTCATTTCTCAGTTCAACCGAAAATGTTACGATTGTTCAAAAATGGCTCTGAGCACTATGGGACTCAACTGCTGTGGTCATCAGTCCCCTAGAATGTAGAACTACTTAAACCTAACTAACCTAAGGACATCACACACATCCACGCCCAAGGCAGGATGCGAACCTGCGACCGTAGCAGTAGCACGATTCCGGACTGCGCGCCTTGAACCGCGAGACCACCGCTGCCGCCTGTTACGATTGTGTTCTAAACTTGTATATTAATGTTTTCGGAGGAGAAAACGCACCTCGCAAAGAATAAGCGCACGACTTCAGAAAAACCGACAATGTGAAACATGATTTGTGTTATTCATACAGGATATCTTGCAAACAATAGATAAAGGTGAACAGGTAGGTTCCATCTTAGTAAATTTACAGCAGTCGTTCGATGCTGTCCCACGTTTTCGAGTACCTACCTGGAAAAGATCATTTGAAATATTTCCAGAATACTTGATAGGCTCGAGAAATATTTGACTAGTAGAACCCATTTCGTTACACTGAAACGGAAGTAACATCGAGTGTACCCAAAGAAAGCGTAACAGGGCATCGAATGATGTAAATACGCAAAAACGATTTACTAGGTAGGCTTAGCAGCTCAGTAAGGGTGTTGGTTAATAAAGCTGCTATCTACAGAAAAGTATCGCTGTTGGACAATCGCAGAGAAATTCGGGAACACTTGGAACAAATTTCCGTTTGGTGCTGTGAACAGTAGTCCCCTTCAAGTGTGGATCCATTTAAAATATTGTTTATAAGCCGTTATTGTCTGATTACAAATTAATTGCGAACACTTTAAGCACTTTATATCGTCTACTTACAGGTAATATTAAAAAGTGATATGAAATGGATCATACAAAATCAGCATTAAGGGAAACCAAAGATATAAAATTTTTATAGAGAGGGCATGGAACGTTAGTTAGCGCTCCTTGCGGTGCCACGCTGTATTATTTTGCGCCATATTTTTGGAAGTCACAGAACGTAGTCGAACTTGTAATGTAAGCAAGGTATTGCCGAATTTCTTTTCGTAATCATGCCTAAGCTTGTGCAGCTTATAACTGCACACATAAAAGCAATAAAACTATGAATATACCTTATTCCAGGTGAATACTATTTAAAATATTAGCTGTTAGTCGTTTTGTACATTTGTCTCACGTACAAGGTGTACAACTTTGCTTCCTCCGTTTTTTCCCTAACATTCGAATTTCTCAAATGCCTCTAAGCACTATGGGACTTACCATCCGAGACCATCAGTCCCCTAAACTTAGAACTATTTAGTCCTAACTAACGTAGGGTCATCACACACATCCGTTGCCGAGGCAGAATTCGAACCTGCGACCGTAGCAGCAGCAATGCGGTTCCGGACTGAAGCGCCTAGGGCTGCTCGGCCACAGCGGCCGGCCCCCAACGTTTGAAGCTTTAATGAAACAAGTTTGTTACACCTGTATCATTCAAAATACGAATATTTTCCATCGCCTGCCACTGCTTTCTCCGTCTTTCGGGGTGTGAAAGAATCCTACGTCGATAAAATTGTTCTTCTTTTGAAGCGATCCACGAATCGATCCAATATGTGACTTCTTCATGAGATTGGAAGTGCTGGTCAACCAGGCCATGCGCCATTGATCTAAACAGGTGATAATCAGAGGGAGAAATGTCTGGAGAATACGGCGGGTGCGGTAGGACTTCCCATTTTACCGTTTCTAAGTATGTTTTGACCTCTTTTGCAACGTGGGGTCGAGCCTTATTGCCCTGGAAAATCACTTTATCGTGCCTCTCGCTGTATTGCGGCCGTTTGTCTTTTAATGCTCTGCTCAAACACATGAATTGAGTTCGATAACGAGCACCTGTGATTGTTTCACTTGGTTTTAACACCTTATAGTACATAGTACACGACGGCAAGCTGTTCCCACCAAATGCAGAGCATGATTTTGGAGCCGTGAACATTCGGTTTGGCCGTCAACGTGGAAGCATGGCTGGGATATCCCCACGATTTTTTGCGTTTAGGGTTAGCGTAATGAACCCATTTTTCGTCCAAAGTCACAATGCGATGGAGATGTCCCTTCCGTTTTTGCCTCTGAAGCAACTGTTCACAAACACACAAACGCCGTTCAACGTGTCTTGGTTTCAATTCACACGGGACCCAAGTTCCTTCTTTCTGAATCATCCCCATAGCCTTGAGACGTTTTGAAATGGCTTGCTGTGTCACTCCCACTAATCGTCCCAATTCTTCTTGAGTTTGACGCGAGTCTTCACTCAGCAATGTCTCCAATTCTGCATCTTCGAAAACATTCTCTCTTCCACCACTATAACGGTCTACGACGTTAAAATCACCTTTCTTGAAGCGTTGAAACCACCCAAGACACGTTCTTTCATTAATAGCGTCCTTACCATACGTACTTGAGAGCATTATATGAGACTCAGCCGCTGTATTCTTCATATTGAAACAAAACAGTAACACCTCCCACAAATCAGGAGAATTAGGCTCGTAAACTGACATTTTCAATCAAGAACAACTTTATGATGCTGACAAAAATCGAGTAACGTTTGAGTGAGGTTATGTTGATCGAGGTCGAAGCTAACTGCCGGACGTCTGTGATCTGTTTCCTTAGGCCACTACTTACCGTTGTCGCCACCCATCAGCAAATGGCTGAAGCAAAGTTGTACACCTTCTACCAGCAGAAAACGAACTTTCACCTGTTTAACTTTACGTGAATATGTTAGTTTATTTACTGTAAGATAAAAAAACGATTGCACTGTCTCCAGATGCGTCTTCTATCTGGAATCTCCTTGAATGGAGTAGAATTATCTTCAGTGATGAAGGCCACTTCGAATTGAGTCCCACTGAACAGCGAATATGTATCTGGAGACACTCCGGACGCTGGTGGAATACCTACAACCTGTCTGTCCCACGCCATAGGGCCTCACAGCCAGGAATGATGGTCTGGGTACCATTTCTTTCATAGCAGAACCCTTTTGATTGTCATCCGCGACACCCTTACAGCACAGCGGAATATCAACGATTTCTATACCCCGTTTTGTTGCTCCTCATGGCAAGCCTTGCTGGACGTATGGCCTACGTTTCAGCAAGGCAATGCCCTCCTGCACACCGCGAGAGTTCCTACTGCTTGTCCTCGTGTTCGCCAAACTCTGTCTGGGCCGGTAAGTTCGTCGGATCTCTCATCAACTGAGAACGTTTGGAGCATTATGGACTGGGACCCTCCAACCAGCTCAGGATTTTGACGATTAATACATGAATTGGTCAGAGCTTGGCATGATATTTCTGAGGACATAGAGCGACTCTGTCAATCAGTGTCAAGCCGAGTAACTTAAGGGCCAGAGGTGGACCAACGCGTTATTGGTTTGCTGAATTTATGGAGGTCTTTCTCTAAAAGAAATCGTACAACTTTTCTGAAAATGTAATAATTGTATGTCTATACATGTACATGACATCTACCGATTTACGGCCGTTTAGATAATTCTTTCATGGTGTGTCGTTTTTTTGTCTTGAGTGCATTACCCAAGGTTTCGTAATTTCTTTACGCACTACAATGTACCACGCCTCTTTGGTTTTACGAGGGTCACTCCAAAAGAAATGTAACTATTTATGTAAAAATATAGTTTTCACGCTGCATGTGTGAAAGTTTTACAGTGTGTAGATACAACCTTCCCGCTTGTTTTCAAACTTAGTTCGACCTGTTCCCGTGAGTGGCGCCGTCACAGCATGTCTTCAAGATGGCTGCTACACTTGACGTTCGTCAGAAGCAACGTGCTGACATAGAATTACTGTGCTGTGAAAACGAGACAGTGGGAAACATCCACAAGAGGTTGAAAGAGGTATCTGGAGATGCTGCTGTCGATCGCAGTACAGTTAGACGGAGGGCAATCAGGTTACGTGATGAAAGCGGGCACGGCAGTATTTAGGACTGTTCTCGAAGCGGCAGGCCTCGTACAGCACACACTCCAGACAAAGTGCAGAGAGTTAACGAATTGGTGACTGCTGACAGACGCATCACAGTGAACGAATTGTCACGCTACGTTGGGATAGGGGAAGGAAGTTTTCGCAGAATACTGAAAGTATTGGCGTTGAAAAAGGTTTGTGCTAGGTGGGTTCCCAGGATGTTGACAGTGGCTCACAAGGAAACAAGAAAAACGATATGCAGTGAACTTGTGGAACAGTACGAGAATGGTGGAGAGGCATTACTTGGAAGAATTGTGACAGGTAATGAAACATGTCTCCATCATTTTCCACCAGAGACGAAGAGGCAATCAGTGGAGTGGCATCATGCAAACACATTCAAGAAAAAAATTCAAAACCACACCTTCTGCTGGAAAAGTTATGGCTACCGTGTTTTTCGATTCTGAAGGACTCTTGCTTGTGGACATCATATCAAGTGGAACCACCATAAATTCTGATGCGTATGTGACGACACTGAAGAAACTTCAAGATCGACTGATTCGTGTTCGACCACATCGGTAAAAGCATGATGTTTCGCTGTTGCACGACAATGCATGGCCATATATCAGTCAAAAAACGATGGGCACGATCACAAAACTCGGATGGACAACACAGAAACACCCGCCTTACAGTGCTGACCTGGCTCCATGTGACTATCATCTCTTTGGGAAACTTGAAGACTCTCTTCGTGGAACAAAGTTTGAAGATGATGACTCCCTTGTGCACGCTGCCAAACAGTGGCTCCAACAGATTGGTCCAGAATTTTATTGTGCGGTCATACAGGATCTGGTTCCAAGATGGCGTAAGGCAGTTGAGAGGGATGGAAATTATGTGGACAAATGAAAATGTTGTTCCCAAAGGATGTATCTACACACTGTAAAACTTTCAAACATGAAGAATAAAAGGTGGATTAAAAAAATAGTGTGCATTTGTTTTGGAGTGACCCTAGTACTTCTGAAAACAGGGAGGATTGTTGTCCAATTTGCTACGTTCTCGTCGCAGTGTTGCCTCTCGGTAGTATTGCATCGCTTTTGAGGGTCCCGAGGAAAATGAAATGCATGTGTGAAGGAAATCGCATACAAGGCGAAGGTGCAACTGGTTTTAAAGAAGGCGTGACAGAGAACAATTCAAAGATGTGCTGCTAGGATCGTAACATGTGAGTACAGCCCACGCGAAAGAGTAACAGATGTGCTCAAGCAACGTAAATGGGAATCCGTGGAAGAAAGGCGACAATACTGAGGCGAAACCCTAATGGAGAGGTTTAGAGAACTAGTTCCTAAAGAAAACTGTCCCACTGTTCTGCTGCCGTCATTACATATTTCACGTAGGGAAGACAAGAATAAGACAGATTAGGGCATGTACAGAGGTAAGGATCATATTTCCCCCCACAGTAAGAAAATGGAATAGAAGTGAAAATAAACAATATTGGTATGATGTACCCTTCGCCATGCATGGTACTACGGGCTGATCGGTTACATACCGGTGCTGGACGACAATATGAAAATACCACGAGAAATACATGCTTCCACATAAATGCGGACGTTAGTCTAGCCTGCAGTTTGCGCTGTTGTATGTGGCCAAAAACCACTCATCGATGATGTAAATGCCTTTAACAGAAAACATCGGGCCGAAGCCATAAAAGGTGGACTATGAAGCATTGGAAGGATGGGTCGTAGTTCACACTATTTCCAACTTCTGGTCGAGTTTACATCCCAAGAGTGAAACACTGCAGGATTTGGGTGATGATTTGGGCAGCCGTAGCGTTGTATTCCGTAGACTCCATGAGTAGCTTGCAGCGTGGTATTATTGCCAAGGATTGTGTGACTATTTTGGCTGATCAGGTCCACCCCATGGTACGATGTTTGCTCTCCAGTGGTGAAGCTGTGTTCCAAGACGACAGGGCTTCTCTTCACACAGCTCGCATTGTCCAGGGCTGGTTTTGTGAGCAAGAAGATGAAATGTCATATGCCCCCCCCCCCCCCCCCGGCGACTAAAGTCACCAAATGCCTATACACAGGGTGGTCCATTGATGGTGCCCAGGCAAAATATTTCACGAAATAAGCGTCAAACGAAAAAACTACAAAGAACGAAACTCATCCAGCTTGAAGGGGGAAACCAGATGGCGCTATAGTTGGCTCGCTAGATGGCGCTGCCATAGGTCAAACGGATATCAACTGCGTTTGTTTAAATAGGAACCCCCATTTATATTACATATTCGTGTAGTACTTAAAGAAATATTAATGTTTTAGTTGGACAACTTTTTTCGCTTTGTGATACATGGCGCTGTAATAGTCATAAACATATGGCTCACAATTTTAAACAAACAGTTGGTAACAGGTAGGTTTTTTAAATTAAAATACAGAAAATAGGTACGTTGGAACATTTTATTTCGGTTTTTCCAATGTGATGCATGTACCTTCGGGAACTTATAATTTCTGAGAACGCATGCTGTTACAGCGTGATTACCTGTAAATACCACATTAATGCAATAAATGCTCAAAATGATGTCCGTCAACCTCAATGCATTTGGCAGTACGTGTAACGACATTCTTAAGTTTCTTTCTTTGTAGTTTTTTTCGTTTGACTCTCATTTCGGGAGATATATGGCCCGGTCACGATCTATGGACCACCCTGTATAGTCTACTTTGGAGAGAAGGGCGCGTGGTAGCTACTCCCTCCGTCATCTCTACCTGAACTTTTCACTATTTTGCGGGAAGAATTTTGTAAGATTCCCCTTGAAAGCTATAAAACACGTATACTTACCACTTCTGAGGCAAGTGGAATCTGCTGTGGATGCAAACAGGTTTTCTACACTGTATTAGGCACGGCAGTGTGTCGTGTTTCGTAATTTCCCAAATCTTTGTCTGTCCACCGTAAGTGGTTTTACAGGTACATGCAGACAATGATGTATACCATCTGGTTCCATGCGTCATCCAGCAGAAGTGACAACCACGCACTCTGGAAGATAACCGTAACTAACACCGCAGTGGATGGATATTGATGTATGCTAGGCCCTTATTTGTATCTAGACAGGGGCACAGCCAATATAAGTTGTTACCTAGATTACGAAATCAGTAGAAGATGTTACTGCAAAGGTAACGTCTTTTTGGTGCCATGTAATTATTTACCACTATGAAGGGTACCTTACGGGATGGCACTATTCTATCAAAATCTTAAAAGACACGACAAATAGTTTTGTTGATTACAATTCTTCTACTAGTTAAAAACCTTATACTGTATTTACGTACTTGTATTATTACTAATAAAACGTAGCGCCTCAGTAATAATGGTACGTAGAACAAACTCTTTCTTCGTGCTATTTTGTCGATAACTGACATTTTTCAGACCGTGGCTGTGTTCAAAATACGAATTTATTTCACTAACACGAAGAATGCCGTTACCGGTTTCTTAGTGACTGATTCATCTTCAGATGGCTGTTCACGTTTTTATTATATTTATTGTTGTTCCCCTTTGTTGCTGAAAAAAGAGCAAAGAATTATGTAAACAACAACAAATGTGATGTAAACATGAATAACGGTCTGAAGATGACCCTGTCAGTTCGAAACCTGATATGGTGCTATTTGTGTAATTAAGTATTAGAATAACAGTGGATGGATTCTGTTTTCATCTTTGTAAGCATCAGCTCGTAAGAAATTTCTTGTTGGTACTTAGAACGTATCACTTTCCCTCTATGGTACTAAAAACTTTCGTCATAAATGAATTTTCTGGTTTGCTTGGCCAGGATCAATGGCCCAATCTCTAAATCGGGGTGTCCAACTTCTAGCTTACCTGGGTCACTTTGTAAGAAAACGAGTATTTTTGAACTGACCAAAAAAAAAAAGCTGTTTGGTGGGAGTCTATAGTTAACACATTAAAGTAATTCAGAATTTATGACTCTTTATTGTAAAGAAGCAACGTGGTACTGATGTAACATTTTATGGATGAAATTTCATTAATTATTTTATATATATGAGTAATTACAAATCACATAATTAATGTGACATTTGTTTTTGAATTTGGGAAACTTATGTATCAGTTTCAAGTTCAACCGAAGAGTGCTCTCAACGTCTTCATCTGAGATTTTGGTTCTACTGTTACTCTTTCTGTGCTTTACTCTTAGAAATAAGCATCCACAAACGTATGTGTTTAAAACAATAATGATGTATATAACGCATGCTGTTAAGTAAGGGACGTTTGTCTCAGGACAGGTATGATTTGCAAAAGTCCAACAAAGATAGATGATCAATTTTTTCTTTTAGTTGAATGTCAGACTTCAACGCAATGCATTCCATCTGAAAATCATTTGTTAACGCATCTATACGGTTTACAAAAAGGACCACACAAATACAAAAATTTCGAATATTTTTTTCGAAGATCCTGAAATAAGTTTTCAGATTCTTGCATCAAATCGAAAAGAATGGCTGCGTGTTTCATGCCGTCCTTAGGATTATGTTTCGGTTTATCATAATTCCATATTAACAGAATTTTATGGAATATTTATTTTTCACCAGTCGTTTGATACATACTCACTTCTTGGCCGCGTGCGGCCCGCGGCGACAGCTTATTGGACCCCCCTGTCACAAAGATCAAAAGATTTACTTAATTGTCTCATTATTTTCTGCGCCCACACGATGTGCAGCATGATTCTTTGGTATCATAGCACGTTTTCTGTTTTGTGGTACAAATGGGAACATGGAAACAGAGATAAATTATTTCGTTAAATGCGTGACAAATGTCACATTTGGAACAAAGCCTGTTTTCCGTGTTTGATGCTTATTAACACTAAGAAATCATGTGCGGCATTATTTTGACTTTTTTCTGTGCATCGTGTTGTTTGTAGTGCGTTAGCAAACTGATGTTTGGGCATTGATTTACAAAACTCACATCACCTAGAAGGAATTCGAATTATATATTAATACCTTCAGCTGCCGACTGGCGTTGATATATGTCAACGGGGACAGGTGAAAATGTGTGGCCCGACCGGAACTCGAACACGGGATCTTCTACTGACGTGGCAGACGCTCTATCCATCTGAGCCACCGAGGGCACAGAAGACAGGGCGACTGCAGAGGCTATCTCAAACACGCCTCCCGTGAGACCCACATTCTCACCTTATACGAGGGTGAGTCAAATGAAAATTTTAAATTTGTAATAACAAATCGAAATTTCGCGCCGTTATCCTGTAAGATAGTAAGCGTGATACAAACGGCGTGCAGAATGGCCTGTAAGTGGCAGCATAGTGCAGATGCACTCCTACCGTCGCAGTATCAGCATAAAGATGGCCGCCCCACTTGCGACTTGCACCAGGGGAGAACAGCGTTCTGTTATTCGGTTTTAGTGTAATGAAGGCGTCAAACCTATTGAAATTCATCGACGAATGAAGGTTCAGTACGGTGATGCATGTTTGTCAGAACAACAAATCTAAGAATGGAGTAGGAAGTTCGCAAATGGTTTGGCTTCATTGGAAGATGCTTATCGTCCAGGACAGGCACAACGAGTTCTGACTCCACAGAACATTCCAGCAGTTGAAGCCATAGTGAAGGAAAACCTCCGAGTGACACTGAATGACATTGCACCATGTTTACAGATTAGTCGTGGGTCAGCACACCACACTTTGCATGATGTGCTCCACTTTCACAAAGTGTCTGCAACATGGGTGCCACGGCAGCTGCCTCCTGAAATGAGAAAACGATGTGTTTATGCTTGTGAACAACTTCTTCGGCGCTTTGAACGAGAAGGTGATGGCTTCCTTGCAAGAATCGTTACTGGGGACGAAACCTGGGTTCACTTCCACCAACCAGAAACGAAGAGGGTGAGCAATGAATTGCGCCATTCCTTATCACTAAAAGCAAAGAAGTTTTGAACTGAATCATCAGCAGGGTACGTTACGCTGAATCTCTTTTAGGACGAAAAAGGCGTCATTTTGGAGCATTACATGCCTAGAGACACCACTGTCACCAGTGCATCATACACAGATCTCCTAAAAACTCATATGTTTCCTGCAATCAAACCAAAGCGTCGTGGATTGCTGTCAGCAGGTGTCCTTTTGCAACATGACAATGCAACGCCCCACACTGCCTGTACAACAATTGCAACCATCACAGTACTGCATTTTGAGTGTCTTCCTCATCCACCATACTCACCAGACCTTGCCCCAAGTGATTTCCATATGTCTGGACCACTCAAAGACGCAAGGGGAAGAAAGAAGTTCCGTTCTGATGAAGAGGTACGCCACATGGTGCATGAGTGGTTGAGCGGACTACCAAAAGAATTTTTTTTTTAAAGGAATTTATGCACTTTGTAAGCGCTGGAGGACTTGGATTGAGGGCGGGGAACATTATGTTTAAAAGTGATACAACTTTGTTCCACTTCTGCACAATACACAATATTTAAAAACATATGTAAGATTTTCATTTGACTCACCCTCGTATGTCAACATATTTCATTCGTAGTGTCCCTACCCAACACACTCATTACTCGTGGAAGACATTCTTACCAAGTCCCGTAAGAGTTCGGGTAATATGTGTGCGTCCGCACAGAAGGAGGTCATGTCCAGTATTTCCAGAACTGTATACTTATATGTATGTGGTGTCTGTTGTTTCGGACATGTCTTTTCTTTCGGACATGTTCGAAAGAACAGACACCATATCCATATAAGTACACCAAGAAGGGTTTTGCGACATAAACGTAGGTTGGTAGGTGTGTTTCTTCCTCTGAAAGGTGATGTCTATTCAAATTTCTCGCCATTATGAGAATGTAAATCTGGTTTGCTTTAAATACTCGCAGTACCGGTCGTGAGTGTTAGTTAACTTCGAGGTAGGACGTCGTGAGTTGATATTAGTCAAGAAAGCCTTTAAGACCCCAAAGCTGCCATCGTCAGCACCTTACAGCGTTTGAACGAGGTCGTGTAATAGTTCTACGAGAAGCTGGATGTACTTCTTGTGATATTGCTGAAAGAAGTTGCAGGAATATAGCAACTGTACACGACTGCTGACATCGTTGTTCATCGGAGTGTCCGATCGCAAGAAGAGCGGTCGCTGAACGGCCATATGGCACTACCGAGAGGGAAGGCCATTGTGTTTGGTGTTTGGTTCTGCGCATCGTATTGCATCTGCAGCAGTAATCTGAGCTCCTGTTCGCACCACAGTAATACAAAGAACTATTACAAATCAGTTACTTCTAGGACAGTTCCGAGCCAGAAGCCCTGTAGCGTGTACTCCACTGACCTCAAACCACCGTCATGTGCGACGTCAGCTGTGTGAAACAAGAACTCATCGGAGGGCAGCGTGGAGGTCTGATGTTTTATGATGAAAGCAGGTCCTGGTTCGGAGCCAGAGATAGCCATTTATGGATTCGAAGGAGGCTATTTGAAGGCAACTAATCGGACTGTGCAGAAGACCTGCACCTGTAGTTATGGTCTGGGATGCGATTTCGTATGACAGCAGCAGCACTCTCGTAGGTATCCCAAGCTCCACGACTGCAATTCTGTACGTCAGTCTGGTGGTTCAACCTCCCGTGCTGCCATTTATGCACATACCCCTGTTGTAACCCAAAATGCTCTACAGAATGTTGACATGTTTCCTTCGCTTGCTCGATCATCAAATCTGTCTGCAATCGAGCACATATCTACATCTACATACATGCTCCTCAAGCCACCTGACGGTGTGTGGCGGAGGGTAGCCTGAGTACCTCTATCGGTTCTCCCTTCTATTTCAGTCTCGTATTGTTCGTGGAAAGAAAGATTGTCGGTATGCCTCTGTATGGCCTGTAATGTGACTTTATCCTCATGGTCTCTTTACGAGATATACGTAGATGTGAGCAACATACTGCTTGACTCCTCGGTGAAGGTATGATCTCGAAACTTCAACAAAAGCCCGTACCGAGCTACTGAGCGTTTCTCTTGTACAGTCTTCCATTGGAGTTTATCTGTCATCTCCGACGCTTCCGCGATTATTAAATGATCCGTTGGATCTTCTTCATCTGTTGTATCAACCCTATCTTGTACGGATCCCACACCGTTGAGCAGTACTCAAACAGTGGGGGAGCAAGTGCAGTGTAACCTACTTCCTTTGTTTTCGAACTGCATTTCCTTAGGATTCTTCCAATGGATCTCAGTCTGGCATCTGCTTAATCGACGGTTAGTTTTATATGGTCATTCCATTTTAAATCACTCCTAATGCCTACTCCGAGATAATTCATTTATTTAACTGCTTAGGGTTACTGAACTGCTATATTGTAGCTAAATGGTAAAGGATTTTCCTTTCTATGTATTTGCAGTACATTTCACCTGTCTACATTGGGATTCAACTGCCATTCCCTGCACCATGCGTCAATTAGATGCGGATCCTCCTGCATTTCATTACAATTTTCACTGTTACAACCTCTCGATATAATACAACAACATCCCCAAAAAGTCTCAGTCCAGTCATACACAGGCTGTTATAAAAATGTACGGCCGAACTATCAGGAAACATTCCTCACACACGAAGATAGAAAATATGTTAAGTGGACATGTGTCCGGAAACGCTTACTTTCCATGTTAGAGTTCATTTTATTACTTCTCTTCAAATCACATTAATCATGGAATGGAAACACACAGCAACAGAACGTATCAGCGTGACTTCAAACACTTTGTTACAGGAAATGTTCAAAATGTCCTCCGTTAGAGAGGATACATGCATCAACCCTCCGTCGCATGAAATCCCTGATGCGCTGATGCAGGCCTGGAGAATGGCGTATTGTATCACAGCCGTCCACAATACGAGCACGGAGAGTCTCTACGTTTGGTACCGGGGTTGCGTAAACAAGAGCTTTCAAATACCCCCAAAAGTGAAAGTCAAGAGAGTTGAGGTCAGGAGAGAGTGGAGGCCATGGAATTGGTCCGCCTCTACCAATCCATCGGTCACCGAATCTGTTGTTGAACACTTCGACTGAAATGTACAGGAGCTCCATCGTTCATGAACCACATGTTGTGTAGTACTTGTAAAGGCACATGTTCTAGCAGCACAGGTACAGTATCCCCTATGAAATCATGATAACGTGCTCCATTGAGCGTAGGTAGAAGACCATGGGGCCCAATCAAGACATCACCAACAATGCCTGCCCAACGTTTACAGAAAATCTGTGTTGATGACATGGTAGCACAATTGCGTGCGGATTCTCGTCAGCCCACACATGTTGATTGTGAAAATTTACAGTTTGATCACGTTGGAATGAAGCCTCGTCCGTAAAGAGAACATTTGCACTGAAATGAGGATTGACACATTGTTGGATGAACCATTAGCAGAAGTGTAGCCGTGGAGGCCAATCAGCTGCTGATAGTGCCTGCACACTGTGTACATGTTTCGGAAACAACTGGTTCTCCCGTAGCACTCTCCATACAGTGACGTGGTCACCGTTACCTTGTACAGTAGCAACTTCTCTGACGCTGACATTGGGGTTATCGTCAACTGCACGAAGAATTGCCTCGTCCATTGCACATGTCCTCGTCGTTCTAGGTCTTCCCCAAACGCGAGTCATAGGCTAAAAAGTTACTTGCTCCCAATGGCTTCGAACGCCTTCCTGTCGGGACACCTTCGTTCTGGAAATCTGTCTCGATACAAACGTACCGCGCCAACGCCGCATTTGTCAACATTGCAGTGACTGCAAAACCATGTTCGTGGTGAACACTTATCTGTTGATGCTACGTACTGATGTGCTTGATGCCAGTACTGTAGAGCAATGAGTCGCTTGTCAACAGAAGCACCGAAGTCAACATTACCTTCCTTCAATTGAGCCAACTGGTGGTGAATCGAGGAAGTACAGTACATACTGACGAAACTAAAATGAGATTTAACATGGAAATTAAGCGTTTCCGGACACATGTCTACATAACATCTTTTCTTTATTTGTGTGTGAAGAATGTTTCCTGAAAGTTTGGCCGTACCTTTTTGTAACACCCTGTATATATATATATATATACATATAGTGAATAGCAACGGTCCTACGACACTCCTTTTCCTTCGGAAGATTTCTCTCCATTGAGAATGACATGGTGCGTTCTATTATCTAGGAACTCTTCGGTCCATAAGCTCTTACTTTGTTCATCAAACGGCTGTGGGGAACTGTATCAAACACCTTGCGGACATCATCGGGTGACAACTGCAGTGTCATCCACAAACGGCATTAACCGTCCCTGTATTGAACGAGACCGACCAAGTGCAACATACATGGAACACAATCCAACAAACTGACATCTGGCACCTGTTCAACACAATGCATGCACGTTTGTGTGCTTGCATTCAACATTCTGGCAATTGCACCGGTTATTAATGTGCCAGCATTTCACATTTGTGACGGCTTGTCTTGCTCTTATATTAGCCTGTGATCTTGCAATAATAATCACTTAAATATGCTACCTAGACAAAAGTATTCCCGAAATTTCTTTACGCTACATTAAATATTTTTTGGTGTTGTGACTTTTTCCGTCAGTGTTGTATCAGCCGAGAAAAGAACTGTTAATCTCATTTGGTAGCTATAAGGCTCTCACATAAGTTGGAGCATGAACTTTCACGCCGTTTTGCTAGTACTCCAACCTACTATCGCATGAGTTTGGTTTTCTAAGTTTAGAGTTACAAGCAACACAATGTAAATTTAGTTGTCACTTTGCGTTGTACGTGGAATGAAGTCGAAAGTTAATATTTTACTGCTAATTATGCTTATCAGTTTTAGTTGTGGAAAACAGGAGATACGTACTCTACTACAGTCCACAGAAGGATGAGCAGAAGACAACAACAGTTCGAAGAGAAAACACTGTTGCGACTTCACTATTATGACTGAGGATGTGAGTATTAAATTGTTCTATTGTGTTGTTGTCAATGATTCACATTCACTGATTCCTGCAATTGCCGTAATTCTTATTACATTGCGTTCTGTTTGTCTGTGTCTGTTTCTCACGTATGGAATTTAAAACTGCACCAGTAAATATTAAAGGGTTAGCTTTAGCAGCGTAAGCTGTACTAACCAGAACGGTAAGAAATCCATAACACTAATTTGTTACCAATGATCATCCAGAAAGTATCTCAACATCGTTGAATGTGTTGTGCGTTGTGGTATTCAGTGCGAAGACTGATCTGGTGCAGCTCTCTACCCTACTCTATCCTGTGCAAGTCTGTTCATCTCCGAGTAACTAATGCAACTTACATCTGCTTACCGTATTCATCTTCTGGTCACCCTCTACAATTTTTACTCTCCACACTTCTCTCCCATACTAAATTGGTGTCTCTGAAGGTGTCCTACCAACTGATCCCTTCTTATAATCAAATTGCACAACAATTCCCCCCAGTTCTATTCAGTACCACCTCATGAGTTATGTGACCTGCCCAACTAATGCTCTGCATGCATCTGTAGCACGACATTTCAAAAGCTTCTACTCTATTCTTGTCTAAACTGTTTATTGCCTCTGTTTCACTTCCATACGTGGTGAACCTTCACACAAATACTTTCAGAAAAGACTTCCTAGGACTTAAATCTATATTAGATTTCAACAAATTACTTTTTTTCAGAAACGCTTTTCTTGCAGTTGCCAGACTACGTTTGATATCCCCTCCTCTTCGACCGTCATCCCCTATTTTACTGCTCACATAATAAAACTCCTGTGCTAATTTCAGTTTCTCGTTTCCTTACCTAATTCCCTCGGCATCACTTGATATAATTCGACTAAGTTGCATTATCCTTGTTTTTCGTTTGTTGAAATTCAACCTATTTCCTCTATTCAACACAGTATCCATTCCATTCAACTGCTCTTCCACGTCCTTTACTGTCTCAATGTCATCAGCAAACCTTTGAATTTTTATTTCATCTCCGTGAACTTTAATTCCTACTCCAAATTTTTCTTTGGTTTCCTTTACTGCTTTCTCAGCTTTCGGACTGTATAATATCGGCGATAGACTACAACTCTGTCTCCTTGTCTTCTCAACAACCACTTCCCTATCAAGCCGCTCGACTCATAACTGCCGTCTGGTGTTTGTACAAGTTGTAAATAGCCTTTTGCGTCCTGTATTTTACCCCTGCCACCTTCAGAATTTCAGAGTGTACGCCAGTCAACATTGTCAAAAGCTATCTCTAAGACTACAAATGCTATCAGTGGAGGTTTGCTTTTCCATAACCGACAGTATGTTCCAAGTAGTAAGGTAAATATTGCTTGAAGTGTTCCGACATCTCTCCGGAATCCAAACTGAACTTCTCCCGAGGTTAGCTTCTACCAGTTTTACCATTGTTCTGTAAAGAAATCATGTTTGTATTTTAGATCACGACTTATTAAACTGATAGTTAGGTAATACACCTGTCAGCACCTGCTTTATTTGAAACTGTAATGATTATATTCTTTTTTAAGTCTCAGGGTATTTCGCCTGGCTCAGACATCTTGCATGAAGGATGCACGAATTTCGTTCAATATTTCGCCAGAAATTGGTTAACAGCACAAATGCTACCCAGAAATTATCAGTACATGTCTACATAACTATGGTACTCACGATTTAAGGTATGTAGAACACACACGACTCTTACAATACAGTTACAAAAGGTGTGTTGTATCAGGAACTGCCGGCTACTTTTTGTATAACCAAAAAAATTTACATATTTATGTGGGCATTTATGAATATTCGTATTGCACAGTATTACAAGTATCAACGAGAGCATTAGTTTCTCTCTCATGCACTGTGACCTTGCTCTAGTAAGAATTTTAATTTTCGAAATATTCTTATCGCTTGGTCTGAATGACACGTATGTTGTACTTTTCGTGGTGCTGTGTATTAAGCTATCTTCTCTGTCTTCTGGTATTGCAGAGTGTCTGATAAGTAATTCACAACTTACAGCCTCAATAACATGATGTGGAGAAATGAACAGTAGTTGTTATAAAGCATAAACACAAAAAACGTTGTACCTGTAGTTCACTTACATAAATGAACTTTATATGGTATGTGCTAAATCTATTCCAAATTGCAACCCTGTCAAGATCTCTTCACTAAGGGAGGTAATCACAACCTACAACAGATATTTGGAAGCTGACTCATGATGGAAGTGCCATAGACCTAAAGGCAACAAATAGACCTCATATCATTGAGGGTATCCATATTGAGTTATCAACAACTATGAATCATTTGTAGCGACTATGAGTACTTTCTGTAAAGACCAGTTACAGTAACTGAGAACATTTACGTTTCCAGTAATATAGAAAACGAGGCGCTAGTGTCATATCTTTGTAGAAGAACTGTGGCTCAACGTAAAAAAATAAAAATAAAAAAAAGTTGACCAAGCACAGGCTCGATATGTTGAACAGAAGAACAGTTCATAATAAGAGGGATCCGCCAAGACATACAGTCAAAAACACAAATCACAAAAAAAGTTGTCAAGGCTGTTGCTGGCACCTTAGTTATTGTGTAGGTACTCATGTGGAACACAGGGATTGAATTGAGCGTAGAAAAGCAAAAGCAGAAACACGTAATTGGTTTTCCCGTGCGTATTGCGATATTAGTAACACTCAATCTGCAAGGTCCCCCCCATGAACCATGGACCTTGCCGTTGGTGGGGAGGCTTGTGTGCCTCAGCGATACAGATAGCCGTACAGTAGGTACAACCACAACGAAGGGGTATCTGTTGAGAGGCCAGACAAACGTGTGGTTCCTGAAGAGGAGCAGCAGCCTTTACAGAAGTTGTAGGGGCAACAGTCTGGATGATTGACTGATCTGGCCTTGTAACACTAACCAAAACGGCCTTGCTGTGCTGGTACTGCAAACGGCTGAAAGCAAGGGGGAACTACGACCGTAATTTTCCCGAGGGCATGCTGCTTTACTTTATGATTAAATGATGATGGCGTCCTCTTGGGTAGAATATTCCGGAGGTAAAATAGTCTCCCATTCGGACCTCCGGGCGGGGACTACTCAAGAGGATGTCGTTATCAGAAGAAAGAAAACTGGCGTTCTACGGATCGAAGAGTGGAATGTCAGATCCCTTAATCGGGCAGGTACATTAGAAAATTTAAAAAGGCAAATGGATAGGTTAAACTTAGATATAGTGGGAATTAGTCAAGTCCGGTGGCAGAAGGAACAAGACTTCTGGTCAGGTGACTACAGGGCTATAGACACAAAATCAAATAGGGGTAATGCAGGAGTAGGTTTAATAATGAATAGGAAAATAGCAATGCGGGTAAGCTACTACAAACAACGTAGTGAACGCATTATTGTGGCCAAGATAGATACGAAGCCCACACCTACTACAGTAGTACAAGTTTATATGCCAAATAGCTCTGCCGATGACGAAGAAATTGAAGAAATGTATGATGAAATAAAAGAAATTATTCAGATAGTTAATGAATGGGTGACTGGAATTCGAGTGTAGGAAAAGGGAGAGAAGGAAACGTAGTAGGTGAATATGGATTGGGGCTAAGAAATGAAAGTGATAGCCGCCTAGTAGAATTTTGCACAGAGCGCAACTTAATCATAACTAACACTTGGTTTAAGAATCATGAAAGAAAGTTGTATACATGGAAGAACCCTAGAGATATTAAAAGGTATCAGATAGATTATATAATGGTAAGACAGAGATTTAGGAACCAGGTTTTAAATTGTAAGACATTTCCAGGGGCAGATGTGGACTCTGACCACAATCTATTGGTTATGACCTGTAGATTAAAACTGAAGTAACTGTAAAAAGGTGGGAATTTAAGGAGATGGAACCTGGATAAACTGAAAGAACCAGAGGTTTTACAGAGTTTCAGGGAGAGCCTAAGGAAACAATTGACAGGAATGAGGGAAAGAAATGTGGTAGAAGAAGAATGGGTAGCTCTGAGGGAAGAAGTAGTGAATGCAGCAGAGGATCAAGTAGATAAAAAGACGAGGGCTCGTAGAAATCCTTGGGTAACAGAACAAATATTGAATTTAATTGATGGAAGGAGAAAATATAAAAATGCAGTAAATGAAGCAGGCAGAAAGGAATACAAACGTCTCAAAAATGAGATCGACAGGAAGTGCAAAATGGCTAAGCAGCGATGGCTAGAGGACAAATGTAAGGATGTAGAGACTTATCTCACTAAGGGTAGGATAGATGCTGCCTACAGGAAAATTGATGAGACCTTCGGAGAAAAGAGAACCACTTGTATGAATATCAAGAGCTCAGATGGAAACCCAGTTCTAAGCAAAGAAGGGAAAATAGAAAGGTGGAAGGAGTATATAGAGGGTCTATACAAGGGCGATGTACTTGAGGACAATATTATGGAAATGCAAGAGGATGTAGATGAAGATGAAATGGGAGATACGATACTGCGTGAAGAGTTTGACAGAGCACTGAAAGACCTGAGTCAAAACAAGGCCCCCGGAGTAGACAACATTCCATTGGAACTACTGACGGCCTTGGGAGAGCCAGTCCTGACAAAACTCTACCATCTGGTGAGCAAGATGTATGAAACAGGCGAAATACCCTCATACTTCAAGAAGTATATAATAATTCCAATCCCAAAGAAATCAGGTGTTGACAGATGTGAAAATTACCTAACAATTAGTTTAATAAGCCACAACTGCAAAATACTAACACGAATTCTTTACAGACGAATGGAAAAACTGAGGGAAGCCGACCTTGGGGAAGATCAGTATGGATTCCGTAGAACCACTGGAACACCTGAGGCAATACTGACCTTACGACTTATCTTAGAAGAAAGATTAAGGAAAGGCAAACCTACGTTTCTGGCAGTTGTAGACTTAGAGAAAGCTTTTGACAATGTTGACTGGAATACTCTCTTTGAAATTCTAAAGGTGGCAGGTGTAAAACACAGGGAGCGAAAGGCTATTTACAGTTTGTACAGAAACCAGATGCCAGTTATAAGATTCGAGGGACATGAAAGGGAAGCAGTGGTTGGGATGGGAGTAAGACAGGGTTGTAGCCTCTCCCCGATGATATTCAATCTGTATATTGAGCAAGCAGTAAAGGAAACAAAAGAAAAATTTGGAGTAGGTATTAAAAGCCATGGAGAACAAATAAAAACTTTGAGGTTCACCGATGACATTGTAATTCTGTCAGAGACAGCAAAGGACTTGGAAGAGCAGTTGAATGGAATGGACAGTGTCTTCAAAGGAGGATATAAGATGAACATCAACAAAAGCAAAACGAGGATAATGGAATGTAGTCGAATTCATTCGGGTGATGCTGAGGGAATTAGTTTAGGAAATGAGACACTTAAAGTAGTAAAGGAGTTTTGCTATTTGGGGAGCAAAATAACTGATGATGGTCGAAGTAGAGAGGACGTAAAATGTAGACTGGCAACGGCAAGGAAAGCGTTTCGGAAGAAGAGAAATTTGTTAACATCGAGTATAGATTTTAGTGTCAGGAAGTCGTTTCTGAAAGTATTTGTATGGAGTGTAGCCATGTATGGAAGTGAAACATGGACGATAACTAGTTTGGACAAGAAGAGAGTAGAAGCTTTCGAAATGTGATGCTACAGAAGAATGCTGAAGATTAGATGGGTACATGACATAACTAATGAGGTAGTATTGAATAGGATTGGGGAGAAGAGAAGTTTGTGGCACAATTTGGCCAGAAGAAGGGTTCAGTTGGTAGGACATGTTCTGAGGCATCGAGGGATCATCAATTTAGTATTGGAGGGAGGCGTGGAGGGTAAAAATCCTAGAGGGAGACCAAGAGATGAATACACTAAGCAGATTCAGAAGGATGTTGGTTGTAGTAGGTACTTTGAGATGAAGAAGCTTGCACAGGATAGAGTAGCATGGAGAGCTGCATCAAACCAGTCTCAGGACTGAAGACCACAACAACAACAACAATCTGTAAGGTAATCGAAAACGCTTTATCTACTAATTTTTTATCACAATCTCAAAACGCCTACTAGACCCTTTAATTTAGTGCATTTATTCCAGTGGTCATGAAAGCATTTCGTTCAAGAGCCAATACTGGCACCGTGATACCTCGGGCGGCATATGTATCGATCTCATTGATGATTGGTAACCTACTACAAGGGGGTTAGTTTGTGTTGTTTCCCTGGATGATGATTACACGAATATTTTGTCAGGATTTGTAAGTGCTGGGTTCTTGAGGTACGGCAATACACGAACAGTAGAGGTAAGTTTATCAATTTTATTAACAAAGGCGGATTATAAAACACGCACGCTACGCGCACCCATCATCACTGTGTCTCACATCCTAACACCGGCTTATTACGGTCGTATCAAAACTCTCCATGGTGAGCTAAGAAAAGAGACATAATTGCGCCCGAGGCCGCGCTAGTTAATACTGCCCGCTGCAGACGGCGGCCAGTCGCGGCCGGACACGAGTCTACTGACCAAGCAGATTGTCAGCATTCCAGGCAGGTCGGCTGGCGAGGGCGTGTTAACGTACCGTACGGCTGCGCACAATCCGTAGACCCTTACATCACTCTCCCCAAAAACGGCAACCATAGCTGGCTCCAAACGACCTCCTGGGCGTTATGAATCTTTTTCGTCATTTGTGGCATCAGAAGGCATTGCAACATGTATTTTATTTGCAGACACAGTAACGTTCGGTGCAGAGAAGTGTGCATTCGAGATTACAATTTTATACATGACAAATTCTGTTGAGAGAAAACAAATTAATTAAAGCAGTAAAAACACAATACTGACAATCAAGTATGCATTAACATTACTGGATGAATTGAAGGACTTAATTCTATTTGCCACTTCAATGAAATTTAACTCATTATTTGGAGAGGTTACAATTTAATGGATGTCCTTAATTAAATTATTGTCTTCAGAAAAACTTGATAAGGAATGCTTTCCATATGTTAATATATGAAGCATTGTAATAAACAGATAACATTCTCGTTAATGGCAAATGTTCAGTTGCATGAAATGTAGTTGGCAACACACTAGGCATATCAAATAGTTCACATGATAAATCACAATGTGTGGCATTCAAGATTAATCCACTATTGTTCAATTTTAGTGTAAAGGGTAGCTCAGGTGTATCATAGTTTTTACATGAAAATGTGCCATTAAGGGTGGAGTAAAATGAGAAAATTATACCTTCAGAACATTGTTTAAGAAATGGATGATAAAACTGTGTTAAAATTCTAGGGCAATCATCTCTTGGGGGGATGATTCATAAACGATTCTTTCTCACAGCTGCACACTAAGTATACCGACGATTCAGGGAAAATTAGTTTATGACTACGTTTACACATATACAAATCATTTTCATTTAGGGACACAAAATATCTACGATACTTGCTGATCAGTAAATAATCATTTAGTACATACTTTACATGAATACCTGCCTGTCTCCATTTCACGGGGTAGTATAAATCTCATAAGTTTCAAAATTATGCTTTGATCTAGCAATGGAAATAGACACAATAACAGTTAATTCATCTTCAATCATTAAGGATTATGTAGTGGTCAACTTATAGTAAGCATATAAATTGTAATAAGGTAAATCATAGTATGTGTTGCGTCTAGTTTTCGTTCAATTGGTTGCAGGATGTGTAAAAATTGTTCTGGATGTAATAGTACGCTGCTCAACAATCATTTGAACTACTTTCAAAGGCTGTTCTTGAGTTACGAGCATCACTTATAGCATTTGATAAACTATCAGTAATCCTTAACAAAAGAGTGTTTAAATTTGGGTGTGCACTCACAGCATTTAATCCTTGGAATAGATCTTGGATATTTGCGTTCGTTTCATTACGAAGTACATGGAAATGTGAGATAAATTACATTACATTCAATGAAAACTGTGAGGTTAGTAATGGTTCATTGCAAATTCCTTAATACGATAATTTCATTAGAGAGGTTATTTGAATCTGTACTGGACTGTTGTTCAAGAGCTAATGTTTTGCCTTTAACCTCCCATAGATCTCGACTAGTTAAAATACCAAATACAGTACGAAGCATACTCCCTACAAAATGAAACCAGGCACGTTTACTCCTAATAACTGTTTTGTGTGGCAAAAGCTTTAAAAAACAGTAAATCTCTTCCTCATAATTAGTAGACACTACCTGCATTTAGGCTGTGATCCAGTTATTATACCAAATGTACCCATTTCCAAGGCTGTATCATTGCCTTTAACAGAACGTATTGGGTCACTTTGTTTCTTTACATAACTGAATTGTTGCTGGATTTCACTCAGATTGTACTTGAGGACAAGTTTTGTATTACTTGTTGAAACTACCATGTCTGTACGTGTTCAAAGAAAACACCTGTACCCTGTGGTACTATTACTACAGAATTAGTAGAATATTCTATAATAGCAAGCATTAGAATAAAAATGAACATATTTAATTAGTTCTAAAAACTAGAGTTAACAATGAACATAAAATAAGAGTTTCTTGTGGTAACCTCTTTTACGCAGATTGTAGGGCTGTCTGGAACAGGATCACTCGGAACGTGGCGATGCCTCGGCCTCGGGGTCTGGACTGCGAGTTCGCAATTCTCGCTTCCTATATTTGAGAACAGCAGGTCTGCCTCTCGGTCGGTCCTCGTCGTCTTGCGATACTACAGGAAATCTACCCACTAATGGCTTTACACGATTGTCATGAACGACAATCGAAGGAAAGGGCCGTTGGAACTTAAGAGTGACTGGCGACAACACCTCCAAAATTGGATATGGTCCTTCCCAACACTTGTTAAGCTTTTTGACTTGGCTCTTCTTTAACACCACGATGCTCAGGTACACAAGATCTCCAACTCTATAGTGTGGTACTGCTGGTTGGCGGTCATGTTGTCTAGCTTGCCGAAGAAAGGATTGATGATTCCTCTGTTTCACTCCCTCCATGCTTCCTTTAGCTTGCGTGCTAGATCCCTTACATGTTCATTGCTGATTCCGGCAGTCGATCGTGCAAAGTCCAAAGGTGAATGCATTCATCTTCCGTAGACGATCTCGCATGGACTTAAGCCAGTTGAACAGTGCATTTTGGCGTTGTAACAACATAGCAATACGGTAAACAGACAGTTCAGTTGTCGTGTTTGCTGCTCACATAGTGGCTAACCATTTTAATTATTGTTCTGTGGACTCGGTCGACTCTTCCATTTCCTTCAGGGTGTGCTGGTGTAGTCCTTAACCGAGTTACTTGCGTAAGCTTACAAGTCTGTTTAAGTAACACACTCATAAAATTCGTTCCTTGATCACTAATTATACTTAATTGTGATCCAAACTTAAGAATCCATTCTTTTACAAAAATTGTAGCTATAGTCTCAGCGCTCTGATCAGGTATTGGTATCATGAGAAGGTATCTAGAGACATAATCTACCATTGTCAGTATGTATTTGTTTCCATCTTTAGTCTGAGGCAACTGTCCTACGACATCTAGTCCTACTAGTTAAGATGGTTCACTTCTTTCTGGCAGTTCTTGCAATGGCGCTCTACTTTTTCCTACATTATTCTGTCTGTTACAGGAATCAGATTGTGAAACAAACTCGAAAACGTCAGCTTTTCGTCTCGGCCACCAAAGCATTTGAGCTACTTTAATGTTAGTTCGTTTTTTACCGCAATATCCTGTTAATAAAGAATGGTGTTGCTCTCTCATTATTTGCTCTTTCATGCTTTCTGGAATAACTAGGTCGCTTCCTTTACTAGTGATTTTGTACAATAATCCATCTTTTTCGACAAAACGTTGATCATTTTTTCCGTAATTTGCATTGTGGATCTTTTTCCTGAGCTGCCTTTAACTCTTTTTCTCGACCCCTTGTAACACAAACATTGCCTTGTCGACTCACTGCGTTATCATTCACATGTTGTTTACCAGGTCGGTGAATAACCTTAAATTGGTACTCACTCAGTCTTAATGCTCTTGTTAATCTGGAACTTGGATCCTTTAAGCTCAATAACTATTTAAATGCTGCACGTTCTGTAATAACTGTAAATTCTCTTCCTCTTAAGAAACATCTACGTGTTATACCAAAAACCAAAGCACAAAGCTGCTTCTCAGTAGTAGTATAATTACATTCTGCTTTGTTTAATTGTCTGGAAGCAAATAAGATTCGATGTTCATGACCATCAACTTCTTGAGAGAAGATTGCATCTATGGCAAAATTGGATGCATCCGTTGAAAGAATAAATGTTTACTGAAAGCCGGATAGGGTAACACTGGGGCTGTGGTTAGAACAGTTTTAAGTTCTTCCATTGCCTTTTTGCACTCTGTTGGCCAATAAAATGTGACTCCTTTCTTCAGTAGCTGTGTTACTGGACGTGCTATATTCGCATAACCGTCTATAAATTGTCTGTAGGAATTTGACAATCTTGAGAATGATTGTAGTTCTTTCAAATTCTGTGGTTCAGGAAAATTCTTTTCATCTTCAATTAATTTTGGATCAGATCGAACATCTTCACTGGTTATAACGTGACCAAGATAGTTGACTTTACTTTGTGCAAAATGACATTTATATTTTGATAAAGACAGGACTGCTTCTTATACGTTCAAAAACAGCTTGTAGTCTCTCAGGATGCTGCACCAAAAATTATTACATCAGCAAGGAAAACAAGTGCTTGTGTTGGGATGAGTCCTCGTAAAAGTGAATCCATCAGCCGTTGAAATGTAGCTGGAGAATTTCGAGTCAAAACGGCATACGAAGACACTTGTATACTCCTGCTGCTGTTACATATGAAGTTTTTGCTTGATCATCTGGACGCAGAGTTAACTGGTGATAACCACTTGTTAAATCACATACTGAAAAAATTCTACATCTGCCCAAGTAATCCAAGATTTCCACTAAATTTGGTAAGGGGTAAATGTCAAGTGTGGTCACTGTATTCAAAGATCGGTAATCAACACAAAAACTGAACTGTGGTTCTCCACAAATTGATTTCTTCTTTACAATTACAACAGGCGCCCATCACAGTAGATCTGAAGGATATCTTGTTTTTATAATTCCGGCTTCTAATTGTTCTTTAACCAAGTCTTCTACCAACTCTGTTTGACTGAATGGTATCCGGCAAGGTTTCTGTGTGATTGGGGCTGCATTCCCTAAATGAAAACGATGCTGAATTACATGAGTGACAGGTAGTTTTGCACGTTCTTGGAATAAACCTGCATACTCCATCAAAACAGGGGCTAAAATCTGTTCATCAGCTGTCAAATGTTCTATCTTTTCCCAAATCTTGCGTTTCAGTTCATTATTAACTTCGTCTCCTCGTTGTAATTTTGTGATACTGTTACGAAAAATCTGTGTTTGTAACTGCAGCATTTGTTACCTCATCTGGAATCTTATTACGTCACTTTTACTTACGTTCGACACTTCAGCAACTTTCGTTCCTCGTGGCAAAGCAACATCTTCATTGCTCATGTTTGTTATTGTAACAGGGACTTTTGCGATATTCTGTCTCACCATTGTAACGACACCTACACTTCTATCTACATAACAATTGATTGTATCCAGTAACTCACTTTTCTCGGGTAGCTCAATTGATAACAAAGTTCCTTCCTTGCATGGGGGTGACTTAATTTCATCGTAGATTGTCTTTCCAGCTCCCTTGGGAATTTGCTGAGGCTATCAATTTGAACATCGACTCTGACGGTTTGAACTGATGCATCGTTTGGGTGGTCCATTCCCATGACGTCACTATTGGTGCTCGTTTGAGTGCGATCTGAAGAACGATATCCTAGGTTGTAGTTGCTACGACCTAGTCTCATATTTTATAATGTGACAAATATCTCTGCCTCGTTAGCGGAGAAGAAATCAAAAACAAGTACACCGTTGTAACGCGTTTCGTTATTTGAAACTACTTGCACCCTTGATGTGTATTTATCTTTATTTTCACCTTCATCTAGGCCTTGGCCAAGAATTAACTTCTCCATAATTACGTAGCTTTTCTCCGTTTAGCCCTTGCGCTTTTAATAGCGGCGGTTTCAATTTTTCCGTTTATTTATGCAACACTACATTAATGATGTCTGTGCTCCTGTTCAAATGGTTCAAATGGCTCTGAGCACTATGGGACTTAACATCTCAGGTCGTCAGTCCCATAGGACTTAGAACTACTTAAACCTAACTAACCTAAGAACATGACACACATCCATGCCCGAGGCAGGATTCGAACCTGCGACCGAAGGGGTCGCGCGATTCCAGACTGAACCGCCTAGAACCACTCGGCCACCAGGGGCCGGCTCGCTCCTGTGTCAATAAGTAGTTTGATGTTTCTCCAACGATATACAGCACCAATAACGAAGTCTTCTTCGGTCTGATTTTCGCTGAAACGAATAGGAATCACTGTCTCTGGCAAGGGGCAGACGGAGTGGTGGCCTGTACGCCCCAGTACTCGTTTAAAGATCTGGCAGATCGCCTGTTGTTCTCATTACCTTTCTTCTTGCTGCGACAGTCTCTCGAGACATGATCCTGCATCCCGCAGTGTTAGCAGATTCGATTCTCTTTACAATCCTTACCCCGCTACAGTTCTGCCCAGTCATACTGGCGGGTGGCTGTTAGCGCACAGTTGTCATACCGGGAGCGAAATTCATTTACAGTCACATGCACCTGTTTTGCTCATTATAACAGTTTCCGCTTTGGTTATGTGTAACGCATCATGCAGTGTATGTGTACATTACTTGAATTTAAAAACATTTTAAAAACCGTCTCATTCAAGTCGTTATGTGCATTTTTCAATGCACAGGGTAAAAAATGTAATTACTGCAATTACAAGCAGAGAATCAGGCTAACGAAGACACATAATTTGTCAGTGTGACAGTTTCTAAATCCACTGACGTTAACTCTAACTCCAAGGTAGCTGAAATCTAGGTCAGCCAAACAACAAGATTACTATGCAACTGATTCCAGTAAATTCCTACCTTGTTTTACAAATTTTTGTGCAGTCTCTGAGCACAAATGGTCTCCTTGGAATCCAGTCTGATATAAGTACAGATTTCGCTCGAAAATGAATACAAGACACTAACAATAGAATTCGTTTACAATATAATATTTTATTATATTATTCATTATGAAATCTTGTTGTTATAACTGGACAGCTGATTGAGGGAAAAGTTGTGTTCACTTGTGTCATCTACCTCATCGGGTATCTATTGTAGTTGTTGAGTCATCATTGCAGTTGATGATTGTAGGCTCAATTCACTGCCTCGGACGACTTATTTTTCAAAATCGTTTTTCTGTAGGTCTTCTGTGTGCTGAACACATTTTCGCCATTGTTAGATTGTGAATATTATGTCGTTGCTATTGATTATGTCTGCCTTTCCTAACGAGCATGTGTGTAGATGCTAACATTTTATCATCATTGCTACAAGGAGTTATAAATATTTATAGACATTGTGGATTCTGGATTAGTTTTGCCGTCAAAACGCAGTTGCATTTTTCAGTCGCATTGTTCCTGCTGTCAGTGTGCGTTTTGTTGGAGTTGTCTGTAAACAAGACTCACATGGCACAGAGGAAATCTCATTTTCTTCCTGTTTTCCATTTTCAAGTTACACAAACACTTCTGCTTCGTAAATAAATTTCACGAATAATACCACAAAATACCCATTTTTACTTTGAGTCCGACTGCCGAAACTAATAACTCAGTAAGAAATGGAAAACAAGAACTGTGCAAAAACCTACACGCCGTTTCGCTACTGACGCTCCATTGGCGCTTGAACTAGGCAATGATGGACGCTCAGCGTTGCCATTTTCGAGTATTAGAGAGAGAGAGAGAGAGAGAGAGAGAGAGAGAGCGGGACGCCAAAGCAGGCACAGATGCGGCATCAGCGGACTCGCAGGCAACCGTCAGTAAGCCTATCCGGAGCTATACAAGAACGACAATTGTTTGGCGTGATGCTTTGCTAGTGGTTATCTATAAACTGAGGATTTCATTCCATTTGCCATTTCCACTGGATTTAAAAACTGTGATGACATATTTTCTAAAATATAAATATAGATAGTTGACAAATATAAGCTAGTTGTGATGTAATTGATGACTGTTTCGTTTATTGACATATAATTAAAATAATAAGCTACCAGGCATCAGTGATCAACGTTAAAACAATAGTTCTGACTGCATGCATGAAACCTTTCAATTGCAGGGTGAAGCGGTTATTAGTTTTTATTAACACTATTTTATCGTTGACAAGAATCTTCTCGACTTTTGAGGTGAAGAAATCACAATACATCAGCACTTGAAGCAGGTGCAGAAGCACGAGTGTAAAGTATAAAATCGTCACACACAGCCATCGGTGCACTACTTCTCAGTGGTAACATAGGAGAATTACGAGTTTCTTAGCTTGATATGCTTGAAACAATGCAATGATGTCACATAGTATAGCAGCTCAAATTCAGCAAAATGGCTGAATTATATGTCAGGAATATTTCTCCCACAGAGTCTTTCCTTCAGTAACTTTAAACAATTATTATGAGATTATGTTTCTTATTGAGCACCAACAGTCAATGCTTCTACAGTGAATTAGGGCAATTTGTATATAAGCATATTTCTTTTGCCATATACACAAATGTATGATGTCTATCACAATGTTCTCCACAAACGCTGCATCATTGAAATACTCAGAGACATGAAATGCGCTAAGACACAAGGAACTATCAAGTGGCTGGTGCATAATTAGCATGTAATACACAGGGTCACTGCTAGGAAGCTGGCGTATGTATCTATGTACTTTCTTATGTGTTATGGGTTATTTTGTAAATACGAACAGCAGCAATATAAAACAAGGAATTAATTTTTGATTTATTTACAGTATATTTTCTGTGGTAACAATTTTTATAGGATATTTCCTTGAGATATTAGAGATGGTTTTACATCGGAAATGAAAACTATTAATAATCATGACTAGCAGCATTAAATTGAGAACAAATACATACACTAATGAAGAGTTAAAAGAATCTATACATGCTTCCGATAGTGTGCAGCTCAATATGTTTCCAATGAGACGCTTCAAAAGTTAACAATTTGTCTTTTTTGATATAATTGTTGAAATGTTGCAGTTATCATTCTTTTTTTAAAAATACACCTGTTGTTGTGTTAGAGTTGTATTTCTTTGATAAAGCTACTGCAATGTTAGAGTGACATTTTTAAAAAGGAAACGAAGAAACTGTGTACCACTAAAAACTGATAATACTGATTTTGGGGACTAGTAAGATTGCAAAATATAAAAACTAATGAAACTTTCCAATATGCATAAGTCGGACTCACACATACTGTGGAATTAGCTCAGACAGATACATAGAATGCACACACACACACACACACACACACACACACACACACAACACACACAAATGATTAATTGACTCTGTTGCTGACACTCAAATGAATAGTGTGAGTATGAGATGGTTTCTGAGTGTTCAGCTGTGATGCAGTATCTACCTCATGACCTGAATATTAGCTTGGTATGCCATATGTGGACAAGGAGTTGGAACACTATCAGCACTACTGCAATGGAATTTGAGTAATCTCAACTGTGAGAGCCATTGATACCTCATGTTGTAAACACTTTGCCCTGTTTTGAGTGGGTTGTGTATTGAATGGTATGTGTACATTTTCGATATAAGACCTACAAACTCCTCAGCCAGTGGCAATTAGGCACGTCATTCATTTCTGCGATAACTTCGCTGTTTGTTTCTATTATGCCATAAATATTATTTTGGTGTGGAATCTTAATACTGCAACCATCCACCAGATAGACTTAGATGTCCATATATATAGTAACTTCGGATGTGCAAAACGAGTTTTTGAAACTTATAGTGAAACTGGTACATGTGGAGTCTGGATAAGTGTGGCACACACATATTGACATAAACAGGTTTCGCGAACTCTGCCAAAACCTTAGCCATCTACAGAGTGACGAATTCTTTGTAGAAGAATGTGGCATGTTTTAAATTTTGCCTAGCTATTTAAGTTTTTGCGCCATAACAGCCAATCCATTTAGCTGTTAAGTGCATTTCGTCATGGTTTCCCAAAAATTATATTGTACAAATCTTTCCCAAAACCAAATGTTGCAAAAGTCCACTTAGCAAAGTTAACATGAATGTATTTCTTCAATCATGATGATGGAACAAATGTAATTGTGAGGATGACTAACCAGTTCCAACCAAACTGCAACACTGCTGGAGGTTTCTATAATGACATATAAATCATTTTTATCCTCCAGTATCGTCATCAGCTTGGGAAGGTAACTATTTTGCCAAACTAGGCAGTCTGGGCATAGCAGCAAACAGCTGCGCATTCTATCCAAACTAGTAGAATATGCTATGTCTGCCTCCATGACATATCCTACATCAAAAGCCGCCGCCACATCTGATTAATCATGTAATCTGACGATATCGTTGGACAGCCATTGAAACCCTCCAATAGGCAGAGATTGTTGAACGGCTTGTTTACATCAACATCTACATACATACTCCGCAACCCACTGTATGTACGGTGTATGCCATAGTGTACCCTGTACCAATACTAGTCATTTCCTTTCCCGTTCCACTCACAAACAGAGCAAGTCAAAATCCACTGTCTATATATCTCCATAGAAGCTCTAATCCCTCTAATCTTATCTTCGTGATCCTTGGGCGAAATTTACATTGGTTTCAGCAGAGTCGTTCTGCAGTCTCGCCTCAAATGTCGTCTCTCTAAATTTTCTTAACAGTGCTCCCTGAAAGGAACGTCGCCTTTCCTCCAGTCACTCCCATTTGAGTTCCCAAAGCATGTCTGATAAGCTCCAGTCATCTGGGGGCTATACAGCTGGCCTTTGGTTTCTAGACACTACGACAAAGAGTATGGAGAGCATATGCTGGCGCTGAATGACGTCCAGACATCGAGATATAGTGTCTAGGCAGTATTATGGCTTGAGGTCTGGTATGTACTGTTCAAAGCATCTCTGCCTGGTGTTGTGGAAGGGTGTCTTAACGTATTGAAGCAAAAACATATGGAAGCATGAGATGTCTGATGGATATGAGGTAATGGCCGTACCTGTCAGCTAAGGCAGTCGGTGTGCCACATGAGGATACACAGGTCACACTGGATGACGCAAGAAGAGGAACTGAGTGAGACAGTGCAGTTGTGTCTACTTCCAGGCTGCTGTGAGGTGTCAATGTGTGGAAGTGTGCTACAGCAGCTGGATGGCATCTGTAGCTGGTGGCATGTGTCTTTTGGTAGGGGAGCATGAGCAATCTGAGTGCACTATACTAAAGTATGTGGTATGTGCAAACGCTTGCTTAATGTTTTAAAACGTTGATAAAGCAACCATACACCTCAGTTATTGCTGATAATGTTATCTCCTGGAAGCACAAGCGGTTGGTGAGTTCCTTACAGAACTTAATATCTTCATGTAAATATGAAATTTCTGCTTCATATTTTACAATGCTCAAAGTTATAAAGCTTAAATAATCCGCTAAACATATTAGTAATTCTTGTAACTTGCGAAATATCATACATTTATGGAATTTCATGTACTTTTATAATTACTTGTTATCACAGCACTGGCTGTGTCTTGTGTGCAATAATGAGCTTGTTAGTAACACTGGGCGCCATTTTGTGTCATTAAGTATACTAACTGGGTAATAGACATCTGTGGTAAGAATAATAAATTGCAGTGATCAGGAAAATGGTTGCCCTAATCCATCTATTTTATAAAAATGGATGCAAGCGTATATAAATACACATTTTTGTATGTTTGTAAATATATATGTATGTTCCAGATCTGGTACTAAGCCACTGGACTGTTTTCAGCCAAAGTTGGTACATATATCAGTTACTGTCTGGAAAATGTCGTTGTGAGGGCAAGAAAAACCTACCCATCAAAGGAATGGGAGAGCAAGTGAAAAAGCGAATACCCACACTTTAAGCATCCAATATTTGAGAACAGGAGCACTATTCACATACTTGTCATTATAAGACACAGAGTTCAGGAGATATGACGTCATAAACACTGAGTTACGTGAAAAACTGCAGTATGAGACATGATATTTTATTTTATTTCTTCGTTGGTACTAACTTTATTCGCACACAGTATCCAGATATGCCACTGAATGTATCTAGAAAAATATGTCTTTGTATGACATAGTTCAGGTGATACGACATCATAAACACTAGATGTATTAAGTTTTAATTTATGACGTATTTGCTACTAGTTCTATTCACAATACATTTCGGAGCTAGTAGCCACACATATCATTGATTGTATCTGTAAAGCTATCTCATTGTACAACATATAGTTCAGGAGGTAAGGCGACATAAAGAATGAGCTCTGTGAAAATGAGATCTCAAGGGTAAATTCACTAGAGATAAAGGTGAAATACGTGTACAAATAAGTATGAAATACGTTAAATATAGATGAAATATGTGTGTCATGTGGATATGTGGGCAAAGCCATGGGAGAAAGCTCATCTTAAACCCCTGGATCTTGGTACTCACATTTGTTATTATCTGGAAAGAAACACAGTGGAAGAACCAGAAGCAGCAACCTCCTGCTGGGGTGTGGGTAGTAATGTGGTGAGAGAAGGAACTGGAGGAGATGGGCATACAGGGAGGAGGAAGGAGAAGATGGACCCAGATAGGGGGAAGAGGAGGTGGATAGAGGGGGAAGGAGAATGGAAAGAGAAAGGGGAGAGGAGGAAGGGGAGGGAGGAGATGGCGAGCAAAAGGGCAGAAGAAGAGATGGACTTGAGGAAAGGGGTGGGGGGATAGAGAGATGGGGAGAAGGAGATGGCTGAAGAGGGGGGAGGATTAATGAACAGATAAAGAGGAGTAGATGGGTAAGGTGTAGGGGGAAGAGGAAATGTACAGAGAAAGGAAAGTGGGAAAGTTAGTCAGAGAGAGGGGGGAGTGGGAGATGAGCACAAAAAAAAGGAGGAGGAGGTGAGCAGAGAGTGGGGGATGAGGAGATGTACATAGAAAGGGAGGAGGAGATGGGCAGAAAGAAGGAGAGGATAAGAAGGGCAGAGGGTGGTGGTTGGAGGATGTAGACAGAGAAAAGGGTGGAGGAGATTGATGCAGAGGGAGTTAAGGAGGTGACAGGCAAAGAGAGGGCGAAGGAGGAGATGGACTAATAGGAGATTTGCATAAACTGGTAATAAATTAGATCTAAACAAACAC
Source organism: Schistocerca gregaria (assembly GCF_023897955.1). Lineage (NCBI taxonomy): Eukaryota > Metazoa > Arthropoda > Insecta > Orthoptera > Acrididae > Schistocerca > Schistocerca gregaria. The sequence goes on from NC_064922.1 coordinate 431,412,078, forward strand.
ATAACAAGTGGCCTGCTGAGAGAGCTGGAAGGAGGGGAGGAGGGAGGGAGATATCGGAGTAGGAAGGCGGAGAGACTGTGTAATATTGCCTCAACATTCAACTTCAGCCGAATAACCCGTAGCGTAACAGTCTCATGAAAACGAGTCAGATGTAAAAAAGTAAGTAAACTGTTTATTGTTTCATTATAAATGTTAACATATTTATCCCACTGCGAGATAAGATGGTCTGTGCCTTCGTGGAATAATTTTTGTGTTAACCCACGGAACCACGGTTGTACCCAAGTGTGTCACTTTCGTCTGAAGCAAATCGATAGCCACGAATGTCTTTTTTCGGGCTCCGAAAATATGGAAAGCGTGACGGGAGAAATGAGGACTGTATAAAGGATGTGTAAAGTCTTTCCCAGCGAAACTTCTGCAGTGTAGTCAAACAACCTTGGCAACGTGTGGGCCCACTTGCATATGTTGAAATTTCAGTTTTGATCTGTTTTATTAACAACAGACCTAAAATCATCAAGAAATACAACTTTGCTTTATGTATGTGGTGAAACAGATACAATTTCGTGTTTGAGAAACTCGATGTTTACTTCCTTACGCCTATAGAATTTTGGACAGAGAATAGGCTTCACCTCTCTTTCCCCAAATTTCCGTCTCCTGTTTGTGTATTCTCTTTCCTCCCTTACAGTTGTCTACAGACAATTGGTGTTCAAAATCGGAGATCGCTTCCCAGTTGGACATTGCTATTTCTGCTACCTCGCTTTCACCTAGGTCACTACTGGAAGTTGTTGAGGTCTCTTCGTTTATATCTTTCCGTCTCTCTTCGTTTCCGTTCGCAGAAATTTTCCTCTTACGATTTTCAGTCAAAATTTGGTTCGGGTTTTTTGTACCAACAATCTTAGTCTTGCCCATTAATAATTGTTCTATTGTTTCAGATGGTGGAGACGCAAATGCTTCCGGTGGGTGTGCCACTGATTGCGTTTCAGGCTTGATTCCAGAGCACTGTCCAACACGTCGTCCGGAACGACAGTTCTGAGTAGGTTGTTGTAAACCGTCAGATTACGACTACGATGCTGTTTTCGCGGTTGACCTTTCACAGTTTTTTGCCTCGACATTACGAGTATCAGCTGTGATATAACTTACTTTAGTACAAGCCTGGTCGGTTACCTGCTTAGCTGGGTGGTAACGTGCTCTTATGCCATGCAAGCGAGCCTGGGTTCGAGTCCCAGCCGTCTTGGAGATTTTCGCCGCTCGGGGACTGGGTTTTGTGTTGTCCTCATCACCATTTCATCCTCATCACCGGCGCGCAAGTCGCCCAATGTGCCGTCGACCGAAATGAGACTAGCACTTGGCGGCCGAACTTCCCCGGAGGGGGCCTCCCAGCCAACAATGCCATACACTAATTTCCATTTTACTAGCCTGGGCTACGCTGTGAGGTAATGGATCAGTGTTTACCGTTCCTAAATCGTGGTCTTCCCACGTACGCCTAAAGGCGGAAACGCACCTTCGTTTAAAACATTTGGAACGTCACTGATAAGTTCAGGCTCATTGTTTACAATCCCTGTGTCATTAACAGCAACTGAATTACTTTCAGCTGATGTGGTACTGGTTGCAACCGCTTTTCCACTTATTCCTGCTACAAGGTCGGAAAGTAAAAGTTTTAGTTTAGTTAAATTCATACTAAGATGAAAATCAGGCCTAGGGTTGTCCTGCTTGAGTGGTCTGTATTATTAGAAATGAGGCCTCCTGGTAGTTTTCCTTTGTATGTAATGTTAAGATTGATAACTCCCCATACTCATTATGTACAGAGTCGGCTTTTTAACTTCCTTTTTGGTAGATCTTACTCCAGCTTTTGGTTCTATAGCCACTTGTTGGGTTCTGGTAACAGGAGGGGTTGGATCGGATGTACATTTACATCCATATGACTGCTCTGCGACTCACACTTAACTGCTTGCTTGAGGAGTCACAAAATCACTTTCAGATTATTTGTCGACTATTACCCACTCAAACAACACGTGGGAGAAATGAATACCTAAAGCTTTCCGTGCGATCGCCACTCCATGACTTGTCAGCTAGTGCCCACAACACCCCCTGTGAGGGCTCAGGTCCGTGTCTCTGCTTCAGCTCTGTAGCTCCAACCGCTAACCACTGAATTGTGACACCACAGGAAGGCACGGCATGTGTTGCCTCTGCCAACTCTCCGCCACACGCGTCACGAAATTTCAAACACGGTACTATTTCTCATCCCTTCTACACAAGTGGTTGCCACTTCCACTGAACGAGAGGGAATGACAACCACTGCATAGGTACTACAAGTAAAAAAAAGGACAATAAGAATTAGACCTGTGCCTTTCTCAGAGGCTCCAATTAAAGAAACAGTACAATCATGAGTTAAGAGAAGATCTAGTCCAGCACCCCTACTTTTGTACAGGATAGTGGCCAGCCAAATAGCCTGTGCCATGCCCATGAGTCAATAATTTTCTCATTGTTCTATATGGAATTACCTTCTTCCACATCTGTTCATGGAAGCTTGCTACCATTTCCTTCCCAAGGACAGTACTTGATACTCTTTTTACTAAAGTCCCCATGGCACATGGGTATAATATTTTCACACCACACAACCTGGACATCTGTTTTTGTTCGCTTAAGGGTACCATGTAATACAGACCCTTTACCATTTCCGATTTTCAGTCAATGAAGAAACGATTATTCATCGTACATGCATTCAGTGACATAATCTAGCAAACAGTTTATTCTACCTCCTGTTTTCCAACTCTGATGCGTCTAGCTCTGTTACCTGAGCAATATAATCCTTCTTAACCATATTAAGATTCATTCTACTTCCCTGCAAGGATGTTGCTGAATGCATATTATTTATAATAATATCTACTCACACTGACCTACCTTGCAATTCATATAAGATCCCCTTGCTTGCTCTCTCTTTCGTTAAAGTATGAAATACTTACCCTATTTACATATGCGTACGTGGCCCTATCCTGTAATCCGTAAAACCTCACGCACGAGCGCCCCGTCCACTAGAAAAATGTCAACACTAACTGAATACTATTTATTTCTTTACTCACATCTAGCTGCTCTTCTAAAGTCAACTGCAATGGCTCTCCGACCCCCTGGCGAAACTGTTGGGTTAACTGCGCCACAGTGCTTGCAAGAACCTTCCCTCAAATGGCCACTTTGTAGGCCAAATCATCTATGCACAACCAAGAGCCGCCCAGCACATCCCTAATGGCATAGAGGCACAGATTTCAGAAAACATACTAGGCTACCTCAGACACCATGTCAGCATAACGCACACCCCTGCTCCGCTACCAACACTGTGGCGGAGAGTTTGGATGGGAGTGGAGTCTGGTTAGGGGTTATGGAAGCGCGTACTTTTAATCAATTTTGATTTCATGAAAGACCATTTACAATACCAGAGCGAATACAAATGCAGAAAACCCTCGCTTCCATCACGTGCAATAATTAACTTCAGATAACAAACGACATATTAAAAAACAAAACAATTATTTGCCCCTTAAAACAGAAAATAGAGAAAACAGTATTGCTTCTGTCTGCAAACGGCTTTACAAATGGACAACTAAACACATTAACAACAAGCATACTGCTCACTACGATGAACTGCAGCCGACTACTGCCAACACCTGTACCTCATCCCAGGCAGACAACAGATGTAACAACACAGGCTACCAGGATATGTAATCTACTATAGAATCTACAAGAAAAAATGCATGAACAAGGAGAAGGCAGAGTGACATATCGCTGTTGTACAGGGTGGTCCATTGATAGGGACCGGGCCAAATATCTCGCGAAAGAAGCATCAAACGAAAAAACTACAAAGAACGAAACTCGTCTAACTTGAAGGGGGAAACTAGATCGCGCTATGGTTGGCCCGCTAGATGGCGCTGGCATATGTCAAACGGATATCAACTGCGTTTTTTAAAATAGGAACCACCATTTTTTATTACATACTCGTATAGTACGTAAGGAAATATGAATGTTTTAGTTGACCACTTTTTTCGCTTTGTGATAGATGGCACTGTAATAGCCACAAACGTATCAGTCCGTGGTATCACGTAACATTCCGTCAGTGAGGACGGTATTTGCTTCGTGATACTTTACCCGTGTTAAAATGGACCGTTTACCAATTACGGAAAAGGTCGATATCGTGTTGATGTATGGCTATTGTGATCAAAATGACCAACGGCCGTGTGCTATGTATGCTGCTCCGTATCCTGGACATCATCCAACTGCCCGTACCGCTCGCCGGATAGTTACGTTATTTAACGAAACAGGAAGTGTTCAGCCATATGTGAAACGTCACCCACGACCTGCAACAAATGATGATGCCCAAGTTGGTGTTTTAGCTGCTGTCGCGGCTAATCCGCCATTAGTAGCAGACAAATTGCGCGAGAATCGGGAATCTCTAAAACTTCGGTGCTCAGAATGCTACATCAACGTCGGTTGCACCCGTACCATATTTCTATGCAACCGGAGTTCCATGGCGACGACTTTGCACGTCGCGTACTGTTCTGCCGCTGAGCGCAAGAGAAATTACGGGCCGATGACAGATTTTTTGCACGCGTTCTATTTAGCGATAACGGTAACGTAAAATGGCACAATATGCACTATTGGGCAACGAAAAATCCACTATGGCTGCGACAAGTGGAACATAAGCGACCTTGGCGGGTTAATGTAGGGTGCAGCATTATTGGAAAAAGGACAATTGGCCCCCATTTTATCGATGGCAATCTAAATGTGCAATGTAAGCTGATTTCGTACGTAATGTTCTACCGATGCTACTACAAGATGTTTCACTGCATGACAGAATGGCGATGTACTTCCAACATGATGGATGTCCGGCACATAGCTCGCGTGCTGTTGAAGCGGTATAGAACAACATGTTTCATGACAGGTGGATTGGTCGTCGAAGCACTATACCATGTCCCTCACGTTCGCCGGATCTGACGTCCCAGGACTTCTTTCTGTGGGGAAAGTTGAAGGATATTTGCTATCGTGTTCTACCGCCAACGCCTGACAACATGCTTCAGCGCATTATCAATGCATGTGCATACATTACGGAAGGCAAACTACTCGCTGTTGAGAGGAATGTCGTTATACGTATTGCCAATTGTATTGAGGTTGACGGGCATCATTTTGAGCATTTATTGCATTAATGTGGAATTTACAGGGAATCACGCTGTAACCCCATGCGTTCTCAGAAATGATAAGTTCACAAAGGTACATGAATCACATTGGAACAATCGAAATAAAATGTTCAAACGTACCTACGTTCTGTATTTTAATTTAAAAAACCAACCTGTTACCAGCTGTTCGTCTCAAACTGTGAACCATATGATTGTGACTATTACAGCGCCATCTATCACAAAGCGAAAAAAGTGGTCCAACTAAAAAATTCATATTTCTTTCCGTGCTACACGAATATGTAATAAAATGGGGGTTCCTATTTTTAAAAAAACGCAGTTGGTATCCGTTTGACATATGCCAGCGCCATCTAGCGGGCCAACCATAGCGCCATCTGGTTCACCCGTTCAGGCTTCTGGTTGTGGTAGATGGCGTACCGAGGCCTCCACTGATTCGATAATGTCTTTATTCGGTACTAGTTTTGGTGCGATTGCATAGTTCATCCCTTTCGCCAAAACTTTTGTGGCTGCATCGCTCAAGGTGTGGCTGGAGAGGTTCACCACTGTTCGTCGCGTATCCAAAACTAGTCCTTCATCTCTTGTTTTCCGTTGCAATTTGTCGAACTTCGTACATTCACTTGATCTGGAAGCTTGCTGGAAGGTTAACCTGTCGACCTTGTGCCAGTCATCCTCATCCAGTTTCCCACTCAGAAAGAGGTGCAGTTCACACAGTTTTATGTTGTTCACGTCGAGACTACCACGAATGTAACGGATCCTTTCCCGCAATAAAGCTTTGCTGGCCTGTGCACAGATATTCCTGGCCTTGTACGATTTTATGTGGGACGTCAGCCATTTTACCATGCATCCTCCCACCACGATCCTATGCAAAAGAATTCGGCCCTGCGAACTTTAACTAAGAGAGCCTACAGGATCAGCGATGAATACAACCTGCAAGCTGAACTGCAGAACCTCAGGACCATTTTTGGAGCTAATGGCTACGACATGAGGCTGATACGCAAAACCATGGCGCCGAAGGAGGAGGGCAACAGGGAAATACAGAACGAAGCACAGAACACCGCCGTGCTACCGTATGTACAAGGGGTTACTGAACGTCTGGGCACAATTCTCCGTCGGGCAGGTATTAAGCCGATTTTTCGTAGCAACAACAAAATAAAAGACATTCTGGGCTCGACAAAAGATACAATTGACACGTTTCATGCCGCCGGAGTTTATGAAATCGAGTGTGAATGTGGACTGATGTATGTAGGTGAGACTGGGCGTCCAATAAGCACGAGGCTAACTGAACATGAGAGATATATCCGCCTCAAACAATATAGCAAATCAGCGGTGTCAGAACATCATGAGCAGTGCAGGATGAACATCGAACTTCGAGAGGCCCGAGTACTGGCGAAACAGCCGTTTAGTTTGAGGAGGAAGATTAGAGAGGCTATAGAAATAGCCAAGCGACCCGATAATATGAACAGAGAAGACGGGTACAGACTTCCAGCGTCTTGGCTGCCTGCTGTGACAGTTTTGCTGAAGGACAGCTCGCGTAAAGCAACAGGCGTGCGGTAGGCCACAGCGGAGGATGGTACACAGAGCGCTGACGCAGCCTAGTCGATACTAGGCAGTTAGTAAACAACGCTACGCTGCAGTCGCCGCTAAGTCTCCTATTCGCCGATTTCCAGCAATGGCAGGCAGTAAAGGAAACTCCAATGGAAAACGCCTATTTCCGCCAATAACAAGACGCAATGCAAACGCCAATAAAATGAACTCCTAGTACCCTTCCTCCTCATCCTCACATCCAATCACAACACTCTTCCATAGTATATATGTACCCACACTTGCGCTCATTCAGCAGTTAGCAACACACCCTGAGGACGGCGTCTTGCAACAGACGCCGAAACGTTGGAATTTTATAAAGGACAATGCGGTCTCTAACCCAGAAGAATTTTATTGACATTGACAACGGCCGCAGAAGCCTACGGTTACAAATGTAAATACAGTTTTGGCACAATGAAATTCCTGATGACCTTCCTGTGTTTGTTCGCAACAGAAAGCTAAATGTGGCCAACTTCACCGATCCTGCAACACTGTATTTTGATAGATCAAAACTCCGATAACTACCAAAACTTAGAAACTGCAATTATGGTACAAATAAAAACTCATGTCACTTTATTCTCAGCACTGTATTACTGTTATCGAAATTCCCCACTGTTCTTCCTCTCTGTGTATGAGATGCCATCTTCTTCTGGACTTTGGAAGGAAGACACCATTTATTACTCAGCTTGACACTGTCTGTCTTATAACCAGCTACGCCCGACGCTGATCATTGCAGTCCACTGGTGTTGCTGCCACGGTGCTCTTACTTCCACGGCACTCCGCTTCCCCAGGGTCTGTTGGTGGTTATCAACAAACTTACCACACTGTTCAGCAAAACGTATTCTGCAGCTGCTCCTCGGGGCAGCAATGCCAAAGCAAAGCAAGGGTGGAACTACTCCGTACAAGTCCCTAGCGACAACCCACGACTTGTCAGCTGCCGCTCACAGTGGCCTCTGGTGCTGATTCAAGTCGATGTTGCCACTCCAGCTCCGTAGTTCCAACTGCCAGCCACTGTATCACGCTACCACAGGAAGGCTCTGCATGGTGCTGCTTCTCCAAAATCACCACCACATTTGCTGGTGAAACTAAATGCTGTAACAGCACCAAAGGGCAGCAGAACGACAAATGTGTCATAAAATATGAGTTTCACTCCACACCATCCAGCAAGATGAGGCGTGGAGTCTCAGAAACAGAAGTGATCCATGGTATGCTGAAAGTGAATGTCTCAGTGCTGTTTGTTCTTCCCCTTGGTGGCCACACACTGGTGATAAAAAACTCTTAAGCCATCTGGACTTCAATGGCTACCCATAGTTCTAGATCATCCTTAGAAGCATGAATTTCGGACCTCAGTTGTGGTGGAATGTTTATTTTAGGTACCACAATCAACGTGAATCATAAATTGCGAGGATTGTGAAAAGTCTGTAATAATATAAGAGTCATGCATATGAGAGAAAAACGCTCATATTTTCTAACTTAAGGGGCGTCGGAACATAAATTTTTTTCACATTTTCGGACTTCTATCTCATTATAAAATTTGCAATTTTCCGAATTTATAGACTCACCTGGGAAGTATTTTTTTTAATATGAACTACATTGGTTGAAAATGTTAAAATTTGTACGTAGATTACTTCAAGATCTAATAAAATCGGTAATTTTTTATACAGAAAGCTGTTGACTGCTGTGTTATAAAGGTCATGTCCAGAAGAGGATGGGCACCAGGTTGAGGAAGTTGAAAGAAAGTTTGAGTGACAAGAAACTTTCTGATGGTAAAACCATAACACGCAGGCTGACAGACAAAATGATTGATGAACTACAGCAGCATTATGGGATGGCCATTAGAAATAGTACTGAGAATTTGTTGAAAATGGAGCAGGCAGTATGGGCTATCTTCTTCCATTGACTGTGAACTGATGAAAAACCAGCACACCACCCCTACTGGACCCGATTCTTGGTGCAGTCACCGCAATGCCCAGTACTCAAACAGTTCATATAGCCATAAACATTCCATCCTAGCATCAGTCATGGATATCATAAAATCTATTTACAGAGAGCTGGCAAATCCGGAACTTCTGAAGAAGTGTCTGCGTGGTCAGAGTCAAAATCCCAATGAGTCATTCAATAATCTTATATGGACTTGCTTAACAAAAAAATGTTTTTGTTGGAATGAAGTCACTAAAGCAGAGGGAGGAGGGGGAGGGGGTTAGTGATGCTGTTTTTCTTTATAATGATAGCAACATTGGTAGGGTGAAAGTGCTACAGCGTATGGGAGTCAATGCTGGAGCAAACTGCATCAGAAAAATTGGAAGGATGGACAAGGTTCACATTGATAAAGCAGAATATGCAGCACAGTTGGCCACGAAAGAGTCCAGAAAGAAGAAAAGATGGAAAAATCTTGGAAAAAGATCAAGAGGATGATATTCAGTATGGTGCAGGGTGCTTTTGAGTGACTAAAAATAAAAAAATAAACATATATTAAGTGAGTAACAGTTTTTTGAAACTGTAGAAACCGTTCCTGAAAATTTACATTTTCTGTTGCATTATTCCATAAATCTCAGAAACCATTTCGAGTGGAGTATTCAAATTTTCAGGGAGTAATAACATACATATTCTGAGTGCACTGAACTAAAAGAAGAACATAATGTTATGTACAATTAAAATTATTTAGGATAACGTACAAAAAAGTACACAAAATTTTAAAAGTATAATTAAAAATGTGTATTTCCGAAAGCAGTGGCTGAAATGCAATTAGTGTAGTTCAGTAGACTCAGAACATACAGTTTAATGTCCTGTCACAGTTTCATGTCAATGGCTACAGTGGTTCCTGAAATACAGGGAAGCCAAGTCACTAAATTTAACGATCTCGGGATATGGCGTTCCAACTGCCGTTAACGAATTGATATGTTTTCAGGATAAAGTTATCGAAGAGATGGAGTTTGAGAAATCCCACATTGAGAATACTTCATTTGCGGAGATATTAGAGCAAATCGGCAGCTACGGAAAATTCCAAATACGCTTGAGCATAGTCTTCTGATGCCTGACACAATTTTTTCCCTCAATGTCTTCCTACGGCACGTTCATTGTGCTTACAGTACCTGAACACTGATGCCACGTTCCAGGAAGAGAACGTACCAGTTCAACTACAGAAATGTGGGAGAAAGTGACAATACCAAGGTAAGTCACATGACATGAATATAATCTCAGATTTCTTACTTTAGTACCTGCATAACGATATTTTCGAAGATAAATTAGATTTGTGGCTGTAATAACGTTCTACGACCAGACTGAAGCTCTGAAAATAAGGAGCACTAGACTTTCTTTCCTTCATCGAAGAGAATAGTGCAGACATATGGTTCTAACAAAATAAGAGTGTCCAATGTAAGGGACGACGTGTCTATATAGCTTTACTTTTAAGTAAAACAGCAGGTCCTAAAAATTAAGACAGTGTCCACTAATGAGATTGCTTTCACTGTTGTGAACTACTGCTTCAGCAAGCTGTTTACTTACTTGCTTTACAAAATTAATAAATGTTCACTTTTAATGAGTATTTATGATCAATTGCTTAGAGAACGACCATCAAGTGTAAGCATATCCCACAATGATTTTTGTTTTAATTGTTATTTCAAACTAAGCCTCCTCTTTTTACGTGGTTTAAGAAAAGTTGCTTAACTGCAATCGTTGAACAGAGCTTCTCCAACAGTATGCACCCAGTTATCATTTAGAAAGGAGTTCCATGAGAAACTGAATTCAACTGGATGTCCATCTCTCGCTTATACCACTTACCACAAGACCTAGTGTTATTGGCTACAATTTATGCGTAGTTACGCCACTCCAAACGTTTGTTTTACTATTCCTGGCTTCGGCGATTTCCATGCTGAGTCCATGCTGAGCTAGAGGGAAGTCATCATCTAATTTCTCCAGCCGTTAAATTCCGGTTAGTCCTAAGTTCTGTTTTTGTAATTGTGCAAAGAATGCTATTACCCTGTATTATTTCATTTTACAGTATTTATCGAACAAAGCATCCTAGCAAAATACCTCAAAATTTACCATACAATGGCTTCTGTTATCATATGCTTTCGCGTAGTGAGGTAAACAACTGGAATTCCTGCAATATAAATTCAGTACATTAGTTTTGCAGCTACTATTTAGGTTTAAAATAAATTATTGCAGTAATTTTTCTATTTTAGGGAAGAAGAAGTGTACAGCAGTTGCGAGATGATGGTACCAAACCGAACGAATGAAACAGCACCGTGTATGTACGGATGGGAATATGACGACACTTGGTTTTCTGCAACTGCTTCTCAGGAGAACTGGGTATGCGAAAGAGAAATGTATCCTAACACCATATATTCTGTCAGTCGCTTTATCTCCATCGGTTTTGCTGTTCTGCTTTTCTACGTTGGTGACAGGTAATACTCAAATGTAATAGTGGGGACGTTTCTCTTAAGGACACTATAGAAATTTATCTCAGCCATTAAAAAAGACACGGGTTCGATGAGAAAGAATGAACTGCACCTAATGTATGATTTTCCAAAAAAGTCTATTTGAGACAGTATATCAAACACAAACTTAATATGTTGAAATTTGTTTTCTCCTCCTCTATGACTTCTATGCAAGTAATAGCACAGTATTTACATAACAGCTCTAAAACTCTAAGAGTTTCGTAATTCACCCGTTCTGTTCATTTGCACCACATGTAAAATGTTTGCTCACTGAGAGCACACAGAACACTATTCTGCCGTCATATATATACGGGGTGGAGAATTGTATATCTCCTCTTGATAGAGCATGCTATAGGCAGTGACAAAACCGAATGACGTCAAGCGACAGTGCCGGATTTCATTCTACCGGCCCTCCCCCACACCGGTGGTGTCATATTGCAAGGCGGTGGACGTAGCCCAATAGTACTGTTTAAACTTCCAGGAAATAAAAAAAAATGCGGTATTGATTAAGTACAACTGACGTAAGCTCAAAATAGGATTTCCTAAACCCCTCTGACATCATAGCTCATTTGTGCTAAGAGTCCAAATGTCCTAAGTATTAAATGGTGGGAAATGCAAAAATTCCAAGATGAGCAATTGTCCCATCGGTGATAAATTTAAAAAAAATCCAAGATGGTGGAACTGAACCTGAATTTAAAAAGTATAAAAGCCAAGATGGAGGATATAGAGTTATGGACACAGGCTACAGGACTGCCATGTCACTTGTGATAAGTTTAGAATCCTGCCCTGGTGGATAATTCCATTTTAAAAGGGTTAGATAGCCTTCTTGTGCGAGCCTCCTCCATGCAGACATTCCCCCTGCCCCAACACACTTCTATCGATTCCACAGACCACGGGCACCAAGACTCAAGTTTAGAACCCTTGAGCCCTCTTGTAAAAAACTGAAAAAGGAGAGAAATTCAAAAAGCGCCCTGGGCTTCCACAAACTCAGGTGCATTAGATGCCATAAGTTTAAATATACATTACTAGCACACTCAGTATGTTGTTGCAAACTGTATACATAATTTCACGAGGGAACTAGGTCACTTGTCCTAAGTTTGGATGACCCTTCTACATCTACATTTATACTCCGCAAGCCACCCAGCGGTGTGTTGCGGAGGGCACTTTACGTGCCACTGTCATTACCTCCATTTCCTGTTCCAGTCGCGTATGGTTCCCGGGAAGAACGACTGCCGGAAAGCCTCCGCGGGTGCTCAAATCTCTCTAATTTTACATGCGTGATCTCCTCGGGAGGAAAAAGTAGGGGGAAGCAATATATTCGATACCTCATCCAAAAACGCACCCTCTCGAAACCTGGACAGCAAGCTACACCGCGATGCAGTGCGCCTCTCTTGCAGAGTCTGCTACTTGAGTTTGCTAAACATCTCCGTAACGCCATCACACTTACCAAAAACACTGTGATTAAACGCGCCGCTCTTCCTTGGTTCTTCTCTATCTCCTCTGTCTACCCAACCTGGTACGGATCCCACACTGATGAGCAATACTCTCCATTGAGAACAACTTGCTGTGTTCTGTTTGCTAAAAACTCTTCAATCCACCCACACAGCTGGTCTGATGTTCCGTAGGCTCTTACTTTGTTTATCAGGCGATAGTCCGAAACTGTATCGAACGCCTTCCGGAAGTCAAGGAAAATGGCATCTACCTGGGAGCCTGTATCTAATATTTTCTGGGTCTCATGAACAAATAAAGCAAGTTGGGTCTCACACGATCGCTGTTTCCGGAATCCATGTTGATTCCTACAGAGTAGATTCTGGGTTTCCAGAAATGCCATAATAAGCAAGCAAAAAAAAAAAGAAAGTTCTAAAATTCTACAACAGATCAATGTCAGAGATATGGGCCTATAGGTTTCACGCATCTACTCGACGACCCTTCTTGAAAACTGGGACTACCTGTGCTCTTTTCCAATCATTTGGAACCTTCCGTTCCTCTAGAGACTTGCGGTACACGGCTGTTAGAAGGGGGGCAAGTTCTTTCGCGTACTCTGTAGAACTGAATTGGTATCCCGTCAGGCCCAGTAGACTTTACTCTGTTGATTCATTTCAGTTGCTTTTCCATTCCTTGGACACGTATTTCGATGTCAGCTACTTTTGCGTTCGTGCAAGGATTTAGAGAAGGAACTGCAGTGCTCTCTTCCTCTGTGAAACAGCTTTGGAAAAAGGTGTTTACTATTTCAACTTTACTTGTGTCATCCTCTGTTTCAATGCCATCACAATCCCAGAGTGTCTGGATATGCTGTTTCGAACGACTTACGTAAGACCAGAACTTCCTATAATTTTCTGTCAAGTCGGTACATAGAATTTTACTTTCGAATTCACTGAACGCTCCACGCATCGCCCTCCTTACGCTAACTTTGACATCGTTTAGCTTCTGTTTGTCTGAGAGGCAGCGTTTAAACTTGGAGTGAAGCTTTCTTTGCTTTCGCAGTAGTTTCCTAACTTTGTTGTTGAACCACTGTGGGTTATTCCTGTCCCTCACAGTTTTACTCGGCACGTACCTGTCTAATACTGATTTTACGATTGCCTTGAACTTTTTCGATAAATACTCAACATTGTCAGTGTCGGAACAGAAATTTTCGTTTTGATCTGTTAGGTAGACTGAAATCTGCCTCCTATTACTCTTGCCCAAGTCCGTCGGAATGCTCAATGGACATTAATGGATGCAGGTGACCAGACAGGATACTTACGTACGTGTCACCTGTCTGAGTCGCATCTAGAGGTATCAGGGATCGACTATCACTCCAACTGCACACGCCTAACACCTTTATAGAGCCTCCACCAGATTCAACAGCCCCCTGCTGATATTCAGGGCCCATTGATTCATTAGGTCGTCTCCATACCCGTACACATCCATCCGCTCGATACAATTTGAAACGAGACTCGTCCGACCGGGCAATATGTTTCCAGTCATCAACAGTCGAATGCCAATGTTGACGGGCCCAGGCGAGGCGTAAAACTTTGTCGTGCAGCTACCAAGGGTAGACGACTGGGTCTTCGACTCCGAAAGCCCATATAGATGATGTTTCGTTGAATGGTTCGCACGCTGACACTTGTTGATGGCCCAGCACCGAAATGTACAGCAACCAGAGGAAGGGCTCCACTTCTATCACCTCAGTCGTCGTTGGTCCCATTTTTGCAGGATCTTTTTCCGGCCGCAGCGATGTCAGGGATTTATTGTTTTACCGAATTTCTTACATTCTCGGTACACTCCCGAAATGATCGTACGGGAAATACATCACTTCATCGCTACCTCGAAGATGCTGTGTCCTATCGCTCGTTTGCCATCTATAACACCACGTTCAGACTCACTTAAATTGTGATAACGTGCCATTGTAGCAACAGTAACCGATCTGACACCTGCTCCAGACACTTGTTGTCTTATATAGGCGTTACCGACCGCAGCGCCGTATTCTGCTTGTTTACATATCTCTGTGTTTGAATAAGCACGCTCGTACCAGTTTCTTTGGCACTTCGGTGTATATCTTCATGCTGTTATAATGTCGTATAAGATATACTGCTAGGGTAGCCAGTAGTATTTTAGCAGACTAAGTGGTAACCATGTATTTGTTGCAATGTAGTAATTTTACAATGTTTGTTGCACAGTGGCAATGGTTGTTCAACATTTACATGGGTTTTGTAACTATATAAATCACCTGAATCTGATGCTTTCGATCGACTAGATACATAGTACGAATGATAGGTACATCTCATGATGCTGGTTGTGGGGTACCAATAGGAGTTCACTGCGCAAATGAGGGAGGGGAGACTAAAATTTTTGGATAATAAATTGTGATAATTTATATTAAACATAATTTGGGTCATCAGTTTGATAACCTGAACAAGATCATAAGTGCACCACATGGTTTCCATCTTGGATCGTAAACTATCGTAATTGAAACGACACTTATGAGACATTAATTAGATCCTATATAAACAAGAGTAAGAGCCCAAGACAGTAGTTTGTTAAGATAAGGAGAGCTGGTGCAAGTGGCCGTTTTGCTTACAGAAGAAGAATGTAATCTTTGTCCCAAAAACTACCCCCTCCCCTCTCACTGATGCAGGTTTATATGTAACTAAGTAATTTCCATCAGATGTCTGTTTATTGACTTTTACTGGTTACTTAAAGACAGTAGTGACGATCTGCTAGAGATGGAAACAGAATAATTTTGAAACTGTAAAGCTTCTATTTCAACAGAAAAATTAGTCTTGTTTCGAACAATTTTTCTTATGTTTCCCTAATGCTATCCATTTAGCTTTTCTGTTTCACTTGTCACTGTGCCGGCGCATAATCCATTCGAAGTAAAAACGTTAAACTGTTATACGTTTCAGATTTGGCCGGAGGATACAGTTTCTTGTGAGCATGGGCATGATGGCAGTATCCCGATCACTGCTAACTGCTTCAGCCTCAGTCTTCCCACTGTACGTCGCTCTCTCAGCGGTGGCAGAGAGTCCAGGCTTGCCTAGCTCAGAATCAGCTATAGCCATCGGTAAGATTCTCTGACTTCGAAACAATGAAATTAAAATGTAGTTGCATCCTACTATTCACTCGAAAGTAGGAATTAGATCAAAAGAATTAAATGTGAAAACTGTGGCACATACATTTTCGTAAGATTTGTAGTGTCGTTTATATTTACTGAAACATTTAAGCATACATTAATTTCTTCTCTTTAGTTTAATAGAAGTGGACTGCTGATTCAAGAGTTTCTGTAGAATTACAACTTTTTTCCCTTTCTGAAACATATATGCAACCATGTGTACTTTATCTTACAATGTGTATTGATACTAACATGTTTATTTTGTATTACGTTGTGTTGCAATATAATCATTTTGAAACGTATTTTTGATATGAACGTATTTTCTAAATCTGTTTACAAGTTAGATTCTTAAAATGCGTGATGTGACCATCTCACAAATATGATACATGCTTTTAAAGGACATTGTACTTGAGCTACTAAAGAAGTGTTTATATGGAAGACCCAGAACGTGGATGAGTGCTTCAATCATGTTGTGTAGTGCCGTGTGCCTAAAAATATATTTGTTGGCTTTATGACTCTAAAGTTAGCGGTGTCTGATACTGTCATAACTTTTGTTGTTGTGGTCTTCAGTCCTGAGACTGGTTTGATGCAGCTCTCCATGCTACTTTATCCTGTGCAAGCTTCATCATCTCCCAGTACCTACTGCAACGTACACCACTCTGAATCTGCTTAGTGCCTGCATCTGTGCCAAATCTTCGATTTTCCCCTCCACCCTGCCCTCCAATATTAAATTGGTGATCCCTTGATGCCTCAGAGCATGTCCTACCAAGCGATCCCTTCTTTTAGTCAAGATGTGACAAAAATTTCTCTTCTCCCCGATTCTATTCAATAACTCCTCATTAGTTATGTGAACTACCCATCTAATCTTCAGCATTCTTCTGTAGCATCACATTTCGAAAGCTTCTACTCTCTTCTTGTCCAAACTAGTTATCGTCCATGTTTCACTTCCATACATGGCTACACTCCATACAAATACTTTCAGAAACGACTTCCTGACACTAAAATCTATACTCGATGTTAACAAATTTCTCTTCTTCCGAAACGCTTTCCTTGCCGTTGCCAGTCTACATTTTACGTCCTCTCTACTTCGACCATCATCAGTTATTTTGCTCCCCAAATAGCAAAACTCCTTTACTACTTTAAGTGTCTCATTTCCTAATCTAATTGCCTCAGGATCACCCGACTTAATTCGACTACATTCCATTATCCTCGTTTTGCTTTTGTTGACGTTCATCTTATTTCCTCCTTTCAAGACACTGTCCATTCCGTTCAACTGATCTTCCTAGTCCTTTGCTGTCTCTGACAGAATTACAATGTAATCGGCCAACCTCAAAGTTTTTATTCCTTCTCCATGGATTTTAATATCTACGCTTAATTTTTCCTTTGTTTCCTTTACTGCTTGCCCAATATACAGATTGAATATCATCGGGGACAGGCTACAACCCTGTCTCACTCCCTTTCCAACCACTGATTCCCTCTCCTGTCCCTCGACTCTTGTAACTGCCATCTGGTTTATGTACAAATTGTAAATAGCCTTTCGCTCCCTGTATTTTACCCCTGCTACCTTTAGAATTTGAAAGAGAGTATTCCAGTCAACACTGTCAAAAGCTTTCTCTAAGTCTACAAATGTTAGAAACGTAGGTTTACCTTTCCTTAACCTTTCTTGTAAGATAAGTCGTGGGGTCAGTATTGGGTCATGTATTCCAATATTTCTGCGGAATCCAAAATGATCCTCCTCAAGGTCAGTTCTACCAGTTTTTCCATTCGTCTGTAAAGAATTCGAGTTAGTATTTTGCAGCTGTATCTTATTAAACTGATAGTTCGGTATTTTTCACATCTGTCAGCACCTGCTTTCTTTGGGATAACAATTATTGTTTCGACTAAGGTCTTTCAGTGCCCTGTCAAACTCTTCACGCAGTAGGGCCTATAATATCTCCTATTTCATCTTCATCTACAGTCTCTACCATTTGCATAATATTTTCCTCAACTACATAGCCCTTGTATAGACCCTCTGTATACTCCTTCCACCTTTCAGTTTTCCCTTCTTTGCTTACAACTGGGTTTCCATCTGAGCTCCTGATATTAAATTGGAGTGGTTCTCTTTTCTCCAAAGGTCTCTTTAATTTCCTGTAGGCAGGATCTATCCTACCCCTAGTGATATATGCCTCTACACACTTACATTGGTCATCTAGCCATCCCTGCTTAGCCATTTTGCACTTCCTGTCGACCTCATTTTTGAGACGTTTGTATTTCTTTTTGCCTGCTTCATTTACTGCATTTTTATATTTTCTAATTTCATCAATTAAATTCAATATTTCTTCTGTTACCCTAGGATTTCTAGCAGCCCTCCTCTTTTTATCTACTTGATCCTATGCTGCCTTCACTACTTCATCCCTCAAAGCTACCCATTCTTCTTCTACTGTATTTCTTTTTGAGATTCCTATCAATTGTTCCCTTATATTCTCCCTGAAACTCTGTACATCCTCTGGTTTAGTCAGTTTATCCAGGTCCCATCTCCTTAAATTGCCACCTTTTTGCAGTTTCTTCAGTTTTAATCTACAGTTCATAACCAATAGATTGTGGTCAGAGTCCACATCTGCCCCTGGAAATGTCTTACAATTTAAAACTTGGTTCCTAAATCACTGTGTTACCATTATATAATCTATCTGATACCTTCTAGTACTTCCAGGATTCTTCCATGAATACAACCTTCTTTCATGATTCTTGAACCATGTGTTAGCTATGATTAAGTTATGCTCTGTGCTAAATTCTAGCAGGCGGCTTCCTCTGTCATATCTTACCCCCAATCCATGTACACCTAATACGTTTACTTCTCTCCCTTTGCCTACTATCGAGTTCTAGTCAGCCATGACTATTAAAATTTCGTCTCCCTTCATTATCTGAATAATTTCTTTTACCTCATCATGCATTTCATCAATTTATTCGTCATCTGCTGAGCTAGTTGGCATATAAACTTGTACTACCTTAGTAGGCGTGGGCTTCGTGTCTATCTTGGCGAAAATAATGCGTTCACTATGCTGTTTGTAGTAGCTTACCTGCATTCCTATGTTTTATTCATTATTATACCTACTCCTGCATTACCCCTATTTGATTTTGCATTTATAACCCTGTATTCACCTGACCAGAAGTGTTGTTCCTCCTTCCACCGAACTTCACTAATTTCCACTATATCTAACTTTAACCTATTAATTTCCCTTTTTAAAATTTCTAACGTACCTGCCTGATTAAGGGATCTGACATTCCACGCTCCGATCTGTAGGACGCCAGTTTTCTTTCTCCTCATAACAACATCCTGCTGAGTAGTCCCTTCCCGGAGATCCGAATAGATGGCTATTTTGCCTTCGGAATATTTTACCCGAGAGGACGCCATCAGCATTTAATCATACAGTAAAGCTTCATGCCCTCGGGAAAAATTACGGCTGTAGTTCCCCCTTGCTTATAGCCGTTCGCAGTACCAGCGCAGCAAGGCCGTTTTGGTTAGTGTTAAAAGGCCATATGAGTCAATCATCCAGACTGTTGCTCCAGCAACTACTGAAAAGACTGCTGCCCCTCTTCAGGAACCACACGTATGTCTGGCCTCTCAACAGACACCCCTCCTTTGTGGTTGCACCTACGATACGGCTATATGTATCCCTGAGGCACGCAAGCCTCCCCATCCCCGGCAAGGTCCATGGTTCATGGAGGGTTGGGGGGTTATAACTGTTAATGGTGGTAATTAGTAATTATGAAAGACTTAAGGTTCTGGAGAGGTCAGGGGTAAGATTTGGACAGAAAACAGCTAAAGGTCTGCGGGAACTGATTGAGCTTCTAGTACATGAAGCAGAGCTAGCTGCTCAGCAAATAACGAAAGAATCAAGAAAGAAAAGAAGGAGACAAGCACTGGGCTATTGTGACACAGAAGAAGACACAGACTATGAGCCAGGGCAATTCTAGTGCATGAAAGACGCAGAAATGTAAGTCTGTATAAGAATTTGAAATAAAAAGTTTTAAACCTCAATATCTCTCAACTACATTTATTGCAATAAATGACCCGTTTTCTAAAAAAAAGTGCTGCTGGTAGAGACATGAAAAATTTCACAGCTTTCCAAGTGTGAAATTCAACACATATGGAACTAGAAAAATTAAAATATCCTGAGTTGTTTTGTTTTTATGTTCATTTATTAAATGTTTTATTAAGTGTTTGAAAAAAAACATAACAAGCCCCACAATACAATATTAGTAATAATTACAGTTCAGTGCATCTAGAAAAGAGCATTCAATAATTATGGAAAATTGTAAGTTGTTGTCTTTAAAAGTTTCCAAGATAATATGTTCAAAATTCGATAATTTATCGATGGAAGCATGGCACATACAAGTCCCCATAAGTCTAGGACAGAAATAATAAAAATTAGTTATTCCATATGTGCTGTCGAAATGAATATTAGCATTATTTTTGTTGAATATTGAGGTATGTGGTTTCGGCTACAGCACCAGAGTATTTTATGACAGGAATTGTAATCCATTATTGACACATCTGTTTCAGGAATCGAACTTACTTTCATCAAACATCGCTCGCTCGTCAACATTTTGGCATTTGCCATTCACTGTTTGGGAACAATTTCTATAGCGCTAGCAGCGTGGTTGTTTGTTGATTTCCTCTGTCCCCTGCTTCATTCCATTGTTGCTACATAGGTAAGTACTTCAGTAATGAAAAAGCAGTCTGCTCTTTTTATTGGTCTATTGGTTCTCTCTCAATGTGGACACACTGTCGTAAGCTGTATCGACGCCTCCAGTTTAAATTTTTGTGATATAAGAAATCTTAAAAGTTATCTTTGTATAAAGGATTAAAATATAAGAACTGAGAAGAAATAGATATGTGTTTAGTTTCGTGACGGAAGTCGTTAGTTTGGTTAATGAATGTGTTGGTTGGAATGCTATATGGTTGTGGAGGTATCAAGAGTTTGATTTGAGCATTGTGAAAGGTTGATGATGCAATTTCTAACCGAGTCCTATTTTGTAGAACAGTTAGAGAAGGAAGACAATTTCGATTCCTTTCGAACTGACTATGCGAATGTAGACGAGATGTGGCTCAAATTCAAAGATATAGTAGCAACAGCAATTGAGATATTCATACCTCATAAATTGGTAAGAGATGGAACGGATCCCCACTGGTACACAAAAAAGGTCCGAACGCTGTTGCAGAGGCAACGGAAAAGCATGCGAAGTTCAGAAGAACGCGAAATCCCGAAGATGGGCTAAAATTTACAGACGCACGTACTTCGATGCGAGATGCCTTTAATAGGTTCCACAACGAAACATTGTCTCGAAATTTGGTAGAAAACCCGAAGAAATTCTGGTCGTATGTAAAGTACACAAGCGGCAAGACGCAGTCAATACCTTCGCTGCGCAGTGCCGATGGTACTGTTATCGACGACTGTGCCGCTAAAGCGGAGTTATTGAACGCAGTTTTCCGAAATTCCTTCACCAGGGAAGACGAATGGAATATTCCAGAATTTGAAACACGAACATCTGCTAGCATGAGTTTCTTAGAAGTAGATACCTTAGGGGTTGCGAAGCAACTCAAATCGCTTGATACGGGCAAGTCTTCAGGTCCAGATTGTATACCGATTAGGTTCCTTTCAGATTACGCTGATACTATAGCTCCCTACTTAGCACTCATATACAACCGCTCGCTCACCGATAGATCTGTACCTACAGATTGGAAAATTGCGCAGGTCGCACCAGTGTTCAAGAAGGGTAGTAGGAGTAACCCATTTAACTACAGACCTATATCATTGACGTCGGTTTGCAGTAGGGTTTTGGAGCATATACTGTATTCAAACATTATGAATCACCTCGAAGGGAACGATCTATTGACACGTAATCAGCATGGTTTCAGAAAACATCGCTCTTGTGCAACGCAGCTAGCTCTTTATTCGCACGAAGTAATGGCCGCTATCGACAGGGGATCTCAAGTTGATTCTGTATTTCTAGATTTCCGGAAAGCTCTTGACACCGTTCCTCACAAGCGACTTCTAATTAATCTGCGGAGCTATGGGGTATCGTCTCAGTTGTGCGACTGGATTCGTGATTTCCTGTCAGGAAGGTTGCAGTTCGTAGTAATAGACGGCAAATCATCGAGTAAAACTGAAGTGATATCAGGTGTTCCCCAGGGAAGCGTCCTGGGACCTCTGCTGTTCCTGATCTATATAAATGACCTGGGTGACAATCTGAGCAGTTCTCTTAGACTGTTCGCAGATGATGCTGTAATTTACCGTCTAGCAAGGTCATCCGAAGACCATTATCACTTGCAAAGCGATTTAGAAAAGATTGCTGTATGGTGTGTCAGGTGGCAGTTGACGCTAAATAACGAAAAGTGTGAGATGATCCACATGAGTTCCAAAAGAAATCCGTTGGAATTCGATTACTCGATAAATAGTACAATTCTCAAGGCTGTCAATTCAACTAAGTACCTGGGTGTTAAAATTACGAACAACTTCAGTTGGAAGGACCACATAGATAATATTGTCAGGAAGGCGAGCCAAAGGTTGCGTTTCATTGGCAGGACACTTAGAAGATGCAACAAGTCCACTAAAGAGACAGCTTACACTACACTCGTTCGTCCTCTGTTAGAATATTGCTGCGCGGTGTGGGATCCTTACCAGGTGGGATTGACGGAGGACATCGAAAGGGTGCAAAAAAGGGCAGCTCGTTTTGTATTATCACGTTATAGGGGAGAGAGTGTGGCAGATATGATACACGAGTTGGGATGGAAGTCATTACAGCATAGACGTTTTTCGTCGCGGCGAGACCTTTTTACGAAATTTCAGTCACCAACTTTCTCTTCCGAATGCGAAAATATTTTGTTGAGCCCAACCTACATAGGTAGGAATGATCATCAAAATAAAATAAGAGAAATCAGAGCTCGAACAGAAAGGTTTAGGTGTTCGTTTTTCCCGCTCGCTGTTCGGGAGTGGAATAGTAGAGAGATAGTATGATTGTGGTTCGATGAACCCTCTGAAAAGCACTTAAATGTGAATTGCAGAATAGTCATGTAGATGTAGATGCTGTACATGGGACCAAGGATAAATTTCAGCAAGAATTTCTGGACGAAGAAGAGGCAGTTGGCTATGGTAAAATTTACAATTGATGCAATTGAAGAGAAGGAGATGTACTTAGCGGTGAGCATGCGATTGCTCATCCCAATGCAAGGCAAAAGTGATTCTAACAAACGGAGTCCCACCCATAGGTTTAACAGAAATGTGATTTAAGAAACGGTGCTCTGGCAATGCTGTAACTGCGTGAAGTGTAGCCAAGAATATGTATCATGAACTCGGCGCCCTGACGGAGCTGTCCCATTACCTGAGTGAGACGAAGCAATGCCGAGAAGAGGTGGTGGTGGTGGTGGTGGTTAGTGTTTAAGGTTAGTGTTTAACGTCCCGTCGACAACGAGGTCATTAGAGACGAAGAGCAAGCTCGGGCTAGGGAAGGATTTGGAAAGAAATCGGCCGTGCCCTTTCAAAGGAACCATCCCGGCATGTGCCTGAAACGATTTAGGGAAATCACGGAAAACCTAAAACAGGATGGCTGGAGACGGGATTGAACCGTCGTCCTCCCGAATGCGCGTTCAGTTGCCGTGAAGAAGGGATATGTAAACTCGCTGATGTTTGAGTCGCGTTCGCCCCAAACATGTTTCTTTGTTTCAGTTAAAGCATCAAACTATATCCAGTTTAAATCTCCACAATGCACTGCCTTGTGAATTTCTTTCTGTTACTGTTGCCTGTTCTTAAACACTGACACATAACATGAACTTCTTACAGACCTAAACGACCGTTTGTGTCGTGCATAACACAAACATAGCCAATAGATGGTAACAGTAGACACAGTAACATCATCTGCATCCAATGAGGCATAAAAACACAATAGGTAAGCTGCAATAGACTGCACATTATGCAATGCACAATAATTCCATTCCATACGTTTGACGTCCAGTCTTATGTTCACAGAGGTGGAACGTACAGTTACGAGCAACGTTCACTTTGGAGAAGATGCCCAACGCGACCGACCGCCTTGCGTTTGCAATCACTTCGCTAGTCGCTTGATCACACTTTGCTGGACCCAAAGCAACACACCTGCAGTCACTATTGCTGAAGTGGCATGCAGGGGAGCTGTTAGATCGCGTACATCAACGGGTGGAGTAACTGGTTCCTAAAGGTCCCTAGAAATAAAAATCTAGTGAATTAAGGTCCAGGCAACGTGGAGGCTAGAATATTGGACCTCCACGACCAATATATTTCCTTGGAAATGCTTGATTTAAATAGTTACACACATTAATCCCAAAGTGCGGTGGTGAACTATAATGCTGAAACCATATCTGTCGCCGAACAGGAAGTGGAACTTTTTCTTATGGGTCATGCAAAGTGTTGCAAAGAAACGTATGATACAGAGGCACATTCAACTCGTCTAACAATAGGTAAGGGCCAAAACGAACTCCTCCATTGATTTAAAAAATAAAAATAAAAAAAAATGTTCAAATGTTTTTGAAATCTTAAAGTCATCAGTCCCTAAACTTACACGCTACTAACCTAAATTATCCTAAGGACAAACACACACACCCATGCCCGAGGGAGGACTCGAACCTCCTCCGAGACCAGCCATAGGTCCACGGCAGTGGCGCCTTAGACCGCCTGGGTAATCCCGCGTGGCCCCTCGATTCTATCCCACAGGCTTATGCCAAGCGTGCCTGAATGCCAACTTCATGGGCGATATGTCGGTGATGTTCCGACCAAAAATAAATGGCTGTTCGGGAGGCAGGGGGGGGGGGGGTGTTGCGTTGAAAAAAAAACGAGTAAGGTAGATTCATCAGTCTGTATCACATTATTTGTGAAATATTCGTTATCTTCCACTTGGTGCCAAAGCAATTCTCAACATTGTAGTCGTCGACTTTGGTCTTCTGCTCACTGGTGCTGAGTCAGCATGGAATGATGTGAATGCAGTTCTTCATCGTGTAAACAGTTTCTAACACAATAACTCTAGTGTTTTATTGACTTAGTTTGCTTTTGTTTTATTTAATGTTACATCACTGAGCTTCTGTAAATGTGTTTGTTTGAATCAATAACGTAAAATTGCATACTCATTTCTTTGTAAGAACTTCGATGTCATGATATGATTCTATGCATTGTAGTATATCTAACATTTTAATTCTTTGTCCCATTTGAACTGAACAAAACTTACTATATATAATTGTAAATTTTGTGTGAATAATTTTTGGTAGAAATGTCAATATGTGCAAATGTTCTGTTTTATTTATTGTATTTGTTTATTGTTATGTAAACTACTGATTCTCACTTAGGGTTCTTAGTTCTCTAGTATATAAAAGGTGTAGTGGTTCCCTTGCGAACGGAACTGTGTAGCGCGCGCAAATTGTGGTTGGCATAGGTAGAAAAGGCGGAACAAGAGTCCGTCGGGGGCGAGCCACCAGTCGGGGACGAGCTACCAAACTGTGCATTGCCATGTAATAGTTGCATATTGTGCTGGTTCCGAGAGAGGTTTTTTTCTGCCACTTTCCAATGCCTCGGATGGATGGATAAATAGCTGGAACTATTCTGGAATTTGGATCTATCATCGCCATTAAGAAATGACAGAGTCCAGCAATTCTACCTGTAATTCCACCTACCGACATGCAATCGCCACCACATTGCGCAATCACTGTAACGGAGCACTATAGCAATGTACAGTGAAGGATCAGCTTAACGGATGTGTTAGTGTGCTCAAATATAAGGTAATTTATAACTGAGTTTCTGTACCTACCTTGATTTTTCTCCGTATCATAATACCTCTCAGGTTCCTCTCCGTTTGAACTAAAGTGATTTCCGAGTGTCCCTACTGAAAGAACATTAGAAGACCAGTGTTTTTGCTAATTAATGCCTCTTGAACATAGTAAAAAAAAGTAAGTTAAAGTTAATGAAAGTAATTTTTCTAATAAAACTGCATATTAATGTATTGTTGCCAACTTCAAATTAAGAGTTTGTGAGACTGACGCTTATAAAGATTTGCTTCGTAAATGATCTCATTACTGCCTGTTGTAAATACAGAAGGTGAGTCAGTATCTTACATATATGTTAATTTTGTCTCTCAATGTAGTAAGAGTGGAAAACTGCAGTATGAAACGTTATATACTCATGTTTGCTAAGTGTTTGTCTCTCTTGTGTATTAGAAGTGCATATGAATAGTATACCAGGATCCACAGTTTGTCTATTGTGTTAATGCTCGGTAACAAGTAACGGAAAGACCATTAATTATGAAAACCATAATTTCTTTATTGAAATGATAGAAGCAACCTCTTATTGGATTCCAATTAACTTCCATTTTAAATAGTAAAGTATTTAACTGAGAGAGACTTAACCTATATACAATTAATGATTCTGCAGTGAATAGTAATAATAACGTTATAAACACCATTCAGTTGGTTGAAGCCCTGAAAGTAATAGTGTGTTCCGGTATGTGTTACAATTTTGCAAATAGTTTGTGCTGCTCCTGTTGTTAGCTTCAAACTTAAAACATACGTATGTCTCAAGAGTTCACTGCACTCACTTGTGACAAAGTATAGGTTGTGTTTATCCATTAAAGTTACTAATAACTATTTTCTTGACCGTCAATGTTAATCATTCTCTTGCATAGTTAGGCTGGCGACCGTTTTCTTTACCCGTTAAACAGTACAGATAGGCAAAATTTTGTTTGTTACTGTTCACATATTTCCGTAATTCTGAATTTTACTTCCGATAAGCCACCTCCGTTAGGTACAACACGGTCAACACAACAAAATTCCTCTCAGAGGGTAACACTGCTCTGTTGCGTTATACCATAATTGCTTTAATAAGATTGTTTTATTTCACAAGCTGCTTTAAGGTTATGGTACAGCAGTGACAGACACTAGTGTTATAAGTTCAATAAGCAGTCTTTGAGAAATCTGAGACTGCCTTGCCATATCACGTGTACTTCACCAGGGTGAAAAGTTTCAAGGAACGTTTCCACTGTTAGTGGTAGGGGACCCTTACACTGTTCTGACTTTGACCAAGCGCCCTGTCTACCCCACGTACCTGGTACTCCCGTGCAGTCGTATTATTTCTGCTCCACTTGCCTGAAATTATGTATGTAAAATGCATGCGTGTTTAGGGGAGCCACTCAATACTAAATACAGGCCGGCCGCTGTGGCAGAGCGGTTCTAGGCCCTTCAGTCTGGAACAGCGCGAAAGCTAAGGTCGCAAGTTTGAATCTTGCCTCGGGCATAGATGTGTTTGTTGTCCTTAGATTAGTTAGGTTTAAGTAGTTCTAAGTTTCCAAATGGCGCTAAGCACTATGGGACTTAACATCTGAGGTCATCAGTCCCCTAGACTTAGAACTAATGGTTCAAATGGCTCTAAGCACTATGGGACTTTACATCTGAGCTCATCAGTTCCCTAGACTTAGAACTACTAAACCTAACTAACCTAAGAACGTCACACACGTCCATGGCCGAGGCAGGATTCGAACCTGCGACCGTAGCAGCACCACGGTTCTGGACTGAAGCGCCAAGAACCGCTCGGTCACAGCGGCCGGCTTACGCACTTTTCATTGAATCCCATATGTCATTACTTCACGATGATAGTACTTGTAGCCACACTTGAACTTCCCTAACAATGCATTTCTCATGCAGAGCTACCGACAAAACCACATAGCAGCTCCGTGTCCCGTGTCGACTCTGCAAGGCAGTCACTCGCAAAGATACCACGTAACCAAGCCAGCGATATGACAATACGCTAATACGCTTACACTTGGGCGGCCTCTGTCGATTACTTTTGGACGAAGATGACTGGTTTACCGAAGGCGTTGCTCCAGGCGATGAAAAACATTTTCATTGGGATGGTGGCTTTGAGAGTATCGTCATGAATACATACGAGCAGCAGCTTGACTATCAGATGCACCCAACACCAGAAGCATATCGATATATTCATCGTTTGTGTACTGCATCGGGAAGCCGCCGTACGTGAGCCAGAGAGGACCAATTATGGTTGCGCACTATGCAGTTATTACAACACACATCCAGTTTAATGCATCCCACTCTCGTGTGATAGGCTGTTCTCATGTGACATAGAAATGTCCTGCTTATAAATGACGAGAAACGGGGAAACGACATCTACAAAATAAAAAAGTAATGCGAAGAGCATTTTTTCTTTTCTTATTGTAGAACCATAGCTCGATAATGGATATGGGTTTGATGTCACACACTGAGCTACTACAGCCGGTATGGTAGTGCAGACTGATACACGTCCTCTGTGCACTACGATGCCACACACGATGTGACACTGCAGTTTTTAATTACATTTACACCTTCATCATCGTCTTCGTATTTCTCTTCTTCTTTGTCTCTTATGACAAGTTTCAAGTGGAAGCTCTCCATAGTGTCCTGTTCTGAGCATTTTCCTCCTTCGCCTGTTTACATGCTCGTCGTCTAATGTCATCCATCCATTGTCTTCCTACCACTTCCTCCCATTCCTTTACTTTTTCCTCTATAATTCTTTCTCGTCGTCATTTTCATACATGTGCTTTCAAAGTTCACCCTCTCTGATTTTGCTACACAAACTTGCGTTGAATGCAATGTATTTTACGGCTGCTTCCATCCTCCAAATTTCATACAAGCTTCCACAATACGATATGTCTGCACATCAAAAAGTTTTTACATCTTAATCAGGCCAAGACTAACGAATAAGTTTTTACGTCTGAATCATACCAAGAATAGCGAATAAGTTTTTACGTCTGAATCATACCGAGACTAGCGAATAAGTGAAGTTAAGCTTCCGCTCTCAAGAGACAAGAGCGGGTAGAAAACAAAAAGAGTTATAATTATTGTACCTTCATTTTCTTATAAATACACTCCTGGAAATTGAAATAAGAACGTGAATTCATTGTCCCAGGAAGGGGAAACTATATTGACACATTCCTGGGGTCAGATGCATCACATGATCACACTGACAGAACCACAGGCACATAGACACAGGCAACAGAGCATGCACAATGTCGGCACTAGTACAGTGTGTATCCACCTTTCGCAGCAATGCAGGCTGCTATTCTCCCATGGAGACGATCGTAGAGATGCTGGATGTAGTCCTGTGGAATGGCATGCCATGCCATTTCCACCTGGCGCCTCAGTTGGACCAGCGTTCGTGCTGGACGTGCAGACCGCGTGAGACGACGCTTCATCCAGTCCCAAACATGCTCAATGGGGGACAGATCCGGAGATCTTGCTGGCCAGGGTAGTTGACTTACACCTTCTAGAGCACGTTGGGTGGCACGGGATACATGCGGACGTGCATTGTCCTGTTGGAACAGCAAGTTCCTTGCCGGTCTAGGAATGGTAGAACGATGGGTTCGATGACGGTTTGGATGTACCGTGCACTATTCAGTGTCCCCTCGACGATCACCAGAGGTGTACGGCCAGTGTAGGAGATCGCTCCCCACACCATGTTGGCCCTGTGTGCCTCTGTCGTATGCAGTCCTGATTGTGGCTCTCACCTGCACGGCGCCAAACATGCATACGACCATCATTGGCACCAAGGCAGAAGCGACTCTCATCACTGAAGACGACATGTCTCCATTCGTCCCTCCATTCACGCCTGTCGCGACACCACTGGAGGCGGGCTGCACGATGTTGTGGCGTGAGCTGAAGACGGCCTAACGGTGTGCGGGACCGTAGCCCAGCGTCATGGAGACGGTTGCGAATGGTCCTCGCCGATACCCCAGGAGCAACAGTGTCCCTAATTTGCTGGGAAGTGTCGGTGCGGTCCCCTACGGCACTGCGTAGGATCCTACGGTCTTGGCGTGCATCCGTGCGTCGCTGCGGTCCGGTCCCAGGTCGACGGGCACGTGCACCTTCCGCCGACCACTGGCGACAACATCTATGTACTGTGATGACCTCAGGCCCCACGTGTTGAGCAATTCGGCGGTACGTCCACCCGGCCTCCCGCATGCCCACTATACGCCCTCGCTCAAAGTCCGTCAACTGCACATGTGGTTCACGTCCACGCTGTCGCGGCATGCTACCAGTGTTAAAGAGTGTGATGGAGCTCCGTATGCCACGGCAAACTGTCTGACACTGACGGCGGCGGTTCACAAATGCTGCGCAGCTAGCGCCATTCGACGGCCAACACCGTGGTTCCTGGTGTGTCCGCTGTGCCGTGCGTGTGATCATTGCTTGGACAGCCCTCTCGCAGTGTCCGGAGCAAGTATGGTGGGTCTGACACACCGGTGTCAATGTGTTCTTTTTTCCATTTCCAGGAGTGTATATTCTCTGCCGTCTAGCGCTCATACAGCTGCGACGGTATAATTTATATCTGAGGGAAGGAGTGTAGCGCTGCCAAATTAGAAGTCCCGCTACAGTATGTACCTATAATGCAAGAGCAAGGAAATTTAAAGAAGTATTCTCCAACACATGTATAGGGGTTTACCTGGAAAATGTTGATTCTTTTGGTTCTTTATTTTTCCATGCATGTTGTATGAAGGCAAATCTGAAATTTGAAGCAGGAGAAGTAGAGTAAATGGTAATGCAAACATGTGAGTCCTTACAGTAACTAAAAGGTTGGAACATTGTGTATCAAACACATTGAGAAAACTCTGCTGTTGATAAGCATTTACAGGGATTACTAGTTATAATTTCAAAGAATGCTTAGTGTGGGAAGGAATTAGATCTGTGTACTGAACTCCAAGCAAAATATTATTAATTTCTGCTCTGTTAATCTGACAACCAACTGGTATCATGTTTCCATTTTGCTTCTCACGTACAAGGCAGCCAACAGTATAATGTTTAGCATCACATGATATTACAGGATAAAGTATAGATTAGGTCATTAGGAGAATTTTGTCAGACTCTAATTTGTTGAGCCGTGTTGGGCTCATGTATGCGTTGGTTTAAGCCATGGTTCCTATTCTGTGTTTGGTTTCCCACAGTTATTGTGATTATGCTGTTGTTAACTCTCCTCGTGAGAGCCAGCAGTGGTGTGTATCCATATTTGCACCTTGTACTATCTCTGATCTGGTGCTTATAGTTTCCGACTGTGCTATGTGCGAGCAGTCGGTCGACTGGCGTGGAGCAGCAAGGAAATCTCCACAAGGTGTAGTTAGGCCTGGTCCACTGGTGGTCTCTACGCAATGTCGGAGTTTATGGGGCTATTCCCATTGCTATGAGGTCTGTGGTTCACTGACCCTGGACGAGAAAGTTAAGTTTGGATTTAATTTACGAGCAAGTCAAGACTGTTCACATTGTGCCATTTAGTTCCTGTTATTGGCTGTTGGGTCAGTCCCACAAGCAACAACGCTGTTTGTTCGAGTCGGCGAAGGTTTAGCCACCGTCTGGTGGAGTCGCACTGTATTTGGTTATATGCAACAAGTGCACCAGAGGAATTTTCTGCCTTGTGGCCGTTAACGTTCCTGTTACCTGCCCTGGCTGTTGACATAAAGTTAGGCAGTGTCCCTTCCTCACGTGTTTTCGCTGTCCAGCATTGTGTGTAGTTCAACAGCTTAATGTATGCTTGGTTGTGGGCATCCATGTCTTTTATGTCTGCATTGTTCTCTCTGTCGTGTGCTGGTCGAGTGGAGCGCAAGTTACCTTGTCGGTGGGTCCGTGGACTGTCTGTTGGTTGGGTTGTCATCGGATCGAGAATGAATGGGCCGACTGCCTGTCTAACCTAAGTGAACGTTAATATTTAAAGTGCTGGCCAACCCCCGAAACTTCTGAGTGTCCTTAGCTGCACTGCCTTTTCTTATTTTTTGTTGTGTGTATTTGTATGACTCATAGCTGATGGTTTTGAATTAAAGTTGAATTGTTTTTAGTGGTGTTTTAAGTCATGGGTCTTCAGCCACTTTAAAATTAAGGTTCCTTCCTTTGCAAGTGTTAGATTGTTTGGGCCTTCAGCCTGATGAAAATATTGTTTGAAGATAAAGCCTTGGGACTCCTACCTGCTAAACATTATTTTAGTTGTGCTTTGAGACATGGTCCTTCAGACGTCTTATAATTAAAAGTTTCTTGCTTGTCAGGTGTTAGCCGGCCACGGTGGTCTCTCGGTTGTAGGCGCGCAGTCCGGAACCGTGCAACTGCTGCGGTCGCAGGTTCGAATCCTGCCTCCTGCATGGATGTGTGTGATGTCCTTAGGTTAGTTAGGTTTAATTAGTTCTAAGTTCTAGGGGACTGATGACCACAGCAGTTGAGTCCCATAGTGCTCAGAGCCATTTGAACTATTTTGTCAGGTGTTAGATTGTTTGGGTCCTTGAGCCTAATTCAAGATAAGGCTTTGTTGTTTAAATTTATGTTACAATGAGTTTGAAGTCATGGGGCCTTCAGCCATTTTTAAATTCAGGATCTTTGTCTTTCGAGCATCAGACGGAGGCCCTCAGCCTAATTGAATAAGGCCTTCTGCCTTGTGTGTTTTTATTTAATTTTACCTTGAGTCTTAAATCTTCGACCTTCATCCATCGTTAAATTAAGGTTGTTGCTTTTCAAGTGTTACATTTTTGGGCCTTCGGCCAAATTATAGAACTTACTTAATGTGAGGTCTTCTGCGTTCTAAATATTCTTTTTGGTGTCTGAATTTTGAGTTAATGGCTTTTAGGCTTTTAAAAAAAAATTAAAGTGTTTTTGCCCTTAAGGCATAAGATAGTGTGGCATATTTAGCTGATAACTAAGTTGAAGAATTTTTACTGTAATATTTTGTCAAGTAAATAAAGTTATCTGTCTTTGAGTGTAACTGACAGCCACTCATTTTGGCCCGTTTCCGCAATTCCAACTGCCTGTCCTGTCCTGTGGGCTTTGCAGGGCGTTTCAAAAGGTATCCCATTTTTCAATGATTTATTCAAAATTTTCGTGACGGATTACATGTTTATATGATAATATGGCACAGGGAATCCGTCAACAGCTTCCGTGGTGTGTATTGCGTTTGATGTCTGCAGAATTTAATAATGTGGCACAGGTATTGCACTAAGACTTCGCAAAAGAACACATCTCTAGTTTTAGGCTCACTGTAAACATTTAATTGTCTACATATTCCCTGATTGCCCACATGAAGCCAATGATATTGTCAGGCTATACTAAACACATTCTGATTTCCAGTCCAAGCGATAGTAAATCTTCAAACTGCTGAAAAATACCAAGGCCATTTCTTAATCCCAAAAGCATTCAAAAAAATTGATGTAGCTTAGAGGGCATGAAAAATTGCATTTGATTATATATTAAGCAACTATGTGTATTTGGGAAAATCCCAGCCTTGTATGTAGTTTGATGAAACACTTTCAAATTCCAAAGTGGTCGAGTGTTTCAACAATGTGGCAGACTGGGTGTGTATCCAGGACTGTTACATGGTTTGCTGCTCACATATCAACACAGAGGTGGCAAGTTTTTTCTCCATTATACTCTTCTTACGTACTATGCAATGCTAACAGGCTTGACGAAGGTTGCATTATCCCCACATCCTGCTGCTGAAAGCTGCTTTCCTCTAAAACTTACTGTAAATGATGGATAGTGTAGTAATGCTTCTGAGTTAACAGCCATGCATCCCCAGTTGCAATCTTATGGCTGTGTTGGATCTGTTACCAATAAATACTGTCTTTCCTTGAACAGTAATGTTAATTCCTCTAATACCAGATGCAACAGATTCCTGTCTGGCAGTGGAAAATGAATTAACTTCTCTCAATAGAATTTTTACAGGTGGCATAACTGCGCACAGTTCTCAGTTCAACAACATTTTTTGATCCTTCACAAACTGTTTCCCATGTGTAATAACACAGTTATGAGTCCTCTGAATTCGCTGAGGATCTATTTCTTGGACATTGGACTGTACCATTCCATGTGGAGTTATTACTTTGTGTGGTCTGAAGTTACCTAAGTACACAGGAACACTTATTTCTCTGTTAAAGTTTTCAGCTTTGTAAACGCCTCGTTTTTACTGGTGAGAGGATCAATTAGAAAGGTAGTGACTACATGATTTTGCACCTCAGATCTTGCCCAGAGATCTTTCCCACCACAAATAATACCTGGAGTGTTAGCTTTCAACTGAAATGCACACATTTGTGGCTTGACTGTGTCAGTAAGCTGGTCCCCAGACACAGGCGTGACCCATCTGACTGTGTGTGGACACTGGCGAGCTCTTTGCAGACCCTACCTCCCTTTACTGTCAGGTCGCAGTAAGGGAAGCATGTAAGAGGTCACTAGTGGAATTGACAAACTCAAACCACAGACCTTACCACAAGCTGATCACCCACATACTAGTGTGCAGTTTGGGGCTGACCTACTTAGTGAATGGGTTAGCAGACCGGTCAACCTGTATATGGCAGCTTCAAGAAATGGCCTTTGTTCCCAGGTTACATGTGCCTTTCAGATGTCTTTGCCATGAAATTGGTGCAGTGAGTCACCAAGTTGGACTGTTTGTGACTGAAAGTTCACAACTCATTGAATGCGGTGCAGGAAATCATTTCCAAAAGTAACATCTAAATCCTTTCCTTTTTCGCTAAGCACAGCTATATCAATAGTATTACAACAGTTTCTGTAGCCAATACACTAATGCGACAGTGAGGTGGGTTTAATGCCTGCTCACCATAATAAGTTCACTCAACCACCTATGTCTATTAATATTTCTACAAATTTTCCTGTTATGTTGCATTTCACATTCACTGCCTAGATTTTACTGGAACTCAGAGCAGTGGCTACAACAGCTCCTTTTTCCTTTCCTGTTACCACCACACCCAGAAATCCACCACAGCTTCTGTTTAGCAAGTGCTTAAATGATTAAAAGTTGACACAATGGACGACCTCTCTGCAGTGAGACAACAGGACGATTTTGATGTTTATGCCAGTGTCATCTCATCTTTATTGTGCCATGTCTTTGTCCTGGGATCAAACGAAAGTAGCATTGATGAGTTCCTTGAAGAGGCAGTGCTGGGCACTGGGGATATGTTTGCCCCAGGAATGAATCTGCAGACTGGCAGGGAAAGAAAATTTGGCCCCGCTGCCCCACAATCACCCTTATTAATAAGAGGCTCTGCACTTTGTATTGTCGAGGGAAGAAGCTGCACATTTTGTCTCATCATCTTCTCCTGGGAATTACTCCCATTGTGTATCACCATGAACACGAATTGTAGGCATTTTAGGTGCCCTACGTATGCACCCAATGATGATGCATTCCTTTTGTCAAAGTATCGGTCAGATAACCCCTTGGCTAACACATAAAAACTGCTTGAATTGCACAGTGATTCAACTGAATATATATTGGACCTTGTGTCGGCGGTCAACATACCTTGTCAGGCCATGAACATATTTGGACATCATCATACACATTTTCCAAAAATATGGAAACATTTTCAGATATTTTCCCAAGGAACGTGGTTATGGAACTGACAGTGAGAACCTCTTTATCACACTAGGCTGCATACAAGAATTTTGATTTCAGCTTGCATTAATAGGAGCTGAGATACCTGAATGCTTAAGTGTACTTTTTGCTCTAAAGTCGACTCTAGTTTTGTTTGCAGTTTTTCTGCAGTGCCATGTTCTTATGAGCAAGGATATCTGATCCAGCAAAGTCAGAAGTGAATTACTAGTACCCACCTCTATAGCACCTTATTTGCGAATGGGTAGTAGACACTTTGCCCGCGAAAGTTTGTGACAAGACATTCATAGCAAAAATTTGAAGATTAACATGCATGGATGTTATGAGCTCTCCCTTGGAGTCAGCAGCTGAATGTTGAACTGACCATAGTGTTCAGCACACTGGCCAACAATGGTTAAAATCCGCTTCCAGCCAACAAGATTTAGGTTTCCTCTAAATCTCTCCTGGGAAATACACTGATGGAAAACAAAACGCAACACTAAGAAGGAGTTGTACAACATGGATGAAATCTGGCAGGCATGTTTTTACACCTGAAGGATGATGTCTATTAAAATTTTGCTTCAGTCACACAAGAGTAGCAAGGATGAGGATGCAAATCAATCTGTTTTAAATACTCGCTGTAACAGTCATGATCATTAGTTACCTTTGAGATTGGATGTGGTAAGCTGATGTTATATGTAAATTGAAAGTGGTCACTGCTGTCAGTTGCAGCTGGACATTACATGGAAAAAGCAATGATGAGTAAAAATGTGTACCGGACCAGCATTTGAACCCGGGATCTTCTGCTAGGCAAGTGAGTTAACCACTTCGCCATCTGGGATACAGCGTTATTGCAATTGTGTGGACTATCTCGGCACAACTCACGGCCAATCCACAGTCCCACCGAGCGCCACCTATCTGCAGTCCCTGTCCATTGACTCCTGTTCTCCACTCTGAGATTCCTACAGGATATCAGACATATCTGTGCATTACACTGAAGAAGGATCCATTGCCCAGCTCCGTGTATCA
Organism: Schistocerca gregaria; assembly: GCF_023897955.1. Lineage (NCBI taxonomy): Eukaryota > Metazoa > Arthropoda > Insecta > Orthoptera > Acrididae > Schistocerca > Schistocerca gregaria. The sequence goes on from NC_064922.1 coordinate 431,448,277, forward strand.
GTTATATGAAAGCACGGTGTCTGTACTTTTGGGCATGTCTGAAAGAAAAGACATCATGCTGTCATATAATAGAGCTGATGTTAGCCCAGAGTGCCTTTAAGGTGACAAAGATGCCATATATGAAACCTTACTGAGTTTGTATGAGGTTATGTTACAGGGCTAAGAGAAACTGAATTTTCCTTCTGTGATACTGCAGAAAGATTTGGCAGGAATGTAGCCACTGTAAATTATTACTGGCAGCATTGGTCATGAGAATGTATGGTGGCAACAAGATCGTGCTGGGACCAGCTACATGGCACTACCAAGAAGGAAGATCATCGTGTTCAGCATATGGCCCTGACACATCGTACTGCAACTGCAGCAGAAGTTTGAGCAGTATTTGGCACCACAGCAACACAATAAACTGTTACACATCACTTACTTCAAGGACACCCTGTAGTGTTCATTCCACTGACCTCCACACCATCCCTATTTGCTACTTCAGTGGAGTCAAGTGAGAGCTCATTGGAGGGCAGGGTGGAGGTCTGTTATGTTTTCTGATGTAAGCTGATTCTGTCTCACTGTCAGTGATGGCTATGTGTTGGTTTGTTAGAAGGACGCCAGTTGAGGTCCTGCAACTGACCTGTCTGCTTGCTGGACAACTGGACCTATACCTGGAGTTATGGTGTGGGGTGTGATCTTGCATGGCAGCAGGAGCACTCTCGTGGTTATCCTCCTAACAGCCTGACTGAAAATTTGTTTTTCAGTCTGGTGATTTCAACTGTTGTGCTGCCATTCAGGAACAGCATTCCAGGGGTTGTTTTACAATATGACATTCACCTACATCCTGCTATTTCCACCCGACATGCTCTACACAGTGCTCACATATTGTCTTGGCCTGCGCGATCACCAAATGTGGCTCCAAATGAGCATACCTGGGACACAATCGGATGACAACTCAAACGCCGTACACCAACAGCATTAATCGTCCCTGTATTGACCAACCAAGTGTGAAAGTTGTGGAACTTCATCTCACAAACTGACATCCAACACCTATACAACACATTGGATGCACATTCGCATATTTACATTCAACATTCTAGTGGTTACACCAGTTATTAATATATCAGATTTTCAGATTTGCACTGGTTATCTCATCTTACATTAACCTGAGATCTTACAATGCTAATCAATTACATATATTACCTACACAAATGTAAACCTGAAATTTTGTTACTCTACTTTAATTATTTGTGGTGTTCCTGTTTTTTCTGTCAGTGTACTAGGATGGTTCTTTCGAAAAGCCACTGCTGATTTCCTTCCCCAACCTTGTAAAAATCCAAGCTCATTCTCCATCTCCAACAGCCTCAATTTCAGCTGGAAGTTAAACCCTAGCCTGCATGCCTTCCTCCTGAAAAACGTATCAACGTAAAATTATAATTAACTCACAAACAGAAGTTACATCTCCAGCACACACGGTGGCAATGTCGACAGCTGGAAAACGGTGCTTTGGCGCCATTTACAGTAGTCATTACGAAGTAGTTGTCGACACGGCGTGATGCTGACGGCATGGATGCAGAGAAGTGTACTCTCATTGTTGCTACGGCACTTGGCTGGGCTGCAGTCAGTGGCATGCATTGCAGAGTGGCTAGCAGAAATAGCAGCAGTTCTGAGTAAAATGTCGACCCCCACGACACTGTCACCAGTGGTGGCGTCGGCATGCAGAAGTGGCGTGGCTTTGTTTGCTCAGTTGGGGTTTCTTGACTGCCATTTACCATCCTCGGGTAGTTTTTGATCACTAAGTAATGAAAATCATGGCCTCCCTTGTGGACCAAAAGGTGGGGAACCCCACTTTTGACAAATGTTTATAAAGCTGTAGTGAGTCTTGGCGAGGATGAATGATGAATTGGGCATCCAGAGAGTACTACTTTTTAAATAAACAAGAGACCTGACCCAGCTACACGCAGTAGTATTAAGTATATATGGCCAGATGACTTGCTTGGCATACTGTTTTCTTTGTGGGCAACTGTGTTGAGTTATGAATAAATTTCAGAGAACCACATTAAATATATGAATATCAACACATTAGTATAACTTATGTCATGTAGGCAGTGCATGACAGGAAATTTGTTCTATACACTGCAGTGACAAAAGTGTTGAGATACCACCTAACATCAAGTTAGATTTCCTTTTGCCTGACATTGTGCAGCGTCTTAATGTGGCGTGGCCTCAACCAGTAGTTGGAACTCCCTGTAGAAATATCGAGCCATGATGCCTCTACAGCCACTCATAATTGCGAAAGTGTTGCCCGTGCAGGATTTTATGCACAAACTGACCTCTCGATTATTTCCCATAAATGTTTAATGGGTTTCATGTTAGGCGATGTAGGTAGCCAAATCATTTGCTTGAACTGTCCTGAATGATCTTCAAACCAATCATGAACAATTGTGGCCTGGTTACATGGCATATTGTTATCTATAAAAATTCCATTGTTGTTTGGAAACATGAAGTTCATGGATGGCTGCAGATAGTCTCCTAGTAGCTGAACATAACCATTTCCATTCAGTAAATTGGTTCATAATTGATTGACAGTTCATACAGTAAACAGCTGTTTATATATGTTTGTCCAAAATATAAAGCTGAATGAAAAGACCAATGGTTCGCTGTAGCTGTATTTATTTAAGTCCATTAAGGACCTACACAACCGGTTTTGCAACTTTTAAGTTGCATCTTATGATGTGTACAAGCGCATTGCCAGACAAAATTCTGAGCCTTCTCAGTTGATAAAAACCTTCATCAATGATGAATTCCAAGTCTGTCTTAAATCACAAACTGTCATTACTGTAGTGTTCCAGTAAAAATATGTTCCTGTTGGTCTATAACAAGGAAAAGACCACTTATGAGTGTCATTATTTGTTCCTTGACATAGCCCAACAGAAACATTTTAATTGGTAAAGTGATGACAGTTTGTGATTTTAGCATGGACATGATGTTCATCATTGATGCTGATTTTTAGACATGCCACCTGTTTTCTCTGCAGCACCCTTTAACTACTCCCTATACCATGTGTCATAGCATTTGTAAATAACCTTTTTTGGTACGAAATTACATATCTTGTTTATTAACTACATATAAGCGAGTTCTCTGTGGAGCATATGTGATCCACACATAGTTTCCGAGCTAGATGCGTAATATTTTCTTCCATGTTAAAGTCTATTCATTCAGCACACTAAGATATCTCAGATAACTTCAATTCCCCATGATCAAAGTATTAATTAAAAAAAATTGTCAGATATACACCAGAAGATGCAACGTAAAAGTTGTGAAACCAGTGATGTGAGTCTCTAATGGACTTAAATTAATACAAATACTACAGAGGACTATTGGACTCTTCATTCATTTTTATATTTTAATAGTTTTAACACCTACATTTAAACAACTGTTTACTGTCTGAATTGTCAATCAATCATGTATGACTATTTGAGCTGTGGTTGCCCCAGTTTTAAAATTTCTGTAAATATCTGTAAATTGATTCAGTTTAATCAGAGAACCCACTTCATTCCGTGTAAGCGCACTCCACACCATGATGCAGCCACCACCAGCTTGCACACTGCCTTGTTGACAGCTTGGGTCCATGAAATTGTGGGGTCTGCGCCACAATCAAACCTTGTCATCAGCTCTTAATAGCTGAAACTGCGATTCATCTCTGACGATGCCATGGTTTTCCATTCGTCTAGGATCCAATTGATATGGTCAAGAGCCCTGAAGAGACACTTCGGCGATGTTGTGGCACTCACATCGGTCATCTGCTGCCATAGGCCATTAACACCAAATTTCGCTGCGCTGTCCTAATGGATATGTTCATCATATGTCCCACATTGGTTTGTGTAGTTTTTTCACTCAGTGTTAATTGTCCGTTAACACTAACAGCTTTACCCGAACGCTGCTGCTCTCGGTCATCAAGAGAAGGGTAATGGCCACTGCATTGTCTGTGATTCTAGGAAATGCCTGAAATTTGGCACTTTCGCCCCATTCTTTATACTGTGTATTGCGGAATATAGAATTCCCTAACTATTTACAAAATGGAATGTTAAATATGTCTAGCTCCAACTACTAATCTGCATTAAATGTCTGTTAATTCCTGTCGTTCTTGACGTCGGAAACCTTTGCACATGATCTTCATGTTTATTCGCTGTGCTGAGAAACAGGTGACAAATCGGGTGCTGGAGTCGGTCACCTTGTTTTCTTTTAAATTAGCAAAGCTTGATATGGCAGTGTTTCCAACTTGGTTTCTACCAAGCGCCTACGCAAAACTGAAGTGTACCCACATCAGGCTGAAAGGTCTTAAAGAAGCGAAAAACGTTATAATAAAGAAATAAAAGGTAAATGTCAGCACATGGTGGCCTGACATTTCCTATGAGCAGCCTTTTACCGCCTGTTGCATTGCGGGCTTTCGAATAAAAAACTGGTGGTGTGACCATCAACTATGTACCCTCAGACTCACAGTTGAAATATTAAACGTTTTGGCTGGTTTCGTTGTCTAGGGGCAGGGATACGTAATTGCCTCATTACAAGCCAAATACTACTGAGTCTACAGTATACAATCTGGATATACACATGAATCGAATAGTCAAAGGTTCCTATCACTCGACAACTGCATATTTTGAATGTAACATAGAAATCTATAAATGAAAGATTGCAATTAAATAAAATCTGCAGGTACTATTTTAACGACTTTAAATGATGAGTTCGTTAGCAGGAGTAGCTTTAAGAATGGCATTCATTACTGTAAAAAAACTTGCTGGTGTCCATGGTCCAGCAATTAAAATAATATATAAGTTGAATAACAGGGAAACAATAGATTCCTACTTTTCATTATTAGTTATAACAACATAGCTCTTGAGGTATTCATTTCTTAATGGTTACTACGTCTGTACTGCAGAATCTATGGAAACCTCATAAGTGCCCACGTCGGCACTACGAAATATTTATATCTCCCGCGACCACACACAAACTGCTCCACCCTCCAAGTCTTTGCTGCGACCGTACGTCGCTGCTTCCTGTCCAGCTCTCCCCATGTCCTCTGCGACCTGATGCCCCTCCCCCACTTCCATACAGTCTCCACATTAACGAGCGCTGTGATTGGCTAGAACGCTCCCACCATTTCTCCAAGCCAACACAAACTCGCAAACATATTGAGTCATATACGAAATACTGGATTTACGTTTATATAACTTCAACTTAAATAAGTATTCCTATGGCTGGACCATAAACATGCTCTAACACACATTATTAAGTACACAAAAAAAACCAAATAAACATATATCAAAGGAACAGAAACAAAAGCAGGTCAGTAGCCTATTGCCTCTGTGCTTTCTAAAACACAGTAAATATTTGACCAATTTCTTCATGAATAGTATATATCGGATATAAACAAAGGCATAGACGAATAAATATATTTATGAGCATGCTTGTACCGTTTTTTCTGTAACTGTGGAGTACTTATGGCCTGACGTGATTAACAGAAATCGGCCACTTTGACATCCAATAACTCATGTACTATTCAAGTTACATGCCTGAATTCATACCAATTAAGGTTTGCACTAACAACTTTCTAAAGAAATGTCGATTGACAAAATCTGTTGAACCGTTTAGATTTTGGAAATTCGTTGCTCGGTGTTACTTGTATAATTTACTGTCAGATACTAACCTTTAAACTAATACAGATATTGAAAATCTGATTACAACATCAGAATCGTCGTGCAAATAATGCTAATGCACATGTTTACTTTTAAGGTATCATGATTCCTCTGGCCATTATTAATTTCTAAGCGAGCTGTGAAATGTCTGCCATTATGGTTTCACAAAGTCTGCCATCTTTGGCACTCTGTGGCATGCAAATCTCCTCCAACACAAAGACCATTCCACTACACAGCGCCAACATGGAATTCCCAGCCACGCGGTCGGGCTGTAGCACGCACTGGGGCCAATGTCCGCTAACATGCTGTTGGCCTGGCGAGCGGTCCACGCGGCCACATCAACTCCGAACTTAGAATATTTTCAGGGCAACACAACTCATCCGTTACCACACGCAGTGTCGCTCAGAAGGATACTTTGTACTAAATAAATAAATAAATAAGGAATAAACAAAATATGCACTTCTCATCAGATACCGTAGTTCTTTCAATCCAGGCGTTGCGATCAAGCGGTGTTTACATGGGGAGGAATGCATGTCCTTTGGATCTACCATTAATACTTTGCACATTGCACTTCTTTTGCTACGCTCCTCTAAACTATTTTTTTTGCTTTGTCCGTAATTTCTTCTAGGTCTTACCTCATTTCTTTTTCTTTCTCGCTGTGCAAACCATAACCACTACATATCAATAGTAAGTTTATACGGAAAATACCTAGCAAACTGTCTACATATACATGTATACCTACGTGATTACTCTGCAGTTCACAATTAAGTGCCTGGCGAAGCATTCACTGAACCACCTTGAAGCTATTCCAAATCTTACGCATTTCTCTACTGTTTCATTCGCGAACAGCACGCTTGAAAAACAATCACTTAAATATTTCCGTGAGAGCTCCGATTTATATTATTATGATGGTCATCTCTCGCTATGTAGGTGGGCACCAACAAAATATTTAAGCAATCGAGAGAGAAAGTTTGTTACTGAAATTTCATAATGAAATCCTACCGCCACGGAAAACGCCTTTGTTTTAATGATTGCAACCCCAATTCAAGTATCATATCCGTTGCAATTCTCCTCTGTATAGCGTCCCCAGTTAGGTAATAAGAAAACACTTAAAAAACAGTATTTATGAAGAAGAAACATTTAAAACTTGAATGATACAGATTTTTTATAATGTTCCCGTAAAATAATAATTTCTCTGTGTAAGCTTCTAGTGCAAAGAAACATAACAAAATGATCCAAAGAGATGACAAAATACCCTCTTTTGTTAATTTTTTAGTCGTCTTCATTTCTTCTCTTGTCTTGGTTATGTGTAGACAGACGTCTTGCATGTGCTGGCAAATGTAAGCATATTTGTATGAATTAAGCAGATAATATATTGATTTAATATCATTGTTCACTTTTAATTGGTAAGAGGTGATCCCGATTTCATGTCCGCTTTCCTTTGAATAAACGTGCATTCAAGTACTTTACAGTTCAACAATCGCAGCGGCCAATGCAGCCAACGTCTCCATTATGTGGCGATATTAACTTATAAAATTTAGCGGCAGCGAAATACTCGCCCGCTATTAACGTAATACACATTTTTCTCCATATCCGCACGAAGTTGCAGAAAATACGTAGCTTTAAGATTCTTCTTCTTTTCAGTATCATAGCAGACAGCCAGAGCCAGGACTCCGACTACGAGGCAGTGGTTAACGGAGGTAGGAAAAAATACTCTCGCCCGTGTATGGGCCGCAATTGTAATTAATAACTAAAGTTATTTTGCTTTAATGTGAGCTGACTAGCCGAGGAAATTAATATGAAAAGTTTATTACATTGTTCAGCTTATACGCTCATGTTTTAAGATTCAGTGAGTCTTACGTTAATTAACATAACAAATAATTTAAGATTAATATTGTTAAAAAGGAGAACTTCACAAAAGCATCTAATCTTAATTCAAAATTGAATGAAATATCATTTTTATCAAGGCCCACCACGTAAGTCGGCAACAATCAAAAGATAATAACAATAATAATATATTAAATTACGATGTCCGACGTACGCGAGATCTGTTTCACGCTAATACAAAAAGAGCTGCTCTTCTTTGAACATGTTCGATGTCTTCCGTCAATCCTATCTGGTGTAGATCTCAAACCGTGCAGTATTAATGCAGAACAGGATGGACAAACATAGTGTAGGCCTGCCCTGTAGTAGGCCTGTTGTTGTAGACCTGGTGTTGTCAATAAATCGCCGTTTTATTTCGCTTTCCCCACAACATTATCTATGTTATTGTTACAATCTAAGTAATTCGTAATTCTTATCTCCAAGCACATGAATTCACAGCATTTAGATTTGTGTGATTTATCGTGTAACCGAAATTTAGCTGTCACTTTTTCTCTACAGTCCTCTTTGTACGATACAGGTATGTTGACTAAATCATTTTGCAGTTGGTTTTGATCATGTGATGACTTTACAAGACGGTAAATGACAGCATCAATTAGCAAACAAGCTAATAAGTCAGAAACAGTAAAGGTGCTATAACACTTCCTTGGGGAAAGCCAGATAGTACATTCATTCGATGATTTTCCGTCAGTTCAGGGGCGTAGATAATTTTTTTTCTTCGGAAGAGAGTCTGCATTTACTAAAAGTTCCGATACAAATGGATGGAAATGAAAACACTGAAGCAGAAAAACTGCAACACGTATTGATGTTGACGCAAATTTCTCCATGAATCGCGAATCCTTAGTGTCTAAACTGCATGACGCTTGTTATGCAACAGTGCACTTCAAATGATTTTGTTTCTCAGCATAGTTACCCATACATTGCTTGATATTTCAAATCCGCCACATTGATTAAGTTACTTCTATTAACAAAAAAAGAAATGTCGTTTTTCACAGATGTCGTAATGGAAAAATGTTAGCACAACCATACCTATTTTCTGAACTAACTACGTCACAATGAGAACAAGCAATGAAACTAGAACTAGATTGCTGTATTTTAAATATGTCTTCACACTTTCTTTAAGGTCTTCATTAGGTTATTTCAGTTTTTCTACTTTACTTTCGAAAAAAATAGTTTAATTGATGTTTGTGAAGGTTTATTTTTAGCTTATGGTTCCATGATAGTTCCTAAAAATAAGCAATAAACATGTGAAATGTACAGTGTTGAAATGTTGTGACAATGTAGGACAAAAATATCCTTAAATATTGTGTTCTAAAGTATAAAAGTGAAAGCAGTCAATGATTTTCGAGACTATGTGTTTTCTAATACATAATCTGAAAAGTGAGAATTTACATCGAAATAAATGATTATGTATTTCGCTGACTGTCCTTGGTATTACCCCAGAAGGTAGATTCAGTTAGAAAAAGCAGATAACTGCAATTTTTTATTCATTATAACAAGATAACTAATAACTTTGAAGGTATTAGTATGTCATTTATTAGGATAGGTTTTCAGAAATTACCTACATAAAAGGTGACTGGTTGCAGTAATTTCTGAAAACCTTTTCACACCACAGTCGCAGTGTTCCACATCCACAATGGATAAAAGTCTTATTTATTAGGATTTTTATTCCTTTGGGTAAATCTAACAGTGTTATTTGAGTATAGCTAGTTATCTTTTTATGTATTACACTTATATTTCCCCCTTTTTTAGGTATTAATTAAAAAGCTGGTTGAAATCTGAAGTTGATGGCAATGAGATGTTTTGGGGAAATTTAAGTGTCTATCAAACGTAGAGGTTAATGTTAAATGGAGGTGACGTATTTGTCGCAGTAAACAAGAAACCGAAATCCAATGAGATGGTAATTGAAGCTACGTGTGATTGTTTGGGAATGACTTGTTATCAGAGGTGGGCATAAAATGGAAATTGGATCTTTCCATCACTCACCAGACACACCACCTGATGTAACCACATAGTGGGTGAAGTTGATTATATGTATAACGTGGGGAATGTCTTCAGATTCAGCTGTTATTCTTCCACAGCAGATACGAAATATCAGTGTGCTCGTATGTAAGTTCCCCAATCAAACTGTAGTCATTGGTGGATACTTAATCATCTAACAATCAACTGGGAAAGTTGCAGTTTTGTTTGTGGTGGGTATGACGAGACATCCTATAAAAATTACTAAATGCCTTCTCCGAAAACTACCTAGGACAGGTAGTTTAGAAGACCATTCATGACAGAAATATATCTAATAGCAACAAATAGACCTGACCTCTTCGAGGATCCCAACATCGAAAATGGTATTGGTGATCATGACTCGGTTGTGGTAACAGTGATTACCAAAGTACAAAGGACAGCTAAAATAAACAGAAATATGTACATCGTGGGTCTAAGGCGCTGCAGTCATGGACTGTGTGGCTGGTCCCGCCGGAGGTTCGAGACCTTCCTTGGGCATGGGTGTATGTGTTTGTCCTTAGGATAATTTAGGTTAATTAGTGTGTAAGCTTACGGACTGATGATCTTAGCAGCTAAGTCCCATAAGATTTCACACACATTTGAACATTTGATGTATATCATGACAAATAAATAAATACACCTACAGCCATTCTTATGATTTGATTTTATTTTGTCGCTACCAGTTCCAACTCTTCAGTGAGTCATCTTCTGGCTGTTTTTGATGCGGTACAAGTTGATATGATCCCCATGCATAACACATCATTTACCAGCATTACTGGATACGCAGATAATGTGTCAGCACTCCATCAACTGCCAACTGATTTGAGAACCGTTCAATTAGTCCCAGTGGTGGGGAGGAACAGCTGAAATCGTTAAAATTGAACGCAGCTCCAGGCATCGATGGAATCACAATCAGATTCTACGCTGAATTTGCGGCTGAGTTTGCTCCTGTTCTAACTATAACCTATTGTAAATCCCTCGAACAAAAAACTGTGCCCGTAGTTAAAAGAAAGCACAAGTCACATCCGTTTGCAAGAAAGGTAATAGAAGTGATTCACAAAATTACGTACAGTAATCCATGACATCGATTTGTTGTACATTCTTAGAACATATTTGGTACTCGAATATAATGAGGTATCTCGAACAGCATCACCTCCCCCAATGTTAACAAGCGAGGCTTCCAAAAACATCGATTATGCGAAACTCAACTCACAGTTTTTTCACACGACAAACTGAAAATTCTGGCTCAAGGCAATCAGGTAAATGCAATATTTATTTCTTGATTTCGTAAAAGCAGTTGACTCACTACCATATCTACGCTTCTTATCGAAAATACGATCGTATGGGGTATCGAGCAAAATAAATGATTGGATTGAGATTTTTTGGCTACAGAGTCATTAGATGAAGAAGTAATTTTGAGTGGGCATCAAGGAAGTGTGTTGGAATCCTTGCGGTCCGTGATGTATAGTAACGATCTTGCTGACAGTATTAATAGTAGCTTCAGCCCTTTTGCAAATGATGCAATTATCTATAATGGAGTATTGTCTGGAAGAAGCTGCAAAAATATTCAGTCATATCTTGATAAGATTTCAGAGTGGTGCAAGAATTGGCATTTTTTTAAATATTCAGAAGTGAATCGTGCAATTCACAAAACGAAAAAACTTAGTATTCTATAACTGTAATATCACTGAGTCACATTTGGAACCGGCCAACTCATACAAATGCCTGGTGTAATACTTTGTACGGGTATGAAGTGGATGATCACGTAGTTTCAGTCGTGGGTAAAGCAGGTGGTAGACTTCGATTTATTGGTAGAATGCTGGGGAAATACAATCAGTGTGTAAAGGAGATTGCTTACAAATCAATCGTGAGATACATCTTAGAATATTGCTCTAGTGTGTGGGACTCATACTAGGTAGGAATAGCATGAGATATTAAATGTATACGGAGAATAGCAGCACGAGTGGTTACAGTTTGACGTATGGGAGAGTGTCATAGAGATGCTAAATAAACGGAAGTGGCAGACCTTTGAAGATAGACGTAAACTGTCCCAAGAAAGCCTACTTACAAAGTTCACGAACCAACTTTAAATGGTGACTCTAGGGATATACTAGAATTCCCTACATCTCGCTCACACAGGGATCATGAGGACAAGATTAAATTAATTACAGCATGCACACAGACGTTTAAACAATTATTCTTCAACACTCCATACGTGAATGGAACGGGAAGTATCCCTACTAACTGGTACAACGGACGTACCCTCTTCCATGCATATCACAGGGCTTTGCAGAGCATAGAATACAGATGGAGATGTAGAAAAAATGCTATTGCCGTTATACAGTACACGAGTATAATTTTAAACCAAAAAGCCTCACTTTCTAAATGAAAGTAGTGGACATCTAACTTACTGCTCCGTTTTCTTCCACACTAATGTAATGGCGACCCAAGCAATCGTTCCGCTTCATAAGTAAATATTTGCTTAAAGAAACATCGTAGTTTCTTATTTTATACGTTAGTAGTCACCCACTTAACGTTACCATACTGCGTAGCTTACCTTACTTTTCTTGAGACGGGCCCGTCGAACTGTTCGGAATTCGTCGACAGAATTCGGAAGTTTTCGTGACGCCTGCCACCGTGCTTGCCAATCTACACAAACTGACACTAATTGGTACCGCGCTAGGCATCACGGAATGAACTGCTTGAACTTGAGGTGTGGCATTAATTTAATTGCCTTTTACATTCGTACCTGTAATTAAGCACCACATATGAACATGAATGTGATTGTAACGCTCGAAACCTTATTACTTCGTAGCGCATTTCGATTACAGGAGATGGTCGGTTCATAGAGCGAGCTGAAAATGTTACAAACACTGTGGCTATTTCTTCCCGCAACATTACATGGAGAAAGCTATACTGTTATTGTTTTATGACAGATAAACAAGATCAGCAGTACTAGACTTACGTGATTTCTCCGTATTCAACAGTTTTTAGTTTCCTTCACCATGCTGCCAAGTTTTGCTCTTTTCCAGATGAATATACTGTAAACTGAATATACGCTCAGAACTGCGTGTCCCATAATTCGTAATTTGGCTGAACAGGAAACGACCGGCATTCTTTTGGAACTACTACTGAAAACTAAATATGGATAGAAAGCAAAATTATACATATAGGTACTGGTATACCAAACCATAGGACAACTTTCTGTCCTCTCCGTTTCCCCGTGGGCATGTTGATGACATTGCTTTTTAAGCGAGAAGTGAAACATTTTGCATTCATTTACGAACTTTATTCTACCATTACAATACAGTTCCAAAATATAAATAAAAAACGTGTCGTGAAATAGCCTCTCACTTCGGGTGAACTACGGAAGAAACAACAATCTCATTACCGCTAAATACTGAAATTGCCTCCTTACTACCAGTGTAACGAATCATTTTAAAACTTCCACAGACTGAAATCGTCGGTTAATCTTAATTTAAGCATACAGACATTCGGTGATTGGTCAGATACCCAAAGTACATGGGCATGAGCTGTTGTTATGCTATTGGAAATAGGTCCAACTTATGTATTAGATATAGTATTGTTGCATACTAGAAATGAAACTCTGATACACTACAAAGCCAAAAACGAGTTTTCACTCTGTTGTTTAAGCCATTTTTCTCTTATTTCAAGTTCTAGTGCTCTCAGATGTCATAGTATCGCTCCGTAGATATCGACAGACGTCATACACAATCTGTCGGTACGAAGTTAACCTTCGACTTCAGTGAAGTGTGAAGTGTGCAGTGTGCAGAGAGCAGGAAGGAAAACTTTTTCGTCACGCTGAGGAGGGACGTAAGAGGAGGGATGTTATCTGTCTGCTTTACAGTGGTGCTATTACGTGAAAGCATATCAGAGAGCTGTTGGTGTTCAGACACTCTCGTTAAGCTATTTATTTTTGTGTTGCCACATGCGTCACGAGTTTGCCGCGGAACTATGGATCTACAAGAAATGGAAATGAGTATATGGCATTGGTGGCGGGGAGGCCCCGTCCGGCGAAGTTCGGCCACCAAGTGCTAGTCTGATTTCAGTCGGCGCCACATTGGTAAGAAATGACGAGGACAACACAACATCCAGTCCCCCGAGCGGAGAAAATCTTCGAGCCCGCCGGGAGGGGGCCAGTACGTTACCACACATCAAAGCAGGCAGACTATAGTTGGTAACTGACGTCGCCAGCAGTCGTAAACATTGGAGCACGGCACGAAGGGTAGCGACTTGTGACGATAAGTAGGTAGCCGAAGCTCAAGTTAGCACAGACGATCTATAGTATTCAGGGTACTTATCCCATCTGCCAAACTTTGCAATCTGACAGCCATTGTAAATGTACAACAGGCAAAATTGAATCTGATGTTCAAAACAAATAATAATAATTGCTCTATTTTGACGGGAGATCCTTTAATCCAACTAAAAAAATAGATGACTTCATGGTTCTGAGAATGGGGCCAGGGGAGGGGGTTGCGCTACCCTTGTATTTAGGTTAGGTTGACCCCTACGTCACTTTGTTATAAACTTAGACCTTCCTGAAAGGAAATCACGAACCCAGTCCCACAACTGGGATAATACTCTGTAGACATGCAATTTGATTGGAAGTCGCTTGTGAGCATTAGTGTCAAAAGCCTTCTAGAAATCTAAAAATGTGGAATCAATTTGATATACCCTGTTGATAGCAGTCATTACATCCTGAGAATAAAGATCTACTTGTGTTTCACGAGAACGATACTTTCTGAATCCTGGTCTGCAGTAAATCGTTTTCTCCAAGGTAATTCATTAAAAAAAAGATATGAGCGTACGTCATTGTGGGACTAGAGTCCCCTATTCGGGGAAATTCGGCCGCCGAGGGCCAGTACTTCTTTCATTCGACGCTGCATTGGGCGACTTGAACGTCGAAGATGGGGATGAAATGATGACGAGGATAACACAACACCCAGTCCCTGAGCGGAGAAAAATCCCCAAGTACCAGCCGGGAATCGAACCCAGGCCCCTTGAGGTGGCATTCTGCCGCGCTGATCACTCAGCTAACGGCGGCGGTCAAGGTAATTAGTAATTGTTGACCACAGTAAATGTTTTAAAACCCTACTGCAAATCGACATTAGTGATACAGGCCTGTAATCAGTGGATAACTCCTGTTGTTTCCTTTCTTGAGTACGAGTGTGACCTGTGCAACTTTCTAGTCTTTAGGTGGTTACAAATAATGTGCAACTACTGAGAGACGTACTCTATGGGCCGTGATTTTCGTATGGCAGCAAAACTTGGAAGATATTATAATGTGTTAATGCGATTTACGTCGGAAAAAATTGGTTCCAATTTTGGCCACCAGGTGCAAATCTGGCGCTGTGTATGTAAGAAAGATGTGTAGAAATCTTCCCACATGCAATGGATTATGAACGAAACGTGAGAAAAGACGGTAAAACAAATGAGGAAAGCATAATGTTGATTTTATTACTAACCACCGGTTACATAATTTGTTCAATGTGACCACCGGAGACATCTACGAGGTACTGCATCCGTAAAACAACGTCGTCAACAGTTTCTCAAAGTCGTTTCGATAGAATTTAAGCAGTGTTTTTCTGTATACTGGTCTTCACATCCGGTAGGGACCAAACACATTCTCACAAATATCCCCAGCGCCAAAACTCACATGGGTTCGGATCAGTTGACGTTGCATGCTATTCATCTACAGTATCTCTGGAGACAACACAGTTGTGGAAGATGCATTAAGTAGAGCTTTCACTAGGTGAGCAGCATGAAGTGTTGTTCCATCTTGCATGAAAACATTGGTTTCCAAACAGATGGACTGAGAATAACGGTGCTTGTTACACCGCACAGTCACATACGACGAGTGCAACACATGGTTTAACAGCAATTCAGATTGGGCAGTTATGTCTATTCATTGCATCCTGTAGTGTAAAATGTCACTCCATAGAATATTTCCCAGCCACATGTCATCAATTTCAATCCATTCAAGAAACCGAGGAGCAAATTCAGAACGTTGCTGCGGGTCATGAGGTTTCATTTGCTGCTCTGTCTGGATCTTGTACAGGGTCCAGTGTAAAATAGACTGCAAAACTTCTCACACTGTTGGCCATGGGATGGAAAATTGCATGCTGCATGGGCAGTTACAGCAACAGCAACTTTTTCAATAACTTCCAGCGCGATAGGTAGTTTTCCTCTTCAAAATGCCACAACAAGCTCACCCACGTTTTAGAATTTCATTATCATCGTCTTTAAATGATTTAATGACATCAGGCCTCTCCTCAGACCTTTCAGTGAGCGACATTCTCCCAATGCAGCAATGTAGTTGTTCCCGTTCACATAAAATAGTTTTACGAACTGTGCACGGGATCTCTTCTCGAGCCATAGGTTTGTCAAACGACAGTGTGAATGTTCTACAGTCATGCAAACACAGTACAACGCCAGTTTCGCAATTAGTGGACTAAACTGGAATCATTACTTCCCAGCACAAATCAGTTCCGTATTAACGCATGAATGTATCTATCAAGCTTCACTGCCATACGTTAATTATAGCCCACTCTGGACCTCTGTAAGTTGCTGCAGTTTAATTATAACCAGCCGGTATCTCTCAATTACCGTAGATACTATTTATGTGGATCATTTAGAAACGTGTCAAGCAGTTTTTTGTCTTCTTTTTTAAGTAGATAGATTTTTCTTGGTTTGGAGTCTTGGTACAAGGACATTGTGGCCACTAACTTCCGTATCGGCCATGGTGTTCCCTATTTGTCCATGATTATTGCAGAGGATGGGAGAAACAAAACCGGAGTTCTACAAATTAAAGAGTGCTATGTTAGATTCCTGAACCGCTTAGGAAGGTTAGAAAATTTGAGAGGGGAAATGGGTAGGTTGAAGCTAGATATAGTGGGAATTAGTGAAGTTCGGTAGCAAGAGAACCACGATTTCTGATCAGGTGAATGCACGGTTATAAATACAAAATCAATTAGAGATAATGCAGGCATAGCTTTGATAATGAATAATAAAATAGGAAAATCGGCAAGCAACTGTAAACAGCATAATAAATGCATTGTTGTAACGAAGATAGATAGAAAGCCAGTACCCACCACAGTTGTACAAGTTTATATGTCAATTATCTCCCAAGATAATAAAGACACTGAAGAGACTTATCATGAATAAAAGAAATTATACAGATAGTTAAGGGAGACGAAAATTTAGTTGTGATGGGAGACTTGAATTCGTTAGTAGGAAAGGGAAAAACTGCATAGATGAAAGGAGTTGGGTGGGTTGGGTTGTTTGGGGGAAGATACCAAATAGCAAGATCATAGGTCTCATTGGATTAGGGAAGGACGGGGAAGGAAGTCGGCCGTGCCCTTTCAAAGGAGGATAGGAATAAAAGGAGAAGCCACCTGGTAGAATTTTGCACAGAACATAATTTAATCATCGTTAACACTTGGTTCAAGAGTCATGAAGGGAGGTTGTATACGTGGAAAAGATGTGGGGACACTTGAAAGTTCCAGACTGATTATAGAGGGTGTCACGTAACACTCATTTTATTTCGTAAACGGTTAAACATCGACACGCGGTTTTCGGCAAATGTTAGAGTGTAGATGGGTACGTATGTTTTTGTTTGGTTAATGTTTTTAGCCCTGGCATCAACTGAGGTACTGAAGTAAGTATTTTTTTTTTTAATGAGACCGTATACTTTCTATAGCTGTTTTCGATTGTTCTTGAAAAGAAAATTACAGTGATAGACCGCTTGTTAATGTTGACACTGAAACCTGTCGTAAAAAAAATTCGAGAAATGCCCTAGAATGTGAGAGCACGGTGGCCATCAACGGCATCTGCTGTGCAAATACTGACAGGCAGGCGTCTCGAACCAGGCTGCGTGTTGTGTACCGTAAGCTAGGCGTCGGCTACGAGAGTAAAGCTTCATTTTCCCCTGAACCATCTTACAACCTAAATGCAGGTTCACCTATGAATTCTGTATATTGGAATACGACATAGGCAAGAATCTAGCGTATCACAAAGGGCTTAGGAAACTGTTTCACATTTCCAGAATGAGATTTTCACTCTGCAGCGGAGTGTGCGTTGTTATGAAACATTCCTGGCAGATTAAAACTGTATGCCGGAACGAGACTCCAACTCGGAACTCCCGAGTTCGAGTCTCGGTCCGGCACACAGTTTTAATCTGCCAAGAATGTTTCACATTTGTGTATCTTCCCAGATTTACGTGAGCTGAAACAGAGAACCCAACTGTTCATTCTTCGAAAATAAAGAGGTCTTGTACGAAGAAAAAAGCAACTTCTGTATTAAATATCTAAATATCTTAGATTGAAGATATGACGTATATTTTGCTGTACGTGCCTGTGTGCTTCTTAGAGGTAAATTCATGCTGTCGGGCAACTCTATCTACACACAGTGGCGATTGTTGTGTGAGAGCACAAGAGCACAAGAGCACATGAACACCCTAACTTCTGACACCTTGTGGATTTATTGGTTATTTTTCTTTGAATGCTGTTAAATAAAACGTAGATGCATTAATCTGAAATACGCGGCACTATATCTGCCGCGCTTTGCTACATTGTTCCTCCAGACTCGGTGGAATTTGCCATGAGGGTTGCGAGTACACCTTCACTTGTGCACATTTTAAGGAGCTTCTGTGGATGCGTAACTGGCCAAGTATATATGGATTTGATAAGCAATGTGCACGGTTCACGGCGTGCACTGCTAGCCTGTACCAGTCGATTACAAGTTTACGTCAGTGCCACCAGGCGGTAGCATACTGCAGCATGTTCGCTCGGCATAAATTCTCTTAGCCAGGAGCATGCTCCACAGATATGCCAATTCATTCAGTATATATAACACTAGATCGGACATCATTATATGTTACAGTTATACTGATAGAAAAAGGTATTTTGTGGGGTTCTGAATGAGATGTAGTACATTAAATTTTCGATTTTATCATACAGTAATCTATTTGCGGTGCTGAGAAACATAAAGCACGACATCGTCGATTGTGAGACTATGGCATTTATTGATGCTTCTGACATCTGTTGATCTTATAGTGAGTCAGGTATATCTGTACTGTAGGCCAACATTGTACGTATATCTTAATATTCACGAAAAGATGTCTCACTGGTTTCTCTGATATTCATTTAAATATTGAGGGTTGAAGATGGTGTGCTTTTGGCCCTAACGGTTCTCAGCGCCTCATTCGTGTTTTATTCAAGTGATCTTGCTGGTAGATAGTAACACTTGAATTGAATAATTTCTGCAAATGGCAGATTGTGATTGGAGTTGTTTGTTTGTTGTGCAGTAACCGGCTTCCCTGTGCTGTGTCGACACGAACTCTGTTGAACTAGTATGAAGTGTGCTAACAGAAAAGAAAATTACTTAGAAAAGTTAGCCGCAAAGGATGTAGGGCCTCTCAGATCAGATACGTTGTCTGAGAAAGTGACGAAATCAAAATAAGCTTGACTACAAGAGAACGTTTAACAAAGAAGTGTGTAATTAAGTGTAAGTTGTCGTGTGGGTGACACGTTAGAATGCCTGTTTTTCAGCCCAGAACTTAACTAATAAATCTATTACGAATATTGTACATTTTACGAAGAAATAAAAAAAATGCACGAAAACTTCCGCTTACACAGATGGAGAGTAGCGAAAGTAAAAACATTATTTCCTTCTTGCCATAAATTGTACTCAGTTACGTACGAAACAACAGAATTCCACATAAACAATTCTTCCTTTTTTTAGACAAGCGTATTATTATTATTATTGACAGCTAATGAAGTTGTATAATCATAACTGATATACAGCAGATGCTATTAATTCTGCACTCTCATATGTATCTGAATTTAAAAATTTGTGAGCACCCAGACTGTATACCTAAGAGCCGTCACTGTCTGCACTGCTCTTAATTATATCAAAGCTCTAAATTATATCATATGGGATACATTCGTTGAACTAAATACAGTATTAAAAATACTTTGGTGACCATATGTACAAGCACAATATAAATATTCCTCTCAACGAATCACCGTTTCATGCTGAAAGTTAGCGCACGACAGTGTTATCATCTAAGTGCAATACATGCTGTCGACTTATCTGACACTGCAATGTCATTTCGTACACATGTAAATGAAATACAACAAATTACTAACAATGATTTGGTAACCACCCAAAAGACATAACATAAATTTTGTCTCCCCAAAAAATAAGAAGGTGTTGAAATTGTTGACTGTTGGCTGAAAGACATATTTGCAATTGCTGTTCTAAGGAACAATGAACGGATGTAATTATAGTAGATGACGTGTTAGAGCATGCATTGGCGGTTTGGCGACACATATTGAAATGTCACTTGGGAAATGAATAAAACGTAGCCCCAATTTTAAATAAAGTCTGAAAATATAAATAATTTTACATACATAATAAATAAATTTGTAAATTAATGGAAAAAAGCGATGTACTAGTGAGATGATTTTTTTAATTACTCATGAGTTATTTCGTAAAACAAGTATCTGTAAGTTAAAACGTGTATATAAAACTCTGTGAAACAAAACGTGGTAAGTACCTTCGTTTGTCTAGTGATATGAAAAAGCAGGACGCGACTAGCTCGCTCCCTGTCTTTCGTTCTCCGCTATCGAGATGTACGTCACTTGCACGCTTTTATTGAATAATTATGTTACTTTGATCTAAAGTAGCCGTGTTTCGTTTGAAGATCCCTTTCCTTGCTATTCACGTTATATCTGATTTTACTAAGCTTTTTTTATTCCAGTTTTAGGCTGGATTGAAGGAAAGTTGCTGGCCCATGGTTTGGTGGCCACGGATAAACACTCTTAATGTTCATTCGTCGTTTAATCCATCAGATAATAATTCATAGGTCCCTGAGATCATTTTTACCGAACTTTTCTCTCAAAATTTGGGCAATGATATCACGCGAACCTCGTAGTATTCTGATCGGTCATTGGCCTCCAAACAATGTCGTCTACCAATGTACTCGCTGGTCCGATGTACACAAATCGACTTATGTTTGAGTGAGGATATGTTGACCGAGGTCGAAGCTAACTGCCTGACGTATGCGATTTGTTCCCTTAGGCCACTACTTACCGTTGTCGCCACCGCTGAAACAAAGTTGTACATCTTCTACCAGCAGGGAACGAACTTTCACCTGTTTAACTTTACGTGAATATGTGAGTTTATTTACTGTAAGATAAAAAAACGACTGCACGGTCTCCAGATTAGTCTTCCACCTGGAATCTCCTTGAATGGAGTAGAATTGTCTTCAGTGATGAATGCCGCTTCGAATTGAGCCCCACTGAACAGCAGATATGTATCTGGAGTCAGCCCGGATGCTGGTGGGATACCAACCTGACTGTCCCCCGTCATAGGGCCTCACAACCAGGAATGATGGTCTGGGTACCATTTTATTTCATAGCAGAACCCTTTTGGTTGTCATCCGCGACACCTTTACAGCACAGCGGAACATCGACGATTTCTGTACCCCGTTTTGTTGCTCCTCATGGCAAGCCTTGGTGGACGTATGGCCTACGTTTCAGCAAGACAATGCCCTCCCGCACACAGCGAGAGTTTCTACTGCTTGTCCTCGTGTTCGCCAAACTCTGTCTTGGCCGGTAAGGTTGTCGGATCTCTCATCAACTGAGAACGTTTGGAGCATTATGGATTGGAACCCTCCAACCAGCTCAGGATTTTGACGATTAATGTACGAATTGGTCAGAGCTTGGCATGATATTTCTGAGGACATCGAGCGACTCTGTCAATTAGTGCCAAGCCGAGTAACTTAAGGGCCAGAGGTGGACCAACGCGTTATTGGTTTGCTGAATTTATGGAGGCCTTTCTCTAAAATAAATCGTACAACGTTTTTGAAATTTTAATAATTGTTTGTCTATACATGTACATGACATCTACCGTTTTACGTCCGTTTAGATAATTCTTACATGGTGTGTCGTTTTTTTGTCTTGAGTGCATTACCCAAGGTTTCGTAATTTCTTTACGCACTACACTGTACCACGCCTCTTTGGTTTTAAGAGGGTCACTCCAAAAGAAATGTACACAATTTTTGTTAAAATATAGTTTTCATGCTGCATGTGTGAAAGTTTTACAGTGTGTAGGCACATCCTTCCCACTTGTTTCCAGACTTACAAGGGGAGGACGCCAATTGTGAAATTCAGATTTAATTCCCGGCAATCAGTTGCAACAGTTATGCATATAACAAGTTGTTGAAAGTCGTTTGTCGTGGAAAAACTGGTGACTTCGAACATCATTATGCTTTCCGCAAACAAAGTTGTATTTCACAAATGTTATTGTCTTCATAATGTTAAGCACGTATAGTTAACGGAAGACGTAGAAACGATATGCCGAAACGAATACGTATAGCGTAAGTCAAACGTTCGAATTAGAATAGACCCCACGAACACAAATTTGGTGTGGCAGGTATGAAATATAAACTCCGTTACTCGCTCGTTACACTTAAAGGACATGTTGAATGGGCCGAAACGAGCCGCCGCATAACAGCGTAGTTGCCTGCTAACTTCGAAAGAAGCTAGATGCGGTCCCTAGCGCAACTTATAATATCGTCGAAAATCAGTGCGGACGGGAGAGCTTTGGTACACCCTATTAAAAAAACGGAAAAATGAAGGCGGTACAATTTTGGAGCGATCCGCCTTCACCAACATGCATATATATATATATATATATATATATATATATATATATATATATATATATATATATATATATAGCATGGCGCGAGATTCGATCCGGCGACCTTCGGATTACCGCTGTGCCACGACGCTGTAAAAATTATTAACTGTAAAGAGTATTTCACATCAACGGTTTGTTTTTACTGTTGATTTTCTCATTTTCTCATTTGGTGATTTGCCACATTTCACCTCTGGCCATGAGCTTTTATTATGCGCAGTATGAACCGAATCTGAATTTTACAATTGGCAGCCTCCCCTTGTTAGTTCAAGCTGTTCCCGTGACTGGCGCCGTCACAGCATGTCTTCAAGATGGCTGCTACACTTGACGTTCGTCAGAAGCAACGTGCTGACATAGAATTCCTGTGCTGTGAAAACGAGACAGTGGGAAATATTCACAAGAGGTTGAAAAAGGTATCTAGAGATGCTGCAGTCGATCGCAGTACAGTTAGTCGGTGGGCAAGCAGGTTACGTGATGAAAGAGCGGGGACGCCAGTCTTGAGGATTGTTCTCGAAGTGGCAGGCCTCGTACAGCACACACTCCAGAAAAAGTGCAGAGAGTTAACGAATTGGTGGCTGCTGACAGACTCATCACAGTGAACGAATTGGCACGCTACGTTGGAGTAGGGGAAGGAAGTGTTTGCAGAATACTAAAAGTGTTGGCATTAAAAACGGTTTGTGCCAGGTAGGTTCCCAGGATATTGACAGTGGCTCCCAAAGAAACAAGAAAAATGGTATGCAGCGAAGTTTTGGAACAGTATGACAATGGTGGAGAGGTATTACTTGGAAGAATTGTGACAGGTGATGAAACATGGCTCCATCATTTTTCACTAGAGACGAAGAGGCAATCAGTGGAGTGGCATCGTGCAAATTGACCCAAGAAAAAAAAATTGAAAACCACATCTTCTGCTGGAAAAGTTATGGCTACCGTGTTTTTTGTTTGCGAAGGACTCTTGCTTGTGGACATCTTGCCAAGTGGAACCACCATATATGCTGATGCATATGTGACGACACTGAAAAAACTTCAAGCTAGACTGAGTCGTGTTCGACCACATCGATAAAAGCAGGATGTTTTGCTGTTGCACGGCCACATGTCAGTAAAAAAAAAAAAAAAAAAACCTTGGAAGCAATCAGAAAACTCGGATAAACAACAAAGAAACACCCGCCTTACAGTGCTGACTTGGCTCCATGTGACTATCATCTCTTTGGTAAACTGAAAGACTCCCTGCCTGGAACAAGGTTCCAAGATGATGACTCCTTTGTGCACACTGCTAAACAGTGGCTACAACAGGTTGGTGTAGAATTTTACCGTGCGTGTATACAGGCGCTGGTTCCAAGATGGCGTGAGGCAGTTGAGAGGGATGAAAATTATGTGGAGAATTGAAAATATTGTTCCTAAAGGATGTATCTACACACTGTAAAACTTTCAAATATGTAGAATAAAGATGTATTTAAAAAAATGAAGTGTGCATATCTTTTGGAGTGACCCTAGTACTTCTGAAAACAGGGCGGTCTGTTGTCCAATTTGCTACACTCTCGTCGCGGTGTTGCCTGTCGGCAGTATTCTATCTCTTTGGGGAAGACGAATGGAATACTTAGATTTCTTTTGAGGGTCCAGAGGAAAATGCAATGCATGTGTAAAAGAAATCGCATACAAGGCGAAGGTGAGACTGGTTTTCAAGTATGCATGACAGAGAACGATTCAGAGATGTGCTGCTAGGATCGTAACATGTGAGTACAGCCCAGGTGAAAGAGTAACAGATGTGCTCAGGCAACGTAATAGGCAATCCTTGGAAGAAAGGCGACAATACTGAGGCGAAACCCTATCGGATGGATTTAGAGAACCAGTTCCTAAAGAAAACTGTCCCACTGTTCTGCTGCCATCATTGCATATTTCACGTAGGGAAGACAAGAATAAGACAGATTAGGGCATGTACAAAGGTAAGGCTCATACTCCCCCCCCCCCCCCCCCCCCACACACACACACACAGTAAGAAAATTGAATAGAGGTGAAAATCGACAATATTGGTATGATGTACCCATCGCCATGCACGGTACTATGGCTTGATGGGTTACATACAGGTGCTGGACGACCATATAAAAATACCACGAGAAATACATGCTTTCACATAAATGCGGACGCTAGTCTAGCCTGCAGTTTTCGTTGTTATATTTGGCCAAGAACGGCACCTGTGCAATGTCCTCAATACATTGCAAGTGTCAGTCATGGTCAAAACAGTGTTCTGTGTAGTTTTGATTGTACACTACTGGCCATTAAAATTGCTACACCACAACGATGACGTGATACAAACGCGAAATTTAACCGATAGGAAGAAGATGCTGTGATATGCAAATGATAAGCTTTTCAGAGCATGCACAAATGGTTGGCGACGGTGGCGACACCTACAACGTGCTGACATAAGGAAAGTTTCGAACCGACTTCTCATACACAAACAGCAGTTGACCGGCTTTGCCTCGTGAAACATTGTTGTGATGGTTCGTGTAAGGAGGAGAAATGCGTACCATCACGTTTCCGACTTTGATAAAGGTCTGATTGTAGCCTATCGCGATTGCGGTTTATCATATCGCCACATTGCTGTTCGCATTGGCCGAGATCCAATGACTGTTAGCAGGATATGGAATCGGTGGGTCCAAGAGGATAATATGGAACCCCATGCTGAATCCCAACAGACTTGTATCACTAGCAGTCGAGATGACAGGCATCTTATCCGCATGGCTGTAACGGATCGTGCAGTCACGTCTCGATACCTGAGTCAGCATGTGGGGACGTTTGCAAGACGACAACCATCTGCACGAACAGTTCGACGACGTTTGCAGCAGCATGGACTATCAGCTCGGAGACCATGGCTGCGGTTACCCTTGACGCTGCATCACAGACAGGAGCGCTGCTGTACTCAACGACGAACCTGGGTGCACGAATGGCAAAACATTTCTTGGATGAATCCAGGTTCTGTTTACAGTTCATGACGGTCGCATCCGTGTTTGGCGACATCACAGTGAACGCACTTAGGAAGCGTGCATTCGTCATCGCCATACTGGCGTATCACCCGGCGTGATGGTATGGGGTGTCATTTGTTACACGTCTCGGTCACCTCTTGTTCGCATTGACGACACTTTGAACTATGGACGTTACATTTCAGATGTGTTACGACCCGTAGCTTTACTCTTCATTCAATCCCTGCGGAACCCTACATTTCAACACGGATAATGCATGACCGCATGTTGCAGGTCCTGTATGGGCCTTTCTGGATGCAGAAAATGTTCGACTGCTGCCCTGGTCAGCACATTCTCCAGATCTATCAGCAATTGAAAACGTCTGGTTAATGGTGGCCAAGCAACTGGCTCGTCACAATGCGCCAGTCACTACTCTTGATGAACTGTGGTATCATGTTGAAGCTGCATGGGCAGCTGTACCTGTACACGCCATCCAAGCTCTGTCTAATTCAATGCCCAAGCGTATCAAGGTCGTTATTACGGCCAGAGGTGGTTGTTCTGGATACTGATTTCTCAGGATCTATGCACCCAAATTGCGTAAAAATGTAATCACATGTCAGTTCTAATATGATATATTTGTCCAATGTATACCCCGTTAATCATCTGCGTTTCTTCTTGGAGGAACAATTTTAATGGGCAGTAGTGTATTAAGTCGAAGCGAAGCGAATTCGAACTTGGGCTGATTCGTGCGCTGGTCCTTCCGCAACAGATGTAGCCAAGTCTTTGGTGTTTCAAGACACAACGTATAGAAGATTCATACCGCATACAGGGAAAACGGGAAAACATCATCCGCTACGTCGCAACGCGGACGAAAGTGCGTGTTGAGTGACCGTGACAGACGGCCATTGAAGAGGATTGTGACGAAACAGAAGAGGACAACAACTGCGAAATTCTCTGCAGAAGATAACGCAGCACGCGCCAACCATGCCGGCGCCAAAACAACGCGAATAGAGCTTCATAAGTAGGAAGTGACAGGACGAGCTGGAATTCCAAAAGCCACTCATCGATGATGTAAATGCCTTTAGCGGAAAACATCGGGCCGAAACCATAAAAGGTGGACTATGAAGCAATGGAAGGATGGGTCGTAGTTCACAGTATTTCCAACGTCTGGCCGAGTTTACACCTCAAGAGTGAAACACTGCAGGATTTGGGTGACGATTTGGACAGCCGTAGCGTTGTATTCCACGGACCCCATTAGTGCTCTGCATTACTGTCAGGGATTGAGTGACTATTTTGGCTGATCAGGTTCAGCCCTTGGCATAGTGATGGTTCTCGAGTGGTGAAGCTGCGTTGTGATTGTTCTCCAGTGGTGCAGCTGCGTTCCAAGACGACAGGGCCTCTGTCCCCACAGCTCGCATCGTCCAGGGCTGGTTTTGTGAGCACGAAGATGAAATGTCATATCTCCCGCAGCGACCACAGTCATCAAATGCCTATATACCAGTGTGGTCCATTGATAGTGACCGGGCCAAATATTTAATGAAATAAGCGTCAAACGAAAAAACTACAAAGATCGAAACTCATCTAGCTTGAAGGGGGGAAACCAGATGGCGCTATAGTTGGCCCGCTAGATAGCGCTGCATAGGTCAAACGGATACCAACTGCGTTTTTTAAAAATAGGAATCCCCATTTTTATTACATATTCGTGTAGTACGTAAAGAAATACGAATGTTTTAGTTGGACCACTTTTTTCGCTTTGTGATACTGACGCTGTAATAGTCATAAAAATATGGCTCACAATTTTAGACAAACGGTTGGTAACAGGTAGGTTTTTTTAAATTAAAATACAGAACGTAAGTACGTTTGAACATTTTATTTCGATTTTTCCAATGTGATACATGTACCTTTGGGAACTTATAAATTCTGAGAACGCATGCTGTTACAGCGTGATTACCTGTAAATACCACATTAATGCAATAAATGCTCAAAATGATGTCCGTCAACCTCAGTGCATTTGGCAGTATGTGTAACAACATTCATAAGTTTCGTCCTTTGTAGTTTTTTCTTCACTGTATTAGGCACGGCAGTGTGTCGTGTTTTGTATTTTCTCAAATCTTTGTCCACCGTAAGTAGTTCTACAGGTACATGCAGACATTGATGTATACAATCTGGGTCAATGCGTCATCCAGCAGAAATTGCTTTTTGGTGCCATGTACTTACTTGCCACTATGAAGGGTACCCTACACGATGGCACTGTTTGCATTTTTATCGAATCTTAAAAGACACGACAATTAGTTTTTGTTGAGTATAGTTCGTCTACTAGTTAAAAAACTAATACTGCATTTACGTACTTGTATTATTACTAATAAGACGTAGCGCCTCAGTGTTAATGGTACGTAAAACAAACTCTTTCTTCCTGGTATTTTGTCGATAACTGGCATTTTTCAGACTGTAGCTGTGTTCAAAATTCGAGTTCATTTCATTTACACAAAGAACGCCGTTACCGGTTTCGGACTGACAGATTTATCTTCAGTTGTCTGTTCACGTTTGTTGTTGAAGAAAGAGTAAAGAAATATGCAAACAACAATAAATGTAATGTAAACATTAACGGCCGTCTGAAGATGAACCTCTCAGTTCGAAACCTGAAATAGTGCTATTTGTGTATTAAATATAATTAATAACAGTGGCTGGATGCTGTTTTCATCTTTGTAAGCATCAGCTTGTAAAAACTTTCTTATTGACACTTACAAAGTGTCACTTTCCCGTTGTGGCTCTTAAAACTTTCGTCACAAATGTATTTTCTAATTTGCTTGGCCAGGGTCTATGGCTCAATCTCTAAAGTGGGGTGTCCAAACGTATAGCTTACCAGGGCCACTTTGTAAAAAAAACGAGTATTTTTGAACTGAGCAAAAAGGAAAAAAAAGCCGTTTAGTAGAGGTGTATATTTCACACATTAAGATAATTTAGAATTTATGATTCTTTATTGTAAAGAAGCAAGGTGGTACTGATGTAACATTTTATGGGTGAGATTTCATTAATAATTTTATATGTAAGTAATTACAAATCGCATAATTAATGTGACATTTATTTTTAAATTTGGGAAACTAATGTATCAGTTTCAAGTTCAATCGAAAGGCTTACACTTCTCAGGGTGCTCTTCAACGTCTTGATCTGAGATTTTGGTTCTACTGTTACTCTTTGTGTGCTTTACTCTTGGAAATAAGCACCCACAAACGTATGTGCTTTAAAACAATAATGATGTATATAGTGAATGCTGTTAAGTAAGGGATGTTTGTGTCAGAACAGGTATGATTTGTAAAAGTCCAACAAAGATAGATGATCAATTTTTTCTTTTAGTTGGATGTCAGACTTCAACGCTATGCATTCCATCTGAAAATCATCTGGTAACGCATCTATACTGTTTGAAAAAAGGTTCACACAAATACAAAAAAGGGGTGCGTATTTCATCCTGTCCTTAGGATTATGTTTCGGTTTATCATAACGTTATATCAACAAAATTTTATCGAATATTTATTTTTCAGCAGCCGTGTGATACATGCTCAGTTCTTGGCCGCATTTAAATTTGCTTTGGGCCTCGTGCGGCCCGCAGGCGACAGCTTCTTGGACACCCCTGTCACAAAGATCAAAAGATTTTCTTAATTGTGTCATAATTTTTTGCGTCCACACGATGAGCAGCATGATTCTTTGGTATCAGAACACGTATTCTGTTTTGTGGATACAAATGAGAATATGGAAACAGAGCTACATTGTTTCGTTTTATGCGTGACAAATGTCAGATTTGGCACAAAGAATGTTTTCCGTGTTTGATGCTTATTAGGACTAAGAAATCATCTGTGGCATTATTTTGACGTTTTTCTGTGCGTCCTGTTGCTTTTAGTGCGTTAGCAAACTAATGTTTGGGCACTGATTAACAAAGCCGTTAAGTGTGGAAAAAATGGAAGAGAACGGAGCAGGCCATGAGTTGTTCTTGTTAGACTCTCTCCAGCTCTGCATGTACAACGACGGAAAAAAAATCACAACACCTAGAAAGAATTCGATTTATATATTAATAGCTTCAGCTGCTGACGGGTGTTGATATATGTCAACAGGGAGAGGTGAAAATGTGTGCCCCGACAGGAACTCGAACCCGGGATCTTCTGCTTACATGGCAGACGCTCTATCCATCTGAGCCAACGAGGGCACAGAAGATAGTGCGATTGCAGAGACTATCTCGCACACGCCTCCCGCGAGACCCACATTCTCACCTTATACGAGGGTGAGTCAAATGAAAACTTTCGATTTTTAATAACAAATCGAAATTTCGCACCGTTATCCTGTAAGTTAGTAAGCGTGCTACAAACAGCGTGCAGAATGGCCTGTAGGTGGTAGCATAGTGCAGATGCATACCTACCGTCGCAGTATCAGTATAAAGACGGCCGCCCTACTAGCGACTTGCACCAGGGGAGAACAGCGTTCTGTTATTCGGTTTTTGCCTAATGAAGGTGTCAGAAATATTGAAATTCATCGACGAAAGAAGGTTCAGAACGGTGATGCATGTTTGTCACAGCAGCAAGTCTACGATTGGAGTAGGAAGTTCGCAAATGGTGTGACTTCAGTGGGAGACGCTCCTTGTGCAGGACAGGCACAACGAGTTCTGACTCCACAGAACATTCCAGCAGTTGAAGCCATAATGAAGGAAAACCTCCGAGTGACACTGAATGACATTGCAGCATGTTTACAATTAGTCATGGGTCAGCACACCACACTGTGCATGATGTGCTCCTCTTTCACAAAGTGTCTGCAACATGGGTGCCAGAGCAGTAGACTCGTGAAATGAGAGAACGACGTGTTGATGCTTGTGAAGAAATTCTTCGGCGCTTTGAACGAGAAGGTGATGGCTTCCTTGCAAGAATCGTTACTGGGGATGAATTCTGGGTTCACTTCCACCAACCAGAAACGAAGAGGGCGAGCAAGGAATTGCGCCATTCCCCATCACCAAAACCAAAGAAGTTTCGAACAGAATCATAAATCCAAGGAACGCTTTGCTGACTCTAACTTGAGGCGAAAAAGGCGTCACTTTGGAACATTACGTGCCTAGAGAGAACACTGTCACCAGCGCATCATACACAGATCTCCTAAAAACTCATATGCTTCCTGCAATCAAATCAAAGCGACGTGGACTGCTGTCACCAGGTGTGCTTTTGCAACATGACAATGCAAGACCCCACACTGCCTGTACAACAATTGCAACCATCACAGTCCTGCATTTTGAGTGTCTTCTTCATCCACCATACTCACCAGACCTTGCCCCAAGTGATTTCCATATGTCTGGACCACTCAAAGACTCAATGGGAGGAAAGAAGTTCCGTTCTGATGAAGAGGTACGCCACGTAGTGCATGAGTGTTTGTGCAGACTACCAAAAGATTTTTTTTGAAAGCAATTTATGCACTTTGTAAGCGCTGGAGGACTTGGATTGAGCATGGGGGAGATTACGTTTAAAAGTGATGCAGCTTTGTACCACATCTGCACAATAAATAATAATTAAAAAAATATTTAAGGTTTTTATTTGGCTCGCCCTCGTATGTCCACATACTACATTCGTAGTGTCCCTACCCAACACACTCATTACTCGTGGAAGACATTCTTACGAAGTCGCGTGAGAGTTTGGGTAACATGTGTGCATCCGCACAGAAGGCGGTCATGTGCGGTATTTCCAGAACTATATACTTATATGGATGTGGTGTGTGTTCTTTCGGACATGTCTGTTCTTTCGGACATGTCCGGAAGAACAGACACCATATCCATACAAGTACACCACGAAGGAGTTTTTCGACATAAACGAAGGTTGGTAGGTGTGTTTCTTCTTCTGAAAGGTGATGTCTATTCAAATTTCCCGTCATTATGAGAATGTAAATCAGGTTTGCTTCAAATACTCGCAGTAACGGTCGAGATTGTTGGTTATCTTTCAGGTTGGACGTCGTGAGTAGATATTAGTAAAGAAAGCCTTTAAGACAACAAAGCTGCCATCGTCAGCATCTTACAGAATTTGAACGAGGTCGTATAATAGGGCTACGAGATGCTGGATGTATTTTCTGTGATATTGCTGAAAGACTTTGCAGGAATACAGCAACTGTACCTGACTGCTGACAGCGGTGGTCATGGGAATGTCCGATCGCAAGAAGAGCGGTCTCTGAACGGCCATATGGCACTACCGAGAGGGAAGGCCATTGTGTTTGGTGTTTGGTTCTGCGCATCGTATTGCATCTGCAGCAGTAATCTGAGCACCTGTTCGCTCCACAGTGATACAACGAACTTTTACCAATCAGTTACTTCTAGGACAGTTCCGAGCCAGAAGCCCTGTAGCGTGTACTCCACTGACCTCAAACCACCGTCATTTGCAACGTCAGCGGTGTCATCGAGAACTCATCGGCGGGCAGCGTGGGGGTCTGATATTTTATGATGAAAGCTGGTCCTGGTTCGGAGCCAGAGATAGTCATGTATGCATTCGAAGGAGGCTATTTGAAGGCCCGCAACCAATCGGCCTGTGTAGAAGACCAGCACCTGTAGTTATGGTCTGGGATGCGATTTCGTACAACAGCAGCACTTTCGTAAGTATCCCACGCTCCACGACTGCAATTCTGTGCGTCAGTCTGGTGGTTCAACCTCCCGTGCTGCCATTTATGAACATACACCTGTTGTAACCCAAAATGCTCTACAGAATGTTGACACGTTTCCTTGGCTTTCTCGATCATCAAATCTGTCTGCAATCGAGCACATATATGACATCATCAGGCGACATCTGCAGTGTCATCCACAAACGGCATTAACTGTCCCTTTATTGGCCGAGAGCGACCAAGTGCAACATACATGGAACACCATCCAACAAATCCGGCACCTGTTCAACACAATGTATCGTGTGAGTGCATTCGACATTCTGGCGGCTGCAGCGGTTATTAATGTGCCAGCATTTCACATTTGTAATGGCTTGGCTTGACCTTATATTGACATGTGATCTTGCAGTATTAATCACTTAAATATGCTACCTAGACAAACGTATTCCGGGAATGTCCTTACTCTTCATTAAATATTTTTTGGTGTTTCGACTTTTTCCGTCAGTGTTGTATCAGCTGACAAAACAACTGTTAATCTCATTTGGTACCTATAAGACTATCACATAAGTTGGAGTATGAACTTTCGCGCAGTTTTGCTAGTTCTCCACCCTACTATCGCATGAGTTTGGTTTCCTAACATCCGACGCAATGTAAATTTAGTTGTCACTTTACGTTGTTCATAGGAGTCAGGCTAAAGTCGAAAGTCAATATTTTATTTCTAATTATGCTTATCTGTTTTAGTTGTGGATAACAGGAGACAAGTAGTCTTGTACAGTCCACCAAAGAATAACCAGAAGAGAACAACAGCTCGAAGAGAAAACACTGGCGTGACTTCACTAGTACGACTGAGGATGTGAGTATTGTATTATTCTAATGTGTTGCTCTCAATGACTCACATTCACTGATTCCTGCAAGTAGCGTAATTCCTACCACATTGCTTTCTGTGTGTCTGTGTCTATTCCTCACATATGGAATTGAAAACTGCACAAGTAAATGTTAAAGAATTGGCTTTACCAACGTAAGCTGTACTAACCAGAACGGTAAGAAATCCATAACACAAATTTGTTATCAATGATCATCCACAAAGTATCTCAACATAATTTATGTGTTGTGGTATTCAGTGCGAAGGCTGGTCTGGTGCAGCTCTCTATGCTACTCTATCCTGCGCAAGTCTCTTCATCTCCGAGTAACTAATGCAACTTACATCTGCTTACCATATTCTTCTTCTGGACTCCCTCTACGATTTTTACTCTCCACACTTCTCTCCCGTACTAAATCGGTGTCTCATAATGTGTACTGTCAACTGATCCCTTCCTATAATCCAACTGCACAACAAATTCCCCAATTCCCCAATTCTAATCAGTACCTCAACATCATACACGTGACCTGTACATTCTAATGTTCAACATGCTTTTGTAGCACGACATTTCAAAAGCTTCTACTCTGTTCTTGTGTAAAATGTTTACTGCCCCTGTTTCACTTCCATATGTGGCTACACTTCATACAAATACTTTCAGAAAAGATTTCCTTGGACTTAAATCTATATTAGATTTCAACAAGTTTCTTTTTTTCAGAAACGCTTTTCTTGTAGTTGCAGACTACATTTAATATCCCCTCTACTTCAACTATCATCCCCTCTTTTACTGCCCACATAATAAATCTCCTCCACTAATTTAAGATTCTCGTTTCCTAACCTAATTCCCTCGGCATCACCTGATTTAATTCGACTAAGTTCCATTATCCTTGTTCTGCATTTGTTGATGTTCATCATACATCCTCTATTCAATACACTATCCATTCCATTCAACTGCTCTTCCGCGTCCTTTGTTGTCTCAATGTCATCAGCAACCTTAATTTTTATTTCTTCTCCGTGAACTTTAATTCCTACTCCAAAATTTTCTTTGGTTTCTTTTACTGCTTGCTCAGTGTATAGACTGAATAATATCGGTGATAGACTACTGTCTCACTTCCTTCTCAACCACTGCCTCCCTATTAAGCCGCTCGACTCATAACTGCCGTCTGGTTTT
The DNA here is from genome assembly GCF_023897955.1 of Schistocerca gregaria. NCBI lineage: Eukaryota > Metazoa > Arthropoda > Insecta > Orthoptera > Acrididae > Schistocerca > Schistocerca gregaria. The sequence continues at coordinate 431,482,150 of NC_064922.1, forward strand.
TGTTCAAGTTGTAAACAGCCTTTTGCATCCTGTATTTTAGCGCTGCCACCTTTAGAATTTCAGAGTGTACGCCATTTAGTATTGTCAAAAGCTATCTCTAAGACTACAGATGCTATAATCGGAGGTTTGCTTTACGATAACCTACAGTATGTTCTAAGTAGTTAGGTAAATATTGCTTGAAGTGTTCCTACGTTTCTCCGGAATCCAAACTGAACTTCTCCCGAGGTTAGATTCTACCAGTTTTTCCACCCTTCTGTAAAGAAATCATCTTTGTATTTTAAACCACGACTTATTAAACTGATAGTTCGGTAATGCTCACACCTTTCAGCACCTGCTTTATTTGGAATTGTAATGATTATATTCTTTTTGATGTCTGAGGGTATTTCACCTGGCACGAAGGAGGGACGAATTTTGTTCAATATTTAGCCAGAAATTGGTTAATAGCACAAATGCTACACAGAAATAATCAGTATATGTCATCATTACCATGGTACCCACGATTTAAGGTATGTAGAACACAGACGACTCTTACAATACAGTTACAAAAGTGTAGTGTATCAGAAACTGCCAGCTAATTTGTGTATAACCAATAAAATTGACATACTTATGTCGACGTTTATGAATATTCGTATTGTACAGTATTACAATTGTCAACGAGGGTATTAGTTTCTCTCCGATGCACTGTGACCCGGCTCCAGGAAGAATTTTAATTTTCGAAATATTCCTATCGCTTGGTCTTAATGACACGTGTGTTGTACTTTTCGTGGTGCTGTGTATTAAGCTTTCTTGCCTGTCTTCTGTTATTGTAGAGTGTCCGATAATTAATTCACAACTTACAGCCTCAATAACATGATGTGGAGAAATGAACAGTAGTTGTTATAAAGCCTAAACACAAAAACAATGTACCTGTAGTTCACTTACATAAATGAACTTCATATGGTATGTGCTAAATCTATTCTAAATTGCAACCTTGTCAAGATATCCTCACTAAGAGAGGTAATTATAACCTACAACAGATATTTGGAAGCTGACTCATGATGGAAAAGCGTTAGACCTAATGGCAACAAATATACCTCACATCTTTGAGGGTATCCATATTGAGTTATCAACAACCATCAATCATTTATAGCAACTATGACTACTTTTTGTGAAGAACAGTTACAGTAACTGAAAACATTTACATTTCGAATAATATAGAAAAAGAGGCGCTCGTGTCATATATCCGTAGAAAAACTGTGGCTCAATTTAAAAAAAAGGAAAAAAGTTGACCAAGAACAGGATCGATATGTTGAACAGAAGAACAGTTCGTATTATGAGGGATCCGCCAAGATATACAGTCAAAAACACAAGAAAATTGTCAAGGCTGTTGATGGCAAATTGTGCAGGTACTCGTGTGCAACACAGGGACTGAAATTGAGCATAGAAAAGCAAAAGCAGAAACACGGAATTGTTTTTCCCCTGCGTACTGCAATATTAGTAACCCTTAATTTGCAAAGTAAGAGAAAACGCTTTATCTACTAATTTTCTTTTTATTACAATCTCCAAACGCATACTAGGACCTGTAATTTTGTGCGTTTAGACCAGTGGTCATGAAAGTATTTCGTTCAAGAGCCAATACTGACACGGTGATGCCTCGGGCGGCATATGTACCGATCTCATTGCTAAGTGGTAACCTAATACAAGGGGGTTAGTTTGTGTTGTTGGCCCGGATGATGATTACACGAATATTTTGCCAGGATTTGTAAGTTGTGGGCAATTCGCGAACACGAGTGGTAAGTTTAAACAATTTTATTAACGAAGGCGTATTATAAAACAAACTCGCTATGCGCACCCGTCATGTCTGTGTCTGACATCCTAACACCGGCTAATTACGGTCGTATCAAAAGGCTCCATGGTGAGCTAAGAAAAGAGACATATTCGCGCCCGAGGCCGCGCTAATTAATACTGCTCGCTGCGGACAGCCGCCAGTTTCGGCCAGACACGAGTCTACTGACCAAGCAGATTGTCAGCATTCCAGGCAGGTTGGCTGGAGAGTTCTTGTTAATGTACCGTACTACTGTGCGCAATCCGTAGACCGTTACCTCACCCCTAATGAAAAACGGCAACCATAGCTGGCTCAAAACAACCTCCTGGGCGTTATGAATCTTTTTCGTCATTTGTGGCATCAGAAGGCATTGCAACATGTACTTCATTAGCAGACACAGTAACATTCGGTACATAGAAGTGTGCCTTCAAGATGACAATTTTATACATGACAAATGCTGTTGAAAAAAAAATAATAAAAGCAGTAAAAACACAATACTGGCAATCAAGTATGCATTAACATTACTGGATGAATTGAAGGACTTAATTGTATTTGCCACTTCGATGGAATTTACCTCATTATTTGAAGAGGTTACAATTTAATGGATGTCCTTAATTAAATTATTGTCTTCAGAATAACTTGATAAGGAATGCTTTCCATATGTTAGTATGTATGAACTATTGTAATAAACAGATTACATTCTCGTAAATGGCAAATGTTGAGTTGCATGAAATGTAGTTGGCAACACCCTAGGCATATCAAATAGTTCACGTGATAAATCACAATGTGTGTCATTCAAGATTATTCCTCTATTGTTCAATTTTAGTGTAAAGAGTAGTTCAGGTGTATCATAGTTTTTACATGCAAATGTGGCATCAAGGGTGGAGTTAAATGAGAAAATTATACCTTCGGAACATTGTTTAAGAAATGGATGACAAAAAGGCGTTAAAATTCTAGGGCAGTCATCTCTTGAGGGGATGATTCATAAATAATTCTTTCTCACAACTGTACGCTCTACTCATCCCATGTAGGCTTTCACGGCCGGCGTCTTCATCAGTAAACAGTTCCAGGCTGAATTGCCGTGGTCGATCTGTAGAACTTGTTCTCCCTGACGTCTCGTTCTCAACTACGGTGAACATCTTCCGAGGTGAGTCAATTCAGCCCGGCAGTGTTTACTGATGATGTACACTCTACTGTCTAAGAATACTGCCGATTGCCGGCCGCGGTGGTCTCGCGGTTCTAGGCGCGCATGTCCGGAACCGTGCGACTGCTACGGTCGCAGGTTCGAATCCTGCCTCGGGCATGGATGTGTGTGATGTCCATAGGTTAGTTAGGTTTAAGTAGTTCTAAGTTCTAGGGGACTAATGACCACAGCAGTTGAGTCCCATAGTGCTCAGAGCCATTTGAACCAATACTGCCGATTCAGGGCAAATTAGCTTATGATTACGTTTACAAATATGCAAATCATTTTCATTTAGGGACACAAATTATCTACGATACTTGCTGATCAGTAGATAATCAGTCAGGACACACTATACATGAATACCTGCCCGTCTCCATTTCACAGGGTAAGCATAAACCTTACACATTTCAAAATTATGCTTTCATCAAGCAATGGGATTAGACGCAATAACAGTTAATTCATCTTCAATCATTAAAGATTGTGTAGTGGTTAACTTATAGAAAGCATATAAATTGTAACAAGGAAAATCATAGTAAATGTTGTATGTAGCTTCAATTCAATTGATAGCAGGATGTGTATTTGAAGAGGTTACAATTTAATGGATGTCCTTAATTAAATTATTGTCTTCAGAAAAACTTGATAAGGAATGCTTTCCATTTGTTAGCATGTATGAACCATTGTAATAAACAGAGAATAATCTCGTTAATGGCAAATGATGAGTTGCATGAAATGTAGTTGGCAACACACTAGGCATAGCAGATAGTTCACTTGATAAATCACGATGTGTGGCATTCAAGATTCAGTTTTAGTGTAAAGGGTAGCTCAGGTGTATCATAGTTTTTACATGCAAATGTGCCATAAAGGGTGGAGCTAAATGAGAAAATTATAGCTTCAGAACATTGTTTAAGAAATGGATGGTAAAGATGCGTTAAAAATCTAGGGCAATCATCTCTTTGGGGGATGATTCATAAATAATTCTTTCTCACAACTGTACACTCTACTGTCTAAGAATACTGCCAATTCAGGGCAAATTAGCTTATGATTACGTTTACAAATATGCAAATCATTTTCATTTAGGGACACAAAATATCTACGACACTTGCTGATCAGTAGATAATCAGTCAGTACATACTTTACATGAATACCTGCCTGTTTCCATTTCACAGGGTAAGTATAAATCTTAAACATTTCAAAATTATGCTTTCATGTAGCAATGAGAATAGACACAATAACAGTTAATTCATCTTCAATCATTAAGGATTGTGTAGTGGTTAACTTATAGTAAGCCTATAAATTGTAACAAGGTAAATCATAGTATATGTTTCATATAGATTTCATTCAATTGATAGCAGGATGTGTAAAAATTGTTCTGGATGTAGTAGTACGCTGCCCAACAATCATTTGAACTACTTTCAAAGGCTGTTCTTAAGTTAAGAGCATCACTTCTAGCATTTGATAAACTATCAGTAATCCTTAACAAAAGAGAGGTTACATTTAAGTGTGCACTCACAGCATTTAATCCTAGGAATATTTCTTGGGTATTTGCCATCGTTTCATTACGAAGTATGTGGAAATGTGAGATAAATTACATTACAATCTGTTCAACGAAAACTGCATCGTTAGTAATGGTTCTTTGCATATTCTTTAATATGATAATTTCATTAGAGAGGTTAGTTGAATCTGTACTGGATTGTTCTTCAAGAGCTAATATTTTGCCTTTAACTTCCAGTAGATCTCGACTAGTTATAATACCAAATACAGTACGAAGCATACTCCCCCCAAAATCAAACCAAGCACCTTTATGTCTAATTAATGTTTTTTGTGGCAAAAGCTTGAAAAAACAGTAAATATCTTGCTCATAATTAGCAAATGTAGACCCTACCTGCATTTTGGCTGCGATCCAGTTATTGTACCAAGATGTACCCACTTCCCAAGCTGTACCATTGCCCTTAACAGAACGAATTAGGTCAATTTTCTTCTTTAAATAATCGAACTGTTGCTGGATTTCACTCAGATTATACTTGAGGACAAGTTTTGTATTACTTGTTGAAACTACTATGTGTGATCCTGGTTCAAACGAAACATCTGTACTCTGTGGTACTATTACTACAGCATTAGTAGAATACGTTATCACAGCAAGCACTTAAAAAAAATAAACACAGGTTAAGTAGTTCATTAACACTGAACATGAAATAAGTGTTTCTTGCGGTAACCTGTGGAATAAAAGGTTTAGTTTCACTTGTGCACTCGTGCAATAGCTTCTATACTAAGTATTCACAACACGTTCACGTAAGCACATGGCTAAACGAAACACACGCATTGCACTCTCACACACAACATACGTTTACGCAGATTGTAGGGCTGTCTGGAACAGGATCACTTGGAACGTGGCGATGCCTCGGCCTCGGGGTCTGGACTGCGATCTCGCAATTCTCGCTTCCTAGATTTGAGCTCAGCAGGTCTGCCTCTCGGTCGGTCCTCGTCGTCTTGCGATACTACAGGAAATCTACCCACTAATGGCTTGACACGATTGACATGAGGCACTTGAAGCTTAAGGGTGACTGGTGGCAACACCTCCAAAATTGGATATGGTCCTTTCCAAGACATAGTGGCTAACCATTCTAATTATTGTTCTGTGGACTCGCTCGACTCTTCTCTTTCTTTCAGGGTGTGCTGGTGTAGTCCTTAACCAAGTTATTTGCGTAAGCCTACAAGTCTGTTTAAGTAATTCACTCATAAAATTCGTTCCTTGATCACTAATTATACTTAATTGTGATCCAAACTTAACAATCCATTCTTTTACAAAAACTTTAGCTATAGTCTCAGCGCTCTGATCAGGTATTGGTATCATGAGAAGGTATCTAGAGAAATAATCTACCAATGTCAGTATGTATATGTTTCCATCTTTAGTCTAAGGCAACTGTCCTAAGACATCTAGTTCTACTAGCTAAAATGGTTCACTTGTTTCTGGCAGTTCTTGCAATGGCGCTCAACTTTTTCCTGCATTATTCCGTCTGTTACAGGAATCAGATTGTGAAACAAACTCGAAAATATCAGCTTTGCGGCTCGGCCACCAAAACATTTGAGCTACTTTAATGTCTCTTGCTTTTTTACCGCAATGTCCTAGTAATAAACATTCGTGTTCTTCTCTCATGATTTGCTCTTTCATGCTTTCTGGAATAACTAGGCCGTTTCCTTTACTAGTGATTTTGTACAATAATCCATTTTTTTTGGACAAAACGTCGATCATTTTTCCGTAATTTGCATTGTGGATCTTTTTCCTGAGCTCCCTTTAACTTTTCTTCTCTACTCCTTGCAACACAAACATTGACTTGTCGACTCACTGCATTATCATTCACATGTTGTTTACCAGGTCGGAGAATAACCTTAAATTGGTACTCACTCAGTCTTAATGCTCTTGTTAATCTGGAAATTGGATCCTTTAAGCTCAATAACTATTTAAATGCGGCACGTTATGTAATAACTGTAAATTCTCTTCCTCTTAAGAAACATCTGTTACGTGTTATACCAAAAACCAAAGCACAAAGCTGCTTCTCAGTAGTAGTATAATTACATTCTGCTTTGTTTAATTGTCTGGAAGCAAATGAGATTCGTTGTTCATGACCATCAACTTCTTGAGACAAGATTGCACCTATGGCAAAATTGGATGCATCCGTTGAAAGTATAAGTGTTTTCTGAAAGCCAGATAGGGTAACACTGGGGCTGTGGTTAGAGCAGTTTTTGACCAATTAAATGTGTCTCCATTCATCAGCAGCTGTGTCACTGGACGTGCTATATTCGCATAACCATCTATAAATCGTCTGTAGAAATTTGACAATCTTAAAAATGATTGCAGTTCTTTCAAATTCTGTGCTTCAGGAAAATTCTTTACATCTTCAATTAATTTTGGATCAGATCGAACACCTTCACTGGCTATAACATGTCCAAGATAGTTAACTTTACTTTGTGCAAAATTACATTTATCTATTGATAAGCACAGGACAGCTTCTTATACGCTCGAAAAGAGCTTGTAGTCTCTCAGTATGCTGCTCCATGATTTCGCCAAAAATTATTACATCAGAAAGGAAAACAAGTGCTTGTGTTGGGATGAGCCCTCGTAAAACTGAATCCATCAGGCTTTGAAATGTAGCTGGAGCAATACGAGTCAAAACACCATACGAAGATACTTGTATACTCCTCTTGCTGTTACATATGAAGTTTTTGCTTGAACATCTGGACGTACTGTTAACTGGTGATAACCTCTTGTTAAATCACATGCTGAAAAAAATCGAGATCTGCCCAATTATTCCAAAGTTTCCACTAAATTTCGTAAGGGGTAAATGTGAAGTGTGGTCACATCATTCAAAGATCGGTAATCAACACAAAAACGGAACTGTGGTTCTCCAGAAATGGATTTCTTCTTTACAATTACAACAGCGAACATCACAGTGGATCTGAAGAATCTCTTGTTTTTATAATTCCGGCTTCTAATTATTCGTCAACCAAGTCTTCTACCAACTCGCTTTGGCTAAATGGTATCCGTAAGGTTTCTGTGTGATTGGGGCTGCATTCCCTAAATGAAAATGATGCTGAACTACATGAGTGACAGGTAGTTTAGCACGTTCTGGGAGTAAATCTGCATACTCCATCAAAACAGGCGCTAATATCTTCTGTTCATCAGCTGTCAAATGTTCTAATTTTTTCCAAACTGTTACAAAAATCTGGGTTTATAACTCCAGCATTTGTTACCTCATCTGGAATCTTATTACGTCACTTTTACTTACGTTCGACACTTCAGCAACTTTTGTTCCTCGTGGCAAAGCAACATCTTCATTGCTCATATTCGTTATTGTAACCGGGACTTTTGTGGCATTCTCTCTCAGCATTGTAACGACACCTACACTTCTAAGAACATAACAATGGATTGTATCGAGTAACTCACTTTTCCCGGGTCGCTCAATTAAAACAAAGTCCCTTCCTTGCATTGGGGTGACTTAATTTCAACGTAGATTGTCTTTGCTGCTCCCTTGGGAATTTGCTGAGGCTATCAATTTGAACATCGACTCTGACGGTTTGATCTGATGCATCGTTTGTGTGGTCCATTCCCATGACGTCACTAATGGTGCTCGTTTGAGTGCGATCTGAAGAACGATATCCTAGGTTGTAGTTGCTACGACCTAGTCTCATATTTTATTCTGTGACAAATATCTCTGCCTCGTTAGCGGAGAAGAAATCAAAAACAAGTACACCGTTGTAACGCGTTTCGTTATTTGAAACTAGTTGCACCTTTGATGTGTATTTATCTTCATTTTCATTTTCATCTAGGCCTTGGCCAAGAATTAATTCTACGTCAACTTCTCCATAATTACGTAGCTTTTCTCCGTTTAGCAGTTACACCTTTAATAGCGGCGGTTTCAATTTTTCCGTTTATTTATGCAACACCACATTAATGAGGTCTGTGCTCCTGTTCAAATGGTTCAAATGGCTCGGAGCACTTTGGGACTTAACATCTTAGGTCATCAGTCCCCTAGGACTTAGAACTACTTAAACCTAACTAACCTATGGACATCACACACATCCATGCCCGAGGCAGGATTCGAACCTGCAACCGTAGCAGTCGCACGGTTCCGGACTGCGCGCCTAGAACCGCGAGTCCACCGCGGCCGGCTAACTCTAAGATAGCTGAAATCTAGGTCAGCTAAACAACAAGATTACTACGCAACTGATTGCAGTAAATTCCTACCTTGCTTTACGAATGTTTGTGCAGACTCTGAGAATAAACGTTCCCCATGGACTCCAGTCTGATATACGTATAGATATTGCTTGCAAATGAATACAAAACACTAACAATACAATTCGTTTACAATGTAATATTTCATTAAATTATTCATTAAGAAACGTTGTTGTTGTAACTGGACAGTTAATTGATTGAAAAGGGGTGTTCACTTGTGTCATCTACCTCACTGCGTTTTTGCTCTTATCACCTGTAGTTGTTGAGTTATCATTGCAGTTGATGATTGTAGGCTCAATTCAGTGCCTCGGACGACTTATTTTTCAAAATCGTTTTTCTGTAGGCCTTCTGTGTGCTGAACACATTTTCGCCATTGTTAGATTGTGAATTTCATGTAGTAATACGACTGCATTACTTGATGTCGTTACTGTTTATTATGTCTACCTTTCCTAACGAGCATGTGTGTTGATGCTAACATTTTATCATCATTGCTACAAGGTGTTATAAATATTTATAGACATAGTGGATTCTGAAATAGTTTTGTCGTCAAAACTTAGTTGCATTTTTCGGTCCCATTATTCCTGCTGTCAGTGTGCGTTTTGTTGGAGTTGTCTGTAAACAAGACTCACATGGCACTGGGGAAATCTCACTTTCTTCCTGCTTGTCAATTTTCAAGTCACGCAAACACTTCTGGCTTGGTACACACAACAGTATTCCTAATATCACTTAGATTTGTGTCCAGTGCAACACGGCAATGCATGTGTACCTCAGTTGATTCTTCCCTATGGTGGGCTTAGCATTTAAAACCACTGATCTGCCCACGAATGAGATATACCTCCCAGTGGCTATCCAGGCAATAGACTATCTTGAGTTCAATACGGTAGACCAAAACAAGAATCTTCTCGACTTTTGAGGTGAAGAAATCACAATACATCAGCACTTGAAGCAGGTGCAGAAGCACGAGTGTAAAGTATAAAATCGTCACACTCAGCCATCGGTGCACCACTTATCAGTGGTAACAGGAGAATTATGAGTTTCTTAGCTTGATATGGTTGAAACAATGCAATGATGTCACATAGTATAGCAGCTCAAATTCAGCAAAATGGCTGAATTATATGTCAGGAATATTTCTCCCACAGAGACTTTCCTTCAGCAACTTTAAACAAGTATTATGAGAGTATGTTTCTTATTGAGCACCAACAGTCAAGGCTTCTACAGTGAATTAGGGCAATTTGTATATAAGCATATTTCTTTTGCCATATACACAAATGTAGGATGTCTATCACAATGTTCTCCACAAACGCTGCATCATTGAAATACTCAGAGACATGAAATGCGCCAAGTCACAAGGAACTATCAAGTGGCTGGTGCATAATTAGCATGTAATACACAGGGTCACTGCCAGGAAGCTGGCATATGTATCTATGTACTTTCTTATGTGTTATGGGTTATTTTGTAAATACGAACAGCAGCAATATACAATAAGGAATTAATTTGATTTATTTACAGTATATTTTTTGTGGTAACAATTTTTATGATATTTCCTTGAGATATTAGAGATGGTTTTACATGGGAAATTAAAACTATTAATAATAGTGACTAACAGCATTAAATTGAGAACAAATACATACACTAATGAAGAGTTAAAATAATCTATACATGCTTCCGATAGTGTGCAGATCAATATGTTTCCCATGAGAGGCTTTAAAAGTTAACAATTTGTCTTTTTTGATATAGTTGTTGAAATGTTGTAGTTATTGTTCTTTTTTAAAAATACAGCTGTTGTTGTTTTAGAGTTGTATTTCTTTGATAAAGCCACTGCAATGTTAGAGTGACATTTTTAAAAGGGAAGCGAAAAAACTGTGTACCACTAATAACTGATAATACTGATTTTGGGGACTAGTAAAATTGCAAAATATAAAAACTAATGAAACTTTGCAATATGCATAAGTCAGATGCACACATACTGTGCAATCAGCTCAGACAGATACATACAATGCACACACACACACACACACACACACACACACACACACACACACACACAAATGATTAATTGACTCTGTTGCTGACACTCAAATGAATAGTGTGAGTATGAGATGGTTTCTAAGTGCTCCTCACATATGACATGAGGTGACAGGCCAATGTTCGGCTGTGATGCAGTATCTACCTCGCGACCTGAATATTAACTTGGTATGCCTTATGTGGACAAGGAGTTGGAACACTACCAGCACTACTGCAATGGAATTTGAGTAACCTCAACTGTGAGAGCCATTGAGACCTCATGTAGTAAACACTTTGCCCATGTTTGAGTGTTTGAAACTTATAGTGAGACTGGTACATGTGGAGTCTGGAAACGTGTGGCACACACATATTGACGTAAACAGGTTTCGCGAACTCTGCCAAAACCTTAGCCATCTACAGTGTGACGAATTCTTTGTAGAAGAATGTGGCCTGTTTTAAATTTTACCTAGCTGTCTATGCTTTTGCGCCATAACAGCCAATGCATTTAGCTGTTAAGTGAATTTCGTCATGACTTCCCGAAATTTATGTTGTAAAAATCTTTCCCAAAACCAAATGTTGCAAAAGTCCTCTTAGCAAAGTTAACATCAATGTATTTATTCAATCAGAATGATGGAACAAATTTAATAGTGAGGATGACTAATCAGTTCCAACCAAACTGAAACACTGCTGGAGGTTTCTATTATGACATATAGATCACTTTTATCCTCCAGTATCCTCATCAACTTGGGAAGGTAACTGTTTTGCGAAACTAGGCAGTCTGGGCATAGCAGCAAACAGCTGCGCATTGTATCCAAACTAGTAGAATATGCTATGTCTGCCTCTATAACATATCCTACATCAAAAGCCACCGCCACATCTGATTAATCATGTAATCTGACGATATCGTTGGACAGCCATTGAAACCCTCCATTAGGCCGAGATTGTTGAACGGCTTGTTTACATCAACATCTACATACACACTCCGCAAGCCACTGTATGTACGGTGTATGCCATAGTGTACCCTGTACCAATACTAGTCATTTCCTTTCCCATTCCACTCACAAACAGAGCAAGTCAAATTCGACTGTCTATATATCTCCATAGGAGCTCTAATCCCCCTAATCTTATCTTCGTGGTCCTTGGGCGAAATTTACATTGGTTTCAGCAGAGTCGTTGTGCAGTCTCGCCTCAAATGTCGTCTCTCAAAATTTTCTCAACAGTGCTCCCTGAAAGGAACGTCGCCTTTCCTCCAGTCACTCCCATTTGAGTTCCCAAAGCATCTCTGATAAGCTCCAGTCATGTGGTGGCTATACAGCTGGCCTTCGGTGTCAAGACACTACAACAAAGTGCCTGTAGAGCATATGCTGGCGCTGAATGACGTCCAGACATTTAGATATAGTGTGTAGGCAGTATTATGCCTTCAGGTCTGGTATGTACTGTTCAAAGCTTCTCTGCCTGTGGTTGTCGAAGGGTGCCTGAACGTATTGAAGCAAAAACATATGGAAGCATGAGATGTCTGATGGAGATAAGGTAAAGGCCGTACCTGTCAGCTAAGGCAGTGTGTGTGCCACATGAGGATACACAGGTCACACTGGGTGACGCAAGAAGAGAAACTGAGTGAGACAGTGCAGTTGTGTCTATTTCCAGGCCGCTGTGAGGTGTCAATGTGTGAAAGTGTGCTACAGCATCTGGATGGCATCTGTAGATGGTGGTATGTGTCTTTTGGTAGGGGAGCATGAGCAAACTGAGTGCACTATACTGAAGTACGTGGTATGTGCAAACGCTTGCTTAATGTTTTAAAACGTTGATAAAGCAACCATACACCTCAGTTAGTGCTGATAATGTTATCTCCTGGAAGCACAAGCGATTGGTGAGTTCCTTACAGCATTTAATTTCTTCATGTAAATATCAAATTTCTGTTTCATATTTTACTATACTCAAAGTTATAATGCTTAAATAATGCGCTAAACATATTAGTAATTCTTGTAACTTGCGAAATATCATACATTTATGGAATTTCATGCACTTTTATAATTACTTGTTATCACAGCACTGGCTGTGTCTTGTGTGCGATAATGAGCTTGTTATTAACAATGGGCGCCATTTTGTGTCATGAAGTACACTAACTGGGTAATAGACATCTGTGGTAAGAATAATAAATTGCAGTGATCAGGCAAATGGTTGCCCTAATCCACCTATTTTATAAAAATGGATGCAAGCGTATATAAGTACACATTTTTGTATGTATGTAAATGTATATGTATGTTCCAGATCTGGTACTAAGCCACTGGACTGTTTTCAGCCAAAGTTGTTACACATATCAGTTACTGTCTGGAAATTGTCGCTGTGAGGGTAAGAAAAAACTACCCAGCAAAGGAATGGGGGTGCAAGTGAAAAAGGGAATACCCACACTTTATGCATCCAGTATTTGAGAACAGGAGCACTATTCACATACTTGTCATTATAAGACACAGAGTTCAGGAGATATGACGTCATAAACACTGAGTTACGTGAAAAACTGCCGTATGAGGCATGATATTTTATTTTATTTCTTCGTTGGTACTAACTTTATTCGCACACAGTATCCACATATACCACTGAATGTATCTAGAAAAATATGTCTTTGTATGACATAGTTCAGGAGATACATCACAAACACTAGATATATTAAGTTTTAATTTATGACTTATTTGCTACTAGTTCTATTCACAATACATTTCGGAGCTAGTAGCCACATATATCATTGAATGTATCTGTAAAGCTATCTCATTGTACAGCATATAGTTCAAGAGGTAAGGCGACATACACAGTGAACTCTGTGAAAATGAGATCTCAAGGGTAGAATCACTAGAGATAAAGGTGAAATACGTGTACAAATAAGTATGAAATACGTTAAATATAGATGAAATATGTGTGTCATGTGGATATGTGGGCAAAGCCATGGGAGAAAGCTCATCTTAAACCCCTGGATCTTGGTACTCACATTAGTTATTATCTGGAAAGAAACACAGTGGAAGAACCAGAAGCAGCAACCTCCTGCTGGGGTGTGGGTAGTAATGTGGTGAGAGAAGGAACTGGAGGAGATGGGCAGACAGGGAGGAGAAAGGAGAAGATGAAACCAGATAGGGGGAAGAAGAGGTGAGTAGAGGGGGAAGGAGAATGGAAAGAGAAAGGGGAGAGGAGGAAGGGGAGGGAGGAGATGGCGAGCAAAAGGGCAGAAGAAGAGATGGACTTGAGGAAAGGGGTGGGGGGATAGAGAGATGGGGAGAAGGAGATGGCTGAAGAGGGGGGAGGATTAATGAACAGATAGAGGAAAGAGGAGTAGATGGGTAAGGTGTAGGGGGAAGAGGAAATGTACAGAGAAAGGAAAGTGGGAAAGTTAGTCAGAGAGAGGGGGGAGCGGGAGATGAGTACAAAAAAAGGAGGGGGAGGTGAGCAGAGAGTGGGGGATGAAGAGATGTACATAGAAAGGGGGGAGGAGATGGGCAGTAAGAAGGACAGGGTAAGAAGGGCAGAGGGTGGTGGGTGGAGGAAGTAGACAGAGAAAAGGGTGGAGGAGATTGATGCAGAGGGAGTTAAGGAGGTGATAGGCAAAGAGAGGGCGAAGGAGGAGACGGACTAATAGGAGATTGGAATAAACTGGTAATAAATTAGATCTAAATAAACACATAACAAGTGGCCTGCTGAGAGATCTGGAAGGAGGGGAGGAGGGATGGATATTTCGGAGTAGGAAGGCAGAGGGACAGTGTAATATTGCCTCAACATTCAACGTCAGCCGATTAACCCGTAGCGTAACAGTCTCATGAAAACGAGTCAGATGTAAAAAAGTAAGTAAACTGTTAATTGTTTCATTATAAATGTTAACATATTTATCCCACTGCGAGATATGATGGTCAATGCCTTCGTGGAATAATTTTTGTGTTTGCCCACGGAACCACGGTTGTACCCAAGTGTGTCACTTTCGCCTGAAGCAAATCGACAGCCACGATTGTCTTTTTCGGGCTCCAAAAATATGGAAAGCGTGTCGGGAGAAATCAGGACTGTATAAAAGATGTGTATAGTCTTCCCAGCGAAACATCTGCAGTGTAGTCAAACAACCTTGGCGACGTGTGGGCCCACTTGGATGTGCTGAAATTTCAGTTTTGGTCTATTTTATTAACAACATACCTAAAATCATCAAGAAATACAACTTAGCTTTATGTATGTGGTGAAACAGATATAATTGCGTGTTTGAGAAACTCGATGTTCACTTCCTTACGCCTACTGAATTTTGGACGGAGGATAGGCTTCGCCTCTCTTTCCCTAAATTTCCGTCTCCTGTTTGTGTATTCTCTTTCCTCCCTTACAGTTGTCTACAGACAATTGGTGTTCAAAATCGGAAATCGCTACCGAGTTGGTCATTGCTGTTTCTACTACCTCGCTTTCACCTAGGTCACTATTGGAAGTTGTTGAGGTCTCTTCGTTTATATCTTTCTGTCCCTCTTCGTTTCCGTAGGCTCTTACTTTATCAGGCGACAGTGCGGAACTCTATCGAACTCCTTCCCGAAGTCAAGGAAAATGGCATCTACCTGGGAGCCTGTATCTAATATGTTCTGGGTCTCATGAACAAATAACATTGTCAGTGTCGGAACAGAAATTTTCGTTTTGATCTGTTAGGTAGACTGAAATCTGCCTCCTATTACTCTTGCCCAAGTCCGTCGGAATGCACAATGGACATGAATGGATGCAGGTGACCAGACAGGATACTTACGTACGTGTCACCTGTCTGAGTCGTATCTAGAGGTATCAGGGATCGAATATCACTCCAACTGCACACTCCTAACACCTTTACAGAGCCTCCACCAGCTTCAACACCCTGCTGATATTGAGGGCCCATTGATTCATTAGGTGGTCTCCATATCCGTACACATCCATCCGCTCGATACAATTTGAAACGATACTCGTCCGACCAGGCAATATGTTTCCAGTCATCAACAGACGAATGCCAATGTTGACGGGCCCAGGTGAGGCGTAAAACTTTGTCGTGCAGTTACCAAGGGTAGACGACTGGGTCTTCGACTCCGAAAGCCCATATTGATGATGTTTCGTTGAATAGTTCGCACGCTGACACTTGTTGATGGCCCAGCACTGAAATGTACAGAAACCAGAGGTAGGGCTCCACTTCTATCACCTCAGTCGTCGTTGGTCCCATTTTTGCAGGATCTTTTTCCGGCCGCAGCGATGTCAGAGGTTTACCGAATTTCTTACATTCACGGTACACTCGTTAAATGGTCGTATGGGAAATACCTCACTTCATCGCTACCTCGGAGATGCTGTGTCCTATCGCTCGTTTTCCATCTATAACACCACGTTCAGACTCACTTAAATTGTGATAACCTGCCATTGTAGCAACAGTAACCGATCTGACACCTGCTCCAGACACTTGTTGTCTTATATAGGCGTTACCGACCGCAGCGCCGTATTCTGCTTGTTTACATATCTCTGTGTTTGAATAAGCACGCACGTACCAGTTTCTTTGGCACTTCAGTGTATATCTTCATGCTGTGATAATGTCATATAAGATATACTGTTAGGGTAGCCAGTAGTATTTTAGAAGACTAAGTGGTAACCATGTATTTGTTACAATATAGTAATTTTACAATGTTTGTTGCACAGTGGCAATGGTTGTTCAACATTTACATGGGTTTTGTAACTATATAAATCACCTGAATCTGATGCTTTCGATCGACTAGATACATAGTACGAATGATAGGTCTATCTCATGATGCTGGTTGTGTGGTAACAATAGGAGTGCACTGCGCAAATGAGGGAGGGGAGACTAAAATTTTTGGATAATAAATTGTGATAATTAATATTAAACATAATTTGGGTCATCAATTTGATAACCTGAACAAGATCATAAGTGCACCACATGGTTTCCATCTTGGATCGTAAACTATCGTAATTGAAACGACACTTATGAGACATTAATTAGATCCTATATAAACAAGAGTAAGAGCCCAAGGCAGTAGTTTGTTAACATAAGGAGAGCTGGTGCAAGTGGCCGTTTTGCTTACAGAAGAAGAATGTAATCTTTGTCCCAAAAACTACCCCCTCCCCTCTCACTGATGCAGGTTTATATGTAACTAAGTAATTTCCATCAGATGTCTGTTTATTGACATTTACTGGTTACTTAAAGACAGCTAGTGACGATCTGCTAGACATGGAAACAGAATACTTTTCAAACTGTAGAGCTTCTATTTCAACAGAAAAATTAGTCTTGTTTCGAACAATTTTTCTTATGTTTCCCTAATGCTCTCCATTTAGCTTTTCTGTTTCACTTGTCACTGTGCCGACGCATAATCCACTCGAAGTAAAAACGTTAAACTGTTTATACGTTTCAGATTTGGCCGGAGGATACAGTGCATGGGCTTGATGGCAGTATCCCGATCACTGCTAACTGTTTCAGCCTCAGTCTTCCCACTGTACGTCGCTCTCTCAGCGGTGGCAGAGAGTCCAGGCTTGCCTTGCTTAGAATCATATGTAGCCATCGGTAAGATTCTCTGACTTCGAAACAATGAAATTAAATGTAATTGCATACTACTATGCACTCGAAAGAAGATTTTAGATCAAAATAATTAAAACTGAAAAGTGTTGGACATACACCTTCAAAAGATATGTAGTTTCGTTTATATTTACTGAAACATTTAAGAATACATTAATTTCTTCTCATTAGTTTAACAGAAGTGGACTGCTGATTCAAGAGTTTCTGTAGAATTACAACTTTTTTCCCTTTCTGAAACTTGTATGCAACCATGTCTACTTTATCTTACACTGTGTATTGATACTAACATGTTTATTTTGTATTACGTTGTGTTGCAATATAATCATTTTGAAACGTATTTTTGATATTAACGAATTTTCTAAATCTGGTTACAAGTTAGATTCCTAAAATGCGTGAAGTGACCATCTAAGAAATATGATACACTCTTTAAAAAGATATTGTACGTGAGGTACTAAAGAAGTGTTTACATGGAAGACCCAGAACGTGGATGAGTAATCATATTGTGTAGTGCCGTGTGCCTAAAAATATATTTGTTGGCCTAATGACTCTAAAGTTAGCGGTGTGTGATTCTGTAATAACTTTTGTTGTTTTTGTGATCTACAGTCCTGATACTGGTTTGATGCAGCTCTCCATGCTACTCTACCCTGTTCAAGCTTCATCATCTCCCACTACCTACTGCAACCTACATCATTATGAATCTGCTTAGTTTTTTCATCTCTGCCTAATCTTCGATTTTCCCCTCCACGCTGACCTCCAATACTAAATTGGTGATCCCTTGATGCCTCAGTGCATGTCCTACCAACAGAAGCCTTCTTATAGTCAAGATGTGCCAAAAATTTCTCTTCTCCCCAATTCTATTCAATAACTCCTCATTAGTTATGTGACCTACCCATCTAATCCTCAGCATTCTTCTGTAGCACCACATCTCGAAAGCTTCTATTCTCTTCTTGTCCAAACTATTTATCGTCCATGTTTCACTCCATACAAATACTTTCAGAAACGACTTCCTTACACTAAAATATATACTCGATGATAAGAAATTTCTCTTCTTCAGAAACGCTCTCCTTGCCGTTGCCGTTCTACATTTTACGTCCTCTCTGCTTCGGTCATCATTTATTTTGCTCACCAAATAGCAGAACTCCTTTACTACTTTAAGTGTCTCATTTCCTAATCTAATTCCCTCGGGATCACCGGACTTAATACGACTACATTCCATTATCCTCGTTTTGATTTTGTTGATGTTCATATTATATCCTCCTTTCAACTGCTCTTCCTAGTTCTTTGCTGTCTCTGACAGAATTACAATATAATCAGCTAACCTCAAATTTTTATTTCTTCTCCATGGATTTAATACCTACGCCAAATTTTTCCTTTGTTTCCTTTACTGCTTGCTCAATATACAGAATTGAATATCATCGGGGAGAGGCTACAACCCTGTCTCTCTCCCTTCCCAACCACTGATTCCCTCTCCTGTCCCTCGACTCTTATAACTGCCATTTGGTTTCTGTACAAATTGTAAATAGCCTTTCGCTCCCTGTATTTTACCCCTGCCAGCTTTAGTATTTGAAAGAGAGTATTCCAGTCAGCATTGTCAAAAGCTTTCTCTAAGTCTACAAATGCTAGGAACGTAGGTTTGCCTTTCCTTAATCTTTCTTCCTAGATAAGTCGTAGGGTCAGTTCTGGGTCACGTGTTCCAATATTTCTGCGGAATCCAAACTGATCTTCCCCAAGGTCAGTAGTACCAGTTTTTCCATTCGTCTGTAAAGAATTCACGTTGCTATTTGGCAGCTGTGTCTTATTAAACTGATAGTTCGGTAATTTTCACAACTGTCAGCACCTGCTTTGTTTGGGATAGGAATTATTGTTTCGACTCAGGTCTTCCAGTGCTCTTTCAGACTCTTCACGGAGTAGGGCCTATCATATCTCCCATTTCATCTTCATCTACAGCCTCTTCCATTTGCATAATACTGTCCTCAAGTACATCGCCCTTGTATAGACCCTCTGTATACTCCTTCCACCTTTCTGCTTTTCCCTTCTTTGCCTTCAACTGGGTTTCCATCTGAGCTCCTGATATTCATACGAGTGGTTCTCTTTTCTCCAAAGGTCTCTTTAATTTTCCTGTAGGCAGGATCTATCGTACCAGGCAGGATCTATCGTACCCCTAGTGATATATGCCTCTACATACTTACATTTGTGCTCTAGCCATCACTGCTTAGCCATTTTGCACTTCCTGTCGGCCCCATTTTTGAGACGTTTGTATTCCTTTTTTGCCTGCTTTATTTACTGCTTTTTTATATTTTATCCATTCATCACTTAAATTCAATATTTCTTCAGTTACCCAAGGTTTTCTACTAGCCCTAGTCTTTATACCTACTAGATCCTTTGCTGTCATCACTACTTCATCCCTTAAAGCTACCCATTCTTCTTCTACTGTATTTCTTTTCCCCATTCATATAAATTGTTCCCTTATGTTCTCCCTGAAACTCTGTACATCCTCCAGTTTAATCAGTTTATCCAGGTCCCATCAACTTAAATTGCCACTTTTTTGCAGTTTCTTCAGTTTTAATCTACAGTTCATAACAAATAGGTGGTGGTCAGTGTCCACGTCTGCCCCTGGAAATGTCTTACAATTTAAAGCCTGGTTCCTAAATCTCTGTGTTACCATTACATAATCTATCTGATACCTTCTAGTACCTCCAGGATTCTTCCATGAATACAACCTTCTTTCATTATTCTTGAACCAAGTGTTAGCTATGATTAAGTTATGCTCTGTGCTAAATTCTACCAGGCGGCTTCCTCTGTCATTTCTTACCCCCAATCCATATTCACCTAATACGTTTCTTTCTCTCCTTTTTCCTAGTATCGAGTTTTAGTCACCCATGACTATTAAATTTTCGTCTCCCTTCACTATCTGAGTAATTTCTTTTACCCCATCATGCATTTCATCAATTTCTTCGTCATCCGCAGAGCTAGTTGCATATAAACTTGTACTACTGTAGTAGGCGAGGGCTTAGTGTCTATCTTGGCCACAATAATGCGTTCACTATGCTGTTTGTAGTAGATTACCTGCACTCCTATTTTTTATTCATTATTATACCTACTCCTGCCTTACCCCTATTTGATTTTGTTGTTATAACCCTGTATTCACCTGACCAGAAGTTTTGTTCCTCCTTCCACCGAACTACACTAATTTCCACTATATCTAACTTTAACCTATCCATTTCCCTTTTTAAATTTCTAACGTACCTGCCCGATTAAGGGATCTGATAATCCACGCTCCGATCTGTAGGACGCCAGTTTTCTTTCTCCTGAATAGTCCCTCCACGGAGATCCGCATGGATGACTGTTTGACTTCCGGAATATTTTACCCAAGAGGATGCCATCAGCATTTAATCATACAGTAAAGCTGCATGCCCTCGGGAAAAATTATGGCTGTAGTTCCCCCTTGCTTTCAGCCGTTGGCAGTACCAGCGCAGCAAGGCCGTTTTGGTTAGTGTTACAAGGCCAGATCAGTCAATCGACCAGACTGTTGCCCCTGCAACTACTGAAAAGGCTGCTGCCCCTCTTCAGGAACAACACGTATGTCTGGCCTCTCAACAGATACTCCTCCGTTGTGGTTGCACCTACGATACGGCTATCCGTATCCCTGAGGCACGCAAGCCTCCCCACCCACGGCAAGGTCCATGGTTCATGGAGGGGGGTGGGTAATAACTGTTAATGATGGTAATTAGTAATTATGAAAGACTTAAGGTTCTGGAGAGGTCAGGGGTAAGATTTGGACAGAACACAGCTAAAGGCCTGCGGGAACTGGATGAGCTTCTTGTACGTGAAGCCGAGCTAGCTGCTCTGCAAATGACGGAAGAAGCAAGAACGAAAAGAAGGAGGCAAGCACTGTGCTGTTGTGACACTGAAGAAGACACAGACTATGAGCCAGGGCAATTCTAGTGCATGAAAGACGCAGAAATGTAAGTCTGTATCAGAATTTGTAATAAAAAAGTTTTAAACCTCAATATCTCTCAACTACATAATTTGCAATAAATGACCCGTTTTATAAAAAAAAGTACTGATGGTAGAGACATGAAATTTTCACAGCTTGGCAAGCGTGAGACTCAACACATATGGAACTAGAATAATTAAAATGTCCTGAGTTATTTTGTTTTTAAGTTCATTTATTAACTGTTTTATTAAGTGTTTGAAAAAAAACATGCCCCACAATACAATATTAGTAATAATTATAATTCATTGCATCCTGAAAGGTGCATTCAATAATTATGTAAAATTGTAAGTTGGTGTCTTTAAAAGTTTCCAAGATAATGTGTCACAAAATTCGATAATTTAAAAAAAAATTTTGTTATTCCATTAGTGCTGTCGAAATGAATATTAGCATTATCTTTTGTTCAATTTTGAGGTATGTGGTTTCGGCTGCAGCACCAGAGTATTTTATGACAGGAATGTAATCCATTATCGACACATCTGTTTCAGGAATCGAACTTACTGGCATCAAACATCGCTCGCTCGTCAACATTTTGGCATTTGCCTTTCACTGTTTGGGAACAATTTCTATAGCGCTAGCAGCGTGGTTGTTTGTTGATTTCCTCTGTCCCCTGCTTCATTCCATTGTTGCTACATAGGTAATTACTTCAGTAATGAAATAGCAGTCTGCTCTTTTTTATTGGTCTATTGGTTCTCTCTCAATGTGGACACCCTGTCATAAGCCATATGGACGTCTCCAGTTTATATTTTTATGATATAAGAAATCTTAAAAGTTATCTTTGTATAAAGGATTAAAATATAAGAACTGAGAAGAAATAGATATGTGTGTAGTTTCGTGACGGAAATCGTTAGTTAGGTCAATGAATGTGTTGGTTGGAATGTTATATGGTTGTGGAGGTATCAAGAGCTTGATTTGAGCATTGTGAAAGGTTGGTGATGGAATTTCTAACCGTGTTTTACTTTGTAGAACAGTTAGAGAAGGAATATGCTGTACATGGAACCAAGGATAAATTTCAGCAAGAATTTACGTAAGAAGAAGAGGCAGTTGGCTATGGTAAAATATACAATTGATGAAATTGAAGAGAAACAGATGTACTTAGCGGTGAGCATGCGATTTCTCATTCCAATACAAGGCAAAAGTGATTCTAACAAACGGAGTTCCACCCATAGGTTTAACAGAAATGTGATTTAAGAAATGGGGCTCTGGCAACGCTGTAACTGCGTGAAGTGTAGCCAAGAGCATGTATCATGAACTCGGCGCCCTGACGGAGCTGTCCCATTACCTGAGTGAGACGACGGAATGCCGTAATGAATGGATATGTAAACTCGCTGATACTTGAGTCGCGTTCGTCCCAAGCATGTTTTTTTTTCAGTTAAAGCATCAAACTATACTCAGTTTACATCTCCACAAAGCAGTGTCTTGTAAATTTCTTTCTGTTACTGTTGCCTGTTCTTAAACACTGAGACATAACATGAACTTCTTACAGACCTAAACGACCGTTTGTTTCGTCCATGACATAAATATAGCCAATAGATGGTAATAGTAGACACAGTAACATCATCTGCATCCAAAGAGGCATAAAAACACAATAGATAAGCTGCACGAGACTGCACATTATGCAATGCACAATAATTCCATTCCATACGTTTGACGTCCAGGCTTATGTTCACAGAGGTGGAACGTACAGTTACGAGCAACGTTCACTTTGGAGAAGAAGCCCAAAGCGACCGACCGCCTTGCATTTGCAATCACTTCGCTAGTCGCTTCATCGCACTTTGCTGGACCCAACCAACACACCTGCAATCACTATTGCTGAAGTGGCATGCAGGGGAGCTGTTAGATCGCGTACATCAACGGGTGGAGTAACTGGTTCCTAAATGTCCAGGGAACGTGGAGGCTAGAACATTGGACTTCCACGACCGATATATTTCCTTGGAAATGCTTGATTAAAATAGTTATACACATTAATCCCAAAGTGAGGTGATGAACTATAATCCAGAAACCATAACTGTCGCCGAACAGGAAGTGGAACGTTTTCTTATGGGTCATGCAAAGAGTTTGCAAAGAAACTTATGATACAGAGGCACATTCAACTTGTCTAACAATAGGTAAGGGCCAAAAAGAACTCCTCCATTGATTTAAAAAATAATAATAGTAAAAAATGTTCAAATGTTTCTGAAATCTTAAAGTCATCAATCCTAAGCTTACACGCTACTTAACCTAAATTATCCTAAGGACAAATACACACACCCATGCCCGACGGAGGACTCGAACCTCCTCCGAGACCAGCCATAGGTCCACGACTGTGGCGCCTCAGACCGCCTGGCTAATACCGAGCGGCCCCTCGATTCTATCCCACAGGCTTATGCCAAGCGTGCCTGAATGCCAACTTCATGGGCGATATGTCGGTGATGTTCCGACCAAAAACAAATGGCTGTTCGGGGGGTGGGGAGTGGTGTTGTGTTGAAAATACGTTCACGAGTAAGGTAGATTCATCAGTCTGTATCACATTATTTGTGAGCATTATCTTCCACTTGGTGCCAAAGCAATTAAAAAAATTGTAGTCGTCGACTTTGGTCTTCTGGTCACTGGTGCTGAGTCAGCATGGAATGACGTGGATGCAGTTCTTCATCGTGTAAACAGTTCAATAAGCAGTCTTTGAGATATCTGAGACTGCCTTGCCATATCACGTGTACTTCACCAAGGTGAAAAGTTTCAAGGAACGTTTCCTCTGTTAGGGGTAGGGGACCCTTAAATTGTTCTGGCTTTGACCATTCGCCCTGTCTACCCCACGTACCTGGTAGTCCCGTGCAGTCGTATTATTTCTGCTCCACACTGCTACTGGCTTGCCTGAAATTATGTATGTAAAAATGCATGCGTGTTTAGGGGAGCCACTCAATAATAAATACAGGCCGGCCGCTGTGGCGGAGCGGTTCTAGGCCCTACAGTCTGGATCGCGCGACCGCTACGGTTTCAAGTTCGAATCCTGCCTCGGACATTGATGTATGTGATGTCCTTAGGTTAGTTAGGTTTAAGTAGTTCTAAGTCTTCAAATGGCGCTAAGCACTATGGGACATAATATCTGAGGTCATCAGTCCCCTAGACTTAGAACTAATGGTTCAAATGGGTCTAAGGACTATGGGATTTAACATCTGACCTCATCAGTTCCCTATACTTAGAGCTACTAAACCTAAATAACCTAAGAACATCACACACATCCATGGCCGAGGCAGGATTCGAACCCCTCGACCGTAGCAGCACCACGGTTCCGGACTGAGCGCCTAGAACCGCTCGGTCACATCGGCCGGCTTACGCACTTTTCATTGAATCCCATATGTCATTACTTCACGATGATAGTACTTGTAGCCACACTTGAACTTCCATAATAATGCATTTCCTATGCAGAGCTACCGACAAAACCATATAGCAGCTCCGTGTCCCGTGCTCGACTCTGCAAGGCAGTCACTCGCAAAGATACCACGTAACCAAGCCAGCGATATGACAATACGCTTACACTTGGACGACCTCTGTCGATTATTTGTGGACGTAGATGACTGGTTTACCGAAGGCGTTGCTCCAGGCGATGAAAAACATTCTCATTGGGATGGTGGCTTTGAGGGTATCGTCATTCATACATATGAGCAGCAGCTTGACTATCAGATGCACCCAGCACCAAAAGCATATCGATATATTCATCGTTTGTGCACTGCATCGGGAAGCCGCCGTACGTGAGCCAGAGAGGACCAATTATGGTTGCGCACTATGCAGTTATTGCAACACACACCCAGTTTAACGCATCCCACTGTCGTGTGATATGCTGTTCTCATGTGACATAGAAATGTCCTGCTTATAAATGACGAAAAGCGGGGGAAGGACATAAAAAAAAGGTAATGCGAGGACCGTTTTTTCTTTTCTTTTTGTAGGAGCCATAGCTCCATAATGGATATGAGTTTGATGCCCTATCAGTCCACACATTGAGCTACAACAGCCGGTATGGCAGTGCAGACTGATACACGTCCTCTGTGCACTGCGATGCCCCGCACGATGTGACACTGCAGTTTTTAATTAAATTTACATCATCATCATCCTCTTCGTATTTTTCTTCTTCTTTGTGTCTTATGACAAGTTTCAAGTGGAAGCTCTCCATCGTGTCCTGTTCTGAGCATTTTCCTCCTTCGTCTGTTTACATGCTCGTCCTCTAATGTCATCCATTGTCTTCCTACCATTTCCTCCCATTCCTTTACTTTTTCTGTATAGTTCTTTCTCGCCGTCGTTTTCATACATCTGTTTTCAAAATTCACATGCTCTGATTTTGCTAGACAAACTTGCCTTGAATCTGTATGAGGAATCGCATGGTGACCTCCCAGTGCGGCATTATTCGTCACGTAGCACACTGTGAGGTGCGACAGTGTCCCAGTAACAACGAGTAGAGAAGACATAACGGGATTTGGTAGCTCAAGTTTGCAAGTTTGCGGAATGCATGGGATTTTCTGGGGGTATGCTGGGAATTTGTGGTGAACTGTGAGCTTAATCAGAAGGACGCCTGTGGAAGATGGATGTAAAAAGTGAGGTTTAGAGATCGTCGTTCAAGGGTTAATACAGTCTGATAAAAATGGGGAGCAGAATTTCTGATAGTTGGTGACGGGATGTAATTCATGTATTAGTATGGTTGAAGCCATTTCCAACTTCCTTTTAGATAGTTTCTAAGACAGACTTGCATATAAACCTGCAGAAGAAAATCAGGTCAGATGTTTTATTGTTTTAGTAAGACTTGGGGTACGACTTGTGAAATCATAGTGGAGACTGAGGTGGATGTTGAGGAATCACAATCAATGGTTGGTTCGCGTACTACTATATTAAGAGGTTGTAGACATTTAAAGAAGACATAATATTATGAATGTGTAGATGAAGTGATGTTTGTAAAGCTGAGAAAGGTGGGTAGACGGCGACGTCGTGCTAATATATCTGGATTAGCCGAGGTAGACTCGCTTATATTTTTACGATAAGCTCGGGCACAGAAGGTTGAAGTGCTTTCAACGACACTCAAGTCTTCATATAATAAAAGGAACTATCATAGGTTATAGAAATTTCCAGCTGGGAATATTTGCCAGGGGATTTCCACTTCCAAAAATCATTTGCGTTACACCCTCCGTCAGAACAAAGACATGAGTACTATTTCTCACGTCTCAGACAATAAACATGTAAGCCTACTGAAACAGAAATAAGAATGATCATTAGGAAGCTAAGGAGAAGAATGTTTAAGATGAAGTGAGCTGACGAAATGATGGAAATAGTTGATGATTGAAGATTATTGGAAGTGATCAGAAAGAGGAAAAAATTGTCGCTGGGAGGTATACTGCATAGCAATTGTCGGCAAGAAACAATTTTAGAGGGAAAACCAGAAGGAATGACAGAAAGGATTAGGAAGATAATGGATGACGTGGAGGACATTAGACCATGACCATGGAAACAGATGAAAGGAGATGCTCAGAACAGGACATGATTGAGAGCTTCCATTTGAAAACTTCCATGAGAGAGATAAAGAAGAAGGAGATGGTGTTGATGAAGACGTGTCATTGTAAATGTAATTATTTATTAGCTTGCACAACCGAGTCGATGACCTCATTGATATGTTCATTGTGCTTTTGGTATTTATTGGCTCAGACGACTTAGATTGAGAAATAGGAAAAATAGTCGTAGCCTCACCTGCCTCTGCAAACGTGAATACCCTGAAGAGTCAAAGAAACTAGAACATCTGCCTAATATCGTATACGGCCCTCGCGAGCAAACAGAAATGCCGCAGCACGACGTGGCATGGACTCGACTAACGTCTGAAGTAGCGCTGGAGGGACCTGACACCATAAATCAGTAAGAGTACGAGGGAGCGGAGATCTTCTCTGAATAACACGTTACGAGGCATCCCACATATGCTCAATAACGCTCATGTCTGGGGAGTTTGGCGGCTAGCGGAAGTTTTTAAACTCAGAAGAGTTTTCCTGGAGGCTCTGTAGCAATTATGGACGTGTGGGGCGTCGCACTGTCCTGTTGGAATTTCCCAAGTCCGTCGGAAAGTACAGTGGACATGAGTGGATGCAAGTGATCAGATGGGATACTTATGTACGTGTCACCTATCAGTGTCTTATCCAGACTTATCGGGTGTCCCATATCACGCCCCACACCATTACAAAGCCTCCCCTAGCTTGAACAGTCCCCTGCTGGCATGCAGCGTTCATGGGTTCATGAGGTTGTCTCCATACCCGTACACGTCCATCCGCTCGATCCAATTTGAAACAAGACTGGTCCGACCACGCAACATCTTTCCAGTCATCAACAGCCCAATGTAAGTGTTGACGGGCCCAGACGAGACGTAAAGCTTTGTGTCGTGCAATCACCAAGGGTACACGAGTGGGCCTTCGGTTCCCTAAGCCCATATCGATGATGTTCGTTGAATGGTTCGCACGCCGACTTTTGTTGTTGGTCCAGCATTGAAATCTGCAGCAATCTGCGGAAGGGTTGCACCTTCTGTCACGTTGAACGATAATCTTCAGTCGTCGTTAGTCCCGTTCTTGCAGGATCTTTCTCCGCAGCGATGTGGGAGATTTGATGTTTTACAGGATTCCTGATATTCACGGTACACTCGTGATGTGGTCTTACGAGAAAATTCCCACTTTATCGCTACTTCGGAGATGTTGTGTCCCAAACCTCGTGCACCGTCTATAACATCACATTCAAACTCACTTACATCTTGATAAACTGCCGTATACAGGCGTTGCCGACCGCGGCGCCATATTCTGTCTGTTTACATGTCTCTGTATTTGAATACGCATATCTGTAAAAGTTTCTTTGGCAATTCATTGTAGCTTGCGAGGTGTCAAATGCATCTTTGATACAGCAAGAATAATTCTTCGCTGTTTGAGCAGCGTGGCGGTTTGTAGTATTTGATTTAATGCATTAAAAGTTTTGATCTGCACAGCACCGTCACAGACATGAAAGAAAGAGTAAATTCCTACGAAAAAGTCATTAACAATATTATAGAAAGGACGTAGGTTAAACGAATAATCACTGCAGTACTAACTCTAGAACCATCGCAGACTTTTAAAAAATATTCTTTTTATTCATTTAGCATAAGCAAAACAAAAAACTGACAACTTTGTTAGTTAAGAGATTAAAGTGTACCTAACCTTGGTTATTTGAATATTTTTCAGCATAATGTAGGGATTAGTCTTTCACAAATGAAATCATAAATACGCTACGTTTCTGCCACAAGTTAGATGTTCCAAATCAAATTATTAAATCCCATTTGGAAGTTCTACTATCCTTCATTAGCTTTGTCGGACACATTGCAGTGATAACTACCACTCATCAACGTGTTACTGTTGACGGGAACCATTCCTTTACTTAGTCAATCCTGTACCTCAAAGACAGACGACAGAAATCACAATTTACTTCTTTGATTCAAACTTTTCATCTGGTGGTATGGCTGTGGAAAATACTCTGAAACTTAATTGCATCCAGCTGTAGGTGTAAATGTAATTATTATTAGTAATTCATTTTTAACTATGATGAAACAATTTATTTTTGCAAACAGAATTCACGAATATTATAGGAGACAATCCACGATTTTCTATATATCTAACGATTCTGTTTTACAATTACAGGTAAATCATACTCATACTGTTCTGTAATAAAAGGGTTTTCTTTATATTAACACCTAAACTTTTTCTTTCAGTCTCGTCCTTGTGTGCGCACACTGTTTTATACTCATCAGACACACAAACACAGACGGATATATTCGCATTGCTCTGAATTGTGTGTGCATTTGATGCTACCATTCACGTGGAATGTCTTATAGTTATGTATCTGACAGCATGTAAGCTGCTACATTGGCACTGAGTATTTGGCAGCAATAGAACAGTAAACAACAATAACTTTGAAGCAGCCATATTTCC
The DNA here is from genome assembly GCF_023897955.1 of Schistocerca gregaria. Taxonomy (NCBI): domain Eukaryota; kingdom Metazoa; phylum Arthropoda; class Insecta; order Orthoptera; family Acrididae; genus Schistocerca; species Schistocerca gregaria. The sequence goes on from NC_064922.1 coordinate 431,511,359, forward strand.
TGAAATCTGTGGAGTACAAACCAATCGATCGTTCGGCAGTACTGGATACTGTTGACAACTAATCAAAAGTAAATATATTTACCATTGGGAAACGTAACATAACACAAAAGGTAAACAGGTATTGAAGGAAGGTAAAAGATGACACAATCAAGAAAACACTATTCTGATACAGAAAAACAGCAAAGCAAATATAGACACAGATTAGCGAATTTTTAATTTATTACATTTTATTTTTATTATTTACTTATCTTCGATACTACTGCTTTACACAGCCATGGGTTTGATTTCAGAATTCGTGAATGTTGAAATGGATCGTCTAACAGGTTCTGAAACTTTTGAAAATATTTCTTTCATTCTCGTTAGTGCACAGACGTAGGTGACAAACGTAATTGTACAGCGATATACACGTATACAGATTGCGGTAGTATCGCGTACACAAGGTATAAACAGGCAGCGAATTGGTGGAGCTGTCATCAGCACTCAGCCGGCCGTTGTAGCCGCTCGGTTCTAGGCGCTTCAGTCCGGAACCGCACTGCTGCTGCGATCGCAGCTTCGAATACTGCCTGTGGCATGGATGTGTGTGATGTTCTTAGGTTAGTCTGGTTTAAGGAGTTCTAAATCTAGGGGACTGATGATCTCAAATGTTAAGTCCCATAGTGCTCAGAGCCATTTGAACCATTTGCACTCAGGTGATTCACGTGAAAAGGTTTCCGACGTGCCTATACCCGCACTACGGGAATCAAGAGGCTTTCACCGCGGAATGGTAATTGGAGCTAGACACATGAGCCATTCCATTTCGGAAATTTTTAGGGAATGCAATATTTCAAGATTCACAGTGTCAAGAGTGTGACGAGAATACCAAATTTCAGGCAGCAGTTCTTGCTATGGACAACGCTGTGGCTGACGGTCTTCACTTAATGGCCGAGGTCAGCGTAGTTTACGTTGAGCTGTCAGTGCTAACACACAAACACTTCATGAAACAATGGTATAAAGCAATGTGGGACATACGACGAACGTATCCGTTAGGACAGTGTGCCGGCATTTAGCGTTAATGGCGTTGGTTGGATCACAGATGACTGGAAAAACATTGCATAGTCAGATAAGTCCCGATTTCAGGTGGTAAGATGTGGTGGTAGGAGTTGAGTGTGGCGCAGACCCCACGAAGCCATGCACCTATTTCTCTACAAGGCACTCTGCAAGCTGGTGGTGGCTCCACAATGATGTCGGCTGTGTTTACAAGGAATGGTCCGGACGCTGATTCTGTTTGGCTACTTGGAGACAATTTTCAGCTATTTATTAACTTCATATTCCAAAACAATGATGTCCAGAACTATTCCCGATTGATAGGAAGACTATTCTGGAAAATTTGAGCGAACGATTTGGCCGTTCAAATGACTCGACCTGAGTTCCATCGAACATCCGTGGGACGTAATCTAAAGATCAGTTCGTGCACAAAATCTTCCATCGGCAACACTTTCGCAGTTGTTCGCAGCTCGTGGTTTCGGGTGGCGTTGTCGCTTCCCGAGCACGGAGGCCCGGGTTCGATTCCCGGCGGGGTCAGGGATTTTCACCCGCCTCGAGATGACTGGGTGTTTATGTTGTCCTCATCATTTCATCGTCATTCCTCCAAAGTGACGAGGATGGCCTGAGAAAGGTTGGGAATTCGTACGGGCGCTGATAAGCACGCAGTTGAGCGCCCCACAAACCAAACATCATCATCATCACTTTTGCAGTTATGGATGGATATAGAGGCCGCATGGATCAATATTTCTGCAGGGGACTTCCAACGACTTCTTCAGTGCATGCGACGTTGAGCCGCTATAATACGCCGGGCAAAAGAAGGTCCGTCACGATATTAGGATGTATCCCACGCTTTTTGTCTCCTCACTGCATGTCTCATGCATCTGTAATTATTTAATGTAGCTCCTCCCTTTATTACATCACATTTTACTTTTACTTTATGTTTTTATTGCTTATGTTGTTTCGTCCCCACCTCTACATTACTTTAGCTCTTTTGCTGTTATTTTTCTTTCATTCTCGCCTCCCACTCGAATTTAACCTTCAGCTTACACCTTGAACGACTCGCTGTTGTCAGTCAACTGGGTTGTCTTTTCATAGGTTATGCTAACTAGTTCATTACTTTTCTAGTTCTGATTCTTGGGTTTTAATATTTGTACTGAGTGAGGTGGCGCTGTGTTTCGCACACAGAACTCGGAAGGACGTCGGTTCGAATTGACACCCGGCCATCCAGATTTAGGTTTCTCGTGATTTCCCTAAATCGCTCCAGGCAAATGTCGGGCTGGTTGCATTAAAAACGGCACAGCTGTTTTCCTTCATCATCCTTTCGTGACCCGAGTCGTTCTCCAGCTCTGACAACTTCGCTGTCGAGGGGACTTTTAACGCTAATCTTCCTTCCTTCCTTTTGATACTCGTGACAAAATTTCTATTGATTCCTCTGCTGTACTCCTACATAATATTAGTAACAGTAATGGTACCAGTATATTCATTTTCTTCCATTAGGCTAGTGAGAAGTGCTGAGATAAAAACTGAATGATTCATTCAAGTTATTAAAGTGCATATTTGTTTTAGGAGCTTTATTCAAGCTAGATTCCTCTCTTATTTCTCACTTATGAGATAGGGTTGGAGATTACCGAAATCGTAAGGGTATGCATAAGCGTTGTCGCAATTTTATGGAAGAGGTGGGCTGTTCAGCCTGATATCTTTTCATGTTCCTTAGGTATTTGCCAGAATCTCCCAGATGGCTGCTCGGTAAAGGGCGATCAGAGGAAGCTCTCAGGGTCCTGGAGAGTGTAGCAGCAACAAATGGAAAGCCCCTGCCTTGTGACACGAGGATGAGGCTTGCTTACCTGTCAGAGCAGAGGACTCCACGCATGGACATCAGAAGCATCGTTACGAACAGCTGCAGTGAATAGCATACGGTTTTATTCCAGGGCACGCAAATTTGGGAATCTCATTACCTCTATCCCATATCCACTAAGTAAAAATAGTCCCTGAGCAAAATTATTGCGTAAATTTGTAGCCTATTAGAGAGCCAACAGTTTGTACCAGATAACAATTTTATTATGTTTTCAATGAACCGAAAGTAAGTACAGTTGCACCATGCATTATATATTAGTAGTAAGTTGTGTCTATAGTTTTACAGTCATTTAAATTACTAGATATGAAAAGACTAACTTAGCGATGTTGTACAGCTTTAACATTATATAAGAAGTAACTGAATATTTATAAGTCGTACAACATCAAACTATCATATATTTTAGCATACTTCATAAAAGATTTCATTAATGTGATTCAACGAATAGTCTCGAAAATTGTATATTATATTGTGTACGTGACTAGAAGGGAAATAATAAAAATCAGCAGCCAACAACAGGCTAGACAGCTGTGTAGGGGGAGTACATGTTAGATGGAAGGGTTAGATTACTGTTGTTGTTTGGGGATGAGAGAGGACACTCAGTCCAGGGAGTGAATGGAGAGAGGGGAGGGTTAGCAATGACTTTGTGTAACGAGAGTACAGAATAGTTGTTGTTACTGTTTTGCAGTTTGTGAGCGATATACAGCAGCATAGTCGAGATAACTTTGCGAGAGAAGTCAGTGTGGGACATTGACGCCATTGACGTTTTTGTGAAGAATTTTGTATTGTGAACTCTTACGTTTTCGCTAGGTGTCTGTGCTAAGTTATAAGAGTCGGAAACCAACTTTTTCGTTATTTAGTGGGGTATTAATGAAGCACTGTGTGCATTCTCTGCCAGCTTGCAATGCTGTTTCAACAGTTAATAGTCAAAGGACATAATTTCATTCGAAATTTGAAGCTACATTCAGGTGTGGCCAGGAATTCGGCACGTGGGCGGTGCTTTGACACGTTGGTTTCTCCCTCTCTCTCGTCTGACTACTCGCTACCCACACCATCTTGCTTTGTTGTCAAAGTGGCAACAGTGGCGGAAATGCATGCGCGTCGCTTGGAAGGCAGAACAGTTACGCCCGTATGTGTGAGCGTCGCTTAGAAGGAAGAACAGTTACGGCCGTATAAGTGACCGGCTGTCATGCGTCTTGGTTTCATGTTATGCTACTTTCATAAAATTCGAAAAACTTAAGCTGTCATAAAGAGCGGCATTATACTGTTACTCTCTGCTGTTGAAAGAGCGTACATCAATAAAAATAATAAAAGAAAATACGGCGGAGTTTGCACCTTTATTCGAAGTTGTTTCTGCCACAATGTGATTTTGGTTTTAAATGCATCCACCTTTGTCGTTTTAAATCAGATATTAATTGCTTCTAGCGAAAACTTAAGAGTTACAATACTGAGGACGTTGAAGTGTGCAATCTAGTTAACTAAACATGCGAGGTCTCCAATCCGTTCCTAATCTTCTAACGTTGTTTTCTGCCTTTCTTTTCCATTCATAAATTGAACAAACTCGTTCCAGGCATACCCCTCGACTTAATCAACGTACGTCGCTGTAGTAAATAATGTCTCCAGTTTGTTAGCGCAGTTCCTTTAAAAAAAGTTATAACTGGTTATATAAAGACCTGTGTGACTTACGATAATTTTCTGTTGGGGCACCAGTTTCATTACGTGCTCCATCCCAGCAAATTTAGCACAAAGTGCTCCTTGATGTACGAAACAATGAATTCTGTACGAATCGTTCGTTGGTCTTTATACTGTGTTTTCCAGCAATGCCAAAAGCCCATTTTGTGGCCATCCCCTCGCACTCGTTCCATCGGTGGTAACTGAGACCAATTCAGGCCAACGGGTTCAACTGCCTCTTCAGTCGTTTTCAGCTAATCGATACTTCCCGTTTTGTCTTTCATTGGCACCAGATCTAACAGGTCTTCTGTCACGTGTAAACTCTTGTGACTTTACGAACATGCACTGTTAATCCAAAACACTATGACTACTGCCCACCGTGAGGTGGGATGTCGCCTGGTTGCGATGTTGGAATGTGACACTTTATGGAAAGTATGTATGTGGATAAAAGATGGATGTGAAATCATTCTAGATACAATGTTGTTGTTGTTTTGGTCTTCAGTCCTGAGACTGGTTTGATGCAGCTCTCCATGCTACCCTGTCCTGTGCAAGTTTCTTCATCTCCCAGTACCTATTGCAACCTACATTCTTCTGAATCTGCTTAGTGTATTCATCTCTTGGTCTCCCTCTACGAATTTTACCCTCCACGCTGCCCTCCAATGCTAAATTTGTGATCCCTTGATGCCTCAGAACATGTCCTACCTACCGGTCCCTTCTTCTCGTCAAGTTGTGCCACAAATTATTCTTCTCCCCAATTCTATTGAATACCTCCTGATTAGTTATGTGTTCTACCCATCTAATCTTCAGCATTCTTCTGTAGCACCACATTTCGAAAGCTTCTATTCTCTTCTTGTCCAAACTATTTGTCGTCTATGTTTCACTTCCATACATGGCTACTCTCCATACAAATACTTTCAGAAAAGACTTCCTGACACTAAAATCTAAACTCGATGTTAACAAATTTCTCTTCTGCAGAAACGCTTTCCTTGCCATTGCCAGTCTACATTTTAAATCCTCTCTACTTCGAGCATCATCAGTTATTTTGCTCCCCAAATAGCAAAACTCCTTTACTACTTTAAGTGTCTCATTTCCTAATATAATTCCCTCAGCATCACCCGACTTAATTCGATTACATTCCATTATCCTCGTTTTGCTTTTGTTGATGTTCATCTTATATCCTCCTTTCTAGACACTATCCATTCCGTTCAACTGCTCTTCGTAGTCCTTTGCCGTCTCTGATAGAATTACAATGTCATCGGCGAACCTCAAAGTTTTTATTTCTTCTTCATGGATTTTAATACTTAGTTCGAACTTTTCTTTTGTTTCCTTTACTGCTAGGTCAATATACAGATTGAATAGCATCAGGGAGAGGCTAAAGCCCTGTCTCTCTGCCTTCCTAACCACTGCTTCCCTTTCATGTTCCTCGACTCTTGTAACTGACATCTGGTTCCTGTACAAATTGTAGATAACCTTTCGCTCCCTGTATTTTACCCCTGCCACCTTTAGAATTTGGAAGAGAGTATTCCAGTCAACATTGTCAAAAGTTTTCTCTAAGTCTACAAATGCTAGAAACGTAGTTTTGTCTTTCCTTAATCTTTCTTCTAAGAGAAGTTGTAAGGTCAGTATTGCCTCACGTGTTTCATTATTTCTACGGTATCCAAACTGATCTTCTCCAAGGTCGGCTTCCAAAAGCTTTTCCATTCGTCTGTAAAGAATTCGTGTTAAAATTTTGCAGCTGTGACTTATTAAACTGATAGTTCGGTAATTTTCATATCTGTCAACAAATGCTTTCTTTGGAATTGGAATTATTATATTCTTCTTGAAGTCTGAGGGTACTTCGCCTGTCTCATACATCTTGCTCACCAGATGGTAGAGATTTGCCAGGACTGGCTCTCCCAAGGCCGTCAGTAGTTCTAATGGGATGTTGTCTATTCCTGGGGCCTTGTATCGACTCAGGTCTTTCAGTGCTCTGTCAAACTCTTCACACAGTATCGTATCTTCCATTTCATCTACATCTATATCCTCTGCCATTGCCATAATATTGTCCTCAAGTACATCGCCCTTGTATAGACCCTTTATATACCCCTTCCACCTTTCTGCTTTCCCCTCTTTGCTTAGAACTGTGTTTCCATCTGAGCTCTTGACATTCATACTAGTGGTTCTCTTGCCCCAAAGTTCTCTTTAATTTTCCTGTAGGCAGTATGTGTCTTACCCCTAGTGATATATGCCTCTACATACTTACATTTGTCCTCTAGCCATCCCTGCTTGGCCATTTTGCACTTCCTGTTGACCTCATTTTTGAGGCTTTTGTATTCCTTTTTGCCTGCTCAATTTACTGCTTTTTTATATTTTATCCTTTCATCAATTAATTTCAATATCTCTTCTGTTACCCAAGTGTCTCTATTAGCCCTCGTCTTTTTATCTACTTGATCCTTTGTTACCTTCACTACTTCATCCCCCAGAGCTACCCATTCTTCTTCTACTGTGCAGGCGAAATACCCTGAGACTTCAAGAGGAATATAATAATTCCAATCCCAAAGAAAGCAGGTTCTGACAGATGTGAAAATTACCGAACCATCAATTTAATAAGTCACCGCTGCAAAATACTAACGCGAATTCTTTACAGACGAATGGAGAAACTGCTGGAAGCCGACCTCGAAGACGATCAGTTTGTATTCCGTAGATATGTTGGAACACATGAGGCAATACTGACCCTACGACTTATCTTGGAAGAAAGATTAAGGAACGGCAAATCTACGTTTCTAGATAGCGAAAGGCTATTTACAATTTGTACAGAAAGCAGATGGTAGTTATAAGAGTCGAGGGACATGAAAGGGAAGCAGTGGTTGGGAAGGGAGTAAGACAGGGTTGTAGCCTCTCCCCGATGTTATTCTATCTGTATATTGAGCAAGCAGTAAAGGAAGCAAAAGAAAAATTCGGACTAGGTATTAAAATCCATGGAGAAGAAATAAAAACTTTGAGGTTAGCCGATTACATTGTAATTCTGTCAGAGACAGCAAAGGACTAGGAAGAGCAGTTGAACGGAATGGACAGTGTCTTGAAAGAAGGATATAAGATGAACATCAACAAAATCAAAACGGGGATAATGGAATGTAATCGAATTAAGTCGGGTGATCCTGAGGGAATTACATTAAGAAATGAGACACCTAAAGTAGTAAAGGAGTTTTGCTATTTGGGGAGAAAATAAATGATGATGGTCGAAGGAGAGAGTCCATAAAATGTAGACTGGTAATGGCAAGGTAAGCGTTTCTGTAGAAGATAAATTTGTTAACATCGGGTATAGGTTTTAGTGTCAGGAAGTCGTTTCTGAATGTATTTGTATGGAGTGTAGCGATGTATGGAAGTGATACATGGACGATAAATAGTTTGGACAAGAAGAGAATAGAAACTTTCGAAATGTGGTGCTACAGAAGAATGGTGAAGAGAAGGTATTGAATAGACTTGGGGAGAAGGACATGTTCTGAGACATCGAGGGATCACCAATTTAGTATTGGAGGGCAGCGTGGAGGGTAAAAATCGTAGAGGGAGACCAAGAGATGAATACACTAAGTAGATTCAGAAGGATGTAGGCTGCAGTACGTACTGGGAGATGAAGAAGCTTGCACAGGGTAGAGTAGCATGGAGAGCTGCATGAAACCAGTCTCCGTACTGAAGACCACAACAACAACAACAGCAACATCTGTGTACTATCACAAATGATGCGAGTTTGAGGCAAAATCATTGCATTGATCTGTGAACTCGTGCATGGAGGGAAACGCGGACATTCTTGTTGGTTGAACGATGAATCTAGTTCATTTAACTCATCTGCCGAAACTATCTCGACCTTACCGCGTTCTATTGTAATAGGATGTATAATCATAAGTCACAAATTGAATAATATAAGTCTGATTAACCAATATTTGACTCAAATTTAGGCTGAAATATTTTCTGGTCAATGTAAATGATTGATCTATTGCAACAATGGTTTGAGAAAGATACAGTAGGGCGGGCAAAATTTTTCTTAACAAATAACTGTTTGGCGGTCAAATTCACGATCTTCGTATGATACAATACTATAATCACCACAAACTACAATAGAGATAGATAATTTTGAAAAAATCTAGAAGAAAACTACATGATGTGTGGAAAGGAATAATCAATTCTGCAGTTTGCTACTGAATGTTTGAATGAAATATAATTGTGTCCTGCAGCGGATGGTCAGTCACTTCTGTGTAAATCGTATTCGTCAAAATATGGACTTTCTTAATACATTTCCATAGGATAATCACCAAAAGGTCTCAAACTAACAGTTTTTCATCAATATATGCCATGACAGGAAAACCGATTACATTAGTTACAAAAATTCTTTACAATATTGTTGTATAATGATTTGCTTAGCTACAACAAAGTTCGTCTTTTAGTTACCCTTTAAACTTCGGGATTTTTTGTTATTCTCTGTTGGGAAAAAATAGAAATTAAAGATGCAAATTTGCTAAATTCCGAAGATTGCGTCCTGTCGCGGGAGCCAGTTGTAGTGGTTAATGAAAATGTGGGAAGAAATGGTGAATAGAAAGGGGTTTTGAAATCGTTAATGATGGTTGAAAAGGGAAAGAACGAAATGCAAATCGGACTTCGTATTGCAGAAAAGCTACCGGACTTCGTGATTCGGTAAAGCTATTGTTGGTTTGGTCCTTGTGGCGTTTCTGAGCAAAAGTCAAACCAATTTCCACTACAAAAATTATTTGAAAGAGAACAGAGAATAACAAAATGTGATTAACAGGGGGAAATGGTGTCACTACTGCATATCTACACACTATTAGCAGGAGTGTGTTACGTTTCTGGGGCCTGTAAAAGTGATGCGGTGACAAGTTTATTCTGTAGTGTCATGGTGAAGTACTCATCAAGTAGGGGTCCTTGGAGTGGAGGATGGGAAGGGAGTCAGTCTTTGGGGTCCATCATCTTACAATGCCTATTCTTTTCTCTTCCCTTTCTTTCTTCCGCGATAGGAGTACCAACACCATTCTCTCTCTTCCCATATGCAAACATTACTATCGCTGTAACCCTTCCTTTATCTGCAGGTAATTACAACCTGTATTCATTGGAGTAAGTTAGAGATGTAAGGTATCACACACATAACACAGGGGCATGGACAAATGGCAAAGAGAGTTAGAATTAATTCAATCATACTTAAAGGTAAATGTTAGGAAGTCACAGGATCTGTTGAAAGAGATCCTTGAATCCGGCGAAAGATATTATCGTAACATGTAAACACAGGAGGTAAGGTACATAGGACAGAGTTATGAGGCACCTCTTGTTGCTTGGCTAATAATAAGAATGTGCTAATATTGCATGCAAGGTAGGAATATTGCAGTGATCATTTCAAGTGTAGAGGGGAGGAAAACAAAACTGGTGTGTCATCTGATGTTTTCCTGGCGTCCAGAAATCTTGAAAACTTCTAGAGTATTCAGCTGGGTAGCGTCGTCCAAAAGGCACGATATTTCGGCAAGCCGACTTCTTGCCATCTTCAGGCGCTCTTGGTGTCTGATTGATGGATACCGACTTCATATAATCTCCACCCCTATCTCGTAGCCCCCGTCTGGCTGCTTCCGAGCGGTCTGCGGCCGATGGTGAGGGAAGGGCGGAGCCCCGCGACAGATCATGGGCCGCAGTCCTTACACGGCTGCGGCCGCTTGTGGAACTCTGCTGTCATGGTGACAATGTTTCTTCTTCTTCTTCTTCTTCTTCTTCAGGTGTCCTGACAGGAGCGGATTTCAGTGCAGACTGTCGTTGCGTTTTAATCATACTCCAAGCTGGATCCCATGTTTTGCTTAAGTGTAAACCGCTGTCTTTATTTATTAGTTTGTCATGCATCCAGAGAGGGGTGCAGATTATATAAAGTCGGCATCCATCATAAATCAATAAGACACCAAGAACGCCTGTAGCTGACAAAAAGTCGGCTTGCCGAAATATCGCGCCTTTTGGTCGACGCTACCTGGCGGCCTACCCGAGAAATATTCAAAACTTGGGTGTTTTATAGCTCGGTAAGGTCACTGTGCTGATGAGAAAGCCAACTGGACGTACAATTACACAAATTAGATGAAGTGTATCTAAATATATAGGGAGTTAGCACATAAACATAAAGGGATACACCATAAACGGATAATCTAACTCATGGTTGGGTGAATCAAGAGAAGCAATGACCTGAACTAGTTTTATAGTGAATAAATGTTGAAGGGACAATTGCATCACAGGTATAACAAAGTATGTCTCCAATATCTGTCCAGAGGATTAGATGAGAGTCAATCACTTATGAAAGAATTGTAGTGGTTAATACAAAAGAAAGAGAAGAAAAGACAAAATTGAAAATGTGGGAAGAAATGGTGAATGAAAAGGGGTTTTAAAATCCTTAATGACAGTGAAAAGGGGAAAGAATAAAATGCAAATCAGACTTCGTATTACAGAAAAGCTAACGGACTTCGTGATTCGGAAAAGCTGTTGTTGGGGTGGTTCTTGTGGCGTTTCTGAACAAAAGTAAAACCAATTTCCACTACAAGAATTATTTGAAAGAGAACAGAGAATAACAAAATGTGATTAACAGGTGAAAATGGCGTAGATAAAAGTTCATTCATTACCAAGTTAATTTGTCTGCTCTCGTGCGGCGTTCTGGTCTTGTTCTCCAACAATCTCCTGCTTCATTTCTGCATGAAAAAGTCTTAGCTGCTCCAAAATATTGCAGTAAATTTCATCGTCCAGGTATTACTAATGTCTACGAATTAAAACCATCTTGATATTGAACGCAATGTATTTTACAGCTGCTTCCATCCTCCAAATTTCATACAAGCTTCCACAATACTATATGTCTGCACATAAAAAAGTTTTTACACCTTAATCAGGCCAAGACTAACGAATAAGTTTTTACGTCTGAATCATACCAAGACTAGCGAATAAGTTTTTACGCCTGAATCATACCGAGACTAGCGAATAATTGAAGTTAAGCTTCCGCTCTCAAGAGACAAGTGCGGGTAGAAAACAAAAAAAGTTAAAATTTTTGTACCTTCATTTTCTTATAAATTATTCCTCTGCAGTCGAGCCCTCAGACAGGTGCGACGGTATAATTTATATCTGAGGGAAGGAGTGTAGCGCTGCGAAATTCAAAGTCCCGCTACAGAATGTACCTATAATGTAAGAGCAAGGAAATTTAAAGAAGTATTCTCAACACGTGTAAAGTATAGGGATTTACCTGGTAAATGTTGATTCTTTTGGATCTTCATTTTTCCATGCATGTTGTATGAAGGCAAATCTGACATTTGAAGCAGGAGAAGTAGAATAAATGGTAATGCAAACATATGACTCCTTACAGTAACTAAAAGGTTGGAACATTGTGTATCAAACAAATTGAGAAAACTCTGCTGTTGATAAGCATTTACAGGGATTACTAATTATAATTTCGAAGAATGCTTAGCGTAGGAAGGAATTAGAGAGATCTGTTTACTGAACTCCAAGCAAAATATTATTAATTTCTGCTCTGTTAATCTGACAACCAACTGGTATCTTGATTCCATTTTGCTTCTCACGTACAAGGCAGCCAACAGTATAATGTTTAGCATCACATGATATTACAGGATAAAGTCTAGATTAGGTCATTAGGAGAATTTTGTCAGACTCTAATTTGTTGCCTCACTATATAACATACAGTATCCAGTTGAAAGGTGAGCCGTGTTGGGCTCATGTATGCGTTGGTTTCATCCATAGTTCCTATTCTGTGTTTGGTTTCCCACAGTTATTGTGATTATGCTGTTGTTAACTCTCCCCGTGAGAGGCAGCAGTGGTGTGTATCGATATTTGCACCTTGTACTATCTTTGGTCTGGTGCTTATAGTTTCCGACTGTGCTATGTGCGAGCAGTCGCTCGATTGGCGAGGAGCAGCGAGGAAATCTCCGCAGGGTGCAGTTAGGCCTGGTCCACTGGTGGTCTCTACGCAGTGTCGGGATGTGTGGGGCTATTCCCATTGCTATGAGGTCCGTGGTTCACTGACCCTGGACGAGAAAGTTGAGTTTGGATTTAATTTACGAGCAAGTCAAGACTGTTCACATTGTGCCATTTAGTTCCTGTTGTTGGCTGTTGGGTCAGTCCCCAAGCAACAACGCTGTTTGTTCGAGTCGGCGAAGGTTTAGCCACCGTCTGGTGGAATGTCACTGTATTTGGTTATATGCAATTGAAGTGCACCAGAGGAATTTTCTCCTTTGTGGCCGTTAACGTTCCTGTTACCTGCCCTGGCTGTTCACATAAATTTAGGCAGTGTCCCTTCCTCACGTGTTGTCGCTTTCCAGCATGGTGTGTAGTTCAACAGCTTAATGTATGCTTGGTTGTGGGCATCCATGCCTTTTATGTTTGCATTGATCTCCCGGTTGCGTGCTGGTCGAGTGGAGAGCAAGTTACCTTGTCGGTGGGTCCGTGGACTGTCTGTTGGTTGGGTTGTCATCGGATCGAGAATGAATGGGCCGACTGCCTGTCTAACTTAAGTGAACGTTAATATTTCAAGTGCTGGCCAACCCCCGAAACTTCTGAGTGCCCCTAGCTGCACTGCATTTTCTTATTTTCTGTTGAGTGTCTTTGTATGACTCATAGCTGATGGTTTGGAATTAAAGTTGAATTGTTGTTAGTGCTGTTTTAAGTCATGGGTCTTCAGCCAATTTAAAATTAAGGTTCCTTGCTTTTCAAGTGTTAGATTGGTTGGGCCTTCAGCATGATGAAAATATTGTTTGAAGATAAAGCCTTGGGCCTCCTACCTGCTAAAAATTATTTTAGTTGTGTTTTGAGACATGGGCCTTCAGCCGTTTTATAATTAAAAGTTTCTTGCTAGTCAAGTTTTGGATTGTTTGGGTCCTTGAACCTAATTTAAAGATAAGGCTTTGTTGTTTAAATTTGTGTTACCATGAGTTTGAAGTCATGGGGCCTTCAGCCATTTTTAAATTCAGGATCTTTGTCTTTCGTGCATCAGACTGTTTGAGGCCCTCAGCCTAATTGAATAAGGCCTTCTGCCTTGTGTGTTTTTATTTAATACTAGCTCGAGTCTTAAATCTTCGACCTTCAACCATCTTTAAATTAAGGTTGTTTCTTCTCAAGTGTTAGATTTTTGGGCCTTTTGCCAAATTATAGAACTTAATTAATGTGAGGCCTTCTGCGTTCTAAATATTCTTTTTGGTGTCTGAATTTTGAGTTAATGGCTTTTAGGCATTTAAAAAAAATTAAAGTGATTGTGCCCTTAGGGCATAAGACAGTGTGGCATATTCAGCTGATAACTAAGTTCAAGAATTTTTACTGTAATATTTGGTCAAGTAAATAAAGTTATCTGTGTTTGAGTGTAACTGACAGCCACTCATTTTGGCCCCTTTCCGCAATTCCAACTGCCTATCCTGTCCTGCGGGCTTAGCAGGGCGTTTCAGAAGGTATCCCATTTTTCAATGATTTATTCAAAATTTTTGTGACGGATTACATGTATATATGATAATAATTTGTGACATTCAGAATCTATTGCAGTTCTTTAACATTTATTGGCACAGGGAATCCGTCAACTGCTTCCGTGATGTGTATTGCGTTTGATGTCTGCAGAATTTAATAATGTGGCACAGGTATTGCACTAAGACTTCCCAAAAGAACACATCTCTAGTTTTAGGCTCACTGTAAACATTTAATTGTCTGCATATTCCCTGATTGCCCACATGAAGCCAATGATATTTTCAGGCTGTACTAAATACATTCTGATTTCCAGTCCATGCGATAGTAAATCTTCAAAGTGCTGAAAAATACCAAGGCCATTTCTTAATCCCAAAGGCATTCAAAGAAATTCATGTAGCTTAGAAGGCATGAAAAATTGCATTTGATTATATCTTGAGCAACTATGGGTATTTGGGGATATCCCAGCCTCGTATGTAGTGTGATGAAACACTTTCAAATTCCCAAGTGGTCGAGTGTTTCAACAATGTGGGAGACTGGATGTGTATCCGGGACTGTTACATGGTTTGCTGCTCACTTATCAACACAGAGGTGGCAAGTTTTTTCTCCATTGTACTCTTCTTACGTGCTATGCAATGCTAACAGGCTTGAGGAACGTTGCATTATCCCCACATATAGCTGCTGCAAGCTGCTTTCCTCTAAAGCTTACTGTAAATGATGGATAATATAGAAATGCTTCTGAGTTAACAGCCATGCATCCCCACTTGCAATCTAATGGCTGTGTTGGATCTGTTACCAGTAAATACTGCTTTTCCTTGAACAGTAATGTTAATTCCTCTAATACCAGATGCAACATATTCCTGTCTGGCAGTGGAAAATGAATTAACTTCTCTTTTACAGGTGGCATAATTGCGCACAGGTCTCAGTTCGACAACATTTTTTGATCCTTCACAAACTGTTACCCGTGTGTAATAACACAGTTATGAGTCCTCTGAATTCCTTGAGGATCTATTTCTTGTACATTGGACTGTACCATTCCACGTAGAGTTATTACTTTGTGTGATCTGAATTTATGTAAGCACACAGGAACGACCATGTGGGCTGCAGATACCTGGACTTGCGCCATAGGGTGATGGGGTTTCGGGCTCCGCTGGATAGGTCAGGAGTCCACTACACGCAACAAGCGGCTCCACGGGTAGCAACGGTTGTGTGGCGTGGGCTGGGCGGTTTTTTAGGTTAGATGGCCTCGGACAAGTACAGAAAGGGCAACAGCCTCAACGGGTGCGGGGCAAAGTCAGGACATGTGGGGACCAAGCAGCAATCGGTATTGTAATTGTAAACTGTCGAAGCTGCGTTGGTAAAGTACCGGAACTCCAAGCGCTGATAGAAAGCACCGAAGCTGAAATTGTTATAGGTACAGAAAGCTGGCTGAAGCCAGAGATAAATTCTGCCAAAATTTTTACAAAGGTACAGAAGGTGTTTAGAAACGATATATTGCATGCAACCGGTGGTGGAGTGTTCGTCGCTGTTAGTAGTAGATTATCCAGTAGTGAAGTAGAAGTATATAGTTCCTGTGAAATATTATGGGCGGAGGTTACGCTTAACAACCGAACTGGGTTAATAATTGGCTCCTTTTACCGACCTCCCGACTCAGCAGCATTAGTGGCAGAACAACTGAGAGAAAATTTGGAATACATTTCACATAAATTTTCTCAGCATGTTATAGTCTTAGGTGGAGATTTCAATTTACCAGATATGGGCTGGGACACTCAGATGTTTAGGATGGGTGGTAGGGACAGAGCATCGAGTGACATTATACTGAGTGCACTATCCGAAAATTACCTCGAGCAATTAAACAGAGAACCGAATCGTGGAGATAACATCTTGGACCTACTGATAACAAACAGACCCGAACTTTTCTAATCTGTATGTGCAGAACAGGGAATCAGTGATCATAAGGCCGTTGCAGCATACCTGAATATGGAAGTTAATAGTAATATAAAAAAGGGAGGAAGGTTTATCTGTTTAGCAAGAGTAATAGAAGGCAGATTTCAGACTACCTAACAGATCAAACGAAAATTTCTGCTCCGACACTAACAGTGTTGAGTGTTTATGGAAAAAGTTCAAGGCAATCGTAAAATGCGTTTTAGACAGGTATGTGCTGAGTAAAACTGTGAGGGACGGGAAAAACCCACCGTGGTACAACAACAAAGTTAGGAAACTACTGTGAAAGCAAAGAGAGCTTCACTCCAAGTTTAAACGCAGCCAAAAGCTCTCAGACAAACAGAAGCTAAACGATGTCAAAGTTAGCGTAAGAATGGCTATGCGTGAAGCGTTCAGTGAATTCTAAAGTAAAATTCTATGTGCCGACTTGACAGAAAATAATAGGAAGTTCTGGTCTTACGTTAAATCAGTAAGTGGCTCGAAACAGCATATCCAGACACTCAGGGATGATGATGGCATTGAAACAGAGGATGACACGCGTAAAGCTCAAATACTAAATTCCTTTTTCCAAAGCAGTTTCACAGAGGAAGACCGCACTGCAGTTCCTTCTCTAAATCCTCGCACAAACCAAAAAATGAATGACATCAAAATAAGTGTCCAAGGAATAGAAAAGCAACTGGAATCACTCAACAGAGGAAAGTCCACTGGACCTGACGGGATACCAATTCGATTCTACACAGACTACGCGAAAGAACTTGCCCCCCTTCTAACAGCCGTGTACCGCAAGTCTCTAGAGTAACGGAAGGTTCCAAATGATTGGAAATGAGCACAGGTAGTCCCAGTCTTCAAGAAGAGTCGTCGAGCAGATGCGCAAAACTATAGAGCTATATCTCTGACGTCGATCTGTTGTAGAATTTTAGAACATGTTTTTTGCTCGACTATCATGTCGTTCTTGGAAACCCAGAATCTACTCTGTAGGAATCAACATGGATTCCGGAAACAGCGATCGTGTGAGACCCAACGCGCTTTATTTGTTCATGAGACCCAGAAAATATTAGATACAGGCTCCCAGATAGATGCTATTTTTCTTGACTTCCGGAAGGCGTTCGATACAGTTTCGCACTGTCGCCTGATAAACAAAGTAAGAGCCTACGGAATATCAGACCAGCTGTGTGGCTGGGTTGAAGAGTTTTTAGCAAACAGAACACAGCATGTTGTTATCAATGGAGAGACGTCTACAGACGTTACCTCTGGCGTACCACAGGGGAGTGTTATGGGACCATTGCTTATCACAATATATATAAATGACCTAGTAGATGGTGTCGGAAGTTCCATGCGGCTTTTCGCGGATGATGCTGTAGTATACAGAGAAGTTGCAGCATTAGAAAATTGTAACGAAATGCCGGAAGATCTGCAGCGGATAGGCACTTGGTGCAGGGAGTGGCAACTGACCCTTAACATGGACAAATGTAATGTATTGCGAATACATAGAAAGAAGGATCCTTTATTGTATGATTATATGATAGCGGAACAAATACTGGTAGCAGTTACTTCTTTAAAATGTCTGAGAGTATGCGTGCGGAACGATTTGAACTGGAATTACCATATAAAATTAATTGTTCCTAAGGCAGGTACCAGGTTCAGATTCATTGGGAGAATCCTTCGAAAATGTAGTCCATCAAGAAAGGAGGTGTCTTACAAAACACTCGTTCGACCTATACTTGAGTATTGCTCATCAGTGTGGGATCCGTACCAGATCGGGTTGACGGAGGAGATAGAGAAGATCCAAAGAAGAGCGGCGCGTTTCGTCACAGGGTTATTTGGTAAGCGTGGTAGCGTTACGGAGATGTTTAACAAACTCAAGTGGCAAACTCTGCAAGAGAGGCGCTCTGCATCGCGTTGTAGCTTGCTAGCCAGGTTTCGAGAGGGTGCGTTTCTGGATGAGGTATCGAATATATTGCTTCCCCCTACTTATACCTCCCAAGGAGATCACGAATGTAAAATTAGAGAGATTAGAGTGCGCACGGAGGCTTTCAGACAGTAGTTCTTCGCGCGAACCATACGAGACTGGAACAGGAAAGAGAGGTAATGACAGTGGCACGTAAAGTGCTCTCCGCCACACACCGTTGGGTGGCTTGCGGAGTATAAATGTAGATGTAGATGTAGAACACTTATTTCTCTGTTAAAGTTTTCAGCTTCGTAATTGCCTCTTTTTGCATGTACTTGGAGACTATCTACCACCTTTTTACTGGTGAGAGGATCAATTAGATAGTTCCTACATGATTTTGCACTTCAGTTGCTACCCAGAGAACTTTCCCATGCCTCCACAAATAATACCTGGGGTGTGAGCTTTTAGCTGAAAGGCACACATTTGTGGCTGGACTGTGTCAGTAAGCTGCTCCCCAGCCACAGGCGTGACCCATCTGACGGTGTGTGGACACAGGCGAGCTCTTTGCAGACCTTACCTCCCTTTACTGGCAGTGTGTGGGCTGTCAGGTCGCAGTCAGGGAAGCATGTAAGGGGTCACTAGTGGAATTGATAAACTCAAACCACAGACCTTACCACAAGCTGATCACCCACATACACTGGTGTTCAGTTTTGGGCTGACCTACATAGAGAAGGGGTTAACAGACCGGTCAGCCTGTATATGGCAGCTTCAAGAAATGATATATGCCATGAACTTGGGGAATAGGCCTTTGTCCCCAGGTTACATGTGCCTTTCAAATGTCTTTGCCATCAAATTGGTGCAGTGAGTCACCAAGTTGGACTGTTTGTGACTGAAATTCACAACTAATTGAAAGTGGTGCAGGAAATCATTTCCAAAAGTAAAATCTAAATCCTTTCCTTTTTCCCTAAGCACAGCCATATCAATAGTATTACAATAGTTTCTGTAGCCAATACACTAATGCAACAGTGAGGTGGGTTTAATGCCTGCTCACCATAATAAGTTCACTCAACCACCTGTGTCTATTAATATTTCTAGCAATTTCCTATTATGTTGCATTTTACATGCTCTACCTAGATATTACTGGAACTCAGAGCAGTGGCTACACCAACTCCTTTTTCCTTTCCTGTTACCACCACACCCTATAAATCCACCACAGCTTCTGTTTAGCCAGTGCTTATGATTACAGTTGACACAATGGACGACCTCTCTGGAGTGAGAGCAGAGGAAGATTTTGAGGTTTATGCAAGTGTCATCTCATCTTTTTTGTGCCATGACTTTGTCATTGGATCAAACGAAAGTAGCATTGATTAGTTCCTTGAAGAGGCAGTGCCGGGCACTGGGGATATGTTTGCCACAGGAATGAATCTGCAGACTGGCAGGGAAATGAAATTTGGCCCCGCTGCTCCACAACCACCCTTATTAATAAGAGGCTCTGCACTTTGTATTGTCGAGGGAAGAAGCTGCACATTTTGTCTCATCATCTTCTCCTGGGAATTACTCCCATTGTGTATTCACCATGAACACGAATTGTAAGCATTGTAGGTGCCCTATGTATGCATCCAATGATGCAGTCCTTTTGTCAAAGTATCGGTCAGATAACCCCTGAGATACCTGAAAGCTTAAGTCTACTTTTCGATGAAAAGTCGACTCTTGTTTTGTTTGCAGTTTTTCTGCAGTTCCATGCTCTTATGAGCAAGGATATCTCATCCAGCAAACCCAGAAGTGAATCACTACTGCCCACCTCTATAGCACCTTATTTGCGAATGGGTAGTAGACATTTTGCCCACTAAAGTTTGTGACAAGACATTCACAGCAAAAATTTGAACATTATCATGCATGGATGTTATGAGCTCTCTCTTGGAGTCAGCAGCTGAATGTTGAACTGACCATAGTGTTCAGCACACTGGCCAACAATGGTTAAAATCCGCTTCCAGCCAGCAAGATTTAGGTTTCCCCTAAATCACTCCTGGGAAATACACTGATGGAAAAAAATCGCAACACTAAGAAGGAGTTGTACAACATGGATGAAATCTGGCAGGCATGTTTTTACACCTGAAGGATGATGTCTATTAAAATTTTGCTTCAGTCACACAAGAGTAGCAAGGATGAGGATGCAAATCAATTTGCTTTAAATACTCGCGCCCAACAGTCATGGTCATTAGTTACCTTTGAGATTGGATGTGGTAAGCTGATGTTATATGTAAATTGAAAGGGGTCACTGCTGTCAGTTACAGCTGGACATTACATGGAAAAAGCAGTAATGAGTAAAAATGTGTAGCGCACCAGCATTTGAACCCGGGATCTTCTGCTAGGCAAGTGAGTTAACCACTGCGCCATCTGGGATACAGCGTTATTGCAATTGTGTGGACTATCTCGGCACACCTCACGGCCAATCCACAGTCCCACCGAGCGCCACCTATCTGCAGTCCCTGTCCATTGACTCCTGTTCTCCACTCTGAGATTCCTACAGGATATCAGACGTATTTGTGCATTGCACTGAAGAAGGATCCATTGCCCAGCTGCGTGTATCAGTTATATGAAAGCATGTTGTCTGTACTTTTGGGTATATCTGTAAGAACAGACATCATGCTTTCATATAATAGAGCTGATGTTAGTCGAGAGTGCCTTTAAGGTGACAAAGATGCCATATATGAAACCTTACTGAGTTTGTATGAGGTTATGTTACAGGGCTAAGAGAAACTGAATTTTCCTTCTGTGATACTGCAGAAAGATTTGGCAGGAATGTAGCCACTGTAAATGATTACTGGCAGCATTGGTCATGAGAATGTATGGTGGCAACAAGATCGTCCTTGGACCAGATACATGGCACTACCAAGAGGGAAGATAATCATGTTCAGCGTATGGCCTTGACGCATCGTACTGCAACTGCAGCAGCAGTTTGAGCAGTATTTGGCACCACAGCAACACAATAAACTGTTACACATCACTTACTTCAAGGACACCCTGTAGTGTGCATACCACTGACCTCCACACCATCCCCATTTGCTACTTCAGTGGTGTCAAGTGAGAGCTCATTGGAGGGTAGGGTGGAGGTCTGTTATGTTTTCTGATGAAAGCTAATTCTCCCTCATTGTAAGTGATGGCTATGTGTTGGTTTGTTAGAAGTACGCCAGTTGAGGTCCTGCAACTGACCTGTATGCTTGCTGGACAACTGGACCTATACCTGTAGTTATGGCGTGGGGTGTGATCTTGCATGGCAGCATGAGCACTCTCGTGGTTATCCCCCCAACAGCCTGACTGAAAATTTGTATTTCAGTCTGGTGACTTGAATTGTTGTGCTGCCATTCAGGAACAGTATTCCAGGGGGTGTCTTACAATATGATGACATTCACTTACATCCTGCTGTTTCCACCCGACATGCTCTACACAGTGCTGACATATTGTTTTAGCCTGCCTGGTCACCAAATGTGGCTACAATTGAGCATACCTGGGACACAACCGGATGACGACTCACAAGCCATACACCAACAGCATTAACCGTCCCTGTATTGACCAACCAAGTGTGAAAGTTGTGGAACTCCATCT
The DNA here is from genome assembly GCF_023897955.1 of Schistocerca gregaria. NCBI lineage: Eukaryota > Metazoa > Arthropoda > Insecta > Orthoptera > Acrididae > Schistocerca > Schistocerca gregaria. The sequence continues at coordinate 431,532,799 of NC_064922.1, forward strand.
CACAAACTGACTTCCATTACGTATACAACACCTTGCATGCACCTTCGCATACTTACATTCAACATTCTGGTGGTTACACCAGTTATTAATATACCAGCTTTTCAGATTTGCACTGGCTTATCTCATGCTTACATTAACCTGAGATCTTACAATGTTAATCAATTACATATATTACGTACACAAATGCAATCCTGAATTTTTTTTACTCTACTTCAATTATTTGTGGTGATCCAGTATTTACTGTCAGTGTATTAGGACGGTTCTTTCGAAAAGCCACTGCTGATTTCCTTCCCCAACCTTGTAAAAATCCAAGCTCATTCTCCATCTCCAACAGCCTCAATTTCAGCTGGAAGTTAAACCCTAGCCTGCATGCCTTACTTCTGAAAACATATCAACATAAAATTATGATTTTTTCACAAGCAGAAGTTACATCTCCATCACACTAGGTGGCAATGTTGACAGCTGGAAAACGGTGCTTTGGCGCCATTTACAGTAGTCATCTCGAAGTAGTTGTCGACACGACGTGATGCTGACGGCATAGATGCTGAGAAGTGAACCCTCATGGTTGCTACGGCAGTTGGCTGGGCTGCAGCCAGTGGCATGAATTGCAGTGTGGCTACAAGAAATAGCAGCAGTTGGGAGGAAAGTGTCGACCCCCACGACACGGTCACCAGCGGTGGCGTCGGCATGCAGAAGTGGCGTGGCTTTGTTAGCTCAGTTGGGTTTCTTGACTGCCATTTACCATTCTCGGGTAGTTTTTGATCACTAAGTAATGAAAATCATGGCCTCCCTTGTAGACCAAAAGGTGGGGAACCCCACTTTTGACAAATGTTTATAAAGCTGTAGTGGGTCTTGGCTAGGATGAATGATGAATTGGGAATCCAGAGAGAACTACTTTTTAAATAAACAAGAGACCTGACCTAGCTTCACACAGTAGCATCAAGCATATATGGCCAGATGACTTCCATGGCATACTGTTTTGTTTGTGGGTAACTGTGTTGAGTTATGAATAAATTTCACAAAACCACGTTAAATACTTGATTTTCATCACATTCGTATAACTTATGTCATGTAGGCAGTGCATGACAGGAAAGTTGTCCTATACACTGAGGTGACAAAAGTCTTGAGATACCACCTGACATCATGTTAGATTTCCTTTTGCCTGACATTGTGCAGCGTCTTAATGTGGCGTGGCCTCAACCACTCGTTGGAAGTCCCTGTAGAAATATCGACCCATGCTGCCTCTACAGAAACTCATAATAGCAAAAGTGTTGCCCATGCAGGATTTTATGCAGAAACTGACCTCTCGATTATTGCCCATAAATGTTCAATGGGTTTAATGTTATTCGATGCAGGTAGCCAAATCATTTGCTTGGACTGTCCTGAATGTTCTTCAAACCAATCATGAACAATTGTGGTCTGGTTACATGGCATATTGTTATCCATAACAGTTTCATTGTTGTTTGGAAACATGAAGTTCATGGATGGCTGCACATAGTCACCAGGTAGCTGAACAGAACCATTTCAGTTCAGCACATTTGTTCATGATTGATTGACAGTTTGTACAGTAAACAGCTGTTTATATATGTGTGTTCAAAATATAAAACTGAATGAAAAGACCAATGGTTCACTGTAGCTATATTTATTTAAGTCCATTAGAGACCTACACAACCGGTTTTGCAACTTTTAAGTTGCATCTTATGATGTGTATAAGCGCTATGTCGTGTGGTATAGAGGGTAATTACACAATATCAAAGAGTAACAGCTGGCATTGCCAGACAAAATTCTGAACCTTCTCAGTTGATAAAAACCTTCATCAATGATGAATTCCAAGTCTGTCTTAAATCACGAACTGTTATTACTGAAGTGTTCCAGTAAAAATATCTTCCTGTTGGTCTATAACAAGGAAAAGACTACTTATGAGTGTCATTCTTTGTTCCTTGACATAGCCCAACAGAAACATTTTAATTGGTAAAGAGATGATAGCTTGTCATTTTAGCACAGACTTGATGTTCATCATTGATGCTGATTTTTAGACATGCCACCTGTTTTCTCTGCAGCACCCTTTAACTACTCCCTATATCATGTGACACAGCATTTGTAAATAACCTATTTTGGTACGAAATTACATATCTTGTTTATTAACTACATATAAGCGAGTTCTTTGTGGAGCATATGTGATCCACACCTAGTTTCCGAGCAAGATGCGTAATATTTTCTTCCATGTTAAAGTCTATTCATTCAGTACATTAAGATATCTCAGATAACTTCAGTTCCCCATGATCAAAGTATTAATTTAAAAAACTGTCAGATATACACCAGAAGATGCAACTTAAAAGTTGTGAAATCAGTGATGTGAGTCTCTAATGGACTTAATTTAATACAAATACTACAGAGGACTATTGGACTCTTCATTCAGTTTTATATTTTAATAGTTTTAACACCTATATTTAAACAACTGTTTACTGTCTGAATTGTCAATCAATCATGTATGACTATTTGAGCTGTGGTTGCCCCAGTTTCAAAATATCTGTAAATATCTGTAAATTGGTTCAGTTTTATCAAAGAACCCACTTCATTCCGTGTAAGCGCAGCCCACACCATTATGGAGCCACCACCAGCTTGCACACTGCCTTGTTGACAGTTTGGGTCCATAAAATTGTAGGGTCTGCGCCACACTCAAACCTTGTCATCAGCTCTTAATATCTGAAACTAGGATTCATCTGACGATGCCATGGTTTCCCCTTCGTCTAGGGTCCAATTGATATGGTCAAGAGCCCTGAAGAGACGCTTCGGCGATGTTGTGGCACTCACATGGTCATCTGCTGCGATAGGCCATTAACACCTAATTCCACTGCGCTGTCCTAATGGATATGTTCATCATATGTCCCACATTGGTTTGTGCAGTTTTTTCACTCAGTCTTAATTGTCTGTTAACACTAACAGCTTTACCCGAACGCCGCTGCTCTCTGTCATCAAGAGAATGGCATCGGACACTGCATTGTCTGTGATTGTAGGAAATGCCTGAAATTTGGCATTTCCGGCCCATTCTTTATACTGTGTATTGCGGAATATAGAATTCCCTAACTATTTCCAAAATGGAATGTTCTATATGTCTAGCTCCAACTACTAATCTGCATTAAATGTCTGTTAATTCCTGTCGTTCTTCACTTCGGATACCTTTTCACATGATCTTCATGTTTATTCGCTGTGTTGAGAAACAGGTGACAAATGAGGTGCTGGACTCGGTCACCTTGTGTTCTTCTAAATTAGCAAAGCTTGATATGGCACTGTTTCCAACTTGGTTTCTACCAAGCGCCTACGCAAAACTGAAGTGTACCCACATCAGGCTGAAAGGTATTAAAGAAGCGAGTAACGTTATGATAAAGAAATAAAAGATGAATGACAGCATATGGTGGCCTAACATTTCCTATGAGCAGCACCTTAACGCCTGTTGCATTGCGGGCTTTCGAATAAAAAAATGATTGTGTGACCCTCAACTATATGCCCTCAGACTCAGAGTTGAAATAATAAAAGTTTTGCCTGGTTTCGTTGGCTAGGGTCAGGGATACGTAATTGCCTCATTACAAGCCAAATACTACTGAGTCTACAGTATACAATCTGGATATACACATGAATCGAATAGTGAAAGGTTCCTATCACTCGACAATTTCATATTTTGAATGTGACATAGAAATTTATAAATGAAAGACTGCAATTAAATAAAATCTGCAGGTACTATTTTAACGACTTCAAATTATGAGTTCGATAGCAGGAGTAGCTTTAAGAATACCATTCATTACTGTAAAAAACTTATTGGTGTCAATGGTCCATCAATTAAAATAATAAATAAGTTGAATAACAGGGAAAACATAGATTCGTACTTTTCATAATTAGTTATGAACAACAACATATCTCGTGAGGTATTCATTTCTTAACGGTTACTACGTCTGTACTGCAGAAGCCATGGAAACCTCATAAGTGCCCACGTCGGCACTACGAAATACTTATATCTCCCGCGACCACACACCAACTGCTCCACCCTCCAAGTCTTTCCTGCGACCGTACGTCGCTGCTTCCTGTCTAGCTCTCCCCATGTCCTCTGCGACCTGATGCTCCACCCCCACTTCCATACAGTCTCCCCACTAACGAGCGCTGTGATTGGTTAGAACGCTCCCACCATTTTCCCAAGCCAACACACACTCGCAAACACATACGAAATACTGGATTTACATTTATATAACTTGAACTTAAATAACTATTCCTATGGCTGGACCATAAACACGCTCTAACACACATTATTAAATACACAAACAAATCAAATAAACATATATCAAAGGAACAGGAAGAAAAGCAGGCCAGTAGCCTAAGGTCTATGTGCTTTCTAAAACACAGTAAATATTTGACCAATTTCTTCATAAATAGTATATATCGGATATAAACAAATGCATAGACGAATAAATATATTTATAAGCATGCTGCTATCGTTTTTTGTGTAACTGTGGAGTACTTATGGCCTGACGTGATTAACAGAAATCGGCCACTTTGACCTCCAATAACTCATGTACTATTCAAGTTACATGCCTGAATTCATACCAATTAAGGTTTGCACTAACAACTTTCTAAAGAAATGTCGATCGACAAAATCTGATGAACCGTTTAGATTTTGGAAATTCGTTGCTGGGTGTTTCTTGTATAATTTACTGTCAGATACTAACCTTTAAACTAATACAGATATTGAAAATCTGATTACAACATCAGAATCGTCGTGCAAATAATGGTAATGCACATGTTTTCTTTTAAGGTATCATGCTTCCTCTGGCCATTATTAATTTCTACGTGAGCTGTAAAATGTCTGCCATTATGGTTTCACAAAGTCCGCCATCTTTGGCACTCTGTGGCATACAAATCTCCTTAGACACAAAGACCATTCAATTACATAGCTCCAACATGGAATTCCCAGCCACGCGGTCGGGCTGTAGCACGCACTGGGGCCAATGTCCGCTAACATGCTGTTGGCCTGGCGAGCGGCCCACGCGGCCACATCAACTCCGAACTTAGAATATTTTCAGGGCAACACAACTCATCCGTTACCACACGCAGTGTCGCTCAGAAGGATACTTTGTACTAAATAAATAAGGAATAAGCAAAATATGCACTTCCCATCAGATACCGTAGTTCATTCAATCCAGGCGTTGCGATCAAGCGGTGTTTACACGTGGAGGAATGCATCTCCTTTGGATCTACCATTAATACTTTGCACATTGCACTTCTTTTGCTACGCTCCTCTAAACTGTTTTTTTTTGCTTTGTCCGTAATTTCTTCTAGGTCTTACCTCATTTCTTTTTCTTTCTCGCTGTGCAAACCATAACCACTACATATCAATATTAAGTTTATACGGAAAATACCTAGCAAACTGTCTACATATACATCTATACCTACGTGATTACTCTGCAGTTCACAATTAAGTGCCTGGCGAAGCATTCACTGAACCACCTTGAAGCTATTCCAAATCTTACGCATTTCTCTACTGTTTCATTCGCGAACAGCACGCTTGAAAAACAATCACTTAAATATTTCCGTGAGAGCTCCGATTTATATTATTATGATGGTCATCTCTCGCTATGTAGGTGGGCACCAACAAAATATTTAAGCAATCGAGAGAGAAAGTTTGTTACTGAAATTTCATAATGAAATACTACCGCCACGGAAAACGCCTTTGTTTTAATGATTGCAACCCCAATTCAAGTATCATATCCGTTGCAATTCTCCTCTGTATAGCGTCCTCAGTTAGGTAATAAGAAAACACTTAAAAAACAGTATTTATGAAGAAGAAACATTTAAAACTTGAATGATACAGATTTTTTATAATGTTCCCGTAAAATAATAATTTCTCTGTGTAAGTTTCTAGTGCAAAGAAATATAACAAAATGATCTAAAGAGATAACAAGGTACCCTCTTTTGTTAATTTTTTAGTCGTCTTCATTTCTTCTCTTGTCTTGGTTGTGTGTAGACAGACGTCTTGCATGTGCTGGCAAATGTAAGCATATTTGTATGAATTAAGCAGATAATATAGTGATTTAATATCATTGTTCACTTTTAATTGGTAAGAGGTGATCCCGATTTGATGTCCGCCTTCCTTTGAATTAACGTGCATTCAAGTACTTTACAGTTCAACAATCGCAGCGGCCAATGCAACCAACGGCTCCATTATGTGGCGATATTAACTTATAAAATTTAGCGGCAGCGAAATACTCGCCCGCTATTAACGTAATACACATTTTTCTCCATAGCCGCACGGAGTTGCAGAAAATACGTAGCTTTAAGATTCTTCTTATTTTCAGTATCATAGCCGACAGCCAGAGCCAGGACTCCGACTAGGAGGCAATGGTTAACGGAGGTAAGAAAAAATACTCTCGCCCGTCTATGGGCCGCAATTGTAATTAATAACTAAAGATCTTTTGCTTTAAAGTGAGCTGACTAGCCGAGGAAATTAATATGAAAAGTTTATTACATTGTTCATCTTATATGCTCTTTTCTTACGATTCAGCGAGTCTTACATTCATTAAAGGAAAAAATAATTTAAGCTTAATATTGTTGTAAAGGAGAACTTCACAAAAGCATCTAATCTTAATTCAAAATTGAATGAAATGTCATTTTTATCAAGGCCCACCACGTAAGTCGGCAACAATCAAAAGATAATAACAATAATAATATATTAAATTACGATGTCCGACGGACGCGAGATCTGTTTCACGCTAATACAAAAAGAGCTGCTCTTCTTTGAACATGTTCGATGTCTTCCGTCAATCCTATCTGGTGTAGATCTCAAACCGTGCAGTATTAATGCAGAACAGGATGGACAAACACAGTGTAGGCCTGCCCTGTAGTAGACCTGTTGTTGTAGACCTGGTGTTGTCAATAAATCGCCGTTTTGTTTCGCTTTCCCCACAACATTATCTATGTGATTGTTCCAATTTAAGTAAATCGTAATTCTTATCTCCAAGCACTTAAATTCACAGCATTTAGATTTGTGTGATTTATCGTGTATACGAAATTTAGCTGTCACTTTTTCTCTACAGTCCTCTTTGTACGATACAGGTATGTTGACTAAATCGTTTTGCAGTTGCTTTTGATCATGTGATGACTTTACAAGACGGTAAATGACAGCATCAATTAGCAAACAAGCTAATAAGTCAGAAACAGTAAATGTGCTATAACACTTCCTTGGGGAAAGCCAGATAGTACATTCATTCGATGATTTTCCGTCAGTTCAGGGGCGTAGATAATTTTTTTCTTCGGAAGAGAGTCTGCATTTACTAAAAGTTCCGATACAAATGGATGGAACTGAAAACAATGAAGTAGAAAAACTGCAACGCGTATTGATGTTGACGCAAATTTCTCCATGAATCGCGAATCCTTAGTGTCTAAACTGCATGACGCTTGTTATGCAACAGTGCACTTCAAATGATTTTGTTTCTCAGCATAGTTACCCATACATTGCTTGATATTTCAAATCCGCCACATTGATTAATTTACTTCTATTAACAAAAAAAGGAATGTCGTTTTTCACAGATGTCGTAATGGAAAAATGTTAGCACAACCATACCTATTTTCTGAACTAACTACGTCACAATGAGAACAAGCAATGAAACTAGAACTAGATTGCTGTATTTTAAACATGTCTTCACACTTTCTTTAAGGTCTTCATTAGGTGATTTCAGTTTTTTTACTTTACTTTCGAAAAAAATAGTTTAATTGATGTTTGTGAAGGTTTATTTTTAGCTTATGGTTCCATGATAGTTCCTAAAAATAAGCAATAAACATGTGAAATGTACAGTGTTGAAATGTTGTGACAATGTAGGACAAAAATATCCCTAAATATTGTGTTCTAAAGTATAAAAGTGAAAGCAGTCAATGATTTTCGAGACTATGTGTTTTCTAATACATAATCTGAAAAGTGAGAATTTACATCGAATTAAATGATTATGTATTTCGCAGACTGTCCTTGGTATTACCCCAGAAGGTAGATTCAGTCAAAAAAAGCAGATAACTGCAATTTTTTTATTCATTATAACAAGATAACTAATAACTTTGAAGGTATTAGTATGTCATTTATTAGGATTTTTATTCCTTGATTTGTTCCTTTGGGTAAATCTAACAGTGTTATTTGAGTATAGCTAGTTATCTTTTTATGTATTACACTTATATTTCCCCCTTTTTTAGGTATTAATTAAAAAGCTGGTTGAAACCTGAAGTTGATGGCAATGAGATGTTTTGGGGAAAATTAAGTGTCTATCAAACGTATAGGTTCATGGTAAATGAAGGTGACGTATTTGTCGCAGTAAACAAGAAACCGAAATCCAATGAGATGGTAATTGAAGCTACGTGTGACTGTTTGGGAAAGACTTATTATCAGAGGTGGGCATAAAATGGAAATTGGATCTTTCCATCACTCACCAGACACACCACCTGATGTAACCACAAAGTGGGTGAAGTTGATTATATGTATAACGTGGGGAATGTCTTCAGATTCGGCTGTTATTCTTCCACAGCAGATACGAAATATCAGTGTGCTCGTATGTAAGTTCCCCAATCAAACTGTAGTCATTGGTGGATACGTAATCATCTAACAATCAACTGGGAAAGTTGCAGTTTTGTTTGTGGTAGGTATGACGAGACATCCTATAAAAATTACTAAATGCCTTCTCCGAAAACTACCTAGGACAGGTAGTTCAGAAGACCATTCATGACAGAAATATATCTAATAGCAACAAATAGACCTGACCTCTTCGAGGATCCCAACATCGAAAATGGTATTAGTGATCATGACTCGGTTGTGGTAACAGTGATTACCAAAGTACAAAGGACAGTTAAAATAAACAGAAATATGTATATCGTGGGTCTAAGGCGCTGCAGTCATGGACTGTGTGGCTAGTCCCGCCGGAGGTTCGAGTCCTTCCTCGGGCATGGGTGTATGTGTTTGTCCTTAGGATAATTTAGGTTAATTAGTGTGTAAGCTTACGAACTGATGATCTTAGCAGCTAAGTCCCATAAGATTTCACACACATTTGAACATTTGATGTATATCATGACAAATAAATAAATACACCTACAGCCATTCTTATGATTTGATTTTATTTTGTCGTTACCAGTTCCAACTCTTCAGTGAGTCATCTTCTGGCTGTTTTTGATGCGGTGCAGGTTGATATGATCCCCATGCATAACACATCATTTACCAGCATTACTCAGTGGTGGGGAGGAACAGCTGAAATCGTTAAAATTGAACGCAGCTCCAGGCATCGATGGAATCACAATCAGATTCTACGCTGAATTTGCGGCTTAGTTAGCTCCTGTTCTAACTATAACGTATTGTAAATCCCTCGAACAAAAAACTGTGCCCGTAGTTAGAAGAAAGCACAAGTCACATCCGTTTGCAAGAAAGGTAATAGAAGTGATTCACAAAATTACGTACAGTAATCCATGACATCGATTTGTTGTACATTCTTAGAACATATTTGGTACTCAAATATAATGAGGTATCTCGAACAGCATCACCTCCCCCAATGTTAACAAGCGAGGCTTCCAAAAACATCGATTATGCGAAACTCAACTCACAGTTTTTTCACACGACAAACTGAAAATTCTGGCTCAAGGCAATCAGGTAGATGCAATATTTATTTCTTGATTTCGTAAAAGCAGTTGACTCACTACCATATCTACGCTTATTATCGAAAGTAAGATCGTATGGGGTATCGAGCAAAATAAATGATTGGATTGAGATTTTTTGGCTACAGAGTCATTAGATGAAGAAGTAATTTTGAGTGGGCATCAAGGAAGTGTGTTGGAATCCTTGCGGTCCGTGATGTATAGTAACGATCTTGCTGACAGTATTAATAGTAGCTTCAGCCCTTTTGCAAATGATGCAATTATCTATAATGGAGTATTGTCTGGAAGAAGCTGCAAAAATATTCAGTCATATCTTGATAAGATTTCAGAGTGGTGCAAGAATTGGCATTTTTTTAAATATTCAGAAGTGAATCGTGCAATTCACAAAACGAAAAAACTTAGTATTCTATAACTGTAATATCACTGAGTCACATTTGGAACCGGCCAACTCATACAAATGCCTGGTGTAATACTTTGTACGGGTATGAAGTGGATGATCACGTAGTTTCAGTCGTGGGTAAAGCAGGTGGTAGACTTCGATTTATTGGTAGAATGCTGGGGAAATACAATCAGTGTGTAAAGGAGATTGCTTACAAATCAATCGTGAGATACATCTTAGAATATTGCTCTAGTGTGTGGGACTCATACTAGGTAGGAATAGCATGAGATGTTAAATGTATATGGAGAATAGCATCACGAGTGGTTACAGTTTGACGTATGGGAGAGTGTCATAGAGATGCTAAATAAACGGAAGTGGCAGACCTTTGAAGATAGACGTAAACTGTCCCGAGAAAGCCTACTTACAAAGTTCAAGAACCAGCTTAAAATGGTGACTCTAGGGATATATTAGAATTCCCTACATCTCGCTCACACAGGGATCATGAGGACAAGATTAAATTAATTACAGCATGCACAGAGACGTTTAAACAATTATTCTTCAACACTCCATACGTGAATGGAACGGGAAGTATCCCTACTAACTGGTACAACGGACGTACCCTCTTCCATGCATATCACAGGGCTTTGCAGAGCATAGAATACAGATGGAGATGTAGAAAAAATGCTATTGCCGTTATACAGTACACGAGTATAATTTTAAACCAAAAAGCCTCACTATCTAAATGAAAGTAGTGGACATCTAACTTACTGCTCCGTTTTCTTCCACACTAATGTAATGGCGACCCAAGCAATTGTTCCGCATCATAAGTAAATATCTGCGTCAAGAAACATCGTAGTTTCTTATTTTATACGTTAGTAGTCACCCACTTACCGTTACCATAATGCATAGCTTACCTTACTATTCTTGAGACGGCCCCGTCGAACTGCTCGGAATTCGTCGACAGAATTCGGAAGTTTTCGTGACGCCTGCCACCGTGCTTGCCAATCTACACAAACTGACACTAATTGGTACTGCGCTAGGCATTACGGAATGAACTGCTTGAACTTGAGGTGTGGCATTAATTTAATTGCCTTTTACATTCGTAACTGTAATTAAGCACCACATACGAACATCAATGTGGTTGTAACGCTCGAAACCATATTACTTCCTAGCGCATTTCGATTACAGGAGATTGTCGATTCGTAGAGCGAGCTGAAAATGTTACAAACACTGTGGCTATTTCTTCCCGCAACATTACATGGGGAAAGCTATACTGTTATTGTTTTATGAGAGATAAACAAGATCAGCAGTACTAGACTTACGTGATTTCTCCGTATTCAACAGTTTTCAGTTTCCTTCACCATGCTGCCAAGTTTTGGTGTTTTACAGATGAAAATACTGTAAACTGAATATACGCTCAGAACTGCGTGTCCTATAATTCGTAAATTTGGCTTAACAGGGAATGACCGGCATTCTTTTGGAAATATTACTGAAAATTAAATATGGATCGAAAGTAAAATTATACATATAGATACTGGTATACCAAACCATAGGACAACTTTGCGGCCTCTCCATTTCCCTGTGGGCATGTTGATGAAGTTGCTTTTTGAGTGATAAGTGAAACATTTTGCATTCATTTACGAACGTTATTCTACCATTACAATACCGTTACACATAAAGTCACATTTCCAGTGTTAAAGTGATTTTTCCACGAGGGGTCTGTCTTCTGGAGCATCACCTATATTCTTAATCAATTTGAAAGGCCATTAGAAAGACATTATTTACGGTCTTTTAAAATGGAGCATAACCTTAATATTTAATACGAAGTACGAAAGTTATATTTATTGCCACATAAGGATAGCATGATTAAATTAACACAACTCCTTAACAACACTTTGCTCTTCCAAAATATAAATAAAAAACGTGTCGTGAAATAGTCTCTCACTTCAGGTGAACTACGGAAGAAACAACAATCTCATTACCGCTAAATACTGAAATTACCTCCTTACTACCAGTGTAACGAATCATTTTAAAACTTCCACAGACTGAAATCGTCGTTTAATCTTAATTTAAGCATACAGACATTCGGTGATTGGTCAGAGACCCGAAGTACATGGGCATGAGCTGTTGTTATGCTATTGGAAATAGGTCCAACTTATGTATTAGATATAGTATTGTTGCATACTAGAAATGAAACTCTGATACACTACAAAGCCTAAAACAAGTTTTTGGTAATCACTCTGTTGTTTAAGCCATTTTTCTCTTATTTCAAGTTCTAGTGCTCTCAGACGTCATAGTATCGCTCCGTAGATATCGACAGACGTCGTACACAATCTGTCGGTACGAAGTTAACCTTCGACTTCAGTGAAGTGTGAAGTGTGCAGTGTGCAGAGAGCAGGAAGGAAAACTTTTTCGTCACGCTGAGGAGGGACGTAAGAGGAGGGATGTTATCTGTCTGCTTTACAGTGGTGCTATTACGTGAAAGCATATCAGAGAGCTGTTGGTGTTCAGACACTCTCGTTAAGCTATTTATTTTTGTGTTGCCACATGCGTCACGAGTTCGCCGCGGAACTATGGATCTACAAAAAATGGAAATGAGTGTATGGCATTGGTGGCGGGGAGGCCCCGTCCGGCGAAGTTCGGCCACCAAGTGCAAGTCTGATTTCAGTCGACGCCACACTGGGCGACTTAAGGGCCGGTGATGAGGATGAAATGACGAGGACAACACAACATCCAGTCCCCCGAGCGGAGAAAATCTTCAAGCCCGTCGGGAGGGGGCGAGTACGTTACCACCCATCAAAGCAGGCAGACTATAGTTGGTAATTGACGTCGCCAGCAGTCGTAAACATTGGAGCGCGGCACGAAGGGTAGCGACTTGTGACGATAAGTAGGTAGCCGAAGCTCGAGTTAGCACAGACGATCTATAGTATTCAGGGTACTTATCCCATCTGCCAAACTTTGCAATCTGACAGCCATTGTAAATGTACAACAGGCAAAATTTAATCTGATGTCCAATACAAATAATAATAATTGCTATATTTTGACGTGAGATCCTACAAACCAACTAAAAAAATAGATGATTTCGTGGTTCTGGGGAGGGAGCCAAGAGAGGGGGGTTGCGCTACCCTTGTATTTAGGTTAGGTTCACCCCTGTGTCACTTTTTTATAAACTTAGACCTTCTTGAAAGGAGGCCGCGAGCCCAGTCACACAGCTGGGATAATGCTCTGTAGACATGCAATTTGATTGGAAGTCGCTTGTGAGCATTAGTGTCAAAAGCCTTCTAGAAGTCTAAAAATGTTGAATCAATTTGATATACCCTGTTGATAGCAGTCATTACATCCTGAGAATAAAGATCTACTTGTGTTTCACGAGAACGATACTTTCTGAATCCTGTTTGTCAGTAAATCGTTTTCTCCAAGGTAATTCATAAAAAAAAGAAATGAACGTACGTCGTTGTGGGACTGGAGTCCCCTATTCGGGGAAATTCGGCCGCCGAGGGCCAGTACTTCTTTCATTCGACGCTACATTGGGCGACTTGAACGTCGAAGATGGGGATGAAATGATGATGAGGAGAACACAACACCCAGTCCCTGAGCGGAGAAAAATCCCGAAGCACCAGCCGGGAATCGAACCCAGGCCCCTTGAGGTGGCATTCTGCCGCGCTGATCACTCAGCCAACGGCGGCGGTCAAGGTAATTCGTAATTGTCGACCACAGTAAATGTTTTGAAACCCTACTGCAAATCGACATTAGTGATACAGTCCTGTAATCAGTGGATAACTCCTGTTTCCTTTCTTGAGTACGGGTGTGACCTGTGCAACTTTCTAGTCTTTAGATACGGATCTTCCGACGAGCGAGCTGTTGTGTGTGATTCCTAAGAATGGAGCTAGTGTACTCGTATCAGCATTCTCTGAAAGAAACCTGACTGGGTTACAGTCTAAACCAGAGACTTTGCCTTTATTAAGTGATTTAACCCTGCTTCGGATCGTCTAAGTCACTCACATTGGCAGTTGTTCTTGGTTCGAGTTCCGGAATATTTACTTCATCTTCTTTGGTGAAAGAATTTCGGAAAAGTGTGTTTAGTAACTGTGATTTAGCAGCACTACTGGCGGTAAGGTTACCATTGGTATCGCGCAGTAAAGGTATTGATGGTGTCTTGTCTCTAGTGTGCTTTACGTACAACCAGAATATCTTTGGGTTTTCTTTCACATTTCGAGACAGAATTTCGTTGCGAAAACTGTTAAAACCATCTAGAATTGAAGATAGCGCTAAATTTCGAGCTTCTGTAAAATGTCGCCAATCTTGGTAATTTTTCGTTATTTTGGCATGCGTTTTTCGTCGCTTTTACAATAGAGTTCTGACTTGTTTTGTGAACCATGGCCGGCCGCGGTGGCCCACCGGTTCTAGGCTCTTCAGTCCGGAGCCGCGTGAATCCAGCTTCGGACATGGATGTGTGTGGTGTCCTTAGGTTCGTTAGGTTTAAGTAGTTCTAAGTTCTAGTGGACTGATGACCTGTCAAGTCCCATAGTGCTCAGAGCCATTTGAACCATTCGTTTACCGTGGGGGATCATTACCATCTCTTATTAATTTATTTAGTATGTACGAGGTGGTTACAAATGTGCAACTAATCAGAGAGGCACTGTATGAGCCGTAATTTTCGTATGGCAGCAAAACTTGGAAGATATTATAATGTGTTAATGCGATTTACGTCGGAAAAAAATGGTTCCAATTTTGGCCACCAGATGCAAATTTGGCGCTGTGTATGTAAGAAAGATGTGTAGAAATCTTCCCACATGCAATGGATTATGAACGAAACGTGAGAAAAGACGGTAAAACAAATGAGGAAAGCATAATGTTGATTTTATTACTAACCACCGGTTACATAATTTGTTCAATGTGACCACCGGAGACATCTACGAGGTACTGCATCCGTAAAACAACGTCGTCAACAGTTTCTCAAAGTCGTTTCGATAGAATTTAAGCAGTGTTTTTCTGTATACTGGTCTTCACATCCGCTAGGGACCAAACACATTCTCACAAATATCCCCAGCGCCAAAACTCACATGGGTTCGGATCAGTTGACGTTGCATGCTATTCATCTACAGTATCTCTGGAGACAACACAGTTGTGGAAGTTGCATT
Organism: Schistocerca gregaria; assembly: GCF_023897955.1. Classification (NCBI taxonomy): domain Eukaryota; kingdom Metazoa; phylum Arthropoda; class Insecta; order Orthoptera; family Acrididae; genus Schistocerca; species Schistocerca gregaria. Next base: position 431,547,988 of record NC_064922.1, read on the forward strand.
AAGTAGAGCATTCACTAGGTGAGCAGCATGAAGTGTTGTTCCATCTTGCATGAAAACATTGGTTTCCAAACAGATGGACTGAGAATAACGCTGCTTGTTACACCGCACAGTCACATTCGACGAGTGCAACACATGGTTTAACAGCAATTCAGATTGGGCAGTTCTGTCTATTCATTGCATCCTGTAGTGTAAAATGTCACTCCATAGAATATTTCCCAGCCACATGTCATCAATTTCAATCCTTTCAAGAAACCGAGGAGCAAATTCAGAACGTTGCTGCGGGTCATGAGGTTTCATTTGCTGCTCTGTCTGGATCTTGTACAGGGTCCAGTGTAAAATAGACTGCAAAACTTCTCACACTGTTGGCCATGGGATGGAAAATTCCATGCTGCATGGGCAGTTACAGCAACAGCAACTTTTTCAATGACTTCCAGCGCGATAGGTAGCTTTCCTCTTCAAAATGCCACAGCAAGCTCACCCACGTTTTAGAATTTCATTATCATCGTCTTTAAATCATTTAATGACATCAGGCCTCTTCTCAGACCTTTCAGTGAGCGACATTCTCCCAATGCAGCACTGTAGTTGTTCCCGTTCACATAAAATAGTTTTACGAACTGTGCACGGGATCTCTTCTCGAGCCATAGGCTTGTCAAACATAGGCTTGAATGTTCTACAGTCATGCAAACACAGCACAACGCCAGTTTCGCAATTAGTGGACTAAACTGGAATCATTTCTTCCCAGCACAAATCAGTTCCGTATTAACGGATGAATGTATCTATCACGCTTCGCTGCCATACGTTAATTATAGCCCACTCTGGACCTCTGTAAGTTGCTGCAGTTTAATTATAACCAGCCGGTATCTCTCAATTACCGTAGATACTATTTATGTGGATCATTTAGAAACGTGTCAAGCAGTTTTTTGTCTTCTTTTTTAAGTAGATAGATTTTTATTGGTTTGGAGTCTAGCTACAAGGACATTGTGGCCACTAACTTCCGTATCGGCCATGGTGTTCCCTATTTGTCCATGATTGTTGCAGAGGATGGGAGAAACAAAACCGGAGTTCTACAAATTAAAGAGTGCTATGTTAGATTCCTGAATCGCTTAGGAAGGTTAGAAAATTTGAGAGGGGAAATGGGTAGGTTGAAGCTAGATAAAGTGGGAATTAGTGAAGTTCGGTAGCAAGAGGACCACGATTTCTGATCAGGTGAATGCACGGTTATAAATACAAAATCAATTAGAGATAATGCAGGCATAGCTTTGGTAATGAATAATAAAATAGGAAAATCGGCAAGCAACTGTAAACAGCATAATAAATGCATTGTTGTAACGAAGATAGATAGAAAGCCAGTACCCACCACAGTTGTACAAGTTTATATGCCAATTATCTCCCAAGATAATAAAGACACTGAAGAGACTTATCATGAATAAAAGAAATTATACAGATAGTTAAGGGAGACGAAAATTTAGTTGTGATGGGAGACTTGAATTCGTTAGTAGGAAAGGGAAAAACTGCATAGATGAAAGGAGTTGGGTGGGTTGGGTTGTTTGGGGGAAGAGACCAAATAGCAAGGTCATAGGTCTCATTGGATTAGGGAAGGACGGGGAAGGAAGTCGGCCGTGCCCTTTCAAAGGAGGAAAGGAATAAAAGGAGAAGCCACCTGGTAGAATTTTGCATAGAACATAATTTAATCATCGTTAACACTTGGTTCAAGAGTCATGAAGGGAGGTTGTATACGTGGAAAAGATGTGGGGACACTTGATAGTTCCAGACTGATTATAGAGGGTGTCACGTAACACTCCTTTTATTTCGTAAACGGTTACACATCGACACGCGGTTTTCGGCAAATATTAGAGTGTAGATGGGTACGTATGTTTTTGTTTGGTTAATGTTTTTAGCCCTGGCATCAACTGAGGTACTGAAGTAAGTACTTTTTTTTTTAATGAGACTGTATACTTTCTATAGCTGCTTTCGATTGCTCTTGAGAAGAAAATTACAGTGATAGACCGCTTGTTAATGTTGACACTGAAACCTGTCGTAAAAAAAATCCGAGAAATGCCCTAGAATGTGAGAGCACGGTGGCCATAAACGGCATCTGCTGTGCAAATACTGACAGGCAGGCGTCTCGAACCAGGCTGCGTGTTGTGTACCGTAAGCTAGGCGTAGGCTACGAGAATAAAGCTTCATTTTCCCCTGAACCATCTTACAACCTAAATGCACGTTCACCTATGAATTCTGTATATTGGAATACGACATAGGTAAGAATCTAGCGTATCACAAAGGGCTTAGGAAACTGTTTCACATTTCCAGAATGAGGTTTTCACTCTGCAGCGGAGTGTGCGTTGTTATGAAACTTTCCTGGCAGATTAAAACTGTATGCCGGACCGAGACTCCAACTCGGAACTCCCGAGTTCGAGTCTCGGTCCGGCACACAGTTTTAATCTGCCAAGAATGTTTCACCTTTGTGTATCTTCCCAGATTTGCGTGAGCTGAAACAGAGAACCCAACTGTTCATTCTTCGAAAATAAAGAGGTCTTGTACGAAGAAAAAAGCAACTTCTGTATTAAATATCTAAATATCTTAGATTGAAGATTTGACTTATATTTTGCTGTACGTGCCTGTGTGCTTCTTAGAGGTAAATGCATGCTGTCGGGCAACTCTATCTACACACAGTGGCGATTGTTGTGTGAGAGCACAAGAGCACAAGAGCACATGAACACCCTAACTTCTGACACCTTGTGGATTTATTGGTTATTTTTCTTTGAATGCTGTTAAATAAAACGTAGATGCATTAATCTGAAATACGCGGCACTATATCTGCCGCGCTTTGCTGCATTGCTCCTCCAGACTCGGTGGAATTTGCCATGAGGGTTGCGAGTACACCTTCACTTGTGCACATTTTAAGGAGCTTCTGTGGATGCGTAACTGGCCAAGTATATATGGATTTGATAAGCAATGTGCACGGTTCACAGCGTGCACTGCTAGCCTGTACCACCCGACTACAAGTTTACGTCAGTGCCACCAGGCGGTAGCATACTGCAGCATGTTCGCTCGGCATAAATTCTGCTAGGCAGTAGCATGCTCCACAGATATGCCAATTCATTCACTATATGTAACACTAGATCGGACATAATTACATGTTACAGTTATACTGATAGAAAAAGGTATTTTGTGGGGTTCTGAATGAGATGTAGTACATTAAATTTTGGATTTTATCATACAGTAATCTATTTGCGGTGCTGAGAAACATAAAGCACGACATCGTCGATTGTGAGACTATGGCATTTATTGATGCTTCTGACATCTGTTGATCTTATAATGAGTCAGGTATATCTGTACTGTAGGCCCACATTGTACGTATATCTCAATATTCACGAAAAGGTGTCTCACTGGTTTCTCTGATATTCATTTAAATATGGAGGGTTGAAGATGGTGTGCTTTTGGCCCTAACGGTTCTCAGCGCCTCATTCGTGTTCTAGTCAAGTGATCTTGCTGGTAGATAGTAACACTTGAATTGAATAATTTCTGCAAATGGCAGATTGTGATTGGAGTTGTTTGTTTGTTGTGCAGTAACCGGCTTCCCTGTGCTGTGTCAACACGCACTCTGTTGAACTAGTATGAAGTGTGCTAACAGAAAGGAAAATTACTTGGAAAAATTAGCCGCAAAGGATATAGGGCCTCTCAGATCAGATACGTTGTCTGAGAAAGTGACGAAATCAAAATAAGCTTGACTACAAGAGAACGTTTAACAAAGAAGTGTGTAATTAAGTGTAAGTTGTCGTGTGGGTGCCACGTAAGAATGCCTGTTTTTCAGTCCAGAAGTTAACTAATAAATGTGTTAGGAATATTGTACATTTTAAGAAGAAATAAAAAAAAAAATGCACGAAAACTTCTGCTTACGCAGACGGAGAGTTGCGAAAGCAAAAACATTATTTCCTTCTTGCCATAAATTGTACTCAGTTACGTACGAAACAACAGAATTCCACATAAACAATTCTTCCTTTTTTAGACAAGCGTATTATTATTATTATTATTATTATTATTATTATTATTATTATTATTATTGACAGCTAATGAAGTTGTATAATCATAACTGATATACAGCAGATGCTATTAATTCTGCACTCTCATATGTATCTGAATTTAAAAATTTGTGAGCACCCAGAATGTATACCTAAGAGCCGTCACTGTCTGCACTTCTCTTAATTATATGAAAGCTCTAAATTATATCATATGGGATACATTCGTTGAACTAAATACAGTATTAAAAATACTTTGGTGACCTTATGTACACCACAAAATAAATATTCTTCTCAACGAATCACCGTTTCATGCTGAAAGTAAGCGCACGACAGTGTTATCATCTAAGTGCAATACATGCTGTCGACTTATCTGACACTGCAGTGTCATTTCGTACACATGTAAATGAAATACAACAAATTACTAACAATGATTTGGTAACCACCCAAAACACATAACATAAATTTTGTCTCCCCAAAAAATAAGAATGTGTGGAAACTTTTGACTGTTGGCTGAAAGACATATTTGCAATTGCTGTTCTAAGGAACAATGAACGGATGTAATTATAGTAGATGGCGTGTTAGAGCATGCATTGGCGGTTTGGCGACACATATTGAAATGTCACTTGGGAAATGAATAAAACGTAGCCCCAATTTTAATTTAAGTCTGAAAATATAAATAATTTTACATACATAATAAATAAATTTGTAAATTAATGGAAAAAAGCGATGTACTAGTGAGATGATTTTTTTAATTACTCATGAGTTATTTCGTAAAACAAGTATCTGTAAGTTAAAACGTGTATATAAAACTCTGTGAAACAAAACGTGGTAAGTACCTTCGTTTGTCTAGTGATATGGGAAAGCAGAGTGCGACTAGCTCGCTCCCTGCCTTCGTTCTCCGCTATCGAGATGTACGTCACTTGCACGCTTTTATTGAATAATTATGTTACTTTGATGTAAAGTAGCCGTGTTTCGTTTGAAGATCCCTTTCCTTGCTATTCACGTTATATCTGATTTTACTAAGCTTTTTTTATTCCAGCTTGAGGCTGGATTGAAGAAAAGTTGCTGGCCCATGGTTTGGTGGCCACGGATAAACACTCTTAATTTTCATTCGTCGTTTAATCCATCAGATAATAATTCATAGGTCCCTGAGATTATTTTTACCGAACTTTTCTCTCAAAATTTGAGCAATGATATCACGCGAACCTCGTAGTATTCTGATCGGTCATTGGCCTCCAAACAATGTCGTCTACCAACGTACTCGCTGGTCCGATGTACACAAATCGACTTATGTTTGAGTGAGGATATGTTGACCGAGGTCGAAGCTAACTGCCTGACGTATGCGATTTGTGTCCTTAGGCCACTACTTACCGTTGTCGCCACCGATCAGCAAATGGCTGAGACAAAGTTGTACATCTTCTGCCAGCAGGGAACGAACTTTCACCTGTTTAACTTTACGTGAATGTGTGAGTTTATTTACTGTAAGATAAAAAAAACGACTGCACGGTCTCCACATTAGTCTTCCACCTGGAATCTCCTTGAATGGAGTAGAATTGTCTTCAGTGATGAATGCCGCTTCGAATTGAGCCCCACTGAACAGCAGATATGTGTCTGGAGACAGCCCGGATGCTGGTGGGATACCAACCTGACTGTCTCCCGTCATAGGGCCTCACAACCAGGAATGATGGTCTGGGTACCATTTTATTTCATAGCAGAACCCTTTTGGTTATCATCCGCGACACCTTTACAGCACAGCGGAACATCGACGATATCTGTACCCCGTTTTGTTGCTCCTCATGGCAAGCCTTGGTGGACGTATGACCTACGTTTCAGCAAGACAATGCCCTCCCGCACACAGCGAGAGTTTCTACTGCTTGTCCTCGTGTTCACCAAACTCTGTCTTGGCCGGTAAGGTTGTCGGATCTCTCATCAACTGAGAACGTTTGGAGCATTATGGATTGGAACCCTCCAACCAGCTCAGGATTTTGACGATTAATGCACGAATTGGTCAGAGCTTGGCATGATATTTCTGAGGACATCGAGCGACTCTGTCAATTAGTGCCAAGCCGAGTAACTTAAGGGCCAGAGGTGGACCAAAGCGTTATTGGTTTGCTGAATTTATCGAGGCCTTTCTCTAAAATAAATCGTACAACGTTTTTGAAATTTTAATAATTGTTTGTCTATACATGTACATGACATCTACCGTTTTACGTCCGTTTAGATAATTCTTACATGGTGTGTCTTTTTTTGTCTTGAGTGCATTACCCAAGGTTTCGTAATTTCTTTACGCACTACACTGTACCACGCCTCTTTGGTTTTAAGAGGGTCACTCCAAAAGAAATGTACACAATTTTTGTTAAAATATAGTATTCATGCTGCATGTGTGAAAGTTTTACAGTGTGTAGGCACATCCTTCCCACTTGTTTCCAGACTTACAAGAGGAGGATGCCAATTGTGAAATTCAGATTTAATTCCCGGCAATTAGTTGCAACAGTTATGCATATAACAATTTGTTGAAAGTCGTTTGTCGTGTAAAAACTGGTGACTTCGAACATCATTATGCTTTCCGCAAACAAAGTTGTATTTCACAAATGTTATTGTCTTCATAATGTTAAGCACGTATAGTTAACGGAAGACGTAGAAACGATATGCCGAAACGAATACGTATAGCGTAAGTCAAACGTTCGAATTAGAATAGACCCCACGAACACAAATTTGGTGTGGCAGGTATGAAATATAAACTCCGTTACTCGCTCGTTACACTTAAAGGACATGTTGAATGGGCCGAAACGAGCCGCCGCATAACAGCGTAGTTGCCTGCTAACTTCGAAAGAAGCTAGATGTGGTCCCTAGCGCAACTTATAATATCGTCGAAAATCAGTGCGGACGGGAGAGCTTTGGTACACCCTATTAAAAAAACGGAAAAATGGAGGCGGTACAATTTAGGAGCGATCCGCCTTCACCAACATGCATATATATATATATATAGCATATATATATATAGCATGGCGCGAGATTCCATCCGGCGACCTTCGGATTACGAATCCCAGCACTTACCGCTGTGCCACGACGCTGTAAAAATTATTAACTGTAAAGAGTATTTCACCGCAACGGTTTGTTTTTACTGTTGATTTTCTCATTTTCTCATTTGGTAATTTGCCACATTACACCTCTGGCCATGAGCTTTTATTATGCGCAGTATGAAACGAATCTGAATTTTACAATTGGCAGCCTCCCCTTGTTAGTTCAACCTGTTCCCGTGACTGGCGCCGTCACAGCATGTCTTCAAGATGGCTGCTACACTTGACGTTCGTCAGAAACAACGTGCTGACATAGAATTCCTGTGCTGTGAAAACGAGACAGTGGGAAATATTCACAAGAGGTTGGAAAAGGTATCTAGAGATGCTGCAGTCGATCGCAGTACAGTTAGTCGGTGGGCAAGCAGGTTACGTGATGAAAGAGCGGGGACGCCAGTCTTGAGGATTGTTCTCGAAGTGGCAGGCCTCGTACAGCACACACTCCAGACAAAGTGCAGAGAGTTAACGAATTGGTGGCTGCTGACAGACTCATCACAGTGAACGAATTGGCACGCTACGTTGGAGTAGGGGAAGGAAGTGTTTGCAGAATACTAAAAGTGTTGGCGTTAAAAACGGTTTGTGCCAGGTAGGTTCCCAGGATATTGACAGTGGCTCACAAAGAAACAAGAAAAATGGTATGCAGCTAAGTTTTGGAACAGTATGACAATGGTGGAGAGGTATTACTTGGAAGAATTGTGACAGGTGATGAAACATGGCTCCATCATTTTTCACTAGAGACGAAGAGGCAATCAGTGGAGTGGCATCATGCAAATTCACCCAAGAAAAAAAAAATTGAAAACCACATCTTCTGCTGGAAAAGTTATGGCTACCGTGTTTTTTGTTTGCGAAGGACTCTTGCTTGTGGACATCTTGCCAAGTGGAACCACCATAAATGCTGATGCATATGTGACGACACTGAAAAAACTTCAAGCTAGACTGAGTCGTGTTCGACCACATCGATAAAAGCAGGATGTTTTGCTGTTGCACGGCCACATGTCAGTAAAAAAAAAAAAAAACCTTGGAAGCAATCAGAAAACTCGGATAAACAACAAATAAACACCCGCCTTACAGTGCTGACTTGGCTCCATGTGACTATCATCTCTTTGGGAAACTGAAAGACTCCCTGCCTGGAACAAGGTTCCAAGATGATGACTCCTTTGTGCACACTGCTAAACAGTGGCTACAACAGGTTGGTGTAGAATTTTACCGTGCATGTATACAGGCGCTGGTTCCAAGATGGCGTGAGGCAGTTGAGAGGGATGAAAATTATGTGGAGAATTGAAAATATTGTTCCTAAAGGATGTATCTACACACTGTAAAACTTTCAAACATGTAGAATAAAGATGTATTTTAAAAAAATGAAGTGTGCATATCTTTTGGAGTGACCCTAGTACTTCTGAAAACAGGGCGGTCTATTGTCCAATTTGCTACACTCTCGTCACGGTGTTGCCTGTCGGCAGTATTCTATCTCTTTGGGGAAGACGAATGGAATACTTAGATTTCTTTTGAGGGTCCAGAGGAAAATGCAATGCATGTGTAAAAGAAATCGCATACAAGGCGAAGGTGAGACTGGTTTTCAAGTATGCATGACAGAGAACGATTCAGAGATGTGCTGCTAGGATCGTAACATGTGAGTACAGCCCAGGTGAAAGAGTAACAGATGTGCTCAGGCAACGTAAAAGGCAATCCTTGGAAGAAAGGCGACAATACTGAGGCGAAACTCTATCGGATGGATTTAGAGAACCAGTTCCTAAAGAAAACTGTCCCAATGTTCTGCTGCCATCATTGCATATTTCACGTAGGGAAGACAAGAATAAGACAGATTAGGGCATGTACAAAGGTAAGGCTCATACTCCCCCCCCCCTCCCACACACACACAGTAAGAAAATTGAATAGAGGTGAAAATCGACAATATTGGTATGATGTACCCATCGCCATGCACGGTACTATGGCTTGATGGGTTACATACAGGTGCTGGACGACCATATGAAAATACCACGAGAAATACATGCTTTCACATAAATGCGGACGCTACTCTAGCCTGCAGTTTTCGCTGTTATATATGGCCAAGAACGGCACCTGTGCAATGTCCTCAATACGTTGCAAGTGTCAGTCATGGTCAAAACAGTGTTCTGTGTAGTTTTGATTGTACACTACTGGCCATTAAAACTGCTACACCACAACGATGACGTGATACAAACGCAAAATTTAACCGATAGGAAGAAGATGCTGTGATATGCAAATGATTAGCTTTTCAGAGCATGCACAAATGGTTGGCGACGGTGGTGACACCTACAACGTGCTGACATAAGGAAAGTTTCGAACCGACTTCTCATACACAAACAGCAGTTGACCGGCTTTGCCTCGTGAAACATTGTTGTGATGGTTCGTGTAAGGAGGAGAAATGCGTACCATCACGTTTCCGACTTTGATAAAGGTCTGATTGTAGCCTATCGCGATTGCGGTTTATCGTATCGCCACACTGCTGTTCGCAATGGCCGAGATCCAATGACTGTTAGTAGGATATGGAATCGGTGGGTTCAGGAGGATAATACGGAACCCCGTGCTGGATCCCAACAGACTCGTATCACTAGCAGTCGAGATGACAGGCATCTTATCCGCATAGCTGTAACGGATCGTGCAGTCACGTCTCGATACCTGAGTCAGCATGTGGGGACGCTTGCAAGACGACAACCATCTGCAAGAACAGTTCGACGACGTTTGCAGCAGCATGCACTATCAGCTCGGAGACCATGGCTGCGGTTACCCTTGACGCTGCATCACAGACAGGAGCGCTGCTGTACTCAACGACGAACCTGGGTGCACGAATGGCAACACATTTCTTGGATGAATCCAGGTTCTGTTTACAGTTCATGACGGTCGCATCCGTGTTTGGCGACATCACAGTGAACGCACTGAGGAAGCGTGCATTTGTCATCGCCATACTGGCGTATCACCCGGCGTGATGGTATGGGGTGTCATTTGTTACACGTCTCGGTCACCTCTTGTTCGCATTGACGACACTTTGAACTATGGACGTTACATTTCAGATGTGTTATGACCCGTAGCTTTACTCTTCATTCAATCCCTGCGGAACCCTACATTTCAACACGGATAATGCATGACCGCATGTTGCAGGTCCTGTATGGGCCTTTCTGGATGCAGAAAATGTTCGACTGCTGCCCTGGTCAGCACATTCTCCAGATCTATCAGCAACTGAAAACGTCTGGTTAATGGTGGCCAAGCAACTGGCTCGTCACAATACGCCAGTCACTACTCTTGATGAACTGTGGTATCGTGTTGAAGCTGCATGGGCAGCTGTACCTGTACACGCCATCCAAGCTCTGTCTAATTCAATGCCCAAGCGTATCAAGGTCGTTATTACGACCAGACGTGGTTGTTCTGGATACTGATTTCTCAGGATCTATGCACCCAAATTGCGTAAAAATGTAATCACATGTCAGTTCTAATATGATATATTTGTCCAATGTATACCCCGTTAATCATCTGCGTTTCTTCTTGGAGGAACAATTTTAATGGGCAGTTGTGTATTAAGTCGAAGCGAAGCGAATTCGAACTTGGGCTGATTCGTGCGCTGGTCCTTCCGCAACAGATGTAGCCAAGTCTTTGGTGTTTCAAGACACAATGTATAGAAGATTCATACCGCATACAGGGAAAACGGGAAAATATCATCCGCTACGTCGCAACGCGGACGAAAAGTGCGTGTTGAGTGACCGTGACAGACGGCCATTGAAGGGGATTGTGACGAAACGTAAGAGGACAACAACTGCGAAATTCTCTGCAGAAGATAACGCAGCACTCGCCAACCATGCCGGCGCCAAAACAACGCCAATAGAGCTTCATAAGTAGGAAGTGACAGGACGAGCTGGAATTCCAAAAGTCACTCATCGATGATGTAAATGCCTTTACCGGAAAACATCGGGCCGAAACCATAAAAGGTGGACTATGAAGCAATGGAAGGATGGGTCGTAGTTCACACTATTTCCAACTTCTGGCCGAGTTTACACCTCAATAGTGAAACACTGCAGGATTTCGGTGACGATTTGGACAGCCGTAGCGTCGTATTCCACGGACCCCATTAGTGCTCTGCAAGGTCGTATGACTGTCAGGGATTGAGTGACTATTTTGGCTGATCAGGTCCAGCCCTTGGCATAGTGATGGTTCTCGAGTGGTGAAGCTGCGTTGTGATTGTTCTCCAGTGGTGAAGCTGCGTTCCAAGACGACAGGGCCCCTGTCCCCACAGCTCGCATCGTCCAGGGCTGGTTTTGTGAGCACGAAGATGAAATGTCATATCTCCCGCAGCGACCACAGTCATCAAATGCCTATATACCAGTGTGGTCCATTGATAGTGACCGGGCCAAATATTTAACGAAATAAGCGTCAAACGAAAAAACAACAAAGATCGAAACTCATCTAGCTTGAAGGGGGGAAACCAGATGGCGCTATAGTTGGCCCGCTAGATAGCGCTGCATAGGTCAAACGGATACCAACTGCGTTTTTAAAAAATAGGAATCCCCATTTTTATTACATATTCGTGTAGTACGTAAAGAAACACGAATGTTTTAGTTGGACCACTTTTTTCGCTTTGTGATACTGACGCTGTAATAGTCATAAATATATGGCTCACAATTTTAGACAAACGGTTGGTAACAGGTAGGTTTTTTTAAATTAAAATACAGAACGTAAGTACGTTTGAACATTTTATTTCGATTTTTCCGATGTGATACATGTACCTTTGGGAACTTATAAATTCTGAGAACGCATGCTGTTACAGCGTGATTACCTGTAAGTACCACATTAATGCAATAAATGCTCAAAATGATGTCCGTCAACCTCAGTGCATTTGGCAGTATGTGTAACGACATTCATAAGTTTCGTCCTTTGTAGTTTTTTCTTCACTGTATTACGCACGGCAGTGTGTCGTGTTTTGTATTTTCTCAAATCTTTGTCCACCGTAAGTAGTTCTACAGGTACATGCAGACATTGATGTATACAATCTGGGTCAATGCGTCATCCAGCAGAAATTGCTTTTTGGTGCCATGTACTTACTTGCCACTATGAAGGGTACCCTACACGATGGCACTGTTTGCATTTTTATCGAATCTTAAAAGACACGACAATTAGTTTTTGTTGAGTATAGTTCGTCTACTAGTTAAAAAACAAATACTGCATTTACGTACTTGTATTATTATTAATAAGACGTAGCGCCTCAGTGTTAATGGTACGTAAAACAAACTCTTTCTTCCTGGTATTTTGTCGATAACTGGCATTTTTCAGACTGTAGCTGTGTTCAAAATTCGAGTTCATTTCATTTACACAAAGAACGCCGTTACCGGTTTCGGACTGACAGATTTATCTTCAGTTGTCTGTTCACGTTTGTTGTTGAAGAAAGAGTAAAGAAATATGCAAACAACAATAAATGTAATGTAAACATTAACGGCCGTCTGAAGATGAACCTCTCAGTTCGAAACCTGAAATAGTGCTATTTGTGTATTAAATATAATTAATAACAGTGGCTGGATGCTGTTTTCATCTTTGTAAGCATCAGCTTGTAAAAACTTTCTTATTGATACTTACAAAGTGTCACTTTCCCGTTATGGCTCTTAAAACTTTCGTCACAAATGTATTTTCTAATTTGCTTGGCCAGGATCTATGGCTCAATCTCTAAAGTGGGGTGTCCAAACGTATAGCTTACCAGGGCTACTTTGTAAAAAAAAACGAGTATTTTTGAACTGAGCAAAAAGGAAAAAAAAGCCGTTTAGTAGAGGTGTATATTTCACACATTAAGGTAATTTAGAATTTATGATTCTTTATTGTAAAGAAGCAAGGTGGTACTGATGTAACATTTTATGGGTGAGATTTCATTAATAATTTTATATGTAAGTAATTACAAATCGCATAATTAATGTGACATTTATTTTTAAATTTGGGAAACTAATGTATCAGTTTCAAGTTCAATCAAAAGGCTTACACTTCTCAGCGTGCTCTTCAACGTCTTGATCTGAGATTTTGGTTCTACTGTTACTCTTTGTGTGCTTTACTCTTGGAAATAAGCACCCACAAACGTATGTGCTTTAAAACAATAATGATGTATATAGTGAATGCTGTTAAGTAAGGGATGTTTGTGTCAGGACAGGTATGATTTGTAAAAGTCCAACAAAGATAGATGATCAATTTTTTCTTTTAGTTGGATGTCAGACTTCAACGCTATGCATTCCATCTGAAAATCATCTGGTAACGCATCTATAATGTTTGAAAAGAGGATCACACAAATATAAAAATTTCGATTATTTATTCGAAGATCCTGAAATCAGTTTTCAGATTCTTGCATCAAATCCAAAAGAATGGCTGCATATTTCATGCTGTCCTTAGGATTATGTTTCGGTTTATCATAATTTCATATTAACAGAATTTTAAGGAATATTTATTTTTCACCAGCCGTGTGATACATGCTCACTTCTTGGCCGCATTTAAATTTGCTTTGGGCCTCGTGCGGCCCGCAGGCGACAGCTTATTGGACACCCCTGTCACAAAGATCAAAAGATTTTCTTAATTGTGTCATAATTTTTTGCGTCCACACGATGAGCAGCATGATTCTTTGGTATCAGAGCACGTTTTCTGTTTTGTGGATACAAATGAGAATATGGAAACAGAGATACATTGTTTCGTTTTATGCGTGACAAATGTCAGATTTGGCACAAAGAATGTTTTCCGTGTTTGATGCTTATTAGGACTAAGAAATCATCTGTGGCATTATTTTGACGTTTTTCTGTGCGTCCTGTTGCTTGTAGTGCGTTAGCAAACTAATGTTTGGGCACTGATTAACAAAGCCGTTAAGTGTGGAAAAAATGGAAGAGAACGGAGCAGGCCATGAGCTGTTCTTCTTAGACTCTCTCCAGCTCTGCATGTACAACGACGGAAAAAAAATCACAACACCTAGAAAGAATTCGATTTATATATTAATAGCTTCAGCTGCTGACGGGTGTTGATATATGTCAACGGGGAGAGGTGAAAATGTGTGCCCCGACAGGAACTCGAACCCGGGATCTTCTGCTTACATGGCAGACGCTCTATCCATCTGAGCCAACGAGGGCACAGAAGATAGTGCGATTGCCGAGACTATCTCGCACACGCCTCCCGCGAGACCCACATTCTCACCTTATACGTTGTTGTTGTTGTTGTCTTCAGTCCTGAGACTGGTTTGATGCAGCTCTCCATGCTACTCTATCCTGTGCAAGCTGCTTCATCTCCCAGTACCTACTGCAACCTACATCCTTCTGAATCTGCTTAGTGTACTCATCTCTCGGTCTCCCTCTACGATTTTTACCCTCCACGCTGCCCTCCAATGCTAAATTTGTGATCCCTTGATGCCTCAAAACATGTCCTACCAACCGATCCCTTCTTCTAGTCAAGTTGTGCCACAAACTTCTCTTCTCCCCAATCCTATTCAGTACCTCCTCATTAGTTACGTGATCTGTCCACCTTATCTTCAGTATTCTTCTGTAGCACCACATTTCGAAAGCTTCTACTCTCTTCTTGTCCAAACTAGTTATCGTCCATGTTTCACTTCCATACATGGCTACACTCCAAACAAATACTTTCAGAAACGACTTCCTGATACATAAATCTATATTTGATGTTAACAAATTTCTCTTCTTCAGAAACGCTTTCCTTGCCATTGCTAGTCTACATTTTATATCCTCTCTACTTCGACCATCATCAGTTATTTTACTTCCTAAATAGCAAAACTCCTTTACTACTTTAAGTGTCTCATTTCCTAATCTAATTCCCTCAGCATCACCCGATTTAATTTGACTACATTCCATTATCCTCGTTTTGCTTTTGTTAATGTTCATCTTATATCCTCCTTTCAAGACACTGTCCATTCCGTTCAACTGCTCTTCCAAGTCCTTTGCCGTCTCTGACAGAATTACAATGTCATCGGCGAACCTCAAAGTTTTTACTTCGTCTCCATGAATTTTAATACCTACTCCAAATTTTTCCTTTGTTTCCTTTACTGCTTGCTCAATATACAGATTGAATAACATCGGGGAGAGGCTACAACCCTGTCTCACTCCTTTCCCAACCACTGCTTCCCTTTCATGCCCCTCGACTCTTATTACTGCCATCTGGTTTCTGTACAAATTATAAATAGCCTTTCGCTCCCTGTATTTTACCCCTGCCACCTTTAGAATTTGAAAAAGAGTATTCCAGTCAACATTGTCAAAAGCTTTCTCTGAGTCTACAAATGCTAGAAACGTAGGTTTGCCATTTCTTAATCTTTCTTCTAAGATAAGTCGTAAGGTCAGTATTGCCTCACGTGTTCCAACATTTCGACGGAATCCAAACTGATCCTCCCCGAGGTGTGCATCTACCAGTTTTTCCATTCGTCTGTAAAGAATTCGCGTTAGTATTTTGCAGCCGTGGCTTATTAAACTGATAGTTCGGTAATTTTCACATCTGTCAGCACCTGCTTTCTTTGGGATTGGAATTATTATATTCTTCTTGAAGTCTGAGGGTATTTCGCCTGTCTCATACATCTTGCTCACCAGCTGGTAGAGTTTTGTCATGACTGGCTCTCCCAAGGCCGTCAGTAGTTCTAATGGAATGTTGTCTACTCCGGGGGCCTTGTTTCGACTCAGGTCTTTCAGTGCTTTGTCAAACTCTTCACGCAGTATCGTATCTCCCATTTCGTCTTCATCTACATCCTCTTCTATTTCCATAATATTGTCCTCAAGTACATCGCCCTTGTATAAGCCTTCTATATACTCCTTCCACCTTTCTGCCTTCCCTTCTTTGCTTAGAACTGGGCTGCCATCTGAGCTCTTGATATTCATACACGTGGTTCTCTTCTCTCCAAAGGTCTCTTTAATTTTCCTGTAGGCAGTATCTATCTTACCCCTAGTGAGATAAGCTTCTACATCCTTACATTTGTCCTCTAGCCATCCCTGTTTAGCCATTTTGCACTTCCTGTCAATCTCATTTTTGAGATGTTTGTATTCCTTTTTGCCTGCTTCATTTACTGCATTTTTGTATTTTCTCCTTTCATCAATTAAATTCAATATTTCTTCTGTTACCCAAGGATTTCTAGCAGCCCTCGTCTTTGTACCTACTTTATCCTCTGCTGCCTTCACTACTACATCCCTCAGAGCTACCCATTCTTCTTCTACTGTATTTCTTTCCCCTATTCCTGTCAATTGTTCCCTTATGCTCTCTCTGAAACTCTGTACAATCTCTGGTTCTTTCAGTTTATCCAGGTCCCATCTCCTTAATTTCTCACATTTTTGCAGTTTCTTCAGTTTTAATCTACAGGTCATAACCAATAGATTGTGGTCAGAGTCCACATCTGCCCCTGGAAATGTCTTACAACTTAAAACCTGGTTCCTAAATCTCTGTCTTACCATTATATAATCTATCTGATACCTTTTAGTATCTCCAGGGTTCTTCCACGTATACAACCTTCTTTCATGATTCTTAAACCAAGTGTTAGCTATGATTAAGTTGTGCTCTGTGCAAAATTCTACTAGGCGGCTTCCTCTTTCATTTCCTAGCCCCAATCCATATTCACCTACTATGTTTCCTTCTCTCCCTCTTCCTACACTCGAATTCCAGTCACCCATTACTATTAAACTTTCGTCTCCCTTCACTATCTGAATAATTTCTTTTATTTCATCGTACATTCCTTCAATTTTTTCATCATCTGCAGAGCTAGTTGGCATATAAACTTGTACTACTGTAGTAGGTGTGGGCTTCGTATCTATCTTGGCCACAATAATGCGTTCACTATGCTGTTTGTAGTAGCTTACCCGCATTCCTATTTTCCTATTCATTATTAAACCTACTCCTGCATTACCCCTATTTGATTTTGTGTTTATAACCCTGTAGTCACCTGACCAGAAGTCTTGTTCCTCCTGCTACCGAACCTCACTAATTCGACTATATCTAACTTTAACCTATCCATTTCCCTTTTTAAATTTTCTAACCTACCTGCCCGATTAAGGGATCTGACATTCCACGCTCCGATCCGTAGAATGCCAGTTTTCTTTCTCCTGATAACGACATCCTCCTGAGTAGTCCCCGCCCGGAGATCCGAATGGGGGACTATTTTACCTCCGGAATATTTTACCCAAGAGGATGCCATCATCATTTAATCATACAGTAAAGCTGCATGTCCTCGGGAAAAATTACGGCTGTAGTTTCCCCTTGCTTTCAGCCGTTCGCAGTACCAGCACAGCAAGGCCGTTTTGGTTAATGTTGCTAGGCCAGATCAGTCAATCATCCAGACTGTTGCCCCTGCAACTACTGAAAAGGCTGCTGCCCCTCTTCAGGAACCACACGTTTGTCTGGCCTCTCAACAGATACACCTCCGTTGTGGTTGCACCTACGGTACGGCCATCTGTATCGCTGAGGCACGCAAGCCTCCCAACCATCGGCAAGGTCCATGGTTCATGGGGGGAGGTTATACGAGGGTGAGTCAAATGAAAACTTTCGTTTTTTAATAACAAATCGAAATTTCGCACCGTTATCCTGTAAGTTAGTAAGCGTGCTACAAACAGCGTGCAGAATGGCCTGTAGGTGGTAGCATAGTGGAGATGCATACCTACCGTCGCAGTATCAGTATAAAGATGGCCGCCCCACTAGCGACTTGCACCAGGGGAGAACAGCGTTCTGTTATTCGGTTTTTGCCTAATGAAGGTATCAGAAATATTGAAATTCATCGACTAAAGAAGGTTCAGTACGGTGATGCATGTTTGTCACAGCAGCAAGTCTACGAATGGAGTAGGAAGTTCGCAAATGGTGTGACTTCAGTGGGAGACGCTCCTTGTGCAGGACAGGCACAACGAGTTCTGACTCCACAGAACATTCCAACAGTTGAAGCCATAATAAAGGAAAACCTCCAAGTGACACTGAATGACATTGCAGCATGTTTACAATTAGTCATGGGTCAGCACACCACACTGTGCATGATGTGCTCCTCTTTCACAAAGTGTCTGCAACATGGGTGCCAGGGCAGTAGACTCGTGAAATGAGAGAACGACGTGTTGATGCTTGTGAAGAAATTCTTCGGCGCTTTGAACGAGAAGGTGATGGCTTTCTTGCAAGAATCGTTACTGGGGACGAAATCTGGCTTCACTTCCACCAACCAGAAACGAAGAGGGCGAGCAAGGAATTGCGCCATTCCCCATCACCAAAACCAAAGAAGTTTCGAACAGAATCATAAATCCAAGGAACGCTTTGCTGACTCTAACTTGAGACGAAAAAGGCGTCATTTTGGAACATTACGTGCCTAGAGAGACCACTGTCACCAGCGCATCATACACAGATCTCCTAAAAACTTATATGTTTCCTGCAGTCAAATCAAAGCGACGTGGACTGCTGTCACCAGGTGTGCTTTTGCAACATGACAATGCAAGACCCCACACTGCCTGTACAACAATTGCAACCATCACAGTCCTGCATTTTGAGTGTCTTCTTCATCCACCATACTCACCAGACCTTGCCCCAAGTGATTTCCATATGTCTGGTCCACTCAAAGACTCAATGGGAGGAAAGAAGTTCCGTTCTGATGAAGAGGTACGCCACGTGGTGCATGAGTGTTTGCGCAGACTACCAAAAGATTTTTTTTTAAAGCAATTTATGCACTTTGAAAGCGCTGGAGCACTTGGATTGAGCATGGGGAAGATTACGTTTAAAAGTGATGCAGCTTTGTACCACATCTGCACAATAAATAATAATTAAAAACATATTTAAGGTTTTCATTTGGCTCGCCCTCGTATGTCCACATACTACATTCGTAGTGTCCCTACCCAACACACTCATTACTCGTGGAAGACATTCTTACGAAGTCGCTTGAGAGTTTGGGTAACATGTGTGCATCCGCACAGAAGGCGGTCATGTGCGGTATTTCCAGAACTATATACTTATATGGATGTGGTGTGTGTTCTTTCGGACATGTCTGTTCTTTCGGACATGTCCGGAAGAGCAGACACCATATCCATATAAGTACACCACGAAGGAATTTTTCGACATAAACGAAGGTTGGTAGGTGTGTTTCTTCTTCTGAAAGGTGATGTCTATTCAAATTTCCCGTCATTATGAGAATGTAAATCAGGTTTGCTTCAAATACTCGCAGTAACGGTCGAGATTGTTGGATATCTTTCAGGTTGGACGTCGTGAGTAGATATTAGTCAAGAAAGCCTTTAAGACAACAAAGCTGCCATCGTCACCACCTTACAGAATTTGAACGAGGTCGTATAATAGGGCTACGAGATGCTGGATGTACTTTCTGTGATATTGCTGAAAGACTTTGCAGGAATACAGAAACTGTACCTGACTGCTGACAGCGGTGGTCATGGGAATGTCCGATCGCAAGAAGAGCGGTCTCTGAACGGCCATATGGCACTACCGAGAGGGAAGGCCATTGTGTTTGGTGTTTGGTTCTGCGCATCGTATTGCATCTGCAGCAGTAATCTGAGCACCTGTTCGCTCCACAGTGATACAACGAACTTTTACAAATCAGTTACTTCTAGGACAGTTCCCATCCAGAAGCCCTGTAGCGTGTACTCCACTGACCTCAAACCACCGTCATTTGCAACGTCAGCTGTGTCATCGAGAACTCATCGGAGGGCAGCGTGGGGGTCTGATATTTTATGATGAAAGCTGGTCCTGGTTCGGAGCCAGAGATAGTCATGTATGCATTCGAAGGAGGCTATTTGAAGGCCCGCAACCAATCGGCCTGTGTAGAAGACCAGCACCTGTAGTTATGGTCTGGGATGCGATTTCGTACAACAGCAGCACTTTCGTAAGTATCCCACGCTCCACGACTGCAATTCTGTGCGTCAGTCTGGTGGTTCAACCTCCCGTGCTGCCATTTATGAACATACACCTGTTGTAACCCAAAATGCTCTACAGAATGTTGACACGTTTCCTTGGCTTTCTCGATCATCAAATCTGTCTGCAATCGAGCACATATATGACATCATCAGGCGACATCTGCAGTGTCATCCACAAACGGCATTAACTGTCCCTTTATTGGCCGAGAGCGACCAAGTGCAACATACATGGAACACCATCCAACAAATCCGGCACCTGTTCAACACAATGTATCGTGTGAGTGCATTCGACATTCTGGCGGCTGCAGCGGTTATTAATGTGCCAGCATTTCACATTTGTAATGGCTTGGCTTGACCTTATATTGACATGTGATCTTGCAGTATTAATCACTTAAATATGCTACCTAGACAAACGTATTCCGGGAATGTCCTTACTCTTCATTAAATATTTTTTGGTGTTTCGACTTTTTCCGTCAGTGTTGTATCAGCTGACAAAACAACTGTTAATCTCATTTGGTACCTATAAGACTATCACATAAGTTGGAGTATGAACTTTCGCGCAGTTTTGCTAGTTCTCCACCCTACTATCGCATGAGTTTGGTTTCCTAACATCCGACGCAAGGTAAATTTAGTTGTCACTTTACGTTGTTCATAGGAGTCAGGCTAAAGTCGAAAGTCAATATTTTATTTCTAATTATGCTTATCTGTTTTAGTTGTGGATAACAGGAGACAAGTAGTCTTGTACAGTCCACCAAAGAATAACCAGAAGAGAACAACAGCTCGAAGAGAAAACACTGGCGTGACTTCACTAGTACGACTGAGGATGTGAGTATTGTATTATTCTAATGTGTTGCTCTCAATGACTCACATTCACTGATTCCTGCAAGTAGCGTAATTCCTACCACATTGCTTTCTGTGTGTCTGTGTCTATTCCTCACATATGGAATTGAAAACTGCACCAGTAAATGTTAAAGAATTGGCTTTACCAACGTAAGCTGTACTAACCAGAACGGTAAGAAATCCATAACACAAATTTGTTATCAATGATCATCCAGAAAGTATCTCAACATAATTTATGTGTTGTGGTATTCAGTGCGAAGGCTGGTCTGGTGCAGCTCTCTATGCTACTCTATCCTGCGCAAGTCTCTTCATCTCCGAGTAACTAATGCAACTTACATCTGCTTACCATATTCTTCTCCTGGACTCCCTCTACGATTTTTACTCTCCACACTTCTCTCCCGTACTAAATCGGTGTCTCATAATGTGTACTGTCAACTGATCCCTTCCTATAATCCAACTGCACAACAAATTCCCCAATTCCCCAATTCTAATCAGTACCTCAACATCATACACGTGACCTGTACATTCTAATGTTCAACATGCTTTTGTAGCACGACATTTCAAAAGCTTCTACTCTGTTCTTCTGTAAAATGTTTACTGCCCCTGTTTCACTTCCATATGTGGCTACACTTCATACAAATACTTTCAGAAAAGATTTCCTTGGACTTAAATCTATATTAGATTTCAACAAGTTTCTTTTTTTCAGAAACGCTTTTCTTGTAGTTGCAGACTACATTTAATATCCCCTCTACTTCAACTATCATCCCCTCTTTTACTGCCCACATAATAAATCTCCTCCACTAATTTAAGATTCTCGTTTCCTAACCTAATTCCCTCGGCATCACCTGATTTAATTCGACTAAGTTCCATTATCCTTGTTCTGCATTTGTTGATGTTCATCATACATCCTCTATTCAATACACTATCCATTCCATTCAACTGCTCTTCCGCGTCCTTTGTTGTCTCAATGTCATCAGCAACCTTAATTTTTATTTCTTCTCCGTGAACTTTAATTCCTACTCCAAAATTTTCTTTGGTTTCTTTTACTGCTTGCTCAGTGTATAGACTGAATAATATCGGTGATAGACTACTGTCTCACTTCCTTCTCAACCACTGCCTCCCTATTAAGCCGCTCGACTCATAACTGCCGTCTGGTTTTTGTTCAAGTTGTAAACAGCCTTTTGCATCCTGTATTTTAGCGCTGCCACCTTTAGAATTTCAGAGTGTACGCCATTTAGTATTGTGAAAAGCTATCTCTAAGACTACAGATGCTATAATCGGAGGTTTGCTTTACGATAACCTACAGTATGTTCTAAGTAGTTAGGTAAATATTGCTTGAAGTGTTCCTACGTTTCTCCGGAATCCAAACTGAACTTCTCCCGAGGTTAGATTCTACCAGTTTTTCCACCCTTCTGTAAAGAAATCATCTTTGTATTTTAAACCACGACTTATTAAACTGATAGTTCGGTAATGCTCACACCTTTCAGCACCTGATTTATTTGGAATTGTAATGATTATATTCTTTTTGATGTCTGAGGGTATTTCACCTGGCACGAAGGAGGGACGAATTTTGTTCAATATTTAGCCAGAAATTGGTTAATAGCACAAATGCTACACAGAAATAATCAGTATATGTCATCATTACCATGGTACCCACGATTTAAGGTATGTAGGACACAGACGACTCTTACAATACAGTTACAAAAGTGTAGTGTATCAGAAACTGCCAGCTAATTTGTGTATAACCAATAAAATTGACATACTTATGTCGACGTTTATGAATATTCGTATTGTACAGTATTACAATTGTCAACGAGGGTATTAGTTTCTCTCTGATGCACTGTGACCCGGTTCCAGGAAGAATTTTAATTTTCGAAATATTCCTATCGCTTGGTCTTAATGACACGTGTGTTGTACTTTTCGTGGTGCTGTGTATTAAGCTTTCTTGCCTGTCTTCTGGTATTGTAGAGTGTCCGATAATTAATTCACAACTTACAGCCTCAATAACATGATGTGGAGAAATGAACAGTAGTTGTTATAAAGCCTAAACACAAAAACAATGTACCTGTAGTTCACTTACATAAATGAACTTCATATGGTATGTGCTAAATCTATTCTAAATTGCAACCTTGTCAAGATATCCTCACTAAGAGAGGTAATTATAACCTACAACAGATATTTGGAAGCTGACTCATGATGGAAAAGCGTTAGACCTAATGGCAACAAATATACCTCACATCTTTGAGGGTATCCATATTGAGTTATCAACAACCATCAATCATTTATAGCAACTATGACTACTTTTTGTGAAGAACAGTTACAGTAACTGAAAACATTTACATTTCGAATAATATAGAAAAAGAGGCGCTCGTGTCATATATCCGTAGAAAAACTGCGGCTCAATTTAAAAAAAAGGAAAAAAGTTGACCAAGAACAGGATCGATATGTTGAACAGAAGAACAGTTCGTATTATGAGGGATCCGCCAAGATATACAGTCAAAAACACAAGAAAATTGTCAAGGCTGTTGATGGCAAATTGTGCAGGTACTCGTGTGCAACACAGGGACTGAAATTGAGCATAGAAAATCAAAAGCAGAAACACGGAATTGTTTTTCCCCTGCGTACTGCAATATTAGTAACCCTTAATTTGCAAAGTAAGAGAAAACGCTTTAGCTACTAATTTTCTTTTTATTACAATCTCCAAACGCATACTAGGACCTGTAATTTTGTGCGTTTAGACCAGTGGTCATGAAAGTATTTCGTTCAAGAGCCAATACTGACACGGTGATGCCTCGGGCGGCATATGTACCGATCTCATTGCTAAGTGGTAACCTAATACAAGGGGGTTAGTTTGTGTTGTTGGCCCGGATGATGATTACACGAATATTTTGCCAGGATTTGTAAGTTGTGGGCAATTCGCGAACACGAGTGGTAAGTTTAAACAATTTTATTAACGAAGGCGTATTATAAAACAAACTCGCTATGCGCACCCGTCATCACTGTGTCTGACATCCTAACACCGGCTAATTACGGTCGTATCAAAAGGCTCCATGGTGAGCTAAGAAAAGAGACATATTCGCGCCCGAGGCCGCGCTAATTAATACTGCTCGCTGCGGACAGCCGCCAGTTTCGGCCAGACACGAGTCTACTGACCAAGCAGATTGTCAGCATTCCAGGCAGGTTGGCTGGAGAGTTCTTGTTAATGTACCGTACTACTGTGCGCAATCCGTAGACCGTTACCTCACCCCTAATGAAAAACGGCAACCATAGCTGGCTCAAAACAACCTCCTGGGCGTTATGAATCTTTTTCGTCATTTGTGGCATCAGAAGGCATTGCAACATGTACTTCATTAGCAGACACAGTAACATTCGGTAAATAGAAGTGTGCATTCAAGATGACAATTTTATACATGACAAATGCTGTTGAAAAAAAAAAAATAATAAAAGCAGTAAAAACACAATACTGGCAATCAAGTATGCATTAACATTACTGGATGAATTGAAGGACTTGATTGTATTTGCCACTTCGATGGAATTTACCTCATTATTTGAAGAGGTTACAATTTAATGGATGTCCTTAATTAAATTATTGTCTTCAGAATAACTTGATAAGGAATGCTTTCCATATGTTAGTATGTATGAACTATTGTAATAAACAGATTACATTCTCGTTAATGGCAAATGTTGAGTTGCATGAAATGTAGTTGGCAACACCCTAGGCATATCGAATAGTTCACGTGATAAATCACAATGTGTGTCATTCAAGATTATTCCTCTATTGTTCAATTTTAGTGTAAAGAGTAGTTCAGGTGTATCATAGTTTTTACATGCAAATGTGGCATCAAGGGTGGAGTTAAATGAGAAAATTATACCTTCGGAACATTGTTTAAGAAATGGATGACAAAAAGGCGTTAAAATTCTAGGGCAGTCATCTCTTGGGGGGATGATTCATAAATAATTCTTTCTCACAACTGTACGCTCTACTCATCCCATGTAGGCTTTCACGGCCGGCGTCTTCATCAGTAAACAGTTCCAGGCTGAATTGCCGTGGTCGATCTGTAGAACTTGTTCTCCCTGACGTCTCGTTCTCAACTACGGTGAACATCTTCCGAGGTGAGTCGACTCATTCAGCCCGGCAGTTTTTACTGATGATGTACACTCTACTGTCTAAGAATACTGCCGATTGCCGGCCGCGGTGGTCTCGCGGTTCTAGGCGCGCATGTCCGGAACCATGCGACTGCTACGGTCGCAGGTTCGAATCCTGCCTCGGGCATGGATGTGTGTGATGTCCATAGGTTAGTTAGGTTTAAGTAGTTCTAAGTTCTAGGGGACTAATGACCACAGCAGTTGAGTCCCATAGTGCTCAGAGCCATTTGAACCAATACTGCCGATTCAGGGCAAATTAGCTTATGATTACGTTTACAAATATGCAAATCATTTTCATTTAGGGACACAAATTATCTACGATACTTGCTGATCAGTAGATAATCAGTCAGGACACACTATACATGAATACCTGCCCGTCTCCATTTCACAGGGTAAGCATAAACCTTACACATTTCAAAATTATGCTTTCATCTAGCAATGGGATTAGACGCAATAACAGTTAATTCATCTTCAATCATTAAAGATTGTGTAGTGGTTAACTTATAGAAAGCATATAAATTGTAACAAGGAAAATCATAGTAAATGTTGTATGTAGCTTCCATTCAATTGATAGCAGGATGTGTATTTGAAGAGGTTACAATTTAATGGATGTCCTTAATGAAATTATTGTCTTCAGAAAAACTTGATAAGGAATGCTTTCCATTTGTTAGTATGTATGAACCGTTGTAATAAACAGAGAATAATCTCGTTAATGGCAAATGTTGAGTTGCATGAAATGTAGTTGGCAACACACTAGGCATAGCAGATAGTTCACTTGATAAATCACGATGTGTGGCATTCAAGATTCAGTTTTAGTGTAAAGGGTAGCTCAGGTGTATCATAGTTTTTACATGCAAATGTGCCATAAAGGGTGGAGCTAAATGAGAAAATTATAGCTTCAGAACATTGTTTAAGAAATGGATGGTAAAGATGCGTTAAAAATCTAGGGCAATCATCTCTTTGGGGGATGATTCATAAATAATTCTTTCTCACAACTGTACACTCTACTGTCTAAGAATACTGCCAATTCAGGGCAAATTAGCTTATGATTACGTTTACAAATATGCAAATCATTTTCATTTAGGGACACAAAATATCTACGACACTTGCTGATCAGTAGATAATCAGTCAGTACATACTTTACATGAATACCTGCCTGTCTCCATTTCACAGGGTAAGTATAAATCTTAAACATTTCAAAATTATGCTTTCATGTAGCAATGAGAATAGACACAATAACAGTTAATTCATCTTCAATCATTAAGGATTGTGTAGTGGTTAACTTATAGTAAGCCTATAAATTGTAACAAGGTAAATCATAGTATATGTTTCATATAGATTTCATTCAATTGATAGCAGGATGTGTAAAAATTGTTCTGGATGTAGTAGTACGCTGCCCAACAATCATTTGTACTACTTTCAAAAGCTGTTCTTAAGTTAAGAGCATCACTTCTAGCATTTGATAAACTATCAGTAATCCTTAACAAAAGAGTGGTTACATTTAAGTGTGCACTCACAGCATTTAATCCTAGGAATATTTCTTGGGTATTTGCCATCGTTTCATTACGAAGTATGTGGAAATGTGAGATAAATTACATTACAATCTGTTCAATGAAAACTGCATCGTTAGTAATGGTTCTTTGCATATTCTTTAATATGATAATTTCATTAGAGAGGTTAGTTGAATCTGTACTGGATTGTTCTTCAAGAGCTAATATTTTGCCTTTAACTTCCAGTAGATCTCGACTAGTTATAATACCAAATACAGTACGAAGCATACTCCCCCCAAAATCAAACCAAGCACCTTTATGTCTAATTAATGTTTTTTGTGGCAAAAGCTTGAAAAAACAGTAAATATCTTGCTCATAATTAGCAAATGTAGACTCTACCTGCATTTTGGCTGCGATCCAGTTATTGTACCAAGATGTACCCACTTCCCAAGCTGTACCATTGCCCTTAACAGAACGAATTAGGTCAATTTTCTTCTTTAAATAATCGAACTGTTGCTGGATTTCACTCAGATTATACTTGAGGACAAGTTTTGTATTACTTGTTGAAACTACTATGTGTGATCGTGGTTCAAACGAAACATCTGTACTCTGTGGTACTATTACTACAGCATTAGTAGAATACGTTATCACAGCAAGCACTTAAAAAAAATAAACACAGGTTAAGTAGTTCATTAACACTGAACATAAAATAAGTGTTTCTTGCGGTAACCTGTGGAATAAAAGGTTTAGTTTCACTTGTGCACTCGTGCAATAGCTTCTATACTAAGTATTCACAACACGTTCACGTAAGCACATGGCTAAACGAAACACACGCATTGCACTCTCACACACAACACACGTTTACGCAGATTGTAGGGCTGTCTGGAACAGGATCACTTGGAACGTGGCGATGCCTCGGCCTCGGGGTCTGGACTGCGATCTCGCAATTCTCGCTTCCTAGATTTGAGAACAGCAGGTCTGCCTCTCGGTCGGTCCTCGTCGTCTTGCGATACTACAGGAAATCTACCCACTAATGGCTTGACACGATTGACATGAGGCACTTGAAGCTTAAGGGTGACTGGTGGCAACACCTCCAAAATTGGATATGGTCCTTTCCAAGACATAGTGGCTAACCATTTTAATTATTGTTCTGTGGACTCGCTCGACTCTTCTCTTTCTTTCAGGGTGTGCTGGTGTAGTCCTTAACCAAGTTATTTGCGTAAGTCTACAAGTCTGTTTAAGTAATTCACTCATAAAATTCGTTCCTTGATCACTAATTATACTTTATTGTGATCCAAACTTAACAATCCATTCTTTTCCAAAAACTTTAGCTATAGTCTCAGCGCTCTGATCAGGTATTGGTATCATGAGAAGGTATCTAGAGAAATAATCTACCAATGTCAGTATGTATATGTTTCCATCTTTAGTCTAAGGCAACTGTCCTAAGACATCTAGTTCTACTAGCTAAAATGGTTCACTTGTTTCTGGCAGTTCTTGCAATGGCGCTCTACTTTTTCCTGCATTATTCCGTCTGTTACAGGAATCAGATTGTGAAACAAACTCGAAAATATCAGCTTTGCGGCTCGGCCACCAAAACATTTGAGCTACTTTAATGTCTCTTGCTTTTTTACCGCAATGTCCTAGTAATAAACATTCGTCTTCTTCTCTCATGATTTGCTCTTTCATGCTTTCTGGAATAACTAGGCCGTTTCCTTTACTAGTGATTTTGTACAAT
This sequence comes from Schistocerca gregaria, assembly GCF_023897955.1. Lineage (NCBI taxonomy): Eukaryota > Metazoa > Arthropoda > Insecta > Orthoptera > Acrididae > Schistocerca > Schistocerca gregaria. Next base: position 431,576,152 of record NC_064922.1, read on the forward strand.
AATCCATTTTTTTTGGACAAAACGTCGATCATTTTTCCGTAATTTGCATTGTGGATCTTTTTCCTGAGCTCCCTTTAACTCTTCTTCTCTACTCCTTGCAACACAAACATTGACTTGTCGACTCACTGCATTATCATTCACATGTTGTTTACCAGGTCGGAGAATAACCTTAAATTGGTACTCACTCAGTCTTAATGCTCTTGTTAATCTGGAACTTGGATCCTTTAAGCTCAATAACTATTTAAATGCGGCACGTTATGTAATAACTGTAAATTCTCTTCCTCTTAAGAAACATCTGTTACGTGTTATACCAAAAACCAAAGCACAAAGCTGCTTCTCAGTAGTAGTATAATTACATTCTGCTTTGTTTAATTGTCTGGAAGCAAATGAGATTCGTTGTTCATGACCATCAACTTCTTGAGACAAGATTGCACCTATGGCAAAATTGGATGCATCCGTTGAAAGTATAAGTGTTTTCTGAAAGCCAGATAGGGTAACACTGGGGCTGTGGTTAGAGCAGTTTTTAGTTCTTCCATTGCCTTTTTGCACTCTGTTGACCAATTAAATGTGTCTCCATTCATCAGCAGCTGTGTCATTGGACGTGCTATATTCGCATAACCATCTATAAATCGTCTGTAGAAATTTGACAATCTTAAAAATGATTGCAGTTCTTTCAAATTCTGTGCTTCAGGAAAATTCTTTACATCTTCAATTAATTTTGGATCAGATCGAACACCTTCACTGGCTATAACATGACCAAGATAGTTAACTTTACTTTGTGCAAAATTACATTTATCTATTGATAAGCACAGGACAGCTTCTTATACGCTCGAAAAGAGCTTGTAGTCTCTCAGTATGCTGCTCCATGATTTCGCCAAAAATTATTACATCAGAAAGGAAAACAAGTGCTTGTGTTGGGATGAGCCCTCGTAAAACTGAATCCATCAGGCTTTGAAATGTAGCTGGAGCAATACGAGTCAAAACACCATACGAAGATACTTGTATACTCCTCTTGCTGTTACATATGAAGTTTTTGCTTGAACATCTGGACGTACTGTTAACTGGTGATAACCTCTTGTTAAATCACATGCTGAAAAAAATCGAGATCTGCCCAATTATTCCAAAGTTTCCACTAAATTTCGTAAGGGGTAAATGTGAAGTGTGGTCACATCATTCAAAGATCGGTAATCAACACAAAAACGGAACTGTGGTTCTCCAGAAATGGATTTCTTCTTTACAATTACAACAGCGAACATCACAGTGGATCTGAAGAATCTCTTGTTTTTATAATTCCGGCTTCTAATTATTCGTCAACCAAGTCTTCTACCAACTCGCTTTGGCTAAATGGTATCCGTAAGGTTTCTGTGTGATTGGGGCTGCATTCCCTAAATGAAAATGATGCTGAACTACATGAGTGACAGGTAGTTTAGCACGTTCTGGGAGTAAATCTGCATACTCCATCAAAACAGGCGCTAATATCTTCTGTTCATCAGCTGTCAAATGTTCTAATTTTTTCCAAACTGTTACAAAAATCTGGGTTTATAACTCCAGCATTTGTTACCTCATCTGGAATCTTATTACGTCACTTTTACTTACGTTCGACACTTCAGCAACTTTTGTTCCTCGTGGCAAAGCAACATCTTCATTGCTCATATTCGTTATTGTAACCGGGACTTTTGTGGCATTCTCTCTCAGCATTGTAACGACACCTACACTTCTAACAACATAACAATGGATTGTATCGAGTAACTCACTTTTCCCGGGTCGCTCAATTAAAACAAAGTCCCTTCCTTGCATTGGGGTGACTTAATTTCAACGTAGATTGTCTTTGCTGCTCCCTTGGGAATTTGCTGAGGCTATCAATTTGAACATCGACTCTGACGGTTTGATCTGATGCATCGTTTGTGTGGTCCATTCCCATGACGTCACTAATGGTGCTCGTTTGAGTGCGATCAGAAGAACGATATCCTAGGTTGTAGTTGCTACGACCTAGTCTCATATTTTATTCTGTGACAAATATCTCTGCCTCGTTAGCGGAGAAGAAATCAAAAACAAGTACACCGTTGTAACGCGTTTCGTTATTTGAAACTAGTTGCACCTTTGATGTGTATTTATCTTCATTTTCATTTTCATCTAGGCCTTGGCCAAGAATTAATTCTACGTCAACTTCTCCATAATTACGTAGCTTTTCTCCGTTTAGCAGTTACACCTTTAATAGCGGCGGTTTCAATTTTTCCGTTTAATTATGCAACACCACATTAATGAGGTCTGTGCTCCTGTTCAAATGGTTCAAATGGCTCGGAGCACTTTGGGACTTAACATCTTAGGTCATCAGTCCCCTAGGACTTAGAACTACTTAAACCTAACTAACCTATGGACATCACACACATCCATGCCCGAGGCAGGATTCGAACCTGCAACCGTAGCAGTCGCACGGTTCCGGACTGCGCGCCTAGAACCGCGAGACCACCGCGGCCGGCTAACTCTAAGATAGCTGAAATCTAGGTCAGCTAAACAACAAGATTACTACGCAACTGATTGCAGTAAATTCCTACCTTGCTTTACGAATGTTTGTGCAGACTCTGAGAATAAACGTTCCCCATGGACTCCAGTCTGATATACGTATAGATTTTGCTTGCAAATGAATACAAAACACTAACAATACAATTCATTTACAATGTAATATTTCATTAAATTATTCATTAAGAAACGTTGATGTTGTAACTGGACAGTTAATTGATTGAAAAGGGGTGTTCACTTGTGTCATCTACCTCACTGCGTTTTTGCTCTTATAACCTGTAGTTGTTGAGTTATCATTGCAGTTGATGATTGTAGGCTCAATTCAGTGCCTCGGACGACTTATTTTTCAAAATCGTTTTTCTGTAGGCCTTCTGTGTGCTGAACACATTTTCGCCATTGTTAGATTGTGAATTTCATGTAGTAATACGACTGCATTACTTGATTTCGTTGCTGTTTATTATGTCTACCTTTCCTAACGAGCATGTGTGTTGATGCTAACATTTTATCATCATTGCTACAAGGTGTTATAAATATTTATAGACATAGTGGATTCTGAAATAGTTTTGTCGTCAAAACTTAGTTGCATTTTTCGGTCCCATTATTCCTGCTGTCAGTGTGCGTTTTGTTGGAGTTGTCTGTAAACAAGACTCACATGGCACTGGGGAAATCTCACTTTCTTCCTGCTTGTCAATTTTCAAGTCACACAAACACTTCTGGCTTGGTACACACAAGAGTATTCCTAATATCACTTAGATTTGTGTCCAGTGCAACACGGCAATGCATGTGTACCTCAGTTGATTCTTCCCTATGGTGGGCTTAGCATTTAAAACCACTGATCTGCCCACGAATGAGATATACCTCCCAGTGGCTATCCAGGCAATAGACTATCTTGAGTTCAATACGGTAGACCAAAACAAGAATCTTCTCGACTTTTGAGGTGAAGAAATCACAATACATCAGCACTTGAAGCAGGTGCAGAAGCACGAGTGTAAAGTATAAAATCGTCACACTCAGCCATCGGTGCACCACTTATCAGTGGTAACAGGAGAATTATGAGTTTCTTAGCTTGATATGGTTGAAACAGTGCAATGATGTCACGTAGTATAGCAGCTCAAATTCAGCAAAATTGCTGAATTATATGTCAGGAATATTTCTCCCACAGAGACTTTCCTTCAGCAACTTTAAACAAGTATTATGAGAGTATGTTTCTTATTGAGCACCAACAGTCAAGGCTTCTACAGTGAATTAGGGCAATTTGTATATAAGCATATTTCTTTTGCCATATACACAAATGTAGGATGTCTATCACAATGTTCTCCACAAACGCTGCATCATTCAAATACTCAGAGACATGAAATGCGCCAAGTCACAACGAACTATCAAGTGGCTGGTGTATAATTAGCATGTAATACACAGGGTCACTGCCAGGAAGCTGGCATATGTATCTATGTACTTACTTATGTGTTAGAGGTTATTTTATAAATAAGAACAGCAGCAATATACAATAAGGAATTAATTTGATTTATTTACAGTATATTTTTTGTGGTAACAATTTTTATGATATTTCCTTGAGATATTAGAGATGGTTTTACATGGGAAATTAAAACTATTAATAATAGTGACTAACAGCATTAAATTGAGAACAAATACATACACTAATGAAGAGTTAAAAGAATCTATACATGCTTCCGATAGTGTGCAGATCAATATGTTTCCCATGAGAGGCTTTAAAAGTTAACAATTTGTCTTTTTTGATATAGTTGTTGAAATGTTGTAGTTATTGTTCTTTTTTAAAAATACAGCTGTTGTTGTTTTAGAGTTGTATTTCTTTGATAAAGCCACTGCAATGTTAGAGTTACATTTTTAAAAGGGAAGCGAAAAAACTGTGTACCACTAATAACTGATAATACTGATTTTGGGGACTAGTAAAATTGCAAAATATAAAAACTAATGAAACTTTGCAATATGCATAAGTCAGACGCACACATACTGTGCAATCAGCTCAGACAGATACATACAATGCACACACACACACACACACACACACACACACACACACACACACGCACACGCACACGCACACACACACACACACACACACACACACACACACACACACACACACAAATGATTAATTGACTCTGTTGCTGACACTCAAATGAATAGTGTGAGTATGAGATGGTTTCTAAGTGCTCCTCACATATGACATGAGGTGACAGGCCAATGTTCGGCTGTGATGCAGTATCTACCTCGCGACCTGAATATTAACTTGGTATGCCTTATGTGGACAAGGAGTTGGAACACTACCAGCACTACTGCAATGGAATTTGAGTAACCTCAACTGTGAGAGCCATTGAGACCTCATGTAGTAAACACTTTGCCCATGTTTGAGTGTTTGAAACTTATAGTGAAACTGGTACATGTGGAGTCTGGAAATGTGTGGCACACACATATTGACGTAAACAGGTTTCGCGAACTCTGCCAAAACCTTAGCCATCTACAGTGTGACGAATTCTTTGTAGAAGAATGTGGCCTGTTTTAAATTTTACCTAGCTGTCTATGCTTTTGCGCCATAACAGCCAATGCATTTAGCTGTTAAGTGAATTTCGTCATGATTTCCCGAAATTTATGTTGTAAAAATCTTTCCCAAAACCAAATGTTGCAAAAGTCCTCTTAGCAAAGTTAACATCAATGTATTTATTCAATCAGAATGATGGAACAAATTTAATAGTGAGGATGACTAATCAGTTCCAACCAAACTGAAACACTGCTGGAGGTTTCTATTATGACATATAGATCACTTTTATCCTCCAGTATCCTCATCAACTTGGGAAGGTAACTGTTTTGCGAAACTAGGCAGTCTGGGCATAGCAGCAAACAGCTGCGCATTGTATCCAAACTAGTAGAATATGCTATGTCTGCCTCCATAACATATCCTACATCAAAAGCCACCGCCACATCTGATTAATCATGTAATCTGACGATATCGTTGGACAGCCATTGAAACCCTCCATTAGGCCGAGATTGTTGAACGCCTTGTTTACATCAACATCTACATACATACTCCGCAAGCCACTGTATGTATGGTGTATGCTATAGTGTACCCTGTACCAATACTAGTCATTTCCTTTCCCATTCCACTCACAAACAGAGCAAGTCAAATTCGACTGTCTATATATCTCCATAGGAGCTCTAATCCCCCTAATCTTATCTTCGTGGTCCTTGGGCGAAATTTACATTGGTTTCAGCAGAGTCGTTGTGCAGTCTCGCCTCAAATGTCGTCTCTCAAAATTTTCTCAACAGTGCTCCCTGAAAGGAACGTCGCCTTTCCTCCAGTCACTCCCATTTGAGTTCCCAAAGCATCTCTGATAAGCTCCAGTCATGTGGGGGCTATACAGCTGGCCTTCGGTGTCAAGACACTACAACAAAGTGCCTGTAGAGCATATGCTGGCGCTCAATGACGTCCAGACATTTAGATATAGTGTGTAGGCAGTATTATGCCTTCAGGTCTGGTATGTACTGTTCAAAGCTTCTCTGCCTGTGGTTGTCGAAGGGTGCCTGAACGTATTGAAGCAAAAACATATGGAAGCATGAGATGTCTGATGGAGATAAGGTAAAGGCCGTACCTGTCAGCTAAGGCAGTGTGTGTGCCACATGAGGATACACAGGTCACACTGGGTGACGCAAGAAGAGAAACTGAGTGAGACAGTGCAGTTGTGTCTATTTCCAGGCCGCTGTGAGGTGTCAATGTGTGAAAGTGTGCTACAGCATCTGGATGGCATCTGTAGATGGTGGTATGTGTCTTTTGGTAGGGGAGCATGAGCAAACTGAGTGCACTATACTGAAGTACGTGGTATGTGCAAACGCTTGCTTAATGTTTTAAAACGTTGATAAAGCAACCATACACCTCAGTTATTGCTGATAATGTTATCTCCTGGAAGCACAAGCGATTGGTGAGTTCCTTACAGCATTTAATTTCTTCATGTAAATATGAAATTTCTGTTTCATATTTTACTATACTCAAAGTTATAATGCTTAAATAATGCGCTAAACATATTAGTAATTCTTGTAACTTGCGAAATATCATACATTTATGGAATTTCATGTACTTTTATAATTACTTGTTATCACAGCACTGGCTGTGTCTTGTGTGCGATAATGAGCTTGTTATTAACAATGGGCGCCATTTTGTGTCATGAAGTACACTAACTGGGTAATAGACATCTGTGGTAAGAATAATAAATTGCAGTGATCAGGAAAATGGTTGCCCTAATCCACCTATTTTATAAAAATGGATGCAAGCGTATATAAGTACACATTTTTGTATGTATGTAAATGTATATGTATGTTCCAGATCTGGTACTAAGCCACTGGACTGTTTTCAGCCAAAGTTGTTACACATATCAGTTACTGTCTGGAAATTGTCGCTGTGAGGGTAAGAAAAAACTACCCAGTAAAGGAATGGGGGTGCAAGTGAAAAAGGGAATACCCACACTTTATGCATCCAGTATTTGAGAACAGGAGCACTATTCACATACTTGTCATTATAAGACACAGAGTTCAGGAGATATGACGTCATAAACACTGAGTTACGTGAAAAACTGCCGTATGAGGCATGATATTTTATTTTATTTCTTCGTTGGTACTAACTTTATTCGCACACAGTATCCACATATACCACTGAATGTATCTAGAAAAATATGTCTTTGTATGACATAGTTCAGGAGATACATCATAAACACTAGATATATTAAGTTTTAATTTATGACTTATTTGCTACTAGTTCTATTCACAATACATTTCGGAGCTAGTAGCCACATACATCATTGAATGTATCTGTAAAGCTATCTCATTGTACAGCATATAGTTCAAGAGGTAAGGCGACATACACAGTGAACTCTGTGAAAATGAGATCTCAAGGGTAGAATCACTAGAGATAAAGGTGAAATACGTGTACAAATAAGTATGAAATACGTTAAATATAGATGAAATATGTGTGTCATGTGGATATGTGGGCAAAGCCATGGGAGAAAGCTCATCTTAAACCCCTGGATCTTGGTACTCACATTAGTTATTATCTGGAAAGAAACACAGTGGAAGAACCAGAAGCAGCAACCTCCTGCTGGGGTGTGGGTAATAATGTGGTGAGAGAAGGAACTGGAGGAGATGGGCAGACAGGGAGGAGAAAGGAGAAGATGAACCCAGATAGGGGGAAGAAGAGGTGAGTAGAGGGGGAAGGAGAATGGAAAGAGAAAGGGGAGAGGAGGAAGGGGAGGGAGGAGATGGCGAGCAAAAGGGCAGAAGAAGAGATGGACTTGAGGAAAGGGGTGGGGGGATAGAGAGATGGGGAGAAGGAGATGGCTGAAGAGGGGGGAGGATTAATGAACAGATAAAGAGGAGTAGATGGGTAAGGTGTAGGGGGAAGAGGAAATGTACAGAGAAAGGAAAGTGGGAAAGTTAGTCAGAGAGAGGGGGGAGTGGGAGATGAGCACAAAAAAAAGGAGGAGGAGGTGAGCAGAGAGTGGGGGATGAGGAGATGTACATAGAAAGGGGGGAGGAGATGGGCAGTAAGAAGGACAGGGTAAGAAGGGCAGAGGGTGGTGGGTGGAGGAAGTAGACAGAGAAAAGGGTGGAGGAGATTGATGCAGAGGGAGTTAAGGAGGTGATAGGCAAAGAGAGGGCGAAGGAGGAGATGGAGTAATAGGAGATTGGAATAAACTGGTAATAAATTAGATCTAAATAAACACATAACAAGTGGCCTGCTGAGAGAGCTGGAAGGAGGGGAGGAGGGATGGAGATTTCGGAGTAGGAAGGCAGAGGGACAGTGTAATATTGCCTCAACATTCAACGTCAGCCGATTAACCCATAGCGTAACAGTCTCATGAAAACGAGTCAGATGTAAAAAAGTAAGTAAACTGTTTATTGTTTCATTATAAATGTTAACATATTTATCCTACTGCGAGATATGATGGTCAGTGCCTTCGTGGAATAATTTTTGTGTTTGCCCACGGAACCACGGTTGTACCCAAGTGTGTCACTTTCGCCTGAAGCAAATCGACAGCCACGATTGTCTTTTTCGGGCTCCAAAAATATGGAAAGCGTGTCGGGAGAAATCAGGACTGTATAAAAGATGTGTATAGTCTTCCCAGCGAAACATCTGCAGTGTAGTCAAACAACCTTGGCGACGTGTGGGCCCACTTGGATGTGCTGAAATTTCAGTTTTGGTCTATTTTATTAACAACATACCTAAAATCATCAAGAAATACAACTTAGCTTTATGTATGTGGTGAAACAGATATAATTGCGTGTTTGAGAAACTCGATGTTCACTTCCTTACGCCTACTGAATTTTGGACGGAGGATAGGCTTCGCCTCTCTTTCCCTAAATTTCCGTCTCCTGTTTGTGTATTCTCTTTCCTCTCTTACAGTTGTCTACAGACAATTGGTGTTCAAAATCGGAAATCGCTACCGAGTTGGTCATTGCTGTTTCTACTACCTCGCTTTCACCTAGGTCACTATTGGAAGTTGTTGAGGTCTCTTCGTTTATATCTTTCTGTCCCTCTTCGTTTCCGTAGGCTCTTACTTTATCAGGCGACAGTGCGGAAATCTATCGAACTCCTTCCCGAAGTCAAGGAAAATGGCATCTACCTAGGAGCCTGTATCTAATATTTTCTGGGTCTCATGAACAAATAACATTGTCAGTGTCGGAACAGAAATTTTCGTTTTGATCTGTTAGGTAGACTGAAATCTGCCTCCTATTACTCTTGCCCAAGTCCGTCGGAATGCACAATGGACATGAATGGATGCAGGTGACCAGACAGGATACTTACGTACGTGTCACCTGTCTGAGTCGTATCTAGAGGTATCAGGGATCGAATATCACTCCAACTGCACACTCCTAACACCTTTACAGAGCCTCCACCAGCTTCAACACCCTGCTGATATTGAGGGCCCATTGATTCATTAGGTGGTCTCCATATCCGTACACATCCATCCGCTCGATACAATTTGAAACGAGACTCGTCCGACCAGGCAATATGTTTCCAGTCATCAACAGACGAATGCCAATGTTGACGGGCCCAGGTGAGGCGTAAAACTTTGTCGTGCAGTTACCAAGGGTAGACGACTGGGTCTTCGACTCCGAAAGCCCATATTGATGATGTTTCGTTGAATAGTTCGCACGCTGACACTTGTTGATGGCCCAGCACTGAAATGTACAGAAACCAGAGGTAGGGCTCCACTTCTATCACCTCAGTCGTCGTTGGTCCCATTTTTGCAGGATCTTTTTCCGGCCGCAGCGATGTCAGAGGTTTACCGAATTTCTTACATTCACGGTACACTCGTTAAATGGTCGTATGGGAAATACCTCACTTCATCGCTACCTCGGAGATGCTGTGTCCTATCGCTCGTTTTCCATCTATAACACCACGTTCTGACTCACTTAAATTGTGATAACCTGCCATTGTAGCAACAGTAACCGATCTGACACCTGCTCCAGACACTTGTTGTCTTATATAGGCGTTACCGACCGCAGCGCCGTATTCTGCTTGTTTACATATCTCTGTGTTTGAATAAGCACGCACGTACCAGTTTCTTTGGCACTTCAGTGTATATCTTCATGCTGTGATAATGTCATATAAGATATACTGTTAGGGTAGCCAGTAGTATTTTAGAAGACTAAGTGGTAACCATGTATTTGTTACAATATAGTAATTTTACAATGTTTGTTGCACAGTGGCAATGGTTGTTCAACATTTACATGGGTTTTGTAACTATATAAATCACCTGAATCTGATGCTTTCGATCGACTAGATACATAGTACGAATGATAGGTCTATCTCATGATGCTGGTTGTGTGGTAACAATAGGAGTGCACTGCGCAAATGAGGGAGGGGAGACTAAAATTTTTGGATAATAAATTGTGATAATTAATATTAAACATAATTTGGGTCATCAATTTGATAACCTGAACAAGATCATAAGTGCACCACATGGTTTCCAACTTGGATCGTAAACTATCGTAATTGAAACGACACTTATGAGACATTAATTAGATCCTATATAAACAAGAGTAAGAGCCCAAGGCAGTAGTTTGTTAACATAAGGAGAGCTGGTGCAAGTGGCCGTTTTGCTTACAGAAGAAGAATGTAATCTTTGTCCCAAAAACTACCCCCTCCCCTCTCACTGATGCAGGTTTATATGTAACTAAGTAATTTCCATCACATGTCTGTTTATTGACATTTACTGGTTACTTAAAGACAGTAGTGACGATCTGCTAGAGATGGAAACAGAATACTTTTCAAACTGTAGAGCTTCTATTTCAACAGAAAAATTAGTCTTGTTTCGAACAATTTTTCTTATGTTTCCCTAATGCTCTCCATTTAGCTTTTCTGTTTCACTTGTCACTGTGCCGACGCATAATCCACTCGAAGTAAAAACGTTAAACTGTTTATACGTTTCAGATTTGGCCGGAGGATACAGTGCATGGGCTTGATGGCAGTATCCCGATCACTGCTAACTGTTTCAGCCTCAGTCTTCCCACTGTACGTCGCTCTCTCAGCGGTGGCAGAGAGTCCAGGCTTGCCTTGCTTAGAATCATATGTAGCCATCGGTAAGATTCTCTGACTTCGAAACAATGAAATTAAATGTAATTGCATACTACTATGCACTCGAAAGAAGATTTTAGATCAAAATAATTAAAACTGAAAATTGTTGGACATACACCTTCAAAAGATATGTAGTTTCGTTTATATTTACTGAAACATTTAAGAATACATTAATTTCTTCTCATTAGTTTAACAGAAGTGGACTGCAGATTCAAGAGTTTCTGTAGAATTACAACTTTTTTCCCTTTCTGAAACTTGTATGCAACCATGTCTACTTTATCTTACACTGTGTATTGATACTAACATGTTTATTTTGTATTACGTTGTGTTGCAATATAATCATTTTGAAACGTATTTTTGATATTAACGAATTTTCTAAATCTGGTTACAAGTTAGATTCCTAAAATGCGTGAAGTGACCATCTAAGAAATATGATACACTCTTTAAAAAGATATTGTACGTGAGGTACTAAAGAAGTGTTTACATGGAAGACCCAGAACGTGGATGAGTAATCATATTGTGTAGTGCCGTGTGCCTAAAAATATATTTGTTGGCCTAATGACTCTAAAGTTAGCGGTGTGTGATTCTGTAATAACTTTTGTTGTTTTTGTGATCTACAGTCCTGATACTGGTTTGATGCAGCTCTCCATGCTACTCTACCCTGTGCAAGCTTCATCATCTCCCACTACCTACTGCAACCTACATCATTCTGAATCTGCTTAGTGTTTTCATCTCTGCCTAATCTTCGATTTTCCCCTCCACGCTGACCTCCAATACTAAATTGGTGATCCCTTGATGCCTCAGTGCATGTCCTACCAACAGAAGCCTTCTTTTAGTCAAGATGTGCCAAAAATTTCTCTTCTCCCCAATTCTATTCAATAACTCCTCATTAGTTATGTGACCTACCCATCTAATCCTCAGCATTCTTCTGTAGCACCACATCTCGAAAGCTTCTATTCTCTTCTTGTCCAAACTATTTATCGTCCATGTTTCACTCCATACAAATACTTTCAGAAACGACTTCCTTACACTAAAATATATACTCGATGATAAGAAATTTCTCTTCTTCAGAAACGCTTTCCTTGCCATTGCCGTTCTACATTTTACGTCCTCTCTGCTTCGGTCATCATTTATTTTGCTCCCCAAATAGCAGAACTCCTTTACTACTTTAAGTGTCTCATTTCCTAATCTAATTCCCTCGGGATCACCGGACTTAATACGACTACATTCCATTATCCTCGTTTTGATTTTGTTGATGTTCATATTATATCCTCCTTTCAACTGCTCTTCCTAGTTCTTTGCTGTCTCTGACAGAATTACAATATAATCGGCTAACCTCAAATTTTTATTTCTTCTCCATGGATTTAATACCTACGCCAAATTTTTCCTTTGTTTCCTTTACTGCTTGCTCAATATACAGATTGAATATCATCGGGGAGAGGCTACAACCCTGTCTCTCTCCCTTCCCAACCACTGATTCCCTCTCCTGTCTCGACTCTTATAACTGCCATTTGGTTTCTGTACAAATTGTAAATAGCCTTTCGCTCCCTGTATTTTACCCCTGCCAGCTTTAGTATTTGAAAGAGAGTATTCCAGTCAGCATTGTCAAAAGCTTTCTCTAAGTCTACAAATGCTAGGAACGTAGGTTTGCCTTTCCTTAATCTTTCTTCCTAGATAAGTCGTAGGGTCAGTTCTGGGTCACGTGTTCCAATATTTCTGCGGAATTCAAACTGATCTTCCCCTAGGTCAGTAGTACCAGTTTTTCCATTCGTCTGTAAAGAATTCACGTTACTATTTGGCAGCTGTGTCTTATTAAACTGATAGTTCGGTAATTTTCACAACTGTCAGCACCTGCTTTGTTTGGGATAGGAATTATTGTTTCGACTCAGGTCTTCCAGTGCTCTTTCAGACTCTTCACGGAGTAGGGCCTATCATATCTGCCATTTCATCTTCATCTACAGCCTCTTCCATTTGCATAATACTGTCCTCAAGTACATCGCCCTTGTATAGACCCTCTGTATACTCCTTCCACCTTTCTGCTTTTCCCTTCTTTGCCTTCAACTGGGTTTCCATCTGAGCTCCTGATATTCATACGAGTGGTTCTCTTTTCTCCAAAGGTCTCTTTAATTTTCCTGTAGGCAGGATCTATCGTACCAGGCAGGATCTATCGTACCCCTAGTGATATATGCCTCTACATACTTACATTTGTGCTCTAGCCATCACTGCTTAGCCATTTTGCACTTCCTGTCGGCCCCATTTTTGAGACGTTTGTATTCCTTTTTGCCTGCTTCATTTACTGCTTTTTTATATTTTATCCATTCATCACTTAAATTCAATATTTCTTCAGTTACCCAAGGATTTCTACTAGCCCTAGTCTTTATACCTACTAGATCCTTTGCTGTCATCACTACTTCATCCCTTAAAGCTACCCATTCTTCTTCTACTGTATTTCTTTTCCCCATTCATATAAATTGTTCCCTTATGTTCTCCCTGAAACTCTGTACATCCTCCAGTTTAATCAGTTTATCCAGGTCCCATCAACTTAAATTGCCACTTTTTTGCAGTTTCTTCAGTTTTAATCTACAGTTCATAACAAATAGGTGGTGGTCAGTGTCCACGTCTGCCCCTGGAAATGTCTTACAATTTAAAGCCTGGTTCCTAAATCTCTGTGTTACCATTACATAATCTATCTGATACCTTCTAGTACCTCCAGGATTCTTCCATGAATACAACCTTCTTTCATTATTCTTGAACCAAGTGTTAGCTATGATTAAGTTATGCTCTGTGCTAAATTCTACCAGGCGGCTTCCTCTGTCATTTCTTACCCCCAATCCATATTCACCTAATACGTTTCTTTCTCTCCTTTTTCCTAGTATCGAGTTTTAGTCACCCATGACTATTAAATTTTCGTCTCCCTTCACTATCTGAGTAATTTCTTTTACCCCATCATGCATTTCATCAATTTCTTCGTCATCCGCAGAGCTAGTTGCATATAAACTTGTACTACTGTAGTAGGCGAGGGCTTCGTGTCTATCTTGGCCACAATAATGCGTTCACTATGCTGTTTGTAGTAGATTACCTGCACTCCTATTTTTTATCGCCGGCCGCGGTGGTCTCGCGGTTCTAGGCGCGCAGTCCGGAACCGTACAACTGCTACGGTCGCAGGTTCGAATCCTGCCTCGGGCATGGATGTGTGTGATGTCCTTAGAATAGTTAGGTTTAAGTAGTTCTAAGTTCTAGGGGACTAATGACCACAGCAGTTGAGTCCCATAGTGCTCAGAGCCATTTGAACCATTTTATTCATTATTATACCTACTCCTGCCTTACCCCTATTTGATTTTGTTGTTATAACCCTGTATTCACCTGACCAGAAGTTTTGTTCCTCCTTCCACCGAACTACACTAATTTCCACTATATCTAACTTTAACCTATCCATTTCCCTTTTTAAATTTCTAACGTACCTGCCCGATTAAGGGATCTGATAATCCACGCTCCGATCTGTAGGACGCCAGTTTTCTTTCTCCTGAATAGTCCCTCCACGGAGATCCGCATGGATGACTGTTTGACTTCCGGAATATTTTACCCAAGAGGATGCCATCAGCATTTAATCATACAGTAAAGCTGCATGCCCTCGGGAAAAATTATGGCTGTAGTTCCCCCTTGCTTTCAGCCGTTGGCAGTACCAGCGCAGCAAGGCCGTTTTGGTTAGTGTTACAAGGCCAGATCAGTCAATCGACCAGACTGTTGCCCCTGCAACTACTGAAAAGGCTGCTGCCCCTCTTCAGGAACAACACGTATGTCTGGCCTCTCAACAGATACTCCTCCGTTGTGGTTGCACCTACGATACGGCTATCCGTATCCCTGAGGCACGCAAGCCTCCCCACCCACGGCAAGGTCCATGGTTTATGGAGGGGGGTGGGTAATAACTGTTAATGATGGTAATTAGTAATTATGAAAGACTTAAGGTTCTGGAGAGGTCAGGGGTAAGATTTGGACGGAACACAGCTATAGGCCTGCGGGAACTGGATGAGCTTCTTGTACGTGAAGCCGTGCTAGCTGCTCTGCAAATGACGGAAGAAGCAAGAACGAAAAGAAGGAGGCAAGCACTGTGCTGTTGTGACACTGAAGAAGACACAGACTATGAGCCAGGGCAATTCTAGTGCATGAAAGACGCAGAAATGTAAGTCTGTATCAGAATTTGTAATAAAAAAGTTTTAAACCTCAATATCTCTCAACTACATAATTTGAAATAAATGACCCGTTTTATAAAAAAAAGTACTGATGGTAGAGACATGAAATTTTCACAGCTTGGCAAGCGTGAGACTCAACACATATGGAACTAGAATAATTAAAATGTCCTGAGTTATTTTGTTTTTATGTTCATTTATTAACTGTTTTATTAAGTGTTTGAAAAAAAAAACATGCCCCACAATACAATATTAGTAATAATTATAATTCATTGCATCCTGAAAGGTGCATTCAATAATTATGTAAAATTGTAAGTTGGTGTCTTTAAAAGTTTCCAAGATAATGTGTCACAAAATTCGATAATTTAAAAAAAAAATTTGTTATTCCATTAGTGCTGTCGAAATGAATATTAGCATTATCTTTTGTTCAATTTTGAGGTATGTGGTTTCGGCTGCAGCACCAGAGTATTTTATGACAGGAATGTAATCCATTATCGACACATCTGTTTCAGGAATCGAACTTACTGGCATCAAACATCGCTCGCTCGTCAACATTTTGGCATTTGCCTTTCACTGTTTGGGAACAATTTCTATAGCGCTAGCAGCGTGGTTGTTTGTTGATTTCCTCTGTCCCCTGCTTCATTCCATTGTTGCTACATAGGTAATTACTTCAGTAATGAAATAGCAGTCTGCTCTTTTTTATTGGTCTATTGGTTCTCTCTCAATGTGGACACCCTGTCATAAGCCATATGGACGTCTCCAGTTTATATTTTTATGATATAAGAAATCTTAAAAGTTATCTTTGTATAAAGGATTAAAATATAAGAACTGAGAAGAAATAGATATGTGTGTAGTTTCGTGACGGAAATCGTTAGTTAGGTCAATGAATGTGTTGGTTGGAATGTTATATGGTTGTGGAGGTATCAAGAGCTTGATTTGAGCATTGTGAAAGGTTGGTGATGGAATTTCTAACCGTGTTTTACTTTGTAGAACAGTTAGAGAAGGAATATGCTGTACATGGAACCAAGGATAAATTTCAGCAAGAATTTACGTAAGAAGAAGAGGCATTTGGCTATGGTAAAATATACAATTGATGAAATTGAAGAGAAAGAGATGTACTTAGCGGTGAGCATGCGATTTCTCATTCCAATACAAGGCAAAAGTGATTCTAACAAACGGAGTTCCACCCATAGGTTTAACAGAAATGTGATTTAAGAAATGGGGCTCTGGCAACGCTGTAACTGCGTGAAGTGTAGCCAAGAGCATGTATCATGAACTCGGCGCCCTGACGGAGCTGTCCCATTACCTGAGTGAGACGACGGAATGCCGTAATGAATGGATATGTAAACTCGCTGATACTTGAGTCGCGTTCGTCCCAAGCATGTTTTTTTTCAGTTAAAGCATCAAACTATACTCAGTTTACATCTCCACAAAGCAGTGTCTTGTAAATTTCTTTCTGTTACTGTTGCCTGTTCTTAAACACTGAGACATAACATGAACTTCTTACAGACCTAAACGACCGTTTGTTTCGTTTATGACATAAATATAGCCAATAGATGGTAATAGTAGACACAGTAACATCATCTGCATCCAATGAGGCATAAGAACACAATAGGTAAGCTGCACTAGACTGCACATTATGCAATGCACAATAATTCCATTCCATACGTTTGACGTCCAGGCTTATGTTCACAGAGGTGGAACGTACAGTTACGAGCAACGTTCACTTTGGAGAAGAAGCCCAAAGCGACCGACCGCCTTGCATTTGCAATCACTTCGCTAGTCGCTTCATCGCACTTTGCTGGACCCAACCAACACACCTGCAATCACTATTGCTGAAGTGGCATGCAGGGGAGCTGTTAGATCGCGTACATCAACGGGTGGAGTAACTGGTTCCTAAATGTCCAGGGAACGTGGAGGCTAGAACATTGGACTTCCACGACCGATATATTTCCTTGGAAATGCTTGATTAAAATAGTTATACACATTAATCCCAAAGTGAGGTGATGAACTATAATCCAGAAACCATAACTGTCGCCGAACAGGAAGTGGAACGTTTTCTTATGGGTCATGCAAAGAGTTTGCAAAGAAACTTATGATACAGAGGCACATTCAACTTGTCTAACAATAGGTAAGGGCCAAAAAGAACTCCTCCATTGATTTAAAAAATAATAATAGTAAAAAATGTTCAAATGTTTCTGAAATCTTAAAGTCATCAATCCTAAGCTTACACGCTACTTAACCTAAATTATCCTAAGGACAAATACACACACCCATGCCCGACGGAGGACTCGAACCTCCTCCGAGACCAGCCATAGGTCCACGACTGTGGCGCCTCAGACCGCCTGGCTAATACCGAGCGGCCCCTCTATTCTATCCCACAGGCTTATGCCAAGCGTGCCTGAATGCCAACTTCATGGGCGATATGTCGGTGATGTTCCGACCAAAAACAAATGGCTGTTCGGGGGGTGGGGAGTGGTGTTGTGTTGAAAATACGTTCACGAGTAAGGTAGATTCATCAGTCTGTATCACATTATTTGTGAGCATTATCTTCCACTTGGTGCCAAAGCAATTAAAAAATTTGTAGTCGTCGACTTTGGTCTTCTGGTCACTGGTGCTGAGTCAGCATGGAATGACGTGGATGCAGTTCTTCATCGTGTAAACAGTTCAATAAGCAGTCTTTGAGATATCTGAGACTGCCTTGCCATATCACGTGTACTTCACCAAGGTGAAAAGTTTCAAGGAACGTTTCCTCTGTTAGGGGTAGGGGACCCTTAAATTGTTCTGGCTTTGACCATTCGCCCTGTCTACCCCACGTACCTGGTAGTCCCGTGCAGTCGTATTATTTCTGCTCCACACTGCTACTGGCTTGCCTGAAATTATGTATGTAAAAATGCATGCGTGTTTAGGGGAGCCACTCAATAATAAATACAGGCCGGCCGCTGTGGCGGAGCGGTTCTAGGCCCTACAGTCTGGATCGCGCGACCGCTACGGTTTCAAGTTCGAATCCTGCCTCGGACATGGATGTATGTGATGTCCTTAGGTTAGTTAGGTTTAAGTAGTTCTAAGTCTTCAAATGGCGCTAAGCACTATGGGACATAATATCTGAGGTCATCAGTCCCCTAGACTTAGAACTAATGGTTCAAATGGGTCTAAGGACTATGGGATTTAACATCTGAGCTCATCACTTCCCTATACTTAGAGCTACTAAACCTAAATAACCTAAGAAAATCACACACATCCATGGCCGAGGCAGGATTCGAACCCGCGACCGTAGCAGCACCACGGTTCCGGACTGAGCGCCTAGAACCGCTCGGTCACATCGGCCGGCTTACGCACTTTTCATTGAATCCCATATGTCATTACTTCACGATGATAGTACTTGCAGCCACACTTGAACTTCCATAATAATGCATTTCCTATGCAGAGCTACCGACAAAACCATATAGCAGCTCCGTGTCCCGTGCTCGACTCTGCAAGGCAGTCACTCGCAAAGATAACACGTAACCAAGCCAGCGATATGACAATACGCTTACACTTGGACGACCTCTGTCGATTATTTGTGGACGTAGATGACTGGTTTACCGAAGGCGTTGCTCCAGGCGATGAAAAACATTCTCATTGGGATGGTGGCTTTGAGGGTATCGTCATTCATACATACGAGCAGCAGCTTGACTATCAGATGCACCCAGCACCAAAAGCATATCGATATATTCATCGTTTGTGCACTGCATCGGGAAGCCGCCCTACATGAGCCTTAGAGGACCAATTATGGTTGCGCACTATGCAGTTATTGCAACACACACCCAGTTTAACGCATCCCACTGTCGTGTGATATGCTGTTCTCATGTGACATAGAAATGTCCTGCTTATAAATGACGAAAAGCGGGGGAAGGACATAAAAAAAAGGTAATGCGAGGACCGTTTTTTCTTTTCTTTTTGTAGGAGCCATAGCTGCATAATGGATATGAGTTTGATGCCCTATCAGTCCACACATTGAGCTACAACAGCCGGTATGGCAGTGCAGACTGATACACGTCCTCTGTGCACTGCGATGCCCCGCACGATGTGACACTGCAGTTTTTAATTAAATTTACATCATCATCATCCTCTTCGTATTTTTCTTCTTCTTTGTCTCTTATGACAAGTTTCAAGTGGAAGCTCTCCATCGTGTCCTGTTCTGAGCATTTTCCTCCTTCGTCTGTTTACATGCTCGTCCTCTAATGTCATCCATTGTCTTCCTACCATTTCCTACCATTCCTTTACTTTTTCTGTATAGTTCTTTCTCGCCGTCGTTTTCATACATCTGTTTTCAAAATTCACATGCTCTGATTTTGCTAGACAAACTTGCCTTGAATCTGTATGAGGAATCGCATGGTGACCTCCCAGTGCGGCATTATTCGTCACGTAGCACACTGTGAGGTGCGATAGTGTCCCAGTAACAACGAGTAGAGAAGACATAACGGGATTTGGTAGCTCAAGTTTGCAAGTTTGCGGAATGCATGGGATTTTCTGGGGGTATGCTGGGAATTTGTGGTGAACTGTGAGCTTAATCAGAAGGACGCCTGTGGAAGATGGATGTAAAAAGTGAGGTTTAGAGATCGTCGTTCAAGGATTAATACAGTCTGATAAAAATGGGGAGCAGAATTTCTGATAGTTGGTGACGGGATGTAATTCATGTATTAGTATGTTTGAAGCCATTTCTAACTTCCTTTTAGATAGTTTCTAAGACAGGCTTGCATATAAACCTGCAGAAGAAAATCTGGTCAGATGTTTTATTGTTTTGGTAAGACTTGGGGTACGACTTGGGAAATCATAGTGGAGACTGAGGTGGATGTTGAGGAATCACAATCAATGGTTGGTTCGCGTACTACTATATTAAGAGGTTGTAGACATTTAAAGAAGACATAAAATTATGAATGTGTAGATGAAGTGACGTTTGAAAAGCTGAGAAAGGTGGGTAGAGGACGACGTCGTGCTAATGTATCTCGATCAGCCGAGGTAGACTCGCTTATATTTTTACGATAAGCTCGGGCACAGAAGGTTGAAGTGCTTTCAACGGCACTCAAGTCTTCATATAATAAAAGGAACTATCATAGGTTATAGAAATGTCCAGCTGGGAATATTTGCCAGGGGATTTCCACTTCCAAAAATCATTTGCGTTACACCCTCCGTCAGAACAAAGACATGAGTACTATTTCTCACGTCTCAGATAAAAAACATGTAAGCCTACTGAAAAAGAAATAAGAATGATCATTAGGAAGCTAAGGAGAAGAATGTTTCAGATGAAGTGAGCTGACGAAATGATGGAAATAGTTGACGATTGAAGATTATTGGAAGTGATCAGGAAGAGGAAAAAATGGTCGCTGGGAGGTATACTGCATAGCAATTGTCGGCAAGAAACAATTGTAGAGGGAAAACCAGAAGGAATGACAGAAATGATTAGGAAGGTAATGGATGACGTGGAGGACATTAGACCATGACCATGGAAACAGATGAATGGAGATGCTCAGAACAGGACATGATTGAGAGCTTCCACGTGAAAACGTCCATGAGAGAGATAAAGAAGAAGAAGATGGTGATGATTAAGACGTGTCATTGTAAATGTAATTATTTATTAGCTTGCACAACAGAGTCGATGACCTCATTGATATGTTCATTGTGCTTTTGGTATTTATTGGCTCAGACGACTTAGATTGAGAAATAGGAAAAATAATCGTAGCCTCACCTGCCTCTGCAAACGTGAATGCCCTGAAGAGCCAAAGAAACTAGAACATCTGCCTAATATCGTATACGGCCCTCGCGAGCAAGCAGAAATGCCGCAGCACGACGTGGCATGGACTCGACTAACGTCTGAAGTAGCGCTGGAGGGACCTGACACCATAAATCAGTAAGAGTACGAGGGAGCGGAGATCTTTTCTGAATAACACGTTACGAGGCATCCCACATATGCTCAATAACGCTCATGTCTGGGGAGTTTGGCGGCTAGCGGAAGTTTTTAAACTCAGAAGAGTTTTCCTGGAGGCTCTGTAGCAATTATGGACGTGTGGGGCGTCGCACTGTCCTGTTGGAATTTCCCAAGTCCGTCGGAAAGTACAGTGGACATGAGTGGATGCAAGTGATCAGATGGGATACTTATGTACGTGTCACCTATCAGTGTCTTATCCAGACTTATCGGGTGTCCCATATCACGCCCCACACCATTACAAAGCCTCCCCTAGCTTGAACAGTCCCCTGCTGGCATGCAGCGTTCATGGGTTCATGAGGTTGTCTCCATACCCGTACACGTCCATCCGCTCGATCCAATTTGAAACAAGACTCGTCCGACCACGCAACATCTTTCCAGTCATCAACAGCCCAATGTAAGTGTTGACGGGCCCAGACGAGACGTAAAGCTTTGTGTCGTGCAATCACCAAGGGTACACGAGTGGGCCTTCGGTTCCGTAAGCCCATATCGATGATGTTCGTTGAATGGTTCGCACGCCGACTTTTGTTGTTGGTCCAGCATTGAAATCTGCAGCAATCTGCGGAAGGGTTGCACCTTCTGTCACGTTGAACGATTCTCTTCAATCGTCGTTAGTCCCGTTCTTGCAGGATCTTTCTCCGCAGCGATGTGGGAGATTTGATGTTTTACAGGATTCCTGATATTCACGGTACACTCGTGATGTGGTCTTACGAGAAAATTCCCACTTTATCGCTACTTCGGAGGTGTTGTGTCCCAAAACTCGTGCACCGTCTATAACATCACATTCAAACTCACTTACATCTTGATAAACTGCCGTATACAGGCGTTGCCGACCGCGGCGCCATATTCTGTCTGTTTACATGTCTCTGTATTTGAATACGCATATCTGTAAAAGTTTCTTTGGCAATTCATTGTAGCTTGCGAGGTGTCAAATGCATCTTTGATACAGCAAGAATAATTCTTCGCTGTTTGAGCAGCGTGGCGGTTTGTAGTATTTGATTTAATGCCTTTAAAGTTTTGATCTGCACAGCACCGTCACAGACATGAAGGAAAGAGTAAATTCTTACGAAAAAGTCATTAACAATATTATAGAAAGGAAGTAGGTTAAATGAATAATCACTGCAGTACTAACTCTAGAACCATCGCAGACTTTTAAAAAACATTCTTTTTATTCATTTAGCATAAGCAAAACAAAAAACTGACAACTTTCTTAGTTAAGAGATTAAAGTGTACCTAACCTTGGTTATTTGAATATTTTTCAGCATAATGTAGGGATTAGTCTTTCACAAATGAAATCATAAATACGCTACGTTTCTGCCACAAGTTAGATGTTCCAAATCAAATTATTAAATCCCATTTGGAAGTTCTACTATCCTTCATTAGCTTTGTCGGACACATTGCAGTGATAACTACCACTCATCAACGTGTTACTGTTGACGGGAACCATTCCTTTCACTTAGTCAATCCTGTACCTCAAAGACAGACGACAGAAATCACAATTTACTTCTTTGATTCAAACTTTTCATCTGGTGGTATGGCTGTGGAAAATACACTGAAACTTAATTGCATCCAGCTGTAGGTGTAAATGTAATTATTATTAGTAATTCATTTTTAACTATGATGAAACAATTTATTTTTGCAAACAGAATTCACGAATATTATAGGAGACAATCCACGATTTTCTATATATCTAACGATTCTGTTTTACAATTACAGGTAAATCATACTCATACTGTTCTGTAACAAAAGGGTTTTCTTTATATTAACACCTAAACTTTTTCTTTCAGTCTCGTCCTTGTGTGCGCACACTGTTTTATACTCATCAGACACACAAACACAGACGGATATATTCGCATTGCTCTGAATTGTGTGTGCATTTGATGCTACCATTCACGTGGAATGTCTTATAGTTATGAATCTGACAGCACGTAAGCTGCTACATTGGCACTGAGTATTTGGCAGCAATAGAACAGTAAACAACAATAACTTTGAAGCAGCCATATTTCCTGAAATCTGTGGAGTACAAACCAATCGATCGTTCGGCAGTATTGGATACTGTTGACAACTAATCAAAAGTAAATATATTTACCATTGGGAAACGTAACATAACACAAAAGGTAAACAGGTATAGAAGGAAGGTAAAAGATGACACAATCAAGAAAACACTATTCTGATACAGAAAAACAGCAAAGCAAATATAGACACAGATTAGCGAATTTTTAATTTATTACATTTTATTTTTATTATTTACTTGTCTTCGATACTACTGCTTTACACAGCCATGGGTCTGATTTCAGAATTCGTGAATGTTGAAATGGATCGTCTAACAGGTTCTGAAACTTTTGAAAATATTTCTTTCATTCTCGATAGTGCACAGACGTAGGTGACAAACGTAATTGTACAGCTATATAAACGTATACAGATTGCGGTAGTATCGCGTACACAAGGTATAAACAGGCAGCAAATTGGTGGAGCTGTCATCAGCACTCAGCCGGCCGTTGTAGCCGCTCGGTTCTAGGCGCTTCAGTCCGGAACCGCACTG
Organism: Schistocerca gregaria; assembly: GCF_023897955.1. Classification (NCBI taxonomy): domain Eukaryota; kingdom Metazoa; phylum Arthropoda; class Insecta; order Orthoptera; family Acrididae; genus Schistocerca; species Schistocerca gregaria. The sequence continues at coordinate 431,599,971 of NC_064922.1, forward strand.
CTGCTACGATCGCAGGTTCGAATACTGCCTGTGGCATGGATGTGTGTGGTGTTCTTAGGTTAGTCTGGTTTAAGGAGTTCTAAATCTAGGGGACTGATGATCTCAAATGTTAAGTCCCATAGTGCTCAGAGCCATTTGAACCATTTGCACTCAGGTGATTCACGTGAAAAGGTTTCCGACGTGCCTATACCCGCACTACGGGAATCAAGAGGCTTTCACCGCGGAATAGTAATTGGAGCTAGACACATGAGCCATTCCATTTCGGAAATTTTTAGGGAATGCAATATTTCAAGATTCACAGTGTCAAGAGTGTGACGAGAATACCAAATTTCAGGCAGCAGCTCTTGCTATGGACAACGCTGTGGCTGACGGTCTTCACTTAATGGCCGAGGTCAGCGTAGTTTACGTTGAGCTGTCAGTGCTAACACACAAACACTTCATGAAACAATGGTATAAAGCAATGTGGGACATACGACGAACGTATCCGTTAGGACAGTGTGCCGGCATTTAGCGTTAATGGCGTTGGTTGGATCACAGATGACTGGAAAAACATTGCATAGTCAGATAAGTCCCGATTTCAGGTGGTAAGATGTGGTGGTAGGAGTTGAGTGTGGCGCAGACCCCACGAAGCCATGGACCTATTTCTCTACAAGGCACTGTGCAAGCTGGTGGTGGCTCCACAATGATGTCGGCTGTGTTTACAAGGAATGGTCCGGACGCTGATTATGTTTGGCTACTTGGAGACAATTTTTACATTAACTTCATATTCCCAAACAATGATAGCCAGAACTATTCCCGATTGATAGGAAGACTATTCTGGAAAATTTGAGCGAACGATTTGGCCGTTCAAATGACTCGACCTGAGTTCCATCGAACATCCGTGGGACGTAATCTAAAGATCAGTTCGTGCACAAAATCTTCCATCGGCAACACTTTCGCAGTTGTCCGCAGCTCGTGGTTTCGGGTGGCGTTGTCGCTTCCCGAGCACGGAGGCCCGGGTTCGATTCCCGGCGGGGTCAGGGATTTTCACCCGCCTCGAGATGACTGGGTGTTTGTGTTGTCCTCATCATTTCATCGTCATTCCTCAAAAGTGACGAGGGTGCCCTGAGAAAGATTGGGAATTTGTACAGGCGCTGATAAGCGTGGAGTTGAGCGCCCCACAAACCAAAAATCATCATCACTTTTGCAGTTGTAGATGGATATAGAGGCCCCATGGGTCAATATTTCTGCAGGGGACTTCCGACTTCTTGAGTCCATATGACGTTGAGCCGCTATAATACGCCGGGCAAAAGGAGGTCCGTCACGATATTAGGATGTATCCCACGCTTTTTGTCTCCTCACTGCATGTCTCATGCATCTGTAATTATTTAATGTAGCTCCTCCCTTTATTACATCACATTTTACTTTTACTTTATGTTTTTATTGCTAATGTTGTTTCTTCCCCACCCCTACTTTACTTTAGCTCTTTTGCTGGTATTTTTCTTTCATTCTAGACGCCCCCCCCTCCCTCGAGTTTAACCTTCAGCTTACATCTTGAACGACTCGCTGTTGTCTGTCACTTGCGTTGTCTTTTCATAGGTTATGCTAATTAGTTCATTACTTTTTTAGTTCCGATTCTTGGGTTTTAATATTCGTACTGAGTGAGGTGGCGCTCTGTTTCGCACACAGAACTCGGAAGGACGTCGGTTCGAATTCGCACCCGGCCATTCAGATTTAGGTTTCTCGTGATTTCCCTAAATCGCTCCAGGCAAATGTCGGGTTGGTTGCATTAAAAACCGCACAGCTGTTTTCCTCCATCATCCTTTCGTGACCCGAGTCGTTCTCCAGCTCTGACAACTTCGCTGTCGAGGGGACTTTTAACGCTAATCTTCCTTCCTTCCTTTTGATACTCGTAACAAAATTTCTATTAATTCCTCTGCTGTACTCCTCCATAATATTAGTAACAGTAATGGTACCAGTATATTCATTTTCTTCCATTAGGCTAGTGAGAAGTGCTGAGATAAAAACTGAATGATTCATTCAAGTTATTAAAGTGCATATCTGTCTTAGGAGCTTTATTCAAGCTAGATTCCTCTATTATTTCTCACTTATGAGGTAGGGTTGGAGATTACTGACATCGTAAGGTATGCATAAGCGTTGTCGCAATTTTATGGAAGAGGTGGGCTGTGCAGCCTGATATCTTTTCATGTTCCTTAGGTATTTGCCAGAATCTCCCAGATGGCTGCTCGGTAAAGGGCGATCAGAGGAAGCTCTCAGGGTCCTGGAGAGTGTAGCACCAACAAATGGAAAGCCCCTGCCTTGTGACACGTGGATGAGGCTCGCTTACCTGTCAGAGCAGAGGACTCCACGCATGGACATCAGAAGCATCGTCACGAACAGGAACCTCTTTAAAAACACCGTTTTGTTGGTTATTAGCAGGTATGGGAATGCAAATTGCTTTTCATATAATTTTTGTAACTCGAACGACAATGGTGATTTATGACGCTACGTAATGAATATATACTTCTAGATCATCAGATCCGCAGTAAACAAAACAGTTGAAAGACTAATCTCAGCACACTACAGTCACCCTCTGATAACAGAAAACGATGAGCTTTCTTAGTGGTAACATTTGATATTGATACATATTTAATTAAGTGCGATTTAAGTCCTTTTTTCTTCTATATATGGAAAACTTTTAAAAATTGATCTTAATTTGCAGCTGAAAATTTGTGGTTTTTGCTGCTAATAAACGCCTTAGTTACTTATGTAGTTATTTTCAGCGTCTTCTCACTGAATGCAACACTAAACTGTGAACACATAATTATGCAGTTACCAGCGTGACGCTGTGGGCAAATCATCACAAATAGGAGTGTAGCTTTCATATCTTCAACCAATTGTTATATTTTCTTGTCAGTGGCGGATCTAGCATGCCAGTACAGATTGTGTGGTCATTTAGGAACAACGTATGATACAGTATTCCTGTTTACAACTTCAAAGTGTAAACATTCTATACTGAAAGAAAAAGTACAAAAGCTTCCTAAAATATTGTAAGTTATCAATAAAACTTACGAAAATAGTACTCAAAGATTAATTACGTACAGTCTTTGACATGGAATCTGGTCTGTGACCAGCTTTCAAAGTGACTGTGTAAGATGAAAGCCTTGCACCTGGAATTGTTTTAAGCAAGGGAGAAGTTTCCGCAAGTTTGAAATATAAGTGCTGGGCAACGTTGGAGCCCCTGTCTGAAAGTTTGACCTTTGAGAGGATTTACCAGAGGAAACACACAAGGACATATTGGTGGCGTGTAGAGAAGGCTTAAGATTCCAAATTACCCACAGCAAGTGCAAGCTGCAGTGAATAGCATACGGTTTTATTCCAGGGCACGCAAATTTGGGAATCTCATTACCTCTATCCCATATCCACTAAGTAAAAATAGTCCCTGAGCAAAATTATTGCGTAAATTTGTAGCCTATTAGAGAGCCAACAGTTTGTACCAGATAACAATTTTATTATGTTTTCAATGAACCGAAAGTAAGTACAGTTGCACCATGCATTATATATTAGTAGTAAGTTATGTCTATAGTTTTACAGTCATTTAAATTACTACATATGAAAAGACTAACTTAGCGATGTTGTACAGCTTTAACATTATATAAGAAGTAACTGAATATTTATAAGTCATACAACATCAAACTATCATGTATTTTAGCATACTTCATAAAAGACTTCATTAATGTGAATCAACGAATAGTCTCGAAAATTGTATATTATATTGTGCACGTGACTAGAAGGGAAATAATAAAAATCAGTAGCCAACAACAGGCTAGACAGCTGTGTAGGGGGAGTACATGTTAGATGGAAGGGTTAGATGACTGTTGTTGTTTGGGGATGAGAGAGGACACTCAGTCCAGGGAGTGAATGGAGAGAGGGGAGGGTTAGCAATGACTTTGTGTAACGAGAGTACAGAATAGTTGTTGTTACTGTTTTGCAGTTTGTGAGCGATATACAGCAACATAGTCGAGATTACTTTGCGAGAGAAGTCAGTGTGGGACATTGACGCCATTGACGTTTTTGTGAAGAATTTTGTATTGTGAACTCTTACGTTTTCGCTAGGTGTCTGTGCTAAGTTATAAGAGTCGGAAACCAACTTTTTCGTTATTTAGTGGGTATTAATGAAGCACTGTGTGCATTGCCTGCCAGCTTGCAATGCTGTTTCAACAGTTAATAGTCAAAGGACATAATTTCATTCGAAATTTGAAGCTACATTCAGGTGTGGCCAGGAATTCGGCACGTGGGCGGTGCTTTGACATGTTGCTTTCTCCCTCTCTCTCGTCTGACTACTCGCTACCCACACCATCTTGCTTTGTTGTCCAAGTGGCAACAGTGGCGGAAATGCATGCGCGTCGCTTGGAAGGCAGAACAGTTACGCCCGTATGTATGAGCGTCGCTTAGAAGGCAGAACAGTTACGGCCGTATAAGTGACCGGCTGTCATGCGTCTTGGTTTCATGTTATGCTACTTTCATGAAATTTGAAAAACTTAAGCTGTCATAAAGAGCGGCATTATACTGTTACTCTCTGCTGTTGAAAGAGCGTACATCAATAAAAATAATAAAAGAAAATACGGCGGAGTTTGCACCTTTATTCGAAGTTGTTTCTGCCACAATGTGATTTTGGTTTTAAATGCATCCACCTTTGTCGTTTTAAATCAGATATCAATTGCTTCTAGCGAAAACTTAAGAGTTACAATTCTGAGGACGTTGAAGTGTGAAATCTATTTAAATAAACATGCGAGGTCTCCAATCCGTTCCTAATCTTCTAACGTTGTTTTCTGCCTTTCTTTTCCATTCATAAATTGAACAAACTCGTTCCAGGCATACCCCTCGACTTAATCAACGTACTTCGCTGTAGTAAATAATGTCTCCAATTTGTTAACGCAGTTCCTTTAAAAACCGTTATAACTGCCGATATAAAGACCTATGTGACTTAAGATAATTTTCTGTTCGGGCCACCAGTTTCATAACGTGCTCCATCCCAGCAAATTTAGCACAAAGTGATCCTTGATGTGCGAAACAATGAGTTCTGTACGAATCGATCGTTGGTCTTTATACTGTGTTTTCCAGCAATGCCAAAAGCCCATTTTGTGGCCATCCCATCGCACTCGCTCCATCGGCGGTAACTGAGACCAATTCAGGCCAACGGGTTCAACTGCCTCTTCAGTCGTTTTCAGCTAATCGATACTTCCCGTTTTGTCTTTCATTGGCACCAGATCTAACAGGTCTTCTGTCACGTGTAAACTGTTGTGACTTTACGAACATGCACTGTTAATCCAAAACACTATGACTACTGCCCACCGTGAGGTGGGATGTCGCCTGGTTACGATGTTGGAATGTGACACTTTATGGAAAGTATGTATGTGGATAAAAGATGGATGTGAAATCATTCTAGATACGATGTTGTTGTTGTTGTGGTCTTCAGTCCTGAGACTGGTTTGATGCAGCTCTCCATGCTACCCTATCCTGTGCAAGTTTCTTCATCTCCCAGTACCTATTGCAACCTACATTCTTCTGAATCTGCTTAGTGTATTCATCTCTTGGTCTCCCTCTACGAATTTTACCCTCCACGCTGCCCTCCAATACTAAATGTGTGATCCCTTGATGCCTCAGAACATGTCCTACCTACCGGTCCCTTCTTCTCGTCAAGTTGTGCCACAAATTCTTCTTCTCCCCAATTCTATTGAATACCTCCTCATTAGTTATGTGTTCTACCCATCTAATCTTCAGCATTCTTCTGTAGCACCACATTTCGAAAGCTTCTATTCTCTTCTTGTCCAAACTATTTGTCGTCTATGTTTCACTTCCATACATGGCTACACTCCATACAAATACTTTCAGAAAAGATTTCCTGACACTAAAATCTAAACTCGATGTTAACAAATTTCTCTTCTGCAGAAACGCTTTCCTTGCCATTGCCAGTCTACATTTTAAATCCTCTCTACTTCGAGCATCATCAGTTATTTTGCTCCCCAAATAGCAAAACTCCTTTACTACTTTAAGTGTCTCATTTCCTAATATAATTCCCTCAGCATCACCCGACTTAATTCGATTACATTCCATTATCCTCGTTTTGCTTTTGTTGATGTTCATCTTATATCCTCCTTTCAAGACACTATCCATTCCGTTCAACTGCTCTTCCTAGTCCTTTGCTGTCTCTGATAGAATTACAATGTCATCGGCGAACCTCAAAGTTTTCATTTCTTCTTCATGGATTTTAATACCTAGTCCGAACTTTTCTTTTGTTTCCTTTACTGCTAGGTCAATATACAGATTGAATAGCATCAGGGAGAGGCTAAAGCCCTGTCTCTCTGCCTTCCTAACCACTGCTTCCCTTTCATGTTCCTCGACTCTTGTAACTGACATCTGGTTTCTGTACAAATTGTAGATAACCTTTCGCTCCCTGTATTTTACCCCTGCTACCTTTAGAATTTGGAAGAGAGTATTCCAGTCAACATTGTCAAAAGTTTTCTCTAAGTCTACAAATGCTAGAAACGTAGTTTTGTCTTTCCTTAATCTTTCTTCTAAGAGAAGTTGTAAGGTCAGTATTGCCTCACGTGTTTCATTATTTCTACGGTATCCAAACTGATCTTCTCCAAGGTCGGCTTCCAACAGTTTTTCCATTCGTCTGTAAAGAATTCGTGTTAAAATTTTGCAGCTGTGACTTATTAAACTGATAGTTCGGTAATTTTCATATCTGTCAACAAATGCTTTCTTTGGGATTGGAATTATTAGATTCTTCTTGAAGTCTGAGGGTACTTCGCCTGTCTCATACATCTTGCTCACCAGATGGTAGAGTTTTGCCAGGACTGGCTCTCCCAAGGCCGTCAGTAGTTCTAATGGGATGTTGTCTATTCCTGGGGCCTTGTGTCGACTCAGGTCTTTCAGTGCTCTGTCAAACTCTTCACACAGTATCGTATCTTCCATTTCATCTTCATCTATATCCTCTGCCATTGCCATAATTTTGTCCTCAAGTACATCGCCCTTGTATAGACCCTTTATATACCCCTTCCACGGTTCTGCTTTCCCCTCTTTGCTTAGAACTGTGTTTCCATCTGAGCTCTTGACATTCATACTGGTGGTTCTCTTGTCTCCAAAGTTCTCTTTAATTTTCCTGTAGGCAGTATGTGTCTTACCCCTAGTGATATATGCCTCTACATACTTACATTTGTCCTCTAGCCATCCCTTCTTGGCCATGTTGCACTTCCTGTTGACCTCATGTTTGAGGCTTTGTATTCCTTTTTGCCTGCTCAATTTACTGCTTTTTTATTTTTTATCCTTTCATCAATTAATTTCAATATTTCTTCTGTTACCCAAGTGTCTCTACTAGCCCTCGTCTTTTTATCTACTTGATCCTTTGTTACCTTCACTACTTCATCCCCCAGAGCTACCCATTCTTCTTCTACTGTGCAGGCGAAATACCCTGAAACTTCAAGAGGAATATAATAATTCCAATCCCAAAGAAAGCAGGTTCTGACAGATGTGAAAATTACTGAACCATCAATTTAATAAGTCACCGCTGCAAAATACTAACGCGAATTCTTTACAGACGAATGGAGAAACTGCTGGAAGCCGACCTCGAAGACGATCAGTTTGTATTCCGGAGATATGTTGGAACACATGAGGCAATACTGACCCTACGACTTATCTTGGAAGAAAGATTAAGGAACGGCAAATCTACGTTTCTAGATAGCGAAAGGCTATTTACAATTTGTACAGAAAGCAGATGGCAGTTATAAGAGTCGAGGGACATGAAAGGGAAGCAGTGGTTGGGAAGGGAGTAAGACATGGTTGTAGCCTCTCCCCGATGTTATTCTATCTGTATATTGAGCAAGCAGTAAAGGAAACAAAAGAAAAATTCGGACTACGTATTAAAATCCATGGAGAAGAAATAAAAACTTTGAGGTTAGCCGATTACATTGTAATTCTGTCAGAGACAGCAAAGGACTAGGAAGAGCAGTTGAACGGAATGGACAGTGTCTTGAAAGAAGGATATAAGATGAACATCAACAAAATCAAAACGGGGATAATGGAATGTAGTCGAATTAAGTCGGGTGATCCTGAGGGAATTAGATTAAGAAATGAGACACCTAAAGTAGTAAAGGAGTTTTGCTATTTGGGGAGAAAATAAATGATGATGGTCGAAGGAGAGAGTCCATAAAATGTAGACTGGCAATGGCAAGGTAAGCGTTTCTGAAGAAGATAAATTTGTTAACATCGGGTATAGGTTTTAGTGTCAGGAAGTCGTTTCTGAATGTATTTGTATGGAGTGTAGCGATGTATGGAAGTGATACATGGACGATAAATAGTTTGGACAAGAAGAGAATAGTAACTTTCGAAATGTGGTGCTACAGAAGAATGGTGAAGAGAAGGTATTGAATAGACTTGGGGAGAAGGACATGTTCTGAGACATCGAGGGATCACCAATTTAGTATTGGACGGCAGCGTGGCGGGTAAAAATCGTAGAGGGAGACCAAGAGATGAATACACTAAGTAGATTCAGAAGGATGTAGGCTGCAGTAGGTACTGGGAGATGAAGAAGCTTGCACAGGGTAGAGTAGCATGGAGAGCTGCATGAAACCAGTCTCCGTACTGAAGACCACAACAACAACAACAGCAACATCTGTGTACTATCACAAATGATGCAAGTTTGAGGCAAAATCATTGCATTGATCTGTGAACTCGTGCATGGAGGAAAACGCGGACTTTCTTGTTGGTTGTACGATGAATCTAGTTCATTTAACTCATCTGCCGAAACTATCTCGACCTTACCGCGTTCTATTGTAATAGGATGTATAATCATAAGTCACAAATTGAATAATATAAGTCTGATTAACCAATATTTGACTCAAATTTAGGCTGAAATATTTTCTGGTCAATGTAAATGATTGATCTATTGCAACAATGGTTTGAGAAAGATGCAGTAGGGCGGGCAAAATTTTTCTTAAGAAATAACTGTTTGGCGGTCAAATTCACGATCTTCGTATGCTACAATACTATAATCACCACAAACTACAATAGAGATAGATAATTTTGAAAAAATCTAGAAGAAAACTACATGATGTGTGGAAAGGAATAATCGATTCTGCAGTTTGCTACTGAATGTTTGAATGAAATATAATTGTGTCCTGCAGCGGATGGTCAGTCACTTCTGTGTAAATCGTATTCCTCAAAATATGGACTTTCTTAATACATTTCCATCGGATAATCACCAAAAGGTCTCAAACTAACAGTTTTTCATCAATATATGCCATGACAGGAAAACCGATTACATTAGTTACAAAAATTCTTTGCAATATTGTTGTATAATCATTTTCTTAGGTACAACAAAGTTCGTCTTTTAGTTACCCTTTGAACTTCGGGATTTTTTGTTATTCTCTGTTGGGAGAAAATACAAATTAAAGATGCAAATTTGCTAAAAAACGACACATCCGAAGATTGCGTCCTGTCGAGGGAGCCAGTTGTAGTGGTTAATGAAAATGTGGGAAGAAATGGTGAATAGAAAGGGGTTTTGAAATCGTTAATGATGGTTGAAAAGGGAAAGAACTAAATGCAAATCGGACTTCGTATTGCAGAAAAGCTACCGGACTTCGTGATTCGGAAAAGCTATTGTTGGTTTGGTCCTTGTGGCGTTTCTGAGCAAAAGTCAAACCAATTTCCACTACAAAAATTATTTGAAAGAGAACAGAGAATAACAAAATGTGATTAACAGGGGGAAATGGTGTCAGTACTGCATATCTACACACTATTAGTAGGAGTGTGATACGTTTCTGGGGCCTGTAAAAGTGATACCGTGACAAGTTCATTCTGTGTCATGGTGAAGTACTCATCAAGTAGGGGCCCTTGGAGTGGAGGATGGGAAGGGAGTCAGTCTTTGGGGTCTATCATCTTACAATGCCTATTCTTTTCTCTTCCCTTTCTTTCTTCCGCGATAGGAGTACCAACACCATTCTCCCTCTTCCCATATGCAAACATTGCTATCGCTGTAACCCTTCCTTTATCTGCAGGTAATTACAACCTGTATTCATTGGAGTAAGTTAGAGATGTAAGGTATCACACACATAACACAGGGACATGGACAAATGGCAAAGAGAGTTAGAATTAATTCAATCATACTTAAAGGCAAATGTTAGGAAGTCACAGGATCTGGTGAAAGAGATCCTTGAATCCGGCGAAAGATATTATGACATCGTAACATGTAAACACAGGAGGTAAGGTACATAGGACAGAGTTATGAGGCACCTCTTGTTGCTTGGCTAATAATAAGAATGTGCTAATATGGCATGCAAGGTAGGAATATTGCAGTGATCATTTCAAGTGTAGAGGGGAGGAAAACAAAACTGGTGTGTCATTTGATGTTTTCCTGGCGTCCAGAAATCTTGAAAACTTCTAGAGTATTCAGCTGGGTAGCGTCGTCCTAAAGGCACGATATTTCGGCAAGCCGACTTCTTGCCATCTTCAGGCGCTCTTGGTGTCTGATTGACGGATACCGACTTCATATAATCTCCACTCCTATCTCGTAGCCCCCGTCTGGCTGCTTCCGAGCGGTCTGCGGCCGATGGTAGGGGAAGGGCGGTGCCCCGCGACAGATCATGGGCCGCAGTCCTTCCACGGCTGCGGCCGCTTGTGGAACTCTGCTGTCATGGTGACAAATTATTTGAAAGAGAACAGAGAATAACAAAATGTGATTAACAGGTGGAAATGGCGTAGATAAAAGTTCATTCATTACCAAGTTAATTTGTCTGCTCTCGTGCGGCGTTCTGGTCTTGTTCTCCAACAATCTCCTGCTTCATTTCTGCATGAAAAAGTCTTAGCTGCTCCAAAATATTGCAGTAAATTTCATCGTCCAGGTATTACTAATGTCTACGAATTAAAACCATCTTGATATTGAACGCAATGTATTTTACAGCTGCTTCCATCCTCCAAATTTCATACAAGCTTCCACAATACTATATGTCTGCACATAAAAAAGTTTTTACACCTTAATCAGGCCAAGACTAACGAATAGGTTTTTACGTCTGAATCATACCAAGACTAGCGAATAAGTATTTACGCCTGAATCATACCGAGACTAGCGAATAATTGAAGTTAAGCTTCCGCTCTCAAGAGACAAGTGCGGGTAGAAAACAAAAAAAGTTACAATTTTTGTACCTTCATTTTCTTATAAATATTTCCTCTGCCGTCGAGCGCTCAGACAGGTGCGACGGTATAATTTATATCTGAGGGAACGAGTGTAGCGCTGCGAAATTCAAAGTCCCGCTACAGAATGTACCTATAATGTAAGAGCAAGGAAATTTAAAGAAGTATTCTCCAACACGAGTAAAGTATAGGGGTTTACCTGATAAATGTTGATTCTTTTGGATCTTCATTTTTCCATGCATGTTGTATGAAGGCAAATCTGAAATTTGAAGCAGGAGAAGTAGAATAAATGGTAATGCAAACATGTGACTCTTTACAGTAACTAAAAGGTTGGAACATTGTGTATCAAACAAATTGAGAAAACTCTGCTGTTGATAAGCATTTACAGGGATTACTAATTATAATTTCGAAGAATGCTTAGCGTGGGAAGGAATTAGACAGATCTGTTTACTGAACTCCAAGCAAAATATTATTAATTTCTGCTCTGTTAATCTGACAACCAACTGGTATCTTGATTCCATTTTGCTTCTCACGTACAAGGCAGCCAACAGTATAATGTTTAGCATCACATGATATTACAGGATAAAGTCTAGATTAGGTCATTAGGAGAATTTTGTCAGACTCTAATTTGTTGCCTCACTACATAACATACAGTATCCAGTTGAAAGGTAAGCCGTGTTGGGCTCATGTATGCGTTGGTTTCATCCATGGTTCCTATTCTGTGTTTGGTTTCCCACAGTTATTGTGATTATGCTGTTGTTAACTCTCCCCGTGAGAGGCAGCAGTGGTGTGTATCGATATTTGCACCTTGTACTATCTTTGGTCTGGTGCTTATAGTTTGCGACTGTGCTATGTGCGAGCAGTCGGTCGATTGGCGTGGAGCAGCGAGAAAATCTCCGCAGGGTGTAGTTAGGCCCGGTCCACTGGCGGTCTCTACGCAGTGTCGGGATGTGTGGGGCTATTCCCATTGCTATGAGGTCCGTGGTTCACTGACCCTGGACGAGAAAGTTGAGTTTGGATTTAATTTACGAGCAAGTCAAGACTGTTCACATTGTGCCATTTAGTTCCTGTTGTTGGCTGTTGGGTCAGTCCCACAAGCAACAACGCTGTTTGTTCGAGTCGGCGAAGGTTTAGCCACCGTCTGATGGAATCTCACTGTATTTGGTTATATGCAATTGAAGTGCACCAGAGGAATTTTCTCCTTTGTGGCCGTTAACGTTCCTGTTACCTGCCCTGGCTGTTCACATAAATTTAGGCAGTGTCCATTCCTCACGTGTTGTCGCTTTCCAGCATGGTGTGTAGTTCAACAGCTTAATGCATGCTTGGTTGTGGGCATCCATGCCTTTTATGTTTGCATTGATCTCCCGGTTGCGTGCTGGTCGAGTGGAGAGCAAGTTACCTTGTCGGTGGGTCCGTGGACTGTCTGTTGGTTGGGTTGTCATCGGATCGAGAATGAATGGGCCGACTGCCTGTCTAACTTAAGTGAACGTTAATATTTCAAGTGCTGGCCAACCCCCGAAACTTCTGAGTGCCCTTAGCTGCACTGCATTTTCTTATTTTCTGTTGAGTGTCTTTGTATGGCTCATAGCTGATGGTTTGGAATTAAAGTTGAATTGTTTTTAGTGGTGTTTTAAGTCATGGGTCTTCAGCCACTTTAAAATTAAGGTTCCTTGCTTTTCAAGTGTTAGATTGGTTGGGCCTTCAGCATGATGAAAATATTGTTTGAAGATAAAGCCTTGGGCCTCCTACCTGCTAAAAATTATTTTAGTTGTGTTTTGAGACATGGGCCTTCAGCTGTTTTATAATTAAAAGTTTCTTGCTTGTGAAGTTTTAGATTGTTTGGGTCCTTGAACCTAATTTAAAGATAAGGCTTTGTTGTTTAAATCTGTGTTACCATGAGTTTGAAGTCATGGGGCCTTCAGCCATTTTTAAATTCAGGATCTTTGTCTTTCGTGCATCAGACTGTTTGAGGCCCTCAGCCTAATTGAATAAGGCCTTCTGCCTTGTGTGTTTTTATTTAATTCTAGCTCGAGTCTTAAATCTTCGACCTTCAACCATCTTTAAATTAAGGTTGTTGCTTCTCAAGTGTTAGATTTTTGGGCCTTCGGCCAAATTATAGAACTTACTTAATGTGAGGCCTTCTGCGTTCTAAATATTCTTTTTGGTGTCTGAATTTTGAGTTAATGGCTTTTAGGCATAAAAAAAATTAAAGTCATTGTGCCCTTGGGGCATAAGACAGTGTGGCATATTCAGCTGACAACTAAGTTCAAGAATTTTTACTGTAATATTTGGTCAAGTAAATAAAGTTATCTGTGTTTGAGTGTAACTGACAGCCACTCATTTTGGCCCCTTTCCGCAATTCCAACTGCCTGTCCTGTCCTGCGGGCTTAGCAGGGCGTTTCAAAAGGTATCCCATTTTTCAATGATTTATTCAAAATTTTCGTGACGGATTACATGTTTATATGATAATAATTTGTGACATTCAGAATCTATTGCAGTTCTTTAACATTTATTGGCACAGGGAATCCGTCAACTGCTTCCGTGATGTGTATTGCGTTTGATGTCTGCAGAATTTAATAATGTGGCACAGGTATTGCACTAAGACTTCGCAAAAGAACACATCTCTAGTTTTAGGCTCACTGTAAACATTTAATTGTCTGCATATTCCCTGATTGCCCACATGAAGCCAATGATATTTTCAGGCTGTACTAAATACATTCTGATTTCCAGTCCATGCGATAGTAAATCTTCAAAGTGCTGAAAAATACCAAGGCCATTTCTTAATCCCAAAGGCATTCAAAGAAATTCATGTAGCTTAGAAGGCATGAAAAATTGCATTTGATTATATCTTGAGCAACTATGGGTATTTGGGGATATCCCAGCCTCGTATGTAGTGTGATGAAACACTTTCAAATTCCCAAGTGGTCGAGTGTTTCAACAATGTGGGAGACTGGATGTGTATCCGGGACTGTTACATGGTTTGCTGCTCACTTATCAACACAGAGGTGGCAAGTTTTTTCTCCGTTGTACTCTTCTTACGTACTATGCAATGCTAACAGGCTTGAGGAACGTTGCATTATCCCCACATCTAGCTGCTGCAAGCTGCTTTCCTCTAAAGCTTACTGTAAATGATGGATAATATAGAAATGCTTCTGAGTTAACAGCCATGCATCCCCACTTGCAATCTAATGGCTGTGTTGGATCTGTTACCAGTAAATACTGCTTTTCCTTGAACAGTAATGTTAATTCCTCTAATACCAGATGCAACATATTCCTGTCTGGCAGTGGAAAATGAATTAACTTCTCTCAATAGAGTTTTTACAGGTGGCATAATTGCGCACAGGTCTCAGTTCGACAACATTTTTTGATCCTTCACAAACTGTTACCCGTGTGTAATAACACAGTTATGAGTCCTCTGAATTCCTTGAGGATCTATTTCTTGTACATTGGACTGTACCATTCCACGTAGAGTTATTACTTTGTGTGATCTGAATTTATGTAAGCACACAGGAACGACCATGTGGGCTGCAGATACCTCGACTTGCGCCATAGGGTGGTGGGGTTTCGGGCTCCGCTGGATAGGTCAGGAGTTCACTACACGCAACAAGCGGTTCCACGGGTAGCAGGGGTTGTGGGGCGTGGGCTGGGCGGTTTTTTAGGTTAGATTGCCTCGGACAAGTACAGAAAGGGCAACAGTCTCAACGGGTACGGGGCAAAGTCAGGACATGCGGGGACCAAGCAGCAATCGGTATTGTAATTGTAAACTGTCGAAGCTGCGTTGGTAAAGTACCGGAACTCCAAGCGCTGATAGAAAGCACCGAAGCTGAAATTGTTATAGGTACAGAAAGCTGGCTGAAGCCAGAGATAAATTCTGCCAAAATTTTTACAAAGGTACAGAAGGTGTTTAGAAACGATATATTGCATGCAACCGGTGGTGGAGTGTTCGTCGCTGTTAGTAGTAGTTTATCCAGTAGTGAAGTAGAAGTATATAGTTCCTGTGAAATATTATGGGCGGAGGTTACGCTTAACAACCGAACTGGGTTAATAATTGGCTCCTTTTACCGACCTCCCGACTCAGCAGCATTAGTGGCAGAACAACTGAGAGAAAATTTGGAATACATTTCACATAATTTTTTTCAGCATGTTATAGTCTTAGGTGGAGATTTCAATTTACCAGATATGGGCTGGGACACTCAGATGTTTAGGGCGGGTGGTAGGGACAGAGCATCGAGAGACATTATACTGAGTGCACTATCCGAAAATTACCTCGAGCAATTAAACAGACAACCGACTCGTGGAGATAACATCTTGGACCTACTGATAACAAACAGACCAGAACTTTTCTACTCTGTATGTGCAGAACAGGTAATCAGTGATCATAAGGCCGTTGCAGCATACGTGAATATGGAAGTTAATAGTAATATAAAAAAGGGAGGAAGGTTTATCTGTTTAGCAAGAGTAATAGAAGGCAGATTTCAGACTACCTAACAGATCAAACGAAAATTTCTACTCCGACACTGACAATGTTGAGTGTTTATGGAAAAAGTTCAAGGCAATCGTAAAATGCGTTTTAGACAGGTATGTGCTGAGTAAAACTGTGAGGGACGGGAAAAACCCACCGTGGTACAACAACAAAGTTAGGAAACTACTGTGAAAGCAAAGAGAGCTTCACTCCAAGTTTAAACGCAGCCAAAAGCTCTCAGACAAACAGAATCTAAAGGATGTCAAAGTTAGCGTAAGAATGGCTATGCGTGAAGCGTTCAGTGAATTCTAAAGTAAAATTCTATGTGCCGACTTAACAGAAAATAATAGGAAGTTCTGGTCTTACGTTAAATCAGTAAGTGGCTCGAAACAGCATATCCAGACATTCCGGGATGATGATGGCATTGAAACAGAGGATGACACGCGTAAAGCTCAAATACTAAATTCCTTTTTCCAAAGCTGTTTCACAGAGGAAGACCGCACTGCAGTTCCTTCTCTAAATCCTCGCACAAACGAAAAAATGGATGACATCGAAATAAGTGTCCAAGGAATAGAAAAGCAACTGGAATCACTCAACAGAGGAAAGTCCACTGGACCTGACGGGATACCAATTCGATTGTACACAGACTACGCGAAAGAACTTGCCCCCCTTCTAACAGCCGTGTACCGCAAGTCTCTAGAGGAACGGAAGGTTCCAAATGATTGGAAATGAGCACAGGTAGTCCCAGTCTTCAAGAAGAGTCGTCGAGCAGATGCGCAAAACTATAGACCTATATCTCTGACGTCGATCTGTTGTAGAATTTTGGAACATGTTTTTTGCTCGACTATCATGTCGTTCTTGGAAACCCAGAATCTACTCTGTAGGAATCAACATGGATTCCGGAAACAGCGATCGTGTGAGACCAAACTCGCTTTATTTGTTCATGAGACCCAGAAAATATTAGATACAGGCTCCCAGATAGATGCTATTTTTCTTGAATTCCGGAAGGCGTTCGATACAGTTTCGCACTGTCGCCTGATAAACAAAGTAAGAGCCTACGGAATATCAGACCAGCTGTGTGGCTGGATTGAAGAGTTTTTAGCAAACAGAACACAGCATGTTGTTATCAATGGAGAGACGTCTACAGACGTTAAAATAACCTCTGGCGTACCACAGGGGAGTGTTATGGGACCATTGCTTTTCACAATATATATAAATGACCTAGTAGATAGTGTCGGAAGTTCCATGCGGCTTTTAGCGGATATGCTGTAGTATACAGAGAAGTTGCAGCATTAGAAAATTGTAGCGAAATGCCGGAAGATCTGCAGCGGATAGGCAGTTGGTGCAGGGAGTGGCAACTGACCCTTAACATAGACAAATGTAATGTATTGCGAATACATAGAAAGAAGGATCCTTTATTGTATGATTATATGATAGCGGAACAAATACTGGTAGCAGTTACTTCTTTAAAATGTCTGGGAGTATGCGTGCGGAACGTCTTTGAACTGGAATTATCATATAAAATTAATTGTTCCTAAGGCTGGTACCAAGTTCAGATTCATTGGGAGAATCCTTAGAAAATGTAGTCCATCAACAAAGGAGGTGTCTTACAAAACACTCGTTCGACCTATACTTGAGTATTGCTCATCAGTGTGGGATCCGTACCAGATCGGGTTGACGGAGGAGATAGAGAAGATCCAAAGAAGAGTGGCGCGTATCGTCACAGGGTTATTTGGTAACCGCGGTAGCGTTACGGAGATGTTTAACAAACTCAAGTGGCAAACTCTGCAAGAGAGGCGCTCTGCATCGCGGTGTAGCTTGCTCGCCAGGTTTCGAGAGGGTGCGTTTCTGGATGAGGTATCGAATATATTGCTTCCCCCTACTTATACCTCCCAAGGAGATCACGAATGTAAAATTAGAGAGATTAGAGCGCGCACGGAGGCTTTCAGACAGTAGTTCTTCCCGCGAACCATACGAGACTGGAACAGGAAAGACAGGTAATGACAGTGGCACGTAAGTACTCTCCGCCACACACCGTTGGGTGGCTTGCGGAGTATAAATGTAGATGTATATGTAGAACACTTATTTCTCTGTTAAAGTTTTCAGCTTGGTAATTGCCTCTTTTTGCATGTACTTGGAGACTATCTACCACCTTTTTACTGGTGAGAGGATCAATTATATAGTTCCTACATGATTTTGCACCTCAGTTGCTACCCAGAGAACTTTCCCATGCCTCCACAAATAATACATGGGGTGTGAGCTTTTAGCTGAAAGGCACACATTTGTGGCTGGACTGTGTCAGTAAGCTGCTCCCCAGCCACAGGCGTGACCCATCTGACGGTATGTGGACACAGGTGAGCTCTTTGCAGATCCTACCTCCCTTTACTGGCAGTGTGTGGGCTGTCAGGTCGCAGTCAGGGAAGCATGTAAGGGGTCACGAGTGGAATTGATAAACTCAAACCACAGACCTTACCACAAGCTGATCACCCACATACACTGGTGTTCAGTTTTGGGCTGACCTACTTAGAGAAGGGGTTAGCAGACCGGTCAGCCTGTATATGGCAGCTTCAAGAAATGATATATGCCATGAACTTGGTGAATAGGCCTTTGTCCCCAGGTTACATGTGCCTTTCAAATGTCTTTGCCATCAAATTGGTGCAGTGAGTCACCAAGATGGACTGTTTGTGACTGAAAGTTCACAACTAATTGAAAGTGGTGCAGGAAATCATTTCCAAAAGTAAAACCTAAATCCTTTACTTTTTCCCTAAGCACAGCCATATCAATAGTATTACAATAGTTTCTGTAGCCAATACACTAATGCAACAGTGAGGTGGGTTTAATGCCTGCTCACCATAATAAGTTCACTCAACCACCTGTGTCTATTAATATTTCTAGCAATTTCCTATTATGTTGCATTTTACATTCACTACCTAGATATTACTGGAACTCAGAGCAGTGGCTACACCAACTCCTTTTTCCTTTCCTGTTACCACCACACCCTAGAAATCCACCACAGCTTCTGTTTAGCCAGTGCTTATGATTACAGTTGACACAATGGACGACCTCTCTGCAGTGAGAGCAGAGGAAGATTTTGAGGTTTATGCCAGTGTCATCTGATCTTTTTTGTGCCATGACTTTGTCATTGGATCAAACGAAAGTAGCATTGATGAGTTCCTTGAAGAGGCAGTGCCGGGCACTGGGGATATGTTTGCCACAGGAATGAATCTGCAGACTGGCAGGGAAATGAAATTTGTCCCCGCTGCCCCACAACCACCCTTATTAATAAGAGGCTCTGCACTTTGTACTGTCGAGGGAAGAAGCTGCACATTTTGTCTCATCATCTTCTCCTGGGAATTACTCCCATTGTGTATTCACCATGAACACGAATTGTAAGCATTGTAGGTGCCCTATGTATGCATCCAATGATGCAGTCCTTTTGTCAAAGTATCGGTCAGATAACCCCTGAGATACCTGAAAGCTTAAGTCTACTTTTCGATGAAAAGTCGACTCTTGTTTTGTTTGCAGTTTTTCTGCAGTGCCATGCTCTTATTAGCAAGGATATCTGATCCAGCAAACCCAGAAGTGAATCACTACTGCCCACCTCTATAGCACCTTATTTGCGAATGGGTAGTAGACATTTTGCCCGCTAAAGTTTGTGACAAGACATTCACAGCAAAAATTTGAACATTATCATGCATGGATTTTATGAGATCTCCCTTGGAGTCAGTAGCTGAATGTTGAACTGACCATAGTGTTCAGCACACTGGCCAACAATGGTTAAAATCCGCTTCCAGCCAACAAGATTTAAGTTTCCCCTAAATCACTCCTGGGAAATACACTGATGGAAAAAAATCGCAACACTAAGAAGGAGTTGTACAACATGGATGAAATCTGGCAGGCATGTTTTTACACCTGAAGGATGATGTCTATTAAAATTTTGCTTCAGTCACACAAGAGTAGCAAGGATGAGGATGCAAATCAATTTGTTTTAAATACTCGCTGCAACAGTCATGATCATTAGTTACCTTTGAGATTGGATGTGGTAAGCTGATGTTATATGTAAATTGAAAGGGGTCACTGCTGTCAGTTGCAGCTGGACATTACATGGAAAAAGCAGTAATGAGTAAAAATGTGTAGCGCACCAGCATTTGAACCCGGGATCTTCCGCTAGGCAAGTGAGTTAACCACTTCGCCATCTGGGATACAGCGTTATTGCAATTGTGTGGACTATCTCGGCACACCTCACGGCCAATCCACAGTCCCACCGAGCGCCACCTATCTGCAGTCCCTGTCCATTGACTCCTGTTCTCCACTCTGAGATTCCTACAGGATATCAGACATATCTGTGCATTACACTGAAGAAGGATCCATTGCCCAGCTCCGTGTATCAGTTATATGAAAGCACGGTGTCTGTACTTTTGGGCATATCTGAAAGAACAGACATCATGCATTCATATAATAGAGCTGATGTTAGTCCAGAGTGCCTTTAAGGTGACAAAGACGCCATTTTTGAAACCTTACTGAGTTTGGATGAGGTTATGTTACAGGGCTAAGAGAAACTGAATTTTCCTTCTGTGATACTGCACAAAGATTTGGCAGGAATGTAGCCACTGTAAATTATTACTGGCAGCATTTGTCATGAGAATGTATGGTGGCAACAAGATCGTGCTTGGACCAACTACATGGCACTACCAAGAAGGAAGATTATCGTGTTCAGCGTATGGTCCTGACGCATCGTACTGCAACTGCAGCAGCAGTTTGAGCAGTATTTGGCACCACAGCAACACAATAAACTGTTACACATCACTTACTTCAAGGGCACCCTGTAGTGTGCATTCCACTGACCTCCACACTATCCCCATTTGCTACTTCAGTGGAGTCAAGTGAGAGCTCATTGGAGGGCAGGGTGGAGGTCTGTTATGTTTTCTGATGAAAGCTGATTCTGTCTCATTGTCAGTGATGGCTATGTGTTGGTTTGTTAGAAGGACGCCAGTTGAGGTCCTGCAACTGACCTGTCTGCTTGCTGGACAACTGGACCTGTACCTGGAGTTATGGTGTGGGGTGTGATCTTGCATGGCAGCAGGAGCACTCTCGTGGTTATCCTCCTAACAGCCTGACTGAAAATTTGTTTTTCAGTCTGGTGATTTCAACTGTTGTGCTGCCATTCAGGAACAGCATTCCAGGGGTTGTTTTACAATATGATGACATTCACCTACATCCTGCTATTTTCACCCGACATGCTCTACACAGTGCTCACATATTGTCTTGGCCTGTGCGATCACCAAATGTGGCTCCAATTGATCATACCTGGCACACAACCGGATGACGACTCACACGCCATACACCAACAGCATTAACCGTCCCTGTATTGACCAACCAAGTGTGAAAGTTGTGGAACTCCATCTCACGAACTGACATCCATTACGTATACAACACATTGCATGCACATTCGCATACTTACATTCAACATTCTGGTGGTTACACCAGTTATTAATATACCAGCTTTTCAGATTTGCACTGGCTTATCTCATGCTTACATTAACCTGAGATCTTACAATGTTAATCAATTACGTATATTACGTACACAAATGTAATCCTGAAATTTTTTTACTCTACTTCAATTATTTGTGGTGATCCAGTATTTACTGTCAGTGTATTAGAACGGTTCTTTCGAAAAGCCACTGCTGATTTCCTTCCCCAACCTTGTAAAAATCCAAGCTCATTCTCCATCTCCAACAGCCTCAATTTCAGCTGGAAGTTAAACCCTAGCCTGCATGCCTTCCTCCTGAAAACATATCAACATAAAATTATGATTTTCTCACAAGCAGAAGTTACATCTCCATCACACTAGGTGGCAATGTTGACAGCTGGAAAACGGTGCTTTGGCGCCATTTACAGTAGTGATCTCGAAGTAGTTGTCGACACGACGTGATGCTGACGGCATAGATGCTGAGAAGTGAACCCTCATGGTTGCTACGGCAGTTGGCTGGGCTGCAGCCAGTGGCATGAATTGCAGAGTGGCTACAAGAAATAGCAGCAGTTGGGAGGGAAGTGTCGACCCCCACGACACGGTCACCAGCGGTGGCGTCGGCATGCAGAAGTGGCGTGGCTTTGTTAGCTCAGTTGGGTTTCTTGACTGCCATTTACCATTCGCGGGTAGTTTTTGATCACTAAGTAATGAAAATCATGGCCTCCCTTGTAGACCAAAAGGTGGGGAACCCCACTTTTGACAAATGTTTATAAAGCTGTAGTAGGTCTTGGCTAGGATGAATGATGAATTGGGAATCCAGAGAGAACTACTTTTTAAATAAACAAGAGACCTGACCTAGCTTCACACAGTAGCATCAAGCATATATGGCCAGATGACTTGCATGGCATACTGTTTTGTTTGTGGGCAACTGTGTTGAGTTATGAATAAATTTCACAAAACCACGTTAAATACTTGAATTTCATCACATTCGTATAACTTATGTCATGTAGGCAGTGCATGACAGGAAAGTTGTCCTATACAGTGAGGTGACAAAAGTCTTGAGATACCACCTAACATCATGTTAGATTTCCTTTTGCCGGACATTGTGCAGCGTCTTAATGTGGCGTGGCCTCAACCACTCGTTGGAAGTCCCTGTAGAAATATCGAGCCATGCTGCCTCTACAGAAACTCATAATAGCAAAAGTGTTGCCCATGCAGGATTTTATGCAGAAACTGACCTCTCGATTATTTCCCATAAATGTTCAATGGGTTTAATGTTATTCGATGCAGGTAGCCAAATCATTTGCTTGAACTGTCCTGAATGTTCTTCAAACGAATCATGAACAATTGTGGTCTGGTTACATGGCATATTGTTATCCATAACAATTTCATTGTTGTTTGGAAACATGAAGTTCATGGATGGCTGCACATAGTCACCAGGTAGCTGAACAGAACCATTTCAGTTCAGCACATTTGTTCATGATTGATTGACAGTTCATACGGTAAACAGCGGTTTATATATGTGTGTTCAAAATATAAAACTGAATGAAAAGACCAATGGTTCACTGTAGCTGTATTTTTTTAAGTCCGTTAGAGACCTACACAACCGGTTTTGCAACTTTTAAGTTGCATCTTATGTATAAGCGCTATGTCGTGTGGTATAGAGGGTAATTACACAATATCAAAGAGTAACAGCTGGCATTGCCAGACAAAATTCTGAACCTTCTCAGTTGATAAAAACCTTCATCAATGATGAATTCCAAGTCTGTCTTAAATCACAAACTGTTATTACTGTAGTGTTCCAGTAAAAATATGTTCCTGTTGGTCTATAACAAGGAAAAGACTACTTATGAGTGTCATTTTTTGTTCCTTGACATAGCCCAACAGAAACATTTTAATTGGTAAAGAGATGATAGTTTGTGATTTTAGCACAGACTTGATGTTCATCATTGATGCTGATTTTTAGACATGCCACCTGTTTTCTCTGCAGCACCCTTTAACTACTCCCTATACCATGTGACACAGCATTTGTAAATAACCTATTTTGGTACGAAATTACATATCTTGTTTATTAACTACATATAAGCGAGTTCTTTGTGGAGCATATGTGATCCACACCTAGTTTCCGAGCTAGATGCGTAATATTTTCTTCCATGTTAAAGTCTATTCATTCAGTACATTAAGATATCTCAGATAACTTCAATTCCCCATGATAAAAGTATTAATTTAAAAAACTGTCAGATATACACCAGAAGATGCAACTTAAAAGTTGTGAAATCAGTGATGTGAGTCTCTAATGGACTTAATTTAATACAAATACTACAGAGGACTATTGGACTCTTCATTCAGTTTTATATTTTAATAGTTTTAACACCTATATTTAAACAACTGTTTACTGTCTGAATTGTCAGCCAATCATGTATGACTATTTGAGCTGTGGTTGCCCAGTTTTAAAATATCTGTAAATATCTGTAAATTGGTTCAGTTTAATCAAAGAACCCACTTCATTCCGTGTAAGCGCAGCCCACACCATTATGGAGCCACCACCAGCTTGCACACTGCCTTGTTGACAGCTTGGGTCCATAAAATTGTAGGGTCTGCGCCACACTCAAACCTTGTCATCAGCTCTTAATATCTGAAACTAGGATTCATCTGACGATGCCATGGTTTCCCCTTCGACTAGGGTCCAATTGATATGGTCAAGAGCCCTGAAGAGACGCTTCGGCGATGTTGTGGCACTCACATGGTCATCTGCTGCGATAGGCCATTAACACCTGATTCCACTGCACTGTCCTAATGTGTATGTTCATCATATGTCCCACATTGGTTTGTGCAGTTTTTTCACTCAGTCTTAATTGTCTGTTAACACTAACAGCTTTACATGAACGCTGCTGCTCTCTGTCATCAAGAGAATGGCATCGGACACTGCATTGTCTGTGATTGTAGGAAATGCCTGAAATTTGGCATTTCCGGCCTATTCTTTATACTGTGTATTGCGGAATATAGAATTCCCTAACTATTTCCAAAATGGAATGTTCCATATGTCTAGCTCCAACTACTAATCTGCATTAAATGTCTGTTAATTTCTGTCGTTCTTCACTTCGGATACCTTTTCACATGATCTTCATGTTTATTCGCTGTGTTGAGAAGCAGGTGACAAATGAGGTGCTGGACTCGGTCATCTTGTGTTCTTTTAAATTAACAAAGCTTGATATGGCACTGTTTCCAACTTGGTTTCTACCAAGCGCCTACGCAAAACTGAAGTGTACCCACATCAGGCTGAAAGGTCTTAAAGAAGCGAGTAACGTTATGATAAAGAAATAAAAGATGAATGACAGCATATGGTGGCCTAACATTTCCTATGAGCAGCACCTTAACGCCTGTTGCATTGCGGGCTTTCGAATAAAAAAATGATAGTGTGATCCTTAACTATATGCCCTCAGACTCAGAGTTGAAATAATAAAGGTTTTGCCTGGTTTCGTTGTCTAGGGTCAGGGATACGTAATTGCCTCATTACAAGCCAAATACTACTGAGCCTACAGTATACAATCTGGATATACACATGAATCGAATAGTCAAAGGTTCCTATCACTCGACAATTTCATATTTTGAATGTGACATAGAAATTTATAAATTAAAGACTGCAATTAAATAAAATCTGCAGGTACTATTTTAACGACTTCAAATGATGAGTTCGATAGCAGGAGTAGCTTTAAGAATACCATTCATTACCGTAAAAAACTTATTGGTGTCAATGGTCCATCAATTAAAATAATAAATAAGTTGAACAACAGGCAAAACATAGATTCCTACTTTTCATAATTAGTTATGAACAACAACATATCTCGTGAGGTATTCATTTCTTAACGGTTACTACGTCTGTACTGCAGAAGCCATGGAAACCTCATATGTGCCCACTTCGGCACTACGAAATACTTATATCTCCCGCGACCACACACCAACTGCTCCACCCTCCAAGTCTTTCCTGCGACCGTACGTCGCTGCTTCCTGTCCAGCTCTCCCCATGTCCTCTGCGACCTGATGCTCCACCCCCACTTCCATACAGTCTCCCCACTAACGAGCGCTGTGATTGGCTAGAACGCTCCCACCATTTTCCCAAGCCAACACACACTCGCAAACACATTGAGACACATACGAAATACTGGATTTACATTTATATAACTTGAACTTAAATAACTATTCCTATGGCTGGACCATAAACACGCTCTAACACACATTATTAAATACACAAACAAATCAAATAAACATATATCAAAGGAACAGAAAGAAAAGCAGGCCAGTAGCCTAAGGTCTATGTGCTTTCTAAAACACAGTAAATATTTGACCAATTTCTTCATAAATAGTATATATCGGATATAAACAAATGAATAGACGAATAAATATACACTCCTGGAAATGGAAAAAAGAACACATTGACACGGGTGTGTCAGACCCACCATACTTGCTCCGGACACTGCGAGAGGGCTGTACAAGCAATGATCACACGCACGGCACAGCGGACACATCAGGAACCACGGAGTTGGCCGTCGAATGGCGCTAGCTGCGCAGCATTTGTGCACCGCCGCCGTCAGTGTCAGCCAGTTTGCTGTGGCATACGGAGCTCCATCGCAGTCTTTAACACTGGTAGCATGCCGCGACAGCGTGGATGTGAACCGTATGTGCAGTTGACGGACTTTGAGCGAGGGCGTATAGTGGGCATGCAGGAGGCCGGGTGGACGTACCGCGGAATTGCTCAACACGTGGGGCGTGAGGTCTCCACAGTACATCCATGTTGTCGCCAGTGGTCGGCGGAAGGTGCACGTGCCCGTCGACCTGGGACCGGACCGCAGCGACGCACGGATGCACGCCAAGACCGTAGGATCCTACGCAGTGCCGTAGGGGACCGCACCTTGACTTCCCAGCAAATTAGGGACACTGTTGCTCCTGGGGTATCGGCGAGGACCATACGCAACCGTCTCCATGAAGCTGGGCTACGGTCCCGCACACCGTTAGGCCGTCTTCCGCTCACGCCCCAACATCGTGCAGCCCGCCTCCAGTGGTGTCGCGACAGGCGTGAATGGAGGGACGAATGGAGACGTGTCGTCTTCAGCGATGAGAGTCGCTTCTGCCTTGGTGCCAATGATGGTCGTATGCGTGATTGGCGCAGTGCAGGTGAGCGCTACAATCAGGACTGCATACGACCGAGGCACTCAGGGCCAACACCCGGCATCATGGTGTGGGGAGCGATCTCCTACACTGGCCGTACACCTCTGGTGATCGTCGAGGGGACACTGAATAGTGCACGGTACATCCAAATCGTCATCGAACCCATCGTTCTACCATTCCTAGACCGGCAAGGTAACTTGCTGTTCCAACAGGACAATGCACGTCCGCATGTATCTCGTGCCACCCAATGTGCTCTAGAAGGTGTAAGTCAACTACCCTGGCCAACAAGATCTCCGGATCTGTCCCCCATTGAGCATGTTTGGGACTGGATGAAGCGTCGTCTCACGCGGTCTGCACGTCCAGCAAGAACGCTGGTCCAACTGAGGCGCCAGTTGGAAATGGCATGGCAAGCCGTTCCACAGGACTACATCCAGCATCTCTACGATCGTCTCCATGGGAGAATAGCAGCCTGCATTGCTGCGAAAGGTGGATACACACTGTACTAGTGCGGACATTGTGCATGCTCTGTTGCCTGTGTCTATGTGCCTGTGGTTCTGTCAGTGTGATCATGTGATGTATCTGACCCCAGGAATGTGTCAATAGAGTTTCCCCTTCCTGGGACAATGAATTCACGGTGTTCTTATTTCAATTTCCAGGAGTGTATTTATAAGCATGCTGCTATCGTTTTTTGTGTAACTGTGGAGTACTTATGGCCTGACGTGATTAACAGAAATCGGCCACTTTGACCTTCAATAACTCATTTACTATTCAAGTTACATGCCTGAATTCATACCAATTAAGGTTTGCACTAACAACTTTCTAAAGAAATGTCGATCGACAAAATCTGATGAACCGTTTAGATTTTGGAAATTCGTTGCTGGGTATTAATTGTATAATTTACTGTCAGATACTAACCTTTAAACTAATACAGATATTGAAAATCTGATTACAACATCAGAATCGTCGTGCAAATAATGCTAATGCACATGTTTCCTTTTAAGGTATCATGATTCCTCTGGCCATTATTAATTTCTAAGTGAGCTGTGAAATGTCTGCCATTATGGTTTCACAAAGTTCGCCATCTTTGGCACTCTGTGGCATGCAAATCTCCTCCGACACAAAGACCATTCCACTACACAGCGCCAACATGGAATTCCCAGCCACGCGGTCGGGCTGTAGCACGCACTGGGGCCAATGTCCGCTAACATGCTGTTGGCCTGGCGAGCGGCCCACGTGGCCACATCAACTCCGAACTTAGAATATTTTCAGGGCAACACAACTCATCCGTTACCACACGCAGTGTCGCTCAGAAGGATACTTTGTACTAAATAAATAAATAAATAAGGAATAAGCAAAATATGCACTTCCCATCAGATACCGTAGTTCATTCAATCCAGGCGTTGCGATCAGGCGGTGTTTACATGGGGAGGAATGCATGTCCTTCGGATCTACCATTAATACTTTGCACATTGCACTTCTTTTGCTACGCTCCTCTAAACAATTTTTTTTTTTGCTTTGTCCATAACTTCTTCTAAGCCTTACCTCATTTCTTTTTCTTTCTCGCTGTGCAAACCATAACCACTACATATCAATATTAAGTTTATACGGAAAATACCTAGCAAACTGTCTACATATACATCTATACCTACGTGATTACTCTGCAGTTCACAATTAAGTGCCTGGCGAAGCATTCACTGAACCACCTTGAAGCTATTCCAAATCTTACGCATTTCTCTACTGTTTCATTCGCGAACAGCACGCTTGAAAAACAATCACTTAAATATTTCCGTGAGAGATCCGATTTATATTATTATGATGGTCATCTCTCGCTATGTAGGTGGGCACCAACAAAATATTTAAGCAATCGAGAGAGAAAGTTTGTTACTGAAATTTCATAATGAAATCCTACCGCCACGGTAGACAGACGTCTTGCATGTGCTGGCAAATGTAAGCATATTTGTATGAATTAAGCAGATAATATATTGATTTAATATCATTTTCACCTTTAATTGGTAAGAGGTGATCCCGATTTCATGTCCGCTTTCCTTTGAATAAACGTGCATTCAAGTACTTTACAGTTCAACAATCGCAGCGGCCAATGCAGCCAACGGCTCCATTATGTGGCGATATTAACTTATAAAATTTAGCGGCAACGAAATACTCGCCCGCTATTAACGTAATACACATTTTTCTCCATAGCCCCACGGAGTTGCAGAAAATACGTAGCTTTAAGATTCTTCTTATTTTCAGTATCATAGCCGACAGCCAGAGCCAGGACTCCGACTAGAAGGCAATGGTTAACGGAGGTAAGAAAAAATACTCTCGCGTGTGTATGGGCCGCAATTGTAATTAATAACTAAAGATCTTTTGCTATAAAGTGAGCTGACTAGCCGAGGAAATTAATATGAAAAGTTTATTACATTGTTCAGCTTATACGCTCATGTTTTAAGATTCAGTGAGTCTTACGTTAATTAACATAACAAATAATTTAAGGTTAATATTGTTAAAAAGGAGAACTTCACAAAAGCATCTAATCGTGAATCAAAATTGAATGAAATACCATTTTTATCAAGGCCCGCCACTTAAGTCGGCAACAATCAAAAAATAATAACAATAATAATATATTAAATTACGATGGCCGATGGACGGGAGATCTGTTTCGCGCTAATACAAAACAAGCTGCTCTTCTTTGAAGATGTTCGATGTCTTCCGTCAATCCTATCTGGTGTAGATCCCAAACCGTGCAGTATTAATGCAGAACAGGAAGGACAAACATAGTCTATGCCTGCCCTGTAGTAAACCTGTTGTTGTAGACGTCGTGTTGCCAACAAATCGCCGTCTTTATTTTGCTTTCCCCACAACATTGTTCCAATTTAAGTAATTCGTAATCCCTATCTCCAAGCACATGAATTCACAGCATTTAGATTTGTGTGATTTATCGTGTAACCGAAATTTAGCTGCCTCTTTTTCTCTACAGTACTCTTTGAACGATACAGGTATCTTGTCTAAATCACTTTGCAGTTGGTTTTGATCATGTGATGACTTTACAAGACGATAAATGACGGCATCCATTAGCAAGGAAGCTAAGAGGGCTGCTGAGGTTTGTCACCTGAATCGTTTATATAAATCAGAAACAGTAGAGGGGCTATAACACTTCCTTGGGGAAAGCCAGATATTACTTTCATTCGATGTTTTTTTTTCGTCAATTCAGGGGAATAGATAATTTTTTTCTTTGGAAGAGAGTCTGCATTACTGAAAGTTCCGATGCAAATGTATGGAAATGAAAACACTGAAGTAGAGAAACTGCAACGCGTATTGATGTTGAGGCAAATTTCTCCATGAATCGCGAATCCTTAGTGTCTAAACTGCATGACGCTTGTTCTGCAACAGTCCTCTCCAAATGATTTTGTTTCTCAGCATGGTTACCCATACATTGCTTGATATTTCAAATCCGCCTCATTGATTAAGTTACTTCTATTAACAAAAAGAGAAATGTCATTTTTCACAGATGTCGGAATGAAAAAGTGTTAGCACAATCATACCTATTTTCTGAACTAACTACGTCACAATGAGAACAAGCAATGAAACTAGAACTAGATTGCTGTATTTTAAACATGTCTTCACACTTTCTTTAAGGTCTTCATAGGTGATTTTAGTTTTTCTACTTTACTTTCAAAAAAAAAAATAGTTTAATTGATGTTTGTGAAAGCTTATTTTTAGCTTGTGGCTCCATGATAGTTCCTAAAAGTAAGCAATAAACATGTGAAATGTACAGTGTTGAAATGTTGTGACAATGTAGGACAAAAATATCCCTAAATATTGTGTTTTAAAGTATAAAAGTGGAAGCAGTCTAAGATGATTTTCTAGAATATGTGTTTTCTAATACATAATTTGAAAAGTGAGAATTTACATCGAATTAAATTATTATAAATTTCACAGACTGTGCTTGGTATTACTCCAGGAGGCAGATTCATTATAACAAGATAACTAATAACTTTGAAGTTATTAGTATGGCATTTATTAGGTTTTTTATTCCTTATTCGTTCCTTTGGGTAAATCGAACAGTGTTATTTGAGTATATCTAGTTATCTTTTTATTCCTTACACTTACTTTTCCCCCTTTTCTTAGGTATTAATTAAAAAGCTGGTTGAAACCTGAAGTTGATGGCAGTGAGATATTTTGTGAAAATTTAAGTGTCTATCAAACATATAGGTTAATGGTAAAAGGAGGTGACGTATTTGTCGCAGTAGACAATAAACCTAAATCCAATGAGATGGTAATTGAAGCTACGTGTCATTGTTTGGGAAAGACTTATTATCAGAGGTGAGCATAAAATGGATATTGCATCTTTCCATCACTCACCAGACTCACCACCTGATGTAACCACATACTGGGTGAAGTTGATTATATGTATAACATGGGGAATGTCTTCAGATTCGGCTCTTATTCTTCCACAGCAGATATGAAACATCATTGTACTTGTATGTAAGTTCCTCAATCAAACTGTAGTCATAGGTGGAGACTTAGTCATCTAAGAATCCACTGGGAAAGTTGCAGTTTTGTTTGTGGTGGGTATGACGAGACATCCTATAAAAATTACTAAATGCCTTCTCTGAAAACTACCTAGGACAGGTAGTTCAGAAGACCATTCATGACAGAAATATATCTAATAGCAACAAATAGACCTGTCCTCTTCGAGGATCCCAACATCGAAAATGGTATTAGTGATCATGACTCGGTTGTGGTAACAGTGATTACCAAAGCAGAAAGGACAGCTAAAACAAACAGAAGTATGTATATCGTGGGTCTAAGGCGCTGCAGTCATGGACTGTGTGGCTGGCGCCGCCGGAGGTTCGAGTCTTCCCTCGGGCATGGGTGTGTGTGTTTGTCCTTACGATAATTTAGGTTAAGTAGTGTGTAAACTTATGGACTGATGATCTTAGCAGTTAAGTCCCATAAGATTTCACATACATTTGAACATTTGATGTATATCGTGACAAATAAATAA
Organism: Schistocerca gregaria; assembly: GCF_023897955.1. Classification (NCBI taxonomy): domain Eukaryota; kingdom Metazoa; phylum Arthropoda; class Insecta; order Orthoptera; family Acrididae; genus Schistocerca; species Schistocerca gregaria. The sequence continues at coordinate 431,631,249 of NC_064922.1, forward strand.
ATACACCTACAGCCATTCTTATGATTTTATTTTATTTTGTCGCTACCAGTTCCAACTCTTCAGTGCGTCATCTTCTGGCTGTTTTTGATGCGGTACAGGTTGATATGATCCCCATGCATAACACATCATTTACCAGCATTACTGGATACGCAGATAATGCGTCAGCACTGCATCAACTGCCAACTGATTCGAGAACCGTTCAATTAGTCTCCGTGGTGGGGAGGAACAGCTGAAATCGTTAAAATTGAACGCAGCTCCAGGCATCGATGGAATCACAATCAGATTCTACGCTGAATTTGCGGCTGAGTTAGCTCCTATTCTAACTATAACCTATTGTAAATCTCTCGAACAAAAAACTGTGCCCGTAGTTAGAAGAAAGCACAAGTCACATCCGTTTGCAAGAAAGGTAATAGAAGTGATTCACAAAATTACGTACAGTAATCCATGACATCGATTTGTTGTACATTCTTAGAACATATTTGGTACTCAAATATAATGAGGTATATCGAACAGCATCACCTCCCCCAATGTTAACAAGCGAGGCTTCCAAAAACATCGATTATGCGAAACTCAACTCACAGTTTTTTCACACGACAAACTGAAAATTCTGGCTCAAGGCAATCAGGTAGATGCAATATTTATTTCTTGATTTCGTAAAAGCAGTTGACTCACTACCATATCTACGCTTATTATCGAAAGCACTATCGTATGGGGTATCGAGGAAAATAAATGATTGGATTGAGATTTTTTGGCTAGAAAGTCATTAGATGAAGAAGTAATTTTAAATGGGAATCAAAGAAGTGTGTTGGAATCCTTGCGGTCCGTGATGTATAGTAATGATCTTGCTGAAAGTATTAATAGTAGCTTCAGCCCTTTTGCAAATGATGCAATTATCTATAATGGAGTATTGTTTGGAAGAAGCTGATCTTGATAAGATTTCAGAGTGGTGCAAGAACTGGCAAGTTTTTTTTTTAATATTCAGAAATGAACCGTGCTATTCATAAAACGAAAAACTTAGTATTCTATAACTGTAATATCACTGAGTCACATTTGGAATCGGCCGACTCATACATATGCCTGGTGTAATACTTTGTATGGGTATAAAGTGGAATGATCACATAGTTTCAGTCGTGGGTAAAGCAGGTGGTAGACCTCGGTTTATTGGTAGAATGCTGGGGAAATACAATCAGTGTGTAAAGGAGATTGCTTACCAATCAATCGCGAGACACATCTTAGAATATTGCTCTAGTGTGTGGGACTCATACTAGGTAGGAATAACATGAGATATTAAATGTATACGGAGAATAGCAGCACGAGTGGTTACAGGTTTGTTTGACGTTTGGGAGAGTGTCATAGAGATGCTAAAGAAACTGAAGTGGCAGACCTTTGAAGATAGACATAAACTGTCCCAAGAAAGCCTACTTACAAAGTTCACGAACCAACTTTAAATGGTGACTCTAGAGATATACTACAATTCCCTACATCTCGCTCACACAGGGATCGTGAGGACAAGATTAAATTATTTACAGCATGCTCAGAGACGTTTAAACAATTATTCTTCCGCACTCCACACGCGAATGGAACGGGAAGTATCCCTACTAACTGGTACAACGGACGTACCCTCTTCCATGCATATCACAGGGCTTCGCAGAGCATAGAATACAGATGGAGACGTACAAAAAAATGCTATTGCCGTTATACAGTTCACGAGTATAATTTTAAATCAAAAAGCCTCACTATCTAAATGAAAGTGGTGGACATCTAACTTACTGCTCCGTTTTCTTCCACACTAATGTAATGGCGACCCAAGCAATCGTTCCGCTTCATAAGTAAATATTTGCGTAAAGAAACATCGTAGTTTCTTATTTTATACGTTAGTAGTCACCCACTTAACGTTACCATAATGCATAGCTTACCTTACTTTTCTTGAGACAGCCCCGTCGAACTGCTCGGAATTCGTCGACAGAATTCGGAAATTTTCGTGACGCCTGCCACCGTGCTTGCCAATCTACACAAACTGACACTAATTGGTACTGCGCTAGGCATCACGGAATGAACTGCTTGAACTTGAGGTGTGGCATTCATTTAACTGCCTTTTACATTCATAACTATAATTAAGCACCAATATGAACATGAATGTGATTGTAACGCTCGAAACCTTATTACTTCGTAGCGCATTTCGATTACAGGAGATGGTCGGTTCATAGAGCGAGCTGAAAATGTTACAAACACTGTGGCTATTTCTTCCCGCAACATTACATGGGGAAAGCTATACTGTTATTGTTTTATGACAGATAAACAAGATCAGCAGTACTAGATTTACGTGATTTCTCCGTATTCAACAGTTTTCAGTTTCCTTCACCATGCTGCCAAGTTTTGGTGTTTTACAGATGAAAATACTGTAAACTGAATATACGCTCAGAACTGCGTGTCCTATAATTCGTAAATTTGGCTTAACAGGGAATGACCGGCATTCTTTTGGAAATATTACTGAAAATGAAATATGGGTCGAAAGTAAAATTATACATATAGATACTGGTGTACCAAACCATAGGACAACTTTGCGGCCTCTCCATTTCCCTGTGGGCATGTTGATGACGTTGCTTTTTAAGTGAGAAGTGAAACATTTTGCATTCATTTACGAACGTTATTCTACCATTACAATACCGTTACACATAAAGTCACATTTCCAGTGTTAAAGTGATTTTTCCACGAGGGGTCTGTCTTCTGGAGCATCACCTATATTCTTAATCAATTTGAAAGGCCATTAAAAAGACATTATTTACGGTCTTTTTAAATGGAGCATATCCTTAATATTTAATGCGAAGTACAAAAGTTACATTTATTGACACATAAGGGTAGCATGATTAAATTAACACAACTCCTTAACAACACTTCGCTCTTCCAAAATATAAATAAAAAACGTGTCGTGAAATAGCCTCTCACTTCAGGTGAACTAGGGAAGAAACAACAATCTCATTACCGCTAAATACTGAAATTCCCTCCTTACCACCAGTGTGACGAATCATTTTAAAACTTCCACAGACTGAAATCGTCGTTTAATCTTAATTTAAGCATACATACATTCGGTGATTGGTCAGAGACCCGAAGTACATGGGCATGAGCTGTTGTTATGCTATTGGAAATAGGTCCAACTTATGTATTAGATATAGTATTGTTGCATACTAGAAATGAAACTCTGATACACTACAAAGCCTAAAACAAGTTTTTGGTAATCACTCTGTTCTTTAAGCCATTTTTCTCTTATTTCAAGTTCCAGTGCTCTCAGACGTCATAGTACCGCTCCGTAGATATCGACAGACGTCATACAGGAGCTGTCGGTGCGAAGTTAACCTTCGACTTCAGTGAAGTGTGAAGTGTGCAGTGTGCAGAGTGCAAGAAGGAAAACTTTTTCGTCACGCTGAGGAGGGACGTAAGAGGGGTGATGTTATCTGTCTTCTTTACAGTGGTGCTATTACGTGAAAGCATATCAGAGAGCTGTTGGTGTGCAGACACTCTCGTTACGCTAGCTATTTTTGTGTTGCCACTTGCGTCACGAGTTCGCTCCGCAACTATGGATCTACAAGAAATGGAAATGAGCGTATGGCATTGGTGGCGGGGAGGCCCCGTCCGGGGAAGTTCGGCCACCCAGTGCAAGTCTGATTTCAGTCGACGCCACATTGGGCGACTTAAGGGCCGGTGATGAGGATGAAATGACGAGGACAACACAACATCCAGTCCCCCGAGCGGAGAAAATCTTCAAGCCCGTCGGGAGGGGCGAGTACGTTACCACCCATCAAAGCAGGCAGACTATAGTTGGTAACTAACGTCGCCAGCAGTCGTAAACATTGGAGCGCGGCACGAAGGGTAGCGACTTGTGACGATAAGTAGGTAGCCGAAGCTCAAGTTAGCACAGACGATCTATAGTATTCAGGGTACTTATCCTTTCTGCCCAACTTTGCAATCTGACATCCATTGTAAATGTTCAACAGGCAAAATTTAATCTGATGTTCAATACAAATAATAATAATTGCTCTATTTTGACGTGAGATCCTTTAATCCAACTAAAAAAATAGATGACTTCATGGTTCTGAGGATGGGGCCAGGGGAGGGGGTTGCGCTACCCTTGTTTTTAGGTTAGGTTGACCCCTACGTCACTTTTTTATAAACTTAGACCTTCCTGAAAGGAAATCACGAACCCAGTCACACAACTGGGATAATACTCTAGAAATCTAAAAATGTGGAATCAATTTGATATACCCTGTTGATAGCAGTCATTACATCCTGAGAATAAAGATCTACTTGTGTTTCACGAGAACGATACTTTCTGAATCCTGGTCTGCAGTAAATCGTTTTCTCCAAGGTAATTCATTAAAAAAAAGATATGAGCGTACGTCATTGTGGGACTAGAGTCCCCTATTCGGGGAAATTCGGCCGCCGAGGGCCAGTACTTCTTTCATTCGACGCTACATTGGGCGACTTGAACGTCGAAGATGGGGATGAAATGATGACGAGGATAACACAACACCCAGTCCCTGAGCGGAGAAAAATCCCGAAGCACCAGCCGGGAATCGAACCCAGGCCCCTTGAGGTGGCGCGCTGATCACTCAGCTAACGGCGGCGGTCAAGGTAATTCGTAATTGTCGACCACAGTAAATGTTTTGAAACCCTACTGGAAATCGACATTAGTGATACAGTCCTGTAATCAGTGGATAACTCCTGTTTCCTTTCTTGAGTACGGGTGTGACCTGTGCAACTTTCTAGTCTTTAGATACGGATCTTCCGACGAGCGAGCTGTTGTGTGTGATTCCTAAGAATGGAGCTAGTGTACTCGTATCAGCATTCTCTGAAAGAAACCTGACTGGGTTACAGTCTAAACCAGAGACTTTGCCTTTATTAAGTGATTTAACCCTGCTTCGGATCGTCTAAGTCACTCACATTGGCAGTTGTTCTTGGTTCGAGTTCCGGAATATTTACTTCATCTTCTTTGGTGAAAGAATTTCGGAAAAGTGTGTTTAGTAACTGCGATTTAGCAGCACTACCGGCGGTAAGGTTACCATTGGTATCGCGCAGTAAAGGTATTGAATGTGTCTTGTCTCTAGTGTGCTTTACGTACAACCAGAATATCTTTGGGTTTTCTTTCACATTTCGAGACAGAATTTCGTTGCGAAAACTGTTAAAACCATCTAGAATTGAAGATAGCGCTAAATTTCGAGCTTCTGTAAAATGTCGCCAATCTTGGTAATTTTTCGTTATTTTGGCATGCGTTTTTCGTCGCTTTTACAATAGAGTCTGACTTGTTTTGTGTACCATGGCCGGCCGCGGTGGCCCACCGGTTCTAGGCTCTTCAGTCCGGAACTGCGTGAATCCAGCTTCGGACATGGATGTGTGTGGTGTCCTTAGGTCTGTTAGGTTTAAGTAGTTCTAAGTTCTAGTGGACTGATGACCTCAGATGTTAAGTCCCATAGTGCTCAGAGCCATTTGAACCATTCGTTTACCGTGGGGGATCATTACCATCTCTTATTAATTTATTTACTATGTACTAGGTGGTTACAAATAATGTGCAACTACTCAGAGACGTACTCTATGGGCCGTGATTTTCGTATGGCAGCAAAACTTGGAAGATATTATAATGTGTTAATGCGATTTACGTCGGAAAAAATTGGTTCCAATTTTGGCCACCAGATGCAAATCTGGCGCTTTGTATGTAAGAAAGATGTGTAGAAATCTTCCCACATGCAATGGATTTTGAACGAGACGTGAGAAAACACGGTAAAACAAATGAGGAAAGCATAATGTTGATTTTATTACTAACCACCAGTTACATAATTTTTTCAGTGTGACCGCTGGAGACATCTACGAGGTACTGCATCCGTAAACAACAACATCAACAGTTTCTCAAAGTCGTTTCGATAGAATTTAAGCAGTGTGTTTCTGTATATTGGTCTTCAGATCAGGTACGGACCAAACACATTCTCACAGACATTACCAGCGCCAAAAGTCACATGGATTCGGATCAGTTGACGTTGCATGCTATTCATCTACAGTATCTCTGGAGACAACACAGTTGTGGAAGTTGCATTAAGTAGAGCTTTCACTAGGTGAGCAGCATGAAGTGTTGTTCCATCTTGCATAAAACATTGGTTTCCAAACAGATGGACTGGGAATAACGGTGCTTGTTACACCGCACAGTCACATTCGACGAGTGCAACACATGGTTTAACAACAATTCATATTGGGCAGTTCTGTCTATTCGCTGCACCCTGTAGTGTAAAATGTTACTCCATAGAATATTTCCCAGCCACATGTCATCAATTTCAATCCATTCAAGAAACCGAGGAGCAAATTCAGAACGTTGCTGCGGGTCATGAGGTTTCATTTGCTGCTCTGTCTGGATCTTGTACAGGGTCCAGTGTAAAATAGTCTGCAAAACTTCTCACACTGTTGGCCATGGGATGGAAAATTCCATGCTGCATGGGAAGTTACAGCAACAGCAACTTTTTCAATGACTTCCAGCGCGATGGGTAATTTTCCTATTCAAAATGCCACAACAAGCTCACCCACGTTTTAGAATTTCATTATCATCGTCTTTAAATCATTTAATGACACCAGGCCTCTCCTCAGACCTTTCAGTCAGCGACATTCTACCAATGCAGCACTGTAATTGTTCCCGTTCACATAAAATAGTTTTACCAACTGTGCACGGGATCTCTTCTCGAGCCATAGGCTTGTCAATCGACAGTGTGAATGTTCTACAGTCATGCAAACACAGTACAGCGCCAGGTTTGCAATTAGTGAATGAAACTGGAATCATTTCTTCCCAGCACAAATCAGTTCCGCATTAACGCATGAATGTATCTATCAAGCTTCACTGCCATACGTTAATTGTAGCCCAATCTGGACCTCTGTAAGTTGCTGCAATTTAATTATAACCAGCCGGTATCTCTCAATTACCGTAGATACTATTTATGTGGATCATTTAGAAACTTGTCAAGCAGTTTTTTGTCTTCTTTTTTAAGTTTTTCTTGGTTTGGAGTCTAGCTACAAGGACATTGTGGACACTAACTTCCGTATCGGCCATGGTGATCCCTATTTGTCCATGATTATTGAAGAGGATGGGAGAAACAAAACCGGAGTTCTACAAATTAGAGAGTGCTATGTTAGATCCCTGAATCGCGTAGGCAGGTTAGAAAATTTGAGAGGGGAAAAGGGTAGGTTGAAGTTAGATATAGTGGGAATTAGTGAAGTTCGGTAGCAAGAGGACCACGATTTCTGATCAGGTGAATGCACGGTTATAAATACAAAATCAATTAGAGATAATGCAGGAGTAGGTTTGATAATGAATAAGAAAATAGGAAAATCGGCAAGCAACTGTAAACAGCATAATAAATGCATTGTTGTAACCAAGGTAGATAGAAAGCTAGTACCCACCACAGTTGTACAAGTTTATATGCCAACTATCTCCCAAGATGATGAAGAGACTGAAGAAACTAATCATGAATAAAAGAAATTATACAGATAGTTAAGGGAGACGAAAATTTAGTTGTGATGGGAGACTTGAATTCGTTAGTAGGAAAGGGAAAAACTGCAAGGATGAAAGGAGTTGGTTGGGTTGGGTTGTTTGGTGGAAGAGACCAAATAGCAAGGTCATCGGTCTCATTGGATTAGGGAAGGAAGGGGAAGGAAGTCGGCCGTGCCCTTTCAAAGGAGGAAAGGAATAAAAGGAGAAGCCACCTGGTAGAATTTTGCACAGAACATAATTTAATCATCGTTAACACTTGGTTCAAGAATCATGAAGGGAGTTTGTATACGTGGAAGAGATGTGGCGACACTTGAAGGCTCCAGACTGATTATAGAGGGTGTCACGTAACACTCATTTTATTTCGTAAACGGTTAAACATCGACACGCGGTTTTCGGCAAATGTTAGAGTGTAGATGGGGACGTATGTTTTTGTTTGGTTAATGTTTTTAGCCCTGGCATCAACTGAGGTATTGAAGTAAGTACTTTTTTTTTAATGAGACCGTATACCTTCTATAGCTGCTTTCGATTGCTCTTGAGAAGACAATTACAGTGATAGATCGCTTGTTAATGTTGACGCTGAAACCTGTCGTAAAAAATTCGAGAAAGGCCTTAGAATGTGAGAGCACGGTGGACATAAACGGCATTTGCGGTGCAAATACTGACAGGCAGGCGTCTCGAGCCAGGCTGCGTGTTGTGTACCGTAAGCTAGGCGTAGGCAATATTCACGAAAAGGTGTCTCACTGGTTTCTCTGATATTCATTTAAATATGGAGGGTTGAAGATGATGTGCTTTTGGCCCTAACGGTTCTCAGCGCCTCATTCGTGTTCTAGTCAAGTGATCTTGCTGGTAGATAGTAACACTTGAATTGAATAATTTCTGCAAATTGCAGATTGTGATTGGAGTTGTTTGTTTGTTGTGCAGTAACCGGCTTCCCTGTGCTGTGTCAACACGCACTCTATTGAACTAGTATGAAGTGTGCTAACAGAAAGGAAATTTACTTGGAAAAGTTAGCCGCAAAGGATATAGGGCCTCTCAGATCAGGTAAGTTGTCTGAGAAAGTGACGAAATCAAAATAAGCTTGACTACAAGAGAATATTTAACAAAGAAGTGTGTAATTAAGTGTAAGTTGTCGTGTGGGTGCCACGTAAGAATGCCTGTTTTTCAGTCCAGAAGTTAACTAATAAATGTATTAGGAATATTGTACATTTTAAGAAGAAATAAAAAAAATGCACGAAAACTTCTGCTTACGCAGACGGAGAGTTGCGAAAGCAAAAACATTATTTCCTTCTTGCCATAAATTGTACTCAGTTTCGTACGAAAGAACAGAATTCCACATAAACAATTCTTCCTTTTTTAGACAAGCGTATTATTATTATTATTATTATTATTGACAGCTAATGAAGTTGTATAACCATAACTGATATACAGCAGATGCTGTTAGTTTTGCACTCTCATATGTATCTGAATTTAAAAATTTGTGAACACCCAGACTGTATACCTACGAGCCGTCAATGTCTGCACTGCTCTTAATTATATCAAATCTCTAAATTATATCATATGGGATACATTCGTTGAACTAAATATAGTATTAAAATACTTTTCTAACCATATGTACACGACAAAATAAATATTCTTCTCAACGAATCACCCTTTCATGCTGAAAGTAAGCGCACAGCGACAGTGTTACCGTCTAAGTGCAATACATGCTGTCGACTTATCTGACACTGCAATGTCATTTCGTACACATGTAAATGAAATACAACAAACTACTAACAATGATTTGGTAACCTACAAATCACATAACATAAATTTTGTCTTCCAAAAAAATAAGAATATGTTGAAACTGTTGACTGTTGGCAGAAAGACATATTTGCAATTGCTGTTCTAAGGAACAATGAACGGATGTAATTATAGTAGATGGCGTGTTAGAGCATGCATTGGCGGTTTGGCGACACATATTGAAATGTCACTTGGGAAATGAATAAAACGTAGCCCCAATGTTAATTAAAGTCTGAAAATATAAATAATTTTACATATATAATAAATAAATTTCTAAATTAATTGAAACAAGCGATGTACTAATGAGATGATTTATTTTTAATTACTCATGAGTTATTTCGTAAAACAAGTATCTGTAAGTTAAAACGTGTATATAAAACTCTGTGAAACAAAACGTGGTAAGTACCTTCGTTTGTCTAGTGATATGAAAAAGCAGGACGCGACTAGCTCGCTCCCTGTCTTTCGTTCTCCGCTATCGAGATGTACGTCACTTGCACGCTTTTATTGAATAATTATGTTACTTTGATCTAAAGTAGCCGTGTTTCGTTTGAAGATCCCTTTCCTTGCTATTCACGTTATATCTGATTTTACTAAGCTTTTTTTATTCCAGTTTTAGGCTGGATTGAAGGAAAGTTGCTGGCCCATGGTTTGGTGGCCACGGATAAACACTCTTAATGTTCATTCGTCGTTTAATCCATCAGATAATAATTCATAGGTCCCTGAGATCATTTTTACCGAACTTTTCTCTCAAAATTTGGGCAATGATATCACGCGAACCTCGTAGTATTCTGATCGGTCATTGGCCTCCAAACAATGTCGTCTACCAACGTACTCGCTGGTCCGATGTACACAAATCGACTTATGTTTGAGTGAGGATATGTTGACCGAGGTCGAAGCTAACTGCCTGACGTATGCGATTTGTTTCCTTAGGCCACTACTTACCGTTGTCGCCACCGCTGAAACAAAGTTGTACATCTTCTACCAGCAGGGAACGAACTTTCACCTGTTTAACTTTACGTGAATATGTGAGTTTATTTACTGTAAGATAAAAAAACGACTGCACGGTCTCCAGATTAGTCTTCCACCTGGAATCTCCTTGAATGGAGTAGAATTGTCTTCAGTGATGAATGTCGCTTCGAATTGAGCCCCACTGAACAGCAGATATGTGTCTGGAGACAGCCCGGATGCTGGTGGGATACCAGCCTGACTGTCCCCCGTCATAGGCTCTCACAACCAGGAATGATGGTCTGGGTACCATTTTATTTCATAGCAGAACCCTTTTGGATGTCATCCGCGACACCTTTACAACACAGCGGAACATCGACGATTTCTCTACCCCGTTTTGTTGCTTCTCATGGCAAGCCTTGGTGGACGTATGGCCTACGTTTCAGCAAGACAATGCCCTCCCGCACACGGCGAGAGTTTCTACTGCTTGTCCTCGTGTTCGCCAAACTCTGTCTTGGCCGGTAAGGTTGTCGGATCTCTCCTCAACTAAGAACGTTTGGAGCATTATGGACTGGAACCCTCCAACCAACTCAGGATTTTGACGATTAATGCACGAATTGGTCAGAGCTCGGCATGGTATTTCTGAGGACATCGAGCGACTCTGTCGATGAGTGCCAAGCCGAGTAACTTAAAGGCAAGAGGTGGACCGACGCGTTATTGGTTTGCTGAATTTATGGAGGCCTTTCTCTAAAATAAATCGTACAACGTTTTTGAAATTTTAATAATAGATTGTCTATAAATGTAGATGACATCTACCGATTTACGTCCGTTTAGATAATTCTTTCATGGTGTGTCGTTTTTTTGTCTTGAGTGCATTACCCAAGGTTTCGTAATTTCTTTACGCACTACAATGTACCACGCCTCTTTGGTTTTACGAGGGTCACTCCAAAAGAAATATACACTATTTTTGTTAAAATATAGTTTTCATGCTGCATGTGTGAAAGTTTTACAGTGTGTACGCACATCCTTCCCGCTTGTTTCCAGACTTACAAGGGGAGGACGCCAATTGTGAAATTCAGATTCGCTTCATATTGCGCATAATAAAAGCTCATGGCCAGAGGTGTAACGTGGCAGAGCACCAAGATGCACTTCTCAGCCGTTGTCGAGAAAATCGGCAGTTAAAACAAACCGTTGCAGTGAAATACCCTCTACGGTTAATGACTTTCTACAGCGTCGTGGCGCAGCGGTAATCGCCGGGGTTCGTAATCCGAAGGTCGCCGGATCGAATCTCGCGCCATGCACCTTTTTTAATATTTGTTTTTTGTAATTCAAATATATATATTAAATTCCCAGCAATCAGTTGCAACAATTATGCATGTAACAAGTTGTTGAAAGTCGTTTGTCGTGGAAAAACTGGTGACTTCGAACATCATTATGTTTTCCGCAAACAAAGTTGTATTTGAAACTTCCTGGCAGATTAAAACTGTGTGCCCGACCGAGACTCGAACTCGGGACCTTTGCCTTTCGCGGGCAAGTGCCCTACCAGCTGAGCTACCGAAGCAGATGAAAATGCAATGTATGTGTAAAGGAAATCGCATACAAGGCGAAGGTGAGACCGGTTTTCAAGTATGCGTGACAGAGAACGATTCAGAGATGTGCTGCTAGGATCGTAACATGTGAGTACAGCCCAGATGAAAGAGTAACAGATGTGCTCAGGCAACGTAAAAGGCAATCCTTGGAAGAAAGGCGACTATACTGAGGCGAAACCCTATCGGATGGATTTAGAGAACCTGTTCCTAAAGAAAACTGTCCCACTGTTCTGTTGCCATCATTGCATATTTCACGCAGGGAAGACAAGAATAAGACAGATTAGGGCATGTACGGAGATAAGGATCATACTCCCCCCTTCTCCGCACACACACACACAGTAAGAAAACTGAATAGAGGTGAAAATCGACGTAATTGGTATGATGTACCCTTCGCCATGCACGGTACTATGGCTTGATGGGGTACATACAGGTGCTGGACGACAATACGAAAATACCACGAGAAATACATGCTTCCACATAAATGCGGACGCTAGTCTAGCCTGCAGTTTTCGCTGTTGTATTTGGCCAAGAACGGCACATGTGTAATGTCCTCAATACGTTGCAAATGTCAGTCATGGTCAAAACAGTGTTCTGTGTAGTTTTGATTGTACACTACTGGATATTAAAATTGCTACACCACAACGATGACGTGCTACAAACGCGAAATTTAACCGATAGGAGGAAGATGCTGTGATATGTAAATGATTAGCTTTTCAGAGCATGCACACATGGTTGGCTCCGGTGGCGACACCTACAACTTGCTGACACGAGGAAAGTTTCTAACCGACTTCTCATACACAAACAGCAGTTGACCGGCTTTGCCTCGTGAAACATTGTTGTGATGGTTCCTGTAAGGCGGAGAAATGCGTACCATCACGTTCCCGACTTTGATAAAGGTCTGATTGTAGCCTATCGCGATTGCGGTTTATCGTATCGCCACATTGCTGTTCGCATTGGCCGAGATCCAATGACTGTTAGCAGGATATGGAATCGGTGGGTTCAAGAGGATAATACGGAACCCCATGCTGAATCCCAACAGACTTGTATCACTAGCAGTCGAGATGACAGGCATCTTATCCGCATGGCTGTAACGGATCGTGCAGTCACGTCTCGATACCTGAGCATGTGGGGACGTTTGCAAGACGACAAACATCTGCACGAACAGTTCGACGACGTTTGCAGCAGCATGGACTATCAGCTCGGAGACCAAGGCTGCGGTTACCCTTGACGCTGCATCACAGACAGGAGCGCCTACGATGCTGTACTCAACGACGAACCTGGGTGCACGAATGGCAAAACATTTTTCGGATGAATCCAGGTTCTGTTTACAGTTCATGATGGTCGCATCCGTGTTTGGCGACATCACAGCGAACGCACATAGGAAGCGTGCATTCGTCATCGTCATACTGGCGTATCACCCGGCGTGATGGTATGGGGTGTCATTGGTTACACGTCTCGGTCACCTCTTGTTCGCATTGACTACACTTTGAACTATGGACGTTACATTTCAGATGTGTTACGACCCGTGGCTTTACTCTTCATTCAGTCCCTGCGAAACCCTACATTTCAACACGGATAATGCATGACCGCATGTTGCAGAACCTGTATGGGCCTTTCTGGATACAGAAAATGTTCGACTGCTACCCTGGTCAGCACATTCTCCAGATCTATCAGCAATTGAAATCGTCTGGTCAATGGTGGTTAAGCAACTGGCTCGTCACAATACGCCAGTCACTACTCTTGATGAACTGTGGTATCGTCTTGAAGCTGCATGGGCAGCTGTACATGTACACGCCATCCAAGCTCTGTCTGACTCAATGCCCAAGCGTATCAAGGTCGTTATTACGGCCAGAGGTGGTTGTTCTGGATACTGATTTCTCAGGCTCTATGCACCCAAATTGCGTAAAAATGTAATCACATGTCAGTTCTAATATGATATATATGTCCAATGTATACCCGTTAATCATCTGCGTTTCTTCTTGGAGGAACAATTTTAATGGGTAGTAGTGTATTAAGTCGAAGCGAAGCGAATTCGAACTTGGTCTGATTCGTGCGCTGGTCCTTCCGCAACAGATGTAGCCAAGTCTTTGGTTTTTCAAGAGACAACGTATAGAAGATTCATACCGCATACAGAGAAAGCGGGAAAACATCATCCGCTGCGTCGCAACGCGGACGAAAGCGCGTGTTGAGTGACCGTGACAGACGGCCATTGAAGGGGATTGTGACGAAACAGAAGAGGACAACAACTGCGAAATTCTCTGCAGAAGATAACGCAGCACTCGCCAACCATGCCGGCGCCAAAACAACGCGAATAGAGCTTCATAAGTAGGAAGTGACAGTACGAGCTGGAATTCCAAAAGCCACTCATCGATGATGTAAATGCCTTTAGCGGAAAACATCGGGCTGAAACCATAAAAGGTGGACTATGAAGCAATGGAAGGATGGGTCGTAGTTCACAGTATTTCCAACGTCTGGCCGAGTTTACACCTCAAGAGTGAAACACTGCAGGATTTGGGTGATGATTTGGACAGCCGTAGCGTTGTATTCCACGAACCCCATTAGCGCTCTGCAAGGTCGTATTACTGTCAAGGATTGTGTGACTATTTTGGCTGATCGGGTCCACCCCTTGGCATAGTGATTGTTCTCGAGTGGTGAAGCTGCGTTGTGATTGTTCTCCAGTGGTGAAGCTGCGTTCCAAGACGACAAGGTCCCTGTCCCCACAGCTCGCATCGTCCAGGGCTTGTTTTGTGAGCACGAAGATGAAATGTCATATCTCCCCCAGCGACCACAGTCATCAAATGCCTTTATACCAGTGTGGTCCATTGATAGTGACCGGGCCAAATATTTCACGAAATAAGCGTCAAACGAAAAAACTACAAAGATCGAAACTCATCTAGCTTGAAGGGGGAAACCAGATGGCGCTATAGTTGGCCCGCTAGATAGCGCTGCATAGGGCAAACTGATACCAACTGCGTTTTTTTAAAAATAGGAATCCCCATTTTTATTACATATTAGTGTAGTACGTAAAGAAATACGAATGTTTTAGTTGGACCACGTTTTTCGCTTTGTGATACGGACGCTGTAATAGTCATAAATGTATGGCTCACAATTTTAGACAAACGGTTGGTAACAGCTAGGTTTTTTAAATTAAAATACAGAACGTAAGTACGTTTGAACATTTTATTTCGGTTGTTCCAATGTGATATATGTACCTTTGGGAACTTATAAATCCTGAGAACGCATGCTGTTACAGCGTGATTACCTTTAAATACCACATTAATGCAATAAATGCTCAAAATGATGTCCGTCAACCTCAGTGCATTTGGCAGTATGTGTAACGACATTCATAAGTTTCGTCCTTTATAGTTTTTTCGTTTTACTCTTATTTCGTGAGATATTTGGCCCGGTCACGATCAATGGACCACCCTGTATAGTCTACTTTGGAGAGAAGGACGCTTGGTAGCTACTCCCTCCGTCATCTCTACCTGAACTTTTCACTACTTTGCGGTAAGAATTTTGTAAGATTCCACTTGAAAGGTATAAAACACGTATACTTACCCATTCTGAGGCAAGTGGAATCTGCTATGAATGCGAACAGGTTATCTTCACTGTATTAGGGACGGCAGTGTGTCGTGTTTTTTATTTTCTCAAATCTTTGTCCACCGTAAGTAGTTCTACAGGTACATGCAGACATTGATGTATACCATTTGGTTCAATGCGTCATCCAGCAGAAATTGTTTTTTGGTGCCATGTACTTACTTGCCTCTATGAAGGATACACTACAGGATGGTACTGTTTGCATTTTTATCGATTCTTAAAAGACACGACAAATAATTTTTGTTGATTATAGTTCTTCTACTAGTTAAAAAACTAACACTGTATTTACGTACTTGTATTATTACTAATAAAACGTAGGGCTCAGTATTAATGGTACGTAAAACAAACTCTTCCTTCCTGGTATTTTGTCGATAACTGGCATTTTTCAGACCGTAGCTGTGTTCAAAATTCGAGTTCTTTTCATTTACACAAGGAAAACCGTTACCAGTTTCTAACTGACAGATTTATCTTCAGTTGTCTGCTCACGTTTGTTGTTGAAGAAAGAGTAAAGAAATATGCAAACAACAATAAATGTAATGTATACATGAAAGGCCGTCTGAAAATGAACCTCTCAGTTCGAAACCTGAAATAGTGCTATTTGTGAAGTTAAATATAATTAATAACAGTGGCTGGTGCTGTTCATCTTTGTAAGCATCAGCTTGTAAAAACTTTCTTATTGATAGTTACAAAGTATCACTTTCCCGCTGTGTATGTATGTAGGTTCACAGGTAGATGCCGTGTTTCTTGACTTCCGCAAGGCGTTTGACACAGTTCCCCACAGTCGTTTAATGAACAAAGTAAGAGCATACGGACTATCAGATCAATTGTGTGATTGGATTGAGGAGTTCCTAGATAACAGAACGCAGCATGTCATTCTCAATGGAGAGAAGTCTTCCGAAGTAAGAGTGATTTCAGGTGTGCCGCAGGGGAGTGTCATAGGACCGTTGCTATTCACAATATACATAAATGACTGAGGCTTTTTGCAGGTGATGCTGTGGTGTTTCGAGACGTTGCAACAATGGAAAATTGTACTGAAATGCAGGAGGATCTGCAGCGAATTGACGCATGGTGCACGGAATGGGAATTGAATCTCAATGTAGACAAGTGTAATGTGATGCGAATACATAGAAAGATAGGTCCCTTATCATTTAGCTATAAAATAGCAGGTCAGCAACTGGAAGCAGTTAATTCCATAAATTATCTGGGAGTACGCATTAGGAGTGATTTAAAATGGAATGATCATATAAAGCTGATCGTCGGTAAAGCAGATGCCAGACTGAGATTCATTGGAAGAATCCTAAGGAAATGCAATCCGACAACAAAGGAAGTAGGTTACAGTACGCTTGTTCGCCCACTGCTTGAATACTGCTCAGCAGTGTAGGATCCGCATCAGATAGGGTTGATAGAAGAGATAGAGAAGATCCAACGGAGAGCAGCGCGCTTCTTTACAGGATCATTTAGTAATCGCGAAAGCGTTATGGAGATGATAGATAAACTCCAGTGGAAGACTCTGCAGGAGAGACGCTCAGTAGCTCGGTACGGGCTTTTGTTAAAGTTTCGAGAACATACCTTCACCGAAGAGTCAAGCAGTATATTGCTCCCTTCTACGTATATCTCGCGAAGAGACCTTGAGGATAAAATCAGAGAGGTTAGAGCCCACACAGAAGCATACCGACAATCCGTCTTTCCACGTACAATACGAGACTGGAATAGAAGGGAGAACCGATAGAGGTACTCAGGGTACCCTCCGCCACACACCGTTAGGTGGCTTGCGGAGTATGGATGTAGATGTAGATGTCTCTTAAAACTTTCGCCACAAATGTATTTTCTAATTTGCTTGGCCAGGATCGATGGCTCAATCTCTAAAGTGGGGTGTCCAAACGTATAGCTTACCAGGGCCACATTGTAAAAAAAAAACGAGTATTTTGGAACTGAGAAAAAAGGGAAAAAAAGCCGTTTAGTAGAGGTGTATATTTAACACATTAAGGCAATTTAGAATTTATGATTCTTTATTGTAAAGAAGCAAGGTGGTACTGATGTAACATTTTATGGGTGAGATTTCATTAATAATTTTATATGTAAGTAATTACAAATCGCATAATTAATGTGACATTTGTTTTTAAATTTGGGAAACTAATGTATCAGTTTCAAGTTCAATCGAAATACTTACACTTCTCAGGGTGCTCTCAACGTCTTCATCTGAGATTTTGGTTCTACCAAGTCCCGCATGAGTTCGGGTAATATGTGTGCATCCGCAGAGAAAAAGAAGGTCATGGCCGGTATGTCCAGAACTATATACTTATATGGATATGGCGTCTGTTCTTTCGGACATGTCTGTTCTTTCGGACATGTCCGAAAGAACAGACACCACATCCATATAAGTACGCAAAGAAGGAATTTTGCGACATAAACGAAGGTTGGTAGATGTTTCCCATTCTGAAAGGTGAAGTCTGTTCAAATTTCCCGCCATTATAAGGATGTAAATCAGGTTTGCTTTAAATACTCGCAGTAACAGTCGTGAGTGTTAGTTACCTTTCAGGTTGGACGTTGTGAGTAGATATTAGTCAAGAAAGCCTTTAAGACAACAGAGATGCCATCGTCAGGAACTAACAGCGTTTGAACGAGGTCGTGTAATAGGGCTACGAGAAGCTGGATGTACTTTCTGTGATATTGCTGTAAGACTTTGCAGGAATACAGCTTCTGTACACGACTGCTGACAGCGGTGGTCATGGGAATGCCCGATCGCAAGAAGAGCGGTCTCTGAACGCTCATATGGCACTACCGAGAGGGAAGGCCATCGTGTTTGGACACCGAGCGAGGTGGCGCAGTGGTTAGCACACTGGACTCGCATTCGGGAGGACGACGGTTCAATCCCGCGTCCGGCCATCCTGATTTAGGTTTTCCGTGATTTCCCTAAATCTCTCCAGGCAAATGCCGGGATGGTTCCTTCGAAAGGGCACGGCCGACTTCCTTCCCCGTCCTTCCGTAATCCGCTGAGACCGATGACCTCGCAGTTTGGTCTCTTCCCCCAAACAAACAATCAACGAACCAACCATTGTGTTTGGTGTTTGGTTCTGCGCATCGTATTGCATCTGCAGCAGTAATCTGAGCACCTGTTCGCACCACAGTGATACAACGAACTGTTACAAATCAGTTACTTCTAGGACAGTTCCGAGCCAGAAACCCTGTAGCGTGTACTCCACTGACCTCAAACAACCGTCATTTGCAACGTCAGCGGTGTCATCGAGAACTCATCGGCGGGCAGCGTGGGGGTCTGATGTTTTATGATGAAAGCTGGTCCTGGTTCGGAGCCAGAGATAGTCATGTATGCATTCGAAGGAGGCTATTTGAAGGCCCGCAACCAATCGGCCTGTGTAGAAGACCTAGACCTGTAGTCACGGTCTGGGATGCGATTTCGTATGACAGCAGCAGCACTCTCGTAGGTATCCCACGCTCCACGACTGCAATTCTGTACGTCAGTCTGGTCGTTCAACCTCCCGTGCTGCCATTTATGAACATACCCCTGTTGTAACCCAAAATGCTCTACAGAATGTTGACATGTTTCCTTGGCTTTCTCGATCGTGAAATCTGTCTGCAATTTTTTCCGACATTTGTGGCATCAGAAGGCATAGCAACATGTATTTCATTTACACACACAGTAACGTTCGGTGCAGAGAAGTGTGCCTTCAAGATTTCAATTTTATACATGACAAATGCTGTTTACAAAAAACAAATTAATAAAAGCAGTAAAAACACAATACTGAAAATCAAGTATGCATTAACATTACTGGATGAATTGAAGGACTTAATTCAATTTTTCACTTCAATGAAATTTAACTCATTATTGGAAGAGGTTACAATTTAATGGATGTCCTTAATTAAATTATTGTCTTCAGAAAAATTTGATAAGGAATGCTTTCCATATGTTAGTATGTATGAACCATTCTAATAAACAGATAACATTCTCGTTAATGGCAAATGTCCAGTTGCATTAAATGTAGTTGGCAACACACTAGGCATTTTAAATAGTTCACATGATAAATCACAATGTGTGGCATTCAAGATTCAATTTTAGTGTAAAGGGTAGCTCACATGTATCATAGCTTTTACATGCAAATGCGCCATAAAGGGTTGAGTTAAATGAGAAAATTATACCTTCAGAACATTGTTTAAGAAATGGATGATAAAGACGCGTTGAAAATCTGGGACAATCATCTCTTTGGAGGATGATTCATAAATAATTCTTTCTCACAATTGTACACTCTACTGTCTAAGAATACTGCCGATCCAGGTCAAATTAGCTTATGATTACGTTTTCAAATATGCAAATCATTTTCATTTAGGGACACAAAATATCTACGATACTTGCTGATCAGTAGATAATCAGTCAGTACATGCTTTACATGAATACCTGCCGGTCTCCATTTCACAGTGTAAGTATAAATCTTATACATTTCAAAATTATGCTTTCATGTAGCAATGGGAATAGACACAATAACAGTTAATTCATCTTACATTCACGGTACACTCTCGAAATGGTCGTACGGGAAATATCTCACTTAATCGCTACCTCGGAGATGCTGTGTCCTATCGCTCGTTTGCCATCTATAACACCACGTTCAGACTCACTTAAATCGTGATAACCTGCCATTCTAGCAACAGTAACCGATCTAACACCTGCTCCAGACACTTGTTGTCTTACGTAGGAGTTGATGACCGCAGCGCCGAATTCTGCTTGTTTACATATCTCTTTGTATGAATACGCACGCATGTACAAGTTTCTTTGGCACTTTGGTATATTTCAGAATGCTGTTGTAATGTCGTTTAAGATGTACTGTTAGGGTAGCCAGTAGTATTTTAGCAGACGAAGTGGTAACCATGCATTTGTTATACAATGTAGTAATTTTACAATGTTTGTTGCACATTGGCAACGGTTGTTAAGTATTTACATGGTTTTTGTAACTGTATAAACGACCTGAATCTGATGCTTTTGATCGACTAGATACATAGCACGAATGATAGGTCCATCTCATGATGCTGGTCGTGGGGTACCAATAGCAGTGCAGTGAGCAAATGAGGGAGGGGAGGCTAAAATTGTTGGATAATCAATTGTGGTAATTAATATTAAACATAATTTAGCTCATACATTTGATAATTAAGATTAATCTAAAATCATTTAGAGACGTGTCTAAACAAGATCATAGGGTCACCACATGGTTTCAATCTTGAATCGCAAACTATCGTAATTAAAACGTCACTTATGAGACAATAATTAGATCATATTTAATCAAGGGTAAGAGCCCAAGGCAGTAGTTTGTCTATATAACGAGAGCTGGTGCAAGTGGCCGTTTTGATACAGAAGAAGAAAGTAACGTTTGTCCCAAAAGCTACCCCCTGCCCTCTCACTGACGCAGGTTTATGTGTAACTAAGTAATTTCCGTCAGATGTCTGTACATTGACTTTTACTAGTTACTTAAAGACAGTAGTGACAATCTGCTAGATATGGAAACAGAATACTTTTGGAACTGTAGAGCTTCCATTTCAACAGAAAAATTAGTCTTATTTCGAACAATTTTTCTTATGTTTCCCTAATGCTATCCCCTGAGCTTAAATTCTTAAAATGCGTGATGTGACCTTCTAACAAATATGATAGATGCTTTAAGGGGACACTGTACGTGAGCTACTAAGGAAGTGTTTACATGGAAGACCCAGAACGTGGATGAGTACTTCAATCATGATCTGTGGTGCCGTGTGCCTAAAAATATATTTGTCGACCTTAAGACTCTAAATGTAGCGGTATCTGATGCTGTAATAACAGTTGCTGTTGTTGTGGTCTTCAGCCCTGAGATTGGTTTGATGCAACTTTCCATCCTACTCTATCCTGTGCAAGCTTCATCATCTCCCACTACCTACTGCTACCTACATAATTCTGAATCTGCTTAGTGTCTTCATCTCTGCCAAATCTACGATTTTTACCCTCCACGCTGCCCTCCAATACTAAATTGGTGATCCCTTGATGCCTCAGAACATGTCCTACCAAACGATCCCTTCTTCTGGTCAAGTTGTGCCACAAACTTCTCTTCTCCCCAATCCTACTCAATACTTCTTCATTAGTTATATGATCTACCCATCTAATCTTCAGCATTCTTCTGTAGCACCATATTTCGAAAGCTTCTATTTTCTTCTTTTCCAAACTATTTATCATCCATGATTCACTTCCATACATGGCTACACTTCATACAAATACTTTCAGAAACGACTTCCTGACACTAAAATCTATACTCGATGTTAACAAATTTCTCTTCTCAGAAACGCTATCCTTGCCATTGCCAGTCTATATTTAATGTCCTCTCTACTTCGACCATCATCATTTATTTTGCTCCCCAAGTAGCAAAACTCCTTTTCTACTGTAAGTGTCTCATTTCCTAATGTAATTCCCTCAGGATCACCCGACTTAATTTGTTTACATCCATTATCTTCGTTTTGCTTTTGTTGATGTTCATCGTATATCCTCCTTTCAAGACACAGTCCATTCCGTTCAACTGCTCTTCCAGGTCCCTTGCTTTCTCTGACAGAATTACAATGTCATCGGCGAACCTTGAAGTTCTAATTTTTCTTTTGTTTCCTTCACTGCTTGCTCAATAAACAGATTGAATAACATCGAGGGGAGGCTACAAGCCTGTCTCGCTCCCTTCCCAACCACTGATTCTCTTTCCAGTCCCTTGACTCTTATAACTGCTATCTGGTTTCTGTACAAATTGTAAATTGCCTTTCTCTCCCAGTATTTTACCTCTGCCACCTTTAGAATTTGAAAGAGAGTATTCCATGCAATATTGTCAAAAGCTTTCTCTAAGTCTACAAATGCCAGAGACGTAGGTTTGCTTTTCCTTAATCTTTCTTCTAAGATAAGACGTAGGGTCAGTTTTGCCTCACATGTACCCATATTTCTACGGAATCCCTACTGATCTTTCCTGAGGCCGGCTTCTATCAGTTTTTCCATTCGTCTGTAAAGAATTCGCGTTAGTATTTTGTAGCTGTGGCTTATTAAACTGATAGTTCGGTAATTTTCACATCTATCAACACCTGCTTTCTTTGGGACTGGAATAATTATATTCTTCTTGAAGTCTGAGGGTATTTCGCCTGTCTCATACATCTCGCTCACCAGATGGTAGAGTTTTGTCAATAGCGGGTTGAGTTGGGTGGTTTGGGGAAGGAGACCAGACAGCGAGGTCATGGGTCTCATTGGATTAGGGAAGGACGGGGAAGGAAGTCGGCCGTACCCTTTCAAAGGAACCATCCCGGCATTTCCCTGGAACGATTTACAGAAATTACGGAAAACCTAAATCAGGATGGCCGGAAGCGGAATTGAACCGTCATCCTCCCGAATGAGAGTCCTGTGTCTAACCACTGCGCCACTTCGCTCGGTGTCAATACCGGCTCTCCCAAGGCTGTCAGTAGTTCTAGTGGAATTTTGTCTCCTCCCAGGGCCTTGTTTCGACTCAGGTCTTTCAGTGCTCTGTCAAACTCTTCACACAGTAACATACCTCCCATTTCATCTGCATCTACAGCTTCTTCCATTTCCATAATATTGTCCACAAGTACATCGCCCTGGTATAGATCACCTATATACTCCTTCCACCTTTCTGCTTTCCCTTCTTTGCTTACAATTGGTTTTCCATCTGAGGTTTTGATATTCATACAAGTAATTCTCTTGTCTCCAAAGGTCTCTTTAATATTCCAGCACACAGTATCTATCTTATCCCTACTGCGATAAACCTCTACATCCTTACATTTGACCTCTAGCCATCCCTGCTTAGCCATTTTGCACTTCCTGTCAATCTCATTTTTGAGGCGTTTGTATTCCTTTTTGCCTTCTTCATTTACTGCATTTTTATATTTTCTCCTTTCATCAATTAAATTCAATAATTCTTCTGTTACCCAAGGCTTTCTACTAGCCCTCGTCATGTCACCTACTTGATCCTGTGCTGCCTTCACTACTTCATCCCTGAAAGCTACCCATTCTTCTTCTACTGTACTTCTCTTCCCCATTCATATCAATTGTTCCCTTATGTTCTCCCTGAAACTCTGTACAAACTCTGGTTCTTGTAATTTATCCAGGTCTCATCTCCTTAAATTCCCACCTTTTTGCAGTTTCTTCAGCTTTACAGTTCATAACCAATTGATTGTGGTCAGAGTCAACATCTGCCCATGGAAATGTCTTACAATTTAAAATCTGGTTCCTAAATCTCTGTCTTACCATTATATAATCTATCTGATACCTTCTAGTATCTCCAGGGTTCTTCCCTGTATACAACCTTCTTTCATGATTGTTGAACCAAGTGTTAGCTATGATTAAATTATGCTCTTTGTAAAATTCTACCAGGCGGCTTCCTCTGTCATTTCTTACCCCCAATCCATATTCACCTACTACGTTTCCTTCTCTCCATTTTCGTACTATCGAGTTCTAGTCACCCATGACTATTAAATTTTCGTCTCCCTTCACTATCAATTTCTTCGTCAGCTGCAGGGGTAGTTGGCATATAAACTGTAGTAGGCGTGGGCTTCGTGTCTATCTTGGCCACCTAACCGTTCACTATGCTGTTTGTAGTAGCTTACCTGCATTCCTACTTTTTATTCATTATTAAACGTACTCCTGCATTACCCCTCTTTGATTTTGTGTTTATAACCCTGTATTCACCTGACCAAAAGTCTAGTTCCTCCTGCCACCGGACTTCACTAATTTCCACTATATCTAACTTTAACCTCTCCATTTACCTTTTAACATTTTCTAACCTACCTGCCCGATTAAGGGATTTGATATTCCACGCTCCGATCCGTAGCACGCTAGTTTTCTTTCTCCTGGCAACGACGTCCTCTTGAGTAGCTATACCCGGAGATCCGATTGGAGGACTATTTTACCTCCGGAATATTTTACTCAAGAGGACGCCATCATAATTTAATCATACACTTAAGCTGCATGCCCTCGGGAAAAATTACGGCTGTAGTTTCCCCTTGCTTTCAGCCTTTCGCACTACTAGCGCAGCAAGGCCGTTTTGGTTAGTGTTACAAGGCCAGATCAGTCAATCATCCTGACTGTTGCCCCTGCAACTACGGAAAAGGGTGCTGCCCCTCTTCGGGAACCACATTTATGTCTGTCCTCTCAACAGATACCCCTCCTTTGTGGTTGCACCTACGGCATGAGCATCTGTATCCCTGAGGCACGCAAGCCTCCCCACCTTCGGGATGGATGGTGGCTGGGTGGGGTGGGGGGCTGGAGGGATTAATAACTTTTAATGGTAGTAAGTAGTAATTTTGAAAGACTTAAGGTTCTGGAGAGGTTAGGGGTAAGATTTGGATGGAACACACCTAAAGGACTGCGGAACTGGATGAGCTTCTTGTACGTGAAGCAGAGCTAGCTGCTCAGCAAATGACAAAAGAAGCAATAAAGAAAAGAAGGAGGCAAGTTCTGGGCTGTTGTGACACTGAAGAAGACACAGACTATGAGCCATGCCAATTCTAGTGCATGGAAGACGTAAGAACGTAAGTCCGTATAAGATTTTGTAATAAAAAAGTTTTAAACCTCAATATCACTGAACTACATTTTTTGCAATAAATGACCCGTTTTCTAAAAACGTACTGATTGTAGAGGCATGAAATTTTCACAGCTTGCCAAGTGTGAGATTCAGCACATATGGAAATATGATAAGTAAAATGTCCTGAGTTGTTTTGTTTCTATGTTCATTTATTTACAAAATTCTATCAAAAAATTAAGTGTTTGCAAAAAAAACACAACATGCTCCACAATACAACATTAGTAATAATTATAGTTCAGTGCATCTAGAAGGGTGCATTCAACAATTATGGAAAATTGTAAGTTTATGTCTTTAAAAGTTTCCAAGATAATGGGTCAGAAAATTCCATAATTTTGATTTGGCAGCATGGGACATAAAACGTCCCCATGAGTCTTTGACAGAAATAATAAAAATTAGTTGTTCCATATGTGCTGTCGAAATGAATATTAGCAATATTATTTTTTTTTCAATTTTGAGGTATGTGGTTTCGGCTGCAGCACCAGAGTATTTTATGACAGGAATTGTAATCCATTATCGATACATCTGTTTCAGGAATCGAACTGACTGGCATCAAACATCGCTCGCTCGTCAACTTTTTGGTATTTGCCTCTTACAGTTTGGGAACAATTTCTATAGCGCTAGCAGCATGGTTGTTACGGAACTGGATTCAGTTTCTGTTGATTTCATCGGTCTCCTGCTCCATTCCATTGTTGCTACATAGGTAAGTACGTCGGTAATGAATTAAAATTCTGGTCTTTTTTGTTGGTCTATTGGTTCTCTTTCAATGTGGACACACTATCGTAGGCCGTATTGACGCCTCCAGTTTATATTTTTATGATATAAGAAATCTTAAAAGTTATCTTTGTATAAAGAATTAAAATATAAGAACTGAGAAAAAATAGGTATGTGTGTAGTTTACACTGACTTAAAGAAGTAAATCTGCTGAAGGGCGAACGTTTCGTGACGGAAGTCGTTAGTTGGGTCAAAGAATGTGTTGGTTGGAATGTTATATGGTTGTGGAGGTATCAAGAATTTGATTTGAGCATTGTGAAAGGTTTGTGATGGAATTTCTAACCGAGTCTTACTTTGTAGAACTGTCAGAGAAGGAATATGCTGTACATGGAACTAAGGATAAATTTCAGCAAGAATTTCTGGACGAAGAAGAGGCAGTTGCCTATGGTAAAATTTACAATGCATGACATTGAAGAGAAGTGACGTACTTACTGATGAGTATGCGATTTCTCATCCCAATGCAAGACAAAAGTGTTTCTAACAAACGGAATCCCGCCCATAGGTTTAACAGAAATGTGATTTAAGAAACGGAGTTCTGGCAACACTGTAACTGCGTGAAGTGTAGCCAAGAAAATGTATCATGAACTCGGCGCCCTGACGAAGCTGTCCCATTACCAGAATGGTACGAAGCAGTGCTGTAAAGAATGAATATGTAAACTCGCTCAGATTTGAGTCGCGTCCGCTCCAAACATGTTTTTTTTTTTTTTCAGTTAAAGCGTCAAACTGCCTCTAGTTTGCATCTCCACAATGCAGTGTCTTGTGAATTTCTTTCTGTTATTGTTGCCAGTTTTTGAACACTGAGACATAAAATGAACTTCTTACAGACCTAAACGACCATTTGTTTCGTCCATGACACAAATATAGCCAATAAAGGGTAATAGCAGATACCGTAACATCATCTGCATCCCATGAGGCATAAAAACACAACAGGTACGCTGCACTAGACTGCAGATAATGCAATGCACAATACTTCCATTCCATACGTTTGACGACCAAGCTTATCTTCCCAGAGGTGGAACGTACAGTTACGAGCAACGTTCACTTTGGAATAGATGTTCAAGGCGACCGACCACCTTGCATTTGCAATAAAAATGGGGAGCAGAATTTCTGATAGATGGTGACGGGATGTAGTGCATCTATTAGTATGATTTAAGCCATTTCCAACTTCCTTTTAGACAGTTTCTAAGACGGCCTTTCATATAAATCTGCAGAAGAAAATCAGGTCAGATGTTTTATTGTTTTAGTAAGACTTGCGCAATCATAGTAGAGACTGTGGTGGATGTTGTGGAAGCAAAATCAATGGTTGGTTAGCCTACTACTACATTAAGAGGTTGTAGACATTTAAAAAAAGACATAAAAATATGAATGTGTAGGAAGTGATGTTTGTAAAGCTGAGAAAGGTGCGTAGAGGGCGACGACAGAGTACGGTCGTCTTGCTAATATATCTGAATATATCTGAATTATCCGAGGTAGACTCGTTTATATTATTACGATAAGCTCGGGCACTGAAGGTTGAAGTGCTTTCAACGGCACTCAAGTCTTCATTTAATGAGAGGAACTATCATAGGCTATAGAAAGTTCCAGCTGGGAATATTTGGTAGGGGATTTCCACTTCCATCATTTGCGTTACACCCTCCGTCAGAACAATGACATGAGAACTATTTCTCACGTCTCAGATAAAGAATGTGTAAGCCTACTCAAAAAGAAGTAAGAATGATCATTAGGAAGCTAAGGAGAAGAATGTTAAAGATGAAGTGAGCTGACAAAACGATGAAAATAGCTGACGATGGAAGATTATTGGAAGTGATCAGAAAGAGGAAAAATTGTCGTTGGTTGGTATACCGCATAGCAATTGTCGGCAAGAAAGAATTATAGAGGAAAAACCAGAAGGAATTATGGAAAGATAAGGAACACAATGGATGACGTGGAGGAAATTAGACCATGAGCATGCAAACAGAAGAAGGAAGATGTTTAAAACAGGACACGATTTGAAGCTTCCACTTGAAAACTTTCGTAAGACAGATGAAGAAGATGAAGATGGTGATGATGAAGACGTGTGAATGTAGATTGAATCATTTATTAGCTTGCACAACAGAGTCGATGACTTGCTCGATGTGTTCATTGTGCTGTTGTTGTTGTGGTCTTCAGTCCTTAGACTGGTTTGATGCAGGTCTCCATGCTATTCTATCCTGTGCAAGCTTCTTCATCTCCCAGTACCTACTGCAACCTACATCCTTCTGAATCTGCTTAGTGTATTCATCTCTTGGTCTCCCTCTACGATTTTTACCCTCCACACTGCCCTCCGATACTAAATTGGTGATCCCTTGATGCCTCAGAACATGTCATACCAATCGATCCCTTCTTCTGGTCAAGTTGTGCCACAAACCCCTCTTCTCCTCAATTCTATTCAATTCCTCCCCATTAGTTATATGATCTACCCATCTAATCTTCAGCATTCTTCTGCAGCACCACATTTCGAAAGCTTCTATTCTCGTCTTCTCCAAACTATTTATCGTCCATGTTTCACTTCCATACATGGCTACACTCCATACAAATACTTTCAGAAATGACTTCCTGATACTTAATTCTATACTCGATGTTAACTAAATTCTCTTCTTCAGAATCGCTTTCCTTGCCATTGCCAGCCTACATTTTATATCCTCTCTAC
Organism: Schistocerca gregaria; assembly: GCF_023897955.1. Lineage (NCBI taxonomy): Eukaryota > Metazoa > Arthropoda > Insecta > Orthoptera > Acrididae > Schistocerca > Schistocerca gregaria. Next base: position 431,659,713 of record NC_064922.1, read on the forward strand.
TTCGACCATCATCAGTTATTTTGCTTCACAAATAGCAAAACCCCTTACTACTTTAAGTGTCTCATTTGATAATCTAATTCCCTCAGCAGCACCCGACTTAATTCGACTACATTCCATTAGCCTTGTTTTGCTTTTGCTGATGTTCATCTTATATCCTCCTTTCAAGACACTATCCATTCCATTCAACTGATCTTCCAAGTCCTTTTGCTGTCTCTGACAGAATTACGATGCCATCGGCGAACCTCAAAGTTTTTATTTCTTCTCCATGGATTTTAATACCTAATCCGAATTTTTCTTTTGTTTCCTTTACTGCTTGCTCAATATACAGATTGAATAACATCGGGGAGAGGCTACAACCCTGTCTTACTCCCTTCCCAGCAACTGCTTCCCTTTCATGTCCCTCGACTCTTATAACTGCCATCTGGTTTCTGACAAATTGTAAATAGCTTATCGCTCCCTGTATTTTACCCCTGCCACCTTCAGAATTTGAAAGAGAGTATTCCAGTCAACATTGTCAAAAGCTTTCTGTAAGTCTACGAATGCTAGAAACATAGGTTTGCCCTTCCTTAATCTAGCTTCTAAGATAAGTCATAGAGTCAGTATTGCCTCACGTGTTCCAACATTTCTACGGAATCCAAACTGATCTTCCCCGAGGTCGCCTTCTACTATTTTTTCCATTCGTCTGTAAAGAATTCGTGTTAGTATTTTGCAGCTGTGGCTTATTAAACTGATTGGTCGGTAATTTTCACATCTGCCAACACCTGCTTTCTTTGGGATTGGAATTATTATATTCTCCTTGAAGTCTGCGGGTATTTCGCCAGTTTCATACATCTTGTACACCAGATGGTAGAGTTTTGTCAGGACTGGCTCTCCCAAGGCTGTCAGTAATACCAATGGAATATTGTCTAGTCCGGGGGCCTTGTTTCGACTCCGGTCTTTCAGTGCCCTGTCAAACTCTTCACGAAGTATCGTATCTCCCATTTCATCTTCATCCACATCCTCTTCCATTTCCATAATACTGTCCTTGTATAGACCCTCTACGTACTACTTCCACCTTTCTGCTTTCCCTTCTTTGCATATAATTGGGTTTCCATCTGAGCTTTTGATATTCATACAAGTGATTATCTTTTCTCCAAAGGTCTCTTTAATATTCCAGTACACAGTATCTATCTTACCCCTAGTGAGATAAGCCTCTACATCCTTACATTTGTCCGCTAGCCATCCCTGCTTAGCCATTTTGCACTTCCTGTCGATCTCATTTTTTAGACGTTTGTATTCCTTTTTGCCTGCTTCATTTACTGCATTTTTATATTTTCTCATTTCATCAATTAAATTCAATATTTCTTCTGTTACTCAAGGATTTCTACTAGCCCTCGTCTTTTTACCTACTTGATTATCTGCTGCATTCACAACTTCATCTCTCAAAGCTACTCATTCTTCTTCTACTGTATTTGTTTCCCCCATTCCTGTCAATTGTTCCCTTATGCTCTCCCTGAAACTCTGCACAACCTCTAGTTCTTTCAGTTTATCCAGTTCATATCTCCTTAAGTTTCCTCCTTTTTGCAGTTTCTTCAGTTTTAATCTACAAGTCATAACCAATAGATTGTGGTCAGAGTCCACATGTGCCACTGGAAATGTCTTACAATTTAAAACCTAGTTCCTAAATCTCTGTCTTACCATTATATAATCTATCTGATAACTTTTAGTATCACCAGGGTTCTTCCATGTATACAACCTTCTTTCATGATTCTTAAACCAAGTATAAGGTATGATTAAGTTGTGCCAAATTCTACCAGGCTGGTTCCTCTTTCATTTCGTAGCCCCAATCTATATTCACCAACTACTTTTCCTTCTCTCCCTTTTCCTACTGCCGAATTCCAGTCACCCATGACTATTAAATTTTCATCACCCTTTACTATCTGAATAATTTCTTTTATTTCATCATACATTTCTTCAATTTCTACGTCATCTGCAGAGCTAGTTGGCATATAAACTTGTACTCCTTTAGTAGGTGTGGGCTTCGTATCTATCTTGGCCACAATAATGCGTTCACTATGCTGTTTGTAGTAGCTTCATTGTGCTATTGGTATTTATTTTTTATTGCGATTGATGGCGATTATTTTTTCTATAGTCGTCTGAGCCAATAAATACCATTGTGCTATTGGTATTTATTGGCTCAGACGACTTGAGAAAAAATAAGCTCAGCCTCACCTGCCTCTGCAGACGTGAATACCCTGAAAAGCCAAAGGAATTTGTTGTAGTGGTTAATGAAAAAGAAAAAGAATAAGAGAAGAAAACAAAAGAAAAGATAAGGTTGAAAATGGTGGGAAGAAGTGGTGAATGAAAAGGGGTTTGGAATGGGCGTAGTCCACTTGTTCTGTTCAGGTTTATTTAATTATAATTCCTGTGGTTTGTATCCTGTTGAGGAATGAGGCATATTGTTTACTATTTGCTCAAAGGGTGCTAAAAATTCTATCCACTTTGTGTGTTTGGGAGGTGAATGTATTCTCATGAATTGACCAAACTCTCTAAAAATCCTTCCGACTGGGTTCCCTTCAGAGTGAAATGCTGATGTAAGAATATGTTTGATGTTACGTGTGGCAACAAAAGATTTCCATTTTATTCCCGTAAAATAGGGTGCGTTATCCGTGATAATGCTGTGGGGTTTGCCAAACCTTGTAAAGTAGCTGTTAGTCAAACGTCTAGCAATAGCAGAGGCGTTGACAGTGCGGATACCATACAATGTTAAGTATTTTGAGAAGACATCAATTACAGCAACGACGTATTTCACACCTCCACAAGCTCTGCGATAAAGGTTCGGCGATATCTAATGATACTCATTACAAAGGGCGGGTTGGTACAGTAGGATGTAATTCATTCAAAGACGATCTGTCGGAAAATTTAGCTTTTTGGCAGATGATGCATTTACGAACAATTAACAACACTCTCAGACGCAGATTGGGAAAATAACAATACTGTACTATTTTATCAGTGCATTTGGTGACTCCTTTGTGTCCCCAAGTTTTGTGTGTGAACAGAATAAAATCGTCAAACGTGCATCTGGGAGACAAACACACCAATGGTGCGAGTCTGGGATACGTCTATGAAAAAGTACATTTTTGTGTATTGTATAATATTTTTGTAAGTGTGAAGGAGGATCTGTAGGTAATTTCTTTTTGATATTTGACCACCTGGGGTCGCTGTCCTGAAGTGAAGCAAAGTTCTTGCACATATAGCGGTAGTATGGGGCGTATATACCATAGTACATTAGTAAGATGTTAAAGTCTGATGTTTGCTCGGAAAGTTCCGAACAATCCTGTATGCCTTGGGGCAAACGGGACAGGGCATCGGCTACTACGTTTGATTCACCTTCAATGTAAATAATTTCGAAGCTGTGTTCTTGGAGTGAAAGGCACCACCGGGTGAGCCGTGAATGAAGCAATTTGCATGATAGCAAGAAAGGAATGGCTTGATGGTCTGTGTACGTGCTAGTATGTTTACCCCAAAGAAAGTAGCGAAACTTACGGAATACCCAAATAATGGCAAGAGCATCCCGCTCCGTCACCGAGTACGACCTCTCGCACTCAGTGAGCGTGCGGCTCGCAAAACTTATCGGTTTGATGACAGATTGTCTTGATTAGGATTGAACTTGAAATAGAAAAGCTCCAAGGCCGTATAATGAGGAATCCGTGGCTAGGCAAAAATGTAACGTCATGTCAGGGTGGCAACGGAGGGGTGCGTTCACCAATGCTTCTTTGATAGCCTGAAAACCAACTTGGCAAAACTCTGTCCATCTCCAAATTGCGTTCTTTTTCAATAGCGTTAGCAGGTGAGATCTGTTCAGAAGCTGTTTTGAAACAAACTTCCGAAAGAAGGAAGATAATCCTAAGAATGCTTTCAATTGTTTGCGGTTTTGTGGAGGAGGGAAATTACAAATAGCATCAATATTCTTAGAATCGGGACGAATGCCTTCCGGCGAGACAATATGGCATAAAAACTTGATTTCACGTCGTCCTAGTTTGGACTTCGAAAGATTTACTGTGACTCCAGCTTGTGAAAAACAAATAAAATTTGCTGTAACAGATCAATATGTTCCTCCCACGTATTTGTTGCCACGACAATGTCATCGACGTAGGCAGTGACGCGTGACAATAAACACGAGCCGAGAACGGCGTCAAGCGCCTCGATGAACACTCCCGCGCTTACGCGCAAACCAAAAGGCAACACACAAAACTTATAACTGCGTCCTTCACAAAGGAAAGCAGTGTATTTACGACTGTCATTGTGAAGGGACACCTGCCAGTATGATAAGTGGAGGTCAATATTAGATAGGTATTGTACGTTATAAAATATTAGCAACTGCTATACCAAGTTGACGGGTCTTGTGTTGACAGGTATAATGATTTTGTTGATTTCACATGCGTCTAGCACCAATCTGACATTGTCATCTTGCTTGCCTACCGCCAGGATAGGAGTGCAATAAGGGGAATGTGATTCTTCTATGACACCCCAGGTCAACATACGCTCGATTTCACGTAAAACTGCGTGTTTCTTCGCCCATGGAATATTATAATGTGTCCTACAATAAGTAGTGTGTGGCTTGACATCCATTTTGTAGCTATAGCTTCTGATTACACCAGGCCTCTCACTGAAAACTTGTGCATAATCACATAATAATTTGTACAATTCTTCTTGCTGTTGTTTCGTTAAATAGTCAGATTCGACACATTTACGATACAGTAAATCCTGCTCAATCTCCTGATAGTCTAAATCTTCACGTGTTAAGTTACATACACTAGCTACGGTAGGATATACCAATTGAAATTGACTTACTTCGTAATATTTTTGTCGTGGTTCATTCGTCTTGTTAAGTTCAACATTAATTAGTTGTTCTCCTACAGATAATTGATAAATGCCGTTACTTAAATCTATGATTGCTTTGTGTTCAATTAAGAAATCAATCCCTAGGAGGCAGTGTCTACAATCAGAAAATTACACTTGAACTGTGTACTGGAAAATGTGAAGTTATCTAGAGCTTGCATGCGTATGTTCTTAGATTTTGTACCTGTGGCACTAACCTCGTGGCAATTCTGTACAGGTAATGTAGGTATGTTTATAATTTGTTTCAATTCATTATAGAATTCGGTTGACATCACACTTGCAGCAGCACCAGTATCGAATAAAATTTGTACATCATAATCGTTAAACTTAACCCATGATGTAGCTTCTATGAATTATTTAACACAATTGTCTGATTTAAGGTTTTTCTCGTCGGTTAATTCCTGTTCTGCTGTCATTTTGTCATCGTACGTGAGGAAACAAACCGTCTCAGCTGTTGCGCTCTTACAACACCCCACGACCGAAGCACGAGCGCTTAGCTCGGTCGTCGACTGTTTTCCGTCGTCTGCTGTGTTTGGCCGGGTTCATTGACCAGCTACACTATGTTTACATTCCGGCAGGTAGGCGCCCACGCGTCAGCTGATGACGCGGCGCAACTGTTATTGCTACTTCGTGGCGGGGAGTGCGTAACTGTACTGGGGAATGGCGGCGGATTCCGTGGTGGGTTATGATTTGTCATGCGTGAATTTTGTGGGTTCCACACATTCTGTCGGTGATCGTTAGGATTGTTATTGTTTTGGTCGTAATTAAGTCTGTTACATGGCATGCTCCTGTCAAAGTAGCCCGGGTTGTACCGGTTATTCTCACATCTCCTATTACGGTTTTTGTTGTACTGTCTGTGATTTTCATTTTGCTTGTAGTTACCATTTTGATATGGGTGACAATTATTGTTGTTATTATTACTCCAGAAATTCTGCGGTTGTTCCTACCGTCATACACGTTTCCATTTGAATATGTTTCGCGCGCAGGCATCGTATTGTGTCGCAGCGCTCACGGATGGTCGGTCCCACCAACCACCGTCCCTACGGTTTCTTTGGGGTGGGTGCTGATTTTGGTTACTAATATGCGTAAAATTTGGTTACTAATATGCGTAAAATTTGAATGGCGTGAATTGCCTCTGTAAACTACGGTCATTTGATGTAAGAAGTTAAAAAAAGTCTTAATGTCACTCTCCGGTACTCCTATTAATCTGTCTCGGTATGTAAAGGGTAAGTGGCTCTTTAAAGTGTCAATTATCGCTGGCAAGTCGGCTGGTTTGGACCAGTACAGTGTCTTGTCTAGGTACCTCTCAAAGTATTGTCTTAATGTATTTTTTAGGGTCATAGGTCTCGGGATTGCACACTTCTCTCCATAGACTCTGTTGCTCATTCTAGGACCAGTATTCGTCCAAGAAGGCTTGTTCGAATGGTTCAAACGTAGGGCACCGCCGTTTCATAGCGGCACCCCAATTAGCTGGTCGTCCTCTCATGAGATAGGTGACGTATCTGATTTTATCGATTTCTGACTAACTACGTGGAAAAACACCGTCAAATGATCTAATCGAAACAATAATGTGGACTTTGTGCTTGTCCTAACTGGAAAATGTCTGGAATTACCCATGCCTTACAAACGTGTCATCGGTCATGCCGGTTGGCATAACTCTATTGACGTGGATTGTGTCACTTGCTACCCTAGGTGTGGTACCGTAATATTGCTCATTTGGTGGAAAAGAGAGCAGCACATTGCAATTTCAATTTGAAATTGCTGATTCCACAATAGGTGTCGTGTCTGTGTCATTAGCCATGGTTTTAGCTGTTTTGTCGTTCCCTGACGATGCGTTTGCACCTATCGCCAAACACGGCAAAAAATTGTCTCGTAATTTTGTCACTTCGTCTTCTACGTGTTTTGTCTCGTCTTTAACATGTGTCTTTGTTTTTGAAAGTATGTCCTGTGTTGTTGTTTCAAGTTTTTTGCCCAGATAATCGTCACACAATTTACATTCGTGTACAATTCTTTTGGCCATGTTGGTGTCGCTGTTTAGTGACGCGAGGTCCGCTCGGTCTTCTAATTTTTCTATCTTTTCTTTGAGGTGGGTTTGTTCAAGAACTACCATTGTGAGCTGTTGGGTAATATTTCCCACTTCTTCAGTCAGCTTTTCTTGGGTGGAGCTAGCTGAAGTGTGGGCCTGATCTAACTCTTCTACACGAGTGTTAACTTCCTGCTGCACATTAACTATTTGAGTTAACTGATTTTCACTACGGATGATATTGTTTTTTGTTTCATGTGTGAATGTGTCCAAAGTTTCTTCCTGTTTGGTGACTTGGTCGGACAATGTCTCAAATCACTGGCTGAGCTGTTGAGTGATGTTATTTAATTCTGTCATCTGTTTTGACGTTCGTTGAAAATTTTCGGTCATAGTACGGTTTAATACGTCAAATTTTTCGTCACTTTTATCTAGCCTTTGTTTAAAGTTCTGACCAAGTGCGTCCAGTTTTGCGTCAATTTTCTGACTAACGTCTAGTTTCATGTCTGCAAACAACTCTAATAGTCGGTGCAGTTTGTCAGTCTCCTGTGTCCGATTTGTGTCACGTTGCTGAATTTGTCTCATATTCGGTTCTGACATTGATGTTAACAATGGCGCTGACGATCTAGTCTCGTGTCCATTCCACATTTCGTCATTTAAAGTCGCCATCTGTGTATTAGCACAAATGTTACGAGTTTGAGGAAAAGTCATTGCACTAATCTGTGAACTCGTCCATGGAGGGAAACGCGGATTTTCTTGTTAGTTGAACGATGAATCTACTTCACTTAACTCATCTACCGAAACTATCTCTACCTTACCGCGTTCCATTGTAATAGGATGTATAATCGTAAGTCAAAAAGGGAATAATATAAGTCTGATTAATATAGATTTGACACAAATTTAGGTTGAAATATTTTCTCGTCAGTGTAAATGATTGCTCTATTGCAAACAATGGTTGAGAAAGATGCAGCAGGGCGGAGAAAATTTTTCGTAACAAATGTCTGTTTGGCGGTGAAATTAGCGATCTTCATATGCTACAACAATACTACACTCCTGGAAATTGAAATAAGAACACCGTGAATTCATTGTCCCATGAAGGGGAAACTTTATTGACACATTCCTGGGGTCAGATACATCACATGATCACACTGACAGAACCACAGGCACACAGACACAGGCTACAGAACATGCACAATGTCGGCACTAGTACAGTGTATATCCACCTTTCGCAGCAATGCAGGCTGCTATTCTCCCATGGAGACGATCGTAGAGATGCTGGATGTAGTCCTGTGGAACGGCTTGCCATGCCATTTCCACCCGGCGCCTCAGTTGGACCAGCGTTCGTGCTGGACGTGCAGACCGCGTGAGACGACGCTTCATCCAGTCCCAAACATGCTCAATGGGGGACAGATCCGGAGATCTTGCTGGCCAGGGTAGTTGACTTACACCTTCTAGAGCACGTTGGGTGGCACGGGATACATGCGGACGTGCATTGTCCTGTTGGAACAGCAAGTTCCCTTGCCGGTCTAGGAATGGTAGAACGATGGGTTCGATGACGGTTTGGATGTACCGTGCACTATTCAGTGTCCCCTCGACGATCACCAGATGTGTACAGCCAGTGTAGGAGATCGCTCCCCACACCATGATGCCGGGTGTTGGCCCTGTGTGCCTCGGTCGTATGCAGTCCTGATTGTGGCGCTCACCTGCACGGTGCCAAACACGCATACGACCATCATTGGCACCAAGGCAGAAGCTACTCTCATCGCTGAAGACGACACGTCTCCATTCACGCCTGTCGCGACACCACTGGAGGCGGGCTGCACGATGTTGGGAAGCGGAAGACGGCCTAACGGTGTGCGGGACCGTAGCCCAGCTTCATGGAGACGGTTGCGAATGGTCCTCGCCGATACCCCAGGAGCAACAGTGTCCCTAATTTGCTGGGAAGTGGCGGTGCGGTCCCCTACGGCACTGCGTAGGATCCTACGGTCTTGGCGTGCATCCGTGCGTCGCTGCGGTCCGGTCCCAGGTCGACGGGCACGTGCACCTTCCGCCGACCACTGGCGACAACATCGATGTACTGTGGAGACCTCACGCCCCACGTGTTGAGCAATTCGGCGGTACGTCCACCCGGCCTCCCGCATGCCCACTAGACGCCCTCGCTCAAAGTCCGTCAACTGCGCATACGGTTCACGTCCACGCTGTCGCGGCATGCTACCAGTGTTAAAGACTGCGATGGAGCTCCGTATGCCACGGCAAACTGGCTGACACTGACGGCGGCGGTGCACAAATGCTGCGCAGCTAGCGCCATTCGACGGCCAACACCGCGGTTCCTGGTGTGTCCGCTGTGCCGTGCGTGTGATCATTGCTTGTACAGCCCTCTCGCAGTGTCCGGAGCAAGTATGGTGGGTCTGACACACCGGTGTCAATGTGTTCTTTTTTCCATTTCCAGGAGTGTATAGTTACCACAAACTACAATAGAGATAGATAATTTTGGAAAAATCTAGAAGAAAACTACAGGATGTGTGGAAAGGGAAAAATGGATTCTGCAGTTGGCTATTGAATGTTTGAATGAAACATAATCGTGTGACTCACAATGAAATTTTCTGTCCTGCAGCGGCTGGCCAATCACTTCTGCGTACATCGTATTCGTCAAAATATGGATTTTCTTAATACATCTCCGTCGGATAATCACCAAAAGGTCTCAAATTAACAGTTTTGCATTAATATATGTCATGCAAAAAAAAACAGATTGAATTAGTTACAAAAATTCTTTACAATGTTGTTGTATAATCATTTGCGCGGGTACAATTAAGTTGGTCTTTTAGTTATGATTTAAACTTCAGGATTTTTGGTTATTTTCTGTTGGGAAAAAAATCAAATTAAAGTTTCAAATTTGCTCAAAAGCGACACATCCGAAAATTGCGTCCTGTCGCGGGAGCCAGTTGTAGTGGTTAATAAAAAAGAGAAAGAAAAAGAGAGGACAATAAAATAAAAGATAAGGTTGAAAATGGTGGGAAGAAATTGTGAGTAAAAAGGGGGTTTTATAATCGTAAATGACAGTGAAAAAGGGAAATAATGAAATGCAAATCGGGCTTCGTATTATAGAAAAGCTATCGGACTTCGAGATTCGGAAAAACTATTTTTGGTGCGGTGCTTGTGGCGTTTTTGAGCAAACGTTAAACCAATTTCCACTACAAAAATTATTGAAAAAGAACAGAGAATAACAAAATGTAACTGACAGGGGGAAATGGCGTAGATAAGAGTTCATCCATCACCAGGTTAACATGTCTTCTTCCGGGCGGCGTCCAGGTCTTCAAAATCTCCTTAAATTCTGCGTGAAAAGTCTGCTCTGAAATGTTGCAATAAGTTTCGTTGTCCAGGAATTTATAATGTATGCAAAACTGTCTTGATATTAATTGCAATTTATTTTAGTTGCTTCCCGCTACAGTGTACACCTGTCTAATATCGTATACGGCCCTCGCGAGCACGCAGAAATGCCGCAGTACGACGTGGCACGCATTCGACTGACGTCTGAAGTGGCAATGGAGGGAACTGACACTATGAACCCTGCAGGGATGTCCATAAATCCGTAACAGTACGAAGGGGCGGAGATCACTTCTGAGCAGCACGTTGCAAGGCATCCCACATATGCGCAATAATGTTCATGTCTGGCGAGTTTGGGGGCTAGCGGAAGTGTTTAAACTCAGAAAAGTGTCCCTGGAGACTCTGTAGCAGTTATGGACACATGGGGTGTCATCTAACATTGTCCTGCTGGAATGTCTCAAGTCCGTCGGAATGTACAATGGACGTGATTGGATGCAGGCGATCGGATAGGATACTTACGTACGTATCACCTGTCAGAGTCTTATCTAGACGAATTAGGTGTGCCATATCACTCCAAGCACACGCATCTCACCATTACAGAGCCTCCCCCAGCTTGAACCCTGCTGGTATGCAGCGTTCATGGGATCATGAGGTTGTCTCCATACCCGTACACGTCCATCCGCTCGATTAAATTTGAAACGGGACTCGTCCGACCAGGCAACATGTTTCCAGTCATCAACAGCCCATTGTCGGTGTTGATGGGCCCAGGCGAGGCGTAAAGCTTTGTCGCGTGCAGTCATCAATGGTACACGAGTGGGCCTACGGCTCCGAAAGCCCATATCGATGATGTTTCGTTGAATGGTTCACACACTGACACTTGTTGGCCCAGCATTGAAATATGCGGAAGGGTTGCACCTTCTGTCACGTTGAACGATTCTCTTTTGTCGTCGTTGGTCCCGTTCTTGCAGGATCTTTCTCCGGTCACAGCGATGTGGGAGATTCGATGTTTTACTGGATTCCTGGTATTCACAGTACACTCGTGAAATGGACTTACGGGAAAATTCCTCTTTATCGCTACGTCGTAGATGTTGTTTCCCATCGTTCGTGCGAAGTCTACAACATCACGTTCATATCACTTAATTCTTGGTAAACTGCCATTGTAGCAGCAGTAAGCGATGTAACATCAGCGCCCGACTTTAGTTGACTTATACAGGCGGTGCCGACCGCGGCGCCATATTCTGCCTGTTTACATGTCTCTGTACTTGAATACGCATGTCTGTAACAGTTTCATTGGTGATTCAGTGTAGCTTGCGTGGTGTCAAATGCATCTTTGATCCAGCAAGAATAATTCTTCGCTGTTTCAGCAGCGTGACGGTCTGTAGTATTTGATTTAATTCATTAAAAATTTTGATCTGCACAGCACCGCCACAGACATGAAAGAAAGAGAAAACTTCTACGAAAAAGTCATTAACAATATTATAGAAAGGACGGAGGTTAAATGAATAATCATTGCAATACTAATTCTTGAATCACCACAGACTTTCAAAGAAATATACTTTTCATTCATTCAGCATAAGCAAAACAAAAATTTGACAACTATGTTCATTAACCTTGCTTATTTGAGTATAACGTAATGTAATGTAATGCAGTATAATGTACGGATTAGTCTTTCACAAGTGAAATCATAAATACGATACGTTTCAGGCACAATTTAGATGTTCCAAATCAAATTATTAAATCCCATTTGGAAGTGCTATTATCCTTCATTAATTTTCTCGGACACAGTGTAGTGATAACTACCACTCATCAGCGTGATAATGTTGACGGGAACCATTCGTTTCACTTAGTCAATCATGTACCATTTACTTCTTTGATTCAAACATTTCATCTTATGGTATGGCTGTGGGAAATGCTTTAATACGCTTATTTGCATCAAGCTGTAGGCGTAAATGTAACTGTTATTAGTAATTCATTATTAATTATGATGAAACAATTTATTCTTGCAAACAGAATTAACGAATATCATAGCAGACAATCAGCGATTTTCTATATATATCTAACGAGTCTATTTTACAATTACAGGCAAATCATATTCATACTATTCTGTAACAAATGTTTTTCCTTTATATTAACACCTAAATTTTTTCTTTCAATCTCGTCCTTGTCTGAACACCCTATTTTACACTCATCAGACACACACAAACAGACTGATGCATTTCATGTTTCAGAATTGTGAGTGCATTTGATACTACCATTCACGTGAAATGTTTCATAGTTCTGAATCTGACAGCGTGTAAGCGGCTGCGTTGGTAATGAGTATTTGGCAGCAGTAAAACAATAAGCAATAACTTTGAAGTAGCCATATTGCCTTGAAATCTGTGGAGTACAAACCATTCGATCGTTAGGTAGAATAGGATACTGTTGACAATTAATCAAAGGTAAATATATTTACCATTGGAAAATTTAACGTAACACAAAAGGTAGACAGATACTGAAGGGAAGCAAAAGTTGACACAATAAAGACAACACTATGTTGCTATAGAAAAAAAAAAACAGCAAGGCAAATAGAGACACAGATTGGAGAATTTTCAATTTATTACGTTTCATTTTTGTTATTTACTTGTCTTCGATACTACTGCATTACACAGCCATGGGTCTGCTTTCAGAATTCATAAATGTTGAAATGGATCGTCTAAGAGGACCTGAAAATTTTGAAAATATTTCTTTCATTCTCGTTAGTGCAAAGACGTAGGACACAAAAGTAATTGTACAGCGATATAGACGTATACAGATTGCGGCAGTATCGCGTACACAAGGTATAAACGGGCAGTGCATTGGAGGAGCTGTCATTTGCACTTAGCCTGCCGCTGTAGCCTAGCGGTTCCAGGCACTTCAGTCCGGAACCGCATTGCTGCTACGGTCGCAGGTTACAATCCTGCCTCGGGCATGGATGTGTGTGATGTCATTAGGTTAGTTAGGTTTAAGTAGTTCTAATTATAGGGGACTGATGACGTCAGATGTTAAGTCCCATAGTGCTCAGAGCCATGTGAACCATTTGCACTCAGGTGATTCACGTGAAAAGGTTTCCGACGTGACTATAGCCGCACTGCCGGAATCAACTGGCTTTGAACGTGGAATAGTAACTGGAGCTACACGGATGAGTCATTCCATTTTGGAAATCTTTAGGAAAAGCAATATTCCAAGATCACAGTGTCAAGAGTGTGACGAGAATACCAAATCTCAGGCATTACGTCTCGCTATGGACAAGGCTGTGGCTGACGGTCTTCACTTAATGACCGAGATCAGCGGTGTTTACGTTGAGTTGTCTGTGCTAAGAGGCAAGAACATCATGACACAATGATATAAACCAATATCGGACATACGACGAACGCATCCGTTCGGACAGTGTGGCAACATTTTTCGTTAATTGCGTTGGTTGGACCATAGAGGACTAGAAAAACGTGGCCTGGTCCGATGAGTCCCGATTTCAGTTGGTAAGATGTGGTGGTAGGGGTTGAGAGTGGCGCAGACCCCACGAAGCCATTGACCTATTTCTCAACTAGGTACTGTTCAAGCTGGTGGTGGCTCCACAATGATGTGGGCTGTGTTCACAAGGAATGGATTATCTTCTAATACTTGGAGACCATTTTCAGCTACTCATGAACTTCACATTCCCAAACAATGATGGAATTTTTATCGATGGCAATGCGGCATGTCACCGGGCTAGAATTGTTCATGATTGAGAGGAAGACTATTCTGGACAATTACAGCGAACGATTTGACCACTCAGATGGCTCGACGTGAGTTCCATCGAATATTTGTGGGATGTAATCGAGAAATCAGATCGTGCAGAAAATACTGCACCGTCAACCCTTTCGCAGTTATGGATGGATACAGAGGCCGCATGGTTCAATATTTTTGCAGGGGACTTCCAATGACATGTTGAGTCCATGCGACTTCGAGCCGCTATAATACGCCGGGCAAAAGGAGGTCCATCACGATATTAGGAGGTATCTCACGCTTTTTGCCTCATCATTGCATGTCTCAAGCAGTCATCTGAACGTATTTAATGTAGCTCCTCCCTTTATTAAATTTTACTTTTCCTTTGTATTTTTATTTCTAATGTTGTTTCTTCCCGACCTCTGCTTTATTTGAGCTCTTTTGCTGTTATTTTTCTTTCATTCTCGCGTCCCACTCGAGTTTAACCTTCAGCTTACTTGTTGAACAACTCGCTATTGTCAGTCACTTGCGTTGTCTTTTCATAGGTTATGCTAATTAGCTCATTACTTTTCTAGTTCTGATTTTTGGGTTTTAATATTCGTAATGAGCGATATGGCGCTGTGTTTCGCACACAGTACTCGGAAGGACGTCGGTTCAAATTCGCTCCCGGCCATCCATATTTACGTTTCTTGTGATTTACCTAAATCGCTCCAGGCAAATGTCGGGCAGGTTGCATTAAAAACGGCACAGCTGACTTCCTTCACCGAGCTTTCGTGACCTGAGTTCGTTCTCCAGCTCTAACAATTAAGCTGTCGAGGGGACTTTTAACGCGAATCTTCCTTCCTTCCTTCTGATACCATGACAAAATTTTTATTTTGTTTCCTCTGCTTTACTCCTACATAATATTACTAACAATAATGGTACCAGTATATTCATTTCCTTCGATTAGGCTAGTGAAAAGTGCTAAGATAAAAACTGAATGATTCATTCAAGTTATTGAAGTGCATATCTGTCTTAGGAGCTTTATTCAAGCTAGATTCCTCTCTTATTCCTCACTTATGAGATAGGGTCGGAGATTACTGTCATGGTAAGGGTGTGCATAAGCGTTGTTGCCATTTTTGGAAGAGGTGGGCTCTGCATTCTGATATCTTTTCATGTTCCTTAGGTATTTACCAGAATCTCCCAGATGGCTGCTCGGTAAAGGGCGATCAGAGGAAGCTCTCAGGGTCCTGGAGAGTGTAGCAGCAACAAATGGAAAGCCCCTGCCTTGTGACACGAGGATGAGGCTTGCTTACCTGTCAGAGCAGAGGACTCCACGCATGGACATCAGAAGCATCGTTACGAACAGGAACCTCTTTAAAAACACCGTTTTGTTGGTTATTAGCAGGTATGGGAATGCAAATTGCTTTTCATATACTTTTTGTAGCTCGAACGGAAATGATGATTTGTGACGCTACGTAATGAATATATACTTCTAGATCATCAGATCCGCAGTGAACAAAACAGTGGAAATAATAATCTCAGCACACTACAGTCCCCGCTGATAAGAAAAAACTATGAGCATTCTTAGTGCTAACATTTGATATTGGTCCATAATTAATTAATTGCGATTTAAGTGCTTTTCTATATATGGACGGCTTTTAAAAACTGATCTTAGTTTCAGCTGAAAATTTGTGTTTATGCTGCTTATAAACGTCTTAGTTACGTATGTAGTTATTTGCAGCGTCTTCTCACTGATTGCAGCACAAAACTTTGTACACGTAATTATCCAGTTATCAGTGTGACACGGTGGGGCAATCATCACAAACAGCAGCGTAGTGTTCATATCCTTAAACTCTGTTCATTCAGCTACCAGTGTTACAAATGCATGTTTACTCTGACTTAGTCATTTTATTTGTATGTTTCATCATCGATATGCACTCCTTTGGAAGAGCTAATTCTAGAAAATGCTACGCAAGAGCGTGTAACAGTTCACAGCAAGAGCTGAAGTAATGGCAACGACGTATTTTAATGATCATTTTTTCACGTTCAGAGAAAAAGAAAGTAACTTGCCTAGATAAAATCTACGGTACTTGATTATGTTTTCTTATTGTTACATTTTCTTGACAATGGCGTATATAGCTTGCCTGTACAGATTATGTGGTCATTTAGGCACAACATATGTTTCAGTATTCTTGATAACTTGATAACAACTTCAAAGTGTAAACATTCTAAACTGAAAGAAAAGTACTAAGGCTTCCTAGAAATATTGTAAATTATTAGTAAAACTTTTAGTACTCAAAGATTTATTATGTACAGTCTTTGACATAAAACCAGATCTGTGACCAGCTTTCAAAGCAACTGTGTAAGATGAATGTCTTGCACCTGGAATTGTTTTAAGCAAGGGAGAAGTTTCCCCAAGTTTGAAATATAAGTGCTGGCAACGTTGGAGCCACCTGTCTGAAAGTTTAACCCATGAGAGGATTTACCAGTTTGGACTTCTGCTGTGTGTGCTCTGTAAAATACCAGTAATGGGAGTTGTGCACGGATGTTATCTCAGGATCACTTAGCTCTGGGAGCTCAGTCCCGCAGTAATGCATAGAACGCACTTATGTTAACTTTTCTGTCGGTATATGAATGTATACAGGAATGACTTGGCGCTGTGTCAGGTGTATTGTTTATTATATACTGAACCGGAGACCTAGAAACGACAGACGCTTCATCCCACTGTAGCCCTCCGTGGTTCACAACCCCGCAACAGGCCACAACAGTCCACCCACCTCACCGCCGCCCACACCGAACTCAGGGTTACTGTGCGGTTCGGCCCCCAGTGGACCCCCTCCCCCCACCCTTGGAATGTCTCACACCAGACGAGAGTAGCCCCAAATGTTTTCATGACTAATTATGATGTACACATACGTGGAGACAGTGGTTGCCCAGCAGTCGTCGACATAGTGTAACTGAGGCGGAATAAGGAGAAACAGCCCGCATTCACCGAGGCCGATGGAAAATCGCCTTAAAAAGCATCCACAGGCTGACCGGCAGACCACACCTCGACACTAATCCGCTGGGCGGATTCGTGCCGAGGACCAGCATGCTTTCTCTCTCGGGAGACTGCGCGGCTAGCCGGGCGAGAGCTGTCTGAGATGCTAAGCTAAAATGGGGAGTGCTTTAGCGGCAAGCAGTGAAGAAATTGCTGCCACGACCTTTTATTTCTGCCGACCTCGGCTGCGGACAACGTTTGAAGGGAAATGCACACAAGGAAGTATTGGAAGCTTGTAGAAAAGGCTTAATATTCCAAATTACCAACAGAAAGATCGAAATTCTCCTCAGATGCAGTGAATCACATGCGATTTCATTCCACCGTACGCAAATTTGGGAATCTCATTGCCTTTATCCCACATCCACTAGTCTATCTATATCCGCATAACGCTCCAGCCACTCCCAGGTCTGGGTGCTGACGAGTCCTCTCCATTTGGCTCGGTCCTCCCACCACTTTTCTCCCGCCACTTGCTGCCAGGTCACACCTCTCCCTTCCACAGATATACTCACTCCCTTAGTGTCATTGTCCAACACACGTTACAATAGGGAAGTAATAATCCTTATACATAAGGAGTTTTGACTTTTCTGAAACTTCCTTATTCCAAATCAGGTGTGTCATTGTTTGGTAGAAATTTCCTCCCTTCTGCAACCTCCTATTAATTTCGTTGGTTATTCTTCCATCCCTAGATATTTCACTCCCCAAATAAGTGGAACTTTCTACCACTTTGAGAGGTTCCCCATTCAAGGTAATATTTCCGTTGATCCCTTTTTCTCTTGGAAATACCATTACTTCACTCTTATCTTTATTTATTTTTAATCGACATCTTTTCATTATTTCCTTCCATGGATGAAGTTGTAACTCTACATCTACCTCTTTATCACCCCATATTACCATATCATCTGCAAAAATAATCTTTTTATCTCTTTCTTTTACTGTATCTTTAACTGCCCTATTCATTTCCTCCATCACAGCATTAAAAAGTACAGGAGATAGAATACTTCCTTGCTTAAGTCCTTTTCTTATTTTGAAGTATTCAGGGTTTTCCAACGGTGTTCTAACTCGACAATTTTGCCCTCTGTACATAGTATTTATTAAATTAATGTATCCATCTTCTATATTTATCTTCTTCATTTCTTCCCAGAGTCTTTTCCTATTAAGTGAGATATGTGCCTTTTCTATTTCTATAATAACCATTATCACCCTTTTGTTATACTCCCAACTTTTTGCCATCAGTTGACAGATAGAAATAATCAGGTCGATCATGCTTCTTCCTTTCCTAAACCCATGCTGTTCTTCACTCACCCCCTTTTCTGTCTTTTCACTTATTCGATTTAGTGGAATCCTTTCGAAATCTTGGATGTTTGACTCATAAAGGTTATTCCTCTGTAGTTTCTACAAAGTCTTTTATTGCTTTTTTTGAAGATGGGAAAATGTCTCCTGTTCTCCAGTCGTCAGGTATTATACTATTTCTCCACACACTTGATAGTACTCTATACAGCCACTGCATTGCCAATGGACCTGCTGCTCTTATCATGTCCACTGATACTTCATTAGGTCCTGGGGCTCCCCCTCCCCCCCCCCCATTCATCTTCTTCACAGCTAGTTCCATTTCTTCCAGTGTAACTTGTCCTAATTCTGCTTCTCAACTTCTTTTAATTTCTCCATTATTTCTTGCTTCCTCGTGTACCTGCTCCTCAGCGTTTAACAGTTTCTTAAAATGTTCTGTCCAGAGATCTTTTATATTCTCTGGGTCTTCAATCACGGTACCGTCCTCTGTTTCCATCTTTACTGGTACTTCAGAAGATTTCATTTTATTTTCCATCATTTTATAAAACATTTTCTTATTGCTCTTCACATCTTCTTCCAGTTTTCTACCAATTTCTTCATGCTCCATTTTTCTTCTAACTGCTTGGATTGTGATATCATCCCAACAACTTGTCTGTCTTACTTCTTTCTTTGCAGATGTTCTACCACATGCTTTTTGTGCTGCCTAGACTAAAGTGTCTTTGAATAAAGTCCATTCTTTTTTTACATCGCAGAAGACTTCTTTTGGAAATTTTTGGGTGATTAATTGTCCATACTTCTCAGCACTTTCACCCTCCTTCAGTTTCCAATCCTGTATCCTCATCATTTTCTTCTGTTTTATATTTTTCACACACTGATTCATTTTCCATTGTCCCACCAGTAATCTATGGTCTCCATCTGCACTCACACTTGGAATTACCTTCACATTTGTTACTTTCTCTCCCCATTCCCTATCTACTAGAATGTAATCAATTACACTCTTGGTTCTTCCATCCCAACTGTATCTGGTGGTAGCAAGGTTTTCTCTCTTAATGAACCAGCTGTTTGCTACTTTCATTCCATTCCTCTGGCACAAATCCAGGACTCTTTCCCCTTCTTCATTTCTTCCTCCATATCCAAAACATCTCAGGACTTGCTCTAACCCCTTTCTGTCTTTGCATACCTGTGCAGTAAAATCTCCCATCTCTATTTTAGCACACTCTATATGGTTTTCTAACTCATTTTCAAAGTTCACCTTCTCTTCTTCGCTACATCTCACTTGAGGTGCATAAATCTGGATTACGTTTAGGTACTGGCTGGTAATCTGTTGCAGGTATCTCCATGAGATTCCAGCTTACAGAAGCGTTGGGAGGACTGGAGCTGTCGCCAGTGCGATCTACATTGTGTGGTGCTACTGCGGCCTTTGTATCGCCGTCACTGCTGTCAGACTGTCCGCAATCCGTTTCAGACGTTTGTAGCAGGCAGTCATCTGACATAGTACGTCGGAATTTCTTGTGTTTTTGAAGGGAATGCTGTTTGTGGTCGTGTGTTTCAGCATCCGAATGGGGGTGGATTTCTTCGACTGGTCTGTTATTGGGAAGAAAGGCTGCGGTCAGCACCACCCATGCATAAGCGCCCATCATCTCTTCCATAACCTCCTGCAAGATCGACTGTTATTTATCTTGCGAAAGAGGTGCCATCATAGTGGATGGATCCAGTACTTCGGACTCCACTATGTCCTCTCTGTCAGGAGCGTCTACCTGACGAGTATGGCCAACATCAGATCGTAACCGGTGCGTAATTATGGGGGGAGAATCGTGATCATAGGATGATCATAAACTCATCTATTGGGATCTGAGCAAGTCACCAGTGTAGAAACGCTGAACTGTTGTGTCCTTCTTGGCCACATCCAGAGCAAGTATATGGCTGTCTGTCGAACGTAATAATCGCCCTAGAGCTGCTATTTTCGGAGTAGCCTGCCACTTGTTTTGTCAATTCAGCTTTATTCTTTCGTAACGTGTTGAGGAACTGATGTACTGTGAAAGTGGTCCATTTTTCAGTCACGTGGCTGACCTCTTTGCTATAAGGTTGTGAAGCCACGGTGACATCGGCCACAGATATTTTGAATGGGATTTAGATGACTCATATCACACAGAAGCCGGGCTTTCGTGATCGATAGAGACTGCCCCAGTGTTTGAATTTAAGTCTGCGTTTGCGTGCACGATTCTGTTGCACACCTCATCACTGACGAACTGGATGTAGACGGAACTGCTCATAATAGAGAGATGGATACCGAATATGTCTTGTGAATCACTTTTCACGTCGTCATGTACGAAACATTCAATTTCGGAAGTTCATGGCTGTGCATGATCGGGTTGGAAGCTAAGCTTTATTGTGGTTTGTCTGTATAAATGTGCCATGTTATATAAGCTGTGATGGACTCTGAATTATCGGCGACAGAGTAATAAAATACTACTCGCACATACGACTCTACAGACAGGACATAACAGAGGACATTCGCTATGCTTCATTGTTGAGTACCGGCTGTCTGTTCGTTTGGGTCCTGGTGGTAGCAAGATTAACACAGAATCACAGTAGCAGGTCTAATATAGAATTAAGAAAAGTGTGAGGGCGAACTATGTGAAAATTATTTTGTTCATTAACAGAAACGAAAACTCAATTGTAATGAGGAACAGGAGTTTGATAGCAGGTAAAGCAGGAAAAGGAAACATTAGGAGAATACAGAATGACGCAAAGGAGTGAAAAGAGGAAAGCTGAAATAACTGGAAGCTGTTGAGATTGAAATGGAGCATTATTTAGCGACTGAATAAAATAGAGAAATTAAAAAAGATATTGCACAAAAGAACAGTTATTAAGAACTCTTGCAGCTGTTTGGTACTAAGGAAAGCCTGTAGACTGAAATGTGCAAAAAAAAAAATATATATATAGAAAGACTATATAAACGAAAGAAACTTGAAAACAGTATTGCGGAAACAAAATAGAAGTAAATGAAGGGCAATGTAGCCGGATTAATCATCCTATACTCAGTTAGTCAATTCAGTGAAAGAGGCGCTAAAATTAATATAGTTTTAGTACCTGGGCAAGAAGCTAACAATGGCCAAAGCAGAAAGGATATATGTAAAACATAGATTGGCAATAGCTAGAAGAGTGTTCCTGAATAAATGAAGTATTTAAACATCTAAAATAAATTTAGCTTTTCTGATAGTAATAACCATGTTAATTTGTCTAAGGTAATTGTGTACTCTAAACTGTGCAGATAAGAAAAGAATAAGAAGAGAATAGAAGCTTAGGAAACGTAATACCACAGAAATAAGCTGAAGATTAGGTGTGCAGGTCGGGTTGTAGATACTGCTGTGTTCTGTTAAAAGAACGTGGCGATACTGTTAAGAGAACTGATGAAAAACTGCCTATTCTCTATTCCCAATTAACAGGTACATTTAGTAGCCTTCCATGATAAATTACTTCTGTCTCGACCGTAGCCAGAATTGGACCCCATCTTGTGTAGCAGAAGTTCCAGAGTGCTAAGTGCAATAGTTGGAGGAAGCAACAGAGGAATTCTGTACAGCACAATCCCAACAGATGTGATAAAAACTTGCGTATATTCTTCCAATAAATCACATGTAGGTAGCCCGTTACATCTTTATTTCGACTTGCACACACACGATGTTGATCATCCTATCCAGAAGAGTCTTCCTGCAAGGCGAGACAAAAGGAACAAATAATTGTAACATAAACGAGCGTTTTGATACTTCGTCCAGCCCTTGATTAGTGAGAGAATACACTAAGATATTCCCGAAAATGATGGATAGCCACGATAACTGAGTAGACTGTAGTCCAAAGAGGGGCAGTAAAAAGTACTATTATGGGAATGTAGCTAGCCCAATGAGATGCAAACCATTGCATTTCTACTAATTGTGTACCAAAATAATCGCGATTGCATTGCAGTGACTGCGAAACAGCACTAAGCAGAGTCGTAATTTCCATAGCTGCTACTAACAACAGTAAGCATCCACAATGATATATAAATGGCATCGACACTTCCGCTGTTGAAGATCACGATACGACTGCAACCAAGAACTGCAAACGGCTGAAAGCGAGAGGGCTTCTCTCGTCTGTTTGTTACAGGGGACACTGCATCTCACTTTGGAATGTTATTCGGTGCGACCATGACGCACATTGATGGAAAAAAATTATACCCCCTTTTAGAGCTTTCAAATTCACTAAAGAATTATTGTTGCAACAGTGCATATGGAGAGCTTGAAATGATTAAATTTAGATATTAATAGCACAAGCGGTTCAGAGAGAGGTACCAGGTACTGATATGCTGAAACATTCATCTTAGTATGTGGCGTGGCGTCCATGTCCGACAACGCAGACGCTGACACTGACATCCAGTCGATGGTACAGATGTCGAATACTGTCCGGATACGTTATGCCACGCCTACTCGACCCTTTCACGTAATTATGTAAGAATTGTTGGCTAACGAGTCGTACGAATCACTCCTGGTTCCATCATATCCCACACGTGCTCGACTGGAGACCAGTCCGGAGATCGTGCTGGACGGGGAAGTCTCTGAAGTGTTGCAGAGCACTTTGAGTTTCAAATGCAGTGTGTAGGTCAGCATTATCCAGTTGGAACAATACATCAATTTCCTGCTGCAAGAACGGGAAAAGAACGGGTCTAAGAACGTTCTGTACGTAACGAGCGCTATGGTTTGTATTCCTTAGAAACAAACAAATAGACCAGGAGTTGTAGCTTTTCGCACGCCGGAGCATAAGGTCTGGGGTGGGGAGAGTGTGTCTTGGACGAATGCACCCTTAGAGACAGCACTCACCGCATCTACGTCGCACACAATCGAACATCACTTGCATGCAGGCAGAATCTGCTTTCAGTGTTGAAGAGCATCGTGGGCCAGTCGAGCTGTGCACGTCGATCCTGTGGCGTGAGTGGAAGACGGGATAGAGGTGGGCGTGCTCATAGTTTCACTGCTAATAACCGGTTCGTAACAGTTCGTGTTGACACGTCTGAGCACATAAGCCATCTTATCTGTGCTATGATGGGCGTACGATATGCCACTGCTGTCCTGCAATACGAAGCTCGGCGCTGCGTGGATGTCTAGAACCTCGTAGACAGGTGTGAGAATGAGCACGTGACCACTGATACCACCGTCGTTGCACAGCTGACGCAGCACGTCCAACTTGCCACTCGCTCATTTGGCTGTAGAGCACGATTGCGTCTCCCTGGCATGCTTGCCTGCTTGCTTTACTCGTTTGCACCACGTTGACCCTTCTGGCCGTGAGCATTCTCTATTAAAGGGTGGACACAGATGGCGCTCTGGTAGCTATGCAACTGTGCAGTCTGTTGGCGCGTTGAAATCATTATCACTACTTCCATTACCCCCAGGTGGCATATGTCGTCATCGGATCGAAATCGACGCCGTCTTTCCAGATGTACTACACTACTGGCCATTAAAATTTGCTACACCAAGAACAAATGCAGAGGATAAACTGGTATTCATTAGACAAACATACACTCCTGGAAATGGAAAAAAGAACACATTGACACCGGTGTGTCAGACCCACCATACTTGCTCCGGACACTGCGAGAGGGCTGTACAAGCAATGATCACACGCACGGCACAACGGACACACCAGGAACCGCGGTGTTGGCCGTCGAATGGCGCTAGCTGCGCAGCATTTGTGCACCGCCGCCGTCAGTGTCAGCCACTTTGCCGTGGCATACGGAGCTCCATCTCAGTCTTTAACACTGGTAGCATGCCGCGACAGCGTGGACGTGAACCGTATGTGCAGTTGACGGACTTTGAGCGAGGGCGTATAGTGGGCATGCGGGAGGCCGGGTGGACGTACCACCGAATAGCTCGACACGTAGGGCGTGAGGTCTCCACAGTACATCGATGTTGTCGCCAGTGGTCGGCGGAAGGTGCACGTGCCCGTCGACCTGGGACCGAACCGCAGCGACGCACGGATGCACGCCAAGACCGTAGGATCCTACGCAGTGCCGTAGGGGACCACACCGCCACTTCCCAGCAAATTAGGGACTCTGTTTCTCCTGGGATATCGGCGAGGACCATTCGCAACCGTCTCCATGAAGCTGGGCTACGATCCCGCACACCGTTAGGCCGTCTTCCGCTCACGCCCCAACATCGTGCAGCCCGCCTCCAGTGGTGTCGCGACAGGCGTGAATGGAGGGACGAATGGAGACGTGTCGTCTTCAGCGATGAGAGTCGCTTCTGCTTTGGTGCCAATGATGGTCGTATGCGTGTTTGGCGCCGTGCAGGTGAGCGCCACAATCAGGACTACATACAACCGAGGCACACAGGGCCAACACCCGGCATCATGGTGTGGGGAGCGATCTCCTACACTGGCCGTACACCTCTGGTGATCGTCGAGGGGACACTGAATAGTGCACGGTACATCCAAACCGTCATCGAGCCCATCGTTCTACCATTCCTAGATCGGCAACGGAACTTGCTGTTCCAACTGGACAATGCACGTCCGCATGTATCCGGTGCCACCCAACGTGCTCCAGGAGGTGTAAGTCAACTACCCTGGCCAGCAAGATCTCCGGATCTGTCCCCCATTGAGCATGTTTGGGACTGGATGAAGCGTCGTTTCACGCGGTCTGCACGTCCAGCACGAACGCTGGTCCAACTGAGGCGCCAGGTGGAAACGGCATGGCAAGCCGTTCCACAGGACTACGTCCAGCATCTCTACGATCGTCTCCATGGGAGAATAGCAGCCTGCATTGCTGCGAAAGGTGGATATACACTGTACTAGTGCCGACATTGTGCATGCTCTGTTGCCTGTGTCTATGTGCCTGTGGTTCTGTCAGTGTGATCATGTGATGTATCTGACCCCAGGAATGTGTCAATAAAGTTTCCCCTTCCTGGGACAATGAATTCACGGTGTTCTTATTTCAATTTCCAGGAGTGTATTATACTCGAACTGACATGTGATTACATTTTCACGTAATTTGGGTGCATAGATCCTGAGGAATCAGTACGCAGAACAACCACCTCTGGCCGTAATAACGGCATTGTTACGCCTGGGCATTGAGTCAAACAGAGCTTGGATGGCGTGTACAGGAGCAGCTGCCCATGCAGCTTCAACACGATACCGCAGTTCATCAAGAGTAGTGACTGGTGTTTTGTGACGAGCCAGTTGCTCGGCCACCATTGACCAGACGTTTTCAGTTGCTGAGAGATCTGGAGAATGTGCTGGCCAGGGCAGCAGTTGAACATTTTCTGTGTCCCAGATAGGCCTGTAGAGAACCTGCAACATGCGGTCGTGCATTATCCTGCTGAGATGTAGGATTTCGCAGGCATCGAATGAAGGGTAGAGCCACAGGTCGTAACACATCTCAAATGAAACGTCCACTGTTTAAAGTGTCGTCAATGCGAACGATAGGTGACCGAGACGTTTAACCAATGGCACCCCATACCATCACGCCGGGTGATGCTTCAGTATGGTGATGCCGAATACACGTTTCCAATGTGCGTTCACCGCGATGTCGCCAAACACTGATACGACCATCATGATGCTGTAAACAGAACCTGGATTCATCCGAAAAAATGACGTTTTGCCATTCGTGCACCCAGGTTCGTCGTTGAGTACACCATCGTAGGCGCTTCTGTGTGTGATGCAGCGTCAAGGGTATCCGCAGCCATGGTCTCCGAGCTGATAGTCCATGCTGCTGCAAACATCGTCGAACTGTTCATGCAGATGGTTGTTGTCTTGCAAACGTCACCATCTGTTGTTTCAGGGATCGAGACGTGGCTGCAGGATCCGTTACAGCCATGTGGATAAGATGCCTGTCATCTCGACTGCTAGTGATACGAGGCCGTTGGGATCCAGCACGGTGTTCCGTATTACCCATCTGAACCCACCGATTCCATATTCTGTTAACAGTCATTGTATCTCGACCAACGCGAGCAGCAATGTGGCGACTCGATAAACCGCAATCGCGATAGGCTACAATCTGACCTTTGTCAAAGTCGGATTCGTCATGGTACTCAATTCTCCTTACACGAGGCATCACAACAAAGTTTCACCAGGCAAGGCCAGTCAACTGCTGTTTGTGTATGAGTAATCGGTTGGAAACTTTCCTCATGTGAGCACGTTTTAGGTGTCGCCACCGGCGCCAACCTCGTGTGAATGCTCTGAAAAGATAATCATTTGCATATCACAGCATCTTCTTCCTGCCGGTTAAATTTCGCGTCTGTAGTACGTCATGTTCGTGGTGTAGCAATTTTAATGGCCAGTAGTGTAATTTCTTCTACCGTAATGTGTATCAAGTGATTCGTAAGGTTACGTACAGTCTGTGTCTATAATCGGAAATGCAATTTATATTTTGTTGGAACACTCTCTTTGTCAGCGACACAGGTCATGGACGCAGTTGCTCCTATTGCACACCTTGTGGTAGGCTAGAGAGTCTCTAGTCTGCAGGATTCCTGATGAGGAAGTAGTCAACAGAATTCTTTTGAAAGTGAATTTATGGCACAAGCTTGGTAAAGGATGTGATCGGTGGATCAGTTGCTAGGACAAGTCTTGGTGCTCCAAGAAGTACTCGACTTGGTTATGGAGACAGGAGTGGAGCCTAAAAGTTGTAAAGAAACCCTTCTCGAGCATTGACTGCAGAAAGCAACTACATATAGGTGAAGGTTGCTACATTTATGCACAGATAAAGAAAATTCCATAGGGTACACTTGCGTGAAGAGCTGCACAAACTGAAAACTTGACTGACAACTATTACAAAATCAAGAGGAAAAACTGGGAGTTTTTCTGAATTAAAAAGTTGCATACAAGTCAACATATTTCCTGACTAGCGGATAATCTATTTCGCCCTCTTATAGCATAACGCTGTCTTAGTACTGATACTTCATGAATTACCAGCAATGCATCAATCAGTTTTCAACAGGGAACGACCAAAAGAACAGCAACATATCCGACAATTGAAGATTTTTGTGGTGAAACACAGGTCACAGTAAAGTAGTCTATCACATTATAACGTACTGTATAATCGAAATAATTGTTTGTAAACTAATCAAGTACAGATTCATCAGTTTAATAAAGAGAGTTAACATATAACTACCTTAATTTCTTAAGATATTACATGAAGATTATTTTTCCACACAGGTCAGGGGGTTCTATTGTCCTTTACACTCTACTTTTCCACAATAAAAGTTTTGGAGAGAATCCTTTCGTTGCATACGTTGGCCAGGGCGTCTTGATGATGGTTTCTTGCATGCTGGCACACTTCGTTGGAAACCATCTCGGCAGACGATTTACGCACTGCCTGGTATTACTGATTAGCGGCCTTGTTTCTTTCATACTCGTGGCGCCGACAACAGGTACTGAACTGCTATGACTCTTCCTACTGCATGAAACGCGTATTTATCTATTTAGAAAATTTTTCTATGTATGACATTGTTGTACTTATAATAAGTGAGAAATAATTTCACTTTTGACAAAAATATGACCAACAAATAATTAACATTTTCTGCTATATTTGGTGTTAATTTAGCCTAACTAAGAAATAAAAAAACCGAACGCCGGTTCAAAAGGCAACAACTTCATCTACGTGTAGAATACCAACTACTTGCACTGGACTTGAGGTCAAACTTATAATCTGCTGTGAGCAAAATATAGTAACTTCTCGCCAATCTTCCATTACGAAAAGGTAACCCACAAAAAACTGAAATGTACTATCAGTTAGGGAGACTATATTACTGTTACTGAATAGAGATGAAGTTAAGCCTCAGAATATCTGCACCGATACGTTTCTTACGTTACTGACTATAGATGAAATACTTATCCATCAATAGTTAACCCATTCGTCACACGTGAAACAATGATAGTATATTACATGATGATGATGATGATGTTGTTTTATGGGGCGCTTAACATCGTGGTCATCAGCGCCGGTACAAGTTCCAAATCTTTCCATTTCCAGTGTCGGCACTGCCCGAATGATGATGAGATGATCAGGACAACACAAACACTCAGCTCCCGGACTGAGAAAATCCCCATCCCGGCCAGGAATCGAACCCAGAGCTCCCTGATCCAAAGGCAGCGAAGCTAGGCACTAGACCACGAGCTGCGGACGATATATTACATGTTCTCATCACTTACAAAAGAAACAATTCTTTACAAACTAGACAACTTTTACAACAGCGCTACAAAGGGTGAAAACATAAATATTTCTCCAAGTTTTCAATGACCATACATAAAATCTCCATATTAAGAAAAAATACATACATCTTATGTACAAAAATGTCTCTGAGCACTATGGGACTCAACTGCTGTGGTCATAAGTCCCCTAGAACTTAGAACTACTAAAACGTAACTAACCTAAGGACATCACACACATCCATGCCCGAGGCAGGATTCGAACCTGCGACCGTAGCAGTCGCACGGTTCCGAACTGCACGCCTAGAACCGCGAGACCACCGCGGCCGGCTATCTCAAGTACATGGACTCGTAATATCGTGTTATTGTGTCACACCCTGAAGAGAGAAAAAGGCACAGGATGAAACATATTCGATGAAAAAGCCTGAGAAAACTGAATAGTAAGAAAATGCTGTTATCGACCTGATTGGCTTCCGGACACTGTAGTGTTTTACTAGGTGCGGTACTATGCTCGTGCGGTACTATGCTCGAGCTTTTCTTTTACCTGAGAACCGGCTCACACAGCCATTTATAGTGATCAGTACAGCTTCACGTGCAAATCAATAGCAGTGCAAGTTATTTCTATCACATGCAGGATCTTTCTATGCCGTCAGCGTCGGATCTCCATTGAGAATTCCGTGATGTTTTATGGAGGTTAAACATTGAGGCTATTCTTCCGATTGTTGTTGCCCTTCTCTCCTGTTTTGCTTCTCATTCCTATTTCCCTCGAGTCTTCTGCTGCTAATCGGAGTTGCTAAAAAGGAGGCGCGGCCATTTCGTAGACGTTCGAAGTGTATATTTTGCCCGAGTGCCTGGATCTTCGAGTTTTGCGAGAACTGCGATTTTCTGTACAAAGATGCAGCAGTTTCACCGATGCGTTCATGAAGATGTTGAACGTCCTCAGTTTTGTACCCGATCTCAGAAGTGAGACCGCGATACAGAAGTAGCGCTATCATTATCGAAAAAAAAAAATGGTTCAAATGGCTCTGAGCACTATGGGACTTAAAGTCTCAGGTCATCAGTCCCCTAGAACTTAGAACTACTTAAACCTAACTAACCCAAGGACATCACACACATCCATGCCCGAGGCAGGATTCGAACCTGCGACCGTAGCGGTCTCGCGGTTCCAGACTGAAGCGCCTAGAACCGCTCGGCCAACAGAGCTATCACTATCGCTCGGTTTTATAAGGTTCGAAGTCTCATGACACACATTTCAGCGGTGCTGCCGAAAACCATCATAGCATACTCAAGTACCGGAGGGAACATTGCCTTGTACAGTATTACGGCGAGGTGCGGACGCAATGTCGAGCCTGGATTGACACCAGTTACAAGGTGGTGGTCCTTCTATGATCCTTTTTCCTGATGTAAGTGATGTGTTGTCACTACGTTAGTCGCTTGTCCTGCTTCGCGACAAGGCAGCTTTCTGTACCTTCCCAGAGCACTACGCTGCCGAGAAATCTAATTTGTTGAAGCGCCGCTAGAATTCGTTGGAAGCTGATGGCTCCAGAGTAGGTTTTGGCCGTGTTGATACTGAGCAGCCACTGGACGCCCCAGGCAACGAGGTCTTTACAGGAGCCCTGTAGATGGCTCTAGAAAGTGAGTGGGCCCATTTTCGGTGCTCACATCGTGGTGCCGCCTTCATACAGTCCAATATGTATCTGATCAGTTCTTGGTGATTCGGCAGCGTACAGAATGCACAGGATCACCTCGCACTCGATCCCTGTGGTAACCCTCCACGGTATAACGTTCAGTGGGTGTGTCGTTTTGCGGCCCCACGCGGAACGTACAGTGTGCCAGGTAGTTTTGGAGAAGAGACGTGGGGCACTGGGGCGACAAGCTAGTATAGGAGTCCGTCACGCTACATGCTGTGGAAGGGTGTGGAGACATTTCAGGAAGACGACTCCAAAGTATTCATGGCGACCCATGGCGTCGAAAACGTCTTCCACCAAGGGCAGAATCTGCTTTTCCTTCTAGTGGCAGCGTTGAAATCAGAGCTGCTTCGATGTGGCGTATAATATGACAGAGATAGATTCTTTCAACGGTCGTCGAGATTGCTGGTAAAACTAACAGGTCTGCAGCTATTCGCCAGTTTAAGGTCATTTCCAGTCTCGGCATTTGCGCGTTGCAAGATAACAACCAGACCAGAGGATTTCAAAGAAGACATCTGCAGGCTGTGAGACGGTGATAGGTGTTAGCTGCTTTAGGACAATGTTGGCAATGCCGTCCGATCCTGCCGCTTTCTTGGCTTTGCGCTGACAGGCTAAAGCTGGTAGCTCTTCAGGTGACACGGGCTGAATCTTGTCACCCTTGTAACGGACTGTAAGATATAGTCATAGCCATTAAGCTATCGTGGCGATTTTATTGTCATTCACAGAAACACCTACGTGTCGTAATTTGGCGGCAAGTGTGTCTTTAAGGATGTTCAATTTTTCTCTAGGCTCGCAGACGATACTTTGGTCAACATAAAGTGGTGGAATTCTCCGATTTCGTCTCGGGAAACCCTCTGTTGTGTTCTATGTTGACTGATCTTCAAGTTGTAGACATGCGGTTACGTTGAATCAGTCTCTGTTACTACTTGCCTCCACCGCAACCTTTATTTCACGGCGGAGGCGATTTAGCAGTCTCTTTTCTCACAGGTTCCCTCGTGAGCTGCTATAGCTTACAGGATATCAGGGGGCAGCTCTAGCGAGTTTTGTCCTGCCCTGCTCAGCAGCCATGACGTGATGAGTCTACAGTCCACCGAGGCGCATTTCGTGCATGGGCGAGGGCGGGGTTGGGAACACCCTCCTCTGAAAGGCTCGTGTCTGCATCTACATCTATAAGGGATAGTCAAATGAAAACGAGTCAGTTGAAAAAAACCTAATTTGTTTATTACTTCAAATGTAACCACCATATTTGATAATTCATTTATCCTACTGTGAGGTAAGACGGTCAATGATGCCGCGCGGGATAACCAAGCGGTCAACGGCGCCTTGCCACGGTTCGCGTCTTTACCCCCGTCGGAGGTTCGAGTCCTCCCTAGGGGCATGGGTGTGTGTAAGTGTGTGTGTTGTCCTTAGCGAAAGTTGGTGTAAGTTAAATTATGTGGTGCGTAAATCTAGGACCGATGACCTAAGCAGTTTGGTCCCATAGGTACTTACCACCACCGATCTATCTACCTACCTACATCCATAATCCGGAAGCCACCTGTCGGTGTGTGGCGGAGGCTACTTTGAATACCTATATCGGCTGTCCCTTCTATTCCAGTCTCGTATTGCTCGTGGGAAAAAAAGATTGTCGGTATGCCTCTGTGTGGGCTCTTATGTCTCTCATTTCATCCTCATGGATTCTTCGCGAGATATACGTAGGAGGGAGCAATATACTACTTGACTCTTCGGTGAAGCTATATTCTCGAAACATCAACAAAAGCCCGTACCGAGCTACTGAGCATCTCTCCAGCAAAGTCTTCACTGGAGTTTATCTATTATCTCCGTAACGCTTTCGCGATTACTAAATGATCCCGTAACGAAGCGCGCTGCTGTCCTTTGGATTTTCTCTGTCTCTTCTATCAACCCTATCTGCTACGGATATAACACAGGTGAGCAATATTCAAGCATTTTTCACGGCTCCAAAATATGATACCCACACTGGATGAGATTGGGACTATATGAAGGACATGCAAGGGATTTCCAGCGCAACTTCTGCGGCGTTCCGGGAACAGCCTTGGCAACGTGTATTTTGTTTTCATTTGAGTTCCCATTGTACACTGCTGACTCACTTTAATGTGTTCGCCGTCTATTTTAGACGTCAAAATGCAAAAACCGCTCACAGACGGCGGTGCCAGCATTAGCGGTGCAGGGTATACAAATCGTGTCGGGAAGACAGGGACATCAGTGCAGTCATTGTCATAACACGGAAACGGAGCCATTTATTTAACGTCCAAAAGGGAATGATCGTTGGCTTTCGGGTCAGAGGTAGAAACATTTCCAAAAAGGCTCAGGTTGTAAACTGTCTGCCTGCTGCTCTGGTTAAAGTATACCGTACACAGCAAACCGGCGCTATGAAAAACCAGCGTCGAATGTACCATAGGCCATACATGACAGTGCTGAATGCCGCCTGCGGAAACGAGTACGGGCGAACTGATGTGCAACTGTTGGTCACCTGACCGCGAAGATGAACCAAGGGGTTGCCAACAGAGTCTACTCAACGACCGCTCTGCGAACGTTGCTGCGTATGGGCCTCTTCAGGGGGTGCCTGTATCAGTCACCCATACTGACTGTTGTACATCGGCGACGAACGCTGGAATTTTCACGCCAGTATCGCAACAATACATCCACTGAGTGGCGAGTGGCGACAGGTTGCGTTTGCAGATGAATCACGCTTTATACACTATCGGCTGTTTACAACGCTCTCTTTGGCAGATGCTGGGCTGGTCCTCACATTCTGCCTCAGATGAATTAATCCACGAACAGCTGCAATACTGTAACACACGAATCACAGACAGAAGGCGCACACGAGTTCCCTCATCTACCTTACTTTGGCTATTATGGTGTCAGAACAGTCATCCTGCCGTATAGTTAAATAATAATTTTTTTAAACGAAATTCTGAAATTGTGAATTCCTTACAAGACGGCATAAATGGTAGAGAAATTAAAGAAGATGAGCCTGCTGAATGTGTTTTGTACACTGAGATGGCAAAAAACATGGGATACCTCCTAATATCACGTCGGACCTCATTTTTCCCGACGTAGCGCAGAAACACGACCTGGCATGGACATAACAAAGCGTTGGGGTTCACCTGCCTCTATAGCTGTCCATAACTGTGGAAGTGTTGTTGGTGCAGCAATTTGTACAAGAACCTACCTTTCGATTGTGTCCCACAAACGGTCGGTGGGATTCATGTCATCAAATCAATCGCTCGAATTGTCCAGAATGTTCTTCGAACCATTTGCAAAAGGTGTGGACTGGTGACATGGCACGTTGCCATGCATAGAAATTCTATCGTTGAAGTCGATGAATGGTTGCAGATGGTCTCTAAGCGGCCGAAAATAACCATTTACAGTCAGTAATCGGTTCAGCTGGACGAGAGAACCCAGCCCATTCCATACGAACACAGACCATGTCATTATGAGGCACTACCAACTTGCACAGTGTCTTGTCAACAACTTGGGTCTGAGCCACACATCAACCCTACCGTCTGCTCTTGCCAACTCTAATCGGGACGCATTTGCCCTGGGCACGGGTTTCCAATCGTCTAGAATCCAATCGAAACGGTCACAAGCCCAGTTGAGGTACTGCAGGCGATGTAGTGCTGTTAGCAAAGGCACTCGCTTCGGTTGTCTGGTGCCACAGCCCATTGACGCCAAATTTCACAGCACTGTCCTAACGAGTACTTTCGTCGTACGTCCCACATTGATTTCTGCAGTAATTCCACGTACTGCTGTTTGTTAGTACTGACAACCCTATGCAGGCGCCGCTATTCTCGGTCGTTAAGTGTAGCCGTCGGCCACTGCGTTGTCTATGATGAGTAGTAATGTTTGAAGTTTCATGTTCTCGGCACGCTCGACACGGTGAATCTCTGAATATCGAATCCCCTAATAATTTCCGAAATGGAATGTCTCATACTTGTAGCTCCAACTATCATCACTCGTCCAAAGTCTGTTAATTCTCGTCGTGCGGCCATGACCAAGTCGGATACCTTTTAACACGAACCATCTTAGTACAAAAGAAAGCTCTCCCAATGCACTGCTCTTTTATACCTTGTCCACCTATTATTATCTCCATCTGTGTATGAGGATACCGCTATCCCACGACTTGTATCACCTTAGCGTATATCAGATTACACGTTTTCTTCCAAATTTTAAGCTTCTGCAAAGTTTCTTGCCAGCCATAAAAAACTTCTAAGAACCTGTAACAACTTATCAATTCTCTTAACCGTCTGGAAACTTTGTCAGGTTTTTTTTCTCTCTCACCATAACATAATGGTAGAAAAGTTACTCTTAAACAGTTATGTGGCTGGGCATTGGAGCTGGGGTCATGAGGCGGCGGCTTTGACCAAATACAAAACGCCTCATAACCACCAGCGAAGAAAGTAGCGCCATACTTCATATACTGCGGCCTCCCTACCCTACTCTCTGTTATTTATAAAACGATTTGTATTTGGTTCCCGCCGCCGCTTGGTTTTGAAGGAAAGGCCGTCCTTGCTTCTCCACGGGTTATTCAAT
The DNA here is from genome assembly GCF_023897955.1 of Schistocerca gregaria. Lineage (NCBI taxonomy): Eukaryota > Metazoa > Arthropoda > Insecta > Orthoptera > Acrididae > Schistocerca > Schistocerca gregaria. The sequence continues at coordinate 431,694,376 of NC_064922.1, forward strand.
TTCTCTTGTGGACAGCCAGCACCCTCATTACGGAATTGCTCTTTGGGTGAGATAACTCTACTCTGAATACTAAGGCACTGCTCATACTTAATTACTTGTTTACATACTTTTTAAAAAATGGTTCAAATGGTCTAAGCACTATGGGACTTAACATCTGAGGTCATCAGTCCCCTAGAACTTGGAACTACTTAAACCTAACTAACCTAAGGACGTCACACAACTCGATGCCCGAGGCAGGATTCGAACCTGCGACCGCAGCGGTCGCCCGGGTCCAGACTGAAGGGCCTAGAACCGCTCAGCCACTCCGGCCGGCAGTGATAAAAGAACTTATATACTGTGGGAATACTTTTCGCTGAGAAGAAGTATTTAATATGAACTTTAATTAGAGCAGAAATTTCAGTATTCTTTTGTATGCTGCAACGCATTAAAATTCGTAATCTTTACAACAGCTGTAATCGTCAAAACAGTGTCAGTTTCCTTCAGACATGCATGCTTTTATGAAATGTATTGTAATGTAAGATGCAGACACTGTATAAACACAGACACTGTAATAATCACTGATATTAAAAACTACATTCACCTTATACAGCGTGGCAAGAGTGCTACCCTTTTTAAATGATCCATACACACCTCCCACTCTTCTTGCCGTGGCGAATCGTGAAGTAGCTTACAACAACAAAAAATGGTTCGAATGGCTCTAAGCACTATGGGACTAAACATCTGTAGTCATCAATCCACTATACTTAGAACTACTTAAACCCAACTAACCTAAGGACATCACATACATCCATGCCCAAAGCAGGATTCGAACCTGCGACCTTAGCATCAGCGCGGTTTCCGACTGAAGCGCCTACAACAACAAAACTGACACAATTGCCGTGAGGTGGACAAAGCGCAAGATAGACACCTAAAGTTATTCGTGCACTTTGAGACACTTCACACATTTTTTTTTTTTTTTTGGGGGGGGGGGGACAAACTAAAAACAGCCGTTTTTTGACTTGTCACTTTTCTTCCCAGGATGCGATATGTGATTCGCAACTAGATAACGACTGCTCATCTCTGACGTTGTAAGATCAGATCGCACACTTTTACTCTTATCTCTTTTCTTACTAGAGTCGTTCAGCTGTTAATGTAGTTGGCTCATAGGATCTAGTCTACAAAAAATAGCGCACGACTTGGAGTTGGTGGCACCGCGTAAAACTTCTGATGGAATAATATACACATATAAAAAAGTTTTACATCACCTCGGTTCCGAGAGTTCCGGAACCTGTTCAGAAAATTGGAATAGAGACCTTCAGAGGTGGTGGTCCAGATTGTTCCGCCCATATGCTGCCGATATGGTTGCACTATCGGTCGGAGGATGGCATTCACGTATCTTACAGCCGTTACGGCGCATTCCATGACCACCATCGGCGTATGTCGTCCCCACATAATGCCCCCCCAAAACAGTAGGGAACCTCCACCTTGCTGCACTCGCTGTACAATGTGTCTAAGGCGTTCAGCCTGACGGGGTTGTATCAAAACACGTCTCCAACGATTATCTGGTTGAAGTCACATCCGACACTCATCGGTGAAAAGAATGTAGTGACATTCCTGAGCGGTCCGTTCGGCATGTTGTTGGGCCTATCTGTACCGCGCTACATGGTGTCGTGGTTGCAAAGATGGACCTCTCCATGGACGCCGGGAGTGAAGTTGCGCACCATGCAGCCTACTGCGCACAATTTGAGCAGTAACACGACGTTCTGTGGCTGCACGAGAAGCATTCCTCAATATGGTGGGTGTTGCTGTCAGGGTTCCTCCTAGCCATAACCCGTAGGTACCTGTCATCCACTGTAGTAGTAGCCCTTGGGCGGCCTGAGCGAGGCATGTCTCCTCCACGTCCGAACAACATCCCTTTGCTTCCGAGACCCCTGGACACTTCCATTGTTGAAAGCCCCTCCTGGAACAAAGTAACAATGCGGACGTGAAGGAACAGCTGTATTGACCGTCTAGGCCGTGTACCTCCTTCCTGGTGAAATGACCGGCATTGATTGGCTCTCGGACCCCCTCCTTCTGGGGTGATGCAAACCGTTTTCTGATATGTGTATTTGATGGCCAAATAAATAATTGCAATTTTTCAAGTAGTAGGCAGGTTGAATTGCACCAAGTTGCCATTGCTCTAACATGTTTTTAAAAATAACTACTAAGCACAAGTTTCAGGTTGAAACATAAAGTTGAGGTCACAGTCACGGATCAGAGCTTAACGTATTTTACTGCTGAACTTCACCAACTACAGTATTCATAAAGTGTAGTATCTTAGCGTCTAAGCCATGTCAGTATCTAGCACAAAGTCTTCTTCCAAACTAGTTAGGTACACTAACAAACTAATGTTCAGTTTTTGTTAGGTGGCTGCGAATGTGAGTCAATCCAAATCAGCCCTTCAGAAAACAAAATACCTTGCAGTGTTAGCTTCTAGTGTCAACATAAACTTCACCACCGTAAAAAACTCGCCCGACATTTGTAAAATTTTCCTAGTTGAGCTTTAGTGGGATCAGTTTAACACCAGAGTTCAAAAACAGAGTTCAACAGCCTGCCTCACACTGTGAATTTTAACAATTTCCGAGGCTGAAGAGATTCTGCTAACCATGAATCTGTTCCTCCTAGTGGAAAACAAGATAAGACCTCAAGCAGCCGAATGTGCCTCCTTTAATGTGATTGCTTACTCCCACTTGGGGCACAACAGGTCAGTGTAAATTTTAGGAGAAGATCATTAGTTAAATTTGGAGAAAAACTATACCACGCATACTACCACACATTTTTCATCTTTTCACGTGAGGCATTTTGAGATCTCACGTCGTCTGTAAATATTGTGGTCCCTCTTAATCACAAACAGACAGGGTGACCCAAAATTCATCTAACATTTGGAAATTCAGTACTTTACGAAATGATGTAGGCAGAGAGGTAAAAATTGATAGACATGCATGACATGACATGAGCACAAAATAACAAGCAGGTGGCGCTTCATGTGACACATAAGCAATAATTAGCGTATCAGCTGATTTTTTGCAAGGACGATGTTCTTTACAACAGATGCTCACGATGTTGGCTGTCATTCACCAACAATACATGTAATCGAGGGGCAATGTACTGAACCACACTGTACCACATATCTTTAGGTATGGTGAGAAAATGCCACTGGATGGTGCCTTTTAACATTCCAAATGAGGTCGGACGATCGTGGTAGACTTGCGACATCAGGTAACCCCACAACCAATAATAAGACGGATTAAAGTCTGTGGCGTGGGAGGCCAAGCATCACGGAGGTGGTCGCTCAGCACCCGATCCTCACCAAAAGATGTGCGCAAGAGACCTTTCACACGTGTAGCAACGTGGGGTGGAGCGTTATCCTGCCTGTAAGTCTTAAAATCCAGCAGGTGTTTATCGCTCGTCACTCTGACAGTTTGAGACACAGCACTCCGCCTTTCCTCGAAGAAAAAGAACCGTTCATGATTGAGGTGGTAAACCCACACCACTCCGTGACTTTTTCGTCATTCAGTGGGGTTTCCACGACAGTTCTAGAATTTTCGGAAGCCCAAATTCTGAAATGTGGAATGGGATTCGTCGGTGCAACGACATCTGTAGGCCGGTTCGTGCACTCGTTTTCAGTTCATATAAAACCCTATGTCATTCCCGGCATATGTGTGAGGGTTTATCTCTGTACCTACATTATACGTGAATTAGTGCATTTTCAAATGTTCACGGACCTTTGGTCTTCCTGTATATCAAACAAAGCTGTGAGGACGGATCGTGAGTCGTGCTTGTCTAGTTCTATCGGTAGAGTAATTGCCCCTGAATGGAAAACGTCCTTAGTTCGAGTCACAGTCCAGCACACAGTTTCCATCTGCGAGGAAGTTTCAAGCGAATATATCTAAATTTAATTCTACTGATTCGCATATTGTGTCACTGTAAGGTGGCCTTCATGCATTTTTTCAGTAGTTCTATGAAATATTAAAAATTTTACATCACTTTTTATTAATTAAAACATAACGGAATTAAAGGCTGCTGCCAGTAAGCATTGATTTATATCAATGGGGAAAGTCGAAAATTTAAACCAAACCGGAATTCGAATCGGGTCTCCTGTTTACTTGGAAGATGTGCTGACCACTACGCCATCTGAGCACAGTGGACACCACAACAACATATATTACTCTATCACACCTCCCGTCAGACCCAAATACTCAACTTTATACCACGTATTACTGAAGTATTGCCCTTCCTCATTAACTTCTTATTAACATATGTTTTGTGTCTGAACCGCCCAATGACCCGCCGAGATATTTTGGTTATACACTGAAGCGCCAAAGAAACTGGTATAGGCATGCGTATTCAAATACAGAAATATATAAACAGGCAGAATACGGCGCTACGGTCGACAACGCCTATATAAGACAACATGTTTTTGGTGCAGTTGTTAAATCGGTTACTGCTGCTATGGTGACAGGTAATCCAGATTAATGTGAGTTTGAACGTGGTGTTATAGTCGGCGAACAAGCGATGGGCCACAGCATCTCCGAGGTAGCTATGAAGTGGGGATTTTCCTGTAAGACCATTTCACGAGTGTACCGTGAATATATGGAATTTGGTAAACCAGTAAATCAATGAAATGGCTGCGGCCGGGAAAAGATCCTGCAAGAACGGGACCAACACGACTGAAGAGAATCGTTCACCGTGACAGAAGTACAGCCTTTCCGCAAATTGCTGCAGGTTTCAAAGCTGGACCATTAACAAGTGTCAGCGTGCGAACCATTCAACGAAAGATCGATATGGAATTTCGGAGCCGAAGGCCTAATCGTGTACCCCTGATGACTACAAAGCTTTTGCTTCACCTGGACACGTCAGCACCGACAGTGGACTTGTGATGAGTGGAAACATGTTGCGTGGTCGGACGAGTCTCGTTTCAAACTGTATCGAGTGGGTGGACATGTACAGGTATGGAGACAACCTCATGAATCCATGGACACTGCTTGTCAGCAGGGGACTGTTCAATCTGGTGGAGGCTAATTGTGTGGAGCGTGAGCAGTTGGAGTGATATGGGCTCCTTGATATTTCTGAATACGACACTAGCAGATGACACATACATAAGCATCTGGTCTGGTCACCTGCTTCATATCCATTGTGGATTCTGACGGACTAGGGCAATTCCAGCAGGACAATGCGAGACCCCACACGTCCAGAATTGCTAAAGTGTGGCTCCAATAACACTCTTCTAAGTTTAAATTTAAACACTTCCGCTGTACACCAAACTCCCCAGACATGAACGTCGTTGAGCATATCTTGAATGCCTTGCAACGTGATGTTTAGAAGAGATCTGCACCCCTCGTACTCTTAAGGATTTATGGACCACCCTGCAGGATTCGTGGTGTCAATTCCCTCAAGCGCTACTTGAGACATTAGTCGAGTCCATGCCACGTCGTGTTGGGGCACTTCTTATTGCTCGCTGGGATTCTACACGGTATTAGGCGGGTGTATCAGCTTCTTTGGCTCTTCAGTGTGTACAACTGATGATGGTAGCTGCTGCTTGACAGGGTATGTGTCAGTAGCTGCTTGGATGTAAGTGTAATTTAAGTGTTGCTCATTTGTGTAATTATATCAGTTCACTGGACAAAACATTTGTTAGCTCTTGAGAAGAGCACTGTGGTCGGTTTGATGTGCTGTGGATGGTGTGGAGCTGAAATAACGTGGTCATGTGTCCATCAGCCACTGATGTAAGTCATGGCAACCTCGTGATGTGTATTTGCCACTCTGTTGTATGGAATCAACATAGTAAGGTGATCAACATGAAAATATTGTGCCTGGATGCTACCGTGATCACACGTTGAATGAAACTGCCCGTTTTGTTATTGTATCAACACGGACTGACCAACGTGTCACTCCTTGTCAATGACAGCTGATTTCATCCTGGCAGGAATTACTGCTGTCGGCGAAAGCAGATCCACTTCGATCAGTTAAAGAGTCAATACTGCGAAGGGAACTACTTGCTGTGTGGTTTCGGATACCTCGAAAAGGCCATTGATAAGCGGCACAGAAGGCTGCAGATATTCAGGGGGCCAAGCTACATAGAACAGCTGTCTCTGTCCATCACAGCACAGGACGACTCTCGGGCTCATCTACTAACAGCGGCCATATTAAGATAAAACTATGTGTATATTTTTTTCCTGATCGAAAATAAGAAACAGCGTGTAACCCTTATCGTGACTATGATAAATAAAAAATAGAACCTAATGTGATATTTTTAAACAAATATGTTCAGGTGTCAAAAACTGTTCAGTCACTGAGATGTAATATATTTACGAAATCTGTTGTCTTATTTTCCAGTACCTTCTGATCAATGGCTCATTACCATTGGGTCTCTGATGATACAGTTCTTCTCCAGTTCGTCGATATTACTTACGAGCTTACAGGGCATGGATATACATCCTACACGCTTACGCCAAACTTGCATCGCCGTCGAATATTTAATTGTCTCTTGCGTCATGTGTGCAAATCCGTACCTTTCATACGTGGTATGTATCTATGTATTTATTTATAGATAACGAGATGAAAAATTATGATTGTGCAGTCATATTCTACTACACCACGGTTGCACTGTGCTTGTCAAAAAATGTTTTCTTAGAAAGAGCAGCAGTTTAGTACCATTTGATTTGTTATAAGCTTATTAACGTAGAACTATCCAGTATTTTCCGCATACGGACGTGAAACTCAAGGCAAAGAAAATATCAAACTGATTCGTTCAAGCAGCGAAACGCAGATGATATGGGGATCAGGTTTGTTAGCTTTTCACTTCTACAAACCTTTCGCTCGTGACTATACTAATAACGTGATTTACTTTCCGAATAACCACGAGTGACTCATAAAATAATGACCAAGAAGTTTTTCATAAATACGGTAAAAAATTAGTTAATGTCCTTGTTACAAACGTAAGTTTTCTTATAGATCCACATTGACCAACCAGTGATATCTTTTTGAGGTACTACCGCCTAAGAAGTTTCACGAAACTGGATTTTCCGTTTTAAACTTCTCAACATTCCAAAGTTTATAAAACAGTCAAATAAAATGTGTAGCACTGAATAGAATATGCTTCTTCACTGTGTTAAAAAATGTTCATTGTATGTGAAATCTTATGGGACTTAACTGCTAAGGACATCAGTCCCTAACCTTACACACTACTTAACTTAAATTATCCTAAAGACAAACCCACATACCCATACCCGAGGGAGGACTCGGACCTCCGCCGGGACCAGCCGCACAGTCCATGACTGCAGCGATAGACCGCTCGGCTGACTGAGTTCCGTCCACAGGAATTAGCTACTTATGCAGATCAGGTCATTTGGGAGATATGCCAAAACTTATTTAAGTGTGTTATTTGTAAGAAGATGACATATTCAATGACAGTCGATTCAATGATCACTTTAGATCTACAGTCACTTTTGTGGTTGAAGAATTGGTTAAATTGGCATTAATGTGACCAAAATATATCAACAGCAGCAGAACTGAATATGCGATGATTTGATCGTGGATTCTTTTCCCACCGTCCCAACTTCAATAATAGTGTCGAGGCTTTACCAAAACAGAATTTTTGCCTCGGAAAAACACATTCGAAATAATTATATTTCCAAAGGAGCAATAGAAGCATTGATTCTTCCAAACGTTGCAATATATTTCGCATGTGATTAACATGTAAATGATTTAAGTACTTTTAGTGAATTTCTGTACTGTTACGACAACTTCTATATGTCTTATATGTTGGATCGACTGTTGTTCATCACGCTATCGGAAGAATGCCTACAGTTTATATCACACATCTTATCTCAGGATAGTATTCTGCCTTAACGAATAGCAGAAATATCCTGTTGATGGAGCATTTAATACTAATATCCGTATGACGTATCGAACATAAAGTGGACGTATTCCCACCGTTTAACCCTCTCATGTGTAGAAATCTTAGAACTCTACGCCTCTCTTTCTTCTAAAAAAAAACTCATCCTCTAATTGGCTACGTCTTTACCTCAACAGCTTAAGAAATGTCAGAGTTTTAGCTGATGTTTCCAGGACTAAACTATTACTTAGTTATTATCTCTCTCTGTGCGAATTGTTTCGTTGATTATGTGGCTTGAAAGCTGTCCCGTCGCCACTTGGGTTATTGGTTTCTACTGCGTCCGTAAGAATTTCGCTTATGGTACCTTTCATGCGATAAATTATACTGTTTTCGATGTGATTTATTATTGCTTCTTCTCACTTACATACGCAAATGCAACGTAGCTGCCCTGTTACCTCTATTTTACCGCAGTTCTCCAGTAGGCGGCTCTTACCAACAAACATTTTCAAACATGACGGCAGAAAATGAGCTTCTCATACTTCGTTTAGTCTGGCAAATGAACAGCGTTTGTACCCCATTCTAATGTAAGGGTTATTATGCACTATGTTTGTTCACTGAAGCTATAAGGTTATTCGCGAGGCCCTAGCTCCATTGATCTCTGGGTTTCCCAAAATGTGTCTCGACGTACGGTTTCATTTGGTGATGTTGGATGCCTCACCGCCTAGAGACGTCTGTGAATTCGCTTACCAAGGCTCACCATTAACAAATATCTAATACGATCAATAACAAACAATGGAAAATATGCCAGTAACAGTGTATAACACTGCAACTTTTGACAACTTCGCTCCTCACTGCGATGGCAATTTAGCGAACAAAAATACTAATTGTTCTTTTTCTAAGCAAAGTGAAAATGTTACTTCACAGGTACAAGCAAACTCTTCATGACAAACAGTGGTTTCTGGGTCGAAAACAGTACAGCCTCCACTACACTTGCTTACTGTGCTGTCTCATTTTGTTCCGTATAGCAGTATTACATTCCTTTGTACAACAGAGCAAAAAAATTTAACCACCACTTATATGTGCTGCTCTATTTTTAAACTACTTTTTACACACGATATATGCCCTCACTATAAGCTTAAGGAAGTGGAACCAAGGAAGGAAGATAGAGTTATCGTCCCATCAATGACAACGTCATAAGTGACGCAACAGGGGTTCACGTTGAGGAATGATGGGAAAGGTTGTGCACTTTTGTGTGGAACCATTCCGGCGTTTGCCTAAGCAATTTAGAGAAGCAACAGAATTCCTGAATCTGGATAGCCGGAGTTTGCTGAAAACTATCCTCTTCCCAAATGAAAGTGCAATGCCTTACCCACAGCACCACGTCGTACGATTTTAGGCGTATGTTTGGTAGCATTGAGTTCAGTGTTAATGAAGTAACTGTTGTGTGATGCAGCCTTTACACAGGAGTCGGGACATTCTTTTTTTTTTAAGTGCCTTAATGTGTTGCCTCCATGATAAAGTTAATCGAAATTCCATATCTCTGTAGCACCTCAAACCGAGGCATAAAACTCGTAAAAAGAACTTCTTTGTCTCTCCATATTGATGGGATGTAGAAAGAAGTTAGTGTACTCAACGAGACAGATATACTCTATACTAATTGAGAAAAAACTGTGAAGCATCCAGAAGGGAAAGGGAAAGTAACTGAAATTTTACATGTAGGAAGTATATCTGACGTTATTTCTCTGATCACAATTTTGAGTCAACTTTACAAAGAACTAGTTACTATGAGCTCACTTAACTGTACAACGTTACAAAATCTCTGGCCTACATGCATGACTCACCCTGTTGGGAAGAGTGTCATAAAGGGTCTTCTGAGCCATGCTAGCCCATAGCTGTTGTAGCTGGTCCTTTATATCCACAATGTTGGCACTGGAACAGAATGACGTACTAGATGGTCCCACACATGTTGTGTGAGTGACGGATATGGGGATCTTGCTAACAACAGAAGTACGTCATCACGCAGGCAGTTCGTAAACCACATGTAATGTATGGATGAAAATTGTCCTGTTGAAAAATGTCACCACGATACTGCATGTAAGAGAATTAATGCATGAGGATGTAGGATGTTCATGACATGACATGACATGACATTACCCAATGACTCCCCACATCATGATGCTAAGAATGAAACCTCTCCCCAGGCCACCCCTTACTAGCAGATGGTTGTCATTCGGAATAGTGCAGAACTGCGATTCATTGCTGAACATAGTTCGACGCCATTCAATAGTAGTTCACGTTTCCTAGCCACGGCCCCATTCCGGATGCAGCCGTTTGTGTTGTGGCTTTAACAGCAGTGTATGTATAGGGGAGAAATTATCTGGTCCGATAGTTTCCCACTAATGGTGCAGTAGGAGAAGGTTGCAAGAAGTCCATTCTCGGGTGGCAGGATCAGATCTGAAGGGGTTACGAACTCTTCGGCGCACAATACAGCTGTCTAATATCAGGCCATTGTCACATCTGAATGCCCCACAAATCTAGATATTGTTCGATTCGACATACCAGCCCACTGTAGACCGATAATAAGGCCCTATTCACTCTTAGTGCTCATAACGCTGTCTCACACCAGTGCGCGGTATATCCGTGTCCTTTTCAGACATCGCTCAACATCTTCTGCTGTTCTCGCCCTTTATGCACCCTACCAGGCCTTGTAACATACAAACACGAACAAAATTAATTCACCTTGATGGCCTTTGTACCTGTCAGAGTTTTGCAACTCTTATTATGTACACACCTCTGGCTGACGTGTCTTCTGGGAGCTTCCTTTTTGTCTGACAGTGTAGATTGCCTACGGTTCTAGCGGTCTGAAAACTTTAATTTTCTTGATCGCCATTGTCCCTTGAATAAACAGTTATATGCTCTTCAGGCGTGTGTGTGATTTTTGTGTTGATATATCTGACAGAAAACAGTAATTATACATTTTATCTGCTTTTTTCCACCTGTCACTGAATATTTTAATCTTACATGGCCACTGCATCTACACGCTGTGCCGTGAATATTATGTTAATATCTGTTCTTCAATTTTGGGAAGTGGATAATTTTGCAGTAATTGTGCAACTGAAAAAAGGACTTTTCAAGGACTCGTCCACTTGGTGAATTATGAAATACTGTTACTGTTACTGATCTGAGCTGACTGGGTTCGAATCTCCTCATTATCATTTTATCCGCGGGGCATTTCCACTCAGACAAACTGGAAAGGCAATTTTGATGCTTCTAAGACCAGAGAATTAGTCGATGTTGAAAGAAACACTCTGATACAGATTATAACGCATCAGTCCAATCTGATGTTTGCTTATTGCCATCATGTTAAAATTTTGCATTTTATTTAAAGTCACACCATGGTGGGTATGGTAGGAGGAGATTAGTTTTTAACACCTCGTCAACAACGAGGGCATTAGGGACACAGTGTAAGCTTGGATTAGGGAACGGTGGCGAAGGTAAGTGGCCGTACCCTCTCGAAGAAACTATCCCGACGTTAGTCTTAAGCAACGAAAAACCTAAATTGGAATGACCAGAAGCTGTTTTGAACCATCGTCCTCTCAGTCTACTGTGATAACAAATCCACCACCCCACTTTAACTTTTACTGTAACAACAGTGAAAATAGTTTTATCACAGTAAGACTAAAAGTGGCAGTAATGTAACGAGTAACAATAAAATTTATAAAAACATTTATAAACTCAAGTACGAATATGTCTTCACCATCAATCGATGGCTCTTAATCAACGCCATTAGATCGTGTAAACAGAATCAATCTCCCTATCAGTTCGTGAAATCAATCAGAGACTTTGAGTACAGTATCTGGCAACATAGCTCTGGTGTGCTTTCAGGTGAAAAGGCAATTCAGATAACGAATACAGATGATCAAAATAACAAAAACTGCACCAGTTACGGATTTACGAGCATAGAATGTCGGGTTTCAGGGATATATCACCAGTTTCAAACACAAAAAAATTGTTCAAATGGCTCTGAGCACTATGGGACTTACCTTCAGAGGTCATCAGTCTCCTAGAACTTAGAACTACTTAAATCTAACTAACCTAAGGACATCACATACATCCATGCTCGAGGCAGGATTCGAACCTGCAACCTTAGCCGTCGCGCGGTTCCAGACTGTAACGCCTAGAACTGCTCGGCCACCCTGGCCGGCTTCAAGCACAACTATTTACATAGGTTTCGTATGCGATATTTGTGGTTTTTTTTTTTTGTGCTTCTCTTTCCTGCTATAACTCATGAGTTTGCTGAAACTGGAAGATACAAATCGTGGAATTATTTAGACACCAATACTTGAAAACAGTTTTTTAATGCACCTGCTTATTTGTTTACTGTATCCTTTATGGAACAGAAATTAATACACATGCAGACCATCACTCGCACATTTTGTAAAAGTGAAATCAAAACATAGTGCAAAGATTTTATGACAGTACTGCTTTCCAAAAGTCCTACTGTAGTGAATTATATGATTTACGTAATATTTTCGCTTAGGAGAGAGTGTTGTACCTTAGTATATGTCTCAAATGTTTACCTCTACCCAGCTGTGTAAAAGAAGTTAAATACATTTTATTATCCCATATTTAAGCAATGATAACTGCTTTTATGTGCTTCAATCTTTTTCAAGAATTACAAAAATTACTTGAAGAAAATTAATGTCTTCCCAAATGTGAATACATGTTCGAAGTTACAACATGATCATGTACCTACAAAAAATCATCATATTGAAATTTAATCGTTGCAATCGATAAAAATCTTATCATGATTGTATTTAATCATGTCTCTCTGTTACATTATTATCCTACTACACAACAGTAATCAATAAGTGAAATCAAATTAAGCAGAAGTATTATAAAAAACCATTTAGGGATTAAATATTTTGAAATAGTAGTTGTTGGAAACAAAAACCAATTTCTATTTTCAAATGATGAAGAAACAAAGAAACTCAATTCATTTTGCAACTATGACATGTTACATGGTATGGAACCTCTTCTATTAGAATATACAAGGTGTTGCACAACTGACAGTGTCTGGCTTAGTTGTCCACATGTTGTACAAATAATTCTAAAGATATGTAGCATTTTACTCATACAATTTTGTACCTGAAGAATTAACAATATATTTGAATAGATTTAACAATATATTCCATATAGCTTTAGAATGTAAAATGTTCACAAGCACTGCACAAAATAGAATGCCATCTATTACACAAAAAAACCTGTGGAAAATGACTGAAACTGCATGAGGCAGTCTCTAATGTACATTTCATCATGTGATTCTAAAATTATGCACTAGCCTGAAGTAACACAACAAGTTTTCTGTTACTGGGTACACTATCCTCCAGGTACACAGTACACTTCTCATTTTGTACTGTCCAAAAATTTGTAATTCTTCTAGTTAATGATTTCTGGAAGTGATTACAGTCTACTTCTATATGAAAGTGTGCCCATGTTTTTATGTATCTTCTGATAGCTAATTTTACGAATTGGTTATGTTTGTAATAGTAGATGCATTCAGTGTATCTAGTGCGAAAACAGTTTTAAACAGGTAACTATTGGACATCAGTTTGTAAATAGAAAGCAATGAACACATGGAACTTTATATGGGATTCACATTATGTTGTTCCTTGTTATCTGTAATACACACAGTAAGAAGGTGAACTGTCTCAAATGAACGTAATATTGAAACAAGAAACAAGGCTAACAATACTGAAAGCACTTACACATTCGACAGTACACTAATGAGGAACAAAAAATACTATTCAGTGAGAAAGGTCTAAAACTTTAAATGTCAAAATTTAGGTCAAGCTTTACCCTGACTGTTTTTGATAGCAAAGGAAACGATTAGTTTATTTTTATCAGTCACTGTTTAATTTATTTTCATAAGGTGTTTCAGATGTTTCAACCCCCATCATCAGGTGAGTTTATTTGTATTAATATGACATATGTATGTTGTCTCAAGACTTTGGGGTAAACTGTGGCACTGTCTAGTAGAGAAAACCATACACTATCTCAGATGTTTGAAGATTGCTCACTGTGGGTGTTGGGGGGGGGGGTGAGGGTTGGTCTGTGACAAAAAATGAACATAAATATAAGTGGACAATGAACAACTGATATAAAATAAAATAAAATAAAATAAAATAACTCCAGTAGTCACAAGCTCGTTTTTCTGTCATAATACATCACATATAAACAGTTAAACTTTTAAATACAGATTGTGTATAGAAACTGATAGGTGCAAATACTGTATAGCAAAACCAAACACTGTCTCAAAGTACAATGAATATATAGCAAAATAAAACTACTGTTTTGGGGTGATTCTTAAAGTATTGTGGAGATAAATAATTAGATATGTTTCAGTAAATATTTCAAGTGGTACACAAATCCTTTTCAGTCATGTTTATGTAGCTCAAACTTCTACTAATTTATTGAATCAGGTGATGGGTTGAAAACATTTAATTTATTGAATCAGGTGATGGGTTGAAAACAGTAAATGCTATATAATTATTTTTTCTTAGAATGGCAAAATTACACTTAAATAACAGTTCTTATTGGGATTCAGATATATTGAAGTTCTGAAGATATCAGTTGTAAAATACAGGGAGTGGAAAGTTATTTACAACTTGTACAGAAACCAGAAGGGAGTTGCAGCAGTTGAGCAATGTGAAACAGAAGCAGTGGTTGAGAAGGGAGTGAGGCAAGTTTGCAGCCTGCTGGTGATGTTTTCCATTTTGCACATTAAACAAGCAATGAAGGAAACAAAAGAAAATTTTCAAGTAGAAATTAAAGTTCAGGAAGAAAAAATAGAAGCTTTGAGGTTTTCCTGTGATAGTGTAGTTCTGTCAAAGAAGGCTGAAGACTTTTAAGAGCAGTTGAACAGAAAGATTAAAATCAACAAAAACGAAACATATTAATGAAATGCTGTAGAATAAAATGAGGTGATGTTGACGAAAATTAGTTTAGAATAAAGACACTTAAAGTAGCAGATAAGTTTTGTCACTTGTGCAACAAAATTAACGATAATAGACAACGACAAAGTAGAGAGAATGTAAAATGTAAACTGGCAGTGTCAAGAAAAATGTTTGTGAAGAAAAGTAACTTGTTAACATGGAATCGAGATTTAAGTGTTTGGTATTGTCTTAAAGTATTTACATGGAGTGTAGCCATGTATGAAAGTGAAATGCGGATGATAAATGGTTTAGAGAAGAAGAGAATAGAATCTTTTGAAATGTAGTGCCACAAAAGTAGTAGGATTAGGTGGGTAGGTGTGTAACTAATGAGAAGGTACTGAATAGAACAACCAGAGAAAGAAATTTGTGGCATGATCTGACTAGAATAAGACATCAGTTGACACGACATATTCTGAGACATCATGGGTAACCACTTTAGTAGTGGAGCGAAGTGAGAGCAATACAAATTGTGGAGGGAGACTTACAACGAATACAGTAACCAGAGTCAGAAGGATGTAAGTTACAGTAGTTATTCAGAGATGAGGAGGCTTGCACAGGATAGAGGAACATAGTGATGTCCATCAAACGAGTTCTTGGATTCACAAGATAAGAACAACGGCAACAAGACAATTCTATTGTTTATTTGTAACATCACAGTAACATAGTTAATAATTAATGCTGAATTTGGAGGGGGAGGTAAGAGAGCTGTGTGTGCGTGTGTGTCTCCATTTCGGATTTAATAATGTAGGCTGATAATGAAAACAGAGAGGGTACTGTTATAAATGTTGTCATTTTTATCATTCATAATGGATTCAGATGGTTTCCAGTGATCTTCGTATATTCGGAGTATTTTCAAGGATATCTCGTTTTTTGCCTTTAGGTTAGATATGTAGGATGTTGACACTTGTATCGTCAGCATTGTGTTTTGTTTCATGCAGGTGGATGGAAATTGCTGACATATGGTATCATGAATTATTTAGTTAACTGCATGTTCCTTTAATATTTTTCAAACTACTAGTTCCCTTTTAAGTTCACAACACTCAACAGATCCATTCAAAACTAACAGTTTGTACCACATATGAGTCTAATACTACATAGATTTGTTTATATTATTAACAGTATAGATACCTGAATATGTTTAATTTATTTTCAGTTTGCTGCTTCTACATTTACTTAGTAAAAATGGATAACGGATTTGAGCCTAAGATGCCTGCAGCTCTGTCATACTCGAACTATTGCTCACTTCTTTCATCCTCTAGCCCTGAATTCCAACCGAACATGATAGCAAATCCGGCAGTATGTCACATACCTCCAAATAAATCCTGACATTAAATTAACCAAAGTAATACGATCAACGAGTGAGCAAATGGAATACCACAGACTAACACAAGTACACCTAAATGCATGTCATATCTTTCCACTGTGAAACAGACGCAGTTCCGAGGAGAGACACGAGAACAGAAGCCAAGAGCAGAATCGTGTAGGCTATCAGGGCCTACGATAAGGGACGGACACCCACATCGCCAGCTGACCGCCAAAACCACCCCACCCCCCCAGCCCATGTAAAAAGATAGTGCCCTCCAGGAGAACAGTATAGATCTTACGACAACACTAAAAGAGCCACACTAGCTGCAAGTTTTAGCGAGACACTTTTTCGCGTCTCTGTTACTTTGGAAACGTTAAAAACATTGCCCCATCACGAAAAGTATAACGTTTCTCATTGGATAGACAGAATCTTTGTAGGCGGAGCTTAAGGTTAACATTGAGACCCTGACTGGTCAGTTGAAAACACAGCCAGATAGTTCTTTTTTGACCAAATTCTGTAAATTGTAGTAAGGGGAAGTTAGGAGAGAGTTGCTTCCGAGACAGTGAGGTGTGGATCTGCGCCGCCCGCCGCCCCCTGACGCTGCCTAAACACCAACAAGGTAATGAACGCACGTGATGCCGCATTTTTGAGTGCATAAGGCTTCACTCAGAACTGCAAAAGTATCATCTGTTACACCCCCGTTTTGCGTAATACTAGTGTCAATGGTCAATTAAAGCTCATGGTTTTTCACATTTTCTACATGAAGTTAAAATCTGATATGCGATGATGTTTCTGTTATATAATTATTCAGAAGCCAAATCAGCCACTGTAATTCACCACAAGTTAGATAAGTAATTAAAGATAATTGACGGTCACTGTAGACCATTTTGATAGTTTTCTCTTTTATGAAACTTAACTTAAATCTAAATCGTAGATGTGATATGGCATAGGTCATCCTTCGATCCGTTGTAGAACTTTGAAACCCATTCACGGAATATTCGTTCACATTTTTGTTGAACACAGTTGGTTTTTATCATCCTGTATTAAAATATTTCCTTTTATCAATAGTGCAATTTATAAACAATGTTTTGTGAGTAGAATAAAATTTCCAATGGTAAATGTAACTGCTTTTTCGACGTTATTTTACCAGCTAACTAAAAATAAGGACGCCTTGAACCCCTTCCACTAAATTTAGTTAGTATTCATATTCTTTTACAGGGAGTGCAGTGGGGCTGACTCTGGAATCATTAAGTATTTGTTGTATCATCGCTAGTCTCACTGAACTCTTCTGAACTCTACATGTCATGTGTGGTCTGGCGTCTCCTTACCAGCAACAGGTCCCAGGTTCAAACTAGTCAATTCCCTAAAAAGCACGCTCAGAGTGTCATTGCGCAAAAGTGTCAGGGAGACACGACTTAGAACAAACACACACCACGCAGAATGTTGGAACATGATTACATAAATGAGTACTAGTTTCAGCTATATAAACGTGACCAAAAACGATTCATACACCACTTAAAAATTTTAATCTAAAATATCTAATGATCTACTCCATCAAAAGTTTCAACAATGTCTTAATACATTCTCTGAAATAATGGTTTTGGTTTGATATGTGCTGTTTGACTTTGTAATAGTGTTTCTACTTTGTTTCTACTTCTCTGCAGCTAACTGTTTTGTACATAAAATCTGTTAGCGAATTGTAACAATTAATATGTGATGTATTATTACAGAGAAAGGAGCCTGTGATGACTGGAGGTATTTTATTTTATTTTGGTTGTTTATTTGCACATTTACTATTACATTCCATTTTTTGTCTAAGACGGTTTCCCCAACCTCCAACCCCAACGAGCGGAGTTCTGAGATAGTGTACTGTTTTCTCTACTAGACAGTGCCACAGGTTAAGCAAAGTCGTAACACAACACAAACATATCTTATTAATTTAGATAAATCCCTGTGATGATGGAGGCTTAAACTATTGGAACGTATTTTGGAAATAAAGTAAATAGTGGCTGTTAACAGGAAACTTCTTGTTTCACTCAAGAGATAAACCTATTATAGCAAAGTCTGAAAAAATAATGCAAAGGAGTATTTGTCAGCACATAATGGCAACAAAGTAGGCAATAGACACTGTTAAAAATGTATTGAAACAAGTAATCTGCTACATGTCACAAACTAAACAACCTCCGAGAGAAAGAACCAAAGAAACATGAAATTAAATACAGACAATTAGAAAACAGTTCAAAAACAATAAGTTGTATAAACAAAGCACTATGAAATAATCAGCATATAAAACAGAAAAGGCCACATAATAATCATTATGAAAAAATATACTGAAACAAAAAGCTCTTAAAGTTTTCATGGAAAACAACACAGTGCAGCTGAACAAAATCCAACAAAACAATTCTACAACAAAATCAAAGGAAGTTAAAGAAGACACATTTTGTGTTGGTAAATGTGAAAAGAAATACATCACGCAGATGAACCCTAAATCACACAAGGAAGGATGTTCAATTAGACCAGCAATAAATGTCTTGAATAAGCCTTCATACAAACTCTTTTACAAGGATATTCATTTTCTGAAAATGTGTTTGACATATGAAATAACACATACTGTATAAACTGTACCACACTTGTCACTGAAATAAGAAAGTAAATGTTCGAAATGGTGTACACTGTATATATACAAGATGTCACAAACTGCTACTCCAATCACTATAAAAGAAGTCATTGCAGTTATAAAGAACAGTTTACTGAAATTAAGAAATTGTTCTCAAAGTAACACCGTCGAGTTTATAGAGTCAATAGAACCAATCTTTAACTAAAATTATTTTGTATTCAATAGTATTATTTATCACCAACCTGCTGGTAGGAATTGGCTATTGTTTTGTAAGCATCGTCAAATGGACCAGGCTGAGTCATTATATGCAGCAAAAAGAAAGACCTGTGCTACTAAGATAAAATGTCTTCCTTCTAGGTCCTACTTTATTAATTATAAATACAAGGTCGAATATGATTGTTGTAATTCGAACCAGGTGCTGGTGTGTAGCATATAGGAAAGGGATTAGGAAAATTATTACACATTTGTGGACATACCCATGTTTAAATGAACGATCCTTATGAAAATAAGTAAAATGTCGAAAGGCTTGATACAATAAGATATGATCCCTTAGGGTGTGAAGCGGGGTAACAGAAAATGTAAACATGTATTTAAAAACTTATTACAGCCATATTTATTAACATAAAAATCTAAAATTTTGCATGTGTAAAGCAAAATGGTTGTGTTTTAACGGAAAAATATAACAAAATATTCAGGATTTACATTTTTGTAGAAATTTGAATTTTTATTTCTTTTTATTGTGTTTTTTTTATAAAAAGCTGTAACTCAAATTCTAATCAAGCAATTAATCTCAAAATTTTATTCTAGTCTCCTGAGGAGGTTATAAGACCACTGAAATACAGTTATTAATGTATAGTCAAACTGTAGACTTACAGAGTTTTTAATTTTGCACATCCAATATTAACTTTATTTTTACATACAACCATTTGAAAATCAGAATGTAACTACAGGATCTCTTATTGTTTAGTTGTAGAGAGACAGCAACACGTTGCAAACAGTTCCTGAGAATTTCATTGCATTAGCGCATATACTTTTTAAGAAAACGATTCTAATAACGTAAAAAATGTAAAACAGAGAAAATAAGATTCAAAAATTTTCTTTTCATACTTTCACATGTATTATGCTTACCTCAATTTTAAAATCCTTCTTACTGATACTCCTCATCCTCCAGGTTTCTCTTTTCCCCTCTTGAATATGCTGGGCCTGTATTTGCAAGTGAGACACTAATCTGTTAGCTTCCTTGACCCTGCTCTCGTCGATGGTGTAAAATGCTTTTGTTGTAAACACACCAGGATCCACACCAACTCTCTTTAGTGCTCAGTTGTGCCATTATTTCCGTTACCGTAAAATGATTCGTAGACACCTGTTTTGAATAATTCAATTACACAGAATGTCCTTTTTGAGCATCTAATCAAAACTTAATTATTGAGGCTTTCATTTGCACTTTGTGTCATTCCAAGAAGTTACTTCCTCAATGAATCAGGGTTTGCAAGAAATCTGTTCGTGAGCTTAATTGCATTCACAAAATGTTCTGGTAATGAATGTTTACATAAATACATCTTATTTCTGTTGGCATTATTGTTTGGTCAGTGGGGAGTTTGTGGTAAAAAATTGTCCACACAGCACGCCTCATTGCCTCTAAGTTGTGTTTTTCCTGATAGCTCTCCCATAAAATAACTGAAGAGAATCAATTTCTTTTAGAGCAAGCCTTTTCCTCCTCATGATTTTCCATCTAAAGTATTTCACCTTTCTTCTCTTTCAGCAAGCGACGAAGCCTATCACCAAGCCTCTTTTTGATGTGGCCAACATATTCCAACTTTTCTATTGTTCTGTTGTATAGATTTTTATCTGTTACAGCTTTGAACGAAGATGAATCCAGATTACCATGGTATTTACTATATTTAACACTATACTGGTCCTCAGATCTGGAGAACATCCTCAGAACTTTAACAGCCTCCATGATCCCACTTGAGCCACTGCAAATTTTAGAGCATGCTGCTGTATGCTTTTCTTGCCGTAGTTTCTCATTGTCTTCATTACTGGACACTTTCCTTGTTGCACACTGGAGGAAATATTTAGACAAAATTTCTACATCTAAAACTTTACCTGAGTCAATAGCACCAACAGTTGCAACAGCACACAGAGATGTGCGAGCCCTTTTCATCCAGGTCCCTTCTACAGACACACAAAGGTCAGTAACATTTCTAGGAGATTCACTGTTATGAATATCTATCCCCATGATCTATTTCTTTTCGGTTTATTTCCACCAATTCTTCCACTGCTTTCTTCATAGATACTTTGGAAGTATCGCATACAGCCTCAGACACTTTATTATTTATTTTTTCAGACCTTGCACGAGGTGGAGACATGTACAGAAAACCACACAATAAATTAACTACTTCCTTGGCCTGTCCAAGGTATGTCAGAGCATATGCTAACCTAAAATTGCTCACATAGGTATCAGATCAGCTGTTTTGGAGGACGAAGATGAAAATTAATGGCCACAAGAATTACAAATTAATTTAAAAACACAGGCTATTCGCGCTCTTCTTTCTTCATCAACAATAATGCATTCCGTAATTTTACAGCTAACATATGAAAATGAAAACTTTATAGCCTGGCAGAGAAGCTCTAAATCAATAAGTCTGAATCCAGTGGAATCCATTTAACATTATTCACGCCCCAAGTTGCGATGCTGAAGCTGAGAGCTTATGTTCTTCATTTCGAGGTGCTCTCCCTTTTTTGTTGGTAAACCGATTTCCATGAACACTGTTTGAGAGACACAATTTTTCCACCACCCATTATGCATGAATCTTGACTTCCAAGTAAAGGTTTGCGAATTAAACCTTCCACCTACTAATATGTGTTAGTATTGTCAAAACGTAAATAAACAACATGCAAGAAAGTTTTCAGGCAAACACATAGGTATCAGCCAGAGATGCAGCTGTCAGCCAAAGATATCGAACGCAAATAGCTTGCACAGTGACAAAAATTCCGCTGAAGAAAGGAGTTTCCCAAATGTCGGAAAAGGTGAGAGTGGCCACCGGTGCAGATTTAACCAGTTTAACAATTTAAAGGCATTTCTAAAGCTGCTATCACGATAAAATTCACAGAGAACATCGATTAGACTGTGTAGATGAAGAAAATAATATTTTTGAAAAATCGATTTTTGGACCAAAATCCTTAAACAACAATGCTTTCATCATATTGTTTCTATTGGAAGCGGTAGGCTGTCTCCATGGTGACCCATGGAATGCAGGGCCATCAGTTCACTTATGGGCAATCATAGCCAGTACAAGGGTCCACCAGATAGTCCTATTATAGGAGGTATAGGAAGTACGAACCATTTGGCTATCCCTGCCCTTAGGTGGGAGGCCAGTGCTGGATAGTCTTGTATGTCGCAGCCTGCCTGACTTACTTGCCACGCATTATCTGTTCGTTCACCCCTTCCCGCCGCTGCCCCTGGATGCGTACAGGTGGGCAGTTAGCGCATTTCTGGTCAAAAGCAGTTGTTGCAGAAATTTGTTAAGTCCAGTATCTAGAATAGTGAGAGCACTGTGATTGCTTGTAGTAGCATTCAACCTTGCATCCAACCAATTGCTCACTCCATGGACGGTCTGTTCCAGACTCAGCTTGCCCTTTTCTCACACGAGATCCTGTGAACCATGGATGAAGGCCAATAGGTGGCCTTCAGATTCCTAGATATCTGCAAAGCATCCGGCACTGTGCCACATTACCGTATGTTAGTGACGATACAAGCTAGATTTACAGGTATGTGAGTGGCTTGAAGAGTTCTCAAGTAACAGAATTCAGTACGTTGTTCTCGACGGGGAGTATTCGTCAGAGGCAAGGGTGTGTCCCAGGGTAATGTTAATTTCTATATACATGCATCATCTGCCGGACAGGGTAAGTAGCTGTCTGCAGCTGATGATGCTGTGCTGTAGGGGAAGTGTCGTCCCTGAGTGAATGTAGGACGATACAAGATGACTCGGACAAATTTTCTAGTTGGTATGGTGTATAACAGCTGCTGCTAAGTGTAAAAGAAAAGTAAGTTAATGCAGACAAGTAGGGAATTCAAACCCATAATGCTCAAGAACAGCATTAATAGTGTGCTGTTTAACACAGTAACGTCGAGTGAATATCTAAGCGTTACGTATCAAAGTAATATGAAGCAAAATGAGGATGTAAGTTGGCGAATGGCTAAAGTCGTTATATTGGGAGAATGTTAGGAAAGTATAGTTTATCTGCAAAGGAGTTGGCCTATAGGACACTAGTGTGGCCCATTGTTGAGTACTGTTCAGGCACCAGGTAGAATTAAAGGAAGACATTGAAGTAATTTAGATGCGAGCTGCTGGACTTGTTACTGGCAGGTTCGAACAACACGCGAATATTATTGAGTTGCTCCAGCAACTCAAGTGGTAATCACTGGAGGGAACACGACTTCCTTTTCGAGGAGCACTGTCGAGAAAATTTAGAGTACCGGCATTTGAGGTTGACTACAGAACAAACGTATTGCCGACAACGTACATTTCGCGCAAGGATTATAAAATTAAGATTAGAGACCTTAGCACTCATGTGGATGAATACAAACAATCGTCTTCCCCTCACCATATTTGCGGGTGGAACAGGAAGGAAAATGACCAGTAGTGGTACTGCGTACCCTCTGCAATGCAACTTACAGTGGCTTGAGGAATAAGTACGTAGGTGTAGAAGCAGAAGCTTGTAAACGTCAATATTGGCAGTGAACGGAATCTTATAACTAATTGGCGGCTCATCTGTTTCCATCCGTCTCCATTCTGTCGACAGACTGCTACATTTTTCTATTAGAAATCTGAACAATTTCAAGTTTCTCGCATTATTTTTAATGCCGAAGCTTTATTTACTGATAGCTGCGAAGTGTTAAGCCATTCTTATTGATAAAGTCCAAATCAAAATGAGGTTTTTGCTATACAACAAGTTTTCATAATGCTTAATAACTCCTTTTTCATTCCATCTGGCAATGCAATTTTTATCCAAATTATGTAATTACTTCACAGCAGAAACTTTTGTCATTCATATAGGTAAATACAATGCAATCGACAATTCCGAGCTATTTTGTACTGCCTATAACAAGTATGTCAATTATTAATTACAACATGTGAACATGTATATCTCATCTAATGTCTTTCATGGCGCTCGTTTTCTGCTAATAGGGAAACACTGGTGGACAGCATTACCTATTTGGGATACTTGGCATCGTGATGATTTTTACATCAATTCTGATGTCATTTTTACGAGAGTCATTGAATGAGAAGCTTCCAGAGACAATGAAAGACGCAGCGCTCTACGGTTGTGACCAGAAGTTCTGGAGTCTTCCCAGAAGCAAGCCCAGCTTACCAGAGACTGTTACACTCTACAAACCTGATTTTTGAGCACGTATACTGATTGATAATTTCAAAGTACAGTGCAAGAAAGTAGTTTACACTGTAGCACCAAACTTTTGACGTTAAATCACTTTGTCAGTTGCAAGCGTCGCTGTAGTCACTTAATCAGTAACATAGTTTTATTTCATGATCCTGAAACATGGTGGACCACAATTTCAGTGTGTTCGAAACAAAAATTTTGTGGTTGTTGCTCAGGACTGAACTAAGAACCTTCACCTCATTGGACAGTAACAGCTATCACTACCCCATGCCAGCAGTATTTATTGTTCTTTTGTTACAGTTTGAAATTAGACGCTTGTTGATTAGTACTCTACAAAAGTGGGAACAGTAGGTGCAGGAAAAATAACTGTTGCAAAAATCTTTGCTACCTATTCTTAACAGCACCTAACTTCCCCGCAGGATCGCAGGTAAAGTAATGGGAAATCGTATACACGTAAAATGCTTTAACTTATGATTATTGTTTTTAATAGTCTTCCTCCGCTTTCTGAGATTACTTGAATTTCGTTAGTGCTGTCAGTGCCCTTGGCAGGAAAACTGGCAAATGTAACAGAATTTATTGTAGAAACAGTATAAAGTGAAGAAATAAAGTAAAGACGGAAAGCTGACTAACAAAGAAGTATCCCTAGCAGTGGGATCGACTTTCTGAAACCATCTATCCAGTTTTGAAACCATCTATCCAGTTACTCAGGTTAAGATCCCCGATACCACACACTGCAGCCACTCACCCTGTTGGACCCTCATTTGCTAGTAACGAACGAAAAAAATTCAGAATTTTGTGTGACACTCAATAGTATTAAAACAGTTGCATCAGTAAGTCTGGTTACGTGGTATAATGGTTAGCATATCTCCAAACAATAGCTTGTGGAATCGAATTTCCCCTGGTGCAGCAAATCGTTTTGTTTTTTTAATGTTTATCGAAATGAATTTGATCATCATTTTTATTCATTTAATTGATTTAAATATAATCTTATATTTCCATTCCTTTGTCACATCATTTTAATCATATCAATTTCTTCATTTTCCCTCATTTTTCTTCCTATCATTCTTTTTCCACTTGAAATCTTTGTTCATGCATGTGTTAATTTCAATTTAATTTCTTTTGTTTTATCACCATGTTATTTTCATCCACATTATTGCGTTCATTATATCTATTTCTCATTTTGTTTGAATTTCGGTATACTTATAAAACCTTCTTTCATTTAAACATTCATCTGCTTTTAGCGTGGCACCGCTTTTTCATTACTGCTTGTTACGTGACCAATAAATCTTGTGTCAACGTGTGAGCCTCCAGATGGTTAATGTTAAGGTACCAAATGCTTTTTTATGATGGCAATGTGTTCTCGAGAATTTAATTTCGCACGTGTAGCTGCAACGATCCGAGAACATCACAGGTTTTGTTTCAGTTATAACTATTTGAGCTTGGATTGACGATGACACGTCTATGCTATTAAGTCAGCTATGTCCCCTTAATATAAAAGTAAGTGTAATCGGCTTTGTTGAGGCTCACAATTCGCCATGTGTGTTCAAGATGATAACAGTCAGCCAGTGCTTTAAGTTCATTACATATGTGTGAAACAGGTTTCCGATCACCATTACTAATCGCGCAGTTAAAATCACCACCGATGACAAGTTTATTATTGTTTCTATGAAGTAAATGGGAAAGTTCCTGACCAAAGAATCGGCTCCCATTGGTTTTGTTTTCACTACCAGATGGAGCACAAACGCTCACAAGAGATAGCACAAGAGATAGCACAAGAGAATAGCACAAGCGATTCCACGTTCCTTGTTTCAATGTCACCAGTTCTAGTCAATGTACCAGTTCTATTCACTGGTTAGAAATTACAAATAACTGTGAAATCAGCAATTTGACTAGCTGCTTTACTTCTGCTTTTTTTGTGCTAAAGGTATATGACACTTAATCTCCTTTAAGAAGTTGTTAAGAGAAATCGTCAAAGTAACACTGAATATCGTATTTATGTTAAAGTAGAAATGTTTCAGAGAGTGCCATTTATTGTTAACCTATTCGGGCACCTCAATGTCTATATCGTCTGCCCATTCTACTAGCTTTACACTTCTCTCAGCACTGGAGTTGCTTTTTTTTCTTTTTTTTTTTTTGAGTCATCAGTCTTTTGACTGGTTTGATGTGGTCCGCCACGAATTCCCCTCCTGTGCCAACCTTTTCGTCTCAGAGCAGCACTTGCAACCTACGTCCTCAGTTATTTGCTGGATGTATTCCAGTCTCTCTCTTTCTCTACAATTTTGCCCTCTAAAGCTCCCTCTAGTACCATGGAAGTCATTCCCTGATATCTTAACAGATGTACTCGTCATTGTTTCCCACATATTTCTTTCCTATCTGATTCTGCACTGAACCGCCTCGTTCCTTACATTATCAGTCCACCTGATTTTCAACATTCGTCTGTAGCAGGACATCTCAATTGCTTTGATTTTCTTCTGTTCCGGTTATCCCACAGTCCATATTTCACTACCATACAACGCTATGCTCCGAACGTACATTATCACAAATTTCTTCCTCAAATTAAAGCCTACGCGTGACGATAGTACATTTCTCTTGGCCAGGAATACCATTTTTGTCATTGCTAGTCTGCTTTTGATGTCCTCCTTTCTCCATCTTTCATTGGTTATTTTGCTACCTAGGTAGCGGAATTCCTTAACTTGATCTACTTCGTCACCATCAATCCTGATCTCAAATTTCTCGATGTTCTCATCTCTGCTACTTCTCATTACTTTGGTTTTTCTTCGATTTACTCTCGATCCGTATTCTGTACTCATTAGACTGTTCATTTCATTCAGCAGATCCTGTAATTCTCCTTCAGTTTCACTCAGGATAGCAATGTCTTCAGCGAATCGTATCATTGATATTCTTTCACCTAGAATTTTAATTGCACTTCTGAATCTTTATTTTATTTTCATCATTGCTTCTTCGATGTACAGACTCAACAGTAGCTGTGAAAGGCTACATCCACGTCTTACACCCTTTGTGATCCGAGATCTTCGTTGTTGGTCGTCCATTGCTATTATGCCCTCTTGGCTTCTGTACATGTTGTACATTAAACTTCTCTACCTATAAGTTATCGCAATTTTTCTTAGACTTTCCAACATCTTGCACCATTTTACATTGTCCAACGCTTTTTCCAGGTCGACAAATCCCATGAAAGTCTCTTGATTTTTCTTTAGTCTTGCTTCAGTTATCAACCGCAACGTCAGAATTGCATCTCTGGTGCCTTTATCTTTCCTAAAGCCAAACTAATCGTCATCAAACACATCCTCAATTTTCTTCTCCACTCTGCTGCATATTACGGTTTTCAGCAATTGGATGCATGAGCTATTAAGCTGATTGCGCGATAATTCTCGCACGTGTCAGCTCTTGCAGTCTTGTGTGGATGATATTTTTCCAAAAGTCAGATGGTACGTTGCCAGATTCATACATTCTACACACCAACGTGAATAATCGTTTTGTTGCCACTGCCACCAATGATTTTAGAAATTCTCATGGAATATTATCTACCCTTATGCCTTACCTGATCTTAAGTCCTCCAAATCTCTCTTAAATTCTGATTCTAATACTGGATCCCCCATCTACTAAATCTACTCCTGTTTCTCCCTCTATCGCTTCAGACAAATCTTCCCCTCTCATAGAGATCTTCAATGTACTCTTTCCAGCTATCCTCTCACTATTATGTATTTAACAGTGGAATTCCCGTTGCACTCGTATTGTTAGCACCCTTGCTTTTAATTTTACCAAAGGGTGTTTTGACTTTCCTGTATGCTGAGTCAGATCTTCCGACGATTATTCCTTTTTAGATTTCTCCTCATTCTTGATGCAGCCATTTCGTCTTAGCCTCCCTGCACATCCTATGTATTTAATTCCTCAGTGACCTGTATTTATGCATTCTTGTATTCCCCTGAACATTTTTGTATTACCTTCTTTCATCGATCAAATGAAGTATTTCTTCTGTCACCCACGGCTTATTCGCAGTTACTTTCTTTGTACTTATGTTTTTCTTTCACGCTTCTATGTTGTCCTTTTTAGAGACGTACATTCCTTTACAACTGTATTGTCTACTGAGCTATTCCTTATTGCCGTATTTATAGCATTAGTAAACCTCAAGCGGATCTCGTCATTCCTTAGCACTTCTGTTTCCCACTGCTTTGCGCGATTTATCTGCTGTAATTTCGATTGAGTTAGTCGTCTGGGGCACGTCCCTTTCAGATGTAACGCTACCTTGCGTCTGTGATTCCGGTTCGTCACATGTCTTAGTTTTCTCAGTTTTCTCCTTATTCTTTACAACTTTCGAATTTGGTTTTGTTTCATTGGATGTATTTTATTTGTCTATGGAGAGAATTTCTATACGGTTTTCAGCCACAAATGGGTCCTCTATTGAGAGTCCTGTGGTTTGTTCGCCTTCTGCTTCTGGTTTCTGAATTTGCGTTACCATTTCCTGTGCAGGTTTAGTTGTCTCATGCACCACAGCAACAGTCATGGTAGCTGGTGGCAATAAGATGTTACGTCACTATCCTGTTCCCGACCTGCGCGTAACTACTGTGGATGTCTACTGTATCCATTAAAGTAGCCTTCCTTCCGTTTGCTGCTGTATCAGTATTCTTCAGTACAATTAGTAAGCAAGTGGGCAGTGGAAGGACAAAATGAATGTGTCTACGGTTGCCCAATATTTGTTGTAAACGCTGTATTCCCCCGCAATTAATGCGTAAGACGGAATGTGTATTTTTAATTCTATCTGAACGTTTCACACACCACTGTCGATTTGATATCGGAAAGTGACAGACAATTTATCATTATCAATTTTCAAAGCGGTGCCGTAGTGTTTAAGGTGACTCATTATCATCTCATTTGGAGATCGAGAACGTACGTTATAAACTTCAGTATTCCGGATTCCATACGCTGCATATACTGCAGCAATATTAGTAACAAATCCGTCAAGGTGCTTGCATTTCCTAGTATTTCCAACTGCAGTCAAAATTTTCGGCATCTTTAAATTTGAAGAGCTCAGAATCTTAATGACGTCCAGTTGAATACCTAATGTATCATACGCTACAATTCCGAGTTCTTTAAAGATCCATTCATCAGTTTCAAATGGTGAGGGTCTAACTGGACTCCTATCACAGGTACACTATAGAGTATTTACTCTGTTGACCGCTGTCATTCTACTCACCGTGTTTCTTCAAAGGTATTTGAAGACGCTGAGAGAGCGAATGGCTGTCCGCCGCCTCCCGCCCATATACAAGCAGTCCACCTGGAACTCAAAACATGGGCAAACAAAAAAACTGCACCTAATAACAACTAACGTTCCGCCAGAAAATGACCTAAGGGGAGAATTCATCCTATACACCAAAACACAAAAACTTTGTCATAACGGGAGAGTTCTATGCAAGATCGGAGGCATTCGGGGGCAATATAAACAATCGAAACGGCACCACACTAGATACATAACTGGAAGATGACCCGAACATAACAAGACTAAAGTGTAATGAAACGACCTTCATCAGCCACAACTCCTGACCATTTCATCAGCGCACAATCAATATTTGCGCATTTTAGTCCACCGGCGTTGGTAGCGACCACATACCATTATTCACGAGCACATCATGACTGTCAACACCAAAAACAAATAACAACAGGCAAACAAAAATTGACTTGTAGAGTCTAGACCAAGACAAATACCAAAAAGCACTACATGAATATTTGCACAATTACTGACACACAAAACTAGAAAAGTACAATGAAGATATCATCCACGTGATCACAGATGAGACAACCTAAAGCGCCCCGGCAAATACCATCAATCCGCACGCCAACAGAATCTCCCAGAGAATCCTCTGCACAATCAAAGAAAAGAGAAGATTATACGAGCTGTTCAAAAAGGCCGCCAAATGCGTGTACAAAATATAATGTAACCGGTTGAACAACTTGGTAAAACAACAACTAATTCCGCAACGATGAGTGGGCAGAAAGCAGAAAAAACGTAGATCACAAACAGGCGAACAGTTACTGGAACACGTTCAAAGCACTAACAGAAATACAGCACAAGACAGACCTTCCATTCTCGTATCAGAACTACTTCATTACAGAAGACACAGGAAAAACAAACATCTTTAAAGAAGTAGTAACGACAAAACATAGATTCCTCAATGACCCAAATTGTAATACTGAACACGACAAAGCACTAAAAGAAGACCTCCACACACAGCAGAACACCATAATCACACGAACGGAGCAACAGAACACCAAACAGCCCTCATACCAGAAATAACAGGCGAAGAAGTCGAGCACGTCACCATGAAAGACAAAAACAGCGCCCCAGGGATAGGTGGGATCAAAATAATCCAAATAAGACTAGTCCCCAGGGGAAATGATGATCCAAAGCCTCAAAACACTGTACAACGCAGCTCTACCATTCGGAACAGTACCCACACAATGCTTCCTTCACCAGGCAAATTACCAAACGACCCTCTATCATGCCGTCCGATTAACCTGTTTCCCGTAATAGTAAAAGGTTTCGAAATCATACTGAATAACAGGCTGTAAAAAACTATGCTGGATTTACAAGCCAGTTAACGAAAAAACCACGCATCGATAGACCCAACAGTGTGCCTGTGCAGTGGTATAACTAGACGCCTACATATCCTAGACTGGCTTGCGTCCTCTTCTTGGATACCGAAAACGCTTTCGATATGGTGCGGCATAAAGGATTATAGCACAAACTGATTACAATTGGCGTTCCACCACAACTAACGAACCTCACAGCCAACATTCTCGACAACAGGCCATCGAGATCATTCGTGAACAACACCGCTACCGACACATTTTACCCAATAGCAGAAGTACCACAGGGAACGATCATTTCTCCCTTGTTGAACCCCTCAACACATCAGACACACTGCTGCCGACTAGATGTAATGAGGGTCTAGAACTATATGCAGGTGACACTGCATACTGGGTTCACGCACAGACCATAGGAAATACAAACCAGCAAACACAAGAATACATAAACAAACTACGAAAATGGATAGCTGCTCGGAAAATAAAACTAAATGCAGATCAAACAAAGCTATTAACAATGAGTTGCCGAAGACGCCAGAATCTAACTACGGGGAAAGACAATAAAAGCACAGAACACAGCCAAGTACTTAGGAATCATACTAGATCAACCTGGAACCACTAACCTCCTAAAAATTCTAAGAGGAAGGACCGATGGAGACAACAACGAGACCATTGATCATACAAAAAAGTCATAAGACCAGTGATGGAATACGCTGCCCCAGTAGACTAGCAAACAGAACCAATACTCAAAAGCTCTTGGCAATTGAACGAAAAATACTGCGATCTGCCACTCAAATGAATCGCAGGACAACAAACCTAACAGTCTACCGCAACGCGAAAATCCAACCAATTAACGACAGACGATTAAAACTCACCGAAAAAATGGGGGCAAACCGACATAACGCAGAAACAGCCACGACAAGACTGCCAGAAGGGACCTACGCTGAATTCAACTTTCTAACGATACAGTAGCCGTGGCCACCAAAAATGATTAAAACATGCATAACAGCAACCAAAATACCGACAACAGCTACAATTAACACATCATAAACAGACGAAAAAAGAATAGCACACCTACTAAGGACAACTAATAGGAACAACTTGGACACAACAGCAACACAAGAAGAGAGCAATGGCACTTAACCAGAAAAGGATAGTATAACAACTCCAAACGAACAGACCCTTTTTGTATATATTTCCTTACCGCACTTGGGCGAATACCAGGTTCTTACAACTCCTCCAAAATAAAAGAACACAAAAGAAATATAAAATGATAGAACACAAGGAAGATATCGAAACTGAAGCAATTACATCTGTAAGACAAATAGGAACCCACTGACCTAAATAAATGCAGTCAAAACAGCGTAACATACGTTAATATAAGGCACCAAAGAACCTCTCGCTTGCCGAAGCGTTGCGCAGAGATGTGTTGACACCGCAACCATGTGGAAACACAATTTAGAGGTGAACGGATACTAAATTGGCTATGTTTTTCAATGTTTTTCGAGAAAGATACGAAAACTGATGGTTGTTGACGTTGCAAACCAGAGATTCTGACGATACTCGAACTCACAACCTCTTGCATGTGAACATGTTATCCTATCCATTACACCATGCAAACGTATCACGTGATTTGATATTTTTAACGGTATGGAGAATCATGAAAAGTTACGAAATTTTTTCGTCAATTACTTGCAAACGACCAGGGTGAATGGCTGCAAAGTGTGACACCTGATATCTTAACCTACATCACACATTCGGTTTCGAAATGTTGATCCCATCGCTGGGGACTTCTCCTTGTTAAGTCCTACAAGCTTATCGTGATGGTGCCATTAGATTTGTACGGTGCTCATAGCTGAGTACTCTCTAGCATAGATACCGAAATATAATTTCGTCCGTTGTGGCAGTGACGAAGAGGGACGGTAAGAAGAACGTAGACATATGCCAGACGTTAAATACTTTTCGTTTCAAGGGTTAGAATCTTAGATTATCACCAAAATTGGAGGAATTAGGTAGAACGGATGTACGACGAACATTTGCAGCCTTCAGCTTACAGTTATAATCCCAGAGTGTTCTGCAGCGTGAGGAGACCAAATACAAGCTAGGAAGATAAAATTTATAGTTTGCAAACAGCTCAAAGTTCTTAATACATGATTATTAATATTAACATTATTATTACTATTGTAATTATTATTATTATTATTCTTATTGTTGTTCTGTGTACAAGTGTGTAGCCTAATTTGTTGGGAATCTATTATGTATCCCCAATAAACATAAACTATTTAGTGGCTTATTCGGCATCCTACAGCAAATAATGACCAAATGTTTTCAAAATTCATTATTTTTCTTCTAAAGTGCTTATATTAACTTTTCCTGTTTTAGATTTGCCTATTGCCACGTACTGGTAACAATTGTCAGGTACCAGTTAATTACCTCTTATTTTAAAGAATAAGGGAACGTTGTAAAACTAGTTGGAAAGAATAAAATACTACCGGAAGAAGTTATTTTTGTTTCTTATAGAGATTTTATGTAAACTGTATACACTACTGGCCATTAAAAATGCTACACCACGAAGATGACGTGCTACAGACACGAAATTTAACCGACAGGAAGAAGATGCTGTGATATGCAAATGATTAGCTTTTCGTAGCATTCACACAAAGTTGGCGCCGGTGCAACACCTACACCGTGCTGACATGAGGAAAGTTTCCAACCGATTTCTCATACACAGACAGCAGTTGAATGGCGTTGCCTGGTGAAACGTTGTTGTGACGCCTCGTGTAAGAAGGAGAAATTCGTACCATCACATTTCCGACTTTGATAAAGGTCGGATTGTAGCCTATCGTGATTGCGGTTTATCGTATCGCAACATTGCTGCTCGCGTTGGTTGAGATCCAATGACTGTTAGCAGAATATGGAATCGGACGGTTCAGGAGGGTAATACGGAACGCCGTGCTGGATCCCAACGGCCTCGTATCACTAACAGTCGAGATGACAGGCATCTTACCCGCATGGCTGTAATGGATCGTGCAGCAACGTCTCGATCCCTGAGTCGACAGATGGGGACGTTTGCAAGACAGCAACCATATGCACGAACAGTTCGACGACGTTTGCAACAGCGTGGACTACCATGGCTGCGGTTACCCTTGACGCTGCATCACAGAAAGGAGCGCCTGCGATGTGGTACTCAACGACGAACCTGGGTGCACCAATGGCAAAACGTAATTTTTTCGGATGAATCCAGGTTCTGTTTACAGCATCATGATGGTCGCATCCGTGTTTGGCGACATCGCTGTGAACGCACATTGGGAGCGTTTATTCATCATCGCCATACTGGCGTATCACCCGGCGTGATGGTATGGGGTGCCATTGGTTACACGTCTCGGTCACCTCTTGTTCGCACTGACGGCACTTTGAACAGATGACGTTACATGTCATATGGGTTATGACCCGTGGCTCTACCCTTCATTCGACTCTGCGAAGCTCTACATTTCAGCACGGTAGTGCACGACCGCATGTTACAGGTCCTGAACGGGCCTTTCTGGATACAGAAAATGTTCGACTGCTGCCCTGGCCAGCACATTTTCCAGATCACTCATTAATTGAAAACGTCTGGTCACTGGTGGCCGAGTAACTGGCTCGTCACAATACGCCAGTCACTACTCTTGATGAACTGTGGTATCGTGCTGACGCTGCATGGGCAGCTGTACCTGTACACGTTATCCAAGCTCTGTTTGACTCAATGCCCGGCGTATTAAGCCCGTTATTACGGCCAGAGGTGATTGTTCTGGGTACTGATTTCTCAGGATTTATGCACCCAAATTGCATGGAAATGTAATCACATGTCAGTTCTAGTATAATATATTTGTCCAATGAATACCGTTTATCATCTGACTTTCTTCTTGGTGTAGCAATTTTAATGGCCAGTAGTGTATTTTGACAAGAATCATATTCTTGTCAACAATTAACTAATATATTCTAGGTAACAAAAGCTGTAAGTATTTTTCAGGACATGATTACACTAGCCAACAGTGAAAATGCAACTGGGATGAAATAAAAGTTTGTTAACCATATCGACCACGCTGGTAACGAAAACGGCAATGAAATAGTCGAATTAACTCTTTTTCCATGCTAAAGAGCGTGCGTTTAATTATATTTAATAAGCGTTCTTTGTCAATCTCTTCCCATGTAAGCTTCCAAATCCCGCTGATGGCAAACGGAGTGATAAAGTTACAGACAACAATAGCTCTGTGTATTTTATAGCTATTTTCAGCCAGACCTCGTAGCAATAAAGGGAAGTGGAAGAGGACGGGAGGAGCGAAGCGTAATTTCAGTCTGTTACACGCTGTGTTCTGTTCGTGTGCTGGTAGAACGTGTTTCTGTAGTGTAGTTAATTAGTGCATATGGTCACTGTAATTCTTGTGGTACAATATGCCTCACAAATGCATAAACAGTGCTGGGACCTACATTTACAGACAGACTGCTCTGCAGTCGCAAAGGAGCCAATATATGGAAGACACACAATATGTGAAATCGGGAACCAGGAAAAACCTTGGCTCGTCATGCATGTTTCGTATCTTGTGTGTCGATTCTTCATTCGTGGTTGAATTGTAAAAGATCTTCCATGGGCTTTGCTATACCCATGATAAGCCGAGAACGATTAAACCAAGTGAAAATTGTTACTTTTGTACGACAACTCTATTAATGTACGGTATTTCTAAGAAGAGAAGGTCTGCTTGATATTTCCTAACATACCGACTACCATGCGGTCAGTGCCTCACGGAGACGGACTGCCCGCCTGATCGTGGTAGTGAGAGATCTGAAGTTGCTGAAATGTGAAGCTGAACTGTTGGCGTCAATACTACAAAAGTCTTGTTAAGACGATAAATGTGACTGCGATCCGTAACCGCCACGTACCACTCCTTCCATTTGTTGAAATTGAAGAACACTTGGTGTTTCGTAGCTACGTATAGCAACTAGTGACAGCTAAGGGTATCGTAGTGACTACGAAAGTGATCTGTGGAAGTTGTTCACCAACTTCTCCAAGATAAGCTTAAAGTGTGTGCTACTGCACAATATCAGGTGTTACCATCTATTACTATTGGATATGCACCTTGCATTGAAGAAACATATGATAATGAAACAGTTGTTCTTGCGATTGAACTGCGACAAGTTTAAACGGCAGATTTCCAGGGATCTGAATGTAATAGGCATATTGTATTGGGTATTAAACCGGGAACCTAGAAACGACCTCAGTGGTTCACAACACCACAACAGGCCACAGCAGTCCACCCACCTCACCGCCGCCCCACACTGAACACAGGGTTATTGTGGGGTTCGGCCCCTAGTGTTTGCACATGCTGGGACTTTTTTTATATGTGTAATACAATTTGATCTACAATGTTGGATGTAATTTAATGTTTCCGTCTGATTAGAGAACGAAGGATGAAGTAAATAATTGTTTTTTTTTTTTTCCTTCCAAGTATGCTGCGATTTTCGAGAGAGTGTTTAGGCAGGAACCTAAGAGGAAAGCTGAAATTGCTGCGAGACTAAGAGGACCAATAACTTTTATATTCTTCCTTGTCACAAATATTTCGCAGTTTATTTTCGTAAGTGGCGATTTCAGAGTGTGTGATTGCACAGGAACCTATGAGGACAACTCTAATTTCTGCGACTGAAATGAGCAGCAGTAAAATTTGTATTCTCCCTCGTCACAAATAATTGGCTCTTTAATTTCCGAATATGTAACAGTTTCTGAATGTCGGACTACGCAGGAACATAAGAGGACAGTCTAAATTGCTGCAAATGAAACCATTAGCAACCCCATTCATGTTCCTTCTTGTCACAAATATTTCGCGAGTAATACTTTTCTCGCCACACTTTCTACAAACCAATGGAACTTCTACATTTGGTACATTTCTGCCTCTAACGAAATGTGTGATTTGTTACCCACTGGGGAGAGGCCTCCATCGAAGCTCAAATCGAACATTTGTAAAAGTCGATATAAATTTCTGCTGTTGTCGATATTGCTTGTGATGTCAAAATGAAATTACGTTTGTGGGAAGCCTTGCCAAATGATTGTTACCCTATTTTACCTGCATGGAATATGATTCGAAGAAAATCAGAGACGATACGTACATTTCAGCGATTCTGTAACATTGATAAGTAAAGCACAATGTTAAATCGGGTCATAATTAAGATATTTCGTATGTGTGAAAAACCTCGCTAATATACACTTTCACCACCATGACTCTACCACACAAACATAGGGGCTACACTCGTCTGGTGTGAGATGTTCCCTTGGGGTCCACCGAGGGCCGAACCGCACAATAACCCTGGGTTCGGTGTGGGGCTGCGTAGGGGTGAAGTGGACTGCGGTAGTCGTCGTGGGGTTGTGGACCACTGACGCGACGGCGGGGAAGAAGCCTCTCCGTCGTTTCTAGGTACCCGGTTAACACACAATACAATACAATACAACATACAGTTTACAGATGTTGGAACAGAACCGCTCAGCAAAGGTCTCAAATTAACATAGAACGACAGCTATGTAATAAAACCATAAAGAATGTAATAGCTACAACTAAGGATGTGGCGAAATTTTCCATGACAACTGAAGAAGACAATGGTAAACACAGCAAAACATACAGAAACAGACACACAAAATAGAAAATAGTTGAATAGAAATAAATGCGATGAAAGTAATATTCACAAAAACTTAAATAATAAACTAATTAAAAATAATGCAATACCAGTGAATACAAGCGAGGACGATAGTGTAGTGATCATGAAACACGAAAATTATGTCGGAAAATTACTAGATTCTTTAAAGATGACAATATCACAACTATAAAGCTCAACCACACTATCAGATTTAACGGAAAAGTCAAACAAACAATAAAAATGCAATGCTGTTTTCACAAATCGAGAAGAGAAATCATATTTTTTCTTGAACCCACGAACACAATTTCTACATGCACAGCCCAGATTCATAATGAATCGATCCCCCAACCAAAAACTAATTAACTGCGTTGATGGCCAAACTTAGTTTCTAAGTGAGAAACTGATTACATTGATCGACAAGTTGTATGCATAAAATAAAAAATACACAATTAAAAAGTCTAGGATATTAGCCCACACTATAAAAGACACAAACATTTCCAGGAAGGGAAGTCTGTATCTTTCATTGCAGCCAACTTCTGCACAAATATACCAGTAACAGAAATAATTGACATTATAAAGAAAGACCTTATGCACAAAGGGTAAGTATCTGTCATCGACGAATATGAAATTATAAAACTATCGTAATCTGCCCCATCACAAAATTATTTTGAATTTGAGAATAAAATTTACAAACAATCTGATGGCGTAGCAATAAGGAATTTAATTTCAGGCACAAATGAAGATATGCTTATTAATAAATTAGAGGCGAAATTTTCTGTCTGCACAAGCCCACTCAATTAATACTATAGATATGTAGACGATAACCTACTACTGGTGTATGACAACGGCAACTACACAAAAATTGTCCATCAACAATTACATAGCTTGCACCTTACAATAAAATTAATTTTTCTAGCAGAAAAAA
Source organism: Schistocerca gregaria (assembly GCF_023897955.1). NCBI lineage: Eukaryota > Metazoa > Arthropoda > Insecta > Orthoptera > Acrididae > Schistocerca > Schistocerca gregaria. Next base: position 431,732,737 of record NC_064922.1, read on the forward strand.
ACATTTAGTACACGATCTACACTTGATGATTAATAACAGTAACAGTTAACACAGATTTGAAACATATAGGAAATCCACCACATAAGAATGTCATTAACAAACACACTACTGTCATCCAAATTATATGAATATTAATTGTCCAGATCGGTGAATCATAGAATCACGAATTAACCACCTGACACTGATTCAACACAAAATGAAAGAACTTTACAGTGGATTGCTCAGCAGAATGGTTTCATAGCCACTCTGGTACTAAGAGTATCCAAACTTTACACATAGCCAAAAACACGCGACATACACAGAGTGTATATGTAAACCATTGTACATATCCTAAAAGGAAAATGATAAATTTTCAAAAGTTTACGACACGTAGAATGCAATAGGAAATTCGTGTCTGTACGAGAAGCGAAAACTAATATAGTTATACAGTTGTTGAAATCTACTTACTATCGCTGAATTTCAGTGAATAATATTCATTTTAAACGTATAAGTGTCACTGGAGAAAGCTTTTTTAAACGTATTCACAAACAAGTGTAAGTACCATTATAAACCTGGCAACACACAAAAATTACCAACAACACAAAACCTGAAAGATAGTCAAATGATGCTTCAGAGTCCAGTACCGCAATATACTTTGAAACATCTGCTATGAGAAGAGAACAACTACTAACATGTACGTAAGGCATATACATTTGTACTATACTATACTGTGACATAAATTAAACAGGCATTAACTTAGTAATTACTATACATTCACACATTCTTGTAGCATAATAACACATTGTGTCATATGTCTTAGAACTAACAGCTACTAACATTGACGTAAGCATTACGCTTTTTCGTATAACGTTAGAAAACGTTGTACCATCGTTGGAGGATCATTTGAAAATGGCAAAAAATGGCCAAATTGAGCACGTCGTGATGTAGATATAACGAGATAATCAAATGTCAACAGCAGAAAATTCTTAGTAGAATGTATACAATAATTTAGGCGTATTCTTTTTATCTGTGAGTTCTTAATCGCATGAGCTCAAACAGAGTGAATGAAAACCTGAGAAAGATATTTTAGAGGTATATTCTACTAAAATTGTGCAAAAGTTCATCTTACGGAACTCTCTTTACAGATTCAAAAATTTGCTACTGGGGGAGCTTTCATTATAAAATAAAATATAATTTCTACAGCTGTGTGAAGACGTTTTGACTTGCTCTCTCATTGAGCTGAATGATAACATGTTAATGACAAATACATATATATCTTAATGGAAACAATGAGTTTTCACGGTTCATTCATCTCCCATCTCAGGAAATTCGTTTTCTAGTCTATAAGAGGTGTAACTGAAGAATGACCCAGTTATTTGTGAACTAAAAACATCTCAGCCACTTTTGGTATCGTCGTCTTTTGTCAGAAGTGTTGTCTGAAGCAGCTCTCCACGCCACTCAATCCTGCGTAAGTATTTTACCTACGAATAACTATTGCAGCCAACATCTGTTTCAGCCTGTTTACACTATGCATCTTTTGGTCTTCCTCTGCAATTTTTACCCCATTTACCTCCCTCCAATGATAAATTGCTGATCCCTTGATATCTCAGAACGCGTCCTATCTATCGATCCCTTGCTTTGGTCAAGTTGTGCCATCAATTTATTACTCTGAAATCCTACCCAGTACCTCCTCATTGGTTATACGATATATTCATCATATCTTCAGCATTTTTCTACACGAATTAGTAAACTTTATATTCTCCTCGAGTGTGAACTGATTAATGTCCACATTTCACTTTAGAACAAGGTTAAAATTTTTTTTAGGAAAGAGACCTTATCATTCCAATGGGGACTACTTAACCTCCGGAATATTTTATTTGTAGCCACTGTTGTTGTTGTTGTTGTGGTCTTCAGTCCTGAGACTGGTTTTATGCAGCTCTCAATCCTACTCTATCTCGTGCAAGATTCTTCATCTCCCAGTACGTACTGCAGCCTACATCCTTCTGAATCTACTTAGTGTATTCATCTCTTGGTCTCCCTCCACGACTTTTACCCTCCACGCTGCCCTCCAGTACTAAATTTGTGACCCCTTGATGCCTCAGAACATATCCTACCAACTGGTCCCTTCTTCTCGTCAAGTTGTGCCACAAATTCATCTTCTCCCCAATTCTATTGAATACCTCCTCATTAGTTATATGATCTACCCATCTAATCTTCAACTCCTTTACTCCTTTACTATGTCAAGTGTCTCATTTCCTAATCTAAGTCCTTCGGGATTACCCGACTTAATTCGAATACATTCTATTATCCTCGTTTTACTGTTGTTGATGTTCATCTTATACCACCCTTTCAAGACATTGTCAATTTCGTTCAACTAAACGAGCTAAAGGAAGGGACTGGTTGATAAGAAACATCCTGAGGCTACGAAGAATCTCAGTTTCTTAAGGGAGTGGACAGGTTTTTTTTTTATTTTTGTAATTGAGTACCCAATGTTTGATTACTGCAACAAGTTCCGAACAGACATAGAGTGCAATAATTATGCAGAGATGAAGAGGCTTACAATAGGAAGACTAGCATTGAGGGATGCATCAGACCAGTCTTCGGACTGAAGGCAACAATGAAAACCTACTCCATCCTAAGGACAAATTATCCTTAAGTAGTTAGAATTATTAATTGATACATGTAGCAACACAGAAGTCAGCTGAAAGTAACTACAAATTTCTGAAGCGCACCAATAGGAAATATTGTTCTACCAGTTAAGCCGCTTCCCATTGGCGGTTTACACGACACTAAAAAACGGAAATTGAGGTAAAAAACTTCTTAACTTAATCATGCTATGAGACTACATTTGTGCGAAACAACTAGCAATAACATATGTAAACAGAGAAATTCTCAATCTAACCACACAAATACATAAATTCAACTATAAAAAGATGTAAATGTAAATAAGAAGCTAGGGACTACATACTCCTAAATAGATTTCTGGATGAAATTAAGTGGAGCAGGTGGAATGAAGTACTGCTGAAAGATCACAGCTCTTAGTAGTCATCGGAATGAAACGTGAGATCATATAAGAAGGTTATCGGTAAGACGAAAGGAGGTACAACTTTAATTATTACACATGAAACCTTTAATAATATATTTTTTCGGAAATACAGATTTCCGCAAGCAGTTGAACTCAACACAAGTTGTAGTGGTTTTGTTCAGTGGCTCTTTGTATAGACACAAGACTCTGAATGTTAATTAATTAATACGAGGCATATTCAGACAATAAGTCTACTAAGGTTTTATATTTTTTCGAAAAAGTGTATTTAAAAAAATTACAGGATATTGTTGATACACTTGTTGAATATTTTTCCGCACACTCGCCATACCGTTCAGTACGTGTTGTGAACCTTGCCACAAGCTTCTTTACGCCACCCTCGAAGAACCCTCCCGCCAGCTCAGCTCCTTTCCCCGCTTCAGAACCTATTTCGACACCTGCTCGTCGCTTTAAAATTCAATTCCACGCATATGTGCCCCCATGGGGGTGAGAAGATCTACATCTACCTCTACATGACTACTCTGCAATTCACATTTAAGTGCTTGTCAGAGGGTTCGTCGAACCACAATCATACTATCTCTCTACCATTCCACTCCCTAACAGCGCGCGGGAAAAACGAACACCTAAACCTTTATGTTCAAGCTCTGATTTCTCGTATTTTATTTTGATGATCATTCCTACCTATGTAGGTTGGACTCAACAAAAGGCCCGCGCCGCGGTGGTCTCGCGGTTCTAGGCACGCAGTCCGGAACCGTGCGACTGCTATGGTCGCAGGTTCGAATCCTGCCTCGGGCATGGATGTGTGTGATGCCTTAGGTTAGTGAGGTTTAAGTAGTTCTAAGTTCTGGGTGACTAATGACCAGAGCCATTTGAACCACTCAACAAAATATTTTCGCATTCCGAAGAGAAAGTTGGTGACTGAAATTTCGTAAAAAGATCTCGTCGCGACGAAAAACGTCTTTGCTGTAATGACTTCCATCCCAATTCGCGTATCATATCTGCCACACTCTCTCTCCTATTACGAGATAATACAAAACGAACTGCCATTTTTACACCCTTTCGATGTCCTCCGTCAATCCCACCTGGTAAGGATCCCAAACCGCGCAGCAGTATTCCAACAGAGGACAAACGAGTGTACTGTAAGCTGTCTCTTTAGTGGACCTGTTGCATCTTCTAAGTGTCCTGCCAATGAAACGCAACCTTTGGCTCGCCTTCCCCACAATATTATCTATGTGGTCTTCCCAACTGAAGTTGTTCGTAATTTTAACACCCATGTACTTAGTTGAATTGACAGCCTTGAGAATTGTTCTATTTATTGAGTAATCGAATTCTCATGGATTTCTTTTGGAACTCATGTGGATCACCTCACATTTTTCGTTATTTAGCGTCAACTGCCACCAGCCACACCATACAGCAATCTTTTCTAAATCGCTTTGCAACTGATACTGGTCTTCGGATGACGGTAAATTACAGCATCATCTGCGAACAATCTAAGAGAACTGCTCGGATTGTCATCCAGGCGCCAAGTCAAAGTAATAGGTTGGATGGTTAAAAACATCCCAGCCAAATGAGTCCAAGAGCGCCTTGGTGGCTAAGGCTGCGTGGACTCGGACGTTGTCGTGCAAGAAACACACTCATCTTGTCAGCATTCCTCACATTCTAGTTTGAATCCTCATTTTGAGTTTTTCAGGCGCCCACAATATCGTTGTGAATTGATGGTCTCCCCATGGCGTAGAAATTATATCAAAATGAGGCCTTTTCGATCCAAAAATACAGAGGTCATGATTTTTTTGCATGAAATTGTGATTTTGAATGTTTTGGTACACGGAGCATAGGTGTGACACTACAGTAACGATTGACTTTTGTCTCAGGCGTGTAATGAGCCAAACACGTTTCATCTCCAGTCACAATGGAGCCCAGAAAATCCTCACTTGTAACTCAAATCGCTTAAGGGTTTCTCGGGTGCTATTGACCTGATTTTTCTCTAGCTGTTGTGTCAGCAGTTTTCAGACGCATCTTGCACACCGTTTTCGGTGTCGTAGCTTTTTGTGTGTGCCTCGTATTAGCGAGTTCTTGGACAATTGCGGAAACATCAGAAATTTTATCAACTATTAATCGGCGGCCTTCACAAATAGTTTCCTCGATTCTTTGCACCAACGCGTCATGAACAGTTCTTCCGCCTTCACTAAACTCCTTACACCACTTAAACACATATATTCCGTTCATAAGATCTCCGCCGTAAACCGATCTGATTTGCAAAAGAATTTCGGTTGGTGTTGTTCCTTCCGCCAAGGAAGTTGATGACAGAACGTGGCTGGCACTTCGTGAGAGTTCTTAATGACATCTTTCACGTAAATCAACACTAAACCGTGGCTTAGCGTACTACCACGTTCCTGCGATGCTCTCTCTGCTCAAGGAATCCCCTCTAACACTCAATGTTACCAATCCTAGAAAAAAGACCCCTCATAGCCCGTTATAGTCACAGTACACTTACTTCGAGAACACGCCTTGTACGATATTAAATACTTGCACATAATGCAGTAGTGTATTTTAGGTGTATCAAAGGAGGATATAGTTTTTACTAGAAGCTCGATTAGAATACAGGTTATTTATAATTCCCTTTACTTTCCAGGAGTTAGTGATATTTAGCCAAAACTAAGAATTTATGGTGTTTGTCTATTACAGACTATCACGGTAATTAAGAACTTCAACTGTGTCTATTACATATCTCATTAAATTGTTTCCCATTGTAAGATTGCTTTCCCTTGGTGTTAAACCTTTATGACCTTAACATCAGCCTGTAACACTGATAGATTTGTTAACTAAAGCTTTCATTATCCTGCTGCAGGTAAGGATTTGAAAGTGATGAACATGTGACTTCTCAAATTTAAGTGCTCTCTGTCGACGTACAAAGGTGATTGGTCTGTGTTGCAGGGAGTCCAAAGTTGTGCTGGTAGTATGCCTCCACCGACACACTCTTATAACGCATCCACTTCCAAACTTCTTCCGCTGTTCGTGGGACGTTACACACCCAACAAAATTACTTGGCTCTCCTAAAGTTACGTGGGGGCTAATACCCTTCTCAGTTTGTCCTATTTAAACTGTTTATCAACAACATCGCTGAAAAATCAATGAAATGTGCTTGTGCATATTTTTCAGAACTAGTATTTGCGTATTCACATGGATTTACGTTTGACTGTACGTTTATTTTTAAAGTCGCTGAGAAGACATACTGTCAAAGCATACATGAGCAAGTTGGAATTGGATTGCTGTAAGTACTTACTTGATAACAAAGTGGATGAAAGTTTTGAATGAGCTAAATTTGGACCAAGTCGGCCGTGAATAAACCGTCCCAACAACGGGAACAGCGGACTGTTTTCTTCTGGTCTAACTACGCCAGATTCTGGATGGTCGGGTGTTTTGTTAATCGGAGGATGATGTTGACTGATAAATCGGAGGATGGTGTTGAGTGACAGACACCAGGTGATCGTGGAGCACAACGGCGACTAGCACTACTAAGGAAGTCGACACCAGAAAGACAGTGAAACACAGCTAACGCTAGTGCTGTTATGTGGTTAGCTGTAGCGATTTTTAGCACATTGCCAGGGTTGGGACAGCTGGCACTAAAGCCTTTGGATTAACTCCTCTATTCTGAACTACACTCCTGGAAATGGAAAAAAGAACACATTGACACCGGTGTGTCAGACCCACCATACTTGCTCCGGACACTTCCAGAGGGCTGTACAAGCAATGATCACACGTACAGCACAGCGGACACACCAGGAACCGCGGTGTTGGCCGTCGAATGGCGCTAGCTGCGCAGCATTTGTGCACCGCCGCCGTCAGTGTCAGCCAGTTTGCCGTGGCATACGGAGCTCCATCGCAGTCTTTAACACTGGTAGCATGCCGCGACAGCGTGGACGTGAACCGTATGTGCAGTTGACGGACTCTGAGCGAGGGCGTATAGTGGGCATGCGGAAAGGGGAAACTTTATTGACACATTCCTGGGGTCAGATACATCACATGATCACACTGACAGAACCACAGGCACATAGACACAGGCAACAGAGCATGCACAATGTCGGCACTAGTACAGTGTATATCCACCTTTCGCAGCAATGCAGGCTGTTATTCTCCCATGGAGACGATCGTAGAGATGCTGGATGTAGTCCTGTGGAACGGCTTGCCATGCCATTTCCACCTGGCGCCTCAGTTGGACCATCGTTCGTGCTGGACGTGCTGACCGCGTGAGACGATGCTTCATCCAGTCCCAAACATGCTCAATGGGGGACAGATCTGGAGATCTTGCTGGCCAGGGTAGTTGACTTACACCTTCTAGAGCACGTTGGGTAACACGGGATACATGCGGACGTGCATTGTCCTGTTCGAACAGCAAGTTCCCTTGTCGGTCTAGGAATGGTAGAACGATGGGTTCGATGACGATTTGGATGTACCGTGCACTATTCAGTGTCCCCTCGACGATCACCAGAGGTGTACGGCCAGTGTAGGAGATCGCTCCCCACACCATGATGCCGGGTGTTGGCCCTGAGTGCCTCGGTCGTATGCAGTCCTGATTGTAGCGCTCACCTGCACTGCGCCAATCACGCATACGACCATCATTGGCACCAAGGCAGAAGCGACTCTCATCGCTGAAGACGACACGTCTCCATTCGTCCCTCCATTCACGCCTGTCGCGACACCACTGGAGGCGGGCTGCACGATGTTGGGGCGTGAGCGGAAGACGGCCTAACGGTGTGCGGGACCGTAGCCCAGCTTCATGGAGACGGTTGCGTATGGTCCTCGCCGATACCCCAGGAGCAACAGTGTCCCTAATTTGCTGGGAAGTGGCGGTGCGGTCCCCTACGGCACTGCGTAGGATCCTACGGTCTTGGCGTGCATCCGTGCGTCGCTGCGGTCCGGTCCCAGGTCGACGGGCACGTTCACCCTCCGCCGACCACTGGCGACAACATGGATGTACTGTGGAGACCTCACGCCCCACGTGTTGAGCAATTCGGCGGTACGTCCACCCGGCCTCCCGCATGCCCATTATACGCCCTCGCTCAAAGTCCGTCAACTGCACGTACGGTTCACGTCCACGCTGTCGCGGCATGCTACCAGTGTTAAAGACTGCGATGGAGCTCCGTATGCCACGGCAAACTGGCTGACACTGACGGCGGCGGTGCAAAAATGCTGCGCAGCTAGCGCCATTCGACCGCCAACACCGCGGTTCCTGGTGTGTCCGCTGTGCCGTGCGTGTGATCATTGCTTGTACAGCCCTCTCGCAGTGTCCGGAGCAAGTATGGTGGGTCTGACACACCGGTGTCAATGTGTTCTTTTTTCCATTTCCAGGAGTGTAGATAGCTAACACATACCTACGAGAAAAGTCGAGGCCATTGTAATGACCTCGATACGTTACCCTTTCTGGCATTTGTTCAAGAAAAGTCGGGAATATTCTCAGTATAAATATTGTTACGAGACTCTTAAGAACATTTTTATTAATAACGTAACAGTAGTTTCCCATACCTAAATCGTAATACGAGACGTTGTTGTTGTCGTCTTCAGTCCTGAGACTGGCTTAATGCAGCTCTCCGTGCTACTCTATCCTGTGCAATCTTCTTCATGTCCCCGTAGTTACTACAACCTACGTCCTTCTGAATCTACTTAATGTATTCATCTCTTGGTCACCCTCTAAGATTTTTACCCTCCACGCTGCCCTCAAATACTAAATTGATGATCCCTCGATGTCTCAGAACATGGCCTACCAACCGATCCCTTCTTCTATTCAAGTTGTGCCACAAACCCCTCTTCTCCTCAATTCTATTCAATTCCTCCCCATTAGTTATATGATCTACCCATCTAATCTTCAGCTTTCTTCTGCAGCACCACATTTCGAAAGCTTCTATTCTCGTCTTCTCCAAACTATTTATCGTCCATATTTCACTTCCATACATGGCTACACTCCATACAAATACTTTCAGAAACGACTTTCTGATACTTAATTCTATACTCGATGTTAACTAAATTCTCTTCTTCAGAATCGCTTTCCTTGCCATTGCCAGCCTACATTTTATATCCTCTCTATTTCGACCATCAAAAAGGTATTTTGCTCCCCAAGTAGCAAAACTCCTTTACTACTTTATGTGTCTCATCCCCTAACCTAATTCCCTCAGCATCACCCGAGTTAACTCGACTACATTCCATTATTCTCGTTTTATTTTTCTCGATGTTCATCTTGTATCCTCCTTTCAAGACACTGTCTATTCCATTCAACAGCTCTTCCAAGTTCTTCCAAGCAAGTCCAAGAATTACAATGTCATCGGCGAACCTCAAACTTTTTATTTCTTCTCCATGGATATTAATACCTACTCCGAATTTTTCTTTTGTTTCCTATATTGCTTGCTCAATATGCAGATTGAATAACATCGGAGAGAGGCTACAACCCTGTCTAACTCCCTTCCCAACCACTGCTTCCCTTTCATGTCCACCGACCCTTATAACTGCCATCTGGTTTCTTTACAAACTGTAGATAGCATTTCGCTCCCTATATTTTACACCTGGTGTCTTCAGAATTTGAAAGAGAGTATTCCAGTCAACATTGTCAAAAGCTTTCTCTAAGTCTACAAATACAAGAAATGAAGGTTTGCCTTTCCTTAATCTAGCTTCTAAGATAAGTCGTAGGGTCAGTATTGCCCCACGTGTTTCAGTATTTCTATGGAATCCAAACTGATCTTCCCCAAGGTCGGCTTCTACCAGTTTTTTCCATTCGTCTGTACAGAATTCGCGTTAGTATTTTGCAGCCATGACTTATTAAACTGATAGTTCGGCAATTTTCACATCTGTCAACAACTGCTTTCTTTGCGATTAGAATTATTATATTCCTCTTGACGTCTGAAGATATTTCACCTGTCTCATACATTTTGCCCACCAGATGGTAGAGTTTTGACAGGACTAGCTCTCCCAAGGCTCTCAGGAGTTCTGTCTCCCAGGGATTTCTACTAGCCCCCGTCTTTTTACCTGCTTGATCCTCTACTGCCTTCACTACTTCATACCTAAAAGCTACCCATTCTTCTTCTACTGTATTTCTTTTCCCCATTCCTGTCAATTGTTCCCTTATGCTCTCCCTAAAACTCTGTACAACCTCTGGTTTAGTCAGTTTATGTAGGTCCCATCTTCTTAAATTCCCACCTTTTTGCAGTTTCTTCAGTTTTAATCTACAGTTCATAACCAGTAGATTGTGGTCAGAGTCCACATGTGCCCCTGGAAATGTCTTCCAATTTAAAACCTGGTTCCTAAATCTCTGTCTTACCATTATATAATCTATCTGAAATCTGTCAGTATCTCCAGGCTTCTTCCATGTATACAACCTTCTATTATGATTCTTGAACCAAGTGTTAGCTATGATTAAGTTATGATCTGTGCAAAAATCTTCCAGGCGGCAACCTGTTTCATTTCTTCCCCCCCCCCCCCCCCCCATCCCCGTCCCCATATTCACCTACCACGTTTCCGTCTCTCCCTTTTCCTACTATCGAATTCCAGTCACCAATGACTATTAAATTTTCGCCTCCCTTCACTATCTGAATAATTGCTTTTATCTCATCATACATTTCTTCAATTTCTTCGTCATCTGCAGAGCTAGATGGCATATTAAACTTGTACTACTGCTGTACGCTTGGGCTTTGTGTCTATCTTGGGCACAATAATGCTCTCACTATGCCATTTGTAGTAGCTTAACCATACTCATATTTTTAAATTCATTATTAAACCTACTCCTGCATTACCCCTATTTGATTTTGTATTTATAACCCTGTATTCACCTTGTCTTGTTCCTCTGGCCACCGAACTTCGCCAATCCCCACTATATCTAACTTTAAACTGTCCATTTCCCTTTTTAAAGTTTCTAGCCTACCTGCCCGATTAAGGAATCTGACATTCCACACTCCGATCCGTAGAACGCCAGTTTTCTTTCTCCTGATAACGACATCCTCCTGAGTAGTCCACGCCCGGAGATCCGAATGGGGGACTATTTTAGCTCCGGAATATTTTACCCAAGAGGACGCCATCATCATTTAAGCTTACAGTCAAGCTGCATGGCCTCGGGAAAAATTACGTCTGTAGTTTCAACTTGCTTTCAGCCACTCGCAGTACCAGTACAGCAAGTCCGATTTGGTTAGTGTTACAAGGCCAGATCAGTCAATTATCCAGACTGTTGCCCCTACAACTTCTAAAAAGGCTACTGCCCCTCTTCAGGAACCACACGTTTGTCTGGCCTCTCAACACATACCCCTCCTTTGTGGTTGCACCTACGGTATGGCTATCTGTATCGCTGAGGCACGCAAGTCTCCTCCCCAACGGCAAGGTCTATGGTTCATGGTAGGGGGGTACTCAGTTATTGTAATTTTTCTTGAACAATTTACTGAAAATTGGATTTCTATGTGTCAATTTCACAGGATAAATATCTGTGATATAAAAGAGGTGTTTTGAGATAATTCATTTTAAAGTTTCACTTTGTAAGCACTGTTGAAGTGAACATATTTAAGAAACAAATTCTGCATATATATTACCCTTAAAATGTGCTTTGTCAATTGGTACAGAGCTCATTAAATTAGCAGTGCACATAATGTGGTTAACGCCTTCATACTTGTAACCCATTGCAGCTTACATAAATTTAAATCCAAGTAGATTAGCTTCAAATTGAGAGACATCAGGGAACTCTGTGCTGTTTTTACTTTTTTTTGGAGCAATATTAGTATTTTTATTCTATGTTACTGCCGTCTGCAAATTGTCAATATCTGTAGGCATTTATAACTCTCATATAACAAGGGACCTTCTGCCTTATTTGGGATTATTGCAATTACAAATTGTTCGTCTTTTGTGCAGTGCCACTCTGCGCTCTCTAAAATAAACAAAAACTGAGATGGTATGTTATGAAGCATTACATACGGAACTGCGAGACTCTGAAAAGGGCCGATGTTACTTTCCTGTAACAATAAAGGGTCAGTTTTCAGAGGACTGGTTAAAAAATGGTCCAAAAGGCTCTGAGCACTATGAGACTTAACAGCTGAGGTCATCATTCCCCTAGAACTTAGAACTACTTAAACCTAACTAACCTAGTGACATCACACACATCCATGCCCGAGGCAGGATTCGAACCAGAAGACTGGCATCGATTGCTTGTAATGCTATTATTGACTCCTATTGTTGGATTCAGTCAAATTTCGCATAAAATACGAGCATCTACAGAATGAAATAAATTATTATAATACGCAAAAAAAAATGGAAACGGATATTGAAGATATCATCGAAAATTTTTGCTTGTAGTGAAAATTTGACTTTTCTGACAGATATCTGTTCGAATTTTCTTTAACACTGTATAAACACTGGTTGTAATAACTTTTGTAATTCTATTATTTTCATCTGAAAGATATTTGCGAAATTTGCATTTGCACAAAACCTCGTGGAATGTCATTTTCAATGTATTACACTGCTTCTCCAATTGAAAATTGCGGTAGTTGTTTCGTGTAGCAATTGGCAGTAGTACACACTTTTCTGTAACACATGCATCTAAAATCAATATTAATCACACAGAAATAGGCAAACATGTGTTAAAAGTTAGAGGTTTTGTACCAGGTTTAATGAATATCAATAGTAAAATGGATGAAAATAAACCAACATGATAAAGCTATCGTCATCACGACAACTTTATATGAAGATATCTTGATCTATGCGAGGTGTTCGGCTCGTATCCTGATAGATTGGTGAAAATTGCTTCATTAGAAGGCAGGAATTTCTCCGTACTATCGACGCTGATTCAACTTCGCTGCCGGCCGGGGTGGCCGAGCGGTACTAGGCGCTACAGTCTGGATCCGCTCAATCGCTAGGGTCGCAGGTTCGAATCCTGCCTCGGACATAGATGTATGTGATGTCCTTAGGTTAGTTAGGTTTAATTAGTTCTAAATTCCAGGGGACTGATGAGTTACGTCCCATAGTGGTCAGAGCCATTTGAACCATTCAACTTCGATCAATTCCGTAGACAAAATTTACTGATTTCCGTGGACAGACGGGCATCAAAATTAGGCTGTGGAATACTGGAATGAATTACCTGGTCAGATGAATGACAATTTCGCTTCCGTGTGAATGATGTGTGGGCTAGTGTTCTCTACGGACATGCGGGTTCTGGTGCAATACGTAAGAGGTTTTGTCTCTTGCAGCAAGTATTTAACATAATGCGAAATTGTTCTGAACTACCGGATTTCGAAATATTGGTCTTTTCTCGGCGACGCAGCGAGAAGTCGAGTACCAACACGATGGTGCGTCTTACTACTGCGATGATTACACTAAGAGTACTGAACATCAGGAACAATATGAAACAGAGATGTATGTAGGTAGAATGCTGCGCCAAGCCCTCATTTCTCAGTTCAACTGAAAATGTTACGATTGTGTTCTAAACTTGTATATTAATGTTTTTGGAGGAGAAAACACACCTCGCAAAGAATCAGCGCACGAATTCAGACAAACCGACAGTGTGAAACATGATTTGTGTTATTAATACTGGATATCTTGCATACAATAGATACAGATGAACAGGTAGGTTCCATCTTCGTAAATTTAGAGCAGTCGTTCGATGCTGTACCACATTTTCGAGTACCTACCTAGAAAAGATCATACGAAATATTTCCAAAATACGTGATAGGCTCGAGAAATATTTGAGTAGTAGAACCCATTTCGTTACACTTAATCGGTGTTCCCAAAGAAAGCGCAACAGGGCATCCAATGATGTCAAGACGCAAAAACGATTTACCGGATAGCCTTAGCAGCTTAGAAACAGCGTTCGCTAATGAATCTGTTATCTACAGAAAAGTATCGCTGTTGGACAGTCGCAGAGGAATTCAGAAACACTTGGAACAAATTTCCATTTGGTGCTGTGAATAGTAGTCCCCTTTAAGTGTGGATACATTTAACGTAATGATTATAAGCCGTTGTTATCTGATTACAAGATTAATTGTGAACATTTTAAGCTCTTTATATCGTTTACTTATAGATAATATTAAAAAGCGAGATGAAATAGGACTATCACACAAAATCTTCATTAAGGAAAACCAAAGTGATACAGTTTACATAGAGAGGGCATGGAAAGTTAGTTAGCGCTCCTTGTGCTGCCACGCTGTATTATTTTGCGCCATATTTTTGGAAGCCACAGAACTTATTCGAACTTGTAAGGCAAGCTATTGCTGGATTTCTTTTCGTAATCATGCCTAAGTTTGTGCAGCTTATAACTGCAAACATAAAAGCAATAAAACTATGAATATTCCTTATTCCAGGTTAATACTCTTTAAAATATAAGCTGTTAGTCGTTTTGTACATTTGTTTTATATACAAGGTGTACAACTTTGCTTCGGCCGTTTTTCCCCCAACATTTGAATAGTTCAAATGGCTCTAAGCAGTATGAGACTTAACATTGGAGGCCATCAGTCACCTAGACTTAGAACTACTTAAACCTAACTAACGTAAGGACATTACACACATCCGTGCCCGAGGCAGGATTCGAACCTGTGACCGTAGTATCAGCGCGATTCCGGACTGAAGCGCCTAGAACTGTTTGGCCACAGCGGCCGCTCCCTGGATTTGAAGCTTTAATGAAACCAATTGGTTAAACCTGTATCATTCAAAGTAAGAGTGTATTCCATTGCCTGCTACTGCTTTCTCCCATCTTTTGGGCAGTTTATGAATCCCGCGTCGAGAAAATTGTTCATCTTTTGAAGCGATCCCATTTGTGACTTCTTCATGAGATCGGAAGTGCTGGTCAGCCAGGCCATGCGCCATTGATCTAAACAGGTGGTAGCCAGAGGGAGCAATGTGTGGAGAATATGGCGGGTGGGGTAGGACTTCCCATTTTAACGTTTGCAAGTACGTTTTGACCTCATTAGCAACTTGGGGTCGAGCCTTGTAGTGCTGCAAAATCACTTTATCGTACGTCTCGCTATATTGAGGGCGTTTGTCTTTTAATGCTCTGCTCAAATGCATTCATTGCGTTCGATAACGAGCACTTTGATTGTTTCACTTGGTTTCAACACCTCGTAGTACACGATGCCGAGCTGGTCCCTTCAAATGCAGAGCACGATCTTGGAGCCGTGAATATTCGGTTTGACCGTCGACAGGGAAGCATGGTCGGGATATCCGCATGATTTTTTGCGTTTAGGGTTATCGTAATGAACCCATTTTTCGTCCACGGTCACAATGCGATGCAGGAACCCTTTCTGTTTTTGCCTCTGAAGCAATTGTTCACAAACACACAAACGCCGTTCAACGTCTCTTGGTTTCAGCTCACACAGGACCCAAGTTTCTTCTTTCTGAATCATGCCCATAGCCTTGAGACGTTTTGAAATAGATTGCTGTGTCACTCCCACTAATCGTGCCAATTCTTCTTGAGTTTGTCCCGAGTCTTTTCTCAGCAATGTCTCCAAATCTGCATCTTCGAAAACATTCTCTCTTGCACCACTATGCCGGCCTACGACGTTAAAATCAACGTTCTTGAAGCGCTGAAACCGCTCAAGACACGTTCTTTCATTAATAGCGTCCTTACCATACGTACTTGAGACCATTCTATGAGACACGTACTTGAGAGCAAACTATGAGACTCAGCCGCTGTTTTCTTCATATTGAAACAAAACAGTAATACCTCCCGCAAATCAGGAGAATTAGGCTCGTAAACTGACATATTCAATCAAGAACAACTTTATGATGCAGACACAAATTGACTAATGTTTGAGTGAGGTTATGTTGACCGAGGTCAAAGCTAACTGCCTGACGTCTGCGATCTGTGTCCTTGGGCCACTACTTACCGTTGTCGCCACCCATCAGCAAATGGCTGAAGCAAAGTTGTTCACCTTCTACCACCAGAGAACGAACTTTCACCCATTTAACTTTACGTGAATATGTGAGTTTATTTACTGTAAGATAAAAAACGACTGCACGGTCTCAAGATACGTCTTCCACCTGGAATCTCCTTGAAGGGAGTAGATTTGTCTAAAGTGATGAATGCCGCTTCGAATTGAGCCCCACTGAACAGCAGATATGGAAACACCCCGGATGCTGGTGTGATACCAACCTGACAGTCCTCTGCCATAGAGCCTCACAAACAGGAATGTTGGTCTGCGTACCATTTTATTTCATAGCAGAACCCTTTTGGTTGTCATCCGCGACACCTTTACAGCACAGCGGAACATCGACGATTTCTATACCCCGTTTTGTTGCTCCTCATGGCAAACCTTACTGGACGTATGGCCTACGTTTCAGCAAGACAATGCCCTCCCGCACACGGCGAGGGTTTCTACTGCTTGTCCTCGTGTTCGCCAAACTCTGTCTTGGCCGGTGAGGTTGTCGGATCTCTCATAAACTGAGAACGTTAGGAGCATTATGGACTGGAACCCTCCAACCAGCTCAGGATTTTGACGATAAATGCACGAATTGGTCAGTGCTTGGCATGATATTTCTGAGGACTTCGAGCGACTCTGTCAATCAGTGCTAAGCCGACTAACTTAAGGGCCAGAGGTTTTTGGTTTGCTGAGTTTATGGAGGTCTTTCTCTAAAATAAATCGTACAACTTTTCTGAATTTGTAATAATTTGTTTGTGTATACATGTACATGACATCTACCGATTTACGTCCGTTTAGATAATTCTTTCGTGGTGTATCGTTTTTTTTGTGTCGAGTGCATTACCCAAGGTTTCGTAATATCCTTACGCACTACAATGTACCACGCCTCTTCTGTTTTATGAGGGTCACTCCAAAAGAAATGTACACTATTTCTGTAAAAATATAGTTTTCATGCTGCATGTGTGAAAGTTTTACAGTGTGTAGCCACATCCTTCCCGCTTGCTTCCAGACTTAGTTCAATCTGTTCCCGTGAGTAACGCCGTCACAGCATATCTTCAAGATGGCTGCTACACTTGACGTTCGTCAGAAACAACGTGCTGACATAGAATTCCTGTTCTGTGAAAACGAGACAGTGGGAAACATCTACAAGAGGTTAGAAAAGGTATATGGAGATGCTGCTGTTGATCGCAGTACAGTTAGTTGGTGGGCAAGCGGGTTACGTGATGAAAGCGGAGACGGCAGTATTGAGGATTGTTCTCGAAGCGGCAGGCCTCGTACAGCACACGCTCCAGACAAAGTGCAGAGAGTTAACGAATTGGAGACTGCTGACAGACTCATCACACTGAACGAATTGGCACGCTACGTTGGGATAGGGGAAGGAAGTGTTTGCAGAACACTGAAAGTGTTGGCGTTAAAAAAGGTTTGAGCCAGGTGGGTTCCCTGGATGTTGAAAGTGGCTCACAAAGAAACAAGAAAAATGATATGCAGCGAACTTTTGGAACAGTACGAGAATGTTGGAGAGGTATTACTTGGAAGAATTATGACAGGTGATGAAACATGGCTCCTTCATTTTTCACTAGAGACGAAGAGGCAATCAGTGGAATGGCATCATGCAAATTCACCCAAGAAAATAAAAATTCAAAACCACATCTTCTGCTGGAAAAGTTGTGGCTACCGTGTTTTTTGATTGCGAAGGGCTCTTGCTTGTGGACACCTTGGCAAGTGGAACCACCATAAATTCTGATGCATATTTGACGACACTGAAGAAACTTCAAGGTAGACTGAGTCGTGTTCGACCACATCGGCAAAAGCAGGATGTTTTGCTGTTGCATGACAATGCACGGCCACATGTCAGTCAAAAACACCATGGAAGCGATCAGAAAACTCGGATAAACAACAAAGAATCACCCGCCTTACAGTGCTGACTTGCCTCCATGTGACTATCATCTCTTTGGTAAGCTGAAAGACTCTCTGCCTGGAACAAGGTTGGAAGATGATGAATCCCATGTGCACGCTGCCAAACAGTGGCTCCAACAGGTTGGTCGAGAATTTTACCGTGCGTGTATACATGCGCTGGTTCCAAGATGGTGTAAGGCAGTTGAGAGGGATGGAAATTATGTGGAGAAATGAAAATATTGTTCATAAAGGATGTATCTACACACTGTAAAACCTTCTAACATGTAGAATAGAGATGGATTTAAAAAAAATGAAGTGTGCATGTGTTTTGGAGTGACCCTAGTACTTTTGAAAACAGGGCGGTTTGTTGTCCAATTTGCTACACTCTCGTCGCGGTGTTGACTGTGGGTAGTATTCTATTTCTTTGGGGAAGACGAATGGAATATTTAGATTTCTTTTGAGGCTCCCTAGGAAAATGCAGTGCATGTGTAAAGGAAATCGCATACAAGGCGAAGGTGAGACCGGTTTTCAAGTATGCGTGACAGAGAACGATTCAGAGATGTGCTGCTAGGATCGTAACATGTGAATGCAGCCCACGTAAAATAGTAACAGATGTGCTCAGGCAACGTAAATGGGAATCCTTGGAATAAAGGCGACAATACTGAGGTGAAACCCTATCGGATAGATTTAGAGAACCAATTCCTAAAGAAAACTGTCCCACTGTTCTGCAGCCATCATTGCATATTTTACTTTAGGAAGACAAGAATAAGACAGATTAGGGGACGTACAGAGGTAAGGATCATATCCCCCCCCCCCCCCCCCCCACCGTAAGAAAATGGAACAGAAGTGAAAATCGACAATATTGGTGTGATGTACCCTTCGCCATGCACGGTGCTGTGGGTTGATGGGTTACATACAGGTGCTGGACGACAATATGAAAATACCACGAGAAGCACATGCTTCCACATAAATGCGGACGCTAGTCTAGCCTGCAGTTTTCGCTGTTGTATTTGGCCAAGAACGGCACCTGTGCAATGTCCTCAATACGATGCAAGTGTCAGTCGTGGTCAAAACAGTTTTCTGTGTAGTTTTGATTGTACACTACTGGCCATTAAAATTGCTACACAACGAAGATGACGTGCTACAAAACCGATAGGAAGAAGATGCTGTGATATGCAAATGATTAGCTTTTCAGAGCATTCACACGTGGTTGGTGCCGGCGGCGACACCTACAGCGTGTTGACATGAGGAAAGTTATCAACCGATTTCTCATACACAAACAGCAGGTGACCGGCTTTGCCTGGTGAAACATTGTTGTGATGGTTCGTGTAAGGAGGGGAAATGCGTATCATCACGTTTCCGACTTTGATAAAGGTCGGATTGTAGCCTATCGCGATTGCGGTTTATCGTATCGCCACATTGCTGCTCGCGTTGGTCGAGATACAATGACTGTTAGCAGAATATGGAATCGGTGGGTTCAGGAGGATAATACGGAACCCCGTGCTGGATCCCAACAGACTCGTATCACTAGCAGTCGAGATGACAGGCATCATATCCGCATGGCTCTAATGGATCGTGCAGTCACGTCTCGATACCTGAGTCAGCATGTGGGGACGTTTGCAAGACAACAACCATCTGCACGAACTGTTCGACGACGTTTGCAGCAGCATGGACTATCAGCTCGGAGACTATTGCTGGGGTTGCCCGTGACGCTGCATCACAGACAGGAGGGCCTACGATGCTGTACTCAACGACTAACCTGGGTCTACGAATGGCAAAACGTCATTTTTTCGGATGAATCCAGGTTGTGTTTGCAGTTCATGACCGTCGCATCGCCGGCCGCGGTGGTATCGCGGTTCTAGGCGCGCAGTCGGGAACCGTGCGACTGCTACGGTCGCAGGTTCGAATCCTGCCTCGGGCATGGATGTGTGTGATGTCTTTAGGTTAGTTAGGTTTAAGTAGTTCTAAGTTCTAGGGGACTAATGACCACAGCAGTTGAGTCCCATAGTGCTCAGAGCCATTTGAACCATTTGAACCATCGCATCCGTGTTTGGCGACATCGCAGCGAACGCACATTGGAAGCGTGTATTCGTCATAGCCATACTGGCGTATCACCCGGCGTGATGGTATGGGGTGACATTGGTTACACGTCTCGGTCACCTCTTGTTCGCATTGACGGCACCTTGAACCATGGACTGCATGTTGAAGGTCCTGTACGGGCCTTTCTGGATACAGAAAATGTTCGACTGCTGCCCTGGTCAGCACATTCTCCAGATCTTTCAGCAAATGAAAACGTCTGGTTAATGGTGTCGAAGCAACTGGCTCGTCACAATACGCCAGTCACTACTCTTGATGAACTGTGGTATGGTGTTGAAGCTGCACGGGCAGCTCTACCTGTACACGCCATCCAAGCTCTGACTCAATGCCCAAGCGTACCAAGGTCAATAATACGGCCACAGGTGGTTGTTCTGGATACTGATTTCTCAGGAGCTATGCACCCAAATTGCGGGAAAATGTAATCACATGTCAGTTCTAATATAATATATTTGTCCAATGAATACCCGTTAATCATCTGCTTTTCTTCTTGGAGGAGAAATTTTAATGGCCCGTAGTATATTAAATCGAAGCGAAGTGAATTCGAACTTGGGCTGATTCGTGCTCGGGTCCTTCCGCAAAAGAAGTAGCCAAGTGTTTGGTGTTTCAAGAGACAACGTAAAGAAGGTTCATACCGGATACAGGGAAAGCGGGAAAACATCATCCACTCAGTTGCAACGCGGACGGAAGCGCGTGTTCAGTGACGGCCATTAAAGAGGATTGTGACGAAACAGAAGAGGACAACTGCGAAATTCTCTGCAGAAGACAACGCAGCAGCCGCCAACCATGCCGGCACCAAAACAACGCGGATAGAGCTTCATGAGTAGGAAGTGACAGGGCGAGCTGGAATTCCAAAAACCACTCATCGATGATGTAACTGCCTTTAGCGGAAAACATCGGGCCGAAGCCATAAAAGGTGGACTATGAAAGGATGGGTCGTAGTTCACACTATTTCAAACTTCTGGCCGAGTTTAAACCTCAAGAGTGAAACACTGCAGGGTTTGGGTGATGATTTGGACAGCCGTAGCGTTGTATTCCACGGACCCCGTTAGTACTCTGCAAGTTCGTATTAGTGTCAAGGATTGTGTGACTATTTTGGCTGATCAGGTCCACCCCATGGTACGATGTTCGTTCTCCAGTGGTGAAGCTGTGTTCCAAGACGACAGGACCCCTGTCCCCACAGCTCGCATCGTCCCCCGGTGACCACAGTCACCAAATGCCTATATACAGGGTGGTCCATTGATAGTGACCGGGCCAAATATTTCACGAAATAAGCGTCAAACGAAAAAACTACTAAGATCGAAACTCATTTAGCTAGAAGGGGGAAACCAGATGGCGCTGCCATAGGTCAAACGGATATCAACTTCGTTTTTCTAAATAGGAACCCCCATTTTTAGTACATATTCCTGTAGTACGTAAAGAAATATGAATGTTTCAGTTGGACCACTTTTTTCACTTTGTGATACATGACGCTGTAATAGTCATAAATATATGGCTAACAATTTTAGCAAACAGTTGGTAACAGTTAGGTTTTTTAAATTAAAATACAGAATGTAAGTACGTTTGAACATTTTATTTCGGTTGTTCCAATGAGATACATGTACCTTTGGGAACTCATAAATTCTGAGAATGCATGCTGTTACAGCGTGATTACCTGTAAATACCACATCAATGCAATAAATGCTCAAAATGATGTCCGTCAACCTCAATGCATTTGGCAATACGTGTAACGACATTCATAAGTTTCGTTCTTTTTAGTTTTTTCGTTTGACTTTTATTTCGTGAGATATTTGGCCCCGTCACGATCAGTGGACCACCCTGTGTAGTCTACTTTGGAGAGAAGAACGCGTGGTAGCTACTCCCTCCGTCATCTCTACCTGAACTTTTCACTATTATGAGGAAAGAATTTTGTAAGATTCCCCTTGAAAGCTATAAAACACGTATACTTACCCCTTCTGAGGCAAGTGGAATCTGCTATGCATGAGAACAGGTTTTGTTCACTGTACTAGGCACGGCAGTGTGTCGTGTTTTGTATTTTCTCAAATCTTTGTCCACCGTAAGTAGTTCTACAGGTACATGCAGACATTGATGTATACAATCTGGGTCAATGCGCATCCAGCAGAAATTGCTTTTTGGTGCCATGTACTTATTTGCCACTATGAAGGGTACCCTACACGATGGCACTGTTTGCATTTTTATCGAATCTTAAAAGACACGACAATTAGTTTTTGTTGAGTATAGTTCGTCTACTAGTTAAAAAACTAATACTGCATTTACGTACTTGTATTATTACTAATAAGACGTAGCGCCTCAGTGTTAATGGTACGTAAAACAAACTCTTTCTTCCTGGTATTTTGTCGGTAACTGGCATTTTTCAGACTGTAGCTGTGTTCAAAATTCGAGTTCATTTCATTTACACAAAGAACGCCGTTACCGGTTTCGGACTGACAGATTTATCTTCAGTTGTCTGTTCACGTTTGTTGTTGAAGAAAGAGTAAAGAAATACGCAAACAACAATAAATGTAATGTAAACATTAACGGCCGTCTGAAGATGAATCTCTGCTATAGTGCTATTTGTGTATTAAATATAATTAATAACAGTGGCTGGATGCTGTTTTCATCTTTGTAAGCATCAGCTTGTAAAAACTTTCTTATTGACACTTACAAAGTGTCACTTTCCCGTTATGGCTCTTAAAACTTTCGTCACAAATGTATTTTCTAATTTGCTTGTCCAGGATCTATGGCTCAATCTCTAAAGTGGGTTGTCCGAACTTATAGCTTAACTGGGCCACTTTGTAAAAAAAACGAGTATTTTTGAACTGAGCAAAAAGGAAATAAAAGCCGTTTAGTGGAGGTGTATAGTTAACACAGTAAAGTAATTTAGAATTTATGATTCTTCATTGTAAAGAAGTAAGTTTGTACTGATGTAACATTTTATGTCTGAAATTTCATTAATAATTTTATTTGTAAGTAATTACAAATCACATAATTAATGTGACATTTGTTTTTAAATTTGGGAAACTAATATATCAGTTTCAAGTTCAATCGAAGAGCTTACACTTCTCAGGGTGCTCTCAACGTCTTCATCTGAGATTTTGGTTCTACTGTTACTCTTTGTGTGCTTTACTCTTGGAAATAAGCATCCACAAACGAATGTGCTTTAAAACAATAATGATGTATATAAAGAATGCTGTTAAGTAAGGGATGTTTGTCTCAGGAATGGTATGAGTTGTAGAAGTCCAGCAAAGTTAGATGATAAATTTTTTCATTTAGTTGAATATCAGACTGCAACGCTACGCATTTCATCCGAAAATCATCTTGTAACGCATATATACTGTTTGAAAAAAGGTTCACACAAATACAAAAAATGGGTGCGTATTTCTTCCTGTCCTTAGGATTATGTTACGGTTTATCATAACATTACATCAACCGAATTTTATGCAATATTTATTTTTCACCAGCCGTGTGATACATGCTCACTTTTTGGCTTCATTGAAATTTGCTTTGGGCCGCTTGCGGCCCGTGGCGACAGCTTATTAGACACCCCTGTCACAAAGATCAAAAGATTTTCTTAATTGTCTCATTTTTTTGCGCCGACAAGATGAGCAGCATGATTCTTTGGTATCAGAGCACGTTTTCTGGTTTGTGGATACAAATGAGAACATTGAAGCAGAGACACATTGTTTCGTTATACGCGTGACAAATGCCAGATTTGGCACTAAGCATGTTTTCCGTGTTTGATGCTTATTAGGACTAAGAAATCATCTGCGGCATCATTTTGACGTTTTTCTGTTCATCGTGTTGCTTGTAGTGCGTTAGCAAACTGATATTCGTTCACTGATTTACAAATCCTTTAAGTGTGGAGAAAATGGAAGAGAACGGAGCAGGCCAGAAGCTGTGTTTGTTAGACTGTCTCCAGCTCTGCATGTACAACAACGGAAAAGTAAAAAATCACAACACCTAGAAGGAATTAGAATTATATATTAATACCTTCAGCTGCTGACGGGCGTTGATATATGACAATGGGGACAGGTGAAAATTTGTGCCCCGACCGGAACTAGAGCCCGGGATCTTCTACTTACATGGCAGACTCTCTATCCATCTGAGCCACCAAGGGCACAGAGGATAATGCGACTGTAGAGACTACCTCAAACACGCCTCCAGCGAGACCCACATTCTCACCTTATACGAGGATAAGTCAAATGAAAACTTTAAATTTGTAATAACAAATCTAAATTTCGCGCCGTTAACCTGTAAGTTAGTAAGCATGCTACAAACGGCGTGCGGAATGGCCTGTAGGTGGCAGCATAGTGCAGATGCACACCTACCGTCGCAGTATCAGTATAAAGATGGCCGCCACACTAGCGACTTGCACCAGGGGAGAACAGCGTTCCGTTATTCGATTTTTGCGTAATGAAGGTGTCAAACCTATTGAAATTCGTCGACGAATGAAGGTTCCGTACGGTGATGCATGTTTGTCACAGCAGCAAGTCTACGAATGGAGTAGGAAGTTCGCAAACGGTGAGACTTCAGTGGAAGATGCTCCTCGTCCAGGACAGGCACAAAGAGTTCTTACTCCACAGAACATTGCAGCAGTTGAAGCCATAGTGAAGGAAAACCTCCGTGTGACAGTGAATGACATTGCAGCATGTTTACAGATGAGTCGTGGGTCAGCACACCACACTGTGCATGATGTGCTCCACTTTCACAAAGTGTCTGCAACACGGGTGCCACGGCAGCTGACTCCTGAAATGAGGGAACGACGTGTTGATGCTTGTGAAGAACATCATCGGCGCTTTGAACGAGAAGGTGATGGCTTCCTTGCAAGACTCGTTACTGGAGACGAAATCTGGCTTCACTTCCACCAACCAGAAACGAAGAGGGCGAGCAAGGAATTGCACCATTCCTCATCACCAAAACCAAAGACGTTTTGAACAGAATCATCTGCAGGGACGAAAAAGGCGCAATTTTGGAGCATTACATGCCTAGAGACACCACTATCACCAGTGCATCATACAAATATATCCTAAAAGCTCATCTGCTTCCTGCAATCAAATCAAAGCGACGTGGATTGCTGTCAGCAGGTGTCATTTTTCAACATGGCAATGCAAGGCCCCACACTGCCCGTACAACAGTTGCAACAGTCACAGTCCTGAATTTTGAGTGTCTTCCACATCCACCATACTCACCAGGCTTTGCCCCAAGTGATTTCCATATGTTTGAACCACTCAAAAGCTCAATGGGACGAAAGAGGTTCCGTGTTGATGAAGAGGTACGCCACGTGGTGCATGAGTAGTTGCGCAGACTACCAAAAGAATTCTTTACTAAAGGAATTTATGCACTTTGTAAGCGCTGGAGGACTTGGATTGAGCGTGGGGAAGATTATGTTTAAAAGTGATACAGCTTTGTACCACTTCTGAACAATAAATAATATTTAAAACATATTTAACATTTTCATTAGACTCACCCTCGTATGTCCACACACTACATTCGCAGTGTCCCTACCAAACACGCTCATTACTCGTGGAAGACATTCTTACCAAGTCCCGTAAGACTTCGGCTAATATGTGTGCATCCGCACAGAAGAAGAAGGTCATGACCGGTATATCCAGAACTATATACTTATATGGATATGGTGTCTGTTCTTTCGGACATGCCTGTTCTTTCGGACATGTCTGTTCTTTCGGACATGTCCGAAAGAACATACACCATATCCATATAAGTACGCAAAGACGGAGTTTTGCGACATAAACGAAGGTTAGTGGGTGTGTTTCCCATTCTGAAAGGTGATGTCTATTCAAATTTCCTGCCATTATAAAGATGTAAATCAGGTTTGCTTTAAATACTCGCAGTAATGGTCGTGAGTGTTAGTTACCTTTCAAGTTGGACGTTTTGAGTAGATATTAGTCAAGAAAGCCTTTAAGATAACAAAGATGCCATCGCCAGCAACTAGCGGCATTTGAACGAGGTCGTGTAATAGGGCTACGAGAAGCTGGATGTATTTTCTGTGTTCTTGTTGTGGTCTTCAGTCCTGAGACTGGTTTGATGCAGCTCTCCATGCTACTCTTTCCTGTGCAAGCTTCTTCATCTCCCAGTACCTACTGCAACCTACATCCTTCTGAATCTGCTTAGTGTACACGTCTCTTGGTCTCCCTCTACAATTTTTACCCTCCACGCTGCTCTGCAGTACTAAAATGGTAATCCCTTGATGCCTCAGAAAATGTCCTACCAACCGGTTCCTTCTTTTTCTCAAGTTGTGCCACAAACTCCTCTTCTCCCCAGTCCTATTCAGTACCTCCTCATTAGTTATGTGATCTACCCATCTAATCTTCAGCATTCTTCTGTAGCACCACATTTCGAAAGTTTCTATTCTCTTCTTGTCCAAACCATTTATCGTCCATGTTTCACAAATACTATCAGAAACGACTTCATGTCTGTGATATTGCTGAAAGACTTTGCAGGAATGTAGCAACTGTACACGACTGCAGACAGCAGTGGTCATGGGAATGTCCGATCACAAGAAGAGCGGTCTCTGAACGACCATATGGCACTACCGAGAGGGAAGGCCATTGTGTTTGGTGTTTGGTTCTGCGCATCGTATTGCATCTGCAGCAGTAATCTGAGCACCTGTTCGCACCACAGTGATACAACGAACTGTTACAAATCAGTTACTTCTAGGACAGTTCCGAGCCAGAAGCCCTGTAGCGTGTACTCCACTGACCTCAAACCACCGTCATTTGCAACGTCAGCGGTGTCATCGAGAACTCATCGGCGGGAACGTGGCGGTCTGATGTTTTATGATGAAAGCTGGTCCTGATTCGGAGCCAGAGATAGTTATGTATGGATTCCAAGGAGGCTATTTGAAGGCCCGCAACCAATCGGCCTGTGTAGAAGACCTTGCACCTGTAGTTATGGTCTGGGATGCGATTTCGTATGACAGCAGAAACACTCTCGTAGGTATCCCACGCCCCACGACTGCAATTCTGTATGTCAGTCTGGTGGTACAACATCCCGTGCTGCCATTTATGAACATACCCCTGTTGTAACCCAAAATGCTCTACAGGATGTTGACATGTTTCCTTGGGTTTCTCGATCATCAAATCTGTCTGCAATCGAGCACATACATGACATCATCAGTCGCCTTCTGCAGTGTCATCCACGAACGGCATTAACTGTCCCTTTATTGGCCGAGACCGACCAAGTGCAACGTACATGGAACACCATCCAACAAACTGACATCTGGCACCTGTTCAACACAATGCATTGTGTGCTTGAATTCGGCATTCTGGAGGCTGCAGCGGTTATTAATGTGCCAGCATTTCACATTTGTAATGGCTTGTCTTGATCTTATATTGACCTGTGATCTTGCAGTATTAATCACTTAAATATTCTACCTAGATAAAATTATTCCGGGAATATCTTTACTCTACATTAAATATTTCTTGGTGTTGCGACTTTTTTCCGTCAGTGTTGTATCAACTGACAAAAGAACTGTTAATCTCATTTGGTACCTATAAGGCTCTCACATATGTTGGTGTATGAACTTTCGCGCCGTTTTGCTATTGCTCCACCCTACTATCGCATGAGTTTGGTTTCCTAACATCCCACGTTTAGAGTTACAAGCAACGCAACGCAAATTTAGTTGTTTGCGTTGTTCGTAGAAGTAACGCTAAAGTCGAAAGTCAGTATTTAATGCTAATTATGCTTATCTGTTTTAGTTGTGGATAACAGGAGACAAGTACTCTAGTACAGTCTACCAAAGGATAAGCAGAAGAGAACAACAGCTCGAAGAGGAAACACTTCTGCGACTTCACTATTATGAGTGAGGATGTGAGTATTCACTGATTCCTGCAAGTAGCGTAATTCTTACTACATTTCTTTCTGTGTATCTGTGTCTACTCGTCACATATGGAATTGAAAGCTCCACCAGTAAATGTTAATGACTTGGCTTTACCAACGTAAGCTCTACTAACCAGAACGGTAAGAAATCCATAACACAAACTTGTTATCAATGATCATCCAAAAAGTATCTCAACATAATTGAATGTGTTGCAGTATTCAGTGCGAAGACTGGTCTGGTGCAGCTCTCTATGCTACTCTATCCTGCGCAAGTCTCTTCATCTCCGAGTAACTAATGAAACTTACATCTGCTTGCCGTATTCATCTTCTGGTCTCCATCTACGATTTTTACTCTCCACACTTCTCTCCCGTACTAAATCGGTGTCTCAGAATGTGTACTATCAACTGATCCCTTCCTATAATCCAACTGCACAACAAATTCTTTTTCCCCAATGCTATTCAGTACCTCATCATCAGTGACGTGACCACCCACTCTAATATTCTACATGCTTTTGCAGCATGACATTTCAAAAGCTTCTACTCTATTCTTGTCTAAATTGTTTACTGGCCCTGTTTGACTTCTATACGCGGCTACACTTCATACAAATACTTTCAGAAAATACTTCCTAGGACTTCAGTCTATATTAGATTTCAACAAAATTCTTATTTTCAGAAACGCTTTTCTTGTAGTTGGCAGACTACATTTAATATCCCCTCTACTTCGACTATTATCCCCTATTTTACTGCACACATAATAAAACTCTTCTACTAATTTAAGTTTCTCGTTTCCTAACTTAATTCCCTCTGCTTCACCTGATTTAATTTGACTAAGTTCCATTATCCTTGTTCTGCATTTGTTGATGTTCATCTAATATCCTGTAATAAACACACTATTCATTCCATTCAACTGCTCTTCCACGTCCTTTGTTGTCTCAATGTCATCAGCAAACCTTAGTTTTTATTTCTTCTCCGTGAACTTTAATTCTACTCCGAAATTTTCTGTGGTTTCTTTTACTGTTTGCTCAGTGTACAGACTGAATAATATCGGTGATAGACTACAACGTAGTCTCACTTCCTTCTCAACCACTGCCTCCCTATTAAGCCGCTCGAGTCATAACTGCCGTCTGGTTTTTGTACAAGTTGTAAACAGCCTTTTGCTTGATGTATTTTACCCCTGCCACCATCAGAATTACAGAGTGTACGCCAGTTAGCATTGCAAAAGGTATCTTTAAGACTACAAATGCTAAAATCGGAGATTTGCTTTCCGTAAGCTACATTATGTTCTAAGTAGTTAGGTAAATATTGCTTGAAGTGTTCCTACATCTCTCCGGAATCCAAAATGAACTTCTCCCGAGGATTGCTTCTACCAGTTTTTCCATTCTTCTGTGAAGAAATGATGTTTGTATTTTAAATCAAGACTTATTAAACTGATAGTTCGGTAATGCTCAAATCTGTCAGCACCTACTTTATTTGTAATTATAATGATTATATTCTTTTTGAAGTCTGAGGGTATTTCACCTGGCTCAGACATCTTGCACGAAGGATGGACGAATTTCGTTCAATATTTAGCCAGAAATTTGTTATAGCACAAATGCTACACAGAAATAATCAGTACATGTCAACATTACCATGGTATCCACGATTTAAGGTATGTAGAACACACACGACTCTTACAATACAGTTACAAAAGGTGTATTGTATCAGGAACAGCCAGCTAATTTTTGTATAACCAATAAAATTGACATATTTATGTGGACGTTTATGAATATTCGTATTGTACAGTATTACAATTATCAACGAGACTATTAGTTTCTGTCTGATGCACTGTGACCCTGCTCCAGTAAGAATTTTAATTTTCGAAATATTCTTATGGCTTGGTCTTAATGACACGTGTGTTGTACTTTTCATGGTACTCTGTATTAAGCTATCTTGCCTTTCTTCTGGTATTCTAGAGTGTTCGATAAGCAATACACCACTTACAGCTTCAATAACATGATGTGGAGAAATGAACAGTGGTTGTTATAAAGCATAAACACAAAAACAGTGTACCTTTAGTCCTCTTACATAAATGAACTTCACATGGAATATGCTAAATCTATTCTAAATTGCAACCCTGTCAAGATCTCCTCACTAAGAGAGGTAATTACAACCTACAACTGATATTTGGAAGCTGACTCATGATGGAAATGCTTTAGACCTAATGGCAACAAATATGCCTCACATCTTTGAGGGTATCCATATTGAGTTATCAACAAACATCAATCGTCTGTAGCAACTATGGCTACTTTCTGTGAAGAACAGTTACAGTAACTGGGAACATTTAACTTTCCAGTAATATAGAAAAAGAGGCGCTCGTGTCATATCTCCATAGAAAAACGCAACTCAATTAAAAAACAAAAGGAAAAAAGTTGACCAAGCACAGGATAGATATGTCGAACAGAAGAACAGTTCATAACATGAGGCATCGGCCAAGACATACAGTCAAAAACCCAAGAAATTTGTCAAGGCTCTTGATGGCACCTAAGTTGTTTGGCAGGTACTCGTGTGCAACAAAGGGACTGAAATTCAGCATAGAAAAGCAAAAGCAGAAACACGGAATTGTTTTTCCCCTTCGTATTGCAATATTAGTAACCCTTAATCTGCAAGGTAAGTGAAAAGGCTTTATTCTACTAATTTTCTTTTTATTACAATCTCGAAACGCATACTAGGCTCCTTTAATTTTGTACGTTTAGACCAGTGGTCATGAAAGTATTTCGTTCAAGAGCCAATACTGACACGGTGATACCTCGGGCGGCATATGTACCGATCTCATTGCTAAGTGGTAACCTAATACAAGGGGGTTAGTTTGTGTTGTTGGCCCGGATGATGATTACACGAATATTTTGCCAGGATTTGTAAGCAGTGGGTTCTTGAGGGATGGCAATACACGAACACGAGCGGTAAGTTTAAACAATTTTATTAACGAAGGCGTATTATAAAACAAACATGCTACGCGCACCCGTTATCACTGTGTCTGACATCCTAACACCGGCTAATCACAGTCGTATCAAAAGGTTCCATGGTGAGCTAAGAAAAGAGACATAATCACGCCCGAGGCTAATTAATACTGCTCGCTGAGGACAGCCGCCAGTCGCAGCCAGACACGAGTCTACTGACCAAGCAGATTGTCAGCAGGTCGGCTGGCGAGCATGTGTTAACGTACGTACGGCTGTGCGCAATTCGTAGACCCTTACATCACTCTCCCCAACGAAAAACGGCAACCATAGTTGGCTCAAAACGACCTCCTGTGCATTATGAATCGTTTTTTTCATTTGTGGCATCAGAAGGCATTGCAACATGTACTTCATTTGCAGACACAGTAACATTCGGTACAGAGAAGTGTGTCTTCAAGAAGACAATTTTATACATGACAAATGTTGTTGACAAAAAACAAATTAATAAAAGCTGTAAAAACACAACACTGACAATCAAGTATGCATTAACATTACTGGAAGAATTGTAGGACTTAATTCTATTTAATTTTACTCATTATTTGAAGAGGTTACAATTTAATGGATGTCCTTAATTAAATTATTATCTTCAGAAAAACTTGATAAGGAATGCTTTCCATATATTAGTATGTATGAACCACTGTAATAAACAGATAACATTCTCGTTAATAGCAAATGTCCAGTTGCATGAAATGTAGTTGGCAACACACTAGGCATATAAAATAGTTCACATGATAGCTCACAATGTGTGGCGTTCAAGATTAATCCACTATTGTTCAATGTTAGTGTAAAGAGTAGCTCAGCTGTATCATAATTTTTACATTCAAATGTGCCATCAAGGGTGGAGTTAAATGAAAAAATTATACCTTCAGAACATTTTTTTAAGAAATGGATGATAAAAATGCGTTAAAATTCAAGGGCAATCATATCTTGGGGGGATGATTCATAAATAATTCTTTCTCACAACTGTACACTCTTCTGTCTAAGAATACTGCCGACTCAGGGCAAATTAGCTTATGATTACGTTTACAAATATGCAAATCATTTTCATTTAGGGACACAAAATATCTACGATACTTGCTGATCAGTAGATAATCAGTCAGTACATACTTTACGTGAATACCTGCCCATCTCCATTTCACAGGGTAAGCATAAATCTTATACATTTCAAAATTATGCTTTCATCTAGCAATGGGAATAGACATAATAACAGTTAATTCATCTTCAATCATTAAGGATTGTGTAGTGGTTAACTTATAGTAAGCATAGAAACTGTAACAAGGTAAATCATAGTATATGTTGCATATAGCTTTCATTCAATTGATAGTAGGATGTGTAATAATTGTTCTGGATGTAGTAGTACGCTGCTCAACAATTATTTGAACTACTTTCAGAGGCTGTTCTTAATTTAAGAGCATCACTTATTGCATTTGATAAACTATCAGTAATTCTTAACAAAAGGGTGTCTAAATTTAATAGTGCACTCACAGCATTTAATCTTTGGAATAGTTCTTGGATATTTGCCTTCGTTTCATTACGAAGTACGTGGAAATGTGAGATAAATGTAAATTACATTACAGTCTCTTCAATGAAAACTGTGTGGTTAGTAATGGTTCTTTGCATATTCTTTAATACGATAATTTCGTTAGAGAGGTTAGTTGAATCTGTTCTGGATTGTTCTTCAAGAGCTAATATTTTGGCTTTAACTTCCAGTAGATCTCGACTAGTTAAAATACCAAATACAGTACAAAGCATACTCCCTCCAAAATCAAACCAAGCACGTTTGTGCCTAGTTAAAGTTTTGTGTGGCAAAAACTTTAAAAAACAGTAAATCTCTTGCTCATAATTAGCAAATGTAGACTCTACCTGTATTTTGGCTGTGATCCAGATGTACCCATTTACCAAAGCTGTTTCATTGCCCTTAACAGAACGAATTAGGTCAATTTTCTTCTGTACATAATCGAACTGTTGCTGGATTTCACTCAGATTGTACTTGAGGACAAGTGTTGGATTACTTGTTGAAACTACTATTTGTGATCGTGGTTCATACGAAACACCTGTGCTCTGTGGTACTATTACTACAGCATTAGTAGAGTACACTATCATAGCAAGCATTAGAATAAAAATAAACATGGGTTAATTAGTTCTAAATACTAGAGTTAACAATGAACATAAAATAAGAGTTTCTTGTGGTAATCTGTGGAATAAAAGGTTTAGTTTCACTTGTGCGTTCGTGAAGTAGCTTCAATACTAAATTTTCACAACACGTTCACGTAAGAGCATGCCTGAAATAAACACACGCATTGCACTCTCACACATTACACACGTTTACGCAGATTGTAGGGCTGTCTGGAACACGATGCCTCGGCCTCGAAGTCTGGACTACTATCTTGCGATTCTCGCTTCCTAGATTTTAGAACAGCGGGTCTGCCTGTCGGTCGGTGCCCGTCGTCTTGCCATACTACAGGAAATCTACCCACAAATGGCTTGACACGATTGACATGAACGACAATCGAACGAAAGGGCACTTGGAGCTTAAGAGTGACTAGTGACAACACCTCCAAAATTGGATACGGTCCTTTCCAACACTTCTTAAACTTTTTGACTTGGCTCTTCTTTAACACCACGTTGCTCAGATACACAAGACCTCCAACTCGATACTGTGGCACTGCTGTTTGGCGGTCGTGTTGTCTTGCTTGCCGAAGACAGGATTGATGATTCCGCAGTTTCATTCCCTCCATGATTCCTTTAGCTTGCGTGCTAGGTCCCTTACATGTTCATTTCCGATTCCGGCAGTCGATCGTGCAAAATCCGAAGGTGAATGTATTCTTCTTCCGTAGACGATCTCATATGGATTGAAGCCAGTTGAGCTGTGCATTTGGTCGTTGTAACAACATAACAGTACGTTTAACAGACAGTCCAATTGTCGCGTTTGCTGCTCACATAGTGGCTAACCATTTTAATTATTGTTCTGTGGACTCGCTCGACTCTTCTGTATCCTTCACGGTGTGCTGATGTAGTCCTTAACCGAGTTACTTGCTTAAGCTTACAAGTCTGTTTGAGTAATGTACTCATAAATTTTGTTCCTCGATCACTAATTATACTTAATTGTTATCCAAACTTAAGAATCCATTCTTTTACAAAAACTTTAGCTATAGTCTCAGCGCACTGATCAGGTATTGGTATCATGAGAAGGTATCTAGAGACATAATCTACCATTATCAGTATGTATATGTTTCCATCTTTAGTCTGAGGCAACTGTCCTACGACATCTAGTCCTACTAGTTAAAATGGTTCACTTGTTTCTGGCAGTTCTTGCAATGGCGCTCTACTTCTTTCCTGCATTATTCCGTCTGTTACAGGAATCAGATAGTGAAACACACTCGAAAAATTTGCGGCTCGGCCACCAACACATTTGAGCTACTTTAATGTTTGTTGCTTTTTTACCGCAATGTCCTGATAATAAAGAATCGTGTTCTTCTCTCATGTTTTGCTCTTTCATGCTTTCTGGAATAACTAGGACGTTTCCTTTACTAGTGATTTTGTACAATAATCCATTTTTTTGACGAAACGTTGATCATTTTTGCGTAATTTGCATTGTGGATCTTTTTGCTGAGCTGCCTTTAACTCTTTTTCTCAACTCCTTGAAACACAAACATTGACTTGTCGACTCACCGCATTAGCATTCACATATAGTTTACCATGTCGGTGAATAACTTTACATTGGTACTCACTCAGTCTTGATGCTCTTGTTAATCTGGAACTTGGATCCTTTAAGCTCAATAACCATTTAAATGCGGCACGATCTGTAATAACTGTAAATTCTCTTCCTGTTAAGAAACATCTTTTATGTGTTATACCAAAAACCAAAGCACAAAGCTCCTTGTCAATAGTAGTATAATTACATTCTGCTTTGTTTAATTGTCTGGAAGCAAATGAGATTGGATGTTCATGACCATCAAGTTCTTGAGACAAAATGACAAAATTGGATGCATCCGTTGAAAGAATAAATGTTTACTGAAAGGCACATAGGGTAACACTGGGGCTGTAGTTAGAGCAGTTTTAAGTTCTTCCATTGCCATTTTTCACTCTGTTGACCAATAAAATGTGACTCCTTTCTTCAGTAGCTGTGTCATTGGACGTGCTATATTCGCATTACCGTTTATAAATCGTCTGTAGAAATTTGACAATCCCAAGAATGGTTGCAGTTCTTTCAAATTCTGTGGTTCAGGAAAATTCTTTACATCTTCAGTTAATTTTGGATCAGATCGAACACCTTCACTAGTTATAACATGACCAAGATAGATAACTTTACTTTGTGCAAAATGACATTTATCTATTGATAAAGAAAGGATTGCTTCTTACACGCTCGAAAAGAGCCTGTAGTCTCTCAGTATGCTGCTTCATGATTTCACAAAAAATTATTACATCATCAAGGAAAACAAGTGTCTGTGTTGGAATGAGCCCTCGTAAAATTGAATCCATCAGGTGTTGAAATGTAGCTGGAGCATTACGAACTCCAAACGGCATACGAAGATACTAGTACACTCCTGCTGCTGTTACAAATGGAGTATTTGCTTGATCATCTGGATGTACTGTTAACTGGTGATAACCACTTGTTAAATCACATACTGAAAAAATTCGACATCTGCCCAAGTAATACAAGGTTTCCACTAAATTTGCTAAGAGTAAATGTCGGGTGTGGTCACAGCATTCAAAGATAGGTAAAAACACAAAAACGGAAATGTGGTTCTCCAGAAATTGGTTTCTTCTTTACAATTACAACAGGCGAACACCATAGTGGGTCTGGAGGATCTGTTGTTTTTATAATTCGGGCTTCTAATTGTTCTTTAACCAAGTCTTCTACTAACTCTCTTTGACTAAATGGTATCCGGTAAGGTTTCTGGTTGATTGAGGCTACATTCCCTGTATGAATACGAGGCTGAACTAAATGAATGGCAGGCAAATTTGCACGTTCTATGAATAAATCTGCATACTCCAACAAAACAGGCGCTAAATTCTTTTGTTCATCAGCTGTCAAATGTTCTATCTTTTCCCAAATCTTGCGCTTCAGTTCATTATTAACTTCGTCTCCTCGTTGTAATTTTGCGGTACTGTTACGAAAATCTGTGTTTATAACTGTAGCATTTGTTACCTCATCTGGAATCTTATTACGTCACTTTTACTTACGTTCGCCACTACACCAACTTACTTTCCTCGTGGCAAAACAACATCCTCATTGCTCATATTCGTTATTGTAACCGGGACTTTTGCAACCATCTGTCTCACCATTGTAGCGACACCTACACTTCTAGGAACACAACAATGCATTAACATGTTGGGTTGTCGGGTGTTCTGCCGGATATCAGCGTCGTACTTGCACGATATTTCGGTCACGTAGCTCGTCACCTTCATCAGGTGCGACCTGAGACTGTTCCTCGAGTGGACCTGAAGAGTTACACAAGAGTGTATTGTTCCACAGTAACTCACTTTTCTCGGTTCTCTCAATTAATAATTAATAACAAAGTTCCTTCCTTGCATTGGGGTGACTTAACTTCAACGTAGATTGTCTTTCCTGCTCCCATGGGAATTTGCTGACGTTGATCAATTTGAACATCGACTCGGACGGTTTGAACTGATGCATGGTTTGGGCGGTCCACTTCCATGACGTCAGTATTGATGCTCCTTTGAGTACGATCTGATTTCCTAGGTTGTATAATTTCCTAAGTTTTCGTTGCTACGGCCTAATCTGATCTTTCTTCCTGTGACAAATCTCTCTGCCTCGTTAGCGGACAAGAAATCAAATCCAAGTACACCGTCGTAACGCGTTTCGTTATTTGAAACTACTTGCACCCTTTCTGTGTAATTATCTTTATTTTCATCTTCATCTTGACCTTGGCCAAGAATTAATTGTCCATAACTACGTAGCTTTCCTCCGTTTAACCCTTGCAATTTTAGTAGCGGCGGTTTCAATTTTTCCGTTTATCTACGCAACACCACATTAATGAGGTCTGTGCTCCTGTTCAAATGGATCAAATGGCTCTGAGCACTATGGGACTTAACATCTCAGGTCATCAGTCCCCTAGAACTTAGAACTACTTAAGCCTAACTAACCTAATGACTTCACACACATCCATACCCGAGACAGGATTCGAACCTGCGACTGTGGCGGTTGCGCGGTTCCAGACTGAAGTACCTAGAACCTCTCGGCCACCAGCGGCCGGCTGTGCTCATGTGTCAATAAGTAGTTTGATGTTTCTCCAACGGTATACAGCACCTATAACGAAGTAATTTTCGGTCTGAAGTTCGCTGAAACTAACAGGAATCACTGTCTCTGGCAAGGGGTGCACGGAGTGATGGCCTGTACGTCCCCGTACTCGTTTAAAGATCTGGCAGATCGCCTGTTGTTCTCATTACCTTTCTTCTTGCTGCGACAGTCTCTCGAGACATGACCCTGCATCCCACAGTGTTAGCAGATTCGATTCTCTTTACAATCCTTACACCGCTACAGTCATACTGTCGGGTGGCTGTTAGCGCACAGTTGTCATATAGGGAGCGAAATTCATTTATAGTCACATGCACCTCTATTACTAATTATAATAGTTTCTGCTTTGGTCCAAATCAATGTAATTGCTTTTTTGAGTGAAATGTGAATTAGGTTATGTGTAACGCATCATGCAGTGTATGTGTACATTACTTGAATTAAAAACATTTTAAAAACCGTCTCATTCAAGTCGTTATTTGCATTTTTCAATGCACAGGGTAAAAAATGTAATTACTGCTATTTCAAGCATAGCATCAGGCTAACGAAGACACATAATTGATCAGTGTGACACATTCTAAAAGCACTGACATAAACTCTAACTCTAAGACAGCTGAAATAAAGGTCTGCAATAAAACCAGATTACTACAAACTGATTCTAGTAAATACCTACCTTGTTTTACAAATGTTTTTGTAGTCTCTGAGCATACACGTTCCCCATGAAATCCTGTCTGATATAGGTACAGATTTTGCTTGCAAATGAATACAAAACACTAACAATACAATTCGTTTACAATATAATATTTTATTAAATTATTCCTTATGAAACGTTGTTGTTATTACTTGACAGTTGATTGAGAGAAAAGTGGTGTTCACTTGTTTCATCTACCTCATTGCATTTTTGCTCTTATCGTCTGTAGTTGTTGAGTCATCATTGCAGTTGATGATTGTAGGCTCAATTCACTGCCTCGGACAACTTATCTTCAAAATCTTTTTTCTGTAGGCCTTCTGTAAGCTGAACACATTTTCACCATTGTTATATTGTGAATTTTATGTAGTAATACGACTTCACTGCTTGATGTCGTTGCTATTGATTAAGTCTACCTTTCCTAACAAGCATGTGTGTTGATGCTAAAAAATGGTTCAAATGGCTCTGAGCACTATGGGACTCAACTGCTGTGGTCATTAGTCCCCTAGAACTTAGAACTACTTAAACCTAACTAACCTAAGGACATCACACACATCCATGCCCGAGGCAGGATTCGAACCTGCGACCGTAGCAGTCGCACGGTTCCGGACTGCGCGCCTAGAACCGCGAGACCACCGCGGCCGGCGATGCTAACACTTTGTCATCATTGCTACGAGGTGTTATAAATATTTATAGACATTGTGGATTCTGGATTAGTTTTGCCGTCCGAACTCAGTTGCATTTTTCAGTCGAATTAGTCCTGCTGCCAGTGTGCGTTTTGTTGGAGTTGTCTGTAAACAAGACTCACATGGCACAGGGGAAATTTCACTTTCTTCTTGCTTTTCGATTTTCAAGTCACACATCTGGTTACTAAATAAATTTCACGAATAATACGACAAAATACAAATTTTTTACTTTGAGTCCGACTGCCGAAACTAATAACTCAGTAAGGAATGGAAAACAAGAACTGTGCAAAAACGTACACGCCGTTTCGCAACTGACGCTCCACTGGCGCTTGAAGTAGGCAATGATGGCAGCTCAGTGTTGCCATTTTCGAGTATTAGAGAGAGAGAGAGAGAGAGAGAGAGAGAGAGAGAGAGAGCGGGACGCCAGACCAGGCACAGGTGCGGCATCAGCGGACTTGCAGGCAACCGTCAGTAAGCCTATCCGTAACTATACAAGAACGACGATTGTTTGGCGTGATGCTTTGCTACTGGTTATCTATAAACTGAGGATTTCATTCCATTTGCCATTTCCATTGGATTTAAAAATTGTGGCTGGCATATTTACTAAAACATAAATATAGACAGTTCACAAATATAAGCTAGTTGTGATGTAATTGATGACTGTTTCCTTTATTGACAATTAATTAAAATAATAAGATACCAGGCATCAGTGATCAACGTTAAAACAATAGTTCTGACTGCACACATGAAACCTTTCAGTTGTAGCGTAAAGCGGTTATTAGTTTTTAGTAACATTATTTTAACGTGCACAAGTAAAGGGGAAACGAATGTGTAATGTCTGAAATGAGTATGTGAAACTTTAACCCACTCTATTTATATTACCGATATTCACCAAATAGCTGCAGTCGCTTCTGGTTGTCAGCTGGCAGAACACAGTCCTGGCGACCTTTACGAAGCCAGAAACACAACAGCCAAAACAGTTCGGAATTTATTCTGAGTCGTTAGCAGATGCAATGAAATTAAAATTAGCATCAGAAACAGAGTCATATTTAGCCACAGGTAGACTGCTACTTTATGTAGCAGTCTTACTCACAATGACACCTTGAAAAGTCTCATATGTGTACACTGATATCGTACACAGTTATTTTAAAAAATTGAAGCAATAAACGAAAATTTCAAAACAAGGGTAACAGAAATGGATAATTTACATTCCTCATGACGACGGCGTATAAACTAGCACCATGCACGTCACTGCATCAGTTGAGTTTTAGATGTTATGTGACACACTATCAGGTTAAAAGGATGACTGCTAACTCTATGTATGAATTAGTTTACACCAATTTATTTCAACAAGGGGGCACGGGAAAACACATTAACATGGCTGGGTACATAAAACAGCATTCCAGTATAATTTAGATTTGTGTGCAACATTGCAATAAATGTGTACCTCAATTGATTCTTCCATGGGGTGGGCTTAGCCTTTACAACCACTGAACTGCCCACGAATAAGATATACCTCCCAGTGGCTACCAGGCATTAGACTGTCTTGAGTTCAATACTGTAGACCAAAACAAGAATCTTGTCGACTTTTGCGGTGAAGAAATCACAATACATCAGCACTTGAAGCAGATGCAGAAACATGAGTGTAAAGTATAAAATCGTCACACACAGCCATCAGTGCACCACTTCTCTGTTGCAACATAAGAGAATTACGAGTTTCTTAGCTTGACATGCTTGAAACAATAGAATGATATCACACAATATAGCAGCTCAAATTCAGTACAATGAGTACAATGAGTACAATGAGTGAATTATATATCAGGAATATTCCTCCCACAGAGACATTCCTTCAGCAACTTTAAACAATAATGATGAAATTATGTTTCTTATTCAGCACCAACAGTCAAGGCTTCTACAGTGAATTAGGGCAATTTGTATATAAGCATATTTCTTTTGCCATATACACAAATGTAGGATGTCTTATCACAATGACAGAGCGAGGTGGCGCAGTGGTAAGCACACTGGACTCGCATTCGGGAGGACGACGGTTCAATCCCGTCTCCGGCCATCCTGATTTAGGTTTTCCGTGATTTCCCTAAATCGCTTCAGGCAAATGCCGGGATGGTTCCTTTGAAAATGCACGGCCGATTTCCTTCCCCATCCTTCCCTCACCCGAGCTTGCGCTCCGTCTCTAATGACCTCGTTGTCGACGGGACGTTAAACACTAATCTCCTCCTCCTCCTCCTCTTATCACAATGTTCTCCACAAACGCTGCATCATTGAAATATTCAGAGACATGAAGTGTGCCAAGACACAAGGAACTATCATACTGATACATAATTAGCAAGTAAATGCACAGGCACACTGCCAGGAGGGTGGCATATCTATGTATGTGCTTACATATGTGATAGGGGTTATTTTGTAAATCAGAAGAGCAGCGATATACAATAAGGAATTTATATTTTATTTATTTACAGTATATTTCCTGTAGTAACAAGTTTTATATGAAATTTCCTTGAAACATTAGAGATGATTACACATCAGAAATGAAAACTATTAATAATAATGACTGTTGTTGTTGTAATTGTCTTCAGTCCTGAGGCTGGTTTGATGCAGCTCTCCATGCTACTCTATCCTGTGCAGGCTTCTTCATCTCCCAGAACTTACTGCAACCTACATCATTCTGAATCTGCATAGTGTGTTCATCTCTTGGTCTCCCTCTACGATTTTTACCTTCCATGCTGCCCCTCAATGCTAAATTTGTGATCCCTTGATGCCTCAGAACATGTCCTACCAACCTCTCCCTTCTCCTTGTCAACTTGTGCCACAAACTCCTCTTCTTCCCAATTCTATTCAGTACCTCGTCATTAGTTATGTGATCTACCCATCTAATCTTCAGCATTCTTCTGTAGTACCACGTTTTGAAAGCTTCTATTCTCTTCTTGTCCAAACTATTTATTGTCCATTTTTCACTTCCATATATGGCTACACTCCATACAAATACTTTCATAAATGACTTCCTGACACTTAAATCTATACTCGATGTTAAGAAATTTCTCTTCTTCAGAGACGATTTCCTTGTCATTGCCAGTCTACATTTTATTTCCTCTCTACTCCAACCATCATCAGTTATTTTGCTCCCCAAATAGCAAAATTCCTTTACTACTTTAAGTATCTAATTTCCTAATCTACTTCCCTCAGCATCAACTGACTTAATTCGACTACATCCCATTATTCTCGTTTTGCCTTTGTTGACTTTCATCTTACATCCTCCTTTCAAGACACTGTCCATTCCGTTCAACTGCTCTTCCAAGTCCTTTGCTGTCTCTAACAGAATTACAATGTCATCGGCGAACCTCAACGTTTTTATTTCTTCTCCATAGACTTTAATACCCACTCCGAATTTTTTTTTGTTTCCTTTCCTACTGGCTCAATATAGAGATTGAATAACATCGGGGACAGGCTAAAACCCTGTCTCACTCCCTTCCCAACCGTTGCTTCTTTTCCATGCCACTCAACTCTTATAACTGCCATCTGGTTTCTGAACAAATTGTAAATAGCCTTTCGCTTCCTCTATTTTACTCCTGCCACCTTTAGAATTTGAAAGAGAGTATTCCAGTCAACATTGTCAGAAGCTATCTCTAAGTCTGCAAAGGTTAGAAATGTAGGTTTGCCTTTCTTTAATCTTTCTTCTAGGATAAGTCGTAGGGTCAGTATTGCCTCACGTGTTCAACATTTCTGCGGAATCCAAACTGATCTTCGCTGAGGTCAGCTTCTACCAGTTTTTCCACTTGCCTGTAAAGAATTCGCGTCAGTATTTTGCAGCGGTGACTTATTAAACTGATAGTTCGGTGATTTTCAAATCTGTCAACACCCGTTTTTTTGCGATTGGAATAACTATATTCTTCTTGAAGTCTGACGCTATTTCGCCTGTCTCATAGATCTTGCTCACCAGATGGTAGAGTTTTGTCAGGACTGGCTCTCCCAAGGCTGTCAGTAGTTCCAATATAATGTTGTCTACTGCCGGGGCCTTGTTTCGACACAGGTCTTTCACTGGTCTGTCAAACTCTTCACGCAGTATCATATCTCCCATTTCATCTTCAGCTACATTCTCTTCCATTTCCATAATATGGTCCTCAAGTACATCGCCCTTGCATAGACCCTCTATATACTCCTTCCACCGTTCTGCTTTCCCTTCTTTGCTTAGAACTGGATTTCCATCTGAGTTCTAGATATTCATACAAGTTGCTCTCTTTCCTCCAAAGGTCTCTTTAATTTTCCACTAGGCAATATCTATCTTACTCCTATTGAGATAAGCCTCTACATCCCTACATTTCTCCTCTAGGCATCCCTGCTTAGCCATATTGCACTTCCTGTCGATCTCATTTTTAGACGTTTGTACACTCCTGGAAATGGAAAAAAGAACACATTGACACCGGTGTGTCAGACCCACCATACTTGCTCCCGACACTGCGAGAGGGCTGTACAAGCAATGATCACACGCACGGCACAGCGGACACACCAGGAAACGCGGTGTTGGCCATCGAATGACGCTAGCTGCGCAGCATTTGTCCACGGCCGCCGTCAGTGTCAGCCAGTTTGCCGTGGCATACGGA
The DNA here is from genome assembly GCF_023897955.1 of Schistocerca gregaria. Taxonomy (NCBI): domain Eukaryota; kingdom Metazoa; phylum Arthropoda; class Insecta; order Orthoptera; family Acrididae; genus Schistocerca; species Schistocerca gregaria. Next base: position 431,775,702 of record NC_064922.1, read on the forward strand.
GCTCCATCGCAGTCTTTAACACTGGTAGCATGCCGCGACAGTGTGGTCGTGAACCGTATGTGCAGTTGACGGACTTTGAGCGAGGGCGTATAGTGGGCATGCGGAAGGCCGGGTGGTCGTACCGCCGAATTCTCAACACGTGGGGCGTGAGGTCTCCACAGTACATCAATGTTGTCGCCAGTGGTCGGCGGAAGGTGCACGTGCCCGTCGACCTGGGTCCGGACCGCAGCGACGCACGGATGCACGCCAAGACCGTAGGTTCCTACGCAGTGCCGTAGGGGACCGCACCGCCACTTCCCAGCAAATTAGGGACACTGTTGCTCCTGGGGTATCGGCGAGGACCATTCGCAACCGTCTCCATGAAGCTGGGCTACGGTCCCGCACACCGTTAGGCCTCTTCCGCTCACGCCCCAACATTGTGCAGCCCACCTCCAGTGGTGTCGCGACAGGCGTGAATGGAGGGACGAATGGAGACGTGTCGTCTTCAGCAACGAGAGTCGCTTCTGCCTTGGTGCCAATGATGGTCGTATGCGTGTTTGGCGCTGTGCAGGTGAGCGCCACAATCAGGACTGCATACGACCGAGGCACACAGGGCCAACACCCGGCACCATGGTGTGGGGAGCGATCTCCTACACTGGCCGTACACCTCTGGTGATCGTCGAGGGGACACTGAATAGTGCACGGTACATCCAAACCGTCATCGAACCCATCGTTCTACCATTCCTAGACCGGCAAGGGAACTTGCTGTTCCAACAGGACAATGCACGTCTGCATGTATCCTGTGCCACCCAACGTGCTCTAGAAGGTGTAAGTCAACTACCCTGGCCAGCAAGATCTCCGGATCTGTCCCCCATTGAGCATGTTTGGAACTGGATGAAGCGTCGTCTCACACGGTCTGCACGTCCAGCACGAACGCTGGTCCAACTGAGGCGCCAGGTGGAAATGGCATGGCAAGCCGTTCCACAGGACTACATCCAGCATCTCTACGATCGTCTCCATGGGAGAATAGCAGCCTGCATTACTGCGAAAGGTGGATATACACTGTACTAGTGCCAACATTGTGCATGCTCTGTTGCCTGTGACTATGTGCCTGTGGTTCTGTCACTGTGATCATGTGATGTATCTGACCCCAGGAATGTGTCAATAAAGTTTCCCCTTCCTGGGACAATGAATTCACGGTGTTCTTATTTCAATTTCCAGGAGTGTATTCCTTTTTGCCTGTTTCATTTACTGCGTTTTTATATTTTCTCCTTTCATCAATTAAATTCAATATTTCTTCTGTTACCGAAGGGTTTCTACTAGCCCTCGTCTTTTTACCTACTTGATTATCTGCTACCTTCACTACTTCTTCCCTCAGAGCTACTAATTCTTCTTGTACTGTATTTCTTTCCTCCATTCCTGTCAACTGTTCCCTTATGCCCTCCCTGAAACTCTGTACAACCTCTGGTTTGTTCACTTTATCCAGGTCCCATCTCCTTAAATTCCCACCTTTTTGCAGCTTCTTCAATTTTAATCTACAGTTCATAACAATAGATTGTGGTCTGAGTCCACATGTGCCACTGGAAATGTCTTCCAATTTAAAACCTGGTTCCTAAATCTCTGTGTAAACCACTATATAATGTATCTGATACCTTCTAGTATCTCCAGGTTTCTTCTATGTATACAACCTTCTTTTATGATTCCTGAACCAAGTGTTAGCTATGATTAAGTTATGCTAAATTCTACCAGCCGGCTTCCTCTTTCGTTTCTCTCCCACAATCCATATTCACCCACTATGTTTCCTTCTCTCCCTTTTCCTACTCTCGAATTCCAGTCACACATGACTATTAAATTTTTGTTTCCGTTGACTACCTGAATAATTTCTTTTATCTCATCATACATTTCATCAATTTCTTTATCATCTGCAGAACTGGTTGGCATATAAACTTGTACTACTGTAGTAGGCATGGGCTTCGTATCTATCTTGGCCTTAATAATGCATTCACTATGCTGTCTGTAGTAGGTTACACGCACCCCTATTTTTTGTTCATTATTAAACCTACTACTTCATTACTCCTATTTGATTTTGTATTTATAAACCTGTATGCACCTGACCAAAAGTCTTGTTCCTCCTGCCACCGAACTTCACTAATTCCCGCTGTATCTAACTTCAGCCTATCTATTTCCCTTTTTACCTGCTACCTGCCCGATTAAGGGATCTCACATTACATGATACGATCCGTAGAACGCCAGTTTTCTTTCTCCTGATAGCGACGTCCTCTTGAGTAGTCCCTGCCTGCAGATACGAATGGTTGACTATTTTACCTCTGGAATATTTTACCCAAGAGGACGCCATCATCATTTAACCATACAGTAAAGCTGCATTAAATTGAGAACAAATACATACACCAATGAAGAGTTAAAATAATCTATATATGCTTCCAGTAGTGTGCAGCTCAATATGTTTCCCATGAGAGGCTCTAAAAGCTAACAATTTGCCTTTTTTGAGATAGTTGTTGAAATGTTGCAGTTATAATTCTTTTTTAAAAAATATAATTGTTGTAATGTTAGAGTTGTATTTCTTTGTTAAGGCTACTGCAATGATAGAGTGACATTTTTAAACGGGAAACGAAAAAACTGTACCACTAAATACTGATAATACTGATTTCGGGACTAGTAAAATTGCAAAATATAAAAACTAATAAAACTTTGCAATATACATAAGTCATATGATCGGCTCAGCTACATAGAATGCACACACACACACACACACACACACACACACACAAACACACAAACACACATGAATACGACTCTTTCACTGTCACTCAAATGAATAGTGCGAGTATGAAATGGTTTCGATGTGGTCCTCACAAATGACATGGGGAGACAGGCCAATTTTCAGCTGTGATGCAGTATCTAATTCATGTCCTGAATGTTAACTTGGTATGCCATGTGTGGATGAGGAGTTGGAACATTGCCAACACTAGTGCAAAATCATTCTGAGTAATCATCAACTGTGAGAGCCATTGAGACCTCATGTTGCAAACACTTTGCCTATGTTTGATTGACATGTTTATTGTATGGTATGTGTACATTTTAGATCTAAGACCTACAAACTCCTCAGCCAGTGACAAATTAGCCACATAATTCATTACTGCAATAACTTTGCTGTTTGTTAGTGTTATGCCATAAATATTATTTTGGTGTGGCATCTTAATATTGCATATGCAACCATCCACCCAATAGATGTAGCTGTCCATATACATAAGATGTAGCATTGGGTCTGCAAAACGTATAATGAAACTGGTACATGCGGAGTTTGGATAAGTCTGGCTCACAGTTACTGACGTAAACAGGTTTCGTGAACTCTGCCAAAACCTTAGCCATGTACAGTGTGACGAATTCTTTGTTGAAGATTGTGGCCGGTTTTAAATTTTGCCTACCTATATAATAACTGCCAATCCATTTAGATGTTAAGTGAATTGCGTCATTGTTTCCCGAAAATCATATTGTAAAAATCTTTCTCGAAACCATATGTTGAAAAAGTCCTGTTAGCAAAGTTAACCTCAATGTACTTCTTCATTCAGGATGATAAGTCGAATTTAGTGGTGGGAATGACTAATCAGTTCCAACGAAACTGCAACATTGCTGGAAGATTCTATTACGCAATATATATAATTTTTTATCCTTCAGTATCGTCACGAGCTTGGGAAAGAAACTGTTTTGCGAAACTAGGCAGTCTTTGTATAGCAGCAAACTGCTATACATTGTATGCAAACTATTAAGATATGCTATGTCTGCCTCCATGACATATCCTACATCAAAAGCCGCCGCCACATTCCATAAATCACGTAATCTTACGATATCGTTAGACATCCACTGAAACCCTCCAATAGGCAGAGATTGTTGAATGGCTTGTTTACATCTACATTAATACTCCGCAAGCCACTGTATGTATGGTGTATGCTATAGTGTACCCTGTACCAATACTAGTCACTTCCTTTCGCGTTCCACTCACAAACAGAGCAAGTCAAAATCGACTGTCTATATATCTACATAGGAGCTCTAATCCCTCTAATCTTATCTTCGTTGTCCTTGGGCGAAATTTACATTGGTTTCAGCAGAGTCGTTCCGCATCTTGCCTCAAATTTCGTTTCTCAAAATTTTCTTAACAGTGCTTCCTGAAAGGAACGTCGCCTTTCCTCCAGTCACTCCCATTTGAGTTCGAAAAGTATCACTGATGATCTCCAAACATTTGGAGGTTATACACCTGGCCTTCAGTGTCTATACGACAAAGTGCCTGGAGACCATACTGCTGCCGCTGAATGACGTCCAGACATCTAGATAGTATACTGTCTGGGCAGTATTATGCCTAAAGGCCTGGTATGTACTATTCAAAGCCTCGCTGCCTGAGCTTGTGAAAGGGTGCTTTAACATATTGAAGAAAGTACATTTGGAAGCATGAGGTGTCTGATGGAGTTAAGGTAATGGCCGTACCTGCCAGCTCAGGCAGTGGGTGTGCCACATGAGGATACACAGGTCACACTGGGTCACGCAAGAAGAGGTACTGACAGAGAGAGTGCAGTTGTGTCTGCTGCCAGGCTGCTGTGAGGTGGCAAGGTGTGGAAGCATGCTACAGAAGCTGGATGGCATCTTTACCTGGTGGCAGGTGTCTAGTGGTAGGGACGCATGTGCACTATGCTGAAGTATGTGATTTGTGCAAACGCTTCCTCACAGCACCTAATTTCTTGATGTAAATATGAAAATTCTGCTCCATATTTTACAATGGTCATAGTTATAATGTTTAAATAATGCGCTTAGCATGTTAGTAATTGTTGTATCTAGCGAAATATCATGCATTTATGGAATTTCATGTACTTTTAAACTTACTTGTTAGCACAGCACTAGCAGTGTCTTATGAGCGACGATGAGCATTTTACTCAAACTGGACGCCATTTTGGGTCAAGAAGTATACTCACTGGGTAATAGACATCCGTGGTAAGGATAATAAATTGCAGTGATCAAGAAAATGTTTGCCATAATCCATCTATTTTATAAAAAATGGATGCTTGCATATATAAGTACATATTTTTACATGTATGTAAAGATAAATGTATATTCCATATCTGCTACTAAGACACTGGACTGTTTTCAGCCAAAGTTGGTACACATATCAGTTACTGTCTAGAAAGTGTCGCTGTGAGGGTAAGAACAAACTACCTATCAGAGGAGTGGGGGTTCAAGTGAATAAGCGAATACCCACACTTTAAGCATCCAGTACTTGAGAATGGGAGCCCTTAGAGACTTGCAACAAACTTTACAAATAATTTCAAACCTGTACAAAACCTTTGCTCACAGATGGACTCCACAAAATGATGATAGTGAGAAACAGTTCCTCACTTATTTCAATTTTCCCTGTTCATGCTGTAAAACTTCCACATGAAACAAAGACGTTTTAATTTACTACTAATTGTACTCCAGATACATTTTGCAGACAGTATTCACATACTTGTCATTATAAGATACAGAGTTCAGGAGATATGACGTCACAAATCCTGAGTTACCTGAAAAACGTACACTATTCCACTTATTCCAGCTACAAGGTAGGAAAGTGAAAGTCTTAATTTAGTTAGGCTGATGATAAGATGAAATTTACGCCTAGGGCAGTCCTGCTTAAAGTGGTCTGCATTATTACAAACGAGGCTTCTTGGTAAATGCCCCTTGTATTTAATGTAAGCTTGATAACTCCCCATACTCATTACGTACAGAATGGGTTCTTTAACTTCCTTTTTGATAGATCTTAATCCAGCTTTTGGTTCCATGGATTTTAGATGAATAGTTCCCTGCCTTAATTCTCTGAAAATCTATAGCCACATGCTGAGTCCTGGTAACAGGAGGGGTTGGATCGGATGTACATTTACATCCACATGAATGCTCTGCGATTCACATTTAAGTGCTTGCTTGAGGATACACAAAATCACTTTCAGATTATTTCTCGACTAAGCTTTCTTTGCGAGCGCCACTCCATGACTTGTCAGCTACTGCTCACAACACTCCCTGTGATGGCTCGGATCTGTGTCTCTGCTTCAGCCCTGTAGCTCCAACCGCTAACCACTGTGTTGTGACACCACAGGAAGGCACTGCATGTGTAGCCTCTGCCAACGCTCCGCCACACATGCCTTCTGGCAACGTTAGAGCGCATGTCCACACACCTGGGCGTATCTGAGCACAAACGTGTCACGAAAATTCAAACATGGTACCATTTTTCCTCCCTCCCATACAAGTGGTCGCCACTTCCACTACACGAGAGGGAATGACAACCACTGAGTTAAGAGAAGATTTGGTCCAGCACTCCTAGTTTTGTACATGATAGTGGCCTGTCAAATACCCTGTGCCATGCCCATAATGAGAGCCAATCAATTTTCTCATTATTCTCGACGGAATTACCTTCCTACGTATCTGTTCATGGGCTACCATTTCCTTCCCAATGACAGCACTTGATACTCTTTTTACTAAACTCTCCATGGCACATGGGTATAACATTTGCAATATTTTCACATCACACATCATGAACATCTGTTTTTGTTCGCTTAAGGGTACCGTGTAATACATATCCTTTACCATTTCCGATTTTCAGTCATTGAATAAACGATTATTCTTCGTACATGAATCGAGTGAAGTAATCCAGCAAACTGTTTATGCTGCCTCCTGTTTTCCAACTCTGATACGTCTAGCTCCGTTACCTGAGCAATATAGACCTTCTGAATCATATTAAGATTCATTCTACTTCCCTGCATGGATGTTGCTGAATGCGTATTATTTAAAATAATATCTACTCACACTGCCCTACCTTGCAATTTATCTAAGATTCTTGCTTGCTCTCTGTTTCGGTTAAGGTATGAAATACTCGCCCTGTTTACATATGCGTGTGTAGCCCTATCCCGTAATCCGTGTAACTGCACACTAGAGCGTTCCCTCCTTTCGAAAAACGTCAACATTAACTGAATACTATTTATTTCTTTACTCACATCTAGTTGCTCTTCTAAAGTCAACTGCAATGGCTCTCCGACCCCCTGGCGAAACCGTTGGATTAACTGCTCCACAGTGCTTCCAAGTACCTTCCCACAAATGGCCACTTTGTAGGCCAAATCATCTATGCACAACCAAGAGATGCCCAGCACTTCCTTATGGCTATACATGAAACACGACATAGGAGAACTAGACCCAGATCCCAGAAAATATTATACTAAGGCTGCCTCAGACACCATGTCAGCACTACGCTCACCCATTCTCCGCTACCAACGCCGTGGCGGAGGGTTTGAGTGGGAGTGGAGTCGGGCTTGGGGTTATGCAAGCGTGTGCTTTTAATCAATTTTGGTTTCATGAAACAGCCATTTACAATACCAGAGCACATACAAATACTGAAAACCCTCAAGTGCAGAAATTAACTTCAGATAAGAAACGACATATTAAGAAACAAAACAATCATTTGCCCCTCAAAACAGCAAATAGACAGAACAGTATTGCTTCTGTTTACAAATGGCTTTACAAATGGACAACTAAACAGATTAACAACAAGCATAGTGCTCACTACGTTGATCTACAGCCCACTACTACCAACACCTGTACCTCAACCCAGACAGACAGCAGATGTGAAAACACAAGCTACATGGATATGTAACCTCTACAGAATCTACAAGAAAAAATGCATAAGCAAGGGAAAGGTAAAGTGACATATCGCTGATATGTAGTGTTTTCACGATGGCCTTATTGTATCTTCAAGTCAAACAATTGTGATACGCTTTGGTAGTACCATGACTGGGTCATGAGAATAAATGTAAATACAGTTTTCCAGTGTTTATACGCAACACAAAACTAAATGTGGCCAACTTCAACGATCCTGCAACACTGTATTTTAGTAGATCAAAGCTCAGGTAACTACCAACACTTAGAAACTTCAATTATGGCACACATAAAAACTCATGTCACTTTATTATCTGCACTATATTACTGTTATCGAAATTCCCCACTGTCCTTCCTCTCTGTCTATGAGATGTCATCTTCTTCTGGACTTTGGAAGGAAGACACCATTTATTACTCAGCTTGACACTGTCTGTGTTATAACCAGCTACACACCACACTGATAATTGTAGTCCACTGGTGTTGCTGCCACGGTGCTCTTACTTCCACGCACTCCGCTTCCCCAGGGTCTGTTGGTGGTTATCAACGAACTTACCACACTGTTCAGCAAACCTTATTCTGCAGCTGCTCCTCGGGGGAGCAATGCATTAGCAAAGCAAGCGTGGAACTACTCCGTACAAGTCCCTAGCGACAACCCACGACTTGTCAGCTGCCGCTCACAGTGGCCTCTGGTGCTGATTCAAATCGATGTTGCCACTGCAGCTCTATTGTTCCAACTGCCAGCCACTGTATCACGCCACCACAGGAAGGCTCTGCATGGTTCTGCTTCTCCAAAATCACCACCACATTTGCAGGTAAAACTAAATGCTGTAACAGCACCAGAGGGCAGGCAGAACGACAAATGTGTCATAAATTATGAGTTTCACTCCTCACCAACCAGCGAGATGAGGTGTGGAGTCTCAGAAACTGAAATGGTGCATAGTATGCAGAATGTAAACGTCTCTGTGCTGTCTGTTCTTCCCCTTGGTGGCCACACACTGGTGATAAAAAACTCTTAAGCCATCTGGACTTCAATGGCTACCCATAGTTCTAGACCATCCTTAGAAGCATGAATTTCGGACATCAGTTGTGGTGGAATGTTTATTTTAGGTACCACAATCAACATGAATCGTAAATTGCGAGGATTGTGGAAAGTCAGTAATAATATAAGAGTCATGCATGTGAGAGAAAAACGCTCATATTTTCTAACTTAAGGGGCGTCGGAACATACATTTTTTTCACATTTTCGGACTTCTATCTCATTATGAAACTTGCAATTTTTCGAATTTATAGACTCAACTGGGAAGTATTGTATTTTATTTTTTTAAATATTAACTAAATTGGTAGAAAATGTTAAAAATTTTATGTAGATTACTTCAAGATCTAATAAAATCGGTAATTTTTGATTCAGAAGGACTGCTGTGTCATAGAGGTCATGTCTAGAAGAGGATGGGCAGCAGGTTGAGGAAGAAGAAACAAAGTTTGAGAGACAAGAAGCTTTCTGTTGGTAAAACCATAAAAGGCTGGCTGACAGACGAAATGATTGATTAACTACAGCACCATTATGGGATGGCCATTAGATACAATACTGAGAATTTGTTGAAAATAAAGCAGGCAGTATGGGCTACATTCTTCCACAGACTGTCAACTGATGAAAAACCATCACACCACCCCTACTGGACCCGATTCATGGTGCAATCACCGCAATGCCCAGTACTCAAACAGTTCATATAGCCATAAAAATTCCATCCTAGCATCAGTCAAGGATATCATAAAACCTATTTACAGAGAGCTGGCAAATCCTGAATTACTGAAGAAGTGTCTGCGTGGTCAGACTCAAAATCCCAACGAGTCATTCAATTATCTTATATAGACTCGTTTATAAAAAAAAATGTTTTTGTTGGAATGAAGTCACTAAAGCAGGGGGGGGGGGGGGGGGACAGTGATGCTGTTATTGTTTTTAGTTATAGAAACATTGGTAGGGTGAAAGTGCTACAGCGTATGAGAATTAATGCTGGAGCAAACTGCAACAGAAAAATTGAATGGATGGACAAGGTTCACATTGATAAAGCAGAGTATGCAGCACAGTTGGCCACTAAAGAGTCCAGAAAGAAGAAAAGATGGAAAAATCTTGCAAAAGATATACAGTATGGTGCAGGTTGCTTTTGAGTGACTAAAAATAAAAAATTAAACATATATTAAGTGAGTAACAGTCTTTTGAAGCAGTAGAAACCGGTCCTGAAAATTTACATTTTCTGTTGCATTTTTCCATAAATCTCAGAAACCATTTCGAATAGAGTATTCAAATTTTCAGGGAGTAATAACATACATATTCTGAGTCCACTGAACTAAAAAAACATAATGTTATGTATAATTAAAATTATTTAGGATAACGTACAAAAAATACACATAATTTTAAAAGTATAATTAAAAATTTGTATTTCCGAAAGCAGTGGCTGAAATGCAATTAGTGTAGTTCAGTAGACTCATAACATACAGTGTAATGTCCTGTAAGAGTGTCATGTCAATGGCTACAGTGGTTACTGAAATATAGGGAAGCCAATTCACAAAATTTAACATTGTCGGGATATGGCGTTCCGACTTCCCTTAATGAATTGATATGTTTTCAGGATAAAGTCGTCGAAGAGGTGGAGTTTGAGAAATCCCACATTGAGAATACTTCATTTGAGGACATATTAGAGGAAATCGGCAGCTACGGGAAGTTCCAAATACGCTTGAGCATTGTCTTCTGTTGCCTGACACAATTTTTTGCCTCAATGTCTTCTTACGGCACGCTCATTGCCCTTACAGTACCTGAACACTGGTGCCACGTTCCAGGAAGAGAAGGTACCAATTCAACAACAGTAATGTGGAAGAAAGTGACAATACCAAGGCAAGTAGCATGACATGAATTTAATATCATATTTCTTACTTTAATACCTCCATAACGATTTTTCGAAGATAAATTAGAATTGTGGCTGTATTAACGTTCTATGACAAGACTGAAACTTCATTAAATAATTTCGCTTTTCCTCCCCTAGATATGAGCACTAGACTTTCTTCCCTTCATCGAAGAGAATAGAGCGGATATATGGTTCTATCAAAATATGTATGTCCAATGTAGTGGAGGACGTGTCTATATAGCTTTACCGTTAAGTAAAACAGTAGGTCCTAAAAATTATGACAGTGTCCCCTAATGAGATCGCTTTCACTGTTGTGAACACAGATAAACGGACTACTGCTTCAGCAGGCTGTTTGCTTACGTGGTTTACAAAATTACTAAATATTCACATTGAATGAGTATTTATGATCAACTGCTTAGAGAACGACCATGAAGTGTAAGCATATCCCACAATGATTTTTGTTTTAATTTTTATTTCAAACTAAGCCTCCTGTTTTTACGTGGTTTAAGGAAAGTGGCTTAACTGCAATCGTTGAACAGAGCTTCACCAACAGTACGCACCCAGTAATCATTTAGAGAGGAGCTCCGTGAGAAACTGAATTCAACTGGATGTCCATCTCTAGATTATACCACTTGCCACAAGACATAGTCTTATGGGCTAAAATTTTTACGTGTAGTTACGCCACTCCAAACGTTTGTTATACTATTCCTGGCTCCGGCGATTTCCATGCTGAGTCCATGCTGAGCTAGAGGGAAGTCATCATCTTAGTTCCCCAGACGTTAAATTCCGGTTGGTGCCATGTTCTGTTCTTGTAATTGTGCAAAGAATGTAATTACCCTGTATTATTTCATTTAACAATATTTATCGAGCAAAAACTAACATCCTAGCAAAATACCTTGGGATTCGGATTTTCCTCTAAATTTACAATTTCAGTCAAATTGTTTCCATACAATATCTACCATTGTCCTATGCTTTCGCGTAGTGAGGTAACAACTGTGATTCCTGCAACGTAAATTTAGTACAATACTTTGCAGCATCTATTTAGGATTAAAATAAATTAATGGAGTAATTTTTGTATTTTAGGGAAGAAGAAGTGTACAGCAGTTGTGAGATGAAGGTACCAAACCGAACGAACGAAACAGCACCATGTATGTATGGATGGGAATATGACGACACTTGGTTTTCTGCAACTGCTGCTTCCCAGGAGAACTGGGTATGCGAAAGAGAAATGTATCCAAACACCATATATTCTGCCAGTCACTTTATTTCCATCGGTTTTGCTGTCCTGCTTTTCTACGTTGGTGACAGGTAATGCTCAAATGTAATAGCGGGTACTTTTCTCTTAAGGACACTATAGAATTTTATCTCAGCCATTAAAATAGACATGGGTTCGATGAGAAAGAATGAACTGCTCGTAAATTCCTAAAAATGTCTATTTGATACAATATATAAAACACAAACTTAGTTTGTTGAAATTAGTTTTCTCCTCCTCTATGACGTCTAAGCAAGTAGTAGCACAAAATTTTCATAACAGCTCTCAAACCCTAAGAGTTTCGTAATTCACCCGTTCTGTTCATTTGCACTATATGTAAAATGTTTGCTCACTGAGAGCATACAGAACACTATTCTGCCGTCATATTAAGCAATGCTAATCTAACACACTCTGAATTCCTAATATGGAGACTACGTGTCTATACTATGGTGGTGGATTTACCTGAACCGAAATTCCTGTTCATGGTGAAACCACAGGAGCAGGGTACATTGCTATCAGATGAGCCAATGAATTCCGTGCAGTATTAAGAATACTTCATTTTGTATATGATGTTTGATGAGTTTCGTGCAATGTGTGACTGATTAGTTTTTAAAAACTTCATCGAGTTAGGTATATTAATCATCTCTTCAATGCAAAGATAGCATGCAAAGAAAATATCATTTTCACATTAATACTTTTGTTACTGGAATTGCAGATGTTCTTTGTAGTAACAAATGTAACTGCACCCATAGTTATAAGTCTATTCAATAGTTTGCGAGTGAAATTCTCATTGATTACTACCTCGGTTACGGGGTGGAGAATTGTAGGTCTCCTCTTGATAGAGCAAGTTATCAACAGTGACAAAACCGAATGACATCAAGCGACAATGCCGGATTTCATTCTTCCGGTCCTCCCCCACACCTGTGATGTCATATTACAAGGTGGTGGAGGTAACCAAGTAGTACTGTTTAAAACTGCAGGAAATTCAAAAAATGACGCGATATTCATTACATTACAACTGTTGTAAGTTCAAATCAGGATTTCCTCCACCCCTCTGACATCATAGCTCATTTGTACTAAGAGTCGAAATGTCCTAAGTATTAAATGGCGGGAAATTCAAAAATGCCAAGGTGAACAGTTGTCCCATCGGTGGTAAATTTATAGAAATCCAAGATGGTGGAATTGAACCTGGATGAAAAAAGCATAGAAGACAAGATGGAGGAAATGCACCCAGGCTACAGGACTGCCATCTCACTTGTAATAAGTTCAGAATCCTGCCCTGGTGGATAATTCCAGTTTAAAGAGGTAAGATAGCTCCTTCTTGAGGGACCCTCCTACATACAGACATTCCCCCTGCCCCAACACAGCACTTCCATCGATTCTACAGACAACAGGTACCAAGACTCAAGTTGAGTCCTCTTGTAAAAAGTCGAAAAAGGGGAGAAATTCAAAAAGCACCCTGGGCTTCCCCAAACTCAGGTGAAAGTAAATGTCACGTACTTTTCGAATCCCTTTCGGATCTCTCTAGTCTCAAGAGATGCGATGTCTTTTTATACTGAACACTGAGAGCCATGAAGCTCAGGGTTCCCACAAGGATGAAGAACATATGTACGTTACGGATAGACCTCATGAGGATAGATCTGCGGGATTGTCTTTGTTAAGAAATCGGAACTACTTAGACTGAGATGTCCGTCTCGTGATTTTGGTCACTGGATTGTAACAAAAGCTGTTCAGCTGTTGGGATCACTTCGTATCGAACCTAAAGCAATCCAAACTGACAGAAAATGTGACAAATGCGATAGAGAAATGGTGTAGTTCACATCAGCCGATCGCTACATTGTTTAGTAGACTATAACGTCCATTATTTAGTAGAACTTGGTATTTCGGTTTTGTGTCGAAATAATTGAATTCTTTTTCGAAATCAGCGAACTTTGTTTTAACATCGCTTCGCATAAAATATTCTTTTAGGATTTTCGATGGGATACCGAGGACTTCAACTAATGAAAACGATGTGTATAGTGTACATAATAGCGAATATTACAAAGCATTTACGACATTTTATTAATTTTTCTCTATAACTGCAGTGGTATTGTGTATCTATGCATAGAGAACCCTCTAAACTGACTTTTATCAATCTGTACATATGCGTTCTTCAATGAAAGGACTAAATCAGTGACAGTTAATATTTCCGCACAAGAGCAAAGGTCTGGCTGATGTGCATTAGCTCTTTTTCCTGGTCGCACATTTTCCCCAATTCCATGCCATAATATCTGAGCATAAGGAGGAGGAAGAGGGGAGCCTACGAACACGTCGTCTTTAAATTGCAATTCAGTCACACAGCATACGGTTTAGTTTCATGATTCATATTTCTCAACATCACAGACAAGACAAATTATCAGTATTATTTAAGTATGTTTTGCGTTCTGAGGACGTAGTATAATTTTTATCTGGTACAAACTGTCGGTATACGGACAGATGCAGACATTTAGACATTTTCACATGTTTTATATATATATATAAAGCGACATCAGATGTGATTATCCGAATGGGACGGAAATCTATAGGTGCGTCGAACACGTGCTGACAAACAAATGCTTATAATTTCAGAAAAATTGCATCATTTATTCAAGAGAAAGAGCTTCACAAATTGAGCAAATCAGTAGGGCGTTGGTGCACCTTTCGTTCCTACGCAAGCAGCTATTCGGCATGACACTGATTGATAGAGTGGCTGGATGTCCGCCTCAGGGATACAGTGTCAAATTCTGTACAACTGACGCGTTAGATCCTGAAAGTCCTGAGCTGATTGAAGGGACGTGCCCATAATGCTCCTAACGTTGTCAACTGGGGAGAAATCCGGCGATCTTTCTGGCCATGGAAGGGTGTGGTAAGAACAAAGACAAGCAGTAGAAACTCTCGCCCTGTGTAGGCGGGCACTACCTGCTGGAAATTTAAACTCCGGACGGATTTTAATGAAGGGCAACAAAACGGCTGTATAATATCATTGGTGTACCGCTGTTCTGTAATGGTGCCACGGATAACAACCAAAGAAGAACTGCTATGAAAAGAAATGGCAGCGCAGGTCATCACTCCTGGTTGTTAGGCAGGATGGCGAGCGTCTTCGGTAGTCATTGGGTCTCAGTTCGAAGCGGGACTCATCACGGAACATCATTCTACTCTGGCCTCTACTCCAGTCAATGAGATTCCAAAAAATGGCTCTGAGCACTATGGGACGAATATACACTTCTGAGGTCAACAGCCCCCTAGAACTTAGAACTACTTAAACCTAACTAACCTAAGGACATCACACATACTCATACCGGAGGCAGGTTCCGAATCTGCGACAGTAGCGGTCGCACGGTTCCAGACTGTAGCGCCTAGAACCGCTCGGCCACCACGGCCGGCAATGAGATTCCAGACCGAAGGCGTGTCTTGAGAGGCACTGTACGGTGCTGGAGTACCAAACTGACTACCACCCACCATTGGTCTGTTAAATGGGAATTACATTGCAGATCGATCAATTCCAGCTGTACTTGCGCAACGCACTTTCAACTGAAACGGCAAACTGAATCGAATCAGCTTAGAACAGTTGTAAGATAGGTATTGTCCTCAAAATGTGTAGAAAACTATCGTTGTAATTCTTAAATCATGAAACCTCACGTTTTCTTCAACGGCAGTGAGGTTAAGGAAATTGACGGTGTATTTTTTTTTGTCAGAATTTGTTTCTTCTGCAATGTTATTTTGTTTTTAAATGCATGCCCATCAAATCAGAAACAAATTGTTCCCCAGCTTTCAGTTGTTTAGTGTGGGGAGTGTGCTGTCAAGTCCACCTAAAATGCAGGGCCTGCAATCAATTCCGAGTGTTCAAACGTTCGCTCCTGCTCTTCTTTTCCCTTCATAAATTCAATAATAGTGGGTTTTAAACAGGAAAATCGTTCCAGGTAGACTCCTCTACTTAACCAACGTACTTTCCGGTATTATATAAAGTCCCCATATCATTCCCTCAGTTCAGCTGAAAAGTGTTGCTATCCGGATCACGAATATCATAACGTACTCCATGCCTGCAAATTAGCACAAAATGCTTCTCGATGTACTGAACAACGAATGCCGCCCTTTGATCGTACTAACTTTTTGCTCTTTCATCGTCAACTAAATATTTAAATTACACTGAAGATCCAAAGAAACTGGTATACCTGCCTAATATCGTGTAGGGCCCCCACGAGCATGCAGAAGTTCCGCAGCACGATGTGGCATGGACTCTACTAATGTCTGTAGCAGCGCTGGACGGAACTGACACTATGAATCCTGCAGGGCTGTCCATAAATTCGTAAGAGTGCGAGGGGGTTGAGACTTCTTCTGAACAGCACGTTGCAAGGCATCCCATATATACTGAACAATGTTCATGTCTGGAGAATTCGGTGGCGATACGAAGTGTTTAAACTTAGAAGAGTGCTCCTGGAGCCACTCTGTATCAACTCTGGACGTATCGGGTGTCGCATTGTGCTGCTGGAATTGCCCAAGTACGTCGGAATGCACAATGGACATCAATGGATGCAGGTGAGCAGACAGGATACTTACGTACGTCTCACCTGTCAGAGTCGTATCTAGACGTTTCAGGGATCCCATATCCCTCCAACTGCACACGCCTAACACCATTACAGAGCCTCCACCAGCTTGAACAGTCCCATCCTGACATTCAGGGCCCATTGATTCATAAGGTTGTCTCCATACCCGTACACATCCGTCCACTCGATACAATTTGGAACGAGACTCGTCCGACCAGGCAATATGTTTCCAGTCATCAACAGTCGAACGCCAATGTTGACGGGCCCAGGCGAGGCTTAAAGCTTTGTCGTGCAGTTACCAAGGGTAGACGACGACTGGGTCTTCGACTCCGAAAGCCCATATTGATGATGTTTCGTTGAATGGTTCGCACGCTGACACTTGTTGATGGCCCAGCATTGAATTTTACAGTAACCAGAGGAAGGGTTATACTTCTATCACTTCAGTCGTCGTTGGTCCCATTTTTGCAGTGTCTTTTTCCGGCCCCAGAGGTGTCAGAGATTCATTGTTTTACCGAATTTCTTACATTCATGGTACACTCGCGAAATGGTCGTACGGGAAATACCTCACTTCATCGCTACCTCGGAGATGCTGTGTCCTTATCGCTCGTTGGTCATCTATAACACCTCGTTCAGACTCGCTTAAATCGTGATAACCTGCCATTCTAGCAACAGTAACCGATCTAACACCTGCTCCAGACACTTGTTGTCTTATGCAGGCGTCGACTACCGCAGCGCCGTTTTCTGCTTGTTACATATCTCTGTGTATGAATACGCACGCATGTACCAGTTTTTTTGGCACTTCGGTATATTTCAGTATGCCGCTGTAATGTCGTTTAAGATCTACTGTTAGGGTAGCCAGTAGTGTTTTAGCAGACGAAGTCGTAGCCAAGCATTTGTTACAATGTAGTAATTTTACATTGTTTGTTGCACAGTGGCAATGGTTGTTAAGTATTTACATAGGTTTTGTAACTGTATAAATGACCTGAATCTGATGCTTTTGATCGACCAGGTACATAGCACGAATGATAGATCCATCTCATGATGCTGGTCGTGGGGTACCAATAGCAGTGCACTACGTAAATGAGGGAGGGGAGGCTAAAATTTTTGGATAATAAATTGTGGTAATTAATATTAAACATAATCTGGCTCATAAATTTGATAATTAAAATTAAGCTAAAAGCATTTAGAGACGTGTCTAAACAAGATCATAGGTTCACCACATGGTTTAAATCTTGGATCGCAAGCTATCGTAATTAAAACGACACTTACGAGCCAATAATTAGATCCTACTTAATCGAGGGTAAGAGCCCAAGGCAGTAGTTTGTCTATATAAGGAGAGCTGGTGCAAGTGGCCGTTTTGATACAGAAGAAGAATGTAACCTTTGTCCCAAAAGCTACCCCCTGCCCTCTCACTGATGCAGGTTTATATGTAACTAAGTAATTTCCATCAGATGTCTGTACATTGACTTTTACTAGTTACTTTAAGACAAAAGTGACAATCTGCTAGAGATGGAAACAGAATAATTTTGGAACTGTAGAGCTTCTACTTCAACAGAAAAATTAGTCTTATTTTGAACAATTTCTCTTATGTTTCCCTAATGCTCTCAATTGAGCCTTTCTGTTTCACTTGTCACTGTGCAGGTTCATAATCCATTCGAAGTAAAAACGTTAAACTGTTTATACGTTTCAGATTTGGCCGGAGGATAGAGTTTCTTATGAGCATGGGCATGATGGCAGTATCCCGATCACTGCTAACTGTTTCAGCCTCAGTCTTCCCACTGTACATCGCTCTCTCAGCGGTGGCAGAGAGTCCAGGCTTGCCTAGCACAGAATCAGCTTTAGCCATTGGTAAGATTCTCAGACTTCGAAACAATGAAATTAAAACGATGTTGGATACTACTATTCACTCGAAAGTAGGAATTAGATGAAAGAATTAAAACTGAAAAGTGTGGGACCTACATCTTCAAAATATTTGTAGTTTCGTTTATTTTTACTGAATCATTTAAGAATACGTTGACTTCTTCTCATTAGTTTCATAGAAGTGGACTGCTGATTCAAGAGTTTCTGAAGAATTACAACATTTTTCCCTTTCTGAAGCATGTATGCAACCATGTCTACTTTATGTAGCACTGTGCGGTGATACTGACATGTTTATTTTGTATTACGCTGTGTTGCAATATAATCATTTTGAAACGTATTTTTGATGTGAACGTATTTTCCAAAACTGGTAACAAGTTAATTTCTTAAAATGCGTGAAGTGACCTACTAACAAACATGATACATGCTTTAAGAGGACATTGTATGTGAGCTACTGAGGAAGTGTTCACATCGAAGACCCAGAACGTGGATGAGTAATTCAATCATATTGTGTAGTGCCGTGTGCCTAAAAATATATTTGTTGGCTTTATGACTCTAAAGTTAGCGGTGTCTGATGCTGTAATAACTTTTGTAGTTGTTGTAGTCTTCAGCCCTGAGAATGGTTTGAAGCAGCTCTCCATGCTACTCTATCCTGTGCAAGCTTCATCATCTCCCAGTACCTACTGCAACCTACATAATTCTGAATCTGCTTAGTGTCTTCATCTCTGTCAAGTCTACGGTTTTTACCTCGACGCTGCCCTCCAATACTAAATTGGTGATCCCTTGATGTCTCAGAACATGTCCTACCAATCGATCCCTTCTTTTAGTCAAGAGGTGCCTCAAATTTCTCTTCTCCCCAGGTCTACTCAATATCTCCTCATTAGTTACGTGATCTACCCATCTAATCTTCAGCATTCTTCTGTAACACCACATTTCGAAAGCTATTCTCTTCTTGTCCATACTATTTATCGTCCAAGTTTCACTTCCATACATGGCCACACTTCATACAAATACTTTCAGAAACGACTTCCTAACACTAAAATCTATACTCGATGTTAACAAATTTCTCTGCTTCAGAAACTCTTTCCTTGCCACTGCCATTCGGCATTTTATGTCCTCTCTACTTCGACCATCATCATTTATTTTTGCTCCCAAAATAGCAAAACTCCTTTACTACTTTAAGTGTCTCATTTCTTAATCTAATTCCCTCAGGATCACCCGACTTAAATCGATTACTTTCTATTATCCTCGTTTTGCTTTTGTTGATGTTCATCTTATATCCTCCTTTCAAGACACTGTCCATTCCGTTCAACTGCTCTACCACGTCCATTGCTGTCTCTGACAGAATTACAATGTCATCGGCGAACCTCAAAGTTCTAATTTTTCTTTTGTTTCCTTCACTGCTTGCTCAATAAACAGATTGAATAATATCAGGGAGAGGCTACAAGCCTGTCTCGCTCCCTTCCCAACCACTGATTCACTTTCCAGTCCCTCGACTCTTATAACTGCCATCTGGTTTCTGTAAAAATTGTAAATAGTCTTTCGCTCCCTGTATTTTACCCCTGCCACCTTTAGAATTTGAAAGAGAGTATTCCAGTCAATATTATCAAAAGCTTCCTCTAAGTCTACAAATGCTAGAGACGTAGGTTTGCCTTTCCTTAATCTTTCTTCTACGGTAAGACGTAGGGTCAGGTTTGCCTCACGTGTACCAATATTTCTACGGAATCCAAATTGACCTTCCCCGAGGTCGGCTTCTATCAGTTTTTCCATTCGTCTGTAAAGAATTCGCGTTAGTATTTTTGAGCTGTAGCTTATTAAACTGATAGTTCGGTAATTTTCACATCTATAAACACCTGATTTCTTCGAGATTGGAATTAGTATATTCTTCTTTAAGTCTGTCTCATACATCTCGCTCACCAGATGGTAGAGTTTTGTCAATAGTGGGTTGGGTTGGGTTGTTTGGGGAAGGAGACCAGACAGCGAGGTCATGGGTCTCATTGAATTAGGGAAGGACAGGGAAGGAAGTCGGCCATGCCCCTTCAAAGGAGCCATCCCTTCATTTGCCTGGAACGATGTAGGGAAATTACGGAAAACCTAAATCAGGATGGCCGAAAGCGAATCCAGTGTCTAACCACTGCGCCACTTCGCTCGTTGTCAATACCGGCTCTCCCAAGGCTGTCAGTAGTTCTAGTGGAATGTTGTCTCCTGCCAGGGCCTTGTTTCGACTCAGGTCTTTCACTGCTATGTCAGACTCTTAACACAGTAACATACCTCCCATTTCACCTACATCTACAGCTCCTTCCATTTCCACAATATTGTCCACAAGTTCATCACCCTTGTATAGATCCCCTATATACTCCTTCCACCTTTCTGCTTTCCCTTCTTTGCTTACAATTGGGTTTCCATCAGAGCTTTTGATATTCATACAAGTGATTCTCTTTTCTCCAAAGGTCTCTTTAAAATTCCAGTACACAGTATCTATCTTACCCCTAGTGAGATAAGGCTCTACATCCTTCCATTTGACCTCTAACCATCCCTGCTTAGCCATTTTGCACTTCCTGTCAATCTCATTTTAGAGGTGTTTGTAGTCCTTTTTGCCTGCTTCAGTTACTGCAGATGTATATTTTCTCCTTTCATCAATTAAAATCAATAATTCTTCTGTTTACCTACTTGATCCTCTGCTGCCTTCACTACTTCATCCCTCAATGCTACACATTCTACTGTATTTCTTTTCCCCATTCATATCAATTGTTCCCTTATGTTCTCCCTGAAACTCTGTACAACCTCTGGTTCTTTCAGTTTATCCAGGTCCCATCTCCTTAAATTGCCACCTTTTTGCAGTTTCTTCAGTATTAATCTACAATTCATAACCAATAGATTGTGGTCAGAGACTACTTCTTCTCATGGAAATGTCTTACAATTTAAAATCTGGTTCCTAAATCTCTGCCTTACCATTATATAATCTATCTGATACCTTTTAGTATCTCCAGGGCTTTCCATGTATACAACCTTGTTTCATGATTCTTGAACCATGTGTTAACTATGATTAAGTTATGCTCTGTGCTAAATTCTACCAGGTGGCGTCCTCTGTCATTTCTTACCCCCAATCCATATTCACCTATTACGTTTCCTTCTCTCCATCTTCCTACTATCGAGGTCTAGTCACTCATGACTATTAAATTTTCGTCTCCCTTCACTATCTGAATAATTTCTTTTATCTCATCATACATTTTATCAATTTCTTCGTCAGCTGCAGAGCTAGTTGCACATAAACTTGTACTACTGTAGTAGGTGTGATCTTTGTGTCTATCTTGGCCACAATAATGCGTTCACTATGCTGTTTGTAGTAGCTTACCCTATTCCTATTTTTTTATTCGTTGTTGAACCTACTCCTGCATTACCCCTCTTTGATTTTGTATTTATAATCCTGTATACACCTGACCAAATGCCTTGTTCCTCCTACCACGGGATTTCACCAATTTCCACTATATCTAACTTTAACCTATCCATTTCCCTTTTTAAATTTTCTAACCTACCTGCCCGATTAAGGGATTTGATTTTCCACGCTCCGATCCGTAGAATACTAGTTTTCTTTCTCCTGATAACGACATCCTGATAACTATATTTTTTGCAATAAATGATCCGTTTTCTAAAAACGTACTGATGGTAGAGACATGAAATTTTCACAGCTTGCGAACTGTGAGATTCAGCACATACGGAAATATAATAACTAAAATAACCTGAGTTGTTTTGGTTTTATGTTCATTTATTTACAAAATTCTATCAAAAAATTAAGTGTTTGAAAGAAAAAAAAACACAACATGCTCCACAATACAACATTAGTAATAATTATAGTTCAGTGCATCTAGAAGGGTGCATTCAATAATTATGGAAAATTGTAAGTTTATGTCTTTAAAAGTTTCCAAGATAATGGGTCAGAAAATTCCATAATTTTGCGTTGGGAGCATGGGACATACAACGTCCCCATAAGTCTTGGACAGAAATAATAAAAATTAGTTGTTCCATATGTGCTGTCGAAATGAATATTAGTAATTTTTTTTTTCAATTTCGAGGTATGTGGTTTTGGCTGCATCACCAGAGTATTTTATGACAGGAATTGTAATCCATTATCGATACATCTGTTTCAGGAATCGAACTGACTGGCATCAAACATCGCTCGCTCGTCAACTTTTTGGTATTTGCCTCTTACAGTTTGGGAACAATTTCTATAGCGCTAGCAGCATGGTTGTTACGAAACTGGATTCAGTTTCTGTTGATTTCATCTGTCCCCTGCTTCATTCCATTTTTGCTACATAGGTAAGTACGTCGGTAATGAATTAAAATTCTGGTCTTTTTTGTTGGTCTATTGGTTCTCTTTCAATGTGGACACACTAACGTAGGCCGTATTGACGCCTCCAGTTTATATTTTTATGATATAAGAAATCTTAAAAGTTATCTTTGTATAAAGGATTAAAATATAAGAACTGAAAAGAAATAGGTATATTTGTAGTTTACACTGACTCAAAGAAGTAAATCTGCTGAAGGGTGAACGTTTCGTGACGGAAGTCGTTAGTTGGGTCAATGAATGTGTTGGTTGGAATGTTGTATTGTTGTGGAGGTATCAAGAATTTGATTTGAGCATTGTGAAAGGTTGGTGGTGGAATTTCTAACCGAGTCTTACTTTTTAGAACAGTTAGAGAAGGAATATGCTGTACATGGAACTAAGGATAAATTTCAGCAAGAATTTCTGGACGAAGAAGAGCCAGTTGCGTATGGTAAAATTTACAATGCATGACATTGAAGAGAAGGGAAGTACTTAGTGGTGAGTATGCGATTTCTCATCCCAATGCAAGACAAAAGTGTTTCTAGCAAACGGAATCCCGCCCATAGGTTTAACAGAAATGTGATTTAAGAAACGGAGTTCTGGCAACACTGTAACTGCGTGAAGTTTAGCCAAGAAAATGTATCATGAACTCGGCGCTCTGACGAAGCTGTCCCATTACCTGAATGGTAAGAAGCAGTGCCGTAAAGAATGAATATGTAAACTCGCTCAGATTTGAGTCGCGTCCGCCCCAAACATGTTTTTTATTTTCAGTTAAAGTGTCAAACTGCCTCTAGTTTGCATCTCCACAATGCAGTGTCTTGTGAATTTCTTTCTGTTATTGTTGCCAGTTTTTGAACACTGAGACATAAAATGAACTTCTTACAGACCTAAACGACCATTTGTTTCGTCCATGACACAAATATAGCCAATAAAGGGTAATAGCAGATACCGTAACATCATCTGCATCCCATGAGGCATAAAAACACAACAGGTACGCTGCACTAGACTGCAGATAATGCAATGCACAATACTTCCATTCCATACGTTTGACGACCAGGCTTATCTTCCCAGAGGTGGAACGTACAGTTACGAGCAACGTTCACTTCGGAAAAGATGTTCAAGGCGACCGACCACCTTGCATTTGCAATAAAAATGGGGAGCAGAATTTCTGATAGATGGTGACGGGATGTAGTGCATCTATTAGTATGATTTAAGCCATCCAACTTCCTTTTAGACAGTTTCTAAGACGGCCTTTCATATAAATCTGCAGAAGAAAATCAGGTCAGATGTTTTATTGTTTTAGTAAGACTTGGTAAGACTTGCGCAATCATAGTGGAGACTGTGGTGGATGTTGTGGAAGCAAAATCAATGGTTGGTTAGCCTACTACTACATTAAGAGGTTGTAGACATTTAAAAAAAGACATAAAAATATGAATGTGTAGGAAGTGATGTTTGTGCAGCTGAGAAAGGTGCGTAGAGGGCGACGAGAGAGTACGGTCGTCGTGCTAATATGTCTGAATCATCCGAGGTAGACTCGTTTATATTATTTCGATAAGCTCGGGCACTGAAGGTTGAAGTGCTTTCAACGGCACTCAAGTCTTCATTTAATGTAAGGAACTATCATAGGCTATAGAAAGTTCCAGCTGGGAATATTTGGTAGGGGATTTCCACTTCCATCATTTGCGCTACACCCTCCGTCAGAACAAAGACATGAGAACTATTTCTCACGTCTCAGATAAAAAATGTGTAAGCCTACTCAAAAAGAAATAAGAATGATCATTAGGAAGCTAAGGAGAAGAACGTTAAAGATGAAGTGAGCTGAAAAAACGATGAAAATAGCTGACGATGGAAGATTATTGGAAGTGATCAGAAAGAGGAAAAATTGTCGCTGGGTGGTATACCGCATAGCAATTGTCGGCAAGAAAGAATTATAGAGGAAAAACCAGAAGGAATTACGGAAAGGATAAGGAACACAATGGATGACGTGGAGGAAATTAGACCATGAGCATGCAAACAGAAGAAGGAAGATGTTTAGAACAGGACACGATTTGAAGCTTCCACTTGAAAACTTTCGTGAGACAGGTGAAGAAGATGAAGATGGTGATGATGCAGACGTGTGAATGTAAATTTAATCATTTATTAACTTGCACAACAGAGTCGATGACTTGATCGATGTGTTCATTGTGCTGTTGTTGTTGTGGTCTTCAGTCCTTAGACTGGTTTGATGCAGGTCTCCATGCTACTCTATCCTATGCAAGCTTCTTCATCTCCCAGTACCTACTGCAATCTACATCCTTCTGAATCTGCTTGGTGTATTCATCTCTTGGTCTCCCTCTACGATTTTTACCCTGGACACTGCCCTCCAATACTAAATTGGTGATCCCTTGATGCCTCAGAAAATGTCCTACCAATCGTTCCCTTCTTCTGGTCAAGTTGTGCCACAAACTTCTCTTCTCCCCAATCCTATTCAATACTTCCTCATTAGTTATATGATCTACCCATCTAATCTTCAGATTTCTTCTGTAGCACCACATTTCGAAAGCTTCTATTCTCTTCTTTTCAAAAACTATTTATCGTCCATGATTCACTTCCATACATGGCTACACTACATACAAATACTTTCAGAAATGACTTCCTGACACTTAAATCTACACTCGATGTTAACAAATTTCTCTTCTTCGTAAACGCCTTCCTTCCCATTGCCAGTCTACATTTTATATCCTCTCTACTACGACCATCATCAGTTATTTTGCTCCCCAAATAGCAAAACCCCTTACTACTTTAAATGTCTCATTTGCTAATCTAATTCCCTCAGCAGCACCCGACCTAATTCGACTACATTCCACTATCCTCTTTTTGCTTTTGTTGATGTTCATCTTATATCCCCCTTTCAAGACACTATCCATTCCATTCAACTGATCTTCCAAGTCCATTTGCTGACTCTGACAAAAGTACGATGCCATCGGCGAACCTCAAAGTTTTTATTTCTTCTCCATGGATTTTAATACCTAATCCGAATTTTTCTTTTGTTTCCTTTACTGCTTGCTCAATATACAGATTGAATAACATCGGGGAGAGGCTACAACCCTGTCTCACTCCCTTCCCAGCAACTGCTTCCCTTTCAAGTCCCTCGACTCTTATAACTGCCATCTGGTTTCTGACAAATTGTAAATAGCTTATCGCTCCCTGTATTTTACCCCTGCCACCGTCAGAATTTGAAAGAGAGTATTCCAGTCAACATTGTCAAAAGTTTTCTCTAAGTTTACGAATGCTAGAAACGTAGATTTGCCTTTCCTTAATCTTTCTTCTCAGATAAGTCGGAAGGTCAGTATTGCCTCACGTGTTCCAACGTTTCTACAGAATCCAAAGTGATCTTCCCCGAGGTCGCCTTCTACTATTTTTTCCATTCGTCTGTAAAGAATTCGTGTTAGTATTTTTCAGCTGTGGCTTATTAAACTGATTGTTCGGTAATTTTCACATCTGTCAACACCTGCTTTCTTTGGGATTGGAATTATTATATTCTCCTTGAAGTCTGCGGGTATTTCGCCTGTTTCATACATCTTGTTCACCAGATGGTAGAGTTTTGTCAGGACTGGGTCTCCCAAGGCCGTCAGTAGTTCACATGGAATGTTGTCACCTGCCAGGGCCTTGTTTCGACTCCGGTTTTTAAGTGCTCTGTCAAACTCTTCACGCAGTATCGTATCTCCCATTTCATCTTCATCCACATCCTCTTCCATTTCCATAATATTGTCCTCAAGTACATCGCCCTTGTGTAGACCCTCTATATATTCCTTCCACCTTTCTGCTTTCCCTTCTTTGCATAGAATTGGGTTTCCATCTGAGCTTATGATATTCATACAAGTGATTCTCTTTTCTCGAAAGGTCTCTTTAATATTCCAGTACACAATATCTGTCTTACCCCTAGTGAGATAAGCCTCTACATCCTTACATTTGTCCGCTGGCCATCCCTGCTTAGCCATTTTGCACTTCCTGTCGATCTCATTTTTTAGACGTTTGTATTCCTTTTTGCCTGCTTCATTTACTGCATTTTTATATTTTCTCCTTTCATCAATTAAATTCAATATTTCTTCTGTTACCCAAGGATTTCTACTAGCCCTCGTCTTTTTACCTACTTGATTATCTGCTGCATTCAGTACTTCATCCCTCAAAGCTACCCATTCTTCTTCTACTGTATTTGATTCCCCCATTCCTGTCAATTGTTCCCTTACGCTCTCCCTGAAACTCTGCACAACCTCTAGTTCTTTCAGTTTATCCAGGTCATATCTCCTTAACTTCCCTCCTTTTTGCAGTTTCTTCAGTTTTAATCTACAAGTCATAACCAATAGATTGTGGTCAGAGTCCCCATCTGCCCCTGGAAATAACTTACAGTTTAAAACCTGGTTCCTAAATCTCTGTCTTACCATTATATAATCTATCTGATAACTTTTAGTATCTCCAGGGTTCTTCCATGTATACAACCTTCTTTCATGATTCTTAAACCAAGTATTAGCTATGATAAAAATGTGCCAAATTCTACCAGGCGGGTTCCTCTTTCATTTCGTAGCCCCAATCTATATTCACCAACTACGTTTCCTTCTCTCCCTTTTCCTACTGCCGAATTCCAGTCACCCATGACTATTAAAATTTCATCACCCATTACTATCTGAATAATTTCTTTTATTTCATCATACATTTCTTCAATTTCTTCGTCATCTGCAGAGCTAGTTGGCATATAAGCTTGTACTACTGTAGTAGGTGTGGGCTACTTGGCCACAATAATGCGTTCACTATGCTGTTCGTAGTAGCTTCATTGGGCTATTGAAATTTACTTTTTATTGCGATTTATGGCGATTATTTTTTCTCAAGTCGTCTGAGCCAATAAATTTCATTGTGCAATTGGTATTTATTGGCTCAGACGACTTGAGAAAAAATAATCGCAGCCTCACCTGCCTCTGCAAACGTGAATACCGTGAAAAGCCAAAGAAATTTGTTGTTGTGGTTAATGAAAAAGAATAAGAGAAGAAAATAAAAGAAAAGATAAGGTTGAAAATGGTGGGAAGAAGTGGTGAATGAAAGGGGTTTGGAATAGGCGTAGTCCACTTGTTCTGTTCAGGTATATTTAATTATAATTCCTGTGGTTTATATCCTGTTGAGGAATGAGGCATATTGTTTACTATTTGCTCAAAGGGTGCTAAAAATTCTATCCACTTTGTGTGCGAGGTAAATGTATTCTCATGAATTGACCAAACTCTCTAAAAATCCATCCGACTGGGTTCCTTTCAGGGTGAAATGCTGATGTAAGAATATGTTTGATGTTATGTGTGGCAACAAAATATTTCCATTTTCTTCCCGTAAAATAGTGTGCGTTATCCGTGACAATGCTGTGGGGTTTGCCAAACCTTGTAAAGCAGCTGTTAGTCAAACGTCTAGCAATAGCAGAGGCGTTGACAGTGCGGATACCATAAATTTTAAGTATTTTGAGAAGACATCAAGTACAGCAACGATCTATTTCACACCTCCACGAGCTCTGGGATAAGGTTCGGCGATATCTAATGATACTAATTCCAAAGGTCGGGTTGGTACAATAGGATGTAACTCATTCAAAGACGATCGGTTGGAAAATTTAACTTTTTGGCAGATTATGCATTTACGAACAATTTGCAACACTCTACGACGCAGATTGGGAAAATAACAGTACTGTACTATTTTATCAGTGCATACGGTGACTCCTTAGTGTACCCAAGTTTTGTGTGTGAACAGAATAAAATCGTCAACACGTGCATGTGGTAGAGAAACACACCAATGGTGCGAGTCTGGGATACGTCTGTGAAAAAGTACACTTTTGTGTATTGTATAATATTTTTGTTAGTGTGAAGAAGGATCTGTAGGTAATTTCTTTTTGATATTTGACCACCTGGGGTCGCTGTCCTGAAGTGAAGCAAAGTTCTTGCACATATAGCGGTAGTATGGGGCGTATATACCATAGTACATTAGTAAGATGTTAAAGTCTGATGTCTGATCGGAGAGTTCCGAAAATCCTGTATGCCTTGGGGCAAACGGGACAGGGCATCGGCTACTACGTTTGATTCACCTTCAATGTAAATAATTTCGAAGCTGTGTTCTTGGAGTGAAAGGCACCACCGGGTGAGCCGTGAATGAAGCAATTTGCATGATAGCAAGAAAGGAAGGGCTTGATGGTCTGTGTATGTGCGAGTATGTTTACCCCAAAGAAAGTAGCGAAACTTACGGAATACCCAAATAATGGCAAGAGCATCCCGCTCCGTCACCGAGTACGACCTCTCGCACTCAGTGAGCGTGCGGCTCGCAAAACTTATCGGTTTGATGACAGATTGTCTTGATTAGGATTGAATTTGAAATAGAAAAGCTCTAAGGCCGTATAATGAGGAATCCGTGGCTAGGCAAAAATGTAACGTCATGTCAGGGTGGCAGAGGAGGGGTGCGTTCACGAATGCACAACTTGGCAAAACTCTGTCCATCTCCAAATTGGGTTCTTTTTCAACAGCGTTAGCAGGTGAGAGCTGTTCAGAAGCTGTTTTGAAACAAACTTCCGAAAGAAAGAAGATAATCCTAAGAATGCTTTCAATTGTTTGCGGTTTTGTGGAGGAGGGAAATTACAAATAGTATCAGTCTTCTTAGAATCGGGACGAATGCATTCCGGAGAGACAATATGGCCTAAAAACTTGATTTCACGCCGTCCTAGTTTGGACTTCGAAAGATTTACTGTGACTCCAGCTTGTGAAAAACAAATAAAATTTGCTGTAACAGATCAATATGTTCCTCCCACGTATTTGTTGCCACGACAATGTCATCGACGTACGCAGTGACGCGTGACAATAAACACGAGCCGAGAACAGCGTCAAGCGCCTCGATGAACACTCCCGCGCTTACGCGCAAACCAAAAGGCAACACACAAAACTTATAACTGCGTCCTTCACAAAGGAAAGCAGTGTATTTACGACTGTCATTGTGAAGGGACACCTGCCAGTATGATAAGTGGAGGTCAATATTAGATAGGTATTGTACGTTATAAAATATTAGCAACTGCTATACCAAGTTGACGGGTCTTGTGTTGACAGGTATAATGATTTTGTTGATTTCACATGCGTCTAGCACCAATCTGACATGGCCATCTTGCTTGCCTACCGCCAGGATAGGATTGCAATAAGGGGAATGTGATTTTTCTATGACACCCCAGGTCAACATACGCTCGATTTCACGTAAAATTGCGTGTTTCTTCGCCCATGGAATATTATAATGTGTCCTACAATAAGTCGTGTGTGGCTTGACATCCATTTTGTAGCTATAGCTTCTGATTACACCAGGCCTCTCACTGAAAACTTGTGCATAATCACATAATAATTTGTCCAATTCTTCTTGCTGTTGTTACGTTAAATAGTCAGATTCGACACATTTCCGATACAGTAAATCCTGCTCAATCTCCTGATAGTCTAAATCTTCAAGTGGTAAGATACATACACTAGCTGTGGTAGGATATACCATTTGAAATTGACTTACTTCGTAATGTTTTTGTCGTGGTTCATTCGTCTTATTAAGTTCAACATTAATTAGTTGTTCTCCTACAGATAATTGATAAATGCCGTTACTTAAATCTATGATTGCTTTGTGTTCAATTAAGAAATCAATCCCTAGGAGGCAGTGTCTACAATCAGAAAATTACACTTGAACTGTGTACTGGAAAATGTGAAGTTATCTAGAGCTTGCATGCGTATGTTCTTAGATTTAGTACCTGTGGCACTAACCACGTGGCAATTCTGTACAGGTAATGTAGGTATGTTTATAATTTGTTTCAATTCATTATAGAATGCGGTTGACATCACACTTGCAGCAGCACCAGTATCGAATAAAATTTGTACATCATAATCGTTAAACTTAACCCATGATGTAGCTTCTATGAATTATTTAACACAATTGTCTGATTTAAGGTTTTTCTCGTCGGTTAATTCCTGTTCTGCTGTCATTTTGTCATCGTACGTGAGGAAACAAACCGTCTCAGCCGTTGCACTCTTACAACACCCCACGACCGAAGCACGAGCGCTTAGCTCGGTCATCGACTGTTTTCCGTCGTCTGCTGTGTTTGGCCGGGTTCATTGACCAGCTACACTATGTTTACATTCCGGCAGGTAGGCGCCCACGCGTCAGCTGATGGCGCGGCGAAACTGTTATTGCTACTTCGTGGTGGGGAGTGCGTAACTGTACTGGGGAGTGGCGGCGGATTCCGTGGTGGGTTATGATTTGTCATGCGGGAATTTTGTGTCTTCCACATATTCTCTCGGTGATTGTTAGGATTGTTATTGTTTTGGTCGTAATTAAGTCTGTTACATGGCATGCTCCTGTCAAAGTAGCCCGGGTTGTACCGGTTATTCTCACGTCTCCTATTGCGGTTTTTGTTGTACTGTCTGTGATTTTCATTTTGCTTGTAGTTACCATTTTGATATGGGTGATAATTATTGTTGTTATTATTACTCCACGAATTTCTGCGGTTGTTCCTACCGTCATACACGTTTCCATTTGAATATGTTTCGCGCGCAGGCATCGTATTGTGTCGCAGCGTTCACGGATGGTCCCACCAACCACCGTCCCTACGGTTCCTTTGGGGTGGGTGCTGATTTTGGTTACTAATATGCGTAAAATTTGAATGGGGTGAATTGCCTCTGTAAACTACGGTCATTTGATGTAAGAAGTTAAAAAAGTCTCAATGTCACTCTCCGGTACTCCTATTAATCTGTCTCGGTATGTAAAGGGTAAGTGGCTCTTTAAAGTGTCAGTTATCGCTGGCAAGTCGGCTGGTTTGGACCAGTACAGTGTCTTGTCTAGGTACCTCTCAAAATATTGTCTTAATGTATTTTTTTAGGGTCATAGGTCTCGGGATTGCACACTTCTCTCCATAGACTCTGTTGCTCATTCTAGGACCAGAATTCGTCCAAGAAGGCTTGTTCGAACTGTTCAAACCTAGGGCACCGCCGTTTCATAGCGACACCCCAATTAGCTGCTCGTCCTCTCATGAGATAGGTGACTTATCTTATTTTATCGACTTCTGACCAACTACGTGGAAAAACACCGTCAAATGATCTTGTCCTGACTGGAAAACGTCTGGAAATACCCATGACTTACAAACGTGTCATCGGTCATGCCGTTTGGCATAACTCTATTGACGTGGTTTGTGTCACTTGCTACTCTAGGTGTGGTACTGTAATATTGCTCATTTGGTGGAAAAGAGAGCGGCACATTGTAATTTTAATTTGAAATTGGTGATTCCACAATAGGTGTCCTGTCTGTGTCATTAGCCATGGTTTTAGCAGTTTCGTCGTTCCCTGACGATGCGTTTGCACCAATCGCCAAACACGGCACAAAATTGTCTCGTAATTTTGTCACTTCGTCTTCTATGTGTTTTGTCTCGTCTTTAACATGTGTCTTTGTTTTTGAAAGTATGTCCTGTGTTATTGTTTCAAGTTTCTTGCCCAGATAATCGTCACACAATTTACATTCGTGTACAATTCTTTCGGCCATGTTGGTGTCGGTGTTTAGTGACGCGAGGTCCACTCGGTCTTCTAATTTTTCTATCTTTTCTTTGAGGAGGGTTTGTTCAAGAACTACCATTGTGAGCTGTTGGGTAATATTTCCCACTTCTTCAGTCAGCTTTTCTTGGGTGGAGCTAGATGAAGTGTGGGCCTGATCTAACTCTTCTACACGAGTGTTAACTTCCTGCTGCACATTAACTATTTGAGTTAACTGATTTTCACTACGGATGATATTGTTTTTTGTTTCATGTGTGAATGTGCCCAAAGTTTCTTTCTGTTTAGTGACTCGGTCGGACAATGTCTCAAATCACTGGCTGAGCTGTTGAGTGATGTTATTTAATTCTGTCATCTGTTTTGACGTTCGTTGAAAATTTTCGGTCATAGTACGGTTTAATACGTCAAATTTTTCGTCACTTTTATCTAGCCTTTGTCTAAAGTTCTGACCAAGTGCGTCCAGTTTTGCGTCAATTTTCTGACTAACGTCTAGTTTCATGTCTGCAGACAATTCTAATAGTCGGTGCAGTTTGTCAGTCTCCTGTGTCCGATTTGTGTCACGTTGCTGAATTTGTCTCATATTCGGTTCTGACATTGATGTTAACAATGGCGCTGACGAACTAGTC
Organism: Schistocerca gregaria; assembly: GCF_023897955.1. Taxonomy (NCBI): domain Eukaryota; kingdom Metazoa; phylum Arthropoda; class Insecta; order Orthoptera; family Acrididae; genus Schistocerca; species Schistocerca gregaria. The sequence continues at coordinate 431,808,442 of NC_064922.1, forward strand.
TCGTGTCCATTCCACATTTCGTCGTTTAAAGTCGCCATCTGTGTATTATCACAAATATTGCACTGATCTGTGAACTTGTCCATGGAGGGAAACGCGGATTTTCTTGTTGGTTGAACGATGAATCTACTTCACTTAACTCATCTGCCGAAACTATCTCTACCTTACCGCGTTCCATTGTAATAGGATGTATAATCGTAAATCAAAAAGGGAATAATATAAGTCTGATTAATATAGATTTGACTCAAATTTGGGTTGAAATATTTTCTCGTCAGTGTGAATGATTGCTCTATGCACAAATAATGAAAATTCTAGATGCCTCGAGCTAGTGATGAATGCTTGCGTTAGATACGTGTGCAATATTCGGTTGTATGATCATATCAGTCCTTCATACTCCCAGCTAGGTTGGATACGCCCACATACGGCACGCGGTCTCCACACGATGTGCTTACTTCATCGATTTCTTAGCCACTGGTGCCCCCAATACTTATCTTCTCACATTAAACACCTATCATCATTCCACAATCGCAACACCAGATCGGATACGTCTATCATCTTGGCTGTACCTTTACATAACACAAAATCTTTCTCCGTGTCATTCTTCATCTCAGCCATACGACTATGGAACGCGCTCCCCTGTGATCTGCGTCTTATCCAGAACTACTCAACATTCAAGAGGGAACTCAAAGTTTACATATTAGGGACGGTATAACCACCATTCTTGTGCCCCTCCCATCTCTTTCTTTCTCCTCTCCATCACAGCTTCGAATTTTACCGTTCTATTTGTCTTCCTCTAACCTATCTACCTCTTATATATCTCTTTCACCCCATTCTATCGTCTTATGTCTCTGCTCGATGAGAATAACTCACAAGCTGCAAGAACATAACGAGAAAATTCCCAACTAACAATGGGACTGACATTCAGAAAAGAAAAGTATGTTTACTTTCATATACATAGTCATTATTATTATTATTATTACTATTATTATTATTATTATTATTATTATTATTATTATTATTATTATTATTATTATTACAATTATTATTATTGATTGTTATAATTATTTTTTATTGTTATAATTATCATTATACTACTGATATAATATCTATTTTTTTCTTTAACATCAATACTGCATAATAGGCTATATGTCCTTAATGTTAAGTAGAAACTGTAACTCGTTCAACCTGAGTATGCCTGGTTAGGTGTAAGAGAGGGCCTGAAGGCCCTAATCTTGCCAGGTAAAATGAACGCATAAATAAATAATATTGCAAACAATGGTTGAGAAAGATGCAGCAGGGCGGAAAAAAATCGTAACAAATGACTATTTGGCGGTGAAATTAGCGATCTTCATATGCTACAACAATACTATAATTACCACAAACTGCAATAGAGATAGATAATTGTGGAAAAATCTAGAAGAAAACTACAGGATGTGTGGAAAGGGAAAAATGGATTCTGCAGTTGGCTATTGAATGTTTGAATGAAACATAATTGTGTGACTCACCATTAAATTTTCTATCCTGCAGCGGCTGGTCTATCACTTCTGCGTAAATCCTATTCGTCAAAATATGGATTTTCGTAATACATCTCCGTCGGATAATCACCAAAAGGTCTCAAAATAACAGTTTTGCATTAATATATGCCATGCAAAAAAAAAAAAACAGATTGAACTAGTTACAAAAATTCTTTACAATGTTGTTGTATAATCATTTGCGTGGGTACAATGAAGTTGGTCTTTTAGTTATGATTTAAACTTCAGGATTTTTGGTTATTCTCTGTTGTGAAAAAATACAAATTAAAGTTTAAAATTTGCTCAAAATCGACACATCCGAAAATTGCGTCCTGTCGCGGGAGCCAGTTGTTGTGGTTAGTAAAAAAGAGAAACAAGAAGAGAGGACAATAAAATAAAAGATAAGGTTGAAAATGGTGGGAAGAAATTGTGAGTAAAAAAGGGGTTTTATAATCGTAAATGACAGTGAAAAAGGGAAATAATGAAATGCAAATCGGGCTTCGTATTATAGAAAAGCTATCGGACTTCGAGATTCGGAAAAACTATTTTTGGGGTGGTCGTTGTGGCGTTTTTGAGCAAACGTTAAACCAATTTCCACTACAAAAATTATTGAAAAAGAACAGAGAATAACAAAATGTAACTGACGGGGGGAAAAGGAGTAGATAAGAGTTCATCCTTCACCAGGTTAACATGTCTTCTTCCGTGCGGCGTCCAGTCTTCAAAATCTCCTTAAATTCTGCGTGAAAAGTCTGCTCTGAAATCTTGCAATAAGTTTCGTTGTCCAGGAATTTCTAATGTATACGAAACTGTTGTGATATTAATTGCAGTTTATTTTAGTTGCTTCCCGCTACAGTGTACACCTGTCTAATATCGTATACGGCCCTCGCGAGCACGCAGAAATGCCGCAGTACGACGTGGCACGGATTCGACTGACGTCTGAAGTGGCAATGGAGGGAACTGACACTATGAACCCTGCAGGGCTGTCCATAAATCCGTAAGAGTACGAAGGGGCGGAGATCACTTCTGAGCAGCACGTTGCAAGGCATCCCAGATAAACTCAATAATGTTCATGTCTGGCGTGTTTGGCGGCTAGCGGAAGTGTTTAAACTCAGAAAAGTGTCCCTGGAGACTCTGTAGCAATTATGGACGCGTGGGGTGTCATCTAACACTGTCCTGCTGGAATTTACCAAGTCCGTCGGAATGTACAATGGACGTGATTGGATGCAGGCGATCGGATAGGATACTTACCTACGTATCACCTGTCAGAGTCTTATCTAGACGAATCAGGTGTGCCATATCACTCCAAGCACACGCCTTTCACCATTACAGAGCCTCCCCCAGCTTGGACAGTCCCCTGCTGGTATGCACCGTTCATGGGTTCATGAGGTTGTCTCCATACCCGTACACGTCCATCCGCTCGATTCAATTTGAAACGAGACTCGTCCGACTAGGCAACATGTTTCCAGTCATCAACAGCCCATTGTCGGTGTTGACGGGCCCAGGCGAGGAGTAAAGCTTTGTGCCGTGCAGTCATCAAGGGTACACGAGTGGGCCTACGGCTCCGAAAGCCCATATCGATGATGTTTCGTTGAATGGTTCACACGCTGACACTTGTTGGCCCAGCATTGAAATATGCGGAAGGGTTGCACCTTCTGTCACGTTGAACGATTCTCTTTTGTCGTCGTTGGTCCCGTTCTTGCAGGATCTTTCTCCGGTCACAGCGATGTGGGAGATTCGATGTTTTACTGGATTCCTGGTATTCACAGTACACTAGTGAAATGGACTTACGGGAAAATTCCTCTTTATCGCTACGTCGTAGATGTTGTTTCCCATCGTTCGTGCGAAGTCTACAACATCACGTTCATATCACTTAATTCTTGGTAAACTGCCATTGTAGCAGCAGTAAGCGATGTAACATCAGCGCCCGACTTTTGTTGTCTTATACAGACGGTGTCGACCGCGGCGCCATATTCTGCCTGTTTACATGTCTCTGTACTTGAATACGCATGTCTGTAACAGTTTCATTGGTGATTCAGTGTAGCTTGCGTGGTGTCAAATGCATCTTTGATCCAGCAAGAATAATTCTTCGCTGTTTCAGCAGCGTGACGGTCTGTAGTATTTGATTTAATTCATTAAAAATTTTGATCTGCACAGCACCGCCACAGACATGAAAGAAAGAGAAAACTTCTACGAAAAAGTCATTAACAATATTATAGAAAGGACGGAGGTTAAATGAATAATCATTGCAATACTAATTCTTGAACCACCACAGACTTTCAAAGAAATATACTTTTCATTCATTCAGCATAAGCAAAACAAAAATTTGACAACTATGTACATTAACCTTGCTTATTTGAGTATAACGTAATGTAATGTAATGCAGTATAATGTACGGATTAGTCTTTCACAAGTGAAATCATAAATACGATACGTTTCAGGCACAATTTAGATGTTCCAAATCAAATTATTAAATCCCATTTGGAAGTGCTATTATCCTTCATTAATTTTCTCGGACACAGTGTAGTGATAACTACCACTCATCAGCGTGATAATGTTGACGGGAACCATTCGTTTCACTTAGTCAATCATGTACCATTTACTTCTTTGATTCAAACTTTTCATCTGATGGTATGGCTGTGGGAAATGCTTTAATACACTTATTTGCATCCAGCTGTAGGCGTAAATGTAATTATTATTAGTAATTCATTATTAATTATGATGAAACAATTTATTTTTGCAAACAGAATTCACGAATATCATAGCAGACAATCAGCGATTTTCTATATATATCTAACGAGTCTATTTTACAATTACAGGCAAATCATATTCATACTATTCTGTAACAAATGTTTTTCCTTTATATTAACACCTAAATTTTTTCTTTCAATCTCGTCCTTGTCTGAACATTCTATTTTACACTCATCAGACACACACAAACAGACAGATGCATTTCATGTTTCAGAATTGTGAGTGCATTTGATACTACCATTGACGTGAAATGTTTCATAGTTCTGAATCTGACAGCGTGTAAGCGGCTGCGTTGGTACTGAGTATTTGGCAGCAGTAAAACAATAAGCAATAACTTTGAAGCATCCATATTGCCTTGAAATCTGTGGAGTACAAACCATTCGATCGTTAGGTCGAATAGGATACTGTTGACAATTAATCAAAGGTAAGTATATTAACCATTGGTAAATGTAACGTAACACAAAAGGTAAACAGGTACTGAAGGGAAGCAACAGATGACACAGTCAAGACAACACTATGTTGCTGCAGAAAAACAACAGCAAGGCAAATAGAGACACAGATTGGTGAATATTTAATTTATTACGTTTTATTGTTACTATTTACTTGTCTTCGATACTACTTCATTACACAGCAATGGGTCTGCTTTCAGAATTCGTAAATGTTGAAATGGATTGTCTTAGAGGTTATAAACTTTCGAAAATATTTCTTTCATTCTCGTTAGTGCAAAGACGTAGGACACAAAAGTAATTGTACAGCGATATACACGTATACAGATTGCGGTAGTATCGCGTACACAGGTATAAACGGGCAGTGCATTGGAGGAGCTGTCATTTGCACTTAGCCGGCCGCTGTAACCTAGCGGTTTCAGGCGGTTCAGTCGGGAACCGCATTGCTGCTACGGTCGCAGGTTACAATCCTGCCTCGGGCATGGATGTGTATGATGTCATTAGGTTAGTTAGGTTTAAGTAGTTCTAATTATAGGGGACTGATGACCTCAGATGTTAAGTCCCATAGTGCTCAGAGCCATGTGAAACATTTGCACTCAGGTGATTCACGTGAAAAGGTTTCCGACGTGACTATAGCGGCACTGCGGGAATCAACAGGCTTTGAACGCGGAATAGTAACTGGAGCTACACGCATGAGTCATTCCATTTTGGAAATCTTTAGGAAAAGGAATATTCCAAGGTCACAGTGTCAAGAGTGTGACGAGAATACCAAATTTCGGGCATTACCTCTCGCTATGGACAAAGCTGTGGTTGACGGTCTTCACTTAATGACCGAGGTCAGCGGTGTTTACGTTGAGTTGTCTGTGCTAAGACGCAAGCACATCATGATATAATTATATGAACCAATATCGGACATACGACGAACGCATCCGTTCGGACAGTGTGGCAGCATTTGGCGTTAACTGCGTTGGTTGGACCACAGATGACTGGAAAACCGTGGCCAGGTCAGATGAGTCCCGATTTCAGGTGGTAAGATGTGGTGGTAGTGGTTGAGAGTGGCGCAGACCCCACGAAGCCATTGACCTATTTCTCAGCAAGGCACTGTTCAAGCTTGTGGTGGCTCCACAATGATGTGGGCTGTGTTCACAAGGAATCGACTTGACCCTGATTATCTTCTACTACGTGAAGACCATTTTCAGCTATTCATGAACTTCATATTCCCAAACAACGATCGCATTTTTATGGATGGCAATGCTGCATGTCACGGGGCCAGACTTGTTCACGATTGAGTGGAAGACTATTCGCGACAATTAGAGCGAACGATTTGACCACTTAGATGGCTCGACATGAGTTCCATCGAATATTTGTTGGACGTAATCGAGAGATCAGTTCGTGCACAAAATACTGCACCGACTACCCTTTCGCAGTTATGGATGGATACAGAGGCCGCATGGGTCAATATTTTTGCAGGGGACTTCCAATGACATGTTGAGTCCATGCGACGTCGAGCCGCTGTAATACGCCGGGCAAAAGGAGGTCCATCACGATATTAGGAGGTATCTCACGCTTTTTGTCTCCTCATTTCATGTCTCAAGCAGACATCTGAACTTAGTTAATGTAGCTCCTTCCTTTATTATATTACATTTTACTTTTACTTTGTGTTGTTATTGCTAATGTTCTTTCTTCCCGACCTCTGCTTTATTTTAGCTCTTTTGCTGTTATTTTTCTTTCATTCTCGCGTCCCACTCGAGCTTGACCTTCAGCTTACATCTTGAACAACTCGCTCTTGTCAGTCACTTGCATTGTCTTTTCATAGGTAATGCTAATTAGCTCATTACTTTTCTAGTTCTGATTTTTGGGTTTTAATATTCGTATTGAGCGTGGTGGCACCTTGTTTCGCACACAAAACTCCGAAGGACGTCGGTTCAAATTCGCTCCCGGCCATCCAGATTTATGTTTCTCGTGATTTACCTAAATCGCTCCAAGCAAATGTCGGGCAGGTTGCATTAAAAACGGCACAGCTGACTTCCTTCACCGAGCATTCGTGACCTGAGTTCGTTCTCCAGCTCTAACAACTAATCTGTCGAGGGGACTTTTAACGCTAATCTTCCTTCCTTCCTTCTGATACCATGACAAAATTTTTATTATTTCCTCTGCTGTACTTGTACATAATATTACTAACAATAATGGTACCAGTATATTCATTTCCCTCGATTAGGCTAGTGAAAAGTGCTAAGATAAAAACTGAATGATTCATTCAAGTTATTGAAGTGCATATCTGTCTTAGGAGCTTTATTCAAGCTAGATTCCTCTCTTATTCCTCACGTATGAGATAGGGTTGGAGATTACTGTCATTGTAAGGGTATGCATAAGCGTTGTTGCAATTTTTGGAAGAGGTGGGCTCTGCAGCCTGATATCTTTTTATGTTCCTTAGGTATTTACCAGAATCTCCCAGATGGCTGCTCGGTAAAGGGCGATCAGAGGAAGCTCTCAAGGTCCTGGAGAGTGTAGCAGCAACAAATGGAAAGCCCCTGCCTTGTGACACGTGGATGAGGCTTGCGTACCTGTCTGAGCAGAGGACTCCACGCATGGACATCAGAAGCATCGTTACGAACAGGAACCTCTTTAAAAACACCGCTTTGTTGGTTGTTAGCAGGTATGGGAATGCAAATCGCTTTTCATATACTTTTTGTAGCTCGAACGGAAATGGTGATTTATGACGATACGTAATGAATATATACTTCTAGATCATCAGATCCTCAGTGAACAAAACAGTGGAAATAATAATCTCAGCACACTGCAGTCGCCCGCTGATAACAAATAACTATGAGCATTCTTAGTGCTAACATTTGATATTGGTACATAATTAATTAATTGCGATTTAAGTGCTTTTCTTTTCTATGTATGGAAGGCTTTTAAAAACTGATCTTAGTTTCAGCTGAACATTTGTGGTTATGCTGCTTATAAACGTCTTAGTTCCGTATGTAGTTATTTGCAGCGTCTTCTCACTGAATGCAGCACAAAACTTTGTACACGTAATTATCCAGTTATCAGTGTGACACGGTGGGGCAATCATCACAAACAGCAGCGTAGTGTTCATATCCTTAAACTCTGTTCATTCAGCTACCAGTGTTACAAATGCATGTTTGCTCTGACTTAGTCATTTTATTTGTCTGTTTCATCATCGACGTGCACTCCTTTGGAAGAGCTAATTATAGAAAATGCTACTCAATAGCGTGTAACAGTTCACAACAAGAGCTGAACTAATGGCCACGACGTATTGTAATGATAATTTTTTCACGTTCAGAGAAAAAGAAAGTAACTTGCCTAGATAAAATCTACGGTACTTGATTATGTTTTCTTATTGTTACATTTTCTTGACAATGGCGTATATAGCTTGCCTGTACAGATTATGTGGTCATTTAGGCACAACATATGTTTCAGTATTCTTGATAACTTGATAACAACTTCAAAGTGTAAACATTCTAAACTGAAAGAAAAGTACTAAGGCTTCCTAGAAATATTGTAAATTATTAGTAAAACTTTTAGTACTCAAAGATTTATTATGTACAGTCTTTGACATAAAACCAGATCTGTGACCAGCTTTCAAAGCAACTGTGTAAGATGAATGTCTTGCACCTGGAATTGTTTTAAGCAAGGGAGAAGTTTCCCCAAGTTTGAAATATAAGTGCTGGCAACGTTGGAGCCACCTGTCTGAAAGTTTAACCAATGAGAAGATTTACCAGTTTGGACATCTGCTGTGTGTGCTCTGTAAAATGCCAGCAAAGGGAGTTGTGCACGGATGTTATCTCAGGATCACTTAGCTCTGGGACCTCAGTCCCGCAATAAGGCATAGAACGCACTTATGTTAACTTTTCTGTGGGTATATGAATGTAAACAGGAATGACTTGGCGCTGTGTCAGGTGTATTGTGTATTATATACTGAACCGGAGACCTAGAAACGACAGACGCTTCATCCCACTGTAGCCCTCGGTGGTTCACAACCCCACAACAGGCCCAACAGTCCACCCACCTCACCGCCGCCCACACCGAACCCAAGGTTACTGTACGGTTCGGCCCCCAGTGGACCCCCTCCCCCCTCCCTTGGAATGTCTAACACCAGACGAGTGTAGCCCCAAATGTTTTCATGAGTAATTATGATGTACACATACGTGGAGACAGTGGTTGCCCAGCAGTCGTCGACATAGTGTAACTGAGGCGGAATAAGGAGAAACAGCCCGCATTCACCGAGGCCGATGGAAAACCGCCTTATAAACCATCCACAGGCTGACCGGCAGACCACACCTCGACACTAATCCGCTGGGCGGATTCGTGCCTAGGACCAGCATGCTTTCTCTCTCGGGAGACTGCGCGGCTAGCCGGGCGGGAGCTGTCTGAGATGCTAAGATAAAATGGGGAGTGCTTTAGCGGCAAGCAGTGAAGATATGCTGCCACGGCCTTTCATTTCTGAAGACCTCGGCTGCGGACAACGTTTGAAGGGAAATTCACATAATGACGCATTGGAGGCTCGTAGAAAAGGCTTAAGATTCCAAATTACCAACAGCAAGATCGAAATTCTCCTCAGATGCAGTGAATAACATACGATTTCATCCCACCGTACGCAAATTTGGGAATATCATTGCCTTTATCCCACATCCACTACGTAAAAGTAGTCTATCTATATCCGTATCCCGCTCCAGCCACTCCCAGGTCTGGGTGCTGACGAGTCCTCTCCATTTGGCTCGGTCCTCCCACCACTTTTCTCCCTCCACTTGCTGCCAGGTCACACCTCTCCCTTCCACAGATATACTCACTCCCTTAGTGTCATTGTCCAACACACGTTACAATAGGGAAGTAATAATTCTTATACATAAGGAGTTTTGACTTTTCTGAAACTTCCTTATTCCAAATCAGGTGTGTCATTGTTTGGTAGAAATTTCCTCCCTTCTGCAACCTCCTATTAATTTCGTTGGTTATTCTTCCATCCCTAGATATTTCACTCCCCAAATAAGTGGAACTTTCTACCACTTTGAGAGGTTCCCCATTCAAGGTAATATTTCCGTTGATTCCTTTTTCTCTTGGAAATACCATTACTTCACTCTTATCTTTATTTATATTTAATCAACATCTTTTCATTATTTCCTTCATGGATCAAGTTGTAACTCTACATCTATCTCTTTATCACCCCATATTACCATATCATCTGCAAAAATAATCTTTTTGTCTCTTTCTTTTACTGTATCTTTAACTGCCCTATTCAATCCCTCCATCACAGCATTAAAAAGTACAGGAGATAGAATACTTACTAGCTTAAGTCCTTGTCTTATTTTGAAGTATTCACGGTTTTCCAACGGTGTTCTAATTCGACAATTGCGCCCTCTGTACATAGTATTTATCAAATTAATGTATCCATCTTCTATATTTATCTTCTTCATTTCTTACCAGAGTCTTTTCCTATTATGTGAGACACATGCCTTTTCTATTACTATAATAACCGTTATCACCCTTTTGTTATACTCCCAACTTTTTGCCATCAGTTGACAGATAGAAAATATTAGGTCGATCATGCTTCTTCTTTTCCTAAACACATGCTGTTCTTCACTCACCCCCTTTTCTGTCTTTTCACTTCTTCGATTTAGTGGAATCCTTTCAAAATCTTGGCTGTTTGACTCATAAAGGTTATTCCTCCGTAGTTTTTACATAGTCTTTTATTGCTCTTTTTGAAGATAGGAACAATGTCTCCTCTTCTCCAGACGTCAGGTATTATACTATTTCTCAACACACTTGATAGTACTCTATACAGCCACTGCATTGCCAATGGACCTGCTGCTCTTATCATGTCCACTGATTCTTCATTAGGTCCTGGGGCTCCCCCTCCCCCCCCCCATTCATCTTCTTCACAGCTAGTTCCATTTCTTCCAGTGTAACTTGTCCTAATTCTGCTTCTCAACTTCTTTTAATTTCTCCATTATTTTTTGCTTCCTCGTGTACCTGCTCCTCAGCGTTTAACAGTTTCTTAAAATGTTCTGTCCAGAGATCTTTTATATTCCCTGGATCTTCAATCACAGTACCGTCCTCTTTTTCCATCTTTACTGGTACTTCACAAGATTTCATTTTATTTTCCATCATTTTATAGAACATTTTCTTATTGCTCTTCACATCTTCTTCCAGTTTTCTTGCAAACTCTCACCATGCCTTTTCTTTGCTGTTTCCACTATTTATTTGCACTTTTTCTTTGCATCTATATATATATTTTATATTTTTCGTCATTTTTAGTTTTCTACCACTTTCTCCATGCTCCATTTTTCTTCTAACTGCTTGGATTGTGATATCATCCCAACAACTTGTCTGTCTTACTTCTTTCTTTGCAGATGTTCTACCACATGCTTTTTGTGCTGCTTCGACTAAAGTGTCTTTGAATAAAGTCCATTCTATTTGTACATCGCAGAAGACTTCTTTCGGAAATTTTTGTGTGATTAATTGTCCATACTTCTCAGCACTTTCACCCTCCTTTCGTTTCCAATCCTGTATCCTCATCATTTTCTTCTGTGTTCTATTTTTCACACACTGATTCATTTTCCATTGTCCCACCAGTAATCTATGGTCTCCATCTGCACTCAAACTTGGAATTACCTTCACATTTGTTACTTTCTCTCCCCATACCCTATCTACTAGAATGTAATCAATTACACTCTTGGTTCTTCCATCCCAACTGTATCTGGTGATAGCATGGCTTTCTTTCTTAATGAACCAGCTGTTTGCTACTTTCATTCCATTCCTCTGGCACAAATCCAGGACTCTTTCCCCTTCTTCATTTCTTCCTCAATATCCAAAACATCTCAAGACTTGCTCTAACCCCATTCTGTCTTTGCATACCTGTGCAGTAAAATCTCCCATCACTATATTAGCACACTCTATATGGTTTTCTAACTCATTTTCAAAGTTCACCTCCTCTTCTTCACTACATCCCACTTGAGGTGCAGAAGTCTGGATTACGTTTAGGTACTGGCTGGTAATCTGTTGCAGGTATCTCCATGAGAGTCCAGCTTACAGAAGCGTTGGGAGGACTGGAGCTGTCGAAAGTGCGATCTACATTGTGCTACTGCGGCCTTTGTATCGCCGTCACTGCTGTCAGACTGTCCGCAATCCGTTTCAGACGTTTGTAGCAAGCAGTCATCTGACAAAGTACGTCGGAATTTCTTGTGTTTTTGAAGGGAATTCTGTTTGTGGTCGTGTGTTTGAGCATCCGAATTGGGGTCTGTTATTGGGAAGAAAGGCTGCGGTCAGCACCACCCATGCATAAGTGCCCATCATCTATTCCATAACCTACTGCAAGATCGACTGTCAATTATCTTCTGAAAGAGGTGCCGTCAAAGTGGATGGATCCAGTACTTCGGACTCCACCACGTCCTCCCTGTCAGGAGCGTCTACCTGACGAGTATCGCCAACATAAGATCGTAACCGGTACGTAATTGTGGGGGGAGAATCGTGATCACAGGATGATCACAAACTCATCTATTGGGATCTGAGCAAGTCACCAGTGTAGAAACGCTGAACTGTTGTGTCCTTCTTGGCCACATCCAGAGCAAGTATATGGCTGCCTGTCGAACGTAATAACCGCCCTAGAGCTGCTATTTTCGGAGTAGCCTGCCACTTGTTTTGTCAATTCAGCTTTAATCTTTAGTAACGTGTTGAGGAGCTGATGTACTGTGAAAGTGGTCCATTTTTTAGACACATGGCTGACCTCTTTGCTATAAGGTTGGGAAGCCACGGTGACATTGTCCAGAGATATTTTGAATGGGATTTAGACGACTCACATTACACAGAAGCCGAGCCTTTCTTGATCGATAGAGGCTGCCCCAGTGTTTGAATTTAAGTCTGCGTTTGCGTGCACGATTCTGTTGCACACCTCATCACTGACGAACTGGATGTAGACGGAACTGCTCATAATAGAGAGATGGATACCGAATATGTCTTGTGAATCACTTTAAACGTCGTCATGTACGAAACATTCAATTTCGGAAGTTCATGGCCGTGCATGATCGGGTTGGAAACTAAGCTTTATAGTGGTTTGTCTGTATAAATGTGCCATTTTATATAAGCTGTGATGACCTCTGAATTTGCAGCGACGAAGTAATAAAATACTACTCGTACATGCGACTCTACAGACAGGACATAACAGAGGACATTCGCTATGCTTCATTGTTGAGTACCGGCTGTCTGTTCGTTTGTGTCCTGGTGGTAGCAAGATTAGCATAGAATCACAGTAGCAGGTCTAATATAGAATTAAAAAAAGTGTGAGGGCGAACTATGTGTAAATTATTTATTTCATTAACAGAAACGAAAACTCAATTGTGATGAGGAACAGGAGTTTGATAGCAGATAAAGCAGGAAAAGGAAACATTAGGAGAATACAGAATGACGCAAAGGAGTGAAAAGAGGAAAGCTGAAATAACTGGAAGCTGTTGAGATTGAAATGGAGCATTATTTAGCGACTGACTAAAATAGAGAAATTAAAAAAGATATTGCACAAAAGAACAGTTATTAAGAACTCTTGCAGCTGTCTGGTACTAAGGAAAGCCTGTAAACTGAAATGTGCAAAAAAAAATATATATATAGAAAGACTATATAAACGAAAGAAACTTGAAAACAGTATTGCGGAAACAAAATAGAAGTAAATGAAGGGCAATGTAGCCGGATTAATCATCCTATACTCAGTTAGTCAATTCAGTGAAAGAGGCGCTAAAATTAATATAGTTTTAGTACCTGGGCAAAAAGCTAACAATGGCCAAAGCAGAAAGGATATATGTAAAACATAGATTGGCAATAGCTAGAAGAGTGTTCCTGAATAAATGAAGTATTTAAACATCTAAAATAAATTTAGCTTTTCTGATAGTAATAACCATGTTAATTTGTCTAAGGTAAATGTGTACTCTAAACTGTGCAGATAAGAAAAGAATAAGAAGAGAATAGAAGCTTAGGAAACGTAATACCACAGAAGTAAGCTGAAGATTAGGTGTGCAGGTCGGGTTGTAGATACTGCTGTGTTCTGTTAAAAGAACGTGGCGATACTGTTAGTAGAACTGATGAAAAACTGCCTATTCTCTGTTCCCAATTAACAGGTACATTTAGTAGCCTTCCATGATAAATTACTTCTGTCTCGACCGTAGCCAGAATTGGACCCCATCTTGTGTAGCAGAAGTTCCAGAGTGCTAAGTGCAATAGTTGGAGGAAGCAACAGAGGAATTCTGTACAGCACAATCCCAACAGATGTGATAAAAACTTGCGTGTATTCTTCCAATAAATCACATGTAGGTAGCCCGTTACATCTTTATTTCGACTTGCACACACACGCTGTTGATCATCCTATCCAGAAGAGTCTTCCTGCAAGGCGAGACAAAAGGAACAAATAATTGTAACATAAAGGAGCGTTTTGATACTTCGTCCAGCCCTTGATTAGAGAGAGAATACACTGAGATATTCCTCAAAATGATGGATAGCCACGACAACTGAGTGGACTGTAGTATAAAGAGGGGCAGTAAAAAGTACTATTACGGGAATGTAGCTGGCCCAATGAGATGCAAACCTTTGCATTTCTACTAATTATGTACCAAAATAATCGCGATTGCATTGCAGTGAATGCGAAACAGCACTAAGCAGAGTCGTAATTTCCATAGCTGCTACTAACAACAGTAAGCATCCACAATGATATATACACTCCTGGAAATTGAAATAAGAACACCGTGAATTCATTGTCCCAGGAAGGGGAAACTTTATTGACACATTCCTGGGGTCAGATACATCACATGATCACACTGACAGAACCACAGGCACATAGACACAGGCAACAGAACATGCACAATGTCGGCACTAGTACAGTGTATATCCACCTTTCGCAGAAATGCAGGCTGCTATTCTCCCATGGAGACGATCGTAGAGATGCTGGATGTAGTCCTGTGGAACGGCTTGCCATTCCATTTCCACCTGGCGCCTCAGTTGGACCAGCGTTCGTGCTGGACGTGCAGACCGCGTGAGACGACGCTTCATCCAGTCCCAAACATGCTCAATGGGGAACAGATCCGGAGATCTTGCTGGCCAGGGTAGTTGACTTACACCTTCTCGAGCACGTTGGGTGGCACGGGATACATGCGGACGTGCATTGTCCTGTTGGAGCAGCAAATTCCCTTGCCGGTCTAGGGATGGTAGAATGATGGGTTCGATGACGGTTTGGATGTACCGTGCACTATTCAGTGTCCCCTCGACGATCACCAGAGGTGTACGGCCAGTGTAGGAGATCGCTCCCCACACCATGATGCCGGGTGTTGGCCCTGTGTGCCTCGGTCGTATGCAGTCCTGATTGTGGCGCTCACCTGCATGGCGCCAAACACGCATACGACCATCATTGGCACCAAGGCAGAAGCGACTCTCATCGCTGAAGACGACACGTCTCCATTCGTCCCTCCACTCACGCCTGTCGCGACACCACTGGAGGCGGGCTGCACGATGTTGGGGCGTGAGCGGAAGACGGCCTAACGGTGTGCGGGACCGTAGCCCAGCTTCATGGAGACGGTTGCGAATGGTCCTCGCCGATACCCCAGGAGCAACAGTGTCCCTAATTTGTTGCGATGTGGCGGTGCGGTCTCCTACGGCACTGCGTAGGATCCTACGGTCTTGGCGTGCATCCGTGCGTCGCTGCGGTCCGGTCCCAGGTCGACGGGCAGGTGCACCTTCCACCGACCACTGGCGACAAAATTGATGTACTGTGAAGACCTCACGCCCCACGTGTTGAGCAATTCGGCGGTACGGCCACCCGGCCTCTCGCATGCCCACTATACGCCCTCGCTCAAAGTCCGTCAACTGCACACACGGTTCACGTCCACGCTGTCGCGGCATGCTACCAGTGCTACAGACTGCGATGGAGCTCCGTATGCCACGGCAAACTGGCTGACACTGACGGCGGCGGTGCACAAATGCTGCGCAGCTAGCGCCATTCGACGGCCAACACCGCGGTTCCTGGTGTGTCCGCTGTGCCGTGCGTGTGATCATTGCTTGTACAGCCCTCTCGCAGTGTCCGGAGCAAGTATGGTGGGTCTGACACACCGATGTCAATGTGTTCTTTTTTCCATTTCCAGGAGTGTAAATGGCATCGACCCTTCCTCTGTTGAAGATCACGATACGACTGCAACCAAGAACTGCAAACGACTCAGAGCGAGAGGGCTTCTCTCGTCTGTTTGTTACAGGGGACACTGCATCTTACTTTGGAATGTTATTCGGTGCGACCATGACGCACATTGATGGAAAAAAATTATACCCCCTTTTAGAGCTTTCAAATTCACTAAAGAATTATTGTTGCAACAGTGCATATGGAGAGCTTGAAATTATTAAATTTAGAGATTAATAGCACAAGCAGTTCAGAGAGAGGTACGAGGTACTGACATGCTGAAATATCCATCTTAGTATGTGGGGTGGCGTCCATGGCCGACAACGCAGACGCTGACAGTGACATCCAGGCGATGGTACATATGGCGAATACTGTCCGGATACGTTATGCCACGCCTACTCGACCCGTTCACGTAAATATGTAAGAATTGTTGGCTAACGAGTCGTACGAATCACTCCTGGTTCCATCATATCCCACACGTGCTCGACTGGAGACCAGTCTGGAGATCGTGCTGGACGGGGAAGTCTCTGAAGTGTTGCAGAGCACTTTGAGTTTCAAGGGCAGTGTGTAGGTGGGCATTATCCAGTTGGAACAATACATCACTTTCCAGCTGCAAGAACGGGAAAGGAACGGGTCTAAGAACGTACTGTACGTTACGAGCGCTATGGTTTGTATTCCTTAGAAACAAACAAATAGACCAAGAGTTTTCGCACGCCTGAGCGTAAGGCCTGGGGAGGGGAGAATGTGTCATGGACGAATGCACCCTACGAGACAGCACTCACCGCATCTACGTCGCACACAATCGAACATAACTTGCATGCAGGCAGAATCTGCTTTCAGTGTTGAAGAGCATCGTGGGCCAGTCGAGCTGTGCACGTCGATGCTGTGGCGTGAGTGGAAGACGGGATAGAGGTGGGCGTGCTCATAGTTTCACTGCTAATAACCGGTTCGTAACAGTTCGTGTTGACACGTCTGAGCACAGAAGCCATCTTATCTGTGCTATGATGGGCGTATGATATGCCACTGCTGTCCTGCAATACGAAGTTCGGTGCTGCGTGGATGTCTAGAACCTCGTATTCAGGTGTGAGAATGAGCACGTGACGACTGACACCACCGTCGTTGCACAGCTGACGCAGCACGTCCAACTTTCCACTCGCTCATTTGGCTGTAGAACACGATTGCGTCTCCTTGGCTCGCTTGCCTGCTTGCTTTACTCGTTTGCACCACGTTGACCCTTCTGGCCGTGAGCATTCTCTATTAAAGGGTGGACACAGATGGCGCTCTGGTAGCTATGCAACTGTGCAGTCTGTTGGCGTTGAAATCATTATCACTACTTCCATTATTCCCCAGGTGGCATATGTCGTCATCGGATCAAAATCGATCTTTTCAGATGTACTACACTACTGGCCATTACAATTTGCTACACCAAGAAGAAATGCAGATGATAAACTGGTATTCATTGGACAAATATATTATACTAGAGCTGACATGTGATTACATTTTCACGCAATTTAGATGCATAGATCCTTAGGATTCAGTACCCAGAACGACCAAATCTGGCCGTAATAACGGCCTTGATACGCCTGGCCATTGAGTCAAACAGAGCTTGGATGGCATGTTCAGGAACAGCTGCCCATGCAGCTTCAGCACCATACCACAGTTCATCAAGAGTAGTGACTGATATTTTGTGACGAGCCAGTTGATCGGCCACCATTGACCAGACGTTTTCAGTTGCTGAGAGATCTGGGGAATGTGCTGGCCAGGGCAGCATTTGAACTTTTTCTGCATCCAGAAAGGCCTGTAGAGGATCTGAAACATGCGGTCGTGCATTATCCTGCTGAGATGTAGGGTTTCGCAGGCATCGAATGAAGGGTAGAGCCACAGGTCGTAACACATCTGAAATGAAACGTCCACTGTTTAAAGTGCCATCAACGCGAACGATAGGTGACCGAGACGTTTAACCAATGGCACCCCATACCATCACGCCGGGTGATCCGTCATTATGGCGATGACGAATACACGTTTCCAATGTGCGTTCACCGCGATGTCCCCAAACACAGATGCTACCATCATGATGCTGTAAACAGAACCTGGATTCATCCGAAAAAATGACGTTTTGCCATTCGCGCACCCAGGTTCGTCGTTGAGTACATCATCGTAGGCGCTCCTGTGTGTGATGCAGCGTCAAGGGTATCCGCAGCCATGGTCTCCGAGCTGATAGTCCATGCTGCTGCAAACGTCGTCGAAATGTTCATGCAGATGGTTGTTGTCTTGCAAACGTCCCCATCTGTTGTCTCAGGGATCGAGACGTGGCTGCACGATCCGTTACAGCCATGCGAATAAGGTGCCTGTCATCTCGACTGCTAGTGATACGAGGCCGTTGGTATCCAACACGGCTTTCCGTATTACCCTTCTGAACCCACCGATTCCATATTCTGCTAACAGTCATTGTATCTCGACCAACGCGAGCAGCAATGATGGTATTCGATAAACCGCAATCGCGATAGGCTGCAATCCGCCCTTTGTCAAAGTTGGATATGTGATGGTACGCATTTCTCCTTACACGAGGCTTCACAACAACGTTTCCCCAGGCAAGGCCGGTCAACTGCTGTTTGTGTATGAGAAATCGGTTGGAAACTTTCCTCATGTGAACACGTTTTAGGTGTCGCCACCGACGACAACCTTGTGTGAATGCTCTGAAAAGACAATCATTTGCATAGCACAACATCTTCTTCTTGTCGGTTAAATTTCGCGTATATAGCACGTCATCTTCGTGGTGTAGCACTTTTAAGGGCCAGTAGTGTAATCCCTTCTACGGTAATGTGTATCAACTGATTTGTAAGGTTACGTACAGTCTGTATCTACCATCGGAAATGCAAAGTATATTTTGTTGGAACACTCTCTTTGTCAGCGACACAGGACATTGACGCAGTTGCTCCTATTGCGCACCTTCTGGTAGGCTAGAGAGTCTCTGATCTGCAGGATTCCTGATGAGGAAGTAGTCAACAGAATCATTTTGAAAGGGAATTTATGGCACAAGCTTGGTAAAGGATGGGATCGCTGGATCAGTTTCTAGGACAAATCTTTGTGCTCCAGGAAATATTCGACTTCGTTATGGAGACAGGAGTGGAGCCTAAAAGTTGTAAAGAAACCCTTCTCGAGCATTGACTGCAGAAAGCAACTACATATAGGTGAAGGTTGCTACATTTATGCACAGATAAAGAAAATTCCATAGTATACACTTGCGTGAAGAGCTGCACAAACTGAAAACTTGACTGACAACTATTACAAAAGCAAGAGAAAAAACTGGGAGTTTTTCTGAATTAAAAATTTGGATACAAGTCAACTTATTTCCTGACTAGCGGATAATCTATTTCGCCCTCTTATAGCATAACGCTGTCTTAGTACGAATATTTCGTGACGTACCAGCAATGCATCCATCAGTTTTCAACAGGGGACGAACAAAAGAACAGCAACATATCCGATAATTGAAGACTTGTGTGGTGAAACACAGGTCACAGTAAATTAGTCTATCACATTAGGAGGTACT
This sequence comes from Schistocerca gregaria, assembly GCF_023897955.1. Classification (NCBI taxonomy): domain Eukaryota; kingdom Metazoa; phylum Arthropoda; class Insecta; order Orthoptera; family Acrididae; genus Schistocerca; species Schistocerca gregaria. Next base: position 431,827,855 of record NC_064922.1, read on the forward strand.
GTATAATCGAAATAATTGTTTGAAAACTAATCAAGTACAGATTCATCAGTTTAATAGAGTTAAAATATAACTACCTTAATTTCTTAAGATATTACATGAAGATTATTTTTCCACACAGGTCAGCGGGTTCTCTTGTCCTTTACACTCTGCTTTTCCACAATAAAAGTTTTGGAGAGAATCCTTTCGTTGCATACGTTGGCCAGGGCGTCTTGATGATGGTTTCTTGCATGCTGGCACACTTCGTTGGAAACCATCTCGGCAGACGATTTACGCACTGCCTGGTATTGCTGGTTGGCGCTCTTGTTTCTTTCGTACTCGTGGCGCTGACAACAGGTACTGAAGTGCTATGACTCTTCCTACTGCATGAAACGCGTATTTATCTATTTACCAAATTTTTCTATGCATGACATTATTGTACTTATAATAAGTATGAAATAATTTCACTTTTGACAAAAATATGACCAACAAATTATTAACATTTTCTGCTATATTTGGTATTATTTTAGCTTAACTAAAAAATAAAAAAACCGAACGCCGGTTGAAAACGCAACAACATCATCTACGTATAGAATACCAACTACTTGCACTGGACTTGAGGTCAAACTTATAATCTGCTGTGCGCAAAATATAGTAACTTCTCGCCTATCTTCCATTACTAAAAGGTAACCAACAAAAAACTGAATAGGATTGGGGAGAAGAGAAGTTTGTGGCACAACTGGACCAGAAGAAGGGATCGGTTGGTAGGACATGTTCTGAGGCATCAAGGGATCACCAATTTAGTATTGGAGGGCAGCGTTAACGGTAAAAATCGTAGAGGGAGACCAAGAGATAAATACACTAACCCGATTCAGAAGGATGTAGGTTGCAGTAGGTACTGGGATATGAAGAAGCTTGCACAGGATACAGTAACATGGAGAGCTGCATCAAACCAGTCTCAGGACTGAAGACCACAACAACAACTATCAATCTGGGAGACTATATTACTGTTACTGAATACAGATGAAGTTAAGCCTCAGAATCTCTTCTCAGATACGTTTCTTACGTTTTTGACTATAGATGAAATACGTACCCATCAATAGTTAACCCATTCGTCACACGTGAAACAATGATAGTATATTACATGATGATGATTATGATGATGATGATGTTTTATGGAGCCCTTAACATCGTGGTTATCAGCGCCGGTACAAGTTCCAAATCTTTCCATTTCCAGTGTCGGCACTGCCCGAATGATGATGAGGTTATGAGGACAACACAAACACCCAGCTCCCCGACGGAGAAAATCCCGTCCCGGCCGGGAATCAAACCCAGAGCCCCCTGATCCAAAGGCAGCGACGCTAGCCACTAGACCACGAGTTGCGGACGGTATATTACATGTTCTCACTACTTACAAAAGAAACAATCCTTTACAAACTAGACGACTTACCCAACAGCGCTACTAAGAGTGAAAACATAAATATTTCTCCAAGTTTTCAATGACCATACAGAAAATCTCCATATTAAGAAAAAGTACATACATCTCATGTGCATGTAGTCGTAGTATCGTGTAGTTGTGTCACACCCTGAAGAGAGAAAAAGACACAGGATGAAATAGAATCGATCAAAAAGCCGGAGTAAACTGAATAGTAAGAAAATGCTGTTATCGACCAGATTGGCTTCCGGCCACTGTAGTGATTTAATAGGTGCGCTGCTATGCTCGTGCGGTACTATGCTCGAGCTTTTCTTTTACCTGAGAACCGGCTCACACAGCCATTTATAGTGATCAGTACAGCTTCACCTGAAAATCAATAGTAGTGCAATTTATTTCCATTATATGCAGGAACTTTCTATGCCGTCTATGTCTGATCTCCATTGAGAGTTCCGTGATGTTTTACGGAGGTTTAACATTATGCCTCTTCTTCCGATTGTTGTTGCCCTTCTCTCCTGTTTTGCTTCTCATTCCTATTTCCCTCGAGTCTTCTGCTGCTAATCGGAGTTGCTAAAAAGCAGGCGCGGCCATTTCGTAGACGTTAGAAGTTTATATTTTGCCCGAGCGCCTGGATCTTCGAGATTTGCGAGAACTGCGCTTTTCTGTACAAAGTTGCAGCAGTTTCCCCGATGGGTTCAGGAAGATGTTGAACGTCCTCAGTTTTGTGCCCTATCTCAGAAGTGAGACAGTGATACAGAAGTAGTACTATCATTATCGAAAGAAATGGATCAAATGGCTCTGAACACTATGGGACTTAATGTCTCAGGTCATCAGTCCCCTAGAACTTAGAACTACTTAAACCTAACTAACCCAAGGACACCACACACATCCATGCCCTAGGCAGGATTCGAACCTGCGACCGTAGCAGTCGCGCGGTTCCAGACTGAAGTGCCTAGAACCGCTCGGCCAACAGAGCTATCACTATCGCTCGGTTTCATAAGGTTCGAAGTCTCATGACACATTTTTCAGCGGTGCTGCCGATAACCATCGCAGCATACTCAAGTAGCGGAGGGAACATTGCCTTGTACAGTATTACGGCGAGGTGTGGACGCAATGTCGTGCTTGGATTCACACCAGTTACTAGGTGGTGGTTCTTCTATGAGCCTTTTTCCTGATGTAAGTGATGTGTTGTCACTAAGTTAGACGCTTGACCTGCATCGCGACAAGGCAGCTTGCTGTACCTTCCCAGGGCACTACACTGCCGAGAACTTTAACTTGTTGAAGCGCCGCTGGAATTCGTTGGAAGCTGATGACGCCAGGCAAGGTTTTAGCCGTGTTGATACTGAGCAGCTCATTTTGGCTGCTCACATCGTGGTGCCGCCTCCATACAGTCCAATATGTACCTGATCAGTTCCTGGTGATTCGGCAGCGTACAGAATGCACAGGATCACCTCGCACTCAATCCCTGAGGTAACCCTCCACGGTACGACGTTCAGTGGGTGTGTCGTTTTGCGGCCTCACGCGGAACGTACAGTGTGCCAGGCAATTTAGGAGCAGAGACGTGGGGCACTGGGGCGACAAGCAAGTATAGGAGTCCGTCACGCTATATGCTGTGGAAGGCTGTGGAGACATTTCAGGAAGACGGCTCCAAAGTACTCATGGCGACCCATGTCGTCGAAAACGTCTTCCACCAAGGGCAGAATCTGCAGCTATTCGCCAGTTGAAGGTCATTTCCAGTCTCGGATATTGCTCGCATCTCGGTATTTTCGCGTTGCAGGATAACAACCAGACCAGAGGATTTCAAAGAAGACATCTGCAGACAGTGAGACGGTGATAGGTGTTAGCTGCTTTAGGAAATTGTTGGCAATGCCGTCTGATCCTGCCGCTTTCTTGGTTTTGCGCTGACAGGGTGAAGCTGGTAGCTCTTCAGGTGACACAGGCTGAATCTTGTCACCCTTGTAACGGACTGTAAGATATAGTCACAGCCATTAAGCTATCTTGGAGATTTTATTGTCATTCACAGAAACTCCTACGTGTCGTAATTTGGCGGCAAGTGTGTCTTTAAGAATGTTCAATTTTTCTGTAGGCTCGCAGACGACACTTTCGTCAACATAAAGTGGTGGAATTCTCCGATTTCGTCTCGGGAAACCCTCTGTTGTGCTCTACGTTGACTGATCTTCAAGTTGTAGACATGCGGTTAGGTTGAATCAGTCAGTTTTCGCGATTACTAAATGATCCTGTAACGAAGCGAGCTGCTCTCCTTTGGATCTTCTCAGTCCCTTCTATCAACCCTATCTGGTATGGATACCACACTGGTGAGCAATATTCAAGCAGTGGGTGAACAAGTGTAGTGAAACATACTTCCTTTGTTTTGGGATTGCATTTCCTTAGGACTCTTCCAATGAATCTCAGTCTGGCATCTGCTTTACCGACGATCAGGTTTATATAATCATTCCATTCTAAATCACTCCTAATGCCTACTCCCAGATAATATAAGGAATTAATTGCTTCCAGTTGCTGACGTGCTATATTGTAGCTAAATGATAAAAGGATCCTTCTTTCTTTGTATTCGCAGCTCATTACACTTGTCTACACTGAGATTCAATTGCCATTCCCCGCACCATGCGTCAATTCGCTGCAGATCCTCCTGCATTTCAGTATAATTTTTCATTGTTACAACCCCTCGATATACTACAGCATCAACCGCAAGAAGCCCAGTGAAGTTCCGATGTTATCCACAAGGTCATTTATGTATATTGTGAATAGCAACGATCCTACCACACTCCCCTGCGGAAGATTGCTATCCATTGAGAATGACATGCTGCGTTCTGTTATCTAGGAACTCTTCAATCCAATCACACAATTGGTCTGATAGTCGATATTACTTTGTTCATTAAACACGGCATCTACGTGGGAACCCGTGTCTATGGCCCTCTGAGTCTCGTGGACGAATAGCGTGAGCTGGGTTTCGCACGATCGTCTTTTTTGAAACCCATACTGATTCCACAGAGTAAATTTCCTCTCTCCAGAAAAGTCATTGTACTCGAACATAATACGTGTTCCAAAATTCTACAACTGATCCACGTTAGAGATATAGCTCTATGGTTCTGCACATGTGTTCGTCGTCCCTTCTTGAAAACGCGGATGACCTGTGCCCCTTTCCAATCCTTTGGAACGCTACGCCGTTCTAGAGACCTACGGTACACCGCTGCAAGAAGGGGGGCAAGTTCCTTCCCGTACTCTGCGTAAAATCGAACTGGTATCCCATCAGGTCCAGCTGCCTTTCCTCTTTTGAGTGATTTTAATTGTTTCTCTATCCCTCTGTCTTCTATTTCGATATCTCCCATTTTGTCATCTGTGCGACAATCTAGAGAAGGAACTACAGTGCAGTCTTCCTCTGTGAAACAGCTTTGGAAGAAGACATTTAGTATTTCGGCCTTTAGTCTGCCCTCCTTTGTTTCAGTACCATTTTGGTCACAGAGTGTCTGGATACCGATCAATGATTTCATGGAAAAATATTTGCAGCTGCATACGGTACAGTACTTGTATCAATGCATACACCTCCTCGTCAGAAGCAAATCAACATGCCATTTTTCAGGGCTCCAAAATATGAAAACCACACTGGACGAGATTGGAACTATATGAAGGACATGCAAGGGACTTCCAGCGCAACTTCTGCGGCGTTCCGAGAACAGCCCCGGCAACGTGTATTTTGTTTTCATTTGAGTTCCCCTTGTACACTGCCGAATCACTTTAATGTGAGCGCCGCCTATTTTAGACGTCAAAGTGCAAAAACCGCTCACGGACGGCGGTGGCAGCACTAGCGGTGCAGGGTATACAAATCGTGTCGATAAGACAGGGACATCAGTGCAGTCATTGTCATAATACGGAAATGGAGCCATTTGTTTAACGTCCAAAAGGGAATGATCGTTGGCTTTCGGGTCAGAGGCAGAAACATTTCCAAAAAGGCTCAGATTGTAAACTGTCTGCCTGCTGCTCTGGTTAAAGTATACCGTACACAGCAAACCGGCGCTATGAAAAACCAGCGTCGGATGTACCATAGGCCATACATGACAGGGCTGAATGGCGGCTGCGGAAACGTGTACGGGCGAAATGATGTTCAACGGTTAATGTAGTTGGCTCATAGAATCTAGTCTACAAAAAATAGCGCACGACTTGGAGTTGGTAACACCGCTTAAAACTCCTGATGGAATAATATACACATATAAAAATGTTTTGCATCACTTCGGTTCCGAGAGTTCCGCAACCTGTTCAGAAAATTGGAATAAAGACCTTCAGAGGTGGTGGTCCAGATTGCTTCGCCCATATGCTGCCGATATGGTTGCACTATCGGTCGGAGGATGGCATTCACGTATCTTACAGCCGTTACGGCGCATTCCATGACCACGATCGGCGTATGTCGTCCCCACATAATGCCACCCCAAAACAGTAGGGAACCTCCACCTTGCTGCACTCGCTGTACAGTGTGTCTAAGGCGTTCAGCCTGACGGAGTTGTATCAAAACACGTCTCCAACGATTATCTGGTTGAAGACACATCCGACACTCATCGGTGAAAAGAACGTAGTGACATTCCTGGGCGGTCCGTTCGGCATGTTGTTGGGCCTATCTGTACCGCGCTGCATGTTGTCGTGGTTGCAAAGATGGACCTCTCCATGGACGCCGGGAGTGAAGTTGCGCACCATGCAGCCTACTGCGCAAAATTTGAGCAGTAACACGACGTTCTGTGGCTGCACGAGTGGCATTCCTCAATATGGTGGATGTTGCTGTCAGGGTTCCTCCTAGCCATAACCCGTAGGTACCTGTCATCCACTGTAGTAGTAGCCCTTGGGCGGCCTGAGCGAGGCATGTCTCCTCCACGTCCGAACAACATCCCTTTGCTTCCGAGACCCCTGGACACTTCCCTTGTTGAAAGCCCTTCCTGGAACAAAGTAACAATGCGGACGTGAAGGAACAGCTGTATTGACCGTCTAGGCCGTGTACCTCCTTCCTGGTGAAATGACCGGCATTGATTGGGTGTCGGACCCCCTCCTTCTGGGGTGATGCAAAACGTTTTCTGATATGTGTATTTGATGGCCAAATAAATAATTGCAATTTTTCAAGTAGTAGGCAGGTTGAATTGCATCAAGTTGCCATTGCTCAAACATGTTTTTAAAAATAACTACTAAGCACAAGTTTCAGGTTGAAGCATAAAGTTGAGGTCACAGTCACCGATCAGAGCTTAACGTATTGTACTGCTGAAGTTCACCAACTACAGTATTCATAAAGTGTAGTATCTTAGCGTCTAAGCCATGTCAGTATCTAGCACAAAGTCTTCTTCCAAACTAGTTAGGTACTCTAACAAACTAATGTTCAGTTTTTGTTCGGTGGCTGCGAATGTGAGTCAGTCCAAATCAGCCCTTCAGAAAACAAAATACCTTGCAGTGTCAGATTCTAGTGTCAACATAAACTTCACCACCGTAAACACTCGCGCGACATTTGTAAAATTTTCCTAATTCGCCTTTAGTGCGATCAGTTTAACACCAGAGTTCAAAAACAGAGTTCAACAGCCTTTGTCACACTGTGAGTTTTAACAGTTTCCGAAGCTGAAGAGGTCCTGCTGACCATGAATCTGCTCCTGATAGTGGAAAACAAGATAAGAACTCAAGCAGCTGAATGTGCCTCCTTTAATGTGCTTGCTTACTCCCACTAGAGGCACAACAGATCAGTGTAAATTTTAGGAGAAGACCACCACGCATACTACCACACATTTTTAATCTTTTCTCGTGAGGCATTTTGAGATCTCAAGTTGGCTGTAAATCTTTCGTCCCTCTTAATCACAAACAGACAGGATTACCCAAAATACACCTAACATCTGAAAATTCAGTACTTTACGAAATGATGTAGGCAGAGAGGTAAAAATTGTTAGACATGCATGACATGACATGTGCACAAAAGAACAAACAGGTGGCGCTTCATGTGACACATAAGCAATAATTAGCGTATCAGCTGATTTTGAGCAAAGACGATGTTCTTTATAACATATGCTCAGGATGTTGGCTGTCATTCACCGGCAATACATGTAATCTAGGGACAATGTTCTGAACCACACTGTACCACATATCTGTAGGTATGGTGAGAAAATACCGCCGGCTGTTGCCTTTTAACATTCCAAATGAGGTCGGACGATCGTGGTAGACTTGCGACATCAGGTAACCCCACAACCAATAATGAGGCGGATTAAAGTCTGTGGCGTGGGAGGCCAAGCATCACGAAGGTGGCCACTCAGCACCCGATACTAACCAAACGATGTGCGCAAGAGACCTTTCACACGTGTAGCAACGTGGGGTGGAGCGTTATCCTGCCTGTATGTCTTAACTTCCAGCACGTGTTTATCGCGGTCACTCTGACAATTTGAAAAACAGTACTCCGCCTTTTCTCGAAGAAAAAGAACCGTTTATGATTGAGGTGGTAAACCCACACCACTCCGTGACTTTTTCGTCATTCAGTGGGGTTACCACGACAGTTCTAGAATTTTCGGTAGCCCAAATTCTGAAAGGTGGAATGGGATTCGTCGGTGCAACGACATCTGTTGGCCGGTTTCTGCACTCGTTTTCAGTTCCAATATAACCTCATATCATTCCAGGCATATGTGTGAGGGTTTATCTCTGTACCTACATTGTACGTGAATTAGTGCATTTTCAAATGTTCACGCACCTTTGGTCTTCCTGTATATCAAACAAAGCTGTGAGGACGGATCGTGAGTCGTGCTTGTCTAGTTCTATCGGTAGATTAATTGCCCCTGAATGGAAAATGTCCCTAGTTCGAGTCACAGTCCAGCACACAGTTATCATCTGCGAGGAAGTTTCAAAGAGAATATACACTCCTGGAAATTGAAATAAGAACACCATGAATTCATTGTTCCAGGAAGGGGAAACTTTATTGACACATTCCTGGGGTCAGATACATCACATGATCACACTGACAGAACCACAGGTACATAGACACAGGCAACAGAGCATGCACAATGTCGGCACTAGTACAGTGTATATCCACCTTTCGCAGCAATGCAGGCTGCTATTCTCCCATGGAGACGATCGTAGAGATGCTGGATGTAGTCCTGTGGAACGGCTTGCCATGCCATTTCCACCTGGCGCCTCAGTTGGACCAGCGTTCGTGCTGGACGTGCAGACCGCGTGAGACGACGCTTCATTCAGTCCCAAACATGCTCAATGGGGGACAGATCCGGAGATCTTGCTGGCCAGGGTAGTTGACTTACACCTTCTAGTGCACGTTGGGTGGCACGGGATATATGCGGACGTGCATTGTCCTGTTGGAACAGCAAGTTCCCTTGCCGGTCTAGGAATGGTAGAACGATGGGTTCGAGGACGGTTTGGATGTACCGTCTACTATTCAGTGTCCCCTCGACGATCACCAGAGGTGTACGGCCAGTGTAGGAGATCGCTCCCCACACCATGATGCCGGGTGTTGGCCCTGTGTGCCTCGGTCGTATGCAGTCCTGATTGTGGCGCTCACCTGCACGGCGCCAAACACGCATACGACCATCATTGGCACCAAGGCAGAAGCGACTCTCATCGCTGAAGACGACACGTCTCCATTCGTCCCTCCATTCACGCCTGTCGCGACACCGCTGGAGGCGGGCTGCACGATGTTGGGGCGTGAGCGGAAGACGGCCTAACGGTGTGCGGGACCGTAGGCCAGCTTCATGGAGACGGTTGCGAATGGTCCTCGCCGATACCCCAGGAGCAACAGTGTCCCTAATTTGCTGGGAAGTGGCGGTGCGGTCCCCTACAATTACTCCGTAGGATCCTACGGTCTTGGCGTGCATCCGTGTGCCGCTGCGGTCCGGTCCCAGGTCGACGGGCACGTTCACCTTCCGCCGACCACTGGCGACAACATTGATGTACTGTGGAGACCTCACGCCCCACGTGTTGAGCAATTCGGCGGTACGTCCACCCGGCCTCCCGCATGCCCACTATACACCCTCGCTCAAAGTCCGTCAACTGCACATACGGTTCACGTCCACGCTGTCGCGGCATGCTACCAGTGTTAAAGACTGCGATGGAGCTCCGTATGCTACGGCAAACTGGCTGACACTGACGGCGGCGGTGCACAAATGCTGCGCAGCTAGCGCCATTCGACGGCCAACACCGCTGTTCCTGGTGTGTCCGCTGTGCCGTGCGTGTGATCATTGCTTGTACAGCCCTCTCGCAGTGTCCGGAGCAAGTATGGTGGGTCTGACACACCGGTGTCAATGTGTTTTTTTTTTTCCATTTCCAGGAGTGTATCTAAATTTAATTCTACTGGTTCGCATATTATATCACTGTAAAGTGGCCTTCATGCATCTTTTCAGTACTTCTATGAAATATTAAAAATTTTACATCACTTTTTATTAATTAAAATATTGATTTATATCAATGGGGAAAGTCGAAAATTTGAACCAAACCGGAATTTGAATCGGGTCTCCTCTTTACTTGGAAGATGTGCTGACCACTACGCCATCTGAGCACAGTGGACACCACAACAACGTGTATTACCCTACCATACCTCCTGTCAGACCCAAATTCTCAACTTTATACCACATAATACTGAAGTAGTGCCCCTGCTCATTAACTTCTTATTAACATATGTTTTGTTTCTGAACCGCCCAATGACTCGCCGAGATATTTTGGTTATACACTGAATGATCATATAAAGTCTGAGATTCATTGGAAGAATCCTAAGGAAATGCAATCCGAAAACAAAGGAAGTAGGCTACAGTATGCTTGTTCGCCCACTGCTCGAATACTGCTCAACAGTGTGGGATCCGTACCAGATAGGGTTGATAGAAGAGATCGAGAAGATCCAACGGAGAGCAGCGCTCTTCGTTACAGGATCATTTAGTAATCGCGAAATCGTTACGGAGATGATAGATAAACTCCAGTGGAAGACTCTGAAGGAGAGACGCTCGGCAGCTCGGTACGGGCTTTTGTTAAAGTTTCGAGAACATACCTTCACCGAAGAGTCAAGCAGTATAAGTCAAGCAGTATATTGCTCCCTCCTACGTATATCTCGCGAAGAGACCATGAGGATAAAATCAAAGAGATTAGAGCCACACAGAAGCATAGCGACAATCCTTCTTTCCACGAACAATACGAGACTGGAATAGAAGGGAGAACCGATAGAGGTACTCAGGGTACCCTCCGCCACACACCGTCAGGTGGCCTGCGGAGTATGGATGTGGACGTAGACGTAGAAGCGCCAAAGAAACTGGTATAGGCATGCGTATTCAAATACATAAATACGTAAACAGGCAGAATACGGGGCTACAGTCGCCAACGCCTATATAAGACAACATGTGTCTGGTGCAGTTGTTAAATCGGTTACTGCTGCTACGGTGACAGGTTATACAGATGTATGTGAGTTTGAACGTGGTGTTATAGTCGGCAAACAAGCGGTGGGACACAGCATCTAGCTATGAAGTGGGGATTTTCCCGTACGACCATTTAACGAGTGTAACGTGAATATAAGGAATTTGGTAAAACAGTAAATATCTGAAATCGCTGCGGCCGGGAAAAGATCCTGCAAGAACGGGACCAACACGACTGAAGAGAATCGTTCAACGTGACAGAAGTGCAGCCTTTCCGCAAATTGCTGCAAGTTTCAAAGCTTGGCCATTAACAAGTGTCAGCGTGCGAACCATTCAACGAAAGATCGATATGGGATTTCGGAGCCGAAGGCCCACTCGTGTACTCCTGATGACTACGCTACACAAAGTTTTATGCTTCACCTGGACCCGTCAACACCGACACTGGACTTGTGATGAGTGGAAACGTGTTGCGTGGTCGGACGAGTCTCGTTTCAAACTGTAACGAGTGGGCGGGCATGTACAGGTATGGAGACAACCTCATGAATCCATGGACACTGCTTGTCAGCAGGGGACTGTTCAATCTGGTGGACGCTAAAGGTGTGGCGCGTGAGCAGTCGGAGTAATATGGGCTCCTTGATATTTCTAAATACGACTCTAGCAGATGACACAAACATAAGCATCTGGTCTGGTCACCTGCTTCATATCCATTGTGGATTCTGAAGGACTAGGGCAATTCCAGCAGGACAATTTGAGACCCCACACGTCCAGAATTGCTAAAGTGTGGCTCCAGAAACACTCTTCTAAGTTTAAATTTAAACACTTCCGCTGTCCATCAAACTCCCCAGACATGAACATTTTTGAGCACATCTGGAATGGCTTGCAACGTGATGTTTAGAAGAGATCTGTACCCCGTCGTACTCTTAAGGATATATGGATAACCCTGTAGGATTCGTGGTGTCAGTTCCCTCCAGCACTACTTCAGACATTAGTCGAGTCCATGCCACGTCGTGTTGGGGCACTTCTTCTTTTTCGCGGGGATTCTACACGGTATTAGGCGGGTGTTTCAGCTTCTTTGACTCCTCAGTGTGTACACAGAGCATGTGTCAGTAGCTGCTTTGATGTAACTGTAATTTAAGTGTTGCTCATTTGTGTAATTATATAAGCTCACTGGACAAAACATTTGTTACCTCTTGAGAAGAGCACTGTGGTCGGTTTAATGTGCTGTGGATGGTGTGGAGCTAAAACACCGTGGTCATGTGTCCATAAGCCACTGATGTAAGTCATGGCAACCTCGTGATGTGTATTTGCCACACTGTTGTATGGAATCAACACAGTAAGGTCGTCAACATGAAAATATCGTGCCTAGATGCTTCCGTGATCACACGTTGAATGAAACTGCCCATTTTGTTATTGTATCAACATGGACTGAGCAACGTGTCACTCCTTGTCAATGACAGCTGATTTCAACCTGGCAGGAATTACTGCTGTCGGCGAAAGCAGATCCACTTCGATCAGTTAAAGAGTCAATAGTGCGAAGGGAACTGCTTGCTGTGTGGTTTCGGATACCTCGAAAAGGCCATTGCTAAGCGGCACACAAGGCTGCATGTATTCTAGGCCAAGCTACACAGAACAGCTGCCTCTCTCCGTCAGAGCACAGCACGACTCTGGGACTAGTAACAGCGGACATGTCAAGATAAAAATATGTGTATATTTTTCCTGATGGAAAATAAAAGACAGCATGTAATCCTTATCGTGACTATGATAAATAAAAATTAGAACATCATGCGATATTTTTAAACAAATATGTTCAGGTGTCAAAAACTGTTCAGTCACTGAGATGTAATATATTTACGAAATCTGTTGTCTTATTTTCCAGTATCTTCTGATCAATGGCTCATTACCATTGGGTCTCTGATGATACAGTTCTTCTCCAGTTCGTCGATATCACTTACGAACTTACAGGGCATGGAAATACATCCTACACGTTTACGCCAAACATCCATTGCCGTCGAATATGTAATTGTCTCTTGCGTCATGTGTGCAAATCCGTACCTTTCATACCTGGTATGTACCTATTTATTTATTTATAGATAAAGAGATAAAAAATTGTGATTGTGCAGTCATATTGTACTACACCAAGGCTGCGCTGTGCTTGTCAAAAAATATTTTCTTACAAACATTTGATTTGTTATAAGCGTGTTAACGTGGAACTATCCAGTATTTTCCGCATACGTATGTGAAACTCAAGGCAAAGAAAATATCAAACTGATTCGTTCCAGCAGCGATATGCAGACGATATGGGGATCAGGTTCCTTAGTTTTTCAGTTCAACAAACCTTTCGCTCGTGACTATACTAATAACGTGAATTACTTTCCGAATAACCACGAGTGACTCATAAAATAATGACCAAGAAGTTTTCCATAAATACGGTAACAAATTAGTTAATGTCCTTGTTACAAACGTAAGTTTCTTCTTATAGATCCACATTGACCAACCAGTAATATCCTTTTGAGGTACTACCGCCTAAGAAGTTTCACGAAACTGGATTTTCCGTTTAGAACTTCTCAACATCCCAAAGTTTATAAAACAGTCAAAGAAAATGTGTAGCACTGAATAGAATATGCTTGTTCACTGACCTAAAAAAATTTTTTTTTCATTGTGTGTGAAATCTTATGGGACTTAACTGCTGAGGTCATCAGTCCCTAAGCTTACATACTACTTAACTTAAATTATCCTAAGGACAAACCCACATACCCATACCCGAGGGAGGACTCGGACCTCCGCCGGGACCAGCCGCACAGTCCATGACTGCAGCGCTAGACCGCTCGGCTGACTGAGTTCCGTCCACAGGAATTAGCTACTTATGCAGATCAGGTCATTTGGGAGATATGCCAAAATTTATTTAAGTGTGTTATTTGTAAGAAGATGACATATTCAATGACTGTCGATTCAATGATGACTTTAGATCCAGAGTAATTTTTGTGGTTGAAGAATTGGTTAAATTGGCATTAATGTCACCAAAATAGATCAACAGCAGCAGAACTGAATATGCGATGATTTGATCGTGGATTCTTTTCGCATCGTCCCGACTTCAATAATAGTGTCGAGGCTTTGCCAAAACAGAATTTTTCCCTCGGAAAAACACATTCGAAATAATTATATTTCCAAAGAAGCAATAGAAGCATTGATTCTTCAAAACGTTGCAATAAATTTCTCATGAAATTAACAAGTAAATGATTTAAGCACTTGTAGTGAATTTCTGTATAGTTACGACAACTTCTATATGTCTTATATGACGGATCAACTGTTCTTCATCACACTATCGGAAGAATGCTTACAGTTTGTATCACACATCTTATCTCGGGATAGTATTCTGCCTTAAGGAATAGCAGAAATGTCCTATTGATGGAGCATTTAATACTAATTTCCGTATGACGTATCGAACATAAAGTGGACGTATTCCCACCGTTTAACCCTCTCATGTGTAGAATTCTAAGATTGGCTACGTCTTTACCTCAACAGCTTACGAAATGTCAGAGTTTTAGCTGATGCTTCCAGGAGTGAACTATTACTTAGGTATTGTCTCTCTCTGTGCGAATTGTTTCGTTGATTATGTGGCGCGAAAGATGTCCCGTCGCCTCTTGTGTTATTGGTTTATACTGCGTCCGTAAGAATTTCGCTTATGGTACGTGTCATGCGAGAAATTATACTGGTTTCGATGTGATTTATTATTGCTTCTTCTCACTTACATACGCAAATGCAACGTAGCTGCCCTGTTACCTCTATTTTACCGCCGTGCTCCAGTAGATCGCTCTTACCAACAAACACTTTCAAACATGACGGCAGAAAATGAGCTTCTCATACTTGGTGTAGTCTGGCAAATGAACAGCTTTTGTACCCCATTCTCAGAATCACCAGTGATGTAAGGGTTATTATGCATTATGTTTGTTCACTGGAGCTAGAAGGTTATTCGCGAGGCCCTAGCCCCATTGATTTCTGGGTTTCCCAACATGTGTCTCGACGTACGGTTTCATTGGTGATGTTGGATGCCTCACCGCCTAGAGACGTCTGTGAATTCGCTTACCATTAACAAACATGTAATACGATCAATAACAAACAATCGAAAATATGCCAGTAACAGTGCATAACACTGCAACTCTTTGACAACTTCGCTCCTCACTGCGATGGCAATTTAGGGAACAAAAATACTAATTGTTCTTTTTCTAAGCAAAGTGAAAATGGTACTTCACACGTACAATCAAACTCTTCGTGACAAACAGTGGTTTCTGGGTCGAAAACAATACAGCCTCCACTACACTTGCTTACTGTTCTGTCTCATTTTGTTCCGTATAGCAGTATTACATTCCTTTGTACAACAGAGCAAAGAATTTAACCACCACTTATATGTGCTGCTTTATTTTTTAAACTACTTTTTTTGCCCGCATCTCGTGGTCGTGCGGTATTGTTCTCGCTTCCCACGCCCGGGACTTCGGGTTCGATTTCCGGCGGGATCAGATATTTTCTCTGCCTCGTGATGGCTGGGTGTTGTGTGATGTCCTTACGTTAGTTAGGTTTAAGTAGTTCTAAGTTCTAGGGGAGTGATAATCATAGATGTTAAGTCCCATAGTGCTCAGAGCCAAACTACTTTTTACACACGGTATATGCCCTCACTATAAGTTTAAGGATGTGGAACCAAGGAAGGAAGATCAGAGTTATCGTCCCATCAATGACAATGTCACAAGTGACGCAACAGGGGTTCACGTTGAGGATTGATGGGAAAGGTTGTGCCCTTTTGTGTGGAACCATTCCGGCGTTTGCCTAAGCAATTTAGAGAAGCAACAGAATTCCTGAATCTGGATCGTCGGAGTTTGCTCAGACCTATCCTCTTCCCAAATGAAAGTGCAATGTCTTATCCACAGCACCACGTCGTCCGATTTTAGGCGCGTGTTTGGTAGCATTGATTTCAGTGTTAATGAAGTAACTGTTGTGTGATGCAGCCTTTACACAGGATTCGGGACATTCTTTTTTTTCAGTGCCTTAATGTGCTGCCTTCATGATAAAGCTAATCCAAATTCCATATCTCTGTAGCACCTCCAACCGAGGCATGAAGCTCGTAAAAAGAACTTCTTTGTCTCTCCATATTGGTGGGATGTTGAAATAAGTTAGCATACTCAACGAGACAGATATATTCAATATTAACTGAGGGAAAAAAATGCGAAGCATCCAGAAGGGAAAGTGGAAAGTAAGTGAAATTCCACTTGTAGGGAGTATATGTGATGTTATTTCACTGATCACAATTTTGAGTCAAATTTACAAATATCTAGTTACTATGAGCTGACTTAACTGTACAAAGTTGCAACATCTATGGCCTAGATGCATGACTCACCCTGTTGGGAAGAGTGTCATAAAGGGTCTTCTGAGCCAAGCTAGCCCACAGCTGTTGTAGCTGGTCCTTTATATCCTCAATATTGGCACGGGAACAGATTGACGTACTAGATTGTCCCACACATATTGTTTGAGTGAGGGATATGGTGATCTTGCTGACAACAGAAGTACTTCATCACGCAGACAGTTCATAAATCACATGTAATGTATGGATGAGAATTGTCCTGTTGAAAAAAATGTCACCACGATACTGGTGTAAGAGAAGTAATGCAAGAGGATGTAGGATGTTCATGACATGACATGACATGACGTTACCCAATGACTCCCCATATCATGACGCTAAGAATGAAACCCCTCCCCAGGTCACCCCTTACTAGCAGATGGTGGTCATTCGGAATAGTGCAGAAATGCGATTCATTGTTGAACATAGTTTGACGCCATTCAACAGTAGTTCACGTTTCCTAGCCACGGCCCCATTCCGGATGCAGACGTTTGTGTTGTGGTTTTAACAGCAGTGTATGTATAGGGGATAAATTATCTGGTCCGATAGTTTCCCACTAATGGTGCAGTAAGAGAAGGTTGCAAGAAGTCCATTAAGTGTTCTCGGGCGGCAGGTTCAGATTTGAAGGGGTTACGAACTCTTCGGCGCACAATACAGCGATTCTTCCTTGTGGTGCTCAGACGTGGTCAATGAGAATCTTGAAGAAGCACATCCCTGTCCTCACATTCCCCCATGCTGTCTAATATCAGGTCACTGTCACATCTGAATACCCCAAAAATCTAGATATTGTACGATTCGACATACCAGCCCACTAGAGACCCATAATGAGGCTCTATTCACTCTTAGTGCTCATAACGCTGTCTCACACCAGTGCGCGGTATATCCGTGTTCTTTGCAGACATCGCTCAACATCTTCTGCTGTTCTCGCCCCTTCTGCGTCCTACCAGGCCTTGTAACATACAAAACACGAACAAAATTAATTCACCTTGGTGGCTTTTGTACCTGTCAGAGTTTTGCAACTCTTATTATTTACACACCTCTGGTTGACGTGTCTTCTGTGTGCTTCCTTTTTGCCTGACAGTGTAGATTGCCTTCGGTTCTAGCGGTCTGAAAAACTTAAATTTCCTTGATCGCCATTGTCCCTTGAATAAACAGTTATATGCTTTTAAGGCATGTGTGTGATTGTTGTGTTGATATATCTGACAGAAAACAGTAATTATACACTTTATCTGTTTTTTTTTTTCACCTGTCACTGAATATTTTAATCTTACATGGCCACTGCATCTACACGTTGTGCCGTGAATATTATGTTACTATCTGTTCTTCAATTTTGGGAAGTAGATCATTTTGCAGTAACTGTGAAACTGAAAAAAAGAACTTTTCAAGTGCTCGGCCACTTTGTGAATTATGAAATACAGAAGTGTTACTGATCTGAGCTGACTGGGTTCGAAACTCCTCATTATCAATTTATCCACCGGGCATTTGCACTCAGACAAACTGGAAAGGCAATTTTGATGCTTCTAAGACCAGAGAATTAGTCTATGTTGAAAGAAACACTCTGATACAGATTATATAACGCATCAGTCCAATCTGATGTGTGCTTATTTTAAGCCATCATGTTAAAATATTGCATTTTATTTAAAGTCACACCATGGTGGGCATGGTAGGAGGAGGAGGAGATTAGTTTTTAACACCTCGTCAACAACGAGGGCATTAGAGACAGAGTGTAAGCTTGGTTTAGGGGAAGGATGGAGGAGGTAAGTGGCCGTACCCTCTCGAAAAAACTCTCCCGACGTTAGTCTTAAGCAGTTTAGGGAAACAACGGGAAACCTAAATTGCAATGACCAGCAGCTGCTTTGAACCATCGTCCTCTCAGTCTACTGTGATAACAAATGCACTACCCCACTCGGTGTCAGCATTGTAGTAAGATTCGGTAAATTGTATGTAACTTTTACGGTAACAACAGTGAAAATAGTTTTATTACAGTAAGACTAAAAGTGGCAACAAAATTATTAGAAACATTTATAAACTCAAGTACGAATTTGTCTTCACCATCAATCGATGGCTCTTAAAATTAATCAACGTCATTAGATCGTGTAAACAGAACCAATGTCACTATCAATTCGTGAAATCAGTCAGAGACATTGAATTCAGTATCTGGCAGTATAGCCCTGGTTTGCTTTCAGGTGAAAAGGCAATCCAGATAACAAATACAGACGATTAAAATAACCAAAACTGCACCAGTTACGGATTTTCGAGCATAGAACGACGCGTTTCAGGAATATATCACCAGTTTCAAGCACAAAAAGATGGTTCAAATGTCTCTGAGCACTACGGGACTTAACTTCTGAGGTCATCAGTCTCCTAAAACTTAGAACTACTTAAATCTAACTAACCTAAGTACATCACATACATCTATGCCCCAGGTAGGATTCGAACCTGCGACCTTAGCGGTCGCGCGGTTCCAAACTGGAACGCCTAGAACAGCTCGGCACCCTGGCCGGCTTCAAGCACAACTATTTACATAGGTTTCGTATGTCATATTTCTGGTTGTTTTTTGTTCTTCTCTTTCCTGCAAATTATTCATGGGTTTACTGCAATTGGAAGATATAAATATTGGAATTATTTAGACACCAATACTTGAAAACAGTTTTTTCATGCATCTGCATATTTGTTTACTGTATCCTTTATGGAACATAAATTAATACACATGCAGACCATCACTCACACATTTTGTTAACGTGTAATCAGAACATAGTACAAAGATTTTATGACAGTACTGCTTTCCAAAATTTGTGTACATTCAAAGAAGTCCCACTATAGTGAATTATATGATTACATAATATTTTCGTTTAGGACAGAGTGTTGTACCTTAGTATACGTATCAAATGTTTACCTCTACCCAGCTGTGTAACAGAAGTTAAGTACATTTTATTATCCTATATTTAAACAATGATAACTGCTTTAATGTGCTTCCGTCTTTTTCAAGATGTACAAAAATTACTTGAGGAAAATTAATGTCTTTCCAAATGTGAATACATGTTCCAAATTACAACATGATCATGTACCTACAAACAAACATCATATTGAAATTTTTATCACTGCAATCAAGAAAAATCTTATCATGATTGTATTTAATCATGTCTCTCTGTTACATTATTACTCTACTACACAACAATAATCAGTAAGTGAAATCAAATTAAGCAGAAGTATTATAAAAAACCATTTACAGATTAAATATTTTGAAATAGAAGTTGTTGGAAACAAAAACCAATTTCTATTTTCAAATAATGAAGACATAAAGAAACTCAATTCATTTTGCAACTATGACATGTTACATGGCATGGACCCTCTTCTATTAGAATATACAAGGTGTTGCACAACTGACAGTGTCTGGCTTAGTTGTCCGCATGTTGTACAAATAATTCTCAAGATATGTAGTATTTTACACATAACATTTTGTACCTGAAGAGTTAACAATATATTTGAATATATTTAACAATATATTCAATATAGCTTTAGAATGCAAAATATTCACAAGCACTGCACAAAACATAATGTCATCTATTCCACAAAAAATCCTGTGGAAAATGACTGAAACTGTATGTGGCAGTCTCTAATGTACATTTCATCAAGTGATTCTAAAATCATTCACTAGACTGAATGAAGTACCACAAAAAGTCATCTGTTACTGGGTACACTATCCTTCAGGTACAAACCTCTCATTGTAATTTCTGTCAGTAACACCAATGACTACTTAAATTATAATTTTGCCTTACATTCTATTTTTTACTATTTTCTTGGAAATATTGAGGGTGATGCATGGAGGGAAAACATATATATGGATTTAATACAGACATTATATACACAAGAAACATGAGAAGAAATTAATCTATTCACTCTCTAGCTTATCAACAAGAATTCTATCTCTTCTCTTTTTCTACTGCCCAAAAATTTGTAATTCTTCTACTTCATGATTTCTGGAAGTGATTACAGTCTACTTCTATATGAAGGTGTGCCCATGTTCTTATGTATGTTCTGATAGCTAATTTTACGAATCTGTTTTGTTTGTAGTACTAGATGCATTCAGTGTATCTAATGCAAAAACTGTTTTAAACAGGTAACTATTGGACATAAGTTTGTAAATAGAAAGCAATGAACACATGGAACTTTATTAGTGGGTCACATTATGTTATTCCTTATTATCTGTAACACACACAGTAAGAAGGTGAACAAGAAACAACGGTAACAATGAAGTACAAAAAAATACTATTCAGTGAGAAACACGTAAACCTTTAAATATCGAAATTTAAGTCAGGCTTTACCCTGACTGATTTTGGTAGCTAAGGAAACAATTAGTTTATTGTTACCAGTCACTGTTTAATTTATTTTCATAAGGTGTTTCAGAAGTTTCAACTGCCATCATCGGGTGAGTTTATTTGTATTAATATGACATATGTATGTTGTCTCAAGACTTTGGAATAAGCTGTGTCACTTTCGAGTTGAGAAAACTATACACTATCTCAGAAGTTTGAAGTTTGCTCAGTGGGGGTGAAGGTTGGTCTGTGACAGATAATGAACATAAACATAAATGTACAAATGAACAACTGAAATAAAATGAAATAAAATATCTCCACTAGTCACAAGCTCCTATTTCTGTCATAATACATCACATATAAACAGTTAAACTTTTAAATACAGATTGTGTGTAGAAACTGATAGGTGCAAAAACTGTATAGCAAAACCAAACACTGTCTCAAAGTACAAAGAACACGTAGAAAAACAAAACCATTCTTTTGGGGTGATTCTTAGAGTATTGTGGAGATAAATAATTAGATATGTTACAGTAAATATTTCAAATGGTACAAAATCCCTTTCAGTCATGTTTATATAGCTCAAATATCTACTAATTTATTGAATCAGGTGATGGGTTGAAAACTTTTAATTTGTGGAATCAGGTGATGGGTCGAAAATAGTAAGCGCTATATAATTATTTTTTCCGAGAATGGCAAAATTACACATAAATAACAGTTCTGATTGGGATTCATATATATTTAAGTTCTGACTATGTCAGATGTAAAATACAGGGAGTGGAAAGTTATTTACAACTTGTACAGTAACCAGAAGGAAGTTGTAGCGGTTGAGCAATGTGAAACAGAAGCAGTGCTTGAGAATGGAGTGAGGCAAGATTGCAGTGTACTGCTGATGTTTTTCATTTTGCACATTGAACAAGCAATGAAGGATACAAAAGAAAATTTTCAAGTAGAAATTAAAGTTAAGGAAGAAAAAAATTAAAGCTTTATGGTTTTCCTGTGATAGTGTAGTTCTGTCATAGAAAGCAGAGTAGTTGGAAGAGAAGTAGAACAGGAAGATGAAAATCAACAAAAACAAAACAAGTTAATGAAATGCAGTCGAATGAAATGAGGTGATGATTACAGAATTAGATTAGAATTAAGACAGTTAAAGTAGCAGATAAGTTTTGTTACTTGCGCAACAAAATAAACGATAACAGACAAAGACAAAGTAGAGAGAGTGTAAAATGTAAACTGGCAGCATCAATAAAAATGTTTCTGAAGAAAAGAAACTTGTTAACATGGAATCGCGATTTAAGTGTTTGATGTTTTCTTAAAGTATTTACATGGAGTGTAGCCATGTATGGAAGTGAAATGTGGATGATAAATAGTTTAGACAACAAGCGAATAGAATCTTTTGAAATGTACTGCTACAAAAGTAGTAGGATTAGGTGGGTAGGTGTGCAACTAATTTGAAGGTACTGAATGGAACTCTGGAGAAAAGGAATTTGTGGAATGATATGACTAGAAGAAGAGATGAGTTGACACAACACCTTCTGAGACATCATGGGTAACCAATTTAGTTGTGGAGGGAAGTGTGGGCGATAAAAATTGTCGAGGGAGACCAAAAAGGAATACAGTAACCAGAGTCAAAAGGATGTAAGTTGCAGCAGTTATTCAGAGATGAGGAGGCTTGCACAGGATAGAGCAACATAGTGATCTCCATTAAATGAGTTCTTGGTCTCACAAGATAAGAACAACAACAAGACAATTCTATTGTTTATTTGGAATATCACAGTAACATAAGTAATAATTTATGGTAAATATTAAGGGGAGGTAAGTGGTGGTGTGTTGGGGCTTATGGGCGCTCAACATCGAGGTCATCAGTGCTGGGTAGGTAAGAGGGCTGTGTGTGTGTGTGTGTGTGTGTGTGTGTGTGTGTGTGTGTGTGTCAACATCGAGGTCATCAGTGCTGGGTAGGTAAGAGGGCTGTGTGTGTGTGTGTGTGTGTGTGTGTGTGTGTGTGTGTGTGTGTGTGTGTGTGTGTATGTGTGTGTGTGTGTGTCTCCATTTTAGCTTTGATAATGTAGGCTGCTAATGAAAACAGAGAGGGTACTGTTGTAAATGTTGTCATTTTCACCATTCATGATGGATTCAGATGGTTTCCATTGATCTTCGTATTTTCAAAGTATTTTCAAGGATATCTCGTTGTTTGCCTTTAGGTTAGGTATGTAGGATGTTGACACTTGTATTGTCATCATGGTGTTTTGTTTCATGCAGGTGGATGGAAATTGCTGATGTAAGGTATCATGAATTATTTAGTTAACTGCATGAACCTAAGAAGCCTGCAGCTCTGTCATAATCAAACTATTGCTCACTCCTTTCATCCTGTAGCCTTGAATTCCAACTTAACTAGTTATTTATGTATAATTTTGCCACTGTTGGCAACATAATTATTGCACTTATCCTTTTCAACTTGGCACCTTCTAAGGTGTCAGGCAATTCCAACACCTTCCATGAAAACCCTGACATGACACCAAATCCGCCAGTATGTCACATACCTCCAAATAAATCCTGACATTAAATTAACCAAAGTAATACGATCAACGAGTGAGGAAATGGAATACCACAGACTAACACAAGAATGCCTAAATACATGTCATACCTTTCCACCGTGAAACAGATGCAGTTCCGAGGGGAGAAACGAGAACAGAAGCCGAGGGCAGAATCTTGTAGGCTACCAGGCCCTACGATAAGGGACGGACACTCACGTCGCCAGCTGACCGCCAAAAACCACCATGTTAAAAGATAGAGCCCTCCAGAATAACAGTATAGATCTTACGACAACACTAAAAGGACCACACCAGCTGCTGGTTTTAGCGTGAGACTTTGTAACGTCTCTGTTACGATGGAAACGTAAAAACATTGCCCCACCACGAAAAGTATAACGTTACTCATTGGACAGACAGAATTTTGGTAGGCAGACCTTAAGGTTAACATTGAGACCTAGACTGGTCAGTTGATTACACAGCCACACAGTTCTTTTTTAAACCAACTTCGGTAAGTTGTAGTAAGGAGAAGTTAGGAGAGAGTTGCTTCCGGGACGGCGAGGTGTGGAGCTGCGCCGCCCGCCGCTCCCTGACGCTGCATAAACACCAACAAGACAATGAACGCATGCGATGCCGCATTTTTGAGCGCATAAGGCTTCACTCAGAACTGCAGAAGTCTCATCTGTTACCCCCCCCCCCCGTTTTGCCTAATACTACTGTCGATCGTCAATTAAAGCTCATGGTTTTCACATTTGCTACGTGAAGTTAAAATCTGAAATGCGATCATGTTTCTGTTATATAATTATTCAGAAGCTACATCAGCCACTGTAATTTACGAAAAGTTAGGTAAGTAATTAAGGATAATTGAGGGTCACTGTAGACCATTTTGATAGTTTTCTCTTTTATGAAACTTAACTTAAATCTAGATCGTAGATCTGATATGGCATAGGACATCCATCGATCCATTGTAGAACTTGGAAACCCATTCACGGAATATTCGTTCACATTTTTGTTGAACACAGTTGGTTTTTATCATCCTGTATTAAAATATTTCCTTTTACCAATAGTGCAATTTATAAACAATGTTTTGTGAGTAGAATAAAATTTCCAATGGTAAAGTTAACTGCTTTTTCGGCGTTTTTTACCAGCTAAATAAAAATAGGAAAGCCTTGAACCCCTTCCACTAAATTTAGTTAGTATTAAGATTCTTTTACAGGGAGTGCAGTGGAGCTGACACTGAAAGCATTAAGTATTTGGTAATTACATCGCTAGTCTCATTGAACTCTTTTTAACTCTACATGTCGTGTGTGGTCTGGCGTCTCCTTATGAGCAACAGGTCCCAGGTTCAAACCAGTCAATTCCCTAAAAAACACACTCAGAGCGTCGTTGCTCGAAAGTGGTAGAGAGACACGACTTAGAGCAAACAGACACCACGCAGAATGTTAGGACCTGATTACATAAATTAGTACTAGTTTCAGCTATGTAAACTTGACCAAAAACGATTCATACACCACTTTAAATATTTAATCTAACATATCTAATGATCCACTCCATCAAAAGCTTCAACAGTGCCTTAAGACATTCTCTGAAATAATGGTTTTGTTTTGATATATGCTGTTTGACTCTGTAATAGTGTTTCTACTTTGTTTCTACTTCTCTGCATCTATCTGTTTTGTGCATCAAATCTGTTTGCGAAGTTTACCAATTAATATGTGATGTATTATGACAGAGGAAAGAGACTGTGATGACTGGAGGTATTTTATTTTATTTTGGTTGTTTATTTGCACATTTACTATTACATTGCATTTTGTGTCTAAGATGGTTTCCCCACCCTGCAACCCCATTGAGCGAAGTTCTGAGATAGTGTATTGTTTTCTCTACTAGACAGTGCCACAGGTTACGCAAAGTCGTAAAGACAACACAAACATATCTTATTAATTTAGATAAATTCATATGACGATGAAGGCTTCAACCTTTGGAACGTATTTTGGAAATCAATTAAATAGTGACTGATAACAGGAAACTTCTTGTTTCACTCAAGAGATAAACCTATTATAGGAAAGTCTGAAAAAATAATGCAAAGGAGTATTTGTTAGTTCATAGTGGCAACAAAGTAGGCTATAGACACTGTGAAACCGAATTGAAACAAGTAATCTGCTACATGTCACAAACTAAACAACGTCCCAGAGAATGAACCAAAGAAACATGAAATTAAATATAGACAATTAGAAAACAGTTCAAATATAATAAGTTGTATAAACAAAGAACTATGAAGTAATCAGCATATAAAACAGAATGGGTACATAATAATCATTATGAAAAAATATACTGAAACAAAATGCTCTTAAAGTTTTCATGGAAAACAACACAGTGCAGCTGAACAAAATCCAACAAAACAAATCTACAACAGAATCAAAGGAAGTTAAGGAAGACACATTTTGTGTTGGTAGAATGTGAAAAGAAATACATCACATAGATGAACCCTACAGCTCACAAGAAAGGATTTCCAATTAGACCAGTAATAAATATATTGAATAACCCTGCATACAAACTCTTTTACAAGGATATTCATTTTCTGAAAATGCGTTTGACATATGAAATAACACATACTGTATAAACTGTACCACACTTGTCACTGAAATAAGAAAATTAGATGTTCCAAATGGTGTCCACTGTATATAAACAAGATGTCACAAACTGGTACTCCAATCACTATAAAAGAAGTCACTGCAGTTATAAAGAACAGTTTACTGAAATTAAGAAACTGTTCACAAAGTAACACCGTCGAGTTTATAGAGTCAATAGAACCAATCTTTAACTAAAATTATTTTGCATTCAATGGTATTATTTATCACCAACCTGCTGGTAGGAATTGGCTATTGTTTTGTAAGAATCGTCAAATGGACCGTCTGAGTCATTATATGCAGCAAAAAGAAAGACCTGTGCCACTAAGATAAAATGTCTTCCTTCTAGGTCCATCTTTATTGATTATAAATAAAAGGTCGAATATGATTGTTGTAATTCGAACCAGATGCTGGTATGTATCATATAGGAAAGGGATTAGGAAAATTATTACACATTTGTGGACATACTCATGTTTAAATGAACGATCTTTATGAAAATAAGTAAAATGTCGAAAGGCTTGATACAATAAGATATGATCCCTTAGGGTGTGAGGCGGGGGTAACAGAAAATGTAAACATTTATTTAAAAACTCATGACAGCCATATTTATTAACATAAAAATCTAAAATTTGGCATGTGTAAAGCAAAATAGTTATGGTGTAACGGAAAAATATAATAAAATATTCAGGATCAACATTTTCCTAGAAATTTGAATTTTTGGTTTTTTTATTGTTTTTTTTATAAAAAGCTGTAACTCAAATTCTAATCAAGCAATTAATCTGAAAAATTTATTGTAGTCTCCTGAGAAGGTTATGAGACCATTAAAATACAGTTATGAATGTATGGTCAAACTGTAGCCTTAGAGAATTTTTAATTTTGCACATCAAATATTAACTCTATTTCTACATACAATCATTTCAAAATCTGAATGTAACTGCAGGATCTCTTATTGTTTAGTTGTAGAGAGACAGCAACACGTTGCCAACAGTTCCTGAGAATTTCATTGCATTAGGGCATATACTTTTTGAGAAAACGATTGTAATAACGTAAAAATGTAATAGAGACAAAATAAGATTCAAAAGTTTCTTCTCATACTGTCCCATGTGTTATGCTTACCTCAATTTTAAAATCCTTCATACTGATACTCCTCATCCTCCAGGTTTCTCTTCTCTCCTCTTCGAGTGTGCCTGTCCTGTATTTGCAAGTGAGACACTAATCTGTTAGCTTCCTTGACCCTGCTCTCGTCGATGGTGTAAAATGCTTTTGTTGTAAACACACCAGGATCCACACCAACCCTCTTTAGTGCTTCAGTTGTGGCATTATATCCGTTATCATAAGATAATTCGTAGACACCTGTTTTGAATAATTCAATTACACAGAATGTCCTTTTTGAGCATCTAATCAAAACTTAATTATTGAGGATTTCATCAGCACTTTATGTCTTTCCAAGAAGACACTTCCTCAATAAAGCAGCGTTTGCAAGAAATCTGATCGTGAGTTTAAATGCATTCACAAAATGTTCTGGTAATGAGTGTATATATGAATACATCTTATTTCTGTTGGCATTAGTGTTTGGTCAGTGGAGAGTTTGTGGTAAAAAATTGCCCACACAGGACGCCTCATTGCCTCTAAGTTGTGTTTGTCCTAATAGCTGTCCCATAAAATAACTGAAGAGAATCAATTTCTTTCAGAGCAAGCCTTTTCCTCCACATGATTTTCCATGTAAAGTATTTCACATTTCTTCTCTTTCAGCAAGCGGCGAAGCCTACAACGAAGCCTCTTTTTGATGTGGCCAACATATTCCAACTTTTCTATTGTTCTATTGTATAGATTTTTATCTGTTACAGCTTTGAACGAAGAGGAGTCCAGATCACCAAGGTATTTAGTATATTTAACACAATACTGGTCCTCAGATCTGGAGAACATCCTCAGAACTTCAGCAGCCTCCATGATCCCACTTGAGCCACTGTAAATTTTGGAGCATGCTGCTGCATGCTTTTCTTGCCATAGTTTCTCATTGTCTTCATTATTGAACACTTTCCTATTTGCACACTGGAGGAAATATTTAGACAAAATTTCTACATCTAAAACTTTACCTGAGTGAATAGCACCAACAGTTGCAACTCCATACAGAGATGTGTGATCCCATTTCATCCAGGTCCCTTCTACAGACACCCAAAGGTCAGTAACATTTGTAGGAGATTCACTGTTATGAATATCTACCCTCACGATCTATTTCTTTTTGGTTTATTTCCACTAATTCTTCCACTGTTTTCTTCATAGAAACTTCGGCAGTATCGCATACAGCCTCAGACACTTTATTATGTATTTTTTCAGACCTTGCACAAGGTGGAGGCATGTTCAGAAAACCACACAATAAATTAACTCCTTCCTTGGCCTGTCCAAGGTATCTCAGAGCATATGCTAACCTAAAATTGCTCACATAGGTACCAGATCAGCAGTTTTGGAGGACGAAAATGAAAATTAATGGCCACAAGGATAACAAATTAATTTTTTTTAAAAAAAACAAGCTATTCGCACTCTTCTTTCTTCATCAATAAACATGCATTCCGTATTTTTACAGCTAACAAATGAACATGAAAACTTTATAGCCTAGCAGAGAAGATCTAAATCAATAAGTCTGAATCCAGTGGAATCCATATAACGTACAATTCTCCTGTCCCAAGATTCGATGCTGAAGCTGAGAGCTTATGTTTTTCGTTTCGAGGTGCTCCCCCTTTTTTGTTGGTAAACCGATTTCCATGAAAACTGTTTGAGAAACACAATTTATCCACCACCCATAATGCATGAATCTTGACTTCCAAGTAAAGGTTTGCGAATTAAACCTTCCACTTACTAATATGTGTTAGTATTGTCAAAACGTAAATAAACAACACGCAAGAAAGTTTTCAGGCAGACATATAGGTATCAGCCAGAGATGTAGATGTCAGCCAAGAATATCGAACGAAAATGGCTTGCACACTGACAAAAATTCCGCTGAAGAAAGGAATTTCCCAAATGTTAGAAAAGGTGAGAGTGGCCGCTGGTGCAGATTTAATCAGTTTAACAATTTAAAGGCATTTCTAAAGCTGCTATCACGATAAAATTAGCAGAGAACATCGATTAGACTGTGTAGATGAAGAAAATAATATTTTTGAAAAATCGATTTTTTGGACCAAAATCCTTAAACAACAATGCTTTCATCATATTGTTTGTGTTGGAAGCGGTAGCTGTTTCCATAGTGCCCCCATGGAACTCAGGCCCATCAGCTCACTTATGGGCAATCATAGCCGGTACAAGGGTCCACCAGATAGTCCTATTATAGGAGGTATAGGCAAGTACGAACCATTTGGCTATCCCTGCCCTTAGGTGGGAGGCCACGGCTGGATAGTCTTGTACGTCGCAGCCTGCCTGACTTGCTTGCCACGCATTATCTGTTCGTTCACCCCTACCAGCCGCTGGCCCTGGATGCGTACAGGTGGGCAGTTAGCGCATTTCTGGTCAAAAGCAGTTGTTGCGGAAATTTGTTAAGTCCAGTATCTAGAATAGTGAGAGCACTGTGATTGCTCGTAGTGGCATTCAAGTTTACATCCAGCCAATTGCTCACTCCATGGTCGGTCTGCCCTTTTCTCACACGAGATCCTGTGAAGCATGGATGAAGGCCAATAGGTGGCCTTCAGATTCCTAGATATCTGCAAAGCATCCGGCACTGTGCCACATTACCGTATGTTAGTGACGATACAAGTTAGATTTCCAGGTATGTGAGTGGCTTGAAGACTTCTCAAGTAACAGAATTCAGTACGTTGTCCTCGACGGGGAGTATTTGTCAGAGGCAAGGGTGTGTCCAGGGTAATGTTAATTTCTATATACATGCATCATCTGCCGGACAGGGTAAGTAGCTGTCTGCAGCTGTTCGCTGATGAGGATGTGCTGTAGGGGAAGTGTCGTCCCTGAGTGAATGTAGGACGATACAAGATGACTCAGACAAATTTTCTAGTTGGTATGGTGTATAACAGCTGCTGCTAAGTGTAAAAAAAAAAGGAAGTTAATGCAGACAAGTAGGGAATTCAAACCCATAATGCTCAAGAACAGCATTAATAGTGTGCTGTTTAACACAGTAACGTCGACTGAATACCTAAGCGTAACGTATCAAAGTAATATGAAGCAAAATGAGGATGTAAGTAAGAGAATCGCTAACGTCGGTATATTGGGAGAATTTTAGGAAAGCATAGTTTATCTGCAAAGGAGTTGGCATATAGGACACTAGTGTGGCCCATTGTTGAGTACTGTTCATGCACCAGGTAGGATTCAGGGAAGAAATTGAAGTAATTTAGATGCGAGCTGCTGGACTTGTTACCGGCAGGTTCGAACAACACGCGAATATTATTGAGTTGCTCCAGGAACTCAAGTGGTAATCACTGGAGGGAACACGACTTCCTATTCGAGGAGCACTGTAGAGAAAATTAAGAGTACCAGCGTTTGAGGTTGACTACTGACCAAACGTATTGCCGCCAACGATTATAAAACTAAGATTAGACAGCTTAGGACTCATGTGGATGCCTACAAACAATTATTTTCCCCTCACCCTATTTGCGGGTGGAACAGGAAGGTTCAAATGGTTCAAATTGCTCAGAGTAGTATGGTGCTTTACATCTATGGTTTCAGTCCCCTAGAACTTAGCACTACTTGAACCTAACTAACCTAAGGACAGCACACAACACCCAACCATCACGAGGCAGAGAAAATCCCTGACCCCGTCGGGAATCGAACCCGGGAACCCGGGCGTGGAAGCGAGAACGCTACCTCACGACCACGAGATGCTGGCAGGAACAGGAAGGAAAATGACCAGTAGTGGTACAGGGTACCCTCTGCAGTGCAACTTACAGTGGCTTGAGGAATAAGTACGTAGGTGTAGAAGTAGAAGACAGTAAACGTCAATATTGGCAGTGAACGGAGTCTTACAACTTATTGGCGGCTCAGCTGTTTCCATCCGTGTCCATTCTGTGGACAGACTGCTACATTTTTCTATTGGAAATCTGACCAATTTCAAGTATCTCGCATTATTTCTCATGCAGAAGCTGTATTTAGTGACAGCTCCGAAGTGTCAAGCCATCATTATTGATAACGTCCTAATCAAAACGAGGTTTTCGCTATCAAACAAGTTTTCATAATGCTTTCTAACTCCTTTTCCATTACATCTGACAATGCAATTTTTATCCAAATTAAGTAATCGCTTCACAGCAGAAACTTTTGTCATTCATATTGATAAATACAATAGCAATCGACAATTCCGAGCTCTTTTGTGCTGTATATGACAAGTATGTAAATTATTAATTACAACATGTGAACATGTATATCTCATCTAATATAATTTCATGACGCTCGTTTTCTGCTAATAGGGAAACACTGCTGGACAGAATTACCTATTTGGGATACTTGGCATCGTGATGATTTTTACATCAATTCTGATGTCATTTTTACCAGAGTCATTGAATGAGAAGCTTCCAGAGACAATGAAAGACGCAGCGCTCTATGGTTGTGACCAGAAGTTCTGGAGTCTTCCCAGAAGCAAGCCCAGCTTACCAGAGACTGTTACACTCTACAAACCTGATTTTTGAGCACGTATACTGATTGATAATTTCAAAGTACAGTGCAAGAAAGTAGTTTACACTGTAGCACCAAACTTTTGACGTTAAACCACTTTGTCAGTTGCAAGCGTCGCTGTAGTCACTTAATCAGTAACATAGTTTTATTTCATGAGCCTGAAACATGGTGGACCACAATTTCAGTGTGTTCCAAACAAAAATTTTGTGGTTGTTGCTCAGGACTGAACTAAGAACCTTCACCACAGTGGACAGTAACAGCTATCACTACGCCATGCAACCAGTATTTATTGTTCTTTTGTTACAGTTTGAAATTAGACGCTTGTTGATTAGTACTCCACAAAAGTGGGAACAGTAGGTGCAGGAAAAATAACTGTTGCAAAAATCTTTGCTACCTATTCTTAACAGCACCTAACCTCCCAACAGGATCGCAGGTAAAGTAATGGGAAATCGCCTACACGTAAAATGCTTTTATTTATGATTATTGTTTTTATTAGTCTTCCTCCGTTTTGTGAGATTACTTGAATTTCGTTAGTGCTGTCAGAGCCCTTGTCAAGAAAACTGGCAAATGTAACAGAATTTATTGTAGAAACAGTGTAAAGTCAAGAAATAAAGTAAGGACGGAAAGGTGCCTAACAAAGAAGTATCCCTAGCAGTGGGATCGACTTTCTGAAACCATCTATCCAGTTACTCAGGTTAAGACCCCCGATACCACACACTGCAGCCACTCACCCTGTTGGACCCTCATTTGCTAGTAACGAACGAAAAAAAAAATTCGGAATTTTGTGTGACGCTCAATAGTATTAAAACAGTCGCATCAGTAAGCCTAGTTACGTGGTATAATGGTTAGCAGATCTGCAAACAATAGCTTGTGGGATCGAATTTCCCCGGGTGCAGCAAATCGTTTTGTTTTCTTATTGTTTATCGAAATGAATTTTATTATCATTTTTATTCAATTAATTGATTTAAATTTAACCTTTTATTTCCATTCCTTTGTCACATCATTTTAATCATATCAATTTCTTCATTTTCCCTCATTTTTCTTCCTATCATTCTTTTTCCACTTGAAATCTTTGTTCATGCATGTGTTAATTTCAATTTAATTTCTTTTGTTTTATCACCATGTTATTTTCATCCCCATTATTGCGATCATTATATCTATTTCTTATTTTGTTTGAATTTCGGTATACTTATAAAACCTTCATCTGCTTTTAGCGTGGCACCTCTTTTTCGTTACTGCTTGTTACATGACCAATAAATCTTGTGTCAACGTGTGAGCCTCCAGATGGTTAATGTTAAGGTACCAAATGCTTTTTTATGATGACAATGTGTTCTCGAGAATTTAATTTCGCACGTGTAGCTGCAACGATCCGAGAACATCACTGGTTTTGTTTCAGTTTTAACTATTTGAGCTTGGATTGAAGATGACACGTATATGCTATTAAGTCGGCTATATCCCATTAATATAAAAGTAAGTGTACTCGGCTTTGTTGTGGCTCACAATTCGCCAAGTGTCTTCAAGATGGTAACAGTCAGCCAGTCCTTTAAGTTCATTACATATGCTTGAAAGAGGTTTCTGATCATCATTACCAATCGCGCAATTAAAATCACCACCGATGACAAGTTTATTATTGTTTCTATTAAGTAACTGGTAAAGTTCCTGACCAAAGAAATGGCTTCCATTGGTTTTGTTTTCACTACCAGATGGAGCATAAACGCTCACAAGAAATGCTGCGAGAATAGCACAAGCGATTCCACTTTCCTTGTTTCAATGTCACCAGTTCTAGTCAATATACCAGTTCTATTCACTGGTTAGAAATTACAAATAACTGTGAAATCAACAATTTGACTAGCTGCTTTACTTCTGCCTTTTTTGTGCTAAATGTATATGACATTCAATCTCCTTTAAGAAGTTGTGAAGAGTAATCGTCACAGTAACACTGAATATCGTATTCATGTTAAAGTGGGAATGTTTCAGAGAGCGCCATTTATTGTTAACCTATTCGGACACCTCAATGTCTATATCGTCTGCCCATTCCACTAGCTTTACACTTCTCTCAGCACTGGAGTTGCTTTTTTTTCTTTTTTTTTTTTTGAGTCATCAGTCTTTTGACTGGTTTGATGCGGTCCGCCACGATTTCCTCTCCTGTGCCAACCTTTTCGTCTCAGAGTAGCACTTGCAACCTACGTCCTCTGTTATTTGCTGGACGTATTCCAGTTTCTGTCTTTCTCTACAATATTGCCCTCCAAAGGTCCCTCTAGCACCGTGGAAGTCATTCCCTGATTTCTTAAAAGATGTCCTTGTCAGTGTTTTCCACATATTTCTTTCCTATCTGATTCTGCGCTGGACCGCCTCATTCCTTACGTTATCAGTCCACCTGATTTTCAACATTCGTCTGTAGCAGGACATCTCAAATGCTTTGATTTTCTTCTGTTCCGGTTTTCCCACAGTCCATGCTTCACTACCATACAATGCGATGCTCCAAACGTACATTATCACAAATTTCTTCCTCAAATTAAAGCCTACACGTGACGATAGTACATTTCTCTTGGCCAGGAATACCCTTTTTGTCATTGCTAGTCTGCTTTTGATGTCCTCCTTTCTCCGTCTGGCATTGGTTATTTTGCTACCTAGGTAGCGGAATTCCTTAACTTGATCTACTTCGTGACCATCTAATCTGATGTTAAATTTCTCGATGTTTTCATCTCTGCTACTTCTCATTACTTTCGTTTTTCTTCGATTTACTCTCTATCCGTATTCTGTACTCATTAGACTGATCATTCCATTCAGCAGATCCTGTAATTCTCCTTCAGTTTCACTCAGAATAGCAATGTCTTCAGCGAATCGTATCATTGATATTCTTTCACCTTGAATTTTAACTGCACTTCTGAATCTTTGTTTTATTTTCATCATTGCTTCTTCGATGTACAGACTGAACAGTAGCGATGAAAGGCTACACCCCTGTCTTACAACCTTTGTAATCCGAGATCTTCGTTGTTGGTCATCCAGTGCTATTATTCCGTCTTGGCTCTTATACATGTTTTACATTAAACTTCTCTACCTATAAGTTATCCCAATTTTTCTTAGACTTTCCAACATCTTGCACCACTTTACATTGTCGAATGCTTTTTCCAGGTCGACAAATCCCATGAAAGTCTCTTGATTTTTCTTTAGTCTTGCTTCAATTATCAACCGCAACGTCAGAATTGCCTCTCTGGTGCCTTTATCTTTCCTAAAGCCAAACTGATCGTCATCTAACACATCCTCAATTTTGTTTTTTACTCTGCTGCATATTACGGTTTTCAGCAATTGGTTGCATGAGCTGTTAAGCTGACTGTGCGATAATTCTCGCACTTGTCAGCTCTTGCAGTCTTGGGAATTGTGTGGATGATATTTTTCCAAAAGTCAGATGGTACGTTGCTAGATTCATACATTCTACACACCAACGTGAATAATCGTTTTGTTGCCACTTTCACCAATGATTTTAGAAATTCTGATGGAATAATATCTACCCTTATGCCTTATCTGATCTTAAGTCCTCCAAATCTCTCTTAAATTCTGATTCTAATACTGGATCTCCCATCTCTATTAAATCTGCTCCTGTTTCTTCCTCTATCGCTTCAGACAAATCTTCCCCTCTCATAGAGATCTTCAATATACTCTTTCCAGCTATCCTCTCTCTATTATGTATTTAACAGTGGAATTCCCGTTGCACTCGTATTGTTAGCACCCTTGCTTTTAATTTTACCAAAGGGTGTTTTGACTTTCCTGTATGCTGAGCCACATCTTCCGACGATTATTTTTTTTTTCGATTTCTCCTCATTCTTCATGCAGCCATTTCGTCTTAGCCTATGTGCACATCCTATGTATTTCATTCCTCAGCGACCTGTATTTCTGTATTCTTGAATTCCCCTAAACATTTTTGTATTACCTTCTTTCATCGATCAAATGAAGTATTTCTTCTGTCACCCACGGTTTCTTCGCAGTTACTTTCTTTGTACTTATGTTTTTCTTTCAAGCTTCTTTGTTGTCCTTTTTAGAGACGTACATTACTTTACAACTGTATTGTCTACTGAGCTATTCCTTATTGCCGTATTTATAGCCTTAGAAAACATCAAGCAGATCTCGTCATTCCTTTGTACATCTCTATCCCACTGCTTTGCGCGGTTTATCTGCTGTAATTTGGATGGAGTTAGTCGTCTGGGACACGTCCCTTTCAGATGTAACGCTACCTTGCGTCTGTGATTCCAGTTCGTCACATGTCTTACTTCCCTCAGTTTTATCCTTATTCTTTTCAACTTCTGAATTTGGTTTTGTTTCATTGGATGTATTTTATTTGTCTGTGGAGTGAATTTCTGTACGGTTTGCAGCCACAAATGGGTCCTCTATTGAGAGTCCTGTGGTTTGTTCGCCTTCTGATTCTGGTTTCTGAATTTGCGTTACCATTTCCTGTGCAGGTTTAGTTGTCTCATGCACCACAGCAACTGTCGTGATAGCTGGTGGCAATAAAGTGTTACGTCACTATCCAGTTCGCGACCTGCGCGTAACTACTGTGGATGTCTACTGTATCCATTAAAGTAGCGTTCCTTCCGTGGGCTGCTGTATCAGTATTCTTCAGTACAATTAGTAAGCAAGTGGACGGTGGAAGGACAAAATGAATGTGTCTAGGGTTGCCCAATATTTGTTATAAGCGCTGTATTCCCCCGCAATTAATGCGTAAGACGGAATGTGTATTTTTAATTCTATCCGAACGTTTCACACACCACTGCGATTTAATATCGGAAAGTGACAGACCATTTATCATTTCCAGTTTTCAAAGCCATACCGTAGTGTTTAACGTGACTCACTATCATCTCATTTGGGCATTGAGAACGTAAGTTATAAACTTCTGTATTCCGGATTCCATACCCTGCATATACTGCAGCAGTATTAGTAACAGATCCGTCAAGGGGCTTGCATTTCCTAGTATTGCCAACTGCAGTCAAAATTTTCGGTATCTTTAAATTTAATGAGCTCACAATCTTAATGAAATCCAGTTGAATACATAATATATCATATGCTACAATTCCGAGTTCTTTAAAGATCCACTAATCAGTTTCAAATGGTGAGTAGAGTATTATTCTGTTGACCGCTGTCATTCTACTCACAGTGCTTCTTCAAAGGTGTTTGAAGACGTTGAGAGAGCGAATGGCTATCCGCCGCCTCCCGCCCATATACAAGCAGTTCACCTGGATCTCAAAACATGGACAAACAAAAAACTGCACCTAATAACAATTAACGTTCCACCAGAAAATGACCTACCGGTAGAATTCATCCTATACACCAAGACACTGAAAAACTTTGTCATAACGGGAGATTTCAGTGCAAGATCGGAGGCATTCGGGGGCAATATAAACAATCGAAACGGCGCCACACTAGATACATAACTGGAAGATGACCCGAACAAAACAAGACTAAAGAGTAATGAAACAACCTTCATGAGCCACAACTCCCGACCACTTCATCAGTGCACAATCAATATTTGCGCATTTCAGTCCACCGTGGAAGCGACCTTGCGTTGGTAGCGAACACATCCCATTACTCACGAGCACATCATTGCTGTCAACACCAAAAACAGATAACAACAGGCAAACAATAATTAACCTGAAGAACCTAGACCTAGACAAATACCAAAAAACACTACATGAATATATGCCGAGGAATTCCACAATTACCGACACACGAAAACTAGAATAGTACAATGAAGATATCATCCACGTGAAGACAGATGCGACAACTGAAAGCGCCCAAGCAAAGACCATCAATCCGCACGCCAACAGAATCTCCCAGGGAATCCTCGGCACAATCAAAGAAAAGAGGAGATTATACGAGCTGTTCAAAAAGACCGCCGAATGAGTGTACGAAATATAATGTAACCGGCTGAACAACTTGGTAAAACAACAACTAATTCGGCAACGATGAGTGGGCAGAAACCAGCAAAAACGTAGATCACAAACAGGCGAACCGTTGGTGGAACACGTTCAAAGCACTAACAGAAATACAGCACAAGACAGACCTTCCATTCCCATATCAGAACGACTTCATTACAGATGACGCAGGAAAAACAAACATAATTAAAGAAGTAGTAGAGACAAAACATAGATTCCTCAATGACCCAAGTTTTAACATTGAACACGACAAAGCACTAGAAGAAGAACCCCACATACAACAGAACACCATAATCACAGGAACGGAGCAACAGAAGACGAAACAGCTCTCATACCAGAAATAACAGGCGAAGAAGTCGAACAGGCCACCATGAAAGACAAAAAAAAAAGCGCCCCAGGGATAGACGGGATCAAAATAATCCAAAGAAGACTAGCCCAAAGGGAAAGGATGATCCAAAGCCTCAAAACACTGTACAACGCGGCTCCACCATTCGGAACAGTACCCACACAATGCTTCCTACACCAGTCAAAGTACCAAACGACCCACTATCATGCCGTCCGATTAACCTATTTCCCGTAATAGGAAAAGGTTTCGAAATCATACTGAATAACAGGCTGTAAAAAACTATGCTGGATTTCCAAGCCAGTTAACGAAAAAACCACGCATCGATATACCCAACAGTGTGCCTGTGCAGTGGCACAACTAGACGCCTACATATCCTAGACTGGCGTGCGCCCTCTTCTTGGATACTGAAAAGGCTTTCGATATGGTGTGGCATAAAGGATTATAGCACAAACTGCTTACAATAGGCGTTCCACCACAAGTAACCAACCTCACATCCAACATTCTCGACAGGCCTTCGAGAGCATTCGTGAACAACACCGCTACCAACACATTTTACCCAATAGCAGAAGTACCACAGGGTGCGATAATTTCTGCCTTGTTGAACCCCTCAACACATCAGACATACCGCTACCGACTAGATGTAATGAGGGTCTAGAACTATATGCAGGCGACACTGCATACTGGGTTCACGCACAAACCATAGGAAATACAAACCAGCAAACACAAGAATACATAAACAAACTACGAAAATGGATTGCTACTCGGAAAATAAAACTAAGTGCAGACCAAACGCAGCAAGTATTCAGAAATCGTACTAGACTTAACTGGAACCACTAACCTCCTAAAAATTCTGAGATGAAGGACCGATGGAGACAGCAACGAGACCATTGATCCTACAAACAAGACAGTCATAAGACCAGTGATGGAATACGCTGCTCCAGCAGACCAGCAAACAGAACCAACACTCAAAATCTCTTGGCAATCGAACGAAAAATACTGCGAACTGCCACTCAAATGAGTTGCAGGACAACAAACCTAACAGTCTACCGCAACACGAAAATCCAACCAGTTAACGACAGACGATTAAAACTCACCCCAAAAATAGGGGCAAACCGACAGAACGCAGAAACAGCCACGGAAAGACTGCTAGAAGATACCTGCGATGAATTCAACTTTCTAACGATACAGTAGCCGTACCCACCAAAAATGATTAAAACATGCATAACAGCAACCAAAATACCGACCACAGCTACAATTAACACAACATAAACAGACGAAAAAAAATAGCACACCTACTAAGGTCAACTAATCAGAACAACTTGGACTCAACAGCAACACAAGAAGAGAGCAATGGCACCTAACCAGAAAAGGATAGTATAACAACTCCAAACGAACAGACCTTTTTTTGGATATACCAGGTTCTTACAACTCCTCCAAAATAAAACAACACAAAAGAAATACAAAATGATAGAACACAAGGAAGACATCGAAACTGAAGCAATTGGATTTATAATATAAATAGGAACCCACTGACCAAAATAAATGGAGTCAAAACAGCGTGACATACGTTAATATAAAGCACCAAAGAACCTCTCGCTTGCCGAAGCGCTGCGCAGAGATGTGTTGACACCCCAACCATGTAGCAACACAATTTAGAGGTGAACTGATACTAAATTGACTATATTTTTCAATGTTTTTCTAGAAAGATACGAAAACTGATGGTTGTTGACGTTGCAAACCAGATATTCTGACGATACTCGAACTCACAACATCTTGCATGTGAACATGTTATCCTATCCATTACACCATGCAAACGTATCACGTGATTCGATATTTTTAACGGTATTGAGAATCATGAAAAGTGACGAAATTTTTTTTCATCAATTACTTGCAAACGACCAGGGTGAATGGCTGCAAAGTGTGACACCTGATATCTTAACCTACATCACAGTATATTCGGTTTCAAAATGTTGATCCCACCGCTGGGAACTTCTCCTTGTTAAGTCTTACAAGCTTATTGTGATGGTGCCATTAGATATGTACGGTGCTCGTAGCTGAGTACTCTCTAGCATAGATACCGAAATATAACTTTGTCCGTTGTGGCCGTGACGAAGAGGGACGGTAAGAAGAACGTAGACATATGCCAGACGTTAAATACTTTCAGTTTCAATGGTAGGAATCTTAGATTATCACCAAAATTGGAGGAATTAGGTAGAACGGATGTACGTCGAACGTTTGCAACCTTCTGCATACAGTTATAATCCCAGAGGATTTGGCAGAGTGAGCAGACCAAATACAAGCTGGGAAGATAAAATTTATAGTTTGCAACAGCTCAAAGGTCTTAATACATGATTATTAATATTAACATTATTATTACTATTGTTATTATTATTATTATTATTGTTCTGTGTACAAGTGTGTAGCCTAATTTGTTGCGAATCTATTATGTATCCCCATAAACATAAGCTATTCAGTGACTGATTCGGCATCCTACAGCAAATAATGACCAAATGTTTTCCAAATTCATTATTTTTCTTCTAAAGTGCTTATATTAACTTTTCCTGTTTTATATTTGCCCATTGCCACGTACTGGTAATAACCGTCAGGTACCAGTTAATTACTACTTATTGTAAAGAATAAGGCAACGATGTAAAACTAGTTGGAAAGAATAAAATAATACTGGAATATATTATTTTTGTTTCCATAGAGATTTCATGTAAACTGTATACACTATTGGCCATTAAAATTGCTACACCACGAAGATGACGTGCTACAGACGCGAAATTTAATCGACGGGAAGAAGATGCTGTGATATGTAAATGATTAGCTTTTCGTAGCATTCACACAAAGTTGGCGCCGGTGGCGACACCTACAACGTGCTGACATGAGGGAAGTTTCCAACCGATTTCTCATACAGACAGCAGTTGAACGGCGTTGCCTGGTGAAACGTTGTTGTGACGCCTCGCATAAGGAGGAGAAATACGTACCATCTCGTTTCCGACTTTGATAAAGGTCGGATTGTGGCCTATCGTGATTGCGGTTTATCGTATCGCAAGATTGCTGCTCGCGTTGGTTGAGATCCAATGACTGTTTGCAGAATATGGAATCGGAGGGTTTAGGAAGGTAATACGGAATGCAATGCTGGATCCCAACGGCCTTTTATCACTAGCAGTCGAGATGACAGGCATCTTATCAACATGGCTGTAATGGATCGTGCAGCCACGTTTCGATCCCTGAGTCGACAGATGGGGACGTTTGCAAGACAGCAACCATATGCACGAACAGTTCGACGACGTTTGCAACAGCGTGGAGTATCTGCTCGAATACCATGGCTGCGGTTACCCCTGACGGTGCATCACAGACAGGAGCGTCTGCGATGTGGTACTTAACGACGAACCTGGGTGCACGAATGGCAAAACGTCATTTTTTCGGGTGAATCCAGGTTATGTTTACAGCATTATGATGGTCGCATCCGTGTTTGGCGACATCGCGGTGAACGCACATTGGGAGCGTTTATTCATCATCGCCATACTGGCGTATCACCCGGCTTGAGAGGTTGGGGTGCCATTGGTTACACGTCTCAGTCACCTCTTGTGGCATTGACGGCACTTTGAACAGTGGACGTTACATGTCATATGTGTTATGACCCGTGGCTCTACCCTGCATTAGATCCCTGCGAAGCTTTACATTTCAGCAGGGTAATGCACGACCGCATGTTGCAGGTCCTGTACGGCCTTTCTGGATACAGAAAATGTTCGGATGCTGCCCTGGGCAGCACATTGTCCAGATCGGTCATCAATTGAAAACGTCTGGTCAATGGCTGCCGAGTAACTGGCTCGTCACAATACCCCAGTCACTACTCTTGATGTACTGTGGTATCGTGTTGAAGCTGCATGGGCAGCTGTACCTGTACACGTTATCCAAGCTCTGTTTGACCCAATGTCCGGCGTATCAAGGCCGTTATTACGGCCAGAGGTGATTATTCTGGGTACTGATTTCTCAGGATCTATGCACCCAAATTGCGTGAAAATGAAATCACATTTCAGTTCTAGTATAATATATTTGTCCAATGAATACCCGTTTATCATCTGATTTTCTTCTTGGTGTAGCAATTTTAATGGTCAACAATTAACTAATATATTCTAGGTAACAAAAGCTATAAGTATTTTTCAGACATGATTACAGTAGCCAACAGTGGACGTGTAACTGGGATTAAATAAAAGTTTGTTAACCATATCGACCACGCTGGTAACGAAAACGGCAATGAAATAGTCGAATTAACTCATGTTTCCATGCTAAAGAGGGTGCGTTTAATTATATTTTATAAGCGTTCGTTGTCAATCTCTTCCCATGTAAGCTTCCAAATCCCGCTGATGGCACACGGAGTGATGAAGTTACAGACAACAATAGCTCTGTGTATTTTATCGCTATATTCAGCCCGACCTCGTAGCAATAAGTGGAAGTGGAAGAGGACGGGAGGAGCTATGCGTAATTTCAGTCTGTTACACGCTGTGTTCTGTTAGTGTGCTGGAAGAACGTGTTTATGTAGTGTAGTTAATTAGTGCATATGGTCACTGTAATTCTTGTGTTAGAATATGCCTCACAAATGCATAAACAGTGCTGGGACCTACATTTACAGACAGACTGCTCTGCAGTCGCAAAGGAGCCAATATGTGGAAGACACACAATATGTGAAATCGGGAACCAGGAAAAACCTCGTCTCGTCGTGCATGTTTCGTATCTTGTGTGTCGATTCTTCATTCGTGGTTGAATTGTAAAAGATCTTCCATGGGCTTTGCTATACCCATGATCAGGCAAGAACGATTAAACCAAGTGAATGATTGTTACTTTTGTACGACAACTCTATTAACGTACGGTATTTCTAAGAAGAGAAGGTCTGCTTGATATTTCCTAACATACCGACTGCCATGCGGCCAGTGCCTCACGGAGACGGACTGCCCGCCTGATCGTGGTAGTGATAGATCTGGAGTTGCTGAAATGTAAAGCTGAACTGTTGGCGTCAAGACTACAACAGTCTTGATAAGACGATAAATGTGACCGATCTGTGACCGCCACGTACCACTCGTTCCATTCGTTGAAAGTGAAAAACACTTGGTGTTTCGTAGTGACGTATAGCAACTAGTGGCAGCTAAGGGTATCGTAGTGATTATAAAAGTGATCAGTGGAAGTTGTTCACCAACTTCTCCAAGGTAAGCTTAAAGTGTGTGCTACTGCAGAATAGCAAGTGTTAGCATCGATTACTACTGGATATGCACCTTACATTAAAGAAACATAGGATAACGAAACAGTTGTTCTTGCGATTGAACTGC
The DNA here is from genome assembly GCF_023897955.1 of Schistocerca gregaria. NCBI lineage: Eukaryota > Metazoa > Arthropoda > Insecta > Orthoptera > Acrididae > Schistocerca > Schistocerca gregaria. The sequence goes on from NC_064922.1 coordinate 431,870,689, forward strand.
GACAAGTTTAAACGGCACATATCCAGGCATCTGAATGTCTTAGGCATATTGTACTGGGTATTAAACGGGGCACCTAGAAACGACCTCAGTGGTTCACAACACCGCAACAGGCCACAGCAGTCCACCCACCTCACCGCCGCCCCACACTGAACCCAGGGTTATTGTGCGGTTCGACCCCTAGTGTTTACACATGCTGTGACTTTTTTTTATAATTGTAATACAACATTCTGATTAGAGAACGATGGATGAAGTAAATAATTGTCTTTTTTCTTCCAAGTATGGGGCGATTTTCGGGTGAGTGTTTAGGCAGAAACCTTAGAGGAAAGCTGAAATTGCTGCGAGAGTAAGAGGACCAATAACTTTATTATTCTTACTTGTCACAAATATTTCGCAGTTTATTTTCGTAAGTGGCGATTTCAGAGTGTGTGATTGCACAGGAACCTATGAGGACAACTCTAATTTCTGCGACTGAAATGAGCAGCAGTAAAATTTGTATTCTCCCTCGTCACAAATAATTGGCTCTTTAATTTCCGAATATGTAGCAGTTTCTGAATGTCGGACTATGCAGGAACATAAGAGGACAGTTTAAATTGCTGCAAGTGAAACGATGAGCAATAACATTCATGTTCCTTCTTGTCACAAATATTTCGTGAGTAATACTTTTCTCACCAGAGTTTGTGCAAACCAATGGAACTTCTTGTTGGTACATTTCTGCCTCTAACGAAATGTGTGATTTGTTACCCACTGGGGAGAGGCCTCCATCGAAGGTCAAATCGAACATTTGTAAAAGTCGATATAAATTTCTGCTGTTGTCGGTACTGCTTGTGATGTCATAATGAAATTACGTTTGTGGGAAGTCTTGCCAAATGAGTGTTACCCTATTTTATCTGCATGGAATGTTATTCGAAGAAAATCAGAGACGGTACGTGCATTTCAACGATTGTGTAACATTAATAAGTAAAGCACAATGTGAAATCGGATCATAATTAAGATATTTTGTGTGTGATGTGTGAAAAACTTCGCTAATATACACTTTCACCCCCATGACTCTACCACTCAAACATAGGGGCTACACTCGTCTGGTGTGAGGCGTTCTTGGGGGGGGGGGTTCCACAGAGGGCCGAACCGCACAATAACCCTGGGTTCAGTGTGGGGCGGCATAGGGGTGAAGTGGACTGCGGTAGTCATCGTGGGATTGTGGACCACTGCGGCGACGGCGGGGAAGGAGCCTCTCCGTCGTTTCTACGTCCCCGATGAACACACAATACAATACAATACAACATACACTTTACAGATGTTGGAATAGAACCTCTCAGCAAAGGTCTCAAATTAACATAGAGCAACAGTTATGTTATAAAACCATAAAGAATGTAATAGCTGCAACTAAGGTTGTGGCGCAATTTTCCATGAGAACAGAAGAAGACAATGGTAAACACAGCAAAAGAAACAGAAACAGACACACAAAATAGAAAATGCTTCAATAAAAATAAATGCGATGAAAATAATATTCACAAAAACTTAAATAACAAACTAATTAAAAATAATACAATACTAGTGAATACAAGTGAGGACGACAGAGTTGTGATCATGAAACACGAAAATTATGTCGGAAAATTACTAGATTCTTTAAAGATGACAATATCACAACTATGAAGCAAAACCACACTGTCAGATTTAACGCAAAAGTCAAACAAACAATAAAAATGCAATGCTGTTATCACAAATCGAGAAAGGAAATCATATATTGTCTTGACTCCACGAACACCATTTCTACATGCACAGCCCAGATTCACAAAGAATTGATCCTCCATCCAAAAACTAATTAACTGCGTTGATGGCCAAACTTACTTTCTAACTGAGAAACTTATTACATTGATCGAGAAATTGTATGCATAAAATAAAAAATACACAATTAGAAAGTCTAGGATATTAGCCCACACTATAAAAGACACAAACATTCCCAGGAAGGGAAGTTTGTATCTTTCAATGCAGCCAACTTCTGCACAAATATACCAGTAACAGAAATAATTGACATTATAAAGAAAGACGTAATGCACAAAGGGTAAGTATCTATCATCGACGCATATGAAATTATAAAACTATCATAATCTGCTCCGTCACAAAATTATTTTGAATTTGAGAATAAAATTTACAAACAATCTGATGGCGTAGCAATAGGGAATTTTATTGCCAGCACAAATGCAGATATGCTAATTAATAAATTAGAGGCGAAATTTTCTGTCTGCATAAGCCTACTCAATTAATACTATACATATGTAGACGATAACCTACTACTGCTATATGACAAGGGCAACTACACAAACATTGTCCATCAACAATTAAATAGCTTGGGCCTTAAAATAAAATTCACTTTTCAAGCAGAAAAAATTCAGTACACTATCTTGACTTGATGATAAGGAACAGTAACAGCTACCACAGATGTGAAACATATAGGAAATCCACCACGAAAGAATGTCATTAACAAAGACACTACTGTCATCCAAATTACATGAATATGTATTCTCCAGATCAGTGAATCATAGAATCACGAATTACCCACCTGACACTCATTCAACACAAAATGAAACAATTTACAGTAGATTGCTCAGCACAATGGTTTCATAGCCACTCTGGTACTAAGAGTAAACAAACTTTACACATAGCCAAGAACACGTGACATACACAGAGTGTATATGGAAACCTTTATAGATATCCTAAAAGGAAAATGATAAATTTTCAAAAGTTTACGACACGTAGAATGCAATACGAAATTCGTGTCTGTACGAGAAGCGAAAATTAATATAGTTATTCAGTTGTTGAAATCTACTTACTATCGCTGAATTTCAGTGAATAATATTCATTTTAAACGTATGTCACTGGAGAAAGCTGTCAAATATTTATAAGTGCTTTTCAAACGTATTCACAAACAAGTGTAAGTACCATTATAAACCTGGTTACACACAAAAATTACCAACAACACAAAACCTGAAAGATTATCAAATGTCGCTTCAGAGTCCAGTACCGCAATATACTTTAAAACATCTGCGATGAGAAGAGAAAAACTTCTAACATGTACATAAATCATATACATTTGTACTATACTATACTCTGACATAAATTAAACAGCCATTAACATAGTCATTACCCTACATTCATACATTCTTGTAGCATAATAACATATTGTGTCATATGTCATAGAACTAACAGCTATGAACACAGACATATGCAATACACTTTTATCTTATAATGTTAGAAAACCTTGTACCATCGTTGGAGGATAATTTGGAAATGGCAAAAGAATGGCAAAATGAGCGCGTCGTGATGTATATATAACGAGATAATCAAGTGTCAACAGCAGCAAATTCTTAGTTGAATGTATATAATAATTTAGGCGTATTCTTTTTGTTCTGCGAGTTCTTAATCGCACGAGCTCAAAGAGAGTGAATGAAAATCTGAGAAAGATATTTTAGAAGTATATTCTACTAAAATTGTGCAAAAGTTCATCTTAACAGAACTTTCTTTACGGAATGAAAAATTTACAACAACTGGGGGGACTTTTCATTATAAAATAAAATATAAGTCCTACAGCTGTGTGAAAACGTTTTGACTTGCTCTCTCATTGAGCTGAATGATAACATACATGTTAATGACATATATATATATATATATATATATATATATATATATATATATATATATATATATATATATATATATATATCTTAATGAAAACAGTGAGATGTCACGGTTCATTCATCTCCCATCTCAGTAAATTCGTTTTATAGTCTATAAGTGGTGTAAGTGAAGAATGACCCATTTATTTGTGAACCAAAAGCATCTTAGAAACTTTTGCTATTGTCGTCACTGAATCCTGTACAAGTATTTTACCTCCGAATAACTATTGCACCCAATATTTGTTTCAGCCTGTTTGCACTATGCACCTTTTGGTCTTCCTCTGCAATTTTTACCCCATTTACCTCCCTCCAATAATAAATTGCTGATCCCTTGATATCTCAGAACGTGTCCTATCTATCGATCCCTTCCTTTGGTCAAGTTGTGCCATAAATTTATTACTCTGAAGTCCTACCCAGTACCTCCACATTAGTTACATGATATATTCATCACATCCTCAGTATTTTTCTACACGAATTTGTAAATTTTATATTCTCTTCGAGTGTGAACTGATTAATGTCCACATTTCACTTTCGAGCAAGGTTAAAAATTTCTTTAGGAAAGAGACCTTGTCATCCCCGAAGGGGGACTACTTAACCTCCGGAATCTTTTATTTTTAGCCACTGTTGTTGTTGTTGTTGCTGTGGTCTTCAGTCCTGAGACTGGTTTGATGCAGCTCTTCATCCTACTCTATTCCATGCAAGCTTATACATCTCCCAGCACGTACTGTAGCCTACATCCTTCTGAATCTGGTTAGTGTATTCATCTATTGGTCTCCGTCTAACCGATTTTTACCCTCCACGCTGCTCTCCAGTACTAAATTTGTGATCCCTTGATGCCTCAGAACATATTCTATCAACCGGTCCCTTCTTCTCGTCAAGCTGTGCCACAACTTGAATTCCTCCTCATTAGTTATGTGATCTACCCATCTAATCTTCGGCATTCTTCTGTAGCACCACATTTCGAAAGCTTCTATTCTCTTCTTGTCCAAAATATTTATCGTCCATGTTTCACTTCCATACATGGCTACTTTCCATACAAATACTTTCAGAAACGGCTTCCAGACTCTTAAATCTATACTCGGTGTTAACAAATTTCTCTTCTTCAGAAACGGTTTCATTACCATTGCCAGTGTACATTTTATACCCTCTCTACTATCATGAGTTATTTTGCTCCCCAAATAGCAAAACTCCTTTACTGCGTTTAGTGTCTCATTTCATAATCTAATTCCTTCGGGATTACCCTACTTAATTCGACTACATTCCATTACCCTCGTTTTTCTTTTGTTGATGTTCATCTTATATCCCACTTTCGAGACATTGTCCATTTCGTTCAAATAAACGAGCTAAAGGAAGGGAGTGGTTGATAAGAAACATCCTGAGGCTAAGAAGAATCGTCGGTTTCTTAAGGGAGGGAAGTGGACAGTTAATTTTTTTTTGTAATTGAGAACCTAATGTTCGATTACTGCAACAGGTTCCGAACAGACATATAGTGCAGTAATTATGCAGAGATGAAGAGGCTTACAATAGGAAGACTAGCATTGAGATATGCATCAGACCAGTCTTCGGACTGAAGGCAACAACGAAAACGAGTTTCGATATAATCCTCTGTCACCTACTCCATCCTAAGGACAAATTATCCTTCAGTAGTTAGAATTATTAATTGATACATGTGGCAACACAGAAGTCAGCTTAAAGTAACTACAAATTTCTGAAGGGCGTGAGCAGGAAATATTATTCTGCCAGTGAAGCCGTTTACGCGACACTACAAAACGGAAATTGAGGTAAAAAACTTCTTAATTTAAGCGTGCTACGAGACTACATTTGTGCGAAACAACTAGCAATAACGTATGTAAACAGAGAAATTCTCAATCTAACCAGACAAATATGTATATTTAACTATAAAAATATGTAAATGTAAATAAGAAGCTAGGGACTACATACTCCTAAATAGATTGCTGGATGAAATTAAGTGGAGCAGGTGGAATGAAGTACTGCTGAAAGATCACAGCTCTTAGCAGTCAATGATATGAAACGTGAGATCACATAAGAACGTTATCGGTAACACGAAAGGAGGTACAACTTAAATTATTACAAAAGAAACCTTCAATAATATATTTTTTCGGAAATGCAAATTGGCGCAAGCAGTTGAACTCAACACAAGTTGCAGTGGCTCTTCGTATAGACACGAGACCCTGAATGTTAATTAATTAATACGAAGCATATTCAGACAATAAGTCTACTAAGGTTTTATATTTTTTCGAAAGAATGTATCTGAAAAAAATTACAGGATATTGTTGATACATTTGTTGACTATTTTTCCGCGCACTCGCCATACCGTTCAGTACATGTTGTGAACCTTGCCACAAGCTTCTTTCCGCCGCCCTCGAAGAACCCTCCCGCCAGATCAGCTCCTTTACCCACTTCAGAACCTATTTCCGCACCTGCTCGTCGGTTGAAAATTTAATTCCAATCAAATGTGACCCCATGGGGGTGAGAAGATGATAATCTGCAGGCGCCAAGCCACAGTAATAGGGTGGATGGTTGAAAACATCCCAGCCAAATGAGTCCAAGAGCGCCTTGGTGGCTAAAGCTGCGTGGACTCGGACGTTGTCGTGCAAGAAGCACACTCGTCTCGTCAGCGTTCCTCCCATTCAATTTCGAATACTCATTTTGAGTTTTTCAGCGCCCACAATATCGTTTTGAATTGATGGTCTCCCTATGGCGTAGAAATTATATCAAAATGAGGCCTTTTCGATCCAAAAACACTGAGGTCATGATTTTTTTTTTGCATGAAATTGTGATTTTGAATGTTTTGGTACACGGAGCATAGGTGTCACACTACAGTAACGAGTGACTTTTGTCTCAGGCGTACAATGAGCCAAACACGTTTCATCTCCAGTCACAATGGCGCCCAGAAAATCCTCACTTCTAACTCAAATTACTTAAGGGACTCTTGGGTGTTATTGACCTGATATTTCTCTAGCTGCTGTGTCAGCAGTTTTCAGACGCATCTTGCACACCGTTTTCGGTGTCGTAGCTTTTTGTGTGTGCCTCGTATTAGCGAGTTCTTGGAGAATTGCGGAAACATCAGAAATTTTATCAACTATTAATCGGCGGCCTTGACAAATAGTTTCCTCGATTCTTTACACCAACGCGTCATGAACAGTTCTTCCGCCTTCACTAAACTCCTTACACCACTTAAACACATATATTCCGTTCATAAGACCTCCGCCGTAAACCGTTTTGATTCGCAAAAGAATTTCGGTTGATGTTGTTCCTTCCGCCAAGGAAGTTGATGACAGAACGTGGCTCGCACTTCGTGAGATTTCTTAATGACATCTTTCACTTAAATCAACACTAAACCGTGGCTTAGCGTACTACCACGTTCCTGCGATGCTCTCTCTGCTCAAGGAATCCCCTCTAACACTCAGTGTTGCCAATCCTAGAAAAAAGACCCCCTTATAGTCACAATACACTTACTTCGTTAACATGCCTTGTACGATATTAAATAGTTGCACATAGTGCAGTAGTCTCTTTTAGGTGTATCAAAAGAGGATATAGTTTGTACTAGAAGCTCGATTAGAATACAGGTTAAGTATAATTCCCTTTACATTCCAGTAGTTAATGATATTTAGCCAAAACTAAGAATTTATGGTGTTTGTCTATTACAGACTATCACGATAATTAAGAACTTCAACTGTGTCTATTACGTTTCTCATTAAATTGTTTCCCATTGTAAGATTGCTTTCCCTTGGTGTTAAATCTTTATGACCTTAACATCAGCCTGTAACACTGATAGATGGGTTAACTAAAGCTTTCATCATCCTGCAGCAGGTGAAGATTTGAAAGTGAGGAACATGTGACTTCTCAAATGTAAGTTCTCTCTGTCGACGTACAATGGTGATTGGTCTGTGTTGCAGGGAGTCCAAAGTTGTGCTGGTAGTGTGCCTCCACCCACACACTCTTGTAACGCATCCACTTCCAACCTTCTTCCGCTGTTCGTGGGACGTTACACACCCAACAAAATTACTTGGCTCTCCTAAAGTTACGTGGGGGCTAATACCCATTCGCAGTTTGTCCTATTTAAACTGTTTATCAACAACATCGCTGAAAGATCAATGAAATGCGGTTGTGCGTATTTTTGAGAACTAGCATTTGCGTATACACATGGATTTACGTTTGACTGTATGTTTATTCTGAAAGTCGCTGAGAAGACTGATACAATCAAGGCATACATGAGCAAGTTGGGACTGGATTGCAGTAAGTACTTACTTGATAAGGAAGTGGATGAAAGTTTTGTATGAGCTAAATTTGGACCAAGTCGACGGTGAATAAACCGTCCCAACAACGGGAACAGCGAACTGTTTTCTTCTGGTCTAACTACGCCAGATTACTGGAAGGTCGGGTATTTGGTTAATCGGAGGATGATGTTGATTGATAAATCGGGGGATGGTGTTGAGTGACGGACACCAGGTGATCGTGGAGCACAACGGCGACTAGCACTACTAAGACAGTCGCCACCAGAAAGACAGTGAAACACAGCTAACGCTAGTGCTGTTATGTGGTTAGCTGTAGCGATTTTTAGCACATTGTCAGGGTTGTGACAGCTGATACTAAAGTCTTTGCATTAACTCCTCTATTCGGAACTAGAATTATAATATCGTCGCATGATTCCGAATGAGATGCGCCATCTTCTTTACAATAAGTATTACTCTCGTATGCTGAGTCTTTCAAATCAGCAGCCCACGCTGCGTACGCATGCCTCTTTTGCTTCACATACCGATAAAATTTAGCTAGCTGTAACTGTGTTAGCCTGGAGGCAGTAATAACCGGTCGACAAACCATAAAAATCAGAAAAACTTTAAGTGTATAGGTCTGAGAGTGACCATAGTTTTTGCGCCACTTCATACAATCACCAGGTTAGTGCAATAGCGCACTCAGACGTTAAGGGTCAGCTTCATTAACTTGTCTGTAGTGAAGAACGTAATGACTTATATAGAGTTTCTGCTGTGACTGCTGCTGCCACAACTCTACAAACACTGGACCCATGCACCTCAGCAGGGGCGGATACGCATTGCCGCCCGCCCCCCCCCCCCGCCCCCCGCCCCCCCCCCCCCACCACCCACTCCACATATTAGGGCAGCGCCACACAACTCCCACCCCCCACCACCACTGCTGGGTCAGCCGCATTGCCACCTGCTACGCCCCCGCCAGTCAGCCTTTGCAATTCGTACGTTACTTTCGTCAGTCGATTCGACTGAATCGAGCTATCGGGTGGTTGTCGTTTCGTATGTAGCACGCGCGTCCGGGTCATTATATTTTATACGTTTGTGTCTGGCACATAGATAGCTAACACATACCTACAAGAAAAGTCGAGGCCATTGTAATGACCTTGATACGTTACCCTCTCTGGCATTTGTTCGAGAAAAGTCGCGAACATTCTTCCGTTTTCTTGTAATAAGAACCATTGGTACGTAGCGTAATAAATGCTGACTTCTCGCTGAATAGGAAGCTAGTTTACATTCAGAAGCAGAAATACTAAAATTGAAGAATAAATAAGTAAAAAGTCCTAGTTGTAGCAAGTGCAAGTGACAAGATTAGTCAAGAGTGAGAGAGAGCAGTCGATTGTGAAGTATTAATAATAGTAATTCATAGTAATTTCTCAGTAAAAATATTGTTACGAGGCTCGTAACAACAATTTTATTAATAACGTAACAGTAGTTTCCCATATCTAAATCGTAATACAAGTCGTTGTTGTTGTGGTCTCCAGTCCTGAGACTGGTTTGATGCAGCTCTCCATGCTACTCTATCCTGTGCAAGCTTCTTCATCTCCCAGTACTTACTACAACCTACATCCTTCTGAATCTGCTTAATGTATTCACTCTTGGTCACCCTCTACCATTTTTGCCCTCCACGCTACCCTCCAATGCTAAATTTGTGATCCCTCGATGCCTCAGAACATGTCCTACCAACCGATCCGTTCTTCTATTCAAATTGTGCCACAAACTCCTCTTCTCCTCAATTCTATTCAATACATCCTCATTAGTTATGTGATCTACCCATTTAATCTTCAGCATTCTTCTGAAGCACCACATTTCAGAAGCTTCTATTCTCTTCTTGTCCAAACTATTTGTCGTTCATGTTTCATTTCCATACATGGCTACACTCCATACAAATACTTTCAGAAACGACTTCATGACACATAATTCGATACTGGATGTTAACAAATTTCTCTTCTTCAGAAACGCTTTCCTTCCCATTTCCAGTCTACTTTTTATGTCCACTCTACTTTGACCATCATCAGGTATTTTGCTCCCCAAAAAGCAAAACTTCTTTACTACTTTAAGTGTCTTATTCCAGAATCTAATTCCCTCAGCATCACCCGAGTTAACTCTACTACATTCCATTATCCTCGTTTATTTTTGTTGATGTTCATCTTGTATCCTCCTGTCAAGACACTGTCCATTCCGTCAAATGCTATTCCAAGTCCTTCCAAGTAAGTTTAAAAATTACAATGTCATCGTCGAGCCTCAAAGTTTTTATTTTCTCTCCATGGTTTTTAATACCTACTTCTAATTTTTCTTTTGTTTCCTTTATTGCTTGCTCAATATACAGATTGAATAACATCGGGGAGAGGCTACAACCCTGTCTCACTCCCTTCCCAACCACTGCTTCCCTTTCATGTCGCCCGACTCTTATAACTGCCATCTGGTTTCTGTACATACTGTAAATACCATTTCGCTCCCTGTATTTTACACCTGCCGTCTTCAGAATTAGAAAGAGTGTATTCCAGTCAACATTGTCAAAAGCTTTCTGTAAGTCTACAACCACAAGAAACGTAGGTTTGCCATTTCTTAATCTAGCTTCTATGATAAGTCGTAGGGTCAGTATCACCTCACTTGTTGCAATATTTCTATGGAATCCAAACTGTTCTTCCCCAAGGTCGGCTTCTACCGGTTTTTCCATTCGTCTGTACAGAATTCGCGTTAGTATTTTGCAGCTGTGACTTCTTAAACTGATAGTTCGGCGATTTTCACATGTGTCAACACCTTCTTTCTTTGCGATTGGAATTATTATGTTCTTCTTGAAGTCTGAAGGTATTTCGCCTGTCTCATACATTTTGCTCACCAGATGGTAGAGTTTTGTCATGACTAGCTCTCCCAAGGCTCTCAGGAGTTCTAATGGAATGCTATCTACACCCGGGGCCTGGTTTCGACTAAGGACTTTCAGTGCTCTGTCAATCTCATCACGCAGTATCGTATCTCCCATTTCGTCTTTATCTACATTCTCTTCCATTTCCATAATATTGTCCTCAAGTACCTCGCCATTGTATAGACCATCTATATACTCCTTCCACCTTTCTGCTTTCCCTTCTTTGCTTAGAACTGGGTTTCCATCTGAGCTCTTGATATTTGTACAAGTGTTTCTCTTTTCTCCAAAGGTCTCTTTAATTTTCCTGTACGCAGTATCTATCTTACCCTTAGTGAGATTAGCCTCTACATCCTTACATTTCTCCTCTAGACAGCCCTGCTTAGCCATTTTGCACTTCCTGTGGATCTCATTCTTTAGACGTTTGTATTCTATTTTGCCTGCTTCATTTACTGCATTTTTATATTTTCTCCTTTCATCAATTAATTTCAATATTTCTTCTGTCACTTAGGGATTCCTACTAGCCCTCGTCTTTTTACCTACTTGATCCTCTGCTGCCTTCACTACTTCATCCCTCAGAGATACCCATTCTTCTTCTACTGTATTTCTTTTCCACATTCCTGTCAATTGTTCCCTTATGCTCTCCCTGAAACTCTGTACAACCTCTGGTTCAGTCAGTTTATCCAGGTCCCATCTTCTTACATTCCCAACTTTTTGCAGTTTCTTCAGTTTTAATCTACAGTTCATAACCAGTAGATTGTGGTCAGAGTCCACATGTGCCCCTGGAAATGTCTTCCAATTTAAAACCTGGTTCCTAAATCTCTGTCTTACCATTATATAATCTATCTGAAACTTGTCAGTATCTCCAGGCTTCTTCCATGTATACAACCTTATTTTATGATTCTTGAACCAAGTGTTTCATTTCTCCACCCCCGCCCCCCCCCCCCACCCACCCAATCCAAATTCACCTACCACTTTTCCGTCTCTGCATTTTCCTACTATCGAATTCCAGTCACCCATGACTATTAAATTTTCGTCTCCTTTCACTATCTGAATAATTGCTTTTATCTCATCATACATTTCTTCAATTTCTTCGTCATCTGCAGAGCTAGTTGGCATATAAACTTGCACTACTGCTGTATGCGTGGGCTTCGTGTCTATCTTGGGCACAGTAATGTGCTCGCTATGCCATTTCTAGTAGCTTACCCGCGCTCATTTTTTAAATTCATTGTTAAACCTACTTCTCCATTACGCCTGTTTGATTTTATATTTATAACCCTTTATGCACCTGAGCAAAAGTCTTGTTCCTCCTGCCACCGAACTTCGCTAATTCCCACTATATCTAACTTTAACCTATCCATTTCCCTTTTTAAATTTTCTAACCAACCTGCCCAATTAAGGAATCTGACATTCCACGCTCCGATCCTTAGAACGTCAGTTTTCGTTCTCCTGATAACGACACCCTCTTGTGTAGTCCCCGCTTGTAGATCCGAATGGAGGAGTATTTTGACTCCGGAATATCTTATCCAAGAGGACGCCGTTATCATTTAACCTTACAGTAAAGCTGCATGCCCTCGGGAAAAATTATAGGTGTAGTTTCCCCTTGCTTTCAGCCGTTCGCAGTACCAGTACAGCAAGATCGATTTGGTTAGTGTTACAAGGCCAGGTCAGTCAATCATCCAGACTGTTGCCCCTACAACTTCTGAAAAGGCTACTGCCCCTCTTCAGGAACCACACGTTTGTCAGGTCTCTCAAGAAATACCCCTCTGTTGTGGTTGCACCTATGGTACAGCTATCTGTATTGCTGAGGCACGCAAGCATGGTCTATGGTTCATGGTGAGGGGGGGGGGGAGGGGTTCTCAGTTGTATTTTTTCTGAACAATTTACTAAAAATTGGATTTCTATGTGTCAATTTCATAGGATAAATATCCGTGATATACAAGAGGTGTTTTGAGATAATTCATTTTAAAGTTTCACTTTGTTACCACTGTTTAAGTGAACATATTTAAGAAACAAATTCTGCAAATATATTACCCTCAAAATGTATTTTGTCACTTGCTACAGAGCTCATTAAATTAGCAGTGCACATAATGTGGTTAACACCTTCAGACTTGTAACCCATTGCAGCTTACATAAATTTAAAACCAAGTAAATTACATTCAAATTGAGAGAAATCAGGGAACTCTGTTCAGTTTTTTCTTTTTTTTTTGACAAAATATTAGTATTTTTATTCTATGTTATTGCCGACTGCAAACTGTCAACTTCTGTAGGCATTTATAACTCTCATATAACAAGGGATCTTCAGCCTTATTTGGCATTAGTGCAATTACAAATTGTTCAGCTTTTGCGCAGTGCCACTACCAGCTCTTTATAGTAACCAAAAATAGAGATGCTATTTTGTGAAGCATTACATAAGCAACTGCGAGATTCTGAAAAGGGCCGATGTCGCTTCCCTATAACAATAAAGGGTCAGTTTTCAGAAGATTGGTTTAAAAATGGTCCAATAGGCTCTGAGCACTATTGGACTTAACAGCTGGGATCATCAGTCCCCTAGAAATTAAAACTACTTAACTACTTAACTAACCCAATGTCATCACACACATCCATGTCCGAGGCAGGATTCGAAACAGAACACTGGCATCGATTGCTTTTAATGCTATTATTGACTTCTATTTTTGGATTCAGTCAAGTTTCGCATAAAATACGAGCATCTACAGAATGAAATAAATTATTATAATACGCAAAAAATGGAAACGGATATTGAAGACATCATCGAAAATTTTTGCTTGTAGGGAAAATTTTACTTTTCTGACAGATATCTGTTCGAATTTTCTTTAACACTGTATAAACACTGGTTGTAATAACTTTTGTAATTCTATTATTTTCATATGAAAGATATTTGCGAAATTTGCATTTGCACAAAACCTCGTGGAATGTCATTTTCAATGTATTACACTGCTTCTCCAATTGAAAATTGCGGTAGTTGTTTCGTGTAGCAATTGGCAGTAGTATACACTTTTCTGTAACAGATACATCTAAAATCAATATTAATCACACAGAAATAGGCAAACATGTGTTAAAAGTTAGAGGTTTAGTACCAGGTTTAATGAATATCAATAGTAAAATGGACGAAAATAAACCAACATGATAAAGCTATCGTCATCACGACCACTTTATAAGAAGATATCTTGATCTATGCGAGGTGTTCGGCTCGTATCCTGATAGATTGGTGAAAATTGCTTCATTAGAAGGCAGGAATTTCTCCGTACTATCGTCGCTGATTCAACTTCGCTGCCGGCCGGGGTGGCCGAGAGGTACTAGGCGCTACAGTCTGGATCCGCTCAATCGCTAGGGTCGCAGGTTCGAATCCTGCCTCGGTCATAGATGTGTGTGACGTCCTTAGGTTAGTTAGATTTAAGTAGTTCTAAATTCCAGGGGACTGATGACCTCATAAGTTACGTCCCATAGTGCTCAGAGTCATTTGAACCACTCAACTTCGTTCAATTCCGTAGACAAAGTTTACTGATTTCCGTGGACAGACGGGCATCAAAATTAGGCTGTGGAATACTGGAATGAATTACCTGGTCAGATGAACGACAATTTCACATCCGTGTGAATGATGTGCGGGCTAGTGTTCGCTACGTACATGCGGGTTCTGGTGCAATACGTAAGAGGTTCTGTCTCTTGCAGCAAGTATTTAAAATAATGCGAAATTGTTCTGAACTACCGGATCTCGAAATATTGGTCTTTTCTCGGCGACGCAGCGAGAAGTCGAGTACCAACACGATGGTGCGTCTTACTACTGCGATGATTACACTAAGAGTACTGAACATCAGGAACAATATGAAACAGAGATGTATGTAGGTAGAATGCTGCGCCAAGCCCTCATTTCTCAGTTCAACCGAAAATGTTACGATTGTGTTCTAAACTTGTATATTAATGTTTTTGGAGGAGAAAACGCACCTCGCAAAGAATCAGCGCACGACTTCAGACAAACCGACAGTGTGAAACATGATTTGTGTCATTCATACGGGATATCTTGCAAACGATAGATACTGATGAACAGGTAGGTTCCATCTTCGTAAATTTACAGCAGTCGTTCGATGCTGTACCACGTTTTCGAGTACCTTCCAAAATACGTGATAGGCTCGTGAAATATTTGAGTAGTAGAACCCATTTCGTTACACTGAATCGGAAGTAACAACGAGTGTTCCCAAAGAAAGCGCAACAGGGCATCCTGTGATGTCAAGAACAAAAACGATTTACGGATAGGTTTAGCAGCTTAGTAAGAGCGTTCGCTAATGAATCTGTTATCTATAGAAAAGTATCGCTGTTGGACAATCGCAGAGGAATTCAGAAACACTTGGAACAAATTTCCATTTGGTGCTGTGAATATTAGTCAGCTTTAAGTGTGGATACAATTAACGTAATGATTATAAGCCGTTATTATCTGATTACAGGATTAATTGTGAACATTTTAAGCACTTTATATCGTCTATTTATAGGTAATATCAAAAAGCGAGATAAAATAGGACTATCACACAAAATTACTATTAAGGAAAACCAAAGAGATAACAGTTTACATAGAGAGGGCATGGAACGTTAGTTAGCGCTCCTTGCGCTGCCACGCTGTATTATTTTGCGCCGTATTTTTGGAAGCCACAGAACGTATTCGAACTTGTAAGGTAAGCTATTGCTGAATTCCTCTTCGTAATCATGCCTAAGTTTGTGCAGCTTATAACTGCACACATAAAAGCAATAAAACTATGAATATTCCTTATTCCAGGTGAATACTGTTTAAAATATTAGCTGTTGGTCGTTTTGTACATTTGTGTTATATACAAGGTGTGCAACTTTACCTCCACCTTTTTTCCCCCAACATTTGAATGGTTCAAATGGCTCTAAGCACTATGAGACTTAACATCAGAGGTCATCAGTCACCTAGACTTAGAACTACTTAAACCCAACTAAAGTAAGGACATTACACACATCCGTGCCCGAGGCAGGATTCGAACCTGCGACCGTAGCAGCAGCGCGATTCCGGACTGAGGAGCCTATAACTGCTCGGTCACAGCGGCCGGCCCCCAACATTTGAAGCTTTAATGAAACAAATTGGTTACAACTGTATCGTTCAAAGTATAAGTATTTTCCATTGCCTGCCACTACTTTCTCCCATCTTTTGGGCAGTTTACGAATCCCGCGTCTAGAAAATTGTTCATCTTTTGAAGCGATCCAATTTGTGACTTCTTCATGAGATCGGAAGAGATGGTCAGCCAGGCCATGCGCCATTGATCTAAACAGGTGGTAATCAGAGGGAGAAATGTGTGGAGAATATGGCGGGTGGGGTAGGACTTCCCATTTTAACGTTTGGAACTGTGTTTTGACCTCTTTTGCAACGTGGGGCCGAGCCTTGTTGTGCTGCAAAGTCACTTTATCGTACGTCTCGCAACATTGCTGGCGTTTGTCTTTTAATGCTCTGCTCAAATGCATTAATTGCGTTCGATAACGAGCACTTTGATTGTTTCTCTTGGTTTTAACACCTCATAGTACACGACGCCGAGCTGGTCCCGCCAAATGCAGAGCATGATCTTGGAGCCGTGAATATTCGCTTAGGCCGTCGACATGGAAGCATGGTCGGGATATCCGCATGATTTTTTGCGTTTAGGGTTATCGTAATGAACCCATTTTTCGTCCACGGTCACAATTCGATGTAGAAATCATTTCTGTTTTTGCCTCTCAAGCAACTGTTCACAAACACACAAACGCAGTTCAACGTCTCTTGGTTTCAGCTCACACAGGACCCAAGTTCCTTCTTTCTGAATCATGCCCATAACCTTGAGACGTTTTGAAATGGGTTACTGTGTCACTCCCACTAATCGTGCCAATTCTTCTTGAGTTTGACGCGAGTCTTCTCTCAGCAATGTCTCCAATTCTGCATCTTCTAAAACATTCTCTCTTGCACCACTATGCCGGCCTACGACGTTAAAATCACCGTTCTTGAAGCGTTGAAACCGCTCAAGACACGTTCTTTCATTAATAGCGTCCTTACCATACGTACTAAAGAGCATTCTATGAGAAACGTACTTGAGAGCATTCTAGGACACTCAGCCGCTGTTTCCTTCATACTGAAACAAAACAGTAATACCTCCCACGAATCAGTAGAATTAGGCTCGTAAACTGACATTTTCAATCAAGAAAAACTTTATGATGCACACACAAATCGACTAATGTTTGAGTAATGTTATGTTGACCGAGGTCGAAGCTAACTGCCTGACGTCTGCGATCTGTGTCCTTAGGCCACTACTTCACGTTGTCGCCACTCATCAGCAAATGGCTGAAGCAAAGTTGTACACCTTCTACCAGCAGAGAACGAACTTTCACCTGTTTAACTTTATGTGAATATGTGAGTTTATTTACTGTAAGATAAAAAAAAAAACGACAGCACGGTCTCAAGATGCGTCTTCCACGTGGAATCTCCTTGAATGGAGTAGAACTGTCTCCAGTGATCAATGCCGCTTCGAATTGAGTCCCACTGTACACCAGATATGTATCTGGAGACACCCTGGATGCTGGTGGGATACGAACCTGACTATCCCCTGCCATAGGGCCTCACAACCAGGAATGTTGGTCTGGGTAACATTTCATTTCATAGCAGAACCCTTTTGGTTGTCATCCGCGACACCCTTACAGCACAGCGGAACATCGACGATGTCTATACCCCGTTTTGTTGCTCTTCATGGCAAGCCTTGCTGGACGCATGGCCTACGTTTCAGCAAGACAATGCCCTCCCGCACACGGCGAGAGTCCCTACTGCTTGTCTTCGTGTTCGCCAAACTCTGTCTTGGCCGGTAAGGTTGTCGGATCTCTCCTCAACTGAGTACGTTTTGAGCATTATGGACTGGAACCCACCAACCAGCTCAGGATTTTGACGATTAATGCACGAATTGGTCAGTGCTTGGCATGATATTTCTGAGGACTTCGAGCGACTCTGTCAATGAGTGCTAAGCCGACTAACTTAAGGGCCAGAAGTTTTTGGTTTGCTGAGTTTATGGAGGTCTTTCTCTAAAATAAATCGTACAACTTTTCTGAATTTGTAATAATTTGTTTGTGTATACATGTAGATGACATCTACCGATTTACGTCCGTTTAGATAATTCTTTCGTGGTGTATCGTTTTTTTTTGTCTTGAGTGCATTACCCAAGGTTTCGTAATTTCCTTACGCACTACCATGTACTACGCCTCTTCTGTTTTATGAGGGTCACTCCAAAAGAAATGTACACTATTTTTGTAAAAATATAGTTTTCATGCTGCATGTGTGAAAGTTTTACAGTGTGTAGCCACATCCTTCCCGCTTGTTTCCAGACTTAGTTCAACCTGTTCCCGTGAGTGGCGCCGTCACAGCATGTCTTCAAGATGGCTGCTACACTTGACGTACATCAGAAGCAACGTGCTGACACAGAATTCCTGTGCTGTGAAAACGAGACAGTGGGAAACATCCATAAGAGGTTTGAAAAAGGTATATGGAAATGCTGCTGTTGATCGCAGTACAGTTAGTTGGTGGGCAAGCAGGTTACGTGATGAAAGCGGGCATGGCAGTATTGATGATTGTTCTCGAAGCGTCAGGCCTCGTACAGCACACACTGAAGACAAAGTGTAGAGAGTTATCGAATTGGTGACTGCTGACAGACTCATCACAGTGAACGAATTGGCGCGCTACGTTGGGAAAGGGGAAGGATGTGTTTGCAGAATACTGAAAGTGTTGGCATTAAAAAAGGTTTGAGCCAGGTGGTTTCCCAGGATGTTGACAGTGGCTCACAAATAAACAAGAAAAATTGTACGCAGTGAACCTTTGGAACAGTACGAGAAATTTGGAGAGGTATTACTTGGAAGAATTGTGACAGGTGATGAAACATGGCTCCATCATTTTTCACTAGATGCGAAGAGGGAATCAGTGGAGTGGCATCATGCAAATTCAAAATGGTTCAAATGGCTCTGAGCACTATGGGACTCAACTGCTGTGGTCATTAGTCCCCTAGAACTTAGAACTACTTAAACCTAACTAACCTAAGGACGTCACACACACCCATGCCCGAGGCAGGATTCGAACCTGCGACCATAGCAGTGGCACGGTTCCGGACTGCGCGCCTAGAACCGCAAGACCACCGCGGCCTGCATGGATATTCACCCAAGAAAAAAAATCAAAACCACATCTTCTGCTGGAAAAGTTATGGCTACCGTGTTTTTGATTGCGAAGGACTCTTTCTTGTGGACATCTTGCCAAGTGGAACCACCATAAATTCTGATGCATATGTGACGACACTGAAGAAACTTCAAGCTAGACTGAGTCGTGTTCGACCACATCGGCAAAAGCAGGATGTTTTGCTGTTGCACGACAGTGCACGGCCACATGTCAGTCAAAAAAACCATGGAAGCGATCAGAAAACTCGGATAAACAACACTGAAACACCTGCCTTACCCTCCTGACTTGCCTCCATGTGACTATCATCTCTTTGGTAAAATGAAAGACTCTCTGCCTGGAACAAGGTTTGAAGATGATGACTCCTTTGTGCACGTTGCCACACAGTGGCTCCAACAGGTTGGTCGAGAATTTTACCGTGCGTGTATATAGGCGCTGGTTCCGAGATGACGTAATGCAGTTGAGAGGGATGGAAATTATGTGGAGAAATGAAAATATTGTTCCTAAAGGATGTATCTACACACTGTAAAATTTTAAACATGTAGAATAAAGATGGATTTAAAAAAAATGAAGTGTGCATATGTTTTGGAGTGACCCTAGTACTTCTGAAAACAGGGCAGTATGTTGTCCAATTTGCTACACTCTCGTTGCGGTGTTGCCTGTCGGTAGTATTCTATCTCTTTATGGAAGACGAATGGAATACTTAGATTTCTTTTGAGGGTCCCGAGGAAAATGCAATGCACGTGTAAAGGAAATCGCGTACAAGGCGGAGGTGAGACCGGTTTTCAAGTATGTGTGACAGAGAACGATTTAGAGATGTGCTGCTAGGATCGTAACATGTGAGTGCAGCCCACGTGAAAGAGTAACAGATGTGCTCAAGCAACGTAAATGGGAATCCTTGGAATAAAGGCGACAATACTGAGGTGAAACAGTATCGGATAGATTTAGAGAACCAGTTCCTAAAGAAAACTGTCCCACTGTTCTGCAGCCATTATTGCATATTTCACGTAGGGAAGACGTGAATAAGACAGATTAGAGGACGTACAGAGGTAAGGATCGTATCCCCCCCCAGTAAGAAAGTGAAATAGAAGTGAAAATCGACAATATTGGTATGATGTACCCTTCGCTGTGCACGGTACTATGGCTTGATGGGTTACATACAGGTGCTGGACGACAATATGAAAATACCACGAGAAGTACATGCTTCCACATGAATGCGGACGCTAGTCTAGCCTGCAGTTTTCACTGTTGTATTTGGCCAAGAACGGCACCTGTGCAATGTCCTCAAGACGATGCAAGTGTCAGTCGTGGTCAAAACAGTTTTCTGTGTAGTTTTGATTGTACACTACTAGCCATTAAAATTGCTACACCACGAAGATGACGTGCTACAGACGCAAACTTTAACCGACAGGAAGAAGATGCTGTGATATGCAAATGATTAGCTTTTCAGAGCATTCACACAAGGTTGGCGCCGGTGGCGATACCTACGACGTGCTGACATGAGGTACGTGTATGAGAATACACAAACATCAGTTGACCGGCTTTGCCTGGTGAAACGTTGGTGTGATGGTTCGTGTAAGGAGGAGAAATGCGTACCATCTCGTTGCCTACTTTGATAAAGGTCGGATTGTAGCCCATCGCGATTGCGGTTTATCGAATCGCCACATTGCTGCTCGCGTTGGTCGAGATACAATGACTGTTAGCAGAATATGGAATCGGTGGGTTCAGGAGGATAATACGAAACCCCGTGCCGGATCCCAACGGCCTCGTATCACTAGCAGTCGAGATGACAGGCATCTTATCCGCAAGGCTCTAACGGATCGTGCAGTCACGTCACGATACCTGAGTCACCATGTCGGGACGTTTGCAAGTCAACAACCATCTGCACGAACAGTTCTACGACGTTTGCAGCAGCGTGGACTATCAGCTCGGAGACCAAGGCTGCAGTTACCCTTGACGCTGCATCAGAGACAGGAGCGTCTACTATGGTGTACTCAACGACTAACCTGGGTGCACGAATGGCGAAACGTCATTTTTTGGGATGAATCCAGGTTCTGTTTACAGTTCATTATGGTCGCATCCGTGTTTGGCGACATCGCAGCGAACGCACATCGGAAGCGTGTATTGGTCATCGCCATACTGGCGTATCACCCGGCGTGATGGTATGGGGTGCCATTGGTTACACGTCTCGGTCACCTCTTGTTCGTATTGAGGGCACATTGAACCATGGACGTTACATTTCACATGTGTTACGACCCGTGGCTCTACTCTTCATTCAGTCCCTGCGAAGCCCTACATCTCAGCAGGATAATGCACGACTGCATGTTGCAGGTCCTGTACGGGCCTTTCTGGATACAGAAAATGTTCGACTACGGGCTAGTCACCACATTCTCCAGATCTATCAGCAATTGAAAACGTCTGGTCAATGGTGCCCGATCAACTGGTTCGTCACAATACGCCAGACACTACTCTTGATGAACTGTGGTATGGTGTTGAAGCTGCATGGGCAGCTGTACCTGTACACGCCATTTAAGCTCTGTCTGACTCAATTCCCAAGCGTATCAAGGTCGTTTTTACGGTCAGAAAATGGTTTAAATGGCTCTGAGCACAATGGGACTTAACATCTATGGTCATCAGTCTCCTAGAACTTAGAACTACTTAAATCTTACTAACCTAAGGACAGCACACAACACCCAGCCACACGAGGCAGAGAAAATCCCTGACCCCGCCGGGAAGAGAGAACGCTACCGCACGACCACGAGATGTGGGCTTTACGGTCAGAGGTGGTTGTTCTGGATACTGATTTCTCAGGATCTATGCACCCAAATTGCGTGAAAATGTAATCACATGTCAGTTATAATATAATATATTTGTCCAATGAATACCCGTTAATCATCAGCGTTTCTTCTCGGAGGAGAATTTTAAAGGCCAGTAGTGTATTAAGTCGAAGCGAAGCGAATTCGAACTTGGGCTGATTCGTG
The DNA here is from genome assembly GCF_023897955.1 of Schistocerca gregaria. Taxonomy (NCBI): domain Eukaryota; kingdom Metazoa; phylum Arthropoda; class Insecta; order Orthoptera; family Acrididae; genus Schistocerca; species Schistocerca gregaria. Next base: position 431,892,690 of record NC_064922.1, read on the forward strand.
TTCGGGTCCTTCCGCAACAGAAGTAGCCAAGTCTTTGGTGTTTCAAAAGACAACGTATAGAAGATTCATACCGCTTACAGGGAAAGCGTGAAAACATCATCCGCTGAGTCGCAACGAAGACGAAAGCGCATGTTCAGTGACCGTGGCAGACGGCCATTGATGGGGATTGTGACGAAACAGAAGAGGACAACAACTGCGAAATTCTCTGCAGAAGATAATGCAGCACTCGCCAACCATGCCCGCGCCAAAACAACGCGAATAGAGCTTCATAAGTAGGAAGTGACAGGGCGAGCTGGAATTCCAAACGGCACTCATTGATAATGTAAATGCCTTTAGCGGAAAACATCGGGCCGAAGCCATAAAAGGTGGGCTATGAAGCAATGGGAGGATGGGTCGTAGTTCACACTATTTCCAAATTCTGGCCGAGTTTACACCTGAAGAGTGAAACACTGCAGGATTTGGGTGATGATTTCGACAGCCGTAGCGTTGTATTCCATGGACCCCATGAGTACTCTGCAAAGCGGTATTACTGCCAAGGACTGTGTGACTATTTTGGCTGATCAGGACCACCCCATGATACGATGTTTGTTCCCCAGTGGTGAAGTTGTGTTCCAAGACGACACGGCCTGTGTTGACCCAGCTCGCTTCGTCCAGGGCTGGATTTGTGAGCACGAAGATGACATGTCACATCCGCCCCCGGCGAACACAATCACCAAATCCCTATATACAGGGTGGTCCATTGATAGTGACCAGGCCAAATACTTCACGAAATAAGTGTCAAACGATAAAACTACAAAGAACGGAACTCATCTAGCTTGAAGAGGGAAACCAGATGGTGCTATAGTTGGCCCGCTAGATGGCACTACCATAGGTCAAACGGATATCAACTGCGTATTTTAAAAATAGGAACCCCGATTTTTATTACATATTCGTGTAGAACGTAAAGAAATACGAATGTTTTAGTTGGACCACTTTTTTCGCTTTGTGATACATGACGCTGTAATAGTCATTAATATATGGTCCACAATTTCAGACAAACAGTTGATACCAGGTAGGTTTTTTTAAATTAAAATACAGAACGTAGGTACGTTTGAACATTTTATTTCGGTTGTTCCAATGTGATACATGTACCTTTGGGAACTTACAAAATTCTGAGAACGCATGCTGTTACAGCGTGATTACCTGTAAATACCACATTAATGCAAAAAATGCTCAAAATGATGTCCGGCAACCTCAATGCATTTGGCAGTATGTGTAACGACATTCATAAGTTTCGTTCTTTGTAGTTTTTTCGTTTGACTCTCATTTCGTGAGATATTTGGCCCGGTCACGATCAATGGACCACCCTGTATAAAAGACGCATGGTAGCTTCTCCCTCCTTCATCTCTACTTGATCTTTGCACTATTTTGCGGGAAGAATTTTGTAAGATTCCCCTTTAAAGCTATAAAAGACGTATACTTAACCATTCTGAGGCAAGTGGGATCCCATGCATGCGAACAGGTTTTATTCACTGTATTAGGTACAGCAGTGTGTCGTGTTTTGTATTTTCTCAAATCTTTGTCTATCCACCGTAAATAGTTCTATAGGAACATGCACACATTGATGTATACCATCTGGGTCAATGCGTCATCCAGCAGAAATTGCTTTTTGGTGCCATGTACTTATTTGCCACTATGAATGGTACCTTACGGGATGGCACAGTTTGCACTTTTATCGAATCTTAAAAGACACGACTAATAGTTTTTGTTGATTATAGTTCTTCTACTAGTCAAAAAACTAATATTGTATTTACGTACTTGTATTATTACTAATGAACCGTAGCGCCTCAGTGTTAATGGTACGTAAAACAAACCCTTCCTTCCTGATATTTTGTCTATAACTGGCATTTTTCAGACCGTAGCTATGTTCAAAATTCGAGTTCATTTCATTTACACAAAGAACGCCGTTACCGGTTTTGAACTGACAGATTTATCTTCAGTTGGCTGTTCACGTTAGTTGTTGAAGAAAGAGTAAAGAAATATGCAAACAACAACAAATATAATTTAAACGTGAAGGGCCTTCTGAAGATGAACCTCTCAGTTCGAAACCTGAAATAGTGCTATTTGTGTAGTTAAATATAATAATAACAGTGGCTGGATGCTGTTTTCATCTTTGTAAGCATCAGCTTCTAAAAACTTTCTTATTGGTACTTAGAACGTATCACTTTCCCGCTATGGCACTTAAAACTGTCGTCACAAATGCATTTTCTAATTGGCTTGGCCAGGATCAATGTCCCAATCTCTAAAGTGCGGTGTCCAAACTTATAGCTTACCTAGGTCACTTTGTAAAAACACATGAGTATTTTTGAACTGAGTAAAAAGAAAAAAAAAACCGTTTAGTGGAGGTGTATAGTTAATACTTTAAAGTAACTTAGAATTTATGATTCTTTATTATAAAAACGTAAGTTGATACTGATGTAAGATTTTATGGATGAAATTTCATTAATAATTTTATATGTAAGTAACTACAAATCACATAATTATTGTGACAATTGTTTTTGAATTTGGGAAACTAATATATCAATTTCAAGTTCAATCGAAGAGCTTACACTTCTCAGGGTGCTCTCAACGTCTTCATCTGAGATTTTGGTTCTACTGTTACTCTTTGTGTGCATTGCTCTTGGAAATAAGCATCCACAAACGTTGTTGTTGTGGTCTTCAGTCCTGAGACTGGTTTGATGCAACTCTCCATGCTACTCTTTCCTGTGCAAGCTTCTTCATCTCCTGGTACCTACTGCAACCTACATCCTTCTGAATCTGCTTAGTGTATTCATCTCTTGGTCTCCACGTTCTTTACCCTGCACACTGCCCTCCAATAATAAACTGGTGATCCCTTGATGCCTCATAACATGTCCTACCAACCGATCCTTTCTTCTGGTCAAGTTGTGCCACAAACTTCTCTTCTCCCCAATCCTATTCAATACTTCCTCATTAGTTATGTGATCTACCCATCCAATCTTCAGCATTCTTCTGTATCGCCACATTTTGAAAGCTTCTATTCTCTTCATGTCCAAACTATTTATTGTCCATGTTTCACTTCCATACATGGCTGCACTCCATACAAATACTTTCAGAAATGACTTCCTGACACTTAAATCTATACTCGATGTCAAGAAATTTCTCTTCTTCAGAGACGATTTCCTTGTCATTGCCAGTCTACATTTTATTTCCTCTCTACTTCGACCATCATCAGTTATTTTGCTCCCCAAATAGCAAAATTCCTTTACTACTTTAAGTATCTCATTTCCTAATCTACTTCCCTCAGCATCACCTGACTTAATTCGACTACATTCCATTATCCTCGTTTTGCTTTTGTTGATTTTCATCTTATATCCTCCTTTCAAGACACTGTCCATTCCATTCAACTGCTCTTCCAAGTCCTTTTCTGTCTCTGACAGAATTCCAATGTCATCGACGAACTTCAAAGTTTTTATTTCATCTCCATGGATTTTAATACCTACTCCGAATTTTTCTGTTGTTTACTTTACTGCTTCCTCAATACACACATTGAATAACATCGGGGAGAGGCTACAACCCTGTCTAACTCACTTCCCAACCACTGTTTCTCTTTCATGTCCCCTGACTCTTATAACTGCCATCTGGTTTCTGTTCAAATTGTAAATGGCGTTTGGCTCCCTGTATTTTACCCCTGCCACCTTTAGGAACAAATGTATGTGCTTTAAAATAATAATGGTGTATATAAAGAATTCTGTTAAGTAAGGGATGTTTGTCTCAGGAGAGGTATGATTTGTAGAAGTCCAGCAAAGGTAGGTGATCAATTTTTTCATTTTGTTGAATGTCAGACTGCTACGCTATGCATTCCATCCGAAAATCATGTGGTAACGCATCTATACTGTTTGAAAAAAGGTTCATACAAATACAAAAAATTGGGTGCGTATTTCATCCTGTCCTTAAGATTACGTTTCGTTTTATCATAACTTTAGATGAACCGAATTTTATGGAATATTTAGTTTTCACCAGCCGTGTGATACATGCTCACTTATTGGCCGCATTGCTTATTAGCACTAAGTAATCATCTGCGGCATTATTTTGACGTTTTTCTGTGCATCGTTTTGCTTGTAGTGCGTTAGCAAACTGATGTTTGCTCACTGATTTGCAAGTCCTTTAAGTGTGGAGGAAATGGAGAACGGAGCAGGCCCTGAGCTGTGCTTGTTAGACTGTCTCCAGCTCAGCATGTACAACGACCGAAAAATAAAAACATCACAACACCTAGAAGGAATTACAATTATATATTAATACCTTCAGCTGCTGACAGGCGTTGATATATGTCAACGGGGACAGGTGAAAATGTGTGCCCCGACCGGAACTCGAACCCGGGATCTTCTGCTTACATGGCAGACTCTCTAGCCATGTGAGTCACCGAATGCACAGAGGATACTGCGACTGCAGAGACTCTCAAACACGCCTCCCGCGAGACCCACATTCTCACCTTATACGAGGGTGAGTCAAATGAAAACTTTAAATTTGTAATAACAAATCGAAATTTCGCACCGTTAACCTGTAAGTTAGTAAGCGTGCTACAAACGGCGTGCAGAATGGCCTGTAGGTGGCAGCATAGTGCAGATGCCCACCTACCGTCGCAGTATCAGTATAAAAATGGCCGCCCACTTGCGACTTGCACCAGGGGAGAACAGCGTTCTGTTATTCGGTTTTTGAGTAATGAAGGTGTCAAACCTATTGAAATTCGTCGACGAATGAAGGTTCCGTACGGTGATGCATGTTTGTCACAGCAGCAAGTCTACGAATGGAGTAGGAAGTTCGCAAATGGTGTGACTTCAGTGGAAGATGCTCCTCGTCCAGGACAGGCACCACGAGTTCTGACTCCACAGAACATTCCAGCAGTTGAAGCCACAGTGACAGAAAACCTCCGAGTGATACTGAATGACATTGCAGCATGTTTACACATTATTCGTGGGTCAGCACACCACACTGTGCATGATGTGCTCCACTTTCACAAGTAGTCTGCAATATGGGTGCTATGGCAGCTGACTCCTGAAATGAGAGAACGACGTGTTGATCCTTGTGAAGAAACTCGTAAGCGCTTTGAACGAGAAGGTGATGGCTTCCTTGCAAGAACCGTTACTGGGGACGAAATCTGGATTCACTTCCACCAACCAGAAACGAAGAGGGCGAGCAAGGAATTGCCCCATTCCTCAACACCAAAACCAAAGAGGTTTCGAACAGAATCATCAGCAGGGAACGTTATGCTGACTCTTTTTTTGGACGAAAAAGGCGTCATTTTGGAGCATTACATGCCTAGAGACACCACCATCACCAGTGCATCATACACAGATCTCCTAAAAACCCATATGCTTCCTGCAATCAAATCAAAGCGACGTGGATTGCTCTCAGCAGGTGTCCTTTTGCAACATGACAATGCAAGGCCCCACACTGCCTGTACAACAATTGCAACCATCACAGTCCTGCATTTTGAGTGTCTTCCTCATCCACCATACTCACCAGACCTTCCCCCAAGTGATTTCCATATGTTTGGACCACTCAAAGACTAAATGGGAGGAGAGAAGTTCCGTTCTGATGAAGAGGTACGCCACGTGGTGCATGAGTGGTTGCGCAGACTACCAAAAGAATTCTTTACTAAAGGAATTTATGCGCTTTGTAAGCGCTGGAGGACTCGGATTGAGCGTGGGGAAGATTATGTTTAAAAGTGATACAGCGTTGTACCACTTCTGCACAATAAATAATTTTTAAAAACATATTTAAAGTTTTCATTTAACTCACCCTCGTATGTCCACACACTACATTCATAGTGTCCTACCCAACACACTCACTACTCGTGGAAGACATTCCTACCAAGTCCCGTATGAGTTCGGCTAAAATGTGTGCATCCGCACAGAAGAAGAAGGTTATGCCCGGTATATATGGAACTATATACGTATATGGATATGGTGTCTTTTCTTTCGGACATGTCTGTTCTTTCACACATGTCCATATAAGTACGCAAAGAAGGAGTTTTGCGACATAAACGAAGGTTGGTAGATGGATTTCCCAATTTGAAAGGTGATGTCTATTCAAATTTCCCGCCCTTATAAGGATGTAAATCAGGTTTGCTTTAAATACTCGCAGTAAGGGTCGTGAGTGTTAGTTACTTTTCAGGTTGGTCGTTGTGAGTAGATATTAGTCAAGAAAGCCCTGCTTAGTGTATTCGTCTCTTGGTGTCCCTCTACGATTTTTACCCTCCACGCTGACCTGCAGTACTAAAATGGTGATCCCTTCATGCCTCAGAACATGTCCTACCAACCGGTCCCTTCTTTTTGTCAAGTTGTGCCACAAACTCCTCTTCTCCCAAATTCTATTCAGTACCTCCTCATTAGTTATGTGATGTACCCATCTAATCGTCAGCATTGTTCTACAGCACCACATTTCGAAAGTTTCTGTTCTCTTCTTGTCCAAACAATTTATCGTCCATGTTTCACTTCCAAACATGGCTACACTCCATACAAACACTTTCAGAAACGACTTTATGTCTGTGATATTGCTGAAAGACTTTGCAGGAATATAGCAACTGTACACGACTGCTGACAGCGGTGGTCATGGGAATGTCCGATCGCAAGAAGAGCGGTCTCTGAACGGCCATATGGCACTACCGAGAGGGAAGGCCATTGTGTTTGGTGTTTGGTTCTGCGCATCGTATTGCATTTGCAGCAGTAATCTGAGCACCTGTTCGCACCACAGTGATACAACTAACTGTTTCAAATCAGTTACTTCTAGGACAGTTCCGAGCCAGAAGCCCTGTAGCGTGTACTCCACTGACCTCAAACCACCGTCATTTGCAATGTCAGCGGTGTCATCTAGAACTCATCGGCGGGCAACGTGGCGGTCTGATGTTTTATGATGAAAGCTGCTCCTGGTTCGGAGCCAGAGATAGTCATGTATGGATTCGAAGGAGGCTACTTGAAGGCCGCAACCAATCGGCCTGTGTAGAAGACCTGCACCTGTAGTTATGGTCTGGGATGCGATTTCGTACGACAGCAGCTGCACTCTCCCACGCTCCACGACTGCAATTCTGTACGTCAGTCTGGTGGTTCAACCTCCCGTGCTGCCTTTTATGAACATACCTCTGTTGTAACCCAAAATGCTCTACAGAATGTTGATATGTTTCCTTGGCTATCTCGATCATCTAATCTGTCTGCAATCGAGCACATACATGACATCATCAGGTGACATCTGCAGTGTCATCCACAAACGGCATTAACCGTCCCTTTATTGGCCGAGACCGACCAAGTGCAACATACATGTAACACCATCCAACAAACTGAAATCCGGCACCTGTTCAACACAATGCATTGTGTGCTTGCATTCGACATTCTGGCGGCTGCAGCGGTTATTAATGTGCCAGCATTTCACATTTGTAATGGCTTGTCTTGATCTTATATTAACCTGTCATCTTGCAGTATTAATCACTTAAATATACTACCTAGACAAACGTATTCCGGGAATTCCTTTATTCTACATTAAATATTTTTTGGTGTTGTATCAACTGACAAAAGAACTGTTAATCTAATTTCGTACCTATAAGGCTCTCACATAAGTTGGGGTATGAACTTTCGCGCCGTTTTGCTATTGCTCCACCCTACTATCGCATGAGCTTAGTTTCCTAACATCCCACGATTTGAGTTACAAGCAACTCGGCGCAGATTTAGTTGTTTGCGTTGTTCGTATGCGTAACGCTAAAGTCGAAAGTCAGTATTTAATGCTAATTATGCTTATCTGTTTTAGTTGTGGATAACAGGAGACAAGTACTCTAGTACAGTCCACCAAAGGATAAGCAGAAGAGAACAACAGCTCGAAGAGAAAACACTTCTGCGACTTCACTCTTATGAGTGAGGATGTGAGTATTCACTGATTTCTGCAAGTAGCGTAATTCTTACTACATTGCTTTCTGTGTGTCTGTGTCTATTCCTCACATATGGAATTGAAAACTCCACCAGTAAATGTTAAAGGATTGGCTTTACCAAAGTAAGCTGTACTTACCAGAACGGTAAGACATCCATAACACAAATTTGTTATCAATGATCATCCAAAATGTATCTCAACATAATTGAATGTGTTGTCGGTGTTCAGTGCGAAGTCTGGTCTGGTGCAGCTCTCTATTCTACTCTATCCTGGGCAAGTCTCTTCATCTCCGAGTAACTAATGCAACTTAGATCTGCTTACCGTATTCTTCTTCTGGTCTCCGTCTACGATTTTTACTCTGCACCCTTCTCTCCCTTACTAAATCGGTGTCTCAGAATGTGTACTGTCAACTGATCCCTTCCTATAATCCAACTGCACAACAAATTCTTTTTCCCCAATTATATTCAGTACCCCATCATCAGTTACGTGGCATGCCCATTCTAATATTCTACATGCTTTTGTAGCACGACATTTCAAAAGCTTCTACTCTATTCTTGTCTAAACTGTTTACTGCCCCCGTTCCACTTCCATACGTGGCTACACTTCCTACAAATACTTTCAGAAAAGACTTCCTAAGACTTAAATCTATATTAGATTTCAAAAAATTTCTTTTTTTCAGAAACGATTTGCTTGTAGTTGACAGACTACATTTAATATCCCCTCTACTTCGACTATCATCCCCTATTTTACTTCACACATAATAAAACTCCTCTACTAATTTAAGTTTCTCGTTTCCTAACCTAATTCCCTCGGCATCACCTGATTTAATTCGACTAAGTTCCATTTCCCTTGTTTTGCATTTGTTGATGTTCATCTTATATCCTCTAATCAACACACTATCCATTCCATTCAACTGCTCTTCCACGTCTTTTGTTGTCTCAATGTCATCAGCAAACCTTAGTTTTTATTTCTCCTCCGTGAACTTTAATTCCTAATACAAAATTTTCTTTGCTTTCTTTTACTGCTTGCTCAGTGTACAGACTGAATAATATCGGTGATAGACTACAACGCTGTCTCACTTCCTTGTCAACCACAGCCTCCCTATTAGGCTGGTCGACTGATAACTGCCGTCTGGTTTTTGTACAAGTTGTAAACAGCCTGTTTCTTTCTGTATTTTACCCCTGCACCTTCAGAATTTCAGAGTGTACGCAAGTAACCATTGTCAAAAGCTATCTCTAAGACTACAAATGCTATAATCGGTTGTTTGCTTTTCCATAACCTACAGTATGTTCTAAGTAGTTAGGTAAATATTGCTTGAAGTGTTCCTACATCTCTCCGGAATCCAAACTGAACTTCTCCCTAGGTTAGCTTCTACCAGTTTTTCCATTCTTCTGTAAAGAACTCATCTTTGTATTTTAAATCAAGACTTATTAAACTTATAGTTCGGTAATGCTCACACCTGTCAGCACCTGCTTTATTTGGAATTGTAATGATTATATTCTTTTTGAAGTCTGAGGGTATTTTGCCTGCTACCGAGAAATAGTCAGTACATCTCTACATAACCATGGTACCCACGATTTAAAGTATGTAGAACACACATGACTCTAACAATACAGTTACGAAAGGTGTGTTGTATCAGCAATAGCCAGCTAATTTTTGTATAACCAATAAAATTGACATATTTATGTCGACGTTTATGAATATTCGTATTGTACAGTATTACAGTTGTCAACGAGAGTATTAGTTTCTCTCTGATGCACTGTGACCCTGCTCCATGAAGAATTTTAATTTTCGAAATATTCTTATCGCTTGGTCTTAATGACACGTGTGTTATACTTTTCGTGGTGCTGTGTATTAAGCTATCTTGCCTGTCTTCTGGTATTGTAGAGTGTCCCATAAATAATTCACAACTTACAGCCTCAATAACATGATGTGGAGAAATGAACAGTAGTTGTTATAAAGCCTAAACACAAAAACATTGTACCTGTAGTTGACTTACATAAATGAACTTCATATGGTATGTGCTAAATCTATTCTAAATTGCAACCCTGTCAAGATATCCTCACTAAGGGAGGTAATTACAACCTACAACAGATATTTGGAAGCTGACTCATGATGGAAAAGCGTTAGACCTAATGACAACAAATATACCTCACATCTTTGAGGGTATCCACATTGAGTTATCAACAACCATCAATCATTTATAGCAACTGTGACTACTTTCTGTGAAGAACAGTTACAGTAACTGAGAACATTTACATTTCGAATAATATAGAAAAAGAGGCACTCGTGTCATATCTCCATAGAAAAACTGGGGCTCAATTAAAAAAGAAAGGAAAAAAGTTGACCAAGAACAGGGTCGATATGTTGAACAGAAGAACAGTTCATATTAAGAGGGATCCGCCAAGACATAGAGTCAAAAACACAAGAAATTTGTCAAGGCTGTTGATGGCACCTAAGTTGTGCAGGTACTCGTGTGCAACACAGGGACTGAAATTCAGCATAGAAAAGCAAAAGCAGAAACACGGAATTGGTTTTCCCCTGCGTATTGCAATATTAGTAACCCTTAATCTGCAAGGTAAGTGCAAACGCTTTATCTACTAATTTTCTTTTTATTAAAATCTCGAAACGCATACTAGGCTCCTTTAATTTTGTACGTTTAGACCAGTGGTCATGAAAGTTTTTCGTTCAAGAGCCAATACTGACATGGTGATACCTCGGGCGGCATATGTACCGATCTCATTGCTAAGTGGTAACATACTACAAGGGGGTTAGTTTGTGTTGTTGGCCCGGATGATGATTACACGAATATTTTTTCAGGATTTGTAAGCGGTGGGCTCTTGAGCCATTGAAATGCGCCAACATGAGTGGTAAGTTTAAACGATTTTGTTAACGAGGGCGGATTATAAAACAAACACGCTATGCGCACCTGTCATCACTGTGTCTGACATCCTAACACTGGCTAATTACGGTAATATCAAAAGGTTCCATCGTGAGCTAACACAAGAGACATATTCGTGCCCAAGGCCGCTCTAATTAATACTGCTCGCTGCGGACAGCCGCCAGTCGTGGCCAGACACTAGTCTACTGACCAAGCAGATAGTCAGCATTCCAGGCAGTTAGGCTGGCGAGCGATTGTTAACGTACCGTACAGCTGTGCGCAATCCGTAGACCCTTACATTACTCTCCCCAATGAAAAACAGCAACCATAGCTGGCTCAAAATGACCTCCTGGGCGTTATGAATTTTTTTCTTCATTTGTGGCATCAGAAGGCATTGCAACATGTATTTCATTTGCTGACACAGTAATGTTCGGTGCAGAGAAGTGTGCCTTCAAGATGACAATTTTATACATGACAAATGCTGTTGACAAGAAACTAATTAATAAAAGCAGTAAAAAACAATACAACAATCAAGTATGCATTAAAATTACTGGATGAAATGAAAAACTTAATTCTATTTGCTATGTCAATGAAATTTAACTCATTATTTGAAGAGGTTACAATCTAATGGATGTCCTTCATTAAACTATTGTCTTCAGAAAAACTTGATAAGAAATGCTTTCCGTATGTTAGTATGTATGAACCATTGTAATAAACAGATAACATTCTTGTTAATGGCAAATCTCCAGTTGCATGAAATGTAGGTGGCAACACACTAGGCATATCAAATAGTTCATCTGATAAATCACAATGTGTGGCATTCAAGATTAATCCACTATTGTTCAATATTAGTGTTAAGGGTAGCTCAGGTGCATCATAGTTTTTACATGCAAATATGCCATCAAGGGTGGAGTTAAATGAGAAAATTATACCTTCAGAACATTGTTTAAGAAATGGATGATAAAAATATGTTAAAATTATAGGGCAATCATCTTTTGGGGGGATGATTCATAAATAATTCTTTCTCACAACTGTACACTCTACTGACTAAGAATACTGCCGATTCAGGGCAAATTAGCTTATGATTACGTTTACAAATATAGAAATCATTTTCATTTAGGGACACAAAATATCTACGATACTTCTGATCAGTAGATAATCAGTCAGTAGATACTTTACATGAATATCTGCCCATCTCCATTTCACAGGGTAAGTATAAATCTTATACATTTCAAAATTATGCTTTCATCTAGCAATGGGAATTGACATAATAACAGTTAATTCATCTTCAATCATTAAGGACTGTGTAGTGGTTAACTTATAGTAAGCATACAAATTGTAACACGGTAAATCATAGTATATATTGCATCTAGCTTCCTTTCAATTGATAGCAGGATGTGTAAAAATTGTTCTGGATGTAGTAGTACGCTGCTCAACAATTATTTGAACTACTTTCAGAGGCTGTTCTTATGTTAAGAGCATCACTTCTAGCATTTGATAAACTATTAGTAATCCTTAACAAAAGAGTGTTCTAATTTAAATGTGCACTAACAGCATTTAATCCTTGGAATAGTTCTTGGATATTTGCCTTCGTTTCATTACGAAGTACGTGGAAATGTGAGATAAAATACATTACAATCTCTTCAATGAAAACTTCATCGTTAGTAATGGTTCTTTGCATATTCTTTAATACGAAAATTTCGTTAGAGAGGTTAGTTGAATCTGTACTTGATTGTTGTTCAAGAGCTAAATATTTTGCCTTTAACTTCCAGTAGATCTCGACTAGTTATAATACCAAATACAGTACGAAGCATACTCCCTCCAAAATCAAACCAAGCACGTTTATGCCTAATTAGAGTTTTGTGTGCCAGAAACGAAAAAACAGTAAATCTCTTGCTCATAATTAGCAAATGTAGACTCTACCTGCATTTTGGCTGTGATCCAGTTATTGTACCCATTTCCAAAGCTGTATCATTGCCCTTAACAGAACGAATTAGGTCAATTTGCTTCCTTACATAATCGAACTGTTGCTGGATTGCACTCAGATTGTACTTGAGGACAAGTTTTGGATTACTTGTTGAAACTACCATGTGTGATCGTGGTTCAAATGAAACACCTGTACTCTTTGGTACCATTACTACAGCATTAGTAGAATACGCAGTCATAGCAAGCATTAGAATAAAAATAAACATGGGTAAATTAGTTCTAAATACTAGAGTTAACAATGAACATAAAATTAGAGTTTCTTGTGGTAACGTGTGGAATAAAAGGTTTAGTTTCACTTGTGCTCTCGTGCAGTAGCTTCTGTACTAAATCTTCACAACACGTTCACATAAGCACATGGCTGAAATTTTGGCGATGCCTCGGCCTCGGCCTCGCGATTCTCGCTTCCTAGATATGAGAACAGCAGGTCTGCCTCATGGTCGGTCCTCGTCGTCTTGCGATACTACAGGAAATCTATCCACAAATGGCTTTACACGATTGACATAAACGACAATCGAATGAAAGGGCAGTTGGAGCTTAAGAGTGACTGGCGACAACACTTCCAAAATTGGATATGGTCCTTTCCGACACTTCTTAAACTTTTTGAGTTGGCTCTTCTTTAACACCACGTTGCTCAGATACACAAGATCTCCAACTCGATACTGTGGCACTGCTGTTTGGCGGTCGTGTTGTCTTGCTTGCTGAAGAAAGGATTGATCATTCCGCTGTTTCATTCCCTACATGCTTCCTTTAGCTTGCGTGCTAGAACCCTTACATGTTCATTGTAGTTTCTGGCAGTCGATCGTGCAAAGCCCAAAGGTGAATGCATTCTTCTTCCGTAGACATTCTCATATGGACTGAAGCCAGTTGATCTGTGAATTTTAGCGTTGTAACAACATACCAGTACGGTAAACAGACATCCCAATTGTTGTGTTTGCTGCTCACATAGTGGCTAACCATTTTAATTATTGTTATGTTGACCCACTCGATTCTTCTATTTCCTTCACGGTGTGCTGGTGTAGTCCTTAACCAAGTTATTTGCGTAAGCTTACAAGTCTGTTTAAGTAATTCACTCATAAAATTCGTTCCTTGATCACTAATTATACTTAATTGTGATCCAAACTTAAGAATACATTATTTTACAAAGACCTTTAGTTATAGTCTCAGTGCTGCGATCAGGTATTGGTATCATGAAAAGGTATCTAGAGACATAATCTACCAATGTCAGTATGTATATGTTTCCATCTTTAGTCTGAGGCAACTGTCCTATGACATCTAGTCCTACAAGTTAAAATGGTTCACTTGTTTCTGGCAGTTCTTGCAATGGCGCTCTACTTTTTTCTGCATTATTCCGTCTGTTACAGGAATCAGATTGTGAAACACACTCGAAAATGTCAGCTTTGCGGCTAAGCCACCAAAACATTTAAGCTACTTTAATGTTTGTTGCTTTTTTACCACAATGTCCTGATAATAAGAAATCGTGTTCTTCTCTCATGATTTGATCTTTCATGCTTTCTGGAATAACTAGGCCGTCCCCTTTACTAGTGATTTTGTACAATAATCAATTTTTTCATCACAACGTTGATCATTTTTCCGTAATTTACATTGTGGATCTTTTTCCTGAGCTACGTTTAACTCTTTTTCTCGACTCCTTGTAACACAAACATTGACTTTTCGACTCACTGCATTAGCATTCACATGTAGTTTGCCAGGTCGGTGAATAACCTTAAATTGGTACTCACTCAGTCTTAATGCTCTTGTTAATCTGGAACTTGGATCATTTAAGCGCAATAACCATTTAATTGCGGCACAATCGGTAATAACTGTAAATTCTCTTCCTGTTAAAAACATCCGTTATGTGTTATACCAAAAACCAAAGCACAAAACTCCTTCTCAGTAGTAGTATAGTTACATTCTGCTTTGTTTAATTGTCTGGAAGCAAATGAGATTGGATGTTCATGACCATCAACTTCTTGAGACAAGATGGCAAAATTGGATGCATCTGTTGAAAGAATAAATGTTTACTGAAAGCCGGATAGGGTACCACTGGGGCTGTGGTTGGAGCAGTTTTAAGTTCTGCCATTGCCTTTATGCACTCTGTTGACCAATAAAATGTGACTCCTTTTTTCAGTAGCTGTGTCATTGGTCCTGCTATATTCCCATTACCGTCTATAAATCGTCTGTAGAAATTTGACATTACCAAGAATGATTGCAGTTCTTTAAAATTCTGTGGTTCATGAAAATTCTTTACATCTTCAATTAATTTTGAATCAGATCGAACACCTTCACTGGTTATAACATGACCAAGATAGTTAACTGCTTCTTATACGCTCAAAAACAGCATGTAGTCTCACAGTATGCTGCTTCATGATTTCACAAAAAATTATTACTTCATCAAGGAAAACAGGTGTTTGTGTTGGGATGAGCCCTCGTAAAATTGAATCCAACAGGTGTTAAATGTCGCTGGAGCATTACGAAGTCCAAACGGCATACGAAGATACTTGTATACTCCTGCTGCTGTTACATATGAAGTTTTTGCTTGAACATCTGGACGCACTGTTAACTGGTGATAACCACTTGTTTAAACACATACTGAAAAAATTTGACATCTGCCCAAGTAATCCAAGGTTTCCACTAAATTTGGTAAGGGTAAATGTCAGGTGTGGTCACAGCATCCAAAGACAGGTTACCAACACAAAAACGGAACAGTGGTCCTTCAGAAATTGATTTATTCTTTACAATTACAACAGGCGAACACCACAGTGGGTCTGAAGGATCTCTTGTTTTTATAATTCGGGCCTCTAATTGTTCTTTATCCAAGTCATCTACCAACTCTCTTTGACTAAATGGTATCCGGTAAGGTTTCTGTGTGATTGGGGCTGCATTCCCTGTATGGATACGAAGCTGAACTAAATGAATGGCAGGAAAATTTGCACGTTCTCTGAATAATTCTGCATACTCCAACAAAACAGGCGCTAAAATCTTTTGTTCAGCAGCTGTCAAATGTTGTATCTTTTCCCAAATCTTGCGCTTCAGTTCATTAATAACTTCGTCTCCTCGTTGTAATTTTGCGGTACTGTTACGAAAATCTGTGTTTATAACTGTAGCATTTGTTACCTCATCTGTAAACTTATTACGTCATTTTGACTTAAGTTTGGTACTTCACCAACTTGCGTTTCTCGTGGCAAAACAACATCCTCATTGCTCATATTCGTTATTGTAACCGTGACTTTTGCGACATTCTGTCTCACCATTGTAGCGACACCTACACTTCTAGCAACACAACAATGCATCGTTTCCAGTAACTCACTTTTCTCTGTTCGCTCAATTAATAACAAAGTTCCTTCCTTGCATTGGGGTGACTTAACTTCAACGTAGATTGTCTTTCCTGCTCCCTTGGGAATTTGCTGAGGCTGATCAATTTGAACATCGACTCGGACGGTATGAACTGATGCATCATATGGGCGATAGATTTCCATGATGTCAGTATTGATGCTCCTTTGAGTACGACCTGATTTCCTAGGTTGTATAATTTCCTAAGTTGCAGTTGCTACGGCCTAGTCTGATCATTCTTCCTGTGACAAATATCTATGCCTCGTTAGCGGACAAGAAATCAAATCCAAGTACACCGTCGTAATGCGTTTCGTTATTTGAAACTACTTGCACCCTTCCTGTGTATTTATCTTTATTTTCATCTTCATCTTGACCTTGGCCAAGAATTAATTCTCCATAATTACGTAGCTTTCCTCCGTTTAACCCTTGCACTTTTAATAGCGGCGGTTTCAATTTTTCTGTTTATCTAGGCAACACCACATTAATGAGGTCTGTGCCAGTGTTCAAATGTTCAAATGGCTCCGAGCACTATGAGACTTAAAACCTCGAGTTATCAGTCCCCTAGGACCTAGAACTACTTAAACCTAAGTAACCTAAGAACATGACACACATCCATACCCGAGGCAGGATTCGAACCTGCGGTCGCTCGATTCCAGACTGAAGCGCCTAGAACTAAAGAGTCCAGAAAGAAGAAAAGATGGAAAAATGTTGGAAAAAGATCAAGAGGATGATATACAGTATGGTGCAGGGTGCTTTTGAGTCACTAAAAATAAAAAATTAAACGTATATTAAGTGAGTAACAGTCTTTTGAAGCTGTAGAAACCGGTCCTGAAAATTTACATTTTGTGTTGCATTTTTCCATAAATCTCAGAAACCATTTCGAATAGAGTATTCAAATTTTCAGGGAGTAATAACATGCATATTCTGAGTCCACTGAACTAAAAGAAGAACATAATGTTTTGTATAATTAAAATTATTTAGGATAACGTACAAAAATGTACACAAAATTTTAAAAAGTATAATTAAAAATTTGCATTTCCGAAAGCAGTGGCTGAAATGCAATTAGTGTAGTTCAGTAGACTCAGAACATACAGTTTAATGTCCTGTAAGAGTGTCATGTCAGTGGCTACAGTGGTTCCTGAAATATAGGGAAGCCAATTCACTAAATTTAACATTCTCGGGATATGGCGTTCCGACTTCCCTTAATGAATTGATATGTTTTCAGGATAAAGTCGTCGAAGAGGTGGAGTTTGAGAAATCCCACATTGAGAATACTTCATTTGAGGACATATTAGAGCAAATCGGCAGCTACGGGAAGTTCCAAATACGCTTGAGCTTTGTCTTCTGTTGCCTGACACAATTTTTTGCCTCAATGTCTTCCTACAGCACTCTCATTGCCCTTACAGTACTTGAACACTGGTGCCACGTTCCAGGAAGAGAAGGTACAAATTCAACAATAGTAATGTGGAAGAAAGTGACAATACCAAGGCAAGTAGCATGACATGAATTTAATCTCAGATTTCTTACTTTAGTACCTCCATAACGATTTTTCGAAGATAAATTAGAATTGTGGCTGTATTAACGTTCTATGACAAGACTGAAACTTCATAAAATAATTTCGCTTTTCCTCCCCTAGATATGAGCACTAGACTTTCTTTCCTTCATCGAAGAGAATAGTGCAGATATATGGTTCTATCAAAATAAGTATGTCCAATGTAATGGAGGACGTGTCTATATAGCTTTACCGTTAAGTAAAACAGCAGGTCCTAAAAATTATGACAGTGTCCCCTAATGAGATTGCTTTCACTGTTGTGAACACACATAAATGGACTAGTGCTTCAGCAGGCTGTTTGCTTACTTGGTTTACAAAATTACTAAATATTCACATTGAATGAGTATTTATGATCAATTGCTTAGAGAACGAACTGAAGTGTAAGCATATCCCACAATGATTTTTGTTTTAATTTTTATTTCAAACTAAGCCTCCCGTTTTTACGTGGTTTAAGGAAAGTGGCTTAACTGCAATCGTTGAAGAGAGCTTCACCAACAGCACGCACCCAGTAATCATTTAGAGAGGAGCTCCGTGAGAAACTGAATTCAACTGGATGTCCATCTCTAGATTATACCACTTGCCAGAAGACCTAGTCTTATTGGCTAAAATTTATGTGTAGTTACGCCACTCCAAACGTTTGTTATACTATTCCTGGCTCCGGCGATTTCCATGCTGAGTCCATGCTGAGCTAGAGGGAAGCCATCATCTTAGTTCCCCAGACGTTAAATTCCGGTTGGTGCCATGTTCTGTTCTTGTAATTGTGCAAAGAATGTAATTACCCTGTATTATTTCATTTAACAATATTTATCGAGCAAAAACTGTCGATACTCTAACATCCTAGCAAAATACCTTCGGATTCGGATTTTCCTCTAAATTTACAATTTCAGTCAAATTGTTTCCATACAATATCTACCATTGTCCTATGCTTTCGCGTAGTGAGGTAACAACTGTGATTCCTGCAATATAAATTTAGTACAATACTTTGCAGCATCTATTTCGGATTAAAATAAATTAATGCAGTAATTTTTGTATTTTAGGGAAGAAGAAGTGTACAGCAGTTGTGAGATGAAAGTACCAAACTGAACGAACGAAACAGCACCATGTACGTATGGATGGGAATATGACGACACTTGGTTTTCTGCAACTGATGCTTCCCAGGAGAACTGGGTATGCGAAAGAGAAATGTATCCAAACACCATATATTCTGCCAGTCACTTTATTTCCATCGGTTTTGCTGTCCACCTCACGGACAAACTGTCAAATTCTGTACAACTGGCGCGTTAGATCCAAAAGTCCCAATCTGATCGAAGGGACGTGCCCATATTGCTCCTAACGTTCTCAACTGGGTAGAAATCCGGCTACCTTTCTGGCCATGGAAGGGTGTGGTAAGAACGAAGACAAGCAGTAGCAACTCTCGCCCTGTGTAGGCTAGCACTACCTGCCTGGAAATTAAAACTCCGGAGGGATTTTAATTAAGGGTAACAAAACGGCCGTAGAATATCATTGGTGTACCGCTGTGCTGTAATGGTGCCACGGATAACAACCAAAGATCAACTGCTATGAAATGAAATGGCACCGCAGATCATCACTCCTGGTTGTGAGGCAGGATGGCGACCGTCTTCGCTAGTCATTGGGGCTCAGTTCGAAGCGGGACTCATCACGGAACATCATTCTACTCTGGTCTCTACTCCAGTCAATGAGATTCCAAAAAATGGCTCTGAGCACTATGGGACATAAATAAACTTCTGAGGTCATCAGTCCCCTAGAACTTAGAACTACTTGAACCTAACAAAGGACATCACACATATTCATACCGGAGGCAGGATTCGAATCTGCGACAGTAGCGGTCGCACGGTTCCAGACTGTAGCGCCTAGAACCGCTCGGCCACAACGGCCGGCAATGAGATTCCAGACCGAAGGCGTGTCTTGAGAGGCACTGGACGGTGGTGGAGTACCAAACTGACTACCGCCCACCATTGGTCTGTTAAATGGGAATTACATTACAGATCGAACAGTTCCAGCTGCACTTGCGCAACGCACTTTCAAATGAATCGGCAAACTGTGTCGAATCAGCTCAGAATAGTTGTAAGACAGGTATTGTCCTCAAAACGTGTAGGAAACTAACGTTATAATTCTTAAATAATGAAACCTCACGTTTTCTTCAACGGCAGTGAGCTTAAGGAAAAGGACGGTGTATTTTTTTGTCAGAATCTGTTTCTTCTGCAATGTTATTTTGTTTTTAAATGCATGCCCATCAAATCAGAAACAAATTGTTCCCCAGATTTCAGTTGTTTAGTGTGGGGAGTGTGCTGTCAAGTCCACCTAAAATGCAAGGTCTGCAATCAATTCCGAGTGTTCAAACGTTCGCTCCTGCTCTTCTTACCCCTTCATAGATTCAATAATAGTGGGTTTTAAACAGGAAAATCGTTCCAGGTAGACTCCTCTACTTATCCAATGTACTTTCCGGTATTATATAAAGTCCCCATATCATTCCCTTAGTTCAATTGAAAACTGTTGCAAGACTTCAGAAAATGTGCTATTCGGATCACGAATATCATAACGTACTCCACGCCTGCAAATTAGCTCAAAATGATTCTCGATGTACTGAACAATGAATGCCGCCCTTTGATCGTTCTAACTTTTTGCTCTTTCATCGTTAACTAAACATTTAAATTACAGTGAAGATCCAAAGAAACTGGTATACCTGCCTAATATTGTGTAGGGCCCTCACGAGCATGCAGAAGTGCCGCAGCACAATGTGGCATGCACTCTAATAATGTCTGAAGTAGTGCTGGACGGAACTGACACTATGAATCCTGCAGGGCTGTCCATAAATCCGTAAGAGTACGAGGGGGTTGAGACTTCTTCTGAACAGCACGTTACAAGACATCAGTGGCGACACGAAGTGTTTAAACTTAGAAGAGTGCTCCTGGAGCCACTCTGCAGCAACTCTGGACGTGTCGGGTGTCGCATTGTCCTACTGGAATTGCCCAAGTCCGTCGGAATGCACAATGGACATCAATGGATGCAGTTGACCAGACAGGATACTTACGTACGTCTCACCTGTCAGAGTCGTACCTAGACGTTTCAGGGATCCCATATCCCTCCAACTGCACACGCCTAACACCATTACAGAGCCTCCACCAGCTAGAACAGTCCCCTCCTGACATTCAGGGCCCATTGATTCATAAGGTTGTCTCCATACCCGTACACATCCGTCCGCTCGATACAATTTAAAAAGAGACTCGTCCGACCAGGCAATATGTTTCCAGTCATCAACAGTCGAATGCCAACGTTGACGGGCAGTTACTAAAGGGAAGACGACTGGGTCTTCGACTCCGAAAGCCCGTATTGATGATGTTTCGTTGAATGGTTCGCACGCTGACACTTGTTGATGGCCCAGCATTGAATTGTACAGCAACCAGAAGAAGGGTTACACTTGTGTCACTTCAGTCGTCGTTGGTCCCATTTTTGCAGCGTCTTTTTCCGGCACCTTAGGTGTCAGAGATTTATTGTTTTACCGAATTTCTTACATTCATGGTACACTCGCGAAATGGTCGTACGGGAAATACCTCACTTCATCGCTACCTCGGAGATGCTGTGTCCTATCGCTCGTTTGCCATCTATAACACCACGTTCAGACTCACTTAAATCGGGATAACCTGCCATTGTAGCAACAGTAATCGATCTAATGCCTGCTCCAGACACTTGTTGTCTTATGTAGGCGTTGACGACCGCAGCGCCGTATTCTGCTTGTTTACATATCTCTGTGTATGAATACGCGCGCATGTACCAGTTTCTTTGGCACTTCGGTATATTTCAGCATGCTGTTGTAATGTCGTATAAGATATACTGTTAGGTTAGCCAGTAGTGTCTTAGCAGACAAAGTCGTAGCGAAGCATTTGTTACAATGTAGTAATTTTACATTGTTTGTTGCACAGTGGCAATGGTTGTTAAGTACACTCCTGGAAATGGAAAAAAGAACACATTGACACCTGTGTGTCAGACCCACCATACTTGCTCCGGACACTGCGAGAGGGCTGTACAAGCAATGATCACACGCACGGCACAGCGGACACACCAGGAACCGCGGTGTTGGCGGTCGAATGGCGCTAGCTGCGTAGCATTTGTGCACCGCAGCAGTCAGTGTCAGCCCGTTTGCCGTGGCATACGGAGCTCCATCGCAGTCTTTAACACTGGTAGCATGCCGCGACAGCGTGGACGTGAACCGTATGTACAGTTGACGGAGTTTGAGCGAGGGCGTATAGTGGGCATGCGGGAGGTCGGGTGGACGTACCGCCGAATTGCTCAACACGTGGGGCGTGAGGTCTCCACAGTACATCGATGTTGTCGCCAGTGGTCGGCGGAAGGTGCACGTGTCCGTCGACCTGGGACCGGGCCGCAGTGACGCACGAATACACGCCAAGACCGTAGGATCCTACGCAGTGCCGTAGGGGACCGCACCGCCACTTCCCAGCAAATTAGGGACACCGTTGCTCCTGGGGTATCGGCGAGGACCATTCGCAACCGTCTCCATGAAGCTGGGCTACGGTCCCGCACACCGTTAGGCCGTCTTCCGCTCACGCCCCAACATCGTGCAGCAAGCCTCCAGTGGTGTCGCGACAGGCGTGAATGGAGGGACGAATGGAGACGTGTCGTCTTCAGCGATGAGAGTCGCTTCTGCCTTGGTGCCAACGATGGTCGTATACGTATTTGGCGCCGTGCAGGTGAGCGCCACAATCAGGACTGCATACGACCGAGGCACACAGGGCAAACATCCGGCATCATGGTGTTGGGAGCGATCTCTTACACTGGCCGTACACTGGTGATCGTCGAGGGGACACTGAATAGTGCATGGTACATCCAAACCGTCATCGAACCGATCGTTCTACCATTCCTAGACCGGCAAGGGAACTTGCTGTTCCAACAGGACAATGCACGTGCGCATGTATCCCGTGCCACCCAACGTGCTCTAGAAGGTGTAAGTCAACCACCCTGGCCAGCAAGATCTCCGGATCTGTCCCCCATTGAGCATGTTTGGGACTGGATGAAGCATCGTCTCACGCGGTCTGCACGTCCAACACGAACGCTGGTCCAACTGAGGTGCCAGGTGGAAATGGCATGGCAAGCTGTTCCACAGGACTACATCCAGCATCTCTACGATCGTCTCCATGGGAGAACACCAGCCTGCATTGCTGCGAAATGTGGATATATACTGTACTAGTGCCGACATTGTGCATGCTCTGTTGCATGTGTCTATGTGCCTGTGGTTCTGTCATTTGATCATGTGATGTATCTGACCCCAGGAATGTGTCAATAATGTTTCCACTTCCTGGGACAATGAATTCACGGTGTTCTTATTTCAATTTCCAGGAGTGTATTTACATAGGTTTAGTAACTATATAAATGACCTGAATCTGATGCTTTTGATCGATCAGATACATAGCACGAATGATAACATGATGCTGGTCGTGGGGTACCAATAGCAGTGCACTGCGTAAATGAGGGAGGGGAGGCTAAAATTTTTGGATAATAAATTGTGGTAATTAATATTAAACATAATTTGGTTTATAAATTTGATAATTAAGATTAAGCTAAAAGAATTTAGAGACGTGTCTAAACAAGATCATAGGTTCACCACATGGTTTCAATCTTGGATCGCAAACTACCGTAATTAAAACGACACTTATGAGAAAATAATTAGATCCTATTTAATCAAGGGTAAGAGCCCAAGGCAGTAGTTTGTCTACATAAGGAGAGCTGGTGCAAGTGGCCGTTTTGATACGGAAGAAGAATGTAACCTTTGTCCCAAAAGCTACCCCCTGCCCTCTCACTGGTGCAGGTTTATACGTAACTAAGTAATCTCCATCAGATGTCTGTACATTGACTTTTACTAGTTACTTAAAGACAGTAGTGACAATCTGCTAGAGATGGAAACAGAATAATTTTGGAACTGTAGAGCTTCTATTTAAACAGAAAAATTAAGCTTATTTCGAACAATTTCTCTTATGTTTCCCTAATGCTCTCCATTGAGCTTTTCTGTTTTACTTGTCATTGTGCCGCGCATAATCCATTCGAAGTAAAAACGTTAAACTGTTTATACGTTTCAGATTTGGCCGGAGGATAGAGTTTCTTATGAGCATGGGCATGATGGCAGTATCCCGATCACTGCTAACTGTTTCGGCGTCAGTCTTCCCACTGTACGTCGCTCTCTTAGCGGTGGCAGAGAGTCCAGGCTTGCCTAGCACAGAATCAGCTTTAGCCATCGGTAAGATTGTCTGACTTCGAAACAATCAAATTAAAACGTAGTTGCATACTACTATTCACTCGAAAGTAGGAATTAGATCAAAAGAATTAAAACTGAAAAGTGTGGGACATACATCTTCAAAAATTTGTAGTTTCGCTTATTTTTACTGAAATATTTAAGAATACGTTAATTTCTTCTCATTAGTTTCATAGAAGTGGACTGCTGATTCAAGAGTTTCTGTAGAGTTACTTTTTTCCCTTTCTGACGCATGTATGCAACCATGTCTACTTTATCTTACACTGTGTGGTGATACTAACATGTTTATTTTGTATTACGCTGTGTTGCCATATAATCATTTTGAAACGTATTTTTGATTTGAACGTATTTTCCAAAACTAGTAACAAGTTAATTCCTTAAAATGCGAGAAGTGACCTTCTAACAAATATGATACATGCTTTAAGAGGACACTGTATGTGAGCTACTAAGGAAGTGTTTACATGGAAGACCCAGAACGTGGATGAGTACTTCAATCATGTTCCGTGGTGCCGTGTGCTTAAAAATATATTAGTTGGCCTTATGACACTAACGTTAGCGGTGTAATAACTATTGTAGTTGTTGTAGTCTTCAGCCCTGAGAGTGGTTTGAAGCAGCTCTCCATGCTACTCTATCCTGTGCAAGCTTCATCATCTCCCACTACCTACAGCAACCTACATAATTCTGAATCTGCTTAGTGTCTTTATCTCTGCCAAGTCTACGATTTTTACCTCGACGCTGCCCTCCAATACTAAATTGGTGATCCCTTGATGTCTCAGAACATGTCCTACCAATCGATCCCTTCTTTTAGTCAAGAGGTGCCATAAATTTCTCTTCTCCCCAGGTCTACTCAATACCTCCTCATTAGTTATGTAATCTACCCATCTAATCCTCAGCATTCTTCTGTAACACCACATTTCGAAAGCTTCTATTCTCTTGTTGTCCAAACTATTTATCGTCCAAGTTTCACTTCCATACATGGCTACACTCCATACAAATACTTTCAGAAACGACTTCCTGACACTAATATCTATACTCGATGTTAACAAATTTCTCTTCTTCAGAAACTCTTTCCTTGTCATTGCCAGTCGGCATTTTATGTCGTCTCTACTTCGACCATCATCATTTATTTTGCTCCCAAAATAGCAAAACTCCTTCACTACTTTAAGTGTCTCATTTCCTAATCTAATTCCCTCAGGATCACCCGACTTAATTCGATTACATTCCATTATCCTCGTTTGGCTTTTGTTGATGTTCATCTTATATCCTCCTTTGAAGACACTGTGTATTCCGTTCAACTGCTCTTCCAGATCCCTTGCTGTCTCTGACAGAATTACAATGTCATCGGCGAACCTCAAGGGTCTAATTTTTCTTTTGTTTCCTTCACTGCTTGCTCAATAAACATATTGAATAACGCCAGGGAGAGGCTACAACCCTGTCTCGCTCCCTTCCCAACCACTGATTCCCTTTCCAGTCGCTCGGCTCTTATAACTGCCATCTGGTTTCTGTACAAACTGTTGATAGCATTTCGCTTCCATGTATTTTACACCTGCCGTCTTCTGAATTTGAAAGAGAGTATTCCAGTCAACATTGTCAAAAGCTTTCTATAAGTCTACAAATACAAGAAATGCAGGTTTGCCTTTCCTTAATCTAGCTTCTAAGATAAGTCGAAGGGTCAGTATTGCCTCACGTGTACCAATATTTATATGGAATCCAAACTGACCTTCCCCGAGGTCGGCTTCTATCAGTTTTTCCATTCGTCTGTAAAGAATTCGCGTTAGTATTTTTTAGCTGTAGCTTATTAAACTGATAGTTCGGTAATTTTCACATCTATCAACACCTGCATTCTTTGAGATTTGAATTATTATATTCTTCTTGAAGTCTGAGGGTATTTCACCTGTCTCATACATCTCGCTCACCAGATGGTAGAGTTTTGTCAGCAGTGGGTTGGGTTGGGTTGTTTGGGGAAGGAGACCAGACAGCCAGGTCATGGGTCTCATTGGATTAGGGAAGGACAGGGAAGGAAGTCGGCCATGCCCTTTCAAAATAGTCATCCCGGCATTTGCCTGGAACGATTTAGAGAAATTACGGAAAACCTAAATCAGGATGGCCGAAAGCGGGATTGAACCGTCATCCTCTCGAATGCGAGTCCAGTGTCTAACCACTGCGCCACTTCGCTCGGTGTCAATACCGGCTCTCCCAAGGCTGTCAGTAGTTCTAGTGGAATGTTGTCTCCTCCCAGGGCCTTGTTTCGACTCAGGTCTTTCAGTGCTCTGTCAAACTCTTCACACAGTAACATACCTCCCATTTCACCTTCATCTACACCTCCTTTCATTTTCACAATATTGTCCACAAGTTCATCGCCCTTATATAGATCCCCTATATACTCCTCCCACCTTTCTGCTTTCCCTTCTTTGCTTACAATTGGGTTTCCATCTGAGCTTTTGATATTCATACAAGTGATTCTCTTTTCTCCAAAGGTCTCTTTAATATTCCAGTACACAGTATCTATCTTATCCCTAGTGCGATAAGCCTCTACATCCTTACATTTGACCTCTAGCCATCCCTGCTTAGCCATTTTGCACTTCCTGTCAATCTCATTTTTGAGGCGTTTGTATTCCTTTTTGCCTGCTTCGGTTACTGCAGTTTTATATTTTCTCCTTTCATCAATTAAAATCAATAAATCTTCTGTTTACCTACTTGATCCTCTGCTGCCTTCACTACTTCATCCCTCAAAGCTACCCATTCTTCTTCTAATGTATTTCTTTTCCCCATTCATATCAATTGTTCCCTTATGTTCTCCCTGAAACTCTGTACAACCTCTGGTTCTTTCAGTTTATCCAGGTCCCATCTACTTAAATTGCCACCTTTTTTGCAGGTTTTTCAGTTTTAATGTACAGTTCATAACCAATGGATTGTGGTCAGAGACTACTCCTTCCCATGGAAATGTCCTACAATTTAAAATCTGGTTCCTAAATCTCTGCCTTACCATTATATAACCTATCGGATACCTCCTAGTATCTCCAGGCATCTTCCATGAACACAACCTTCTTTCACGATTCTTGAACCAAGTGTTAGCTATGATTAAGTTATGCTCTGTGCTAAATTCTACCAGGCGGAGTTCTCTGTCATTTCTTGACCCCAATCCATATTCACCTACTACGTTTCCTTCTCTCCATTTTCCTACTATCGAGTTCTAGGCACCCATGACTATTAAGTTTTCGTCTCCCTTCACTATCTGAATAATTTCTTTTATCTCATCATACATTTCATTAATTTCTTCTTCAGCTGCAGAGCTAGTTGGCACATAAACTTGTACTACTGTAGTAGGCGTGAGCTTTGTGTCTATCTTGGCCACAATAATGCGTTCACTATGCTGTTTGTAGTAGCTTACCCCCATCCCTATTTTTTTATTCGTTGTTGAACCTACTCCTGCATTACCCCTCTTTGATTTTGTATTTATAATCCTGTATTCACCTGACCAAAAGTCTTCTTCCTCCTGCCACCGGATTTCACCAATTTCCACTATATCTAACTTTAACCTATCCATTTCCCTTTTTAAATTTTCTAATCTACCTGCCCGATTAAGGGATTTGATATTCCACGCTCCGATCCGCAGAATGCTAGTTTTCTTTCTCCTGGCAATGACGTCCTCTTGAGTACCCCTACCTGGAGATCCGAATGGGGGACTATTTTACCTCTGAAATATTTTACTCAAGAGGACCCCATCATCATTTAATCATACACTAAAGCTGCATGCCCGGGGAAAAATTACGGCTGTAGTTTCCCCTTGCTTTCAGCCTTTCGCACTACTAGAACAGCAAGGCCTTTTTGGTTAATGTAACAATGCCAGATCAATCAATCATCCAGATTGTTGTCCCTGCAACGACTGAAAAGGCTGCTGCCCCCCTTCAGGAACCACATTTATGTCTTGCCTCTGAACAGATACCTCTCTTTTGTGGTTGCATCTGTATCCCTGTGGCACGCAAGCCTCCCCACAATCGGGATGGTGGAGGGGGGGGGGGCGGGGGGGGGGGGGGAGAAATAACTTTTAATAGTGGTAATTAGTAATTTGGAAGACGTAAGGTTCTGGAGAGGTTAGGGGTAAGATTTGAACGGAACACAGCTAAAGGACTGTGGGAAGTGGATGAGCTTCCTGTACGTGAAGCAGATCTAGCTGCTCAGCAAATGACAAAAGAAGCAAGAAAGAAAAGAAGGAGGCAAGCACTGGGCTGTTGTGACACTGAAGAAGACACAGACTATGAGCCAGCGCAACTCTAGTGCATGAAAGACGTAGAAATTTTAGTCTGCATCAGAATTTGTAATAAAAAAGTTTTAAACCTCAGTATCCATCAACTATATTTTTTGCAACAAATGATCCGTTTTCTAAAAACGTACTGATGGTAGGGACATGAAATTTTCACAGCTTGCCAAGTGTGAGATTCAGCACATATGGAAATATAATAACTAAAATATCCTGAGTTGTTTTGTTTTTATGTTCATTTATTTACAAAATTCTATCAAAAAATTAAGTGTTTGAAAAAAAAAAACACAACATGCTCCACAATACAACATTAGTAATAATTATAGTTCAGTGCATCTAGAAGGGTGCATTCAATAATTATGGAAAATTGTAAGTTTACCTCTTTAAAAGTTTCCAAGATAATGGGTCAGAAAATTCGATAATTTAGCATTGGCAGCATGGGACATACAACGTCCTCATAACTCTTGGACAGAAATAATAAAAATTAGTTGTTCCATTTGTGCTGACGAAATGAATATTAGCAATTTTTTTTTTTTCAATTTTGAGGTATGTGGTTTCAGCTGCAGTACCAGAGTATTTTATGACAGGAATTGTAATCCATTATTGATACATATGTTTCAGGAATCAAACGGACTGGCATCAAACATCGCTCGCTCGTCAACGTTTTGGCATTTGCCTTTTACAGTTTGGGAACAATTTCTATAGCGCTAGCAGCATGGTTGTTACGAAACTGGATTCAGTTTCTGTTGATTTCATCTGTCCCCTGCTTCATTCCATTGTTTCTACATACGTAAGTACGTCGGTAATGAATTAAAATTGTGCTCTTTTTTGTTGGTCTATTGGTTCTCTTTCAATGTGGACACACTTTCGTAAGCCGTATCGACGTCTCCAGTTTATATTTTTGATATAAGAAATCTTAAAAGTTCTCTTTGTCTAAAGGATTAAAATATAAGAACTGAGAAGAAATAGGTATGTGTGTAGTTTACACTGACTTAAAGAAGTAAATCTGCTGAAGTGTGAACGTTTCGTGACGGAAGTCGTTAGTTGGGTCAATGAATGTGTTGGTTGGAATGTTATATGGTTGTGGAGGTATCAAGAATTTGTTTTGCGCATTGTGAAAGGTTGGTGGTGGAATTTCTAACCGAGTCTTACTTTGCAGAACAGTTAGAGAAGGAATATGGTGTACATGGAACTAAGGATAAATTTCAGCAAGAATTTCTGGACGAAAAAGAGGCAGTTGCGTATGGTAAAATTTACAATGCATGAAATTGAAGAGAAGAGAAGTACTTAGGGGTGAGTATGCGATTTCTCATCCCTATGCAAGACAAAAGGGTACCTAACAAACGGAATCCCGCCCATAGGTTTAACAGAAATGTGATTTAAGAAACGGAGTTCTGGCAACACTGTAACTGCGTGAAATGTAGCCAAGAAAATGTATCATGAACTCGGCGCCCTGACGGAGCTGTCCCATTACCTGAGTGATACGAAGCAATGCCGTAAAGAATGAATATGTAGACACGCTCAGATCTGAGTCGCGTCCGCCCCAAACATTTTTTTTTTTTCCAATTAAAGCGTCAAACTGAATCCAGTTCACATCTCCACAATGCAGTGTCTTGTGAATTTCTTTCTGTTATTGTTGCCTGTTTTTAAACACTGAGACATAAAATGAACTTCTTACAGACCTAAACGACAATTTGTTTCGTCCATGACACAATTATAGCCAATAGATGGTAATAGTAGACACAGTAACATCATCTGCATCCAATGAGGCATAAAAACACAATAAGTAAGCTGCACTAGACTGCACATTATGCAATGTACAATAATTCCATTCCATACGTTTGACGTCCAGGCTTATGTTCACAGAGGTGGAACGTACAGTTACGAGCAACGTTCACTTTGGAGAAGATGCCCAGGGCGACCGACCGCCTTGCATTTGCAATCACTTCGCTAGTCGTTTGATCACACTTTGCTGGACCCAACGCAACATATCTGCAATCACTACTGCTGAAGTGGCATTCAGAGGAGCTGTTTATCGCATACATCAACGAGTGGAGTATTACAAACTGGTTCCTAAAGGTCACTACAAATAAAAATCTAGTGAATTAAGTTCCAGCGAACGTGAAGGCTAGAACATTAGACCTCCACGACCAATATATTTCCTTGGAAATGCTTCATTTAAATAAATAAATACATTAATCCCAAAGTGCGGTGGTGAACTATAATGCTAAAACCATAGCTGTCGCCGAACACGAAGTGGAACGTTTTCTAATGTGTCATGCAAAATGTTGCAAGGAAACGTATGATTCAGAGGCGCATCCAACTTGTCTGGCAATAGGTAAGGGCCAAAAAGAACTCCCTTCTCGATCCTAGCCCACAGGCTTATGCCAAGCATGCCTGAATGTCAACTTCATGGGTGATGTTTCGACCAATAATGGCTGTTCGAGGGGGTGTTGAAAATACTATCACGAGTAAGGTAGATTCATCAGCGTGTATCACATTATCTTCCACTTGGTGCAAAAGCCATTAACAAAACTGTACTCGTCTACTTCGGTCTTCTGGCCACTGGTGCTGAGTTAACATGGAATGATGTGGATGCAGTTCTTCGTCGTGCAAACAACTCAGTAAGCAGTCTTTGAGATATCTGAGACTGCCTTGCAATATCACGTGTACTTCACCAAGGTGAAAAGTTTCAAGGAACGTTTCTTCTGTTAGTAGAGTATGTCTTAGTCCTTGTGTAGCACGGCCGGGGGACAACTGTTGGGGGACCCTTCAATTGTTCTGACTTTGACCAAGCGCCCTGTCTACCCCACGTATCTGGTACTCCCGTGCAGTCGTATTATTTCTGCTCCACACTGCTGCTGGCTTGCTTGAAATTATGTATGTAAATATCCATGCGTGTTTAGGGGAGCCACTCAAAACTAAATAGAAGCCGGCCGCTGTGAAATGGAAACAGCGGTTCTAGGCGCTTCAGTCTGGAACCGCGAGACCGCTACGGTCGCAGATTCGAATCCTGCCTCGGGAATGGATGTGTGTGATGTCCTTAGGTTAGTTAGGTTTAAGTAGTTCTATGTTCAAGGTGACTGATGACGTCAAATGTTAAGTCCCATAGTGCTTAGCGCCATTTGAACCATTTGAACTAAACACAACACTGTCCTACGTCTGGTATGAAGGGTTATATTCTGAGACGATAAGAAAACTGCAGGTTTCACTGTTTACACACTAAGTCGTAAGTGTTGATGCCAATTAATATGCTTGCTAATTTGATGAGGAGTTATAATTATCATTCCCTTATTATTGTACAGTATTCTTGACAACGTTAATGTCTGTTACTGTTATACTTCACGCCGTCACACGTATTTCACAGTCTTACTCTGGCCGAACGAACGGTGATAGATAAACAGGCAATGATGATGATTACCTGTCCACAATTAGCACTTGGACGAACGTACGCGTAACCGTCGCCACATGGTTGATTATTGATAATGGGGAAACGTGATGACCGAACACTTGTTCTCACGCTCGCTTCAAGACACTGGCACTTGATTGCTCTCCTTTGTGGTAAACTATTTTACTCATTGTCATTCGTTTCATTCTGGGAGGCAGAACACGACGCGGATGAGTGATGTACGGTACGACACGCAAACGGGCAGATACTCAAATACGTTATCGGCGGCACTGCTCATACTTAATTACTTGTTTACACAATTTTGAAAAATGGTTCAAATGGCTCTAAGCACTATGGGACTTAACATCTGAGGTCATTAGTCCCTTAGACTTAGAATTACTTAAACCTAACTAACCTAAGGACATCACACACATCCTGCCCGAGGCAAGATTCAAACCTGCGACCGTAGCAGCAGCCCGGTTCCGGACTGCAGCGCATAGAACCGCTCGGCCACAGACCCCGGCTTACGCAATTTTCACTGAATCCACTTCCTTATCTCATTACTTCACAATGCTAGTACTTGCAGCCACACTTGAACCTCCATAATAATGCCTTTCCCATGCACAGGA
Organism: Schistocerca gregaria; assembly: GCF_023897955.1. Lineage (NCBI taxonomy): Eukaryota > Metazoa > Arthropoda > Insecta > Orthoptera > Acrididae > Schistocerca > Schistocerca gregaria. The sequence continues at coordinate 431,924,914 of NC_064922.1, forward strand.
ACCCACAACACAACATAGCAGCTCCGTTCCCCGTGCTCGACTCTGCAAGGCAGTCACTCGCAAAGATACCACGTAACCAAGCCAGCGATATGACAATACGCTTACACTTGGACGACCTCTGTCTGTTACTTGTGGACGAAGATGACTGGTTTACCGAGGCGATGAAAAACATTCTTGTTGGGATGGTGGCTTTGAGGGTAGCGTGATGCATACATACGAGCAGCAGCTTGACTACCAGATGCACCCAGCACCAAAAGCATATCGATATATTCATCGTTTGTGTACTGCACCTGGAAGCCGCCCTACATGAACTTGAGAGAGCCAATTATGGTTTCGCACTGTGCAGTTATTAGACACACACATCCAGTTTAATGTATCCCACTCTCGTGTGATAGGCTGTTGTCATGTGACAAAGTATGTCCTGCTTATAAACGACGAGAAACGGGGAAAGGACATCTAAAGAATAAAAAATATATCTGAACGGCATTATCTCCTTTTTTGTAGGAACCATAGCTCCATAAACGATATGGGTTTGATGCCCTATCAGTCCACACAGTGAGCTACAACAGCCGGTATGGTAGTGCAGACTGATACACGTTCCTCTGTGTACTGCGATGCGCTGCACGATGTGACACTGCAGTTATTAATTACATTTACTTCATCATCATCATCATCATCATCGTCATCGTATTCTTCTTCTTCTTCTTTGCCTATCTTATAATAAGTTTCAAGTGGAGGCTATCCATCGTGTCCTCTTCTAGCATCTTCCACCTTCGTCTGTTTACATGCTCGTCGTTTAATAATATCCACTGTTTTTCTACCAGTTCCTCTCATTCCTTATATGTTTCCCTGTGTAATTATTTCTTACCGTCGGTTTCATACATACGTTTTCAAAATTCACCCACTCTGATTTAGCTAGACAAACTTGCCTGGAATCTGTATGAGGAATCGCATGATGACCTCCCAGTGCGGCATTTTTTCGTCACGTAGTACACTGCGAGGTGCGACAGTGTCCCAGTAACAACGAGTAGAGAAGACATAACGCGATTTGGTAGCTCAAGTTTGCAGGTTTGCGGAATGCTGTGAGCTTAATTAGAAGGACGCCTGCGGATGACGGATGTAAAATGGGAGATTTAGAGATAGTCGGTCAATGAGGCATAAAAACACAAGGGGTACGCTGCACTTGACTGCACATTATACTATGCACAATAGTTCCATTCCATACGTTTGACGTCCAGGCTTACCTTCCCAGAGGTGGAGCGTATAGTTACGAGCAACGTTAACTTTGGAGAAGATGTTCAAGACGACCGACCACCTTGCATTTGCAATAAAAATGGGGAGCAGAATTTCTGATAGATGGTGACGGGATGTAGTTCATCTATTAGTATGATTTAAGCCATTTCTAACTTCCCTTTAGACAGTTTCTAAGACGTCCTTTCATATAAATCTGCAGAAGAAAATCAGGTCAGATGTTTTATTGTTTTAGTAAGACTTGGTAAGACTTGCGCAATCATAGTGGAGACTGTGGTGGATGTTGTGGAAGCAAAATCAATGGTTGGTTAGCCTACTACTACATTAAGAGGTCAAAGACATTTAAAAAAGACATAAAAATATAAATGTGTAGGAAGTGATGTTTGTAAAGCTGAGAAAGGTGCGTCGAAAGCGACGAGAGAGTACGGTCGTTGTGCTAATATGTCTGGATCATCCGAGGTAGACTCGTTTATATTATTACGATAAGCTCCGGCACTGAAGGTTGAAGTACTTTCAACGGCACTCAAGTCTTCATTTAATGAAAGGAACTATCATAGGCTATAGAAAGTTCCAGCTGGGAATAGTTGGTAGGGGATTTCCACTTCCGTTATTTGCGTTACACCCTCCGTCAGAACAAAGACATGAGAACTATTTCTCACGTCTCAGATAAAAAATATGTAAGCCTACTCAAAAAGAAATAACAATGATCATTAGGAAGCTAAGGAGAAGAATGTTAAAGATGAAGTGAGCTGACAAAACGATGAAAATAGCTGACGATGGAAGATTATTGGAAGTGATCAGAAAGAGGAAAAATTGTCGCTGGGTGGTATACCGCATAGCAATTGTCGGCAAGGAAGAATTATAGAGGTAAAACCAGAAGGAATTATGGAAAGGATAAGGAACACAATGGATGACGTGGAGGAAATTAGACCATGAGAATGCAAACAGAAGAAGGAAGATGTTTAGAACAGGACACGATTGGAAGCTTCCACTTGAAAACTTTCGTAAGACAGATGAAGAAGAAGATGGTGATGATGAAGACTTGTAAATGTAAATGTAATCATTTATTAGCTCGCACAACAGAGTCAATGACCTGCTCGATGCCTTCATTGTGCTGTTGTTGTGGTCTTCAGTCCTGAGACTGGTTTGATGCAGGTCTCCATGCTACTCTATCCTGTGCAAGCTTCTTCATCTCCCAGTACCTACTGCAACCTACAGCCTTCTGAAACTGCTTAGTGTATTCATCTCTTGGTCTCTCTCTACGATTTTTACCCTCCATACTGCCCTCCAATACAAATTGGTGATCCCTTGATGCCCAGAACATGTCCTACCAATCGATCATTTCTTCTGGTCAAGTTGTGCCACAAACTTCTCCCCAATCGTATTCAATACTTCCTCATTAGTTATATGATCTACCCATCTAATCTTCAGCATTCTTCTGTAGCACCACATTTCGAAAGCTTCTATTCTCTTCTTTTCCAAACTATTTATCGTCCATGATTCACTTCCATACATGGCTACACTCCATACAAATACTTTCAGAAATGAGTTCCTGACACTTAAATCAATACTCGATGTTAACAAATTTCTCTTCTTCAGAGACGATTTCCTTGCCATTGCCAGTCTACATTTTATATCCTCTCTACTTCGACTATCATCAGTTATTTTGCTCCCCAAATAGCAAAACTCCTTTACTGCTTTAAGTATCTCATTTCCTAATCTACTTTCCTCAGCATCACCCGACTTAATTCGACTACATTCCATTATACTCTTTTTGCTTTTGTTGATATTCATCTTATGTCCTCCATTCAAGACACTATCCATTCCATTCAACTGCTCTTCCAAGTCCTTTGCTGTCTGACAGAATTACGATGCCATCGGCGAACCTCAAACATTTTGTTCCTTCTCCATGGATTTTAATACCTAATCGGAATTTTTCTTTTGTTTCCTTTACTGCTTGCTCAATATACAGATTGAATAACATCAGGGAGAGGCTACAACCCTGTCTTACTCCCTTCCCAACAACTGCTTCCCTTTCATGTCCCACGACTCTTATAACTGCCATCTGGTTTCTGAACAAATTGTAAATAGCTTTTCGCTCCCTGTATTTTACCCCTGCCACCTTCAGAATTTGAAACAGAGTATTCCAGTCAACATTGTCAAAAGCTTTCTCTAAGTCTACGAATGCTAGAAATGAAGGTTTGCCTTTCCTTAATCTTTCTTCTCAGATAAATCGGAAGGTCAGTATTGCCTCACGTGTTCCAACATTTCTACGGAATCCAAACTGATCTTCCCCGAGGTCGCCTTCTACTAGTTTTTCCATTTGTCTGTAAAGAATTCGTGTTAGTATTTTGCAGCTGTGGGTTATTAAACTGATTGTTCGGTAATTTTCACATCTGTCAACACCTGTTTTCTTTATGATTGGTAATAATTATATTCTTCTTGAAGTCTGCGGGTATTTCGGCTGTTTCATACATCTTGTTCACCAGATGGTAGAGTTTTGTCAGGACTGGCTCTCACAAGGCTGTCAGTAGTTCCAATGGAATGTTGTCTACTCCGGGGGCCTTCTTTCGACACAGGTCTTTCACTGGTCTCTTCAAGCAGTATCGTATCTCCCATTTCATCTTCATCCACATCCTCTTCCATTTCCATAATATTGTCCTCAAGTACATCGCCCTTGTATAGACCCTCTATATACTCCTTCCTTTCTGCTTTCCCTTCTTTGCATAGAATTGGGTTTGCATCTGAGCTTTTCATATTCATAAAAGTGATTCTCTTTTCTTCAGAGGTCTCTTTAATAATACAGTACACAGTATCTATCTTACCCCTAGTGAGATAAGCCTCTACATCCTTACATTTGTCCTCTAGCCATCCCTGCTTAGCCATTTTGCACTTACTGTCGATCTCATTTTTGAGTCGTTTGTATTCCTTTTCGCCTGCTTCATTTACTGCATTTTTATATTTTCTCCTTTCATCAATTAAATTCAATATTTCTTCTGTTACCCAAGGATTTCTGGCAGTCCTCGTCTTTTTATCTACTTGATTACCTGCTGCCTTCACTACTTCATCCCTCAAAGCTATCCACTCTTTTTCTACTGTATTTCTTTCCCCCATTCCTGCCAATTTTTCCGTTATGCTCTCCCTGAAACTCTGTACAACCTCTGGTTCTTTCAGTTTATCCAGGTCGCTTGTCCTTAGATTCCCTCCTTTTTGCAGTTTCTTCAGTTTTAATCTACAGGTCATAACCAATATATTGTGGTCAGAGTCCACATCTGCCACTGGAAAAGTTCTACAATTTAAAACCTGATTCCTAAATCTCTGTCTTACCATTATATAATCTATCTGATAACTTTTAGTATCTCCAGGGTTCTTCCAGGTATACAACTTTCTTTCATGATTCTTAAACCAAGTATTAGCAATGATTAAGTTGTGCTCTTTGCAAAATTCTACCAGGCGGGTTCCTCTTTCATTTCATAGCCCCAATCCATATTCACCTTCTACGTTTCCTTGTCTCCCTTTTCCTACTGCCGAATTCCATTCACCCATGACTATTAAATTTTCATCACCCTTTACCATCTGAATAATTTCTTTTATTTCATCATACATTTCTTCAATTTCTTCGTCATCTGCAGAGCTAGTTGGCATATAAACTTGTACTACTGTAGTAGGTGTGGGCTTCGTATCTATCTAGTCCACAATAATGTGTTCACTATGCTGTTTGTAGTAGCTTCATTGTGCTATTGGCATTTATTTTTTATTGCGATTTATGGCGATTATTTTTTCTCAAGTCGTCTGAGCCAATAAATACCATTGTACTATTGGTATTTATTGGCTCAGTCGATTTGAGAAAAAATAATCGCAGCCTCACCTGCCTCTGCAAACGTGAATAGCCTGAAGAGCCAAAGTAATTTGTTGTAGTGGTTAATGAAAAAGAAAAAGAATAAGAGAAGAAAATAAAAGAAAAGATAAGGTTGAAAATGGTGGGAAGAAGTGGTGAATGAAAGGGGTTTGGAATGGGCGTAGTCCACTTGTTCTGTTGAGGTTCTTTTAATTATAATTCCTGTGGTGGGTATCCTGTTGAGGAATGAGGCATATTGTTTACTATCTGCTCAAAGGGTGATAAAAATCTGATCCACTTTGTGTGTTTGCGAGGTGAATGTATTCTCATGAATTGACCAAACTCTCTAAAAATCCTTCCGACTGGGTTTCCTTCAGGGTGAAATGCTGATGTAAGAATATGTTTGATGTTATGTGTGGCAACAAAGAATTTCTATTTTCTTCCCGTAAAATAGGGTTCGTTATCCGTGATAATGCTGTGGGGTTTGCCAAACCTTGTAAAGTATCTGTTAGTCAAACGTCTAGCAATAGCAGAGGCGTTGACAGTGCGGATAGCATACAATGTTAAGTACTTTGAGAAGACATCAAGTACAGCAACGATGCATTTCACACCTCCACAAGCTCTAATTACACTAATTCGAATGGTCGGGTTGGTACAATAAGATGTAATTCATTCAAAGACGATCGATTGGAAAATTTAGCTTTTTGGCAGATGATGCATTTACGAACAATTAACAACACTCTCAGACGCAGATTGGGAAAATAACAGTACTGTACTACTCGTATTTTATCAGTGCATTTGGTGACTCCTTAGTGTCCCCAAGTTTTGTGTGTGAACAGAATAAAATCGTCAACACGTGCATCTGGTAGACAAACACACCAATGGTGCGAGTCTGGGATACGTCTATGAAAAAGTACATTTTTGTGAGTTGTATAATATTTTTGTAAGTGTGAAGAAGGATCTGTACGTAATTTGTTTTTGATATTTGACCCCCTGGGGTCGCTGTTCTTAAGTGAAGCAAAGTTCTTGCACATATTGCGGTAGTATGGGGCGCATGTACCATCGTACATAAGTAAGATGTTAAAGTCTGATGTCTGCTCGGAAAGTTCTGAAAAATCCTGTATGCCTTGGGGCAAACGGGACAGGGCATCGGCTACTACGTTTGATTTACCTTCAATGTAAATAATTTCGAAGCTGTGTTCTTGGAGTGAAAGGCACCACCGGGTGAGCCGTGAATGAAGCAATTTGCATGATAGCAAGAAAGGAAGGGCTTGATGGTCTGTGTATGTGCGAGTATGTTTACCCCAAAGAAAGTAGCGAAACTTACGGAATGCCCAAATAATGGCAAGAGCCTCCCGATCCGTCACCGAGTACGACCTCTCGCACTCAGTGAGCGTGCGGCTTGCAAAACTTATCGGTTTGATGACAGATTGTCTTGATTAGGATTGAATTTGAAACAGAAAGCTCCAAGGCCGTATGATGACGAATCCGTGGCTAGGCAAAAATGTAAGGTCATGTCAGGGTGGCAACGGAGGGGTGCGTTCACCAATGCATCTTTGATAGCCTGAAAATCAACTAGGCAAAACTCTGTCCATCTCCAAATTGCGTTCTTTTTCAATAGCGTTAGCAGGTGAGAGCTGTTCAGAAGCTGTTTTGAAACAAACTTCCGAAAGAAAGAAGATAATCCTAAGAATGCTTTCAATTGTTTGCGGTTTTTTGGAGGAGGGAAATTACAAATAGCATCAGTCTTCTTACAATCGGGACGAATGCCTTCCGGCGAGACAATATGGCCTAAAAACTTGATTTCACGCCTTCCTAGTTTGGACTTCGAAAGAGTTACTGTGACTCCAGCTTGTGAAAAACAAATAAAATTTGCTGTAACAGATCAATATGTTCCTCCCACGTATTTGTTGCCACGACCATGTCATCGACGTATGCAGTGACGCGTGAAAATAAACACGAGCCGAGAACGGAGTCAAGCGCCTCGATAAACACGCCCGCGCTTACGCGCAAACCAAAAGGCAACACACAAAACTGATAACTGCGTCCTTCACAAAGGAAAACAGTGTCTTTACGACTGTCATTGTGAAGGGACACCTGCCAGTATAATAAGCGGAGGTCAATATTAGATAGGTATTGTACGTTATAAAATATTAGCAACTGTTCGACCAAGTTGACGGTTCTTGCGTTAACAGGTATAATGATTTTGTTGATTTCACATGCGTCTAGCACCGATCTGACATTGCCATCCTACTTGCCTACCGCCAGGATAGGACTGCAATAAGGGGAATGTGATTTTTCTATGACACCCCAGGTCAACATACGCTCGATTTCACGTAAAACTGCGTGTTTCTTCTCCCATGGAATATTATAATGTGTCCTACAATAAGTCGTGTGTGGCTTAACATCCATTTTGTACCTATAGCCTCTGATTACACCACGACTCTCACTGAAAACTTGTGCATAATCACATAATAATTTGTACAATTCTTCTTGCTGTTGTTTCATTAAATAGTCAGATTCGACACATTTCCGATACAGTAAATTCTGCTCAATCTCCTGGTAGTCTAAATCTTCACGTGTTAAGTTACATACACTAGCTATGGTAGGATATAATGGTAATGTTTTTGCCGTGGTTCATTCGTCTTGTTAAGTTCAACATTAATTAGTTTTTCTCCTACAGATAATTGATAAATGCCGCTACTTAAATCTATGATTGCTTTGTGTTCAATTAAGAAATCAAACCCTAGGAGGCAGTGTACGATGAACTTGTCTACAATCAGAAAATTACACTTGAACTGTGTACTGGAAAATGTGAAGTTATCTAGAGCTTGCATGCGTATGTTCTTAGCTTTTGTACCTGTGGCACTAACCACGTGGAAATTCTGTACAGGTAATGTAGGTATGTTTATAATTTGTTTCAATTCATTATAGAATGCGGTTGACATCACACTTGCAGCAGCACCAATATCGAATAAAATTTGTACATCATAATAGTTAAACTTAACCCATGATTTAGCTTCTATGAATTATTTAACACAATTGTCTGATTTAATGTTTTTCTCGTCAGTTAATTCCTGTTCTGCTGTCATTTTGTCAACGTACGTGAGGAAACAAACCGTCTCAGCCGTTGCACTCTTACAACACCCCACGACAGAAGCACGAGCGCTTAGCTCGGTCGTCGACTGTTTTCCGTCGTCTGCTGTGTTTGGCCGGGTTCATGGACCAGCTCCAGCTGATGGCGCGCCGCAAATGCTACTTCGTGGCGGGGTGTGCATAACTGTACTGGGGAATGGCGGCGGATTCCGTAGAGGGTTATGATTTGTCATGCGTGAATTTTGTGTGTTCCATATATTCTGTCGGTGATTGTTAGGATTGTTATTGTTTTGGTGGTAATTAAGTCTGTTACATGGCATGCTCCTGTCAATGTAGCCCGGGTTCTACCGGTTATTCTCACGTCTCCTATTGCGGTTTTTGTTGTACTGTCCGTGATTTTCATTTTGCTTGTAGTTGCCACTTTTATATGGGTGATAATTATTGTTGTTATTATTACTCCACGAATTTCTGCGGTTGTTCCTACCGTCATACACGTTTCCATTTGAATATGTTTCGCGCCCAGGCATCGTATTGTGTCGCAGCGCTCACGGATGGTCCCACCAACCACCGTCCCTACGGTTCCTTTGGGGTGGGTGCTGATTTTGATTACTAATATGCGTAAAATTTGAATGGCGTGAATTGCCTCTGCAAACTACGTTCATTTGATGTAAGAAGTTAGAAAAAGTCTTAATGTCATTCTCCGGTACTCCTATTAATCTGTCTCGGTATGGAAAGGGTAAGTGGCTCTTTAAAGTGTCAATTATCGCTGGCAAGTCGGCTGGTTTGGACCAGTACAGTGTCTTGTCTAGGTACCTCTCAAAGTATTATCTTAATATCTTTTTTTTAGGTTCATAGGTCTCGGGATTGCACATTTCTCTCCATAGACTCTCTTGCTCTTTCTAGGACCAGAATTCGTCCAAGAAGGCTTGTTCGAACTGTTCAAACGCAGGGCACCGCCGTTTCATAGCGGCACCACAATTAGCTGCTCGTCCTCTCATGAGATAGGTGACGTATCTGATTTTATCGACTTCTGACTAACTACGTGGAAAAAGACTGTCAAATGATCTAATAGAAACAATAATGTGGACATTGTGCTGCTCCTGACTGGAAAATGTCTGGAAATACCCATGCCTTACAAACGTGTCATCGGTCATGCCGTTTGGCATAACTCTATTGACGTGGTTGGTGTCACTTGCTACTCTAGGTGTGGTACCGTAATATTGCTCATTTGGTGGAAAAGAGAGCAGCACATTGTAATTTGGATTTTAAATTGGTGATTCCACAATAGGTGTTCTGTTCGTGTCATTAGCCATGGTTTTAGCTGTTTTGTCGTTCCCTGACGATGCGTTTGCACCTATCGCCAAACACGGCAAAAAATTGTCTCGTAATTTTGTCACTTCATCTTCTATGTGTTTTGTCTCGTCTTTAACATGTGTCTTTGTTTTTGAAAGTATGTCCTGTGTTGTTGTTTCAAGTTATTTGCCCAGATAATCGTCACACAATTTACATTCGTGTACAATTCTTTTGGCCATGTTGGTGTCGCTGTTTAGTGACGCGAGGTCCGCTCGGTCTTCTAATTTTTCTGTCTTTTCTTTGAGGAGGGTTTGTTCAAGAACTACCATTGTGAGCTGTTGGGTAATATTTCCCACTTCTACAGTCAGTTTTTCTTGGGTGGAGCTAGATGAAGTGTGGGCCTGAGCTAACCCTTCTACACGAGTGTTCACTTCCTGCTGCACATTTACTATTTGAGTTAACTGATCTCATATCGGGTGATATTGTTTATTGTTTCATGTGTGAATGTAACCAAAGTTACTTCGTGTTTAGTGACTCGGTCGGACAATGTCTCAAATCACTGGCTGAGCTGTTGAGTGATGTTATTTAATTCTGTCATCTGTTTTGTCGTTCGTTCAAAATTTTCGGTCATAGTATGGTTTAATGCGCCAAATTTTTCGTCGCTTTTATCTAGCCTTTGTTTAAAGTTCTGACCAAGTGCATCCAGTTTTGTGTCAATATTCTGACTAACGTCTCGTTTGATGTCTGCAAATAACTCTAATAATCGGTCCAGTTTGTCAGTCTCCTGTGTCCGATTTGTGTCATGTTGTTGAATTTGTCTCATGTTCGGTTCTGACATTGATTTTAACAATGGCGCTGACGATCTAGTCTCGTGTCCATTCCACATTTCGTCATTTAAAGTCGCCATCTGTGTATTATCACAAATGTTGCGAGTTTGAGGCAAAATCATTGCACTGATCTGTGAACTCGTCCATGGAGGGCAACGCGGATTTTCTTGTTGGTTGAACGATGAATCTACTTCACTTAACTCATCTGCCAAAACTATCTCTACCTTACCGCGTTCCATTGTAACAGGATGTATAATCGTAAGTCAAAAAGGGAGTAATATAAGTCTTATTAATATAGATTTAACTCAAACTTAGGTTGAAATATTTTCTCGTCAGTGTGAATGATTGCTCTATTGCAAACAATGGTTGAGAAAGATGCAGCAGGGTGGACAAAATTTTTCGTAGCAAATGACTGTTTGGCTGTGAAATTAGCGATGTTCATATGCTACAACAATACTATAATTACCACAAACTGCAATAGAGATAGATAATTTTGGAAAAATCTAGAAGAAAACTACAGGATGTGTGGAAAGGGAAAAATGGATTCTGCAGTTGGCTATTGAATGTTTGAATGAAACATAATTGTGTGACTCACCATTAAAGTTTCTGTCCTGCAGCGGCTGGTCAATCACTTCTGCGTAAATCGTATTTGTCAAAATATGGATTTTCTTAATACATCTCCGTCGGATAATCACCAAAAGGTCTCAAAATAACAGTTTTGCATTAATATATGCCATGCAAAAAAAAAACAGATTGAATTAGTTACAAAAATTCTTTACAATGTTGTTGTATAATCATTTGTGCTGGTACAATTAAGTTGGTCTTTTAGTTATGATTTAAACCTCAGGATTTTTGGTTATTCTCTGTTGGGAAAAAATACAAATTAAAGTTTCAAATTTGCTCAAAAACGACACATCCGAAAATTGCGTCCTGTCGCGGGAGCCAGTTGCAGTGGTTAATAAAAAAGAGAAAGAAGAAGAGAGGACAATAAAATAAAAGATAAGGTTGAAAATGGTGGGAAGAAATTGTGAGTAAAAAAGGGGTTTTATAATCGTAAATGACAGTGAAAAAGGGAAATAATGAAATGCAAATCGGACTTCGTATTATAGAAAAGCTATCGGACTTCGAGATTCGGAAAAACTATTTTTGGGGTGTTCCTTGTGGCGTTTTTGAGCAAACGTTAAACCAATTTCCACTACAAAAATTATTGAAAAAGAACAGAGAATAACAAAATGTAACTGACAGGGGGATATGGCGTAGATAAGGTTAACTTATCTTCTTCCGTGCGGCGTCCAGGCCTTCAAAATCTCCTTAAATTCTGCGTGAAAAGTCTGCTCTGAAATCTTGCAATAAGTTTCGTTGTCCAGGAATTTATAATGTATACAAAACTGTCTTGATATTAATTGCAATTTATTTTAGTTGCTTCCCGCTACAGTGTACACCTGTCTAATATCGTATACGGCCCACGCGAGGACGCCGAAATGCCGCAGTACGACGCGGCACGGATTCGACTGACGTCTGAAGTGGCAATGGTAGGAACTGACACTATGAACCCTGCAGGGCTGTCCATAAATCCGTAAGAGTACGAAGGGGCGGAGATCACTTCTGAACAGCACGTTGCAAGGCATCCCACATATGCGCAATAATGTTCATGTCTGGCGAGTTTGGGGGCTAGCGGAAGGGTTTAAACTCAGAAAAGTGTCCCTGGACACCCTGTAGCAATTATGGACACGTGGGGTGTCATCTAACACTGTGCTGCTGGAATTTCCCAAGTCCGTCGGAATGTGCAATGGACGTGATTGGATGCAGGCGATCGGATAGGATACTTACGTACGTATCACCTGTCAGAGTCTTATCTAGACGAATCAGGTGTGCCATATCACTCCTCTCACCATTACAGAGCCTCCCCCAGCTTGAAGAGTCCCATGCTGGTATGCAGCGGTCATGGGTTCATGAGGTTGTCTCCATACCCGTACCGTCCATCCGCTCGATTCAATTTGAAACGAGACTCGTCCGACCAGGCAACATGTTTTCACTCATCAACAGCCCATTGTCGGTGTTGATGGGCCCAGGCTAGTCATCAATAGTACACTAGTGGGCCTTCGGCTCCGAAAGCCCATATCGATGCTGTTTCGTTGAATGGTTCACACGCTGACACTTGTTGGCCCAGCATTGAAATCTGCGGAAAGGTTGCACCTTCTGTCACGTTGAACGATTCTCTTTTGTCGTCGTTGGTTCCGTTCTTGCAGGATCTTTCTCCGATCACAGCGATGTGGGAGATTCGATGTTTTACTGGATTCCTGGTATTCACGGTACACTCGTCAAATGATCTTACGGGAAAATTCCGCTTTATCGCTACGTCGTAGATGTTGTGTCCCACCGTTCGTGCGAAGTCTACAACATCACGTTCACAGCACTTAAATCTTGATAAACTGTCATTGTAGCAGCAGTAAGCGATGTAACATCAGCGCCAGACTTTTGTTGGATTATACAGGCGGTGCCGACCGCGGCACCATATTCTGCCTGTTTACATGTCTCTGTACTTGAATACGCATGTCTGTAACAGTTTCATTGGCGATTCAGTGTAGCTTGCGTGGATTCAAATGCATCTTTGATCCAGCAAGAATAATTCTTCGCTGTTTCAGCAGCGTGACGGTTTGTAGCATTTGATTTAATTCATAATAAATTTTGATCTGCACAGCACCGCCACAGACATGAAAGAAAGAGAAAACTCCTACGAAAAAGTCATTAACAATATTTTAGAAAGGACGGAGGTTAAATGACCACCACAGACTTTCAAAAAAATATACTTTTTATTCATTTAGCATAAGCAAAACAGAAAACTGACAACTATGTTCATTAACCTTGCTTATTCGAATATCATTCAGTATAATGTACTGATTCGTCTTTCACAAATGAAATCATAAATACGCTACGTTTCTGGCACAATTAAGATGTTCCACATCAAATTATTAAATCCCATTTGGAAGTGCTATTATCCTTCATTAATTTTCTCGGACACAGTGTAGTGATAACTACCACTCATCAACGTGGTAATGTTGACGGGAACCATTCGTTTCACTTAGTCAATCATGTACCATTTACTTCTTTGATTCAAACTTTTCATCTGATGGTATGGCTGTGGGAAATGCTTTAATACAATTATTTGCATCCAGCTGTAGGTGTAAATGTAATTATTATTAGTAATTCATTAATAATTATGACAAAACAATTTATTTTTACAAACAGAATTCACGAATATCATAGGAGACAATCAGCGATTGTCTATATATATCTAACGAGTCTATTTTACAATTGCAGGCAAATCATATTCATACTATTCTGGAACAAATGTTTTTCTTTTATATTAACACCTAATTTTTTTCTTTCAATCTCGTCCTTGTCTGAACACCCTATTTTACACTCATCAGACACACACAAACACAGACAGATGCATTTCATGTTTCAGAATTGTGAGTGCATTTGATACTACCATTCACGTGAAATGTTTCATAGTTCTGAATCTGACAGCGTGTAAGCGGCTGCGTTGGTACTGAGTATTTGGCAGCAATAAAACATTAAGCAATAATTTTGAAGCAGCCATATTGCCTTGAAATCTGTGGAGTACAAACCATTCGATCGTTAGGTCGAATAGGATACTGTTGACAATTAATCAAAGGTAAGTATGTTAACCATTGGAAAATGTAACGTAACACAAAAGGCAAATAGGTATTGAAGGGTAGCAAAAGATGACACAGTCAAGACAACACTTGTTGCTGCAGAAAAAAAAAACTGCAAGGCAAATAGAGACACAGATTGGCGAATATTTAATTTATTACGTTTTATTTTTACTATTTACTTGTCTTCGATACTACTTCATTACACAGCCGTGGGTCTGCTTTCAGAATTCGTAAATGTTGAAATGGATCGTCTAAGAGGTTATGAAACTTTTGAAAATATTTCTTTCATTCTCGTCAGTGCAAAGAAGTAGGACACAAAAGTAATTGTACAGCAATATACACGTATACAGATTGCGGCAGTATCGCGTACACAAGGTATAAACGGGCAGTGCATTGGAGGAGCTGTCATTTGCACTTAGCCGGCCGCTGTAGCCTGGCGGTTCCAGGCGCTTCAGTCCGGAACCGCATTGCTGCTACGGTCGCAGGTTACAATCCTGCCTCGGGCATGGATGTGTGTGATGTCATTAGGTTAGTTAGGTTTAATTAGTTCTAAATATAGGGGACTGATGACCTCAGATGTTAAGTCCCATAGTGCTCAGAGCCATGTAAACCATTTGCACTCAAGTGATTCACGTGAAAAGGTTTCCGACGTGCCTATAGCCGCACTGCGGGAACCAACAGGCTTTGAATGCGGAATAGCAACTGGAGCTACACGCATGAGTCATTCCATTTTGGAAATCTTTAGGGAAACAATATTCCAAGATTACAATGTCAAGAGTGTGACGAGAATACCAAATTTCAGGCATTACCTCTCGCTATGGACAAAGCTGTTGCTGACGGTCTTCACCTAATGACCGAGATCAGGTGTGTTTACGTTGAGTTGTCTGTGCTAACAGGCAAGCACATCATGACATAATGATATGAACCAATATCGGACATACGACGAACGCATCCGTTCGGACAGCGTGGCAACATTTTCCGTTAATTGCATTGGTTGGACCATATAGGACTGGAAAACCGTGGCCTGGTCAGATGAGCCCCGATTTCTGTTGGTAAAAAAAAATGGCTCTGAGCACTATGGGACTCAACTGCTGTGGTCATTAGTCCCCTAGAACTTAGAACTACTTAAACCTAACTAACCTAAGGACATCACACACATCCATGCCCGAGGCAGGATTCGAACCTGCGACCGTAGCAGTCGCACGGTTCCGGACTGCGCGCCTAGAACCGCGAGACCACCGCGGCCGGCTTCTGTTGGTAAGATGTGGTGGTAGGTCTTGAGTGTGGCGCAGACCCCACGAAGCCATTGACCTTTTTCTCAGCATGGGACTGTTCAAGCTGGTGGTGGCTCCACAATGATGTGGGCTGTGTTCACAAGGAATGGACTGGACCCTGATTATCTTCTACTACTTGGAGACCATTTTCAGCTATTCATGAACTTCATATTCCCAAACAATGATGGCATTTTTATGGATGGCAATGCGGCATGTCACCGGGCCAGAATTGTTCACGATTGAGCGGAAGACTATTCTGGACAATTAGAGCGAACGATTTGACCACTCAGATAGCACCACATGAGTTCCATCGAATATTTGTGGGACGTAATCGAGAGATCAGTTCGTGCACAAAATACTGCACCGACTACCCTTTCGCAGTTATGGATGGATACAGAGACCGCGTGGGTCAATATTTTTGCAAGGGACTTCCAATGACATGTTGAGTCCATGCGACGTCGAGCCGCTGTAAACGCCGGGCATAAGGAGATCCATCACGATATTAGGAGGTATCTCACTCTTTTTGTCTCCTCATTGCATGTCTCAAGCAGTCATCTGAACTTATTTAATGTAGCTCCTCCCTTTATTACATTACATTTTATTTTTCCTTTGTGTTTTTATTGCTAATGTTGTTTCTTCCCGACCTCTGTTTTATTTTAGCTCTTTTGCTGTTATTTTTCTTTCATTCTCGCGACCCACTCGAGTTTAACCTTCATCTTACATCTTGAACAACTCACTCTTGTCAGTCACTTGTGTTGGCTTTTCATAGGTTATGCTAATTAGATCATTACTTTTCTAATTGTGATTTTTGGGTTTTAATATTCGTACTGAGCGAGGTTATCATAGGATCATCACAAACTCATCTATTGGGATCTGAGCATGTCACCAGTGTAGAAACGCTGAACTGTTGTGTCCTTCTTGGCCACATCCAGAGCAAGTATATGGCTGTCTGTCGAACGTAATAATCGCCCTAGAGCTGCTATTTTCGGAGTAGCCTGCCACTTGTTTTGTCAATTCAGCTTTAATCTTTCGTAACGTGTTGAGGAACTGATGTACTGTGAAAGTGGTCCATTTTTTAGTCACGTGGCTGACCTCTTTGCTATAAGATTGGGAAGCCACGGTGACATCGTCCAGAGGTATTTTGAATTTGATTTAGATGACTCATATCACACAGAAGCTGAGCGTTTCGTGATCGATAGAGACTGCCCCAGTGTTTGAATTTAAGTCTGTTTGCGTTTGCGTGCGCGATTCTGTTGCACACCTCATCACTGACGAACTGGATGTAGGCGGAACTGCTCATAATAGAGAGATGGATACCGAATATGTCTTGTGAATCACTTTTAACGTCGTCATGTACGAAACATTCAATTTCGGAAGTTCATGGCCGTGCATGATCGGATTGGAAACTAAGCTTTATAGTGGTTTGTCTGTATAAATGTGCCATGTTATATAAGCTGAAACGAAAACTCAATGGTGATGAGGAACAGGAGTTTGATAGCAGATAAAGCAGGAAAAGGAAACATTAGGAGAATACAGAATGACGGAAAGGAGTGAAGAGAGGAAAGCTGAAATAACTGGAAGCTGTTGAGATTGAAATGGAGCATTATTTAGCGACTGACTAAAATAGAGGAATTAAAAAAGATATTGCACAAAAGAACAATTATTAAGAACTCTTGCGGCAATCAGGTACTAAGGAAAGCCTGTAGACTGAAATGTGGGAAAAAAACATATAGAAACACTATATAAACGAAAGAAAGTTGAACACAGTATTGCGGGAACAAAATAGAAGTAAATGAAGGGCAATGTAGTCGGATTAATCATCCTATACTCAGGTAGTCAATTCAGTGAACGAGGCGCTAAAATTAATATAGTTTTAATACCTGGACAGGAAGCTAACAATGGCCAAAACAGAAAGGATATATGTAAAATATAGTTTGGCAATAACTAGAAGAGTGTTCCTGAAAAAATGAAGTATTTCAGCATCTAAAATAAATTTAAGTTTCCTGATAGTAATAACCATGTTAATTGGTCTCAGGTAATTGTGTACTCAAACTGTGCAGATAAGAAAAGAATAAGAAAAGAATAGAAGCTTAGGAAACGTAATACCACAGAAAAAAGCTGAAGATTAGATGTGCAGGTCGGGTTGTAAATACTGCTGTGTTCTGTTAAAAGAACGTGGCGATACTGTTAGTAGAACTGATGAAAAACTGCCTATCCTCTTTTCCCAATTAACAGGTACATTTAGTAGCCTTCCATGCTAAATTACTTCTGTCTCGACTGTAGCCAGAATTGGACCCCATCTTGTGTAGCAGGAGTTCCATAGTGCTAAATGCAAAAGTTCGAGGAAGCAACAGAGGAATTCAGTAGATCACAATCCCAACAGATGTGATAAAAACTTTCATGTATTCTTCCAATAAATCACATGTAGGTAGCCCGTTTCATCTTTATTTCGACTTGCACACACACGCTGTTGATCATCCTATCGCGAAGAGTCTTCCTGCAAGGCGAGACAAAAGGAACAAATAATTGTAACATAAACGAGCGTTTTGATACTTCATCCAGCCCTTAATTAGTGAGTGAATACACTGAGATATTCCCGAAAATGATGGATAGCCACGAGAATTGAGTAGACTGTAGTCCAAAGAGGGGCAGTAAGAAGTACTATTACGGGAATGCAGCTAGCCCAATGCGATGCAAACCATTGCATTTCTACTAATTATGTACCAAAATAATCGCGATTGCATTGCAGTGAATGCGAAACAGGGCAGCGTGGAGGGTAAAAATCGTAGAGGGAGACCAAGAGATGAATACACTAAGCAGATTCAGAAGGATGTAGGTTGCAGTAGGTACTGGGATATGAAGAAGCTTGCACAGGATAGAGTATCATGGAGAGCTGCATCAAACCAGTCTCAGGACTGAAGACCACAACAACAACTATCAATTTGGGAGACTATATTGTTACTGAATACAGATGAAGTTAAGCCTCAGAATCTCTGCACAGATACGTTTCTTACGTTTCTGACTGTAGATCAAATACGTACCCATCAATAGTTAACCCATTGGTCACACGCAAAAAAATAATAGTATATTACATGATGATGATGATGATGATGATGATTTTTTATGGGGCGCTTAACATCTTGGTCATCAGTGCCGGTACAAGTTCCAAATCTTTCCATTTCCAGTGTCGGCACTGCCCGAATGATGATGAGGTGATGAGGAAAACACAAACACCCAGCTCCCAGACGGAGAAAATCCCCTTCCTGGACGGGAATCGAACCCAGAGCCCCCTGATCCAAAGGCAGCGACGCTAGCCACTAGACCACGAGTTGCAGACGGTATATTACATGTTCTCATCACTTACAAAAGAAACAATTGTTTACAAACTAGACAACTTATGCAACAGCGCTACAAAGAGTGAAAACATAAATATATCTCCAAGTTTTCAATGACCATACAGAAAATCACGATATTAAGAAAAAATACATACATCTCATGTGCATGTACTCGTAATATCGGGTTGTTGTGTCACACCCTGAAGAGAGAAAAAGACACAGGATGAGACAAATTCGATGAAAAAGCCTGAGTAAACTGAATAGTAAGAAAATGCTGTTATCGACTTTATTGGCTTCCGGACAGTGTAGTGTTTTACTAGGTGCGGTATAGTACCTTTCTTTTACCTGAGAACCGGCTCACACAGCCATTTATAGTGATCAGTACAGCTTCACGTGCAAATCAATAGCAGTGCAAGTTATTTCTATAACATGCAGGATCTTTCTATGACGTCAGTGTCGGATCTCCATTGAGAGTTCCGTGATGTTTTGTGGAGGTTAAACATTGAGTCTATTCTTCCGATGGTTGTTGCCCTTCTCTCCTGTTTTGCTTCTCATTACGATTTCCATCGAGTCTTCTGCTGCTATTCGGAGTTCTAAAAAGCAGGAGCTGCCATTTCGTAGACGTTCGAAGTGTATATTTTGCCCGAGTGCCTGGATCTTCGAGTTTTGCGAGAACTGCGCTTTTCTGTACAAAGATGCAGCAGTTTCGCCGATGGGTTCATGAAGATGTTGAACGTCCTCAGTTTTGTGCCCTATCTCAGAAGTGAGACCGCGATACAGAAGTAGCGCTATCATTATCGAAAAAAATGGATCAAATGGCTCTGTGCACTATGGGACTTAACGTTTCAGGTCATCAGTTCCCTAGAACTTAGAACTACTTAAACCTATCTAGCCCAAGGACACCACACACATCCATGCCCGAGGCAGGATTCGAACCTGCGAACGTAGCAGTCGCGCGGTTCCAAACTGAAGCGCCTAGAACCGATCGGCCAACAGAGCTATCACTATCGCTCAGTTTTATAATGTTCGAAGTCTCATGTCACACTTTTCAGCGGTGCTGCCGAAAACCATCGCAGCATACTCAAGTACCGGAGGGAACATTACCTTGTACAGTATTACGGCGAGGTGTGGACGCAATGTCGAGCTTGGATTCACACCAGTTACAAGGTGGTGGTTCTTCTATGAGCCTTTTTCCTGCTGTAAGTGACGTGTTGTCACTACGTTAGACGCTTGTCCTGCTTTGCGACAAGGCAGCTTGCTGTACCTTTCAGCGCACTACGCTGCCGAGAACTCTAATTTGTTGAAGCGCCGCTGGAATTCGTTGGAAGCTGATGATGCCGAACTAGTTATGGCCGTGTTGATACTGAACAGCCACTGGACGCCCCAGGCAACGAGGTCTTTACAGGAGCCCTGTAGATGGCTCTAGAATGTGAGTGGGCCCATTTTGGCTGCTCACATCGTGGTACCGCCTCCATACAGCCCAATATGTTCCTGATCAGTTCTTGGTGATTCGGCAGCGTACAGAATGCACAGGATCACCTCGCACTCGATCCCTGTGGTAACCTTCCACGGTATGACGTTCAGTGGATGTGTCGTTTTGCGGCCTCACGCGGAACATACAGTGTGCTAGGTAGTTTTGGAGCAGAGACGTGGGGCACTGGGGCGACAAGCTAGTATAGGAGTCCGTCACGCTACATGCTGTGGAAGGCTGTGGAGACGTTTCAGGAAGACGGCTCCAAAGTATTCGTGGTGACCCATGGCGTCGAAAACGTCCTCCACCAAGGGCAGAATCTGCTTTTCCTTCTAGTGACAGCGTTTACATCAGAGCTGCTGTCTGGGTTTTACTCCTCTGCTTCGATTTGGCGTATAATATGACAGAGATAGATTCTTTCAACGGTCGTCGAGTGCTGATAGTGGACTAACAGGTCTGCAGCTATTCGCCAGTGGAAGGTCATTTCCAGTCTCGGATATGGCTGGCATCTCCTCATTTGCGCGCTGCAGGATAACAACCAGACCCGAGGATCCCATCACAGTAAATTCATTTAATAGTCTATAAGCGGTGTAACTGAAGAATGACCCAGTTATTTGTGAACTAAAAACATCTGAGCCACTTTTGCTATTGTCGTCTTTTGTCAGAATTGTTGTCTGGAGCAGCTCTCCGCGCCACTGAATTCTGTGCAAGTATTTTACCTATGAATAAGTATTGCGACCAACATCTGTTTCAGCCTGTTTACACTATGCATCTTTTAGTCTTCCTCTGCAATTTTTACCCCATTTACCTCCCTCCAATAATAAACAACTGATCCATTGATATCTCAGAACGTGTCCTATCTATCGATCCCTTCGTTTGGTCAAGTTGTGCCACAAATTTTTAACTCTGAAATCCTACCCAGTACCTCCACATTAGTTACACGATATATTCATCATATCTTCGCATTTTTCTACACGAATTTTTAAATTTAATATTCTCTTCGAGTGTGAACTGATTAATGTCCACATTTCACTTTCGAGCAATGTTAAAAATTTCTTTAGGAAAGAGATCTTATCATTTCCGAAGGGGGACTACTTAACCTCCGGAATATTTTATTTTTAGCCCCTGTTGTTGTTGTTGTTGTTGTTGTTGTTGTGGTCTTCAGTCCTGAGACTGGTCTATCCTACTCTATCCCGTGCAAGCTTCTTCATCTCCCAGTACGTACTGCAGCCTACATCCTTCTGAATCTTCTTAGTGTATTCATCTCTTGGTCTCCCTCTACGATTTTTACCCTTCACGCTGCCCTCCAGTACTAAATTGGTGATCTGTTGATGCCTCAGAACATGTACTACCAACCGGTCCCTTCTTCTCTTCTAGTTGTGCCACAAATTCCTCTTCTCCCCAATTCTATTGAATACCTCCTCATTAGTTGTATGATCAACCCATCTAATCTTCAGCATTCTTCTGTAGCACCACATTTCGAAAGCTTCTATTCTCTTCTTGTCCAAACTATTTATCGTCCATGTTTCACTTCCATAGATGGCTGCACTCCATACAGATACTTTCAGAAACGACTTCCAGACACTCAAATCTATACTCGGTGATAACAAACTTCTTTTCTTCAGAAACGGTTTCCTTGCCATTGCCAGTCTACATTTTTATCCTCTCTTCTTCGACTATCATGAGTTATTTTAATCCCCAAATATCTAAATTCCTTTACTACGTCAAGTGTCTCATTTCCTAATCTAACTCCTTCGTGATTACCCGACTTAATTCGAATACATTCCATTATCCTCATTTTACTTTTGTTGATGTTCATCTTATATCCCGTTTCAAGACATTGCCCATTTCGTTCAACTAAACGAGCTAAAGGAAGGGACTGGTTGATAAGAAACATCCTGAGGCTACGAAGAATCGCCAGTTTCTTAAGGGAGGGAAGTGGACAGTTAACTTTTTTCTGTAATTGAGAACCCATGTTTGGTTACTGCAACAAGTTCCGAACAGACATAGAGTGCAGTAATTAAGCAGAGATGAAGGGGCCTACAATAGGAAGACTAGCATTGAGGGATGCATCAGACCAGTCTTCGGACTGAAGGCAACAACGAAAACGAGTTTCGATATAATCCTCTGTCACCTACTCCATCCTAAGGACAAATTATCCTTCAGTAGTTAGAATTATTAATTGATACATGTGGCAACACAGAAGTCAGCTTAAAGTAACTCCAAATTTCTGAAGCACACGAGTAGGAAATATTGTTCTGTCAGTGAAGCCGTTTCCCATTGGCGGTTTACGCGACACTACAAAAAGGAAATTGAGGTAAAAAACTTCTTAATTTAACCGTGCTACGAGACTACATTTGTGCGAAACAACTAGCAATAACATATGTAATCAGAGAAATTCTTAATCTAACCACACAAATACATAAATTTAACTATAAAAAGATGTAAATGTAAATAAGTAGCTAGGAACTACATACTCCTAAATAGATTGCTGGATGAAATTAAGTGGAGCAGGTGGAATGAAGTGCTGCTAAAAGATCACAGCTCTTAGCAGTCAACGAAATGAAACGTGAGATCACATAAGAACGTTATCGGTAACACGAAAGGAGGTACAACTTAAATTATTACAAAAGAAACCTTCAATAATATATTTTTTCGGAAATGCAAATTGGCGCAAGCAGTTGAACTCAACACAAGTTGCAGTGGCTCTTCGTATAGACACGAGACCCTGAATGTTAATTAATTAATACGAAGCATATTCAGACAATAAGTCTACTAAGGTTTTATATTTTTTCGAAAGAATGTATCTGAAAAAAATTACAGGATATTGTTGATACATTTGTTGACTATTTTTCCGCGCACTCGCCATACCGTTCAGTACATGTTGTGAACCTTGCCACAAGCTTCTTTCCGCCGCCCTCGAAGAACCCTCCCGCCAGATCAGCTCCTTTACCCACTTCAGAACCTATTTCCGCACCTGCTCGTCGGTTGAAAATTTAATTCCAATCAAATGTGACCCCATGGGGGTGAGAAGATGATAATCTGCAGGCGCCAAGCCACAGTAATAGGGTGGATGTTTGAAAACATCCCAGCCAAATGAGTCCAAGAGCGCCTTGGTGGCTAAAGCTGCGTGGACTCGGACGTTGTCGTGCAAGAAGCACACTCGTCTTGTCAGCATTCCTCACATTCTAGTTTGAATCCTCATTTTGAGTTTTTCAGGGGCCCACAATATCGTTGTGAATTGATGGTCTCCCCATGGCGTAGAAATTATATCAAAATGAGGCCTTTTCAACCCAAAAACACTGAGGTAATGATTTTTTTGCATGAAATTGTGCTTTTGAATGTTTTGGTACACGAGCATAGGTATGACACAACAGTAACGACTGACTTTTGTCTCAGGCGTGTAATGAACCAAACACGTTTCATATCCAGGCACAATGGAGCCCATAAAATCCTCACTTCTAACTCAAATCGCTTAAGGGATTCTCGGGTGTTATTGACCTGATTTTTCTCAAGCTGCTGTGTCAGCAGTTTTCAGACGCATCTTGCACACCGTTTTCGGGATCGCAGCTTTTTCTGTGTGCCTCGTATTAGAGAGTTCTTGGAGAATTGCGGAAACATCATAAATTTTATCAACTATTAATCGGCGGCCTTGACAAATAGTTTCATTGATTTTTTGCACCAGCGCGTCGTGAACAGTTCTTCCGCCTTCACTAAACTCCTTACACCACTTAAACACATATATTCCGTTTTTAAGATCTCCGCCGTAAACCGTTTTGATTCGCGAAAGAATTTCGGTTGGTGTTATTCCTTCTGCCAAGGAATATTGATGACAGAACGTTGCTGGCACTTCATGAGATTTCTTAATGACATCTTTCACGGAAATCAACACTTAACCTCGGCTTAGCGTACTACCACGTTCCTCCGATGCTCTCTCTGCTCAAGGAATCCACTCTAACACTCAGTGTTGCCAATCCTTGAAAAAAGACTCCTCAAAGCCCGTTACAGTCACAGTACACTTACTTCGTGAACATGCCTTGTACGATATTAAATACATGCACATAGTGCAGTCGTCTCTTTTAGGTGTATCAAAAGAGGATATACACTCCTGGAAATTGAAATAAGAACAACGTGATTTCATTG
This sequence comes from Schistocerca gregaria, assembly GCF_023897955.1. Classification (NCBI taxonomy): domain Eukaryota; kingdom Metazoa; phylum Arthropoda; class Insecta; order Orthoptera; family Acrididae; genus Schistocerca; species Schistocerca gregaria. Next base: position 431,949,122 of record NC_064922.1, read on the forward strand.
TCCCAGGAAGGGGAAACTTTATGGACACATTCCTGGGGTCAGATACATCACATGATCACACTGACAGAACCACAGGCACATAGACACAGGCAACAGAGCATGCACAATGTCGGCACTAGTACAGTGTATATCCACCTTTCGCAGCAATGCAGGCTGCTATTCTCCCATGGAGACGATCGTAGAGATGCTGGATGTAGTCCTGTGGAACGGCTTGCCATGCCATTTCCACCTGGCGCCTCAGTTGGACCAGCGTTCGTGCTGGACGTGCAGACCGCGTGAGACGACGCTTCATCCAGTCCCAAACATGCTCAATGGGGGACTGTTCCGGAGATCTTGCTGGCCAGGGTAGTTGACTTACACCTTCTAGAGCACGTTGAGTGGCACGGGATACATGCGGACGTGCATTGTCCTGTTGGAACAACAAGTTCGCTTGCCGGTCTAGGAATGGTAGAACGATGGGTTCGATGACGGTTTGGATGTACCGTGCACTATTCAGTGTCCCCTCGACGATCACCAGAGGTGTACAGCCAGTGTAGGAGACCGCTCCCCACACCATGATGCCGGGTGCTGGCCCTGTGTGCCTCGGTAGTATGCAGTCCTGATTGTGGCGCTCACCTGCACGGCACCAAACACGCATACGACCATCATTGGCACCAAGGCAGAAGCGACTCTCATCGCTGAAGACGACACGTCTCCATTCGTCCCTCCATTCACGCCTGTCACGACACCACTGGAGGCGGGCTGCACGATGTTGGGGCGTGAGCGGAAGACGGCCTAACGGTGTGCGGGACCGTAGCCCAGCTTCATGGAGACGGTTGCGAATGGTCCTCGCCGATACCCCAGGAGCAACAGTGTCCCTAATTTGCTGGGAAGTGGCGGTGCGGTCCCCTACGGCACTGCGTAGGATCCTACGGTCTTGGCGTGCATCCGTGCGTCGCTGCGGTCCGGTCCCAGGTCGACGGGCACGTGCACCTTCCGCCGACCACTGGTGACAACATCGATGTACTGTGGAGACCTCACGCCCCACGTGTTGAGCAATTCGGCGGTACGTCCACCCGGCCTCCCGCATGCCCACTATACGCCCTCGCTCAAAGTCCGTCAACTGCACATACGGTTCACGTCCACGCTGTCGCGGCATGCTACCAGTGTTAAAGACTGCGATGGAGCTCCGTATGCCACGGCAAACTGGCTGACACTGACGGCGGCGGTGCACAAATGCTGCGCAGCTAGCGCCATTCGACGGCCAACACCGCGGTTCCTGGTGTGTCCGCTGTGCCGTGCGTGTGATCATTGCTTGTACAGCCCTCTCGCAGTGTCCGGAGCAATTATGGTGGGTCTGACACACCGGTGTCAATGTGTTCTTTTTTCCATTTCCAGGAGTGTAGTTTGTACGAAAAGCTCGATTACTTTCCAGAAGGTAATGATATTTAGCCAAAACTAAGAATTTATTGTGTTTGTCTATTACAGACTACCACGATAATTAAGAACTCAACTGTGTCCATTACGTATCTCATTAAATTGTTTCTCATTGTAAGATTGCTTTCCCTTGGTGCTAAATCTTTATGACCTTAACATCAGACTTTAACACTGGTAGATGGGTTAACTAAAGCTTTCACTATCCTGCAGCAGGTGAAGATTTGTAAGCGAGGAACATGTGACTTCTCAAATGTAAGTGATCTCTGTCGACGTACAATGGTGATTGGTCTGTGTTGCAGGGAGTGTAAAGTTGTGCTGATAGTGTGCCTCCACCCACACACTCTTGTAACGCATCTAATTCCAACCTTCTTCCGCTGTTCGTGGGACGTTACACACCCAACAAAATTACTTGGCTCTCCTAAAGTTACATGGGGGCTAATACCCCTTCACAGTTTGTCCTATTTAAACTGTTTATCAACAACACCGCTGAAAAATCAATGAAATGTGCTTGTGCGTGTATTTGAGAGCCAGTATTTGCGTATGGACATAGATTTAAGTTTGATTGTACATTTATTCTGAAAGTCGCTGAGAAGACATACTATCAAAGCATACATGAGCAAGTTGGAACTGGATTGCTGTAAGTACTTACTTGATAAGGAAGTGGATGAAAGTTTTGTATGAGCTAAATTTGGACCAAGTCGACGGTGAATAAACCGTCCCAACAACGGGAACAGCGAACTGTTTTCTTCTGGTCTAACTACGCCAGATTACTGGAAGGTCGGGTATTTGGTTAATCGGAGGATGATGTTGATTGATAAATCGGGGGATGGTGTTGAGTGACGGCCACCAGGTGATCGTGGAGCACAACGGCGACTAGCACTATTAAGACAGTCGCCACCAGAAAGACAGTGAAACACAGCTAACGCTAGTGCTGTTATGTGGTTAGCTGTAGTGATTTTTAGCACATTGCCAGGGTTGGGACAGTTGACAGTAAAGCCTTTGGATTAACTCCTCTATTCTGAACTAGGATATGGTCACATGATTCCGAATAAAATGCGCCATCTTCTTTACAATAATTATTACTCTCGCATGCTGAATCTTGCAAATCAGCAGATCACGATGTGTATGCTTGCTTCTTTTGCTTCACATACTGATAAAATTTAGCTAGCTGTAACTACGTTCGCCTGGAGGCCGTAAAAACCCGTCGACAAACCATAAAAATCAGAAAAACTAGAAGTGTAGAGGTCTGAGAGTGACCATGGTTTTTGCGCCACTTCATACAATCACCGTAAGAGAGCAATAGCGCACTCAGACGTTAAGGTTCAGCTTCGTTAACTTGTCTGTAGAGAAAGAACGTAATGACTTATATAGCGTTTCTACTGGGACTGCTGCTGCCACAACTCTACAAACACCAGCTCCTTACACCTCAGCAGGGGCGGATAAGCATTGCCATCCGCGCCCCCCCCCCCCCACATATAGGGGTCACGCCAGCGCTCCTCCCCCCCCCCCCCCACCACCACCACCACCAATGCCGGGCCAGCCGCATTGCCACCTGCTCCGCCCCCGACAGTCAGCCTTCGAAATTCGTTCCTTTCTTTCGTCAGTCGATTCGACTGAATCGAGTTATCGGGTGGTTGTCGTTTCTTATGTAGCACGCGCATCCCGGTCATTATATTTTATACATTTGTGTCTGGCACATAGATAGCTAACACATACCTACGAGAAAAGTGGAGGCCATTGTAATGACCTCGATACGTTACCCTCTCTGACAGTTTGTTCGAGAAAAGTCGCGATTATTCTTCAGTTTTCTTGTAATAAGAACCTTCGGTACGTAGTGTTATAAATGCTGACTACTCGCCAAATAGGAAGCTAGTTTACATTCAGAAGCAGAAATGTTAAGACTGAAGAATAAATAAGTAAAAAGCCCTAGGTGTAGCAAGTGCATGTGAGAAGATTAGTCAAGAGTGAGAGAGAGCAGTTGATTGTGAAGTATTAATAATAGTAATTAAATGTAATTTCTCAGTAAAATTATTGTTACAAGACATGTAACAACATTTTTATTAATAACGTAACTGTAGTTTCCAATACCTAAATCGTAATACGAGATGTTGTTGTTGTGGTCTTCAGTCCTGAGACTGGCTTGATGCAGCTCTCCATGGAACTCTATCCTGTGCAAGCTTCTCCATCTCCAGGCACTTACTACAACCTACATCCTTCTGAATCTGCTTAATGTATTCATCTCTTGGTCACCCTCTGCGATTTTTACCCCCCAAACTGCCCTCAAATACTAAATTGGTGATCCCTCCATGTCTCAGATCATGTCCTACCAACCGATCCCTTCTTCTATTCAAGGTGTGCCACAAACTCCTCTTCTCCTCAATTCTATTCAATACCTCCCCATTAGTTATGTGATCTACCCATCTAATCTTCAGCATTCTTCTGTAGCACCACATTTCGAAAGCTTCTTTTCGCTTCTTGTCCAAACTATTTATCGTCCATGTTTCACTTCCATACATGGCTACACACCATACAAATACTTTCAGAAACGACTTCCTGATACTTAATTCTAAACTCGATGTTAACAAATTTCTCTTCTTCAGCAACGCTTTCCTTCCCATTGCCAGTCTACTTTTTATATCCTCTCTACTTCGACTATCATCAGTTATTTTGCTCCCCACACAACAAAACTCCTTTACTACTTTAAATGTCTCATTCCCTAATCTAATTCCCTCAGCATCACCCGAGTTAACTCGACTACATTCCATTATTCTCGTTTTATTTTTGTTGATGTTCATCTTGTATCCTCCTTTCAAGACACTGTCCATTCCATTCAACTGCCTCCTACAAGTCCTTCCAAGCAAGTCCAAGAATTACAATGTCATCGGCGAACCTCAACGTTTTTATTTCTTCTCCATGGATTTTAATACCTACTCAAAATTTTTCTTTTGTTTCCTTGATTGCTTGCTCAATATACAGATTGAATAACATCAGGGACAGGCTATAAACCTGTCTCACTCCCTTCCCAACCACTGCTTCCCTTTCATGTCCCCCGACTCTTATAACTGCCATCTGGTTTCCGGACAAACTGTAAATAGCATTTCGCTCCCTGTATTCTACACCTGCCATCTTCAGAATTTGAAAGAGAGTATTCCAGTAAACATTGTCAAAAGCTTTCTCTAAGTCTTTCTCTAGTATTTTGCAGCCGTGACTTATTAAACTGATATTTCGGCAATTTTCACATCTGTCAACAACTGCTTACTTTGCGATTCGAATTATTATATTCTTCTTGAAGTCTGAAGGTATTTCTCCTGTCTAATACATTTTGCCCACCAGATGGTAGAGTTTTGACAGGACTACCTCTCCCAAGGCTCTCAGGAGTTCTAATGGAATGCTATCTACTCCAGGGGCCTTGTTCAACTTAGGTCTTTCAGTGCTCTGTCAAACTCTTCACGCCGTATCATATCTCCCATTTCATCTTTATCTACATCGTCTTCCATTTCCATAATATTGCCCTCAAGACCTCGCCATTGTATAGACCCTCTATATACTCCATCCACCTTTCTGCTTTCCCTTCTTTGCTTAGAACTGGGTTTAGATCTGAGCTCTTGATATTCATACAAGTGGTTCTCTTTTCTCCAAAGGACTCTTTAATTTTCCTATAGGCAGTATCTGTCTTACCCCTGGTGAGATAAGCCTCTACCTCCTTACATTTCTCCTCTATCCATCCCTGCTTAGCCATTTTGCACTTCCTGTCGATCTCATTTTTGAGACGTTTGTATTCCTTTTTGCCTGCTTCATATACTGCATTTTTATATTTTCTCCGTTCATCAATTAAATTCAATATTTCTTCTGTCACCCAGAGATTTCTACTAGCCCCCATCTTTTTACCTATTTGATTACCTGCTGCCTTCACTACTTCATCCCTCAAAGCTATCCACTCTTCTTCTACTGTATTTCTTTCCCCCATTCCTGTCAATTGTTCCCTTATGCTCTCCCTAAAACTCTGTACAACCTCTGGTTCTTTCAGATTATCCAGGTCCCTTCTTCTTAAATTCCCACCTTTTTGCAGTTTCTTCAGTTTTAATCTACAGTTCATAATCAGTAGATTGTGGTCAGAGTCCACATGTGCCCTGAAATGTCTTCCAATTTAAAACCTGCTTCCTAAATCTCTGTCTTACCATTATATAATCTATCTGAAACCTGTCAGTATCTCCAGGCTACTTCCATGTATACAACATTCTTTTATGATTCTTGAAGCAAGTGTTAGCTATGATTAAGTTATGCTCTGTGCTAAATTCTACCAGGTGGCTTTCTGTTTCATTTCTCCCCCCCCCCCCCCTTAATCCATATTCACCTACCACGTTTTCGTCTCTCCCTTTTCCTACTATCGAATACCAGTCACCCATGACTACTAAATTTTCGTCTCCCATCACTATCTGAATAATTTCTTTTATCTCATTATAAATTTCTTCAATTTCTTCGTCATATGCAGAGCTAGTTGGCATATAAACTTGTACTCCTGCTGTAGGCGTGGGCCTCAAGTCTATCTTGGGCACAATAATGCGCTCACTATGCCATTTCTAGTAGCTTACCCGCACTAATTTTTTTAATACATTATTAAACCTACTCCTCCGTTACCCCGATTTGATTTTGTAATTATAACCCTGTATTCACCTGACCAAAAGTCTTGTTCCTCCTGCCACCAAACTTCGCTAATTCCCGCTATATCTAACTTTAACCTATACATTTCCCTTTAAAAATTTTCTAGCCTACCTGCCCGATTAAGGGATCTGACATTCCATGCTCCGATCCGTAGAACGCCAGCTTTCTTTCTCCTGATAACGACAACCTCTTGAGTAGTCCCCCACCGGAGATCCGAATGGGGGACTATTTTAGCTCCGGAATATTTTACCCAAGAGGACGCCATCTTCGTATAACCATACAGTAAAGCTGCATGCCCTCGTGAAATATTACGGCTGTAGATTACCCTTGCTTTCAGCCATTCGCAGTACCAGTACAGCAAGGCCGTTTTGGTTAATGTTACAAGGCCAAATCAGTCAATCATTCAGTCTGTTGCCCCTACAACTACTGAAAAGGCTGCTGTCCCTCTTCAGGAAGCAGACGTTTGTCTGGCCTCTCAACAGATACCCCTCCGTTTGGGGTGCACCTACGGTATGGCTATCTGTATCGCTGGGGCACGCAAGCCTCCTCACCAACGGCATGGTCTATGGTTCATGCTGGTGGGGGTTCTGAGTTATTGTAATTTTTCTGAACAATTTACAAAAATTGATTTCTATGTGACAATTTGACAGGATAAATATCTGTGATATAGAAGAGGTTCTGGGATAATGCATTTTAAAGTTTCACTTTGTTACCACTGTTTAAGTGAACACATTTAAAACAAATTCTGCATATATATTACCCTTAAAATGTATTTTGTCAATTGCTACAGAGCTCATTAAAGTAGCAGCATACAGTATGTGGTTAACCTCTTCAGACTTGTAACACATTACAGCTTTCCTAAATTTAAAACCAAGTAAATTAGCTTAAAATTGAGAGAAATCAGGGAACACTGTGCTGTTTTTTCCTATATGGCAGAATATTAGTATTGTTATTGTATGTTATTGCCAACTGAAAATTGGCAACATCTGTAGGCATTTATAACTCTCATTTAACGAGGGTTTTTATGCCTTATTTGGCATTATTGCAAATACAAATTTTTCATCTTTTGTACAGTGCCACGCTGAGCTCTTTAAAATAACCAAAATTTTAGATGCTATTTTGTGAAGCATTACATACGCAACTGCGAGATTCAGAAAAGGGCCGATGTTACTTCGCTATAACAATAAAGGGCCGTTTTCAAAAGACTGGTTCGAAAATGGTCCAAATGGCTCTGAGTGCTATGGGACTTAATGAGGCCCCTAGAACTTAGAACTACATAAACCTAACTAACGTAATGACATCACACACATCCATGCCCGAGGCAGGATTCGAACTAGAAGACTGGCATCGATTACTTTTAATGCTGTTATTGACTCCTATTGTTGGATTCAGTCAAGTTTCGCATAAAATACAAGCATCTACAGAATGATATAAAATTTTATAATACGCAAAAAATGGAAACGGATATTGAAGACATCATCGAAAATTACTGCTTGTAGCGAAAATTTTACTTTTCCAACAACAGATATCTGTTCGAATTTTCTTTAACACCGTATAAACACTGGTTGTAATAACTTTTATAATTCTATTACTTTCATCTGAAAGATATTTGCGAAAATTACATTTGCACAAAACCTCGTGGACTGTCATTTTCAATATATTACACTGTTTAGCCGATTGAAAATAGCGGTAGTTGTCTCGTGTAGCAATTGGCAGTAGTATAGACTTTTCTGTAACACTTGCATCTAAAATCAATATTAATCACACGGAAAGAAGCAAACATTTGTTAAGAGTTATGGGTTATGTACCACGTTTAATGAATATCAATAGTAAAATGGATGAAAATACACCCATATGATAAAGTTATCGTCATCAAGAGCTACTTTATAAGAAGATATCTTGATCTACACGAAGACCAAACCTCAGTTATGATGGAGCAAAGTGTACGGCTCGTATTCTGATACATTGTTGAAAATTGCTTCATTAGAAGGCAGGAATTTTTCCCTAATATCGATGCTGATTCAACTTCGCTGCCGCCCGCGGTGGCCGAGCGGTTCTGGGCGCAACAGTCTGGACCCGCGCGACCGCTAGGGTCGCAGGCTCGAATCCTGCCTCGGACATGGATGTGGGTGATGTCCTTAGGTTGGTTAGGTTTAAGTAGTTCTACATTCTAGAGGACTGATGACATCATAAGTTACGTCCCATAATGCTCAGAGCCATTTAAACCATTCAACTTCGCTCAATTCCGTAGACAAAATTTACTGATTTCCGTGGACAGAGGGGCACCAATATTAGGCTGTGGAATACTGGATTGAATTACCTGGTCAGATGAATGACAATTTCGCTTCCGTGTGAGTGATGTGCGGGCTAGTGTTCGCTACGGACATGCGGGTTGTGGTGCAATACGTAAGAGGTTCTGTCTCTTGCAGCAAGTATTTAACATAATGCGAAAATGTTCTGAACTACCGGATCTCGAAATATTTGTGTTTTCTCGGCGACGCAGCGCGAAGTCGAGTACCAACACGATGGTGCGTCTTACTACTGCGATGATTACACTACGAGTACTGAACATCAGGAACAATATGAAACAGAGATGTATGTAGGTAGAACGCTGCGCCGAGCCCTCGTATCTGAGTTCAATCTAAAATGTTACGATTGTGTTCTAATCTTGTATATTAATGTTTTTGGAGGAGAAAACGCACCTCGAAGAGAAACAATGCACGAATTCAGAAAAACCGATAGTGTGAAACATGATATGTGTTATTCATCCATAATATCTTGCAAACAGTAGATACAGATGAACAGGTAGGTTCCACCTATTTACAGCAGTCGTTCGACGCTGTACCACGTTTTCGAGTACCTACCTGGAAAAGATCATACGAAATGTTTCCAGAACACATGATAGGCCTGAGAGATATTTGAGTAATAGAACACATTTCGTTACACTGAAACGGAAGTAACTTAGAGTGTGCCCAAAGAAAGCGTAACAGGGTATCGAATGATGTAAATACGCAAAAACGATTTAGCGGATAGGCTTAGCAGCTCAGTAAGTGTGTTCCCTAATGAAGCTATTATCTACAGAAAAGTATCGCTGTTGGACAATCGCAGAGACATTTAAGAACACTTGGAACAAATTTCCAAATTTCCATTTGGTGCTGTGGATAGTTGTTGTTGTTGTGGCCTTCAGTCCTGAGACTGGTTTGATGCAGCTCTCCATGCTACTCTATCCTGTGCAAGCTTCTTCATCTCCCAGTACCTACTGTAGCCTACGACCTTTTGAACCTGCTAAGTGTACTCATCTCTTGGTCTCCATTTACGATTTTTACCCTCCACGCTGCCCTCCAGTACTAAATTGGTGATCCCTTGATGCACCAGAAAGTCTCCTACCAACCGATCCCTTCTTCTAGTCAAATTGTGCCACAAACTCCTCTTCTCCCCAATTCTATTCAATAACTCTTCATTAGTCATGTGACCTACCCATCTAATTTTCAGCATTCTTCTGTAGCACCACATTTCGAAAGCTTCTATTCCCTTTTCATCTAAACTATTTGTCGTCCACGTTTCACTTCCATATATGGCTACACTACATACAAATACTTTCAGCAACGACTTCCTAACACTTAAATCAGTACTCGATGTTAACAAATTTCTCTTCTACAGAAACGCTTCCCTTGCCATTGCCAGTCTACATTATATATCCTCTCTACTTCACCGTCATCATTTATTTTGCTCCCCAAATAGCAAAACCCCTTTACTACTTTATCTGTCTCATTTTCTAATCCCATTCCCTCAGCATCACCCGACTTAATTCGACTACATTCCATTAGCCTTGTTTTGCTTTTGTTGATGTTTATCCTATACCCTCATTTCAAGACACTGTCCATTCCGTTCAACTGTTATTCCAAGTCCTTCCAAGTAAGTCCAAGAATTACAATGTCATCGGCGAACCTCAAAGTTTTTAGTTCTTCTCCATGGATTTTAATACCTACTCCTATTTTTTCTTTTGTTTCCTTTATTGCTTGCTCAATACACAGAATGAATAGCATCGGGGAGAGCCTACAGCCCTGTCTCACTCTATTCCAAACCACTGCTCCCCTTTCGTGTCCGTCAACTCTTATAACTGCCATCTGGTTTCTGTACAAATTGTAAATAGCCTTTCGCTCCCTGTATTTTAACCTTTCCACCTTCCGAATTTCAAAGAGAGTATTCCAGTAACATTGTCAAAAGATTTCTCTAAGTCTACAAATGCTAGAAGTGTGGGTTTGCCTTTCCTGAATCTTTCTCTTAAGACAAGTCTTAAGGTCAATGTTGCCTCACGTGTTCCAGCATTTCTACGGAATCCAAACTGATCTTCCGCGAGGTCGGCTTCTACCAGTTTTTCCATTCGTCTGTAACGAATTCGCGTTAGTATTTTGCAGCTGCGACTTATTAAACTGTTAGTTCGCTAATTTTCACATCTGTCAACACTTGCTTTCTTTGGGATTGGAATTATTATATTCTTCTTGAAGTCTGAGGGTATTTCGCCTGTCTCGTACATCTTGCTCACCACATGCTAGGGTTTTGTCAGGACTGGCTCTCCCAAGGCGATATGTTTCCTTAGGCCACTACTTACCGTTGGCTGAAACAAAGTTGTACATCTTCTACCAGCAGAGAACCAACTTTCACCTGTTTAACTTTACGTGAATATGTGAGTTTATTTACTATATGATAAAAAAATGACTGCACGGTCTCCAGATGCGTCTTCCACCTGGAATCTCCTTGAATGGAGTAGAATTGTCTTCAGTGATGAATGCCGCTTCGAATTGAGCCCCACTGAACAGCAGATATGTATCTGGAGACAGCCCGGACGCTGGTGGGATACCAACCTGACTGCCCCCCTGCCATAGGGCCTCACAACCAGGAATGATGGTCTGGGTACCATTTTATTTCATAGCAGAACTATTTTGGTTGTCATCCGCGACACCTTTACAGCACAGCGGAATATCCACGATTTCTATACCCCGTTTTGTTGCTCCTCATGGCAAGCCTTGCTGGACGTATGGCCTACGTTTCAGCAAGACAATGCCCTCCCGCACACCGCGAGAGTTTCTACTGCTTGTCCTCGTGTTCGCCAAACTCTACCTTGGCCGGTAAGGTTGTCGGATCTCTCCTCAATGACAACGTTTGGATCATTATGGACTGGAATCATCCAACCAGCTCAGGATTTTGACGATTAATACACGAATTAGTCAGAGATTGGCATGATATTTTTGAGGATATCGAGCGACTCTGTCTATCAGTGCCCAGCCGAGCAACTTATGGCCAGAGGTGGACCGACACGTTATTGGTTCACTGAATTTATGGAGGTCTTTCTCTAAAATAAATCGTACAACTTTTCTGAAATTGTAATAATTTGTTTGTCTATACATGTACATGACATCTACTGATTTACGCATGTTTAGATAACTCTTTCGTTGTGTGTCGTTTTTTTGTCAAGGTTTCGTAATTTCCTTACGCACTACGATGTACCATGCCTCTTTGTTTTTACGAGGGTCACTCCAAAAGACATGTACACTATTTTTGTAAAAATATAGTTTTTGTACTACATGTGTGAAAGTTTTACAGTGTGTAGACACATCCTTCCCGCTTCTTTGCAAACTTAGTTCAACCTGTTCCCGTGAGTGGCTTCGTCGCAGCATGTCTTCCAGATGGCTGCTACACTTGACGTTCGTCAGAAGCAACGTACTGTCATAGAATTCCTGTGCTGTTGAAACGAGACATTGGGAAACATCCACAAGTGTTTGATAAAGGTGTATGGAGATGCTTCTGTAGATCGCAGTACAGTTAGTCGGTCGGCAAGCAGGTTACGTGATGAAAATGGGCACGGCAGTATTTAGGATTGTTCTTGAAGCGGCAGGCCTCGTACTGCACTCACTCCAGACAATGTGCAGAGAGTTAACGAATTGGTGACTGCTGACAGACGCATCACAGTGAACGAATTGGCACGCTACGTTTCGATAGGGGAAGGAAGTGTTTGCAGAATACTGAAAGTGTTGGCGTTAAAAAAGGTTTGTGCTAATTTGGTTCCCAGGATGTTGTCAGTGGCTCACAAAGAAACAACAAAAACGGTATGCAGCGAACTTTTGGAACAATACGAGAATGGTAGAGATGAATTTCTTGGAAGAATTGTGACATGGCTCCATCATTTTTCACCAGAGACGAAGAAGCAATCAGTGGAGTGGCATCATGGAAATTCACCCAAGAAAAAAGAATTCAAAACCACATCTTCTGCTGGAAAAGTTATGGCTACCGTGTTTTTCGATTCCGAAGGAGTCTTGTTTATGGACATCTTGCCAAGTAGAACCACCATAAATTCTGATCCATTTGTGACGACACTGAAGAAACTTCAAGCTAGACTGAGTCGTGTTCGACCACATCGGCAAAAGCAGAATATTTTGCTGTTGCACGTCAATGCATGGCCACATGTCAGTCAAAAAAACCTTGGAATCGATCCCAAAACTCGGATGGACAACACTGAAACACCCGCCTTACAGTCCTGACATGGCTCCATGCGAATATCATCTCTTTGGTAAACTGAAAGACTCTCTTCGTGGAACAAGGTTTGAAGATGATGACTCTCTTGTGCACGCTGCCAAACAGTGGCTCCAACAATTTGACCATGCGGGTATACAGGCGCTGGTTCCAAGATGGCGTAAGGCAGTTGAGAGGGATGGAAATTATGTGGAGAATTTAAATTATTGTTCCTAAGGGATGTATCTACACACTGTAAAACTTTCAAACTTGCAGCATGAAAACTATATTTTTACAGAAATGTATTTGCAGTACATTACACTTGTCTACATTGAGATTCAATTGTCATTCCCTGCACCATGCATCAATTCGATGAGGATCCTCCTGCATTTCATTGCAACTTTCCACTGTTACAACCTCTCGATATACCACAGCATCATCCGCAAAAAGCCTCAGTGAACTTTCGATTATATATATATATATATATATATATATATATATATATATATATATATATATATATATCACCTTTGCAGACATCATTAGGTGACAACTGCAGTGTCATCCACAAACGGCATTAACCGTCCCTGTATTGACGAGACCGACCAAGTGCAACATACATGGAACACAATCCAACAAACTGACATCCGGCACCTGTTCAACACAGTGCATGCACGTTTCTGTGCTTGTATTCAACATTCTGGCGCTTGCACCGGTTATTAATGTGCCAGCATTTCACATTTGTGATGGCTTGTCTTGCTCTGATCTTGCAGTATTAATCACTTAAATATGCTACCTAGACAAACGTATTCCAGAAAAATCTTTACTCTACATTAAATATTTTTTGGTGTTATGATTTTTTCCGTCAGTGTTGTATCAGCTGAGAAGAGAACTGTTAATCTCATTTGGTAGCTATAAGGGTCTCACATAAGTTGGAGCATGAACTTTCGCGCCGTTTTGATAGTACTCCAACCTACTATCGCATGAGTTTGGTTTTCTAAGTTTAGAGTTAGAAGCAACACAAAGTAAATTTTGTTGTCACTTTGCGTTGTCCGTAGGAGTCAGGATAAAGCCGAAAGTTAATATTTTACTGCTAATTATGCTTATCAGTTTTAGTTGTGTACAACAGGAGATACGTACTCTAGTACAGTCCACAGAAGGATGAGCAGAAGACAACAACAGTTCGAAGAGGAAACACTGTTGCGACTTCACTATTATGACTGAGGATGTGAGTATTAAATTGTTCTATTGTGTTGTTCTCAATTATTCACATTCACTGATTCCTGCAAATTGCCATAATTCTTATTACATTGCTCTCTGTGTGACTGTGTCTGTTTCTCACATATGGAATTTAAAACTGCACCAGTAAATATTAAAGGATTAGCTTTAGCATCGTAAGCTGTACTAACCAGAACGGTAAGAAATCCATAACACAAATTTGTTATCAATGATCATCCATAAAGTATCTCAGCATCGTTGAATGTGTTGTGCGTTGTGGTATTCAGTGCGAAGACTGATCTGGTGCAGCTCTCTACGCTACTCTATCCTGCGCAAGTCTGTTCATCTCCAAGTAACTCTTGCAACTTACATCTGCTTACCATATTCATTTTCTGGTCTCCCTCTACGATTTTTACTCTCCACGCCTCTCTCCCATACTAAATTGGTGTCTCAGAATGTGTCCTACCAACTGATCCCTTCTTATAATCAAACTGCACAACAATTTTCCACCTCATCAGTTATACAACTAATGTTCTGCATGCATCTGTAGCACGACATTTCAAAAGCTTCTACTCTATTCTTGTCTAAACTGTTTATTGACTCTGTTTCACTTCCATACGTGGCTACACTTCAGACAAATGCTTTCAGAAAAGACTTCCTAGGACTTAAATATATATTAGATTTCAACAAATTTCTTTTTTTCAGAAACGCTTTTCTTTCAGTTGCCAGACTACGTTAAATATCACCTCCACTTCGACCATCATCCGCTATTTCACTGCCCACGTAATAAAGCTCCACTACTAATCTAAGTTACTCGTTTCCTTACCTAATTCCCTCGGCATTACCAGATTTAATTCGACTAAGTTCCATTGTCCTTGTTTAGGGTTTGTTGACGTTCAAACCTATTTCCTCTATTCAACACACTATCTATTCCATTTAACTGCTCTTCCACGTCCTTTGCTGTCTCAATGTCTCAGCAAACATTTGAGTTTTTATTTCTTCTCCGTGAACTTTAATTCCTACTCCAAATTTTTCTTTGGTTTCCTTTACTGCTTGCTCAGTGTACGGACTGAATAATATCGGTGATAGACTATAACTCTGTCTAATTGTCTTTTCAACCACGGCTTCCCTATCAAGCCGCACGACTCATAACTGCCGTCTGGTTTTTGTACAAGTTGTAAATAGCCTTTTGCTCCCCGTATTTTACCCCTGCCACCGTCAGAATTTCAGAGTGAACACCAGTCAGCATAGTCGAAAGCTATCTCTAAGACTACAAATGCTATAAGTGGAGGTTTGCTTTCCCATAACCGCCAGTATCTTCTAAGTAGTTAGGTAAATATTGCTTGAAGTGTTCCTACATCTCTCCGGAATCCAAACTGAACTTCTCCCGAGGTTAGCTTCTACCAGTTTTTCCATTCGTCTGTAAAGATATCAGGATTGTATTTTAAATCACGACTTATTAAACTGATAGTTCGGTAATACTCACACCTGTCAGCATCTGCTTTATTTGGAATTGTAATGATGTTATTCTTTTTTAAGTCTGAGGGTATTTCGCCTGGCTCAGATATCTTGCAAGAAGGATGGACGAATTTCGTTCAATATTTAGCCAGAAATCGGTTAATAGCACAAATGCTACCCAGAAATAATCAGTACATGTCTACATAACCATGGTATTCACGATTTAAGGTATGTAGAACACACACGACTCTTACAATACACTTACAAAATGTGTGTTATTTCAGGAACTGCCGGCTTATTTTTGTATAACCAAAAAATTGACATATTTATGTGGACATTTATGAATATTCGTAATGAACAGTATTACAATTATCAACGAGAATATTAGTTTCTCTCTGATGCACTGTCACCTTGCTCCAGTAAGAATTTTAATTTTCGAATTATTCTTATCGCTTGGTCTTAATGACACGTGTGTTGTACTTTTCGTGGAGCTGTGTATTAAGCTATTTTGTCTGTCTTCTGGTATTGTACAGTGTCCGATAAGTAATTTACAACTTACAGCCTCAATAAGATGAACAGTAGTTGTTATGAATCCTAAACACAAAATCGTTGTCCCTGTAGTTCACTTACATAAACGAACTTCATATAGTATGTACTAAATCTATTCTAAATTGCAACCCTATCAAGATCTCTTCACTAAGAGAGGTAATTACAACCTGCAACAGATATTTGGAAGCTGACTCATGATGTAAATGCCATAGATCAAATGGCAACAAATAGACCTCACATCTTTGAGGGTATCCATATTGAGTTATCAACAACCATGAATCATTTGTAGCAACTATGACTACTTTCTGTGAGGAACAGTTACAGTAACTGGGAATATTTACGTTTCCAGTAATCTAGAAAAAGAGGTGCTCCTGTCATATGTCTATAGAAGAACTGTGGCTCAATTAAAAAAAAAAAAAAGGTCGACCAATCACAGGATCGATATGTTGAACAGAAGAACAATTCATAATATGAGAGATCCGGAGACATACAGTCAAAAACACAAATCTCAAAGAAATTGGTCAAGACTGTTGCTGGCACCTAAGTTATTGTGCAGGCACTCGTGTGCAACACACGGACCGAAATTGAGCGCAGAAAAGCAAAAGCAGAAACACGGAATCGGTTTTCCCCTGCACAGTGCAATATTAGTTCAAATAGCTCAAATGGCTCTGAGCACTATGGGACTCAACTGCTGTGGTCATCAGTCCCCTAGAACTTAGAACTACTTAAACCTAACTAACCTAAGGACATCACACACATCCATGCCCGAGGCAGGATTCGAACCTGCGACCGTAGCAGTCGCACGGTTCCCGACTGTGCGCCTAGAACCGCGAGACCACCGCAGCCGGCGCAATATTAGTAATCCTTAATCTGCAGGGTAAGCGATAACGCTTTATCTCCTAGTTTTCTTTCTCTTAGAGTCTCGAAACGCATACTAGGCCCTTTAATTTAGTGCATTTAGACCAGGGGTCATGAAAGTATTTCGTTCAAGAGCCAATACTGACACGGTGATACCTCGAGGGGCATATGTACCGATCTCATTGCTAAGTGGTAACCTAATACAAGGGGGTTAGTTTGTGTTGTTGGCCCGGATGATGATTACACGAATATTTTGCCAGGATTTGTAAGCGGTGGGTTCTTGAGGTACGGCAATACGCGAAAACTAGAGGTAAGTTTAAACAATTTTATAAACGGAGGCGGATTATAAAACACGCACACTACGCGCACCCGTCATCACTGTGTCTGACATCCTAACACCGGCTTATTACGGTCGTATCAAAAGGCTCTATGGGGAGCTAAGAACAGAGACATAATCGCGCCCGAGGCCGCGCTAATTAATACTGCTCGCTGCGGACGGCGGCCAGTCGCGGCCGGACACGAGTCTACTGACCATGCAGATTGTCAGCATTCCAGGCAGGTCGGCTGGCGAGCACGTGTTAACGTACCGTACTACTGTGCGCAATCCGTAGACCCTTACATCACTCTCCGCAAAGAAAAACGGCAACCATAGGTGGCTCAAAACGACCTCCTGGGCGTTATGTACCTTTTTCGTCATTTGTCGCATCAGAAGGCATTGCAACATGTATTTCATTTACAGACACAGTAACGTTCAGTACAGAGAAGTGTGCCTTCAAGATGACAATTTTGTATGTGAGAAATGCTGTTGACAAAAAACATATTAATAAAAGCAGTAAAACACAATACTGACAATCAAGTATGCATTAACATTACTGGATGAATTGAAAGACTTAATTCATTTTGCTACTTCAATGAAATTTAACTCATTATTTGGAGAGGTTACAATTTAATGGATGTCCTTAATTAAATTGTTGTCTTCAGCAAAGACTTGATAATGAGTGCTTTCCATATGTTATTATGTATGAACCATTGCAATAAACAGATAACATTCTCATTAATGGCAAACGTACAGTTGCATGAAATGTAGTTGGCAACACACTAGGCATATCAAATAGTTCTCATGATCAATCACAATGTGTGGCATTCAAGATTAATACACTATTGTTCAATTTTAGTGTAAAGGGTACCTCAGGTGTATCATAGCTTTTACATGCAAATGTGCCATCAAGGGTGGAGTAAAATGAGAAAATTATACCTTCAGAACATTGTTTAAGAAATGGATGACAAAGATGCGTTAAAATTCTAGAGCAATTATCTCTTGGGGGGATGATTCATAAACGATTCTTTCTCACAGCTGCACACAAAGAATACCGACGATTCAGGGCAAATTACCTTATGACTACGTTTACACATATGCAAATCATTTTCATTTAGGGACACAAAATATCTACGATACTTGCTGATCAGAAGATAATCAATCCGTACATACTTTCCATGAATACCTGCCTGTCTCCATTTCACGGGGTAAGTATAAATGTTATACATTTCACAATTATGCTTTGATCTAGCAATGGGAATAGACACAGTAACAGTTAATTCATCTTCAATTATTAAGGACTGTGTGGTGGTTAGCTTATAGTAAGCATACAAATTGTATGAAGGTAAATCATAGTATATGTTGCATCTAGCTTTCGTTCAATTGATAGGAGGATGTGTAAAAATTATTCTAGATGTAGTAGTAAGCTGCTCAACAATCATTTGAACTACTTTCAAAGGCTGTTCTTGAGTTACGAGCATCACTTATAGCATTTGATAAACTATCAGTAATCCTTAACAAAAGAGTGTTTAAATTTGGGTGTGCACTCACAGCATTTAATCCATGGAATAGTTCTTGGATATTTGCCTTCGTTTCATTACGAAGTACGTGGAAATGTGAGATAAATTACATTACAGTCTCTTCAATGAAAACTGTGTGGTTAATAATGGTTCTTCGCATATTCTTTAATACGATAATTTCATTAGAAAGGTTAGTTGAATCTGTACTGGACTGTTCTTCAAGAGCTAATATTTTCCCTTTAACTTCTAGTAGATCTCGACTAGTTAAAATACCAAATACAGAACGAAGCATACTCCCTCTAAAAACAAACCAAGCACGTTTATGCCTAATTAAAGTTTTGTGTGGCAAAAACTTTAAAAAACAGTGTGATCCAGTTATTATACGAAGCTGTAACATTGCCCTTAACAAAACGAATTAGGTCAATTTGCTTCTTTACATAATTGAATTGTTGCTGGATTTCACTTAGATTGTACTTGAGGACAAGTTGTGTATTACTTCTTGAAACTACCATGTCTGAACGTGATTCAAACAAAACACCTGTACTCTGTGCTACTATTACTACAGAATTAGTAGAATTCGCTATAATAGCAGGCGTTAGAATAAAAATGAACATGTTTAATTAGTTCTAAATACTAGAGTTAACAATGAACGTAAAATAAGAGTTTCTGGTGGTAACCCCTGGAATAAAGGGTTTAGTTTCACTTGTGCACTCGTGCAATAGCTTCTTTACTACATTTTCACAACACGTTCACGTAAGCACATGACTGAAATATACGCGCGCATTGCACTCTCACACACTGCACACGTTTACACAGATTGTAGGGGTGTCTGGAACAGGATCGCTCGGAACGTGGCGATGCCTCGGCCTCGGGGTCTGGACTGCGAGCTCGCAATTCTCGCTTCCTAGATTTGGGAACAGCAGGTCTGCCTGTCGGTCGGTGCCCGTCGTCTTGCGACACTACAGGAAATCTACCCACTAATGGCTTTACACGATTGACATGAACGACAATCGAACGAAATTGCAGTTGGAGCTAAAGAGTGACTGACGAAAACACCTCCAAGATTGGATACGGTCCTTCCCAACACTTCTTAAGCTTTTTGACTAGGCTCTTCTTTAACACCACGTTGCTCAGATACACAAGATCTCCAACTCGATGCTGTGGCACTGCTGCTTGGCGGTCGTGTTGTCTAGCTTCCTGAAGAAAGGATTGATGATTCCGCTGTTTCACTCCCTCCATGCTTCCTTTAGTTTGCGTGCTAGATCCTTTACATGTTCATTGCTGATTCCGGCAGTCGATCGTGCAAAGTCCAAAGGTGAATGCATTTTTCTTCCGTAGACGACCCCATATGGACTTAGGCCAGTTTTGCTGTGCATTTTGGTGTTGTAACAACATAACAGTACGTTAAACAGACAGTCCAATTGTCGTATTTCCTCAGGGTGTGCTGGTGTAGTCCTTAACCAAGTTACTTGAGTAAGCTTACAAGTCTGTTTAAGTAATCCATCCATAAAATTCGTTCCTTGATAACTAATTATACTTAATTGTGATCCAAACTTAACAATCCATTCTTTTACAAAAACTGTAGCTATAGTCTCAGCGCTCTGATCAGGTATTGGTATCATGAGAAGGTTTTTGCTTGATCATCTGGATGCACTGTTAACTGGTGATAACCACTTGTTAAATCACATACTGAAAAAATTTACATCTGCCCAAGTAATCCAAGGTTCCCACTAAATTTGGTAAGGGTAAATGTCGAGCATGGTCACAGCATTCAAAGATAGGTAATCAACACAAAAACGGAACTGTGGTTCTCCAGAAATTGATTTCTTCTTTACAATTACAACAGGCGAACATCACAGTGGGTCTGAGGAATCTCTTGTTTTTATAATTCCGGCTACTAATTATTCGTTAACCAAGTCTTCTACCAACTCTGTTTTACTAAATGGTATCCGGCGAGGTTTCTGTGTGATTGGGACTGCATTCCCTAAATGAAAACGATGCTAAACGTCATGAGTGACAGGTAATTTTGCACGTTCTTGGAGTAAATATGCATACTTCATCAGAACAGGCGCTAAAATGTTCTGTTCATCAGCTGTCAAATGTTCTATTTTTTCCCAAATCTTATTAACTTCGTCTCCTAGTTGTAATTTTGCGGTACTGTTACCAAAATCTGTGTTTATAACTGCAGCATTTGTTACCTCATCTGGAATCTTATTACGTCACTTTTACTTACGTTCGACACTTCAGCAACTTTCGTTCCTCGTTTCAAAGCAACATCCTCATTGCTCCTATTCATTATTGTAACCGGGACTTTTGCGAAATTCTGTCTCACCATTGTAACGACACCTACACTTCTAGCAACATAACTATGCACTGTATCCAGTAACTCACTTTTCTCGGGTCGCTCAGTTAATAACAAAGTTCCTTCCTTGCATTGGGGTGACTCAATTTCAACGTAGATTGTTCTTATTGCTCCCATAGGAATTTGCTGAGGCTATCAATTTGAACATCGACTCGGACGGTTGAACTGATGCATCGTTCGGATGTTCCATTCCCATGACGTCACTATTGATGCTCGTTTGAGTACGATCTGAAGAACGATATCCTAGGTTGTAGTTGCTACGGCCTTGTCTCATCTTTGTTTCTGTGACAAATATCTCTGCTTCGTTAGCGGACAAGAAATCAAACACAAGTACACCGTCGTAACTTCCACCCTTGCTGTGTATTTATCTTTATTTTCACCTTCATCTTGGCCTTAGCCATGAATTAATTCTACGTCAACTTCTCCATAATTACGCAGCTTTTCTCCGTTTAACCCTTGCGCTTTTAATAGCGGCGGTTTCAATTTTTATGCAACACCACATTAATGAGGTCTGTGCTCCTGTTCAAATCGTTCAAATGGTTCTGATCACTATGGGACACCTCAGGTCATCAGTCCCCTAGGACGTAGAACTACTTAAACCTAACTAACCTAAGAACATGACACACATCTATTTCCGAGGCAGGATTCGAACCTGCGGTCGCGCGGTTCCAGACTGAAGCGCCTAGAACCTGTCGGCCACCAGCGGCCGGCTGTGCTCCTGTGTCAATAAGTAGTTTGATGTTTCTCCAACGATATGCAGCACCTATCACGAAGTAATTTTCGGT
This sequence comes from Schistocerca gregaria, assembly GCF_023897955.1. Classification (NCBI taxonomy): domain Eukaryota; kingdom Metazoa; phylum Arthropoda; class Insecta; order Orthoptera; family Acrididae; genus Schistocerca; species Schistocerca gregaria. Next base: position 431,970,776 of record NC_064922.1, read on the forward strand.
CTGAAGTTCGCTGAAACTAACAGGAATCACTGTCTCTGGCAAGGGGCGGACGGAGTGATGGCCTGTACGCCCCCGTACTCGTTTAAAGATCTGGCAGATGGCCTGTTGTTCTCATTACCTTTCTTCTTGCAGCGACAGTCTCTCGAGACATGATCCTGCATCCCGCAGTGATAGCAGATTCGATTCTCTTTACAGTCCTTACCCCGCTACAGTTCTGCCCAGTCATTCTGGCAGGTGGCTGTTAGCGCACAGTTGTCACACAGGGAGCGAAATTCATTTACAGTCACATGCACCTCTTTTACTCATTATAACAGTTTCCGCTTTGATTATGGGTAACGCATCATGCAGTGTATGTGTACATACTTGAATTTAAAAACATTTCAAAAACCGTCTCATTCAAGTCGTTATTTGCATTTTTCAATGCACAGGGTAAAAAATGTAATTACTGCAATTTCAAGCAGAGAACAGGCTAACGAAGACACATAATTTGTCAGTGTGATACTTTTTAAAAGCACTGACGTTAACTCTGACTCTAAGATAGCTGAAATCTAGGTCTGCCAAACAACAAGATTACTACGCAACTGATTCCAGTAAATTCCTACCTTGTTTTACAAATGTTTGTGCAGTCACTGAGCATAAACGTTCCCCATGGAATCCAGTCGGACGTACATACAGATTTTGCTTGCAAATGAATACAAAACACTAACAGTACAATGCTTTTACTTTATAATATTTTATTAAATTATTCATTATGAATCGGTGTTGTTATAACTGGACAGTTAATTGAGGGAAAAGTGGTGTTCACTTGTGTCATCTACCTCATTGCGTTTTTGCTGTTATCATCTGTAGTTGTTGAGTTATCATTGGAGTAGATGATTGTAGGCTCAATTCACTGCCTCGGAAGAGTTAGTTTTCAAAATCGTTTTTCTGTAGGTCTTCTGTGTGCTGAACACATTTTCGCCATTGTTAGATTGTGAATTTTATGCAGTAATACGACTGCATTGCTTGATGTCGTTGCTATTGATTAAGACTACCTTTCCTAACGAGCATGTGTATTGATGCTAACATTTTATCACCAGTGCCACAAGGTGTTACAAATATTTATAGACATTGTGGATTCTGGATTAGTTTTGCCGTCAAAACTCAGTTGCATGTTTCAGTCGTATTATTCCTGCTGTCAGAGCGCGTTTTGTTGGAGTTGTCTGTAAACAAGACTTACATGGTACTGCGGAAATCTCACTTTCTTCCTGTTTTTCCATTTTCAAGATACACAAACACTTCTGCTTAGTAAATAAATTTCACGAATAATACCACAAAACACTCTATTTTAGTTTGAGTCAGACTGCCAAAACTAATAACTCAGTAAGGAATGGAAAACAAGAACTGTGCAAAAACCTACACGCCGTAGTTGGGAGCTCCAATGTTAGGCGCGTAATGGGGCCCCTTAGGGATACGGCGGCTAAGGAGGGGAAGAAATCCAGTGTGCACTCCGTGTGCATTCCGGGAGGAGTCATTCCTGATGTGGAAAGGGTCCTTCCGGATGCCATGAAGAGCACAGGGTGCAGCCAGCTGCAGGTGGTGGCACATGTCGGCACTAATGACGTGTGTCGCTTTGGATCTGAGGAAATTCTCTCTGGATTCCAGCGGCTATCTGATTTGGTGAAGGCTGCCGATCTTGCTTACGAGATGAAGGCAGAGCTCACCATCTGCAGCATCGTTGACAGAACCGACTGCGGACCTTTGGTGCAGAGCCGGGTGGAGGGTCTGAATCAGAGGCTCAGACGGTTTTGCGACCGTATTGGCTGCAGATTCCTTGACTTGCGCCATAGGGTGGTGGGGTTTCGGGTTCCGCTGAATAGGTCAGGAGTTCACTACACTCAACTGGCCGCTACGCGGGTAGCGGAGGCTGTGTGGCGTGGACTGGGCGGTTTTTTTAGGTTAGAAGGCCTCGGGAAAGTGCGGGGTGGGCTGCAATGTCAAAGGGTGCTTGGCAATTACAGGACGTGCTTGGATCAAGGAACAGTCGGAATTATAGTTGTAAATTGTTGTAGTTGCGCTGGAAAAGTCCCTGAACTTCAAGCGCTAATAGAAAGCACAGAAGCTGATATCGTTATAGGTACAGAAAGCTGGCTAAAGCCTGAAATAAGTTCTGCAGAAATTTTTACGAAGTCTCAGACGGTGTTCAGGTAAGATAGATTAAGCAGAATTGGTGGTGGAGTGTTTGTGTCTGTCAGTAGTGGTTTATCTTGTAGTGAAGTCGAAGTAGATACTCCGTGCGAATTGGTATGGGTGGAGGTTATACTTAACAGCCGAATTAAGTTAATAATTGGCTCCTTCTACCGACCCCCAGACTCCGATGATACAGTTGCGGAACAGTTCAGAGAAAGTTTGAGTCTCGTAACAAATAAATACCCCACTCATACGGTTATAGTTGGTGGGGACTTCAACCTACCCTCGGTATGTTGGCAAAAATACTTGTTCAAAACCGGTGGTAGGCAGAAAACGTCTTCCGAGATTGTCCTAAATGCTTTCTCCGAAAATTATTTCGAGCAGTTAGTCCACGAACCCACGCGAATTGTAAATGGTTGCGAAAACACACTTGACCTCTTGGCCACAAACAATCCAGAGCTGATAGAGAGCATCAGGACTGATACAGGGATTAGTGATCACAAGGTCATTGTAGCTAGGCTCAATACCATTTCTTCCAAATCCATCAGAAACAAACGCAAAATAATTTTATTTAAAAAAGCAGATAAAGTGCCACTAGAAGCCTTCCTAAAAGACAATTTCCATTCCTTCCGAACTGACTATGCGAATGTAGACGAGATGTGGCTCAAATTCAAAGATATATTAGCAACAGCAATTGAGATATTCATACCTCATAAATTGGTAAGAGATGGAACGGATCCCCCGTGGTACACAAAAAAAGGTCCGAACGCTGTTGCAGAGGCAACGGAAAAAGCATGCGAAGTTCAGAAAAACGCGAAATCCCGAAGATGGGCTAAAATTTACAGACGCGCGAAATTTGGCACGTACTTCGATGCGAGATGCCTTTAATAGATTCCACAATGAAACATTGTCTCGAAATTTGGTAGAAAATCCGAAGAAATTCTGGTCTATGTAAAGTACACAGGCGGCAAGACGCAGTCAATACCTTCGCTGCGCAGTGCCGATGGTACTGTTATCGACGACTGTGCCGCTAAAGCGGAGTTATTGAACGCAGTTTTCCGAAATTCCTTCACCAGGGAAGACGAATGGAATATTCCAGAATTTGAAACACGAACATCTGCTAGCATAAGTTTCTTAGAAGTAGATACCTTAGGGGTTGCGAAGCAACTCAAATCGCTTGATACGGGCAAGTCTTCAGGTCCAGATTGTATACCGATTAGGTTCCTTTCAGATTTCGCTGATACTATAGCTCCCTACTTAGCACTCATATACAACCGCTCGCTCACCGATAGATCTGTACCTACAGATTGGAAAATTGGGCAGGTCGCACCAGTGTTTAAGAAGGGTAGTAGGAGTAATCCATTTAACTACAGACCTATATCACTGACGTCCGTTTGCAGTAGGGTTTTGGAGCATATACTGTATTCAAACATTATGAATCACCTCGAAGGGAACGATCTATTGACACGCAATCAGCATGGCTTCAGAAAACATCGCTCTTGTGCAACGCAGCTAGCTCTTTATTCGCACGAAGTAATGGCCGCTATCGACAGGGGATCTCAAGTTGATTCCGTATTTCTAGATTTCCGGAAAGCTTTTGACACCGTTCCTCACAAGCAACTTCTAATCAAACTGCGGAGCTATGGGGTATCGTCTCAGTTGTGCGACTGGATTCGTGATTTCCTGTCAGGAAGGTCGCAGTTCGTTGTAATAAACGGCAAATCATCGAGTAAAACTGAAGTGATATCAGGTGTTCCCCAGGGAAGCGTCCTGGGACCTCTACTGTTCCTGATCCATATAAATGACCTGGGTGACAATCTGAGCAGTTCTTTTAGACTGTTCGCAGATGATGCTGTAATTTACCGTCTAGTAAGGTCATCCGAAGACCAGTATCAGCTGCAAAGCGATTTAGAAAAGATTGCTGTATGGTGTGTCAGGTGGCAGCTGACGCTAAATAACGAAAAGTATGAGATGATCCACATGAGTTCCAAAAGAAATACGTTGGAATTCGATTACTCGATAAATAGTACAATTCTCAAGGCTGTCAATTCAACTAGGTACCTGGGTGTTAAAATTACGAACAACTTCAGTTGGAAGGACCACATAGATAATATTGTCGGGAAGGGAGCCAAAGGTTGCGTTTCATTGGCAGGACACTTAGAAGATGCAAAAGTCCACTAAAGAGACAGCTTACACTACACTCGTTCGTCCTCTGTTAGTATATTGCTGCGCGGTGTGGGATCCTTACCAGGTGGGATTGACGGAGGACATCGAAAGGGTGCAGAAAAGGGCAGCTCGTTTTGTATTATCGCGTAATAGGGGAGGGGAGAGAGTGTGGCAGATATGATACACGAGTTGGGATGGAAGTCATTACAGCATAGACGTTTTTCGTCGCGGCGAGACCTTTTTACGAAATTTCAGTCACCAACTTTCTCTTCCGAATGCGAAAATATTTTGTTGAGCCCAACCTACATAGGCAGGAATGATCATCAAAATAAAATAAGATAAATCAGAGCTCGAACAGAAAGGTTTAGGTGTTCGTTTTCCCCGCTCGCTGTTCGGGAGTGGAACTGTAGAGAGATAGTATGATTGTGGTTCGATGAACCCTCTGCCAAGCACTTAAATGTGAATTGCAGAGTAGTCATGTAGATGTAGATGACGCTCCACTGACGCTTGAATTAGGCAATGATGGACACTCTGCGTTGCCAATTTCAATTATTAGAGAGAGAGAGAGAAAGAGAGAGCGGCACGCCAGACCAGGCACAGATGCGGCATCAGCGGATTCGCAGGCAACCGTCAGTAAGCCTATCCGGAGCTATACAAGAACGACAATTGTTTGGCGTGATGCTTTGCTAGTGGTTATCTGTAAACTGAGGATTTTATTCCATTTCCACTGGATTTAAAAATTGTGGCTGGCATATTTACTAAACTATAAATATTGATAGAATGAGATTTTCAATCTGCAGCGGAGTGTGCGCTGATATGAAACTTCCTGGCAGATTAAAATAGTGTGCCCGACCGAGACTCTAACTCGAAACCTTTGCCTTTCGTGGGCAAGTGCTCTACCAACTGAGCTACCGAAGCACGACTAAGGCTCGGTACACACAGCTTTACTTCTGCCAGTATCTCGTCTCCTACCTTCCAAACTTTACGGAAGTTCTCCTGCAAACCTTGCAGAACTAGCACTCCTGACAGAAAGGAAACTGCGGAGAGCACTTGCCCGCGAAAGGCAAACGTTCCGAGTTCGAGTCTCGGTCGGCCACACAGTTTTAATCTGCCAGGAAGTTTCATAAATATACATAGATGACAAATATAATGTAGTTGTGATGTAATTGATGACTGTTTCCTTATTGACATATAATTAAAATAATAAGATACCAGCCATCAGTGATCAACGTTAAAACAATAGTTCTAACTGCACGCATGAAACCTTTCATTTCCAGGGTGAAGCGATTATTAGTTTTCATTAACATTATTTTATCGTGCACAAGCAAAGGGGAAACGAATGTGTAATGTCTCAAATGAGTATGTGAGGAATTCATTCTCAGAGTCGTTGGTATATGCAATGAAATTAAAATTAACATCACCAACAACATTATTTAGCCACAGGTAGACTGCTATTTTATGTAGCAGACGTTACTCACAATGGCACCTTGAAAATTCTCATATGTGTACACTGATGACGTACGCAATTACTTTGAAAAAAAAAATACGAAAATTTAGATGTTACGTGACACACTATTAGGTTAAAAGGATGACTGCTAATTCTATGTATGAATTAGTTTGCACCAATTGATTTAAACAAGGGGGCTTGGTACATACAAGAGTATTCCTAATATCACATAGATTTGTGTCCAGTGCTACACGGCAATGAATGTGTACCTCAGTTGATTCTTCCCTATAGTGGGCTTAGAATTTAAAACCACTGAATTGCCCACGAATGAAATATACCTCCCATTGGCTATCCAGGCATTAGACTATCTTGAGTTCAATACTGTAGGCCAAAACAACAATCTTCTCGACTTTTGAGGTGAAGAAATCACAATACATGAGCACTTGAAGCACGTGCAGAAGCGCGAGTGTAAAGTATAAAATCGTAAGACACAGCCATCGGTGCACCACTTCTCAGTGGTAACATAGGAGAATTAGGAGTTTCTTAGCTTGATATACTTGAAACAATGCAATGATGTCACACAGTATCGCAGCTTAAATTCAGCACAATGGGTGAAGTATATGTTAGTAATATTTCTCCCACAGAGACTTTCCTTCAGCACCTTTAAACAATAATTATGAGATTATGTTTCTTATTGAGCACCAACAATTAAGGCATCTACACTGAATCAGGGCAATTTGTATATAAGCATATATCTTTTGCTATATACACAAATGTAGGATGTCTTATCACAATGTTCTCCACAAACGCTGCATCATTGAAATATTCAGAGACATGAAATGTGCCAAGACACAAGGAACTATAATGTGGGTAGTGCATAATTAGCATGTAATACACAAGGACACCGCCAGTAAGCTGTCATATGTATCTATGTACTTACATATGTGTTGGGGGTTATTTTGTAAATAAGAACAGCAGTAATATACAATAAGGAATTAATTTTTGATTTATTTACATACATTTTCTGCAGTTACAATTTTTACATGATATTTCCTTGAGATATTAGAGATGGTTTGACATCGGAAATGAAAACTATTAATAATAACGACTAGCAGCATTAAATTGAGAACAAATACATACACTAATGAAGAGTTAAAAGAATCTATATATGCTTCCGATAGTGTGCAGCTCAATATGTTTCCCATGAGAGGCTTTAAAAGATAAAAATTTGTCTTTTTTGATATAGTTGTTGAAATGTTCCAGTTATCATTCTTTTTTAAAAATACAGCTGTTGTTGTGTTAGAGTTGTATTTCTTTGATAAAGCTACTGCAATGTTAAAGTGACATTTTTAAAAGGGAAGCGAAAAAACTGTGTGCCACTAAAAACTGATAATACTGATTTTGGGGACTAGTAAAGTTTCAAAATATAACAACAAATGAAACTTTGCAAAATGCTTAAGTCAGACGCACACATATGTGCAATCAGCTCAGAGAGATACATAGAATGCACACACACACACACAAACACACACACACACACACACACACACAGAGACACGTGCGCGCGCGCGCACGCACGGACAAACACACAAATGAATAATTGACTCTGTTGCTGACACTCCAATGAATAGTGTGAGTATGAGATGGTTTCTAAGTGATCCTCACAAATGACATGAGGTGACAGGCCAATGTTCAGCTGTGAAGCAGTATCTACCTCACGACCTGAATATTATCTTGGTATGCCATATGTGGACGAGGAGTTGGAATACTACCAGCACTACTGCAATGGAATTCGAGTAATCGTCAGCTTTGAGAGCCATTGAGACCTCATGTTGTAAACACTTTGTCCATGTTTCAGTGGCTTGTGTATTGAATGGTATGTGTACATTTTCGATATAAGACCTACAAACTCCTCAGCCAGTGGCAATTAGGTACATAATTCATTTCTGCGATAACTTTGCTGTTTGTTTCTATTATGCCATTAATATTATTTTGATGTGGCATATTAATACTGCATATACAACCATCCAAAGTAACTTCGGGTGTGCAAAACGAGTTTTTAAAACTTATAGTGAAACTGGTACATGTGGAGTCTGGATAAGTGTTGCACACACATATTGACGTAAACAGGTTTCGCGAACTCTGCCAAAACCTTAGCCATCTACAGTGTGACGAATTCTTTGTAGAAGATTGTGGCCTGTTTTAAGTTTTGCCAAGCTATTTAAGTTTTAACGCCATAAAAGCCAATCTATTTAGCTGTTAAGTGAATTTCGTCATGGTTTCCCGAAAATTGTATTTTAAAAACCTTGCCCAAAACCAAATGTTGCAAAAGTCCTCTTAGCAAAGTTAACATCAATGTATTTCTTCAATCAGAATGATGGAACAAATTTAATAGTGAGGATGACTAATCAGTTCCAACCAAAATGCAACACTGCTGGAGGTTTCTATCATGATATATAGATCATTTTTATCCTAGGCAGTCTGGGCATAACAGCAAACAGCTGCGCATTGTATCCAAACTAGTAGGATATGCTATGTCTGCCTCCATTACATATCCTACATCAAAAGCCGCCGCCACATCTGATTTATCATGTAATCGGACGATATCGTTGGACAGCCACTGAAACCCTCCAACAGGTAGACATTATTGTACAGCTTGTTTACATCTAGATCTACATACATACTCCGCAAGCCACTGTATGTATGGTGTATGCTACGGTGTACCCTATACCAATACTAGTCATTTCATTTCCCATTCCACTCACAAACAGAGCAAGTCAAAATCGACTGTCCTTTATCTCCATAGGAGTTCTAATCCCTCTAATCTTATCTTCGTGGTCCTTGGGCGAAATTTACATTGGTTTCAGCAGAGTTGTTCTGCAGTCTCGCCTCAAATGTCGTTTCTCTAAATTTTCTCAACAGTGCTCCCTGAAAGGAAAGTCGTCTTCCCTCCAGTCACTCCCATTTGAGTTCCCAAAGCATCTCTGATAAACTCCAGTCATCTGGAGGCTATACAGCTGGCCTTCGGTGTCAAGATACTACGACAAAGCGTCTGGAGAGCATATGCTGGCGCTGAATGACGTCCAGACATCAAGATATTGTACCTAGGCAGTATTATGCCTACAGGTCTGGTATGTACTCTTCAAATCCTCTCTGCCTGTGCTTGTGGAAGGGTGCCTGAACGCATTGAAGCAAAAACATATAGAAGCATGAGATGTCTGATGGAGATAAGGTAAAGGCCGTACCTGTCAGCTGAGGCAGTCGGTGTGCCACATGAGGATACACAGGTCACACTGGGTCACGCAAGAAGAGATACTGACTGATACAGTGCAGTCGTGTCTACTTGCAGGCTGCTGTGAGGTGGCAGTGTGTGGAAGTGTGCTACAGCAGCTGGATGGCATCTGTAGCTGGTAGCATATGTCTTTTGGTAGGGGAGCATGAGCAGTCTGTGTGCACTATACTCAAGTATCTGATATGTGCAAACGCTTGCTTAATGTTTTAAAACGTTGATAAAGCAACCATACACCTAAGTTAGTGCTGATAATGTTGTCTACTGGAAGCACAAGCGGTTGGTGAGTTCCTTAAAGCACTTAATTTCATCATGTAAATATGAAATTTCTGCTTCATATTTTACAATGCTCAAAGTTATAAAGCTTAAATAACGCGCTGAACATGTTATTAATTGTTGTAACTAGCCAAATATCATGCATTTATGGAACTTCACGTACTTTTATACTTACTTGTTAGCACAGCATTACCTGTGTCTTGTGTGCAATAATGAGCTTGTTACTAACAGTGGGCGCCAAACTTGTGTCATGAAGTATACTAACTGGGTAATAGACATCTGTGGTAAGAATAATAAATTGCAGTGATCAGGAAAATGGTTGCCCTAATCCACCTATATTATAAAAATGGATGCAGGCGTATATAGGGTGTTACAAAAAGGTACGGCCAAACTTTGAGGAAACATTGCTCACACACAAAGAAAGAAAATATCTTATGTGGACATGTGTCTGGACACGCTTACTTTCCATGATAGAGCTCATTTTATTACTTTGCTTCAAATCATACTAATCATGGAATGGAAACGCACCGCAACAGAACGTACCAGCTTGACTTCAAACACTTTGTTGCAGGAAATGCTCAAAATGTCCTCCGTCAGCGAGGATACATGCACCCACCCCCGTGGCATGGAATCCCTGATGCGCTGATGCAGCCCTGGAGAGTGGCGTATTGTATCACAGCCGTCCACAATAAGAGCACGAAGAGTCTCTACATCTGGTACCGGGGTTGCGTAGACAAGAGCTTTCAAATGCCCCCATAAATGAAAGTCAAGAGGGTTGAGGCCAGGAGAGCGTGGAGGCCATGGAATTGGTCCGCCTCTATCAATCCATCGGTCACCGATTCTGTCGTTGAGAAGCGTACGAACACTTCAACTGAAATGTGCAGGAGCTCCATCGTGCATGAACCACATGTTGTGTCGTACTTGTAAAGGCACATGTTCTAGCAGCACATGTAGAGTATCCCGTATGAAATCATGATAACGTGCTCCACTGAGCGTAGGTGGAAGAACATGGGGCCCAATCAAGACATCACAAACAACGCCTGCCCAAACGTTCACAGAAAATCTGTGTTGATGACGTGTTGCACAATTGCGTGCGGATTCTCGTCAGCCCCCACATGTTGATTGTGAAAATTTACAATTTGATCACGTCCGAATAAAGCCTCATTCGTAAAGAGAACATTTGCACTGAAATGAGGATTGACAAATTGTCGGATGAGCCATTCGCAGAAGTGTACCCGTGAAGGCCAATCAACTGCTGATAGTGCCTGCACACGCCGTACATGGTACGGAAACAACTGGTTCTCCCCTGGCACTCTCCATACAGTGGCGTGGACAACGTTAAGTTGTACAGCAGCAATTCTCTGACACTGACATTAGGGTTATCGTCAACTGCACGAATAAATGCCTCGTCCAAAGCAGGTGTCCTCGTCATTCTAGGTCTTCCCCAGTCGCGAGTCATAGGCTGGAATGCTCCGTGCTCCCTAATACGCCGATCAATTGCTTCGAACGTCTTCCTGTCGGGACACATTCGTTCTGGAAATCTGTCTCGATGCAAACGTACCGCGCCACGGCTATTGCCCCGTGCTAATCCATACATCAACTGGGCATCTGCCAACTCCGCACTTGTAAACACTGCACTGACTGCAAAACCACGTTCGTGATGAACACTAACCTGTTGATGCTACGTACTGATGTTGCTTGATGCTAGTACTGTAGAGCAATGAGTCGCATGTCAACACAAGCACCGAAGTCAACATTACCTTCCTTCAATTGGGCCAACTGACGGTGAATCGAGGAAGTACGGTACATATCGAGGAAACTAAAATAGCTCTAACATGGGAATTAAGCGTTTCCGGACACATGTCCACATAACATCTTTTCTTTATTTGTGTGTGAGGAATGTTTCCTGAAAGTTTGGCCGTACCTTTTTGTAACATCCTTATAAAGTACATATTTTTATGTATGTAAATATATATGTATGTTCCACATCTGGTACTAAGCCACTGGACTATTTTCAGCCAAAGTTGGTACACATATCAGTTCTTGTCTGGAAATTGTTGCTGTGAGCGTAAGAACAAGCTACCTATCAGAGGAGTGGGAGTGCAAGTGAAAAAGCGAATACCCACACTTTAAGCATCCAGTATTTGAGAACGGGAGCACTTAGAGACTTGCAACAAACTTTACAAATAATTTCAAACCTGTACAAAACTTTTTCTCACTGACGAACTCCACAAAATGATGAATTTTCTCACTTATTACATTTTTCGCTGTTCATGCTGTAAAGCTGCTGCACGAAACAAAGAAGTTTTCATTTACTACTAATTGTACTCAAAACACATTTACCAGACAGTATTCACATACTTGTCATTATAAGACACAGAGTTCAGGAGATATGACGTCATAAACACTGAGTTACGTGAGAAACTGCCGTATGAGGCATGATATTTAATTTTATTTCTTCGTTGGTACTAACTTTATTCGCACACAGTATCCACATATACCAGCGAATGTATCTAGAAAAATATGTCTTTGTATGACACATAGTTCAGGAGATACATCATAAACACTAGATGTATTTAGTTTTAATTTATTACTTATTTGCTACTAGTTCTATTCATAACACATTTCGGAGCTAGTAGCCACATATATCATTGAATGTACCTGTAAAGCTATCTCATTGTACAGCATACAGTTCAGGAGGTAAGGCGATATACACAATGAGCTCTGTGAAAATGAGATCTCAAGTGTAAATTCACTAGAGATAAAGGTGAAATATGTGTACAAATTCGTATGAAATACGTTAAATATAGATGAAATATATGTGTCATGTGGATATGTGTGCAAAGCCATGGGAGAAAGCTCAGCTTAAACCCCTGGATCTTGGTACTCACATTATTTACTATCTGGAAAGAAACACAGTGGAAGAACCAGCAGCAGCAACCACCTACTGGGGTGGGGAGGTAATGTGGTGAGAGAAGGAACTGGAGGAGATTGGCAGACAGGAGGAGGAAGGAGAAGATGGACCCAGATAGATGGAAGAGGAGGTGGATAGAGGGGGAAGGAGAATGGAAAGAGAAAGGGGAGAGGAAGAAGGGGACGGAGGAGATGGTGAGCAAAAGGGCAGAAGAAGAGATGGACTGGAGGAAAGGGGTGGGGGGGATAGAGAGATGGGGAGAAGGAGATGGCTAAAGAGGGGGGAGGATTAATGAACAGATAGAGGAAAGAGGAGTAGTTGGGTAAGGTGTAGGGGGAAGAGGAAATGTACAGAGATAAGAAAGTGGGAAAGTTAGTCAGAGAGGGGGAGATGAGCACAAAAAAGGAGGAGGAGGTGTACATAGAAAGGGGGAGGAGATGGGCAGAAAGAAGGACGGGGTAAGAAGGGCAGAGGGTGGTGGGTGGAGGATGTAGACAGAGAAAAGGGTGGAGGAGATTGATACAGAGGGAGTTAAGGAGGTGATAGGCAAAGAGAGGGCGAAGGAGGAGATGGACTAACAGGAGATTGGAATAAACTGGTAATAAATTAGATCTAAATAAACACAGAACAAGTGGCCTGCTGAGAGAGCCGGTAGGAGGGGAGGAGGGATGGAGATTTCGGAGTAGGAAGGCGGAGGGACAGTGTAATATTGCCTCAACGTTCAACGTCAGCCGACTAACCCATAGCGTAACAGTCTCATGAAAACGAGTCAGATGTAAAAAAGTAAGTAAACTGCTTATTGTTTCATTATAAATGTTATCATATTTATCCCACTGCGAGATAAGATGGTCAATGCCTTCGTGGAATAACTTTTGTGTTTGCCCACGGAACCACGGTTGTACCCAAGTGTGTCAGTTTCGCCTGAAGCAAATCGACAGCCACGAATGTCTTTTTTCGGGCTCCAAAAATATGGAAAGTGTGTCGGGAGAAATCAGCACTGCATAAAGGATTTGTAATGTCTTCACAGCGAAACTTTTGCAGTGTAGTCAAACAACCTTGGCAACGTGTGGGCCCACTTGCTTGTGTTGAAATTTCAGTTCTGATCCATTTTACTACCAGCAGACCTAAAATCATTAAGAAATACAACTTTGCTTTAAGCATGTGGTGAAACAGACATAATTTCGTGTTTGAGAAACTCGATGTTCACTTCCTTACGACTACTTCCAGATGGAGCATACATATTCACAAAGATAATATGTTCTATTTATGCAGATATTCCTGTACCTCTAAAAAGTCTACGAGCTTTACCACTTGAATACCGTACGTGTTAATGTTGCTGGGCATTGTACCTTGCAACTTCTTCTGGATTGCTAGTCTCAGCTTCCTGCTATAACGCTCTATCGATTTTGGCCGCCTATAAAGACTGTTGGAGAAAATTTTGGAAATTTGTGGTAAGTTCTTGTGGAACCAAACTGCTGAGGTCATCGATCCTTGCTTACACAGTACTGAATCTAACTCAAACTAACTTACGCTAAGAACAACACACAGCCATACCCGAGGGAGGACTCGAACGGTGGCAAGACTGCGCGCGGTAGCCGCGTAGAGAAACGTGAGCTTTAGCTTCGTTAACATTCAGTTGATATTTTATGTCAGTTTTTTAAATTTTAGTAGGTCATTTATGTCTTTTTTGGCTGTGAAGTACTTGTTCTCAGTTCCGGTGTCTATGCTTGTTTTTCTTAATCTTGTAATAGGGGTGAATTTTGGACTGAGAATAGGCTTAGCCTCTCTTTCCCTAAATTTCCGTCTCCTGTTTGTGTTTTCTCTTTCCTCCCTTACAGTTGTCTACAGACAATTGGTGTTCAAAATCGGAGACTGCTTCACAGTTGGACATTGCTATTTCTGCTACCTCGCTTTCACCTAGGTCACTACTGGAAGTTGTTGAGGTCTCTTCGTTTATATCTTTCTGTCCATCTTCGTTTCCGTTCACAGAAATTTTCCTCTTAGGATTTTCAGTCAAAATTTGGTTCGGGTTTTTTGTACCAACAATCTTGGTCGTGCCCGTTAATAATTGTTCTATTGTTTCAGATGGTGGAGACGCAAATGCTTCCACTGGGTGTGCCACTGATTGCTTTTCAAGACTTGATTCCAGAGCACTGTCCAACACGTCGTCCCGAACTACAGTTCTGAGTAGGTTGTTGTAAACCGTCAGACTACGATTACGATGCTGTTTTGGAAGCTGAGAATTTACAGTTTGTTGCCTCGACGTTGCTAGTATCAGCTGTGATATAACTTACTTTACTGGTCGACCGCATGCTTAGCTGGGTCGTAATGTGCTCTTCTGCCATGCAAGCGAGCCTTGGTTCGAGTCCCAGCCGGGTTGGAGATTTTCGCCGCTCGGGGACTGGGTTTTGTGTTGTCCTCATCATCATTTCATTCTCATCACCGGCGCGCAAGTCGCCCAATGTGACGTCGACTGAAATAAGACTAGCACTTGGCGGCCGAACTTCCCCGGAAGGGGCCTCCCAGCCAACAATGCCATACACTCATTTCCATTTCACTAGCCTGGGCTACACTGTGAGGTAATGGATCAGTGTTTACCGTTCCTAAATCGTGGTCTTCCCACGTACGCCTAAAGGCGGAAACGCACCTTCGTTTAAAACATTTGGACCATCACTGCTATGTTTAGGCTCATTGTTTACAATCTGGGTGTCATTAACAGCAACTGAATTACTTTCAGCTGATGTGGTACTGGTTACAACCGCTTTTCCACTTATTCCTGCTACAAGGTCGGAAAGTAAAAGTTTTAGTTTAGTTAAATTCATACTAAGATGAAATTCAGGCCTAGGGTTGTCCTGCTTGAGTGGTCTGTATTATTACAAATGAGGCCGCCTGGTAGTTTCCCCTTGTATGTAATGTAAGATTGATAACTCCCCATACTCATTATGTACAGAGTCGGTTTTTTAACTTCCTTTTTGATAGATCTTACTCCAGCTTTTGGTTCTATAGCCACTTGTTGGGTTCTGGTAACAGGAGGGGTTGGATCGGATGTACATTTACATCCATATGACTGCTCTGCGACTCACACTTAAGTGCTTGCTTGAGGAGTCACAAAATCACTTTCAGATTATTTGTCGACTATTACCCACTCAAACAACACGAGGGAGAAATGAATACCTAAAGCTTTCCGTGCGATCGCCACTCCATGACTTGTCAGCTAGTGCCCACGACACTCCCTGTGAGGGCACAGGTCCGTGTCTCTGCTTCAGCTCTGTAGCTCCAACCGCTAACCACTGAATTGTGACACCAGAGGAAGGCACGGCATGTATTGCCTCTGCCAACTCTCCGCCACACGCGTCACGAAATTTCAAACACGGTACTATTTCTCATCCCTTCTACACAAGTGGTTGCCACTTCCACTGAACGAGAGGGAATGACAACCACTGGATAGGTACTACAAGTAAAAAAAAAGGACAATAAGAATTAGACCTGTGCCTTCCCCAGAGGCTCCAATTAAACAAACAGTACAATCATGAGTTAAGAGAAGATCTAGTCCAGCACCCCTACTTTTGTACAGGATAGTGACCAGCCAAATAGCCTGTGCCATGCCCATGAGTCAATAATTTTCTCATTGTTCTAGATGGAATTACCTTCTTCCACATCTGTTCATGGAAGCTTGCTACCATTTCCTTCCCAAGGACAGCACTTGATACTCTTTTTACTAAACTCCCCATGGCACATGGGTATAATATTTTCACACCACACAACCTGGACATCTGTTTTTGTTCGCTTAAGGGTACCATGTAATACAGACCCTTTACCATTTCCGATTTTCAGTCAATGAAGAAACGATTATTCATCGTACATGCATTGAGTGACATAATCTAGCAAACAGTTTATTCTACCTCCTGTTTTCCAACTCTGATGCGTCTAGCTCTGTTACCTGAGCAATGTAATCCTTCTGAACCATATTAAGATTCATTCTACTTCCCTGCAAGGATGTTGCTGAATGCGTATTATTTATAATAATATCTACTCACACTGACCAACCTTGCAATTCATCTAAAATCCCCTTGCTTGCTCTCTCTTTCGTTAAAGTATGAAATACTTACCCTATTTACATATGCGTACGTGGCCCTATACTGTAGTCCGTGTAACCGCATGCAAGAGCGCCCCGTCCACTCGAAAAATGTCTACACTAACTGAATACTATTTGTTTCTTTACTCATATCTAGCTGCTCTTCTAAAGTCAACTGCAATGGCTCTCCAACCCCCTGGCGAAACTGTTGGGTTAACTGCGCCACAGTGCTTCCAAGTACCTTCCCTCAAATGGGCACTTTGTAGGCCAAATCATCTATGCACAACCAAGAGGTGCCCAGCACATCCCTAATGGCATAGGAGCACTAGACACAGATTCCAGAAAATATACTAAGCTACCTCAGACACCATGTCAGCATAACGAACACCCCTGCTCCGCTACCAACACTGTGGCGGAGAGTTTGGATGGGAGTGGAGTCTGGCTAGGGGTTATGGAAGCGTGTGCTTTTAATCAATTTTGATTTCATGAAACAGCCATTTACAATACCAGACCGAATACAAATACAGAAAACCCTCGCTTCCATCACGTGCAATAATTAACTTCAGATGACAAACGACATATTAAAAAACAAAACAATTATTTGCATCTTAAAACACGAAATAGATAAAACTGTATTGCTTCTGTCTGCAAACGGCTTTACAAATGGACTACTAAACACATTAACAACAAGCATACTGCTCACTATGATGAACTGCAGCCGACTACTGCCAACACCTGTACCTCATCCCAGGCAGACAACAGATGTAACAACACAGGCTACCAGGATATGTAATCTACTATAGAATCTACAAGAAAAAATGCATAGACAAGGAGAAGGTAGAGTGACATATCGATGTTGTACAGGGTGGTCTATTGATAGGGACCGGGCCAAATATCTCACGAAAGAAGCGTCAAACGAAAAAACTACAAAGAACGAAACTCGTCTAACTTGAAGGGGAAACTAGATTGCGCTATGGTTGGCCCGCTAGATGGCGCTGGCATATGTGAAACAGATATCAACTGCGTTTTTTAAAATAGGAACCCCCATTTTTATTACATACTCGTATAGTACGTAAAGAAATATGAATGTTATAGTTGGACCACTTTTTTCGCTTTGTGATAGATGGCACTGTAATAGCCACAAACGTATCAGCCCGTGGTATCACGTAACATTCCGTCAGTGAGGACGGTATTTGCTTCGTGATACATTACCCGTGTTAAAAAGGACCGTTTACCAATTGCGGAAAAGGTCGATATCGTGTTGATGTATGGCTATTGTGATCAAAGTGCCCAACTGGCGTGTGCTATGTATGCTGCTCGGTATCCTGGACGACATCATCCAAGTGTCCGTACCGCTCGCCGGATAGTTACGTCATTTAACGAAACAGGAAGTGTTCAGCCACATGTGAAACGTCACCCAAGACCTGCAACAAAAGATGATGCCCAACTAGGTGTTTTAGCTGCTGTCGCGTCTAATCCGCCATCAGTAGCAGACAAATTGTGCGAAAACCGGGAATCTCGAAAACGTCGGTGCTCAGAATGCTACATCAACGGCGGTTGCACCCCTACCATATTTTTATGCAACAGGAGTTCCATGGCGACGGCTTTGAACGTCGCGTACTTTTTTGCCACTGAGCGCAAGAGAAATTACGGGCCGATGACAGATATATTGCACACGTTGAATTTAGCGACGAAGCGTCATTCACCAACAGCGGTAACGTAAAATGGCACAATATGCACTATTGGGCAACAGAAAATCCACGATGGCTGCGACAAGTGAAACATCAGCGACCTTGGCGGGTTAATGTAGGGTGCGGCGTTATGGGAGAAAGGATAATTGGCCCCATTTTATCGATGGCAATCTAAATGGTGCAATGTATTCTGATTTCGTACGTAATGTTCTACCGATGTTACTACAATATGTTTCACTGCATGACAGAATGGCGATGTACTTCCAACATGATGGATGTCCGGCACATAGCTCGCGTGCGGTTGAAACATATTTCATGACCGGTGGATTGGTCGTCGAAGCACCATACCATGTCCCTCACGTTCACCGGATCTGACGTCCCAGGATTTCTTTCTGTGGGGAAAGTTGAAGGATATTTGCTATCGTGTTCCACCGCCAACGCCTGACAGCATGCGTCAGCGCATTATCAATGCACGTGCGTACATTACGGAAGGCGAACTACTCACTGTTGAGAGGAATGTCGTTACACGTATTGCCTTTTGCATTGAGGTTGAGTGCATCCTTTTGAGCATTTATTGCATTAATGTGGAATTTACAGGTAATCACGCTGTAACAGCATGCGTTCTCAGAAATGATAAGTTCACAAAGGTACATGTATCACATTGGAACAACCGAAATAAAATGTTCAAACGTACCTACGTTCTGTATTTTAATTTAAAAAACCTACCTGTTACCAACTGTTCGTCTCAAACTGTAAGCCATATGTTTGTGACTATTACAGCGCCATCTATCAC
The DNA here is from genome assembly GCF_023897955.1 of Schistocerca gregaria. Lineage (NCBI taxonomy): Eukaryota > Metazoa > Arthropoda > Insecta > Orthoptera > Acrididae > Schistocerca > Schistocerca gregaria. The sequence continues at coordinate 431,989,596 of NC_064922.1, forward strand.
AAAACGATGAAAGTGGTCCAACTAAAACATTCATATTTCGTTACGTACTACACGAATATGTAATAAAAATGGGGGTTCCTATTTTAAAAAAACGCAGTTGATATCCGTTTCACATATGCCAGCGCCATCTAGCGGGCCACCCATAGCGCCATCTGGTTCAACCGTTCAGGCTAGACAAGTTTCGTTCTTTGTAGTTTTTTCGTTCGACGCTTATTTCGTGAGATATTTGGCCCGGTCACGATCAGTGGACCACCTTGTATAGTGTTTTCACAATGGCCTTATTGTATCTCAAATCAAACAATAGTGATACGCTTTGGTAGTACCATGGCCACGCCATGAGAATAAATGTAAATACAGTTTTCTCACAATGAAATTCCTCATGACCTTCCTGTGTTTGTTCGCAACAGGAAACTAAATGTGGCCAACTTCACCGCTCCTGCAACACTGTATTTTGGTAGATCAAAACTCCAATTACTACCAACACTTAGAAACTTCAATTATGGCACACATAAAAACTCATGTCACTTTATTCTCTGCACTGTATTACTGGTATCCAAACTCCTCACTGTCCTTCCTCTCTGTCTATGAGATGCCATCTTCTTGTGGACTTTGAATGGAAGACACCATTTATTACACAGCTTGACACTGTCTGTCTTTTAACCAGCTACACCCCACACTGATCATTGCAGTACACTGGCGTTGCTGCCATGGTGCTCTTACTCCCACGGCACTCCGCCTCCCCATGGTCTGTTGGTGGTTATCAACGAACTTACCACACTGTTCAGCAAACAGTATTCTTCAGCTGCTCCTTGGGGCAGCAATTCCAAAGCAAAGCAAGTGTGGAACTACTCCGTACAATCGCCTAGCGACAACCCACGACTTGTCAGCTGCCGCTCACAGTGGCCTCTGGTGCTGATTCAAGTCGATGTTGCCACTCCAGCTCCGTAGTTCCAACTGCCAGCCACTGTATCACGTCACCACAGGAAGGCTCAGCATGGTGCTGCTTCTCCAAAATCGCCACCACATCTGCTGGTGAAACTAAATGCTGTGACAGCACCAGAGGGCAGGCAGAACGACAAATGTGTCATAAAATATGAGTTTCACTCCTCACCAACCAGCAGGATGACGTGTGGAGTCTCAGAAACAGAAAGGATGCATAGTATGCTGAATGTGAATGTCTCAGTGCTGTTTGTTCTCTCCCTTGGTGGCCACACACTGGTGATAAAAAACTCTTAAGCCATCTGGACTTCAATGGCCACCCATAGTTCTAGATCATCCTTAGCATCATGAATTTCAGACCTCAGTTGCGGTGGAATGTTTATTTTAGGTACCACAATCAACGTGAATCATAAATTGCGAGGATTGTGAAAAGTCTGTAATAATATTAGAGTCGTCTATATGAGAGAAAAACGCTTATATTTTCTAACTTAAGGGGCATTGGAACATAAATGTTGTTCACATTTTCGGACTTTTATCTCATTATAAAATTTGCAATTTTGCGAATTTATAGACCCACCTGGGAAGTATCTTTTTTTAATTATAGACTACATTGGTTGAAAATGATAAAATTCTTACGTAAATTACTTCAAGACCTAATAAAATCGGTAATTTTTTATACAGAAGGGTGTGGACTGATGTGTTATAAAGGTCATGTCCAGAAGAGGATGGGCACCAGGTTGAGGAAGTTGCAACAAAGTTTGAGAGACAAGAGACTTTCTGATGATAAAATCATAAAACGCAGGCTGACATACAAAATGATTGATGAACTGCAGCAGCATTATTGGATGGCCATTACAAATAATACTGAGAATTTGTTGAAAATAAAGGTGGCAGTATGGGCTACCTTCTTCCACAGACTGTCAACTGATGAAAAACCAGCACATCACCCATACTGGACCCGATTCATGGTGCAATCACCGCAATGACCAGTACTCAAACAGTTCATATAACCTTAAACATTCCATCCTAGGATCAGTCAAGGATATCATAAAACCTATTTACAGAGAGCTGGCAAATCCTGAATTACTGAAGAAGTGTCTGCTTGGTCAGACTCAAAATCGCAATGAGTCCTTCAATAATCTTATATGGACTCGGTTGTCAAAAAATGTTTTTGTTGGAATGAAGTCAGTAAAGCAGAGAGGGGAGGGGGGGCCAGAGATGCTATTATTGTCTTTAATGATAGCAACATTGGTAGGGTGAAAGTGCTAGAGCGTATGGGAATTAATGCTGGAGCAAACTGCATCAGAAAAATTGAACCGATGGACAAGGTTCACATTGATAAAGCAGAGTATGCAGCACAGTTGGCCACTAAAGAATCCAGAAAGAAGAAAAGTTGGAGAAATCTTGGAAAAAGATCAAGAGGATGATACACAGTATGCTGCAGGCTGCTTTTGAGTGACTAAAAAGAAAAAGTTAAACATATATTAAGTGACTAACAGCCTTTTGAAACTGTAGAAACCGACATGAAATTCTACGTTTTCTGTTGAATTATTCCATAAATCTCAGAAACAATTTCGAGTAGGGTATTCAAATTTTCAGGGAGTAATAACATACATATTCTGAGTCCACTGAGCTAGAAGAAGAACATAATGCTATGTATAAATAAAATTATTTAGGATAACGTAAGAAAAGTACACAAAATTTTAAAAGTATAAATAAAAATGTGTATTTCCGAAAGCAGTGGCTGAAATGTAATTAGTGTAGTTCAGTAGACTCAAAACATACAGATTAATGTCCTGTAAAAGTGTCATGTCAATGGCTACAGTGGTTCCTGAAATACGGGGAAGCCAATTCACTAACATTGTCGGGATATTCATCCCCCCCCATGAACCATGGACCTTGCCGTTAATTGGGAGGCTTGCGTGCCTCAGGGATACAGATAGCCGTACCGTAGGTGCAACCACAATGGAGGGGTATCTGTTGAGAGGCCAGACAAACGTGTGGTTCCTGAAGAGGGGCAGCAGCCTTTTCAGTAGTTGCAAGGTCAACAGTCTGGATGATTGACTTATCTGGCCTTGTAACAATAACCGAAACGGCCTTGCTGTGCTGGTACTGTGAACGGCTGAAAGCAAGGGGGAACTACGGCCATAATTTTTCCCGATGGCATGCAGCTTTACTGTATGATTAAATGATGATGGCGTCCTCTTGGGTAAAATATTCCGGAGATAAAATAGTCACCCATTCGGATCTCCGGGCGGGGACTATTCAAAAGGATGTCGTTATCAGGAGAAAGAAAACTGGCTTTCTACGGATCGTAGCGTGGAATGGCAGATGCCTTAATCGGGCAGGTAGGTTAGAAAATTTAAAAAGGGAAATTGACAAGTTAAAGTTAGATATAGTGGGAATTAGTGAAGTTCGGTGGCAGGAGAAACAAAACTTTTGGTCAGGTGACTACAGGGTTATAAACACAAAATCAAATAGGGGTAATGCAAGAGTAGGTTTAATAATGAACAGGAAAATAGAAATGCGGGTAAGCTACTACAAACAGCTTAGTGAACGCATTATTGTGGCCAAGATAGATACGAAGCCCACACATACTACAGTATTACAAGTTTATATGCCAACTAGTTCTGCAGATGACGAAGAAATTATGATGAAATAAAAGAAATTATTCAGATAGTGAAGCGAGATGAAAGTTTAATAGTAATGGGTGACTGGAATTCGAGTGTAGGAAAAGGGAGAGAAGGAAACGTAGTAGGTGAATATGGATTAGGGCTAAGAAATCCAAGAGGAAGCCGCCTGGTAGAATTTTACTCAGAGCACAACTTAATCATAGCTAACACTTGGTTTAAGAATCATGGAAGAAGATTGTATACATGGAAGAACCCTGGAGATACTAAAAGGTATCAGATAGATTATATAATGGTAAGACAGAGATTTAGGAACCAGGTTTTAAATTGGAAGACATTTCCAGGGGCACATGTGGACTCTGACCACAATCTATTGGTTATGACCTGTAGAATAAAACTGAAGAAACTGCAAAAACGTGGGAATTTAAGGAGATGAAACCTGGATAAACTGAAAGAACCAGAGGTTGTACAGACTTTCAATGAGAGCGTAGGGGAATAATTGAAAGGAATGGGGGAAAGAAATACAGTAGAAGAAGAATGGGTAGCCTTGAGGGATGAAGTAGTGAAGGCAGCACAGGATCAATTAGGTAAAAAGACACGGGCTAGTAGAAATCCTTGGGTAACAGAAGAAATATTGAATTTAATTGATGAAAGTAGAAAATGTAAAAATGCAATAAATGAAACAGGCAAAAAGGAATACAAACGTCTCAAAAATGAGATCGGCAGGAAGTGCAAAACGGTAAAGCAGGGATAGTTAGAGGACAAATGTAAGGATGTAGAGGCTTATCTCATTAGGGGTAAGACAGATACTGCCTACAGGAAAATTAAAGAGACCTTTGGAGATAAGAGAACCACTCGTATGAACATCAAGAACTCAGATGGAAATCTAGTTCTAAGCAAAGAAGGGAAAGCAGAAAGGTGGAACGAGTATATAGAGGGTCTATACAAGGGAGATGTACTTGAGGACAATATTATGGAAATGGAAGAGGATGTAGATGAAGATGAAATGGGAGATACGATACTGCGTGAAGAGTTTGACAGAGCACTGAAAGACCTAGGTCGACAGAATGCTCCGGGATTAGACAACATTCCATTGGAACTACAAACGGCCTTTGAAGAGCCAGTCCTGACAAAACTCTACCATCTGATTAGCAAGATGTATGAAACAGACGAAATACCCCCAGACTTCAAGACGAATATAATAATTACAATCCCAAAGAAAGGAGGTGTTGACAGATGTGAAAATTACCGAACAATCAGTTTAATAAGCCACAGCTGCAAAATACTAACACGAATACTTCACAGACGAATGGAAAACTAGTAGAGGCCCACCTTGGGGAAGATCATTTTGGATTTCGTAGATGCTGGAACACGTGAAGCAATACTGACCTTACGACTTATCTTAGAAGAAAGATTAAGGAAAGGCAAACCTACGTTTCTAGCATTTGTAGACTTAGAGAAAGCTTTTGACAATGTTCACTGGAATACTCTCTTTCAAGTTCTAAAGGTGGCAGGGGTAAAATAGAGGGAGCCGAAGACTATTTACAATTTCTACAGAAACCAGATGGCAGTTATAAGAGTCGAGGGGAATGAAAGGGAAACTGTGGTTGGGAAGGGAGTGAGAAAGGGTTGTAGCCTATCCCCGATGTTATTCAATCTGTATATTGAGCAATCACTAATGGAAACAAAATAAAAATTCGGAGTTGATATTACAATCCATGGAGAAGAAATAAAATCTTTGAGGTTTGCCGATGACATTGTAATTGTGTCAGAGACAGCAAAGGACTTGAAAGAGCAGTTGAATGGAATGGACAATGCCTTGAAAGGAGGATATAAGATAAACTTCCTCAAAAGCAAAACGAGGATAATGGAATGTAGTCAAAATTAAGTCTGGTGGTGCTGAGGGAATTAGATTAGGAAATGAGACACTTAAATTGGTAAAGGAGTTTTGCTATTTGGGGAGCAAAACAACTGATGATGGTCGAAGTAGAGAGGATATAATATGTAGACTGGCAATGGCAAGGAAAGCGTTTCTGAAGAAGAGAAACTTGTTAACATCGAGTATAGATTTATGTATCAGGAAGTTATTTCTGAAAGTATTTGTATGGAGTGTAGACATGTATGGAAGAGAAACATGGACGATAAATAGTTTGGACAAGAAGAGACTAGAAGCTTTCGAAATGTGGTGCTACAGAAGATGGTTGAAGATTAGATGGGTAGATCACATAACTAATGTGGAAGTATTGAATAGGATTGGGGAGAAAAGAAGTTTGTGGCACAACTTGACCAGAAAAAGGGATCGGTTGGTAGGACATGTTCTGAGGCATCAAGGGATCACCAATTTAGTATTGGAGGACAGCGTGGAGGGTAAAAATCGTAGAGGGAGACCAAGAGATGAATACACTAAGCTGATTCAGAAGGATGTAGGTTGCAGTAGGTACTGGGAGATGAAGAAACTTGCACAGGATAGAGTAGCATGGAGAGCTGCATCAAACCAGTCTCAGGACTGAAGACCACAACAACAACAAACAACAAGAGTTTCATGTCAATGGCTACAGTGGTTCCAGAAATACAGGGAAGCCAAGTCACTAAATTTAACATACTCGTGATATGGCGTTCCAACTCCCCTTAACGAATTGATATGTTTTCAGGATAAAGTCGTCGAAGAGGAGGTGTTTGAGAAATCCCACATTGAGAATACTTCATTTGAGGAGATATTAGAGCAAATCGGCAGCTACGGAAAGTTCCAAATACGCTTGAGCATTGTCTTCTGTTGCCTGACACAATTTTTTTCCTCAATGTCTTCCTACGGCACGCTCATTGCCCTTACAGTACCTGAACACTGGTGCCACGTTCCAGGAAGAGAAGGTACCAATTCAACCATAGAAATGTGGAAGAAAGTGACAATACCAAGGTAAGTAACATGACATGAATTTAATATCAGTTTTCTTACTTTAGTAACCCCGTAACGATTTTTTCGAAGATAAATTAGACTTGTGGTTGTATTAACGTTTTACGACAAGACTGAAACTCCATAAAATAGGGAGCACTAGACTTTCTTTCCTTCATCGAAGAGAATAGTGCAGATATATGGTTCTAACAAAATAAGAGTGTCCAATATAATGGAGGACGTGTCTATATAGCTTTACCTTTAAGTATAACAGCAGGTCCTAAAAATTAAGAGAGTGCTTTCACTGTTGTGAACACATGAACACAGATAAATGGACTACTGCTTCAGCAAGCTGTTTACTTAGTTGCTTTACAAAATTAATAAATATTCACGTTGAATGAGTATTTATGATCAATTGCTTAGAGAACGACCATGAAGTGTAAGAATATCCCACAATGATTTTTGTTTTAATTTTTATTTCAAACTAAGCCTCCTCATTTTACGTGGTTTAAGGAAAGTGGCTTAACTGCAATCGTTGAACAGAGCTTCTCCAACAGGGCGCACCCAGTAATCATTTAGAGACGAGCTCCATGAGAAACTGAATTCAAATGGATGTCCATCTCTCGCTTACACCACTTACCACAAGACCTAGTGTTATTGGCTAAAATTTATGCGTAGTTACGCCACTCCAAACGTTTGTTTTACTATTCCTGGCTTCGGCGATTTCCACGCTGAGTCTATGCTGAGCTAGAGGGAAGTCATCATCTTAGTTATCTAGACGTTAAATTCCGGTTAGTGCCAATTTCTGTTTTTGTAATTGTGCAAAGAATGCTATTACCCTGTATTATTTCATTCAACAGTATTTATCGAACAAAAACTGTCGATACTCCAGCATCCTAGCAAAATACCTCTAAATTTACCATACAATGACTTCTGTTATCATATGCTTTCGCGTAGTGGGGTAAACAACTGGGATTCCTGCAATATAAATTCAGTACATTACTTTGCAACAACTATTTAGGTTTAAAATAAATTATTGCAGTAATTTTTGTATTTTAGGGAAGAAGAAATATACAGCAGTTGCGAGATGAAAGTACCAAACCGAACGAATGAAACAGCACCGTGTATGTATGGATGGGAATATGACGACACTTGGTTTTCTGCAACTGCTGCTTCCCAGGAAGACTGGGTATGCGAAAGAGAAATGTATCCTAACACCATATATTCTGTCAGTCACTTTATCTCCGTCGGATTTGCTGTTCTGCTTTTCTACGTTGGTGACAGGTAATACTCAAATGTAATAGTGGGTACTTTTCTCTTAAGGACACTATAGAAATTTATCTCCGAGATTAAAAAAGACATGGGTTCGATGAGAAAGAGTGAACTGCACGTAATGTACAATTTTTAAAAAAAATCTATTTCAGACAACATATCAAACACAAACTTAGTATGTTGAAATTAGTTTTCTCCTCCTCTATGACTTCTATGCAAGTAATAGCACAGTATTTTCATAACAGCACTAAAACTCTAAGAGTTTCGTAATTCACACGTTCTGTTCATTTGCACTATATGTAAAATGTTTGCTAACTGAGAGCACACAGAACACTATTTTGCCGTCATATTAAGCAATGCTAATCTAACACACTCTGAGTTCCTAAAATCGGGACTACGTGTCTATACTCTGGTGGTGGATTTACCTGAACCGAAGTTCCTGTCCATCGCGAAACCACAGGAGCAGGGCAAATTGGAATCCGATGAGCCAATGAATTCAGTACAGTATTAAGAATACTTCGTTTTGTATATAAAAGTCGATGATGTTTGATGAGTTTCGTGCAAAGTGTGACTGATTGGTTTTTAAAATCTTCATCGACTAAGGTATATTAATCATCTCTTCAATGCAAAGATAGCAAACAAAGATAACATCATTTTCACATTCATATTTTGTTACTGGAAAGGCAGATGTTTATTACAGTAACAAATGTAACTGCACCCATAGTTGTGAGTCTATTCTGCAGACTGATAGTTTGCGACTGAAATTCTCATTGATTACTACCTGGGTTACGGGGTGGAGAATTGCAGGTCTCCTCTTGATAGAGCATGCTATAGGCAGTGACAAAACCGAATGACGTCAAGCGGCAGTGCCGGATTGCATTCTACCAGCCCTCCCCCAGACCGGTTGTGTCATATTCCAAGGCGGTGGACGTAGCCCAGTAGTACTGTTTAAACTTCCAGGAAATTTAAAAAATTATGCGATATTCATAAAGTACAACTGTCGTAAGCTCAAAACAGGGTTTCCTAAAACCCTCTGACATCATAGCTCATTTGTGCTAAGAGTCCAAATGTCCAAGGTATTAAATGGTGAAAAATGCAAAAATTCCAAGATGAGCAATTGCCCCATCGGTGATAAATTAAAAAAAAATCCAAGATGGTGGAACTGAATCTGAATTTAAAAAGTATAGAAGCCAAGGTGGAGGAAACAGAGTCATGGACCCAGGCTACAGGACTGCCATCTCACTTGTAATAAGTTCAGAATATTGCACTGGTTGACAATTCCAGTTTAAAAAGGTGAGATAGCTCCTCCTTGAGGGAGCCTCCTCCATACAGACATTCCCCCTGCCCCAACACACCACTTCTATCGATTCCACAGACCAAGGGGACCAAGACTCAAGTTTAGAACCCTTATGCCCTCTTGTAAAAAGCTGAAAAAAGAGAGAAATTGAAAAAGCTCCCTGGGCTTCCACGAACTCAGGTGCCATTAGATGCCATAAGTTGAAATACACATTACTAGCACACTCAGTATGTTGTTCCAAACTGTATAGATAATGTCACGGGAGAACTAGGTCACTTGTCCTAAGTTTGGATGACCCTTCTACATCTACATTTATACTCCGCAAGCCACCCAACGGTGTGTGGCGGAGGGCACTTCACGTGCCACTGTCATTACCTCCATTTCCTGTTCCAGTCGCGTATGGTTCGCGGGAAGAACGACTGCCGGAAAGCCTCCGTGCGCGCTCGAATCTCTCTGATTTTACATTAGTGATCTCCTAGGGAGGTATAAGTAGAGGGAAGCAATATATTCGATACCTCATCCAGAAACGCACCCTCTCGAAACCTGGACAGCAAGCTACCCCTCGATGCAGTGCGCCTCTCTTGCAGAGTCTGCTGCTTGAGTTCGCTAAACATCTCCGCAACGCTATCACGCTTAGCAAATAACCCTGTGACAAAACGAGCCGCTCTCCTTTGGTTCTTCTCTATCTCCCCTGTCGACCCGACCTAGTACAGATCCCACACTGATGAGCACTACTCAAGTATAGGACGAATGAGTGTTTTATAAGCCACCTCCTTTGTTGTTGGACTACATTTTCTAAGGACTCTCGTTCCGCACACATACTACCAAATATTTTACAGAAGTAGGTGCTACCAGTGTTTGTTCCGCTATCATATAATAATACAATAAAGGATCCTACTTTCTATGTATTCGCAATACATTACATTTGTCTATGTTAAGGGTTAGTTTCCACTCCCTGCACCAAGTGCCTATACGCTGCAGAATTTCCTGCATTTCGCTACAACTTTCTAATGCTGCAACTTCTCTGTATACTACAGCATTATCCGCGAAAAGCCGAGTGGAACTTCCGACAATATCTACTACGTCATTTACATACAGTGTGAAAAGCAGTGGTCCCATAACACTCCCCTCTGTCACGCCAGAGGTCACTTTAACGTCTGGATATGCTGTTTCGATTCACTTACGTAAGACCACAACTTCCTAGAATTTTCATTCAAATTTCACTTTAGAATTCACTAAACGCTCCACGCATAGCCTTCCTTACGCTAACTTTGACATCGTTTAGCTTCTGTTTGTCTGAGAGGTTTTGGCTGCGTTTAAACTTGCAGTGAAGCTCTCTTTAGTTTCGCAGTAGTTACCTAACTTTGTTGTTGAACCACTGTGGGTTTTTCCCGTCCCTCAGAATTTTACTCGGCTCGTACCTGTCTAATACGCATTTTACGATTGCCTTGAACTTTTTCGATAAACATTCAACATTGTCAGTGTCGGAACAGAAATTTTCGTTTTGATCTGTTAGGTAGACTGAAATCTGCCTCCTATTACTCTAGCCCAAGTCCGTCGGAATGCACAATGGACATGAATGGATGCAAGTGACCAGACAGAATACTTACGTACGTGTCACCTGTCAGAGTCGTATCAAGACGTATCTGGGATCCCATATCACTCCAACTGCACACTCCTAACACCATTATAGAGCCTCCACCAGCTTGAACAGCCCCCTGCTGACATTCAGGGCCCATAGATTCATGAGGTTAACTCCATACCCGTACGTATCCATCCGCTCGATACAATTTGAAACGAGACTCGTCCGACCAGGCAATATGTTTCCAGTCATCAACAGTCGAATGACGGTGTTGACGGGCCCAGGAGAGGCGCAAAACTTTGTCGTGCAGTTACCAAGGGTAGACGACGACTGGGTCTTCGACTCCGAAAGCCCATATTGATGATGTATTGTTGAATAGTTCGCACGCTGATACTTGTTGACTGCCCAACACTGAATTTTACAGCAGCCAGAGGAAGGGTTACACTTCTGTCACTTCAGTCGTCGTTGGTCCCATTTTTGCAGCATCTTTTTCCGGCCGCAGCGATGTCAGTGAGTGTTTGTTTTACAGAGTATCTTACATTCACGGTACACTCGCGAAATGGTCGCACAGGAAATAACTCACTTCATCATTACCTCGGAGATGCTGTGTCCTATCGCTCGGTTGCCATCTATAACACCACGTTCAGTTTCTTCGGCACTTCGGTGTATATCTTCATGCTGTTGTAATGTCGTATAAGATATACCGTTAGTCTAACCAGTAGTAGTTTAGCAGACGAAGTGGTAACCATGTATTTGTTACAATGTAGTAATTTTACACTGTTTGGTGCACAATGGTAATGGTTGTTCAGCATTTACATGGGTTTTATAACTGAATCAATCACCTGGATCTGATGCTTTCGATCGACTAGATACATAGCACGAATGATAGGTCCATCTCATGATGCTGCTTGTGGGGTACCAATAGCAGTGCACTGCGCAAATGAGGGAGGGGAGACTAAAATTTTTGGATAATTAATTGTGGTAATTAATATTAAACATAATTTGGCCCATAAATTTGATAACCTGAACAAGATCATAAGTACACCACATGGTTTCCATCTTGGATCGTAAACTATCGTAATTGAAACGACACTTATGAGACATTAATTAGATCCTATATAAAAAAGGGTAAGAGCCCAAGGCAGTAATTTGTTAACATAAGGAGAGCTGGTACAAGTGGCCGTTTTGCTTACAGAAGAAGAATGTAATCTTTGTCCCAAAAGCTACCCCCTCCCCTCTCACTGATGCAGGTTTACATGTAAGTAAGTAATTTCCATCAGATGTCTGTTCATTGACTTTTACTAGTTACTTTAAGACAGTAGTGATGATGTGCTAGAGATGGAAACATAATAATGTTGTAACTGTAGAGCTTCCATTTCAACAGAAAAATCAGTCTTATTTCGAACAATTTTTCTTATGTTTCCCTAATGCTTTCCATTGAGCTTTTCTGTTTCACTTGTCACTGTGCCGGCGCATAATCCATTCGAAGTAAAAACGTTAAACTGTTTGTACGTTTCAGATTTGGCCGGAGGATACAGTTTCTCATGAGCATGGGCTTGATGGCAGTATCCCGATCACTGCTAACTGTTTCGGCGTCAATCTTCCCACTGTACGTCGCTCTCTCAGCGGCGGCAGAGAGTCCAGGCTTGCCTAGCTCAGAATCAGCTATAGCCATCGGTAAGCTTGTCTGACTTCGAAACAATGAAATTAAAACGTAGTTGCATACTACTATTCACTCGAAAGCAGGAATTAGATCAAAAGAATTAAAACTGAAAAGTGTGGGACATACATCGTCAAAAGATTTGTAGTTTCATTTATATTTAGTGAAACATTTAATAATACACTAATTTCTTCTCATTAGTTTAATAGAAGTGGACTGCTGATTCAAGAGTTTCTGTAGAGTTACAACTTTTTCCCTTTCTGAAACATGTATTCAACCATGTCTACTTTATCTTACACTGTGTGGCGATACTAAAATGTTTATTTGGTATTACGCTGCGTTGCAATATAATCATTTTGAAACGTATTTTTTATGTGAACGTATTTTCTAAATCTGGTTACAAGTTAGATTCTTAAAATGCGTGAAGTGACCTTCTAACAAATACTATACATGCTTTAAAAGGACATTGTACGTGAGCTACTAAAGAAGTGTTCACATGGAAGGCCCAGAACGTGGATGAGTACTTCAATCATGTTGTGTGGTGCCGTGTGCTAAAATATATATTTGTTGGCCTTATGACTCTAAAGTTAGCGGTGTCTGATGCTGTCATAACTTTTGTTGTTGTTGTGATCTTCAGTCCTGAGACTGGTTTGATGCAGCTCTCCATGCTACTCTATCCTGTGCTAGCTTTACCATCTCCCACTACCTACTGCAAGCTACATCATTCTGAATCTGCTTAGTGTCTTCATCTCTGCCGAATCTACGATTTTCCCCTCCACTCTGCCCTCCAATATTAAATTGGTGATCCCTTGATGTCTCAGAACATGTCCTACCAACCGATCCCTTCTTTTAGTCAAGATGAGCCACAAATTTCTCTTCTCCCCAATTCTATTCAATAACTCCTCATTAGTTATGTGATCTACCCATCTAATCTTCAGCATTCTTCTGTAGCACCACATTTCGAAAGCTTCTATTCTCTTCTTGTCCAAACTATTTATCGTCCATGTTACACTTCATACATGGCTACACTCCATACAAATACTTTCAGACACGACTTCCTGACACTAACATCTATACTCGATGTTAACAAGTTTCTCTTCTTCAGAAACGCTTTCCTTGCCATTGCCAGTCTACATTTTATGTCCTCTCTACTTCGACCATCATCATTTATTTTGCTCCCCACATAGTAATACTCGTTTACTACTTCAAGTGTCTCATTTCCTAATCTAATTCCCCAGGATCACCCGACTTCATTCGACTACATTCCATTATCCTTGTTTTGCTTTTGTTAATGTTCATCTTATACCCTCCTTTCAAGACACTGCCCATTCCGCTCAACTGCTCTTCCAGGTTCTTTGCTGTCTCTGACAGAATTATAATGTCATCGGCAAACCTCAATACTTTCATTTCTTCTCCGTGGATTTTAATTCCTACTCCAAATTTTTCTTTTGTTTCCTTTGCTGCTTGCTCAATATACAGATTGAATAGCATCAGGGAGAGGCTACAACCCTGTCACATTCCCTTCTCAACCACTCCTTCCCTTTCATGCCACTCGACTCTTATAACTGCCATCTGGTTTCTGTACAAATTTTAAATAGCCATTCGCTCCCTGTATTTTACCGTTGACACCTTTAGAATTCCAGTCAACATTGTCAAAAGCTTTCTCTAAGTCTACAAATGCTAGGAACGTAGGTATGCCTTCTAAGATAAGTCGTAGGGTCAGTATTGCGTCACGTATTGGAATCCAAACTGATCTTACCCGAGGTCAGTTCTACCAGTTTTTCCATTCGTATGTAAAGAATTCGCGTTAGTACTTTGCAGCTGCGTCTTATTAAACTGCTGCTTCGGTAATATTCACATCTGTCAGCACCTGCATTCTTTGGGATAGGAATTATTGGTTCGACTCAGGGCTTTCAGTGCTCTGTCAAAGTCTTCACGCAGTAGGGCCTGTCATATCTCCCATTTCATCTTCATCTACAGCCTCTTCCATTTGCATAATATTGTCCTCAAGCATATCGGTCTTGTATAGACCCTCTGTATACTCCTTCCACATTTCTGATTTCCCTTCTTTGCTTAGAACTGGGTTTCCATCTGAGCTCTTGATATTCATACAAGTGGCTCTCTTTTCTCCAAAGGTCACTTTAATTTTCCTGTAGGCAGTATCTATCGTACCCCGAGTGATATATGCCTCTACATACTTACATATGTGCTCTAGCCATCCCTGCTTAACCATTTTGCACTTCCTGTCGACCTCATTTTTGAGACGTTTGTTTTCCTTTTTGCCTGCTTCATTTACTGCATTTTTATATTTTCTAATTTCATCAAATAAATTCAATATTTCTTCTGTTACCCAAGGATTTCTAGTAGTCCTCGTCTTTTTATCTACTTGATCCTCTGCTGCCTTCACTACTTCATCCCTCAAAGCTATCCATTCTTCTTCTACTGTAGTTCTTTTCCCAATTCCTATCCATTGTTCCCTTATATTCTCCCTGAAACTCTGTACAACCTCTGGTTTAGTCTGTTTATTCCCACATTTTAGCAGTTTCTTCAGTTTTAATTTACAGTTCATAACCGATAGATTGTGGTCAGAGTCCACATCTGCCCCTGGAAATGTCTTCCAATTTAAAACCTGGTTCTTCAATCTCTGTCTTACCATTATATAATCTATCTGATACCGTCTAGTATCTCCAGGCTTCTTCCATGTTTACAACCTTCTTTGATGATTCTTGAACCAAGTGTTGTCTATGATTAAGTTATGCTCTGTGCTGAATTCTACGAGGCGGCGTCTTCTGTCATTTCTTACCCACAATCCATATTCACCTACAACGTTTCCTTTTCTCCCTTTCCCTACTGTCGAGTACTAGTCACCCTTGACTATTAAATTTTTGGCTCCTCTGACTATGTGAATAATGTTGAATAATTTCCTTTACCTCATCATGCATTTCATCAATATCTTCGTCATTTGCAGAGCTAGTTGGCATATAAATTTGTACTACTGTAGTAGGCGTGGGCTTCGTGTCTATCTTGGCCACAATAATGCGTTCACTATGCTGTTTGTAGTAGCTTACCTGCACTACTATTTTTTGTTCATTATTAAACCTACTCCTGCATTACCCCTATTTGATTTTGTATTTATAAACCTGTATTCACCTGACCAGAAGTTTTGTTCCTCTTTCCACCGAACTTCACTATTTTCCACTACATCTAACTTTAACTTATCCATTTCCTTTTTAAAATTTTCTCACCTACCTGCCCGATTAATGGAACTGACATTCCACGCCCCGATCTGTAGAACGCCAATTTTCTATCTCCTGATAACAACATTCTCCTGAATAGCCCCTCCCCAGAGATCCGAATGGATGACTATTTTACCTCCGGAATATTTTACCCAAGAGGACGCCATCAGCATTTAATCATACAGTAAAGCTGCATGCCCTCGGGAAAAATTGCAGCTTTGGTTTCCCCTTGCTTACAGCCGTTCGCAGTATCAGTGCAGCAAGGCCGTTTTGGTTAGGGTTACAAGGCCAGATCAATCAATCATCCAGACTGTTGCCCCTGCAACTACTGAAAAGGCTGCTTCCCCTCTTCAGGAACCTCACGTATGTCTGGGTTCTCAACAGATACCCCTCCTTTGTGGTTGCACCTGTGGTACGGTTATCTGTATCCCTGAGGCACGAAAGCCTCCCCACCCTGGCAAGGTCAATGGTTCATGAAGGGGGGGGGGGTAATAACTGTTAATGGTGGTAATTAGTAATTATGAAACACTTAAGGTTCTGGAGAGGTCAGGGGTAAGATTTGGACAGAACAAAGCTAAAGGACTGCAGGAACTTGATGAGCTTCCTGTACGTGAAGCAGAGCTAGCTGCTCAGCAAATGACAGAAGAAGCAAGAAAGAAAAGAAGGAGGCAAGCACTGGGCTGTTGTGACACTGAAGAAGACACAGACTATGAGCCAGGGCAATTCTAGTGCATGAAAGACGCAGATATGTAAGTCTGTATAAGAATTTGTAATAAAAAATTTTAAACCTCAACGTCTCTCAACTACATTTTTGGCAATAAATGACCAGTTTTCTAAAGAAAGTACTGATGGTAGAGACATGAAATTTTCACAGCTTGCCAAGTGTGAGATTCAACACATATGGAACTAGAATAATTAAAATATCCTGAGTTGTTTTGTTTTTATGTTCATTTATTTACAAAATTCTGTCAAAATTTAAGTGTTTGAAAAAAAAATAACGTGCCCCACAGTACAATATTAGTAACAATTATAGTTCAGTGCATCTAGAAAGGTGCATTCAATAATTATGGAAAATTGTAAGTTGGTGTCTTTAAAGGTTTCCAAGATACTGTGTCACAAAATTCGATAATTTAACGTTGGCAGCATGGGACATACAACGTCCCCATAAGTCTTGGACAGAAATAATATAAATTAGTTATTCTATATGTGATGTCGAAATGAATATTAGCATTATTTTTTGTTCAGTTTTGAGGTATGTGGTTTCGGGTCCAGCACCAGAGTATCTTATGACAGGAAATGTAATCCATTATCGATACATCTATTTCAGGTATCGAACTTACTGGCATCAAACATCGTTCACTCGTCAACTTTTTGGCATTTGCCTCTTACTGTTTGGGAACAATTTCTGTTGCGCTAGCAGCATGGTTGTTACGAAACTGGATTCAGTTTCTGTTGATTTCATCTGTCCCGTGCTTCATTCCATTGTTGCTACATAGGTAAGTACTTCGGTAATGAATTAGTATTCTGCTCTTTTTTATTGGTTTATTGGTTCTCTCTCAATGTGGACACACTGCTGTAAGCCGTATCGACGTCTCCAGTTTATATTTTTATGATATAAGAAATCTCAAAAGTTATCTTTGTATGAAGGATTAAATATAAGAATTGAGAAGAAATAGATATGTGTGTAGTTTACACTGACTTAAAGAAGTAAATCTGCTCAAAGGTGAATGTTTCGTGACAGAAGTCGTTAGTTAGGTCAATGAATGTGTTGGTTGGAATGTTACATGGTTGTGGATGTACAAGAACTTGATTTGAGCATTGTGAAAAGCTGGTGATGGAATTTCTAATCGAGCCTTACTTTGCAGAACACTTATAGAAGGAATATGCTGTACATGGAACTAATGATAAATTTAAGCAAGAATTTATGGACGAACAAAAGGCAGTTGCCTATGGTAAAATGTAAAATTGATGAAATTGAAGGAAAGTACATGTACTTAGCGGTGAGCATCCCAATGCAAGGCAAAAGTGATTCTAACAAACGGAGCCCTTCCCATAGGTTTAACAGAAATGTGATTTAAGAAACGGGGCTCTGGCAACGCTGTAACTGTGTGAAGTGTAGCCGAGAACATGTATCATGAATTCGGCGCCCTTACGGAGCTGTCCCATTACCTGAGTGATGGATATGTAAACTCGCTGATATTTTAGTCGCGTCCGCCCCAAACTTTTTTTTTTTTCAGTTAAAGCGTCAAACTGAATCCAGTTAACATCTCCACAATGCAGTGTCTTGTGAATTTCTTTCTGTTATTGTTGCCTGTTTTTAAACACAGAGACATAAAATGAACTTCTTACAGACCTAAACGACAATTTGTTTCGTCCATGACACATATATAGCCAATAGATGGTAATAGTAGACACAATAACATCATCTGCATCCAATGAGGCATAAAAACACAATAAGTAAGCTGCACTAGACTGCACATTATGCAATGCACAATAACTCCATTCCATACGTTTGACGTCCAGGCTTATGTTCACAGAGGTGGAACGTACAGTTACGAGCAACGTTCACTTTGGAGAAGATGCCCAAGGCGACCGACCGCCTTGAATTTGCAATCACTTCGCTAGTCGCTTGATCGCACTTTGCTGGACCCAACGCAACACACCTGCAATCACTATTGCTGAAGTGGCATGCAGAGGAGCTGTTAGATCGCATACATCAACGAGTGCAGTAACTGGTTCCTAAAGGTCCCTAGAAGTAAAAATCTAGTGAATTAAGGCCCAGGCAACGTGGAGGCTAGAACATTGGACCTCCATGACCGATATATTTCCTTGGAAATGCTTCATTTAAATAGTTACACACATTAATCCCGAAGTGCGGTGGTGAACTATAGCGCTGAAACCATAGCTGTCGCCGAACAGGAAGTGGAACGTTTTCTTATGGGTCATGCAAAGTGTTGCAAAGAAACGTTTGATGCAGAGGCATATTCAACTTGTCTGACAAAAGGTAAGGGCCGCAAAGAACTCGTCCATTGATTAGAAAAAATTAAAAAAAATATTCAAATGTTTTTGATATCTTAAAGTCATCAGTTCCTAAACTTACACGCTACTAACCTAAATTATCCTAAGAACAAACACACACCCCCATTCCAGAGGGAGGCCTCGAACCTCCTCCGAGACCAGCCATACGGTCCACGACTGTGGCGCCTTAGGCCGCCTGGCTAATCCCGCACGGCCCCTCTATTCTATCCCACAGGCTTATGCCAAGCGTACCTGAATGCCAACTTCATGGATGATATGTCGGTGATGTTCCGACCAAAAACAATTGGCTGTTCGGGGGGTGGGGAGTGGTGTTGTGTTGAAAATACGTTCACGAGTAAGGTAGATTCATCAGTCTGTATCACATTATTTGTGAGCATTATCTTCCACTTGGTGCCAAAGCAATTCACAAAATTGTAGTCGTCGACTTTGGTCTTCTGGTCACTGGTGCTGAGTTAACATGGAATGATGTGAATGCAGTTCTTCATCGTGCAAACAGTTCAATAAGCAATCTTTGAGATGTCTGAGACTGCCTTGCGATATCATGTGTACTTCACCAAGGTGAAAAGTTTCAAGGAACGTTTCCTCTGTTAGTAGAATATGTATTAGTCCTTGTGTAACACGGCCGGAGGACAACTGGTGGGGGACCTTTAAACTGTTCTCCCTTTGACCATGCGCCCTGTCTACCCCACGTACCTGGTACTCCCGTGCAGTCGTGACAGTTTGTAGTATTTGATTTAATGCATTAAAAATTTTGATCTGCACAGCACCGTCACAGACATGAAAGAAAGAGGAAATTCCTACAAAAAATTCATTAACAATATTATAGAAAGGACGTGTGTTAAATGAATAATCACTGCAGCACTAATTCTAGAACCATCACAAACTTTTAAAAAATATACTTTTTATTCATTTAGCATAAGCAAAACAAAAAACTGACAACTTTGTTCGTTAACAGCTTAAAGTGTACCTAACCTTGTTTATTTGAATATCATTCAGTATAATGTAGGGATTAGTCTTTCACAAATGAAATCATAAATATGCTACGTTTCTGGCACAAATTAGAAGTTCCAAATGAAATTATTAAATCCTATTTGGAAGTTTAACTATCCTTCATTAACTTTCTCGGACACATTGTAGTGATAACTACCACTCATCAACGTGTTACTGTTGACGGGAACCATTAGTTTCACACAGTCAATCACGTACCTCAAAGACAGACGACAAAAATCACAATTTACTTCTTTGATTCAAACTTTTCATCTGGTGGTATGACTGTGCAAAATGCTTTAATACACTGAAACTTAGTTGCATCCAGCTGTAGGTGTAAATGTAATTATTATTAGTAATTCATTATTAACTATGATGAAACAATTTATTTTTGCAAACAGAATTCACGAATATCATAGGAGACAATCCACGATTTTCTATATATATCTAACGATTCTGTTTTGCTATTACAGGCAAATGATATTCATACTGTTCTGTAATAAAAGGTTTTTTATATTAACACCTAAACTTTTTCTTTCAGCCTCGTCCTTGTGTGCGCACCCTGTTTTACACTCACCAGACACACAAACACAGACGGATACATTCGCATGGCTCTGAACTGTGTGTGCACTTGATGCTACCATTCACGTGGAATGTCTTATAGTTATGAATCTGACAGCATGTAAGCGGCTGCATTGGCACTGAGTATTTGGTAGCAATAGAACAATAAACAACAATAACTTTGAAGCAGCCATATTTCCCTGAAATCTGTGGAGTACAAACCACTTAATCGTTGGGTAGTATAGGATACTGTTGAAACTTAGTCAAAAGTAAATATATTTACCATTGTGAAACGTAACTAACACAAAAGGTAAACAGGTGTTGAAGGGAGGCAAAAGATGACACAATCAAGAAAACACTATCCTGATATAGAAAAAAAAACAGCAAGGCAAATAGAGAAACAGATTAGCAAATTTTTAATTTATTATGTTTTATTCTTATCATTTACTTGTCTTCGATACTACTGCTTTACACCACCATGGGTCTGCTTTCAGAATTCTTAAATGTTGAAATCGATCGTCTAAGAGGTCCTGAAACTGTTGAAAATATTTCTTTCATTCTCGTTAGTGCAGAGACGTAGGTGACAAAATTAATGAAACAGCGATATAACGCATACAGATTGCGGTAGTATCGCGTACACAAGGTATAAACAGACAGTGCATAGGAGGAGCTGTCATTAGCACTGAGCCGGCCGCTGTAGCCGAGCGGTTCTAGGCGCTTCAGACCGGAACTGCGTTGCTGCTAAGGTCGCAGGTTCGAATCCTGCCTCTGGCATGGATGTGTGTGATGTCCTTAGGTTAGTTTAAGTAGTTCTAAATCTAGGGGACTGATGACCTCAGATGTTAAGTACCATAGTGCTCAAAGCCATGTGAACCATTTGCACTCAGGTGATTCAAGTGAAAAGGTTTCCGACGTGCCTATACACGCAATATGGGAATCAACAGGCTTTGACCGCGGAATAGTAATTGCAGCTAGACACATGAGCCATTCCATTTCGGAAACCTTTAGGGAATGCAATACTCCAAGATTCACAGTGTCAAGAGTGTGACGAGAATACCAAATTTCAGGAAGTACCTCTTGCTTTGGACAACGCTGTGGCTGACGGTCTTCACTTAATGACCGAGATCAGCGGTGTTTACGTTGAGCTGTCAGTGCTAACAAACAAACACTTCATGAAATATTGATATAAATCAATGTGGGACATACGACGAACGTATCCGTTTAAACGTCCCATTTGAAAAATTGTACAAGACTGTGCTTAAACTGACACACACTATTTTTTTTAGCGCAACCCACGCTGACTTTCAATAATTCAATAATCCCTATACCTTTCACAAATCACTTACCTCACAAAAATCTTCGTTATTCGAACTACTGCAATACAGCGAGCGCCACTACTGCCAGCTAAATAAAAGATGCAAACTACGGAAGGCACTAACTACAGATAGGCACAGTTAGCAAATGAAAGATTTTAATAGAGAATAAACAATTTATTTACCTTAATAGTTATACTATATATAGCAGTTCATGACATCCAGTCTTACAAATTTCCAAACCCCGCCATTTCTCTCCCCACATCCACCACTGCTGGCGGCTCACCTCCAACTGCGCAACGCTATGCGCTGTTAACATCCAGCCGCCCAACACTACAATGGCGAGTATTACAACAATGCCAACCAGCCACTGACTGCACACAGCACAGCCAGTGATTTTGCATACAGAGCGCTATGTGGCGTTACCAATAAAAAAACCTAAACGGCCTACTTACATAGCCCCCATGCTCCCCACAAAATATTTTACAAATTGTTTTGGGCAGTGGCCAATACAGATTTGAAAAAAAAATTCATAATTACAATAACAAAGAAATGAAATGCACACACTTATCGATATAATGTTGGTCAAAAGCTAAAATTTTCGCACAGTCCATAAAGACAGTCCTGATCGTTCATCACACTAAAATAGCAGTGTTTTTGGTCAATGTCTGAGCAGTAAATGAAAATGCACACGGAAGTAGTGGATTTCCTTGCAGTCTTGAAGAAGTAGTGTTGTCCTTCCAACGGAAAGACAGTGCTGACTCTTGACATGCTGACAGGCAATGAGCCACAAAAGAGCAAACCCACAGCAGAGTCAGTCGAAGTTTTGAATAATATTGGTAGGTTGGTTATCACAGATCAGACCCACTGTAGTCTTAGTAGAGGTTATGACACTGGCGGGCCACCAGAGTTGCAGACCCACTGCAGTCCTTGTAGAAATAATGGCATTGGTGAGTCATCAAAGGTGTAGACCCACTGTAGTCCTTGTATAGATGGCTAGCAGCCAACTGTTGCGACTGTGCAGGCGCACAATCACCATCGAAGAGTCTTTTGGACAATATAGCAAGTCAATAAACCATCACTTGTTCACTCAAAAAGAATTTGTTTGAAATGTGCTTAGAACCAGCAATGCTGTTATCCAGTCCCTTGCTCAATTATTAACACACGTGTAAACACTATCAGTCCCTACTTCTCACATATTGTCCATATACTATGACCAACAGAAACGTTTGCAGTGAAATGTAACTTACAAGTTACTTAATTTGATGAACTGGCGTCAATTACAATTTTATAACATAAGAATACAATAACAAAGGTAGAAAATACATCATTATAGAACATAACAATACAGAGAACGTTTGTAGTAATAGGGGCTTTACAAAAGAATAGAAATAAACATATACATCAGTGTTACAGGAATTATGACATAAGTACATACATAAAAGTTCAGAATAACTTTTGAAACATCAACTTCACACATGAGCATTAGAACAAAACAGAATAAATAATGTGTAAACATCTCTATGAAGTAAATAACATGTTATTAATGCAAATTATATTTGAGGATAACAGTATTCCTCATCATAGTGAATGTAGCTTGTATTAGAAGAGAAAAAATTCTATGAAACAGTACACAGAGACAGGAAGAAAATAAATACACAAGGGTACACAAACACATTTTTGTTCGTATCCTCTTTCAAAATCCTTTTTTGACCAAACCATTTTTATAGGTTCTCAATGCATTTCATGACAACTCGTTCTCATATATAGTCTCACCCCTCTTAAGCTAACTTAAATCTACTGAGCTCAAATGCTTAACTAAGGGACGAGGCAATGCAGCAGCACAAAACAGTTAATACAAACAGCAATGAAAAAAAAATCCAGTAAGCAAAGCAAGCAGCAATAAATGTAATAACTTATACCTAAACACGACAAACCCACAAGCAGAAAAAATAGTACACTAAAGACAACAACGCAGATAAGGTGAATGTATATTCACATCTTCATGTCTATAGAATGAAAGTGGTGCACCACAAGAAGTTATTCTACCAAAAATTACCAAGTACGTGAAAAGAAAATTCTGTATGCAATCCCTATGCAGGGAAATGTCTTTTTGTGCTCCTTCGTTTTTTTAAAGTACATCATGATGTTATTATTTACTGGATCTGTAGGTATAAAATATTTATATTAGTACATCTATAAAATTTTATTTTAATCAATGCTGCAGTGCAGCTAGAAACTAGATATCGAACAAACTAGAAAGACAATATACGTAAAATGTTTCTCATCATTTCATTAGGCATTTTAGTAAATATCATAAACTAGGAGCTCCACAGTATAATCATATGTTGTCAAGTTTGAGCGTGTCGTATTTGCGATGCTTTCTACAAAGGAATATCAATAGCGAGGATAAAGGACTCTTTTTTTCTGTGCCTCTGAAAGGCACACACTAGTGGCTTGTTTCCAGGTGGCTGTCTCGCAGCTGGGTGCCCACGACGCATTACGTGCAGGTGATCACTAGACTTTCTTACTGAAATATTTACGACACCAGTTTCCGCTACAGTGGCAGTCTCATATAAAAAGTTTCGCAGGTCAAGAATTTGCGTTACACATCTGTAGAAACAAAATCCTATTGATATAACAGTGTCCCAAAAAATTTCGTCGGCATTGTAATACATTCACGCATTTACATACATTTCAAAATTTTTAAAGTACGATTCTTGGTTTCCAACAACCTTTTTCACAAACCAGAGTCCCTAACCACTACTCATTATTCCTTACCTTATTTGTCGACACTTCTTCAATATTTCATCATAACAGATAATTAGCATAATCAAATAACTCATATAGCATCAGCTTATTGGTCATAAACATACCGCAACAGCATAATTCATATCGTCATCATAACATCATAAAACCTCAGCCAAATCTCAAAATCATTGTAGCTTTCTGCAGTAACATCAAAACCTAAAAAATATTCTCTGCTCATTTCAACAATGTCATCTACCTCAAACGTACTTTAAAAATCATGATCCCATACCAAATACATCATTCAAAGCTCTTATAGTATCACAATGGTTCTGAAAAAAGATGAACATTTCACAAAGTACAGACAAAATACAATTTCATAAGTGTGAAGTTATCCAACCGCTTCATTTACGTAAACATCTGTCACTGATGTAGTAAAATAAACATTTGTCTCTCTCAGTTTTAATGATCAGATAGCTGCGTAATTCTGTGTTAGAGAAATATGGTACCGATGTGTTAAGTTGTATAAGCAAATACCATATTAGCTAGGGCTCCTTGTGCTTGCCACACACATGGTACACAAAGTAAGTGTGTACCCTCTGAAGATTAATGTAATTATATCCTCAAGTGTTACAGATTACAGTAATGGAATGAAATGTATCACGGAAAACCTTTGTATCATTGTACTTCAAATATCTTTAAAAATAAATGTTTTAAGTACAAAATTAATCACTCAAATACGTGTGCGTCTTGTAAGATAATCCCTGTGGAAGCTAAGTTCTGCAGAAGTCAATGTACTTAACTCATGATAAACAAAAGTGAAATGCTTAGCGTATGGATATCGTAGTTAATACGCACATTACCGTGATCAAGAAAGTACTATAATGTAACATATTGTTCTGCTACAGAAGAGGCTGTCTCATTGTAGCTATACCACAAAAGTTACTACTAAAACACGTTTTCTTTTCCAGAAGAATTCAGAAAAACAGATACACTGTAAAAACAACAAAGTTATTTGTGTCACACATTAGTAGCGTCGTGATATAATAGTGTAGCTGTCAAAAAACTGAATGCTAAGTCATCCTTAATCCCACAGAAAGTACTTCAAATAAAGAATCTATTTTCAAGTAAACCAAAATCTTTCTTTAAAATCTCATTAGCACTACCAGTATATGTCCTTACTATGTAAGCCTGATAGTCGTTATGTAATCGTGCAACTTATAAGCAACAATGTACAAATACAACACTGTGTCGTCTGTTCACTATAAAAATGCATTCGTAATTTCTGTTTAAATGTGTTCCCTAGGTTCTAGACTGGATATTTAACTTCAAACATGGTTGCATGATAACAGTTTCAAAGTGTGACAACACATACTAGTAACGTGAAGTGCAAAGTCTTATGGCAAAGACAAAGTTAAAAAACAGATTATCTTTCAATAAACGGTTTTACATGTGAAATGTGGTGTAAACCTTTACTCTTCCTAGTACGCAGACTGTCAACTGAAAAGCAATTGTCATGTTTTATACGTCGGTAAGGAATGCTAAAACTTTTCTCAAGGTTAGCGTCTGTGTTATTTTTCTCTGAGCCAGCCGGCGCAGGTGGCTGCCTGCGGTGCGACTCATTGTTTGTTTCTTTGTTGGCGCACGTCGTTATTGGGATTTGAAGACCTAACTTCTACAAATTCACCTTGTCGAGAGGGCCCTACCCTGTTTGAAGCTCGCCAGTTCTGATGGAATTCAGGTCTGTCGTTTTGGCGGTAGTTTACATAGTTTCTTGTTTGTCGGTCATGTGGTGGAGAATTTCTCCTGGAATCGTAACTGCGCGCTGGACCGTTGCATCTAAAGTTATTCTGCCTCCCTTGATAATAATCGATTTTGTTCCCATATTCATGTTTCTATGGTAATCTCTGTCATATTCATTACTACGGAAATGCGATCTTTCTCTGTAACTATTATTACTCTCCCAGTGGTTGTCATACGGGTGGTGTCTGTTTTGGTCACGAATTGTGTTGTGAGAATAGCATTGTCGTGTCCAGTTATTATTTCTTTCGCCGCGGAATTGCGACGGATGTGACCTGTAATTGTTGTGTTACTGTTTTCACGTTCCGCGATTGTTAGTGTCATTTTCCAAATCTTGTAAGAGTCCCTGAAATGCTTCAATGTCTACTAGTTACTACTAAAACGTTTTCTTTTGCAGAAGAATTCAGAAAAACAGATACACTGCAAAAACAACAACGTAAATTGTGTCACACATTAGTACATCTACATCTACTACATCTACATTCATACTCCGCAAGCCACCCAACGGTGTGTGGCGGAGGGCACATTACGTGCCACTGTCATTACCTCCCTTTTCTGTTCCAGTCGCGTATGGTTCGCGGAAAGAACGACTGTCTGAAAACCTCCATGCGCGCTCGAATGTCTCTAATTTTACATTCGTGATCTCCATGGGAGGTATAAGCAGGGGGAAGCAGTATATTCTATACCTCATCCACAAATGCACCCTCTCTAAACTTGGCGAGCGAGCTACACCGCGATGCAGAGCGCCTCTCTTGCAGAGTCCGCAACGCTATCACGGTTACCAAATAACCCTGTGACGGAACGCGCCGCTCTTCTTCGGGTCTTCTGTATCTCCTCCGTCAACCCGATCTGGTACGGATCCCACACTTACGAGCTATACTGAAGTATAGGTCGAACGTGTGTTTTGTAAGCCACCTCCCTTGTTGATGGACTACATTTTCTAAGGACTCTCCCAATGAATCTCAACCTGGTACCCGCCTTACCAACAATTAATTTTATATGATCATTCCATTTCAAATCGTTCCGCACACATACTCCCAGATATTTAACAGAAGTAACTGCTACCAGTGTTTGTTCCGCTATCATATAATCATACAATAAAGGATCCTTCTTTCTATATATTCGCAATACATTACATTCGTCTATCTTAAGGGTCAGTTGCCACTCCCTACAGCAAGTGCCTATCCGCTGCAGAATTTCCTGCATTTCGCTAAAATTTTCTAATGCTGCAACTTCTCTGTATACTACAGCATCATCTGTGAAAAGCCACTTAGAACTTCTGACACTATCTACTAGGACATTTATATATATAGTGAAGCATTGGTCCCATAACACTCCCCTGTGGCACGCCAGAGATTACTTCAACGTCTGTAGACGTCTGTCCATCGATAACAACATGCTGTGTTCTGTTTGCTAAAAACTCTTAAATCCAGCCACACAGCTGTTCTGATATTCCGTAGGCTCTTACTTTGTTGATCACGCGATAGTGCGGAACTGTATCGAACCCCTTCCGGAAGTCTAGGAAAATAGCATCTACGTGGGAGCCTGTATCTAATAATTTCTGGGTCTCATGAACAAATAAAGCGAGTTGGGTCTGACAAGATCGCTGTTTCCGGAATCCATGTTGATTCTTACAGAGTAGATTCTGGGTTTCCAAAAACTACATGATACTCGGGCAAAAAACATGTTCTAAAATTCTACAACAGATCGACGTCAGAGATATTGGTCCATAGTTTTGAGCATCTGCTCGATGACCCTTTTTGAAGACTGGCACTACCTGTGCTCTTTTCCAATCATTTGGAACCTTCCGTTCTTCTAGAGACTTGCGGTACACGTCTGTTAGAAGGGGGATAAGTTCTTTTGCTTACTCTGTGTAGAATCGAATTGGTATTCCGTCAGGTCCAATGGACTTTCCTATGTTGAGTGATTTCAGTTGCTTTTCAATTCCTTGGACACTTTTTTCGATGTAAGCCATTTTTTCGTTTGTGGGACGATTTAGAGAAGGAACTGCAGTGCGGTCTTCCTCAGTGAAACAGCTTTGGAAAAAGGTGTTTAGTATTTCAGCTTTACGCGTGTCATCCTCTGTTTCAAAGCCATCATCATCCTGGAGTATCTGGATATGCTGTTTCGAGCCACTTACTGATTTAACGTAAGACCAGAACTTCCTAGGATTTTCTGTCTAGTCGGTACATAGAATTTTACTTTCGTGATATAATCGTGCAGCTGTCGAAGAAACCGAATGCTAAGTCATTTTTAATCCCACAGAAAGTACTTCAAATAAAGAATCTATTTTCAAGTAAACCAAAATCTTTCTTTAAAATCTCATTAGCACTACCAGTATATGTCCTTACTATGTAAGCCTGATAGTCGTTATGTAATCGTGCAACTAATAAGCAAGAATGTACAAATACAACACTGTGTCGTCTGTTCACTATAAAAATGCATTCGTAATTTCTGTTTGAATGTGTTCCCTAGGTTCTAGACTGGATATTTAACTTCAAACATGGTTGCATGATAACAGTTTCAAAGTGTGGCAACACATACTAGTAACGTGAAGTGCAAAGTCTTATGGCAAAGACAAAGTTAAAAAGCAGATTATCTTTCAGTAAACGGTTTTACATGTGAAATGTGGTGTAAACCTTTACTCTTCCTAGTACGCAGACTGTCAACTGAAAAGCAATTATCATGTTTTATACGTCGGTAAGAAATGCTAAAACTTTTCTCAAGGTTAGCGTCTGTGTTATTTTTCTCTGAGCCAGCCGGCGCAGGTGGCTGCCTGCGGTGCGACTCATTGTTTGTTTCTTTGTTGGCGCACGTCGTTATTGGGATTTGAAGACCTAACTTCTACAAATTCACCTTGTCGAGAGGGCCCTACCCTGTTTGAAGCTCGCCAGTTCTGATGGAATTCAGGTCTGTCGTTTTGGCGGTAGTTTACATAGTTTCTTGTTTGTCGGTCATGTGGTAGAGAATTTCTCCTGGAATCGTAACTGCGCGCTGGACCGTTGCATCTAAAGTTATTCTGCCTCCCTTGATAATAATCGATTTTGTTCCCATATTCATGTTTCTATGGTAATCTCTGTCATATTCATTACTACGGAAATGCGATCTTTCTCTGTAACTATTATTACTCTCCCAGAGGTTGTCATACGGGTGGTGTCTGTTTTGGTCACGATTTGTGTTGTGAGAATAGCCTTGTCGTGTCCAGTTATTATTTCTTTCATCGTGGAATTGCGACGGATGTGACCTGTAAATGTTGTGTTCCTGTTTTCACGTTCCGCGATTGTCACTGTCAATTTACAAATCTTGTAAGAGTCCCTGAATAGCTTCAATGTCGTCTCTGCAACGTCCTGCTAAAATAATCTGTTGTAAATGTTCAGCTAATTTGATTAAGCAAATGCTGATGAGTTCTGAGGGGCTGTATGGGTTTGAAAGATACCGATTCTTATGTAACATGTCTTCGAAATATTTGACAAGACTGGAAAATTCAGATTGTTCGAAATGTTTCATCATTGTGATGCTATGTTTTACTCGGTCTTCTGTAGCTTGAGACCAATATGCTGAGAGGAAGGCATGATAAAATTCTCCTTCACTGTGACAATAGTGAATGACCGATCACATTCTTACAGCTGGTTCATTCTCCAAGTAGCCACACATAAATTCTAATCTGTGCTCTGCTGACCAGTTGGGAGGAAAACAATGAGAGAATTGATGGAGCCACGCTTGTGGATGAATGTCGTTGCCAGAATTATTAAATGTTTTGAATTTACGTGCAGCAATGAACAGCTTATAGTCAAAATCATCATGTCGGCGAGTCGCATGTCGGACATTGTTACATTGTTTCGGCGGTTCCCTCTCAAAATTCGGTGTACCTTGCCCATTTCTTTCATAATTTTCGAAGTGTCCTGTGTTATTATTTTGTGGCTGTTCCGTATTTCTATGTCCCTCTTCCCGTATTGGAGCGCGAGTGTCCTCTGACATACATAATTCTTGTATTACCTGTGTCAGCTGATCTTGTACTTCTCGGATTTCTCTTTGGTGTTGCGTATTAATTTGATTCTGATTTTGTTTGAATTTCCTAATTTGGTCGAACTCTTCTGTGTCATTAAAGATTACCGTTTTGTGTCATTCAGATTATCATCTACCTTCGTAGATAAATTATTTAGCGCATCCGAAAGTTAAACTACTTTCTCTGATAATGAACTGATTTCCTCCATGTGCCTTTCTGAACCAATTTTCAGAGTATCTACTGTGTCCTTTACGTTTTCCTGAGTTTTTGCAAGTTGTTTAACCGAATCGGTAGATGCTACTGAGTCAATTTTAACTTGCAAGGTCTCATGATTTTCATGAACAATAGTTTGCAGTTCTTTTATGGCTGATTCGTGAATCTGTAATGCATTTTCATGCCGCGAAAAAATAGGTTGAAAATGCTCACAAATTTGTGTTTTTACGTTACCACAGACTTTTTGACATTTCGATCCGATTTTATGTGTACTCAGTAGTTAAATCTTCACGTGTTTGTTCAAGCATATGTTCAACTGAGTCTAACTTTTGAAGCTTTTCTTCCATTGTGTCTAACTGTTGCTGTGTTTGTCTCTGGTGTTGTTCCATTGTGTCTAACTTTTGAAGATTTTGTTCCATTGTGTCTAACTTTTGAAGATTTTGTTGTGTTTGTCTCAGATTTTGTTCCATTTGTTGCATTAATTGCAATAATAATGTATTAGTGTCTGGAATCTGTTCCTCCGTGCTTTACTGAAGTGCATTTGCACCGGCAACATTCGTATTTTGTCAAGCAGAAAATGTGTCTTGACTTATCTGAGAAAACGGTGAGGACGCAAAACCTGAATGTACAGTATTTCCTACATTGTGTCCTGTCATTTCGGATTCCTGACGCGAGCTGTTGCCGACCGATCGATCGATAATGCTTCCCTGTTCACTAATTGTTTCACTGCCTACACCATTATTTGCAACCCGCTCCATTTCCCTACGCAGAATTACCAAATTACTACTTCGAACATTAGTTAATTCATTACATGGTGGCGCTAACACACTGCTTTCGTCTTCACTGTCATTTCTCAGTTTACTTTGGAGCCTAGTATTACGTTTATCACACGCCATTATTGTCACAATATTTCACACGATGACACAGAAAAGCACAATTTAAAGAGCAAAAATAAGAGAACACATTAACGTAGCACTGAAAATAATATCTCGTTAATTGCAAGCCCAGTTGTGAAATACTTACTGCAAACCTACATGCATGTCACAACTGTTTTACTGTACAACAATGAAAAACTGCAAGCACAAGGGAGATTCTCTCTACAATTACGCGCTAGCAATAAACAAAAGCTACACTAATTACACAAACTACAAGAAAAATCAGAAGATTCCAGTGAGGTATCCTCGGCTAAGGGTCGACATATGAGACGTCCCGTTAAAACCATTGTACACAACTGTGCTTTAACTGACACACAATATTTTTTTAGCGCAACGCAATCCGACTTTCAATAATCCCTACAAAAGAATGGCCCTGACTAACATTAACCTATACCTTTTACAAATCACTTACCTCGCAAAAATCTTCGTTACTCGAACTACTGCAATACAGCGAGCGCCACTACTGCCAGCTAAATAAAAGATGCAAACTACGAAAGGCAATAACTACAGATAGGCAGAGTTATCAAATGAAAGATTTTAATAGAGAACAAACAATAGTCATAATATATATAGCAGTTCATGACATCCAGTCTTACAAATTTCTAAACTCCGCCATTTCTCTCCCCACATCCACCACTGCTGGCGGCTCACCTCCAACTGCGCAACGCTATGCGCTGTTAACATCCAGCCGCCCAACACTACAATGGCGAGTATTACAACAATGCCAACCAGCCACTGACTGCACACAGAACAGACAGTGATTTTTCATACAGAGCGCTATGTGGCGTTACCAATTAAAAAAACCTAAACACCCTACTTACACCGTTAGGACAGTGTGAGGTCATTTGGCGTTAATGTCGTTGGTTGGACCACAGATGACTGGAAAACCATGACCTGGTCAGATGAGTCCTGATTTCAGTTGGTAAGATGTGGTGGTAGGGGTTGAGTGTGGTGCAGACCCCACGAAGCCATGGACCTATTTCTCAACAAGGCACTGTGCAAGCTGATGGTGGCTCCACAATGATGTGGGCTGTGTTTACAAGGAATGGTCCGGACCCTGATTATGTTTGGCTACTTGGAGACCACTTTTAGCTATTCATTAACTTCATATTCCCAAACAATGATGGCATTTTTATGGATGACAATGCACCATGTCACCGGGCCATAACTATTCGCGATTGATTGGAAGACAATTCTGGAAAATTTTAGCGAACGGCTTGGCCATTCAAATGGTTCGATATGAGTTCCATCGAATATCTGTGGGACATAATCGAGAGATCAGTTCTTGCACAAGATCGTCCATCGGCAACACTTTCGCAGTTGTCCGCAGCTCGTGGTCTCAGGTGGCGTTCTCGTTTCCTGAGCACGGGGTCCCTGGTTCGATTCCCGGCGGGGTCAGAGATTTTCACCCGCCTCGAGATGACTGGGTGTTTGTGTTGTCCTCATCATTTCATCGTCATTCCTGAATAGTGACGAGGTTGGCCTGAGAAGGGTTGGGAATTTTTACGGGCGCCGATAAGCGCGCAGTTGAGCGCCCCACAAACAAAATATTATCATCATCACTTTTGCAGTTATGGATGGATATAGAGGCGGCATGGATCAATATTTCTGCAGGGGACTTCCAACGACTTCTTGAGTCCATGCACCGTCGAACCGCTATAATACCCCTGCAAAAGGAGGTCCGTCACGATATTAGGATGTATCCCACGCTTTTTGTTTCCTCACTGCATGTCTCATGCATATGTAATTATTTAATGTAGCTCCTCCCTTTATTACATCACATTTTATTTTTACTTTGTGTTTTTATTGCTAATGTTGTTTCTTCTCCACCCCTACTTTACTTTAGCTCTTTTGCTGGTATTTTTCTTTCATTCTAGACGCCCCCCCCCCCCCCTCCCCCTCGAGTTTAACCTTCAGCTTACATCTTGAACGACTCGCTGTTGTCTGTCACTTGCGTTGTCTTTTCATAGGTTATGCTAATTAGTTCATTACTTTTTTAGTTCTGATTCTTGGGTTTTAATATTCGTACTGAGTGAGGTGGCGCTGTGTTTCGCACACAGAACTCGGAAGGACGTCGGTTCGAATTCGCACCCGGCCATCCAGATTTAGGTTTCTCGTGATTTCCCTAAATCGCTCCAGGCAAATGTCAAGCTGGTTGCATTAAAAACGGCACAGCTGTTTTCCTTCCCATCCTTTCGTGACCCGAGTCGTTCTCCAGCTCTGACAACTTCGCTGTCGATGGGACTTTTAACGCTAATCTTTCTTTCTCCATTTTGATACTCGTGACAAAATTTCTATTGATTCCTCTGCTGTACTCCTACATAATATTAGTAACAATAATGGTACCAGTATATTCATTTTCTTCCATTAGGCTACTGAGAACTGCTGAGATAAAAACTGAATGATTCATTCAAGTTATTAAAGTGCATGTTTGTCTTAAGAACTTTATTCAAGCTAATTTCCTATCTTATTTCTCACTTGTGAGATGTGGCTGGAGATTACTGATATCGTAAGGGAATGCATAAGCGTTGTTGCAATTTTATGGAAGAGGTGGGCTGTGCAGCCTGATATCTTCTTATGTTTCGTAGGTATTTACCAGAATCTCCCAGATGGCTGCTCGGTAAAGGGCGATCAGAGGAAGCTCTCAAGGTCCTGGAGAGTGTAGCAGCAACAAATGGAAAGCCCCTGCCTTGTGACACGTGGATGAGGCTTGCTTACCTGTCTGAGCAGAGGACTCCACGCATGGACATCAGAAGCATCGTTACGAACAGGAACCTCTTTAAAAACACCGTTTTGTTGGTTGTTAGCAGGTATGGGAATGCAAATCGCTTTTCATATAATTTTTGTAACTCGAACGAAAATGGTGATTTATGACGCTACACAGTGAATATATACTTCTGGATCATCAGATCCGCAGTGAACAAAACAGTTGAAAGACTAATCTCAGCACACTATAGTCACCCTCTGATAACAGAAAACGATGAGCTTTCTTAGTGGTAACATTTGATATTGATACATATTTAATTAATTGCGACTTAAGTGCTTTTTTGTTCTATATAAGGAAGGCTTTTAAAAATTGATCTTATTTGCAGCAGAAAGTTTGTGATTTTTGCTGCTTATAAATGCCTTAGTTACTTTTGTAGTTATTTTCAGCGTCTTCACCCTGAATGCAACACTCAACTGTGAACACATAATTATCCAGTTACCAGTGTGACGCTGTGGGGCAGTCATCACAAACAGCAGTGTAGCTTTCATATCTTTAACCGATTGTTATGTTTTCTTGTCAGTGGCGGATCTACCTTGCCAGAACAGATTGTATGGTCATTTAGGAACAACGTATGATACAGTACTCTTGTTTACAACTTCAAAGTGTAAACATTGAAAACTGAAAGAAAAGTACAAAGGCTTACTAAAAATATCGTAAGTTATCAATAAAACTTACGAAAATAGTACTCAAAGATTAATTACGTACAGTCTTTGACATGAAACCTGGTCTGTGACCAGCTTTCAAGGCGACTGTGTAAGATGAAAGCCTTGCAACAGGAATTGTTTTAAGCAAGGGAGAAGTTTCCGCAAGTTTGAAATATAAGTGATG
The DNA here is from genome assembly GCF_023897955.1 of Schistocerca gregaria. Classification (NCBI taxonomy): domain Eukaryota; kingdom Metazoa; phylum Arthropoda; class Insecta; order Orthoptera; family Acrididae; genus Schistocerca; species Schistocerca gregaria. The sequence goes on from NC_064922.1 coordinate 432,024,299, forward strand.
GGCAACGTTGGAGCCCCTGTCTGAAAGTTTGACCTTTGAGAGGATTTACCAGAGGAAACGCAAACAGGGACATATTGGTGGTGTGTAGAGAAGGCTTAAGATTCCAAATTACCCACAGCAAGATCGAAATTCTGCTCAGCTGGAGTGAATAACGTACGGTTTTATTCCAGGCCACTCCAATTTGGGAATCTCATTACGTCTACCCCATATCCACTAAGTGGAAAGAGTCCCTGAGCAAAATTATTGCTTAAATTTGTAGCCTTTTAGGGAGACAACAGTTTGTACAAGATATCAATTGCACTATGTCTTTAATGAAGCGAAAGTAAGTACAGTTGCACCATGCATTATATATTAGTAGGAAGTTATGTCTATAGTTTTACAGTCATTTAATTTACTGGATATGAAAAGACTGACTTAGCGATGTTGTACAGTTTTGACATTATATAAGAAGTAACTGAATATTTATAAGTTGTATAACATCAAACTATCATGTATTTTAGCACACTTAATAAAAGACTTCATTAATGTAAATCAACGAATAGTCTCGAAAATTGTATATTATGTTGTGTACATGACTAGAAGAGAAGTAATAAAAAGCAGCAGCCAACAATAGGCTAGACAGCTGTGTAGGGGGAGTACATGTTAGATGGGAGGGTTAGATTACTGTTGTTGTTTGGGGATGAGAGAGGACACTCCGTCCAGGGAGTGAATGGATAGAGGGGAGGGTTAGCAAAGACTTTGTGTAAGGACAGTACAGAATAGTTATTGTTACTATTTGTAGTTTGTGAGCGATATACAGTCGCATAGTCGAGATAACTTTGCGAGAGAAGTGAGTGTGGAACATTGACGTCATTGACATTTTTGTGAAGAATTTTGTATTGTGAACTCTTACGTTTTCGCTAGGTGTCTGTGCGAAGATACGTTATAAGAGTAGGAAACCAACTTTTTCGTTATTTAGTGGTGTATTAGTGAAGCGCTGTGTGCATTGCCTGTCAGCTTGCAATGCTGTTTCAACAGTTAATAGAGAAAGGAAATAATTTCATTCGAAATTTTAAGCTACATTCAGGTGTGGCCAGGAATTCGGCACGTGAGCGGTGCTTTGACACGTTCGTTTCTCCCTCTCTCTCGTCTGACTACTCGCTACCCACTTCATCTAACTTTGTTGTCCAAGTGGCAACAGTGGCGGAAATGCATGCGCGTCGCTTGGAAGGCAGAACAGTTACGCCAGTATAAGTGACCGGCTGTCATGCGTCTTGGATTAATGTTATGCTACTATCATGAAATTCGAAAACTTAAGCTGTCCATCATCAAGAGCGGCATTATACTGTTTCTCTCTGCTGTTAAAAGAGCATACATCAATAAAAATAATAAATTAAAATATGGCGGAGTTTGCACCTTTATCAGAAGTTGTTCCTCCCGTAATGTGATTTTGGTTTTAAATGCATCCACCTTGGTCGTTTTAAATCAGATATTAATTGCTTCTAGCGAAAACTTAAGAGTTATAATACTGAGATCGTTGAAGTGTGCAATCTAGTTAACTAAATATGCGAGGTCTCAAATCCATTCCGAATCTTCTAACGTTGTTTCCAGGCTTTCTTTTCAATTCATAAATTGAACAAACTCGTTCCTATTCCGAATCTTCTAAAGTCGTTTTCTGCCTTTCTTTTCCATCCATAAATTGAACAAGCTCGTTCCAGGCACGCCCCTAGACTTAATCAACGTACTCCGCAGTAGTAAATAATGTCTCCAGTTTGTTACCGCAGTTCCTTTGAGAAGCGTTATAACTGGCGATATAAAGACCTATGTGACTTAAGATAATTTTCTGTTCGGGCCACCAGTTTCATGACGTGCTCCATCCCAGCAAATTGAGAACAAAGTGCTGCTTGATGTACGAAACAATGAATTCTGTACGAATCGTTTGTTGGTCTTTATACTGTGTTTTGCAGCAATGCTATAAGCCCATTTTGTGCCCATCGCATCGCAGGCGCTCCATCGGTGGAAACTGAGACCAATCAATTCAGGCCAACGGGTTCAACTGCCTCTTCAGTCGTTTTCAGCTAATCGGTACTTCCCGTTTCGTCTTTCATTGGCACCAGATCTAACAGTTCTTCTGTCACGTGTAAACTATTGTGACTTCACGAACATGCACCGTTAACCCAAAACATTATGACTACTGCCCACCGTGCGGTGTGATGTCGCCTGGTTGCCTTGTTGGAATGTGACACGCTATGGAAAGTACGTAAGTGGATAAAAGATGGATGTGAAATCATTCTAGCGACGCTGTTGCTGTTGTTGTGGTCTTCAGTTCTGAGACTGGTTTGATGCAGCTCTCCATGCTACCCTATCCTGCGCAAGTTGCTTCATCTCCCAGTATCCACTGCAACCTACATCCTTCTGAATCTGCTTAGTGTATTCATCTCTTGGTCTCCCTCTACGATTTTGACCCTCCACGCTGCCCTCAAATGCTAAATTTGAGATCTCTTGATGCCGCAGAACATGTCCTACCAACCGGTCTCTTCTTCTCGTCAAGTTGTGCCACTAATTCCTCTTCTCCCCAGTTCTGTTCAATACCTCCTAATTAGTTATGTGATCTACCCATCTAATCTTTAGCATTCTTCTGTAGCCACACATTTCGAAAGTTTCTATTCTCTTCTTGTCCTAACTATTTATCGTACTTGTTTCATTTCCATACATGGCTACACTCCATACAAATACTTTCAGAAACGCCTTCCTGACACTAAAATCTATACTCGATATTAACAATTTTCTCTTCTTCAGAAACGCTTCCCTTGCCTTTGCCAGTCTACATTTTATATCCTCACTACTTCGACCATCATCAGTTAATTTGCTCTCCAAATAGCAAAACTCCTTTACTACTTTAAGTGTCTCATTTCCTAATCTAATTCTATCAGCATCACCCGATTTAATTCCACTACATTCCACTATTCTCGTCTTGCATTTGTTGATATTCATCTTATATCCTCCTTTCAACACACTGTCCATTCCGTTCAACTGCTCGTCCAAGTCGTTTGCTGTCTCTGATAGAATTACAATGTCATCGGCGAACCTCAAAGTTTTTATTTCTTCTCCATGGATGTTAGTACCTACTTCGAATTTTTCTTTTGTTTCCTTTACTGCTTGCTCAATATACAGATTGAATAACATTGGGGAGAGGCTACAACCCTGTCTCACTCCCTTCGCAACCACTGCTTCCCTTTCATGCCCCTCGACTTTTATAACTGCCATCTGGTTTCTGTAGAAATTGTAAATAGCCTTTCACTCCCTGTATTTTACCCCTGCCACCTTTAGAATTTGGAAGAGAGTCTTCCAGTCAACATTGTCAAAAGCTTTCTCTAAATCTACAAATGCTAGAAATGTAGATTTGCCTCTCCTTAACCTGTCGTAAGGGCAGTATTGCCTCCTGTGTTCCAATATTTCTACGGAATCCAAACTGATCTTCCCCGAAGTTGGCTTGTACCTGTTTTTCCATTCGTCTGTAAAGAATTCGTGTTAGTATTTTGCAGCTGTGACTTAATAAACTGATAGTTCGGTAATTTCCACATCTGTCAACACCTGCTTTCTTTGGGATTGGAATTATTAAATTCTTCTTGAAGTCTGAGGGTACTTCGCCTGTCTCATACATCTTCCTCCCCAGATGGTAGAGTTTTGTCAGGGCTAGCTCTCCCGAGGCCGTCAGTAGTTCTAATGGAATGTTGTCTACTCTTGGGGCCTTGTTTCGGCTCAGCGACGATACGGGCCGCAAATTGGGAAATGTACTGACATACGCGACTTTGATAAAGATGATAATATTATTGCTCCGAGTCTGTGAAAGAGTATCTCGAAAACGGCGTAGCTGGTCGAATGTTCACCTGTTGCTGTAGTGAGTATCCATAAAAATGGTAGAATGACATTGAAGCTACCACCTGGCGATAAATGGATGGACGTCCACAACTCTTCCGTGGGTTTCGGAAGCTAGCCTGCTCTGTAAAGCAGGATAGGTGGCGACCTTGTGGCATCTCTGCCGAAAGAGAACAATGCTGGTGCACGCATAATGGTTTCAGAGTACACCATTCGCCGTACATTGTTGAATAAGGGGCCCTATTTGTTCACGTGTTGGCTCAACGACATCGTCAATTACAACTGGAGTGGCTTCAGGAATGTCGGGAGGATCCTGGATTAATGGAAAATTGCCGCCTCATCGGCTGCACCTCATTTTTGACACACTCGGTCGATGGTTGTCTCCACAAATGCCGTCCCCCATGGGAACGGCCGTTTGAAACGTGCACCCCGCCATGAGACGCAGGCTGGTGGGAGCAATTTTATGCTGTGGGACACATTCTGCTGCTCTCACATGGAACCTATGGTAATAACCGAAGACAAGCTGACAGCTGCTGGCTACCTGCGTCACTTCACGCTTAATGTCTTCGCCGACGGTGTCGTCATCTTTGAGCAAGATAATTGTCCGTGTCTCATAGCCAGAACAGTGCTACAGTATTTTGACGAACATAATAGTGAAATCACGTTGATATATTGGCCACCAAATTCGCCTGACGTGAATCTAGTGTAACCCGTCTGGGTCGCCATCAGGCCCAACGCCGCTCCCACAAATAAGCAACCCGTTGTTTACGGTAATTACACGACTTATTCGTAGAAATATGGTGCCACAACCTCCACAAACCTAACAACAAACTGAAGGATCCGTGATGCGTGGAATCGGTGATGTAATGAGTTCGAGAGATAGCCAAAAAAGCTATTAGGCAGGTGATCATAATGTTTTGGCTCCTCAGTGTAAATCACAAGTTGATTCGTGTTCGTCCAGAGCAATATAGAATGCAATGAATATGCTGGAATTTTCAATTCATCTACATCTACATTTATACTCCGCAAGCCACCCAACGGTGTGTGGCGGAGGGCACTTTACGTGCCACTGTCATTACCTCCCTTTCCTGTTCCAGTCGCGTATGGTTCGCGGGAAGAACGACTGCAGGAAATCCTCCGTGAGCGCTCGAATCTCTCTAATTTTACATTCGGTATCTCCTCGGGAGGTATAAGTAGGGGGAAGCAATATATTCGATACCTCATCCAGAAACGAACAATCTCGAAACCTGGGCAGCAAGCTACATAGCAGCGCAGAGCGCCTCACTTGCAGAGTCTGCCACTTGAGTTTGCTAAAAATCTCCATAACGCTATCACGCTTACCAAATAACCCTGTGACGAAACGCGCAGCTCGTCTTTGGATCTTCTCTATCTCATCTGTCAACCCGACCTGGTACGGATCCCACACTGATGAGCAATACTCAAGTATAGATCAAACAAGTGTTTTGTAGGCCACCTCCTTGTTGATGGGCTACATTTTCTGAGGACTCTCCCAATGAATCTCAATCTGGCACCCGCCTTACTAACAATTAATTTTATATTATCACTCCACTTCAGATCGTTCCGCACGCATACTCCCAGATATATTACAGAAGTAACTGCTACCAGTGTTTGCTCTGCTATCATATAATCATACAATAAGGGATCCTTCTTTCTATGTATTCGCAATATATTACATTTGTCTATGTTAAGGGTCAGTTTCCACTCCCTGCACCAAGTGCCTATCCGCTGCAGATCTTCCTGCAATTCGCTGCAATTTTCTAATGCTGCAATCTTCTCTGTATACTACAGCATCATCCGCGAAAAGCCGGATGGAACTTCCGATTCCATCTACTGCCTGTAGACATCAGATACCACGACAGCTATGTGCCTAGTTCATGTTTGTCGCGAAAGGATAATTTCGGAAAACTTATGTCCTCCATCGGCGTCACGAATTCCACTCTGTAATGAACTCCTCATGGGTAAGAGGTTTATTAGATCTGACTGTTTGGAGTGCTATCTTATAGCTTGGTTTTAATGATGGGCCGCTACAGTTGGTTGCCCGCTAAAAACAAGAAACTTTAGAAATGACTGTAAACCCATTGGATTTCTACGAGCAAGTAGGTACAAATAGAAGCAGCACATACAATGATTTTCGTATGTTACGTTGAGTTTGGCTTGCTGTGTAGCACTGCACTTTTGAAGGTACGCCAACCTGTTTTCTGTTTCGTCGCCAACTAAATCTTTACATCTTGCCCAGGTAGCCGTGCTGTCTAACGCGCTGCTTCCCGAAAGGGAAGGAGTGCCGGTGCCCGGCACGAATCCGCCCGGCGGATTAGTATCGAGGCCCGGTGTACCGGCCAGCATGTGGATGGTTTTTACGGCGGTTTTCCAGCTACCTCGGCGGATGCTGTATAGTTACCCTTATTTTGTCTCAGTTACACTATGTCTGCAATTGCTCCGCAAACAATGTCTCCACATACGCACACACCATAATTACTGTACCATGCAAACATTTGGGGTTACACTTGTCTGGTGTAGGACGTTCCTGGGGAGGGGTTCCGCCGGAAACCGAACTGCACATTAACACTGAATTCGGGGTGGGCGGCGGTGGGGTGGATGGACTGCTGTGGAACGTTTCTCTTATTTCCGTCATTGCTTCTTGAATGAGGAGGCTGAAAAATATGAGCGAAAGACCGCAACTCTGTCTTACAGTCTTTTTAATTTGACCACTTCGTTCATAGTCTTCCAGTCTTACTGTTCCCTCTTGATTCTAGCGGATACTGTATATTACCCGTCTTTCCCTATGGCTTACTCCATTTTGTACTGCTGAATAGTTTTCGTGGATCGACGAATGCTAGGAGCATGTCTTTATATTTCTTCAGTATTGCTTCCATTTTCACGCGCAACGTGCCTCTCTGGTGACGTTACCTTTCCTAAAGCCAATCCGATCGTAATTTTTTTCCATTCTTGTGTATATTATTCTTGTTAGCAGTTGTTAAGCCGATTGTGCGATACTTTACGCACTTATCCCACCTTGTTGTCGTCGGAATTGTGTAGATGATATTTTTCCGAAAGTCTGATTGTACATCGCCAGTCTCATAGATTCTACATAACAATTTGAATAGTTGTCTGGTTGCCACTTCCTCTACTGATTTTAGAAAAATGTGTTCAAATGTGTGTGAATTCCCAATGGACCAAAGCAAAGTTCTGAGGTCATCGGTCTCTAGACTTACACTCTGCCTACTCTAATTTATGCTAAGAACAACACACACACACACACACACACACACACACACACACACACACACACACACACACACACACACACATGCTTGTGTGGGGGGGGGGGGCGCAATCCGCTTGGCGCATTTTAGAAATTTCGATGGAATGTTGCTAATTCTTTCTGCCTAATTTGACCATATATTTTCAAGAGCTCTTTTAAAATCTGATACTCATGTTGGATCTGTTAGTCATTCCTATTGACTACTATTTCTTTCACTAACAAGTCTTCAGACAAGACCACGTACTCATAGAGGCTTTCAATACACTCTTTCCACTGCTCACTCTCCTACTTTGTGGAATTCCCAATCTACTCTTCTCGTTACCACCCTTGCTTTTAATTTCACCGAAGGTTGTTTTGACTCTTCTCTAAATGCTGAAGCAGTCCTCCTGATAATCATTTAATTTTCGATTTCTAAAAACCTTTCTGCAGCCATTTCGCCTTAGGTCCGAAGCATTTGCTATTTATTTCATTCCTAAGCGATTCCTATATTCCCAAGTCAATCTTATATTTCCTTGAACATTATCTGTACTTGTTTCTTTCGCTAATCAATTGAAGTATTTCATCTGTCACCCATGGTTTCCTCGCAGCTACCTTGTTTGTACCTATGTTCGTCTATCCAACATCTGCGATTGCCCTTTTTAGAGATGACCACTCCTCTTCAAATCAGATGCCTATTCTGTTGCTCCCTATCGCATTACTCACATCCTTAGCGAACTTCAAACTATCTTGTCACTCCTCATTACCTCAATATCCCGCTACCTAGCACACTGGTTCTTTCGGACGATTCTCTTGAACTGCAATCTACTCTTCATCATTATTAAATTGTGGTCTGAGTCTATATCTGCACCTGAGAATGCTTTCCCAACTAATAACTCAATCCGTAATCTCTGTCTGAGCATGATGTAATCCAACTGGAACCTTCCCATGTGTCTCGTTTCTTTCCAAGTATACCTCCTCTTCTGATCCTTGAACAGAGTATTCTCTATTACCATCTTCAATTTATTGCAGAACTCAATTTGTCCTTGTTGCCTTACGGTTATTGAAGGGATTTTAACACGGTCATTGCAACCACAAGAACATGCTTGTTTTTGTCAACAAACGCGATTCGTTTTATTTAAATAAATCATCATCCGCGGTCTGTAAGGAAAGATATTAACAATAGAGAAATAGTTCGTTACAAAAGATTCTCATTTTTACTAACGGTATTTCATGCCCCGTTCTTCGCTCACATCGCGAAACGCAGTCAGGTTCCAAGTATTTGGGCTATGCCTTCGTTTGTCAATGTTGTACCTCGTCTGATCCCACACTGCTTTACAGAAATATGCAGTCCTGATGCTAAACACAATACTGTAATGCGCTACTGATGTTTATTTGCATCCTTGTTCCTAAATATGTATTCTGTGATTTGTGTAGTGTTACCAACTTTACCACTAGTTTCCTTGTGTTCTAAAACCATTCTTTACTTTCTGCAGAATGTCACTTGATTTGTTTCACATTTATCCATGTTACTAGTTAGTCCCTTATTTGCATTGCTGTGGTGAGAATATATGCAGACTTTAAAGTGTGGTCATCTATTTGTTTTTCATTTACTCGTGGGTCAACGTTGTGTTCTATACTTTTTTGTAAGATATGCTGTTATCTGCTTTCGACCAGTTTTTGATCTTCACATTTATGTACTTCGGCTTAGGATCTTTACTTTTACAACGGTTATTATATCTGATGGTTTCAACAGTTTTAAACAGATTAAGATAAATCTTCATGGACTGATAGTTTAGGCCGGTAGGGAACGTTTAACAAGGTATCATAAAATTTTTCATTTGCGTGCCCGCATTGTACGTAGTTGCATCACAATTATTGTGGGTATTTTAATTCAGTCTTTGCTACTTTAAGACAATACGTTTTTCAGTTACCACATGTGTTACGTCATATTGAAATATAACATCATCATCGGCCTGTAACGAGGTGCATTTGTAGTTTGAATTGCTTTCTAGATCGAAAAACAGTTCGTTGCAGAAGATGCTGACTTATGGCATTTCATGCTTGGTTTTTCGCTTACATCAGGAAACGACATCTGCTTGTAAGATCTTGTGTTATACCCTAGTTTGTCACTGTTGATTCTATTCAAATTCCATACTACTTTGGATAACATGGGGTTTTTATATTTGTTATGTGTTTTATTAGCTAACTGGTACTTCTTATATTCATATTTTCAAGTTAGTAGTATTGGGTGAGGTATGATTCCATTTGTTTTTCTATCAGGTATGTGGGACCTGTTCTGAAATTTACTGTTGGGCTGGCATCTCACTTCAGGTACCTGAAGATTTTCCTGAAGAAATCTCTGTTTCTTCTTGTTTCAAAATGTATGCTCCATGTTTCTGAGTGCATTTTTTGATGTGTTTATATCTGTTTATTGGGTTTGATTTCGATTTTTTAATATTATTTCTGGTGCTTAACTCCTCTTTTTTCCATGTATACTTTTGTTTCCATGAGCACAACAGTACCATCTTTGTTCGATGTTATAATGTTTTCTGCTTGCAGGGTTTACTATAGATTTCTGATCCATCTCAATAGTATCGGAATTATTTGCTGTCTTTTCAAACTGTGTTGCTGCGATTTTAATAAATTTTTTAATAATACTCTGGTCAGTCCTATATTTGCATTACTGTGGTCGTTTTCTTCTACTGTGGTGAGAATATAATCAGATTTTATAACGTGATCTTTCATTTGTCGTTCATTTGTTGGTGGGTCAAAGATGTGTTTTAAACCTTTCTCTGTGATCTGCTATTATTTCTTTTCGAGCTGTTTTGATCTTTACATTTTTCTACTTTGCCATAAGACTATTACATTTGCAATGGTTGTTAAATCTGATGGTTTACATGATTTTAAATGGATAAATATGAATTTTCATCAACTAATAATTTAGGCCGATAGTGAATGCTGACAAGACATCATTAAATTCTTCATTTGTTTGTCCACATGTCCATAGTTTCTTTACAGTTATTGAAGGAGTTTTAATTCAAATTTTGTAACTACTAGAGGATACATGTTCTCGCCAGCAAACGCATTTCGTCAGATTGAAATAAAACATCATCGATGGCCTATAATGAAAAATATTTACATGTTGATTTTAAGATCGAAAAACAGTTCTTTGCAGAAGATGCTGACTTACTCATTGTATTTAATGCCTGGTTTTTCGGTCACATTAGGAAACCTCACCTGCTTGCAAGTTTTCACGTTATACTTACGTCTGTCACTGTTGATTCTGGTCTAATCCTACAGTGCTTGGCAGAACTATGCGTTTCTGATGGTAAACAGACTACTATGTAGCATTACTACTGTTTATTTGTATCCTTGTATCAAAATATTATTATGTGATTTGGGTAGTGTTACTAACTTTAACACTAGTTTCTCTGTGACTTAAAACTGTTCTTTTCTTTCTGAAGAATGTCATCTGTGTTGTTTTTCATTTAATTATTCCCAAGTATTTAGTTAACGTGTAAGACAAATGAAGGAGTAGTGACCGAGGTGAAAATCTAATTTCTGGGAAGGTGAGGGAGATTTGTAGTGGGTGGATGAAGGAGGCAAGATGGATGAATAGTGAGAAAGTCCTAGGACAGAAAGTGAGTTGGAGTAAAGTGGAGAACAGCAAGAGGTGAAATGACATGAAGTGGGAATGTGAGAGAATGAAGGATGTTAAAGGGTATGCATTTTTTTCTATGTAATTTTTTCATTATTTTATATAGTATCCTGCTTTCAATATTTATCTGGGCATTAAGGTACTAGTAGGTAGGTGGAGATGCTCTGAAATTTACTACAGGGAATATTTGTCTCATGGGTGTCTGCTAGCAAAACAAATGCATTCGCAGCTCACCCCAATACTACAAATTTGAATGTGATAGGACAGTAAGAAATACCAGTCAGGTAATAGAAGACATAAGACATTAAAACCCTGTGCACAAGGCTGCAATCCTTTCTTCTAGAAAGCATACGCAGTTGGCTCCCTGTTAATGAAACCAGCAAACTAACTGAAGAAAACCTGAAAACACACAACGAACTATCTCAAACAAATAGAGGGAGCAATCAAGTCGTTATATTTAATGACACAACACTAATATATTGATGTCTGTGCAGCAGTGGTTTAATGAAGATGGCATCCTTCTGGATGAAATGCTCCGGAGTAAAACCAGTCCCATCTTAGGATCTTAGGTAGCAGTACACAGGAGACTGCTCCCAACAGAAAAAAAGAAATAAATGAAAATATAAATCTGGCGATCCGCGGTTCTGAGTGTGGAGTGGCAAATTTGTCACTTGGGTAGACAGCGTAGCGAACTTGAAAAGAGAAATGGACATGTTGTAGTTAAATATAGAAGACATTAGTGAACTGCGCTGGCAAGATGAGCCGAATTTGTGGTTGGGTAGTTACTAGATTCTTCTTTCTTCCTCTTCTTGTTCATCTTCTTCGTGGTCTTACCTCATGTCTTCACGGGGTCGGAATGTTATTTATTGCACTGTGGTGCGATATGTGCTCTCCTTTTTATTTTGCGTCGTAACTGAGGATGGGTCGTCGGCTGCTTTTGTTTCGAATCCAGCGCACCACGGTTGCTGGTGGTATGGATTTCAAGTGTACGTCTGCACCAAGCTGCGTGGTCTCGACCATAGTTTATCAACTTTCGTCGCAAGGCTGGCTGGGAGTAGTCCAATCACCAGCAGATCGTCGTAGGATATGCTTGGCGGCGGATGTCACATCAACATCAGGTACCCCAATGGTTTGGCGGCATTCTGGGTAAGCTCGGTGAGCGACGTTTAACTTCAACAGACTATTCCTTCTTCACACTCGTTGTCAATGAAGGATGATGGTACGTATGTAAGCCGAGTGGACTGAGAAGGTAGCAGGCCACAGTTCCATATATTGTGTTTCTTAATAGACACAGTGCCCCCCCCCCCCCCCCCTTAAGAACCATGGACCTTGCCGTTGGTGGGGAGACTTGTGTGCCTCAGTGATACAGATAGCCGTACCGTAGGTAAAACCACAATGGAGGGGTATCTGTTGAGAGGCCAGCCAAACGTGTGGTTCCTGAAGAGGGGCAGCAGCCTTTTCAGTAGTTGCAAGAGCAACAGTCTGGATGATTGACTGATCGGACCTTGTAACAATAACCTAAACGGCCTTGCTGTGCTGGTACTGCGAACGGATGAAAGCAAGGGGGAACTATGGCCGTAATTTTGCCCGGGGGCGTGCAGCATTACTATATGATTAAATGATGATGGCGTCCTCTTGGGTAAAATATTCCTGAGGTAAAATAGTCCCCCATTCGGATCTCCGGGCGGGGACTACTCAAGAGGACGTCTTTATCAGGAGAAAGAAAACTGGCGTTCTATGCATCGGAGTGTGGATTGTCAGATCACTTAATCGGGCAGGTAGGTTAGAAAATATAAAAAGGGAAATGGATAGGTTAAAGTTAGATATAGTGGGAGTTAGTGAAGTTCGGTGGCAGGAGGAACTAGACTTCTGGTCAGGTGACTACAGGGTTATAAACACAAAATCAAATAGGGGTAATGCAGGAGTAGGTTTAATAATAAATAGGAAAACAGGAATGCGGGTAAGCTACTACAAACAGCATAGTGAACGCTATATTGTGGCCAAGATAGATACGAAGCCCACACATACTACAATAGTACAAGTTTATTTGCCAACTAGTTATGCAGATGACGAAGAAATTGAAGAAATGTATGATGAAATAAAAGAAATTTTTCAGATAGTGAAGGGAGATGAAAATTTAATAGTAATGGGTGACTGGAATTCGAGTATGGGAAAAGGGAGAGAAGGAAACGTAGTAGGTGAATATGGATTAGGGCTAAGAAATGAAAGAGGAAGCCGTCTGGTAGAATTTTACTCAGAGAACAAGTTAATCATAGCTAACACTTGGTTTAAGAATCATGGAAGAAGATTGTATACATCGAAGAACCCTGGAGATACTAAAATAAATCAGATAGATTATATAATGGTAAGACTGAGATTTAGGATCCAGGTTTTAAATTAGAAGACATTTTCAGGGGCAGATGTGGACTCTGACCACAATCTATTGATTATGACTGAAGAAACTGCAAAAACGTGGGAATTTAAGGAGATGGAACCTGGATAAACTGAAAGATCCAGAGGTTGTACAGAGTTTCAGGGAGAGCATAAGGGAACAATTGAAAGGAATGGGAGAAAGAAATACAGTAGAAGAAGAATGGGTAGCCTTGAGGGATGAAATAGTGAAAGCAGCAGAGGATCAATTAGGTGAAAAGACAATATCTAGTAGAAATCCTTGGGTAACAGAAGAAATATTGAATTTAATTGATGAAAGGAGAAAATATGAAAATGCAGTAAATGAATCAGGCAAAAAGGAATACAAACGTCTTAAAAATGAGGTCGACAGGTAATTGTGTACTCGAAACTTTACAGATAAGAAAAGAATAAGAAGAGAATAGAAGCTTAGGAAATGTAGTACCACAGAAAAGAGCTGAAGATTAGACGTGCAGGTCGGGTTACAGATACTGCTGTGTTCTGTTAAAAGAACGTGGCGATACTGTTAGTAGAACTGATGAAAAACTGCCTGTCCTCTATTCCCAATTAACATGTACATTTAGTAGCGTTCCAAGCTAAATTACTTCTGCCTCGATCGTAGCCAGAAATGGACCCCATCTTGTGTAGCAGGAGTTCCAGAGTGCTAAGAGCAATAGTTCGAGGAAGCAACAGAGGAAATCTGTAGATCACAATCCCAACAGATGTGATAAAAACTTGCGTCTATTCTTCCAATAAACCACACATAGGTAGCCCGTTACATCTTCATTTCGACTTGCACACACACGCTGTTGATCATCCTATCCCGAAGAGTCTTGCTGCAAGGCGAGACAAAAGAAACAAATAATTGTAACATAAACGAGCGTTTTGATACTTCGTGCAGCCCTTGATTAGAGAGAGAATACACTGAGATATTCCTCAAAATGATGGATAGTGACGAGAATTGAGTAGACTGTAGTCCAAAGAGGAGCGCAAAAAGTACTATTACGGGAATGTAGCTAGCCCAATGAGATGCAAACCATTGCGTTTCTACTAATTATGTACCAAAATAATCGCGACTATTACAGTGAATGCGAAACAGCACTACGTAGAGGTGTAATTTCCACAGCTGCTAGTAACAACAGTAAGCATCCACGAGGACATATAAATGGCATCGACACTTTCGCTGTTGAAGATCAAGATACGACTGCAACCAAGAACTGCAAACGGGTAAGAGCGAGAGGGCTTCTCCCGTCTGTTTTGTTACACGGGGCACTGCATCTCACTTTGGAATGTTATTCGGTGCGACCCATGATGCACAGTGATGTATAAAAATTATACCCTCTTTTAGAGCTTTCAAATTCACTCAAGAATTATTGTTGCAACAGTGCATATGGAGAGCATGAAATGATTAAATTTAGAGATTAATAGCACAAGCGGTTCAGAGAGATGTACTAGGTACTGACATGCTGAAACATCCTTCTTAGTATGTGGCGTGGCGTCCATGTCCGACAACGCAGACGCTGACACTTATATCCAGGCGATGGTACAGATGGCTAATACTGTCCGGGGATACGTTATGCCACGCCTACTCGACCCGTTCACGTAATTATGTAAGAATTGTTGGCTAACGAGCCGAACGAATCACTCCTGGTTCCATCATATCCCATACGTGCTCGACTGGAGACCAGTCCGGAGATAGTTCTGGACGGGGAAGTCTCTGCAGTGTTGCAGAGCACTTCGAGTTTCAAGGGCAGTGTGTAGGTGAGCATTAGCCAGTTGGAACAATACACCACCTTTCTGCTGCAAGAACGGGAAAAGAACGGGTTTAAGAACGTTCTGTACGTATCGAGCGCTCTGGTTTGTACTCCTTAGAAACAAACAAATAGAGCAAGAGTTCTAGCTTTTCGCACGCCGGAGCATAAGGTCTGGGGTGGGGAGAGTGTGTCATGGACGAATGCACCCTACGAGACAGCACTCACCGCATCTACGTCGCACACACAATCGAACATCACTTGCATGCAGGCAGAATCTGATTTCAGTGTTGAAGAGCATCATGGGCCAGTCGAGCTGTGCACGTCGATGCTGTGCCGTGAGTGAAGGCGGGATAGAGGTGGGCGTGCTCATAGTTTCACTGCTAATAACCGGTTCGTAACAGTTCGTGTTGACACGTCTGAGCACACAAGCCATCTTATCTGTGCTCTGATGGGCGTACAATATGCCACTGCTGTCCTGCAATACGACGCTCCAGGCGGGCGTCGGTGCTGCGTGGATGTCTAGAACCTCGTCGACAGGTGTGAGAATGAGCACGTGACCACTGATACCACCGCCGTTGCACAGCTGACGCAACACGTACAACTTGCCACTCTCTCATTTGGCTGTAGAGCACGATTGTTTCTCCTTGGCCGACAGCCTGCTTGCTTTTGTCGTTTGCACCACGTTGACCCTTCTGGCCGTGAGCATTTTCTATTAAAGGGTGGCCACAAATAACACTCTGGTAGCTATGCAACTGTGCTATCTGTTGGCGCGTTGAAATCATTATCAGTACTTCCATTATCCTCCAGGTGGCAAATGTCGTCATCGGATAAAAATCGACGCCGTCTTTCCAGATGTACTACACTACTGGCCATTAAAATTTGCTACACCAAGAAGAAATGCAGTTATAAACGAGTATTCATTGGACAAATATATTATACTAGAGCTGACAAGTGATTACATAATCACGTAATTTGGGTGCATAGATCCTGAGAAATCAGTACCCAGAACAACCACCTCTGGCCGTAATAACGGCCTTGTTACGCCTGGGCATTGAGTCAAACAGAGCTTGGATGGCGTGTACAGGAACAGCTGCCCATGCAGCTTCAACACGATACCGCAGTTCATCAAGAGTAGTGACTGGTGTTTTGTGACGAGCCAGTTACTCGGCAGCCATTGACCAGACGTTTTCAGTTGCTGAGAGATCTGGGGAATGTGCTGGCTAGGGCAGCATTTGAACATTTTCTGTATCCAGAAAGGCCCGTACAAGACGTGCAACATGCGGTCGTGCATTATCTTGCTGAGATGTATGGTTTCGCAGCCATCGAATGAAGGGTAGAGTCACAGATCGTAACACATCTGAAATGTAACGTCCACTGTTTACAGTGCCGTCAATGCGAAGAAGAGGTGACCGTTCGTGTAACCAATGGCACCCCATACCATCACGCCGGGTGATATGCCAGTATGGCGATGACGATTACACGTTTCCAACGTGCATTCACCGCGATGTCGCCAAACACGGATGCGACCATTATGATGTTGTAAACAGAACCTGGATTCATCCGAAAAAATGACGTTTTGCAATTCGTGCGCAAAGGTTCGTCGTTGAGTACAGCATCGTAGGCGCTCCTGTCTGTGATGCTGCGTCAAGGGTAACCGCAGCCATGGTCTCCGAGCTGACAGTCCATGCTGCTGCAAACGTCGTCGAACTGTTCGTGCAGATGGTTGTTGTCTTGCAAACGTCCCCATCTGTTGTCTCAGGGATCGAGACGTGGCTGCAAGATCCGTTACAGGCACGCGGATAAGGTGCCTGTCATCGCGACTGCTAGTGATACGAGGCGTTTGGGATCCAGCACTGCGTTCCGTATTACCCTCCTGACCCACCGATTCCATATTCTGCTAACAGTCATTGTATCTCGACCAACGCGAGCAGCAATGTGGCGATGCGATAAACCGCAATCGCCATAGGCTACAATCCGACCTTTATCAAAGTCGGATACGTGATGGTACGCATTTCTCCTTACGCGAGGCATCACAACAACGTTTCACCAGGCAACGCCGGTCAACTGCTGTTTGTGTATGAGAAATCGGTTGGAAACTTTCCTCATGTGAGCATGTTGTAGGTGTCGCCACCGGCCCCATCCTTGTGTGAATGCTACGAAAAGCTAATCATTTGCATATCACAGCATCTTCTACCTGTCGGTTAATTTTCGCGTCTGTAGCACGTCATCTTCGTGATGTAATTTCTTCTACGGTAGTGTGTATCAACTGATTCGTAAGCCTACGTACAGTCTGTATCTTCCATCGGAAATGCAAATTATATTTTGTTGGAACACTCTCTTTGTCAGCGACACAGGACTTGGACGCAGTTGCTCCTATTGCACACCTTGTGGTAGGCTAGAGAGTCTCTGGTCTACAGGATTCCTGATGAGGAAGTAGTCAACAAAATCGTTTTGAAAGGGAATTTATGGCATATAGTTGGTAAAGGATGGGATCGGTGGATCAGTTGCTAGGACAAATCTTGGTGCTCCAGGGAATACTCGACTTGGTTATGGGGACAGGAGTGGAGCCTAAAAGTTGTAAAGAAACCCTTCTCGAACCTTGACTACAGAAAGCAACTACATGTAGATGAAGGTTGCTACATTTATGCACAGATAAAGAAAATTCCATAGGATAAACTTGCGTGAAGAGCTGCACAAACTGAAAACTTGACTGACAACTATTAGAAAGGCAAGAGATAAAACTGGGAGTTCTTCTGAATTAAAAAGTTGGATACAAGTCAACATATTTCCTGACTAGACGATAATCTATTACGCCCTCTTATAGCATTACGCTGTCTTAGTACGAATATTTCATGACGTACCAGCAATACATCCATCAGTTTTCAACAGGGAACGACCAAAAGAACAGCAACATATCCGACAACTGAAGATTTTTGTGGGGAAACACAGGTCACAGTAAAATAGTCTATCACATTAGGACGTAATGTATAATCGAAATAATTGTTTGAAAACTTATCAAGTACAGATTCATAAGTTTAATAAAGAGAGTTAAATATAACTACCTTAATTTCTTAAGATATTACATGAAGATTATTTTTCCACACAGGTCAGCGGGTTCTCTTGTCCTTTTCACTCTACTTTTCCACAATAAAAGTTTTGGAGAGAATCCTTTCGTTGCATACGTTGGCCAGGGCGTCTTGATGATGGTTTCTTGCATGCTGGCACACTTCGTTGGAAACCATCTCGGCAGACGATTTACGCACTGCCTCGTATTACTGGTTGGCGCCCTTGTTTCTTTCATACTCGTGGCGCTGACAACAGGTACTGAACTGCTATGACTCTTCCTACTGCATGAAACGCGTATTTATCTATTTACCAAATTATTCTGTACATGACATTGTTGTACTTATAATAAGTAAGGAATTATTTCACTTTTGACAAAATTATGACCAACAAATTATTGACATTTTCTGCTATATTTGGTGTTAATTTAGCTTCACTAAAAGATAAAATAAGCGAACGCAGGTTCAAAAGGCAACAACTTCATCTACGTATGGAATACCAACTACCTGCAC
Source organism: Schistocerca gregaria (assembly GCF_023897955.1). Lineage (NCBI taxonomy): Eukaryota > Metazoa > Arthropoda > Insecta > Orthoptera > Acrididae > Schistocerca > Schistocerca gregaria. The sequence continues at coordinate 432,042,815 of NC_064922.1, forward strand.
TGGACTTGATGTCCAACTTATAATCTGCTGTGCGCAAAATATTGTAACTTCTCGCCTATCTTCCATTACGAAAAGGTAACCCACAAAAAACTGAAATGTACTATAAATTTGGGAGACTATATTACTGTTACTGAATACAGATGAAGTTACGCCTCAGAATCTCTGCACCGATACGTTTCTTACGTTTCTGACTATAGATGAAATAGTTAACCCATTCGTCACACGTGAAACAATGATAGTATATTACATGATGATGATGATGATGATGTTTTACGGGGCGCTTAACATCGTGGTCATCAGCTCCGGTACAAGTTCCAAATCTTCCCATTTCCAATGTCGGCACTGCCCGAATGATGATGAGGTGATCAGGACAACACAAACACCCAGCCCCTGGACGGAGAAAATACGCATCCCGGCCGGGAATCGAACCCGGGCCCCCCTGATCCAAAGGCAGCGACGCTAGCCACTAGACCACGAGTTGCGGACGGTATATTACATGTTCTCATCACTTACAAAAGAAACAATTCTTTACAAACTAGACAACTTACACAACAGCGCTACTAAGAGTGAAAACATAAGTATTTCTCCAAGTTTTCAATGACCATACAGAAAATCTCCAGATTAAGAAAAAGTACATACATCTCATGTGCATGTACTCGTAATATCGTGTAGTTGTGTCACACCCTGAAGAGAGAAAAAGACACAGGATGAAACATAATCGATGAAAAAGCAGGAGTAAACTGAATAGTAAGAAAATGCTGTTATCGACCTGATTGGCTTCCAGCCACTGTAGTGATTTACTAGGTGCGCTGCTATGCTCGTGCGGTACTATGCTCGAGCTTTTCTTTTACCTGAGAACCGGCTCACACAGCCATTTATAGTGATCAGTACAGCTTCACCTGAAAATCAATAGTAGTGCAATTTATTTCCATTATGTGCAGGATCTTTCTATGCCGTCAGTGTCGGTTCTCCATTGAGAGTTCCTTGATGTTTTACGGAGGTTAAACATTGAGGCCATTCTTCCGAATGTTGTTGCCCTTCTCTCCTGTTTTGCTTCTCATTCCAATTTCCCTCGAGTCTTCTGCTGCTAATCGGAGTTGCTAAAAAGCAGGCGCGGCCATTTCGTAGACGTTCGAAGTGTATATTTTGCCCGAGCGCCTGGATCTTCGAGATTTGCAAGAACTGAGCTATTCTGTACGAAGATACAGCAGTTTCGCCGATGCGTTCATGAAGATGTTGAACGTCCTCAGTTTTGTGCCCGGTCTCAGAAGTGAGACCGCGATACAGAAGTAGCGCTATCATTATCGAAAAAAAGTGGTTCAAATGGCTCTGAGCACTATGGGACTTAACATCTGAGGTCATCAGTCCCCTAGAACTTAGAACTACTTAAACCTAACTAACCAAAGGACATGACACACATTCGAACGTGCGACCGTAGCGGTCGCGCCGTTCCAGACTGAAGCGCCTAGAACGGCTAGGCCACCAGCGTTATCATTATCGCACGGTTTTATATGGTTCGAAGTCTCATGAGACACTTTACTGCGGTTGTGCCGAAAACCATCGCAGCATACTCAAGTATCGGAGGGAACAGTGCCTTATACAGTATTACGGCGAGGTGTGGACGCAATGTCGAGCTTGGATACACACCAGTTACAAGGTGGTGGTTCTTCAGTGAGCCTTTTTCCTGGTGTAAGCGATGTGTGTCACTACGTTATACGCTTGTCCTGCTTCGCGACAAGGCAGCTTGCTGTACCTTTCCAGCGCACTACTCTGCCGAGAACTCTGATTTGTTGAAGCGCCGCTGGAATTCGTTGGTAGCTGATGATGGCAGACTAGGTTTTGGCAGTGTTGATACTGAGCAGCCACTGGACGCCCCAGGCAACGAGGTCTTTACAGGAGCCCTTAGATGGCTCTAGAATGTGAGTGGGCCCATTTTGGCTGCTCACATCGTGGTGCCGCCTCCATACAGTCCAATATGTACCTGATCAGTTCTTGGTGATTCGGCAGCGTACAGACTGTACAGGATCACCTCGCACTCGATCACTGTGGTAACCGTCCACGGTATGACGTTCAGTGGGTGTGTCGTTTTGCGGCCTCACGCGGAACGTACAGTGTGCCAGGTAGTTTTGGAGCAGAGACGTGGGGCACTGGGGCGACAAGCTAGTATAGGAGTCCGTCACGCTACATGCTGTGGAAGGCTGTGAAGACATTTCAGGAAGACGGCTCCAAAGTATTCGTGGAGACCCAAGGCGTCGAAAACGTCCTCCACCAAGGGCAGAATCTGCTGTTCCTTCTAGTTACCGCGTTGAATTCAGAGCTGATGTCTGGGTTTTAGGCCTCTGCTTCGATGTGGCGTATAATATGAGAGATATAGAGTCTTTCAACAGTCGTCGAGAGTGCTGATAATGGACTAACAGGTCTGCAGCTATTCTCCAGTTGAAGGTCATTTCCAGTCTCGGATATGGCTGTCATCTCCTCATTTGCGCGCTGCAGGATAACAACCAGACCAGAGGATTTCAAAGAAGACATCTGCAGGCTGTGGGACGGCGATAGGTGTTAGCTGCTTTACAACAATGTTGGCAATGCCGTCCGATCCTGCCACTTCCTTGGTTTTGCGCTGACGGGGTTAAGCTGGTAGCTCTTCAGGTGACACGGGCTGAATCTTGTCACCCTTGTAACGGACTTCAAGACATAGTCACTGACATTAAGCTATCGTGGCGAATTTATTGTCATTCACAGAATCTCCTAGGTGTCGTAATTTGGCGGCAAGTCTGTCTTTAAGGATGTTTAATTTTTTCTCTAGGCTCGCAGTTGACACTTTGGTCAACATAGAGTGGTTGAATTCTTCGATTTAGTCTCTATTTTTACAGATGTTCAAGTTGTAGACATACGGTTACGTTGAATCAGTCTCTGTTACTACTTGCCTCCACCGCTCCCTTTATTTCACGGCGGAGGCGTTTTAGCAGTCTCTTTTGTCACAGGTTCCCTCGTGAACTGCCACAGCTTACAGGATATCAGGCGGCAGCTGTAGCGAGTTTGGTCCTGCCCTGCTCAGCAGTCATGACGTGACGAGTCTACAGTCCACCGAGGCGCATTTCGTGCATGGGCGAGAGAGGGCTCGTGTCTGCATCTGCATCTATAAGGGACAGTCAGATGAAAACGAGACTGTTGAAAAAGAAACAAAACTGTTTATTACATCAAATGTAATCAGAATACAGGTTAACTCATTTATCCCACTGTGAGGCAAGACGGTCAATGATGCCGCGCGGGATAACCGTGCGATCAAAGGCGCCTTACCACAGTTCGCGTGTTTACCCACGTCGGAGGTTCGAGTTCTTCCTGGTGGCATGGGTATGTGTGTGTGTGTGTTCTCCTTAGAGTAAGTTAGTTTCAGTTAGATTAACTGGTGTGTAAGTCTAGCGGCGATGACGTAAGCAGTTTGGTCCCATAGGAACTTACCACCAGCGATCTGTCTACCTACCTACATCCATACTCCGGAAGCCACCTGATGGTGTGAGGTGGAGGGTAATTTGAATATCTATATCGGTTCTCCCTTCTATTCCAGTCTCGTATTGTTCGTGGAAAGAAAGATTGTCGGTATGTCTCTGTGTGGGCCCTAATCTCTCTGATTTTATCCTCAAGGTCTCTTCGCGAGATATATGTAGCAGGGAGCAATATACTGCTTGACCCTTCGGTGAAGGTATGTTCTCGAAACTACAACAAAAGCCCGTGCCGAGCTACTGAGCATCTCTCCTGCAAAGTCTTTCATTGGAGTTTATCTATTATCTCCGTAACGCTTTCGCCATTACTAAATGTTCCTGTAACGAAGCCCGATGCTCTCCTTTGGATCTTCTCTATCTCTTCTTCAAACCTATCGTGTACGGATTCCACACTGGTGAGCAATATTCAAGCAGTGGACGAACAAGTGTAGTGAAACATACTTCCTTTGTTTTCGGATTCCATTTTCTTAAGATTCTTCCGATGAATCTCGGTCTGGCATCTGCTTTACCGACCATCAAGTTTATATAATCATTCCATTTTAAATCATTCCCAATGTCTCCTCCTCACTCTTACTTCGGAAGACTTCTCTCCATTGAGAATGACACGTAGCGTTCTGTTACTTAGGAACTATTCAATATAATCACACAATTGGTTTGATAGTCCATATGCTCTTACTTTGTGCATTAAACGACTGTGGGGAACTGTATAGAACGCCTTGTGGAAGTCAAGAAACACGGCATCTACATGGGAATCCGTGTCTGTGGCCCTCTGAGTCTCGTGGAGGAATAATGTGAGCTGGGTTTCACACGATCGTCTTTTTTGAAACCCATACTGATCCCACAGAGTAAATTTCTAGTCTCCAGAAAAGTCATTGTACACGAACATAATATGTGTTCCAAAACTCTACAACTCATCCACGTTAGAGATATAGGTCTATGGTTCTGCACATATGTTCGACGTCCCTTCTTGAAAACGGAAATGACCTGTGCCCTTTTTCAATCCTTTGGAACGCTATGGCGTTCTAGAGACCTACGGTACACCGCTGCAAGAAGGGGGCAAGTTCGTTCGCGTACTCTGTGTAAAATCGAACTGGTATCCCATCATGTCCAGCTGCCTTTCCTCTTTTTAGTGATTTTAATTGTTTCTCTATCCCTCTGTCGTCTATTTCGATATCTCCCATTTTGTCATCTGTGCGACAATCTAGAGAAGGAACTACAGTGCAGTCTTCCTCTGTGAAACAGCTTTGGAAGAAGACATTTAGTATTTCGGCCTTTAGTCTACCATTTTGGTCACAGAGTGTCTGGACACCGGTCAATGATTTCATGGAAAAATATTTGCAGCTGCATACGGTACCATACTTGTACCAAGGCATGCACCTCTTCGTCAGAAGCAAATCAACATGCCATTTTTCCATTTTTCAGGCTTCAAAATATGAAACCCACACTGGACGAGATTGGGCCTATATGAAGTAAGGGATTTCCAGCTCAGTTTCACACAATCGTCTTTTTCGAAACCCATACTGAGTCCCACAGAGAAAATTCCTAGGTTGGTTGTTTTGGGGAAGGAGACCAGACATCGAGGTCATCGGTTTCATCGGATTTGGGAAGGACGGGGATGGAAGTCGGCCGTGCCCTTTGAAAGGAACCATCCCGGCATTAGCCTGGAGCGATTTAGGGAAATCACGGAAAACCTAAATCAGGATGGCCCGACGCTGGACTGAAGCGTTGTCCTACCGAATGCGACCCCAGTGTCTAACCACTGCGCCACCTCGCTCGGTAAATTTCTAGTCTCCAGAAAAGTCATCGTACTCTAACATAATACGTGTTCCAAAATTCTACAACTGATCGACGTTAGAGATATAGGTCTATGGTTCTGCACATCTGTTCGACGTCCCTTCTTGAAAACGGGGATGACCTGTGCCCTTTTCCAATCCTTTAGAACGCTACGCCGCTCTAGAGACCTGCGGTACACCGCTGCAAGAAGGGGGACAAGTTCCTCCGCGTACTCTGTGTAAAATCGAACTGGTATCCCATCAGGTCCAGCGGCCTTTCCTCGTATTAGTGATTTTAATTATTTCTCTATCCCTCTGTCGTCTATTTCGATAGTCCGCAGCTCGTGGTCGTGCGGTAGCGTTCTCGCATTCCGCGCCCGGGTTCCCGGGTTCGATTCCCGGCGGGGTCAGGGATTTCCTCTGCCTCGTGATGACTGGGTGTTGTCTGATGTCCATAGGTTATTTAGATTTAAGTAGTTCTAAGTTCTAAGGGACTGATGACCATAGATGTTAAGTCCCATAGTGCTCAGAGCCATTTGAACTATTTTTCTATTTCGATATCTCCCATTTTGTCATCTGTGCGACAATCTAGAGAGGGAACTACAGTGCAGTCTTCCTCTGTGAAACAGCTTTGGAAAATGATATTTAGTATTTCGGCCTTTAGTCTGTCATCCTCTGTTTCAGTACCATTTTGGTCACAGTGTCTGGACACCGATCAATGATTTCATGGAAAATTGTTTGCAGCTGCATACGGTACAGTAATTATGCATGCACCTCTTCGTCAGAAGCAAATCAACATACTATTTTTCAGGGCTCCAAAATATGGAAACCACACTGGAACAGATTGGGACTGTATGAAGGACATGTAAGGGATTTCCAGCGCAACTTCTGCGGCGTTCCGGGAACAGCTTTAGCAACGTGTATTTTGTTTTCATTTGAGTTCCTCTTGTACACTACGGAATCACTTTAATGTGATCGCCACCTATTTTAGACGTCAAAGTGCAAAAACCGCTCACGGACGGCGGTGGCAGCATTAGGCAGTGGAGGGTGTACAAATCGTGTCGGGAAGACAGGGACATCAATGCAGTCATTGTCATAACACGGAAAAGGAGCCACTTATTTAATGTCCAAAAGGGAATGATCGTTGGCTTCCGGGTCAGAGGTAGAAACATTTTCAAAAAGGCTCAGATTGTAAACTGTCTGCCTGCTGCTCTGGTTAAAGTATACCGTACACAGCAAACCGGCGCTATGAAAAACCAGCGTCGAGGTGTACCATAGGTCATACATGACAGGGCTGAATGACGCCTGCAGAAACGTGTACGGGCGATCTGATGTGCAACTCCAGAATGAGATTTTCACTCTGCAGCGGAGTGTGCGCTGATATGAAACTTCCTGGCCGATTAAAACTGTGTGCCCGACCGAGACTCGAACTCGGCTCGAGTTCGAGTCTCGGTCGGGCACACAGTTTTAATCGGCCAGGAAGTTTCATATCAGCGCACACTCCGCTGCAGAGTGAAAATCTCCTTCTGGAAACATCCCCCAGGCTGTGGCTAAGCCATGTCTCCACAGTATCCTTTCTTTCAGGAGTGCTAGTTCTGCATGTCTCGCAGAAGAGCTTCTGTAAAGTTTGGAAGGTAGGAGACGGATACTGGCAGAAGTAAAGCTGTGAGTACCGGGCGTGAGTCGTGCTTCGGTAGCTCAGTTGGTAGAGCACTTGCCCGCGAAAGGCAAAGGTCCCGAGTTCGAGTCTCGGTCGGGCACACAGTTTTAATCGGCCAGGAAGTTTTGATGTGCAACTATTGGTCACCTGACTGCCAAGATGAACCAAGGGGTTGCCAACAGAGTCTCCTCAACGACCGTTCAGCGAACGTTGCTGGGTATGGGCCTCAGCAGGGGGTGTCTGTTTCAGTCACCCATACTGACTGCTCTTCATTGGCGACGAACGCTGGAATTTTCACGCCAGTAACGAAACTATACATCCACTGAGTGGCGAGTGGTGACAGGTGGCCTTTGCAGATGAATCACGCTTTATACACTATCGGCAGTTTACAACGCTCGTTTAGGCAGATGCTGGGCCGGTCCTCACTCTCTGTCTCAGACGAATTAATCGAGTTTCCTCCCCTACCTTACCTTGGCTATTATGGTGTCAGAACAGTCATCCTGCCGTATAACTAAATAATAATTTTTTTAAAAAACTACGAAATTCTGAAATTGTGAACTCCGTACAAGACGGATAAATGCTAGAGAAATGAAAGAAGATTAGCCTGCTGAAAGTGTTTTGTACACTGAGATTGCAAAAGAACATGGGATACCTCCTAATATCACGTCGGACCTCCTTCTTCCCGACGTAGCGCAGAAACACGACGTGGCATGGACATAACAAACCGTTGGGATTCACCTGCTGAAATATAGAGCCATACTGCCTCTATAGCCGTCCATAATTGTGGAAGTTTTGTTGGTGCAGCATTTTGCGCACGAACCCAACTCTAGATTATGTCCCACAAACGGTCGATGGGATTCATGTCACCAACTCAGCCGCTCGCATTGTCCAGAATGTTCTTCGAACCATTAGCAAAAAGTGTGGCCCGGTGACATGGCACGTTGTCATGCATAAAAATTCTGTATTTGAAGTCGATGAATGGATGCAGATGGTCTCCAAGAAGCCGAAAATAATCATTTACAGTCAGTAATCAGTTCAGCTGGACGAGAGAATCCGACCCATTCCATACAAACAGAGCCCATATCATAGTGAGGCACTACCAACTTGTACAGTGTCTTGTCGACAACTTGGGTCCATGGCTTCGTGGGGTCTGAGCCACACTTGAACCCTACCGTCAGCTCTTGCCAACTCAAATCGGGAGGCATTTGCCCTGGGCACGGTTTTCCAATCGTCTAGAATCCAACCGAAACGGTCACGAGCCCAGTTGAGGTACTGCAGGCGATGTCGTGCTGTTAGCAAAGGCATTCGCTTCGGTTGTCTGGTGCCACAGCCCATTAACGCCAAATTTCACAGCACTGTCCTAACGAGTACTTTCGTCGGTCGTACGTCACACATTGATTTCTGCGGTAACTGCACGTACTGCTGCTTGTCTGTTAGCAGTGACAACCCTATGCAGACGCCGCTATTCTCGGTCGTTGAGTGAAGCCGTCGGCCACTGCGTTGTCTGTGATGAGTAGTAATGTTTGAAGTTTCATGTTCTCGGCACGTTCGACAAGGGGGATCTCTGAATATCGAATCCCCTAATAATTTCCGAAACGGAATGTCTCATACTAGTAGCTCCAACTATCATCACTCTTCCAAACTCTGTTAAATCTCGTCGTGCGGCCATGACCAAGTCGGATACCTTTTAACACGAACCATCTGAGTACAAAAGAAAGCTCTGCCAATGCACTCCTCTTTTATACCTTGTGCACCTATTATTATCTCCATATGTGTATGAGGATACCGCTATCCCACGACTAGTATCTCCTTAGCGTATATCAGATTACACATTTTCTTCCAAATCTGAAGCTTCTGCTAACTTTCATGCCAGCCATAGAAAACTTCTAAGAACCTGTAACAACTTCAAAATTCTGTTAACCGTCTTGAAACTTTGCCAGCTTTTTTTTTTCTCATTCACCACAACATAATGGTAGAAAGGTTACTCTTAAACAGTTATGTGGCTGATCTAGGAGCGGGCGTCATGAGAAGGCGGCTTTGACCAAATACAGAACGCTTCATAACCACCAGCGAGGAAAGTGGCGCCATACTTGATATGTTGCGGTCTCCCTACCCTACTCTCTGTTATTTATAACACGATTTGTATTTGGTTCCCGCCGCCGCTTGGTTTTGAAGGAAAGGCCGTCCTTGCTTCTCCACGGGTTATTCAATTTCTCTTGTGGACAGCCAGCACCCTCATTACGGAATCGCTCTTTGGGTGAGATAACTCTTCTCTGAATACTAAGGCACTGCTCATACTTAATTACTTGTTTACACACTTTTTAAAATATGGTTCAAATGGTCTAAGCACTATGGGACTTAACATCTGAGGTCATCAGTCCCCTAGAACTTGGAACTACTTAAACCTAACTAACCTAAGGACGTCACACACCTCGATGCCCGAGGCAGGATTCGAACCTGCGACCGCAGCGGTCGCGCGGGTCCAGACTGAAAGACCTAGAACCGTTCGCCCAGGCCGGCAATGATAAATGAACTTATATACAGTGGGAATACTTTTCGCTGAGAAGAGGTATTTAATATGAACTTTCATTAGAATTTCAGTATTCTTTTGTATGCTGCAACGCATGAAATTTCGTAATCTTTACAATAGCTGTAATCGTTGAAACAGTGTCTGATCCTTCAGACATGCATGCATTTATGAAATGTATTGTAATGTAAGTTACAGACACTGTAAAACACAGACACTGTAATAATCACTGATATTAAAAACTACATTCAATTTACCTTATACAGCGTGGCAAGAGTGCTACCCTTTTTAAATGATCCATACACACCTCCCACTCTTGTTGCCGTGGCGAATCGTGAAGTAGCCTACAACAACAAAAAATAGTTCGAATGGCTCTAAGCACTATGGGACTTAACATCTGAGGTCATCAGTCCACTATACTTAGAACTACTTAAACCTAACTAACCTAAGAACATCACATACATCCATGCCCAACGCAGTATTCGAACCAGCGACCTTAGCATCAGCGTGGTTACGGATTGAAGTGCCTACAACAACAAAACTGACAACTGCCGTGAGTTGGACGAAGCGCAAGATAGATACCTGAAGTTTTTCGTGCACTTTGAGGCACGTCACACGTATTTTTTAGTGACAAACTAAAAACAGCCGTTTTTTGACTTGTGTAACTTTTCTTGCCAGGATGCGATATGTGATTCGCAACTAGATGACGACTGCTCATCTCTGACGTTGTAAGATCAGATCGCACACTTTTACTCTTATCTGTCTTCTTACCAGAGTCGTTCAACGGTTAATGTAGTTGGCTCATAGAACCTAGTCTACAAAAAATAGCGCACGACTTGGAGTTGGTGGCACCGCGTAAAACTTCTGATGGAATAATATACAGATATAAAAAAGTTTTGCATCACTTCGGTTACGAGAGTTCCGGAACCTGTTCAGAAAATTGGAATAGAGACCTTCAGAGGTGGTGGTCCAGATTGCTTCGCCCATATGCTGCCGATATGGTTGCACTATCGGTCGAAGAATGGCATTCACGTATCTTACAGCCGTTGCGGCGCATTCCATGACCACCATCGGCGTAAGTCGTCCCCACATAATGCCACCCCAAAACAGTAGGGAACCTCCACCTTGCTGCACTCGCTGTACAATGTGTCTAAGGCGTTCAGCCTGACGGGGTTGTATCAAAACACGTCTCCAACGATTATCTGGTTGAAGACACATCCGACACTCATCGGTGAAAAGAATGTAGTGACATTCCTGAGCGGTCCGTTCGGCATGTTGTTGGGCCTATCTGTACCGCGCTGCATGGTGTCGTGGTTGCAAAGATGGACCTCTCCATGGACGCCAGGAGTGAAGTTGCGCATCATGCAGCCTACTGCGCACAGTTTGAGTAGTAACACTACGTCCTGTGGCTGCACGAGAAGCATTCCTCAACATGGTGGGTGTTGCAGTCAGGGTTCCTCCTAGCCATAACCCGTAGTTACCAGTCATTCACTGCAGTCGTTCCGAGGCGTGGCAGGCAGCGAAAGGCGTCCCCGGAGGCTGATCAGAAAGCCTCCCCGGTGCGTCTGACAAACCGGTTTCAGGCACTGTCTCTGGCTGAGCCAGATGCAGTTGCCTGTCCTGTTTCAGAGGATCATTCTCAGCCTTCAAAGTCCGGGCAATCGCAGAGGGTGGGATTACTGGTAGTTGGGAGCTCCAATGTTAGGCGCGTAATGGGGCCCCTTAGGGATACGGCGGCTAAGGAGGGGAAGAAATCCAGTGTGCACTCCGTGTGCATTCCGGGAGGAGTCATTCCTGATGTGGAAACGGTCCTTCCGGATGCCATGAAGAGCACAGGGTGCAGCCAGCTGCAGGTGGTGGCACATGTCGGCACTAATGACGTGTGTCGCTTTGGATCTGAGGAAATTCTCTCTGGATTCCAGCGGCTATCTGATTTGGTGAAGGCTGCCGGTCTTGCTTACGAGATGAAGGCAGAACTCACCATCTGCAGCATCGTTGACAGAACCGACTGCGGACCTTTGGTGCAGAGCCGGGTGGAGGGTCTGAATCAGAGGCTCAGACGGTTTTGCGACCGTATTGGCTGCAGATTCCTTGACTTGCGCCATAGGGTGGTGGGGTTTCAGGTTCCGCTGAATAGGTCAGGAGTTCACTACACTCAGCTGGCGGCTACACGGGTAGCGGAGGCTGTGTGGCGTGGACTGGGCGGTTTTTTAGGTTAGAAGGCCTCGGGAAAGTGCGGGATGGGCTGCTATGTCAAAGGGTGCTTGGCAATTACAGGACGTGCTTGGATCAAGGAACAGTCGGAATTATAGTTGTAAATTGTTGTAGTTGCGCTGGAAAAGTCCCTGAGCTTCAAGCGCTAATAGAAAGCACAGAAGCTGATATCGTTATAGGTACAGAAAGCTGGCTAAAGCCTGAATAAGTTCTGCAGAAATTTTTACGAAGTCTCAGACGGTGTTCAGAAAAGATAGATTAGGCAGAATTGGTGGTGGAGTGTTTGTGTCTGTCAGTAGTGGTTTATCTTGTAGTGAAGTCGAAGTAGATACTCTGTGCGAATTGGTGTGGGTGGAGGTTATACTTAACAGCCGAATTAAGTTAATAATTGGCTCCTTCTACCGACCCCCAGACTCCGATGATACAGTTGCGGAACAGTTCAGAGAAAGTTTGAGTCTCGTAACAAATAAATACCCCACTCATACGGTTATAGTTGGTGGGGACTTCAACCTACCCTCGGTATGTTGGCAAAAATACTTGTTCAAAACCGGTGGTAGGCAGAAAACGTCTTCCGAGATTGTCCTAAATGCATTCTCCGAAAATTATTTCGAGCAGTTAGTCCACTAACCCACGCGAATTGTAAATGGTTGCGAAAACACACTTGACCTCTTGGCCACAAACAATCCAGAGCTGATAGAGAGCATCATGACTGATACAGGGTACAAGATATAGTAGCAACAGCAATTGAGAGATTCATACCTCATAAATTGGTAAGAGATGGAACGGATCCCCCGTGGTACACAAAAAAGGTCCGAACGCTGTTGCAGAGGCAACGGAAAAAGCATGCGAAGTTCAGAAGAACGCGAAATCCCGAAGATGGGCTAAAATTTACAGACGCGCGAAATTTGGCACGTACTTCGATGCGAGATGCCTTTAATAGATTCCACAACGAAACATTGTCTCGAAATTTGGTAGAAAATCCGAAGAAATTCTGGTCGTATGTAAAGTACACAAGCGGCAAGACGCAGTCAATACCTTCGCTGCGCAGTGCCGATGGTACTGTTATCGACGACTGTGCCGCTAAAGCGGAGTTATTGAACGCAGTTTTCCGAAATTCCTTCACCAGGGAAGACGAATGGAATATTCCAGAATTTGAAACACGAACATCTGCTAGCATGAGTTTCTTAGAAGTAGATACCTTAGGGGTTGCGAAGCAACTCAAATCGCTTGATACGGGCAAGTCTTCAGGTCCAGATTTTATACCGATTAGGTTCCTTTCAGATTACGCTGATACTATAGCTCCCTACTTAGCACTCATATACAACTGCTCGCTCACCGATAGATCTGTACCTACAGATTGGAAAATTGCGCAGGTCGCACCAGTGTTCAAGAAGGGTAGTAGGAGTAATCCATTTAACTACAGACGTCGGTTTGCAGTAGGGTTTTGGAGCATATACTGTATTCAAACATTATGAATCAACTCGAAGGGAACGATCTATTGACACGTAATCAGCATGGCTTCAGAAAACATCGCTCTTGTGCAACGCAGCTAGCTCTTTATTCGCACGAAGTAATGGCCGCTATCGACAGGGGATCTCAAGTTGATTCCGTATTTCTAGATTTCCGGAAAGCTTTTGACACCGTTCCTCACAAGCGACTTCTAATCAAGCTGCGGAGCTATGGGGTATCGTCTCAGTTGTGCGACTGGATTCGTGATTTCCTGTCAGGAAGGTCGCAGTTCGTAGTAATAGACGGCAAATCATCGAGTAAAACTGAAGTGATATCAGGTGTTCCTCAGGGAAGCGTCCTGGGACCTCTACTGTTCCTGATCTATATAAATGACCTGGGTGACAATCTGAGCAGTTCTCTTAGACTGTTCGCAGATGATGCTGTAATTTACCGTCTAGTAAGGTCGTCCGAAGACCAGTATCAGCTGCAAAGCGATTTAGAAAAGATTGCTGTATGGTGTGTCAGGTGGCAGTTGACGCTAAATAACTAAAAGTGTGAGATGATCCACATGAGTTCCAAAAGAAATCCGTTGGAATTCGATTACTCGATAAATAGTACAATTCTCAAGGCTGTCAATTCAACTAAGTACCTGGGTGTTAAAATTACGAACAACTTCAGTTGGAAGGACCACATAGATAATATTGTCGGGAAGGCGAGCCAAAGGTTGCGTTTCATTGGCAGGACACTTAGAAGATGCAACAAGTCCACTAAAGAGACAGCTTACACTACACTCGTTCGTCCTCTGTTAGAATATTGCTGCGCAGTGTGGGATCCTTACCAGGTGGGATTGACGGAGGACATCGAAAGAGTGCAAAAAAGGGCAGCTCGTTTTGTATTATCGCGTAATAGGGGAGAGAGTGTGGCAGATATGATACACGAGTTGGGATGGAAGTCATTACAGCATAGACGTTTTTCGTCGCGGCGAGACCTTTTTACGAAATTTCAGTCACCAACTTTCTCTTCCGAATGCGAAAATATTTAGTTGAGCCCAACCTACATAGGTGGGAATAGTCATCAAAATAAAATAAGAGAAATCAGAGCTCGAACAGAAAGGTTTAGGTGTTCGTTTTTCCCGCTCGCTGTTCGGGAGTGGAATAGTAGTGAGATAGTATGATTGTGGTTCGATGAACCCTCTGCCAAGCACTTAAATGTGAATTGCAGAGTAGTCATGTAGATGTAGATGTAGATGTAGATGCAGTAGTAGCCCTTGGGCGGCCTGAGCGAGGCATGTCATCGACAATTCCTCTCTCTCTGTATCTCCTCCACATCCGAACCACATCTCTTTGGTTCCGAGACGCCTGGACACTTCCCTTGTTGAGCGCCCTTCCTGACACAAAGTAACAATGCAGACGCGATCGAACAGCGGTATTGATCGTCTAGGCAGTGTATATCCTTCCTGGTGAAATGATCGGAACTGATTGGCTGTCGGACCCCCTCCGTCTAATAGACGCTGCTCACACATGGTTGTTTACATCTATGGTCGGGTTTAGTGACATCTCTGAATAGTCAAAGGGGCTGTGTGTATGGTACAATATCCACAGTCAATTCTGGGAACTGGGGTGACGCACAACCTTTTTTTTGATGTGTGTATTAGATTGCCATATAATGATCTCAGTTACACCTAATAGCAATTTTTCAAATAGTAGGCAGGTTGAATTACATGAAGTTCCCATTGCTCAAACATGTTTTTAAATAACTAGTAAGCATAAGTTTCAGGTTGCAGCATAAAGTTCAGGCCACAGTCATGGATCAGAGCTTAACGTATTGTACCGCTGAATTTCACCAACTACAGTATTCATATGGTGAAGTATCTTAGCGTCTAAACTATGTCTGTATGTAGCACAAAGTATACTTCCAAACTAGTTAGGCACTCTAACAAACTAACGTTCAGTTTTCGTTCGGTGGCTGCGAATGTGAGTCAGTCCAAATGAGCCCTTCTGAAAACAATATACCTTCCAGTGTTAGCGGTGCAAACATAAACTTCACCATCTTAAAGACTCGTGCCAAATTTGTAAAATTTTCCAAATTTTCCAAATTGAGAAAAGTGCGATCGGTTGACAAACCAGAGTTCAACAGCCTGTCTCACACTGTGAATTTTAACAGTTTCCGAGGCTGAAAAGATGCTGCTGACCATGAATCTGCTCCTCCTAGTGGAAAACAAAATAAGACCTCAAGTAGCCGAATATTCCTCCTTTAATGTGATTGCTTACTACCAATAGAGGCACAACAGATCAGTGTAAATTTTAGGAGAAGACCACCACGGATACTACCACACATTTTTAATCTTTTCACGTGAGGCATTTTGAGATCTCAAGTTGGCTGTAAATCTATTCGTCCCTCTTAATCACAAACAGACAGGGTGACCCAAAATTCACCTAACATTTGAAAATTCAGTACTTTACGAAATGATGTAGGCAGAGCGGTAAAAATTGGTAGACATGCTTGACATGACATGTGCACAAAATAACAAGCAGGTGGCGCTTCATGTGACACATAAGCAATAATTAGCGTATCAGCTGATTTTTAGCAAAGACGATGTTCTTTATAACAGACGCTCAGGATGTCGGCTGTCATTCACCAGCAATACATGTAATCGAGGGACAATGTTCTGAACCACACTGTACCACATATCTGTAGGTATGTTGACTTTTAACATCCCCAATGAGTTCGGAAGATCGCGGTAGACTTGCGACTTCAGGTAACCCCAGAACCAACTATGAGACGGATTAAAGTCTGTGGCGTGGGAGGCCTAGCATAACGGAGGTGGCCGCTCAGCACCCGATCCTCACCAAACGATGTGCGCAAGAGACCTTTCACACGTGTAGCAACGTGGCGTGGAGCGTTATCCTGCCTGTAAGTCTTAACTTGCAGCAGGTGTTTATCGCCCGTCACGCTGTCAGTTTGAAAAACAGCACCCCGCAATTCCTCGAAGAAAAAGAACCGTTCATGATTGAGGTAGTAAACACACACCACTCCGTGACTTTTTCGTCATTCAGTGGGGTTTCCACGACAGTTCTAGAGTTTTCGGTAGTCCAAATTCTGGAATGTGAAATGGGGTTCGTCAGTGCAACGACTCTGTTGGCCAGTTTCTGCACTCATTTTCAGTTCATATATAACCCCATGTCATTCCCGGCATATGTGTGAGGGTTTATCTTTGTACCTACATTATACGTGAATTTGTGCATTTTCAAATGTTCACGGACCTTTGGTCTTCCTATATATCAAACAAAGCTGTGAGGACAGATCGTGAGTCGTGCTTGTCTAATTCTATCGGTAGAGTAATTGCCCCTGAATGGAAAATGTCCCTAGTTCGAGTCACAGTCCAGCACACAGTTTTCATCTGCGAGGAAGTTTCAAAGCAAATATATCTAAATTTAATTCTACTGATTCGCATATTATGTCACATTAAAGTGGCCTTCATGCATTTTTTCAGTAGTTCCATGAAATATTAAAAATTTTACGTAACTTTTTATTAATCAAAACATAACGGAATTAAAGGCTGCTGCCAGTGAGCATTGATTTATATCAATGGGGAAAGCCGAAAATTTCAACCAAACCTGAATTTGAATCGTGTCTCCTGTTTACTTGGAAGATGTGCTGACCACTACGCCATCTGGGCACAGTGGACTCCACAACAACATGTATTACTCTATCACACCTCCCCTCAGACCCACATTCTCAACTTTATACCACACACTACTGAAGTAGTGCCCCTGCTCATTAACTTCTTATTAACATATGTCTTGTGTCTGAACCGTCCAATGACTCGCCGAGATATTTTGGTTATACACTGAAGAGCCAAAGAAACTGCTATAGGCATGCTTATTCAAATACAGAAATATATAAATAGGCAGAATACGGCGCTACGGTCGACAACGCCTATATAAGAATCGGTTACTGCTGCTACAGTGACAGGTTATCTAGATTTAGGTGGGTTTGAACGTGGTGTTATAGTCGGCGAACAAGCGTTGGGACACAGCATCTCCGAGGTAGCTATGAAGTGGGGATTTTGCTATACGACCATTTCACGAGTGTACCGTTAATATAAGGAATTTGGTAAAAGAGTAAATCTCTGAAATCGCTGCGGCCGGGAAAAGATCCTGCAAGAATGGGGTTAACACGACTGAAGAGATTCGTTGAACTTTACAGAAGTTCATCCCTTCCGCAAATTGCTGCAGGTTTCATAGCTGAGCCATTAATAAGTGACAGCGTGCGAACCATTCAACGAAAGATCGATATGGGATTTAGGAGACGAAGGCCCATTCGTGTACTCCTGATGACTGCGCTACACAAAGCTTTACGATTCACCTGGACCTGTCAACACCGAATCTAGACTTGTGATGGGGGAAACATGTTGCGTGGTCGGACGAGTCTCGTTTCAAACTGTATCGAGTGGGTGGGCATGTACAGGTATGGAGACAACCTCATGAATTCATGAACACTGCTTGTCAGCAGTGGACTGTTCAAGCTGGTGGAGGCTAATGGTGTGGAGCGTGAGCAGTTGGAGTGATATGGGCTCCTTGATATTTCTAAATACGACTCTAGCAGATGACACATACATAAGCATCTGGTCTGGTCACCTGCTTTATATCCATTGCGGATTCTGACAGACTAGGGCAATTCCAGCAGGACAATGCGAGACCCCACACGTCCAGAATTGCTACAGTGTGGCTCCAGGAACACTCTTCTAAGTTTAAATTTAAACACTTCCGCTGTCCACCAAACTCCCCAGACATGAACGTTATTGAGCATATCTGGAATGCCTTGCGACGTGATGTTTAGAATAGATCTGTACCCCCTTGTACTCTTAAGGATTTATGGACAACCCTGCACAATTCGTGATGTCAATTCCCTCCAGCACTACTTCAGACATTAGTCGAGTCCATGCCACGTCGTCTTGGGGCACTTTTTCTTACCCGCGGGGATTCTACACGGTATTAGGCGGGTGTATCAGCTTCTTTGGCTCTTCAGTGTGTACAGCTGATGGTGGTAGCTGCTGCTTGACAGGGTATGTGTCAGTAGCTGCTTGGATGTAAGTGTAATTTAAGTGTTACTCATTTGTGTAATTATATAAGTTCACTGGACAAAACATTTGTTACCTCTTGAGAGGAGCACTGTGGTCGGTTTAATGTGCTGTGGATGGTGTGGAGCTGAAACAACGTGGTCATGTGTCCATCAGCTACTGATGTAAGTCATGGCAACCTCTTGATGTGTAGTTGCCACACTGTTGTATGGAATCAACATAGTAAGGTGGTCAACATGAAAATATCGTGCCTAGATGCTACCGTAATCACACGTTGAATGATACTGCCCATTTTGTTGTTCTATCAACACGGACTGTCCATCGTGTCATTCCTTGTCAATGACAGCTGATTTCAACCTGGCAGGAATTACTGCTGTCAGCGATAGCAGATCCACTTCGATCAGTTAAAGAGTCAATACTGAGAAGGGAACTGCTTGCTATATAGTTTCGGGTAACTCGAAAAGGCCATTGCTAAGCGGCACACAAGGCTGCAGGTATTCAGTGGGCCAAGCTACACAGAACAGCTGCCTCTGTCCATCACAGCACAACACGACTCTCGGGCTCATCTAGTAACAGCAGCCACATCACGATAACACTAGCTGTCTACTTTTCCTGATCGAAAATAAAAGGCAGCATGTAACCCTTACCGTGACTATGATAAATAAAAAATAGAACATAATGTGATATTTTTAAAAAAATAAGTTCAGGTGTCAAAAACTGTTCAGTCACTCAGATGTAATATATTTACGAAATCTTTTGTCTTATTTTCCAGTATCTTCTGAACAATGGCTCATAACCATTGGGTCTCTGATGATACAGTTCTTCTCCAGTTCATCGATATTACTTACGAACTTACAGGGCATGGAAATACATCCTACACGTTTACGACAAACATGCATAGCCGTCGAATATTTAATTGTCTCTTGCGTCATGTGTGCAAATCCGTACCTTTCATACCTGGTACGTATCTATGTATTTATTTATAGATAACAAAAAATTATTGTCAGTCATATTCTGCTACACCATGGCTAACACTGTGCTTGTCAAAAAATATTTTTTAGAAACAGCATGAGTTTAGTACCGTTTGATCTGTTATAAGTGTATTAACGTAGAACTATATTTTCTGCACACGGACGTGAAACTCAAGGCAAAGAAAATATCAAACTGATTCGTTCCAGCAGCGAAACGCAGATGATATATGTTCAGGTTCCTTAGCTTTTCACCTCAACAAACCTTTCGCTCGTCTCGTGACTCTACTAATAACGTGATTTATTTCCCGAATAATCACGAGTGACTCATAAAATAATGACCAAGAAATGTTTCATAAATACGGTAACAAATTAGTTAATGCCTTTGTTACAAACGTAAGTTTTCTTATAGATCGACATTGATCCACTACTGATATAATCTTTTTGAGGTACTCCCGCTTAAGAAGTTACACAAAACTGAATCTTCAGTTTTGAACTTTTCAACATTCCAAAGTTTATAAAACAGTCGAAGAAAATGTGTAGCACTGAACAGAATATGCTTTTTCACTGTGTTCCATCCACAGGAATTAGCTGCTTATGACGATTATATCACTTAGGAGACATGCTAAAATTTATGTAAGAAGATTACATATTGAATGGCTGTGGATTCAATAATCACTTTAGAGCTAACGTGATTTTTGTGGTCGAAGAATTGGTTAAATTGGCATTATTGTCACCAAAATGGTTTAACAGCAGCAGAACTGAATATGCCATGATTTGAGCGTGGATTGTTTTCACACCGTCCAACTTCTATAATAATGTCGAGGTTTTACTAAAACAGAATTTTTGCCTCGGAGAAACAAATTCGAAATAATGATATTGCTAAAGAAGCAATAGAAGCCCCAGTTCTCCCAAATGTGGCAATAAATTCTCCAAGAGATTCAAAAAATTCCCCAAGAGATTTAAATAATTTAAGTACTTTTAGTGAATTTCTGTACTGTTACAGCTTCGATATATCTTACATGTTGGATCGGACTGTTCTTCATCACACTATCGGAAGAGTATATATATTAGTTTATATCATATACCTTACCACGGGATAGTATTCTGCCTTAAGGAAAAGCAGAAACATCCAACTGATGAAACATTTAAACAGGACTAAGAACAATGGGAAAGATAAAATCTGAATATACAGTACTTTAACTGTATAGTTTAATGTGAGACCTAGAAAACAACCACCCCACCCAATTTCTCTAATACAGAGCTGCTAAACTAACAGATTTATCTGCAAGGAAAAAACTTTCGCTTGTTGTCTATTACATATGGATACACTTAGTCATTATTTTAAGAACCGCTATTCTATTGTATTTAGGAGAACAATATTTTAAATTAGATGAAACCCATTAGGTGCTTCACTGCATATGATAGTCTCATTTGAAACATTCACCTCTTTGTTATCGCGTAATATTTATCATACAGCTCTTGTTGTGGTATTCAATCTGAAGACTAGTTTGATGCAGCTCTCGAAGCTAGTCTACCATGTGCAGGTCTTTTCAACTGTGAATAACTACTGCAACCTACATCCATCCTAAACTGTTTACGGTATTCTTCTCTTTGATCCAATACTAAACTGATGAATCCTTGATATTTTAGACGTCTCCTGTCAATCGATCTCTCCTTTCGTCAAGTTCTGCCACAAATTTCTTTTCTCCCCAATTGTTTTCCGTTACAAAATGAACCTTTTAATTTCAGCCTTTTGCTATAGCGCCACGTTTGAAAAACTTCTACTCTCTTCCCGCCTGAATTGGTACCATCCACGTCTCACTTCCATACACGCTTGCACTCCAGACAAATAACGCCAGAAAAGACCTCCTAATACTCAAACTTATATTCTATGATAACGAATGTCTGTTCATCAGAAACATTTTTCTTTCCACTGCCATTCTGCATTATATATCATCTCTATTCCGAACATCACCATTTATTTTGCTATCTAAATAGCAGAATTCATCGACTACTTTCAGTGTCTCATTTCCTTGTCTATTTCCCTCAGCAGCACCTGGTTCGATGTGAATACATTCCATCTTCATTGTTTTGGTTTCATTGGCGTTCATCGTAAATCTTTCTTCGAAGAAATTGTCCATTCCAGTCCGATCAACTGTTTTTCCACGTCATTTGCAGTTTCTGACAATTTTAATGTCATCACAGCGGTCTTAATCCGATGAAACTATATGGTTCCAGACACCTTTTCATGTATCAGACATCTATGATGTATACATCAAAACTGAAGTACCGAATGAAAATTTCTATCAAGGCTGGGATTCGAACCCAGGTCATCTGCTCTCTTGAAACATTTATAAATATTGACATTAAGTCAAAAATATGAACAAACCTAGAAGCATATGTTTGTGGGTTATTACTACAGATTAGCTCTCTGGTAATTACAACAGTTTGCAGATTCCCTGTAGCAAACTTTCAGCTATTCAAGAGAAAAAGAGCTGTATTTCTGAGCTACCTTCCAGACCAGAAATAACAGTTAGTAGTTTTTCGAGATTTAAATGTAGATTCTTTAAAAGATATGGACAGGAAGAAACAACTGGAATCATTGTTTGGGTGTTTCAATCTGATTTAAGTAGTCAGTTTACCAGATAATTAGCAGCTAGGTTGTAGAATCCCGACAGATACCGGTAACATTTTTATAGACTGCGCTCATTTATAAACTATTAACTTGTACCGTATTGTTAATGGACTATCTCATCATGATGCACAATTAGTGGAAGTAAATATTACAGCGCTTCAAGTTCATCCAAAGCAGTGTGGCTTATAAATGAGAATAATGGTGGCAGTGGACCTTAAATAACGAAAAGTGTGAGGTCATCCACATGAGTACTAAAAGGAACGCGTTAAACTTCGGTTACGCGATAAATCAGTCTAATCTAAAAGCCGTAAATTCAACTAAATTCGTAGGTATTACAATCCCGAACAATTTAAATTCGAAGGAACACATAGAAAATGTTCTGGGGAAGGCTAACCGAAGTCTGCGTTTTATTGGCAGGACACTTAGAAAATGTAACAGACCTACTAAGAAGACTGCCTACACTACGCTTGTCCATCCTCTTTTAGAATACTATTGCGCGGTGTGGGATCCTTATCAGATAGGTCTGACTGAGTACATCGAAAAAGTTCAAAGAAAGGCAGCACGTTTTGTATTATCACGAAATATGTGACAGAGTGTGAAACACCGTTGTTTAATTCCTTTACTGGATTTTGTGTAATTTATCGAAGCTGCCAAACAGTTAATTATTATGATTATATGGATAAAGGCTAGCGGTTTTTCTCCTGTGGCTATGGGGGTATTTTAATCGAGTGAATAATACCCTATTGACTCCGGTAGCAAACTGCCCCTACAGAAACATCATACAACATAAATCTATCTTAATTAGTATGGCATGGTAAATATTTTTACAAACTTATCTTACATTCAATTACCAAAAATCTTCATTTTCAATGGTTTGTCTGGGCCATTAACTACATATTTGTTACTGATTAATCTCTTATAATTAGCTACAGCACTAACAAGAAAACAAATTAGTTGAATGCCAGCTGCCCCTTTGGTATGTCGTCCTTTCAGTGGGGTTCCTGCTGTCCATACTACTATCACTCTAATATATAGAGTGTCCCAGCTATCTTGTCCACCCAAAATATCTCTGGAACAATAACAGCTATTCGAAAACGACTTTCACCGGTATCAATGTAGGGCTGGGGCCCATGAATGTACATATTTGTAAACATTCTAAAACGAAAGCATATGTCTTTTTTAACACAAACTTATGATTATTTAAATGGACCTTCAATGTTTTTTCTTCAGCAATCCATAGCATGAAAAGCACATACACAATGGCGTTGATTGCATCGCAATATTTCCACTACATCCCGAGATATTAAGACGCGAAGTTGACGCTTGAAACACCCGACATGCGGTGCTAGCGCACGTGCTGAGGCTCAGGCGTGAACCCCATGCTGCCCGTAATCGCAGCAGACCGTATTATTCGTTTCGGACCTCTTGATAAGTATGGGGGTGTGATCGCACATGTCAATGTGTAATCAGCAAATCCTCTCGAGGTACCTCTCCAGATATTAGGGGACTTGCGATGCAGTAAATCTTCAAGTGTTACGCATTGGTAACTTTTGGACCAGTATTTCTCTAAAAACTCTTCCTAAATTGACTGTAGCTGGTAACTTCTTCTTTCTTCCTAACTCGCCGGGTGAAAGCTTCACCTTCCATTCTGTCTATTGCGAACTGAAGTTTATCTCCATCTCGTAAGTGTGCTGGAAAAACTCCTCGTAACCACTTAGTAAATATCATTGGATGCAATGCCCCTTTGGGTTTATATTTTTGTTCGATGTGGGTCTGGGTATACCTATTATCAGCATTTACTAGTGTAATGAAGTTGCCCTCCCCTACTGTTAAAGTGGCACTATTTATCTTCCTATCAATCTCTTTAGTTTTAGTTTCTAGCTGTTGGACTCCCTCTTGCAGCTGTTTCATCTCATTTGTGACTAGGCCTATATGTTCCACAGCCTACTCCAATTTCACTTGCATATTTCCCAATTTATCAACATTAACTTGGTGCTGCAGTTGTATTTGTACCACATTTCTAATTTGTTGAAATTGATGTGTTTCTATTTTTTGCATTCTTCCTTCTAATTCAGTTTTGACGTCCTGGACATCTTCCTCAGCTTTTCCGATTATCTCTATTTTCACATAGTTCATCTCTTCTCGGAGTCGATCTACCTTCGCCTGAAGCTTGTCATCTCTCTCCTGAAGGGTTATTCTCATCTGTTCCTGGAATTCCGGCAGTACTTTACTTAAGCTTTCTTATTTTTTGGAATATCTCTACTATACTTTTCTTGATTTATTTGTTTTCTTTCTTGATTTCGTCATTTCCTTTCTTGATTTATTGGAATACCTTGAATATTACTGACTGCGATTCTCCATCCTCTACACTCAGCTCCTTTCTAATTGGTTTTACTGGTGTCTCAGGGTAACCGGTTGAATGACCCAATGGGCTGTCCATTGACATTCCACTATTATCAAATCCTGACTCATCCTTGTCCTCCTGCCCCATCGCCATTTATCTAACTACCTGCTCCACATCTGCGTCATCGTTGTTTCTACTTCAACCACTTGCCTCCGCTGTAGTCACTGGTTCGCTGTCCAAGTCCTTGCTGTCGCGGCATGGAGCTTCTTCACTGCTTCAGACTCTTTGGCTAACCGCTCACAGTCTGGGTGACGTCATCCAACAATTATCCCACAGTCAACACTCGCAAATGCAGTAACAGTTTATGGGTCCACATCAAATTGAACGATTTACGCCATTCAAAAGAAAATTTCGGATACAAAGTCAATTGAGAATACGCTCCTGATACTTTGGTAACGGAATTTTGGCTGGTTCACTCTCGATTATGCGCAAACGCGTCTTTTCTTAGAGTATGAATTTTACAGCAATTCACACATACTTCAATACATTGATTATTACCACTGCTTTTATCAAGTTAACTCGTAAAAACAAATTGTTTACTGTTTCTCAGTCACTTATGCACTGTATTGTCTAAATAAGTCACTTTTGCACTACAATGTCTAAATAATGTGCTTCTTTCCCACGATTTCTAATTTCATCATAAATCCATGACATTACAATGTTTCTAGTTGTGACACTCTGATTTTAGTCACGGTAACGACAATACCGGATTGCTCTTGCACTAAAATTGTCCGATAATTGCAAATGTCATTCTACTGAAACCAAAATGGTGCTTAATAAATCATTGTTCGGATCCGAAGATTACAACTATCCTTGGCACGGGAGCCAAGGTGAAACACCGCCGTTTAATTCCTTTACTGGATTTTGTGTAATTTATCGAAGCTGCCAAACAGTTAATTATTATGATTATATGACTGTGTACTTAATGGATGAAGGGCTATCGGTTTTTCTCCTGTGGCTTCAGGGGTATTTCAATCGAGTGCGGCTGTTTTGCAACTGAATAGTGGCATGATTGAAAGTTTGCCTATTACTAAGGACCATAAAGTTTGCGATGTACCAACTGATACATATTTACTACTAACACACAAATTCTGAGGCAGTTGCTACCTTCGCCTTACACGTCTGATTACCGTTACATCTTTTTATTGGTTGCTGATTTTCAGTACTTCGTCAAACGCAATGCTGATAGTTAACATTCACAACAATCCTCACTGCAATCCATGGTTGTTGCTGGCCGACGCGGTTGACGCGAAACACGTAATTCACCGCTTGTCACTTTCTGTTTCATACCACTCGCGAATCGGTATCGATGAGGGTCCACCCCACGACGATCAGGGGGACGCGCTCACTCGTCATACTCCGGTGAATTTACTCGACCACCATTCTTGCCTGTCTCTCCAGCACTACTGCTTGCTCGACACACCAGTGCCACTCCACACTCGACACAAGTCTCACTGCCTCCTACAGCACTTGGCAGTCGACTCCCGCCTACTATCGACCTGGGCGTCGGGTACTAGCATCTATGTTCGTGGGATCACAGATCCCTTACAAGTGTCACAGAAATGATACTGGATTTGGGATGGCTATCATTAAAAGAAAGGCGTTTGTCGTAGCGACGGAATCTTCTCACGATATTCCAAACACCAACTTTCTCCTCCGAATGCGAAAATATTTTGTTAACACCGACTTATAAAGGGAGGAACGATCACCAAGATAAAATAAAGGAAATTAGAGCTCGTACGGAAAGATATAGGCGTTCATTGTTTCCGCGCGCTATACGAGATTGGAATAATAGAGAATTGTGAGGGTGGTTCGATGAATCCTCTGCCAGGCACTTAAATGTGATTTGCAGAGTATCCGTGTAGATGTATATGTAGAAAGAATAGAATACGATATTTTAAGAATAACTTAAAAGAGGCGGTACGGGATGAGATACATATAGGAAGACATGTTAATTTCATATTAAATTTGTTCCATAGTAAATTAATAGCTTTCCTAAATTCTTATCCAGGAAACAAATTTTTAAAAAAATAAGCCGTGATTAACTATGGGACTTAAAATCTCTTGTAAAAGGAAGAAGGGAATTTATATAAAGTTTGGAATAGGTCAAGATGCGACATTACTTGCATACTCCAAGAATTACGGTATTACTTTAGGGAAAATCGTTGAAATTTCCAAAAGTGTGTACGAGGTCTGTTCAAAAAATTTCGGAACATTCGTAATTTCGCCTCCATGGTATATTGAAGCGAAATACTGTAGGCATCCCTGCACACGCCTGTGTTTAATGTGCAACTGCCGGAAGATTTATTGTTGAATGTCTGTTAGTTATTGTTCAGTGGTTTATTGAGAAGAACGTTGTGTCACACATTTTGCTATTTCGAAATAGCAGGTTTAGAGGAGCAACACTTCTGCATTTCATTTTGCCTGAAACTCAACTTTACAGACACACAAAAAATGGTGCAGGAAACCTACGGTAAAGAGTGCTTAAGCCGTACTCGGTGTTACGAATAGTACGCACGGTTTAAAAATAGCCGGACGGAAGTTAAAAACGACAGTCGTTCAAGACGCCATTCAACGTCTGCCGATGAACTCCTGATGCAGCATCTTGGAATGCATTGTGTTGTCACCAAGTTCGTCCCACGGCTCTGAGTCAAGACCAGGCAGGCCTTCGCCTAGCAATCTGTAAAAGAGTTTTTCGATTGGGCAAATGAGAGCGAAATGTTCCGTAAGAGAATCATAACTGGTGATGAGACTTAGGTCTACGGTTATGACGCAGAGACCAAGGTTCAGTCTTCAGAATAGTTCGGGAAAGGTTCTCATCAGATCAGGTAAAATGTCAAAGCCATGTCGATAGTTTTCTTTGACTTTGAAGGGTTAGTTCATCATGAATTCCTACCAACAGGGACAAATTGATAATCGTTGGATCTATCGGAAAGTGTTACGATGACTGTGAGAAAATGCGAGAAGAAAACGGCCTGAAATATGACGAGACAGTTCATGGCTCTTGAATCACGATAACGCACCCGCACATTCCCCACATTCATCCCAGTTGGTACATGACTATTCTCCAAAAAACATAAGCGCTGTGCGGCCTCATCCTCCGTACTCTCCAGATCTGCCCCCCCCCCTACCCCTTGCGGACATTTTTTTTTTATTTCTAGAGTTCAAAACCCCGTTGGGAGGACAAAGATTCTCAACGATAGACGAGAAAAATTGCCAGCAAGAGGCGTACCAAGAAAGCTTCACTTCATATTTCGATTTGTCTATACGCTACGAACACATAACCTCAAAAACTCATCCAACTAATGTCGCCAAAGTTAGAACACGACGAAAGAGTTTAGATTCACCAACGAGTTGAGCTAGCGCGTTGCGCGCATGCGCAGTGACCGAGAGCAGTTGCCTGCAACCTAGTGTCGTCGCTTAAACCAGACTTTAAACTCATAACTCAAAAATTTAATTCTCGCGTTATTTCCTATATTTCACATCAAACTGCCTGTTTACTGCCGAAAATGTAGGCTTCTGGTACCCTGAACACTTGGTGTGCATACATGATCCTTTCATTCTGTGCTCGAATCATATCCCTCTTAACAGATTCTGAAATTCGTCGAAATCACACATGCCTTGCCTGGCTAACGTAACTTCTCTTCTTACTCACTATGGCAGTTACGCAAAACAGAGTCATATGATATCCTATGTTACATACGCTTCGTCCAGATTGGTATGTCTCTTAACGTCACTTTCGAAGTAAGCTGCTGGGTTATTATACTCGGAGTTCGATTCCTTTGGTAGTATGAGTATGTTCCTTTTTTCACATTCTTGCTGTACTTGTGACTAATACTGGTTCAAGTATCCCCATTGAAATTCACCATAAGTATTGCATGGTTCGGCATGATTCTCGTAGTTGTCTCTGGTTACTCTTGCTGGTACCCACTTACGAAGATCATTACTTGAGCCTATGACCATAACTGTAGCAATATGCGTCGCTTTAACTAACCCAAAGTTTCGGATGGAGGTCACACAGCTGGATAGAAAATTACTTTCTGTACACTTGTGTTTCCTCTTCGCATTGCATCCCTTTCTGCCGCTTCATTGGGGCGCATTTGACTCTTTTGTCTGCGAGGTACAACAACTACCTTCTTCATTCTTTGTCTCATCGTGTACAGCTTCTACACATCTCGTATTACGTTTATCAAACATGTTCAGTACCTCTTATTGTAGAACAGCTACCTCTTTGTTCAGCTTGTCATGATTCTCCTTGACCGACTTCAAATCTCAATTCATCTCTGCAGTAACAGCAAAGCGCTCTTGCATGATTATCTGTAATGTAGTTTCTATCTCCTGCACCTGCTCATCTGTTTTCTCAATCATTTTTCGGAAGCTGGAGGCACTGCTGTACACTCTTATTTGCTATCCCAGTTGTACATTCTTCGGTTTGTACCCTAATATATTCCAAAAGTTCGTGGGTTTGCACTATCAACTCGGCACTCTGCCTTTCTATTTCCCTGAATAATTCATCATTCCTGCCACATCGTGACTTGTTCTCCTTCATAAGGTTAGGCAACCGTTATGAACAATGGTGCCTCTCTCCGAGTCGATTTCTATGTGAAGGATAATCTTCGATGGGTTCCGGATGTGGAAACTAGGTGGCCCTCAGTCGAAGCAAGATGAGCTGGGTAGTGGAAAGTGAGCGGCAGTCGGTGGAGTGTATCTACGTCTACATCTACGTGGTTACTCTGCTGTTCACAATTAAGTGCCTGGCACAGGGTTCAATTAACCAACTTCAAGCTGTCTCTCTACCGTTCCACTCTCGAAAGGCGCGCGGGAAACAACCACTTAAATTTTTCCGTGCGAGCCCTGATTTCTCTTATTTAACGTGGTCATCGTTTCTCACTATGTAGGTGGGTGCCAACCGATTGTTTTCACATTCGGAAGAGAAAACTGGTGATTGAAATTTCATGAGAAGACACCGCCTCAACGAAAAACGCCTTTAATTTAATGACTGCCACTCCAATCCAAGTATCATGGTGTGGCACTATCTCCCCTACTTAACGATAATACAAGACGAGCTGCCTTTCTTTGCACTTTTTCGATGTCATCCGTCAGTTCCATCTGAAGCGGATCCCGCACCGACTGCAAAATATTCCAGAACAGAGCGGACAAGTGTGGTGTAAGCAGTCTCTTTTGTAGACCACACAGATATCTTAACTAAACCATTTTGCAATTCATTTTGGTCATCTGATGACTTTACAAGACGGTAAATGACAGCATCATGAGCAAATAATCTAAGAGGTCTACTCAGATTGTCTCCTATGTCGTTAATATAAATCAGGAAGAATAGAGGGCCTACAAAACTGCCTTGGGGAACGCCGGATATTGCTTCTGTTCTAGTCGATGACTTTCCGTCGACCACGAGCTGTGACCTTTCTGACAGGAAATCACGAAACCAGTAGCACAACTATGGCGATATTCCATAGGCACGCTGTTTGGTTAGAATGCGCTTGTGAGGAACGGTGTCGAAAACCTTCTGAAAATTGAAAAATATGGAGTCAATTAGACATCCCCTGTCGATAGCACTCATTACTTCACGAGTGTAAAGAGCTAGTTGTGTTCCGCAAGAACGATATTTTGTAAATCCGTGCTATGTGTCAATAAATCATTTTCTTCGAGGTACAACATAATGTTAGAGTACAGTATATGTTCCAAAATCCTACTGCAAATCGTAATTCAGCGGATTACTCATATTTCCCTTTTTGGGTATTGGTGTGACGTGAGCAACTTTCCAGTCTTTAGGTACAGAAATTTCTGTCAGTGAGCGGTTGTATATAACTGTTAAATATGGAGCGATTTCACCTGCATTCTTTGAAAAGAACCTAATTTGTATACCATCTGGATCGGAAGCCTTGCCTTTATTAAGTAATTTTAGCTCCTTTGCTATACCGAGGCTATGTACTTTTATGTTTCTCATCTTCGCAGTTGTTCTTGAATGAATTTCGGGAATATTTACTTCGTCTTCTTTGGTGAAGGAGTTTCGAAAAACCGTGTTTAATAACTCTGCTTTGGTGGCACTGTCATCAGTGACTTCACCGTAGTTATCGCGCAGTGAAGGTATTGATTGCGTCTTGCCACTGGTGTGCTTTATATATGACCAGAATCTCTTTTGGTTTTCTGCCAGATTCCGAGACAGAGTTTCGTTGTGGAAATCATTAAAAGCATCTCGCATTGAAGCACACACTATATTTCGAACTTCTGCAAAACTTTACCAATCTTGGGGATTTTGCGTTCTTTTAAATTTGGCATGCTTTTTTCGTTGCTTCTGCAACAGCGATCTGACCAGTATTGTGTACCATGGGGGATCAGTACCATCACTTATTAATTTATATGGTATGTATCTTTCAGTTGATGTCGATACTCTCTCTTTGAAATCATTCCACATCTTTTCTACGCTTACATCATCAGATCGGAAGGAGTCGAGACTGTTTCTTAAAAAGGCACTAAGAGCATTTTTTTCAGCTTTTTAAAATAGGTGTACTTGGCGCTTCTCTATGGTCGTTGTGCGTGTTACGGTTCTCAGCCTAGCAGCAACTGCCTTGCGGTCGCCAATCCCTGTATTCCTCATGATACTCCCCATTTGCCCAGGATTATTGGTTGCTAAGCTGTCACGTAAGCCTTCGCAAACATTTACGGTTCGAATAGGCTCATGTATTATTTGTTCAAAATGATTTTCTGAGAAAGCATTCAGTACAATTTCGGATGACGTTTTATGACTGCCGCCGACTTCAAACGTATAATTTTTCCAGCATATCGAGGGTAGATTGAAGACTATAACCGTATGAGTGGGGTACCTATTTGAAATGACTCAAGTTTTCTTTGAACTGTTCAGCAACTAAATCGGTAAAACTATCCAATTAATACATTAGTCCGATTGTCAAGTATAGCCTCTACCCATACTATTTCGCAAAACTATCTTCTTCAATTTCACTACAAGTCAAACTACTTCTGACAGTAATAAATATTCCGCCACCAGCGGTATTTAATTTATTCTTTCTAACACTGTTAGAAGGTCTGAAAAAATTTCCGCTCAACTTATTTCCAGCTTTAGCCAGCTTTATGTTGTGTTGTTGTGATGGTCTTCAGTCCAGAGACTGGTTTGATGCAGCTCTCTATGCCACTCTATCCTGTGCAAGCTTCTTCACCTCCCAGTACCTACTGAAACATACATTATTCTGAATCTGTTTAGTGTATTCATCTCTTGTTCTCCCTCTACGATTTTCACCCTCCACGCTTCCCTCCAATACTAAATAGGTGATCTCTTGATGTCTCAGAATATGCGCTACCAACCGATCCCTTCTCCTAGTCAAGTAGTGCCACAAATTTCTCTTCTCCCCAATTGTATTCAATACCTCCTCATTAGTTATGTGATCTACCCATCTAATCTTCAGCATTCTTCTGTAGCGCCACATTTCGAAAGCTTCAATTCTCAATTAGTCCAAACTATTTATGGTCCACGTTTCACTTCCATACATGGCTACAGTCCATACAAATACTTTCAGAAACGACTCCTGACATTTAAATCTATACTCGATGTCAACAAATTTCTCTTTTTCAGAAACGTTTTCCTTGCCATTGACAGTCTACATTTTATATCCTCTCTACTTCGACCATCATCAGTTATTTTGCTTCCCAAATAGCAAAACTCCTGTACTACTTTAAGCGTCTCATTTCCTAATCTAACTCCCTCAGCATCACACGACTTAATTCGACTACATTCAATTATCCTCGTTTTGCTTTTGTTGATGATCATCTTATATCCGCCTTTCATGACACTGTCCATTCCGTTCAGCTGCTCTTCCAGGTCCTTTGCTGTCTCTGACAGAATTACAATGTCATCGGCGAACCTCAAAGTTCTTATTTCTTCTCCATGGATTTCAATTCCTACTCCGAATTTTTCTTTTGTTGCCTTTACTACTTGCTCAATATACAGATTGAATAACGTCGGGGATAGGTTACAAACCTATCATACTCCTCTCCCAACCACTGCTTCCCTTTCATGCCCCTCGCCTCTTATAACTGCCATCTAGTATCTGTACAAATTGTAAATAGCATTTCGCTCCCTGTATTTTACCCCTGCCACCTTCAGAATTTGAAAGAGAGTGTTCCATTCAACGTTGTCAAAAGCTTTCTCTAAGTCTACAAGTTTGCCTTTCCTTAATCTATTTTCTAAGATAAGTCGTACGGTCAGTATTACCTCACGTATTCCAATATTTCTGCGGAATCCAAAATGATCTTTCCCAATGTCGGCCACTACCAATTTTTCCATTCGTCTGTAAAGAACTCGTGTTAGTATTTTGCAGCCGTGGCTTATTAAACTGATAGTTCGGTAATTTTCACATCCGTAAACACCTTGTTTTCTTTGGGACTGGAATTATTATAGTCCTCTTGAAGTCGGAGGGTATTTCGCCTGTCTCATACGTCTTGCTCACTAGATGGTAGAGTTTTGTCAGGACTGGCTCTCCCAAGGCCGTCAGTAGTCCTAATGAAATGTTGTCTAATCCCGGAGCCTTCTGTCCACCTAGGTCTTTCAGTGCTCTGTCAAACTCTTCACGCAGTATCATATCTCCTATATCATCTTGATGTACATTCTCTTTCATTTCTATAACATTGTCTTCAAGAACATCGCCCTTGTATAGACCCTCAATATACTCATTCCACCTTTCTGCTTTCCCTTCTTTGCTTGGAACTGGATTTCCATTTCAGCCCTTGATGTCCATGCATGTGGTTCTCTTTTCTCCAATGGTCTCTTTCATTTTCCTGTAGGCAGTATCTATCTTTCCCCTAGTGATATTCACCTCTACATCCTTACATTTGTCCTCTAGCCATCCCTGCTTAGCCATTTTGCACATCCTGTCGATCTCATTTTTGAGACGTTTGTATTCCTTTTAGCCTGCTTCATTTACTGCATTTTTATATTTTCTCCTTTCATCAATTAAATTCAATATCTCTTCTGTTACCCAAGGAGCTCTACTAACCCTAGTCTTTTTACTTACTTGATCCTCTGCTACCATCACTGTTTCATCTCTCAAAGCTACCCATTCTTCTTCTACTGTAGTGTTTCCCCATTCTTGTCAGTCGTTCCCTTATACTCTCCCTGAAGCTCTCTACAACCTCTGGTTCTTTTAGTTTATCCAGGTCCCATCTCTTCAGATTCCCACCTTTTTGCAGTTTCTTCAGTTTTAATCTACAGTTCATAACCAATAGATTGTGGTCAGAGTCCACATCTGCCCCTGGAAATGTCTTCCAATTTAAAACCTGGTTCCTGAATCTTTGTCTTACCATTATACACTCCTGCAAATGGAAAAAAGAACACATTGACACCGGTGTGTCAGACCCACCATACTTGCTCCGGACACTGCGAGAGGGCTGTACAAGCAATGATCACACGCACGGCACAGCGGACACACCAGGCACCGCGGTGTTGGCCGTCGAATGGCGCTAGCTGCGCAGCATTTGTGCACCGCCGCCGTCAGTGTCAGCCAGTTTGCCGTGGCATACGGAGCTCCATCGCAGTCTGTAACACTGGTAGCATGCCGCGACAGCGTGGACGTGAACCGTATGTGCAGTTGACGGACTTTGAGCGAGGGCGTATAGTGGGCATGCGGGAGGCCGGGTGGACGTACCGCCGGATTGCTCAACACGTGGGGCATGAGGTCTCCACAGTACATCGATGTTGTCGCCAGTGGTCGGCGGAAGTTGCACGTGCCCGTCGACCTGGGACCGGACCGCAGTGACGCACGGATGCACGCCAAGACCGTAGGATCCTACGCAGTGCCGTAGGGGACTGCACCGCCACTTCCCAGCAAATTAGGGACACTGTTGCTCCTGGGGTATCGGCGAGGACCATTCGCAACCGTCTCCATGAAGCTGGGCTACGGTCCCGCACACCGTTAGGCCGTCTTCCGCTCACGCCCCAACATCGTGCAGCCCGCCTCCAGTGGTGTCGCGACAGGCGTGAATGGAGGGACGAATGGAGACGTGTCGTCTTCAGCGATGAGAGTCGCTTCTGCCTTGGTGCCAATGATGGTCGTATGCGTATTTGGCGCCGTGCAGGTGAGCGCCACAATCAGGACTGCATACGACCGAGGCACACAGGGTCAACACCCGGCATCATGGTGTGTGGAGCGATCTCCTACACTGGCCGTACACCTCTGGTGATCGTCGAGGGGACACTGAATAGTGCATGGTACATCCAAACCGTCATCGAACCCATCGTTCTACCATTCCTAGACCGGCAAGGGAACTTGCTGTTCCAACAGGACAATGCACATCCGCATGTATCCCGTGCCACCCAGCGTGCTCTAGAAGGTGTAAGTCAACTACCCTGGCCAACAAGATCTCCGGATCTGTCCCCCATTGAGCGTGTTTGGGACTGGATGAAGCGTCGTCTCACGCGGTCTGCACGTCCAGCACGAACGCTGGTCCAACTGAGGCGCCAGGTGGAAATGGCATGGCAAGCCGTTCCACAGGACTACATCCAGCATCTCTACGATCGTCTCCATGGGAGAATAGCAGCCTGCATCGCTGCGAAAGATGGATATACACTGTACTAGTGCCGACATTGTGCATGCTCTGTTGGCTGTGTCTATGTGCCTGTGGTTCTGTCAGTGTGATCATGTGATGTATCTGACCCCAGGAATGTGTCAATAAAGTTTCCCCTTCCTGGGACAATGAATTCACGGTGTTCTTATTTCAATTTCCAGGAGTGTATAATCTATCTGAGACCTTCCAGTATCTCCAAGCTTCTTCCATGTATACA
Source organism: Schistocerca gregaria (assembly GCF_023897955.1). Classification (NCBI taxonomy): domain Eukaryota; kingdom Metazoa; phylum Arthropoda; class Insecta; order Orthoptera; family Acrididae; genus Schistocerca; species Schistocerca gregaria. The sequence goes on from NC_064922.1 coordinate 432,077,840, forward strand.
ACCTTCTTTTACGATTCTTGAACCAAGTGTTAGTTATGATTAAGTTATGCTCTGTGCATAATTCTACCAGGTGGCTTCCTCTTTCATTCCTTAATCCCATACTACATTCACCTACTACGTCTCCTTCTCTTCCTTTTCCTACTATCGAGTTCCCGTCATCAATGACAGTTAATTTTTCGTATCCCTTCACTATCTGAATAATTTCTCTTATCTCATCATACATTTAATCAATCTCTTCTTCATATGCGGAGCTAGTTGGCATGTAAACTAGTAATACTGTGGTAGGCGTGGGCTTCGTATCTAGCTTGGCCACAATAATGCAATCATTAGGCTGCTTGTAGTAGCTTACCCGCATTCCTATTTTCCTATTCATTATTAAACCTACTTCTGCATTACCCCTATTTGTTTCTGTGTTTATAACCCTGTATTCACCTGACCAGAAGTCTTGTTCCTCCTGCCACCGAACTTCACTAATTCCGACTATATCTAAATTTAACCTGTGCATTTCCCTTTTTAAATTTTCTAACCTACCTGCCCGATTAAGGAATCTGACATTCCAAGCTCCGATCTGTAGAACGCCAGTTTTCTTTCTCCTGATAACAACGTCCTCCTGAGTAGTCCCCGGGGAGGTCCTACGATCGCCCCACGGAAAGTCTTTCGCTGCCGGCTGGACTTTGGAATGATCTTCTACTCGACCACGGGTGAGGCGTCAACCTCAGTGCAGGGAGTACCCGGGGCGGCCACAGCAGTGGATCGGATAGTCAAGTCTGCAGAAGCCAGATTGCAGTATGGCGACTGCAACTGTGTTCCACTGGGTGGGGGGGACTGAAATAGTTGCTATCTTTCTGCAATGGGTTTGTCACATGTTGCCTTGCCAACAAGTGTCTTAGTTTCCTCCCCACCTTTCCAGATGGTTGAAGGTGAAGATTGCAACTATTTAGTAATCCGAGTATTACACTGTATGTGAGTATACTCTTATTCCATATTTCGTGGTCGCTTCTGCCTGAATGGTGACTTGCCAGTTGTATGAAAATAAAGTTACCTTTAAATTATTGTGAGGGGTTTGCGTCCCAATATATTTATAAACATATGTTTTGTGCGTTATTGCTTCTTAAGACTCATAAGTAAGCAGTTTGACTGACTTTTTAACGGATTTTTGCATTTAAGTAATGAATAGCTCCTTGTCATATTGAATCTGAATTTAGTGTTGTATTTTGGTGTGTTTTAGTGTTGCCTATGGAGCTTGAGTTACAGTTGCAATGAGAAATTCACGCCCAAGGGAACCCAAGGAAAGGACCGAAACCGAAGGACTGGGCCTCATGGTTTTCTTTTCAATAACATTCACTGTTTTACCAAAAATACAAACGGAACTTTATTACATCAACAAACAATATGCGGAAATAAATATGACGGTTTAAACGATTGAAATAATTTAAAAGGGTCCTAATAACAATTAGCTATGCCAAACATGATAATAAGGAAAATCTTAAAAGTATCTAAACATTTTGAGCAAGTACACACTCTCCCTTAAGCTAAAAACACAAGGATTCATTACTCAACTTGGATTTAAGTTAAGAATTCGAAATTATATTTGTCCTTAAAAATAGGAAATCACGGCTCTGAAATCGTGAGTGAGGCTCACTTATACTATCTTCTACTGAAAGATACAACAGAATACAACATTTGTTGCATAAGATTTCCATGTATACAGAGTAAATGTTCACAACAATTTTTTTGCGAACGTTGATAATTCCCGAATATTTCAAAGTCCAAGGCCCCTTTAAAGAGAAAAAAATACAATTAACGTGAATAGACAGATCAAAGAGTTACCCAAGATTTCAAATTTAATGGGAATTATCTTCCCTGTAGAGGCCACAAATGAGAAACAAGAAGCTTTAATTACAGATCGAAGACCCTTGTCCTGTTAAATAAACCAGCTGACACTCCAATGTGTGTGTTATCCATCGGGATATCAAGGTGCTGGAGCAACAGACCAATAAATTTGGAAAGCAGTCGTGCTTGCTCATTCAGCTGCAACGCCTGGCCATGCCGAACACGCGGCCGGATGAAACTGTACCTAGTCCTTTGAATACCAAGAGTGGCAAGTGCACCAGTTGTGCAGACATACATATTAGTTAAAGTTCAAATATCACACGCCCACTTCTCTCTAGAGAGACAGTAAACAAGATTTCGTTTATAATGTATACGCTCAAACTAATAAGAACGCCAAACAAATCGGCTTTAGTGTATCCCCAATTTAGAGCCTTTATAACACTTATCGACTACCTAAAGCGAAACAGTAACATCTATTAAACATTTTTTCGTGTCATGGGCATGGCAGAGCATGTATTGAAATTCCAAATGAGCATATTTCTTAGCAATTAGGAATTAAAAGCAGCTTTATAAAACCTTAAAACTAAAAACAGCTCAGAGGCCTGGGGTCATATATCACAGATAGAAATTCAGCAGGGTTGAAATACTCGGAGGAGTGACAAATACACCTCTAGCTTACAGTGTGTCCCCACTCCCAAAACTGCACAGCTAGGCAAAATAAGATGTCCAAAATATCAACTAGAGCAACCCCCTTACGATGCAGTACGCATTTAGTATTACTGCAGAGCTCTAGGCAACACCAAAACACACTAAAACACATTAGGCAACCTAGATCAGCGAATTTACATTCAGTATGACAAGGAGCTGTTCATTACGTAAAGCAAAAACCCTTTAAGACGTCAATCGAGTTGCACACATACGAGTCTTAAGAAGCAAAAACACACGAAACATATATTTATAAATACACTGGGGCGCAACCCCATCAAATTAGTAAGAGGTCACTTGCTTTCTCACACAACCGTCAAGTCACCATTCCAAACAGTAGAAATCTTCACCTTCAAGTGGGCCTAAAAACGTCATCCGGAAAGCCGAAAGGAATCTAAGACAGTCACGGGTAAGATAACGTGTGATAAATTCACAGCAGCCAGATAAGGACAGTGTTCATTCCAATATTCTGCAAGAGCCACAGTAAAACGCGGCTGCAATCTCTGCACCGCGCGTCCAACCACACACTTTCCCAGTCTGCCTTGTGCGCACTTGACTGTACCAACTGCTCTCCACTTCCTTCTTCCACCGAAACTCTCTTTACTCGCCCCTACCGTATCATCTAAACCCAGAACATTTACGCTCACTTCCAATTATTTAAGTTGGGCAAGCAACCAATCGATTACACTGGCCTGCACCACGCTCACCTTAGGTCTGCAAGACGACTTCCCTAGTGAGTAAGCTGAGCCTGGACCCTATACACTGGGTTTCGGGTCATTTGGTTGACCACAAGAAATTAACTGTTTTTGATGCAATAATACAAGAGCCGCCGAAGAAGTATTAAGTACCGCACCTAAATCGCGAATGCTGTGAGCAGTGAGGCTCAACTGTCTATTCAAAACGTCGCGCAATTGGGCTGCCAAATTGGAAACGCTTCCATCGCCTACCTGCAAACTTTTTCTAAGTTCCATATTGCAACTGATCACGCCTGAGAAAAAAATTCTTGGGAAGGAACTGGCATCCATGCTTTGTAATTGCTTGCTGAAATACACATATCAACTAATAATATTGTCTAGCTCATAGAAAATACACATATAATGTTATGAATGGTGAATGATGTTGTCAACAAGCGAAGATAGGAATCCCCCACACACCTTCTTATCAGAACATCCACGCTCTGCTACCAGTTGAAATGGGGATATTCACGCCCAATGCATCTTTGGAAAAGGCCCCAAATGTAAGTACTTACCCACAGGGGTTTTCTTTCCAACAACATTCACCGTTTTACCAAAAATACAAATCCTGCTTTATTACACCGTCTCATCATCATTTCATCCCCATCGACGCGCAAGTCGCCGAAGTGGCGTCAAATCGAAAGACTTGCACCAGGCGAGCAATCTACCCGGCGGGAGGCCCTCGTCACACGCCATTATTATTATTATTATTATTATTATTATTATTACTACACCATCAAACAAATTAAGGAAATAAATATGACAGATTAAATTCACGAAATAATTTAAGAGAACCCTAAGAATTAGCTGGGCCAAACTTGGTAATGAGGAAAATTTTTAAAAATATCTAAACGTCCTGAGCAGTTGTTCAATCCTCCATCGGATTTCCATGACTTGCTCCATATTAATTTTGCAATTTTCTACTAATGTCATGTGCTAATGACGTCCATTATTAGGGTGGTGAGTAAACCTGCAGTCGTCATCCTACCCTAAATTTAAATAGGGATACTCTAATTAAACACGGAATATATGAACTGTAACTCACATAAATATAATGAGACAGGGGGCTTCATCAAACTGAACCAAAGATCACAATAAAATATTATTTATTACTAAAATGCATTAACTTCAGTCCTAACACTGAATGGATAAAACAATTAATGATAAATTAGATAACGTTTCAAATCAGTTATATAAGGAACATGGTAAGACATTAGATCCAAACGATTACAGAATGAGTTAAGAGATTAGTGAAAAGAAGCGGAAAAGCCCAGTTCCCTTTCCTAAGCGTGTTTTTAGTTTAGTTAGCTGACTGTGAGAATTGAATTAGAAAATAAATACTCTAACTCGAATCAAAGAACTTTGTGGTCACCGCATCATGACATCCACAAACGCGTTTTATGCTTACTATGGCTCTACAGGTCAGCTCAGAGGATGGCTGCAGTAATAAGAGAGTTATAAGTTCAGCCTGTGCATCTATGATTAGCTGTAGCAAGAAGTCAGCCACCTCTGTAGTTCTACGGTGAAGTTTTCATTATCTGTAGGCCTGAGATCAAATGCTGACTATCTGCAGATCTAAGACAAAGACTTCCACCTATGGAAATCTGAGATAAAGTGTTCATGTGCTCTGACAAAGTCTAAACACCAATTCCCACTCACCCCATTGAGCCCCTGGTTCATCTCAGCAGTGTCATGTGTCGTGTTTCCTATCCCCTAGCAGATTCATCTTTTTCGAAAGTAGTCTAACTTGGCCTATCACACTGAAAGTTTATAGCTTGACAAATGGCACTTTCAGCCCATCGAGAGGCTTTTATCCAAACATGAGACACTTATCTCTGACAACAAGCATCCGTCCAGAATATCTTCCTCGGGACCTGGCCTTTCATCTAAGAACATTTTTACGACACACTTGTTATTGGACCCCCGCATCCATCCCTTCCCCACAGTCTACCAGCTAGCTCTGCTTACAGCACAACATTGCATGTGTCATTTACTGAATGGACATGAAACTGAGAAATACGTAAGAGATTTGCAACCATTAGTGTTTGTTTTATTTATATCTGCATCTTCATGCATCACTAGCAATTTGAATTAATATAGCATAATGAATTGTTAATTAGCTTAGGCAGCAGTTTTGGAAAAACTAACTGGCTCATACCACAGCCTGTGGTTAAGGCACATCTCCATAATACTGTATCTTACACGAGTGCTAGTCTCACAGGGTATGCGAAAGAACTGGGGTGTTCAAAAAGTCTCTCCGCAATGTTTCAAGATTGTTAGCAGCACGTGCCGTATGGCGCAGTGAATATACCAAAATGAAACTCAGTGAAATACAAGTTATTAATTTATTGAATATTCATTTTTACTTACAAATTTTCACATTACATGTTGAAAGTGTTCCCCCTGTTGTTGAATACAAAATTCAATCATACGGCACATGCAGCTAACAATCATACGGCACTGCAGAGAGACTTTTTGAACACCCCATATGAATTTTGGAAGATAGGAGATGAAGTCCTGACTTAAGTAAAGCTGCGACAGCGGGTCTAGAATCTTGCTTGAATGGATCTGTTGTTAGCTCACTTGGACATAAAAGGCGGAAGTCACAGTTTTCTCCTGACAATAAGTTTTAGTTCGGTCCACACTAAGCTGCAGAGTAAAAATCATCCTGGAATTCAATTTTGAAAAGGTAGAAAATTTTAGTTACTGAGAAAAAAATCACAAAGGGAGTCCCACTGAGTTCAATTTTGCATCCACTGCTATTCCTTATATATGTGACAAACCTGCCAATTCACATTCAACAAGCAGAACTGGTACTTTTTTCAAGACGTACTAGTGTCATAGTAGATGCCAATAGAGAGAAAGAAACAAAAGAGATCGTAAATGATGTCTTCCAATAAAGAGTTCAACATGCAACAACAAAACATTTTTGTGGTTTGCTAAATGACGTAATATTTCTGACAAGTAGTAAAGCAAGTCTTAAATCTAACCTAAAATTATTTCTCCTGGACGACTTCTTCATCTCTACAGACAAATTTCTATTTAATAGCTGGATGCATGTAGAAAAGGGGTTTTGAATGAAATTGCATTAATATGATTCAAAATTATTGTGTTCTTTAATGTTAACACCCTGTAAACTGTATCATTCCACATCATTTCGATAAAAGAGTCGTTCAAATGTTCTATGGAATATGTAACTAACTAATTTCTAAGACAAATGGGTCTGATTATCTCATGCGTTCCTACGTTTCTCCAAAACCCAAAGTGATCTTCTCTGTGGTAAACTTCAATTAGATTTCCTATTCTTGTATAAATAATTTGCAACTGTGACTTATTAAAGTAATAGTTCGATAACATTCACACCTGTCATTACCTGGTTACTTTGGAATTGGAATCATCGCATTATTCCTGAATTATGGGTATATCTTTTGTGTAATTCATATACTTTGGAGGAATAGTTTTGTCATTGCTGGCTCTACCACAGGTATTAATATGTTGTCTACTCCTTGGACATTGTTTAGAATTCAGTCTTTAAGTCCTACGTGAATTGCTTCTTTCAGTATCATATCTCACATCATATACTTCATCTACCCTTTCTATAATAATGATTCCTAGTTCCCTTATGTAGCCTGTCTATATATTCGTCCCATCTTTCAACTATCCCTTCTCTGCCTGGTACTGATTTTCCATCGGAGATTTTGATTTTCTTACAGCTCTTCCTCTTTTCTCCAAAGGCTTCTTTAACTTTCGTATAGGTGGTATTGCCTTTCCCCTTGGTATAATGATTCTTTAGCCTTGTATTTGTCTTCTAGCCATTACTGCTTAGCAATTTTGGACTTTATGTCAATCTCATTTTTGGCATCTCTATTCCCTTCGCCTGCTTCATTTGTAGTATTTTTATAGTTTCATTTCATTAATTAAATTCAGTATCTCCAGCAATGTATTTTCACCTATTTCGTCCTCTTCTACCTTTACTATTTTAACCTCTCAAAGGTACCTATTCATCTTCTGCTGTATCCCCTTACCATTTTCCCTTTGAAGACAAACTTTGTTCTCTGCTCCCTTTGATACTTTGAACAATCTCTGGTTCTTTCAAGGTATTTAGCTGCCATCTCCTTCATTTCTTATGTGTTTGAAATTTCTTCAGTTTTAATCTACAGTTTATTACCAATAAGTTATGGTCAAAATCTACATCTGTCTCAGGATATGTCACATAGTTTAAAATCTGTTTCTGAAATTTCTGCCTTACGATCACATAATTAATCTTAAACATTTCTGGATTTCCAATTATCTTTCGCGAATACGACCTTCTTTCAAGATTCCTAGACCCAGAGTTAGTTATGGTGAAATTGTTCTCTCTGCAAAATTTTCCAGGTGCTTTCCTCTTTCACTTTTTTCTCCTCAGCGCCAGCCGGTGTGGCCGAGCGGTTCTGGCCCTTCAGTCTGGAACCGCGAGACCACTACGGTCGCAGGTTCGAATCCTGCCTCTTACATGGATGTGTGTAATGTCCTTAGGTTAGTTAGGTTTAAGTAGTTCTAACTTCTAGGAGACTGATCGCCTCAGATATTGAGTCCCATAGTGCTTAGAGCCATTTTCTCCTCAGTCTCAGTCTCTGTGTTCTATTAATACTTTTCCTTTCTTTCCTTTTCCTACTATCGAATTCCAGTCCTCCACCACAGTCAAATTTTCCTCTCCCTTAATTATTTGAATTATTTCTTTTATACCGTCATACATTGTTTCAATCTCTTCATCAATTGTGGAGCTGGTTGTCACATGGACTTGTACTCCTGAGATGGGCTTTAGCTTCTTGTGTATCATAATGCGTTCACTAGCTGGCCATGGTAGCTTATCCACATTTCTATTTACTTATTCATTATTAGACCGAATCCTGTATTACCCCTGTTTGATTTTGCATTTATAACCCTCCACTCACTGGACAAGACGTGTTCTCCACAATGCCACCGAACCTCACTAATTCCCACTATATCTAGCTTAGAGAAATTCATTTCTCTTTTTAAATTCTCTAAACCACTACTGGACTAAGGGAGCTAACATTCCATGCTCCGACCTGCATAATGCTAGTTTTTCTCTCCTAATGATGACATTATCCTGAGAACAGCATGACGTAATTTTGATGACGAGCTCACTGGAATGTCTCAGAAAGAAATGACAACCGACTGCCTACTAAGACTGCAAACGCATTAACTTGTCTTAACTTGCAAATGAATTGCAAGAAATAGTTTGCCGGACGCGTTCTCTGCCCGAAAAACTTCGTGGCTTTACCAAAAAACTTACTCAAATGTTAGGTTAGTCACACGTTCGTAGCATTTTTGTTTTAATGTTGGTATTCTGGTTGCTGTAGATTTATTTACCGACTGCCAATTTATTCGTAGTTCGCTGTTGCTTTTTGTGTTTACAGATTGTCATTTTGTGATTTGGAGATAGTGAGTGGAGCTGTGGCCGCTAGAAAATGTGGAGAAATAGGAACATTTCCGATATATTCTTGTGTTTTAATTCAGTAGAGGGGCGTCAGCAGCCGAGTCGGGCAGAAACATTTTCGCCGTGTATGGGGATAATGCCATTAGACAAAACAGGGCAAGAAAATGGTTTATTTGTTTTAAGGAGGATCGTTCTCACATTAGTGACTGTCCTTGTTCAGGAAGACGTTTGGGGTTTGATGAAGATCGTTTACGCTCATTAGTCCACAATTATCCACATCAGTGTACTCGGGAACTGACAAATGAGATGCACTGTGATCATTCCACCATTGTGCTACATTTGCATGCAATGGGGAAGGTTCAAAATTCGGGTGTATTAGTACTGCATGTTCTAAGCCAAAATCACAAAAATAAGCGGATGGCTATATGTGCACCTCTGCTTCCTCGTCATCAATTGCCTCGTGGACAACACCGACCATTCCTATTTGGTATCATTACTAGTGACGAGAAATGGTGTCTTTATGCTAACATAAGGGAAAGAAAGGAGCGGTTGAGACCGAGCAAAGCAGTACAAAGACCTGAACACATCCACAAAAGATTATGTTATGCATGTGGTGGAACAACGACGGTGTGGTATACTATGGATGATTGCTTCCCCGAGGTATAACGATAGCTGCTGACATTTACTGCCAACCATTGAGACGTCTTGCAGATACAGTCCAAGAACAACGACCAGGAAGACTACGTGAATTGATGCTATTCCGCGATAACGCCCGCCGCATTCTCCGCATTCTGCTAGAGTGACAAAAAGCACTATACAGGAGTTTGGTTGAGATGTCATCCTGCACCCATCTCATTCACCTGATCTTGCCTGTCTATCGAAAAACCATCAAGGAACTTCCTCTCCGGATGAAAATGTGCTTCCAACATCACTCAAGGAGTCGCCTCAAAACGACGTGATTTCTACAATCGCGGAATCGAAAAGCTACCACAGCGTTGGCATACTGTTGTAAATAGTGAATGAGAAAATACTATTGATGACTAAGGTATGATCTATGTGTATCTGTTCTGTTTATTAAACTTATGGAGAAAATCTATCTAAAGCATGTCATTTGCAAAAGCGTCAAGAAACCCACCATGCGAATCAGCTCAGCATATGCTCGACACGATGGCCCACTAATGCCCGCTATAACAGATGTCTTTCCTACCATTCCTCAACCACAAGTGTTTTGCCTGAGGCCTGGAAACTGAAACCAGCTAAGTCACTACTAAAACGAAACTTGCCACAGCTCCCTCTGATTACTGAGCTATTTGCATTCTTCCTGCACTGCCCAGGTTCTTAGAATATATAGTCCACGACCAGCTAACAAACATCATACTCCAAACAAGCTACTATATGAATACCAATCAGAGTTCTCTAAATATCTAGGCACAGCTACCTTAATAAACGTAGCAGACGACCTGAAACATGGTATCGATGTACAAGAGGCGACTATCACGTGTTTCTTAGACTTCTTCGGTCAAGTTTTTGACACTGTCGACATCGACATTTTACTTGCCAAACTTAGAAGGTTAAATTTCTCGCCAAGTATGGTTTTGCTCATACCTGACGTCTTGATAGCAATGCGTCATGTCTGGTACCATAAAGTAACAATGGAGGAGTCCCCCAGGTTTCTGTATTAGGTCCTATACTCTTTTCATTGTGTGTCAGTGATGTGTCATCAGTTTTGTCCTACTGCAGATGCCACATGTACGCTGACCTCTAGCTGTAGCAAAGTGAAAAACCAAAAAAAGTGAAGACAGCTGTTGAGAATCTCAGTACCAATCTGTGTGTTCTATCAGAATGCGCTCAAAATATACAGTTAAGGCGCCCACGCAAAATCCTAAGCGTTATGGTTGGATATTATAGGTTCATTAGCCCGAAATATCGGGAATCCCTACCGTCCTTAATCCTAAATGCGAGGCTAGTAATATTAATACATGAAAATCTGAATTGGGGTGAACTCGTAACTGTAATGTGCAAAGAGGCGTCAGCAGCTCTCCATGTCTTATAAAAATATAAAAAGCTCTTCTCTCTTGACCTGAAGAAGAAACTTGTACAAACACTTGTATGTCAAGTTATTGATTACAATAATGTCATCCTGCAAGGTCTTTCTCAGGAAAGCTCATGATGCCTGGAAGTTACTGCGAATGCCTGGGTTAGTTATACCCGTGATGTTCGACTGTTTTCTCATGTTTCACAGTCATATGTACGACTATCCACGCTGTGTGCAGACAAGTGCAGAGATTTACATACCCTCTGTCTTCCCTACCTTTTTAATAAAGTACACCCCCCCTTAATTTCTCTCCAGATCTCAACGCTCTTGTCTGAGAACACAGCAGAGGCACCCATATATATCACAGCAAAATCCTTCCTGTCCCACTCCATCGTTCAGCCACGTTTTTGAAATCCTCCTCAGCAGCAGGAACCCGACTCTGGAATAGCCTGCCGAATTATATAAGAGAACCGAATAACATTTCCATTTTGAAAAACAGTGAATGACATGTCTACTGAAGCAAAAATAATGATTGCCTTTGTCCCTGTACGCACTCATTACCCCTGTACATCCTTTTCTACAACCCGATCTTCCCTATTTCCCAGTATCCTTCACTGATTCAGTCTTCTTAAATTTCCTTTGGCCTGAAAGTGCTATAGCAGAAAATATCTATTCTGTACATCTATAAATTCTTTTTATATCTGGAAATATCATTATTGTTATCAGTGTCATTATTATTAGTGGCGACAGCAGCAGCAGCAGTAGTAGTAGTAGGAGTGCTGCCAGTATTAACATTATTAGTTCGTAACGTTATTTACTCATATTGTCTCTATATACATTCAAATCATGTTAATACTATTTGTGGTATTAAAATTATTATTTCTTATTTAAGTATGATCTAAGGAAGGTACTGTGTGTATGTATCCATGGTTCTATTAGAAGAGAGCTGATGGCCCTAAACATATCATGTCAAATAAACAAATGTATAATAAATAGTCACCCACCGGGGGATCCGAAAAGGGAATTACTTTCCCTCTGGAATATTTTACCCTCACATTCGGTAAAAATAATGGCTCTAGTTTCCCCCTACTTTCAGTCGCTCACAGTACCAGCGCAACAACGGCATGTTGGCTGGTGGTAGAAGGCCAGGTCAGTCAGTCATCTAGACTGTGGCCCCTGATATTACTGAAAAGACGGTTTCCATTTCCTCAGGTGCCACAAGTTTGTCTTGACTCCCCAAAGACACTCTTAATTTCTTTGGTTGCACCAAAGGCAAGGCTGCGTTGTTGAGGTAAACAAGCCGGCAAGGTGCGTGGTTCAATCACACCGTTTAATTAAATAAAAAGTTGAAAGATTCGACCTTTGCCGGTCATTTATAACAGAGAACTATCCATATGATGTAGAATGTGACCTTTTACATTCTGTCAAAAAAGCAGAAATATTACGCTAGTGGAAATAATGGAAGTGGACAAACACATGACACAAAATACCAGCCAAGTACTAAACGATCAGATTCAGTTTCCATTTTCTCCCTCGTCTGATTGTTTTCATTCCAAACACTACATTCAAATTGTAAATTCATTTTATTTCTCGTCATTTGTTACATGTATCTCCACTTTCTTGGTTTACCCTCCTTTTAGTTAATGTAATTATTGTAATATTTTTCTTATGTATACTATTATAAACACTTTGTCCCTTTCGTATTTTCAGTACAAATAATATTTCATTCGGCGCGCAGGTCCCCCAATGTGGCGTCGTATGTAGTAAGACCTACACCAAGGTGGTCGGATCAGCCCCGTAAGGGGCCTCCCGGCCGATGACGCCAAACGCTCATTTCCATATCTATGTAAGTCGCACATCATGTTTATCTGTGTTTTCGACACTCAGTTGCCACCTGAAGGTGGCCTGAGAAGGCGAAAGCCGGCTCGTGAGAAAATAAATACGATTTCGCGGAACTTGAGGAAGAGTTTTCATCTTTAATATTATTATCGTGATCTGCCAAACACCGATGGAAAATTCACTACATGTTAAATACAAAGTGATAAAAGTATACAGGGTGCTCAAAAATAATGTGGAAAGTTTGTAAGGTTGTTACAGAATAAGTTGTGCCGAGAGAGAATTGTTAAGAAAAAATTCGATACGTTGTGCAGTTTCTGCGTTAATTAGCATTGAAATTAGCCAATTAGGCCGTTGCAGGGGAAATTCTAGCGCACCGCCAGGTAGAAGTATGTCAGTTCTCACAGCGTAGATGATAACGCACGAGACTGCTTGGTCTTTGGCTCGGGTTCTATTTTTACTATGGTCTCATGGCCAATTTTTACGTCATTCTCTGGTTCTGTTTTAGGAAACCACACGAAGAACACGTTTAGCGACACTATCTCTGGTGCGTGGAACGGCCTGATTGTTTAACGTCAATGCCCGTTAACTCGGAAACGGCTGGACGTACCGCACTTTTTTGGTAACAGTTTTTTCTGATCTCACTCTATCCTGCACACCTTTACAGGCTTTTCAGACTGTTTCTAACCATTCCCTATATCATTCGTCATCACACAATGATCAGTAATATATTCTCCTATTAATCTTAACACTCTCCCTGAATCATCAAATTTCAGTTTCCGCAGTTACTTTTATGTACTGTTCACTGAAAAAGCATAGAATTGTTTACGCCCTATTCTCTACTTCTGAAAGAGGTTTTATTAATCACCACCGCGCGACTGCTACGGTCGCAGGTTCGAATCCTGCCTCGGGCATGAATGTGTGTGATGTCCTTAGGTTAGTTAGGTTTAAGTAGTTTTAAGTTCTAGGGGACTGATGACTACTGATTTTAAGTCCCATAGTGCTCAGAGCCATTTTTTTTTATTAATCACCGTTCGCTGTTATACACTTACTATTACGACATTCTGAGTCAACCCAACTGTAAACACATTTCTTTACACACACACTTCGGTAAACTGACATCTTTTTTCCGAGCTTTGGCAGTGTGGATATTCTTTGCCAAATGCTTTCATAATGATTATCTTCATTATTTCGATAGCTTATTCTTAATGCCTCCTCCTTTTCTTAAACACTTTCGTCACTTGAGCACAAAGCTGTCCACAGCCAAGTCAAACAGCATGCTCAAGACATCCGTCCGTCTCTCATCATCATTTAGCCGTCGTTTAACAACACTACTTGGGTTTTCACGGAATTCTCAGATCTGTATGTGTTTGTGTTCCCCTCATACAGACAAATTTATCGAGAAGTCGTTTTCTTACCACGTACCCATTAAATCGACAAGTACAGTCTGCTCAAAAGTAAACGTACGACCTGAATTGCATTTCGCCTGTTCGCTTGCAACCCACATAACGCAGCTGTATAGCAAGTCCTCTAATCGCTCCTAGGTATAGTCATTTACTATTGTAAATGTTTCCAACAAGTCACCACTAGAAAACACTGCTCTGTATCGCAATAACTCAAGATGTATAGTTATACCACTATACTACAACTATCAGGAAACACATATAAGACTATCCTTAAGGCTTGTAAGCTCACATTTGCTACAATAAATGACATACCTGAAATGTTACCACTCTCATTATTACGTAAGACAGGTAATTCACGTCGTAAGTTCGCGGTATTCATGATTTCCTCTTCAAAGTAACATACCGTACTTATTATTTAACACAAAATGACATTAAAAATTTAAGTTATTCACGAGTAGCAAGTTCAGAACATGTATGAATGTCAAATGACAGTACGAACCGTCTCGTTCTGCATATGAATTCAAACCCAGGTCCTGCAGACTAAGCAAAGATTTCGTGACTGACGGAAACGAAGTCATTCCTGACTATGCAGACAGAGAGTGATCTACCTCGATTTTAGACAGTTTCAGTTAGCAAATATCAACTTTAAATAACATAACGTAAATATTTTTAGCGGACAGGAATTCCTACACAGCATCTATTGTCCCTGTTAACGAACTACGAGAGATGTTAAATATTGCTTCTTCACAAGTAACTTACTTCAAATGCCTTGAGGTAAGGCTTTGTGTTGGACAGGGATTCGAACCCAGGACCTAATCAGATTGTTATCGAAGCACAATCAACTGTGCATATCGGATTTTCTCGGCAATAGCTAGATGTTTTAACTGAAATGAGGAGACGAACCATTAATTTTTTCCTTCCCAGGACTCCAACCCGACACCTATCGCTGTTATATTCTATAGAAAACGAAAGTTAAATATCGATTTCTTACACCAGCAGCGACATGTGAGCATGTCTGAACTAGAAATAATATGACGAAGAGTTCAGTGCTGACTGGGAATCGAACCCCACACATATCATTGTTGACAACACACAAAGAGAAGTGAGCTACCGAATTTTTCTCCACCATTCAAGCGCAATATATGGAGATGTTGAAGAATCTGGTTTTGAACAAACAAAAAATTGTGTTCGAGCTGTATTGTCCCGGAGGGTTCAAATTCCGCGTTAAGGGCGGTCTGAGTTACATTCCCAGTGCAGAACCATTTTTATCGACATACAGAAGCTCAAATAGAAGATGGAATAAGCGTCCTGTGACCCTAAATAGCGTTTGTTTCGTCACTAGAACTAAATAACTAGTATAATAAAAGTTACTGTTGGTAGAGTTTCTAATTGTCGACACACCTGACTTTATTGTGGTTCAACCTAACGTCTACTTGGTAGAGACGGAATATCATGATTAATGTGAATATCAGACCAGAATGCCATTATACCTTCTTCACCTGGCGTAGCCAAAGAGCATAGAATCTGTCTCTCCCTATCAAAAATCATATGCAGAAGTTGGAATCGAACCCAGACGATAAATATACGAACCTACTATCAATCCAACAGGCCAGCAAACCCTCCGGTCACAACGTCATTGCGCCATACTGGATCAGAATTCTGACACACAGTCTCCCTGTAGTGGTTTGCAGGACGTTCAGTAAATTCATGAACTTGGTTGGCCGAATCGCCATGTACTAGCTGCCTCAGTTACCCAGTGCATACATTCGACGCTGTTTTGTAATCAACGAAATAAAATCCAGTAACTGCCACCTACACAGAACTGCCAACAGTGTAGGATGCAGAAATTTAAATAGGAAGTGTTCCTTTTCACTATTGCGCCATCTATTTTTTGTAAAACATTGTGCAGTGCAAAGGAAAAGCTGTAACTGTCTGTCTCTCATAAGTCTATATCCGGTGATATGCATTATCTCACAGCAATGTGAAATGCGCGCGCGAGTTCTGAAGACATTTTTAGTGACTTCTGTAGGTGCCATAGCTGCGTGTCAGCTAGTAGCGTAACGGTAAGAGTCGAGCACCGTAGATAAGCTGTCGAGAGTTCGATTACTCTCGCTTCTACATTTTTTAAAACGCAATTCTGCTCTCTGCTGAAGTTACCGAACTAATGTAACTTCTCAACCCAAAATAGTAGCATGTGGAAAAAGGGATAACTTCTGCGACATTTTGTTCTTTTCGGGCTTAGTAGACGGGCAGGAAGCAGTTGCAACACAAAACTTTTGTATTATGTATGGAGAGAGCGCATCGTGCCAAAATACGTCAGAAAAGTATTTTCTACATAAGCTGTCGTGCGGTAGTGGCATTTTCTTCTTCTTCTTCAAACCTTGTTTGACAACTTTAATTCAGAACTGGTTTTCTGCATCCATGTAATCAAGAAACTGCATGTGCATTGTCAGACTGTTATAGATAGTATCAGAGAATTCGCATATATCGTTGATGATTAATTTGTCTTTCGTGAACCACCGTATGTAAAGAAATCCTTCATTAAAATGACACGTTCCACATCATTACAAAATGTCGTATTAATGATCTATGGAACAAGTATTAATCTAATCCAACCTAATCAGATCATAGTGCTAACAAGCCATGAAGAGTCATGAATTACCGAAATTTTCGACAATGTCAGTAACCATATCTAAACTTGAAAATAAAAGACAACATTATTTGTAATAAACCAGGACTCCTATCAAGACCGTTTCATCCCTGTTAACTAACCACGAAAGATGTCTGATATACCTCCATTCAGAAGTAACAAAGTGTGCGTGTATTTAAAGATGAAGCATATGATGTGAAGTTCTGTAATGGAGATACGAACCAAACCCATAATCGGATTGTTAACTAAGTAAAATCAAATGTTACTTATCGGTTTTTCTTACCAGTTACTAGATGTTTGAACGTAAAATACGGATAGAAATTTTTGAACCTAAGCGACAATCGAACTGCACACCTACCGTCCATCTTTATCATCCAAGAATATAGCTTAAGTATCAATTGCTTACTCACCAACAGTAAGATGTGTGTTTGTTTGACCAGAAGTAACGACACCTATTTCGATTGTTGGTAACACATGAACAGACATTAAAAATGCAGGTTGCGTACGGTTCGCGGGAAGAACGACTGTCTGAAAGCCTCCGTGCGCCCTCGAATCAAACTAATTTTACATTCGTGATCTCGACGGGAGGTATAAGTCGGGGGAAGCAATATATTCGATACCTCATCCAGAAACGCACCCTCTCGAAACCTGGCGAGCAAGCTACACCGCGATGCAGAGCGCCTCTCTTGCACACTCTGCCACCTGAGTTTGCTAAACATCTCCGTAACGCTATCACGGTTGCCAAATAACCCTGTGACGAAAAGCGCCGCTCTTCTTTGGATCTTCTCTATCCCCTCCGTCAATCCGATCTGGTACGGATATCACACTGATGAGCAATACTCAAGTAAATTTCGAACGAGTGTTTTGTAAGCCACCTCCTTTGTCGATGGACTACATTTTATAAGGACTCTCCCAATGAAACTCAGCCTGGTACCCGCCTTACCAACAATTAATTTTATGTGATCATTCTACTTCAAATCGTTCCGCACACATACTCCCAGATATTTTACAGAAGTAACTGCTACCAGAGCATGTTCCGCTATCATATACTCATACAATAAAGGATCCTTCTTTCTATGTATTCGCAATACATATATGTTAAGGGTCAGTTGCCACTCACTCAATTTTCTAATGCTGCAACTTCTCTGTATACTACAGCATCATCCACGAAAAGCCGCATGGAACTTCCGACACTATCTACTAGGTCATTTATATATACTGTGAAAAGCAATGGTCCCATAACACTCCCCTGTGGCACGCCAGAGGTTACCTTAAAGTCTGTAGGCGTCTCTCCATTGATAACAACATGCTGTGTTCTGTTTGCTAAAAACTCTTCAATCCACCCTCATAGCTGGTCTGATATTCCGTAGGCTCTTACTTTGTTTAGCAGGCGACAGTGCGGAACTGTATCGAACGCCTTGCGGAAGTCAAGGAAAATGGCATCTACCTGGGAGCCTGTATCTAATATTTTCTGGGTCTCATGAACAAATAAAGCGAGTTGGGTCTCACACGATCGCTGTTTCCGGAATCCATGCTGATTCCTACAGAGTAGATGCTGGGTTTCCAAAAACGACATGATACTAAAGCAAAAAACATGTTCTTAAAAATTCTACAACAGTTCGACGTCAGAGATATAGGTCTATAGTTTTGCGCATCTGCTCGACGACCCTTCTTGAAGACTGGGACTACCTGTGCTCTTTTCCAATCATTTGGAACGTTCTGTTCCTCTAGAGACTTGCGGTACACGGCTGTTAGAACGGGGGCAAGTTCTTTCGCGTACTGTGTGTAGAATCGAATTGGTATCCCGTCAGGTCCAGTTGACTTTCCTCTGTTGAGTAATTCCAGTTCCTTTCCGTTCCTTGGACACTTACTTCGATGTCCGCCGTTTTTTCGTTTGTGCCATGATTTAGAGAAGGAACTGCAGTGTGGTCTTCCTCTGTGAAACAGCTTTGGAAAACTAGTATTTCAGCGTTAGGCTTGTCATCCTCTGTTTCAATGCCATCATCATCCCGGAGTGTCTGGATATGCTGTTTCGAGCCACTTACTGATTTAACGTAAGACCAGAACTTCCTAGGATTTTCTTTCAAGTCGGTACACAGAATTTTACTTTCGAATTCACTGAACGCTTCACGAATAGCCCTCTGTACGCTAACTTTGACATCGTTTAGCTTCTGTTTGTCTGAGAGGTTTCAGCTGCGTTTAAACTTGGAGTGAAGCTCTCTTTGCTTTCGCAGTAGTTTCCTAACGTTGATGTTGAACCACGGTGGGTTTTTCCCGTCCCTCACAGTTTTAATCGGCAAGTACCTGTCTAAAACGCATTTTACGATTGCGCTGAACTTTTTCCATAAACACTCAACATTGTCAGTGTCGGAACAGAAATTTTCGTTTTGATCTGTTAGGTAGTCTGAAATCTGCCTTCTATTACGCTTGCTAAACTGATAAACCTTCCTCCCTTTTTTATATCCCTATTAACTTCCATATTCAGGGATGTACTGTACCCATTGGTGTTAAACTCGTTTACAACCAATGATTCCCACAGCTACAGGAACACTATTTGTGATACGTCTCAGACAAAATACTTATGCAGTGCTATCAGACGAAAAGATCAGCCTGACACAAAGTTTCTTTTACAACCTTCGTACCTGGATAAAGTGCTTCTCCTGTTTGAGATATCTGTGAATGTTGCTGAATAAGACGATTTAAGAAGAAACATCTACGACCATGTTTAAAGAAATTGTCTTAATGGCACTAAATCGTGGTTTATGAATCATTTACCAGCAGAATTTTGCTGGTTGGAAGACAAAAAAGCTTACTGGTAAATTTCACAGAAGGAAAAGGGTGACGAAATGTCTCCCACTAGAAGGTCATGTTGTTTTATTTAAATCATTACAAAATCAGGTAAAACGAACGGTGAGGTTGTCAGTATAAGCACATTACTTTTGTCAGTATGATGTTTCACTGCCCAGGGCCTGTAATGATGAAGGGCCCGTTTAGGTCAGGCATATTGTATACAGAAGTGGAAGAGAGAGCACCACTAAATTCGATAATACGTATGCATTGCATGCACACAGAAATTACTGTTACAGTGTACTTACGGAGCCCAATGAGCGAATTGCGTATTGTCCATTGAGAAACAGGACTGGCAGACAGTCTTCGCCACATTAGGTTACTTAAACTGGTGTCACTCTGAGCTACAATTTATGGTCAGCGACTAAGTGTAAGGTCAATGAGTCAGATGCGGGTTTTGCAACTGTGAAATAATTTCCTACATTATAGAAGCGAATATTAAATTTGAACTAATATTGTGAAAATTTGGACTTGGATAGCTTAGAATGAAAATCTTTCTGTTCATTGCAAAGGAAAGCAATTGATATTCTAAAACATTCTCTGCCATACAGAACTTGAAATAGGTCACGTCAACCAAATCATATGAAAGATTTGACAACGACGTACATCAGAATGCAGTAAGACCCCTTGGCTTTTGGTTTGCCAGTATTCGACGTCCGTTTCTAGGCAAAAGTAATGAAGAAAGGCAGCGCGTTTTTGTTATCAAATAATGTCTTCATCAATTACTTTAGTTTTAATTTAATCTAAGAGTAATTGCTGATGTTTGATATTAACATGAAAAGGATTCTGTAGACAGGGAAAGAACCTGTTCTTGGTCAACTACTTCTGTAATGACCAAAAAGCATTAAATGTTCTTCAAACACATGTGTTCCAGCAGCGGTATGAAAAAAAAACGATAATAATAATGACGGTACTAATCGAATTATCCGGTAACTTCACACTTCACAGTGGACTTTTTCGAACTAATAAATTTGTTGAATTAGTAAAAATTCGAAAATGGCTTCACATCGAGGCTATGATGCCTAGAAGAGTCTTTCCATCCTGCTGCCATGAGAACAGCATAATCTCCGCGTCAGAATCTTGCCTCTACTTACCCATTAAATAAACTCGAATTTTTCCACCGTGACTAATTTCGTAAGCTAAGCACATCATCCGTTACAGCACACTCGTGGGGCTCGGAAATGTGACCAAAATGGTCTGGTGGAATGGACCATCACAGGTGCTGTGCGTTAGTTCAGGAATTTACTTTTAAGAGGTACAAAAGTGTTTACTTTACCTCTAGGAACCTCGAGAGAAAGCTGTTATAATCCAGAATCCGCGTTAGACATGATGTTCCTTCATTAACAACTGGGCAGAGTCGGTTTACGCTACGAAATGACATAGGCGGAAGACATGGTAAACAGAAATACTGTCGCCAGTAAACTTACTTACATTAGAAAACTTTATTTTATTTCGTGAACCGGTAGCCATTTAAAGGAACAAGGCCCTTACTTTACTAGTACTTGATTGAACTAGAGTCGTTGAAAAATATGGTGGAGGACTGTGATTCGAATTCTTATCTCCTCTTTCATGGACGTTAATCTCTTGGAACAGTATGGTTCAACCATTTCGTTCCTTTTCCAAGGCTGTAGTCTTCTCTAGATCTCCTCCAAAGGTAAATATGTGGGCCCGAATCATGATCCAGTCCAAAAATATTTATAATTTCATTTCAAGCCGTGTCTGCTAGTGAAAATTAACCTGCATTTTAAATGTCTGTTCATGTGTTACCAACAATCGAAATAGGTGTCGTTACTTCTGGTCAAACAAACACACATCTTACTGTTGGTGAGTAAGCAATTGATACTTAAGCTATATTCTTGGATGATAAAGATGGACGGTAGGTGTGCAGTTCGATTGTCGCTTAGGTTCAAAAATTTCTATCCGTATTTTACGTTCAAACATCTAGTAACTGGTAAGAAAAACCAATAAGTAACATTTGATTTTACTTAGTTAACAATCCGATTATGGGTTTGGTTCGTATCTCCATTACAGAACTTCACATCATATGCTTCATCTTTAAATACACGCACACTTTGTTACTTCTGAATGGAGGTATATCAGACATCTTTCGTGGTTAGTTAACAGGGATGAAACGGTCTTGATAGGAGTCCTGGTTTATTACAAATAATGTTGTCTTTTATTTTCAAGTTTAGATATGGTTACTGACATTGTCGAAAATTTCGGTAATTCATGACTCTTCATGGCTTGTTAGCACTATGATCTGATTAGGTTGGATTAGATTAATACTTGTTCCATAGATCATTAATACGACATTTTGTAATGATGTGGAACGTGTCATTTTAATGAAGGATTTCTTTACATACGGTGGTTCACGAAAGACAAATTAATCATCAACGATATATGCGAATTCTCTGATACTATCTATAACAGTCTGACAATGCACATGCAGTTTCTTGATTACATGGATGCAGAAAACTAGTTCTGAATTAAAGCTGTCAAACAAGGTTTGAAGAAGAAGAAGAAAATGCCACTACCGCACGACAGCTTATGTAGAAAATACTTTTCTGACGTATTTTGGCACGATGCGCTCTCTCCATACATAATACAAAAGTTTTGTGTTGCAACTGCTTCCTGCCCGTCTACTAAGCCCGAAAAGAACAAAATGTCGCAGAAGTTATCCCTTTTTCCACATGCTACTATTTTGGGTTGAGAAGTTACATTAGTTCGGTAACTTCAGCAGAGAGCAGAATTGCGTTTTAAAAAATGTAGAAGCGAGAGTAATCGAACTCTCGACAGCTTATCTACGGTGCTCGACTCTTACCGTTACGCTACTAGCTGACACGCAGCTATGGCACCTACAGAAGTCACTAAAAATGTCTTCAGAACTCGCGCGCGCATTTCACATTGCTGTGAGATAATGCATATCACCGGATATAGACTTATGAGAGACAGACAGTTACAGCTTTTCCTTTGCACTGCACAATGTTTTACAAAAAATAGATGGCGCAATAGTGAAAAGGAACACTTCCTATTTAAATTTCTGCATCCTACACTGTTGGCAGTTCTGTGTAGGTGGCAGTTACTGGATTTTATTTCGTTGATTACAAAACAGCGTCGAATGTATGCACTGGGTAACTGAGGCAGCTAGTTCATGGCGATTCGATCAACCAAGTTCATGAATTTACTGAACGTCCTGCAAACCACTACAGGGAGACTGTGTGTCAGAATTCTGATCCAGTGTGGCGCAATGGCGTTGCGATTGGAGGGTTTGCTGGCCTGTTGGATTGATAGTAGGTTCCTATCCTTATCGTCTGGGTTCGATTCCAACTTCTGCATATGATTTTTGATAGGGAGAGACAGATTCTATGCTCTTTTGGCTACGCCAGGTGAAGAAGGTATAATGGCATTCTGGTCTGATATTCACATTAATCATGATATTCCGTCTCTACCAAGTAGACGTTAGGTTGAATCACAATAAAGTCAGGTGTGGCGACAATTAGAAACTCTACCAACAGTAACCTTTATTATACTAGTTATTTAGTTCTAGTGACGGAACAAACGCTATTTAGGGTCACATGACGCTTATTCCATCTTCTATTTGAGCTTCTGTATGTCGATAAAAATGGTTCTGCACTGGGAATGTAACTCAGACCGCCCTTAACGCGGAATTTGAACTCTTCGGGACAATACAGCTCGACTACAATTTTTTGTTTGTTCAAAACCAGATTCTTCAACATCTCCACATATTGCGCTTGAATGGTGGAGAAAAATTCGGTAGCTCACTTCTCTTTGTGTGTTGTCAACAATGATATGCGTGGGGTTCGATTCCCAGTCAGCACTGAACTCTTCGTCATATTATTTCTAGTTCAGACATGCTCACATGTCGCTGCTGGTGTAAGAAATCGATATTTAACTTTCGTTTTCTATAGAATATAACAGCGATAGGTGTCGGGTTGGAGTCCTGGGAAGGAAAAAATTAATGGTTCGTCTCCTCATTTCAGTTAAAACATCTAGCTATTGCCGAGAAAATCCGATATGCACAGTTGATTGTGCTTCGATAACAATCTGATTAGGTCCTGGGTTCGAATCCCTGTCCAACACAAAGCCTTACCTCAAGGCATTTGAAGTAAGTTACTTGTGAAGAAGCAATATTTAACATCTCTCGTAGTTCGTTAACAGGGACAATAGATGCTGTGTAGGAATTCCTGTCCGTTAAAAATATTTACGTTATGTTATTTAAAGTTGATATTTGCTAACTGAAACTGTCTAAAATCGAGGTAGATCACACTCTGTCTGCATAGTCAGGAATGACTTCGTTTCCGTCAGTCACGAAATATTTGCTTAGTCTGCAGGACCTGGGTTTGAATCCATATGCAGAACGAGACGGTTCGTACTGTCATTTGACATTCATACATGTTCTGAACTTGCTACTCGTGAATAACTTAAATTTTTAATGTCATTTTGTGTTAAATAATAAGTACGGTATGTTACTTTGAAGAGGAAATCATGAATACCGCGAACTTACGACGTGAATTACCTGTCTTACGTAATAATGAGAGTGGTAACATTTCAGGTATGTCATTTATTGTAGCAAATGTGAGCATACAAGCCTTAAGGATAGTCTTATATGTGTTTCCTGATAGTTGTAGTATAGTGGTATAACTATACATCTTGAGTTATTGCGATACAGAGCAGTGTTTTCTAGTGGTGACTTGTTGGAAACATTTACAATAGTAAATGACTATACCTAGGAGCGATTAGAGGACTTGCTATACAGCTGCGTTATGTGGGTTTCAAGCGAATCAGGCGAAATGCAATGCAGGTCGTTCGGATACTTTTGAGCATCACTGTACATCCCACTTGTTCAAATAAAGTTGGCACCCACCACAGTAATTCGAGGTTTTTTTTTATATGCATGGAGTCGCCTACCCTATAACACACAATTTTCGTCATTCTGGAAACTTTGTTTATTGATCACAACACCTTGAATGCTCATTGTTATCCGTTCTTACTTCGTCCTTAGTTTTCCTAATATATATATTTTTATTCTTGAGTAAGCTGATGTGTACTCGTGTGGTTTTTCAACATGAACACTTTATTTTCCTCAATCCTTCTCCTAAATTTACTAACCTGTGATGTTGAATATTTCTTACGACATATGGTCTTTTGTATAATGGTTAAAATTTGTCAATATATTTCCTTTTCTGTTTACTATAACGTCTTAGGAATTTCACTTCATAACATCCTAAATGAGTTTTTGACACTTTATTGTTCTTACGGTTTTATTTAACTTCTCTGACACTACATGAAGTCTAGTTAAATGCTCTTCCCAGCTTTGGGATACAATTAACAGGTTATCCCTATATGCTGAAAGCTACTGAGTAGTTCTAGTCCACGTATCTGATCTAGTGCACGAATTTCTTCAGCTCATTTAATCCAAAGATTAAAACTTTGAAATGGTAACATTTTCCTTCAAATAAAAATAGCGTGTAATTTAGCGACTCTGTTGGCCCAGATGTAAGTAACATAAAACTTTGGAACTTTAACCCGAATAATAGGCCAAATTTTCGTTCATAGGCATTGGGTGATTCCTTTGCACTTCACTTCTTGGTTTAAGGTTCAGGAGTTTAGATCAAAAGCAGGTGCGGCTCGTAATTAAAGACTCTCAGGCACAGCCGCCACAAAATGTATATTAAAATAATTTTCTCAGCAACGTCTTGTAGATTCATATTATCAGGACGCATTTCGCATGTTTCTCCCGCGGATTTAAATAAATCCAATGAACGTTTTTGGAACTGTTGATATGTGATAACAAGTGATGTTTTTCGAACATGTAGTAGGTAGTATTAAGGCTGGCCCTTGAAATGCCGTTTAGTTCCATGCAGCAGAAGTTTGGAGGCGTGGCTTCTGCCCAGCACAGCTCTTATGGGCGGCCCAAAGACTCTGGTCATTGAGCCTAAGTGTGTCCTACCAACTTACGCGCTGCTTGTACTAAAGAAGAATGAACAGAGTTCCTAAGCTTTTCTATAAAATCCCTGTCTCTGTATATCTCTATTATACTTTGATGCGTCATTAAACGACGTTTAGTATTTTTGTTTGCAAGTGTTTTAGATACTTTTTTTGGTTCTGCCATTCTATCCACGGTTAAAATAAATTCTCAAATCTCTCGTCCGAATGAACTGACATACGGAGTTTCACCACCTAGCGAGAGCTTCGCGAACGATTACTGGAAGAAAACGAACGAAATGTGTTCTGTTACTTTAGTTTCCTTGCTTCTTGACGATGTTTGTGGGTAACATAAGTTACTTTTGTGAGTGTTTTTCCTTTTTTTGTGTATGCTGTGCCCCTGAGTTAAATGAGCTTTACTTTCTTGCGAATAACTGCAGCGTACTACGAGTTCAAAAACAGCTAAATATACTATGTGCCCAAAAGGGCTTCTAGACCCTACCTGAAAATCAGTCAATAACAAAAACAATGTAAATCCAGACAAGGCTACACACGCGATCTTAAAAGAACCATATACAATACATCTGAGTGGTTGCGAAGTGAAAGGTGCATTTTTGTGTTTCCCCGTCTTGTGACAAAGTTTAACGATAACGCCAAGACTGACGATAGTAAAAATGCCTTATAAAATTTTTACACAAAGACGTGAAAATACAATTCCAGGGAGAACATTTAAATGGTTTTATTGAATTGTCTGTGCTAGAAAAAGCGGACATTACGCGCCAACGAGACACTGGTACAGATTTCACATAAAGGCATACAATGAAAATGTCTAAAAAAACGAGTAAATTGATGGACTGCATGAATTTTGCTGCAAATTAGTGATTTCCTTAACGGTCTGTATCCTAAACACACAGCCGTTTCTGACGAGAGAGTGAAGAAATGTATTCCTACCTGTCCTCAGTCCATCAGATGGAATTTCAAAACACAGAGTTTAGCCTCTATTTACAAATTTTGAAATGAAATTGTTGAGTGCATGGAAGAAATATGTTGATGATGACACTAATGATTACAGGACAATAAACAAGGCTTTGAGATTCAAGTGCTTCTCGCAAGACCAAGATTTCCTCTCCTGGTTACTTTTTTTTGTTTTGTTTGTTAAAGTCATATCTCATTGTGACAATCTATCGACTACAGCTCAGGAATACCGATGCCGTGAGATCTGTTGAATGTGTATCTCACTTTGCAGCTCCTGTCCAGTGTGTTAGTTGCACAACTCTTTGAACAATTTTGATTTCCACGGTATAATATTTTTCCCAGACGGAGAACTGAAAGTAGCTGTTAATTAGTTTAAATTGCGCTGTTCAGACTTACGTCATGAACCGATTGTGCTGCACAGCGGAAATGATTTGATGAAAAAGTCAGATGCTTTGACCTTGTTGAAGTTTCTTTATGAAAACAAAATGGCAAAAGCTTTTCTGAAAGTGTTGAAATTCAGCAGATAATGGTAAACTTTTCAATGACGACAGGAGGGGCAGAACGCTGCTACTCTACAGACCAATTTGCAGCTCAGAATGGGAGACGAGCTGATTTCATCTATAAATAAACGAATTGAGATAATCAAAAGTGCATTAAAAGATAATAAGAAGCAATTCCTTTGTTGTAACTATCAGTTTAGCTTACAAAGTGCGTGAAAAGAATAGTGACATGTTTAGCCATTGACGTTACAGTTTAGCTTACAACGTGCATGAAAAGGATAGTGGCATGTTTAGCCATTGACATTACAGTTTAGCTTACAAAGTGCATGAAAAGGATAGTGACATGTTTAGCCATTGACGTTACGGTTTAGCTTACAAAGTGTGTGAATAGGATATTGACATGTTTAACCGTTGACGTTACAGTTTAACTTACAAAGTGCATGAAAAGGATAGTGACATGTTTAGCCATTGACGTTACAGTTTAGCTTACAAAGTGCATGAAACGGATAGTGACATGTTTAGCCATTGACGTTACGGTTTAGCTTACAAAGTGTGTGAATAGGATATTGACATGTTTAACCGTTGACGTTACAGTTTAACTTACAAAGTGCATGAAAAGGATAGTGACATGTTTAGCCATTGACGTTACAGTTTAGCTTACAAAGTGCATGAAAAGGATAGTGACATGTTTAGCCATTGACGTTTCAGTTTAGCTTACAAAGTGTGTGAATAGGATATTGACATGTTTAACCGTTGACGTTACAGTTTAGCTTACAAAGTGCATGAAAAGGATAGTGACATGTTTAGCCATTGACGTTTCAGTTTAGCTTACAAAGTGCATGAAGTGGTTAGTGACATGTTTAGCCATTGACGTTACATTTTCAAAACCGCGTCACCATTCGTAGTATGGCTTCTTGTGATAAAGTGTCACATTTACCGACACTTCAGGAAAAGAAACCGTACTAAAAACTGCACATCTGGGAGAGGTCTTTTACGCACTGTATCACTTAAAATGCATACATTCGTAAATCACAAGTATATATAGTACGACAAATACAGTATGTAAATTAATATGGTCTGATGTTTAGAAATGAAAACACCAATAACATTAAGCGGGCAGCGAATCTACTATGTACTGCATTAAGGATCTCTCCAAAACGCGTCTCTTTATACGATTTGTTATGATAAACTGTCGGGAAATGCGTCAGTGGATAAAAAAGCTACCTATTGATTTTTTCTTGGAGTTAGTTTTTGATGTTACTTAGTAGTTGATTATGAGCGGAAAGAAAATCAGTATGTAATCGCTTGGCTGGAGTGTAATATTGCCGCCTGCCCCTCCCTACTCTCTTAAATCTTTATCCTGCTGAAATGCACATCTGTAGCGTAGCCCGATGTCTAGGTTAGTTCTGTTCGATAAATGTCGCAGCCTTTCCCATATGGAAAGAATAAGCGGCGCCTGATGAAAAGTATATCTCCGCTTGGCTTTTGAAGCACTACTAAAAGATGAATGTAAGGGTTGCCTGACCGTTAAAAAAACGATTCTTACTTATCTCTAACACTTAATGATATCAGGGAAGGCGCTGAGAAAAAGATATGAAAAGGGTACGATCCTTAATCTTGATTTAAGAATCATAACCTTTTCATCAAATAACTATGTTCTAATAAAATTTTCTCCGGCTGTTCTTTTCGCTCTCCATGGAAAACAATTATTTCTGTATACTGCTATTTCATTTTCTGTTGAAACTTTTTTTACTGTGGTTTCCTCTTTTTCACTTGGGCTACTTTTTGTTCACTTATGATCTACTGTGACTATTAAGTGTTTCTTACAATCTTTCTCTATTCAATGGAATCCACACACTACCACTTTCTAACATTACCTCGTGTTTTAAGTCGATTGTTGCCACATTAACCATAATACAGCCTGTTCTTAACAGTACTTTTACAGTCACGCCAGGAACCACTAACTTTGTTAGAATTCCTGTCCTTTAATTTCAGATATCACTAGTATTTCAGTTTTAATCTCTACCTAAGTGTGACTTTTAAATGTTTATTTATTTATTTATCTCGCAAAAATTATTTTCCAATAATACTAATTTCCGATCACGTATCGAACATAAAAAGGACGTATTCCCACCTTTTAACCCTCACTATCTGTGTAGAAATTTTAGAATTCTACGTCTCTCTTTCTTCTAAAAAATCTCATATTCTAATTGGCTACGTCTTCACCTCGGCAGCGTAAAAAATATCTTGTTAACGTCAGTTTTAGCTGATGTTTCCAGGACTGGACAATTACTACATTATTGTCTTTCTCTGCGCGAGTTATTTTGTTTATTATGTGGCGCGAAAGATCTCGTCTTCCCGTCGCCTCTTGGTTATTGGCTTGTATTGTGCCCATAAGAGTCTCGCTTATGGTACCTGTCATGCGAGAAATTATACTGCTTTCGATGTGATTTATAATTGCTTCTTCTCACTTACATAAGCAAATGCTACGTAGTTGCCCTGTTACCTCTATTTTACCGCAGTTCTACAGTAGGCGTTTCCTACTAACAAACACTTTTAAACATGACGGCAGACAATGGGCTTCTCGCATTTCGTTTAGTCTGGCAAATGAACAGCGTTTGTACCCCATTCTAACAACCACCAAGCTTTCCTTCAATGGTTATTATGCATTATGTTTGTTCACTGGAGCTGTAAGGTTTTTCGCGAGGCTCTAGCTCAATTGATTTCTGGGTTTCCCAACAGGTGTCTCGACGTACACTCACTGTTGATGCTGGATGCCTCAGCGTCTAGAGACGTCTGTGGCTTCTCTTACCAGTCTAATACCATCAATAGCAAACAATCGAAAATATGCCAATAACAGTACATAACACTGCAACTCTTGACAACTTCGCTTGTCACTGCGATGGCAATTTAGCGAACAAAAATACTAATTGTTCTTTTTCTAAGCAAAGCGAGACCGGTACTTCACAGGTACCATCAATTTCTACGTGACAAATAGTGGTTTATGGGTTGAAAACAGTACAACCTCCACTACTCTTGCTTGCTGTTCTGTCTGTTTTTGTTCCATATAGCAGTATTACATTTCTTTGTACAACAGAGCAAAGTATTTAACCACCACTTACATGTATGTGCTGCTGTATTTTTTAAACAACTTTTTACACACGATATATCCCCTCACTATAAGTTTAAGGATGTGGAACCAAGGGAGGAAGTCAGGGTTCTCGTCCCATCAATGACAATGTCAGTAGTGGCGCAACAGGGGTTCACTTTGCGGCATGAAGGGAAAGGGTGTGGCCTTTTCTGTGGAACCATTCCGGCGTTTGACTAAGAGATTTAGAGAAGCAAAAGAATTCCAAAATCTGGATGGCCGGAGTTGGGTCAAAACCATTCTCTTCCCAAATAAAAGAGCAAAGTCTTACTCACAGCGCCATGTGCGAATTTAGGCGCATGTTTGGTTGCACTTAGTTCAGCATAACTGAAGTAACTGTTGTGCAATGCAGTCTTTACATCAGTGTCGGACATTAATTTTTTTTATCAGTGCCTTGATGTGCTGCCTCCGTGACAAAGTTAATCGAAATTCCATATCTCTGTAGCATGTCCAATCGAGGCATGATTTTCGTAAAAGGAACTTCATTCTCTCTCCATGTTGATGGCATGTTGAAAGAAGGTAGTGTACTCAACGAGACAGGTATATTCCATAGTAAGTGAGAAAAAAGTGAAACATCCACAAGGGAAAGAGGAAAGTAACTGAAATTCCATGGGTAAGGAGTATATGTGACGTTATTTCACTAATTACAATTTTGAGTCAAATTTACAAAGAACTAGTCACTATGAGCTCACTTATCTGTACGACATTGTAATATCTCTGACCTAGATGCATGACTGACCTTGTTGGGAATAGTGGCATAAAGAGTCTTCTGAGCCCAGCTAGCCCACAGCTGTTGTGGCTGGTACTTTATATCCCCATTATTGGTATTGGGAAAGAATGACATACTAGATGGTCCCACACATATTCTGCCAGTGAGGGACATGGGGACCTTGCTGACTACAGAAGTACTTCATCACGCTGACAGTTCATGGAATCACATGTTATGTGTGGATGAGAATTGTGCTGTCGAAAAATGTCACCACGATACTGCTGTAAGAGGAGTAATGCATGAGGATGCAGGATGTTCATGACATAGTGTTGTGTGGTGTGAGTTCCCTCAATCATGTTCAACTGGGACCTAAAGTCTTACCCAATGACTCCCCATGTCATGACGCAATGTCCAACACTGCTGTGTCTCTCCAAAGAAGAAGGTCGCCACATACTACCAGATAATAGTCATCCGGAATAGTGCAGAACTGCGATTCACTGCTGAACATAGTTCGACGCCATTCAGCTGTAGTTTATGTTTCCTAGTCATGGTCCCACTCCAGACACAGCTATTTGTGATGTAGTGTTAACAGCAGTGTATGTATAGGGCAGTAATTATCTGGTCTGGTAGTTTCCCACTAATGGTGCAGTATGAGAATTTTACAAGGAGTCCATTACGTGTACTCAGGTGGCAGGAACTGATCTGAAGGGATTACAAAGTCTTTGGCACACAATACGGCGATTCTTCCTTGCCGTACTCAGACTTGGTCAATTGGAATTTTGAAGAAGAACATGCCTGCCCTCACATTCCCATGCAGTCCATCAGGCAACTGTCACATCTGAATGCCCCAAAAACCTAAATATTGTACGATTCGACATACCAGCACAGTGGAGAGCCATAATAAGGTCCTTTTCACTCTTAGTGCTCATAAGGCTGTCTACACCAGTGCGTGGCATATCCGTGTCCTTTGCAGACATCACTCAACATTTGCATCTGTTCTCTCTCCTTATGTACCTTGCAAGGCCTTGTAACATACAAAACACTAACAAAGTTAATGCACCTCGGTGCCCACTGTACCTGTCAGAGTTTTGCAACTCTTATGATTTACGCACCTCCAGTTGATGTGTCTTCTGGGTGCTTCCTTTTTGTCTGACAGTGTAGATTGCCTTCGGTTCTAGCGGTCTGAAGAACTTAAGAATTTTCTTGATCGCCATTGTCACTTGAATAAACAGTTGCATGCTCTTAGAGCATGTGTGTGATTGTTGCGTTGATATATCTCACACAAAACAGCAATTATATACATGATCATCTATTTTCCACTTCTCACTGAACATTTTAATCCCACCTGGCCACTGCCATGCCATCAATATGATGTAAATATGCGTTCTTCACTTTTGGAAGCAGATAATTTTTGCAGTAACTGTGCAACTGAAAAAAGAACTTTTCAAGTGCACGTCTGTTGGGTGAATTAGGAAATACGGGAACATAACTGAGCTGAGCTGCCTGGGCTAGAATCTCCTCATTATCAATTTATCCGCCAGGCATTTGCACTTAAACAAACTGGAAAGGCAATTTTGATGCTTCTAAGAGCAGAGCATTAGTCAGTGTTGAAAGAAACACTTCGATGCAGATTATGACACATCAGTCCAGTCTGATGTGTGCTTATTTGAAGCCATAACGATAAAATATCGTAATGTATTTAAAGTCACACCACAGTGGGCATTGAGGTAGAAGGAGGAGATTGGTTTTTAACGTCTTATCAACAACAAGGGCATTAGAGACAGCGTGTAAGCTAGGATTAAGGAAGGGTGAAGAAGGAAAGCGGTCGTACCCTCTGCACCAGTTACGGATTTTCAAGATAGAATGAGGCGTTTCAGGAATATGTTACCATTTTCAAGCACAACTATTTACATAGATTTCGTATGTAATATCTGTGGTTGTTTTTTGTGCTTCTGTTTCTTGCAATAAGTCATGGTTTTACTGCAATTGGAACATATAAATCTTGGAATTATTCAGATGCCAATATTTGAAAACAGTTTTTTCTTGCATTTGCTTAGGTGTTTACTGTCTCCTTTATGGAACAGAAATTCATACAAATGCAAACCATTACTTACACATTTTGTTCACGTGAAATCAAAATAGAGTGCAAAGATATTATGACAGTACTGCCTTCCAAAGAGTTTGTGTACATTCAGAGCGGTCTCACTGTAGTGAAGTATGCGACCTACATCATATTTTGGCTTAGGAGAGAGTGTTGTGCCTTAGTACACTTTTCAAACATTCACCTGTACCCAGCTCTGTGTAACAGAAGTTAAATACATTTTATTATCCCATATTTAAACGATGATAACAGCTTTGATGCGCTTTAGTCTTTTTTTAATAAGTGCAAAATTACTTGACGAAAATTAATGTCTTTCCAAATGTGAATACATGTTCCAAGTACAACATAATCATGTCACTAGAAACAAAAGTCATATTGAAATTTAATAGTTGCAATCGAGAAAAATCTTATCATCATTGTATTGAATCATGTCTCTCTCTGTTACATTATTACTCTACTACAAACCAATAATCAGTAAGTGAAATCAAATAAAGCAGAAGTATTATAAAAACCATTTACAGATTAAATATTTTGAAATAGAAATTGTTGGAAACAAATATCAATTTCTGTTTTCAAATGATGAAGACATAAATGAAACTCAATTCATTTTTCAACTATGACATGTCACGTGGTAATGGACCCTCTTCTATTAGAATATACAAGTTGTTGCATAACTGACAGTGTCTGACTTAGCTGTCCACATTTTGTATAAATAATTCTAAAAATATATGCCATTTTACTCATAAAATTTTGTACCTGAAGAATTAACAATATATTTGAATAAAATTAACAATATATTCCATATAGTTTTAGAATGCAAAATATTTACAAGCACTCCACAAAATACAATGTCATGTATTACATAAAAAATCCTGAGGAAAATGACAAACTGCCAGTGGCAGTCTGTAATGTACAATCCTTCATGTGATTCTAAAATCATTCACTAGACTGAAGTACCACAAAAAAGTCATCTGTTACTAGGTACACTATCCTCCAGGTACATACCTCAGATTATAATTTCTGTTGGTAACAACAGTGACTAATTAACTTTAATTCTGTCTCACATTCTATTTTTACTATCTTCTTGGAAATATTGAGCATGATGCATGGAGGATAAAGTATATACATGGGTTTAATATAGACTTTATATACAGAAGGAATATTTGAAGAAATTAACCCATTCACTCTCTAGCTTATCAACAAGAATTCTATCTCTTCTCTTTTTGAACTGCCCAAAAATTTGTAATTCTTCTACTTCATGTTTTCTGGAAGCGATTACAATCTACTTCTATATCAAAGTGTGTCCAGTGTTTTTATGTATGTTGTGATAGCTTTGTGAATTGGCTATCTGTGTAATAGAATGTGCATTCAGTGTATCTAGTGCGAAAATTCCATGCAGTCTGTCTAATGGTAGCCTGAGCAATTTTTCTATATTATACTGCACAGCTCTGAATGATTGTTTAAGGGGTCAACTAATTTCAGTTATAGTTTATTGTTTGTGGACAAAGCCACCTAAATTTTATGTGACCTCGATAGATTTACTGGATTTTGCGAAATGTTGACTACAAAACATAGATAGCCACACACTTGATTGTGCTATTAGTTTCTTCCACTCTGTGTTTTTGATTTTTGCACAGCACTCAGCTACAGAAGTCGTTGGCCAATGACCTTTTCTCTTTGCTAAAAGGAATTTTGTTTGCTGCATATACAACTGTTTTTATACAGAGTTTTGTGTGTATGTGGGTGATATGTGTGGTAAGGACTGAGGTGCTGAAACCTGACTTCCTCCTGTACGTCTTGAAAGAGTTTTCGTTTCATATGCATACCTCTAGGAAAGAAATTCTGTTATTTGTATGGTATTCACAAGTGAATTTCATTTCCTTATGTACATCATTAAACAGAATTATAATATTAGTGGTGTCATTGGTATCACCTTTGACTAAAATTAAAGTGTCATTTACATATATTTTGTAGTACACCATATTTTTAAGCAGGTTTCTTAGCTAGTGTGTACTTTCTGTTGTAGGTGGTTAATGAAAATGTCTGCTAAGAATGACTGCATGGCTAGCACAATTGATTGGTAGTAAATAAAGTTAAATAATTGTAGTTAATGCTTAGGGATAGTAATTTCTATTAATGCATTATGAAGCTAGGATAGAGAAGCCATTGTATAAGGTTCGTGAAATGAAAACTAGAAATAATATGGTTAAATACAGAATTAAAGTAGTTACATAAGATGTTTTAAACAGGTGACAATTGGACATAAGTTTGCAAATGAAGGGCAATGAACATGTGGAACTTTGTATGGGATACTCATTATGTTGTACCTTATCATCTGTAACACACACAATAAGAAGCCCAACAGTCTGAGATGAATATAATATGAAAACAAGAAACAAGAGAAACAGTGCTGAAGGCACTTACACATTCGACAGTACACTAATGAAGAACAAAAAAATAGTATTTAGTGAGAAAGACATAAATCATTTAATGTGAAAATTTAGATTAGGCTTTGCCATGACTGTCTTTGATAGCAACAGAAACAACAAGTTTGTTAACAGTCACTGTTTAATTTATTTTCATAATGTATTTCAGAAGTTCAACCTCCATCATCTGGTGGGTTTATTTGTATTAATATGACATTGAATGTTGTCTCAAGAATTAGGGGTAACCTGTGGCATTGTCTAGTAGAGAAAACAATACACTGTCTCAGAAGTTTGAAGTTTGCTCAGGGGGGTGGGATGGGGGCCCGAAGGTTAGTCTCTGACAAAAAATGAACATAAACCTAAATGTACAAATAAACAACTGAAATGAAATAAAATATCTCGAGTAGTCACAAGCTCCTATTTCTGTCATAATACATCACATATAAACAGTTAAACTGTTAAACAAATATTGAGTACAGAAACTGATATGTGCAAAAACTGTAGGTCAAAACCAAACACTGTCTCAAAGTACAAAGAACATATAGCAAAACAAAACCACTGTTTTGGGGTGATACTTAAAGCATTGTGGAGATCTTCGTTTGAATAAATAATTGGATATGTTACAGTAAATACACAAATTTTTTTCAGTCATGTTTATATAGATCAAACTTATACTAATTTATGGAATCAGGTGATGGATTGAAAACATTAAGTGCAATATCATAATTTTTTTCAACAATGCCATAATTACATATAAATAACATTTCTGACTGGGATTCAGATATACTGAAATTCTGAATATACCAGATGTAAAATACAGGGAGTGGAAAGTTATTTGCAACTTGTACAGAAACCAGAAGGAAGTTGCAACAGTTCAGCAATGTGAAATAGAAGCAGTGGTTGAGAATGGAGTGACACAAGATTGCAGCCTACTGCTGACGTTTTTCATTTTGCACATCGAGCAAGCCATGAAGGAAACAAAGGAAAATTTCCAACTAGAAATTAAAGTGCAGAGAGAAAAAAACAAAAGGTTTGAGGTTTGCTTGTGACAGTGTAGTTCTGTCAAAGACAGCAGAGAACTTGGAAGAGCAGTTGAACAGAATTGACAGTGTCTAGAAAGGAGGATATTAGATAAAAGTCAACAAAAACAAAACAAGGTAATGAAATGCAGTCAAATAAAATGAGGTGATGATGAGGGAATTAGATCAGAATTAAGACACTGAAAGTCGCTAAGAAGTTTTTTTACTTGCACAGCAAAATAAATGATAACAGACAAAGCAGGGAGGATGTAAAATGTAAACCGACAGTGTGAAGCAAAAATGTTTCTGAAGAAAAGAAACTTGTTACCATGAAATTGAGATTAAAGTGTTTGGAATGTTTTCTGAAACTGTTTACATGGAGTGTAGCCATGTATGGAAGAGAAATGTGGGTAATAAACAGTTTAGACAAGAAGAGAATAGAATCTTTTGAAATGTAGTGCACAAAAGTAGTAGGATTAGGTGGGTACCTATGTAACTAATGAGAAGGTACCGAATAGAACTTTGGAGAAAAGAAATTTGTGGCATGATATGACTAGAAGAAGAGATCAGTTGATACGACACATTCTAAGACATAATGGGTAACCACTTTAGTAATGGAGGGAAGCATGGGCGATAATCTTCGTAGAGGAAGAATAAGAAATGAATACAGTAAGCAGATTCAGAAGGATGTAAGTTGCAGTAGTTATTCAGAGATGAGGAGGCTTGCACAGGATAGAGCAATCTAGTGAGCTCCATCAAACCAGTCCTAGGACTCAAGAATATAACAACAACAACAACAACAACAACAAGACAATTCTATTGTTCATTTGGAAAATATCACAGTAACGTAATTAATAATATATGGTAAATATGAAGGGGAGGTAAGAGGGCAATGTGTGTGTGTGTGTGTGTGTGTGTGTGTGTGTGTGTGTGTGTGTGTCCATTTCAGATTTAATAATGTAGGCTGCTAATGTTGTCATTTTTATGATTCATGATGGATTCAAGTGGTTTCCATTGATCTTTGTATATTTCGAGTATTTTCAAGGATATATCGTTGTTTGCCTTTAGGTTAGATATGTAGGATGTTGACACTTCTATTGTCAGCATGATGTTTGGTTTCATGCAGGTGGATGGAAATTGCTAATGTATGGTATTTTCTTTTTTTAAGTACTGTCATGCATTCTTTGAATCTAATCTCAAATGTTTTGTCATTGTCTCCTTTGTCACCTCAATGGCCTAACACACATACACACACACACACACACACACACACACACACACACACACACACACACAGCAGCTCCAACCACCCCATCGTATTTATCGTGCGTTATTTAGTTCATTCCATGTTTCGTTGATATTTTTCAAACTACTATTTCACTTTTGTAGCTAACAACACTCAACAGATCGATTCAAAACCAACAGTTTGTACCACATATTAGTCTGATATTACATAGATCTGTTTATATTATTAGCAGTATAGCTACCTGAATATGTTTAATTTATTTTCAGTTCACTGCTTCTACATTTACTTAGTCAAAATGGATAACAGATGTCAACCCAAAAAGCCTGTACTTCTCATATCCAAACTATTGCTCACTCCTTTCATCCTCTAGCCCTGAATCCCACTGTAACGTGTTATTTATGTATAATTTTGCCACTATTGTGAACACAATTATTGCACTTATTCTTTTCTACTTAGCGCTTGATTACATAAATAAGTAATAGTTTCAACTATATAAATGTGACCAAAAACGATTCATATGCCACTTGAAATATTTAGTCTAAGATATCTAATGATATACTCCATCAAAAATCTCAACCATATCTTAACACATTCTTTGAAATAATGGTTTTGTTTTGATATATGCTGTTTGACTTTGGAATAGTGTTTCTACTTATTTGCAACTATCTGTTTTATGCATCAACTCTCTTTGCAAAGTGTAGCAATTAATATGTGATGTATTATAAAAGAGAAAGGAGCCTGTGATGACTGGAGATATTTTATTTTATTTTGGTTGTTTATCTCCACATTTCATATTAGATTCAGTTTTTTGTCTAAGACAGTTTCCCCAACCTCCAACCCTACTGAGCAAAGTTCTGAGATAGTGTATTGTTTTCTCTACTAGACAGTGCCACACATTTCCCAAAGTCGTAGCACAACACAAACATGTCCCATTAATTGAGATAAATCCATGTGATGGAGACTTAAACCTTTGAAACGTACTTTGGCAATAAATTAAATTGTGGCTGGTAACAAGAAACTTCTTCTTTCACTAAAGAGATCAAGCTATTAAAGGAAAGTCTGAAAAATAATGCAAAGGAGTATTTATCAGCTCCTAGTGGCAACAAGGTAAGCAATAGACACTGTGAAACTGAATAGAAATGAGTAATCTCCTACATGTCACAAACTAAACAAACTCCCAGAGAATGAACCAAACAAACATGAAATTAAATGTAGACAAATACAAAACAATAAGTTGTATAAACAAAGAACTAAGAAATAATCAGCATATAATCAAAAAACAGAAATGCCAAATAATAATCAATATGAAAAAATACACTGAAACAAAAAGTTCTTAAAGTTTTCATGGAAAACAACACAGTGCAGCTGAACAAAATGCAACAAAATAATTCTACAACAAAATCAAAGGAAGTTAAAGAAGACACATTTCATATTGGTAGAATGTGAAACGAAATACATCACATAGATGAACCTGGAAGCACACAAGGAAGGGAGACCAGTAGTAAATATCATGAATAAGCCTGCATACAAACTGTTTGACAAAGATATTCATTTTCTGAAACATTGTTTGACATATGAAATAACACATGCTATATAAACTGTACCACACTTGTCACTGAAATAAGAAAATGGAACGTTCCAGATGTTGTCCACTGTATAGAAACAAGATGTCACAAACTGGTACTCCAATCACTATCAAGGAGGTCATTGCAGTTATAGGGAACAGTTTATTAAAATTCAGAAATTGTTCACAAAGTAACATTGTCGAGTTTATAGAGTCAATAGAACCAATCTTTACCTACAATTATTTTGCATTCAATGGTATTATTTATCACCAACCTCCTGGCAGGAATTGGCTATTGTTTTGTAAGCATTGCCAAATGGACCAGACTGAGTCATTATTTGCAGCAAAAAGAAAGACCTGTGCTACGAAGACAAAATGTCTTCCTTCTAGGTCCAACTTTATTAGTTATAAATAAAAGGTTGACTATGTTGTTGTAATTCGAACCAGGTACTGGTGTCTAGCATATAGTAAGGAAATTAGGAAAATTATTACACATTCCTGCACATACTCATGTTTAAATGAACGATCTTGATGGATAAGTAAAATGTAGAAAGGCATGATACAATGACATATGATCCCTTAAGGGAGGTTGTAACAGCAAATGTAAACATTTATTTGAAAAATCATTACATCCATATTCATTAATATAGAAATCTAAAATTTTTACATGTGCAAAGAAAAAGAGCCATGTTATAACGGAAAATATAATAAAATATTTAAGTTAAAGATTTTTCTATAAATTTGAATTTTTAATTATTTTAATTGTGTTTTTTTATAAAAAGTCGGAACTCAAATTCTAATCACACGATTACTCTGAAAATCTTATTCTAGTTTCCTGAGAAGCTTATAAGACCACTGAAATAAAGTTATTAATTTATGGTCAAACTAGAGCCTACAGAGTTTTTAATTTTGCACATCCAAAATTAACTTTATTTCTACATAAAACCATCTAAAACTCAGAATGTAACTGAAGGATCTCTTATTTTTTAGTTCTAGAGAGACAGCAACACGTTGCAAACAGGTCATGAAAATTTCATTGCATTAGCGCATATACGTTTTGAGAAAACATTTCTAATAACGTAAAAAAATGTAAAACAGAGAAAATAAGGTTAAAAAATTTTCTCCTCATACTTCCACACGTAATATACTTACCTAAATTTTGAAAATCCTCCATACTGATACTCCTCATCCTCCAGGTATCTCTTCTCTTCTTTTCGAATCTGCCTGGCCTCTATCTGCCTCTGATCTGTTAGCTTTCTTAACCATGCTTTCGTAGATGCTGTAAAATGCTTTTGTTGTAAACACACCAGGATCTATACCAACTCTTTTCAGTACTTCAGTTGTGCCATTATTTCCCTTATCGTTACATGAAACTGCATCGTAGACACCTGTTTTGAATACTTCAATTCCACAGAACGTCCTTTTTGAGCATGCAATCCAAATTAAATTATTGAGGCTTCTACTTGCACTTTGTGTCTTTCCTCGAAGACACTTCCTTAATAAATCAGACTTGGTAAGAAACCTGAACGTGGGCTTAATTGCATTCATAACAGTTTCTGGTAATGAATGTTTATATGAATATGTCTCATATATGTTGCTGAACTTACAACAATCGTCTTTCGGACATGGATTGTGTGTTGATGTTTGGTCAGTGAAGAGTTCCTGGAAAAAAAAAACTGCCCACACAGCACGCCTCGTTGCGTCTAAAGTATGTTTGTTTTTCCTGATAGCTCTCCCATAAAATAAGCGAAGAGAATAAATTTCTTTCAGAGTAAGGCTATCTCTTTCTCCTAGTGTTTTTCCATCTCAAGTACGTCACCATTCTTCAATTTCAGCAAGTGACGAAGCCTGCCACCAACCCTCTTTTGGATGTGGCCAACATATTGCAAATTTTCTGTTGTTGTATTTTATAGATTTTTATGTTACAGTTGTCAACGAAGAGGAGTCCACGTCACCAAGGTATTTTAGCATCTCTAACACCATACTGGTCCTCAGATCTGGAGAACATACTCACAACTTCAGAAGCCTCCATAATCCCACTTGAGCCACATGGTTTTCTTGCCATAGTTTCACACTGCCTTCATTGCTGGACATTTTCCTTGTTGCACACTGGTGGCAGTATGTGGACATTATTTCTACATCTAAAACTCTACCTGAGTCAATAGTAGCAACAGTTGCAACTCCGTACAGATATGTGTGATCCCTTTTCATTCCCATCTACAGACACACACAGGTCAGTAGCATTTCTAGCAGATTCACTGTCATGAATATCTACCTCCACGATCTATTTCTTTTTGGTTTATTTCCACCAATTCTTCCACTGCTTCCTTCATAGAAACTTTGCAGTATCGCATACAGTATTGGACACTTTTTTTTTTTTTCAAACCTTGCACAAGGTGGAGGTATGTTCAGAAAACCAAACAATAAATTACCTTCTTCCCTGCCCTGTCCAAGGCTCCCCAGAGGATATGATAACGGAAAATTGCTTTCATAGTTACCAGAGTTAGTTCTTTAGGAGGAAGAAAATGAAAATTCACGACCACTCGAGTTAAAAATTAATTTAAAATCACAAGCTATTCCCACTCTTCTTTCTTCAACAGCAATCATGCATTCCGTATTTTCACACCGAACACATGAACATGAAAACTTTACACCCTGGCAGAGAAGCTCTAAATCAATAAGTGGAATCCATATCAACATCATTCACGCACCTGTACAATTCTCCTGTCCCAAGTTTCGATGATGAAGCTGAGAGCTTATATTCTTCATTTCGAGGGGCTCTCCCTATTTTGTTGGTAAACCGATTTCCATGAAACCTGTTTCCTAAAAACTGTTTAATCTTGACTTTCAAGTAAAAGTTTGAGAATTAAACCTTCCACCTACTAATATGTATTAGTATTGTCAAAACGTAAATAAACAACATGCAAGATGGTTTTCAGGCAAACATACAGGTATCAGCCAGAGATGTAGATGTCAGCCAGAGATATCGAACCAAAATAGCTTGCACACTGACAACAATTCCGCTGAAGAAAGGAGTTTCCCAAATGTCGGTTAAGGTGCGAGTGGTCGTCGGTGCAGATTTAATCAGTTTAACAATTTAAAAGCATTCCTAAAGCTGCTATCACGATAAAATTCACAGCAACATCGGTTAAACTGTGTAGGTCAAGAAAATAATATTTTTGAAAAATCGATTTTTTGGACCAAAATCCTTATACAATAACGCTTTCTTCATATTGTTTCTGTTGGAAGAGGTAGGCTGTTTCCATGGTGCCCCATGGAACGCAGGCCCATCAGCTCACTTATGGGCAATCATAGCCGGTACAAGAGTCCACCAGATGGTCCTATTATAGGAGGTATAGGCAAGTACGAACCATTTGGCTATCCCTGCCCTTAGGTGGGAGGCCAGTGCTGGATAGTCTTGTACATCGCAGCCTGCCTGACTTACTTGCCACGCATTATCTGTTCGTTCACCCCTGCCCGCCGCTGCCTCTGGATGCGTACAGGTGGGCAGTTGGCGCATTTGTGGTCAAAAGCAGTTGTTGCGGAAATTTGTTAAGTCCAGTATCTAGAATAGTGGGAGCACTGTGATTGCTCGTAGTGGCATTCAAGTTTGCATCCAACCAATTGCTCACTCCATGGACGGTCTGTTCCAGACTCAGCTTGCCCTTTTCTCACACGAGATCCTGTGAACCATGGATGAAGGCCAATAGGTGGCCTTCAGATTCCTAGATATCTGCAAAGCATCCGGCACTGTGCCACATTACCGTATGTTAGTGACGATACAAGCTAGATTTCCAGGTATGTGAGTGGCTTGAAGAGTTCTCAAGTAACAGAATTCAGTACGTTGTCCTCGACAGGGAGTGTTCATCAGAGGCAAGGGTATCGTCAGGTGTGTCCCAGGGTAATGTTATTTTCTATATACATGCATGATCTGCCGGACAGGGTAAGTAGCAGTCTGCAGCTGTTCGCTGATGATGCTGTGCTGTAGGGGAAGTGTCGTCTCTGAGTGAATGTAGGACGATACGAGGTGACTCAGACAAAATTTCTACTTGGTATTATGAATGACAGCAGCTTCTAAGTGTAAAAAAAAAGTGAGTTAATGCAGACAAGTAGGAAATGCAAACCAATAATGTTCGGGAACACCATTAATATCGTGCTGCTTAACGCAGTAACGTCGAATGAAGATGTAAACGTAACGTTGCAAAGCAATATGAAGAAGAATGAGTTTGTAAGTACTATAATAGTGAAGGCGAATGGCTGACGTCGGTTTATTGGGAGAATTTTAGGAAAGTATAGTATATCTGCAAAGGAGATGAAGGCGGGCTGCTAGATTTGTTATCGGTAGATTCGAACAACACGCACATATTATTGAGATGCTCCAGGAAATCAAATGGGAATCACTGGAGGGATCGTGTCTTTCTTTTCGAGGATCACTGTGGAGAAAATTTATAGTGCTGCCAACTGATGCTGACTGCAGAAGAACCGTATTGCCGCCAACGTACATTTCGCGCAAGGACTATGAAGGTACGTTGAGAGAGATTAGGGGTCATGCGGCTGCATATAAATATTCGTTTTCCCCTCGCCCTATTTGCGAGTGAACCAGGAAGCAAAATGACTAGTAATAGTACAGAGTACCCTCCGCCACGTTCCTTACAGTGGCTCGAGGAATACGTACGTAGATGTAGAAGGCTGTGAACGTCAATATTGGCAGTGAACGGAATCTTATAACTTATTGGC
This sequence comes from Schistocerca gregaria, assembly GCF_023897955.1. NCBI lineage: Eukaryota > Metazoa > Arthropoda > Insecta > Orthoptera > Acrididae > Schistocerca > Schistocerca gregaria. Next base: position 432,121,697 of record NC_064922.1, read on the forward strand.
GGCTCAGCTGTTTCCATCCGTCTCCATTCTGTCGACAAGCAGCTACATTTTTCTAGTGGAAATCTGACCAGTTTCAAGATACTCGCATTATTTTTCATGCCTGAAGCTGTATTGACTGACTGCTACGAAGTGTTAAGCCATCATTATCGATGACGTACAAATCAAAAAGAGGTTTTTGCTATCCAACAAGTTTTCATAATGCTTTCTAACTCCTTTTCCATTCCATCTGACTATGCAATTTTTATCCAAATTAAGTAATCGCTTCACAGCAGAAACTTTTGTTAGTCATATTGATAAATCCAATAGCAATCGACAACTACGAGTTTTGTACTGTCCGTAACAAGTATGTAAATTATTAATTACAACATGTGAACATGTATATCTCATATAATATGCTTTCATGACGCTCGTTTTCTGCTAACAGGGAAACACTGCTGGACAGCATTACCTGTTTGGGATACTTGGCATCGTGATGATTTTTACATCAATTCTGATGTCATTTTTACCAGAATCATTGAATGAGAAGCTTCCAGAAACAATGAAAGACGCAGCGCTCTATGGTTGTGACCAGAAGTTCTGGAGTCTTCCCAGAAGCAAGCCCTGCTTACCAGAGACTGTTACACTCTACAAACCCGATTATTGAGCACGTATACTGATTGACAGTTTCAAAGTACAGAGCAACAAAGTAGTCTACACTCTAGTACCAAACTTTCGACATTAAACCACTTTGTCAGTTGAAAGCGTCCCTGTAGCCACTTAATCAGTAACACAGTCTTATTTAATGAGCCTGAAACATGGTGGACCACAATTTCAGTGTGTTCCAAACAAAAATTTTGTGGTTGTTGCCAAGGACTGAACCAAGAACCTTCACCTCAGTGGACAGTAACAGCTACCACTACACCACGCCAGCAGTATTTCGTGTTTTTGTTTCAGTTTTTGACATTCGTTGATTATTTCTCTGCAAAAGTGGGAACGGTAGATGCAGAAAAAAAAACTGCTGCAAAATCGTTACTACCTATTCCTCACTGCACATAACTTACCACCAGGATTGTAGATAAAGAAATGGGAAATTGTCTACAGGTAAAATGCTTTAATTTATGATTACTATTTTTATTACTGCTCCTCCGATTTCTGCGATTACTTGAATTTCGTCAGTGCTGTCAGTGTCCTTGGCAAGTAAATTTGAAAATATAACGGAATTTATTGTACAAGAAGTAGAAAATCAAGAAATAAAGCAAAGACGGAAACAATGTCTAACAAAGAGGTATCGCCAGGAGTGGGATCGAAATCATTTATCCAGTTATGTAAGTTAAGATTCCCAATACCACACACTGCTGTCGTTCACCCAATGTGGCCCTCATTTGCGAGTAACTAACGAAAAAAAAATCGGAATTTTGTGTGACACTCAATAGCATTAAAACAGTTGCATCAGTAAGTTTGGTTATGTGGTGTAATGGTTAGTAGATCTCCATACAGTATCTTGTGGGTTAGAATTTCGCCAGGTGCAGCAAATCTTTTTGAATTTTAAATGTTTGTCGAAATGACTTTGACCATAATTTTATAATTTTAATTAATATTGTGTTTATATGGTTGCTGTTGAGGAGTAAAGTTAGTTTTCAGTACTTTATTAATGATCTAATTCATAAGCAGCCATATCACAGTCATCACAGTCGCTCAAGAAAGTTATAATTAAGCTTTACTTGTTTAATCAGAATCGGACGATGACTCTCTTTGTCCCCAGTCTCGATAATTCGAAGCGATCTGCAATCCTGTGTAAATAAAATGTCTTGGTTTTCTTGCATTGCGTAGTCAGTCGGTAAACATCAGGTCAAGCGGAAAGTTTGCTTTCATAGAGTTTAATTATCCGATGAAATAATGGAGCTATTGGGTCTAATAATTGGAGGTTAGTTTCCAATTCATCGGAAGTTCCCTTCTGATTACCAATGAAACGACACCTCCGTGCAAACTTCCAATTAGCGAATACATATATAATGAAATTCTTTACACAACTTTGATGTAAATGCTTAGTATTTATTTTCTTGAGTAACATAGAATATATTTTCAATCTCTTTCTTCCAGTAATCTCGAAAGCAAAATAACAGTTATTCAGTGTGCCTATTCGACACAGAGAAGATCCTAGAAGTCCCATCCACACACCAGAGAGAATATTACAAAGAGTAATTATGCGCTTATGGAATAGTAATAGTACTGTACTACTTTGCACATCGATTCTGCGAGTATATAGATGGTCAAATAGGGAACATAATTCACTCATAGAATTGTAAAGGTATAATTAGTAGAATATAAAGCGATATTACAATTTATATTCAATTTATTCATTTAAATGTAATCTTTTATTTCCATTCCTTTCTGACATAATTTTAATTATAATATCAATTTCTTCATTTGTTCTCATTTTTCTTGCTGTAATTCTTTTTCCACTTGAAATCTTTGTTCATGCATTTGTTAATTGCAATTTAATTTCTTTTGTTTTATTGTCATGTTATTTACATCCGCATTATTGCGTTCATTATATATATTTCTCATTTTGTTTGAATTTCAGTATACTTATGAACCCTTCTTTCATTTAAATCTTCATCTGCATTATTTTGTCCATTGTGGAGTAGGTATTTAGTTTGTGTTTTAAATGTTTGTATGACGATTAAAATGCAAAAACATTGCAAGTATAAACAGATTATTTGGTATTTTGTATTGTAACCGATAGAACGGAATTACAAGTAACTGAATAGTATAATAGATAAACATAATTAAATTCATATTCATAAGAATACTGAATGGATAAAGAAATGGAAATGAGAAATTACATTTAAACAAGTTAGTTCAATAAAACTAATGGTTAAAGTCATTTTGATAAAGATTTAGATTTTAAAAAGTTGAATGTATCATTTCTTTCAAAACATATTTTTTAGAATTTAACAGTTTCAGATAATAACACAAGATAAACTCATCTGAAAAACAATTATATACATTGAAACACTTTGATATTGCTCTCTTTTTTGCAGAAATCTGCAAGAAATGTCCACTGAGTTATTTCTTAGATGCAACATTTGTAGAATTAACATTAAATTTCCTTTTTTCCCATGATGTTTCATGTCAAAATACTATCATAAGCTTTACATATTGAAGTATTGAGAAAATTCGCAATGTAAGCCTATATTTAGGATGACGAATTATTTTTTCGTATTCATTCCATAAGTATGCCAGGTACTGTGTCCGTTAATTTAAGTCCAAAGATTACATGAAATATTTGTGCCATGATCCATATTTTTGCGTGTCGCAGTGAGCTGCGAAACTGTTTCCATTCAGATATCATGGCGTTAGAAACATGTATACTGTTTATGTCCGTTCTGTTTAACAGTCGAACTACCTCCCTTGCTGTGTGCTATATCTAGACAAATTTCGGGCACTCAAAACGATGTTCGATTTATTCTCCGAATTATAGATTCCACAGGCGGCTGACGGTTTTAACTGGATGGAGTAAAGCTTGGAGTTGGTCGCAAATGTCGCTCTTATCACTTTGTACCAAGTCGATCTGGCGCTTCTGGTATCATTTTCACTGCTAAATTTTCCCACAAGATTTCCAGTTGTGCTGCGGTGGTCGCAGTTCCCATTTATTAGGAATTGGTATTCCTTTGAGAGCTATGGCCATGTTACGAACTTTTCTTTGTTTCAGGACGTCTGTTGGTATGTAGCTTTTTTTTAGATAATAATTTACGACAAAGTTTAATGGGTATGGGGTAGTGCCAATGTGAGCCGGCACTAGTTCTGATGTTGTTGTTGTTGTTGTCTTCAGTCCTGAGACTGGTTTGATGCAGCTCTCCATGCTACTCTATCCTGTGCAAGCTGCTTCATCTCCCAGTACCTACTGCAACCTACATCCTTCTGAATCTGCTTAGTGTACTCATCTCTCGGTCTCCCTCTACGATTTTTACCCTCCACGCTGCCCTCCAATGCTAAATTTGTGATCCCTTGATGCCTCAAAACATGTCCTACCAACCGATCCCTTCTTCTAGTCAAGTTGTGCCACAGACTTCTCTTCTCCCCAATCCTATTCAATACCTCCTCATTAGTTACGTGCTCTATCCACCTTATCTTCAGTATTCTTCTGTAGCACCACATTTCGAAAGCTTCTATTCTCTTCTTGTCCAAACTAGTTATCGTCCATGTTTCACTTCCATACATGGCTACACTCCAAACAAATACTTTCAGAAACGACTTCCTGATACATAAATCTATATTCGATGTTAACAAATTTCTCTTCTTCAGAAACGCTTTCCTTGCCATTGCCAGTCTACATTTCATATCCTCTCTACTTCGACCATCATCAGTTATTTTACTTCCTAAATAGCAAAACTCCTTTACTACTTTAAGTGTCTCATTTCCTAATCTAATTCCCTCAGCATCACCCGATTTAATTTGACTACATTCCATTATCCTCGTTTTGCTTTTGTTAATGTTCATCTTATATCCTCCTTTCAAGACACTGTCCATTCCGTTCAACTGCTCTTCCAAGTCCTTTGCTGTTTCTGACCGAATTACAATGTCATCGGCGAACCTCAAAGTTTTTACTTCGTCTCCATGAATTTTAATACCTACTCCAAATTTTTCTTTTGTTTCCTTTACTGTTTGCTCAATATACAGATTGAATAACATCGGGGAGAGGTTACAACCCTGTCTCACTCCCTTCCCAACCACTGCTTCCCTTTCATGCCCCTCGACTCTTATGACTGCCATCTGGTTTCTGTACAAATTATAAATAGCCTTTCGCTCCCTGTATTTTACCCCTGCCACCTTTAGAATTTGAAAAAGAGTATTCCAGTCAACATTGTCAAAAGCTTTCTCTAAGTCTACAAATGCTAGAAACGTAGGTTTGCCTTTTCTTAATCTTTCTTCTAAGATAAGTCGTATGGTCAGTATTGCCTCACGTGTTCCAACATTTCGACGGAATCCAAACTGATCCTCCCCGAGGTCTGCATCTACCAGTTTTTCCATTCGTCTGTAAAGAATTCGCGTTAGTATTTTGCAGCCGTGGCTTATTAAACTGATAGTTCGGTAATTTTCACATCTGTCAGCACCTGCTTTCTTTGGGATTGGAATTATTATATTCTTCTTGAAGTCTGAGGGTATTTTGCCTGTCTCATACATCTTGCTCACCAGCTGGTAGAGTTTTGTCAGGACTGGTTGTCCCAAGACCGTCAGTAGCTCTAATGGAATGTTGTCTACTCCGGGGGCCTTGTTTCGACTCAGGTCTTTCAGTGCTCTGTCAAACTCTTCACGCAGTATCGTATCTCCCATTTCGTCTTCATCTACATCCTCTTCCATTTCCATAATATTGTCCTCAAGTACATCGCCCTTGTATAAACCTTCTATATACTCCTTCCACCTTTCTGCCTTCCCTTCTTTACTTAGAACTGGGCTGCCATCTGAGCTCTTGATATTCATACACGTGGTTCTCTTCTCTCCAAAGGTCTCTTTAATTTTCCTGTAGGCAGTATCTATCTTACCCCTAGTGAGATAAGCTTCTACATCCTTACATTTGTCCTCTAGCCATCCCTGTTTAGCCATTTTGCACTTCCTGTCGATCTCATTTTTGAGACGTTTGTATTCCTTTTTGCCTGCTTCATTTACTGCATTTTTATATTTTCTCCTTTCATCAATTAAATTCAATATTTCTTCTGTTACCCAAGGATTTCTAGCAGCCCTTGTCTTTGTACCTACTTTATCCTCTGCTGCCTTCACTACTACATCCCTCAGAGCTACCCATTCTTCTTCTACTGTATTTCTTTCCCCTATTCCTGTCAATTGTTCCCTTATGCTCTTCCTGAAACTCTGTACAACCTCTGGTTCTTTCAGTTTATCCAGGTCCCATCTCCTTAATTTCCCACATTTTTGCAGTTTCTTCAGTTTTAATCTACAGGTCATAACCAATAGATTGTGGTCAGAGTCCACATCTGCCCCTGGAAATGTCTTACAACTTAAAACCTGGTTCCTAAATCTCTGTCTTACCATTATATAATCTATCTGATACCTTTTAGTATCTCCAGGGTTCTTCCACGTATACAACCTTCTTTCATGATTCTTAAACCAAGTGTTAGCTATGATTAAGTTGTGCTCTGTGCAAAATTCTACTAGGCGGCTTCCTCTTTCATTTCTTAGCCCTAATCCATATTCACCTACTATGTTTCCTTCTCTCCCTTTTCCTACACTCGAATTCCAGTCACCCATTACTATTAAATTTTCGTCTCCCTTCACTATCTGAATAATTTCTTTTATTTCATCGTACATTTCTTCAATTTCTTCATCATCTGCAGAGCTAGTTGGCATATAAACTTGTACTACTGTGGTAGGTGTGGGCTTCGTATCTATCTTGGCCACAATAATGCGTTCACTATGCTGTTTGTAGTAGCTTACCCGTATTCCTATTTTCCTATTCATTATTAAACCTACTCCTGCATTACCCCTATTTGATTCTGTGTTTATAACCCTGTAGTCACCTGACCAGAAGTCTTGTTCCTCCTGCCACCGAACTTCACTAATTCCCACTATATCTAACTTTAACCTATCCATTTCCCTTTTTAAATTTTCTAACCTACCTGCCCGATTAAGGGATCTGACATTCCACGCTCCGATCCGTAGAACGCCACTTTTCTTTCTACTGATAACGACATCCTCCTGAGCAATCCCCGCCCGGAGATCCGAATGGGGGACTATTTTACCTCCGGAATATTTTACCCAAGAGGATGCCATCATCATTTAATCATACAGTAAAGCTGCATGTCCTCGGGAAAAATTACGGCTGTAGTTTCCCCTTGCTTTCAGCCGTTCGCAGTACCAGCACAGCAAGGCCGTTTTGGTTAATGTTGCAAGGCCAGATCAGTCAATCATCCAGACTGTTGCCCCTGCAACTACTGAAAAGGCTGCTGCCCCTCTTCAGGAACCACACGTTTGTCTGGCCTTTCAACAGATACCCCTCCGTTGTGGTTGCACCTACGGTACGGCCATCTGTATCGCTGAGGCACGCAAGCCTCCCCACCAACGGCAAGGTCCATGGTTCATGGGGGGACTAGTTCTGATATCTGGCGAAATTTGTGAAACAGTACAGCAGTTGGAGAGTGTGGTCCCTTTTTCTATTATACACTTAGTTCTGTTGACAAGTAGTGCCGCCCTTTTTGCGCGCAAGTGCGTTAGTCCCAGTCCACCTGCATTTAAGTTGAGGCGGCAGGTCGGCAGAGAAACCTTAAAGATTTCACCACTCCATGTTAGCCAGTATATCGCTTGCTGTATAGCCCTCTCTATATAGCCCTCCGAGTTCAATACCAGTCTTTCGTGAGTATTCGTGTGCTGCACAGCTTAACTTTTCCTGTCGTAGCTAAATTTCTACCTACGTGGATTTTTTACTACTGCTGTCATTTTATATAATGTTATGCGCCAGTTGAGAGCCTCTATTCTTTGTGGGTTATTTGCCATAATGCCACCTAACACTTGGTGTTGAATTCTGGTAGTGTACCAGTGCCACTGTATATTCCCCTTATTATTTGCAATTGGCAATATCACAGTCTGTTTGGGCCTACCAATAGCACCGCAACTTTTTCTTATTGTCGGAGGATGTTACGCAAGGTGTCAACATCTCTTGAACTTTCCATGGAAACACCTAGGTCATCGGGACCGATGACCATAGCAGTCTGGTCCATTTAATCGCACAAACCAACTAACCAACCCAAGTCATCGGCGTAAGCTCAGCATGTGAGAGTTTCGTTTCCTATTGAAATTCCTTGGCACTCACAACATATGCTAAAGAGGAGCGGCTCTAATGGTATTGCATATAACGCCATAGATAACGGACAACTTTGTGTGAACGATCTTTTTGATGGAAATTTCCTCACTTAATCTATCATTAACAATGGCTTATGACACAGCGTTGCCCAAAAATTCTGAATTTCATTTGTGAAACTGGTGCGAAAAATCATTTTAATCATGACTTTTTCCGTATATTTATGACTAACCCCATCGAAAGGAATTTTAAAGTCTATTAAAAAGATTTCTGCTTCCTTTGATATGTCGGTTTTTGTGAACGAAATATAATGTCTAAATGCTGGTAAGGCGTCATATATGTTTCTGTCCGGAACGGCACACATTTGATACGGACTGATCACTTTTTTCATAGTTTTTTTAACCTCCCAACAAAACACCGAGCGATTAGTTCATAGTCAACGTTGAGCAATGTGAACGGACGTAGATTCTGTAAATTTGCTGTTTCTTTAGTTTTTGGCATAAATGTGATGTGTCCCCTTAGATGCCCTTCCTGTATTTCGACACCACTACGGACTTCATTAGCAATGTCTATCAAAACCTCCCCTAAAATATTGAAGTATTTCAGATATAATTCAGTAGGAAGCCTATCCACTACGGAAGATTTTCCTTTACAGCTCGTTTTTATTGCTTTCTCAATTTCATCTGGAGTGAAGGGCTCGTTAAAATTCGTCCGATAAGCATGTGAGGTATTCCCTAAAAAAAAAAATCCCCAATCCCAGATGGGTTAATGTCGCTGTCTTTCAATAGGTCTGTAAATTGAGTGGCGATATCAGTTTTTATTTCATTCTCATCGGTAGTTTGGCCGTTATGTTTTTTCCATTTTGTCATAACACAATTCCTGCTTCTCTTCCGTTCCCTGTCTATGTGGTCGATAGATTCTTTTGCGTCTCCACCTACCTGTTGATTCTTGTAAAGGTACCTTCAGTTTGGTTTCGGAGATCACACAGAAGTTATGCCTTCAGTTGTCTCAACCACGGTAGTAAGGTCGGCTGAACTATTTTTTTACTAACGAGATCTTGTAAGCAACTCCGATAGAATTATGAGGTTGATCGGAGCCAGTGGTTTTTCTAAGCACTATAGTTGATTAACAAATTTCGAATAGGGGGCTTAACTTGCGCTAGCTACCACTTCAACGTGCTTTTAGCTTTGTGATTACCTCTTGTCATGTGTTCAATAAATCTTGTGTCAACGTGTGATCCTCCAGATATTTGACGTTAAGCTTCCAAATGCCTTTCTTATGACGAAAATGAGTTTTCGAGAATTTAATTTCGCAGGTGCAGCTGAAATGATCAGAGAATATCACAGTTTTTTTTTCAGTTTTAACTATTTTAGCTTGGATGACACGTATAAGCTATCAAGTCGTCTATGTCCATTAGTATAAAAAACAAGTGAACTAGGAAACTTCCAGGCAGATTAAAACTGTGTGCCCGACCGAGACTCGAACTCGGGACCTTTGCCTTTCGGTCGGGCACACAGTTTTAATCTGCCAGGAAGTTTCATATCAGCGCACACTCCGCTGCAGAGTGAAAATCTCATTCTGGAAACATCCCCCAGGCTGTGGCTGAGCCATGTCTCCACAGTATCCTTTCTTTCAGGAGTGCTAGTTCTGCATGTTTCGCAGAAGAGCTTCTGTAAAGTTTGGAAGGTAGGAGACGGATACAGGCAAAAGTAAAGCTGTGAGTACCGGGCGTGAGTCGTGCTTCGGAATTCTACGGTTCGGAGTGTGGAATGGTAAATTTGTTACTTGCGTAAATATTTTGACGAACTTTGAAAGAGAGATGGATACGTCATAGTTTATTAAAACAGCCATTAGTGAAGCGGAAGGCAAGATGAAAAGAAACTGTGATCAGGTGATTACAAGGTTACCAACACAAAATCATAGGAATATCCCATCAGTCACAAAAGTTTCAAGATTGGATTGACAAAATATAGAAAAAAACTTAATTGGTAGTGTTACTGCTTCATGTGTTGAAGTGTCCCACAGGTTGAACAGAGCGCTCAGTAAGCTCATACAACCATGTGGAACTGTCAGGAAGGTCCTTCTTCGAAATAATGTTCATTTACACATTTTTCGACCTTGGCGAATCATGAGACACCCATTCTGCGCTTTGTAATTCTGTGATGAACTGACGTTGATAACGCTAAGTCTTGTCAGCTGGGATGGATTTTTAGCGAAAAGAGTTGTCCACGTTTTTCATTTCAACCTAGTCACGGAGTGTGTCCAAGCGTCGTTGTTTTTGTTTGAGTGTCGAAGTGAGCTTTGTACACTTGTTTTTCCTCTTCAAATGTTTTGAAACGAAAGAAACTTGTAGACGGTCTTGCAGAATCAGAATTAAAGTAAATGAAAGGTAAAAAAATGTAGTAGAATTACTCATCCGATTTAGATATGTTCAATACGTTGGCCTATTGCGATATGTGACACAGCAACGGCGACAAACGTTTGCCGTGTGCGCACTACTTAGCACTGATTGCTCATAAGTGAATTGTCGAAAGCAAAGCTATTTTTTTCTGTTGTTAATAGAGCTGCCGACGTATTTATGCACTGACACCGCCTATACGCCAGGAATAAATCGGTCTCGGAAATTTTTGTACGGGCAGTATAGGTTTAAAAATGAAAAAGAATAAAAGAAGATGGCTAAACTACACCATGAACAGCGAAGTGAACGTTTCATCGTACTCAATATAGACTCAAATCCTACACCCGCCACGAAAGTTTAAGTGTATGTAACTCCTAGCTCCGCAGATGACTGAGAAGAGTGTAACAGTATGTGATGACATAAAATAAATTATTTAGATTTGTAACGAGACGAGAGCTGAATTACGACGAGCAACTGCAATTTGATTGTAAGAAGAGGAAGAGAAGAAAAAATCATGAAATGGAGGAAATGAATGAAAGCACAACCGTTCAAATAACCAGAAGATGTTGAAAGTTACAAAGGGAGCAACAGGCAACGACTGACTGTAGTAGGAAAAGAAAAAGAAGAGATTTTGAGAAACAAAGGAGCTGTTGTATAAATATCAAGAACTCAGATTGCATTCTAGTACCAAGCAAACACTAAGAGAGGACGAAAGGTGGTAGGAATATAAGTAGATGGGATATACAAATGAAAGAAACTTGAAGACGGTATTATACAAGGTGGTCAGCAACTATCATACAGGGTGGTCAGAAACAGTCTCAAAAGCCTGTAAGGGTTTCGCACGATAGGTTGAGCGGAGAAATAATTGATAAGAAAAAATTCGACGCGTGCGAGGTTTCCGTGTTAATTAGCATTGAAGTCAGGCAATCACGCCGTTGTGTAAATTCAAGTGACCCGTCAGAGATGGTATCTTCAAACGTGTACATTGCTTGGTTTCCTAAAACAGAAGAAGAAAGTGATATAAACCTTGGTCTTGGGATCGTAGTAAATACGCAGTCGGAGACTAGCTGAGCAGTCTCGTGCGTTATCATCTACGCTATGAGACAAACTTTCACTACTTGTACCTGGCGGGCACTTGAGTTTGCGCGTGCAACAGCCCGTTTGGCTAACTTCAACGCTACTTAACTCGGAAAAGGCGCACCGTATTATTTTTTTAAAATGATTAATTCTCAGCACGTCCTACCCTGCAACACTCTTACGAGCTTTTCATATTGTTTCTGACCACCCTGTACAAAGAGAACAAAAATACAAGGAAAATTGTTGCATTTAGTATAATTAATTGGCTTAATGAATGCTTTTTCTTACCTTTATCTGCGCAATGGTACCACTCTTCGCAGTGCTCTCTGCTAATACTTTAAATTGTACAGTTAGCAAACAGCTATTGTACATGGCTGTTGCTTAGCATACATTTTAATTAAATAGAATATGACTAACATAATAAATTCTTGAGACAAATAGTTAATCAAAAATGACAGGGATCCAGGAACTGGTATTAACTTGCGGTAAGTAGCACTATGACACTAACTTTAAGACTTGCATTTTGACTCTTTGAAAATTAATAATGCTCACAACCATACATCTTTACATTTGAGAGTCCTCCATACATCTCTTGACCTAAACATACTCTAACACATTACCCATAAAACCAGAAATCAGCGATCGCAGTTGAGCAGCGATACACAATCAGTGCTGCATTTGACCATCTCTGGTTTAATTTAATATTTTTTTACAAAACTTGAGTTAATTTACCCTCTTTAAATAGCGTTCACATCCCTGCTGTCTATTTCTGAAGGATTTGGTAGGGGTGTTATCACAACTAGCCATAACAGCACAACTAATTCTTAACAGAACTTAAGTATAGGCTGATAAAAGTTAGGGAATGTAGTATGAAAGAGATAATTAATAAAGAAATAGAAATCTTTGTGAGCATTTGGCTGCTTCAATAACATAAATATATATTGGTTAATTTGTGAAGCATTTTCTTTAACCATTTAACATCTGTGGTTACGAATTGGGAATGTACAAGTAATTAGTTATGATAGTGCTCATGTGTGCTACGAAACTTTGTGTAGCTTAATATCTAAGAGCATCACAAAAGTATGAGCAACTCGCTCTTTACAAAGTACATGGGAATTAAAACAACTTGAGTTATACACTACAGAGTCATAGAAAAACATTAATAAGTATTTAAAAACTTATGAAGAAGTGTAGTACTTATGTGCACTAGTATGTGAGGTCAAGTGTCAATTTCCATAGTTATGACTAATCATAGGCATTGTTACACAAAGCATAACGCAGCTATATCATGAAAATAAAATATAAAGTAAATTATGAGAGGCGAGGATAAAGTCATGGTTAAGGTAAAATTACAGTCTCGATGGTCTGCAAATTAAGGATCCATTGACAATGGGTCACATTTCTTCATCAGAGGTTTATATTTTAAAGTTATGTTATCTTGAATATTTTTTGAACATCGCTAGGTATGTCGAAGTAGTGAGATTTGGCACTGAGCAGACTCATTGGTAGCAGCGGTAGATATGGTACACAATGACAACTCAGCCAATTATATGTTAAGTGCTGCCCAGTATAGTCATGAGCACAGTAAATTGTGTCATTACAGCTCTCTCATTTGTCAATGACATCAGTAAGTTTGCACACACACACACACACACACACACACACACACATATATATATATATATATATATATATATATATATATATATATATATATAAACAGTTGCATATTTCATGAGCATCTCTGTGGATAAGTTATGGGACAAAAAGAGGTATTAAATGCTTTTAAGATTACAAAGTATATATATATATATATACTCCTGGAAATGGAAAAAGGAACACATTGACACCGGTGTGTCAGACCCACCATCCTTGCTCCGGACACTGCGAGAGGGCTGTACAAGCAATGATCACACGCACGGCACAGCGGACACACCAGGAACCGCGGTGTTGGCCGTCGAATGGCGCTAGCTGCGCAGCATTTGTGCACCGCCGCCGTCAGTGTTAGCCAGTTTGCCGTGGCATACGGAGCTCCATCGCAGTCTTTAACACTGGTAGCATGCCGCGACAGCGTGGACGTGAACCGTATGTGCAGTTGACGGACTTTGAGCGAGGGCGTATAGTGGGCATGCGGGAGGCCGGGTGGACGTACCGCCGAATTGCTCAACACGTGGGGCGTGAGGTCTCCACAGTACATCGATGTTGTCGCCAGTGGTCGGCGGAAGGTGCACGTGCCCGTCTACCTGGGACCGAACCGCTAGGGACACTGTTGCTTCTGGGGTATCGGCGAGGACCATTCGCAACTGTCTCCATGAAGCTGGGCTACAGTCCCGCACACCGTTAGGCCGTCTCCGTTCACGCCCCAACATCGTGCAGCCCGTCTCCAGTGGTGTCGCGACAGGCGTGAATGGAGGGACGAATGGAGACGTGTCGTCTTCAGCGATGAGATTCGCTTCTGCCTTGGTGCCAATGATGGTCGTATGCGTGTTTGGCGCCGTGCAGGTGACCGCCACAATCAGGACTGCATACGACCGAGGCACACAGGGCCAACACCCGGCATCATGGTGTGGGGAGCGATCTCCTACACTGGCCGTACACCTCTGGTGATCGTCGAGGGGACACTGAATAGTGCACGGTACATCCAAACCGTCATCGGACCCATTGTTCTACCATTCCTAGACCGGCAAGGGAACTTGCTGTTCCAACAGGGCAATGCACGTCCGCATGTATCCTGTGCCACCCAACGTGCTCTAGAAGGTGTAAGTCAACTACCTTGCCAGCAAGATATCCGGATCTGTCCCCCATTGAGTATGTTTGGGACTGGATGAAGCGTCGTCTCACGCGGTCTGCACGTCCAGCACGAACGCTGGTCCAACTGAGGCGCCAGGTGGAAATGGCATGGCAAGCCGTTTCACAGGACTACATCCAGCATCTCTACGATCGTCTCCATGGGAGAATAGCAGCCTGCATTGCTGCGAAAGGTGGATATACACTGTACTAGTGCCGAAATTGTACATGCTCTGTTGCCTGTGTCTATGTACCTGTGGTTCTGTCAGTGTGATCATGTGATGTATCTGACCCCAGGAATGTGTCAATAAAGTTTCCCCTTCCTGGGACAATGAATTCACGGTGTTCTTATTTCAATTTCGAGGAGTGTATTTTATTCTTACTTTTCTCTATGATATATTATTTATGTATAGTAAATATCTGCAACAAATACCATTTTCAGGTCTCATGTGCTATAGAGATATTCTACTACAGTGGTCTTTCTTTTGAGCTCTTCCAGCAAATGTTTCTAATGGCGTTGAGCACGAACTGTTTAAACCTAACTAACCTCTGGACATCAAACACATCCATGCCCAAGACAGGATTCGAGCGTGAGACAGTAGCAGCAGCGCGGTTCCGGACTGAAGCGCCTAGAACCGCTCGGCCACAGTGGCCAGCTTGGCAGCATATAGACTTATTAATTATGAACTATGTATTTTGTCATTTGTTACTACCAGTCTTCATGTATTATTTTCTAGAATTATTGCCAGTATACATTAAGTTTTCAAGTCTACTTACTGGCATGGCCACTATTGTTCTATGTGTAACCACTACTGTCCTTCTGACAGTCACTACCAGCAAATGTGTTCATCACTTGTTTACTTCTAGAATAGCTCAAATATGAGCCTAAAAATACTCTACGTACCATATTGTTAGATAATGAACTATGGACACGATTTCCCACTTAGATATTGCTTAGATATTGATGGAACTGTCATAAATAATGCAGTTGCTAGCTGCATAAGTTTAGGATTTTTTGTTACTACCCACTACTGTCATACTTCGTAATCTTAAAAGCATTTAATACCTCTTTATGTCCCATTTCATTTTTATGCTATTGTCCTTCTCTAACTTATCCACAGAGATGCTCATGAAATATGCAACTGTTTATATATATATACTGAGTGCTGTTTTGTATCTGTCAGTGCTGATCGAGAAGTTGTCAGTGGGATCAGGGTGTGATAGTATCGGTGCCTTAAAGAGTGCACGCTTTCGAAAAGAGTTTGTTCATCCCATATTTGGACAGTACTTTTGCCTGATAATTAACATAATCTCGGGGTATCCAGAGGAGAATAATGGATGAGGCTCAATTGGTTCAAATGTCTCTCAGCACTATGGGACTTAACATCTGTGGGCATCAGTCCCCTAGGCTTAGAACTACTTAAACCTACCTGACCTAACGATATCTCACACATCTATGCCCGAGGCAGGATTCGAACCTGCGACCGTAGCAGCAACGCCGTTCCGGACTGAAACGCCTAGTACCGTTCGGCCACCGCGGCTGGCTTTACGAGTGGACGTTGTTTTTATTTCGTGAGGTTATCTCTTGTGACCCCGTTGCTTAATAGTTTGTTGTTCATTTTGGTGTCTTGCTCGGTTGTCTGTTGTCGTGCTTGTCCTCCCATTCCCATTCGTCCGTCTTATTTGTTCACGGGCCGCTCCCGTTCAGTCCCGCCCCGCTTTCGTTAGTGGCAACATCGCGACAGTTCCTGTCGGGTTTACAATAATATCTAAGTAGCCACTCTGGGATCAAATGGTACTTGACATTGCAAATTTTATATTAAACTTCTTAACTAAGCTCTTTTTCTGTGAGAAAAGTTTATTTTCAGTTTTTGTTGAAACAAAAGGTGCATCTGCGTGTAGACACAGCAGCAGTGTTTACACAAATGACAACACACCACATGAACTGCCAACAAGACTACTTAAACTTTGTAGTCTGCCTTCTTTGCCCACAGAAACCACTACAGTATTGTAAGAATAAGTGGGATAAGAGTCAATCCTGCACACCTCACTGCAAGAAACTGCAAAAATTGTTTGCTTTTTAAATTAGAAGGGCATTGTCAAGAATATTCAGAACATATCTGCGTCCCAGCTAAAATTCCGGCGAAGTGGGAAACAGAAGCCAAAAACTGACTGTCTCGTTTTCTATACGAGACGAATTCTAGCCAGTAGGTGTGCTTCTGATGTTCACTGACAACAGAGAAACAGACGACAATGAAATTAAATTATTCTGCATGGTCTTTCTTTCATAGCACAGTTCATCGCTGGGTGTTTAAAGGAAAAATTTTTCTGCTCGTGTGCCGTCTTTAAAGTAAAAATCTTTGTGCTCATGTGTGATGTAGTACGATTGGAACTGGATAAAGTCTTTCTTTTTTTCCTTTTATGAATTTTTTCTTTTGTTTTGACTGTTGGCTGACAATTTTGAGATTTAACATGAATAACAGTGAAAAAATGAAATGTGCAAAATTAAGTGGGGCGACATTTCGGAAATTATCTAAGGGAAGGGAGAACGAGTAGTCAATGTTCTAAAAACGCTTGGCAGAGTAGATACATTTTTCACAAAAAATGTTGCCGGTTCAACTTCGAGTTCAAGTAGTACGGATGACATTTCTGGCACTGCAGCTGTTGTAAAAGAAGTACATACAGACGAAACAAAAGTTAAAAATGAAGAAAAGCAAATTGGTCCTGATTTCGAGTTTCACGAAAAACTTAAGTGTCAAGTCAGACATTACAAAAACAAAAAACCTCGTTAGTGATGATCCTGCTGAATGGTGAGTAAATGAATCAACAATCGACATTGTCTTACAACTGGCATTAATCAAAATTGTAAAGGTGATTTTTCTAATTCAAGAAGATCAATAGTAAAACCAGATATCTGAACAAAAATTTATTTTACCGTAAATTTTTAAATGGTGAATCAACTTTGCGTGATTTTCTAGTATACTCCTGTAGCACTAGTGCTGTTTTTTTGTGCACCATGTAAATTGTTCGGAGGTTAGGCCGTGACTGCTACTAATGGTATTGAAGATTGGAAAAATATTTCCAATATTTTATTTCATCATGAGAATTCACTTTTAACACAAAAAATTTGAGTTATCACTCTTAACAAGAAAAAGTCACTTGGAACAATAGATAACCATTTCGTGTCATATGTTGAGAAAGAAATAAATGTACTAGCGCAGTGTGTTGAAAAGGGTTTTTGCAGTAGTTAAGAAGCTAGTAAGTCGTGAGCTTCCCCTACGTGGACACGCTGAAAGATTCCATTCATTACATAATGGTCAATTTATGATGTCTCTTGAGCTTATAGCCGACTACGATCCTTTTCTTGCAGAGAACAATGACCAATATTGAAAGCCAGGGCAGGGACATATAAGTTATCTTCCTTAAACAATCTACGGTGAAATTATAGCTTCTTTCTGAACGAATAAAAAGAACTATCATAAGTGAAATAAAACAGGCCAAATATTTCTCTGTAATAGTAGATTCTACTGTGGGCATTTTACATATTGATCAATTATCGTTTATATTAAGATATGTGAACGAGAACGGTGAACCTCTTGAACATTTCCATCTGTTTTTATCAAACCCGGGACACATTTCCGAAAACTTAGATGAGCCGTACTAAAAGTCCTGTCAGCAAATTCCATTCATATTACTGACTGTAGAGGCCAGTCATATGACAACGAGCAAGAAGTCAGGAACCTACACTGGTTTTCATGCACGCATTAAAGAATGAAATCCGAAAGCGCATTATGTGTCTCGTGCATCATATCACTGAATTTAGTCGGAACTAGTGCTGTAACCTGTTGCCAGGTTCATTTTTCAGTGTAGTGCTAAACCTTCATAATTTTTTCTCTGGTTCTACACAGCGCTGGGATAAACTTCTTCCTTTCATGAAATCAGGAAGAAAAACGGTAAAACGTTTGTCAAAAACACGTTGGTCAGCAAGAGAGGGAGGGTGTGTAAGTCTATATGAAAACTGGGCGAGCCATATCAGTGACCTCACACATATTGCCAATAATACGTTTGAAAAACAGTTGTGCGAAATAAGGCTTCAGCTTTATTGAATCAACTCAGCAGGCTATAAATAGTATTCATGATGACAGTTTGGAAGGATTTAGTACAGAGATTTAATAGTGTATATCTGAAACTGCCAAGTGTAAATACTGATACTAAAATAGTGCATGAATTAAATGAATCTATAGTAGGGTTTATCTCGTGGTCATGCGGTAGCGTTCTCGCTTCCCACGCCCGGGTTCCCGGGTTCGATTCCCGGCGGGGTCAGGGATTTTCTCTGCCTGGTAATGGCTGGGTGTTGTGTGATGTCCTTATGTTAGTTAGGTTTAAGTAGTTCTAAGTTCTAGGGGACTGATGACCATAGATGTTAAGTCCCATAGTGCTCAGAGCTTGTTGGGGTTTATTACATTTATTCGTGGCATGTCCGACTATTATGTAAATAAATCCGTGGAGATTGTGACTGATATAGAGTACGAATGCACCTATAAAAGATCACGAAAACGCAAACATCTTGATGACGAAAAAGCGGAGCCAGACGAAGTTTTTCTGACTGGAAGGGAAAAATTTAGATTCGAAACATTTCTCCGAGTACTCCACAACTTGTATACCGAATTAGTGAGAAGGAAGGAAAGCTATAGAACACTGTTGGACTCCTTCACAGTTTTCAGCAACCTTAAGAACAGTTCACCTGACGATATTGCTGAACGTGCAACAAAACTCCAAGCGTCGTATGACAGATTTAGAGCCTTCCTTCTCTAGTAAATGTGTACATTTTACGGAAATTTTAAAATCTTCTGAGGTTACTGATACACCAGTCGAAATGAGTAAAATTTTAGGAAAAGAGTGGTTACACAGTCCGTGTTTCCGAATGTTAACATTGCTCTTAGAATATTTCTATGCGTGGCACTAACAAATTGTTCAGCAGAATGCTCATTTTCGGCTCTTAAAAGACTGAAATCGTACCTAAGTTCTACGTTGTCTGTGGAGAGATTGAACGTCTTGTCCATACTTCACGTCGAAGCCGACCTGCTAACCGATAACCATCTGAACTATGAAGATATGATCAAGGAGTTTTCTGCCGACATAGCTAGACGCAAACTTCGCTGACTGGTGAGTTTGTCTATTTATTCATATCAGTTTTAAAAATTTTAAGATTATAATTTAATTTTTATTGTAACTTAAGCACATTTGTTGGATTTACAAACTACGTATTACCTGTTTATTTTACAATTGCTGATGGCAGAACGCTGAACTAAACCTCGTTTATGTGCAGACGTGAGCGAAGGCGCCCGAAAATACTAAACAATACCTGAATGACCCAGGCCCCTCGGCGCTGTACAGTCAAGTCATACTGATACTGTAGTATATTACAACTGATACGTATTCTTGTAATATACTAACCGATACATATTGTTGGAAGTGCAAAATGGTTAAGCAAGAATGGCTACAGGACAAATGTAAGGATGTAGAGGCTTATCTCATTAGGGTTAAGATAGATACTGCCTACAGGAAAATTAAAGAGACCATTGGAGATAAGGTAACCACTTGTATAAACATCAAGAGCACAGTTGGAAACCCAGTTCTAAGCAAAGAAGGCAAAGCAAAAAGGTGGAAGGAGTATATAGAGGGTCTATACAAGGGCGATGTACTTGAGGGCAATGTTATAGAAATGGAAGACGATGTAGATGAAGATGAAATGGGAGATACGATACTGCGTGAAGAGGTTGACAGAGCACTGAAGGACCTGAGTCGAAACAAGGCCCCCGGAGTAGACAACATTCCATTGGAACTACTGACGGCCTTTGGAGAGCCAGTCTTGACAAAACTCTACCATATGGTGAGCAAGATGTATGAGACAGGCGAAATACCCTCAGACTTCAAGAAGAATATAATAATTCCAAACCCAAAGAAAGCAGGTGTCGACAGATGTGAAAATCAACGAACTATCAGTTTTATAAGTCACAGCTGCAAAATACTAACGCGAATTCTTTACAGACGAATGGAAAAACAAGTAGAAGCCAACCTCGGGGAAGATCAGTTTGGATTCCGTAAAAATGTTGGAACACGTGAGGCAATACTGACCGTACGACTTATCTTAGAATCTAGATTAAGGAAGGGCAAACCTACGTTTCTAGCATATGTAGACTTAAAGACAGCTTTTGACACTGTTTACTGGAATACTCTCTTTCAAATTGTGAAGGTGGCAGGGGTAAATTACAGGGAGCGGAAGGCTATTTACAATTTAGTCAGAAACCAGATGGCAGTTATAAGAGTCGAGGGACATGAAAGAGAAGCAGTGATTGGGAAGGGAGTGTGACAGGGTTGGAGTCTCTCCCCGATGTTATTCAATCTGTATATTGAGCAAGCAGTAAAGGAAACAAAAGATAAATTCGGATTACGTATTAAAATCCATGGAGAAGAAATAAAAACTATGAAGTTCGCCGATGACATCGTAGTTCTGTCAGGGACAGCAAAGGACTTGGAAGAGCAGTTGAATGGAATGGATAGTGTCTTGAAAGGAGGATATAAGATGAACCTCAACGAAAGCAAAACGAGGATAATGGAATGTAGTCGAATTAAGTCGGGTGATGCTGAGGGAATTAGATTAGGAAATGAGACACTTAAAGTAGTAAAGGAGTTTTGCTATTTGGGGAGCAAAATAACTGATGATGGTCGAAGTAGAGAGGATATAAAATGTAGACTGGCAATGGCAAGGAAAGCGTATCTGAAGAAGAGAAATTTGTTGACATCGAGTATAGATTTAAGTGTCAGGAAGTCATTTGTGAAAATATTTGTATGGAGTGTAGCCATGTATGGAAGTGAAACATGGACGATAATTAGTTTGGACAAGAAGAGAATAGAAGCTTTTGAAATGTGGTGCTACAGAAGAATGCTGACGATTGGATGGGTAGATCACATAACAAATTAGGAAGTATTGAATAGGATTGGGGAGAAGAGAAGTTTGTGGCACAACTTGACCAGAAGAAGGGATCGGTTGGTAGGACATGTTCTGAGGCATCAAGGGATCACCAATTTAGTATTGGAGGGCAGTGTGGAAGGTAAAAATCGTAGAGGGAGATCAAGAGATGACTACACTATGCCGATTCAGAAAGATGTAGGTTGCAGTAGGTACTGGGAGATGAAGAAGCTTGCACAGGATAGAGTAGCATGGAGATTGGCATGAAACCAGTCTCAGGACTGAAGACCACAACAAGAACAAGGTATTCTTGGCGACTGCTGAAATTTATAGTTCTCGCGGAAATATACATTATCGGAGAACTCGCTCAGATGAAAAACAGTTAATAAATGACGTTGGTCAGTTTTGTCGATAAATACGTAAAAGCTTTGCTAATAATGTTAGAAAGAGCTATGGTGAGAGCAGTAGCTGCAGTACAAAACCATACAGCGCTTACATGGATTAAAGATATTGTGTACACTTATTAAGCTGCATCTAGCTACATAGACCTTAAAAATGGTTCAAATTGCTCTGAGCACTATGGGACTTAACATCCATGATCATCAGTCCCCTAGCAATTAGAACTACGTAAACCTAACTAACCTAAGGACATCACACAACACCCAGTCCATAAACCTTAATGCTTCACACTTTAACTATTAGATTATAGAACAAATTTTATTTTTCTACACTAGTCTGTAAAATTATGTAATAGCAAATCTAGTTCTGTGTTTGTTCTTCTGTATTTAGTTATTAGTTCGTGCACTGAAATATTTACTTCATTTTCATTTATTACGCTTTCATGTAGATTACGTGTTAATACCGAACGTGTTTTTGTATCTGCCACTCGTTCAAGTTATTAGATCGTAAAACGACAGTTTAATTTTGGACACATCTCTGTAAAAGTACGTATTAATTTCTAAAGTAGGACACGTTCGCTTCAATTTTAGATCATAAGAAAACTTTTTTGTTTTCAGTTTCAACGGTTTCATGTATAAGAATATATTAAAAATGAATGTGTAACAAAAATCCGATGTCTCCTAGACGCTCTGTTGAATTTTTAGGTCATGAAAGAAAAGTTATTATCCTTGTATTCATTTCTATTGTCTTTCGACAGAAGAATGCGTTAACGCATTGCAGTTTTAAGTTTGTTTTATCTGTGGCATACACCAAGTAGAGCTAAGGAACCATATTACATTTTACTTGAGCGCGACTAGACCGCTGACGCGTCCTTCAGAACATCGAACAGCAGAGTACGGAAACAGCTCACAGCGCTCCCACCCAAAATGGCAGTTGTGAAGTGATCGGGTAATAGTTATTATTTAAACCATGTATTTTGGGGGGAGCGCATATAATATGGTGTGCCTAGGAGCGCAAAATTTTTAAATCCGCCACTGTATGGATGCAGCAGAAGATACTGTCAAACTGGTAGTTAACAAAACTGATAGCAGTTGCCAAAACAGAAAAATGCCTTGAATTTTCTACAGTTGGGGTGAAGTTCAATCTGCCAAAAACACGATTTTAGACTTAATGCTGAATATACATATGTAACACTGAATTTCAGTAAAAAAAATCGTCTAAAGTCTGTGGTCGATCAATGTCCGTTACTATAATGTCGTTGATCTGTCGTGAATCGAGAACAAGACATAATGACACATCCTTTTTAATAACAATGTGTAGTGAACAGTCTACTGACTATCAGCTGCTTCTAAGATTCCTTGTCGATCATGGCTTGAAATGCCTGTTTGACCTTTTTTCTGTAAATAAATGGTATGGAATAATGTTTAGATTTGAAAGAACCGTGATGTTCAACCTGAAATTCATAAAAGAAATCTGTCATAGTACCTGGAATGATATCAAAGAGTCGTCAATGCTGTGTTAAAATGTCATGTAATTATAGTCATTCGTCATCAGTTGATGTTTGGCTTTCACTTACCAACCTTGCACGTACCTTGTCGGTAACTGTTTGTTCAACGGCGTATTTCATGTCGTCTGGTATATTATTGCAATGAAAATATGTGTCAGTGTTAAAAGATTTATGCAATTGCGTATTTTTGGTAACAGATACAAGTTCAGTTCTATTGACGTTTTGTTCCTTAGATGATAAAGTTTGGTGAAATTTCAAAGCAACCTGGTTGTAGCATTTTCATTTAATATGAGGTACGAGTTTTTGAAATCCAAGATAGCTTTATGTTCGATCAGGAAGTCCATACCTAACATTACGTCGGTGATGGTCAAGAGAACAATCCAAAAATTAGAATAAAATAGTAATCATCTACATCTACATCTACATCCATACTCCGCAAGCCACCTGACGGTGTGTGGCGGAGGGTACCCTGAGTACCTCTATGTACAAAGAAAGGTAAATGTGTTTGAAGTTGTACTTCGACGCGTTTGCTAGAAACAGCGCCACCTACTTTTGTCTTGCTCAGTGAAAAAGTCGGACAAGAATTATCGTGGTTACACTTATTAAATGCAGCATCTCTTATCACAGTAACAGTCTAATCTGAATCTATCACAGCAGTAGATTTATGTGTACCTACTTGCATTTCAATGATGGGATGTGAATCTGTCTTCCTAGTCTGATTCTTTTCTTGTAAAAGCATTTCTGTAATGTCCTCAAAAGTGATTACATTTCCAATTGCTGTTTCGTCAAGTTCTAATTGTTGATCGTCGTTGCAGGCTAAAGCAACGGGGTTGTCCTCTGGCCATGTAGTATTCTGAATTTGATTACTTTTCGAAGCTTGTTGTGGTATCTCAATAATTTGTACAGTTCTGCCATTGTGATCATTAGCAGAGTGTATACGACCCGTGACAACCGGGAGATCAGGGAAAAACCCGGGAATTTATTAAAATTTCGGGAATTTTTCATTGTTTCAGTTTTCTGTTTAATTGTTGTAATTTTGACTGGTAAGAACCGATACTCAAACAAAGGATATTACTATATCCCGCTACTACTGAATAATACTTCAACAATAAAACATAAACGAGAGAAAAAAACTAAATAACTTAAATTGCAAAGGAAATGCGCCATATACAACAGCGACACACAGTGCTCAGGCAAACCTCTGCCAACAGCAAAATGTGTCAAAGACTTTAGGAAGACTATTCAGTGCTTCATAACAACAAATTGCCTCCAATGTGCGTGAAGTCACAACTGTTTACAGTAGATTCGTTTTAGCAGTAATGTTACGAACGGGCTCGTGCTCATGCGCAGTTGAGTCGCTTTTGAGTGGTAGATTCTCCCAGTTCTGGCTACAGGAATGTGGCTGTTGGCTGTGCAAGCAGCAGCTAGATGGTACCGGGAAAAGGGGGCGCCAAATTCATATTCTTTAGGAAGAAAACTTGTTTCACAAAGCGCTTACCATCCAGCGCCCATTGGTCTATTATTCATATGATTTTGAAACGCATCCCTATTGGTTTTTGTAATTTTTGAACACGTTTTAAGTTGATTTCTGAATGAATAATAAGTCGATTTTTGAATGCGTGCAGAGTGTACGTGATGTCTCTGTCGGGAGAATCCTCGTCGTATCTAGAAATAAACTTTCGGCGGAAGAAATGGAACGGGCCTATGCGAGCTGAGCGGAGTATAGCAGAACGGATGAGTGCCAATAGCTGTCTGATTATGTGGTTGATTGAGTTTGCGAATGATCAGCATATTTATAATTACTTGAGAAATCCATAGATTCAGACTACGAGAATGGAAATAAACGACTAACAGGTGAGAAAGATTACGTATTATCTTCTAGGTGTATCCAAGAAAATGAAGAAATTTTGACAGAAAACGTTTGGCGAGATCGCTGCACTAGTAAAACTTCTGCGAACATGTAATAACGCCTAACCGGACAATAATCGCGGGATAGCTAAACCTGTGATTCTGGCAGGGTTAGTGAAGTTAATCGGCGAACAAATTTTGAGAAAGGCAGGAATAGCTACAGAGTTGGTGATGACAAGATTGTTTGTTAGAACGAGGAAGGAGAAGAAACGGGGACATCACGCAAATTGTGGAAAAATAAGACGATTGGTGAGCTCGTGCTTGAGAAACTGGTGCGTATGAATGAAATGTGAAACTATTTTCTGACATAAAGCTTTTTGCTTGTAGTAGGCCTAATAGGCATTTTATATTGGAGCTTGGTGGATTATATTCTGTCGTATTATAAAAATTACCATTTGTGCCAAAACAGTCTCGTTTATTTGGAGTGTGTTACAAAATTGCTGCAATATTAGAAAGACCTATTTTGTTTTATCTAGCAGACAGTGATAAAATAGACGTAATCAAATCTAGAAACCACACCAGTCTTTGGTATTATATGTATTAACAGCTTTTTCAGTATTAGATAACGACATTTCGATTTCTCATGTACCAAAACGTTAGCCAAACTTTGATGAGGTAATAGATTCTTTCCCAGAAAATGAAGCAAGCCATGTAAAGCTGTAGAAAGATTAGAGAGGAAAAATGCTAGGAGCTAAGGATTGAAGAAATGTGTAATTTCTTGCTTGTGTCTTGTCTTTGTTGGTTTTATGTATCCTATATTTAATTTTATGTCACACAAAACAGCAAGTTATTAGGCTGCCAAACCGGCCGACTGGGAGCAGGAAAGGCACCACAGGACATTTCAATTTCCACTGTCCTGAATATAGTTTGATAGCATCCATTACAAAATATACACATTTCAATTCCACAGAGCGAAATACAGTGACGTGCGATAGAAGAATGCTGTATGAAGAGGCGTGGCACTGCACTGCACTTTGGCACACTTAAGACCAAATAACATGTCTTACATTTCCTCGAACACATATGTTTTATGTTTCAGATATTACAGAAAGACGTGCGCTATAAGATGAACATATTTTTGAAAAATCATTTTTTTGTAATATTGTCCCGGTTAGCAAATATCGAAGGTCCGGCGGCTGATGCGCAAAACAGTCTGAGTTATAGTCTCCACGTGACCCGTGTTTACATTTAATGATTTTCCTGTTTCCCCTTCGTTTACTCTCACGTCAAATGAAAACAAAACGGATATCTGTGGCCGAGAGCTATCAAGTGAATTAAAATACATTCACATAATGTAATTAGTTTCAGATTTTATTTTATTTACACTTTTATGATAGTCAAGCATTAATCACCTTGCAGAACAATGAAGTTATTTTTGTCTGTTAAAGAAATTTGACTTTTATTAACCTTTTCCGCAGAGGCAGTCAATGTATTAGAAAAGAAATGTTTATTCCGTAGTACGGGGTAGTTTCAACTGTCCGCTGCATTTCAAAGTTTTCATCTTCTAGCACATATGGCATTATGCCATAATAAAGAACCAAACATGATATAATACAGTACTGGTGCTCCAAGAAGATTTACCATCCCGAAAACAACATTGAAAAACTTAATATCAGGTCGAGGTCTACTTCATTGGGAATCTGGACATACGAATGTGCACTTTAAGTATGCACTTCAAAGGTGCTCATTTTAGTATGGTTCACGAAATTCCGATGCTCTTGAAGTATCCTCTGATGTCGTGTTTCTTTTATAACATAATGTAGCATCTTTCAATGGTTTAAACGTGCGTACATACGGGCTTCCTACGTCATGATAGCACGGTGTCGCCTGTTAACTGCTGAAACAAACCTATTTCTAAGAGGTAGCGGGAAAATATTGCGAATGATGGTTTAAAAGCAATACTTTCAAAGTAAATATCCATTTACGTAAGTTGAACTATGTGCGAGGGTATACCATGAATTTCTTAAATCACAGAGCGTTTGACTCTCATTTAAAAGTCAACTCTTTGATGACGAGTCATTTAGATGAATTTCGAACCCTGAGGGTAAGACGTTTATGTCATTATAAAAAAATTTTACTATCACATTTGCGTGACATACCTTAATGTGTAACACGCACAAAAAAGTTCAACATTATATGCGAAAGCTTATCATCTCTTGCAACTTATTAACCTCAGAGACCAATATTATATGTGAAAGCTTTGCTTTTATTATGCGTATTACTTTAAACTATTAACTTTTCCTATTCGTGTGTTCGTGCTACTTAACAGTGATGTTGCTGTTGGCTGACTACATCACGTATCCTATGCTCTGAATATCCGCTGTTATCGGCTGGCGAGATCACGTGACAGCTATGACTGGCTTACAAAGGGTCATCGCAACCTCGATTTCAGTGATTTGGAAAGTAACATGTGGTGTTTGGTGGAATTCCAATGTATACTTTCGTAATACGAAAATACACAGCGTACATGTTGCTGCAGATCAAAGACATTTCCAAAACGTGCCTTTTTCCCTGTGTTTTGTTTTTTGAAGTGCCGGGAAATTCTACGCCGGTGCCTAAAACCATAACCATTCAAAAGATTGATAAGTTTTGCAGTTCCGAGAAAAATATACTGTCGCTTAACACGGAAAAAGTGTTTTTACCCTGGAGAAAGTGTATTTTTAACTTTGAAATTCATGAAAAATCTGGGATTTTTTTTCCTTGTCCGCGTATACACCCTGATTAGGTTTTTGAGGTGTTCGTAAACGTACGTCAGGTTAATTCAGACTCCGTGGAGGTTGTTGTTGAAATTTTCCGTGATTCTGGAAAAAAAATTTATTGTCATTAAGTACGTTGAAATTTCTTTTTGTGACCTCTTTGTTTGTTGCTGTGATACGGAACATTTCTGTCGAAATGTTAGTCTGGTTTCTGTACATGAAATTATTGCATTGTGGTGTTTCATTTTTGCTACGCCGTTACGTGTTCACGAAAGTTTGCGGCGAACCATTGAAGTTGGGTTGACCTCGCTGAGAACATTGTTATACGGAAATTCCAACTCGCTGGTTTTCTTGGTGAAACTGTTGTTGAAAATGCTGGTTGCTGCTACCAAACTTTTCGCAGTGTTGTTGGTTTTGTGAATACTGATTATTAAATTTTTGACCCTTGTGAAAATTATTCTGAAATTTGTTGCTATTCCTAAACTTGTTATTACGTATGTCATTAAAATTTCGTGATGAGTTTTGATATCCATACGTGTTGCTATTTTGGGAGGAATTTTTGCTGACCAAGGAATAGTCACAACGTTGTACTTACAAAAGCTGTAAAAGATCGCGAAATGCAGGAATGCTTTCTTTTTGTTGCCCGTTATCAGGAGGACTAGTAATGATCGCGTTAATTTAGAGACGCAGAGCTGTATTAATGCTGATTGACTATATGGCTTGGTACGATGCTAATTTTGTTGAACCATGTGTTCAAAACAATTGGGTAATGGTTGGGAAGTTAGAATTTTCAAAGGACAGTAAACTGAACTTTAATTCCTCGTTTTGTAATTTCCGACCAATAAGCTGACAAAAAGGCAGATTGAAATTTTTCTAATGAGTGGCATTGCCTTGCAATGGAGCGCATCCTGATGGCGGGCTCGCCCTTCACAAAACTGCAAATGAATTAATTCCAATTTATGGATAACGGCCAATTAGGTGGCAACGAGAATGAAAACTGTTGTACCCAGTCTGTTTTGTTATTGAAGAATACTTTGAACTTACTTACTGGCCAGAAATGCTTGTAATCGAAACCATCGTATCGGAAATTTTGTGTCGATTCACTACTGTTAAAGAAGGTGTTTTACCGACGTTGCTCCTCGTCTATTTCTCTCACACATCGTAATTTTTCAAGATTCAAGATTGTGGTCTAGCGGCGAAGTGTTAAATTGTTCTGCCTGATTATATTTGAGTCTACTATATACTTGGTTGTATGATGTCTGATCTCTTAACGTGGCAGTTTCATAGTGGAAACTGTTACCTTTACAATTCAGTGCATTGCTGTGTGAGTTAAGCTCATTAATAGCACGATTCATAGATTGTAGTTGTTCAGACTGATTGGATGGAGAAGGCAATGTGTCTTCATATTCAGCATCGGTATTACTTTCTAAAATTTGTACTCTGTCCGAAATGTCATAAAATTTTTCGGTAAATGATGAAATTTGAGTGGTATTGTTGTGTCATTTTCGTCAATCTGCCTCTGCAGTATCAATATCAAGTTCGGATTGTTCAAGTCCACTGACAGCAATTTGTATGTCTTCTTGGTGTTTTTCGTATTGTTGACTCAAACGACTTTCTACTTGGTTTTATGCTCTGTAAAATCGGTTTGAAGCAGTGTGGCCAACTTTGTGGATTTTCCACTAGAATTGGTAGTTTCTATCCTCCTTTTAGTGGCAGGATATTGCTTCTAGTGGCTGGTGGATTTTATAGAGGTTTACTAGAATTCAGTGTCAGTTACTGAAAATGCGATCTCTCGGCCACTAACCTATTTATATGTTTCGAAATATGTTATTTGTTCTTTATTTGATTTCAGGAATATTTAAATTTTACTGCGCAGACAACTCTGGTGCATTAGAATGTGACATCAAACGAACCATCGCACACGACAGTCTACAAGCGGCGATTCCCTGTAGAATGAACAGTACTTAGTAGCACATAGTTATCGTTCATTTCACGAGTGAAGGCGGCTAAAGCAGGTGCAGGGAGTGCAGCTACCGGTTTCAAACAATGGGTGCTTACTTATTTCATTGTCGCTTCGTAAAACCACTGATTATGAGCGCTTATTGGCTCACGCAGGGTGGTTCACGTCAGTTGCGCAGAAAAAGTAACTCGACTGTCGTCGTTCGTGGTGTGCACTATACAATTGTGGTTCTCAGTGTATAATATTGTGTCACGACTTCATACGAAAATAACTATGCCGGAACCACAGTATACGCGAAAGCTTCGGAATTCTTGGCTTCAAGACCCACATTTAAAAGAAAGGCTTGAAGTTATTGAAAGAACTACAAGTCAGGTAGCGAAGTGCAAATTTTATGGTACCGTTTTAAAGAGTCAGTATGGAGGTTTAAGTCTCATGGGATGTCAAAGAAGCATCTACAAAATAAAAACGTAAGCAACCTTCTTCTAAATTGATTAGTCATTCATTGATCGGTTTTACATCTTTGACCAGTCTCTGACTAAGTAAATTGTTATTATGCAGCCTAAAATTGCTTTTAAGTCAGAGCCCTTTGGAAATAAAAAAATGAAGAAACAAGACTTCCATTATTCACAGCCATGCATACTAATATTTGTGTAGTCGACCGTTTGGGAGAGGTAATTAATCACAGTCATGAAAAAGATACCGAGAGAGTTTAGCAGCACCGAACTAAATGCAACACAGTTGTAAAAAACGTGTCAGCACCGCATTTTATAGACGTTCTAAAACAAGATAGCAAAGATAAACCATTTAGCTTATTAATTGATGAATGTACTGGTGTTGCTGTACGTAAATACGTGGGACTGATTATAGCATTTCACAGTAAATTTCACCAAAATATAGTATCCACATACCGTGACCTTGATGAACCGCACGAGTGTAATGCTGATGCTATTGTCTGTGCCATAAAGAAGACACTTCAATGATTCGATTTGCGACTTGAAAATTTAATGTGGCAATGGTACAGATAATGCTTCTGTCATGGTTGGAGTAAATAACGGAGCATTTACGAAATTGAAAGAAGAGATACCACAGCTGCTTTTAGTACGTTCTTGTGCATTACTTGCAACTGGCTGTTTCAGCTGCTGGAAAGGAATTTTTACCGAGAAACTGGGACTTTTTAATTACAGAGACATGTGATTGGTCTAGTCGCTTCTCTTCCAGACAATCTCTTCATAAGGCGCTATACAAAACCATCAACAATGCTCAGAAACTGTTAAAAATAGTTCAAGCATGCCAGACAAGCTGGTTATAGAATCCTCTGTATCAAGAATATACACGCAATGCTCAAAGCTAAAATCACATTTTTCTGTAGCTAAAGCGCGCTAAAGGTCTCACATAGCAGTGTTATTGCACGCTGTGTATGCAAACGAGATTAATTACGCATATATTTCATTTCTATATCCAAAATTGACTGAAATAAACAGAGTCAATGAAATGTTCGAGTCGAAAGGTGCGATTCATACCAAACTCTTTGATAAGTTGACCAACCTGATAGATATGTTTGTCAGAAAAGTTACATTACCTGCAAATGAATTTAATATTTGTACTCAAAATATTCCTGATTTCTTCAGTCGAAGATGTTATCTGTGATTCCGTTTTGAAAAGCAGTTACTTGAAATGAGAGAAAAAGAATTACCGTGGAAAGACGTAGAAATGTTGCGTAATCGGAGAATACCATTTATAGTAAGTCTGATTGAAGAAATAACGTTTATGAAAAAAATTTCCAGAACAAATGTTGAGCCAGAACTTAATCACAACAAACAAAATGTAATTGATATAATGAGTCAGTTCAATAAGAGTGTAGAATTTATAGCAAGAGTGGATGATCAGTGGCTACAGATTTATTTGTTGAACTGGAACGAGACGAAAGGTGTAAAAAAAAATGTAGGAAT
Organism: Schistocerca gregaria; assembly: GCF_023897955.1. Classification (NCBI taxonomy): domain Eukaryota; kingdom Metazoa; phylum Arthropoda; class Insecta; order Orthoptera; family Acrididae; genus Schistocerca; species Schistocerca gregaria. Next base: position 432,153,143 of record NC_064922.1, read on the forward strand.
GAAGTATTGCGTTTCAAAGATGCTCACGGGGAATCTCCCAAACTGCCTCATTCCAATGCCGATGTTGAGAGACTATTTCGAGGTATGACTGTAATATAAAAAAAGAGGAAAAAATGAAACTAAATCTTTTAACTGCTATATTAAGAACACTCTGTGGTTTGAGGTTGGAAAGAAAATGCTGCAACGAATATGAAATTCCAATAAACGTTGTAAAAAAAAAATCTGTACTACAGAATCGTATCAGACTGAAACCGATGATGATGATGATGCAGACCAAAATGATTAATCTGAAGAAGACGAATTCATTTTAAAAAATAGCTCTAGAACATTTTGTATGTTCCTGACCTTGACTGACTGATTATTTAATTGTACGTTCATTTCATGATTGTGAATATTTTATTACTTAATAATAAAGGTGACTAATTACTAATATACTTATTGTTTTCTTTCATAATAATTAAAAACATTTTTATTGAACATTTTAGCGATTATGATAGTAGTGGCATTTTTGCTAGTGGTTTTTGGACTTGGAAAATGTGGGGAACTCACTTTAACTGTTGGCAACACTGGTTAGAGCTCTGTGTTCGTATCTTGTATGGTTTAAGATCACCGAAAACTTTACTGTAGCAATTGTCTATGTATTTTTCTATGCTAACAACTGCATTTTTGCTGACTTCACATTGCTTGTGAAATAGAGTTTCGTATATCTGTTCGATATTTTTGATTTATTGGTAAATGGTCTCATTTTGGACTTGGATTGCAAGTGTAATTTGCTCCTGAAATTGTTTACACACCTCTATGTGATGATTGAGGCGATCATTAAGTCGCGTTTCTTGTTGCTTAAAACATTCATTGATTTTTTGGTGTATACTGTGCGTCAGTTCCTCGTGTTTTTGTGTCTGTTGGTTCATTGCGTCACTCATTTGAGTGAAACATTCGTCTTGTTTCTGCTGTAACTTTTTATTGCCATTCATGATTTGTTGAAACGTCATCATAATGGCATTATTCGATAATTGACCATTAGTGTTTGAAGCATTTTGCGTAAACTCTTCAACAGTGTCAACATTTGACATGTCTGTTGAGGTTTGGGTGTTGTCATTTTCTTTCTAAAGGTAAATGATCGTAGTGAAAATTTTGTACGTGGGAAGTATGTGTATCAGCGGCTTCCGCATCTGTAGAACGTGTTATCTGCTTAATTGCGGCATCGGTAGGTAAAGCAAAATTCTATGTAGTCTGGCTGTTTGCCAGTGAAGAACTTTCATTAACTGTCGTGTGATTTACGGTCGTCAATGCAATATTGTCAGAAATGGTATTCATTGAAACAGAGTTAATTGGTAAATGAGTAACATAACTGTTAGAATGGGAATGGCATCTGAACATGTATTTTATCTCGTCGCTTATGCACTTTGAGCCGTACTCAACTTTTCTGACTGGGAGAATGTAAATTTAATTTAGCTGTGAGAAAGTAAACTGTTAATACCTTTAAACCACACCATAACTGCATGAATTTACATAACACAGAAACTGAATCTAATGCAACACTATTGATTCGAAATTGGCCCTGGGCAATGCTCTCTGTTAGTGCTTTAAATTGTACAGTTAGCAAACAGCTATTGTGCATGGCTATTGCTTAGCATACGTTTTAATTAAATAGAGTATAACTGCGACAATAACTTCTCGAGAAAAATAGTAAACCTAAAATGACATCGATCTAGGAACTGGTATTGACTTGGCGTAAGTAACAATATGACACTAACTCTAAAACTTGTAATTCGACTTTTTGAAAATTAATTATGCTGACAATGAACACTCTCACTAAACTAATTATACATTAACAATTAGATTTACAAAACCATTGGGTATGAGTGCTATACATTGTCTCAATCATCACGTATGAATACGACCATTGCATTAGTAACAAAACAAATTTGCTTACCTTAATTATTTCCAACGTCTTTTGAGATTCCTTTTACAGTTTTCAAACATCATAGCATCTCGCAAATAAAATGTCATTACTGCCCATTGCGAGTAAGTATATATCCAGCATACATCTGATACAACACGTCTTCACACTTGAGAGGCTTCCGTATATATCTTTATCCAAAGTTACTCTAAGACATAACACCTGGAATTAGTGATCGCTGTTGATCAGCGTTGCTACTACACAGTCGATATTGCTTTTTACCATCTCTGGATCACTATAATATTTTCTTACAAAATTTTAATTAATTTACCCAGTAGGTATACCTTTCACACTAACAAACCTAACAACACGTAGTTTAGCTGTTCCACGATGGACAATCCCGTTGCACTTCATGCGTAATGCCGTGTCCCATTATTGATGTGAATACAATCAGATTGCGGTCATTCAGCATCGGTGTTAGTATTTTCTATTGTCATTTAATGTTATTTATTGCAAAAAACAGTTATTGTGATCAGTAAAATTTTTCAAATTATGGTAAAAATTGGTCGGAATCGAACAGTCGTAGAAACAAATTCTGGTAACATTTCTTCTGACACAGGAAGTAACGAAGCTGAAATTTTTCGAAACATTGAGAATATATTAACACCCCTGTGTGTGAAACATATGCCCAATTTAAAAGTGGCACATGTCAATCGGAGATGCAATCGAATCCCCAATAATGAACAGATCTTTACGTTCCCGGCTGTACAAGCTTCTAGTGTACTCGATATAGACAAATGTTGCAACACAAATTAACTAATATGACCACTATGGGAACTAAAGATGAAATGATCAAGTTTAAAATGAAACTTCTACAATGTTATCAGATAAAATGACCTCAAAGTTCGATGATGCAACAAAAAATATCGCAACACAAACTTCGCGGCTTTCATCGACTGTGCCTGTTTAGCAATCAGAGTTTAGTAACATCTCCCTCGGTGAAGGAGAAATATCCCAAGAGAATAAAAATTTGAAGCAACAATAAGAAACATTAGCTATCATCCTAATAAAGTTATCAGATGTTTGTCAGACTTTGTCTACTAATATGGATAAGTTCACTGGTAAAAATATCACACTTCATGACATTGTGTATTCTCTCACGATTCAGTCTAAAGTAGAACATTTGCCTACTGAGTAGGCAAATACTTTAAAGTTACAGTTCGAAGACCAGATGAGTACCTTTAACAATAATTATTCGGAATGGATAGACAGCAAAGATAAACACATTGATAAACATATTAATGAAGAGTTACCATGTGAACAGTCGGTGAAAGTGTGGGGTCTTGCCCACTCGTCGCCAATAGGGTGCCTACAGGATGCAACGTAATCGGAGTGCTATACAAAAATTCAAACAAATAACATTAGTACTTTCATTTCTATAAATCAATTCACAATATTTTGAAAATTTACAAGTAGTAGGCGCAAACGAGGAGCGACAGGCAATATAATTTATTGTCCTTGATATGTGAGAATTATCTTAGAAGAAAGATTAAGGAAACGCAAACCTACGTTTCTAGCTTTCGTAGAATATGTGACAATTATCTTAGAAGAAAGATTAAGAAAAGGCAAACCTACGTTTCTAGCATTCGTAGACTTAGAGAAAGCTTTTGAAAATGTTGACTGGAATACTCTCTTTCAAATTCTAATGGTGGCAGGGGTAAAATACAGAGAGCGAAAGGCTATTTACAATTTGTACAGAAACCAGATGGCGGTTATAAGAGTCTAGGGACATGAAAGGGAAGCAGTTGTTGGGAAGGCAGTAAGACAGGGTTCTAGCCTCTCCCCGATGTTATTCAATCTGTCTACTGAGCAAGCAGTAAAGGAAACAAAAGAAAAATTCGGATTACGTATTAAAATCCATGGAGAAGAAACAAAAACTATGAGGTTCGCCGATGACTTCGTAATTCTGTCAGGGACAGCAAAGGACTTGGAAGAGCAGTTGAATGTAATGAATAGTGTCTTGAAAGGAAGATATAAGATGAACATCAACAAAAGCAAAACGAGGATAATGGAATATAGTCGAATTAAGTCGGGTGATGCTGAGGGAATTAGATTAGGAAATGAGACACTTAAAATAGTAAAGGAGTTTTGCTATTTGTGGAGCAAAATAACTGATGATGGTCGAAGTAGAGAGGATATAAAATGTAGGCTGGCAATGGGAAGGTAAGCGTTTCTGAAGAAGAGAAATTTGTTAACATCGAGTATAGATTTAAGTGTCAGGAAGTCATTTCTGAAAGTATTTGTATGGACTGTAGTCATGTAGGGAAGTGAAACGTGGACGATAAATAGTTTGGACAAGAAGAGAATAGAAGCTTTCGAAATGTGGTGCTACCGACGAATGCTGAAGATTAGATGGGTAGATCACATAACTAATGAGGAAGTATTGAATAGGATTGGGGAGAAGAGAAGTTTGTGGCACAACTTGACCAGAAGAAGGGATCGGTTGGTAGGACATGTTCTGAGGCATCAAGGGATCGCCAATTTAGTATTGGAGGGCAGTGTGGAGGGTAAAAATCGTAGAGGGAGACCAAGAGATGAATACACTAAGCATATTCAGAAGGATGTAGGTTGCAGTAGGTACTGGGAGATGAAGAAGCTTGCACAGGGTAGAGTAGCATGGAGAGCTACATCAAACCAGTCTCAGGACTGAAGACCACAACAACAACAACAACATGTGAAATGTTCTCGAAAGTTGACACAAGTCACTGATAACTAACGTCCATGATCCGGTGCCGATATGCGCGGCCGAGGCTAAAAGGAGCGTCGCTTATATTCCCATCCTCCAGGTGTCGCTCCTGGCGCAGTGCAGTCCAATTCCATACACCATTGGCGGCCGTTTCCTCGTCGCCTTCTCTGCTCTTACGTTCCGCATCTTCTTTCTGGCGCTTGTGGTTACGCCAGAACAGAAAGAATACTTGCCAAGGAAGAGGCTACAAAATCTAAACATATTCATAAACTGAAAAAACGAAAACAAACTTTTGACATAGATCTGGCCGTTTGGCAACGAAATGCAGCTTCACAGGAGCTAAGAGAAGTGCAGGAAAGTGTTACATATTCCTCACTCACCACTGTAAGTGAAAGTTCTTGTCACTTGCAGACTGCTCGAAATTTTAATAATGAAAATGTGTGTGATGCTCATTTCCCATTAATGTCTGTTGTGTAACTTGAGGTTGGTAGCTAAATCGTCAACTGTGTTATTGGACGAGAGTTTTCTGAAAAGCACTGTCAATTTCGCATATACATCCAAGAGGAAAAGACTGTCCACCCTGTTCCTTTTTGTTAAAATCATTCAAAACAGCTTTACCTAGAACTTAGACTGACTGTGAAAAGATTATGTGACAGGCCACATACGGTGTATATCGACTACGAACAGTTTGAAGGCATTTTCACGAAAAAAAATTTTTATTCAGGGTCCTTTTAGGAGAAACTGGGAAAACAGGTTTTTGAGCCAGAATTCTTTAATCCAAGTGAAGGTAACCTAAGACGTTACTTTGAGATGTGCATGATGCACTCCTGTACGATTCTGTCTCCAAACGTAATGTGTTGGCGGACACTAAAAGTACACTACTGGACATTAAAGTTGCTACACCAAGAAGAAATGCAGATTATAAACGGGTATTCATTGGACAAATATATTATACTAGAACTGACATGTGATTAGATTTTCACGCAATTTTGGAGCATAGATTCTGAGAAATCAGAACAACCGCCAGTGGCCGCAATATCGGCCTTGATAGCATCGGCATGGACTCAAACAGAGCGTGGATGGCGTGTACAGGTACAGCTGCCCATGCAGCCTCAACACGATACCACAGTTCATCAACAGTAGTGACTGGTGTATTGTGACGAACCAGTTGCTCAGCCAACATTGACCAGACGTTTTCAATTGGTGACAGATCTGAAGAATGTGCTGGCCAGGGCAGCAGTCGAACATTTTCTGTATCCAGAAAGGCCAGTACAGGACCTGCAACATGCAGTCGTGCATTATCCTGCTGAAATGTAGGTTTTCACAGGGATCGAATGAAGGGTAGAGCCACGGGTCGTAACACATCTTTAATGTAACGTCCACTGTTCAAAGCGCCGTCAATGCGAAGTTGACCGAGACGTGTAACCAATGGCACCCCATAAAACGTGGAAAAGCGAGTCAGAGAAATCACAAGACGGAAGTCTAGACATCCATGAAGAACAGCATTCTGGTCGGCCTCGGTTTCAGCTGAGGAAACTGCAAAAATGAAGAAACAAGTGCTTGAAGATTGGCATCTGACAGTTCATGAGCTGTGTGAATGGATCTATGAAGTCAATAAGACTATGACTGGTAAGTTTGTGACTGAACATTTGCATTATTGCAAGGTGTGCACGAGGTGGGTCCCTAAAGTGCTCTCTGCAAACCTTAAATGCTAACATACAGAAACGGCCCTTGGATTCCTCGAGCGCTTTGCGGCAGAAGACGAGAAATTTTTGGATTCAGTTGTCGCTGGCGACGAAACATGGGTACAATACACGACGCCTGAAGCTCAGGAAAACTGTCGTTAGTGGCGGCATTTGCTGGCAGTGTGATGAACAGTGTTCACGGACAGAAAAGGTGTATTGTTGTGTGAGATTATGACTGTTGAAACTGGTTGCCCAATAAAATAATATCTCAATAACAGCTGCTGGGTCCGTATCATTTCATCCACCATTAGGTGTCCGATGATCCTGAGACCAAGACGTAGTTACATTTACTTAAGACAACTGTTTAATGTTACTCAGAAGCGAAAAAGGGAAAGCTGATGGAGGAAGTGTTATTTTCATCACGACAACCCTCATCCCTACTCAACAACCGATCTCGTGGTCATTTCTAATGGGATATCCTCGCCCATCTCCTACATTACAGACTTAATAATTAATGTTTTTCATTTGTTTCTTGAGTTGAAATCACTCCTGTGTGGAACGCATTTCCAGACCGACGATGCCTTGAGAAACGAGGTCAAGCGCTACCTGTGCAACGTGGCAGGAGAGTTCTATCACAAAAGTATATGAAAAAGTGGTACAGTGAATGCCAGTGTGCATCGGTGACAACAGTGATTACGTCAAAATAGCTGTAGTTCCACCTTTCCATTAATATAACAATCGTTCCCAATAAACGTGTTTTACACGTGAAGCAATTGGCGACCTCATTTTGTGGGCATGCTTCGTACAACGAAAACGTGCGCGAGTTAACCGAAGGAAATACGGAATGCAGTGGCCCAAAGAATGAAGGAATACAGATTGCAGCGCAAGCTATCATAGGTGGTGCACGAACCACGATTGTTGTAGATATGAGAGCAGCAAAACGTAATGTATCATACAATTTGTACTCGTATAAATGGATGAGGGAATTAGACCCCATTCCATGATTTCCTTTCCAGAAATGCTGAATCGTGAGTGCAGTTGGCATTAAGTCACATGGGCTTAGGATGCAGGATTTTGCGACTATTATGCTGGGGAATGGAATGATGGAATTTCAGTTCCTAGTAATTGATTTTTTATTTGCCGACTGCTTGATGGGTGTGGATTTTTTGAGAGAGAAATACGCAGTTTTCGATATTTCCTTAGACATATGTTTCTTGACGCAGAATAGCGAAAAGACTTAAGTAATTCTGAACGGACAAAAGCTGAACAGTGGTAAGTGCTCCAATAGTTATCGTACATAATTCTTTGGCAATGGTGACAGCCATAACGTCCGTCAGCCCATAACAAAAGATGAAATATCAGACTAAAGGAACTCATAGGCGATAAAGTGATTGGATCAACAGTAACTACAAAGTATCGACAAGGCATCAGTCTTATAACTACACTATTGCAAGGTATTTACACGAAAACCAGGTGTCATTACAACCTATACTCACAATACTGAAGTTCACTCTTATGATATATTTTTCCACAACACATATATAATCTCATGGTCAAAGCGAGCAGGATGGAGAGGTGACGTCAAACTAGAACACTGGGCATTGTCTTTACAAGAATATTTATTTGAATTAAATCACATAACAGGAAAATAAAGCATTGTAGCTGACGCATTGTCTAAACTGCCACAAGATGTAACTGAAAATGTAGGAACACCAGAACAATGACGGTGTATCGCATCTTACTCGTGAAAGAAAAACACAACCGTTAATACTATACTGACATGTGTAGAAACGTGAAAGAACTACAAGAAGCAAATCCACATTGGCACAAGATGAGAATACCGCTCAAACAGAAAAACGCAAGCTGTCTGGAACACTATTACACTTTACTCAATAATGTGTTGTTCTGTAAAAGGCTTCCCAAAATGAACTCTTGGTGAGTATCCATACTCGACAGAAGTGTAGATAAATTTATTTTGAATACAAATCATGCCTGAGGACACTATGGTACCACGAAGTGTGTAAGGAAATTTAAGCTATTTTGCTACTTTCTGAATATACAATGTAAACTTCATTGATTACTGAGCACCTGTGTCGTCTGTCAGAAAGCAAATTCCATCTACAAAACCAGTAATACTCTGCTTCGTCTAACAAACCACTTGGAAGCCAAGCTGTTGATACTTGTGGTGTCCAATCATTGAGATATTAAAAATGTTATTGATTTAAATGACATATGTTCCAAGTTTATAGAATTATATGCTTCCAAGTCCGCTACAGCTGCAGTAATTATTAAAATAATTTGAAATGTTACGTCCCCAAATTAGGAAAACCCAAGTCATTGCTGATTGACAAAGCATCTTAGTTCACAGTCTACAAATGGAGAGAGTTTTTACGAGAAAATGGCATACAAATAATTTCAGTATCACACATTAACCCACATGTTTATCCTTGCAAACGAGTGATTTTTGAATTAAACAGGCTCATAAGGACTTATGCACACGTGTTGAGTGCAGTCTCTTGATTTACTTGATCACGTAGTGAACCATCTTCCTATTTATGACACACAAGAAACTCATGCAGACTGAATGTCAAAGATTACAATGAGTAGGCAGATCCTCTTCTGAACTTTCCAGGAGAAGCGGAACCCTTCGAAGAAAAGGTAATATTTGTGATAATGGCACGTACTCATCAAGAACAGCTTAGGAAATCGCATTATGACAAGAATCTCAAAAACACGCAAAGTTATGAAATATGATTTACGTTTTACTCAGAACGCAGTGCAAATCTTCACAGCTCATATGAAGAAAAAAAGAAAAAGCAGCAAATGGACATTAGTCTATGAGAGACTGTGTATCATCATACACATTCCATGCCCTGGTTGTTTAATTTCTCACATACCCTAGAACCAATACGATTCACAGTTAGTACTCATACAAAGATTTGAAGAAGTTCCGATGCACACAAAACCTTTAAATAAACATTATGAAAGGCAACTACCCCATACGATAATATTCGTTATGCTGATCGCCTAACGAACTGATGATGTGATGTCCGTGTTGCTAGGGTCCCCATTGGGTAGACTGAACATCCAGTCTCTGAACAGAAAAAAATCACTGAGCTGGATGGGAATCGAACCTTAGCCTCTCATATGTCATTATTTTCACCTGTATAGGTATGAGGTTATTCCTTTGAGTGCAAAGGTGCTTTTCAGACTAACACATTGCATGAAAACCTATTATGCCGAATGTATTTTAATATTAAGAAATTTATTTTGAGGAGAGAGTAGAAGATGGTCATGAAGCGATTAAACTGAGATTGATGCCTTGTCAATGAATGAAAACATTTGTACAGGAACACTGCACTTTGTGACATGTACCATGAAACACAAAACAGTCACAGGCATGTACGTGATGCGCTAGTCTGTTCACAAAGTAAACATCGGTAGCATACTTAAAGAAAATACTACTAAGTAACATGAATGGCAGTGTACTGTTGATGCGAAACTTGTAACTAGAGGTTTTTTTTCCTCTGCTCCTTTTGGGTGAGCATATGTTTGTTTTGTACTTCAGTCGTCTCTAAAAGTCGGTACTTTGCTATTTTGGACGCACATGCTGTAGATACCGAAATGTTGTAGCGATTTTTCTCTGACCAGGCTTTTATGTGTATATATGTAAATGAAATATTAACTCCATGATAAGTGAATTCTACACCCGAGTTCTGAACCATGTTTTAAATGTTGAATATAGGATGAATGAAATTGTAAATGATTATAAAAAAATTAGTAGGTAAAATGACTTGGATAGAGAATCTGTAAATATTGTGGTGCTGAACAAACATTAGGTCAAGTAAACAGCATTTCTCCCAGAAGTAAAGGTTTGCACTTATCTCGTGGTACACCTGAACCTGCTTCCTCCAACGGAGTGTCGGTGACTTACATTGCACAGAAACTCCAAACGCTTCTCCAGCACCAATCCTTGATGAGAAAACTTCACGTCAACCAAGCATTGTATGCTACACTCAACAGGCACGTCTGAACTGAGCCGTGGGAGCATCTACAGTAAAATCTGATGGTCGCCAAACGGTTATGTGATGCACGTTATTGAACATTAAAATGAACACGCTAAAACGCGTATATGTAAACAAAACATGGACACAATAACATGCAAACTGAAGAGACACCAGTTGGGATGGAGAGTGTGTACCGGAACATGCTTCGTAGGAACAATGTCTGTAACAACGCTGGTGGTCGCCACATGGAGCTGCTGTTATAATCCATCAGCACCATTCTGTACGTAAGCACGCTGGGCCTTCCTAATAATTGTACTGCCTCACCCCTAATTTAGTTCCTCAAGCTAAAGTGTACGAGTTAAACATCTGAACTGAAACAGTCGTAGAACTGAAACTGTACGTTCGGGACATGGGTTCCTGTTCAAAATATTGTGCACTCACTCTCCTCTGTAAGTCCTAGAAGTTCGTAATGGAAATTTCCGAACACCATGTATAGTGACATCGCACCTACCATTCAAAATGAAAATAATAATTCACGAAACATTGAACTGTAGTATCAGTTTAGGAGGCCATTTCATTATTAATGAATATGTAAGAAGATACAGTACTTACCTATCAACGGTTAATCTACTCGCTGCACATGAATCAATGATGGTACATTACATTTACACATCAATCACGTAAAATAACTCTTTACAAAGAAACCAACTTATAGAATTTCTTTATAAAAACGGAGAACGTAAACAGTAAACCACATTAACAATGTCCAAACAGAACATTTCTATAAGAAATAAAAAGACAGCTGTGAGTTACAAGCAAAATACTGTACTTCAAAAATGTAAATTGCGATGAACTAACTCAAAGACTAATTTTCAGACAGTCTCAAAAGAAAAACCCACCTTCAGAACCACCATCACTGCATCAAATTGAACAGTGCATTGGCCGGCTGAAAAACTACAGAGTGCTATGCGAAGACAGCATATTAGCTGAGATACGGAATCTGGAAGCGAAGAGGGCAGCTGGAACCAAATCGAGGTTATTTAAGGTTGCTGGGAGGAAAAAAAGAATACCGTGGGACTGGAAGCAAGGCATAATCCATCTGTTACGTTAGAAGGGTGACAGGACAGAATCCAACAATTACTACCGAGGTGTATCTCTACTTCCACCACCCTACAAAATATGTCCAAAGCCCCCCTCTTTAAGACAGAAGATCAAACAGAACGCACAAAATTGGCGAGTACCTAAGCAGGGTTCAGAAAAAATAGGAACATGCTCAGAGCACATTTTTAACTGGAAATCTATTCTTAGGATCAGAACAATGCAGAACCTTAAAACAGTCGTTACATTCATTGATTTCATAAGAGCATACGATTCTGTACACAGATAGACAGTATTCCTAACGCTGGAAGAAGAGGTATTGACAAAACCGTCAGACAATTAGTCGAACAGAGACACATTGACACAACTTCAAAAATTAAATTTCTAGTAGAAGTTTCTGAACCCATCACAATTAACACTGCACGGCAGGGCGATGGGCTCCCACTGATTCTCTTCAGTCTGGTCTTAGTCAAGATCATGAGAGAGTGGGATAAAGAACTACAAGAGAAAAGAATCGAAGGAATCCATCTAGGACTAACAAGATAAAGATTTGAAGTGAAATGTCTCGCTTTTGCTGAGGATATTGCAGTAATTTCTAAGGACAAAACAGATGCAATGGTAATAATAGAAACACTTCACAAAACCGCAGCTAAAAACGGATTACTAACATCGTATGAAAAAACGGAATACATTGATCATAAATACAACAGAGAAAAATATACACAAACACAACTGGGAAGCATCAAAAGAGTTGAAAAGTTTCAGTATTTGGGAAAATAAACACAATAAAATTGGTTAGATAACACCGCAACTAAGGAAACATCGAAAAAAATGATGAAAGGAAGATGACGTGCTACAGACGTGAAATTTAACAGACAGGAAAACGATGCTGTGATATGCAAATGATTAGCTTTTCAGAGCATTCACACAATGTTGGCACCGCTGGCAACACCTACAACGTGCTGAGATGAGGAAAGTTTCCAACCGATTTCTCATACACAAACAGCAGTTAATCGGCGTTGCCTTGTCAAACGTTGTTGTGATGCCTCGTGTAAGGAGGAGAAATGCGTACCATCGCGTATCCGACTTTGATAAAGGTCGGATTGTAGAGTATCGCGACTGCGGTTCATCGTATCGCGACATTTCAGCTAGCGTAAGTCGAAATCCAATGACGTTAGCAGAATATGGAATCGGTGGGTCAAGGAGGGTAATACGGAACGCCGTGCTGGATCCCAACGGCCTCGTATCACTAGCAGTCTAAATGACAGGCATCTTATCTGCATGGCTGTAACGGATCTTGCAGCCACGTCTCGATCCCTCAGTCAACAAATGGGTTTGCAAAACAACAACCGTCTACACGAACAGTTCCACGAAGTTTGTAACAGCATGGACTATCAGCTCGAAGACCATAGCTGTAGTTACCCTTGACGCTGCATCACAGACAGGAGCGCCTACGATGCTGTACTCAACGATGAACCTTTGTGCACGAATTGCAAAACGTCATGTTTTCAGAAGAATCCAGGTTCTGTTTATAGCATTATGGTGGTCACATCCGTGTTTGGTGACATCGCGGTGAACGCACATTGGAAGCGTGCATTCGTCATCGTCATACTGGCGTATCACCCGGTGTAATGGTATGGGGTGCCATTGGTTACACGTCCCTGTCACCTCTTGTTCGCAGTGACGGCACTTTCAATAGTGGACAATACATTTCCAATGTGTTACGACCCGTGGCTCTACCCTTCATTCGATCCCTGCGAAACCCTACATTTCAGCAGGATAATGCACGACCGCATGTTGCAGGTCCTGTACGGGCCTTTCTGGATACAGATAATGTTCGACTGCTGCCCTGGAGAGCACATTCTCCAGATCTATCACCAACTGAAAACGTCTGGTCAATGGTGGCCGAGCAACTGGCTGGTCACAATACGCCAGTCACTACTCTTGATGAACTGTGGTATCGTGTTGAAGTTGCATGGGCAGATGTAGTGTACACGCCATCCAAGCTCTGTTTGACAAAATGCCCTGGCGTACCAAGGCCGTTATTACGGCCAGAGGTGGTTGTTCTGGGTACTGATTCTCAGGCTCTATGCACCCAAATTGCGTGAAAATGTAATCGCATGTCAATTCTAGTATAATATATTTGTCCAATGAATACCTGTTTATCATCTGCATTTCTTCTTGGTGTAGCAATTGTAATGGCCAGTAGTGTATAATAGAGTCTGGTTATACATTTGGAGAAACTTGACGATCTAATTTTGGCTCCTGACGGTGTTGTTGTAAGTTAGCACAAAGTGTTTCCAGATAACAAACTCAGGTGAAAAAGAGCTTATATCCGTAGATACAGAATTTCGCCAGGAAGTAAAAATGGATAATGAAGTAATGATACATCTACAAAATGCACTCTTGACACTTCAAAATGCTATGGAAATCAGAAGGAACAGTAAAATATATTTTGAAAGACTTTAAGAAAGCGTAAGAAACCAGGGAAAAAGTTAGAACCACTAGAAGAAAAAGAGAATCTAGAAAAGTACTTGCTCTAGATGACTGCGAAGAAAATTTATTAGCGTGTTAGTGTAGTATTACGAGCAGAAGTAAATCCAGACTCTGAGAAAGCTGTACATATTTTCAAAATCTGAGATTAATTTTCAGGAGAAAGGCACAGAGGAAACATTCCTGAAAATTTAGCGGGAGATGGAATTTAGTTCCGAAAAATGTAAAAATAAGAGAGCAATCCTAACTGAACCTTCCGACATTGTTGTAAACTGTGCGGAATAGTTGAGAGAAATAATGAAAAGGAGTCAAATAAACCAGTGGTCTACACAGACGAAATGTGGATGACACGATTCATACTATGAAAATATGCTGCCAGCACAAAGAAGTTTCAGGTGCAACGAATACTACCAGTGCAGGCCAGACCAAGAGCTGTTGTTGTTCTCACTGGAGGAGCAATGGGTTTCGTAGAGGGAGCAGTGTTAATTTATGATACGAAATCTAAACCCACGATTTTCATGATGATGGGAATGGGGATAATTATCAGGAATGGTTAGAAGAGAAGCAATTACCTAACATCCGAGCTAGTGGCGTTGTTGCTCCTGATAACGCACCGTACCACGCTGTTTAGACAAATAAATTCCCTGCTACTGCAGCTCACAAAAAGGACATAGTGGAATGGGTCATTAAAAAAAATCAGCTTTAAAGCGAGTTTGACATGAAATCAGCTTTTTCAAATTGTGCGTTACAAAACGCCGAAGTCTGTTTTTGAAGCAGATGCAGTTTCAAGGTGTAAGGGGTATATTGTTCTAAGGCTCTCGCTACACGACTATGACCTAAACTTCACAGAGGTAATCTGGCATACAATGAGACAAATTCTTGCAGAAAGAAAAGTTTCGTCCTTTATTTAGCTTCGTAAAACCAGTAACCAAAGAGTATTTACCTAAGATTATCCAACATAATTGGTTAAAAGATTGCAAACACATAAGACACACTGGAAACGAATCCTGCTGGAGTCACTGGTTACGGAGGAAGCAAGAGAGAATATAATAATCAGTGCTGATCCAGAAAGTGAAGATGAATACGCAGCACGTGACAGTAGTAGTGATAAGGAAACTAACATGGTGAACGAAATAGGAACAGGTCACTGTAACATATACAGCAGACAAGGAACTTGAAATCCACCCCTTGTGTGATAGACCATCCACTTCATAACTAACCACCAAGGCTAGTATAATTTTAAACACATAACCATAGTTACAACGTCCTACCTTCCCTCTGCAATCCTGATTACACATTGACCTACTATAAGCCAACCGAAGCCCCAGGACTCCCAGTTGCAACAACATTGTGGTCAACTAATTAGATGTCATCCCACACATCATTAATGACACTTGGTATTTTTGTCATGATTTTCAGTCCGAAGACTGGTTTGATGCAACTTTCCATGTGAATCTATACTGTGTAAGCCTCTTCATCTCTGCATAGCTACTGCAACCTACATTTATCTGAACCTGCACACTGCAGCCAATCCTTGGAATTCCCCTTCAGTTTTCTTTGCACACTACTGTCTATTAATAAACTGATGATCATTTGTTGACTCCCAATGTGTCCCATCAATCAAACTCTTCTTTTAACTCGTCTAATATGGCTAAGACGGTTTCACTCCACAGATAAATAATCATCATCAGTTACACGCCTCACAGAGTAGTAAAATTAAATTTGCTGAGAAGAGAGATGATCAGATATCACTATCTCCGTCTATAAATACCTTTAGTTTTGAATAATATGTAGGTTTGACCTTAGAACGATGAGAGAGTAAGACAAATAGTCTTCACATAGGAATAGGACTTACATTTTATCTTATACTGAACGAACATGAATTGTGACTTTTAGCTTCGTATCCCACTATCTCAAAGTGTAACTAACAATACGTAAATAGATTCTGTGAACTTCGAAAGTGTGTCTTATTATCAATTGGTAATTAGTACCTAACAACCTGAAAATCGCTGCTATTTGATCAATATTAATAACTGCAAGTAGTTCGGCTCCGTTGCGTGAATATCCCGGGAAACTGAACTGGCATTACACTTACCTTAAGACCTGAAAATCACTAACGAAAGATACGTTAATAGGGAACACTGTAGAACAATGTGTCCATATTGTACTAGCTTTTATGGATTATATGAGCTCTTGAGCAAATTCATTCAAAACTATAATACAGATGCTGTGCCACATGGTAAATCTGTGATTCGGGGAAAAAGGGAAGCAAATTAATGAATGTCTCTAGGCAAATTAAATACAGAGTACTGTCTCTGGATGGGAGTCAGATATGCAATCCACACATGGAAATAGAATTGACTAAAACTCTACATTACTTCACATTTCACTTGGAATAAATACATCATTTAAAGTGAGATAAGCAGCGTGTAACTCTTCTGAGATTTAGGACACCCATTACTGAAATGCATTACGGGTTACATATTACATAGAATAAGTGGTAAGTAAAAGAAATACAAACATTTTACACTTCAACTTACCACATGAAAAGCAATGCGGGAGAGTGATGATTTTATCGCCATCCAACAATCCTGTGAATGTACTATGAAGAAAAAGAAACTAAATGGAATGCATTCATCGATATGCATCTTGTCATATTACATCAAAGTGTGAAACGTCCTGACACAATAAAACTGTGTGCCCGGATCGAGACTTGACCTAGTGACCTTTGCCTCTCACGGGCAAGGCTGTATCTACCGAGCTACCAAGGCACGACTCACGACCTCTCCTCACAGCTTCAGTTCTGCCAGTACCTCCCCTCCTACATCAAAGTGTGCTGGTCGATACCTTCCATCCTGCGCATAAGACAAAGGTGGGAAACACTGCTTGATACGGCCTGTATCGAGCGCAGAGTCACCACCTTCACCCCATCGAACAAAGACCACCCAAAAAGTAGAGTACCTTCAATGTGGCAAGTCTTGTGTCCAGAACAAGTGAAAATTGTCACCTAGTTTTCTTGTTAGCTGACTCGGGTTCAAATATGATACACTGATCGACAGGTTGACCAAACGTGACAAATGCAATGCTTATGGTGGACTTACGAGGAATGAAAAGGCGCTCATTATTAATTGGTCACCTATCAAGTTTTTCAAGAAATAAATATTTGATTCTGTAGCTAGAGTTTTATAAGACGACCCTTTACATAAATTACACTCTACATGCTACTAAAATATCGGTCTCTGGCGTTCCTTAACTTTGCATTACCTCACGATTACGATGTTGCACAATACAACGTGTAAACCTAAAGTAGCATTTTGTGTGGAGACACCTATTTACCTCCTACACGCACATTCTAAAAATACTTTTAGCGTTTGTAAGTCAGAATACTGTAGCTACCGTTGACAACAATGAAATATATTTTTGTAAAGTATCTATCATAAACGAAAGTCTCTTGTTCCAATAGCATTTTATTGTTTCTAACTACTTCTACAACTCTTCTCAAAAGTTTAACTGGTAGTTAAGTGTTGTTGTTATTACTTGGCAACACCACAATATGAAACAGGAGAAGCTAATAAATGGATTATAACAGAAAAACAATGAATTTTAATATTCTATTTTGTCAAAATTTTGTTGACAGCGTCTAATAAGTCATAGAAAATTTACTGTTCACAGGGGCACACAATAGTTTCCCAGTAAATCTGCTTGAACAATCGTACAGTGATTGACAGTAATTATGGTAATAATATTAGCAGTAACACTAATAATCACATACTGCATCCTTAGATTTTTTGCATACTTCAAACATTATCTTTCCACCCCTGCAGATTTGTCCCTCTAGATAGATTTTTGAAGACGTTCAGCGCAACATATGACATCTCCAGTTTAGACGATATTGTGAGATTTGGGCATTGCAATTGAGAATGTTCGGTATGCCTTCACTTCTCATCCCGTTACTCTTTGTCACTGCAACAGCTGATGGACGAAATCCCATTTCTGAGGCTGCTAGGGAGCACCTTCTCTGTAGTCCCATATAAATCTGCTGGCTCCGCCACAAAAGGTATACAGACCTTCTGCATTCTTTTCTTCATTACTCTGTTTCTTAACATTCTGCTTCTTGCACCACACATTCTGTCAAACTTTTCTATTGTCTTCTTTGGGATTCCAAACGCGCTGACCCTTTTCAAGTGACTTGGAAATGAGACGAGTAATAAAAAAAAAAATTATAAATGAAAGCATCTTAAAGCTTCGATATCTTGTATCTGTATCTGCTTTTCTGAGGTAACTTTGGGGCGGCTAAGAATACGTGGGTAAAACGAATACGGAGCATCTTACTATATCTGTTGTTGCATCTTTTGTAGAAGACACCTCAGTAAATGTCTAAGTTCCTACTGCAACAAATACATAAAAAATTGCTGCTGTGGTGTAGTGATAATTGCTCCTAGTCACTGGTTTGGAGTCCCTTGGTTCATTACTCGGCGACAACTATAAAATTCCTCTGAATTTGCAAAGCCTACAGTGGTGGTCCGTTATGCTTCACACGCTCTAGTTAAGAACTGTATTAATAATTAAGCGATGGCAGCGATTAACACAAAATGCCAAAGAAGTTCGATGTCAAAAGTATGGCACTAGACTGCGGACTACTTCAGTTCCCTATACATTGTGATTACTGAAGGAGGTGCATTCCGCAAAACTGGTTTTGTAGAGTGGAGTACTTTCTGGTAAGCTGGTCTTGACTCCGGGAAGAGTCCAGAACTTCTGGCCACGACCATAGAGCGCTGCGTCTTTCATTGTCTCTGGAAGCTTCTCATTGAACGATTCAGGTAAAAATGACACAAGAACTGTTGTGATAAGCGTTACGGTCCCGAGTGCTGCGAATAACCAGTGCTGTCCAGCAGTGTTTCCCTGTGAACAGGAAATCATGAATGTGTAACTATTTTTGATTAGATGGACATACATAATTAAATATTTGTATCAGTATGATTACAAGAAACTTCTGCTCGGAAACAATTACACAATTTGAATGAAAAGTGCATTGTCAGCAGTAACAAATCGGTTATAAGAGTAACACCGCTATAACGTTTCCATGTCCATCCTATGTAAGAAATCTGATAGAAAAGTTTGATTTAAATTGTTTGTCTGTAGATGATAGTATAAAATGCCTGAAGACCACGAAATTTTTTTTGAAAAGTGGTGAAATTGTGGTAAATGGGTTAGTGGATGAAATTTATATTGGATTCATTTGACCTTTTTGGAAGACATAATACATGGTTTCAATAAAACCGATAATAACGATATAGCTAACTGGGCTTGGGTCTCAGTTGCATCACTGTGTTTTCAAAATTAAAATGCATTGTGGCTATTACGCCTGTTAGCAATTTAACTGCTCCACAGATAAAGTATACGTTATGAAAAGTAATTAATGAGACAGAGAAATCTGGTTGTAATATATTACCTTTAGTATCATGCAATAATGAAATAATCAGAAAAACTTGAAACGAAACCACCTTACTCCTAACAGTACACTGTGGCCCCATCCTACATCCTATTCACAGTGCTAGAAAGTTTTTCCTAGTTTGTGATACTGGAAACCTGCTGAAGTGTGCCTGTAACAACTGGATTGATAAGCCCGATAAAGTGCTAAGGTTTACTGATTTTGACAATTTTCATCTTATATTTCTACAACGTTTGAGTATTTGGAATTGATGTTTTAAGGCCTACGCCTTTTCAATATTCGTTAGCAAAATGGTAACCTAGAACCCAAGGTTTATTTTTTATGAAAAGGCTGCATTTGCTTTAAATGTCTTGGATTATAAGGACACAAAATTTTCAGATAAGTTAGTTACCTAATTTGTTTTACGTTCCACTAATCATTTGCACAATAAATAATTGCAATGATGTGGGATGAACAATTTTCTCTTCATATAATAATTAATTTTTATATATAGCTACATGCTTGTCATTTACTAGTTATTTTTTGATATACCGGTACAGAAGTGAATTAGTAATTCCAACCTTCCAACTTCTACACATTACAGTAACAGAAAATTTTCTAGTGAATGGAAGGAATTGTCCATAGGAAAATTTTTCTGTTTGTTTTCATGTTTTACTTTGCTGTCGATCCTACATGTCATATCACTGTGTGATCCATCAAAAACTTTGGTCACAAGATTCTGCACTTATTTGTGTGCTACAGACAACCTTACTGTGGAGTAATAAATGCCATTTTTCGTCTGGTATAGGAATTATGTACATCACTGTTGTTTTTAACTGCAGTGGATTGGTACAACAAACTTCTTGAGGGAATGAATATACTATGGCGCAGCAGACAAAACGCCTGACTCCTCAAAAAGATGTATATGAGATGATCGTTAGTGAGCACCATATATTATTCTTATGGTGTCTGAACATACAGCTTTATTCACACAAATAATGTTTAGCTGGTGGCACATTGTGAATGCAAAAATTGGGTATGAAGTAGAAAGATTTAGAAATCAGTACAGGAAAATTGTTGTGGTAAATAATTACTTGAAATTAGCCTTTCTCAAGGAATTTTGAGAATTAATTAAATTAGCCTTTTTAGGGGATGTTTCGTTATCTTGAATCCTTTAGAATTGTCAGTCATTAATTGATATTCATAATGGTTTTTAATCTTGATTACATATGTATTTGTATAGCATGACTAAGTTTCAAAATAACACTGTGGACTATCGATTTAGCTCAGTGGGACAATGTACAATGTAAGTTACATCCATATACTCGAAATTCAAATAAAAAGAATTGAAAGATATGATGATGATTAATTCTTTGAATTACAGAATTTCCATGAGGGTTCAACTTCCTTGTTCTGGCAAATTTGAGAAATGATTGAAAGTTAGTATATCCTATGTAGTTTTAAGGGAAACTTAGGAAACATTAAAGATACCAGAACGGTTTCTGTTTTTACTGAAGCGCAAATCTGGTTATGTTGCAAAGAAGGAATTTTCTCTTAAAACTTGTGAGTTTTGCACCTCTTGGGTGCAATCTAAGAAGAAAGTTGAATTATCTAGCCCAGATGATTTCATTGTTTAGTATGACTATGGAAGGTTCAAAATTCTCGCTGAGAATGTTGTTACGGTGACTGTTCTTGCTTGGTCATGGTGTAATGTATGTAGGATGTACATCAAATTTCTGTTATACTCAAAATGTGTACTCTATCGTGAGAGGGAAGTGATGTTACTGACCATCATTCAAATGGCCCTGTAAAATATTAATCTTCAGTCCTTTAAGATAATGATAAATAATCGTACCAAGAATGTCAACTGCAACAAATAAAATACGTGACAGGAAGTAAGAAAAGAAAAACTGAGGAAAATATACGATACCTTCATGCAGTTTTCTGTAAATAAATGTGTGAATTCCATATTATTATTTTCAATCACACACTTCTACTTTTGTGTTATGAAGAATTTCTAACTACAAAGTGTGGAGAATCTTATGAAGAAGAGAGAAAATTGTCATTCACATCCTTGATATGGGCCAATATAACCAAAACTGTTCGAGACTTTAAGCAGGCTGTTTGAAAGAGTATTAAATGGAGAAGATGTTAGATCAAAATGGAGAAAATTTAGATAAGACCAGTGAATAAGAAAGGGTCACGTAATGATCCAAATAATTATAAAGGATTGGCAATAATCCCTTTTGGTCGGAAACTGTATTTTAAGGTACTGAAAGATCTGATGTAGAAAGGAACAAGTCACACACAGCAAGAAGAGCAAGTAGGCTTTCGAAATGGAATGCCCGTAACAGATATCATCTTCACATTGAAACTTATGTGTGCAACTAATATGTGTCCACGTTGCAAAGGAGACACATGTTGCATTGATTGATATAGAAAGAAGCATACGATAATGAATCACCAATAAGCTATGGGAAAAGTTGAAAGAGAGAGATTTGGATCAAAGATCGTTAGAGGTTGTTACGAAATTATATGAAAATAATACAGCGAGATTAAGGATTGGGAATAGTTGGACTGAAGAATTATAGGTGAATAAGGGTCTGAGACAGGAATGTGGGCTATCACTTACGCTCTTTTTAGCTATGTCTAGGAGTGAACCCACAGACCTGGCATCGAAAATGCCAGGTTATGGGAGTGACAGTAGATTACCGCAAGATATTTAACCTGTATTTTTCAAATGACCCGATTGTTTTAGCAAGAGTTGAAGCTGATCTTAGTTATATGATAAGAGAGCCTTAATAGGAATACAATAAGGCTGACCTAGAGATAAACATGAATAAGTGTGATTACTTGGCTGTTGGAATGGAAAAATTAAATCAATTGGAGGTAAAGGAGAAGTAATTGTAGGTGTGGAAAAGACAAAATATCATGTGGTATTATCTAATAAAAAGGTCACAAGCAATGATGAAATCACTTATAGGATTAATAATGGATGAGCTGTACCAAGGGCAACGAACTCTGTGAACTCTGGGACAAGAAGATAAGAACAACGATTAAGAGAATGTATAAGGCTGTAGTCTAGGGTGTAGTTTTGTATTGAGCAGAAGACTGCGATGTCAGCAGAAAAAAAAAGAATATTACCATGCCAGGGGCCAGGGGAAGAATAGGGGTCGCCCATGACACAACTGGCCAAATCGTAGGAGGCAATTGAAAGCAAGGAATATGGATGTTGAGAAAGATCAAAATCGACGGAGCTACTAGGGGGGGGGGGGGGGGCAGAGAGGCGGCGCCAGGCGTAATCGTCTGCAAGAAAAAGAAGAATAATAGAAAATTGAATTGTAGTTTTAAATAGTCTGTGAATGAATGGCACGGATATTGGGACATATCTATTTCAAATTTTGCCACGCGTTCTTGAATTCCTTTGAGTGTGTGTGTGTGTATGTGTGTGTGTGTGTGTGTGTGTGTGTGTGTGTGTGTGTGTGTGTGTGTGTGTGTTTGTGTTTTTGTGTGTTTTGTGTGCGTTTTATGCTATATTCAAGACGGTTTGGTCAGATATAGCGAGCTACTGATAGCCATCCATACCTTCAAAGTGTAAGATTTCCTTTTATTCCAGCTGAAACAGTACGATCGTTTTTGTCGGTGAGGATGCACATTTTAATTAATTTATACTAGAAAATTTAATGAGAATAGGCCACCTTTAGCATGAAAAGAATATAGTAAGCCACAAATAGCTACGTCATTTATAGTCAGTGCAGTGGGAACGGCAGGAAGGCTGCACATCGCAGCTCACGGACCAATAAGAGTCAAAGGACTACTGTGGTGATGTCACCAATGTGCACATAGGCCAGTATCGTTAGTAGGACGCGAGGGAACAAATCGTTCATGGAACGACTCATTTCTTGGAACGAACGCTCGCTTGTCGATATCAAGAGTGGCAATATCAGATCGAGTCAGAATTGTGAGGGTAAATTTCCGATATTCTTTAATTTACTGCCACCTAAGAAAATTGTTAAGCACAAATTATTATCGGAAACGAAAGATAGATGAAAACCGTAGTAGAAAGTTCAGAAATATTTAACAAGGCAGTGAATGTTTATTGGAAAGACAGAGTAGAATCCTGACATTGAAGTTATCTGTCCGTAACTGACCTAAGTGAACTCAACGCAATCATCAGATGTATTTACCGGCCAATCAATTCCTCTGTAACAGCTTTAAAATCATTCAAATAAGGTCTATGTTCAGAAGCGTGGAAGTATTCTGATCATGAAATGTTATTTGGAGATGACTTTAACCTACCGGTTATAGAATGGGACGTCTATTGATTCCATGTGGTTTTTACAGACAGACAGCATTCTGAAGTAATTCCGAACACGCTTTTCGAAAACTGTCTTGAGCAGCTAGTTCAACAATCAACACGAAATCGATATATTTTAGACCTTGCAGCAATAAACAGACCTCTCTTTACTGTCAGTACCAGTAAAGGGCAGGGATTAGTGATCGTGGTGTTGTGATAAAGCCGATAGTTACGAAAGGTAATACATCCATCAAGAAATCAAGTGGCTATTATTGCTAGAAAGACCACATAAGCAGTTACTAGCAACGCACTTAGATAATGAGCGGACACCATTTAATTCCGATAAGATCTAGGTGAGGAGCTATGGTCAAAGTTTATACTGATTTTAACTGGTGTTCTGGAGAAGTACGTGCCAACAACAAAGCATGTTGAAATAAGAAAGTGCGGAAAATGCTGAGGAACAGATCAAAAAAGAACTTGGAAATGTTGATAGGAAGAAGTTGATAGAAATACATGCGTCTATAAAAAGGTAGTTCGCGAAGCATTCCATAACTTTCACCATCGTACTGTACCGAAAGATCTTGCCGAGAAACAGAGAAAATTCTGGTCCTGTGAAAAATCACTGAGTGAGTCGAAAATTTCTATACTGTCAATCGTTGGCCAGTTCGATGTGGCAATAGAATATGGCGAAAGGAACGACTAAGTTTTAAATTTTGCGTTTAAGAAATCATTCACAGACATACAGTGTTTGACTGTCGCCAATATGCCGGCCATATGACACCGCTGGTGTAGAGAAGCAGTTGGAACAATTCGGTTTTACACAGAGTACTTTATGTATTACCTCCTGACTTAGCAAGCATTTTTCGCGAATCACTGACAAAGCGAATGGAATAAAAGGCGCAGGTATCTTCTGTATATAGGTATAATAAAAGAACGGAACCGCAAAGTAACTGACCAATATTTTTTACATCGGTTTGTCCCAGAATTCTTGGATAATTGCTGTGTTCGAAAAGAATAAATTTCCTTGAGACAAGAAAACTTCCGTCCACAAGTCAGCAAGGATTTATAAAGCCTGTCCTCACATAATATTCTGCTAACCATAGATGGACAGCAATAGGCAGATTCCATATTCCTAGATTTCTGTGAAGCATTTGGCACGTTGCGGCACAACAAGCTGCTAACGAATGTCCGAGCTTACGGAACAGGTCCCAAATGAGTGGCTGACTCGAAGACTTCTTGAGTAATAGACGCCAGTACATCTTATTCGACAACGAGCTTACATTAGAGACGAGGAAGTCGTGAGGAGTGCCCCAGGGAAGTGTGGTAGGAGCGCTGTTGTTCTGGCGCGCAGGATGAAAAGCAGTTTGCGACTGTTTGCTGGTGATGTTGTGAACGAGAAGGTATCATCCTTGAGTGACTGTCAATGAGTACAAGATGACATACAGTTTCCATTTGGTATGATGAATGGCAGCTCGTCTCAATGTAGAAAATTGTGAGTTGATGTAGATGAAAGGAAACCAACATTCTTGTACTGCTCCAATGCAGTATTAGTGATGTGCTGATGGACCTAATCACATCGACTAAATACCCAGGCGTAAAGCTACAAAGCTATATAAAACGGAACGAGCACATAATGTTGGTAGAAGCGAAGGCTAATGGTCGACTCGGGTTTAATGGGATAATTCCAGCTGATCGATAAAGGAGACACATATAGAACACTTGAGCGACCCATTCTTGAGTACTGCTTGAGTGCTTTGGATCCCTAACAGGTCGAACCAATTCCGTGGCATTCTGTTAGATTGGCTACCGTTCGGTTCGATCTACATTACGGAGTTGCTTCGTGAACTCAAATGGGTAGGTGTAGAGGAAAGACGACGTTCATCTGGATAAAGACTATTAAGAAAATTTGGAGAAGCATCATTTGGAACTGACTACAGCGTGATTCTACTGCTGCCAATATACGTGTCATGTAACGACTGCGAAGACAGGACAAGAGAAATTATGGCTCTCACAGCGGCAATACAGACACTCATTTTTCAATCATTACGTTTACGAGTGGAATAAGAAAGAAAATGACTGTTACTGGAACAAGGCATCCTCTGCCCTTCCCCATGGTGGCTTGCGGAGTATGTATGTAGATGTAGTATATAAACCGGAGTGCCACTACGAACGACCATAGAGCCATAACTAACGATGTATAAATTCCACATGCTGACTTGATTGAAAATTTTTTCATGTCAACTGTCTCTTACCTGAAACGTGCTGACTGGCATCTCTTACCTCGTCCAGAACCACTTACCAAAGGTAAATCCGTCCATAGAGATCACTGATTAACAGAAGATTTGCGTAAAGCATAACAGAACGTGTCGGGACTCATCAAATATGGCGAAAACGGTTGAAATAAAGAACTATTTTGTTTAAGAAGGGTACATCATTGCGCTTTGGGCCCGCGACGTCTTTGTTAGTGTCGACTGCATCTGTGCTAGGTTCGTCTCTACCCCATTGTTGGAAGACCAGAGGACGCTCACCATGGGCGATTGTGATATATTTCGGTGCTCGGTTAGCTGCTGGGGGGGGGGGGGGGGGGGGCTAAGGCGGTAACCGGCTGGCAGTAGTGGCAGTTGAAGATTCTCAATGACAAGGGGCTTGTGAGCGCTCCGTTTTGTCCGAACGTTGCCAGAAGACGGTGGCCTCGCACCGCTTAAGAATTTAACTGACAGCTACTCGACAGCTGAGGTGAGCAGTTCCGTTCTGGGGAACCAACGCCTGCCCATATTGCGAACCACTGTGAGATCCTCTGAAAACAGGTATTAATTTTGTGAATAAGAACTGCATGTCAGTTCCTTTCGCGCCTACTTGACATATCTCTCGTTACTCCAGTCTGCTGTTGTGATTCAAAGGTGCTCGTTTTTGTTTTTCATCTAAGGTACATTTTCGAAAATTGCAGCAAACGTGTATCAGACTGGCTGTCTGGTCACAATATTAATGAATGACATGGGTGGCCTTTAGTCCCTTCAAGACGGTTTCCTTAATTTCACCATCTAAATTTCTTGTTGTGATCTTTTATGTCATACTTGCTAGTTTTCTTTAAGGTACCTTGTAATTTTATTACCTGTTATTTAGTGTCTCGCAGTTAAATAAAAATTCTGTTGATTTAAAGTTGTTAGCCTCTGTTTATTTTTCTATTTCATTGAAATACTATTTAGAGATTAGTGTTCGCACAGCTAATTTTATATTTTGGTCTACGGAAGGTTGTGTATTGACTTATACACAAATAATGTCTAATTCTGTCTATATGTGCGTGTTGCACACTATATTAGCCATTATTTTATGAATTGTTTGTCATGGACTTCACTGTATGGCTTAATGGATCTGGTGACATTCACGAAACAGTTTAGCAATATGGCTGTTAAAAGGTATACTGTATATTTTAGTAAGGCAGCTGGTCAACTGATTGGATTAAGTCCATATTACTTGTCACTTCGATCTTTTTGAACAAACAACTTGTGCGATGTAATTTGTCGTGCCCGCATTTACCTTGCAGCCCACTGAGCCTTGCCTATTCTGTTAATGTATTTGATCGGCTGCTATCGTTTTTTGCTTCCCTGTCATCCCGAAGGTGGGTGTTTGTCTCGCTTGAAATTTTCCGTTATGAAAAGCGTTTTCCTCAAATGTTTATGTGAGAAACACCACCTAGAGGCCAAATATAAAATAAATTCATCATATTAATCCCTTGGCCTTTGTGCTGTAAACCTCAATATGTAATTACTAATAGATTTTTTGCACTTTAGACGAATGTCAAGCAAACCTTAAAGTATACGCACTGATTGAAAAAATTATTTACATTGTCGCCGGCAGTAGAGTTTACCTCTACATGTTGTTAACTTGCTTGAACGCCACTAAAGTTCAGTGTGTGTGAAAATTGTAATTCTCTTTTTTTAAAAAAATCATTCTGGTTAATATGTTTTATTGGGCCATAAGCCATTTAGTAAAAATTCCAGGTGCAGTCATCAGTTTCAGCATTTGGGTTCTTAATATGCAGTTTTTTTTTTGTTTTCTCACTGCAGCAGAATACATTATTATGGCAGGCTTTCATCATTGGGCCTAAAGTAGTTGATGCAGTTGATTAGAATAATTTTGGGCTGATGTTGCACCGTTATTTTGTTAACTGTACGCTACCTAGCAACTTAAATTATTGTGGCCTATTGATTAAACATGCTTTTATTGGTCCTTTAGCCAATTTTGAAGTTGTAAGTATGTTTATCGATTTTATAAAATTCTCAGTTTATGAACAAAGCTGAAAGGGGAATTTCTACCAAGAACGTAAGTAGTATTTTTATTGATCTCTCGTTTGTAGGTCATTATACTGCTATCGTTAAAAGTTTAACATTTTTGTGACTGCGCAATCCATGTCCTTTGTCATTTGCCCTTACATTTTACTTGGTTGTTCTTGTTCCCTACTCGTCAGCTCTAAAACACTAAAATATTTTTTGTTTGTTGTGATCTCGAGATACACAAGCCTGTCTACGACAACCCATAACTAGCAACACACGTTCTTACAAGTATTTGAGTGTCTATGGAGTTACAATGCTTTTATGAGAAATGTAATAGTGTAAAAGGAGGTAACCATTCATCATGTCTGTCCAGCGTCTACAGCTGCTATAAACGTTTGCCACACTCCTTTGTAACTTTTATGAGATCCTGCTTATACCACACTTAAACGGTGGGCAGGGTGAGTACGGTGAGATGTAACACTCCTATTTCATAAATCTTTAGAGATCAAAACGAATTTTGGCAAATGACAGTACGCTTCTTCAATCCTACTAGCTACTGCATCGACCGAGAAACTGAACCAATTTTTTTTTTCTAAATGTAGTACACACTGAATGGAATTTGGAAGTTCTTATTAAAAAATACAGTGATATGTTGTTGGTGGTGTTGTTCTTATGGTCTTCAGTCCTGAGACTGGTTTGATGCTGCTCTCCATGCTACTCTATCCTGTGCAATCTTCTTCATCTTCCAGTACGTACTGCAGCCTACATCCTTCTGAATCTGCTTAGTGTATTCATCTCTTGGTCTCCCTCTACGATTTTTACTCCCCGCTCTGCCGTCCAATACTAAATTGGTGATCCGTTGATGCCTCACAACATGTCCTACCAACCGATGCCTTCTTCTACTCAAGTTGTGGCACAAACTTCTCTTCTCCCCAATTGTATTCAACAACTCGTCATTAGTTATGTGATCTATCCATCTGATCTTCAGCATTCTTCTGTAGCACCACATTTCGCAAGCTTCTATTCTCTTCTTGTCCAAACTATTTATCGTCCATGTTTCACTTCTATACATGGCTACACTAAATACAAATACTTCCTGGTTCAAAAATGGTTCAAATGGCTCTGAGCACTATGGGACTCAACTGCTGTGGTCATTAGTCCCCTAGAACTTAGAACTACTTAAACCTAACTAACCTAAGGACATCACACACATCCATGCCCGAGGCAGGATTCGAACCTGCGACCGTAGCAGTCGCAAGGTTCTGGACTGCGCGCCTAGAACCTCGAGACCACCGCGGCCGGCAATACTTCGTGAAACGACATCCTGACACTTAAATCTATACTTGATGTTAACAAATTTTTCTTCTTCAGAAACGCTTTCCTTGCCATTGCCAGTCTACATTTTATATCCTCTGTACTTCAACCATGATCAGTTATTTTGCTCCCCAAATAGCAAAACTCCTTTACTACTTTAGGTGTCTCATTTCCTAATCTAACTCCCTCAGCATCACACGACTTAATTCGACTACAGTCAAGTATCCTCGTTTTGCTTTACTTGATGTTCATCTTATATCCTTTTTTCAAGACACTGTCCATTCCGTTCAACTGCTCTTCCAAGTCCTTTGCTGTTTCTGACCGAATTACAATGTCATCGGCGAACCTTAAAGTTTTTATTTCTTCTCCATGGATTTTAATACCTACTCCGAATTTTCTTTTGCTTCCTTCACTACTTCCTCAATATACAGATTGAATAACATCGGGGAGAGGCTACAACCCTGTCTCACTCCCTTCCCAACCACTGCTTCCCTTTCATGTCCTTCGACTCTTATAACTGCCATCTGGTTTCTGTACAAGTTGTAAATAGGCTTTCGCTCCCTATATTTTACACCTGCCTTCATCAGGATTTGAAAGAGAGTATTTAAGTCAACATTTTCAAAAGCTTTCTCTAAGTATACAAATGCTAGAAACGTAGGTTTGCCTTTTCTTAATCTAGCTTCTAAAATAAGTCGTAGGTTCAGTATTGCCTCACGTGTTCCCATATATCTACAGAATCCAAACTGATCTTCCCCAAGGTGGGCTTCTACCAGTTTTCCATTCGTCTGTAGTAGTTTAGTATTTTGCAGCCATGAGTTATTAAACTGATAGTTTGGTAATATTCACATCTGTCAACGCCTGCTTTCTTTGAGATTGGAATTATTATATTCTTCTTGAAGTCTGAGGGTATTTGGCCTGTTTCATACATTTTGCTCCCCAGATGGTAGAGTTTTGTCAGGACTGGGTCTCTTAAGATTGTCAGTAGCTCTAATGGAATGTTGACTACTCCTGGGTCCTTGTTTCGACTTAGGTCTTTTAGTGCTCTATCAAACTCTTCACGGAGTACCATATCTCCCATTTCATCTTCATCTACATCCTCTTTCACTTCTATAACATTGCCCTCAAGTACATCGCCCTTGTATAGACCCTCTATATACTCCTTCCACCTTTCTGCTTTGCCTTCTTTGCTTAGAACTGCGTTTCCACCTAAGCTCGTGATATTCATACAAGTGGTTCTCTTTTCTCCAAAGGTCTTCTTTTAATTTCCTGTAGGTAGTCTCTATCTTACTCCTAGTGAGATAAGCCTCTACATCCTAACATTTGTCCTCTAGCCATGCCTGCTTAGGCATTTTGCACTTCGTGTCGATCTCATAAAGTTTGTTAATGGTGACATTAAAGCTTTTTGCAAAAGTATCTGTTAACCGAACTAATTGTTAGAGGCAAGGCAGCTGGAATAGGCTATTGTGGTGTAAACAGAGCCAAATATGGCTACAATGCCTGGTTCTCGCATTATATACAGCCCTTCAGCTGTTTACATATTTTAAAACGTCTGTACAACGAAAAACCAGCCAAAATTGCGAACTGAGCTAATTTTATTATTTACTGAAAGACCAGTTTTAGCCCCGGACCCTTTTTCAAGTCATCCCATAGGACAGAAAACCAAATTTACATTCATATACAATACAGTCATTACCAGATTGTTTAAGCCCATGCCAAAAACGCAGAATGTATCGTTTGAAGACTTATGGGCTAGATAGTCAAAATGGTACTTGCAAAAGTGCGAACTATATACATATTATGAAGCACATGCTAACAGTTACAGCACATACAGGTAACTGGTAGTGTACTCCTCCTGTTACTGTAAGGAAACTTTGAGAAAGGGGCGCCCTCTCAGGATATAGCAACATTTTGTGTTTATTACAATATTTTCCAACCATTAAAATACAACAATTAATAAAATAATAGTACAGGTCAACACTAAAACTAATACTTTTTAAAATTTTTACCAAAAACAAATACGTAAAATCACTGAACTGTAAAATACAACAGCGCCATACATGGCCCATATGACTGACGAAGTTGTATGCCACACTGTCATGTAAAAATCATTAAAAGTGGACCACCGAGTTTAGTATTAGAAGAAAACAAAATAATAGGACATTAAAAAATCTTCATCACTTCCAGTCATTTACAGCTATAAATAAAAACTTTACCATAACAAACTTTACAAAATATATAAAAATAAAACATTTCTTCACTTGACATGTTCCAATTAAATATAGACATTAAATCATGTAGTTATCTTTCACAAAGCACCAAAATTTGATTATTAGAATGGTAAACAGTCGTTTCTAGTCTAATTTTAGTAAGTTTGTTTTTCTGCTACTGATAATATACTATTTACATCATTTCTGTTCGTCTTCATCGTCAAGCTCCTCCTCCCATTTCCCATCTGTCCATCCTTCCCAACCTATCTCTTCTCCCCCCCCCCCCCCCCTCCCTCTACAATCCCACTCCCTCCGTATATGAGCAGGCATGTGTTTATTCTACCTGTATGTCTTCCTCAAGGATGTCTAGTATATTTTTATACTTGGTGAAAGACGTCTTTGTGGTTTAATATCTGTTTCTATCTGGGACATTTCTGCAAAAAAGTTGTTCGATCTTCATATACTTTGTGAAGTTTGTTACAGTGAATCTTTAATGCTTGTTAAAGGTTGAAACTCAATAAGATTTTTAATGTCCTATTGTTTTGTTTTCTTTTAATAATAATGTTGTTGTTTACATTTAATGATTTTTATATGGCACTTTGGCATATAACTTTGGCATATGGGTCATACGTGGAGCTACTGTGTTTTACTGTTCAGCGATTTTTAAGTATTTGCTTTATTTTGTTAAAGATTTCAAAAAGTATTACTTTTATGTGTACATGTACTATTATTGTATTAATTGATACATTTTTGATGATTGGAGATTTCCTATACCATGGTAGGGCGCCCCCTCCCTGAGGCTTCGTTATGAAGTAGGAGGAGGAGAGTGCCAGTTATCTGTATGGACTGTCATTGTTCATTTGCATTTCATAATGTGTATGTAGTTTTGAGATGGTTTTGTATTCTTGGATATATAGTTCTGACTGTCTGGCATGTAAGTTTTGAAACAATATGTTCTATATTTTTGGCATATGCTAAAAATGGTAATGACTGTATTGTACATGAATCTAAATTTGGTTTTCTGTCCTGTGCTATGATTTGAAAACGGGCCCCAGCCCAAAACTAATCATTCAGTAGGTCTAAAGGAAAGAAATGTGAAATTTTGTACTTTGGCTGGGGGTTTCTTTGTACTGATTAACAGAAGTAGCTTACCTTACTCTAGCATGTGAAAATTTGGTAAAAAGTCTGTTCACTTAAACATAGATATATACATATATTTGAAATAATTTTCCAAAGCCCCACTAGACATGCTAGGGGTTGCCTTATAGTTCGGTTTACAGCAATTGGAGCTGACCCTCTGTATATACCACACATGACATAGGACAGGAGGAAAGCTGTTTTACCTTAGTGGTGTAGAACTTGTTTCTTGCTGCATATAATGATGGAGCCTTGCCCATTTGGTGGTCTTGTCATGAAAATAGCGTATTGGAGGTTGTTGATAAATACCAAAATTGTATGGAATGTAATTATAGTTTGAGATTAGTTCATACATTAAACTATTCCAGCTTGTGAACACATAATGAACATTACAAAATAGTTGTTTATAACTGTGATGTCTTATTTAATAGGGATATTGTAGTACAGGTTTGCACCATCTATTCTGCATAAAATGGACACAATCTGTAATGTTGTCTCTCATATTTCAATGACTAGTATGTATAGTTATATACAGATTTTATATTGTTTCATATATGATACAACTTTTTAAATATATATTGACTTTGAGAAACAGTTTGTTTACAGGGCTACTCATATAGTTTATTATTGGTGATAATTCTTAGTGCACTTTATGTTGACATCTTAATATGAGGGCTTTAGAGTTATGTAGGTGATGTGGTTCTGTTTCTGTCTTGTCAACATTAAATGTGTTTTCATTAAATTCCTTTGATTTTGTTGTGGAATTGTTTTGTTGGATCTTTATTCAGCTGCGCCATATTACTTTCTATGTTAAAATTTTAAGAGTTTTCTTCTAGATATTCATTTTATTTCATAATGACTGTTATTTCATATGCTAGTTTGTTTTAAATTGTTTTGTATGTGCCTATGGTTTCCTCATATCTCTTCAGTTCCTTCTCTGTGAGTTTATTTAGTTTATGACATTGGCTGTCTTAATGTGTTGGCTGGTAGGTTCTCCTCTGCAGTACATTTTAGACATTCGTTTAACAGGTTTGTATCTTTCTCACCGAATATTATGTTTGTGTTATTTGTTGCTCTATTGTCGAATATGTGAGTGTTTTAACATTTTCTTAGTTTTTACTTGTTCCTATGTTCCTTGTATATCAGACTTTCCAGCTTCTTAACAAGTGCATCACCAATCTTAGGTTCCATATGTTACTGCCTGTACAGTTGAGTAATTGCAAAGGTATGGCCAAAAGTTGCCTGTTTAAGGTGTATTTCCCCTTGTATAACTGTTTTGTTTCTGTATTTGGCAACATTACTTATGGAACTCATTTCACACACCTTGCAGAATAGCTTCCATATCCTAGTTTAACAATGAATTTATAGTTACTAGAACTTATAATCAGGTACAATTACTTTGCTTTCGATCACAATCAACCAGGAGGCTGTCCATGGATTCATCCTTATCTGGCACCGTTGCAGACATTTTCATTAGCCACTTAGAATAGGAATCATTTAGCAGTCAAGAAATGTGCTTAGAAAAAGATAGTGAACTACAAAGATGATAATTTAGTTTCAGTCACATTGATTCCAGAGGCACCAATCACATCATGAATTTGTTTCGTAATGTACACAATAAAATAAATTCCGCTGCTGAGTAACAGAAAATAGAATTACTTGTTTCCTAGAAGTATTCAGTAAAAGTTACAACCACAAGCAAAATTTCAAGATATACAGAAGAAAGACAACTTCCAACACCACAACCTGTGCCACATATGACACTCAGTGTGGTATGCAAGACATTGATACACAGGACAAAGAAAATTCCTTTGCAGAAAGAGAGAAGCAAATTAGGTAATGACTTTCTCAACTCAGTGCTACACGAATATCAGAAACATATAGCAAAACAGAAATAAACGCATGGCTCTCTGAAAGAAAGTAGTAATACAGTCAATATGTGGCCAGTATTTCTTATGTAGGAACATTTTGCAAACAACAGCAATCCTTCTTAAGTCATGTTACATAAAGGCAGTTTTCTCCTCAAACAATGCACTACAACAGAAATCAATTCACGCTTTGTACAATAAAACTGATAATATTGCAGATTTAGTAATGTACAAAATGATACTGAGAACTAGTTCAAGCTTCTACATATCATGGACTAGCAGTAATTCTCATACTAAATGCAGTGCATACATCAATTGTTGCACATATAAGCATATCATAAATTCATAAACAGAGATAGATATTAAAACACTGTACACCCATTCACACAGAAGAAGCTAAGAAGCTATTAACCATGCCCAGAAGTCACTCTCGACTTTTGTACATCACAAAATAGTGAAGAGAAAAAAGTGTTATTGATAATTTTAACATCTTATGTGTCATCTGTTTAATAATGTAGGAGACACTCACATATAAATCTTATTTAGTCAACTTACTTATTTATCCCAATGAACATGACATTTCTTTCATTGTTTATATTAAATATTAAATGAATTTTCTGTAGGTAAATGTCTCTGTGAACATATTTCACATTATACACACAAATTGCTGTGTATATACCGTATACAATGTCATTTTCCATTTCAAAATTTACGCATGTTCCTCGAATCGCATGTAACATTTAAAATGCCCATATTGTAGAGTATGAGTATATACCTGTTATTATAATTTATGTAATTGGCGGCATGTGAGATGAGAGGATGATCTGTCATCTGTCAACCTTGTACAAGTCAGATTTCTGGATGAGGGAAACAGTACCATGGTTTAAATCCACAAGTATGAAAATATTGTCTACCATTTTGCTTCGTGGAAGAGTGCTACTGTATTTGAATTGGGCACCAGTCACTGAGTTTTAATTACATAAATCGCAAATGTAAAACTTGGAAACACCAGGTGGTCGAATGTTTAACTGCAGCTTCTATCCTGGCCCTCTGGTAAGCGTTCAACGTTTGTGTGTATGTGCTGTTGCCTCAGTGGATGATTGAGGACTCACGGAGTGACTTTCTGTGATGAATGTGGCTGTTTATAAATAGGAATGAGAAATTGGCATCAACATAATCGACTCCCCTTTCTGACACGTCCGAAAGAACTGACGCCACGCAAAATCCGCAGCTACTATATGTTACACGTAAATTGAAGCTGGAGAGGGGAACAAATTCAATTCATGTATAATGTATAACAGCTGCAGATTCTGCATGGCGTCTGTCCATTCGGAAATGTCATATAATTCGATTGGCCTAGTTGGGCAATGGATCCAACTTCTTCAGTGCCGCCATTGGATAAGCAGCTGCAGCAGCAAGTCGTATAACCCTAGCTTACTTATTTGTTAGATAGTTTAATTAATTTCTTTGCGTGTTTTTGGGTACTTCGGGCGTATTGTAGTTTTTGACAGTTGTAGCATCGCGCTTTAGTGTTTACTTGGTAGATTCTTACTTCAATTGCGTGTGAGTTTCGTATAGGAGGTGTAATTTCGAGTTATAGTTACTGTAGTCGTAAATTCAGCAGATTGTAGTGCCGTCGTTAGGCATTTGTACAGGTTAGTTGATACATTCTTTGCGTGTTTCGCTTGCGTTATCTAGGCACGGACTCGTGTTTCAGTAACTGTTGTTCAACATCGATTAGAATGGACAGGGACTGCGATTGCTGTGTTCGGATGAGGGCTGACTTGGCATCCCTTCGCTCACAGCTGCAATCGGCGCTGGCTTCGGTCGCGCAGCTTGAGGCTGTTGCCAATGGGCACCACTGTGGGGTATCACGGGGATGTCAACCTCGTCCCGTCTGTCCCCAGATCGGTCTGCCGCTGTGGTTGCCCCGGTTGCTGCCCGCAGTGGGGCTGAGCCCTCGCCTGTGGTTGACTGGGAGGTCGTTCCAAGGCGTGGCAGGCAGCGAAAGGCGTCCCCGGAGGCTGATCAGAAAGCCTCCCCGGTGCGTCTGACAAACCGGTTTCAGGCACTGTCTCTGGCTGAGCCAGATGCAGCTGCCTGCCCTGTTTCAGAGGATCATTCACAGCCTTCAAGGTCCGGGCAATCGCAGAGGGTGGGATTACTGGTAGTTGGGAGCTCCAATGTTAGGCGCGTAATGGGGCCCCTTAGGGATATGGCGGCTAAGGAGGGGAAGAAATCCAGTGTGTACTCCGTGTGCATTCCGGGAGGAGTCATTCCTGATGTCGAAAGGGTCCTCCCAGATGCCATGAAGAGCACAGGGTGCAGCCAGCTGCAGGTGGTGGCACATGACGGCACTAATGACGTGGGTCGCTTTGGATCTGAGGAAATTCTCTCTGGATTCCAGCGGCTATCTGATTTGGTGAAGGTTGCCGGTCTTGCTTACGAGATGAAGGCAGAGCTCACCATCTGCAGCATCGTCGACAGAA
This sequence comes from Schistocerca gregaria, assembly GCF_023897955.1. Classification (NCBI taxonomy): domain Eukaryota; kingdom Metazoa; phylum Arthropoda; class Insecta; order Orthoptera; family Acrididae; genus Schistocerca; species Schistocerca gregaria. The sequence goes on from NC_064922.1 coordinate 432,190,092, forward strand.
CCGACTGCGGACCTTTGGTGCAGAGCCGGGTGGAGGGTCTGAATCAGAGGCTCAGACGGTTTTTCGACCGTGTTGGCTGCAGATTCCTTGACTTGCGCCATAGGGTGGTGGGGTTTCGGGTTCCGCTGAATAGGTCAGGAGTTCACTACACTCAGCTGACGGCTACACGGGTAGCGGAGGCTGTGTGGCGTGGACTGGGCGGTTTTTTACGGTTAGAAGGCCTCGGGAAAGTACGGGGTGGGCTGCAATGTCAAAGGGTGCATGGCAAATACAGGACGTGCTTGGAGCAAGGAACAGTCGGAATTATAGTTGTAAACTGTTGTAGTTGCGCTGGAAAAGTCCCTGAGCTTCAAGCACTAATAGAAAGCACAGAATCTGATATCGTTATAGGTACAGAAAGCTGGCTAAAGCCTGAAATAAGTTCTGCAGAAATTTTTACGAAGTCTCAGACGGTGTTCAGGAAAGATAGATTAGGCAGAATTGGTGGTAGAGTGTTTGTGTCTGTCAGTAGTGGTTTATCTTGTAGTGAAGTCGAAGTAGATACTCCGTGCGAATTGGTTTGGGTGGAGGTTATACTTAACAGCGAAATTTAGTTAATAATTGGCTCCTTCTACCGACCCCCTGACTCCGATGATACAGTTGCGGAACAGTTCAGAGAGAGTTTGAGTCTCGTAACAAATAAATACCCCACTCATACGGTTATAGTTGGTGGGGACTTCAACCTACCCTCGGTATGTTGGCAAAAATACTTGTTCAAAACCGGTGGTAGGCAGAAAACATCTTCCGAGATTGTCCTAAATGCTTTCTCCTAAAATTATTTCGAGCAGTTAGTCCACGAACCCACGCGAATTGTAAGTGGTTGCGAAAACACACTTGACCTCTTAGCCACAAACAATCCAGACCTGATAGAGAGCATCATGACTGATACTGGGATTAGTGATCACAAGGTCGTTGTAGCCAGGTTCAGTACAGTTTCTTCCAAATCCATCGGAAACAAACGCAAAATTATTTTATTTAAAAAAGCGGATAAAGTGTACTAGAAGACTTCCTAAAAGACAATTTCCATTCCTTCCGAACTGACTATGCAAATGTAGACGAGATGCGGCTCAAATTCAAAGATATAGTAGCAACAGCAATTGAGAGATTCATACCTCATAAATTGGTAAGAGATGGAACGGATCCCCCGTGGTACACAAAAAAGGTCCGAACGCTGTTGCCGAGGCAACGGAAAAAGCATGCGAAGTTCAGAAGAACGCGAAATCCAGAAGATGGGCTAAAATTTACAGACGCGCGAAATTTGGCATCGATGCGAGATGCCTTTAATAGGTTCCACAACGAAACATTGTCTCGAAATTTGGTAGAAAATCCGAAAAAATTCTGGTCTTATGTAAAGTACACAAGCGGCAAGACGCAGTCAATACCTTCGCTGCGCAGTGCCGATGGTACTGTTACCGACGACTGTGCCGCTAAAGGGGAGTTATTGAACGCAGTTTTCCGAAAATCCTTCATCAGGGAAGACGAATGGAATATTCCAGAATTTGAAACACGAACATCTGCTAGCATAAGTTTCTTAGAAGTAGATACCTTAGGGGTTGCGAAGCAACTCAAATCGCTTGATACGGGCAAGTCTTCAGGTCCAGATTGTATACCGATTAGGTTCCTTTCAGATTACGCTGATACTATAGCTCCCTACTTAGCACTCATATACAACCGCTCGCTTACCGATAGATCTGTACCTACAGATTGGAAAATTGGGCAGGTCGCACCAGTGTTTAAGAGGGGTAGTAGGAGTAATCCATTTAACTACAGATCTATATCATTGACGTCGGTTTGCAGTAGGGTTTTGGAGCATATACTGTATTCAAACATTATGAATCACCTCGAAAGGAACGATCAATTGACACGTAATCAGCATGGCTTCAGAAAACATCGCTTTTGTGCAACGCAGCTAGCTCTTTATTGGCAGGAAGTAATCGCTATCGACAGGGGATCTCAAGTTGATTCCGTATTTCTAGATTTCCGGAAAGCTTTTGACACCGTTCCTCACAAGCGACTTCTAATCAAGCTGCGGACCTATGGGGTATCGTCTCAGTTGTGCGACTGGATTCGTGATTTCCTGTCAGGAAGATCGCAGTTCGTAGTAATAGACGGCAAAACATCGAGTAAAACTGAAGTGATATCAGGTGTTTCCTAGGGAAGCGTCCTGGGACCTCTGCTGTTCCTGATATTTATAAATGACCTGGGTGACAATCTGAGCAGTTGTCTTAGGTTGTTCGCAGATGATGCTGTAATTTACCGTCTAGTAAGGTCATCCGAAGACGAGTATCAGTTGCAAAGCGATTTAGAAAATATTGTTGTATGGTGTGTCAGGTGGCAGTTGACGCTAAATAACGAAAAGTGTGAGATGATCCACACGAGTTCTAAAAGAAATCCGTTGGAATTCGATTACTCGATAAATAGTACAATTCTCAAGGCTCTCAATTGAACTAAGTACCTGGGTGTTAAAATTACGAACAACTTCAGTTGGAAGGACCACATAGATAATATTGTGGGGAAGGCGAGCCAAAGGTGGCGTTTCATTGGCAGGACACTTAGAAGATGCAACAAGTCCACTAAAGAGACAGCTTACACTACACTCGTTCGTCCTCTGTTAGAATATTGCTGCGCGGTGTGGGATCCTTACCAGGTGGGATTGACGGTGGACATCGAAAGGGTGCAAAAAAGGGCAGCTCGTTTTGTATTATCACGTAATAGGGGGGAGAGTGTGGCAGATATGATACACGAGTTGGGAAGGAAGTCATTAGAGCAAAGACGTTTTTCGTCGCGGCGAGACCTTTTTACGAAATTTCAGTCACCAACTTTCTCTTCCGAATGCGAAAATATTTTGTTGAGCCCAACCTACATAGGTAGGAATGATCATCAAAATAAAATAAGAGAAACCAGAGCTCGAACAGAAAGGTTTAGGTGTTCGTTTTTCCCGTGCGCTGCTCGGGAGTGGAATAGTAGAGAGATAGTATGATTATGGTTCGATGAACCCTCTGCCAAGCACTTAAATGTGAATTGCAGAGTAGTCATGTAAATGTAGATGATGCATAAATACGTTCGACGTACTGTGGGAATCTCAGTGGGCGAACGTGGAGAAAATGGAGAGGAACTGCAGACAGGTGGTACGCGATAGGAATATGGATCGTCCGTGAGGCGTACCGGTATAGTCCGTACACTTGCAATGGCGCAGTGGTAGCGCAGCTGCCACGTAAGCAGGAGAACCCTGGTTCGAATAGTCCTCGGCTACACACTTGTACTCGTCGCCGCTGATTCAGCATAATAGCCCCATGCAGCTGACAGCAGTGATCCGCTCCGTTTCCTTTCCTTTTCTTTCTTGCCCTTTCCCCTTTCAGTTTACCTAAAATCGACATAGATTCGTCCTACGTAGTGACATGTTGATAACTAGTTGTGAGAACCGTTTTGAGAGGTTGACAAACCATCCTTATTTTAAGTTAGTCAATCAGCATCAAAAACAAATCTACTCTGACTGAGGGATTATCTTGTGTGAGGTTCCAGGGTGGAAAAATGTGCGTAACATCTGGTTTCGACTGAAGTTGCGTGAGAGCTGCTCATAAACGCAACCCCCCCTCCCCCCCCCCCCCCAATTTAACTACCGCTGTAACTTCTGCACAATGGAGGTATGAAGCTAACAGAATTAATACAAGGACCCTGTAGGTGAGTAGTAAAAAGAGTTGCACAGACACTATATTTAGTAAAGTTTCTAATCAATGTCTATGCTCAATAGCCATGAGAAATGGGGAGGAAATGAAACATATCGTCTTACTAAACGATAAACAAATTAAATATCACAAAGAAATTTATTTTATCCAGTAAACAGATAAATGTGCGATTTACTGAACAGTGCTTTATCAGAACGAGGGCACAATATAATGATGTTGAAAATAAGTAGTCGGCAGGTTATTCAAAGGGGCACTTACTCTGAAATACTGAATATGGTAATCTGTTGTCAGTGGGCCAATCAACAAAGAATATTATATACCCCAACTGCACGATACAATACCGTTCGAAAACGAGAACTCTGTGAAGAACCCACAGGCAAAATTGTGGTTATTGCAGCCCTAAAACGAGAGATGCTGAGGGCGTCAGAGAAGAGTTGCAGGTTTATGTTACGCCAGTACTGCAAATACTTTACCATCAAGATCTCAGGCGTTCTATAGAGAGCAAACTGGAGTCAGATGGTGCACCCACCGATCTCTGTATTGCTGGGCTCCCTTATGATGGAAGATCGCTGACAAAACCCGATGAGATAAATTCCAGAAAGAATCTAAACTTCTGTCCAGGTGACCGAGACAGTCTTACTCCTCAGTTCGTGCGAGAGGGGAGAGACATTATCAGTCCACCTATCCACCCTGGCGGTCCAGAGGAAACTCCCTAATCTCGTGCACAGAGCATTTACTCCGACTGCTAGTGCTTTGTGGCCCCACTATGGTCGAATATTTCCAGTCGCAGGAGGCCACGGGAAAAATGAGCTAATCATAGGTGTTCAGTACGCTCCAGAAAATCCGACCAGGCTGGCTAGCAATATTTTTGTATCAGTCGGGTGGTCATCACCGCCCGTGACGATGTTTGGTGTTACATTCTTTTTAGGACAACTTATTCGAGTGTGCTTTTTTATCAATATTGCTTAGACGGCACGTAAAACAGAATTGAAAATGCAACTGTTGAGTTTATTCGAATGCAAATCAATACTACAGCTCCGAAAACTACTCTGCAGTGCTAGATAATGTGGATAGGGAATTTACATTCGAAGCTTGCGAGACGAATAATGTAGATTTATTGCAGCGTTAGGAAAAACTATTTCCCCTTTTGGTTCTTTCGCAGCACTGTTATTTCGAGTTTGTCTTCCATCGGCAAAAATTCTGTTTTCGTAAAGTCTCCACATAGCGTAGTTGAATTCTGATGGGCGAGAAGCTATCTAGGCTCAAATCATCAAACATTACGTTCTGTTGCTGTTGTTGAATTTTGGTGCCATTAACGCAGTTGTAACCAGTTTTTCACTCACAAAAACCACTGTAGATCTAAAATGATTAATGAATTGAGAGCAATTCGATGTACAAGCGTTTTACGAATAACGTACTGCAATACTGAGAAGTTCAACAGCATAATTGAAACATGCAGTTCTGTGTACCTTCTGAGACGGCAGGGCTTCAGAATGATTATTTCAATTATTGTGGTAACCGAGAAGTACTCGCCAATAAGAAAAACGCTTATTCGTAGATACATTTTAAACAACAATACTAACATCAGTTTCTTGGGGGTCTCTGTCATTTGGAAAACAGCTAAACGGCTTGTTCATTATTTTATGAGTCACTTCTGATTACTCGTTAATGAGAAGACATATAATTGATATGGTCACCAAGCGAAAGTGTATGTGAAAAGCTAAGGCATCTCCCAAATCACAACCATATAATCTCAGAGTTTCGCTGTTGGAACGAATCAGACTGAATATTTTCACTCTGTGTGTTTCACATCAGTATGTTTGTTCATTCCTGCAGAGGTGACCAACATATTCTATTGTTCTGCATCAGTATGGAGGCAAAACCTTATGAGAATGAGTTCTTATTCAAATCTGCTGTTTGTAAAGAATAATTATTTGCATGCACAATAAAGGACAAAGGAACATAGATATCGCTTTGCTGAAGTAGAATATGACTGCACAATCAGAATTTTGTATCTTATTCTTTATAAATAAACGGATACATACCAGGTATGAAAGATACGGATTTGCACACATAACACAAGACAGAACTGTATATTCAATGGCGATGCATGTTTGGCGTAGACATGTCGGATGGATTTCCATGCCCTGTAAGTTCGTAAGTAATAACGACGAAGTGGAGAAGAGTTGTAGCGACAGTGACCCAGCAGTTATCAGCCATTGTTCAGCAGATACTGAAAAATAAGGAAAAAAAATCTGTAACATATCAGATACTGAGCAGTATTTGGCAGCTGGATATATATGTTACAAAATATGATACTGAGTTGTATTTGTTTGTTTATCGCATTAAGGACTACATGCTGTCTTTTATTTTGGACCGGAAGAAATACACACATACCGGGTCGCTATAATTAAAGTAGATACTCTCGAAGGTTCGGTGTGGGCTCTGATCATCGTACAGCAGCGAAGTTTGGTAGATACACTAATGCGTTATTGCGGAATCGATTTGCGCTGGAACATCGGGCCTCTCCTCAGATCTTTCAGTTGGCGATACTCTATCAACGAAGCACTGTAATTTCTCCGTCCACATAAAACAGTTTCACTAATAGCGCACTGTTTCTCCTCTTGATAGCCTACTGCTCACTTATTTTGTGGCTTACCAAATGGCATTGTGGATAGCAGACTGTCATCCAACGTACAGCGCAAGATTTGCACCAGGTGGCCAAAATTGGAACTATTTTTTTCCAGAGTAAATCGGTACCGCATAAACGTATTCACATATCTATCAAAGATTCGCTGTCATACGATAATACAGACCACACTGGACTTAAACGTGAGTAGTTGCAATGAAACTGTAAGTACCCTGTATATTTTTATCGTATTATAGGTGTAACAGTTCCTGCTGGTTCCAAATGAGTCCAAGTGTCATCATGTGTTGCGATGGGCAGAGGCAGCAGTTGTAGCTACAACACAGGCCGAGAAGTACTCGGTGCCAGAGTAGGAGCACAGTGAACCTGCATTCCGGGAAGGCTACACTATGGGGAAAAAGGGAGAGCTTCGTAGTAATGAAGGTAGTTAGCTCTTCGACCGTTGATAGCTGCTGCTTGTGAATGTGCATGCTGTTGTATCCAGCAAGAATTAAGTAGTGAATTATCCATGACTGTTGCGAAACGTCTGAGCACACATCTCATTCACATCGATGAGAAACTCTTCATTATGGTCAGCGTATACAAAACGGAAATAGTTATGACGAATAAACTAAGTACAGTGGACAAAAGGTATTCACAGCCAAGATATATCCCTATGATACCTACTCATTGTTTATTTTATGTTTCTCTTGGACCTAATCGCTCTGTTTACATAATGCGTCTTTTTAACATTTTAAAGCTTTTATATAAAGGGTGAGTCACTAATTATTGCCACCAAGAATAGCTTGGAAAGTATGAGAGGAGCTGAAAAGTCTCTGGGGCAAAAGTTGCATGAGATAACAGGGCCATAATATGACGGTTTTTGTTGCTGGATGCGGTCGCTTCAGAGGTATCGTGGTCAACTGTTTTTTTTTTTAATGGGATGCTATAGTTTGGTACTTATTTTATGGTAGCGGCTATCGAGACGAATCCAATGATGTGTACCAGTAAGATCCTCGAACGTCAACGAAATTCACAAAGATGGCTTGAACATACATTTACAGAAGGAGTTACAAGTGATGACCATTGCTACCAATGCAATGCTACAATCTTCTCATAATTGATTGAGTCATATTCCTTATCACATCGACACTTATCGAAGCACATGCTCTGACAATTCTCTCTCGCATACCTTCAAATGCACTTGCAAACAATGTCTTTTACGAATCCCCACAAGAAAAAATCCAGAGGCGTCAATCTGCCCAACGAGCCGGCAACGACACATCTCCTCCGTGTCGAATCCAACGATCTTGTAATTGTCTCTGCAACTTATTTCTAGCCATTAGCGGGAAATATGCCAGACACCCATTGTGTTGATACCACATTCTGTTCCTTGTTCTTAAAGGTATTTCTTCCAGTAACAGACCTAATGTTTCTTGCAGGAATGTCTACATCTACATCTATCTACATCTATATCCGTACTCCGCAAGCCACCTGACGGTGTGTGGCGGAGGGTACCCTGAGTACCTCTATCGGTTCTCCCTTCTATTCCAGTCTCGTATTGTACGTGGAAAGAAGGATTGTCGGTATGCTTCTGTGTGGGCTCTAATCTCTCTGATTTTATCCTCATGGTCTCTTCGCGAGATATACGTAGGAGGGAGCAATATACTGCTTGACTCTTCGGTGAAGGTATGTTCTCGAAACTTTAACAAAAGCCCGTACCGAGCTACTGAGCGTCTCTCCTGCAGAGTCTTCCACTGGAGTTTATCTATCATCTCCGTAACGCTTTCGCAATTACTAAATGATCCTGTAACGAAGCGCGCTGCTCTCCGTTGGATCTTCTCTATCTCTTCTATCAACCCTACCTGGTGCGGATCCCACACTGCTGAGCAGTATTCAAGCATTGGGCGAACAAGTGTACTGTAACCTACTTCCTTTGTTGTCGGATTGCATTTCCTTAGGATTCTTCCAGTGAATCTCAGTCTGGCATCTGCTTTACCGACGATCAACTTTATATGATCATTCCATTTTAAATCACTCCTAATGCGTACTCCCAGATAATTTATGGAATTAACTGCTTCCAGTTGCTGACCTGCTATTTTGTAGCTAAATGATAAGGGACCTATCTTTCTATGTATTCGCATCACATTACACTTCGCTACATTGAGATTCAATTGCCATTCCGTGCACCATGCGTCAATTCGCTGCAGATCCTCCTGCATTTCAGTACAATTTTCCATTGTTGCAACCTCTCGATACACCACAGCATCATCTGCAAAAAGCCTCAGTGAACTTCCGATGTCATCCACCAGGTCATTTATGTATATTGTGAACAGCAACGGTCCTATGACACTCCCCTGCGGCACACCTGAAATCACTCTTACTTCGGAAGACTTCTCTCCATTGAGAATGACGTGCTGCGTTCTGTTATCTAAGAACTCCTCAATCCAATCACACAATTGATCTGATAGTCCGTATGCTCTTACTTTGTTCATTAAACGACTGTGGGGAACTGTGTCAAACGCCTTGCGGAAGTCAAGAAACACGGCATCCACTTGTGAACCCGTGTCTAAGGCCCTCTGAGTCTCGTGGACGAATAGCGCGAGCTGGGTTTCACACGATCGTCTTTTTCGAAACCCATGCTGATTCCTACAGAGTAGATTTCTAGTCTCCAGAAAAGACATTATACTCGAACATAATACGTGTTCCAAAATTCTACAACTGATCGACGTTAGAGATATAGGTCTATAGTTCTGCACATCTGTTCGACGTCCCTTCTTGAGAACGGGAATGACCTGTGCCCTTTTCCAATCCTTTGGAACGCTTCGCTCTTCTAGAGACCTACGGTACACCGCTGCAAGAAGGGGGGCAAGTTCCTTCGCGTACTCTGTGTAAAATCGAACTGGTATCCCATCAGGACCAGCGGCCTTTCCTCTTTTGAGCGATTTTAATTGTTTCTCTATCCCTCTGTCGTCTACTTCGATATCTACCATTTTGTCAACTGTGCGACAATCTAGAGAAGGAAGCACAGTGCAGTCTTCCTCTGTGAAACAGCTTTGGAAGAAGACATTTAGTAATTCGGCCTTTAGTCTGTCATCCTCTGTTTCAGTACCATTTTGGTCACAGAGTGTCTGGACATTTTGTTTTGATCCACCTACCGCTTTGACATAGGACCAAAATTTCTTAGGATTTTCTGCCAAGTCAGTACATAGAACTTTACTTTCGAATTCATTGAAAGCCTCTCGCATAGCCCTCCTCACACTACATTTCGCTTCGCGTAATTTTTGTTTGTCTGCAAGGCTTTGGCTATGTTTATGTTTGCTGTGAAGTTCCCTTTGCTTCCGCAGCAGTTTTCTAACTCGGTTGTTGTACCACGGTGGCTCTTTTCCATCTCTTACGATCTTGCTTGGCACATACTCATCTAACGCATATTGTACCATGGTTTTGAACTTTGTCCACTGATCCTCAACACTATCTGCACTTGAGACAAAACTTTTGTGTTGAGGCGTCAGGTACTCTGTAATCTGCTTTTTGTCACTTTTGCTAAACAGAAAAATCTTCCTACCTTTTTTAATATTTCTATTTACGGCTGAAATCATCGACGCAGTAACCGCTTTATGATCGCTGATTCCCTGTTCTGCATTAACTGATTCAAATAGTTCGGGTCTGTTTGTCACCAGAAGGTCTAATATATTATCGCCACGAGTCGGTTTTCTGTTTAACTGCTCAAGGTAGTTTTCAGATAAAGCACTTAAAAATATTTCACTGGATTCTTTGTCCCTGCCACCCGTGGTGTACTCCCTACCATTCCTTCGATGAAATAGGGGCCTATAACCCCACACCATGCATTCACCAACCACGGTATTTGGTGTGCAACTTGCCGCAGTCAAGATGGGTTTTCAATTGCTCAATAATGCATGTTATGCATATTAAGATTTTCATGGTTCGTGAGTGTGGTCTCGTCAGTAAATAAAATCAAATTAATAAATGTTTCATCCCTTTGAATCTGACATTGAACCCATCGGCAGAATTCAATGGGACGCATACAGTGAATACCAGTTAATATTTGGTGGAGACTGGTATGGTAAGAATGATATTCATGGCGGTGCAGAACACGAACAACAATACTCTGGCTCATGCCAGATTCCGTTGCGATTTGACGACAACTAACGCAAGGACCTCTAACCACAGTGGCAAGATTACCAAATTATCGTTTCCTCGTTAGTAACGTTCCTTTGCCGGATATGTTTCCGATGCGTTAAAGATTCAGTTGTTCTCAGTTTATCATACATATTATATATGTACGACGTGTAGGATGAGAACGTTGAGGATATCTTTCAGCGTCTAGGTCTCTAACTCTCTTTCAATTTCTTTGGCATTCTCCGTAAATGAGAAGCGTATCGACTTGTTCTTCCAAAGATCACATCATTCACATTCGCTTGATTCGACGATACTAGTCTTACCGTTCCTATTAGTGTTGTATTGCGAAACCGTCGAATGGTGGTTACATGTCAATGGCACGTTAGATGGATACGCCGTATTCGGTGAATATTTACTATTTGCACTCGGAGCATGTGCTTCGATAACTGTCGAAGTGATAAGAAATACGACTCAATCCATGATAAGAAGATTGCAGCACTGCATTGATACCAGTAGTCATCACTTCGAACATCTTCTGTAAATGCCACCTTTTTGGCGTTCGTTGACCTCCAAAGACCTTACTGTTACACATTGGATTTGTCTGGATAGACTCTATCAAAAAATAAGAGCCAAACTATAGCATTCCATTTAAGAAAACAATCTTCGTATCTCTGACGCGACGCCTACAAAAAACCGTCATATTATGGCCCCATTGTCCCATGCGACATTTGTCCTCCAAATTTTGCAGCTAGTATCATACTTCTGGAGTAGGTAGTGACTCACGCTGATTACATGTAAGCCAGTTCAGAAATCGTGGCAACATTTTCGTCCCGTTACTGTCAATGTTGGGCTACAGCAGAAACAAATTAACATACGAGCGAGTGGTAATATACACAGCAGTGGAAATTAATACCATTGAATATTGTGCGTAGAAGTATACGATGTCGACAGCGATCACGAAATTTGTAGTGATTTGACTGGTGGCGCTAGATACGGTCCGGAGGAAGCAGCTCACGGTCGAAGTGTCTCCGTCTAGTAATGGCCAGTTTATGAGATTCGTAGCACGCCCGTCATGTGGAGGTCACAGCACAGTGGAACCCGTCTTGTGAGTACGGTGACTGATGCGAACAAGGAATTCATTTTTCGCAAATATACCCTGAAATTTTACTGCCAATATGATTTCACACATTGCACAGTATCCGAAATCGATGGATGGTTTCACAACGAGATTTGTTTGTGTGATAATGAAATGCAAAGTTTTAGTACGATTTTGTAGCAAACGTATGTTGTAATAATGCGATGACGAAGCTTGTGCTAGGATTATGAATGGAACCCAAGGAAAAGTGGACTTCGAGCATACAGACGGAGAGGTCACTAAGTTAGCTATCAGTTATGCAGGTTTACGACTTAGGACAGTAAGAATTTTAAATATTCCACTTGAAGTAACACGGAAAAATTTGGGAACCGTTCTGCAAATAATCTTTGAAAAATTGGTCGGAAACAAGTACTTCAAGGTAGACAACGGATAAAGAGTGCCACAATTGATTTACAAAAACATATCCCGTCATATATATTCATTCAGAGAGTTAAAGCCTTAGTAATATAAGTCATTTAGTTACTTACGCCAACTGCGAATCGACTGACCACCAAAAACAGCATTTGCAAAAGTTAATAACCTGCGCAAAGACATTCGCATTAATCCTGATGCGAACATGGAAACTTAGGAAACAGTCCAACATATGCACTGCGGTGTTCATTCGAAGGGCGTTTAAGAATAATCAAAATACTACGCTATACCGTTGTTTACGTGCTTACCATCTCCAGGGCAGGATGAACCCATAAATATAGAATGGATAAATACTGATCTAATCCACGTCCGAAAGTGTGCGTAGGATTGAGCTGTATTGAATCACAGTACTCCAAACATCGCAGTTTCAATAATGTCAAATTTTACAGAAATCTCAATGTGGCTCACGAACGGAACCCTGTAAGAGCATAAAGACCCACGCAATAACTGGGCAAAAATCTGGGAAAATATCCAGAACCCGACGCCAGGAACTAGAATAAATGCATAATTGTATAAAATTGTAAACTAAACGATCCCTACGGGAGAAATCTGCATAAAAGGAAGACCCACTCTGTGTTGCATTCAATACATACCTTCTTCTGCCGAAACCAAAGCGAAATTTCCAGCTGGACGAGGAAGAAGCTTGCAGTACTAAACATGACAAGCACAGCAACGATAGACATGGCGCACATAACTAACATGCACCGTCAGCTATTTCATTTGGCTACTCGGTCAATATGTTCACTACGCGACTTCCACAAAACCTCCTTCCCTACAGGACCATTTATGTCTCTCACTGTTCAACATGAACGTATGAGGCAACGCAACAGAAAATTGTTCCATAACTTATTAACCGCTGTTATTGCTATGGAGTAAATATGTCACCTGCCCACAACAAACAAAACTCAGCGGTACGATAAGCCCTTGATGCTCTGAAATTCAGAAGTGACACTATATTTGCCCATAAGATTTATTGCAACTATTTTTGTACTTGTAATAAACTTGAGTAACATGCTGCTTAATTAAAACCCGGCTTAAGACGCCCACAGATGGCGCAAAATTGCCGTTTCATTTTTTATTATTAAATTTAAATTTTTATTTCACTAGCTTTGAAATTTCATCGTCAGTTTAACAGATTATACAGTGCTCTTGAAGTGCACTCCGTCTTCAGGCCACGAATGGCCAACCGGGACCATCCGACCGCCGTGTTATCCTCAAGGGAGGATGTGGATAGGAGGGGCACGGGGTCAGCACACCACTCTCCCGGTCTTTATGTTGGTATTCTTGACTGAAGCCGCTGCTATTCGGTCGAATAGCTCCTCAGTTGGCATCACGAGCCTGAGTGCACCCCGGAAAACGGCAACAGCGCATGGCAGCTGGGTGGTCACCCATCCAAGTGCCGGCCATGCCCAACAGCGCTTAACTTCGGTGATCTCACGGGAACCGGTGTATTCACTGCAGCAAGGCTGTTGCCCCGGTCTTGAAGTGTTGCGACGACAAATGGAATTTCGTAGGTGGATCCCATTTGTTTGTTTTTAGCTCTGTGCTGAAAAGTCAAAAGCGAGCCTCTCAGTCAGGCATCCAGTCACTGAGGACGGGGGAGCAACGAAGCATTCTTGGGTAAGGCAGAAACTATATTCTACTGCCATACATAGAAACACAAAGTTATTTTACTAAAAAGTAAAGTACTCCGTCTGAACAGGCCTCGGAAAGCCCGACGGTACTGACCGGCAGCCGTGTCATCCTCAGCCCACAGTCGTCACTGGCTGTGAATATGGAGAGGCATGTGGTCAGTACACCATTCTCCCTTCCATATGTCAGCTTACGAGACCGGACCCGCTACTTCACAAACAAGTAGCTCCCCAGTTTGCCTCACAAGCGTTGAGTGCACCCCACTTGCCAACAGCTATCGGCAGACCGGATGGTCACCCGTCCAATTGCTAGCCTAGACCGACAGCACTTAACTTCAGTGATCTGGCGGGAAGCGGTGTTACCACTGCGTCAAGGCTGTCGCTGTTGCTAAACACAGATGGATTTAATTTACAAGCACTGAAAAGACTTTACCGTTTTCAGTTGTTGTACGTTATCATCCCAATTAATCGCGAGGACAAATTTTTTAATTCGGAAATTGCTTAGTTATAAAGAATGTCATGCTTCAGTTTATTTACTTGCCTTGCTGTACTTTAACAACACCTGTTCCGTTCGGAAGACAAAAGACAGCCTTCTACGTAGAAAACGTCCTTGTTTGCCTAGCACGAAGCTTATTTAGTCTTCTCACTCATTGTCTCACTGGTATAGCAACAAATCTGGCCGAAGTAGTAAACTAAGGAAAGTGTTCGGCATGCGCTAGAAGGGGAGGTCAGGAGATCATAAAGAGAAAAAAAAGATCAATGTGCCTGTTTGCCACTTGTTGAAACAGAGTTCGGTTCCCCCATCTCGACCCGATGCGGTAGGTGCCAAAGGCTTTTCTGTAGTAGCTCCTTTCGTCTTCAGTATAACTCTGGTACGTATTATTTTTAGTCTTTAAGAGAACCATTGCAGTACGAGATAGCGAAAACTGTATCACAAAACTCACTAAATTTTAAACAAAATTTATCCAAGTTATGCCACTGGAGTGAAATAATATAACTATTTTGAGGATTAAATGGTTTTGGACTAATCACACAAATGTAGCCAAATTGTATCCATTAGGAACTTCGTATTTCAAATGGAGGTGAGAGTAACTAATCGTATAAATATGTAATTCCTTCGTATGAAAGAAACGGATGATGTTATACCTTTTCTTTTCTCAAGTCACAGACTCAAATATAAGTACCAAGCTCATCGGCAATCCTTTTGCCCCTTTATTCGAGAACAGTAAATGTTTTTATCACTCTCAGCTTTGTACACAGTCAGATCCAAAGTAACTTGCCGAAGAGAAAGTTTTGCCTGTGTGTTGTATGGGCTGGCTGGCTGAAGGTGGTGTTGATTGGTGGGCCTGTAGCCGCACTGGATTAGCCGAGCGGTCTTAGGCGCTGCAGTCATGGACTGTGCGGCTGGTCCTGGTGGAGGTTCGAGTCCTCCCTCGGGTATGGGTGTGTGTTGGTCCTTAGGATAATGTAGGTTATGTAGTGTGTAAGATTAGGGACTGATGATCTCAGCAGTGAAGTCCCATAAGATTTCACACACATTTGAACATTTTTGGTGGGCCAGTGAGCCCAAGTGACAGACGAGTGGTTACGGAGACTTTTACAACAAATACAACAAAAGAAAAGAAATTCAGCAATAAGTCACAAATCCAGTCTGTATTCTTATGGCGGCTCTAGATTTCTGCTACTGAGTAACTATCTTAAGTGAAAAAACGAGAAATGTACAAGAATCGGTACTTAAAAGTTGTAGATTAAAATTACATTGTACAATAACGAAAAAGTAAAAAAATATATATACGGAAGTATTTTCAGCCTAAAGAAACACAGCAGGAGCTCCTACTCTTAGGGCACAGCTTAAGGTCCATAAGGGAAGTATACCTGTAAGACCAATAGTTGACGGAAGAGGTCGTGCTATCAGTAAGGTTTCCAGAAAGTGTCTCAACTTTTTAAAGAAATATTTCACTACAATAGACAGTATTCAGTCAAAAATAGTTGTGATTTCACCAATAACATACGTGACACACCAGGATTAGCAGACATAAAATTTGTCTCCTTTGACATAGTAAACTTGTAATATACTAATTAACGGCACGATTGAAATCGTTGGGAAGAACCTAAACGAACAGAACAAGCTCCCTAAATATGATTCTGATGAGTTCCTCGATTTGTTGTCAGTAATTCTGCAGTGTAATTATTCTGAATTTATTGATGAAAAATACCTCATATAACGATGGACTCAGCATGGGAAGCTCCATTCACGGTCTGCTTGTCGATATGTTTGTCACTACCTTGAAAGCTGTGTAAATTATTTAGATCCAATCATACACATCAGTGATCACATTCACACTTTCAAGATTTATGGGCAACCTACCACCACATATAGTGTAATATCTGCCACTCTCACTACCCCGAGATCCTTTCATTCAATGATGTATCGCTTAATATCTATCCCCATGAATGAAGACAACTTCCAAATTGAATAAAATGCAATCAGACAAATAACATGGAACAATGGTTGCCCTCCTACCTTGGTGGACTCCATAATGCACAAAAAGCAGAAACAACAGGTGTGCTCCCTTTTTTAGCCTGCTGAGGATGGGCCCAACAACATGGCGAATGGACTTCTCAGGATTGCCATCACGTTCTCTTCATCGATGAATGTCGCATATGCCTTCAACCAGACAATCATTGGAGACGTGTTTGGAGGCAATTCGGTCAGGCTAAACGCCTTAGACACACAGTCCAGCGACTGCAGCAAGGCATTATGTGGGGTCCATGTACGCGGTTGCTGGTCATGGAAGGCGCCGTAACGGCTGTACGATACGTGAATGCCATCCTCCGACCGATAGTGCAACCATATCGGCAGCATATTGGCGAGGGATTCGGCTTCATGGACGACAATTCGAGCCCCATAGTGCACATTTTGTGAATGACTTCCTTCAGGATAACGACATCGCTCGACTAGAGTGGCCAGCAAGTACCCCAGACATAAATCCTATCGACCATGCCTGGGCTGTATTGAAAAGGGCTGTTTGTGAACGACATGACTCACCAACCGCTTTGAGGGATCTACGCCGAATCGCAGTTGAGGAGTGAGACAATCTGGACCAACAGTGCCTTGATGACCTTGCGGAAAGCATGCCATGACGTATAGAGCCATACATGAATGCAAGAGGACGTACTACTGGGTATTAGAGGTACCAGTGTGTACAGCAATCTGGCCCACCACCCAAGAAGGTCTCGCTGTATGATGGTACAACATGCAATGTGTGGTTCTCATAAGCAATAAATAGGGCGGAAATGATGTTTATGTTGCTCTCTATTCCAATTTTCTGTACAGGGTCCGGAACCCTCGGAACTGAGGTGATACAAAACTTTTCTTGATTTGTGTATATACTTTCAATACACAAATGTTGTGAAGTTAAGTGTACATGCTGTGCAATATCGATTCGTACAGAAAGATTATGCTGTGGCATTGTATGTAAAAGTGGCTTACTATGAATCTATAAACATCTTAAAAAGAAATAATACTGCAATGGACCAAGTGGAGCAGTGTATAAATTCCTGTGTACCTCTGTGCCAAACTGTATAACTGTATAACCTGTGTGCATAATCAAGTGGTTTGCACAGTAAATGTCCTCCTGGGCTGGTGGCCGTTTGGTTTTTAGTCAATTTATGTTAATACTAAACCGCAGTGAAAATTTTAGTAATTTGGAGACCTTGTTTCTGGCAAAAGTGAATATAGTTATTATTGATCATACTATTGAATAACAAGTTTTTATGTAAAAAAAAATTGGTAAAAATATGAAGGCATGCTTGATTTAGTGGCAAGAAGTAAGCTAGTTCAGTACCTGTTGTCAGCACCACGAGAACAATGGAAATAACGGTGGCGATCAGGAACACCAGACAGTGCGTAAATCTTCTGCCGAAGTAGTTTCCAACGAAATGTCCCAATATGCAAGCAGTCACCATCAAGGCTCCCTGGCCGAAGTATGCAACGAAAGGATTCTCCCCAAAACTTTTGTTATGGAAGAGTAGAGTGAAAAGGACAAGAGAAGCCGCTGACCTGTGTGGAGAAAGAAACTTAATGTATTATCTTTAAATGTGAAGACAAATGTTTATAAACTCTCTTTAATGAAGCGCTGAATTTGGATTTGATTAGTTTTCAAACAATTCCAGCAGTGCAATATGCCCTAACATCGTAAAATAATTTAGTGCGACGTTTACTTCACCACAAAAATGTTCTGTCATATAGTCTGTTGCTGTTAGTTTGTTGATTCATTACTGAACACTGATTGATGCATTTCTATCACGCCATAAAAAATTTCATGCTAAAAGAGTCTTAAATCAAAAGAGGAAGAAATAAACTATCCACTCGTTAGTAAAAACATTAACCCGTAAGCAACATTCGGTTCAGAAAAGCTACTAGTGCGTTCTCCTGTCGTTGTAGTGCGGTCCTCAACGTGACGAGTGGTTTATGCAGCTCTTCAAGCTAGTATATCTTATGGAAGCGTCTTAATCTGCAAGCGACACCCACGTGAAGTTATACTCTGTTGTCAAGTCTTGGGGGTCTGTCTACAATTTTTGCACTCCGTAATTCCCTCCATTTCTATTGACTAGTCCTTGATACCCCGGGGTGTGGCCTATGAACCTATCCCTTCTTTTGGCCAAGTTATGCCGTAAATTCCTTTTACCTCAATTTAATGAAGTAGTTATTAGTTATCAGACCTGTCCTTTTGATCATAAGCATTGTTCTGTGGAGCTACATTTCAAACGCTTCTGTCCTCTTCTTGTCTGTACTACTTATAGTTCGCGGTTCACTTTTGCAATAGCTCCATCACTTCCTGTGCAATAGCGATCGACGGTCTGTTTCCGTTGCCACTTTGCATGGCATAATTTTTGTAAACGCTATGGTATTGATCAGCTGACCACAGACCCCCGTTGGTCAAGATCTTCACAGCGGAGATGTGGAAGACACTACTAACAGATAAACCTCAGAAACACCCACCAGATTCCTCGTAATCTACCGGCCAGTTCCGTAAATGGACGTTTTCCGGCCACAACTTTACATGGCCCGATGCCAACGCACACAGCAGGGTAGACGTAAGACGTCGTCGTCGGTAATAGGGGGCGGCAGGCGTTTGAGGCCGGTAAGCCGCACATTTTATAACTGACGCCTTGACATGCGAAACCATGTTCTCTGTCATTACTATAAACAAACAGACACCGTGAGGATCACTTCTTTTATTCCCGACTACGATTCTGGTCCACACTGCACATCATCTGCGGGTCTAGTTGGAGCAGGGAAAAGAAGCAACAACAAAAACAATTTCGAAAGAGTGACATTACAGACATTACCATAAGAGGCTGCACAATTAACAACAAAACATTATGAGGACACGCACATACCTTGCGTCGCAAACTGAAGTTTATCAGTAGTGGGGCAACAGGAACGTCACCCCAAAGTATGTCACCCCAGGGGTGGCGTCACCCCAAATCCAATATGGCGGCCGTGACTTAAGTACTTGACGTCACGTCACATCAGCTGAAGACAAGATTGACGTCAGGTGATGACGCGAGTACCGTTATCCAAAAATAGCGGGAATATAGGTCAATTGAGCTACCTTTACTAACCTAAGAAAATGGCGGGAAAGAAAGGGCTATCTCCACTAACCCCTTCCTAGGAACTGGACATAAGTCTTTATTTAATCAATTACAAACAGTACCACCATCAATTTTGTTAGCCATCCTCTTGGAAAATTTTGTTGAGCG
Source organism: Schistocerca gregaria (assembly GCF_023897955.1). NCBI lineage: Eukaryota > Metazoa > Arthropoda > Insecta > Orthoptera > Acrididae > Schistocerca > Schistocerca gregaria. The sequence continues at coordinate 432,209,550 of NC_064922.1, forward strand.
AGTTGGTATGGTGTCGAGCCCACTAGAGGCTGCTCATTTAATTCGAATATAATTTCTATAAATTTCTTTAAACGTCTATAAATTTATTTCAATTTATTATCTACCTACAGCATTACTGTTATGTTACCACTACAAGAGGCTGATATATCGATAGCTGTATTATATATAATGGACATAAGTCTTTATTTAAACAATTACACGCAGTATCACCATCAAGTGTATTGGCCATCCTCTTCGAATTTCGAATTATTTGCTCTAAGAGCTTACATTGAATTCGAATATGATTTATTTTCTACATCATTAGTTTCGTGTTACCGTCACAAGAGGCTGCTCTTCACTATGTGTCACATTGTCGTGCACTGGTACTACGAACAGCAGCCGACTAGCCTACTTTCACATTCAGCGACGTCTGCCGGACACAAACATTCTCACTTTCTCTCGCCCGTCTGCGTCACCCGAAGTCCGGCAGGGCCGTCATACCCCAGACACGCCAAAACAGGAACCATGCAGGTGTTCTTAATCAGCTCCCTCAATCGATACGCTTAATAACATCGAGAAAACATGTACAACCATTGAAAGACTATTAAACACATACTGCAGCTCTAAAAAGTTCCAAACATATAAAATGTCACTACAGAAGTGATGACAGCATTAATATTGTGCTACCACCACAAGAGGCTTAGATACCCGTTTCTCAGTGTTTTAATAGCTCTGTTACATGCACTGGACGTAAGTCTTTATTTAAACAATTAGACCCAGTACCGCCATCAAATGTGTTTGCCATCTTCTCGGAAAATATGCATGAATTTTGCTGAGGGAGGTTAGTTTGGTGTCACCCCTACTAGAGGCTGCTTATTCATATAGGCAAGAAAAGGTGTTCGCTGCACTTCCAAATAGCTAGTTTCAACTGCTTTTCAAGGTAATCCAACAACATTTCCTACATACATCGAATTACGGGTCTCACCTAGTATATTACACTGATACAAAACACTCACCACGACAGCGGCCTGGAGGGGAGGAAAATTGTTGTGAAAAAAGGAATCAGTCTGTTCTGGGCTGCTAGAGAGAGAGGAGGCGGTGTGCTTTTTTTTTTTTTTGTTGAACTATTTACTTACTACGCATTTCACCTAATTTATTAGTTACGCTGATGCAAAACACTCACCTAACGTGTTTAGAGTCACTATATACAGTTTACAGACCTCGAATCTACTTCTAAATAATATTACATTACACTGATGTGCAGAGACGCGAACAACTCATTAATTACGATGTAACGCAGTGGCTCACACACTGTACTCGCATTCGGTAGGACAACGGTTCAATCCTGCGTCCAACCATCCTGATTTAGGTTTTCCGTCATTTCCCTAAATCGCTCCAGGCAAATGCCGGGATAGTTGCTTTGAAAGGGTGCAGTCGACTTCCCTAATCCGATGAGACCGATGACCTCGCTGTCTGGTCTCCTCCCTCAAACAACCCAATCCTAAATTACCGATAATAATCCAATACACACCATGGAAAACACTGAAATAATGCATTCGAACACGCTCACAACGCTTAAGCACCTTAAAATAATTCAAAGCACTACTCAGTCCAAGTAAAAACCCATCTTATCTACCACTCGAACCCTGATTTGACTGGATGGAAAGCCTAAGAGCAACCCCTAACACACACATTCAGACTCTCCAGATGCAGGAGACTGACCCAAATATCCATCCTAATTACAAAATCAATCACAAAGATCAGTCATAATTACACAACTATATACATAGCGCTGCATCAGGACGGCTTAAAACCGACAACTATACAACTCACCTTATCATGCTTTAATTACACAACTATATGCATGGCACTGTACAAGAACCACAATACTACGCAAAAAGCTGACAACTCGTGTTGTCCTGTTTGGCAAAAAATTATACCAATCGAAATCAACGACTGAAACTCTCAAACTCTACCCTACACCTACAAGCTACTGAAAAAAAGTTCAGTTCACTAGATCGTGCTGTTCGACAGAGATAAGTTTAAAAAAGTCTATTAGTTCCAAGCATATACCATCTACCCCTGTTTGACATCAGAGTTTACAACACACGCCTACTAAAAAACAACCCTAACCGGAACCAGTGGGAGATCCTCGTCCGAAAAGACTGCCTTCTCATCCGTATACAATCACAAACTACGTGATCGAGTTACTATGCAAACAGTCTCACGGCACCGGCCTCGCCGAAATGAGTCGGCGCGAAAGCCCCGCCTTCCCTCCAAATGCATGCTGTTCCTCTAACCTAACGGCTACGAAGTACTGCTGTCACAGCCCCACAACGCCCAGCGTTCTCAGACTATGTTTTACGTCACGTGGTACGCTCGTGCAGAGCAGGACGAGAGTCACCTTTCAGTATTCGATTATTATTTATTTAACACCAACTTCGCTCCTATAATATAGCAAAACATTTCCGATCACAATAAAATCCCTTTTTTCATGAAAATACACAAAGTCCAGTTTTATGAGGAAAAATCTATATAGTTTTTCACGTTCGAATTCTAAACTCATCACCTCTCCGAACACATTTACGTCTAAACCGATACCTCCTCTTAACTAAATAAACAAGTCAAATGCGAAGAAGCACTCGACCGAACAATTTACATGATAACAGAATAATGATTCAGCGCAAACACACATCCATATTGAATCTTGTCAGATTCCCACTTGATCACGAAAGCTGTCCAGCACATACTAAGTATCAGTACACTATTCGGTCGTCTAGACGACTACACTGTTAAGTCAAATGTATTCCCGCACTGCAAAAGTCTGTTAGCGGGAAACTTGAATCATTCCCACAACAGCCCCCCCCCCCCCCCCCCATAGACAGAATCATTGTACCAAATCGAACACATAATATATTTGATCGCTATACTTACAACTGAATGCCATTCGACAATGAGCGAAGTATCCAAAATACACCCTGCTTATGGCTCACGAAATAGAAATTTCTGTATCCTTCTTGTCACTTGCCATAATCTCCCGTTTGCCATCACAGTATTCCACTTCAAATCCAAGTATTCCTTACCACTGGACATAGTCATCTCCTTTACACATCTCAGAACACAAGAACATACTTTATAAACAACATGCTACCAACTTAGAAAATTATTGTGCTAAGGAACGTGTTATGAAACCGGTATTTTCAACCCCCTCAAGCCACAGCAACTAGGTATTTGACCAGTATTTGTAAAGCATTCTCTCTCTGTGCCAGGTCAGAGATTCCGTGATATATCGACTGGGCTATGGGCGATGCTTGATTGAGAAGGATCACAAACAGTGGATGATGTCGTGAGAAATGTACACTAGCTTTCCAGATCTCTAGTGCAACACTATCCGCTGGAAATGCTGTATCACATTTTGAATCAAGTCCTCGCAATCAAGCACATACCTGTGTAGGATCCTGTGGAGAAGTCCTTTATTACAGTCCGATAATTAATCTTATTTCTAACAGGCTCATATCTCGAGCCGATCAGCTACAGTAAAATCACAACCCCGTTTCAGTTAGCCCCCATGCAACTGCTGTCATTTCTCCAACTTTACGAATCTGATCGTTCCAATTTAAATCGCAACTGAGTAGCAGTTGGGGGAAAAATGTAACTCCCACCTTCTGCAACCCATGTAGACACAGGCTAAGCTGCATTACTGTGACAGGACTGTGTTTTGACCATTCTATGGAAAGCGGAACTCTTAGAAAGACAATAATTTTTCAACCGTACTGCGGTGCGCCCCCAAACTACATACAAGTACTACAGTCCATTCACATATATCTTCGTTATTCTGTACCATCCAACAGAGAAATATTACCAATTATAAAAGCCTCACTAACTTCATCTGATAGATAACTCTATAACATTTCCTCCGCATCTATTTCCTGCCATATATCGAAAACAAAACACCGCATGCGTGCAGGCATCGAGCACACGCAACGACCCTGTTAAATACACACGTTTTGATCAACTGCACACCTCAGTTTAAAGTTTCATCACCTGTACCGTAGGACAATGATCTTACCCCGATGACTACACTGTAAGTCTCAAGAGACACGCCCTGTGACCCTGTCTCGCTGTCTGAAACATTAATTTTTATGCTGTAACACGCTTTGTACACTGTCAAACATTTTATTTATTTACCCCGCCACGACTTAGAGATCGGTGTCAGGTTCTAAACTGACATTAACACAGCCTCTCGCAGAAAACTGGACCTCGCACGGTGACGCGATTGACGTCAGCTGATGACGCGAGTACCACTATCCAATACCACGGGCCATTGCTAGCGTGCATGCCCCCCTTTGCGGGAAGTAGAATTTTCGAGTGAGATAGGTCAACTGGGACACCTCTAGACTTCGCACAGTGTAAATAAATTGGTAAATGCTGTTACTATAACGCGCGCTCGATGATTTCAAATAAAATTCACTTACAAGATAACGAAATTTGACTAGTTTTACCGCGTTCCCATGGGTATCCAATCTACAGTCCGGATCTGATTGCTATGCGTTCCGTTTCGACTAATTCCTCATATTGCAGTCATGTATGAGATCAATGTTTCAGTGCTGCATCTCCCAGAAGGTGTGGCCCATCAACAAATCTGTTTCTCCAACTTGGACAAGCGTTGTCAATCAATCATTATGTGGTAACCAACAACGTGCCAGTGGACGGAAAAGACACCGCCGATCTACTGAAATAATAAGCTTTACAAATGATTATATGGACGATTTTACCAATTCTAAATTAATTTCAACTCCGACTAATGATGTGAGAGCATGTTTCCCAATTTCAGTACCATAGCTAAACCACCCCTTCTCCACTTTGCAGATCTGGGTAGATGACTGTGCAGTACGTCCATTCATTGTTAATTCTCGAACACATACATCATCAAAGTATATCAGACAGAACTCTACATACTTCTAACACTTACAGTTTGCGTTCTACACTCCTGGAAATGGAAAAAAGAACACATTGACACCGGTGTGTCAGACCCACCATACTTCCTCTGGACACTGCGAGAGGGCTGTACAAGCAATGATCACACGCACGGCACAGCGGACACACCAGGAACCGCAGTGTTGGCCGTCGAATGGCGCTAGCTGCGCAGCATTTGTGCACCGCCGCCGTCAGTGTCAGCCAGTTTGCCGTGGCATACGGAGCTCCATCGCAGTCTTTAACACTGGTAGCATGCCGCGACAGCGTGGACGTGAACCGTATGTGCAGTTGACGGACTTTGAGCGAGGGGGTATAGTGGGCATGCGGGAGGTCAGGTGGACGTACCGCCGAATTGCTCAACACGTGGGGCGTGAGGTCTCGATGTTGTCGCCAGTGGTCGGCGGAAGGTGCACGTGCCCGTCGACCTGGGACCGGAGCGCAGCGGCGCACGAATGCACTCCAAGACCGTAGGATCCTACGCAGTGCCGTAGGGGACCGCACCGCCACTTCCCAGCAAATTAGTGACACTGTTGCTCCTGGGGTATCGGCGAGGACCATTCGCAACCGTCTCCATGAAGCTGGGCTACGGTCCCGCACACCGTTAGGCCGTCTTCTGCTCACGCCCCAACATCGTGCAGCCCGCCTCCAGTGGTGTCGCGACAGGCGTGAATGGAGGGACGAATGGAGACGTGTCGTCTTCAGCGATGAGAGTCGCTTCTGTCTTGGTGCCAATGATGGTCGTATGCGTGTTTGGCGCCGTGCAAGTGAGCGCCACAGTCAGGACTGCATACGACCGAGGCACACAGGGCCAACACCCGGCATCATGGTGTGGGGAGCGATCTCCTACACTGGCCGTACAGCTCTGGTGATCGTCGAGGAGACACTGAATAGTGCACGGTACATCCAAACCGTCATCGAACCCATCGTTCTACCATTTCTAGACCGACAAGGGAACTTGCTGTTCCAACAGGACAATGCACGTCCGCATGTATCCCGTGCCACCCAACGTGCTCTAGAAGGTGTAAGTCAACTACCCTGGCCAGCAAGATCTCCGGACCTGTCCCCCATTGAGCATGTTTGGGACTGGATGAAGCGTCGTCTCACGCGGTCTGCACGTCCAGCACGAACGCTGGTCCAACTGAGGCGCCAGGTGGAAATGGCATGGCAAGCCGTTCCACAGGACTACATCCAGCATCTCTACGATCGTCTCCATGGGAGAATAGCAGCCTGCATTGCTGCGAAAGGTGGATATACACTGTACTAGTGCCGACATTGTACCTGCTCTGTTGCCTGTGTCTATGTGCCTGTGGTTCTGTCAGTGTGATCATGTGATGTATCTGACCCCAGGAATGTGTCAATAAAGTTTCCCCTTCCTGGGACAATGAATTCACGGTGTTCTTATTTCAATTTCCAGGAGTGTATGTCTATGCTGATGGGAGTCACAGAGCATTCGCGCAGTCGTGTGTTAAAATTAGAGACTGAAATACACACCTCACACTGTCATTCAGCACTGGTACCTATTTAGTATGCAACCGACCAGAAGTGGCCAGCTACATTTCACATCTCATGAATGGATGGAGCTCGCTGGGTCCTCGCCAATCCAAGTGTACAAGATTTCTCGAGAGATGCGTCCATGTCCAGGAGGTTAGCACTCCTTATCGATGTATAGCAACAGATTTCAATGTGTTGTGATCTAATAGCAAACCGTTAAGAAGCAAAACTAGAAAAGGGTGATTTTTTATGTGTGATGGAGCTTCAGATGGATGGAGTTCGAGGTATTTTTACGTAAATTAACCAAGCCATCAATTTAAACTATTATACCAGAGTCTAGGATCAGTAGCTAGAAGGTATCGTTAAGAGAGAGAAAATTAACATACTATTTCCTAAGGCTACAACGTTCCTTACTTAAAACGAGCTACAATGTTCGATTGCTTAACTTTCGAAACTGTCACCCGTATCGAATGTAACTATTTTAATATTCCAATGTAGGTAAAAAGACGAGGGCTGCTAGAAATCCTTGGGTAACAGAAGAAATATTGAATTAAATTGATGAAAGGAGAAAATATAAAAATGCAGTCAATGAAGCAGGCAAAAAGGAATACAAACGTCTCAAAAATGAGATCAACAGAAAGTGCAAAATGGCTAAACAGGGATGGATAGAGGACAAATGTAAGGATGTAGAAGCTTATCTCACTAGGGGTAAGATAGATACTGCCTACAGGAAAATTAAAGAGACCATTGGAGAGAAGTGAACCACGTGTATGAATATCAAGAGCTCAGATGGCAACCCAGTTCTAAGCAAAGAAGGGAAGGCAGAAAGGTGGAAGGAGTATATAGAAGGTTTATACAAGGGCGATGTACTTGAGGACAATATTATGCAAATGGAAGAGGATGTAGTCGAGGGGTATGAAAGGGAAGCAGTGGTTGGGAAAGGAGTGAGACAGGGTTATAGCCTCTCCCCGATGTTATTCAATCTGTATACTGAGCAAGCTGTAAAGGAAACAAAAGAAAAATTTGGAGTGGGTATTAAAATTCATGGAGAAGAAGTAAAAACTTTGAGGTTTGCCGATGACATTGTAATTCTGTCAGAGACGGCAAAGGACTTGGAAGAGCAGTTGAACGGAATGGACAGTGTCTTGAAAGGAGGATATAAGATGAACATCAACAAAAGCAAAACGAGGATAATGGAATGTAGTCAAATTAAATCGGGTGATGCTGAGGGAATTAGATTAGGAAATGAGACGCTTAAAGTAGTAAAGGAGTTTTGCTATTTGGGGAGCAAAATAACTGATGATGGTCGAAGTAGAGAGGATATAAAATGTAGACTGGCAATGGCAAGGAAAGCGTTTCTGAAGAAGAGAAATTTGTTAACATCGAATATAGATTTAAGTATCAGGAAGCCGTTTCTGAAAGTATTTGTTTGGAGTGTAGCCATGTATGGAAGTGAAACATGGACGATAACTAGTTTGGACAAGAAGAGAATAGAAGCTTTCGAAATGTGGTGCTACAGAAGAATGCTGAAGACAAGGTGGATAGATCACGTAACTAATAAGGAGGTATTGAATATAATTGGGGAGAAGAGAAGTTTGTGGCACAACTTGACTAGAAGAAGGGATCGGTTGGTAGGACATGTTTTGAGGCACCAAGGGATCACAAATTTAGCATTGGAGGGCAGCGTGGAGGGTAAAAATCGTAGAGGGAGACCGAGAGATGAGTACACTAAGCAGATTCAGAAGGATGTAGGTTGCAGTAGGTACTGGGAGATGAAGCAGCTTGCACAGGATAGAGTAGCATGGAGAGGTGCATCAAACCAGTCTCAGGACTGAAGACAACAACAACAACATGTAAGAAATATATTTCAAGCGCATGACATAAATCCTTCTTCCTGTTTTCTCTAGGATAAACTATGTCATCGAACCATAAAACGAAAAACTATGTTCTTAAAACATTTGCTCTGTGTGATACGAGTACAATATATTGACCAATGTTCACATCCGATCACGGTTCAGAAATTATACTCTGCGTGCAACAACCATATATATAAAATGTCAGTTGCTAACGGGGAAATCCTCTTACAAGGAAACAGATAAACGCCTAGCAGCAGCGCCCGACATGCGAAAATTACGTCATTACGTCATTCCATCAGTAGCTCTGTAAACAGCACATCTGTCAGACAAACGTACACACGAGCGGGGGGAGGGGGCGGGGGTTTTAGTACCTCACAAGCACCTAGAGCTAATCGCTAACTTAGTTGTGAAGCTGATGGCTAGATTTTACACCCAAGATGCAACAGGAGGGTGGAGTGCATCACATAAATCATAGTTCGTTTAGAGGGATGTGTAATGTTTCATCACACGTGAGATGGAATTCATCTGATACAGGAGAGGTTAACAGCTAACTATCGCAAGTAGAAGGTGCTTTAAATCATATACAGACCACGCGGCTGTATGCGAGTCGAACGCAGGTTATGTTACGTGACCGCAGATGCATATATGTTTATAGACGAATGTTTCTCTGTCTTCCTGAAAAGCGTCAAATACAGTAATCAACTTGCATGTATCACTGAGATCTCAATAGACATACAGTATAATGCTGCCTCAATGAACAAAAATTGACTGCTTCCCTCATTCCCTTCGCTTCCATGTCGACGATTTCTCTAATTCCTCTTGCTGCAGCGTGCTTGATCCCATGTACAAATTGTTCTGCACCAACCAGAAGATACGCAAGTACTTGTTCAAACTCACAGCATTTATATTCCGTCAATTTATACCCATCCCCCGATCACTTTTCGCAATTCTATGTATTTTCTGTCAGTTCTATACATACGATCATGACATAATCTCTCGTTCTGGTTTCTAAAATTGGTTATAAGTTTAGTACAGCTACCAATACCTGGCCCAAATGCACTGATCTGGAGGCGTAGTATAGCAGTGTACTTGATTGTATCCAGCCAGCCACGCATTTGGAGAGCGTTTGGGAAGTCTTCTGATGAACGAGAGGCTTACAGTTAACGCCCGCAAGTTGACAGTGCTTTAAATCATATACAGAAGACATGGCTGCATGCGAGTCGAATACATGCTATGTCACGCGAACGCAGATGCAATTAAGTTTATAGACGGACGGTTCTGTGCCTTCCTGAAAAGCGTCAGATACAGTAGACAACTCGCGTGTATCACTGAGACCTCAATAGATATACACAATAATGCTGCCCCAATGGACAAAAATTGACTGCTTACCTCATTCCCTTCGCTTTCGTGTCGACGTTTTCTCGGACTTCTCTTGCAGTAGCATACTTAATCCCAGGTACAAACTGTTCTACACCAACCAGGAGATACGCAAGTACTTGCTCTATTTCGCAGCATTTATATTGAGTCAATATATATCTATTCCCCATCACTTTTCACACTACTATCTATTTTGTGGCAGTTCTATCAATGCGATCGTGTAATAACTTCTGATTCTATGTTATAAAATTGGTTTTAAATTTAGTACAGCTGCCAACACCTAGTCCAAATGCACTGATCGGGGAGCCTAGTATATCACAGTACTAGATTGTATACACTCACCCACGCATTTGGAGAGCCCTTGCCTGTTTTCTTTACGGTTTTGTATATACACGTGTCGCGGAAGGCTCCCAGGACCCACAGTAGAGCAGAGTTAGTGTTCGAGTGTGGATCCACCTCCCACTTTATATATATATTGACCCATGTTGGGAGGCGGATCCACTTTCAAACCCATATTGTGGATTCAGACTCCAAGATCGATCGGGATGTAGCGCACGGTGGGCCCACACGTATATACATAGACATACAGAAAACAGAGCAGACGCTCTGCAAATGTGTGGGTGACTGACGTCGAACAGGGATAGATGGTATATGCTTGGAGTTAACAGACTTTTTTAAACCTGCAAAATACTAACGCGCATTCTTTACAGACGAATGGAAAAACTAGCAGAAGCCGACCTCGGGGAAGATCAGTTTGGATTCCGTAGAAATACTGGAACACGTGAGGCAATACTGACCCTACGACTTATCTTAGAAGAAAGATTAAGAAAAGGTAAACCTACGTTCCTAGCATTTGTAGACTTAGAGAAAGATTTTGATAATGTTGACTGGAATACTCTCTTTCAGATTCTAAAGGCGGCAGGAGTAAAATACAGGGAGCGAAAGGCTATTTACAATTTGTACAGAAACCAGATGGCACTTATATGAATCGAGGGACATGAAAGAGAAGCAGTGGTTGGGAAGGGAGTAACACAGGGTTGTAGCCTCTTCCCGATGTTATTCAATCTGTATATTGAGCAAGCAGTGCAGGAAAGGAGGATATAAGATGAACATCAACAAAAGCAAATCGAGGATAATGGAATGTAGTCGAATTAGGTCGGGTGATGCTGAAGAGGAGAAATTTGTTAACCTCGAGTATAGATTTAAGTGTCAGTAAGTCGTTTCTGAAAGTATTGGTATGGAGTGTAGCCATGTATGGAAGTGAAAAATGGATGATAAATACAGGTAGTTTGGACAAGAAGAGAATAGAAGCTTTAGAAATGTGGTGCTACAGAAGAATGCTGAAGATTGTATGGGCAGATCACATAACGAATGAGGTGGTGTTGAATAGAATTGGGGAGAAGAGAAATTTGTGGCCCTACAAGAAGGGTTCGGTTGGTAGGACATGTTCTGAGGCATCAAGGGATCAACAGTTTAGTATTGGAGGGCATCGTGGAGGGTAAAAATCATAGAGGGAGACTAAGAGATGAATACACTAAGCAAATTCAGAAGGATATAGGTTGCAGTAGGTACTGGAATATGAAGAAGCTTGCACAGGATAGAGTAGCGTAGAGAGCTGCATCAAACCAGTCTCAGGACTGAAGACCACAACAACAACAACAACAAACATGTCTGTACATGTGTATAATACCCTCGAACATCTGTAATCGTTTATGTCTATGTGGCCGATCTATATGTACATCCTAAATCAACGTAAATAAATAAATTTAACTATAGTTTACATTTTTTGGCGTCTCCAGAAACGAGGATTTACGTTCACGGTGGAGTCAATAGTGAACTTGAAAGCAAATATTTATATAGGTTTCTGGTCCAGGTTGGGTGGCTGCAGGGTTGAGGTTCTTAGGGCGAGCAGATGATCGACTCTCGAGCACAGTCCATGTAATTTACATAACTTTATTCGTACCACGATACATACATACACTCTATCGGTAACGCCCCTGCAATCTGCTAACTCTAAGACAAAGAGGAAGCCCCGATACGGATGACTGCCCGAAGTCTGGCGGCCAGCGAACACTTCTATTCAGCGTGGCCAGCTAAACTATCTGCCGACGACCCACCCGTTTGGAGGCAGTGGAGATGGGAATGTGTGATGCAATATGTAAATTGAAAATAAAGAATACTATTTTGAATCGTATTAACTCGTCTTTTGTTTATTTTTCCTTCACATTGGGCCAAACATTGCATAACGTCGTTGTAATATTATTTCACCCTAAATTTTTGTCACGTATTATAAATATAGAATTTTTATAATTTATTGACATTTTTCGCGTGTACAAAAAGAGGTCACTACACTTCAATTTCACTGAAACAGATCAGAATGGCTGAAACGAAAAAAAGCTACTCAATGTAAAAAAAAAATGAATACATTACGTGATAACGAACAACTCCACATATAGGTTTGAAAAAGTATTGATTTTTGTTCAAAAATCATAAATTAAATAGTACGAGAGGATTTTGTTTAGCGAACTGGATTTACACACTGAATTATGCATGCCAGGACGAGTTACGAAATAAATTTTCAGTCCCCTGCGGTATTTTGCGACAGGCTTGAAATTTCACTGGTACGTCCCTTTAAGAGAGCGCAAAATTAACAAACATATCTAATCAGCACAGTTTGAATCTCCTACCGGTGAAAATGCAATTTTAGGTATGGATCTTCTTTTTAATGAATATGAATGCCAGTGTATGGCACTGAGGACCATTACTATAAGCTAAAACATGGAAGAAGGGGAAATACAGCTACAAAAATAACTATAACTTATTTTTGCAAATACTACAAATTACAAAAGCGTTTAGTGATAATAGTGTAAGAAATGTAACAGAGTAGCCGCTAGTACCAAAGCAGTCTGAGTTAATAAGGTGAAGCAATTACATGAGGAATAGGAAAATACAATCAAGATAAAATGTTACCATCAAAAACAACAACAAACAGTAAACCGATTATACCAAAGGTGATGCTGTAGATAGAGTATTTTCTTGCTATATATTTGCGAATCACAAATTTTATTTTGCTCTTCCTTTTCACCCCTTTTATGAAGATATTAATAAATACATTGGATTGATCATTATTTTGCTTTATTTGCAGTATAAATAACGAAAAATTTAAAATGAAAGAACTCCACCAATGCGCCCTACCAGAGAACTCGTTACCAACCTTGTGGCCAGCATGGAAGCACGTTGCAGAGGAGGCATTGCCATTTGTAGTGATAACACGTCATATTAAGAACCACGTCAGGCCTTTTGCATTGTCCAGAGGACCGTCACAAATAGTGGTGACTTCAGCTGCGTGTCACAGGCTGTTGTCTGCCTGTGCAGCCTTCACCCTGGCCTGACAAGATAAACAAATTCATGTTTGTGATATGAGGAGGAACACCACACACTGGGTATAAATACTGGAGAATATAGCCATAAATATTAACACAATCATCATGGGAAACCCTTCGTTTGTCCTGTGTGAAATCTTGCTGTTCTCAGTACTAGTGATTTAATGTTTGCGCATCTGTAAATGCGTATCTAGTGCAGTAAGTCGAGGGGTAAAGCCATAACGAGTAAAATCTATATCAAACTGATATCAAATTAATCACCTAAATTCATTAATTGATCAAGGAATAACCCCCTTCCTCCTGATGACATCATGGGTTTTCCCCAACCAGGATGTGGCCCCTCCCCATCGCCTTACATTATTTTTCTCTTAAGTGGTTTATAACAGCTGAGGGTTGACTTATGGCCCCCTTGGGATTATCAGTGCTCCTGAGAAACCCTCCCTCCACCTCCTACTCCTCCTACTCCTGCTCTTCCTCATTCTCTTCCTTCTCCTTCTCCTCCTCCCACCTCCTTTTGGACAAAGGAATGTCAATGCCAATGCCCTTTTGATATCGAATTAATTCTGCAAATCAATTAATTGATTAATTAATTACCTTACTGCCCCTAATGACGTCATCCTGTCTGACTTGTCATGAAAATCCTGTACAGAACTATGGAAAAGACCGTATTTCCTATAAGTATAGTCTCCAGAATGTGATTTTTCAAGTTTCAAGTATGAGTTCATCATGTAGAAATACATGTTTTCATTGACTTAATATTAACATGTTCTTCATCCGAGGATTAGAATGTTAAACTCATTTTTGGCTCATGCTGGAGTGCTAAGAGCATGCCCCACCTCTGTTACAGGATGCCTCGTCACTTTCGAACTCTCTTAAAGTAACCAAATGCCTCATCACCTTACTCTGGACCTAGTGCCAACAAATCCATCAGCTTGGACAATTTGTGGTGGATCCACTTCCAAACCCTATCCCAGCCATAATGCATAGTGGATCCACCTACAAGCTCTATCCCAGTCCCATCCCAAACCTACCCTATAGCATGCAATACTTTGCATGAAACCGACACACACTCACACTCTCACACACACATATAGGAAAATGGCGCTCTTGCGCTAGATGTTGACTACTGTACTACATTTACAAGCAATTTTAGAATACGTGGCCAGAAACATGAACAAAGGTGGTATAAAATTGGTAAAATTGCGAAAATTGACGGAAAATAGTATACATTGAGGGAAAATACTGCAAAATGTCAGAAGAATGAGGGGGATGAGGGAACACTTATATGTCTGCTTCGTACAGAAAAATTCTTGTAAATGGGAACGGTTGTGTGACAGCAAAGGAGTATGAGAAAAAGTCATGGAATCACTAGGGGCCAGTGAAACAATAATTTTTCTTGGGTCGCAATAACACGGCTGGAATAGGTTGTTTAACATGGATGACAATCAAATGTAGAGTAATAAGTTTATAGATGTCAGATCACAAGTCCAGGTGTGACCCCAGTGCTATCAGCAACCATGTTATAAATTTTTATAAAATTTTCGGGCATATCACTACGAAAAACTTTATGTCCTCATTCGCTAAGGAGCACAGTATTACCAGTTGAGGGTTGCAATATGCAACCACAGAATGGATCGCGTGTTTGACCCTGTATTAGACTGTTCAAGTAATCTTAAACTCTAACGAACAGTATTTACAATGTACTTCTCTCTACTCTATAGCAATCACAGCCATGCAGTGTCAGCTAACAAATAACTTACAGAATAATTGGTGCTTGGTTTTTAACAGTATTCTGCTCTATATCGTCTGAGGTAATAGGAATACACAGGAATACATGCTTTCCTAGAATAACGAACCATCCTTCTTTAAACTGACATGGATCTGTGCTGAAGCATGATAGACAGTAGATGGAGTAATCGAGAGGGGTTGTAACGAGATAGGATTTAATGGTAGCCTGATTATGGATTCTAGAGAGAGACAATGTTGTGGTGGGTCATTTATTGCCCATTTAACATTTTTCAGGTTGTTCTTTCGGACTGTTTCAATCCTGCGGTATAGCCCGAGTTCGACTTGTATACAACTGCGTGTTTTACTCGTGGTTTAGAGCACTATCTAGCTGCAGTTGTTAACACCAAACCTCTCCATACAACAGTCAGCAGAGGACTTCCAACACATGTGTTGTGAATCATATCTTCCAAACCTATGAAAAACCTGTTTCAGCACCCTACTCTAGACAAACGAAGATTTATGCTAAGTACTCCATTTCCCTGGCGTATCTTGGATATAAATGGAGTTTTCAGTTTTATGAAGGCAGTGATTCTAAGTCAGTGACACAGATTCGTGAGGTACTGCAAACCCTGTGTAAACATCTACTTGACAGATGTTGTGTGTGGAAGAGGCTGTGCTCTGTTCATGGAGTTAGTGCAGCTTGGCGTGTAATTTCGCATATCAAACACCGCAACTATGCGTTTGTCTATTTACTCATAAGAGTTCTTTGTTACATTCGTCGCTACGGTCGCAGGTTCGAATCCTGCCTCGGGCATGGATGTGTGTGATGTCCTTAGGTTAGTTAGGTTTAAGTAGTCCTAAGTTCTAGGGTACTGATGACCTAAGGTGTTAAGTCCCATAGTGCTCAGAGCCATTTGATTTTTTTGTTTCATGCATTCTCCGTTGTTGACGATCGCTTTACAGGATTGATGCAAGCATAGCATAATTTCTGAGGCATAATCGGACGCGAACAGTGTGTGCCATACACCTCCAGAAAGCTATATATAGTAAATGTATTACAAATAACCTATGCATTTTTACCTTTGGTGCAGAAGGTAGTAGTTCCATCATCTTGAAGTTTCTCACGATAGTGAATGGGATAGAAAACTTGCAACGTGAATGTAAGTCACGTGTTGGAAATATATTTTCTGCATTGGAGTATTAACAGCATTGCATTCCACACCACTAATGTATCTGAAACCAACTGCTTTAACATTATAGCATGTTTACATGCAGAACCGAGTAGCCTTAGGAATGTGTGTTTCTGTTCTACGATCGTTTCTTTATTCCCAGTACGCTTCTTGGTATGGAGTCCAAACACCACAACAACACTATAGAATTGATAGCACAAGTGATTTACATAAAATGTTTCAAACTCCTTCCATCTGGAGTTACATCATGCATACACCATACGTTTCTACTTCTTCTGAACAATAACCACAACACTTTCTAACGTGTCATGCTCGTAGCTACTATACACCAACAAGGAATGTTAACCTCCTCAGTGTGCGCACATCTAGAGAGATTGTGCGTAATTGGATGGGTGATATGAGTGACAATGGTACAGGACAAACTTCGTAGAACGCCAGTTCAACATTGGAATATGAATACCAGTCTATATTACCAGCGTCGGTCGGTTATACAAGACTGGAACACACTGTGTGGTCTTTTCGAAAGCAACATTTTGAAGTGCATTGAGTATTTGGAACTCAGCTCATTCTTTTCCGTCACGAGACGTTGGATGTAGCGAGTATAGGCCCTCATTCTTCTGGTCAGTTCCCAATTAAACCTGAGACAGTGTTTCAAGGAGGGCTGGTTCATTGTTCAGTTGTTGGGGTGGAAATCATCAAAGGTGCTGGTGACATCTTTCAATCTCCGACTTTATCCTGCGAATGAGAGAACACTTTGCGAGCCCCATCCACATAGAGAGAGATGTCAAATGGTAAAAAATCTTAAAGAATTTATTAAGTATTGCCGCTAAGGAATGTAGGTTTTGCACGTCTTCTCTGCTGAAGGCCATATTCTACACTAAGAAACAATATTTCCGTGTTGTGATGTAGGTAGTGCAACAGAGTTTGCAATATGTCCGCATGTATATAGCATTCGCAAAGTAATTGGAGAGAGGGGTGGGGGGCTTGCAATGATACAGAAACAGGTTACTGAAGAATATGGGCTTGCGACAAGGAATGAGAGAGGAGAAAGACTTATTGAGTTCTGTATCAAATTTCAGCCAGTAACAAGGAATATTCTTTCCAAGAATCACAACAGGAGGAGATATACTTGAAAAAGGCCAGATGATACGGAAAGATTTCATTCAGATTACATAATGGTGAGACAGAGATTCAGAAATCAGATACTGGGGTGTAAGGCGTGCCCAGAATCTAGTAGTGTTTAAGAGTAGGCTGAAGTTTAAGAGATTAGTCAGGAAAAATCAATATGCAAAGAAGTGGGATACAGAAGTACAAAGAAATGACGACATACGCTTGAAGTTCTCTAAGGCTATAGATATAACAATAAGGAATAGCTCAGTAGGGTGTACAGCTGAAGGGGAAAGGACATCTCTAACAACGACAATCACGGATGTTGGAAAGAAAAACATAGGCACAAAGAAGGTAACTGCGAAAAAACCATCGATAAGAGAAGAAATACTTCAGCTGATCGATGAAAGAAGGAAGTACAAAAATGCTGAGGATAATTGAGGAATACAGAAATACAGGTCACTGAGGAGTGAAATAAACAGGATGTGCAGGGAAACTAAGACGAAATGGCTGCATGAAAAATATGAAGAAATCGGAAAAGAAATGATTGTCGGAAGGACTGACTCAGAACATAGGAAAGTCAAAACAACCTTTGGTGAAATTAAAAGAAAGGGTGGTAACATGAAAAGAGCACCGGAAATTCAACTGTTAAATCCAGAGGAGAGGTGTACACTGAAGGCCTCAATGAGGGGGAAGATTTGTCTGACGTGATAGAAGAATAAACAGGAGTTGATGTAGAAGAGATAGGGGCTTCAGTATGAGATTTAGAGTTTAAAAGAGCTTTGGAGGACTTAAGGTCAAATAAGGCAGAAGGGATACATAACATTCCACCAGAATTTCTAAAATAATTGGGGGAAGTGACAAGGAAACGATTATTCACTTTGTTGTGTAGAATGTACGAGTCTGGCGAAATACAATCTGATTTTTGCCAAAAAGCTTACAAGAGCGAGCATTATCACACAATCAGCTTAACAGCTCATGCACCCAATTTGCTGACAAGAATAATATACAGAACACTGAACACTGAAAAAGAAATTTGAAGTTGTGTTAGATGACGAACAGTTTAGCTTTACGAAAGGTAATGGCAATGTGTTGCGGTTGTTAATGGAAGCAAGACTAAAGAAAAACCAAAATACATTTTATAGTATTTGTCGACCTGGTAAAAGTGTTCGACAATGTAAAGTGGTGCAAGATGATTCGAAATTCTGAGAAAAATGGTGGTAAGCTGTAGAAAGAGATAGGTAACAAACAATATGTACAAGAACCAAAAGTAAATAATAATATTGAACGATCGATAACGAAGTGCTTGGATTAAAAAGAGTGTAAGACAGCGATGTTCTCTTCCACCCCTACTCTTCAATCTGTACATCAAAGAAGCAATGATGGAAATAAAAGGAAGGTTCAGGAGTGGGATTAAAATTCAAGATGAAACGATATCACCTACACACTTCGCTGTTGACATTGGTATCGTGAGTGAAGAAGAAATTACATGATTAGCTGAATGGAATGAATTGCCTTCTTAGTAGAGAATATTAATTAAAAGTAAATCGAAGAAAGAGGAAATTAATGAGAAGTACCAAAAATGAGAACTGCGAGAAACGTATCTGGATTGATGGTCACGAAGTAGGTGAAGTTAACGAATTCTGGTATGCAGGCAGTAAAATAACCAGCGACCGACGGAGCAAGGAGGGCATCAGAAGCAGACTAGCACTGACAAAAAGGGCATTCCTAGCCAAAGGAAGTCTTCTAGTCTCAAACATAGACCTTAACTTGAGGGAGAAATTTCTGAGAATGTATGTTTGGTGCACAGCAATGTACGATAGTGAAACGTTGTCTGTGGGAAGACCGGTACAGAAGTGAGTCGATGCATTTGAGATGTGGTGCTACAGACAAATGTTGAAAATCAGTTGGACTGATAAGGTAAGGAAATGGGAGGTTCCGTGCAGAATTGGTGAGGAAAGTAATATGTGGAAAACACTGACAAGGAGATCTATTAAGGCATTAGTGAATGACTTCCATGGTAGTAGAGGGAGCTTTAGTGGGCAAAAACTGTAGAGGAAGACAGAGATGGGAATACACCCAGCAAATAATTGAGGTCATAGGTTGCAAATGCTACTCTAAGTTGAAGAGGTTGGCACAGGAGAGGAAGTCGTGGAGGGCCACATCAAACCAGTCGGAAGAGTGATAACTCAAAAAAAAAAAAAAAAAAAAAAAAAAAAAAAAAAAAAAAAAAAAAAACGTATCACACATTCGGAAATCTGCTTCATTATCCTGTTTTTGAGCCCCTGACTTCATTAATTATTTCACTTCTTTTGTGATTGAGAAAACTCTTTGACTGTTTTTATACACTACCCCATGACGTGTGTATGGCCATCCGGTCCACCGAGCGCTGCACTCAAGCGGGGTGCGCTCAACCGTTGTGAGGCAAACCGAGGAGCTACTTGATTGAGAAGTAGCAGCTCCAATTTCGTGAAATGACATACACGGCTGGGAGAGCGGTGTACCGACCACATGCTCCTCCATATCCACATCTAGTGATGCTTGTGGAATGGAGATGAGACGGTGCCTGGCCGGTACTGTTGGGCCTTCATGGCCTGTTTTGGGTGGCGTTTAGTTTAGTTCTATGACGTATACATCCCAGTACTTTTATATTTTACATTAATTGGCAAACTTGTCTGCGGGGCCAGGTATGTGTGGTTCCTCATAATATTCTGTTGTTAATTGTGCATTAATTTGTTGTTACATTGATGTTAATGATTAAAATATCACATTTTTGGTAATAATTCTGGTTGGTGTTCCCGCTTTTCTCTGCTCCAACTAGACCTGAAGATGATCTGCAGAGCAATATTTAAACCAGTAGACGGTAATAAAGGATATGATCCAGACGCTATTTGTTTATTTATTATAAAAGAAGTACATAGTTGTGCATCGCAGTCAGCTCCAGCCAAAACGTGACACAGTGCCATCATCCTTCTCAACACCGACCTGAACACACCTGCCTGACAACCTGCCTGATACAACCTCCGCCTTTGATTTAGGTAAGAGCAGTGAAACGACAGTAACATCCATTGGGAATCAAAGGACGTCGAACCACTGCCAAGCAATCAGTGGATGAGTATTCTCGAACTGAGGAGCCATTGAGGCCGAACCACTGTTCACATCTGAACTGCATGTGGCACTCACTCATCCTGCAGGTAAGAACAAGCAGTGCTCCAGAAATCGTCGATCGGCCAGCAATTCCTCAAATGCTGCCTATATTCGACCCAGCCGATTACAAAAAGGTAATAGCGAAGAGCAAGCAGCGCCGCAGAAACCGTCGATATGGCAACAGTTCCTCAAATGCAGCCTACATTCAACCCGGCCGATCACGAAAAGGTGAAACGACAGTAACATGCAATGGGAACCAATGGACGTCGAAGTCCTGAGCTACTACCATCTCCCAGCACTGCCTACCAATCAGTCGCTGAGTATTCTCGAACTGAGGTGCCATGGTGGCCGAACCGCTTTTCACACCTGAACTGCGTTTGGCACGCACTCCCCCTGCAGGTAATAACAGGCAGCGCCCCAGAAACCATCAATTGGCCAGCAGCTCGTCAAATGCCGCCTATATTCGACCCAGCGGATCACGAAAAAGAAATACCGAAGAACAATCAGTGACCCAGAAACCGTCGATCGTCCAGTAGTTACTCAAATGCCGCGTATATTCTACCCAGCCGATCACGAGAAGGAAATACCGTGGGAGGCTTTTGTATAGTCAGCTGCACTTCTCTCTTCCTTTCAAGATGAAATCACCAGACGTTGGACCCTTTATGGCCCTAAGTGACTCTTGAAGAGATCTAGATCATAACATAAACAATTCAAAAAATTACGGAAACATCTAGAGCATTTATGTAATCTATAGACTCTCTAGACGTTAGCAGGAAGCCTTGTGGTCTAGTATGCTATGGTATTGTGGTACAATACTTCTGTGATGCGTCTGACTGTCTGTGAGCTCCATATCAAAAGAGTTAGTAAAGTAAACAGGCTTTTTTTAACAGTGGTAGCTGGTTAAATGCCTTTTAAAGTCATGAGAGCTACCCTGTTGGCTGCTTGTCATGGTTAGTCTACAATGCATCAATGACGCAACTATATAATCATCTCTTCACAATATACACTCGCCAACCAGAACATTATCACAATCTACCTAATAGCCAGTTTATCCACCTTTGGTACGGATAACAGCAGCGACACTGTGTGGCATGAAAGCACTGAGGCCTTGGCAGGTCGCTGGAGGAAGTTGGCGCCATGTCTGCACGCACAGATCACCTAATTCCCCTAAATTCCAGGGAGAGGAATGATCAGCGCTGACGCCACATTCAGTCTCATCCCAGATGTGTTCAAATGGGTTCATATCTGGCCAGTTGGGGAGCCAGCAAGTCAATTGAAAGTCACCATTTTGTTTCTTGAACCACTCCAATAACACTCAAGGCCTTCTGACATGGCGCATTATCTTCTTGAAAAATGATCTTCATGAGGTGGGATATGTGGTCTCCAATTAGTGTATGATACTCCTTGGCCGTCACGATGCTTTGCACGAGCTCAACTGGATCCATGGATTCCTTCATGAATGTTTTACAGCTTAATGGAACACCCCGCCAGCTTGTCTCTGACCTGCAGTATAGGTGTCCAGGAGTTGTTCCCCTGTAAGACGAAGGATGGGTCCCTTCCAAAGGTATAGTGAAAGAGGTATCTTGACCCATCACACCATACATTGATCTGCCACTGTGCCAACGTCCAATGCTGATGGTCGAGTGCCCATGTCAGTCGTAATTGCCGATATTGTGGTGTTAACATTGGTACATGCATGGGTCGTTGGCTGCGGAGGCCCATCGTTAGGAGTGTTCAGTGCACTGTGTTTTCAGACACACTTATAATCTGCCCAGCATTTAAGTCTGACTGCAGTTCCGCCACAGTTCGCTGCCTGTTCAGTTTTACCAGTCTGCCCAGCCTGCGACGTCCAACATCTACAATGAGAGATGTCTGCTCTAGGCCACGACGTCTGGATGTGGCCCCACCTTCGTTTGGCCACGTGTTGAAGACACTCACCACAGCACTCATCGGACAAGTTGTTCAGTTTGCGAAATGCTCGTTTCGAGCCTCTGGACCACCACAATCAGCCCCTGGTCAAACTCAGATACATTGAATGGCTTCCCCATTCTACACACAGACAGCATTGTCACTGATACTACATGCATTGTATGTCGGTAATCATAATGTACTGGCCGATCAGTGAATTTTTACATTCTGTATAAATTCCACTAAAAATGTATACATGAGTAGCTAATACGTTTATAAGCAGAAAAACCACAAATTTTTAGCTTCAAAATAAGAGTAATTTTAAAAACCCTTTCACAGTGGAGTTGTGCAATGCAATTGATGAAGTACGTATCCAAGTCAGATGTTACCACTACGATGATTCATCGGTTTCAGTCATCAGCAAGCAACCGTCATGTATTCCAGGTTTTTATTTTAAACAATGCTTTCACTTGGATCTAATGAACTAAAAGTATATATTCACCATCCACAGCCAAAGATTGACATTTTCGTTCGAGTTTAAAAAATTATATGAAAAAAATTTGATTCACAAACCTGCTAATAAGTAATAAAACTGTATTTTTAAAGAGATTCCTGTTGGTAACGATGCTTCTGATACCCATGTTTGGAGTTCTCTGTTCAGACAGGTAATTAAGCTTCAACAACGTGTCACAAGGTAGGGGCTTTCCATTTGTTGCTGCTACCCTCTCCAGAACCTTCAGAGCCTCTTCTGGTCGTCCTTTACTGAGTAGCCATCTCGGAGATTCTGGTAAATATCTACGGAAAGAAAGGAGAACACATCAGGCTGCAAAACTCACCATTTCATTATAGTTGCAACAGCACTCACCTGTACCCTTACGAGTACTGTAATCTCCAACTGTGCATCAGTGATATATAAGAGGGCAATACTGTTTGAATAAACCTCCTAAGATAGTTATGAACTTTAACAACTTGAGTCAGTCATTCAGTTTTTATCTCAGATCTTTAAATTAGAAAAAAATGTAAGGGGAAATAAATATGCTGGTATCATTATCGATACTTATGTGCAGTAGGAGTAGAGCGGTGGGCAAGATGTTAAAAAAATTGTGCCACTAACAGTGAAAGCCAAGACGTTGAACTAGAGGAATAATGTGCTAATTAGCAGAGATCGTTAAAAGAGAATGCAGTTGCTTGACATTAGCAACTGGTTCAAGACATATCTCGGAGGGGAAACTGGAATGAGAGGGGAGAATAAAAGAGAAACAGTAGCGGAAGAGGTAAAGTAAAGAAAGATGGAAAAGTAAATAAGCAGCAAAAATACACTGCTGTTTGTGAAAAGTGCATCACCAAGAAGGAATTAACCGAATAGCGCCACACTTGGTGGAACCAGCGACGAGCGTGCAAGCACTAGTGATACGTTCTGCAGCGAGATGGGACACACGTAGGCCGAGCAGAGAGCCCTCTCGTGTCGGTCCGACAGGGTCTGTGTTACGCCTAGTGTAGTCGGTGCACAGCTGTCACAGAAGGTGGAAACAATACAGTGAGTGTCAGTATGCCTCGTCGACGTCAAAGGGAGCCATATCGGCGTGTGAGCGAGTTCGAACGGGGCAGAATGATCGGTCTCCGGGAAACGAGGCTGTCATACCGTGACATTTCGGCTCGCACAAGGCATGCTGGTACGGCAGTGATGCGTGTGTGGAAGCAGTGGATAGAGAAAGGTCTTACGCCGTGACGAGAGGGAACCTGACCACGGAACATGACCACAGCACGGGATGACAGTCAACTTGCCCACATGGCCATTACGGACCGTACAGCGTCCTCCACAGTGTTGTTTCCTCGCTGGAGCAGTGCAACAGGTGTGCACTTGTCTGCTGGAGGTCGGGCTGGTTTCACGCATGCCATTACCTCGGCTTCCATTGTCCAGAAACCACAAGCTCCTCCGACTGCAATGGGTACGTGAAAACCGTCACTAGGGTGCTGGGTGGCGACTTGTAATATTTACCGATGAGTCACGCTTCTAAGTGTTCTACAGTGATGGCCGCATACGTGTCCCGAGGTACCGTGGTGAGCGCAACCTGGAGCTGCAAAGCAGACAAACACCAGGTTTGATGTTTTGGGGCACCATTGGTTACAACAACCGATCTCGCCTCGTAACTATTGCGGGCACTTTGAACAGCAACCTAATGGAGGTTGTGGAGTCTGAGGTACTCCCCCTGCTTCATGCATCTCCACTGACCATATTTCAACAGGACAATTTCTGGCCACATGTTGCGAGAAATGTACAAGGCTTCAATGAAGAACGACTGGTGCCATTGCTTCCCTGGCCTGCACGTTCGCCAGACATGTCACCCATCGAACATATTTGGGGATATGGTTGGTCAGCACCTGGTGCTTCACGGTCTTCCAATAACTGGTGTAACAGATTTGTTAGCACAGATACAAACTGCGTGGAGGGAGATCCCTCAGAAACCTATTCAGAACCCCATTGATTCAATGCCATGGCATACAGCAGCACTAATTGCAGTGCATAGTGGCTACACGACATACTGAATAGTAGGGCTCAAAGGACATGTACAGATTTGAAAATGTTATCATTTGTTACTTGTCATGTACCTAACTGGTGGTATTAAATTAACTGAATTCATGCATTTCCTTCTTGGTGTTGCAAGTTCCACAAACGGTAGTGTATAAATGGTCGTAGAGCAGAAACGAGAGGAGCTCCAGTACATTAGTTTAGAGTGACTGAGTGAGACACATGAAATAAGGACAATGCAAACAATATACTAAAAACTTGCTGAACATCTAAGATGATTAATTTCACAGTTTTGAGCTGTGAAGCGCCTTTTTTATAGCAAGCAGACACATGGCTGTTCGATGCAGGAGTCATGAAGGCCAAAAAAAATATGATAACAATACAGAACAAATTACAGACTCGCTAATGTGAAGTAAAAAAAAAAACAGTACAAAATTTTCAGCGCTTTCATGGCCACTTGTTGAGAAACCGCCTATTGGTTTCAGTTTTCGGGTTCTTCGGCCGACGATCAGCTAATGATTTTACTGACGTTTCGCCAGCACGAGTGGCTGGCATTGTCAAAACTTCACTCTCCATTGACGGTGGTGAACTGGAGCCGAGCTCGAGGCCGCAGACTATTTGCACCATCCAGGCCGCCATGCGCTGTTGCCATTTTTTGGGGTGCACTCAGTCTCGTGATGTCAATTGAGGAGCTACTCGACCGAATAGTAGCGGCTCCGGTGAAAGAAAACCAACCTAACGACCGGGAGAGTGGTGTGCTGACCACACACCCCTCCTATCTGCATACTCATCTGAGGATGACACGGTGGTCGGATGGTCCCGGTGGGTCACTTGTGGCCTGAAGACGGAGTACTATATACTATAGTATTTCATATGGTGGATGCTGAGTTTTGTGTGCAAACTCCATCAGCTTGGTACAGATTCCTTCATAGAATCTGTATATAGATAGCTGCCACATTAATGGGTCCCCTAAAATATCCTGGCGTACATAAAGTTTTTAAAAGTATGCTCTTGCAGATGGGGGCACACACGTTCAGTATAGAGTGTAACTCTTTGTGGGAAGTTCCCAGTGGCAACTGTTATGGTCGGATAAGTCACTAAAGGAGCTTGAGCAGTTCCATTGAACACTGTAGCAAATTGCGTTAAAATGTGACATAAATGAACCCACTCATCCATGGATAGTATTTCTTATGTATCGCTAAAACAAGGATTTTCAAAATCCAGCACTCCATAGATCCAACATCATTCCCATAGTTACACATTTTCTGCCGCTGTTGTTTTAAGTTAATGTTGTATTAAACAAACACTACTTTCGTATCATATGGTTATGGCTCACCTGCATAGAGAAAAGAAAATGAGCTACATACATATAGTTTTACCACCATTTTCTGCCATAGTCATCATCATCACCACTATTTACAAGAAGGCTGCATTGGTCCTACACGTTTCAACATGTTCGCCCTTTAAATATACTTCAGTGACTGGGAGATACATTTTTCAGCATGTGCACATAAATATCACGTGTCACAGTGTATGCAACTTTAAAAAGAAAAATATATATATATAATCTTTGCTTACAATTATATAAGAAAGAATTTGCTGGGTTGTATACTCAGTTCATTGTTATCACTCATGCTTTCAGTCTTTAAAAAATAATAAAGTTATGATACTTGATTCTAAACCTGATACATGCTGATCAACAGTGTCAGTTGTTAATTTAAGTGAGGGCACTGAAAGTATACTGCAAATTCTGAACACCAGCCCATCAACCCATACTTTGAACATATCTAATAACTCACTACTAAGCCCTCACATCCTGATGTTTCTGGAACTAATCATCCCTGAATATATCTAGATTCTGCAGCTGGCTATGGACTCCAAATGAAGGAAGAGGAAGCACATTTCCTATTCAAGTGCTTAATTAAAAATTATTGTGTAAGGTACTTCTTGACCTTAATAGTAACCTTATAGAAAGGCTATAATGTTTGAATGCATTGAAATATTATGTGTTTTCAGTACCTCTGATACCTTTGCTATACGATATTTGATACTCCTTTCGATTGCTGTATCAAGTGTTAGAGTGATGTGCTTACTTATGAATGTGAACCTTGTTATAAACTTTATGATATGGACAAAGCCAGATAAAATAAGTTTTTCATATATCGGTTTTTCCTTTAAAAATGTGCAGCCACAGTAGCTCAATCAGTTTGGTGATGACGCTATTATTTTCATAGTAACCTCCTCAGATACCTTACTCAGTGAGCTATGATAGATGCACTTCTTCATAAACTTTAAAACTCGTACTTGAATGAGAGAATGGTGAAATTAATAAAAACTATGCTTGATTATTATACTATCGTACGTCAAAAAGCATACATTGGGTGCAGTATACCACCTTTCAGATAGTTCTTTTTCACTTCATCAACAGCTGTACAGTATTCTCCAAATAACTGTTCTTATACTCCAAAAATGCAGCCTTTTTGTAGTTAAGATATATAGAAGCAAGAGAGGACTTTGGTATTCTATCTCTAAATTCAGAATACATGGAGTTAATACTTATGGGGGTAATAGTTTACGACTTTGACACTGCACACACTTATAAACTCATACACTGCTTTATGTTGTTCACATGAACGCTATGGTCATGTCATCATTGAATACAATTTTAATAATTGGCTGCCATTGACTAAGTCTGGCTAATAAACCCAATAATGCATTTCCTACGTCACTTACGTTCACAACACTTTAATGGCACAGATGAGTGGAGGAGTCTCCAGATGCTACGTTGAGTGCTGTATCTCCATACATCACTATGATAGCCTCAAACCAAAGCAGTAAATGACTTGAGGAGAATGAGATGGGTCGTACTCTGTGGTCATATGGCTAACAATGTGTGGTGTTGCACAACACAGCTCATTCTAACCCATCAGGCTAATTTTACTTTAATACCATGTTTGACATTCTTAATTTCCATTTCTACGTGACAGACACGTGCTTTTATGCCTACATTTACTGGCTTTGATCTTCAGGCCATTGAATTATATGTTGTGCCAACAGCATTACACTAGAGCCCCTTAACTATGGCTTTGTGAATGGTTATGTGTCCTGATCAAATATATCTGGTAGCTCGTGTGTGCACTACTGCAGATTAACGATTGGTCGCAGTGCAGCCAATAGATGCTCGAAGAGATGTGTATCTAGCTTCAACATGGCAGTAATGCTGCATGGTGTGTCTGTTGTCTCTTGAAAAGAACACACACGCACATACGGACCCAACACATGAAAGCTATGACAGGATATGGTTAGTAAAAATACTTACATTCAAATGTGACAGCATTCTTCTTCTTACTCTTGTAGGATGTGGTAACTGATCTCTTCTGACACTTCATGATCCTTAGATCATGATGAACAGAACAGAAGTGACAGGCGGATAGCAGGTTTTCGCTCAGTCGGTGAATGGTGGGGGTAAGCAACTGCAGCACCACAATATATCTGATGTCATAGTTTGCATTAAAGTCAGCATTTATGTTATGTGTTTCCCATCTCGCGTGTCACAGTCTGCCATGGTGCTCCATTTCTCTGATATCATAATGTAACGCTATAGTCCGACACCTTTAAAGCCATCTTGTTATGCCATAGTCCGTTATCTTGGCAGCTATCCTGTGACATCATTGCACAGTTGCCTGAAAAGGGGGTGGGGAGTGGGGCATGACAGGAATTGAAGCCAATTAAAAAGCCATTAATTGAAGTGGCACAGGGTGAACTTAACCTTGCTACTCTAGAATTGTTCAGTCTTATCAAGATTTGCGAAATGATCTGTAGTGTCTGAAAAAAATCGTAACTTGACATAGAGACGAGTACAGTATTGAATTAAAATGTGAGGATGACACATGGAAGACTTCCTTTAAGTTATGAGTGTACAGTAAATTGTAACGTATCGTGCTGAAGCAGACAACTCGTATGTTGACCCACGTTTGCTGGCACGTTTTTGCTACTGTTATCGCATATTTTAACCCAAGACACTCTTAGCTGTTAATTATGATATACGAGGTAGGATTAGTTACATCGATTGCTGTTTCTGGTTCGGGTGTTGAGACTTCAGCTCCAGACTCAGCCACAACTTTCTTTCTGCAGGGGAACTTTCATAAGGAAGTTTCTGTGTTAGAATCAATTATTGTAGTCTGTGGTGATGAAACTGTTTTATGTTGTTTTTCATTGGCGTTACCGAAAAAAAATGTTCAAATGAAAGTTGAGGGAAACGGATGCATCGAGCAGGCCATAAGTTCCTCAAAACTCCATGCCGACAGCCCTGTCACGCACATTATTCTCCTCTCCAATATCTCTATAACTACAGTTGAACATGAATGTGTTCAGAACGCATGTTGAGCACTGTTACCACATGGTCATCGCCACTGCTTTTGTTTACAGGAGGCATATTTTAAACCTACGGACGCCCTGTGGGTAGGGGATAGATACTTCAAAGCAAAAAAAAAAAAAAAAAAATCGTTGACGAGAGAACTCAAGGATCTTGCATAAGAGCTAGTCAGATTTTGCTATAAAAGCACAGTCCATGTAATCTTGGACTGTGTAACGTTTGTCTGTCGTGGATGGAGGGTTTCTTCCTACCTTATTTCCTACCTCCCACACTTGGTCTATTCCTAGGAGATGTTAATTCACAATGTTTTTTGGGGCTCTATGACAAACTCTCCCCGGTTCAAGATGTTGAGAAGCATTTCCCAAGACGCCAACTCCAGAACGCCGAGAATAATGCCTTCATTGCCCTTGAATCAGTCTTCTCGCTTTCTTTGAAGTACATCATCTACTCTGTCTGCACAATATTCTTTTGCACCTCTAGTACCTCTTAATCCATCCCGCCAGGTGCTAGGGAATAGTCACAGGCTAACTAGTCACTCGTTTCTTTCCTCAGTGTTGATCTATCCCACCAGACCCTAGAGAATGTTCATAGGCTAACCAGTCACTGGTTTGTTTCCTCAACGTCCACTATAGTGTCCAGCACCATTAAGCAAATATTACTAAAACATTAACATAGCGAAGACTAACTTTCTTCTGCAAGGTTACATGGAAACCTCTCTTAGTATCTGTCTGAAACAAAGCTAACAAAGGATGAAACCTGCTCACCACCGTGACACATAAATTGCAGATTTTTATTATTTTTAAGAAATTCTCCCTCAGTTTTTATCAGTCTCTGTTGATCCTTGACATGAAATCTATTCATCTCAATTTCTTACATCCATCTAACCTCTTCCACAGGCAACCTTTATCAGCTACCTAAGCTCACCATTCACTACACATTTCAATAGTACCTCTAGGAATCCAGCGCATTCCGCAAACTAGAACTTAGAACTCCCACTATCACTCGTCTTCTCATTGATACTGGGGCTATGCCACACCTCTAACAGTAAATACCGCTTTCACTTTCATACATTACACATTCATCCCAAAGGCCCTTTCTTCTTCATCGATAAATCCATTCTGAAATTTATCGTTACTGTAAAGCACAGTACATTCCATCTCTGTCCGTTCTACAAATAAAGACTCTGTTGAAAGCTCCATCACAACGTTTCCACATAACTCACACCAAGCTGTTAATACCTCCACTGCCACATAACATTCCATCCATTGCCGTCATCGACCCATTTAACGACTTTCATTAGGAACAGTTCAACACACGTATACTGGGTGGTTCATTGATCGTGACCGAGCCCAATATCTCACGAAATAAGCGTCAAATGAAAAAACTACAAAAAACGAAACTTGTCTAGCTTGAAGGGGGAAGTCAGATGGCGCTATGGTTAGCCCGCTAGATGGCGCTGCCCTAGGTCAAACGGATATCAACTGCGTTTTTTAAAAGAGGAACCCAACTTTTTATTACATATTCATGTAGTAAGTAAAGAAATGTGAATGATTTAGTAGGACCACTTCTTTCGCTTTGTGATAGATGGCGCTGTAATAGTCACAAACATATGGCTCACAATTTTAGACGAACAGTTGTTAACAGTCAGGTTTTTTAAAGTTAAAATACAGAACGGAAGTACTTTTGAACATTTTATTTTGGTTGTTCCAATGTGATACATGTACTTTTGTGAACTTATCATTTCTGAGAACGCATGCTGTTACAGCGTGATTACATGTAAATACCACATTAATGCAATACATGGTCAATATCATGTCCGTCAACTTCAATGCATTTGGCAATACGTGCAGCGACATTCCTCTCAACAGCGAGTAGTTCGCCTTCCGTAATGTTCGCACATGCATTGACAATACATGCTGATGCATGTTGTCGGCGGATCACGACAGCAAATATCCTTCAAATTTCCCCACAGAAAGAAATCCGGGGACGTCAGATCCGGTGAACGTGCGGGCCATGATATGGTGCTTCGACGACCTATCCACCTGTCATGAAATATGCTATTCAATACCGCTTCAACCGCACTCGAGCTGCATACATTGCACCATTTAGATTTCCATCAATAAAATGGGGCCCAATTATTCTTCCTCCCATAATGCTGCACCATAAATTAACCTGCCAAGCTCGCTGAGGTTCCACCGTTGCCCAACAGTGCATATTATGCCGTTTTACGTTACCGCTGTTGGTGAATGACGCATCGTCATGTAATGGTACTTGAATTGCGTACCCATTACGGCACCTCACCTCAACTTCTCGATACCAGCAATATTCTACTGTGTTTCTGTAAAATAGTTAACATATTTCTGTGACAACATTCAGATTTGTTTTCATTAATGTAGAGGTACTTTGATACATCGATATGTTTATATTGCAATGACATTATTCTTATGTGTATTCTTTCTTTTGTCTCTATGATCTTTGACCTACTTGTAACTCTGATTTTTGGGCGCGTAAGCGGTTATTAGAAAGTCAAGTCTTGGTCGTCATATTGAAAAGACACGAATTGCAGTCAGTTTATGAAATGTGAACTTTAACAGTGCGGAAGATATTTTCAAGTATGTTTTATATTGTGAAGTGATGTGGTAACAAAAGTAATAAAAAAGAAGTGTAACTTAAATTCGGAGTGCTGATTACTTTTTTTTTCAGCGCCATTGTCCTAACTTGCTAAAATTTAATCTTCAAGAATGGTTTATGAAACACATCTATAAAACTATTGAATATCGCAGAATAACACCTAGGCCTCTTTGCATCCGAGCTTGGAATCATCACCACCTAGATTTTCGACGATTCAGCAAGGAGTTCACGACGAGACCAGCGTGGGAAACAAGAAAATATGAGTGCCTAGTTCATTCATTACTTCTAGAAGTGACTTTATTAACTGTGATCTAATGATACCTGCCACATAATATAACTTTGTTGTTGCCGAAAATGTAATATTTAGCAGCGTGAGCAACAGTACAATCATAATTAATTTTTGACCTTTGTTGTGGTAGGGTTGTTAGAGTCGCTAAATGGAACGTGTGCAAAAAATCTGTCACCGTCCCGTAATTTCTCTTGTGCCCAGTGGTAGAACTGTACACGACGTTCAAAGTCGTCGCCATGCAATTTCTGTGCACAGAAATATGGTACGGGTGCAATCGATGTTGATGTAGCATTCTCAAAACCGACATTTGTAGATTCCCGATTCTCGAGCAGTTCGTCTGCTACTGATGTGCGGATTGGCCGCGACAGTAGCTAAAACACCTACTTGGGCATCATCATTTGTTGCAGGTCGTGGTTGACGTTTCACATGTGGCTGAACACTTTCTGTTTCCTTAAATAACGTAACTATCCGGCGAACGGTCCGGACACTTGGATGATGTCGTCCAGCAAACAGAGCAGCATACATAGCACACGCCCGTTGGGCATTTTGATCACAATAGCCATACATCAACACGATATCGACTCTTTCCGCAATTGGTAAACGGCCCATTTTAACACGAGTTATGTATCACGAAGCAAATACCGTCCGCACTGGTGGAATGTTACGTGATACCACGCATTTATACGTTTGTGACTATTACAGCGCCATCTATCACAAAGCGAAAAAAGTGGTCCAACTAAAACATTCATTTTTCTTTACGTACTAAACGAATATGTAATAAAAAATAGGGGTTTCTATTTAAAAAAAAAAACGCAGTTGATATCCGTTTGACCTATGGCAACTTCATCTAGTGGGCCAACCATAGTGCCATATGGTTCCTCCCTTCAAGCTAGACGAGTTTCGTTCTTTGTAGTTTTTTCGTTTGATGCGTATTTCGTGACATATTTGGCCCGTTCACTATCAATGGACCACCCTGTATAGGTAACTGATTATAAAGAGCTCATGAATCTCTATCACTACGTTATATCTTTTTTAATATTCTGAATGGAGGTAATACTTGCGAAACGTCTAGATGATAAAAAATTAGGATGGAGAGCTACGATACAACTGATCACAACGTGTTGAGCAATTAAGGAGAACACAAAGGTAATAGTTACAAAAGAACTTACCCATGAAGCAACAACGGAATGAAGCAGGGGACAGATGAAAGCAGTAGAAAGTGAACCCAGTTTCGTAACAACATTGCTGCTAGTGCTATAGAAATCGGTCCCAAACAGTAAAACACAAATACCAGAAAGTTGACGAGCGAGCGATGTTTGATGCCAGTCAATTCGATACCTGAAACAGATACACCGATAATGGGATGAAATTCCTGTCGCCTAGAGTCCTGCTGCTGCAACCGAAATCACATACGTCAGACTTAAAGAACGAGTAATATAAATGCATACTTTGACGGTAATTATGGAAGAACTAAGTTTTTTCACATTCTTTACGAGGATGAAAGGTAGCGCGCAGTTAAAAAATGTTCGCTTCAGACATTTTAAGCACATAAGCATGAAACTATAGAGGTAACGTGTGGGTACGAAAGGTATTTTACAAAATAATTGTAACACAACGCAAACGTTTACAAAATAGACACGGTAGTATTACTAAAAATGCATTGTAAAACAGACATTGTTTCACGCGTTTCGTAAGATAAAAAAAGTTAAGATTCTACAGAAACTTTCTTGTCTGCTTCTACGAAGTCAACGAGACGGAATAAATATATACATGAATGTGTCATTAAATATAAACGAAACCCTGAGCTGTAAATGTTTTGGAGAACAATATATTGTGTGCTGTTCGGTTTTAATCTGTTCACTGTTTTCTATTTTTGACTGAAAAGTGGTGTGCAGCTATATTTATGCCTTAGTGTTTCAAAGTGAGAGAAACTCACCAATGGCTGTAGCAGACTCCGTGCAAGGCAAGGCTGGACCCTCTGCTATAGCTGCGAGAGCGACGTAGAGCGGGAAGACGGGCGCCGAAATTGTCAGCAGTGACCGGGACACCGCCATCATGCTTACGCTCGTGAGAAACTCTATCCTCCGGCCAAATCTGAAAAGCATAAACAGTTTCGGTATAGTTACAAGCGAAACGAAAAGTACCTCAGTGCATGCCATTAAGAAAACATAAACAAATTTTGCTCTAGAATCTATACCTGAAATAACACAACTTTGATGTTCCATTGAGAAATGAGATCTATAGTTCCAAATGTATCCAGTTTCCATTTGTAGTAAATGGTCACTATTTTCCTTAATAACCTCTGAAAGTTATTGAGCAGACATCAGACCGAAACTTCCTAGTTACATCTACATTTACGTGCACATAGGCCTGCATACTTCGAAAACAACCATACGGTGCGTGGCAGAGGACACTGTGTACTCTTTCTCGTTCCACACGCAAACGGAGGAAGGCAAAAACGACTGTCGATTTGCCTCCATGCGAACACTTTCTTGTCTTGTCTTGCTTTCACGGTCTTTACGCGAGATGTACATTGCTGGCAACAGAATCGTTCTGCAGCCAGCTGTAATGGTCAGTTCTCTAAATGTTCTGTCTAGTGTTTCCCTGAATAGATTTCCGTGTGAATTCACAGAGTATTTCCGTAACACTTTGTTTTGTCCCAAAATAATATTCAGAAATTCGTCCAAGTTCTGACTTAGCTGCTCCCAGGACTGAACCGCCTGTGCCAATGACAAGTAGACTGCCAGATAGGGGGAAATGCTGAGCGTCATGCGGCAAACACGGGAGCTATAGTAACACGGGGGAGAACAACCGAGCACCCAAGTCTGTAAGCGAAGCATAATATCATGCAAGCCGAGAGATACCGTCTTACTAGCAACAAAAGAGAGTTTCTTAATTAAGGCTAGGTACAAAGCAACACTGTACGTGTCGAGCCAGCAGAAAAGTGCTTCTGAAAAGTTAAGTTGCGAATGTCTGAAGTCATTGGAAGAGCTGACACAAAGCGAAAACCAGAACATTTGATGTCATAGCCATCCCAATCGTTGCAGGCCGCACGGGAAGCGCCAACATAAATACTCCACCCTTCTTAACAACTACCTGGTTACTGAGTGCTGATTGCCGGCGACTGCCCAGTGCGTAGTCTCAGCCGTTGTGTCAGTTGCAGCTGTCCAGTGAGAGGGGAGGCTAACGAGGTCCACTACTGGCATGCCTGGTGTTTGGATCGTCTATAAAACCATGAGGCCGGCTGAAAGGATGCTCTGCTCCCATTTGCACTGCCAACTTCTGAGGCACCACTGTTGGGGTGCAGAGGCGGCCATCATCCTGCAGGCCTGTTGGAGGCCTCACCTGCTTCACCTGGACACTGTCCATCATTCAGTTTCAAGAGGGGAGCACTCCTGTTGCACATCCTGTTACTTAGGCTGATGGCTCCTTTTTCCTAAATGGGGGTGAGAGCCGCCACCTATGAGCCATCGATTACTTCAGATCGATCCAGGGTGAGACTCCTGAGTGTCAATGTTCGACGTCAACGAGAGTACTTGGGAGATCGATACACAGAGCTGGAGGCCGGCGAATTCCGTGGATCAAAGGCAGCTCTGTGATATAGCAGGCTCCACCCAATGCTTGACTCTGCTGGTTGTACTGCGAGTAGAGTGCGCACTGCTTCTCCTCTGTTGATAAAACGCTGCTCCATCTGCTTGGCTGGGGTGTGGTACTTTGAAAGACAATCCCATTTTAGTGCTCAATAAAAGCGTTAGGTCAATCATGTTTTCCTGGCGCTCTACAATGTAACTAGGTCTTCATCAACGCATCCCGCCCGACTCTTTCCTAACGACTGTAGGAATCGGGGGGCCTGGACTCCTATATCTGCTGTTAGCAAGTGGTTGCCAGTGGTAGAGACGTCTACACCAATGCCACGCCCATACATCTAGGACAATAGCAGCTTGCGATACATGGAGCTCTGATGTGGGGTCAATATCTACGAGTTGAAGTTCAGACAAATTTGGTGTGGCAACTGAGAGATACTTGTTTACTTTATTGTTCTTTATTTTCTTATGACCATGTTGAGCTGTACGGACCTTCACTGTACGTTAAACGCGTCGTTTGTTAGACCACATGTCTCAGTTCCGTGGGAACACTAGGGATGTTACTTGCAGCCAGCGAGGTAATCATACAGTAATTTATCTTTGCATGACTTGCCATGCGTTTAGGCTTTGTCAGCTACCTGTAGATCCTGTGGGAGTGTCGGTCACGTAGCACACCAGTGTACAGAAACTCGCTGCGTATGATACGGACCGGCCGCTGTGACCGAGTGGTTCCAGGCGCTTCAGTTCGGAACCGCGATGCTGCTACGGTCGCAGGTTCGAATCCTGCCTCGGGAATGGATGTGTGTCATGTCCTTAGGTTTAAGTAGTTCTAGGTCTAGGGGACTGATGACCTCATATGTTAAGTCCCATAGTGCTTAGAGCCATTTGAATCATTTTTATGATACGGCATAAAGATTAAATACAGTTCAATTCCTGTTTTTGACTAGTGTGTGTGCAGTTCCTTTCTTTTCTCGCATAATGGCAGACGGTGTTCAGATAAATGCAAGAAACTCGAGCAGCGATTCTGAATTAAACGGTGGAAGCTTTGAAGGAGCAGATATCTGCATTTTTACAAGCTACAACGCAACAAGGGAAGACAGTGACGCAATACTTAGGGGAATAGAGCAATGGGCCGCCGTTGGCGGCCAAGGACTCCTCGATACAGGAGAAAATAAAACCCCACCGAGTGTATTCACACATTCCATCAGTCCTACAGTAGCTATGCCACATCGCCATTTTCAGGGAATGTATTTTTTTTTTTTTTTTTTTTTTTGGTGACGTAAAGGGTGCCACCAAACTGGGAAAATGGTCGGAAGAAACGTCGTTGAATATGGCTGGATTAAGGGTAGTTGGTGATGCGAAAATGTATGTTATGTACCCTCAGTGAGGTCCAAACGTCTGATGAACTGGCTGACCGTTTAACACAGCGCTATCGGAAGCAGGTCAGCATGAGGCTCTTGAGTGAAAAACTCAATGTACTATACCAGAAGAACGGTGAATCAGTGGAATACTTCTCTAACACCATTTGGAAACTGAACTCACAAACACAGAATGTGGAAGATGGCAAAGTGATTGTGTATGAGGCAAAGAATAGGGCTCTGGATGTATTTCTAAGACACATTTCTCCTGATATATCACGAACGTCAGAATACAGAACCCAAATGACTTATCTGTTGCCGTTAGGATTGCTACACAGTTTGACGGGATCGACATGGCTACACGAAGACAGAGTGATCACGGTGTTTTTCTTTCTGAAGTGAAGTGTTTCATGTGTGAGCGCACTCGTCACATCAGGAAACAATGTTGTCAGCCCAAAACTTATGAATGTGGAGAGGTGGGTCTCAAAGCACGTGATTGTCGGAAGAAAGCACGGGACAAGCAACTTCCTAATAATCGGTCGTTAAAAAGGTATGGGGGACCGTCATCCGTCAGATAGCATTCCCAGTGGAACACGAGACTGCAGAAACGTATGCAGAGACAGGGTGTTATTTACCAGGCAAAGTAAATGATACGGATCATAAATTTCTACTGGACACAGGGGCTCATGTGTCAGTAGTCAGTTTGGATCTCTTGGGGAGAGAGAGGCTGCGTTCGCCAAAGTACAGGTTACGCGGAGTAAATGAATCTGACGTGAAGTAATTGGGGATAGCGCTGTTCAGTTATAACGTGTTTAAACGAGTTTTCGAGAAAATGTATAAGTATTTCCGCGGTTGGTGATGGGTACTATACAATCTTGGGACTCGCCTTTCTTGCTGAATATCACAACGTGTAACTGTCGCCGCAAGGGGTAGCAGTTACAAGTGTTAAGCTATCTTAAGGTTCACCGCAAGATATAGCGACGTTGATCTGGGTGAGCTAAGTATGGATATACCTAAGGATTTATTATATGTTGTACAGCCATTGGAAACTAACGAAGAATTGGGCAAATCACACACTATTTTTCACGCAGAAGTATAGTATGTGTCAGTGAAGCGAAGAAAGCTTTTATGGTTCGGGTTCATCTTGATAATTTTGGCAGGGACGAAGTAGTCTGCCAGAGAGTTTACTAATTGCTAATTTGGATGTTTTGGAGGAAGATGACATGCATAGATCAAGTGATGACCTCTGCCGCAAGCAAACCGTCAATGCATCTGCATTCATTGGAAGTGAAACATTCACAGGAAAATGTTAGAGAAGCACTAGAAGCTTTGTTACTGTAGTTCATGTTTTTTTTTTTTTTTTAATCCGAGTAATTCGTTATCAGCAACGTCACTCACGCAAAACATAGTACCAACAGGGAGTAATGCTCCAATATACAAGAATACCTATTGAATTCCGAATTGTGTCCAACTGATAACAGAAGAATTTATCGTCGAGCAGCTAGCTGACGGTATTATTATGTATAGTGGTCGTCCGTGGGTGAGCACCCGTAATTTTGTCCCCAAAAAAGTCACCAGATGGGACTAAAACATACAGATTTTTCTGTGACTAACAGTACCTCAATGCACGAACGATCACCGAGGCGTATTTGATACCAATCAAACAGAGACTCTCGACAACGTAGGTCACTGTAACTGCTTCTCCACAATGAATTTTAACAGCAGATATAACCGAACAAAGTAGCAATAGAGGATCGATCAAAGACAGCTTTTTTCATCCTAGGGAGTCATTTACATTATTGTCGAATGCCATTCGGACTCAAGAATGCACCTGTCACCTTTTAGAGATTATTAGATGGTGTTCTTAGAGAGAACTGAATCCGAAACAATGTCTGATCTATCTAGATGACGTAATAGTGACTGAAACGGACGTGGAAGAGCATGTACAACGTTTGGAAGACACATTCAGAAGGCTAAAAACAGATTGACTAACAATTAAACGTCGATAAATGTTATTTTGCGGCAAAATAAGTAAATTAATTTGGGTATATAATTAGCAAGGACGATCTGAGAACCCCTCAACGCTTGGTCTCAGCAGTTCAGAATTTTTTGCCATCGAAAACAGGTGAACAGTTGCGAAGGTTCATTGCGCTCTACAACTATTATCTTTGGTTCATAATGAACTGTTCTGAAATTGCCAAACCTTTGAAAAATTTGTTACGGAAAGGAGGAAAATTTGAATGGTCTACCAAATGTCAGACGGCGTTCAGTATTTTCAAGTGAATACTGACATTAGACCCAGTTTCGATATTCTCTGATTTCGAACAAGAATTTATTCTGTTCCGTGATACGAGTAATATCGATCTGGTTTCTCCTAGGACAGAATATACATGGCAAAGAATGCCCTGTAGCGTACAAATCTGACAGCTGAACAAAGTGGAGCAAAATTGTTCCACGATTGAGAAGCATATACTGTCAGTAATTTAGGGTATTGCATACTTCTGTTCTTCACGATGTTGCCATAAGTTTAAAATAGTGACGGATCACGCTGCTCTCACAGGGTTGTTAGGACTGAAGGACCCCTGTAGCAGATTAACAAGGGTACATCGTCTGAGTGAATTTGATTACGAGGTAATACACAAGCCAGGGTAAAGCCATGCTAACGCTCACAGTTTGAGTAGAAAAACTGCAGTTCTACAAACTCTGTTGTTGAATGGCGAAAGGCTCAGGCTGCTGATGGCGACTGTCAACAACTTGAGTCGCAACTTCAGTTCGTGATGTACTACAGCTTGCTGTGCGGAACAAAAACTGCAGATTACGAGTGGGAGTACCTGCAGCTTTCTAGAACGAAATCTTGCCACAAACACTAGATCATATGTTGTCAGGCCATGGTCGGCGAAGAGCAACTGATTGACGAATTGCCGAAAAATTTTCACTGGCGACTAGAAAACGTGTCGAGCAATGTGTCAGCAGTTCTGTGTACTTTATGCGCAGCGAGTAGATATTACCCACCGATAAGTTCCTTTACAACATCTACGTGGAGTATCTACGCCATTTGAAATGCTTGGATCACACATTTTAAGCCCATTTAACAAAACGACATCAGCAAAGATGGATAATTACTATAATTGGCTACTTCTGGTATTATATAATAATGATTGCAATTCCTGACCATAAAACGAGTACAGTTACTCAAGCATTAGTAAATAATTGGTTGTTCACATTTGGCATTCTGGACATATTAGTTACAAACGAGGTTAGCAATTTCGTATCTGATCTTATGAAGCAATTTTGTCGATTTCTCCGAATTCGCAAGATGCTAACCTTCAAGCCAATGGGAGAACAGAGAGAGTTTATCACGCGATCTGGAAGATGTCGAGCTATTGCGTTAACACTAATCATAAAAACTGGGAGGCATATTCAAATTTTATAGCTGCCACGTACAGTTCTGAAGTCCGTAAGGCTACTAGTCTGTCGCCTGAGGAGGTACTTTTACCTTTTGAAGTAATTAAGCTGAAGCTTGGATCGGACATCTAATCACTAAAAACGTGTACTAACGAATTACGATACATTTGGCAACAAAAAAAAAAACCGCAGAAATACGGAAGTTTGGAGAGACAATAGCAGATACAACAATGGAATTGGAAATTTATGGTAAGATCTTATGGAACCATGTTGCTGAGGTCATCGGACCTTAAGCCTACACACTACTTACTACCGGCTTATAATTTTATGTTCAGTTTTGTATTTTCGATCTATAGTTTTGATTCTTATAAATTGTTGTAGGTTGCTGTATTCTTCTTTGCGACATTGTATTTTAGATCTCAAGATGGCACATGTGTAGCTGAAACTAATAATGAAAATAAAAATTTATTTGCGATCTCGCGTTAAGCGATTTCAGTCCTTAATATAAAACTTGGAACAGATTCCATGTCTTCAACGATGTCAACAAGTACGATGAACTGCTTCTCTGTTCTTTCCAGCATAACGATCTCCTAGCGTGCTAGATGGATTTATTAGTTTTAGTAATCATCGTCGCCGTGATGATACTGTGATCACTTATCCCTGTCTCCTTACTGACACTGTCAGTATGGTTACATATGTTTGTAGCTACAAGGCCTAAAATATTTCCATTACTATGGTTTGTCGATCTAGTTCATGATCGTTTTTGGAAACTGCGTTCGAAATTATTCTACACGACTATATGTCCGTATCAACTTCTGTGAATCCCTAGACGTCCCACGCCATAATCGAGAGGTAAAAGTCGCCTGCTACCGATATTGCATGATTGCGGTATTCACGTGTTACTGATTTTAAATGCTCGTTTAATGACTCTATAATTTCTACGGCTGAATCAGGCGGCCGAACAAATATCGGATGATTAACTTGACTTCATCGCGGTCGCCAGGTGGTGTACAGATTATTTTACAGACTAACTTAATTTCGACCTCGATAGATTTAATGATATGGAGCATGTCTCTTCGATATGCGTCCCATGCCTCATTAAATATGTCGGAGCTACTTACATACTTGGGATTTCATCCTGCTCTCGGTTCTGATTAAACACTGAGGGAAGAAAAGTCGGAACACCTAGAAGGAGTTATGCGACATAAACAGAAGTTGGTAGGCGTGTTTCTAGTTTTCAATCTGAAAGATGATGTCTATTAAAATTTCGCCCCTGTTTCATAAGAGTGGCGCTAGTTGCGCCACTATGACGACACAAATCTGGTTTGCTTTAAATAGACGCTGTAACGGCTGTGAGCGTTAGTTGCCTTTGCGATTGGCCGTGTTGAATTGATGTCAGTCAAGCATGCCTTTAAGGCAACAAAGACACCATTATCAACGCCTCACTGAGTCTGACGAGATCTTGTGATAGTGCTACGAGAAAATGGATGTTTCTCCTGTAGTA
The DNA here is from genome assembly GCF_023897955.1 of Schistocerca gregaria. Lineage (NCBI taxonomy): Eukaryota > Metazoa > Arthropoda > Insecta > Orthoptera > Acrididae > Schistocerca > Schistocerca gregaria. Next base: position 432,251,369 of record NC_064922.1, read on the forward strand.
TTTGCAGAAAGATTTGGCAGGAATGTAGCCACTGTACATGACTGCTGGCAGCGGCGGTTACGAAAAAGTATGGTCGCAAGAAGACCGGGCTCGGGACCGCCACGTGGCACTACCGAGAAGGAAGATCGTCGGTGTTCGGCTTGTGGCTCTGGCGCATCGTACTGCATCTGCAGCAGCTGTTTGAACAGCAGTTGGCACCACCGTGGCGCAACGAACTGTCACCAAATGATTACTTCAAGGACCACTGCGAGCCAGACGCCTCGTAGCGTGCATCCCATTGACCCCTGCCATCTGCATTTGCGACTTGATTAGCGTCAAGCGAGAACCATTGAAGGGCAGGGTGGAGGTCTGTTGTGTTTGCTGACGAAAGCTGGTTCTGCCTTGCTGCCAGTGATAGCCGTGTGTAGGACCTGCAACCAACCCTTCTGCGTACTACACACACTGTACCTACACCTGGAGCTATGGCTCCAGTACTATCTCGTATGACAGCAGGAGCACTGTCACGGTTATCCCACGCATCCTGATTGCAAATATGTTCGGCAGTCAGGTGACTTGAGCGGTTGTGCTGCCATTCATGAATAGTATTCCAGGGGGTGTGTTCCCGCAGAATGACACTGGCCCACGTACCGCTACTGTAGTCCAGTATGCTCTACAGAGTGTCGGCATGTTGCCTTGGCCTGCTAGATCATCCGATCTGTCTCTAATCGAGTACGTAAGGGACATCATCGGACGAGAACACCGGTGTCATGCACAGCCATCACTAACCGCCCCTGGACTGCCCGATCAAGTGCAAAAGGCGTGGAACTCCATTCCACAAGCTGACAAGCTGACACTCGGTACTTGTACAGCACAATGCCTGCACGTCTGAACGCTTGCGTTCAATATTCTGTTGGCTAAGCCGGTTCTAATGTACCAGCACTTCACAGTTGCAATGACTTATCTCATGCTTACTTTAACTATTGTTCTTGTAATATCAATCACTTAAATATATTACCTAGGCAAATGTATGCGTGGATTTTTCATTACTCTACATTCGTTATTTTTTTGTTTTGCAATTTTTTGCGCCAGTGTAATTTGGGATTCACAGCCTTCATGGAGGGCTGTAAAATCAGGGGCCTTGTTACGAATGATTCGGCAATTATTACAGTTTTCATGTTCTAAGTGTCTTTATTTTTTAAGCGATCTGATTTCGCTCTCTGCATATCGATAGGCGATGGTTCACTAGAGGACCTCAAACTGTCGCCTACTCCAGGAGTCTCCAAACTTTTAGTGCGCGGGCCACATTGCCTCTTCCGCGAAATCATAAGGGCCAAGATATACATAGTGGGATTAAAGCACTCTAGCACTCCATGATCACCGTAATGTAAGGTGAGAGGAAAGATGAAGTCGCAAAAATCTGAGGTTGTGGAAATAGCTAGTACTGATACGAACAAACCCGCGCCCGGGTTCCCGGGTTCGATTCCCGGCGGGGTCAGAGATTTTCTCTGCCTAGTGATGGCTGGGTGTTGTGTGCTGTTCTTAGGTTAGTTAGGTTTAACTAGTTCTAAGTTCCAGGGGACTGATGACCATAGATGTTAAGTCCCATAGTGCTCAGAGCCATTTTAACCATTTTTTTGAAACCAACAAAGATTTTTATTTAATTACATAATTTTGATTGGTGGACTGTATGTATTTTACAAAGTAATCAAAAGAAAGTGAAACCTCGCTTAAGAAGCATCTTCCGTAATGATTGTTTACTAAGGCTAGTAGCCGAAGTGGCGTCTATTTGAAAGACTTTTACCAGACTCGTGAGTAGAATAAAATGCAAACAATTTTTTACTTAAAATGTTTTCGCCAAACTAGTCTGTTAACCGTTCTGTTTCTTTTTTCACTGTCGAACGGAGAATGGTCTGTCTGTTTATTGTGGATAGCCACAAGTTTAACCGTGACCGTCCGCTTTGTAAAGATGGAGCTCCGACAATGTCGCGGTGTATTGGTCGCGATAGGCCTGGAAACTGAATTGTTGGCAGTATAGGTACCACCTCAAACATTTGGCTGGCCTGATACCGGGGATCTCGCGGGCCGGTTTCGGCCGGCGGGCCCATGTTTGGAGACCCCTGGCCTAGTCTAACAAACTCCCATCAGCAGTCCACAAGTGCTCCGCTATCAGTGTAACATATATCTGTCTAGTGCGCCGCTCGCCTGTCAAGGGAAATCCTACAATTCTGCAACGTATAACGTAGGTATTCAGTGGAAAGTTCAAAGGTAAATCTAAAAAATGATATAACAATGATGGTACCTTTGCCTTGAGGAGAAGATTAATATACATTAATACGGTAATTTTTTAAAAGTATTGAATCACGTATTGCCTTTAATCTTAACAAACATCGCCGACTACATATAAAATAAACTAATCCGACTCTACATCTGATAGTAATGAACACTAACCGCAGGGTGCGCCATGACGGCAGCAAGTCCGTTTTCGGTAAATCCTTAGCTATAGTATAGAAATGTAGTTCCGATTCTAGTAAATCGGAATGTGTTTGATTAACATTGCTAAACATGACTGCAGAATAGTTATCTGTAATCTCTCATTGGGTAAACTGTTTTAGATTAGTATAAATGAGCAGGTATTTCGAATGACGAACCTCGACGCGGTTCTCGCTGAGGCGATATGATATACCGTACGATTCCTTGTAATAAAAGTGGCGTAGAGCGACGCTGGTCGGTGCGACACTGGCGTCCATTGCGCCGTACTTGAAAAATGACGACAAAACCAGCACCTGTATTTGAATCTGTCGACGTTTATTCTTTTTAAAACATGCCACCAGTTTCGCCAGTTAGGACCGCTTCAGACAATATTGTTCATTGCACATGAAAACGGTTGTTGACGGCAGGTTTCGTTCGGCGCCTGAAGATGACACCATGTGGTGACGGAACTGGTGGTATTTTTCCAAATAAATGAACGAAGTTATATTCAAATACAGCTGCTGGCTTTGTCATCTTTATTCCAGTACTATGTGTCCACCTCCAGCCCCACTTGATGGATTACCAGAGACTTCATACGGGCTATACGATATGTGAAGTGATAAGCAATGCAGCAAACAAAACATCACGAATAAGGTTTCTGGCTCAGCTGCAATTATGGGCTCTTCTAAAGAGTACGATATTGTGAATTGTCCGCGTTTGAAGCTCAAAAACTTTAAAAGGAAAGAAAGTACTGGATGCACCCGTCCAATGCTATTAAAATCAAAAGGAGTCCAGCTGCGAGTGTCGTGAGCTCTCTCAAAAACGAACACAAATTTCACGAATTCTACAAAATGAATCCAGATAGTTTCCACTTTTTGGAGCAACTAGTATTACCAACTCTGACAAAGCAAGACACAAATTTGGGACTTGCTCTTTATTCTGCCGAGAAGTTACTCAATACAGTAACATAAACTGGTGAACGTGTGTGAACTGCGTTAAAACTTTCGCCACGAAATAGTTATACCAATAATGAATTCAACTTAAAAAACTGCAACTGTTCAGTATGTTACGACAGAGTATGATTTTCAGTCTCACGTTCGTTTGTAAAGAATGTTGCCAGATCTGAAGTCAGTTGAGTCACCATCGATGATGTGGTGTTACATGTTGAGTTCTGTGTAGGGCTAGGCAATGTTGTGTCAGAAATGGAAGAAGTTCATTATGATGGGAGAATTCTAACGCCTGCTTCGGCTTGTATCAGTAGCAATGTGAAGCAGCTCAGCTCAGCACAGCGTGGTGCGTGGACATGGCGTCGAGCGTTGTGCGGTGTCGCATGTCGCAGCCTATCGCCCGAATGTATCACGTTTTTACTCGAGACTGGAAAATTGGTACGGCACTCCTTGCAGCGTTAAAAACAATTTAGGTATGTTAGCTATAATTATCATGCAGTAATATATGCAGTAATATGCACCAACTGTAAACTGGCCAGCGACTACTCGAACACTTTTCACTGCAAACTTCTCAAAATATGAAGGGTGCTGTATTTTACTTATAAGTATCACATAAACTATTGTCAATAACGAAATGAAAACCAGTTCATTATCAGGTTGTGAAGTGTGGCTGTAAGCTGTGCAACAATATTTGCTTTCCGAATAGTTTCCTCAAAATCGAATAAGAAAGCAGGCCCAAAACCCAAAACAGTGGTTTTGTATTTTTTTACGTGAAAAGTAAAACCTTTACTGAGAAACTAACTACAGAGACGGACGAAGCTTTGCATCATGTACATAAAACAATTTTTTAATGCAAACTGGATGACTTGAAATTTCTACCCCAGCTTATCGTACAGTTCGAGTTGCGTGGATAGACCAGCACCCAGTGTTTTGCCGGGCGGGACGATAGAGATACATGCGTGAACCAGATAATTCGCTTCCAGTATTTTCTATACGTTCTTCAAATGCGGGTGCTTCTGCATCGTATCACGTATCGTACCACATGTTATACTGCCTCAGTGTAAACCGCGCCTCAGTTTTTTACAACTGTTACTATTATTTTTTCGTGTTCGCTGCGTAACATTCATGGAAGTAGAGGAAATGAATTTGAACAAAGTATATTTGTGTTTGGTATAATGTCTCAAGCAGACCGCTTCAAAGTTATGCATTATACACAATTCATTCTTTCGTATCGAAACCAGGTCTCTTTTAATCATTGAAATAAATTTCCATGGTTTCCTTACAAGACTAAGTACCTATTATAACTTTAGGGATTTACCTGTCACCAATGAAGAAAAGCAGAACAGCAAAAGCGATGGAAATGAAGTGACTGACAGAATATATAGTGTTAGGATACATTTCTCTTTCGCATACCCAGTCTTCCTGGGAGGAAGCAGTTGCTGAAAACCAAGTATCATCATATTCCCAACCGTACATACATGGTGTTGTTTCGTTCTCTTTGTTTGGTACCTTCATCTCGCAACTGCTGTACACTTCTTCTTTCCTAAAACGTAAAATAACTATATCAGTTCACGAAAAAGGTAAATAATTTATTTTAAGTTTAAATGTATGTTAGAAAGAATTTATTGGTTCTGCACTGCAGGAACTGTATGATAGACATTCAAGGTGTTTTCTCACTACAAAAAGCATAGGATAATACCAGATAATGTTTCCAAAAAGTCTCAATGAAAATGCAAACGTAGTGGACCTGAATGATGGATGGCCCATACATTAGTGACAGATATTTTGTTAAAATGTTCGTTGAGCGTCCTTAAAGTAGTCTTGTTAAAATGTTAGAGTACAGACAGTTTCAGCACAGAAAATGCCGTTAAATGAAATAATAAGATGTAATAGCAATTCTCACACAATAACTGGGGCAAAACTTGGCTCTAATAGGAATGTAGCGTCTGGAGAAATAAGCTGGTCACTTGCATACAGCTTGTAGTGGAATTCGCAGGATTCAGTAACATTCTCACAACTGTTAGTATAAATGTTAGCCTATATATGATGCAGTACATAATTAATTAGTACTAGTGGGCTATCTACTGCAATGTGATTTACGATAGTGACTCTTGTATTGCTTGACGATAGCTGATGTCACTTAAGAAACAAAGCATACTAATGTCGTTAGCAAAGGTTAGCGATTTTGCCTGTCGTGTTTCAAACATAAATCTCAAACGCAGTAAGAACCGACGTATCTGGAAGATTTCTCCTGGCAGATAACAGCTACAGATGACACTATGACCCTAAGTAACAGCTGATGCACTTTTATTGTATTTAGTAAATGTTGTGTAGTGAATTAATCTCTCTCTCTCTCATGCCCTACGTCCCTCCCTCCTTCCCTCCCAAACCCCCCCCCCCACCCATTCTTTCTGTTTGTGTGTGTGTGTGTGTGTGTGTGTGTGTGTGTGAGAGAGAGAGAGAGAGAGAGAGAGAGAGACAGACAGACAGACGTTTGGTCAAAGTTCAATCAGCTTTTTGAAACAGTAAGTGTTCCAGATGGGCTACTTAAATTACAGTTTTTATTTGATTAATGTTTTGAATGTGGTTACTACTTGTATGCTGTATAGCCCCACACGAAAGTGATAGGTGAACAATAGACGGCGTAGACATGCAGAGAGCGTACACAACTAGAGGTCGTGTTGTAACTGGTTGGTAGAAGGAAGCGACGGTGATCCTGCACAATTCATTCAGCTACTACGAATCACCTTAGAATGATAATTAGGTCTATTCAGTTCAAAAACCTCTGTTCGAAGATTATGATCAACTCGTTCTAATAAAACTCTGCTACTGATCATGGTTAATACGTCTTTCTTGGAGTGTATTGGTTAGACAGACAACACTTTTACTTGGATCCCAACAATGGGGCAGTTGAGCCTCTACAGTCACTACTGGTAAACACTGGGTCATTCAAGTACTGCCCCACAATGGTAGGTGCAGTCAGGTTATCTGCCCAAATTACTCATAACGGAGAGCAGAGAATTAAGCGCTTTCTTCAAAACTGAGCACTTGAATTTTGAAGAACGTTTTGAACATTGTGCTGTTGAAATGAAGCAGCCTAATGTAAGAGACCAACATAATTAATGTACCATTTACTTAATGACTACGGCTGAGTCTCTGAACAGACTTGAAAGTGTCAAGTACTTCCATCAATTCAGAAGTTCAGTGGGGATATGCAATTTGGAAATAGTTCGTGCACAGATTGATGTAAAAAATCTCCTAGTAGACGTCAGTTTTCAAACTTTAACTGCGGCTCCAACAAGAAAAATGTAAAATTCCAGAAGCTAAATAGATGCAGCATTCCTAGGCCCAGAATTTGCCCCATATGTGAGTGTCCTCAGTGTCCACCAGGGCATCTTCTTAGACAGTAGTTTACCAAAAACAAAGAGATGTCGTCATTTGCATTCATACATATAAGAAGTGTCAAATATCTTATGAACATTAAAGTGTTTAAAAAACTACATCATAAATCCTTACATAGTGTTTACAAAGAATATAATGTTGAAAAGGAAACCTCAGTATTCTTTGAAATGTATCATCCTGTTGATTAAAACGAGTCAAGATACAACATTCACGCAGGAAATGTCATGGGTCTGGATCGCAAATGGTGTAAGAGTATCACATAGGACTAAGAATCTCTTTCTATGGCCCATTTTATTTCAAATGAACATTCTGGCTTAATTTGTTTACATAATGTGACCCAGATCATTGAACACAAATCCGAAGATGGTGGCAGCAACGGCACCTTATCACGCAACAATTCACACTCCTCCTTATCAATGATGACTCCAAACCATGCTCCCTTCCCTCCACCTATCCCACCTTCACCAACCAGTCGCAGTGAAGTATTAACAATTAAATATCACGTCAAAAATTCTAGGAGATGGAATGAACCCAAATTGTATCAGTAGGAAATTTAAATCTTCTTCTCAAACGATCTCCTTTCTTGCCAAACGATAAAAGTGAAATTCTAATGTGATGTAACCCATCACAATGCATCTTCAGTAAATAAATTTAAAGAAATGTGGAAGATGGGGAACCTACCTCAACTGTGCTTCATACACCCACGCAAACACTGCTTCACTACAGTGAGTCAGAGTGCAATGGTGTGTAAAGATGACACCAATGTGCAAATTTTTCCGTGATATTTAAGCAACACTGTGTACAAATACAGAGCATAAAGTACCACCTCCATCCCCTCTTCTCTCCCCCTCCCGCCCCCCAGTGCCAATCTAGTGTTTTAATAGCCATTAAAATGAAACAGCCCATTATCCGAACGACAGAAAATATGTATTAATAATACGATACTTTGCTGCATTTCCACATCTATGAGTAACTATGTGCACACTTAAAAAAGTATCTGTACTGCAAAAATGACGAAAATGTCGTGAACTATATTTTCATTAATGAGTTCAATCAGTAGTTTATGAACCGGCTCACCTGTGGCTTTGGTAGATTTCTTCCGAAGCTATGGAATATTGGAAAGAGTATACACCATTCCCCATTTACATAATTACAATCCAGCATCATCATCATTTATTATCATCATTTAAGACTGATTATGCTTTTCAGCGCTAAGTCTGGGGCATAGTCCCCCTTATAAAATTCCTCCATGATCCCCTATTCCGTGCCAACATTGGTGCCTCTTCTGATGTTAAGCCTATTACTTCAAAATCATTCTTAACCGAATCCAGGTACCTTCTCCTTGGTCTCCTATCCTCTACTGCTGAACCCGTGAGTCTCTTGGGTAATCTTGCTTCTGCCATGCGTGTAACATGACCCCACCATCTAAGCCTATGCGCCCTGACTGCTTCATCTATAGAGTTCATTCCCAGTTTTTCTTTGATTTCCTCATTGTGGACACCCTCCTGGGATTGTTCCCATCTACTAGTACCTGCAATCATCCTAGCTACTTTCATACCTGTAACCTCAACCTTATTCATAATGTACCCTGAATCCACCCAGCTTTCGCTCCCATACAACAAAGTTGGTCAAAAGATTAAACGGTGCACAGATAACTTAGTCTTGGTACTGACTTCCTTCTTGCAGAAGAGAGTAGATCGCAGCTGAGCACTCACTGCATTAGCTTTGCTACACCACGCTTCCAGTTCTTTCACTATGTTTCCATCCTGTGAGAATATGCATCCTAAGTACTAGAAACTGTCCACCTGTTCCAACTTAGTTCCTCCTACTTGACACTCAATCCCTTTATATCTCTTTCCCACTGACATTACTTTTGTTTTGGAGATGCTAATCTTCATACCATAGTCCTTACATTTCTGATCTAACTCTGAAATTTTGCTTTGCAAACTTTCAATCGAATCTTCCATCACAACTAAGTCATCCGCATTTGCAAGACTGCTTATTTTGTGTTCACCTATCTTAACCTCACATAGCCAGTCTATTGTTTTCAACATATGATCCATATATAATATGAACAACAGTGGAGACAGGTTGCAGCCTTGTCTTACCCCTGAAACTACTCTGAACCATGAACTCAATTTACCGTCAACTCTAACTGCTGCCTGACTATCCATGTAAAGACCTTTAATTGCTTGCAAAAGTTTGCCTCCTATTCCATAATCTCGTAGAACAGACAATAACTTCCTCCTAGAAACCCGGTCAGATGCCTTTTCTATATCTATAAAGCATAGATACAATTCCCTGTTCCATTCATAACACTTCTCCATTATTTGCCGTAAGCTAAAGATCTGGTCCTGACAACCTCTAAGCGGCCTAAACCCACACTGATTTTCATCCAATTGGTTCTCAACTAACACTCGCACTTTCCTTTCAACAATACCTCAAAAGATTTTACCCACAAAGCTGATTAAAGAGATACCTCTGTAGTTGTTACAATCTTTTCTGTTTCCATGTTGAAAGATTGGTGTGATTACTGCTTTTGTCCAGTCTGATGGAACCTGTCCCGACTCCCAGGCCATTTCAATTATCCTGTGTAGCCATTTAAGACCTGAGATTGCACTGTATTTGATGAGTTCCGACTTAATTTCATCCACCCTAGCTGCTTTATTGCACTGCAATCGATTGACCATTTTCTCCACTTTCTCAAATGTGATCCTGTTTCCATCCTCATTCCTATCCCATTATACATCGGAATCTGAAACATTGCTGATCGTATTTTCACCTACATTGAGCAACTCTTCAAAATATTCCCTCCATCTGCCCAAGGAATCTACAGGATTCACCAGCAGTTTTCTTGACTGTCCAAACTACTTGTCATTTCCTTCTTACCTCTCTTTCGAAGACTGCTAATTACACTCCAAAATGGCTTTCCAGCAGCTTCACCCAAAGTCTCCAACCTTTTTCCATAGTCTTCCCAAGATTTCTTCTTGGATGCTGTAATTATCTGTTTGGCTTTGTTTCTTTCTTCAACATAACTTTCTCTGTCTACCTGAGTTCTAGTATGTAGCCAATTTTGATATGCCTTCTTTTTCCTTTTACAGGCTGCCTTGACTGTATCATTCCACCAAGCTGTTTGCTTCATCCTACCTTTACACACTACTGTTCCAAGACATTCTTTAGCCACTTCTAGTACTGTGCCAATGTACCTTGTCCATTCCTTTTCCAGTGACTGTAACGGACTACATTCAACTAACTGGTACCTTTCTGAGATCATTGTTATGTACTTGTGCCTGATTTCCTTATCCTGAAGTTTCTCCACTCTTATCCTCCTACATACGGACCTGACCTCCTGCACTTTCAGCCTCACAATTCCAATTACGCTGCAGATTAAATAATGATCAGTGTCATCAAAGAATACCCTGAATACACGTGTGTCCCTCACAGCCTTCCTGAATTCCTGACCTGTTATTATATAGTCAATGACAGATCTGGTTCCCCTGCCTTCCCAAGATACCGGTGAAGGTTCTTATGTTTAAAAAAGGAGTTTGTGATTACTAAGCCCATACTGGCACAGATATCCAAGAGTTGTTTCCTGTTCCTGTTGGCCTCCATATCCTCTCCAAATTTACCCATAACCTTTTCATACTCTTCTGTTCGATTTCCAATCCTTGAATTAAAATCATCCATGAGCCGAACACTGTCCTTGTCCTTTACTCTAACAACTACATCACTGAGTGCATCAGAAAAACTATCCATCTTATCTTGATCTGTCCCTTCACAATGCGAATATACTGACACAATCCTAATTTTCTTGCTAGACACTGTCAAATCTAGCCACATCAGTCGTTCGTTTACATACCTTATTGCAAGTACGCTGGGTTCCATTTCTTTCCTGATGTAAAGCCCTACACCCCATTGTGCTATTCCTGCTTTGACTCGCGACAGGTAGACCTTGTATTCTTCCACTTCCTCTTCTTTCTTCCCCCTTAGCCGAATGACACTAACAGCTAAAACATCCAGCCCCATCTTACTTGCAGCCTCTGCCAGCTCTATCTTCTTCCCAGAGTAGCCCCCATTGATATTAATAGCCCCCCATCTCATTACCATTTGTTTGCCGAGTCGTATCTTAGGAGTCCCTGGTTGGTCCGTTAGAGGTGTGACTCCGTCACCTCGAAAGGTCCGAGGCATTTTGCTCTGATTGTTATCAGCATCATATTTAAAGTACCAGGGAAGCAGGTTGCTAGCCTTACTTCCCACGAGTCCCATTGAGTTTTACCCCTAACAGTTGAGGGACTAACCGGTGGATTTGGTAGTCTTTGCCGTTTGAGCACAAAGGTGACCAAGACTCAGAATATGTCCGAGATGCCCAGCCTTATTCCAGAGTAACTGGTATCCCGACTGTCAGGACCACTTACTTGGCCACTCATAGTTGCCCATGGTTCATGAACTAGGACATGGCTACAGGAACCCACACCATGAACCACTACAATCCAGCATACGTTTTTAAAATGTATTTAAGAAATTCGTAATATGTAGTTGTTGAACATCAGTTTTACTTCAAATACTGTTCCACACACTCTAAGAAATGCGAAATTTAATCAACTGCTCATCCGTCTGCTGTTGCATACTGTCACCAAAGGAATGTCTACACCAGTAAAGACGTTCAGTATTTTATCAATAGCTAACACTTGCTGAAAGACTCAAAAGAGGATTAAATTAATTATTTACCGCTACTATGATGACTGTAAAATGTTACAATATTGTTCCTAAGTCTGGAAAACTCTATCAACAACGCTAAAAGGTACCAAGTTTTCCTCAGATTGGTGTACAAATCACTGCAAACTCTAAAGTAGATACAACAAAGCCATTTTAATGCATAAACACAAGTGGTCTGCTAAAGAGGTAGGTAAACGTCATTATGAAATGTGAGAATGAGTATAAAGTAAACACTCCATAAACAACTGAAAGCCATCGTTTGCTCTTGGAATGTAATATGAGACCTGAGCTGTCCTAAACATACTACTGGACAAAGAACTTAGGTACACTCAGCATTTTCATGGAAGGATCATGGACAGAAACCCAGAGAAACATAAATAAATTATATACGTTTATTCGATAGTAAATTATCAGCAAATAATGGTCTGAATAATTAACAAAGAATTTCAAATGTCTGTGACACTGACTTGCAGTGGACAGCATAGCCTCCATCCATGGTGGCTGCTGTTTTCAAATAATACCCCAACAATCGTCGAGTAGATGCAAAATCTAAAACACACATATATTTTAAAAAATCACTAAACTGCACTGCCAAATAACCGTTGAGCATAATTAAAACGAAATTGCTTGGCACTTATTTAACCAGTTTTGAGAGGAAAATCGAATTAAATTAAGTAAGTTTAAGAACCAGTAATAAAGCTAACAAATAATGAAAGGTTACAGCCAGGAGTGCCATACAAAATTTTTAACAGACGGTACACTTTACCTTACATGCACTTTACCTGTAATGCTTGCAACTTATGTAAGCTCAAATTTGACTCAGTAGAACCAGCTGACGGAGCCTTTAGAAGCTGAACTTCCTTCAAGCGTTATAACCATTTACATTCCAAAGGAATTACATACACTTTAATGGTACTAAAATAAGTAGACCAGCACAATAAACACCCTACAAAGCCTTAGGCCCAGTCAAATTCAGAATTTTCAAACCTGTGATACACACTTGACTGCCCTCTTGTCTTAAAGCCAGTGAAATTACTTGCATTCAAACATCACGAATGGCATGGACTGAAGTGTAGCTTCGTTCTTCATCAGCAAACATATTTTGAAAAGCTTCCATTGTAGGTGGTTAATAAGAGTGTGCCTGACAACTCGATCTGGTGTTTCTGATCGCCAATCTGGAGCACCTCTATTAACGGACTGCATGTAGCACCACCCACTGTGGCTACCACGATTACTCCACTGCAAGGTGCACTACGTTGGCCAAAGAACGACACCATGCATCTAACTGCCAAAGTGGCACTGCATAACTCATACAGGATCTTCCCTCAACTCACAACAATGACAGACTCGGTGATGCATACACTACTCGTCTGGAGTCACTTAGGGCACTGCTCGCACTGGGACCCGAAGAGCTCTTAAATAGGCTATGTGTTCTCCTTTACTTCTCAGAGGCGCGACTCTATCGCCTCCTAGCGAGGCAGCAGGCTATCTTGGACTTGAGTGCACTTCAAGATCCTTGACAATCGACCACCAACCAGCTGAAGAGAGAGAATGGAACAGTAGACAGTAAGTATTAAAGATGACTGAATAGACTGCTGCAGTCGGTACTATATACCTCTAAAAGCTGTAGTCAAACTACGCCACATTCACATGTAAAAGAGGATTTTGGGAAGGAAGGTGTTCTTATGTGTTTGATTTTAGGAAGCCCGAAGCTGTTTTATTGTGATACATGACTGAAGTTCAGTACTACATGCTTTGTTTATACGTAGTCACAATATTGTCAAAGATGGCAACAGAGATATAACTCTTCCAGAGACGATGACAGGGTCTATATCGTCAAAATAAACATCTTTCGGTTAAGTTGTGTATATTTTAATGTATTGTATGTAAGATTTCACACATCACACAAGCTCAATGAAACTTCGATTTAAATATTTTTATATCTAAACTGTCTGCATTACTTACTAAAACGCATTCAGCTTCCATTTTGGTTTGATGAAGGACTTTAGGTTAAGTAACAATCGTTTAAAAATAGCAATCTCTGAGGTCCTTCAAATTAAATATTTGTGCTCATAAATTGCCTGTATAACTCATTAAAGTACTTGCACCTTTCTTGCTTATCACAATATGCAAGATGTCTACGAAAATTCGAACAAAATAAAACTGTATTAAATGTAAGACTTCGTACAGTCTTCAAGTACAGTGGGGCTTCAAATTAAACATTTTTGCGTTTAAATTGTCTCTGTTGCTTAATTAAATACGTTCAGATTCTACATCTATATTTATACTCCGCAAGCCACCCAACGGTGTGTGGCGGAGGGCACTTTACGTGCCACTGTCATTACCTCCCTTTCCTGTTCCAGTCGCGTATGGTTCGCGGGAAGAAAGACTGTCTGAAAGCCTCCGTACGCGCTCGAATCTCTCTAATTTTACATTCATGATCTCCTCGGGAGGTATAAGTAGGGGGAAGCAATATATTCTATACCTCATCCAGAAACGCACCCTCTCGAAACCTGGACAGCAAGCTACACCGTGATGCAGAGCGCCTCTCTTGCAGAGTCTGCCACTTGAGTTTGCTAAACATCTCCGTAACGCTATCACGGTTACCAAATAACCCTGTGACAAAACGCGCCGCTCTTCTTCGGGTCTTCTCTATCTCCTCCGTCAACCCGATCTGGTACGGATCCCACACTGACGAGCAATACTCAAGTATAGATCGAACGAGTGATTTGTAAGCCATCTCCTTTGTTGATGGACTACATTTTCTAAGGACTCTCCCAATTAATCTCAACCTGGTACCCGCCTTACCAACAATTAACTTTATATGATCATTCCACTTCAAATCGTTCCGCACGCATACTCCCAGATATTTTACAGAAGTAACTGCTACCAGTGTTGTTCCGCTATCATATAATCATACAATAAGGGATCCTTCTTTCTATGTATTCGCAATACATTTTATTTGTCTATGTTAAGGGTCAGTTGCCACTCCCTGCACCAAGTGCCTATCCGCTGCAGATCTTCCTGCATTTCGTTACGATTTTCTATTGCTGCAACTTCTCTGTATACTACAGCATCATCCGCGAAAAGCCGCATGCAACTTCAGACACTATCTACTAGGTCATTTATATATATTGTGAAAAGCAATGGTCCCATAACACGCCCCTGTGGCAGGCCAGAGGTTACTTTAACGTCTGCAGACGTCTCTCCATTGATAACAACATGCTGTGTTCTGTTTGCTAAAAACTCTTAAATCGAGCCACATAGCTGGTCTGATATTCCGTAGGCTCTTACTTTGTTTATCAGGCGACAATGCGGAACTGTATCGAACTGCCACTGTGTAAACAAATTATAGGCTAATACATGACAGTATCTCGATCTGAGTACCACATATAAAATTCATGTAAATATATAAGAATTAGTCACACATGGGTGCTAGGGCAGATTCAGCTGACAGCTAAAATATACTAAAATTACTCTAAAATCTAAACCTCGCAGAAAGCCTGACACTCTTTCTAAGCACAATGTACTTTAAATACTTCCACAAAGAACTGTCTGCATAACTTACTAAAACACATTCAGCTTGGTTGTTGGTACTACTTAAACAGGTCATAAATTAATAAATGAGGAAAGTTCGATTGCAGAATATGATTGTCTTGTGATGTACTTACTGAACAGCTTGCAGAAAGTTTGCATTCATGACAAAAGGAAGTTGGTGCACTAAAATAGGAAAAAAGCTACACGAATATGTTAAGCCTGATCCTGGAAGCATAAGCAAGAGAATGACATTTTTAACACTAGTGATTTATTTTTCATAATTAACAAACCACCAAAACTTGCATTAACAATCCACTTTATATGTAAATACTGTTCATTGACATTTAATTTATTACAACAAATATGCTGGAACTGCCTGAAGTAGGATTCTGGCAAACAGCATATGAGGAAAATGAAAATGCACTTTTAACGCGAACAGTGATATATTAGCATGGAAAGAACAGCTTTTACATGTCTCCTTGTTGTTGATATGGTTACTGTAGAAACCACGACCAACAGCGGGAACGCCTTGGGCCGCGGATCGGAGCCGCCAGGCGGGGAAGCCGCCGGCGGTGAAGTACGCACCACCGAGTAAATATAGGACGAGTCGGACAACAGACCAACGACAACTGACAACAACCTACCGCGACCGACTATGAGCGACACAACAAGGAAGAGATAAACAACGGAGGCTTGTGGAAACCACAACACCAAACACCAAACGTAAATCCACTCGGAACCAGAGCCAGACAAATGTCTACAACGAGCAACGACCCGAACGTAGTACCGCCGAGATAGAAACGAAATCCAGAGCGAGTACGAGACTGGCTGGACTAGTGTTTTTGTTTTCTTTATTGTTATTTTCAAACATGTTTACAGGCAGGCCTGCAGCAGCATACTACGCCGCTCTTTGGCCTCAGAGAAACACACAAGATACAAAAGAAGACAATGTCAGACAAAAATATGGTGGACATATAAACGGAGGCAACACTTTTTAAAATACATGGAACGTAGGTGCACAAAACGAATAGCACTGAACCACTTAAGCACAAACAATGGCACACGCAGAAACACGAGGCATTGATCTCCGGCACGCGAATGTTCACTAATCGTGTACCAGTCCGGGGACCTGCCAAGAGAGGAGGAGGGGGGGTGGGAGAAGGAGAGGTGAGAAACGTTGCCATGGGCAGGGGAGATAGGGGGAGGGGAGAAACGGAGGAGTGGAAGAAGGGGACGGGGGAGAAGGAAAGAGAAGGGAGGGAGGGTGCCTAAAGGAAAGGACACAGGAGGTGGGGTGGGGAGGATCAAAGTTGATAGGAAGTAGATGTAGGGGAGGAGGACATCATCAGGGAGGGGGAGCTGGCGGAAGCCACCTTAGGAGGGGGTAATGAGGGTGAAGAGATGGAGTCCGGGTGGGACATGGGATACAGGCGCGGCAGCGGGCAAAGGTGGGAGAGGATGGGCGAGATAAGCGGCTGAGGAGGATCGAGATTGCGGTAGGTGTACAGGATCTGTATCCTTTCAAAGAAAAGGAGGAGGTAGGGGAACGGAATGATATCGTACAGGATCCACTTGGGGGAGGGGAGATGGATGTGATAGGCGAGGCGATGAGCATAGCATTCAAGGATTTGAAGGGAGCCGGCCGCAGTGGTCTCGCGGTTCTAGGTGCGCAGTCTGGAACCGTGCGACTGCTACGGTCGCAGGTTCGAATCCTGCCTCCGGCATGGATGTGTGTGATGTCCTTAGGTTAGTTAGGTTTAAGTAGTTCTAAGTTCTAGGGGACTGATGACCAAAGCAGTTGAGTCCCATAGTGCTCAGAGCCATATGAACCATTTGAAGGGATTTATAAAATGTAGGGGGGGGGGGGGCGGAGATCCAGGCAGGATGGGCGTAACAAAGGATAGGGCGGAAGAGGGATTTATAGGTGTGGAGGATGTTGGGGGGGGGGGTGGACTATGGCATAGCAGGTTCATATATACAAAACCGGAGGGAGCGGCTGTTGGCTGCTGTCTGAAGGTGGCTTAGCGGTGGCGCCCTCAGTGCGCAAGAGCCGACGTGCGGAATAGCTGCCGCGGAGGCGGAGCCCTCTGTGGGCTGACCACGTCCATTTGTTCTGCCATGTGTTCGACTTCCGTGGCGGAAGGTACTATATCCCTCGCCCCCCCCCCCCCCCCATGAAATTGGTGCTTAGAGGTGAAAGGGCCCCGGACGATGCCGAGGCAGGCGGAACGAGGACACGGGTTGTGAGACGTCTGGAGGGACCACTGGGGGAGAGGAGGGAAGACTGTCTGCGGCATCCATCAAGGTGTCACCAGAGGGCATGGGTCAGTGGGCGTCTCTATACCCCAGCAAAGCAGAAGGGGTGCCTGCAAGCTGGCGAGGAGATGGAGGTTGAAGGGAAGGGCTCCACCTCGAGGGATGTGTCCGCACCTTCCTGAAGCAGGGAAGGTGGTGGGAGAGGAATCAAGGCAGGGGCCCGAGGGCGGAGTTTGTTGTGGTGGCGACGCTCGAGCCCTCTGTGTGTCTGTATGGTCGTACTCGCCGCCCATGAGCCGGTGTCACTGCAGCGGGCGTCCATGGACGTGTGCTGCCATAGGAGCAGGCCCACACAGCCATGCCCAGGGCGTAGCGCCGGGAGGGGCGACAGTGGGGACCAGAAGGGGTTGGTGTCAGCAGTTGGAGGAGGGTCCGAGGTTGTCGCCCTTGAAGGAGTTTGGCAGGACTATGACCGGCCACCGGTGTAGTGCGGTAGGTGCTTAGAAACAAGGTGAGGGCCGAGGTGGTGGCCGACGGCTACACTGATTTCATCAGCTGCTGTTCGCGGACCAGGCGTTCTGCAGCGCCATTGGATGAAGGGTGGAAGGAGGGGGAGAGCGAATTTGTTTGATACCAGAAGGCCTGGAACGAGGACTACGTGAATGGCGGCCCGTTATCTGTGACCAACGTCTGAGGAATGCCTTTAATGGCCAACACCTGTGCCAAAGTGGTGAGGGTGGTGTCAGTGGTGGTGGACGCCATGCGAACCACATATGGCTATTGCGAATAGGCATCAACGATTAGGAGCCACATGGAACCTAAGAAGGGGCCTGTAAAATCGAGATGGATCCTGTCCCAGGGTTGGTTGGGTGTTGACCGGGGCGCGAAAGATTGTGGAGGACTAGCCTGATGGCGTGCACACACTGTGCAACCACGCACCAGGTGCTCAATATCTCCATCGATCCCTGGCCAGTAGACATGTCATTTAGCCAACGCCTTCATGCGAGACTTGATGCGAGATATCCCCCAGTGTCCACGGTGTAATAAGTGCAGGACGCGGTGAAGTAAGTGCGGAGGGATGGTCACCCGATGGGCGTCCGAGTCCGTGGACAAAAGGAGGACGTCCACCATCACCAAAAGTCTGTGTGAGACGTGACGCCACGGGCTGAAGGCAGTTTTCAAACGTCGGGTAAGGTAAGGAGGCCAACCATGGGTCACATAGTGGAGGACTTGCCGCAAAATGGAGTCCGTGCTTGTGGAAGCGGCGATCTGCGTGGCTGTCAGAGGAAATCCATCGAGAGTCTCCGGGCGGCAGAGTCGATGTGGAAGCACAGGACTTCCTGCTGGTTGAACGCAGGATCGGGTCCTGCTGGAAGACGTGACAAGGCATCTGCATTAGTGTGTTTACTGGTGGGCTTATAGCGGATGGTGTAAGTGTAATTACGCAAGAACAACGCCCATCGCAGAAGATGCTGCGCTGTCCGTTCTGGGAGGTGCGAATGGGGCCTGAAAATCATCACTAAGGGCTTGTGATCCGTGAGGAGGGTAAACCGCGTCCTAAACAGGTAAATGTGAAATTTCTGAACTGCAAAAAGAATGGCAAGAGCCTCCTTTTCGATCTGAGAGTAATTCCTTTGCACAGGAGTTAACGTCTTGGATGCATATGGCACAGGTTGTTCAAACCCATCCTCATTCCTGTGTGCCAGGACTGCCCCAATCCCATACGCTGAGGCATCGGCAGCTGCCACCACCACCACCAAGGGACGACCCGGAGAGAAAGGCGTCAGGCAAGGGGCAGATTTCAGCATCGTCTTCAGACGGGTGAATGCCTGATCACAGGCAGAAGTCCACGTGTAAGGTACCCCTTTGCGACACAGGCGATTTAGGGGATGCGCGACGTGGGCGGCTTGGGGTAAGAACTTTAAGTATTAATTGACTTTCCCGAAAAATACCTGGAGTTCGGATAAGTTTTATGGACGGGGAAGGTAATCGATGGCTGCGACATTGCAGTCCGAAGGGCGAATGCCATCGTTACTGAGCCAATGTCCTAAGTACTCCACTTCTGGTTGAAAAAAACTGCACTTCTCCAGTCGACAACGTAAACCAGCAGCCTGCAGGGCGTGAAATAAGGTACTGAGGTTGCCCGATGTTCCTGGCGCATGCGCGCCATGACAAGATATCATCGAAGTAATTGACACAAGCCGGTATTTGCTGCGTAAGTTGCTCGAGATACCGCTGGAAAATCGGAGGGGCAGAGGAAATGCCAAACGGAAGACGCTTGTATTGACAGAAACCGAAAGGCGTGTTTATGACGACGATGGCCTGCGATTCCTCATCCAACGGCAAATGGTGATAGGCTTCTGCCAGATCAATCTTAGAAAAGTACTCGCCACCTGCCAGTTCAGCGAGAATGTCTTCCTGTTGAGGAATGAGATAAGTTTCGTCCAAAGACTGAGCGTTGACCATAGCCCCAAAATCCCCACAAAGACGAAGCGATCCATTGGGTTTCTTGATGACCACTAAAGGCGTTGCCCAGGCACTCGATTGTACTGGCTCGATAACCCCCGCAGCCTGGAGCCGATCTAGTTCCTGCTTGACGGCCGCACTCAAAGCTACCGGAATATGCCGAGCCCGACAAAAGCGAGGCCGTGCGTTCAGCAGTAAGGTGATGTGTGCCGGAAAATCGGAAGCGCAGCCCAGGCCTGCCGAAAACAGGGTGGAAAAGGACGTGCACAGGTCGTCTAGGCCCCCTGAAATGGAACTGTAGTTGAAAATAACTGCACTTCGTCTTGAATGGAAAAGCCAAACCGTGTAAACGCATCTATTCCAAAAATGTCCAAAGCCAACGGGTGGTCCACCACAAATAGGGTAAGGGTCCGGGGAACATTTTGGTAGTTGGCCATAACAGAGAACTGCCCACGGAGAGGGATGGAACCGTCGCCGTAGGCGGCCAACCTCCGAGAGGGTGGGGACAATTCTGGAGACCCGAGACGTGCATACGTCGTCAGATTGACTAAAGAAACTGTGGCCCCGTATCGACCTGGAAACGGACGTCCTCATTAAAGATGCATAGGGTGAGGAATAACTTTTGAGGCAATGTGTCGATCTGAGGGGCGACTGCGTGTGAAGCATGGACGACCTCCTGTTGGCCCGCAGGGGCGGAACGAGGGTAGGTCGAGCGGCTACGACAGACAGATCGAAGGTGGCCCTCTTTCTCACAGAGCGTACAGGTCTTCCAGCGATGGGGACACTCAGCTCTAGTGTGGGCCGAGAAGCACTGAGAGCACAACGCGAGTGGGCCACGCGGCCGACGTCGAGGGCGACCGGCGGTTTGGACGCCATTGAGACGTCAGACAGCGAGGAATCTCGACGGCTGTGCCCTCTGGAGACTGCGCCCCGTCGACGGCGATAAGGAGTGGAACGGGAAGTGGACTCGATCGCTGCCACCTGGGCAATTTCGAAGGAATGGGCAATATGCAGAATGTCTTCCAACGAGTGCTTGTCCAACTTTAACGCCACAGTGCGGACCTCTGGATCGGGCGCCAGTTGGACGAACACATCCCGAATTATGACGCCTTGGACTGCTGAATGGTGCACGTGAAGTTGCATTTGCGGCTGAGGCCTTGCAAATCCGTCACCCAGGAACGGTGAGACTGACCCAGCTGCTTGTGGTATTGATGGAATTCCAAGCGAGACGCCACCACGTGGTAGCACTGGGAATAATAGTTAGTTAACAACACACAGATCTCGTTAAAGGAGGCAGCCACGGGGTCGGCCAACGGTGCCAACTTGCGGAGCAAGAAAAACGTGTCCGGTGAGACGTTGCGTTGTTGAATAGTGGGAACAACGGCGGTCGTGGGAACGAAAGCGGGGCACCTGGGGAAAGAAGTGGGAGGGAATCCCACTTATTGACCCTGTCCGAGAGCAACTGCAGTGAGGTCTGTAAGACCTCCAACTGCTGCTGCTGCTGTCGCATGAGCTGCTGCTGTTGCTCTAAGAGAGTGATTAATTTCTCTTCAATACTCCTATGTTCCGTTTACGTCGTCGCCACGACCAACAGCGGGAACGCCTTGGGCCGCGGATGGGAGCCGCCAGGCGGGGAAGCCGCAGGCCGTGGAGCACACACCGCTGGGTAAACACAGGATGAGCCAGACGACAGACCAACGACAACTGGTAACAACTGACCTCAACCGACTATGAGCGACACAACAAGGAAGATATAAACAACGGAGGCTTGTGGAAACCACAACACCAAACACCAAACGTAAATCCACTCGGAACCAAAGAAAGGCAAATGTCAACAACGAGCAACGACAAGATCGCAGTACTGCCCAGATAGAAACGAGATCCAGAGCGAGCACGAGACTGGCTGGACTACGTTGTTTTTTTCCTTTATTGTATTTCAATTCCACATCAGAGTGGGCTGGCAGCAGCATATGCGCTGCTCTTCAGCCGAAAGACATAGAACAAACAATAGAAGATATTTAAAAATAACAAAGGATAGAATAAGGTGAACATAGATATAAAAAAGGGGGAACATCATGGAAGCAATAGAAAAAAAAAACGGAGTGACTCTAAAAAGGAGATAAAAAACTGTTTAAAACTAGCACACACTGCGATGATTAAAAGAACACAAGGCACAGTATGACTGGAGCATAAAAGTATCGACGGATGGCGTGGCACAGAACGTAACACTGATGGCGAACCTCAAGGGAGTACACAATTAAAATCACACCTCTTGACACCCAGGAGAAACAGCACTAAACACAACACTGATGTGGCACACTGCCAGGCGCTAGGAGATGAGGGAGACCTGAAGAAGGGAGGGAGGGGAAGAGATGGGGGATATGAGCGGGGCGCGCGCTGAAGAGGGCCAGGTAGGGAGGGTTGTGGGAAGGAAAGAGGCAAGTATGGGGTGCAGGGTCTCAGGGGAGGGGTGGATGGAGGAAAATCCGCTCTGGGAGAAGGAGGGAAGAGGGAAAAGGGGGCCCTGGGGAGGGGGGGTGGGGGACAAGGCCAGGTTATAGTTGGAAGGAAGGGTAGATGTCACGGCGAAGTTCGTCATCCAGGACGGGGAGGCGGTGGAAATTGCCCTGATGAAGGAGATGGAAAGCGTGGAGGTGGAGAGAGGGAGAGATACAGCTATAGAG
Organism: Schistocerca gregaria; assembly: GCF_023897955.1. Classification (NCBI taxonomy): domain Eukaryota; kingdom Metazoa; phylum Arthropoda; class Insecta; order Orthoptera; family Acrididae; genus Schistocerca; species Schistocerca gregaria. Next base: position 432,273,825 of record NC_064922.1, read on the forward strand.
GCATGGCACCGGGCGGGGTGTGGAGAGGAAGGAGGAGACCAGAGGGTGGGTGGGATCAAGCCTGCGGACAAGCCTGCGGAGATGTTGGAGGAACAGGAGGGGGTGGGGGAAGGGGATCAGTTCATACAGGAGCCGTATGGGGGAAGGAAGGCAAGATGGGGCGCATGGCGCTCAAGGATTTGGAGGGCCTTGTAAAAGTGGGTGGGGGCGGAGACCCAGGCAATGCTGGCATAACAGAGGATAGGACAGATGAGGGATTTGTAGGTTTGGAGGATGGTAGAAGGATGCAATCCCCATGCCCGGTCAGAAAGGAGTTTCAGAAGGCGGAGGCGGGAATGGGCTTTCTGTTGGACAGTCTGGAAACAAGGGGTCCAGGTGAGGTGTCAGTCGAGGGTGAGGCCAAGGTATTTCAGGGTGGGGGTGAGCTGGATAGGACGACCATAAAGGGTGAGATAGAAATCATGGTGGTGAAAGGAGCGAGTGGTGTGGTCTATGATGATTACCTGGGTTTTGGAGGGGTTGAGACGGAGGAACCACTGGTTACACCAAGTGGTGAACTGGTTAAGGTGGGTTTGGATGGTACGTTGAGACCGTTGAAGGGTAGGATAGAGGGCGGTGTCATCAGCATACTGGAGAAGGTGGACCGGTTGGGGTGGCTTGGGCGTATCAGCTGTATACAAGAGATAAAGGAGAGGGGAGAGGACAGAACCCTGGGGGATGCCAGCCATGGGATAAAAGATAGGAAAGTTGGTGTTGTGGAGGCTGACATAGGAAGGACGGTCCGAGAGGAAGGATGGTACCTTATGGACAAAATTGATAGGCAGGTTGTAGGTCTGGAGTTTAAAGAGGAGACCGGGGTGCCATACACGGTGATAGGCATTTTGGAGGTCAAGAGAATCAAAAATGGCAGAGCAACGGGAGTTGAGCTGGAGGGACAGAAGGTGAACAAGGTTGAGGAGTTGGTCTTCAGCAGAGAAGAAGGGTCGGAAGCCACACTGGGTAAGGGAGAGGAGGTGGTGTTGAGCAAGTTGCTGATGGATATAGTGGGAGAGGATGGATTCAAAGACCTTACTGAAGATGGAGGCGAGGGAGAGTGGGACGGTGTGGGTGGATGGTTTTAGTGGGTACATAGGCCCCCACGGCATCAGTAATTACCTTCTGGAAGAAGGACGAGGCGTGGATGATGTCGTCAGGATGGCGATAGGTAAGAGGGTGGCTTTCGATCTGGTAGGCATCCCAGTTGGCATGGCGACAGTCAAGGACGACCTTGGGAGGGGGTGCAGAGTACAGAGCCAGAGTGGGACAGTGAGCAGACATTATGGTGAGAAGTACAGGGAGGTGATCGCTACCTGTGGGGTCAAGGACAGCAACAGCAATACGCCCAAGGAAGTTGGCGGAGGCAATGACAACATCGGGGGTGGTGTCACTTTCGGGGTGGGTGTGCTGGGGAAGGGGAACAAGGTCACCTTGGATTGTGGAGAGGAACTGATGCCACTGCCGAAGGGCAGCAGGAGTGTGACTATGGATGTTGAGGTCGGCAACTTTCACATAGGTGGAGAAGGTGTGGTCAATGTGTGAGATGAAGTCATAAGGAAGAGGAGCAGTGGAGCGGACATAGATGGTGGCACAGGTAATGGTGAGAGAGGGGAAGAAGACGCTAAGGATAAGATATTCATTGGGGTCATAAAGGAGAGGTTGTGGCCGGATGGGAATATGTTTAAGGTGGCCAATTGCGACTCCACCCTGCGCGCGAGGACCAGGAGCATCATTGCGGTGGAGGATATAGGGAGAGGTGCGGATAGAATGGTGGGGCTGGAGAAAGGTTTTGTTCAAGAGGAAAGTGTCGACCTGGTGGTGGGAGAGGATGTGCATGAGGAGGTATTCATTGGAACGGAAGGAGCGAATGTTCTGGAAGAGGATGCAATACTTGTGTCGCGCCATGGCGGGAAGGAGGGGGGGGGGGGAGAGAGGGAAGGGAAGAGACTTAAACTAGGGTGTCGAGGCGGGTGAAGGTGAAGTGGGCTTGGTTGTGGGAGTAAGTGGCGAAGGTGTTCAGGTGGAAAACAGAGCGAGCAGCAAAGGAGATTTGCTGGAAGGTGAGTACAATGGTGTGGAGTACAATGGTAAGGAACCAGATGATATCCTTGGCCATGGTGTGTGGATGGAAGGAATTGTTGGGATGGACAGGGGTTTTGACGGGACGAACTGGGACTGTAAGCTCAGGGGTGGCTGGAGGTGGTTTGGCTTTACATTTGTGGGAGTAGGTGGGATGGGCGCCATTACAGTAAGGAGGTGCAGCGAGGTTGGGGCAGTTCTTAAGAAAGTGGGAGGCCTTGCAATGGGGACAGGTGGGGGGGGGGGGTTTGCAGTTGGTTGTGAGGTGGTCATTGTACATGCGGCACTACTGGCAATGGTAGGATTGGGGAGGGGATTTGGAGGATTCAACAGGGTGGCGACGGTGGTATATCAGGGCACCATGGGTTAGGAGATGGTCAATGGATGGGGCGGACTCAGAGAATACCTGCATGAGGTAGGTGGGACTAGAGGCATTGTGGATACGGCCGTCAGAGCGGATTTCCAAGTCTGGGTGGGAGTTCAGTTCTGCCAACACGTCATCCTCTGTGATCACCGGGCTGAGCTTGGTGATCACAGCAGTGTAGGTGGGGGGGGGGGGGGGGGAGGGCGACGGAGAGGCTGCGGCTGATGGCTGACTAGGAATGGAAATGGAAAGGAAGGGTGTCAGAGAGGCGTGGGGGCCAAACATAAATCCTGGGAGTTTTTGCAGGAGGTCTGTGTGAAAGGATGCGGATGGAGACTTGATAAGGACTGAGACCCTGCGGGGAATTAGTTGGGAGAAGGGAGCACCAGGTAAGTACTTTCGTATCTCCATGGTGAGGGTACGAGCATCGAGCAACTTAGGATCGGGAGTTGACAGGACAAAGGTTTGGAGGGTGGGGGGAGAGGTATGGGTGGCAGGAAGAGGGGTGGTGTCCATGGAGATGGCAGGGGGAGGGGGAGGTGGTGTTGCCTTTTTGTGGGATGTGGTGGGAGCAGAGTCGGTAATGACGCGCTTTTGGGATTTTTTGGAGACTGGAGGCTGGGAGGAGGGGAGAGGGACGGGCAGGAGTGGGAGTTAGGCGGGTGGCAGATCACTGTGGCATAGTGGATTTGCCGGGAGAAGCAGCTGGTTCAGTGGTGGCAATGGTGGCTCGGCGCAACGTGATGCGTGCGGGAGATGCAGATGACGAAGCGACGGGGTGGGTGAGAGAGGGGAAGCTGACCACCTGAGGGGCGGCAGCAGAGGCAGCCATAGAGGGGTACGTGACGACGTGGGTAGTAGTGAGAGCTGTTGAGGGTGTGGAGGCTGGAGGAAGGGTTTAGAGGTGTGGGTATACAGCAGGGGAGGAGATAGGCAGTTGGATATGTGGGGGAAGGGAAGGGGAGGTGTAAGGAGGGAGGCCAGGGGCGGCACTCCAGGAAGTGACTGTGGGCGAGGGGGAGGGGGAGGTGTAGATGACAGTGTAGGTGGGAGTACTCAAGCAGAAGAACGGCGACGGACAGACGGACGTGCAGCAGGCCACTGCGGTGGCGGCGGCGGCGGCGATGGTTGGGGGCGAACAGACGGACTAACAGCAGGCAGCAGCAGCGGCGGCGGCGGCGGTGGCGGCAGCGGTTACGATGACGGCGATGGACGGCGAGCTGGCACGCGGATGAACGAACAGCGACAGCACCAAGCAGCGGGCAGATAAACAGACAAACATACAGACACAATCTTCGAAGACGGAGATTCCACCCTGAGAGTAGCCCAGGCTGTGCAATCTGACGCTTTCGAAGGAGGGGATCCTACCCTCTACATGTGGACTAGGGCATAGCGGGTCCCTATATATATACGAAACCGGAGGAAGCGGCTGTTGCCCGCTGTCTGCACGAGGCTTAGTGGTGGCGCCCTCGCTGCGCGAGAACTGCTGCGCGGAATAGCCACCGCAGAGGCGGAGCCCTCTATGAGCTGACCATGTCCATTTGCTCTGCCGCGTGTTCGACTTCCGCGGCGGAAGGTACTAGAGTTACAGCTTCCCAAAGATTTGGAGGAGGCTCAATATTACCTGCATCCTTCACTGAAACTGAAAAGTCTTTGCTTTGACTTGAAGTATCTACCAAATCATTACCATTCACAAGGTTCACAAATAAACATTTGTGAAACCACAGAGCATCATCAACCCATAGATCCTCCATTTGTTCCCAACATTCCAGGTGTCCATCACAATGGCCAGTGTAAGAGAATCTAGCTTCACTGAGTTTGTCTCGGCACTGTTCAAAGGCTAACGACCAATCAATATAGGATGATAGTCTCCCATGATATGTGTTCAATTTAGGATGAACTAACCTTATTTAGGTGAAGATGTTGCACATGTCATGCACTGAACTGCAGAGTGGTAATAGGATATGATAGTTAACGTATTTCCATTCTAGGTGATATGTCTCCAACGTCACATGCTGAACTGCACAACAGGGAGATAAATGCACATTTAATATTCACTTACAGGTAAGTATTTCGGATAAGTATTTCCCTATAGTCTGACTAATATGCCACTCTGGGAGATTGCATCAGTATGGATGTGGAGACCATAGAAAGTGTAATCATGATGTCATCTTAGCAAGTTGGTGCTTGTTTCAACTTGTACTGACAAGCAAGAGCAAGTTGGGAGAATAGTGTATTCCCTCTATAATATGTTACTGCCTGGAAATTTACTATTGTATGTAAACTGGAGAGGTGTTGATGAAACAGGTATTCACCAGATACGTCAGCAGTTTGTGTGGGATGGGATTCCCTGAAGTTGTTATCTCGTGTGCTTCAGCAGGAAGGAATTCACTACTGGAAAACCTATTTCCATCACTTTCCAGACAACTGGCCTGCTCTTTCTCATTTTCATTTCCAAGAACGTGAGCTTGAAAGCATGTTTACCCTCACACTGTTAGTGGAGGTATTAAAAATTAATTAGAGTGAACTAGATCAAACCATTTACATTTTAGTATTACCATAAGGAAGCCTAGGGAATTCCAGGAAGACAACCACTGCATCCACATGCTGTATCATCAAGAAAGAAAGATATACTACTAGAGTGTCTGGAATATTCGTGATCATGAGTGCAGCAAGTCTTCTGTTTTTAAGAGGTGTAGTGTGAGCTATTTTGTCATTTGTTGTTTGGGAATTGATGGAGTAAGAGTGCTGGTACAGTTCACAATTAATTGTCTCATACTATCAATTACACAGCAAGACAAGTACTAATTTGTATCTCATAGACATTTATTACGGATTTTAAACACGTAGCGTAATAACAGTCACCCTATAGATTGACCATCATTGTCCATTGACCCTTATTGACAACTGACCACCATCGTCAAGTGATCGTCACTGTCCACTGATCATGGTCATCCACTGACCATAAATGTCCATTGATCTTTATTTTCTACTGACCATCGCTGACCACTGACCATCACTGACCACTGACCATCACTGACCACTGACCATCACTGATAAGTGACAATGAATGTGCAGGAATCCTCATTGACCAATGGTATCCACTTTAGTATTTCAGATAAAAATGGACTGCAGAAGATGTGAAATAGGCTAAACAAGCTGTTGATGGAGTTTTGTCTTTGAGAAATGGTGTTCAAACTTTTAAAATACTTCTTAGCACGCTACAAGATGGATTACAGAGTAGAAATGAGGTGAATCCAAAGATATCACTTGTTGTTGAATAAAGCCATGTGCCTATCATCCTCTAAACTAATCTAATCTGTTTTTGTGTTTCAGATGAGTAGAAAATGGACTGTAGAAAATTTAAAATGACAAAACAAGTTGCTATTGAAAGTTTGTCGATTACAAATGTTGCTGAACATTTTAAAATATCCTTTAGCACACTGAGAATTATTTTGAGTGGAAATGGATCAGACTGAATCATAGAAAGGAAATGTGTCAGGTTTTGCTGGAGGAGAAGAAGAGGTGGTTCAAGAAGCATGTACTTCCACTTCCCTGAAGACCCGCTTCTCAGAGATTGGGACAATTATTTCGAAAAAAGGGAAAACGTTAAAAATAATGTATTTATGAAACCAGAACGTGGAGGACAAGAGAGATATTACAATACGGGAAATGATTTTCACAATGAAGAAGAAGAAAATAATGATTATAATGATGATGATGATGATGAAGCAGAGGATAATTCTGATGGAAATAACACAGCTGAAAGACTGTCTTCAACAAACTGAAAACAGATATCAACCCAAACCAAGTGATCTAGAGATTAGTTTTATTGGTGGATGAAAAAAAATTGGGCAATAATTCAAGTGATAATGAAATAATGTCTATTGAAAACGAACTTTGAGAATCATTGATCATTGCTTAAAGTTGCTGATGATAAGGTGAAAACCTGAAAAGCTGCATTTGAGAACGCTGAGTCATAACTGTACTTGGTAAGATGATAAGTGAAACGTGTAGCCACCACCATAATATGTCATTGTTTACTTCGCTGAATCTTGGTTTCATGTTAGGTCTATAGTAGTGCTCTATATGAATTTATTGTCTGTATATTTTAATAAGTAATCCACACAGTTTAGGCACGAAAAATGTAATTCAGAAGTCCATTGTGCTTGCAAACTGTAATAGGAATGTCAGAGATTTTAGGACACAAGGGTAATATTGCTGCATTTTAAACTAAGATAGACCTTCAGTAGTATTGCGAATGAATTCAGATGAATTTAATGAATGGTACTCAAATCAGAGAACTGCCGTTTGCTAACCTATAATTTATTTAAAGGGTTCTAGTGTAAGCAAGCTTTATGCATTTTAATCAGTAATAACAAAGAGATGTAGTGGGGATATTTAACCTTGTCACACATTAATTTTTTCTAGTGGGAGGAAAACTTTCCCTTGTGTGGTAATGCTCTTAGGTGATTTTATTAATGATTTTAGATGGAAGATACATATAAAGATATGTACCCATCTTTAATGTGTACTTTGTACATTTGATTTCATTTTACGGACGAAAATAACTAATAATCAACAGTAAAATGACCATTCAATAACTGCCCTGCAACATAACAATATTCAGTTACACAGTGGAATGTAGTGAACCAACAACATCCACATATTCTAGTGGTCACAAAATGCAGCACTTTGCTACCTGACTTGTAAGTATTTTTATAGTGATACTTACCAGTTGGCAGCACTTAAGCATGATGAAAAGGTTGAGAATATACAAATGTGTATTTGAGCTTTGGGAAAAAAAATTCGCCTGTTGCAGCTAAGATACAGTAAAAGTTCTTGTACAAGATTGTAGCCAGAGGGTCAGGAATGATTAATTTAAATCTTCATTTTATTATCAATAAAACACATTTTTGTCAATGCTTTTTATTTCCGAGACATCGATGTTGTCATTGATTTTGAAGTTGTCATATCTTGATGCCACCTTTGGCCTCTCATTAGAGCATACAAACAAAACATGTAGTTCTACAGTAAAGTGATATATTGCAACATAAACCTCTCTTCGTTTCTAAAGCTGAAGTGATAAAATCACCTAATATTTTCAGGAAATCCTGTAACCTTTGTAAGTGTGGTAGTATTTTTACAATGTGTTGGTGAAATTCATTAAAACTTTTGGAGTGATATACACTCCTGGAAAGGAAAAAAGAACACATTGACACCGGTGTGTCAGACCCACCATACTTGCTCCGGACACTGCGAGAGGGCTGTACAAGCAATGATCACACGCACGGCACAGCGGACACACCAGGAACCGCGGTGTTGGCCGTCGAATGGCGCCAGCTGCGCAGCATTTGTGCACCGCCGCCGTCAGTGTCAGCCAGTTTGCCGTGGCATACGGAGCTCCATCGCAGTCTTTAACACTGGTAGCATGCCGCGACAGAGTGGACGTGAACCGTATGTGCAGTTGACGGACTTTGAGCGAGGGCGTATAGTGCGCATGCGGGAGGCCGGGTGGACGTACCGCCGAATTGCTCAACACGTGGGGCGTTAGGTCTCCACAGTACATCGATGTTGTCGCCAGTGGTCGGCGGAAGGTGCACGTGCCCGTCGACCTGGGACCGGACCGCAGCGACGCACGGATGCAAGCCAAGACCGCAGGATCCTACGCAGTGCCGTAGGGGACCGCACCGCCACTTCCCAGCAAATTAGGGACACTGTTGCTCTTGAGGTATCGGCGAGGACCATTCGCAACCGTCTCCATGAAGCTGGGCTACGGTCCCGCACACCGTTAGGCCGTCTTCCGCTCACGCCCCAACATCGTGCAGCCCGCCTCCAGTGGTGTCACGACAGGCGTGAATGGAGGAACGAATGGAGACGTGTCGTCTTCAGCGATGAGAGTCGCTTCTGCCTTGGTGCCAATGATGGTCGTATGCGTGTTTGGCGCCGTGCAGTTGAGAACCACAATCAGGACTGTATATGACCGAGGCACACAGGGCCAACACCCGGCATCATGGTGTGGGGAGCGATCTCCTACACTGGCCGTACACCTCTGGTGATCGTCAAGGGGACACTGAATAGTGTATGGTACATCCAAACCGTTATCGAACCCTTCGTTCTACCATTCCTAGACCGGCAAGGGAACTTGCTGTTCCAACAGGACAATGCACGTCCGCATGTATCCCGTGCCACCCAACGTGCTCTAGAAGGTGTAAGTCAACTACCCTGGCCAGCAAGATCTCTGGATCTGTCCCCCATTGAGCATGTTTGGGACTGGATGAAGCGTCGTCTCACGCGATCTGCACGTCCAGCACGAACGCTGGTCCAACTGAGGCGCCAGGTGGAAATGGCATGGCAAGCCGTTCCACAGGACTACATCCAGCATCTCTACGATCGTCTCCATGGGAGAATAGCAGCCTGCATTGCTGCGAAAGGTGGATATACACTGTACTAGTGCCGACATTGTGCATGCTCTGTTGCCTGTGTCTATGTGTCTGTGGTTCTGTCAGTGTGATCATGTGATGTATCTGACCCCAGGAATGGGTCAATAAAGTTTCCCCTTCCTGGGACAATGAATTCACGGTGTTCTTATTTCAATTTCCAGGAGTGTAGTTCCAGTTGCAGTAATTTGTTCAGTCATATGTAATACTTACCCACGATCGCATTTTCTCTACCGATGTAATATCTTTGCTCCTCCTCCAACATTCATGAATGAAAACGTAGGTGATGACGGTACACATCAGATGGAATTCACATCACATGTTTAGCTACTGTTGTAATGTAAGCAGTATACTTTGCTGCATTGCTGACACATTTTTGCAAACATTTTAGAAAATAGTATAATTTGAGAAGAATCGAAGATGTGAAACATAATTAATTGAAGCTTCTATTGTGTCTGAAACGAAGTGTGGTATTGAGGTCGAACTATGAATGTACTGTCTATTGGCAAAGGAAAGCAACTGGAGCTTAAACCGGTAGTTAATCACGTTTGACCTTTTTGAAATCATGTTTTTGAAGTCTTTAAAATAAAATTCATCTTCAACAACTAAATATTGTTAATTCAATAATTACATAGCATAAGTTAGTGTTGGTATTTAAGTATTTACGTAAAGCTCGTTTTACGCTCTTTCACATATTACATTCTAAATGCAAACAGTTTATAGAGCGTTTCTTTTATACTCATTCTCACATTTCATAAACAAGTTTACCTACCTCTTAGCAGACCACTCGTGTTGAGGCATTAAAACGACTTGTTGTACATTAGAGTCAGCAGTCACCTTTTACACCAATCCGAAGTAAACTTCGTTCCATTTAGCGATCTTGATACATTTTTGCCGGCTTAGAAAGAATGTTGAGACATTTTACAGGTCTCATAGTAGCGGAAAATAATTAATTTAAGAGTCTGTTGAGTCTTATAGCAAGTGTTTTTACCAGTGCAGACAGTAAGCAAAAGGACATGACACAGCAGCTGATTATATTTCACGTTTCTTAGAGTATGTGGAACAATATTTGAAGTAAAACTGATCTTCGGTAATTACATATTACTGATTTCTTAGCTACATTTTATAAACAAATGCTAGATTTTAATTATTTATGTGGAGAATGTTTTAAACTCTTCCCATATTCTACAGCGAATGATACACAGCTTCTGACGAAATCTGCCAGTGCCACAGGTGACCAGTTCATAACTTACTTTTTGAATTCATTAATGGAAATATAGTTCACAGAATTTTTCATCGTTTTTCCAGTACAGATACCCCTTTATGTGTGTCTTTTAATTTACTCATAGATGTGAAAATGCTGCAAAATGTCATATTTTTAAAACACATTTTCGGTCGTTCAAGGCACTTTTGATCATAGTCTGGATGGGGCTACATTGTAATTGGCTGTTTCATTTTAATGACTGTTAGAGTACTAGGCTTTCACTGGCGAAGAGAAGAGATAATGGAGATGGTACTTCAAGCAATGTATCTTTACTCATTGTTATTTAAATATCACAGAAATAATGCATATTCGTTTCACATTTACACTTCAGTGTCAACCTATTCTCTGACTGACTGGAGTGGAGGAGAGGTAGCATTGGTGTATGAAGCACAGTTGAGCTAATTCCCGTATCTTGGACATTTCTTTGAATTTATTTATTGACACTACACTTTGATGGGTTGCAAGATTTTAATGTTTCCCTGTGATTGTTTGTCAGCAGAAGAGGGGGTTATGGTAACAACTTTTTATTTTGCGCTACTCTGATTTGAGTTCATGCCACCATTTTGTAATTTTCACGAATCCTTTATTATTAATATTTCATTGCCTTCGGTGGTGATACGGTGGGTCACGACTTGTCACATGAGGAGGGGCATGGCTGCCGCCATCTTGGATGTTGAGTTCAGCGACCTGATGTAATCAAAGTGATCCACAATGCCTAAAGTAAACAAACTGGACCAGGCAGTCGGTATCTCTGCTATTGATAGGCATATCGTTCACAAGATTCTATGGGTCTTATAGCCACTCCACGTATGATGAGTAAAGAAAGAGCATAATTTACAGAGGGACGGTGTCTGGAGCACTGTGGGTTTAAGACACAGCAAAAATATGCCACAGTGGTGTGTTCAATGATAACACTGGACGCAGGAGTGCCACCATGCATTCTTTGCTGATGTGTTGGGGTTGTGTGTACAACATCATGACAGAAGTACTCATGTGTGTAGACTCTGAGGAGTATAAATGTTACCAGATTGGATTCATTATTACCATATAGATCCATCCCTTGACATGAGGGTATGGGGTGAAATGGTGTACACCACATGATCAACTGTGGTTCACATAGATGGTGACTTATTATGACAACCACATGTTACGGGTCGGGCTGTGTCCTACTAGAACATTCTATTATTTTGCACGGAGCCGCTATTGTGCCAGAGATGTGGAGCACAGCTGTCAGTTTAACAGATTTTAATTGAGTGCATTCTACATAGTGGCCTGTCACTTACAATTTGAAATCAGATAGCAACTACACTACTGGCAATTAAAATTGCTACACCACGAAGATGACGTGCTACAAACGCAAAATTTAACCGACAGGAAGAAGATGCTGTGATATGCAAATGGTTAGCTTTTCACAACATTCACACAAGGCTGGCGCCGGTGGAGACACCTACAACGTGCTCACATGAGGAAAGTTTCCAACCGATTTCTCATGAACAAACAGCAGTTATCCGGCTTTAGCTGGTGAAGCGTTGTTTTAATGCCTCGTATAAGGAGGAGAAATGCCTACCATCACGTTCACGACTTCGATAAAGGTTGTATTGTAGAATATCGCGACTGCGGTTCATCGTATCGCGACATTGCTGCTCGCGTTGGTCGAGATCCAATGACTGTTAGCAGAATATGGAATCGGTGGGTTCAGGAGGGTAATACGGAACGACATGCTGGATCCCAACGGCCACGTATCATTAGCAGTCGATATGACTGGCATCTTATCCGCATGGCTGTAACAGATCGTGCAGCCACGTCTGGATCCCTGAGTCAACAGATGGGGACGTTTGCAAGACAACAACCATCTGCACGAACAATTCGACAACGTTTGCAGCAGCATGGACTATCAGCTCGGAGACCATGGCTGTGATTACCCTTGACGCTGCATCACAGAGAGGAGCGCCTGCGATGGTGTACTCAACGATGAACCTAGGCGCACGAATGGAAAACCGTCATTTTTTCGGACGAATCCAGGTTTTGTTTACCGCATCATGATGGTCGCATCCGTGTTTGGCGACATCGCGGTGAACGTACATTGGAAGCGTGTATTCGTCATCGCCATACTGGCGTATCACCCGGCGTGATGGTATGGGGTGCCATTGGTTACACGTCTCGATCACCTCTTGTTCGCACTGGCGGCAATTTGGACAGTGGTCGTTACATTTCAGATGTGTTACGACCCGTAGCTCTACACGTCATTCGATCCCTACGAAACCCTACATTTCTGCAGGATAATGCACGACCATATGTTGCAGGTCCTGTACGGGCCTTTCCCTTTCTGGATACATATAATGTTCGAATGCTGCGCTGGAGAGCACATTCTCCAGATCTCTCACCAATTGAAAACGTCTGGTCAATGGTGGCAGAGCAACTACTCTTGATGAATTGTGGTATCGTGTTGGAGCTGCATGGTGAGCTGTACCTGTACACGCCATCCAAGCTTTGATTCAATGCCCAGGCGTTCAAGACCGTTATTACGACCAGAGGTGGTTGTTCTGGGTACTGATTTCTCAGGATCTATGCACCCAAATTGCGTGAAAACGTAATTCGCATTTCAGTTCTAGTATAATGTATTTGACCAATGAATACCCGTTTATCATCTGCATTTCTTCTTGGTGTAGCAATTTTAATGGCCAGTAGTGTATTTACGATATCGTCAGGTTCTGTAACTGCTGAGTGAAGGCAATAAATTGGTGCCAATAAAAGGATTTTGATAAGTTAGGTTTTCAAATAATGTTTCGAAAGACAAATCAGACAAGTAATTTAAAGGCAGAGATTCATTTATCTGAGTACTACAAAGTGGGACTTAAAACGTCACAATATTCCAGTAACGCTAGCGGACGGATTGGCCGAGCAGTTCTAGGCGTTATTGTCTGGAATCGTGAGACCGCTACGGTCGCAGGTTGGAATCCTGCCTCGGGCATGGATGTGTGTGATGTCCTTAGGTTAGTTAGGTTTAAGGAGTTCTAAGTTCCAGGGGTCTGATGACCTTAGAAGTTAATCCCATAGTGCTCAAAGCCATTTTGAACCAGTAACTGTTCACACAATCGACGACTAGTGTTAGGTCGCCTACGAGTTTAGAAAGCGACAGTCGTTCTGCAGTCGTCAGTAGTGTTATAAACCCATTCATCCAGTGTGGTCCTATAGCGAGGCTGACGTGGAAGAACAACACGAGGGCATTATTTAGAAAACCTATCAACGAGAAAAAGCGTTGAACTCCGTAAACATAAGTGTGGTTCGTATGGGGTGGAGGGTCAGATGTTGATTAACTCATAACGGTACTTCTTTATCTCTATTGAGGTTAGGATGGTACAATTTATACTCTCTACTGTTACCATAAGTACACATAGTGTGCTTCTAAATGTTGAAATATTCCCATGTTGGTTCGAGCTTTAGGGTGAGAATGTGCTCAGTAACGTCTGTTACTGCAATAGCAGAAAGCGAGTGCTATCTTTTGGGGCGGATTTTTACGAATACAGTTGCCGTACAATAATGTATGTCCAATATCTCGCTGCTTCGTCAATACACAGAGAGATTCAGGGAGTGGCGGGTTAATATTTAAATGGCGCATAGTTCCACTTCGGCAGCCGCAACTTCTTCGGTTGTGTCAGACGCATCACGTAGCGTCTGGAATTATAGTTAATGTTTATGACGTCATATGCCCTGTACTATTTTACAAGCAATGACATAAGGCTGTAGGTTCATTCAGCGGCATATATGAACACGGTCTGTGAAATTATTACGAATAGAGTTTGTAGCAAAGAAATAATACATGTAAACGTCATGCATGATGCGTCGGTTTTCCATGCATGTTGTTATTTGTGATGTATATATCTAGCTCAAAGTGTCTGTACAACGATATAATTTTGCACTTACATTCAGTTTCATATGCGCATATTGTCTGTAAAATGTATCATCAATACAGTTATTAGTAAGTCATAACGTTATACTTCATGCAGTACTTTTACTGCATGAACAGCAGAAAAGTAGTAAGCGGTAAATATTTTTCTTCTAGTCTTTTCGTCATTTTGTAGGGCTTCTTAGCGAGAAAAATACTGTAATGGTTTGAAATTATGTGTAAAGTTTGTTGAAATTCACTAATTGCTCTCATTCTCAAATACTGGATGAATAAAATCTGGAAATACACACTTCGCGGGCTATGCTACTTTTTTACCCCTACCCTCATCTCTACGACAAGTAGGCGGTTCCTACCCCAGCAGCGACTGTCGCCTGACCGTAAGTTACATGTGTACCACGTTTTGTTGAGATCAGTCCAGTGGTTTATAAAGAGATGTGAAACATTCACACATACATACAAACAACCACTTCCATAGTATTTATGGATTTATCATTTTACATGGCAACATGTGAGCAGAAGTTACTAGGACATGGAACAAGATAGTACATACTTTACAGAATACTGATCAGGAGAAGCTAAAGCATTAATATTGCAAGCCAAAAACTAAGAGATAATACTAGTAAATGATACGCAGCATAGAGAAGTTCTCGATTATGCGAGATAACGCTACTTGGTCGTGGAATGGGACACTACATAGTTTACAGAATGATAATAAAAAAAATTATGAACAATAGAAAGTACAGCAACAACAAAACCGGAAAAAACTGAGAGACTAAACTAATAAGTAACACATAACACATAAAAATTCTCGACTCTTACATAGGATCCATGTACAGAGTAGAAGCAGTATGATGTATGAAAACCTATCAACTTACATTTTAAGTGGTTCTATCACTTATTTTGTTTCACTTACGCTGAAAGCCAATCGAAAATGAAAACTGCTCAATAATTGACACTTTTTTGTACAATAATTCAGAAAGTACTACCCACGTGTACTACGTTGAAGTTTCTTCTTAAAGAAACAATGTTGACAACAACATGGCTGGAGTACATATGCAAAGAATGCAGAGATAAAATGTAGAGGCACCTGAACAACTGCATAGACGAAGTTCGTCAATTGACATAGAAGATCTGCCTGTCTGCCCTGTTGTGGTTTTGCAATATTGTTAGTTATTACGCAGAGTTGTACCAAAATGTGATACCATAGGCTATAATGGAGTCAACATTACCAAAGTAAAGAAACAATCATGTTTCACTATCGGAGGCAGTGGAGATTATTGTTGTAGCGTAGATAGCGGCAGTTTCTGAATAATGTAGTTGGTGAATATGAATGTTTGGAAACTTTGAAAACCAAAAAAGTAATAAATTTAATAAATAAGTAGTACATTTGTCTTACTGGTCGCTTTAACTGTATTCATAACATCAGATTGGGGGGAACATTAGTAAAGGACACTGTAAAAATATTTGGAATGCTGTCTTACTTAACAGTAAAGCCACATGGACATGTTCTCCTTTATAGTGACACTCGTCCTTAGTTAGAAACATATACATACACCAGTCGTTGTACTAAAGCATAAAAAGTATTATGTTCCTTTCTAGAGAAGCAACAACGGTAATTATTTAATACAGTTATAGTGTAGAAGTAACGTGTTAATATTTCTTATGGTTTTATTTTCTGTTCACTAAAGTTAGTAGATACAGTTTATGTTTATATCGTACTCGTATTACTTGCCTTGGTATTGTCAGTTTCTTCCACATTTCTATGGTTGAATTGGTACCTTCTCTTCCTGGAACGTGGCACCAGTGTTCAGGTACTGTGAGAGCAATAATCATGGCATAGGCTGACATTGCGGAAAAATATGATGCCAGACAACAGAAGACAATGCTGAAGCGTATTTGGAACTTTCCATAACTGCCGATTTCTTCTATTATATCCTCAAATATAACGTTCTCCAACTTTCCAATGACTTTTCCCTGTCAGCAGAAAACAGAAAAATTAGGCAGTTCGAGAAGTTTTCTCTCATGCCCATGGTTGTTATTTTATTAGAATATTTCTACAGTAGTCACAATTTAGGACTGATATTGATTGTGGTTCCTAAAGTAAACGCACAGCTACAGCCTGGGCGAGAGAAATCTACTGAGGATCTGGAAGTAGGGGTAGAGATTGAAATGCTGACAGTTGAAGAGACTTTCCTCGCCAGTGTTTTGACAGTAACAGAAAGCACGGAGAGCAGTGGGGCATCCTCATTCAGCGCAGCCAACATCCATTCTGTTTCTGGTACTCAAACCTCTCTTATCTCGTAGGTCTGCCATGAAATTGAAAATTCTCAGTAGGTTTGTCTTCTCGTCTACCAGGCAGTGGAGGCAGCCTAGTGGAGCAATTTAGTCTCTTCAGAGGGCGCTTATGGCTGTGAGCTTGCAGAGACAGCCCCATTCTGAGGCTTGTTGTGGTGGCCTGCAGTAGTTCGCAATTGAAACTGCAGAGCTAAAGCAGACACATCGACTTGAGCCAACATCAGAGGTCACTGTGTTTAGCGACTGAAAAATCATGGCGTGCTGTTCGGACTTGTTCTGCTTCAGTGTGGCTGGCACAAGGGGTCACTGTGGAATACAGTTCGGTACTGAGCGAGGTAAGTTCATTGATGGCAGCCAAGAAAAACGGGTCATGGGGAAGCACAATGCTGTGGAACTGAGAGCAGCGTGGAAACAGCAGTACCGAACTGCAGTCGTCAGCATGGAGTGCAGACAGTTGTAATGCAGACTTTCGCTGAGCTGTGGTACTACAGTGTGTCTTTCTTTCATCCCTCAGAAGAAGACAGCAGCTGACAGATAAGAGGGAAGGACGATGGTGAGCTTCGGTTGTGGTAATAAAGTGCAAGGCACAAAACGACGAGTGCCTTTTGTGGACGCGCCACAGTTGTAATTGGGAAACATTGGTAGTAGCTGGAGTTTTGACCAACCAAAAAAGAGGTCTGCTGGATATTGTTTGTTGTTATGAAGGAGCAAGACTAGGTTGTGAAAACATTCATTGCGCCGTAATTGTATTGTTTATTTGCTTGATGGGCCGTAGTGCTATCTGAGTGTATCATTATTAAGTATGAAAACATGGGTAACTGAGCATTAGCAATAAATAATCGTATCTTTTACATGTTCATGCCTTTTCCTTGTACATTTCATAGTGGCTGTATGTGTATATCCAAGTAGATCGTGTTCCCCTTCGTGTTTCCTATCTGGGATATGGTAGAGTTGTTGCAGGTAGTGAATTGCAGATCATTCTAGTGAGCCACTTCACTTGTTGCTACTGCATTTTTGTGTCCACTTGTAAGGTCATTTATTACAGAAGCAATCATGTTTCACCTACATATGTCTGCCTCTGTGTTGGGATATGTTTCACTAAATTTTATTGTTACCCTCTTTGCAAATCAGATTATTTTATTACAGTGCTGCAAATAATCGTTTTGCTTTTTTGATATGTCACTGGTTATCAGAAGTTAGTCATTACAAAAGGGTGAGTTCAAGGATTTTCTGTATTCACATGCCTACGGTTTTGTAAAAGGTTCTTTAATAAAATATAGACTGATTAAAAGCCCAAACAAACACAACGTCCCAGGCCAACTTCGCTCCCACCAAAATTCTTCACCACATGGGACTGTAACAAGTCGATGTTAATCTTCTGTGCGGTGGGACAATTTCATTAGGGAGACTACCCTTATGTTTTAGTATAGTATTACCCTACGTGTCGGTACAAGGTGGATACTCCTCGTTTTCCACTGACGTCAACAATGGAACATATTCTGTAGAATTAGGGTGAAACTATCTTTCAAATTTTTACTTCAACCTTAATATCAGTATATCATTTGAGACGAGTTCCAGAGTGGTGTTATTAACGAGGCCATTTTAATCTCCACCTTCTTTAGGCTTGGTCATTCCTTTGACTAAAATGGGAAATGGTGTGATTGTACATGAAGAGAGAACGCTTACTGACTCAGGAATTAGAACATCGCAACCAACATGACATGCGACTTTTTATTCAAAAGAAGCCACTGAACATATGTTTTAAATTTTTGATGCAATCATCAAGTGTTGTCTGGCCACTTTAGATAACCTTACTAAAATTATTTTTGAACGTACATGAAATGTATTTGCTGTTACGATTACGAACAAACATCAACTGTATAAGGGAATGGCGACAATGAAATATGTGCCAGACTGCGGCTCGTACCTGGATTTTAAACTTAACTCGAACAATCACCTTAACCGCTTTGGCTATTCATGCATGACTCACAGTCAGACCCAATCAACTATATGTCATTGTTCCTGCATCACAACTTGTACTTGTAGACACATTATTCCCATACAGGGGATGACTTTTTAACTGAAAGGGTAAGATATATTAAGTGATAGTCGCTGCCTGGTATAAGCGGATATACAGGGTGTTACAAAAAGGTACGGCGAAAGTTTCAGGAAATATTCCTCACACACAAAGAAAGAAAATATGTTAGGTGGACATGTGTCAGGAAACGCTTACTTTCCATGTTAGAGCCCATTTTATTACTTCTCTTCAAATCACATTAATCATGGAATGGAAACACAGCAACAGAACGTACCCACGTGACTTCAAACACTTTGATACAAGAAATGTTCAAAATGCCCTCCGTAAGTGAGGATACATGGATCCACCCTCTGTCGCATTGAATCCCTGATGCGCTGATGCAGCCCTGGAGAATGGAGTATTGTATCACAGCCGCCCACAATATGAGCACGAAGAGTCTCTACATTTGGTAACGGGGTTGCGTAGACAAGAGCTTTCAAATGCCCCCATAAATGAAAGTCAGGAGGGTTGAGGTCAGGAGAGCGTGGAGGCCATGGAATTGGTCCTCCTCTACCAATCCATCGGTCACCGAATCTGTTGTTGAGAAGCGTACGAACACTTCGACTGAAATGTGCAGGAGCTCCATCGTGCATGAACCACATATTGTGTCGTACTTGTAAAGACACATGTTCTAGCAGCACAGGTAGAGTATCCCGTATGAAATCATGATAACGTGCTCCATTGAGCGTAGGTGGAAGATCATGGGGCTCAATCAAGACATCAACAACAATGCCTGCACAAAAATTCAAAGAAAATCTGTGTTCATGACATGGTAGCACGATTGTGTGCGGATTCTCGTCAGCCCACACATGTTGATTGTGAAAATTTACAATTTGATCACGCTGGAATGAAGCCTCATCCGTGAAGAGAACATTTGCTCTGAAATGAGGATTGACACATTGTTGGATGAACCAATCGCAGAAGTGTACCCATGGAGGCCAATCAGCTGCTGATAGTGCCTGCACACGCTGTACATGGTACGGAAACAACTGGTTCTCCCATAGTACTCTCCATACAGTGTCGTGGTCAACGTTACCTTGTACAGTAGCAACTTCTCTGACGCTGACATTAGAGTTATCGTCAACTGGACGAAAAATTGCCTCGTCAGTTGCAGGTGTCCTCGTCGTTCTAGGTCTTCCCCAGTCGCGAGTCATAGGCTACAATGTTTCGTGCTCCCTAAGACGGCGATCAATTGCTTCGAACGTCTTCCTGTCGGGACACCTTCGTTCTGGAAATCTCTCTCGAAACTAACGTACCGCGCCACGGCTATTGCCCCGTGCTAATCCATACATAAAGTGGGCATCTGCAAACTCCGCATTTGTAAACATTGCACTGACTGCAAAACCACGTTCATGATGAACACTAACCTGTTGATGCTACGTACTGATGTGCTTGATGCTAGAGCTGTAGAGCAATGAGTCGCATGTCAACACAAGCACCGAAGTCAACACTACCTTCCTTCAATTGGGCCAACTGGCGGTGAATCGAAGAAGTACAGTACATATTGACGAAATTAAAATGAGCTCTAACATGGAAATTAAGCGTTTCCGGACACATGTCCACATAACATATTTTCTTTATTTGTGTGTGAGGAATGTTGGGTTTCCTGAAAGTTTGGCCGGACCTTTTCGTAACACCATTAATATGAAACGCATGCAAGTCCGAAGGAACACTGCATTATTATTCTTATTGAAACAGGTTGCACAGTCTTGTCTTTTTGAATGATTTATCACATACCGTGTATTTAGAAGAATGATTTCTTGTTTGATTGATATAGCTTTTACCATTGCTTACTCCAGATTCAACTGCGTGGCGGAGGTGAATTGTTAGAGTCTATAACAAACAAACAGGATGCTTGGTCATGAATCATTCACTATGGTACAGCACCATGATTGTGTCATTTTTTCATACTTACAAACCACCGTTATCTGCTGTAGCATAAATAAAGCTGTCCCTCTGTAATAGTTTTGGAGTGAGTTCGTGTGAACTTGTATTTGGGAGGTAGGAAAGGGGGGGGGGGGGGCAGCTACCTGTGCTGTGTGTACCTGTAACGCAGTACAGAAAGAAGGGCGACCGAGTGTGCAAGTGAGAGTCAGCAGATAACCCCACAACCAGCCCTGACATGATCGTAAGTCACTGTAGAGTCTGTCAAGTACAGTCATGTGCAGATCAGAACGAACTGCACAGGGGTTAAGCTAAGATCCATGTAAATGACAACAGCGGAACGCCAATGTCAGTCATCTGCTGCCCATAGTACACTTAAGCCACAGACACGCACAGAATTAGGTGTGCCATCCAAAGAGTCAATCAACAAGACTGGTAAATTGACCTTAAGCAATAAAAAGAGTGAGGTCCTCCACGTACGCACTAAAAAATTTGTTACATTTAGTTACATGATAAATTCACACACATTTAATGATTATCAGTTGAACTAGATATCTAGAGGCTACAGTTATAAACAACTTAGCAAATGTTGTAAGGAATGCGAACCAAAGGCTGCCTTTAATTGACAGAACACTTAGATGACGCAACACATCTAGGCCTACTGAACTGACTGCTTGTACTAATTGTTGATGATTGTTTTATATACACAAGGGCGTGATGCAAGGTATAATTCTCTGCCCAGTGTAGCAGTTATTAGAGTTTCTTTGTACTACATTCAAATATAGAGCATGGGAACAATGATTGTCTAAATGGCTCCGTGCGTGCCTTAATTAATGTAATCTTGTCCTTACAGAATCTGTGGGAACGACCTATGAGGGAAGCAGTATATTCCTAGAGTCATCATTTAAACCAGTTTTTGAAACGTTGTAAGTAGGGTTTCTCTTCAAGAGTCTGGCAGTTCAATTTCTTCATCACTTCTGTGACACTCCCCAATGGGTCAACCACACTTGTGACTATCTGTGGTGTCCTACGCTGCATAATGTCAATATCCACTGTTAGTCCTATTTGGAGAGGGTTCCACGCATTTAAAAACATTCTAGCATGGATTGCGCGAGTAATTATTAAGCACTCTCTTTTGTAGACTGATATCATTTCCGCAGTATTTCCTGCCGATATTAGCGACGGCGAAGCCTATATCCTTAGAAGGGGTTACACCTCGGTATTTGTATGAGCTGGCCGATTCCAGCTGTGACTCATTGATGTTGTAATCATGGAATACTACACTTTGCGTGAAATGCGCAATTTTACATTTCTGAACATTTAAAGAAAGATGAACTTACGGTATTCGGTGGTTATTACTAAGTCACAAAACTTGACTCGTGAATGTCTACCACTCTTTCTGCTTTCTGTCGTCTGTCGTTGACTCTGAAGGATGAAGGTGTTATGAGAAGAAAGCTTATGTAAATATTTTATGTTCAATAAAGCGTTAAAAAGTGTTTGAATTTAAAGCCAGTCGCATCAAAAATCAACTTCAATAAACTTTAATTACACAGATCAGACGAATAGGGTATACTACTACACATGTTATATTCGTTTCATGAATAGAAACGCTCCCATTCCAGGGCGCTTTGGAAAATGGGTGCCTTGCTATTTCGCTTATATTAACACAACTTTTCTTTCTCTTCCATGGAATTAAATCAGCACTAACCGGAAACTGGAGAAAAATCATAAAATCGTAAAAATATCAGCAATTAGAAGCCGCGAGAATTTTGTTGGTGGAGCTAAGGTGTTCAAGTAATGTTACACTTATTCGTGGAAGCTTGATTGTGTTAAATTTTGTGCAGAAGCTATCACAATTTTATAGTGCTGTTTAGAGTATTTTGCTCTTAGGCACGCTGTAGATAGAGTTTCCCGATTATTTATATTCCTATATCATAGTGTAGCCAAACAGGCATTCAGGTGTTCAGAGATTGACTGTAAGCTGCTCCAGACCAATGTTACCAAGTTACTGGTTTTCCCACTAAAACTGATGGTTCTGAGTACCTGTCTAGTGTGTAAATTTTGCGTCAAGTAGCTGGTGAGAGTTATGGTGCTTTTTAAAACTATTTGGATAGTTTCACAGTACAACTATTTTTGAAAACACTTTATACACAGCAACAGCATTGTTTATTTTTTTTACGTCTAATAGCTCTTAAATATACAGTATTTCAACTAAAAATTTGTAATACACGTCATTCTCTCTTCCCCCACGTATTGTTATGCACTATAGCAGGGGACCCCAACAAAATTTTCTCTTGCTCCCTCATCGAGCATGATTGGTACTTTGTCATATCAAGGTATCAAGCACATAAAAGAGACAAATTAGAGTCTTTTTATACTGTTTCTATTTTTGGTACTTTGAAAAAACATTGTCATATTCATAGCAAATTACACATTGAGGTTTAGGCTGTTGCTAAGGCCCAGTGGACGTAAAACCGATTTCCGAGTAATCAGCAGTTATATTTTCTAATTTTTCAAGTAAAACTTAACACTGATCTTGGAAGGGTTAGACCGCGCGGCTAGCAGACTGGGCTAAAGTGTGCTTAGTCGGTTTGTTAATAACAAGTTGATTTCGTTTATATATTAGGCAATGCCTTAACGTAAAAGAGGAGGAGCTCTTGCCAGTTCTAAAGCAAAACGGCGAAAAAGAAAAGAACAGCAAGAAAAGGAAACACTCGAAGAGCACGAAGCACGTTAGAGTTACCCACGAACAAGAATGATCACCATGAGATGCAGAGAAACCGAAGAACAACGAAATGAACGGACTCAAGAATCAAGAGTTGCCAAAAATCTTATAATAAAGGATTGCGAACTCCAGCCAGTCATGAAGATACTACCCTACGAGAAGTGCTGTCAGCGACAAGTAAACAGAAGAACCTAACAAATGAAGCCTTCCACTACGACACGACGAAAGAATATAACAAATACATTGTAATCGGAAAAATGGACAACAGCTGCCAATTTTGCAATGCGAAAAAATTCGTTAGTGAAACACCGGGATTATGTTGCATGAATCGAAAGATTCGTTTACCACCACTGGATGCAGCTCTTCAGGAATTTTTACATTACATGGCCGGGGAAACTCCAGAATCAAAACGCTTTCTTCTTAATGCAAAAGCATACAACGCCTGCTTAGAAACAATTTCTTTTGGTGTCACTTCAATAAACACTAACAAAGATGAAATCGATTACATTTTTTAACATCCAAGAACAAATCTACCACAATATGAGATCATTAATACCACTACCCAACGAAGATCTTGTATTTATGTACGTACATTTCATCGGAAATGAAGAAACAGAAACCGATTAACGATGTATAATTATCATTGGATTGAGAGGAGAAGTAGTCCAAGACGTACAGAGGATCTTAGATAAATACAGTCAACTGATTCACAGATTCTAAGTAGCACTAGACCAAATGATTTCTGATGACTATAAAGTTACAATTCGAGCCGACAGAAGACCACCTGGAGTATACGAACGTCGATTTGTGCACCTCAGATAGACGAACTCGCCATCATAATTGTGGGCAATGAAAACACAGCCCGTGACGTAATTATACAATGGAGAACGGAAGGACTATAACTCATTGCAGAGACACACCGTTCATATGTTGCCCTCGAACATCCATTAATATTTCTGCACGGAGAGGACGGATATCATTTTAATGTGAAACAAATCCAACCTGAAACAGGCGTAGGAACAAACAGAAAAGTCACTATCAAAGAGTTCTACGCTTACCGGTCGATGATCAGAGACAATAAAACATACAGTCACATTCTCAACACACGCCGTTTATTCCTAAAATTCCTGGTAGATATGTATGCAAAAATAGAAGCGGGATGAATGCTTTACATAAGGCTGAATCAGAAGGAACTACGCACAGAATAATACATCCACCTTCAAGACGAAACAGAAAATCTCGGAAACATTGGAACAATGTTAATCTTACCCTCATCGTACATAGGAAGTCCGAGACACATGCACGAAGGCAATCAACATGGCATGACGTATATAACAAAATGTGGACGACCTTACTTCTTCACGTGCCGCTCGTCATGGTTAGAAATCAAAGAACAACTAAGATACCCCAACCCCATTGCATCGACACGACGTAATAGCCTGAGTTTTGCCGGCCGGGGTGGCCGAGCGGTTCTAGGCGTACAGACTGGAACCGCGCGACCGCTACGGTCGCAGGTTCGAATCCTGACTCGGGCATGGAGGTACGTGATGTCCTTAGGTTAGTTAGGTTCACGTAGTTCTAAGTTGTAGGGGACTGATGACTTCAGATGTTAAGTCCCATAGTGCTCAGAGCCATTTGAACCATTTAGCCTGAGTTTTCAGACTAAAACAAATGAGATTCACTGAAGTTATCACAAAATACCACATCTTTGGAACCATTAGAGGACTGATGGGAAAACGAGGATTGCCTCACTCACACACTCTCATATGGCTACACGACAGAGTTCATCCCACAGATATCGTCAAAATCATCGAAATTGAATTTCCCCGTCCACGAAAAGATCCAGAACTGTGCAACACAGAAGTGATCCACGGATCACGTGGGCCACTAAACCCCAATTCCCCACGCTTGAGTAATGGAAAATGTACCAAAATGCACCAAAAACCACACTTGGACGACACGCAAAGCCGAGTTGACGGCTATCCCAAATACAGAAGCCGATCACTCAAAAACGGTGGCTTCACAACAACGAACTGGAAACAGATAATCAGTGGGAGTACCATACAATACATTACTTTCAAAAATGCCCCAGGCAGGCATTAACGTAGAATACTGGAATTCCGTGAAATCCATCAAATATGTCTGTAAGTGTTTAATTAATTATTTATTTATTTATTTACATGTCAAGTTCCGTAGGACCAAATTGAGGAGCAAATCTCCAAGGTCATGGAACGTGTCAGTACATGAACTTTCAACATAAAAGTAATAACAGATGAAAATAAATGTTCATGATCCTTAAAGAAAATCAGTCCATAAGTTTAAGCAAATGCTATCAGTAATACAATGAGAATCATCTTAATTTTTCAAGGAACTCCTCTACAGAATAGAAGGAGTGACCCATGAGGAAACTCTTCAGTTTCGATTTGAAAGCGCTTGGATTACTGCTAAAATTTTTGAATTCGAGTGGCAGCTTATTGAAAATGGATGCAGCAGTATACCGCACATCTTTTTGCGCAATAGTTAAGGAAGTCCGATCCAAATGGAGGTTTGATTTCTGCCGAGTATTAACCGAGTGAAAGCTGCTTATTGTTGGAAATAAACTAATATTGGTAACAAGAAGCGACAATAAGGAATATACATATTGGGAGGCCAATGTCAAAACACCCAGACTCGTGAAAACAGGTCGACGAGAGGTTCGTGAGCTCACACCACTTATTGCCCGAACCCCCCGTTTCTGACCCAAAAATATCCTTTTAGAATGGGAAGAATTACCCCAAAACATAATACCGCACGACATAAGTGAATGAAAATAAGCAAAGTAGACTAATTTACGTGTAGCAGTATCACTCACTTTCGATACCGTTCGAATAGTGAAAATTGCAGTATTAAGTCTTAGAAAAAGATCCTGAACGTGGGCTTACCACGACAGCTTACTATCTACCTGAACACCTAGGAATTTGAACCGTTCAGTTTCACTAATCATACGCCCGTTCTGTGAGATTAAAACGTCAGGTTTTGTTAAATTGTGTGTTAGGAACTGTAAAAACTGAGTCTTATTGTGATTTAACGTTAGTTTATTTTCTACAAGCCATGAACTGAGGTCATGTGCTGCACTACTTCAAACGGAGTCAATGTTTCACACAACATCCTTTACTACCAAGCTAGTGTCATCAGCAAACAGAAATATTTTAGAGTTACCCATAATACTAGAGGGCATATCATTTACATAAATAAGGAACAGGAGCGGCCCGAACACTGATCCCTGGGGCATCCCCCACTTGACACTACCCCACTCAGATCCCACATCACAGCCGTTATCAACATTGTGAATAATGACATTTTGCTGCCTGTTGCTAAAGTAAGAGGTGAACCAATTGTGAGGTACTCCCCTTATTCCGTAATGGTCCAACTTCGGGAGTAATATTGTGAGATCAACACAGTCAAATGCCTTTGTTAAATCAAAAAATACGCCAAGCGTTCTAAACTTTTTGTTTAGCCCATCCAGTACCACACAGAGAAAGGAGAATATAGAATTTTCAGTTGTCAAACGACTTCTAATGCCGAACTGTACATTTGATAGCAAATCGTGTGATATAAAATGATCAATTAACCTTACATGCACAGCCTTTTCGATAACTTTTGCAAACACTGATGGCATAGAAATAGGTCTAAAATTATCTACATTATTCCTTCCTCCCTTTTTATAAAGCGGCTTTACTACTGAGTACTTTAATCGCCCAGGAAACTGACCATTCTTAAAGGAAAAATTACAAATATGGCTAAATACAGGGCTAACATGTGCAGCACAGTACTTTAATATTCTACTAGACACTCCATGATAACCATGAGAGTCCTTAGTCTTCAGTGATTTAATTATTGTCTCAATCTACCTCTTGTCTGTATCACAGAGGAGTATTTCAGACGTCAATCTTGGAAATGCATTTGCTAAGAAATTTATATGATATCCTGTAGATACTAAATTTTTATTTAATTCACCAGCAATGCTCAGAAAATGGTTGTTAAATACTGTACATATATCTGATTTGTCAGTAACAGAAATATTATTACTGCAAACTGACTATCAACGTTGTGCTGCTGACCAGACACTTCCTTCACAACTGACCATATGGCTTTAATTTTATCCTGTGAATTAGCTACTCTATTTGCATACCACATACTTTTTGTCTTGCTAATAACAGTTTTAAGAACCTTACAATACTGTTTGTAATAGGCTACTTTAGCTTGATTGTGACTACTTCTAACATTTTGATATATTTCCCACTTTGTTCTACATGATATCCTTATCGCACTAGTCAGCCAACCGCGCTGTCGATTACTGCTAGTACCCCATTTAGAATGTTATAATGGAAAGCAACTCTCAAAGAGCATGAGAAATGTCTTATGGAAAGCATTGTATTTATCATCTATATTATCAGCACTATAAACATCTTGCCACTCCTGTTCCTTAACATGTTTTGAAAAACACTCTATTGCTGTTGGATTAACTTTCCTACATAGTTTGTAATTAAATACGACATTGGTTTGAGTACAAAAACCTTTTAGTGTTAAAATTTGTGCATCATGGTCTGAAAGGCCATTCACCCTTTTACTAACAGTATGACCATCTAGTAATGAAGAATGATAAAAATATTGTCTATGAGTGTGCTACTGTTGCCCTGCACCCTAGTCGGAAAAAACACAGTTTGCATCAGATCATAGGAATTTAGGAGATCTACCAAAATCCTTTTTCTGGCACAATCATGTAAAAAATTAATATTGAAGTCACCACATAGAACTACTTTCTGGTACTTCCTACAAAGTGAATCAAGAACCATCTCTAGCTTAAGCAAAAATGCTCTGAAGTCGGAGTTAGGAGACCTAAAAGCAATTAGAAGTTTAGTTTCACTAAATTCAGCTAATGCTGCATAACTTTCAAATATCTGTTCAGTGCAGTGTCGTGATACGTCTATGGACTAAAATGAAATACCAGTTTTTACGTACAGAGCCACTCCCCCACCCTGCAAGGAACTCCTTGAGAAACAGCCAGCTAATCTGTAGCCTGGTAAAGGAAGCCTCTGAATTATCAAATTATTTAAGTGGTGCTCTGATCTACCAATAATATCAGAGTTAACATCTATTAGCAGTTCACTAACATTATCTCTAATACCTCTTGTATTTTGATGAAATATGCTAATTCCTTCTCTACTTGGAAACATTACATCCTCTGGAGGTGAGCCCTTAGTTAGAGGCACTTCCTTTAAGCAGGTATGCCCATC
This sequence comes from Schistocerca gregaria, assembly GCF_023897955.1. Classification (NCBI taxonomy): domain Eukaryota; kingdom Metazoa; phylum Arthropoda; class Insecta; order Orthoptera; family Acrididae; genus Schistocerca; species Schistocerca gregaria. The sequence goes on from NC_064922.1 coordinate 432,302,172, forward strand.
AGCTGACTTCAATCTAAAAAAGGTGCAGCTCTAACACCAACTACTATACAAATTTTTCCATGAGTGATACCACTACCACCACCACCACCCACCCACTACACTGTCACCTTTAAGCTTAGCCAGCCTCCCCTTCACATACCTATTGAGGTGCAGGACATGCCTAGTGAAACCCCATCTACTGATAGACCCAGCTGGCACCACTGAGATGTGATCCATGGCCTCCGCCATCAGTGCCCTCCCCAGCCCCACATTAACACGCCTAACAGTCGCATAAAGGTGAGGCCGATCATGACACTGAAATAGTTGCACGAAATGCACATTAGTGCCACCTGTTTGAGTAGCTATTTTAACCAAGTCACCACGGACATCTTATTCCCCGTCCCTATCGAGACTGTTCCCTGCTCCACCCACTATCACTACCTGATCCTCCTTCGTAAAATTCTTACATAACTCCCCTATGCTTTCAGTCACCTGAGCCAACCCTGCACTAGGCACCACAATGCTGGTGACCTGGTACTCACTTTAAGCACTTCCTGCAACTGCTGACCCACACATCTACCGTGGGAACTACCTAGCAGCAGAACCTTCTTTCTGCTAGACTTTGCATCTAACCTAGGCCTCTCAATTGCTGAGGACTGCTGCAAGTTACCTACATCTACGGATACACGAGGCTCCTCTCCACTCAACTCTGACAGTTGGTCGTATCTATTGCATGTATGCAAAGTAAAACTGTCCTATTCCTAGCTACCTTCTTGCCAACTGCCAGTTCCCATTCCCCACCACCCTTCACCCTCCTCAACGTATCTAGTTCCTCCTTTGCGCATTGTAACTGCACCTGAAGGGCACAGATCTTACGCTCCTGCTCCTCTATTAATCTGTTTCTACTACAGATTCTACATTCCCAGGAAACCAAAATGACCACTGGCTTCCCCACTGCATTCCCCCCAATGAAAATACTTTGAACAAATCCCACACCGTAATCCTCTACTCACAAACCTACGACAGAGCCCACACTTTTCACTCATGATAAATTTTACAGTTACTGAAAAAAAAACTATAGGTCTATGTTACCAAAGTTAAGTTACACCAGTAGAACTATTTAAGAACTAACAATAATGGTCTCGAAATTCTCTGCCTACTAAGAAAGCATCTACTTGTATTAATACTACTCCAACACAGCCGATACCAATACCAGCAAAACTTCACAAAATTAAAACTACCACTGTAACACTAAGCGAAGTTAAGGCACTATATGAAAATTTTACTGAAATATTTCACTAGAAAGAACAATAAACGTCAGTTGAAAACGAAAGCACGAAATTTACTAATGACCTCAAAACACGGAAAACTCTATAAAACAAAGCGAGCGAACGATTACAAAAGTTTATTAAATCGTTATTTCGCCACAAACGGCAAGCAACACCGCTGAAATCTATTAAATTTAATAACTGTATTACAGAGCACAAGTAAGTTTGTCATTACTTAGATTATAACCGCTACAGCCGCAGTGCACGCCGCATAATGTAAACACACTACCGTGTGAACAGCGGTAGTGACATGGCTGTATTTCAAATAGCCAAAGACAGTGAACAACAAAACAGAAACGACGAGATCCTCATGTACCAAATCGGATGATACGTCGACAGTAGTGAAACAGTGTAGTGGATTTTCGGTTTTCTTATACATGAACGCGAACCACGTGTGCAACATGTAGCACTACATTTGGAGAATGGACAGAGAGTTTAGTTCCCAGAAGATACCACCAGAAAAACTGCAGGCGAACCCAACATGAACTAATTTGTACCAACTGTGCCTAACGAATCCATTCACGAAAACATTACTATATTTCTACGTACCTATCTATTATACGTGAAACATAATAAGAAAGATCTTTCAACGACGATAGCAAGGAATTTTAGTAGAAGATATTTCAGGAATCATGAAAATTGGCGCACTGGGTCGAGCATACACCGTACATCCGAACAACGCCGAATGTTTGTATCTCAGGGTGTTGCTACACGAAACTTGGGGAACAACAGATTTTACAGATCTCAAGACAGTTGACGGTTACCTACGCCAGACGTACAGAGGAGCATGCCAGCGCTTAGGACTACTGGTAAACGACAACAACTGGCGAGTAACTCTGCAAGAAGCCTCACTCACTGCCCTAGCTGAACAAATGAGAGACTTATTCGCCATAATTCTAACAACATGTAACCCATCGAATCCAAAGCAGCCATGGGACTCCTCTAAAGCACTCTACCAAATCCGAGAAGCTAATCCTAAACTGAGCATAGAGTTCAACGACGACATCTTCAATGAAACACTCATTCCACTAGACGATAAATGTTTAGCAATAAACAACCAGACCTTAAAACAACTTGGGATGCAAGCACCACGAAAAGATGCTCTCAGCGTGCTACACTTCGAAATTACAAAGGACGAAAGCTGCAACATCAACGAACTACTTCCGTACGTTGCTCACAGCAAACCACTCCTCAATGAGAATCAAAAGGAAATTTCCAACGTTATCATCGACCTGATCGACAACAACACTGTCACAATTCTTTTCTTGGACTCACCAGTTGGCACCGGGAAAACTTTTCTAATAAATTTATTGCTGGCGGAAATACGTGCTAAACAACACATCGGACTCGCAATGGCATCATCCAGCATTGAAGCCAAACTTACGAAAGGAGGACGATTGCCCATTCCACCCTACAACTGTTGTTGTTGTTGTTGTGGTATTCACTCCTGAGACTGGTCTGATTCAGCTCTCCATGCTACTCTATCCTGTGCAAGCTTCTTCATCTCCCAGTACTTACTAAAACCTACATCCTTCTGAAACCCTACAGCTACTGTTGAATATAGCCGAAGAACAAATCCGTTTGTATAAAATCTCAAGAGCATCTGGACGGGGTGAACTTCTAAAGGAAGCTAAAATTATCTTCTTGGACGAATGCGCAATGGCACGTAAAAAATCACTCGAAGCGATTACATTACATGACATGCGATGAAACTCTGACGTGATGAGAGTTGAACTATCGAAAGACGAAACAACAGCACATTTTGCTCAACAACTTTTACAAACAGACGGAAAGACATATCCTACTGACCAGACCCTCATGATCATTAAACTCAATAGTGAATTCTGCAACACAGCCAATGCTGAAAACGAGCTCATCGACAAAATTTTTCCAAACACAGTTCACAGCTGTATCAATCCGAAGCGGTTATATGAAAGGAAATTTTGGCAACTAACAATAATATCGTCGGCGATATCAACTTCAATATTGAAAAGAAAACTCCCGGTGAGGAGAGAATATACAAATTGATCGACACCGTGGTAAACGTTGAGGAAAATTTGGACTTTCCTACAGAATTTCTAAACTCTTTGCAAATACGAAAAAATCCATTACATTGCCTTCGACTTACAACTAGATCTCCGATCATACTACTCAGAAATCTCAACTAACCGAAAGTATGTAATGGAACAAGGATAATCGTAAAAAAGCTGTCAAATAACATCATCGAAGCCGAACTTATCACTGGAAAGTAAAAAGGACCCACACTATTTAACCCCAGGAATACCACTGAACTTTACTGAACTGTCATTCAAATTTAAAAGACTGCAATTTCCAATCAGACTAGCCTACAGTTTTAAATTAACAACGCACTAGGACAAACTTTAAAATATTGCGGCATCAATCTTAAAGACTCCTACTTCTCTCACGGTCAACTACACGTAGCTTGCACTCGAGTAGGAAATTTAAAAACAAAATTTACGTATATACCCCGGACAACAAAATGAAAGATATTGCACGTAAGTAAGTATTTTAAATAGTTATAATATGTTTTCAATATAATTTTTTACTTCTTATACTCCCAGAAGTATTGTAAAGAGTTATAATACACTTCTGGAAATGGAAAAAAGAACACATTGACACCGGTGTGTCAGACCCACCATACTTGCTCCGGACACTGCGAGAGGGCAGTACAAGCAATGATCACACGCACGGCACAGCGGACACACCAGGAACCGCGGTGTTGGCCGTCGAATGGCGCTAGCTGCGCAGCATTTGTGCACCGCCGCCGTCAGTGTCAGCCAGTTTGAGGTGGCATACGGAGCTCCATCGCAGTCTTTAACACTGGTAGCATGCCTCGACAGCGTGGACGTGAATCGTATGTGCAGTTGACGGACTTTGAGCGAGGGCGTATAGTGGGCATGCGGGAGGCCAGGTGGACGTACCGCCGAATTGCTCAACACGTGGGGCGTGAGGTCTCCACAGTACATCGATGTTGTCGCCAGTGGTCGGCGGAAGGTGCACGTGCCCGTCGACCTGGGACCGGACCGCAGCGACGCATGGATGCACGCCAAGACCGTAGGATCCTACGCAGTGTCGTAGGGGACCGCACCGCCACTTCCCAGCAAATTAGGGACAGTGTTGCTCCTGGGGTATCAGCGAGGACTATTCGCAACCGTCTCCATGAAGCTGGGCTACGGTCCCGCACACTGTTAGGCCGTCTTCCGCTCACGCCCCAATATCGTGCAGCCCGCCTCCAGTGGTGTCGCGACAGGCGTGAATGGAGGGACGAATGGAGACGTGTCGTCTTCAGCGATGAGAGTCGCTTCTGCCTTGGTGCCAATGATGGTCGTATGCGTGTTTGGCGCCGTGCAGGTGAGCGCCACAATCAGGACTGCATACGACCGAGGCACACAGGGGCAACACCCGGCATTATGGTGTGGGGAGCGATCTCCTACACTGGCCGTACACCTCTGGTGATCGTCGAGGGGACACTGAATAGTGCACGGTACATCCAAACCGGCATCGAACCCATCGTTCTACCATTCCTAGACCGGCAAGGGAACTTGCTGTTCCAACAGGACAATACACGTCCGCATGTATCCCGTGCCACCCAACGTGCTCTAGAAGGTGTAAGTCAACTACCCTGGCCAGCAAGATCTCCGGATCTGTCCCCGATTGAGCATGTTTGGGACTGGATGAAGCGTCGTCTCACGCGGTCTGCACGTCCTGCACGAACGCTGGTCCAACTGAGGCGCCAGGTGGAAATGGCATGAGCAAGCCGTTCCACAGGACTACATCCAGCATCTCTACGATCGTCTCCATGGGAGAATAGCAGCCTGCATTGCTGCGAAAGGTGGATATACACTGTATTAGTGCCGACATTGTGCATGCTCTGTTACCTGTGTCTATGTGCCTGTGGTTCTGTCAGTGTGATCATGTGATGTATCTGACCCCAGGAATGTGTCAATAAAGTTTCCCCTTCCTGGGACAATGAATTCACGGTGTTCTTATTTCAGTTTCCAGGAGTGTATGTTTCGAATACATTTTTACGTCTTATACTTTAAAAGTTCAAATTTTACAGGTGGCAGGGGTAAAAAACAGCTAACGAAAGGCTATTTAAAATCTGTACGGAAACCAGATGGCAGTTACAATAGTCTAGGAGCAGAAAAGGGAAGAAATACTTGAGAAAGGATAAGGCAGGCTTGTTGCCTATCCCCGATGTTATTCAATCCGTATATTAAGCAAGCAGCAAAGGAAACAAAAGAAATATTTGGGGAAGGAATTAAAACCCAGGGAGAAGAAATAAAAACTTTGAGGTTTTCCGATGATATTGTAATTCTGATTTACCATGCTTTGAGTGAAAATACTGATCACGAAATCAATTATATATTACCCAACATAAGTCGTAATTATCATTTTAAAATGTTTTTCAAATGTTTTGTATCGTTAGTTTCAAGGTGGTGTTAATTAAACACCTGAGAGAACAGACAACTAGTAATGGGCACATAGCAGTGGTATTATTTTTTCGATAATTGCATTATCGTAGTAATTAGGGTGTACGCTTACTCATTTTCATCATCTTAATTGTAGTGATTGATATAAAATTTCTTGAAGTACCTGTACTTAGCATTTTTTAACTGTTACTGCAACTATATTTTTCCAAAGAAGTTTTTTTTTCACATTCCCTTAAAACGCATCCGAGGAAGAAACAGTTTTTTTCTTTTTTTTTTTTTTTTTTTTTTTTGTAAGACACTACATTGGCGACCGATTAGAGGACCTTATAGTCCAGTAGATTAATGCATACTGGCTTTCTCTGTTTGATGAGAACAGCACTACTGAGACTGGCAGAATATATCTGGGCATGAAAACGATGCAGAGCTGCCACGACGGAGCCGGACTGTGGCGAAGCAAGCACTCATCGGTATGTCTGGCATGACGAGCGAGGTACTGATCTTTCTTCGTCGCTTGGCCAACGTCGGGGTGACAGTGCTGCGTGAACAGACAGATCGGGCAATAATCTCATGTAAAATTTAAATGCTAATACAGAACTTGGCCGGATTAAGTAAAACTACACCAATGTCAGAAGTTTGGAGCCTCAGCGTGATCCGATTATCAGTTTCTTCACAAATCCAGTATTTACGTAAGTTTATACGTGCATGATATTGGACTTAGGAAGTTACACTTTTCGAACTGAGTTTAGTTGGTTATAAAAACCTTTGAGAAGAGACACAATTGTTTTATGCTCCACAGAGAACCAATGAGAAGCCCTGGTGTAATTCCTCTGAGAAAAATGTAGACGAATGCTCAAAAATGTAGACCAGTGCCCTCCCTGACGTATATTCTATGACACACCATAAAGTTACGTTACGGTCATCCAGCAAGTATTCTTCGGGTTTCAGAAGGAATTCAGTGAAAATACGCACCTAGTTTAAGAACAATATTGTATATCTAAAGGGCGTCCCAGTGGGTGCTTTGAATGCCAAGAACATCGATCCATACTGGCTAGAATTTCAACAAATTCTTTGGCATCAAAATACCGATGACACCGAAATTTATATCTGAAGCTCGCTCCGCCACTATCTCGCTTCATTGCCACCTTTCGGAGAGAACTGCTGTTGTTGCAGATATGGAATGTGGTCTCGAAAGTTTTATTGCAGCTGTACGACTCCCACGAGGACATGTCTAGTCAGAAGATGGGCAGGCCTTTTTAGGACAGTGCTCCGACATCGCATTAGGCTGCTCCGATTCCGCACGTACATGTCAGTAGTCGCTGTCTTCTGTGTCGTCCTTACTAATCCCACGCCGACGTGCGGTTTTGAGAAGTCCACCCTCCATCCACACGACAGTTTAAGGATTACGCGACAAGAAATGTACTACTTTCTCCAACGTCACGCACTTCAATGATCGTCCTGCTGGCCGCAGAGCATATGACATCACCTGGGGTGAGTACTAAGTGTACCAGCACATGCTCTGGCACAAAGCTACGTGCCACAGTGAGGAAATTCACCCGGACCGGCCTGCCACGCTAAAACTGGAAGAGGTGGTAGCTTACTACTATGACATTTTGATGTTTTCTCTGTATGTCCATCGTTATAAGGATGGTTGCGGGACCTCGGCTGTTCAGTAGAGAATGTCAGACCAGAACACCTTTCAGCCGTCTAAATTTACAAATTATTATTTTATTGACCAACGAGTTTGGGCAGTATATTACGCCACGTTGTTAGTCTAACATTTGGCAGGCGATGATTGAAATGATCGCAGTTTCAAAAATCCTCGGATACCAGTCATTGAATGCTGACCCATATCTTGACTGGACCGGAGCTGGGGTCTTCCTAAGTGTTGGTCAGGTGGCCTTAAGATGGCGCAATATACCGTCAAAACCGGTTGCTCAATAAAACGACAATTTCTAAATTTAGACGGCTGAAAGGAGATTTGGTTTGACATAATAATTCGATATTTCGATGCCGCCAATAAAATGAAACGGGCACACGGTGAAATCTACGCTGCAAGAAATCCAGGAGATGATACATGAGAAGTTTCGCCTGAATAAGAGCTAGAAACACTACCATGATTTGTCCGCTAAACATCGATGTGGAGATCTAAACAGCAAGTAACATGAGAAACTTTTAGCACTGAAACCGGAAGCATCACCGATGATTATCGTTCACTTCCTCACCAACACGAGCCCAATTTCCACTTGGAATTCTTGATGAAATCATCAGGACGCCAGAGAAGAGAAAGAAACGACACTTTTGCAGATATTATTTAGAGCCAGTCGACGAGGGAAGAACACCAAACTGCCATCTCTTTTGAGGCTGAAGATATACAAAGATATTGTACAACACTAATTGCTAATTGATAGGGTAGCATAACATGAGCTTAGCTAGAGTGGTCTTACGCATTTCAATATTGCGGTGTTAAATACCAAAACAAACCAATTGACTAAACTACGCCATAGTGATTGGTTACGGCAATGTAAATTTTCAAAGATGCTTTTAAAGTCCAGTTGATCTGCTCAACAAAACTAGTTTGTGGAAATAGGGCACAGTAGTAACAAGAAAAATGGCTTGATACAAGTAAAACTTCCCAAAAGAACTGGAAGGAAAGTTGACCTTGAGTGGCCCAAAACTAGATAAAATGTTAGTCATGTGTTGCATGGTAACATTCGTTGTAACTGACGTGCTAGCAATGAGCCAAACAAGTCTACTGAAGCACCCACAGGAACACATACGTAGCAATGTCCGTTTCTGGTAGGGGCAAGATGTTCTACGTAATAGGTTAACTTCTTACCCATTTGGTTGTTTTCTATCGAAGAGCACGACAGTCGCGATGTGTGATGGGTTTCGGTTTAGCTACCTTCGTAATTCACACTGACCAACTAGTTTCCTAACATCTTTACATCTTTGAAACCCCCCCCCCCCCCCCCCCGAGTCAGATGTTCCTTAATTTTTTGAACCATCTTAGAAAAACCCAAATGACCACCATAAAAACAGTGTAGAAATTATTTAAAACAACCGATATTAGGTGCTTTGGCAAATAAATTCGATAGTGGAATAAATCTTTTTGAATTGGAAACTGGATGTGACAAGCTAGACAGCGCAGTGGCTGTAGTGGCCAATACTAAGGGAAGGTGATTAATTTCAAAGAGATTACAGTCCATACGGAATGTCGTAGTTCGTTTAAACTCGTTTGCAAACTGAATCTGAGAACAAGCTTGGTGAAAACGGTACTGATTCTAAAACGACTGTGCAGTTTAAGGCACGATTGTCCAATCTGCGACGATAATCTGCCCCACCTGAATTAGGAAGTAACAAAATGGGCAACGCATAAGGAGATATCGAAGATCTAATCAAACCAACCTCCAGAAGTTGGTCGACTGTCTTCCACAACTACTCCATCTTGGGAAGTAACAAACAACAACGGGTTTGTCTGACAAGTATGTGATCTGTTAAACGAATGCGGTACTGAATTTTCTTAGTTTCTCCAAGTCTGTCTGTTAAAACTTCTAGAAACTGATCGAGAATTTGAAGTAACCTTTTAGCTTGTCGTTTACTTAAATTATTCTGAATAAAATTATTAGCCTCACCATTAACTGTACAAAAGTCTGGTGAGCATCATGTTAGCGGAAGGCAATATCACTCACTCCTATAATTTAAAGAAATAAATCTTATCAGAATAATTCAACAGGCACCCTGCTTTGCTTGAAAAGTCACATCCAAAAATTACTCATGTGGTTAATCCTTTAACAAACAGAATCTGGAGGGGTTACGAAAGTTCTCAATATTTATTTCGGTCAACACTGCGTAGCTACCAGTAACAAGCTACTATTGGCCATAAAGCACATTTCCTCCACATGATTTAACGGTCCAGATTGTCCCACACCTCGATACTGAAAGTAACACCCGCTGTCTAACAAAGAAACCGAACTGCAGGGAGAAAACAAGACACAGACTGGTTCGGAGTTCAAAAATGAGCACACAAGAGGAAACGAACTACCATGTAACAAATTAATTTTCCGACAATGAAACGGTGGTTCGTGGCCAGTCTCATGCCATGCCGCACCATCACATCATGGCATCATTTGCTTCAAAAAGCTTCAGGAAGTTATGGGAAGTCTCTACTGTACGACCAGATTTACAGCAACTTAAACACACCGTATCATCATGAAGTTTTCGTGCAGAAATAGGCGACACCGCGTTTCCTCAAATTTCTTGCTTCTCGATCGCTAACTGCGAGCTTTGTTGCTGATCCGCAAACTTAATATTTTCTTCTTTATGTGAATCAGCAAATGACGTTGGTCTATTGCAAAATACAACGTGTGAGCGATCCATTGAGCGTATGCCTTCGAGAAACTGTTAAACGTTCTGATAAATTGCCACGTAATGTAATTCCAGCTACACGAATACTTTTACAAATTGGTCTAAACACTCCTGACCACCTCGTATCGTAAATAAGTATTTGCTGATATTGTACTCGCTCATGTCAATCGAAATTTTTTCTTGCAAAATACTCTTCCAGAAGTGACCTACAGAACCAGCGTTTCCAGCAGCTTCAGACACGAATTTATTATATAAAGAAGGATGTTGATATTTGCCTATTATTGATAAAAAGTACAACTTTGCGAAATTTAGGTTTACTGATCACTCCTGTTGGAAACCGTGCTCCCATGTAATTCTCGAATATCCGTTTTCCCTTTCCAATTTAATATGATGAAATTAAATCACTCTGGAGTTGTTGAATCTGAGAACGCGAGGTGACGTCGGAACTCGAAACATTCCAGTGGTTAATGTATGACTTCATACATATAACTGAGATCGCTAATGCCCAACTTGTTCCAAAATTTCAACACTCTCATACACGCCATTTAACATCTTAACAGAAGCAGTGCAGCTGGTGCTCACCTTTCCTATAGTGTTTACGGCGGTGTGGATGGGCTAGTCTAAGAGGCCCTGCAAGAACTGTATAAGTCTATAAGTACCGGGTGATCAAAAAGTCAGTATACATTTGAAAACTTAATAAAACGCGGAATAAGCGGTAAAAATTGACACACATGCTTGGAATGACATGGAGTTTTATTATAACCACTCCATATTGCTAGACGCGTGAAGATCTCTTGCTTGTCCTCCCAGGTCCTCAGACCTCAGTCCGTGCCATTATTGGCTTTTGGGTTACCTGAAGTCGCAAGTGTATCGTGATCGACCGACATCTCTAGGGATACTGAAAGACAACATCCGACGCCAATGCCTCACCATAACTCCGGACACGCTGCAGAGTGCTTCCGACTACAGCTATTGTTGAGGGATGGTGTTGGGCATGTCGAGCGTTTCCAGTAAAGAACATCATCTTTGCTTTGTCTTACTTTGTTATGTTAATTATTGCTATTCTGATCAGATGAAGCGCCATCTGTCGGACATTTTTTGAACTTTTGTAGTTTTATGGTTCTAATAAAACCCCATGTCATTCCGAGCATGTGTGGCAATTTCTACCTCTCTATCTACATTATTCAGTGATTTTTTTCAGTTTTCAAATTTATACTGACTTTTTGATCACCCGGTATAAGGTACTGTCCCTTCTGTTGGTACTCCAAGAACATGAAGCTCGTACATCAAACAGATCATTTTCAAACAAGGCACCTCCTTTACAGCGCAACGCGCAGACGTCAACCCAAAACAACAAAGAAAAAGTCGTTCCCAGGAACAATATAAGAGTTCATTTACATAGGTCCGAGCATATGCCCATACGCTAAGCCCAAATTTGTCTGCTACCACTGACCTATCTCAAAACAACTCAAAAAAGAACACTCAATTTAGTAGCGGGAGGTACCAAGCGCCCATAACGAGAAATAAACATGTACCATTTGTTTTCACATAATTGTATTTTACCAAACTACTCTAATACAACCACAGAGCTTAAAAATTTGAAAAAATAGTAAAAACGATCATAAATGGAAACGACGAAATTTCTTTAAAATGTATACAGTTAAAATATTAAAATAGACACAGTCTCTTTATGGAGCACAGCATCTCACAACAGCTCCAAAGATAACTACCTTATCCGACCTTCCAAAATGTTCCTTTCTCAAACGGAGGGTATCTCTCTTTAGTGATCTAAAACTCACGTGAGACATAACAATAATACATATCTTAAAATGAAATAAGCAGATAATTTCTTTACATTCTGAAACACGAGGGTCGCATGCTTGGGTAATGTGGCGTGAAAATCAGGTAACAATATTATAACAGATCTCAAAGTACCGAACCGTTGAACAAAATTCTACTCTCAACTATGACTTGAAAAAACAAGGTTTTTAACAGTACTAGGACAGAATATGAAAGGTTAAAAGTTTAGAAGAACTTTCTCATCATATGGTTTGAAAGGCATCTTCTGTGGCACGAATCACAGGTCAGCAAAAGTCTCTCTTTCTAATGATAACAGATCACTGACCTTTGCCAAGATCAGAGTTATTAAACATATATTTGCTTTGAAAAGAAATTTTGAATGAATTAGCAAGAATAAAGCTGTCTGTTCATATACGATTTTAAAAACACTGCACCTATAAAAATGAGCATGAGTGTACAAAAATTTATGACATTCATTCAATAGAAATTACTGAACGATTGAGGAATAGTCTGATCACTCAACGTACCATTCACTATATATACGAGAACAAACTTTTCAAACACCGTCACGCTATTAAACAAAATTAACCGATGGCGCACATAATTCCAAAAGCTGACAAATGTTTGCATATCTAACTGTGAAGTCGCTGTTATTTTACAGTTTCCCTTCTTCTGCTACAATGAAAATCCAAAAGCATTACGGCGAAACCTAACTATATTATCAAGTCACACATGTTGTTGAGTCTGTTGACCTTTGCATAGAACGGATAACACATTTATCTGCATACACAACTCCAAATCTCGAGAGAGAACTAGCTGGCCCGGAATGCGCAACGCATTCTCGCCAATGATCAGTTTATGCCCCAAGCATTACTCGAACGCCATTTCACTTGCAGGTGACCCTATAAACATCTACTATAAGTGCTGCCACCGAACTTACATCCAATATATAACACTATGGCAGTCTCATGGCATCCACTCCATGTGCGAACAGTTCCATCACTGTCCCATAAGATCCACTAGCTCTTCCATTGACAGGAGCTGACGAGACCATGAACCGATCCACATACAGCCCTTTAAAGGCTCTGTTCAACCCTTCTGCTCCCGAACAGGGAACCGCGGAAAGTGTTACCGAGAGACGTGCCGTCGATATCTTTCAATATCGAAAGCACACTTTCTCAGAAGTCATGTGATGGAACGAAGACGTATTGGTTTTCTTCTGGGTACCTATACCTAAATGCACGAACAACCACAGAGATGTGTCTGATACTGAACGTAATAGGGACTCGAGACAACTTTGACCATCGAGGAATTAAAGAGATTCCACATAACGAGGCAATGACTGCGTTTACAGTTCCATGGGGACATTATCAATATTCGTCTTAAGAACGTGTCAGCCACATGTCCGTAAGAACAGGCACCATGCGGAATCAGTGGCTGTGATACATATTATGTATTTTACATGATCATAGTTCGTAAGACAGAAATTAACTCTATGATTGTTAATTGTAACATTGTATAATAAAACGTACATAAAATCTCAAACAAATACTTTAATTCTGTTTGGTATAAAAAAGTCATCCTGCGATTTCCTGTAAAGTAGGAGTCTTGTATGATTGTGAGTAGGAAATTCTACGTATCATCGATAGCAGGCATCATCAGGTTTGTGTACAGGGGAAGACACCCATCAGCATTCAAAAGAGTCTCCAGTTATCTCGGAATGGACAAACACACGATTTTCAAAGGAATATTATACCATTCTTCCCGATCATTCACCTTTTCCTCCAAAGTACACCAGGAAGAGTCAATAACTTTAACATTTTGTGTCTGTGGTGTCCGGGAAAGAGACGACAATTCATCCTCGTGCTCACAAAAGCAGTCCTAGTTGGTACGATCTGTGTAAACGCGGGCCTTCGTGTCTCGCAGCACAACTGCACCATTAAAGAACAAACATTGTCCCTTTGAGTCACATAATCCTTTGCAGAAATGTGACCTTGCAGAGTAGCTTTCGGGGACATGTAATATCACGATATGACTTCCCACCGGTTTTTAATCTCGGGTCGTAAAGTCAGCCAGAAGTTGGAATCATACTGAAACGAAAGACACAGGTGTAACGGACTTTCTTCCATTGCTCCTTAGTCCCGATTTTACCGCTTTGGCACCACGCTTTCCAATTACGGGCTTTTGCAACACTGGTAGATAGTTTTGGAATTCCAGCTCGCCTACAATTCGCTACTTATCGAGCTCCCTTCGTCTTCTTTTTGTGCTGACATGGTTCACAAGTACTATATTCAGTTCTCCAGTGACTTTTGGTGCTGTCCTCACAGACCCCTTCAGTGACCGTCGGTGAAGATCAGCCAGCACACAATTCAATCCGCATTGTAACTTAGCGGATGGTATTTCTCAGCTTTCCCAGTCTGTAATTGTTCGTTACGGTTCAGCAACAATTTTCCTGCGTTCGAGTTGACTTATCTCTGATACAACGCACTCACGACTACGCAGAATACTGTTCCGACCACGAACCAGGCTTGCAACGTTTCGAGGGTATTACAGAGGTACCTTTCCTGGTCAAATAACACAGTTTAACCTGCAGACCTAGACAACATCTGCAGCTGCAGTCAATCGTCCATTTCTCACGGTCTTTCCTTATTTTTCTCCAAACTCTGCAGCTATGCACTAATTACTTCTGGGTAATATTTTTGCATGCGCCATTAACCAGTTTATAGCTAAGTTTTTAACTAGATACTTTCTGAGTACAATACATTACAAGTTCGTAGGCTCCAAGGACCGAGGTCATTCTGGATCAAATCATTTCGGGTACAGGACCGCTTCACTGCAAACTACTGAAATAACTAAACTGCCGATGTTTCAACCGACCCACTACAGTCATATTTAGAGTGAACCGCCCAGAAGACGACCGCGGCAAGACGGTAGAAACGTCGGCGGTTTGGTTGTTTTAGTACTTTACAATGACGCTGAGCAATACGCCACAGTTTTTTACCCGAAATGGATAACAATCTTTTAACAAATTTTGCTTCAGTTACTGACTCCACTTTCGGTAACTATAGATCCAGATACACAGAAAACAGTGTAGGAAGAATTACGGTGTGTGCAGGAACCAGCGAGTGTGTATCTGTTTGAGAGCACAAATGAGGATAAAGTAACACTCACATTCTCAGGCATGTCGTAGCAGGGCTTTCTCTTCAAAATCTTGTCGCTGTTTGCTCCTCTCTCTTATGGAGTGTACTGAAATACCTACACCTGGTAGCCTCTAATCTTAATGAGCAACTAAATAAACCAACAAGACTGTTGCACATAATCGTCAGTAAAGTATTTACCATCGACTTTAGCAACACTGAGGCACTTAACACGATGTTGTAAGTAAAGTAAAGCGAGTGATAAATCTCGTTACTTGCAACTGCCCATGTGGGATGTTATGACGTCAAACTGCGGCGATAGAGGTTTGGGGTGACAGAAAAACAACGCGAAAGCTGATCTTGTAGCTTATCTGCGAGGTCGACAGTTGTCAGACGAGTTAAGAACCTCTTTGTGCCACGACGTTGGTGCCTTCTTGTAGGTTGGCACTACGACACCGACACCGACGACCGCGTCCTCTAGCCGGCGCTGTGCAGCTCTACGAGCGCCGCTCCAGATTCAACCGATTTGATTCCGAGCAGACGACCATGCAACATTGTTTCTATTTCATAGTGGGCGAGCCGCTACAGATTTGGCCTTTTTAACTTTATGTACAGCTTTGCACCTACGTGCTCATCACAGCCAAAGTTAAGTAAAACCGCTTTAAATTGCAGTACCAAGTGTTCTACCTCACCTGCTCCTCCTAGCTTCCTAGATACGGCCTACCCTTCAGTTTCCAGGAGCAGATCCACGCGCCGCCTTCCAGGCAAGATACACAACTCTTTTTTCATGATATGCAATGTGCACAGCTGGCAACAATCTAACGACGGACGTTGAGCACTGCTCTGCCCACTTCGCTTTACGTCAGACTAATTAGATTTGAACGTCAGTGACCGGAGATCGGTCTTAAATAAATATTATAAGCACTTGAAAATGTTGTTTTTGAAGATTTACTACTGCTGTTGAGTATCAAAGAAACAAGACCTGTCAACATTTTCCCCGTTAGCTGAGCGCGTAGCGTTGAATACTCATTCTTGTAAAGTTGCTCCCGCTGTAGCCGCCAGGTCTGAGGCGAGTTGCAACGGTCCGCGCGGCTTCCCTCGTCGGAGGTTCAGAGTTGTCCCCCGGGCGTGGGATTGTGTGTGTTGTCTTTAGCGTAAGTTAGTTTAAGGTAGGTTAAGTAGTGCGTCAGCTTAGGGACCGATGACCTCAGCTGTTTGATCCCATAAGTCTTTACCACTAATTTCCAGATTTGTAAACATGCTGGTTGCGATCTTGTAATCACATAATTGGTGTTTAATTTAAATTCCAAAATATTCAGAAAATAAGAACTTTAATTAACAAATATTTAATAATAATAATGTTCTAAAAATAACATCTTCTTATTTTAATCATTGCTGTTATGGAAATCAACTAAAATTTGATTCATACATTCGAATTTTCTTAGCGTTAATTGAATACATATCACGTTCATCAACAACAGTATTTAGCCTACAAAAATAAAACACTCTTCTATTTGCCATTTGACCTTTTGCATTTGTTCGCTAAATTTTTATTTATTTTGTATACTGGCATTTTCACACAGGTTACTGTAATATTTAAAAATAATGCTGTGTTCTTTTTATTAAAATATGGTTTATATTTGTTAAGCGACAGTTCTGTTTGATAATAAGCATGGATTATATGTAAAAGTATAAATGAAATTTTGTTTCTAGCGAGATTCGAAGTGGCAACTTCACAATCAGACTGTCCAACTTTTACGGCACTCGCTTAGCTACCGACAATTATATCATACCGTCCCACATGTTTAACATGTAAAAATGGTCGGAAATTATCCATTCTTCATGGGTGACTTTTTCGACTCTGTTTGAGAATTGCGTCACACTACTTTAGGAGTCCGCAGCTCCTGGTCTCGCGGTCGCGGTCTCGCTTTCCGAGCCCGGGGTCCCGGGTTCGATTCTCGGCGGAGTCATGGATTTTCACCTTCCTCGAGATGACTGGATGTTTGTGGTGTCCTCATCATTTCATCATCATTCATGAAAGTGGCGAGATTGGACTCAGCAAATGTTGGGAATTAGTACGGGCGCTGATAACGGCACAGTTGTGCGCGCCACAAACCAACTATCATCATCATCAGCTACTCTAGGAAACGGATGTCCGGACACGGATATTAGAGTTCCTTATATAAGACGATAATGGAAGAGCGCAGAACTGTCCATAATGTCGTCTTGTTGGTGTCGAATAAGTACTGGTACACGACAACGGTTGGTATCTGCTGTGCCGCTGTCTGGAAACCGACAGAACTTACGACACATCAACGGGCAACCGATACAAGCGTAACCAATTAGGGTATCTGCCAGAATGCGTAGCTGCCGTTTCAGCTGGTGCACGCGTTGATCGAGAAGGACTACATCATCTACCTATTTACTCCGCAAGCCACTGTGATGTTCTAGGCGGATGGTATATCGTATTAATATTATCGTTTTTGTTTTCTATCCCTTTCGTGTACTGTGTATGGGGATAATGACTGTCTGCTTTTCGCTGTACGTATCGTAATCTCTCTTATTGTCGTAATCCCTAAGTGAAACGTGCGATGGTAGCAGCATAAAGGTGGCACAGTCTTCTTTAAATACTGGTTCTCCAAATTTTTCAGATAGGTTGCGGCAAGAACATCCTGTAAAGAAAACGACGAATTCCTTTGATGTTGGCCGAGTATTTCTGTTCCACATTCGTATAGTCGATACTAGGACCGACCACTGCGTGCCAAACATCTTGCGGTCCGGGGGTGATGACCGCGTGTGTGACAAGGCGGCGGTTTTGCTCGTTATTTCCCGGAAGCACACGGTTTTTCGGTGGTATTGGTATTTCATTAAGTGTTGCGGTGTGTCATTTCTCGGATTGCACAACTCTCTTCAGATCGGCAGAATCTATTGTTGGCTCTGTTTACCCTTCGCTATTTATTCGTGATATGAGAACGTTCGTAGCTCCTGTCCCTGTTCATTGTCAGTGTTTTACACATATTCCTTTCCTCCCTCATTCTACGCATAACCTCCTCATTTCTTAATTATCAGCCCATCTAATTTTCAACATTGGTCTGTAGCACCACATCTCAAGTGCTGTTCCGGTTTTCTCACAGTCCATGTTTCTCAATCATAAAATGCTGTGGTCCAGTCGTATATTCTCAGAAATTTCATCCTCAAATTAAAATGTATGTATGACACTTCTCTCTCGGCACTCTAGCGATCTTTCGCCACAAGCGTTTAAAAATGAGTGGGAATGACAGAAGTCCAGTTCCGTTAGCTCACTGCCCTTAAAGGAAACATGGAATGTCAAAAACCCGTAGTGGCATTACAAGAATCTTTTCCTAAACGTTTTGATGACATGGCCAATTTACATGTTTCTAGATCGCGTACTGATTCAGGTGGAAGCGCACCTGTGCATATACAGATGTAACTGATTGATGTGCAATGTATTTCACGTGAAACGCACAAATTCTTTTACGTTAAAACTGCCCAGGATTTCTACACTGTCTTCCTCAGGTAGAGTTACCACGTCTCCATAACCAGTTTGCAAATGAGCTGCAATATTTCGTTTAACACGTTTTGTGTGAAAGAGCACCCTTTTCTTTTCTTTGATGCGGCCCGCCACGAACTTCTCTCCTGTCTCTCATTTCTTAATTATCAGCCCACCTAATTTTCAACGTCCGTCTGTAGCACGTCATCTCAAATGCTGTTCCGGTTTTCCCACAGTCCATGTTTCTCAATCATACAATGCTGGGCTCCAGTCGTATATTCTCAGAAATTTCATCCTCAAATTAAGACCTATGTTTGACACTTCTCTCTTGGCCAGAAGTGCCCTTCTTGCCAATGCTGCTAGTCTGCTTTTGATGTCCTCCTTGCTCCCTCCGTCATTGTCTGTTTTGCTGCCTATGTATCAGAATTCCTTAACTTCATCTGCTTCGTGACCATCAATCCTGATGTTAAGTTTCTCGCTGTACTCATTTCTGCTCCTTCTTATTACTTTCGCATTTCTTCGATTTACTCACAATCCATATTTTGTACTCATTAGACTAGCCATTCAATTCAGCAGATCATGTAATTCTTCTTCATTTTCACTTAGAATAGTAATGTCATAAGCGAATCGTATCACTGATACTCTTTCACTTTAATTTTAATTCCACTACAGAACCTTTCTTCTATTTTCATCATTGCCTTTTCGGTATACAGATTGAACAGTAGGGGCGAAAGATTACATCCGTGTCTTACATCATTTTTAATCCCAGCATTTCGTATTTCGTTCTTGGTTGTCCACTCTTATTGTTATCTCTTGGTTCTTGTACATATTGTATATTACCCGTCTCTCCATACAGCTTACCCCCATTTATCTCAGAGTTTTGAACATCTTGCACTATTTTACATTGTCGGACGCTTTTTCCTAGGTCGACAGATTCTATGAATGTGTCTTGATTTTTCTTTAGTCGGTGTTCCATTATCAACCGCAACGTCTGACTTGCATTTCTGGTGCCATTACCTTTCCTAAAGCCAAAGTGATCGTCATCTGATATATCATCAATTTTCTTTCCGTTCTTCTGTATATTATTCTTCTCAGTAACTTGGATGCATGAGCTGTTAACCTGAGCCGGCCGCGGTGGTCTCGCGGTTAAGGTTCTCAGTCCGAAACCGCGCGACTGCTACGGTCGCAGGTTCGAATCCTGCGTCGGGCACGGATGTGTATGATGTCCTTAGGTTAGTTAAGTTTAAGTAGTTCTAAGTTCTAGGGGACTGATGACCATAGATGTTAACTCCCATAGTGCTCAGAGCCATTTTTTTGTTAACCTCATTGTGCGATAATTCTCTCACTTATCAGCTCTTTCAGTCTTCGGAATTGCGTGGATGATATTTTTCCAAAAGTGAGACGGTATATTGCCAGACTCATACCGAGCGAGGTGGCGCAGTGGTTAGCACACTGGACTGGCATTCGGGAGGACAACGGTTCAATGCCGAGTCCGGCCATCCTTATTCAGGTTTTCCGTCATTTCCCTAAATAGCTCCAGGCAAATGCCGGGATGGTTCCTTTGAAAGTGCACGGTCGACTTCTTTCCCCGTCCTTCCCTAATCCGATGAGACCAATGATCTCGCAGTTTGGCCTCTTCCCCAAACAACCCAACCCAGACTCATACATTCTGCACACCATCGTGAATAGTGGTTTTATTGCCACTTCCCCTGATGATTTTAGAATTTCTGATGGAATGTGATCGATCCCTTCCTGCCTTATTTCATCTTAAGTCCTCCAAAGCTCTCTCAAATTATGATTCCAATACTGGGTTCCCCAATCTATTTTAAATCGACACCTGTTTCGTCCTCTATCAAATCAGACTATTCTTCCCTGCCAAGCAGGCCTTCAATGTACTCTTTCCACCCATCCGCTCTCTTCTCTGCATTTAACAACAGAATTTCAGTTACACTCTTAATGTTACGACCCTTGCTTTTAATATGAGCGAAAGTAATTTAACTCTCCTATATTCTGAGTCATTTCTTACATGTATCCTTTGTTTTTCGATTTCGTCACATTTTTCATGCAGCCATTTCGTCGTAGCTTCTCTGCACTGTCTGTTTATTTCATTTCTCAGCGATTTGTATTTCTGTATTCCTGACTTTCCCTGAACGTTTTTTTACTTTCTTCTGTCATCGATCCATCCATTATGAAATTAAGTAAGTCACGACTGAGTGCCAGCCTGAGTGAAATTCTCTGCGTCTGTCTGAATGTCGACAGTTTGTGCCAGATAAAAATTATAGTCTTCGGCACACCGAAAATATTTAAATATAGCTGAAAATTTGTTTTATCTGTGATCTATGTTGGTGGTGAGCGTAAAGTATAAAATAATTCTCATGCAGTGTGCCTGCACTGCTATTTAAATGCGGCGCATTCGCTGTGCCCCCCGCCTCCTCGCACTCAGCGTGGCGGTAGAGGAAGTGAATAGTGAGGCCGAGCGCTATGGCACTCATGCCAGGGCATGGCTCGTGAGCCGAATTATTGGCCGCCCCTGGTCTACACACATCAGTTACGATCTTAGCTTTGCATCTTTCAATTCGTTCTCTGTCTGTGGTCATTACTTTGTGGATAAAGTTGCTAGAGGAATTGAATCGGTCTTACTGTCGTCACGTAAGCGATTTTCATTACACATGCACCGTATTTTCCTAGAATTCTCAGAAAATAATCTTGTTATTCACTTTGTTTTCCCTAATACTGGTGTTCTATAATCGTACCATTTTATTACGCTTTTTAATATTTCCTGTAAGTATAGGATTTGATATGCTCAAAAAGTTCACCATTAAACTTGTATCATCCGCTGCGGATTGAATTGTGTGTTGAGTGATCTTTACGGGCGGTCACTCAAGGGGTCTGTGACGACAGCAGAAAAAGTCACTGTAGAACGTAATGTCCTACTCGTAAACCGTGTCAGCACACAAGGAGGACGAAGGGAGCCTGGTAAGTAGGGAATTGTAGGCGCGCTGGAATTCCAAAACCACCTATCAGTGTTGCAAAAGCCCGTAATTGGAAAGCGTGGTGCCAAAGCCGTAAAATAGAGACTAGGGAGCAATGAAAGACAGTAAGTTAGGTCTGCGTCTTTCGTTTCAGTCTGATTCCAACTTCTGGCCAATTTTACGACCCGAGAGTGAAAAACGGTGGGAAGCCATATGTTGATATTCCATGGTCCCCAAAGCTACTCGGCAAGGTCGCATATCTGTGAAGGATTATGTGACTCAAAGGTACAATGTTTGCTCTTTAATGGTGCTGTAGTGTTGAAAGACACAAAGGCCCGCGTTTACACAGATCGCACCGACTAGCACTGCTTTTGTGAGTACAAGGATGAATTGTCGTCTCTCTCCCGGCCATCACAGTCACCAGATGATAAATTTATTGACTCTTCGTTGTGTACTTTGGAGGAAAGGGTACGTGACGGCTATACACTTCTCACATTCAGAGTGGTGTCTGTTTGTCCTATATCGTGTCTTCCTACCACTTTCACGCAACGGCGCTCTGACCTTGTTTTTTAGGGAATTGACTAGTTTGAACCCTGGGACCTTTTGCTGGTAAGGAGACGCAGGCCACACATTACATGTAGAATTCAGAAGAGTTCAGTGAGACTAGCGATGATATAACCAAATACTTAATGATCTCAGCGTCAGCTCCACTGCACTCCCTGTAAAAGAATCTTAATACTAACTAAATTTAGTGGAAGGGGTTCAAGGCTTTCCTATTTTTAGTTAGCTGGTAAAATAACGTCAAATAAGCAGTTAAGTTTACCATTGGAAATTTTATTCTACTCACAAAACATTGTTTATTAATTGCACTATTGGTAAAAGGAAGTGTTTCAATACAGGATGGTAAAAAATCAACTGCGTTCAACAAAAATGTGAACGAATATTCCATGAGTGGGTTTCCAAGTTCTACAAGGGATCGAAGGATGACCTATGCCATATCACATATATAATCTAGGTTTAAATTAAGTTTCACAAGAGATAAAACTATCAAAATGGTCTACAGTGACCCTCAATTATCCTTAATTACTTATCTAACTTGTCGTAAACTACAGTGGCTGATGTGGCTTCTCAATAATTACATAACAGAGAAATCATCGCGTTTCAGTTTTTTACTTCAAGTGGCAAATGTGAACACCATGAGCTTTAATTGACGATCGACACTAGCATTACGAAAAAAGGGGGTGTAACAGATGAGACTTCTGCAGTTCTGAGTGAAGCCTTATGCGGTCAAAAATGCGGAATCGCGTGCTCTCATTACCTTGTCGGTGTTTAGGCAGCGTCAGGGCGGCAGCGGCCGGCGCAGCAGCCATCCAGCTCGCCGTCTCGGAACTAACTTCTCCTAACTTCTCCCTACAACCATTTACCGAAGTTGGTTTAAAAAAAAGTATCTGGCTGTGTTTTCATTGACCAATCAGGTTCTCAATGTTAACCTTAAGCTCCGCCTACAAATAATTCTGTCTATCCAATGAGAAACGTTATACTTTTCGTGGTGTGGCAATGTTTTTAAAGTCTGCAACGTAACAGAGACGCGAAAAAGTCTCACGCTAAAACTTGCAGCTGGTGTGGTCCTTTTAGCGTTATCGTAAGATCTATACTGTTTTTCTGGAGGGCTCTATCTTTTAACATGGGGTGTGGGGTAGTCCTATCGTAATAGAGACGCGAAAAAGTCTCACGCTAAAACTTGCGGGTGATG
The DNA here is from genome assembly GCF_023897955.1 of Schistocerca gregaria. Lineage (NCBI taxonomy): Eukaryota > Metazoa > Arthropoda > Insecta > Orthoptera > Acrididae > Schistocerca > Schistocerca gregaria. The sequence goes on from NC_064922.1 coordinate 432,325,471, forward strand.
TGGCCCTTTTTGTGTTATCGTAAGATCTATAATGTTTTTCTGGAGGGATCTAGCTTTCAACATGGGCTGGGGGGTGGTCTTTGACGTAACAAAGACGTGAAAAAGTCTCACACTAAAACTTGCAGCTGACGTTGTCCTAGTGGTTAACTGGAGACGTGGGTGTCCAGTCCGTTCCTTATCGTAGGGCCTTCTAGTTTAACACGGTTCTGCTCTCGGCTTCTGTTGTCGTTTCTCCCCTCAGAACTGCGTCTGTCTCATGGTGGTAAGGTATGACATGCATTTAGGCATTCTTGTGTTAGTCTGTGGTATTCCATTTGCTCACTCGTAACTCGTATTACTTTGGTTAATTTAATGTCACGATATATTCGGAGCTATGTGATATACTACTGGATTTGCTTATCACGTCAGGGTTTTCATGGAACGTGTTGGATTTTCCTGACACCGTACACACTTCCATCAGCGTTGCCTAAACTTGCAACTATTTTGCAGGAAGAATGCGATAAGATCCTCTTGAAAACCGTGAATTTATCCATTCCGAGATGACTGGAGGCTCTTTGGAATGCTGATGGGTTTCTTCCACGTTATTAGACATGGTAATGTGTATTTCATGTTTCCCTGTACATAAACCTGATGCCCGCGATCGATAATACGCAGAATTGCCTATGCACAATACCACATGAATCCTACAAGGTATCTGTAGTGCTCTACTGTACAGGAAATCGCAGGATAACTTTTTTATATCAAACATAATTAAAGTACCTATTTGAGATTTTACGTACCTTTTTATTATACAATGCTACAATTAACAAATATAGAGTTAATTTCTGTGTTATGAACTATGGTCATGTAAATTACATAATATTTATCACAGTTACTGATTCCGCATGGTGCCTGTTCTGACGGACATGTGGCTGACACGTTCTTAAGACGAATATTGATAACGTTCTTATGGAATTATAAACGCAGTCATTGCCTCATTATGTGGAATCTCTTTAATTCCTCGATGGATAATTATGTACACTGGTCTAAGTTGTCTGAAGCCCCTATTACGTTCAGTATGAGACACACCTGTGTGGTTGTTCTTGCATTGAGGTATAAGTACCCAGAAGAAGACCAATACTTCTTCGTTTCATCAGATGACTTCTGAGAAAGTCTGCTATCGACATTGAAAGATACCGAGCGCACGTCTCTCGGTAAGACCTTCCGCGGATCCCCGTTAGGGAGCAGCAGGGTCGAACGAAGAGCGTTTAAAGGGCTGTATGAGGATCCATTCACGGTCTCGTCAGCTCCTGTCAATGGAAAAGCTAGTGGAACTTGTGGGACATTGGTGGAAATGTTCGCACATGGAGTGGATGCCATGAGGGACACAGTGTTATATTGGATCTAAGTTCGGTGGCAGCACTTATAGTAGATGTTTCGAGGGTCACTTGCAAGTGAAATGGAGTTCGAGTAATGCTTGGAGCATAAACTGATCATTAGCGTGAATGCGTTGCGCATCCCGGGCCAGCTAGTTCTCTCTCGAGATTTGGAGCTGTGTATGCAGATAAATGTGCTATCCGTTCTATCCAAAGGTCAACAGACTCAACAACATTTGCCATTTGATAATCTAGTTAGGTTTCGCCGTACTGCTTTTGGATTTTCATCGTAGCAGAAGAAGGGATATTGCTAAATAACAGTGACTTCACAGTTCGATACGGAAACATTTGACAGCTTTTGGAATTAATGTGTGCCATCAGTTAATCTTGGTTAATAGCGTATCGGTGTTTGAGAAGTTTGTTCGCGTATATATAGTGAAAGGCTCATTGCGTGATCAGCCAGTTTCTCAATCATTCAGTATTTTCTATTGAATGAGTGACATTGTGTGTACCCATATTCATTTTTATAGCTGTAGTGTTTTTAAAATCTTATACAAGCAGACAGTTTTATTCTTGCTAATTTCTTTAAAAATTATTTCAAAGCAAATGTATTTTTAATAGACCCGCTCTTGGAAAAGGTTAGTGATCTGTTATCATTAGAAAGAGAGAATTCTGCAGACCTGTGATCATGCCACACAAGATGCCTTTCAAACCATATCATGAGAAAGTTGTTCTAAACTCTTAATGCTCGATATTCTGTCCAAGTACTGTTAAAAATATTTTGTATATTCAAGTCATAGTTGAGAGTAGAATTTTGTTCAACAGTTCGGTATTTTGAGATCTGTTATAACATTGTTACCTGATTTTCAGGCCACATTACCCAAGCATGCGTCTCTCGTGTTCCAGAATGTAAAGGATTTATCTGCTTATTTCGTTTTAAGATGCGTATTATAGTTGTGTCTCACGTGTGTTGTAAATCACTGAAGAGAAATACCCTCCGGTTGAGAAAGGAACATTTTGGAAGGTCGGATAAGGTAGTTATCTTTGAAGCTGTTGTGAGATGCTGTACTCCATAAAGGGATTGTATCTATTTTAATATTTTAACTGTATATATTTTAAAGAAATTTCGTCGTTTCCGTTTATGAGCATTATTACTATTTTTCAAATTTTTAAGCTCTGTGGTTGTATTAGAGTTGTTTGGTAAAATACAATTACGTGAAAACAAATTGTACATGTTTATTTCTCGTTATGGGCGCTTGGTACCTCCCGCTACTAAATTGAGTGTTCTTTCTTGGGTTGTTTTGAGCTAGGTCAGTGGCAGCAGACAAATTTGGGCGTAGCGTATGGGCATATACTCGGACCTGTGTAAATGAACTCTTATATTGTTATGGGCACGGCTTTTTCTTTGTTGTTTTGGGATGACGTCTGCGCGTTGTGCTGTAATGTAGGTGCCTCGTTTGAAAATGTCCTGTTTGATGTACGAGCTCCAGGTTCATGGAGCACCAATAGAAGGGACAGTGCCTGAACTTACACAGTTCTTACAGGGCCTCTTAGACTAGGCCATCCACACCACCGTAAACACTATAGGAAAGGTGAGTATCAGCTGCTCTGCTTATGCTAAGCTGTTACATGGCGTGTATGAGAGTGTTGAAATTTTGGAACAAGTAGGGCCTTCGCGATCCCTACTGCATGTATCAAGTCATACATTAACGACTGGAATGTTTTGAGTACCGATGTCACTTCTCGTCCTCTGATTCAACAACTCCACAGTGATTATTTTCATCATATTAAATTGGAAAGGGAAGTCGGATATTCTAGAGTTACTTCGGAGCACGGTTTCCACAAGCAATGGCCAGTAAACCAAACATTCGAAATGTCATTCTTATTATCAGTAACTGGCAATTATCGAAACCCTTCTTTAGATAATTATTTCGTGCCTGAAGCTGTTAAAAACTCTGGTTCTCTAGGTTACTTTTGGAAAAATATTTTGCAGAAAAGGATTGCGATTCACATGAGAGAGGACACTATCACAACGCGAAACAGTTTCTCGGAGGAATGCTCCCATAGGATCGCTCACACATTGTACTTTTCTGATTTACATGAAGTAGAAAATATTAAGTTTACGGCTCAGCATCAAAGCTCGCTTTTAGCGACCGAGCAACAAGAAATTTGCGGAAACGCGGTGGCACCTGTTTCTGCACGAAAAGATCGTGATGATAGTGTGTATTTACGTTACTATAAATGTTGTCGTGTAGTCAGAGACTGCCCACAACTTCCTGAAGCTTATTGAAGCAAATGATGCCATGATCTGATGGAGAGGCATGGCATGAGACTGGCCACGGACCACCATTCCATTGTCGGAAAATTAATTTGGTAACTTTCGCAGCGCCTCCTGTTTCTGTTTGTTAAAGGATTAACTGCGAAAGTAATTTTGGGATTTTTTTCTATTTTTTTAAGCAAAGCAGAGTGCCTGTCAAATTATTACGATAAGACTTATTTCCTTAAATTACAGGAGTGGGTAATATTCCCTTCTGCCATCATGATGCTGCCTCCCCCCCCCCCCCCCATAAACCATGGACCTTGCCTTCGGAGGGGAGGCTTGCGTGCCTCAGCGATACAGATAGCCGTATCGTAGGAACAACCACAACGGAGGGGTATCGGTTGAGAGGCCAGACAAACTTGTGGTTCCTGAAGAGGGGCAGCAGCCTTTTCAGTAGTTGCAAGGGCAACTGTCTGGATGATTGATCTGCCCTTGTAACAATAACGAAAACGGCCTTGCTGTGCTGGTACTGCGAACGGCTGAAAGCAAGGGGAAACTATGGCCGTAATTTTTCCCGAGGGCATGCAGCTCTACTGTATGATTAAATGATGATGGCGTCCTCTTGGGTAAAATATTCCGGAGGTAAAATAGTCCCCCATTCAGATCTTCGAGCGGGGACTACTCAAGAGGATGTCGTTATAAGGAGAAATAAAACTTGCGTTCTACGGATCGGAGCGTGGAATGTCAGATCCCTTAATCGGGCAGGTAGGTTAGAAAATTTAAAAAGGGAAATGGATAGGTTAAGGTTAGATATAGTGGGAATTAGTGAAATTCGGTGGCAGGAGGAAAAGGACTTCTGGTCAGGTGACTACAGGGTTGTAAACACAAAATCAAATAGGGGTAATGCAGGAGTAGGTTTAAAATGAATAGGAAAAAAGGAATGCGGGTAAGCTACTACAAACAGCATATTGAATGCATTATTGTGGACAAGATAGACACGAAGCCCACACTACTACAGTAGTACAAGTTTATATGACAACTAGCTCTGCAGATGACGAAGAAATTGAAGAAATGTATGATGAAATGAAAGAAATTATTCAGAGAGTGAAGTGAGATGAAAATGTAATCGTCATGGGTGACTGGAATTCGAGTGTAGGAAAAGGGAGAGAAGGAAACGTAGTAGGTGAATATGGATTGGGGCTAAGAAATGAAAGAGGACGCCGCCCGGTAGAATTTTGCACAGAGCATAACTTAATCATAGCTAACACTTGGTTTAAGAATCATGAAAGAAGGTTGTATTCATGGAAAAACCCTGGAGAGACTAAAAGGTATCAGATAGATTATATAGTGGTAAGACAGAGATGTAGGAACCAGGTTTTAAATTGTAAGACATTTCCAGGGGCAGATGTGGACTCTGACCACAATCTATTGGTTATGGCCTGTAGATTAAAACTGAAGAAACTGCAAAAACGTGGGAATTTAAGGAGATGGGACCTGGATAAACTGAAACAACTAGAGGTTTTACAGAGTTTCAGAGAGAGCATAAGGGAACAATTGACAGATATGGGGGAAGGAAATACAGTTGAAGAAGAATGGATAGCTTTGAGGGATGAACTAGTGAAGGCAGCAGAGGATCAAGTAGATAAAAAGACGAGGGCTAGTAGAAATCCTTGGGTAACCGAAGAATTATTAAATGTAATTGATGAAAGGAGAAAATATAAAAATGCAGTAAATGAAGCAGGCAAAAAGGAATAGAAACGTCTCAAAAATGAGATCGACAGGGAGTGCAAAATGGCTAAGCAGGGATGGCTAGAGGACAAATGTAAGGATGTAGAGGCTTATCTCAATGGGGGTAAGATAGATGCTGCCTACAGGAAAATTAAAGAGACCTTTAGAGATAAGAGAACCGCTTGTATGAACATCAAGAGCTCAGATGGAAACCCAGTTCTAAGCAAAGAAGGGAAAGCAGAAAGGTGGAAGGAGTATATACAGAAATTATACAAGGGCGATGTAATTGAGGACAATATTATGGAAATGGAAGAGGAAGTAGATGAAGATGAAATGGGAGATGTGATACTGCGTGAAGAGTTTTACAGAGCACTGGAAGACCTGAGTCGAAACAAGGCCCCTGGAGTAGACAACATTCCATAGGAACTACTGACGGCCTTGGGAGAGCCAGCCCTGACAAAACTCTACCATCTGGTGAGCAAGATGTATGAGACAGCCGAAATACCCTCAGACTTCAATCCCAAAGAAAGCAGGTGTCGACGGATGTGAAAATTACCGAACTATCAGTTTAATAAGGCACAGCTGCAAAATACTAACACGAATTCTTTACAGACAAATGGAAAAACTGGTAGAATCCGACCTCGGGGAAGATCAGTATGGATTCTGTAGAAATACTGGAACACGTGAGGCAATACTGACCTTACGACTTCTCCCAGAAGAAAGAGTAAGGAAAGGCAAACCTACATTTCTAGCATTTGTAGACATAGAGAAAGCTTTTGACAGTGTTGACTGGAATACTCTCTTTCAAATTCTATAGGTGGCAGGGGTAAAATACAGGGAGCGAAAGGTAATTTGTACAGAAACCAGGTAGCAGTCGAGGGACATGAAAGGGAAGCAGTGGTTGGGAAGGGACTGAGACAGGGTTGCAGAATATCCCCAGTGTTATTCAATCAGTATACTGAGCAAGCAGTGAAGGAAACAAAAGAAAAATTCGGAGTAGATATTAAAATCCATGGAGAAGAAATAAAAACCTTGAGTTTCGCCGATGACATTGTAATTCTGTCAGAGACAGCAAAGGACTTGGAAGAGCATTTGAATGAAATGGACAGTGTCTTGAAAGGAGGATATAAGATGAACATCAACAAAAGCAAAACGAGGATAATGGGATGTAGTCGAATTACGTCTGGTGATGCTGAGGGAATTAGATTAGTAAATGAGACAAAGTAGTAAAGGAGTTTTGCTATTTGGGGAGCAAAATAACTGATGATGTTCGAAGCAGAGAGGAAGTAAAATGTAGACTGGCAATGGCAAGGAAAGCGTTTCTGAAGAAGAGAAATTTGTTAACATCGAGTATAGATTTAACTGTTAGGAAGTCATTTCTGCAATTATTTGTATGGAGTGTAGCCATGTATGGAAGTGAAACATGGACGATAAATAGTTTCGAAAAGAAGAGAATAGAAGCTTTCGAAATGTAGTGCTACAGAAGAATGCTGAAGATTAGATGGGTAGATCACATAACTATTGAGGAAGTATTGAATAGAATTGGGGAGAAGAGAAGTTTGTGGCACAACTTGACCAGAAGAAGGGATCTGTTGGTAGGACATGTTCTGAAGCATCAAGGGATCACCAATTTAGTATTGGAGGGCATCGTGGAGGGTAAAAATCATAGGGGGGACCAAGAGATGAATACATTAACCAGATTCAGAAGGATGTTGGTTGCAGTAGGTACTGGGAGATGAAGAAGCTTGCACAGGATAGAGTCGCATGGAGACCTGCATCAAATTAGTCTCAAGACTGAAGACCATAACAACAACAACATCATGATGCTCACCAGACGTTTTGTACAGTTAATGGTGAAGCTAATAATTTTAAGCTGAATAATTTGAGTAAACGACAAGCTAAAGGGTTACTTCCAATTCTAGATCAATTTCTAGAAGTTTTAACAGACAGACGTGGAGAAACTAAATTCAGTACCGCAATCGTTTAACAGATCACATACTTCCTAGACAAACCCGTTGTTGTTTGTTACTTTCTTAGACGGAGTAGTTGTGGAAGATAGTCGACCAGCTTCTGGAGTGTGGTTTGATTATATATTTGATATCTCCTTATGCCTCATCCACTTTGCTACTTCCTAAATCAGGTGGGGGCAGATTATCGTCCCAGATTGGACAATCGTGCCTTAAACGGCATAGTCGTTTTAGAATCAGTACCGTTGCTTGATTTACACAGTTGCTTTTCTTCGTTTTCTGGAGTTCTTCTTTTCATCGCCATCGATTTCACCAAGCCTGTTATTAGATTCCGTTGGCAGATCGGTTTAAACCAACTACGACATTCTGTATGGACTGTAATCTCTTTGAATTTAATCACCTTCCTTAAGCACATAAAATGCGTAAGACCACTCTAACTTAGCTACTCTATCAATTCGCAGTTATTAATTTGTGGACAATAGGCGACCTCTCACCTGAAAGGATAGACCCAGATATTATCAAAAGCAAATGGAATGTGTCCCATCAAAACACCTAATGCGAGTATCAGGTGCAGGCTAGGTCGTATAACCAATGTTGTAGTAGGATTTCTCTTCAGGTTGGGGACTTGGTTTACGTTAAGGAACTTTGGATGTATAGTAAAGGTGAACAGGAGATAATGGGAAAGATGATAACACTATTCATAGAATCATTCTAAGTTGTGCCAAACGTCGCACCAGTGGTTACTTGGTCCAGAACCCAAAACCCAAAGAATGTATCTGAGCTCATCTTAGTAAGCTAAAATTAGATAATAAATGCCCTGGACCAGGAAGCTAGTTAGCGGTTAGTATTCCTTGATTTGTTTAAGCAGAGAGGATGAGCCGGTCCACTATCGATACTGAAAAATACCGAGTCCGCGTCTCTTGACAACGCCTTCCTCTGCATCCCACTAGCTGACAGCAGGGACGAGCGGTGAGGCTTTAAATCACTGCACGCAGGTTGGCTCATGGTCTTATCACCTCCTGCGAATGGAAGAGCTAGTGTGTGTTACGGGACAGTGATGGGCGAAGCTGTTCGCATGTGGAGCTGATGCTGCTTGGTTGGCACAGTGTTACATTGGATGGAAATTTGGTGGGTCACCTGCAAGTCCAGTGCAGCTCTAGCTACGTTCAAAGCTTTAACTGAACACTGACGTCAAAATTCCGTGCCTGCTGGAGCAGCCAGTTCTCCGTCATAATTATGAGTTTTGTGTGCACTGTTGAATTTTCTGTCCGTTTTAAATAAAGGTCAATACACGCAGCACGCACATGCGTGGTTATTGTTTAAAACCATTGAGCGTGACAATATCATATAGAGACTTCTGTGCACTAAGTGGCCAAGGTATGAAATCGGACTGCGTAGAACGTAATGGTAAAGTGACCTAACGTGGTAAGCTATTGGCCATTTTGCTTCGAAACAATGTGTGCTCCATTCTGATAGACAGATCTGAACGGTTAAAAGTCATATACAATGCCGTTTTATTGAGCAACCGGTTTCGACGGTATATTGCGCCATCTTCAGGCCCCCTGGCCAACACTTACGAAGACCCCAGCCCCGGTCCAGTCAAAATATGGGTCACCATTCAATGACTGGTATCCGAGGATTTTTGAGACTGCGATCATTTCAATCATCACCTGCCAAATGTTAGACTAACGACGTGGCGTAATATATGGCCCAAACTCGTTGATCAATAAAATAATAATTTGTAAATTTAGACGGCTGAAAGGTGTTCTATTCTGACATTCTCTACCGAACAGCCGAGGTCCCGCAACCATCCTTATAAAGATGGACATACAGAAAAAATGTCAGAATGTCACAGTAGGAAGCTACCACCTCTTCCAGTTCTAGCGCGGCATTTCGGTCCGGGTGAATTTCTTCACTGTGGCACGTGGCTTTGAACCAGAGCATGTGCTGGTACACTTAGTACTCACCCCCAGGTGATGTCATATGCTCTGCGGCCAACAGGACGATCACTGAAGTGCGTGACGTTAGAGAAAGCAGGACATTTCTTGTCGGGTAGTCCATAAACTGTCGTGTTGATGGAGGGTGGGCTTCGCAAAACCGCACGTCAGCGTGGTATTGATAAGGACGACACAGAAGACAGCGACTACTGACAGGTACGTGCGGAATCGGAGCAGCCTAATGCGATGTCGGAGCACTGTCCTCAAAAGGCCTGCCCATCTGACTTGACATGTCCTCGTGGGAGTCGTACAGCTGCAATAAAACTTTCGAGACCTCATGCCATATCTGCAACAACAGCAGTTCTCTCCGAAAGGTGGCAATGAAGCGAGATAGTGGCGGAGCGAGCTTCAGATGTAATTTTCTGTTTCATCGGTATTTTGATCCCAAAAAATTTGTTGAAATTATAGCTAGTATGGATCTATGTCCTTAGCCTTCAAAGCACCCATTGGGACGCCCTTTAGACATACAAAACTGTTGGTAAACTAGATGCTTATTTTCACTGAATCCTTCTGAAACCTGCTGAAGGCTTGCTGGATGGCCGTAACGCAACTTGGTGGTGGGCCACGGAGTATACGTCAGGGAGGACACTCGTCTACATTTTTGGGCATTCGTCTACATTTTTCTCAGAGAAATTACACCAGGGCTTCACATTGGTTCTCTACGGGGCATAGAGCTGTTGTGTCCTCAAAGGTTAGAGAATTTTGGTGATGGACAACTTCCTGTTGTTGTTGTTGTTGTTGCTACTGGAGAACTAAACATGTGATATCTCAAGACAGCACTCCACTTTGACGACCAGCTGTGAGTTGCTCTGTGGTTATTTTGCTCATCTGTCTTATCCTTGATAGCTTAGACGGAGCGAACTGTCGAGACTTAATACGTGTAATGTCGTAAACAATCTAACCATTGAAAGAAAGAGAACAGAAAGAAGCTCTTGAGGACAAAATATTTTCCATGTCTCGCGAATCTATGATCTAACCAAAAGCGTTACCTGCACGACTGGCAGGTTCCCAAACACCGTTACTGACATCAGTTGCGCCGACAAAACAATTGCCGACGTACAATGGTTACATTCACAGAATGAGATTTTCACTCTGCAGTGGAGTGTGCGTTGACATGAAACTTCCTGGCAGATTAAAACTGCTTATCCGACCGAGCCTCGAACTCGGGACGTTTGCCTTTTGCGGGGAAGTGCTCTATCATCTGAGCTACCGAAGCACGATCTACGCCCGGTTCTCACACCTTTACTTCTGCCAATATCTCCTGTCCTACCTTCCAAACGTTACTGAAGCTCTCCTACGAACCTTGCAGAACTAGCACTCCTGAATGAAAGGATACTGCGGAGATATGGCTTAGCCACAGCCTGGGGGATGTTTCCAGAAACATCCCCCAGGAAGGATCAACAAAACGAACTTGAACGGATGTGAGGTGACGTCCGCAACGACCAAACACAAAAAAAAAAAAAAAAAAAAGATGGTCGAGCACTTGCCCGCGGAAGGTAAAGGTCCCGAGTTCGAGTCTCGGTCGGGCACATAGTTTTAATCTGCCAGGAAGTTTCGTATCAACGCACACTCCACTGTAGGGTGAAAATCTCATTCTGGAAATGTAACCATTGTACGTCGGCAATTGTTTTGTCGGCGCAACTGATGTCCGTAACGATGTTTCGGAACCTGCCAGTCATTTGGTTAGATCATAGATTCGCGAGACATGGAAAATATCCTGTCCTCGAGAGCAACTTTCTGTTCTCTTTGTAGAATAAGCCTGAGGATTTAGGATTGTTATCACCAAAAATACAACCAGTTGTGTTTAAATATTTTTCTGTCCTCAGGCATATACGATAATCTGAGAATAATCAGTGGCACCGTCTTTTGCGTCCCCACATTCTTCTGTCTGGCAGCAACACTGACCGTGAGACGTTATTTCTTGTATTAACTGAACGAAGCTCTTTCATCAAGAACCCACAGATGAATGAGTTAAACTATTTCTTTCAATCTCTTTTTCTCTTCATCTTCATGCACATATGGCAGAATGCCACACACAGCTCTCTTGAAAATCTTTGGTTCCAAACCGGAAAGAGGAGACACAGTAGGCGATTCGATAAATACATATCCATCATCGTGACGTAATTCCGTGCGGAGCATAGAACTACCATCATTTAGTCTCTATTTCCTTTTGCAACGAATGTCTGGGGAGACTGTGTGTCATCCAATTATTGCCTTTCATGGAGTGACTTGTACACTGCAACACGGTAGGCGCCGTTTTCGGACTTTCATTTGACTTGAAGGAATTCTGAGATATCATCGCTCATTCGCTGAAACCGTCTTTGTTTTGCTCTACTGCCCTTCGGTGATTTTAAGAAACCCACCGCTACTAGCTAACGATGACTGACAGTTCTCTGTTTGTGTGAACAGCGTTTCTGTGGGTGCTTGTGAAGCACACCTCATGTCGAGGCTCCACTCATTTTAATTGAATAGATCCTAGCTTGCAGTCCTCTAAGGATTCAATTCCATAGGTAGAGTCCTCCTAAAAGGATTGTCAGATCTACTCCTATATTTATGTCTACATGACTGCTGTGCAGTTCACACGTAGCAGTGGATTTACAGAAGCACTTTAAATTTTTCAAATTTTCACTCTCTAATAGCATGTAGGAAAAACAAACTCTTAAGTGTTTTCGTGCTAGTTCTGATTTATTTTATTACAAAGCCAATTTCAGGCTATAATTTTTAATGAGAGGAGAGTGCCAAGTTGAACATTGTTACACAAATTTTACAAGTTTTAGTCTTTTCCACAGTCTGTTATAATTTTAGTTATCTTCGGTCATGTTGTAATGCAGTACTTTACAGTCCTTGTCCCAAAGCACACGTTTACAATATTGTGTCGGTTCGTCTGACAAGTTTTAGTTCCGTATGTTATGTACTGGGAGTCTTACTGTTAGAGATCGCTTGTTCCAGCGTTCTTTGGGTCAGCTGCTTTCTAGCATGCCTAGTGTCTTGTAAAACTCTATGTCTATCTTCTTCTTCTCCCTTACCCGTGAAGTTGATTAGTTCCGATATGGTCCTGTGTTGTAATTTGATCTCTTGTCTAAAAACAAGTCTCTTTCATGAGTTCATACGTAAGTCGTAGTAGTGCTGTATCTCCTACTGCTAATACCTATTCCATGAAAATAATGTTGACTCTTTTCTGTTCTTTACATATCACGGGTCTTCAGTTTGTCCCGTATGTTCTCTGTTCCACACTTCATGACTGGTACTAGTGTCGCTTTGATAAGTGTCATAGCTGTGCTTGTCAATGTATTGGTTATGTTCAGGATGTTGTAAGTGCCATTTATTGCTGCTGTTATCCTTTCCTGAATGTATATTGCGAAAGATGTTGCTGTCGTCTCTCATATAATTCCGGGGTATTTATATTTCTCTGCTTTTTGTAGTGGTTCACTATATAGGGCTATACTATCTTTGAATGATTTTTTCGTCCTGAACTGAATATCATTTGAACTGGCTTCTCTTGGGATACTTTCAAATCAGTTTCTTTTGCCCAACTTTCTATATCTTGTTGTGTCTTTCGTACACCCTCTCATACTACTACTTCTTCTACCATGTGGCCTGCGCATAATCATTTTTGCTTTGAAGTCTTTCTCTGTTTGTCTATCACGTCTGCTGTATAGATCCTGAACAGCGTTGTACTCATGTGGTCTCCTTAGACAATTCCATTCATCTGTATAATTTTCTCAGACTTTTTATATAGCTTATTGATAAAAATGGAGACATATAATTGTTATTCACTATGGACAGGAAACTACTGACAGAAAAGATAAGAAGAACGGATGAAACCTGAAATGAAATAACATTTCATCCAGGTGGGACTACAAAGTACACCAGACTGTGTACCTGCTAAAAATGAAAGGCACAATAATGATATCAGAGTTTGGCAAAATTAATACTACTTGGCTCTGTTCAATATCAGTCTCCCCTTCGCACTCTGATAAAAAAATCAGTGCTAATTAACATATCCGCACTTAAACCTAACACAAATAAACAAAGATAGTCTATAATTACCTTTCTTATTTTTATGATTATCATTACTTCTTGCTTCACTAGTCCTGATATTTTCCCAGTACTGCCTACTACTCTTAAACAAGGTACTCTCATTACAGCAATGCTATTGCTGTTAAGAATAGAACCCAAGAAAGCTTGTGACAATGCAATTGTCCACTGCCAATGTCCAGAAGATATCTCTGTATTATGCCTCAAACATTTAATTCTATAATGGAACTTGCCGTTGGTGGTGAGGCTTGCGTGCCTCACCGATACAGATAGCCGTACCGTGTTGCAACCACAACGGAGGGGTTCTGTTAAGAGGCCAGACAAGCGTGTGGTTTCTGAAGAGAGGCAGCAGCCTTTTCAGTAGTTGCAAGGGCAACAGTCTGGATGATTAACTGATCTGGCCTTGTAACACTAACCAAAACGGCATTGCTGTGCTGGTAGTGCCAACGGCTGAAAGCAAGGGTAAACTACAGCCTTAATTTTACCGAGGGGATGTAGGTTTACTGTATGGTTAAATGATGATGGTGTCCTCTTGGGTAAAATATTCCGAATGTAAAACAGCCCCGTTTCCCAGTCTCAGGGTGGGAACGCTTCCGGAAGACGTAGTTATCAGGAGAAACAAAACTGTCATTCTATGGATCGGAGCGCGGAATGTCACGTTCCTTAGGCAGGCAGGTTGGTTTAAAAATTTAAAAACGGAAATGGATAGGTTAAAGTTAGATATAGTGGAAATTAGGGAAGCTCGGTGGAAGGAGGAAAATGACTTCTGGTGAGGTGAATACAGAGTTATAAATACAAAATCAAATAGGGGTAATGCAGGAGTAGGTTTAATAATGAATGGGAAAATAGGAATGCGGGTAAGCAACTGCAGACAGCATATTGAACGCTTTATTATGGCCAAGATAGATACGAAGCTCACTCCTACCACAGTAGTGCAAGTTTATACCCCAACTAGCTCCGCAGATGACGAAGAGATTCATGAAATGTATGATGAGATAAAAGAAATTATTTAGATAGTAAAGGAAGACGAAAATTTAATAGTCATGCGTGACTGGAACTCGATAGTAGGAAAAGGAAGAGAACGAAACGTAGTACGTGAATATGGAATGGGAATAAGGAATGAAAGAGGAAGCTGCATGCTAGAATTTTGCACCGAGCATAACTTAATCATAGCTAACACTTGGTTCAAGAATCATGAAAGAAGGTTGTACACATGGGAGAAGCCTGGAGATACTGGAAGGTCTCAGATAGATAATATAATGGTAAGACAGAGATTCAGGAACCAGGTTTTAAATTGAAAGACATTTCCAGGGGCAGATGTGGACTCTGACCACAATCTATTGGTTATGGCCTGTAGATTAAAACTGAAGAAACTGCAGAAAGATGGGAATTTAAGGAAATGGGACCTGGATAAACTGAAAGAACCAGAGGTTGTAGAGAGCTTCAGGGAAAGCATTAGGCAACGATTGACAAGAATGGGGGAAAGAAAAGCAGTGGAATGAGAATGGATAGCTTTGAGAGATGAAATAGTGAAGGGAGCACAGGATTAAGTTGGTAAAACGATGAGGGCTAATACAAATCCTTGGGTAACACAAAAGATATTGAGTTTAATTGATGAAAGGAGAAAAAATGCAGTAACGTCTCAATTGACAGGAAGTACAAAATGGCTAAGCAGGGATGGCTGGAGTATGTAAGTATGCAGAGACTCATATCACTAGGGGTAAGGTAAATACTGCCTACAGGAAAATTAAAGAGACCATTGGAGAAAATAGAGGCACTTGTATGAATATCAAGAGCTCAGATGGAAACCCAGTTCTAAGCAAAGAAGGGAAAGCAGAAAGGTGGAAGGGGTGTATAGAGTGTCTATACAAGGGCGATGCTCTTGAGGACAATATTATAGAAATGGAAAAGAATGTAGATGAAGATGAAATGGGAGATACAACACTGCGTGAAGAGTCTGACAGAGCACTGAAAGACCTAAGTCGAAACAAGGCCCCAGGAGTAGACAACATTCCGTTAGAACTCCAAATAGCCTTGGGATAGCCAGGCCTAACAAAACTCTACCATCTAGTGAGCAAGGCGAAATACCCTCAGACTTAAAGAACAATATAATAATTCCAATCCCAAAGAAACCAGGTGTTGACGTATGTGAAAATTTAATAATCCAGGGCAGCAAAATAATAACACGAATTCTGTACAGACGAACGGAAAAACTGGTAGAGGCCGAACTCGGGGAAGATCAGTTCGTATTCCGTAGAAATGTTGAAACACACGAGGTAATCCTGAGCCTACGACTTACCTTAGAAAATAGATAAAGGAAAGGCAAACCTACGTTTCTGGCATTTTTAGACTTAGAGAAAGCTTTTGACAATGCTGACTGGAATACTCTCATTCAAATTCTGAAGGTGGCAGGGGTAAATTTCACGGAGCGAAAGTCTATTAAAAATTTGTTCAGAAACCAGGTGGCAGTTATAAAAGTCGAGGGGCATGAAAGGGAAGCAGTGGGTAGGAAGGATGTGAGACAGGGTTGTAGACTATCCCCTATGTTATTCAATCTGTATATTGAGCAAGCAGTAAAGGAAACAAAAGAAAAATTCGGAGTAGGTATTAAAATCCATGGAGAAGAAATAAAAACTTTGAGGTTCGCTGATGACATTGTAATTCTGTCAGAGACAGCAAAGGACTTGGAAGAGAAGTTGAATGGAATGGATAGTGTCTTGAGAGGTGTTTATAGGATGAACATCAACAAAACCAAAACGAGGATAATGAAATGAGGTCGAATTATGTCGGGTGATGCTGAGGGAATTAGATTAGTAAATGAGACACTTAAAGTAGTAAAGGAGTTTTTCTACTTGGGGAGCAAAATAACTGATGATGGTCGAAGTGGAGGAGGATATTAAATGGTAAGGAAAGCGTTTCTGAAGAAGAGAAATTTGTTAACATTGAGTATAGATTTAACTGTCAGGAAGTCATTTCTGCAATTATTTGTATGGAGTGTAGCCATGTATGGAAGTGAAACATGGACGATAAATAGTTTCGAAAAGAAGAGGATAGAAGCTTTCGAAATGTAGTGCTACAGAAGAATGCTGAAGATTAGATGGGTAGATCACATAACTATTGAGGAAGTATTGAATAGGATTGGGGAGAAGAGAAGTTTGTGGCACAACTTGACCAGAAGAAGGGATCTGTTGGTAGGGCATTTTCTGAGCCATCAAGGGATCACCAATTTGGTACTGGAGGGCAGCGTGGAGGGTAAAAATTGTAGAGGGAGACAAAGAGATGGATACACTAAACAGATTCAGAAGGATGTAGGTTGCAATAATTACTGGGGGATGAAGAAGCTTGCACAGGATAGAGTAGCATGGAGAGCTGCATCAAACCAGTCTCAGGACTGAAGACCACGATAACAACAATATCGTATTGAGACGTGGGACACACTTTCAAGGATAATTCAAGTCAATAAAAAAGGGCAATAATGACCAATCAGACACAAACTCTGGCTAGTAATTTCGAAAAGATTTTGTTTAACATTTTCATGACAATATCAAACTCTTTTACCCCAGAATAATATACATAATTACCCTACGATTTGAAACATTACTAAATGGACAAAATGTCTACGGACGTCAAAGCCCACCCTAAACAACAATTAATTTCAAAACCCTCTTTACATAAGTCGTAAGAACCATAGAAACAATAAAATGGATTACTGAGAAAAACTCCCACAGAAGCAGGACACCTTTAAAATATAACAGCAGCAACAGTTCACTATGTCTCTTTTTCAATGACATTTTAAAAACCCAATACAATTAAAGGCATCTTTTAGTTATTACAAAATTTCAGTGACAAGTAATGGCAACAATATTGCTACTCATGGTTTCCTTGTTAAATCAAATATAATAACCGTTTTAAATTTATTCACATTTAATTTTTTAATTGCAATTCATAAGTAGAAAATTCACTAGAATCATCAAGTTATTCCTTGGGGATATTGTTTTACAATAAACTGAGTTCCTTAAGCCTTTTTGTACCATTTTTATTCCCATTAAAACTATGTGCTGAAACTACAATTCAGATCGAGCCTAAATGAAAGCTGAAAGAAACATTGAAGGAGGAAAGATAGACGCATGTCATGTAGGACAAATAATAAAATGTTAAACTTAAATTCGCTGGAGAACTGGAGTCTACTGATAAACACAGGGACGGCGCTATCGGTTACAATTCAAGCTGGCCGCCGTCAAGGCGTCGTCCCCCAGTTAAGCGAACAACTACAACGGACGACACGCACCGCTGATCATACCACCTGGAACAAAAACATAAAAACACAAAGCAACTAGGCAGTATCCAGAGTAATACAATCCTTAATGCATTGAAACAATTTCAAATCTGGAATACGGCCACAAGGGACCCACAAGCCATTCACTTTCAGAATTAACCACTTTAAATATTTGCACTACTTTGTCATTAATAATATGTGCAGACAAGCTTATCACTGGCAGAGCAGGAAGTTCAAAAATGGTTGAAATGGCTCTGAGCACTATGGGACTTAACTGCTCAGGTCATCAGTCCCCTAGATCTAAGAACTACTTAAACCTAACTAACCTAAGAACATCACAGACAAGCATGCCCGAGGCAGGATTCGAACCTGAGGCAGTAGCGGTCGCGCAGTTCCAGACTGTAGCGCCTAGAACCGCCCGGCCACTCTGGCCGATGAGCAGGAAGTGATAATATACTCAAATATATAAGAAGTTGGTCATACTGCTAAATCACGATCTTATAACTTTAACTCATAACATAACCCCAGAGCAGATTAATTATATTATAAACACTATGTGATCAAAAGTATACCTGGCTGAAAATGACCTACAAGTGCGTGGCGCCCTCCATCGGTAATGCTGTAATTCAATATGATGTTGGACCAACCTTAGTCTTGATAACAGCTTCCACTCTCGCATACAAGTTCAATCAGGTGCTGAAAGATTTCTTGGGGAGTGGCAGCCCATTCTTCACGGAGTACTGCAATGAGGAGAGACGTCAGTGTCGATCGGTGAGGCCTGACACGAAGTTGGCGTTCCAGAACATCCCAAATGTGTTCTATAGGATTCAGGTCAA
Source organism: Schistocerca gregaria (assembly GCF_023897955.1). Taxonomy (NCBI): domain Eukaryota; kingdom Metazoa; phylum Arthropoda; class Insecta; order Orthoptera; family Acrididae; genus Schistocerca; species Schistocerca gregaria. The sequence goes on from NC_064922.1 coordinate 432,343,928, forward strand.
GACTCTGTGCACGCCAGTCCATTACAGGGATGTTATTGTCGAGTAACCACTCTGCCACAGGCCATGTATTATGAACTGGTGGTCGATCGTGTTGTAAGATGCAATCGCCATCCTCGAATTGCTCTTCAGCAGTGGGAAGCACGAAGGTGCTTAAAACATCAATATAGGCCTGTGCTGTGTTAGTGCTACGCAAAACAACAACGTGTTCAAGCCCCCTAAATGAAAAACACGACCCCACCATAACGCCACAGCCTCCGAATTTTACTGTTGGCACTGCACACGCTCGCAGATGACGTTCACCAGGCATTCGCCATACCCACTCCCTGCCGTCGGATCGCCACATTGTGTGCCGTGATTCGAGACTCAACACAAGGTTTTTCCACTGTTCAATCGTCCAGTGTTTACGCTCCTTACACCAAGCGAGGCATGATGTGTGGCTTATGACTGATCGTGGTGGCCGAGCGGCTCTAGGCGCTTCAGTCTGGAATCGCGCGACCGCTACGGTCGCAGGTTCGAATCCTGCCTCGGTCATGGTTGTGTGTGATGTCCTTAGGTTAGTTAGGTTTAAATACACTCCTGGAAATTGAAATAAGAACACCGTGAATTCATTGTCCCAGGAAGGGGACACTTTATTGACACATTCCTGGGGTCAGATACATCACATGATCACACTGACAGAACCACAGGCACATAGACACAGGCAACAGAGCATGCACAATGTCGGCACTAGTACAGTGTATATCCACCTTTCGCAGCAATGCAGGCTGCTATTCTCCCATGGAGACGATTGTAGAGATGCTGGATGTAGTCCTGTGGAATGGCTTTCCATGCGATTTCCACCTGGAGCCTCAGTTGGACCAGCGTTCGTGCTGGACGTGCAGACCGCGTGAGACGACGCTTCATCCAGTCCCAAACATGCTCAAAGGGGGACAGATCCGGAGATCTTGCTGGCCAGGGTAGTTGACTTACACCTTCTAGAGCACGTTGGGTGGCACAGGATACATGCGGACGTGCATTGTCATGTTGGAACAGCAAGTTCCCTTGCCGGTCTAGGAATGGTAGAACGATGGGTTCGATGACGGTTTGGATGTACCGTACACTATTCAGTGTCCCCTCGACGATCACCAGAGGTGTACAGCCAGTGTAGGAGAACGCTCCCCACACATGATGCCGGGTGTTGGCCCTGTGTGCCTCGGTCGTATGCAGTCCTGATTGTGGCGCTCACCTGCACGGCGCCAAACACGCATACGACCATCATTGTCTCCAAGGCAGAAGCGACTCTCATCGCTGAAGACGACACGTCTCCATTCGTCCCTCCATTCACGCCTGTCGCGACACCACTGGAGGCGGGCTGCACGATGTTGGGGCGTGAGCGGAAGACGGCCTATCGGTGTGCGGGACCGTAGCCCAGCTTCATGGAGACGGTTGCGAATGGTCCTCGCCGATACCCCAGGAGCAACAGTGTCAGGCGGTGCGGTCCCCTACGGCACTGCATAGGATCCTACGGTCTTGGCGTGCATCCGTGCGTCGCTGCAGTCCGGTCCCAGGTCGACGGGCACGTGCACCTTCCGCCGACCACTGGCGACAACATCGATGTACTGTGGAGACCTCACGCCCCACGTGTTGAGCAATTCGGCGGTATGTCCACCCGGCCTCCCGCATGCCCACTATACGCCCTCGCTCAAAGTCCGTCAACTGCACATACGGTTCACGTCCACGCTGTCGCGGCATGCTACCACTGTTAAAGACTGCGATGGAGCTCCGTATGCCACGGGAAACTGGCTGAAACTGACGGCGGCGGTGCACAAATGCTGCGCAGCTAGCGCCATTCGACGGCCAACACCGCGGTTCCTGGTGTGTCCGCTGTGCCGTGCGTGTGATCATTGCTTGTACAGCCCTCTCGCAGTGTCCGGAGCAAGTATGGTGGGTCTAACACATCGGTGTCAATGTGTTCTTTTTTCCATTTCCAGGAGTGTAGTTCTAAGTTCTAGGGGACTGATGACCTTAGATGTTAAGTCCCATAGCGCTCGGAGCCATTTGAACCATTTTTTGTGGCTTATGAGCAGCCGCTCGACCGTGAAATCGATGTTTTCGCAGCTCCCACCTAACTATCATAGTACTTGCAGTGGATCCTGATACAATTTGGAATTCCTGTGTGATGGTCTGGATAGATGTCTGCCAATTACACATTACGACCCTCTTCAACTGTCGTCGGTGTCTGTCAGTCAACAGACGAGGTCGACCTGTACGCTTTTGTGCGATACGTGTCCCTTCACGTTTTCACTTCGCTATCACATCGGAAACAGTGGACCTAGAGATCTTTATGAGTGTGGAAATCTTGCGTAGAGACGAATGACACAAGTGACTCCCAATCACGTGACCACATTCGAAGACAGTGAGTTCCGAGGATGATCCATTGTGCTCTCTCGCGATGTCTAATGAGTACTGAGGTCGTTGATATGGAGTTCCTAGCAGTAGGTGGCAGCACAAACGTCCTAATATGAAAAACATATGCTTTTGGTGGTCTCCAGATACTTCTGATCATATAGTGCTTATTCAGATGGAGTTTAAGAACCTGAATAATTCCCACCATTTGATTCTTAGCGTATCCGGTTGCAGGCTGATACATTCCAAAGCCATTTTCACATAGTTGAGCAGCACAGACGAGACCATGGCCCTCTCACTAGACGCAGTACACACTCGCCGACCGCAAGCACGTCTGTCTCCTCTCCGTCTCGTCCACAGGCCCACTGCCCACCTGACAGGAAGAGGCAGAGCACGCGCAAAGAGTGACCGCTGACAACCAGATTGCACACCGGAGCGCCAACCAACCGACAAAAACCAGCCCTCTCCTCATGAGGTCGTGAGCTTAAGTAGCCGAAAAGCGATGAAAGAGGAAAACCGCAGACACTCGATGGAAAGTCAGTCGCAGAGATCTTAAATGAATCGGCGCCACATATCAGGTATCTTATTCTAATTGTCACAGGTGCCTCATGAAATTAGTAAAGCAAATCATTTTCAGTCTGCCTCCATCTAAAATTATCTCTTTCATTTGTAGTTACATTAACACTTAGGTTAGTCAGGGTGTATACGACCCGGGACAACCGGGAGATCCGGGAAAAACCCCGGGAATTTTTTCATTCGGGAGGAAACAGAGAGAAACCCTGGAATTTTTTAGAATTCCAGAAATTTTTATTGTTTTTTGCTTTCAGTTATATTTTTGTAATTTTGACTGGCAAGAACCGATACTCTAACAAAGGATATTACTGTATACCGATATTTCAGAATAATACTGCAACAATAAGACATGAGCCCGCATCTCGTGGTCGTGCGATAGCGTTCTCGCCTCCCACACCCGGGTTCCCGGGTTCGATTCCCTGTGGGGTCAGGGATTTTCTCTGCCTCGTGATGCCTGGGTGTTGCGTGATGTCCTTAGTTTAGTTAGGTTTAAGTAGTTCTAAGTTCTAGGGGACTGATGACCTAAGATGTTGAGTCCCATAGTGCTCAGAGCCATTTGAATAAATAAGACATGGACGAGAGAAAAAACGAAAATAAAATTGAAATTGCAAAGAAAATGCGCCATGTACAGCAACAAAACACAGTGCGTCTGCCAACAGCGAAATGTGTCAAAGGCTTTCGGACGACTAAGCAATGTTCCGTAACAAGGAATTGCCTCCGATGAGCGTGACGTAACAACTGTTTACATTAGATTCGTTTTAGCAGTTGCGGGCGGTGTCATGCGCATGCGCAGTTGATTAGTACCTTATCCCGCTTCTGGCTACAGAAATGTGGCTGTTTGGCTGTGTAAGCAGTCGCAGTAAGCAGCAAGATGCTACCGGGAAAAATTCTACTGGAGCGCCCAAGCTGCCATATTCTTGCATGCGCAGCAGGCCCAGAGCTAGGAGGGAGGTGGGGGGCAAATTCATACTATTGAGGGGAAAAACCTTGTTTCACAAAGCGACTAGCAACCAGCGCACATTAGTCTATCGATTATTCATATGACTTTGAAACGCATCCCTGTCGGTTTTTGAACATTTTTGAACACATTCTAAGTGGATTTCTGAATGAATCGTAAGTTGGTTTTTGAATGCGTACATAGTGTACATGATGCCTCTGTCAGGGGAATCCTTGACGCATGTAGAAACAAACTTCCGTACAGACAAAAGGGGCTATACGAGCTGAGCGGAGTAAGTCCGAACGGATGAATGCCAAACGCTGTCTGATTGTGTGGTAGATTGGGTTTGCGAATGATGAGCGTTGTTATAATTACTAGCTAAATCCATGGATTCAGACTACAGGAGTGGAAATAAGGGAATAACAGGTAAGAAAGATTGCGTATTACCTTCTCGGTGTATCTAAGAAAATGAAATTTTGACAGAAATTTTTTGGCCAGATCGCTATACTAGTAAGCGCCAGTTGTACAGATCCCCGCTAGCAGTCGCTTTAAATTATATTCTGGAAGAAGCGCCGAAAACGCTTGGTACGATCAAGTAGCAACGCCTAACAGGAGAATAATCGCGGGATAACTGAACCGGTGATTCTTGAGGAGTTAGTGGAGTTAACCTACGAGTAAGCTTTGACATTGGCAGGAATAGTTACAGGATTAGTGATAACAAGACTGTTTGTTAGAACGAGGAAGGAGAAGAAACGGGGACATCACATAAATTACGGAACAATATGACGATTCCAAGTTTGTATAAAAATTTCGTACTACTACTTTTCGATATCATACTTGAGAAACTGGAGCGTGTGAATGTAGTGTGAAACTACACTCCTGGAAATGGAAAAAAGAACACATTGACACCGGTGTGCCAGACCCACCATACTTGCTCCGGACACTGGGAGAGGGCTGTACAAGCAATGATCACACGCACGGCACAGCGGACACACCAGGAACCGCGGTGTTGGCCGTCGGATGGCGCTAGCTGCGCAGCATTTGTGCACCGCCGCCGTCAGTGTCAGCCAGTTTGCCGTGGCATACGGAGCTCCATCGCAGTCTTTAACACTGCTAGCATGCCGCGACAACGTGGACGTGAACCGTATGTGCAGTTGACGGACTTTGAGCGAGGGCGTGTAGTGGGCATGCGGGAGGCCGGGTGGACGTACCACCGAATTGCTCAACACGTGCGGCGTGAGGTCTCCACAGTACATCGATGTTGTCGCCAGTGGTCAGCGGAAGGTGCACGTGCCCGTCGACCTGGGACCGGACCGCAGCGACGCACCGATGCACACCAAGATTGTAGGATCCTACGCAGTGCCGAAGAGGACCGCACCGCCAGTTCCCAGCAAATTAGGGACACTGTTGCTCCTGGGGTATCGGCGAGGACCATTCGCAACCGTCTCCAGGAAGCTGGGCTACGGTCCCACACACCGTTAGGCCGTCTTCCGCTCACGCCCCAACATCGTGCAGCCCGCCTCCAGTGGTGTCGCGACAGGCGTGAATGGAGGGACGAATGGAGACGTGTCGTCTTCAGCGATGAGAGTCGCTTCTGCCTTGATGCCAATGATGGTCGTATGCGTGTTTGGCGCCGTGCAGGTGAGCGCCACAATCAGGACTGCACACGACCGAGGCACACAGGGCCAACACCCGGCATCATGGTGTGGGGAGCGATCCCCTACACTGGCCGTACACCTCTGGTGATCGTCGAGGGGACACTGAATAGTGCACGGTACATCCAAACCGTCATCGAACACATCGTTCTACCATTACTAGACCGGCAAGGGAAATTGCTGTTCCAACAGGACAATGCACGTCCGCAAGTATCCCGTGCCACCCAACGTGCTCTAGAAGGTGTAAGTCAACTACCCTGGCCATCAAGATCTCGGGATCTGTCCCCCATTGAGCATGTTTGGGACTGGATGAAGCGTCGTCTCACGCGGTCTACACGTCCAGTACGAACGTTGGTCCAACTGAGGCGCCAGGTGGAAATGGCATGGCAAGCCGTTCCACAGGACTACATCCAGCATCTCTACGATCGTCTCCATGGGAGAATAGCAGCCTGCATTGCAGCGAAAGGTGGATATACACTGTAGTAGTGCCGACATTGTGCATGTTCTGTTGCCTGTGTCTATGTGCCTGTGGTTCTGTCAGTGTGATCATGTAATGTATCTGACCCCAGGAATGTGTCAATAAAGTTTCCCCTTCCTGGGACAATAAATTCACGGTGTTCTTATTTCAATTTCCAGGATTGTATTTCCTTGTAGTAGGCCTAAAAGGAATTTGATATTGGTACTTCGTGAATAATATTCTGTCGTTACAAAAAAGACCGTCTGTGCCGAAACAGTCTCGTTTATTTGGTGTTTATTACAATTTTTGTAGCATTAGAAAGGCCTATTTTGTTTTATCTAGCATAGTGTGTTAAAATAGACGTAATCAGATCGGGAAACCGCACCAGTCTTGGATCCTGTTTGCATTAACATCTTTTTCAGTATTAGACAACGACATTTCGACTTTTCATGTAACAAAACATTTGACGAACTTTGATGAGGGAATAGATTCTTTCGCAGAAAGAAAAGCACGCCATGTAAAGCTGTAGCAATATTAGAGAGAAAAAAAACTCTAGGAGCTAAGGATTGAAGAAATGTGTATCGTCTTGCTTGTCTCATGTCTCTACTGGATTTATGGATCCTACATGTCACACAAAGCAGCAAGTCGTTAGCTGATAGGGAATAAAGAGTGCAAATCTTCTGAAGAGTTCTTCTTCTTTTTTGAAAAAGAAAAAAAAGGAGGGACAGGATGTTAAACCAGCAAGTTGTAACCAATAGCGGCACCACAGGACATTTTAATTTCCACTGTCCTGAATATGGTTTGATGGCATCCATTACAAAATATACACGTTTCAATTCCACAGAGCGAAATACAGTTACTTGCGATAGAAGAATGCCGTGTGAGGAGGCGAGGCACTGCCATTTGGCACACTTACGACCAACTACCTTGAGCAGTTACACAAAGAACCGACTCGTGGCGATAACATATTAGACCTTCTGGTGACAAACAGACCCGAACTATTTGAAACAGGGAATCAGCGATCATAAAGCGGTTACGGCATCGATGATTTCAGCCGTAAATAGAAATATTAAAAAAGGTAGGAAGATTTTTCTAGTTAGCAAAAGTGACAAAAAGCAGATTACACAGTACCTGACAGCTCAACACAAAATTTTTGTCTCAGATAGTGTTGAGGATCACTGGACAAAGTTCAAAACCATCGTACAATATGCGTTAGATGAGTATGTGCCAAGCAAGATCGTAAGAGATGGAAAAGAGCCACCGAGGTACAACCATCGAGTTAGAAAACTGCTGCGGAAGCAAAGGGAACACCAAACATAAACATAGCCAAAGCCTTGCAGACAAACAAAAATTACGCGAAGCGAAATGTAGTGTGAGGAGGGCTATACGAGAGGCGTTCAGTGAATTCGAAAGTAAAGTTCTATGTACTGACTTGGCAGAAAATCCTAAGAAATTTATGTCTTATGTCAAAGCGGTAGGTGGATCAAAACAAAATGCCCAGACACTCTGTGACCAAAATGGTACTGAAACAGAGGATGACAGACTAAATGCCGAAATACTAAATTTCTTTTTCCAAAGCTGTTTCACAGAGGAAGGCTTCACTGTAGTTCCTTCTCTAGATTGTCGCACTGATGACAAAAATAATGGTAGATATCGAAATAGACGACAGAGGGATAGAGACACAATTAAAATCGCTCAAAAGAGGAAAGGCCGCTGGACCTGATGCGATACCAGTTCGATTTTACACAGAGTACGCGAAGGAACTTGCCCCCCATCTTGCAGTAGTGTACCGTAGGTCTCTGGAAGAGCGTAGCGTTCCAAACGATTGGAAAAGGGCACAGGTCATCCCCGTTTTCAAGAAGGGACGTCGAACAGATGTTCAGAACTATAGACCTATATCTCTAACGTCGATCAATTGTAGAATTTTGGAACACGTATTATGTTCAAGTATAATGACTTTTCTGGAGACTAGAAATCTACTCTGTATGAATCAGCATGGGTTTTGAAAAAGACGGTTGTGTGAAACCCAGCTTGCGCTATTCGTCCACGAGACTCAGAGGGCCATAGACACGGGTTCACAGGTAGATGCCGTGTTTCTTGACTTCCGCAAGGCGTTCGATAAAGTTTCCTATAGTCGTTTAATGCACAAAGTAAGAGCATTTGGACTATCAGACCAATTGTGTGATTGGATTGAGGAGTTCCTAGATAAAAGAACGCAGCATGTCATTCTCAATGGAGAGAAGTCTTCCGAAGTAAGAATGATTTCAGGTGTGCCGCAGGGGAGTGTCATAGGACCGTTGCTATTCACAATATACATAAATGACCTGGTGGATGACATCGGCAGTTCACTGAGGCTGTTTGCAGATGAAGCTGTGGAGTATCGAGAGGTTGTAACAATGGAAAATTGTAGTGAAATGCAGGAGGATCTGCAGCGAATTCACGCATGGTGCAGGGAATGGCAATTGAATCTCAATGTAGACAAGTGTAATATGCTGCGCATACACAGAAAGATAGATCCCTTATCATTTAGCTATAAAATAACAGGTCAGCAACTGGAAGCAGTTAATTCCATAAATTATCTGGGAGTAGGCAGTAGGAGTGATTTAAAATGGAATGATCATATAAAGTTGATCGTCGGTAAAGCAGATGCCAGACTGAGATTCACTGGAAGAATCCTAAGGAAATGCAATCCGAAAACAAAGGAAGTAGGTTACAGTACGCTTGTTCGCCCACTGCCTGAATACTGCTCAGCAGTGTGGGATCCGTACCAGATGGGGTTGATAAAAGAGGTAGAGAAAATCCAACGGAGAGCAGCGTGCCTCGTTACAGGATCATTTAGTAATCGCGAAAGCGTTACGGAGATGATAAACTCCAGTGTAAGACTTTGCAGGAGAGACGCTCAGTAGCTCGGGACGGGGTTTTGTTAAAGTTTCCAGAACATACCTTTACCAATGAGTCAGGCAGTATATTGCTCCCTCCTACGTATATCTAGCGAAGAGACCATGAGGATAAAATCAGAGAGACTAGAGCCGACATAGAAGCATACAGACAATCCTTCTTTCCACGAACAATACGAGACTGGAATAGAAGGGAGAACCGATAGAGGTACTCAGGGTACCCTCCGCCGCACACCGTCAGGTGGCTTGCGGAGTATGGATTTAGATGTAAATGTAGAAATAACATGTCTTACATTTCCTCGAACACACGTTTTATGCACCAGACTCTTCAGAAAGGTGTGCGCTACAAAATGAAGGTATTTTAGAAAATTCGATTTTTTAAATTTTATCGTCCTATCTCAAACGCTCGAGGGGGTGGCGGAGTGTTGCACCGGTTCGGAAATACACTCCTGGAAATTGAAATAAGAACACCGTAAATTCATTGTCCCAGGAAGGGGAAACTTTACTGACACATTCCTGGGGTCAGATACATCACATGATCACACTGACAGAACCACAGGCACATAGACACAGGCAACAGAGTATGCACAATGTCGGCACTAGTACAGTGTACATCCACCTTTCGCAGCAATACAGGCTGCTATTCTCCCATGGAGACGATAGTAGAGATGCTGGATGTAGTCCTGTGGAACGGCTTGCCATGCCATTTCCACCTGGCGCCTCAGTTGGACCAGCGTTCGTGTTGGACGTGCAGACCACGTGAGACGACGCTCCATCCAGTCCCAAACATGCTCAATGGGGGACAGATCCGGAGATCTTGCTGGCCAGGGTAGTTGACTTACACCTTCCAGAGCACGTTGGGTGGCACGGGATACTTGCGGACGTGCATTGTCCTGTTGGAACAGCAATTTCCCTTGCCGGTCTAGGAATGGTAGAACGATGGGTTCGATTACGGTTTGGATGTACCGTGCACTATTCAGTGTCCCCTCGACGATCACCAGAGCTGTACGGCCAGTGTAGGAGATCGCTCCCCACACCATGATGCCGGGTGTTGGCCCTGTGTGCCTCGGTCGTATGCAGTCCTGATTGTGGCGCTCACCTGCACGGCGCCAAACACGCATACGACCATCATTGGCTCCAAGGCAGAAGCGACTCTCATCGCTGAAGACGACACGTCTCCATTCGTCCCTCTATTCACGCCTGTCGCGACACCACTGGAGGCGGGCTGCACGATGTTGGGGCGTGAGCGGAAACGGCCTAACGGTGTGTGGGACCGTAGCCCAGCTTCATGGAGACGGTTGCGAATGGTCCTCGTCGATACCCCAGGAGCAACAGTGTCCCTAATTTGCTGGGAAGTGGCTGTGCGGTCCCCTACGGCACTGCGTAGGATCCTACGGTCTTGGCGTGCATCGGTGCGTCGCTGTGGTCCGGTACCTGGTCGACGGGCACGTGCACCTTCCGCCGACCACTGGCGACAACATCGATGTACTGTGGAGACCTCACGCCCCACGTGTTGACCAATTCGGCGGTACGTCCATCCAGCCTCCCGCATGCTCACTATACGCCCTCGCTCAAAGTCCGTCAACTGCACATACGGTTCACGTCCACGCTGTCGCGGCATGCTAGCAGTGTTAAAGACTGCGATGGAGCTCCGTATGCCACGGCAAACTGGCTGACACTGACGGCGGCGGTGCACAAATGCTGCGCAGCTAGCGCCATCCGACGGCCAACACCGCGGTTCCTGGCATGTCCGCTGTGCCGTGCGTGTGATCATTGCTTGTACAGCCCTCTCGCAGTGTCCGGAGCAAGTATGGTGGGTCTGACACTCCGGTGTCAATGTGTTCTTTTTTCCATTTCCAGGAGTGTATCATAGATCCGGTGTTGATGCGCAGAGCGGTCTGAGTTGCAGTGGGTAGTCTCCACGTCACCCGTGTTTACATTTAGTGATTTTGCTGTTTCCTCTTCGTTTACTGCTCTCACATCAAATGGAAACAAAACAGATTTCTGATTTCCACATTTCTGACAGTCAAGCCTTAATTGCCTTGCAGAACAATGAAGTTATTTTTGTCGGTTGCTTGAAGAAATTTTCATTTTACTTCCACACAGTGTTCGCTGCATTTCATGTGCACGTTTTTAACTTCAATCACGTATGACATTATGCCATAATATAGAACCAAAAATGAGATAACAAAGTACTGGTACTCCAAGAAAATTTACATCCCAAAAACCTCATTGAAAAGCTTAATATCAGGTCGTGGCCTAATTAACTGGGAATATGGACATACAAATGTGCACTTAAAATGTGCACATTTTAGTATGGGTCTCGAAATTCCAATGCTCTTGGAGTATCCTCTGAGGTCTTGTTTCTTCTATGACATAATGTACGATCTTTTAATGCTTTACACGTTCGAACATACGGGCTGCCTGCGACATAGTAGCTGCGCAAGTGCGGTGACGTCTGTCATCTGGCACTCTCTGGCAACTGCGGAAACGAACCTATTTCTAACAGGTCGCGGGAAAATATTCCGAATGGTGGTTTGAAAAGCGTTACCATCAGAACCATTCTGGCAGTTACAGCGGAGCTACGTGCGATAATGTACGATTAATTTCTTAAATCACAGAGCGGTTGACGTTCATTTAAAAATCAACTCTTTGATGACGAGCCATTTAGACTAATTTCGAGCCCAGAAAATCAGACATTTAAGTCGTTATTAAAAATTTTACGATCACATTTGTGTGACATATCTTAAATTGTAAGACGCGCGTAAAAGACCAACATTGTAGGTGAAAGCTTAGCTCCTCTTGCAGCGTATTAATCTTACAGACCAATATTATATGTGAAAGCTTTGCGTTTCGTGTAGCAACACTATGTATATTAATTTAAACCAAGAACTTTTTCTGTTTGTGTGTTCGCGCTACTTAACAGTGATATGCTATTGGCTGAATACTTCACGTGTCCTAAGCTCTGAATACCCGCTGTTATCTGCTGGCGAAATCACGTCGCTAACAAAAGAACATCGCAGTCTCTATTCCAATGCTTCGGAAAATAACATGCGGTGTTTGGTGGAATTCACATTTATACTGTCGTAATACGAAAATATGCACCGTACATGTTGTTGCACGTCAAAGATCTTTCCAAAACGCGTTTTTCCCCCTGTGTTTGGTTTTATAAAGCGCCAGGAAATTCTACTCCCGTGTATAAAACCATAATCATTCAAAGGTTAACAGGGAAAAAGTGTGTTTTCATCCGGGAGAAAGTGTATTTTTAACCGGGAAATCCGAGAGAAATCCGGGAATTTTTTTTCCTTGTCCACGTGTACAACCTGTTAGTGGGGTCACCAATAATCACATTTTCAGCTGGCTTTTCTAACCTGTCCACCAATTTCAAATCAAAGCATTTGTAGACCTCTTCTACCTTTGTTTTCTGCCCCTGAGCTAAACGTTTTGAGCAACGACGTATTATCACTTTACTACCGTATAAACTAGCATCTAATTCTACTTCTTTTGTAATAGAAGCTTCTTATCGTAGCTCATAGGTTCCTCAGTCTTATTCTACTTGCTTACCCACCTCATCTATTAAGTCCTCCTCTTCAAAACATTTCTCCAGAGAAATCTTAGCCTGTAGATTTCCATCATTATCATAAATTCAAGCACTTACTCCATCTTCGTTGCTACCTGCTTCAAATGAATTTGTTTCGTTTTCCCTATTATCTGTACTACGTTCCTTTTCGAGCTTATTCCACTGTTTTAATTTGCCCAAAACACTTCATATTAATCAGTTTGTTTGAACAACATCCCTGTCATAACTTTGTGTGTCATAAGTTTTCACGTTGACGGGAGTTAGTTTCCATCAAATTTCCTACTACTTCCGGTAATTACATTTACAGATCGGAAATAATTTTGTTTTATGTTCTGTGTAAAGTCTACATACTCTACAAATCTGTTATCGTCATCATTTTGAAAAAGAGGAGGCTGTCTTCTTTCTCATACTGTACTTTGTGCATGATAGTTAGAATTTGTATTTTAAGCTCCGCACATACACGTTTCCATCCTGACCATTTGTGTTGTTTACATTCTTATCAGGCGTCCTATTATTACGGATATATATTCCATATTAGCTACCACTCTCTCTATTCGAATTAAGTATTCAGTCAATATATCCACATTGATTCCAGGTAGGGATTCATTTCTGCCAACACTAAGGTAATTTTCCTTCTAACCTCATCGTTGCTATTTCAGATTTCATATTTTCTGTCAGATCCGACGGATGCGAAAACTGCTTTCGAGAGAGTTCTTCGATAGATTCCAGATCTACTTTCTGGAGCATTCCTTGATAGATTCGCTACCTGGAGTGTACTTTCTATCAATTCAGAACTCCTTTAATACATCATTTTTCTTATTGGGTGACCAGTACACATTCAAGAAGGCGGATTTGAATTTAGTCAGTCTTTTACGTGACACTAGCTGACCATCGCAAACCACCTTCTAACAAATTATTTGTTATAAAAGACACTTTCTCGAGTTGACTTGCGTTTGACACATGTCCATTTCAGCATTTTTTCCTTACGTTTGACTAGAGCAAAGTTGGTGCCTCTTGCTTACACTTTCTGTGAACATTTTAAACTGTTTATTCACTTTATTAAATTGATTGTAAACTTCACCGATGTTGGTTTTGCACATATTATGCGCATCTGTCAACTGTTGCCCTTCTTTTATTTTCAGATCGTTTGAACTCGAATAAGTTTTAAAATTTAAGCTATCTATACCAGATTCCAAATAATCTCTTAGTGCACCGAGCGAGGTGGTGCATTGGTAGCACACTGGACTCGCATTCGGGAGGACGACGGTTCAAGCCCACGTCCGGCCATCCTGATTTAGGTTTTCAGTGATTTCCCTAAATCGATCCAGGCAAATGCTGGGATGGTTCCTTTGAAAGGGCATGGCCGACTTCCTTCTCCATCCTTCCCTAATCTGATGAGACCGCTGACCTCGATGTTTGGTCTCTTCCCCCAAACAACCCAACCCAACCCTCTTAGTGCATTGTGGTTATATTGCTTTTTATTTTTTAATTCTTCAACTATGGAATCAGTTTTGAAGTTTAAACTACTTTTGACTTCATTACTACTGGATTCCGTCTCACCCTATAAAATGGATTCCAATTTATTTTGCAGTTCATTATTACTGGTTTCCACCCCATTGTTTCTACCTTCAATATCAGGAAACACTAAATGTATCCAATCTGGCACCCAGACATTCCCACTTGCCACTGATGTTGGTTTCAAAGGAGTCTCTTAAAACACATAACTTGGCTGTATCTTAGACATGTCCAGCTCAGTTTCGCTATATGACACATTCAACAAATCTAGTTTTTCTTTCTTAACTTCTGCTTCTGTAATACCATCACCAGAAGCTGATTCTATCTTTACTTTAAATTCTATCTTTACTTTAACATTCCACCAGGCACGCCTGAATTTGTCAGACGAGCATGCACGCGTTGTAAAATTTACAACATGAACATTTTAAGTAAAAGCTAGCCTGGAGCAGTAGCCTAAGGTTAAGGCATCGATAAGGCATAAAAGCGGCCGCTAGCGTCCTTTACAGCAGCTGGGTGTAGCAGGGTAAACCTTCCAGTAAGCACACTGATGTTGCCCCATTAGCAGGTGCGTGTTGTAAATTTGCTCCATGGATATTTTTAAGCAAAAAAAAATTGTTCAAATGGCTCTTAGCACTATGGGACTTAACTTCTGAGGACATCAGTCCCCTATTTAAGCAAAAGCAAGTCTGTGCTGAACAAACTGTTAATATTTTGAATAAAAAATAAATAAAAAACAATGAATAAGTATTGTTAAGTTCTTATTACACTTACCTTCTCACACGAACTCCTAGAAAAGAGCTTGCAATCGTCAGAGCAGGCGAACATTGCACTTTTTACAGCAATGAACACCTAGTTGCATACAGCTCAGAAAATTAACTAAGAAAGGTAAACAAAGAAACTGGAGCCCTATTAGCACAGTCGAGTAAATATCAACAATGGAATACATTGCAAGGCTGGAGCAATAGCTCAGGGTTGAAGTACTGATAAGAAATAAAAACTGCCGATGTTTTGCCTTTTTGTAATAGCGCGCACCTAGAGGGTTAACTTGCCAATCTTCTTCCACTAAATCATCAACTGAAATCGGTTCTGATTTTACTTTCACGTTGCTCTCTACATATGATTCTATCTTTGAGTTACTTTCTATTTCTGTGCCATTATCGTCAGAAAGTGATTCTACTACAATTTTTACATCACTCTTTTCCGGAAACTCCATCTCTGAATCTTTGACATGTGGTTAGAAACAGTAAATAAATATTTTAAGTACTCTTGCCGTAATTTATTTGCATGGCCTGAACGAGCGATACCGGCATGATGTACCAGCAATCGCGTTGTGACACATCGCTACGTAATGCAGACAGCAGTAGCAGCTACGATGGCGGGTGTCGCCTACTGCAGTAGCGCTGGGGGAAGGAATGGTGGGTAAGCGCAGCACCCATACACCCATGAACCATGCAGATGTGCGGCGACACACTACCTCCCTCTATTCTCAGTCCCAATGGTGGCCTCCGCGCGACACCGTCTTTCCTTCCTCCTGTCACACACAGGGTTGCTGTGAGTAACATTCACTGTTCAGGCCTTTGCATTCGCAGATAACACTGTTTCCACTGTTTGATTCTCTGGATGCGGCCTCTGTATGTTTTGTGTCTGTGTCCTTTATGTGCCTACCGAATTCACTTCTTCTGCCAACCGCTATCACTGTTCAGTTTTCCAGATCGTTTTTTCCAGATAGTTTTGCACCATATGCGAGGTTTTCAACAGCTGCAGCCACTAATTTGTTGCCTAAAGAAGGATTTTGATAACTGAGGTGCGTTTCTTCAAAACTCTATAAAGGTAACAGATACAGTTTTTCATAAAATTAGTTTTTACATAACTAGTATTTTTTTGTGCTGTAGTGTTCATTATATGCCTGGATTGTTGTAAAATACATGTATTTGCCTATATTACTTAACATAGTATTTTTTTAAATTTATAGTTTTCGATTTTACTGAGAGCACAAACAATAATAATACAAATACAGTGGCATAATGCAATAACAGCAGTCATAACTGTTTTAATATAATTGCTTAACTTATGTTATTCTTATCAGTACTGCTTGAAGTGTGAAATGAATAAAAATGGTTCAAATGGCTCTGAGGACTATGGGACTGAACTTCTGTGGTCATCAGTCCCCTAGAACTTAGAACTACTTAAACCTAACTAACCTGAGGACATCACACACATCCATGCGCGAGGCAGGATTGGAACCTGCGACCGTAGCGGTCACGTGGTTCCAGACTGAAGCGCCTAGAACCGCACGGCCACAGCGGCTCACGTGAAATGAATAACACAAAAAGTACTGCATATTACAATCACATTGTTACTGTCAAGTTTTCCCTGTTACATCTGTACATTTACATCTATACATTATTCATTTAGGAACAGATATATAGTAGAGTAGTATTGGTGTCATCATGTGATTGTTTTCTATCGAAGCCAGAAAGGAAGGCCAGCAAAGCCGAAGCAAGAGAGCACCCTCTTGAAGATTCTGTCTTCATCCATGTGTAGAAAATGATGCTCCCGCTTTTTTTTGCTCCTTAACATGGATCATGATGCACAGATAGGATAATTACACTTATCTAGCGTAGAAAACCTCACTGACTGATAGTTTAGGAATAGGCTAGGTTTTGCTCCTTAGTATGGATCATGATGTACAGATAGTAGTATAACTATACTTGTCTAGCGTAGAAAACCTCACTGACTAATAGTTTTGCAATAGACTGGTTCTGAAAGCAAATCTTAATGACAGCAGGACTACCTTCCATTATTATATTATAAAACCGCTTTGCACGAATTTTATGTAATCTGTTTGTAGGTTGTAGTTCATTCTTATTTCCATAAAACAAACATTACACGTGGAGCAGGTATCCGTATGAGGTGTCCTGAATGGTGGACTGAAATGTTTGGAGTATAAAGGGTGTATCATAATTAAAGGAGTAAACGCATAGAGCTGAAAGTACACGATACTAGAAGCAAAAAAGTCTCAGTAAACATAGGGTCGAAAATGCATACCTTAAGAGCTACGGGCAATTTTTCATCCTCGATACTGTGAAGAAAATTTCTTCTACCGAAAGCTCTTTGCTTTCCCTACTTTGGGAAGTGGTAATGTGGACCAAAACAAGAAAAAAAATTCCAGTAAACATGGGCTCCAAAATGCATACCTTAAGAGCTATGAACACGTGTTCGTCTTCGCTATTTTGAAACAAACTCTTCTAATGGACAATTGCTCATAACCTTTATAGTATGCATGTTAGAGCAAATGTTTACTGGACATTTTTTCTTGGAAATTTGTGGTAAGGTCCAGAGGACCAAACTACTGAGTTCACCGGTCCCCTAGCTTACACACTACTTAATCTAAGGACGACACAGACACCCATGCTCGAGGGCGGACTCGAACCTCCGACGGGGGGAGCTGCGCGGACCGTGACAAGGCGCCTAATACGGCGCGGCTACCCCGCGTGGCTAATTTTTTCTTGTTTTGGTCCATACTATCACTTTCCAAAAAGTGGAAAGCAAAGAACTTGCAATAGAAGAGATTTGCTTCACAGTATCGAAGATGAACAATTGCCCGTACCTCTTAAGGTATGCATTTTCGACCTATGTTTACTGAGACTTATTTACTTTTAGTATGGTGTAATTTCAACTGTATGCGTTTGCGCCATTAATTGTGATACACCCTGCATATGCTTGTGCGAACTTACAGCATGCTGGAGTAATTTGGATCGACAGCTTCTGTTAATCAATAGAACGAAAAACCAGTCCAAGTCAAAAATATTTTCCTTTTTTTCATTTAATTTTTATTTTATCAGCAAAACATAATCGAAAATGACATTTCCGAAGACTCAACAAAATGTGTAACGCACGTTCACAATGCATACAAATCTGCCTTTTTGTTGTTGTGTCATTGCTAATGGCAATAGTTACATCTTTATGATCGTTTCCTGTTCCATCGCCTCCTCTTCTTTCTCGTGGCAACCTTCCTCCTTCATGGAGCCTGCTGAATAGGTAGGATAACCCGTCCATTGACATGTCAGATACTCCTTGGAAAGTGGCAGCACAAACAGGCACTATTTCCTCATTCCTTTTTCCGGTAGTCTACTTCACGGTCACTGTTTTCTACCTTCTTTGCAATCTGGGTGTCCCCTACTCTGCGCTGAGCTGAAGGAATTTACGGAATTTTAACAGAAACTTATCCTGATTCATTTTATTTAATAATGTCACGTGATGATGAAAGTGGGAGAATACACCAGTGGGGAGTTCAGCAGCTTTGCATTCTTTCATTCCTGTACCTTTTGAGGGCGAAACCTCAAATCCACGACTTCATTTAATGATAGGTTCCTCTGTACACATTTGCTTTGCGTTTCATGTCAGTGTAAGCTCTTCTTCAATCGGGATTTTCTGCCATCGGACCATTCTTTGACCTGTATGCCGTTTTCAGAGTCACAAGAATCATCATCCATTCTGCTTCCACTTGCAACACTTCACTATAAACGTATACGTGATCATCAAGTGTGTACTCGTCTGAAAGTAAGGTGCAGGTGTTTCGACGACAATGATGTCTGGTTACAACACTATTTCCGCCAGTGAATAAGAGGTTACAACAATTAGTAACATCGCTTAAAGCTACAAGTATACTTCATTATTGTTAACTGCTTGCTTCAGGAGGAGAGCTGAGACATGAGACAGTAATTATATTGCATTTGTCGACTTTTGCTGTAACTGTAAGAATGCATATATCGTGTATTGGTAAAACGTCATTTGGAGTGTTCATACACATGGCACTAGTCGACTTATGATTGATGTAAAATATCAACATTATGCCATTACCACATCTAACTCAATTTTGAAATTTTTTGCATGTATCGAGTTTTGAGAAAACGCTCCTCAGTTGCCAATTATTGATAGTAAGAATAACTTTACCAAACTTTGGTTCACTGCTCATTACTCTTTGAAGCCGCACACAGACTTAATTCTTGAATATCCGACTTCCCTTTCCAGTTTAGCAAATTATGTTTTTGCTGTAATGAAAATAAATCACTCTGGCGTTGTTTAATCTGAGAACGACAGGTGACATCGGTACTCGAAACATTCCAGTGGTTACTGTATGGGTGGATACACCAAAGCTGGGATCGCGATGACCCTACCTGTTCCAAAATTTGAACACACTCATGCACGTCATTTAACAGCTTAGCAGAAGCAATGCAAGTGGTACTCACCTTTCATATGGTGTTTACAGTGTTGTGGACGGACCAGTGAAACTGAACTGTATAATTTCAGGCATTGTCCCTTCTACTGGTGCTCCACGAATCTGAAACTCTTACATCAAACAGGACATTTTCAAACAAGGCACCTCAATTACAGCGCAAGGCACAGATGTCATCGGAAAACAACAAAGAAATTACTGTGCCCGGAAACAATAGAAGAGTTCGTCCAAGCATATGCCCATTTGCTACATCCAAATTTGTCTGCTACCACAAGAAAGAACACTCAATTCAGTAGCGGAAGGTACCAAGGGCACATATCGAGAAATAAATATGTGTAGCGTTTTTCACATTCTTCTGTTTTATCAAATGACTCTGATACAAACGGAGAGCTTAAAAATTTGGAAGACACGAATAGCTCTCGCAAAAGGGAACGACAATACTCCTTTAAAACATGTAGAATTTAAATATTAAAACAGATACAAACCCTTTTTGTAGTACAAAATCTCACAACAGCTTCAAAGCAAACTGCCTGATACGTCCTTCCAAAATGTTCCTTTCTGAAACAGATTAATTATGATACAGTACTAAAACACACGTGAAACACAATTGTAACACATACCTTAAAATGGAACAAGCAACTAAATCCTTTAGACTTTGAAAAAGGAGGAACACTTCCTTGGGTAATGTCGTCTGAAAATCATGAAACAATGTTATAAAAATTTCAAAATGGAGACCACATTGAACAAAATTCTACTCCCAACTATGACTTGAATAAACAAGGTTTCACCTTTACTTACGCAAAATATCAAGTATTAAAAGATTAAAAAAAACTTTCTCACGATATGGTTTGAAAGGCTCCTTATGTGGCATAAATCATAGGTCATCAGAAGTCTCTCTTTCTAATGATAATAGATCACTGATCTTCGCCAAGAGCAGAGCTATTAAAATATATTCGCTTTTAAAACAATTTTTAAGGAAATTAACAAGAATAAAGCTGTTTACTCATATACGATTTTAAAAACATTGCAGCTATAAGCACGAGGATGAGTGCACAAAAATTAATGGCACTCATTCAGGACCGAATGACTGACCACACAGCGTACCACTCACAATATACACGGGAACAAACCTCTCAAACACCGTCAGTCTACTAAAGAACATTAACCGATGGTATACATTAATACCAAAAACCGACAAATGTTTGCATATCGAACTGTGAGGTCACTGTTTATTCTTTTGCATTTTTCCTTCTTTTAGTACGATGAAAATTGCAGCGCAGTTCGGAGAAACCTAGTCAAATTATCAAATGACACAACATTGTTGTGTCTGTTGACCTTTAGATAGAACGGTTAGCACATTTAACTGTGCATACACAACTCCAAATCTCGACAGAGAAGTAGCAGGCTCAGCAATCATAACCCATTCGCGCCAATGCTCAGTTTATGCTCTAAGCGTAACTCCACTTCACTCGCAGGTGACCTAGTGAACATCTAATATAAATAGTCCCACCAGTATTTCAAGGCTTAGTTGTTTGATGCTGCTACTCCTTACGGGGACGCAGGCCGAAGGTGTTCCCGATATATGTGTTCTTGACATCGTTCAGAGTTCTTTAGAAGTCATTTGATGGAAGCATAGATTTTGTTCTGAGTACCAATGTTTAAATGTGTGTCTGATAATGAACATAATGGAGAGTTTAGACAACCTGGTCAGTTTAAACAATTCTCCGAGATGGAATTAAAGAGATTCCAGAAAACCAGCCAGAGGTTGCGCTCACTGTTACTAGGCGGTACTAGCCATATGTGCGAAGGAACAAGCACGATGCGGAATCCAAAGCTTTCATACGTGTCTGTAGATGCTACATAATGGTTCAAATTGCTCTGAGCACTATGGGACTTACAGGCCCTTAGAACTTAGAACTACTTAAACCTAACTAACCTAAAGACATCAGACACATCCATGCCCGAGGCAGGATTCGAACCTGCGACCGTAGCGGTCGCGCGGTTCCAGTCTGTAGCGCCTAGAACCGCTCGGCCACCCCGGCCGGCTAGATGTTACACATGTTATGTAATTTACATAATCATATTTCATCAGAAAGAAACTACCTCTATCATTATCACTTGCCATAATGTGTAATAAAAATGTGCATAAAATACCATATAAATGCTTTAGTTTCATTGGGCATAAAAAAGTCATCCTGCGATCCCCTGTTCAATAGAGCTCTGTAATTACATTGTAGGCGTTATCTTCAGTTCACAAATCGAGTCGAACTTACGAGGAGTTAAGTCAGGGGAGTGCAATAGGTGGTGTAGCACTTAGCAGCCCCATTAGTCAAACAAATCAGTAACGGCTTGCATTGTACGTGCCCGAGCATTGTACTGCAAAATGATGATCAGGTCCTGCAGAAAGTGTCATCACTTCCGTCTCTATGCTGTTCATTTTTGGTACACAACCTACGAACAGCTTAGAGACAGTTTGCTCCGACTTCCACATCACTGACAATGGGTTATACACAATGCTGGTGAGTACTTTGAAGGTCCACCCCATGAACCATGGACCTTGCCGTTGGTGGGGAGGCTTGCGTACCTCAACGATGCAGATAGCCGTACCGTAGGTGCAACCACAACGGAGGGGTATCTGTTGAGAGGCCAGACAAACATTGTGGTTCCTGAAGAGGATCAGCATCCTTATCAGTAGTTGCAGGGGCAACAGTCTGGATGACTGACTGATCTGGCCTTCTAACACAAACCAAAATGGCCTTGTTGTTCCGGTACTACGAACGGCTGAAAGCAAGGGGAAACAACAACCGTAATTTTTCACGAGGGCATGCAGCTTTACTGTATGGTTAAATGATGATGGCGTCCTCTTGGGTAAAATATTCCGGAGGTAAAATAGTCCCCCATTCGGATCTCCGGGCGGGGACGAATCAAAAGGACGGCGTTATCAGGAGAAAGAAAACAGGCGTTCTACGGATCGGACTGTGGAATGTGAGATCCCTTAATCGGGCAAGTATGTTAGAAAATTTGAAAAGGGAAATGGATAGTTTAAAGTTAGTTATAGTGGGAATTAGTGAAGTTCGGTGGCAGGAGAAACAATACTTTTGGTCAGGTGAATACAGGGTTATAAATACAAAAGCAAATAGGGGTATTGCAGGTGTAGGTTTAATAATAAATAAAAAATAGGAGTGCGGGTATGCTACTACAAACAGCATAGTGAACGCATTATTGTGGCCAAGATAGACACAAAGCCCATGCCTACTACAGTTGTTCAAGTTTATATGCCAACTAGCTCTGCACATGATGAAGAAATTGATGAAATGTATGATGAGATAAAAGAAATTATTCAGGTAGTGAAGGGAGACGAAAATTTAATAGTCATGGGTGACTGGAATTCGTCAGTAGGGAAAGGGAGAGAAGGAAACGTAGTAGGTGAATATGGATTGCGGCGAAGAAACGAAAGGGGAATCCGTCTGGTAGAATTTTTCACAGAGCATAACTTAATCATAGCTAACACTTACTTCAAGTATCAGAAAAGAAGGTTGTATACATGGAAGAACCATGCAGATACTAAAAGGCATCAGATAGATTATATACTGGTAAGAGTAGACAACATTCCATTAGAACTACTGACAGCCTTGGGAGAACCAGTCTTGACAAAACTGTACCATCTGGTGAGTAAAATGTATGAGACAGGTGAAATACCCTCAGGCTTCAAGAAGAATATAATGATTCCAATCCCAAAGAAAGCAGGTGTTGACACGTGTGTAAGTTACCGAACTATCCGCTTACTAAGCCACAGCTGCAAAATACTAACACGAATTCTTTACAGACGAATGGAAAAACTCATTGAAGCCGACCTCGGGGAAGATCAGTTTGGATTCCGTAGAAAAGTTGGAACACGTGAGGCAATACTGACGCTACGACTTATCTTAGAAGAAAGATTAAGTAAAGGCAAACCTACGTGTCTAGCTTTTGTAGACTTAGAGAAAACGTTTGACAATGTTGATTGGAATATTTCAAATTATGAAGGTGGCAGGGGTAAAATACAGGGAGCGAAAGGCTATTTACAATTTGTACAGAAACCAGATGGCAGTCATAAGAGTCGAGGGGCATGAAAGGGAAGCAGTGGTTGGGAAGGGAGTGAGACAGGGTTGTAGCCTCTCCCCGATGCTATTCAATCTGTATATTGAGCAAGCACTAAAGGAAACAAAAGAAAAGTGCGGAGTAGGTATTAAAATCCATGGAGAATAAATAAAAACTTTGAGGTTCGCCGATGACATTGTAATTCTGTCAGAGACAGCAAAGGACTTGGAAGAGCAGCTGAACGGAATGGTCAGTGTCTTGATACGAGGCTATAAGATGAACATCAACAAAAGCAAAACGAGGATAGTGGAATGTAGTCGAATTAAGTCGGGTGATGCTGAGGGAATTAGATTAGGAACTGAGACACTTAAAGTAGTAAAGGAGTTTTGCTATTTGGGGAGCGAAACAACTGACGATGGTCGAGGTAGAGAGGATGTAAAATGTGGACTGGCAATGGCAAGGAAAGCGTTTCCGAAGAAGAGAAATTTGTTAACATCGAGTATAGATTTAAGTGTCAGGAAGTCATTTCTGAAATTATTTGTATGGAGTGTAGCCATGTATTGAAGTGAAACGTGGACGTTAAATAGTTTGGACTAGAAGAGAATAGAAGCTTTCGAAATGTGGTGCTACAGAAGAATGCTGAAGATTAGATGGGTAGATCACATAACTAATGAGGAGGTATTGAATAGAATTGGGGAGAAGAGATGTTTGTGGCACAACTTGACTAGAAGAAGGGATCTGTTGCTAGGACATGTTATGAGACATAGAGGGATCGCCTATTTAGTATTGGAGGGCAGCGTGGAGGGCAAAATTCGTAGAGGGAGACCAAGAGATGAATACACTAAGCAGATTCAGAAGGATCTAGGCTGCAGTAGGTACTGGGATATGAAGGAGCTTGCACATGATAGAGTAGCATGGAGAGCTGCATCAAACCAGTCTCAGGACTGAAGACCACAACAACAACAACTTTGAAAGTCAGTAAAACTTTGAAACACGTATCTATTTTGTACTAGCTGTAAGTAAATAGTTGCCACTATTAAAGTTCCAACCCTCGTAGTTGCAAGTTCAGGAAATGGTGATGGAACTGGACAGAGACCACGCACCCTTTTGTTCCAATTACACCACAAAGGCCCAATACTGTTGAGATCTAGTGGCTGTTGTGGCCAGGGGAGAGACGATAATTGATCCTCGTGCTCACAAATGCAGCCCTGGTCGATGCGATCTGTGTAAACACGGGCCCTCTTGCCTCGCAACACAGCTGCACTATGGAACAATCATCGTACCTTGAGGTGAACCTGATCGCTCATAATGGTCACATATTCCTTGGAAGTAATGTGACCTTGCAAAGTACCCTTGGGAGGGTCGTGGATAATAACGATACGGCTGCCCCGCCATTTCTATTCTCGGGTCATGAACTCGGTCAGAATTTTAAATCAGAGTGAAACAAAACACGCGAGCCTAATTGACGTACTTTCATTGCCCCATAGTCCCGATGTTACGGCTTCGGCACCACGTTTTCCATTTATGGGCCCTAGCAAACTAGTAAGTGGTTTTGGAATTCCAGCTCTCCCTGCCCTTCCGTACTTGTCGAACTCCATTCTTATTTTTGTGCTGACGTGGTTCGCTAGTATGACATTCAGATCTCCAGTGACTTTTGCTACTATCGTCACAGTGCCCTTCAATGACCGTCTGTCATGATCACTCAACACTCAATTCAATCCGCATTGTAATTTAGCTTTTTCGCAGTACGCGATATAATTCTTCGTTACCGTGTGCACCATACGAGCAGCAACAATTGGCCAACTTTCGAACTCACTTGTCTTTGACATAATGCACTCATAACTACGCAAAATACTGTTCCGACGCTTGAAACGTATGGAGGACATTGTGCAGATAACTTTCGTTGTCAAATACAACGGTGTAACCTGCAGTCATAGCATCTGTATTTATGTTCAAGCATCCATTTCTCTTGGTGTTTCCTGATTCTTGTTCAACCCCTGTAGCTATACGCTGATTCTTCCTGAGTAATATTTTTGTATTCGCCATTAACCAGTTTATAGCTAAGTTTTTAACTAGATACTCTCTCAGTAACAATGGCTAACATGTTCGTAGGCTCCTAAGACTGGTGTCATTCTGGATAAAATATTGGATATTTGACTGCTTCATTGTGAACTATTGAAACAACTAAATCGCCATCGTTTCGACCGACTTACTACGTTCCTCTTCAGAGTGGACCGCCCTAAAGACGATCGCAGCAAGTGGGTCGAAACGCCGGCAGTTTAGCTGTTTTAGCACTTTACAAAGACGCTGTCCTAGACGCAAAAGTATTTTGTCCAAAATGTATAATAATTCTTTAACAAATTTTGATTCAGTTACTGGTTCAATATTCCTGAACTGTAGATATAGATACACAGCGGCGTCGGATGAATTACGGTGTGTGCCGGAACCAGCGAAGTACATCTATTTGAGAACACAAATGAGAATAAAGTAATACTCACGTTCGCAGGTATGTCGTAGCTAAACTTTCTCTTCAAACTCTTCTCGCTGTCTGCTCCTCTCCCTCGTGGACTGTACTGAAATACCTACGCTTTGTTGCCCCTAATCTTAATGCTCAACCTGATGAACCAACAAGACTGTTACGCAAAACTGGGAGTAAAGCACTTATTATCGACTTTTGCGAGAATGACGCACCTGACATAAAGGAGTGCGTGAAGTAAAGCGAGTAATAAATCTCGTTGCTTGCAACTGCCAATGTTGCATGGTATGAAGCCAAAGTAAGGCGACAGAAGGATGAGGTAATAGAAGAACGAAGCTAACGCTCACCCTGTAGGTTATCTGCGAGGTCGACAGCTGTCAAACGAGTTTAGAATCGCTTTTTCCATGATACCCAATGCGCACAGCAGGCAACAATCTTACAAGGGGCGTTGCGCACTGCTCTGCCCACTTCCCTTTACTTCAAACTTAATACACTACTGGCCATTAAAATTTCTACACCAAGAAGAAATGCAGATGATAAACGGATGTTCATTGGTCAAATATATTATACTAGAACTGACATGTGATTACATTTTCACGCAATTTCTGAGCACAGATCCTGATAAATCAGTACCCAGAACAACCACCTCTGGCCGTAGTAACGGCCGTGATACGCCTGGGCATTGTGTGAGACAGATTTTGGATGGCGTGTACAGGAACAGCTGCCCATGCAGCTTCAACACGATACCACAGTTCATCAAGAGTAGTGACTGGCGTATTGTGACGAGCCAGTTGCTCGGTCACCATTGACCAGACTTTTTCAATTGGTGAGAGATCTGGAGAATGTGCTGGCCAGGGCAGCAGTCGAACATATTCTGTATCGAGAAAGGATGTTTGTGTTTGAAGATTTCTGGCTGCTGTTAAGTATCAAACACATAAAACGTAACAACGTTATTCTATATCTACATCTACATTCATACTCCGCAAGCCACCCAACGGTGTGTGGCAGTGGGCACTTTACGTGCCACTGTCATTACCTCCATTTTCTGTTCCAGTCGCGTATGTTTCGCGGGAAGAACGACTGTCTGAAAGCCTCCGTGCGCGCTCGAATCTCTCTAATTTTACATTCGTGATCTCCACGCGAGATATAAGTAGGGGGAAGCAGTATATTCGATACCTCATCCAGAAACGCACCCTCTCGAAACCTGGCGAGCAAGCTACACCGCGATGCAGAGCGCCTCTCTTGCAGAGTCTGCCACATGAGTTTGCTAAACATCTCCGTAACGCTATGACGGTTAACAAATAACCCTGTGACGAAACGCGCCACTCTTCTTTGGATCTTCTGTATCTCCTCCGTTAACCCGATCTGGTACGGATCCCACACTGATGAGCAATCCTCAAGTATAGGTAGATCGAGTGTTTTGTAAGCCATCTCCTTTGTTGATGGACTACATTTTCTAAGGACTCTCCCAATGAATCTCGACCTGGTACCCGCCTTACCAACAATTAATTTTATATGATCATTCCATTTAAAATCGTTCCGCACGCATACTCCCAGATATTTAACAGAAGTAACTGCTAACAGTGTTTGTTCCGCTATCATATAATCATAAAATAAACGATCCTTCTTTCTATGTATTCGCAATACATTACATTTGTCTATGTTAAGGGTCAGTTGCCACTCCCTACACCAGGTGCCTATCCACTGCAGATCTTCCTGCATTTCGCTACAATTTTCTAATGGTGCAACTTCTCTGTATACTACAGCTTCATCCGGGAAAAGCCGCATGGAACTTCCGACACTATCTACTAGGTCATTTATATATATTGTGAAAAACAATGGTCCCATAACACTTCCCTGTGGCACGCCAGACGTTACTTCAACGTCTGTAGACGTCTCTCCATTGATAACAACATGCTGTGTTCTATTTGCTAAAAACTCTTCAATCCAGCCACACAGCTGGTCTGATATTCCGTAGGCTCTTACTTTGTTTATCAGGCGACAGTGCAGACTGTATCGAACGCCTTCCGGAAGTCTAGGAAAACAGCATCTACCTGGGAGCCTGTATCTAATAATTTCTGGGTCTCATGAACAAATAAAGCGAGTTGGGTCTCACACGATCGCTGTTTCCGGAATCCGTGTTGATTCCTACAGAGTAGATTCTGGGCTTCCTAAAACTACATGATACTCGAGCAAAAAACATTTTCTAAAATGTTCCCGTTAGCTGAGCGCGTGGCGTTAAATGCTTATTCTTGTAAAGTTGCTGGTTCGAATCTTGCAATCACATATTTTTTGCTTTACTGAAATTTCAAAATATCTAAAAAATAAAAACGTTAATTAACATGTATTTAATAATAATTCTGCTCTAAAAAATGACATTTTTAATTACTGTTGGTATGGAAATCAACTCAGATGTGGTACAAACTTTCGAATTTCTTTACCATTAATCGAAAAAAAAAAAATCACATTCGTCAGTAATACCATTCAGTCTACAAAAATAAAGATGTGTCTCCTAGACATTTGAACTTTCTCATTTTTTCGCTAAATTTTTATTCATTATGAATACTCCCATTTTGATGCAATTTCTGTTTCAATTACAATAATATTATGCTATTTTTATTAAAATATGATTGAAATTTGTTAACTGACATTTCTGTTTGATAACAGGCCTAGAATGTAAGTAAAAGTATAAATGAATTTTTTTTCTTACGAGATTCGAAGAGGCAACTTCACAATAAGACTGCCATAGTACACTCCTGGAAATGGAAGAAAGAACACATTGACACCGGTGTGTCAGACCCACCATACTTGCTCCGGACACTGCGAGAGGGCTGTACAAGCAATGATCACACGCACGGCACAGCGGACACACCAGGAACCGCGATGTTGGCCGTCGAATGGTGCTAGCTGCGCAGCATTTGTGCACCGCCGCCGTCAGTGTCAGCCAGTTTGCCGTGGCATACGGAGCTCCATCGCAGTCTTTAACACTGGTAGCATGCCGCGACAGCGTGGACGTGAACCGTGTGTGCAGTTGACGGACTTTGAGCGAGGGCGTATAGTGGGCATGCGGGAGGCCGGGTGGATGTACCGCCGAATTGCTCAACACGTGGGGCGTGAGGTATCCACAGTACATCGATGTTGTTGGCAGTGGTCGGCGGAAGGTGCACGTGCCCGTCGACTTGGGACCGGACCGCAGCGACTCACGGATGCACGCCAAGACCGTAGGATCCTACGCAGTGACGTAGGGGACCGCACCGCCACTTCCCAGCAAATTAGGGACACTGTTCCTCCTGGGGTATTGGCGAGGACCATTCGCAACCGTCTCCATGAAGCTGGACTACGGTCCCGTACACCGTTAGGCCGTCTTCCGCTCATGCCCCAACATCGTGCAGCCCGCCTCCAGTGGTGTCGCGACAGGCGTGAATGGAGGGACGAATGGAGACGTGTCGTCTTCAGCGATGAGAGTCGCTTCTGCCTTGGTGCCAATGATGGTCGTATGCGTGTTTGGCGCCGTGCAGGTGAGCGCCACAATCAGGACTGCACACGACCGAGGCACACAGGGCCAACACCCAGCATCATGGTGTGGGGAGCAATCTCCTACACTGGCCGTACACCTCTGGTGATCGTCGAGGGGACACTGAATAGAGCACGGTACATCCAAACCGTCATCGAACCCATCGTTTCTACCATTCCTAGACCGGCAAGGGAACTTGCTGTTCCAACAGGACAATGCACGTCCGCAAGTATCCCGTGCCACCCTACGTGCTCTAGAAGGTGTAAGTCAACTACCCTGGCCAGCACGATCTCCGGATCTGTCCCCCTTTGAGCATGTTTGGGACTGGATGAAGCGTCGTCTCACACGGTCTGCACGTCCAGCACGAACGCTGGTCCAACTGAGGCGCCAGGTGGAAATGGCATGGCAAGCCGTTCCACAGGACTACATCCAGCATCTCTACGATCGTCTCCATGGGAGAATAGCAGCCTGCATTGCTGCGAAAGGTGGATATACACTGGGAGTAGTGCCGACATTGTGCATGCTCTGTTGCCTGTGTCTATGTGCCTGTGGTTCTGTCAGTGTGATCATGTGATGTATCTGACCCCAGGAATGTGTCAATAAAGTTTCCCCTTCCTGGGACAATGAATTCACGGTGTTCTTATTTCAACTTCCAGGAGTGTATTTCACAATGTACGCACAAATTCTTTTACATTAAAACAGTCCAATACTGAAACATTCCTTCCTCAGGGAGAGTTTCCACGCTTCCATAACGAGGCTTCAAAACAGCTGCAGTATTTCGTTCAACACATTTTGTGAAAGACTTTCCTTTCATTATGAAACTAAATGAGTGACGATAGCGTGCGACCCTGAATAAAATTGTCTGCGTCCGTCCGAATGCTGACAGTTTGTACCAGATAAAAATTATATTGTGTCTCCAGCACACCGAAAATAGTTACATGTTACTGAAAATTTGAACTGTTTGTGACCTAGGTTGTTGAGGAATATAAAGTATAAGACAATTCGTGTGCAGTGCGACTGCACTGTTATTTAAACACACCGCATTGGCTATTTCCCCCTGTTCCCCCACCTCACACTCACCATGCAAAGGAATTTTGGAAATTTGTGGTAAAGACTGAAACATCCACTTAGAAAAATTATGAATGACTGTGCTGGAAACTTCTACGTTATTTGATACAAAGACAGCTGAGTACAACTGAACGTACTCAGACACTTCTCTCTTTAGTTAGTCTGATCATCACCAAACTGACACAATATTTTTAGCGCAACGCAATCTGACTTCCAATAGTCCCTAAAAAAGGATGGCCCTGACTAACAATAAAGTATACCTTTCATGAAACTCTTACCTCACCAAAATCTTCGTTACTCGAACTACTGCAATACAGCGAGCGCCAATACGGCCAGCTAAATAATATATTCTAACTACAGAAGGCACCAGCTACTGATAGGCATTTTTAGCAAATGAAAGATTTTAATAGAGAACCAACAACAAACAACGTATTTACTTTCATAATGTTCAAAAGTATATATATCAATTCATGACATCCATCTTTACAAATTTCCTTTTTCTGGCGGACACACGTCCAGATCGTCCGCTTGTAGCAACCTCTCGAAACTTTGGCATCTCTCTCTCTCCACATCCACCACTGCTGGGGCTCACCTCCAACTGCCCAACGCTACGTGCTGTTCATATCCAACTGCCCAATACTACACAAGCGAATATTCCAACAATGAGTGAAACCAGACACAGATTGCACACAGCATTGTCAGTGATGTTCATACAGTGCGCTACGTGGCGTTACCAACATAAAAACCTAAACAGCCTATTTACAGAACCCATGGGACCAAACTGCTGAGGCCTTCGGTGGTTAAGGTTACATACTACTCAATCTAACTTACTCCAAGGACAGCACACACACCCATGAACGAGGGAGGACTCGAACCTCTGAGACCGAGCGAGGTGTCGCAGTGGTTAGCACACTGGACTCGCATTCGGGAGGACGACGGTTAAATCTCGTCTCCGGCCATCCTGATTTAGGTTTTCCGTGATTTCCCTAAATCGTTTAAGGCAAATGCCGGGATGGTTCCTTTGAAAGGGCACGGCCGATTTCCTTCCCTAACCCGAGCTTACGCTCCGTCTCTAATGACCTCGTTGTCGACGGGACGTTAAACACTAACCACCACCACCACTCGAACCTCTGCCGGGGCGAGCCTCACGAACCGTGGCAAGGGCCTTAAATCACGCGACCACGACGTCAGACTCACAGATTTACTTTAAACTTTGTACTCCTTCTGTAGGCCATTTAAACACCATAGTGTACAAGTAGCAAGTTACACTTCTCTGGCAGTTCCGAGAAAATAGCAAGAGATGTTTTACGCTTCTAATTGTAATGGACGTATCTGTTTATAGATGCATGGTGTTAGAGTTCGTGGTGGTCAAGTAGTTAGTTTTCGGGCTGCTTCAGACGAATGAGTATTAGACGACGGTTTCACTCCTGCCCAAACTTTTACTCTATATTTTTTTCGTCACTGGTCATATTCAATTTATGTGACATTTGAGAGGTAATATAATTAAAGAAAATCACGTATATTTGGATGAAATATCAGTGAATTTCATGTTATTTAACTACTTACTATTTTCAGTTACATTTAATTATTAGAACAAGCGTATTTACAACTAGCGACAAGTAAATTGAGAAACGGATAGAGTTTTCCTGAAAGTTTATGCGAAATCCCTTATACATACAGTCCGGTAAGGCACCTGAAACTACACTACTGGCCATTAAAACTGCTACACCAAGAAGAAATGCAGAAGTTAAACGGGTATTCATTGGACAAATATATTATACTAGAACTGATATGTGATTACATCTTCACGCAAATTCGGGGCATAGATCCTGAGAAATCAGTACCCAGAACAACCACCTCTGGCCGTAATAACGGCCTTGATACGACTGGGCATTGACTCTAACAGAGCTTGGATGGCATGTACAGGCACAGCTGCCAATGCAGCTTCAACACGATACCACAGTTCACCAAGAGTAGTGACTGGCGTATTGTGACGAGCCAGTTGCTCGGCCACCATTGACCAGACGTTTTAAAGTGGTGAGAGATCTGGAGAATGTGCTGGCCAAGACAGCAGTCGAAAATATTCTGTATCCTGAAAGGCCCGTACAGGACCTGCAACATACGGTCGTGCATTATCCTGCTGAAATGTTGGGTTTCAGAGGGATCGAATGAAGGGTAGAGCCAAGGCTCGTAACACATCTCAAATGTAACGTCCACTGTTCAAAATGCCGTCAATGCGAACAAGAGGTGACCGAGACGTGTAACCAATGGCACCCCACAAAATCACGTCGGGTGACACGCCATTATGGCCATGATGAATACACGCTTCCAATGTGCGTTCACCGCGATGACGCCAAACACGGATGCGAGTATCATGATGCTGTAAACAGAACCTGGATTCCTCCGATAAATTGACGTTTTGCCATTCGTGCACCCAGGTCTGTCGTCGAGTACACCATCGCAGGCGCTCCTTTCTGTGATGCAGCGTCAAGGGTAACCGTAGCCATGCTGCTGCAAACTTCGTCGAACTGTTCGTGCAGATGGATGTTGTCTTGCAAACGTCCCCATCTGTCGACTTAGGGATCGAGACGTGGTAGCACGATCCGTTACAGCATGCGAATAAGATGCCTGTCATCTCGACTGCTAGTGATACGAGGCCGTTGGGATCCAGCACGGCGTTCCGTATTACCCCCCCCCCCCCCCCCCCCTGAACCCACCGATTCCATATTCTGCTAACAGTCATTGGATCTCGACCAACGCGAGCAGCAATGTCGCGATAGGATAAAAAGCAACAGCGATAGGCTACAATCAGACCTTTATCAAAGTCAGAAACGCGATGGTACGCATTTCTCCTCCTTACCCCAGGCATCAAAACAATGTTTCTCCAGGGAACGCCGGTGAACTGCTGTTTGTGTATGAGAAATCGGTTGGAAACTTTCCTCATGTCGGCACGTTGCAGGTGTCGCCACAGGCTCCAACCTTGTGTGGAAGCTCTGAAGAGCTAATCATTTGCATATCACAGCATCTTCTTCCTGTGGTTTAAATTTCGCGTCTGTAGCACGTCGTCTTCATGGTGTAGCAATTTTCATGGCCAGTAGTATACTTTGCATCTAGACGCTTCAAGCTGCAGTCGCAGAGGCAGGCTTCATTTGGCAGTTAACCTGCGTAGCGGCGAGATGTTGCTAATGTAGCAACGACGTGTAGTGCAGGCGCAATTTTTTTAAATATCACAGAATGTACTCTTATGTTACAGAAATGAAGGTTTAAGTGGGAATCTAGCAGCCGCCTGACACTGGTCTGTCCTACGAAGCTCGAGCGCCAACCACTTGGCCACCATGAAGTCCAGCGTCTATTACCTACGCACAGACACATCCGTTACGTAATAGACGCATAAAACTTCTCTTGCGATTTTCTCGGAACTGTCATAGTAGCGCACCTTACTCCTTGCACATCGTTGTTGTTACCGTCTTCAGTCCAGAGTTTGATGCAGCCCTCCGGGCTACTGTATCCTGCGCAAAATTCTTCATCTCCGTGTAAATAATGCAACCTACATCCTTTTGAATCTGCTTACTGTATTCATCTCTTTGTCTCCCTCTACGATTTTTACGCTTCACGCTCCTCTCCATTACTAAATTAGTGATCCCTTGATGCCTGAGAACGTGTCCTTCCAATCGATCCCTTCTTCTACGCAAGTTGTGACACAAAGTCCTCGCCTTCCCATTTCTGTTCAGTACTTCCTCAATAGTTACGTCATCTACCCATCTAATCTTCAGCATTCTTCTGTAGCGCCACATGTCGAATGCCTCTAGTCTCTTCTTGCCTAAACTATTTGTCGTCCACGTTTCACTTCCATACATGGCTACACTCCATACAAATACTTTCGGAAAAGACTTTCTGACACTTAAATCTATACTCGACGTTAACAAATTTCTCGTCCTCAGAAATGCTTTCCTTTCCATAGCTAGTCTACATTTTATGTCCTCTCTACTTTGACCATCATCAGTTATTTTGCTTTCTAAATAGCTAAATTCATTTACTACTTTTAATGTCCTATTTCCTAATGTAATTCCCTCAGCATCACCTGATTTAATTCGACTTTATTCCATTATCCTCGTTTTGCTTTTGTTGATGTTCATCTTATATCCTCCTTTCAAGTCACTGTCCATTCCGTTCAACGTATCGTCCAGGTTCTTTGCTGTTTCTGACAGAATTACAATGTCATCGGCAAACCTCAAAATTTTCATTTCTTCTCCGTGTATTTTAATTTCTACTCCAAATTTTTCTTTTGTTTCCTTTACTGCTTGCTCAATATACTGATCGAATAACACTGGGGACAGGCTGCAACCCTGCCTCAGTCCCTTCTCAACCACTCCTTCCCTTTCATGCCCCTCGACTCTTATAACTGCCATCTGGTTTCTGAACAAATTGTAAATAACCTTTCGCTCCTTGTAATTTACTTATTCCTACCACCATCAGAATTTGAAAGAGAGTATTCCAGTCAACATAGTCAAAATCTTTCTCTAAGTCCACAAATGCTAGAAATGTAGGTTTGCCTTTTTTAATCTATCTTCTAAGATAAGAGAATCGTTAATATTGTCTGGCGTGTTCCAACATTTACGATCTACCCCCACGGCGGCTTCAACCAGTTTGTTCATTTGCCTG
The DNA here is from genome assembly GCF_023897955.1 of Schistocerca gregaria. Taxonomy (NCBI): domain Eukaryota; kingdom Metazoa; phylum Arthropoda; class Insecta; order Orthoptera; family Acrididae; genus Schistocerca; species Schistocerca gregaria. The sequence continues at coordinate 432,378,966 of NC_064922.1, forward strand.
TAAGGAATTGGTGTTAATATTTTGTAGCCTTGACTTATTAAGCTGATAGTTCGGTAAAACCTATCTTCTTTGGGCTTGGAATTACTATATTCTTCTTGAAGTCTGAGAGTATTTCACCTGTCTCATATATCTTGCTCACCAGATGGTAGAATTTTGTCATGGCTGGCTCTACCAAGACTATCAGTAGTTCAAATGAATATTTTCTACTCCGGGGCCCTCGTTTCGACTTAGGTGTTTCAATGCTCTTTCAGATTCTTCATGCAGTATCATTTCTTCCATTTTCTCTTCATACACGTTCTCTTCGATTTCCATAAGATCGCACTCAAGTACATCGCTCTTGTGTAGACCCCCTATATACTTTCTGGTTTCCGTTCTTCGCTTAGGACTAGTTTTCCATCTGATCTCTTGGTATTCATACAAGTGGTTCTCTTTTCTCCAAAGGTCTCTTTAATTTTCCTGTAGGCAGTATCTACTTTACACCTAGTGATATATGCGTCTAAATCCTTACATTTGTGCTCTAGCCAGCCCTGTTTAGCCATTTTGCGCTTCCTGTATCTCATTTTTGAGTCGATTGTATTCCTTTTCGCCTACTTCATTTACTGCAGTTTTATATTTTATCCTTTCGCGAAATAAATTCAATGTCTTTTCTGTTACCTGAGGGTTTACACTAGCCCTCGTCTTTTTGCCTACTCGATCCTCTGCTGCCTTCACTATTTCACTCTCAAACCTACCCATTTTCTTCTACTGTATTTCTTTCCCTTGTTCGTGTCAGTCGTTCTCTAATGGTCTGTGAAACTCTCTACGACCTTTGGCTCTTTGAATTTATCCAGATCCGATCTCCTGAAGTTACTACTTTTGCACATTGTGTTGTTTTAATGACCTACTAAAGTTGTACTAAGTTTGATGTAAAATCGTGATCCCAACGTGGTGTACTCCCCTTGTCAGACAGGGTGGAGTGGTGTTGGGGGAAGTGTACAGTGAGGCTGAGTGCTACGGCGTTCATGCCGGGGCATGGCTCGTGAGCCGAATTATTCGCCGCCCCTGGTCTACATATATCTGTTACGATCGTAGCCGTGCATCGTTGAATTCATTCTCTTTCTGTGCTCATTTCTAGTTGATAAAGAGTAGAGGAAGAATTGGTCTTACTATCGTCAAGTAAGCGATTTTCATTACACATGCACCGAATTTTCCCAGTGCTCTCACAAAAAAACTGGTTCTTCAGTTTGTTTTCACTAATACTGATTTTGCATGATCGTTCCGTTTTATAACACTTTCTAGTATTACCTGTAAATATACGATTTGATGTGCTCAATATGTTCACCATTAATCTTTTAGTCATATACTATCAAGTTATAAGCATTACATTAATCTATCCATACTTAAAGAGAGCTACAAAATTACACAAAATAGAATATTTTTCGGTAATTTCTTTATGATTATCCAATAGCGATACTTCTCTGTTGATAAGAGTATCGTGAGTTAGCTGTCTTACTATGCTGCTGACACTATCTGATACATGATCTATGTATGATAAGAACATTGCAGGTCCAGTTAAATTTTCTGGGGATGCACCTCATGTTAATTCAGCCTCAGTGGAACATTCTCCGTCCAGTGTAACGAACGGTTTCTATTGGTCTAATATTTTTCGAGCCAGTCATATATTTTGGAAAATATTTTGTACAGGATGGAGCAGGGGAAACGCATGTTTTTCACTATTGAATGACTAAGATGGTTTGATAAAAATAATAAAAACAAAGCTTAAGTGATAGATTTTTAATGCAGTTTTGAAATATACATACTTTAAGTAGGTTCGAAAAATTATGTCTTGGCGATGACGTCCTTCTTGATGGATACAAATTTGGATCCTCTTCCGAATGTTACGCATGGGTCTCTAGCATTTCATTCGGTACGGCTTCAATTTCCTGACAAATGGAATTCTTCAGGTCATCGATTGTGCGAAGCTTGTTCATTTGGACTTCTGATTTTAAATATCCCCAGAAAAAGAAGTCGCATATCGACAAATCGGGTGAGCGAGAGGGCCAGTAAACATCACCATATCTTGAAATGACATGTCCTGGGAACATTTGTCTAACCACTTCCACGGATGCTCTCGCCATGTGAGCTGTGGCACCTCCCTGCCGAAACCATACCTCTCTCATGTTCAATTGACACCTTTCAAGTTCTGTATGAAGAAAGTTGTTTAACATTTTGATGTAGGGAGCTGATGTCACAGTAATTGCAGTTCCTTCCTCTTCAAAAAAAAGTAGGGTCCAACAATCCCCATCTTGGAAATGCAGCACCAGACTGTTACTTTTAAACTGTGGAGAGGTCTTTGGTGTAATTCATGTGGGTTCTCCGGCCCCTAATACCGACAATTTTGAGCACTGACGTAACCGTCTACATGAAAATGTGCTTCATCACTCATGAAAACTGTAGCACCTGCATCTTCCGTAAAAATTTCGTCTATTACGCGACAAAACTTTCTGCGCTGCACAAAATCCCCTTCACTAAGCTGCTGGACGATCATTATCCTGTACGGGTGAAACTTAAGATTATCATGTAAGTTGTGGTGAAGCGAACGACGTGACACACTCAGCGCTACAGCCTGCCGTCTAGGCGATCGTTTCGGACTAGCAAAACTGCCGTTCTCAGTCGGTCTACATTTTCCGGGTGTACGAACAGAACGGGGAAGACCAGCTCGTTTCTTTTCCATCACAGATCCAGTACTTCTAAACGCTGCAACCCATCGATGTACAGTACTCCGATCAGGCACTGCACATCGACGTCCAACTCTAAAATCTTGACGGAAAATACGTTTCGCTGTGACACTACGGAATCATTGATTCTAAAGTACTGCTCGACAATGAACACACGGTTTTCTACGCTTAAAAGCTCCATAGCGTCTGAAACTGCATTGTATGGGCAGTCTGCCAACATTCATTCAAGGTCAATACCCCCTCTAGTCGCCGCGTACTAGCGGTTCAAAAAACATGTATTTCCTCTGCTCTACCCTGTATAATATTTACTTGATAAATAGTTGGCAATGTGGTGCAGTGTCCAGCACCTGCCCTATATCTGTGAAGACTGAACTTATCTTTCCATCCGCATCCCTTGTTTGCAAAATACACTCCTGGAAATGGAAAAATGAACACATTGACACCGGTGTGTCAGACCCACCATACTTTCTCCAGACACTGCGAGAGGGCTGTACAAGCAATGATCACAAGCACGGCACAGCGGACACACCAGGAACCGCGGTGTTGGCCGTCGAATGGCGCTAGCTGCGCAGCATTTGTGCACCGCCGCCGTCAGTGTCAGCCAGTTTGCCGTGGAATACGGAGCTCCATCGCAGTCTTTAACACTGGTAGCATGCCGCGACAGCGTGGACGTGAACCGTATGTGCAGTTGACGGACTTTGAGCGAGGGCGTATAGTGGGCATGCGGGAGGCCGGGTGGACGTACCGACGAATTGGTCAACACGTGGGGCGTGAGGTCTCCACAGTACATCGATGTTGTCGGCAGTGGTCGGCGGAAGGTGCACGGGCCCGTCGACCTGGGACCGGACCGCAGCGACGCACGGATGCACGCCAGGACCGTAGGATACTACGCAGTGCCGTAGCGGACCGCACCACCACTTCCCAGCAAATTAGGGACACTGTTGCTCCTGGGGTATCGACGAGGACCATTCGCAACCGTCTCCATGAAGCTGGGCTACGGTCCCACACACCGCTAGGCCGTCTTCCGCTCACGCCCCAACATCGTGCAGCCCGCCTCCAGTGGTGTCGCGACAGGCGTGAATGGAGGGACGAATGGAGACGTGTCGTCTTCAGCGATGAGAATCGCTTCTGCCTTGGTGCCAATGATGGTCGTATGCGTGTTTGACGTCGTGCAGGTGAGCGCCACAATCAGGACTGCATACGACCGAGGCACACAGGGCCAACACCCGGCATCATTGTGTGGGGAGCGATCTCCTACACTGGCCGTACACCTGTGGTGATCGTCGAGGGGACACTGAATAGTGCACGGTACATCCAAACCGTCATCGAACCCATCGTTCCACCATTCCTAGACCGGCAAGGGAAGTTGCTGTTCCAACAGGACAATGCACGTCCGCATGTATCCCGTGCCACCCAACGTGCTCTAGAAGGTGTAAGTCAACTACCCTGGCCAGCAAGGTCTCCGGATCTGTCCCTCATTGAGCATGTTTGGGACTGGATGAAACGTTGTCTCACGCGGTCTGCACGTCCAGCGCGAACGCTGGTCCAACTGAGGCGCCAGGTGGAAATGGCATGGCAAGCCGTTCCATAGGACTACATCGAGCATCTCTACTATCGTCTCCATGGGAGAATAGCAGCCTGCATTGCTGCGAAAGGTGGATATACACTGTACTAGAGCCGACATTGTGCATGCTCTGTTGCCTGTGTCTATGTGCCTGTGGTTCTGTCAGTGTGATCATGTGATGTATCTGACCCCAGGAATGTGTCAATAAAGTTTCCCCTTCCTGGGACAATGAATTCACGGTGTTCTTATTTCAATTTCCAGGAGTGTATACTGCGCGAAGAAATCAAAATGTATATCATACGACTGGTGTCCCCTGAAGTCGTGGGCTGATTCTTTGAGAAGTAGAAGGTCGTTATAAGTAAAATGGAGACATACATGGAGGTTCAATATGGGCTGGAACTATCGTATGGCAGCAAAACTTGGTAGATATCCTAATACCTCAATGCGGAAGCGATGCACTGCAGATATAAAGGTAACTGGGACAAGAAACCAAACGAAACACCATAACTCGTTAATGAAGTCCATGGGTCCCTTATACTAAAATGTGCAGAAGATGTCACCGAACAGACTCAGGCTTCTGATCTGTGGATTTCTGGTTCACTCTGGATACGTTGAGCTATCATGTACCCTCTGAATTATCTTTCATAAGAGTTTTTCCAGAAAAGAAGGCGAATTTTATACAACTGCAGTTTCTGCCAGATCTTCAAAAAATGGTTGAAATGGCTCTGAGCACTATGGGACTTAACTTCTGAGGTCATCAGTCCCCTAGAACTAAGAACTACTTAAACCTAACCAACCTTATGACATCACAAACACCCATGTCCGAGGCAGGATTCGAACCTGCGACCGTAGCGGTCGCGCGGTTCCAGACTGTAGCACCTAAGACCGCTCGGCCACACCGGCCGGCTTTCTAGATCTTCATGTGGCAGAGCTGAACGACATGAATTGCTAACATTACTCAAATAGCAGAGATATTCATAGTGTCAAGAAATACTGGCTAACCGGTATTAAGGCACAATTTTGCAGTTTACAGAATTAGTTTACGTGCTATTCGTTATGCTTTGAGATAGTGAAAGTTGAAGCTCACAGTTCACAATCCGCATTCCTCATTGCAATATAAAAAGTAGGTCTTATATCCATGTGAAGGCATTTTGGCTTGTTTCTTCATGGTGCAAAATGCAAACTTACAAATTTATGTCAGATAAATAGATGTTGATGAATAACGTAACGAGCCGCAAATACTTTTTGAAATGATTATGGCAATGTCATAATTGGTTTTGGGCAATCATCTCCATCTTCAAAATAGCTAACACCTCTAAATACACTGACGTTTTGGTCAGCAGCATGCCATTTACTTCTGCATCTCATAAGAATATTTGAATATTTAGATCCACTTTACATCGTTTTTCGTTAATAATAATACACTCATGTGTCTGCATTTGTTTAGGTGAAATGACAGGCAAAAAAATTAGCCAGCCTGAATAACAAAACGGAGCATTGCGCATGCCCAAGTAGAGAAGTGCTAGTGTTCAACACTCTAGTGGTCAGCTGGAGCAGTGGGATAGAAAAAGCGGTTTATGGCCCCAGAAGGTTGATTTATTACCCTCTGGGAATAATCCATCCTTATGGCAAACCTTCACGTCTCTTTCTCCCACCTCCTCCTCCTCCTCCTCCTCCTCCTCATCCCTTTGGGCGACCGCAACCCCTCTGCCCTCCCCTCGCCAGTACTATGACACTTTTGATATAAAATTAATTGACTAATTAATTAAATCGATTTTCAGGGGTTGAGTTTCTCTATTATCTGGGATCAGCCAACATCCAGCAACTACATGGCCTGACTACGTAATTACGCTGCTGTAGATTGGAGGTGTTGTCTTGTGTGTGTTCACCTTGACTTGCAGGGATCGATAGAGTTAGTGCAAACTTTAGCAAGAAAATAAGTCACTCTGTGCTGGAGAGGAAGGCTCTAACGACACGAAATTCAAATCAATGTCAATAATATATTGATGCATATTCTTTATTTAAACAGTTTGCAAGAGACAGGGCTCCCCCACTTGTAAAATAGTTCATTTGCACTACCTTATAAAATTAATTGTTTAAGTTTCACAGGTGTGAAATAGATCACTTAAAACTCACCATCACCTTACAAAGATCTTTCTTCGTAATAGAAACATATATTGAATGTTGAGTATCACACACAAACATGATGCAAATCAAGTAATTACATTTTCACCACACATTGATTGAAGCACTGAATGCATCTGAGGTCTTTCATGCACCTACGTTTGAGAACACAAGCACCCCAACCTATCAGCTGAAAAAATCCAACCGATCACAAACAACTTGCGATCGGAAAGAACACGCCATCCACTGAGTGCAGGAGCTGTGGTTGTGCCATCTGTCGCCGGTAGAGACATCGCATCGTCTTGCAGGAGCTGCTGAGGAGATACCTGCACACATATTGGCTATGGCAGCAGCTGTAACCCCATCACCTGGCATCCACACACCCACTGTGTCGAACGCTCAGAGGTCGGAGAGACTATCACCAAGCAGTCAAACAACAAATTTTCATTTGTTGGAATAATCGCCCACTACAGCATACGCCATTTTTTATCTTCTCATGAAACACACCCGTCCACTTCTGTCACCACTCACACAGCACATTGGCCACTTTGCTAGCCTCCTCTACTGAGAGGTTGGGACATTCTTTGTACCTAACCACCCATCACAGGCTGAGCTAATCCGTGATTTCTGGACGCTGACTCGTGGTGACCGTTCATGTCTCATCAGACAGAAGTATCTGTTCTTTAAACAGCTTAATAGTTGCCTCGTCCTGCATCACAGGACTAGACTATTAAACTCATTTTTGGGTCATGACAAAGTGCTAAGTGCACGCTCTATCTCTCTCACAGGATGCTTCCTCACTTTCAAATTCTCTTCACGAAAGCAAACGTCTCTCAAGGTAACACTACAGAGTATTATCTGTGTATATGTACAGAGGCAGACATACAGAAAACAAAACAAATCAAATGCGTTGCCACTGTAGAATGTGTGGTTGGGAGTGACTGTACGCATTCGAATACAGTGCTATACTACACCATCTGACCAGAAAAATAGTGCATTTTCGCTGGGTATTGACAAACGTTCTAAATTTATAAGCAATATTACAGTACGTGGCGAGAAGAGATGACGTGATCGCATGGGGATAAGTGATACAAAATCGATAAAATCATGAAAGTTGACGGAAAATACGTGCGGGAAAATACGCCGAAATGCGGGGAAATTGAGGGAGTACTTGCATGTCCTCTACTTTGTGCACAACAGTTCTTGTACATGGGAACGAGTATGCGACAGGAAGAGAAATACCAAAAAAACTTGGCGTGGAAGCATGGGAACCAGGGAAACAGTAATTTTTCATCTACAACGATTAAACAGCTGGAACAGAATGTTTAACTTTGACGACCACCAAATATAGAGTAACTGTCCCCAAAGTTATTGGCCACCACTTTATAGATGTTTACCAAATGTCCCTAGCTAAAGAGCTTTGTCCTACCAGCTGGGGGATTGCCATGTACAACGTTTGACCCTATGTAATACTGGTATGTGTCTTAAACGCTAACCAACAGTATGACAATGAGATTCTCTGTTCTCTCCAACAATTACAACAATGTGTTGTCAGCTAACAAATACCTTACAAAACAGTTACTGGATGTTTTTAGCAATATTATGCTGTATATCTATTGGGGTAATAGGGATACATAAAACTTGACTACTGTCTTTGATGCATTCCTGGAAAAGAGAACCATCTGACTTAAAGTTGACGTGGATCTGCGTTAAAGGGTAATATAAAGTTGATGGGGTGATCGGATTAGATGGGTTGTATTGAGGTATGATTTAATGGTAGACTGATGATGCACTCTAGAGAGAGGGATCTGTTGCTCCAGGCCATTTATCACGCATTTAACTATATTTTTTTCTGTAGTTCTCTCAAGGTGCAACAGTTGTGTGGCATAACTAGCGATCAACTCGTATACAATTGGGTATTCCGTGTGTGACTCAGAGCACTGTCTACCAACAGTAGTTAAAAGCAAATGCCTCCATACCACAGTCAATAGGGGACTGGCAAAACGCGTGTTGTGAATCATGTACATAGATGTAAAGCCCATTTCAGCACTTTTCTCCAGAAGAACTAAGATGTAAGTGAAATATTCCAATTCTCTGCGACATCATGGACATAAATCGAGTCTTCAGTTTCATAAATGTAGTGATTATAAGTCAGTGACAAATGTTTGTAGGATACTGCAGATCATATGAACATATTTGCTTTTAATTGTTCTGTTTACAGAGTTAGTGCAGCATGGCGTGTAGTTTCGCATGTCAGAAACCATTGCTATGATTTTGTCCATTTCCTACTAAGAGGCATTTCCCGTTGCTGGCGATCACTTTATAAGACTGAGCACAGCATAATTTCTGAACCATAACTAGACGTGAACAATGGGCGCTACACACCTCCAGAATATTTTTTGTGCGTTAGAGTATTAGGAGTATAGTACTTGGCATGACTAATATTTTGGAAACCACATGGCTTTAACAGAATAGCATCAGGAGTGCATGTGATTATGTACTACAGTCATACCTTTCTTGACAGTACCTTCTTAGTACTGACTCCAGAAGCTAGAACAATACTTTAGAATTAATAGCAAAATTGATTTACGTAAAATGCTTCAAACTCTGTCTGTCTGGAGCTCCATAATGCATAAGCCACATGTTTCTTATTAATCATCTGTTACATCATCGCAGCACTCTTATATCTACTATACACCGATAAGGGGTGCTAAGCTCCTCGACATGCACATCTGGACTGATCGTGTGGACTTTGGTGCTGTGAGTAAGATTGCTGTGGAAGAGTCTTTGCTGAATAACAGTTACAGGTTAGTTCCTTCACAAGATATGGAATGTCACGGGTATAGAACCTTCCCACTTCTGGTCAGCTGTAAATTAAATTGGCTACAGTGTTGCAACAAAGGTTGTTCATAGGCAATACTGGGAGGTCTTTCAACGTGCTTCTTTATCTTATGAATGTGAGAATACTTTGTGACCCCATCCACATGGGGAAAGATGGGCCGTTGTAATCACAAATCAAATATCCTGCACTGTGATCGAAGTGCTAGAAATGCGTAGATAACCTAATTGCATCGGTATAGGACACTATCTGGTATACTTGCTGCTATTTCATAGGTTGGTGTTGAAATTACGGAAAAACTCGTAAAATTGCTAATACTGATCACAGTCTTAGCTATTTCAACCATCCTCTGTGTTGGTGGAGCAATGTGGTTCACATTACGCAATGTCCGGCTTTCTTTCAGAGCCACTGGATCGAGACTTGTTAATGTCAGTCTAGCGCATGACACAGACTTCAAAGTTTTGTTGGAAAAATAAAATGTATGGCGATGTACAAAGCTGTACTCATACACTGCTTGGATGTGTTACAGCAGAAAAACTATGTATCAAACTGCTTATGAATTCTATCTTGTGATTGACAGTCTGTGGGATATGATTCTCCTACAGTACAGGTGACCAATCTTTATACATATCTGTGCAAGCGACTTCATCATTGCTCACCAGCTCCAGTGGCTCACTGCATATATATTTAATAGGATCGTCACGTAAGTTCGATCTCAACATGCGCATGGTATTTGTTTTGGATATATTGGAAGAGAGGGATGTGTTAATATCTCTAGCAGGTGACATTAGCAAAGTTTTATAGGTCGTAATTTTTCTCCATTGGATGGTACAGAATAGTAAGGAGGGGGAGTATATTTGGATGTCAGGCAAGAATGCACCCAGAGAAATGTAGATCTTCTTCAGACTGCAGTACTTGTAAGTGGTTTGGAAAGGCACAGCAATGCACTAGCAAAATCCTCATTCTTCTTCCAGTTCCATATGATGTGAAGTCTTCCTAATTTTCCAAATAAGAAACACCAACATAAATTCTTGTACTGTCTTTTGTACTACCATTCATTGCACGAGAAATCTTCGTTTATTGCTGGCATTATATATTATTCACCCTTGGTGGAGCTGTGAGACCATGTTCCCATTTCCACTGAGTGGTTAAAACAGGGTCCTGTAGCACTAACTCAGCCCACCCTGCTTCTCCACTGGATGCAGAATGTGGTGGATGTAGAGGTCTCCAGCCTCCGCTCAGTTCCAACTTAAACTGGAACGATCAAATGGACAAAGCTGCAGGGAGGATGGGGCAGACACTGAGAAAAAGTTACAAGACACAAAACGTTTGTCAGAAACGATGCTAGAGTTTTTCTGTCAGGTGTCCTTAGCAAATTGGTTCGAAAAAGATGACTCGATTTGAGATATGAGAGTGCCACAAATGTGATTCATCAGTGGCTGTATCTTTAAAAGACATCTCCATCAGCAAGTGTGTGGTTGAATGCAGAGACTTTATCCCAAATCGCAGACAGCATTTCTACCAGAAAACGTAATGCTATAGATCTGAAAAGCCAATGTATTGGTAATAGGATTTTGTATATTTCTTATGACTATAATCTAGCATTGAATTTTTTAAGTGATTCCTCACACAGCATACCACCTACTGTATGTGATGCTTCTCAATCAACCATCATCCTCCCTCACCTATAACTCTATGGATATAGCTAAGAACGTCTGTTACAGTCTCTACATGACATTGAGATAGAATGCGTCAAATATAGTGACTGCCATCTTGGCAAATATCTGGAAGTGGTATGAGGTAATGGCAAATTTCGGCTCAATACAACTTAATGGCTTTCTAAATTCGACGAGAAGGGTGACTTTATTACGAGATTTCACAGCTGGCGATGTGCACCAGCATTTTCAGTCTGTAAAAACACACCCCAGCAATCACCAGCAATATTCAACGTCGCTGTATTTGTGTGGAAGAACACTTTACTCAGTAGCCATACCATACCTTCATAAAACATGTATAATTTTTAATATGGACTTCGTTACAACACTTTTGTGTGTCTGTAGAACCACAACCGCTTTTTATTCAGGGTGACAGCAACATAGTTGTTGCGATCAAGTTTTTCTAGCGCAGTTCTTATGCAAAATGTATGTTGCTGGCAGTAGTATCCCTCTGCAGTCAGCTTCAAATGTTGGTTCTCCACAGTGTTCCTCTAAATGGACATCGCCTTCCCTCCAAGGATTCCCATTTGTGCTACCTGGGAAGTGTAATCCGACTGATGAAAAAAAAATTATTCGCCATACAAAGTAACTCTCATGAACAATTTAATTAGTTAGCTTATCAATTTTATAGCAGTGACATGCCGCCACCAGATGGGTAGAAGCCAGGGTGAGAGTACCTCAGATATGATTCACGAGTTGGAGCAGTAATCAGGCGATTTCTTCGTTGCAGTGAGATAATTTAATGAAATTTCAGTCTCCCACAAACACTGGGAGAGATGATCGGCGTAGTAAAATCAGCTACATTTTATAAGGTGATACACCATATAAATCTGATATTTACAACTTTTGTATGCTGTTACCTTGAGGGCCCCCATATGTGACGAGACATTTGTTTTCTTTACGATAGTCTGAAAGTGAGGAAGCATCCAGTGAAGGTAAGAATAGATTTTTCTAGCTAATGAGAGAATCGAGGAAATATAGCCTATGCCATAATGGTGTACAGGATTTGCAGAAGTAGCGATACTTTAGTCATGTGAAAACTTGTGTATGCCCCGATTTCTTCTATCTTTGAAAAGAACTCTTATAAAAGGAAGGACTCTATATGTCACATAAGAAATTCGAGCTGTACGATCAACATTTTTTAAACTGATGGGTGTATGTTGGGGTGGAACGACTGTAAACACCCAAGCCATTGGTGCTTCACTCACAGTGTGCTGCACCTGGTGGCATGAAAGTCATTAGGAGTCGACAGCTGGCAGTTATCGATTACCTCAGTCTCCAATGGGCAGTTATTTACAAAGAATGCACTGACCTATTTGCTCTTGCCCACAGCAGTGGGGCATAGCAAAGTGACCAAATGGCAGGTAAGTGGTGACAGAAATAGAAGTATACGTTGCATGTGTGTGATTGTAGTGGACAATTATTGCCCCTGATGTAAATTGATTGGTTGTCAGCTTGGTGATAGTCTCTCCAACCTCTAAGCGTTCGACACAGTGGGCATGTGGATACCAGGGGATGGGCTTCCAGGTGCTGGCATAGCTGATACATGTGCAGGTTTGTTCTGGCAGGCTCCCACCTGATGTTGTGACGTCTCTGCCAAAGACAGAGAGCGTAACTGTTGCTTCTGGCAGTCAGCGGATGATACACTCTTTGCGATGATGAATTATGTGTGATTGGTTTGCACCTGAGATGTTTAGTGGAAGCATTGCAGTGGAAGACGGAACTTGTGTTTTCAAATGACTGCACACAAAACCTGAGATGTATTTAGCACTTTGATCTTTTTGCGGTGGAAATTTAACTACCTGATAAGCATAACGTCTGTGTGTGATACTCAAACGTTGAAACTTTGTTTCCACTATAAAGAAAGATCATTTTTATATGATGGTGAGTATTTAAGTGATCTTTTTCACTCCAGTGAATTTATAAACAACCTAAATTAAGAAGATGGTGCAGATTAACTACACTCCTGGAAATGGAAAAAAGAACACATTGACACCGGTGTGTCAGACCCACCATACTTGCTCCGGACACTGCGAGAGGGCTGTACAAGCAATGATCACACGCACGGCACAGCGGACACACCACGAACCGCGGTGTTGGCCGTCGGATAGCGCTAGCTGCGCAGCATTTGTGCACCGCCGCCGTCAGAGTCAGCCAGTTTGCCGTGGCATACGGAGCTCCATCGCAGTCTTTAACACTGGTAGCATGCCGCGACAGCGTGGACGTGAACCGTATGTGCAGTTGACGGACTTTGAGCGAGGGCGTATAGTGGGCATGCGGGAGGCCGAGTGGACGTACCGCCGAATTGCTCAACACGTGGGGCGTGAGGTCTCCACAGTACATCGATGTTGTCGCCAGTGGTCGGCGGAAGGTGCACGTGCCCGTCGACCTGGGACGGGACCGCAGCGACGGACGGATACACGCCAAGACCGTAGGATTCTACGCAGTGCCGTAGGGGACCACACCGCCACTTTCCAGCAAATTAGGGACACTGTTGCTCCTGGGGTATCGGCAAGGGCCATTCGCAACCGTCTTCATGAAGCTGGGCTACGGTCCCGTACACCGTTAGGCCGTCTTCCGCTCACGCCCCAACATCGTGCAGCCCGCCTCCAGTGGTGTCGCGACAGGCGTGAATGGAGGGACGAATGGAGACGTGTCGTCTTCAGCGATGAGAGTCGATTCTGCCTTGGTGCCAATGATGGTCGTATGCGTGTTTGGCGTCGTGCAGGTGAGCGCCACAATCAGGACTGCATACGACAGAGGTACACAGGGCCAACACCCGGCATCATTGTGTGGGGAGCGATCTCCTACACTGGCCGTACACCTCTGGTGATCGTCGAGGGGACACTGATTAGTGCACGGTACATCCAAACCGTCATCGAACCCATCGTTCTACCATTCCTAGACCGACAAGGGAACTTGCTGTTCCAACAGGACAATGCACGTCCGCATGTATCCCGTGCCACCCAACGTGCTCTAGAAGGTTTAAGTCAACTACCCTGGCCAGCAAGATCTCCGGATCTGTCCCCCATTGAGTATGTTTGGGACTGGATGAAGCGTCGTCTCACGCGGTCTGCACGTCCAGCACGAACGCTGGTCCAACTGAGGCGCCAGGTGGAAATGGCATGGCAAGCCGTTTCACAGGACTACATCCAGCATCTCTACGATCGTCTCCATGGGAGAATAGCAGCCTGCATTGCTGCGAAAGGTGGATATACACTGTAGTAGTGCCGACATTGTGCATGCTCTGTTGCCTGTGTCTATGTGCCTGTGGTTCTGTCAGTGTGATCATGTGATGTATCTGACCCCAGGAATGTGTCAATAAAGTTTCCCCTTCCTGGGACAATGAATTCACGGGGTTCTTATTTCAATTTCCAGGAGTGTATTTTCCTCTATTTTTGATATCGAAATAGCATAAGCTTTCCTTCATCTCCATCATTAGCCAACAGTCAGACAGTATTCTGAGGAGAGAAGATAACCTCGGTATGCATGTTTGGAGATGTTGGCCCACACAGACAAACAGGAAGTGGCCTCCTGAGAGAGACAGGAAGCGAGTCTAGTATTTCGAGATGAGCAGAATGGCACCACTTGATGCTTTGTTTGGGACTGCAAGATCAAAGGAGGCTGAAATCCGGTCCTTGTTCAGTGGTACATAGTATCGTGAGCTGTAATTAGGACATCTGGCGGTTTCTGACCTTCGTTGTGGCGCCCTGACGACACACACACACGCATGCAGAGGACCCTGAATGGTGGCTAATTACTGCATTTCATTCCATTCCTCAGTGCTTACTGTTATTACATCATGGGAAGCGAGGGTGGGGGGTTTCAGACACGAGCTCTACTCAATTCCAGGAGCCTTGTCTCCTGCAGTCTGATTAAATAAAGAATTAATGTCAATATATTACTGACATTGTTTTGAATTTTGTGTTTTGAGATCCATCCTCTCCAGGACAGAGCGAGTCCACTTCCCAACAATTCACAGATGGGAAAGGGTTTGGGGATTGGAGTGGGTGGGTAGGGCTGAGGGATTTCCCAGAGGGGAGGGATTAATCAGTCGATCGATTTATTTAATTAGTCAGTTAATTTGCTTTCATAACTGTGATCATTGTGGTAAGCAGGACGTGTGCATTTTTGAGGGGGTTCCCAGACACATGGGGGACGAGGAGGGGGAAAGGGAGTGGTGTGGGTTGGTTAGAAGGATGGATTATTCCCAGTAGCTCATAAAGCAACCATCAAGAGGGTGTCATAAACCAGTTAGCAGAAACAAAGTTTAAGGTCAAAAACCAATCGAGTTTGCTACTGAATGTATTCATGTCCCTGAATGTATGCAACCCATACTAACAAAATGCACTCGTAGGCCTTTTACCCTACTACCAGCTTCATGTTTACATCGTCAAATTGAAGCAATATAACAGTTAGGATACGTATTGTTGAGAGTTCAAAAATGGTTCAAATGGCTCTGAGCACTATGGGACTCAACTGCTGTGGTCATTAGTCCCCTAGAACTTAGAACTACTTAAACCTAACTAACCTAAGGACATCACACACATCCATGCCCGAGGCAGGATTCGAACCTGCGACCGTAGCAGTCGCACAGTTCCGGACTGCGCTCCTAGAATCGCGAGACCACCGCGGCCGGCATTGTTGAGAGTCATTGCAATTTAATGCATCATGTCATTTCTTTTGAAAATTATTATTCCAGCAGGTAGAAACGCTTGCAATATAAGAAGTCCATGTCAGCAGAATTACTAAATTACTGATATGGCAGCGTTTCATATCTTTTTCAATGGCTGAGTGGATATATATATGAGAGAGGTAATACCTTTTTATAGAAAATAGAAAACACTATGGGAAATTAGTTTACACACAATTTTAAAACCTTGCCCTAATATATTCATTTAAAAGAAAGAGTAACCTTACATATGGATTCCCAACTAAACAGGCTATAATCTACATCAGACACTTCTCTTACAAATAGTTGCCAGCTCACGGCATCTGCCAAGTGCGGACGTGAACGTCCTGCAGAGCGGCCAATACGAGCCACATCTGGTAGTGCCGTTCTGGCACGACCGGGTGCGCGGAGTACAGTAGGTGCGTCCGACTTCACTTCCCGAGTGCTCCACCCTCCCCAAACGGCTAATTCAGAGGACTGTTATTGGGCGCACCTCGGCCTTAACGGCACGTTCAATTCCGTCAGACTCAAGAACAAGCGAGAACCCGAAGGTGTAGCCCAGACAAACCACCTAGGCACAGATGTAGAACAAATTGTCTTATAGTCCAGCAACAACACGCTACAGACAAATGTCTCAAACAGTGCTATGTTAATAAGACCAAAATCAATGACTTAAAACAACTTTAAGTAAAAAGGCATAGCAGCAGTATCGCAAGAGTTAGCACAAATAGAGACTGCTAAATTTAGCTTACAAGTAACAATTAAACAAACTCAGGGTTGAGATATTTTAAGTCATATTCCAGGGTATCAACAAGCGCCGGCATGAAGACGAAGATCGCAAGAGCAAAGAAGGCGGTGAGACGACGTCAGCCAATTGCCCACTGACAAGGACTGCTCCACGAAAGGTGCACCCTCTAGCCAAAGAGACTACGAGCACCGCTCCTGCCAGCCTCGGCCGGACAGGAGTAGACCCGCCACTATGATAACAGAGACGTGTGATCCATATTCGTTGCTTAGGCGGACAATGGCTATAGTGAAGGAAGTTTTCTGTTTGCATGTCGCTCATCGCTTACGACACCATTGTAAAACCTAAGTATTGCCGACTTTCTTTCTTGTAATAAACACTATTAATGTGGTATGCTTGAATTGTTACAGTGAATGCGCCAGTTCCTGTCAGATCACCCAAGTTAAGCGTTGTCGGGCGTGGTCGGCACGTGGATGGGTGATCATCTGGGCCGCCATGCTCTGTCGTCATTTTTTTGGGTGCTCGCAGCCTCGCCATACCAATTGAGGAGTTACTCGACCGCATAGTAGCAGCTCCGGTAACAGAAAACTATCATAACGACGGGGAGAGCGGTGTGCTGATCACACACCCTCCTATCTGCATCCTCAGTTGAGGATGAGACCGAGGTCGGATGGCCCCGATGGGCCTCTTGTGGCCATAAGATTGAAAGCCTCTTTATCCCTGGACGCTGCTTCCTTTAGGCGCCCTATAAGCGACAAGTGGGCAGCAACTCACACATGTGAGAAGGATTCCGACGGGAATTAAGAGACTTTGCACGCAAAATGGTAGTTGTGACTTTCCATTTCGGAAATAGTTAGGGAATTCAATACATAGTGTCAAGAATGGACCACAGATACCTAATTACAATCATTATCTCTCAGAGTAAACAAACAAGCGAGGACAGCGGCGTTTGTGTAAGCTGTCTGTGCTAATACACAGATAAGACAGTGTGTAATAACCACATGAATCAATGTGGGACGTACGAAGAACGTATCCGTTAGCACAGTGCGGCGAAATTTGGTGTTAATGAGCTATGGCAATAGAAGACCGACGCGAGTGACTTCGCTATCAGCACGACATCGCCTGCAGGGCCTCGCCTAGAGTTGTAACTACATTTGGTTGGCTGGACCATAGATGTCAACAAGGCACTGTGCAAGATGATGGTGGCTCCATAATGGTGTGGACTACTTTATATAGACCAACTGAACCGATCATTGACTAGAAATTACACTACTGGCCATTAAAATTGCTACACCAAGAAGAAATGCAGATGATAAAAGGGTATTCATTGGACAAATATATTATACTAGAACTGACATGTGATTACATTTCCACGCAATTAGGGTGCATAGATCCTGAGAAATCAGTACCCAGAACAACCACCTCTGGCCGTAATAACGGCCTTGATACGCCTGGGCATTGAGTCAAACAGAGCTTGGATGGCGTGTACAGGTACAGCTGCCCATGCAACTTCAACACTATACGACAGTTCATCAAGAGTAGTGACTGGCGTATTGTGACGAGCTAGTTGCTCGGCCACCATTGACAAGACGTTTTCAATTGGTGAGATATCTGAAGAATGTGCTGGCCAGGGCAGCAGTCAAACATTTTCTGTATCCGGAGAGTCCCATACAGGACCTGAAACATGCAGTCGTGCATTATCCTGTTGAAGTATAGGGTTTCACAGGGATCGAATGAAGGGTAGCGCCACGGGTTGTAACACATCTCGAATGTAACGACCACTGTTCAAAGTTCTGTCAATGCGAACAAGAGACGTGTAACCAATAGCACCCCATGCCATCACGCGGGGTGATGCGCCAGTATGGCGGTGACGAACACAAGCTTCCAATGTGCGTTCACCGGGATGTCGCCAAACACGACTGCGACCATCATGATGCTGTAAACAGAACGTGCATTCATCAGAAAAAATTACGTTTTGCCATTCGTGCACCCAGGTTCGTCGTTGAGTACACCATCGCAGGCGCTCCTGTCTGTGATGTTGCGTCAAAGGTAACCGCAGCCACGGTCTCCGAGCTGATAGTCCATGCTGCTGCAAACGTTGTCGAATTGTTCGTGCAGATGGTTGTTATCTTGCAAACGTCCCCATCTGTTGACTCAGGGATCGAGACATGGCTGCACGATCCGTTACAACCATGCGGATAAGATGTGTGTCATCTCGACTGCTAGTGACTCGAGGCCGTTGGAATCCAGCACCGTGTTCCGTATTACCCTCCTGAACCCACCGATTCCATATTCTGCTAACAGTCGTTGGATGTCGACCAACGTGAGCAGCAGTGTCACGATACGATAAACCGCAATCGCGATAGGCTACAATCCGACCTATATGAAAGCTGGAAACGTGATAGTAGGCATTTCGCTTCCTTACACGAGGCATCACAACAACGTTTCACCAGGCAACGCCGGTCAACTGGTGTTTGTGTGTGAGAAATCGGTTTGAAACTTACCTCGTGTCAGCACGTTGTAGGTGTCGCCATCGGCGCCAACTTTGTGTGAATGCTCTGAAAAGCTAATCATTTGCTTATGACAGCATCTTCTTCCTGTCGGTTAAATTTGGCGTCTGTAGCACGTCATCTTCGTGGTGTAGCAATTTTAATGGCCAGCAGTGTATTATGTTCGACAGTTTGGAGAAACAAATGCAAATGTGCAATCATTCATGACTTTTATGTTCTCAGACAACGACGGAACATTTATGGATGACAATGCGCCATGTCACCAGGACCCAATTATTCCTGATTGGTTAGAAGAACATTCAGGATACTTCGAGAAAATGTTTCGGCTTTCCAGATTGCCCGATATGAATCCTGTCGAGGGACATAATCGAAAAGTCTGTTCGAGTACAAAATCCTGCATCGGCAACACTTTCGCAATTATGGACTGCTATAGTGGCAGAATGGCTTAACACTTCTGCTGGGATCATTCGACTTGTCGAGCTCACGGCATGTCGAGTTACTGTGTTACTGTATTACGTCAGGTGAAATGAAGGCCGACACGACATTAGGAGGTATTCCGCGGCTTTCATCACCTCACTGTATTCCGACTTTAAAGAACGGAATCATGATAGCTGTGGCTGTTGATAAGTATAAATAAAATACTTTACTGCTCAGCCACTTGCTTATTTTCCATTACACGTTCCGATGGTTCACACTATAATTTTCATGCGGAGAATTGCGTTGTTAGCCGGCTGCGGTGGCCGAGCGGTTCTGGCGCTGTAGTCTGGAACCGCGGGGCTGCTACGGTCATGGGTGTGTGTGGTGTCCTTAGGTTAGTTAGGTTTAAGTAGTTCTAAGGTCTAGGGGACTAATTACCTAAGATGTTGAGTCCCATAGTGCTCAGAGCCATTTGAACCATTTTTTGAATTGCGTTGTTACAGTCCTGTTGTCATGTAGAGCACTGACGCCGTTTCACAGCTGCAGACCAAGTACAAAGCACATTGTTTTTCATCTGCTGGCGATAAAACTGTTTTTTCAGGAACGGAATTACTAAAGTTAAAAAACGAACAGGTAAGGAGAGTGAAGTGTAGTTAAAAGGGTAGCAGACGCTGCATATTGCTACTTCACCACATGCAACAACAAACAGTACGCATCATCTTTTAGTTCTCATTTCTTGTGAGTAAACTTCACTGTTACCAAGCCCTGTTTTTTTTTTTTAACCTTAATAGTGATTTTCCTGAAAAACCGGTTTTATCACAAGTGAAAGGGAGAAAATTTTAAAGTATTCTCATAGCCACATTCTGAATCAGAACTTTGTTTTCTAGAGCCACATGAAGTGGAGAGAGCCAATTAAAATTTGAAAAACAATTTTTGACAATGGAGAAAAAAAGGAATTCAGACGAGACATACTTTGAAAAAAATGTTTACTAACTGCTATCATTCATATTTGAAGCGTGTGATGTATTTCGTGTATTATTTCATGCTTTGTCTCAGAATTATGTACATTATACAGGCGACTATTGAGTATTTTCTATATTAAATCTCGATATTTGATAAATAAGGTCACAAACCTAACGCAGTTTGTCATACAAATGTTGTAAATCTACTTTCTTCCAAGGACATTCGACTTGAAAAATAAAACTTTACATCACAATAACCAGCGTTTAATGACGGGGTTACTTATACGACTAACATTATTTAGCAACGTGAAATTACTATGTTAGTATGGGATATTACTAAAAAGTGTTTGAATATCTTTATTTGTTCCCTTTTAGTGCATTCTGTGTGCCATTAGTACACACAAGGTCCATCCAAAAATTGGGTGTTGTGTGATGTCCTTAGGTTAGTTAGGTTTAAGTAGTTCTAAGTTCTAGGGGACTGATGACCATAGATGTTAAGTCCCATAGTGCTCAGAGCCATTTGAACCAAGGTCCATCCAAAACATTCAGTGACTGATTTCGGCACAGTAGCTACGGTAACGACTTGAAGTAACAACTATAAACAATGTGCGTGTGTTCGAGCCGGTACTTGTGAGCAGACAGTGCTAAGTTGTGGCCTTGCGTCTATAATATGACAATGTTGTTTCGTAAGAAATGGAAAGCAAGATCTCCAAATCAATGTTGCTTCCAGAATGTTTTGAAGAAGAGGGAAGTGTGTGCTAAGTTTGTCCAGAACAAAAATAATGAGACGTCGAAGGCTATTGCGACTTGAATAAAGTGCAAAATCGGAACAACTCTTTTGTGGGAAAAAATCTCCACGGGAAACTGGACTTGGTGTTACCAATGGGAACCTTCCACGAAATGTAAAATGAAGAAATTCTTGCGACAGATCGACGCTTCGACGACATAGCCGACATTCAAGCCAGGTTATTGCTAGTTGAATAAAATACCAAAGAATGACTACATTGGAAATTTCGAATGATTCTATGGACGTTCTACGCGTTGGCTCAAGTGGGGAGGCTATGTAGAATAAATGAAACACTAAAACCACCAACTTTTCACTATTCTTTATTAATCTAGTCTGGAAGCGTTTTGGACTGACGGTATATGCTGCATTCCAGCGCACGTTTCCAAAAATGTGTTGCTTTTTTCTAAATGCATTCATATTATGTCTACTTTTATTACTTATGATGAGCTCTCTAGCTGTAAGGAATAGGTTTGCATTGTCCCAAAGTAAACATGATTGCAACACCGACTATTTGCTTGAAATTGGAACAGGTTTCTGTAAACCTTTTTGGTGGTCTCAAGGTCTGGAATAGAACTTAACAAAAGTTTTCTTTGTAACTTGTAGCGAATGTTTTACATACTGAACCACTCAAAGTGGGCAAAAAGATGTGAACGACGTAAAAAGTCGAGGGATAATTTTTATGTATGGTACGCCCGTTCTCAAGCCTCCACCGACACGGCTAAAACTAGGATCTGTATTTCGCGTGGCTGAAGCACTCTGCACACAGTTCCGATACAGTTTCTCTGTACATTAAAGCTGCATTAAGAGGCCTCCGATTCACCTCTGGTCAGGGGGAGCATGAAGCCACAACAGTGTGACTAACTATTCGGTCAGAAACATTTTCACAAGGACTTGTAAAAGCTTGAACGACAACAGAACACTGATAATCGGGGCTATCGTGTCGAAAAATGATGTAATTGTAATTTTTTAAATTTTGTTGTAATAAGCTCTAAGAACTGAGTGCATAATGTTCTTTCCTTACCCTCAGGTGTCCAGACTCCTTTTACGAAAGAACCTGTTAAGCTTCCTTAGTGATCTAAACGTCTCTCTTCTTAACCAGCAAGGCGAATACACACGTGCCACATGAAAACTTCTTTTCTGCCTACCGTATATGTGTCTCGTCTTTCTCCAGTTGTACATTATCTTCACTGCCATCCATAAAGACGGAAACTGTGACTGTGTGAGTGAGCTTTGTGTGTCTTTACTTTAGTCTGGCACTTTTCAGAATTATGTGAATACTTCCGTTCACATTTTTGTATTTATTCATATTTCCATGAAGCTCAGTAATTCTCTCATATGGAACCAACATTTCAAATATTTCATTTGGGCTACAATGTTATCTTCAATAAATTATTTAGTTCTTGCCCGTACAATTCATTTAACTTCCAATATCTTTGAAACATTCATTGCTGCACTTCATTTTAAATGAAAACTACTTTACTAAGCGTATAATATTTAAATTATAATTATATTATATATATATATATATATATATATATATATATATATATATATATATAGGCCTAATATTATATATTACATTACAGAAATATCACATTATATGTACTACATTTATATATATTATCACCAGCTGCGACATTAATTATATTTATTATAATTACAATTAATATAAATCAAAGAATTTGGAATTTACTAATATTTATTTCTCAGGTACTCAGTCGAGCCACGTCACTTGTGACTGAGAAAACATGACAAAATTGGAACATTAACATTTGAAGTTTCTACAAATAAATTAGCCTTACGACAATTTTACAGTGTTAACAACTCTTACATGTATATCGTTTCAGTGAAGAACAGTGAACCAATACGTTGAACAGCTACGATTAGTTTTTTATATATTTATAATTGCAATTCAGTATTTCGGAGTTGGTGAAGCCTGTACAACAGGTACAATGAGTTCTCTGGATTCCACATTCATTACATCATCTTTGCATCTGAGTTTCAAATGTGGATGGAGTAATTTCGGTGTCACAGCGGCATTATGCCTCTCTTCATTGGAACCTGAAGAGTGAGACAAAAAAAATGGCTCTGAGCACTATGGGATTTAACATCTATGGTCATCAGTCCTCTAGAACTTAGAACTACTTAAACCTAACTAAACTAAGGACAGCACACAACACCCACCCATTACGAGGCAGAGAAAATCCCTAACCCCGCCGGGAATCGAACCCGAGAACCCGAGCGTGGGAAGCGAGAACGCTACCGCACGACCACGAGATGCGGGCGAAGACTGATACAAACGCGTCGTTCTCATATCAGCTGTTTACCATAAGGAAACGCTTTGGAGTGTATTTTTGTTAGTATCAGTTTTTAGCCCTTTATTCCGCAATTTTTGTAGAGCACCACACACACACACACACACACACACACACACATACACACATTGTTAAAGGACGTAAGAAAAAATGTTGAAAAAAGTAATATATCATCAGTTTTGAAAAGAAATTTTTTTTACACTTTGTGCTTATGCCAATCTATGTGTAATTTATTATATTCACTCGCACGTAACACTTTGCACTTAACGCGAAACAGCATGAAATATGCACCGTTAGTGAACAACAAGTACGGCAGACTTAGTGGCACTAACGGAAATGGATGGATGGCATGTGTCTTTATATATTATGGGATGCAAGTAAGCAATTTTTGTCTTGATTTAAATATAAGTTTACTTTGCACTTTTCACCCACGACAAAGTTGCAGTTAGGGCGTCTGCACATGGTTTTCTTCTCCACAGCGACCGGTGATTAAGGGATCTGATCATACATTCTTTGGAAACAACGATGATCGCTTATATTTAAGACTGTTTATCTCAACTGGATTCGAGTTAGCTGGTGTGCCTCGCTTTTTTACTCTGGGACGAATCTGACCTATAGTTTATGACAATTAAGTTCTGAACTTCTACTGGTTAATTTACGTGTCTGTTGTCCATTTTCAGTGAGTATCTTTCTAAAGAGAATCCACAAATTTAATGCAATTATTTCAGTCATACGGAAAAACAAATGTAAGTACCATGTTTGAATCTAATCTTATTCGACATGTAGCAATGTTGCTATCTAATAAGTCTACATTCCCAATGAGTAACTTTTAAACGGAAACAATAACAGGACTTGGTACCATTCTGTGTTCTCCCTTCTTTTTGTCCACCCTTTCCATTTCCGATTTTGGCAGCTCGCAGAGAAAAGTAGACAGAAAACAAGCAATATGATTGTCTACAAGCAATATGATTGTCTTTATACAAGGAGAAAATGTCCGCTTTGTCAGTGGTAGTAATGTATTCCTTAGACCACGCACGTACTTATTTCTTCAGCTCCGTTTCATTTTGAGTTTTACTGTTTGGTATTCTACGTATATTATTCCCTTGGATTGTCCCTATACATCGAGTCCCTGTCTTGAAAAGGCATACAACTAGGTCTACAGACGTATAATATCCATCGAAATAGATCTTGTAGTTCTGGTCCCTTGGAATTTCACTTAGGGGACAAACCAGATTTTAGAGATGCTCCAATATCTAGTTGATTATGAAATGGAACACTTTTATTTTCCCAAATGATTCTATTTTTCTGTATCTTTGAGTGTTTTTCAGAAGCTTGCAGTGCCGGTATATCAGCAACAAGTTCTTTAGTATCATCCTCCAAAGAATTGTTTGAATTATGTGTAATCCTTCTAATAGTCTCCGGCTCGCTATCACTACCTGTTTATTACATATCATTTACAGTAATAGTAAGAGCTTCATCCGAGTTGTCAAAAATCCAAGCCATCTTCACTGTGAGAGGGGCAGTCTAGTGCCATGAATTCTTCAGAAGTCGTTGCTGTAAGCCTACTCAATTACACCACTCGAATGGCACGAAAAACTAGAAGAAAGCAGACTGAATGAATCAATAAATTGTTATCGTTCGAGTATGGGTAGGAGTATTACTACGCACTGTTGCTAATATGCAAAAAAAATATGCATGTACTACTAACGTGTTTATTATCAGAAATTCAAGCTGAACTGAACTATGTGCTCTCCAAAGGTTATAGAAGCACTAAATATATCTATATTCACGTAATCTTTCTTGCAACTACCAACAGTCACCAACGAAAGAGTGCCTTATGTGACAGACTGCCGTTGCTACACGGAGCAATACGTCATGGTCTCTGTAGCGCATTCTAGTGGCAGATTATTTTCAGTTATATTCATAAAGCAATACTGCTCATTTGCGACGCAGTTTGCAGTGTTAAACTTCCATAACAATGATGAAAAGAAAGCTGAAACTGTGCTTTGCACATCTGCAAAGCAGCATAGTGAAGCGTTAAAATGACTCTGCTGTTCGGAGCAACAACTGCAATACCTCTTGTGCCCTTGAACGACATTGTGACTAAGGTCACTTCGGACGTTATCTACGTCATAGCTCTTACGGCCTCTGCAGTTTCACCCTGTCCTCATTACTTGAACTAACACTCCTAATTACTGTGTTTACGCGCGGTACGTCACGCACTGTAGCCCAGACTCGATCTCTTCTTGCTTCATAACATTCTGGCGAATCCTACTATTAAATTGTTCTATTTCGCCTAGTTTCAGGAGACTGTAAATAACGTACAAAAGAGTTTTCTGACGAAGCTTTGTGTTCGATAATCATGACCTAGGTCCCTGAGGGAGTTATTAACTGTATTTCGATATTAGTTAATGAAATGAACTATTTTACTACTAGGGTAATGGAAGTTCAGTCTTTCACCGTATAAATTTCACTTTATGTCTTGTGAGTCTTTAGTCTCAACCTCGGCACCATGTGTTTACTCATACTTTAACTCATTTCTGCTAGTAGTCAGCCTCCACGTTGTTCTCCCCATTCCCCAGTATTCCATTACAAATTTGGAGAGAATCAGATAAGGAACACATTGGAGAAATTGACCAGTACAGGGATGTAGCCGAGCTTTTGTCAAACAGTGGGGGGGGGGGGGGGGGGGGAGGGAGGGAGGGGGGAGACGGATTTGTTCTGAAAATTTCCATATAGAACGATATTTTATTCGAAACTGATCTGGGGGTTTTGACCAAGCTCAGATACAATTTCGTTACTTGGAAGTGCTGTACGTTGGTACACCATTAAAAATAGTTATGATCTAATCTCCCTTCCCCAAACAGGGTCGTTTTACAGTCTTTTTCCTTCAGTCTGGATTTGAGTTGAGGAGATGATCAGGAATGCATGAGCCCAAGTTTTTTGGGACACCGTGATTATTACTGATAGGGCTTTTGGAACAAAGAGATCTCTGTTCGACAGAGACGCTAGAATAATTTTTGGTGCCGGTAATGCAAAGGATCTGGAAGTATCCAACGTTACACTTTCCAAGTTTTTTCATTTAAGTAAAGAAATTGGGAAAGTGTAATGTGTATGAATTTGGCACTTCTTGCAATGTAAGAAAAAGGAAAAAATGATTTCTACATCAAAGTATATCCCAGTAGACAAATGCATCAGTCTAAATGAGGAGCATTTTGATTATTATTTATTTGTACGGCTATACGGCTTTTAGTGCTGGGAGTCTCCGAAGAGCTACTCGGCTCGCCATCAATGCAACTCTTTCCTTATACGCAGAGGACCTGGATATTTAAGGGAATTGTTATGTGTCGGGAAATAAAGGTTTTCGGAAGGAATTGGATGTGGCCTATAGTAAGGGACCAGAGGATGGATTCAAACCACATCGCCTCTCGAATCCAGCTCAGCTGCTCAACACGCAGAGCTACCCGAAGTTGGTGTACAATTTTGAAAAACTGGTCGTTGTACTTTGAACTTTGTTTTGAAATAAAATAAAGTGCATCACAACAAATGATTAAATTCTGACATTGCGCGTTTTTTCTTCAATTGTGTATGTTTTGTCGTATGACAGCGCATGAATGCGTATACATTTTAAAATTTAATTGTCCACAGAATTGCTAGTATCAGTTATTATAGTATTACAAGAGCCTAAATAGATATTGAACGAATCTTGGAGAGAGGGAAAAAGGACGCTGTCGGCTAAGACGAATTCAAGCAGCCTGCTGAAAAATGTTTTGAGAAACGAACGAACTATAGAATGTGTTGTCATCACATACCCCATCCACTCTCCGCACATCCTTACCCATCGTTCCTTATTGGAGTTGACTTCTTAACTGTGTACCGCCGGGAGACCAGATATTTTGTCATTCCGGCTACTAATAATGGAATATTAAACACATTCGTTAAAGAAATGCAATCATCGTCCTTCGGGTCATATTTATATTCATTAACGCTATTTTTGGGTGACACAGCTAAATCCAGCGGTATTTTTATGCTCCGATCTTTTTTTAACGTTATTTGTTATTATATTTAACCCCTCGCTGCCTTGTGGGAAACTGAAAATATTCCAACTCCAAAGTTCTGCCAGCCTCCAAATAACGATTCCACTGCTAACATTAAACTGCTATGAGTGGTAGGTAATTAGGCTGTTACAATGGTGCAACACATTTTCAACTTGCCATAACGCTAGCGGGCACATCAGACTCGATTTCTCTCTTCTGTCTTGTTACAGAATTGTGCATAATTAGAAACTGTCCCAAGAGCACACTTACCACAAAAAAGAAGTGAACGGTAGCATTTACATAAAATTCAACTGGAAGTAAAAAAAAAACAATAACTGAGCTCATGCAAGGCCAACAGTTGGTCTTGGGTAAAATACGGATGGAGGATGGGTGAGAGTGCTAGGGGTGTTCAGCTCTGTTGTTCGCCTTGATAACTACTGATAGTGTATACCCCTTTTTCACCGTATGATTGAAAATCTAAATATCTTTCAGTTTCACTACAAGGCAACTACGTCGTGTGTAATTTCATTTTGGTGATAGGGATAGTCCGGACCCCCCACCCCTTGACTACGTCCTTGACCAGTAGTGCCAAACTGAAGCGATGATGAAAACTCCAATTAACTGCACATCTCCCCTGCGTGACCATAAGATATTCGCATAGTGCCTCTAATAATATCTACATAATGGTGTGTTTTCTGGTACAAAGACGCTTACTGCAGGAAAGGTGTTGTGCTACGTTTGAAGTAAATATCAGGCCACTTTTTGTAACTTGCAGTTTCAGTCTGCCATTGAAAATGTACTGCCACCCATGTGCTACTAACACCCAGCGATAAATCTCAAACTACATAGAAGCTGACATTTACCTTACAAAGTTGTCGCAGATTGAGGGCATATCGTTGATTCTGTTATCGGAGCAGTCCAGACACAAGCCACTTTATCTTACAGCTCAGCAGGAATTCAGTACACAGCCCAGACTAGTGTCGGCAAACATGTGGTGCAATAGGGCTGACGTCTTATCCTCAAGACGGGACAGCGGTTGGCGGCGCTGCTATCTTGTTGCTACGTTGTTAAGTTAGATACTTCCACGTAGATGATGTCCTCGAAGGCTCTTTCCACCACCACAAGGACAAAAAGCATACATTTCCATTGAACAAAACTTAGTCGGTGTTATAATTAGATAGTTATAAACCTTAAAAATTACTTTTCATGCCAGGAAGTTTATCACATTATCTCCTGTAAGTTAGAGGAAACGCACCACGATATGTTTATTAGATTTTTGGACTGGTTATTCTTTGCTGACCCATCCTCTGTATAGAATTAATAGTTTGTGTTTGTCGTTTGTAAGTTCTGTATTATTTCCCAGAATTAGTTTCACATTTACAATTGTTACTATGTTCGTATATAAGTTAATAAGAAATTTTGGTCATAAGGTCACGCTTCTATAAATGAAATTCATGAAAATCTACCTCTAAAAGATTAGTATATTGTCTCATTACTAATCACTTCCGTCACTCAGTTCAAACTCGCAGTCTGTAAAATTTG
Source organism: Schistocerca gregaria (assembly GCF_023897955.1). Classification (NCBI taxonomy): domain Eukaryota; kingdom Metazoa; phylum Arthropoda; class Insecta; order Orthoptera; family Acrididae; genus Schistocerca; species Schistocerca gregaria. Next base: position 432,407,912 of record NC_064922.1, read on the forward strand.
TAACAGTAAGAAATACATTACTATGAGGAATAATAATCCTTCATTCTTTTACTTCCTTGCTTTCTTTTTTATAACTGACATCTATAATTTTTGTTAAAATGTTGTTATTATATAGTGCCTAACAAACAATTGAAACACACAGAAGGAGAGGAGAAGACAAATTGAAACTTCATGGGTTGTAAAAGGATGTAATATAAATTCGGTGATTACATAATGAAGTTTAATTTTCAAAGCACTTGGCAGTATGGCCCGCCTTCTCAGAATGACGTTACACCCATTCTGGTCTTGATGCATGGCCTGATTCTTTCGGGACGGTGTTATACACCCCTCTGTATTCTGTCTTGAGGCAAGTTGGTCGACAACTGTTGGTACTTATCACTGATATCTCTCGTACTGACACTGAGACGGAGCTGATGTACGACCTGCACCCCGACGTTCTCTGTTGCGGACATGCCTAACATGTCTGACGACAGGAGTACATCAGCTGTACACAGATAGTTCGAAGAGACATGTATCACGTTGGACGAGCACTGTCCTTTTGAACGAAATTTAAATTTAAATGAAAAGGCCGCAAAAATCCTGTAATAAGTGAAAAAAAATATTTCCCCTTAGTTTAACTAGTCATATTTTGTGCACTATAGTACTTATCCCCCACCCCCCATGAACCATGGACCTTGCCGTTGGTGGGGAGGCTTGCGTGCCTCAGCGATGCAGATGGCCGTACTATAGCTGCAACCACAACGGAATTTTATCTGTTGAGAGGCCAGACAAACTTGTTGTTCCTGCAGAGGGGCAGCAGCCTTTACAGTAGTTGGAGGGGCAACAGTCTGGATGATTAACTGTTCTGGCCTTGTAACACTAACCAAAATGGCCTCCCTATGCTGGTACTGCGAACGGCTGAAAGCAAGGGGAAACTATAGCCGTAATTTTTCCCGAGGGCATACAGCTTTACTGTATGGTTAAATGATGATGGCGTCCTCTTGGGTAAAATATTCCGGAGGTAAAATAGTCCCTCATTCGAATCTCTTAATCGGTCAGGTAGGTTAGAAAATTTAAAAGGGGAAATGGATAGGTTAAAGTTAGATATAGTGGGAATTAGTGAAGTTCGGTGGCAGGAGGAATAAGACTTTTGGTCATGTGAATACATGGTAATAAATACAAAATCAAATGGGGGTAATGCAGGAGTAGGTTTAATAATTAATAAAAAAATAGGAATGCGGGTAAGCTACTACAAACAGCATAGTGGACGCATTATTGTGGCCACGATAGACTCGAAGCCCACACTACTACAGTAGTACAAGTTTACATGCCAACTAGCTCTGCAGATGATGAAGAAATTGATGAAATGTATGATGAGATAAAAGAAATTATTCAGGTAGTGAAGGGAGACGAAAATTTAATAGTCATGGGTGACTGGAATTCGAGAGTAGGAAAAGGGAGAGAAGGAAACATAGTAGGTGAATATGGATTGGGGTACAGAAATCAAAGAGGAAGCTGTCTGGCAGAATTTTGTACAGAGCATAACTTAATCATAGCTAACACTTGGTTCAAGAATCATGAAAGAAGGTTGTATACAGGGATGAATCCTGGAGATACTAGAAGGTATCAGATAGATTATGTAATAGTAACACAGAGATTTAGGAACCAGGTTTTAAATTGTAAGACATTTCCAGGGGCAGATCTGGATTCTGACCACAATCTATTTGTTATGAACTGTAGATTAAAACTGAAGAAACTGCAAAAAGGTGGTAATTTAAGGAGATGGGACTTGCATAAACTGACTAAACCAGAGGTTGTACAGTGTTTCAGGGAGAGCATAAGGGAACAACTGACAGGAATGGGGAAAAGAAATACATTAGAAGAATAATGGGTAGCTGAGAGGAATAAAATACTGAAGGCAGCAGAGGATCAAGCAGGTAAAAAGACGAGGGCTAGTAGAAATCCTTGGGTAACAGAAGAAATATTCAATTTAATTTATGAAAGGAGAAAATATAAAAATGCAATAAATGAAGCATTGAAAAACGAATACATACGTCTCAAAAATGAGATAGAATGGAAGTGCAAAATGGTTAAGTAGAGATGGCTAGAGGACAAATGTAAGGATGTAGAGGCTTATCTCATTAGGGGTAAGGATGACACTACCTACAGGAAAATTAAAGAGACCTTTGGAGAAAAGAGAACCACTTGTATGAATGTCAAGAGCTCAGATGGAAATCCAGTTCTAAGCAAAGAAGGGAAAGCAGAAAGGTGGAAGAAGTATACAGAGGGTCTATACAAGGACAATATTATGGAAATGGAAGATGATGTAGATGATGATGAAATGGGAGATACGATACTGCGTGAAGAGTTTGACAGAGCACTGAAAGACCTGAGTCGAAACAAGGCCCCGGGTTCAAAATGGTTCAAATGGCTCTGAGCACAATGGGACTTAACTTCTGACGACATCAGTCCTCTAGAACTTAGAACTACTTAAACCTATTTAACCTACGGACATGACACACATCCATGTCCGAGGCAGGATTCGAACCTGTGACCGTAGCGGTCCCGCGGTTCCAGACTGAAGCGCCAAGAACCGCTCGGCTACACCGGCCGGCCAAGGCCCCGGGAGTAGACAATATTACATTAGAACGACTGACGGCCTTGGGAGAGCCAGTCATGACAAAACTCTATCATCTGGTGAGCAAGATGTATGAGACAGGCGAAGTACCTTCAGATTTAATGAAGAATATAATAATTCCAATCCCAAAGAAAGCAGGTGTTGACAGATATGAAAACTACCGAATTATCAGTTTAATAAGTCACAGCTGCAAAATGCTAACGCGAATTCTTTACCAACGTATGGAAAAACTGGTAGAAGCCGACCTTGAGGAAGATCAGTTTGCATTCCATAGAAATGTTATAAAACGTGAGGCAATACTGACCCTACGACTTATCTTACAAGAAAGATTAAGGAAAGGCAAACCGACGTTTCTAGCATTTGTAGACCTAGAGAAAGCTTTTGACAATGTTGGCTGGAACACTCTCTTTCAAATTCTGAAGGTGGCAGGGGTCAAATACAGGGAGCGAAAGGCTATTTACAATTTGTACAGAAACCAGATGGCAGATGTAAGAGTCGAGAGGCATGAAAGGGAAGCAGTGGCTGGGAAGGGAGTGAGACAGGATTGTAGCCTCGCACTGATGTTATTAAATCTGCAAATTGAGCAAGCAGTAAAGGAAACAAAAGAAAAATTCGGAGTAGGTATTAAAATCCGAGAAGAAGGAAAATCTTTAAGGTTCGCCGATCACATTGTAATTCTGTCAGAGACAGCAAAGGACTTGGAAGAGCAATTGAACGGAATGGACAGTGTCTTGAAAGTAGGATATAAGATGAACATCAACAAAAGCAAAACGAGGATAATGGAATGTAGTCGAACTAAGTCGGGTGATGTTGAGGAAATACATTAGGAAATGAGACACTTAAAATAGTAAAGGAGTTTTGCTGTTTCGGGAGCAAAATAACTGATGATGGTCGAAGTAGAGAGGATATAAAATGTAGACTGGCAATGGCAAGGAAAGCGCTTCTGAAGAAGAGAAATTTGTTAACATCGAATATAGATTTATGTATCAGGAAGTCGTTTCTGAAAATATTTGTATGGAGTGTAGCCATGTATGGAAGTGAAACATGGACGGTAAATAGTTTAGACAAGAAGAGAATAGAAGCTTTTGAAATGTGGTGCTACAGAAGAATGCTGAAGATTAGATGGTTAGATGACGTAACTAAGGAGGAGGTACTGAATAGGATTGGAGAGAAGAGAAGTTTGTGGCACAACTTGACAAGAAGTAGGGCTCGGTTGGTAGGACATGTTCTGAGGCATCAAGGGATCACAAATTTAGTACTGCAGGACAGCGTGGAGGGTAAAAATCGTAGAGGAAGACCAAGAGACGAATACACCAAGCAGATTCAGAAGGATGTAGGTTGCAGTAAATACCGGGAGATGAAGAAGCTTGCACACGGTAGAGTAGCATGGAGAGCTGCATCAAACCAGTCTCTGGACTGAAGCTTACAACAACATGGTACGTATATTAAACTCAAATGGCTAATGTATATATTTCTTTACTTTTTGAGGTTTTTCTTGTCCTCTATTTTTTAATTTAAGTTTTATTTCACGTTTATTAAGCTTCATATTTTACTACTAAACACCTTGCGGTCGACATTCGAGCCCCAGGCTCAAACAAATACTTTCTGGGACGAAACACGAAATTGCGACACGAGATCTATTTCACTTATGTGATGTACGTGCTTCTTTTTGTAATTCATACATGTATTCATTCACTATGTTACAAATCTATTTCTGTTCTTTATTATTATCTCTAAATAGTTCCGTACTGTACACTTAGTTATTACTGAACACTTCTTTTTACCTGTTTACTACCTGAGAAACACGGCGTCGCCCAGTTTTTATTCATAGCTGCGCGTCCACGCCTGTATCGTGCAGCGTCTGGCCTTACGCTTAATGTTTATTACGTCATATGTCCTGAACTATGTATGATACATTGATATAATTCTGTAGGTACATTTAACGGCATAAGTGGGTACTGTCTGCGAAATGTGCTATCAATGAAATTACAAGCAACGAAGTAATAAATTTAAATATCATACTAGATGCGGAAGTTTTCATACATCTCATTGTTTATGACTTCATATCTCCTGAATTATGTGTCGTGCAATGATATACACTGAAGCGCCAAATACACTGGTATATGCATGCGTATACAAGTAGAAAGATATGGAAACAGGCAGAATACGGCGCTGTCTGTCGCAGTTGTTAGATCGATTACTGCTGCTACAATGGCAGGTTATCAAGATATAAGTGGATTTGAGCGTGTTGTTATAGACGGCGCACGAGCGATGGGACACAGTAGCTCCGAGGTAGCGATGAAGTGGGGATTTTCCCGTACGACCATTTCACGAGTGTACCGTGAATATCAGGAATCTGGTAAAACATCAAATCTCCGACATCGCTGCGGCCGGAAAAAAGTCCTGCAAGAATGGGACCAAAGAGGAGTGAAAAGAATCGTTCATCGTAACAGAAGTGCAACACTTCCTCATATTGCTGCAAATTACAATGCTTGGCCATCATCAAGTGACATCGTGTGAACCATTCAATGAAACGACATCGATATGGGCTGTCGGAGCGGAAGCCTTACTCGTTTATCCTTGATGACTGCACGACACAAAGCTTTATGCCTCGCCTGGACCCGTCAACACCGTCATTGGACTCATGAAGACTGGAAACATGTTGCCTGGTCGGGCGAGTATCGTTTCAAATTGTATCGAGCGGATGGACATGTACTGGTATTGAGACAATCTTATGAATCCACGGATCCTACATGTCGACAGGGGACTCTTCAAGCTGGTAGAGGTTATATAATGGTGTAGGGCGTGTGCAGTTGGGATGTTATGGGACCTCCGTTACTTCTAGATACGACTCTGACAGGTGACACGTAAGTAAGCATCCTGTCTGATCACCTGCATCCATTCATGTCCACTGCGCATTCCGACGGACGGTCAATTGCAGCAGGACAGTTCGAGACCTCGCACGTCCAGCATTGCCACAGAGTTGCTCCAGGAACATTTTTTCAGTTTAAATACTGCCGCTGGCCGCCAGACTCTCCAGACATGAACGTTATTGAGCACATCTGGTATGCCTTGCAACGCGCTGTTACAGCCCTGCAGGATTCATGGGGTCAATTCCTTGGTTCAAATGGCTCTGAGCACTATGGGACTTAACATCGACGGTCATCAGTCCCCTAGAACTTACAACTACTTAAACCTAACTAACCTAAGGACATCACACACGTCCATGCTGCCCGAGGCAGGATTCTAGCCTGAGACCGTAGCAGTTCCGCGGTTCCGGACTGAAGAGCCTAGAACCGCACGGCCACAACAGCCGGCGTCAATTCCTTCCAGAACTATTTCAGACGTTAGTTGAGTTCATTCCACGTCGTGTTGTGCCACATGTGCGTGTTCGGGGGGGGGGGGGGGGGGGGGCGGTGTACCACTTTCTTTGCATCTTCAGTGTTGTTTTGAACTTACTTTCATTGGCAGAAGTGGATACAGTATGTAAAATGTATCTAGAATACAGTTAACGGTAAAGAAGTAATAAATGACAACGTCATGCTACATGCGGTTCTTTTATTATGTGAAGAGCGGAGAAGAAGTGATGGATAAACATTTTTCCTCACATCATTTTCTAGGGGTTGTCAGCTCGAAAAAAATTTCATAAAGGTTTGAAATTATGTGTAAAGTTTGGAATTGACGTGTCGTGGGCTATGTTTCTTTTTCGCCCCCAGCCCCACCACTTTGATAGCTAGGTGTTTCCTATCCCGACAGCGATTTTGCCTTAGGGTAAGGTGTATGTGTATCACGTTTTGTTATACGCACAGTTTTGTAATATGTACTGATTCAGAGAAAAAGATTGTGGACTAATAATTACATAACTATCGGAAACAAAATTTGGAAAATGATCGGAAGAAATGGGTACATTTAGGGAAGTAAAAGAAAGTTGTTAAAACTGGTTAGATGACAACATATTAACATACTCATCTATGGGGTAAAACGGCTGAACTCTATTCACTTGTTTTCTAAACTTTCAGGAGATATGTATGGAATTAAGTCAGAAGATGATGAAATGATAGGTATAGAGATGACATTATTATGTGTGAGTAAAACATTGAAAATAATGAGTAGTAGCAGAAATGAGATTATTCACAATCTTAACATCAATATGAGCAAGAAGCAGACGAAGTTAAGGAATTCCGACGATCTGTCTGTTGGCTTCTGTCTCGGGTTCTTCGGCCGAATTTTGCCTGCACTGGCTGGCATTTTCAAAGATTCACCCTCCATTGCTGGTGGTGGACTGGATCGCGACTACAGATTATATATACCTGATGCACCTACGTCAAGACCCTACTGCACATCGACGTTAGTGATATAGGCCTGTAATTCAGCGGGGGCATTGGAGTGACTTCGTATTTAGGTACGGATCTTTCTGTGAGTGAGTGGTTGTATATAATTGCTAAAGGCTGGGCCTTCATTAAGTGATTTAATCTGCTACGTTACACCGAGGATATTTACTTCTATGATTCTCATCTTCGCAGTTGTTCTTGATTGGAATTCAGGAATATTTACTTCGTCCTCATTGGTGAAGGAGTTTCGGAAAAGCGTGGGTAATAACTCTGCTTTAGTGGAGCTGTCATCAGTGTCTTCGCCGTTGTTATCACGCAGTGAAGGTATTGATTGCGTCTTGCCACTAGTGTGCTTTATGTATGACCAGAATCTCTTTGGGTTTTCTGCCATATTCCGAGACGGAGTTTTGTTGTGCAAATTATTAAAAGCATCTCGCATTGAACAACGCACTATATTTCGAACTTCTGTAAAACTTTGCCAATCTTGGGAATTTGACGTTCTCTTAAATTTGGCATTGTTTTTTCGTTGCTTCTGCAACAACGATATGAGGCGTTTTGTTTACCATGGGGGATCAGTACCATCACTTATTAATTTATGTGGTATATATCTCTCAATTGCTGTTGATACTATCTCTTTGAAAACATCTCACAACTTTTCTACATTTACATCATCAGATCGAAAGGAGTGAAGACTCTTTCTTAATAAGGCGTTAAGAGCATTTTATCACCTTTTTTAAATACATGTACTTTGCGTTTCTTTTTGATGGTTGTAGGTGGTACGGTATTCGGTCTAGCAGCAACTGCCTTGTGCACGCTAATCCCTGTATTCGTCACAATACTAACTGTTTATCCAGGATTATTTGTTGCTAAAATGTCAAGTATGCTTTCGCAAACATTTACGCTTCGAGTGGGCTCATGAACTAACTGTTCAAAATGATTTTCTGAGGAAGCATTCAGTAAAATTTCGGATGACGTTTTATACCTACCGCTGGCTTTAAACCTATAATTTAATTTTTCCAACATATTGAGGATAGATTGAAGTCACCACCGACCATAATTGTATGAGCGGGATACTTATTTGAAATGAGACTCAAGTTTTTCTTGAACTGTTCAGCAACTGTATCTTCTGAGTCGGGTCTCGGTAAAACCCTCCAATTAATAGTTAAGTCCGAGTGTCAGGTATAACCTCTACCAATACTATTTCGCGCGAACTATCTACTTCAATTTCGCTACAAGGCAAACTACCTCTGAAAGCAATAAATAGTCCACCACCAACTGTATTTAATCTATCCTTTCTGAACACTGTTACCTCGTCTGAAAAAATTTCGGCTGAACTTATTTCCCGCTTTAGCCAGCTCTCTGTACCTACAACTATTTGAGCCTCAGTGTTTCTATTAGGGCTTGGAGCTCTGGTTCTTTCCCGACACAGCTACGACAATTTACAACTACAGTACCAATCGTTCTATAACTACCTTACTGTGTTTTACCTGTCCACTTTTAGACGGACGTCCCTTCTGTGGTTCCCTGAGACCCTCTATCCCAAAAAAACGCCCAGTCGCTTCCACACAGCCCCCGCTACCCGTGTAGCCGCCTCCTGTGTGTAGTGGACTCGTGACCTATTAAGCGGAACCCGGAAACCCCCCTCCCCTATGGCGCAAGTCAAGGAATCTGCAGCCTACACGATTACGGAACTGCCTGAGCCTCTGATTCAGACCCTCCATTCGGCTCCGCACCAAAGGACCACAGTTCTATCGACGATGCTGCAGATGGTGAGCTCCGCCTTAATCCCGGAAGCAAGACTGCCAGTCTTTACCATTTCCGCTAGCGGCCCGAAACCAGACAGAATCTGCTCCGATCCAAAGCGACACACGTCATTGGTACCAACATGAGTCTCCACCTGCAGCTGGCTGCACCCTGTACTCTTCATGGCATCAGGAAGCTCCCTTTCCACATCCGGAATGACTCCCCCCGGTATGCACAAGGAGTGCATACTGGCTTTCTTCGCCTCCTTGGCATCCATGTTCCTGTCAGAAAGGTCACAGTTCGTAGTAATAGACGGAAAGTCATCGAGTAAAACAGAGGTAATATCTGGAGTTCCCCAAGGCTCTCTATTGTTCCTTATCTATATTAACGACATAGGAGTCAATCTGAGTAGCCGTTTTAGATTGTTTGCAAATGATGCTGTCATTTACCGTCTTGTAAAGTCATCAGATGATCAAAACGACTTCAAAATGATTTAGATAAAATATATGTATGGTGCGAAAAGTGGCAGTTGACCCTGAATAAGGGAAAGTGTGAAGCTATTCACATGAGTTCTAAAAGAAATCGGCTAAATTTCGATTACACGACAAATCACACAAATCTGAAGGCTGTAAATTACAATTACAATTACAAATAACCTAAATTGGAACGATCACATAGATAATATCGTGGGTAGAGCAAACCAAAGACTGCGATTCATTGGCAGAGCACTTTGAAGGTGCAACAGGTCTACTAAAGAGACTGCTTACACCGCGCTTGTCCGCCCTATTCTGGGGTATTACTGTGCGGTGTGGGATCCGCACCAGGTGGGACTGACGGATGACATCGAAAAAGTACAAAGAAGGGGAGATCGTTTTGTATTATCTCAAAATAGGAGAGATAGTGTCTCGGACATGACACGTGAATTTGAGTGGCAATCATTAAAACAAAGGCGTTTTTCATTGCGACGGGATCTTCTGATGCAGCTTCACTCACCAGTTTTCCCATCCGATTGCGAAAACATTCTGTTGGCACCCACCTACATAGGGAGAATTGATCATCACGATGAAATAACAGAAATTTGGACTCGCACAGATAAATTTAGGTGCTCGTTTTTCTTGCGTGTCGTTCGAGAGTGGAATGGTAGGAAGACAGCTTGAAGGTGGTTCATTGAACCCTCTGCCAGGCACTTTATTGTGAATAGCAGAGTACTCACGTAGATGTAGATGTAGATGAAAGGGTTTTTCCGTGGGCATTTCCGATGCAGTTCTCCCCTTGCTACCTGCAACGGTCGGTTGCTGCAGCACGGGAATCCAGGATTAGTTGACCTAGAGGCTGTCTTGTTTCTTATGTTTGTGTATTTCTACAGCTTCTCTGAACAAGCAGGTGAGATAGCCCTTCTCTACAGCCAAAATTTCCCCGTTTGCGAATGTACTATGCGATCGGTCTCCACCAAGGCCGATTTCTCCACCTGCCACAACCTGCAATAACGGTTACGTTCAGTGATCTTGGAGCTGCTTGATCGTCCGGTCGTTTCGGCATGCACTTTTCCGCGTATACATGACGTGCAGTATATTTACGACTTTGCAAATAGGTCCCTTTTCTCCTTTGATTATCGGAGACTCTTTTATCTTCTTTGTCGGTTTATAAATAGTCTTTACGTCGTGTTTGCGCAGTATACGCCCGATTGTCTCCGTCACTCTGGGAATGTATGGCGGAAAGGCCGTACCCGAGAATTCTTTCCGCGATGTAGAACTTCGCCGAGTGTTTGGTTCTGTGACACTTCTTCTGTAACAGTTGTAGTACCCATTGCTGCTCAGAACGGTTTTTAGGTATTGCATCACGCATCCGAGGTGCTTTGGCTCACACATCCATTTTTCTCGCGTTACGAGTGCATTGATCATCACAAGATGCCGTGTGGTCACGAATAGAGCACTAATGCAGATAGTGTAGAAAACATTTCTGCATTTCAGTCTATAATCATGAACTTGTTATATCGTTAGCTTACCGGTTTCGGTCAGCAATCGTAGTCTTCAGATCCGTTTTAAAAACATGCCATAAAATTATGGAGCCATAGTGACATCACCGTGCTGTGACAGTGGGATATCAAACCCGTTGTTTTGCACTGCGGCGTGCGCACTGGCGAACGTAACGCAACGGGACGACGAAAATTTGGTCGGAAATCGCTGGCGACATCCAGAATCTTCATTTTTCCGTTTACCGTCGTTCTTTAGTTACTAAAAATCATGGAGATATGCTCTGTCTTTGAAACGAATTGAAAGGTAGATTGTTTTTCGCCATACGGGTTCCGCTTCTTTTATTTCTGCATCATGCTCAGTGACATGTAATACGTTTATACGCTGCGCATCTGAAGTGAATGTAGAAAATGAAATGCCTGGTACTGTTGGTCATAACAATCATATTCGGCATACCAATCCATGTGCAGATCTCTTAACGTACGGCGCTAGGTATTGCTGAACAGTGTTGCGCTTCGAAAGAGGGTTGGCACACAGCATGCCATCCGAGCTGTCATGGTAACAGGTCGACAGAGAAAGGATTTCAATTTATTTGCGACATCGAAGTAAAAGAGACACCTGGTTGCAGTTTCATGAGCTTTATTTGCAAACGCCGTAGTCGACAAAGTTGCTTATATTGTAGGCGGAACAACACTTTGGGTTTTCCGCCTCTTACTGCGACGTAAACGCGTTTCTTTTGGCTGTGCCTTTGTGCGCCTATTTGATAGGTGTTGCGTAGGGTGAAGTACATATACAAACTGCGGAGTATGGTTCACCCTGCGTCAGTTTGTCATCAAATGGAGACACTCCTGTGTCTGTTACTATGTGGAGCGAACAGGAAATGGACCGCGCTGCTGCTACGGTCGCAGGTTCGACTCGTGCCTCGGGCATGGATGTGTGTGATGTCCTTAGTCTAGATAGGTTTAAGTAGTTCTCGGTCTAGGGGACTGATAACCTCAGATGTTAAGTCCCATAGTTCTCAGAGCCATTTGAACCATTTGAACAGGAAGTGGACCGCTGTTCTTGTGAGGACCGGGCAGACTTGTACTACGCTTACGGGGCGGCGTATGGGAATGCTCAAGCTGCCCAACGCTTCTGCTTTCCGCGGTTTCTGAATCGTAGAGTGCCAGATACACACACATTCACTGCCATCTGTAGGTCCGTACGAGAGACAGGTACGTTTGAGGTACGTTTCCCACCGACAGGTACTCGCAATGACACACGTGATTTTGAGGCCAACTTCGAAACTCGGTGTATTCATTTTGCGTTGCAGGTGCGAAGACCAGGGCTTGAAGAGGAGGCGTTAGCACTGTTGGAAAACACGCCGTCAACAAGCTCGCGGTGTGTTGCACGAGAAAGGGGTGTAAGGCAGTCCACAAATTGGCGAGTGTGTCATGAAGATGATATGCACCCCTAACGTTTTCATGAGGTTCACGTCCTTAACCCAGACGATTTTCCACTTGGAATTGAATTCTGCCAGTGGTTTTCGTAAAGGTGAGCCGTTCATCCCGCCTTTCTGAACCATGCACCTACTACGGATGAGTCATCTCTTACGTGAGGGGATATGTCCAACGGCCACAATCAGCACGTGTGAGCATGGGAAAATCCGCACGCCGCCTTTGTTCGTGGTCACCAAGATCGCTTCACTGTCAACATTTTGGCCGGATGGGTGAACGACCATCTGGTCGGTCCATACATGTTCCCTCAGCGACTGAACGCGATCGGACACTTAATCCTTCATCTTATCACGAGAAACCCTGCCAGAGTTATTGGAACATGTTCCATTAAAAGTGCTACAGTGAATGTGGTACCGACACTATACAACTGCGCACTTCGCCCATACAGTCCCAATGCAAATGCATGAAACCTGTGGTGAGAACTGGATAGGACGCAATGGGCTGGTGGCACGACTTGCACGTTCCTCCGACCTGACATCCATTGCTATTGTTTGCTGGGGCCACCTGCAATCTGTTGTCTACGAAACACCGATGAAGACTGATGAAGAGCTGACACTGAGCATTATGGCACCTTCAGAAGCAATTTTCACTATGTCAAGAGTATTTAAAAAGAGTGCGACAGTAATGCCAAATTAGCAGGGGGGCGTAATTTCGAGCATTTTTGTAACTGTTTTCAAATAAATGTTATAAAACTTCACCCCAACGTCTATTTTACCTTGATGCCACAAACACGCTGAAAACGTTACACTACAGACTAATTACCATGACGGCTCGGATGGCATCTGCCTGTGCGCGACGCTCTTCAAAGATGCCTAGCGACGTATACGCTGAGCAGTGCGGACATGGGTTACTGTGCAAAATATTTTGGTCATGGCCCACTGCATCTGCTCTGTAATTTTCTGCATTCATTTCAGATACACCCTGTGACCCGTCGCATCATTGAGTTAGTAGACTGTTCTATATGGCGCCACTGGCTCAGGTGTAGTATCGACTATCCCTCTTGAGGCCTCATTGCCAACATCTGTGAGGAAGAGTTGGTATCTGTGGGTTGTGTCCTTAGAAGATCTTTGCTTGCCGGTATATATACAGGGTGAGTCACCTAACATTACCGCTGGATATATTTCGTAAACCACATCAAATATTGACGAATCGATTCCACAGACCGAACGTGAGGAGAGAGGCTAGTGTAATTGGTTAATATAAAGCTTAAAAAATGCACGGAAGTATGTTTTTTAACACAAACCTCTGTTCTTTTAAATGGAACCACGTTAGGTTTGTTAGCACATCTGCCGGTCGGAGTGGCCGTGCGGTTCTAGGCGCTACAGCCAGGAGCCGAGTGACCGCTACCGTCGCAGGTTCGAATCCTGCCTCGGGTATGGATGTGTGTGGTGTCCTTAGGATAGTTAGGTTTAATTACACTCCTGGAAATAGAAAAAAGAACACATTGACACCGGTCAGACCCACCATACTTGCTCCGGACACTGCGAGAGGGCTGTACAAGCAATGATCACACGCAAGGCACAGCGGACACACTAGGAACCGCTTTGTTGGCCGTCGAATGGCGCTAGCTGCGCAGCATTTGTGCACCTCCGCCGTCAGTGTCAGCCAGTTTGCCGTGGCATACGGAGCTCCATCGCAGTCTTTAACACTGGTAGCAAGCCGCGACAGCGTGGACGTGAACCGTATGTGCAGTTGACAGACTTTGAGCGAGGGCGTATAGTGGGCATGCGGGAGGCCGGGTGGACGTACCGCCGAATTGCTCAACACGTGGGGCGTGAGGTCTCCACAGTACATCGATGTTGCCGCCAGTGGTCGGCGGAAGGTGCACGTGCCTGTCGACCTGGGACCGGACCGCAGCGACGCACGGATGCACGCCAAGACCGTAGGATCCTACGCAGTGCCGTAGGGGACCGCACCGCCACTTCCCAGCAAATTAGGGACACTGTTGCTCCTGGGGTATCGGCGAGGACCATTCGCAACCGTCTCCATGAAGCTGGGCTACGGTCCCACACACTGTTAGGCCGTCTTCCGCTCACGCCCCAACATCGTGCAGCCCGCCTCCAGTTGTGTCGCGACAGGCGTGAATGGAGGGACGAATGGAGACGTGTCGTCTTCAGCGATGAGAGTCGCTTCTTCCTTGGTGCCAATGATGGTCGTATGCGTGTTTAGCGCCGTGCAGGTGAGCGCCACAATCAGGACTACATACGACCGAGGCACACAGAGCCAACACCCGGCATCATGGTGTGGGGAGCGATCTCCTACACTGGTCGTACACCTCTGGTGATCGTCGAGGGGACACTGAATAGTGCACGGTACATCCAAACCGCCATCGAACCCATCGTTCCACCATTCCTAGACCGGCAAGGGAACTTGCTGTTCCAACAGGACAATGCACGTCCGCATGTATCCCGTGCCACCCAACGTGCTTGAGAAGGTGTAAGTCGACTACCCTGGCCAGCAAGATCTCCGGATCTGTCCCCCATTGAGTATGTTTGGGACTGAATGAAGCGTCGTCTCACGCGGTTTGCACGTCCACCACGAACGCTGGTCCAACTGAGGCGCCAGGTGGAAATGGCATGGCAAGCCGTTTCACAGGACTACATCCAGCATCTCTACGATCGTCTCCATGGGAGAATAGCAGCCTGCATTGCTGCGAAAGGTGGATATACACTGTAGTAGTGCCGACATTGTGCATGCTCTGTTGCCTGTGTCTATGTGCCTGTGGTTCTGTCAGTGTGACCATGTGATGTATCTGACCCCAGGAATGTGTCAATAAAGTTTCCCCTTCCTGGGACAATGAATTCACGGTGTTCTTATTTCAATTTCCAGGAGTGTAGTTCTAAGTTCTAGGCGACTGATGAACCCAGAAGTTAAGTCGCATACTGCTGAGGGCCATTTGAACAATTTTGTTTGCACATCTTGAAGCAAAGCAAGCGCTGTATCATGTATAAGATACAGAGGCGAGCGAGTGCACGGGACTTACCCTAGTTCACTGCTAGTAGCGTCACGTCATCGTAACGCGCCTGCATATAGTATTGCACCACATTTAACATAAAAGTAAAAATTAAGATTTGTGTGTAAAACTTTGTTAAAGTATAGTTCTATGTAATAATGTTTCAGGTAACAAATCTTAATGTTATAAAATTAGTAGTTTACGTAAAATTCACGTTTTGAAAGAAAAATAGGAGGCGCTAAATAATGACGCTAGGAAGCCAAAATTTGGTGAGAAGGTGCAGTAAGAAGTCATTAATGAGTGGTGCTGGTTTCCAAAACCATAAAACTTAAATTGACTCCAGAATCCGCGTTTTTCGGAAAAATCAGAGGCGCGAAATAATAGAGCTACAATATTGAAAATTGGTAGGATGCTTCAGTTCACCCTAATAATAATAATGGAAATACCACAATCAGTTACCTCTTCTAGTTTTTTAGTAATTTAGTAAAAACTACTTTTGTGAGTAAAATGTACATAAGCATTATAGATTAAGTACTTTAAATTTTAATGATAAAACAAATTCTTTAAGACCAATGATCAGATAGGACAATTAACAAAGCTACACCAAGTTTTAGTCTTGTAGCATAATTAACAGCTGATACAAGTCTTGATAAAGCTATGGTTCAGAGGTAACAATCTACCGTTAGTTCCATTGTAAAAATTCTAGAGAGTAAAGTTTTAATTTTAGCGGGCTGAGATTTTCTACGTGCTTCTGTACTGCTCAGATGTATGTATACAAAAATTGAGAAGTTTGTAAAGCTATTATTAAATGTGATATTTAAGATTATGTGCCTGAGATAGCGATCATTTGGAGGCTGCAGGCATCTGCATAGGAACGGAAAGAACAGATCCTCTCTTGGCGGTACGCGCCGGAGCTATATAAAAAGAGCGGCAGAGGCAGTAGTAAGCTCACTCCGCATTAGACCAACGCCTAGTCCACGCGAGCTTAACGTCCGATCGCGCCTCGCCTCGGGTGACGTCATAGCGGGCTGTGACATGCGCGTACTTAGCAATGTAAACGGACATTGAAAATCGCGAGGACTGTACACCGTCCTGGATCGTTTAGACTTCGGTAACAAACTTTTATTGTGCCGTCCGTGTGAAGTATAATTCCGCGTGGCAAGTGGTGACTAACTCCACTTTTAAGGCGAGCATTAATCCTTTTTTTTTTTAACATTATTGCGAACTATTAATAGAGCACCGTTAGTTAGAGTAATGAACTATTCGGGAGGAACTTGCTGTAGAAGTCGCCTCTGAACTATTAAACGATTGGCTGAATTAACAATATTTAATGTCTTTAGCATTTTCAGAAGTTTCGAGTAATTTGTGTGAGCCTTCAAGATAATAAAATCTTGTTTGGAACTTTAAATTTTATTGAAGCAGCCCTAATCCCGTGAAGAACTATGGATATTTTTCGTTTAGCTGGGCTGTACAGGAATGTGGCCGTGCAGACTGGGAACTAAGGTCAGTAAGTTTCCCTTCGCTTTCTGACTGGCCACCAAATTAGTTGCCAGGCTCGCGTGATTTAAGGTGGCAATGTTCAACTTTCATTCAACATTAAACAACGACTTCTTCGCCGCCCCACATATGTTGCATCGGCAATAGTCTGTTACGTGAAATGAACATTCAAACAACTCATTCGCCAACTTCTTCGCCGCCCCACATATGGTGCTTATCGGCCGGGAAAACTGAATTAAAAGCAAATAAAAGTGCTCGATGTGTGAAAGCGATTGGTATAAATTAACGAACTCGGTAGGCAATAACAGGACACTGAATTGAACTAGTGTGGGAACAGTGTTACCAGTAAAGGCGGGTGTAGTGTATAAACAATAAGTGTCTACCGCTGTACGTTGGTTAGTGACGATGGTGAGGAAGGCGACGATGCTGGATCGCGGCTGCCGACGGCGCTGAGACTAGAGGAAGACGGTGCGTCATCGCGGAGCTGCGCTGATCTGCGAGACAGCTGCCGTCTGCGCCGAGCGGTCAAAGGTGCCTTGCTGCCCCCCCCCCCCCCCCCCCCTGGAGCTATTGCAGTAGGCGATTCCTGTGGCGGTACTCGACGCTACAGCTGCTGCTGCTGCCTTCAATACGTCGCGACGCGTCGCATCACGATTGCTGGTACACCGCGACGACATCATTCGTCGAAATCAAGCATTTAAGTTAAGTCAAAGACTTTTAAAATATTTATTAACTGCTGCTAACAAACTAAAAGATATGGAAAGTAGTGTACATTTCAGAAGGGAACCGGTCTCTGACCAAGAATCCTCAGGATCAGGAATTGAGTTTAATGAGGATGGTTCCATTAATCCCTCAAATATTGAACTAGAACGTAATTTGTCACCAGTAAATTATGACTTTAATTTAAATGAGAGTGCAGGGATGCAATCAATAAGTGAAATAGAAGTCAAAAGGGAGCCAGTAGAGTTGCTAACTTTGTCAGGTAGTGAAACTGAGCTAAATATATCTCCAGCTCAGTCAAGTCAAGAGATACAAAGTATCAAGGTAGAAGCTCCGGATTGGATGCAAATACTGTTTGCCAAACTCGAATCAAACCAAAATAAAATTGAGGCTAAAATTGAAAATAGTAATAAAGAACTAAAAGAAGAACTGCAATCAAAATGGAATAGTTTGAATTATAAGATAGATGCTATTCATCATGACATTCAAGTAAAAGTAGGGCAACAGTTAACTAAAATGCATAGTACTTTCAAATGTGAAATAGATCAAATTCAAAAAAATTATCAAGAGGCAGATGAACTTTTGGAAGTGAGGTTGTCCGAAAGATTAAGCAACGAGTCCAAACTTTGCTCTGACAAAGTTAAAGAGGTACAAATTAAAGTAGATACTTGTCAGAAAAACATTGAGAAAGTAAAAGAAACCTGTACCGAAATTCGTGGTGCAGTGGAACAAAGATGTTCTGCCAGGATAGAAGCAGTAGAGTCACAAGTAGAGGAATTAAATACTAACATTGCTAACCTAGAAAATAGAGTAACCTCTGTTAATTCTAGTCATTCTACTGTACAGCATGTGACTTCAGTTGACGCCGCTTTTATAGGGTGTCGACAGTTTTTGCGCTTTGATCCTGATAAGTACATTCACCCTCTTGAATTTTGGAATGACTTTGAGGATGTTCTCCCCAACACTTGGTCAGAAAGAGAAAAAATTTCATTTATAAGAAGTCATTTGTCAGGTGATGCTTTGCGATGGTCAGCGGATGTAATGATCAAATGTAAAACTTTATCTGAATTTAAGTCTGCATTTCTCAACGAATACTGGTCACATAACAAACAAAATGATGTGTTAAGGGAATTCTGGAGTGGTAAGAAGTTTTTCCCAGGGCGTGAATCAGTAAAGGATTTCGCTAGGAAGTGGGTTTCAAGACTGTCACATTTGACAGAAAAGATGAAGCCAGATATGATCATTATGGGTTTAGAAGGTAAGCTGCCGTGGTATTGGCAGAAGAGGATCATTTCCGCCCCTAGAGATAATATAGACAAATTTATTGAATATCTGGAAAGAGTGGAAAGAGTAGCTGCTGCTGAGGAGCAGGTGCAGCAGAATAACAAATCTTCTAACAATCACGTACAAAATAATGGAAACGTGAACGTTAGAAATATGGAAGTTAGGCACACCAAAACAAACTATCGAAACCAAAGCCGTGGCAGAGGAAGAGGGGGTAGATACTCACCACGCTTTCGTAACAACTACTATGACGAAAGTGGAGAAGTAAATACTATGCCATTAAGACAAGAAGGGAGTCATGATGCTACTATATCTAGTGGTGTCACAGATGAACACAACAGGCCGCGTGTGGGAAACTAAATCCCGTCTATGAGGAAACTGGCGCTCACCAGGCGGTAACAGTAACACAGCCAGTAACGGAAAAACAGACAATCAGCCAACATACACAGACAGACAACATGGATGACGAAATAAATACAGATAATACCAGTGATGTGTTAAGCCACTCTCACAAAATAGTGGATAGTATTTTGGATACACTAGAAAAATGGGTCAAGGAAGAACAGGAACTCAAGGTAGATAATGGGGAAGAAATAGATAATGGGTTTGAGTCTGATGGGAATAATGATGAAGTAAAAGCTTACATCTTCGATGAAAATGGCAATCTAAAAGCTGAAGTAGAAGTAGCAGAAGTAGAATCAGTACTGCAAAACTTTAGAGAGGAGGAAATGATGAATGAAGGGGGTAGAAATAGTAACGAGGTGAAAGAATCTAGTAGCTGTGTAAACGTGCCACAAATGGTTGAAGGTGACGACATTCTTATGAACAGCAATATTGCGCAGGGACGCAGTTGCTCAGAGGTAGAGGATAGTTTGGCTGATGTGCAGCAAACAAAAGTAGAAAAAGTCGTCAGATGCTTCGATTTAAAGTTAGTGGACAGATTAGAGAAAGCAGCTAAGATTATAGAGCATGATGAGCCCCAGGATGTAAATGTAAATGTAATTGCAACTGATCAGAATTACTTTAGCTGGAAGAACATAGAACGAGATTTATTAGACGAGGTGTGTGAGCAACCTGTTCAATGTAAAATAACTCACCCTGTTATCAAAGTAAACATATCAGGAGTCACTGTGCGTTGTCTGCTTGACAGTGGCAGTGAAGCAAGTGCTTTATCAGAAACATTTTTTGACACCATACCCAGTAAAGAGAAGTTAACAGTTATGAAAGTAAGTGGCTTAAAGATTATAGGTGCTACTGGAAAAGTCTCTAGACCAGTTCAACACGAAGCTTTGATACCCATTGGTATAAATGACGTAGTAATAGATCATCCTTGTTTGATTGTGCTAGGCTTAAGTGTTGATATGTAGATTGGTACTGATTTCTTATCAAAGTACCAGGGAAAGATCAATTTTGATCAGAACAACTTAATTTTAACTTTACCTGACTCTAAAGTGATAAGAGAGTCTTTTATAGGAAGTCATATAGGCGGTAGTAATGAAACTTGGGAACTGCCTATTAGAGTAATAAAGAATAAAGGATACTTGCAGGAAAATTTGGTTTTCAGTGAGAATGAGGAAAGTACTAAGGTTGAATAGAGACACATCCTAAAGGATCTAAAGGAATTTAAAATTAACAGTAATTAATTACTGTAGGGAGTCTGCCACTCTTTGGCGGATACACAGTTTGGCGTACCGTGCAGTCCCAGCTGGGTGAAACTTTATTTCCTTTTCAAGTTTCATTCCCTTCTTCTGGTCTATCATAACAGGTAAGAATCACATATGTCTTCATGTTGTATATATGCTATTAGGTTTTAAGTATTCTTAGTAAGGATCTACCTAGTGAATGGCAAAACAAAAGTCTGAGTACCAATAAGAGGCAAACATGGCTAAAATAAATAAATTAAAATATTTCATGTAATTGTAAAGGGTTAGAAACGACAACTAAGAGAGACACTTTGCAGTATACGAAGTACGGTATGAATATGAATAATCCATGAGATTATGCAGAAGGTAGTATGTTGCTAGAAATAAGGTTGTCTGAAGGAAAACAGCGTAAGAAGGTAATGCTCATAGAGGCAAGCAATGGCGTTTTAGAATTAAATAAATGGAGATGTGTGGAAGTGGTGTGAGGATCGCACCAAATATATAGAAACAGGACGTCAATAGGCTGACAAAAGGAAAAGGGAGAAAGAAGTGGAGAAATGAAGTATTTTGAATCTGGAAGAAAAGGGAGAAAATGAATGAGGTGAAGAAGTGAAGTAAGTAAATTGAAGTAAATGATGTAGGATTAAAGAATAATTCCCTCACGTCTCGTGAAATGGTGAAAAACGCTAAATCTTGCTTGAGGCAAATAAATAGTTAAACAGACAACAGAAACACACAAATATTGGAAAATGCAGAAATTTGGAATCGGTATACTGAAAATAACTAATTTCTTTAGTAATTCATACAATAAAGCAAAGTGCTGGTCAGCAAATGACTTCTTTGATGAACTAATCCATACGATAATTAACCCAGAGTACATTAAAACTAAAAGGTTACTCAATTTTCTAAGTTGAAGCAAGATCTTAATATATTAATTTGCTAAAAGAATTTTCACTATTTAGGAACCTAAAAGATTATTTATGAAAGAAGAAAGTAGGAGCTATTGTATCAGATACGACTTAGTGCTAAATGTCTTTCTGACAACTTCACAATTAGTAAAATAGTGCCAGAATATAAACTATAAAATGTACTTTGTCCTACCTTAGATATAAGTTGAAAACAGAAACTTAGACTGTATTGTCTGTTTCTCAGGGACATGCAGGCTGAATGAATGACTGACAACAAGCGGTAGGGAGATTGGAAGTAGAGACGCAAACCACAGTGAATACAATTTCCTCCCACAATTTTGTCAATCAGTGAAATTAAATGAGTGTTACAATAGGACACCCACCACAGTGCCGAGTATTATAGTAAAAGAAAAATGTGAGTGCGTTGCAGTGATAAAAGTCGTGTGTATTTTCTTTTTCAGGAAGAGACTGATTTTTAAGAAAAAAAAAATAACTATTTTGTAACCATTGAAAAATTTATATTTCCATGTAAATGTATGTAAATAATTTGTGAATGTCTTCTGTACTAGGTTTTCTATGTGTATATGAGTATGGTTATTTTGTGTATGTAGTAATAAGGAATTTCCTAAGAAGAAGCAACTTAAGTTGAAAGAGGTATACTAAAGTAATCCATCGCTTGTTTGTTCTTTTAGAAATTTAATTTTGTTCAAAAATAGATTTTCACGAAAATTAAAAAGGGGGTGATGAAGCAAAGCAAGCGCTGTATCATGTATAAGATACAGAGGCGAGCGAGTGCACGGGACTTACCCTAGTTCACTGCTAGTAGCGTCACGTCATCGTAACGCGCCTGCATATAGTATTGCACCACATTTAACATAAAAGTAAAAATTAAGATTTGTGTGTAAAACTTTGTTAAAGTATAGTTCTATGTAATAATGTTTCAGGTAACAAATCTTAATGTTATAAAATTAGTAGTTTATGTAAAATTCACGTTTTGAAAGAAAAATAGGAGGCGCTAAATAATGACGCTAGGAAGCCAAAATTTGGTGAGAAGGTGCAGTAAGAAGTCATTAATGAGTGGTGCTGGTTTCCAAAACCATAAACCTAAAATTGACTCCAGAATCCGCGTTTTTCGGAAAAATCAGAGGCGCGAAATAATAGAGCTACAATATTGAAAATTGGTAGGATGCTTCAGTTCACCCTAATAATAATAATGGAAATACCACAATCAGTTACCTCTTCTAGTTTTTTAGTAATTTAGTAAAAACTACTTTTGTGAGTAAAATGTACATAAGCATTATAGATTAAGTACTTTAAATTTTAATGATAAAACAAATTCTTTAAGACCAATGATCAGATAGGACAATTAACAAAGCTACACCAAGTTTTAGTCTTGTAGCATAATTAACAGCTGATACAAGTCTTGATAAAGCTATGGTTCAGAGGTAACAATCTACCGTTAGTTCCATTGTAAAAATTCTAGAGAGTAAAGTTTTAATTTTAGCGGGCTGAGATTTTCTACGTGCTTCTGTACTGCTCAGATGTATGTATACAAAAATTGAGAAGTTTGTAAAGCTATTATTAAATGTGATATTTAAGATTATGTGCCTGAGATAGCGATCATTTGGAGGCTGCAGGCATCTGCATAGGAACGGAAAGAACAGATCCTCTCTTGGCGGTACGCGCCGGAGCTATATAAAAAGAGCGGCAGAGGCAGTAGTAAGCTCACTCCGCATTAGACCAACGCCTAGTCCACGCGAGCTTAACGTCCGATCGCGCCTCGCCTCGGGTGACGTCATAGCGGGCTGTGACATGCGCGTACTTAGAAATGTAAACGGACATTGAAAATCGCGAGGACTGTACACCGTCCTGGATCGTTTAGACTTCGGTAACAAACTGTTATTGTGCCGTCCGTGTGAAGTATAATTCCGCGTGGCAAGTGGTGACTAACTCCACTTTTAAGGCGAGCATTAATCCTTTTTTTTTTAACATTATTGCGAACTATTAATAGAGCACCGTTAGTTAGAGTAATGAACTATTCGGGAGGAACTTGCTGTAGAAGTCGCCTCTGAACTATTAAACGATTGGCTGAATTAACAATATTTAATGTCTTTAGCATTTTCAGAAGTTTCGAGTAATTTGTGTGAGCCTTCAAGATAATAAAATCGTGTTTGGAACTTTAAATTTTATTGAAGCAGCCCTAATCCCGTGAAGAACTATGGATATTTTTCGTTTAGCTGGGCTGTACAGGAATGTGGCCGTGCAGACTGGGAACTAAGGTCAGTAAGTTTCCCTTCGCTTTCTGACTGGCCACCAAATTAGTTGCCAGGCTCGCGTGATTTAAGGTGGCAATGTTCAACTTTCATTCAACATTAAACAACGACTTCTTCGCCGCCCCACATATGTTGCATCGGCAATAGTCTGTTACGTGAAATGAACATTCAAACAACTCATTCGACAACTTCTTCGCCGCCCCACAATCTGAACATATAAAGAAATACGTAATCAGTGCCGTTTGTTACATTGTAAAATGTTAGTTACATCCGGAGATATTGTAACCTAAAATTGACGCTTGATAACCACTCCAAACCCGTTCGATCGTGTGTATCGGAGAGGACCGAATTACGTAGGGATCCAAAGGGAACGGTGATGGACCTTAGGTGCAGAAGAGACTGGAACAGCACATTACGTCCACATGCTAACACATTTTTGTTGGCCTTTTTCACTGACGCACATGTACATTACCATGAGGAGTGAGGTACACGTACACACGTGGTTTCCGTTTTCAATTAAGGAGTGGAATAGAGTGTGTCCCGACATGTCAGGCCAATAGATGTTCAATGTGGTGGCCATCAGTTGCTGCACAGAATTGCAATCTCTGGCGTAATGAATGTCGTACATGCCGCAGTACAGCGGCCACAATACGTTGTTTCATATCCTTTGGGGTTGTAGGCACATCACGGTACACATTCTCCTTTAACGCACTCCATAGAAAGAAGTCCAGAGGTGTAAGATCAGGAGAACGGGATGGCCAATTTATGCGTCCTCCACGTTCTATGAACAGCCCGTCGAACAACCTTTCAAGGGTCAGCCTAGTGTTAATTGCGAAATTGTGCAGGTGCACAATCATGCTGATACCGCATACGTCGACGCATTTCCAGTGGGACATTTTCGAGCAATGTTGGCAGATCATTCTGTAGAAACGCGATATACGTTGCAGCTGTTTCGGCCCCTGCAATGAAGTGAGGACCAATGAGGTGGTCGCCAATGATTCCGCACCATACATTTACAGTCCACGGCGCTTTCGCTCTACCTGTCTGAGCCAGCCAGGATTGTCCACGGACCAGTAATGCATATTCCGTAGATTCACTGCCCCCGTGGTTTGTGAAACCCGCTTCATCGGTAAACAGGTAGAACTGCAACGCATTCTCTGTTAATACCCATTGACAGAATTGCACTCGATGATTAAAGTCATCACCATGTAATTGCTGATATAGCGACACATGAAATTGGTGAAACCGGTGACGATGCAGTATGCGCGTGACACTAATTTGACTCAGTCCGCCGGCTCTCGCAATGTCCGGTGTACTCATGTGTGGGTTCATGGCAACAGCAGCTAACACACCAACTGCACCCGCTTCTCCTGTGACGAGCCTGTTACGGACGCATTTGCGTGCTACGACCATACCTGTTGCATACAATTGGCGGTAGATGTTTTGCAATGTGCTGCACGTTGGACGCTCTCTGTCCGAGTACTGTTCTGCATACACACTGCATGCTTCAGCTGTATTTCTTCGCCACTCGCCATAGATGAGTATTATCTCCGCCTTTTCAGAGTTCGAATACACCAAGGTCACAGTTCCTATAACACTACACTATCACAGACGTCTGGTAACACGGTGTACTACAGTTGGTCTGCGTGCGGAGAAGAACAATAGCAGCAAACGCTACATGCGGACACTGCGACAGCTAGACCAAACCACAACAGTGCATTACAGCCACACTCGTAAACACGGTCGTCATCGTAAACATGTCCCTCCTGATGCTGCTCGCCGGCAGTGGCCCGTGTTTGTTACAACACGCAACTGAACGTTGGAGGTTTCAAGCGTCAGCTTTAGGTTACAATATCTCCAGATGTAATTAATATTTGACAATGCAACAAACGGCACTGATTACGTATTTCTTTATATGCTCAGATGTGCTAACCAAACTAACGTGGTTTCATTTTAAAAAACGTAGGTTTGTGTTAAAAAACATAATTCCGTGCATTTTTCTGTGGTTTGTCTTAAACAATTACAGTAGACCTTCTCCTCACGTTCGGTCTGTGGAATCGGTTCGTCAGTATTTGATGTGGTTTGCGAAATATATCCAGTGGTAACGTTAGGTGACTCTCTCTGTATATACATGTAGATGATCAAAAAGTCAGTATACATTTGGAAACTGAATAAATCACGGAATAATATGGATAGAGAGGTACAAATTGACACATATGCTTGGAATGACATGGGGTTTTATTAGAACCGAAAAAATACAAACGTTGAAAAAGTCTCCGGCAGACAGCGCTTCATCTGATGAGAATAGCAATAATTAGCCTAAGAAAGTAAGACAAAGCAAAGATGATGTTCTTTACAGGATATGGTCAATATGTCCACCATCAGTCTTCAACAATAGCTGTAGTCGTGGAAAAATGTTGTGAACAGCACTGTAAAGGATGTCCTTAGTTATGGTGTGGCATTGGCGTCGGATGCTGTCTTTCAGCATCCCTAAAGGTGTCGGTCGATCACGATACACTTGCGACTTCAGGTAACCCCAAAGCCAAAAATCGCTCGGACTGAGGTCTGAGGACCTGGGATGGGAGGCCAAGCATGACAAAAGCGGCGGCTGAGCACACTACATCACCAAACGACGAGCGCAATTGATCTTTCACGCGTCTAGCAATATGGGGTGTTTTTATTTTTGGTTCTAATAAAATCCAATGTCATTCCAAGCATGTGTGTAAATTTTTACCTCTCTTTCTACATTATTCCGTGGTTTATTAAGTTTTCAAATTTATAATTACTTTTTAATCGCCCAGTATATACGGGGTTCGCTGACCCAAGAGAGAGGCAAGAAATTTGGGGATTGCTGGTAGCGTCTCGATAAGAGGTGGTCACGGGGTCCGAGCGGCCGAAGCCACGAGCTGCGCAAGGAGGGCCTGCGGAGAGCGAAGATACCGGAGTACTTCACCAGGGGTCAGCGCCGACTACAAGCAGCAGGCCGACATCCCGTCTGTTGGTTGGCAGCACTCGTGTCGGACGACCACTCGTGGCCTGGCTGTCGTCCTCTATCTGGCTTTCATCGGCACCACTCAGTAAGCGCTGCAACACACCGTGAATCCATGGAACTGCTTGCTGATAAAGGGAAGTAACATTCTGTAATCCTCGTGGTAATTTGTTTCATTGTCTACCTGGCCTCCTTAATATTTTCTCGTTTTTTCCCGATCATTAATGCTATAATTAATCAGCTCTTGCTGGTAAATACAGCTGGAACAGTTGTACTAAGGTACAGGTTGCCGTTATACAAAAGAGGTATTTCGTACTTGAAACGGGGGTCAACTTGAGTATGAACTGAGCATTACGAACAAAATGTTCGCGGTGCGGGGAGCCAGCCCACTGGTAGCGTTGTCAACACCACTCTCCGTTTTGTCAGCACGGTTGGTGAGGTGAGCTAAATTTACAGACTCTTATCGTAGCATTGAATCAGTTACAAGAAAATCTCTCCTTTCTCCAGAATAATCAGCCAGTCGTTAGGTAGATGAAACGCATTCATGCACAATTAGTCCCATGAAATAAAGTAAAATATCTTAAACTTGTAGAACCGAGCCCTGATCAGTTAGCACTTGCCATTCAGTTAAACAATATTGTGTTTGATTTGCGGATCCAAACTGTGGCTTTAGAATTAGAAAGTGCAGCTGATACAAATAATATAGACTGTGTTTCTGACAATCCAATAGCCGAATGTGGATCCGTCGCCCGAGGTCTAAGTGATCGGTCTGGGGAATATTTTGCCCGTCTTACTAACCCAATGATGTGTCTCTTAAATAGTATTCGGGAATTGTCAATTGAAACATTAGAAAATATGCAACACATATTGTGGTTACTATTTAAGTTTGAGTCGCATGCTGACGCATTAAGGATGCCCCATCATGTAGTACTTAACGTACTGTACCTGTTAGCACGTGGTAGCTTAAGTAATATGCTATCCGAATCCTTACAGCAGGGTAAGACGATCGGGCAACTGAGGCAATCGGTCGTGGAGGGTTAGTTATCAGACCGTATGCGCAAAGAGCTGTTGTTTATATATTATTGACGCGTGAAGGACTCCCACGAATCGTTGTTTGAATATGTAGAGCGGGTTAATGAGGCAGTATCAGCACTACGAATGGATGTTCCTGAGCCGAATTTAGTTGCTAATGTCTTGGAAGGTATTCGGCTTGAAGATAGGACTCGGATTGCACTCTTTCCTCGTCCTCTCACTCTTCGTGAGTTATAGAATCTTGTTAAGTCTCTTATGAATTTGTCTTTTGACGAAAACTAATGAAATGAGTTAACTAGGGGACATGAAGACTTATCTAGCTCCGGTCCTGAAGGTAGCATGGTAGGTAGAGCGCGCGGTTCAATGAAATCAGCCGCTTGTTTTAGATGCGGCGCACGTAACCATTTAGTACGGGGATGCCCGGTTCCAAGGACACCTCTCGACGAGGAAAGACACCAGACGTGGGCGGGGTCGCATCCTCAGAGATAGGGGTGGTGTTGTCGTATACAGGCAGCCACCATACGTACCTTACCATTTGTTTCTGCAGCTATAGGGCATGAACGGTTGTGTGGGTTACTAGATTCAGGCACCTCTGTGTCACTCCTTAATTACGAGTGGTTTATTGAATATGGACATTTATGTAGATTATCTCCATACGTCCCTCGGTTGAAAGTGTCAGGTGGCCAATGCCAAGAGTTGCCTCTGTGTGGGATGTGAGGGGAAATATCTCCGTGTGTTAATTTTCATGGCCTGTCAAGTTTTTAGTAGTTAAGGGACTGGTGCCTGACCTAATTCTAGGGCATGATTTCATCCGTAAGACGGGTATGATGTTAGATTTTGGAACCCGGACTTTTATTTCAAAATTTCCCCCAACGATAGAATAGCCTTTTGTTCATGAGCTCATGTGGGGATGGGACGTGAGACCAGCAGTAACACGTGCCTTGGGGTAGATCACCTCTCTGGTCAACAAGGGAAACACTTTATGAACTTCTGGATGAATTTCTTGACGTACTTTGTTAAAGGTTGGGAGTCACAGACGTAATTAGATACCACATCCGTGTCGTGGATGACGTGCCGGTTCGCTAGTCTCCATATCGCTGGCCACCACCTAAGATAAAGATATTGCAGCACAAAATTGAGGGCTTATGAAAATTCGGAGTTATTAGACCGCCGACCACCTCCCTATGCTTCCCCCATTTTCTTAGTGTGTAATGATAAGGGGAAGGATTTCCGACCTGTGACTGATTACAGGCTTCTCAATAAGAAAGTGATCAGGGAATCGGTGCCAATGCCTGATCTCCGCAACTGTTTTACCTGGTTTTCTGGAGTATCTTAGTTTACAGTACTAGATATTAATCAGGCTTATTACCAGGTAACTTTAACGGAGGAATCTAAGCATCTCACCGCCTTCGCCACGTATTGGAGCTTCAGTCTGGAACCACGTGATGGCTGCGATCGCAGGTTCGAATCCTGCCTCGGGCATGGATGTGTGTGATGTCCTTAGGTTAGTTAGGTTTAAGTAGTTCTAAGTTATAGGGGACTGATGACCACAGATGTTAAGTCCCATAGTGCTCTGAGCCATTTTCAACCACGTATTGGAATTCATATGAGTTCAACTGGGTTCCATTCGTTTTGTCAACAGGTGCAGCAGTTTTATCCTGTATATTGGATAAAATTTTAGGTAATCTACTGATTAATTGTGTCTTCAGTTATTTGGACGATGTGGTCATATTTAATGCCTCCTTTTAAGAGAATTTAGAGCGCATCCGAAAGGTGCTATCCAGACTGAGGGATGCGGGCTGACTGTGAAACCCTCAAAGATAACCTTGTCTAAGCGCCAAGTGTCATTTTTGGGTCACTTGGTGTCTGGGGACTGAATTAGCATTGATCAGGAGCGCACTAAGGCGTTGAGGAATTTTCCGCATCCAGGAAATAAAAGGGAGGTAACGCGATTTGAAGTAATGGCTAATTATATACGCAGAGTTGTCCCAAACATTGCGCAACTTGCACTTCCGTTAAATTTGTTACCCAGAAATAACGAGAAATTCGTTTGAGCTGAAAGTCAGCCTGCAGCCTTTGAAGGAATTAAAACTCCGATTGCCAACCCACCGGTTTTAGCCGTACCTGACTTTGTGGTCCAGACTGTTGCTTGCAATGCTGGTGTGGCGGCAGCTCATTTACACGAAGATCGAGATATCCGTTAGCTTTTGCTTCCCGTCGACTGGAAGGGCTCAATCACTCGATATGCGAGTGCGAAGCGTTAGCTGTATTATTTGCCCTGGAAGAATTTCGGCTCTATCTCGAATATCGTGAATTAGAGATATAGACGAATAATCAGGCCCTTAGTTGGGTCCTAGCTGATGCTAGGAAGACAGGGAGTACCTAGAGATGAGCAGTCCGCATTTCGGCGTTCTATTTTAAGGTTCGCCACGTTAAGGGGTCAGACAATCAGGTTGCTGACGCCCTTAGCAGGATGTTCCAATAGCACGAGCTTGATGAGGAAACGCAGGACAGTCACCTGGTGTGTACGATCCTTACCGAGGTACACCAGCTATTTAATAATTAAAAAACTGAACAAAAACAAAACCCGTGGTAAGGGAGCCTCAGGAAGCAAATACTAGGTGGACAATAATCCAGTGACTATTTTCTGTGAACGGCATTCTGTGTAACTACAGGGGTAGGTCTGGGGAAGCTAGAATTTGTCTCCCAAGAACCTTAGTTATTCCGGTCTTCCGGTGCTTCCATGACTCTGCAGTAGCAGGGCATTTAGGTCTTCATAAAACCTTAGAGAAGTTCAAGGAGCAGCTGACTTGGCCGACACTTCACAAAGACATTAGAGGCTTAGTGAAAGAGTGCCTAGATTGTAAGAAGAGAATACCAATTAATTCCATGACGAGGGGACTGCTGCAGTCGGAATGGGAAGAGCATCCGTTGGACAAATGGTTTGTTGATTATGTTGGTCCGCTTCCCATGACGAAAAAAGGCAATTCGTATATTCACGTAGTGGTGGACGCCTTCTCCAGGTTTGTTTGGTTGGTACCAAGCCGGGGTATGAACGCTCTTATCATCCCTCCCAAAGGGTTCTATTGGCTCTGAGCACTATGGGACTTAACTTCTGAGGTCATCAGTCCCCTACAACTTAGAACTACCGAAACATAACTAACTTAAGGACGTCACACACATCCATGCCCAAGGCAGGATTCGAACCCGCGACCGTAGAGGTCGCGTGGTTCCAGACTGTAGCGTCTAGAACCGCTCGGCCACGGCCATCGTCTCTCATCTTACTAATATATTTAGGTGGTTCGGTTCACTGCGGGCGTTGGTTACAGATAACACTCCTCGCTTTCTCACAAGGTCGTTGAGACAATTCTGTTTTGACAATGGGATGGCATGTTACCACCACACCTTATTATCCTCAGGCTTCCTTTGCCGAAAGAATTAACCACAACTTGAAGTCAGCATTATTTACCACCAGAAATTACGCAAGAAGTGGGATACCACCTTGCCCTGGTTAAACCTAACGTTTAACTCCGCGCGGCGTGAAGCATCCTAGGCCACCCCAGCTAGCCTAATGCTCGCATGTTCCATGAATTCACCGCTCTCCAATTTATATTAGCGCCCCTTTCAAGAGAAGATAGGAGATGTTGTCTACATCATGAACGTTACTGGGGGGGACTTCCCGGGATAAACGCTTAAGGAAGCTTGCCCTGCGCTTCCTAGGTCCATATTCAATTGTCAAAATTTTGAGCACACTCAAACTTTTGGTCAGGGACCTGGTAAAGGGGAAGCTCATCATGATCATCCCAGTCAGATAAAACATTGCATCGAAGTGATTGGCTCTTAGCCTGAAGGGAAGCTTGCTCAGGTTTGAGAGGGGGAGGTTGAGCCGTGGCGCTATTGAGTTAGTGGGCTTTTCTGTATGGCGCCACTGGCTGAGCTGTAGTATCGACTATCCCTCTTGTGGCCTCATTGCCAATATCTGTGAGGAAGAGTTGGTGTCTGTGGATTGTGTCCATAGAAGGTCTTTGCTTGCCGATATATGTACGGGGTTCGCCGGCCCGAGAGAGGCACGAAATTTGGGAATTGGCGGTAGCGTCGCGACAAGATGTGATCACGAGGTCCAAGCGGCTGAAGCTACGAGCTGCGCAAGGAGGGCCTGCGCAGAGCAAACATACCGGAGTACTTCACTGGGGTCAGCGTCGACTACAAGCAGCAGGCCGACATCCCGTCGGTTGGTTGGCAGCACTCGTGTCGGACGACCACTCGTGGCCTGGCTGCCCTCTTCTACCTGGCTTTCGTCGGCGTCACTCAGTAACCACTGCGACGTACTGTGGGCCCGTGGAACTGCTGATAAAAGGGGAGTACCATTCTGTAATCCTCGTCGGAATTTGCTTCATTGTCTACCTGCCGTCCTTATTTTCTGGTTTGTACACGATCATTGACGTTCTAATTAATCACCTCTTGGTCGTAAATACAGCCGGAAGAATTGTACTAAGGCACAGATTGGCGTTAAACAAAAGAGGGACCTTTTGGTTAGATTTAGCTGTTAAGCTGTTCAATTCTTTGATTGTAATTGCGTTTCCTAGTCATTAGTTATAATCTGAACTACGTGTTGTACTAAGCTGCTCGTTTCTGTATGTGTAAGACAGGATAATTATTGATGTGCTTTAGCTGGATCTTGTGGTTCCGCCGAATGAGTTCTCTTGTAATAAGTGTTCACAAGTAACGTTTTAAGACCTTCCTTCAGAGCGGTCTTAATAATTGACATCAATTTAACTTTGAAAATATTAACAGCTAACTGCCATCAGGGCTTTAGTCAAAACAAAACTGCCAGAAGGGACGTGTGGGGATCCAGTCGCACCTTGGTAGACAATTGAAATTAAGAGGTTGGTTGCTTTAAAGTAAGCCTTATCATTATCATATTGTTTGCTAATCTGTTTAACCTTTAAGCACAGATGCTCATCTTAACCCCGAACCTTTCGACATACAGCTTTCAAATTAAAGGTTAAGTCATGTGTTTTGAGTTACTGAATCACTCTGGCCATCAATGGTGCTTATGTAGTTTTCATGTGTTGAAGAAGGGCATTTAACAAGACTGAATGCGTCCAGCGTGGTAGTAAACACCGCTCTTTCACCCTATAACGGGCGGACTGCAGCCCGGCCGTCTTTTAATCAGTCATATAGTTTGCTGTTTTGGATTGCAGCACTTCAGATTTCTTTTGCAAAGATTAAAAGCTTATTCAACTTAAAGTTTAAGGTCAACAGAATTTTGCAAATTTGTTCATTTTATTGAAGAAAATTTTATGGTTAAATGCTTCGATTACTTGTAAAATACAGTTTATATATTGTTAAATAAACAGCTCGGGATTAGCCGAGCGGTCTAAGGCGCTGCAGTCATGGACTTTAAGACTGGTCCCGGAGGAGGTTCGAGTCCTCCCTCGGGCATGGGTGTGTGTGTTTGTCCTTAGGATAATTTAGGTTGAGTGGTGTGTAAGCTTAGGACTGATGATCTTAGCAGTCAAGTCCCATAAGATTTAACACACATTTGAACATTATTTTTGTTAAATAAATAGGTTGGATGAAAAGAGACTTATATTGGTGGGCCCTCCTTTCCACGTTATCCGTAATTCCAGTAAGTACCACGTATCAGCCTGTACTACTTATTAGTAGGTGACTATGTTACGTTTTCTCTTGTTTTTCTCTTGTTTTCAGGTTAGAAACAACTTTCGCAGCCCTAATTTCGTGAGGCTGATTGTTGTCTGGTGTAACTCACGACTTCCGTCGTTGCTAGAATATGACAGTGTTACCGGAAATCGGCCATCCGGAGTATCCGGACCGAGTAAAAGATATCTCCACTAAAAAGAAACGATCCTACAGGCCGCTGAAGATGCTTCATAAAGAAAAGAAGCGAAACGCTTGTGGAAAAAAAAACGAACTGACATTCATTTATCTTCAAAGACGGAGCATACTTCTACGACATTCAGAATACTTAATACCTCCGCCACAGGCCTGCGGCCAACGCAAGCCTGCGGAGCGACGCTTCAGGTTGTGCGGTAATAGTATGAGATGTATACTGTCTGTTATTATTAAAAGAGCCACTGAACATGTTACTTTTGTAGTTACAGAGGAAGTCCCTTCATATTTCACATTCAGCGAGGAAAAATGATAAGTATTGTAATGATACAGGAAAAGTTTCCAGAACGAGATTTTCACTCTGCTGAGGAGTGTACAACAATATGAAACTTCTGGGCAGATTAAAACTGTGTGCCGGACCTACACTACCTACACTCGAACTCGGTACCTTTGCCTTTTTGCAGGCAAGTGGTAGAGCACTTGCCCACGAAAGGCAAAGGTCCGGAGTTCGAGTCACGGTCCGGCACACAATTTTAATCTGCCAGGAACTTTCATATCAGCGTACACCGCTGCAGAGCGAAAATGCCATTCTGGAAACATCCTCCAGGCTGCTGCTAAGCCATGTGACCGCAATATCTTTTCTTCCTGGAGTGCTAGTTCAGCAAGGTCCTCCGTTTCAGCCACGTTGGTTAGTGGACGTTGTTTACTGCTGCCCTGCGCTTCCGTGTTTATATCGCTGTACTAGAGCTTCGCTGAGTGCTGTCCGTCCGTTAAAGCTCCGTGCTCGTTCATATTCGTTGCGATCTGATCGCTCCTTCTGGTCGTGCTGCTGCTAATTGGAATTCCGATTGTTCAACCGAAATTTCGTCGTTGGATTAACCATGGAAGAGTACTCTGGTATCCCGTCCTGTACAGACGACATACCTGGAAATAGATGACTGGGTTACACAGGTAATTGGTCTCATTTCTCAAACCGTCCATACCTGGCAACTGGATTAGGAAAAATACTGTGTTTTTGTCAAGTTAAGCAGTGCTGCGACTGCTGATAAAGTGTTACGAAAGTGGGGCTATGAAGTAGGTATTGTGCATAGAAATGAAGCCAGGTTTCCATCTATAGAGCTGACATTGATTACAAAACTGTTCGTGTCTTGACAATAGTAAACATGAGAGAAATATTAATCATCAAGGATATATGAGAATTCTCTGACGTTATCTATAACAGTCTGACAATGCACATGTAGTTTATTGATTACATCATGTAGAAAACTTGTTCTGAGTTTAAGCTGTCAAACAAGGTTTGAAGATGAATAAAATGCCACTACCACACGACAGCTAATGTAGAAAATACTTTTCTGATGTATTTTGGCACGATGCGCTCTCCCCATACATAATACAAAAGTTTCGAGATGCATCTGATGCCTGGCTGTCTATTAAGCCTGAAGAGAACAAAATGTCGCAGAAGTTAGCTCTTTTTTGACATGAGACTATTTTGGGTTGAGAAGTGAAGGGATTTATGTTGAAAGTTCCATTAGATTGATAACTTTAGCAGACAGCATAATTGCGTTTTAAGAAACGTAGCAGTGAATGTACTCGAACTCGCGACATCTCATCTACAGTGTGCGACACTTACCATGAACTCAAAAATTCTTCCAGAACTTCTGCATTCAACTGTGCTGTGAGATAATGCATTTGGCCGGGTCTAAACTACTGAGAGACAGAGAGTTACAGCTTTTCTTTTGCACAGCACGACCTTCTCAACAAACAGAAAGCGTAATAGAGTAGCTCAAGTGGAAAGTAACACTTCCTATTTAATTTTCTGCATGCTACACTCTTGGCTGTTGTGTGAAGGTGGCAGTTACGTGGTTTTATTTCGGTGACTACAAAATAGAGTCGAATGTATGCACTGGGTAGCTGAGGCAGCAAGAGGATTTGGTGGTCTGTTGGATTGATGGTAGGATAATGTACTAACGGTCTGGGTTCTATTACAACTCCTGTCAATGATTTTATATACGAAGAGACTGATTCCTTTCTCTTCTGGCTACACCAAGTGAAGAAGATATAGAGGCACTGTGGTCTGAAATTCACATTAAAAACGATATTCCTTCTCTACCAAGTAGACGTTAGTTTGAACCACAATAAAGTCTGGAGTGTTGACATGTACAAACTTTATCACCAGTAACCTTTCTTATACTAGTTATTTACTTCTAGTGACGAAACAAACGTTATGTAGGGTCACAGGACACTTATTCCATCATTTATTTGAGCTTCTGTATGTCGATAAAATTGTTTCTGAACTGGGAATGCAACTCAGATCGCCCTTAACGCGGAATTTGATGTCTTCGTGACAATACAGCTCGGCTGCAATTTGTTGTTTGTTCAGAACTGCAGATTCCTCAACATCTCCACATGTTGCGAGTGAATGGGTTCGAATCCTAGTTCGGCACTAGAGATTTCATTATATATTATCAAGCTCTAGCATGGGAACACCTATCTGTTGGTGGATAATAATTTTGATGTTTAATGTACTTTCATTCGTTGTCAACACTAATGATATTTGACGTTTTTTGACTCCCAGTGAGACACAGACCTATTTGCGAGATCACTGTTAGTTCAAGACGTTATTCCGAGCTGCTGATGGAGAAAAATTCGGTAGCTGACGTCTCTGTGTGTAGTCAACAGCGATATGTGTGCAGCTCTGTTCCAAGTGAGCACTGAACTCTTCGTCATACTATTTCTAGTTCAAACATGCTCACATTTCGCTGCTGTTGCCACAACCCCATATTTAACGTTCGTTTTCTCTAGAATATAACAGCGATAGGTGCCGCGTTGGAGTCCTGGGAAGGAAAAAATTAATGTTTCGTCTCGTCATTTCAGTTAAAATATCTAGCTACTGCCGAGAAAATCCGATATATCATAGTTGATTGTGCTTCAAAATCAATCCGATTAGGTTCTGGGTTCGAATCTCTGTCCAACACAAAGCTATACCTCACGCCTTTCAAGTAAGTTACTTGTGAAGAAGCAAATTTTAACATCTCTCGCAGTTCGTTTACGGGGACAGCAGATGCTGGGTAGGAATTCGCGTCCGTTAAAAATGTCTGCGTTATGTAATTTAAAGTTGATATTTGTTAACTGATACTATCTAAAATCGAGGTAATCTTTGGTTAGTCTGCATGACCTGGGTTTGAATAAATATGCAGAACGAGACGGTTCGTCGTGCCATTTGAAGTTCATACATATTCTCAAATACCTGCTCGTGAATAACTTAAATTTTTTATATCATTTTTTGTTAAATAATAAGTAAGGTATGTTACTTCCAAGAGTAAATCATGAATACGACGAACTTACTACGTGCATTGGCTATCTGACGTAATAATGAGAGTGGTAAAGTTTCAGGTATGTCATTTATTGTAATAAATGTGAGCTTACAAGCCTTAAGGATAGTCTTATCTGTGATAAGGTGTTCCCAGATATTTGTAGTATCGTGGTATTACTTTACCTGTTGAGTTATTGCGATACAGAGCAGTGTTCTCTAGTGGTGACTTGTTGGTACCATTTTCAACAATCAAACGACTGTACCAAGGAGCGATTAGAGGACCTGCTAGACAGATGCGTTAAGCCGGTTGCATGCCGGTCAGGCGAAATGCAATTCAGGTCGTTCGGATACTTTTGAGCACGACTGTAGAAGCAGCACCTTCACGAATTCGGTACTGTACTGAAACCAAATTATTTTTGATTGTCCAGTTCGTATACGCTCTGCGCTAGGTGAACCGATGAAAAATCTGGCTGAGTCAAACTTCTGGAGCAAAAACAGGGTAGTTGCACCAACACTTCTACTAATGCCGGTGTGGCGATCGCCTGCCAGATACGGAACATCTCCTCCAACACACAGTCGATAGACCAACAACGAAAAACAAAAATATGCTGGCCTTGAAACGAATACATATCAGGGAGCGATAAGTGGGAGTACCGTCGCAGTTAAAGGCATTGAAAACTCATATGTGCACTTGTTTTCTAAATCTAAATTGGCTCAGGGACAGAACACCGGTCTTTTCCGCCCACCACTCCAATCTACACTTAAACGTACATTAGTATATTTCCTATGTGGAAGTTAACAACATTATCGATCTACAGGTTTCAGCTTTACTTTCACCCTTTTCTAGTTTCTTAATTGTCACTGTCCTTGCTAGTTACATGGATGAACAACGATGCATTGTTCCAACACTGTATTCAGTATGTATTTCACATTTAATAACGTCCATCTGTATCCGTTAGTCTAGAAGGCTGTAAAAATTGTTGCGTTGCTTCCTCACTTCTTTTGTGCGGCGTTGGGTCCACGGAAGAGGGACAGGTTTTTCAGTATTTTCTATAAAACGTCACCGTGTGTAGAAGCCTCATATTGTTTAGTGTACAACAAACTTGTTTTACCTTCATAAAAGGTTCTCGGTCATCACACAACTTTGTGGCGTACTTCGAAGATCTGTAGTTAGAATTACTTGGGGATGAAGAAAAACTTCCCACTGTCGAGATCCGATCCAGATAACTCGCGCCTTTGATACTAAAATAATCCTCGCTTGGCTGCGGAGTCCTTGAACATAAGCGACCACGTAAAGTATACAGGTACATATAAAACTTTCAAACTCGCTTTTGTCGGAAACGATTGAGAGTTTCTTCTTCCTGTTTACATGTGTCGAAGTCTTAGACGTGCACTATACATACTGTCAATATGAATCAAATCGGTGTGGGAAAGTTCATAAGTTCATACGATTCCCTTGTAAATCAATTATAAATCATCTCCTGTTGCACACACAGCTGATTAATGGCAACGTTTCCCGATAATGACCCATGCTATTTGCCATTAAAATTGCTACATCACGAAGATGACTTGCTTCAGATGCGAAATTTAGCCGACAACATGATGCTGTGATATGCAAATGACAAGCTTTTCAGAGCATCCACATAAGGTTGGCGCCGGTGGCGACACCTACAACGTGCTGACATGAGGAAAGTTTCCAGCCGATTTCTTATACACAAACAGCAGTTGACCGGCGTTGCCTGGTGAAAATCTGATGAATCGTGTAAGGAGGAGAATTGCGCACCATCACTTTTTCGACTTTGATAAAGGTCGGATTGTAGCCTATCGCGATTGCGGTTTACCCTATCGCGACATTGCTGCTCGCGTTGTTCGAGATTCAATGACTGTTAGCAGAATATGGAATCGGTGGGTACAGGAAGGGAATACGGAACGCCGTGGATCCCAACGGCCTCGTATCTCTAGCAGTCGAGATGACAGGCATCTTATCCGCATGGCTGTAACGGATCGTGCCACCACGTCTCGATCGCTGAGTCAACAGATGGGGACTTTTGCAAGATAATAACCATCTGTACGAGCAGTTCGATGACGTTCGCAGCAGCATGGACTATCAGCTCGGAGACCACGGCTGCGGTTACCCTTGGCGCTGCACCACAGACAGGAGCGCCTGCCATGGTGTACTCAACGACGTACCTGGGTGCACGAATGGCAAAACGTCATTTTTTCGGATGAATCGAGCTTCTGTTTACAGCATCATGATGGTCGCAACCGTGTTCGGGGACATCACGGTTAACGCACATTGGAAGGGTGTATTCGTCATCGCCATACTGGCGTATCACCCGGCGTGATGGTATGGGATGCCATTGGTTACACGTCTCGGTCACCTCTTGTTCGCACTGGCGGCACTTTGAACAGTGGACGTTACATTTCAGGTGTGTTACGACCCGCGGCCCTACCCTTCATTCGATCCCTGCGAAACCCTGCATTTCACAGGATAATGCACGACCGCATGTTGCAGGTCCTGTACGGGTCTTTCTGGATACAGAAAATGTTCGACTGCTGCCCCGGTCAGCACATTCTCCAGATCTATCACCAATTGAAAACGTCTGGTCAATTGTGGCCGAGCAACTTGCTCGTCATAATATGCCAATCACTACTCTTGATGAACTGTGGTATCGTGTAGAAGCTGCATGGGCAGCTGCACCAGTACACGCCATCCAAGCTCCGTTTGGCTCAATGCCCAGGCGTATCAAAGTCGTTATTAGTGCCAGAGGTGGTTGTTCTGAGTACTGATTTCTCAGGATCTATGCACCCAAATTGCGTCAAAATGTAATCACACGTGAGTTCTATTATAATATATTTGTCCAATGAATACCCGTTTATCATCTGCATTTCTTCTTTGTGTAGCAATTTTAATGGCCAGTAATGTATGTAGTGTTTTGTCATCTTCTGCGGATAACACCTACTTAAATTGCTTCTTAGCGAGAAATTTATGTAACTTGGACCGAAGTAATAGCGAAAACGATTTATCAACATTATTTAACATAATTCGCAGTAATTATCAATACTTGATTCATCATCTGATGGACATTTCACAGCTTTCGCTCTACGTATTGTGTGTTATTTTTCAGTTTTGTGAGTGTATTTAGTTCCTGTAGTACATTGGGAAACAAGTTAATTTTACAGCAGTTTCCTAATCATTAACAGAAGCTCTACTTCGCCATTTCAGTTGCCGTATACTTTTGTTGAAATGTGCTCTTATCACAGCGTTGGCACTTTAGAACACGAG
Source organism: Schistocerca gregaria (assembly GCF_023897955.1). NCBI lineage: Eukaryota > Metazoa > Arthropoda > Insecta > Orthoptera > Acrididae > Schistocerca > Schistocerca gregaria. The sequence goes on from NC_064922.1 coordinate 432,447,823, forward strand.
TTGGGGTTCGGTTGAAGAAATACATAAGGACACTTGTTTCCTAATTAAAGATATATATTTCAGATATAAAGCAAAAAAATATAAAATACAAAATTTGAAACATATTTGACGCATCTTTCCGTTAGAAGGCCGTTAACTCCAGAATCGGTATGCCAATTAGGGAAAAGTCGTCGGGACCACTGAGGCAATCATCCTACCAACGCACCAGGTTGAAGATACCCGACTGTTGGAACACTGTGTCCTGCTGCTTGTAGAAGTACGTAACTACCTGCTGTACAACCACGTCCGACAGGAATCATCCACCCTTCACGGCCTTTTTTAAGGGACCTCAAGCGTGATAATCGAATGGGGGAGGAATCAGGACTGTAGAGTGTGTGCTCGAGTCTCTCCAATTTGAGGTGGCGTAATTCCTGTATTGCAATATTTGCGACATGGGGACTTGTGTTATGATGAAGTAGCAGCACCCTTTTTTGCACCACTCCATGACGGTGGTTTTCGATAGGCAAGCTGTCCCACACACATTCTTCATCGTCCGATAGATTCTGCAGATGTTTCTGCTTCGACAGCTACGGAAAGAATAACAGCACGTTGGTCCTTTTTGGAGACATTTGGTGATAACATTGCGTCAGTTCACATTTCTGCCTTCATCGCACGCACGTTGGAAGACACACATGCCAGACTAATGCCTTGCCTACATGTCGATACTTATAAACACACATTGCATATACGCTGCGGCAAAGCCCTCAATCGCAAGCTTTTTTTATCACCACTTACACTTTGTAATTTTTGTCTCGTCTGCCTTCCATACAAATAGGACTTTGTTGTTCTCTCTTGCAATCACCATCAGTATAGGATCATTTATTTGTAGTTCGCTAATAATATCACTTTAAGTACATGAAACTTCCTGGCAGATTAAAACTGTGTGTCAGACCGAGACTTGAACTCGGGACCTTTGCCTTTCGCGGGAAAGTTCTCTACCAACAGAGCTACCCAAGCACAACTCATGGCCCGTCCTCACAGCTTTACTTATGCCAGTACCTCGTCTCTTACCTTCCAAACATAAGCTCTCCTGCAGACCTTGCAGAACTAGCACTCCTGAAAGAAAGGAAGGTTGGTAGAGCACTTGACCGCGAAAGGCAAACGTCCCGAGTTCGAGCCTCGGTCTGGCATACAGTTTTAATCTGCCAGGAAGTTTCATATCAGCGCACACTCCGCTGTAGAGAGAAAATCTCATTCCGGAAACTTTAAGTACATATTTCCGAAATCGAAATTATCTTCTGTAAGAGCTCAGATATCGGAAGGTACATACACTGTAACTTTTTTTTTAAGTTACTGATCTGTCTGTTGCTCCGGATAAACTTTACTTTAAACCGATTCTTCACGTTTTGCAAGTCTCTTAAATATTTCCAGTTCAAACCACTTTCCTTCTTTAGTCTCGGTTTATATTGAAGATTCTCTGTTTTATTTCCCTTAAATTTGCACCTTGTCACTGTGTCAGAAAAGCGCCAAACATGTCATGGTGCCCTGCATTTGATTTAGTTGCGCTTACGTTCATATGTGTAGATAATTTCAGTTTCAAGCCAAGAACCAACTACATAACAAGGTCTATACATTATGTCTCCTTGGGTATCATCCACTGGTATGTCTCGTTCATAACAGAAAAGAAATTCTGCGATATTTGCTTTACTCAAAGTTCTTGGGGAGTTAGTATTTTCAAGTTTTCCTTCCGCCAAAAACTTGACCCTGTGAATTACAGCTTCCTTTTATGTAGTGTACATATCAACCAGGGTCGGCTCTAAGGGGGAGGGGGGCAGGCGTCAAAGGGACCACCGCTCTGGGTGGCAGGTTTTTGAGGACGGCAAGAACTTAAATATTAGTATGATTCCAAAAGAATGAATTAAACAAGACTATACGTTTTGTATGAACAGGAGAGAGAGTAAGTTGTAAATACAAACTCTTTATAGACGCTAATGTCTTACTGAAAACTATCTAAGGTATTGTAAGACAGGTGTCAAATAAAACACTGCAGTTGGTCACATTGGATGTGTCTTTTAAAATGGTAAAGCTTGCTAGTGACAGTGTTGCTAACTCAGTTTACACTAAGCGCTTACTCAACACGTGAAATGCACGTACGTCAGGATGAAAGCCACTACAGAAACGAAGAATATAATAAATAAATAACGACAAATTCATCTTTAACACCTATAGTAGCATCGCTGAGAAAAACACATTGTAATCGATACTTATTACAAAAATAAATGTACGCAAGTATTTAGTTGGTGCATAGGTTCGTAGCGTTTCTTCATGAGTTAAATGCACACAACAAACTCACGTAACATACTCTCCTTCAATTCTTTACAAAAGTCTGCCAACGTTGGGGTAGCTTTTCGATTTCACAACTAAAAATCAAGTGGTTTTGAGACGAAGAACTCTTCGAGTCATGTTCGGTGTGCATTATCATCCGGAAAGCGATTAGATTTAGATTCGATTAGTTTTTCGTTCCATACTCCCGTGTTGAGGAGATCCTTGCGGATGTGGAAAATGTCAGTTTTTTTAAGCTCAAATAAAAATACTAATAGTATGAATATATACAACACATCATTTGTTTTTATTAGAAAATTCGTCAATGGAGTAGAAGGAGTTGGCCACTACTAAGTCTTTCAGGCTCCTTTTAAACCGATCTTTATTCGTAACTAAATTTTTTTATGTTTGCTGGCAAATTATTGAAGATGAGTGTTCCTGAGTAGTGGACCCCTTTTCGAACTAAAGTAAGTGCTTTTAAGTCCTTGAGCAGATCATTTTTGTTCCTGGTATTGTATGTATGAACTGAGCTGTTTGTTGGAAAAACTGATATACTATTTAGGACAAATTTCATTAAGTAGTAAATATACTGAGAGGCAGTAGCTAGTATACCCAGTTCTTTGAAGAGGTTTCTACAAGACGTCCGTGAGTTTACTCCACAAATAATACGTATTACACGCTTTTGGACTCTGAAAACTTTTGTTTGACTTGAAGAGTTACCCCAAAATATTATTCCATAAAACATTATGGAATGAAAGTAGGTAAAGTATGCAAGCTTTTTTTACTTTTATGTCGCCTGTGTCTGCTAACACTCGAATTGCAAATACAGATTTGTTAATGTGTTTCTGCAGTTCTTTGGTGTGTCCTCCCAACTGAATTTATTATCAAGTTGTAATCCCAGGAATTTAAGACTGTCAACCTCTTCTATCTGCTCTTCTTTGTACTTTATGCATATGCTGGGAGAAAACCTCTTACTGGTTCTGAATGGCATATAGTGAGTCTTTTCGAAGTTTAATGTCAGTGAGTTGGCTTTCAACCATTTATTAATGTCCATGAAAATATCATTAGCAGATCTTTCCAGAGCTACACTCGACATACTATTTATTGTAATACTTGTGTCATCTGCAAACAAAACGAACTCTGCTTCTGGCAGTGTAACTGATGAGAGACCATTAATGTACACAAGAAAAAGCAATGGCCCTAAGATGGATCCTTGTGGGACACCACATGTAATTTCTTCCAATTCTGATGATGACTGATGACTTAATTCATTAGTCCCTTGCACTGACACCCTTTGTTTCCTGTTAGCGAGGTATGACTTGAACCATTAAGTAAGGTCTTTGAAGCTTATTCGGTGGAGAGCGGAAGAGGTGAAAATCTGAAGGCGCAGGATCAGATTAAGAAGGTGGGTACTGAGTGACTTCTCAACCCAACTCCGGTGAAGTGTGTTTCGTCAGGTTAGAAAAATGTGGGCGACCGTCATCGTGGAGTAGCATCACTTCAGGCAGTCTACCTGGTCGTTGTTCTTTGACTCCATCTGCAAGACGTGTCAGTTGTTGACAGTAAATGTCAGCAAAGATAGCTACACCTCGGGGAAGCAATACGCAGAACTCCACCCGGTCACTGTTCCACCAGATGCATAACATTATCTTTTGTAGATGCGCAAAGGCCATTGTACAGGGAATTCCTGCCTGGTTTGGGCTCAATAAATCCTTTCTTTTGCCTGTCTTAGCACAAAGACGCCGTCTCTCTTCACCAATAACGATACGCGATAGGAGTGGTCGGTGTTTCTCACGACTCCATTGATGATGAGCAAGCGGAAGTACATATAAGACTACTCAATGACTTTTGCGGTTTTGGATTAGAGCATTCGGTACCCATACGCTCGAGTTTTGAACCATTGCCATTCCATTCCAAAGTTGCATGATTGTGGAATGATCGCAGTTTATCACATTTGCCCGAGTGTACTGACATGCATCATTATGGATGCGTTTAAGAGATCTCCTTCAAACCCCGAAGGCTACTTGATCGTGGAGAGTCACTGACGTCGAAAAGGTTCTCCTTAAAAGGAGAAAACAATTAACTTGTCGTGTTCTGTCCAATGGCATAATCCCCATACACGACGAAAATGCCACTTGCTGCTTCCACTGTCACCCCTCAATCGAACTCGGACGAACATGTCGGAAATGATTCGATTGTTTCAGTTGGCACTGCATTTTCTAGCGTCCATAACTTCTCTCTTTATTTCCATATGACAAAATTACGATATGTAACCTTAAATACCAACATTGAACTACAAATAAAAAATAACAATCGTTAAATAAATCCATAGCAACTGGAGTACTAAATTAAGAAACCATAAAGCCACGAACTTATGCACCACCCCTAATACACTGTATATGTATGCATGTGTGTATGTTCTACATGTCCTTATAAACCACTGGACAGGTTTTAACCAACCCTGGTACATGTATCACGTACAATCTGAAAAAAACGCTGTGAAGGTAAGAATCATCTACCTATCAAAGGCGTCGGGATGGTGGTGAAAAGTAAAGTATCTCATGATGCGTAAGCAGCCAGACTGTATTCATCCAGTATTTGAGAATGAGAGCACTTAGTGTGTAAGGTGTCAGGCAAATCCAACACCTTCCATGAAAACCCTGACATGGTAAGCAAATCGGGCAGTATGTCACATAGCTCCGAATAAATCCTGACATTAAATTAACCAAAGTTATATGATCAACGAGTGAGCAAATGAAATACCACATACTAACACATGAACGCCGAAATGCATGTCATACCTTCCCACCATGAAACAGACGCAGTTCCTTGGGAAGAAACGAGAACAGAAGCGGACAGCAGAACCGTGTTAAGCTAGAAGGCCCTACGAGAAGGGACGGACACCCACATCTCTGGCTGACCGCCAGGACCACTCCTCAGCCAACGTTAAAAGATAGAAGAAGAACAGTATAGATCTTACGATAACACTAAAATTGCCACACCAGCTGCAAGTTTTAGTGTGAGACTTTTTCGCGTCTCTGTTACGTTGCAAACGTTAAAAACATTGCCCCACCACAAAAAGTATAAAGTTTCTCATTGGTAGACGGAATTTTTGTAGGCAGAGCTTAAGGTTAACATTGAGACTCTGATTGGTCAATTGAAAACACAGCCAGATAGCTTTTTTTAAACCAACTTCGCAGAATTGTAGTAAGGAGAAGTTAGAAAGAGTTGCTTCCGAGACGGCGAGGTGCATGGAGCTGTGCCGCCCGCCGCCCCCTGACGCTGCCTAAACACCGACAAAGTAATGAATGCACATGATGCCGCATTTTTGAGAGCAGAAGGCTTCACTCAGAACTGCACAAGTTGCATCTGCTACATCCCCTTTTTACGTAATACTAGTGTCGATCGTCAATTAAATCTCACGGTGTTCACATTTGCTACTTGAAGTAAAAATCTGAAACGCGATGATTTTTCTGTTATCTAGTTATTGAGAAGCCACATCGGCCACTGTAATTTTCGACAAGTTAGATAAGTAATTAAAGATAATTGAGGGTCACTGTAGATCATTTTGATAGTTTTCTCTTTTGTGAAACTTAATTTAAACCTAGATTATAGACGTGATATGGCATAGACCATCCTTCGATCCATTGTAGAACTAGGAAACCCATTCAGGGAATATTCGTTCACATTTTTGTTGAAAGCAGTTGGTTTTTATCATCCTGTAATAAAATATTTCCTTTTATCAATAGTGCAATTTATAAACAATGTTTTGTGAGCAGAATAAAATTTCCAATGGTAAACTTAACTGCTTTTTCTACGTTATTTTACTAGCTAACTAAAAATAGGAAAGCCTTGAACCACTTCCACTAAATTTAGTTAGTATAAATATTCTTTTACAGGGAGTGGAGCTGACGCTGAAATCATTAAGTATTTAATTATAGCATCGCTAGTTTCACTGCATTCTTCTGAACTCTACATGTCATGTGTGGTCAGGCGTCTAATTACCAGCAACAGGTCCCAGGTTCAAACTAATCAATTCCCTAAAAACACGCTCAGTGCGTCGTTGCACGAAAGTGGTAGGGAGACACGACTTAGAACAAACAGACACCACTAAGAATGTTAGAAGTGACTTGCGACAAACTTTGCACATAATTTAAAACCTTTACAAAACTGGTCCTTGCTTACAACCGCACAAAATTATGAAATGAATTTTTTTTATCGTTTACAATATTTTCGCAGTTGAAGCAATAAAACTGCTGCATCAGACATGACTGATATCTTACTTCTTTACTACAAATTTTATTCATAACACATTTTGCAGACAGAATTAATATATACCACTAAGTGTACCTGAAAAATTATATAATTTTGCAACATACAGTGCAGGAGGTACGACGTCATAAACACTGAATGCACGGAAAACAACCGAATCACGCAAAACGTTTAAATTTATTTCTTCTTTGTTACTATGTTCGCAACACACTACGAACTGAACGTCCACATCCAACGCTAAATGTATTCGAAAAATCTATCGCAGAACGATGTGTAGTTCAGGTGTTGCGGCATCAAATTCTGAGATGCGTCAAAAACTGCTGCATCACTAATGACAATTCAATTTACTATTTCTTTACTACTAACCCTACTCGCAATGCATTTCGCAGACAATGTCCACGTATATCAATGTATGTGCCTGCAAAATTAACCACACGAAGTTCAGGAGATATGACGTAATTAACAATGAACTGCGTGAAAACCAAACCACAGAGCAAATTTCATTACACACAGGTGAAATTTATGTAGGACTGTGCGAGTGAAATAAGTTGGACATGTGCGAATGTGGACTAAGCCATAGGTAAAAAGCTGCTCCCAAATCCCTGGATCAGCCGGCCACTGTGGTCCAGCGGTTCTAGGCTCTTCAGTCCAGAACCACGCGGCTGCTACAGGCGCAGGTTCGAATCCTGCCTCGGGCATGGATGGGTGTGATGTCCTTAGGTTAGTTAGGTTTAAGTAGTTCTAGGTTCTAAGGGACTGATGACCTCAGATGTTAAGTCCCACAGTGCTTAGAGCCATTTGAAACCGCTGATACATATATTATTTATTATCTGGAAGGAAATCCTGCGGAGAAAGCAGCAACCTATTACTTGGGTGGGGGTGCTTAAGTTGGAGAGAGAATTAGGAAGCAGGACATGGACTGATGCAGTGGAGGAAGAAGGAGAAGGACACCGATAGGAGGTGGAGACATACAGAGAGAAGAGAGTGGGGGAGATGGATAGAGAGAGAATCAGCATGAGGAGAAGGCAGGGAGGTGTCAGGAGTAGATGGACAGAGATAGGGAGAAGGAATAGTGGACAAAGAGAGAGGGAAGGAAGGGATTGACATATGGGAGCAGGGACATGGGCAGAGGGGAAGGAGCAGATGGTCAGAAGAGGGACGAGTGGATTGATGGAGAAAGGGGCAGGAGGTGATGGAGTATGTTGAAGGCAATGGACAGTGTGTGGGTGTTGAGGAGATGGATGAAGGGGGCCTAGAGGATGGACAGAGAAAGGTGGGAGGAGCAGTGGGACAGAGAGAGGGAAAAGAAGAGATGAAGAGACATGGGATGAGGACATCGACAGAGGAAGAAGGGAAAGATGGAGAGAGGGAGGGGCAGGAGAGTATCGACAGAGGGGCAGAAGCAGAATGACAGTGAGTGGAAATCAACAGAGAGGGGGTGCAGGAGATGGAGATAGGGAGGGGAAGCCAGAGATCGACTAACAGATGACTGAAATAAATATACAGGGTGAGTCACCTAACGTTACCGCTGGATATATTTCGCAAACCACATTAAATACTGACGAACCCATTAAACAGACCGAACGTGAGGAGAGGGGCTCGTGTAATTGTTTAATACAAATGATACAAAAATGCACGGAAGTATGTTTTTTAACACAAACCTAGGTTTCTTTAAATGGAACCACATTAGTTTTGTTAGCACATCTGAACATATAAACAAATACGTAATCAGTGTCGTTTGTTGCATTGTAAAATGTTAATTACATCCGGAGACATTGTAACCTAAAGTTGACGCTTGAAACCTCCGATGTTCAGTTGCGTGTTCTAACAAACACGGGCCACGGTCGGCGAGCAGCATCTGCAGGGACATGTTTACGATGACGACCGTGTTTACGAGTGTGGCTGCAGTGCACTGTTGTGGTTTGGTCTAGCTGTCGCAGTGTCCGCATGTAGCGCTTGCTGCTGTTGTTATTCTGCATTCGTCTCCTCACGCAGACCAACTGTTGTACACTGTGTTACCAGACGTCTGTGATAGTGTAGTTTTGTAGGAACTATGAACATGGTGTATTCGAACTCTGAAAAGGCGGAGATGATACTCATCAGTGGCGAGTATCGACGAAATGCAGCTGACGCCTGCAGGGTGTATGCAGAACGGACCCGGACGGAGAGCATCCAACGTGCAGCACATTGCAAAACATCTACACACAACTGTATGCAACAGGTCGTAGCACGCAAACGGGTCAGTAACAGGCCCGTCACAAGAGAAGCGGGTGCAGTTGGTGTGTTAGCTGCTGTTGCCATGAACTCACACATGAGTACACCAGACATTGCGAGAGTCGGTGGACTGAGTCAAAGTAGTGTCACGCGCATACTGCATCGTCACCGCTTTCACCCGTTTCATGTGTCCCTACATCAGCAATTACATGGTGATGACTTTAATCATCGAGTGCAATTCTGTCAATGGGCATTAACAGAGAATGCGTTGCAGTTCTACTTTCAGTTCTACCGGGTTTCACAAACCATGGGGCAGTGAATATACGGAACATGCATTACTGGTCCGTGGACAATCCTCGCTGGCTCAGACAGGTAGAGCGACAGCGCCGTGGACTGTAAATGTATGGCGCGGAATCTTTGGCGACCACCTCATTGGTCCTCACTTCATTGCAGGTGCCGAAACAGCTGCAACATACATCGCGTTTCTACAGAATGCTCTGCCAATGTTGTTCGAAAATGTCCCACTGGAAACGCGTCGACGTATGTGGTATCAGCATGATGGTGCACCTGCACATTCTGCAATTAACACTAGACTGACCCTTGACAGGTTGATCGACGGGCCGTTCATAGGACGTGGAGGACGCATAAATTGGACAGCCCGTTCTCCTGATCTTACACGTCTGGACTTCTTTCAGTGAGATACGTTAAAGGAGAATGTGTACCGTGATGTGCCTACAACTCCAGAGGATATGAAACAACGTATTGTGGCAGCGTGCGGCGACATTACACCAGATGTACTGCGGCGTGTACGACAATCATTACGCCAGAGATTGCAATTTTGTGCAGCAACTGATGGCCACCACATTGAACACCTATTGGCCTGACATGTCGGGACACACTATTCCACTCCGTAATTGAAAACGGAAACCACGTGTGTACGTGAACCTCACCCCTCATGGTAATGTACATGTGCCTCAGTGAAAAAGGCCGTTAAAAAGGTGTTAGCATGTGGTCTTAATGTGCTGTTCCAGTCTCTTCTGTACCTAAGGTCCATCACCGTTCCCTTTGGATCCCTACGTAATTCGGTACTCTCCGATACACACGATCGAACAGCGGAGGAGTGGCACTCAAGCGTCAACTTTAGGTTACAATATCCCGGATGTAATTAACATTTTACAATGCAACAAGCGGTACTGATTACGTATTTTTTTATATGTTCAGATGTGTTAACAAAACTAACTGGGTTCCATTAAAAAAAACTAAGTTTATGTTAAAAAACATACTTCCGTGCATTTTTTATGGTTTGTATAAACCAATTACACTAGCCCCTCTCTTCACGTTCGGTCTGTGGAATCGATTCGTCAGTATTTGATGTGGTTTACGACACATATCCAGCGGTAATGTTAGGTGACTCACCCTATATACTCCGGGAGTGCCAGATATTCAGCTAGTAAATAAATAAGAAATGAAAGTAAATTATGTACTGTCCATCACAAGCTAGTCTTTTGAATCTAGATATTGTAATTAATCCTCATTTACATGTAGAAATATGCATGACATCCTTTCGCAACTACCCCCACACCCTTGGATTTTCCTTTAATGTCATTTACCATTTACGTTCCTCTCCTTCTGCATGCAGTTTATTTAGCTTTTCACTGTAATACATGGACTGCTTGTTCTCGGCCGTCAATCGTGGCCGGGCATGTGAGAAAGCGCGTATTCTCGACATCCAATCATTGACGCCTTTCCTTTATGTACTACTAAAATACTAAATACCCACTGGAGATTTAAACACGTTTTTTAACAAATAAATACTTAAATGTAAATCACTCGCTGTTCTATGACCTTCCTCTTTGTACAGCGGAAGCGCTGACGATCTCACCGATAATGCAGCACTGAGATGAGCTGGTTGCTCCAGGTGTCTCACTGCAGCTGTCTCAGGTAGTTCCACTCCGTCTCCTCCGAGGTGTTGTGAATTCTCCTCTCGTAAAAATGTTTTTTTTTTATTTGAACCGGATGATGAACATACATCGCTGAACCAAAGTTGCAACCGGCAAGGGTGGCTGAGCGGTTCTAGGCGCTTCAGTCTGGAACCACGCGACCGCTACGGTCACAGGTTCGAATCCTACCTCGGGCATGGATGTGTGTGATGTCCTTAAGTTAGTTTTAAGTAGTTGTAACGTCTAGGGGAATGATGACCTCAGATTATAAGTCCTATAGTGCTCAGAGCCATTTGAAACCCTTTTGAACCAAAGTTGCAAATGCAATATCTGACATGAAACTGAGGAATGAAACCAGGAAACTGTCATTATGGCAAGAGATTTTGTTTAACAGTGGATAACGTAAGCAACATTTAAAATTTTTAAAACATTAACATATTTATTTATTTTGAGTTCGTTCTTTCTTCCCTGAAAGATACACATGTTCCTTAGTTGGATCAGAAATCCGTCCCTACGCTGTTTTTGCATTGGGACATATTCCTAATCCTCGTATCAACGATGCGTGGCAGACCTTGTCTGCATCGCTTCTGTGTTATACGCATAGTGCTTTCTCCCATGGTCGCCTGCTGTGGCGTTTCTCTTGGACGGCTTGGATGGTACATGTACAGCAACTGCCGTCATTCTGGTGGTGCTCGTGTCTCTGCACCGAGTGCTCCCCTCCACTTTCGTTACATACTCTATAGTGCATCACATACACATCTGTAGCAAATACGTTGTTTTCTGCTTTCGTGGACTGTGTGGTTTCATCCTCCATCAGTTGTAGTTTAATGAGCTTTTTTTCATTTTGTTTTGGAACTTCAGACCAAATTACCCAAGTCTTAACAAAAATATCTGTTCTGCACCAATTATTACAATTGCTGCTATTAAGATTCAGGCATTGATACTTCCTTTAGAAAACATGTTTTAAGTTTTGTATACTAAAAATGGTTCAAATGGCTCTGACCACTATGGGACTTAACTTCTCAGGTCATCAGTCCCCTATGACTTAGAACTACTTAAACCTAACTAACCTAGGGACATCACACACATCCATGCCCGAGGCAGGATTCGAACCTGCGACCGCAGCGGTCGCGCGGTTCCAGACTGTAGCGGATAGAACCGCTGGGCCACTCCGCCCGGCTTTCTGTAATACCTTCATAATATATTGGGGGGGGGGGGGGGAGGGGAGTGCGGGGGAAGAATTCTGATTTACTTCAACAAAGTAACAAAGTTGTAGTGTTGGAAACAGCACGCAGGTTTGTCTTCACACATCGCAAAGCCGTATTTATTGAATGGTAATCTTCTTATGGGTAAAAATTAAGGAGAATCCTTTTTTACGCTCTTATCCGGTTGTAGAATTTGATTAGCTGTCAGCTAATTAAACCGAAATTCCAGTGGTGAGAAATACAAACTGTAGAAGTGTCCCCTTATTTGAAGTACACCCCCTCTTGCCTAAGGAATGTACAACACGGCATAATAATTGTAGCTGTACTGAGAAAACACGTGATGTTATTTCGGAAGAACAGTTTCGTTCCTAATGCATGTCATTTAGAATGCATACTCCTCGTGTCGCGTCCGACAGTCCTCATGAGTTTCACTTGCGGTTCTTTTACTGTTTTCAGTTCATAAAAAGCCCTCGAATAAACACTGTCGCATAAATCCGAAAGAATATGCTAAAACAGTCTTGTTTGAGGCTTATCTTCCGTTTTTAAGTCCGTTTGTAGCCGTATTAATTTGCATTCAGATTAAGTATAGCTTTCCAATTGCCTTACACGTTATTGGGAAGGCCTTGAGGACGGTATCTAGCACGACATTGAAGTATACAATAGTCGTCTTGACTCATTAACGTCAGACACGTCCTAACGTAAATTTTGTCACTAATGAGCCTAGGATCTTTATTTTCGTGTTATCACCATAACCAGGACTAATAAGACACTGTGCCCTCAAGCTCTTCAGGTTCATTGTAACAAGAGTGGTGACAGGTACACGAATCCACTGCGCCGTGGCACCTACAGGATGGCTGACGAAGATGTACGAGTATGTTCTCATTTTACTATAAGCGCTGTAGTTATACTGTCTGTCTGTATCTCTCTGTGTTGTCTTTACACACTTCACGGGAATTAAAATGAGTAACCGAATACTTGTATGTTATAACGTCACCTTATTCAATCTCTTCGCGAAAAGTACTGGAATGATTCTACAGCAGTAGAGATGCCACAGTTCTATAAACTTGTGTCTAAGAACACTTGTAAATGTACGAGCATGAGTCGCGTAAGACTTAACACCCCCTTTATTCCGGTGGCGATTGCACGTATCGACAAGCTGTGTTCGGCGAATCATAGGAAACTATGGGGCACATACGTTGGTATGTGCACAACAATCACAACGTTTATATTGACCGAGATAATGAGGCAAGTACATGTTTTTTAAATGAGACGCTATACTTTTTTACTTTTTTTACCATCATTCGAATGCTCTGCAAAAGACGCGTGTAGTGATGTAACGATGGTTGCTATTGTGATTCAAACTTTGCTTAAAAGAGGGCGGATGAGGATTTACATACGTAGCGTAGGGCGTGCATGGCGCACAGAGCACGGCAACTCGGCCCGAGGGTCGCGCGAGGCGTGTTTACAGTCTGGAGCCACTTCCGACCACCTCGACCTTCAATCGTACAATATTTCCCAGCGTCTTTTAAGCGAAGTTTTAGTGTTACATCACTATACCCGTCTTTTCCAGAGCGTTCGAATGATGCTAAAGAAAAGTACAGCGTCCCATTTAAAAAACATGTACTTGTCTCATTATCTCGGTCAATATAGGCCGGCCAGTGTGGCCGGGCGGTTGTAGGTGCTACTGTCTGGAACCGCGCGACCGCACCGGTCACAGGTTCGAATCCTGCCTCGAGCATGGATGTGTGTGATGTCCTTAGGTTAGTTAGGTTTAAGTAGATCTAAGTTCTAGGGGCTGATGACCACAGATGTTAAGTCCAATAGTGCTCAGAGCTATTTCTTTCGATCGTGTGTTTCGGAGAGCACCGAATTACGTAGGGATCCAAAGGGAACAGTGATGGACCTTACGTACAGAAGAGACTAGAACAGCACATTACGTCCACATGCTAACACCTTCTTATTGGTCTTTTTCACTGACGCACATGTACATTATCATGAGCCCGCACGTCGTGGTCGTGCGGTAGCGTTCTCGCTTCCCGCGCCCGGATCCCCGGGTTCGATTCCCGGCGAGGTTAGGGATTTTCTCTGCCTCGTGATGGCTGGATGTTGTGTGTTGTGCTTAGGTTAGATAGGTTTTAGTAGTTCTAAGTTCTAGGGGACTGATGACCATAGATGTTAAGTCCCATAGTGTTCAGAGCCATTTTTTGAACATTATCATGAGGGTTGAGGTACACGTACACACGTGGTTTCCGTTTTCAATTACGGAGTGGAATAGATTGTGTCCCGACATGTCAGGCCAATAGATGTTGAATGTGGTGGCCATCATTTGCTGCACACAATTGCAATCTCTGGCGTAATGAATGTCGTACACGCCGTTGTACATCTGGTTTAATGTCACCGCAGGCTGCCACAATACGTTGTTTCATATCCTCTGGGGAAGTAGGCACACCACGGTACACATTCACCTTTTACGTACCCCACAGAAAGAACTCCAGTGGTGTAAGATCAGGAGAACGGGCTGTCCAATTTATGCGTCCGCCACGTCCTATGAAACGCCTTCGAACGGGCACCTCGCCTCTCATGGTAATGTACATGTGCGTCAGTGAAGAAGGCCAATAAAACGGTGTTAGCATGTAGAAGTAATGTGCTGTTCCAGTCTCTTCTGTATCTAAGGTGCATCACCGTTCCCTTTGGATCCCTACGTAATTCGGTGCTCCCCAATACACACGATCGAACAGCGGAAAAGTGGTACTCAGGGGTCAAATTTAGGTTACAATACCTCCGGATGTAATTAACATTTTACAACACAACAAACGGCACTGATTACGAGTTTGTTTATATTTTCAGATGTGCTACCAAAACTAACGGGGTTCCATTTAAAGAAACCTAGCTTTGTGTTAAAAAACATACTTCCATGCATTTTTTATGGTTTGCATTAATAAATTACACTAGCCCCTCTCCTCACGTTCAGTCTGTGGAATCGATTCGTCAGTATTTGATGTGGTTTACGAAATATATCCAGCAGTAATGTTAGGATATATATATATATATATATGTGTGTGTGTGTGTGTTTGTGTGTGTATGTGTATGTGTGTGTGTGTATGGGTGTGTATGTATGTATGTATGTGTGTGTATGTATTTATATGTGTGTATGTATATGTATGTGTATGTATATATGTGTGTGTATGTATGTCTAAGCTTAGCTAACAGTAACCAAGATTATCAGAAAAGTGAAAATATCTGCGATATACATTTTATCGATCTCCGTAGCTGACCCTGTCAAGCTGTAACACGGATGACTTCGGTTTGGTTCCTGGAACCGCCATGGAGTTTTTGGTGGTGGGAGGACTGCAACGGGCTGCAGTAAGCCTCGTAATGCCAGATTAGACGCGACTTGAGTCAGAAACAGTGGGTACAGAGTCAAGAAAGGCGGCAACGGCAAGGAGAGTGGTTTGCCGAACCCACACCTCTTCATACCGCATCATAGGACATGATCAGCGTAGGATTACAAGGTGGCTGGTCCGATCCAGTTGAGCCCTCAGAGCCAAAATGTGGAGCTTTATATATACATCCTGCAATGTGGAATTTTATATTTGGAATTCTGTGCAGAATAGATATAAATCAGTGTGGTGTAAACCAGGCGTTCAGTAACATATGTGTGACCAATGAAACTGAAAAAGTAAACAAAGGACAATGTGCCAGTATGCAAGTATGAAGAAATAAACCATGCGAGTCAAGGATAAGTATGACAGCTACTGCTTCTTACATACTCTGTTACTGTGGTAATTAACGAAATGGACAGAACGCCAGGGGATTTTAAAATTGTAGAGAAGTATAAGCAGCCTAGTTATCACAGGGTTAATTGAAACCTGGAAGTTAAGGAAGGCAGGATTCGGTTACAATTGTGGACGGGTCCTTAATCAGTTACTACTGGTTCCCTTTTGCAGTTACACACATTTATTTTGAAATGCTAATTCCAGACTCAGCAATAAATGAAGATATCACACGTTATTAATGAAAGAATAAACAACTGAGTAATTAATACTGCTTTCAGTGCGTTACGATTTACCAAAAGAGCATAAGACACAGAGAGAGCAAATAATGTTTTAAAAACAAGCCAATGTCATCCGATTTAGAATTTTAAGCCAAGTAACCACAGTCATGGCTGAAGGCCTTTAACGCCAAGAACGGGAATTGTAAAAAAGTTCAAACACATTGTAAAACAGCAATGCAATAGCAAAGGTTAATTTAAAAAGACAGGCAAATGATCACCAAACGAGTTAGACAAAATGATGGTAACTTTGGTAGCATATCCATTTAAGCCTGCTGTAATGCCAAGAAGGGCAATTATATAAAAATACATAAAGTGAAACAGCAAATACGACAGAAAAGGTTAATTCAAAAGGACAAGCAAAAGATCACCAAAGCCGGAACCGGCGGTCTGGTCGCAGTCCGCAGAATACTGTGCTTAGAGCGCCCGGAACGAGAAAGGTGTCACTACCACCAGAGTAGAAGAATCGTCAACCAACCTACAATCAATAAAGCTGTCAAAGTTACATGCCTCACCGGACAGCAGCGGCAAGGCGAGGAAACTTTTGCTGCCATTAGATACACTATCTTCCAGGGCAGGTAACTGGGGCGTTAGCGGACACGACGCAGGAAAAATGGTGGAGGTTTCTCTACTTGAATCCGAATGCACTCAACTGAAAGCTTGCCGGATCCGGTTTACGACAAGGTCAATCCGGCAGTCCATGCGTGCTGCCAGCAGTCCCGGCCTGTTCTTGCACTGCGCGGACCTGGCTCCTCCTGAGTCCCCAACCGAACTGCATACTGACACGACCCGGAAGAAGCACGACGTCGCCCCAAAGATAGGGCCACAGTTACTACATATCGATAACCGCCGCTGCTGCTACTAGCAGACAGGCAACACTTGTGAAACCAAGCGGTGCCAGTCAACACGAGAAATAGACAAACAACCGCAACCATGTCAACTAAACGATACGGTCTGGCCTCCAACAGAGGAAACAGAGCGCAATTAAAGAAATGGGACTCAATAGAAAGCAATGTAAGAGTTTTCAAGACTGACAGAAATACTTTAGAAGAACTACTGCACTCCAGATAGGAACATAGGCACAGTTTATTCTACTCTCCTATCTGTATCGCTTGATGCGCAAGCAGCGGTTTCTGTCCCACGAAAATGAGAGACCCACCTGTGCAATGAATGCAAAAACTTACGGAGCAACTAACTCAGAAAATATGCTATATGCTCAATATGTGACCGCTGAAGCAAACGCACGCTGTGAATACAAATGCACATCCACGAGTTACTAAATTGTAGACACCTACCTAGTGCAGGAAATATAGCGCAGTCTGATTCTGATGATGTACGTGTAGGGCTGAAGATTTCGTCATTTGGAACTATTTATCTGCGAAACAATATGTTCGCTGACGCTGCACCGCAATGGGAAACAACTTTTTGTATTGGTTATGCCCCTGAGAGGCGACAGGACGTAGGCACATTGTGGTGTACTGATGTCTTGTGTATTGTCCACAGTCCAGACATGGCAATGTGATGCGAACAAATTCCCAAGCTCTACGTTAGTACTGATTTTAATCTGTATGTAAATAATAGTAATCGCTGATTGAAGGAACAAGTGGTGTTGCTGTATGAGAAATGGAACAGGTGTTGTACCGATTTTAATGAAGCAGTGAAGATCAGTATTCCATTCGAATCTGGACATGAGGCGAACCAGGACACACCATGTGGTTGGTAGTGGCGAATGATTACGGAGTGAGCCGAGGCTGGGTCGGCCCGGGACGTAGTGTCTTGCATGGGCAAGGTGGTGGAGAACACAGCGAAGAACTTGGCAAAAACGATAATTCCATATCCATAGGCGGATTTCCTTCCATTTTGGGAAAGTGAATCTGTCTGACTAGCGCCTTCCAGCAAAGACAGCATAGCTCCGTCGGTAAATAACTAAGGTTAAGCAGGAAGCAGGGGGAAAACGTATATGAAGTCGTGACTCCGTAACTCGAGTGCTAGGGAGTCAGTAAGTACGAGTTAACCATGAGCACATTTAATTTCACGAAAAAGATGGTGGTTGACATCACAGTGGTGCAGCGAGAGGAAAGGGAGGTAGGAACGCCACTGTCTTTGATTATTGGAGGTGAAATGGATGGATGGCCGGCAAAATCAGTCGCCCAAATCTGGGAAACTCGAGGTGCATTCAAGTTCTAAGGCCTCCGATTTCTTTTTATAGTTAACTACTCACCCGAAATCAATGGAACTGGCGTTACTTCTCGATGTAATCGCCCTGCAGACGTACGCATTTTTCAGAAAGCTGACGCCATGACTCCATGGCAGCGGCGAAGGCTTCTTTAGGAGTCTGTTTTGACGAATGGAAAATCGCTGAGGCAATAGCAGCACGGCTGCTGAATGTGCACGGAGAGTGTCTTTCATTGTTGGAAAAAGCCAAAAGTCACTAGGAGCCAGGTCAGGTGAGTAGGGAGCATGAGGAATCACTTCAAAGTTGTTATCACGAAGAAACTGTTGCGTAACGTTAGCTCGATGTGCGGGTGCGTTGTCTTGGTGAAACAGCACACGCGCATCCCTTCCGGGACGTTTTTGTTGCAGTGCACGAAGGAATTTGTTCTTCAAAACATTTTCGTAGGGTGCACCTGTTACGTAGTGCCCTTTGGAACGCAATGGGTAAGGATTACGCCTTCGCTGTCCCAGAACATGGACACCATCATTTTTTCAGCACTGGCGGTTACCCGAAATTTTTTTGGTGGCGGTGAATCTGTGTGCTTCTATTGAGCTGACTGGCACTTTGTTTCTGGATTGAAAAATGGCATCCACGTCTCATCCATTGTCACAACCGACGAAAAGAAAGTCCCATTCATGCTGTCGTTGTGCGTCAACATTGCTTGGAAACATGCCACACGGGCAGCCATGTGGTCGTCCGTCAGCATTCGTGGCACCCACCTGGATGACACTTTTCGCATTTTCAGGTCGTCATGCAGGACTGTGTGCACAGAACCCACAGAAATACCAACTCTGGAGGCGATCTGTTCAACAGTCATTCGGCGATCCCCCCAAAAAATTCTCTCCACTTTCTCGATCATGTCATCATACCGGCTTGTGCGAGCCCAAGGTTGTTTCGGTTTGTTGTCACACGATGTTCTGCCTTCATTAAACTGTCGCACCCACAAACGCACTTTCGACACATCCATAACGCCATGACCACATGTCTCCTTCAACTGTCGATGAATTTCAGTTGGTTTCACACTACGAAAATTCAGATAACGAATGATTGCACGCTGTTCAAGTAAAGAAAACGTCGCCATTTTAAGTATTTAAAACAGTTCTCATTCTCGCCCCTGGCGGTAAAGTTCCATCTACCGTACGGTTCTGCCACCTCTGGGACGTATTGGCAATGAACACGGCCTTATTTTAAAACAATATGCATGTTTCTATCTCTTTCCAGTCCGGAGAAAAAAAATCGGAGCCTTAGAACTTGAATACACCTCGTAAGCAGTGTGTTTAGCTGAAATAGAGCCAGTGTTTGTGAAGTAATGGCGCGCAGGTTGTGCAACTTTATAGCTGAATTAAAGTGTCACTTGGATTGTGAGAATGACTGGTCTAATCGAACGTAGTTCACTTATCAAAGCTTATTCTGCGCATCCACATGGATTCTATTGGCTCGGTCAGTAAGGTGGGGCACTTACTCCTGATACTGTCTTTCTGGTTTGTGGTCAAGCAATCAAGCAACGGACAATGGTAAACTGTGGCTTATGGTGGTCGCTATTGTTTGGGATTGTGAGACTTAAGTGGGGCAGGACTGCTTAGTTCTATATCGTTCCTTTGGAAAAGATTCTGGCACTGTGCAGGGAAGACTCATGTGGCGAAAACAGTACCGTTCTTGAGAGAGCGCAGTTGCGACTAGCCAAATTGTGACCAGTTTCATTACAAATTTTTACTGGGTGACAGGTTGCACAAGAGACCTATGCATCACGAAGAGGGGCATAACTGCACGTCTACCATCTAGTGGATTCTGAGGTACGTTGTACGGATGTTGTGTTTGTGAAATTGTATAGGGAAATTTTATAGAGGCCAAGGTGCCTTGAAAATATACGTAACTTTTACTAGAATCCTGTTACTTTCTTTAATAGTGACAAACACTGACTACACTGCTAACGTGATAGTAATTTATACATAGTGTTTCATTGTGGCACAGGTTTGTTAAGTAAGGACTGTCATTCATCTCTTCTCCTGTTGGAACGCCGATGTTAGGACTTATTTTCTCCTTCACAAAGCAGGCCGAGAGGCAATGCTGCAATATGGTGCATTAGGTGACCGGGAAACGTGAAAAAGGAGCATCAGAAATGACTAATTAGTCCTCAGAAATAAGAAATGTGAAATGGAATTAGTTGTCAGTATATTGGCATTAGGTAGCAGGGAAAGTCGAAAGTGCCTAGTGATCATTTGTAGAGTGTAGCAGCGGAGAGGGAGTCTACGAGTGCGATGCACTGAAGCACTACTAGTCAAACATCTGTTACGGGAGCGTATATGGACCTGCACTTCACGAGAAACAGTTGCAGACGGATCGGACATCGCAGCCTTGGGGAGCTGACAACGGGTGCCGAAGTGTCGCACAAAGAGAACGACGAGAACTGGAGGGAATCGCCGAACAGCGGCACAAAGAAGACGATGAGAACTGGCAGGCGCGGAGCGGGAGTGGGAGCGACGAAGCAGTCAGCGCGGTAAGTGCATGCAGCGGCAGCGGGAGTCGACGCATCGGAGGAATTAGCAAAATGTAAGCCACAAACTCTTCTACCAACCGTTGGGCAGCTTTGTAGAATTGGGAAACAGAATGGCAGGGCAAGATATAGATCTGCCTGCCGGGAAAGATCAACAAATGTGTTGTGTTGTTCAATTGAGACACGCATTCAACGAGTGTTTTGCTTGCTGATGAAAGAAAAGTACTGTGGCGTTGATGGAGACTGAACAAAAAGGAAAGATGAAGTAGACGAGACCGATTCAAGCCCTGCTATAGTTAGGGAGTCTCAAAGCAAATCAGAGTCAGTGGTGGATCATATGACGGTAGCAGTACCAGGGGAAGACGAAAATGTATTCTTGCTGTCACTGATTGCAACCTTCAGTTTCAGGAGAAATTAGTAAAGATATTAAACAAGGTAATGACGAAGTCAGCTCCAATCTTAAACTCAAAGCGTCATACTTGCTCAAGGACGTAAAGCGAGATGTCTTAGAATAGTCTGATAATTGCAAGTTGTAACTGAAACAGCGAGCAGATACCAAAACACAATCTGAGCAGTTGTCTTAGACTGTTCGCAGATGATGCTGTAATTTACCGTCTAGTAAGGTCACCCGAAGACCAGTATCAGTTGCAAAGCGATTTAGAAAAGATTGCTGTATGGTGTGTCAGGTGGTAGTTGACGCTAAATAACGATAAGTGTGAGATGATCCACATGAGTTCCAAAAGAAATCCGTTGGAATTCGATTACTCGATAAATAGTACAATTCTCAAGGGTGTCAATTCAACTAAGTACCTGGGTGTTAAAATTACGAACAACTTCAGTTGGAAGGACCACATAGATAATATTGTCGGGAAGTCGAGCCAAAGGTTGCGTTTCATTGGCAGGACACTTAGAAGATGCAACAAGTCCACTAAAGAGACAGCTTACACTACACTCGTTCGTCCTCTGTTAGAATATTGCTGCGCGGTGTGGGATCCTTACCAGGTGGGATTGACGGAGGACATCGAAAGGGTGCAAAAAAGGGCAGCTCGTTTTGTATTATCACGTTATAGGCGAGAGAGTGTGGCAGATATGATACACGAGTTGGGATGGAAGTCATTACAGCAAAGACGTTTTTCGTCGCGGCGAGACCTTTTCACGAAAATTTCAGTCACCAACTTTCTCTTCCGAATGCGAAAATATTTTGTTGAGCCCAACCTACATAGGTAGGAATGATCATCAAAATAAAATAAGAGATATCAGAGCTCGAACAGAAAGGTTTAGGTGTTCGTTTTTCCCGCTCGCTGTTCGGGAGTGGAATAGTAGAGAGAGAGTATGATTGTGGTTCGATGAACCCTCTGCCAAGCACTTAAATGTGAATTGCAGAGTAGTCATGTAGTTGTAGATGTAGACAGTAGATAATGTGGGTACTGATCTGGATAAAGTGAGTAGATTGTGTGCTGCAAGGCGCGAGGATGTGTTAGGTCAAACAACTAAAGAAAATGGAAGGTCAAGCTACTGTTTATCACAACCTTACGACTGAGGTGGAGGTGAAACATCTAAAATTTGAGACGAAACGAAATAATGAGGTGAAAAATGTGAGAGCTAATATAAAATCTGAACAAAATTCTGGTTTTCAGTTGCACATCAGTGACATGACTTCCGTATTGGTCGCTACTCAGGCAACTTGTGGCTCATTTCTGAAAGAGGAAAAGGCCCATAATTAATAGGTGTATGCTCGATTTGTGAAAAATGTGCAAGAACTTTCTAAGCTGACAGAAGGGTAGGCCTGGTTTCAGCAAGCACTTCAGAGGAGCAGCGTTTTTCTGCTGGCGGAAATTTAGTAGTTTTGATACGTAAGGTAGTGTGCATCCTAAGGCGTTCATTCATGAATCTGATGGTGTGCTATTGGTGTATTTGACAGAACTAGAGCACGTTTCCTATGCAATGGTGCACTTAAAGTGTGACGCTGTTATGTGGGCTACTGAAGATTTTAAGAGAAAGTTTGTAGAAGAATGTTGGTCTGTAGAGATTCTGCAGAAACCGTTAGTAGGCTTTTGGGGAGGAAGTAAAATCAAGTAGAGTGTGACACCATAAATCAATTTTGTGACTGGTTGTGGCAGCGTATAAAACATGTGGATACAGATATGGCTGTTGAGTTATTCACAACAGGAAGAACACATACCGCCATCCTGTATCAGGAAGGAACTTCTCACAGTGCCGTGATACAAATATGACTGGTATGTAAGATTGTTGGAGAGAATTGAGGTCTAGCATATGTGAGACAGTAATATGCAGTGGGAACAATGTGGGGAAGGCGAATGTTGGTCGTATGAATGGGTTGCACTGAGCTGAAGAAGCAGAGCTGTTAAATTAAGGAGTGCCTTGGTGCTGGGTCCAATAGAGGCAGAGAAAGTAAAGGTCACATATGCCAAACAGGGGTTCACACAAAAGTAAGAGGGGGAAGAAGCAAAAAGGGAGAGAAGAGAGACTACATGACCTAGCGTTGGCTGGGAGCGACATTCACTGGTGGGAACAGCAGTGACCGTATCTGGAACGATGATGCAAGTGGCCAAGGTTATGGCTGCAGCAAGAGAAGAAGCAGAGAATGGAAGGGGGATGGAAGTGGCGAGGCCAGCGCCCAGGGAACATAAAAAGCTGCCGAGCAGTAGACGGAACTGTTCTCAGCGTGCCAGAGGCAACAGACTCGAAAAGCAGGAGACGGGTGGACACAGTGAGCTTTTTTGCAGAGACAGCACCCACCAAGACATGGGGCAAGAATAATCGTAAACATAACATTTAGTGAAAGATCGCAGGAAACATGGCATCCAACAGCAAATGCGGAGACTGCAGGACCGACAATAGTTGAAATATCGCCAGTGGGAAACTGGGATGAGTTGAAGTAAAGGAAAGTATCAGTGGAGGGGAGAGAGAAAGCGACATTGTTTTTGAATTCATGTTTTATGGGGATAGTGAACATGGGTGACCAGTCAGATTAAATGGTGGTGAAATTACGCTCTTGATTCTCACGCTCAGAGAGCTGAAGCCAAGCGAGTTTTAAAAACTCTCACTTAGTGATGGGTTGCTCGAAGATTTTCATTCCTTGCCTATATATAATATTAAATCTGTGAATGCCAGAATTGCCCACAATTTTATCGCACTAATAACAGATTTGTTACCATAGGAACAATCCACACCCACGGTCGTAAATACTGAGCCAATTGTCGAGGCGCAGTATGGAAGTGTTGCTTGACAGGGGTTGAAAATTTCGACAACATCTGAAGAGTGCTTGGTTAGTTACCAGATAAGACAAATGTGACCATATTTCTGGTGTCCCAGTGAAATATATTTTGAGCTTCTGGGAAGGTGTCCAAGGCTGTTTGCAAGGAAGTAATTGTGCCAGTGGGTTGGGAGGGGTAACAGTAGAACATTCCATTCTTATAATACCTAAATTGACAGTAAATTATTAGTGATCGTGGCATTGTCTGAATGCAAATAGGTGTGAAGTAAACTTTGAAGCCTGTGAATTGAAATTTCAAGCAGGCAGTAGAACACTAATGATCCCATTTCTCAATCCTTGAGTTGGTGCACGTAAGTATGAAGTGAGCAAACCACAAATAACTGACCCTTGGAACACTTCTGAGCAGTTGAGCCACGGTCGGCTCGAGCTGATGCCGTTTTTCTTTCTGGGCATTTTGTCACCATCGAGTGGCTAATAATTCCTCGCTCAGTTACTACCTGAACGAGTTGTTTCGCAGGGCAGATCGGATCAAGTTGTGGAAAGAGCCCAAGATCAGTTACTGTTAGTTACATAATAACACACAACTTTATTCCTCGAAAACCACCGCACAGTTTTCTCTTTAAAACAACAAGGATCAGTTCACGGATGAGGGCCCAAGTAACTTCTCAATACTAAAGTTCAAATAATTCCTTTTAAAACACAAGGATGTAGAGAAACGGCGGAAGGCCTTACTTAAGTATAATTAAAACATGCTTAAATAATTCCTTTTAAGGTAAAAGAATTTAGAGAAACGGCTGAAGGCCTAACTTAAGTAAAATTAAAACATCTTCGCGGCTAAAGGCCTAAATAATACTTCAGATCAACAAAGGAAATTCTTTAAAAGGCAAGCAATTACAAATTTCGGCTAAAAGCCATATTGAGGAAAATTGAAAATAATTCCTCGGCTGAAAGCCCAATAATATTTCAACATAATAAAAGGGAACCTTTAAAGACGCATTTACACAGTACAACGGAAAACCATCTTAAGAACTTGAAATATCTTGACAGTTGAAGGCCCAAACAATTATTCAAATAATTAAAGACAATTAAAGACAAACCTTAAGATAAGCATTTACTCAGTACAGCTGAAGGCCATTTTAAGAATTCAAGATGATTACAGAGAAACCTTACAGACAGGAGTTCAAACATTACGGCTGAAAGCCACAGATTTCAAACCAAAGGCAGCTTAAGGCCTAAATAGAGAGCAAACAAGAATTGTAAATAAAACACAGTTGAAGGCCTAATCTTAAAATATTTCACATCAGGTTCAGATGAAAGCCATAAACTGAACAAAGAACAGACAAAATTAATACACAGTTGAAGGCCTGGCACAGTACTTGCAACAAAAGAAAATCACAATCACAAACAGCAGAACAGTGGTGCTCAGAAGTGTTGGCCTGGGGAGGAAACTCTAATAACAGTTTAGGTGAGACAGGCAGCCAAGTGTAACACTAAATAATTGCGTGGTAGCACGACCTAGGGATGGCTGAAGAACCTAATTAATTCCCTTCCACACGACCAATGGGACGACAACCAAAACTATCAGTGATGAGGAGGATCATAGCAGGACTATGTCTTAATAAATAGCTTCTAAAACACAGCCAAGGCATAATAACCACTCAAAGAAAACGGAGAGCAACATCAAGCTGTCAAACTACATGCCGTGCCAGACAGCATCAATATGACAAGGAATTCACACTGCCGGGAAACTATGCTAACGACCAGGGTAGGTAACCAGAATGTTAACGGCCACAAGGCAGAAGGTACCTCTGATGCACTTCACTAATAAATTATAATCATTTCAAAAGTTAAACTCCATACAGGAAGACGGCTGCAATATTTTGCTGACTCCAGAACACCATCAAGTTGCTCCTCATGGGAATAGCCAAGGAAGCAACAACCAGCAGTCAACGAAGAGATGTGACAGCAGTTGAGGTTTCATAACAGGTTCACTGATTGCTCAACTCCAGTATGCTGGTTAGGTGGGCGACGGCCTTTGCAGCTCTCGCAGCTAGTGCCACACGACTCCGACCGCGTGTTCACGCCGCCGGCGGCCCCGGCCTGCCCTCATTCACGGAGGCTTCCTCGCTGCTCCATCGCAACCGACCTGCTACCTCACACACACCATGACTCAGAAATATAGCGGCCAAAGAAGGTGCAGTAGCTCTAGTATCGACAAACGCTACTGCTGCCACTGATGGAGGGAAGTGAGCAACTCGTTCAGGTAGTAACTGAGGGAGAAATAAGACACCACTGGATGGTGACAAAATGCCAAAAAGGAAAAACGGCACCAGCGCGAGCCGGCCACGTCTCACTTGTACCACTCCATTGTTGTTTTACAGTTGTGAGCCAGTACCTATTCCTTTATTATTGCTTCATCTAACACAGTGATAAAATGTGGTGTCATATGGCGAAGTGACCAGCAAAAATATAAAATAAACACTGCATTAGACGGGGGAAATTTTTACAACCCATGCTAGACACTGACCCAGATTACAAACTAGCAGCACAATTCCATGACAAAGCAGTTGTCAACGAGATTCTTAGTAACGGAATAAGTGGCTGGTTGGGATCTAATGGCACTGAGCTGTTTAATGTCTTGTGTTGTTCATTACTGTGGAGTAGCACTTCTAGGCACCAACAGAGTTGTTGCTGCCAGGTGAAACTATTTTTGTCCAGCCACAATTGTGGGTTCTTTGATTACTCAGAGAAGGTTCATCAAAGAAGAACACATGAAATATTAGTTCACTTTATTACGTAAATGAATAAAAGATATATTACTGGATTTTCATTGATCTCGGTCTTTCTTCCTGTGTTATTGACTTCAGTGGTCTGTTATTCGTGAGTGTGCTTGCGTCGTTCGTCCAAGCCTCATGCCTCAGTTGTGTATTTACATTTTGCGACTGCAGTAGCTGTAGCGGTTATAAGGCTAAGTAACGACAAAGTTATTTGTGTTCTATTATAGTTATTAAACTTAATAGTTTTAGACGGTGTTTCGTGCTGTTTGTGGTCAAATAATGATAAATAAACTCTTGGATACTTTCGCTCACTGTGTTTTTAGAGTTTTCTGTGTACTGAAGTCGTTTAGTAAATTTCGTGCTTTAGTTTTCAGCTGACATTTCTTAGTGTTTCTAGTGAAATATTTCAGTAAAATTTTCATTCACAATGTGGGTGTTCCAGTGGCTGCTTGAATTTCTGGTTTTAGCTAATAATTTTGTGAAGTTGGTCGGTATTGGTATTAGTTGTGGTTTAGTGGTATTAATACAAATAGTTGCTTTCTTAGTAGAGAGACAATTTCGAGACCGCTGTTGTTAGTTCTATAAATAGTTCTCCTGGCGTAACTGGTTCAAATGGCTCTGAGCACTATGGGACTTAACTGCTGTGGTCATCAGTCCCCTAGCACTTAGAACTAACCTAAAGACATCACACAACACCCAGCCATGACGAGGCAGAGAAAATCCCTGACCCCGCCGGGAATCGAACCCGGGAACCCGGGCGCTGGAAGCGAGAACGCTACCACACGACCACGAGATGCAGGCTGGCGTAACTGAACTTAGGTATTGTGGACATGTAGTTTTTTCAGTAACTGTAAAATTTTACCGTGAGTGAAAAGTGTGGGTTCTGTCTTAGGTTTGTGAGTAGTAGGTTACAGTGTGGGATTCTTCAAAGAATTTTCCTTGGGGGAATGCAGTGGGGAAGCCAGTGGGCCTTCTAGCGAGATCATCTCTTGGGAATGCAGAATCTGTAGTAGAAATAAGTTGACAGAGGAGCAGAAAGCTAAGATTAGTGCCATTCAGGTGCAGTTACAAAATGCAAAGGAGGAACTAGATATGAAACTTCCTGGCAGATTAAAACTGTGTGCCGGACAGAGACTCGAACTCGGGACCTTTGCAAGGGTCGCAGGAGAACTTCTGTTAAGTTTGGAAGGTAGGAGTCGAGGTACTGGTAGAAGTAAGGCCGTTAGGACGGGTCGTGAGTCGTGCTTGGGTAGCTCAGTTGGTAGAGCACTTGCCCGCAAAAGGCAAATGTCCTGAGTTCGAGTCTCGATCCGGCACACAGTTTTAATCTGCCAGGAAGTTTCATATCAGCGCACACTCCGCTGCAAAGTGAAAATCTTATTCAGGAACTAGATATATTGAAGAAGGTAAATGGTGCTAGCGAATGGGAACTGGCAGTTGGCAAGAAGCTACTAGGAGGAGGATGTATTCAGACAGTAATACTTCGCGGATCTGCAATAGATTTGATTGGGGGGAGCTTTTTGTAGCTGTAGATGTAGGGAACTTACAGCAGTCCTCAGCAGTTACGAGGCCTAGGTCAGTTGCAAAACCTAACAGAAAGAAGAAGGTTCTGCTGCTAGGTAGTTCGCACGGTTGTAGTGTGGGCCAGTAGCGGCAGGAAGTGTTCGGGAGTGAGCTTCAGGTGACCAGAATTGTGAAGCCTAATGCAGGGTTGTCTCAGGTGACTGGCACCACAGGGGAGTTACCCAGGAATTTTACGAAGGAGGATCAGGTAGTGGTAGTGAGTGGAGCAGGGAACAGCCTTGATAGATGTGGTTTCACCGGCACTTGCTAGGTGGTAGTCTTTAAGTCGGCTGCGGTCCGTTAGTACACTTCGGACCCGCGTGTCGCCACCATCAGTGATTGCAGACCGAGCGCCGCCACACGGCAGATTTAGTCTAGAGAGACACCTTAGCACTCGCCCCCAGTTGTACAGCTGACTTTGCTAGCGATGGTTCACTGTCTACATATGCTCTCATTTGCAGAGTGGACAGGTTAGCATAGCCTTCAGCTACGTCATTTGCTACGACCTAGCAAGACGCCATATTCAGTTACTATAATCTGAACACATAATATTGTGAATCATGTACCGTCCAGGGCGACGTTCATCATTAATGGATTAAAGTTAAGTATCAAACTAATTGCTTCCGCTTTCTGAATTCTAATTCCTTGTCACGTTCCAGACCTCACGTCAGTATTGTCCTTCCCTCCTCACGCCAGCCTGCGTGAACTAAAACACTTGTATTTCGGCCTCCTCTAGTAACATGGTGTTGGCTCTTCTGCTAACACAACAATAGACATGGGGAATATGATGAAAGTGGTGACCTGGTAAAGATAGTTACTCAAACTGGTGGCACTAATGTGCATTTCGTCATGATGGGCCTCATTTTAAAGCGGCTGTTGGGCGCGTTAACTTGGGGCTGGGCAGGGCACTGATGGCGGAGGGTATGGGTCACATTTCAGTGGTGCCAGCTGAGTCTACCAGTAGATTGGGCTTCACTAGACATGGCCTTCACCAGTAGATTGGGTTTCACTAGGTAGCACACCGCGTCTTGTACTCGTCCACCGCGGCGCTTGAGTTCACATCACCAAGTTTCGACACCTGAAGATGGGCGTATAAGAGACCGAAACCGCTCGTGTTCTAAATAAAAGAACCTACAAGTGTTGCGGTATTTTCAACCTCTGAAACATTACCTGCCACTTTGGCATATGAAAAACACATATTCTTTCCTAAGAGCAATATAGGACGTTGTTATAATTATCCTGTACTAAATGCTTCCCATCTAATATGCCAGAAGAACTTCATTCTTTGGAAACTACTGTTATAAAATATTTATTATTTATTTTTACTTGTGTGTCAGTAAAGTTAAGGATTCATTAAGTTCATTTTCCCGAAAGGGTTATTTCGTTATACGTTTGTCCCCATGCCTGCAGACACAACCATTAGAAAATATAAAACGAGTTAAATAAAAAGCAAGTATGTTTTATAGAACGATGTCGTCGCGAAAATCTACGGTTTAATTGTGTAAAAATATTCGTGTAGTCTAATTTCGTCTTTACTAAAATTACAGGTCCCCACTGGACAAAGTTTAAAATACGGACAATACTTCGACGAAAAGACCAAGTTCGAGGACATAATAGATAAAATCGGAAGTAATGGAAGGTTTCAAATGCGTATGAACGTCATCTTCAATTTTGTGACGCTGACTCTCTCTGCGATGTCCGCTTTTGCAACACTAATTGCGCTCACAGTTCCGCCACACTGGTGTCACGTTCCTGGAAGAGAAACCACAAATATGACCATGGAAATGTGGAAGAGTCTGACTATACCACGGTAAGTCTCACTTCAATTTGAAAATTTCAACTGATGAAAGCCGCAACAGGTAAATCAAAATTATTTATTAACTACAACGACTTTTGTGACATTATAGATACACCTTCAGTTGATATTTCAACACAGAATGTCTTTAAATCTCCATCAGAGGAATTCGGAAATACATAATAACAAAAAACTATTCGTTTAAATAAAAGGAAACAGTAGCGGAAAGGTTTGGGGTGTTGCCATATGTGGGTCGGAGAAGTGGATAGTAAGGAAGCCAGAGCGAAAAAGACATCAGGTTTTGAGGCATGGTGTTGAAGTATATTATAAAAGATATCATGTGCAGTAAGGATAACCAAAGGAGAAGTCTTTAGCAAAACAAAGGAGAAGTCTTCAGTACCTCAGAGAATAGGACTATCAAAGAGCCAAGGGACCGATGGGTTAAACACCTGTCAATGTATAGACCCTTCATTCAGATATTAGTAGAATAAAAAAATGCCATAAACAATGCACGAGGAAAACAAATTAAGGATATTGGGCAGAGAAAACAAGATCTGTAATTGGAAATGTATTATGGCCTGAAGGGGCTTGTGGAAGATAGTAAAAAAGGGCAAAACATAATTTTTACCTAACAGTCAACCGAGTGAGAACAAAAGAAGACGACCATATTAATATCAAAAAGTTGCACACAAAGCTTAAACACAACTATACAATATTCAGAATCTTGTGAAATTTGTTGCAGCATTCGTTTATATGATACACTGAAACGCATGCAGTTGTTAGTAATACACAGATACAAGTAAGACAGCTCTTCAGACCAGAAATAGGGATACGATCGCAAAAACGCGGAACGATTATTTACCCAGAAGAGTATTGTGACCCCCAGTCGTCACTACCTTGAAGCTGAACCTGTGGTACAAATTGTCTATTCCAAATATCCCGTAAATCTTCTTCATATTCGCTAAGTATAGTAGTGTCATCAATGAACATATAACTGATATCCCTCCACCCTGGATTTTGATCTCATTCTTGAACCTTTTTTAAAACTTTCTTTCACTGTTTGAATAGCAGGGGGAAGACTACATCCCTGTCTTACACCCTTTCTCATCCGAGCACTCTGTTCTTTAACTTCTAGTCATATTACTTCTCTGGGTACGTACTCTATGTTACCTGCCTTTCCCAATAGCTTACTCCTATTTTTCTTAGTATCTGTAACATCTTGCTCCATTTTACAATCTCGAACTTCTTCTGTATCGAAAAATCCTATTAGTGTTTCTTAACTTTTTTTCGGTCTCCCTCCATCATCAAGCGCAACGGCAGGACGGCCTCTCTGGTGCCTCTAGGTCAGATCTTTCCAAACTGATGGACGTCTAACAGATCCTTGATTTTCTTTTCCATTCTTCTGTACGTATATGCTTGTTAGCAGCTAGGATGCGTGAGATGTTAAGCCGATTGTGCGATAGTTCTCGCACTTATCAGGTCTTGTTGTCTTCTGAATTGTGTGAATGATGTTTTTCGCAAGTCTGATGGAATGTCGCGAAACTCGTAGATTCTACACACCACCTTGAAAAGTCATTTGGCTGCCACTTTCCACAATTATGGATTTACCTAAACATAATTGGGAACCACATACATATTACCTTGCTTGATGTTCATCCTTACTGCCATGGTTTCTCTCACGTCAGAAGGCCCGAATCGAGCTGCAGTGGTTTGAAGATCATGATAACTGATGTATTTGCTGCCAAATGCGCCTGGTCTGAACCCGAAGGAACCTATCTGGGACGCCATGCGACACCATCTCCGGACCCATAAACCACCGGCCAGCATTTCACGTGAACTGCGTGACTTATACGTAGATATATGGTATCGTACACCTTTGCAACATACTAAGGATCCATGGCACGCAGAATAGCTGCAGTATCACGTTCCACTGGTGGACCGCGTGACTGCTACGGTCGCAGGTTCGAATCCTGCCTCGGGCATGGATGTGTGTGATGTCCTTAGAGTAGTTAGGTTTAAGTAGATCCAAGTCCTAGGGGACTGATGACCTCAGATGTTCAGTCCCATAGTGCTCAGAGCCGTTTTTTCTACAGGCGAAATAACACGCAATTAAGCAGTTAATGGTAATGTCTTGGATCATCAGGGTATATTAAAATGTTGAAGAGTATGTGACGAAGGATATTTTGTTGTATTGGCTGTACATTAACGGCATGACTGTCATTTTGCCTGAACGTATCTTTTTTATGTAATTAAACACACTCTGCCCGTAGACATCCTACTAAGAGGTGTTTTTGTATGTTGGTGACAAAATAACGTACGCAATGTGTAAATGGTGTATTACTCGGTGTAAAATACGGGATTCTCCGTAACAAGGTCAGAAATAGTTGCAAGGAAGGAACGTATTAAATAGCCTAGACCATAAAAGGACAAACACAGGGTCTTCTTGTGTGAGACATATGTTTAATGTTTACATTGTATATAGCTCATAATGTAGTACAGTTCTCTATCTATAAAAATATACTTGTACGATAATTAGAAATTGAGATACTATTGCATTTAATGAAGTCTAACACATTTAAGTGAGACAAGAAAGCCAGAAGCAATTTTGGAGCTTCCTATTGAAACATTGCGCTTTATTTTTCATAGTTAAAATGTTCTGAACGTTTTCGTCCTGGATTTTCAATGTATCAAAAGAAAAAGTCATTCACAAATACATACTCAAATAGTGAACTACAATAATATTAAGTCTTTGTAAAGTTTGAAGAAAGTGCGGTATGGTACATGCATAACATCGACGTGGTGTTTAGGTTTCTTGTTGGTTGCTCTATGGATAATTTTAAATAAAAAGTTATCCACAATGACTAGCGCTGCAGGAAGACTTAAGAAACGTGTTACATGGTTTAGAGATAAGTGTTTTAATGATATAGTTTTATTTATTACTAAGCGAAATTCAATGGCCGTAATGAATGAGATTTAATTATGAACAATTTTGGTTTTATCTCGAAAATGCGTACCTATACTCATATTTATCAGCTGCAATGTGTCAGTTAGTTTGTTCCATGACTTGTCTGCCTTAGTATTGTCAATATCTTATGGTGAAACAATGTATAAAATAGACCTGGTTTATTTAAAACTCGAGTAATGATAGTTTATGAAACTTTATAAACGATTGTCTTGAGAATTATTTCCTTACGTAACAACAATAAACAACTTGTGCATATCGCTTAAGTTTGAAAACATGGGTACCAGAGGTTTCAGTAAAAAACAAAAGGAGTATGATAAATAGGAACATTGGGCCTGTTTGGTTGCGAACAGTTTTATTCATACTAGTCCAATTAATATCAGAAGAGTTCTGCATTCGTTTGTGTATTTTTTTAATTTTAAGATTGTTAGAAGAAGCGCAGTGATGTTGGATTGATTTTTGATGTTGGTTTTTCTTCTTTTCTAATTTACTGCCAAACTACTACAGAATGGGGGTTTAATTGTTCTGTTTTACATCCGTACGAAGGCGCTCTTTTAGGGTGCGAAACAGTGAAAATGTAAAATGACAAATAAAGGATCTGTATAATTTTCGAAAAGTCTGAGACAATTAAAATCAAACATTAACAACTCATTTGGCAAGAGCGATTTTTGGATAAAATGAAGCTGATATCTAGTCACCAACAAATTACGCAACACATTGTGCACCAAACTTCATCCACACATCTCATTTACGAACAAGATACGAAAGGCGTTGAAATACGACAACGTACAGGTAGCGGTAGATGGCCGAAACATATATTTATTTTCCCTATTTTTCTATGTTTCTTCTGTATTTTCCGTGTTTTGTCAGAATTCAAAACCAAATGCCAGTGGAAAAATGTCATACGTCTATTACATAGTATTCCACATAATTAGTTCAGTCAATGGAAGTCGAAAATATGCACAAAGACTCAAGTGTAACCCTTTACGTAATGGTTGATATCTTTGTACACAAACCACACGAGGTGAAGTGAAGTACAAAGAATTTTTTGCCTGTTGATTAAAATTATTTGTGTTTGTAGAGACGAAAGAGGATACAGCAAGTGCCTTATGAAGACGCCTGGAAATGAAAATGTGACAATGTCTTGTACCCACGAATGGGAATACGACGACACCTGGTTTAGCTCCACTGCCGCTTCACAGGCGAACTGGGTGTGCGACAAGAGGATGTACTCCAACAAGCTCTATTCTATCAGCCGATTTGCGTCGATACCGTTTGGAGTTATGCTGTTCTACTGTGGTGACAGGTTAGTAAACGACTAATTCCGAATTTCTTATTTTTCTTTGCAATTTCTGTGTAAATTCATTATTAT
Organism: Schistocerca gregaria; assembly: GCF_023897955.1. Lineage (NCBI taxonomy): Eukaryota > Metazoa > Arthropoda > Insecta > Orthoptera > Acrididae > Schistocerca > Schistocerca gregaria. The sequence goes on from NC_064922.1 coordinate 432,482,222, forward strand.
TTAGCATGTTTTATTGCGAATCCAAGCAAACAGAGTGGATCCTTAGACAAGTGCAATTCATTTGCAATGAAGTTTACCGCTATCATTGGGGAAATGGCATATCAAGCTGGGAACAATTGGGAGGATGTTGTCAGTTCTGAGATTAGTCTGATACCCAGAGATGCCTTCCAAAATTGTTTGGTTGGAATCAATGGAACGGTGCTAGTTTTCATCACGGAGATAGTACTATACTTAGTAACCTTATGAAGAGGCACACTACTAGTCCGTATATTTCAGCCAGGTACCAGGAAAGTGGTTTTAGCACAGAGGTCAGAAATAGGCAATACTCTGGAGGTGATTTCCATGTTTTGGAGGTGATTAGCAGTTCCTGAATTTGCCTTATAATGAAGGAATAATGCTCGAAAAACATCGTTAACATTTGTCTATTGGAACTGTTTCCAATTTATTGCTGTAACAAAAGTATTTCATTTAAATAAGACTGATGCCTGGATACAATCGATTTTGTGTGTTTTTGAAAGTTGATAACTCGCTTAACATTTATTGATCCTCAAATCCAGCTCGATTTTCGGGGGATGTTGATGACACCATTCAGCCTATTTACAATTAGACACTACGCTTACTTGGGGTGTTACTATCATTTGGACAACCGGTAGTGGGTCTTCTATCCACCCTCACAATTGGCTCTAATATGGCGTAACGTATATTCATTTGACATTCCCGTCATTTGGAATTAAGGTAACGTACATAGATGCACATTACCCTCTTTTTAATCACGTATCCACCTCAAGATGTTTTTATAAGCTACAAAACCGATTGTGGTCCTATAAAGGATCTTACATACAGCTATTTGCGGTTTTTATTCCACTGGATCTTCTCCTGCCTTTACACCGACCACCCACTGAAATAATTTTTTCTTCCTTAGCAAAAGGAGACTAAAAACGGTGCTGCGAAAGAAAGTGAGTGGATTGGATTCTTGCTGGATAAATCAAGGCTTTTCTTTTGTAACAACTGCTAGTTCATTACTGACAAAGTGGTGATCAATTTTCACAATCATGTCGAATGGGATCTTCAATACCCCTCCCGAATATACGTCAATAATACTCTAATGAAGTGGATTAAACTAATTTAAGATATCAACGACATAGGCTAGTCGCAGTAGCGGGTCGGCAATGTCAATCCCCTATTGATGAATACAACTCTAGAGCTCTAATAACATTCTCGCCTTCAGTCAAGGAGTTTCGTACTATTACGTAATGGAGATAGCGTACGGGTTTCGAGACTCATAACTTCAACGTCACTTAGCAAAATTTACCATGTTGAAGTCAGTGACGTGTGTACTTATTATAGCAACTAATAAAGAAAATTTCTCATTGTGAAGCGGAATTATTAACTTAAAGATGTCATATTAGAGAAAAATCGAATGAATTGGAGTCCTGCAATGAGCCATAAATTAGAAATGTATGTCGAGGATAAATAATGTTCTACCTCATATGTGGTGTAAACCATCACCTTTTCTTCTCATAAGCCCCAGAATAGATTTAAAGAGAACTAATTTTAATATGAATATCTCCGTAAATGATTTGTAGGATTTTTTGGTAGTATTTAAGTTGAAAACCTCAGTTTTAAATCAGTGAATATCAAGGGCTTGAAAAAGGTAAGATTCCCTGGCTGTCCAGCAGTTTATCGTGTTCATGCTGCCTGGATAGTTTACCAGATGTGTCTACAGTGTACTGCGCTGATTTATTCGTGATTCTGAAGCTGGTGGAGAAAATGAGGTAAGACCATGGCAGATGTTAATCAACTACAATTCGCTTGGTGCTCTCCTTTCAACAAATATACCCTCGGGAAAAATAGTATAGAGGCTTTAGGATACACTCTCTTTGCTGCAGCAAACTGGAACAGAGGCTATTTTCTGATAGTCACTGAGGCTCATGGGAAAGAGTTGTTGTAGCCACCAAGGAGTTCTGTGGGAGTGACAGAAGAACAAACTGCTAGTTCACCGGTTATGCATAGGCTGGAGGAAAAACAGCTTGAGGTGTGGGAAAACGAACTTAGGCTTCTACGTAACGCCCCATCTTCCTGTCACGCGAACGATGTTAGGTCTCACCCACCCTCTTGGAATACGCCCTTCTACACGTATTCCACGTTTTTCTCTTTTGTAATGAGTCTTTTGTAATGGCTGTGGTGTACTCATTTTGGTACTGCCTATTTTGTGGCAATGCCATTTGTATTCTGACAAGAGGGCCAGCGCTAATTTTTGTGGGGATCTGTTTTGGCTGATGACGAGATGTTATTGCTGAAACTTTTAAAATTTAGTATTTTTTCTAGTATTTTCTAGACTCCTGCATAAGCTTTTAAGTTGTGTATTTGTGCTAGTGGTTCAACCTGTTTTAGTCATTGGATCAGCATGTTATTTTAGGATCGCCGACCTTTTCATGAGGCAGCAATAGCAACAGTAGAAAAATCTTACATATAAGATGCTACCATACCATAATCAGAGAATAAAGTACGAACAAAATGAATCCCAATCATCATACTGATCGAGAGTTCGAAGCTAGTAGGTGTGGAGTGTTTATGCTGCTGAGTAGAGGCTCTGCTCTATGACGTCATTCATAATGGACACTTCGTTTCTGCTCTTCTGGAACTGTCAGCAGTTTTCAGTTGCTTAACGAATTTGTTACCGCGTCTTCACTGCTCAGTCAAACTCCTGCTAGGTGTTGTTGTGTCCCGCATAGTGTCTCTTATGTAATGCCTAGAGCGTAAGGAAGATAGGTGAGCCTGTGCTGTGGCTCACAGCTGCACACATGGGTGTCAAGGTTGCTATCTTCTTGGACAAGTAACGATACTGGAATGTTTACGGTTCCTGGATAGTAGCTTTTGATATTTCCACTTTAAATTTTACTCTCCCACTTCCAGACTAGTTTGTAGAGTAACATGCCCCTGCAGTTTAATGAAATTCGTCCCGAATTTTATCCTTTTCTCTCTGTTTGGTTAATTATCTTGCATATTTGCATCTACTCTCAACCTTTAGCTCGTTTATCCTAGCTGAACACTAGTTTTCTAGCTTGCTTCTATTTACAATTTACTCTAAAATCTTTTACTTACAGGTACGAACCCATTCTGAAGAAATTTCGTGGACCTTTATCCCCTTTGCACGATTTATTCTCTTTCCTAGACTGCACGGAGAACATCTAGTATCTCTATAACATTAGTGGTTGATACACAGACTGTAAATATATTTTATTTACGCTTCTCTTGCTATCTCTGTACAGCCATTTGACCGACAGAAATTTGACCTCTTTGTGCCATGACTAATTCATTTATTGCCCGTGATAGAGTGGGCTCTAAAGCTTTATTCGGGAATGTTACGTTTTGCATAGGTAATACACTAAAAGGTTTCTCCGGCCAATTCAACATTGGCCGAGTTCCCGTATTTATCGTGGTGTCTGTAACCGTAGCAGGCAGATGAAACTTTTTTCCAAGCCACATTACTCTTGGTTCCATATACTGATAGACTACTTTGTTTTACCTCTAATTTTTTCATCCTTTTAAATGTGTTATTACTGTAGTAATTTACTATTACTGTCTCTGGCGAAAACATCGAATATAACCTATGACTGCCAATCCTCAGAAAATATGGTTGCGGCTTTGATACTACTTTTTTTACACGCTGGAGCTGCCGCAATTCCTAGGGACAACTGAACTTCAGTTTGAACCACCTGAACTGGAGAAATAGTGACTAACTTCTTGACATAACTGCTAAGAGCTTCTATTAACATAACAACATGTGTATCTCTTTGCTTCGACAAGTTACACTTCATTAGTTTGCACTTGTATCCTCTTATCGATAATTTTCCATTTAACATACGTATGGATTGTGAAACATTGCTAACGAGAATTTAAACTTGAAACTGAAAACTGTATGTTAATTTACAGCCTTTCTCGATCTGAATAAACATCAACTGTAGAAACATGGAAGAAGAACGTTGTTTCACTTTTAACTAATGGTGAAACGTGTTGTATCCCCGTTAGAAATCCTTTTTCCTTTTGCTGCAATACCAACAGAAACTACTGTCGTTTTAACAATGATGTACTTATCTGTATATGTGCGACGTGGAGTTTCGCTTCTTGTACCCTTCCAATTTACATTCTTGCACCCTCTAAGCTACTCGCTAGTTCGCATAGCAATCCGCCTATTATCAACTTCTCGTCTAACATCGTTAACTGATTCAATATCTCTCTTAGGTATATTCAATGTTGCGATCGTTTCTTGCATATACTGTTGCAACTGTGTTGTTATTTTGTGCATACTTCTCATTATGCTTGACACTCCCTGTTCTACATTTCTGTAATATGCCAACTAAATGTGGTTTCTGTGTTCCTTGCCATTTCTTGTACTATCCATATTGCACTATTTAAAACTGTGATGCCATTGTTATCTTCTGTCCCCAATATTGTTTTTAATAATTTCCCATTAGCTTCTGACCGACCTCGTTTCTTTTGTAATAGAGTTTCTGGAATTATCTCTGCAATGAGCTGTTACTGAGCACAAAGTTTTCGATAGGAGAATTTCAGTTCCTGGTATCCGTTCTGTACATGTGTTAGCATTTCCCGTTTTACTGTTTCCATAGATATATTTATGAACATACTCTTCTAACGCCGATTTTGCTCCCAGATTCCATTTTCCAACGGCTGGATTTTAATCACCTCTGCTTCACACACATGAAAGAACATTATAGCCAAGATAATATATTGTGGCGTCATCTTCGACATCACGCAGGAGAAAGAAATTACGCAGAATCCCCTCCCTAGGAAAAATTTTTATCTCACTGAAAACTACTATAGAAAACTAAAAACTTAATATCAATTGATGAAATCGAACACGAAATTAAATAAAATACACTGCTACTTTATCACTTATCCCTAGATCTTAGCTCATGAGGTACCCTCTGTAATACTCTGGTTCTTTCTGGTAATTTCTTTTTCTGCTGTAAAGGTGCAGCTATTTGCAATAATGAATCTAATATACCCTTAAACGGTTTAATTCGACTACATGTAGAGCCAATGTTTTTATTTATAATTTCAAATTGACAATGAGCAGCGAAGACATGTCCACTACCTGGTGTGATGCCTGAAACTTTGTAAAGCTTTTCTTGGTGTTACCCTTTGGGGTATATGAATTTCTTAGTAGACCCCACTGCCCTCCTCGGTACTGAGGTACTTTACTCATACCCTACCAAAATCGCTTTTCACCCTTCAGTTCCTCTGTATTTGTATGTGTCACTCATTCCCAAACTTCTTTCAATGTTTTCGTGAATTCTTCTCACGTTCGCCCTGAATTCCTATCTTTGGATGCACAAAATCAAAAGACCTCTCCCTGGGTGGATTTTTGAGATGTACACACGCAACAAGCATATTAAATAGACATCCCTGTCTAAAAGGGGACTGTCACGTAAGGGATTAACATTTTCACCGTGATATTGTTTTCAGAGATATCCATTCCTCTTCAGCTAAACTGCCTACTGAGCTATTCCTTATCTCAGTATCTACAGCCTTAGAGAACTTCATGCGTATCTCCTCATTCCTTAGTACTTCCGTATCCGAGTTCTTTGTGTATTCATTCTTCCTGACCAATCTCTCAAACTTCAGTCTACTCTTCATCACTAGTACATCGTGATTTGAGTCTATATCTGCTCCTGGATATTCCTTATAATCCAGTATCTGATTTGGGAATCTCTACCTGACCATGATGTAATGCAACTGAAGTCTTATCTTCCCGTAATTCCCATCCTTTTCCAAGTATACGGATCCTCTTTTGAGTCTTGAACAGAGTATTCTTTGTTACTGGATGAAATCTGTGACAGTGACAGAACTCAGTAAGCCTTTCTCCTCTCTCATTCCTACTACCAAGCCCATATTTTCTCGTAACCCTTTCTTCTACTCCTTCCCCAAGAACTGTATTTCCAGTTCCCCAGGAGTACTAGATTTTCTTATCCCTTTACATACTGAATTAGCCGTTCAATATCCTCGGATAATTTCTCTAACTCGTCATTTCTGCTTGCTACATCGTCATGTATATCTGAACCATCGTTGTCGATCTTGGTTTGCTGTCGATTGTGATAAGAACAACGCTATCACTGAACTGTTCACAATAAGACACATTCTGCCCCACCTTCCTATTCATAGCGAATCCTATTCCCATTATACCATTTTCTTCTGCTCTCGATGTTACCCTATATTCATCTAAAGAGAATTCCCTGTCTTCTTTCCATTTCATTATACTGGACGCACTATATCTACATTGAGTCTTTGCATTTCTCTCTTCAGATTTTCTAGCTTCCCTACGACGTTCAAACTTCGGACGTTCCACGCCCTGCCTCCTAGAACGTTATCCTTTCGTTGGTTATTCACTCTTTTTTCATGGTCACCTTCCACCTGCATTCCTCTCCCGGAGATTTGAACGTGGGAATAGTCCGGAATCTTTGAGACTGGCGAGGTCATGATGACACTTTCTAAATTACAGGCCACATATTCTGTGGATACACGTTATGCGCCTTCAGTGCAGTGGTTTCTGTTGCCTTCTGCATCGTCAAGCCGTTGACCATTGCTGATTCTTCCACCTCTAGGTGCAGTTTCCCACCCCAAGGTCAAGAAGGTGCCCAGAATTTCTGTCCACTCCTCCGTCCTCTTTCAGAAGGCTGTTGTCAAAATGAGGGCGACTTCCTATGGCGGAAGTCTTCGGCTGACAAAACTGATGATTTTGTTAGAATATACTATATATTTCTAGAGTGAATAACTACTTGTCACATTATTTGAGGGGTTGGAAGCGCAAGTGGTACAAGTGGTGTTTCACAAAGGAAATGATCTAAATAAACTTTGGCAAGCAAGCTAAAACGTGGATACCTTCTGAGCAAAAGCACTTCAATCGATTTCCTGTATAATGCCGTACTCTGTGACGATCAAATTTAAGCTCCAAGCCAGTGCCTGGGCTGCATTTTGAATGCAACTAGTTCAGATGAAATGGCGAGCGGGAGGAGAACTGCTGATCCTTAATGAAGTTTCGGGTATTTGTCTTTTCGAAAGTACAACAATAGTCCAATGTGTGTGCTCTTAAGAGTTCTTATACACTCCTGGAAATGGAAAAAAGGACACATTGACACCGGTGTGTCAGACCCACCATACTTGCTCCGGACACTGCGAGAGGGCTGTACAAGCAATGATCACACGAACGGCACAGCGGACACACCAGGAACCGCGGTGTTGGCCGACGAATGGCGCTAGCTGAGAAGCATTTGTGCACCGCCGCCGTCAGTGTCAGCCAGTTTGCCGTGGCATACGGATCTCCATCGCAGTCTTTAACACTGGTAGCATGCCGCGACAGCGTGGACGTGAACCGTATGTGCAGTTGACGGACTTTGAGCGAGGGCGTATAGTGGGCATGCAGGAGGCCGGGTGGACGTACCGCCGAATTGCTCAACACGTGGGGCGTGAGGTCTCCACAGTACATCGATGTTGTCGCCAGTGGTCGGCGGAAGGCGCACGTGCCCGTCGACCTGGGAACGGACCGCAGCGACGCACGGATGCACGCCAAGACCGTAGAATCCTACGCAGTGCCGTAGGGGACCGCATCGCCACTTCCCAGCGAATTAGGGACACTGTTGCTCCTGGGGTATCGGCGAGGACCATTCGCAACAGTCTCCATGAAGCTGGGCTACGGTCCCGCACACCGTTAGGCCGTCTTCCGCTCACGCCCCAACATCGTGCAGCCCGCCTCCAGTGGTGTCGCGACAGGCGTGAATGGAGGGACGAATGGAGACGTGTCGTCTTCAGCGATGAGAGTCGCTTCTGCCTTGGTGCCAATGATGGTCGTATGCGTGTTTGGCGCCGTGCAGGTGAGCGCCACAATCAGGACTGCATACGACCGAGGCACACAGGGCCAACACCCGGCATCATGGTGTGGGGAGCGATCTCCTACACTGGCCGTACACCTCTGGTGATCGTCGACGGGACACTGAATAGTGCACGGTACATCCAAACCGTCATCGAACCCATCGTTCTACCATTCCTAGACCGGCAAGGGAACTTGCTGTTCGAACAGGACAATGCACGTCCGCATGTATCCCGTGCCACCCAACGTGCTCTAGAAGGTGTAATTCAACTACCCTGGCCAGCAAGATCTCCGGATCTGTCCCCCATTGAGCATGTTTGGGACTGGATGAAGCGTCGTCTCACGCGGTCTGCACGTCCAGCACGAACGCTGGTCCAACTGAGGCGCCAGGTGGAAATGGCATGGCAAGCCGTTCCACAGGACTACATCCAGCATCTCTACGATCGTCTCCATGGGAGAATAGCATCCTGCATTGCTGCGAAAGGTGGATATACACTGTACTAGTGCCGACATTGTGCATGCTCTGTTGCCTGTGTCTATGTTCCTGTTGTTCTGTCAGTGTGATCATGTGATGTATCTGACCCCAGGAATGTGTCAATAAAGTTTCCCCTTCCTGGGACAATGAATTCACGGTGTTCTTATTTCAATTTCCAGGAGTGTAGTAATATTTAATGCATGTTTAAATAGGCCGCAATTTGAAATACCGTTTGTACATGTTGAGGCAAAATGAGCACACGCACATCATAGATCGTAAGGTCGCTGAATTTGGTCATACATATACGGAATGTGATAAAGATTTTGGCCTTTCTGAAAAGGCAAGGAAACTCTTCGGACATGTGTTACTTCCCCAAGACAGAAAGCAAACGGTGAAGAAGCTCAGCAGAACACGTTCGGTAGTGGAAACGAAGACAGAAACTTTCCTTTAATTAAAGCTATGGATGCCATAGAAGAGGATAAGGTTGCTAAAGACGCAGAAGGAAACAAAATACAAAGGAAAGTAAAACAGGTGTATCTGAATAAGCAAAGATAGTCCTCCAACAGTCCAGTGAAAGAATTCTTTATTTCTAGAAGCGGACTTCACGAGGCGCAATACTGGTCTGCCATCAATACCTCTTCTTGAGCCTTTGCATCAACATGAGTTTGATATAAAATTTGAGAACTGGGAAATTCTTGAGGAGATGCAGAACCACATCTCTCCACTTCACTTTGAGTTCTATAACAACATTATATGCCATTCTCAGACAACAGTTACCATGGGTGTAAGAAGAGAGATTTGAGAAAGAAGAGGACGTGGCCAAAGAAGGGAACGAGGAAGTCTGAAAATGCACAATGGTACTGCTACCCTAGTGTTTTCCAGCAAAGACATTTTTCAAGAGATATCACAAAAGGAGACGATTGCGGTTCTATAGATGCTGACAGTGATGAGATTATAGAAGGTGGCTATGAACAACCGCTCATTTATGTTGGAACCACGTCAGTAAGTTTTCGTTTTGTTTTTTTAATTTTATTTGCTGTTTACCAATTGTTTTTCAGCTTGTTGTGTTAATTTAGTTTTAATTTCTTACATATCCTCGTTTTATAGTGAAAAGTACTCTGCTATGAGTATTATACCTGTCTACCGAAAAAGAACCTCAAAATATAGCGCAGTAAATAAAATGTTTTCGCACTTCTAAAGGTTTTACTCTAAAAAGATTTAAGATGCAAAAAGTATAAGCATATTTATTACATTATAAAAATAATGAATGGGCACTACGATATCTCACCATACCTACAACTATACACTGACCAATTGACCATTAGGAAAACATACTGATGTTTCGATAGTAGCTCAAATAATTTATAAACAGTGATTTAACTTTGGCAGTCATTTACTGAGTTTGCTTCAGCAAACTCTTGTATCACTTGTACTCTCAGACCATCATTTGTCTATGAAAGACTTTTCCCTCGAGCATGTTGTATTTTTTCCGACAATGTACAAATCAACTACTACCACAACTAATTTGACATGGTATCTTCAAATAGAAATACAGAAAAGTTAGTTGGAATCTGTAAACTTAAGTTGCGTATGATGTGATAGAACTCGCCAGGTGACTACTTGGCCAAATCAAATTAGGACTTGAATTACTAGATGGCAAAACCGAACAGTCGGTTGTTGTTACCTGCAGTGTGTGCTGGACCAACGAAGACGACCATGGGAAAGTAACAAGCTGATAATTTTGCACTCGCAATGTGCATTGGTCGAAAGACCTCAAATGTTCGATAAATTATTGTAATTCGGGAATGAGGTAAGTTCCTTCACTAATACGGGTCAAAGAAAAGTATTTACAGAGATCTCGTACGTTGCTATGAGCTGCAGAACGTCGAGAGTTTCACATTTCTAATAGAAACTGAGCTGCAAAGAAGATTTTAGTTTCAAGGATGATAACAAAAATTGCTTAATCTGAAACAAATATAATTATTTTTGTAGACAACAACATTTATCCGAGAACGACGGAATTTCGTTGTTGGTTCTGCAGAAGAAGTTGAAACAATGTTATTTTTATAAGAATTATTTTTTTTTAAAATTTGTAATGACCGTCTACACTAAGTGATTTAATAAAAAAATTTGTAATTTTGAGTGAAAACGTCATTGTTTCCAGATTTGGCAGAAAGAAACAATTTCTGTTGAGCATAACCGTGATAGCAATATCCAGAACGCTACTAACGGTTTCAGCGGGCGTGTACCCACTTTACGTCGCCCTTTCGGCCTTATCTGAAGCACCAGGCATGCCGTGCATTGAATCAACAACTGCTATAGGTGAGTAGAGTAGCCGGTGTGGTCTATAATCAGAGAAAAGTTAATTTCACGCGTCATTTTCCTCTTTATTATGTTATGTATCTCTGAAGGACTATATTCCACCTCTAAGGCATTCCTTCTTTCGCTGCTCTCCTTTTTTCATGGACTATCCATTAAATGTTTACAAACTTGTTGATACACTTTCTTTACACCCCTTGCACGTTAATTTTTTTAAACTGATCATCTGCAAAAACGTCTAAAATTCAGAATTAACGCCTGTCACCTACCCTTTTGTCAGTCTATTCGCAACACGCCACCTATGTCACCGCTGTACCGATGAATTTGTCTGCTCCACATATTATTTCATTTATAATACAGTATGAAGTATAAATACACTTACCAGTTATTAGGAACTGCATAGAATTGGTCCCAAACTACATTCAAACTCAGATTTTACGAGATCTGGGGAAGATACGTCAGCTTACAGAGTACTAGTCGTTACCCAGGGCGGGCTGACCAGCAGGTTGCGCTCAAAATGCGCAGCACGGAGAGCCAGCCGGACTCGCCTTTGTACCTGCGAATCCAGCCGCGAAACAAGGGCTGCGTAGGGTGGGACTGGTACCGTACGTCACGCGGCACGAGGCGCCCATATGGGTCAGCCAGCGTCACGAGACACAGCCGTCTGCACGCGGAGCGAACTGGTTTTGGCTCTCACCGCTGTCCCGGGGCAGTTTTCGGCTTTATTTGGCTCTCAAACCATACAGTTTATTCACGAAAATGGGTGCGGCTAAAATCCTTAGGTTAGCTCTGTTAAAGCGCACATTTCCTCCGTTGTCTATATGCTAGTCACGTTGTTCTGTCTGTGATGTACATAAACAAAAACTTCAATATTCGTCAACGTATAATAAGACTAGAAGGAAAGAAATATGTCCAGGCAGTGAGGACGTCAGGTTATGAAAGTTCACCAAATCGAACAAAGTCACTGTTGACACAGAACGAAATTACATTTACATAACGTCAGATATTTCCTGCAATTATTTCTATTCATTTCATAAAATATCCCCCACTGCAATTTATAAAACGCGAAGATGAGTAAAAAAGATACCGTAAGACATGAACCCTCTTCCACTCTACCCTCTCTTGCATAACAGAGGGCATCTACTACGTTACGCTGAAGTTCTGCAATCAGCTCAAACAAGGGTTCAAATGGCTCTGAGCACTACGGGACTTTACATCTGAGGTCATCAGTCCCCTAGAACTTAGAACTACTTAAACCTAACTAACCTAAGGACACCACACACATGCATGCCCAAGGCACGATTCGAGCCTGCGACCGTATTAGTCGCGCGCTTCTGCACTGAAGCGCCTAGAACCACACGACCACCGCTGCCGGCCTGCAATCAGCGACCTTGTTGCTTACGTTAAGATATAACAAATTGCCGAAATGCTATTGACATTTAATCGAAACAAATCCTTTAAAAAAAAGACACGTTTTTCATGAATCGTCAATGTGCCGTTTCCTTATCAGTCATTACTTTCACAATGCTTAGATGGAAATAACTAAGTACTAAATTATTTAAGCACCAATATGACATTCCCTGACATTTTGCTACAACAACCGCCCCATAATAACGATTTGTTCTCGAGACATTCAATGTGCTGGTGCTTAGAAAGAGCATATGTTCATAAGATGTAAGGTAAAACATAAAACCCACCGAATATCGGCTTCTACTAAACGGGACAAATACAACATAGCGTCTCGCTTTCTGCTTGTGACACACGGTGCATTCTTGCTTCCTACTGATTCTACTTTACGTGGCACGTTGTCTAAATATCGCAGAACTTATTTTGCGGTTCATGCGACGAAATGGTTCGTCAACATGAAACAGCAGAGTGTGACGTCACAGAACTCGTAGAGCGCCACGTCAGCTGTAGGTAACTTGTTCCCTGTGTCGACGACTTCAGTGATGCTGAGGGCACGTTCGGGTAATCAGCCGCCGTGACAAACAAGAGTAATGACCGACCTTCGAAAACCACAGGAAAAAATCGCTGTTACAGGAGCTGCAATGATTTTTAGTAAATTGTTTAGTAAAAGATCACCCAACATGTCACTGATGATAGATTGTTGTTGTTGTGGTCTTCAGTCCCAAGACTGATTTGATGCAACTTTCCACGCTAATCCTGTGCACGTCTCTGAATAACTACTGAGAACGCACTGCATTCCTTTAAGAAACTGCATTAGGATTCAGCAGTCTCGGGTGCCAGGTGGAATGGTGGACCCAAGGGGGTAACAACAGTAGCGTCGTTCACAGTTCAAGTAAGTGCAACACTTTCTTTAATAAAATACGCAGCAGGATTTGGCAAGACATTAAACCATATCAGCTTAGCGTGTCAGTGCTGTGACTGTGACGAATTATTGCAAGAAAATCTTACTACAATTGGTTAGCTTATTCCTCATAAAAGGAAGAACCTGCTACTTGAAATTAAGAATTATTTACGGCTGTTAAGTAAATGCGTTTAACAAAAGCAAACATACTCCAGAATCTTGAAAACTTTGCCTGAACAAATGAAAAGTGTAACTTTGAAAACTAAAAGAAAACAGCTGAATGAAGTGGCTTAGTAAAAATATCCAAGATTAAAGTTAACAACATTAAATAAGGTACAACAAAAATTCAATGTTTAAGCAAAATGCTTAGTTGACCAATGCTCTGTATGAACCCACAGTGACTTTGCAGTCATGTAGGACGCCAAAGCAACTGCAAGGGAAACAACGGCCGAATCCGTGAGGCATTAAAAGACCCACAGAGACGCGTGATAAATCATTTCATAACAAACGAGACAACGATGGCCTTAAATAACTGGCGTAAATGTTTCGTTATCTAGCACCAAAATTATATTTACAGTTTGGGAGAATTTTCCGGGAACTGTTGCTACTAATAAACAACTGGAGTAATTCGATCTGGAGAAAATGGCTTTTAGATGAGGGTTAGCAGTAGAGCCCTAGAAGCCCAATTTAACACAGTACTTATATTCAGGTCACAGTTCAGCGTCAACTATGAACACACGATCTAACAAGCGGACAGAAAGCGTAATTAATATGCTTGCTCAAAGCCACTTACACAGTTAACAAGAAAAGATTTCTAAATTTGTTGACTGAAAAATGACCCCCAATAAGACGGCCGTTACAGCCTTTACCGCAGTGCCAATTAGACAAGCAGAATAATTTAAACTCACAAATTCACTCAAGCAGCCGGTCGCTGTGGCCGAGCGGTTCTAGGCTCTTCAGTCCGGAACCGCGCTGCTGCTACGGTCGCAGACTCGAATCCTGCCTCGGACATGGATATGTGTGATGTCCTTAGGTTAGTTAAATAGTTCTTAGTCTACGGGACTCATGACCTCAGATGTTAAATCCCATAGTGCTTACAAGGGAACCTCCCCATCGCACCCCCCTCAGATTTATATGTTGGCACAGTGGATAGGCCTTGAAAAATTGAACACAGATCAATCGAGAAAACAGGAAGAAGTTGTGTGGAACTATGAAAAAAATAACCAAAATATACAAACTGAGTAGTCCATGCGCAAGATAGTTAACATCGAGGACAGTGTGAGCTCAGGAGCGCCGTGATCCCGTGGTTAGCGTGAGCAGCTGTGGAACGAGAGGGCCTTGGTTCAAGTTTTCCTCGAGTGAAAAGTTTATTTTTTTTTATTTTCAGACAATTATTATCTGTCCGTCTGTCCGTCCGATGCGAGGTAACTGCGATGTAGTATGGGGCGCTAGACATAAACAAACTGTGCGACTGTGAAACTGTTGCATTCATTTGTTGCAGTTTATGTGACAAACCCATTAGACCCAGAAGAAGGCCGCTGCAATCGTGGCCGAAACAGTGGTTTTTCTCGAGCAGCAGTAGTTTTTACATTATGACGCGGTACTATACCCAATAAACTTTTATGTCGTCTTTATGTTTTCATCCCTTTTTTTGGAGTGATTATCACTTCCACAAGAAAACCTAAATCGGGCAAGGTAGAGGAATCTTTTAATCCATTCGCCAAGTGTACAAGTTAGGTGGGTCGACAACATATTCCTGTCATGTGACGCACATGCCGTCACCAATGTCGTATATAATATATCAGACGTGTTTTCCTGTGGAGGAATCGGTTAACCTATGACCTTGCAATCAAATATTTTCGGTTCCCACTGGAGAGGCACGTCCTTTCGTCTACTAATTGCACGGTTTTGCGGTGCGGTAGCAAAAACATAGGCAGTACACTTATTACAGTGAACAGAAACGTCAATGAACGAACGGACAGATCATAACTTTGCGAAAATAAAGATAGTACAATTTTCACTCGAGGGAAGTCTTGAACCAAGGACCTCTCATTCTACAGCTGCTCACGATAACCACCAGACTACGGTACTGTTTAGCAGTTAACATCCTAATGTTGCCTATCATGCACATGGACTACTCAGTTTGTATATTTTGCTTATTTGTTTTGAAACGTCCCCTTTGAAAAATTGTACATGACTGTGGTTAAACTGACACTCAATATTTTTTAGCGCAACGCAATCTGACTTTTAATAATCCCTACAAAAGAATGGCGCTGACTAACATTAACCTATACCTTTCACAAATCACTTACCTCACCAAAAATCTTCGTTACTCGAACTACAGCAATACAGCGAGCGCCACTACTGCCAGCTAAATAAAAGATTCAAACTACGGAAGGTACTAACTACTGATAGGCATAGTTAGCAAATGAAAGATTTTGATAGATAACAAACAATGTATTTACCTTAATAGTCATAATATATATAGCAGTTCAAAACATCCAGTCTTACAAATTTCAAAACTCCGCCATCTCTCTCCCCACGTCCACCACTGCTGGCGGCTCACCTCCAACTGCGCAACGCTAATCACTGTTAACATCCAGCTGCCCAACCCTACAATGGCAGACAACAATGCGAACTAGCCACAGACTGCACACGGCACAGCCAGTGATTTTCATACAGAGCGCTATGTGGCGTTACCAATAAAAAAACTAAACAGCCTACATACATAGCCCCCATGCTCCCCACACAAAAAAATTACAAATTGTTTTGGGGAGTGGCCAATACAGATTTGAAAATTTTTTTTCATTATTACAGTAAGAAATATATCAAATGCACACACTTATTAATACAATGTTGGTCAAAAGCTAAAATTTTCTCACAGTGCATAAAAACTGTCCTGATCGTTCATCACAGTAAAATTGCAGTGTTTTTCTCAAAGTCTGAGCAATAAAAGAAATTGCACTTGGAAGCAGTGGATTTCTAAGCAGTCTTGAAGAAGTAGTGTTGTCCTTCCAACGGAAAGACAATGCTGACTCTTGACATGCAGACAGGTAATGGGCCACAACAGAGCAAACCCACAGCAGAGTCAGTCGAAGTTTTGAAGAATATTGGTATGTAGGTCATCACAGAGTAGACCCCTTGTAGTCCTGGTAGAGATTACGGTATTGGTGGGCCACCAGAGGTGCAGACCCACTACAGTCCTTGTAGAAATAATTATATTGGTGGGTCATCAAAGGTGTAGACCCACTGTAGTCCTTGTAGAGATGGCCAGCAGCCATCTGTTTGACTGTGCAGGCGCACAATCACCATTGAAGAGTCTTGCGGATAATATAGCAAATCAAAACCTAAACAGCCTACTTACAGTTTCATAGTTCCACACAACTTCTTCCTGTTTTCTCGATTGATCTGTGTTCCGTTTTTCAAGGCCTATCCACTGTGCCAACTTATAACTAAATCTGAGGGAGGTGCGATGGGGAAGTTCCCTTGTTAGAGCCAGTCACTAAGGCAGAATATAACTTACAATAATCGCAGACTTTGAACTATTCTGATAGAGCGCCTTGCTGCCGAACACACAACAAACGCACACAAGTTAACGACGGCGGCGAGGTTCATATTAAAGGTCAACGTTTTAATTCACTGGGGCAAGATTCAGACAGCCCTTTTGCGCCAAGGCACCAACAGTCCACATCGTAAACCGACCACTCGCATCTGGAAGGGGATGGCCGCAAATCTACGTTTGACGTTCTCCCTTATCAGATTACTGCTCTAGACGTAGCTCGGCAGGCACAAACAGAGCACGCGGCTCTGTCACTGTCGCTTTCCCGGAGTTTCAAAACACCCGCCTGCTCCAACAGGCTCACGGCTTCGTTAACAAACAGCACAGCGCTCCAAATCCACTTGCTTCAGCCGTGGTCCTTCCTCCAACCTTTCACCACGTGGAGCCCACGTTCCAACTACCAGGGTTCCCCCGTCGCCCCACGGAGGCGCGTTCTGACAAAGATGGCCACGCAGCGGCACAGCTGACAATCGAGGGATCAAAGCTAACAGCACGTCTCTACAACAGAAACTAGATCGATTTGAACCTCCTACTGTATTCATTCCTTGGCTCTCCTCTACTATTTTAACCCTTTACCGGCCATCGAGCCTCAGAGGCCTGTCCGTGATATTTCTATTATTCCTAACATTTGTCATTTTTAGTAGAACTTTATGGTCAGCAGTGTCAGTGGCCTTTGACAGATCTAAAAATATACCTGAGAGACGTTCATCGTTGTCTAATTAATGTACTATTACTTTCTTGACCTCTGCCATACCTACTGAGAAGATATCCGCAATGGCTGCTGCAAGTGTTCTTTATTAGTAGGATACCGTCACAATATGCGACAGTGAATCCTATATCACTTCAATCGAAAGACTCTCTTCTTCCCTCATACTTAATTGGATTGGCGGTTCTTTCCGTACGATGTAAGTCTGAAACTACCTACATGTACAGTAATTAAAATTATGTGGAGAAATATCAGTATGCTGCTGAGCAGAGCCACGGCGGTCCTGGATCCAGATGGCCTTCCTGCGACCTCTCAGCTTTTGAGATTTCAGTTACTCAATATACCTCTTAAGCAAGTTTCACAAAAGTTGCTCCTACTGATTGGACCCTCAGAATTTGTTTATTAGTGATCAGCTACCATCGATTACAGCATTCCTTTTCCACTTTTCCTCTCAGACAAAGTAGGCTACTGTAGATTTCATTAAAATGCGAACTTCTTACCGAGGTTTTCTCATGCTTACATTAACTTAGGTCTAAAAAAGACGCATAAAAGAAATTTAATTTCTTAACCAGTTTCGGGCACTACATCGCGAAATACATTTCCTGTTTATGGTTTACGTGTTTATGCATCTAACAACAGAGAATGAATCAAACGACTGTATTGAAATTTTTGTTTTACAGGTATCGAATTGGCTGGAATGAAACATCGCTCGTATGTGAACTTTTTAGCAATTGCGTCTTACTGTATTGGAAGCATTGGTATGGGGTTAATAGCCTGGACTCTGAGAAACTGGGTTCATTTCGTCCTTGCTGCCTCGGTTCCTTGCTTCATTCCTTTGCTACTTCACAGGTAAATTATAGTGTAAGAAAGTAATCGGACGAGTTCCTACTCCATTTTGCGATCAAAAGCTCAGTATTGTCTATGTATTAAGTATGATTTTAGAAGGAAACGCGGCTACAGTCCATCTTGTTTTAAATTGAAGGGTATCTATCGATGAAAGATCTGGTTGAGGTCGGTGCTCGTGATGAAGGTGTCCATAGAGATGAGGTATCTATCAACAAGAAAGGAAAGAAGTCGGTATCTCGATGTACATGAAAGAAAAACCTTTGATGTTTACATGAACTGTGTTGCCGAATCTGCACATTTATGATAGTTAAATAAATATTAAATAAATAACGTGGCCATTTTTATCTGTTTGCACAATGTAAGTATGCGATGGAATATGTAAGCATGTGCCCTGGTAAAAATATCACGTTTATTCTAGAACAGATTAACAAACTAATAAGCTAAAGAACTAATAAATGGATGATGATTGCTGTTCTTCATAGCATTCTTGTCTGAGTTACAAATTTACATTTACAATTGCGTCTTACAGACCCCACCACAATTTATCATTAATTATTAATTATGGAAGAGTCAGAGGAATCTTTCAATGGTGACATTCCCGTACATAAACACATATAATAGATATTAAGGACAAATATAAGAATAAAGAGAAAACTTCAGCTGTATGCACGTGATTGGTAAACGGTCGTTCGCCTGGCTTGAATGCACGCAGCAAATGAACAAGAATTCATCGACAAGAAAAAAACTGTTAAGAGCTGCACCGTAGAAGAAATTCTGAAACTAATTTGGAAATTTTACCCAGAGAAGCAGTAACTTAAGGCTCTCAGATCCGTACTTAACACGTGCTGAGACAACAAAGGCATGTGGAAACTAGATTCCGAACTCAAATCGAAATTAGTGACGTTTCATCAATCTATTCAGTTATGCTATGATCGCGAGATCACCAACGAACTAAATCAGACCGAACTGAGAAGATACATCACGAGTCCACCTGTCTGAACTGAGGTAGAGCAAAACAATGTCTTGCACGGGTGGCCAAAAGCAACCGGTTACAACGTTCAAAAGTTAACCTGAAAAATTTCGTGTACCGCTCAACGAGCAATGAGCGATGAGATCAAGGTGTTAATTTTGACTGGAAGTGAAATCTACACAAATAAGATATTGAATTAACTATGAATAGGTACACTCACACTTAGTCGGTGTCGCCCACCTCAGGTCTCCAACACTACCGAGCGAACTGTTTTGGGACTCACGTGTCGCGTTCCTTCAAAAGTGGTCAGAGAGCTCCCTATTGTGCGCTGCCAACCTGTACAAGAGCTTCTTCCAAGACAAACAGAAAACTCTTTGCAACGTCGAGTGTGGTTTATAGTGTTGGCTATTTTGTCACAGTAGCAGACTACTTTTACTCCCACAGATCTAGATACTGAAATTAGCCTTGTACACTCTCATTCACGCTTTTCATTCATCAGTTGAGACGAAGAAAGGATGTATATACTGACATACTGCACATAGATGCATTAAATATGCGTGTGGGCCTCCGATAACCACCAAATATTAGTAAAATGTGAGATGAAGTAAAGGTAATGTACTTTGTCTCCACGACATGCACACTCAGCTGCTCAGTCTTTTTTAGTTTGCCTCCAGAATTGTGGTGCCAGAGGTGGGCACATTAAGTTAAATCTTAATCAAAATGATGAAGAGGCTCATGTAGAGTCCCTTCAAAATGACGAGTAACTATTTTGAAACACAAAGGCATGAACATTTTGCTGCGGACTAATGGTTACCAAATACTCCAAAAAGCGATGCGATAAGTGATATCAACAGAAATTTTATGTCTAAACGATTGTAATCCTCGGGTTTTCTCTCAGTTTTATAGATCGATCTAAGTAAAATTAAACAAATAAGAGCCAACAATAACAGTAGCGTTTCGTATTTTCTACAAATAAAGAAGATTAACTGAGCTGCTAAACTAAAAAAAATCGTTACTGTATCGGCTATTTGTATTTCAACGTAAATTTGGTAGTTTTAAAATCACGACTGACGAGTAGAAAACATTACTCTACGCCAACTACAATCACATCATTAAATTTGCTACCATCACCTTGCTTCCAATTATTATTGCTAGAGTCATCCCATCAATTTCTCCAGATACATTCCTAAAACTGAACTAAGGGTTAAATTTAAAAAGTTTTCCAATTTGAAATAAATCAAAGTTATGGCGTTTGAGATTCTACAGTATTGTATTTTATGAGTTGTTGCCTTCTGCCGTCCAATGCACACAATATCGGCAGTCAGTGTCACCAAGGTGTCTTCTATGACAAAGCATGCTCCTAGTTGTACTGGATCTGCAGTTCGAAAGAAGAGGCTTTTACATCCCCATATCGATATCCAAATATAAATTTTTCATGGTTCCCCTGAATCACTCAAGAGATTAGAAGGGCTGTCCATCGCTCTCCAAGTACCCAACACTCCTTTACAATACAGCTTTAAACTGCAGTCTTATCCCTCTTCACGAAAGAATGACACGGATGACTGGGTTGACGTGCATAGCTACTTCGTTTCCTCGTGGCTACATTACTGACCAGGATTGCAGCATTTGGAAGTCCACAAGGAGGCTGGCGGTTATTGGTAATGGATTTCGATCATTAAAATTGTTTTTTATTTTATTTATATATTTCATCAGGCCTCTTACTGCTTTGTCGAAAACTAAGTTTAGTGGTTGAAGCTACTTGAAGAAGGACTGGCAGTCCATGTAATCACCTGAGTAATTTACGGAAACCATAGAAGTACATAAGTGTGGATGACCAGACGCGGATGTGAACGCCTCTTTTCCCGAATGTGAATCAAATGGTAGCAAGCCCTGCATTGTGTGAGCTGACTTTGAAGTGCTGTAGAAACCAGAATTAGGGTAGCAGGGTACTTAAATTGCGTCCAACTACTGCTTTGGCTAGTGTTACATTCTTTCGGGTACAACCAACGGCGATCAAAGATTGACAGGGACTGTTCTTGTTGGTGTGGATGCAGGTATAACTCACCATAGAGTGTAAACAGCTGGAAGCAGTGCTGTGAGAGGTCGAGAGACTGTTAGACCACTGCCCTGAGCAACAGCGGTGTTGAATAACCTGAAACGAATGCATTGTCACCTCTGGAGCACATGGCGTCGCCTGCAATCACTGACGTCGTTGCGCGTTCTAATTCGCTTGTCCTCGCAGGTCGACGTTTACCTGACAGTGAATGGCAAACAGTGACGAAGTCGCAGATCTCTGGACGTACCCCGAAAGTGGGTACTAAACGCAGGGCTGTCCCCTTATACCTCAAAAAGTGATTTGAAGAATTGCCCACAGCTAAAAGGACATCTGAGCCAGCACTGGACGCTTCATATGTTGAGACTGGGCAGATCTTCCTCAAAGGTCCAAGTCAGTGCTTGCCACTTGGAGCATCATCGTTACACGGGTACTGATGCCCCTTGTGGAAGTTACAGGAAGGTTTGGGAAGAAAGGCTAATGCCTACTATATCTGCTTCTCAGGCGATCTCGTGCAAGATGTTGTGGCTGTGCCGGGAGCGATTGAAACCACTGTATACACTCACTTGCAAATCGAATTACGGCTGCCGCCTCAGTTTATAGGTCATATCCATTTTCTACAGACAGCTCGCTACTTTGATGAAGACAGCCAGTCGTGACTGTGGAGTGGAAGCACATCTAGCATTTTGCATCATCGTTCCCAAGAGCGATAGTGATCCTCTGGTATGGACCCATATGGAAGGCTTAAAGAAGTGTCAGGCGAGTGTGTCATCATCTTGGATGCGGATTTCTCGGCCTCCTCTGCTGGTTGGAAAACTGTAGATCAGGTGTATATAGACAAGGGACTCCTCGTGTGGCGTCCATATCTGGGTGATTCTGACCGGGAAGAGTATCAGTTCCCACCAAGTGCTTGGGAGGGAAAGCTACTTAAACCAAACGTCAGTAACAAACGTACGCGGGGGGGAGTCGGAATTGATGAAGGTAGATAAAAATTACTTGAGAACTGATGACTCTTTTCAAAATCCTTAGAGCGAGATTGCCTGGATAGAATGGTCCTTGAGGGAAAGCCATTGGACAGTAGATTTACAAAACACTTATTAACATCATTTAAGGGACATACGTTGGTACTTAAAGCATTCAACAGAATTACTTACATCATGATTCCAAATCATAAATTAAAAAAGAAAGTTGGCGGCACTAAGTCACATAACAGTTATCAACAAAACTAGCAAAATTTCTTTACTTTGAGGCACTAGCCACACATTTTTTTTAAAGAACGAGGTAATAACAACGTACAATAACATCTTGATCTAAAGCCAATGGGTACAGCTTCAGATTGGCGAAGCGACTACCCAAGACAAAACCAACACCCGTTAGTGCAAGTGACTAGATAATAAGTATGCACTACAGTGGTTGCGCAACGCCAAACAGTAAATATTTTAAAATGTATAGTTTAACTGAGCAACGTTTGTGGACTACAAAACATGGGCTCTAGCCACTACAACAGACTATGCGAAGTTTAAAGATAATTTGCTTAAGACAAATAAAAGTTTTACCCCAAAATTGCATGAACACGAAAACTAGTCCTTAGGAACTAACGACCTAAAATTTAAATCTCAAATGTATCAACTTTCCAAAATGACCTGCGATCAAAGCCTTTTCAAATTACAGAACACATGACCAATAGTGAACCACATTTTTAGATACGAACTGTAAATAACTTAAACTTTAGGCACTAGCCCTCCTTGAAATTTTCCCCAGAGCAGCCCAAATCTATGGCACGAAGTAGCTATTTAAAATGCGGCACGAGCCAGTTTGAACTACAAGTTAATAGGCCTTATTTCCTTAAGCCCTATTACGTAGGTAAAAAAAGTAAAGACGTTTGTAATCAACAACCACATCGAGCAACACGAAAACTGTAGGTTCTCTTAAAATTTAACACTCAATTTGTTTGAGTTTTCGTCTTTAAGGAGTATGATGTTCCATTTTGAGCTCAACAACACAATTAATTAACACGACCATTCTTTGTTCCTTTTAAAATTTAACCACTTTCATTTGCGCCTTAGGTGCTTGTCATCCAGGAGAATCATCCACAACTTTAATGTTGGAAATGATGAAACAAGAATACATTATCACTAACAGTACCTTGGGTCGACAGCTATCCTTTCAGCAGACGGTTTACCTGCGCGTTTTGCTCTCAGCATAGAAACGGGCCGTCGGTAAGCAAAGGTAATCAGCTGATAACGTTATGCAACCACCATACTCAAGACGTTTCGTTGCTTGCATATAAACTTCCTGCTTCTTCAACAGATAACACAAAGTAACACTAATTAACACTGGAACATGAAAAACAGCTATCCCCCACACTTGTCAAAGCACTAACAAAATGTTCAACATGCACTTAAGGTGGGACATCGAAATAGAACACATTAACAAATCAAACACTCGTCGTGCCCTCGCAGTCGAACACATGCATGTCAATGGCCCGCTTTCGGCGTTCTTTGGTACGTCAAAACAACTGCCGAATACCGACTGCCAAAGCGCGGCGTCCATCGCACGTCATTCCGTCTGACCTCCTTATACGAAACCTCTCCCATTGACGGCCCACAGCTCACTGTTCAAGCGTACGGGCAGAGGGCTTTTCCTATGCTCGGTAGGATTACGACCTCTGAAGTTAGCCGCTTCGATACAGCTACACAGTCGATTGACAGGTCTAGTCGATTCGCACGAATCAGAAATTTTAAATTCTGATTTGAATGTATATAGCAGAGAGAGACTGAACGTGCTTCTTTCAGTAAAATATGCGTCAAAATCTAGTTATATTCCGAATGTGAAATCATCTGGGCAAAGATTAGCGTTAAACATAGGTCAAACATCGGCGTCACATACTGTCTGTGGAATAGTATCGGCGGCTCGTGCGAGGGATAGCTTGGAGAATATTTCGCATAAGTTTACTGGTCGTGTTTTATTATTGGGTGGAAATTTCAACTTGGCTATTGACAGAGAGACTCAAGTGAATAATACAGGTTGCAGGAATAGGGAATCATTTGCAATTCTTCTAAATGCCTTATTCGAAAATCACTTTCAGCGGCCAATCGTGAGCCAACTCGTGAAAATGACCTATTACAGCTCCATGTCAACAAGAGGCCCGTCTCATCGACTCAGTTAACGTAGACCAGGTATTCAGGGGTCAAACGACTGTCACTCTATGTGGCTGTAAGTAGAAATTTAAAGAAAGATAACAAGATGTTTCTGCTGAAAAGGAGCACAAGAAACAGGTTGCAGGCTAACTAAGTGATAAACACGGAAATGTCATACTCAGCTCCGACAACGCATCAGTGGGCCAGATTCAAGAGTATTTTAGGGGCTAGGGGTCCTCTAATGGGTAGGTGAAGGCGAATCCAGACTCTTTCGGCCTGGTAGCAGGTGACTCATTGTCGTATAATCAATCGTCTGTGGTAGCGTCACTCAGTTCGCCCCATTAGCGGAATGACTTTGTGTGGTAGATATTCCCAGTCAGTGGAAGAATAGCTTCAGGTAGTGGCACTGCCGCCAAGCACTTTTACGCCTCCACTTTTACGCCTCTTACAAGGCAGACTTCAAAACTACGGAAAAAGACGGAAGCGAAAACTTATGGGGAGTGAACCTCTACTTCAGGATCTGGCTGGTGACACCAGTTGATGACGGATGTCGAACGAATGCCCTGCTGGCCAGCATCACTACATTCTTTCTCCCTTAAAGAATTCGATCCTCCGATTTCCATGCTGTGGTTGAACCTGTCACTATTTTATTTTTCACACATTTCATATTGAACATACGTTTATCCTCTAGTTAGCTCTCTATTCACATTGATGTCCGCCACCTTAGCTGTGTGCTAAAGTGTTTGCCTACCATGCAGTGGGCCCCATTTCGATTCCTGGCTGGCTTGGACATTTTCTGCGCTTGTGGTGTGGGTGTTGCGTTGTCGACCTCCTCATTTCATAATCACCAATCCACAAGTCGCCCAGTATGGGATCACCTTAAGTAAGACTTGCAACCAGGCAGCTGAACCTCCCCAGGTGAAGCCTCCCAGCCAACGATGCCAAACGATCACTTTTTTTTTATTCACATTGATCAAACTATCAAATATTCGCAGAGACATGTTTGGATTTTTCAGTTTTTATTCCATTTCTCCATTAGTGCTGACATACAAATAGTTAGTAAAGGCCTGTATGTCTAAGGCCAATGATGGAGGTATCTTGTTGACTCTGCACTTGTGGTAGTAATAAACATTGCCTATCACAACCAAGACTAAGTGTATGGCTGATGCTTAACTCCCTAATGTAAGGCATCACTATTGACGTTCTCTTCAGTATTGCCTTACATGATCCCATAATTATTCCACTGAAATTTGTTTCTTTTGAGCTGTTGTGATTTGACCCAGAGAGACAACAAGTCTTGAGTTCAAACTGGTGGTTGGATATGTTAGGTTTTCACTAGCAAAGAATCTCAAAAAGATCTAGTAGGTAATGTAGTCACTACATAGTGTTTCGTGTTGTGGTTCGCACTATGGCTGAAATTACATTCAGTATACTCCCACATCAATGATGGCCTATTCTCTGAAATCTCAAGAAGAAGATCTAGTAGGTAACATAGTCAATAGGTGGTGTTTCGTGTTGTGGTTCCCACTATGGCTGAATTTTGAGTCAATGTGTTCCCACATATACGGTAGTTTCTACAGTACAGGGCATTGGTAATTGTCTTCTGTACCTGATGTCTCAAAATTCTGTAAAGCTACAGATGGGTGATTTGCATAATTCACTAGCATTTTCTACTCCGGCATCACCTCATAGGCTGACAATACTGTACTCTGAAGCAACTCCAAGCTGTAAGGCCGTTCCTACTTACCTATGGCAGCAAATTATCCTTTTCCCGATTAGTTTGACAGTGTTGTACACTTGCCTGTAACTTCTAAATTCACAGGAGCTAGTATAATTGTTTCATCTGTTCTCACATAAAATTAGATCCAGATTGGTTATCATGCTTCTCAGTGTCCCACACTTCATGATCCATTGGTAAACCATTGTGTGTACTACTGCCTCTGCTTGTAGATTGATAAAAAACACAGCCTGAAAAGGGGTCAAAAAAGGGTTTTAACATACTTATTACCTGCTGATGTTCACATGAAGGGCCCAAGAATAACCATACCAATCATTCAGAACAGTTGTTGCCCTCCAGTAATCTCTCAAATGGTACCCACTGATGCCTAAGTTCTGTTCCTTGTGCGCAGAGCACACCATTCATTACATACTGTCCCATATCCTGTTTGTATCAGCAACAACAGTAGTTCTCAGCGAAACATTGTTCCATTGATCATCACCCTATACACCTTACTAAGCTCATTACATCTACTTCCTGGTACCATTGTATGTTATCCAAACTTGGTTTTTATATAAAGTACCACTTCTCAATATACAAATGTGTTTGTGTTCCAAACTGCTTACAGTCTGGATCTGTGCCCTATTCCATTCATCGGGAAAAATTACAGCATGATTTGTTGTTCACACTTTATGACTAAGGCCATCAGTGTTACCATGTGCTCTCCTGAGACAGCGTATCACTTGAAAGTCAAACTCTGTAAGCTGATATACTCATTGAGTTAAGTGCTAATTTCATCCTTCAGGACCATAAGTCATTTTAATGCTGCATGATACATTACAGCCAATGGCCTTGTCACAGTGGTAATACCGGTTTCCGTCAGATCACCAGAGTTAAGTGCTGTCAGGCTGGGTAGAACTTGGATGGGTGGCCATCTGGTCTGCTTAGTGTGGTTGCAAATAGGATGCATTCAGCCCTTGTGAGGCAACCTGAGTAGCTACTTGATGGAGAAGTAGCAGCTCGAGTCTTGTAGACTGACATATGGTCAGGAGAGCAGTGTACTGACCACGTGCCCCTCCATATTCGCATACAGTGACGCCTGTGGGCTGAGGATGACATAGCAGCTGGTCGGTATCATTGGCCTTTACAAGGCCTATTCAGTAAGAGTTTTAGTGATACATACAGGTAACAATAGAAATATGTGGTATCATAAATCAGGCTGAGTATCATTCTTTCCATAGTGAAATAATTATTCTCCACCTTATTTACTTGCCTGGAAACACAGATGGTCAGGTACTCTCTTCCTCCTATTTCTTTCCTAGCATTGCAGCAATATTTCAACTGCCTGCAAAAGATTGGGTGGGATAAGTGTTAAGTAAGTTCTTCAGCCACACAAAAGCTTGCAAGCAAATTGGTGTCTAATGAAACTTCATCCTCTTCTTCAACAAATGTATGCAGGGTCTTGCTGATTCCACTATTTCAGGCTCAAGTTCCCTGTAATAGTTATCCAAATCTACAAAGCGCCGATTCCTTTTCTGCATTGTGAATATGAAATTCCCATATGGCTTGTACAAGTGGAGGCTCTGTTTGCATATCAATCTGGCGATGATGTGGCATACTCATCAGACTTATTTTAAGATGAAACAGCACATTCCAAATTTTCTGTTGCCTGGAATGATCAGAACCAACTAAACCCATTCTTAACTTACCATGTTCTCTTGGATATCCATGGAAAGCACTATAATACCATCCAAATAACCATACACTGCCTTTGGTTCAGGTTTCATAGCACAAAATCTCAAAATATAGTAGGTTTTGGAATGTCATCAGCTTGATTGACATTTGCTCGTACTGGTAATGAGTGGATCGATTTTGTAGGTGATCTTGGGTCGATTCTCCACTGATACTTCCAAGTCACAGTACACACTTTGCAAATCTAAAGTTGAAAAATTTCGGCGTTTCCCCAGGCTTTCTAAAGTTTTCGTGATATTCGATTCTGGTTATGTTTCTGTGACTGCCTGGTCATGAAAATACTGACAGTCACAATGAAACTGGTATGTCTAGGTCATAGCATTCTCTTCTTGGTTCCAATTACTGATGATACTCCAAGAGCTGATTTCTTTCTTCTACAATTTCAACACTGAGCTGCTGATTCATAAACTCTTTCATGACCCAGTATGGTTTCTTGTTTATCAGCAGCTTATTACCAGTGGTAATCATCTGTTGCATTACTGGAGTTTCTGGCAGAGGTCTTGAAGATGAGATGACTCTGTATATTTTTGTTACAGTCTTTCCATTTCCTCCATATCACTTCTCTGGTGATGTGACACTTTCTTCCAGAGTATGACCAAATTGACAGAGTATCCTGATTTAGATTACTGTACTTTCTGCTCTCTACCCTACTCTTCCATTTCCAGTGCATCATGATCCCTTATAATCGATTTGCAAGGTAGAAGGAAGCAATAAACATCTGACACATAATGCAGGGGACTAGGATTGTGTAGTGGGTAGGCGATGGTGAATCCTGACAGATGAAGTTTGGTAACAGGTGATTTGCTTACTTGGTTCAATCTACAATGAAGACCCTGCTCCAACGTTCGGCAAAAAGGGTGGGTATCCAAACCAAATTCCTCTGTGTTGACATATTGTAGTATAGTCATCTCAATGAGCATAGCTTAGAAGCGGAGTGACCTCGTTTGGTAGACTTTCCTACTTGGCAGTGGGGTTGTCAGGTACTAGTACAATGGTCAGGCACTACTACATTGGTAGCAAACAGGCGAGAGGCCTGTTCCAAATGTGGTAACTGACAAAAGGCATGACTCCCAGAGAGCGAAACCTGGCTTCGGAATCTGGCTAACAGCACTTGAGAATAGTGCAGATGATGTGGATCAGATTGGGAAGGTCTCAGGTTGGCCATCAACCCATCAGTTCTAAGGCTGGACCCTGATGCAGGCAGTTCATAGGATGGTGAATAATGGCAGAATGCTATGCAAGAGGATTACTGTAAAAACTTGGTCTGGCCAGCACTGCTACATTATGTTACACCTTTGATATGCATGTATCAAGCAAAGTTGTGAGGGATGCAAGACCTTCTGTAGTGTGACAACTCTGTTGAAAGACGTTCCAAGGTAATAAAGCGGCCATGGCAAAATTGCCAAAGCTCTCTTTCCTCCTTCCCTGTTCCTAACCTCACAAAACTACTTCCCTCCAAATTATTTGATGCAGATTTAGCATTTTTGATAGTTTCTTAAGGGGGTTTAATAACACTCAGTCATTTTTGAAGAATATTATTAATTGAATGTACTGATGAAAAAAAGCTGCATATAACAAACTAAATGTATCATTTTTATTCTAAGAAAGTTGAAAGTAGGACAAAGTCTGTAACTTTTTGTTTATGGCAGCAACTGTACATTAGTTGTGTGATGTATAGTAGAGAAGACGTTTTATATGTTCCCCATAAGTGATCAATACTTCACAGATTACATATTCCCGACGTACTATAGGTGAAAGAGCGACAAATACAGTGCTGAGAAAGTACATGTTTGTGTCTACAGTCGCATTTTATTTATTGTGCCCAGTGATTACTGATTTTGAGCGCACAGTACCATCCTCAGTCCATTTCGTTTCACGTAGCCGTCAGCTTAGTTAGATGTTTGGCACACCTCCTTTGGGAAAAAGTGTGACGACTGTGGGCCGGGCGATGGCCTGAGAACAGTACAGCGTTCCGAACTTGGTAGCCCTTAGAAATAATTTGCGACTGTAGTACGTTTTTTACTACCTAAATTACTAATTGAGCACAATCGTGTACGATACAGAAGTATAAGGAAAAGGGCTCCAGTTAATGGGGAAATATTCCATTGTAGCAGTTTGGTTTTTCTTATTATTTTATTTTGCATTACCTTGCTTGCAGCGAAATCAACCCATTCATTATGCCATTGAAATAAATTTTAACAGCAGTGTCGGATTTTGTGAACAGGATAACTAATCTGACGGCCTGCTTGTGCCTATGGTTGACCTTACGTAGTTACTTTATTACCGTTAAATTGCTAAATACGGCTTCACAAGACGAAGCCGTTACTGGAGTTATCTTAAGACTCCTTACAGCTGTTTCGGTGTAGTGATAAACTTCCCTTAACTCTTACTCATACCCTCAACATGTCCAAATGTGAAGCCGATTCAGTGCTCTTTACTAGATCTTTTACCTTAAACTTGAAAGTAGCTAGTTCGTAGAGTAGCTCCACTGCATCAACTGACTTCGTATCTGAAGCTTTCTGGATATTAGAAAGTTTCTTCGTTTTTTACTATTTCGTTTAATCAAAGCTACAGGTTTAATACTTAATGAAAACGAACCAACGATCCTACAATTTTATTTCAGCTGGGATTATTTATTACATACGTTATTTATTTATTTGAGATGATCATTGGCATTTGCTTCAAATGTATTGGAAGGGAATGTTGTAATCGTGTTTACTTTTTTATTTATTTACGTTTTTGTTCTTTAGGTATTTACCCGAGAGTCCTAGATGGCTACTAAGCAAAGGGCGTCCTGATGAGGCGCTGAAGATTCTCGAACGTGTGGCGGCAACAAATGGAAAGCCGTTACCTCCTGATACCACAATGAAGCTTAAATTTTTGTGTCATCAAAGAACTCCCAATATGGGAATAATAAACATCTTAACGAACAGGAACCTTTTCAAAAACACAATTCTTCTTGTGATTAGCAGGTAACAGAAATTAAATCATAGTATTTTACATTCAGCTTAAAGGACAGTAATTACTTTAAATTATTATTGATTTCGTTTTACCTATTACTTCTTTCCGAAATGAAAGGCATAGAAGCAAATATGCATAACTTAAAAAGGGTTAACGTCATTACCATTGTTTTAAAAGGAACCGCTGCACTAAGAAACTACGATTTCAGTGTAGCAGGTTATGAATTGTGCACACGTAATGACGCATTTTTTATCACAGTGATATAGTTAGTTCTTAAAGTTAATCTTACTCCTTTTGTCAAATTTATTATGAATAATCAAAATTTTTTAGAAGTTAACTTCGCTTGTTTTGCTAGATAGTAAATTTGATGCAAGCCGGTATCAGACTACCTTCATTTCAAACAACAGCCTCATATTTTTGTCTTATAGGATCCAGTTATAAAACTGGTTGTAAAGGGAAGCTTGGCGCTGTGGAGGAGGTGCATGATGAGTTGTCAGAGTCAGTGGTTTCCTCCTAACAACGGACAGAGCCTACGCATCACAGATTTCGTCCATATTTATTGCATATGCAGGGGTTGGCGAGATATGAAAGTAACACAAGCGAGAGCTCCATAGGGCCAAGACTTTAGAAAAAAAAAATATCATTGTTGCGTTAGGTCGAGTGAGGCATGACCCAGTTATTTTAATGTAGTTTGCGGACATCGCTTGGTGCAGCGGATTGAAAACAGTCCGGTAACCCGTGCATCGTGGGGTCGAAACGCTATTTTACATTTTTTTCGTTGCTTACACTGCAACAATCAAAATGTGGGGACTTAGCAACAACTTATATATTTGTTTTACTGATATGATGAAGCCCTACATGGAAGACACCAATTTCTTCTTTTAATAGCCTTGTGGGTGTGGTGGTGGTGGTGGTGGGAGGGGGGGGAGGTAATCGAATCCACATTTATGCTACGAGAGTTTTTGAGATGAAGAAGAATTGCCATCGAGCAGTATTAAACTGATTCTGCCGTATGCTCTCCGCTAGTGCAACACTTCCATGTCTGTTTTTATCATCAGGTAGAGAATATGATCAGAGAACTTCATAGCTGCTCTTATATCATAGAAGGAGGAAAAGAAAGTGCGTCCACAGAACATCACCAGCTATTCTCATTAATGTTTGGGGAAATGACGCACTACACCTGGTTATGTGGCAAACTGTGGGATGAGAGAGAAGCTTCTGCCTCTCTATAGAAACTTTGAAACAACCATATATTTGTAAAAATGCGGCGTTTGTATCACATACCGAGAAAGTTACTGCTTTCCCCTGTTTTTACAATGAATATCACCTCAGCATGAGTAAATCATCAACTGTAAAATAATAAAAGTATGTAATTGTGTTTACGAAATTCTCTTGTACGCCTTACAATACCTTC
The DNA here is from genome assembly GCF_023897955.1 of Schistocerca gregaria. Taxonomy (NCBI): domain Eukaryota; kingdom Metazoa; phylum Arthropoda; class Insecta; order Orthoptera; family Acrididae; genus Schistocerca; species Schistocerca gregaria. Next base: position 432,514,330 of record NC_064922.1, read on the forward strand.
CTGGAAAATTTAGTTCAAATCCCAAGTTTTTCTTCCTGTTTTCCTTTCCGTGTTTTTTTGCGAAAATATTTTATAAAATGCATGAGAGGCAATTGCTGACTTTATTTATATTTTATTCCGACCTATTTCATTTATAAACCATGTTCATCGTCGTCGAAAGATTAATATGCAGCCGATATTACACATCAAAGCTAAAAGTATTGTTCATTTCGAACATTATAGGTATGCTAGCTGTGTGAAGAGGAACTAACTGACCAGCTAGGGTTCGTTCTCTTCAGTTAGTTGTTCTTCACACAGATATCATCCTGTAATATACGAAATGAATGGTACTTTTAGCTCTGATGTGCAATGTTGACTGCAGATTCATCTTTCGAGACCACGGAAGTGGTTTATGAACGAAACCGGTCACAATAAAACATCAAGAAGTCAGCATTTGTGTGTCATGAAATCTGCCTAAACGAGATGTTTCATGAAAATATTAGTAAACGTAACATTTATGTGCACTGCAAGTAAAGTAAAAATTGAAAACAAAAATTAAAATTGGAAAAGTTCCCTCATACTGACAAAAGCCCTCTATCCTCGGATTCTCGTTGTGCACTGTTTGTCAACACCAAACACTGCGAGTAAACTACGCTAAGTTAAGTGATTCATGCCGCACTTGATCTGAGTCAAAAAATGCAATTTTTTCCTAAACGCTCGTACATTGGAGCTTCCACTATATATCTGGCCAAATCCTGCATATACCATAATTTTGGACCAATTTGTGATGTCAGTCCCCTTTTCAGTAAAGCTTGAGTCCCGACCTCGAGCACTATGGCAGTCTGTGGAAACAGCGACTTACGCCACGCCAGCTGAAGAACTGACCAGCGAACCTTCCCGAGTGTGCCATGACAGGGTAGCTCGGCGCCGATCTCACCTGGCTGAGGGACGGGTATACATGTAGATGTAGTGTAGATAACCAGCCGTCAGGGCCGCTTCAGGATACGGCAACAAAGTCAAATTACTGAAATACTGCAGCACTTTGACCAGCGGTCATCAAAGCTGCGGCCCGAATGAAGTGTGCGTGCGGTCCACGGTTAACGGTCGTATTTTGTAGCGCTATGCATCCAGCCACTAACGGCTGTATCCAGAAATGTCAGCTAACATTGAGAACTTTTTAAGAAAGTAGTTTTCCTGCTCACAATCAGCAACAAATAAAGAAATACATAGAGAATAATATTTTAAGATGTTCTTTATTTGTTGTTATCAGCTACGAGTCAAGTGAAGTTGGCCGTTTACATCAGGGGCAGAGCCGTTAACAAGCCTCACTGCTCCTTAGAGGATATGAGTGGGGGATGTTTTACTGTTTATATCTCGTTGCTAACAACTCATGCCAGTGTGTGCCTCGTACGGATCAGATGCAATAATACAAATTTCAAACGGAAGTGAAATGCGATTTTGAAGTGCCTGTGTTATTCTGAATTAAAATGCAAAGATCCTCAGAACACGCATGCATGTCGGAAAGAACTGGAACTGCGGCGCTTATAGCCGGTATGGAATACATTAATGCATGCACGTCCAAGGAACATTTCGGGTATAGCAGTTCGGAGTAACATAGGCATTCGACTATTGTATTTATCCGCCGACACCGGGCAAGCGACTTCCAAGTAAAATGTCTCCCCTGAACGGGAATCTACATAACGAGTGTGACGGTGCAGGTTGTAGACACATGGTTGACGACATATGGTAGTTTGGGTCTGGCCTTGAGTTGTGCTTGGGTAGCCAAATGGTAAGGCGACCGCCAGCAATTAGCGGGAAATACGGGTTCGGGCAAGGTCCTTCACAAATTTTCATTATCGTCATTCCATTTTACAGCTGATGGTTGTCCATATTCGCAAATGCGAATACATTCTATGGAAGCAAAATGCAGTCGTCAATGCGCATTATAGAGACGGCCATCTTAAAAAGCGACACATATTTGTGGTAAGGAATGTGGAATTAATAAACCTGTTGTAATGCAACGCAATGAGTAGAAGAAAAATTACATTCAAAGCATTTAGTAAATGTTTGTGATCGAGTTGCATAATCCATAACAAATTTAAATATAAGTACTATTACTGTTGTGAATCAATTAATCAACTGCTCACACAACAACAATTCTTTAGGCAATTACAGTGTCACACCTTTGGGGGTCTCTTGGTTGGCAACATTATGAAACAGAAGAGTCGACACGAAGTGTTTCGAATGCTGCCGACTTCTGCCGATCAGTACTTGGGGGCCAGCAGCCAACTTATTGCGCCTTTTCTATAGCTAGTCTGTTGGAGGCTCATAACACACTAATTCGCATAAGTTACCATTCAGTAATGAAATCGGTACATATGCAGCCAGACAGACCGCTCCACAATGTCAGTGTTGGCTCTTGAATAGAAACGACTGGCAACCACTGATTTAGACGATGTCTCCAGGCTGAATACACGAGAAGATTACAAACCTCTCTCATTCTGTAAGAAAGGAAATGAAAATAATAACTTAATTTATCTAGACACTTATCAGAACTACTACATCTTTCAGTACTACATAATATTTTAGTTTCCTCTTTTATCTTTAGATAAATGTGGGCCACTGAAAGAGTGCCATTGTTGTGGTCTTCAGTCCAAAGACTGATCTGCTACAGCTCGTGACGACAGTCTATCCTGTGCAAACCTGTTCGTCTCCGAATAACTGCTGCAACCTACTTTCATTTCAACCTACTTATTGAATTCATCGCTTGGTCTCTCTCTACAATTTTTACCCCCAAAACTTCCCTTCAGTATTAATTTCATGATTCCGTGGTGTATTAGAATGAGTCCTATCAACCAACTAATTGTTTCATTCAAAATGTACCACAAATTTCTTTTCTTGACAGATCTATTCACTACTCCCTAGTTAGTCACGTGATATACCCATCCAAGCATTCTTCTGTAGCATCACAATTCAGTACCTTACATTCCTTTCTCGTTTGAACTTCTTACAGTCCACGTCCTACTTCAGCTCAAAGCTACACTCCAAATACCTTCAGACAACACTTTGTAACAGGCAGGTCTATATTATATATTAAGAAATTCCTGTTTTTAAGAAATGTTTTCCATACTATTGCCAAACTCTACTTCGGCTATCATTAGTTGTTTCAATGTTCAAATGACACAACTCATCTACGTCTTTTAGAGTCTCATTTCCTAATTAGTACCTCAGAATCGTCTGATTTAATTCTACTACACTCCGTTACCATTGTTTTTCTTTGTTTGACTTTCATCATAATAAATCTTTCTTCAAGACAATCTTATTCGTTCTCCGTCGGCTTTAATTCCGTTTCTAAGTTTCTCTTTCATTTTCTTTAGTACTTTCTCACTGTGTAGATTCAATAATATCAGGATCAGACTACAAACCTGTATCGACTATCGATCAAAATTCAAATGGTTCAAATGGCTCTGAGCACTATGAGACTTAACTTCTGAGGTCATCAGTCCCCTAGAACTTAGAACTAATTAAACCTAACTAACCTAATGACATCACACAACACCCAGTCATCACGACGCAGAGAAAATCCCTGACCCCGTCGGGAATGGAACCCGGGAACACGGGCGCGGGAAGCGAGAACGCTACCGCACGACCACGAGGATAGAGTGAGGATGAAAGAGGGAGCAGTAGAAGTTTGGAGTATATACAAAACCAGTAACGCTGTTACTTATCTGGTGCAAATGTAATTCTTGCCTTTCAAACACTATAAATTTTTCTATAGATATCAGTGACTATGATGACTGAAATTGTTCAGATTGTTGCAAATTATACGTGTTGTCTGCAATAAAACGAACCTTTCAGGCTACATGTATGTGTTTACTTCTCCCGTGTGGTATATCAGAAATTCTTTAAGAGAATATTTGCTGTCTCACAAAATACAGCAATTCGAATTAGTTTAATACGAGAACTAAATGCTATAACCACTACAGCGTTTACTACATGTCGTTGGTAGTCATGTCATCATCGTATCACGTGGAACATAGGTATTGCGTAGATATACATTTACACCGATTTTAGACCCTGTAATTCCAAAGTAACTCCTACTTTTCTGTCTTTGGCAAATAAAATGAGTATGAGAGAGCGTACTGTATTTCGATTGACAATCCAAATTGAAGTCTCTCTTAATTACACTGCCGGAAAAAATTCGTACACCTGGAATGAGGTCGTAGAGTTTGATCCGATGACGACATATGACACCTGAGCTATAGTGGATTTACTGATAACGATTTCAGCTGCGTCCACTAACAGATAGCGTAGTAGCATAACTACCAGCCCGCCATTGTGTCTACACTTCAAGAGGAGATGATCACAGTCAGAAGGCTCAGTGTGGTGCAAACGTGTGAAGCAAGCAGCAAGCAATCCGCAGGGACGCACAGCCAACTGAGGTCGCATTGTGCCCTTTTGAGTGGTGGGAGGGTCATTTCGGAAAATTGCCAGACAAGCTGGACGTGCTGCGTCAGCTGTGCAACGGCGCTAGTATCAGTGGTCACGTTAACATTTTCACACCCATAGACGAGGTTCTGGAAGTCCACGCAGCACAGACGTCCGCCAAGGGCAGCACTGGCAGATCGTACAGAAACAACAGCACGGATGAGACGGCATGTGAGCCCAGACGTGTCAACACGAACTTTATCGAAACAGTCGTTAGCAGTGGGACTATCGTCACCTCCAGCCCGTCTTCCGCTCACGACACAGCATCGACGAGCACGGCTCGACTGCTGCCATCAGAGGATCACTTGGAAAATGGATCGACGCGCCGTGGTCTTCAGCGATGAAAGCAGATTCTGCCTCCACCCAAGTCATGGTTATTTGCGCATACGACAGAGACCTGGTGAGTGCTCTCTCGTAGAGTGCATTTTTCAAAGACACTCTGACCCCACTCCACGCCATATGGTCTGGGGTACCATAAGCTACAACTGTAGTTCTCCTTTGATGTTTCTGCAGGCCTGAATTGTCGCCCATGGAGAGTACACTGCGTACTAACGGATGTTTCAGCATCTGTCGACACCTGGAATCTCAGAATTGTTTGTGCTATTGGTCTGTAAATGTAAACTTTTCATGTACTCCATTTGCACTGTTGCAACAATAAATCTTCAGTGAATTGGAAACGTCTAAGAGGGGGGACTAATTTTTTGTCGGCAGTATATTTTGTATGAATTTCTTATGTAGAATGTTACACAGTTGACAGCATGTTATATAAATTTCACAGCTGTTGTTACCTGCAATAATTTCATTTCATTTGTATTTCAGGTTTACCTTTGTGCATGTTAATACAAGTACATATGACCAGTATCAGTAGTTGGATGATTAATGTAATGTTGATGATCACAAGTGTGCTTTTGTTGGATAGGTACTTGTGTATGGGACAATATTTTCATAGTGTCAACAATGCTTGCAACAGATAAACACCAAAATACATTAAAAATAATAGTAGCAATGAAACAGATTTTCAGTGGAATAAATAGTTTAAGTATCCACATATTGGTGTAGACAGATTTCATTTAAACTACACAAACGGTTCTGCTAACTTTTTCTCTTCCTAGTTTAATTCCAAACTTTGTGTTACCAACTTTGGTCTTTAGATTCACTTCTACCACCTTTCCATTATCCTCACATCTATAATTGCCCTTCGGCACCGGAATGTGTTTCCAACCCACGTCTTAAGAAAATTGTTTTCTTATTTTAATACGAAATTTGTTTTCAGTAGTTTTTTCACCTATATGAGTCACTAACCAATTTCACCTCTCCTCTTCTTGTACAATCTGATATCTACCTTTCACGTTCCCTGTTCAGTCCTCAGCGGGGATGATGTGTAACAGATGGCTACACAGGGATCTGTTATTTATACTTCCTATTGTCTTGCTAAAAAATCAGCCCTTGGTGTCATGCTGATTGTCCGTTTCGGTTAGAAATTATACTAGGCCAACATTTTACTTAATCAACAGTAAAATCAGACTTGAATCTAGTAGACTTCACTTTCTGTATAAAACTTTTAATTTTATTAAGAATTTTCCTTTTGTAGAAATAAGCTACACAACAGAGATGTTAAACAGCAATATTAATTAGTGTTCTTCTCAGTGACTCCAGTCTTACTTTATTTACCATATTTTTTTCAAAAATTGTTCTTCATAACTGAATTTTAAAGCGATGAATATACGCTGACTGGTATCTACTGCTGCTCCATTTTTATACGATTCTGAAGTTAATATTTCAGATACAGAGAACTTCAATGCATCCACAATTGCCATGAGAGCATCTTTGTATTTCTTCATTTCTTCTTTAGTAACCAAGAGATGTAGACGGACATGTAGTTGCTCTCCCGCTAAACCAACCACAGTGCTTTACCTCATTAATTTGTATTTCTAACAACCAAATCCGAGAGTGTAAAGGAATCTTTATACCCGTAATAACATGAAAATTTCGTCTCAGTCAGTTTGCAAAGTAAACGTAAGGAGAAGTATATGAAATGAAGACATAAAATAAATACGAATATAGTCGCAGTCACCGAGACCAGCAACAGCCGCCATAACTATCTTTTCCCAGATAGCAATTGTTATAGTGTAAATTTTCGCGTGCTTATGTGAAGACGTGAATGCTATGTATGTTTTAAACTTTGGTAAATATTGTCGGTTAAGTCATTTTAAGTGTCTTTGCAGTTTTCGTGCATTAGTGTTGCGTGGATTGACCTTTTAGTGTATTGATAAACACACTCAGTTTACTAGCTGGCTATTGCTAAGTTTAGTACTGTATTGCTTGTTGTATAGACATACATAAAGACATATAGGAGCTAAAGGGGCTAAACTTGTCCTACACGGTCCAGTCACACTAATGTGACTACTGCCTGTCTTCGACTGCAACGTGTAATAACTACTCACAGTCGCAGGTGGCAGCACAAGCAGTGAAGTGTACATAAAGCGTATTGGGGTGACGCGTGACGCGGAAAACAGAGCAGTCGTTGCCGGAAACCAAGCTATTTATCTGATGACAAAAAGGGAATGATCACTGACATTCAAGTCAAAGGTTGGAACCATTTCCGGAATGACTGAGTTTATAAACTGTTCGCCTGTCGCTGTTCTTAAAGTATACCGTGCATTACAAAATTGTGCTATCAAAAACCAGCGCTAAGGCAAATGTGGGGCACCACAGTTTGCGGAGAAGTGTACGGGTGAACAGACGCGCAACTGTTGAGTAACTAACCTCCCAGGAGAACCAAGGAGCTGCCACAGTGACTACCCAACTACCGTTCACTTAATGTTGCTGCGAATTGGTCTGCACAACAAGAGTCTGGTTCATGTACTGGTTCAAATGGCTCTGAGCACTACAGGACTTAACATCTGTGGTCATCAGTCCCCTAGAACTTAGAACTACTTAAACCTAACTAACCTAAGGACATCACACACATCCATGCCCGAGGCAGGATTCGAACCTGCGACCGTAGCGGTCGCGCGGTTCCAGACTGTAGCGCCTAGACCCACTCTGCCACACGGCCCGGCTTCATGTACTTTTTATCGGCGAAGAAGGCTGGAATTTGTACTAAAATACCGCAATTGAACGCACCGAATAGCTGCAGGTGACCTTCCAGGTATCAGGTCACCGTTGGGGTGTACGACATTAAATGAACGTGCTAGCATTATGTAGAGTTACGGTCTGGGGGATGTTTTCGTGGCATTCCCTGGATGATATCGTTATTCTGGAAGGTACGATGTATCAACACGATTATTCATCTATGCTTGAAGCCATATCCACCACTGCATGCAGTTTCTTTTTCCCCTGCACGATGGCATCTACCAGGAGGACAATAAAACTTATCTCGTACCTCAGAATGTACGTTTCTGGTTTGAAGAGCACCCCGATGAGTTTACTGTACTCCCCTGGCCACCAACCTCCTCAGATTAAAACTCAATCGAGAATCTAAGAGAGCATGCTGATCGGGACAACCTCAATCGTAAAACCTAGCGCTGCTACTCACGGCACCGGAGTCGGCGTGACTCCGTATCCCAGTCGGTGCCTTCCAGAGTCTCACTGAATTCTTTCCTTCACATCTCCCTCTGGTCCGCGCAGCAAAACGTGGTTATTCAAGCTTTTAACAGGTCTTCAAATTAATGTAACCAGACAGTGTATGGGGATGCAGGGGAAGTTGGCCACTGTCCGGAAACAACTCGGATCTGTTCGGTCATGGCTTCAGGTCTGTACCGTTTATTTTTATTTAGCAACAGGAGTATTTGTTCAGCACTCACACAACCCCATTTATTTAACGTGCTGCGGTGGTGTTGGGGCATCCGTGACGAAGGTTTTGGCACATGTGGTGCCCACAGCGTCGCCTAGGATTCTAGATGCGGCAACGCTCCCTCTCGCCCGCTGGTTCGCTCGTTTTGGATGGTCAACACTCGTATGAAAGTGAATGGCGAACAGAGGGTCCCGCCTGGGAGCAAGGTGAAAGGAGGTATCGCCCATGCTGAAAGAACATCTGAGCCGGCGTGGGTCACCTCTTCTCTTGAGGCTGAGGTCCTGAGAAATTCAAGGGATAGGTTCCCTGGTCATTGCGAGCTCCAGCGCTAGATGGGTGTTAGAGCCCCTTAAGGAAACAGCGCGCAGGCCAGGAATGAAGGTCAGTGGCCGCCTGCTTACCGGAGGGTCTCGTCAGAAACGTGGAGGAGTCTCTGGCATCGGTTGACTGTTTCAGTGAAGATAGCTAACCTCGCGCGAAGTAGAAGCAGCTTCGTTTCCAGAACCGGTCGCGGTCCGTTGGTTTGGAGCTGAGTATAAGGCATAAATCAGAACCTAAGACGTTTCTGTGACGTTCTTTCCTAGACCTCTGCTACCGAATGGAGTATGTATTGTATACGATGCTTTTTTAAAAATTATTATATGTGTTGCTTTCAGTAGGGATATTTCTTTTTGTTTAGCATAAGTATTAATAACAAATCTATTTCTGCTAACAGGTCTGCGAGTTCCCTCGTTATTTTCACCTTGCTTATGAACAGCAGAAGTTTTGGAGAGAACCCTTTCATCGTTTACATTGCTCAAGGAATTCTGAAGTTCTTTGCAGGATATGCTGTTCACATAATTGGTAACAGGATCGGGAGACGAATAACACACTGTTTCATATTACTGACGGCTGCCGCCGTGTGTGTCGTACTTGTTTTCCTGACTGCAAGTAAGTAGAAAGCCTCCTTTTTCCTCTGATGATTCTAGCAAAAAATAGTTTGTTCTTACTTAAAAGAAGAAACAACTGAAACTGTACTGCCATTTTCTACATTTTGAGACCGATGTTTTCTTCTGTTCAGATACATTTCCTCAGTGGATGTTAACGACTGCGTCTCTGTTGCTACAGTTCTGTGCCAGCTCCTCGCTGTCGCTAACAAACTTGCAGAGTATTGAAATACACCCAACATGTATACGGCAGATAGCCATCGCCATCGAATACGTAGTTGTTCAATGCGTCATGTGTTCGCCTCCTTACCTTGCTTACATGGTACGTATACAGATGATTTGTAGGTAATGATTAGATACTACACTGTTTCACAGCAGTTATGTTATAGCGATGATGACCACTACCATTCATTTACCACTAATGCGTTCTCCTTAGTTTCTCCATGCCTTAATAAGAAGCCTGCGTCTTTTCTGAACCCGACCACCCAGCTTCCATTATTTAGCTGTGGTCTCCAACTTCTATTTTTAATTTTTTTATTTTTTTCGTTCTAATCAGAAAAGAACTTCATCAGTCCCCCGACAATTTTTTATCTTTCTTATGTCGTCCACTGGTACTATTACATAATACTCATCTGTTCAATTCTCAGTGAGCCATTTTCATGTTTTTAACAGTTTTATCATTAACAGTCTGTGCCTCGTCTACACAAGTCAAAATTTTTGGTGCTAGTTATGTGTGAACTTCCCATTTCAGACATGTGAGAGACTCGCTTAAGATACTCTATTCGGTGTAACAAACGATCTCAAATTCCACTTGCTATTTTCTTTTCGAGATGTTAATTATAAATTATTTTAATGTTACTATATTACATTTTTCAGTCATACGTATCAACCCTCGTTATTATATCGTTTTTGATTGAAGCTTATCGTTGCTGAAGGTAACATTACGATTGATTTCATCATCAAAGTGAAGGTGGTTTTTATAGTATATAAATTACGTTCCATGATTATGCATTGCTTCTGCTTAGAATTTTGAAAACTGTATGGTAGCTAGAAATAGCAGTAGTATTGGCGTTTATCTTCATCAGTACAGTAGTGTAGGGTGAACCAATATATTGTTTCTTAAATGCTTTTTGGGCAGATATTGTGGAAATAATGTGGAACGTTTTCTCAAGGTAAAATGTTAATTTATTGCTATTTATTTCCCATTTCAGAACATCATTCAAGTATTGATAATGACCCATGTTTTCACTTCTAAACCCAGTTTGTTCATATTCATGATTAAAATCTAATGATTCTTCGCACTGTCAATAGCTTTAATAAAAATCTTCAATAATGTGTAAAGGAGGCTATTGCTCTACAACTTACAAGTAAAGTATACTCTGTCTCATATCTTTTCTCAGTTACGTCTCTTACAAAGATGTCACTGTATTCTCTCGCACACCATCGAGGTCATTTGTTTGATGGAGTTCTGTATAACTGCTCCCCTTCATTTCCCTGAAATTCCCTTTTTCTCCATAAAAGCTGCCTTGTTTCAAATGAGATTTTCTTTCCCTTTGCTTTCATGGTACTCCCAACACCGTTCCCCCTTTCTGAGTACCTTAGTTAAATAGTCTCTTCTTTCTTCAATATCAGAATAATCTTTGTATTCTAAGAAACTGAACGTGTTCTTCAATTTAATCCTATTCTAAAATAAATAAACGTAATTAACATTTCTGGACTGTATCATACTGGTATAGTTTCATTATAGTTTTATGCCCATTTTTACGGTGCATATTACAAGGGTACAATAACCTACAATTCGAAAGCAGTTTATGACCGTCACATCCCGTATAAGTTCCCTCTTTTTTATAAGTAGGATATATTTCGCTTTTAATTTCATTTCGTGATCACGAAGTCCATTTCCTATTTGTTGGCTTCTAGAAGAATGTGTTGAGGGCAAAAGTGTTAATCATCTCGACAAATTCTCCTAATGTATAATCTCTGTCATTTCTTAGAGTTGACTGAAGAGTTGTTCTGTGGTTTTTGTTCTTCTTTTGTGGAGGTGCATGAATCTAAATGCTTTTGCATGTAATATTTTTTATTTATTTTATAATGTTTTTCGTTATCCTGCTTGAGATTCCTTCCATACCTGCAACATTGTTTTTCTTTTTATTTTCTTCTCGCCAATAATTCCTAAACTTGAATTTTTCCCTAGCTCTGTTTCTCTGTAGTGAAGCATACACTTAATTTTAATAATAATTTACAGTAATTTTTCACCTTTTTCGTCTTCCTACCATTTACTCCCAAACGATATTTGTATTACACCATTCCATTCAACACGTCCTGTAATACTTTTTTATTTTCAATAAGTATCGTAATGTCATCAGCGTATCTTAACATTGATATCTTTCGTTACAAATTTCAATCCTACTATTGAAACTTTATTTCCGTCACTACATCTTCGATGCACACATTGATAAGTAGAGGTGAAAGACTGCATCCTTCTGTTAAAACTATTTTAATCAGAGCACTTAGTTTTTCGTTTTCAAATCTTATAATTCGCTCCTGATTCTTGCTGTATTTTATCCATCTTTCTCTGTAACTCACTCCTATTTCCCTCTGAACTCTTATCTGTCTTGTACGTATGTTTCTCTGTACAACTTCTCTTCATTTCAACTGGGTACCATGACATTCACTGTCGCAGTGCTTATAGCATTAGCGAATTTCACATGCATATCATCATTCCTCGTACTTAGGCTCATAAACTACTTCCTTCCAGACTGATTCTTCCAGACGATTCTCTTCCGTTATAAAGTGCGTTTCAGAAGTGCCTGTCTGGTGCCTTTATCTTTTCTAAAGCTGAATCGGTGGTCAATGAAACATTTATTTTTCAGCTTTTCGTTCCTCTGTATATTATTCTTCCCAGCAACTTGGATGCAAGAACTGATTATGCCATGGTTCTCACTCTTATTTGCTATCTTCGGAATTTTGTGGATGATACTTTGTTCGAAAGTCTGATGGTATGCCTCCGGTGTCAGATTCTGGAAAAGCCAAATTAAACAGTGGTTTGGTTTTCGCTTGCGCTAACTATTTCAAAAATTCCGAAGGAATGCTATCCACCCGTTCCGACTTATTTGCTTTCCTGTGCTACAGTGATTTGTTAAAGCCAGCTTCTAATACTAGATCCCCGATGTGGCTGGCTCTGACCACTATGGGACTCAACTGCTGTGGTTATCAGTCCCCTAGAACTTAGAACTAATTAAACCTAACTAACCTAAGGACATCACACACATCCATGCCCGAGGCAGGATTCGAACCTGCGACCGTATCAGTCGCACGGTTCCGGACTGCGCGCCTAGAAACGCGAGACCACCGAGGCCGATCTCCGATGTCTTCCATATATTCATCATTTATCACGTCATCAGACAGGCCCTTTCCCTCATACAGGTTTTCAGTGTACTCTTTTCACGTATCCCCTCTCTCTTCTGCGTCTAATTAATGAAATTCACATTGCGTTATTAATGTTGCCATCTTTCTTTTTAATTTCATCGGAGGCTGTATATTTATTTTTCAGTTTCCTCACATTTTTCCTGCTACCATTTATCCTTGGCTTCCCGGCCGTACCTATTTATTTCGTTCCTAAGTGACTTATGTTGCTGTAATCCTCTCCTTACCAAAGATTTCTGTACTTTCCTCTTCATTTGATCATCTGAATTACTTTTTCTGTTACACAAGGTTCCTCTGCCGTTACGTGCCTTGTAGACGTATGTTTGTGTGTACAACTTTGGTGATTTAGAGACGTCCAGTCCTCTTCACTTCATTTGTGTACCATGACATTCACTGTCACAGTACCTTTATCATCAGCGAATTTCACATGTATATCATCATTCCTCGTACTTCAGCTCATAGATAACTTCGTTCCACACTGATTCATCCAGACGGTTCTCTTACGTTTCAATCTACTCTTCATCATTACTAAATTTTTATTCATATCTATGTTCGTGGGTACGCCTTACTACCCAATACTTAACTTCGGAGTCTCTTTCTGATCACGATATAATCCAGCTAGACTCCTCCAGATGTACCTCCTGTTGCGCCTTTTGAATAGTGTGCTTGCTATTTAGTGCAGAAACAGTCTTCTCCTTTGAGATCTTTGCTTGTAATTCATTGCTACAAGCTCGTATTATTCCGTTACTCTTTCTCCTGTTCCTTCCCCTACTAACATGTTCCCGTAACTCGACGTTATTAGATTGTCGTCTCATTTTACAGCATTACCTGTTCAATATCCCCAAATACTTTCTTTATGTCTTATCCTGCTTGTGATGTCCATATGTGTACGTGATCAGTTTCTGTAGGCGTTGATTTCCTTTCGAACCTGATAAGAGTAATTCTGGTCAATAAAATTCTTCTGGGTTTCGGACCGCATTGTCAAATATAAAATTCCGACGTTTCGACGACTATTGCAAGACGCCTTCCTTAGGGTTTATTGCTGAGTTAGCAACAAACCCTGAGTAAGGTGTCTTGCAGTAGTCGCCGATATGTCGAAATTTTATAGTTGACAATGCAGTTCCAAACCCAGAAGAATTTTATCGCCTGTGACAACGGCCGCAGAATGCTACGCTTACAAGGACAATTCTGATTTATCAAAGAAACTCACTCCCTGCCCTACCTTCCTATTTATAACGAATCCTACTCCAGTTATATCATTTTCTGCTACTCTGGATATGATCCTTACTATAAATCATTATCATCTTTCCATTCTACTTCACCATATCTAGACTGACTCTTTGCATTTCTCTCTTCAGATTTTCTAGGTACTCCTCCACGTTCAGTTTTCTGGCATCCCACACTCCGACTGGTAGACTTGTTCCTTCGGTGATTCTTTTCTTCGAGGCCCTCTTGGTGGCACTAATCCAGAACCTTGTCAATTCAAAACATCGACGTGACAGTTTTTCAGGTCACGCGTCCTATGTATACAACGTGTGTGCTTTTAAAGCAGTGGTTTCGACTGACTTTTGCATCTCTGTGCCGTTAATCATTGCTGATTCTTCCGTCCTCTAGGAACAGTTTCCGAACTGAAAGAAAACAGACAGCTTTGAAAGTACCTCCTCCCCACCGCTCTCCTTAATAGGACTCTTGGCATAATGTGGGTGACTCGTTATACCCGAAGTCTTCTGTCGACATTTCCGATGGTTTTTATTCAGAATTCAAGCATTTGGTGGTGTAGAACACGGGACCCAGGTTGTTTTGATTATTAGAGGCGTCGTGCTAGAACATGTGTTAATAAGTGCACGTGTTCTTTCATTTCATTTGACGGCTACGTTAACGAAGAAGCAGAAGCCTTTAAATTATTGACAGCGATAACAGGAAATGTAACGGCACTTTCTTTCTGTGAACAGGGAGCAACGTCTGGCCTGTACTACATGTTCGGTGTGTTGGCAGTGGTGACGCTGGCGACATCTATTTTGATGTCATTCCTGCCTGAATCACTGAATGAAAAACTTCCGGAAACTCTGAAGGACGCTTCCACATATGGGTGTGACCAAAAGTTCTGGAGCCTTCCGAGAAGAAGGCCTAGCATATCAGAAAGAGATACATTGTACAAATATGACTTTGAAAAATGATTGTCTGGAAATGATCTGATATTATTCTTCCAGAAGAAAACTAATTGGATAGCAGATGCGGACAGTCTCCCTGCCGTAGTGTGGCTACGAGACAGTTAACAGTACCATCACTAAACGAAAATATGAAAAAGTCGTGGTCCACTGTATGCCTTTTGCTTCATGCAACAGTAATACAATAGCTAAAGTGGGGCAATACACAGACAGACATATAGCGTACGCAAAATTTGAAAGAGTTATTCATTGTTGCTAGTTATATGTTTCGCAACATTGTGCGAAATAATCATTTTGATACGGTGAGGCACGTCTGAAGGATATTTATTTCGTTGATAGTTTTCATCACGATAGGCTTTCTAATATGCTTGCAATAGCCGTCTTCTGATTTTCTTAGTAAATAAGAAAATGATGTACAACAGTAATTATCCTTTGTTTCTGTGAAGCTGGGTAAAATGTACCCTGCAATTTCAAATATCTTTGTAGATAATACTATTTTATGAGGAAACTATGTGCAAATTTGTGACTTCGATTCTCAATAATCCTCAAACAATTTTTCTCCCTGCATTTCCCCAACAGTATACAGACATGAAGATATCAATCTCATGCGTAAAGTATAATTTCTAAGATATGTTTTTCTATATGTTTTAATTACGTAACTGGTTCACAATATACAAGTATGCGAAAGGAAACAGACTATGTCCAGTCGATAACAGTTCGCCTGCAGTGATTCAGGGAAGAGAGAGAAAACCCTATCTCGCACAGAAATTCAGTGTATAACCTCTGTATCACTTTCCTCGGTAATTATTATACCATATAAGGCTGAACTAAACTCAGGTATCCCGCTAAAAATATCTTTGCTGGCTGTGTTCAACAGTGTTTACGAGTATATGAATAGGAAATAACGCATTGTGCATTGCAACGTCTGCTAAGAAATATATACGCTGAAAAACAATGTGATAAAATGTATAGGGCAGAATCAAACAAATGAATTTGAGTAACGAACAAGGGGTTGCTACAGGAACATAACTGCAAACTGACAAATGGACATCCTTACTCAAAATGAAATGTAATTCATAGAAAACGTATATGTAAACAAAATGTTTGGATTAACCAGTAGCCTAATGAGAACGAGAAAAACATACACAGGTTTCGTACTTAGCTGATGTGGCATACAGAACTTCTATAGAAATAAAAAAAAATCACATTCACGTTTCATGTTTCAGTATGTCCTAAAAAGATCAAAGTACATGGAAAATGAGTATTCTCTTGAACACAGACTTGCCACCACTTAATAATGTATGTCGTAGCAAATGATCAAACTGACCACGGTTTTCTCGATGGCATAGCGACGTAAATAACTAGTTCTTCTACTCAAATTCCTTTGTTTCATGCTGTTTTTTAAGCCCCTTTGATCAAATTGTTTTTCCGTATGCTATATATGTGTGTGTGTAAGTTGCCTTGATATACTCAGTTTCTGAAATAAATTAGAAATTTCAAGCGAAGACTACGTGGCAGGTATATATAGCGCGTTTACCTGTCATCTCACGAATTAGTACGGATAGCAGAGCAGTAAACTAACGGCTCTCCCAGTGAAGTGAGATGTAGTGAGTCGATCACTTTCTGAGAGGAATAGGTTACACGACATTTTGAAGATCTCGTAACTGGTAACGTAAATTTTTAGAAAGCTGGTGCTTCGACAGACTTTGGAAGTTATAAATTGATTACTTGAGTGCAATATCAAAATTGTGCGGTATTTTATGAAAATTAAGTCTCACACGCTTTTCTTCAGGAAGGATTTACTACAGAATATGCGTGTGTTAAAGGCAGGTGTAATTCATGTGTGGCACAGTATGTTGAAAGTAATAATAGACAACGGAGGATAAAAAGTGGAAATTTAAGGATGCTTACAAGCAGATAATCTTGATATGCAAGGAGACTAGATATAATTGTTTAGACTTTTATCACAGCCGTAATTTGAACTGCTAATCAAGAACTCAGAGTAGGCAACGATCAAGAGCTTATTATTATAAATAAATGAACAATTGACCGTCTAATACACTGCAATAAACCCTAATACACATCACCAAAATAACTCGGCAGACAGTCATCAAACTAAAAACGTTGATGACGAACTGTATCATTCCAATAAATAATGGTGAACTTAACTTGAATCAAGTTTTCTAACGAAGAACAAAATCTTAACAATGGTCTTAAATATAATACTAAATTATTTTTAAATAAAACAGAAAATGAACAGTTTTTAACAAAGGCTAAAAGGTGATAAAATTAGCTCACATCAATTAATAGCAGCAAATGAACATCAGTATTAAAGTAAAAAATGCAGTAATCAGTTATAGTATAATCATATTATATGGATTTGTTGCGTCGATCGCGCATGGCAGAAACTCCGGTGTACTGCCCCCGGAAGTCTAAAACTATCACCATAAGTAACTACCACCGTCTTGGCGATAGGTTAGTCCACACCGTGACACCCTCGCCGTAACAACAGCAACACCACAAATGGCAAGCTCGGGACGACTAACAAAATCATTGCGTGACGCAAGGCACTTCGTTCCTATTTCTAATGAGACTGTTAAGCGCCTTTACAGCTAAAAAGGTTAAAATAGTTGTCTCCAGGAATTCAAAAGCATCTGACCCTCATAGAGAAATTTAATAAAACCAGTCAGACAAATGAAGGCAGTATTACTAGCTTTTTCTACAAATTGTGAAGAAATAACTTAGCTAGTAGTAATGAAATAATTTATATAATATCCACGGCAGCCTCGGCTACTTAACAAGTCGTAAATGAAACGTCCGAGAAGACGATTAGATAGGCCACATTCTCAAAATACGACCACTAGGTCCATAAAAAACACCACAAATATCAGAACAGTAATGTGATTTTGTAAAGTAGTGCTTCAAGTCTGGGCCGCACAGGACAACACCGTTTACACATCACATTGGCAACGCAGTACAGTCACATTCAGAGGCACAAGTTCGCTTAAAATAACAGATAGCCCTCGACGTCTTAAATAACTACATGTCGGATAACGCTCTCAAGTCTTCGCTGCAGGGGAAATATTTCTATCTATGGCTGTATATACAAAAAAAATAGAAGGCGGTTGGAAAAATGGAAATGGAAAAGAAAAATCTAAATAAAACGAAAACAATTAAAAAGTTGAATGAAAAGCATAGGGAGAATAACGTAATTACAACGAGACCAGAAGAGGGAAATATGTGAGTCATCATTCATGAAAATGGTATTAATAAAACACTAATATTCTTTGAAGATCACGAAATCAGAGAAAACATACGAAGAACACGGTTAATAAATTTCAACGCAATGATCGGATGATGCAATATATAATAGTAAGTTTCGTAAGAGGCGTAACGCATGCATATTGTACCTATGGTAATATTACGATGGCAAGCAGCTTCATATAGACAATGAGTCATGGCTATCTCCTGACAGATGAGTATTCTAAGCCAGTAGCAACTAGTAACGGCTGTGCCTGAACGAGGATACTATCATACAGACCATGATACCTTAAGTAGTAAAAAACAATATTTTTTGGAAACCGTACAATTTAATCTTGCAAATATAAATAATATTTATATTCAGCTGTCCTTGTTATTACGGCTGTGTAACATGAATTTATATTTACTGTTAGTTCAAAGGTGTCTAACCGCCATTGACTAAGCATTACTGCAAGCAAACGGCCAATCCGATAGTCAATTTATATGACGGTATGGGGAAACGCAATATGACTTTTTGCATAATTGATAGGTAACACACAAATCTTAGAATCTATATTCCGCTGAATTACACTTACATTCTCAGACGAGAGCAGAGAGGCAGCCTTTTTTACAGATTTCGTCACCAATGGCGGTGATTGAGACCTACCTCCATGATATGGGACAAATAAAAGTGTCCTTCTTCATCAAATGAACAAGAACAATGATAATAATTTTACACTGTCAGTGATTTTATTTCGATTATTTACAAACACGCTGGTTCTTTTATTGACGTAGTGTTTTCACTACACTTATAAAGGGTGTTACAAAAAGGTACGGCCAAACTTTCAGGAAACATTCCTCATACACAAAGAAAAAAATATGTTATGTGGACATGTGTCCGGAAACGCTTACTTTCCATGTTAGAGCTTATTTTATTACTTCTCTTCAAATCATATTAATCATGGAATGGAAACACACAGCAACAGAACGTACCAGCGTGACTTCAAACACTTTGTTACAGGAAATATTCAAAACCCGTGGAGGCCAATCAGCTGCTGATAGTGCCTGCACGCCCTGTACATGGTACGGAAACAACTGGTTCGTCCGTAGCCCTCTCCATACAGTGACGTGGTCAACGTTACCTTGTACAGCAGCAACTTCTCTGACGCTGACGTTAGGGTTATCGTCAACTGCACGAAGAATTGCCTCGTCCATTGCAGGTGTGCTCGTCGTTCTAGGTCTTCCCCAGTCGCGAGTCATAGGCTAGAATGTTCCGTGCTCCCTAAGACGCAGATCAATTGCTTCGAACGTCTTCCTGTCGGGACACCTTCGTTCTGGAAATCTGTCTCGATACAAACGTACCGCGCCACGGCTGTTGCCCCGTGCTAATCCATACATCAAATGGGCATCTGCCAACTCCGCATTTGTAAACATTGCACTGCTTGCAAAACCACGTTCGTGATGAACACTAACCTGTTGATGCTACGTACTGATGTGCTTGATGCTAGAACTGTAGAGCAATGAGTCGCATATCAACACAAGCACCGAAGTCAACATTACCTTCCTTCAATTGGGCCAACTGGTGGTGAATCGAGGAAGTACAGTACATACTGACGAAACTAAAATGAGCTCTAACACGGAAATTAAGCGTTTCCGGACTGATGTCCACATAACATCTTTTCTTTATTTGTGTGTGGAGAATGTTTCCTGAAAATTTGGCCGTACCTTTTTGTAACACCCTGTATTTCAGTGTTTGTTTGTCATTATTGTTGAAAGATTACCGTCAAACCTCCTTGCCTAGGGACGCCAGATGAAAGTTGATGTCGTCAAGCCTTGAATGAAAATTGCGCAACGGATAACTGGGGAGGGGAGCTTGAGAGCGCTACCTAGAGAGCGTACCTTTCTGTACGTTGTTAGGCAAGGGGCTGGAGGGCTAACACGCTGATGTGTGGGTCCCTGCATTCTATATCTTTCATTTTAAATGAATTCCTTTAACTTGTCTCCTTTGTGATTTTTAGGGTATGTTAAAGATTGATGACAACTGATTACCTATTTATTTTCAACATTATCACTCGACTTTACAGCAATTGCAGCAAGATTAGGCCACGGTTTATGGAAAGGTGTGAGGAGGATTAGGAAAGTTCACGTGCAGATTCATATTCACGTACAACAAATGCATAATACACGTCACATATAAATATGTATTATGAAGCTTGACACATTTCTTTCCACCCGTCCACATGGGTTCTGTTGCACCCGCGGCCGGCTGCGTCGTGCAATAAAATTGCGCGGTGCGAGCGAGCAGCGAAGCCTGCTGCTTATGTAGCGGAAACTACTGTACCGTTTCACTGTCTTTGACAGTCTCTTTAACTTATTTTCTGTCTTTATTCCGTCACTTATCAAAAACGTTTGTGGCAGGGATGACACAATGAATAGTGTTGTGTCTTTTAACGTGGTATATGTTGACACGTGAATTGTAGCTAGAGAAGAGAACTGATTCATACACTGAGGAGACAGAAGTGTTGGGATAGCGAGATGCACGTAGAGAGATGGCGATAGTATCGCGTACACAAAATATGAAAAGGCAGTGCATTGGTGGAGCGATGTTGAAAGATGTCCGATATGATTATTGCCGCACGGTGGGAATCAATAGACTTTGAATGCGGAGTGATAGTTGGAGATAGATGGATGGGACACTCCAATTCGGTAATCCTTAGGGAATTCAATGCTCCGAGATTCACAAGTGTCAAAAGAATGTACCGAGAACGCCGAATTTCAGGCATTACCTCTCACCACGGACAACGCAGTGGTTGATTGCTTATAGTTAACGGCCCAGAGCAGAGTTGTCGGTGGTAACAGACAAGCAACAGTACGTGTAATAACGGCAGAAATCAATGTGGGAAACGACGAACGTATCCGTTAGGACAGTGTGGCGAAATATGTTGATAATGGGCTGTAGCAGCAGACGTCCAACCCGAGTGTCCTTGCTAACAGCACGACATCGCCTGTAGCGCCTCTGGTCGGGCTGTGACCATACCGGTTACACCCCAGGTGACTAGAAACCCGTGGCCCGGTCAGGTGAGTCCCGCTTACAGTTGGTAATAGCTGAATGTAGGTTTCGAGTGTGGCAGAGACCGCACAAAGCCAGGGACCCAAGCTGCCAACCAGGCAGTGAAGTGGCTCAATAATGGAATGGCCTGGGTCCTATCGTTATGTTCGGCTACTTGGAAATCATGTGCAACCTCTCATGGCCGTTATGTTCACAACAAAAAGGGAATTTTTATGGACAACAATATGCTTTGTCACCGGGCCACAGTTGTTCGTTATTGGTCTGATGAACATTGTGAACATATCGAACGAATGATTTGGCCACCCACACGCCCCGTTAAATATCATCGAACATTTATGGCAAATAATCGAGAGGTCAGCTCTTGCACGAAATCGTGCATCAATAATACTTTCACAGCTATTCACGGCTGTAGAGGGAGCATGGCTCAATATTTCTACAGAGGACTTTCAACAACTTGTGAAGTACAAGCAGTATGATCTTGCTGCACTAGGCCGAGCAAGAAGAGTCTGACACGATATTATGGGGTATCGCATGACTTATGTCATCTCAGTCTAAGCTCAAGGGAAATTTGTAAGTGCATTTCGCTAGTATATGGTACCGGGGAAACAAGACACATTTTAAAGCAATTCAGTCACTTAAAAGATAAGAGTAGTTTCTTTTTAATGAGTTTTATAAAACTGTTTATTTAGTAAGTAGCTGCGGAAAGCTATTGTGATATGATTGCTTCATGGTAAAAAACGTGGAATAGTGCGGTACAGTAGTGGCAGATCATTGGCTATGACATTTCACGTTCAGTGAGAAGAGAGAAGATTAGTGCGTATGTTGTGGGCTAGAAGAATTGCTAATCCAGGTCTAAGCTGAATTCGGAACTCAGCTACCAAGACGATAGGGTAAGTGTACTAGTAGCTTTTATATGGTAATAATTTTGTAGAGTTATGAGTTACATTAGATCGACGAGTGTTGCAAAGTAATAGTGGACAAATGATAAAGACGAAAACGAGGGGTTCAGAAAGTTATGTGTGAACTGCGACTTTCCCTATAACTAAAAACCACGTTCTATGTTACAGAAGTCATGATTGAGAGCCAAACGTTTGGAGAGAGTGGTTTGGATTATGAGCATTCTTTCACAGACAATCTGTTCTGTAAACTTTCCGGTAGCAGGCTCGGTAAAATACCATAAGCTGGCTAAATAGGAGTGACTGATGGAGTGTGAGAGTCGAAAATGTAACTTCTACATCTACATCTACATCTACATCCGTACTCCGCAAGCCACCTGACGGTGTGTGGCGGAGGGTACCCTGAGTACCTCTATCGGTTCTCCCTTCTATTCCAGTCTCGTATTGTACGTGGAAAGAAGGATTGTCGGTATGCTTCTGTGTGGGCTCTAATCTCTCTGATTTTATCCTCATGGTCTCTTCGCGAGATATACGTAGGAGGGAGCAATATACTGCTTGACTCTTCGGTGAAGGTATGTTCTCGAAACTTTAACAAAAGCCCGTACCGAGCTACTGAGCGTCTCTCCTGCAGAGTCTTCCACTGGAGTTTATCTATCATCTCCGTAACGCTTTCGCAATTACTAAATGATCCTGTAACGAAGCGCGCTGCTCTCCGTTGGATCCTCTCTATCTCCTCTATCAACCCTACCTGGTGCGGATCCCACACTGCTGAGCAGTATTCAAGCATTGGGCGAACAAGTGTACTGTAACCTACTTCCTTTGTTGTCGGATTGCATTTCCTTAGGATTCTTCCAATGAATCTCAGTCTGGCATCTGCTTTACCGACGATCAACTTTATATGATCATTCCATTTTAAATCACTCCTAATGCGTACTCCCAGATAATTTATGGAATTAACTGCTTCCAGTTGCTGACCTGCTATTTTGTAGCTAAATGATAAGGGACCTATCTTTCTATGTATTCGCATCACATTACACTTCACTACATTGAGATTCAATTGCCATTCCGTGCACCATGCGTCAATTCGCTGCAGATCCTCCTGCATTTCAGTACAATTTTCCATTGTTGCAACCTCTCGATACACCACAGCATCATCTGCAAAAAGCCCCAGTGAACTTCCGATGTCATCCACCAGGTCATTTATGTATATTGTGAACAGCAACGGTCCCATGACACTCCCCTGCGGCACACCTGAAATCACTCTTACTTCGGAAGACTTCTCTCCATTGAGAATGACGTGCTGCGTTCTGTTATCTAGGAACTCCTCAATCCAATCACACAATTGATCTGATAGTCCGTATGCTCTTACTTTGTTCATTAAACGACTGTGGGGAACTGTGTCAAACGCCTTGCGGAAGTCAAGAAACACGGCATCCACTTGTGAACCCGTGTCTAAGGCCCTCTGAGTCTCGTGGACGAATAGCGCGAGCTGGGTTTCACACGATCGTCTTTTTCGAAACCCATGCTGATTCCTACAGAGTAGATTTCTAGTCTCCAGAAAAGACATTATACTCGAACATAATACGTGTTCCAAAATTCTACAACTGATCGACGTTAGAGATATAGGTCTATAGTTCTGCACATCTGTTCGACGTCCCTTCTTGAGAACGGGGATGACCTGTGCCCTTTTCCAATCCTTTGGAACGCTTCGCTCTTCTAGAGACCTACGGTACACCGCTGCAAGAAGGGGGGCAAGTTCCTTCGCGTACTCTGTGTAAAATCGAACTGGTATCCCATCAGGACCAGCGGCCTTTCCTCTTTTGAGCGATTTTAATTGTTTCTCTATCCCTCTGTCGTCTACTTCGATATCTACCATTTTGTCAACTGTGCGACAATCTAGAGAAGGAAGCACAGTGCAGTCTTCCTCTGTGAAACAGCTTTGGAAGAAGACATTTAGTAATTCGGCCTTTAGTCTGTCATCCTCTGTTTCAGTACCATTTTGGTCACAGAGTGTCTGGACATTTTGTTTTGATCCACCTACCGCTTTGACATAGGACCAAAATTTCTTAGGATTTTCTGCCAAGTCAGTACATATGCCTCTCGCATAGCCCTCCTCACACTACATTTCGCTTCGCGTAATTTTTGTTTGTCTGCAAGGCTTTGGCTATGTTTATGTTTGCTGTGAAGTTCCCTTTGCTTCCGCAGCAGTTTTCTAACTCGGTTGTTGTACCACGGTGGCTCTTTTCCATCTCTTACGATCTTGCTTGGCACATACTCATCTAACGCATATTGTACCATGGTTTTGAACTTTGTCCACTGATCCTCAACACTATCTGCACTTGAGACAAAACTTTTGTGTTGAGCCGTCAGGTACTCTGTAATCTGCTTTTTGTCACTTTTGCTAAACAGAAAAATCTTCCTACCTTTTTTAATATTTCTATTTACGGCTGAAATCATCGACGCAGTAACCGCTTTATGATCGCTGATTCCCTGTTCTGCATTAACTGATTCAAATAGTTCGGGTCTGTTTGTCACCAGAAGGTCTAATATATTATCGCCACGAGTCGGTTTTCTGTTTAACTGCTCAAGGTAGTTTTCAGATAAAGCACTTAAAAATATTTCACTGGATTCTTTGTCCCTGCCACCCGTTATGAACGTTTGAGTCTCCCAGTCTATATCCGGCAAATTAAAATCTCCACCCAGAACTATAACATGGTGGGGAAATCTACTCGAAATATTTTCCAAATTATTCTTCAGGTGCTGAGCCACAACAGCTGCTGAGCCCGGGGGCCTATAGAGACATCCAATTACCATGTCTGAGCCTGCTTTAACCGTGACCTTCACCCAAATCATTTCACAATTCGAATCTCCCTCAATTTCCTTCGATACTATTGCACTTCTTATCGCTATAAACACGCCTCCCCCTTCACTGTCCAGCCTATCTCTGCGGTATACATTCCAATCAGAGTTTAGGATTTCATTACTGTTTACGTCTGGTTTCAGCCAACTTTCTGTTCCTAGTACTATATGGGCGTTGTGACCGTTTATTAATGAGAGCAGTTCTGGGACCTTTCTATAGACGCTCCTGCAGTTTACTATTAGCACATTAATAATGTTATTCCTTGTTGCATTTTGCCTACTCCTGCCTTGTCGCGTCTCAGGAGGCGTCTTGTCGGGCCTAGGGAGGGAATTCTCTAACCTAAAAAAACCCCATGTGCACTCCACACGTACTCCGCTACCCTCGTAGCCGCTTCCGGCGTGTAGTGCACGCCTGACCTATTCAGGGGGACCCTACATTTCTCCACCCGATAGCGGAGGTCGAGAAATTTGCACCCCAGCTCTCCGCAGAATCGTCTGAGCCTCTGGTTTAAGCCTTCCACTCGGCTCCAAACCAGAGGACCGCGATCGGTTCTCGGAACGATACTACAAATAGTTAGCTCTGATTCCACCCCGCGAGCGAGGCTTTCCACCTTCACCAACTCCGCCAACCGCCTGTACGAACTGAGGATTACCTCTGAACCCAGACGGCAAGAGTCATTGGTGCCGACATGAGCAACAATTTGCAGTCGGGTGCACCCAGTGCTCTCTATCGCCGCCGGTAGGGCCTCCTCCACATCTCGGATGAGACCCCCCGGCAAGCAGACAGAGTGAACACTGGCCTTCTTCCCCGACCTCCGCTTCAGATTAGCACGGACTTCATGTTTACTTTGTAACAAAAATGTGAGGGTACTGTTTAATTTTCGATCAAAAACTTTACTTTCATTAACTAGCTCAGTAAATTTGGAACTAGTAAAATTTTGGAACAACCTTTACATGCAGCTGTTGCGACTACTACAGTTCATCCAGTCGGGAAACATCAATCGGTTTTCTAACAGGTAAGGTCTGAACGCTGAAGAAGCAAAATTCACGCCAAGGTGAGTCGACATTTTCTGTACGCAAGAAGTATAAACAAGCTGCCCCATGTTCACAGACGAAGACAGATTCAAGCACAAGGCTATGAACCAACAAATTCCAGACCTTAGTCAAATTAGATGAAGCAGGAAAACTATCACATCTATTTTAAATAATATCAGGTGCCCTAGCTATATGCTAAATTAGAAAACAAACAAGAAACTCAAGAAATCGTATAAATGTGAACAATCACACAATATTAAAAACAACGTGTTTTGAGATGTTATATTATAGCAAAAGGCCACTTCATTACATATCTTTTCACAATAGTTCCAGAGACCTTTGAGATCAATAATATAACCGTAACGGGGTATGGAAAATTAAGCAGCTAGATTTTAGTTATTTCAAATTTCAGAACACAATAAATCGACAACCTGGTAAAACATGCTGGTGTACTCGTAATTATAAATGGATTGTAATGCAGGTTCTTCGACAAATTCCCACAAATAACCGAAAAAAATTATGTCTACTGCAGGCAGTATGCCGACGGCTTTATCTTTTTATTGGAAGGGGCTGAAACTGATCTAAATAATTTGGTTGGGAAATTAAATTCAGTGCCTCCAAAGATAACTTTCACAGATGAGATAGAAACAAACGATAGTCAGTTTCTTAGATTTGACTGTAAACAGTATTAAAGGCTAAAAGGAAATATCAATTTTTATTAAAGCTATGACCCCTGATGTCATTATTAATGCACAGTCCTAACATCCACAACAACACAGAAATGCATGCATTAACGGCATGATTGCTAAAATACTGAAGCTGTCATTAATAGTGAATGAAATAATTAAGTAACCTAATAGCCCAAAACACATAGCAATCGGCAGTAGGTATGGAAATAGTCATGTGAAATTACTATACAAGAAAAGAAAAGAAAAACTACAACATGTAGCAAATAACACCAAAGGTAAACGGAGGAAACTATGAGCTAAGGATGAAAATGTTATTTATGTGCCAAAGACTTATTAAGGATCGCATGCAATGAGGTGACAGAAATGAAGGAATATCTCTTAAAATCGTTTCGAACCTCTTTTTGCCCAGCGTAGTGTAGCAACTCGGCATAGACTCAATGGGTCTTTGGAAGTCTCCTGCAGAAATATTGAGCCATGCTGCCTCTTTGGCCGTCCGTAATTAGGAAAGAGCTGCCGGTGCAGTATTTACTGCAGGAACTGACCTCTCGATTATGTCCCATAAATGTTCGATGGCTTTCATGTCGGGCGATCTGGGCGAACAGGTCTCGCTCGAATTATCCGTAACGTCCCTCAAACCAACTATGAACAACCGTGACCGCTGACTTAGTGCATTGTCATCCATAAAAATCCCATCGTTATTTGGGATCGTGAAGTCCATGAATGGTAGCAAGTGGTCTCCACGCGGTCGAAAATAACAATTTCTTGTCAATGATCGGTTCCATTGGACCAAGTGACGCAGTCCATTCCATGTAAACACAGCCCACACGGTTATGGAGTCGCCATCAACTCGCGCAGTGCCTTACTGACAACTTGGGTTAATAAAAATGGCTCTGAGCACTATGGGACTCAACTGCTTAGGTCATCAGTCCCCTAGAACTTAGAACTACTTAAACCTTACTAACCTAAGGACATCACACACATCCATGCCCGAGGCAGGATTCGAACCTGCGACCGTAGCAGCCGCACGGTTCCGGACTGCGCGCCTAGAACCGCGAGACCACCGCGGCCGGCTTGGGTTAATAGCTTAGTAGGGTCTGCGCCACACTCGAGCTCTACCATCAGCTATTATCAACTTAAATCGGGACTCATCCGGCCAAGCCATGGTATTCCAGTCGTCTAGTGCACAGCTGATACGGTCACGAGCCCAGGAGAGGCGCTGCAGGCGACATAGTGCTGCTAGCTAAGGCACTCGCACCGTTCATCTGCTGACATAGCCCATTAATGCCAAATTTCGCCACACTGGTCTAACGGATACGTTCCTCGTACGTCTCACAGTGATTTATGCGGTTACGTCACGCAGTGATGCAAACACCGCTACTCTCGATCGTTAAGTGAATGCGGTCGGCCACTATGTTGTCCATGGTGAGAGGTAATGCCTGAAACGTGGATCTTGGAATATTCGATTCTCTAACGAATTCCGAAACAGAACGTTCGATATGTCTAGCTCGAACTACCATTCCGCATTCGCAGTCTGTTAATTCCCGCCTAGTGTCCATAATCACACGAGTACAAATGATAGCTCTGCCAACGTACTACCATCTTATACCTTGTCCACATGATACTACCGCCATGTGCGTACGTGCATATCGTTTTCCCATGACTTTTGTCACCTCAGTGTGTGTGACAATGACTTATTATCGTCTGATGTTCCACAAGATTTCAAAATGTTGTCGAAACTGCGAAGTTGTCGTATGTTTCTGGGCAGAAATAGTTCTTAAAATATAACTCCAAACAACTCTGATAATAACGAGAATCTGTTTTCATGTTGGTGAGTGTACCAATCAAGTGTAGTTCTTCCGAAAAATTGTGCATGGTGCAGTTGGGGCGAGATTGTGAGACTAGATGTAAGGAACAGCCACGTATACACAGCAATAAGATGCCTACCAGTGTACACTGTGTCGAATGTAAGTACACTGCTGAATGCGACAAAAAAAAAACTTGAAATTTTACATATGTCAGGTAAGGAGCGAAGACTAGTATATTGGGAGAACTTGGAAATTACATGCCCCCCCCCCCCCCCCCCCCCCACATCTTGAATCGTGTAAGTGTGCCGAAGAATCAGAATGGTTCCTCCCAGAGTGCTTTTTCAGTGTTTTCGACGATATGACCTAGCGAAATGTACAAGGACATACTTGGAAAGAAGTTACACTGACGGGCGAAGCCACTATGTAGGAAGAAACGACCACGCCGTGTCTTCCACTCACTACCGCGAACATGGAAGTATATATAGCATCTGCAGTTTAACACTGCCGCACATCCCAAACTAATGTCATTTTATTTTACTGTAATTTCATTTTAACAGTTTTTACTGAGAGTTGCTTGCACTCTTTTTATCGAAGAGATAACATTTTCAGTTTCTTAATAATGACTCTTTCATGCTTACTTCTTTCACTACTGACATAATTCTTACAAAACACACCATTACATGCTTGTATCAATCACTCGTTTATTCACTTGTAAGTGTGGTCCACGGAAAGCGTTCTCGACTACTAATCAAAACCGGTTAAATATCGGATACAAATCATCAGCAATGCTGGCCAAAAATTTCTGCCATAAGAGGTCACTCTCGTTCCGCTAACAACCTTCTGAAACAGCGTGGAAGACTAGACAGGGATTCAGCCCACTCGCCTACCCTTGGCCTGGGAAACTACCCATAAAAGGCAGAAGAATCAGAAATGATCAACGGCAGAAGGCAATGGAAGCCACTGCATTAAAGACACATAATGTGTGTTTACAGGACGTTGGGCCTCCACTGGCAAAAGATTGCCGATTAACCCCCTATTCCGATATCAGGGAGCGGACTACCCAGAGGGAGGTGATCGTGAGAAAAAGATGAGTTAACAATCGATGGATGATATACTACGTGACGGATCATGGAATGTCAGAAGCAACAGGAAAACTATAAAACCTAAAATGGGAAATACAAAGTAAGCGAAATCGAAAGAAGATAATGATTTCTGATCAGACGAATGTAGGGTAATATCAACAGCAGCATAGAATGAAACAACGGGAGTAGGATTCGCTCTGAATAGGAAATTAGGGCAGAGAGTGAGTTACTATGAACAGCTGAGTGATAGGATTGTTCTCAACACCGAAAATGGTAGTTCAGCTATACGTGCCTAAGTCGAAGCGATACGGAAAGTATATGAGGATACTGAACAGGTAATTCAATATGAAAAGGAAGATGAAAATCTGATAATCATGGGGCACTGGAAAGCGGTTATAGAGAAACGGACAGAGAAAAGGGTTACGGGTGATTTGAGTTTTGTAATAAACTTCAGATTGCAATTGGAATACTCCGTTCGGTCATCACAAGAGGAGGAGGAGATATACTTGGAAATATCCCAAAGACACAAAAATATTCCAACTCGACAACATCATGGTGAGACGAAGATTTAGAAATCAGAAATGAGGCTGTAACGCGAAGTAAGATGTAGACACAGATTCAGATATAAATTTAGAAATGATGAAGATTGGACTGAATTTTAAATTAATCGTCCGAAATAATCTATGTGGGTGAAGTGGAATATTGGGGTACACTGGAATGATGAGATGAGATTCGTTTGAATTTCGCTAAGGGTGTGAATCGTCCGATAACGAGCCCCATATTAGGCTATTCAGATGAACAGGTCATTCGGAGATGAATGAACGTAGGTACAAGGTAGCTCACTGCGAAGAAACCTTGCGTAACAGATGAAATTCTTCAACTGACTGACAAAAGACGCAAGTACAAAACTGTTCAGGTAAAGGCCGGAATGCATATATATAACCCGCTTAGGAAATAAATAAACAAGTAATTCTGGTTAGACAGAGTGAAATGGCTTAAGGATAAACGTGAAGAAATATAAAAAGAAATGATCGTCGAGAGGAATGATTCAGTATGCAGAAAAATCAAAAAATATCTTTGGTGAAACTAAGAGCAACGATGGAATTAATAAGAATTCAACTGCAGCTCCACATTTAAGCGCGAAAGAGGGAGCAGATATGTGGAAAGAGTACACTGAAGGGATATATTGTCCGATGACGTGACAGAAAAAGAAATTAGAATCGACACAGATGACACAGGGGATCCACTATTACCATTAGAATTTAAAAGAGCTCTGGTACACTTGAGATCAAATAAGGCAGAAAGTGTAAAAGTCATTACAATGGAATTTCTGAAGTCACTGGGCAGTGGCACCAAAACAACGATTCAGTTTGATGTCAAGAATCTATGAGACAAACGACGTACCATCAGACTTTCGAAAAAATATCATATCCACAATTCAGAAGATAACAAAGGGAGATCCATGCGAAAACCATCTCGCAGTCATATGAACAGCCCACGTACCCGATTTGCTGATAAGGATAATTTCCAGACCAATGGAAATGGCTCTGAGCACTATGCGACTTAACATCTGCGGTCATCAGTCGCCTAGAACTTAGAACTAATTAAACCCAACTAACCTAAGGACATCACACACATCCATGCCCGAGGCAGGATTCGAACCTGCGACCGTAGCAGTCGCGCGGTTCCGGACTGAGCGCCTAGAACAGCGAGACCACCGCGGGCGGCAGAACAATGGAAAATAAATGTTGAGGATTAGTTAAATAACTATCAGTTTGGCTTTATGAAAGTTAAGGACACGAGAGAGGCAATTCGCACTTTGCGTCTGAAAACAGAAGCAAGACTGAAAATAAATAAAGATACGGCATAGGATCCGTCGACATACAAAAAGGTTTCCACGGTGTAAAATTGTGCTAGATGGTCGAAATTCTGAGAAAAATAAGAATAAATTTAAGGAAAGACGAATAATATACAGTAAGTGCTAGAACCAAGAGGGAAAAATGTGATTCAAAGACCCAGAACCAAGTGCTCGGATCAAATAGGGTATACAACAGAGATGTTGTTCGAGCTGTACATCGAAGAAGCAATGAAGAAAACAAAAGAAAGGTTCAAGGGTGAGATTGACATCCATAGAGAAAGGATATGAATGATAGATTCGTTGATACTGTCGTCACTTAATGTGAGGAAGAATTACAGGTTCTGTTGGATGCAATGAGGAGTGTGATGAGTATCAAATATGGATCGACAGTAAACCGGAGAAAGGTAAAGGTAATTAGAAGTAGCAAAAATGAGAATAACAGGTAACCTAACATCAAAATTGATGATCACAAAGTAGATGAAGTTAACGAACTTTGCTACATTGGAACCAAAATAACCCACGACGGAAGAAGCGAAAACGACATAGAAAGCGGACTAGCAAAGGCTAAGAGTTCTTTGCTGGCCAAAAGAATTCTACTGGTACCAAGTATAGTCTTTAATTTGACGGAGAATTACTGAGAATGTGCCCTTGGAGAACAGTACTGTATGGCAGTGAATCATGGACAAGGGAAAACCGGAACAAAAGAGATACGAAGCGTTTGAGATATGGTGCTACAGAAGAAAGTTGAGAATTTGATGGACTGATATGGTAATGAATGAGGAGTTTCTTCACAGAACCGACAAGAAAGGGAACATATGGAAAACAGTGACAAGAGGAAGACGGAGGAATGGTGGGATATGTGTCACGACATTACAGTGCTAGAGGTACCTAGTACTACAGGGAAGTGTAGAGGGTAAAACTCAATGGGAAGACCGAGATTGGAATACATCCAACATATAACTGAAAAAGCAGGGTACAGCTAAGCATAAAAAAGTCTATGTAAGCTTTATTATTTGAAGATACGATCGCCGCTGAAATGTGCATGAGGTTGATATCGTAATTTCAGTATTTCTATCGTGTGCTGGCATGGTGCACGTTCATTGCAAATGTTAAATGATATATATTTGTCTATACATCTGTGGGAAGGTGTTTAGTGGATGAAGAACATCTGAAGATGGCAGTTCAAAATGGTTCAAAAGGCTCTGAGCACTATGGGACTTAACATCTATGATCATCAGTCCCCTAGAACTTAGAACTACTTAAACCTAAGTAATCTATGGACAACACACAACACCCAGCCATCACGAGGCAGAGAAAATCCCTCACCCCGCCGGGAATCGAACCCAGGAACCCGGGCGTGGGAAGCGAGAACGCTACTGCACGACCACGAGATGCGGGCAAGACGGCAGTTACTTGCCGATATCGGTAATGTCCATATTTTTTATTTATCCAAGCAATCGTGTCATATTCAATTACTATACAAAACAACAGCCAGTTGTTTAGTTACTTTTTCCATATATATAATTCTTTATGCTGTGGAAGGTGTCAACAGAACAGACACAGAATATTTAGATACAACCACATTTAAAATAACAATGTTTATGTGGATGAATTTGTTAATGACGAATTACTTGTATTCAATAATTCTTATGCTGTATAGAAGGAGTTGTTGAAGAGGAGGCTCTTAATCAAAGAGTTTTATAGCTGCATATTTCAGTCCTTTCTGTGACAAAGTTATGTTCATTAAAGGGCAGAAGAGATCACTTTTGCTTCTAGTGTTGTATTCTGAATATCATGATTACTGTTGAATTTGAATGGATTGTTGATAAAAAATTACGTAAGTGAATGTATAATGTGAGACTGTGGTTAGTCCTTGCAGCTGTTTAAGAGATCGTTACATGGTATACACTTGTGAACTCCACATGTAACTATAATTACTTTCTTTTGCAATGAAAAATTATTGCTTAAGCGAGGGTTAGCCACAGATTGTAATCTCATAAGAAATATTACCAGCAAGGAGGCGTTTCGAAATCACATTACTGGAAATAAATGCTAAAGAAAGACAGGTAATACTTACAAGAAGACTGTAGAATGGTCCTTTCTCAGTCATTCACGTTGGTCCAAAACAAAAATATCTTTTTGATGAATACAAAACAAAAGATATATAACTTAAGGCCAGTATGTGATCAAAACTATACTTAGAATTCAAAAGCTGATTCCAGTGATGGCTATGTTATATCACACAATAAAATATACATAGGCACAAATACTTTATTGACACTATTAAGAAAGTAGAGTAAAATTGAATACTTGGTGTGTATACTGAAGTCAGTCTTGAAAATGATAAGGAAATAGTTAATAATACAATAATGGTTTAGAAAATTATGATTTAAATACCAGTACTGGAAGATCTAGTTCAGGCAATTCATGAAACCAATTTGGGAAGAGACAAAAGAAGATGAAACATTCATAGGAACAGTCTTTATTAAAAAATACAATAATAAACCTAATGAATATATTTGTTTAAATGGAGGTTGATGTAACATATATATGCTATCAAATCAACTAAATGATTTCTTTATCAAAAATCTGAAAGGTATGCCTCATTTACTATAATTTACCACATACACTTTGGAGGATAGGAAAATATGGAAAAGGAGCAGTAAACACATTAATTACAAAGGTGCAATTTGAAATAAATCTACCAGGGAATTCAGACTGAAAACGCAGTATCATGTTAGAGAAAGATTTGGTATCAGGAGATAAAGGTATCAGTTTAGTAGATCATTGTTGTAAAAGACATGATATTACACACAGAGTTTTCGACGAGGAACATGAAACTGATGAAGAGACGCTTAAATTGATGCAAGAAAGTATGTCTAGTAACGGTGAACCATTTGGTGAAATAGAGGTATAATGTGTAGAAAGAGAAACCTAGGTATGAGAGTTGAATTTCATGAGAACAGATGAACACTGTAGCATTTTTTACGAATAAATGAATAACGTTAGGACTGATTACAATGTGCTGCTTATGATAAGCCTATAGATAACCAATTATACTTAAACTCAATAGGAATGAGTTATGTGGCATGAATGATTATTTAACTGATGCTCAAAACAGAAAGGGAGATAAGAAGCAAGGCAAAAGCTTAGTCACATCATTAGTCAGACGCGTTGTGAAAACGACTGTCAGATATTTCGTGAATAAGAAGGAAAGTAATGGAGTAACAGAACAAAAAAGGTGGATTTTTGCTGTTGCTCTTAGGTGCATTTAGTTCATCGTGTTCATTAACTGGTTGAGCTGCTGCAGTAACAAGTGTGCTTCATAAGCAAATAGGAGAAGATGTTAAGTTGCCAAAGCAAGAGAGACATAATCTAGAATTATGAATGAAGGGTATAGGATATTTTTTTAAAAGTTGCAAGATCAATCAATAAAAACCATAATAAATAATTTTGATTTAGACCGACTAGCTAAGACATTAAACATTAAAGACTTCTGTGATGCTTACATCAATGACGAACTACCTGTTCATCCTAGAGAAGATGGATGTGGAACTGGGAATTTATACACTTCAAATCATAATGACATATATATGATTTGTTAATATAAAGAACATAAAACAAAAATTATATTTGAGTTATTTGGTGGAACTGTATGAAAAAATCTAGTTAGCTCCTTAGGGCAATGTGAAACATTAAAATCTTGTGTTGAAGCCACATGTGGTCATGTGCTTTGGCATTTGTCCTAAAACTATTGTGAGATGGTTACAAATTCACTAATAGTCTGAGTATAATATATGAAAATTTCTGGAAACGTGATACAAGCAAATATGAAAAAGGAATTAATTTCAGCTATATAGTTGTAAATAATGAAAACACGAGTTATGCGCAGACATGAAATTACTCTACAAAACTCATTGTTTTTAAATCTTACTATTGTAAATTCGAGTTTTTTCACAATATTGCTTTGGCACACAACTTGCTATTTTGAATCACAGTGTCTACAGTGTTACCATCTAAAATTTGAGCTGTATAGATATATCATTGAAATGTAATGACAGTAAAAGTAGCTATTTAATTTAATCAACGAAAGAGAAAACTGTATGAAATCTGGCTTCATAAATGTATGAAAGTCACTTATTTGTTACTTTTACTCACGAGTATATGCACATCAAGTCAGAAATTAAACCTGAGCATGTATATTAGAAACAAACATAAATATTTACCTAAATTATATCATGGAACGACCATTATTTCTCAATCTACACTGAGTCTCGGGATAGGGTTGTGCACATATCCAGATGGCGGTAGTATCGCGTACTCAAGGTATAAAAGGACAATGCATTGGCGCAGCTGTTATTGGTACTCAAATGATTCATTTGAAAAGGTTTCCAACATGATAATGGCCGCACGACGGAAATTAACCGTCTTTGAACGCGTAATGGTAGCTGGAGCTAGACGCAGGGGACATTCTATTTCGGAAATCGTTAGCGAATTCAGTAGTTCTAGATCCACAGTGTCAAGAGTGTGCCGAGAATACCATATTTCAGGCATTACCTCTCGCCAGGGACGGCCTTCACTTAACGATCGAGAGCAGCGGCGTTCACATAGAGTTGTCAATTGTAATAGACAACAAAAGCTGCTTGAAATTACCGTAGAAATCAATGTGAGACGTACGACGAACATACCCGTTAGGACAGTGTGGCGAAAGGTGGCGTTAATGAGCTATGCCAGTTGACACCGATTCGAGTTCCTTTGCTGATAGCACGACATCGAACGCAGCGTCTCTCCAGGGCTCAAGACCATGTCAGTCGGACCACAGATGAACAGAGAAGCGTGACCTGGTTTGACGAGTGCCGATTTCAGTTGGTAAGTACTGATGGTAGCATTCGAGTGTGATGAAGATCCCACGAAGTCGTGGACCCAAGTTGTCAACAAGACACTCTGCAAGCTGATCGTGACTCCACAACAGCGTGGGCTGTAATTACATGGAATGTGCTGGGTTTGTTGGTCCATCTGAACCTATGATTGATTGCAAATGGCCATGTTCGGTTACACCGAGACCATATGCAGCAAACAACGATGGAATTTTAAGGATAACATTGCGCCATGTCACCGGGCCAAAACTGTTCACATATGATTTGAATGACATTCTGTGCAATTCGAGTGAATGTTTGGGCACGCAAATCGTTCAACATGAATCTCATGGTACATTTATAAGACATAATCGAGAGTTAAATTGGTGCACAAAATACTGCACCGGTAACATTGTCGCAATTACGGACGGCCATGGAGGCACCTTAACTTAGCATTTCTGCAGAGGACTTCCAATGACTTGTTGAGACCATACCACGTCGAGTTGCTGCACTGCGCCGGGCAAAGGTAGGTTCGACTTAACGTTAGTAGGTATCCCATGATTTTTATCAACTCAGTGTACACGTATCAGCATCAGTAACAATAATAATTATAATGGTAATAATAACTATAGCATCCGTTCCCAAAGAGTGAGTATAGTCCTCCATCACTGAGGAGGAGGAGGGGGAGACTAGTGTTTAACGTCCCGTCGGCAACGAGGTCATTGGAGAAGGAGCGCAAGCTCGGGTGAGGGAAGGATGGGGAAGGAAATCGGCCGTGCCCTTTCAAAGGAACCATCCCGGCATTTGCCTGAAGCGATTTAGGAAAATAACGGAAAACCTAAATCAGGATGGCCGGAGACGGGATTGAACCATCGTCCTCCCGAATGCGAGTCCAGTGTGCTAACCACTGCGCCACCTCGCTCGGTTCCCATCACTGAGGAAAAATACCAAAATGAGACTACATGTTCTAGGAAGAAAATTAAAAGAAATAAAGGGTATCAGCTAGGCTTTTGGATATGACTCTGCGTGCCATTAGGGTTATGGGAAATGTAAACACAAAACAAACTCTTCTCTCGCCAATAGCCAACATAAGAGGAGGTAGGAACTGAAACAAGTCTCCCAAAGCACACATGAAAACAGAAATAGGCAAAAGAGGAAAAGTTGGAATTAGGAGGTAAGTTAACCATAAAAATCGATAATTTCCAATGATTACAAAGTCTACATAGAGAAGTCCATATAGAAACCGACTTGTTATAAAACAATGGTTAGACTGTTTAAATTCATGTTAATGGTTCAAATGGCTCTGAGTATTATGCGACCTAACTTCTGAGGTCATCAGTCGCCTAGAACTTAAAACTAATTACACCTAACTAACCTAAGGACATCACACACATCCATGCCCGAGGCAGGATTCGAACCTGCGACCGTAGCGGTCGCTCGGTTCCAGACTGTAGCGCCTAGAACCGCACGGCCACTCCGGCCGGCTTCATGTGAATACTTGACAGTAAATTATATGTTATCGAAACTGATTGTTGACGTTAAATGAAGATTATAACGAAACTGATAGCTTCATTAAAAACACAAAACAATGGAAATTTACAAATAATGAAGAACATTATTGAGAACCACTCTGATGAAATACCGATTCTGTCTTAAAACCTGCTAATAAAACGACGGCT
The DNA here is from genome assembly GCF_023897955.1 of Schistocerca gregaria. Classification (NCBI taxonomy): domain Eukaryota; kingdom Metazoa; phylum Arthropoda; class Insecta; order Orthoptera; family Acrididae; genus Schistocerca; species Schistocerca gregaria. Next base: position 432,552,182 of record NC_064922.1, read on the forward strand.
CACCAAAGGAAAAACTTCACAGAGGATAAAAAAACACCAAATTTTTATGCAGGCTGAATCCTTTCCCAAGTACAGTGTGATTCGTTAATATTCTTCCGATTTTACCGAATTAGACTTGTACGCTATTGGAGATAGAAATTTGGGCTGAATGTAAACTTACGCCTAGAAATAAAAAATTTGGCTGGACGCCAGTTGGAAGTTGTGGGTTTATGTGGTTTTTTGTAAGGATTCTCGAATGTGTCTAGCTCGATCGTTCACATGCTTGCACATTACCCACTATAGTCGATTCTAGGAGGCGATGACATACGAGTAAAAGGCGCTATTAGATCTCTGTCGCAGCAGGTGCAGTGCGGTTACAACTGTAAGGCATCAGTTTCATCTAGATATGGCACAGCATGTCCCACGGACTTAAGGATCTCACACTACAAAATTGATCTTCAATGCTGTACAAATTCACAGCATGCGATTTTCTGAAGGGGTTGTGAAAAAACTATTTGTCCCCCTTCCAAGAACTTTGTGACAGTTGTGCCGTCACACAGGAACGACAGTGAATGCCATAGCTCTAGACATGCTTGCAAAAGTAAGAGACGAGATTGACTATTGTGTGGATGTCATCACACATAATTATAATAACGACAAATAGTTGTATGCAGATTTGTGTTACAGATATACCACTGTAAAATGAGATGGCTGTTTTGGAAATGAAAATATTATGATCCTCTGCCTAAGGTAAAATTAACTCCCACATTTCCATTCATGTAGAGGATACAGTCTCATGAAATGTGATATGCATTTGAAATATCCTGTATTTCAGTAATAAGAGCCAACTTTTGAAGTCACTGTAAGCATTTTCATATGCAGACAAAACCTTATGTCTGTTGGAATTCACTATGTACAGGATAGTAGAGGTATAAGTGCAGACGTTGTTATCATTAGTACCTTAACATGTGCTCACTTCAGTGTGTTGGTTGTTTTTTCTCTGTGTGAAAAAGTCTTTCCACAGCCACGCCACATAATTTATCAACTGCTGTTTCCTTCACGGTCGTAACAGCACCATCAAGTGAATGACGCTTATGTTTTGCATCTACATGTTTACACTTCGCCATTCGCCACCTGACCTGCCATCCAGGAGCAGATAAGTATTAATGGCTTGCTCTTGTCACATGCACTTGGAGGTACTGACCAACTAACATTGATGCACCAAAGTAACTGGTATATGCATACACATTCAAATAGATATGTAAACAGGCAGAATAAAGTACTGTGTGTAGGCAACGCCTGTATAGCAAAACAAGTGTCTGGAGTAGTTGTTAGATCGACTGTTGCTGCTGCAATGGCGAGTTATCAAGATTTAAGTGAGTTTGAACTTGGTGTTATAGTTGGCGCACGGGCGATGGGACAGAGCATCCCCAAGGTAGCGACGATGCTGGGTTATCACGAGTATATCGTGAATATCAGGAATCCGGTTAAACATCAAATCTACGACATAGCTGCGGCCGGAAAGAGATCCTGCAAAAACGGGACCAACGACGACTGAAGAGAATTGTTCAACGTGACAGAAGTGCAACCCTTCTGCATACTGTTGCAGATCTCAGTGCTGGGCCACCAACAAGTGTCAGCATGCTAACCATTCAATGAAACATTATCCGTTTGGGCTTTCGTAGACGAAGGCCCACTCGTGTACCCTTGATGACTGCACGACAAAGCTTTACTCGTCCCCTGGACCCGTCAACACCGACATTGAACTGTTGATGACTGGAAACATGATGCCTGGTCGGACGAGTCTCGTTTAAAATTGTATCGAGCAGGTATGGAAACAACCCCATGAATCCATGGCCCCTGCATTTCATCAGGGGACTGTTCAAGCTAGTGGAGGCTCTGTAACAGGACGAGCTTGTGAAGTTGGAGTGATGTGGAACCCCTGAAACGTCCAGATACGATTCTGAGAGATTGCACATACGTTAGCATCCTGTCTGATCACCTGCAGCCATTCATGTCCACTGTGCATTCCGGAGGACTTGGGCAATTCCAGCAGGACAATGCGATACCCCATACGTCCAGAATTGCTAGAGAGTGGCTGCAGTAACACTCTTCTGAGTTTAAAAATCTTCACTGACCATAAAACTCCCCAGACATGAACATTATCGATCATACCTGGAATGCCTTGCAACGTGGTGTTCAGAAGAAATTCCCCTCCCCCCCCCCCCCTCCTCATATTCTTACGGACAGGCCTGCAGAATTCATGGTGTCAATTCCCTCCAGCACTACTTCATGTATTAGTAGAGTGCATGCCACGTCGTTTTGCAGCACTTCTACAAGCTTGTGGAGGCCCTACATAGCATTGGAGATGCTGGTCTAACAGTTTCTTTGGTTCATCAGTGTAAAAATATAATAGTCCAAGTAGCTATAATTATTCATCTGAAAATGAAGTAAATGATAACCACAGGCTTCAAAAAGGAACCTGAGATTCTGCAGTTCTCATTCAGATGTTCTTCATCGCTAGTCCACTAGGTTCTCTTGGTGTAAGTGTGCAGGGCGGATTTCGTCTTCGTAGGGTGATGGTTATAGGATGCATGTAGATACCTGTCCGTGCTGAAGGGTTTTCTATTTACTCTGTAGTCAAGTTTACGCTCAGGCTTTCGTTAAAGTTCCATGTCGAGGATAGGCAGCAACCTATTCTTTTCTATGTCCATGGCCAATTAGTTTTTGCTGAGTTGCTGATTCTGGTTCAAATGTCTCTGAGCACTACGGGACTTGACATCTGTGGTCATCAGTCCACTAGAACTTAGAACTACTTAAACCTAACCAACCTAAGGACATCACACACATACATGCCCGAGGCAGGATTCGAACCTGCGACCGTAGCGGTCACGCGGTTCCAGGCTGAAGCGCCTAGAAGCGCACGGCGCTGATTCTGGGATTGGTGGAAGTTCTGTATCTCTTCTTCATCATATGGCCAAACAACGAAGGTGCCATGGTGCAAACTGGAGATCTGTTTCTTCTATTGTTTCTATGAAGATGTCTGCTGCAATAAACGAGAGACGGGAAGCCATAGCTATACCGTCTGGGATAGATGATAGATAAAACTAAGGCGTTTAAGGTTGAAAGCAATAGGGAAGTGCAGAAGGAAGCACAAAACATCTCCCTAGTGGCATCCTTTCAAGGCGTCACTGAACATGTGGGAAAAATTATCCGCCGAGCAGGTATCAAGCCGATTTTTCGAAGTAACAACAGAATAAAAGAAGTTCTTGGCTCATGAAAGATGAATTTGATATGCTATAGGCTGCTGGAGTTTACAAAATCGGGTGCGATTGTGGAGTAGTGTATGTAGGCGTGAAGGGTCGACCGATCATCACACGGATATCTGAATACGAAAGATATATCCGACTAAGACAACACATCAAGTCAGCGGTTGCAGAACACCAGGACGAGTCTGACAAATGCATAAAATTTCTAGATGCCCACGCATTTCAAAACAGCCTCTTACTTTCAGTAGTAAGATTAGGGAGGCGATATAGCCAGCCAGTCGATCCACCAACATGAACGCAGAGGACGTCTTGGGTACGAGCAGCAAAAGCGCTACGGAAAGGCAACTCCTGTGAAGCAATACACATAGGCGCCTCAGGCTGCACCAGACAGCAAGTACACAGTGCTGTCACAACTACCGACCATTTCTCATTTCCATTACTTGATAGAGAAATATATTCATGGTAGAGGCAGACGACCATTCAGATTTGTCACGGTTCTGTAATATAGAAAGGTCTTAATCGCAAAATTCTTTATTAAGCTGTACGCCTTTCAAAAATTCATCATCAGATTGTAGGTGGGGAATGAAGTGTACAGGGAAATTACCGATGGCAAATATATAGATGATAACATTGGAAAGCATTTAAGTGTTCCACTACAAAGAAATTGTAGTTAGTATCGTACTTACACTAAAACCTTAGTGTAAACTAAGACTAAACTAAGACTAAAACCTTAGCACAAAGCCTCACGAAAGTGAGCACATGGACTGAATGCAGTACAGATCTCATCTCATGGAGGCATATTTGACAGTGCCGTTGTCTATTCGAATAGAACCAGTGCGAAACTGAATGTGGCGATTAAGCTACCAAGGAATTAAACGAAGTGCCAGCAGGTGGCACTAGTATTATCCATAAAAAGAAAGTCCTAGAGTAACTTCACAAATTTCTATGCATTGCGATTAAGTACGTCAGACCTTCGTGAGTAATTTGACAATATTTTTGCTTTTACATTTTTAATTTAAAAAAGGAAATATTGTAATATTTCATTTCAGATTGTTGTCACTCATCTAGACTGACGTAAATGGTTACACTGTACGTCATCCATTGTTTTTTCGACTAGAGTAATGATTACATTTGGTCATACTTACGTAACATTTCTTTTTGTTATTGTTCTAAACTGATAGCAGCTTGACAGTTATACAGTTTAGCGCTAAGTGAAAAAAATTAAGAAATTGCCTTTTATGCACAGTAGTTATTTTTAATTTCAAGTCGTAGCCATTCATCTGGTCTCATCTAAACGATCTTATTACATTATTTATTACAAGTTCGTCTATTGCAGTATGACTATACTTCGTTATATCTATGCAGCATTTTATTTAGTAATGGCTGTAAACTTATTCCTTCACAACTTATATTTATTTATTAAATATATCGGTTTCATGTTTACAATGTACGACACCAATTATATGTTGCAAATGTCTTCTGTTCTGATTACTGGCTAAGACTATCTTTGTAAATTTGTTCACGAAGTTATCTAATGATGCACATTTCATGCTGTTAGTATCTAGTTTCTCTTCCATGAAAGTAGCTTAAATGTACTTTCGTCAAATTATTCACGAGGTTCTGGCATGTGCTTAATGGTCATGCATAAAAGTTTGTAAAGTTATTCTTTAACTAGCTTTCCATGGTTAATGCTAGCGGCACCTAATGGCGTTCATTTAGTTCTTTGATAGCTTAATCGCCACGCTCGGAAGTAAGACTACGGACGTGCCACTCGCCGATTCCGATACACTTCCAATATGTTGCAGTCTAGGTCAATAAATGAGACATGAATTTCTTTATACGTGCCCATAGGAGTGTTGAAGTAGTGAAAACCATCCCGAAGAAAACGAGGTTGTTATTTTTCTGAGCACATGTCGTCGAAAAGGTAGGGGATGCAACAAAGGTGTTGAAACATAGTTCTCATGGTTGCTACTTTACTTTACAACTGTGCAGTCACATTTTTAAAGTTCTGTTGTAACGCTAAATCCTCCCCTCGCCTCAGAAATTTTGAAACGGAAAAAAGTTTATGTGTAGTAAAGTTAATATTATATTTAACAACAAATTCAGCCATGTATGATAAAGTAATGTCCACAAGCAGCAGTAGTCAGATATAAGTTGGAACTATGCCTATATGTTTCTATACAAGCTCTGTGTCCGCCGTATCACGCTTGTGATACAAGGTTACAATGTTGTTTACAATTTCACAGTGCAAGTGTTAAAGACGGACTCCTGAAGGATTCAAAAGAAACAGTAAGGTCTCGCTCTCTGTCGAGTCCGGGAATAACCAACGTGGAGTTGGCGAAGGGCTGTTCTCGTTTTTTTTAATGCTCTTTGTTTCATTTGTTTGTAGTTTGTTTTGTTTCGCTTCTTAGGTTGTTTGGTTTTGGATATTACATTTGACGTCCACTTTGTTATTTTACACTATTTAGGTTGATAGTCAGCGCAATAAAGAGCGGACGTTGTATTATTTATTGCAAAGACGTGCTGCATACACATACACATTGTACACAACGCACATCTGAATATTGCAATATTATTGCATAACTTACAGCATGCATAACTATTTTTAAAACAATAATTAACAGGAGATTTTTGATGATGTATCAGCTCTTGAACCACGAATACCTAAACAATGGCACATATAGAGAGGATGAAAAATGACTGTGAATCAAAGATTTAATTTTCTAGATATTATTCATCAGGTGCAAATTTACAGCTTAGCAGAATAGTAGGATTCCATCAGAGACCTATTTTACAAAATTCTTCCACGGTCTGAATGTCTAAACATCAAGTGGCTGAATTATGTCGCTTGTTCCAGCAGGAATCTTCGCAATTTTTACGTCCTTATTAAATTTCTTTTCCGTCTGTACTGTACAGGAATCCAAACACAGAACAGATCGTTCACCAACGTAGGTAAGCAAACATCTGCAAACCATTTAATAGCGAAATTTGGTGTTAATTTACCAAATCTTGAAGCAACGCAGCAATATTATCGTCTCTGTACATAGTTTATCGATCAATGGGTCAAAACTGGCCACATGATTCCTGCAAAACTATGAGAAAGGCGATTGTATAACACTCCTTGCATATAGGATTGCCTGTATTGTGTAGTTATGGGTTAACGAATTCAACAATTAAGCGAGAAATACTCTTCTTATTATATATCTTACGTTCGGCATGTGTCTTCAAATTAAATCCAGATTAGTCCAAATTGTGAACATTGTCCTCTCCTATGGTTGTTGTTGTGGTCTTCAGTCCTGAGACTAGTTTGATGCAGCTCTCCATGCTACTCTATCCTGTGCAAGCTTCTTCATCTCCCAGTACCTAGTGCAACCTACATCCTTCTGAATCTGCTTAGTGTAATCATCTCTTGGTCTCCCTCTACGATATTTACCCTCCACGTGGCTCTCCAATACTAAATTGGTGATCCCTTGATGCCCCAGAACATGTCCTACCAACCGATCCCTTCTTCTGGTCAAGTTGTGCCACAAACTTCTCTTCTCCCCAATCCTATTCAATACTTCCTCATTAGTTATGTGATCTACCCATCTAATCTTCAGCAGTCTTCTGTAGCACCACATTTCGAAAGCTTCTATTCTCTTCTTGTCCAAACTAGTTATCCTCCATGTTTCACTTCCATACATGGCTACACTCCATACAGATATTTTCAGAAATGACTTCCTGACACTTAAATCTATACTCGATGTTAACCAATTTCTCTTCTTAAGAAACGCTTTCCTTGCCATTGCCAGTCTACATTTTATAACCTCTCTACTTCGGCCATCATCAGTTATTTTGCTCCCCAAATAGCAAAACTCCTTTACTACTTTAAGTGTCTCATTTCCTAATGTAATTCCCTCAGCGTCACCCGACTTTATTCGACTACATTCCATTATCCTGGTTTTGCTTTTGTTGATGTTCATCTTATATCCTCCTTTCAAGACACTATCCATTCCGTTCAACTGCTCTTACAAGTCCCTTGCTGTCTCTGATAGAATTACGATGTCATCGGCGAACCCCAAGATTTTTATTTTTTCTCCATGGATTTTAATACCTACTCCGAATTTTTCTTTTGTTTCCTTCACTGCATGCTCAATATACAGATTGAATAACATCGGGGAGAGACTACAACCCTGTCTCACTCCCTTCCCAACCACTGCTTCCCTTTCATGTCCCTCGACTCTTACAACTGCATTCTGGTTTCTGTACACATTGTAAATAGCCTTTCGCTCCCTGTAATTTACCCCTGCTACATTCAGAATTTGAAAGATAGTATTCCAATCAACATTGTCAAAAGCTTTCTCTAAGTCTACAAATGCTACAAACGTAGGTTTGCCCTTCCTTAATCTAGCTTCTAAGATAAGTCGTAGGACAGTATTGCCTCACGTGTTCCAACATTTCTACGGAATCCAAACTGATCTTCCCCGAGGTCGGCTTCTACTAGTTTTTCCATTCGTCTGTAAAGAATTCGCGTTAGTATTTTGCAGCTCTGACTTATTAAACTGATAGTTCGGTAATTTTCACATCTTTCAACACCTGCTTTCTTTGTGATTCGAATTATTATATTCTTCTTGAAGTCTGAGGGTATTTCACCTGTCTCATACATCTTGCTCACCAGATGGTAGAGTTTTGTCAGGACTGGCTCTCCCAAGGCCGTCAGTAGTTCAAATGGAATGTTGTCCATTCCGGGTACCTTGGTTTGACTGAGGTCTTTCAGTGCTATGTCAAACTCCTCACGCAGTATCGTATCTCCCATTTCATCTTCATCTACATCCTCTTCCATTTCCATAATATTGTCCTCAAGTACATCGCCCTTGTATAGACCCTCTATATACTCCTTCCACCTCTCTGCTTTCCCTTCTTTGCTTAGAACTGGGTTTCCATCTGAGCTCTTGATGTTCATACAAGTGTTTCTCTTATCTCCAAAGGTCTCTTTAATTTTCCTGTACGCAGTATCTATCTTACCCCTAGTGCGATAAGCCTCTACATCCTTACACTTGTCCTCTAACCATCCCTGCTTAGCCATTTTGCACTTCCTGTCGATGTCATTTTTGAGACGTCTGTATTCCTTTTTGCCTGCTTCATTTACTGCATTTTTATATTTTCGCTTTTCACCAATTATATTCAATATTTCTTCTGTTACCCAAGGATTTCTACTAGCCTTCGTCTTTTTACCTACTTGATCCTCTGCTGCCTTCACTACTTCATCCCTCAAAGCTACCCATTCTTCTTCTACCGTATTTCTTTCCCCCATTCCTGTCAATTGCTCCCTTGTGCTCTCCCTGAAACTCTGTACAACCTCTGGTTCTTTTAGTTTATCCAGGTCCCATCTCCTTAAATTCCCACCTTTTTGCATTTTCTTTAGTTTTAGTCTACAGGTCATAACCAATAGATTGTGGTCAGAGTCCACATCTGCCCCCGGAAATGTCTTACAATTTAAAACCTGGTTCCTAAATCTCTGTTTACCATTATATAATCTATCTGAAACCTGTCAGTATCTCCAGGCTTCTTCCATGTATACAGCCTTCTTTCATGGTTCTTGAACCAAGTGTTAGCTATGATTAAGTTGTGATCTGTGCAAAATTCTACCAGGCGGCTTCCTCTCTCATTTCTTTGCCCCAGTCCGTATTCACCTACTACGTTTCCTTCTCTCCCTTTTTCTACTACCGAATTCCAGTCACCCATGACTATTAAATTTTCGTCACTCTTCACTATCTGAATAATTTCTTTTATTTCATCATACATTTCTTCAATTTCTTCGTCATCTGCAGAGCTAGTTGGCATATAAACTTGTACTGCTGTAGTATGTGTGGTCTTCGTATCTATTTTGGCCACAATAATGCGTTCACTATGCTGTTTGTAGTAGCTTACCCGCATTCCTATTTTCCTATTCATTATTAAACCTGCTCCTGCATTACCCCTATTTGACTTTGTGTTTATAACCCAGTAGTCACCTGACCAAAAGTCTTGTTCCTCCTGCCACCGAACTTCACAAATTCCCACTATATCTAACTTTAACCTATCCATTTCCCTTTTTAAATTTTCTAACCTACCTGCCGATTAAGGGATCTGACATTCCACGCTCCGATCCGTAGATCGCCAGTTTTCTTTCTCTTGATAACGACATCCTCTTGAGTAGTCCCCGCCCGGAGATCCGAATGGGGGACTATTTTAGCTCCGGAATATTTTACCCAAGAGGACGCCATCATCATTTAATCATACAGTAAAGCTGCATGCCCTCGGGAAAGATTACGGCTGTAGTTTCCCCTTGCTTTCAGCCGTTCGCAGTACCAGCACAGCAAGGCCGTTTTGGTTATTGTTACAAGGCCAGATCAGTGAATCATCCAGACTGTTGCCCCTGCAACTACTGAAAAGGCTGCTGCCCCTCTTCAGGAACCACACGTTTGTCTGGCCTCTCAACAGATACCCCTCCGTTGTGGTTGCACCTACGGTACGGCTATCTGTATCGCTGAGGCACGCAAGCCTCCCCACCAACGGCAATGTCTATGGTTCATGGGTGGAGAGTCGTCTCCTAATGATGCAATAGTCGATTCTACGTTTGCCACGAATGGATTAACTTGTTCTAATAATTGTTCTACACTGGTTAATTGTTTTTGAGTAAAAAATTTATTAATATTTCTGGAAGTAATTCTACGCCTTACTGTAAAATGGTGAGCCCATTTCGTATATGCTGGGAATAGTTGGCACGACAAATTAACTTGAATTCTCGCCCTCTAAGCCCATCGTTTCTGGTCCAAGTCATGAATAGGTAGTGATTTATCGCATGCCTTATGGAATTGTTTCAATACATATTTGGAAATGTGTAACAAATGGCCTCCTCGTGTCCTACTTTCAGTGCTTTGGGTTTGCCATCTATGTAGTGATTTTGGATCCTTCATCTTTCTGAAATTATGTTGGGCTGTTTTTAAACTGTTAGTCTTCTTCTTTCCACGCCAAAACGTAACTGCTTTCTTTGTATTCCAAATCTATTACCATTTAACTCTTCTCACTGTATTCCATATCGTCATACTCCTTTTCAAACACCTCTTCCACTGCGACAGCGTCAGGAAATACATTTTCGTCATAACAGGTCGGAATATTATAACTGTCTACAAATACGTTGGTGTTAATTGACTATTTAATCAAATTCGTTAAATGTAATGCGAACGACGTTTCTTCGTCGGTAAGGAGGGAGTCGATATCGTATTGAGGATGATCGAAGCTTTTGTGTAATAGATGTAACACAGTCTTTGAATTCATCGTGCTGGAAGCGCAGTCTGTTACTCTCTGTATACGCCATTCGATTTTAACCAGACGTTCGGACTGCAAATTCAGGCCACCTGCTTATGGGAGCATATATTAGTGCATGACCGTCCTTCCGTCCGGCCATCCAACACTTCGTCATCATCCTGTTCTCGCGGAGCGATTCGATGTCCATGCCCACCCTGCCGCATGACGCGTATGCGAGTATGATGCGATTGTGGGTAGACCGAAGGTGTCGTGCTCTCGTTACCGCCCTCCTCCCAGAGTACACGGTCGCTGTATAAGTCGCAATATGCGTGTGGCCAAAATAAGTTCATATTAATGCTTCCTACATGCTCATAGTTACCGCTGCCATTGTAATAATTTGTAGTATACATTGGTCTTTCCCGTACACCTTCTGGCAATCTATAACTGCACACAGTGTATGACGATTCCGGCTGGTACAACCGGAGTAGTCACGCGAGGTAGCCGAGCGGCCTTAGGCGCCTTGCGACGGTTCAGGCGCCTTCCCCCGTCGGAGGTTCGAGTCCTCCCTCGGGCATGGGTGTGTGTGTTGTCCTTAGCGTAAGTTAGTTTAAGTTAGGTTAAGTCCCATAGGAACCTACCACAACTGCCATAGCTCAGTCACTTGATGTTTACATATTCAGACCGTTTGAGAATTCTCTAAAACAGTTCTCTGATGCGATCTTCCTATACGGCTATGACGTAAAGTTGCACCTGACGAGTAACATCCAGAAAATTCAATCGTTGACTCACAATCAGTTTTCATCCAGTCGATTTGTGAACATGTTTAGATACGCATGGTTCAAAGGTGGCGATCACAGAAAAAACTGATAAATTTGAACCTTCTGTTAATTTTTTTAAATTGTGATGCTGTCAGTTGTGCAATAATATTGCAATATTCAGATGTGCGTGGTGTACAATGTGTATGTGTATGCAGCATTTCTTTGCAATAGATAATACAACGTTCCCTCATTATTCCACTAAAGACTGTAAAATAACAAAGCGGATCTCAAATGTAATATCCAAAACCAAACAACCAAAGAAGGGAAACACAAGAAACAACAAACAAATAAAACAAAGACCATGATAAAAAAAAACAACGAAAGCAGCCTCTCGCCACCTCCACGTTGGTTATTCCCGGACTCGACAGAGAGCGAGACCTTACTGTTTCAGTCAAATCCTTCAGCAGCCCGTCTTTTATGGTTGCACTGTGAAATCGTATAGTGGTACCTCCAAGTAATATGAGACCACTGCGACTTCGCGATGTAAGCTTATCATATATGGCTGAGTCTGTTTTCAAATACACCATTAGTTTCACTACACATAAACTTTTACCATTTAAAAAATTGTGAGGTGAGGGGAGGATTTTGAAATATATCAAAACGTTTAAAGATGTGATAGCGTGGTTGTACAGTACAGCAGCAACTATGGAAGTCATGTCTGAAAATGTTTCTTTTATCTCCTACTTTTTCGACGGTATGTGTTCACGAAGACAACAACCGAGTTTTCTTCGGAAGGGTTTCCACCACTTCACCGACCGTATGGGCGCGTATAAAATAATACGTGTCTAGTATATTCACCTAAGCTACAAAAAATTCGAAGTGAATGGCAATCGGCCAGTTGCACTTGGGTAGTGTTACTTGTCAGTTTGGCATTAGTTCTGTTCGGACAGAGAACGGCACTGTGAAATATGCCTACATGAGATGAGATCTCTATTTTATTACGTGCCTGTGTTCACTAACGTGAGTTTTTTTATACTGAAGTTTGATTTTAATGTAAGTAAGATGCTAATTTAAATTTCTTTACTGTGGAATACTTAGATGCATACCTATGTTATTACGTATATATTTGCCATCGTTAATTTTCTTCTACACTTCATTCCACAGCTTCAGTCTGATGATGAAATTTTGAAACGCTTAACACTTAACAAGGAACTGTGCGATCGAGACCTCCCTTTATTTCAACAATTTTGCCAATTCTCACTTGTCTGTTTCGACCAGTGGTGAGCAGTTAATCAAGCACCAATCGAGAACGTAAATTTTCACCAATGAAAAGAAAAAAATGTAAACACCAGCAAACGACCACCAACACCCTTCCTTCTCATCCTCGGTACCTTATCAGATTACAGTAACACCCATGAACCAAAACTTATCTTATTCAACAGTTAGAAAAATCACCCTGAGTGAGGCCATTTGCAATATTGGCCGTAACATTGGAGACTTTTACACACTGACGATGTGGTCACATACCCAGATACTTTTTCTTGACCAAACTCTAAACACAACAAGTGCTTTAGTAAAGGTAACAGATGATCTGAAACTTACCATGGATGAACAAGAGGCGACTATCATGTGCTCCTTAGACTAAACCATAGTCTTTGATGCTGTCGACCTTGACACTTTACTTGCGAAAATTAGTAGCATAAATTTCTCGCCGAGTGCAATGCAATGATTTCGCTGTTACCTAACGTTTTGCCAACTACGCATCATATCTGGCACCATAAAGTGACAACTGAGGCAAGTAGTATCACGAGGCCGCCCAGGATTCGGTATTAGGTTCCATGCTGTCAATGATGTGTCATCAGTTTTTGCCCTGCTGCAAATACCACATGTACGCTGATGACCTCCAAGTGCATCAAAGTGCTGAACCAATAAACCCGAAGACAGCTACCGAGAATCTCAGTGTTAACCTTTTCGCACTTTCAAAATTGGCACAGAATGTAGGATTAAAAATGAACCCATTCTAAATCCAAGAGATGCTTGTTGGTCATTGTAGGCTCCTTAGCCAAAATATATATGGAATACCTACAACCTTTAACCCTAAATGGGACAGATATCAACTTCTCTTCCCCATCAAAGTGTCTAAGAGTAACAATAAATGGAAATTTAAACTGAACTGAGGACGTGACTGCATTATGCAGGAAGACTTCAGGATGTCTCCAATTCCTACAAAAATATAAAAATCTCGTCCCTCCTGATGTGAAAAGGATCATGTACAGACCTTTATACTTTCAATTATAGATTACAGCTCTGTTACCCAGGAAGATCTTTCTCTTCTGTCATATCAGCGTACACTGACCCTCATATCTCTCCTTGACCTTAACATTCTTGTCTGAACAACATGGCAGAAACACATCAGGAGCAAAATCCTTTCTGTCCCAATCCATGGTTAGCTACTTTCTCGAATTTCTTCTCAGTAGCAGGTAGCAACTCTGTAATAGCCTCCCGTATTATATTAGAGAACTTAATAACATCCCCAGCTTCAGATGACTGTTACTGATATATTTAATAAAGCAACGACAATGACTACTACTGCCCTATACGCACTCGATTACCCCTGCTATTACTTTTTTTCAACCAAATCTTCCTCATTTCCCTGTGTCCTTACCTGGTACGGTCTCCTTAAATTTCGTTTTCCCAGAATTCGCTGTTTCAGGAAACATACGTCTATAAATTCTTTTTATATCTGTCCCATTCATTATTACTGTCATAGTCATTGTTATTACTATTTGTCTTATTTAAATTGTTGTTTCTTAAGAAACTACGATATAAAAGAGGTAGTGTATGTGTGAAGCCTTGGTTCGGTGTATGAGAAGACCTGAAGGTCCTAATCAGAACAGGTTAAATAAACAAATAAAATAAAAATATTCGAAGATATTCAATTTTTTATCCTGGTGATTAGTATGAGTTACTCCAAACAAAAATCAGCAAATTTTTGCATAGAAGTTCCCTGAATGATTGCGGAAGAAGTGGTACCCAGGACCACTCAACTTCTTACATAAATAGATTATCGAGGCTACAACTACTCGGGAAGCTAAAATGGCATACTACAAATACAAAAATTAAGCCATACTCTTCAGAACACAGGCGTTCAGGTATGTGCTCACCAGGCTGTTTTTAACTACAGATCACAAAAATAAACTGAACGGAAATCAGTATAGTAAATACGAAGCAAAAAACTGCCCTTCCCATTGCCTGAGTGTTTTCCTTAAGACGAACACATTAAACACCAATAGTGGCCAAAGTGAAATTACACAGATTTGACGTTCAGTTGTTATCATTCCAGCTACCACACTGAGAAGTCATCCAGAAAACCTCTCAGTGTTCGTCTGTGAGTACCTTCTAGATCTTTTAATAATTTCCGGGTATGCAGCCGGATCCCGTCGACATTCTGCCACGATGTTTCGGCCCAGAGACGTCCGGCTGCATACCCGGAAATTATTAGAAGAACAAATACGCCGGGAAAATTTCAGAAGTCACCTTCTAGATCTACCTACACTATTACTACTAAAGTTTTTATTACGAGTTTTGGTAATGTCTCTGTTTTGTCGTTAATATATTTGTGTGGTGGATGTCTTCGTTTTCCATTGTCAAAATTGTTTTCTATGTGTTAAATCATGGTATTCTGTAAGTATAATTTCGTAGACATATTAGCCTCAAAAGTAGGATACAACAGTTGTAAACGAGTGAAAATCTATATGAAATTGAGAATGGGCCAAGAAAGGGAAGGGGTGGGAGGGAATTAGTGACTTCCAGCCACATATGGCATTGTGGGAACGCAATGGCGGAAGTTGAAAATTTGTGCCATACCGGAACTCGACCCCGGATTTACCGATTTTCATAAGCGGTGGCCGTTATCGCTTCGGCCTGACCGACTCAAATTTCCAACTCATCGCACGCTGCAGCGCATTGCAACTGCACTGAAGCAAACGTCAGGGTACAATGTCTGCCAGACCGACACCACTCAGATACTGGTATATACATGTGAAAATGTAGAAAAATAATAATAAAATATAATAAGAAACCAAAGACAAAACTGTGACACTTTAATAAATGTAACATGGTTTGCATGGTCTACAGTATAAACCGCTGGAACAGTCAGGTTTGTGTTCTACCTGTTCTCAATCTGTAACTACCTCTTTTGTGCATGTAATTGTTTCATATGATCACATTTCCATTATACCACTTAAATCGTTGTCGTATTATCATTTCCAGTTCGAAATGCTCTCATTTTGTGTACACATTTGTCTCGTCACAAAATTTCTTTAATCATTTTTCGTTCAACGTTTCCCGAAACACTTTCCAGAGATCATCTCCTGGGCATCAAAATTCTATAACGTCGTGTTTTCTGATTCCTTTGACTTTCTGCTTGGAAGACTCCAGTACTTTTGCTTCTTTCCAAAGAGTGAAATATCTTGGTTTGTCTCCGGAAGATTCTCATTAAATGACTCCGGCACAAATGACATCAAAACAGACATAATTAGGGTCACAGCTGCTAGTACGCCGAATACGATGTACATTCCATAAGTTTTTCCCTGTAGAAAAAGAAGTCAACGTCATATACTCGCATCTAAATAATATCTATGTTTAACAGTATTTTATCTGATGAAAATACAGATATAAACAAAAACAGTACACAAACACGCTTGTTGTTGTTAGTGGTCATAATGTATGAGGAACTCCAAGTATGTTGAATGACTCAATAATATATTAATGATTTCGTAATATTAAATGTTAGCACCTATTAGAGCTAGTTTTATCAATGCCAAAATAACAAGTGTTTTTAAACCTGAGTATCACTGATACAAGTTTTTTTATATCACTGTATCTCTAACCAGATTGTACATGTGACACACAAAAGTGTTTAGCTCTTTTCGATGACTGCTGAAGAAAGGAATACGACAAAGAAACAGACTTCATGGCTATTCAGCCAAGAGTTCTACAAAAATATTGGAAGTGTGAGAATCATGTCCTACTGGTGTCAACGTCAAGAAACAACTGCTGCCACATTATGCACTGAGGGAAGTACCAGAAAATCTAGAATTACAAAACAACGCAGATTTGAATAGTTAATACTGAAACGAGCAGTGTTAGCAACATGGGAGATGATTTCGTGAAAAAAATCGACAATAATAAATCTGGAAATCAGAGAATCGTAAAATCGATGAAAGAAAACGGAATGATAGGAGGAAATGAAATAATGTTAATGCACATACTGGGAGAAATCGTCACCATGAACAATAGTATGATAAGGATAACACGCGTATTGTGTCTAGATTGAATAGAAGCACAGTGCAATCTATGAAATGGACAGACACATGCCAAAGAGCAAATAGAAAATAACAGCCATAACAGGAATGGTAAGTAATTAAAGGAAAGCATAGATTCACAGAACTATTTAAATGATGTGAAGCTATTATGCAGAAGATTTGTTTGAACCTCATAATGAAGAATGCGAAAGAAATGAATTAGAGGAATAAGTAGAAGCAGAAGAGTACAAACAGTGTGTGACGAGTGGTATGGTGCAAATATCACTAAAGAGCAAGTTAAAAAATACATGTCAGATCTCAGGAAAAGAAAGACGGGGGCTGGTCATACCACACGTTACAAAAGATGTTGAAGAATTTAGGAGATGCCATACATACACTGTATATACTCTACACGAAATTCCCGAGGAAACGTACTCAAGAAAGTACGGTCCTCAAACCGACAAACCAGAATAGCGGAGAGTAGTATTGTGGTCGCTTTCGGACGTGGGGAGCCGAGCCAGCCCCAGGTCGACGATACAAAGCAGTACAAATATTGCAGAACTACTCTGCTACACATAATTATAGGATCACTTTTTCTAAATCAAGTCATTGTCTTTATATTTCGATGAATCAATATGAAACTTTGCGCAGAGATGTCTACAGCCTTCCCGTGCAATAGTGCAAAAGCGTGGCGCCCTGTAAGGTCAGCCTCTGGCTCGACACCGCTTCAAATAACTAGGTGCCGACAAATGTGAAAAACAGGCCAAAGACCAAACTTTCATGTGAGGTGCAAGAATCGACACGAAAAGGCCTCAGGGGGAGGCATAAAGTGTGTTACACCGCCCATTTGCTTGGGGCACTGATTCCCACACATATTCGTAGTCGAAAACGATATTTCTCAGTGCGATGAGCAACAAAACGATGATCTTGACAGCCTTTGGGATTGTTGACAACCCAGGAGGTTTCAGACCTTCTGTACGGAAATTGTGGTGCTGTGTCCCCACTGAACGAGATCGTAGCCCTTTGGAGTGCAAGTCGAGCGTCATCTTTGCTCTCGTCTACAGGTTGGAACCACTAAGAACCGTTTCAAGCCATTCGACGAAATTTGAACGTGAAGCAGGAAAGGGTGGTTATGCATTTTCATCCTTCATGTTCTGTTTCGTCCTGTTGTGGCATTGCAGGGGAAGTACGACATTGATGTGTGTTTGAATAAAACGGCAAAGAATCACTGTAACACAGCCTAGTTTGGCGGCCTCAGTGCGACCCGCGCATATTTATCGACACTTTTAATAACATGCCGTTATAGAGAAAACTTTCGAAGTAGTCCTAGGGGTCTGCACGCGGAAATCACTTGACGCACTTCCAATTCCAATTGTCTGGTTTTTGAAAAAGTGATTTCTTAATTGTGTTGTACGGTGCCGTTCTGAAATATGTGTAAAGCTTTGCATTTTGCTTCTTTGATTTGAGGACATTACTTCTTCTTTCCCTGTTACCTTTTAATTGTGTTGTGCAGTATATTTGTAATATGTCTTCCACTAACAAAATATGGAATATGCATGAAGAATGAACAAACCATCAGAAGATAATTTGAATCTAGCATACGATAGGACCAAGGAACAAGATTTAGAGCATCAGGATATAGAGCAGATGAAAAGCTTATGCAAGGCTAATCGAGTTATTATGAAAATGCCATTGTTTTAATAAAATGAAAAATAATCTTAGAAATATTAAATTAATTAGTAATAGAGTGTAAGGACAGGAGATTAACAAGAAAACTATATGTAAAATAGGGAGAAACGCTGAAACTCGAGCCTGAATAATTTGATACATTAGTTATTAGAGATGTGTGATATAGGGTTGTTCAACTACTCTAGGTCTGTTTAGTATTTTCTCAATGACCTCGAACAACCTAGTGAAAATGAGTGTACGACGAGACAAAGTGAAAGCTATTAAATATGCACATGATTACGTGTTAACCGAAAGCAAAGAAGATCTTTAAAAAACAGTGGGGACAATTCGAGAAATAGGGTAAAGAATTTGAATTTTTATAAACTTGTGCAAACCAAAACTAATGAAAAAACAGCGAAATAATTAAAACAGTTGGAGGACAGATATTTGAAGATGTGAAATGCTTCACATAAGAAGCATTCTTGTAGAAGATGGAAGCTGTGATAGAGAAGTTGAAAAAGGACAGGAAACGAAAAAGAACACTCCAGAAAATGCAACGCTTACTAATAACAAGGGCAATAACAATGACTGCAAGAAAGAGATTACGAAAACTATTTTGACTGTAGTTAACTAAGGCTCAGAAACTTTGATAATACGGAAAAAAGACCAGAGATATTGAGAAAGGTTTGAAATCTGTTTCGTGCTGACGCTGTAGTTTCCCTAATGAATGATGGTGATATAATTATTTATTATTTTTTGGTAGATGAAGTCTAATCAACCTGGCTGAAATTGTGACTTTGCTTATGAGGAGAACACAAGTATAGTAGCCTTAAAAATATGCAAATATGAAATTCATTTGTCTTGCCTGCCATTTTTAAATCGTGATTTTCAGCTATCATCAGTGAGGTTTTACACAGTTGATGAGTTTACGTTAACAACAGACAGTAGTTTTTACATTTCAGATAAGCCACGTTTATGTCACAGTGCATCCAAAAAATGATACTGCATGAATCTGTATACGTACTATCGTAACTTTTTTTAAGCAAATAACTATCTGCGTACATACCAAGTGAGCAATATAAGGTGGAACACTCATAATACATTGGACAAAGGCATATTCAATTGCGATGCCTATCTGGCGTAAACTCGTTGGATGTAATTCCAAGCTCTGCAGGTTGGTGAGTGAATGTGAAGTGTTACAGCAAAGCAGTAGAACCAGGCACAGTGTCGTTATGATCCACTGGGCTGAAGATGCTGGAAAAGTGTAACTCTATTAACTTAACACAATGATAAATATGTACGTGTTAAAGAAATTTCAAAAAAAAAAAAAAAAAGAAATGCATCGAGAGTGCAATCTATTAAAATTACATGCTAACTTCCCCTACAGATATTTGTAAGCAATTTGTGATAAGAAACGTGGAAGAAATTATTAAACCATGAGATACCTGCGGTTAAGCATACGAGAATGATGCACAAGCAACCTGCAGCCAGTAGTACGAGACAGTGTGTTATCCGTCTCCCAAACCTGTTTCCGACAGCGTGAGCCGCATATGAAGCAGCCAGTTGCAGGGATCCTTGTCCGAAGTATGCAACAAAAGGATTCGCGCCGAAACTTTTGTTGGTAAAAAGTAGAGTGAATACAATAAATCCAGCAGCTGACCTGTAAAATGTAAATATTGAAATTTGTTACCCTAATTAGTTTAAACATTGAAATTATTCTGGTTGAGTGCAGTATTTTTAATGTTCATGTTTATCATCACACGACCAGAGAACTTGTTTGTGTAGCACTTGTACAATAAAACCACGGTAATTCGATTTAAATGGGATCAGGTAGAACTCGGATTTGGGAAAACTCAAATTACGCGACTAGTGACAACTTTGGAGACCTTTTATTTAAAAATTTAATTAGAACTTGATGTTCGCAGTATTAACTTAGATCATGTTATCAGTGATAATGATTAAATAAAACTGCCTTATCTGTATTATTTGCGACCGGTTTCGCCGTGTTGCGCTAAAGTCATGACACAAAAGATCTGGTTGCCGTATGTAATATTAAAGAGTAAATCCAAAAACACTGATCATAAGCAATCTACTGACTGCCTGGCGGAAGCATGACCAACAGGCATGGCATGCTGCGTGCGTCTGTTCATAGCAGCGCCGTCCCACCATCCTTGTAGCCGTATAACGTCAGGTGTCGCCACCACTTTATGTTGCTCCACGTAGCTCATTGCTAATCCTTTAATCGCGTCATTTCATCACTACGACTCACTTTGTTGGCATCGAAGAGATGATCCCAAATGATTTAGGGTTTAACGACACATTGTAGAGATTGAGCACTGGATGTAGTAGAATCACAAGGTCTTCACCTGTAAACTGCCTTAGGTAACAATTTCTGGATTTGGCACAACATCCTCCTGCTAAAATGTAGTCTTAGAATCACGTTGAGCCTCAGTCATATGGTATGTCAGCAATTATTGCTAATCTTAGACTTAAAATTTACGATTTGTTAATTATGTGCGTGATTTTATTTCAATACACCTCTTAATTTTCTTTAGTTATAAAGCCACTAAAGCGACATGGCTGAAAGAAACGAAGAAATGGAAAAATAAATGAACGTCGGAAGGAAAAGATCACGTTATACAAAAGAAAAAAAATAATTTCAGGAGAATTTAAAAGCAACAAGGTCAAAATTTAGAATGAAAACAGAATCTGCGTGTTAAATGCAGAAGAGAGAGCAGACATGGCAAAAGACGTTGACGTCCTCTGTGAGAAGGAATAGTTGTCTCCTACAGTGACATGATAATAAACAGGCGATAATCCGGATGATGTAAGAATCCAGTGTGAGAGCCGATGTTTCACAGTGATTTGGAAGAACTGGGACCAGACGAGGCAGGAACACTAAATAATATTTCTTCGTAAGTTCTAAAAAGTAAAAATCAAATGATTATTCGAGTTCGCGTGTAAAAGTATGGTAATGATGATCGCAAATTCCAAAGAATATGGGTCACACAGTCATGAAGGTAACGCGAGATCGCACAAACAGATTGACGTCTCATGAATTGAAGTTGATGACCAGAATAACACAGAAAGAAAAAAATTAAAAAATAAGTACCTGGCAGATGGCAGATTTGGCTTTAAGCAAACTAAGGCTTGAGGGTGGAATTTTCGACATTATGCTTGCTGACTGAAGCAATGGTCCTGAAAAATGAAAATATTTTCTAAGGATTTGTCGACCTAGGAAAAGCGTTCGACAATGTAAAGTTATGCAAGAGCTTAGAAATATCCAGGAAACAGGTATATGTTGTGAGGGAGGACCATAATACACAATTGTACTAGAAAAATATAGAAGAAAAGAGTATGGACTTCAAACACAAGTGGCAGGATTAGATAGAGTGTAATGCATTAATGCAGTATTTCTATTATTCTTTTGAACATGTATATTGAGGAAGCAATGTATAAATAAACGTAAGGTTCAGAAATCAGATTAAAACTTAAGAGTGACAGAATGTCGAAGGAGTAGGAATTATTTTTTAACGTTCCGTCGACAAACAACTCAATAGAGATGGAGTACAAGCTCGGATCAGGGTAGGATGAGGAAGGAAATCGTCTGTGCCTTTTCAGAGGTATCATCCCGGCATTTCCTGAAGCGATTTAGGGAAATTACGAAGTATCTAAATCAAAGGAATCACACGCGGGTTCGAATCGTCGTCCTCCCGAATGCGAGTGCAGTGTGTTAACTACTACTTCGTCGCGCTCGGTGAAAAAATATCAGTAATAATATTTGCTACAGAAGTTTGTCGCTTCGAAAAAAGTGGAGATCAATTTCATGATCCGCTGAATGGGGTGAACAGCCTACTGCGCTGACAAATTTCGGTTGACAATAGCCAGGGAAAAAAATGGCTCTGAGCACTATGGGACTTAACATCTATGGTCATTAGTCTCCTAGAACTTAGAACTACTTAAACCTAACTAACCTAAGGACACCACACAACACCCAGCCATCACGAGGCAGAGAAAATCCCTGACCCCGCCGGGAATCGAACCCGGGCACCCGTTCGTGGGAAGCGAGAACGCTACCGCACGACTAGCCAGGAAAACAGAAATATAATGCATGTTGCCCGAACTAAAGTGCACAGGAAAGTAAACCAGGAGAGGCGAAGACATTATTGCCCTCCAAAAGGAACCGATATAATCGAATATAGGTTTTAATTTGAGAAAGAAATTCCTGAGAACGTACGTCTGGCACGAAGGTAGTACGGAGCTAAATCATGGCCTGTGAGAAAAGTGAATAATTCTGTCTGCTGTAAATTATAATTCACTCAGTTACTCAGAATAATCGGCTAGGAAAGGAGCATGTGAAAACTTTTACACAGAAGAAAACATGGTAATCTCCACAATAGAACAATGAGCCGTTGAGAGGAAACACACAGTTAAGAACGTTGGGGGTAAGTATTACTTTAAAGTAGAGAGTTTGGCAAAGGAGAGGAATTCGAAGCGTGCTGCATCAGACCCTTGCGTAGACTAACGATCAAAAATGCCGAATAATAATAAAACAGCAGAAGACAAAAAATTATCGTCTGACGCGTAGCGCACACATCTTGCGCAGCCTGCTTGTCGATTTCGCTGTTTATTTCTCCTGGCAGATTCTCGTTTGGCCTCACGTAAGCTTGTGGAGCCAGTTCTAGAAACTGGTACATCATAAGTAACCAACAGTGATGTGCTACAACATCACGAGCACTGCCCTCTACTAGAATGAAGACCGTCTGGTGGCGTTGGGACCCAGGGCCCAGTGAAGTGGTAAGGAAAATGTATAAGTGGAGAGGAGACAAACAGGAAATCATTCTATGGACGATATGCGCCACAAATGGGGAAATCCAATGACATAAGCCACTTGCACAAAGGACGTATTCTTATGGACCAGCGCCTGGGATCGAGCATCTCATATACGGCGACACTGGGGAGCTATTCGGGTACTACTGTCTGGAGCATCTATGGAAAGCAGTTGAATGGTGGTGAAAGCAAGAGTAAGCGACAAGGTGTGGGACCTCTGAGCCTCGTCAAGGTACGTGGATGTCTGTGGTTGCCTGCTCTGTAAAGCTTGTTAGCGGACATCTGCAGCTTATCTGATGACAGAGTAAAATTGCTGGTGCAGGCCCGAGTGTTTCGTTGTAGCCTGTTTATCGTAAAAGTTGTTCAACAGCGGGCTCCAGCAGATCTGAGTCCGACGTAACACACATGGGACGCTCTCGGGAGCCAGGCCCTCACGCAGAAGATACTGGTCAGTAATTCACAGGCACTGAGTGACCTCTGAGTAGACATCGGTTGCCACATACCTCCGGAAAGCTACCCAATATTAATGGAATTCATGCCATACGGAATAAAAAAATGGTTCAAATGGTTCTGAGCACTATGGGACTTAACATCTATGGTCATCAGTCCCCTAGAAATTAGAACTACTTAAACCTAACTAACCTAAGGGCAGCACACAACACCCAGCCGTCACGAGGCAGAGAAAATCACTAACCCCATCGGGAATGGAACCCGGGCGTGTGAAGCGAGAACGCTACCGCACGACCACGAGATGGGGGCCCATACGTAATAGCTATTACGTTGTTTATTAAGTCGCAAGAAACAAACGTCGAGCCTACAGTCCAGATGAGGTCGATGCTGGGCACTAGACTTCTGGTAAGCTCAGAAGCTGTAATATTGAGACAACTCGTGAAAATTTTGACAATACATTACGTCACCCTAGAGCCAAGTAACAGAAGGAACATCAACATATCCCCACAGCTTGTGATCCTCTTTTGTGGGTACGTTTCCACAGTAATGGAAGAACATGCTTTAATCTCTGTATGTATGCCTCAATCGGATCTCTGCATTTTCCATGCATATTATCAAAATAAGTTGATAAATTCGTTTGTGTCTATATGTGCATGTTCCACATCACCTACTAAACCACTGAACTGATTTCAACCAACTTTGTACACTTATCCCTTATTGACAGAAAACAATCGCTGTGGGGATAAGAAACATCTGCCTAGTACAGTTCAGGAGATATGACGTCAGAAATGTGAGATACGTGGTAAACTGCCTCACAGTGCATGACGTTTGAAATTACTGTATTACCTATACGCTACTTATTCTATTTGCAATACTTTTCACAGACAGTATTCACATTTACACCTAAATGCATCTAAAAATTATACCATGGTACCACAGATATCTGAGGATAAATGACATAACAAACACTGAAATGCGTGAATAAATGCCACAGCACATATGAAGTTTTAATACATATTTTACTCTTTACTACTAAGGCACTCCTTCAGTCGAGTCAACTTAAGAAAATCCCTGGAACCACGCAGCGCTTACGACCGATATCAACTGCGAAGGGCAAACGGCTGTAGGCGAAAACAGTAGCCATTTATACAGTAGCCTTTTATTATGAAGGTGTTTTCACAAATACATGGAAAAGAAGCTTTTTCCATGTTACACAACAAAGTTCATTTTTTTCTCTTCTTCTCTAATATAAAGTTGACAAAATTATTGAGTGGGCAATGCAGTTAGTATTATAGATAAAAATGGGTTTACCTACATGTGTATGAATGTATGTATGTGTGTTCCACACCTCCTCCTAAACCAATGGATCGATAAAACAAACTCGGTTAACATATCATTTACTGCCCAGAGAGAAACGTTGGGGGTAAGAACCACCAAGCAATCAAAGGGGTGGGAGTGAAGGTGAAAAGGCCGTGTATCCACGAAGCGCCATTACCTGTACTTTAGTCACTCAGTTCTTGGAAATGATAGCACGTTGTAACTTACAACGAAGTTTACTCACAATTTCAAGGATTAAACAAAATTATCCTCGGTGATAACCACCACAAAATGATGAAAGGAAAAACGTTTATCGCTTGCTTCATTTTTATCGTTCATGCCATAAAACTGCGGCATGATGCATCATGTTTTGCCTTAATACGTTACTCTAGCTGTATTCGTGACCATTTTACGGACAGTATTCACATATACCGCTTACTGTAACGGAAAAAGTGTGTCATTGTACACCACATACTTCAGGATGATAAAAATTATAATTTCGGGTGTCATAGTGCGCTGGCATAGGTCTTTCTATTGGATGCTACTTCGGCGACTTGTATTTCATAATCTACTCCAGCCATCCAATTTTAACGTGGAATCCGAACCATGTGTGGTTTCTGGCGATTCCTCGCGCCGTTCACAGGTGAAGGATAGGTTAAAACGCAGACTGAAGAATCCATGGTCCGACAGGGATCCGATCCCACGATCGCTCGGTTTCCAGGTAGGCATTTTACCTTTTCTCTTTCATGTTATCAGTCATTGTTTTCGACATTTGGTCTACACGGACGTCTGATGACATACCTTTAAGTTTGTCGTCGAATACTTCATTAGTTCTTTTTTTTTCTTTAATTACGGAGGACAGCCAGCCCTCTGATGGAACACTCAGGGCTACCGTGCGGGCGACGGCATATACCAAGCATATGACGTCACAAACACTGAGATGCGTAAAAAACTGCCGCATCATGCATGGCGTTTTAATGTATTACTTCCTTAGTACTATATTCAGAGTACATTTCGCTGACAGTAGTCACATATATCACTGGTTGTACCTGCAAAATTGTAAGAGTGTGTAGCGCATATTTGAAGACATACGACATCAAAAACACTGAATTCCGTGATAACTAAACTGCTGGAAAAATTCGATAGAGATACAGGAGAAGTATGTGTACAAATACGCGTTAAATGTGTGTGAAATATATTTAACATGTGTGTAGCCGGGAAATCAATGGGTGTGAAGCTCATCCTAAAACCCTGGAACGATTTCTACCAAATTTCGTACTCATACTAGTTACGATTTGGAAAAAAATACTGTGAAGGTAAGGACCACCAGCCTCCAATATGGGCGAGCACAATAGTTTGGAGAGAGATGAGGGTAGGGTGGTTGGAGGAGATGGACATACAGCGAGGAGGTGCAGAGACAAGAGCAGGAGATAGACAGAGAAAGGAAAGAAGGAAATCGACAGAAATGAGTGAAGGAAGAGATTGGCAGGGAGGGAGAGGATGTGGAGGAGATGAAAAGAGAGAGAAGGAGGAGGGAATGGACAGAGAAAGGGGAGAGGAGGAGATGAACAGAGAAATGAAAGAGGAGAGGAACTGGGAGAGTGGAGAGGAGGTGGACAGCGAGAGTGAGGAATAATCATAGGCAATGGAGGACAACGTGGAAAACAGTACTGGCGTAACAGAAGCGGAGTAGTATATTTACAACGAAAGGAGAAAACAAGATAACAGACATAAACAACGTTCAAGTTTTGCACAGGTAGAACTCCGGACATAAATGTCGAAATCGGACTCTCAATTTGCCCTTTTCAGGCCCCAATGTGTATTTTGCACCTGTTATTCATGCTTACTATTAAACTGTTGACGAGTCCTTGGGGGATATCGTCCCACTCCTCTCTCTAGGTGGTTTGCAGTTCTTGCACGGTTCGGGAAGGGGTGCTCGTTGAGAAACACATCTTCCAAGAGCATCTCAGGCACTCTCCATAACATTCAGATCTGGGGAGTATGTAGGCCTTTCCATATGCTCAATATCTTCACTTCCCAGTGTGTCCGACACCTCAGCAGTCCTGTGCGGGCTGGCATTGTCATCCATCAACGGAAAGTCGGGATCTACCACACCACTAAACAGAAGAATCCGATAGAATCTCCCTGCAGTACAGCTGTGCTGTAACGGCGTCTCGCACAAAAATACGAAGCGGTATTCGGTCATTGAGCTTAATTCCTGAGCGCACCATAACGCCTTGCCATATCGACGACGTTCATATATATTCTGGGGTGTGTAACGGATTTGTCTGTCCACATTACTTAGTGGTCAGAATTACTTCCCACGGTGAAGCAGAACTGATCGGAGAACATAGCTATGGGCCACTCTTGCTGACCCGAACCAGTATTCTCCTACGCCAACAAATTTTTTCTCGACCTTGGCGTGGTTGAAACAGGATGCGTTTAACAAGCTTCCTAGCATAAAAACCAGTCTGATTTGGTTGTCCCGAAATATTTCGGGCAGGGACGTCTACCAGTAACGGTTTCAAGGTCAGCATTGATCGGCCAGCAGTGATATGTCTGTTCGTCCGCCCCTTCCCGCCACTAGCGCGACGTATCAATCCTTTTGCCGTGTGGTGGCATGGCATGCTTTTGCACAGCATTTTCAATTACAGCGGCCTTTTCTCAACGGCGAGATAACACTTTTGGACACTCCCATCTCTGTGGTCAGAAGTCGTTGAACCGTGCAGCTCATCACCAAGATCGAAAGCAATCCAGCGTTGCGGTACCAGGGAACGTCGCATTAATAGGTTCCACAATAACCTTCGTCAAACACTGTACTGCATGAACTGTCGAATGCGTGGAGAGAGTTCGTGCGCAGGATTCATTGCAGTTAACTCGTCGTGCTCTCTGGATTTCCTTTTACTATCATTGGTCGGATGCTACGTAGCAGTTCTCAGGTGTTTCGTAGCAGCTGTCAGTTGATCCGTAGTATTTGACAGTTCTTCCTTAACAAGTGCCAGTTGTTCCATAGCAACTCTTAAGCAATCTAATATTATGGAGCGTGAGTCACGTAAGACGTAACACCTTTTTTTTTCGTGAATGGTTGCACATATCGAAGCTCGGTTTTCCGCAGTTGTTAGAGCGAGGACGAGCATGTACGCTTCTGTTTAGTTAATGTTTTTAGTGCTGGTATGAGCGGAAATATGGAAGTACGTTTGTTAAATAAAGCCCTATACTTTTTATGACTGCATTCGATAGCTCTTAAGAAGACAATTACAGTGACATGGTGTTAATTTTGTCTTTGAAACATGTAGTAAAAGAAATCGCATCTCAGATCTGACAGCGTATTTGTATACCGTAAGGTAGGCCTACACGACGAGAATAAAGCTGTACTTGCCCTTTAGACAACTTACGACCTAGATGCCGGTTAATTTACGAGTGCTGTATATGGAAATACCACATAGGTTAGAATCTAGCGTATCACAAAGGGCTTAGGAAAACTATTTCACATTTGTGTGTCCTCCCAGATTTATGTGAGGTGAAACAAACAAATCAACTGTTCATTCTTCAAAAATATAGAAGTTTTATACACTAAGAAAAGCAGCTACTGTGTAAAATACCGACATTTTAGAAGAAAGATTTTACCTATCTTTTCCTGTACGTGGTTGTGTGCTTCTTAAAGGTAAAATATATGCTGTCAAACAACTGTCTCTGCCTACATTACTCTAAATTATTTCATATGGGATACGTTCTTTGAGTGCGCCCCAAAGAAAAAAAAATCAGGAGGAATCAAATCGGGGGACCTCGTATGGAACAGAATTTCGTTCTATCCAGTGTCCAGGGCAGTTCGCACTCGATATTTGCATTGCAGCACGGGACGAGTGAGTAGAACAACCGTCGTCTTGCACCCAAATACACTGTCGAATATCCAGTGGTACCACTTCTAGAAGAACTGGCAGAATGTTCGTCAAAAAGCGTGTGTACGAATGTAAATTTAGAACGCCTGACATGAAATAAGGTTCCACAATGTAACTTCCTATGGTGTCGCACCATTCGTTAACTCTTCTCGACCTTTGATGTTGTACCTGCCGAAGACAGTGGAGATTTTCAACTGCCAAGTAGTGCATGTTCGTAAGCGTTGCTTCATCGGTAACGTGCACACGTTGGATAAACGTAGGTTCGCCTCACAGTTGCTGAAGGGAAACCTACAAAATTCTGTTAGACGTTCGAAATCACGGACGTCGAGTGCCTCATGTAGTGACGGATGAGAGGGATCGAAATTCTGTCGGTGCAGGATGCAAATGACTCTCGTCTGCCTAATCCCATATTCCTTGACAATACATCTCGTTCCACTGTGTGGATTCATTAGCGTCATAGCCAGAAGAGCTTCTTCGTGTTCTCGGTCCGTTGCAGTCTTCTTTCTTGTCCCCTTTTTGTCATTCAGTCAGCCTGCCAGCACTAGCGTCTTAGTAATTCCCACAACTGCCTTGCGATCAGATTAGATAGCCCTATACAGCATTTCTTTTACAACCACCATACAAAAGTGGTACATCAAAGTTCTCCTTATTGGTGTACATGTATACACGCAACGGATATTGAAGCAGAAAAGAGTGGCCTGCACTACAGACAAGTATACAGACAAATGTGTTGACATTCTGACACAGCGTAGAACGAGAGCTCTGCTTGGTGGTGGGTGGACCGCAAGTGCCGTTTCCTGCCACCGCGCTCTCACGTTCTAGGAGACTCCTCGAATTTGTTAAAGACATGTTTCAACGTCAACATTGAAAAACTCTATATAATTGTAATGGTCTTCACAAGAACTGTCGAATGCAGTTATGAAAAGTATAAGGTTACATTTAAGAAAACGCACTTGCTTCAATATATAACAGCGCTAAAACATTAACCTAAAAAAAATACTTGCCGCTCGACGCATTTGCCGAAAATAGGGTTTCGTTATGTGTAACCATTTACGAAATATAAGGGGTAATACGCCTTACACTACTGACACAGCAGGGTTTCCTTTACGCGATCCGCGTTCCAACAACTACCATGCAAGAGTGAATACCACACAGCTTCGAAACGTTTCAAATATTACACGTAATATTTTTTTTATCGGATCATTGACATTAATACGAGTAACGTCTCTCACCCAGTTTCTTCTGTTTTCTTAAATGAGTTTATGCAAAAGATTGGTAGCAGGTCTTTGTTCTGTATTCTGGGAGTGTTTCCGTTGTAACAACTATTGATATGTAATGTCATCACTATCTAATTACCGCCAAGGCCGGTCTGTTTGCCGTTATATGTGCATGTCCATGGACAGAAACGAGACGGACGTCTCAAAATAAATGCGAGGAACTACTACAGAAAATATCTTGCCTTTATGAATTACTAACGCATTTCGTGGTACCATTCTGTGAGAAAGAGCTTTGACCTTTAAATACCGAGTCTGCGTGACGTTTGTGTAACACTCACCGATTCAATGCGCACAAATGTTTATTAATTGGGTCGCCCCCGACAGCATCTCATACACACCCCCTATGAAAACTTCCGAGCGTTTTATTTTGCGACGTGAAAACACCCTTGAAATTATGAAACAGTCCTTCAAAGAAATATGCATAATGCACTAATGTATTACTACTGTATTCCAAATTAAAATACCAGACTGTGCGCCCAGCGACGAATCAGTTTCACCTGCTACAAAAACCTAATGTGAAGAAGAACGGGTAAGGTGGGGGGGGGGTGAGGAGGGGAGCCAGGAGGGTAGAAATTTGAGAAAACTCCTCCTATTAAAAAACCGGTTGTAACTAAGCTTAATATTTGGATTTTGAACGTCGAAAGGTGAAGAAACATCCATCAGTAGCAATGGTCAAGCAAGTTTAGAGCAATGACACATAGAAAAGCCACAGTTGACGAAGGTGAAGGCAAGACGGCGTTTACTGGAAGGTGGAACGACATGCACAGCCCATTAATTGCATGTACAATCCCAACTTTTAATCATTTTTG
Organism: Schistocerca gregaria; assembly: GCF_023897955.1. Classification (NCBI taxonomy): domain Eukaryota; kingdom Metazoa; phylum Arthropoda; class Insecta; order Orthoptera; family Acrididae; genus Schistocerca; species Schistocerca gregaria. Next base: position 432,583,013 of record NC_064922.1, read on the forward strand.
TTGTCTTTTTATCACGTTAAGTTTACATTCAGTACCTAGTAATTCCATCCAGCTATACACGATACTATATGAGTGCTGACCTGACAGAAGAAAGGCCATGGGCAGGACAGATCCGTAGCAAAACGCTGATAGTCCAGCATACTTTGAATTACCAAGTAATAGCTGAGAAGTCTGGCGACTCCATGCAACGTCTGCTGGTAGAGAAACATCTCTTAATCTCACTCTCTTGTGTTCTTGATCTCCTCCAGGGCTTAAGCCACCTACCCCTGCCTGTCTTGGACATCATCTCCCTAGAGAGCAGATGCCTTTATTCCATCTGCCGGTTTGTCTCTCGTGTGAGAAGCATCTGCCCTTCGCTCTACTATTTTACTTTCGCTTTCAACTTTCGCCTTCGCCTTCAACTTTCTCATTCGCCTTACAGCCTTAAAAATATCTCTGTTTCCTTAAAATTATCTAAGCTTCTATTTACAAACCCTTGTCACCCATGCGACTCGCATATTGTAAATCTATACCCTTCCTGGAGCTTTCCACAGCAGTCTGAATCGGCAAAAAACCTAGAATTTTTGGATTTTTTTATTTTTTATTTTATTTTTTATTTTTTTTATTTATTTATTTATTTATTTATTTTTTTTTTACTTTCATTCAGCCCCGACAAACCAGTTCCTACATATTTCGCACATTCCATTCGAGCGATCCTGTACAAATATAGGTATGGGAGGTTCAGAAACAGAAAAGTAGGACGAGTTCGATAACAATGAGAAATCAAATACAAAAATAAGGGCTTCCCTAAAGAATGTATCAGAGGAAAAGTTTTAAATCTAGAAATGAGAGAGACGATACCAATTTACAGTCGGGAGGTTAGGGAGCGGGGAGTAAGATTCGAAGGAAGTCCAGTAAAAATTGAAGGGGTAATGGACAAGATGATGGGTTCAGTCAGTTAATGAATATGATGATAAACTAAAAGGACATGGTGAAGCGTACAGAGATTTCACAAGGAATTACCTTAGTTGGGATAAATTTCGGCAGTAAGTAAAAGATTTGCAACGTATGAAATTATCGAGGAAAGAAGTGAAAGGCTGTATAGGCAAACTGGACGCTGAATACTAACAGAAGATCAAAATCAAAGTTAGTACAACTGACCAAGAGATTCTGAAATAAATTCAAGCAGTTCAAATAGGTTCAGGTGGTAAGTTAGGTAAGTTTTTGGCACAGACGATAACAAAGAGATTCGAATCACCTAAAGGCAATAGTGAGTGGGGAAGTTATTAAAATTTGTGGTAGAGTTATAGACCAAAAGTTGATTAACAATGTTCATGTACAACAAAAAGTGACAAGTTGGTAAGGATTAAGAAGGAGATACAAGAATAAAGAATGCATGAAGGGGGCCGTACATCAGGAATTTTCATTGACATCGGGGTAGAGTCTTCGATTGATAATAAAAACATCATTGGTCCCGGGTTCGAATCCCGCCACTGCTTAAATTTAGATTAATAATCAGCAACACTTCCGGCAAAAGAAGTCATCCTTATTCTGCCAACGGCCTAGCCCAGGAGGCTGGAAAAGCAGACAGAGGTTCAGGGCACTCTCTTGCCCTTCCCCTAAAGGCGGAAGAATCAGTAATAATCAACAGCATGAGGATGCAGAAAGCAATGGAAACCAAAGCATTAAAAACATGTAACGTGTATCTACAGGACATGTGGCCTGTAACTGAAAAAGGATCATGATCTCTCAGTTGCAGAAAGATTCCGGAATAGTCCCCCACTCGGATCACCGGGAGCAACTGCCAAGCGGGAGGTGACGATGAGGAAAAGACTGAATAACCAACGAAAGGATAACATTCTATTGTCGGGCCGTGGAATGCCAGAAGCTTGAAACTGGTGGAGAAGGTACAAAATCTGAAAAGGGAAATGCAAAGGCATAATCTAGATATAGTAGGAGTCAGTGAAGTGAAATGGTAAGAAGACAAGGATTTCTTGTCAGATGAGTATAGGGTAATACCAACAGCAGCAGGTAACAGGAGAAGAATTCCTTATGAATACGATGGTAGGACTGAAAGTGTGTTACTGTGAACAGTTCAGTGATAGGGTTGTTCTTATCAGAATCGACAGCAAGCCAACGCCGACAACGGAAGTTCAGGTATACATGCCGACGGCACAAGTTGAAGATGAAGAGATAGAAGGAGTATATGAGGATATTGAAGGGGCAATGCTTTACGTAAAGGGAGATGAAAAATCTAATAGTCATGGTGGACTAGGATGCAGTTGTAGGGGAGGGAGTAGAAGAAAGAATTACTGAAGCATATGGGCTTGGGATGAGGAATGAGAGAGGAGAAAGACTAATTGAGTTCTGTCATAAATTTCAGCTAGTAACATTGGATCCTCTGTTCGGGAACCACAACAGGAGGAGGTATACTATGAAAAGGTCGGATGATACGGGAAGATTTCAGTTAGATTACGTAATGGTAAGACAGAGATTCCGATTCAGGTACTGGATGGTACGGCGTACCCAGGAGCAGATATAGATCCAGATCACAATGTAGTTCTGATAAAGAGTAGGCTGTAGTTTAAAAGCTTGGTCAGAAAGAATCAATCTGCGAAGAAGTGGGATATGGAAGTACTAAGACATGACGAGGTTAGCTTGAAGTTCTCTAAGGCTATCGATATAGCAATAAAGAATAGCTCAGTAGGCAGCACAGTTGAAGAGGAATGGACATGTCTAGAAACGACAGTCGCAGAAGTTGGAAAGGAAACCATAGGTACGTAGAACGTATCTGCGAAGAAACCGAAGAGATATTGCAGTTGATCGACGAAAGAAGGAAGTACAAAAATGTTCAGGGAAATTCAGGAATACAGAAATACAAGTCACTGAGTAATTAAAGAAGATAGGAAGCGCAATAAACCTAAGACGAAAAGACTGCTTGAAAAACGTCAAGAAATCGAAAAAGAAATGACTGCCGGAAGGATTGACTCAGCGTGAAAGTCAAAATAACCTTCCGTGAAATTAAAAGCAATGGTGGAGAGATTGAGAGTGCAACGGGAATTCCACTGTTACATGTAGTGGAGAGGGCGGGTATGTGGAAAGAGTACACTGAAAGCCTCGATGAGGGCGAAGACTTGTTCAACGAGACAGAAGAAGAAAAGGAGTCGATTTAGAAGAGATAGGGGATGCACTATTAGAATCAGAATTTGGAGCAGCTTCAGATGGTTTACGATCAAATAAGGCAGAAGGGATAGATAACATCCCATCAGAATTTCTAAAATGATAGTGGGAAGTGGCAACAAAACGACTCTTCACGTTGGTGTGTAGAATGTATGGGTCTGATGACATACCATTTGACTTTCGGAAAAATATCATCCAAACAGTTCCGAAGACTGCAAGAGCTGACAAGTGCGAGAACTATCGAATAATCAATTTAACAGCCATGCCTCCAAATTGCTGACAAGAATAATATACAGAAGAACGGAAAAGAAAATTGAAGATTTGTTAGGTGACGATCAGTTTAGCTTTGTTAAATGAATAGGCAGCTGAGTGGCAGTCCTGACGTTGTGGTTGATAATGGAAACAAAAATCGAGACACGTTCGTAGGATTTGTCGACCTGGAAAAAGCTATCGACAATGTAGAATGGTGCAAAATGTTCGAAATTCTGAGAAAAATAGGGGTAAGCTATACGAAGACACGTACAGTATACATTATGTACAAGAGCCAAGACGGAATAATAAGAGTGACGACCAAGAACGAAGTGCTAGTATTGAAAAGGGTGTAAAGAAGGAATGTAGTCTTTCGCCTCTACTGTTCAATCCATATACTGAAGAAGCAATGATGGAAATAAAAGAGAGGTTCAGGAGTGGAGTTAAAATGCATGGTGAAAAGATATCACTGATACTATTCGGTGATGACATTACTATCCTGAGTGAAATTGAAGAAGAATTGCATAAACTGATGGAATGGAATGAACACCCTAACGTGTACAGATTATGGACTGAGATTAAATCGAAGGAAGACGAAAGTAATGAGAAGTAGCTGAAATGATACCAGCGAGAAACTTAACATCAGGATTGATGGCCACGATGTAGATGAAATTAAGGAATTCTGCTAGATGAGATTTACTGTTTGGGCAGCGAAATAACTGAGGATGGGCGAAGCAGAGAGCATATAAAATGTATACTGACAATGGTCAGAAAAGCGTTTCTAAAGAAGAGGAGTATATTAACATCGGAGATAGATTTAAGTGTCAGAAAGTCTTTTCTGAAAGTATTTGTATGTTGGGTAGCTATGTATGAAAGTAAAACATGAACGATCGACAGTTTAGACAAAAAGAGAATACATACTTTTGAAACGCGGCGCTGAAGATTAGATGGGTGGCTCACCTAACTAATGCGAATTAGAACTGAGGAGGAAAGAAATTCGTGTCACATGACTGGAAGAGGCAATCGGTTGATAGGACACATTCTGAGACGTGCCCGAGGAATGTGGGGGGGGGGGGGGGGGGGGAGGGGGGTAAAATTAGTAGAAGGAGCCCTATACATGAATACAATAAGAAGATTCAAAAGGATGTAGGTTGTAGTAGTTACTGGAGAATGAACAGGCAGTATATAGTAGCACGGAGAGTCTTCGGACTGAAGACCACAACAACCGGCAACGCCAGAATGTTGAGCAAGCAAAGGTACACTACAGGTCAGAATTAACTGCCCATTTTACTGCTTCTGCTCACGTACGAATGATTACATAGTATCAAGGTAAGCTATACTTCGGTATCACGCAGTTGTTTATTAAGGATTTTAATCACATTACATTGTTTAATTGTTGAATAAAAGCCTGCGTTTGTGATACTTACAGTCACCATGGTCGAGTGGCAGTGGCAGTCACCCTGCTTACGCACCATCACTGCCTCAGTTGTACGCATTTTTAAACAATTTTGTTTTGATTCTTTTTGTTAGAAAACGTACGAGGAAGACTGAGAAAGCTAAATGGTAGGCAGAAGATTTGAAAAAAAGACAGAATACGTTGCTGTTGAAAGTTAGATTAGAAAAGCTCCTGAAACTTGTAAAGGCTTTTAGGACGGTGGAAACAAGATTAAAGAGTGGAACTCATTCGCACCCAAGCTCCTGAATGCGAAGAAGTTCTAAGTATCATGTTAAAACATCTGAATCTGGAGTGTGTTTGAAGAAGCGACTCGAGGAGCGTGGACTTCAACTTGCCACCGGTACTGTCATTGACAAATGTGGATTCCAGCCACAATGACACAAAAATTACGACCTGCTTCCAGACACAATTACATGTATAGTATTTTGTTCTTCCAACTATGGAGAAATGAATTATTTTATTAATCCTGATGACGATCTCAAATTTAAAAATCGTATGTATACTTTCAAATTGCGTCATCAATTAAATTATGAATTTCTGTGACATGTACTTGAAAACTCAAATAGATTGGATAGTTCACATTTTCAAGCAAGAAGGACTTAATATCGCCTGATGAAGTGCTACTGCTACTGCTTGAGGTAAGCGAGATTATCTCAAGGCATACTTTCCTATGGGTCACCATTATGGCGTAGACAGCTTTCATCTATGACAAACATTCAGCAGGATTCCCAAAAAGTTAAGTAGAGACAATGGTCTTGTAATACTTCTCTCCATACAATATGAAGATAGCTTGAGGTATTTATTTCCATAACACGTTAACCCTGTTAGGACTTTCAATGCTTTCGTCGAATGGTGTAGATGAGCATGAAGCGAGGTATAAGTAAAAATGATAATTTAAGTAAATAGAATTATTGTATTAATTTTGATAACTGTATTTGTATTTAATAGAGTAATGGAAGAGAAAAGAGTGAAATTGTAGCCTGCATGATAATTTATGCTTCGTATCATTCAGATACTTCTTGAAATGGCGCCAATTTATGTAAAATTCATATCATTTCGATATATTTGAACATGGCGTAAATTTAAGCAAAATTCAGATCCTTTGGATGCTTTTGAAATGGAGCAAGAAACTTCAGACAATTCAGATACGTTTCAAAATGACGGCTACAGGGTAACTGTTCGGTTCATCACAATGACTGCTATGATTTCTTGTTTCATTTTAATGATTGGTAAAATACTGGAATTTGATTTGTTTGTTTGTGTGTGTGTGTGTGTGTGTGTGTGTGTGTGTGTGTGTGTTTGTGTGTGCACATGCTTGCTTGTATCTTTTTTCATAAACAGTGTACGATTAACACAGATGGTGTACATACTTTCAAACGTGTTTAAAAGCAAAAATTCAGATCATTTGGATATATTTGAACATGGTGCCATTTTAGATTGTAGTATCAGTGGGCCTGCAAAGCATAACTGGTCTAGAGCCGCCATTTTGTACTCTTTTCTTTTTCTTTGATTTCTCCAATATCGTGATTCTGAATTTCTTTTTAATTTTCCACGACTTCCATCTTGTATTTTTTAAATTTTCCCACCACTGCGCTTGGTGTTTGGCAACTGTAGTGCTATCGCCACGTTGCTTTTTTTGAATTTCTCACCATTTCCATCTTGCATTGTTGAATTTTCCGCCACTGCTAGGTTTATGTTGTTCGATAACTGTAGCGCCGACTAGGTACGGACACTTGAACTATAACCCAGAAGCCCTGCATTTATCCTTTTGCCGAACGTGCAGGCTGTTATAATATGATCCCTTATCAGGGCAAACATACAGTCATTTAGGACCCCAATGCCGCCGGAAGAGCTAAGCGCCTGCTGGCTGGCTGTCGTCAATAGCTAGTGCTTTCACCTGGCAGTTTTTATACACTCCTGGTAATGGAAAAAAGAACACATAGACACCGGTGTGTCAGACCCACCATACTTGCTCCGGACATTGCGAGAGGGCTATACAAGCCATGATCACACGCACGGCACAGCGGACACACCAGGAACCACGGTGTTGGCCGTCGAATGGCGCTAGCTGCGCAGCATTTGTGCACCGCCGCCGTCAGTGTCAGCCAGTTTGCCGTGGCATACGGAGCTCCATCGCAGTCTTTAACACTGGTAGCATGCCGCGACAGCGTGGACGTGAACCGTATGTGCAGTTGACGGACTTTGAGCGAGGGCGTATAGTGGGCATGCGGGAGGCCGGGTGGACGTACCGCCGAATTGCTCAACACGTGGGGCGTGATGTCTCCACAGTACATTGATGTTGTCGCCAGTGGTCAGCGGAAGATGGACGTGCCCGTCGACCTGGCACCGGACCGCAGCGACGCACGGATGCACGCCAAGACCGTAGGATCCTACGCAGTGCCGTAGGGGACCGCACCGCCACTTCCCAGCAAATTAGGGACACTGTTGCTCCTGGGGTATCGGCGAGGACCATTCGCAACCGTCTCCATGAAGCTGGGCTGCGGTCCCGCACACCGTTAGGCCGTCTTCCGCTCTCGCCCCAACATCGTGCAGCCCACCTCCAGTGGTGTGGCGACAGGCGTGAATGGAGGGACGAATGGAGACGTGTCGTCTTCAGCGATGAGAGTCGCTTCTGCCTTGGTGCCAATGATGGTCGTATGCGTGTTTGGCGCCGTGCAGGTGAGCGCCACAATCAGGACTGCATACGACCGAGGCACACAGAGCCAACACTCGGCATCATGGTGTGGGGAGCGATCTCCTACACTGGCCGTACACCTCTGGTGATCGTCGAGGGGACACTGAATAGTGCACGGTACATCCAAACCGTCATCGAACCCATCGTTCTACTATTCCTAGACCGGCAAGGGAACTTGCTGTTCCAACAGGAGAATGCACGTCCGCATGTATCCCGTGCCACCCAACGTGCTCTAGAAGGTGTAAGTCAACTACCCTGGCCAGCAAGATCTCCGGATCTGTCCCCCATTGAGCATGTTTGGGACTGGATGAAGCGTCGTATCACGCGGTCTGCACGTCCAGCATGAACGCTGGTCCAACTGAGGCGCCAGGTGGAAATGGCATGGCAAGCCGTTCCACAGGAGTACATCCAGCATCTCTACGATCGTCTCCATGGGACAATAGCAGCCTGCATTGCTGCGAAAGGTGGATATACACTGTACTAGTGCCGACATTGTGCATGCTCTGTTGCCTGTGTCTATGTGCCTGTGGTTCTGTCAGTGTGATCATGTGATGTATCTGACCCCAGGAATGTGTCAATAAAGTTTCCCCTTCCTGGGACAATGAATTCACGGTGTTCTTATTTCAATTTCCAGGAGTGTAGATTCTGACCAACCGTTACTGTAACAAAGTCTGATAGTCGAAGATGTGCATGAGAAGGCAGTTCCACGACAATTTGGGCTTGGTGCATTATAGGTCGTGATTTAAATATCCCAAGCCTTGACGGAGCTACGTATATGCGATCAGCGTTCAATAAACACGGGCCGAATTTTTGTATTTCTTTTGGGTCATTAAAATTTAATATTAATTTTGAACGCATGTGAAGTTTCTAACAGTTTTGACAGATGGCAGAGTAATCATTCCAAATGCCGTCTACTCAAGGCATTCTTTACAGACAAAGTGCTGCAGTTGAATTCTCGGTTGTGGAAAAAGAAACCGTGGTGGAATCTATAAACATTTCGGTGCAGTGTACGGTAATAGTGTAATTTTAGTAATACTGTTGGAGATGGTAAAGAAAAGTGCAGTATTCCAGTTACAAGTTCGGTCAAATCCGGGAAGTCTTGTCACAGCCACTCATTCGTAATGCTGAATGGCGCGCAGACCAGCGTTCGAGAACTGGACAGTTGGGTCTATAGCTACTGGTGAGCAATGGAAGCGGTTGTGGAATGTTGAGACTCTTCATTATTGAAAAGTGTGCTCAGACTGGGTTCTAAAAGTGCTCGCAACAGACCACAAAATTGAACGGAAAGCCGTTTCACATGAACTGTTGAAACAGTTCGAGGCCAAAGGATAGGTTTTTCTATAACTAATCAGTGCAGGCGACGAAATCTGGGTGCATCCCTTTGAGCTTGAAACTAAAAGGCAGTCGCTGCTGTGGCAATCACCAAAAAAGAAAAAAATAAAGGCAGCTCACTCTGCTGGCAAAGTCATGATGACAATCATTCGTGACAGTGACGCTGTTTTTCTCGTGAATGTACTGCCAGAAAGGTCATGCATTAATCGCAGCCTCCTCTGACGACTGTGGATAAATTCAAATCCGTTGCCGACGTGCTCGGGCAGACAGGAAGCCAAAATAAACCGCCAAATTGCTTCAACCTCCATACAGTCCACATCTGGCGCCATTGTACTTCGATATGTTTGGGTCACTTCAGGATTCTCTTTGTGGGTCACAGTTTGAAGATGATGAGACCGTAATTGATGGAGTGGAAACATAGCTCCGAACACAGGACCAGAACTTTTAGAGACAGGAAATACATGGTCTTATACAACACCGATATGAGATCACAGAACGTAATGGAAAGTGTGCAGATCAATAGTTCATGTAAATAAAATGTTAACTGATATTGCAACTAAATGCAAACTCTTAAGAATGGATATATTCTGCAGATAAGTTTTGAAGCATCATTTATTGAGCAACCATTCTAATTACTTTCTCAACAGGAACTATTTAATTATCTAACGAAGAATGAGAGTCTATACTTTAGGCGTATTGTAAGCTAATGATACTTAACACAGTACAAGCTAACAAATATAAAATTTTGCTCCACTCACCTGCTCAGCACAAGTAAAACAGTATTTTTGAGGAGAGTCTTGTTGCTTATGATGGTTTTAATGCCCATATTCTTTGATATTTGCTGAGAAAGAAACTCAATTTTCTTCTTGATGTCAGGGGACAAAGCTTTTCCGTTTGTGCGCGCTATACGTTCCACTACCTCGAAAGCCTCTTTCGTGCGCCCTTTATTTATCAGCCATCGCGGTGACTCGGGCAAATACCTTCAAAATAAGTAGCACACAGTTACCGTAAGTTTCTAAAATTTCTATTTGTTACACTTCAGTAATCTGTGGGCGAAGACACCACGAGAAGTTTAAGTTACTTTAAATCCTATGTTAACAAGTAAATAAATTAATTCAGTTCTAACTATGCCATTGTGATCCTACTAGAAAATATTTAATTTTGAAAGGGAAACTTACCGGATACTGTCGTCACATTCGAGGCGCCGTTGAATGAATTAACTGTAAACACTCCCCTCCTCCTTCCCTACCCCCACCCCCATTAGGCGTAAGGTTTATGGGCGCATACCAAACGCTGCTATTTACTCACGATGCTGTACGCCTCGTAGACTTTGCAGTGTGTCTTTTTCTTTCTAGGTAGTTGCATATGTAGCGCCTCTCCCTTCCCCACTTCCCTCCACCACAACCCCACACCCTAGGGATTGAACGTCGTGGTAACAATCACCAGTAGAAGGTTTCAGGAATTATTGCAACCAATCACCGGTTTTTCTTCAATTTTGATTATTCATGACCGGTTTCGAAACGCCTGGCGATTCGTCATCAGATGATACAATTTAATTTGGAGTATTGTAGGGGTCGTGCATCTGTGGAAAATACAGAGACGAAAAAGTGAACACTGTATGTGGAAAGAATATTACAATTGTAAGATTAATTTGATGGTATTACTCACTGTTTCTATTCTTGTGGCAGGCACTGCACTGCCTTGGAAAAAGTAATGTATCGTTCAATATCAAGTGAAACAGGCACTTTTCTACTGATCGCGACTCCCATATACTTTAACAAAATATAAACAAACCTAAGAGTCTGGCTGCTGTTGTCTCAATAGAGTTTTGTGGAGGCAGAGATTTCCTTTGCTGGTTTTACGTTTTGTGTGGCATTCGTAATAAAATATATATTTATTACATTACTTTGTTTATAAAAGTTATTATAATTATAGTGTTAAGGACAATATTTCTGGAAGTGTAGTTACGTTTGGCATGTTTCTCATTGCTCAATAAACAGGGTAGTATGGGGAAGGGGGGGGGGGGAGGAGGGAGGGAGGGAGGGATGGGTGGAGGTGAGACATTAGTGAGAGGGAGAGTGAGAGAGGGAGATTGTGTGCGTGATAAAAAAGATGTAGAGAGGATGGTGTTTAGTGTGGTATGAGCTAGGTGGGGAATAGGTATGGGAGTGGATGAGTACAGTATCTATTAGTTTGTCAAATTTGAGAACTCTTTAAAATTTTGGAAGAATGGGTTGTCTGCTAAATCAATTTGTTCATTTGAGATGGTGTGGGGTGTTTTATTATTATATATGAAAATTTCTAATTGTTCCAAGAGGTCCATTTTTATTCCTTTGTCTACAGTGTGTAGAACGTGAAGGTTGGTTTTTATATCTGGGATTGAATGACTAATTTGGGCTAGATGGGATACAAAAGTGGATTCATTTAAATTTTTTAAACGGAGTGTGTCAGTGTGCTCTTTGTATCGGATTTCAAAATTTCTTCCTGTCTGTGCTGTGTAGTAGCAAGAACAGCTGTCATAAGTTAATTTGTATATACCTGATTTGTGATATAGTGGACTGGTTGTTTTAATGTTGTGAATTATTTTGTTTTGTATATTGTAGTTTGTGTGGAAACTGATTTTAACTTTATGTGGTTTAAATATGTATTTTATTACGAATGCCACACAAAACGGAAAATGAGCAAAGAAAATCTCTGCCGCCTCAAAACTCTTTGGAGACAACAACAGCCACATTGTTTGGTTTGTTAATATTTTGTGAAGTATGTAGGAGTCGGCATCGGTGGATAAGTGCCTATTTCACTTGATATTTGGCGATACTGGTAAACACACATTATGTTTTCCAGAACAGTGCCTGCCACAAGAATAAAAGCAGTGACTAATACCATCAAATTAATCTTACAATCGTAATATTCTTTCCACATACAGTGCTCACTTTTTCGTCTCTGTATTTTCCACAGATGCACGACCCCCACAATACTCGAAACTAAATTGTATCATCTGATGATGAATCGTCAGGTGATTCGAAACCAGTCATGAAGAAATAAAAGTTGAATAAAAAGCGGCAAATGGTTGCAGTAATTCCTGAAACTTTTGACAAGACAGTGGCAGTCTTCCAAATGCAGAATGGATAAAAGTTTTAAATTACAAGTAGATCCAGCAATCCCGAAAACTAAGGATTTGATATTAATATTGGTCGTTATCTAACATTTTTACGTGTCAATTCTACTCAGTCCCATCTGCATTACTAGCGATGGTTGGAATGTCTTACCCCCACAATTCTTTTTATAAAAATGGTCACTCACACACACAGAAAAAGTGATTGAAGTTATTCCGGGCGTTCCGCAGTTAAGCTTCTGTGTCACTCCTGCGGGTAGCATGTGGTTGTTGTCACCACACTAACCTTCACCGGTGTTCGCCCAACGACTCACCGAAGTTTCATCACAATGGTGTGACTAGTACAGGAACGCATAGAAGATGAACAAACTATTATTCATTCTGACGTGAAAACGTCTATACGCTCGTTACAGTGAGATCAGATCAGACTTCTTTGTGTGACAATGTACTGTTTAGATTTGAGTCTCTTATAACTACGAGTAATAATGCGTAAAGAATGAGTGAGACCCCAACAGATAGATAGTGTCTGTATGTGTTTGTCGAGCAGTATTTGCCCTGCATGTGATGTTATCGTGCCATTGTAGATGCATGCGCGTTATTGTTAAGAACTAGCTTTCTGTAGTTATAAACCGCTGTAGAGTGGAAAAACATTCAATCAAAATAATAATTCTGATGTTACTATGGACAACTTGTGGAGCACCATTAGCACACAGACAGAGACAATAAAAATATGCGCCTTAATAAAAGAGAGGATCGGTATTAAAAATAAAATTACAAAATAATGAAAAATGTCGTCTCATATGACTTGCAATTACGCTTGTAACTGTAGATGGCACAAGTCAGAAGAAATCTTGCGTCGAAAGAATTCCAAAAAGCCTAAAAACTCCAGTTCTGAGTGAATGCAATAGCTAAGACAGTGTCATGAAAGATACGACGAAACGGCGCAAAACCACGACATAGTTCGCCCATCGGGCACACAGCGGTCTGTGACTGTCCGAACCTCTACAGATCATCTACAGGCATCATTGGAAGGCAATACAGGAAACAGTAATAGTTTACAGGTAGATGTGAACGTGACAGTCCCAGGCAAGTATGCATCGCGACCACGAAATATCGTAGTGTTGTCAACTGAAGTTATATGCGATTACCTTTTGATTTTTCTATTTTGTAAGCAATATCCTGCTATGTGTAGCCATTGTTTTAAAGAGGTCATAACTAATTTCCATCTTAATACGAAGCACTTGTTACGTTTCATCCCGAGATTTTCGCAAAAATCTATGGCGCGAACCCGAACTGCACACAATTATTTTTATTACATATTAGCTTCAGTTACTGTAGGTGGTATTGATCGGAGAAGTGGGATAACTTAAGCGTTTAGCAAGAAAAACAATAGAACACTAGTAATTAATGCCCTAGGGATAGAATATCTTGTATGTTAGCAGAACATAATGTAGAATACCTCTTCCATTCCTACGGTAATGAGCCAAGTGTATATCTTTGTCGTGATCAAACTTTTCTGAGAGTGCCAGTGGGTTTCTGTTCTCACGAGCTGAAGAGAAAATGGAATAAAGGGACACGCCAATAGTCTATAACTGATAAACAGCAAAAAAGTAAGCTAACGTGTTTAATGTTCATATCTGACACAAAGGCCACGGCCAACATACTCACATGAAATACCACAGGCTTGGTGTTTATCCAAGAGTATTCGCTCATAGTCTGGAACTGTAAGCCACGACGTCCCCTCCCGTTGTCAGCTAATCTTAGACGAATAACTTTTTTGCCAGACATCGAACCTGTGTCTTTAGAGTAGCATTACCGTACTAGTTAAATTAATGTGCTGAATGATGTATCTGTCATAATACAAACTTAAAGCTAAACTGTTAATGTTGAACTCAATAACCAAGCGGGGTAACAATGACGGTTATGATAAGCTGTACGGATAACATCGAATTATGAGTAAAATGTCTCAGTTACCAACTTTGATAATACAAACCCGACTGTAAATTTCAGGAAATTCCAGCCAACTTTTAGTCAGGCAAAAACAGTTTCTGTCTTCCAAAAGTTATGTCTCTTTACCATTGATCCCCTTATCTATTTATTGCTTAGTTGGAGAGAAGAACTACCGTCTTTAGGCAGGTAAAACCATTGTTTGTGTAACCTGTTAGTGGACTTTCAAATGGGGTGTGCCTACTTTTATGACGGCTTGATTTGCGCTGCAGACACATTCAATGGGGTGTCTGAATGTCTGTGAAGGAATGGCAGCCCACTTCTTTCAAAAGTCGTAATCGATTATGCTGCTCATGTTCCACACTGGCGTCTGGAGCGATGTCGACATTCTAACTTATCCTAAAGGTGTTTCATTGGATTCAGGCCGGCACTCTGGGCTGGCAGCTCCATTTCAGGAATCTTATTATCCACACACTATTGCCTGACAATGGTGCTTTATGACAGGGTGGATTGTCATGGTGATACAGTCATCGTAAGTATAGCTCCTCTACTATGAGCAGTACGCAGTTATCGATTTGTTAAGCATAATAAGGGGGGCATACCATAAGCACCAAGAACACCACCAAAACGTAACACTGCGTGCTCCGTGCTTCATAGTAGGCGCAACGCATGATGGCAGGTGAAGCTCTTTAGGCATTTGCCATTTCGAAGCGTTTCCAGGGGATTGCCCCAAGGAACTTCAGGTCATTTTTTTTCAGTTATACATTGCCCAGTGGCATCGCCATTTGTACCAACTCAAGCGTCACTTATCACTGACTGCTCGACCATCATGTACGATTATTTTAACTCCGTACGCAAAGACAATGTGGTAGTTGGACAGCCAGTTGCACTTGGAAATTTATTAGTGACACGTTCCGCTTGTTTTATGCGATTTTCTACAACCACCCTCCGTAATGCTTGCTGGACGCTCTCTGTCAGCAAATATGCTCTGTCTGGTCTTCGTTTTGATGTGGTTGTTCCTTCGAATTTCCGCATCATATTGACATCACCAACAGTCGACATGGACACTTTTGAAAGTTTGAAAAGTCCCTGATGTATTTAATACATAACGTCCAATGACTAATTGACATTGGCCGCCGGCCGCGGTGGTCTCGCTGTTCTAGGCGCGTAGTCCGGAACCGTGCGACTGCTACGGTCGCAGGTTCGAATCCTGCCTCGGGCATGGATGTGTGTGATGTCCTTAGGTTAGTTAGGTTTAAGTAGTTCTAAGTTCTAGAGGACTAATGACCACAGCAATTGAGTCCCATAGTGCTCAGAGCCATTTGAACCTTTTTTTTTTTTTTTGACATTGGCGGCCGGGATGACTGAGCGGTTCTAGGCACTACAGTCAGGAACTGCGCAACCGCTACGGTCGCAGGTTCGAATCCTGCCTCGGGCATGGATGTGTGTGATGTCCTTACGTTAGTTAGGTTTAAGTTGTTCTAAGTTCTAGGGGACTGATGACATCAGAAGTTAAGTCCCATAGTGCTCAGAGCCATTTGAACCATTTGAACTTATCAACATTCTACATCACTGATCTGTCCTTACCGACCCACTGTGAGGTTGCTGCTTCTCTTCTGACAACAAAAGGCTCCCCGCCTCCTTCTATAATGGCGGATCCGCCTGTGGCGACATCTACTGGTCAACCCCGCAATACATAGGGGATGTTCGGATACTTCTAATAGGATAGCGCACTTGGCTCAGTCGGTGAAATTGGTTAAGAACCACAGTAAAAGCTGCTTTGCCCAATGCCGATTAACACATTTCTTAGACACAAATTAAGGTGTAGTGGCATCACAGCTGACTGTTTATGCCTCAAGACATGACTCCTAAAGACCCACTTTGCCTGCGAAAGATTATCATGGGTGTCAGAAGTACGAGATGCTTCAGTTACTGACTGGTGCCGCTGATTCTCTTGGAAGTCGTTTTCCTAAGTCTGCCCTCCAACTCGGAGACACTAATTCATTCTTACTGGCTGTGATCCAAGCCAACATCGTCATCAAGAAAATATTGCAACAGTATACCGATAAAAGAGTGAAGGAAGCAAACTGTATTCTTACACGTGACTGTTTTCGCAGCTGTTCTGAGGCGAAATCGTACTGTGTGGCGCCCAGAGACAGGGGGAGGGAGGAACAGAGAGCGAGGGAGAGGTGGGAAGGAGCGACACACTGTTGCTTCTGCTGTGCTAGAGTTGGCTAAAACAGTGTCTTACTGAGGGACACAAACGACTGACATCGCACCACTTAACGGATGCGCAGTATTCCTGCTACAAGGAGCATGATCGGGGAACATGGACGAGTGACCCATGCGTAAAAGCGACAAACTCACTAAAAATGGCTGGAGGAGCGTTTCTAAAAAATGGCCCCCCATAAACAGTAAAATGTTGCAGCTAGAGAATAACGCATGGAAATTAGCTTAAATTAGGAAAATAGATGAAAAAAGACCGCTGTGGATGACATTTGTACAAGGAGTAATCTTCATGCATAATTTAATCTTTTACATCATCAACCACTAAGATCACTAGCCAAAATCTTCGAACACACGAGGACACGCTCAGTTAAGCCCGGCTATCTCGTCTGTGATTGAAAGACATTCTTTCTTATTTGACCACGAACTGTCAGCAGCTGATAAATACAGAAGAATGATTAACCGTTGCCTCGAGGTTTTTCTGGTAATGTTTGTTGCTTTTTTCTTTCATTTCATTCCTCAGCGACTTGTATTTCTGTATTCCTGATTTTCCCGGAACATGTCTGTACTTCCTCCTTTCATCAATCAACTGAAATATTTCTTATGTTACCCATGGTTTCTTCGCACCTACCTTCTTTGTACCTTTGTTTTCCTTCCCAACTTCTGTGATGACCCTTTTTAGAGCTGTCCATTCCTCTTCAACTGTAATGCCTACTGCGCTATTTCTTATTGCTGTATGTATAGCGTTAGAGAACTTCAAACGTATCTCGTCATTCCTTAGTACTTCCGTATCCCACTTCTTTGCGTATTGATTCTTCCTGACTAATGTCTTGAACTTCAGCCTACTCTTCATCGCTATTATATTGTGATTTGAGTCTATATCTGCTTCTGGGTATGCCTCACAATCCAGTATCTGATTTCGGAATCTCTGTCTGACCATGATGTAATCTATATTGAAATCTTCTCGTATCACCCGGCCTTTTCCAAGTACACCTCCTCCTCTTGTGATTCTTGAACAAGGTATTCGCTGTTACTAGCTGAAACTTGTTACAGAACTCAATTAGTCTTTCTCCTCTTTCATTCCTTGTCCCAAGCCCATATTCTCCTGCAACCTTTTCTTCTACTCCTTCCCCTACAACTGCATTCCAGTTGCCCATGACTATTAGATTTTCGTCCACCTTTACATACTGCATTACCCTTTCAATATCCTCATACACTTTCTCTATCTGTTCGTCTTCAGCTTGCGACGTCGGCATGTATACCTGAACTATCGTTGTCGGTGATGGTCTTCTGTCTATTCTGATAAGAACAACCCTATCACTGAACTGTTCACAGTAACACACTTTCAGTCCTACCATCCTATTCATAAGGAATTCTTCTCCTGTTACCCAATTTCTGCTGCTGTTGGTATTACCCTATACTCATCTGTCAAGAAACCCTTATCTTCTTACCATTTCACTACACTGACTCCTACTATATCTAGATTGAGCCTTTGCATTTCCCTTTTCAGTTTTTCTAGTTTCCCTACCACCTTCAAGCTTCTGACATTCCACGCCCCGACTCGTAGAACGTTATCCTTTCGTTGATTATTCAATCTTTTTCTCATGGTAACCTCCCCCTTGGCAGTCCCCTCCCGGAGATTCGAATGGGGGACTATTTCGGAATCTTTTGCCAATGGGTAGATCATCATGACACTTTTTCAATTACAGGCCACATGTCCTGTCCTGTCCTGTCCACATGTTTGTTACTAGTAACCTAAATAGACACAGCTACGGGGTTAGAAATCAGCCATTTTTTACATTTTAGCTGACTCCACTACAATCCTGTAGCGTATAGTGAGCGTTATCTCCACTGTTTACACTGATTATTTTGCTTGGCAAAGTATTTTCGCTTCAATAGTAAAGTTTTTATGTTTAATTATCCCACACGCAGGAAATGAGCGTAGGGGTAGCAGGTGCAGGAATCCTGCATCTCCGCTCATCGGTACCAGAGAAGATGGTTTGCCGTTGCCTGCTGTGAACTGTGGAGTGTCTCAGTGTCGCGTGGGTGACTTTGGTTAGTGCTTGTACTATGTAGTGTTGAGTCTGTGTTGTCATGAATAAACGGAAGGGAGAGAGTGGAACCTGGTGCCGCCATAGACCATTCCTCCCGAAAACCAACAAGCCATCGCTGAGCGTAACATCCCCATCATCAGCTTACATACCCTCACGTATGAGAAACTGCAAAGACGTCTGAGATTTAATCCACGACATTGTCTTTTTATGCCTTGGATGTTGTGTACTCTCACTTAATTTTATCACTACCCGTACTGATGCTAATCTTGACATTTGGTAGACATTATTGGAACACATCTGTTCGACGATAGTTAAAAGTTAGATTTATTACTTTTCGTGTAGTTGGTTTTCAATTGTTTGCAATTCTAAATTGTTAAAGTTCTTTTGTTAGGTTTGTCTTGCAAAAAAAAAAAATTAATGGTTCACCAAATGCGCTTGGTGACGACCGAATGCCCCTTTCCACTCCCCATTCTTACTAGTAGGCCTGTTAAACAATGATAAATGTGTTGCTAACCCTATAAGCCTTTTGCAGTCTAACACTAGTTAAATTCTTTCGGCCAGAAACTTCCAATTTTGCAGTTCTTAACTGCTTTTTATGTCATTCTTCTTTTGCCCGTCATGTAGTAGGTAATTTTGTTCTTACATTTAACGCTCATCACATTTCTGCTTCTCCTACTTACTTTCATCCTCCTCCTCTTTACCCTCAGACCACAGTGGGTGCTCACTACAGTACTTGTTGCGTCAGCGAATCCACTCAGCCTGTGCTGTAGTCCCACTCTTGAACCTTTGCCTTATTTTCGTAACTGCTTCTTCGATGTACAGATTCAACACTAAAGGCTTCTGCATAGCTTACACCTAGTTTGGTGAGAACTGCGAACACATTGCACCACTTTACACTGCCTTTTTTTCCGACAAAAACTGTGAATGTTCTTGATGTTACGGAGTCTTGCTTCTATAATCAAGTGGAATGGATGAACTACCTCTCTGGTGCGTTTGTTTTTCGTAACACACTGAAAAGATTCTCTTTTCCATTTCTTGATAGCAACTTCGATGCGTCACTTGTTACTTGACGAAGGGAATGGTATCACCTTTGCTATCTCGGAGACTTTGTGAATAAAATTTTCTCCGAAGTTCAGATAGTATGTCTCCAGTCTCTGGATGCTCCGTGTTGTCTACGTCGATTGCCATTTCTTCTGTCACGTCATCTGACGCTTCCTCCCTCTTAAGATCATCAGTGTACTGATTCATCGTACCGTCTCCGTTTAGCACTAAACTCGTCTTGAAATTATTAATTTATAAAAATTTTGTGTCCGCTAAACATGCTGAATGATGGAGTATATAATGAAGCAACTCCAAAGGAATCCAAACACAATGACGTTTTATGCAATGTCCGTTTCACAAAGCCTTGATGCATCGTTAGCTGGAACTCCCAAGTAGGTGTAGATACAGATGTAGAAGCATGAAGACCAGGATATTTTCTCTTGCTCTCACTATTGACACCTTTTCTCCACAGTACTGCGTGGAATGTCTTAAGCGCTCTAATTAGTAGCGACACTTACTCTTAATGTCTGTAGTGTTTGTGCTGAATGTGTTGTGTGTATGTTGATGGCGGAAACAACGTTTTGGAATCCACTGACATACCCTGCGCTTCTGCAAGAGCACTAAGGGAACTGACAGGGGTCGCTCCCTTAGCAAACGGGTGGATAATCGTCGCCAGAAGCTGTTGCCTTTCGGGGTCGAAAAGATTTGAACTTGAAAGATACAAGCCAACTACCACCGGCTGAGATACTACCACTTCATCCATCTCATCACGTTTAGCGATTTCAGAAATCTGTGTAAGTATGTTCATACTGTAAAGGATGAGCCAGACAGTAAGAGATTTTACTTTATTATATGAGCTTTCAAACGGTAACTTCATTGTACCATTACAGCCAAGCTACGGCCGGCACTGTTAGCTGTCTGTAAATTCTTTCCTCCCACGGTCTAGTAACAGGAAGACAGCATCGAGGAAGGGCACCTTGGCCACGCGCCTCTCTCATGTGCTTACAAGGTAACACTTCCATGCCGCCAGCATGGTTTGCTCGGTCCTGAGCAATCAGGGCGGAGAAAGCCGCAAGGTGGGTCGAATATACCCGGTCGCCCGTCGCCGGGCCCTCTCTCTTGTATTCTTGCTCACCCGCGAGTCGGATGCGGGCCCTGTAGCATTGAACATCACCCGCTCCTCCCGCACTGTGGACTTAGTTTTGGCAGACAACCACTTTCGTTAGCTTCGCGAACTATGTTTCCCCAGACGCACTGGCTCACCCATACCTCATCACAGAACGAACGGATCGGAGGCTTCCCCGCTCCACAAAGTTCAGCATACAGTGCTGAACATGGTGTTCCGCAGCAGAAGACCCATACGTGTTTCCATGCTGACCCAACAGCATCGACGATTATGATTACAGTGGTCACAGAATAAAAGAGATTGTACCGCGGATCAATCGACTCGTTCCAGCTGTTCGGATGAATCCCATTTATTGTTAAACCAGGTCGATTATCGTGTCCAGATACGCCCTCATCCAGGTGAACAACTGCACAAAACATGCAGCGCGGCAAGAAGGCACAACGGAGGGACGAGTGTCATATTATGGGGGACATACACTTGGGCTTCCAAGAGCGCTGCGTTAGTAATCGAAGGCATCATGATAGCTGTGGGCAACGTGAACATCACTAGAGACCACCTGTAACCCCATATGCTTGATGTCTTCCTGAACAGCAGTGCATCTTCCGTAGGAATAACTGTCCTTGTCACGAGGCCACAGTACATGCTGCAATGGTTTTAAGTGCATCATATTGAACTCACGTTGATGTCTTGGCCATCAAATTCGACATATCTGAATCCATTGAAATCCATCTGGGACACTATCGGGCACCAGCTCCGCGCCCACAAACTAGTTTCCCTTAAATTACGGGAAATGGTTTGTCCGTAGGCAGCTGATGCCAAAATCTGCTGGAAACCTATGGAGTAGTTGTCGAATCCATGGCATGCAGAATCACTGCGAGTTGCGACCCAGAAGTGGATCAACACACTTTTCAATAGTTAGTCATAATGTTTGGCCCCATCAGTGTATGCTTGTAGGTCATAAGAATTTAACAAGACACACTAACCAAATTAAAGTACACCGATATATCATTAATACACTACTGTCCGTTAAAATTGCTGCACCAAGAATAAATGCAGATGATAAACGGGTATTCTTTGGACAAATATATTATACTACAACTGATATGTGATTACATTTTCACGCAATTTGGTTTCATAGATCCTGAGAAATCAGTACCCAGAACAACCACCTCTGGCTTTAATAACGCTCTTGATACGCCTGGGCATTGAGTCAAACAGAGATTGGATGGCGTGTACAGATGAGGGTGCCCATGAAGCTTCAACACGATACCACAGTTCATCAAGAGTAGTGACTGCCGTATTGTGACGAGCCAGTCGCTCAGCCACCATTGACCAGACTTGCTGCACATCAGAACGTGACTGTATTTGGTGGTTGATTTTATCGAAGATCTCCATAAAACGAATTAGCACGTAATTTGTGCACTTCTTTTCTCCATCATTGATTGTTTTGAATTTTCACTGCTTTTGATAAGGAAAAATAATTTTGTACAATGACTGAAAGGATCGGATGCTGGTGTTCTAAAACCAAGCTTGAATTAAGATATAAAAAATGGGGGAAACATTACCAAACAGACTTTGAATGGAAGAACTGCATCACTGTTACGTATGCCTTTTATGTATTGTGTATAGGTTGGTTATATTAAGTACGCAATCGATGTATATCGTCTTTGACTTTTGCCTGTTCAAATGGCTCTGAGCACTATGGGACTTAACATCTGAGGTCATCAGTCCCCTAGAACTTAGAACTACTTAAACCTAACTAACCTAAGGACATCACACATCCATGCCTGAGGCAGGATTCGAACTTGCGACCGTAGCGGTCGAGCGGTTACAGACTGAAGCGCCTAGAACCGCTCGGCCACTCAGACCAGCACCTATTGTAATGGTTTTATGGCACAGAGAAAAACATTTGTTGCAGATATTCACTAGCTTTTGTAGTTTTCTTGGCAAAGCTAATTTCAGACTGTACACACGTGGTTGTTCATTTATTGTGTGTCAGGGTCATCTACTATTAATCGATCCAATGATAAGCTAGGAAGCAACAGCATTAACTTGAGGAACTATATAAGGGATTCGTACTAACTTATCCCTTACGATTGGACTATATGAAGGCCTAAACCGTTTACATTGAAAAGTTTGTTTCCATATGTATAAGGAATGAAAAGGTTATGTCCGCAGCAATTCCTGGATCTCTTTCTTTTTTCTGCTTCTCTCGCTGTTAAACCTGGGATTCCCTTTGTATACCTCTTCTGCATTCTGTTGTTCACAAGAATGCATATTAATAATCTTCGCACAAAATACTGAGATCACAGTGTGAATCTCATATGGTGAAAACCGTACTTCATCCATACTTTTTTTTTTTACTTTGCGGACAAAGTCTGTTTTGAATGCAAACTCCTCGTTTGCATCAAATCCAGTTTATCTGAAATTCAGCCATACATTATTGTTATGTTTAAACGACGATGGTGAGAATTACGCTTCATTTAATACCAGATACTGAAATTAAGTAATATTGACTCTATTCGTTAGAGGTCTATAATGAAGCATCGAAAATTAATATAAATTTAGTTTGAAATGAGATGAGACTATTAAGAGAGGTAAAAGTTTCTTCAGTCCCTGTGTCATTCATGTCCCGATGATCAAAAGGTGAAATCAAGGATACATTTTGGTAGCTGAGGGAATATTTGTATTAATTACTGTACTTACAAATTATGGTAGTGTCTTAGAACTATATTCAAACTTCTGAAAAGAAAACAAATTTATTTGGAAACTATTACTACTAGAAAATAAATTTTCATTAGTAAATTACTGTGGTACTCTCAGTGAAATGATATAGCTAAGGGCCTTTTTTGTTAATCACTGTAACTGGATTCACCAGTTTGTATGTCTGATATACTTACTTATGAAGCAGTAGTGGAATGAAACAAGGAATAGACGCAACGAGAGTGAAGTATGTCCAATTTTTGAGAAACCAAGCCACTGATGCCATGGCAATCACACCAAGGCAGTAAGATACGTAGGACAAAAAATTTACAGACGAACGGTGACTGATACTGGCCAACTCGACTCCTGAAAGTCATACAGAAGCAGAAAATTTTGAATTTTTTTACATTCAATACGCTACTTGTCTAACTATGCACGGACTAAGCAAAAAATATTCTTATACAAAATACAAGAGAGAAACAAAGTGAAAAAAGAAACTGAAAACGAAGTTACCTTATTTTAGTAATCTCACAGAAGGAATAATACTGAACTTTTTTCGACAATTACATTTACTGTTACCTGAAAAACACAATATATTTTACAAATTTGACAATAGACAAATAGGATGCTCTAAGCATAATACATTTTGTCTTGTTGGGTTTAGTAAGTTTGTTTAAATTGTATTCTGCGCTGTTTTTTGTTGGCGTTCTGACTGGTTTGAAGTGGTCACCAGAACTGACTCTTCTTTGCCAGTGCCTACAGCTCAGAGTAGCACGTGCACCCAGAGACCTCAGTTTTTTGTTAGATACACTCCAGTACCGAATGAAACAAGTTTACTGTCATCGATCACTGTTTATTTATTACCAAATTTTGTGATTAATGCAGGATGTGCACGTTGTGTTACAATTTCAGAGTAATAACACGACACTTCATTTTGCACACGTCTTTAATTAAAGACTGAGCAGTAGTATGGAGCAGAGTAAAGAGGTTCCATTCCTTGTCCTGATAATTTACGTACACCATCTAACTCTGTAAACACTGAAGGAATAAAAATTGTTTCTAGAAACTCATAAGTCCAAGAAGCATAGCAAAACAAAAAAATTAGTTGGAGTGAAAAGAACATATAGTAAAACTAAAATACAGTTTTGGAGCAACTCTCAAATTGCTGTAAAAATTTTTTGATTCTGTATATGAATACAGATGTAAGTGTAAGTATCTGTAGTTGTCACAGATCCTTTTCCATCACGTTTACATACCTAAACATGTAGCATAGAGTGATCAGAGCCACACGTTAGAATATCAAAAGTGGTAAAACTTGAGTATAAACAACAATTTAATTATTAGTACTCAATGATAGATTTTGTGCCATTGCGTTTGGTTGTTTGTGAGCTTGCTGGTGCGTTTCTTTCTTTGTGTGATTGTTTGTGTTCTTGTTTGTATGTATGTTTCTTTGTGTATTTATATGTTTGCGTGATGATGTTTTTGTGTGTTTGAAGTTCTAAGTAACACAGTAAGATATAAAATAATATGCTGATTGATAGAATCTGAATAATATATAAAGACGTACATATGCCTTCAAGCTGACAGGTGCTGTAAAATGTGGGTGTTTTGGTGGATATGTTCAGTTCAGATAGGTCAGCGTTACATCATTTAGAATATATCATGGACACATGTGAATGATTAACTCATTTTGATTTTTTCCCTCCTTGCTTTGTCCATGTGACTCTTTGCTTCAAAAGTAACAGAATTAATTCAGTTCATTCACTTCGTGTTCAACAATTTTGGTATTAAGCTTATCAATAATCACCCTTCTCTTAGTCCCCATTACTTTTATCTTTTTTCAGTTCACCGTCAGTCGGTGTTCTGTGCCCACTAGACTGTTCATTCCCGTCAGTGTGTCGAGTAATTCTTAATTTTCATCGACGATATCAAGTCATTAGTGAAACGTATCCTTTGCATTCTTTCATCAAGGATTTTAATCCCACTCTAACACCATTTTTTATTTTCATAACTGCTTTTTCGATGTAAAGACTGTACCGTATGGGCAAAACGTTGCGTCTCCGTGTTACACCGTTTCTAATTTAGAGCATCGCTCTTGGGCTTCCATTCTATTCCCTCGAGATTCTTGTAAACTTTGTATATTACCCGTCTTTGCCTATATCTTACACATATATTTATGAAAAAATTTAACATCTTGCGCTATTTTACATATTTGAAGCTCTTTTTGGGTCTAAAAATAATTTTTATGTGGCTTGCATTTTCTTAAGTCTATATTTGTACAACTACATTGGTAGCAATAAGAGTACATTTTTATCCGTGTAAATCACATCCGCCTGGGAGATATACCAAGTTTCCAGAATGAGATTTTGACTCTGCAGCAGAGTGTGCGCTGATATGAAGAAAAGCTGTGAGGACGGGGAGTGAGTCGTGCTTGGGTAGCTCAGTTGGTAGAGCACTTGCCCGCGAAAGGCAAAGGTCCCGAGTTCGAGTCTCTGCCAGGAAGTTTCAGATATACCAAGTATCTGGAAAATTCGTTCACAGTGATATTACGTGCATTGGCCTGTATTCGATAATAAGGCCTCACTGCAGTTAAAGACACAATGAACAGTGAAGTTACGATCAGTATTTCACGAGAACGACAGTTTTGTTTGTAATGACAGCTTTAGAGTGTAATTCGCAAGATGTTTAGAAATAGACCGCAAAGCTTGTAAGGAAGTTGGAGTGTTGTGCCGAGAAATAGCTGTTAAGAAAAAAATCCGATATGAAGCGCCACTACAGAGTTAATTATAATTGAAGTTAGCCAATCAGGCCGTTGCGCTCGTCAATTCAAGCGGCACGCCAGATTCAATTAGTGACAATTTTTCTCATACCGTAGATGATAGCGCACGAGACGGCTCAGCATTTGGCTGTCCCATGTTCAGTTTTTATATCGCCTCATGTTCGTTTGTAGGTATGAAATCGAAGAACAAGTGTAGCGATACAGTCTATGGCGATAGAGCCTACGTCGGGCTCTTTGAATTTGCGCACACAACTGCCTAACTGGTTAACTTCAATATTAACTCGTAAACGACGAAGCGTTCCCACACTTTTTCTTAACGATTGTTTCTCAGCACAGGCGACCCTGAACCATTCTTATAAGCTTTTCAGACTGTTTCTGACCATCCTACATGTTGTCTCTCAAGGTGATTACGACAAGTTATTATTCAAGGTTTTACATTGACATCTACGTCTACATCCACATTCCGCAAGACACGGTACGGTGCGTGGTGGAGGATATATTGTGTCACTACTAGCCATTTCTCTCCCTATTCCTCTCGAAAATAGGAGAAACGGCTATCTATGTGCCTACGTATGAGCCTCCATTTCTCGCATTATTTTGATGCTTATGCGAAATTTACGTTGATGACGGGAGTATCGTTCAGCAGTCGGAATCAGATGCCGATTCTCTAAATTTTCTCAACAAGGTACCTGGAAAACAACGTCGCCTTCCTCGTACTTGCATCATACTGGAACTAAATGATGTCCATTCATTGTCTAAATGGGATACCAACAATGAATTATCTGATTTTTCTTGCAAAAATACTCTCCTAGTCTTCTTGATAGATTTGTTAATTTTAGTGGCTATTGTCGGTATGATGACATAATTACTAATTACTGTCTCTATAGTGACACCATCGATAAGGTCTGGCCTATTTGTAACTACACGATCTAAAATGTCACAATGCGAGTGAGCTGCCGAACTAGCTGCTCAAGATAGTTCTCGGAAAACTTGCTCAAAAATTCTTCGCATGACTGCCTGTCCGCGCCCTCCTACAACGTATCCATAGGCTTCCGAGTGAAAATTAAATAGGTAAAGTGGCGTCAAACTCATAAGAAAGCTCTTTCCTAGTTTACTTCATATCTTTGCACAATAATAAACGCTCGGGAAGACACAGGCTTGATATTTTCCTCATATATTTAATAATGTTGTAGCAAAAATCTCGGAATGTTTTTGGCTGATATATTCAAATATTTGCACGATATCCTAATGAACAGTCTGAAGAACGTCTGCTACATATTATGTTATAATGCATATGATTATATGTTTAATATAGAAATGGGCAGTGTTAACAAAAGTCCCCAAAAGTATTCTTACTTCTAAATATAACGTGATACTCTAATAAAAATCAGACGTACACTGACTATACATTTTTGAAATTACAATGTACATGGTTTCTATAGTTTCTAAACGACAATGTGCAGTTTTTGTGTTAAATTAACTGCTAGAATGAAAATGCTGAGTTGTGCCGTGTGGGTTTCAATTTCTGTATCGCATTCAGTATCAACAACGATAGGAGAGCATGTAAACTTTTAGACAAATTTTTCCTCTCATGCATATACATACACATCAAAAAGAGTTATGGATCATCTCGGTTCCCAGAGTTCCGGAACTTTTACAGAAAATTGTAACAGAAATCAGCATCAACATCATTTCCGTCCTTTTTATTGCTCATGAAAATCACACATTGCATGTCGTATCATCACACAGCGAGACCTTCAGAGGTGGTGGTCCAGATTGCTGTACACACCGGTACCTCTAATACCAGGCAGTACTTCCTCTTGCATTGATGCATGCCTGGATTCGTCATATCATACTATCCACAAGTTCATCAAGGCACTGTTCGTCCAGATTGTCCCAATCCTCAACAGCAATTCGGCGTGGACCCCTCAGAGTGATTGGTGGTTCACGTCGTCCACTAACAGCGCTTATCAATCTATCCCAGGCATGTTTCACAGGGTTCATGTCTGGAGAACATGCTGGCCACTCTAGTCGAGCGATGTCGTTATCCTGGAGGAAGCAATTCACAAGATGTGCATGGTGGGGGTGCGAATTGACATCAATGAAGACGAATGCCTCGCCAATACGCTGCCAATATGGTTGCACTATTGATCGAAGGATGGCATTCACGTATCGTACAGCCGTTACGGCGCCTTTCATGACCTCCAGCGGTGTACGTCGGCCCCACGTAATGCCACCCTAAAGCAGCAGGGAAGCACCACTTTGCTGCACTCGCTGGACTGTGTGTCTAAGGCGTTCAACCTGACCGGGTTACCGCCAGACACGTCTCCGACGGTTGTCTGGTTGAAGGCATAAATGGCACTCACCGGTGAAGAGAACGAGAGGCTAACGCTGAGAGCTCCATTCAACATGTTGTTGGGTACACCTGTACCGAGCTGCATGGTGTCGTGCTTGCAAAGATGGACCTCGCCATGGATGTCAGGAGTGAAGTTGCGCATCATGCAGCCTATTGCGCACAGTACTGAGGCTGCACGAAAACCATTACTCATCATGGTGGCGTTGCTGTCAGTGTTCCTCCGAGCCATACTCGGTAGGTAGCGGTCATCCACTGCAGTAGTAGCCCTTGGGCGGCCTGATCCAGGCATGTTATCGACCGTTCCTGTCTATCTGTATCTCCTCCATGTCCTAACAACATTTATTTGGTTCATTCCGAGACGCCTGGACTCTTCCCTTGTTGAGACGTGATAGAACGGCGGTAGTGACCGTCTAGGCGTGGTTGAACTACAGACAACGCGAGCCGTGTAACTGATTCCTGGTGGAATGACTGGAACTTACAGGCTGCTCATGCTAAGTTGTTTACATCTTTGGTCTGGTATAGTGACATCTCTGAACAGTCAAAGAGACTGAGTCTGTGATACAATATCCACAGTCAACGTCTATCTTCAGGAGTTCCGGGAACAGGCGTGATGCAAAACTTTTTTGATGTACATATATATTCTTTCAGCTTATACATATTATGAAACTAAAATTGTATACACAACAATGTGTTCTGTTTTCTTATTCTCCGTCTTAAAGCAGAAAGTAGCATTTTCGACTTATCATCTTACGATTCCAATGTTACTAAGGAATCTGAATCATCAGAAATTTAGTAGTCACTGGTCAAAACTGTGCTACCAGTACAACGAAGCTCCTATCCTTTCATATCCAACAGTTGGAGCAGTGTGTCCCATACTCCGTTTACAAATGATCCCAACCGCTTTACCAGTCCATCATAAGTGACTGTAATTACGAATCAAGGTTTCGTTCGCAATAACATTAAACAAGGCTCACTTTCAGAGAGAGGGGGCAGAGGAGATGAACAGAGATTGGGGAAGAAATGGACATATAAAGAGGGAGGGAGCCTGTCGACGTTGGAAAGGGGAGGAGGAGAGAGAGAGATATGGGGGAGGAGGAGATGGACAGAGGGGGAGGAAGAGAAAGTTATGGTGAAACGGTGGAGGCAGGTGAAGATGGAGAGAAAAAGATGATAAAAGAAAACTTTAGATAAGGATGTACACCCAGTTCCTACAAATATGTAGCTAAACATGTCCTATATTTAGAATTGTTACCTACAAAAATTTGCTTCCATTGTCAAGCCCAACGTCAGTACTTCCTCCGTGGAGCCTTTACTTCCCTTAATGCGAAACTAATCGTCATGTAGCACATTGTCAGTTTTATTTATAATTTTTAATGTAAAATATTCCTGTCAGCAGCTCTGATATGCGAATAGTGAAGATGATTGTACGATATCTACATGTCAACAGTCGTTGTTCCCTCGCACTATTTTTTCCGCCACCCACAGTATGGTGGTTTGCGAAGTATCTACGTACATGTGTATGAATTCTGCAAATATTTGCTATTGCGGGCATGTTCACAGCCACTGTGTGAAAGGACAGTTTCAAAAGAACACACACCACACATGCAGAGTGATTCACGAAGATATGCAAATATTTTAATATGTTATTGTACACGTAAAACTAAAGAAAAAAGTTCATGTAAACATAGGTTCGCAATTGATTCGTTACGGGGTTACAGCTAGTAAAAGATTTTGTCTGAAACTTACCAACTTCGCTAATATGAAGCCATCGCAAAACTGTACGAGTTTAAAGTAAAGCACGTTTTCCATTTCTTTAATTGTTATTGGTCTGGCGAATCTAATAAAACGTGTCCCAGACGTGTAGCTGCTGTAGTTTTTCCGAATATCCAGAGAAGCAAAGATTATTATGCAAGTGAATTTGTTTATTTTCCATCAAGAATGTAGAAACTTTTACATCATTGTTGGCAACCGTTATTGAGATGTTTCAGTCGTTTCCTAAACTTGAAATGAGTTAGTTTGCTGTATTTTGCACTGAAAGAACATAATAACAACAGTGTAGTTAAGTGAAACCACATAGTAACTGTGGTATCAACGTTCGATACGACACTTGTTAGGGATTGCAGTTATCGGCCGCGAACCGTATTAGTATCGTTGAACCCGCGAGCCGCGACCAGCGCCGCTAGAGCTGCTCTGTGGCTTGTATCAAGTTTCTAGCGAGCTCTCGTCCACTCTTGCTCGGGACGTCAAGCAGTAAAGTAGGAGAGCCTTCAGCTGATAGGAAGAAACCTCTAACAAAGCGGTTAGTAACGTATCGCCTAAGTGAGGCCTCAATAGCTATCTGTTTATTTGTTTGCAGTCAAGAAGAATCCTGTACAACCAGTTAAGTACAATATATATTATTTTCTACCAACGCTTCTAATTGTTTTAGTCATTGCAGATCCAGACCATGCAGCCAGCACCCTATCGACGTTACTGTCAAACCTGCCGTGATTTAGATGTTTCTATTTAGTATTAGCCACCAGTCAACATTGGCGACTACTCGTTCGTCGTCATCATAACACTAACTGTTGTAGTTTGTACATTATTTATGGAATAGCGACGTCTTTCAAATATACGACAGAGGAATACGCCGATGTGGTGTTTATTTAAGGAAAATGTAATGGTGCTAATGCTGCAGCTGCAGTTAACGGATATCAAGTACGTTATCCACCTCGGAGGATTCAGAATGTACTAAACATTAACGGAATATTTCGAATGTTACGGCTGACAGGTTCTCTACCTAGCGTTTAGAATCAGTACGAGCGCTCGATATGTGAAAACGATGATGCTGATGTTGTGGTTACCAGTACACGACGTATCTCTCAACGACTAGGAATTTCACAATCTATGGTATAGCGTACAATGAAGTACAGTAATCTGTATACTTGCCATAAACAAAAAGTGCATCATACGGTAGATCCTGCCCTTCGTTTCGAGTCGTGCAGCTGGTTAAATACTAGTTTGCGGCTACACAAATACATTTTATTTACTGATGAGGCACAGCTTATTCGAGATACTCGAGCTTACTCGAACAATACACATAACGAACACATACGGTCTGAAGCAAACTCACATGCAACAGTGCAACGCAATTTCCAGAAGCAATTTAGCATAAATGTGTGGTGTGGTATAATCAACATACACTTTACTAGACCATTCATTTTCCCAGGAGGTCTAACTGGCGATGCGTACTTACAATTCCTTCAAGAAGAAATGCCCCACTTGCTCTAAGATGTTCCACTTGCTATGCGATTGCAAATGCATTTTCAACATGTCGGCGCCCCTCCACATTTCACCAACGCTGTTACTACACATATAAATGAACATTTTCCCTAGAAATGGATTGATCGTGTTGCTACTCGTCTGTGGCCATCCAGATCGCCCGATACAACAGCAATGGATTTTTTATATATGGGGATGGATGAGAGACACAGTTTATGAGGACAAAGTCAACACACGCGAGGCATTACTTGCTCGCATTATGAATGCAATAGACGTAATTACGGACATCCCTGTGAAACTGAAACGAGCAACAAAATCTGTTCATACACGTGCAGCTAAATCCATTGAATTTGGTGGAGACATTTTTGAAGATTTATTGTGAATGCATTGTGGTATTGTGTGTACACTGTAAAACTTCCTTAACACTGAGCTTTGTTTTTTTCCGGTTTAACACAAATTCACGTGTGCTGTGGTATTAATAAAAGCAGATTGTCTGACACATTCATACAGTTTCAGTGAACGTTATTACCATCGTTTTTACAAAATAAAATTCTCTACAACTTCTGTTGGAAATTTAGTTCAATTTTCTGGAATTTAAAACACAAGTTGGGCCAAATAGCTGATAAATTAAACATTTTACGAAATTACGTCTTTGCTTCTCTGGATGTTCTGGAAAACTAGCGCAGATACACGTCTGGCAAATGTTTTATTAGATTATACAGACCAATATCAACAAAATAAATGGAAATCGTGCTTTAACCTCGTAAAGTATTGCGATGGCTTCGTATTAACGAAGTTACTAAATTTCAGGCAAACTTTTTTACTATCAGTAATTCCGTAACTAAAAATTTGCGGACCTACGTTTGTATGAACTTTTTTCTTTAATTTTTCTTGTAGACTCACATATTAAAATATTAGCATATCTTCGTGAGTCACCCAGTATATACCTTGAATGCCATAAGATCATTTCAGTGCGGGTACATTCTCTCTCTCGTGAAGTCTTGCGTGAAAACAGCGTGATGCGGCGAGCAGTCAGTAGGATGGACAGGGAGCGCTACGTACGAAGTGTGTGACAACATGGGAATTTGATCTGGACGGACAGCGTTCTCGGATAGCCGATATGGTTAAGACGACCGCTCGCGTGTAACGGAAAATATGGATTAGAATACCCATCCTGCAAAAATTTTCAGTTGTCGCCATTGAATTTATTTCAATGTCAGTTGCGCCCGATGTCAGAATTTATTTCATTTCATCAAGTATATGTTCGGCTGCGGAATTGAGAATGGTGTCTGTTCTTTTCTACATGTCCGAAAGAACAGACACCACTCACGTATATAAATTTCCAAAAATTAAAGTATATAGTGTGATAAGAGCATCAAATACAGAAACACGTGCAATCAAAGTTCATTTGACACCACATTAATTCACGAAAAGTGACACAAACATTCAGAGAACGAAAGTACAGACAGTCACCATCACTTACGAATATAAATATCAACTAGACAAACATTTACAGTGTAGAACAATTTTACATCCGGTTAACAGAGTTAAAATTGTAATTGCCTGAAATTGTGTGTGAGATGTTATTTCAATGGGTACAGAGTTTTTTGGAATCTTTATTAGCCAAGATCGCATATAGGTAGGAAGTAGGTAACAAGAGTCGACCATTTACGGCCATCTTCAAACCCGAATATAAAAATCCAAGTATGAGATAAACGGACCCTTTGCAAACTTGGCTAACAAGGATTTCACAAAAAAATCTTCGTTTATTAAAGGTTAGGTTGATCCAATAGTGCATGGATGTACTGCCAGTGCATGGTGTCTAACGAACACAGTGTTTCGGCAGACAGGTCGTCATTGTCACGTGTGCTGACGAACAGAGTACCTTGAAGCGCGGCAGACTTATATCCCCTCCACACACGAGCTGTTCCTGCATGGTTCTCGATCGAGGTAACAGGTCGGCGGCCGAGGCGGAGAAGGTGTAGGCACCTCTGGTAGCGTATGTGTAGTTACGCTGTCCACTCTGGCCGCCAGATCGTTGCTTTTGCTGAGTGTAGTGTTAAATAGAGTCCGCGTTGGTTCCCAAGCCTTGCTGATATTATAGCAGCATTTCCAGTTGACGAGACTGGCAATTCCTATGGCCTCGCCAACTGCTCTGTTCCACGTTTTTTGAAGTATGTGCTGAAATACTGGTACGATCGTATTCCATTGCGCTACTCTCGGAAAAAAGTAGCGCTTTACGAGCGGTGACATATTAGGATACATTAGTCGAGTGTAGCACTGGAGTATCCGGCAACGATCTTCAATGCCGAGCACTGTTTGTTCAATATATGACTTACCACACTGGTGCAGGATCTTAAACGCCCCGGCATTCCACAAACCAAGTTCGTCTCCGACTCTCCTCAGTAATGCACATGTTTCACTGGGAAACTTTTACTCAGTGCTTTTTCCGTGTAAGTTCGACTTTTCCCAGTAGTGCGCCAGTGTACCAGGCGTCTATAATTATAGTGCAGTTACTCACAGAGGTCCAGTGTGGGCTGTGATTATCGTACAGGAAGCACAACTTTGAACGTTCGCTGATGCGTCAACGAGGAAAATAATTTCCGATTTTGGCCTCCAGGTGCAAATTTGGCGCTGTGAATTCGAGAATAACGTACAGAAATATGTACATTGAAGATGGAGAAGGAAGAATGGGAAGTTGCATCGGGTCATTATGTGGAACAAGCGGCGAAAGTTAATTTGCGTGCCGCACTGGGATTCGAACCCATGATCTCCTGCTTAATGGGCAGTTGCGTTAACCACTGCACCATATGGACACAGAGTTAGCAGCAACTACGCAGGCTATCTACACACTTGTCACGGCGCACCCACATTCCCACCTAGCGCCACCTGTACATCCTCACTGAAGGAGGTTAATTCGTTGCCCAGTGAGGTGTGTCAAAGATATTCATGCCTAGTGTCTGTTCTTTGAGACATGTTCCTTAGTACTTCTGTATCCCACTTCTTCACGCATTAATTCTTCTTGACTAGTCTCTTAAACTTATTCTTCACCACAAGTGAATTGAGTCTATATCTGCTTCCGTGTACGCCTTACTATCCAGTATCTGATTTCGGAAACTCTGCCTGACCATGCCGTAATCTAGTTGAAATCTTCCAGTATCTCCATGCATTTTCCAAACATACCTCCCCTAGCTGAAATTGATTGCCGAACTAAATTATTCTATCTCCTCTCTCATTCCTAGTAGCAGGCCAATATTCTCCCGTAACTTTTTCTTCCACTCCCTCCCCTACGACCCCATTCCAGTCCACCTTGACTATTAGATATTCGTCTCCATTTACGTACTAAATTACCCATGAAATATGCTCGTATACTTTTTCTTATGTCTTCATCTTTGGTGTGTGACGTGCGTACGTATAACTTAACTATTGTAGTCGGCGTTGCATGGTGTCGATTCTGGTGAGAACAATCCTATGGTTCAAATGGCTCTGAGCACTATAGGACTTAACATCTGAGGCCATCAGTCCCCTGCAACTTAGTACTTAAACCTAACTAACCTAAGGACATCACACACATCCATGACCGAAGCAGGATTCGAATCTGCGACCGTAGCAGTCGCGCCGCGGTTCCAGACTGAAGCGCCTGGAACCGCTCGGCCACTGCTCCCGGCAGAACAACCGTATCACTGAATTATTCACAGTTTCTGCTGCTGTTGATATTACCCTATACTCATCTGGAGATTACGAAATCCATAAAGTATTCACGGGACTGGTCCTTGAGGTAACAATTTCTTGATGACCCCTCTAGTAAATCCGATCCATGAAAAAGCGCCCAGGTCCAGATTTCCGCTTTCTTGCATAGGCCCAGCGTTGATCTTTCTGTAGGATTCATCATTTAGAAGGCTCTACATCTTCTCCATGTGGGAGAAAACGGTAGTAGTGTTGCGTTTGTCAGCAGTTATGACATCAGTGTCACTGAAGTCTCTCAGCTCCCGGATGGCGTCCCTCTCTCAGCTGGTAATGTTTGTCTTCGTAAAATTATCGTCATGGTACGACAAGTTACACGACGTACTTCTTCAGCTGCATCTGGCGTTAGCCGCGCAGCAATCTATTTAGCTGCAAACACGCTGTCCGTGACTCGTGTGAACTTGGGGGGGGGGGGGGGCAGTAAGGTGGGAGGAGGGGGGACCACATCGTTATTTAGCGGCACATTACTTTGATGAGACACTTGTATGGGGCCTCCAGTGATGGTATGTCTACGAAGCGTGAAGATTTTGACGTTAGAGGTCCTCTATCAGCAGAATCGACTGTCATCCAGATAACACCATCACTCCAGTCCTCATTCCTGAAATTAAAGTGATTGACTAGAGCTAAAGATAGTAATAGAACTTCCTGGGAGCTGTACTGAAGTTCGGCGACTGAAGAGTAGCCTCTCACATACCAAGGGAAGACTGGCTCGCTTATTGATTCTCCGGCTGCCACTGAATCGATGTGACCTGAGCTCCGTACAGCGTGCTTGGTACGGCATCTATCATAAATTCAAGAGAGCTAATTGCATCTTAAGTTGAACAGCTTGTTGAATTTCCTCATACTGCGGTACAGATCCTCCCCGTAAAAGTATCTGAAGTGATTCATCAGTTTTTCTTGGCGTATTTATAAATCGAACAGTCCTCGAGTGTACAGCCAGTCTATAGCTGAAAAATGCTAATCTACTGTTGTTCTCTCCTATAAAGACTCCACTGAGAAGAGGCAGAGGTTGCTAGACGGTGGCTCCTATAGGAAGATCAATGCCGAGCCCACCCAGACGGTGGAGAACAGGACTAGGTTGTTTCTCATGGACTATGATTTGCCACAGGGAGTCATCAAGACATCGTTACTACCTAGATTTTATGGACTCATTAAAGTCCACAAAGGTGAGGTTCCGTTACGCCCAGTTATCAACAATACCAGGACTCGTACATATTTGCTGGAAAAATATCTGACTGAAAATTTAAACCCTTACTTGGGCAAATGCCTGCATCACACCCTCAATTCTTTAAATCTTGTCTCGCTTACATAACTTCAGGCTGAAGCCCTCAGGCATTCTAGTGAGCTTAGACACTGTTTGGCAATACCCCAGTGTGCCCCTGTGAGAGTCACTAGAACACTAGAAATATCTAAGTGTCACATTGGACTGGACACTGTTCTAGTAGAACCATCTGGAAAACACCTCAGCGAAGTTATGAAATAGGAACAACAACCTTCATAAGAACATACTACGTAAGCTGTGTCGAACAACCTGGGGCTGCACTACTGAAACTCCGCACTCTCCGGCAGTTGGACTACTCTACTCTGCTGCGGAATATGGTGCTTCAGTATGGATCAATAGCGCGCGTACACAAATGTTCATCACAAAGCTGAAGAACACAGTGAGATTACACTTAGGTCATCCGACGTCGAATGGCTGCCAATAATGAGCTACATTCCACCCCTAGCCGACGAAAACAAGCTCTTCTCCTTGAGTTCAAACACATACAAGGCATCCCTGTCCATCAAGATCCAATTATCCGAGAAACAAAATTAGCGTCGTTCAAAAAAGCCTTCCATGAAAACAGCCGTGGAATTGCATACGCCTCAGTTCAACTTAACCGAATAACGACCACAGGACTGGAGAGAGAGACTTTTTCACCACAGTTTTAGAACTTACCCTGCATAAGAAGGGAATCTTCCTTCTACAAGTCGCGCAGAATGTCGACCGATTACGCACGAAACATGACAGAAGTGACTCTATAAATGAGGGAAGTCTCCCTCTTCAAAGCGCAATTGTGGCAATCCGTTCCCCACATTATCACAGACTCTCCCAGCAGGACATATCGGCTAACCATCAACAGTTCCCTGATGGAAACTAACGACAAAACTGAATATATTAAAAATTTAAATGCCTGTAAAATAAATGTGCTGATATTTGTATTTTACTTAATACTGGGCTTAAAAAACCGTACCATAACATATATAAATTCGTCAGAAATATGGCAGTAAGACCACCGACCGTTTCAGGCATGTCCTGACCTCCACATATTTTCTATTTAATGGAAAATAATATGAAAAACGGAGGTATCACAATAGACAGCGAACTCTAGCCTGTGGGAGAGAATTTCTATACATGGTCTTCAGGAACAATGTGAAAAAACACAGCCTGTAAGGATGTTGCTTGGTAGGTCGTGCTGGGAAATATTTACCAATGTACTTTGCTAATCAGGAAGTTGAGTGCATGGATTCTAGCGACCCGCCAGAGTCTATGGGGCTAATTGAGTTCTTCGTTTCGTTTCCTAACACCGTACAAGAGAGAAATAAAAATTAGACGTGTGACGCTTGTAAGGTTCGAACCCGAGCCAAAGGCTGAGCAGTCTTGTGTAGTATTATCTTCGCTGTGAGAACAACTGACTCTGTGTATTCCAGGCCGCTTGAATCTGGGAGCAGAACGGCTTGACTGGCTAAGTTCAACGCTAACTGACGTTAATGATGATGAGGATGTTTGGTTTGTGGGGCGCTCAACTGCGCGGTCATCAGTGCCCGTACAAAATCCCAGTTTTTACACAGCCCAATTTTTCACACGGTCTAAAGTAGCCACTGCCAGGAATAATGATGAGGATGATGAAATGATGAGAACAACATAAACACTCACTCCTTTCGCAGAGAAAATCCCCAACCCGGCAGAGAATCGAACCCGGGACCCAGTGATCCAGAGGCAGCAACGCTGGCCTCTAGACCACGAGCTGTGGAGGTAATTAACGTTGAAACGTATCGAGTTTTTTCCTTAATAATTATTCATCAGCACAACCTACCCTGTGACATCCCGAGATTCTAACAAGCTTTTCAGATTGTTTCTGATCACCGTGCGTATGGAACACTGCGAGGAAAAAGCCCTGCCGTCATCCACATGGAAACCGACTTTCTATCTGCGTTATGCAGATGACATGATCGTAATCTGTCCCCTTGGAAGGGAGAAACTGTTTGTATTCCTTGCACATCTGAACTCCAGAAATTTGAACATCAAATTCAGTAAGGAGAATGAAACAGGAGGAAGACGTCATGATCAAAACAGGACAGCTGGTGCCATCCTGGGCCACAGTGTGTGTCGTAATAAAGTGCATACTGTGCTGTATTTGTATGCAGACAGCTGCCATCACCCTGCACAGATGAATGGGGTACTATAAACAGCAATACATAGGGCGTGTACCCACACAGACTCACAATCTGCCCAAGGAACTGAAACGCCGCAGAAATGTGTTCCGAAACACGGCTACTCAGAATGGCCGCTTAGGCGCGCTCTCCGCCACTTCACTACAGTGCATCTTCAAGAGCGTGAGCAGTTAACTTATATCCCCACGCCCCGCGAGCCATTCCCTCCCCGGTCTGCACCAGTAGGCGGTAGCGTGGCTGCAGTTACCTCTGTCCTCCCTAGTCGCCACACTGCTGTGTTTGCTGTTTTCTCCATTATTATTAATTGTCAAATATGAATTAGACGTAGTGATGGTCTTCAGGCCTTGCTGAGATTACAGCCGCAGCGCAGGGTAATAAGGTTGTTGCTGGTACGAATTTCGACGCCCTCTCCAGTGACGATCCCAGTATTTCGAAGTACTGGTAAGTTATATTTCCATCACGAAATTCGCTGCTAAACAATATCTCTGCGGCCGCAGACATGTTGGGATACGTTGTACGAGTTTGTCACCGGTGTTCGCGGCATCGATCTTTGGCAGTGCGCAAACCGAGGTCGTCTTTGACGGCCCCCATTAATATCAATCTTTTATTCAACAGCAAAAGACAGTTTTTACTTGAGGCATTGTCAGTATTCGTCAGACTTTTCCTGATAATGCGCCAGTGTTTGGTATGGAGGCACCAGCGACGAATTCCTTTGTGACTTCTTCCGTCAACGCGGGGTCAGGGATTTTCTCTGCCTCGTGATGGCTGGGTGTTGTGTGTTGTCCTTAGGTTAGTTATGTTTAAGTAGTTCTAAGTTCTAGGGGACTGATGACCATAGATGTTAAGTCCCATAGTCCTCAGAGCCATTTGAACCATTTAAATCTTCCGTCAACGCAACTGACAATGGCAAATAGGTCAAATCGTTTTAATATTGCGCCCGTAGGACACTATGAACTGGCAGTACACTTATGGAATGTTCAATCAACAAACACCGGAAGAAACTGGAGAGTAACAGATTTAAAATTTGAAATGTCGCGCTGTGTCGTTAGGAAAGATTTCGTGCCGCTGTGCAGTACGTTTGCCACGGATAACAACGAAAGGGGTTCTGCTATGAAAAACGGTAGCCAGAGCGTCACTCTTGGTTGTCGGGCCACAGGGTGAGCAGCAGTCAGGTTGGTAAACCAACGGCATCCCATCACAGTCCAGGGCGTCGCCAGGGACGTCGTCGACTTGGAATCTCTTTGACTGGAATAAAACTGACTTAAGTTATCAGTTCCGCTTCGAAACGAACCCTGAATGACCAGCGAGTCGGCCGCGACAGTGGTGAGATATCATTTTGGCTGCCGCTCGCCATACGCCCCGACAACCAGAAGTGATTGTCCGGAGAGCCATTTTATTTTATATAGGGACGCCTTTGGTTGTCACATGCGGTACCCTTATAGGACAGCGGTACGTCGACAGTATTATACGCCCTATTCTGTTAGCGTTCATGGCAAGCCATCATTCCCTTTCATTTCAGCAAGAAAATGCCCACCCGCACACGGCGGCAGTTCTTAATGCTTGTCTTCGTGCTTGCGTAACCCTACCTTGGCCAGCAATCTCTCCTCTGTCGACAACATTTGGAGCATTATGGGCAAGGGCCCTCCGTGATGGCGTAACCCTACCTTGACCAGCAATCTCTCCTCTGTCGACAACATTTGGAGCATTATGGGCAAGGGCCCTCCGTGATGGCGTAACCCTACCTTGACCAGCAATCTCTCCTCTGTCGACAACATTTGGAGCATTATGGGCAAGGGCCCTCCGTGATGGCGTAACCCTACCTTGACCAGCAATCTCTCCTCTGTCGACAACATTTGGAGTATTATGAGCAAGGGACCTCCGTGATGGCGTAACCCTACCTTGACACAGCAATCTCTCCTCTGTCGACAACATTTGGAGCATTATGGGCAAGGGCCCTCCGTGATGGCGTAACCCTACCTTGACCAGCAATCTCTCCTCTGTCGACAACATTTGGAGCATTATGGGCAAGGGCCCTCCGTGATGGCGTAACCCTACCTTGACCAGCAATCTCTCCTCTGTCGACAACATTTGGAGCATTATGGGCAAGGGCCCTCTGTGATGGCGTAACCCTACCTTGACCAGCAATCTCTCCTCTGTCGACAACATTTGGAGTATTATGAGCAAGGGCCCTCCGTGATGGCGTAACCCTACCTTGACCAGCAATCTCTCCTCTGTCGACAACATTTGGAGCATTATGGGCAAGGGCCCTCCGTAATGGCGTAACCCTACCTTGACCAGCAATCTCTCCTCTGTCGACAACATTTGGAGCATTATGGGCAAGGGCCCCCCGTGATGGCGTAACCCTACCTTGACCAGCAATCTCTCCTCTGTCGACAACATTTGGAGTATTATGAGCAAGGGCCCTCCGTGATGGCGTAACCCTACCTTGACCAGCAATCTCTCCTCTGTCGACAACATTTGGAGCATTATGGGCAAGGGCCCTCCGTGATGGCGTAACCCTACCTTGACCAACAATCTCTCCTCTGTCGACAACATTTGGAGCATTATGGGCAAGGGCCCTCCGTGATGGCGTAACCCTACCTTGACCAACAATCTCTCCTCTGTCGACAACATTTGGAGCATTATGGGCAAGGGTTCTCCATGATGGCGTAACCCTATCTTGACCAGCAATCTCTCCTCTGTCGACAACATTTGGAGCATTATGGGCAAGGGCCCTCCGTGATGGCGTAACCCTACCTTGACCAGCAACCTCTCCTCTGTCGACAACATTTGGAGCATTATGGGCAAGTGCCCTCCGTGATGGCGTAACCCTACCTTGACCAACAATCTCTCCTCTGTCGACAACATTTGGAGCATTATGGGCAAGAGTTCTCCATGATGGCGTAACCCTATCTTGACCAGCAATCTCTCCTCTGTCGACAACATTTGGAGCATTATGGGCAAGGGCCCTCCGTGATGGCGTAACCCTACCTTGACCAACAATCTCTCCTCTGTCGACAACATTTGGAGCATTATGGGCAAGGGTTCTCCGTGATGGCGTAACCCTACCTTGACCAGCAATCTCTCCTCTGTCGACAACATTTGGAGCATTATGGGCAAGGGCCATCCTTGATGGCGTAACCCTACCTTGACCAACAATCTCTCCTCTGTCGACAACATTTGGAGCATTATGGGCAAGGGCCCTCCGTGATGGCGTAAC
Source organism: Schistocerca gregaria (assembly GCF_023897955.1). Lineage (NCBI taxonomy): Eukaryota > Metazoa > Arthropoda > Insecta > Orthoptera > Acrididae > Schistocerca > Schistocerca gregaria. Next base: position 432,624,911 of record NC_064922.1, read on the forward strand.
CCTACCTTGACCAACAATCTCTCCTCTGTCGACAACATTTGGAGCATTATGGGCAAGGGTTCTCCATGATGGCGTAACCCTATCTTGACCAGCAATCTCTCCTCTGTCGACAACATTTGGAGCATTATGGGCAAGGGCCCTCCGTGATGGCGTAACCCTACCTTGACCAGCAACCTCTCCTCTGTCGACAACATTTGGAGCATTATGGGCAAGGGCCCTCCGTGATAGCGTAACCTTACCTTGACCAGCAATCTCTCCTCTGTCGACAACATTTGGAGCATTATGGGCAAGGGCCCTCCGTGATTGCATAACCCTACCTTGACCAGCAATCTCTCCTCTGTCGACAGCATTTGGAGCATTATGGGCAGGGGCCGTGCAAAACTCTCGTAATTTTGACGACATAAGGCACTGATTGGACAGTATTTGGCCCTATATTCCTCAGGACGACATCCAACAGCTCTGCCAATAACAGCCAGAGGTGGACCAGCGCGTTAATAACTTGCTCAATTTTTTCTTTCTCTTGAATTAATCATCCCATTTTTCTGAAACTGTACTCATTTGTCTGTCTGCACATGAACATCACATCTGCCGATTTCCGTCGCATTCGTATTATTCGTTCGTGGTGCGTAATTTTTTTTATTTTTTATTTTTTGCCTTAGAGTGTATTGATCCTGAAGTTATACTCGGAATTGCAATGAGCTCGTCGCAGCGTCATAACTTATTTAGTGTACGATACTTGTTTTTTTTTTCTTGGAAATATAGTGTTCATTGTTTTGGCGTTCCCCTTATCTGGCATTTGTCGTGCCCACACTTCAGACGAACGCGCACGCTCCATCATCAGGAAAAACCTCAGATTCCAGTATCCATCAAACAGCTTTCTGCATTCCTCGCCCAGCTGCAAACTGTCGTAAAACTCACTACTGGCGTTCGCTCCGAGAGGCGGCTTCTTCTACTGTCGCAAGGTGATGGAGACAAACTTCTTTTGATATGGAGAGTGCCGTGGTGTCACTTGTGATTTCTAAAGAGCCCTCTGTACAGTTATTGTGACTAATCGTCTCTCCAATGTCGGCCGGCGTGGCCGAGCGGTTCTAGGCGCTTCAGTCTGGAACCGCGGGATCGATACGGTCGCAGGTTCGAATCCTGCCTCGGGCATGGATGTGTGTGATGTCCTTAGGTTTACGTAGTTCTAAGTCTAGGGGACAGATGACCTTAGATGTTAAGCCCCATAGTGCCCACAGCCATCTCCCTAACGAAGAACGATCGACAGTGCCGTACTACTAAACATAGCTGCAATACGATATAAAATGAGAATGGAACACGAGAGCCGCTAAATAGAAACGGCAGTACAGGATATATTTCTGCTTCTCTATTATGGTTCCAGCTTAACTCACCTGTCGCCATGGTTGCTTCTGACATTGGCAAGTGTGCACCTTCAGAGGCTGCGGAAAGGGCAATGTACAGAGGAAACACGGACGCTGATACGGGGAGCAGCGTCTGTGACAACGCCGTGGCACTTATGCCTAGCAGAAACTGTTTCCTGCGTCCAAATCTGAAATAGAAAAACACATTCGGAGTAAACAAAAACCATCACAGAAATCCTAAGTTTCTGGTGACTTCATGGATCATGCCATCTAGCATAGAAATATATAGTAATTGCAACAGTCTGATATAATATGATAATGTTTTGTCATTCATTATATTTCTGCCTAAATCCTTTCTAACACCATCAGCGTTATGTGTGAAACAATCATTTCGTCGCCTGATGTAATTCAGTTTTTGCTCTTTTCTAACGACTTTGAGCGAAATCTTTTGGTTCAAGGTTTAAAGAATGGGATCATAAATTAATCATGAAGGTACTCTATGGTGAATTATGTCTCACCCTTCGGACATAAGTTGTGTTCGAAAATGTTTGTAGCGAGATAAATTACCGCCTTTATTGATGACTGATGACAGATCAATAAAACTCATCGTTTAAAAGCAAACAGGCAACAAAGGTTCTTTCTTCGGCTAGTTTGAGCCACCAAGGAGTATCCGACCATTTAATGTCTGTGAGTACAGCATGAAAACGTGCCGAAAGAAATGCGTGCCTAGGTTGAGACCAGTGTTTGCCGACTACCTATTTACAAACTAGAGTTTCATCCTCAGTAGCGTTATATTACCTGGAATATGACTTAACCCAAAGGAAGGCAGTCTGAAGTAGCAATTTTACTATTATCCTCATCGAAAACAATAAGATTATTTTGGTAGTTTCTGTGCACAGATATATATTCGTTTCGTAAAAGTTGCTAGACTTATATTTCTAATACGGAAACATCAAAGCACTTAATGAACTGTTCCAAGTGACTTCCTCACTGACATGTTCTTACCAAAAAGAGGACACTTATATGAAAGGAAATGGCGCTGCCGCTCAAAGACCTGAAGTTTCGCATTTCAGGCTACGTAAATTACGTGTTGAACAAGGATTGTCAGAGGAGAGTAGTTATAACAGTACCTCCATTATTAGGCTTAAAATCGTCAGGTGAGACGTCTTATAAACTACGGTGTCTCACTATATGTAATAGAAAAAAATAACAGCTCCAGGATCTGGTCTACAAGTACAGGCTATCCTACGAATAGATCGGCGAATGTGAAATTAATCTTTTTCGAACAAGATATTGGTGGATTCATCCTTAGGTATTAAATGAAGCCAATGTCAAGCAAGACTGTACAGGTCCACAAATCACTCCCCATGAGTTGACGGTAAAACTGAGGGCAAACAAATGAGGATACTAATGAAGTGATGAAATACGCACCTTTAACTAAAATTTGGAATATCTTAGAGTTTACTACAATGACTTCCTGTAGTACACACAATAAACATAACTCCTTCTGAAAACAAGAACGATTTTGGTTAGTTACAAAAAATCATTAAAAAAACAAAGCAGACCCCCTCCAACATCTTGAAAATAAAATCAGTGAAAATCATTATCACATTATGATAATTATCAATATTTAGCACCGAGTATGTCCACCCCTCACATGGATGAGTTCTTCCACCTGCAGGCATGCTCTTGTGGTATGAGCTTCTTTTCCCCAATGGTAGTTTTGGCGAGGTCCTCATGATTCTCAGGTGGACCCGGACGCAAAGCAAGGGGCACTTTCAACAGGTCCCATGCACGCTCAATTGAATTCATGTCTGGGGGCTGTGAGGACCAATCCATTCGGTTGGTGTGGTATCTTTGACGTTACTAGAGGTCGGAGTAGTCTTGCATTATCATTGATTAGGGTGAAGTTGGCATCAACTTCATGTCTGTAGGGCTTTACAATCGTTTGTAGGACCTCTTGCAGGTATCGAAGACCAGTCTAATTGCCATAGATGGGTATTAGAGGAGTCTGCCATTCCAGCAATATTGCCACCCAGAACATTACACTTCTACCTGCAAACGGATGGATTTTCTGAACTTATCAGCGTTCCTGGTATCGACTAGCGCTTCTCCAACGGCTAGTTTGTCTTCTCACTGGTTTGATGCGGCCCGCCACGAATTCGTCTCTTGTGCCAATCTCTTCATCACAGAGTAGCACCTACAACCTATGTCCTCAATTGTTTACTGTATGTATTCCAATCTCTGTCTTCCCCTTCAGTTTTTGCCCTCTACGGCTCCCTCTAGTACCATGGAAGTCATTCCCTGATGTCTTAACAGATGTCCTGTCATCCTGTCTCTTCTCCTTGTCAGTGTTTTATACGTATTCCTTTCCTATCCGATTCCTTACCTTATCAGTCCACCTAATTTTCAACATTCATCTGTAGGACCACATTTGAAATGCTTCGATTCTCTTCTGCCCCGGTTTGTCCACAGTCCACGTTTCATTACCTTACAATTACAAGACATTTCCTCCTCAAAGTAAGATCTATGTTTGGTACAAGTCAACTTCTCTTGGCAAAGAATGCCCTTTTTGCCTGTGCTGGTCTCCTTTTGACATCCTCCTTGTTCCGTCCGTCTTTGCTTATTTTTCAGCCAAGGTAACAGAATTGCTTAACTTTATCTACTTTGTGGCCATCAATCTTGATGTTAAATTTCATTTCTGCTACTTCTCGTTAATTTCGTCTTTCTTCGAGTTACTCTCAATCCATATTCTGTACTCATTAGACTGTCCATTTCATTTAGCACATCATGTAATTCTTGTTCACTTCCACTCAGAATAGCAATGTCATCAGCGAATCATATCACTGATATCCTTTCACTTTGAATTTTAATTCTTTAACTCAATCTTTCTTTATTTCCATGATTGCTTCTTCGATGTACACATTGAACAGTAGGAGCGATAGACTACATCCCTGTCTTTACCATTTTTAATCCGAGCATTTCGTTCTTGGCTCTTGTATATATTATAACTTACCCGTCCATCCCTATAGCTTATCAGTATTTTTCTCAGTATTTCATGCACCTTGCACCATTTTACATTGTCGAGGCTTTTTCCACGTCGAACGTGTCTTGAGTTTTCTTTAGTCTTGCTTACATTATCAACCCCAAGGTCAGAATTGTTTCTGTGGTGCCTTTAGCTTTCCTCAAGCCAAACTGATCGTCATCTAACATAACCTCAAATTACTTTTCCATTCTTCTGTATATAGTTATTGTCATCAACTTGGAAGAATGAGCTGTTAAGCTGATTGTGCGGTAATTCTCGCACTTGTCAGGTCCTGTAGCCTTCGGTATTGTGTGGATGATATTTTTCCGGAATTCAGATGGTGTGTCGTCAGACTCATAAATAGTCGTTTTGTTGCAATTTCCGCAACTGGTTTTAGAAACTGATGGAATGTTCAATACCCCTTCTGCGCAGCCCTGTTAAATACCGACTCTAATACTATATCCCCTCTCTCTTCTAAGTCAACTCCTTTTCTTCTGCTATAACATCAGACAAATCGTACCCCTCATATAGTTCTTCAATATACTATTTTCATCTACCCGCTCTCTTCTCTGCATTTAACAGTGGAATTTCTGTTGTACTCTTAATCTTACCACCCTTTCTTTCAATTTCAAAGAAAGCTGTTTTGACTTTACTACATGCTGAGTCAGCCCTTCCGACAATAATTTCTTTTTCGATTTCTTGACATTTTCCGTGCAGCCATTTCGTGATAGCTTTCCTACACTTCCTATTTATTTCATTTCTCAGCTAATTTTATTTCTATATTCCTGTATTTTCCTGATCATTTTCGAACTTCCTCTTTTTATTGAGCGACTGAAGTATCTCTTTTGTTTCTTCGTCTAGTTTCCGGTAGCAAACCAATCCTGGTCTCTTCGGCAAACGTGACATACTCCAATCCATAAGGGTCCAGTGTTGATGTACATGAGCTCAGGCCCTTCGATTGCGTCAGTTCCGTTGGTTCAGTGCAAAATTTCTCATGGCACCTTTGAATGAACACCACCTTGATGCAATATTCTAGGCACTGTTTGTTCTGAGATATGAATCTCTGTTGCCTGGCAGTTGATGTTGGGCGCCCGCGGGCCGACAGCTGGAGGAAACAATACTGACATTGGTGCTGCCATAAAAGGTCGACCACTGCGACGTACGATATTGACAGTTCCCGTCTCTATGTACTTTCTCCAGACCTTAGACAGACTACTTTGAGTGACATGTAACCGATCGGCAACGTCTTGCTACGTATGACCTGGTAAAACTAAAGCCATAATCCTATCAAAGTGCTGTATGCGTCTTAGTGGCATGTTACTGTAGTGCTCAACACAAACTGAATTAATCTGTTGTTGATACTGGACTGTTCGCGATCTGCCGCTGCGTCAAAGGTATAGTTATATGACTGAAAAATGGCCACAAAGCATGCCAGTTGTAAACATCGGTCAGTATATCGTTTCTGACTGGATGTGCCTAGGTCAGTGAAGCCTCTAATATCGTAGACTATATTTTACGATAGTATTCCAAACCTTTGTAGAGCAGTGTATATAAAGGGGTATAAAAATCTGTGAATAAACAGTTTGATCTCTTTGAAACCAAAATTAGTGTTGAGATATATCTCAGCTAATTCACTTTCTTGTAGTTCATAACGTTCTTGCCAAAGAACCTACTTGAAAACGTTTGACAGGCATGATCAAATAACAACTTGACTGCATCATGGTTAAAGAACAATTTAGTGATCAGATGTTAACATGAAGTGCTATGAGATTGGAGAAGTGAATGAGGCGCACAGAGAATGTCGTTGAGAAAATATTAACTATATTCAGTGATTACTTGATCCTTTCTGAAGAGAATATCGTTGTGAGAATACGTGATCTTTGGTGAATATAGTGACAGTTTTGGCTAAAGGGTAACCAAACAGAAGAATGTGTCAAGTGTGGTTTAAATTTACGAAATTATGACCAGAACTCTTCAGGGCTAAATAAATATTTCTACTAATAGTCTGAAAACGAAAAAAAAATAACAAGTACAAAGTGACTCTTCCAAGGTAATTGGATGCGAAATTTGTGACGCGAGGATTGGATTGGAAGAGAAAAAAAACACCGACCACATAATCGTGGTTTGATAATACGAAATTAGAAACATTAGAATTGTGTCTTCTTGGATCCACTCTACTCACCAGGTCTGGTACCGTCTTACTTCCAACTACTCCAACATCTCGACAAACGAATTGTGGAAAACCTCTTGTTTCTGGCAATTGTCCATGGGTAGTTAATTTTTCTCACCAATCGTGCTGCAGGAATCTAATCTACTCACTGGGAAACCATTACGCACAGTGCACTCATCGAAAAGAACCGCCAGTGAAAAAAAAAGAAAAAATTCTACATAAAACCTAGTATCTCTTTCTGCATGACTGAGAAAATTTCACTTTTTCCAAGAAGATACCCAATTTGTTTCAGCAACGAAGATTCTCCTCCTACATAGACTCAGTTGTGTGTTGTTGTATAAATGCCGGAATCAACTAGAGTAATGTGAACTAATAAGTAATGGAAACAAGACGTTGAGTGCGGTGTTCTAGTTGCAAAGTAAACCAAAAGTCATTCTAGGTCTGCCCTTCACTTTCTTTCTTTGGTGCCACTTGCCATTTTCTTGTGAACAGCAGAGAAACATACATAACAAAACTGTATGATTGACTCCAGTCTCCCGGGAAAATAATATCTGCGACTTAGATGTGAGATAATTAATAAATTATTGTTGGCACATTTTTCATCTTTTGTACACGAAGAATAGCTTTGTTTCGTATTCAAATTTGTTGGTCTATTTTAATGATGTTGTGAAGTAATCAATGTTGTGAAGCACTCACCTGTCTCCAATGTAAAACAGAAGTATCCCAAAGACGGTGGAAACGATGTGGCTCACGGAATACACAGTATTCGGGTACAGTTCCTTATCGCACACCCAGTTCTGTTCGGATGCGGCTGTCATGGAGAACCATGTGGTGTCGTAGTCCCAGCCGTAGATACAGGACATTGTTTCGTTCTCTTGGTCTGGCGCCTTCATCAGGCATCTGCTGTATTTCCCGTCTTGTCTGCGGAAGTCAAACAGTCTTCAAGGACCACTGAACAACGATATGTATATTTGTTGGTAACACATTTCGGGAAGGCTGTTATCCAAATTGTGACAACCAACTGCAAGTGGTCAACGTTGTTCGATTTCAGAAAACACATCACAGCATAAGAGAAACAGTTTGATAACGAACCAGAGAAATCAAAAAACTTCATAAAAAAAAACTTCATAAACTTCATAAACTTCATAAAAAAATTACCTCCTAAAAATATCCTCAATCATGCGGTTACTTATAGTCACATGAAAAAAAGCCCATACAACCCAGATGATGGTGACAGAGAAGATTATAAAGAAACTGTGCCGATTGATTGAAATAATGTTGTTGATAATCTAATGATTTTAGGCAATTAGACTCTAAGACAATTAGACGAAGAACCGTGAATGAATTATCCTAATACGACGGTAAGCAGTAGATGTACATGTGGAGACAATCAAATGATTATAATTTCAGAAAAAATCGACGATTTACTCTAGAGAAAGAGGTTCACAAATTGAGCAAGTCAATAATGCGTTGCCTCATCTTAGCCCTTATGCAAAATAGTTATTCGCCTTGACATTAATTGACAGACATTTTGGATGTCCTCCTGAGGGGTATCATGCCAAATTCTGTAAAATTGGCAATTTACACTGTCACAGTCTCGATATGATTCAAGGACACGGGTCACAATGATCCAAACGTTCGTATCAATTGGGAAGAGATCCGGTAACCTTGCTGGCCAAGATTGGACTTGACAAACACGAAGACTAGAAGTAGAAAATCTCGTCTTGACTGGACGGACATTATCTAGCTGAAATGTAAGTCCAGGAAGGGCAACAAAAAGACGAGTAGAATATCGTCGACGTACCGCTGTGCTGTATGGATGCCTCGGATGACAACCAAAGGAGTACTACACTGAAATGAAATGAGACCCCCGGAGCATCATTACTACACTCATGCTCATAAATTAAGGCACTACACAAAACTGGCGCTAATAGCACAGGCACGTAGGGAACATACACGACACAGATCTGTAAGTCCACGGTATTGGTGATAAGTTGAGAAAACTGTCCCGAAACATATGTGCTACAAAACGCTACTGTTTCCTGCGCATGTACCCCGACATCAACTGGGATACGATCACCATGCACACGTACACAGGCTGCACAAAGGGTTGGCATACTCTGAATCAGGTGGTCGAGCAGCTGCTGGGGCATAGCCTCCCATTCTTGCACCATTCTTGCACCAGTGCCTGACGGAGCTCCTAAAGTATCGTAGTGGTTTGAAGACGTTCAGCGATACGTCGACCGAGAGCAACCTATATGTGCTCGATGGGGTTTGGGTCTCTAGAACAGGCAGGCCACTCCATTCGCCTGATATCTTCTGTTTCAAGGTACTCCTCTACGATGGCAGCTCGGTGGGGCAGTTCGTTTCCATCCATCACGAAAAAGGTGGGGCACACTCCAGCCCTGACAAGGCTGACCAGTTACAGTTCCTCAGTCAATGACATGCAGGGATGTACATGCACCAATCATCATACTAACCAGCACCATCAAACCGCGACCTCCATACAGGTCCCTTTCAAGGACATTAAGGGGTTGGTATCCGATTCCTGGTTCACGCCAAATGAAAACTCAGCGAGAATCACTGTTCGGGCTATAAATGAACTCGTCCGTGAACATAACCTAGGACCACTGTTCGAATGACCATGTACTGTGTTCTTGACACCAGGCTTTACGGGCTCCCCTGTGACTAGGGGTCAGTGGAATGCACCTTGCAGGCCTCCAGGCGAATAAACCATGTCTGTTCAGTCGTCTGTAGACTGTGTGTCTGGAGACAACTGTTCCAGGGGCTGCGGTAAGGTCCTGAGCGAAGCTACCTGCAGTAATCCGTGGCCGTCTGCGGACACTGATGGTGAGATATCGGTCTTCTTGTGGTGCTGTCCACTGTGGACGTCCCGTGCTGTAGCACCTCGACACGTTTCCTATCTGCTACAATCGTTGCCACAATCGTGAGATCACACTTGGTGGCACACAGTGGGCCCTTGCTACGACCTGCTGGGTTTGACCAGTCACTAGTCGCCCTAGAACTCTCCCCATCACAACGTCATCAACATGTGTTCTTTGAGCCACATTCAACACACAGTCACCATTAGCACGTCTGGGAACACTTACTCGATACACTGTACTCTGACAAGCACCAACACACCTCTGCATATGTGGACTGCTGCTAACGCCACCGTGAGACGATTGCAAGTAAAATGCACAGCATGGTTATACCTCGAGGTGATTTAAAAGCGCAAACCGCACACCAGAGCGTTGTTTCAGCATGTATCAGCATTATTCTCAATTTGTGAGCATAAGTGTTGTTGTCGGGCCGAATAGTGGGCGAGATTCAGGTTGGTATCCCACTGCTCTTTGGGGCATTTCGCTGGTCACCGGGGCTCATTTCGAAGCCGGATTCGTTGCTGCAGACATACTCCAGTCAATGAGATTTCAAGCTGAATGTGTCTGACACCACTGCAAGCGGCCTTGTTGGAGAATACATGTCAATGCTAGTGCACGTTGCTTTCAGTGAGGCCTATTAATTGTCTTTATGGTTACTGAAGCACCAGTTGCACGTTGTCTCGATGATAATGATGAATCTCTGAGAACCGCCCTGACGATGTTTCGCCCATTCTTGCCACCATCGTCGAATACTTTTATTTCTTGCTAACTTAGCTCCTATTCAAATGTCGAACGATTCGCCTATTACACAAACTGGCTTTCTTGACCCCAACTACACTTCTTCTTTCAGATGCTGGTGTCTGAGTGTATTATTCACGCGTCTGACTGCGAGGCATAATTACTGCTGAACTGAGTACACTATACGCAACGATATTCGCGACGACTTTGTACACGGTTACCTACATGTACTCAGGTTAACATCCTTTCCAGCTGCGAGGTGAAATTGCTCAACAGCGTCACACTCATCCATCGGCAGCCGAATTTTACAATTTTGTATGACCGCTAGTAATTCTTTTTATTACTGTTATCAGTTTCGACAGATCTACGCTGTCAGCATAGGATATTGTAACGCTATTAGATGTATATCTAAGAATGTTAAAGGATCCGATGATGACACCATAGATCTGTCGAAACTGGTAAAAGAAATAAAATGGATTACATGTTCTCTTATATCTAATAATATTACAGTATTCGATGATGACTGCAGTGATCTGTCGGAACTGGTAATAGTAATAAAAGGAATTACTGTCGGGCTTGGCAAATTTGATTCTTCAGGATTAATGTAACTTTCAGATCGCCCTCAACGACTGATGCAATGACAAACACATATTTATAGTTTTTCATTTTCTGTCGATAGCTGTATGATGTAATCACTCTTTAATGGCTTTAAGCTGTAATTTAGTCTAGAAAAACTCCAATTAATTTGATCGAAAAATTTAGGTATTAGTTATAAAAAAAGCTATACAATAGAATCCTAAAAAGGTAAATGAGTAAGAATACTCTAGATTGGAATTCGGTTGTTTGTATTAATCTATAAGTAGTAGAGACAATAGTGTCTCTCTCACTTTGTTCAGATTATTCTATTAGCTCATTTCGGTTCGAACACCTAGTTTCCTCAATGAGTGTTCATCCTAGTTCAGTGTTAGCTCGTGTGAGCTATATGTATCTCGAGTTGTGAAAATATATGTGATCAAAAGGAAGCTTTAATTTGTGAAAAATACCCTATCTATATTATGAAGACATGAAGACGTTATACGAGGAAAATTTAGCTAAGAAAGAGTTTCAGTTTTAATTAAAATGTAGTTCAATACTAGTTTAGTGAAAAATCAATTTATTTGACCTTGAGTGAGTCATTATGAAACTGTATTGAGAAAAGAAAACTGTTATGTCGTTTGTAGTGCAGCGCAGCGATAGTCCATTGTTCATTAATCGGCCGATATTAACCATCAGACTAGCATCTTTATTTGCTGTAGAAAGCAAGCATTAAAGTCATTTTTGCTACGAAAAAGTGATTTTAAAATATAATCAAAGTACATTTGAGTTTGCTAGGCCCAAGACTATAAAACCATACAATGAAACACTTTTTTATCAGTGATTAATTTCTATCAGAGAAGTAAATCAACAACATTTAGTTCACTATAAGAGAAAACGGTATTTAGCCTGGATTCTGGACAGTTTTGCCTTATTCGACGTTCCTGAGATACTTTGATGTGTGCTTCATAATAAAATCTACTCCTAGAACAGGAAAGAAGAACATTCAAGTGTGAATACGACCATCAGTTAAAAATAGCCAGGAGAAGATAAGATTAAATACAATGAATATCGATTTATGACCAGGTTGCTTAACTTCTTCTTGGTGCGTCTTTTTTTGTCTTAGAGTGTATACTGAAACAAACTCATTGTACTGATAAATGACCAATACGGGAAAATGTAGGAGGACGGTAGGAAAGTTTGCGAGGGTATGTGATAGTTGCGAGCAAACAAAATTCAACAAGGCTCAAGAGGGCTCAAGAAATGCATCTAAAAGTCAGAGGATATGAAAGATTAAGAGGATCTCTAGAGTAAAATCCGCTTACTACCTCAGCAGAGTGTATAACTAGTTAACTCAGTATAATGTCGTGAAAACATTTTTCTTGTAATGCAAGATGTTGACTTTTGAATGGCCAGCAAAGCTATATGGTCGTTATTAATGTAATACTCAGTTGTAGACAAAACCTTCACATCCCAACTGAAAATAGAAAGAAGTTTTTCACACGTGTTTAAGTAACGCAGATTTACGACCAAGGCGTTCAGTCATTCTACCACGATCTGAAAGGGTATGTGCGACGAGATAAAGATGTACATTGCACTTCAAATAGCCTAACACATATTCGTGAAAATCATAAATCGAATCACAAAGCCATTCTCAACTTAATCAGGATTGCACAACTTGTCTCGTAGTTCTCTGCACTTCACACCTACCCTATTTGGCGGCAAATAAAGAAAAATTGTCGGACGTTTCTAACAGATGTGACACCTATTTTCGACTTATTTTGTATATGCGTCGATATTTCCATGTCAGTTTGTAGTGTTCATTCTGTAGAATTTAGTAGCTGTCATGGAAAGTCTTTGAGTATGTATTCATACATCAGTTATATGAACTTTTGAACGATCTTATTTAAATTATGCTTGTGAATTTAAATAACTACTGAAATGATTGTTATAAAATGTACCATAAATGACTTGGTCGGTAGTTAGGGAACGTAGTGTTGAATGTTATAGGTGTGAGGGAGTCCCGCAGCTACGGAAGTAGCCTATCGGAATGGAAAAGGTGTGGTTGGTGCGCAAGTGCAAATCCTTTGTGACAGGTAAGAAGTCTGCGCTAAGCAGTGCTGTAGTTAACACCTTGCTAGCAGTAGTGGATATTGTGGCTCACATTCCTGGATTTTTGAGGAGCTGGGGGCAGTATTTATCGGCCTTTGAGGTTGCATTTTGTGATAACATTATCATGGCGTGATTTCTGGCCCTATAAATATAATTCTGACGCCAAGAAGATATGTAGCAGGGTAAGGCCAAGACTATTGCTATGACTGCATCGCAGCCAAATTAATAGACAGTGCAAATTACGCCACCTGTGGCACAAGCCTTCCACTAAATTGTTTATATTTGGCATTCTGCAAATGGACCAGGTATTTATGAAATTTGGTTGATTATATTAATATTTGTGGTGTTGCTAAAAACCATCTTACACTAGTGGTTATCCCAAATCACAAACCTGGACAGGAATCTTATACTAGTGAATTTAATTCGGAGGTTTCTAATTTATTATGAGAAAGTGGTTGAGAATGAATTTAATGTTGAGTTGCCATTTGTACAGCCAATTATAGTTTTGAGTATAATTGATAAAATAAACTTAAATTTAAAAAATTACAATATTAACTATTCTTTGTTTCCACTTGCAGGTTTTACTGTGAACTCCTGGGCACCAGAAGCAAATGCAAACAATCTTACGAGTATTGTTCAGTTTTATTGTGTAGCGACAAGACAAATGATGATTTGTATCTCGTATGAAATGAAGAAAAACTCTCAGTAGACATATTTTGTTTACTTAAAATTGCAACTTGGTGATCAAGATAAACCATGGGCTCCGCATAAGATGTCTAGAAAATCTTCGTTTTTGGTTTAAGGAGAAGAAAAATGCATTTCGTTTTGGAATTTCTATGATGTAGCGTGAGCAGAAAAACCATACAACTGATTGCTATGTCTGTTCGGTTGGCGTAAAGGGATTCAATTAAAAAAAAACAAAAGAAGCATAAGTTATCCTAACCTTGACTCAGCTGTAGGTCCATTGCCCTATAGCTCTGAAATACCTATCTCACAGCCACCTTCCAGTTTGGATGAGTACCCGAGTGAGTTGGAGGACGAAGCTACACTACCTCCTCAGGGTGAAGCAAGCTCAGATTTTTCTTCAGACGAATATGAAAGGCCTCAACTATTTTTTCACAACTGTTACGTTCCAGATTAAACAATAAAAACCTTTTATCATCTGCCACCTCATTTTCATGGTACAGACACCGAGAAAAAGAATTTACCCAGGTTTTCTCAAAAGAAGGAAATTTAGTTTTTTGCAATGATGTGGAAGGACCCATGGATTGTTGTGATATGAAGTATGACTCATCTGAATGGCGCCTATTCATTGATTCATCCAAAACTAGTCTTAAAGTATTATTGCACAATGGAAATAAATTTCCATCACTTCCGATTGGACATTCTGTGAATATGGACGAAAACTATAACGATTTTTCCATTATCCTGGAAAAAATTAAATATCAGGACCATCAATGGATGGTGCGTGGGGACTTCAAAACACTCACTATGCTTTTGGGTCAGCAGGCAGGCTACACTAAATACTCATGCTTCTTATGCTTGTGGGATAGAAGAGCCAGAGAACAGCAGTGGGCTAAAAGTGATTGGCCAGCCCGAGAAACTTTAAAACCTAGAGAGAAAAATGATATTAAAACTACTTTGGTACCACTAGAAAAGGTTTTGTTGCCTCCTCTCCATATTAAATTGGAGTTGATGAAAGAGTTTGTAAAATCGCTGCAAAACGATGGGGACTGTTTTAGATATCTATGTACAAAATTCTCGAAGATTTCAGAAGCAAAGTTGAAAGAAAGAGTTTTCACTGGCCCTGACATAAGAAAACTTTTAACCGACACCCTCTTTGTGGAAAGTATGAATGAGAAGGAAAAACAAGCTTGGGTATCGCTCAAGGATATAGGCGAAATGTTTTGGGAAATACTAAGGATCCTGACTACAAAACCATTGTTCAACGGATGCTAGCAGCATAGGAAGCTCAAGGCTGCTAGATGAGCTTCAAGGTCCATTTTTACACCCCCACATAGACAGTTTTCCTGAAACCCTGGGAGCTTACAGTGAAGAAGAGAGGGGGCGCTTTCCCCAGAGTGTCCGTGATATCGAGAGACAGTATCAAAGAAAATGGGATGTCACTACGCTTGCTGACTACTGTTGGATGCTTAAGCGGGAAACTAAAGATGGAAATCGGAAATAAAATAATGTTTCATTGGTTGTAAGGAATTTTGTGTTTGATAATTTTGAATGAACGAGCGCTTTTACCAATTTTTTGTGTTTGAATTTGGAAAAAAACTTTATGTGATAGAAAAAAATTGACATCGCTTCTGAAACCAGCTCATTCTAAAACATATAATTCAGTAAAAATATGTCATGCAGGTGACAATTTTTTTTTCCAGGCCTGTGTAATTAAAGATAAGAATACTTACCACTTCCCGCAAATACTGGTTGTAGTTTTGTTAATGAGCATGGTTCTCCAAACCATGTAAGTTTAAGGGTCATCAGGTATTAGGCTAGTTAGTTGATGAAGCAATGCAAATGCTCCTTCAGAGACAGTGTAGTTAGATTTGCACTCTGTTTAGTTGCTTCAATCCGAGTTTAAGAAGGAACTATTTACTGTGTTATCTATTATAATGCAAGTTGGTTAATGCACAGGCATACAGACTCTGTACTAACCAATGAAGTTATAAATGGCGATCGTTATCAGACCACTGATTTAAATTCAGAATCATTTTAAGCTTTTTCCCTGTTCAGTATTGCTACTAGTTTCACGTGTGTCGGTAATTGGTTTTATAAACTGTTACACCTAGTTCATATAAAGTACGTGTTGTTGAGAGTCATATGCTACTGGTTACTATCTCATTGGCCATTTGTTTGTTAGAAGCACACCTATCTGCAATGTGAGGTTACTGTGTAGTAGTGTGAACAGATATAAGGAAAGAGTTTAGTGTGTGTGTCAAGGAAGGTTAGTTTAGCCTTATCACTGCCTTCTGCTTTATCATTTTGCTTGACACGAGAATGCCTAATTAGACTGGCGACCGGTTTAAATATGTAATGTTAAGACTTGGTTATGTGCTCGGAGACCCACCGTTTACTATTATTTATATTCTGCTGGAGTGTTTTGAAATGATTCGCAGTTTGATTGTTCTGTTTCCGTTAGGTTATTTCACGGTCACAACTTTCAAATATTCCTCCCAGATGTATAACGTTAACATCGATTGCCGTTTTAAGGTGGTAGGTGGTACCGTTACAAGATGACTTTCAAATTTAACCGATCTACTAGGCTACGAAGGAAGCGTTCGTGTAGTTACGAAGGTACATGCATTAAAATAACAACTTCAACGACAGAAATCCTGAATATGTGATAAGTGATTCTTGAACGTAGTGTCACAATACGGATCGAGTGGTGCGATGCAGAAAACTTGAGAGGCACAGTGATCCTCTTGCCATCCCCAGAAGGCACGCAGGTGACAACAGAGCAGAGCTACTAAGGACTCCATAACTGCAATGTGTATGAAGGCTCCTGTAACGAGCTGCTGGCGAACGCGTGCGTGGCTGCACCCCACCAAATAACAGATACGACGTTCGCTACAATTGTCGTATACCTTCAATTCTATCAGTCAATCGCTACATAACTTTTTGCGATTTAATAAAGACAACTTGAATGTTATTTGTTTCATTCTTTGCCGTTACGCTGCAATGTGTTACTTTTTTTTCTTCCAACAGCGCAATCCACAAAAAGAAATGAATCTGAAAATTGCGAATACAGAGCCATTACTTCATTTGGTAGCATTATCTGTACGTGAAACAGTTACAGATGTCACCTTACGAGAGCAAAATTGAGACAAATGCATTTTTTCCTGAAAAACTTCTAAAGAAGAGTAGGTTATGGGGTCAGCCACTTACCATTCAGAATTAGATGCCATTCCATATGTCGCCTTCCACTTGACAACCATCCGCCCTTCCCCATCCTCCGCTCACTTCCCCATTAAACCTTCAGACACTTCATCACTCAGATTACATGATTCAGGAGTAGAATTATCGTTTGAAGCCCTAACTACTCACTCAATTATAGGGTTGCTAGTAGTCACAAACGGAACGTCCACAGTTGAAATAATGCGGTTCTGTTATGGGTAGCGAGGAAAACATATCAGACACACGTCGCTTAGAATTGTCACGAAAACGCCTCAAGGGTAGCGTCCACGAAGTTATCCCTTTCCTTAGGGCGTCGAGGGAATTGCCTTTCTTGTTAAACAAGGTCTTTGGTTGTATCCACACGCGCCGTCATACAGGCAATGGCAGGGTGGTGAGCGCAAAATAATGCTATGGGGTACACTGAGTTGGGCGACTAAGGTACCTATGGTTGTATCGAAGATACCATGACAGCAGCGAATTATGTGAACATTATTCCGGAACACTTACATTCCTTCATGATTGAAGTATTCTCTGATGGCAATGACATCTTCCGGCAAGACAACTCTCAGCGACAGAAAGCTGCTGTGCTTAGAGGAAAACGATGTGGCTCTGAGCACTATAGGACTTAACATCTGAGGTCATCAGTCCCCTAGAACATAGAACTAGTTAAACCTAGCTAACCTAAGAAGATCACACACATCCATGCCTGAGGCAGGATTCGAATCTGCGACCGCAGCGGTCTCGCGGTTCCAGACTGCACCACCTAGAACCGCACCGCCACTTCGGCCGGCTCTTATTAGTGATATTCCTTCACCTTGAATTTTAATTCCACTCCTGAACCTTTCTTTTCATTTCCGTCATTTCGTCTTCGCCGAACAGATTGAGTAGGGCGAAAGACTGCATCCCTGTGTCACACCTTTTTCAGTGTGAGCAGTTCTTTCTTGGTCTTCCCCTCTTATTATTCTCTCTTGACTCTTCTAAGTGTTGTGTATTACCCGTCTCTCTCTATAGTTCACCCCTATTTTCCTCAGGATTTCGAACATCTTGCACCATTTGACATTATCGAACGCTTTTTGCAGGTCGACATATCCTATGAAGGTGTCTTGATTCTTCCTTAGTCTTGCTTCCATTATCAACCGCAACGTCAGAATTTACTCTCTGGCGCCTTTACCTTTCCTAAAACCAAAAGAATCGTAATGTCACACACGCTCGTCTTCCTTTTCCATTCTTCGGTATATTACTCTTGTCAGCAACTTTGGATGCTTTAGTTTTAAGCTGATTGTGCGTTAATAGAGGTACGTTCCACGTATGCAACTAAATGAAAGGCAGGATGTTTTTTGCCGTATGCGTTTCACTTCCTGTATTTGTGAAGCATCTTCAGTGACCTGTAGTACTACATCTTTCTTCTTATGCTTGTAATAAATGTATTGTATAGGATTTACAATACGTTACAATGTTGCATTTTATCATATTCTTGTCTTTGATTTTAGATTAGTAACAACTTCTACAGCGTAAATATCGTGATGTTAAATTGTACAGTAGTTTGATCGTACTTACGATTTCCATTGTTATTAGTCCATTTGTGTGGTCCTGGAGATATATTTATTCGGTCCCCATGCTTCAGCCGGCCGATCTCCGGCGTTTTTCACCCACATTCTTTATAACACATCACTTGCACAATCCATTTAGTGATCAAAATGTATCTGTTTACAGAGTTTATTGTTGCCTACTGTCTCTGTGTGTTTATTCTTCGTATTTTGTGTGTGTAGTTTGATAGTTTTCATATTTTCATTTGTTTTGTGTGTGTGTGTGTGTGTGTGTGTGTGTGTGTGAGAGAGAGAGAGAGAGAGAGAGAGAGAGAGGGAGGGAGAGGGAGAGAGAGGGAGAAAGAGAAGGGCCTTCAGGTTTCTATTGGGACCAACACGATGCGGGCGTTATTGATTATATTGGTTTGGTCATTAATTACTTTTTTTTAATCCAAGGGCTCTTTGTAAGCGAAAGTTTTCTTGCAATGGCTTTTACATACAAAGATCCCTTGCAACGAAGGAGAAGGTAATTAATGAGCACAACAATATAAGGAGTAACTCACTCATCATATTATCAACAAAAACAATAACAGGCATAGATCATGAACAGAAATTTAAAACATAACGAGAGTAAACAATTCAGAGAGTAAATAATTCATCAGTCTGCCTCCCCCTTTTCTTAATCGTTCTCTCTCTGTTTCTGTTTATCTCTCTGTCCCATTATCTCCTTCTTTCCCTCTCTCTCTCTCTCTCTGTCTCACCACACACACACACACACACACCCACACACACACACACACACACACACACACACACACACAACAAATGAAAAATATCAAACGATAAGCACAACACAAACAAAAGACGAAAGATAAACACACGCTGACAGTTGGAAACACTATATTCTGCAAACACACACATGTTGATTACAAAATGAAAAGCGCAAGTGAAACGCTACACTAAATGAAAAACGCCATAAATTGGCCAGCTGGATTATGGGAACCGAACGAACACCTGTCCAGGACCACATATATGGACTAACAACACTGGAAACCGTAAGTGACACCCAACGATAATTTAACATCGTGAAATTTGTGCTTCACAATTTGTTTCTAATCAGAAAAACACGAGAAAAACATGACAAAATGTAACATAGTAACATATTATAACACTACGTAAAAACAAACTGTCTTTCATTTAGTTCCATAGGCGGAAAACACCTCCATGAATTTTGTAACAACTAAGAAACGACTGAAAATGGAAAAATGACGAGAAATCTAACACTTAATATTATCGTCATTTTCTTTTTGTTTTCTCATTCCTTACTCAGCTCTGGCAGTCTTAGGAATTGTGTGGATGGTATACCGCCAGACGTTTACAGTATACACACCAACATGAATTGATTATAGATATTCTGTTGGAATGCTATCTACTCCTTCTGTCTTGTTTGATCTACGTATTCCAAAACTCTTTTAAATTGTTATACTTGTCCCCTACCTCTTCTAAATCTAAACCTCTTTCCTCTTCTGTTAGATGAAACAAATCTTCGCCCTCATATAGGCCTTCAGTGTACTCTTTCCATCTATCTACCCTGTCTACGCATTTACCAGTGAATTTCCCGTTACACTCCTAATGTTACTACCCTCGCTTTCGGTTTCACCGAAGATTGTTTTAATTTTTCTATATGCTGAGTCAGTCCTTCCGACAACCGTTTCTTTGTCGATTTCCTCACTTTCATCATGAAGCCATTGCTTTCGGTTTCACCGAAGATTGTTTTAATTTTTCTATGTGCTGAGTCAGTCCTTCCGACAACCGTTTCTTTGTCGATTTCTTCACTTTCATCATGCAGCCATTTCGCCTTAACTTCCCAGTACTTACTATTTATTTCATTCTTCAGTGACTTGTATAAGTGTAATCCTGAGTTTCCTTTAACATTCTGTACTTCCTTCTTTCGTCGATTAACTGAAGTAATTGTTTTGATACCAATGGTTTCTTCAGTGCTAACTTGCTTGTACCCGCGTTTTTCTTTCCCATTTCAGTGATTGCCCTTTTTACAGATGCCCATTCGTCTTCAACTGAAATGCCTGCTGAGATATTCAATGTCACAGTAACTATAGCCTCAGAGAACTGCAAGCGTGTTTCTTGATCGCTTAATACCTCCAAATCTTAATTGTTTGCCCAGTCAGTTTTCCTGACTAGTCTCTTAAACTTCAGCTGCTCTCCATCGTTACTGAAATATGATCCGAATCAACTTCTGCTCCTGGGTATGCCTTACAATCCAAAATCGATATACAGTTATATTATGGATCATGAAGCAGTGGTAAAGTATGAAGTGTAAACGATATCTAATTGGGTAATATGTGCTGTTCTTCCTCCATTCTGTCTATAGTTAGTTTTACTCATGATAAATACCTGGTTTGCTACTGTTCATATGTTCTAAGCATTTTTTCCATGCCTTTTCTTTTTCTAGTTATTGTTTGTTCATCGTAAATTGAAATAAGTGTCTCAATTTTTTATAAAATCAGCTGCCGAGATGTAGTGGTTAGGAAGACTGAATTTTTGTATGGTCATTAATGTATTATTAATACTAACTTGTAAGTGTTAAGGTACACAAGGCGAAACTGTATATCATAAGAAAGCAAAAGAGGCAAGTCGTCAATGCCTTTCTCTCGGCCTACTTTGGCGATGAGCGGTGCCCGGCAGCCGGACATGGGCGTTACTGGCACTCCACGAGGCTCCTGCAGATGTGACAGTGGGTGGCTGGGCTACGGACAAAGTCACCTCCCTCCGCTGTCACACTTTCGCTGAGGAAGCCTGCAGATGGCTGTTCCTTTCAACTAGGTTTACATCACCTTCGAGAGCCGCTACACTGTATATATAAATCCAGCCTCTGATAACTCAGAAACCGACGTCAGATGGGACTTACTGTTTAGGGGTTAGTTTCAGCTCACGTGTCACAGACACTCGCCGAGATACGCGTCCGACCGTTTGACTGGTGAAGCACAACGGTAAGGGAGGGTTGTTGCGTATGTACGACTGATAGGGATACTCATCGCTAGAGCACGGTTTTCATATCAAAGGTGCGGTTAGTTGTGAGCCTGTGAACTATATACTTTGCTATAATGGTACATAAGTCATAAGGGGAGGCAGTACTCGTATTCTAATACGAATACTCAGGTTTCAGGACGGTCCATTCTTCCGTTTGTGGGCTATCAAAATGTTGGTGAAGAGCAGGTATCTTCATGGTGCCTGTCGCTGGATTTATTGAGCAGAAAATATGGTGAATGTCATGTCACAAGTGCCTGTCAACGTACACTCAATTTCGACACACCGATGCCACCTGCTGGACGGTGAACGAGGCGAGCTTCGCGGTAGATGCAGTGTGAGGTGCAACGCGAGAGACAGAGCTGATGGATATTCTCGCTGATCAACAGTCCATCTACACTGCGACCGAATCCTCGAAATGTCCTTCAAGCCAACTATTAAGCAAATTGCCCTCAAACTGCTCCAACAACACTTCCCCATTTCCTAGTGCAAAGAAACGGTGAATTTTGGAGTATGAATGTAGTACGATATAGGCTTCCTGTGAACGTATGTCTATCTTTCCGTGAGTTGAATGAAGCCATTTCTACTGATCTGTAACGTTAGGATGTGTGCATATGTGATTGTATTATTTTCAGTAATATTTCAAGTTAAATAACACCGATTCCTAGATTCATAATACGGCCGACAAATAGCCTTTGTTGGCCAATCCTTTTACCTTCGATTAGACGATTATTTTTGGTGTATTTGTAATCAACTGTGATATGTACCATTAGTTGGCATTGTTTCTTGCGCGTTATTGACTAGTACCTCCACATGAATTGCTTTTCTAGTTATCAGCTTTCGTCTGCACAGTGAATTGACACTATTTGCGTGTACAAGAGGAAAGTGATGATCGTTCCCTGTAGACATTACTTTCTTTTGTGACATTGAGCACACGTACATGTTTGACATTTCCTGTCCTCTCACATTATAATTTCTAATTTTTTTTTATTTTAATGGTCTAGTACACGGTTGTGAGCTGCATTTTAAGATGACTTCAAGCGCATCATATGCGTTTCGTTTGGTTGACTGGAATCGTTAGTCGAGGGTACAGTTATTGTACTTTTTTTTATATGCGACATTGAGAACATTTACGCTGTCACACTATCGTTCAATATTTTTAACTGTCTTTTATATACATTTGTATCTTACATTCGTCATTGTGTTGTTGCGCATTTAATTAAGTTCACTTTCGTGATTACGAATACTTTATGTGATTATTGAAGTACCGTCAAGTGACTTATGTATGTTTGTTTCATTCTGAGGCCTTTGAATAATTTTGTTGATCTCTAATACAATGTGTATACACAGAAAACTTATTTTGTTTTTGTATGTCCATCCTTGTGGTTGGAGGTATGAAGGATTTCGGCCCTCCACTTATGTAATAAAATCGAACACCTGCAACTGTCCTTACGATATCATTTGTTATATTGCTACCAGTTTCAGTGCTTCAGTGCACCATCTTCATCTACAACTACATCATTAGTCTGATACTTACAATAAATTGCCTGGCAGAGGGTTCAATAAACCACCTTCAGGCTGTCTCTCTACCGTTCCACTCTCTAACGGCGCGCGGGAAAAACGAGCACTTAAATTTTTCTGTGCGAGCGCTGATTTCTCTTATTTTATAGTGATGATCATTTCTCCCTGTGTAGGTGGATGCCAACAGAACGTTTTCGCAATCGGAGAAGAAAACGTGTGATTGAAATTTCATGAGAAGATCCCGTCGCAACGAAAAACGACTTTGTTTTAATGATTGACACTCCAATACACGTGTCATGTCTGTGACACCATCTCCCCTATTACGCGATAGTACAAAACGAGCCGCCCTTCTTTGAACTTATTCGATATCATCCGTCAGACCCACCTGATGCTGATCACACACCGCACAGTAATACCCTAGAATAGGGCGGACAAGCGTGGTGTAAGCAGACTCTTTAGTAGACCTGTTGCACCATCTAAGTGTTCTACCAATGAATCGCAGTCTTTGGTATGCTCTACCCACAGCATTATCTATGTGATCGTTCCTATTTAGGTTATTTTAAATTGTAATCCCTAAGTATTTAGTTGAATTTACAGACAAGATTTGTTTGACTTATCGCGTAATCGAAATTTAGCGGATTTCTTTTAGTACTCATGTCAATAAGTTCGCACTTTTTTTTATTCATGGTCAGTTGCTACTTTTTGCACTATACAGATATCTTATCTAAATCATTTTGTAATTCGTTTTGCTAATCTGATGGCTTTACAAGACGGTAAATGGCAGCAGCATCTGCAAACAATCTAAGACGGCTACTAAGATAGTCTCCCATATCGTTAATAGAGATAAGGAAAAATAGACGGCCTATAACACTTCCTTCTCGAACGCTGGATATTAATTCTGTTTTACTCGATGAGTTTTCGTCTATTACTACGAACTGTGACCGTTCTGACAGGAAATCACGAGTCCAATCGTACACCTGAGACGATATTCCCTAGGCACGCAGTTTGGTAAGAAGACGCTTGTGAGGAACGGTGTCGATAACCTTCTGGAAATCTAAAAATATGTAATCAATTTGACATCTCCTGTCGATAACACTCATTACTTAATGAGTATAAATAGCTAGTTGTATGTCGCAAGAATCCGTGCTGACTGTCAATAAATCGTTTTCTTCGGTATAATTTATAAGGTTCGAACGTAGTATATCTTCCAAAACCCTACTGCAAATTGATGTTAGTATTATGGGCCTGTAATTCAACGGATTACTCCTACTTACCTTTTTGGGTATTGATGTGACTTGTGAAATTCTCCAGGCCTGTATGCATAAAAAGCATCAGCAGCTTACCAACCATGCAATACAAAGACAGATTAAAAATCAGAATTAAGGACAAGACTCTGCAAGCCAATTTATAGTAATAATTTGTAAAACCAATAGATACATCCATTGTCATATACCTTAGGTATACCATAACGAATTTCTTCTCTGTACATTGTACAAAAGCATTTTTAATAATAACTTCATTAATTAAATTTTCCATGGTTTTCATTAGTCAGCTGAAAAAAAAACATTAACTGAAATAATCTAATAAGTGATAAAAATAACAGTAGAAAATGAGAAATATTTGAAAGAAACTACAACTTCATGGATAAATAAACCAAAGGGACACGCCTTATGCACATGTAGTCCTTGAGCAAGGACCACATCACATCAAAGTTAGAAAAACAATAACTGAATATAGGCATACTTGTATCATGTGTGTAAAATGAATGTTCAAAAACGTGTCAAGAGACCAAATGTATAGAACCACCTGTGTCATAAAATACATTGATTATATAGAACTCAAGGTAATGTTCAGGATGAACATCATCTATATATTTGCGAGAACGCAGCCCTTGCTGAACGACAACCTCAACAAAATTTACGAGTACGTGTATGGTAAGCTGTTGAAATGACAATATAAATACGTCTATGTTTCATGCCAAAGTATAACATGTTGAGGCGCAAACAGTTGAGGGCATACTTGTGCAATACACATACAACGAAAGTCCAAGACGTGTTTGAGGACCAACTATAGGACACCAAATACAATTATAGCACATGCAGAATATATGAAAAACCCCACAAGAAACTATTCAGCGTGAACAACATTCATGTACGAATGCACCAGTGTATCATATACTGCCATAAACCAAGTAACACATAAAGTCAACTTTGTAACTGGCCCATCAAGATGCTGTGCACCACAAAGGATATCTCAACAATATCATCTCTTGAAGCATCAGAAAAGTTTTCTGAGTAGCAACCCATCCAAAAAGTACTTATATGTGTTAAACACAAAAAACAAAATGAAATTTAAAATTACATATACTTAGGAATAAATGTACTGTAACAAATACACACCTTAGTCTTTCAACCATATTACAACCAAAAGTCATTACATCCATGTATTCAAAATTTCAAAAGAAACACAGTGGGCATAATCACCGTCTAAAAGACAAGCCACACTATTAACTGAGCAGTGAGGACGGCCAATTGACTAGTGAGGAGGCCACACAAAATTTCAGTAATTAAATCATAAATAAATGCAGTACTTGGGCTTAACGGAAGACTATGAACAAGTGACAGCAGTCTGTGACTGACAATACATACACTATTACAACAAAAACTCTGGCAAAGCCTCAAATTATGTCTAGTGTAATCCAAGTGAGCGTAAATGCAAACCCATGTGCGTGAGCACTAAGTGTGTCACATACTACTAAAATAATTGCATGTTAACGAGAAAGAAACTTTTAAGGATGTCTAGTGACAATTCTTTGACTAACACACACGTTTCTACCACCAAGCAAGTAACTAAAGGCCGATGACAGCTACGTACATGTCGGCGTAGGTCATTACCCGAAAAATCCTCCAAAATAAACCATTTAGCATGTCCGAAACCGAGTGTGATTAGAAAACCCAAACTAAGTCCAGTAATAATTGTATCATGAAACAACCAACCACCAATGACAGAGGCTGAGAGGCACTTACATAGTCGGTGCTATAACAGTTAAAATGGTGGAAAAAACGTGACCAGTAATAAGTACAGAAGGAGGGCGACGAAGGCAGAAAACAGAGGGTTGCAGTAAACGCACAGTCACAATATAGATTGTAATGACACCCAACGACCTACAGTTACAAATACCGTACCGCTAATACGAGAACAAGGAAGTAACCCCAAGAATTACGAAGCTTTATTAATAAAGACATCATTACAGGAAATCCATTCCCATTCATGTGGAAAATTCACACATGAACACCGAGAACACTGAGGAACTCCACTTAGCGGACGCTGTTTTGATTACATGAACACATTAATGTGTTTGTCATACAGCCCATTCGGCTAGTCTAACTCGCTGCTTCCCGAGCGATAAGGTGTGTCGGTACCCGGCACAAATCCGCCCGGCGGATTAGTGTCGAGATCCGGTGTGCTGGCCAGCCTGTGAATGGTTTTCAAGGCGGTTTTCCATCTGCCTCGGCGAATGCGGGCTGGTTCCCCTTATTCTGCCTCAGTTACACTGTGGCGTACACCATCATTATCACGCAAACATTTGGGGTTACACTCTTCTAGTACGTTACCGAGTGTGGGTGTGTGTGTGTGTGTGGGCGGGGGGGGGGGGGGGGGGGGGGGGGTTGTGGAACCACTGAGGTCTACGGCGGGAGGAAGCCTCTACGTCGTTTCTAGGTCCCCGGTTCAATACACAATACGATATGTCATAGAATTACTGTAGCCCAGTTAAGGGGTGGCGTGCATATAAGCCTCCTACTGAAATGTTATGTTAAGTGTGTTACAACTTAGAGGCGACATTGAAAGACACAAGATGAATTGTTTATGAACATGTTGGAACAAAATTTTTGCTCCAGTGATAGTTGCAAAACACATTCTTTTCGCGTGATTTGCATATGATGAGAGGAATCCATCCGATCCCGCTCATGTCTTTATGCTTTTTTAAAATGTTTATTTGCTTTTCCACTTCTACCTATTTTGTCGGTAGTAAACCTCTCGGAAGGGCATGTCATTCTAAGTGTCATTATTTCCTTTAGGTCTTCATGTTTAGTAAGTAATTGTATTACTCAGGTTAGGTAATGTGGCAGTGCAGTTCGATAGTGGATTACAAAGAAAGGGATTAATAAAGTTAACCTGAGGAGATGCTCGCAGATGTCACTTGTGTGAGACATTACCTCGCTGAGATGGAACATTTAAGATTCATTTCCCCTAGTTATTTCGGTACGAGGATAAGGAGCTAGCGGGGAAGAAATATTAGCAATTAGCCAACATGCTAGATCCTTCTACTTCCGTTCATATGTAACTAGCTGAGTACTCGGTATTTCCTGGTATGTCTTTAGTACATTCTCCTTCCCCCTCTCTCCATATACTATTTCTTCACCCCCCTCTGTCCATCCCCACCACCCTCTCTGCCTGTCCACATCCTTTACCCTACTCTCTCCGCATCTCCTCCTTGCCCTCTCTCCATCCATCTACGCCACCCCATCTTTCTCTGACAATCTGCTTCTCACCCCTTTGCTCATCTGGTCCTTTGGTCTGTATTCGTTCCCCCTTAATCCTATGTCTACCTCCTCCTTCACCAAATTCCGTCTCCCCACTCTTTGTCGACCTTCTCTCCCCTCTCTCTGCCAGTTTCCTCCTTCAATCTCTGTCACTTTCCTCCACTCCCTTCTAATTAAATATTCTCCCATATTTTGTTCATCACCCTCCTCTTTGTCTCTTTCCTGCTTCTCTGTCTGTCCATCACTTCCTCCCCTGTACATCACCACCTCTCCTCTGTCTGTGTCCATCTCGTCCTTTCCTCTTGCTGTCTGACCATGTCCTCCTAATCCCTTCTGTCTGAAAGTTATCAAACTCCTCGAAATAGGGGACTGATGGTTCTTACCTCCACAAATCGTAACTAACAATGTACCAAATTTGGTTGAAACGGTTTCAGGAGTCAGGAATGAGCTTTTTAACTGTGGCTCCACTCGTTTATGCACAAGTCAATTATTTCACATATATTTTAAGTATTTTTTACGTAGTAGTATACATAATAAGCCTGTTACTCTAGCGAATTTCTCTCTGCAGTTTCATTTTCACGCAGCTGAATGACTATGACAAATATCATGAACTGTTCGTCATACAATGCTATAATTTTCCAGGTATATCCAGTAGTATAAACGTCTTCTGCCTAATAAATGGGTTGTGAATAGAATTTGCAGCAAATAAGTAATAAATTGAAAAGTCACGCATGATGCGGTAGATTTTCACGCGTCTAAGTGTTTGTAATGTAAAATCTTCTGCGCTGTGTGTTGTACAATGATGTATTTTTGTAGGCATAATCAGAGGCATAAGTGGATACTGTGTGCGAAATGTTTTGCGATTAGGGCTTATAGAAAAGTAGTAATAAATTAAAACGGTATACATGATGCGGCAACTTTTCATGGATCTCAGTGTTTATGACACATCTCGTGAACTTTGTGTCGTAAAATCATATAATTTTGCTGGTACATTCAGTAGTATATTTGAATATTTTCTGCAAAAGATGTCGCTAATTCAGTTACTAGTAAAGAAGTAATAAACTAAAATGTCAAGCTTCGTGCGGCAGTTTTACTGCACGATAACCGCAAATTTTGTAATCGATAGAGTTTTTCCCTTTCATCATTTTCTAGTGACAGTCAGCGAGAAAAAGGTTCGTAAATGTTTGAAACCATATGTAACGTTTGTAGCAAGACACTAAAGTGCAGTAATTATCAAATACTGGATGTATAAGTTACGGGTATTCTGTTAGTCTGGTAAAAGAGGACAGGCAGCAAACTGCGGAGGAACTAATGAGGTCCTTAATGGGCGGTGATAGTAAAATTGTATCTCAACACAGAGTGCACCAACGCTCCAAACGATTGGCCTCCGCAGCCGAAGATCTGTGCATCTGCCAATGTTAACATCACGACATCGGCAACTACGACTGATACGGACACGTGACCATAGTCACTGGACACTGGCACGGAGGCCGAGTGTTGAATGGTCTGATGAATCCTGATACATTCATACTGATTGCGGGAGCGCGTGAATCCGTCGTCTCTGAAGACAACATCTCCTTGATACCTGTACTGTGGGACAGACAAGCTGGCGACCCCTTCAGGACGATCATGTTTCCCGACGGAAGTGGTGTTTTTCAGTAAGATAGAACGCCAAGTCACATTGCCAGGAGTGTGACGGAATGGTTAGAGGAACACAGTGGAGAGTTCCAGTTGATGTACTGGTCCCCCAAGTTGCTAGATCTTAATCTGATCGAACACCTCTGGGATGTGATGGAACGTGGGTCAGAGCTCATCGCCCTCCTGCTCGGAATTTAGAGGGATCAGGTGACTCGAGTTTTCATATGCGGTGCCAACTGCCTCCAGTGACCTACGAAGGCTTCATTTCTACCTCGCTGTGATGCGTCGCCGCTGTTATTCGTGTCAAGCATGGTCATACCGGCTATTTGGTAGGTGGTAATAATATTCTGACTGATCAATGTACCTAGATACCACTGTACATAGATACTTGCATACTTTTGTACATCCATCTTTATCATATTGGTTTACTAGTTAGGGTTCTCCCTAGAGTCGTATGCCCTTTGGGCGACTAGCTTGATTGCTCCTCACACAGTGGAGACTCCATCCACATAATATACACAGGCGACTTTGGGCTACAGAGCTTATGAGAAGCATCGAACCGACACACTAAATTTTATGTTGGAATGCTCTGCAGAAGCCAGTATTCTGACAGACGAGGGCAACGCCTACGAGTGACACGGCGGCGCCAGCAATGGCAGTTGCCTGTATTACGCATAACAGGTGTGCCCTTTCCCTGGTGCTTTAGTCTGGCCACCTTCTTTTAGGAATACTCAGAATGGAAAGGAAAGGCACAAGCATCTCCCCTTGCCTCATAGGCTAATGACGCTTCTAGAGCTCTACTCAGCCTCTAATATTAAGGCAGGGATTTTTCTCAGGTATTAGAGTGGAAAATATCCTCTCCTGTCATACGTCAACAAATAATCACGAGCTTAGATTGGCCGCTGGTGTTTTTGACACAATCCCTACTTTCGCGGGACACCTAAAAGATACAAAAAGTTCTTTGGGATGTACAGGGCCCGTGTTGAAGATGAGGAAATCGGGAAGTGAAGCAGGGTGCTTCAAGCAACCAGGGCTCTAATCTAGTGCTGTGTAGACTGGTAAGTATTGGGTTTCAATTTAAATGAGACTGGTATCTTCTGAATTTTCTGGACGTGACGATGTTGAATGTTGCTTAATGCCGTGTGCGTGGTTTGCCGAGATCGCTAAAACTCCGTTAAACTTACTGAAACATCCGTAATACAACTACTTCCTTGTTTCTGTACCTAGCATTGTGAGGGATACGCCGTATTTACATCCACACACCTACCGTATGACAGTTACCACTATCCATTTCGTTGCATTTAACCACATGTGACAGTATGAACACTGGCGACATTTGTAGTCAGCGTTGTTAATTATGTAAACATGACGACCTACTTTATGTATAGCTTCCTGCAATTTACCAAATGTGCTTTATGCGGCTTTATTTCTGTAACGATGATTAAAAATTTTCCAAGGGCGATTCAGCTCAACAGATTATGACAGTGTGTAAAGACTGGTAGCTGATACGTACTGAATTAAGTAATAATTTTCATAGTATTTATAACTGAGTGAAAGTTTAAATATAATATGTATGTTACTACTGTTCATCCCTTTTATGCAAATATCTTATTTGAAGTTGGCTCGTCAGTGAGCTGAAAATAGGAACCAGGACTCTAGCGACCTTGAAAGAGGATTTTTTATCTACACATTTTTAAATAGCAGATGACTTTCTTCCGATCTGAAAATGTTAAATTGCAAATTATTTTAGTCATTTCATCTCCATCTCGATTAGTCAGTGGATTCTTATTTCAGCGAATCTCTTGTAATCGTGATCTGTTTCCGACTTTTAAGGACAATACCTCTTTTGTCCCACATATCCCACTACCTTGGAGGCCCGTCGTATGTGTGTTTTGTGCAACTGAAACAGCTTAATGCTTCATATGTATTTCATTAATTTTAAACGTAGCTATTCACTGTGTTTAGTTTTCCTCATTCTTGTGAAATAAATGTGCTGTAATTGAATTCCTTTTGCTATTAATTAGCTAGATAGGTAACCTCAGGCACTCTTTATGGATTCCTCAGGGCCATAAGCCACACTTATAAACTGAAGTGCCAAATAAACTAATATGGTTCAAATGGTTCTTAGCATTATGAGACTTAACATCTGAGATCATCAGTCCCCTAGAATTAAAACTACTTAAACCTAACTAACTTAAGGACATCACACAAAATCCATGTCCAAGGCAGGATTCAAACCTGCGACCGTGGCAACAGCGTGGTTCCGGATTGAAGCGCCTAGAACCGCTCGGCCACGTTGGCCGGCAGACTAATATGGACATGCGTGTTCAAATATGGAGATACTCAAACAGGCAGATTACGACGGTACGGTCGGCAACGTCTATATAAGACAACAAGTGTTGACACAGTTGTTAGACCGTTCACTGCTGCTACAATTGCAGGTTATCAAGTTTTAAGTGACTTTGAAAGTGGAGTTTTGTCGGCCGACGAGCGATCGGACACAGCATCTCCGGGGTAGCGATTAAGTGGACATTTTCCAGTACGGCCATTTCACTAACGTACCACGAAGATCAGGAATCCGGTAAAACATCAAATCTCCGACAGCCGGCCGGGGTTGCCGAGCGGTTCTAGGCGCTACAGTCTGGAACCGCGCGACCGCTTCGGTCGCAGGTTCGAATCCTGCCTCGGGCATAGATATCTGTGCTGTCATTATGTTATTTAGGTTTAAGTAGTTCTAAGTTCTAGGAGACTGATGACCGCAATGTAGTTCTAAGTTCTAGGGGACTGATGGCCTCAGAAGTTAAGTCCCATAGTGCTCAGAGCCATTTCAACCAACCAAATCTCCGACATCGCTGGGGCCGGAAAAAGATCTTGCAAAACCGGGACCACGGACAACTGAAGAGAATCGTTCAACGTGACAGAAGTGCAACCCTTTCGCAAATTGCTGCAGAATTCAATTCTAAGTTATCAACAAGTGTGAGCGTGCGAACCAATCAAAGAA
The DNA here is from genome assembly GCF_023897955.1 of Schistocerca gregaria. Taxonomy (NCBI): domain Eukaryota; kingdom Metazoa; phylum Arthropoda; class Insecta; order Orthoptera; family Acrididae; genus Schistocerca; species Schistocerca gregaria. The sequence continues at coordinate 432,656,950 of NC_064922.1, forward strand.
ACATAATCGATAAGGGCTTTTGGAGCCGAAAGCCCACTCGTGTACCCTTGATGACCGCACGACACAAAACTTGGCGCCTCGCCTGGGCCAGTCATTACCGACATTGGACTGTTGATGACTGGAAATATGTTGCCTGGTAGAATGTGTCTCATTTCAAATTGCATCGAGAGGATGGACGTATAGAGGTATGGAGACAAAATGTGAATCCGTGGACTGTGCATGACAGCGGGGGACTGTTCAAGCTGGTGGGGGCTCTGTAATGGTGAAGGGCGTATGCTCTTGGAGTGATATCGGACACCTAATACGTCTAGATACGACTCTGACACGTGAAATGTACGTCAGTATCCTGTCTGATCAAGTCCATGGTACATTCCGAAGAACTTGGGCAATTTCAGCAGGACAATGTGACACCTCAAACATGCCTGGCCACCAAACACCCCAGATATAAACTTTATTCAACATATCTCGGAAGCCTTGCAACGTGCTGTCCAGTAGAGATACCCACCCCCTCGTACTTTTACGGATATATGTACAGCCCTGCAGGATTCATGGTGTCAGTTCCCTCTAGCACTGCTTCAGACATTAGTCGAGTCGATGCCACATCGTGTTACGGCACTTCTATATGCTCGCGGGAGCCCTATACAATACTACGAAAATGTATCAGTTGCTTTGGTTCTTCAGTGTATACGAAGCACTTTCCTTTCAACAAATTCGTGCACCAATTCCAGTTTATCTTGTGTCATCTTACAGTGGATACCTTGTATTTAGCTTACCCTACTCACACATGTAATTTAACATTAAAAGATGTGTTTCAATTATCTTACGCTGCCAGGATTATTTATTCTCTATCATCAGATACTTTTTAGCTAACTGAGCCGGCTGGAGTAGTTTTCTCTTCGTATAATCTCCCAATTACTATACGCATCTAAAAAAAGTTATGCTTCACCCCGGTTGCCAAAAGTCCTGAAGATAGACGTTGACTGTGGGTATTACATCACAGACACAATCCCTTTGACTGTTCAGAGATGTCACTATACCCGCCCAAAGATGTAAACAATCATGCATGAGCAGCGCCTATTAGACGGACGAGGTCCGACAGCCGATCAGTTCCAGTCATCCCACCAGGGTGGAAGTACATGGCTTGTGTTCTCTGTAGGTCAACCAAGCCTAAACGGTCAGTACCACGATTCGACCGCGTCCGCATTACTACTTGTTCCAGGAAGGGCTCTCAACAAGAAAAGTGTCCAGGCGTCTCGGAGTGAACCAAAGCGATGTTGCTCGGACATGGAGGAGATACGGAGAGACCGAAACTGTCAATGACATGCCTCACTGAGGCCGTCCAAGAGCTACTACTGCAGTGGATGACAGCTACCTACGGATTATGGCTCGGAGGAGCCCTGACAGCAACGCCACCATGTTGAATAATGCTTTTCGTGCAGCCACAGGACGTCGTGTTATTACTCAAACTGCACGCAATGGGCGGCATGATGCTCAACTGAATTCCTGACGTCCATAGCGGAGCTCGTCTTTGCAACCACGACATCGTGCAGCACGGTACAGATGGGCCCAACAACATGCCGAATGGACCGCTCAGGATTGGCATCGCGTTCTCCTCATCGATGAGTGTCACATATGCGTTCAACCAGATGTTCGTCGGAGACGCGTTTGGAGGCAACCCGGTCAGTTTGTACGCCTTAGACACAGTGTCCAGCGAGTGCAACAAGGTGGAGGTTCTCTGCTGTTTAGGGGTGGCATTATGTGTTGCCGACGTACGCCGCTGGTGATCATGGAAGGCGCTGTAACGGTTTTACGATACGTGAATGCCATCCTCTGACCAGCAGTGCTAACGTATCGGCAACATATTGGCGAGGCATTCGTCTTCATGAACGACAATTCGCGCCCCCCATCGTGCACATCTTGTGAATGTCTTCCTTCACGATAACAACATCGTTTGACTAGAGTGGCCAGCATGATCTCCAGACATAAATACTATCGAGCGTACCTGGGATAGATTGAAAATGGCTATTTATGGATGACGTAACCCACCAACCACTCTGAAGGATCCAAATCGCCGTGAGGAGTGGGACAATCTGGACCAACAGTGCCTTGATGAACTATGGGATACTATGCCACAACGAATACAGGCACGCATCAATGCAAGAGGACGTGCTACTGGGTATTAGAGGTACCGGTGTGTACAAAAATGGCTCTGAGCACTATGGGACGTAACAGCTGAGATCATCAGTCCCCTAGAGCTTAGAACGCACAGCCATGCCCGAGGCAGGATTCGAACCTGCGACCGTAGCAGTCGCGTGGTTCCGGACTGAAGCGCCTAGAACCACTCGTCCACCGAGGCCGGCCCGGTGTGTATGGAAATCTGACCACCACCTCTTAAGATCTCTGTGTATGGTGGTACAACATCGAATGTGTGGTTTTCATGAGGAATAAAATGGAGAGAAATAATGTTTATGTTGATCTCTATTCCAATTTTCTGTACTGGTTCCGGACGTGATGCAAACCATTTTTTGATGTGTGTATTAGGTACATTTCATAGTTCGTCACCATCTTATAGGTTCATTGCTCAGCAACTTCTGTCCATAGCTGCTCACGACAATAGCACGCCATCAGGCGACCACTTCCTACAGTTCCAAGAAACTCATTCCCACATGCCGAACCGTCACCTATCCTTTGTTAAAGGCCTTTATGACAATGAGTTACACCAATTTCGGCCCGTGCCGTCGTTAGAATGATTCCCTATGTGCCTCCGTGTATACACGGTCATGCAATAAGATATACAACGTTGTTCATTCAGAATAAGTTTATTTGTTAGAACTAAAGATCACAACCAGAAATACATCAGAGAAGTAAACTTCTTTGCTAAGGTCGTTAATAATAGCCTTTATTCTCGATGAAAGTATTATAATCTTCAGATCAGCAAAGCATTTCTGCAGTGTGACTACGCAAAACAAATGTAATACACAGTATCAGGTACAACATAAAAGAAAAAGCCATAAAAATAACAAAACTCGATATAATGTTTCGCATCTGTCTTAAAACTGCAGCAAAACTATTCTGTCTCATGAACTAACAGGTACACAACAGGCTAGAAGACTATATACACAGTTATTCACCAAATACATGTGTCTTACGTCACTCGCTACAGATTACATCACGGCTGCCAGGGAGTCGCTCAACTGGCAGGCGGTGACCAATAGCAGACAGGCGTTGAAAACAGGACCGTCAAGTGTCGCTAATGTGATATGTATTTCGTATTAAAAATCATTTATGTGATTACATTTCAGTATTCTAGCTAAAACATTGACAAAAATAAATCTAAAAACGTGTTTACAAATTTCTTACCAAGTATTAGTTGAGACAGACTCTAAAAAATTATTCTTATTGCGTTAATAACGAAATGTACCTATGTAGGACCTGTATTAGTATTTGGAACAGCTACCGCTGACTGATACAAGGTATATTAGTCAATAGGATTAGACAAATTACAAAAACCCCAGACACATATACAAAGCCTTTAAAAGTATTTGTAAAAATTTGAAATTTTTTTTTACAAATCTTAAAGATGCACGGATTACCATTACAATTTGGGCTTCTACAGTGTTATTAAAGTGTCAGCGTAAGCTGTGGTTACATCCAATGTAATGACGATGTACTCAAATAATAATACGTTAAAAATTTTACTAAAAATGCGAAAAATATAGTTATTAGCTGGCCTTACAAAAAGTAGTTTGAGTAATCTCAATTAAGTAGCACTGCAATCTGTGGTTACCTCTGAAGTAACAACAATGCACTCAAATGGTAACATAGTAAAAATAAAATAAACAATACAAATAACTTTTTAAATAGTTATTTATAATGATGCAGAGATATAGTTCAAATGGTTCAAATGGCTCTGAGCACTATGGGACAAAACATCTGTGGTCATCAGTCCCCTAGAACTTAGAACTACTTAAACCTAACTAACCGAAGGACATCACACACATCCATGCCCGAGGCAGGATTCTAACCTGCGACCGCAGCAGTCGCGCGGTTCCGGATTGAAGCGCCTAGAACCGCTCGGCCATCGCGGCAGCCAGAGTTATCAGCAATGGTAATACATGTCTTTTGGGAAACCTTCCATGCTACAGAAGATCCTGAGCGAAACCCGTGTGAGTCGAAAAGGAATAATTACAGCAACAGTGGTAACATACTTACTTCAGCGTGGTAGTAGTAGATCGATCATCTGATCACTTGCTTCAGAGAGACATTCTGTCCATACACTGTAATAATTACAGTGTATGGACAGAATAAATGTAATTATTACATTCTAGTGTGAATGCTAATATGCGGAAGAGCTCTGAATGCATGTTTAACATTTATTGGCACATAAGTATTGATTGCAGAAGCTAAAAATTAATTCTTACAGCGCTCATTACGCAATGTAGGTATGTATTCTGAATCAATATTTTGTGCAGCTATCACAATTGATATACCTATGATTATTTAATCCAGTGTTTAGTAATTTATGACATCCACAGATACAATTACACAGCCATAAAAAATCACAAAATCTTTAAGCACATTCGTCATTCACTCCTGCAGCTGCAGAGGTAATGTTACACATAGTCACTTACGAAACGGTGTACGCTGCCGTTATTGTGTGTGACAATCCTATATGATCACATAATAGAATGAAAAATAAAAGAACCTTTCAAACATTTTTTTTTAAGAGGTGGAGGTATAGTTACAAGCTAGGGTTACACAAAGTCATTTAGGTAGCTGTCGGCGCTGCGGTTCCATCCAAGTGAACACGATGTGAAAAGAAACTACGGTAAGACTGGCAGCACACATAACTCAACGTGGGAGCAGTAGACAGACGATGTGATGGCCCACACTGTAGTCACAGTCCATGCTCACAATCTTTCCCTATGGGTATTTCACTTAAAAATACAACTACCACTATAATAAGATGATAGGACTAAGTCAACGAGTAACAGCAAGCTGACACAAACGGCAAAGTTCTAGGTAGTAAAAATTTAGGTCATTTGGTAATGCTCGATTACTTTGTAATGTTAAAGGTATCATGAGCAGTGTTTTTATTTTATTATTTGAGTACATAAGATAGTCTCAGACCGTAACGGCAGCGTACACCGTTGCTCAAATCACTTTGTGGCTGTCCGGTATGTAACACACCTCCACAGTTTTCGGGGTGTAAAACAAATTTGTGCAAAGTATTTTATGGGTGTTTGGTAGCTGTGTAATTCTATATAAGGTTTTTTTTTAAAATTAATAAACGTTATATTAAGTAATAGGCTGTACATTAGTTCTGGTAACTGCACTCAATATTTATCCAGACTCTGTCTAGGTACATTGCGTAATGTGTGCTATAAAAATAAATATTTAGCTCCTAAATTCAATAATTATTTGATAACAATGTTTTAAATTCACTTTGAGGAACCTAGCACGTATTAACATTCACACTGAAATGTAATTATGGTGCCGGCCGGTGTGGCCAATCGGTTCTAGGCGCTTCAGTCTGGAACCACGCGATCGCTACAGTCGCAGGTTCGAATCATGCCTCGGGCATGGATGTGTGTAATGTCCTTAGGTTAGTTAGGTTTAAGTAGTTCTACGTTCTAGGGGACTGATGACCTCAGATGTTAAGTCCCATAGTGATCAGAGCAATTTGAACCATTTTGTAATTATGGTGCATGGATAAACTGCATCTTTGAAGTACGTGGCCTCACCGTCGATCTACGGCCACCTCCCTGAACTAAGTGTGTCGCCATTACTGCTGTAATTATTCCTCCTTGGCTTACGTAGCTTTCATTCAGGTTTTTATGTTGTATGGATGGCTACCCATGTGTAAGCCGTGCTGATATATATATTCGAATACATTGTTGTTGTAGATGTAACCACAGCTTACGCTGCTATATAAATGAAATTGTATACCCAGTTTACCCAAATGACTTTATGTAAGCCCAGCTGCTAATTGTAGTTTCACATTTTTGCAATAAAATTTTTTGCTCAGTTATTATTTGAGTTTATCGTTGTGTCCTCAGATGTAGCCACTGACTACAATGCTGCTTTAATGACATTGTAGAAGCCCAGATAGTAATCATAACATGTAGACTTTTTCGGTAGGTGTTTTGATTAATTAAAACTTCCCGGCTAAGAAGTGGTTGTCGAACAGCAGAAATTCTTCCTCCTGACGTTTCGTTGCCAACTGCGGGCACATCTTCCGATGTGAGTCGACGACTAGCTGTAGACCCGGTTACGTTGAGCGCATAGAGGATGCCCCCACTCGCCATGTGCTCACGTGCCGTTGAGGGTAAAACTCTCTGACCAAAGTGAGTACTCTCGATTAAAGGTAATCGATTATCAAATTGCTGGTACAAAGTCGACCGCCATATCTTACCTGTCTTTCCGCCCCTTTCTTTTCTGTTAAAATTATTCTGATGTTTATAAATCTCCATCGCTACTTTGTACATACACTCCTGGAAATGGAAAAAAGAACACATTGACACCGGTGTGTCAGACCCACCATACTTGCTCCCGACACTGCGAGAGGGCTGTACAAGCAATGATCACACGCACGGCACAGGGGACACACCAGGAACCACGGTGTTGGCCGTCGAATGGCGCTAGCTGCGCAGCATTTGTGCACCGCCGCCGTCAGTGTCAGCCCGTTTGCCGTGTCATATGGAGCTCCATCGCAGTCTTTAACACTGGTAGCATGCCGCGACAGCGTGGACGTGAACCGTATGTGCAGTTGACGGACTTTGAGCGAGGGCGTATAGTGGGCATGCGGGAGGCCGGGTGGACGTACCGCCGAATTGCTCAACACGTGGGGCGTGAGGTCTCCACAGTACATCGATGTTGTCGCCAGTGGTCGGCGGAAGGTGCACGTGCCCGTCGACCTGGGACCGGACCGTAGCGACGCACGGATGCACGCCAAGACCGTAGGATCCTACGCAGTGCCGTAGGGGACCGCACCGCCACTTCCCAGCAAATTAGGGACACTGTTGCTCCTGGGGTATTGCCGAGGACCATTCGCAACCGTCTCCATGAAGGTGGGCTACGGTCCCGCACACCGTTAGGCCGTCTTCCGCTCACGCCCCAACATCGTGCAGCCCGCCTCCAGTGGTGTCGCGACAGGCGTGAATGGAGGGATGAATGGAGACGTGTCGTCTTCAGCGATGAGAGTCGCTTCTGCCTTGGTGCCAATGATGGTCGTATGTGTGTTTGGCGCCGTGCAGGTGAGCGCCACAATCAGGACTGCGTACGACCGAGTCACACAGGGCCAACACCCGGCATCATGGTGTGGGGAGCGATCTCCTACACTGGCCGTACACCTCTGGTGATCGTCGAGGGGACACTGAATAGTGCACGGTACATCCAAACCGTCATCGAACCCATCGGCAAGGGAACTTGCTGTTCCAACAGGACAATGCACGTCCGCATGTATCCCGTGCCACCCAACGTGCTCTAGAAGGTGTAAGTCAACTACCCTGCCCAGCAAGATCTCCGGATCTGTCCCCCACTGAGCATGTTTGGGACTGGATGAAGCGTCGTCTCACGCGGTCTGCATTTCCAGCACGAACGCTGGTCCAACTGAGGCGCCAGGTGGAAATGGCATGGCAAGCCGTTCCACAGGACTACATCCAGCATCTCTACGATCGTCTCCATGGGAGAATAGCAGCCTGCATTGCTGCGAAGGGTGGATATACACTGTACTAGTGCCGACATTGTGCATGCTCTGTTGCCTGTGTGTATGTGCCTGTGGTTCTGTCAGTGTGATCATGTGATGTATCTGACCCCAGGAATGTGTCAATAAAGTTTCCCCTTCCTGGGACAATGAGTTCACGGTATTCTTATTTCAATTTCCAGGAGGGTATGTGTATGTGTATATGTATAATAATGCGATGTATTAGCTAGCACTCTCGTTTCACAGAATTTTATTTCATGTTCATCTTCTTCGAGAACATCTTCCGCAGCACAATATTTGTCAGTGTTTCCCAGACGACAGTTTCTTTTCTGTTCGGTTGGCGCGTCTTAACAGTTTTTAAGTTGTTATAATATAAACCTTCCCACAAATACATGGAATTTTTTACTGCAGGGGTTGTAAAAGGGTGGGTGTAAAGACTGTTTCAACCGTAAAAACTGTCTCAACTCGAAACTTGGCCAGAAATTTCCCAATACGGCCGCAATATTGTGGATAAATGGAAGGAAAACTTTCGCAACTGACGGTTGTTGTTGTGGTATGTCTTCGTACACTTTTCTTCTGGGATGGAGTGCTCGATCTGTCCCATTATCAGTGTATTCATTTTTCTTAAAAGCTGTTAACAAATGATGTAGTTCCTCTTACAGATAAACTGGTTCACAGATTTTAGTAGACCTATTAGACGATCTCGTTCAAACTCAGTGAATTGCTGTGCATGGCGTCTTTGTCATCTTAAAAGATATTATTGTCTACCACCAGCTCGACACGTCCAATCTCAAAGGTAACTAACGCTCACTACCGTTACGTCTTATGTTTAAAGGAAACCTGATTGGCGTCCTGACATTGGCGCTACCAGCGCCACTCTTAAGTGACGCGCAAAATTTTAATAGAGATCATCTTTCACATGTACAAACACGCCAACCAACTTTCGTTTAACTCGCATAACTGTTTCTTGGTTTCGTCATTTCTTTCCGTCAGTATATTTACAACATGTCTTGTACAAGTTGCTTACGTCGTTTTGCTCGATTTTCTCAAAATTATTCTGCTTGATATCCGTAAAAGGTTCTTACCGAAAGGCATGAACGACTCAGTTCAATTTCGTGGTGAAAATGTTCCTATGCTCCATCTCTTGAGGAACGTTTTCTTCGAATTTAACTAGTTTATTCTGTTAGTAAGCTACTATGCCAGCAGTAATCTTCATAACGTTGAGGACCACAAGGACCCGGCAAGCTGAAGATGTTCTAAGAACAAAACAAATCTAAGCACAAGAAATGCGCCATCATACAGCTGAGGCGGTTTTCACTGATCGTTAAAAATATGTTCTCAGATGGCTCTGCCCAGGATTCTGAAAACCGACTGCTCTCCGTAATCAAAATACAAGCTGAACGAAATTAACCGAAAAATGGTTCAAATGGCTCTGAGCACTATGGGACTTAACATCTGAGGTCATCAGTCCCCTAGAACTTAGAACTACTTAAACATAACTAACCTAAGGACATCACACACATCGATGCTCGAGGCAGGATTCGAACCTGCGAGCTTCCAGACTGAAACGCTTAGAACCACTTTTTTTTAAATCTCATTTTGTTCGTTTTCGTTCGTTGTATCTGCTCGGGGCGGACGTCGCAAGACACCCGTTTCAGTTAGTCGCTGACCCAGTAACTCAGTTTTTTTTTTTTTTTATTATTATTATTACAGAGGGCAGATAACGCTCTGACCAAACACGCTGAGTTACCGTGCAGGCGGTGGCCACACTGGCCGGCCGAAAATTGACTGTTAGTCTACGTTGTGTGACTCTCTGTTCATCCTCATAAGTGACGAATTTCAACACGTGTTTTCTTGTTACTTGTTTAGCTAGAAAAGTGTGGCGTTTAACTCATATCAGTACACGTAAGTGGAAGCGTGGGACAGGCTCAACGAAGGAGGAGATTAACGAGACCTTTGCGAAAGAGCAGCGGGGCGCTATCGCGAAGGAAATTCTTTAGGCAGTCGGCGTAATGTGCGACGAAATTGCTTTGTGGCAGACAGTGCCATTAAGCTAGGAACAAGGTTACCAGTCTTCAGTAAAGTGAAAAACTAGTTGCACTGTTGAAGTTGAATGATACGGTTATTCACAAGCTCTCACTACTGTTGTTGTTGTTTTGGTCTTTTTGCTGTTGTTGCTGCTAATAATACTATTGTTGCTGTCTAATTTGGAACACATGACAAGTTTTCCATTAGTGTCCAGACTTACTGATCTCCAGTGAACAGGCGAGCAAGCCCGACCTTTTCTAGTTACAAAATTATTTCAGGGAAGTGCTACAACGACTGGAAGGTATGAGATACTAAGTGAAGATGTCGTAAATGACAGGAAAACACGAAGGGGCTCTGGAGTAGCGAGTACAAAACATTATACACTAATTATATGAACGCGTGGTGTCTGTTCTTTCGGACATGTGCGATAACGCTGTGTCGCGGATGGTGCAGTGGTTATCGCACCTTCCGTGTTGGAATCCCGGTCTGGCATACATCTTCATTCATCATTGCTGATTCCACGTAATGTCCCGATGCATCTGACATCAGTAATCCATTAACGTTTCTCCCCCCACCCCCCCTATACCTGCAATTTACGTACAATAATACTCACAATTTCTACAAAACCAGCACGAGAGAAAGGGGAACTTCTTACGAATCGTCAAGCGCGTTTTCCCTGGTAATTCGGCAGATTTTCGCAATTTTGTTTTCGCTTTGTGTAGCTGGAGTCAGTCCAGTGCCGACAGAAAGCGTCGATATGTTTCCCCATTGCGAACAAAATTATATTTAAATCATAATTTTTCGTGCCTGTTCGATCGTATGCTGTCAGATTAGTTTGTGCCGATAGTGGTTTCTTCGATATGTGTTAACTTGGACAGTAAAACACGAAGAATAATTAGTAGTCCAGCAGCTACCCTGCAGCGCTGCACAAACCATGCGGTAGCAATCAATCGGGTCAGGTCAGTGTTGTCGTTCCTGGAGTACTGGCTGTTCTCCGAGTTCTACTGTTTCTGTTAATGCATATACAGAAAACAAATACCCCACTAGACTAATGCGGGACTGTTCAATCGAATATCCACTTTAAAAGTCATTTTGTTTGTAACGGGAAACAAACCGACACTTTCTGTTGACACTGATAGTCACAAGAAGGGTCTGACGAGCTGTAATTGTTTGGGCTGACCTCAGCTACACGATGCAGAAAAGAAAGTGCAAATATTAGCCAAAACACCAGAGAAGAAACCAGGGCGACTCTTAGGAGACTACCAGTGTAAAGGCAAAGCAAAAATTCATAAACCTTGAAACAAGTAGATTTTGTAAAGTCAGCACATAGAAATCAGTGCTTACAAATTAATACTGAAAAATAGCGTAGTTCATTTTTAACTTTAAATGTACATAGATCCTCAATGGATCAGACCACAAGAATAAGTAGTAAATAGTGCAAGGTAATTCCAAAGTAGTTTTCCCAATAGATTTCGATACACGAAATGCTCTGTAAAAATTATTTGCATCCTACAGTTTAACGTCAGCGTCCATCCCAAAGTGGGTTGAGAAAGACAATTGAACGCTTGTTGGTAAAGTTTTCTTTGTCTAACAAGTAAGCTCAAACCAGCAAGTGAGTTGTGTACACAGTTACAAAAACTCTGTCTGATCATCAGGCACAGTTATGATGATTAAAACGTTACCTTACAGCACAGGTTCCCCTCTGTGAAAATTACTTATATTAAATAACGGCTCTAGGACATACGTTTCCGAAAACAGTTCACTAGCGGTAACGTGACAAAAATTTATAGTGAGCAAAATACTGACATCTGTTCTATGATAAATTCACATCATAACTCGAAAGTACGTAGTTCTCTTTGTCATAAAATAATCAGAAAGGCATCAAACAGGCAAGGAACAGTAGTTGCATTAAAGTATCCTAGGAAAAGACGTAAAGATCCTACAACAGTTTCACGCCATAAATATTACCCAAGATTACAAAGAAAAGTTATCAAAACTGATGTAATATGCACATTGTTTCATAAATATGTAATTACGAACCAGACTTAAGTCTATATGCAATAGTGAAACGGGAGACAGGATAAAAGGTCATACAACAGGTTAACATAAGTAGTGTCTTACATGGACGGTCTCTTAATGACTGGTAACAGGCAGGAGTTACTTTTATTAGTCAATTATTTAACTATAGTAAAAAATATATGCGAAAAACAGTTCAAGGAGAAAAACAGCAGTATGTTGAAAAATCTGCGATTGTCTCACTCACTTCCTCTCCTAAATTATGAAAATCATACATCCCCTTAAAAGCAAAAGCTCATCTGGTTTTAATGCCGATACTAAGTACTAACGACTAGTTCCCACGCAATATGTGGTGCCTTTTCTGAAATATGTAATGCATCACTCACTCCCCCCCCCCCATGAACCATGGACCTTGCCGTTGGTGGGGAGGCTTGCGTGCCTCAGCGATACAGATGGCCGTACCGTAGGTGCAACCACAACGGAGGGGTATCTGTTGAGAGGCCAGCCAAACGTGTGGTTCCTGAAGAGGGGCAGCAGCCTTTTCAGTAGTTGCAGGGGCAACAGTCTGGATGATTGACTAATCTAGCCTTGCAACATTAACCAAAACGGCCTTGCTGTGCTGGTACTGCGAACGGCTGAAAGCAAGGGGAAACTACAGCCGTAATTTTTCCCGAGGACATGCAGCTTTACTGTATGATTAAATGATGATGGCATCCTCTTGGGTAAAATATTCCGGAGGTAAAATAGTCCCCCATTCGGTTCTCCGGGCGGGGACTACTCAGGAGGATGTCGTTATCAGGAGAAACAAAACTGGCGTTCTACGGATCGGAGCGTGGAATGTCAGATCCCTTAATCGGGCAGGTAGGTTAAAAAATTTAAAAAGGGAAATGGATAGGTTAAAGTTAGATATAGTGGGAATTGGTGAAGTTCGGTGGCAGGAGGAACAAGACTTCTGGTCAGGTGACTACAGGGTTATAAACACAAAATCAAATAGGGGTAATGCAGGAGTAGGTTTAACAATGAATAGGAAAATAGGAATGCGGGTAAGCTACTACAAACAGCATAGTGAACGCATTATTGTGGCCAAGATAGATACGAAGCCCACACCTACTACAGTAGTACAAGTTGTTATGCCAACTAGCTCTGCAGATGATGAAGAAATTGAAGAAATGTACGATGAAATAAAAGAAATTATTCAGATAGTGAAGGGAGACGAAAATTTAATAGTAATGGGTGACTGGAATTCGAGTGTAGGAAAAGGGAGAGAAGGAAACATAGTAGGTGAATATGGATTGGGGCTAAGAAATGAAAGAGGAAGCCGCCTAGTAGAATTTTGCACAGAGCACAACTTAATCATAGCTAACACTTGGTTTAAAAATCATGAAAGAAGGTTGTATACGTGGAAGAACCCTGGAGATACTAAAAGGTATCAAATAGATTATATAATGGTAAGACAGAGATTTAGGAACCAGGTTTTAAGTTGTAAGACATTTCCAGGGGCAGATGTGGACTCTGACCACAATCTATTGGTTATGACCTGTAGATTAAAACTGAAGAAACTGCAAAAATGTGAGAAATTAAGGAGATGGGACCTGGATAAACTGAAAGAACCAGAGGTTGTACAGAGTTTCAGAGAGAGCATAAGGGAACAATTGACAGGAATAGGGGAAAGAAATACAGTAGAAGAAGAATGGGTAGCTCTGAGGGATGTAGTAGTGAAGGCAGCAGAGGATAAAGTAGGTACAAAGACGAGGGCTGCTAGAAATCCTTGGGTAACAGAAGAAATATTGAATTTAATTGATGAAAGGAGAAAATATAAAAATGCAGTAAATGAAGCAGGCAAAAAGGAATACAAACGTCTCAAAAATGAGATCGACAGGAAGTGCAAAATGGCTAAACAGGGATGGCTAGAGGACAAATGTAAGGATGTAGAAGCTTATCTCACTAGGGGTAAGATAGATACTGCCTACAGGAAAATTAAAGAGACCTTTGGAGAGAAGAGAACCACGTGTATGAATATCAAGAGCTCAGATGGCAGCCCAGTTCTAAGCAAAGAAGGGAAGGCAGAAAGGTGGAAGGAGTATATAGAAGGTTTATACAAGGGCGATGTACTTGAGGACAATATTATGGAAATAGAAGAGGATGTAGATGAAGACTAAATGGGAGATACGATACTGCGTGAAGAGTTTGACAGAGCACTGAAAGACCTGAGTCGAAACAAGGCCCCCGGAGTAGACAACATTCCATTAGAACTACTGACGGCCTTGGGAGAGCCAGTCATGACAAAACTCTATCAGCTGGTGAGCAAGATGTATGAGACAGGCGAAATACCCTCAGACTTCAAGAAGAATATAATAATTCCAATCCCAAAGAAAGCAGGTGCTGACAGATGTGAAAATTACCGAACTATCAGTTTAATAAGCCACGGCTGCAAAATACTAACGCGAATTCTTTACAGACGAATGGAAAAACTGGTAGATGCAGACCTCGGGGAGGATCAGTTTGGATTCCGTCGAAATGTTGGAACACGTGAGGCAATACTGAGCTTACGAATTATCTTAGAAGAAAGATTAAGGTAGGGCAAACCTACGTTTCTAGCATTTGTAGACTTAGAGAAAGCTTTTGACAATGTTGACTGGAATACTCTTTTTCAAATTCTAAAGGTGGCAGGGGTAAAATACAGGGAGCGAAAGGCTATTTATAATTTGTACAGAAACCAGATGGCAGTAATAAGAGTCGAGGGGCATGAAACGGAAGCAGTGGTTGGGAAAGGAGTGAGACAGGGTTGTAGCCTCTCCCCGATGTTATTCAATCTGTATATTGAGCAAGCAGTAAAGGAAACAAAAGAAAAATTTGGAGTAGGTATTAAAATTCATGGAGACGAAGTAAAAACTTTGAGGTTCGCCGATGACATTGTAATTCTGTCAGAGACGGCAAAGGACTTGGAAGAGCAGTTGAACGGAATGGACAGTGTCTTGAAAGGAGGATATAAGATGAACATTAACAAAAGCAAAATGAGGATAATGGAATGTAGTCAAATTCAATCGGGTGATGCTGAGGGAATTAGATTAGGAAATGAGACACTTAAAGTAGTAAAGGAGTTTTGCTATTTAGGAAGTAAAATAACTGATGATGATCGAAGTAGAGAGGATATAAAATGTAGACTGGCAATGGCAAGGAAAACGTTTCTGAAGAAGAGAAATTTGTTAACATCGAATATAGATTTATGTATCAGGAAGTCGTTTCTGAAAGTATTTGTTTGGAGTGTAGCCATGTATGGAAGTGAAACATGGACGATTACTAGTTTGGACAAGAAGAGAATAGAAGCTTTCGAAATGTGGTGCTACAGAAGAATACTGAAGATAAGGTGGATAGATCACGTAACTAATGAGGAGGTACTGAATAGGATTGGGGAGAAGAGAAGTTTGTGGCACAACTTGACTAGAAGAAGGGATCGGTTGGTAGGACATGTTTTGAGGCATCAAGGGATCACAAATTTAGCATTGGAGGGCAGCGTGGAGGGTAAAAATCGTAGAGGGAGACCGAGAGATGAGTACACTAAGCAGATTCAGAAGGATGTAGGTTGCAGTAGGTACTGGGAGATGAAGCAGCTTGCACAGGATAGAGTAGCATGGAGAGCTGCATCAAACCAGTATCAGGACTGAAGACAACAACAACAACAACAACATCACTCACTCAGGGCATTTGTCCAGAGAGATTGCATACGCCGTAGCTAAACAGCTTTATAAGAAAGATGATTGGAGAGATGTTAATAACTACCGACTTCTACCGCTATTGGCATCACGTTTACAATATAATTGAGGTCATGTACTCTAGAGCAGTATCCAACTTGAACAACTATAATATCCTCAGCAGATCACTGGATTCCAGAAGAGGTGTTCGACTAAGAGTGGCATTTGCATGATCACTCACCAAGCAGTATCAACTTAAAGAACAAAATAGCACCGTCCAGTATTTTCTGTTAACTATCTAAGGCATTTGACTGTGTGATTCACAATTTCCTCCAACATAAACGACGAATTTGTGGAACCGACCGTACAGTCAACCAATAGATTACGTTATACCTACCGAAAGAACCCAGGAAGGCGTACTTCTTCAAGCAATTTAAGAAGGAAAGGTTGGATCATCTGATGGGGCCAGAAGTTACTTTCGGGATTTAACAATGCTCTTAGGCCCTCCACTGTTATTCATATTGATAAAGGAGCTTCCATCTAATGCACAATATTCAGAATTAGTTATTTTAGCAGATGACACTAGCAATGTGATCATTCCAAACATACATGTAGCAACAGAAGAAACGAAAAATAATATTCTGGAAAGTTTAGTGAATGGTTTTCTATAAATGGTGTCACTCTCAGTTTGAAAGAGACACAAAATATTCAGTTCTACACGTCTATAGGTAGTACACCTATTACAAATGTGATACGTGGGAAGGAAAATATGCCCTTGCTAATGGATCGTAAGGCTTAAACTAATCTAGGACCACTTGCATATGGTTTTGAAGAACTCATAAATGAAATCACAGCTGAGCATTTACTGCAAATTAAATCCAATGCAATTGCTATGCATTTTCTCCCAATAGCACTCTCACAAATTTTCACACTCTGTGACTCACCAAAGTGTCTACATTGTACAAATTTAGAAATTACGTCTGATAATATTCTCAAATTTATAGTATATCACTGAAAATCTTGGAGAACTGTTCGACCACATTTACACTTTAAATAATTGAAAATCTTGGAGAGAGACAAGTCATTAGGTAAACATAGTTTGTGAATTTTCTTTCAATAGTGTCCTGTGGGATAATATTAGATGATAGTTTTCGCTGAGCCCTACAGAACGAATTTATCAATAAGAACAGTGCTCGTGTCTTACACCATATCGGATGTTGTCTGTGTCGTGCCTTCCCTTTTCCAATCCCAGTTAGTATTTTAGCACTACTTCACTAGCTTTACAAGTGCTGCCAATGCATGAAACAAATATTTATCTCCGCAGGCATTCGCTTTCCGTTGAATTTCTAACAAAATTTAATAATGGGCTCACTTTACTTGCGTGCCACATTTCTGAGTCTTGTGGCAAACTTGTCAGACAGAGGATCTCATTATTCATTTTACAGTGCATAGTATCGAAACAAGGCCCCGGGAATAGACAACATTCCATTAGAACTACTGACGGCCTTGGGAGAGCCATCCCTGACAAAACTCTACCATCTGGTGAGGAAGATGTATTAGACAGACTTCAAGAAGAATATAATAATTTCAGTCCCAAAAAAAGCAGATGTTGACAGATGTGAAAATTATAGAACTATCAGTTTAATAAGTCACAGCTGCAAAATACTAACGCGAAATCTTTACAGACGAATGGAAACACTGGTAGAAGCCGACTTCAGGGATGATCAGTTTGGATTCCGTAGAAATGTTGGAACTCGTGAGGCAATATTGACCCTACGAATTATCTTAGAAGAAAGATTAAGGAAAGTCAAACCTACGTTTCTAGCATTTGTAGACTTAGAGAAAGCTTTTGACATTGTTGACTGGAATACTGTCTTTCAAATTCTGAAGGTGGAAGGGAGCGGAAGGCTATTTACAATTTGTATAGAAAGCAGATGGCAGTTACAAGAATAAAGGGACATGAAAGGGAAGCAGTGGTTGGAAAGGGAGTGAAAGAGGGCTGTAGCGTCTCCTCGATGCTATCCAATCTGTATATTGAGCAAGTAGTAAAGGAAACAAAAGAAATTTTTTAGTAGGGATTAAAATCCATTGAGAATACATAAAAACTTTGAGGTTTGCCGATGACTTTGTAATTCTATCACAGATAACAAAGGACTTGGAACAGCAGTTGAACGGAATGCACAGTGCTTTGAAAGGAGGGTATAAGATGAACATCAACAAAAGCAAAACCAGGATAATGGAATGTAGTCGAATTACGTCGTGTGATGCTGAGGGAATTAGATTAGGAAATGAGACACTTAAAGTAGTAAATGAGTTTTGCTATTTTGGGAGCAAAATAACTGATGATGGTCGAAGTAGAGAGGACATAATATGTAGACTGGTAATGGCAAGGAAAGCGTCTCTGAATAAGTGAAATTTGTTAACATCGAATATAGATTTAAGTGTCAGGAAATCGTTTCTGAAAGTATTTGCATGGAGTGTAGCTATGTATGGAAGTGAAACATGGACGATAAATAGTTTGGACAAGAAGAGAATAGAAGCTTTCTCAATGTGGTGCTTCAGAAGAATGCTGAAGATTAGATGGGTAGATCACATAACTAATGAGGAAGTATCGAATAGGATTGGGGAGAAAAGAAGTTTGTGGCACAACTTGACTAGAAAAAGGGATCGGTTGGTAGGACATGTTCTGACGCATCAAGGGATCACAAATTTAGTATTAGAGGGAAACGTGGAGGGTAAAACTCGTAGGGGGAGACCAAGAGATGAATACACTAAGCAGATTCAGAAGGATGTAGTCTGCAGTAGGTACTGGAAGATGAAGAAGCTTGCACAGGACCTCTGTCCATGGAGAGCTGCATCAAGTCCTAAGACTGGTTTGAGTCCTTAGAGAGCTTTGGAGAATAGGGCAGGGGGGATAGACAATATTTCATCAGAATTTACAAAGTAGTTGAGGGAAGCGCCAAAGAATGGCTGTTCACGTAGGATGTATGAATCTGGTGATATACCATCTGACTTTCAGGAAAACATATCCACACACTTCTGAAGACTGCAAGACCTTACAGATACGTGTGTTATCTCACAATTAGGTCAACAGTTCATGCATCCAGGTTTCTGACAAGAATAATATAAGGAAGAATGGGAAAGAAAATTAACAATGTGTCAAAGACGCTCAGTTGGATTTGGGAAAGGTAAAGGCACCAGCGTGGCAATTCTGACGTTTCGGTTGAAAATGGAAGCAAGACAAAAGAAATATCAAGACACGTTTATAGGATTTGTAGACCTGGAAAAAGTGTTCGACAATGTCAAATGGTAATAGATGTTCAAAATTCTGATAAGGATAAGATATAGGGAGACACGAGTGGATATACAATATGTACAAGAGCCAAGATGGATTGAAAAGAAAAGTTCAGGAGTGGAATTCAAATTCAAGGCGGAAGGATATCAGTGATACGATTAGATGGTGACACTGCTATCCTGAGTGTAAATGAAAAATTACATGGTCTGCTAAATGGAATGAACTATCTAGTGAGTACAGTATATGGATTGAGAGCAAATCGAAGAATGATGAAAGTAATGAGAAGTAGCAGAAATGGAAACAGCGATAAACTTAACATCAGGATTTACGGTCACAAAGCAGATGAAGTAAACGAATTCTACTATACAGCAAAATAGCCAATGGCAGTTGGAGAACGGATAACATCAAAAGTGACTTAGCACAGGCAAAAAGGGCATTTCCGGTGAGGAGATAAGTGCATTAGCAAGAAACATAGGCCTTAATTTGAGCAAGTTGTTTCTGAGAATGTATGTTTGGAGCACAGCATTGTATTGTAGTGAAACATGGACCGTGGGATAACTGGAACAGAAGAGAATTAATGCATTTGAGACCAATCTTGAAAATTAGGTGGACAGATAAGATATGGAATGAGGAGGTTCTGCGCAGACTCTGAGAAGAAAACAATATGTGGAAAACACTAACAAGAAGAAGGGACAAGATGATATGGCATCTGCTAACATATCAGGAAATAGGTTCCATGATACTGGAGGTAGATGTAGAGGGTAAAAAGTGTAGAGGAAGAAAGAGATTGGAATACATCCAGCAAATAACTGATTACGTAGGTTGCAAGTGATGCTCTGAGATGAAGAGGTTAGCGCACAACAGGAATTCGTAGTGGATCACGTGAAACCACTCAAAAGACCGATAACTTGGAAAGAAAAATAGGAAGAAAATAGCTGTCTTGGCTGCGGTTTTGGATAGCGCCATTTTGACACGTGCAGTGTGCCTTAACCGTTGTGGTGAGCAAACATTTACAGTCTTAGCCCTTTCAGAAATGCTTCCGGCCCTGCCCCGAAAGCCAATGACCACGCCCATTTGGACGTGAGATAATTTGAACTGTTCTTTGCATTGCAACAAAGTCTGTACTGTTTTCCTCATGCCCCTACATGCATTACATATCTAACACTGCTAGTGCTGCCACCTGCAATCTGCGAGTGGTTGTTGCATGTTGACGTCGAACATAGGTTGTGGTCAGATTAATATGAAGCACCGTGAATTTCAGTGTGTAATTTTGTCATTGACTAACTAAACACCCCAAAAGTTTCAAAATATTGCATGTTACTCTTATTATACCATTCAACAGTACCTTTTTCCATATACTAGCAACAAGCGTTTAACTAAATAAAATGTTGTATTTACTTGCCTTGGTATTGTAAGATTTTTCCACATTTCCAGGGTTAAATTTGTGTTTTCCATTCCTGGAACATGGCACCAGTGTTCAGGTACTGTCAGGGCAATTATCTTGGCGTATGAAGACATTGTTGAAAAGAATATTGCGATGACATTGAAGACAATGTTCATTTGTATTTGGAACTTCCCATCACTTCCAAGATCTTCTATTATATCTTCAAATCTAACATTTTCGTTAATCATGTTGTGTCTAGCTGTATCCTGAAATTCGACATATTCTCCATATAGAATGTTGGTATTTATTTTCCCCCATGAATTCCAGCAAGTAGGAGCATTAAAGCAAATTAAATTATGTTGCGGTTACATAAGAGTCTTGTACGAAATACTTCTTAATATTTTACAATAAATGGGATGCAACAGAAAAAACTCCTACAACATGTAAGGGTGACGTGTTCCCGCTTCTTGTTGTTAACTATGGCTAAAACACAAACATCTTTTCGAGTGAGCTTTTTCTAGCAAGAGAGTCTTTTACATTTATGTGACATAAGTAGTGCATTCTCTGATAACCAGCTTCAAGAAGTAAGTCACAAATATTTTCGCATAAGAAGTAACCAAAGAAAACGTAGCAGAAGTACGAGTAATCACACTAAACGGAAAACTGTCTTAGATCTCCTTCTCCTGTTATGTATCATACAAAAGTCGTTATTATCTACAGGTGATGTCGGCATATACGACAGGTGTATCATCACATCACAACCAGAATTATTGCTTACTTTGCACTCTGCCATTACGCGGTGTTTCTTGCGGTGTTTTGCACAAAGCGTCGTGCACACCGGAGGACCGGATGACTTCTGTGAAACTCCTCGCTAACTGCTGTCAGCAAGCCAAACTGCCCAACGTGCATTCTAACCGTGTCACGTACAGCGAAAACTGGAGTGATATCAGCCATTACATAGAAACCTACAACCATGTGTTTCCGTTAACACGAAGATAATGGTGACAGTGTAGTTAGGCACTGCTTAATGGTCTGTCTTTCACTTCTTTCACGACCCAGACGCCAATCCGTATTTCTGATAACATACAATGGCTTTGCGAGGGACTGTTTCCTATCCAAGAGACATGGTTGTTGATTCAGTGACACTCTCTTGAAATAGGTACGTACGCAAGGCGGAACATACGTACTGCTTTTCCAACATATCTTTGAGATATTAACGCTGAAATCCAGAAAATAACGTAAAATGTCAGCCGCTCGTGGTCTCGTGGTAGCATTCTCGCTTCCCGAGCACCGATTCCCGGTGAGGACAGGGATTTTCACGTGCCCGAAATGAGTGGGTGTCGTTGTGTCGTCATCATCATCATTCATCCTCATTACAGTCGATGGAAGGCAACGGCAAATCACCTCCACTAGGACCTTGCCTAGTATGGCGGTGCGGATCTCCCGTATCGTTCCCCTACGCTCTTCCAAGAAATATGGGACTGCATTTCATTCAATATAAAAATGACAGTTTTTAATATCTTTGAATTTTATGATCAATTATCATAGAAAAAATAGCCTGCACCAAGAAAAATGCAAGATTTCAACAATTCTGAAAATATTAAATGCTTTCTCCAGTACGTCACCTATTTATCAGCCTTCACTAAAATGGTAGTACATTTTTTTCCTACATCCATCCGTCATGCTTTCTTCCGTTATTTTCCTTAATTTATAATTTTTATAGGCAGAAGCGTACCTTCAGTTAGGTTCACCTCCAACTAGTCTCTTAAACTCACCCGAGAACTAACTTGTGGTTTAATTTCTCATCCATGGAGATAATTAAATCCGTTTTGGTTTAGTCTTTTAGCATGATTCGTCTTCTTCTGTGAAGAGACCTGTTACTTCCACAAATGTATTTTAAATCTCTTTTGTTTCTTGTCGGCTATTATATCTTATGAAAATCATATTTCTGTATCTCACATATTCCTGTTTTCTCCATTTATCACTATCCATCATTTACTTCTGTGCGAATTGCAGTCTCGAAGCAAGGACGATAGGATTTTGGATGCCCAGAATATGGACGACTACGTTATACTTGGAACCTTAGGACGAATGGGTCAAAAATGGGACAGAAATTCGGCTGCTTTGTTTTCTAAGGATTTCATCGCAGCATTCGTCTTAATCAGTTTCGGGAAAATCGGAAAACCTTGTAAGGTAAACGGTATGCTGTCGTACATTGGCCCATGTTCAAGTTTGAAGATGTGGGAGGTATTTACCTCAGCTGAGGCTGGCCACTGCGGTCAGTGACGAAAGGGTGGTCATTCAAAGATGGTGCGCTCTGGCTGATAGAAGAAGTGGTCAGAGGCAGGTAAGCCACAAAAGCGGATGGACGAGGGAACATCTGACTGGAAATGTGCCAGGAAGAAAGTGTGGAACGTGTTTATTGGCGGTGACAGCCACAGGTTCGAAAATGGCGACATTCAAACATCCCTTAATTGATAATAATTCGATGTTTTATTGCAGCACAAATACAGATGCACCAGCGTATTCACATCACCTAGACAAATCTACAGGTATATTGATACTGTATATGTCTCAAAAACTATAGGCATTGTATGTTGACAGCAAATGATTAGTGTTACACTGACCAATGAAAATTAATAATTACTGAATGCCAGATGACAGCCTAGCACAACAGCTGTCATTTATGAATGCCTCACATTTATATCTATTTTTAATGAGCTATTACTATTTTACACCTTTATTACGAAAGTGTGTCAGATCATCGTATCCTCCACAGTCATACAGTAAATGAGTGCAGCAATGCAAGTCTCATGTCGCACTACGCACTATCATAGTACATTTGTTAAGACTGATACTATCTAATTTAACTAAACAATCACTTACTAGCTGAAATGTTCATCGACAAGTGGGAGGCTGATTTTCTAAAGACAGAACCACTGGCTAAACCTGTTGTGTATTGTTACAGATATGTATGTGGAATGCTTCCAATAGCCAAATTTGTGGAAAATATGAACCAGTGGCACACTAACACAAAGGTCAGCGTGGAGATGGGGGGCCCAGCACATATTTCCTGAACATTAGCTTAAAGATAGACTATAACCGTAAAATTAAATTTACCGAAATGATCCCTCCGCTGTCACTTTCTCACAACATTCTACAGTCTACAAACATGCAGTTTCCATCACATGATCCACCGTCTCCTTTCTATCACTATGTCCCAAGACGACTTTGACCAGGAACTTAACAAAATTAAAACAATAGCCCCAAATAATGAATTTGACTCCAAAAACATTGATAAATTTTAGGTAAAAAGATGAAGACGCAAGCCACGTCGCTACTGTCCCCATTGACAAACACAAACAAACTGGAAAATAAATGGTGCAGATTACGTTTTATAGGGAAAACATCAAATAGCATAAATAACTTCTTGAAGGCAAAGGGTTTCTCTGTGTTTTTCTATGTACCTTAGACAATAAGTAGTTTCTTGTTCATTGCAAAAGACAAACAAACAGCTATAACGAAAAGTTAGATTTATGAAACCACATGTCATGAGTGTCGGTCTTCCTGTATTGGACAGACAGGTAGGTCAATCTGTACCAGGCTTAAAGAACACAACAGAAGCTGCTGTTCGAAGAAGCTTTATTCAGCCTTGGGAGAACATTGCCTGAACAATAAGCACAAATACACAATAGATGTACAAGTCCTACACACAGAGGATAAGGGGGCAAACTCAACCAATCAGAAATTTTAGAAATTAAAAGACAGATGTGTATATCCCCACACCGATTATTAAAAGAGGAAACCCATTTCAATTATTCACCTCTTTTAGATGAGATAACAACCCCAGGATAGAAACAAAACTTTGGGTCCCAGTCCATTGGAGTTAAAAAGCTCTTGGCGATGCATAAGGTTAGTCCGGTCACTGTGGTGTAATTGTTGAATGTGTAATAACGTATGTAATTTGGTAAAAAGCGTAATTGACGTAATTGTACAGTAAGCTATGGATCGGTACCTTAAGAAGTTGAGATACTTATCTTTGACTTGTCGTCATGTTTATCCTTGCATGATCATATTCGGAAATCAGTAATGTACTTTAAAATGGGCTTATAACCCGAAACCTAAGTTGTGCAACAACATTAACAATAAAACTGAGAAACAAGATAAAAACAATATTTGTTTAGTTAATTTACAATGTTTTACCAAAACCCAAAGTTGATTCAATTGAAATATTTAACTTATTTAAAGTAAAGCTGGTTTGTAATTAAAAACAACTATAATTTAAAAACCGTGCAATTTCCATAGGATGTGATGCTATCTGCAGATTCAACGTGAGAAGACGCTTCACTAGAACAGACGATAACCATTTATTTCATATATTCTAAATGTTTTACCACGGTTGTTATAAGCACGAATCCGCTAGTTACTTGATAAATTATTTATGTGTAAACTTTTGTAAATGTTGTTTATTGCTTGATATAAACAGAACGGTAAACTAAAGAGATGTTACTTAAAACATATGAGAAATTTGCATATTCCTTGATAATCAAGTGGTAGCCCATTTATACACTGTTTGACAGTTACTAAGGAACATAGACATTGTTGAACAAGAAAAATCACAGGCAATGACGGACGACATGAAACAAAGTACACACACTCATCAAAATAAGTTTTGCATCATTCCGGTTCCCAGAACTCCTAAAGACAGACGTTGACGCCTTTTAGACGAAAGGGGTCCGACAGCTGATCAGTTCCAGTCATTCCACCAGGAAGGAGGTATACGGCTCGTGTTTGCAGTTCAACCATGCCTAGACCGTCAAAACCGCGGTTCGGTCCCGTCCGCATCGTTACTTTGCACCAGGAAGGGCTCGCAACAAGAGTAGTGTCCAAACGTCTCAGATCGAACCAAAGCGATGTTATTCGGACATGGAGGAGATACAGAGACAGGAACTGTCTATGACATGTCTCACTCAGGCCACCCAAGGGCTACTACTGCAGTGGATGACCGCTACCTGCCGATTATGGCTCGGACGAAAAAAATGTTCAAATTTGTGGGAAATCTTATGGGACTTAACTGCTAAGCTCATCGTTCCCTAAGCCTACACACTACTTAACCTAAATCATCCTTAGGACAAACACACACACCCATGCCCGAGGGAGGACTCGAACCTCAACTGTGACCTGCCGCACAGCCCATGGCTGCAGCGGCCAGACAGCTCGGCTAAATCATCGCGGCGGCTCGGAGGAACCCTGACAGCAACGAAACCAAGTAGAACTTGTTAGCCACAGGACGTCGTGTTACGACTCAAACTGTGCAAAATAGGCTGCATGATGCGCAACTTCACTCCCGACGTCAATGGCGAGGGCCATCTTTGTCACCAAGCCACAATGCAGCGCGGTACAGATGGACCCAACAACATTCCCAATGGACCGCTCAGGATTGCCATCATGTTCTGATTCAACCAAACAATCGACAGAGACGTGTTTGGAGGCTACCCAGTCAGCCTGAACGCCTTAGACACTCTTTCCAGCGAGTGCAGCAAGGTGGAAGTTCCCTGTTGTTTTGGGTGGCATTATGTGGGGCCGACGTACGCCGCTGGTGGTCATGGAAGGCGCCGTAACGGCTGTACGATATGTGAATGTCATCCTCCGACCGATAGTGCAGTCATATCGGCAGCATATTGGCGAGGCATTCGTCTTCATGGACGACAATTTGCGACCCCATCGTGCACTTCTTGTGAATGACTTCCTTCAGAGTAACGACATCGCTCGACTAGAGTGGGCAGCATGTTCTCCAGACATGAACCCTATCGAATATGCCTGGGATAGATTGACTTGGCTGTTTATGGACGACGTGACTCACAAACCACTCTGAGCGATTTACGCCGAATCGTCGATGAGGAGTGGGACAGTCTGGACCAACAGTGCCTTGATGAAATTGTGGATAGCACGCCACGACGAATACAGGCATGCATCAATGCATGAGGACGTGCTATTGGGCATTAGAGGTACAGACGTGAACAGCAATCTGACCACCGTCACTGATGGTCTCGTTGTATGGTGGTACAACATGCAATGAGTGGTTTTCATGAGCAATAAAATGGGTGGAAATGATGTTTATGTTTCTCTGTATACCAATTTTCTGTACAGGTAGCGATGTTCTTGGAACCAAGGTGATGCAAAACTTTTTTTTTATGTGTGTGCATAATAGAGGTGGAGTGATATATTTATAATGAAAAGCGGTATGGCTATCACCAAATGGGAAAGAGGATAGCAGACATAAATGAATTTCATGTTTGACACAGATCAGACTCCCAACCTGAAGGTCGATATCGGTTTCTCAGTAAATAATATGCCCTCCTTGGGCACTAATGCACATTTTGTACCTGTTAGTCATGCTGGCTACCAAACTTTTGAGAAGTCCTTGGAGGATATTGTCCCACTCTTCTGTCACGGTCATTTTAAATTGTTACACGGTTCGGGGAGCTAGTGTTCGTTGAGAATATCTACCAACAGCATCACAGACATGCTGCGTGGAATTTAGGTCCGGGAAATACAGAGCCCATTCCGTAAGTTCGATATCCTCTTTCCAGCATGTCCGAAACCTCAGCGGTCCTATGTGGGCGGATACTGTCGTCCATAAAAAGAATTTTGGGATGTGCAGCGCCGCTAACCAAGCATGCACGATCCAGAATAACCTACCGGGTTTATCGTTGTGCTGTAACCATGCCTCGCACAAAGATATGCAACGGTGTTGGGCCGCCTATACTGTACCGACGACGTCCATGAACATTTTGTGAGGTGCAACGTGTTCCTCTTTCTCTCTCGCCACGTTAAGTGGTGGTCATTGTCACTTGCCACAGTGAAACGGGACTCATCTGAGAACATCACTCGGTACCACTACTACCGACTTCCAACCAACATTCTACTTTCACCAACGAGTTCTTTATCGACGATGGTGTAGTTGGAGTGGGCGCCCTTAACAGGATCCCCTGCGTAGAAAGCAGCCTAATTTAATCGAGGAACAGTGACTCTAGCATAGACGACTGTACCGGTACCTGTATCTGTAGCGGTTGCAAGGTTCGCAGCGACCTGCCTACGAGTGAGACGTCTGTTCCTTTTCTCCACTTGCGCTACGTATCGAAACTCTAGCGGTGTGTTGGTCCGGCCGCGACCACCGGCATACTTTCGCATAGCATTTCCTCATCCAGTGGCCTTTCTTAATCGTGATATGAGACTTTGCGACACAGCATTACTGTAGCCACAGTCCAACTGCTCGACCACGATCGAAAGCACTCAAATGTTGTTTTGCTGACATATTATCGTACCACATGGAATGTCACAAAAAAATTTTCTACAGCAAGCTTCGTCAAACACCTTACTCCTTGAACTGTAGAATGCATGCAGTGCGTTCGTGCATAGGTTTCGCTGCAGTGAACACGTCTTGCTCTCAACATTTTCTTTCATTCCATTGGTAGAGTGTTCACTAGCAATTGTCCATTGTTCCGTAGCAATTGGCAGTAAAGTAAAACTGGCCATTATGGTGGGGTAACGCATCTAAACCGTTCTGATTGCTTCTGGGGAGCTAGGAAGGATTCGCGAAGCTGTCGAAGACACTCTGTGGCGACTGGGAGGACGATTTGGATGCAGTTACAGTGAAATTCTATCAAATATTTTAATTTTTACGTGATGTGGAACTTAGTGTCAGAAACTTTGTTTTTGTAACAAGGGGTGTTTAGCTAGTCTATGGAGCTGCCTCTCAGTTGACGCATTTGTACAAACGTTACTGCACTCGAGGATCACTGATGATTTTACAACTGTCATAGTCTGCAGCTGAATGATATTTTAAATGATTTATTGATGCGTTGAGCTGAAATTTCGTATATTTGATATTTGAAAATCGCCTAAAACCGAAATTTACAATCGTACAACAAATGAAAAAGTGCAGCTTAGGGCATCACAAAACCATTTAAAACATTATTGAGTCCTTTGCATATTAAAATCAAACGCTATACGACCACTATTCTTATTAGCTTCGATGTTTTCTCTGATTCAATGAATCAGTTCACGTATTTAGTTACAGCCTACATCAATTATTCATTGCAGTCCAACTGTTTCATTTATAATTACTATTAATAATAATTTAAATTGGGTCACTTAATAATTAGCACTACATGCCAAGGCTTGGATTATTCGACTCCAGTATCATGGATGAAATCTTTTTTTTTTTTTTTTTTGAACCATTAATCTTCTGACTCGTTTGATGCGATCTGCCACGAATTCCTGTCCTGCGCTAACCTCTTCATCTCAGATTAGCACTTGCTACCTACGTCGTCCATTATTTGCTGGACATATTCTAATAGCTGTCTTCCTCTACCATTTTTGTGCTCTACAGCTCCCTCTGGTACCATGGAAGCCATTCCCTGATGTCTTAACGGATGTCCTATGATCGTGTCCCTTCTCCTTGGCAATGTTTTCCATTTATCCCTTTCCTCTCCTATTCCGCGCAGAGCCTCCTCATTTCTTACCTTATCAGTCCACCTAATTTCCAACAGTCGTCTGTAACACCATACCGCAAATGCTTCGACACTCTTCAGTTCCGCTTTTCCCACAGTACATGTTTCACTACCATAAAATGCTGTGCTCAAAACTTACATTCTCAGAAATTTCTTCCTGAGATTGAGGCTTATGATTGACACTAGTCCTCTTCGCCAGGAACGCCCTTTTTGCCAGTGCTAGTCTGCTTTTTGTTCCTTCCGTCATTGGTTATTTTGCTGCCTAGGTAGTAGAATTCCCTAACTTCATCTACTTTGTGACCATCAACCCTGATGTTAAGTTTATCGCTGTTCTCATTTCTGCTACTTCTCATTACCTTCGTCTTTCTTCGATTTACTGCAATATTACAGTGAAATCCACTGCTGGGCGTTGAAGTACTCGCGTACTGCTCCATACTACAACAAATGAAGTACAGTTACTAAAAGAGCGATAAGTTAGCCAAGTACAATACAAAATATGTCACAAAATACATATCGGTCGATGGGTAGGGATTTATAACACGTTATTTCTGAATTGTAATATGCTGACTGAACCTTCTCTTCAACTCCTTCTCATTTTTGACACTAGCAGAAAAAGAGCACAGTTTTTTCATGGGCAATACTAGGTATCAGAATCATGAGGTAATAATGCATACATGTAAAGGACCTGCAAACAACCGGAACGTTGTGAGATTACTTGATGGTAAGTCAAAGATTTCAAAACCAGATTTAAACTGAAAAGTATTTCTAGAGGTTAAATTCTGTTGTTTGTGAACTGTTGGCAAAAACTTAACGAACTCTAGGATATTACATGGGATCAAGTTTTACTAAAAGAATCACTGGTTGCGGTGGGTTTCAAAGGGAGCATTAGGCAATGACTGAGTGAAACAATGATAAGGAATACGACATAAGTGGAATATGTATTTTTGAGAGGTGTAAAACTAACGCCATCAGAAAAACCAAAAACAAAAGACCCAAAATAAATCCTTGGCTATGGCAAGAGATATTGACTATAAGAGGGAAAGGAGAAAATACAAAAACGCAACGCACGAAGCAGAGAAAAGGGAGTACAGACGTCTAAAAACGAAACAAACCGGAAGTGCAAAATGACAAAGCAGAAATAATCAGAGGAGAAATTCCAGACTATAGTAGTGTGGATGATAAGTGCTGTCTGTAAGAAATTAAAGAAACTTTTGAGGAAAGGTGAAGCACTTTTACGAATACTATGATCCCAACCGGGGGAAGCCAGAAACTTTGCTTCTGGCTAGAGAAAATAACATTCATTTCCTAATGTTCCCATCTCAAACTATCGCTTATTCCAGCCTCTGGATGTTGGCGTTTTTGGGCCCACGAAGCTAAGTTTCTTCGAAGAGCGCCACAAACCAATGAGGAGAAACAAGTACATTAACAGATAGACTTCCGCAAGGTGCCGACTCCATCGTAGCAAACAGCTGTGACTCTTGGGAACATACACAGTGGATTTCGAGTCAGTGGTGTCTGGCTTATTGGAACCTTCTGCTGTTCGTCTCGATTGATGGAAGATAACCGCCCTACATCTGCACCTACTGGTCTTTTTTAGGATCAATCCAGACAACAGGTTCCCCTGCCTAAAGAGTATCTCCTGCAGTTTAAAAAATACTGAAACACTCACTCACAAGACAAATTTTAACACTTCAAATATCACACATACTAGATGTCCCAGATAAAAATAAACCATTGGAAAGAGTAACTTGGGGCATTTCACAGACTTAATAATCCCCCACCAAAACATGCAATTAATAAAAAGTAAAATACAGCTATTAAAAGTTGAGCTCCAATCTTAGAACTTCACAGTAGTTTGTATTACAGAGCACTGGTGTAAAGACACAGAAATCCAACATGTAGTATTATCATTATATGAAATGGCAAACTCTTACTGCAGAACTACTTAAAAGGGTGGAGGATCATGCATATATATCAGAAAAGGAACATAGTTCATATCAAGACATGACATCAGTAAAGTAAGTCAAGACAAACACTTTGAAATATCACCCAGGAATCAATCATTTTGTGTGTGTATAGATCTGCCAGTGGTAGTGTGGACACTTTTTTCAATAAATTAACAGCAATTCTAGATAAAGTCTCCAGTACAAAGGTCAACATAATTCTGTGTGGGGACATTAACATCAACACTAATATCATAAATGAATCCAGCAACATCTTCATAAACATCCCTCAAAGTTTTGGCATGTACCTATTGGACAATAGAGCAACAAGGGTTACTACAATGATTGCATCAGTAATTGACCATGTGGCCACAAATATGGACAGGGAAAAATGTGATGTAGCTGCAAAAGATCTCTGACTATCAGACCATCTGTGTCAAATAACAACAGTAAAATCAAGCATTGAATCATTCCCTACACTACAAACATAGAAACGACATCTATCACAAATCAGAATAAAATACTTTTCAAAAGAACTAGAAAAACAAAGCTGTATATATAAGGAAACCAATGTGAATATGAAATTGTCTAAATTCTCCACATTGTTTAAATTGAACTCTGAAATGGCGTTTACAGAAGTATGCACGTCTGTATCAACATCTCACAAAAACAGATGGATACCAGCAATTATTAAGAAGTACTCCGAAACACTTAAACACATCAGTTCCATGACAAAGATTCACAATGATCCAGAATTCTTAAATTTCTACCACAGATACAAAAAGATCTATAGAAAGGTGCCGATAGCTGCAAAAAAGTCATTTAATGAGAAAATAATATATAATGCAGAGAATAAAAGCGAAGCAGTCTGGTAGGTTATAAAAAAAGGAAACGGGGTGAGGCAAACAATTGCAGAATAACATACTGCTAAGGAAGGGGGATAAGATAATAAATGATCCACAATACTTAGGAAACTATGTAAACGAGTATTTTTCAAGTATTGCAGAGAAGTTACAGCAAAAACTCCCCAAAACATTTATAACACATGTAAATAAAGTTGCTCTAAATACAATGATGTTATTTACAACCACAGTGAATGAAGTCAATAAAACTATCCAAAAACTAAAAAATAAAAAGTCATTAGGCTTAGATGAAGTACCAATGTGTGTACTGAAACAATGCATAACGATTATACAAGGCCCCTTAACAAATATGATAAGTGAATCCTTCACATCAGGGGCATATCCAGAGCAGTTAAAACAGGGGAGAGTTGTACCTTTGCCTAAGGTAATGCAGTAGACATAGAAAATTACCAGCCCATTTCCCTGTTATCAGCATTCTCAAAAATAATAGATGCAATTATGAAAGAGATTAATGAAATACCTGAGTAAATGCAATATTTTAAGTGAATCACAGTTTTTTTTCGAAGTGGCAAAAATATGGAGTCAGCCATAGTAGAATTTACAAAAGTTGTACTTGATGCTCTTGATAAAGATGACTGTGTCACAGGCGTATTTTTGGATCTTTCTAAGGCGTTTGCTGGAGTCGGTCCCAAGATTCTATTAAATAAATTAGAAGCATTAGGAATAAGAGGGGTAGCTAATGACTGGTTTCGATTGTACCTAGCAGATAGGGTACAAAGAGTAGAGATAACACATACTTCAAATAGATAAAAAATGTTATACAAGTAAATAATAATAACAATGATTATCAAACATCCAACATTCCATGCAACAACTTTACTTTATGTTTTTTTTCCTTCTTTTTTCCTTTCTAGAAATACGTACCCCCAAGCTATGTATAACACAACACTAACACCTCTTCCTCTTTCTGAGCTCAACATCTCACTCATTATGAAGGCATGCTGACTCAGTTTATTCAAGAAAGCAAATGGAATTACGGTACAGAAAATGGCCCAGAGATCATCAGTGTGTGTGTGTGTGTGTGTGTGTGTATGTGTGTGTGTGTGTGTGTGTGTGTTTGTGTGTGTGTGTGTGTGTAGTGAGTGAAAAATAAGAAAACAATGTGCGTATAGTGTGTGCAGTGACTGATAGTGAGATAGAAGTGAACAGTGAGACATTACATTATTAAATAAGTTATCTGTAAAACAAGTATTCTATACAAGGAGTAAATCTAATGATGGTCTCTAGCTAGAAGCCTGTAAATATATGTTAGCTTATTTTAAATTGGTCTAAGCTTGTAAATACTTTGACATGTCCTATATCCTTGTAAAAAGAGATTTATGGATGAATTAAGCTACTACTACTCTAAACATTCATGGTGGTGTCTGTTTGTTCTATATCGTGTCTCCCTACCACTTTCGCGCAACGACGCTCTGGTGTGTTTTTTAGGGAATTGACTAGTTTGAACCTGGGACCTGTTGCTGGTAAGGAGACGCCAGACCACACATGACATGTAGAATTCAGAAGAGTTCAGTGAGACTAGCGATGATACAACCAAATACTTAATGATTTCAGCGGCAGGTCCACTGCACTCCCTGTAAAAGTACCTTTATACTAACTAAATTTAGTGGAAGGGGTTCAAGGCATTCCTATTTTTAGTTATCTGGTAAAATAACGTCGAAAAAGCTGTTAAGTTTACCATTGGAAATTTTATTCTACTCACAAAACATCGTTTATAAATTGCACTATTGATAAAAGGAGATGTTTTAATACAGGATGGTAAAAACCAACAGCGTTCAACAAAAATGTGAACGAATATTCCCTGAATAGGTTTCCAAGTTCTACAATCGATCGAAGGATGACCTATGTCATATCACATCTACAATCTAGGTTTAATTTAAGTTTCACAAAAGAAAAAACTATCATAATGGTCTACAGTGACCCTCAATTATCTTTAAATACTTATCTAACTTGTCGTAAATTACAGTGGCTGATGTGGCTTCTCAATAACTACATAACAGAAAAATCATCGCTTTTCAGATTTTTACTTCAAGTGGCAAATGTGAACACCATGAGCTTTAATTGACGATCGACACTAGTATTACGCAAAAAGGGGTGTAACAGATGAGTCTTCTGCAGTTTTGAGTGAAGCCTTATGCGCTCAAAAATGCGGCATCGCGTGCGTTCATTACCTTGTCGGTTTTCGTCAGGGAGGCGGCGGCCGGCGCAGCAGCCATCCAGCTCGCTGTCTCGGAACTAACTCTCTCCTAACTTCTCCTTACTACAATTTACCGAAGTTGGTTTTAAAAAAACTATCTGGCTGTGTTTTCATCTGACCAGTCAGGGACTCAATGTTAACCTTAAGCTCCGTCTACAAAAATTCTGTCTATCCAATGAGAAACGTTATACTTTTCGTGGTGGGGCAATGTTTTTAAAGTTTGCAACGTAACAGAGACGCGAAAAAGTCTCACGCTAAAACTTGCTGGTGGTAGTGGCTCTTTTTGTTTTATTGTAAGATCTATACTGTTTTTCTGGAGGGCTCTAGCTTTTAAAATGGGCTGGGGGGTGGTTCTTGACGTAACACAGACGCAAAAAAGTCTCACGGTAAAACATAAGGGAGGTGTAGTCTTAGTGGTAAGATGGCGACGTGGGTGTCCAGTCCGTCCCTTATCCTAGGGCCTTCTAGCTTAAACGGTTCTGCTCTCGGCTTGTGTTCTGGTTTCTCCCCTCAGAACTGCGTCGGTCTCACGGTGGGAAGGTACGACATGAATTTAGGCATTCTTGTGTTAGTGTGTGGTATTCCATTTGCTCACTTGTTATTCGTATTACTTTGGTTAATTTAATGTTACGATTTATTTGGAGCTATGTCACATACTACTGGATTTGCTTATCATGTCAGGGTTTTCCTGGAAGGTGTTGGATTTTCCTGACACATTACATATCACCACCCTTCGAACTTAATTTTTGCACTGAATTTAGGCAATGATTGAATCGTTGTCTAAGTCAGTCAAAAATTTTTTAATTTATCTAAATTTTGTTGCGTACTGTTCAGCCACGTTATTCTGTTGTATGCTAGTTTGTATTACTAATTTATATTTTTATATTCTTCCACATTATAATTAAAAATGACAAGACAAGAATTTTTTATGCTATTATTAATTTTTAATTATTTTCTTTCTTTATTTAAGTGTGAAGTTTGTTTTTTTAAGAAGTTTGTTATCAGAAGTGAGGACTGTTTCACATCGATTTTCTTAGAAATATTGTTTTTATAAATGTAGTAATTAAGTAAAATCTATTCCTAACAAATTTTCTAAAAATCATGTACAAGTAAAATATTTTTGTTTCTAGACACTCATTTCAACATTGTTACACTAACAAATAAGATTTATTTCCAAGAATTGCTTTGACAAAGAAATATACATACACAAGTATTAAAATATTATCCTAACAAATGGTACAAATGTTAAAGAAAAGGCAAAACATCCAACAAGATAATTTTTTATACGTTGTTTTTATAAGGAGAAAATAAGTAAAAAAAAGTTAAAACATAGTTATTCTTTTATTTTTATGAGGAGAAAATAAGTGGCATATTGTTTCTTCATATACTGTCCAATTCAGAACTAATGACTTATTTTTATCGATAGTCTATTTTTTACTTAAGTCCATAGTCAATGGCTGTTAATTTGTAGTTTATTAGCTGTCTGGTGTGCTTAACGTATTTAGTTTTTCACACGTTTCTTTTGCACAATTCCTACAGCACATAATTTGATTTCACACATTTGGCAAATGTTTCTGCACGAAGGAGATGGACTTGAGCGAGATGGATGTGGGCAAGTATTTTATGTACAGGTTCTTTCGTCGTTCCTTGTTGTTTTTGCAAGTGTGTGTTGCTGTTGTGGAGGTCCTATAATGGAATGGAGCTGTGAGTGCAGAATCTCGTGGTTTACTGGCTTTGTATTCGTGAAAGTCATTGTTATGTGTCGCGTCGCTGAATGCGGTCGTTTCTCGTTGTAATACTTTGCAGACGACTAGTTTACAATAGTATAGGAATTTGGGAAGGTATGTCGTCTATTCTTCACCCATCTTCTTTCTTGGTCTCAATCATGTGAATCTTCAACTTCTGTTCTTCCTGCATTTTCTCTGCTTCTTACTTGCTTCTTGGTTCTTCTCTGGGCAGGATATGGAAATATTTATTGATAACTAGTCGCTTTGAAGTACCCCTCCTAGTAACAGTTTGATAAATTGTACGGGCGTGTCATTTTTACTTTGTCTAAGTTCTTCTTCAGTTTTGTGCATCAGCGTGCTGTTTAATAGCAGTAGTGTGACTTTTACACATATTTTTTTGCCAGTGGTGGCTTGCCCAAGTGGTCTTCTCGTCGGGCCGTTTTTTGCTCGCTCCGCTGAGTCGAGGCGCTTGGGGGGCTTACGAGTGGTGAAAATCCGGTGTTTGCGCGTCTGTCCGTGCCACCAGCCCCTTCTGACGTTCGGCATCCCATCGCGTCTCTGCAGGGCTTTGTCAGTGTCTATCCCAGTAGGATTCCACCTAGCGGGCAAATTTATTGCCCACTTTCGCTACAAGGGCCTTCTGTTGGTCTCGCTGTCCTCGTGTCTTGCTAATTACGTCCTTTTCTTTCTTGATACTTCTCGCATTGCAACTTGTGGGTCGTTGCATCTCTTCCTTGCTGGAGTTTTTACAATGGTTCTTACAAAAAGTTTTACCTATAACCATCTAACATATATCTAGTACCTACTTATTTTACACCTTCTTAAAAAGCTTCACAAATTTCGGCGCCCTTTCCATGTTACAATTCTAAGATATTTGGAGTCTTAACGTCTACTCAAGAATCCTCAAATTCGTTTCTTATTTTTGTGTAGTGTCGTGGTGTATAGCATTTTAGTATTTCATGCTGTTAAGACTATCTATGCTTTATTCCTTCACCTTAATCTATGGCACTCTTGGTGTTATTACTGAAACTACTTCCTTTTTCCCACCTTCCTCTCTCTTCATTCTTGTTTCTCCTGACCATCTTATCTCCAACATAATCTTGAAATATTGTGCTGATTATTTACCAGTAATAAAATTAATCTTCAAACTTGTACTGAAAGTATTTAATACTGCAAGTCTTAGGTAAATGTACGTCTGCTTTATCTCGTACAATACCCTCTAATTCTCTTTTACTGTGTTCTGAAATACCTTAAACTTCTTGCAGTTTTTCGTCGATTTCTTTATGGACTTCTAACACGAGTTGAGGCGATTCCTTCTTTTGTGCATACCATTCTAATTCTTCATACTCTTCATCTCTCGTCATTCTTAATTGTTTCTTTATAACTGGTATTTCTTCTAATTTTAGCTTTTGATCAAAGAGAAGTGTGACATTCCTGAATGTTACACTACCTTTCCCCATATCCACTATCGCTCGTCTATCATTTAAAAAATCTGCACCTATAATCAAATCCAAAGTTAGTTTAGGTATAATCACGGAGTTGGCTTAGATCTTTTGATCTTGGCACGAAAGGGTTAACCTTGTTTGTCTTGTAACTTCCACAGCATTGTTTGTAATAGGACCTATTACTTTAATCTTACTTGTTTTCAGAACTGGCAATTCCTCATTGGCATTACACTGTATGAATAAATTTTCTGAGATCGCAGTCAGTTCACTTCCGCTATCAATTACAATATTGACTGGGATATGCTTTACCATGGCATTCACAGTTGGTTGAATTTGAAAGGGTTGGTTCTCTTCTTCTTCTTCTTGCATCAACGAATCCTTCACTGAATCATACATGAGTCTTTTTAGGAATTTCCCTTGTGAATTCGAAGTTTCTGTAGGATAAGCTTCGACTGCTACTTCTCTGTCTTTTATTTCCTCTTCTCTATTTCTTCCTTCATTTAAGCTTTCTTCTACATCCTCTACTTTTTCCTCATCCTCGTCTATCTTCTCCTTCTTCGTCGCTACTTCCACATAATCGCATCTAAATGCTCTAATTATCGCTTCATAACTTCCTTCATTATATATGTTGGGTTGTGTGCCCACTTGTAACTTATTTTCAACTTCTGTCGACTGCGCGTTATCCTTATTGAATTCGCTTTCCCTGGTTTCCATCTCAAGTAACTCTGCAATACTAAGTACTTCGTCCTTTCCTCCTACATTCGTTGTGCCTGCCTCTGGTAATTCATCTTCCTCGTCAGCTTTCTCCCAATTAATTTCTTCCCAACACGATAATGTTATTTTCTTGTCTTCGTTTTCATCTGGTCCCTGCGGATTTGTTTCTTCCTTCTTCTCTTCGCGTGATAAGATTTTTACTTCTCTGTTCAAGGTGCTGCAATTGTGCTGGGTAGGTGGGTCATTCTCTTTGGCATGGACACTTAGCTGTCAATTAGAACATTTATCGGGGTTTGGTGGTTTTACCTCCACCTCTTCTATCTGTATTCGCTTTTTTGTTCACCTTATTGATAGTGGTTTCTTTGTTGATAATTTGTCGGTTTATTGGTTCTCCAGTATCCGTTCCGGTTGTCGTTATTCCCTCTGTAAGAGTTGTTGCCGTTCCTGGATGAATTGTAGTTACTGCCATATTCTCTTCTAAATCCATAACCGGTTCTTTGTTGAAATCTATTGTTGTTTCTTGGTGCGAAGTTATTACGTGGTTCGTAATTATTGTTTCTCCGTGCTGTCTCTTGTGGATTGCACTGATTTTTGCTTTCGTTTTCACGTGCGCTTCGTCTTTCTCTTGCGTCATCTTCCTAAAATATGAACTCTAGTTCCCTTAGATTACCTTTAAATGCTTCGACGTCATTGCCTCCGCGACCTACTAATGATTGCTGGTATTTAAATGGTAGCTTCATCGCGCATAATTTAATCAACTCTCCATCACTGTATGGTACATGTAAACATTGATTTTTCTTTGCCATTAATTCGAAAAATTTCACGGGACTCTTCTCTCTTGAATTTTCAAAATATGGGTTCTGCAATAATTCACACTTCACTCTGTTCTGTGCTTCGCTGGACCAATATCGTGAGAGAAACTTCTCTCTGAAATCTTTGTACGATCGGCATGTCGCTGCAACATTCTACATGGTTTCTGCGACTGTTCCTGACATGTGTGCTCATATAAAGTCTAATTTGTGTGCTAGCGTCCAGTGTTCAGGTAATCCTACCCGGAATTGATCAATAAAAGTTCGTGGGTTTAATGAGTTTCCTTCTCGAAAGTGTTGAAATTTTGTGACTGTGAGGAAATGATCCTTGTCGTACTTCGTCATAGTTCCATTTGAAAATCGCGATTCTTCGCCACTTTTGTTTCTGATCATTTCTCCCGTCGTTCTTTCCGGTTGTGGTAGATCCATTGGATATTGTCCACTGCAACTTTCGCCTACCCTTGCGTAGTATCCTTGGAGTGGTACGTAATAATTTTCTTCCATCGGTTGTGAACGTGTAGCTGAATGCATTGCACTGTACTCTTCGCGACCTGGCTTTCCATTGTCACGTATGTTACTTTCCGCCTGTGATTGGAATCGCAAATGCGTAATATCTTCGTTAATTGCTTATTTTTTCGGTGCTGTTACAGATACGGATGTGGTTGCAGACTCTGTGCTTGTTCGATCCTGTTCACTACGCTCTTCAATGGTTTGCAACAACTCTGTTTGCAATTTCTGAAATTGTCGCTTCGTTCGCGCTTCTATTTTGACTATGCGGTTATCATGTCTTTTCAACCCTGCTTTTGTGATTCGTTTGTGTGACACACTGTTTTCAACAATTTCACGCGCTGTACCTGCTGCTTGTCTAGTAATTACGTTTATCTGTTTCTCTAATTTCTTGACTTCTCCGTGGGTGTTGTTACGTAACGTTTTGTTCTCGTCCTGAATGTCATTACGCAATGTTTGTACGTCCGCTTGTACCTTAGCAATGTCTGTTCTCAATTGATTGTGACCTGCTATTAAGTGTCCTATCACTTCTCGAGATTCTTTTGCCTCGTCTTCAGTATGACTTAGGTGTAACTGAATTTTTTTTTGTTTTTTTCTTTAATCTCACGCATTTGTCTCGTGGTTTCAGCATTCTGAATTAGAATTTGGTTCGCTATGTCTTTATTTTGCCTTGTCATGGTTTCCGTAATTTGTTGTAATAATTCTGCCAGATTGGTGGGTCCTATTGCGTTTTCTTCCGACATCTTACGCTCTGTGTCTTCGCCCGATTGTTGGTTTACGACCGATTGCATTGAACTGTGCTGTGAAACGTTTCTGCACGCATTCCTTGTACTCTGTGGTGAGGGAGCTCTGATTACTTGTACTATGGGTTCTACGTATTCAAGACGCAAGTTAGAATCCCAATCGACTGTCTCTCTACTTTCCTGCTCCTCTGTCGTATGCTGACTTACGTTTTCTATGCCTTGGCGTACATTATCCTCGTTATGGTAAGTTATCTGTCCTATTTCTCGCGACACTGCATCGTCTGTTGTACTATCCTCTATTCTCTGTCCATTTTCATGCTGGGTCCCTACCTCAATTCGGTCAAGGTCTCGATCTGCCATTGCTAATCTTTCCGAATCCCTTTTTTTTCTGTTTTAAAAGCAATTCACGCGCCCTACTTCGCGTCAACATGCGCTCATACGATCTCACGCGTTTCATAAACTTTTTGCTCAATCGACTTGACAAACCATTCACTTACTTGTCGGGTCAGAACCAACTTGTCAACGCTGTATCCGCCACCTGTCCGCTTGCATTGGAGAGAAAACGTAATTCTAACAGTATTAAAATTCATAACTTAATTATGCTATTGTCTCTGCCAGACTCATTTCTATTTAATACTTTTACTATCTATCGCTGCAACTACTGTTTTCGACTATGGATAACTTTAGAAAAAAATTTTTTACTACGAAAATCTTTAGCAGGATATTTTTCTGACTTAGTTGGGCATGTGGTCGACCTTCAATCATGGTATTATACCATCCTGGCAGGGTCGCCATTTTCTAAACATTCATGGTGGTGTCTGTTTGTTCCATATCGTGTCTCCCTACCACTTTCGCGCAACGACGCTCTGGTGTGTTTTTTAGGGAATTGACTAGTTTGAACCTGGGACCTGTTGCTGGTAAGGAGACGCCAGACCACACATGACATGTAGAATTCAGAAGAGTTCAGTGAGACTAGCGATGATACAACCAAATACTTAATGATTTCAGCGGCAGGTCCACTGCACTCCCTGTAAAAGTACCTTTATACTAACTAAATTTAGTGGAAGGGGTTCAAGGCATTCCTATTTTTAGTTATCTGGTAAAATAACGTCGAAAAAGCTGTTAAGTTTACCATTGGAAATTTTATTCTACTCACAAAACATCGTTTATAAATTGCACTATTGATAAAAGGAGATGTTTTAATACAGGATGGTAAAAACCAACAGCGTTCAACAAAAATGTGAACGAATATTCCCTGAATAGGTTTCCAAGTTCTACAATCGATCGAAGGATGACCTATGCCATATCACATCTACAATCTAGGTTTAATTTAAGTTTCACAAAAGAAAAAACTATCATAATGGTCTACAGTGACCCTCAATTATCTTTAAATACTTATCTAACTTGTCGTAAATTACAGTGGCTGATGTGGCTTCTCAATAACTACATAACAGAAAAATCATCGCTTTTCAGATTTTTACTTCAAGTGGCAAATGTGAACACCATGAGCTTTAATTGACGATCGACACTAGTATTACGCAAAAAGGGGTGTAACAGATGAGTCTTCTGCAGTTTTGAGTGAAGCCTTATGCGCTCAAAAATGCGGCATCGCGTGCGTTCATTACCTTGTCGGTTTTCGTCAGGGAGGCGGCGGCCGGCGCAGCAGCCATCCAGCTCGCTGTCTCGGAACTAACTCTCTCCTAACTTCTCCTTACTACAATTTACCGAAGTTGGTTTTAAAAAAACTATCTGGCTGTGTTTTCATCTGACCAGTCAGGGACTCAATGTTAACCTTAAGCTCCGTCTACAAAAATTCTGTCTATCCAATGAGAAACGTTATACTTTTCGTGGTGGGGCAATGTTTTTAAAGTTTGCAACGTAACAGAGACGCGAAAAAGTCTCACGCTAAAACTTGCTGGTGGTAGTGGCTCTTTTTGTTTTATTGTAAGATCTATACTGTTTTTCTGGAGGGCTCTAGCTTTTAAAATGGGCTGGGGGGTGGTTCTTGACGTAACACAGACGCAAAAAAGTCTCACGGTAAAACATGCGGGAGGTGTAGTCTTAGTGGTAAGATGGCGACGTGGGTGTCCAGTCCATCCCTTATCCTAGGGCCTTCTAGCTTAACACGATTCTGCTCTCGGCTTCTGTTCTGGTTTCTCCCCTCGGAACTGCGTCGGTCTCACGGTGTGAAGGTACGACATGCATTTAGGCATTCTTGTGTTAGTGTGTGGTATTCCATTTGCTCACTTGTTATTCGTATTACTTTGGTTAATTTAATGTCACGATTTATTTGGAGCTATGTGACATACTACTGGATTTGCTTATCATGTCAGGGTTTTCATGGAAGGTGTTGGATTTGTCTGACACCTTACACTACTGCTACTGTGCGAGAAGATTACCCACAACCCGGACCTTAATTCAACGAAAGAGGAAAGATCCCCGTTCCTCCAGTGGTCCAGGTAATGGAAGATATGTTGTTACCTGAGGTGGACGTGACAAGGTGCTCAAGAAGAGTCACCAATACAAGATGTGTAGCGTCACTTGAGTTCCTGAAGGAGCTGGAAGAAAAGGTAAAAGAGAAATAAATGAAGAAAAGAAAAAAAGACACCTCGAAAAAGGAGACGTGAAACGTCATACGGAAGTTCAGAGAGAGACGAAGACGTGACGCTGCCTGTGAAATATGTAGTGGAGCATAGGCAGAGGAGAAGGTTGCATCCTGTGCACTAAGTACAAAGTGTGGTGTCACCGAACACGTCAGTATTTGGCAAACAATGCTAGACCAAAATATTTCCTAAGTGAAAATTGCAAATAGGCCTAGGACTAACTTAGAACAGCTATGTTCTTAAAATTGAACACTATTATAATTTCCATTTATACGTTTAATAACATCTTGTGTCTACAAAATTTTCATTTTCAGTTATATCCACTTTTTATTCTCACTGAGTCCAAGCCACCAGACGTGGGTCACAACGAATAATTTCATCAGAGAATGTTGTAGCCATATCCGCCGCAGACCGACCTACCTCTCATGACATTTTCTATTAGCATCAAGAAACGGAATCGTTTTCATTAACTGATCCTCAACTAGTGCCGGGGGTCTAATTGTGAATCATTGCTACTATTTTACTTTTTTAAGAAAAACCAGTACTCAACGGCAGTTAATATAAATTTGTATGTTCCTTGCATACTTCAGATGGACTAATTACTGCAATGCATGAAAAAATTTCTTATGTCAATTTATTTCCATTGGAGAAATATGAGTCGGTGTTTAGGTAGACCCAGAACTAGTTACTTTGCCCTACTGCAAGGTAGGAGGTCCACGAAACCTTAGGCGTCGGCTGGAGATGTTTCCAATTTTCAAACAAGTTAAGACATTGTGGTCCTGGTGATTGAATTTTGTAAACATATTGCTACTTCTGGAGATTTTCTTAAAATTTTTGAATTTTTCTATTAATTTTTGTGAAACTGAACACCAGCAAGTGCTCCTTCAAAATATGCTTTGAGAGATGGTAGCCGCTGAAAGTAGATGGCAACTGTGTCTTGTAGCCGCACGAGATTTGTGGCGATTCATTCCAAACGCAAACATCTGCACAAATAGGTAATTGCATATGGAGTGGGCACTGAGTTGCTTGGCGGTCTCGTGTTGGGTGTGTCAAAAATGATTCAAATGGCTCTGAGCACTATGGGACTCAACTGCTGTGGTCATAAGTCCCCTAGAACTTAGAAATACTTAAACCTAACTAACCTAAGGTCATCACCCACATCCATGCCCAAGGCAGGATTCGAACCTGCGACCGTAGCAGTCGCGCGGTTCCGGACTGAGCGCCTAGAACTGCTAGACCACCGCGGCCGGCTTTGGGTGTGTCAATTTAGAAATAACTACTACAATAAGTGTGTTTGAACGGGAACGTCTCTGTGACATGCTTTCACCAAAACTTGTATTTCTGTCGTAATTTCTACGACAGCTGGTGATCGGAAGGAGAGGCACGAAGCCGAAAAACTTCGGTGCTTCTAAGTGCAATTACTAGTGAATCTGTGTTAAAACCAACGACGTTAATTAGCTTTAGTAATACATGAGAAATAAGTATACATTTCAAATAAAAGTAAAGAATGGTAACCATGTGTCAGTAGAATCTTCTCAACAAGCCGCGTAACATCTTTTTATTGTAACGTAACAATGAAAGCTTGCTCAGGTACTCAGGTTTCTCGAATGGGGGTGTCATTATCTCCCAATGGATTCGTTTGTCTTTTGATAATGTAAAACGAAGGACTCGCTCCTGATACTATAAGTTTCTCTATTCCTTCTTGCTCACGAAGTCTCTTCGCCTGTCATCGGGCCCCAGATTCTACTCATTGCCCTT
The DNA here is from genome assembly GCF_023897955.1 of Schistocerca gregaria. Classification (NCBI taxonomy): domain Eukaryota; kingdom Metazoa; phylum Arthropoda; class Insecta; order Orthoptera; family Acrididae; genus Schistocerca; species Schistocerca gregaria. The sequence continues at coordinate 432,700,955 of NC_064922.1, forward strand.
ATTTCAAAAGTTAGCAGCTTCTGCGTCTCCCATTTAGTTAGTGTCCAGCTTTGTGAGCCTTAGAGGGCAATGGGATGTATACCGGCTTGTAGATCTTCAGTTTCCGCAGAATGTTATATTGTGTTAGACTGGAATGTATATGTGAGGGCTTATAGAGATCTGGAGCCCCTAGAGATTCTTTCGTTTAAATCTATGGGTATTTGATTTCAAGAATTCTACCAATCTCCAAGGTACCTGAACTGATCAAGAGACTTGAACATGCTTCCGTTGATTGTGAGTTTTTCCGCATATTTAGTTCTGCCTACCTACATATCTTGCACTTTATGTTTATTGATGAGCACATCTGCTTTAGTTTGCTGCTATGGCCGTCCAGCTATAAATATCCCCAATATCTTATCGACTCTCACTCAATGAAACTATGTTATCTGCGTAAGCAAATGTCTGAAACTTGCTGCCTTACAATCATTGCCTCTTACACTCCTCAGCTTAACTCCCTGTTACGACTTTCTCTGGGGTGATATTATATAGTACACATGACACTCTATCTCTCTCTCTCTCTAACCCGTTTCTTATGGGGAAAGGTGATGAGTAAGTTCAAATGGTTCAAATGGCTCTGAGCACTATGGGAGGTCATCAGTGCCCTAGACTTATAATTACTTAAACCTAACTAACCTAAGGACATCACACACATCCATGCCCGAGGCACGATTCGAACTTCCGACCGTAGCAGCAGCACGGTTCCTAACTGAATCGTCTAGAACCGCTCGGCGACAGCGGCCTGCTTGAGTAAGTTCCTCTCGTTCTTAGTACCGCTCATGTTTCATTCATACGTTCTCTAATCGTATCAGTGAGCTTATTTAGAATTCGGAACTCCTTCCGAACAGTACATCATAAGCTGTATGGTGATCTAAGAACAATACCAGTAGTCTTTTGTCTCTCTCCCGAAATTTCTCAAGAATTAGTCTAAGAGCAAACATACTGTCAGTAGTTGAACGATTTGGACCAAACCCAGTCTGATATTCTCCCACAACATTTTGTGCAAATGGATTTACCTTTTCCAAAATGCGAGCGGAACTCAATAGGAAATGCAACAAATTTTATTCTCGGCCAGTTTAGGTTCAAAAAATGTACAGTTTCTTCTGGGACATCGTGGTATACTCCCCTTTCAGCCCCTATGGTTCTAGAATTTCCGATAGGTGTCTGCATTACACGTAGCCTTCAGAATGAATTCTGTAAGGGAGGTGTGTTCCAAGCAGAGAGCTGCCACTGTTTTCCTTTTGGCGGGCAACAAGAGCATCGCAAATATTAACAGGCGCTTACAGAATGTCTATGGGGACCTGACAATGAACAAAACCACGATGAGTCGTTGGGCAAGGCCTTCGTCATCATCGCAACTAGGTCTCACAAACCTGTCCCATATCCTGTGTACCGGCCGGGCGCACACAGCTGTGACTCGTGCACTGTTGTACTTCAGCGTGTTCGTCGCCATATAAATGCAAACGAACTTCTCCGTCAAAGCGCAAGCCCTCAAACAAGTCTGCTGACCGAGATGAGTTCACAAAATTTCATTGCAGAGTTCTTCCTCAGCGATCTTACAGCTCTAATCTCACACCTTCCATCTGTATGGTCCAATGAATGAAGCACTCCGAGAGAAGCAGTACGTGGATGATGGGGAGGGTATTGATGCTGCAAGACGTTGGCTCCGACGTCGAGCAGTGAGTGGTACCACGCGGACATACAAGCCCCCCCGCAAGGTGGCGCAAGGTCGTCGCTTTGGGTTTTGCTGCCCAAATAATGGGTCATAATATTTGTTATGGGTATCCTGAATAATACCAACCTGCTTTCAGAACAAAGAGCATTACTTATTAAACGTATCTCGTAATTATAGAAAGGACATTGTACTCCATGTTAAGTAGTCATCATTAGTTAGAGCAATCCACCGGGCTTCCTTTCTTGTATACTAGACAAAATACTACCATCTTCCAACTGTCGGGTAACGCCTCAGTCTTCCGAATGAACTGAACTCGGTCTTTAGTATACTTCTTCCATACTTTAACACTTCTGCGTAGACTGTATCATCTCATGGCGCTGTATTGCTCTTCATCTTCCGTATGGCTTTCACTGTATCCTCTATCATGATATCAGTTTGTGTTATTTGTTTCTTCTTTGTTTTCAATGAAACTCACCTCTGGTTTAGGACAGTAGAGTAGCTCACTGCAATATTATTTTCATTGCTCTGATTCAGCATCCATATTTCATGTTTTCATTTTTGTCACTGATGTATTGACTGCATACGTGGAACCCTTTTCTTGCAGTTTTCACGTGTTTAGTCAATCTCCTACTATCAGCATTTCAGTTGTACACTTCCAAATTTTCAACAGTTTTTGTCAGGAATTTTCTCTTTTCAATTCTCAGTACTATTGATGTCGCTCTATGCGCTTCCTGATATGCTTGCTTCAGTGTTTCATTATCTGTACCCTGTAGCCATAACTCACGTGCTTTCTTCCTTCTCTTCACTATATTTTGCATTCCTCATTAAACCATCTTCTCTATTCGAGTTTCTTCTTTCTACCCAGCACATTATTCCCGCGTCTGTCTTCAGAGAGTGACATATCTTCTCCATGGCTTCTTCATCTTCTAAATTTTTCAGTACATTGAAGAGGTTATTTATTTTTAAATCTAATTCTTTGTTTTTCCTCATTTTTTCATTTTGGCATGTCAGACCGTGCGTTTCCATTTTTTGTTTTCTCACCAGACCTGAACTTTTCCAGGTCATGAAATGGTCAGTCCCACGTAAGAAGTTTTTTTTCATACATTGCAGTAATTAGTCCACCTTAAATATCCAAGGAACATACAACTTTATATTAACTGGAGTTGAGTAGTGGTTTTTCTTAAAAAAACTAAAATAGTAGCAATGATTCACAATTAGCCTTAACTTTCCAGAAAATTGGAAACATCTCCAGCCGACGCCTAAGGTTCTGTGGATCTCCTACCTTGCAGTAGGGTAAAATAACTAGTTCTGGATCTACCTAAACATCCATTCATATTTCTGCCATGGAAATAAATTGACATTCATCTAGAACGTGATTCACTATTTACCTGTGTTGCATGTCTATCATTAATTGTTGTATCTGATTGACAGTTTTCCATCTGGTGAGCATAATGTTCTCGATGAATTTTCCTACGTGGTAATGTTGTCGAGCTGATACCATGTTCTTTTTAGCAGCAAATGTTATCATCCTAAAGCCGGTAACATTGGTTTTTTCGTGCAAGCTGTACTTTTCCCAAGGTCGGAAAACAAATATTTTCTTTTCCGTTAACATCACCTAGAAGTACATATATGTACTTTTTCGAGACCTATTCGTAGACACAATCTATCTCTTCATAAAACTTTTCGTTATCTGTTCTGTCTTCAGTAGTGACGCGAACGTTGGTGAAGACTGCACCATATTTCTTCTGTCTAATTGTAATTTATGACAAAAGCTTGCTCAAAGCTTCAAAGCTGCTTTACTTGTTTTATAATGTTCTTACTTATGGCAACAACCCATCCCCATTAGCCTTTTAGATCCTCCTCCATAGAAAATTATGGTGTTCCTGTCTACTTCGCATATTCGCTCGCCTATCCACCCAGTTTTCTAAATCGCCGCTATGTCTATCTTAAAATAATTACGTGTAATGCTACTACCGAAGAGGACCCTTTACGGATGAGGGTTTGGACGCTCCAGGTAAAAGTGAAGAAATCTTTTATCTTTTATCTTTTTTCCATGGTGTGTTTGTGTTCCAGTTAATCTATCTGACATTCAAAACTGATTAACTTGATTAATCTTTTGTGATTTTGGGCTGTTAGCCCAATGAATGACCCCCAACCTGAAGGTCAATGGGCGCTTCTGTTGGTGTTGTTATACCCTAGCCAAAAGGATAAGTTCTAAGGCGTCAGTCACCACCCCTCAACCTTCTCAACGAGGGAGAGGATGTACTGCCTTGACAGACAGATATCATGTTTTCCACCTACACCAGTGAAGTATGTTATGGAAGGGAAATCAGGAGGTGTAAAGGAAGAGAAAAGGAGAGGAAAGAAAAGGAAGATGGGTCGTTGTGGGGCACACTTTGTCTGACTCTGCTGAGTCCTGCCAGCCAGTAGCTACGTTACCAATCTGAGCTTCTCGAGAAAACTCAAACTCTCTGGCCCACACGTTATGAGATAACGGGCGAGTTGAGGCGCTCTGTAAATATTGTAAGTGCCAAGTTGGCGTGGCCGCGTTGAGGCCTCTTGGCAAGCTGGTGGCCATGTGGTGCCGAACGTTAGCCGGTGTCGAGTGACAGCATGGCTGGGAATTCCACGGTGACGCTGTTCGATGAAGGACACATGCCGGGAGTGCCGAAGACGGCGGACTATGTGAAACAATCACGGCAGCCATTTCACAGTTCGTATAGAAATTAATAACAGCCAGAGGAATCATGATACCATAAAAAGAAACACGTATGGCACCATTATTTTCACAATAATTCTGATGGTGTAATCAGATTTTCAATATCTTTATTAGTTTAAAGTTTAGTATCTGACTGTAAACTATACAAGTGATACCCAGGAACGAATTTCTAAAATCATTTAAACGGTGCATCAAATTTTCTTGATCGACCTGTCTTTAGAAAGCTATTAGTGTAAACCTAAATTGGTATGAATTACAGCCACGTAACTTGAATAGTACATGAGTTATTTGGATATTAATAATTAATTACTATTAATTACTATTAATTGCGTCAGGCCATAAGTACTCCTCAGCGACACGAAAAAACGGAATATATTTATATATATATTTATTTATCTATATCTTTGTTTATATCTGATGCATGCAATTCATGAAGAAATTGGTCAATTATTTATTGTGTTTTAGAAAGCACAGAGACGTTAGGTTACTGTCCTAGTTTTGCTTGCTATTCCTTTGATGTAAGTCTATTTAATTTGTTTACGGATTTACTAATGTGTGTGAGAGCCCGTTTATGGTCCAGTCGCAGGAATATTTATTTAATTTCAAGTTATTTAACTGTAAATATAGTGTTTCGAAAGTGTTTCATTATGTTTGTGAATGCGCGTTAATTGAAGACATGGCAGGAGGGCTCTAGCCAATCACAGCGCTCGTGAATGGGGATACTGGATGGAACTGGGAGAGAGGAGAGGAGGGGGTTATGATCAGGGCTGCGAGAGGGACAGTCGCACTGGGCATGAGGAGTGCTGGACGTGATGGCGCCACGGACGCACGGTTGCGCCAGAGACTTGGAGAGTGTGGAGTGGTTTGCACTGGTTGCGGCAGATAGAAATACTTCGAAGTGCCGACTTGTGCACTTACGAGATTTCCATATTTTCTGCAGTGAAGGCATAGTATGCTTGCATATCTCGTGAGCAATGTCGTTGTTCATAACTAATTACGTGAAGTAGGAATCTATTGTTTCCCTGTTATTCAACATATATCTTATTTAATTGCTGGACCATCAACACCAATAAATTTTTTTGCAGAAATATACCACATTCTCAAAAGTATTTCTACTATGGTTCTCATACTTTGAATTCGTTAAGACAGTACAAGCAGATTTTATTCCATTGCAATCTTTCATTTATAAATTTCTGCGTTACATTTGCAGTTGCTCAGTGATAGGAACCTTCGATCATTCGATTCATGTGTATATTCATATTGTGTACTGTAGACCCAGCAGTATTTGGCCTGTAACGTGGTAACTACGTATCCCAGCCCCTAGTTACCGAAAACAGCCAAAACGTTCAGTGCTACTATAAGGCAGTGCCTCCAGGGAGAGGGAATACTTTATAGGCCTAAAAATAAGAACGTGACACAGCAGTTAATCGAATAATCGATTACTGTGATCCTGTTAGTCAACATAACGTGCGAAAAGCCTAATATATCGACTCTTCATCACAACTGGCCATCCCTGTCTCATCTGTAAACCAATTTAACTATTGCGCCATTAGAAATAAAACAAACAACCACAACACTCATTTTTGAGCCCAGAAATGGTTAACTACGAGTTGTTGCTAGTCAAAGAAGTTGTATTTTTTCTCGTATCGAACGAGATGGAACAATGTTGACACCACTCAGTTCAACCCACATGGCGTAGTCAAGGCAGAGCTGCTGCTATTCATGAATCATCTCCCGACCGATTCGTCTCAAAATAAATGCAAGAAGTAGTAACCTATCACAAACCGTGGCCTACTCCAACACTAGTGTCTGAAACAGTACAACTTTTATCATCACACTCTGCTAATTGCTCCGACAAGCGAATCAACTCCTCTGGAACTTTCCCCAATTACTTTAGCGTCATAGTCCTCTATAAGTCTGCACAAATGAACACAAGTCTTCTACAAGCGAACTAACCACAATGAAAGAAAATGGAACATAAACTGAAACACAAGCGTAGAATATATTTCTGTTTTCCTATTACGACTCCAGCTTAACACACCGGTCGCCACAATTGCTTGTACAAAAGGCTTGTGTACACCTTCAGATTCTGCGGAAAGTGTAATGTAGGGCGGAAACGCAGATACTGATACGAGGAGTAGTGTCTGGGCAAAGACGTTGCACTTGGACCTACCAGATACTGTTTCCTGCGTCCAAATCTGAAACAGAAAAACATGTTTAGAGTAAACAGAGAAAGCACAAACGATACAAACAACCGCTTGGAGCATCAAGCTGAGACGGGGGGAGGGGGGGGGGCTCAAGTGCAGAACATATCGGAGTTAGTAATTAGTGACAGTGCACTAGGGGAATGGAGGAAGGGAGGTATCAGATGATGAATCAGTTCTGGAGTTCTGGGGAAAAATGTTCTCGAACCGACTCTGACGACCATTATATAAAATTTCTTATCAGTTCATTGATCAAGACATTTAGTATGACCATACATACCAATTACAGCAAGATGAAACCATATCACCTTATTATTAATTATTTTTCTGCCGAAATCACTTTTCACTTTATGTGTGAGGTAACAATTTCATTGCCTGATAAAATACAATTTTTGTGTTCTAATACCTTCCAGTGCACATTTTCATTGGTCAGAGAACTGGCTCATAAACTTACCATTACCATATTGTCTAGTGTGTTAGTGTCTCACTCATGTGCAATGAGTTTTCTTCGAGAAAGTTTCTAGCAAAGTATATTATCACCGTTATTGATGGTTGATGGCGGCTTCCTCTTTGATGTAGTGTCGTGTGATTCTAAGCTGTTGTATTCAATAAAACGTATAGTTTAATAACAAATAACCAGTAATATTGAGGGTTCTTCGGAAAGGTTGAGATACCTACAGATAACCACTTATTCTCACTGACTACAGCTTAAAATTTACAGGAAGAAACGTGTCAATAGCTTAAGACTAAAATTTGAACTCAAGTTACCAATCACCTGTTTTCACAATACAGTTCCATTCCCTACCAATGCCGTATTGTCTGGAATATATCTTGAACCAAAGCAGTTTGAAGGCAGTAATTTACAACTGCTCACATCGACAAATATTAAGATTCTTTTCGTGAAAGTAGGTGCACATCTCTTAATTCGCTCTGTAATAATTTCTAGCTCTATATATTTTTTTAATGTGGCAATATAAAAGCACTTTGTCAGACATGTACTCAAAGTGACCTTCTTCAGCAGCAAGTCCTTTCCAGAAAGAAGAGACTGATATAAAAGAAATGGGTGTTTGGTGTGAAGGACTGAAGTTTTACGTCGCAGTTTCCACAAATGGAAAAAATTTTAACATTACCCTCCACCTCGAATGTGAGTGGTGAGTATGGTGCAGGTACTACAAGCAATCCTATCGGAGGAGCAACTGTGACCCCGAGCGCACGAAGTTACAACACCTGTCGATGGGCGTATAAGAGGACGGGAACTGGTCGTGTTGTAAATAAAAGAACATTACAACTGTAGCGGTGTTTTCGATTTCTAGTAAAGTGGAGGTTTGGTTACGAATAGAAAGATAAATGAGAAACTAATCTATTTCGAACAACAAACTTATGAAGTTAATCTCAGGTATTAAATGAAGTCCGCGTCACTTAATTGTACTACTTCACAACCTCTCACCATAACATATCACTACAACTAGGAGAAAATATGCGTGAGTTGAGAAAGTGATTAAATATACAGGGTGTTTCCGTAAGGACGTACAAACATTTAACAGGACATAAAGGATGCGCGACTGAAGAATTTGAGCGAACTAACCTGGACTCAGAGCAGCCAGCTTAAGAAGATACGGAAGTAAACGTGGCTACCACTTTGGCATTACAACTAATATGCGTACAAGTTTATACGCACTGTGTTGTTTATTTGCGTATGCATTCTTTATTTCCTGCAAAGAAACCAGGACGACGAGCCATATCTTCCACGTGGCCATCTGAATGGCCACCTGTACTAGAGGTTCGTGCAAATACTTCTACCTCAGTTGTTGGAGAACGTAGTCTTGGCTGTTCGTGAGAGGAAGTGGATAAAACATGACGGTGCACCGCCTCACTTCAATGTGGATGTCCGATACCATCTCAGCGATGTATTTCCTGGCCTTTGGATTGGAAGAGGAGGTCGTATTCCACCGCCTCCAAGGTCACTTGACCTGAACCCCCTTCATTATTTCCTGTGGTGATATCTAAAGTCACTTGTTTATAAGACACCAGTGGATACGGAGATGGAATTATCTGCCAGAATTGTAGCTGCCTCTGATGTGATCCGAAACACACCAGGAATATTTTTCATGGTGCGTCAGCATCTTGTTCTCCAATTTCATGCTTGTGTTGAGTTGTTGAGGTTGATGGTCGTCAGTTTCAGCATATTTTGTAAACAATAGTACAAATGGTACGTTCTTTGTGTCAACGATGATATTTGTAGTTACCTATAACTAATTTACATAAAAAAGTACACAGTAATGTGATTTTATTCCTACTTTTCCTTAAGCTGGCTTCTCTGACTCCAGGTTCCCTACCTCAAAGTGTTCAGTTCAGTGGACCATTTTTGCAAGCTCTTACGGAAACACCCTTTCTAAAGACAGACGAATATCATATTAACAGAATCTTCCATCGGTTCTTGGTAGAACAACATTGCAATAAATGAAAAGCACCAGTTTGCTTTCTTTCTACAATGGTGTACACTACCATTTCTAGGTCAGGTATCACAGATTGTAGCCAAAGCACTGAAATCCTGCAAGTATAGGGTTTCCTACTATGTCAGGAACACGACAGCCCAGTGTGTTTTTAGTAGCAGAGACAAGATCCAGTTACTAGCCAACTGTGGGGTATACAAAATCAACAGTTCTGATTGTGACAAATTTTACATTGGTCAGTCAGGCAGAGACATATCAACTAGGCTGGCAGAACATGAACGCAGCTGGATGTTGCAGAATTCAGACTCTGCATTTGCTGAGCATGTACTGAGTGAGGGTCACAACTACCAGCAAGTGTCCCATGTACTTCACTTAGCAAACAAAGGCCATAAACTCAGCCTGCTCGAAGCCCTGGATATCAACAAACATCTTGCTCACAGTCCAGATCTCATCCTAAATGACCAGACACAGCTCAACACTTCCTTTCTCCTAAACTTCATATAATAATCTTTGTTGTTCATTACTGCCCACACTCTCTCTTCCTACATATTCCTATTTTCCTGTATTCATTAATTTGTTTTGTTTTGTTGAAGTTGTCTTTGTATCCCACATAGACTGTAGTTTCAATAGTTAAGGCTTTCTTTTAACTGGTACTTGTATTACTGTCCATGTTTATCACTCCTTGTAGTTGTCTCACCAAATAATGTTCATATTTTATTTTGTTCATTTATTTAATGAAAACTGTTACACAGCCACTGCTTTGATTATAATGTTAATGTTAAAATGCAGTACCACCACACTCTTAGACTGTAGGTTCCCTCAAACACCTCCGTTTTACTGCATTTATTTATTTCTATTTATCTCTTTGATATTGCTTAAGTTCCTTATGTATTCTGTATTTATATTGATAACTGTCTCTTCTTTTAATTTGTTGTGTATCACTCTCCATGTTTCATACCTCCTAATGAAGCCTTGTCTAGTAGTAATTTTATTTTATTTTATTAGTTATGTTTATGAATATTATTATTTATTGTTTATTAATATTATTATTTATTAAATTATGTAGGCACGCTATTCCTATTTTGTGCTAAAGGTTTTCCTGTCTACTCCATTGTTATTCATGTACAGTTCAGTTTTTACTTTTTCATTGCAAAGATGTTGCATACTGTATGTTTCTACATCAGTCCAATGTTGTCTGCTAACATTTAACTTCTTTGGTGATAATGCTCAGTAAATGTCTGAAGATGGCCTTGTAAGCCGAAAACCGGTTTACAATAAAAGTAACATTGTAGAAGAAAAGCAAACTGGTGCTTTTCATTTATTACAGACGAATATCTTGTGCTGTACTGTTTCTAAACTTCAAAACAAGCTTTAGTGCTTAGTGGTATCTCATCTGATCCGGTTTCTTCAAAATCGTAAGAAAAAAGAGTGTTATGAAATGCATTCTCAGATTGCGAATGCGACTGTGCAACGACTGTACGGTTTACTAGTAAAAAGATGAAGGTTTGTGCTGGACCGCGACTCGATACCGGATTTCCCTCTTCGCGAAAGTGGTCGCCTTAACCGCATCGGCCGGCGAGAAATGCCTCCAGCACCGAATCAAGCTTCCATATTTCCTATAGTGTTAGCATTAAAACACATATGATTACCGCACATGGGGAAAAATTGTTTTGCTCGTCTTATTGCTTTAATTTGGTATGAAATACTGTAAGGCATCTCCTATACTTCATTCCTTAGAACACGCATAAGCGAATTGGATTGTACAATACAGGAACCGTCTTAGTGTATTTTATGCCAGTGCGAGCAACACCACCTAGACTACAGGCCTGCACACACACTTGTGACGTCACATACTGATGGCCAGGAATGTATCGGAACGCTCCTGTTAAGCACTCTGCAGCTATACGAACTTTATGAGTTTTAGACCTGAGACCGCATAGAGATACTCGGGCTTCCCTCTCCTACATGTCTTTGTAATGAAAGTATGGAAATTTATATCATTGCGTAAAGTAACTGAACAAAACTGCCTTATGTTATTTCAAGATGTAAAATTATTTTAACGGTTTGCCTTAAATACGCGTTTCTAGACTTGAATACAAACTATAATTTAAAATTATGTCTTTTACCTCAGGAGCTACGCTTTCTTGCAGTAAAAAATCGACAATATGCAACAACAAGTAGACGTTTCCGGTTGTAAATAAAGCAGCTGGAGTTCCTACAGAATTTAGGAATTTGTTTCCCTGGTTATTTTCGTAAAGTTTCCTCTCCACTTCAAAATTTGCTGATCTGACACGAAACTCAAATCATTCGACGAAACTGAGCACCTCCTGGCATCATGTTTAATAAATCAAAAAACCCGAGAAATATTTTATTTCCCTGTTTCTCCAGAACCTTAGAACCTTAAACATGAAGAGATTGTTTCTCCTATATCCTTGATAGAAATTCGTGTCACAGAGTGCCGTTAATTTAATCATAATGCACTTACCTCGAAATTCTGCTTTCTATACTGCTTAATCTGTCGAACTCCGAATTCATTAAAGCAATTTTTTAAGGTTGTTTATTCAAATTGAAATTATTTCCTAATAGCTGTATATGTAAAACTGAACAAAATCATTCTGCAGCTCTTCCAAGTAAATGTACTAAGAACTCATTAATCTGGTAGGAATGATAAGGAATACTAAACATTTTCGAGCCACACTAATAAATATAACTATTCTGAGTGACAATAGATGCAAATATGAGAGACATTTCAGAGCCAGCTTCGTATTAATCTCGCAGCAATGGTCCAGAATTAATAAAGAAATGATGCTGGTACATGATATGTAACTGCTTTTGTAAACATTTGGCAAATGTGGCGCAATGGAAACAAATAACACGCTACAAATTTTTTGTCATTTACTTACCCTTGAATGAATCGTAGACACAAATTCCTGACTGGGAATAGCTGCAATCCAGCGATTTCTCAACTTCACACATTTGGGAAATCGAAACATGTGCACTTTCTTGGATTTTTGGGATTTATAAATTCCCTGGCAAAAGGGAACGCAGCACTTGTACTCCATACAACTGTATGCGAATACTGTCACTTTCACGTGTCACACACTTTCAACACAACATACACGCCTACAGGACTGCCGACTGAAGATAAGATGGCCAACAGTTTGTGACGTCACGTGCCAATATGGCCGCCGTGCGTAGGCCTTGTATCTTGAAGGCTTTGGTGCGGGTCAATCTGACTAGGAAAACAATGTCTCTCCCCGTGTGGGAGTCACACCATTTGAATGCGAGCACTACGAGACACAGACACTAGGACATATGCAACTATGGGTCGGTGCTGGAGGCATTCTTCTGGGGCCGAAGTGGTTAAGGAGACCTTTCGCGTAAAGCGGGATATCGAGGATCGAGTCTCGGTATGGCACAACTTGTCATGTTTTACTAGTAAATCACATACCCCTTAAACAATCGTATTCGCAGCTGCGAATGTAATTAATAATTTACGATGGCTGTTAGTCGTCAGCAGTCTCTATTCCTTTTAACATGCATTCATGTCCCAAGGAACATTGCATCACGATAAATCGACACTCTAAACTACAGACACTGCCCTACTGTAGTAGAGGGTGTAGTTGAAAACTTTTGATAGCCTTGATCAGATCCCAGTTTGACTACATCATGGTTAAACAATGATTCGGTGATCAAATATTAGACTTCAAATATTTAAGACACGGAGGAGTAAATGCAGTCTTGTGGAAATGTCACTCTGAGAAGATGAACTATACTCGTTCCTATTCCCCATTGACCTGGTGATAACTGCCGAATGTACTTATGATTCTAACCTGCGCAAACATAGCTGTTCGAAGAATATGAGAAGTGTAATTTAAAATTGTGGAATTAATACCAATATTTTTCTATGTCAAATATTTCCAAAAGTTTTCGACAACAGACCGCCAAACACGACGTTAGTCTCCTAGGGCACGTGGATTCGAAATTCACGGCGTGTAAGGATTGGACAGAAAGGGAAAAAAATGAGCTACGAAACAAACAAATTTGGACAGTGAGATAAAGAGAAATATTTGAATTTTGTGTTATTTGAACATCAACCCTACTCACGAGATCTGACTTCCGCCTACTATTCCACATTTCAACAATCACGTAGTAGAAATCGTTTTGAATACAGTAAAGAGAGTCTCGCAGTTGCTGAGTACTTTATTTTCCCTCAAAACTGACACTGCACTAACCGTACTTGCTCAGTGGAAAAATGTTACGCACAGTGCACTAATTTGAAAGAACTCAAATGATATAATTTCGACCTCAAAATAATGAACCATGAATGACTGAGAAATTTTCATTGTTTCCTATAAGAGAATTAATTGATATGAGCAACCGACAACTTTTATCTTTCTCGGATTCATGTGTGTATATTGTTATATAAATGCGATAATTATTCAGGGTACTATGAAATAAATATATGAAAAGATGATATTGAGTGTGCTCTTCTACTTGTCCAATAAAGTTAAATTAACTGTGAAATACCTAATCTTGCAGGATATCAGACGAAAACTGCGACGAGTAATACCTGGTACGTATCATTCTACTCTTACTTTATTTTCTTTGGTGGAGTTGTAATTTGTCTGTTATCAATTAAGCAATACAAAAAATAAAACTCACTGCAGGCTAGTAGAAAACCATTTTGGACTTTTATATAAGGTCATAGATGAATTACTGTTTACAGTGACTTTATTGCTGGTAAAATCTTCAGGGTTCTTGGGTCGTGTCATACTTTGCCTATACGATCTTCGATTCGACCCTCCCGCGGCGATCTTCGTTAGGATCTCCTAGTATCCGTGGTCGTTTGAACACTGTCAAAGAGCAGTGTCGCGTTCTATCATAGAGGGTGTGTTTTCCCTCGTTTACCCCGGAGCACTGGCATTATTGGGTGAATTTCCAGTGGCTACCATTGGCAGTCCATCTTCTTTGGACAGTAAGTGAAGTTTTCCGCGCAAATGCTGAAGAAGTGGGCTTATTTGTTGCAATTCTTGTGGCTACCGTTGTCGGGCCAGCTTCATAGTTAAGGAAATGTTGTTTTTCTGCACTTATGCTGGAGAAGAGGTACTGGAAAAAGTTCTTCCTACTGCTATTGGTGAGTGACTGTCTGTGGACAGAACCGAAGCTTGCAGGGCAACGAGGAGGAATGTTAGTCAATGATTCCTGGACGATGATTGCGTTGCTCGCACACAGCGGTCGCGTTTTCATTCCATGGATAACGGGAAGCCACGAAGCAGTCTTCTCTAAGGGAGTCACATTCGTTCTTAAAAACTGAAATCGCTTTAGGGACTTTCTTCTATAAATGTTGGTTTCTTTAGCCAGCACACTTACGTTATTTAAATCAATGTAAAGGCCATAATTCTCGTGATGCAGCAGATTTTACACTTATTTTTAGATTTGTGTTGCGTTCGTGTTCCTTAACACGTTCTTCAGCCCTCCCTGTTTGGCTTATACGCACTTTGCAGCAGACACACGCCATTTCGCAGATGCCAGCAATGTGGAAGTAATCAGGTGCAACATTTTGTGTTGGAAATGTTCTTCTACTTTGTTATCGCTGAAGAAACGGATCTGTATATCATTCTTCCAGAGAATCCTGCCCATGCGGTCAGTGACGCGACAAACAAACGGTAGCTTAACTGAGTGTGAAGGCTGTTCCTCGTCATTCCTGTTAGCATAATTAATATTTCGTTCAAAATCTCTCTCTATGAACAAACTACGTATGGTCTATTCGAGACACACAAAGAATCGTGTGCTTTGAGAACAATAGTGAATGAGACTAATTCGCCGACTTACATTTTAGCAAGTCACTTATCTGGAAAACTAAGCCGATACTTTTATCAAATATTCGAAACATTTTCTTAGAATCATACAATGAAGGCTTCCACGACCGGATGGTACTTACTGTTGTTGGTAATTCTACCGGGTTATATGGCCGTGGCCCATGGAATACTTCCTGCAGGATTCAACAGGACCAGCCATACCTCGGAGGATGTCCGACGTAGTATTGGACGAAACGTTAGGAATAGAAGTATTCCATGGACCACGGCCATATAACCCGGAAGAATTATCAACAACATTTTCTTAGAAATTCGCGTGGTGAAGAAATCTTCGAGTGAAGTTCTTGTAAGCTTCAATGTGAAATCTTTATTTACTAACATCCCAGAATTAGATGCTATGAAGATCGTAAGCGCGAAAGTTGCACCACATGTTTGTGAAATGATGGACTTCGATCGAGCTAGTTCAAATACAGAGCAGAATTTCATGAACAATGTGACGGTGTTGCTATGAGCTCACACTTGTAGCCAGTAGAGGCTGGCACTTTTATGGAACATTTTGATCAACAGACAGTACGTGATGCTCCTTTAAAAGCTTTTGTTTGCTCCGCCTTGTGTCTGACACATTTGTTATATCACCACGCAACAAAAAAATTCAAGTTTTCTTCAGTTTTTAACTGAGATTCACTCCTTTATCGACGTTTTACTGGAAGCATCCTGCTCCTAGATGTGTTGTCATGCAAAAGACATAACTATCTAGGGTACAGAGTAAACAGAAACATTAATAACACAAATAGATATTTAGATATCACTTCCCATCATCACCCATCCCATAAGCAAGCAGTGCTGAACAACTGTGTTTTCGTGCTTCCCATATCATGAACAACAACAATCATGAAGAGGAGTTGGATTTCTTAAAAAAACAAAATTCAAGGCAATGGCTCGATAGTTTCTCCTCGACTGGGCCTTGAAATATTAATACACAGCCGGGAAAAAATGTAGTACACCTGGAAAGACGACGTCTGTTTTGATCCAACGACGGCATATGCCACCTGCGGATAGTATACGTACTGATAATGGTTTCAACGTGATCCGCCAACAGATAGCGCCATCTGTGGCTGTCCATTAATAGGGAATGCCCAGTCTGGTGCAAACGTGTGAAGCAAGCAGGCAGCCATGCCACGGAGGCGCACTCGTGCTTCCTACAGCCAGCTGAGAGAGTTTGAAAGGGGTCAAATCATGTCCTTTCGGGTGGAGGGACGGATGTTTCGGAGAATTGCCACACAAGTTGAGCGTTCTGCGTCAGTTGTGCAACGATGCTGGTGTTAATGTGTCAGCATTGGCGAGGAAGGGAAAGCAGTGGGCACCCGTTGAGGTGAAAAATCAAACGTATTTTAAGTGCATGCTTGTTTAATGCCGTACAAAGGAAAGGCAGACCTTTCCGCGAAACTGAATGGACTGCTGCCCAAGAGAACAGGAGAGGAGAGCGTCAGAAGCTGCCAGCATAACAGAGCGGATGGCGTGTCTGCTCCCAGCGGCTGGCCGCAGTTCCACCCCCACGTGACCGCCTCCAACCCTCCCTATTGGACAGCCAAGTATAGACGCGCAGTTCAGTAGCGTTATCTCGTCAGCAACACGTGAGTTTAGCTGCTGATGGTTCAACACGTGAGTTTCAAAGTGGTTCTGTCCGGTTTTGTGCAATGTGACTGATATGGTGCAACTAGCCGCCAGGCAAAATGCACTGTCGAACATCAAGTGAAAAATAAAAATCAAATATTATGCTATTAAATCCATTCAGTAAAGGCCCCCACTGTACACTGGTATCAGTTGTCACGTGAATATCGTCACACTTGTAGACGAGGTTCTGGAGGTCCACGCAGGACAGCCCCCCTGTAGCGACTCTTTTTTCTATCTCGACTTCCGTATCTTGCATGAAAGTAGGAATGTTAATTTATCTATACATTGACTGGTATTCAGGGGTTTTGTTTTATCCCGGCTAGTTCTTAAATTAACCCCAGTGAGTCACTACACGTATTGTCTTCCCAGTTTTGAAGGAAAAAACCATAAGTAAATTAATACTAATGTGTTCAATAGATTCTCGTTCACTTGTTTCAGTTACTTGTCTGTAGTTTATTCTTGGTGAAAATCACGTAACCTAATATAAATAAGTTCATTCACACGATCGCATTCAAAGAGGTTCTTTGAATAAGTATCTAATCTGGAATTCCGTCAATATCAGAGATACTAAACAATGTTCTGTCACTTTCGATAAAATGATTGTTCCCGTTTAATATCCATAAACTGTCACGAACTATGATTACTAGTCGCGTGAAGTAAAGCTTTTCCACTGTCACAATACAAAGTCCGAATATGTCCAAAAATAGTTAATTCCGTAAAATACTTAAATCTTCACACGAAGTGACGTTGAAGTCAGAGAGATTATTGATCACCTCCACGTTCCTCTAATATGACAAAAGTTCTAATTCTGATCTGAAATTAATGCTTCCCAAAAAATAATATCTTCGCGATTTATTCTTAGGCCCTAGTTTAATAAAGCTCCTATTGTTGGTTCCTAAAGCTGTACGTCCTAATTGACTTCGAACAGACTAGAGGATAGAGACTGGAGTATTATAATTGCATTGTATGTCTATTTATACTTTAGTAAACGCTATCTTTGGTTTTCTAGACCTATGTTCTGTGACTATATTATTGAGTTTCTCATATATAAGAATAACTAATAATTTAACCATTTCTATCGTTTTTCCCCCTCCCATGCTTCCAAAATTTATGATTAAAATTCTTTTCTTTTCTATTATTTTTCTACTCTAGATTTCCCTCTATTTGTCTCTTATTTCTATTTCGTAAATTACTACTTGTGGGGGGCTTGGGACATTTTCTGAATTTATATTGCGAGGGCATGGGAGTTAATTTGCGAGCTATTTTGGTTTATTAACACCGAGAGGCGTTGTAGGTGTTGCACACCGCAACGAACATAGTTTGTAGGGGCAACAGTGGCAAATCATTCAGCTTATGGGCTCACCCGTGTCAGCTTGAACCGTTGTTATCCAGTTATGAACTGCGGAACTGTGGGCACTCACACCTACAGCACCGACGTTCACAGCTCGACTGGTGCCGGCAGAGGATCACATGGAGTGCCGCTCTGTGGTCTTCGCCGATGAAAGCAGATCCTGTCCGCACTCAAGTGATGGTCGTTTGTACGCACGACGTGG
This sequence comes from Schistocerca gregaria, assembly GCF_023897955.1. Taxonomy (NCBI): domain Eukaryota; kingdom Metazoa; phylum Arthropoda; class Insecta; order Orthoptera; family Acrididae; genus Schistocerca; species Schistocerca gregaria. The sequence goes on from NC_064922.1 coordinate 432,719,088, forward strand.
GTCTGGTGAGCGCTGTCTCGTACCGTGCATTCGCCCAAGACACATTGCCCCCTTACCATGCATTATGGTCTACGCTGCGACAAGGACAAGTTACAACTCTCGTTCACCCTTGGTGTTTCTGCGGAGGGCGCTAACCAGCTCTCGGTGCGTGCAGAATGCTTTTAGATCCGTTCTTGCAACAGGGAAGTTGTGTGTTGTTCCAACAGGGTAATGCCCGCCCGCACACTGCCCGTGAAACTCAAGGTGCTTTGCAAGACGTGGCCAGTACCTTCTCCGGAGTTGTCTTCGGTCGAGCACTAGTGGGATGTGATGGGACGAGAAGTGACTAATGCGATTCTTCAGTTAACAACTTTTACAGAACAGTGTGTACAGGTTGAGCAGGCGTGACCTACAGTCAGCCCTTGCATAGTCGACCGTGGACGTTACAAGTCGTACTAACATGGGTGTTTCAGCATGGGTCGATATCCGAGACCTCGGAGCAGTCTGTGCTATTTATCTGGAAATGCAGTCATATCATGTACTGCCAATACGCTGTCGATACAGTAACTCTTAAATGAATTGAAAACCTCTAAATGATGCCATAAATTTTTTCGGGGGTGAATCATTCTAATACGGAAAAAGGGTATATAGATCTCTTTCTTATGTAAAAACAGAACAGAAGACTTTTCCCGGTCATTGAACGGATGCACCAGATTACCTCAAAGTTGCGGGCGACTACAAAATGACGTGTGACTGCTATAAGTTGTATACAGGCGAAACGGAAAGGACTGTTAAAGAACGTGTTAAGGAACACGAAAGCCATACACGGCTGAAACAAGTGTGAAATTGCAGTAGCGGAACATCACGAGGATTGTGACGTTGACACTGATTTTAATAACGTAAATGTGCTGCAAAGGACACCAAAGCTTATACAGGAAATGATCGAGAAGCGAATTAAATTTTTAAGAACTAAACTAACTTCTATAGAGAGGGCAGCTATAGGCTTCTGGCTCCGTGCCTCTCTATTATCAAGAAACTGAATACGTGACCGCGGTGTGCGAGAAATACAAACAACATCCGGGGAGTCACGTCTGAGGACAATAGTATTGTTTGGTAAATTCTTTCATCTTCTATACAGGTAGAATAGTTATCGTTGTTAATCAAAATATCCACGGGTGTACTGCCGGTCTATAGTGCCCAACGGGCACAATATTTCGGCGATCATACATGTCGCCATCATCACGTGCACTGACGGACTGAGCTCCTATGAACGTGCCGGTACTGAGATCCGTACGCTATGGCTGCTCAGGGAGAACTGGGATCAGTTGCGGCGGCGGCCGATTTAAATACCCTCCGCCTGCGGCGCACTCCCTCTGCCGCCCGCGCCCCGCGCCACGGTCGCGCGGTGGAACAGATTGTGACGGCGTCTGAGTTGACGTCGTTGTAACGGTCGCCGTGGTCGTCACAACTATACATTTGCTCGATTTACTCTTGATTAACCCAATCGCTGGTTCCCAAGCCTTGCTAAGATTATAGCCACAGTCACGGTGTATGAGATCGTCATGGGTGCGAATTTCGATGGCCTCTCTAACAACGCTGTCCCGGTATCTCAACGTCTGTACCAGAATCCTCGTGGGTTCATACTCCATAGCGTGATTTTCCGACAAACAATGTTCAGCCACCGCCGACTTGCTCGGATACATCAGTCGAGTGTGCCTCTAGTGTTCACGGCATCGATCCTCGACGGTACGCATTGTCTGAGCAATATCCGACTTGCCACATTGACACGGAATGTGGTACACCCCTGCCTTCCTCAAACGCAGGACAAAACACAGTTCCGACCCGGTGTTTCTTCAAAATGCGGGCGAATTTCCCTGAGAGTGCGCCTGTATATGGAATAAACACAGTGCCTACCTCCTCCCTCGTGATTTCATCATCTCCACAGGTTGTGCTGTAGTGGTTGGGAGGAGAGCACGTTGAATCTGCCACTCTGAATACCCATTTTTTTTCGAAATACAGTTCTCAGATGCACCAATTCCTGGGGTAGACTCTCTGCGTCAGAGATAGTGCGCACGGTATGTACTACAGTTTTAAGTGCCCCATTCCCCCGTGAAGGGTGGTGGCAACTGTCTGCCTGCAAATACAGATCAGTGTGCTTTGTCTTCCGATACACCCCATGACCTAGGATGCAGTCAGCCCTTCTCTTGACCAAGACGTCAAGGAAAGGTAATTTACCCTCTGTTTCAGTCTCCATAGTGAATTTGATGTTTGGGGTGTATGGAGTTTAGATGTGTAAGGAAGTCGAGGAGTTTATCCATACCATGTGGCCAGATGACGAACGTGTCTACCACGTAACGGAAAAAGCAAGTAGGTTTCCATTCGGATGACGACAGGGCTTCCTCCTCAAAGTTCTCCATGTACAAATTCGCTACCACCGGTAAGAGTGGGCTACCCAGAGCGACTCCCTCCTTTGTTCGCAGTATTCTCCATTAAAAAGAAAATACGTGGAAGTCAAGACATGCCTAAAAAGTTTAGTGGTCTTCTCGTCAAACTTCTGATTAATCAATTCTAGTGACTCTCGCAGGGGTACCCTCGTAAACAAAGAAACGACGTCAAAACTCACCATATATCTGACTCATCCAACCTGAAGCTATTAAGGCGTTTCACAAAATCCACGTGCTCTCCGCCCAACCACTACACCACAACCTGTGCATATGGATGAAATCACGAGGGAGGAGTTAGGCACTGCGTTTATTCCATATACAGGCGCACTCTCGGGGAAAATCGCCCGCATTTTGAAGAAACACGGGGTCGGAACTGTGTTTTGTCCTCCGAATAAAACAAGTGCACTGGTGGGGAACGCCAAAGATGACCGCGGTTTGAGGAAGGCCGGCGTGTACCAGATTGCGTGTCAATGTGGCAAGTCGTATATTGGTCAGACGATGCGTGCCGTCGAGGATCGATGCCGTGAACACCAGAGGCACACTCGATTGCTGTATCCGAGCACGTCGGCGGTGGCAGAACATTGTTTGTCGGAAAATCACGCTATGGAGTATGAACGCACGAGGATTCTGTTACAGACGACGAGATGCTGGGACAGCGTTGCTAGAGAGGCCATCGAAATTCGCACCAATGACGACCTCATACACCTTGACTGTGGCTATAATCTCAGCAAGGCTTGGAAACCAGCGATTGGGTTAATCAAGAGTAAATCGAGCAAACGTATAGTTGTGACGACCACGGCGACCGTTACAACGACGTCATCTCAGACGCCGTCGCAATCTGTTCCACCGCGCAACCGTGGTGCTGGGCGCGGACTGCGGAGGGAATGCGCCGCAGGCGGAGGGTATTTAAATCGGCCGCCGCCGCGACCGAACCCAGTTCCCCCTGAGCAGCCATAGCGTACGGATCTCCGTACCGGCACGTTCACAGAAGCTCAGTCCCTCAGTTCACGTGATGGTGGCGACATGTATGATCGCCGAAATATTGTGCCCGTTGGGCACTGTAGACCAGTAGTACACCCGTGGATATTTTGATTATCAAATACGACGGGAGAAACTCAAGAATCGTTATCATTATTATTCAAATTTGGAAGCTGGGAAGCGGCAGTCAGGGACAACCACGTGGTGTCGTAGGGGTAAAGTGTTAGGACATGACATTGCAAACTGCTCCTGCTGTCGGTTCAAGTGCTGGTGGCGACAATACTTTTTCCTCGTCTGTAAAATACAATCTCGAAGGCAGATCAAAAATCAGTAAAGACATCGTATGAAAACCTCTCAGCCATTATATCGGTACCTCTACTCTCTAGTACGTGGATGTATAGACACAACATTTACAAAATTGCACACATGTGAATCCCTTTTTTTCTTCTTCTGTCAATAATGTCGACTTAAGTGTGGCACTGAATGATTTTTTAACTTCCTCTTGCTAATTCATAATGATATGGGGTTTTTTGCCTTAAGAAGGCAAACTTTTTTGTACCGTTATCATGATAAGTTACAATCAATTTTTATTACTATATTCCATACTGCAAATGGTCTTTTCGGTAGTTTATTAAACACGACACACAAAAATGAGGGGAGATATTAATCAGCAGGAATGTAACTCCTATATGATTCACAACAGTCTGACCAAGTCATCTGTAAAGCATATACTTGATATTTAACGGCAGCCATTAACATCCCTTCATTTTGAATAAACTTTCACCTCCAGATTTCGCATTTTACAAGCATCGTCGCTAAGCGCAAAGAAATAAAGAAAAGCAACACGATTTCTGCTCTGAAATAAAGGTTTCAGAATTAATTTAATTTTAATGTGATTAACGAAGATTTGGAGATTTTCTACATTAAATCGAAAAGTATTCCGTATACATGGAAGGAACTACGTAATTACTATATTTGGGCAGATGATTCTAAAAATAATCAAAGTGGTTATACCTTTCCTTCATTCACATGTGTGGAAGCACTATAATGAAGCGCGACACAAATATCCCGCAGCAGACCCGATTATTCCACATGTCAAGATCTCGCCTGGAAAGCCTGAAGAGTTACAAGATAATCATAGCTATCAGAACAATAATCATCGAATTATCTGGTAACCTCACACGCTACGGTTGTATTTCTCGAACTAAAACATTAGTTGTAACAGAAAAAATTTCATATTTGCATCAAATCGGAGCTATGAAGACTAGACTGGTCCTTATATCACGCAGTCATGGGATTAGAATAACACCCACATTAGAAACAAGCAGGTAATTAACCAGTTAATCGAGAGAGCCGGATTTTTTCGCAGCTTCTAGGTGCATCGTCGGACACAACATTACAATCAGGAAGTTCCCAACTGTAAGTTGCAGTGGTCTGCGGGGTTGATCGTAGTTTGCTAATTGCGGGGTATAGATTCGATTCTCACTCATGGCGTCCATTTTTAACATTCACGAAAAGATCTAATTCTCCAGAATGTTAGGTCGCACAGTGGTTCAGAATCCGCATTAAACACAATATCCTTTCACTACCAACAGGTACGGAGCCTGTGTATATGGCGCCATAACAAATGTAATTGTGTGTGAAATCGTATGGGACTTAACTGCTAAGGTCATCAGTCCCTAAGCTTACATACTACTTGACCTAAATTGTCCTAAGGACAAACACACACACTCATGCCCGTGGGAGGACTCGAACCTCCGCCATGACCAGCCGCACATTCTATGACTTCAGCGCATAAGAAAGGCGGCAGCCGCCGAAGGCACAAACCCTGTCGTCAGTAAACTGGCACTAAAAAGTTTATTTCATTTAATTTAGGAATGGTTAATTCGTTCACAGTGTTCATATTTAATCTGAACTTGAGACATTGCAATTTTTGGTCCTCTACTGGAATTCGAATTCAGATCCCTAGGAATGAAATGTATCTGGATTGCAATCCTGGTCCAGCACAAACATATTCATAATTTAATTTTACGCCCTAGCATGTGCACACTGACTTACCAACGATAAATAATTTGCATAATTAATGTCTGTTTATGGACAGTCAACAATAACGATAGGTACCGTTATTTCTAGTGAAGCATGCCAGTATCTCACTACTGATGAGCAAGCAGTTGATACTTAACTTCTATTTATGGATGGGAAACAGCGACAGTAAGCGCCGGTTTAGATTCCCGGGCAAGAAAAACAAATTGCACCCTCATCTCATATTGATAAAGCTCGCTGCTGGTAAATAAATTCGATTTCTAACATTTGATTTTACTTAGTTAACAACCCGATAACGTGATGGGTAGAAAATCCCATCACAAAATTTTAAATCATAGCATTCCAATTTTCAGCTCATGCATACTTGGTTACTTCTGAAGGAGAGTAAATTAAATGTCTTTCTTGGTCAGTTAACAGGGAAATAATGGTTTTGATGTAGTAGAAATAATTTCGTCATTTCGTTTCAAATTCAGATGTGTCAACTAATACCGGTGAAAACCTTTATATTTCATGTCTCTTTACGGCTAGTCAGCATTGATGATCGTTGCCTTGATGAAGTGTATTTTAGTTAGTAGTGGCTACGTCTGCTGGGTTTCTGTCCAGATCCAGAATAAAAAATTTCGTCATGTCATTTATAGTTCAAACATGTGAGCAAATAATTTTTCATGAATAACTAGTTCAGTCACGTTACTGATTATACTCCATTAATATTGGGGTTTCTATAGAGCGTTTACCGCTGTTTATCTCATTTTCTTTAACTAGTTCCGTTAACGACCAGTTTATGCAAAAACCAATTGTCACTGAGACATTTAGCAGCTGCGTCAAAACCTTCTACAGAGGAAAAATACTACGAACTGTCATAGACCTTTATTAGCCCAGACATTGTCTCAGAATTTCTTGTTCATGCAAACATTTACTTTGTTTGAGATTGTAATGAGATGGTAACAGTTTTGAAAGTCGTTGTAACCTGTACAAGTGTTAGAGACTAACTCATCTCCAATTACAAGTTTTTATAGTTTTTGCAATATCATGGTGTGATGTTACATCGCACTAATTGCCTTAAGAACAGTGTTGTCTATTTGTCTTTCGTGGTATACATTTTGCATAGTCGAACGACTGTACCGCAAAGAAATTAGAGGACCCGCTAGACAGCTACGTTATGTTGGTTGCATGCAAATCGGGCGGATCGCAGTCCAGGTCGTTCGAATACTTTTGCGCATGATAGTACTACGGTATGCGCTGAAATGTGTTCCATGAAACACTAGTGCCTGTACCGGCGTTGTACCCCGTCATTATATTTACCTCAAATCACCGCCTGGCCTCCTACAAAGAAGGACGCCCCCGACTTCCGCGTTCTGTGATGATGTGAGGACGTCCAAAATCTTTTCGCCTATTCGTGATTTCACAGTTCATCAAATACTTTCCACAGATGCTCACTGTACCTGCACGCGAACAGCCTATCAGTTTAGTCATGTTCATGAGGCTGGTTTCCAGCTGCCGTGTCGTCATTGGTCATTTGTCAAAGCGCTGGACGTCACTGGGTTAGCGCTTTCTCGGCCGGGTCGCTGATGCAATCATTCCTTGTCTGTCTTTCATCCATGTGTATACAGGGTGTCCGTAAATAATTACCATGATTTCAACATTAAATACGAATTATATCTATCTCGGTAACGTTTGGTTTTTGTTACAGGTCTACTAGGGAACAATGAAGTTCCTGTACAGCTGTGTCTCATTCAACACTTTCGCCACAAGGAGAGCCGTGTGAGCAATATCGTAAAAATGGCTTTCTCCATGATATAGATAACACAAACTAAGTCACCGATTATTGTGCAACGAAAGTCAAATTAATGAGAACATGGATGGAAACATTTTTAACAGCGAGGTCGGTTAAGAAACGGACAGGCAGCGGCAGGCCCTCTGTTTCGGAGGATACCGTGCAGGCAGTTCAAACCGCATTCACGAGGTCGCCACAGAAATCGTTTAGATAGGCTTATCCGGAACTTCAACAGTGCATAGAGTGGTTCGCAAACGTCTTATATTGTATGCGTTCAAGGTCCAAACTGTTCAGGCATTACAACCAGCTGATCACCCAATACGTCAACAATTTGCAATAGACATGCTGAATCGTTTGGTTAAGGACAACGGTTTCTTGAAGAGTGTGTGTTTTTTCCTACGAGGCTACATTTCATGTTTGTGGCTCAGTTAACTGCCATAACGTCCGGATCTGGGTATCATTAAATTCTCTGCCTTACGAGAACACATTCGGGACGGTCCGAAGGTTGACACGTGTCCTGGGTTAATATAGGATCGAGTGACTGGCCCATTTTTCTTTCTTGAAAGCAATTTAATGGGTATTTTTACCTACATATGTTGCTGAATTGGCAAGACACTATTAGCTTTCAGCAAGATGGCGCTTCCACTTATGGGGCTCCAGTAGTCTACGATTTTCTTAATGAATCCTTCCCAATACTTTATTTTTAATTCACAAGTCAACCTTGATTATACAGATTTCTTACACTTTATTACCGGTTTCGGCATTCTGCAATTCTCAGATCCGTTACAAAGATAAAAATTGTGTAAGAGACTAGTTCAATAAGTTAACGGTAAATCTAACAGGTCTTAGTGAAACAAAAAATATAAAATGTTTATAACCACGTATAGCAGCCATACACACAATTAAAATATTCTGATGTAAATTATCATCAAGTTAAACATGTGATTGCATGGTACGTTCTGGTAATAATCAGATTGCGTCTGGTATTTATACAAGAGACTAATGCTAACAGAGGGCATGTTAAACCAGTGTCGCCAAAGTGATTATTAAATTGCAGCATGCACAGTCATTAGTTAAAAATTTCTTAAAATTACCTCCCATAGCAAAAAGAACGTCTGACAATAAAATGTAACTGATGTGAGATTGGATTTGTACTTAAAATACCATAAAAAGTTGACGTTGACTAGCAGAGGCTGCCCAATTCCATAGCCCCTGAGGTCACTTGACATTACCACCTTTAGATTTCTTTCTTTGGAGGTATGTGAAAGATATTGTGTACAAAACCACAGTTCCTGATACTGTGACATAGCAATAACGCATCAGAGATGCCAATGACACTCTCACACCAGGGAGTTTGCAGAATGTGTGGCAAGACAGTGAATACGGGTTTGATATATTGCGTGATGATGCGATTTAAATACTGAAGTGTATTACCTGTATTAAATGTTTATGTATTGTTCAAATCTTAATGAGTAGAGGCATATGTGGTACAACAGATGTTTCGTTTACTATATCCAATGAAGAGCTAAACGTGTTAATTGCCCATAACAATGCCAGCAGCTGGCGTTTCGCCACACCATTGGCAATGGTCACAGTATTTTGGCTCTTCCGTGTATCTTCTTCTAATGATGTATCTTCTTCTAATGATACATTTTTCTTCGATTCAACCTTAACGTAACTGTTACAAGGGGCGCTTCATATAGCTGCAGTCTGCTCCTTACAACCCACATTGGAAAACTCGTCATATTTATCCGTGCTTAGGTATCCCTCGTGGCAGGGTACCAAGCCGGTTACTTCGTACATTCCCAGAAGTTGTAACCTTAGAACAGGGCCGCGGGTATTTTTCATAACAACTGTGGAAAGGACTGCGCAACACAGAAAACATGTTGAAGTTGCTAACGTAACTCTGTGAATTTTGTCTGATAGCTGGTTATTCATTACAACTTGACCTACTGTGTAAAAGCGATTGCAAACTGATGTATGAGAAACCCACGTTACTCTTCGATTCATTAAATTACCCTGCTTGATATCCACGATGATGAGGCTGCTCCCACCGCTGATGTTTTATGCAACCAACAATGTTTATCTGACCATTAAAATCCACGTGCGAGATTTTCATACTCTCTTCCTCACTATGTACAAACTATTTGTCCAACCCAAAAAATGAACAGGAACTTTTATGCAGTAAATTTAACTTTGTTAAGTTTTGCTCTAGATATGTTTTCGCTGGAGATCTTAGTTTTCGATTGTTCAAGAAAGATGTTCTCAAGGGACGTACAAACGCCCAGCTCCAGATCCACACCACTTCCACGCTCATCCCACAGGTCAGGTTTTCTAGAATGTTGTTAGTGGCATTCCCTCCTACCATTGTGCCAACCTCTTCATTGCAGAGTACCATTTGCAACCTACGTCCTTATTTGATGGATCTAGTCCATCTCTGTCTTCCTCTGCAGTTTTTCCCTGTACATCTCTATCTCCTACGATGGAGCTTGTTCCCTTATGTCTTAACAAATGCCCCTTCTTCTTGTCAGTATTTACCATACATCGCTGTCCACGCCGATTCTCCAGAGAACCTCCTCATTCCTTACCTTACCAGTCCACCAAATTTTCGATATTCTTCTGTACCACCACACCTCAAATGCTTCCATCTCTTCTGTTCCGGTTTTGCTCTTGGTCTGTTTCACTACCATTCACTGCTGTGTCCAAAACGTAGATTCCTAGAAATTTCTTCCTCAAATGAAGGTTTACGTTTGATACTAATAGACTATTCTTGCCCAGGAACGCCCTTTTAGGCCGTGTTAGTGTGGTTTTAATGTCCTCCTTATTTCTTCCGTTATGGGTTATTTTGCTGCCTAGATAGCAGAGTTTCTTCACTTCGTCTGCTTCGTGATCACCAATCTCGATGGTAAGTTTCTCGGTGTTCTCATTTCTGATGCTTCTCATTACTTTCGTCCTTCTTCGATGTACTTACTACTAGCCTTACTGCTCTACCGTCTTAGTCGAATACTTAGAAAATGTAAAAGTGACGCAGGCGTAAACTTTACCGAACTACTCCTTGAATTTTAACAGTATTAAATAAACAATTACATCAATGTATTCGTCAGAGCATCTGAGTACGAAACTACTGTGCTTGAATCGGTTAAGATAGGATCGAACTGTCAACGTGATTAGATTTCGCGTAAAGTTTACGAAAATCAGTTTTGCTTTCATTGCCTCACGGGAACGTTTAAACTAATAATGTTAACGGAGTTGCCGACTACGCTGGTGGCGTAATGACATAATTAGTAAAAACCAAGAAAGGTCGAATATCGAGAATAGTTAGTGTAGTCGGTAATTATTGTACAATTGTAAGAGTGAGTGCCACCAGCAACATGTTATAAGTCCTGACTGGTGAGGAGTGTGGAGATGGAGGTGGCTTTTGAACGTTTTTCTTGAATAACCTCCCCTCCAGCCAAAACGTAGTGCAACGCAGAATTTAACTACACTACTGGCCATTAAAATTGCTACACAACGAAGATGACGAGTTACAGACGCGAACTTAAACCGACAGGAAGAAGATGCTCTGATATGCAAATGATTAGGTTTTTAGAGCATTCACACAAAGGTGGCGCCGTTGGTGACACCTACAACGTGCTGACATGGGGAAAGTTTCCGACCGATTTCTCATACACAAACAATAGTTGACCGGCGTTGCCTGGTGAAACATAGTTCTGATGCTTTGTGTAAGGAAGAGAAATGCGTACCTCCACGTTTCCGACTTTGATAAACGTCGGACTGTAGCCTAACGCGATTGCAGTTTATCGTAGGGCGACATTGCTGCTCGCGTTGGTCGAGATCCAATGACTGTTAGCAGAATATGGAATCGGTGGGTTCAGGAGGGTAATATGGAACGCCGTGCTGGATCCCAACGGCCTCGTATCACTAGCAGTCCAGATGACTGGCCAGCCTTTACGATATCCACTTGTTTCAACAGTTTCGCATTTGTGTTTCGTGTTTATATATCTAACAAGTTCTTCATTTAGCATTTTCATTCTACATGAGTAATATTTCAGAACCTTTCATATGATCCACTTTGGATTTCTCTGTGCATTCCTACCGTTTAGGATATCTTTAGTTAGAGGCCCATACTTCAAGTTTCTTGTACCTCTTTCTTAAAATAATTTTCTGACATTAAAAACTTTGGAACTTGTTCCCTCATCATTCGATATCGATAATGTTGTAGATTAATAGTAAACTCACTAGCAGCAGCTACCATAGCAACTACAGTGATACACTGTCTCAAAACTGGGTCATTCTACTGTCTAAGGGCGTAACTGTCTACACGCTCGGTTGTTTTCCAGCTAGTATGAACACGTAGTTAGCACCTAGTCACTACCCTATATGAATATGTACAGATGCCAACTGGTCATCGTTTTTTTGCGATGTATAAGTTTAGTGGCTACGTAGCTATTGTTGTGAATGAATACAAATTTCCGGGATTCCGGTGACGCCTTCGCTTGTTTCATAGCACAGTGTACAACGAAGCACTAACTTAACTAGCAAAACGATCCGCGCAAACAAGCCGCAGTCCCGATAACGTCCCGCGGCGCTTTCGCGACGGTCTCGTTAATCTCTTCCGTCGCGGAACTCGTCCGAACTTGCCAATACGTTTACAGGCAGAGGTTAAACACTGTGGCACCTTGGGAAGAGAGCGCAACGGATATGATACATGGCTTGGGCTGACGAACATTAAAACAGAGTCGTTATTCGTTGCGACAGGATCTTCTAATGAAACCTCAATCAGCAACTTTCTCGTCTGCATGCGACAATTTTCTTTTGGCGGCCACCTACATAGGGAGAAATGATCATCATAATAAAATAATGGAAGTCAGAGCTCACGCGGTAAGATTTAAGTATCTGTTTAATCTGCGCGCTGTTCAAGAGAGAAACAATAGAGAAATATTTTGAAGGTGATTCGATGAACCCTCTGCTAGGGACTTAATTGTAAACTACAGAGTAATCAGATGTAGCACTTCAATATCTTCCCGTCAACAGCTGAACAGTATCGTTCAAGTTCTTTGCTAAGAAATTACTGTTCACATGGTGATTCAGCTATTTCCACCGCTGTCCTTTTTCTGAAATGTGCAGTGCAGTATCCGGTCTTCAAAAACCATTCGCGAGATTTTCACACTTTCTCGCACACTAAGAGCAGACTATTAATCCTAGATAAAATATGAGTAGTACCTTTCTTAGTAGGAAATTTCATGTACATTACTGGCCGTTAAAATTGGTATAAGAAGAAATTCAGATGATAAACGGATATTTATTGGACAAATATATTATACTAGAACTGACATGTGATTACATTTTCACGCGATTTGGGTGCATAGATCCTGAGAAATCAGGACCCAGAACAACCACCTCTGGCCGTAATAACGGCCTTGATACGCCTGGGCTTGGATGGAGTGTACAGGTACAGCTGCCCATGCAACTTCAACACGATACCACAGTTCGTCAAGAGTAGTGACTAGCGTATAGAGACGAGCCAGTTGCTCTGCCACCACTGATCAGACGTTTCCAATTGGTGAGAGATCTGAAGAATGTGCTACCCAATGCAGCAGTCGAACGTTTTCTGTATCCAGAAAGGCACATACAGGACCTGAACATCTGGTCGTGCATTATCCTGCTGCAGTGTAGGGTTTCGCAGGAATCGAATGAAGGGTAGAGCCAAGGGTCGTAACACATCTGAAATGTAACGTCCACTGTTCAAAGTGCCGTCAATTCGAACAAGAGGTAACTGAGACGTGTAAGCAATGGCACCCCATACCATTACGATGGGTGATAAGCCAGTACAGCGATGACGAATACACGTTTCCAATGAGCGTTCACCGCGATGTCACCAAACACGGATGCGACCATCATGATACTGTAAATAGAACCTGGATTCATCCGAAAAAATGACGTTTTGCCATTCGTGTACCCAGGTTCGTCGCTGAGTACACCATTGCAGGCGCTCCCATCTGTGATGAAGCGTCAAGGGTAACCGCAGCCATGGTCTCCGAGCTGATAGTTCATACTGCTGCAAACGTCGTCGATCTGTTCGTGCAGATGGTTGTTGTCTTGCAAACGTTTCCATCTGCTGAATCATGGATCGAGACGAGGGAACCTTATTTGTATCCTACCAGTAAATCTCAGTAATTTTTGCAACACGGGTGGAGAAGGACAGAAGAAAAGTGATTAATAATGTTTCCTTTGATTGAGTTCAAAGCAAGAAAATAACTGCTCAGTAACAAATGCACTGTCTGCTCATGATTTAGAGTTGGGATGCCTAAGAGAGCACATTACGACATCGAGTCCGCTAAGTGGAAGTCAGCCATAATAATTAATGACAAAAGGATCGGCGTGTTTGAAAATAGTTCATGAGAGGAGACATGGGATAAAATTTATAGTGAAGCAAATGTTGATATGAAATTTAATCGATTCTATGATACACTCATATCATTATTTCTAGCCAGCGTTTTTCACAAACTAATCACAAAGGCTATTAAACCGGCATGTAAATAAACATTACCAGTATTGTAATCAATACTGACATAAATAGAATAACATACGAAAATATAAGTAGTGTTCTTATAAGTATTACTGTTTTCTACAAATGTTCTCACACTCAGTTTAGAAAGCACAACTAATTGAGCTCTGCATATCTGGAGGTATTTCAGCAATGATAAAGGTAACACCTAGTGAGGACAATGTAACTAGCGCAGAAACTCCAAAATTTTTAGGTTTGCAATTTGATGAGAATTTAAACGGGAAGAAACACAGTCTTGAACTCCTATGACATCTCACTTCTGGTGATTTTTCACTTTGAACCATCGTAAATCTTGAGGAGAGAGAAATCAGTAAGTAATATGACCTGCGTATTTTCATTCAATAATGTCGTATGGAATAATACTCTGGGGAAATCCATCTTCATGAAAAAATTTTTATTGCTCCGATATGTGCTGTGGAAATAATACATAGTTCTCTTCTACTAATTATTCGCTGTGCATCAATTTCTTCATGATGTTTGTTGTCAATAACCCACTACTGCTCAGAAGGGACAATGATGTGCATCATGAAAAATAAGAAGACAAATCATATTCGTTATTCCGCGTTAATCTTTAGCTCAAAAAATTGGTGATGAATGCTGCCACCAGGCTTTATGTTACTTACCAAACTATACACAGTAAGTTACGTCCAAAAGAGTGGAGTATGAAAACAAACTAAAAAGGTTTCTTCTTGAAAATGCCTTCTATGCCACAGATGCAGTATGAAAATGTTGGTGTGTATGGCTTACTAATTGCCATATGTATAAAACAGACACAAATAAGTGGTTACGTCATGAATATTATTTCACGTGAATTGGTAATACGAATATAAAATGGTTCGTTCCACGTCATTACGAATAATCGTACGAATGCTCCACGGAATGTCAAACGAACTATCTATCTCACCAACTAAATGTTAAAAGCAGCGTGCTGTAGAGACCAATAGTTGGTAGGTAATTACAGCAAAGACTTAAAAGGACTGTAACTTCGAGCGTCCACCCATCCATCCACACACACACACACACACACACACACACACACACACACACACACACACACACACACACACAGAAACACACACACATCTTAAGCCTCAGCCAAAAAGCCTTGACTGTTCTCTCACTAGTAAACATGACGTATTCTTCCAGAATGTGATGTAATGACCGACGAACAAGTCAAGCCACTGATGACTCCCAAAGGAGTAGGGAGACGTGAGCGAAATGCTCCATTCACGTTCCTCCTGAACTGTCTTTAGAATAAGCCGTAAACTAACATTTACAGGTGAAGACGTAGTAAAAGAACAGAGTGCTTTATGATTTTATTGACTACGATGTTTACACATTGGTTCAGACTGAAGCCTACAAATTGTTCATGTGTGTACATGATATTTTTGCCTCTGCCTTATAAAATGAATTTTTCAGGAAGTCACCAAAATATTTAAAGTAGTCTGCGTTAGGTCTTTCCTTCCCCAGTCCAATTCGTTTGCTATATAGCTGAAACCACCGCATGAATCAAATATTGTTCACCGACATATTCAATTTGTATGTTATTTCAGACAAAACTGAATGAAACAATGCAGTGTTGTCACAAATTTTGCAGAGAAAGAACCTCATTATTCATTTTAGAGTGTTCAGTGACGCTTGCGTGCTTGTAAATTCGGGGCCGTTTGTTTCTCATCCCACTCAACAGACCTTTGCCTGCCACTCTGCTACTTTAATGTGTAATTCAGTCTATGAATAATTTATTTATTCCAAAAATTTGTTAATTATTGTAAAATATTAAACTATTCAACCATCCTTTTGCTATATACTAGATACAAACATTTAGCAAAATGTAACAGGTTATTTACTTACCTTGGTTCACCGCGATGTCACCAAACACGGATGCAACCATCATGATGCTGTAAATAGAACCTGGATTCATCCGAAAAAATGACGTTTTGCCATTCGTGCACCCAGGTTCGTCGCTGAGTACACCATTGCAGGCGCTCCCATCTGTGATGAAGCGTCAAGGGTAACCGCAGCCATGGTCTCCGAGCTGATAGTTCATACTGCTGCAAACGTCGTCGATCTGTTCGTGCAGATGGTTGTTGTCTTGCAAACGTTTCCATCTGCTGAATCATGGATCGAGACGAGGGAACCTTATTTGTATCCTACCAGTAAATCTCAGTAATTTTTGCAACACGGGTGGAGAAGGACAGAAGAAAAGTGATTAATAATGTTTCCTTTGATTGAGTTCAAAGCAAGAAAATAACTGCTCAGTAACAAATGCACTGTCTGCTCATGATTTAGAGTTGGGATGCCTAAGAGAGCACATTACGACATCGAGTCCGCTAAGTGGAAGTCAGCCATAATAATTAATGACAAAAGGATCGGCGTGTTTGAAAATAGTTCATGAGAGGAGACATGGGATAAAATTTATAGTGAAGCAAATGTTGATATGAAATTTAATCGATTCTATGATACACTCATATCATTATTTCTAGCCAGCGTTTTTCACAAACTAATCACAAAGGCTATTAAACCGGCATGTAAATAAACATTACCAGTATTGTAATCAATACTGACATAAATAGAATAACATACGAAAATATAAGTAGTGTTCTTATAAGTATTACTGTTTTCTACAAATGTTCTCACACTCAGTTTAGAAAGCACAACTAATTGAGCTCTGCATATCTGGAGGTATTTCAGCAATGATAAAGGTAACACCTAGTGAGGACAATGTAACTAGCGCAGAAACTCCAAAATTTTTAGGTTTGCAATTTGATGAGAATTTAAACGGGAAGAAACACAGTCTTGAACTCCTATGACATCTCACTTCTGGTGATTTTTCACTTTGAACCATCGTAAATCTTGAGGAGAGAGAAATCAGTAAGTAATATGACCTGCGTATTTTCATTCAATAATGTCGTATGGAATAATACTCTGGGGAAATCCATCTTCATGAAAAAATTTTTTATTGCTCCGATATGTGCTGTGGGAATAATACATAGTTCTCTTCTACTAATTATTCGCTGTGCATCAATTTCTTCATGATGTTTGTTGTCAATAACCCACTACTGCTCAGAAGGGACAATGATGTGCATCATGAAAAATAAGAAGACAAATCATATTCGTTATTCCGCGTTAATCTTTAGCTCAAAAAATTGGTGATGAATGCTGCCACCAGGCTTTATGTTACTTACCAAACTATACACAGTAAGTTACGTCCAAAAGAGTGGAGTATGAAAACAAACTAAAAAGGTTTCTTCTTGAAAATGCCTTCTATGCCACAGATGCAGTATGAAAATGTTGGTGTGTATGGCTTACTAATTGCCATATGTATAAAACAGACACAAATAAGTGGTTACGTCATGAATATTATTTCACGTGAATTGGTAATACGAATATAAAATGGTTCGTTCCACGTCATTACGAATAATCGTACGAATGCTCCACGGAATGTCAAACGAACTATCTATCTCACCAACTAAATGTTAAAAGCAGCGTGCTGTAGAGACCAATAGTTGGTAGGTAATTACAGCAAAGACTTAAAAGGACTGTAACTTCGAGCGTCCACCCATCCATCCACACACACACACACACACACACACACACACACACACACACACAGAAACACACACACATCTTAAGCCTCAGCCAAAAAGCCTTGACTGTTCTCTCACTAGTAAACATGACGTATTCTTCCAGAATGTGATGTAGTGACCGACGAACAAGTCAAGCCACTGATGACTCCCAAAGGAGTAGGGAGACGTGAGCGAAATGCAAGCAATGATCACACGCACGGCACAGCGGACACACCAGGAACCGCGGTGTTGGCCGTCGAATGGCGCTAGCTGCGCAGCATTTGTGCACCGCCGCCGTCAGTGTCAGCCAGTTTGCCGTGGCATACGGAGCTCCATCGCAGTCTTTAACACTGGTAGCATGCCGCGACAGCGTGGACGTGAACCGTATGTGCAGATGACGGACTTTGAGCGAGGGCATATAGTGGGCATGCGGGAGGCCGGGTGGACGTACCGCCGAATTGCTCAACACGTGGGGCGTGAGGTCTCCACAGTACATCGATGTTGTCGCCAGTGGTCGGCGGAAGGTGCACGTGCCCGTCGACCTGGGACCGGACCGCAGCGACGCACGGATGCATGCCAAGACTGTAGGATCCTACGCAGTGCCCTAGGGGACCGCACCGCCACTTCCCAGCAAATTAGGGACACTGTTGCTCCTGGGGTATCGGCGAGGACCATTCGCAACCGTCTCCGTGAAGCTGGGCTATGGTCCGGCACACCGTTAGGCTGTCTTCCGCTCTCGCCCCAACATCGTGCAGCCCGCCTCCAGTGGTGTCGCGACAGGCGTGAATGGAGGGACGAATGGAGACGTGTCGTCTTCAGCGATGAGAGTCGCTTCTGCCTTGGTGCCAATGATTGTCGTATGTGTGTTTGGCGCCGTACAGGTGAGCGCCACAATCAGGACTGCATACGATCGAGGCACACAGGGCCAACACCCTGCATCATGGTGTGGGGACCGATCTCCTACACTGGCCTTACACCTCTGGTGATCGTCGACGGGACACTGAATAGTGCACGGTACATCCAAACCGTCATCGAACCCATCGGTCTGCCATTCCTTGACCGGCAAGGGAACTTGCTGTTCCAACAGGACAATGCACGTCCGCATGTATCCCGTGCCACCCAATGTGCTCTAGAAGGTGTAAGTCAACTACCCTGGCCAGCAAGATCTCCGGATCTGTCCCCCATTGAGCATGTTTGGGACTGGATGAAGCGTCGTCTCACGCGGTCTGCACGTCCAGCACGAACGCTGGTCCAACTGAGGCGCCAGGTGGAAATGGCATGGCAAGCCGTTCCACAGGACTACATCCAGCATCTCTACGATCGTCTCCATGGGAGAATAGCAGCCTGCTTTGCTGCGAAAGGTGGATATACACTGTACTAGTGCCGACATTGTGCATGCTCTGTTGCCTGTGTCTATGTGCCTGTGGTTCTGTCAGTGTGATCATGTGATGTATCTGACCCCAGGAATGTGTCAGTAAAGTTTCCCCTTCCTTGGACAATGAATTCACGGTGTTCTTATTTCAATTTCCAGGAGTGTATTTATGACAGCAGTTTCCAATAGAGTGACAGTCTCATATATAAAAATATTTCATAGGTTTGAAATTTTACATTACGAATGTGTAGAAACAAAATTCCATAAATACAAATGTCGAAAAATCTCCACCAGCATTGTGATGCATTCACGCATGTACACACGTTTCAATACTCTTAAAGTACGATTCTTGGTTTCCAACATCGTTTTCACAAACTAGTATCCCTAACCTCTTCTCATTATTCATAAAAACACATAATCACATTACTCGTAAATGTATCTCACCAGCATAATACACATTGTTGTCGTAATAACATAATCATAACAGATCAATCGCATCTCAAAATCGTAACAGCTTCTTTCAGTAATTGCAGAACTAAAAAAGTACTGTCTGCTCGTTTCAATAAAGTCATCTACCTCAAACTTACTTCAAAAATTATGATCCCATTCCAAAAACATCATGCAAAGCTCCCATAGTATCACAATGGTTCCGCAAAAAATATGAACAGTTCACAAAGTACAGACAAAATACAATTTCATAAGTGTTAAGTTATCCAACTGTGTAACTGCGTAAACATCTGTCACTGATGTAGTAAAAAAAGTGTTTGTCTCTCCAAATTCTCTTTTCCATATTGTTAAAATAACAACTCGTCCGAAGAATATGATAACATTTTCGTGGACCAAATTGTGCGTAGTTGAAATGAATGTACCAGATGAGCATATTAACCAAATTGGCAGGAATGCAAAGTACCCATAGATTGTCATCAACAGTGCAACATTTTAAGAGTATGTTGTTTAAAGCCAGATAATAATGCCAAATCTGTGTGTATGTTTTTATATGCCTTTTACTTTTGATGTCTTTCCAAATTGGATCTTTATCTTGGTCATGAGCAATGGCCTTTAAGGATGTGGCAATGATGTTTTTACAGTCGACTTTCTGAATGTAAAGAATACAGAAATTTTTCTCGAGGTTGCCTTCTGTGTTACTTGTGGCAAGCCCAGCCAGTGCACGTGACAGTGCATCTGCAACAATGTTCTCCTTGCCGAAAATGTAGACTATTGAGAAGTGGAATTCTTGCAGAAACAATGCCCAACGTTTTAACCAGTCATTATTTAATTTTGAAGACATAAGAAATTGTAATTCACGATGATCACTGTATTCCTTTACATGTTTACCAGAAAGAAAGACACGGAATTTGTTAAATACCCAAACGATTGTTGAAGCTTCTAATTCAGTAATGGAATAATTTTTTTCAGATTTTGTTAGCAAGCGGCTTAAGAAGAATCCGTGCTAAGGGAGAAATCTTGTGACAGATCTGCGTAAGCATTAAGTTGCTCGTCTTTCAAAGAACTGAATTGCTACCGTGGCTGTTCGTCCCAGTTCCAAATAGTATTTTTTCCAGTGAGAGAACAAAGTTTTGCTGGTATTAAAATTTGCATATTCAGAAAACGACAGTAAAAATTTGCGAGACCTAGAAAAAAACTGTGGGATGTGCTTGTAAAATGTCAAAAAGGTCCTGCCTTTCAGTGTCATTACAGTTCTCAATTGTTTGAATTTTATTCTGAATTAAGTCATTAGTATCAAATACATCATCAATATCTTCCCTGTCAATCCTTGCAGAGTGATTGTTAGTGTCAAGTTTCGTCGAAAATTCAGAACTGTTGTCTAACAAGAGGTGAAGCCGATTAATTTCCTCGTCATGGTTTGAGTGCCAGTCTACAAATTTCAAATCTATTGACTTACATTCTTTCTCTAAACTTATTTCAGCATTGTGAAAATATAATATTGCTTTGTATTCATTCAAAAAGTCTACTCCCAATATAATTTCTGTCAACAATAATGGAACAATATGAAAGTTCATAGAGAATCCGTGGTTTTGACGAAAGAGTTCTAAGTTGGTTTGTTGGCTTACATCTACACTTTTCCCAAAGATTTCACCTTGTAATTTCATCTTACGTAACGGAAGTGTGGGTCAATCGTTAGATTTGTTGCATTTGCTAAAAGCTGTTTCACCAGTTGTTGAAATTGGACTGCCACATTCAAGTACTAGCATACATTTCACATCATTTACTGTAATGTGAATTACGGAATATACAATGTTGTTCTGTTTTACGTCGTGTTCCTGGAGTAAGATGTCCCTAATGTCTTCCATTTTTACGTAATTTATAGCCATGGCAGCTACATCGCCAGCTTCATAAGTACGTTTTGTGGCTTCTAACGGCGTGAGTCATTGTATACTGTCTCTTTGTTGTCGCACGTCGTTATTGGGATTAGGAGACCTACCTTCTACAATTTCGACATGTCGAGTGAGCACTGCACTGTTTGAATCCCAACAGTTCTGATTAAATTCTCGTCTGTCGTTAAGATTATATTGTCTGTCGTCAGTAGTTTCCATAGTTTCTTTCTCGTCGATTTGTCCTGGAATCGTAACTGTGCCGTGGACCGTTGCATCTGAAGTTATCCTGTCTCCCTTGATAATGATTATTTTGGTTCCCATAATGTCTGTTTTTCCGATTGTCTCTGTCATAGTCATTACCGCAGAAAGGTGATCTTTCCCTGCAATTATTATTACTCTGCCAACGGTTGTCATACGTGTGGTGTCTGTTTTGGTCATGACTTGCGTTTTAAGAATAGACGTGTCATGTCCAGTTATTATTTCTGTCATCGTGGAATTGTGATGGATCTGGCCTGTAATTGTTGTGATCTCGTTTCCGCGTCCCGCGATTGTCAGTGTCAATTTCCAGTTCTTGTAACAGCTCCTCAAAAGCTTCGATGTCGTCTTTGCAATGTCCTGCCAAAATAATATGTCTTAAATATATAGGCAATATGATGAAGCAAATGCGAATAAGTTCTGAGGGGCTGTATTGGTATAAGAGATACTGATTCTTATGCAACATGTCTTCAAAATATTTGACAAGACTAGAAAATTCAGATTGTTCGAAATATTTCATCATTATGGTGCTATGTTTTATGTGGTCATTATGTTGCTATGTTTTATGTGACCATGAGTAGTTTGAGACCAATATGCTGAGAGGAAGGCATGATAAAGTTCTCCTTCACTGTGACAGTCGCGAATGATCGAACGCATTCTTACAGCCTGTTCATTTTTCAAGTAGCCACACATAAATTCCATCCTGTGCTGTAACGACCAGTTGGGAGGAAAACAATGAGAGAAGTGATGAAAACATGCTTGGGGATGAATGTCGTTACCAGAATTCTTAAATTTTTTAAATTTACGTGTAGTAATGAACAGCTTATAGTCAACGTTATCATGACGGCGAGTCGCATATCGGTCATTGTTACGTCGTGTCGGCTGTTCCATCTCAAAATTCAACTTCTTTCATAATTTCCGAAATTCCCTGTGTCATTATTTTGTGACTTTTCCGTATTTCTGTGTCCCTCTTACCGTATGGGAGCGCGAGTGTCCTCTGAAATACGTAATTCTTGTACTAATTGTGCCAATTGAACTCGTACTTCCCGGGTTTCTCTTTTGAGTTGCGTATTAATTTGATTCTGATTTTGTTTGAATTTCCTAGTTTGTTGGTACTCTTCTGTGTCAGTAAAGACTACCGGTCTTGTGCCATTCAGATTATCATTTACCTTCGTAGATTAATTATTTAGCTGATCCTGAAGTTTGACTACTTTCTGTGATAATGAACTGATTTCCTCTCTGTGTCTTTCAGAGTATCTACTGTGTCCTTTAGGTTTTTCTGAGTTTTTGCAAGTTGCGTAACTGAGTCGGTAGCTGCAACTGAATCAATTTTAGCTTGCAGAGTGTCGTGATTTTCATGAACAATATTTTGCAGTTGTTTTATGACTGCTTCGTGAATCTGTAATGAATTTTCATGCCGCCCAAAAATAGGTTGAAATTCTCACGAATTTGTGTTTTTACGTCATTAAAGACTTTTCGACATTTCGATTCTATTTTAAGTAACTCAGCAGTTAAGCCTTCATGTGTTTGTTGAAGTGTTTCTTTAATTTGTCTCTGATTTAGTTCCATTTGTTGCTGTGATTGTTTTTGATTTGTTCCATTTGTTGCAATAATTTGCAGTAATAATGTATTAGTGTCTGGAACATGTACCTTTGTGCCTATCGGCAGTGCATTTGCACCGGCAGCATTCGTATTTTGAAAATCAGAAAATGTGTCTTGACTCAATTGAGAAAAAGGTGAGGACGCAAAACCTGAATCTACAGTATTTGCAAAATTTTTTTCTGTCATTTCGGATTTATGAGGCGAGCTGTTGCCGACCATTATTTGCCGCTTGGCCCATTTCCCTATGTACAATTACCAAATTACTATTCTGAATATTTGTTATTTCATTACATGGTGGCGCTAACACACTACTCTAGTCTTCACTGTCATGTCTCAATTTACTTTGCAGCCTAGTGTTACGTTTTTCACACGACATAATTATCACGTATTTCACACGGCAACAAGAAAGGCACAATTTGAAGAGCAAAAATAAGAAACACATTAACATAGCACTGAAAATAATATCCAATCAATTGCAAGCGCGGCTGAGAAACACTTGGTGCAAGTCTACATGCATGCCACAACTGCTTTACTGTGCAACAATGAAAAACTACAACTACAAAGGAAATTCTCTCTACAATTACGCGCTAGCAGTACACAATAACTATACTAATTACTCAAATTGAAAGAAAAAGATCAGAAGATTCCAGTGAGGCATCCTAGGCTAAGGGTCGGCACATGAAACATCCGCTTAGAAAAATTATGAATGACTGTGCTGGTAAACCTCTTACATTAATTGATTTTGAAACAGCTGAGCAAAACTGAACGTACGCAGACAGTTATCCCTTTACTGATCATCACTAAACTGACACACAATATTTTTTAGCGTGATGCCATCTGACTTTCAAAAATCCCTACAAATGAATGGCCCTGGCCTTTCATGAATCACTTTCCTCACAAAAATCTACTGCAATACAGCGTGCGCCATTACTGCCAGCTAAATAAAGGATTCTAACGACTGAAGGCACTAACTACGGATAGGAATAGTTAACAAATGATAGATTTTGATAGAGAACAAACAATGTAGCTACCTAATTAGTGCTCAAAATTCATCACACACACACACACATATATATATATATATATATATATATATATATATATATATATATATATATATATATATATATATATGACCACACGTCCAGTAACCTCTAAAAACTCTGGAATCTCACTCTCCACGTCCACCACTGCTGGGGGCTCACGTCCAACTGCCCAACGCTGCGCGCTGTTCACATCCAACTACACAAGCGAATATTCCAACAATGAGTCCAGCCAGACACAGACTGCACACAGCACAGTCAGTGATTTTCATAGAGAGCTCTAAGCGGCATTACCAACATAAAAACCTAAACAGCCTACTTACAACCGTAGACAAAATTTCTAGTTGATGTAATGAATGGTAGCCAGCTCTAAATGTGCAAAAATGTGAGTAAATACAGATGAGTAGGAAAAACTATCTCGCAATGTTCGAATACAGTATGAGTAACATGCTGCTTCATTTCGCTTCGAGACAGAGAAGTGTTGACATCGACACGCTCTGAATGTATGAACATTGCTTCTCGGTTAGGTCTCGTGAAGTGTAAACAGTGATAACTCGTTCCGGTATTCGGTAGACTTCCATAGGCTCCACGGAATTGAAAAAAACATTTGTTGTGCTGCGATCACCACCATGGCCAATGACAGTGACAGTCCTCCTGCAACACAAACTTCGCAAAACCTGCGGCACAGTGCTACAACGGATACTAATACTTCACACACACGTCAGTGAAGTGAAGAGCGACGCAGTCACCCTCTTCCACCACAAAGACGCACACCAACGAGTTGCACTTCTCGAAGCAACTATAGAAAGAGACCTGCAACCCCCACAGAAATGCCAACGGAAGGAGGAAGGAGGCGAGTACCAACGAAATAAAATGGAGAATGTGCTACGTGTCAACGCCACCTAAGAAGGTGCTATCGCCCACCAACATGTAAGTTGGACTGCTAACTCACTCGCAACTGTCGCCAAAGGGCCTTCCATCTTATTTATTGAAAATAGAGACAGGCCCCACCATCCCGCAACTAGACAAAGTTATCAGACATAATCAATATATGAAAACTGAGACTGTGTCAGTAATGCTCAAACCTCCCTTACAGAGGACGAATTACTGTCGGAAATGACATGATACTGCCAAGTTATTGCCATCAGAATCTTTAGTAAAATTATAACCTTGAATGAGCAAAATGTAACAAGACTGGGTTGTGATATGGAGATAAAAGTGGCTCTCTCATTTTGTTTCTATTACCGGATTTCGCCGTCCAGTGGACTTGTATATGCCCTCTGTCTTACAATGCTATAATTGTTTGAGATATGGACATTGCACCAAACAGTGTAGAAGTGTAGAAATAACACAACATGTGTGTCCTCCACAGGCCCACGCAGAAGTGATGCCTACGCGACGACCAGTCAACCACCTATATTCATTGTACCTGTGGTCACAGTTACCTATCGCGAACCACACTCAAGTAAATTAACAAAATTATGCCTGTCAATAGTATTGCCTTCCGAGCAGCTGTGTTTGAATATAGGCTTTATGCAAATGCAGTTACCACACCGCCAAAAATTACTAGACAGGGTACAGCCACACCCAACTACGCAATCAGCTACGGAGAACATGTATGGAACACAGAGGACTCCGTCAAAGCATTGTTCCCCGTGACGAATTGTACTAAGCAGAACTCAGCCTCCCTCTCGCTCCAATGGGTCCCAAACTTTACCCACCACAACTTCACAGATTCATCCAACATAGTGATTCTGGGATCTACCTCGTTAACATAATTTTAAGTATAATTATGCTTAAGACAAATAATATGACTGTATCGTTTAAGCAGACTACTAATAAACCCATTGTAGTACTACAGATTCGACTGAATTTTCTCATTTTCAGAGTATTGGAAGGCGATCTATTAATGTTATTCAGAATCAATCAAAAGCCAAGATCGCACAAAATACATCTTCACTCAAGATGACCAGTTTCAACAAACACTGGTGCCCTCTTCAAGTCTTTAACATCTGTCGTAAAATATGCTCATTTTACGCTCTGCCCGAGGTTTAGCGTGAAATGAACATGTTTTAACACAAAGATGTTAAAGACCTGAAGAAAATTTTTATTCGACGTCGCTTTCGAATAGTTTTTCACCCAAAAATGACCTCAAAAATCATCCAGTGGAATGTAGGATCGCTCAGGGCTAACAAAGACAGCCTTCGAAATTTTCTGCTCGAAGCTAATGTAAACATTTCGGTCATTACTGAAACATAGTTAAAACCAAACGAGCTGTTCACAACCCCAGGCTACTCTGTCGTTATAGAAAATAGAGATGAGGGCTACGGCAGTGCAGCCTTGTTGGTAAAACAAGATATCCACTTTTTGTTCTCAGTAATGGCACTTAACATTACGCATTACAACGATCTCCGTCTGAATTTGTTCTCAGCGTACAAACCACCTAATGACAGATTTTCTGAAAAACAGGTATTAACTTTCATTGTCTCCCTGGGGTAACCCCTTCTGCTACTAAGTAACATTAAAGACCACCTTCAAGGCGGATCTGCAGAAGTGCCAGCGCAATGAGGGAAGTACTGTTGGCTGTATTAGATCGTAAAACCTCACAATACTGACGGCTCACCCACACGAATTGGCCAACCAAATAAAGTCCCGTCGGCAGTGGACTTGAGCGTAGCATCCCCTGTACTGTCTAGCGGAACAGCAAGGGAAGTGACACCCGATAGTATAGGTTCGCATCACTTGCCAATCCAAATCGTAAAAAACTCACAAGCTAGGGAGACTGTTAAAGACGTCGTTAGCCAGGAAACGAACCAAAACAAAGCCAACTGGAACTTATATGATACACTGCTCGAAGAGAAACTGAAACCGATCATAGAAACTGTGAATCCAGAAAGAGTCCATGGGGTCTCGGTATCGCTTATCAGTGAAGCAAAAGAAGTCTCACTACCTCATAACGACATGAGCGGAGTGCTCATCAGTCGGGATTCAGAATACCATGCAGTCCTCAAGGAAAGAGGAACTCAAAAAACACAAAATTCTCTCTAACGATGCGATCTTCCTTCCTCTTAAGAAATAACACGCTGAAGTCAAGAAAATATCAATTGAAACTTCCCCTTAAAACAATTATACACGACTGTGCTTAAACTGAAACACAATATTTTTAGCGAACTACTGCAATACAGCGAGCGCCACTACTGCCAGCTAACTAAAAGTTTCAAACTACTGAAGGCACTAACTACTGATAGGCACAGTTAGCAAATGAAAGATTTTAATAGAGAACGAACAATGTATTTACCTTTATAGTCATGATATATATATCAGTTCATGAGACCAATTCTTACAAATTTCAAAACTAAGCCATCTCTCTCCCCACGTCCACCACTGCTGGCGGCTCACCTCCAACTGCGCAACGCTACGCGCTGTTAGCATGCAGCTGCCGCTGCCCAACACTACAATGGCGGACAACAATAGAAACCAGCCACAGACTGCGCACAGCACAGCCAGTGATTTTTCATACAGAGCGCTACGTGGCATTACCAATAAGAAAATGTAAACAGCCTACTTACATAGCCCCCATGCTCCCCACAAAAAATTTACAAATTGTTTTGGGCAGTGGCCAATACAGATTTGAAAATTTTTTTCATAATTACAATAACAAAGAAATGAAATGCACACACTTATCGATACAATGTTGGTCAAAAGCTAAAATTTTCTCACAGTCCATAAAGACAGTCCTGATCATTCATCAAAGTAAAATTGCAGTGTTTTTCTCAAAGTCTGAGTAGTAAAAGAAAATGCACACGGAAGTAGTGGATTTCCATGCAGTCTTGAAGAAGTAGTGTTGTCCTTTCAACGAAAGAAAGTGCTGACTCTCGACATGCAGATAGGTAATGGGCCACAGCAGAGTCATTCGACGTTGAAGACTATCGGTAGGTAGGTCATCACAGAGCAGACCCACTGTAGTCCTGGTAGAGATTACTATCGGTGGGCCACCAGAGGTGCAGACCCACTGTAGACCTTGTAGAAATAATGGTACTGGTGGGTCATCAAAGGTGCAGACCCACTGTAGTCCTTGTAGAGACGGCCAGCAGCCATCTGTTGCAACTGTGCAGGTGCACAATCACCATTGAAGAGGCTTGCAGAGAATACAGCAAGTCCATAAACCACCACTTGTCCACTCAAAAAAATTTTTTTTGAAATGTCCTTAGAACCAGCAATGCTGCTATCCAGACCCTTACTGAATTATTAACACACGTGCAAACACTATCAGTCCCTACTTCTCACATATTGTCCATATACTATGACCAACAGAAATGTGTGCAGTGAAATGTAACTTACAAAGTACTTAATTTGATGAACAGGTGTCAATTACAATTTTATAACATGAGAATACAATAACAAAGGTACAAAATATATCATTAAAGAACATAATAGTACAGATAACATTTGCAGTAATACAGGCTTTACAAAAGAATCGAAATAACATATACATCAGTGTTACAGGAATTATGACAGGAGCACTTACATAAAAAATCTGAATAAATTTCGAAACATCAACTTCACAAATGAGCATTAGAACAAAACAGAATAAATAATGTGTAAACATCTTTACAAAGTAAATAACATGTTATTAATGCAAATTATATTTGAGGATAACAGTATTCCTCATCATAGTGAATGTAGCTTAGTATTAGAAAAATTCTGCAACATAAGTCTTATCAGATAAACATATAAAGACAGGAAGAACATAAATACACAAGGGTACACAAACACATAGTGGGATAACACAAGGAAAGGACAGGGTTTGTTTTACTGCAGTATTTTGCAAACAAAACTTTCTTTACTTCTCGGAGATCTCCCTTTGTTCTTCATTATTTCGAAAAAGTCCTATCTATGCCTTATTTCTGTACTTTTTTCGTATAACTTCTCAATGCATTTCTTCCAATCCATCGCAAATCATTCTCTTATATAGGCTACCACCTCTTAAGCTAACTTAAATCTACTGAGCTCAGATGCTTAACTAAGGGATGAGGCAATGCAGCAGCACAAAACAATTTACACAAACAGCAATGTTAAAAAATGGAAATTGGCAAAAAAAGGGAAGCAATATTACAACTAATATAAGGCAATGCGCAGCAAACAAGAAAAATAAATCAGTAATAAAATTGGCTTAACCTAGTAATACAAAGTGACATTCGGTAGCACTATGAATGGCAAACAGCCGCAGCAAATGCTATAACTTATACCTAAACATGACAAAGCTCAATCAGAAAAAAGTGTTACACTAAAGACAACAATGCAGATAAGGACAATGTCTATTCATATCTTAATGTCTATGCAATTAAAGTGGTGCACCACAAAAGCTAATGCTACAACAAATTACCAAGTACTTGAAAAGAAAATTATATATACAGTTACTGTTATTAGTCGCTTCTTATTGCTCTTTCCATTCTAAGAGCTCCTTTATCGAAGAATGTGGGTTATGAAATAATTATTTATTAGATCTGTTGACAGAAAGTGTTCACATTAGCAAATGCATTTTATTTTATTTTATAAAACCAATGCTGCAACACAGCTGGAAACCAGATATCAAATGAAATAAGCAACTATGAAAGGCAAAGCATAAAAATATGATTCAATAGTCATGTGACATTTCATAAGTTAGTACAAATTCTCTCGACCTTCGTAGAAAGACGCTTGTCATTATCAGGTGTGCAGAAGTAAATAAGTATCTTTTCCAAGAAATAAGCATGTCGTTTTTGCGACGCTTTCTACAAAGGAATGTCAATAGTGAGGATAATGGCCTCCCTTTTTTTTCTTGGCCTCTGAAAGGCACACACTAATGGCTTGTTTCCTGGTGGCTGTCGCCCAGCTGGGCGCCCACGACGCATTACGTCCAGGTGGTCACTTAACTTTCTTACCGAAATATTTACCACACCAGTTTCCGCTACAGTGGCTGTCTCATATAAAAAAAATCACAGGTCAAGAATTTGCGTTACAAATCTGTAGAAATAAAATCATTTAAAAATAATAGTGTTCAAAAATTTTCGACCGCATTGTAATACATTTACGCATGTACATACATTTCATAACTCTTAA
Source organism: Schistocerca gregaria (assembly GCF_023897955.1). Lineage (NCBI taxonomy): Eukaryota > Metazoa > Arthropoda > Insecta > Orthoptera > Acrididae > Schistocerca > Schistocerca gregaria. Next base: position 432,749,150 of record NC_064922.1, read on the forward strand.
AGTACGATTCTTGGTTTCCAACAACCTTCTTCACAAACCAGAGTCCCTAACCACTACTCATTATTCCTTACCTTATTCGTCGACACTTCTTCAATATTTCATCATAGCAGATACGTAGCATAATCAAATAACTCTTATACCATCAGCTTATTGATCATAAACATACCGCAACAGCATAATACAAATAGACATCGTAATAATAACATCATAACACCTCAGTCAACTCTCAAAATCGTCGTAGCTTCCTCCAATAATAACAAAACCTAAAAAAATTCTCTGTTCATGTCAAAAGTGTCATCTACCTCAAACGTACTTTAAAAATCATGATCCCACACCAAATACATCATTCAAACCTCTCATAGTATCACAATGGTTCCGAAAAAATATGAACATTTCATAAAGTACAGACAAAATAGAATTTCATAAGTGTGAAGTTATCCACCTGCGTAATTGCTTAAACATGTGTCACTGACGTAGTAAAAATATGTTTGTTTCTCTGTCAAATAATCAGATAGCTGTGTAACTCTGTTAGAGAAATATGGTACCGATGTGTAAAGTTGTATAAACAAATACCATATTAGCTAGGGCTCCTTGTGCTTGCCAAACACATGGTACACAAAGTAAGCGTGTACCCCCCTGAGGAATAATGTAATTATACCCTCAGGTGTTACCGATTACAGCAATGGAATGAAATGTATCACAAAAAACTTTCTTTTTAATTCAACAATATTGATAAATAAATGGTTTAAGTACCAAATTAATCACCCAAATGCGTGCCCTGTAGTGCTAAATGTGCGTTTTGCTGTAAGATAATTCTGTGGAACTGTCGTAGTTATCGTCCTCTGTAAGCAAAGTTCTGCTGAAGTCAATGTACTTACCTCATCATAAACGAAGGTGAAATGCTTTCCGTATAGATATCGTAGTTATTACGCTTATTGCCGTGATGAAGTAAGTACTGTACTGTACGTATTGTTGTGCTACAGAAAAGCCTGTCCATTGTAGCTATACCACAAACGTTACTACTAAAACATGTTTTACTTTCCAGAAAAATTCAGAAAAACTGTGCAGATATAAAACAGATAAACTGCAAAAGCAACATTGTAAATTGTCACTCATTAGTAGCGTCGTGATAAAATCGTGTAGCTGTCACATAAACTAACCACTGTATCATCTGGTATCTCACAGAAAGTTCTTTAAATCCAGAATGTATTTTCAAGTAAACCAAAATGTTGCATTAAAATCCCATTAGCAATACTGGTAAATGTCATAAGTATGTGAGCCTTATAGTCGTTACGTAATCGTGCAACTATCAAGCAAGAATGTACACGCACAATAACACTGTGACGTCTGTTCATTATAACAATGCATTCATAAATACTGTCTAAATAGGTTCCATAGGTTCTAGACTGGATAGTAAACTTCAAACATTGTTGCATGTTAACAGTTTCTCAGTGTGACAAAGCATACTAGAAATGTGAAGTGAAATGTTTTATGGCAAATACAAAGTTAAAAAGCTGATTATATTTCAATAAACGGTTTTACATGTGAAATGTGGTGTAAACCTTTACTCTTCCTAGTACGCAGACTGTCAACTGAAAAGCAATTATCATGTGATTACGTCGGTAAGGAACACTGGAATTTGGTCAAGGTTAGCTTTTGTTATTTTTCTCTGAGCCAGCCGGCGCACGCAGCTGCCTGCGGTGCGAGTCATTGTCTGTTTCTTTGTTGGCGCGCGTCGTTATTGGGATTAGGAGACCTAACTTCTACAAATTCACCTTGCCGAGAGGGCCCTGCTCTATTTGAATCCCGCCGGTTCTGATGCAATTCAGGTCTGTCGTTACGATCATATCGTCTGTCGTCATGTCGGTAATTTCTGTAATTAATTTCTTGTCGGTCATGTGGTGAAGAATTTCTCCCTGAATCGTAAATGCGCGCTGGACCGTTGCGTCTAAAGTTATTCTGTCTCCCTTGATAGTAATTATTTTGGTTCCCATATTGTCTGTTTCTCTGACTGTCTCTGTGATAGTCATTACAGCGGAGAGGTGACCTTTCCCTGTAATTATTACTACTCTGCCAACGGTTGTCATACGGGTGGTGTCTGTTTTGGTCACGATTTGTATTGTGAGAATAGCCTTGTCGTGTCCAGTTATTATTTCTTTCCTCGCGGAATTGCGACGGATGTGACCTGTAATTGTTGTGTTCCTGTTTTCGCGTTCCGCGATTGTCAGTGTCAATTTCTAATTCTTGTAAGAGTCCCTGAAAAGCTTCAATGTCGTCTTTGCAACGGCCTGCCAAAATAATATGCCGTAAATGTTCAGGCAATTTGATTAAGCAAATGCGGATGAGTTCTGACGGGCTGTATGGGTTTGACAGGTACTGATTCTTGTGCAACATGTCTTCAAAATATTTCACAAGACTGGATAATTCAGGTTGTTCGAAATGTTTCATCATCATGATGCCATGTTTTACTCGGTCTTGTGTGGCTTGGGACCAATATGCTGAGAGGAAGGCATGGTAAAATTCTCCTTCACTGTGGCAATCGTGAATGACATATCGCATTCTTACAGCTGGTTCATTCTCTAAGTAGCCACACATAAATTCCAATCTGTGCTCTAGTGACCAGTTGGGAGGAAATCAATGAGAGAATTGATGGAGCCACGCTTGTGGATAAATGTCGTTGCCAGAATTCTTAAATGTTTTGAATTTACGTGTAGTAATGAACAGCTTATAGTCAAAATCATCGTGTCGGCGGGTAGCATATCGTTCATTGTTACGTCGTGTCGGCAGTTCCATCTCAAAATTCGGTGCACCTTGCCAATTTCTTTCACAATTTCCGAAATGCCCTGTGTTATTATTTTGTGGCTTTTCCGTATTTATAAGTCCCTCTTCCCGTGTTGGAGCGCGACTGTCCTTTGAAATACGTAATTCTTGTATTGCCTGTGTCAGCTGATCTTGCACTTCCCGGATTTCTCTTTGGTGTTGTGTATTAATTTGATTCTGATTTTGTTTGAATTTCCTAATTTGTTCGTACTCTTCTGTATCATACAGATCATCATCTACCTTTGAAGATAAGTTAGTGAACTGATCTGAAAGTTCGGCTACTTTCTCCGATAGTGAACACATTTCCTCAGTGTGTTTTTCTGAACCAAGTTTCAGAGTGTCCATTTGTGTTGAAATCGAATCTACTGTGACCTTTAAGTTTTCCTGAGTTCTTGCAAGTTGCATAACCGAATCAGTGGATGCAACTGAGTCCATTTTAGCTTGCAAGGTGTCGTGATTTTCACGAACAACAGTTTGCAATTCTTTTATGGCTGCTTCGTGATTCTGTAATGCATTTTCATGCCGTGAAAACATAGGTTGAAAATGCTCACAAATTTGTGTTTTTACGTCATTACAGATTATTTGGCATTTCGATTCAATGTTATGTAACTCAGTAGTTAAATCTTCACGTGTTTGTTCAAGTGTGGTGTCTAACTTCCGAAGATTTTGTTCCATTGTGTGTAACTTTTGAAGCTTTTGCTGTGTTTGTCTCTGATTTTGTTCCATTGTGTCTAACTTTTGAAGATTATGTTCCATTGTGTCTAACTTTTGAAGATTCTGTCCCATTTGTTTCTGATTTTGTTCAAGCGTTGTGTCTAACTTTTGAAGATTTTGTTCCATTGTGTCTAACTTTTGAAGCTTTTGTCCCATTTGTTGCATTAATTGTAATAACAATGCACTGGTGTCTGAAACATGTTCCTTAGTCCTATTCGGCAATGCATTTGCACCGGCAATAATCGCAGTTGGAAAAACAGAAAATGTGTCTTGACCTATTTGAGAAAACGGTGAGGACGCAAAACCTGAATCTACAGTATTTGAAATATTGTGTCCTGTCATTTCGGAATCCTGAGGCGAACTGTTGCCGACCGATCGATTGATAACGCTTTCCTGTTCACTAATTGTTTCACTGCCTACACCATTATTTGCAACCCACTCCATTTCCCTATGCACAATTACCAAATTACTACTTTGAACATTAGTTAATTCATTACATGGTGGCGCTAACACACTGCTTTCGTCTTCACTGTCATTTCTCAATTTACTTTGGAGCCTAGTATTACGTTTTTCACACGCCATTATTGTCACAATATTTCACACGACAACACAAAGAAGCACAATTTGAAAAGCAAAAATAAGAGAACACATTAACATATCACTGAAAATAATATCTAGTTAATTGCAAGTGCAGCTGCGAAATACTTTGTGCAAAACAACATGCATGCCACAACTGTTTTACTGTACAACAATGAAAGACTGCAACTACAAAGGAAGTTCTCTCTATGATTACGCGCTAGCAATAAACAAAGGCTACACTAATTACACAAACTACAAGGAAAAAATCAGAAGATTCCAGTGAGGTATCCTGGCAGGGTCGCCATATGAAACGTCCCCTTAAAACAATTATACACGACTGTGCTTAAACTGAAACACAATATTTTTCGCGCAACGCAATCTGACTTTCAAAAATCCCTACAAAAGAATGGCCCTAACTAACAATAACCTATACCTTTCACAAATCACTTACCTCACAAAAATCTTCGTTACTCGAACTACTGCAATACAGCGAGCGCCACTACTGCCAGCTAACTAAAAGTTTCAAACTAGAGAACGAACAATGTATTTACCTTTATAGTCATAATATATATATCAGTTCATGACACCAATTCTTACAAATTTCAAAAATCCGCCATCTCTCTCCCCACGTCCACCACTGCTGGCGGCTCACCTCCAACTGCGCAACGCTATGCACTGTTAGCATGCAGCTGCCGCTGCCCAACACTACAATGGCAGACAACAATGCAAACCAGCCACAGACTGCGCACAGCACAGCCAGTGATTTTTCATACAGAGCGCTACGTGGCATTACCAATAAGAAAATGTAAACAGCCTACTTACACAATGTGCAACAAAAGTAAATCACGACAAAATTTTTGCTTTGCAAGTTGAATATAAACACAAAGAACTGGGATATGGAATGTGACAAGGAACATAAAGAACCGTATATCATTCGACGAACTTTTCGGATCGTTCTTGTGTATAGGCTCACCTGATGTAATGGATAAGTAAGACGAGTCGGAATATGAACAGGACGACAATGACACGAAAAACCTTTTCGCTGACAAATCAGAGACCCGCCATATTCCAGTCTTAGCTCTGATGAGATTTCACACTTTTTCACATCTGGTAATAATTCGAATGCTGAGGCGTTCATGTCAATCCCAACCAATGCATTATTGGGTAAAGCGAATAAACCACCGTTGAATTTGCAACGAATATTTCTATGCAAGGAATTCCTCCTGCGCCTCTATTTCGACTAATACGACGAAACAAGCTTGGCAATTAACACCGTACTGTGTGCACTGAAGATACTGGATGAATAAGCAACTTCTACCCGTCGTGGTTGAATATATGGCGTTGTAGGCGTTAAAGCACCAGGTGTGGAAAATTCCTACTACACTACAGTAGGTCATACGAGACGTCGACTATGTAGATTGATGACAGGACTAGTGTAATGTTGCAAAACCAGTACCCAACTAACGCAATGGGACTGAAATTCCTGTCTCACTGTCATGATGCGTGCGTGACTTAATACAGATGTGTCTAGTAGAGGCGCTGGTAGCACTTAGTTGGTACCCGAAGCAGACAACAAGGCCAATACAAGCTGTATCCAGTCTCCACTATTGTGACAGCCCAGCTATTCGCATGGACGACCACTTCAGATTCAATAATTATTATCTCTGATAGTATGTCTTCGCTGCAGATGATTAGTAACCATCATGACTGTTGTACCAATCCCATTGCTGAAGCAGTTGTCGACTGCTTGTTCAATCCGATTTCGGGTTCTCTATGTCATGACATCCTCATCGGCCGTACCGCAAATCCTAATCATCTCTCTATCATTACTTTGTACGTTGTTCGAGAGATTATTGATAAATTCGAGCTGGAAAGATGTTAATTATGCTACCTATTTATTCTTAACGCTCATCTGATGCAGTGACGGAAAAAATCGCAACACCAGAAAGTAGTTAACATAGAGTAATGAAATTTCGGTAATAAATAAGTCTAGGTAACATATTTAAGTTTGATTAACATTGCAAGGTCACAGGTAACGTAAGTGCAAGATAAGGTGCTGCAATTGTGAATTACTTGTACATTAACAACCGATGATACCACCAGAATGTTGAATGAAAGCATGCGAAGGTTCATGAACTGTGTCGTACAGGTGACGAACGTCAGTCTGTGGGATGGAGTTCCATGCCTGTTGCATTTGGTCGGACGATATAGGGACGCTTAATGCTTTTTGTGGATGTCGCTGATGATGTCCCATATGTGCTCGACTGGAGAAGGATCTGGTGACTGAGCAGGCCAGAGCAACATTACGACGCTCTGTGGTGCATGTTGGACTACAACTGTGGTATATGAGCGAGCGTTATCCTGTTGGAAACCACCCTCTGTAACGCCGCGTATGAATGAATGCACAACAGGTAGCATCACCAGATTTACGTACAGGCTTGCCGCCATGTTGCGTTGGATAAATACGAGAGTGCTCCTGCTGTCATATTAAACAGCACCCAAGGTGTGGGTCCAGCTTGTCTAGCATGCAGAAGGGGCTTGACCGGCCTCATTCCAACAAACATCATTGACACCGAAGACGAACCAGATTTTACCATCAAATACAACAGACCTCCAACCTGACCTACAATGAGCTCTCGCTCGACACCACTGGAGTCAGAAATGGCTGTGGATTGGGGTCACTGGAATGTAGGCAACAGGGCATATGCTTCCGAGTTGTTCTTGGCACTGTGCTGCCAGCTGCTGCTCAAATTTCTGCTGCAGATGCAGTACAATTATAAGCAGGCTTTATAGTTTTTTATGTTTGTAACGCCACGTAGCGCTCTGTATGAACATCACTGACTATGCTGTGTGCAGTCTGTGGCTGGTTTGCATTGTTGGAATAATTGCTATTGCAGTATTGGGCAGTTGGATGTGAACAGCGCGTAGCCTTGCGCAGTTGGAGGTGAGCCACCAGCTGTAGTGGATGTGGGAAGAGAAATGGCAGAATTTTGAGAGCGGACGATCTGGACATGTGTCCATCAGAAAGAGTAAATTTGTAATACCGGATATGATATATATAATCTTTCGTTTACTAACTATGCCTATCAGTAGTTAGTGCCTTCAGTAGTTAGAATTCTTTATTTAGGTGGCAGTATTGGCGCTCGTTCTATTGCAGTAGTTCGAGTAACGAAGATTTTTGTGAGGTAAGTGATTCATGAAAGGTATAGGTTATTGTTAGTCAGGGCCACTCTTTTGTAGGGATTATTGAAAGTCAGACCGCGTTGCGCTAAAATATTGTGTGTCAGTTTAGTGTTGATCAGAATAAGTAAAGAGAGAAATGTCTGAGTACGTTCAGTTCTGCTCAGCTGTTTGAAAATCAAATAACGTAAGAGGTTTTCCAGCACAGTCATTTTTAAATTTTTGTATGGGTCGTTTCACAATGTGACAGAACCATATGCCCTGTCGGCAGTCCCACGTGGCTGTAGGGATCTCGATCCTTTTGGGATTGTACGTTCTCGTAGCCACCGCTGCCAGCAATTATGTGGTGGCTACTTTCATGACACGTCTTTCTTCAGTATTGCAGAAGGAACATCCAGCTTCTTGCAGCCTTATTAAACGACCTTGTTCACACTCTGTGAGGTGCTGATAATTTTGTCTTTGTCATCTTAAAGGCATTCTTGACTAACATCAGTTCACCACATCCAATCTTAAAGGTAACAAACGCTCACGACCGTTACAGCGTGTATTTAAAGCAAGCATGGTTTGCATCCTCATAGTGCAGTTACTTGCGCCACGCTAACGTGACTGACGAGAAACTTCTTAGACATCATTTTTCAGAGGTAGATACAAGCCTGCCAACTTTCGAGTACGTCGCACAACTCTTTCTTGGTGTTCCAATTTTTTTCCATCAATCTATTTGCGTTAGGGCCTGATACCTTTGCGCAGTTTGAAATATTCTTCAGTGCCGCTGGCGCTTATTTGAATATCGCCCTTAAGCGACTTTGTGTCAAACGTTCGCACAGGAGTAGTTGTTTATAGTATTGAGACAGTTTTACAAGTAAAAATAAGTATCTCGTCTTTCTGGTTTGACGCCAGACTAACGGGAGATTAAATGGAATATCAGATTCTTACACGGGCTCTCCATTGGACCCAAGCAACCAAGAGTTTTCTGTAACATCTTTTTCCAAGTCTTGTTGCAAAAACTAATGTTTGTCTATGTAATGGAACAAAGCGCATATCGGCATGTCAGAACAGTACTTCTTAACATCTAGTAAATTTTCCGTCATATCTTTTTTTTACAGTATCTTATAAGATTGTTTTATTCCAGTGACTTTCAGCACTGCTTTATTAAAGTGTCTTGCTGCACTGTTTTCCATGCAAGTTTATTAAATTATCTATTTTAATTATACGCTAACTGTTTCTGTCATAAGAAACATTCATTGACAATTCTATACCATCGTAACTGGAGATTGTTTCTCATTAAGCAACGCATAAAAGAAAACATTTCCAGGGACATTAGATGTTACGTCCATATCACCTAGTAAATACCTAGCTGACTATTGTTATCTGCAGCAAACTACAAAAAAAGCTTTGGACATTCTTGTGGAGTTTTTGGATTGGTGACCAGTTTTGAGCTGTGTCGGAAGTGAAATAATGGATCTACAGTGTGCTGCACTCTTCTGCAAAAGAGAAAGTTTAATCTTGATTCATACTCCTACACATACTATAATACATTTAACTTCCTGAAAGGTGTTTAATTTCCGGGAATACACGAAAAAGGGAACTAACTTTATTTCACATTAATTATAGTGTTAAAGTAACTGTGTATATACCTGATGATGGCAGCATCCTGCCGAATTGCGTCGTCCCAATAAAAGTAACATGTGACTGTTGCAGTAAACATTACTTCATAAAAATTTCACAATATTCTCAAAGAAGTCCATATGGCAGGGTGAGCGTGAATCAGGTTAAACAAATCAAGTGTTCGCCGCATTTTGAAGCAAACAATACGAAACCATGCATTTCCCGGTTTCTTTGCGCAATGACTAAGGATGGCAAGGATAGGGGTATCGACTTTTGTGAATGAATTTGCGTTGGTGATCAGTTAAATGATGTCATTGTTTGGTCTCATGAGGCGACGTTTAAACGGAATGGAACCATCAATCGCCATAAATGTATGTACAGGCAAGAGATAATCCCCCTACTGCGGAAGAATGAACTGTTAACCTCCTTCGGTTATCAGCGTGATGCGGTCTGTCCGTCGGAGGACTTACGGGGGCATTCGTTTTTTGAAGGAAAAGTATCTTATGTTGAAGGAACGAATTGCACCAGCTGTTCACCAAGTTAATCCTCCTGGGTTATCAGTGGTGTGGTCTGTCTGTTAGGGGTCTTAAAGGGCCATTCGTTTCTGAAGGAACAATAATGGGTATAAAGTACCTTATGATACAGAATCGAGTTATACCAGTTTTTCAACAACTACATCGAAAGAACATTTTCTTTTTTTCCCAACAAGACGGTCACTTTTATTCAGCATCTACAACACTCAGCAAAAAGGCTCCGGGTGTTTATGAGTTCTTGATAGCTAAAAAATTCAGTAAGAAGGGATTTCACGCGTTGTGCAAAATTTGTTTTCCCCTCACAATAAAGTCACATACCCAAACACATGGTCTTAATCAATTAGGTTATCAACTGATTCTGTATTCTGGAGTGAACGATACATTCTTTTCTTAAAATTTGAGTAAACAAACTGCAGAAGTTAAAAGAGCCATCCTCCCTCATCTCCTGTTCTGGCATTAAAATTAGGTGATGGTGTTAGTGGCGCCAGAAGAATATGGGTGACATGTAAAATATCGCAGGGAGAAGGAATTTTTCTATACGCTTACGCTGCAACGTACCATATCCCTTGTGTCTACCCCTAGGTAGGAATAAAAATGTAGCCCTCTTGTATATGTACAAGGAAATTCATTATTTTAAGGAGTACAAGGATAACCACCTGTTCCGAATGAAAGTAGTGGACAGCTACCTTTATCGAGGATTCGAATCTGGAATGAACTGGTTTCACGATAAATAGGCACATTTAAAAATTTTATCGTTTTCGGTATTTCCCACTATTTCGGCCTTTTGGGAGTGTTTAAGAGACACCTCATTACTTACCCAATTAACGTTTAAGTGACACTTGAGAACCTACTCGCTATGAGTTCGTTACACCTCTTGAGAATGACATTGAACTGGATTTCACCTGCAAAACATAAAATTTTAGTGCTCTCAAAATAGCCAATTATCTCCAACTCACTACGTCACCCTCTGCACTACCTTGATTTTCTCAGAACCCTGTTGAGTTTGCTAATACTGCCCAGATTATCTATATACCTTTCCGAATTTTACGGCTCAGAGGACAACAAGAAATTGTGAGTGTTGTGCTTGGAATGCACTGTTTGCGAATTGCCACATAAAGTCATCAACAGAACAATACTCACGTTCATTAGTGTTGCTAAAATGACTTATTTTTGCTGACAGTCATAAATAAGTTTAACAAGAGGTTACCGCTTTCGGTAATCACTGGTCATCTAATAATGGAAACAGTTGAAACTGAAGATGTGGCAATTACTTCAATAGTTAAACGTGTAAAATACGGTGATGTCACATCATAAGATGAAAGCAATAGTTCGTTCCCCTTAAAACCACATTTTAAACGTATACAGCGTGGTCCATTGTTCGTGACCGGACCAAATATCTCACGAAATAAGCGTCAAACGATAAAACTACAAAAAATGAAACTACTCTAGCTTGAGAGGGAAACCACATGGTGCTATGGTTGGCCCGCTAGGTTGCGTTGACATAGGTCAAACGGATAACAACTGCGTTTTTTTTAAATAGGAAGCCCCCTTTTTATTACATATTCGTGTAGGACGTAAAGAAATATGGATGTTTTAGTTGGACAATTTTTTTCGCTTTGTGATAGATGGCGCTGTAATAGTCACAAACATATGACTCACAATTTTAGACGAACAGTTGGTAACAGGTAGGTTTTTTAAATTAAAATACTGAACGAAGGTACGTTTGAACATTTTATTTCGGTTGTTCCAGTGTAACACATGTACCGTTGTGAACTTATTATTTCTGAGAACGCATGCTGTTAAAGCGTGATTACCTGTAAATACCATATTAATGCAATAAATGCTCAAAATGAGGTCCGTCAACCTCAATGCATTTGGCAATACATGTAACGACATTCCTCTCAAGAGCGAGTATTTCGCCTTCCGTAATGTTCGCACATACATTGACAATGCTCTGACGCATGTTGTCAGGGGTTGTCGGTGGATCACGATAGCAAATATCCTTCAACTTTCCCCGCAGAAAGAAATCCGGGGACGTCAGATCTGATGAACGTACGGGCCATCGTATGAGATTAGACACCGTAGGAGGTAGTGTCTTCATTGCAGGTGACAAGAATATTGTGTCTACTGAGATCGAAGTTGAGTGTGATTGTGAAGTTATCTGGACACCTTTAACAGGGCTAGGAGAAGTAAAGTTAATTGTTGAGTGTTATTACCGGCCACCAGGTGCCACCGTGACAGTTATAGAATCATTCAAAGGGAGTATACACTCTGTATCGCAGAAGTACCCGGATCATGCTATATTAGTCGGAGGCGACTTCAGCCTACCTAATATAGACTGGGATGTCTATGGATTCATTACAGTTGGTACAGACAAGCCGTCGTGTGAATTACTTTTGAACACATTATCCGAAAACTGTCTTGAGCAGCTAAATCAACAGATAACGCGTAATGGAAATATTTTAGATCTGGTAGCCACGAACAGACCCGACGTCATCGACGGTGTCAGTGCTGAGACAGGGATTAGTGATCATGATTTTGTCATTACGACTATGGTTACGAAAGTTAAAAAGTCGGTCAAGGAGGCTAGGAGAGTATTCTTACTAGAAAGAGCAGATAAGCAGTTGTTAGCATCGCACTTAGTAAATGAATCGACTTCATTTACTTCCAGTACGATGGACGTGGAACAATTATGGGCACATTTAAACACATTGTTAATCACGCATTGGACAGGTATGTGCCGAAAAAGTGGATTACGGACGGAAAAGACCCACCGTAGTTTAACAGTGCAATTCGGAGAATGTTCAGGAAGCAAAGATCGGGAGAATGAGGACAGGCAAAAGTTCGTAGAGATTCGTGCTGCTGTAAAAGAGCAATGCGCTAAGCATACAACCACTACCACCGTCATACCTTAGCAAAAGACCTTTCTGAAACTCCAAGGAAATTCTGGTCTTACGTAAAATCGGTAAGCGGGTCGAAGGCTTCCATACAGTCACTCACTGATCAGTCTGGCCTGGCAACGGAAGACAGCAAAACGATCGCTGAAATTTTAAATTTAGCATTTGAGAAATCTTTCACGCAGGAGGATCCTACAAACATACCGCCTTTTGCGTCTCGTACAGATTCTTGTATGGAGGACATAGTGATAGACATCCCTGGGGTTGTGAAGCCAGGCCCTGATGGGATTCCAATTCGGTTTTACATAGAGTACTCTACTGCATTGGCTCCTTACTTAGCTTGCATTTATCTCGAATCTCTTGTCCAACTTAAAGTCCCGAGCGACTGGAAAAAAGCGCAGGTGACGCCTGTATATAAGAAGGGCTGATGGATGGATCCTCAAAATTACAGACCAATATCCTTAACATCGGTTTGTTGCAGGATTCTCGAACATATTCTGATTTCGAATATAATGAATTTCCTTGAAACAGCGAAGTTGCTATCCATGCATCAGAACGGCTTTAGAAAGCATCGCTCTTGCGAAACGCAACTCGCCCTTTTTTCGCATGTTATCTTACGAACCTTGGATGAAGGGTATCAGACGGATGGCATATTCCTTGAATTCCGGAAAGCGTTTGACTCGCTGCCCCACTGCAGACTCCTAACTAAGGTACGAGCATATGGGATTGGTTCCCAAATATGTAGTGGCTCGAAGACTTCTCAAGTAATAGAACCCAGTACCATGTCCTCGATGGTGAGTGTTCTTCGAAGGTGAGTTTATCATCTGGAGTGCCCCAGGGAAGTGTGGTAGGTCCGCTATTGGTTTTTATGTACATAAATGAAAATTTGGATAGGGTGGATAGCAACGTGCGATTGTTTGCTGATGATGCTGTGGTGTACGTGAAGATGTCCTCGTTGAGTGACTGTAGAAGGATACACGATGACTTAGACAGGATTTGTTATTGGTGTAAAGAATGGCACCTAAATCTAAATATAGATAAATGTAAATTAGTCCAGATGAATAGGAAAAAGAATCCCTTAATGTTTGAATACTCCATTAGTAGTGTAGCGCTTGACACCGTCACGTAGATTAAATATTTGGGCGTAACATTGCAGAGCGATATGAAGTGGGACAAGCATTAATCGCAGTTGTGGGAAAGGCGGATAGTCGTCTTCGATTCATTGGTAGAACTTTGAGAAAATGTGGTTTATCTCTAAAGGAGACCGCTTATAAAACACTAATACGACCTATTCTTGAGTACTGCTCGAGCGTTTGGGATCCCTATCAGGTCGGATTGAGGGAGGACATAGAAGCAACTCAGAGGCGGGCTGCTAGATTTGTTACTGATGATGGTCGAAGTAGAGAGGATATAAAATGTAGTCTGGCAATGGCAAGCAAAGCGTTTCTGAAGAAGAGAAATTTGTTAACATCGAGTATAGATTTAAGTGTCAGGAAGTCGTTTCTGAAAGTATTTGTATGGAGTGTAGCCATGAATAGAAGTGAAACATGGACGGTAAATAGTTTGGACAAGAAGAGAATAGAAGCTTTCGAAATGTGGTGCTACAGAAGAATGCTGAAGATTAGATGGGTAGATCACATAACTAATGAGGAAGTATTGAATAGGATAGGGGAGAAGAGAAATTTGTGGCACAACTTAACAAGAAGAAAGCACCAGTTGGTAGGACATGTTCTGAGGCATCAAGGGATCACAAATTTAACATTGGAGAGCAGCGTGGAGGGTAAAAATCGTAGAGGGAGACCAAGAGATGAATACACTAAGCAGATCCAGAAGGATGTAGGTTGCAGTAAGTACTGAGAGATGAAGAAGCTTGCACAGGATAGAGTAGCAGGGAGAACTGCTTCAAACCAGTCTCAGGACTGAAGACAACAACAACAACAACAGGTGGTTGAAATAGCTCTGAGCACTATGGGACTTAACATCTGTGGTCATCAGTCGCCTAGAACTTAGAACTACTTTAAACCTAACTAACCTAAGGACATCACACACATCCATGCCCGAGGCAGGATTCGAACCTGCGACCGTAGCAGTCACGCGGTTCCGGACTGAGCGCCTTAACCGCGAGACCACCGCGGCCGGCAACAACAGGTCTGATCATCTCGCGAGTGTTACGGAAATGCTTCAGGGTCTCGGGTGGGAGTCTCTGGAGGAAAGTAGGCGTTCTTTCCGTTAATCGCTACTGAGGAAATTTAGAGAACCAGCGTTTGAGGCTGAACGCAGTACAATTTTACTGCCGCCAACTTATATTTCGAGGTAAGACCACAAAGATAAAATAAGAGAGATTAGGGCAGGTACAGAGGCATATAGGCAGTAATTTTTCCCTCGTTCTGTTTGGGAGGGCAACAGGGAGTGAAGATACAAGTTGTGGTACGAGGTACCCTCCGCCACGCACCGTATGGTGGATTGTGGCGTATGTATGTAGATGTAGATGTAGAACTCCTTCATCCTCTTCTCATGTTCGTTACTCTCTCCAAGTTGTTCCCAATTTCTTATTTTTTCTGCATTGAAACCCTTCTGAAGTTAATATTTTATTCTTAAAAAGGTTCGTTTGGGGTGTTTCCGATTCTTTAATATTGTTTCTTTCCAGATATTTCCTTATTTCTGTAATCCATGCTATTGTTGATTTTTTCTTCCAGGGATACACAAATAAGTTTCGTGAGCCTGTTGTCATTCATTCAGTAGAGGTGTCCCAAGAAAATTATTATTCTTTTAGCCATTACTTCTGACATTTTCTCTGTATTTTTGTAGATATCATCATTATGTCACTTTTCCAGCCATCTGTAGTTTGTATTGTACCCACTGCTTTTGTAACTATCCGTCTTTCTGATAGTTCTTTTCTGTCCACCTCACAGTTCATTGTTAGGCATTCACACTCATATAAACATTCTGATTGTATGTCTGCGGTATAGGGTTTTACTTTTGTTCTCTTAGTTTTCTTTGTCAAGCCACATACTTTTTCCATTTTGTTAACTCTTATAACAACTGCAATTTTTTGACTCTATTCTGTTGTATAGTTTCTTCAAGCTATTTGAAATTACTTGCTAGCTCTATTTTACCTTTTTCTGTTCTTGTGAATTTTGGTGCATTCTATTGTGATTGTCATGAATTTTTATTTTTCAGCTGAAAGTTTGAGAACTGCTCTATCTGATATTACTTCCAAGAGATTTTTTCGAGTAACTGCGTCTGCCAGATCATCTAAAGTGTTGCAAAATTAGTGGCGTCTCCTTGGAGGTCAGCGGGTTGCGCACCAACGTCTGAATAAAACTAAGAAATTGCATCATTCTTAATAAGTATAAAGTGCATTATGTTGGTAATTTTGTTTGGTAATGCTTCAGTTCAACTGTCTACAGCCTGCCTGGCCCCTACCACCATGCAATGCGCTAAGCATGACACAAGGCGCTGGTACAGCTTCGCCGCTGACTCCCGGGCTGTACGAGTGTTACTGTGCATGTTCCTTCCACTCCTTCCACTGGTCGGGAGGCCCACAGCCAGGACGATGTTGCTTCTGCCTACGATTCGGCGCGTTGCTCACTGGCTGACTGTTTTGTTTTCCTTACGTCTTGTGTTTTCTGCAGCCGTGAAGATTGCGGCATTTTTTAATTGTAAAATGAAGGTATTGCTTCAAAACTATTACATAGTCCTTTTCCTCTACTGTTTTACACAGAGAAGAAACAAGTTATTGACTATAGCAGACCATGTACTTAAACATAAGTTTCAACATGTGTCAAGGCAAAACGTAGTTTTGCTGGAAACGGTTTTTAAGAGGCATTTTCGTAAGATGTTGTCAGACTGACTTTACAGTTATGATGTGATGAACAGATATTATTGTTGGGCCTGTCTTTTATTTGCTACGAAAAAAGCAGTTTGGAATAAGCAAGGGTGTTGTGATTTAAACCGTTTTAATACTGCAGTGAAGAAACGCAGTGAGTCTGCTATCCACATTTATACTTTTTTAACATGCCTTGCTATGGTTAAAGTTCTTTAGAGTTCAACGGAGGGTAGGAAAAGAATTGCTCAATGATAAACTAAGAAAGAACAGGGATATATTGTCTACTTAGCGAGTCAGGAACTATCCTTTCGGACCCGCAAGGAAAATTCAGAACATGTTAACAAAGATTACATAGAGTTTCTTCTTGCAGGCGCCAAGTTTGATCCTTCGTTGAAAGACCATTCAGTAACGTCTACAGTGTCGCGCGGCAAATCGGCAAGCATTCAAAATGGTGTAATAAATACGGTAGCTAATATTTGGAGACACGTAATGGGTAATGAATTGAAGAATACGTATTTTATGTTTGATAAAACATCATATATAAGCAATAGATCATAGTTATCTATCGTATTCCGTTACTTTTCAGTCCCACAGGAAAATAATAGTGGAGTGACTTCTTGGGGGGCGCAATGTGAGTGCTTATACAACTGCAACAGCTCTTTTTAACCATGTCGATGAAATAATGGAGCAATTCAATCTTCTCACGAAATTTCAATCACCAACTTTCTCCTTCGAATGCGAAAATATTTTGTTGATACCGACCTACATAGGGGGGAACGATCACCATGATAAAATAAGGGAAATCAGAGCTTGTACGGAAAGATACAGGTGTTCGTTCTTTCCGCGCGCTATTCGAGATTGGATTAATTGCAAATTGTGTTGGTGGTTCGATGTACCCTCTGCCAGGCACTTAAATGTGATTTGAAGAGTATCAATGTAGATGTAGATGGCCTCATGAGTTTCTTGCTGTGTCAGTGGGAAGTCTTCCTCCATATTTTGTGGTATTGCTAAAAATCCTAATTTAATTTTTGCATGCGGTCAGTTTAAGAGCCCGTCAAAAAATGTTACTAATATTTCACAATTTTCTTTGCTATTAGTCCTAATTTCCCATTTTCATTTTTGAATCAAATAATTGGTCTTCAAAGCCATTAAATAGATGTTTAAAAGTTTGGTAAACATTTCTAGTACTATTTTTGGTAAACTTTTGTTGCAATTCGATAAGCTAAGTTAATTAAAAAATTCTTCAGATTTTTCGGAACGGATTATTTGTTATGCTTCTTTTATTTCTTGTCTAAATTATCCTAAGGTAAACTATGTTTTTCTTACTGATAACAAATTTAGTAGATTTTGTAACAGTATTTATCTCTATAGGAGAACCAGTGTGTGCACCAATGTGTGCAGTGTGTGACTGGAAGAGAGGAAATATTATATTTAAAATTTTATATTATATTTAATACTTTATTTATTATTAATTATTTATATTAGATTTAACATTTTATATTATTAAATAATTTTTTGTTATAATTTCTTTGTTAGACTACACCAAAAATAAACCGAATGAGGTGATACTTCTTAAACAGGCTGACCTTGGATTAGGGGGGGAGATTTTCCGTGGTTTCCCTCAATTACTTACGACAGATGCTAGCATAGTTCCTAATATACTGTCATTGCTACTACCTGTCCCACGCTTGCCAACCTAGACCGGTAATGTTGTAAATACCAGTAGGTACGACTAATATTATTTTAGCTTTTTTGAAATGTAGTACAATGCCATGTCCAACAGCCTTGTAAAAATGATCTTATCAATAACGGAAATTTCTACTACTATTTCTAACTCTACTTCTTCTGATTAGTATTAAAATTTGCATAGGACATTGCATGTCATGGTCCGAGAGACTAGTGACTATCTGTTTTGTAATACGATCTTGTTCATTGGACTTGTATGGATAGATATTATCGGTATCTGTTTCTGAACAGTTAAATACTCAACAGTTTACAGAAGGAATGAAATTGAATGCCAGTGTTACGCACTGCAATACATAATTACTGGAGATATTTCTTTACGGAAATCTGAATTAAAATCGATAGCTACCACTGTTTTTTTCTACCATTAAATAAGCCGACAAAACCTTCAAGGCGACCATGTAACTGCTCAAAATTACCTGCAGGTTCTCAGTGTAAACTGACTATTAAAAACGGCAGGATTCTTCCCACAATGTTTATATAACTGCGAACATTGTACCGAGTAGATGAACGTACTTAACACATTTCTTACGAATTTAACACTGAGAAACTTCAGTAGCGTTATTAAAAGGAACTGATCTTCTTCAGTACTTATAAACTATGTTACAGTACTAGGTTGTAAAATTATAAACTATGTTACAGTACTAGGTTGTAAAATATTCTGATTTGTCTAGATAGGGCTCTGACAGGTGACACGTACGTGGGCATCCGGTCTGGTCACCTTCATCCATTTACTGTGCATACTGACGGACTTGGGCAAGTCCAGCAGAACAATGTGACACCCTACACGTTCAGAATTGCTCCAGGAACAGTCCTTTGAATTTGAACATGTCCACTGGCGATTATTGAGCATATCTGGGATGTCTTGCAAGATGCTATTCAGAAGAGATCTCCAGCCCGTCGTACTCTTACGGATTTATGGACAGCCCTGCAGTATTCATGGTGTCAGTTCCCTCCAGCACTACTTCCGACATTAGTCGAGTCCGTGCCACGTCGTGTTGCGGCACTTCTGCATGCTTGCGGGATTGCTGCACGATATTAGGCAGGTGTATCAGTTTCCTTGACTCTTCAGTGTAGAAGATAGACAGAAGAAACAGTATAGATATGAAAAATGAATTCCTATTTATGATAATTCTCCTCTGCTGTCAGTATCCATCCTGATAGAAAAACATAAGGAGAGGAAAAAAAACCGTTTACAAAAACAATATTACAATATGGTCATAAAATATTACAACACCATTCAACAAAATTTGCTACAGCTCCGGTATAGTAATGCCTTGTCAGCCCTTCTGTTTCGCACACTTCTTAGGCATGACCGCAGGTGATTGCAACATTGAAACATGCGTGACTAACGGACCCCACTAAGACCTCCCCCACAGCCATCCCCCTGTTCGGCAACAGCCTCGATGCTTCCGGCACTCTTTTGTTGAGCATTTTAAAAATGAAGCTCTACAAAGACATACATTCATTGATTACTAGGCGCCAGAATGACAGGTTGCGGTTTCGGCTCCTCTGAGCTGAAAGGCACTACGTCACTGAACTGAACCAGCGCCTTGTGGCTGCATGGGCAATCTACGGTGTGTCGAAAGGAATGCCTGCCACACTAGCGCCAGTAATCACTTGCTCGATGTCTCTAAACTGGTACATTCTTAAAACACTCAGCAGAGGTGTGTGGGTGGCGCCGAGAATGCTGCTGAATGAGAGTTCTCAGAGGGAACCCTTGTCGTTTAATTCACACATGTGTCAATGTCGCCACCCCTCCTCACCCTGCACGCGTGATCTCACCGTACGAGGGCCATAAACAGGAGGATTGATAAAACATGAACAACTTTCCTTTCTTTGGATTACGTTCAGATTTCGGCTAGTGGGTGTGAACGGTGCGTAGTGGATAGTCATGGTTACTAGAGCAAAAAATGTGGTTACGCTTCTGTCCAAAGGAATGCGATCATTTGTATGGTGTTGTAGACACACGATATTCTTACGGAACGGTTGAATCGTCCAGTGGTGTCGTCAGGGCCAAACACTCTCAAGAACGTTGTCCTGTTTCTAATCGCTATTTGAACTGTCGTGTTCGACCGCGAAATTTGTGGGAATCAACGCTCCAAGGGAAGCCGTGTTCTCTCCGATTCCCTTATATGCCAAATCCAGATGCCGTTTCGTTTCGATCCTGGACCGTGGTGTCTCTGACATATTTCATGTCTGATATATTTTCCTTGGCTCCATTTAAAAAAAAAAAACTGTCGTGATTTCAATTCTGGGCTTAGCGTTCCTGACTTACATCACAGGAGCGTCAAAAAAGGGTTGAAATGTGGTTAAGAGGGTGAGTGAAGACCTTACAGAAGTGTGCCACTCCCACTATGGCTTAAGATGAAGTTATGACGCTATGTGGTGCCAATGTGACAGTGTAATGTCACATTAACTTCTAAGGCTATGGCTTCTTTTTCCTCTTGTATCGACACTGTATGGTCTGAAGCGTCACCGAGCTCCAGGGAGACGTCGGAGGTTGCGATGCTCCTGCATCATTATAGAAGCAGCACCCATGGTCTAGGGGCAGCGTCTTTGATTAGTAACCAACATGTCCTCAGTCATAACATAGTGTTACTAAACTGTAGATCGAGAGGAAAATATGTTTTCTTATGACTGACAATTTTACATTTGATAGATTAATGTGCACTGCGATAAAACTAGCGTAACATATATTCTGACTGTTTTTCAGAGCTCTGTCAGCAATAGGTGCACACACATTATGTGCTTTATAATATGAACAAAACTGATTCAGTGATTTTTCTCAGATTCACTGCTTCTTCACTGAATAGGGTCTGAGATAAACACATTCTATGTGCAGATCCCATCACCAAATTTCCCTCGAGACATAATCTTCTCCTTTATCTTCAATATTGATGGAAGCTGAAAAAGAGTGTGTGTTCTGGAAAGGAAGACGCGATAGCATATATATTCTCATAATACATGTCATTGCACCCAATGTGACAGTGAAAATTACTAACGAGGATAAGGAGGAAAACATAATTTTAACAAAGATATGCTTTTCCTTTTGTGATGGGAATAATTTTTGGATATTTAAATATATGTCTAGAAATTTTACTAAACGTTATTAACATGATGTTACAATTATGAGGAAAGACAGACTTTGGTTCAGTGTTACAAAGTGAATCACCATTCATTATTAGAAAACGTTGTTTTATATACTTATGTGTAGCAAAGTAACTGATTGAAAGAAAATGCATCAACGTTATTGGGTCGGGAGATAAGCGATATTACCTTTAATGTACATAATTGGAGTTTATAGTGAAGTTTCTTTATAATTTTATTTTTATATAACTTCATTATCTGCTTTCTATTAAAAAAGTGTTGTTCTATGTAAGTGTTGCGGTTTTCAGAAAATGTTATCCGATTTGTGTGCAATTTTTAAAAAACTAAATAGCATATGATATGTTACATGACATAATTACTTGTTGCAATGAAAGGGGAGAAACTGAAGAATTTCATTCTGAGAGGATAAGTTCTTGATCATTTAAAATACGTTTTTCTTTGCAGGATTCATGTAATACTAAGATTTCATTGCTAAGTAAATGTAAAATACTTGGTATATCATGTATTTTGCATGCACTTTTCTTGACAAGTTTTGTTATTTAAAATTTGTGCTTAATACTAGCTCTCTGTTATGTGGAATTCCTGGAAGTGCCTGGAAAATGTCATTGTTATGCAATACTCATTGAGGAGTATTGAAACGTAACAGACCAGTTTGGAAAACGTAATGAACAGATCAGTACTATGACTCTTAGTTGACTGAGTGCAAGTCATCGCCCATGTGAATTACGTTTTCTTGTTGTTGTTTTATGCCCATTTGCAACACATTTCATTACAGTATTTGTAATACTACATGGAGGTATTTTGCATGTTCTTGTGTGTGTGTGTGTATGTGTGTGTGTGTGTGTGTGTGTATGTGTATGTGTGTGTGTGTGTGTGTGTGTGTGTGTGTGTGTATGTGTGTGTGTGTGTGTGTGTGCGTGTGTGTAATTAATATATAATGAATATGTAATGAAATCATGTTACACTAAATACCTCATTTTGCATTTGTTGGTCAAAATACTTGAAGACGTATTTGGTATAACATGAGAACTACTCTTTATCCATCTTTGTAACTAAGAATTTAGTAATTTTAATAGTAATTATGAGCCCTTTGACTATTGTGAAACCAAATACAGGCTAACAAATAGTCTAAAGATATTTTCTGTGTAAAAGACAGAATTACTATTAAATTTGCCAAAAGCGCTAATCAAATTTATATCAAAAACACGATAGGAACACTGTGCTCAGTTTTTTGTTGTTTAATTACTTACACTGTTAATACCATTGTTTATTCAGCATATCTAAAGTCTATTCAAGTGATAATGTCGTTTTTGACTGATTTATATGTATGAAACGAATAAAATAATTGTAACATTTCTGGACGAATGTTAAATTAATGTGATGAGATACTTTTTAGTCGTAACACCTAAAAATTGTAATATCGAAAATGAAGTAATTGTTTGAATGTGTATATTCAGATGTCAGTTGTATGGTTAATGGTTCACTGTTGATCCTATATTCGTGATGGAGTAATAAAATGTCATAAATCGTTGGTAGGATATCTGTTATTACATTCATCTTGCATGCTGAATGGATATACATCGAAGTCCACTGCTTGTGAATAATGAGAAGAAATTTTGAAATTCAACACCCATGTGAAGTGTTGAGCTTTAATTGCAAGAATCTTACATCATTTTAACAATCAGGAACTAAAATTCAATTTAGATGAAGAACATGTTAGACGGAAGTCATGTCTGATAATGCATAACTCCCTTCTTCCTCGTGGAAATGTTACTTTCTTTACTTATGCAACCAAATTTCACTTCTAGCTGAAACCTAAGCTGTAAGGTAAGCCATTAGTAAAATAAAAAATATTTCCCCCTTCCTTATGATGATAATGAATTGTTCAAAAATGCAACAATAATACCAAATGTCGCCTCTTGACTTGACTTTCTGCTATGATATTATAACTATGCTGCATACAACATCTACAATTTGCTATTTCGATTGTCTTGCCTTTCGTTTGTGCGTTTGTAGTTCGGTTCTTGACACCTTTAATCGTTAGTCACGGCGCCACCGGTTATTGGGATTTAATTTTATTCTCCGTGAAGTTAGAGGCATCGTTGGGAACAGTTCTGTTGACTTCTACGGTTTTAAGAAATATTTTGCTGTTTTAAAGCATAGTATATTATACTTCTAAATTATGAGTGGATACCTCGATAGTAATAGAAATGTGTCATTTTTAGTATGAAACGCAGTGTGGCAGAATATGTCAGTAAATCTATAATACATTCACTGATGATATCGTTGATATGATTGTTAGATACACAAACCAATATATAGATACTATCAAGGATAGTTTATCCAGAGAGAGAGACATCAGTTCCACAGATGTAATCGAACTAAGGGCGTTTATTGGCTTGCTGTATGTAGCAGGAGCATACAGAAGCAACCGTCAAAGTGTGGAGGAACTTTGGGGGACCGAAGGCGATGGCGTTGAAAAATTCAGCCTCGTGATGAATCTCAAACGATTTAAGAGTCTAATACGTTGCCCTCGTTTTGATGACCGAATTACCAGAACCTAACAGAAAGAATTTGACCGGCTAGCACCGATTCGTGAAGTTTTCGAAAAGTTTGTGGAAATTTGTCAGAAGAGCTATTCCTCTGGTGAGAACGTCACAACAGACGAAATGCTTTCAGGTTTTCGTGGAAGATGTGTTTTTCGGCAGTACATACCATGAAAATCAAACAAAGATGGAATAAAACATTTTGCTCTTGTTGATGCTAATACATGTATACAGTGAACATGCAGATCTACGTTGGATTACAGCCATTGGATCCCTTCTGTGTCAGAAACAAGCCAAGTGAAGTTGTCAAGAGAATGGCTAATCCTTCATTTGGATCTGGTCGCATTATTACGGCAAATATCAGGTTTTCTGAATTTGAAATCGACTAATTGAAAACAAAAAAGCTGTCATTTGTTGGAACTGTCAGAAAAAATAAAGGGGATTGCCATTAGAATTTGCTGAAGGAAAGGGGAAGGAACGACACAGCAGCATGATTGGCTTTAATGATGGAAAGGTTTTGGTTTCCTACATACCATGTCGGAACAAAAATGTGATTCTTGTATCTTCGTTGCACAATGACGCTGCTATTGATACCGAATGTGGAGAAAAAAATAAACCACAGATTGTTACTTTCTACAATTCAACAAAAGGTGGTGTTGATACTGTAGATCAGACGTGTGCTACTTACAGTGTCAGCCCAAACACAAAGCGCTGGCCAATGATAATTTTTTTCACAATGCTGAATGTTTGTGGTATCAACTCACAGGTAATTTATCTTGGAAATCAACTTAAAGAAATGCGTTGTAGAGTGTACCTAAAATCACTGGCACATCAACTTGTTCTTGGAGAGCTATACAGAAGAATTATGAAAAAGGTTGGAATTTGGAATCCCCTCCAGCCTGCAAAGTCGGCTCAAAAGATTTATCCCCACTGAGAGAGGAATCACCACGTTTTCCACGTCCAAAAAGACGTAGATGCACCACCTGCACTACAGAAACGGGTTGCAGGAGGATGTCAAACTCTGAATGTAAAAACTTCCATAACGCAATCTGCCTATCCCACGCAAATGTGGTCTGTCAACTTTGCTTTTCTGTGCCCCAATTTGTTCCTTCTGGTAATTCCGAGTGAATGTGAAAGACACCAGCATAAAAAAGTGGCTTATAATTGGAGTTTTTTTCTTAAATATACTGTTTAATAAAATTTATGTACTAAAAACTGTAACTGTTTGGTGGTAGTTTCAAAATTTCTGTCCTTTCAATTTTGTTACTTTTGTGGTTAATGATTTTTTTTTTCATCCACTTTCATATGCTCCGTCTACACATTCCCATGAAAATAACTGATTACGTTTAGGGTACTAAAGTTGAGAATCTGAGATAATAGGTGACTTCAAAATCTGTGCCTGTCAGGCTCATTGCGCCCGAACTCAGGAGTCCCAGAATTGCGCCTGACCGAGGGTTAATGTACTGCTAAGCTGTAATTCTACTCTTATCATTCCTGTAAAAGTCTTGTTTTATAACAGTTCACTATTACTTTTTGTGGCTTGTATACAGAATAAATCCAATGATTTCCGACTCGATGAATGTGTGTATGGGGCTTCATGACAATTTTCTTAAATATTTCCCAAGAATATAACTGTATTTCACACGATCGATTATCCTTTTGAACTACTCCTGCACGACAAACAGTAATTATTTCGTTAATGTACTCACCCAGATCTTCTCCTGCCAGAACTATGTGAATTTCGCGTTGTTTAGCTACAAGTAATACTTCATTAACCGAAAATTTAATCCATCTCCTAGTTACGAAAAAGCAAACAAAGAAAAATCTTAAAATGATTATTAGAACTTGACACACACACACACACACACACACACACACACACACACACACACACACACACACACACACACACAGTAGAATGCTTGACTTCTTTCCTTTATGAAAATAACATGCTGCAGACCTGCAGGAAATACTTTCTCCGCTTGCAACAGCCCTTGCAAAAAAAAATTTCGATGTTGGCCTGCAGTCCTTAGTTGTTTATGCATAGCATGGTGGATAGCTTCTTGATTTCCTTCCGATTCCGTTCTAGCAACATTTACACTGTTTACGAATTCCCTCTCTTACCCAGCTATGCCTACTTTGCTGTCCAACGTTTTCAAATGATTCTGCATTATACCTAAAACCTTATTTACGGGAATCATTGTATCGTTAGTATACTGCTGCAATACCATTGTCATTTTGTGCATTGTTTTAGTTATGTTTAACAATCCTTACTCAACACCCATAATTTTTTTGTATGACAGTCCACTAATGTTTCTGTATGTCTTGCTACTACTTGCTTTTGGCCTGTTGTACCATTCAGGCTTGACATATAATCACTACCTGTTGTACTGAACTCGGTTTTTAGTAGTTTTCCAGCAGCATTCAGCCATCTCATCTTCCACTGTACAAGAAAATATGGAATTTTACCTCTCACTTCTGCAACTGCTCTCTCTGTACCCCGTAAGGTGATAACCAGTTCGTCGATGAGTTTTTGAATTATAGGTACAAATTGCAAAATCTAAATATATTTCCCAGTCTAGATGTTTAGGATTCACTTAATTGCTTAGCATCTGAGATACAGACCTATGAACTCTTTCTGTGCAACCATTCGCCAGTTGGTGGAATGGACGTGAACGTTATTTCTTAACTTTCAGTGAGCGACACAAGTGCTAAATGATATCGGACTTGAAATTGCTCCCCCCAGTCCATAACAATCGTTTGTGACATCCCAAATTTAAGTATTCAATGATTAACCAAAACGTAAGACCCTGCGCTTGCTTTCTGATCTGGTATTTCTATCATTACCATCATTATAAGTGATCGAGAATTGTTAAAACATACTTTTTACCCAATGTGGAATGGCATCAAAATATTTGCTCCTACAATTAGGAACGGATAGTCAGACTTTGGTTGGATCTGTAATTGTAGTTTTTGATGGCATAAATCAGTATGTTGTGCACACGAAATACACTTCTTGATGTATTGTTGAACGTGAGCACATCTTGTTCTCCACCAGAATCTTTCTGCTACTCTTCTACCTTTTGTTCACTTACCCCATGACCAGATAACATATGAGCATGTGCTTGTCGTAGTATTTCTGTCTGCAAAGCTGCTGGAACCACAACACGTGGTCTACATTTGGTTCATCTAAACAAAAACCATCCTGTATTACATAATGTGGCTATCTGCAGTACATCTGATTCTTTACCGTTTGCTTGTGCTTTCCTCAGAGCTTTTAGATCAGATCCAGAGACTAGCAACGCCCCATTCTTTCTACTAAGTGTGTCTGCATCCTTGTGTTTAACATACAGTTTGTGAATCACATCTTATTGAAATTCACTTAGACTCAAACCGCACCGCGGTTGAAGGTCCTCTTAGCTCTAGGACCCATTTCAAAGCTCCATCCATGTGAACTTACATCCATATAGATAACATCTAAAATAAGGAATACCATATTTTAACGCTAACGTATTCTTTTGAATGACAGAATTATTTTGTTCAGCCTTATTAAGATGACGAGATGCAGATGAAACTGGGCTTTCTTTCCCGTCAATAATTTGCTCTAGAACCGCTCCCAAAGCTGTACCACTCGCATCACATGGCAATATAAATTCCTTTATGTGACCTGGAAAAATCAAAACTGGATCAGAAGTTAATACATCGTTCAAATTTTGAAGTGCTCTCTGACACTCAGGTGTCCGGCTAAACGTAATGCGCTTCAATAATAATTTTGTAAGTTGCTGTGCCACTTTCGCAAACCCCTTCACGAATTTTCTATACTAGTTTGCTAATCCAAGGAAAGATTGTAATGGTTTAACAGGCTGAGGGGCCGGAAAATCTAGTACTGTTGATGTTAATCACAGATCTGAACTTACTTACTCTTGGCTAATTATATGTCCCAGATAGTTTACCTGTGATTGTGCAAAGCGAAACTTACCAGTGTTAAGCGTAAGTCGAGCCTTCTCAATCTGTCACATCAAACGGCTTCTTACAATATTGGTATTAACCAGAAGTGGTGGTAAATGCTGTTTTATGTCTACCCTTAGAGCGTATCTCAATTGTATGATATTCGCTTCTTAAATCTAATGTTGAAAGGAATTTGCACTGATCCAAATTATCCAATATGTCAGTAATATTTCTTTGATCCTTTTGGTGACTTCTTAACCACAGTCACGATATTCGCTGGCCATGGGCTATCACTATGTTCAGCCGGCTGCTGTGGCCGAGCGGTTCTAGGCGCTTCAGTCCGGCTCTGTTTTACCTTGTGCCGTAGAATACTTAAAATCTTCCTCCTAGAGAACCTCTAACGTGGCTATCAGTAACCCTTTTAGAAGACTCACTTCATCTACCCCAAATTATCCAGGTTTGTTGGCATGATAACGTGACCGTTAATATCCGCTTGAACATATTATACATCTACATGCAAAACAATGTTGCTCAGACAACATGACATTATTTGCTTGTAGTTCTACCAAACACGCTATACCCTGTGGGATGTTAGTATCTACTGGTACCCAGAATAGTTCTCCTGTACCTGCTGGTACTCTGTTACGCAAAACAACTTTTAATGCACTTATACGTAGTTTATTCGATGCCACTTTTGCAATACGTTATTCTTGCCATATGGAAACATTTGCAACTGTTGTACCAACGGAAATAAATTACCATCGTGCTCACTCTTCCGTTACCAAAGGTTGATCTTAGCACGATGTCTGACCAGAAACTCTAACCTAAGTGTCGCAGCAACACCATGTCCCACAGTTTGCTCATGAAACCTTGTGTTTCCTGTTTTAAACACAAGCCAATTGTCCCGATTGTCGCCTACTGCACGCGTCCTATACCTTAATTCTTGTAGTCTGCTCTTATACGCGAGGTCCATACTGACAACCGATACGTGTGCCCAGGTATCTTCCAAAACCTGATACTGTTTCTCTTTCAAATAAGCCGCCAACGAACAATCCGTCTCTGTGTGTGCCTGGAATACACTTCTATTTAAGGGGAACGCATCTCGAGGGAAGGAAGATACCCGTTGTAATTCAGTGCTTTCTTTTTCCCGTTATAGTTACCCTGTTTCTTTGACCCACACTCCAGTGCCTTACGACAATCCGTTGACAATTAAAACATTGCGGTTTGCGACACTGTGTCTTAAGAGGACCCTTTTATCCGCAGCGATAACATTCTTTGTTAGACATACACATTTTCTGATCAATTCGAGACTTAGTACCACTACCTATCCCTTGCAAATAATTGGCTAACTGCAGCGCTTCTTCCAAATTTTACGGATCTTCCATTCTCACTCTGTGTGAAATTCTGGAGAAATCCCCCTTAGTAATACATCCAGCGCTCTATCTTCAGCCTCTCTCAATAAAAGTGCATCAACATCCGGTTTGTTAGTCGACTCATATACGTTTCGGCGTACAATTTACGTAACGTGTCCGAAAACGCTTCGGCTATCTCATTTAACAATTGTCCTAAATTACTTAAATTTTCTACAATAAACGAGCACTATATTGTTTTCTGTACCGTTGTTTTAAGCCATTTACCAGCTCTATAACTGTGCTTATTTTACTCAAAAACTCATGGTACGTGATGTACGTCTTAGCCACACCCGACAAGCGCAGTTTGGCGATCTGTAATGATGTTTGTTAAGATCAGTTGCACAAGCTGGCTGCGGATAAAAATAATGACATTCTCCGATGATTTGACAGAAAGAAGGAAAATAAGATTAGCAGCTACAGGGTTCGCGGATGGGGAATGTACTTTTAGTATTGCTTTAACTTCATTAGGATCTTACTGTGAGGAATCTCGCAGTTTTCTGCCTGAGGTACATTCAGGTGACACAAGGCGATTCCAGAAACCGATATGCTCATGACTGTAATGTTATTGCACTGCTTATCACGATACTGGGTTACGAGCTGAAACATACCGTCAGCGGTAACCCGATTCTTCCGTGAAACTATAACCTCATAACAGATTATTATGACTGTTCCAGTGATAGTCCTTGGGAATCGGAATGTTGTTCCCGCTATGTGACTGGTAGTATTAATAACATTCCACTGTTTTGTAATTCCGACATCGACATCCCCTTGGGCTGCCCTTGTTCGTAACAGTTCACTGTCATCATCTGTGGAGCAAATATGTAATAAACTGGATGCATACTCATCCACTGACAGTATGGGTGTGACTCCAGAATACCTCTCTAGTGTCCTACCGCTTCCGCTTTACTTAGGAATAACCGTTCTTCACACGCGCGTGTGCAAGTCTGAACCTTCACGGTTGGGAACATCGTAATCTTCTCGCTTTGGCGCAAACGCAGCTCATATATTGACGGCAGTGCGTTGTTACCCCTCTCCTTGAAAAGTAGCAACACCTCCTGAGTTTTCCCCTTTACAAATCTCCCTATGGTTCCCCATTTCACTAGATAGTAGTGGATAATAAAACACTGTAATTCGTGTCATACTAGCCGCTGGGAAAAGAACCAGTACATAAAAGTCTACGGGTATTAATCTCCACTCATAGGATAAAACCACGACAAACTGTATACCGTTGTTTCTGTAATTCGTCCACTGCTAATCTGCCGAAAATGCGCAGCATCATCAGAATTATGACGCCCATCCTGAA
Source organism: Schistocerca gregaria (assembly GCF_023897955.1). NCBI lineage: Eukaryota > Metazoa > Arthropoda > Insecta > Orthoptera > Acrididae > Schistocerca > Schistocerca gregaria. Next base: position 432,779,370 of record NC_064922.1, read on the forward strand.
CACTCACAGTGCCCGCTGCTGTGGCCGAGTAGTTCTAGCCGCTTGAGTCCGGAACCGCGCTGCTGCTACGATCGCAGGTTCGCATCCTGTCTCGCGCATGGATGTGTGTGATGTCCTTAGGTTAGTTCGGGGGCTGATGACCTCATATGTTAAGTGGTGGTGGTGGTGGTGGTTAGTGTTTAACGTCCCGTCGACAACGAGGTCATTAGAGACGGAGCGCAAGCTCGGGTTAGGGAAGGATGGGGAAGGAAATCGGCCGCGCCGTTTCAAAGGAACCATCCCGGCATTCGCCTGAAATGATTTAGGGAATTCACGGAAAACCTAAATTAGGATGGCTGGAGACGGGATTGAACCGTCGTCCTCCCGAATGCGAGTCCAGTGTACTAACCACTGCGCCACCTCGCTCGGTGTTATGTTAAGTCCCATAGTGCTTAGAGCCATTTGAACCATTTTTGAACACTCTCAGTTAAACCCCAACTGGAGGATTTCGCACCCTTCACCCTCCTCTACTCACAAGGCTCATTGTATATGATTAATTACATCAGAAAGCACCGTATTACCTTAGCCCGCCCGGCTAGCCGCGTGATGTAACGAGCTGCTTCCCAAGCGGGAAGTCGTGCTAGCCTGTGGATGGTTTTTAAGGAGGTTTTCGTTCTGCCTCGGTGAGTGTGGACTGGTTTCCCTTATTCCGCCTGATTTACACTATGTCGGCGATTGCTGCGCAAACACTGTCTCCACGTACGCGTACATCATAATAACTCTACCACGCAAACTTTGGGGTTACGCTCGTCTAGCATGTGACGTTACCTTGGGATTGCTGGGAGGAGGGGGGGGGGGGGAGGGGGGCGAACCGCAACCACACAATAACCCTGGATTCGGTCTGGGATGGGGATGAGGTGGGTGGTCTTCTGTGGCCTGTTGTGGGTTGTGAACCACTGAGGGCTACGAAGGGACGAAGCCTCTAGGTCTCCAGTTAAATAAACAATGCAGTACCGTATTACCTTAGCATACTCGCATTAACGTACAAACTATTACAATATTTATTAACAGTGGAACGCAACAATCTACATTGCATCAATCCTACTACAGTAAGACAAAGACACAGTTATCAAGTAACTTACCGAGAAACCATTTATATATCCCGCGTAATTCAGTATGTATCCTTGCCCTGAAGTTGCACACTATTCATAAAATCCCACTCCCGATGTTCCACCACGAGCCACTAATAGTATGGCAGTTGGCGACATTGTTTCCCAAAGTGGGCCACACATCTAGTAGCAGTTCATTTCTGACGAAGAAACACTCCGTTCATCCTGCACACCAGTTTGTAATTCTACTTCCTCCAGCTGCGTGGCAACCTCAATGGCAGCAGTCTAACACTTTGCATTCTCCATCCTTAGCTCCTCCAAATATCGGCAGGAAGTCTTCTTAAGAATATATTTAGTGCTCTGTACTCATCCTCTTGCAGAATAATTTCAATCCGTAACATGACGCCTCAAACGGCACGGCCACTAGGCGCGGCTCTTACTGAAGTCTTCGGACATAGGTTGTGTTGCAGAATGGTACCATACGTAGTTTCGAAGTCTTTTACGGATGCAGTAGTAGTGAACTACAATCCTCCACATAATTGAAAATGTTAAAAACGGGGAGAGGGACAGGAAACGTGCGACGACATACACTCAAGCGCCAAAGAAACTTGCATATGCAAGCATATTCAAATACAGAGGTACGTAAACAGGCAGAACACTAAGATACAACCTGAAACCTCTATGTAAGACAACAAGTGGCTGGCGCCCTTGTTAGAGCGGTTACTACTGATACAATGGCAGGTTATCTAGATTTGAGTGAGTTTAAAGTGGTGTTATAGTCGGTGCACGAGCGATGGGACGCAGCTTCTCCGAGGTAGCGATGAAGTAGCGATATTACTGTCAGACCATTTCACGAGTGTACCGTGAATATCAGGAATACGGTGTTGTTGTTGTCTTCAGTCCTGAGACTGGTTCGATTCAGCTCTCCATGCTACTCTATCCTGTGCAAGCTTCTTCATCTCCCAGTACTTACTGCAACCTACATCCTTCTGAATCTGCTTAGTGTATTCATCTCTTGGTTTCCCTCTACGATTTTTACCCACCACGCTGCCCTCCAATGCTAAATTTGTGATCCCTTGATGCCTCAGAACATGTACTACCAACCCGTCCCTTCTTCTAGTCAAGTTGTGCCACAAACTCCTCTTCTCCCCAATCCTATTCAATACCTCCTCCTTAGTTACGTGATCTAACCATGTAATCTTCAGCATTCTTCTGTAGCACCACATTTCAAAAGCTTCTATTCTCTTCTTGTCTAAACTAGTTATCGTCCATGTTTCACTTCCATACATGGCTACACTCCGTACAAATACTTTCAGAAACGACTTCCTGACACTTAAATCTATACTCGATGTTAAGAAATTTCTCTTCTTCAGAAACGCTTTCCTTGCCATTGTCAGTCTACATTTTATATCCTCTCTACTTCCACCATCATCAGTTATTTTGCTCCCCAAATAGCAAAACCCCTTTACTATTTTAAGTGTCTCATTTCCTAATCTAATTCCCGCAGCATCACCCGATTTAATTCGACTACATTCCATTATCCTCGTTTTGCTTTTGTTGATGTTCATCTTATATCCTCCTTTCAAGACACTGTCCATTCCGTTCAATTGCTCCTCCAAGTCCTTTGCTGTCTCTGACAGAATTACTATGTCATCGGCGAATCTCAATATTTTTATTTCTTCTTCATGGATTTTAATACATACTCCGAATTTTTCTTTTGTTTCCTTTACTGATTGCTCAATTTACAGATTAAATAAGATCGTGGACAGGCTAAAACCCTGTCTCACTCGCTTCCCAACCGCTGCTTCCCTTTCATGCCCCTCGACTCTTATAACTGCCTTCTGGTTTCTGTACAAATTGTAAATAGCCTTTCGCTCCCTGTATTTTACCCCTGCTATCTTTAGAATTTGAAAGAGAGTATTCCAGTCAACATTGTCAAAAGCTTTCTCTAAGTGTACAAATGCTAGAAACGTAGGTTTACCTTTCCTTAATCCATTTTCTAAGATAATTCGTATGGTCAGTATTGCCTCACGTGTTCCAACATTTCTGCGGAATCCAAACTAATCTCCGCCGAGGTCGGCTTCTACCAGTTTTTCCATTCGTCTGTAAAGAATTCTCGTTAGTATTTTGGAGCAGTCACTTATTAAACTGATAGTTCGGTAATTTTCACAAGTGTCAACACCTGCTTTCTTTGGGATTGGAATTATTATTGAAGTCTGAGGGTATTTCACCTGTCTCATACACCTTGCTCACCAGATGGTAGAGTTTTGTCAGAACTGTCTCTCCCAAGGCCGTCAGTAGTTCTTTTGGAATGTTGTCTACTCCCGGGGCCTTGTTTCAACTCAGGTCTTTCAGTGCTCTGTTAAACTCTTCACGCAGTATCCTATCTCCCATTTGATCTTCATCTACATCCTCTTCCATTTCCATAATACTGTCCTCAAGTACATCGCCCTTGTATAGACCCTCTATATACTCCTTCCACCTTTCTGCTTTCCCTTCTTTGCTTAGAACTGGGTTTCCATCTGAGCTCTTGATATTCATAAAAGTGGCTCTCTTTTCTCCAAAAGTCTCTTTAATTTTCCTGTAGTCAGTATCTATCTTACCATTAGTGACATAAGCCTCTACATTCTTACATTTGACCTCTAGCCATCCCTGCTTAGCGATTTGGAACTTCCTGTCAATCTCAATTTTGAGAGGTTTGTATTCCTTTTTGCCTGTTTCATTTACTGCGTTTTTATATTTTCTCATTACATCAATTAAATGCAATATTTCTTCTATTACCCAAGGATTTCTACTAGCCCTTGTCTTTTTACCTACTTGATCCTCTGCCCCCTTCACTACTTCATCCCTCAGAGCTACCCATTCTTCTTCTAATGTATTTCTTTCCCCTATTCCTGTCAATTGTTCCCTTATGCTCTCCCTGAAACTCTGTACAACCTCTGGTTCTTTCAGTTTATCCAGGTCCCATCTCCTTAATTTTCCACATTTTTGCAGTTTCTTCAGTTTTAATCTACAGGTCATAACCAATAGATTGTGGTCAGAGTCCACATCTGCCCCTGGAAATGTCTTACAACTTAAAACCTGGTTCCTAAATCTCTGTCTTACCATTATATAATCTATCTGATACCTTCTAGTATCTCCAGGATTCTTCCATGTATAAAACCTTCTTTTATGATTATTGAACCAAATGTTAGCTATGATTAAGTTATGCTCTGTGCAAAATTCTACCAGACGACTTCCTCTTTCATTTCTCTCCCCTAATCCACATCCACCCATTATGTTTCCTTCTCTCCCTTTTCCTACTCTCGAATTCCAGTCACCCATGACTATTAAATTTTCGTCTCCCTTCACTACCTGAATAATTTCTTTTATCTCATCATACATTTCATCAATTTCATCATCATATGCAGAGCCAGTTGGCATATAGACTTGTACTACTGTAGTAGGCATGGGCTTCGTGTCTATCTTGGCCACAATAATGCGTTCACTATGCTGTTTGTAGTAGCTTACCCACATTCCTATTTTCCTATTCATTTTAAACCTACTCCTGCATTACCCCTATTTGATTTTGTATTTATAACCATGTATTCACCTGACCAAAAGTCTTGTTCCTCCTGCCACCGAACTTCACTAATTCCCACTATATCTAACTTTAACCTATCAGTTTCCCTTTTTAAATTTTCTAACCTACCTGCCCTATTAAGGGATCTGACATTCCACGCTCCGATCCATAGAATGCCAGTTTTCTTTCTGCTGATAACGACGTCCTCCTGACTAGTAATCCGGTAAAACGTCAAATCTCCGACATCGCTCCACCCGGAAACAGATACTGCAAGAACAGCACCAACAATGACTTAAGAGAATCGTTCTAAGCGACAGAAGTGCAAGCCTTCCGCAGACTGCTGCAGATTTCAATACTCGGCGTCAATAAGTGTCAGCGTGCGAACCTTTCAACTTAACACCATCGATATGGGCTTTCGGAGCCGACGGCACAAACTGTACGCCTCACCTCGGCCCATCGACACCGACAGTGAACTGTTGATCACTGGAAACATGTTGCCTGATCCGACGAGTCTCGTTTCGAATTTTATCGAGCGGATGGACGTGCACGGATATGGAGACAACATCATGAATCCATGGACCCTGCACGTCAACAGGGACTGTTCATCCTCCTGGAGGCTCTGTAATCGCATGGGCCGCGGGCAGCTGGTCTGGCGTGGGCCCCCTGATATGTCTAGATACGACTTTGACAGGTGAAACGGACGTAAGCATCATGTCTGATCACCTGCATCCATTCATGTCATTCCGAAGGACTTGGGCAATTCCTGCAGGACAATGCGACACCCTATGCGTCATTTTTGGGCATATCTGAGGTGCCTTGCACGTGCTGTTCAGAAGAGATCTCCACCCCGCCGTACTCTTGCGGATTTATGGACAGTCCTGCAGTATTCACGGTGTAATTTCCCTCCAGCACTAGTACAGATATTAGTTGAGTCCATGCCACGTCGTGTAGCGGTACTTCTACGTGCTCGCGGGGGCTCTACAAGGTATTAGGATGGTGTACCAGTTTCTTTGGTTCTTCAGTGTACAAGGAGAGAACACCCACGATGTTCGTAAGAAGAGAAGGTAAATCTGATCGATACTTTAGGGCCGTGTGGGATTAGCCGAGTGGTCTAGGGCGCTGCAGTCATGCACTGTGCGGCTGGTCCCGGCGGAAATTCGAGTCCTCCCTCGGGCATGGGTGTGTGTGTTTGTCCTTAGAATAGTTTAGGTTATGTAGTGTCCAAGCTTAAGGACTGATGACCTTAGCAGTCAAGTCCCATAAGATTTCACACACATTTTTTTTTTTTTTTTATACTTTAGGATGATAACTGAATCTTTAGTTTTATGGCTGCCTGTGTGTGAAAAATTGATCTCATCCGAATGTGATGATGCAGAGAAGTCATCAGCTTGTGACGTTCCTTCACCGCTGTCACCACACCCGTCTCTTTCACGTTCGCAATCTTTGCTGGAGCCAATGCGACAGATTTCTGCCACAGCCTCAGCCCCATATCGACTATGATTTCATATTCCTCCACCATTATTATATATTTTCGGTGTTTGTTCGAAGTCTAAATTTGTGGAAGTACCAACAACAAAAAACCGAAAGTAAGTTGTTCAAGAGACCGGTTTTTCGAAGCGTTTTAACAGTCAGGTTTAACTGGAGACGAAGGGAATCTGTGTAACCGGAAACCAGTTGCTCCTGTACGGCGTATCGCCTTGATAAACTTTCACGGCCTGAATTGGCACATTTAATAAAATACGCCGGACTATTTTTGAAGCAGAATCTTAGGCTAGTTGAACGTCCGATTCACACCTGGTTTGCTACTGAGCGACGTTCAACAAAGCTACGATTCCTCTTGAAAATATCCTCGCAGATGTGGACGAAAGTTCGGGTTTTAAAGTAAAATCTCTTCGACCACGGCATAATAGCCCGGAATATTTTATTGATTGTGATAACATCATTGTTAAAATATTCATTTACAGTTAATTAACTACGACAACCGTGATGCGGCCGTCAACAGGCAACCCGGCGACATGTAGCGTCGTACGGCTGGTAAAGTGATGACGGGAACAACTCAGCAAGGCTGGTGACCTCAGCAGTGGGCGGTGGCCCACAATGCACACGAGGAAGAGACTGCCAGCCAAGGACAGGGCGCACGGAGGCAGTGTGGATGAGAATCGCAGCAGGAACAGTGTGTGTCCACAATGAGCTGAGGCAGGCAGCAAGGAGTTTCCCCACACGAGCGAAGGCCACTGAGCGGAAGCTCTGCCATAGGATCTATCCGTAGACTGCGGGAGGCCTACTGGTTGGAGGCGCTAAGCCAACTGCAATAATTTTAGAACAGGTAGGAGGGACGCAGCTGCACTAAGTGATCAAAAGTATCCGGACACCTGGCTGAAAATGACTTACAAGTCCGTGGCGCCCTCCATCGATAATGACGGAATTCAATACGGTGTTGACCCACTCTTACCCTCGATGACAGCTTCCACTCTCGCAGGTATACATTCAACCAGGTGCTGGAAGGTTTCTTTGGGAATGGCAGCCCATTCTTCACGGACTGCTGCACTGAGGAGAGGTATCGATATCGGTCGGTGAGACCTGGCACGAAGTCGACGTTCCAATACATCCCAAAGGTGTTCTGTAGGATTCCGGTCAGGACTTTCTGCAGGTCAGTACGTCATAGGGATGTTAGTGTCGTGCAACCACTCCGCCAGCGGCCGTTCATTATGAACAGGTGACCGATCGTGTTGAAAGATGAAATCGCCATCCCCGAATTGCTCTTCAACAGTGGGAAGCAAGAAGGCGCTTAAACCATCAATGCTGTGATAGTGCCACGCAAAACAACACGGGGTGCAAGTCCTCTCCATGAAAAACACGACTATACCATAACACCACAGACCCTGCATTTTACTGTTGGCACTGCACACACTGGCAAATGACGTTCATCGGGCGTTCACCATACGCACACACTGCCATCGGATAGCCACGTTGTGTACTGTGATTCGCCACTCCACACAACGTTTTTTCACGGTTGAGTCGTCCAATGTTTACGCTCCTTGTACCAAACGAGGGGTCGTTAGGCATTTACCGGCGTGATGTGTGGCTTATGAGCAACCGCTCGAGCATGAAATCCAGGTTTCCTCACCTCCCGCCTAGCTGTCATAGTACTTCAATAGATCTGACGCAGTTTGGAATTTCTGTGTGATGGTCTGGATAGAAGTCTACCTATTAAACATTACAACCCTCTTCAACTGTCGGCGGTCTCTATCAGTCAACAGCGGAAGTCGGCCTGTACGCTTTAGTGCTGTACGTGTCCCTTCACGTTTCGATTTTACTATTAAATTGGAAAAAGTGGTCCTAGGAATGTTTAGAAGTGTGGAAACGTCGCGTACAGACGTGTGACACAAGTGACACCCAATCACTTGACCACGTTCGAGGTCCTTGAGTTCCACGGAGCGCCCCATTCTGCTCTCTCACGATGTTTAATAACAGAGACAATAGCTTACCTTACACAAACTGATATCGGACGCAACAAACACAAGAGAAAAGTAGAACGTCATTGTACATTTACAAATAACCACTTTCGTTCAGAAAAAGTTATAATCACCAGATATTTTTAAACCATAAATCAGAAAAGCACAATTCACCGTAAATATTTGTAGTAAATGAGAAGTGTAAAGCTCCCTTCCTTGGTGACGGTGTCGTTTCCCCTAAGAGGAAAATACAAAGCATGTATTGGAAAAACCAACAAAAATATACAAACTTGTCATTCCAAATAAAGCTTCAGTAGGAGGCACTTAACGTTAAAATGGTTCCACTTAGTATACTGAGCCCAGGAATCATCCAAAAGAGAATCTAGATAACCTTTCAATGTTGATACTTGAGCACCTACAGGATCGTCATACACTATTTGTTACTAATGAATACCTTTAGGCTCATGGTGCCACGTACTTGGATCATATGACCCATATGTAATGTTTCTTAATGTTTCCTTTATAATATTATTAAAATAGCTCATTACATGAATTCCCCATATGCACTGACGTATCACTTTTTATTGTGTCGTTTTATGCAATTTATTATCACAGTAAATACGACACGGCGCCACAATGTTTACCCTACTGAAAACTAGTGGTGATTGAATTTTCCTATCACGGTTTCATGGAAACTCGTTAACAGTCCATCTTTCATGCAACGCATGTTACTGACGACGCTCTTGTCCTTATCCTTCCTTTGTATTTGGACACATAAGAATGGATGGTGTTTGCACTTTAATGTTGCGTGGTTGTTACTGTATAAAATAGTTATTACCATGTATTATGTAAAGCAGTTCGTTTGTTACATTTCTATTTTATATCTCTGAAGACGAAAAAAATTCCGAAACGTGTCACCCATTCTTTGTGATCAGTAAGTCATTCTTGAGCTGCTGTATCACTTTTTATGTGACCTTGCCCTATTAAGAACATATCTACATATATTTACTAGAATGGCCTCTAGCCCTCTACGTGACTTTATGCCACACCTTTGTTACTAATGAATTTGTTATTAGTTTTAGTAATCTCTGAGTTTCGTCAGTAATATATTTTTCTGACGTAATGTTGTTTGGTGTCTTCTTTCGATCAATAACTTTATTAATTATCCTGAATCAACTTTTGTCTTGGATGTACTGGGCTTAAAATTAAGACTATAATCATTTGCATGTATTAAACTGTATTTACATAATAATAATAATAAAAAAAATAATAATAACAGTAATAAGGGTAATAAAATATCATGAACAAAAAATGAGGTTATTTCATAAATATTATAGTTTGCATGTTGTACTATCTTTAAGCTGGCAGAATCGATTTGTTTCTCTTGTAGGTGTTCGAATTATATATCAGTTTCATTTGTAGATGTAAATGGTCTCCCTCACCACTTTACCATCATACCACTTGAATCATGGTCGTATCATTATTTCAGGAAGGAATTGCTTTCATTTCTGTTACAATAAAGAACACCGCCTATATATTTTTGTCATCACAGTATTTCGTTTCTCCAGACCTTTGCAGGATCATGTCTACAGCTCCAGTTCTTCTTAGCAATACTTTCTCCATCTCCTTTACTTTCTGGTAGGAAGACTCCAGTACTTGTGATTCTTTCCTAGGAGTGAAATATCGTTTTTCGCCTCCGGGACCTTCTCATTAAATGACTCCGGCACAAAAGACATTAAAGCCGACATAATCAGTGTCACAGCTGCAAGCACGCTGAATACGATATGCATTCCAGAAGTCTTCCCCTGTAAACAAAAATATGAATGTCATATACTCACATCTAAATACACTGCCTGACAAAAAGGCAAGTGCGCAGGAGACGGAGAAAAAACTAAATTAAACCTCGCTGGCTCAGAGGGTATGTGATTTTATTTCAGTGATTACACAAGCGTATAAGATCACGAAGAACTTGGCAGTATAAGCCCAATTATCGGTTTGATGTTGCACGCCTTCTGACTTGGACTCTTCCTGCGAAGGGTGCTACAAAGCCGCAGAATCCTCTCCTGGGGCAAGTTGGCCAACATCCGATGTAACTCGTCCTTCATATCTCGGATATTGACACGAAGTGACGTCGTGGCTGGATCCACACGTGATCTATTGGGGGCAGACCTTGGAATCTTTGTAGACACAGGAGTACATCAACATCACGCTGACCGTTTATAGAGACAAACTTAATTTGTAGAAGAGCGTTGATATGTAGAAAAATGACACCATCATACATTTCCGCGAGAGGTGACACATGACGACTAAGGATATCTGCGGACGTACCGTAGAAATCTCTAAGTCACTACTAGCCTCGACCTGATGTCATCAGGAGTCCGCGACATTTCTGCGCAATTCGCAGAGATAACTCAGCATTTGACGTTTTTCACGTTCCTTAGATACTTTGTCAGGCCGCATAACAGCACTACACACTACCTATACTATTGCGATCTGGTGGCCATTCTACCTACCACAGAAAATTTTAACTCGGATCTTTCACGTCCCCGCCGATGATGTGCACGTCTACGAAGTCACATTGACATCCAATAATATGATCTGGATGTTTCACGTTGTTTTGTCAGACAAGTGTACTTGTATTAAATATGTTTTAAAAAATTGTACTCGGCGATACTACTTGTATAAATGAAAAGGCTCCCAAATGTAGTTCATTAAAATAGAGGTCATAATGGTAAATGAACTCGACGTACGTCAAACGGACCAGTAAATTATATGGTGGCTGTCGTTTGTTATCGACAATTACAGAGAGTTTTATCAATGCAATAAAAATATGTAGTTTTTCATTTATAGGATTTTTATAAGCGATCGTCATTCGTCATCATTGTTCACCAGGGATAGTAAATTACCTTCAGATAAAGTGGTTTCTTAATATCACTCAGTTTCTAAACAAATTGCATATATTATAATGTAAAGAAACATTTAGGTCTTCTAGATAGTGTTTAAAGAACGAACAGGACGTAGAATTCCGTATCTCAAAAATTTAGCCAACGACTCCACAAAGTTTTGAAAGAATGAGAATGACTCTCTAGTGGTTTGCGGTCCGCTCAAAAATTACCACCATATTCTGCACTGGATCTAGCACCAATAAATCTACTATTTTTTAATTCAGACACTGTCCGAATCAGTTCCTTTATTACCGACTTCCGGTCTGAGTCTGTGCTGCAGATCATCGTCAGGTCTAGTTGGAACAGCAAAAAGGGGCTACGAAAATAAAAATTACAAAAGTGTGACATTACAAATATTCGCATAAGAAACTGCACAGTTAACAACAAAATATTTTGAGAACCCACTCGTACCTGGGGCTGCAAAATTCAGTTTGTCAGCTAACATAAGGCACAAAGGTTATGGATGTGGTAAAAAAGACTATTGTATGGTTAGATGTGTTCATGTTATAGGCTGCAAAATTTAGGTATAGCCATGTGACATGTTCATAAGTCATAAGCTACAATATAAAACCAGCGTCAAAGAGGTTCTTCCATCATAAAGGGAACTAAAATAAATAATGAAATCAACAGCTAAAAGACATGATCATCAATAGCAGGTTGCGGTATGTACATCACGTCACACAATAAAAAATAAAAACCGATGTAAAAGACAACCTCAAAGCAAAGTGTGCATAGTATATTTTCGTTCTCAACTGTATAGTTTAAAAAACATTTCAAAGTTAGCCTACTTATCTGATCAGCACAGTTTGAGTCTTCCACCTATTAAAATACAACTTTTCCCTCTGAACGCTGGCGTCACGAAATTGCGTCATATCATTGTGACCAAGTGTAAGGTTAACTGTTTTCTAGCGCTAGGGCCGGTAGATGTAGATTCTACACGGAGCTACCAACGCTTTTGACATGTGCTGCCATGTCCTGATTGTTTTGGGTACTTCTGGAACGACATAATTTTTGACTATTTGTTCCAACAAGAAATTTATTCAGGCATTAAGCGATTAATATTGGCCTTCATATTAGTGAACGAGAATTCAGATAAATCGAGGACCATTACTGTACGCTAAAAATTGGAAAAGGGGCAAGGAGTTACAAAAATACTATAGCTTCTTGAAAATACTACAAATTACGAAACCGTTTAACGATGATAGTGTGAGAAATAAGTGTGTCCGCTAGAGTGCGATACCTACCATAGCAGGCTGAGTGATGAGCGACATTGGTACAGTATTATTGGTTACATGCATGTCACTGGCTGCAATCTGTGCGTACTACCTTACACCCCAACCAGACAACAAAATAAACAAATTCATATTTGAGGACTGAGGAGAGACACCAGGCACTTCGTATCATATGTAGGAAGGCATAATAAACACTGAAGTAGGCTTCATGGGAAAATTCATTCCACTCATTAAGATTCTTGTCGGCTTGTTTTCTTTTACCAGTATAAATTTAAAGTTCCACAAGACGTCTTAGATATGCATAGCGGTTAGTGCCCAACCAGCCCCAGATCATAGAATGTATTCAAATCAATATATCGACCATATGAGACGAACTCCACTTAGGTAAAGGAACAAGGCATGATAACGAATGCAAAATAAAATGATGAAGTAATAGTAATCCCAACAGGAAAAGAACTATTTCGTTCAAGAACACCACCAAAGTAGAAGAGTTAAAGGAACAAAGAAGATACAATTCAAACCCATGAAAATCAAACCACTGCAACTCCAATTGAAACAAAACCAAATCGAAATAAATAAGTCACTTGTAGAACAATCTAAATCAAATCGCAAGTAAACACAACACATTGTTATGAAGACAAAAACAGATCTCTCTTCAAGTATATAGTCAAAAGGGGTCAAAATCGGACCTCCCTAACACTACACATCGATGAAGTTAGATACGACCTTCAAAAATGGCCGAAAATGATAAATTTATTTTTGGTGAAGATAAAAATTGAAAGACAATAAATAAGATTTCTTAGATAATAAATACAATGTCAAATACTGTTAATGAAGAAGCAGTGAGAGTATGAATGAAAGTGAACTTAGAAATAGTCAAACCAATATGTATCCTAATTTTAACAACATGTCACTTCACAGACTACAACAATCTGGAAAGCCAACAACATAAGTGGTTATAGTTCTCAAGATCAGAACCAATTAATTTCAAGACTGACTTCTATAACACACCACATGATTCCAGATATCTACATGATATGACACCTACACAACCAAACCGTTTTGCAAAACCTACAAAAACCGAGGCTATAAAAAAATTTAGCAGAGTGCTCGTATTAAACATATAATCAAGTCTGGTATTAAACCATACCCACTTACTGAACTACCTTTTTATAAAGATGAAAATACTTTAATCAGTCCTATATCATGAGGCAAGCTTAATGTTGTTGAGAAGGAACAATCCCTAAAAAGTAGGCTCAAAACTTGGTTATTTGAACAACAACAAATAACACATTCTGACGATCCTGCCACAGCATTTTTAAAACCACCATCCAAAGCCTTGAATAAGAAAATTGAGAGTGCTCTTCACAAACAAAATGCACTTAAAGTTAATGTTGTACTAACACGTGATTATAAGAAAGGAAGAGTAATACAAGAGTTTAACTTTGAGACTAAAAACGAAAGTATCTCAAAATCAACAAACCTAACCAGATATATGGCGCAAGTTAGAAAACATTAACTTAGAGAGATGAGTGAGTTTTAAGGAAGACATTCTGGCTGGTCTCTCCACAAAATTAAAACACTTGAATTAAGACTTAATACATATATACGCCTTATGCAGGAAATTCTTACTTTGATCTTGCAAAACTTATTAAATCGAGAAAAGCTACACTTAACATAAAAAATAATGATAATAAGTGTTTCTTATATTGTTTAAAAGTTTATTTACATCCAGCACCTAGCAATGACCATAATACTGATCGAGTTTCTATGTATATTAATTTGAAGGATGATATTGATGACGCATTTAAAGATATACAATTCCCTGTCACACTTAAAGATATCCCCAAAACTGAAAGACGAACTGGATTACAAATAAATGTGTTTGGATATGATGCAAAAGGAATAATTTATCCTCTCTATCCAAATAAAGCAAGAAAAACGTCTGATAAATCTGTCGATCTTTTATTAGCAACTAAAGGACTGCAGAGACACTTCCACTTCATTTGAAACCATTCTCATCTAATTTCTGCTCTAGTAAGTAAACACAAAGAAAAGAAGTACATTTGTAGAGGTTGTATGCTACACTTTTAACAACGAAACAAAATATAACAATCACATCCAAGACCGTTGTGCTAATGATGCTGTGAAAATACTAATTCAAGAAGAGGCTGCAAAAATTTACTTTAAGAACATTCAAAATATAATGCGGCTACCATATGTGATTTATGCTGACTTTGAATGTCTGAACTGTAAAATTGATCTTAACAATCACAATCCTACCAAACAAACAAGAAAATGTCAAAAACATGAACCATGTAGTTTCGCTTACTGTGTTATCAAAAATGAAACATTAACCGAATTTAAACAGTACAGAGGTCCAGAAGCATCAAAGAAGTTTATTGAAGACCTAACAGAAGAGGCCAAGAAGATTCACCAAGTATATAAAAATGTTGTACCTCTAGAAATGACTGAAGAATATGAAGCCTTATTCAATAGTTCAGAATCATGTTTCTACTGTAATTGAGAATATACAACTGAAAATTTTAAGACTAGACACCAAGATCATCTTACCAGCCAGTTTATAGCACCAGCATGTAATAATTGTAACCTTAAACTACCAACATTTGTTCCTGTGTTTATGCATAATCTTGGTGGCTATGATTCTCATTTGTATATCAGAGAATTAGACTTCACAAATGAAGAAATAGTTCTTATTCCAAACAAAGAAGAAAAATACATATCTTTTACTAAGCATTTTAAAGAAGGCATTAAGTTAAGATTGTTGACTCGTTTAGATTTAAGTCATAATGTCTTGTCTCTTTAGCTAATAATCTTAATTAAGAGCAAATGCCTCACACAAGAAAATACTTTAACGAAGATTCACTAAAACTTGTAAGTCGAAAGCGAGTATACCCTTACGATTTTATGGATTCATGAGACAAGTTTAAAGAAACACAACTTCCATCTATAGAAGCCTTTTACAACAGCCTTGAACAATCAGATATAACGGTCAAAGATAGTAAACATATAAACAGATTTGGAAACATTTTGATATGAGTAAAATTGGTGACTACCATGATTTGTATTTAAAAACATATGTGTTATTACTAGCTGATGTGTTTGAATGCTTGAGAACTACATGCATGAATGCTTATGATTTACATGTGGCGTGGTATTACACAAGTCATGGGTTGGCTTGGGATGCTATGTTAAAAATGACACGAATAAACATATACATGGTATCTGATTATGATATGATCCTAATGATTGAAAAAGGTGTAAGAGGAGGAATTTCCCAGTGCTGTCAATGATAAGCAAACAATAAATATATGAAAAACTATAATCCAAATAAAGAAAGTAGTTACCTTACCTATCTTGATGAAAACATCTTATATGTATGGGCTATGAGTCAATATTTGCCTTACAAAGACTTTACATGGCTAACTAAGCAACAGATAAAAGATCTTGATATTGAAAACATACCGAAGAACAGTAAAACTGGCTACATACTGGAAGTTGATTTAGGATACCCTAAAGAACCTCATGATCAACACAAAGACATCCCATTAGCTTTAGAAAACATGTGTCCTCCAGATTCTAATCAACCTAAACTCCTAGGAACACTACACCACAAATAAAAGTATGTTATTCACTACAGAAATCTCCGAAATGTCTACAGCTAGGATTAAAGTTGAAGAAAATACATAGAGTAATTCAGTTTAAACAGTCTGCTTGGTTAAAGAAATATATAGATTTAAATACAAAAGTGAGAACCAAGGCAACCAATGATTTCTAAAAGGACTTTTATAAATTTATGAACAACAGCGTATTTGGAGAAACTCTGGAAATTACTAGAAAGCGAGTTGACATACGAATTGTGGCTGATGCCCATTCAAGAGCCTAAATGAACGTCCACTAAACGAAACACTATTTATTAAAAAGACCGAACTACTCAAATCTACAGTTGGAGCTAAGGTCGTTGTTTACATAGACGACTACAAGGTAATTTTACCTGATCGTTACAAGGAAGCATTTCATAAAAAACAGACAAGTAATTAGCGGTGGTAAAGAACAATTATATCAATTTAAGTGATAGTAGAAGTTTTCACAAGATTGAATTTACAGGAAGATCAAATGAAAAACAATCAGAACCAGAAATTAGCGACAGTGAGTAACTGCTTTTTAGTTTTAAATCTTAGTTTCACATCTGCTTTTATGGTATTAACCATTAAAGCCCAAGGTTAACAGTGTTCATGTAAAACCTAACCTTTGATAACTGTCTTTCAAGCAAAGCCTTGAGTTGTTTTTGTAATAAGATGTTTTTGTGTTTAAGCCTTCCCATTTCTGTTTGCGTTTTGAGTTTGCATATTGTTATGTTTTTCAGTTTTGGTTGTGATCTAAGCTGGTCTCGTTCATTTACTAATTTTTGAAGGTCAAAGCCATACTTGTCATTTAATTCTTCATAATATTCTATTGTCCTTTTGAGTTGTTTGTTATTAAGCACAATTAGCTCTTTGAAGATTCTATAATCAATCTTTGCACCTAATGTGTCAATGTGTTTAGAGATGGAACTCTCTGTGTTTGTTACACACAGTGGATCGATATAAGAAAAACATTCAAGAGTTAATACTGCCTTCTTGATACCGCCATACCTTTTAATGTGGTCTTTTGTTCTTTCTTCTAAGTCTTTCGCTTTACCATATTTACACACAATGCAGTTATCATCAGTAACATCATTAATGTGAAACTCTTTGTGAAGGTCTTTAATGGCACCTAATGAAAACAAATTATCACGAGAAATAGAAGTAGTTGCTTTAAAACAGCTGTAATATGCGCTGGGGTAGCTTCTTTTGATGTTAGTTGTTTGTTATCTCCTTCTAATTGTTTAATTCTATTTGTTAGTTGGTATTGACCTGTCTTTCTTATTGATGGTAAAATTCCCTTGTTAACCCAATCTTGAAAATTTTCTGCTTCTTTCATGTTAGACTTCATAACTAAGGAATATAAACCAGGTTCATTGATAAAAACTGTGTGTGGTTGTCCTTTAAAGGGAGGTCTAATCTTCTCCTCCCTTTTGTTTGTTCATTTAACGGGGGGGTTAATCGCTCCTCCCTTAGTTGTTTGAATGTTTTTTTGATATTTAAGTTTGAAATAATATCTAATTGCCTTATGTGTATTTTTACATTCTAGAATCTCTGGTACATCCTTACCTTTACATCATATCTTAACATCGCTATCTTCGACAGTAGTAATAAAACTAACAGATCTTGTTTTAAATGTAAAAACATCATTCTGTAAATCAATCAAATTATCCATTTATTATATAATGAATTAAGATAATTTATTTGTGCTTTTATGGTATTAACCATCAAAGCTGTTTAAACAAGAACGCTTGAAATATTAATCCAAGAGTTATGAGAACTATCGCAACCTAAAGATGTAACAAACACTTTGTCACCTTTCTTTTTCAACATCTTCCGAACCGACCAAACATCTGGATATTTTATCTTAAGAAATTCAGGTTCATAAAACAAACCTTCAACATGTTGTCCGATTAAATCCATTACCCTGTAAGTTGGTGGGTTTAATGGTATGGCTTCGTAAATCTCAGATTACTGCTATTTATCAAAGTCCATCTGGTGAAGATGTTCGCTTTATAAACAACATGGTGTACATGATAACGATTCCAGACTTACGCCTTGTTAGTGGTTATCCAAAAACCTTGCCTGATGTCGGAATTCAACCGAATACCAAAATAATTGGGGTTGTAAATATGTACACAGGGAGAACTTTTGTCTTCTATGGTGATGTTTACTATCTTGAACTGAATTACTGTAACCCTATAGTTAAAATATACAGGTTTCTTAGAGACTTCCCAGACATACTGACAAACATTTATTCCGTATTTAGGTATGTTTATAGGCTACTGCATTTCTTTAAAAATGGCAAAGTATTCCTTTTTAACGAGTTTACAATCACATTGGTTAATGTTGAAAAATTATTATTTCTCAACATTTGGAATAGAATCCAAGAAATAACCTGAACCAGTCGCACAAGTTGTTAATAATTTTAAAACTGTTCTCTCTCAGCTTGAATCTTTCGTCTAATGCTTCTTTTCTCATTATATGTTAGTCCAATTGAAAGATGAGTGCTTTATGGTTATATAACCATCAAGTTGCAATAACCTGGTTTACACTAATTAATTAGGGAACAAGAAACCAGAAGCAGAAAAGTTTCAAGATTGCATTACATTTACATTTTTTCGCGTTACATTTATGTATTGTTTACGTTTTTCACATTGCATTTATGTAACGTTCACGTTGTGTTTATGTTTTATTATTTTGTGTTATAAATGATTAATAAAATGAAGAGTCCTAATGATGTAAATGAAGCACAAGAAGCAATTAAAATAAGAGAATATTTAAGGAATAGGTTTAGAGGATTTACAAACAAAAGAGTTGACGAATATGACAAATACAAAAAACAGGAACAACCTGTGACTGATGCAAGTGGTAACCTTGGTGAATGACTTGAAAGCAAACCAGATAAAGCTCTTGAGAATAAAAATAAAGACCTTATTCCATTTCAGTTTAATACAAGTGAAGATTTGGGAATTAATAGAACATTAAACGAATCAGAAGTAGATAATATGCTTTGTGATTATGATGAAGAAACTAAAAAAAGTGAAATGATATACATAGCAAGTCAAATGGCTTATGATTATCAACAAGATGATGAATCAGAAGGACTAGCAACTCCAAAACTGAAACCAAAACGAACTTTTAAAGGATCGCATTTACTGGGACATCTGAACAACTGCAATGACTAAATTTTTGGTTTGGAATCAATTGGCACTGAAAAATATGTTGGTGATGAACCTGTAAAATTTGACACATCAACTATTGGAGGAAGACACTACGATTATTTAATTGTACAAAGAAAAGAATATCAAGTCACTGACAGATTAATGAATCTTCTTACCCAGAAGTATATTACTTTCAATGATCTTGATGATAAATTTGATGAAAAAGATTTACAAAATTACAAAGAAATCTTACTTGAATCAAATGCATTTTTTGTAGTGGGAAGCCTAGATGGAGTAGAGGGGCAAAATACAAATCAATAATTAAGCACATTCTTGGAAAACACTGTAGAAACGATAGTAGCTCAGAATCTAGTTTTGAAACTAGTACTCCAAGACAGAAAAGAGGTAAAGGTTTTGTTAAAGAATATAATGAGCTGCCAATCGAATACATTTGGATGAACGATGTTAGAGACTTAATTTATCATGTGGCTGTTATTGATGGTGGAGAGAGAGCAGGAAACAATAATTTTCGAAATGAGAAAGCTGCAACAATGAAAAAGTTAACATTGAAGATTAACAATTTTGTGATTAATAGCTCTAAAGCTATATCACACGTTATAAAATTCTTAAACATGTTACCATCATCCTTCTGGGAAAATAAGAAATATGGCAAAGGAATAGTTAATTGGGCTTTGAATAGTCTTAAAATGCCTGAGCTTCACATTCCTGGTTATAACTACTGTGGTCCATTTACAAAGCTGGAAGAACGATTAAAAAGTGGAGATTAAGGAATTAATATGTGAGATGAAGCTTGTAAAGAACACGATATAGCTTATCATGAGAATAAAGATTTAAATAAGAGACATGAGGCAGATAAAGTCCTACAAGATAAAGTGTTGGCTAATGTTTTTAGTAAAGATTTTTGTTTGGAATGAAAAGTTAGCATCGGCTGGTATCACTGGTGTTATGCACACAAAAAGGAAAAGGGGCTGGGGCTTGTAAATAATTGTTTATTAAGTTTAGTTTACGATGTTTTTATGGGTGTATCCATAAAAGCCGGTTTTAAATAGAGGCGCTACAACATTGCTGTGTAATCATAGGAGGAAACGATAGCTGTCGCCCTTGGTGTGCTTTTTGTGCTGTGTGTGATGCAACCATCTAGTTAGCCTCGTTGTCTCGCACAGAAGCACGGTGCTGATTCATACATTGAAACGGGAAGCTGAGACATGTACTATCTTTGAGCTTCCGTTAACAGATGGCACTCACGTTTGTTCCATTTAATTACTAGGGGACTCTGTTTCACTTTAAACACAAATTAGGTATTTTTAAATGTTGTTTCTTTATTCATACTAACATTTACATCTGTTTTAGATTTAGTCTCTCCAAATGAAATATAATAATGTGAAGGAAATTATATATTTACGTCCGGAATAAGCTGATGAATGTTGAGCTTTTAGGATGTACTTTATCACTGAATACCAACTATATATACAAACTGCAAAGGACTGCTTAAGCTCCCAGTTGCCCCAGGCTGGGAGTTTCGCCTGGCCAAGCCAAGCAATGGGGATCGTCGTTCATTGAGACACTGCTGTCTGGAGCTCTGCCCCCTCAATTAAAGGCGACAGGTGACAGATGCAGAAGGGCAGCTACTATCTAGTCGCTGGAAGACGACCTGGTAATGAAACTTAGAATACGAGAAGACTTCCAAATACCCCGTAGGGTAGAGATGAGATAAAGAGAAGCTGAAAAAATCCCTCTGGGGTTTTCTTCCAACGCGCCTAAGGTTTTTGCCGTTTTTGAGAATGATTTTCTGATTTTATTTCTTTTTATTTCATTTTTGTGCTCTGAACTTGTTCATTTCGTTTTAACCCAGCCATTTGACAAGTTTGAATTGTTTATCGTTGTTCTTTTTAAAGGAAGCCATGTTTCACTGCTCCCTGGTTAAAAAGGGAACCATGTTTCCTCGCATATGGTTTATCTGCTTCTTTCATATTAGCTTTATAACTATAGAATACAAGCCAGGATCATTGATAAAGATAGCGTGTAGACTCTTTGAGCCAGAAGAGAGTCTACAGTGTAGATTCTTAAATTCTTCAAATGTTTTCCGATTTTTTGCTCTTTGTCGTTTGTTTATTTGAAGAGGGTAGCGAATTGCTACCCTTTGTTGATTGTTTATTTGAAGAGTGGAACAATTTTTTCTCCTTTATTTGTGTATATGTTTTTTGGTATTTAGGTTTAATGTGATCTCTAATCTGTACATCGCCATCTTAAACAACAATAATGAATCGTTCATTTTTCGATTTTGTTGGCGTGGTTTAATTCATTAATTAGTTTAAAATTAGAGAATATAAACCAACTGGTTAATAAAAATAGTTCTGCTTTCGTTAAAATTATACATGTCGTTTTTGACTGGATAGACCCTCAGTTTTGACTGGGCAAACCAGGTGTTTCACTGGGTCTCACTTGTTCATGAGTTTTATTATTTCCTATGTCTACATATTTGCTAATTGCTTAACCTGTGTCTGTTTATTCAAGTATATCAGTCACATATTTACCATGAAATGTGCAAGTGTCTTCATTTTAATATGGTTGTATTGTCGTTGATTAGATATGTGTAGTTACATTGACGTCCGCACAAGTAGCTGAGTGGTCAGCGCGACAGACTGTCAATCCAAAGGGCCCGGGTTCGATTCCCGGCTGGGTAGGAGATTTTCTCCACTCAGGGACTGGGTGTTGTGTTGTCCTAATCATCATCATTTCATCCCCACCGACGAGCAAGTCGCCGAAGTGGCGTCAAATCGAAAGACTTGCACCAGGCGAATGGACTACCCGACGGGAGGTCCTCGTCACACGACATTTCATTTCAGTTATATTGATTCGACTATATTTCATTGTTTCTTTTATTTATTCATCCTGATTTTTATTATATTTATTCGACTTTATTTCATTGTTGTGGACTTTAGTAACTGTAAATGTACAAACGTTATTGGTCATGGTTCACTGGGTTCGTTCTTTCTCGTTATAGATAAGGGTCTTCGTTTGCTGTTTTGTTTCTTAATAAAAATATGGGTAACGGCCAACTGTTTTGATGTGTTTACTCTTAGATCTACATTTTATTTTAGTTTTTGTCTTCATATCAATGTGTTGTATTTACTTGCGATTTGATTTAGATTTTTCTATAAGTGACTTATTTATTTCGATTTGGTTTTGTTTCAATTGGAGTTGCAGTGCTTTGATTTTAATGCGTTTATATTGTATCTTCTTTGTTCCTTTAATTCTTCTACTTTGGTGGTGTTCTTGAAAGAAATAGTTCTTCTCCTGTTGTGATTACTATTACTTCTTCATTTTATTTTGTATTCATTATCATGCCCTTGTTCCTTTAGCTAAGCAGTGTTGGTCTCATAGGGTCGATAAATGGATTCGAATAGATTCTATGATCTGGGGCCGGTTGGGCAGAAACCCCAATACATATCTACTGATGTCAACATACAGCTCTTTGCTTGCACTAACCAAAACCTCAAAGTTACTGTCTATATTAGTGATTTCATGTTTGTGCATTAATAAATGAGCACATAGGTCAGTTTTACTTTGAGTAAGCATATATTCATTAGAGCCATTTTAAAAGTTCATCCCGCCTGTCCAATGCAGTTCTTTTGACTGTCATCAGACGTGACCTTATAAATAGGGCAGTGTAAGAATTTATTCTTTCCTTGTGAAATGTTTTGTCTAACCCTTAATCTCAAAGAATTTTCAGTTATAAAGGCAACTTGTATGTAGTGATTTTTCTATTTTATTAGAAGTTGTGCCATTTTAAGTCAAGCTGACTAAGTAACAGTTCATCCTTATTAATTTTTTAGGTTCATGTTGTGAACGCTTTAATTTATTGAGTGTACGCATAACCATAGACCTGCCATACCCATTTGCTACCACAATCTGCTTCAGTACCTCGATCTCCATATCTATCGCGTCAAGAGCCGAAAGCAGTCGTATTAACTAACAAAACGTAGAGTGAAAATGGGCTCTGTTTTACCGCATAGAATGACACAATATTCTGGGATTACAGTGACAGTGCATGTAAGTTTTCTAAGATGAGGAATTTGGTGATTCGATTACCTTTGAAATAGTTCAGAAAGCTTGTACCTGTGGTCTGGGGGTAGCGTCTTTGATTCATAATGAAAACGTCATAGGTACTGGGTTCGATCCCCGCCACTGCTTAAATTTTGACAAATAATCAGCGATGGCGGCCGAAGACTTCCGGCATAAGAAGTCAGCCTCATTCTGCCAATGGCCTTGTCAAAGAGGGCGGAGGAGCGGATAGAGGTTCAGGGAACTCTCTTGTCCTAGGGGTGTAAAATTGCCCTAAAGACGGAAGAATCAATAATGATCAACAACATGGGGATGCAGAAGGTAATGAAATCCACTGCATTCAAGACACGTAAGGTGTATCCACAGGAAATGTGGCCTGTAGATGAAGAAGTGTCATGATGATCTCTCCATTGGCAAAAGATTCCGGAATAGTCCCCCATTCGGATCTCCGGGAGGGGAGTGCCAAGGGGGAGGTTAACATGAGAAAAAGATTGAATAATCAACGAAAGGATAATTTTCTGCAAGTCGGGGCATGGAATGTCAGAAGCTTGAACGTGGTAGGGAAACTAGAAAATCTGAAAAGGGAAATGCAAAGGCTCAATCTAGATATAGTAGGGGTCAGTGAAGTGAAGAGGAATGAAGACAAAGATTTCTGGTCAGATGAGTATCGGGTAATATCAACAGCAGCAGAAAATGGTATAAGAGGTGTAGGATTCGTTATGAATAAGAAGGTAGGGCAGAGGCTGTGAACAGTTCAGTGACCGGGTTATTCTAATCAGAATCGACAGCAGACCAACGCCGACAACGATAGGTCAGGTATACATGCCGACGTTGCAAGCTGAAGATGAAGAGATAGAGAAAGTGTATGAGGATATTGAAAGGGTAATGCAGTATGTAAATGGGGACGAAAATCTAATAGTCATGGGTGACTGGAATGCAGTTGTAGGGGAAGGAGTAGAAGAAACGTTTACAGGAGAATATGGGCTTGGGACAGGGAACGAAAGAGGAGAAAGACTAACTGAGTTCTGTAACAAGTTTCAGCTAGTAATAGCGAAAACCCTGTTCAAGAATCACAAGAGGAGGAGGTATACTTAGAAAAGGCCAGGAGATACGGGAAGATTTCAATTAGATTTCATCATTGACAGACAGAGATTCCGAAATCAGATACTGGATTGTAAGGCGTACCCAGGAGCAGATATAGACTCAGATCACAATATAGTAATGATGAAGAGTAGGCTGAAGTTCAAGACATTAGTCAGGAAGAATCAACACGCTAAGAAGTGGGATACGGAAGTTCTAAGAAATGACGAGATACGTTTGAAGTTCTGTAGCGCTATAGATACAGCAATAAGGAATAGCACAGTAGGCAACACAGTTGAAGAGGAATGGACGTCTCTAAAAAGGGCCATCACAGAAGTTGGGAAGGAAAACATAGGTGCAAAGAAGGTAGCTGCGAAGAAACCATGGGTAACAGAAGAAATACTTCAGCTGATTGATGAAAGAAGGAAGTACAAACATGTTCCGGGAAAATCAGGAATACAGATATACAAGTCGCTGAGGAATGAAATAAATAGGAAGTGCAGGGAAGCTAAGACGAAATGGCTGCAGGAAAAATGTGAAGACATCGAAAAAGATATGATTGCCGGAAGGACAGACTCAGCATACAGGAAAGTCAAAACAACCTTTGGTGACATTAAAAGCAACGGTGGTAACATTAAGAGTGCAACGGGAATTCCACTGTTAAATGCAGAGGAGAGAGCAGATAGGTGGAAAGAATACATTGAAAGCCTCTATGAGGGTGAAGATTTGACTGATGTGATAGAAAAAGAAACAGGAGTCGATTTAGAAGAGATAGGGGATCCAGTAGTAGAATCGGAATTTAAAAGAGCTTTGGAGGACTTACGGTCAAATAAGGCAGAAGGGATAGATAACATTCGATCAGAATTTCTAAAATCATTATGGGAAGTGGCAACAAGACGACTGTTCACGTTGTTGTGTAGAATATATGAGTCTGGCGACATACCATCTGACTTTCGGAAAAGCATCATCCACACAATTCCGAAGACGGCAAGAGCTGACAAGTGCGAGAATTATCGCACAATCAGCTTAACAGCTCATGCATCGAAGCTGCTTACAAGAATAATATACAGAAGAATGGAAAAGAAAATTGAGAATGCGCTAGGTGACGACCAGTTTGGCTTTAGGAAAAGTAAAGGCACGAGAGAGGCAATTCTGACGTTACGGCGAATAATGGAAGCAAGGCTGAAGAAAAATCAAGACACGTTCATAGGATTTGTCGACCTGGAAAAAGCGTTCGACAATATAAAAGGGTGCAAGCTGTTCGAGATTCTGAAAAAAGTAGGGGTAAGCTATACGGAGAGACGGGTCATATACAATATGTACAACAACCAAGAGGGAATAATAAGAGTGGACGATCAAGAACGAAGTGCTCGTATTAAGAAGGGTGTAAGACAAGGCTGTAGCCTTTCGCCCCTACTCTTCAGTCTGTACATCGAGGAAGCAATGATGGAAATAAAAGAAAGGTTCAGGAGTGGAATTAAAATACAAGGTGAAAGGATATCAATGATACGATTCGCTGATGACATTACTATCCTGAGTGAAAGTGAAGAATGATCTGCTGAACGGAATGAACAGTCTAATGAGTACACAGTATGGTTTGAGAGTAAATCGGAGAAAGACGAAGGTAATGAGAAGTAGTAGAAATGAGAACAGGGAGAAACTTAACATCAGGATTGATGGTCACGAAGTCAATGAAGTTAAGGAATTCTGCTACCTAGGCAGTAAAATAACCAATGACGGACGGAGCAAGGAGGACATCAAAAGCAGACTCGCTGTGGAAGAAAAGGCATTTCTGGCCAAGAGAAGTCTACAAATATCAAATACCGGCCTTAATTTGAGGAAGAAATTTCTGAGGATGTACGTCTGGCGTACAGCATTGTATGGTAGTGAAACATGGACTGTGGGAAAACCGGAACAGAAGAGAATCGAAGCATTTGAGATGTGGTGCTATGGACGAATGTTGAAAATTAGGTGGACTGATAAGGTAAGGAATGAGGAGGTTCTACGCAGAATTGGAGAGGAAAGGAATATGTGGAAAACACTGATAAGGAGAAGGGACAGGATGATAGGACATCTGCTAAGACATGAGGGAATGACTTCCATGGTACTAGAGGAAGCTGTAGAGGGCAAAAACTGTAGAGGGAGACAGAGATTGGAATACGTCAAGCAAATAATTGAGGACGTAGGTTGCAAGTGCTACTCTGAGATGAGGAGGTTAGCACAGGAAAGGAATTCGTGGCGGGCCGCATCAAACCAGTCAGTAGACTGTTGACCAAAAAAAAAAAAAAAACAAAAAGAAGTCAAGATAATGACTTCTCTATTACTAGAGTCAACTGTTTATTCGAATGCATGGTACACATTTTGTCATTCACCTGCTTAAATTCTTCCCCATTCTCATGGAATAAAATTATAGCATCATTGACTTCCAAATAATGGACGTTTTCGGAATTCTTTAGCTATCTTTTTTGTTTTTGCTTGAAGTGTTTTGTCAACAACTGGATTGTTCTAGCTACCTTCTCAATCAAGTTTAAAAAAATGACTGAGAGTCATGTATACATTCCCCAATACATTTAACGTTATAGAAAAGCTACGAAATAGTTGATCAAATTAAAAATATAGATATATCTCATGATACAGTACTCACTCAGCTTGATGTTAAGAATTTGATACTAATTTACTGATGAAAGAAACTTCTTATAATTGAAAATAACTTATTCAAATCTAATAAAGCCAGTTTAGGTGAAATTTCAGAACTAGTTAAGTTTCTGGAGTTCACACTATCTACCAGTTTCTTCATGTTTAACAACAGAATATTACAGCAGGTTTAGCGAGTGGCTATGGGTAACAGTCTGCCTGGTACTGTTGAAGAAATCTTTCTCAACGACTTGGAAATTAACTTCTTACAAAAATATCCAGTAGTTAAAAGTCGAGTCTTTCACCGCAAGAGGGATGTCAGTGACTGTATAATTTTGTTCCATGGGAAGGAGTAAAATCAGACAGGTGGTTGAGAAGATGTGTACCATAGACCCGAAATGTAGTTTACATTATAAGTGGAAAACAATAATATCCTGGATTGTCTTGGCTTAACCATTTCAAAAGCTAACTGTAAATACAAATTCGGCATCTTTCGAAAACCCACATGCACTGAGACTATAATCTCTGCTGCATCATGTCATCCTAACAGGTGTAAGAAAGCAATTTTCATTCATTGTTGAGTACGATGATACGTCTACCTTGGACAAAGGAAGATATGACAAGCAGATCGTGATCTTGAAGTAGATTTTGGTAGCAAATGGGTATGGTAATTCTACAGTTCGCACAAACACAATAAACTTAAGTGTCAGCGACATGCACCTAAATTAAGGAAGAAGTGCCATTTTATAAGAATGGCTTATCGTGGAATGGCTTAAAAAAATCTAAAGGTCTCTACGTAAAGCTAACGTGCAATTTGTCTTTGCAACTGAAAGTTCGTTGGGATGTAGGGTTTCGTCAGCAGATTTCACAAGGAAAGAATGAGTACTTATACACTCCTGGAAATGGAAAAAAGAACACATTGACACCGGTGTGTCAGACCCACCATACTTGCTCCGGACACTGCGAGAGGGCTGTACAAGCAATGATCACACGCACAGCACAGCGGACACACCAGGAACCGCGGTGTTGGCCGTCGAATGGCGCTAGCTGCGCAGCATTTGTGCACCGCCGCCGTCAGTGTCAACCAGTTTTCCGTGGCATACGGAGCTCCATGGCATCTTTAACACTGGTAGCATGCCGCGACAGCGTGGACGTGAACCGTATGTGCAGTTGACGGACTTTGAGCTAGGGCCTATAGTGAGCATGCGGGAGGCCGGGTGGACGTACCGCCGAATTGCTCAACACGTGGGGCGTGAGGTCTCCACAGTACATCGATGTTGTCGCCAGTGGTCGGCGGAAGGTGCACGTGCCCGTCGACCTGGGACCGGACCGCAGCGACGCACGGATGCACGCCAAGACCGTAGGATCCTACGCAGTGCCGTAGGGGACCGCACCGCCACTTCCCAGCAAATTAGGGACACTGTTGCTCCTGGGTATCGGCGAGCACAATTCGCAACCGTCTCCATGAAGCTGGGCTACGGTCCCGCACACCGTTAGGCCGTCTTCCGCTCACGCCCCAACATCGTGCAGCCCGCCTCCAGTGGTGTCGCGACAGGCGTGAATGGAGGGACGAATGGAGACGTGTCGTCTTCAGCGATGAGAGTCGCTTCTGCCTTGGTGCCAATGATGGTCGTACGCGTGTTTGGCGCCGTGCAGGTGAGCGCCACAATCAGGACTGCATACGACCGAGGCACACAGGGACAACACCCGGCATCATGGTATGGGGAGGGATCTCCTACACTGGCCGTACACCTCTGGTAATCGTCGAGGGGACACTGAATAGTGCACGGTACATCCAAACCGTCATCGAACCCATCGTTCTACGATTCCTAGACCGGCAAGGGAACTTGCTGTTCCAACAGGACAATGCACGTCCGCATGTATCCCGTGCCACCCAACGTGCTCTAGAAGGTGTAAGTCAACTACCCTGGCCAGCAAGATCTCCGGATCTGTCCCCCATTGAGCATGTTTGGAACTGGATGAAGTGTCGTCTCACGCGGTCTGCACGTCCAGCACGAACGCTGGTCCAACTGAGGCGCCAGGTGGAAATGGCATGGCAAGCCGTTCCACAGGACTACATCCAGCATCTCTACGATCGTCTCCATGGGAGAATAGCAGCCTGCATTGCTGCGAAAGGTGGATATACACTGTACTAGTGCCGACATTGTGCATGCGCTGTTGCCTGTGTCTATGTGCCTGTGGTTCTGTCAGTGTGATCATGTGATGTATCTGACCCCAGGAATGTGTCAATAAAGTTTCCCCTTCCTGGGACAATGAATTCACGGTGTTCTTATTTCAATTTCCAGGAGTGTTTTTCAGTGTTTATAAGAAAACGTGTGATGAGGTTAAAAAAGAACTGAACTGGCCAGACGGTACGAACATTTGAAACGTGCTTCAGTACCATCTCCTCACGTTAGGTGGGTGGTGGTGGTTGGTGTTTAACGTCCCGTCGACAACGAGGTCATTAGAGACGGAGCGAAAGCTCGAGTTAGGGAAGGATTGGGAAGGAAATCGGCCGTGCCCTTTCAAAGGAACCATCCCGACATGTGCCTGAAACGATTTAGGGAAATCACGGAAAACCTAAATCAGGATGGCCGGAGACGGGATTGAACCGTCGTCCTCCCGAATGCGAGTCCAGTGTGCTAACCACTGCGCCACCTCGCTCAGTCTCACGATAAGTAAAACTGCATTAAGTAAGCATTTATCAGCGCACAAGCATGAAATCACTAGTACTGACAACGTTATGGAGATTTTGCTTAGGACAAACGAAGGGCTGTACCTTGACGTCTTGAGGAACTTTAAATTTATATTGCCAAAAGAAAAAACTTTACAAGAATCTTAAAGAACAGAATGAATTTTCATGTAGCACAGATCTAGTACGAGAATGATAGGTCTAGTTTTACACTGGGAGGTACCCTAATAATTCAAACGGATGTCATTCACATCACTATGTTTGCAACAGAGGACACTGCATGAGCGTGGATATGTGCAGCTGTCATTATTTTTAAGTAATAAATCGTACAGGTACGTACCAAGTGAGCGAGATGAGGTGCAGCAGTCAGAGTGCATTGAACGAAGACGTACTCAGTTGCGATTCCTATTTGTCGTATACTCGTTGGATGTAATTCCAAGCTCTGCAGGTTTGAGAGTGAATACGAACACTCGCAGCAAAACAGTAGCATCAGCGAAAATGTAGTTATGATCCACTGGGTTGAATGTCCTGTAAGAGAGTCACTTCCTTGAAACAACAAAACACTAAATCTGTATAAATTACAGACTGCCGAAATCGCTTGTGAAGTACAGTGTAACAATATTGAACGTTTCCTTTCCCCTGAAAATATTTCTAAATTAGTTTCTAGTAGGAAATGTGCAAGAAAGGATTAAACAAAGAGCTACCTGTGGTTAAGAACACGAGAATGATGCAGAAGAAACCAGTAGACATTAGCACCAGACATTGTGTTACCCGTCTCCCGAACTTGTTTCCGACAACGTGACCCGCGTACAATGCTACCAGTTGCAGTGATCCTTTTCCTATGAATGCAACAAATGGATTCACTCCGAAATTACTGTTGCTGAAAAGTAGGGTGAAAACAGTAAACGCAGCAGCTGACCTGTATAACGAAAATATGAAAACTTGTTACCCTAATTATCTTTTGAAATTATTCTCGTCAAATATGACACTTTTAATATATAAGTCGGTTACAGTATTATTGCACCTGGGCGTGAGGCAGCTTCGGTTGCCTTAAGTGCGTAATCTGAGTTGATAGTATAAGCACAACTTACATAAAAACATTGACAATTCTATTCGTTTAGCTTAAACACAACTAGGTTTGCTTACTGTGATGTAACCATGTGTTTGCTGTAACGGCCAAGTGCAATAATATCGTGGTTGAACAGCACACGTTTCTCATCTCTGTATGTGTGAACATTTGGTTAACACTAATAAGAACGCCAAACTGCAGGGCCAGACTCCCGATTGGAAATGAAGGAAAATACACTACTGGCCATTAAAATTGCTACACCACGAAGATGACGTGCTACAGACTCGAAATTTAACCAACAGGAAGAAGATGCTGTGATATGCAAATGATTAGCTTTTCAGAGCATTCACACAAGGCTGGCGCCGTTGGCGACACCTACAACGCGCTGACTTGAGGAAAGTTTCCAACCGATTTTTCATACACAAACAGCAGTTTACCGGCGTTGCCTGGTGAAACGTTGTTGTGATGTCTCGTGTAAGGAGGAGAAATGGGTAGTATCGCGTTTCCGACTTTGATAAAGGTCGGATTGTATCATATCGCGACTGCGGTTTATCGTATCGCGAAATTGCTGCTCGCGTTGGTCGAGATCCAATGACTGTAAGCAGAATATGGAATCGGTGGTTTCAGGAGGGTAATACGAAACGCCGTGCTGGATCCCAACGGCTTCGTATCACTAGCAGTCGAGATGACAGGCATCTCATCCGCATGGTTGTAACGGATCGTGCAGCCACGTCTCGATCCCTGAGTCAACAGATGGGGACGTATGCAAGACAACAACCATCTGCACAAACAGTTCGACGATGTTTGCAGCAGCATAGACTATCAGCTCTGAGGTCATGGCTGCAGTTACCCTTGACGCTGCACCACAGACAGGACCGACTGCCATGGTGTACTCAACGACGAACCTGGGTGCACGAATGGCAAAACGTCATTTTTTCGGATGAATCCAGGTTCTGTTTACAGCATCATGATGGTCGCATCCGTGTTTGACGACATCGCGGTGAACGCACGTTGGAAGCGTGTATTCGTCATCACCATACTGGCGTATCACTCGGCGTGATGGTATGGGGTGCCATTGGTCACACATCTCGGTTACCTATTGTTCGCATTGACGGAACTTTGAACTTTGAACAGTGGACGTTACATTTCAGATGTCTTACGACTCGTGGCTCTACCCTTCATTCCATCCTTGCGAAACCCTACATTTCAGCAGAATAATGCATGACCGCATGTTTTAGGTCATGTACGGGCCTTTCTGGATACAGAAAATGTTCGACTGCTGCCCTGGCCAGCACATTCTCCAGATCTCTCACCAATTTAAAACGTCTGGTCAATGGTGGCCGAGCAACTGTCTCTTCACAATACGCCAGTCACTACTCTTGATGAACTGTGGTATCGTGTTGAAGCTGCATGGGTTGCTGTACCTGCACATGCCATCCAAGCTTTGTTGGACTCAATGTCCAGGCGTATCAAGGCCGTTATTACGGCCAGAGGTGGTTGTTCTCGGTACTGATCTCTCAGGATATATGCACCCAAATTGCGTGAAAATGTAATCACATGTCAGTTCTAGTATAATATATTTGTCCAAAGAATATCCGTTTATCGTCTGCATTTCTTCTTGGTGTAGCACCTTTAATGGTCAGTAGCGTAATTTTACAAGAACGATACAGTTTTGCCATATGTCCGTCACGTTACTTTCTTCTTCTCAAATCCCTTATACTGGAGTTATTACTTATATTTTAGTAAAAATTCAAACGAGGCCATTAGTCGCGTGCAGATTCAAGAGCTTTTAACAGTTAACGCAAGGTGGTAACGTTGTATTTGATTGATTGAAGGAGTGTTGCGCTGAGTGTTGGTATGCAACAGCAAAAATTGCATGCATGTCACGATAATATCAAAAATCACAATTCGTGAGGACGAACTCTTCGAATTCGAATCTCGATTACAGCACGATATTTTTCAGACAGCGCCACAGTTATGTTACACACAGCGGTGTTACATCCTAGCGGGAGAAGGCTGCAAATATGTAAACATGAAGCATAAAGATGTAGAATGTTAATAATGTCTGTTTCATTCGGACGTTTTTAAGAATTTACACGTAAATGATTCGATGGCATTGCTTTTCAGCACACCTTCGTAAAAAGAAGCTAATGCTAGACGATTGCAACAAGAATTTGAAGGAATGTAAAGTAAAAGGACTTCGGAAGAACAACTTCTGCTTGTATAAAAGTAAATATGGTTTTAGCAAAATTTGAAAGGAAAGCTGTCAACATTTACAGTAAATAACAAACTCCACTTTTAATCCATAGGAGGAAGCGGACGGACGGAAAAAGACAATGAAGGCGTCTATGACTGGCAATAATTGTTCTCTAACGTGATACAAGAAGAAGTGAGTGTCAAATAGGAGGAAGTAAGGATCGACTGAGAGGCAGTGTTCAGCAGAGCTTTGGAAGAATTGGGATCTGTCGAGGCAGAAACGGTAGATTATATGTCTGCTTTATAGCTACAATCGTTGGCAGAAGTGCCAGTCAAAACCATTGATGAAGTTAGTGAGCAGCATGTATGATAATGGTTGCATAAAACCGAAAATTACGAAGAATACGAACTAAACAATTTCAAAGACGATTAGAGCTAGCCATGAGAGAATTATTGTATAAACAGATTCACGGCTCCTGTATGCTAATTCCTGACGAGAAGAAAACACAAAAAATGAATAAAGAATGAAGATCTGTTAGACGTCGACGGATTTGGGTTCAGGTTATTTGAAGGCACGATACATGGCGATCCAGCGTTTTACATGGTAGTGAAGCAACAACTAATAAAAACTAAGATATTTTCGTAGGGTTTTTCGACGGGGAAAAGGTGTTCGACAATGTAAAGTTGTGGAAGACCCCTGAAATACTCGTAAAAGTAGGTACACCGTATCGAGGAAGACGTAATACAAAACATATTTACTATGCGATCAAAAGTATCCGAACACCCCAAAACAGACGTTTTTCATATAAGGTGCATGGTGCTGCCACCTAATGCCAGGTACCCCACATCAGCGACATCAGTAGTTATTAGACATCGTGAGAGAGCAGAATGGGGCGCTCCGCAGAACTCACGGACTTCGAACTAGGTCAGGTGATTGGGATCACTTGTGGCATACGGCTGTAGACGAGATTTTCCCTAAACATCCCTAGGTCCACTGTTTCCGATGTCATTGTGGAGTGGAAACATGAAGGCAGACGTACAGCACAGAAGCGTAAGGCCAATCTCGTGTGTTGACTGACAGAGACCGCCGACAGTTGAAGAGGGTCGTAATGTTTAATAGGCAGACTTCTGTCCAGCTATCACACTAGAATTCCAAACTGCATTAGATCCATTGCAAGTACTATGACAGCTAAGCGGGAGGTGAGGAAACTTGGATTTCATGGTCGAGTGGCTGCTCTTAAGCCACACATCACGCCGGTAAATGCCAAACAACGACTTGTTTGGTGCAAGTAGCGTAAATATTGGACGACTGAACAGTGGGTAAACGTTGTTTGGAGTGACGAATCATGGTACACAAAGTGGCGATCCGATGGCAGGTTGTGGGTATGGCGAACGCCCGGTGAACATCATCTACCAGCGTGTGAAGGGCTTGCACCCCTCGTTGATTTGCTTGGCACTATCACAGCATAGACCTACATAGATGTTTTAAGCAGCTTCTTGCTTGCCACTGTTGAACAGCAATTCGGGGATGACGAATGCATCTTTCAACACGATCGAGCACCTGTTCATAATGCACAGCCTGTAGTGGAATGGTTACACGACAATAACATCCCTGTAATGGACTGGCTTGCACAGAGTCCTTGTCTGAATCCTATAGAACGCCTTTGGGATGTTTTGGAACGCCGACTTCGTGCCAGGCCTCACCGACCGACATCGATACCACTCTTCAGTCCCGCAGTCCGTGAAGAATGAGCTGCCTTTCCCCAAGAAACCTTCCAGCACCTGACTGAACGTGTGCCTGCGAGAGTGGCAGCTGCCACCATCAAGGCTAAGGGTGGACCAACACCATATTGAATTCCGGAAATACGGACGGAGGGTGCAACGAACTTGTAAGTCATTTTCAGCCGGATGTCCGGATACTTTTGGTCTCGTAGTGTACGTGAAAAAAGGTGAACTGGTAAGTATGGACCACTGACTGAGAAGCTATTGTGTTAGAAAGGGCGTAATGTAGGTATGTAGTTTATTTGTTCTTTTGTTCGGCCTATATACTAGAAAAGCAGTCTTTAGAAGTGGGATTAAAACTCAGAGTGAAAGAATGTCAGCAATAAGAAAGGGAAATGACGTTCCTATACATGTAGAAGTGGGAATGTATTTCAGGACCTGATAAATGGAGTGAATATTCAATGAGTAAAATGGAACGATAGAGAGTAATGGAAAGGAATATGTTTGGACGCAATATAAAATATGATGACCGTGCCGAAAAGAACGAAAGAAGCAGACGAGGCCAGGCAAAGAGATTATTTCGCTATTTACCTCTCTTCTTTCAACAGCTTCTTGTTTGGTTTTACGTAAACTCGAGAAGCCATTTCCAGAAAGTGATACATCATAAATACAGTGACGGCCTGTATCATTGTGACCACTGCTAGCCAGAGACTGAATTTGGCCCGGCAGTGTTGCAGGCATGCCGCTTGGCCCAAACTTTACTTTCTTCAGCCTCTCAAAGATATGTTGCGAGTTCTTTTTACATGCATCGGTCTTTCACTGTGCGGCGGAAGCAGAAAGGGTAAATGTTTAGCGAAATGAAACACTTGTTCTGTAGAGCAATGCGTACTCCAACCAGTTACAATAAGATCAGCACTCGGCCAGACGACACATCAGAAGAAAAACCGATAGGAACACCCTTTCTGTCATACATACCCAGAGGACGGACGAATCGGCCGCATACGACGCAAACACCACTCAAAGACTATTTATAAACAGTGTCTCTGATTGGAAAACGACAAAAAGCGATCTACTTGCAATGTTGGGAATATACTACACACGCTGTACATGTGAAAAAGTCTGTGTGGGAATTACTAGACGATCCGTCAACATCATGAACTCCGAACAAAAAAGGTATATCAGACAGCGACGAGTGGAGAAATCGACGGTGGCGAAGCACGCGCTTTGTGAGACCGACAAAATAGTTAAATCTCGCTTTGGGGAACAACTCCCACGCCCGTTTCATCGGGGAAGCCATAAAATACACAGATACTTCAATAGTATTAAAGGTCTGCAGAAATGCAATATGAGGCGTAGTGGCCTTGTTGCCCACAAATTGCCTTCGCCAGAGTGTTTACTGAATAACAGCCTTAAGGCTTTCGATGGTACATCGTTTTAGAAGGCTAAATGGAAAATGTGCGTAGTATCACTGGTACAACAATGATTACACTGAATCCACAATATTACTGAATCATCTACGGAGATCTTACCACGTATAAAATATACCATACTGAAAACACTGCATGTACTAAACATGTGCGAACATAGTAAGTAGTAATCTGTTGTGGGCAACAGACGAGTGCAGACTAATTCCTGCTACTGCGTGTAATCTTAAGTGATATCGGCAACAAGGAGGCGCTAGGGCAGCAATATGTCTATTATTTACATATAGCACTTTTACATATACATGTAATAAATTAGACGGAGTTTAAAAATTAAATATGAGTAAAACTAGTAGCTCATCGTATCAAATTGTTCAAAGAACTAATTGCGCTATTAAACTGATACACGCTGTAATTAACAGGACATCAGATGGCATTACTAATGAAAAACAATTTCAGCATACAAACAATTAACAAATAGTAGTTTATGAATACAGCCTCCATTTACATCCATTTAAAACTATAGTGAAGGGAAAAAGTCGCAGTTTTGTGCCGTAACCGAGAGTTGGTAGGTGTGTTTCTACATCTGAAAGTCGATGTCTGATAGATTTCGTGCCATTCGCATAAGAGTGCCGCTAGTAGTACAACTATGAGTATGAAAGTACACGCTGTAACAGTCGCGAGCGCTAGTTAACTTTGAGACTGGGCATGGTGAGTTGATGTTAACCGAGAATACTTTTAAGGCGACAAAGACGCCATTAGTAGGGCTCACTGACTGTGGGCGAGGTCTTGTTACACGGCTCCGAGAAGCTGGATGTTCCTTCTGCAGAAAGCCTTGCAGGTATGTGGCCATTTTACTTGATTGCTGGCGGCAGTAGTCACGAGAGTGGTGTCACATATCGATACCACCTTACGGGCGCTATACAGTTGGTAACGGAATTGCAAGTTTCCGTTAGACGCTGACAGTGGTCGCGCAGGATCAGTGGACGCAATGGTGAGCGACCGCTGAGCCACGCCCCCAGCGGCTGTGTACTAAGAGCGCCCTCTGCCGCCGGAATACAGGAGGGCCGGGGGCAGCGACTCAGCCCACCTGTACTAGGAGCCAGTTCGCCTTGTGACTAGTCGCGGATCAAACACCACAGTTCGTGGTTAGTACATCAACACTTTATTGATGTCAGTGATGAGCTGGACTCTGTTTCTTGCTGCTTTATCTGTATTCAATCTTCCTTCTCTTGGACAAATATAAGTTAACTAATTCTTCTGTTTATACGAGATGTGATTGGGAAGTCTTAGGAATTGGCTTGTAATTGTACAATGGTGGTACTTACATGCTACTGTAATGCACCTCCTTCAAAATAGTTCCCTTCTGACTGAACACACCGACTCCAAGGGTGTTTCCATTTTCGGAAACATTCCTGTAATTTTTTTCCTGAAGTGTGTTAAGCACGCTCTACGTATTTGCCTGGATGTCTTCAGTCGAGTCAAATCGCTTCCTTTTCAGTGAAAATTTCAGTTTAGGAAGAAGGTAGAAGTCCGCAGAAGCGAAATCAGGGGAATATCGCGATTGTGGAAGCACAGGAATTTTGAATCTGGTCTAAAATTCAGCGGTGGAGAAGGCACGATGAGCCGGAGCATTGTCACGGTGTAGCGCCCAACTCCTGTCTTTCCACAATGCAGGCCTTTTCTTCCACACCTTTTCGCGCGAACGCTCAAGGGCACACTTGTAGTATTCCTAGTTAATTGTCTGTCCTCTTGGGGCAAATTAATGATGCAAAATACCGGCAGAATCGAAAAACAAACCCAACGTTTTCTTCACCTTCGACCGACTTTGATGTGCTTTTTTCAGTCGTGGCGAACCTCCATTCTTCCACTGCGAAGACTGCTCTTTGGTTTCATGATCATACCCATATACCCTTGATTCGTCACCTGTATTTACCCTATTTAATAAATCTGGGTAATTTTTAGTCCTATTAATTAGTTCTTGGCACACTTCAAGTCGGTATTGTCTCTGATTACTTGACAACACATTCGGGATGGATTTTGCGGACACTCAACGCATGTTCGGATCTTAAGTTAAAATTGACTAAACTGCATAGAAATTTAAATGAAGTTCATCAGAAATCTCCCTAATTGTAAGTGTACGATCAGAGCGCACTAAGTCGCGAACTTTCACATTTTCATTCGTTTTTGAGGTGGAAGGACGGCCGGACCGTGGTTCATCTTCAAATGATTCGAATCCGTTTTTAAATCTGTTCAAACAGGCAAAAACATTTTACTGGCTAACACAATTATCTCCAAAATCTATTTTTAATAATTCGTGATTGTCAGAAGCAGATTTCCTGGTTTTAAAAAAAATTCACACAAGCTCGTTGCTTCGTTTTTACGTCCATTTTCACGCAGGCAGAATCCGCCAACAAGCGCTAACAGACCCAACTCATCCAACTGGCACCTCGAACTGAATAGAGGAAGTGCAGTTCCCTGTCAGAGGGCGTTCAAGGACAAGGCAATGACTCACTCCCCACCCTCCGTATACCTGCCCGTCAAACCAGTAAGCAGTAGTGGATCCATTCTTAAAACCTTCCAGTCATATCTCGTATGTTCACTTGGTTGCTAATCCTTTCTGCCTCTGTCCAGACTTACTATGACCACAGTTGCTACACCATTAATTAGCCCACCTCTCTGTAACGTTGTAATCACGTCGTACACAACAACGAGAAGGCACAGTTGCAAGAAGGCTGGGCTCCAAACGAATACGTCGCAATACCAAGACGCGTATGGCTTTGGCGCATCATGACTGTATTTGCAGCAGCAATTTGAGCGACAGCTGGCACAACAATGACACAGCGAACTGTTAAAAATCGTTGTCGACATCTTGCCTTGGCTTGCTCGGTCACCACATCAGGACAGTTCCCTACCAGGCGCCTTCTAGCATGCATCTGCTAACCCTAAACCACCGCCATTCGCAAGTAGTGGTGTCATGCGAGAGCTCATTGGTTGATAGGGTCAGCGTCTCTTGTGTTTTCTGATGAAAGCTGGTTCTGCCTCGGTGTCACTGATGGCGGTGTATTGGTTAGAAGGAGATCTGTTGAGGGCCTGTAACCAACCTGTATGTGTGCTAGACGTGCTGGATGTACACACTTCAGTTAGGCGCTGCAGTCTGGAGCCGAGCGACCGCTACGGTCGCAGGTTCGAATCCTGCCTCGGGCATGGATGTGTGTGATTTCCTTAGGTTAGTTAGGTTTAATTAGTTCTAAGTTCTATGCAACTGATGATCTCAGAAGTTAAGTCCCATAGTACTCAGAGCCATACTTCATCCACAAACATACGTCCTCTACCTGTACAATAGAATGCAAGCATGTTTGCATGCTTGGATTCAACATTCTAACGGTTACACTGGTTATTAATGTACCAACATTTCACATTTGTAATAAACATATTTTTTTAATTGTTTGAAATCTTCTGAGACTTAACTGCTAAGGTCATCAGTCCCTAAGCTTACACGCTACTTAACCTAAGTTCTCCTAAGGACAAACACACACACCCATGCCCGAGGGAGGACTCGAACCTCCGCTGGGACCAGCCACACAGTCCATGACTGCAGCGCCCCTAGACCGCTCGGCTAATCCCGCGCGGCGTCATAAACATATCTCTCGCTTACATTAACCTGTGATTTTGCAGTGTTAATCACTAGGCAGAACCCTACGTAAACACAAGTTAAAATAATCTTCTGGTCACAAGCGAAGATTAGTGCCCTTCTTGGTTTGGTAAAAGGTGATGTGGGTCTGCAGAAAGCAGGGATCTACAAAATTCCTTGCTAGGGTGGCAAAGCTTGTATCAGTCAGACGACACACACAGTACATGATGCGTTTTATTACCACAGGACAAGCTATGGGTTTTTCTGCCACGAAAATCTTGGCCCCTAGGAGTAATGAAAGAA
The DNA here is from genome assembly GCF_023897955.1 of Schistocerca gregaria. Lineage (NCBI taxonomy): Eukaryota > Metazoa > Arthropoda > Insecta > Orthoptera > Acrididae > Schistocerca > Schistocerca gregaria. Next base: position 432,819,297 of record NC_064922.1, read on the forward strand.
TCTGTGAAAATACGCCTAGCACAAAATCTTATAAATCGTGACGGCGGTTTTCAATTGGACAAGGCTTGGGACCCAGTCATCTCTCTAATTTCTTCTGAGAGAAGTTTATTCATAATGAAGCATCTATCGACATCTGACGTCTGGTTTTTAGTGACGCTAGCACACATTCCGTCAGAGGGAGGCCATGTAGCTCTCACTTTTATGCATGCACCTGCGCTCCACAGGCAGAATACTAACAGAGGGCGCCGATTTCGATAGAGGACGCTCCTGTGATGGCAGTCAATGGACATGTGTTTCCACGTCGAGTTTTGCTGTAAAGCCGAAGCTGGAAACTTGCAGTCTCCCAATACGCTGATGACATCGCCTTTCTGGCTCTCTATCCTACCCCTCAATGGTCCCAACGCACCCTCCAAACTCACCTTGACCAGTTCACCACTTGGTGTAACCAGTGGTTCCTTTGTATCAACCCCTCCAAAACACAGGTAATCATCATAGGCCATACCACCCACTCCTTCTGTCACCATGATTCCTGCCTTACCATTTATGGTTGTCCCATCCAGCTCACGCCCACCCTGAAATATCTTGGACTCACCCTCGACCATCACCTCACCTGGAACCCCCTTACCACCCAGCAGAAAGCCCATTCCCACCTCTGCTTTCCAAAACTCTTGCACGGCCAGACATGGGGATTTCATCCATCCACCATCCTCCACACCTATGAATCCCTCATCCATCATCTTTCCTCTATTATGCCAGTGTTGCATGGATCTCTGCCCCCCCCTCCCACTTTCACAAGGCCCCACAAAACCTAGAATGCCACCCACTCCACCTTGCCTTCCATGTCTGCATCCTTCCCCCACAAGACTCCTGTATGACCTAATCCCCTTCCCACCTCCTCCTTTTCCTCCAACATATCTGCATACTTTACACTGTCTGCAGGCTTGATTTCCCCCCCCCCCCCCACCTCCTGGTTTCCTCCTTCCTCTCCATCCCCCACCCATTGCTGCGCCTCTTTCGCTATATTCCTCCATCGCTCTGCCTCCACACCCTCCATGTCCTTCATCACGACAATTTGCAGCACCTTCCCCTCCAGGATGTTGAACTTTGCGATGGCATCTACCCTTCCTACCGAAGCCATACCTTGTTCCCCCTCTCCCCAGGGCTCTCCTTTTCCTCTCCCCTCCTTCTCCCAGAGCGGATTTTCCTCCTTGCCCCACCGAGTCTCTGCACCCCCACCTCAACTGTTTCCCTCCCATGTCGTTCCCTCCCTGGCCCCCTTCGGTCCCCCCCCCCCCCCGCCCATCCCCTCCCTCTCGCCCTTTAGCACCAACACTCTTCCCTTTCTTTCCTTCTTCCTCGTCTCCATCTCCCTGGCAGATCCTCACAGTGTGCTCATTATCATCAGTGTGCTATGTCGGTGTTGTGTTTGGTGCTGTTCTCCCCTCACATCAGAAGCTATGATTTTAATCATGTGCTGGACTTGTACACAGTGATGCTGTCGGTGACTGTTATGCGCTACGCCGCCCATCGCTACTTTTATGCTCCTGCCATAATTCGCCTTGTGTTTCTTTTAATCGTCACGGTGTGCGGTTTTTGGTGTACAGTTTTTAGATTTTTATCACAATTTTTAGTCGCCCCCTTTTTACGCGATCTTTTATGTTTCCTCTTTTATATGTCTGTTTCGCCATAGTTCCTCTTTTATGTTGTTTTAAATGTCTACATGTTCTGTACTTACTCTCTGTCTCTCGGCTGAAGAGCAGCGCCCATGCTGCTGCCAGGCCGCCCCTTATGGGACACTGAAATACAATAAAGAGAAAAAAAAAAAAAGAGCTAGCAGTCTCAGGTGACTGACACTCACCTGGAGATGGTTGGACAATTGCCACCCGAAATATCGTGGCAAAAAGTCAACATGATACGGCTGCAATCCCGAAACTTCAAGAATCGGATCCCACCTTTCCTGTTCCCATCGCGAATGGCACGTGGAAACTAAAAGGCTTCACATGGCTCTGAGCACCAGGGTACTTAACTTCTGAGGCCATAAGTCCCCTAGAACTTAATTACATAAATCTAACTAACCTAAGGACATGACACACATCCATGCCCGCGGAAGGATTCGAACCTGCGACCGTAGAAGTTGCGTGGTTCCAGACTGTAGCGCCTAGAACCACTCGGCCACTCCGGCCGGTGCATGGAAACAATAGTTGTCAGTAAGTATCTGTATTAGCTGTTCTCTACATCGGACACACTTCGAAGATGATGAGAGAGGAATTCATGGAGCAAAAACATGGCTTCGAGACAGTGACCAGAGTTTTATCAGCAGGGACTATATGCTCTTACATAGCTCTGCACTAACAGGGAATATATGATTTTACACAACACTGGTGCAAGGTCATAGAACGTAATGAAGAGTAGGCATAAAAATAGTACATGTAATAGAAACGTTGACTGATATTGACACCAAATTCTAACTCATACCTTACATACATTCCGAGAAAAAAAACGGTGGGGCGTTATTTATCAAATAACCGTCGCAGTTACATTATTCAGAGAAACTACACAAGTTTCTAAGCAGCAGTTTCGGTATAATCTGAAGTAATTATACTTAATGAACTACAAATTAATGAACCTAACATTTTGTTCCACTCACCTATTGAGCACAAGTAAAATCGTATTTTTGAGGAGATTCTTGTTGGTTATGATGATTGTAAACCCCATTTTCGAAGTTCTTTGTTGACACAGAAAATCAATTTTTTTCGTGATGTCAGGAGACAAAGTTTTTCCGTTTGTGTGCGCTATACGTTCCAGGACCTCATAAGCGTCTTCTGTGCGTCCTTTATTTATCAGCCATCGTGGTGACTCAGGCAGGTACCTGCAAACAAAAACGTGAGTTTTTAAATTTTTATTCGTGGTTAGGATCATACGTCTAAATCTTTCTTCGACAACAACTGTTAGGAGAAACTCAAAGTATTTCAGTACCTTCTTTAATAAGACGCTTGTTTATTTCAGTTCTAAATATTTCTCTTTGGTCCTGTTTGGCAGTATAATACAAATTAGGATAGCTAAGCTTGCTAGATACTTTCGCCCGAAAAGGTTATAGCATCCCAATACATAACAATCACGAGCGAGCCGCAAATGGATGAATTAGCTTCATAACGCCTCAGCAGTAGAACTCTCCTCCCCTCTCTCTTCTCCTTTGTGTGGAAACGTAGGGGAAGACACTGAAAGCTGTTTTACACTCACTGTGCACTACAGCTAGCAGGTATTTCAGGAACTTCGAGGTGACTAAAATTGGACACCAGTTGCAAGGCATTTATTTTAATTCAGTCTGCTGCTGTAGATGAGCATGCGGCCAGATACTGGTCCAGTTTAATAGAACATTAAAATTAAATCTTATGCAGCCGATATCTGATATGTTGCTTCAGCCACTACTAGCCGTGCCTGACCTGCCTCTTTCTCTTTCTAATGAGGTACAAATGTACAAAGCAGACACAGTTACATTCACAAAAAATAAAAGACAATAATGTGCGTTAAAGTAAATTTGAAAAATTTTATTCAAGTGTTTTGCGATGTACAATAGTTTTGGTGTCTCTGTATTCGCGAAGTCAAATAATTTTCTCAGCTGCCCCACCTCTCAGCATGCAACATAAAGCATGGATTTTCCAGATTTAATACGGAGAGAGGTGGCGCATAACATTTTCACACACACACACACACATTTAATATATTTAACATATATTTGTACATGTATTTCATCCCTAACACTACCGAATTTCCCACTGCAGTTTCTGAATTCTAAGGAAAATTGCGATTCTGCCAGCTATGATTATCGTCTGGGGAAAAAAGACTGTCGCTGCAACTGTTTGATTCACTGTTGCTTTACACGATGGGACTCCACAGAGGACGTTACGACGTAACCATAGAATTGACCCGTGCTTCTTGATCTTGGCCTCCGGAACAGCCTAGGAAAATTATTGTCTCGATGCAGTGTTCATTCTAGCGACCTGGTTGATACACTGAACAACGCAAATGAGAAACTGATGGCACTTTAGTCTTTTAAATATCGGGATTAGTTAAATATTACAAATCGTCCTCGGACGTTTCCACATGTTACCCTTTCTTAGCTTCACCCCACGTCTAGGGGCGGTTAGGATATACTACCCCATAAGTATTATTTTGTACACACAATGAGTCATGCATATGCAATATTTGATTGAAATTAGTACTTGCGTTCCTAACTTAAGCTACTATGTCACCATCTGTTCATCTTAGTTCTTACCTCCACAGATACCTTCCCTGATGTGCACACATCAAGGGCGCCTACACCTGGCAGCAAGGGAGGATCTCGCCCTCCCACCCCCCCTCCCCCATTAGCTCCCAGGAAAAAGAAAAAAATGTAATGTAGTCAGGTATTTCGATTTAAAAGTCAGTATTAGGCAGGTTTTTAACGGGATTGTAAATGGAATTCTTTTATGCCTACTCACGAGTCGCCACTCGTCTTCCAGTACTATCGGCTTCAAATTTGTCCCGAATACTATAAATGGTTTCAGATGAATAGTGTAGAAGCCGAGCAAACAAATATTAATTTAAACGTGGAAGTGTCTATACGTTCGTTGCGGTGAGAGGTGCTCGAACTTTCTTATGTTACAGAGTACCATCACATTTGAATCCCTAATAAGCACTCGAATGAGAAACAAACATTAACAATGGTTGAATCAATAGCGGACAGATCACGTATGTACTTGTTTGTCTCACAGTATTTGTTGTGCCTGTGACATCATCGTATCAGTGTAGGTGCATGATCGTGATTATCGTGAATTAGCTTTGTTTAAAGCTGTAAAACGGAGTAGCGTGGAAACTCGTACACCTAGAGCTTGCGAATCCTTAATAGGACACAAAGGAAGACAATAAAATTTTTCACCGGAAATACGTGGAAATCGGTATTAAACAGAAAATTACAAAATAATGAAAGATGTCGTCTCTGATGAATTGTAAATATGATCGGAACTATAGAAAACGCCAGTGAAGGGAAAGCTACCGTCGAAAGCAGCGTAAAAATCCTAAGAATTACAGTGCCGAGCGAATGCGAGAACTACGGAACGTTGAAAAAGAAACGAAGAGAAAGGCGCGAAGCGATTACGTAGCTGATCTATTCGGCACACAGTGGCCAGCGGCAGTCCAAATGTCTACGGTCGTCTGCAGGAGTCGTCGGAAGGCAATACAGAAAACAGTGATGACATAGACGCAGAAGGCAACCACACAGTGCCGGACGAGTATCCATAGCGATCACCAAATGTCGTCGTGTAGTCAACCGATATTATAAAAATTAATCTTGTGATTTATCTATTTTTGAACCATGATACCATTCTGTGTAGCCATTGTACTAAGGAGATTTATGATTAAATTGCATATTGATACGAAACAATTGTTATGACTTTATCCTGAAGTTTTGACGACAATTCTATTGCGCTTACCGGAACTACTCAGGTGTGTATACAGGGGTCCAGAAACATGTAGACACTCTTTGTATTAATGGAACAAACTGACGTACTGTTATAATTTTTGCACGGGGGAAGGTAATTTTATATGTTCGAAGTGACCCCCCTTTGCATCTAAACAACATCGATGCGTTCAATTGTTGAATGAATATCGTCAGCCAGTGCTGCAGGATGTGATAGCCGCAGAGGACGCCTCGATGATTTGTCGTAGCTCTTTCAGTATAGCTGACTTCTGTTGATAACATTTTTAAAGGTCCCCCATAGGTAGAAGTCAATATGTGTAAGTTCTGTAGATCATGATGGATACTCAACAGCTTCTCTTTGGGCTATCCTACGTCCAGATAGATTTTCATCCAAGCAAGCTCTGACATATCTGTGAATTGGAGCGGCAACTTGTAGATAAAATCTTACATTTCCAAACACCTCTCGGAGGGAAGAAAAAACCCACATTTGCAGCATGTGTACATCTCACCAGTTATAGTACCTTCAAAACGGAATGGAACCATGAAACCGCGCTATGACAGACTACACCACACATCAACACTCGGTAGATTAATATGTTTGTCCTCGTGAATTTGAAGATTTTCAGCAGCCCAGTGCAAGAAGTTGTGGCTGGTTACAGGACCGTTCGGTTTGAATTGCACCTCGTCTGACAAGATAATCATTTCTGCAAACCCTTCATCGTCGCGGATCTCCAAACATCTCGGAGTACTCTATCCTTCGATCAGGGTCGTCCTCATCTGGAGCACACAGTGATCTTGGAATGTACACTTTCCGCTTTTCAGCTCTCAGAATTCGTCGTACACTTCATCAGCTTACCCCACTTCCACGTACACCCTGCTTCACAGATTCTGAGATGATCTAGTAAAATGTTGCCACACAGCACCGCTGGAAGCTGGCCTTGTTGATGTTTTCGGTCGGCTACATTGTTCCTTACGCGTGTCCTGAACAGTACTGTGGGCTTCGACTGAGTTCGGTATGATTACACTACTCCATTACCATTGTACCTCCATCATATTATCATACTACCAGTACCACTTGAATATGGGCTGGCGTAGTTCAAACTCCAATCTTACTTCATTCATTGCTGCCATGTCATCTGCTGGAAAACACACGCCAAAATCTGTTGAGAAAGCAATGCACTACCTATAATCAATTATTCAAAATGACAGTCACAATCACATTATTTATTTTGCCGCCAACCGGTTTCAACCCGCGATGGGATCATCTTCAGCTTAAGTGTGTAAATTCGATGATTATATCGCGGGTTGAAACAGGTTGGCGGTAAAATAGATAATGTGATGGTGGCTGTCATTTTGAATAATTGATTATAAGTAAATCAATCGCTGTTACCTCCACACAACTATGTTGTCTAAAAATATGGACTCCCTACCGCGCAAAATTGCAACGCTACGCCAGTTTGTTCCAAAGATATGAACTATCAAAACTTATATATGTACCTTTGGCTTATTAGTATATAGGGTGTTTCCGTAACAGCGCGCAAAAATTTAACAGGAGATAGAGGATGCTCCACTGAACAATTTGAGGTACGGAATCTGAGATTGGAGAAGCCAGCTTAAGGAGATAATAGGAATAAAATCACATTACTGTGAATTCTTTTATTTACATTACATGACAGCAAATACCACCACTGTCAAAATGAAAGTAAAACTTGTACCGTATCTTAAAAAATGTGCTGAAACTAACGGCCATCAACCTCAATGGAAGCATGACATCGGCGAACAAGATTCTGACCCACGCTGACTAATATCCCTGGTGTGTTTAAAAATCATATCAGAACCAGCTACATTACCCACAACTAATTTCAACTCCATATCCACTGGCGTCTCACACACAAATAACTTCAGATATAACTATAGGAAATGATCAAGGGGATTAATATCAGGTGACCTCGCAGGCCATGGAATAGGATCACCCCTTCCTATCAAGCGACCAGGAAATACTGTACCGTTACTATTCCATCGTATTGCACTACACGTCTTTGAATAACACAGAGTAACGAATAGGTCTGTCGTTGTTTCATAGCACGTTCTGTCATGGGTCAATGCAAATACTATACAACGGAGCTATCTTGAGGACAAGTAAAGTAAACAAAACCTGCTTCATGACTTCCTGGTAATCAGGCTCGTCCTTCATGTTTCCTTGCAGGAAGTAAAGAACGTACATGTAAGTAGATAGCACAGTACGTGTAAACTTGTACACATGTTAGTTATAAGTAAGCTGGAAAACAGTAATGCTAGACCAAGAGATAGACAAGCTTATTTCCATATCTCCTTAAGCTGGCTTCTCCCACTCCAGGTTCCCTACAACAAATTCAGTAGACTATTTTCTACGTACTATTACATTTTTACCTGCCATTAAAAACCCTACTTTAGACGTAGTTCCTGCAAGAAGTATTGATCGAGAAGTGGAACGACATCGAGAAGTGGGATAACATAAACGTTTGAAAGTAAAAATAATATGGCACTGATAAATGAGGAGAAAAATAGTCAAGCAAAGCGGAAAACGGCAATTATTTATGAATCACAGCCTAGCAATTATGTCGTGGGGATACATTTTCGTGAATGTTCGTAGAACATGACGTAGAATTTTTCTTAAAATTGTTAAGGTAGCGAGTCAAGTGTATTTCTATGACATACACTGAAGAGCGAAAGGAACTGGTAGATCTGCCTAATACCGCGTAGGGCCCCCGCGGGCTCGCATAAGTGCCACAGTACAACGTGGCATGGACTCGATTAATCTCTGAAGTAGTGCTGGAGGAAACGGACACCATGAATCCTGCAGGGCTCTCCATAAATCCGTAAGAGTACGAGGAGCAAGAGATCTCTACTGAACAGCACGTCGCAAGGCATCCCAGATATGCTCAATAATGTTCATGTCTGGGGATTTGGTGGCCAGCGCAAGTGTTAAAACTCAGAAGAATGTTCCTGGAGCCACTCTGTAGAAATTCTTGATGTGTTGGGCGTCGCATTGTCCTGCGGGAATTGCATGTCCGTCGGACTGCGTAATTGACACGAATGGATGCAGGTGATCGGACAGGATTCTAAAGTACGTGTCACCTGTCAGAGTCATATCTAGAGATATTAGGGGTCCTATATCACTCCAATTGCACACGGCCCACACCATTATAGTCTCCACCAGCTTGAACAATCCCCTGCTAACATGCAGTGTCCATGGACTCATGAGGTTCTCTCCATTCCTGTACACGTCCATCCGCTCGATACAATTTGAAACGAGACTCGTCCGATGAGGCAACATCTTTCCAGTTATAAACAGTCCAATGTCGATGTTGACAGGCCCAGGCGAGGCATACAGCTTTGTGTCATGCAGTCATCAAGGGTACGCGAGAGGGCCTTCGGCTCTGGAAGCCCATATCGATGATGATTCGTTAAATGGTTCGCACGCTGACACTTGCTGATGGACCAGTGTTGAAATCTGCAGCATCTGAGGAAGGGTTGCACTTCTGTCACGATGAACGATTCTCTTCACTCGTCGTTGGTCCTGTTCTGGCAGGATCTTTCTCCGGCAGCAACGATGTCGGAGATGTGGTGTTTCATGGGATTCCTGATATTCACGATAAACCTGTGAAATAGTCGTACGGGAAAATCTCCATTTTTTTCGCGACCTATAAGATGTTGAGCCCCACCGCTATAACACTACGTTGAAACTCACTGCCTCTGTAGCAGCAGTAACCGATCTAACAACTGTGCCAGGCACTTGTTGTCTTGTACAGGCGTTGCCGACGGCAGCGCTGTATTCTGCCTGTTTACATACCTCTCTATTTGCATACGAATGCCTATACGATTGGCGCTTCAGTGTATCGGACATTGGGAAGAGTACCGCTGAGATTCTGTTGTTCAAATGGTTCAAATGACTCTAGGCACTAAGGGACTTAACATCTGAGGTCATCGTTCACCTACAACTTAGAACTACTTAAACCTAAGGACATCACACACATCCATGCCCGAGACAGGATTCGAACCTGCGACCGTAGTCGTCGCTCGGTTCCATACTGAAGCACCTAGAACCACTCGGCCAAAACGGCCCGCTGTTTCTGTTGTGAGTCATACTTGAAATTAAAGGTAAGCTCAAAAGCAAATTCGGTGATGCCAAATATCAATTTGGTGGTCCAAATATCATATGGCTGACAACCCGAAAAAATAAGCTGGCATGTTTAAGGTGCTTATGCAACACACAGGCTACTACAAACATAAGAGACACTCACTGAACGAGATACCACACATAAGCTAGGAGACTATACCGCATTATTGGTTCAAAGCCTTATGGCCAGAAACTCTACACCATGATTGATGATATATATATCTTCACCAGGAATCCGAAGAGCCCCCTTCAGAAGAGATATACTGCAGTGGCGCATATTAATGCGGAAATGCGTCCTATCATAAGGTAAAAGTAAAACTCTGAAGTTGGATTAACATCTAAGTGGGGTGAGAATGACAGGTACGATCACATGAGTGAAATGTTAAGGAAGTAAACTATCACATCTACCAATATGCAACTTTCAGAATAAGAAAGTAACAGGAAAATATTGCAGGAACTTTAGTTTAATACTTAATTGTTACGCTACCATTTTCTCCAAATTGTCCCATAATTTACGCAAAACACTTTAAGAAAGAATAATATCAAATCAGACTAAATTAATCTCCACTGGATAATGAAATGTGCATTCCTGTAATTAAATGAATGCGTTGCTAAATGAGAAGCCACTGTGAAAGCAGGGTGGGCTCCACGGAGAACGTGAGCGCTGTAGGGACACAAATCTGCCATGAAGGTATAATGTTAGGCTGGGCTGTTTTCCGTGGAAAAAGAGTTAGACAGAAATCACCACTTGCGTCGAGCGTCTGAAGTCAGACAGTGCATATCATACCTCCAGAACGTGCTGGACAACAGAGTCTGTCTTTCACTAGCTGTGTGGCGGTGGGATGCATGCCACTTAATTCTGAATGGCAGAGTCCTGGAAGAGCTGCATTTGTAGAGAGAAATAGCACGCAGCCAAATTTTGCCGAAAAACGAGGGTTGTTAGGATAACTTCTTTGAAAGTGGAAAGGAGAACAGGAAGATTCGTGGGGCACCGACACCTGGAGCACGTGTCTCCACACCGAATATTTAAGGAAATCCAGAAACAGCTAGTACTGATCAATGTTAATAATTTAACAGTGGGGGGTAACGACTGCTCATGTGCTTACAAAGGTCTTTTCTTATTAGCTAGTACAAACTAGTACAAGTTTCTACATGTACGTAATGTTCTGCAAGCCACCTAAGGGTGTGTGGCGTAGGGTTGTTGTGGTATCACTAACTGATCCCCCCTTCTCTGTTCCACTCGCGACTGGTGTGTGAGAGGAATGATTGTTGGCAAGGCTCTATTCTATCTGCGATTACTCGAATTTTCTCCTCGTGGTAGTTTGACAAAATGTATGTGGAAGGAAGTAATATGTAGTCTGAATCTTATCGAAAAGTACTCTCGCGAAATTACAATAATAAACCTCTCCAAGGTGCACAAATATTCAAAATATTTTAGACTTCCGGCTTGTTGTGTATCAAGTTTCCATTCTCTTTGGTGGTGACGCCGTCACCCTGTACTCTTGGTTTCCCTGTCTCCCTTGTAATAATATTCCAAACTGTTTTGATTTTGTTATCAGAGGTGTTAATCTCAGACATGATGCACATGCTTCTGGACTTTTAAATAACCTTTCTTAATGTAGCAGAGTAGTTTTTATAATATTTGGCTGTTTCAGGGTCATTATTCTTTCCCGTTGTTAGATACAGTTCCCTTTTGTGGTTAGAAGATATTTTTATTCCTATAGTAAGCCAAGGTGTTTTGCATGGTTTGTTATAATAAGTTTTAAATACTTTCTTGGGGAAACAGTTTTCAAATTCTCTTACAAATGTATCATGAAATAAGCTATATTTTAAATCAGCATCGGGTTCCTTGCACACCTCATCCCAGTCTAACGGCTGAAGATTTCCTCTGAAAATTTCTAATTGTTGAGTCATTAATGGAACACACAACTTTGGAGGGTAGTTTTGAATTACTGAATGGAGCTATGTCATATACTGTAACTAGCTGAGCATCACAATCAGAAAGGCCATTCTAAACAGGACAAGAATTTATGTTTTTAAACCTATCTTGGTCTATAAAAGTGTTATCTATCAATGTGCTGCTGTCCTTTACTACCTGAGTAGGAAAATTAATGACAGATGTCAAATTGAAAGAACCAAGCAAGACTTCCAGGTCATTCTTCCCATTACACTCTTTCAGTGAATCAGCATTGAAGCGCCCACAAATAATAATTTGCTTTCCCATATCTGACAGATAGCACAGCAAGGCATCCAAGTTTTCCAGGAATAAATGGTAGTTTCCTGAAGCGTACCTATATACTGTTACAATTATAAAAGAGCCCTCCTTCAGTTTAAGTTGACAGGCACATGCTGCTATATGTTGCTTTAGACAAAACTTTTTTGTATCTAAGCATTCTACACAGTGATAATTTCTGACATATATGGCAACTCCTCCTCCCATCTTATTCTCTCTACTCTTTTGTGCAGCTACTTTATAACCACTGATATTTACCTTTTCCATATCAGACACAATGTGGTGCTCAGACAGGCATAGTATATCTATTACATTATCAGATTCAATGCCATCTATACAAACCAGGAGCTCATCTACTTTATTCTTCAATCCCGGAATATTTTGGTGAAAAATGGTAACATTGTTTTTTTACTTTACTCTTGTGAGAATCTGCTTTTTTCTCTAAACCACCAATATTTTGGTTAAATATGGTAACATTATTATTTACTCTCCCATTGTGATAATTTTGTGAGTTTTGGACCTCTTTAGCACCTGCCTGCCTGAACTTCTCATTGGACACTGATATTAGTCTAAAAACGAGGTACATCCATGAGTACTAGTGTCCCCCCCTTATGGATTTCGCTATCAACCCTGCCAGTTTACCCTCCCCTTTCCTATTCAGATGTAGGCCATGCCTTGCGAAATCCCCCCTATCAATAGCATCGACATGAACCAATCAAATGTCTGACAGGGTGGCCGCCCTACGCAACTGATCCAACTCCATATTTACCGTCCTGACAGAGCGGTTCAACTGGGGCTGATCATGCCACACGAAAGCAGGCTCCAGCCCAACACTGGTACGAGTCGTTACCAAGGCTATTTTCACCAGGTCATACTCAATACTGTAGCCCTGATCCTTACCAATACTGTTTCCCACTCCACCCACTATCATCACATGATCCTGCTTTGTGAATCCCTTGCGCAAGGAACCTATATCCTCTACCACCTGGCTAAGACTTGCACTTGACTTGAAAAAGTTTGTGACCTGGTACCTGTCACCTAATTTTTCCTGCAAAATCTGGCCCACACTTCTTTCATGACAGCTACCTAGAACAGATCTTTCCTCTTACTTCTTACTTTTTTTGAAACAGTTGGTTTCCTAGTGAGATTCTGTTGCATCTACTTCTACTGGAGCCTCTTCCTTACTTAACTGTGGTAACAAGGCAAATATATTGGTTGTGCCAATTGAGAAAGTGTCAGACACTGTCCTCTTTGTATGGCCCCTGTTCCCAGCTACCACTTCCCTCCGCTGTTTGCCCTCCTCCCCTCTTAACCCCTTCAGTTCCTCCCTCGCTCTGTCCAAATCAGCCTGAAGGGCTCTAATTTTCTCCTCCCGTTCAGCTATAATCCTATCTCTTGAGCAAACCCTACAAAAGAATGGAAGAGTCTCGTTTGCTTCCCCAATTCCCACACCGCTACAATTTGCCCAATGAAACCACCTGTCACAACAGCTGCACAAAACCCCTGAACTAACTTTCCTACTGCCGTCACACACTTAGTATCCATGGTAGTTTGGAAATTAGTTAAGAGATTTACTAAGTGATAACGACAATATATTAAATACAGGAGCAAAAGGATATTAAATATGTTTTGGAAACTAATATGTAAGTAAACTATTACCAAATGCACTTAAATTTGTGGTATAACGCTAAATATGCACGATCAAAAATTAGGCCTAAACAGCCGAATGTAACCAAAACGAACTTTTTGCAATAAGTGCAAAAATACGTAAATAAAAGAAAAACATTTAATGGCAAGCTTGAAGAGCACACTAATGAATGTATTTACTTAGTTAATCTATACCAAATGCACTTCAGATTGCGGTATAACGCTAAGTATGCAAATTCGGAAAGTAAGGCAAAGCCGCGAAATATAAACAAAACGAACTTTTCGCGATTACTGGAACAATACGCAAATAAAATAAAAACCTTCAATGGTGAGCTTGAAAAGCACCGAAATGAACGTATTTAATCAGTTAAACTACAGCAAATTGCTCTTCCAATTGCGGTATAACGCTAAATATGAACACTCGAAAAATTAGGCCTACGCAGCAGTAAGTAAACAAACGAACTTTTCGCGATTACTAGAACACTACGCAAGTAAGAGAAAAACTTTTAATGGTGAGCTTGAAGAGTACACTAAAGAAAATATCTAATTAGTTAAAAGTGTTCAACTACAATTAATTACAAACTAAATTACTTATTTTTCACGAGAGCTCTGTCTCCGAGAGTTGTACAATATTCCAGAGAAGGAGTTTCACATGATTTTACGGACTTTTTGTGTGTTGTATTCACATCTGGAGAGACTATGTAGAAAACTGAAGCATTAAAACCACCGTCTTAACCTATTTCTGGTTTTTATTAATTCAGCCTAGAAACTTGGACTGAAGAGGTGCAGTAGGTTCCCTGTTGATGTTCCTCTTTATCGAACGATACTTCAGTTAGGCAGAAATTACTCTTTGTTACACACTGTATGCACATTGTCCCAAGTTTCTAAATATTAAGACTCAGTGGAAATGCCATTATGGTAAACACATAATTTACATTTTCGTTATGTTTGAAAAGCTGTGGCATCATCAAACAATAGTACAATTTGAAGTTAAAATACTGCGATAGCAATATACACATATACACTTATTTTATTTTCAATAAACGTTTTTCGATCAGTATGATCGGAAGTAAATTACTGCATGCTCTATAATTTTGCAGCAATGTTGTGAACTTACAGTTGGTGAAAATAGATTGATTTACTTTGTATATAGCTTGACGTTGTTCCACATCGTATGTTACTGCGTAAGACTGCTGTCACCTGTTAGTACACTGTAGTGTTGCGTAGTTCTTTCGCAAACTTTCCAGCAGTGCCGAGCCGGTTATCACCACGCACACATCTGACAGCAGAGAATGTGGTCTGTCTGATGTATTTGACACCTCTGTGTCTTGCTGATGCAACTACGGGAGTGTCTTTCCTGTGAAGAATACGTTACTATATTCTAAGACGACGGTCTCCTTAAACTGTTCTTAGCGCTTATGACTTAAGTAATATCTTTATTTTCACAGTTTACGTCCATGTTTTCAGTGGCCAGATGCCACTGTGCCACAAGTAGGGGCTTTATAATTCACGTATCCGGTGATATGTAAAACTGCGTTAACCTTTACTCTAGATTACGTACAACAATCACAAAACCTGTAACATATTTAAAACACTTACAGATCTGAAGATGGCAGTATAAATTTGTAGCAGTTCGTAATCAGGAAATGTACCAACTCCAATAAAACTACTATTTTGCTTTTATACGGAGATCGCTCTCCTTCTGAAATCCCAGGTGTTTACAGACCTCTTTATCTAAAATACAGACAGATATTAACGTTTTGTTTGAATGTAAATATTGAGAATTATGTGCTATTACATTCCAGGTTCTGAAATGAAAATATGGACTCTATTGGTTTGATATCTGCCAAAATATAGTGAAGTATCAATAGCTAACTTCAACGGGCATTGAAATAAGATGAGAATGTTACGAAAGATGAAAATTACTGTGGACCCTGTCGACATTCATTTCTCGATTATCGAAAACTGAAACTAAATAAAATATTTGGTTGTTAAATGCCTAAATTTATTTTTTTACGGTACCTAGAAGATAATGTACAGTTTTCAGATTATATTCTACCTCATTCATAGCAACAAATCTTTTTGGAAACAATTTATTACTAGAAAACTATTTTGCATTAGCACTTTTCTGGTGAACACATAGTGAAACAGTATCGCAAGGTGTATTTTGCGTTAGGCACTGTATGTACTCTCAGCTGTTTGGATACGTGATGTACTTACTTTTGAAGCAGTAGTGGAATAAAACATGGTACGGCGGCAATAAGTGTAAAATGCACCCAGTTTTTGACAAACCAAGCTATCAAAGCCATGGCAATTACACCAAGGCAGTAAGAAAAAAAGCCCAAAAAGTTGACAGAAGAACGGTGTTTGATACTGGCCAATTCGACTCCTGGAAATAAAATATAAGTATGAAATTTTAATCGTAATATATATGCTAGGTCACATGTCTAATTCTTCCGTCCATCATGCAAAAAATATTCTTACACGAAACGCAGGTGGCATATGAAGTAAAATAAAATTCCTTAAAGTAATGTTACGTTATTGTAGAATTTTCTCTTATAACCTCACTCTCATAGTAACATTAAAATATTTTTGATGGCTGCATTTTCTCTTGCGTCATAAACACAAACAGACTGCAGATCAGAAAAGAAGACAATTAAGAAGCAATTATAAGCTTGCGTTGTTTATATAATTTCCCATTTAAAATGTGTTTTTCAGCTTAATGCTGTGATAGAGCAAGTGTCTTTTTTTTTTCAGTTTTCTTCGGCTGGTCGCCACGACTTCTTGTGTCCAACTTCTTCATCTGAGTGCCTCTCACACGCCATGCAACTTATTTTTGGCTATATTTCAGTTCCTGTTTTGCCGTATAAACTTCACCCCCTACAGCTTTCTTCAGTACAATGAAAGTTATTCGACGTTGTAAAGCATGACCAATCATCCTGTCCCTTTTTCTAGTCAGTGTTGCCTGGAGGTCTGCAAACAGACCCTTTTGTACGCTAATAATCGCTGGATCCCACCGCGCTCGGGCATGGCTTGTACGACTGCGAACACTCAAAGCGGGCAGGCTGTCGGCGAACGACCTGAGTGTGTAAGTAGGCTATTTAGGTTTTCTTACTGGTAACGCCACTTAGCGCTCTGTATGAAAATCACTGGCTGTGCTGTGTGCAGTCTGTGGCTAGTTTGCATTGTTGTCTGCCATTGTGGTGTTGGACAGATGGATGTGAACAGCGCGTAGCGTTGCGCAGTTGGAGGTGAGCCGCCAGCAGTGGTTGGTGTGGGGAGTGAGATGGCGGAGTTTTGGACAGAGACAGTAAATTTGTAAGGCTAGATGTCATGAACTGATATATATATATATTATGACTTTTGAACACTTTGAAGGTAAATACATTGTTTGTTCTCTATCAAAATCTTTCATTCGCGAACTGTGCCTATCAGTAGTTAGTGCCTTCAGTAGTTTGAATCTTTTATTTAGCTGGCAGTAGTGGCGCTCGCTGTATTGCAGTAGTTCGAGTAACGAAGAATTTTGTGAGGTTCGTTATGTGTGAAACGTATAGGTTAATTTAGTCAGGGACATTCTCTTGTAGGGATTATTAAAAGTCAGGCTGCGTTGCGCTAAAAAAGCATTGTGTGTCAGTTTAAGCACATTCAAGTGCAATTGTTCAAAGGGGACGTTTCATAAGTGCTACTGTCACTCTTTCGACGACCCTAAATAAATTTCCACAAATATCACAATAACTAAGATATTATTGCCATGTTACAATATTATTCTAGCTCATCAGAAATTGAAGTTTTATTCCAAATCTGACTTGCGTATTTCACGTCTTATATCTGTCAGATACAGAATTTGCAGTAATCGAAAGAGCAGCTGCACAAATGTACACTACTGGCCATTAAAATTGCTACACGATGAAGAAATGCAGATGATAAACGGGTATCCACTGGACAAATATATTATACTATAACTGACATGAGATTACATTTTCACACAATTTGGGTGCATAGATCCTGAGAAATCAGTACCCATAACAACCACTTAACGGCCTTGATACGCCTGGGCTCTGAGACAAACAGAGCTTGGATAACGTGTACAGATACAGCTGCCCATGCAGCTTCAACACGATACCACAGTTCATCAAGAGTAGTGACTGGCGTATTTTGACGAGCCAGTTAGTTGCTCGGCCATCATTAACCAGACGTTTTCAATTGGTGAGAGATCTGTAGAATGTCTTGGCCAGGGCAGCAGGAGAACATTTTCTGTATCCAGGAAGACCCGTACAGGACCTGCAACATGCGTCGTGCATTATTCTGCTGAAATGTAGGGTTTCGTAGGGATCGAATAAAGGATAGAACCAGGGGTCGTAACACATCTGAAATGTAACGTTCACTGTTCAAAGTGCCGTCAATGCGAACAAGAGGTGACTGAGACGTGTAACGTATGGCACCCCATACCATCACGCCGGTTGATACGCCAGTACGGCGCTGACGAATACACGCTTCCAACGTGCGTTCACCGCGATGTCGCCAAACACGGATGCGACCAGCATGATTCTGTAAACAGAACCTGGATTCATCAGAAGAAATTACGTTTTGCTATTCGTGCACCCAGTTTCATCGTTGAGTACACCATCGCAGGCGCTTCTGTCTGTGAAGGGTAACCGCAGCCGTGGTCTCCGAGCTGATAGTCCATGCTGCTGCAAACTTCGTTGAACTGTTCGTACAGATGGTTGTTGTCTTACAAACGCCCCCATCTGTTGACCTAGGGATCGAGACATGGCTGCACTATCCGTTATAGCCATACGGATATGATGCCTGTCATCTCGACTGATAGTAATAGGGAGCCATTGGGATCCAGCACGGCGTTCCGTACTACCCTCCTGAACCCACAGATTCCATATTCTGCTAATAGTCATTGGATCTCGAGCAACGCGAGCAGCAACGTCGCGATTCGATAAACCGCAGTCGCGATAGGCTACAATTCGACCTTTATCAAAGTCGGAAACGTGATGGTACGCATTTCTCCTCCTTACACGAGGCATCACAACAACGTTTCGCCAGGCAACGCCGGTCAACTGCTGTTTGTGTATGAGAAATCGGTTGGAAACTTTCCTCATGTCAGCACGTTGTACGTGTCGCCACCAACGCCAACCTTGTGTGAATGCTCTGAACAGCTAATCATTAGTATATCACAGCATCTTCTTCCTGTCCGCTAAATTTCGTTTCTGTAGCAAGTCATCTTCGTGGTGTAGCCTCTTTAATGGCCAATAGTGTATCTGTTCTGTGCAACTTCCGAATTTCAACTTCCTCCTCGATGACACAGACACAGTGCTCCTGCGGCGCCCGTAGTATCTACACTGATAAACGATAATACGATAGCTATATGTACTGTCAAAATACACTGAAAGTGACCTTTTGCAGTTAAGTACCATTTTTATTTGCTGGATAATCAAAGTGTATTAAAAAAGATAACTAGCTCTACAGAAATCTGTACGTTCCTTTGTATCTTCGGGCCCTGTATTACAGTGACTTTTCAGTTTGAGCACACATAAGAAAAAAAAGACTGAACTGATGGATACGTCTCGTCTCGCCTTCTAGCATTCCTACTGCATCTTTGAATGGCTCTAAAAAGTCGCGAGTTTCTTTTACAGTGTTGTCGTCGCGACCATTAAGTTCTTCTTAGACGCCTATTTCCAGAAGCATTTCCACACTTTAATTCTGCTGTCTAACTACAGACTGCAGCATATCAAACAAGCTGTTTCCCCTTCTCTCCGTTTCTTGCTTGAAGCTTGTCTGTACCGAATTTACGTCACCAGTTTTCTTAACGATACGGATCCTCTTTGGCAGCATAAGTCGTGAAAGAAACCATTGCACCCGCATATGTTAAATAATCGTCATCGAAAATGTGGTTCAGGACTATGTTCAAAACACGTGTAATTCATGCATAATGCTGAAAGGCTGCAGTGCCTTGTATATATCACCAGCTAGGTCAGTGAAAAATTAAGTCTTATTAAAATGCTGAGGATTTACTCGTAACAGTTTGGATAACGTTTCATTAACGTAGACCTCAATTAATTTCCCGGAGTTTTTTCTTCCCAGAAAAGAGAGTTGTAACCAATATCATATTTCGCAGTGCCTAATCTTGATAAACAAACTATGTAATAATAAATATGCTACCCATTTTGCTATATGTATCGGTCATATATCCGTTGTACATCAATATAAAAGGGCTATCCAGAAAGTAAGTTCCGATCATCCGCGAAATGGGCACTACTGCAAAAATCAAAAATGTGTTATTTGCAAGAGCTAGCCACAACTCCCAGCTAAGTATCTAAATAATCACCGCTCCTACTTAGACATTTGTCGTGGCGTTGTACCAATTTTCAATACCCTTGTCATAGAAGGCAGCCGTTAGTGCTTTCCGTTAATTGTCTACGCAGATCTACAGCTTGTTGTCTATGCCAAAATGTTGTCTTCATAGTCAGCGGTTCGTGCAAGCAAAGATGAAACTAAGAGGGTCAGTTGCGGTCTGCACTGTGGGTCATCAAACACTTCCCACTGAAAATGCTGTAGGAGGATCTTCATTGCTCCTGCAGAGTGCAGCTGAGAATTGTCATGAAGAAGGAACGGTGCGACAGTTGTGTTACTTGGGCTGCATAGTTTCAGGCGAAATTTCTCAGCGGGCAGTAGTACTTGGTGGGAGACACTGTTTTCCAGGTGCATTTACGTGCTCCTTATGCGTTCATAACTGAAAAGAGTGATGTGACGCTATCGTCGGGCGTTCAACAGACACTGCCCAACACATCGGTGCAAAGGTTCATCGGATTTTTAGGCTGGTTTCCATTTCGCGACCGATCGGAGGTCACTTTCTGGATAGCCCTCGTACATTGACAGGTATGTCAAAGACAACGCTGGCCATCATATTCTGCCATAATTATATCATCGGGTCATCTTTCACTGTTCTGTAGTAAAATGAAGCAAAGTATTGGTGATGTCTACTGTACTAATTCTGAACCGACATTTACAAGCTCCTAGCATGCTACAGCCAGTATTAATCTAAATGGACAAATATTTCTAGCAGAAATTTCTGCCTTTTTAATTACCTTAGCTTCCAAAGAAACTGGTAATGATTCAGAATCTACACTTTGATGTGTCATGCGGACATGTGTCTTTGGATGTGTAAGGAGAACAGAGCGCTTGCCCCAGTATATGTAGCGGACATTCATATCAGTCACTAACGAAAATCTCTCCGAGACATTGTTACGACCAACGTATTTGGCACTCAGGATTTATTTTTTCGAGTCAAGTTTCGCTGTCGTACCGTTCCTCATCTCACGCGCCGTGATCGCAGAGTGGGGGACTGAGCGGCGCTTGGGCAACTCCAACGAGACATTAAGCGAAATCCCGGTCCGATACACATTTTCGTTCGTCGCCGCTAATTACGATTAATATAACGCGGCAGCTGATAGCAGTGATACTTCTTGAGTTTGTATACAGTTTTCACAGCTGTAGGATCTGCTTCGTGCCTATCCTTTCGAAGGAACAGACGGTAAGCATTCAAATAACTCGAATGAGCTTTAAGGAAGTCGAGTGCAGCTACTTCCCCAATCCAAAGTGGCTGTGTCGACGTCTGTCGGACTTACGCAGTACTACCTACACAGAGAAACTCGAGCGAGCATAAACAATAAATGCAGACATCTAGTGATATCCATAAGTTCCTTTCCTCACGAAGGAAGAACCATATCTCAAAATATTTGATTCACTTCTTTTCTGGTTTTCCCACAGTCCATCATTCACTAGCACACAATGCAATGCTCCAAACGCAACAAAACAGGGCGTAGAATACCGTCGAGGTACCACTGTGCTATAACGTATGCCAGTTCTGCCTGGATCTCTGCCCCTCTCCCCCAAATTCTAGAAGTCCCTGCAGATCCTCGAGCGCCATGCATTCCACCTCGCAATCCGTATACGCCTCCTGTCCCCCAAGCGGATCCTCTACGACCTGATTCCTTTCCCCCATCTGCTCCTTTTCCTCGAACATATCCGCGTCCTCTACACCTCCTGCAGTCTTGATTCCATTCATCCCCTGGTTGCTCCTATCCTTTCCACCCCAGCCCTCTGCCGCATCTTCACCATTGTTGTGTTTGCTAGTTGTGTTTTTTTATCTCATGTGAACAGAAACCAGACTGTTGCTGTGTTTTTTTTTTAATTGTGCATGTCTATTTACTATGTGTTTTAATCAGCATTTTTATATTTTCTTCATATCTTTTTTCCATGTTTCAGTTTTTAACAGTCACCGTCTAATCACCTGCTTTTGTTTGTTTTTCATATCTCCTGATTCTGTTTTTTAACTTTTCTGTAGGCTGCAGATCGGCGTATTGTGCTGCTGCCAGCCCACCCCACCTCTGGAGAGTATCAAAATCCAATAAAGAAAAAAAAAGTGCTGTAACGTTGCGGCTGGTGAAACGGAAGGGACCAAACAGCGAGGTCATCGGTCTCATCGGATTAGGGAAGGATTGGGCAGGAAGACGGCCGTGTCCTGTTAATGGAACCATTCCGGCATTTGCCTGAAGCGATTTAGGGAAATCACGGAAAAAATGTAAATCAGGATGGCTGGACGCGGAATTGAACCGACATCCTCCCGAGTGCGAGTCCAGTGTGCTAACCCCCATCTTTGCAAGTGATCGGGGCTTATCTCAAAGCGGAACTCATCAATGGACAATATTCTATTCCAGTTTCATGGTCACTGAAGCACCAGTTGCTTGTTATATCGATGATAACGATTAATTCGGGGCTCTGAGTGCCTCTCTGTCGATTGCTCGGTCCTCAAGTTCTGCTGCTCTCTATGTCGGCCGCTTCCTTCATGACTACGTATTCGGCCCCGGTTCACAGGTTCCTGTCAACATCATTGTACAGAGGCATCGCTCCTGTTCAAATGTCGAGCAGTACGCCGATTACTCCAGCCAGCTTCTTTGAGCCCATTGACACGTCCTCTCTCAAAAGCTGACATCTACCTTCACTGTTCACTCGTCTGTCTGTGAGGCATGTTACTGTCCGGTCGAGTAGACGGAACTAAATTCGCAAAGAGTTTGTGCCCCTGATTACTGTAATTTCCAGCTTTACAGAGAAACGGCAGCGACGCACATTCATCCAGCGGCCGCCAAAGTTTACAGTTTAGCATTTTCCGTCAATACTTGAATGAAAATCAGTTTGTGACCAATCAGCATAACTCCTTTTTTATTTTAGTGTGTTACTGTTATTATTAATAATAATATTATTATTAGGAGTCCGAATGCGTTAGAGCAGATAAAGTACGCAGGATATACATTACGCATTGAAAATTCGCGCTCCGTTCATTTTTTAAGACTGAACCAAGATGAAAGGTTGGAGATGTAAATACAAACATCGACAACTAAAATTTTAATGGAGGAATTGTTAACGTCGAGAATATGATGAAAAGCAGAATCATCCACGAAGGCGTGAATTACAAAACACACTTTCAACTTATCACCGCGTCCGTCACATGCCTTACGAATTTATTGCAACGAGAAGACGTTATTTCTACCCACCATTCACAAACGGAGCGTGAAAGGTTGGTACCAGCAGTAGTTCCGTCTTTGGTGCGGAAGCTATATTGCACTGGCAGTTGCGTTACACACCATATTACAAGCAATATACCTCACAGCATGCAGCGTACAGTAGCTTGTGGAGTATTTAGATACAGGAGGGCTGTAATAGCAGTAGGGTTTAGCTCTTTCCAGAGGTTTCAGCTGTTTATTTCTTCCTCGTTGTGATTTCTATCTTACATAGCCAGTGACAGGGTGGCGGGCCTGATGGCTTTGTGTTTAATGGAATGGTAATGTTGTTTGTGAATGAAATCAGCGGGAATATCACAAAGCACTTAAAATGCATACAAAGTTACTTCAAATGCAGAGACATAAAAATCCATCGTAGGAATTCCTTACATTTATGTTCTAACATTTCTCGGGTGAACAATGTGTATACCAGTAAAAAGCAGTACACATGCCACCTACAATTCGTTCAATACCTTTTGTTAATACTGCTATCACGTAGATGCATCGAGCACTGTACATCAGCTTTTGAGTGTGTATTTCGGTTTATGCTATTATATACATACGAGGTCTGCAGCCCCAGTATGCCACAGTGATTTCCAGGAAGACCTGCACAGGATCGATGATTGGAGTTGGTTCTAATTATTCTTCTGTTGTCAGTGAGACGTTACTTCCTACCACATACGTCTCATGATGACTGCAATTAGTAAGTCAAGATAATACAAATGTTTTCTTCCACAACAAAGTAATCTGTTTTTCAATCACTTGGGGAGGGGTATGGAAACATGTGATTAATCAATGAGGACAAATCTAGCAAACGTCTCTCTCAGAACACCATGACCTTGCCAGTGGGCGTCGCAGTCTCTATGTCTTTACTATACAGGAGTTTTGTGTTTCTCAGGTTTGCAATCAAAGTTGTGCATATAGCACTATATAGTATGGAGTGGCATGTCAATATATATTTTTCGTTTTTACTCTTTCCATAGGTTAAACTCAGAAAGAAAAGAAACGTGACACTACCGCCTTATTTCACCATCTGACATGCACTATACCTTAGCTTATAGGGTATTTGTTCCGTAATAGATGTAGGATGATGCTTTTTTCTGTAAAAAGGAAGTAGTGAACTGTTGGGACACCTATGACTGATCACTGTGGGGACTGGTAGTAGACCTGAACGTAAATAAATGTAAGTATTGCGCCTAAATAGGACAACATATCTTCTACATCATTACAAAAAAGAGAAGGGACTGGTAGTTGAATCTGTATATCATGTAGCTTACTGGATAGAAATGAAGAGATCAGTAAGCATTCTATTATGATATTTACATATCAGCAAAACCTGATGCGTCATTGATCTCTCCATATATTCTCAGCATTACAAAAGAATAACTAACAAAAGCTATATCCTTTGAGAGGAGGGGTAAATAGTTTTGCTGAAATGGAATTATTGATCTCCGTTTCTCTGTATTTAGAAGAATAAAGACGTTAAACAGTATCTATGTTGATTCATAGAGGGTATTACCCCACAATACCCCGAAAAAAATAAATAAAAAAACTGAAACACTTAAAGTGCATAGCCACTCTCGCACACATCTATAGCTTGTCCATCATGACTTTTTCCCTCGTTTTAAATGGGGCATTCCATTTTACCAGTAGACAGACATCATATTAATGTTTAGTGGTAGGGTGTAAGGTGGTGTGGTCTCCTGACCTTCATTTCTTACATATTCTGTCCTCACATTGGTATTCTGCATATCAAGATGCTTTATTCGAACCCAAACTCGATAAGGTAGAGTCAATTTTGTATGAATTCATGTAAGCAATATGCAAATCTAAGAAGTAAATCGCAAGTGCACACAGAGGTTGAAAAAGTCGAGGCTGGCGTACACAGTATGACAGCCACAGGAATTTTCCTTCTAAAGTGGAAACCAGCCCGCTGGGAAGACTATCCCTTCAGAGGGCTGGGTCAACAACATACCTACTTCAAAAAAAAGTGGTTCAAATGGCTCTGAGCATTATGGGACTTAACATCTGAGTTCATCAGTCCCCTAGAACTTAGAACTACTTGAACCTAACTAAGGACATCACACATATCCATGCCCGAGACAGGATTCGACCTGCGACCGTAGCAGTCGCGCGGTTCCGGACTGAGCGCCTAGAACCTCACGGCCTTCGCGGCCGGCCGGCCATACCTACTTCAGCTGAAGCGACCGCCCAGAGAGAAGACAGCTTTTACTGGAGTGAAGGGATAACGACCCCCATGTTTGACTTAAAAGCAAATTCCGCTACATTGTGGTGGAGCGCCCAGAAGACACATTTTTTTTTTATGGACCGACTGCGTAGTTACGGAGTTTTCACAGGAGGACAGTATATGCCTAACGCAGATGCTACAGATTTCCGCATTGGTCGACTTAAACGGAACGTCATTCTCCCGTTTAAAAGAACAACGCTGATTGGCGGAATATGTCAGATGAAAAGAGTCAATGGAGTGAGGGAAGACAGCGAATGAATTACCCTTGCAACTTTTCCAGAAAAAGGGGCCATTCTGTTGTCACTCTTGGAGTGGGAACACGTAACAAGAGGGACTGTACTCGTACGTGTACGCAGAGAGCGAGGAATAAAGTCTCTCCTCAGTACTTCAATGGGAGAAGCACCTTTGTCTTGAGCAAATAGGAGTGACACGCTATATTGAGTCGCACACGATTAAGCATTGTTCACTGCGTTGGCCACCACACTTATTGTGTACTAGTTAAAAGCCTGCGAGCGAGTATTGAGTGGCATCGCGGTGGACTGGTTATCTGATTGGTGTACCACGCCAATAGTTAGACAAGGGGCGGATAGGAGTCCTTGACTTCATCAAGGCATAGGGAGAGTTTGACCGTTGAAGGTCAATCCAGATAGAAAGAGACAATTGTGTTATTTTTCAGCAGCGAGCGACGCAGGCAGCAGTCGTCGCAGCTCACGGTACTGTGTGCTCAGCGTATGCGAGTCCAATCTGTCCTCCATAACAGTACATTACATTTCTCACGCTACAGTCTTGACAATACCTAGAAAAGTTATTCAAGTTGTGTAGGCGCGGTTCTCAGCCATTCTGCCGGGTAAATAACATTATTAAAGATAAGGGAGAAAAGAACCTTTCCATACTTTGTAAAATAATAGCATTCCTATCCATAAGAGGCAATCTGTTGTTCCGAAAAGAACCCGGAAATTTATTATTATTTTATAAGAAAAAGTTTCACTTGATTTCTCAGAATTTTTTGTAATAATTAATATTTTTCGTTCGCTTAATGTTTTTATTATACTAACTAGCAATACTCCCTTACCCAAGTATCCCACTAATTACGTAAGAATATATAGAATATTTCTGTGTCGTACTGCGTACGAGTCCATAAGATATTTGTTGCTGAATGTTTTTCAAGCAGGTCTTGTTGGTACATTAGGAGCGTCTGTCTGACTTCTGTTGTAGTGTGATGTGGAAATTGTTTCTTGCAGGAGCCAAAGGGTACTTGTTGGACCAATCCATTGCACAACTTGACAGAATAAAACCCACATACTCATAAGGTATCCAGATATTTTAGATCAGATTTGCACCTCGCTAAACTGGGAGGAACGGGCCGAGTGAAGTTTACTAAGCATCCTCTCTGAGTGTTGGAGTAGGTCGTCCCTCACGCAGCATCTGCCTAGGTCTTCGGCGACGCAGGTTCCAGCGGATTACTCAGTGACCCACTGTACGCTAAGTGTGCAGGGAGATGGGAGCGTATTGCTTACGTTATGTCATGTGGAGCTGCTGTTGGCTGCCCTTGGCAGAGACTCCATCGCACTCAGAAGTGAAGACGCAGCTGTCGCAGCATCAAACACAGAAGCGCTATAGAGCGACGGTTCAGCAGAGACAGGCGCGACTGCTGTTGCACTAGTGTTTTGCTGTACAACAGGAATACACTGCACATGGTACGAAAGTTATATTTTCTTTAGGTTACCTTCCATTAGGAACGTTGGTGCACTCATCGACTGTGATGTGTACTAGAACGTATGTTGATACTATGAAATGGTGCATTGATAATAGCTAGCTACTAGCCCACAAGAAAAGGACGACTCATTTCTGTGCTCTATCATTTGAAAGCTGCATTTCCTGTTTGTTCTTAAGTGCATGCCGTGCCTATTCTTATCCTAGTGTTAGTGGCACCTTAGGTGATGTGCACAAGTGGTACAAGGAGATGATTAGCAATGTAGGCCCAATCAGATGTGCACTTTGGCGGCACGGTGTGATAGGCGATGTGATACTCTTTAGTGCTCCAGGAGGGGGTGGGGGGAGTGGGGGAGGAGGGGGTACTACAGGGTGAATTGTTTGTTTAAAAATGGATGTTGCTATTATTCATGTGCTGTCCGAACAGTGGCGGCAAAATGCTACCGCAAAATGTTGAGCATTATGAGGAAAGCAGCGGCGTCTGCGGCCGTGATGTGCTGGAAGTGTGGGCTATCCGATAGGCTTGTGCGATACATCGTGTGGGCCTCGTAAGTGTGGTATATTAGTTATGTATACACTCTTCTCAGTAGAAGCGTTCCCTCGTTATTTTTACAAGTCCAGTATATTCTTATGGTGTTAATGGACTTGATAGTGATGACACACACACTATTAGTGTGGGGGAATAAGCACGTTTATGTGATACGTTGAGCTGGCGTGTATTTGTTCTTAAATAAGAAACTGTTTAGTGATGAAGATCAATCCGATTGATCCATATTTTTACGTTTCTTTGTCCTCGACATAAGTGGCAATATGTGAAGGACTCGGAAAAAATCGGTTAAGTCGTAAATAGCAATGGCGTGCTTACAAATGGTAAATAGCAGGAATTTACTTATTACTAAATAATGCATTGCGAAAATTTTAAATGTTCACAGTCCAGTATTTATGTGTGTACTGTTGAAAAAAATCTGTAAAATCACCACCAAGCCCGTATTTACGCGCGTCTTCTTAAAAACGATCGGTAAAATTTCACCAAAACCCAGTTCACGTGTATCTTCTTAAAAAGTGTCGAAAAATCTGTAGTATAGCAGTGACACCCGTATTTGTGTATGTACCCTTTTAAAAAATCGGTAAAATAACAACGACACTATAAAAAGCATCATATGTTGCAGAAAAGTACTTCGGATGCAATAAACTCCCGGAAACTACGTAAAAGAAGCCGACACCATTGGGTGCAATACTATGTTGAACATATGCGAATATTACGTGAATTTACTTCTGCTGCTGCTGCTGTTTTGCTCTATGGAGATACAGACTACAAATGCCAAGTCCCCTCTCAGGATGCTGGGGACTTTGAGGGGGGGGGGGGGGGTGGTAGTTTGGAGCGGGTGGCGTATACGAGTGTACTGCATCACTGGGGTAGAGAAGACGCCATTTTGTGTCACAGATAACCTTCTTTATGATGACATTTGACCATTAAGTAATACCTTTTCTTTTTCTTATTTTTTTCTTTCTTTTTTTATGGATCTTCAATAAAACTATAAAGACAGTTACAGCCCGTTACCAACGGTCTAAATGTATAAAACCAAGGCCAAAGTGAGCGCTTAGTTTAGCTACGTACACTAAGGCAATGGCTGATTTATTTACGTAAGAAGAACAATGGAACTTCGCCACTGAACCCGCCTTGTCCCACGACCCATACGAATGCTTATAGCGACATTGCAATGTCAGATAACAGGAATACGTTATGAAGATTTAGAATTTTCGACATCAATATCTAGATAAGCAGTGATCGAAATATTTCATTACAAATGCGAATCGTTTTAAGTTATCCTGATGAAGAATATCATGAAAACAAATGAAGAATCTCAGCTGTGTAACACATTAATTGTGCAAGTTACAGACAATATTTTCTTTGTTTCCAGTATGTTTTGACCTTCATACAGCCTAATAAATTAGAGGTGTGGTCAGTGAGGTTTCTTATACTTCATTTCTGAGAATATGGGGATTTACAATTCCGCTCTTGAGCCAAACCAGCAAATTTTTATAAACTTTTTCGCCGGAATATAGAACTCCATGCCGAACTATAGACGGGATTCGTAGTGTTCAGGAAAAGTTTTAATATTATGGTAATGACGTGAATAGTTTACGCCTATACTCACTCTTGTTATGGACCACATATACCTGTAGGCAGTACACACAGGCTGTACCAGAATTAATGGCGAACACGCACTTAGCTGAAAGTACACTGTACCAGAAGCCACAAAGTCTCAATGAAACTTAGGTCCACAGACGAACCGTTTGCGAGATAACGGCGACTTTGTGATTTCATCAAGCACTAACTTGATTCTGTGTAAACGTCATTCCAGTTACGAAAAGGTAACAATACTGTACAATACTTTAAAAATTTGTTACAGATACTTTGGTAGAAGTGCAGGTGCTTTGAATGGACACAATAACAGCGACATGTCTACTCATGGTTAAAGGAGAGAATCAAAGGGTCATCTTTGTACTCGGATGCAGGCCTGTGTCCGTCGCCGCTATTCAACCGAGTTTCGAATCCTGCCTACATCATTTTGAAATACTTGACAAGCGCTAAGTTTCTGCTTCAATTCTTCAACTATGTTAAACGGCGTAGCGTATGCTATGCCTTTAGGTTGGCCCCAAAACACAGACTGTCATGGATGATGATGATGATGATGTTTAGTTTGTGGGGCCCTCAACTGCTCAATTATCAGCGCCCGTACAAATTCCCAACCTTTGCTCAGTCCAATCTCGCCACTTTCATGAATGATGATGAAAAGATGAGAACAGCACAAACACCTGGTCATAGACTGTCATGGAGTTCAAATGAGGGGAGCTGGAGGCCACGATAAAGGTCCTCCTCACCAAATCCATCTTTGATCATATCGGCGCGCTAGATGTCGTCTCACCATAGAATCGTACTGTGTCGGTGCTGCATCACGCATGAACTACACCCTCTGCTGTTGTTCTAAGGGAACAATCTCAGGCAATCCCGCAAGATGATAACGCAAAAAGTGAAGTTAATTCCGTCCATTGAGTTTATCTGGTAACAGTGAGAAGATTGCGTAGTGCCCCTAAACACAAAGTCAATGACAAATGCTGCTGATGTGAAGATTCATGCTCAGCATGTGCGGTAGAATCTAGACGACTTCAAAGGTGAGCACTGTGATACTTAAAGACAATATCAAGAGTGAACCCAGCTTCATCTGTAAATAAAATGTTATTGTCAAACATAGGGCTGCCCACAGCTTGTCGCTGCACCCACTGGCAGAACGTTAGTCTAGGACCAACTTCCGCGTCACAAAGACACTGAAGTCAATGGAGGGGGTGTGGGTACACTGCATTTTGATGTATTATGATCCAAATGCTTCTGTGACTCATTCTAGGAATTTGTGTGGCAAGTCGAGATTCCTGGAGAATGTTTGTTTCCAGCACCGCATCTTCAAGCACAAGTGAAATTCATGTAGCCCCACTCGCTCTCACACTATGGGCAAAGCTGCCAGTTTCTCGGTGGCGTTGATGCATCCGACTCTCGGGGTTCCTCCTCGCAGGGTATACTTCATGATACAAGCGTGCAGCCTCTCGTGCATTGCCGTTAGCCGCACCATACATGAAATCCATATCCACATATTCTTCGATACTGTAATGTTTCATGTTACGACCAACACTCGTACAACACAGTTGACGCACCACAAAAAACTGACAAGAGTGGCATCCTGACTGTGTACTACAGTGTCGCATCCGTTTTGTTTACAGCACCATTGCTCGAAACCGTAAACAAACACCATGCGAAGTTCACACAGAAATACGTCAGCAGTGACTAGTAACCAAAATGTCGCCATTATCTCGTAAAAATTTCTCTTGCGAATGTGTCTGCTGGGAAATTTTTACTTCTACCAATGTGCGCTTTCTTTTCAAGCCATTAATTATGATACGTCCTGTATACCGACATAAATTTGTAAGATACCCCATGACCCTGAAGACGCTCATGGAAGAAGTTTCTGTTTCATATTCAAACAATAATCTGACTTCACTCTAAATATACAAAAGATTGTGGCGTAGAACATTAATGAGTTGAAGTATTCTACCAATCCCATATGGAGGTGAATATAATGAGAGAGATTTCGTAGCGCAAATCTGCTAGGATTAATACACTGACAAAAAAAAGTCGCTAAATCAGTATGGAGTTGTGCTATAAAAACGAAAGTTGGTAAGCGTGTTTCGACATCTTAAAGATGATGTCATTTCCAGTTACTATCCGAAAGAGGATGCAAATCAGGTTTGCTTTAAATCCACTCTGTAACGGCCGTGAATGTTGGTACCATTCAGAAGGGATGTGCTGAGTTGATGCTACTCAAGATTGCTCTTAAGGGGAGTAGGACGTCAAACGGGACGACTTGGAGCAGGAGAGACACCACAGGAATGTTTAATTTCCAGTGTCTCTACTTTTAAAAATAACTTCAAAAAACTTTGTCAGAATGACCAAAAAGGATTCATGATTTACACTTATAGTGCTGGAAGTTCAAAAATATAAGACAATTTTTTTTTTACATTTGTTCAAAAATGGTTCAAATGGCTCTGAGAACTATAGGATTTAACTTCTGAGGTCATCAGTCCCCTAGAACTTAGAACTACTTAAACCTAACTAACCTAAGGACATCACACAAATCCATGCCCGAGGCAGGATTCAAACCTGCCATCGTAGCGGTCGCGCGGTTCCAGATTGTTGCGCCTAGAACCGCGCGACTACACTGGCCAGCTTTACATTGGTATTTCACCTCTTTTTCACTTACCATTGGCAGCATTTGTTGCTATAAGTACACTTTTCTTCATAAGTAAGGGAGATTGTTCGATGAATTTTGCACAGCATACAAACCATACTTACAGGTGTATCAAACTCTAGAATTTTCCAAATCTATTAAAAACTGTGGTAAAAACTGAGATAATTAACTATAATATTTGAGTTTTTTCTAAACATGAAGTTTAAAATGTAACAACACATTCATTTTTTCATAAATTAAATAATTCCTAGAGTTTCATACACCTGTAAGTATGGTTTGTACGCTGTGCAAAATTCCTCGAAGAATCTCTCTTATTATGAAGAAACGTGTACCTATAGGAACAAACGCAGCCAATAGAAGTGAAAAAAATGATGAACTTTCACATGTAAAAAAAATTATTTTATTATTTTTTTGAACTTCCACTGCTATGATTTTGAATCCTGAATCCTTCCTGGTCATGCTTACAAAGTTTTATGAATTTATTCGCAAAAGTATACACAGTGGAAATTAAAATGTCCTGTGGTGTCTCTTCTGCTCCAAGAAGGCCCGTTTGACGTCCTACCCCCCTTAAGACAACAAAGACGCCGTTATCAGCATCTCACGGAGTTTAAATGGGGTCTTGTAACAGTGCTACGGGAAGCTGGAAGTTCTTTCTCCAATAACGCAGGAATACTTTGCAGAAATGTAGTCACCGAACATAACTGCTGGCAGCGGTGGTCGTGAAAATGTGCGGGTGCAAGAAAACCGGACTCCAGGTGGCCAGAGAGGGAAGGCCATCGTGTTCGGCGTGTGGATCTGGCGCATCGTTCTGCCTCTGCAGCAGCAATTTGAGGAGCACTCTCGTGGTTACCCCACACACGCTGACCTAAAATTTGTACGTCAGTCTGCTGGTTCGACCTATCTGTTTTCGGCTTGTTGTGCTGCCATCCATAAACAGTATTCCACAGGGTGTTTTCCCACAGGGTAACTTACACTCACATACCGCTTTTCTAGCACAACAGCTCCACAGAGTGTCGACATGTTTCTTTGGCCGGCTCGATCACCATGTCTGTCTCCAATCGAGCACACATGGGAATAATTGAAGGCCTTCAGTTAGTTGCATGGACGGAACATACTTCCCTGAATTTTGAAGCAACTAAGGAACTACGGAAAACAGAAAATATGACGAGCAATAACTGTCCCCGTATTGACCAACCAAGTGCAACACGCTCTGCGTCCCACAGGGTAACACCAGCACCTGTACAACACAATGCATTCGACATTTGGCCATTACTCCGGTTATTAATTTACCAGCACTTCAAATTTTCAATGGTTTCTCTCACGATTACATTAACCTGTCGTCTTGCAATGTTAATCACTTAAATATGTTACTTAGGCAAATGTATTACCGAAACTTCACTACCCTGCTTTAATTATTTATTGTTGTAGCGACTTTCTTTCCACCAGTTTAATTTTGTGAAGTTCTCAAGCGTTTCTTTTACTACTGTTTGCCACGGGATAATTGTTCTCATCTTCTCTGTTACCGAATTATAAGCATCCGGTTTCTTATTTCAATCTCTACAATTATTGAACCTCCTGAAGACGTGTGCGATTTTTATAAACAAAAGCGTGCTGAAAAGCAATGCCTCAAAAAATTTTTATTCTGTTTTCAATATTGATTGAGACACTACATGTCATGCATATTACTCGTCGACTCGCTGAAGCTAGTTCTAACTATCTGCCCAATTGTAGCAAGCAACATGGCGACTGTAATATAACTGATGTATGTAGGACAATGAGAGCCGACCGGGGTGGCCGACCGGTTCTAGGCGCTACAGTCTAGAACCGCGCGTCCGCTACAGTCGTAAATTCGAATCCTGCCTGGGGCATGGATGTGTGTGATGTCCTTAGGTTAGTTGGGATTAATTAGTTCTAAGTTCTAGGAGACTGATGACCTCAGAAGTTAAGTCCCATAGTGCTCAGAGCAATTTGAACCATGTTTTTAGGACAATGAGAAACAGCGTGCTGTAATCGAGTTTCTAACCGAAGAATATGTACCTCCAATTGAAAATCAGAGAAGAATGCATGCTGCGTAGAATTATGATTGTATCGACATTAGTAATGTGAGACTTTGTGTTGTTCGTGCTCGTAGTGAAGGAAACGGTGGTGCTATCGTCAACGTATGTAATAAAACTCTGGATAGACGACCGCCTATGACAACCGAGAAGACTCGCCGGAATTTGGAAGCTGCATTCATCAGAGAAAATCGTCGGATAACACAGACAAAGCTCTGATGAGAGTGGCCGCGCGTAGTAGCCCTGCGGTCAAGGGAGCCTTTTCACGGCCCGCGTGACTCCCCTTGTCGGAGGTTCGAGTCCTCCCTCGGGTGCGGGCGTGTGTGTTGTCCTCAGCGTAAGTTAATTTAAGTTATATATATACTTAGATGATATTTGTTCTTTCGGACATGTCAGAAAGAACATATACATTCGGTGACCATGCAGCTCGTTAGAATGAAATTACAATGAAATGAACACCCTTAGCTGCTTACAGGCGTTAACATATGTCAACGGGGACAGATGAAAATGTGTGCCCCGACCTGGACTCGAACCCTGGATCTCCTGCTTACATGGCAGACGCTCTATTAATCTGAGCCACCGCGGACACAGAGGATAGCGCGACTGCATGGATTTATCTCTGGCACGCCTCCCGCGAAACCCACATTCTCAACATATTGTCACGCACTACATTCGTAGTGCCCCCGCCTATTATACTCATTACTCGCGGCGCGTTGCCTAGCACGAATGTAGTGCGGGACAACACGTTGAGAATGTGGGTTTCGCGGGAAGCGTGCCATAGATAAATCCCTGCTGTCGCGCTATCCTTTGAGTCTTCGGTGGCTCAGATGGATAGTGCGTCTCCCATATAAGCAGGAGATCCCGGGTTCGCGTCGCGGTCGGGGCACACATTTTCATCTGTCCCCATTGACATATGTAAACGCCTGTAAGCAGCTAATGGTGTTCATTTCATTGTAATTAGTTTAAGTTAGGTTAAGTAGAGCGCAAGCTTAAGGACTGATGACCTCAGCCGTTTCGTCCCATAAGACCTTACCACAATTTTCTTTTCCCCTAATGTGAGTGTGCCACAACACGAGAACGTGTACAAGTCATCATTGCAGTAAAGCAATACAGAAAACTATGCACTGCAGCTACCTCAGATGCTCACACCTTGAATGTAGTAGAGGAGATCCGACATCTAACAACTGCTTTTATGTTTTGAGCGCGATGGTGATGGTCTCCTTAACAACACTGTGACAGGTAGTGACAGCTAGGTTAACAATTTTGACGCAGACCGCTAGAGAGCGTGATTGGAGTTCCGCCATAAAGGATCACCGATGCCAAAACGATGAAACCATGCCATTCGCAGACAAGTTCATGCCCACTTTGTTCTAGATGTTCAAAGTAAGATGCATTTGGAATTCATACCTAAAGCCATCACAGTGAATTCTGCAAGATATTGCGAGGCACACGGAAAGCACGAATTCGAAGAGTCCGCCCACATGTGGAGCACCCGCTCCTTCAGCATGATAATGCGAGGCCATACATGAGAGCTGTGTCATCTGCAACAGTCTGACACCTTCATCGATCATCCTCCTTACGGTTCAGACTTGGTCTCATTCGGTTTCTACCTGTTTCCAAAGTCTAAAAAACACTTTCGAGGATCAATTAGTTAGTGATGAAGCGGTGCAAACATATATGAGGTTGTCGCTCCATCAACAACATCCAACATTCCACTGTGAAGGTACCAACAAACTGGTCTTTAGTTGGGAGAAATATGTTCGTCGCCAAGATGAATATATTCAGAATTAAATACACAGACGTGAGGAATAAAGGTGTAGAAGGTTTATAAAGTTTGCTTCATTTAAGAAACCTTGAGAGTTTTCACATAAAAAATTCGGAGGCTTTACTTTTCAGCACACCCTCGCATGTCAATAAATTCAGCAATGAATTCGCCGAAGCACTGACGCCTTTCAACCATTATGGAATTCACTCAGCTGGAAATGACCAGAAATACTAGCCTGAACAAATAACTGACTCAAACACGTACCGTGCTTCAGTGAACGGCGATCTCCTCTCCACACGCTTCGATTTCTCTAGGCCGATGTCATTTGCGTTCACTGATATTAGCAGTTTTGCCTAAACCTCCAACTTCAACCTCCTGGTTTGTGCACATCTCACATCTGTGCAAATCCATATGCTACAATGTGTTAGCGCTGATGTGATACGTGGGGCAGATAACAGCGCAGCAGTGACAAATACAGTGTCTCAAGTCAAAAATCACCACTGAACGTACAAATGAATTCAACGAAATGATATGGCGCATTTCAAGCGAAACTGAAAAAAATTCGCTTATCTACGGCCTCAATTGGCAGCCGAAACTGTGTCAACACATTTTCTTAAA
The DNA here is from genome assembly GCF_023897955.1 of Schistocerca gregaria. Taxonomy (NCBI): domain Eukaryota; kingdom Metazoa; phylum Arthropoda; class Insecta; order Orthoptera; family Acrididae; genus Schistocerca; species Schistocerca gregaria. The sequence continues at coordinate 432,855,563 of NC_064922.1, forward strand.
ATATGTAAATTTAATCAGTATCTTTTCAGTTTAGTATGAAAATTATTTTTTTTAGTATTGTAAATATTTTATTTGTTTAATAATTAGTAATGGAAAAGTTTGAGAATTGTTCTCAATCGTAGTATCAAACGTCAGCTGAAAAACAATATACGAGTTCTGAAAAATTTTCAAACACCAAATGCTGACTGGAAGTATCCTGAATGACAAGGAGAACATAGACACTGTCAAAGAAACATGCAACACCCTCAAGAACTGGGTTCAGTGGCACCAGCGTACAGCATGTGGATAGTGATGGGTTGTAACTTTTATTGATTTATTTGTCACGGTCTCTGGATGCCAGTCTGTGCACCGTTTTCGCTCTGAAGACAGTAACTGTGCTGAGATTAGACGAGAGCAGTGTGTGCAACATTCTAAGGGAGAACCGCCCCCGTCGACGGGTACGTACTCTCGTTGAACAACGTCAACCATTTGAAAAGAGTTGCATTGCTAGCCTGCAGGGAGCTGGCTGGACATATCGACGGGCTGCTGCACATGTTGGGCATAATGTATCGGTGGCGTGACGCAGATTTCAAGAGCTGTTAATGGAACATTCTCGCACCCACAGACCAGGTTCTGGACGGCAGACAGTAACTGTGTTGCGATTAGAAATCGACTCACTTTGAGGGCAGCAGTGACGGACCGAATATATTCAAGGTACGAAATTCGGGCACGTGATGCACTTGGCGTGCCACAAAGGGCCATTTGGAACTGTGTCTTGCAGCAAGACTAAGATAATGTGTGTCTAGCCAGGCAACCTCAGGCACCACGACACCGCCAGCACGGTTAGCTGGAGTCGTGAAAGAGTCGACTGATGAGTAGAAAGCCCCTCTGTACTCTTCAGTGATGAGAATAAATAGGTTTTTTGTGTACGTGAGAGAGGGACGTATCTAGCATAGACCTGGTGAGCTGCCTATTCCAGTGTGCATTCGTCCAGGGCAAACAGGTCCCATCCCGAATTCATGGGATGGGCGTCCATTAGTTACAACTCGCAATCTCATTAGTTGCTTCATCATGATAAAGTAATCAGTGCCCGCTACACTGTACAGATTGTGATTCTTCAGCAGGACAATGCACGACCTCTGCGAAGCAACGTGCTCTTCGAGGTGTACGACTGCGCTGGTCAGAAAGATCACTGGATCTCTCTAAAATTTAACATGTATTGGGTATGGTGAAGCGAGAATTTACTCTTCTCCGGAGCACGCTAAAACCATTGCCGAATTGCAACAAAAGGTGCAAGATGCTGGAGACAGTCTATAGCTGAATACGTTTCGGGATCTTCACGGTAGTTTTCTTATAGAACTGTCGCCAGAATGTGTGTGTGAGGGGTGGGGGGGGGGGGCGGAGATACAATGTGTACTGATGTGACTGCCTAGACACCAATTAATGTATGTTTTATTTGCTCTGAATTTGTTACCATATAGTCACACAGTGATGAGCCGCCTGTCAGATTATCAATAAAATGGCTTTGTCGTTGAGGGTATCCCGTTTTTTCCCGGAGTGTAAGATAACCTGCAAGCTAACAGCAAATGTTCCGTCAGTGGCGGTGAGCCTATTTCCTGAAACATCACCTCCCGCCTCCAAACGGTACACCGCCAGTCACAGCCGGGTCTCGTACCTCTCCTAGAGAGTGGTGACGTGTCTCGGCCCAAATAATTGGAGAGATTTGTTAATTCGTCAATGGTCTCTGTGACGGAGCTGACTTAAGATAAGGAACTAGGGATCAGGAACTAGCTGGGGATCAAGATTCCTGGAGCGGTAGTTTTCCACATGAACGACAGATAACTACGTCGGTAGGCTTTGTACGCGCTACAGATTTTGCAGGTATTAATGAGTTGGAGAACCCAACGCACTGTACACGGAAATTGTTTCTCCCAGTTTCAACAGAATTTTGAGAGTAAGATTGAGGTAAGGAAGTTTACAATGGCGCTATTTTCTCTTTATTTCATCAACATTACTAAAATTCATTCAAGATAAAGGAAAATATCTTTATCTTCAACGAAAAAAATTGAAGACATGTATCGATGCTTCTCATTGTGTTTGCGTGAATGCTGTTGACAACCATACAGCAGTATTATTCGTCGCCTGGAAAGAGCGCAAAATCTAAATGAATCTCAGTGTCATGTCTTCCTACGTATAAATTGCCCATTCAGAGTGTATAAAATGTCGTCAAATGTTTTGAATATTATGTGGGAAGATAATCTAATTATTAATACAATGTTTAAAACCATTATTATTTATAATAATTATATTCAAAAGATTCCCTTTTTTAATTAATCACGCTGACTTAATTGTTGCAGACGTCAAAGAAATTTTAAAACTAAGCTATTAGACATGTATAATAATAATAAATTATTAATCTCATTCAGAGTCTTGTTTTCTTTTATTTTAATTTAATTTGATTTTTTATTTATTTATTCATTTACTTTTTACTTGTAGAATCAGAGAAATTATACTGAAGAAGATCTGGTACGGTTAGATACTGCTGTAAAGAAAGGAGGGCTTTCGATAAGACAGGCTGAGAGGACATACGGAATCAGTGTCATTCAATACTATTCGGAGGAGAGTGAATGGAGCTGTTCATTTAGCATACAAGAGACCTGGACCAAAACCTCGCCTCGGGGAAGAAGTTGAGCAACAAATTTCCGAAACTGTCGTAGAACTGCAAAAAGTGGGGCGTAATTTGAGCAGAAATGCTCAAAACTGTAAGGGAAATGAATGCTAAGGAAGTGGTCAAAGTTTTCAAAAATGACTTCCCGTCCAAACGCTAGTGCAAAACTTTCATGATGCGGCACAATTTAACACTTCGGCAATCAGGAAATCTTTCTGCCGCAGGCTCCGGCATGGAAACAGAAAATACTAATGAGTAGATCTTAGAAAAGCTGACGAGTATAATTCAGGAACTCCGTGTAACAGGTTGCGACATCTTCAACGTTGACGAAACTGCGTTAACGATGGTCAATAAGAGTGGGAAAATTGTTGCTCGGAAAGGTTGCAAAACAGTGGTGATAAGAGAAAGTGGTGGAAGAAGTGAAAACATAACGCTTGTGGTCGCTACGTATGCTACAGGAACTGTAGTTTTATCACCAGTGGTCATTTACACGGATGCAGGGTAAACGAAGACCTCTTCAACGGAGCTCCGGAAGATATCACTTTTGCCACTTCCCCAAATGGATACACAGATTCCAAAAATTTTACAGATCGTTCGTGAAATTCACTGTGAAAGTACCTCCCAAATGACCAATACTTCTGCTTCTAGACGGTCACGCTTCAAGTCTGTCCTCATGTGTGACGTCACTTGAGTTCTTAAAGGAGTACGAAGAAAAAGAAAAAGAAATAGACAAGAAGATGAGAGGAGGAACATCTCGAAAGAGGAGACATGAAACGTCATCTGAAAGTTCAGAGAGTGACGGAGACGATCACACTGCCTGTGAAATAGGTGGTGATGTGGTGGGACATACAGAGATGACTGCAATGGAGGAAGCTGGATCCTGTGCAATAAGTGCGAAGTGTGGTATCACCAAACATGTCAGAATTCAGCAAACAATGTTTGATCAAAATACTTCACATGTGAAAACTGCAAATAGGTGTAGGTCTAACTTACAAAAGGCAACTTCATAGGATTGAGAGCTATTGCATCAATAATATTGTTTGCGCATTGTAATTTCCTTTTCTCCATCCTTTGTCTATCGAGTTTCATTTCCATTCATATTCGTACTTTATATCCTCAGTAAGTACCGAGCACCAGGTGTGGATCACATCGGACAGTTTCTGCAGAGAATATTTTAGCCGTATACGCCGTCCACTGACTTACGTCTTATGACATTTTTTTACTAGCGTAAAGAAAGGGAAAAATTTTCAATAACTGGTCTAACTATGGACCATTGCCAACGGCCTTGCTGCAGTGATGACACCGGTTCCCGTCAGATCGCCGAATTTAACCGCCGTCGGCTAGCACTTGGATGGGTGACCGTCCGGTCTGCCGAGCGCTGTTGGCAAGCGGGGTGCACTCAGCAGCCCCTGTGAGGTAAACTGAGGAGCTACTGTGACTGCTGAGAAGTAGCGGCTCCGGTCACGACAACTGACAACGGCTGGAAGAGCGGTGTGCTGACCACGTGCCCCTACGTATCCACATCCACTGACGCCCCTGGGCTGAGAGGACGACACGGCACCCGGTCGGTACCGTTGGGCCTTCCAAGGCCTGTTCTGACAGAGTTCAGTTTAGTTTAGGTTAATTATGGACCAATGCGAGTACTTTAGTTTTTTAAGAAAAAGCTGTACTCAGCCCCCGTTAATACACTACTGGAAATGGAAAAAAGAACACATTGACACCGGTGTGTCAGACCCACCATACTTGCTCCGGACACTGCGAGAGGGCTGTACAAGCAATGATCACACGCACGGCACAGCGGACACACCAGGAACCGCGGTGTTGGCCGTCGAATGGCGCTAGCTGCGCAGCATTTGTGCACCGCCGCCGTCAGTGTCAGCCAGTTTCCGTGGCATACGGAGCTCCAGCGCAGTCTTTAACACTGGTAGCACGCCGCGACAGCGTGGACGTGAACCGTATGTGCAGTTGACGGACATTGAGCGAGGACATATAGAGGGCATGCGGGAGGCCGGGTGGACGTACCGCCGAATTGCTCAACACGTGCGGCGTGAGGTCTCCACAGTACATCGATGTTGTCGCCAGTGGTCGGCGGAAGGTGCACGTGCCCGTCGACCTGGGACCGGACCGCAGCGACGCACGGATGCACGCTAAGACCATAGCATCCTACGCAGTGCCGTAGGGGACCGCACCGCCACTTCCCAGCAAATTAGGGACACTATTGCTCCTGGGGTATAGGCGAGGACCATTTGCAACCGTCTCCATGAAGCTGGGCCACGGTCCCGCACACCGTTAGGCTGTCTTACGCTCACGCCCCAACATTGTGCAGCCCGCCTCCAGTGGTGTCGCGACAGGCGTGAATGGAGGGACGAATGGAGACGTGTCGTCTTCAGCGATGAGAGTCGCTTCTGCCTTGGTGCCAATGATGGTCGTATGCGTGTTTGGCGCCGTGCAGGTGAGCGCCACAATCAGGACTGCATACGACCGAGGCACACAGGGCCAACACCCGGCATCATGGTGTGGGGAGCGATCTCCTACACTGGCCGTACATCTCTGGTGATCGTCGAGGGGACACTGAATAGTGCACGGTACATCCAAACCGTCATCGAACCCATCGTTCTACCATTCCTAGACCGGCAAGGGAACTTGCTGTTCTAACAGGACAATGCTCGTCCGCATGTATCCCGTGCCACCCAACGTGCTCTAGAAGGCGTAAGTCAACTACCCTGGCCAGCAAGATCTCCGGATCTGTCACCCATTGAGCATGTTTGGGACTGGATGAAGTGTCGTCTCACGCGGTCTGCACATCCAGCACGAACGCTGGTCCAACTGAGGCGCCAGGTGGAAATGGCATGGCAAGCCGTTCCACAGGACTAGATCCAGCATCTCTACGATCGTCTCCATGGGAGAATAGCAGCCTGCATTGCTGCGAAAGGTGGATATACACTGTACTAGTGCCGACATTGTGCATGCTCTGTTGGCTGTGTCTATGTGCCTGTGGTTCTGTCAGTGTGATCATGTGATGTATCTGACCCCAGGAATGTGTCAATGAAGTTTCCCCTTCCTGGGACAATGAATTCACGGTGTTCTTATTTCAATTTCCAGGAGTGTATAAATCTATATTTTCCTTGATTACGGTAGATCAACTAATTAATACGTTGTGCACAAAGCTTATTATGCCCCTTTACTTCCATTCGAGAAATATGAGTTGATACTTAGGTAGATCCAGAACTAGTTACTTTACCCTACTGCATGACAGGGAGTCCACAAAACCGTAGGCGTTGGCTGGGGATGCTTACAATTTTCAGGCGAATTAAGACATTGCCGCCACAATGATCAAATTTTGTAAACATGTTGCTACTCCTGCAAGTATTTGATACACTTTTGACTTTTTTACAGATTTTTTTTTCTGTGAAACGGCACACCACCAAGTACTCCTGCAAAACATTCTCTGTGGTACGGTAGCCTTTGAAAGTTCATTCCTAGACCGACAAACGGCGGGCGAACAATAGATCAAAACTGCACATACAGATCGTTGCAAATGGAGCGGAATTTAAGTTGCGTGGCGGAGTCTTGTTTTGGGTGTTTCATTTCATAAACAACAGCTGCAACAAGCGTGTTTGGAAGGGAAAGTCTCTATGACATGCTTTCACCAGATCTCATTGTTTCTGTCGTAATTGTTACTATAGCTACTGATCGGGATAGGCACGAACCCAAAAAATGTTGGTGCTTCTAAGTACATTTCCTACTGTATTTGTGATAAAAAGAACGACGTTAATTAACTTTACTAATAAATGCTAAATAGGAATACATTTCTACCAAAACTAAAAAGTGGTAGTTATTTTCGAATAAAATTTTCTCAACAAACCGCATCACTTGGAACTTAGGCGGCTTGTTGAGAAGATTTTATTGATTCAGCAGCTTTTAACTCCTTTTGCTAGGTTTACCATGTTCTTAGTTATGACAGAGTACCTTATACGCCAAGTTAAATAAACTGATTCATCAGTGGCTAGAGCAATCCATCTTGATCCTCTCTTGTACAATGGACAAAGTACTGCTGTCTTACAGCTGTAGGGCAACGCCTCAGTCTTCCAGATGACCTGAATGTGTGTGCACAGCTCGGTCTGTAGCACACGTCTTCTATATTTCAACACTTTGGCGTGGACCATGTCATCTCATGGCGCTTTATTGCTCTTCAACTTCCATATGGCTTTCACTATGTCCTCCACCGTGATATCAATTTGTGTTATTTGTTTCTTTTTGGTTTTCACTGAAACATAGATATCGTTTAGGGCAGTAACGTAGCTCACTGCAATATTCTCTCCATCGCTCTAAGACTGATTCAGCGTCCACGATCATTTTCCATTTTTGTCACTGACGTACTGACTTCTTGCTTTGAACCCTTTTCCTGCCGTTTTTACATCTTCAAAGAATCTCTTACTGACCGGATTTCGGCTATTCACTTCTAAATTATCAAGAATTTCTCTTAGGTGTTTTCTCTCTTCATTTCTCAGTACTCTTGAGGTCGTTCTGCGCGCTTCTAGATATGTTTGCTTCAGTGTTTCATTATCTGTATCCTATAGCCATAACTCACGTGCTTTCTTCCTTCTCTTAACTAAATCTTCGCATTCCTCATTAGCGAAAGAGGTGGCGCAGTGGTTAGACACTGGACTCGCATTCGGGAGGACGACGGATCAATACCACGTCCGGCCATCCTGAGTTAGGTTTCCCGTGATTTCCCTGAATCGCTCCAGGCAAATGCCGGGATGGTTCCTTTGAAAGGGCACGGCCGACTTCCTTCCCCATCCTTCCCTAATCCGATGAGACCGATGACCTCGCTCTCTGGTCTGCTTCCCCATACAACCCAACCCAACCCTCATTAAACGATCTACTTTATTGCTGCTTCTTGTTTCTGCACAGCGCGTTATTTACGCGTGTGCCTTCACAGCGTGACATTCCTTCTCCACGTATTCTTCATTTTCTGAATTTTTTGGTACGTCGAACTGGTTATTTATTTTTAAGGCAAAATCTTTGCGTTTTTCATCACTTTTTCGTTTTGGCACGTCAGACCCAAGGTTTCCATTTTTTGTTTTCGCACCTAACCTGAACTTTTCCAAATCATGAAATGGTCAGTACCACCGTGACGTGCTGTACCATGTTTCACCATTTCCCTCTGCTGCATGTCTGTCATTAATTGATCTGTCTGACTGGCGGTTTTTCCATCCGTTGAGCACCATGTTTCTAGATGAATTTCCTGTTGGGAATGTTGTCGATCTGATAACCATGTTCCTTTTAGCGGCAAATGTTACCGTCCTGAAGCCGTTATCATTGGTTTCTCCGTGCAGGTTGTACTTTCCTGCAGTCGGAGAACAGATATTTTCATCGTCTCTCTTATAGAGATTTCTTCGTAAACACGATCTGTCCTTTCACATATTTTTTCGTTGTGTGCCTTCAGTAGGGGTATGAACGTTTGTGAAGGTTGCGTCTTAGCTTTTCTGATTAACTGTATGACAAACGCTTGCTCACAGTTTTTAACTGCTTTACTGGATTTACCATGTACTTACTTATACAAAACCCATCACAATTTGTCTTTTGGATCCTCCTCCATAAAACATTGTAGTGTTCCTGCTTCGCATACCTGTTTGCCTACACATCCGATTTTCTGCAATGCCGCTACGTCAATCTTATCAAGCATTCTCTTGTGCTACTACCGAAGAGAGCCCTGTGCGGTTGGGGCTTTGCATATTTCAAGTAGATATTCTTCTTCTTTGCTACGTTTGTATTCAATTAATCTATCTGGTATCCGAGACTGACTAACTTGATTTAACTTTTCTGGTTTAGGGTTTTTAGGTGAACGGCAAGCCCCAAACCTGGAGGGCAAGGGGCTTTTCTGTTGGTGTTGTGATAACCTAGCCGAAAGGATCAGTTTTAAGGTGCCAGACGGTCACCCTCAACCTTCCTAGCATGGGACAGGATTCACTGCCTTGACACTCACATACCAAGTCTGCCTAAAACTTTACTAGAGTGAAGTGGATACTTGTCAGTAGATATATCTGTTCGACTTCAGTATGCCCCTCGACACTAATCATCGAGTCATTTATCCTAATGCTTCCTCGAACGTGTTTCGGACTAGCTCTAGCCCTGCCCTGCCCCATCGACAGAGAAGCCGTTAGCCTTTGTCTATCGGCGTTTCCCGCTGAAGTATGTGGTGGAAGGGAAATCAGGAGGTGATAAGGAATAAGAAGGGAGAGGAAAGTAAAGGAAGATGGATCGTTGTGAGGCACACTTTGTCTGGCTCTGCTGAGACTTGTCTAGCTGGCTCAGACCTACCGATCTCAGCTTCTCCAGAACACTCAAACTCTCCTGCACTCATAGTCGGTGCTACGATAAGGCAGTGCCTCCAGGAAGAGGGAATATTTTATAGATCTAAAAACAAAGTCGTGAAACAACAATTAATGGAATAATCGATTACTGTGATGCAATTACCCAACGGCCTTGCCACAGTGGTAACAGCGGTTCCCGTCAGATCACCGAGTTAAGCAGTGTCGGGCTGGGCTAGCACTTGGATGGGTGATCATCCGGTCTGCCAAGCGCTGTTGGCAAGCGGGGTGCACTCAGCCCTTGTGAGGCAAACCGAGGAGCTACTTGATTGACAAGGAGCGGCTCTGGTTTCGTTAACTGACCTACGGTCGGAAGAGCGGTGTGCTGACCACATGCCCCTCCAAATCAGCATCCAGTGACGCCTGTGGGCTGAGGATGACACGGCGGCCGGTCGGTGCCGTTGGGTCTTCCAAGGTCTGTTTGGACGGAGTATGATACAATTCATCGATGTCATGCTTAGGTTCACTTAAATAAGCGGAAAGGCCAGTTAAACGATTCTTAATCATAACTGTCCATCCGTACCACATCTGTAAACCACTTTAACAATTGTTCCATTAGAAACAAAACAAACAACGGCAGCACTCATTTTTGAGCCCAGAGATGGTTAACTGCACGTTGTTGCCCGTCAAAGAAGTTGTATTTGTTCTCATATCGACTGCAGTGCAAAAAATCTTCAAATGTGTGTGAAATCTCATGGGACTTAACTGCTAAGGTCATCAGTCCCTAAGCTTACACACTACTTAACCTAAAGTATCCTAAGGACAAACACACACACCCATGCCCGAGGGACGACTCGAACCTCCGCCGGGACCAGCCGCACAGTCCATGGTTGCAGCACCCAAGACCGCTCGGCTAATCCCGCGCGGCGACTGAAGTACAGCAACGTTGACATCACACAGTTTAACCCACATGGCATAGTCAACGAGGTGCTGCCGGTATTCATCAATCACTTCCCGACCGACTCGTCTCAAAATAAATACAGAAAGTGGGTCACCTATACCGTACCGTCGCCAAATGATACACCTATCTTCGCCATGGTTGAACTTTTATTACCACGCTCTGCTTTACTGCAACAAGCGACTGAGCTCTTCTGGCACTTCCTCAATTATTTTAGCGCGACTGTCTTCTCCAAGTGATCACAAACGAACTAAAGTCTTGCTACAGGTGAACCGAGCATAGTGAATGAGAATGGAACGTAAGAGCCGCTAAACTGAAACAGATGAGTAGGATATATTTCTGTTTTTCTATTACGACTCCAGCTTAACTCACCGGTCGCCATGGTTGCTTCCGCCATAGGCAAGTGTGTACCCTCAGAGACTGCGGAAAGTACAATGTAGAGCGGAAACACAGGAGCTGATAAGGGGAGCAGTATCTGAGACAACAACGTCGCACTCAGGCCTACCAGATACTGTATTCTCCGTCCAGATCTGAAACAGTAAAAAAGATTTGGAGAAAACAGAGAACAGGGTCGGTATAAAGCAAAAACAAACAAGCAACAGCTTGCGGCTCAAAGCTGAAGGCGGCGCCGAAGTGCATGATTTGTATGCAGAGGATATCGCTGTTAGTGATTAGTGGAAGTGCCCGAGGGGAATGGAGGAGGGGGAAGGGTATCAAATGATGAACCGGTTCTGTGGAAAAATGTTCTCGAACCCACTCTGATCATCTTGATAAAAAAATTTCTCATCAATTCATTGACCATGACATTTGATATGATGATACATACTAATTACAGCACCATGAAACCATGATACCTTATTATTAATTACTTTTTTTTTACTTAAATCATTTGTAATCCTTTTCACTTTATGTGTGGAATAATAATTTCATTGGCGGATAAAATAAAATTATTGTTTTCTGATAGTTTTTAGTATACCTTTTCAAGGTTAAGAGCTCTGTGTCGTAAATTTATCATTACTGTATAGTCTAGTGTGTTGGCCTCCTAGTCATGTAAAATGAGTTTTCTGTGGAGAAGTTTCCAGCAAGAAATAAGATCGTCATTATTGATGGCTGATGACGGCTTCTTCTGTGGCGCAGTGTCTGGTGATTGTCAAGCGTTGTATTCAATAAAACGTATCGTCTAATAGGAAATAGTAATATTGTGGCTCATCGGTAGGCTGAGATACCTGCAGGTAACCGTTTATTCTTACTGACTACAGCATGCAAAAATACGTAAAGAAACGTGTCTCTAGCTTAAGACTAAAATTTGAACTCATGCTACCAGTCACCTATGTTTACATTACAGTTTCATTCTCTACCAATGCCTTATTGTCTGGAATATGTCTTGAGCCAAAGCAACGCAGTTCGAAGGTAGAAATTTAGAACTGCCCACATCAACAACATTAAGATTTTTCTGTGCGATATAGCACACATACGTTATTTCGTTTTGTAAAATTTTTAAGCTGTTTATTTTTTAATGTGGAAATGTGTAATCTCTTTCTCAATCACGCATTCAAAGTTACCTTGCTCAACAGCATGTACTTTCCATAAAGAGGAGACTGATATAAAGGAAATGGGTGTTTCCTTGTAACGAACTGAAATTTCGCGTTGCAGGATGCACAAATACCTACTTAACAAGGTTTCTCAAATGAAAAAATTGTAATCAGTATCCTCCACCCCTAATATGAGTAGTCAGTTCGTTTGGTGACCAGCCATGCAAACTGGCTCAAACTCACTGGTATGACTAAAGTGCAGATACGGCAATAATAACAGCAGCAACGTATGGTGTGTAACAAGTGCAGATATTGTTAGAAATAGAAAAGCGAATGAGAAAGTAATCTATTTCTGACAACATACTGATGTAGTTATTCTCAGGTGCTGAATGAAGCCCGTGTCAACTGAAATTGTACAAGTTCACAACCCCTAGCCATGAGTTATTAGTAAAGCTGGGAGAAAAAATGAGCCGGTTGATGAAGTGATTAAATATATATAAACATACAAACATCTTGTGATACGCAGTTTTATCGCTAAGCTTTCGTGTTAGGCGGTATCTCAGCTGGTCCGCTTTCTTAAAAATCATAATTAAAAAGGGTCTTATGAAATGCATTCACAAACTGCGAATACGACTGTACAACGCCTATACGGTTCAATAATATCATATGGAAATTTGTACCGGACCGCTTTGCGCAGGTGGTCGCATTACCCGCATCGGCCATCCGATCACGCTTCCAGGCCCCACCCGAATTTCGATATTTACTAGTGTCTACGTCCCATAGTGTTAGCATAAAAACTCTTATGATTCCAGCACAGGGATGAATATTGTTTTGCTCGTCAAACTGCCTTGATTTGGTATGACATACTGTAAGGCATTGTCTACATTTTACTGTGTGTATATAGTTCGATGCAATATTCCTTCGGACATGCATGTACGAATCGTATTGCAAAATACTGCGTTACTGTATTTCACGCCAGTGCAAGTCAATCTGACTAGAAAAACAAAGTCTCTCCCTGCAAGGGGATCACACCATTTGAATGCGAGAACTATGGGACGCAGACACTAAGACAAATGAAAGTTTGGGTCGGTACTGGAGGTGTGCGTGGCTGGCAGCGGTGGTTAAGGAGACAGTTGGCTCAAAGCGGGAAATCCCGGGTCGAGTCTCAAAAAATGGTTCTGAGCATTATGGGACTTAACATCTATGGTCATCAGTCCCCTAGATCTTGGAACTACTTAAACCTAACTAACCTAAGGACATCATACACATCCATGCCCGAGGCAGGATTCGAACCTGCGACCGTAGCAGTCGCGCGATTTCGGACTGAGCGCCTAGAACCGCTAGACCACCGCGGCCGGCGGTCGAGTCTCAGTCTGGCACAACTTATCATATGTTACTAGTATTCGCAGCTTTCCAATGCATTTCATAATTTAAGACGCCAACCACCGTCGGCAGTGTCCGTTCCTTCTGACATGCATGCCTGTTCGAAGGAACATAGTATACAGCCACTGTTAAATACAGACACTCCCTTACTGTAAAAAAAAAGGCTGTATTTGAAAATGTTTCACAGATATGATCAGATCGCAGCTTGACTACGCCATTGTTAGACAAAGGTCTGGTGACCAAATATTGGACTTCAAGTATTTAAGACACGGGTGAATACATGTAGCCTTGTGGAAATGTCGCTATCTGACAATAAACTATACCCACTCATACTCCGGCCGGCAGAAGTGGCCGTGTGGTTCTAGGCGCTGCAGTCTGGAACCGCGAGACCGCTACGGTCGCAGGTTCGAATCCTGCCTCGGGCATGGATGTGTGTGATGTAGTTAGGTTAGTTACGTTTAACTAGTTCTAAGTTCTAGGCTACTAATGACCTCAGACGTTGAGTCCCATAGTGCTCAGAACCATTTGAACCATTATTTGAACCACTCCTACTCCCCATTTACCAGGTAATAACTGCCGAAGATACTGATGATTCTAACATTACGCTAGCAAAGCCGTCTGAAGAATATGACAAGGGGGTTTAAAATTGTGGAATTATGGCCAATATTTTTCTGTCATGAATATATATTTTCAGCAAAACACAAAAATAACTGGCAAATACACAGTGAGTTTTCTAGGGCAGGTGAATCCGAAATTCGAGGCGTAAGGATTGAACAGAAAGGAAAAAAAAAACATCAGATACCGTACCAACATAGTATGACAGTGAGATAACAGAAACATTAGAATTCCGTATTCTAGGGAACTTCCACCTTACGGGATGTGACTTTCGCCTATTCCCACATTTCAACAACCATGTAGTGGAAATCGTTTTCAATAAAGTGAAGAGAGTCTGGCAATTGTTGATGGGTACTCTGTTTTTCCTCAAAACTGGCGCTGCAGGGACGGTACCTACTCAGGAAACATGTTACCCACATTACAGTCATTTAAAATAACTCCAAATGATATCATTTTCGAGCCGAAAGTAACTATCGACGAATCACTGAAAAATTTTCAGTGTTTCCTTAAAGACACTGAATTGATATGAGCAACAGAGAATATCATATTGCTTAGATTCCTGCGTGTATATTGTTGTATAAATGTGAGAATTAGTTAGGGTACTATGAAATAAAGACGTAAAATCATGATACTGAGTGCGCTTTTCTAGTTGCCCACTATAAATCTAAATTAATTACGGGATACCTGAGCTTGCAGGACATCAGACGAAAACCGCGACGAGTAACACCTGGTAGGAATCATTCTGCCCTTCATTTACTTTCTTTGAAAGGTTTGTCATTTGCCTGTCATCAATAGAGCAACAAACTAAGTAACTGACTGCACGTTACTTGAAAAAAATTTAGGACTTATATATAAGGTTATCGATGGCTCAAAATGGTTCAAATGGCTCTGAGCACTATGGGACTTAACGTCTGAAGTCATCAGTTCCCTATAACTTAGAAGTACTTAAACCTAACTAACCTAAGGACATCATACACATCCATTCCCGAGGTAGGATTCGAACCTGCGACCGTAGTAGTCGCGGGCTTCCGGACTGAAGCGCCTAGAACCGCTCGGCCACCGCGGCCGGCTAAGGTCATTGATGAATTACTGCTTCCAGTGACTTTAGTGATGGTAAAGTCTTCAATGTTCTTGGGCCGTGTCGTACTACTTCCATACAATCGACGATTCGACCCTTCCTTTGGGGTCTTCTTTAGTATCTTGTGGTATCCGTACTCGTCTGAACACTGTCAAAGACCAGCGTCACGTCCTATTATAGAGCGGGGCTTCCCCGTGTTTAAGCTTAAACAGTGGGATTACTGGGTGAAATTGCAGTGGCTACCATTGGTAGGCCTTCTTCCTTGCACAGTAAGTGAAGTTCCCCACGCTAATGCGAAAGAAGTGGATTTATTTGCTGAAATTCTTATGGCTAGCATTGTTGGGCCACCGTCATAGTTTAGGGAAGGATCTTTCCAGCAATTATGCCCTAGAAGGGCTACTGATAAGAATTCTTTCTATTGCTATTGGTGAATCACCGTCAGCGGACAGAAGCGAAACGCGCAGAGTAAACGAGGCAGAATGTTAATCAACAACATTATTGTCCACGGAGGTGGCTTCCTGGACTATTGAAGTTACATTCGTCCTTACAATCTAGAACTGCTTCTCTGAATTTTCGTTTATAAATGTTTCTTTAGCCACGTTGCTGAAATCAGTGTCAAGTGCACAGTTCTCGTGATGTTCCGCCACAGCATATTTCACACATATTTTCTACTTCGTGTGATGTCCGTTTTCCTTAATACGTTCTTCAGTCCTTCCTGTTTCGGCTGTATACACATGGAAGCTGCCACACGCCATTTCGTAGACGCCAGTAGTGTGGAATTAATCAGTTGCAACCGTTTTGTGTTCGAAATGGTCTTCTACTTCGTTCTTCCTGAAGAAAGGGGTGTGTATATCATTCTTCCATATAATTCTATTAATGCGGTCAGTGACATGAGAAACAAACGGTAGCTAAACTGAATGAGAAGACGGTTCCTCGTCATCCCTATTAGCATAATTAATATTTTGTTCAAACGCCCTCTCTATGGACCAATTATGTATGGTCTATCCATGATAGATGACGAATCACGTCCTTTGACACTAATAGTGAATAAGACCAACTAGCCAACTTACTTTTTAGCAAGTCATTTATCTGGAAAACTGACACCTCTAACAGGAAAAAAATTCTTCTACTCTTTTTTTTAGAAGTTGTACGAATAGTGAAGATATCCGCAAGTATCATTCTTGTAAGCTTCGATGTGAAATCTTTACTTACTAACACTCCAGAATTAGATATAATGGAGACCATAAGCTCGAAAGTTGCACCACATGTTTATGAAATTGTTAAATTTGGCATTCGATTGAGCTATTTTAAAAATATAGGAAAATTTTACGAACAATCTGACGGTGTTCCTATGAGCTCACACTTGTCACCGGTAGCAGCTGAAAATTTCATGTAATATTTCGATCAACAGGCATTAAGTAATGCTCCGTTAAACAACGACAATACCCTGCGATAGGAGTTAAATTTCTTAAAGAAGGCAGTTCAGGCCAATGGCTATGATGGACTGTCCCTAAACTGGGCTTTGAAATATTACACTATTGGCCATTACAATTGCTACACCAAGAATGAAGATGATAAACGAGTATTCATTGGACAAATATATTATACTACAACTGAGATGTGATTACATTTTCACGCGATTTAAGTGCATAGATCTTGAGAAACCATTGCCCAAAACAACCACCTCTGGCCATAATAACGGCCTTGATACGCCTGGGCATTGAGTCAAACAGAGCTTGGATGGCGTGTAAAGGTACATCTGCCCATGCAGCTTCAACACAATACCACAATTCATCAAGAGTAGGGACTGCCGTATTGTGACGAGCCAGTTGCTCGGCCACCATTGACCAGACGTTTTCAATTGGTGAGATATCTGGAGAATGTGGTGGCCAGGGCAGCAGTGGAACATTTTCTGTATCCAGAAAAGCCCGTACAGGACCTGCAAGATGCGGTTGTGTATTATCCTGCTGAAATGTAGGGTTTCGCAGGGATCGAATGAAGGGTAGAGCCACTGGTCGTAACACATCTGAAATGTAACACCCACTGTTCAAAGTGCCGTCAATGCGAACAAGAGGTGACCGAGACGTGTAACCAATGGCACCTCACACCATCATGCCGGATGATACACCAGTATGGCGATGACGAATACACGCTTCCAATGTGCGTTCACCGCGATGTCGCCAAACACAGATGCCACCATCATGATGCTGAAACAGAAACTGGATTCATCAGAAAAAATTGGATTCCCATTCGTGCACCCACGTTCGTCGTTAAGTACACCATCGCAGGCGCTCCTGTCTGTGATGCAACATCAAGGGTAACCGCAGCCATGGTCTCCGAGCTGATTGTCCATGCTGCTGCAAACGTCGCCGAACTGTTCGTGCAGATGGTTGTTGTCTTGCAAAGGTCCCCATATGTTGACTCAGGGATCTGTTTCAGCCATGCGGATAAAATACCTGTCATCTCGACTGCTAGTGATACGAGGCCGTTGGAATCCAGCACGGCGTTCCATATTACCCTCCTGAACCCACCGATTCCATATTCTGCTAAGAGTCATTGGATCTCGACCAACTCGAGCAGCAATGTCGCGATACTATAAACCGCAAAGGCTAAAATCCGACCTTTTATCAAAATCGGAAACGTGATGGTATGTATTTCTCCTCCTTACACAAGGCATCACAACAACGTTTCACCAGGCAACGCCGTTCAACTGCTGTTTGTGTATGAGAAATAGGTTCGAAACTTTCCTCATGTCAGCACGTTGTCGGTGTCGCCACCGGCGCCAACCTTGTGTGAATGCTCTGAAATGCTAATCATTTGCATATCACAGCATCTTCTTCCTGTCGGTTAAATTTCGCGTGTGTAGCACGTCATCTTCGTGGTGTAGCAATTTTAATGGCCAGTAGTGTAATAGGCTGCCGGAAAACAATTTAGTACCCTTGGAAAGACGACATCGATTTCGATCCGATGATGGCCTATGCCATCTGGAGATAGTAGATGTACTGATTATGATTTCCACGTCATCCGACAACAGATAGTCTAGGGACATACCTACGAGAACGCCATCTGTGTCTAAACTTTATAGGGAATGCTCACAGCCAGAAGGTTCCGTGTGGTCCAGACTAGTGAAGCAAGCAGGAAACCACGCCACGGAGACGCACTTGTACTTCCTACAGCCAGCTGAACGAGTTTGAAAGCCGTCAAACTGTGGCCTTCCGAGTGGCGGGATAGATCCTTCGAAGAACTGCCACACAGTTTGGACGTTCTGCGTCAATTGCGTAACGATGCTGGTATCAGTGATCATGTGAACATTCTCACACCTGTAGACGAGGTTCTGGATGACCGTATAGCACAAACGCCCGCCGGGATCATCGTATTGCAAGGGCAGCAGTGGCAGATTGTACAACTACCACAGCACGGATAAGAGGGCTTGTGAGTCGAGACATTTGAACACGAACTGTTTGAACCGGTTACTAGCAGTTGGACTACGGTCACGCACACCTCTAGCCCGTCTACCACTCACACTACAGCATCGATGTTTATGGCTCGACTGCTGCCATTAGACGATCACTTGTAAGATGGAATGGCACACTTTGATCTTCAGTGAAGAAGGCAGATTTTGCCTGCTCGCAAGTGGTGGTGTTTGCGTGTACGACGTAGACCAGAGGAACGCTATCTAATGTAATGCGTTCCCCACCGCAGGCCTCATGGTCTGGGATGTGATAAGCTAGAAAACTCTTTCACCACTGGTGTTATCGGAGGGGACACGAACGAGCTCTCGGTGCCTGCAGAATGCTGTTAGACCTGTTCTTTTGCCATTCTTGCAACAAGGAAGTTATGTGTTGTTCCAGCAGAATAATGCCTGCCCTCACACTTCCCGTGAAAGTCAATGTACTCTGCATGACGTGCACCAACGTCCCTGGCTAGTACCATCTCTGGAGTTGTCTTCAATCGAGCACGTGTGGGTTGTGATGGCACTGGAGGAGACTAGTGAGATGAGTCAGTTAACAACTTTTACAGTACTACGTGAACAGGTTGTGAGGTGTCAGACAAATCCAACACCTTCCATGAAAACCCTGACATGATAGAAAATCCGTCAATATGTCACATAGCTCCGAATAAATCCTGACATTATATTAACCAAAGTGATACGATCAATGAGTGTCAAATTGAATACCACAGACTAACACAAGAACGCCCAAATTCATGTCATACCTTCCCACCGTGAAACAGACGCATTTCCGAGGGGAGAAACGAGAACAGAAGCCGAGAGCAGAGCCTTGTAGGCTAGAAGGCCCTACGATAAGAGCGGGACAATGCGACACCCACATCGCCGGCCGACTGCCGGGAGGTCCATCCCCAGGCCCATGTTAAAAGATAGAGCCCTCCAGAAGAACAGTATAGATCTTACGATAACACTAAAAGGACCACACCAGGTGAAATTTTTAGTGTGAGACTATACGCGTCTCTGTTACGTAGCAACCATTAAAAACATTGCACCACCATGAAAAGTATAACGTTTCTCATTGGATAGACAGAAGTTTTTCAGGTGGAGCTTGAGGTTAACATTGAGACCCTGACTGATCAGTTGAAAACACAGCCAGATATCTTTTTCCAAATTCGGTAAACAGTAGTAAGGATAAGTTCATGAGAGTTGCTAGCTAGCAAGACAGCGAGGTGTGTGGCGCTGCGCCTCCCACCGCCCCTGACGCTGCCTAGCCACCGACAAGGTAATGAACACACACAATGCCGCATAACAGAGCATAAAGCTTCACTCAGAACTGCAAAAGTCTCATCTGTTACACCCCCTTTTTATCTAATACTAGTGTCGATCGTCAATTAAACTTTGTGGTATTAACATTTGCTACTTGAAGTTAAAATCTGAAACGGGATGATTTTTCTGTTATATAATTATTACGAAGTCATATCAGCCACTGTTATTTATGACAAGTTAAATAAGTAATTAAAGATAATTGAAGGTCACTGTAGACCATTTTAATAGTTTTCTCTTTTATGAAACTTAATTTAAGCCTAGATTATAGACGTGATACGGCATAGGTCATCCTTCTATTCATTACAGAACTTGGAAACCCATTCAGGGAATATTCCTTCACATTTTTGTTGAACGCAGTTGGTTTTTATCATCCTATATTAAAATATTTCCTTTTATTAATAGTACAATTTATAAACAATTGTGAGTAGAATAAAAATTCCAATGGTAAACTTAACTGCTTTTACGACGTTATTTTACCAGCTAACTAAAAATACGAAAGCCTTGAACGCCTCCCACTAATTTTAATTAGTATTAACAGTTTTCACAGGGAGTGCAGTGGAGTTGATGCTGAAATCATTAAGTATTTGATTATATCATTGCTAGTCTCACTGAACTCTTCTGAACTCTACATGTCATGTGTGGTTTGGCGTCTCATTACCAGCAACAGGTCCCAGGATCAAACTAGTCAATTCCCTAAACAACACGCTCAGAGCGTCGTTGCGCGCAGATGGTAGGGAGACACGACTTAGAACAAACAGACACCACGTAGAATGTTAGAAGGATGAGCAGGCGTGGGGTAACGTATCCCAGGACAGTTTTCGCCCTCTGTAGGATCGATTGGATGCCAGGGTCAGTACCTGCATAGCCACTCGTGAAGGCTACACCATATACTAGTATGGGTGTTTCAGCATGGCTTGATATCTGATATCTCTCACCCGTTTGAGATAGTGATCTGTAAATGCAATCATATCATGTACTTCATATTCACTATTGAAACAATAAAGTTTGAGTGAATTGGAAACCTCTAAATGGGTGCACTAAAATTTTTTCGGCGGTCCATCATGCTAAAAGGAAAGAGTTATTTATCTGTTGAGTTACAGTTTGTTTCTCGGGTCACTGATCGCATAAGCAGAATTCTTATAGAGACCTCTTTCTTCAGTAAAAACAAAACAGAAGGCTTTTTCCGGTCATTAAACTGATGCACCAGATTACCTCCACATTGCGGGAGTCTATAAAATGATGTGTGGCTGCTGCAAGTTGTGTACAGGCGGAAGGTATATGATTGTTAAAGAATATGTTAAGGAACACAAACGTCATACGCCGCTGAAATAAATGTGAAACCTGCAGCAGCGGAAATCACGATAACTGTGGCGTTCACACTGTTTTTAATAACGTACATGTGGTGGCGGAGGAAACCAAAGGTTATAGAAGAAAATACCGAGAAAGCGTATTAAATTTCTAAATGCTTCAAGCGGCTCTAAGCACTATGGGACTTAACATCTGAGGTCATCAGTCCCCTAGACTTAGAACTACTTAAACCTAACTAACCTAAGGACATCACGCAAATCCGTGACCGAGGCAGGATTTGAACCTGCGACCGTAGCAGCAGCGCGGTTCCAGACTCAAGCGCCTAGAACCGCTCAGTCACAGCAGCCGGCTGCTACAGGTTGCAGGCTCAGTGGATCCCCATCATCAAGAAACTGAATACGCTGCTGCGTTGTGCGAGAAATACAAACAACGTCCAGGATGCCATCTCTGAGGACAATAATATTGTTTGGTAAACAGTACCCCTCTCTTGCTCTGTCCGTTTCACTTCTGTCCAATAACGGTGGCCCCCCAGTAGTAACATGAAGAATTTTAACCTATAATTCTCCTCTGGCATAAGTGTGGGAAAAATCCATTTACATCCAATGACAATGTTACACCAAAATCAGTCACAATTATTCTAGTCAGTAACCCTACTTCGTAAGTATTAGCTCTTCAATACTTCGCTTACTAGCCAATGAAGATGGCCCACTAACAACAGCAACAGGTATTTTAAAATATAATCCCAATTTCCGGCATAAGCGAGGGAAAACTCTTGCTGTGTAAGAGATCACGACACTGGTCTCTTACAGTCTTCAATCAATCGCGAATACAAGATCCGGAATCAGAGAGGTAGAAACGTCGACTGTATAGAAGATATACAATGGAACCTAATAACCCAGAAGTTTTTACCTTCAGTGACGACGACCACCAAAGTCTGCACACTTACAATGACTTGACTGTTTCATCTTACATAAACGGAGAACAGTTATCATTGTTATTCAAATTTGTTAGCAAATTTTAATCTTTCTGTGAGGTACTCACCTGTCACCAATGTAAAAGAGAATAACTCCGATGGTGGTGGAAACGAAGAGGCTCACGGAATACACAGTATTTGGGTACAGTTCCTTATCGCACACCCAGTCCTCCTGGGAAGCGGCGGTCAGGGACAGCCACGTGGTGTCGTACTCCCAGCCATACAAGCAGGGTGTAGTTTCGTTCTCTTCCCCTTGGGTCTTCATCAGGCATCTACTGTACTCCCCGTCTTGTCTGTGGAAGTTAATAGATTTTAAAAGGACCTCTGATACAAGGGTATGCTTATTTGTAGATAACACATGTTGAGTAGCCTATTGTCCAGTGCGACAACCGACTCCAAACGATCAACCATTGTTCTATTTATAATGTCAGAAAAGACGCCATACTATGAAAAAAACAGACTGATAACAGCTCAAAGAAATAGAACTGTCCAAAAATAGTTCTTCTCAATGTATGACGAATAAAAGTATATCATTTTTTATACCGATCTCAGGGAAAAAACAAAATGATGAATGCAGTTTCAGACATGAAATGTCAATTCTCTTATTACTTACTTCTCCAAAAATATTTTTAAGTTACAGCACTGTGTCCCATAAAATATCTTTACGTAATAACGTGAAGCTACAATTAAATGAATGAATTGCTTTAATTAACCTCATGAAAAGCGATATAGTTATAGAGTTAGCATAATTCATAGCTCTACCCCGAGAAAGACCAAAATCTCGCCCTCAGTGTTGCGTCGTGTAAGTGATTCGTACTACACACTGTTGACCAAAAACGGACTTTATCTACATATGTTGTGATACACAACTAGAATATGAGAATACCACAAAAATGTGGAGATATAATGGATAATAGAGTAATACATCGACGCCGACGAGTAATAAATCACTTTGTGGATTCAAAAGAAAAAATTGATTGTATAACTATTGAAGCACGAGCGAAACAGAAGAAATTAGCATATATGTAGTTGTGCACTTCCATATATTTTTCATCTCCAGATCTACCACAAGCAATGTATATTAACAAGTTTGTTCATCGCATCCATAATTTTTTCGTTCTTGGTTGCTACTGAAAAAGCTGTATCTTATTAGTTCCTTTTTGTAGTACAGGGTGGTTATAATTAAAATTTCGCTAGTTGAAAGAGCCCCAAGAAAAAAAAGAGTGACCATAGGATAACGAAACGTTGTGGAAAAATTAGTACTGACAGAGAAATAACATCACCGAAAGAAACTAATTATAATTTTCGCATGAGAGGGTTTAAATCTGATGATCTTGATAATTTTGTTCTGCTGCTGTTCGAATGCTATGCCAATCGATAAATTAGGTTTCCTCTTGCTATTATTTATGTATCTACGTAAACTAACATGGAAATTCGGGGTGATCTAGAGTGTTTTTCACTTGTTAACTTCCATTTCGAACACAATTCGTAAATCCTTCTGGAAACCTCGATCCAGTGGGAGCAGGAATGGTAGCCGGCTTTACGAATACCAAGCAACAACGTACAAAGAACGTCGCTGCAAAGATTCGAAAGAAACGTCAGTACCATGGAATTGGATTTTTTTCATCATTTAGCAAACGAGAAGGAAACATTACCAAAGCAATCTACAGGCCTTAAAAGTATGGATCTCCTGGTGAATAACATATGCAGAGGTAGATTAGCACATTGCCCAAATATGCAGTTTAGTGTCTGTGATAATGAACGTAATTGGCAAGTTCTTGTCTTCTGAATCCTCAAATGAATAGCTATTTGATTGCGTTTATTCTTGCTTCTCTCTCCATGAACGTACTTATGCATTCTCGTAGTAGGCTGGGGCAAGACTGTATTCCAATTACTTTTCATTCTATTGAAATATCCTTTCCCTGCAAACTGTCAGTGATTTATTTGTTTGCATTTTGGGAAAAATGTAATGAAATGGTTCAAATGGCTCTGAGCACTATGGGACTTAACTTCTGAGGTCATCAATCCCGTACAACTTAGAACTACTTAAACCTAACTAACCTAAGGACAGACATCACACACATCCATGCCCGAGACAGGATTCGAACCGGTGCCCGTAGCGGGCGCGCGGTTCCAGACTGTAGCGCCTAGAACCGCTCTGCCACGGCGGCCAGGCAAACTGTTGTCGTAATGGAAAATTATACACCTCAGTGTTTAATATGCCGTGTGCTGCAAGAGCGAAAACTAACATTGCTACCTCTGCTACCCTGAACTGAAATGGTATACCACCATTGTTAACAGCCCCTTTCAGGCAGGAAAGGTTAAAAATGAGGAAATTTAATTGAACGCTTCACGTATACACTACTGGAAAAACTTAGTACATCTGGAAAGAAGTCAATTTTGGTTCGATGGCGGCCTGTGCTACCTGGGGGATAGAAGATGTACTGATTATGGTTTCAGCGTCGTCCGCCAACAGATAGCGTAAGAGCACAGCTGCCAGAGTGCCAGCTGTGTCTATCCGTTAATAGGGAACGCTCACAGCCAGAAGGCTCCGTGTTGTGCAAACGTGTTGAAACCTTGCCATAGACACGCACTCGTGCTTTCCACAGCCAACTGAACTAGTCTGAAAGCCTTTCGAGTGGTGGGGAAATTATCTCCAAGTTGAAGGGGGCTGCGTCAGTTAAAGGTATCAGTGATCACATGAATATTCTCGCAGCCTAAGAAGAGCACAGACTCACGGCTCGATCGTCGTATTGTAAGGGCACCAGTGGCTTATCGTACAACTACCACAGCGCAGATAAGAGGGCTTGTGAGTCCAAACGTCTAAACCCGAAGTGTTGCAAACCGGTTATAATCAGTGGGACTACGGGCACGAACACCTTTAGCCCGTCTTCCACTCCACTTGGAAGATGGAATGGCGCGTGGTCTTTAGCGATAAAAGCAGATTCAGCCTGCACGCAAGTGATGGTCGACTGCGCGTACGAAGTACACCATCTGATCAAAAGTATCCAGACACCCCCAAAAACATACGTTTTTTATATTAGGTGCATTGTGTTGCCACCTACTGCCATGTACTCTATATCGGCGACCTCAGTAGGCATTAGCCATCGTGAGAGAGCAGAATGGCCGCTCCGCACATCTATCCAGGCCATTCCAAACTGCATCAGGATCCACTGCAAGTACACTGACAGGCGGGAAGTGAGAAAACTTGGATTTCACGCTCGAGCTGCTGCTCACAAGTCACACATCATGCCGGTAAATGCCAGACGACGCCTCGTTTGGTGTAAGGAGCGTAAACATGGCACTATTGAACAGTGGAAAGTATTTGTGTGAAGTGAAGAATCACGGTACCCAATGTGGTGATCCGATAGCAGGGTTTGGGTATGGCGAATGCCCGGTGAACGTCACCTGCCAGTGTGTGTAGTACCAACAGTAAAATTCGGAGTCGGTCGTGTTATGGTGTGGACGTATTTTCATAAAGGGGGCTTGCACCCCTTATTGTTTTGCGTGGCACTATTACAGCACAGGTGTACATCGATGTCTTAAGCACCTTCTTGCTTCCCACTGTTGAAGAGCAATTCGGACACTGTGATTGCATCTTTCAACACAATCGAGCACGTGTTCATAATGTACGGCCTGTGACGAAGTGGTTACACTACAATAACATCCTTGTAATGGACTGGCCTGCACAGAGTCCTGACATGAATCCCATAGAATACCTTTGGAATGTTTTGCAACGACGACTTCGTGTCAGGCCTCACAGACCGACATCAATACCTTTCAACAGTTCAGTAATCCGTCAAGAATGGGCTGCCATTCCCCAAGAAACCTTCCAGGACCTGACGGACAAGTTACAACTGTTGTTCATCCATGGTGTTTATCTAAGGGGCACTAACCAGCGCTTGCTGCTTGTAGAACGTTCTTAGAGCCGTTCTTTGGCATTCTTGCAACAGGAAGATGATGTATTGTTACAATAAGGTAATGCCCGTTCACACACAGCTCATGAAACCAACGTCATCTGCAAGATGTGCAATAACTTCCCTGGTCAGCATGATCTCGGAATTTGTCTCCAATTGAGCACGTGTGGGATGTGAAGATACGAGAAGTGAATATTGGAACTGGTCAGCAAACAACTCCCACAGAATTATGTTACACATTTTGTTCGTGCAGGTTACCCAAATCAGGGGCAGGTATGCATTCAGGGACAAACTTATTGTTCTTCTTTAATTGAGTGGTACATAACTTATTGTTCTCCATTGATTGACAGGTACTTAACTTATTGTTCTGCTAAAGGGATCCTTCCTTTAGTCTGACAAGTACTTAACCTATTGCTCAGCTAAAAGAATCCTTCCTTTTGACTGACAGGTACTTAACTATTGTTCCTCTACCCCATCCCCTTGCCTTCACCTCCCCCCCCCCCCCCTCTCCCACTTCTCAGGAAACCTCACCCCTAGCTGCTACAGGTACACTTTCAGGTCTGAGTTATTGGAATACCCCCTCTCACGCTTATCAAGGTTGACTGGCTACTTCTTAAAATTGATCAATTAATTAACCTCTCCCCCCTCTGGTAAACACCCTCCCATCCTCCTTAAGATGTAGGTCTTGTAAGAAGTAATTACATGGATTGCTTGTTTCTTTTTATCCCGGTCACACAAAGAATACCATCACGAAACACCTATCACACGTAATTACACTGTCACATCTTTTGATCACAAAGCACGCACTGCTTGCCACCCATGTCCACTGAACCACACAGAACGCCATTGTACACGCTCCCAGGAATCGGGATGCACAGGTAGCCCCCACGAAGTGACGACGCAGCTGTCAGCTGCCGAACCATGCACAGGTGTAAGTTGTGGTCTTGGAAGCATGAGGCAATTGCATCCCTTTCATACTTGACACCAGAGAAATACCTGTCGAAATATGTGTTCACCTAGGCACCATTGCTGGTGTGATGACACAAAGCTTTTGTATCCAGTGAGATATCTGCATAACGGCTCACCCTCACATGCACAGCTACTCAATGTTATACTGCCGTCACATGTCTATGTAAATAAGAGCCAAGTCCACCTCTCGGAAATAGTAAACTGCTACAGAAATAAGAACTAAATGCAACGATTGACTTTAACCAGAAATGTTCAATAAAGCGCCTACTGGGTTTCATACGAGGGCAAGTTTTGAGGAAGGATCATAGTAAATTTTACAAGTGAGATGAAACTGCGGACAAACTGTTTGTCAGCGCAATCCAAGTTGAGTGTAACATTGCAACGAACTCCTATCTCAACGACAGTCTAATTCATGCTATTTATGGATTCTTACCCTCAGTTGCAACAGGGTATAAGATTGAAACTTTCTGGCAGATTAAAACTGTGTGCCCGACCGAGATTCGAACTCAGGACCTTTGCCTTTCGCTGGCACTTGTCCGTTTCAGACTAATATAAGAGGGAATATAGCAAATGATTCCGATGTGTTCGACAACTGTGAGTTCACTAATGCCAAAGCCTACTTGAAATCAGAATTCTACCCTTAAGACAGTTTAAACCTGCAAGGGAATGAAAATGTGTACTGTCTAGCATATAACATGTATGCAAGAATTTCTGCTTCTTACTTTGAAAGTGTAGATTAAAACTGAAGAAACTGCAAAAATGTGGGAAATTAAGGAGATGGGACCTGGATAAACTGAAAGAACCAGAGGTTGTACAGAGTTTCAGGGAGAGCATAAGGGAACAATTGACAGGAATAGGGGAAAGAAATACAGTAGAAGAAGAATGGGTAGCTCTGAGGGATGTAGTAGTGAAGGCAGCAGAGGATAAAGTAGGTACAAAGACGAGGGCTGCTAGAAATCCTTGGGTAACAGAAGAAATATTGAGTTTAATTGATAAAAGGAGAAAATATAAAAATGCAGTAAATGAAGCAGGCAAAAAGGAATACAAACGTCTCAAAAATGAGATCGACAGGAAGTGCAAAATGGCTAAACAGGGATGGCTAGAGGACAAATGTAAGGATGTAGAAGCTTATCTCACTAGGGGTAAGATAGATACTGCCTACAGGAAAATTAAAGAGACCTTTGGAGAGAAGAGAACCAAGTGTATGAATATCAAGAGCTCAGATGGCAGCCCAGTTCTAAGCAAAGAAGGGAAGGCAGAAAGGTGGAAGGAGTATATAGAAGGTTTATACAAGGGCGATGTACTTGAGGACAATATTATGGAAATGGAAGAGGATGTAGATGTAGACGAAATGGGAGATACGATACTGCGTGAAGAGTTTGACAGAGCACTGAAAGACCTGAGTCGAAACAAGGCCCCCGGAGTAGACAACATTCCATTAGAACTACTGACGGCCTTGGGACAACCAGTCCTGAGAAAACTC
Source organism: Schistocerca gregaria (assembly GCF_023897955.1). Lineage (NCBI taxonomy): Eukaryota > Metazoa > Arthropoda > Insecta > Orthoptera > Acrididae > Schistocerca > Schistocerca gregaria. The sequence goes on from NC_064922.1 coordinate 432,883,517, forward strand.
TACCAGCTGGTGAGCAAGATGTATGAAACAGGCGAAATACCCTCAGATTTCAAGAAGAATATAATAATTCCAATCCCAAAGAAAGCAGGTGCTGACAGATGTGAAAATTACCGAACTATCAGTTTAATAAGCCACGGCTGCAAAATACTAACGCGAATTCTTTACAGACGAATGGAAAAACTGGTTGATGCAGACCTCGGGGAGGATCAGTTTGGATTCCGTCGAAATGTTGGAACACGTGAGGCAATACTGACCTTACGACTTATCTTAGAAGCTAGATTAAGAAAAGGCAAACCTACGTTTCTAGCATTTGTAGACTTAGAGAAAGCTTTTGACAATGTTGACTGGAATACTCTTTTTCAAATTCTAAAGGTGGCAGGGGTAAAATACAGGGAGCGAAAGGCTATTTATAATTTGTACAGAAACCAGATGGCAGTAATAAGAGTCGAGGGGCATGAAAGGGAAGCAGTGGTTGGGAAAGGAGTGAGACAGGTTTGTAGCCTCTCCCCGATGTTATTCAATCTGTATATTGAGCAAGCAGTAAAGGAAACAAAAGAAAAATTTGGAGTAGGTATTAAAATTCAGGGAGACGAAGTAAAAACTTTGAGGTTCGCCGATGACATTGTAATTCTGTCAGAGACGGCAAAGGACTTGGAAGAGCAGTTGAACGGAATGGACAGTGTCTTGAAAGGAGGATATAAGATGAACATCAACAAAAGCAAAACGAGGATAATGGAATGTAGTCAAATTAAATCGGGTGATGCTGAGGGAATTAGATTAGGAAATGAGACACTTAAAGTAGTAAAGGAGTTTTGCTATTTAGGAAGTAAAATAACTGATGATGGTCGAAGTAGAGAGGATATAAAATGTAGACTGGCAATGGCAAGGAAAGCGTTTCTGAAGAAGAGAAATTTGTTAACATCGAATATAGATTTATGTATCAGGAAGTCGTTTCTGAAAGTATTTGTTTGGAGTGTAGCCATGTATGGAAGTGAAACATGGACGATAACTAGTTTGGACAAGAAGAGAATAGAAGCTTTCGAAATGTGGTGCTACAGAAGAATACTGAAGATAAGGTGGATAGATCACGTAACTAATGAGGAGGTATTGAATAGGATTGGGGAGAAGAGAAGTTTGTGGCACAAGTTGACTAGAAGAAGGGATCGGTTGGTAGGACATGTTTTGAGGCATCAAGGGATCACAAATTTAGCATTGGAGGGCAGCGTGGAGGGTAAAAATCGTAGAGGGAGACCGAGAGATGAGTACACTAAGCAGATTCAGAAGGATGTAGGTTGCAGTAGGTACTGGGAGATGAAGCAGCTTGCACAGGATAGAGTAGCATGGAGAGCTGCATCAAACCAGTCTCAGGACTGAAGACAACAACTACTTTGAAAGTGCTGAAGAAGGAGGAGGAGAGTGTCTACTCAGTCCAAAGAAGTACAAGGAGCTATCACTAATCATCGAAATAGAATGCTCAAAACAGAATGAGATAATTAAGTCTGGACCTACAGTTATGCGAATTGAATTTGATTCTTTGACAGATTTCCCAGATCGCACTGCCATGTATGCTCCAGTTCTACATGACCGTGTGATCAACTACTGCCCACTCACTAGTGTTGTGCAATGAGCTGTATAAATGAACATGTGCTGCGCTATACCTAGAGCATTTCACAATGGCATCACAAGGTGAGAAAATCATTGGAGATGCTCTGGGTTTCTATGATGGTGAGTGTAGAAACTTTATATTTAAAGAGGTTGTGTTTGTAGCGAACACAGAAAATACAAGAATGATGGCGACATTCTCAAGAAACGTTGCATCGCCTAGGTCTTTCAAGTATGTGAATTGTGCTAGGACACGGAAGAGTGCAAAGTGGTTAACGCATTTCTACCATGGAATTCACTGCGATGATCCTGGCATACTGACATACCCTGTAAATGTATGGTGACGTCGATTCAATTATTTGACCACATGATACCATCATCTACGTGAAAGGGATGGAGAAGGTCTCATGGATGCGTCGAATCTTTAAGTTTGCTGCTTTTCAAGACCTGGAGTTCTACAGGTGTCCTTGTCTCCACCGACTCAAGAAGAATAAGAAGATGTGTGAAAATAGTGTTGCTGTGTCCACTTATGAAAAAGTAAAATTACTTTAAGTTGGATGAGAAATAAATGAATTTTTACCTCACAACCTCTGTGTTCTTGTTTTCGACCCTGTTCCCACTTTCACAGTGTAGAGTTTTAACCACATCCTATGTCTGCGGTTTTCTTCAAGCCCAAGATATATAGTTTCAGACATGTCTGTTATATATCCTTGTAAGTGGACACAGTCTTGTGGCTCCTGCTCCCATAACCCAATTCGTGCTGCACGAGAGGTGTAATTCCACTTAGGTCCTCCTTAGGTGCACACTCATCCACGGCTGGCTGGCCTCTCGTCTGGCTGACATGTGCTTCTGTGGCCGCGGACATCGGACACATTTGTGGCGCCAATTTCCTCCAATGGTGCTGCATTGCAGCACGGTGAGTACGTTGGAAGCATTTGGTGACTTTTGTGGGGTTTAACTGTCAGTGCAATATGGCGATCTGTACAAAACAGTTTGCTCACTGAAAGACTCGTCTGCAGAAAACAATGGTGGATGGTGGTTGCATGCCGGCACCAGCAGCAGTTAGATGGGTAAATTCAGTGACAGATGGGCTGTTCTGGTAGGATCGCGCGGTGTTATCTTGCGTTATTTTCGTGAACAGGTCCTCTTAGGATCAGAATTTCAATGCTGACAAGCTGAGACATCACTAAAGCTCATGCAAAATCGACCGTTAATTAATTCTGCAGCAGTTTACTATTTCCGAGACGTGGACTTGGCTCTTATTTACATAGACATCTGACAGCAGTACAACATTGAGTAGCTGTGCATGCGCAGGTGATCTCTTATGCAGACATCTCACTGGATACAAAAGCTTTGTGTCATCACACGAGCAATGGTACCTAGGTGAACACGCATTTCAACAGGTATTCTTCAGGTGTCAAGTATGAATGGGATGCCGCCGCTTCATTCTTTCTGGACCCCAGCTGACACCTGTGCATCGTTCTGCAGCTGACAGCCGCATGGTCACTTTGCGGGTGCCGCCTGTGCATCCCGATTCCTGGGAGCGTGTTCAGTGGCGTTCTGTGTGGTCCAGTGGACATGGGGGTGCCAGGCGGTGTGTGCTTTGTGATCAAAAGATATGCCAGTGTAATTACGTGTGATAGGAGTTTCATGATGGTTTTCTTTGTGTGACCAGAATTAAAAAGAAGACAGAGCGATCAATGTAATTACTTCTTACAAGACCTACATATCTCCAAACCAGATAGAATGATGAGCAATGGAAATCCAACCCACACAAGCTCAAGTTTTATAAACAAACAATATTCCCTCGAATTTATTGTCATGAGATCCTTCCTCTGCATGACAGTTCAGCCAGTTTTCGGGAGGGAGGGAGGGAGGGTGTTTACCAGAGGAGGAGAGATTAATTAATTGATCAACTTAAAGAAGTGGTAAATCAAATTGATAAGAGTGAGAGGGGCAATTCCAATAGCTCACACCTTAAAGTGTACCTGTAGCAGCTAGGGGGGAGGTTTCTTCAGAGGGTGAGGGGGCTGAAGGGAGGAGGAGGGGGCAGAGGAACAATAGTCAAGTACCTGTCAGTCAAAAGGACGGATTCTTTTAGCTGAACAATAGGTTAAGTACTTGTCAATGAAAAGGAAGAGTCATTTTTGCAGATCAATAGCTTAAGTACCTACCAGTCAAAGGAGAGCAATAGGTGAATTATCTGTCAATCAATGGAGAACAATAGGTGAATTACCTGTCAATCAAAGGAGAATAATAGGCTTCCCCTGAGTGCATACCTCCCCATGATAGCGGATAGGCACTTGGTGCAGGGAGTGGTAACTGACCCTTAAAATAGGCAAGTGTAATGTATTGCGAATACATAGAAAGAAGGATCCTTTATTGTATGTTTATATGATAGCGGTACGAACACTGGTAGCAGTTACTTCTGTAAAATATCTGGAAGCATACGTGCGGAACGATTTGAAGTGGAATGACCATATAAAATTAATTGTTGGTAAGGCGGGTACCAGGTTGAGATTCATTGGGAGAGTCCTTAGAAAATGTAGTCCATCAACAAAGGAGCTGGTTTACAAAACACTCGTTCGACCTATACTTGAGTATTGCTCATCAGTGAGGGATCCGTACCAGATCGAGTTGACGGAGGAGATAGAGAAGATCCAAAGAAGAGCGGCGCGTTTCGTCACAGGGTTATTTGGTAAGTGTGATAGCGTTATGGAGATATTTGGCAAACTCAAGTAGCAGATTCTGCATGAGAGGCGCTCTGCATCGCGGTGTAGCTTACTGTCCAGATTTCGAGAGGGTGCGTTTCTGGATGAGGTATCGAATATATTGCTTCCCCCTACTTATACCTCCCGAGGAGATCATGAATGTAAAATCAGAGAGATTCGAGCCCGCATGGAGGCTTTCCGGCAGTCGTTCTCCCCGCGAACCATACGCGACTGGAACAGAAAAGAGAGGTAATAACAATGTCACGTAAAGTGCCCTCCGCCAGACACCGTTGGGTGGCTTGCGGAGTATAAGTGTAGATGTAGATAATGTAGGCAACCTGCACTAACAAACTGCACCACAAAGGTCTTTGGTCCATAACTGACAGCTCGTCTTGTCTGTAGTTCAACCACGCCTAGATGCTTAGTACCGCTGTTCCATCGTGTCTGCACTGTTGCTTTGTGCCATGAAGGGCTCACAGTAAGGGCAGCTTAGAGTGAACCAAAGCAATGTTGTTCAGACATGGAGGACATACAGAGAGACGGGAGCTATCGATGACATGCTTTGCTCTGTGAACTGCTGTGGTGGATGAACGCTACCTACGGATTATGGCTTTGAGGAACCCTGACAGCAAAGCCACCACGTTGAATAACGCTTTTTGTGCAGCCACGGGACGTCTGAAACTGTGTGCAATAGGCTGCATGATGCGCAACTTCACTCTCTACGTCCACGGCGAGGTTCATCTTTGCAACCATGACACCATGCAGGGTGGTGCAACATGCTGAATAGACTGCTCGGGAAAGGCATCATGTTCTTTTCAGCGATGAGTGTCGCATATGCCTTCGACCAGACAATCGTCGGAGTCGTACTTGGAGGAACCCGGTCAGGCTGAACGCCTTAGACACACTGTCCAGCGAGTGCAGCAAGGTGGAGGTTCCGTGCTCTTTTGAGGTGACTTTATGTTGGGCCTACGTACGCCGCTGATCATGGAAGGCGCCGTAATTGCCGTACGGTACGTGAATGACGTCCTCCAACCGACAGTGCAACCATATTAACAGAATATTCGCGTGGCATTCGTCTTCATGGACGATTATTCGCGCTCCCATCGTGCACATCTTGTGAATGATTTCCTTCAGGATAACGACTTCGCTCGTCTAGAGTGGTGAGCATATTCTCCAGACATGAACCCAATCTAACATGCCTGGGATTGATTGGAAAAGGGCTGTTTGTGGACTACGTGACCACTAATCTCTCTGACGGACCTACGCCGAATGGACCACCAGTGCCTTGATGAACTTGTTGATAGACGAATACAGACATGCATCAGTGCAAGAGGGCGTGCTGCTAGATATTAGAGGTACCTCTGAAAGTCTCGCTATGTGATGGTAGAATATGCAATGTGCGGTTTTCATGAGGAGTACACAGGGCGGAAATGATGTTTATGTTGATCGCTATTCCAATTTTCTGTACAGGTTCCCGACCTCTAGGAACCGAGGTGATGGCAAACTTTTTTTGATATGTGTATTAAAGTGTGGACTGAACTGACATTCCATGTCGATAGTACTCATTAACTCGTGAGAATAATAAGCTGGTTGTGCTTCACAAAAACGATGTTTACTAAATGCATTTAGGCTATTTTTCAATAAATCGTTTTCTTCGAGGTAAATCATAACGTTCGAACACAGTACAAGTTCAAAAATCGTACTGCAAATCGATGTTAGTGACACGAGTCAGTAAAAAAGCCAATTATTTCTATCTCCATTCTTGAGTACTGGTGTGAGCTGTGAACCTTTTCAGCCTTTAGGCACGCATCTATCGACGGACGAGCTGTTGAATTTTTTATCATTACTAAATATGGAGCTACAATGTCAGTATACTGCGAAAGGAATATAAACGGTATCGAATATGGACCGGGGTCTTATCTTTATTAAGTGATTTAAACAGCTTCGCTACATGGAGCATATCTGTGTCAAAGTTACTCATGTTGGCATTTGTTCTTGATTCGAATTATGGAATATTTACTTATCTTTTGTGCATTGTCTTTGTTGAATATAGCAGTTTCTTCAATTGGCTTGCCGCCAAAGTCGCAGACTTTTGGACCCAAGCTGCCCATACCCAGTTCCTTTTCAAAGAACTTCAAGAAATTACCTGTGAGTCTGTGATCATGCTCAGACGTTTAAAAATAACTAAATGGTTTTTGTTATGTGAAGTGCCATAGTTTTTAGCCTCTATCGATAGACGTCATGGCAAGTTCAAACGAGTTCTGGGACTGGGATGAACGAGACCGTCGTGAAAGCGCCGCTGGAGGTTATCGTGACTGGGACTCAGGGCAGATAGCAATACACCATTGATAACAAACACACCCTCCCCACGCCATATGAAAGGTGATAGGAGAAATGTCTATAACAAACGACCCATTTCACTACTGACATCATTTTTCAAAATATTTGCGACTGTGACGACCTCTGGATCTTACCTGACCAACAACAATATCATTAGTAAATCACGGTTTGCATATCAGAAGAGTTACACAACTGAGAATGCTATTCGCACGACCGCTCACCAAAATTTACTACCATAGAACAATAATGGAACAGCGGCTAACATTTTCTGTTGATTATCTAAGAAATCTGACTATATGAATGACAATTTCCTGGAAAATAAACAGAGGTTTTATAGAATTGGTGGTACTGCCAACCAATGGATGATGTATCTAACAAACCTAATGCATAATGTTATACTTACTAATTCTTACTCTATTAAGGATGGGAGACTCTTCTGAATAGGGGAAATAGCGTATTGGGTTTCATAAATCTCTATCGCAAGACATCAGTTGTTACTAATATATATACAAGACCTTTCTTGTAATACACGATAAAATAGTTAGTTCTTTTGTTGATGGTACCGGTATTGCAATCAATAGTGACATACATACAAGAACATAAGAAAAGACAAGTGTTGTTCTTATAGTAAAGAGTAATTTTCTACAAATTCTCTCACTCTAAATTTAGAAGCCACAATTAATTGAACTCTCCACATCTGGAGGTACTTCACCAATGACGAAGGTAACACACAGTGAGGACAATGTAACTGGAATGGATACTTCAAAACCTTTAGGTTTGCAGTTTGATGAGGATTTAAACTGGAGGAAACACAGTCTTTAGCTCCTAAAATATCTAAATTCATTTACATTTGCACTTTGAATCATTATAAATCTTGGGGAGAGAGAATTCATTAAGTAATATGAGCTGCGTTTTTTCATTGAATAATGTCGTACGAAATAATACTCTGGGGAAACCCATCTTCATGGAAGAAAATTTTTAATGCTCAAATATATTTTTTGTGAATAATAATTTTTTTTATTTGTGATCCGCAGTGTATCTGTTCTTTTATGAAGTTTCTTGTAAGTAGCGCACTACTGTTCAGAAGGAACAATGAAGTGCATCATGAAAAAATCAGAAGAGGAATGACACTTGCTATTCCACATTAATCTTTACCTGAAAAAACTGATGAAGAATGCTGCCAACAGACTTTTGGTCACTTGCCAAACGATACACAGTAGCTTACGTACACAAAAGTTAAATATGAAAACAAACTGGGAAAGGTTTCTCCTTGAAAATGCCTTCTATACCATAGATGCTGTATGCAAATGTTGGTGTGTAGGATTAACTAATTCCTATCTGTATTAAAACAAACACCAGTAACTGGTTACGTCGTATATATCGTTTCACGTGAACTGCTAACACGAATGTAAAGTGATTGGTTCCACATCATTATGATTCATCGTGCAAATGTTCCATGGAGTAATAAAAGAACTATCTACCTCACTAACTAAAAGTTAAAAGAAGCGCGTTGTAGAGTCCAAGAGTTAGTAGGTAATTACAGCAAAGACTTAGAGGGACTTCAACTTCGGCCACACGCACACATCTTAAGTCTCAGCGAAAAAGCCTTGACTGTTCTCTCACAAGTAAACAAGACGCATTCTTCCAGAATGTAATGTAATGGCCAACGTACAAGTCAAGCCACTGATGCCTTCGAAAGAAGTTGGGAGCCGGGAGCCAACTGCTCTATACAAATCCTCCTTAAGAGTTCCTAGTGTAAGCCGTAAACTAACGTTTGTAGATGAAAACATAATAGAAGATCAGAATGCTTTATAGTTTCATTGACTACGATTTTTAGACATTGTTTCAGACTGAAGCCTACGAAGTATTCATGTGCGTACAAGGTATTTTTGGCAGTGCCTTATAGTACGATTATTTCAGGAAGCCATCTAAACATTGAATTTAGTTTGCGTTGTGCCTTCCCTTCTCCAGTCCAATTCGCTGGATGTTTACTGAATCCATCGTATGTACGAAATATTGTTCACCAACCTATTGACTTAATGTGGTATTTCAAACAAAAATGAATGCAGCGTTTCTTTTCCTTTGCATGCTTGGATTTGCCGGTCTTGGCACAACTTTCGCAGACTATGAATCCCATTGTTCATTTTACTGTGTTCAGTAACGCTTATATGCTTGTAAATTCAAGACCCTCATTTTCTCATCCCACTCAACAAACCTTTGCCTACCGCTCTGCTATTTTAATGTCTTATTGTCTCCCTGAATACTTCATTTACTCCCAAAAATTATACAACATTGTAAAATATTATACTATTCAGCCGTCGTTTTGCTATATACTAGATACAAACGTTTAGCTAAATATAACAGATTATTTACTTGTCTTGGTATTGTAATATTCTTCCACATTTCCGCAGTTAAATTTGTATCTTCCCTTCCTGGGACATGGCACCAGTGTTCAGGTACCGTCAGAGCAATTATCCTGGCGTATGAAGACATTGTTGAAAATATTACCGCGATGCCATTGAAGATGATGTTCATTCGTATTTGGAACTTTCCAAAACTTCCAAGTTATTGTATAATGTCTTCAAATTTAATATTTTGGTTAATCAAGTTGTGTTTAACTCCATCCTGAAACTAAACATATTCATAAGCATAGAATTTTAGTACTGCTGTTTCTCGCTCTGTTGTAATATTGATTTAAAAATTGTTAGGAAAATTAGATTGACGTTGGTACTTGTAAATTTTGCATCAGGTACTTGTAAACAAACCAAGTCTTACACAAAGTAAAAATGAGGTGTTCCCTGTTCCAGATATTTGCAGGAAAGAGGCGCTAAGATATACAACTCTGGCTTAGACAAACAATTGTTTGAATCAGTTCGTCTTAGTATAACAGATTTTGATATTTATATAACAAGAGCGGAGCATTATCTGAAAAACTACCTTCAAGATGTAACTTACAGTTGTTTTCGCAGAGGAAAAAACCAGAGGAAACGTAGTAGCAGTACAGGTAATGACAGTAAACTGAGTTCCCCTTCCCTATCTTACACCTCTGTTTATAATATGAAGAACGTTATTGTCTGTATCGGATGCCGGCACTGACGACAGTTAGATCATCACAACACGGAACCACAATGCCTGATTACCTTGCAGTCTGCCATAGCGCGTTGTTTTTTGTGTGGTGTTTTGCCCCCAGCGTCTTGTGCACAGGACGACTGTTTGACTTCTGCACGGCCCTACGGTTTGTACTCGCTAATCGCTGTTAATTGCTCAACGTGCTTAGCAATCGCGCAGCGTGCAGTGAAAATTACTCAAAAACGGACATCGACGAGTTAGATATGAGTTTTCTTTAAGATAAAGATAGTGGCGACTACAGTTACACGTTGCATCACAGAAATTCCTTCTACAAATTTTGAGCTATGTTTCCCACCAGTAGACTCCCCTTAGTCTCAAAATCTCCCTTTGGCTGTGCTAGTCTGTTTTTTTATGTTCTCCTTGGTTCGTCCATCATGGGTTATATTGACTGCAACGTAGCAGAATTCCCTAACTTTGCTCATGTCGTGATCACCAGTTTTAATGTCGAGTTTCTCGCTATTCTCATTTTTGCTTCGTCTCGTGACTTTTGTCCTTTTCCGATTTATTCTCAACTCGTTTTCTATACTCATTAGACTATTCCATTCAACTCATCCTGTAATTCTTTATCAATTTCACTCAGGATATCAAATTAATCAGCAAATCTTAAGTTTGGAATCTGTTCACCCTGAACTTTAATCCTACTCTTGAACCTTTCTTATATTTTTGTCATTGCTTCTTTGATGTCTGACTGAACAGGAGGAGCAAAAGATTACGTCCCTGTCTTACAACCCTTTTAATCCGAGCATTTCTTTTTGTTCTTCCACTCTTTTTTTTCCTATTGGTTATTCTACGTATTCCACAGGTTGATCAAAAAGTCAGTATACATTTGAAAACTGAATAAATCACGGAATAATGTAGATAGAGAGGTACAAATTGACACACATGCTTGGAATGACACGGGGTTTTACTAGAACCAAAAAATACAAGCGTTCAAAAAATGTCCAACAGATGGCGCTTCATCTGATCAGAATAGCAATAACAACGTAAGAAAAAGCAAAGATGATGTTCTTTACGGGAAATACTCAATATGTCCACCATCATTCATCAATAATAACTGTAGTCGAGGAATAATGTTGTGAACAGCACTGTAAAGCATGTCCGGAGTTATGGTGAAGCATTGGCGTCAGATGTCTTTTAGCATCCCTAGAGATGTCGGTCAATCACGTTACATTTGCGACTTCAGGTAAGACCAAAGCCAATAATCGCACGGACTGAGGTCTGGGGACCTGGGAGGCCAAGCATGACAAAAGTGGTGGCTGAGCACACGATCATCACTAAATGACGCGCGCAAGAGATCTTTCACGCGTCTAGCAATACTTTTTTTTGTTCTATAAAAACCCCATGTCATTCCAAGCATGTGTGTCAATTTTTATCTGTCAATCCACATTTACCGTGGTTTATTAAGTTTTCAAATTTATACTGACTTTTTGGTCACCCGGTATATCATCCGTCTTTCCCTATAGCTTACCCCTATTTTTGTCAGGATTTTGAACATCTTGTTCCATCTTCCACTGTCGAACGCATTTTCCAGGTCGACGAATCCTTGTTTCCATCAAGGAACTGCCTCTTTGGTGCCTTTACCGTTCCTAAGGCCACACTGATCATAATTTTGGGTGCATGAGCTGTTAATCCGACTGTTCAATAATTCCCGCACTTCTCAGCTCTCGCAGTCTTGGGAATTGATCATCACACAGACTTCCGTACAGAAGACATACTCGTACTAATAGATACCCCTGGCATAGAGAAACAGCTAAAAGAGTTAACAACAAGTAAGTCGCTAAATCCGTATGTAATCCCAATTCGGATGTACAAAGAGTAGTTTACTGCACAGGTCCCTTACTTAGCTTGTATTTATCGCAAATCTGTCGTCCAGAGAATAGTCCCAAACAAATGCAAACAAGTTGCATGTACACTCATGCTCATAAATTAAGGATAATTGCAGAATGTGGTGACACAGAACGTGGTACTACACCAAACCGGCGTTAATAACATCGGCAGATAGGGAACACACATGACACAGATCTGTAAGTCCACGGCATTGGTGATAAGTTGAGAAAACCGTCCCGAAACACATGTGTTACAAAGCACCACTGTTTCCTGCGCATGTACCCCGACATCAATATGGGATATGATCACCATGCACACGTACACAAGCCGCACAACGGATTGGCATGCTCTGGATCAGGTGGTCGAGGAGCTGATTGGGTACATCCTCCCATTCTTGCACCAGTGGCAGTCGGAGCTCCTGAGGTGTCATAGGGGTTTGAAGACGTGCAACGATACGTCGACCGAGAGCATCCCAGACGTGCTCGATAGGGTTAGGTCTGGAGAACACGCAGGCCACTCCATTCTGTATAGAGGTACTCATCCAAGATGGCAGCTCGGTGGGGCCATGCGTTATCATCCATCAGGAGGAAGGTGGGACCCACTGCACCCCTGAAAAACTGGTCACACTGGTGCAAAATGACGTCCCTATACACCTGACCTGTTACAGTTCCTCTGTCAAAGACATGCAGGTGTGTATGGGCACCAATCATAATCCCACCCCACACCATCAAACCACGACCTCCATACAGGTCCCTTTCAAATACATTAAGGGGTTGGTATCTGGCTCCTGGTTCACGCCAGATGAAAATCCGGCGAGAATCACTGTTTCAGACTATACCTGGACTCTTGCTTAAACATAACCTGGGACCACTGTTCCAGTGACCATGTTCTTGACACCAGGCTTTACGGGCTCTCCAGTGACAGGGGTCAGTGGAATGCACCTTGCAGGTCTCAGGACGAATAAACCATGTCTACTCAGTCGCCTGTACACTGTGTGTCTGGAGACAACTGTTCCAGTGGCTGTGGTAAGGTCCCGAGCAAGGCTACCTGCAGTACTCCGTGGCCGTCTGCGGGCACTGATGGTGATATATCGGATTTCGGGTGGTGTTGTGCACTGTGGACGTCCAGTACTGAACACGTTTCCTGTCTGCTGGAATCGTTACCATAATCTTGAGATCACACTTTGTGGCACACGGAAGAGCCGTGCTACCTCAAGCCGTATTTGACCAGCCTCCAGTTGCCCTAGTATTCTACCCCTCACAACGTCATCAATATGTGTTCTTTGAGCCATTTTCAACACAAAGGCACAATTAGCACGTCTGGAAACATCCGCACACTTACTCGCTGCACCATACTCTGACATGCACCAACACACCTCTGCGTATGTGGACTGCAGCCAGCGCCACCGTGCGACGATCGCAGGTCAAATGCACCGCATGGTCATAGCCTGAGGTGATTTAAACCCGCAAACCGCCCACCAGAGCGTTGTTTCGCCATGTATCAGCATTGTCCTCCATTTATATGCATGAGTGTATACAAGGGTAAAAGAACGGACCTACAACATGGCAGACCAATTTTCTTACCATCAGTTTGCTGCAGAGATCTTGAACATGTTTCCAGTCGTAATACAACAAATTTCCTTCAGACAGAAAAGCTTTTGTCCTCAAATCAGCATGAATTTAGAAAGCATCGCTCGTGCTTGAATCAGCATGTCCTTTTTTCATGGTATTCACCGAACCATGGATGAACGGCAAAAGGAATATACCGTATTCCTAGATTTCTGGAAACCTTTTGGAAAGGTATCCCACTGTGAACTGTTAACGATGGTAGAAGTATACGTAGCAGATTCCAAAATTTGCAAGTCGGTCGAAGACTTCTCAAACAACAGAGCCCAGTTCGTGGTCCTCGTCTGCGTCTGTTCGTGAGAGACAAGAACATCTTCATAAATGCCCCAGGTAAGTGTGACTGGACCGCTTTTATTCTCTATATGGTTCAATGACCTGACCGATAGGTTGGGGAGCGGTTTGCTGATGATGCTGTGGTGTACGCGAATGTGTAGTCGTTCAGCTACTGTAGAAGTATACAATACATCGTAGGCAAACATTCTAGTTGGTGTAATGAATGGCAGCCTGCTCCAAATGTAGAAAAATGTAAGTAAATGGAGATAAGTAGGATAAACTACCATGCAATGTTCGAACACAGTATAAGTAACGTGCTACCTCATTTCGCTTCGGGACACAGAAGTGTTGACATCGACACGCTCTGGTAGTGTGAACACTTATTTCTCGTCCAGGTCTCGTGAAGTGTAAACAGTGATAATTCATTCCGGTATTCGATAAATACTGCGGAATCGTTAAAACATTTGTTGCGCTGCGATCACCACCATGGACAATGGCAGTGAAAGGCCTCCTGCAACACAAACTTTGCAAAAACTGCGGCACAGTGTTACAATGGATACTAATGTACTTCATCCACGCAATAGTGAAGTGATAAGCTACGCAATCACGTTGTTGCACCAAGAAGATGCGCACCGACGTGTTGCACTTGTCGAAGCAACTACAGAGACATTCAGCCCTCACAAAAACAATAACGGAAACTCAACGCCACCTAAGAAGGTACTATCACCCATCAACATGTAAGTGGGACAGCTAACTATCATGCAACTAGCGACAAAGGTCCTCTCATGTTATATGTAGAAAATAGAGACAGGCTCCACCCAACTGCACTTGGCAAAATTATTAGACAAGAACTCGCGATGTTACTCAAGCACATAATCAATATTTAAAATTGAGACTGTGTCAGGATTAACTGCCGATGCCTTAGTTCAACATTCTTCCTTAGACAAAACAGGTTTGGAGGCCCATATTTTAAAGTTTTTTACTACTAAAGAAGGTACTGTCAATAATGCTCAAATCTCCCTTGCGAAGTTATTGCCATCAGAAAGATTAGTGAAATTACAATATTGAATAAGCAAGACATAACAATATTTCGTGATGACATTTAGGTCACAGCGGCTCTCACAGTTTTTTTTATATTCACGGAGTTCGCCGTCCGAGTGATGTGTATATACCCTCCGTCTTACAATGCTATAATTGCTTGCGATTTGGACAGTGCAGCAAAGAGTGTAGAAGTAACACAATATGTGAGTCGTGCACAAGCCCACACAGCAGGGATGCCTGTGGGACGGCCGATCAACCGCCTGCATTCATTGTACCGGTGGGCACAGTGTCCTATCAGGAACCAGCCACAAGGAAATTAATAAAACTATGTCTGCCAATAATATTGCCTCCCGCGAAGCAGCAGCTTTATTTGAACACAAGCTTTACCCTAGTGCAGTTACCACACTACCAAACATTATGAGTCAGGGTACAGCCATGCCTAACTACACCATCCGCAACAAATAACTTCTATGGAACAGAGAGGACGTCATCAAAACATTATTCCCCAGGACCAATTGTACCAAGCAGAACTCAACGTCCCTCTCGCTCCAGTGGGTCCCAACCCGTACCCACCAAAATTTCACAGATTCATCCTATAGAGTGACGCTATCATCTATCACGTTAACAACATTTTAAGTCTAATTACGGCTATGATAAAAAGATAAGCCTATAACACACCAGCATGCTACTAATGGACCCATTCCAGTATTACAAAAAGATTCGATTGAATTTTCTCATTTTCAGAATACTGATGGACGATCTGTTCTAACTGTTAAAAACCATTCAAAAGCCAAGGTCGCATAAAATATTTCTTTACTTAAGACGACCTGTTTCATTAATCATCGCTGTCATCTTCAGGTCTTTAACATCTGTCTGTTGGAAAACATGTCAATTTTACGTTGTGCGTAAGGTTCAGCGCAAAATTAACATGTTTTACAACAAAAATATGTTAAAGACCTGAAGATGACACCAATGATTTTGGAGACAGGTCGTTTAAAATAAATAAATTTTTTATCCGACCTTCGTTTTTGAGTGGTTTCTTACAAACAGATTCGATACGAATGTCAACCCAAAATATTTTTAGCCCACAACTTACACCCCAAAATGACCTATGAAATCATCCAATGGAACATAGGATCGCTCAAGGGAAACAAAGACAACTTAGACATTTTGTACTCAATGATAATGTAGACATTTCTGTCATCTCTGAAAATAGGTGATTGCTATGTCAGTGCATCATTGTTGATAAAACAAGAGACCCTCCACTTCGTTCTCAATACTGGCACTCAGCATGATACATTAAAAATAGTAGGTATCCACTTGAGGATCTCGGCATACAAAGCACCTAATGACAGGTTTTCTGAAAGACAGTTATCAACAATCATTGCTTCCAAGGGGAACCCCTTCTGCTACTAGATGACATTAAAGGCCACCTTCACTGTGGGACTGCAGAAGTGCCAGTGCAATAAGGAAAATGCTGATGACTTGAAACTTCCCCTTTGAATGTAAAGAATGACTGTGCTGGTAAAACTTCTACGTTACTTGATTTTTAAACTCCAGAGTGAAACTGAACGTACTGAGACTATTTTCTCTTTACTTATTTTCAACATTTCTAAACTGACACACAATATTTTAGCGCAACGCAGTCTGACTTTCAATAATCCCTACAAAAGAATAGCCTAACTCACAATAACTTATACCCTTCATGACCTCACAAAAGCCTTCGTTACTCGAACTACTGCAATAGCCGGGAGGGGTGACCGAGCGGTTCTAGGCGCTACAGTCTGGAACAGCGCGATCGCTATGGTCGCAGGTTCGAATCCTGCCTCGGGCATGGATGTGTGTGATGCCCTTAGGTTAGTTGGGTTTAAGTAGTTCTAAGTTCTAGGGGACTGATGACCTCAGAAGTTAAGTCCTATAGTGCTCAGAGCCATTTGAACCATTTTGAACCACTACTGCAATACAGCGAGCGCCAATAGGAATTGAAAAAATTGAGAATATAAATTAGAACATCAAATTGATACGTGACCATAAAAAAAGAAACATAGCAGAATAAGTAATATCTAAATGTTTTTCCAAAGTAAAAAACAGATTGTATTTGAGGATAACAGTACTCCTCATCATATGAAATACAGCTTAGTATTAGAAAAATTCTACAACATAACTCATATCAGATAAACACATAAATACAGGAAAAACATCGACACACAAGAGTACACATAAACACATAGTAGAATCATAGAAAAAGAAAGGACAGGGTTTGTTTTCAGCATAACATTTGGTACTGCAGTATAACAAAACTTTCTTTACTTCTCCCTTAGTTCATCATTATTCCGAATAAGTCTTATCTATGCATGCTTTCTGTATTACTACTTTCTCATATTCATTACCTCCTTATTTGTTTTCAAGAAAATCCTACCTAACCCCGTTTTCCCTAATCCCTACTTATCTGTTTATTTCCTCTTTCCAAATCTTATTGTACAATACTCATATTGACCGAAATATTTTTCATAAACCTTCTCAATGTATTTTTTCCATATTCCTCATAGTTAGTTTCTTATATAGCCTCTCCCCTCTTAAGCTAACTTAAATCTACTGAGCTCAGATACAGAAACTAAGAGATGAGGCAATGCTGCAGCACAAACAAGAATGAGAAAAAAATCCAAATTGTCAAAGCAAGTAGCAATAAATATTGTCATGTAGAGGAAGGTGTAAGTAGATGAATGATGAACACTAACTTCACCTAACGAAGGTTTATTCAGCACTTGCACATACAAGAGCACCTTCAGACAGAACACATACGGTATATATACAGCTACAGAACATTGCGGTACAATTATCCTTGCCATTTGTGGATGCTTCTATAATGTAATCAAACCGAATATAGAAATTAAAATTTTTCAGTTCAGATGAGCTTTGAACTCACAATCTACTGTGCAACAATCTAGTATCCTATCCACTACACTATTATGACTGCGCTGCTGAGCTTCTTCTCTGACAATATAAATTAGCAAAGCAAATACAACATTACAACTAATATGAGCCAATGTGCAACAACAAGAACAATAAAACAGTTGCAAATCTGGCTTAGCAGAGTAATACAAAGTGAAATTCAGTAGGAAAATACCTGACAAACAGCCGCAGCAAAAGCAATAAACTATACCTAAACATAATAAAGCTCAAGCAGAAAAAATATTACAGTAAAGACAGCTATACAGATAATGGAAATATCTATTTACACCTTAATACCTACGTCACATCACCAGAGTAATGCATCACAATAACTTACTCTACCAAACAAGTTACCTAGTCATTGAAAACAATTACGTTTGCGATTCCTGTGAAGGGAAATGTCTATTTACATCCTAATGTCTATATCAGTTCTCCTACCTGTACTTCTTTTGTTTGCTAGTACTCCTTTTTTTAAAGAAAGTAGATCATAAAATTATTATTTAATGGATCTGTAGACAAAAAATATTTGCAGTAGTACATTTATTAAATTTTATTTTAACCAATGCTGCAGTGCAGCTAGAGATTAGATTTCAAACGAAATAGGCAAATATATATACAAAGCAAGGCATGAAACCTCATTCACTAGCCATATGACATTTCATAACGCAGCAAAAAATCTCTCAACTAGAAAGACAGTAGTCATAATCAGGTGTGTAGACGTAAGGTATTTCTCATCCTTTCATACGCATTTCAGTAAATTGTAGAAAGTACGAACTCCAAAGTGTAATCATATGTTTTCAAGTATGAGTGTGTCATGTTTGCGATGCTTTCTACAAATAAAATATCAATAGCGAGGTTAATGGCTTCTTTTTTCTACACCTGTGCCTTTGAAAGGCACACATTAACGCTTTTTCTCACATGACTGTTGTGCAGCTGGGCACCCAGAGTGCAACAAGTCAAGTTCACCTACCTTCTTTACTGAAACATTTACGAGAGCAGTTTACTCTACGGTGACAGTCTCATATAAATAAAAAAATTTCATAGGTTGAAAATTACGTTAGAAATGTATAGAAACAAAATCTCATAACTAACAGTGTCCAAAAAAATTTCCAACGGCATTGTGGTACTCACATTCACACACACACATTCACCTTTCATAATGATCACAACCACACCTCGATGTCACAAAACACATTCTCATTACAATAATAACATCATAACACCTTAATCAAATCTCAAACACATTACAGTTTTTTTCAATAATTTGAAAGTCTCCAAAAATGCTCTCATAGTATCACAGTGGTTTCTCAAGTAAATATAAACAGTTCACAAAATGCAGACAAAACTACAATTTAATAACTGTGAAGTTATCCAACTGTGTAAATATGTAAACATGTGTCACTGATATAATTAAAATAATGTTTGTCTCTATCAGTTACATGATCAGATAACTGTGTAATTCTGTGTTATCGAAATATGGTACGGATGTGTAAAATTCAATAAGCCAATACCATATTAGATAGGGCTCCTAGCACTTGCCACACGCTTATTACACAAAGTAAGCAAACTCCCCTGAGGGTTAATGCAGTTATGCCCTCAGATGGTGAAATATATCACTAGAATCTGTAATCCCGGACACAGCACTCATTAAAGCCTGTACTATGGTAAGTGAGCGGAATTCACCTTATGAGAAAGGATTTTCACATAGATATCGACCACGTGTACCCGAATGGTGGCAAATAAGACTTACATCCACTCTCTAATAACAATGATCCGTCAAGAAATTTCGAAATGCAATCGCACGTCAGAATTGACCAAAAGCAAACCAGAAGACGCTACCAATGTGACAATAATACAGTCGCCAGCCGAATTAGGCATTAACTGAGTTTCTTCATTGTACAAGTTGATATTTATTCATACAAAACAAGTTGTAACACTGCATAATGTAGTAGAATTTTAGAACCAGAAAATCTATTCAACTGATAGTTTCACGTTCTGTACTGATATGAAAAATCAGGAATACATAACACTACACTATAATGTTTAATAAAAAACTTTATACTGTCTATTAATCTGATTAAAATCGAGCATAGGTTACCCTAGAAATTGTACTTTCATGCCACATACAAAATGCCAGTTTTGATAACGATAAAACACTGATATACTTTGACTTTTATATTGACTTTAACTTTTGCTGGTCAAACCAATTGAGAACACTTCAGAATTCAAATGAATGAAGGGGAGACCCTGAAACTGTTATGATCGCTGTATTTAAAAAAAAGTTATTACTGAATTTATTATTCATTCAAGGTTTCCAGTATATAAGTTACTACTCTTTTAATCTTATTTACTGCTCATTTAAATGCCTTGAAATCTGTCTCTAAATAAGAAACTTCATTAGTATATCAATACTAAAGTTATCTTTTAACTTTGTTAAACTTTCGCTATTCATTTTCTGGTACTTAACAAAACATTTCTTTAAACACCATTCTATTATAGCTAGTTCTGCAAATAATTATTATTAATACAATTTTTTAATTTTCATTTTGGTACACTCGGATTGCACAACGTTTCGAAAGGACCCTGTCTATGTTAGTTGTGAGGATAATTAAATGATGGAAAAGTCCTGGTAAATTTTAGATTATTATTGCACCAAACAAACACAGTTCACTCTCTGATCCATACGAATACAGTACTAAAAGCTTCAACCTGCTAGTATCGATGTGGCGGTTGGCGGGTGGCAAGATGGCGAGGTACAGAGCACACATACAACCACAGCTATGGCTCTCGACACATCGGCACTTTAATTCTTCTAAGCGTTGCAATACTTTTCCATTTATTGCCTATGGAATTTTACCATGGTGTTTGGGAATTGGAACGGCATACCCGAGTCTCAGTGAAGCTATGTCTTCCAGGAGAGCCTCCTCACTCCAGAAGGTGTTGTTGAAACCAGTGCCAAACTCCAACTACTACTGTGCCCATTGTGCCGTGCAGTGTCTGCCCGCATTTTCCCGCGCTCGCCTGCAATCCACCTTTTACCGCTCCCTGACAGACTGTGTATTCACCCAAGGCTTTGCATTCTGCATTTCCTAACACATCGTCTACATATGGGCCAGACGCACAGTTACATTTTTAAATGTCTTACAACAGTTTCTAAATTTGTTACATTAAAATTCTATTACAATATTACTTGACATTTGACATAAACATTAATATTCACATTGAAACTTATTTACAGTTTTCTTAACATAATGGCATGAAACAAAAGGAAATTAAATCATAACATCAATTACACATGTTTATCATAAAATCAGATGAAAAATTTACTTATATGTACAAGAGTACAGCGTCGTCGTTGTTACACATGCCCCTGTTTCCAGTAAATTTCACTAAGTGCAGATTGTTCTGAATTTTTGTATGAATGTACCATCATAAAATTTTATATCACAAAACTTCCTTTCACTCACATTATATATATCTATACCTTTTAATTTATCAAGAAAATTTATCTATTATTTACTTAAGTGCCTTTGGCATAGCCCCACCTCCTATCAAAACCAGGTTTAAGTAGCAATTTACTTATTATTGTTAAATTTCTCAGATAAATAAAATCAAAATTTAGAACACTAACACTTAACTATTATATGCAAATACCTATATACACTACAAAACAATTTGTTGCTGCTTGCATTGAATGGCAGTCCATTTCGTTATTTAGTAATAAACACACAATACTATTTAGAAAAATCACTACATATATTTGCTGCCTATTATTCATATTTGGGCAGTCCATTTAGCATCACTTTATCACATCACCTGTACCATACTTACAATTCTCATTTGACTATTTATCTGCCCTATTTGGTGTTTGCCAGTCCTTTATATCACAACTCACGTACTGCTCATCTTTCATTTTTGGCAGTCCCATCTTTTATTTGCCTTGCAGCATTTGCTAATTCTTTTCAGCCCTTTTTTCCATACACCTTTACATTTATAGTACATCTTGTAGTCTGAAACTTAGATAAGTACATTAGCACACTGACATTGGTATACATACATTTACAAAGAATTGTTACATTTAGAATAAAATAGTTACATCATAAGATACAGCACATTTACTGCAGATTGCTTTGTGAGTGTACTTAGGTCACTCACTCCTAGGAACATACAGTTTCAGGTCCACAACGTTTCTTACACTTAAGGGTCTCTTGGATTTTGGGTAGACCAGGTAGTAAGCATTATCGTGTGGAATGTTCTGTATTACATATAGTCCATTATAAATATATTTAAATTTGGAAATTTCATGGTTCAGTTCACTAGATTTTTCTTGGGTTTTTAAAAGAACATAATCCTCAATTTTAAATTTTGAAACTTTCAGGTTTTTATCATGTCTTTTAGATCTACATTCAGCTTTTTGCTTCGCCCTTTTTCTGACTAATTCTTTCTTTTGACTCAACCTAAGTTTGTACAAGGTGGAAACTCTAGTTTCTCTCAATTAAACTTTTACTTCTGCTGGCTAACAAAATTTCTTCCGGTGGGAACCCAGTAGACTCACGATGTAAGGTGTTCATGACATTCTCAAAGTCCGATATAAATCTGCCCCAGGCTCTATGGTTGTGACTGTACTACGTTCTACACAATCTCCCGATTTCTCACATGTACCTCTCATCTATTAACCTCTTGACATTGTACATTTCATAAGTGTTTGTCAAACCATCATTCCTTTGGACAATCTCCAACAATAAAGAACCAATTTCTTAATGGAACACCTTCCCATTTTCCTCAAATTTTATTTCCAAATTCGCAGACGCAATGTTAATTTTGACCACTTCCTGGCTACAATCAATAATAACTTTTTCTTTATCTAGCCAATCCATACCCAGAATCATTTCAGTGCTCAAGCCTGGCACAACCAAAAAATCGTGTTCAAACTTTTTTCCTTTTGTACTAAATTCAACCAATATCTGGTTCTTTACTGGCTTGATAGTCTTGCCAGTAGCACCAACAATTTTTACACCAATCACTGACGTAATTACTAGTCCAGGCTTATCCCAGATGTGTTCGAAAACCGATTGGGAGATAGCACTTCCCTGAGATCCAGTATCAAGAAGTACTTGCAATTTCACATTATAAATTTCAATTAGTATTACAGTTTGTTTAACCGTCAAATGATTTTCATTGTTGTGCTCTTCCCTAAGCAAATCCGGGTGGACGATAACATCGTCCCAAGATATGCTTTTGACCTGCACATTACCTATGTCTGGCGGTTTCTTTGGTTCCTGGAGTTCAAAGTCATTAAATACTTGAACTCTATGTAACATTGACACTGAGTCGTCCGGTGGCTCTTTTTTCTGTTTTCAGTCTCAATATTTGGGTTTTGTTTTGAAACTTTGTCATCAGTGGATACAATATCGCAATTAGCTGTATTCCCATTAATTTCATTAGTACCGAGGCGACCATTCTGGATCGCTTTCAGGTTCTAACATAAAATCTTATCTGAGACAGGCACTAAGTTCTTCCTCTGCATTTTCGTCAGGCTTCGATTTAACTCAATATCCTCTTTTGGCAAAAAGATCTCATTATCAGCTTTACTCACATTCAATGTTACTTTATATTTAGTGTAACCCTCGTGTACTTCAGTTACTCGTAGGTAATTACCTGCCCTTTCCCCACGGTGCCTTTCGGTAACAGCTTGTACTGTTGGCGGATCGTTAACAGAAGTTACTTCCTCGCTAATGCTTAGGATTTCATCCTCCAATTCCTTTCAACCTTTAAACATCGTCCTCTCGGCAGCACGCGTACTTTGCGCGGTGCTATTTACTCTCTCCTCCTTAAATTCGGACCACGCCACCTTATCGACGTCCCTTCTATTCCCTTTTTCACTAATTAACCTCCTTGCCTTATATTCCATCTTAAAATCCTCCCACTCACATTGGTTGAGGCCCTTGTACAGATCGTCGATCTGCACACCCCAATCAGTTACTTCTCCTAATTCATTCTCTCCATTTAACACCGCTAATCGCACCTCTCTGTGTATCCACTGTTCTCTCCACTATTTCCTTCGCCACGGAGTTACCACTCGTAATGTATTCGCCAGCTCTTACGGCAATGTTCGTACCTAATTCTGCCACCTTGCTAGCGGCTTCTCTCTGAACAGCTGATATGCTAGGGTGGGCCGTTGTTCTCTGATGCTCCACTCGCCTGTTAACATGTAGCCCAATGCGCAGCAAAGATGAATCATCTACGCACGCACCTAACGCTTGTTTCGCAACAACATGATGCGTCGTTCCACGCCTGTCCTTAACCTGTCTCAAAACTTTACTGTCAGTCCGGTATTGTTTCTTAAACCGGGGCCCGGTATGTTCTGTCCGCTTCCGTTTGGCCCGCAACGGTCGCAGAAATCAGTTTCCCGCGTCGTTATTATTTTGCGCAGTGTACCCTCTACCGCGACCTGGATAACTCCCTCTTCCTCTTCTTTTGCCTCAACCTCTCTGTATCATGTTGACGCAAAAATCATCGCCGTCAATCCTCTCGTCATTATTGCAGTTATTCCTGTTACTAAAATTCTCATAATTGGCACGACTTTATATTGATATTTATTCATACAAAACAGGTTGTAACACTGCATAATGTAGTAGAATTTTAGAACCAGAAAATCTATTCAACTGATAGTTTCACGTTCTGTACTGATATGGAAAATCATGAATACATAACACTACACTATAATGTTTACTAAAAAACTTTATACTGTCTATTAATCTGATTAAAATCGAGCATAGGTTACCCTAGAAATTGTACTTTCATGCCACATACAAAATGCCAGTTTTGAATACGATAAAACACTGATAAATTTTGACTTTTATATTGACTTTAATTTTTGCTGGTCAAACCAATTTAGAACACTTCAGAATTCAAATGAACGAAGGGGGGACCCTGAAACTGTTATGATCGCTATATTTTTTAAAAATGATTACTGAATTTATTATTCATTCAAGATTATTGCTCTTCATCTTATTTAATTCTCATTTAAATGCCTTTAAATCTGTCACTAAACAATAAACTTCATTAGTATATCAATACTAAAGTTATCTTTTATCTTTGTTAGACTTTCGCTATTCATTTACTGGTTCATTAACAAAACATTTCTTTAAACATCATTCTAATATTATTAATACAATTTTTTTATTTTCATTTTGGGACACTCGGATTGCACAACGTTTCGAAAGGACCCTGTCTAGGTTAGTTGTGAGGATAATTAAATGATTGAAAAATTCCGGTAAATTTTAGATTATTATTGCACCAAACAAACACAGTTCACTCTCTGATCCATACGAATACAGTACTAAAAGCTAAAACCTGCTAGGATCGATGCGGCGGTTGGCGGGCGGCAAGATGGCGAGGCACAGAGCACACATACAACCACAGCTATGGCTCTCAATGCATCGGCACTTTAATTCTTCTTAGCGTAGCAATACTTTTCCATTTAGTGCTTATGGAATTTTGCCATGCTGTGTGGGCGTTGGGACGGCATACCCGAGGCTCAGTGAAGCTATGTCTTCCAGGAGAGCCTCCTCACTCTGGTTACGGTAATGACCGTAATAGCTACGACATCTATCTGCGTAGCACTTCACTTTCGTAAATGATAAGGTAAATACATTCACTTCTACAGAACTGTGCTTATGGACAACGATAACTACGACACTTGGCACATTTTTATCGTTAAGTAATGACAGAAATTATCTTACAGCAAACCGCACAGTTTAGCGTCACAGGACTACAGAACGCATTTGAGTGACTAAATTTTGTGCTTGGAACATTTTTAGAAAGATTCTTGAATTACATTGATACAGTGAAGCATTTCTAACAATATGTAAGCCTTATAGTCGTTTCGTAATAGCGCAACGAACAAGCAAGCTGTACACCTAATAACACTGTGTTGTCTGCTCACTATAACAATGCAGTCGTAATTACTGTCTAAATAAGTTCCCTAAGTTCTAGACTGGATAGTTAACTTAAAAGTATTGTTACATATGAACAGTTTCTAAGAGTGCCAAAGTGTACTAATAACATAAAGTAGAAGTTGTATTGCAATGGCTAAGTCATAAAGCAAATTATCTCTCAATAAATGGTTTTACATGTCAAATGTGGTGTTGACCTTTACTTTTCCTAGTACGCAGAGTTTCAATTTCAACGCATTTATCACGTGGTATTCGTCAGATCCTGTAAGGTCCATTATAAATCAGAAAGAATTTGTGACTCAAGTGTTTCTTCTTATATGACAACGAATTAACTTTAATGAGAACTTTCTGACGAATATATAGTTTCTTTGCATTTGCTTTACAGTGTAGTTTTCTCCTTTTGTCTGCAGTATAATTAATATTTTTAACAGCCATTAAATTATGTCTTTGTGTCGAAGTTTACGTGTATTCGGAAAAGGTACAAGCTCTCTGATTCTGTTCGGTACTTCTTCATTCTTTAGCACATGAATAGGGGGTAAAGCAGTGGAGTCATGAGGCATTTCGTTCACCACGTTTTGATATTACTGTAAATATCTACCCCAATGCTGATGCCTTCTGTGACAATAAAGTCTGTAAAGCTTATTGATTTCTTTAATAATCCGTTCATATGGGCTACAATGTAGTGAGTACAATGAAATAAAAACAGGTTTGATTTTACGATTCAGAAGCATGCGTGTCCAAACAACAGATCTGAAATGTGGTCCATTATCTGAAATTACTTTAGCAACGTGTCCAACTTCAGATAACAAATTTTAACGGAGGCATTGGAAACAGACCATCCAGTGGCTCTACGTAATGGTATGAAAGAAACAAATTTTGAAGTAAGTTCAACAGTGACTAGAACGTAAGACAATTCATTCGATGTTCTGACAAGGGGTCCCAAGAGATCAACAGCAGCAAATTCTTTTAATTTAGTAGGAATGATAGGAAATACAGCGACAAGATGTGAGATGATAGATGGTTTTGCTTTTTGACAAGACTCTTCGAATTCTCTTTTCCATATTGTTAAAATAACAAGTCGTCCGAAGAATATGATAACATTTTCGTGGACTAAACTGTGCGTAGCTGAAATGAATATACCAAATGAGCTTCTTAACAAAATCGTCAGGAATGCAAAGTACCCATAGCGTGTCATCAGCAGTGCAGCGTTTGAAGAGTATGTTGTTTCTAACCAGATAATAATGCCGAATCTGTGTGTGTGTCTTTTCATGCCATTTGCTTTTGATGTCTGTCCAAATCGGATATTTATCTTGTTCATGAGCAATGCCCTTTAAAGATGTGGTGATGAAGCTTTCAAAGGCGACTTTCTGAATGTAAAGAATACTGAGATTCTTCTCGAGGTTGCTTTTTGTGTTACTTTTCTCAAGCCCAGCCGGTGCAAGTGACAGTGCGACCGCAACAATGTTTTTCTTGCCGGGAATGTAGACTATTGTGAAGTGAAATTCTTGCAGAAACAATGCCCAACGTTTTCAACTGTCATGATTTAATGTTGTAGACATAAGAAATTGTAATGCACGATGATCACTGTATACTTTTACATGTCTACCAGAAAGAAAGAAACGGAATATGTTAAATCCCCAAACGACAGCCAAAGCTTCTAATTCAGTAACGGAATAATTTTTTCGCATTTTGTTAGCACGCGGCTAGCAAAGGCGATGGTTTTCTGAACAGTAGAGTGATTTTCTATGGCTTCATGAAATAAATGTACACCAAGACCGACTTTATAAGCCTCAGTGCTGAGGCAGAAATCTTGCGACAGAACTGGGTGAGCTAAGATTGGCGCGTTAAATAGCGCTTCTTTCAAAGAGTTGAATGCCAACTGTGCCTGTTCGTCCCAGTTTCAAATAGTATTTTTTCCAGTGAGAGAACAAAGTTTTGGAGTTACTAGAATTTGTATGTTCAGAAAATGACGGTAAAAGTTCACGAGATCTAGAAAACTGCAGACTTTTTTGTGGATGGAACTGGAATGGCTCTGATTGCTCCTAACTTTTCAAGATCCGGCTGAAGGCCTTCAGAAGAAATAATGTGTCCCAAAAACTTCACCTTTGTCCCACCGAATTCAGACTTTTCCAAGTTAACTGTGATTCCAGATTCTGCAAAACTACGTAATACACTATTGGGAATGCAATTATGTTGTTCCTATGTTTTTCAAAATGCGAATGGTGCCGGTGCAAATGCACTGCCTACGAGGCTTCTGGTGTTAGCATATCGTCCAAAGATAAGGCAATGTGATATTTTAAGAACTCAGGTAACATGGAATTTAGCGCACGAATTAATGTTGCCGAAGAAATGTTCAAACCAAAAGGAAGTTTCCGAAATTGATAACAAACGCCGTAACAAAGAAAAGCTGTGTATTTTCTACATTCTGGATGAAGTTCGATCTGATAAGGGCTTACAGCATGATCAATAATGCCCTCGTCAAGCATAGATTGTATTTCTGATCTGACACGGTCCCTATAATTTGCCGGAATTGCATATGGTCTGACGCAAAATTTAGTATGCTCACGAACAGGAAACTGATATTGAAATCCTTTGATTGTTTCTGTTTTGTGAGTAAAAACTGTGGAATGTGCTTGTATAACGTCAAAAAGGTCCTATCTATCAGTGTCATTACAGTTCTCAATTGTTTGAATTTTGTTAGTGTCAAATACGTCGTCGATATCATTCCTGTCGATACTTGCAAAGTGATTATTAGTGTCAAGTTCCGTCGAAAGTTCCAAACTGTTGCCCAACAAGAGGTAAAGCCTATTAATTTCCTCATCATGGTTTGAGAACCAATCTTCAAATTTCAAAGCTATTGACTTACCTTCTTCCTCTAAACTTATTTCAACGTCATTAAAATTCAAAACTGCTTTATATTCATTCAAAAAGTCTACACCTAATATAATTTACGTCGACAATAATGGAACAATAAGAGTTCATAGTGAATCTGTGGCTTTGACAAAATAATTCTAAGTTAGTTTATTGGCATACGTCTACTCTTTTTCGAAAAACTGCACCTTCTAATTTCATCTTACGTAAAGGAAGTGTGGGGCAATCGTTCGATTTGTTGCATTTCCTAAAAGCTGTTTCACTAGTTGCTGAAATTGGACTGCCAGAGTCAAGTACTGCCATAAATTTTACGTCATTTACTGTAATGTGAATTACAGGATATGCCTTGTTGTTATGTTTTACGTCGTGTTCCTGCAGTAAGATGTCCCTAATGTCTTCAATTTTTACGTAATTAATAGCCACGGCAGCTATGTCGTCAGCTTCATAAGTACGTTTTGTGGCTGGCAGCGGTGTGAGTCATTGTCTACTGACTCTTTGTTGTCGCTCGTCGTTATTGGGATTTGGAGATGTAAGCTCTACAATTTCAACTTGTCGATAGGGCCCTGCCCTATATGAATCGCCCCAATTTTGGTTAAATTCTGGTCTGTTGTTAAGATTATATCGTCTGTCGTCTTTTCAATACTTTCCATAGTTTCTTTCTTGTAGGTCACGTGGTGGAGACTTTGTCCCGGAATCGTAACTGTGCGGTGGACCGTTGAGTCTGAAATCATTCTGTCTCCCTTGATAATAATTATTTTGGTTCCGATATTGTCTGTTTCTCTGATTGTCTGTGTCGTAGTCATTACCACAGAGAGGTGAGCTTTCCCTGTAAGTACTATTATTGTGCCAACGGTTGTCATACGGTTGGTGTCTGTTTTGATCACAATTTGCGTTATGATAGTAGTCTTGTCGTGTCCAGTTATTACTTCTGTCGTCATGAAATTGTGACAGATATGACCTGCAGTTGTTGTGTTCCTGTTTTCGCATTCAGCGACTGTCAGTGTCTATTTCCAATTCTTGCAACAGTCCATGAAAAGCTTTGACGTCGTCTTTGAAACGTTCTGCCAAAATAAAGTGTCTTAAATGTTCCACCAACATAATTAAACAAATGCGAGTAAGTTCTAAGGGGCTGCACAGGTTTGAAAGACACTGATACTTACGCAACATGTCTTCAAAATATTTGACAAGACTGGAAAATGCAGATTGTTCAGTGTTTCATCATTATGATGCTACGTTTTACCAGATCTTGAGTAGCTTGGGACCAATATGCATAGAAGAAGGCATGATAAAATTCTCCTTCACTGTGGCATTCGCGAATGACCGATCGCATTCTTACAACTGGTTCATTCTGGTAAATTCTAATCTGTGCTATAAGGACTAGTTGGAAGGAAAACAGTGAGACAATTGATGAAGCCACGCTTGTGGATGGATGTCGTTGCCAGAATTCTCAAATGTTTTGAATTTACGTGTAGTGATGAACAGCTTATAGTCAAAGTCCTCGTGTCAGCGGGTCGCAAATCGGTCATTGTTACGTCGTGTCGGCGGTTCCATCTCAAAATTCGGCACACATTGCCAATTTCTTTCATAATTTCCGAAATGCCCTGTGTTATTATTTTGTGGCTTTTCCGTATTTCTGAGTCCCTCTTCCCGTGTCGGAGGGCGAGTCTCCTCTGAAATATGTAATTCTTGCATTACGTGTGGTAACTGATCTTGTACCGTCCGAATTTCTCTTTTGTATTGTGTATTAATTTGATTCTGATTTCATTCAAATTTCTTAATTTGTTCATACTTTTCTGTGTCAGTTAAATCTACTGGTCTTGTGTCATTCAGATAATCATCTACCTTTGTAGATAAGTTAATGAACTGATCCGAAAGTTCTTCTACTTTGTCCGATAGTGAACTGATTTCCTCCGTGTGTTTTCCTGAACCAAGTTTTAGAGTATCTACTATTTCTTTAAGTTTTCCTGAGTTTGTACAAGTTGCGTAACCGTATCGTTAGACGCAACTGAGTCAATTTTAGCCTTCAAGGGGTCGTGATTTTCATGAACAGTAGTTTCCAGTTCTTTTATGGTTCTGTAATCCATTTTCATGACGCGAAAAAATTGGTAGAAAATGCTCACAAATGTATGTTTTTACTACGTTACAGACTTACTGACATTTATATTCGATGTTATGTAATGCATTATTTAAATCTTCACGTGTTTGTTCAAGCGTTTGTTCCACTGAGTCTAACTTTTGAAGCTTTTGCTGTGTTTGTCTCTTATTTTGTTCCATTGTGTCTAACTTTTGAAACTGTTGCATATTTGCAATAACAATGTATTAGTGTCTGGAACTAGTTCCTTTGTGCTTATCGGCAGTGCATTTGCACCGGCAGCATTCGCATTTTGGAGGACAGTAAATGTATCTTGACTTGATTGAGAAAAGGGCAATGACGCAAAACTTGAATCTACAGTATTTGTATGATTTTCTCCTGTCATTTCAGATTCCTGAGGCGAGCTATTGCGAACCCATCGATCGACAATACTTCCCTGTTCATTAATTATTTCACTGTCTACACCATTATTTATTGCCTGGTCCATTTTCCTATGCACAATTAAAAACTTACTGTTTTGAATATCTATTAATTCATTACACGGTGGTGCTGGTTATCTACGCTTGTCGTAACTATCATCTACTTTGGAGTCTAGTGTTACGTTTTTCATACGCCATAATTATCACGTATTTCACAGGATAACACAGAAAAGCAAAATTTGAAGAGAAAAAAATAAGAAAACACATTAAAATAGCACCTAAAACAATATCTAATTAATTGCAAGCACAGTTGCGACATATGAAACTTCCTCTTTGAATGTAAAGAATGACTGTGCTGGTAAAACTAATACGTTACTTGATTTTCAAACTCCCAAGTGAAACTGAACGTACTGAGACAGTTTTCTCCTTACTTATTCTCAACATTTCTAAACTGACACACAATATTTTAGATCCATGCGATCGGACATTAAATAGTCGCTACAAAAGAATGGCCCTGACTAACAATAGCCTATACCCTTCATGAATCATTTACCTCACCAAAATCTTCGTTACTCGAACTGTTGCAATACAGCGAGCGCCAATACTGCCAGCTAAATAACAGATACTAAGTACTGAAGGCACTAACTACTGATAGGCATATAGTTAGGAAATGAAAAATTTTGATAGAGAACAATGTATTTACCTCAACAGTGTTCAGCCTACTTAGAGGCTTTATTAGATCACAAAACCTCATAACACTAAGTGACGTCCAGATTAACAAATTTCTTTTTCTGACGGACACACATCCAGATCGTCCACTCATATTAATATCTCAAAACTCTGGCATCTCTCTCCCCACACGTACCACTGCTGGTGACTCACTTCCAACTGCCCAACGCTACGGACTGTTCACATCCAACTACCCAACCCTACACAGCGACAAACTTCCAACAACCAGTCCAACCAGCCACAGACTGCACACAGCGCAGTCAGTGATTTTTAATACAGAGGGCTGCTTGGCGTTACCAACATGAAAACCTAAACAGCCTACTTGTAAGCTATATTAGATCGCAAAATCTCATAATACTAAGTGACGGCTCACCCACACGAATTGGCCAACCAAATGAAGTTCCGGCGGCAGCGGACTTGAGCATAGCATCCCCTGCACTGTCTACGGGAACAGCAAGGGAGGTGATATCGGATACTCTAGGTTCGGATCACTTGCCACTCCTAGTCATAATAAACACACAACTTAGGAAGACTCTCGAAGACGCAGTTAGCCAGAAATAAAAAGAAAACAAAACAAATCCAAATGGAACTTACATGAAACACTAGTGGAAGAGAAACTTAAACCGATTATCGGAACTATGGATGCAGAAGGAGACATTGGGGTTCGGAATCACTCATGAGTGAAGCAAAAGTAGTCTAAATACCTGATCGGACTGCTCATAGGTCGTCAACCTGTTGGTGGGATTCAGAATACCACGAACGAGGAACTGAGAAAACACAAAAATGTCTATAATGATTCGGACTTCCTTGCTCTAAAGAAATCATAAACTAAAGCCAAAAATGTATTAATGTACAAATACAGAAAATTGCGACATAATTCCTGCTTCACAGATGGCAGATACAAATAATTGGGATTTGGAATATGATAAGGAACATAAAAAACCTTGTGGCAATGGACGTGCAGACACATCCACCATTCGACCAACTCTTAGAATCGTTCTTGTCTTCAGCCGCACCTGACGTAATGGGCAAGGAAGATGAGGCGGAATATGAACAGGACAACAGCGCCATTGCAAAAACGTTTTCGCTGGAAGATCAGAGTCTCGCCATATTCCAGTCTTAGCTCTAATAGGACTTCAGACTTTTTCACGTCCGGTAATTATATGTCGAATACGCACAGACATCACGATCCAAAGACTCGGCACTGTGCATTACAAAGCCTTGTATTCAGTTACTGAAGCGTTCTTGTCAATCCCAACCAATGCATTATTGGCTGAAGCGAATAAACCTCCATTGAAGTTGCGACGAATATTTCTCTGCAAGAAATTCCTCCTGCGACTCTATTTCGACAAATATGAACCCCTTCACGAAAAAATCCGGTAATCAACATCGTTATGTGTGCGCGGAAGATACTGCGGCTGAATATATGGAGATGCAGGCATTACCGCACCGGGCGTGGAAAACTCCTGCAGCACTAGAGCATGCCATACGAAACGTCGACTGTGTAGACTGATGCCAGGTCAAGTTTAACGTATCAAAACCAATACCCAACTAACGTAAAGGAACTGGAATTCCTGGCTGACTGCCATGGTGTGTGCGTGACCTATACAGGTGTGTCTAGTGAAGGCTCTAGTATTACTCATTGGATACGCAAAGCAAACAACAACCTCAATACAAGCTGGACCCATTTCCACCATTATGACAGCCCAGCTGATTGCCATTTTGAAATCCTTTCTATTCGCACCGACGACCAAATCAGATTAAATGTCAAATGGTTCAAATGGCTCTGAGCACTATGGGACTTAACATCTGTGGTCATCAGTCCCCTAGAACTTAGAACAACTTAAACCTAACTATCCTAAGGACATCACACACATACATGCCCGAGGCAGGATTCGAACCTGCGGCCGTAGCAGTCATGCGGTTCCAGACTGAAGCGCCTAGAACCACACGGCCACAAGGACCGGCATTTAATGTCATCTTTGATAGTATGTCCGCCCTAAAAACCGTTAGAAACCATTATAACAACAGTACCACCCCATAGTTGCAGCAGTTATCGACGTTGTGTTTCGAGTGCAGAGGAGGTGACGCAACATTGTGATTGTATGCATCAAAGGCAACTGAGGAATCCAGGAAATGAACAACAGAATATGGAACGCTCCGCCTCCAAAATTTATGTCACAACATACCTCCTTTATGTACCTGTCTGAACACTAGTGTATTGCTGGTGTATGGCTGCTTGACACGCCTACAGCCATTAAATATCTAGGCGAACACTACAAAGCGATGTGAAATAGCATGAACATGTAAGCATGGAAGGCGAATGGTCCACTGCGGTTTATTGGGAGAATTTTAGGGGTGGTCATCTGCAAAGGAGACTGCGTATAGAACACTAGTGCGACCCACTCGTGAGTACTGCTCGAGTGTCTGTGATTCCCACCAGGTCTGCTTAATAGAAGACATCGAAGCAGGTCAGAGGCGAGCTGGTAAATTTGTTACGAAACGTTCAACCAACAGGCTAGCGTTACGGAGATGCTATGGGAACTCAAATGGGAATCTATAGAAGGAACACTGTAGAGAAAATTTAGAGATCCAGAACGAATCTGCGGCTGCCAACGAACATTTGACTTAAGATACAAAAAGATAATATATGAGAAACAAGAGTTCGTACGGAGGCATATAGATAGTCAAAATATCCACGGGTGTACTGCCGGTCTATAGTGTCCAACGGGCACAATATTTTGGCGATCAAACATGTCGCCATCATCAGGTGAACTGACGGACTGAGCTCCTGTGAACGTGCCGGCACGGAGATCCGTACGCTATGGCTGCTCAGGGGGAACTGGGTTCGGTCGCGGCGGCGGCTGATTTAAGTACCCTCCGCCCGCGGCGGGCTCCCTCCGCCGTCCGCGCCCCGCGCCACGGTAGCGCGGTGGAACAGATTGCGACGGCGTCTGAGATGACGTCGGTGTGATGGCTCTGTCCGCCGTGGTCGTCACAACTATGCGTTTGCTCGAATTACTCTTGATTAACCCAATCGCTGGTTCCCAAGCCTTGCTAAGATTATAGCCACAGTCACGGTTTATGAGGTCGTCATTGGTGCGAATTTCGATAGCCTCTCTAACAACGCTCTCCCAGTATCTCGACGTCTGTACCAGAATCCTCGTGCGGTCATACTCCATAGCGTGATTTTCCGACAAACAGTGTTCAGCGACCGCCGACTTGCTCGGATACATCAGTCGAGTGTGCCTCTGGTGTTCACGGCATCAATCCTCGACGGTACGCATCGTCTGACCAATATACGACTTGCCACATTGAGACGGAATCTGGTACACGCCGGCCCTCCTCAAACCGAGGTCATCTTTGGCGCTCCCCACCAGTGCACGAGTTTTATTCCGAGGACAAAACACAGTTCCAACCCGGTGTTTCTTCAGAATGCTGGCGATTTTCCCCGAGAGTGCGCCTGTGTATGGAATAAATGCCGTGCCTACCTCCTCCCTCGTGACTTCATCCATCTCAACAGGTTGTGCTGCAGTGGTTGGGCGGAGAGCACGTTGGATCTGCCACTCTGAGTACCCATTCTTTCGAAACACAGTTCTCAGATGTTCCAATTCCTGGGGTAGACTCTCTGTGTCACAGATAGTGCGCGCCCTGTGTACTGGAGTTTTAAGTACCCCATTCCTCTGTGAAGGGTGGTGGCAGCTGTCTGCGTGCAAATACAGATCAGTGTGTGTTGTCTTTCGATACACCCCATGACCTAGGGTGCCGTCAGCCCTTCTCCTGACCAAGACGTCAAGGAAAGGTAATTTACCCTCCGTTTCAGTCTCCATAGTGAATTTGATGTTGGGGTGTATGGAGTTTAGATGTGTAAGGAAGTCAAGGAGTTTATCCATACCATGTGGCCAGATGACGAACGTGTCGTCCATGTAACGGAAAAAGCAAGTAGGTTTCCATTCGGATGACGACAGGGCTTCCTCCTCGAAGTTCTCCATGTACAAATTCGCTACCACCGGTGAGAGTGGGCTAACCATGGCGACTCCCTCCGTTTGTTCGTAGTATTCTCCATTAAAAAGAAAATACGTGGAAGTCAAGACATGCCTAAAAAGTTCAGTGGTAT
This sequence comes from Schistocerca gregaria, assembly GCF_023897955.1. Taxonomy (NCBI): domain Eukaryota; kingdom Metazoa; phylum Arthropoda; class Insecta; order Orthoptera; family Acrididae; genus Schistocerca; species Schistocerca gregaria. Next base: position 432,919,203 of record NC_064922.1, read on the forward strand.
TCTCGTCAAACCTCTGACCAATCAACTCTAGCGACTCTCGCAGGGGTACCCTCGTAAACAAGGAAACGACGTCAAAACTCACCATGATATCTAACTCATCCAACATGAAGCTATCAAGGCGTTTAACAAAATCCACGGAATTACGGATGTGATGAGGGCATTTACCCACATAAGGACTTAATATTCCCGTCAGGTATTTGGCCAACAAATATGTAGGTGCCCTGATGTTACTGACAATGGGGCGTAATGGTACCCCCTCTTTGTGAACCTTCGGGAGTCCATATAGTCTAGGCGGTACCGGACCTTGGGGTAAAAATTTCTTAGCGTCACCCTCCGGTAAATCTGCGTTCTTGAGAAGAACCCTCGTCTTGTTCTCCACCTTCTTTGTAGGGTCAACGCTGATCTTCCGGTAGGAATCGTCATTTAGCAGGCTCTGCATCTTATTAGTGTAGTCCTTATGGGAGACAACAACTGTAGCCAGAATGAGATTTTCACTCTGCAGCGGAGTGTGCGCTGATATGAAATTTCCTGGCAGATTAAAAGTGTATGCCGGACCGAGACTAGAACTCGGGACCTTTGCCCTTCGCGGGCAAGTGCTCTACCATCTGAGCTACCGAAGCACGACTCACGCCCTATACTCACAGCCCTGCCCGCTAAAGGCAAAGGTCCCGAGTTCGAGTCTCGGTCGGGCACACAGTTTTAATCTGCCAGTAAGTTTCATATCAGCGCACACTCCGCTGGAGAGTGAAAATCTCATTCTGGAAACATCCCCCAGGCTGTGGTTAACCCATGTCTCCGCAATATCCTTTCTTTCAGGAGTGATAGTTCTGCAAGGTTCGCGGGAGAGCTTGTGTAAAGTTTGGAAGGTAGGAGACGGATACTGGCAGAAGTAAGGCTGTGAGTACCGGGCGTGAGTCGTGCTTCGGTAGCTCAGATGGTAGAGCACTTGCCCGCGAAAGGCAAAGATCCCGAGTTCGAGTCTCGGTCGAGCACACAGTTTTAATTCTGCCAGGAAGTTTCATATCAGCGCACACTCCGCTGCAGAGTGAAAATCTCATTCTGGAAACATCCCCCAGGCTATGGCTAAGCCATGTCTCCGCAATATCCTTTCTTTCAGGAGTGCTAGTTCTGCAAGGTTCGCAGGAGAGCTTCTGTAAAGTTTGGAAGGTAGGAGACGGATACTGGCAGAAGTAAGGCTGGCAGTAGCGGGCGTGAGTCGTGCTTCAGTAGCTCAGATGGTAGAGCACTTGCCCGCGAAAGGCTAAGGTCCCGAGTTCGAGTCTCGGTCGGGCACACAGTTTTAATCTGCCAGGAAGTGTCAACAACTGTAGCATTGCCTTTGTCAGCGGGTAAGACAACAATTTCAGAGCGTTCCCTCAGATCACGAATGGCCGCCCTCTCTTTACTGCTGATATTTGACTTTTTCGGCTTGGATTTCGTCAACGCACGACAAGTTTAACGACGTATTTCCTCGGCTGATTCTGGCGGAAGTCGAGCTGCAACCTGTTCAACAGCACTAACAATTTCTGCGAACGGATTGAACTTGGGGGTGGGAGCGAAGTTGAGACCTTTCTGCAAAACCGAGACCACATCATCACTCAACACCATGCCACTCAAATTGATGACAGTCTTGCACGGAACCTGCAGAGATGGTTTGTCAAGGAGACGTGAGAACTTAGCTGTTTGACGTCGCGTAGCCTTCTTATTGGCGGAATCAGCTGACACCCACGTGACACCATCAATCTAATCCCAGGAAAAAGAAGTGAACTTAGTAGCCAGTTGCAAATGTAATTTGAGTAATTCCTGTGAGATAAACTCAAGAATCACATATAGATAGTCGTTTTTCATTAGCTCTTTTTCCGAGTGGAGCAGGAAAGGAAGTAACTAGGAGTGGTACAAGGTACCCTCCGCCACGCCCCGTACGGTGGCTTGCGGAATATGTATGTAGATGCAGATGTAGTGCAGATTGGCTAAATACCCACAAACTTCAAGAAGAATTTAATAATACTGCAGAACAATCAATTTAATAAGTCAACGTTATAAAATACTGACACCAAGTATTTACAGAAGAGTGGCAAACTGGTAGACGATAACTCTGGAGAAGATAATTTAGTTTCTGGAGAAATTTAGGAATACACGAGAAAATAGTGACCTCACGACTGAAATGAGGCCAAGGTGGTTGAGGCCCCGTATTACGCGGAATATCTGTGTTCGAATCCCGGTCCGGCACAAATTTTCATTTGACACTAATCATTAGTACAGCTGGTGTGCAATCGTCTTCTCAAATGCGAATACATTTCCTTAATTTAATACGTCAATAAATCTAAAGCAGTGTCAGTTCCTTCGGATATGAATGCATTCTTCAGTAACAGTGCTTTAGACTAAACAAAAACTGAACAATACAGCGACTGCCAGCATGTATGTCATACCACAGCAGGGCAAAACGAAGAGAACAACAATGTCTCTCTGGCTGCGGGAATGACAGGAAGTTGTGCGAGCATGGGACATGAACACTGTGACTGTGTATAGAGGTTTGAGCCGGTCCGGGAGGCGTACACGGAACGGAATATGAAAGAAAACGAATGTGGCCCAGCACTCTTAACAAAGATGCGTCTAGAAATGAGTCAACGTGAATTTCATCCAGAGGGCCGTGTTGTAAAAATGCTGATATTAAATTTGCAGAAGAGTGTGCACCGTGCGGATCGAACAAGAAGGAAGGTCGACGAAATTTCTTTCGGGAAACTCTCACTTATAATTTAAGAAGTTCCCATAATAGACTTCGGGGTGACCTGTTTGTACTACGACACATGGATCAAGAGTAACACTCTAGTCTGTGAGTACCTACGAGATGTAACTGCTGTCAGTGCAATATAAGCTCAAACGTAGCGTCTCGAATGGACACGTTTTGTGTTTCGGAAATTATCGACGTAGACGGATATGACGATGCGTGATCAGCACGCAGTTATAATTTAAGGAAAGGGATTCCCGAGACGACTCTCGTATGCCAGGAGCCACTGGAAACTAAACACTAGCGTTCTTGATGACAACCGTGTTGAAGAAAACTTCAGCGCTGAATTCTCCAGTTGGAAAAGAAAGAAATGGTTTTATGGAAATTACAGTGAAAGGGAGGAGACGATAGTTAAGCCAAGTATTATCAGATTCTTTTTAAATGATTCATATCAAAAATAAAGGGAAAGGCCAGGTACCATAGAATTTCATTACAGTAACATACGGAAAAAAGTAAATGATGGCGGCGATGAAATAGGGAACTGAGGACGCTCATACAGAATACTCGAATTGCAGGCAAAAGAGTGAAAGGGTATACTGTTTGAGCCAAAGTCTAGCATGTCACTGAAATGAAAAATGGAGTCTCTGCCATTTAGGAAGATAACTAAGAAAGATAAGGGGTAGAATTGTAGGAAACATGACAGGGTGAGGGCTATCAACGACACGCAAGTCGCCACACCTTCTGGCAATAAGAAGAGATTTCAAGACCCCCTGCCGTTACTACCAAACTTACCATACGAAAATCGTCACATTCCACATTCTTAAACAGTTGTCAACAGTATTGAAGAGACATCATCATATCCAATCTTGAATTAGGCGTTCTTTCCGGCTGCAATTTCAATCAGAATGCAGCTGATCTTCCCATCTCTTCCTAGAACGCCCAACATTCCTTTTCCTTTGAGGTGTCTATTCGTATATTACACTACTAGCCATTAAAATTGCTACACCAAGAAGAAATGCAGATGATAAACGGGTATTCATTGGAAAAATATATTATACTACAACTGACATGTGATTACATTTTCACCCAATTTGGGTGCATAGATCCTGAGAAATCAGTACCCAGAACAACATCCTCTGGCCGTAATAACGGCCTTGATACGCCTGGGCATTGAGTCAAACAGAGCTTGGATGGCGTGCACAGGTACAGCTGCCCATGCAGCTTCAACACGATACCACAATTCATCAAGAGTAGTGACTGCCGTATTGTGACTAGCCAGTTGCTCGGCCGACATTGACCAGACGTTTTAAATTGGTGAGAGATCTGGAGAATGTGCTGGCCAGGGCAGCAGTCGAACATTTTCTGTATCCAGGAAGGCCCGTACATGACCTGCAACATGCGGTCGTGCATTATCCTCCTGAAATATAGAGTTTCGCGGGGATCGAATGAAGGGTAGAGCCACGGGTCGTAACACATCTGAAATGTAACGTCCACTGCTCAAAGTGTCATCAATACGAACATGACCTGACCGACACGTGTAACCAGTGGCACCCCATACAATCACGCTGGCTGATACGCCAGTATGGCGATGAATACACGCTTCCAATGTGCGTTCACCGCGATGTAGCCAAACACGAATGCGGATATCATGATGCTGTAAACAGAACCTGGATTCATCCGAAAAAATTACGTTTTGCTATTCGTGCACCCAGGTTCGTCATTGAGTACATCATCGCAGGTTTTCCTGTCCCTGATGCAGCCTCAAGGGTAACCGCTGCTATTGTCTCCGAGCTGATAGTCCATACTGCTGCAAACGTCGTCGAACTGTTCGTGCAGATTGTTGTTGTCTTGCTAACGTCCCCATCTGTTGACTCAGGGATCGAGACGTGGCTGCACGATCCGTTACAACCATGGGGATAAGATGTGTGTCATCTCGACTGCTAGTGACACGAGGCCGTTGGGATCCAGCACGGCGTTACGTATTACCCTCCTGAACACACCGATTCCATATTCTGCTAACAGTCATTGGATCTCGACCAACGTGAGCAGCGATGTCGCGATACGATAAACCGCAATCGCGATAGGCTACAATCCGGCCTTTATCAAGTCGGAAACGTGATGGTACGCAGTTCTCCTCCTTACACGAGGCATCACAACACCGTTTCACCAGGCAACGCCGGGCAACTGGTGTTTGTATATGAGAAATCGGTTGGAAACTTTCCTCATGTCAGCGCATTGTAGGTGTCGCTACCGGCGCCAGCCTTGTGTGAATGCTCTGAAAAGCCAATCATTTGCATATCACAGCATCTTCTACCTCTCGGTTAAATTTCGCGTCTGTAGCACGTCATCTTCGTGGTGTAGCAATTTTAACGACCAGTAGTGTAATTTTGGTATTCGTTCTTCTGACATCCTTTGATTGAGCCTTGCCATTTCCTTCTGTAATCCTATATTTTATGAAGGACACTTTTGACCACCAGTTCACTTCTTATTTCATCATTTTTTATCCGATCTATGAGTATTAACCAGCTGCCGCTCTTAGGAGTCTCATCTCAGCTGCCTCAGTCCTCTTCCTTTGACTAGCATTTAGAGCCCAAGTCTCTGACCTTTGTGGTACTGCTGTCACATTATAAAATTGAAATTGTCATATTATAATCATTTATTACTTTGTGCAAGGACCAAAGGGCTCTCTGTAATTTATCTTCCGAGTTCGGTAAGCTTATTTGATTATCTGCAAAGAGGAGTGTATTTACTACATCAGTATTCATCTTATTATGCTGAAATCTCTTTATGACAACGTCTGTGTATATATTAAATCATGTGGGTGGTAAAGGACACTTTTCTCTCATTCCATGACAACTGTTTCTCCCAAACGGACTTCGTTTTTGATCACCCAGTATATTTACATATTTTTGAATTACTATTACTAGATGCTGGAGTATACCATTCTTTCCTAAAATTTCCCCTGCAATAACTCTGTTAACTTCATCAAAGGCTTTCTCATAGTCGATAAAGGCTATGTAAGTGGGATGATTCTATTCTCTGTTTTTTTCAATAATTTGGGGGACTGAAAAACACTATCCAAACAAGATCTTCCAATCCGAAACCCATTCTGTTCTTCAGTAAGAAACGTTCCCGAAAAGACCTTTAGTACATTTTTTATTCTTTTTGCTTATTTCTTGTATCCAGAGTTCAGAATAACTGTCACATTTTCCGCGATCTCCTTTTTTTTTCAGTAATGGGCCAACAACTGCTGTAATTTCGGAGCCGATCATTCGGACCACACTGCCCGACGCGTGGTAGTTCCTTACGATACAGCATTAATTGTTTTGGTCTCCTTTTAATGAACTCCGTTTTAGGTAAACCTTAATTATTTGTGGTATTTAGTGAAACACATTCTAAAGATGAAACTTCCTGGCAGATGAGCCGGACCGAGACTCTAACTCGGGACATTTGCCTTTCGCGAGCAAGTGCTCTGCCCACTGAGCAACCCAATCACGACTCACGCCCCATCCTCACAGATTTACTTCTGCCAGTACCTTGTCTCCTACCTTCCAAACTTTACAGAAGCTCTCCTGCGAACCTTGCAGAACTAACACTCCTGAAAGAAAGGCTATTGCGGAGATATGGCTTAGCCACAGCCTAGGGGATGTTTCCAGAATGAGATTTTCACTATGCAGCGGAGTGTGCGCTGCTATGAAACTCATTCTGGAAACCCCCCGGCTGTGGCTAAGCCATGTCTCCGCAATATCCTTTCCTTCAGGAGTGCTAGTTCTGCAAGGTTCGCAGGAGAGCTTCTGTAAAGTTTGGAAGGTAGGCGACGAGGTACTGCCAGAAGTACAGCTGTGAGGAGCGGGCGTGAGTCCTGCTTGGGTAGCTCAGTTGGTAGAGCACTTCCCCGCGAAAGACAAAGGTCCCGGGTTCGAGTTTCGGTCCGGCACACAGTTTTAATCTGCCAGGAAGTTTCATATCAGTGCACACTCCGCTGCAGAGTGAAAATCTCATACTGGAAACATTCTAAAGATGTTTGTGGTCTGGTGTGTTTCTGTATTTCGAAAAAGAATTTACAAATTTCAATAGTTTTATAAGTACTGATTCTGAAGCATATGTAAATAACCCGCCACATTGAGGATGTCTTCCCCCAGATGATTTTCTGTTTTAGATGTTTTTGGCACAACGTCTAGTTTTTCCATTGATGTAAGATCAACATACGCAACTCTAACTGCAATTTTCACATTTTCCTCATCATCTGTACACAGATTTTGGAGATATTCCAACCATTTTACTTCTGAAACGAGGTTAATTTGAACCATAATTTTTGCCATATAGACTTTATTATTTTCAGTATGCTATAAGCTTTTGCTTGTTTCCCAAATACATCTTGCTCCATTTCACTCAGAAAATGTTCCCGGTTTATTTGGTTTATTTTTCTTCTCACCCCTTTGACCATTGCTGTGTGCTCTCTTATACTCGGTATAGTCTTCTTGTTACTTTGATTGGAGATATTTCAATTAGGTATGTTTCTTACATTTTATGGTATCTGCTACTTCCTTTGGTTTTTATACTTCATCCTTTTCCCTAAAATTTCACCAGCAGTTGTGTGTATTATTCTGTTTCTTTCACTCTAAATTAATACTCGGTTTACCTTTCAAATTTCATAGTCGTACGAACTACAGACGTATGGTTCCCTGGGAGTTGGAAGACCGGTCAGAGTAAGGACTGAACAGTATTCATACCAAGATTTTTGTTAACACTTCTCAGAGAAACTAATTTTAGTAGTTAGGTCAAAATTACCTTGATATAATAAGACAAAACTATACAATTACGTAAAAATATTTAAGAACAATTAGTGATAATCGACCAACAATGTAATCAAATATTTCAATGATATCAAATACCAAAGGTTATAGTGCTAATTCAAATACTTGCTCTCAACTCTCCAAAAGTCATTATGGGGATATTAAGTATGAAAGTTTACATTTAAAACAAATGTTAAACAAATGTTATTCTTTTTCCAAAAGTTTACAAATTTGGTTCGTCGCTGGTTACTATTGCTGAAACTTTAACAGCAAATTTCAATAAGAAAAGCAAGATATATTTCACACAAACTGAATTTACATAAAAATCTCTTCGAAGGTTCTAAGAAAACATTCTTCAAAACAGGCAGACCATAGACATCTTTGGAATGTGTCTGACTAAATTCAACAAATAATTCAGGTTTACGTAAAATGGAGTTCATTAAAAGGAAACCGAAACAATTAACCCTGCTTCATAAGAAACTACCACGTGTCGGGCAGTGTGGTCCAGCCAGTCGGCTCCGAAATTACTTAGGGCCAGCCCGATACTTTGCTCACCACACTCTTCCTATTCTAAGCAGCCAATGGGGACACGAACCAAGGCAAAAACAAACAATCACAGCCTGATAATCAGAGAGTAATTTGCAAGTAAAATGAGTAAAAACTTAAGTCATCATGTTACAGTCTGGAAGTGCAGACAGAACAGTTGCAAAAAGTCGCTAAAGATAATACGGTAATTGGCCAAGGCAACCACTCCCACTCACACTTGACAGTAAAGAGTTTCACTGGCCACCCAACATTCAGTTTCACGCCAAGAGGTGGAAACAGTAAATACTTAACTGTCGCGCGGAACAGAAATCATACATGGAAGGATGACGCAAACGGATTGGCTGGCGAATCTCACCTACGCAAACGCAGGCTTGGCTTTGAAACATAAACCACCAATATACATGCAACAAGATATGATCCAGTAAGGATTTGATCCGGTACGATGCATAAGCATGCGAGCTCCAGATACCTAAAGGAAGCGATTTCGCAATTTAATGCACAACGTACCAGGCAAAAAAAAGGGGGGGGGGGAAGTCATGACTAACGACACATTGAACATAAAAAAATTGCAAAATCCCGATGTTTTAAAAAAACACACAACTAAAACTCAACTCTATGACAGTCCTCAAATGGAAGCTACAAGTCTTGATAAGAGCGACACGCTCCTCAAATTGCCTGGCCAGACGTAGGAACAGGGAACAACAACAATAGCAGGCTGGATCGAGTCCGCTATAGAAGCAGCAGTGCACGAAGAGAGGCATGTTGAGAACCAGTCACAATTACCGCGCTCACAGCGGGAGAGAGATCTGTCTTTGCTAATGCCGCATGGTCTCGGCACCGAAGCAACGAACTAGAAGTATCTCACCGAGCATGCAAAGCCGCTGTGGTATGACAAACAGTGGAGAGAATTTGAGCCCCCAGGAGATGTGTAGATGACGACGAAACACCGCTCGCCTCCCGACCTGGGCGGCCAAAGGAATAATGTGACCAGTCCCGTTTCCGGTGCGCGTCACTCGTGTTCGGAAGATGATCAGCCAGATCAGCTTGAAAGCCACACGGACGACATAGAACAAACAGCGGGCCCACCGCGCGGAAGACCTGCGCTGTCTGTGCGGTTTCACTGCCTGTCTCTCCCGGAAAACGGCCTCGATTGCCAAATATTGTGTTCCAGTAGACGTGGTGAGAGCTGTCGATCGCGTATCGGTTCACTTAGTACTTCATCTAAGCGTTTTCCGTATAACCAATTAATGCTTGGATCTTGCAGCTAATGTATCGTGTAGACTTCTCGTCCGCTTTTTTATTGTGCTTTTATTGTTATAAAGTGCGATACTTAGCTTTGGTATCACTAGAAAATAATCAGTTCTAACATCATATCCTCCGTAGCCTCTGGTTCTTCTATTAATGGGATTGCTTTCTTATTTTCAATAACAAAATCTATTATATAGCTAGTACCGATAGCACACCACGTAAAAATATAAATATTTTTATGGGGAAAAAACGGTTTGTGATTCTTAAATGGTTGAAAGCAGAAAAATCTCTTATCTTCATTACAGTTTTTAGTATTTTGCTCGATGAAACCTAACTATTCCTTTAATACTAGATTTACCTAACATCGCATTGAAATCTCCTGCAATTATCAAATATTCTGCTCTAGGTACTTCATTAATTGTCATCTGCATGCATTCGTAGATTGCATGCGTTTCGTCTCTCTTTCCCTACTTATCTCTTTCCCCAATCTTTCATATGATTGTAGCCATTTTATACGGGTACTTTGTATCTTAATTGCAACTCCATCTCTTGCCCTTTCATTTCAACTTGCTCTACTGTACATCGTAATATAAGCATCAATTTCTCCAGAGGCCTGTAGTTTCTTTTTTCTTTCTGCTATTAGAGCTATATGAAATTTTTGAGGTTTAGCTGTTCTTCTTCTATTTTGGTCATTCCTCTAACTTTCCATGCGGCTAGTTTCTACATTTTCCCACTATTTTTATTATTAACCTTTTTCCTCTCCTTGCTCATCATCAAAAGATCAGTTCGTTGTGATACTTCAATTTTGTGAGTAACATTGTGAAACATCCCCTTAGAAAAATTGTACAAGACTTGTGCTTAAACTGACACACAATTTTTTTTTTTTTTTTTTTTTTTTTTTTTTTTTTTTTTTTTTGCACAACGCAATCTGACTTTCAATAATCCCTACAAGAGAATGGCCCTGACTAACATCAACCTATATGTTTCACAAATCACTTATCTCACAAAAATCTTCGTTACTCGAACTACTGCAATACAGCGAGCGCCACTACTGCCAGCTAACTAAAAGATTCAAACTATGGAAGGCACTAACTACTGATGGGCACAGTTAGCAAATGAAAGATTTTAATACAGAACAAACAATGTATTTACCTTTTATATATATAAGTTCATGACACCAATTCTTACAAATTTCAAAACTCCGCCATCTCTCTCCCCATGTCCACCACTGCTGGCGGCTCACCTCGAACTGCGCAACGCTACGCGCTGTTAGCATCCAGCTGCCGCTGCCCAACACTACAATGGCGAGTATTACAACGCCAACCAGCCACAGACTGCACACGGCACAGCCAGTGATTTTCACACAGAGCGGTACGTGGCAGCGGCGTTACCAATAAAAAAAACTAAACAGCCTACTTACATAGCCCCCATGTTCCCCACAAAAAAATTTACAAATTGTTTTGGGCAGTGGCCAATACAGATTTGAAAATTTTTTTCATAATTACAATAACAAAGAAATGAAATGCACACACTTATCGATACAATGTTGGTCAAAAGCTAAAATTTTCTCACAGTCCATAAAGACAGTCCTGATCATTCATCAAAGTAAAATTGCAGTGTTTTTCTCAAAGTCTGAGTAGTAAAAGAAAATACACATGGAAGTAGTGTATTTCCATGCAGTCTTGAAGAAGTAGTGTTGTCCTTCCAACGGAAAGACAGTGCTGACTCTTGATATGCAGACAGGTAATGGGCCACAACAGAGCAAACCCAGAGCAGAGTCAGTCGAAGTTTTAAAGAATATTGGTAGGTATGTCGTCACAGAGTAGACCCATTGTAGTCCTGGTAGAGATTATGGTATTGTTAGGCCACCAGAGGTGCAGACCCACTGCAGTCCTTGTAGAAATAAGGGTATTGGTGGGTCATCAAAGGTGTAGACCCACTGTAGTCCTTGTAGAGATGGCCAGCAGCCATCTGTTTGACTGTGCAGGCGCACAATCACCATTGAAGAGTCTTGCGGATAATATAGCAAGTCCATAACCACCACTTGTGCACTCACAAAAATTGTTTTTGAAATCCTCTTAGAACCAGCAATGCTGTTAACCAGTCACTTGCTGAATTATCAACACACTTGCAAACACTATCAGTCCCTACTTCTCACATATTGTCCATATGCTATGACCAACAGAAACGTGTGCAGTGAAATGTAATTTACAAGTTACCTAATTTGATGAACTGGTGTCAATTACAATTTTATAACATAAGAATGCAATTTCAAAGGTACAAAATACATCTTTAAAGAACATAACAATACAGATAACATTTGCAGTAGTATAGGCTTTACAAAAGAATCGAAATAGCAAATACATCAGTGTTACAAAAATTACAACATAAGTACATACATAAAAGATCAGAATAAGTTTTGAAACATCAACTTCACACATGAGCATTAAAACAAAACACTATAAATAATGTCTGAACAAATTTACAAAGAAAATGACATAGTATTTGAAAAATTCTACAACATAAATCTTATTAGCTAAACACATAAAGACAGGAAAAAGACAAATACACAAGGGTACATAAACACGTACAGGGATAATACGAAAGGAAAGGACAGGGTTTGTTTTACTGCAGTATTTTGCATAGAGATCTCCCTTAGTTCATCATTATTTCCAAAAAGTCCTAGCTAAACCTGCTTTCTGTATTCTGTTCACATCCTCTTTCAAAAATAGTTTTTCTCCACTGTTCACTACTTTTTTGGCCAAACCATTTTCTTATAGCTTCTCAATGCTTTTCTTCCAATTCATCATAGTTAGTTTCTTATATAGTCTACCCCCTCTAAAGCTAACTTAAAGCTACTGAGCTCAGATGCTAAACTAAGGGACGAGGCAATGCAGCAGCACAAAACAATTTACACAAACAGCAATGTTAAAAAATGGAAATTGGCAAAAAAAGGGCAACAATATTACAACCAATATAAGGCAATGCGCAGCAAACAAGAAAAATAAATCAGTAATTAAATTGGCTTAACCTAGTAATACAAAGTGACATTCAGTAGTACTATGAATGGCAAACAGCCGCAGCAAATGCTATAACTTATACCTAAACATGACAAAACTCAAGCGGAAAAAATGTTACACTAAAGACAACAATGCAGATAAGGACAACGTCTATTCACATCTTAATGTCTATGCAATTAAAGTGGTAGACCACAACTTATTCTATGAAATAAATTACCAAATACTTGAAAAGAAAATTATGTATGCAGTTCCTGTTACTAGTCGCTTCTTATTGCTCTTTCCATTCCAAGAGCTCCTTTTTCGAAGAATGTGGATCATGAAATAAGTATTTAATAGATCTGTCGACAGAAAGTGTTCACATTAGCAAATGAATTTAATTTTATAAAACCAATGCTGCAAACACAGCTGGAAAACGGATATCAAATGAAATAAGCAACTATGGACAAAGCATAAAAATATCATTCAATAGTCATGTGACATTTCATAAGTTAGTAGAATTCTCTCAACTCTCGTAGAGAGACGTTTGTTATAATCAGGTGTCAGATGTAAGTATCTTTCTCAGTAATGAGCGTGCCGTCTTTGCGGTGCTTTCTACAAAGGAATCTCAATAGCGAGGATAATGGCCTCTTTTTTTTTCTCCACCTGTGCCTCTGACAGGCACACACTAATGGCTTTCTTTTGTCAGGTGGTTGTCGCGCAGCTGGGTGCCCACGATGCATTACATGCAGGTGGTCTCTTAACTGTCTTATCGAAATATTTACGACACCAGTTTCTGCTACAGTGACAGTCTCATATAAAAAAAATTCACAGGTCAAGAATTTGCGTTACAAATCTGTAGAAATAAAATCATTTAAAAATGATAGTGTTCAAAAATTTTCGACAGCATAGTGATACATTCACGCATTTACATAGTTTTCATAACTCTTAAAGTACGATTCCTGGTTTCCAACAACCTTTTTCACAAATCAGAGTCCCTAACCACTGCTCATTATTCCTTACCTTATTATACATATACATATTCGTAGGCACTTCTTCAATATTTCATCATAATAAATACTTAGCATAATCAAATTCCTCACATAGAATCAGCCTATTGATCATAAACATAGCGTAACAGCATAATACACATCGTCATCATAACATCATGAAACCTCAGCCAAATCTCAAAATCGTCGTGGCTTCATTGAATAATTTCAAAACTTAAAAAAAAACTCTGCTCATGGCAAAAGTGTCATCTACATCAAACGTACTTTAAAAATCATGATCCCATACCAAATACATCATTCAAACCTCTCATAGTATCACAATGGTTCTGAAAAAATATGAACATTTCACAAAGTACAGACAAAATAGAATTTCATAAGTTTGAAGTTATCCAACTGCGTAATTGCTTAAACATGTGTCACTAATGTAGTAAAAAGATGTTTGTTTCTCTGTCAAATAATCAGATAGCTGTGTAATTCTGTATTAGAGAAATATGGTACCGATGTGTAAAGTTGTATAAACAAATACCATATTAGCTAGGGCTCCTTGTGCTTGCCAAACACATGGTACACAATGTAAGCATGTACCCCCCTGAGGAATAATGTAATTATATCCTCAGGTGTTACAGATTACAGCAATGGAATGAAATGTATCACGGAAAACTTTCTTTGTAATTCAAATATGTTGAAAAATAAATAGTTTAATGCGTGTCCTGTAGCGCTAAATATGCGTCTTGCTGTAAGACAATCTCTGTGGAAGTGTCGTAGTTATTGTCCTCCGAAAGCTAAGTTCTGCAGAAGTCAATGTATTTACCTCATGATAAACGAAATTGAAATGCTTTGCGTATAGATATCTTAGTTATTACGCTTATTGCCGTGATGAAGTAAGTACTGTACTGTACGTATTGTTGTGCTACAGAAAAGGCTGTCTCATTGTAGCTATACCACAAACGTTACTACTAAAACATGTTTTACTTTCCAGAAAAATTCAGAAAAACTGTGCAGATATAAAACAGATAAACTGCAAAAGCAACATTGTAAATTGTCACTCATTAGTAGCGTCGTGATAAAATCGTGTAGCTGTCACATAAGCTAACCACTGTATCGTCTGGTATCTCACAGAAAGTACTTTAAATCTAGAATGTATTTTCAAGTAAACCAAAATGTTGCATTAAAATCTTATTAGCAGTACTGGTAAACGTTCTAAGTATGTAAGCCTTATAGTCGTTACGTAATCGTGCAACTAACAAGCAAGAATGTACACACACAATAACACTGTGACTTCTGTTCACAATAACAATGCATTCGTAATTTCTGTTTAAGTAAGTTCTCTTGGTTCTTGACTGGATATTTAACTTCAAACATTGTTACATGTTAACAGTTTCTCAGTGCGACAAATTATACCAATGACGTGATTTGAACAGCTTTATGGCAAAGACAAAGTTAAAAAGCAGATTATCTTTCAATAAATGGTTTTACATGTGAAATCTAGTACAATCCTTTACTCTTCCTAGTACGCAGACTGTCAACTGAAAAGCAATTATCATGTTTTATACGTCGGTAAGGAATGCTAAATCTTTTCGCAGGGTTAGTGTCTCTGTTATTTTTCTCTGAGCCAGCAGGTGCAGGTGGCTGCCTGCGGTGCGAGTCATTGTCTGTTTCTTTGTTGGCGCGCGCCGTTATTGGGATTAGGAGACCTAACTTCTACAAATCCACCTTGCCGAGAGGGCCCTGCTCTGTTTGAATCCCGCCAGTTCTGATGAAATTCCGGTCTGTCGTTACGATCATATCGTCTGTCATCATGTCGCTAGTTCCTGTAGTTTCTTTCTTGTCGGTTAAGTGGTGGAGAATTTCTCCCTGAATTATCACTGAACGGTGGACTGTTGAGTCTGAAGTTATTCTGTCTCCCGTGATAATAATAATAGTTCTGGTTGCCATATTGTCTGTTTCTATGATTGTCTCTGTCATGTTCATTACTAAGGAAATACGATCTTTCTCTATAACTATTATTCTGCCAGTGGTTGTCATACGGGTGGTGTCTGTTTTGGTCACGATTTGTGTTGTGAGAATGGCCTTGTCGTGTCCAGTTATTGTTTCTTTCATCGCGGAATTGCGACGGATATGACCTGTAATTGTTGTGCTTCTGTTTTCGCGTTGCGCGATTGTCAGTGTCAATTTCCAGTTCTTGTAAGAGTCGCTGAAAAGCTTCAGTGTCATCTTTGCAACGTCCTACCAAAATAATATGCCACACATAAATTCTAATCTGTGCTCTAGTGACCAGTTGGGAGGAAAACAATGAGAGAATTGATGGAGCCACGCTTGTGGATGAATGTCGTTGCCAGAATTCTTAAATGTTTTGAATTTACGTGTAGTAATGAACAGATTATAGTCAAAATCATCGTGTCGGCGGGTCGCATATCGGTCATTTTTACGTCGTTTCTGCGGTTCCATCTCAAAATTCGGTGTACTTTGCCAATTTCTTTCATAATCTCCAAAGTGCCCTGTGTTGTTATTTTGTGGCAGTTCCGTATTTTTATGTCCCTCTTCCCGTATTGGAGTGCGAGTGTCCTCTGAAATACGTAATTCTTGTATTACCTGTGTCAACTGATCTTGTACTTCCTGGATTTCTCTTTGGTGTTGCGTATTAATTTGATTCTGATTTTGTTTGAATTTCCTAATTTGTTCGAACTCTTCTGTGTCATTAAAGACTACCTGTTTTGTGTCATTCAGATTATCATCTACCTTCGTAGATAAATTAGTGAACTGATCCGAAAGTTCGGCTACTTTCTCCGATAGTGAACACATTTCCTCAGTGTGTTTTTCTGAACCAAGTTTCAGAGTGTCCATTTGTGTTGAAATCGAATCTACTGTGTCCTTTAAGTTTTCCTGAGTTCTTGCAAGTTGCGTAACCGAATCGGTGGATGCAACTGAGTCCATTTTAGCTTGCAAGGTGTCGTGATTTTCACGAACAACAGTTTGCAATTCTTTTATGGCTGCTTCGTGATTCTGTAATGAGTTTTCATGCCGCGAAAAAATAGGTTGAAAATGCTCACAAATTTGTGTTTTTACGTCATTACAGATTTTTTGACATTTCGATTCAATGTTATGTAACTCAGTAGTTAAATCTTCACGTGTTTGTTCAAGTGTGGTGTCTAACTTCCGAAGATTATGTTCCATTGTATCCAACTGTTGCTGTGTTTGTCTCTGATTTTGTTCCATTATGTTTAACTTTTGAAGATTATGTTCCATTGTGTCTAACTTTTGAAGATTATGTTCCATTGTGTCCAACTGTTGCTGTGTTTGTCTCTGATTTTGTTCAAGCGTTGTGTCTAACTTTTGCAGCCTTTGTCCCATTTGTTGCATTAACTGTAATAACAGTGCACTGGTGTCTGAAACATGTTCCTCAGTGCTTTTCGGCAGTGCATTTGAACCGGCAATATTCGCATTTTGAAAAGCAGAAAATGTGTCTTGATTTATTTGAGAAAACGGTGAGGACGCAAAATCTGAATCTACAGTATTTGCAAAATTGTGTCCTGTCATTTCGGAATCCTGAGGCGAGCTGTTGCCGACCGATCGATCGATAACGCTTCCCTGTTCACTAATTGTTTCACTGCCTACACCATTATTTGCAGCCCGCTCCATTTCCCTATGCGCTATTACCAAATTACTACTTTGAACGTTAGTGAATTCATTACATGGTGACGCTGCTTTCGTCTTCACTGTCATTTCTCAGTTTACTTTGGAGCCTAGTGTTACGTTTTTCACACGCCATTATTGTCACAAGTTTTCACACGACAACACAGAAAAACACAATTTGAAGAACAAAAATAAGAGAACACATTAACATAGCACTGAAAATAATATCTAGTTAATTGCAAGCGCAGCTGCGAAATACTTGGTGCAAATCTACATGCATGCCACAACTGTTTTACTGTACAACAATGAAAGACTGCAACTACAAAGGAAATTCTCTCTATGATTACGCGCTAGCAATAAAAAAAAATCTACATTAATTACACAAACTACAAGAAAAAATCAGAAGATTCCAGTGAGGTATCCTCGGCTAAGGGTCGACATATGAAACGTCCCCTTTGTAAAATTTACACAAGACTGTGCTTAAACTGACACACAATATTTTTTTTTTTTTTTTTTTTTTTTTTTTTTTTTTTTTTTTTTTTTTTTTTTGCGCAACGCAATCTGATTCAGTAATCCCTACAAGAGAATGGCCCTGACTAACATTATGTTTCACAAATCACTTACCTCAGAAAAATCTACGTTACTCGAACTACTGCAATACAGCGAGCGCCACTACTGCCAGCTAACTAAAAGATTCAAACTACGGAAGGCACTAACTACTGATAGGCACAGTTAGCAAATGAAAGATTTTAATACAGAACAAACAATGTATTTACCTTTACAGTCATAATATATATATATATATATATATATATATATATATATATATATATATATATATCAGTTCACGACACCAATTCTTACAAATTTCAAAACTCCGCCATCTCTCTCCCCACGTCCACCACTGCTGGCGGCTCACCTCCAACTGCGCAACGCTACGCGCTGTTAGCATCCAGCTGCCGCTGCCCAACACTACAATGGCGAGTATTACAACAATGCCAACCAGCCACAGACTGCACACGGCACAGCCAGTGATTTTCATACAGAGCGCTACGTGGCGGCGGCGTTACCAATAAAAAAAACTGAACAGCCTACTTACAATTGTATTCCCACCGTTACGATATATCGACCTGCCTGTAGCTAAACGGTGAGGATGTTTTTATTTAGGAGTATCTACCTTTAGATGATTGCTTTCACTATGGCTATGGATTCAACTCTACATGCTTTGTAGGGTTTTTGATCAAAAACGTTTCAAATGGCTCTGACCATTATGGGACTTAACATCTGAGGCATCAATCCTGTAGAACTGAGAACTACTTAAATCTAACTAACCTAAGGACAACACACACATCCATGCCTGAGGCAGGATTCGAACCTGCGACCGTAGCAGTCGCGCGGTTCCGGAATGAAGCGCCTAGAACCGCTCGGCCACAACGGCCGGTGGTTTTTAATCAAGTTTATCTCTAGTTTGTAGGTCGGCTTTCCTACAGCCCCTTGCCCCACCCAACTCTCCACCCCTCTCCTACGTTGTGAACTGCTCTTCGTCTGACTCCTGCCCAAAAGACCAGTGTGGCCACGGTGGCCCTCCAAGGAGCTTGCGCTCCCTCAAGCATAGCTGAGTGCAGGTACCTCCTCGCTGCAGTAACGCGCCAGCCCTTGAGCGGGTGGTTAAGCGACGAAAGGCGATATTCGTTTATGATACCTGTGCTGGAAGACAAAATGAAATCCTTGATCGAAAACATTCCAAGAAACTCAAGCGCTGTCACTGATGGGATCCTACAGAATTTTACACAAAATATTGGCGTATTATAGGTACCGAATTTTTCGAGGTCAACAAAATTGAAAGCAAAACAGGAAGCTATACATGGCTTCAGATCCAGGAATAATAGTATTTCTGTCGAAACACCCAACTGGGAGCACAATATCCAAATACTGTCCAGTTACATTACTTTGCGCAATGTACACGATATCAGAAAAAATGCTTGGAATAAGAATACAGAGGATACTGCAAGACATTATTGGATCACCCCAGACATGTGGCGTGCCTGGCAGAAACAGCCTCAAAGGAATGAAGACCCTGCAAGGCTCCGTTTTACATGTCCACAGAAAACAACAACAGTGTATTGGCTCCCTCAGTATTGACTTCGACCGTGCACTGGACAAAGTGACCCATGAATTTTTGAGAGCAGTGGTGCTTCACATTCGTTTTCCGGCATCAATAATTCACACAATCTTACCAGTAACCGCAAACGTGATTCCAAGGGTCCAAGTGAACCGGACACCTAACGGAAGGACGTCCAGTGCACAGATGTGCAGACAAGGGTGCTCGTTGTCCAAGGTTTTATTTATAATATCCTTAGAGCCATTAATACGTACACTGCATACCAATATTTAAGGTAAATAGGTTGGCAACAGCAGCTTTACAGTCCATGCCTATGCAAATGACTTTACCATAATAGTGAAAAATAATACTAAAGTAGGACTCATTAATGGTATTTTGGAAACTTTTGGGTTGCCATATGTAGCAGCTGTTAACGTCCTTTGATTAACGTATCACATAAAGCTTGTCACTCATCCATTTTAGGAATGTGATGAAATAAAAATACTGGGCATTCAATTTAGGAAAAGAGTAGATGAGTTCCTGAACGAGAACACAAAAGAAAATGTACAGAAAAGAAGGTGAGCCTTGATAGTCTTTCATCAAAACCAACTGAAAATAAAATTACATGTTCTCTAAGTCATAGAACATACTGAAACGCAGCAGGAAAAATTGCATGACTTTTCCATGAATTTTTCTGCGGGGGGACCGGAGAAATGCGCATTGACTTCATGGAACTCGGGCTGCCAAGGCATTGAGGGACACTAAGCACTGTCCACTTTACAACTTCGAGCATGCGAGTGGATCGGCGGGGGACAGAAGAGGCGTTAAGAGCTGCTGGCGACGGCTGCTTTATCAGTGGTTTTCCAGATCAGCTTTACAGATACACATATCAGCTTTCGTAAATACGAGGTGCACAAAAAATGAGGCATATCTAGTTAGCAGTATTCCCTAATTATAGGGGCCCTCTCATGCAGGCTAACTCTATGGCTACGAAGACGCGAGATTGGAACGCTGAGCCGTCCTCACACGCTGATGGGACATCCGACCTCACGAGAGACAGCGCTGTCGGCAGACGGGAAGAATTAATTAATGTGGTTTTATCTCTCAGCGCTCTCCAGTGACAGTAGTCGGCTTCCTTTGCCTCGTAAACCACACAGTTTTTCAGAACTCAGATGGTAGAGCACTTGTCCATTAAAGGCAAAGGTCCCGAGTGCGAGTCGCGGTCCGATACACAGTTTTAAACTGCCAGAAAGTATCATATCAGCACACACTACGCTCCAGAATGAAAATTTCATTCTGGAAACATCCCCCAGGCTGTGGCTAAGTCATGTCATCGCAACGTTCTTTCTTTCAGAACTTCTAGTCCTGCAAGGTTCGCAAGAGAGCTTCTGTGAAGTTTGGAAGGTAGAAGACGAGGTACTGGCAGAGGTGAAGCTGTGAGGAGGGGTCGTGAGTCGTGCTTGTATTGCTCAGATAGTACAGTGCTTGCCCGCGATAGGCAAAAGTCCCGAGTTTGAGTCTCGGTCCAGTACAACACAGTTTCAATCTGCCAGTTTTTTTTTTTTTTTTTTTTTTTTTTTTTTTTTTTTTTTTTTTTATGGATGGTTGTAATATGGCTGCGTTAACTCTGTTAGCGAATTTGCGAGGAAGAGAAGAAGTTTTTGAACTCTTCGATAGATTGTATAGCGACTGCTACTAGTGAAACTCTATACAATGCCGTAAAGTGATCTGAGATATATACGAGTACAGTTATTCATTAACATAATTAACTTTTATCCTGTTTTCTGTTATAAATTGAGTAAAGGTAAGGTACAGTGTCTAATGTCAGTTTGTGCATGCATATTGTCCATATACCCGATGTTGTATTGACTACCAACACTTTTCTGTTTTCGAGAAATCCTCAATTTACTGATGATTTGAAACAGCTTATGTTCACACCACGGGCTCTATTTGAAAGAAAGACCACCAGATGCGGTGTTTAACACGTTTTCGAGAGATCGTTAATTTGCTAATGATTTCAAACAGATTATATTCATACTATGTACTCTATGCGATAGAAAAATCATATAGTGTTCAAGATCGAGATTAGTTTCACAGTTTCATTCGAATGGAAGAGCAGATTTTTGCTAAGCTACTCATCATCATTGAAAAGGATGTTTATTGGCCAGATAGAAACATGAGTTAGTCCGTAAACCCAGAGACACGTATGTGTGTTTTACTCAAAGTTTTACGATGACAAAAACTTCCCGTGTGTAACTTTTGTTTCCTTTCATGTGTAGACTGGGAGTCACATTAAGATTTCTGGCCACTGGAGAAACAACATTCCAGTCCAATCGTTGGCCTTTGAAACAAGAATTGCATAAAATGCGTTATTTATAATCAATAATATCTAACCTTGAGATGACACTCCTGTTAAATGAATAAGAAACACCCAGAACCTTTTAGAAAACGAAAGGTGAAAAACAGCTGGAAGAGAAGGGACTGAATCTGCTGTCCTTCCCTTCATACCTGAATAGCTCACAACACTGTCAACTGCGCTATAGCTTCGACATATGATCTTTAATGAATCGTCATTGTGCTGTAGCACTGAAACAATACACTTTCGTAGTTCACAAGTAATAGCACTAGAAACGTCAACTGCACAAAGCCTTTACATTCCGATATGTACTTTCCTGTTTTCGAAAGATCCTCAATTTAGTGATGATTTGAAACAGCTTATGTTCATACCACGGGCTCTATGCGAAAGAAAAACCACCAGATACTGTGTTTAACATGTTTTCGAGAGATCCTCAATTTGATGATGATTTGAAACAGCTTATATTCATATCATGTACTCTATTCGATAGAAAAACCATCAAATACTGTGTTTAGTGCCATTGAGTATCGCAGCTAGTCTGTTATGCTTATGACTTTAAAAACGATGTTCCATCTCATTGGCCACTTTTCGCTCAACGAGGCAAAAAACTGACATGCCAGGTTCTTTACTTCACGCTCCGTAGTGCAGAGTAACGTGGAATTCCACGCTGTGAAGTCACCAGCTCCTTATCCACGAGCGTTTTCATGTCACACAGCAGTGCGGCTTCAGAGTGTGACGTCACGAGCATAGAGCTGGCGCCGACGTTTTTCGGCTGAAGGGGAGACATTTGCTGACGGTAACGTGCTGTTTTAGCGGGACACTCTATGTCGAAGGGAGACCTCGCTACTGGGTCGCAGTGTTTTTTAATCTTGAGATCTGCAACGGACACAGTTCCGTGGGAACGAACGCAGAGATTGATGGCCTGACTTCGGTCGATGTCGGACTGTAGAGTTTCAAGGGCGACATAAGATCGTCGACGAGATTTTCTGGAGGACATCGAAATGGAGAGGAGCGCTTCTTAGCAGACAACCAGGGAACGACGGTCTTGCAGATACTCAGACGCGCCCTCACCTTCTCTGGAGAACCACCTTCGAGCCTGCGGCGTTCATCTCGGTGCACGCCAATTTCACGGTTAACATTAAAGGTGGCACCACCTCCAATAGGCGTCACCGTCCGGTGTGTGGGTGAATTCCTAAGGCACCAAACTGCTGAGGCCGTGCGGTTCTAGGCGCTTCAGTCTGGAACCACGTGACCGATACGGTGGCAGGTTCGAATCCTGCCTCGGACATGGATGTGTGTGATGTCCTTAGTTAGGTTTAAGTAGTTCTAAGTTCTAGGGAACTGATGACCTCAGATGTTAAGTCCCATAGTGCTCAGAGCCATTTGAACCTTTTGATCCTTATCACAGGCTAACACTTGTCTAATGCGTAATAACTAAATCTGACGAATGGCAATACGAGAAGGAGAGCATATCTCAGTGATAAAAAATTTCGACAGGTATAGGTATGAGGGAGGAATAAAGGTATCAGCAGAGAGAAGCATCAAAGAGTAGGTTTCAGCAGCCTAATGTTTTTCCTACATGAGCCTAATTTTACTTAGATGTGGACCACATTCTGACAGTGTTGGCACTTCCCGAACGTTTGAAAACACGCTGCCATAGACCGTGCACTTCTTCATTTGTGAGGATTAGTCAGTTATTTCGCTATTGCTCCAAGGGGACCAGTTTTACCGAGAAATACGCTTAACACCTTGCAGGAAGTGTACTTGAGTCATTTGTCCTTATGTAACTCATTTCTGCAAAGCGGAAACAGAAATGTATTTTTGACATTGCGGAAGTGTGATCAGTGCCGTCTCATATCTTTCTCGGGATATAGTGAGGAAAGTCGTTATGATTCTCTATGTCTTTGCACGTCGTTCGACTGTGAGATATATGCCATTCTACAAATTTACCGTCTCTATTTGGTTAACACAACATCGATAATGATGTTTTGATTGCATCACCGAACGAGGTGGCTCAGTGGTTAGCACACTGGACTCGCATTTGGGAGGACGACGGTTCAATCCCGCCTCCAGCCATCCTGATTTAGGTTTTCCGTGATCTCCCTAAATCGTCTCAGGCAAATGCCGGGATGGTTCCTTTGAAAGGGCATGGCCGATTTCCTTCCCAATCCTTCCCTAACCCGAGCTTGCGCTCCGTCTCTAATGACCTCGTTGTCGACGGGACGTTAAACACTAACCACCACCACCACCACTTGATTGCATCGGAATAGTGAAATACCAGTTGAAGAGAAATTTGCTGGTTCTGCACACGTGAGATAAACATATGATTATGATTGTTATAACCTTACTTCCTTTGTAAAGTATGAGGATGATCAGGAATCTGTTACATCATTGACATCGGTATTCGTTAAAAAATACCACTGGAACTACATTTCTCCTATGTTTTAGAGTTTTCATGTGAAAATTTTCACGGACGAGATATGTTTTTAGTTACTTAGTGGTTTGCAGCAGGTCCCTTCAAGGACCTCATTAAAATATAGCCTCTTCAAATGCATAATTTCCAGTCTTTATATTCAGAATTATACTGTGCAGGCGATCGGTAGAATACTGTTACGAGAGAACAGTCTCGTAAACGGTATCATATTCCGGCAAACCACGTGAATATAATTGAAATCCTGCAAATTTTCGTGGTCCCACACCAGCATCAGACTTTTGGAGGATAAATTGAGTAACAACCAATCAGGATGCTTAAGAACGAATCATGATGCTCTCTTCACAGGAAATTCTATGACGTCAGAGTGCCACAGGACATCCTTTGTGGTTTCAAAATATCTCATGAAAATATAAACATCCCACTCAGTGTTTCATAAAGGTAAAGAACACGACAATAGCTGTAGGTGTCTAAAAATTTTTTTCGCTCTGACGGTGTCTCCGAACAAGCAGCTAATACTCCAAAATTGGGAGTCAAAGCATTTATGATAATTTTTATTTGTGTTATAGATCACTGAAGAATGTGATCCTCTCTGTGTACAAATTGATATCTGTTTGAAATGGGAACATGTTTTTAATGTCGGGCACGGCGGTTAGTCTGTAAAAGATTTCGGGAAATGTTGCACCAAAAAAAAAAAATTTTTTTTAGTTTAACGTTTAAACTGTAAATGTTTTAATTAAATACTGTCGTTCATTCTTGATGACCTTTACCATTAAACCCCATATTTCTAAGTTGGTCGCTGCCCTTGGAATTACTTGATAAAATAAAATTGTGAAGGACAGTACATGATGATTTATGTATATGTGTGCTTGCTACATTCCACTACTGCACTTAGTACATTCTCTTGAGATAATATTAATTGTTTTCTGTCATTCCATATGGACCACAAAAAACGTCACGTGAATCCACTGTAAGGCAATAAAGATGCAAACAACAGAAATAAACATAAACTAAAAAAAGAGCAGCCGTAATGAGCATGCTTCTTGTTTTCTTAAGCACCCCGACGTAATTTTTTTTAAATATATTTGTCTCTGGTTGCTATGACATTAGTAGCTTTCCATTTTTGCAATCAATGATAGACAATTGCCTTCGCAAGTAGTAATTTGGTACAGAGTCTAACGATTTGAACATTCTTCCATTTCAATCGATTTTCCAATACGAATAACTTTATTTAATAAAATTATTTTATACCCAACAAATGCCTATATTGTGGATTCAGAGGTTTCTGGAGCTGTTTTTGACCTTAATGTAAACAAAGCAGTCTAACTGGTTCCTTTGAAAATGGTTTCTTCTGTGTCGGGAAACAGTTTTACCTCTTTTAATGTTTAGTTATCTTGCCTGCGTGGAAGTTTTGATGCCAGCGATAGTTCGCGTGGCTCATTTGATACGTTAAATAATTTTCATACTGTACTCCATGACAGGTTTTATTTTCCACGTTGACAAACCGTTCTGGCTCAAAGTGTGGAAAAGACAACTATTGTGCACATGTACATCTTTCTGCAAAGGTATTTTCTCCTGCTATTTAGTAACTACGTCTTGCTCCAAACAGAAATATTAATCTTCTTTTAATGTGCTACGTAGCCTTGTAGTGCGATGTTTCAATTCCCTGAGGGTTCTTAGGAAAGACAAGTGTTTTGTCTCCTTTTTGTCATTGCTGTAATTGACTGTGCTTCATAATTTTCCTTTTGTAAAAACCATTATACAAATCAATAAAAGCGATACTTTCGTATAAATCAGATATCAAATTCGGTAGTGTTGCGCAGTGGGCAGTAGGCGCTCTACTGTCACTGTGCATAACTAAAAATTTGTAGGGCTGTATCCATCAGACTTTGGTACAAGCTGCACGGAAGATCGTGAAGCAGCTTAAATAACAATTCTTTGCAAAAAGAGAACGCAGTCCACGGGAAACCGTCTCTGGTACATTTAGAATACCTGTATTTGAAGAAGACTGCGCGACCATTATGTTGTCACCACCATGTCTTCCTCGTAGGAATCGTCAGAATAAGGTAAGAGGGATTAGGTCACATCCGCAACCATACAGACTCATTTTTCCGTCGCTCGATACGCAAATAAACTAGGGCAGAATGTCGATGGTAGCTCTAGGATGTATCCTCCACCCCGCCGTGTAAAGTGGCTTGATGTGCACGTACGTCGATGTACATTCGTCCTTGAAATTCTCCGGTCTGATTGGTTTCCCTGTTCGAGTTTTGTGGTCGAGGTAGTAGTATCTGGTGACGGCTTCGATAGTTTCATACTCTATCTAATTCAGTGTGTAGATTCAGGACTTAAGTATTTTCCCATATGCATCCACAAACCAACTGTCGCAGATGAATTTTTCATTTATTCAATGAGAGTTGATAATTCTGTGAGGTTGTAGACAAGTACTCGATAACTAGCACGGCCGACGGTTAGCACTGTGTCTGGCAACAATAGGAAAATGTTTTGCTCTGTTGCTAACCATAACTCTTACACATACTGCTTCTTGGTAAGTAGAACCACCTGCAAGCTACTAGCATGGTTATGAGTTGTGTCCAACTTACAACTCAGGACTTCTTGATGTGATAAGAAACAACTCAGCTGGAATAAGTAACTGGCTCATTAGATTTTTAAACTACCAGTAAACTGCATTAAGCAGTTCATTTAATGAGTGGCTATGCGACTCGTCATCAGATTAACAAAGAGCTTATTTTGTACTTGGCATGTTGGACCATGGATACATGAAAACACTAACTGTACAGTAACCGTACTTTCTGTTGAGATAAAAATACAGGTATCATACATGAAAACACTAACTGTACAGTAACCGTACTTTCTGTTGAGATAAAAATACAGGTATCCTATATCCTTCCTTCCGTGGGAATATTTTTTTTGTACTAACATAATAACGCAAATACAAATCGCTTATGTTTGATACTGTTTTACAAGGAGTTAACTACAAATTTCTTAAAGACGAAAAAAGTTATTAACTTCACAGGGTCTGCTTTACCTTTTATTTACTATACTCTAAATTTATTTTATTTGTATAATACTCTCCAATGAAGCAGTATTCTGTTTACAAGCTCATTACAGTATTTTTCATTACTGTGGCATTATTTAATCATTAATAATTTTCATTAAAGTCATCAACAATCTCTTACAAGTATCATTATAATTACTGTCAAGGCACTCTCATTTATCACTATTCAGAGTTACACATACACAATAATACGTTCCTTCAAGAGAAATAACATGACGCTCTTGAAGATTATCGAATAGTTTTACCATAAAATGAAACCTATTTGTACACGTGACAGATATATGGCTCATGGTTAGTAGGTTGTAATATCAGAACACAACAAAAAAATATTCGATTCTTATTCATGTGTATGAATCATACAACATGAATCGTTGGTAAAAAAAACATTAGTGTTCACTGGTAAAGTGTACAATGTGTAGACAGCAGGAGAGAGGAGTCGGCCTTTAACTCTGACACACATGTTATTGCTTCCACCATCACTGTTTGATATACGTTGAACGTCTCTGCCTCGACTTTAGTGTTTACGTACTTTTGGATTTCCTAGGAAGTATACACTTTTTAAATCTTGTAATGTTGTAAACATACAACTGTTCCGTAATACATCAAATATGTAGGTTTTGAGATAAATACCTGTGTGCTCAACAAAAGTAGTTTGTGAAACCTATATTTTGAAATTCCAGTTTTTGCGTAATATTTCCTTGGCAAAGTGTTTGCCATTCTCAGTCATAATGACCATCACTATAGTCAATCACAATTTCAATTGTATGAAAGCTGTTCTAATAAAGAGTTAAGAATTTGTACATGTGTCATTTCTCCCAAAGACTATATGTACATGGAGTCATACAGTGAAACGGATCAGACAGCTAAGAATCAAACGACAATGTTTACCTAAGTTGTACCATAAAATGAACATTATTGAACACTGATATTGCAAATGCATCAATAACAAAACAATAAGAACAATAATAGTAAAGACACTAATAATAACAATAGTATGCTGTGAAGGGAGTGTAAAGTTCCACAGTACGGAAAAAGTCAGCGTTCTGGAAGTCAGACCTCAATCATTAAAAAATGAAAGTAAATGTTCCAGAGAATAAATTCATACAAAAGAAAAGAAAACTGCTTCGTTTTTGCACAGGAGGCAGAATTTCAGAATAGCCAACACAGCTGGAGGCAGAATTCAAAATTTCTCCTAATTAGAAGTAAATAAATTACGAAAGGGTCGAAGTTCAAACACCTTGCAGGAGTAATGTACTAAAATGGATTAGGGAGATATGTGACTGATAATCTAATCTTAAAAATAAGCTTTTATTTGGTGACGACTAGCAACGTCTGAAGCGCGACATGCATATCTACAAACATCAAACCAGGCGACAGTAAAACACTGTATGAACTGCTTAAATTTATGTGAATGCCTGACAGCAAATTATGCAATAAGGAAAATAGTCAATAAAGGAAAATGGATAAAGCATTACAAAAAATTGTGGTATAACGACCTTCTGCAACAAATAGTGAATACGAGACTTATTAATACAATAGCAAAATTTACTCAATAATGTTAGATGAACTCCAACAGTTTTAAAAGCCTCAAAAATCGTAAAACCCAGGTGGAATTAGTACCTACATTGTAAAGTATGGAGGGACACTGTGTGAATTATGAGTTCTGTTTATTCAATGGATACTGGTGAAGTCATAAATTACCTGCTAATAGGAAGACTGCAGAGGTAATTTTTATTTTCAAAGCAAGATTAAGAAACATATGGGACAGTTGCAGAGGTATTAAATTTTTAATTCAGTCTATAAATTTTACTGAAAATTATTAAATAGTCGCTGATGAGCAATAGTTGTTGTATCCCAGGGAGAAGACCAAACTGGATTGAGGAGAGAACGCTTCCCAAACGATTTCATATTCATTGTTTTAATAAATTTAGGTAAACGACATGAAATCACCCTAGAAAGACATTTGCTTGTATTGACTTTGAGAATGATTTTCAGTTACATTGGTTACAGGCTATGGACAATAACAGAAGAAAGAGGAGAGCCCTTCCATCTTATACTGACACTCAAAGACATACATGAAGGCCTCAAACATGCATAAGCGCAAGCAGATCAAAAACAGGACAGATAATAGTAAATCAAGACGTCATTGAACGATGGAGCTTGTCACCGACAAATATATATTATCAGAATCTCATAAGGAAATGACGGAATGAGGTACATGAAATTATACTACTGAGAGGAGCTGATCACTATATTGCATCCAGATGATGTAATCTTTACACAGAACAACGACTCAAATTTACTGCGTGTCGTTATTTACACTACATGACCTAACAAGGCAATGCTACAAACTGAAAATATCCATCGCTCAAACTTCAGTTATGGCTCACTAGTCATCATAAAGGATGACAGAGAGTGTACTGGGTGATCGTCCGAGATGGAGCTGTAACGAGGTATGATTTAATGGTAGACTGATGATGCTTTCTAGGGAGGGGGAAATTGCTGTAGATCAATTTTTCCACTGTTCTGTCAGGATGAATCAGTCGTGTGACATAACCTGCGTTCGTCTCGTATACAGCCGTGTTTCTGTATGTGATTTAAATCACTGTCTACTTGCGATCGTTAGCGGTTGACCTGTCGGTCATCAGAGGACTTCCATCTCATGTGTGATGAAACATGACCCATTCCTCTAAATGAACTATGATTTATGCGATGCACTCCATCCCCCTTGTCCCATGTTAAATGCAAAATCGATACTTCAGTTTCATAACTAAGTTAGCGATAAGTGTTTGTGAGACATTGCAATCCCCTGCATATACATCTGCTTGACAGATACGCTGTTTGCAGAGTTAGTGGCGGAATGACTTGTAATTTTCACATGTTGGACGCTGCTGCTATGTGTTTATCTGTTTCCTTGTAAGAGGTATTCCCGGTTACTAACCATAATTTTATATGGGGCTGGTGCAGACATAATATAGTTTCTGAAGCGTGATCGTATGTGAACAGTGGACGCTATACATCTCTACAAAGCTATATTGTGCTCGTATCACACACAGCCACTGTTTTAAGGAAGTAGTTTTTTCGTTTTACGAAACATCGTTTATCGTAGAGAGACTGGAAAAAAGGATGTATGTCATGCGCTTGAAATATATTTCTTACATTGGAATGTTTAACAGCGTCTCATTCCATACGACTGAAAGGTCAGAAACGCAAGCGATCTAACATTATAGCCCATTTAAGTGCGGAAAATTGTAGCCTTAGAAGTGCTTGTGTTTATATTCTGTCATACCAGTACCTTCCAGGTCCTAATCCTTGACTCTAGAATAATACTTTAAAATTGATAGCTTGGCTGATTTCAAAGAAAAAGCCTCGAATTCCATCCATCTGGAGCTCCATCACGCATGATGTCACCTCTTTCTTGATCTTCTTCACCGTCGTCTGTTACATCACAACACTTTCAAATCTGTTACGATACATCGATAAGGAGTGCAAATCTCCTCAAAATAGGTGCATCTCGAGAAATCTTGTGCACTTGGATGGGTAAGGATTCGGCAAGCTCCATCATTCACGAGACGTGGAATGTGGCGATCTACTTCTGGTAGACTGCAGATTAAATCGGTAATGGAGATGGTGGGTGGGTTGGTCAATAGCAGGGTGAGGGGGGGGGGGGGTCTTTCAGTCTCTAATTTTACCCTAAGACTGCGAAAATGCTCTGTGACTCCTATCAGCATAGATAAATCGTAAATTAAGAACTATGCTCGAAGTGTTAGAAATATGTAGAGTGCTGTCTGATATACTTTGATGATGGGTATGTTCAAGAATTAACACTTCATGGATGTACTGCACAGTCATCTATCCACATTAGCAATGATACTTGCAAAGTTGGGGGGAGAGGGTAGTTTAGCTATGATACTGAAATTGGGGAAACATGCTGTCACATGATTGGTCGGTGTTGAAATTACTGTAAAATTGTTAAAAGTTATTCAAACAATCAAGCTTATTATTTCAGTACATTGGGGGTGTATTTTCCATCTTATCCATCCACTGGTAAGTTGTTGGTTACCACATAATGATTGACTGACACCGCTTTTTTGAGTTGGAGAAAGAGTTTTGGTGGAGAGACAACACCTTCTGGGGATGGATAGCACCGAAACAGTGATCACGTACATGACTGCAATATTAGGAATCAGTCTTAACGGAATGTGGAGTCATCAGCTATTTCGTCACTGTGACTGACAAGTTTAAATGTAGAGGTCGTCCACCACTTTCGGACAGCAGTTTGGAAACTCTCCACAACGCCACCAAACTCTTCCAGTTTCCTTATGTTCTAATGTACTTTATTTAAAATAACCCAGTGTGTATGGCATATTGTGATAGGCGCAGTAACAATGTGATTTACACCATCCAAAGCCCAGCTTTCTGTGAGAGGCAATGGATCAGGACTTGTTGATGTCAGTTTAGAATCTGTCACAGACTTTGAAGTCGTGGTGGAAAAACAAAATATGTGGCAGTGTACAGAGCGTGTTACAGCAGGAAAACAACAATGTTTTAAACAACGACACAGGGTCATAGGGCGCGTCTCTTGTGACTTACAGTATAGCCTGTGGGATATGGTCATTCTCCTACAGTACAGCTGATGAAACTTTTAAACTGGTCTGTGCAGTGGATCAATACCTGTATATTTAATACGATCGTCCCATGTGCTCAAAGACGGCACGCATGCCGTATTTCTTTTCGATATATGGGCGGAGAAAGATGTGGTAAAAAGCTTATCGAGTTCTCTATTGGATGAAGTTAGTGGAGCTTTCGTAGTTCGTAATTTTTCTATGGTGGATGGAACAGAACAACGATGACAGAATGTTTGGGTGATAGATGTGAATGGGCCCTGAGGGATGTGGATCTGTAGTACCTGCTTGTAGTTTGGAGAAGCACCACAACGCAGTAGCAGAATCCATATCCTCCCCCCCCCCCCCCCCCCGGTTCCCACACTGTCTTTTATACTACCTCGTGTTGTAGGAGCAGGCTTCTTTTCCGTCGGAAGGTCAAAACCCAGTTCTGTCGCAGTAACTCAGCTTCGCCTATTTCTACACAGGTTGTAGAAGATGGTAGAAATAGCTTTCTCCGACTTCTCCTCAGTTCCGACTTACGTTGGAACAATCACATGAGCTAAACTGCAGGGACAGTAGTGCAGAGTCTGCGGGGTAGTTGCAAGATGCGTAGGGTCTACCTAAAACCATGTTGAAATTTTACTGTAGCAGATAGGTTCAAGAAAGGTGACTCCTTTCGAGATATGAGAGTGCCTGAAATATGATTCACTAGTGACTGTAATCATTAGAGGACTTCTCCATAGGATCTAACGAAGGTGTGTGGTTGAATGGATAGACTTGATTCGAAATTATAGACATTATTTCTAGCAGAAAGCGTAACACAAGAGATCTGAGAAACTGGTGTACATTTCTTATGACCTCAATCAGCACACCATCTACTACTGTTTGTGATCCTTCTCAGTCAGTCATCGCCTATAACTCAGTGGATATGTCGCAGAACCTCTGATGTGGTATCAAGACACAAAACGTTACAAATACTAGAGAAATATCTAGTAGCAGCGGCGTGAGGGGGTTGGAAATAGCGGTTTGGTACCACGTTCTTTAGCCGAATCACTTTCAAAACTCAGCGATTTTATGATGAGGTTATATCGTAGGCTATGTGTAGCCAGACTACTGGTCTGATAATATACACTCCTATGATCACCATCTCGATATTTGTCTGGAAAAATCACGTGATTCGTAGGCAATGCCACAAGTGGCATTTAACATGGGTACTTGTGTGCACATGTGGAACCAATACCGCCTGTGACAATAACATACAGTAGGTGTTGGGATCGGATTTTTGACATCTAGCAGTTTGTAAGACGATTAAACCTCTCTTTCTATAACACAGTGGTAGCACTCGCAAGATAAACTTATGAGACATGTCCACCCATCATGGATTTTCGGTCAGTATTATTTTGTACTGCCAGCAATCAGTTATTGACAAAGTATTATACTTAGTAGTAGGGGTGCATGATGGGTTGACCTTGAGTTTCCGACATGTGCAAAGGAATGTATGGATTTGAAATGGAATACTGTGACAGCAAAGGGAAGAGTATTTCAAGTCATAAAAATGGTATTGATATATCTATTTCCAGAGGCACAGGCGTCAACAGGGTGTATTTCCCATACTTCACTCACTGTCAAATGTCGTTCAACTGAGACCATGATCGTAACATTTAGTTGTAAGTACAGAGATAAAATATATATGTAACCGATTTCTCAGGATAATGGTTCTACCTGAGTGTGCTCAGCGTGCAGGAGAGGCCTGTTGGAGTGTAGGAATGTTAGAAATGTAGATGACTTAACCGTATTGTCGTCTAGACGACCAAATAGCGAACTAATACTTAGTATGTGTTGGATAGCTTTCATGATCGAGTGGAAATTTGACAAGATTGAATATGGAAGTGTGTTTGTGCTGGACCGTTACTCCCTCCCATGTCAGTTGTTCAGTTGATTGCTTCTGCACATTTCACACCTTCATTTAGTTGAGAGAGGATCGATT
The DNA here is from genome assembly GCF_023897955.1 of Schistocerca gregaria. NCBI lineage: Eukaryota > Metazoa > Arthropoda > Insecta > Orthoptera > Acrididae > Schistocerca > Schistocerca gregaria. The sequence goes on from NC_064922.1 coordinate 432,952,718, forward strand.
GTGGTGTGTGCATCTAGCATGTGGAAGACACATTTGCCAGTTCTTTAGACATGAAAAGCACCTTAGGTAAGCTTGTAAATTGCAGGGATGATTTGGAGTCTGCTACAACACTGACATCGGTACTGGCGACTGCAAATATCAGTTTTCCCTATTTTTTTTCGAGTTCCCGCATAAATGTCTTCACAGACATGAAAAGTTTCTAGTTAGTGTTTTACAGCACGCCCCACCTAGCTAGAGTTTTGGGTTTGTAGAGAAATAAATTCCAGTATATATCTTAGGAATTATGTTGCACAAGCGATCGGTAGGGTACTGCTGTGTGCTTGATATCGAGAAGTCCCGCGAAAATGGTATAATATTATGCAAACCATGCGAAAATGCATACGTTCATGTAATCCCAGAGTCTGGACATGGGTGTAGAAAAGCAAGAAAGCAAGCAGGTCCACACCAGAAACAGTAACGCGTTTGTGGTGAGGGGGAATGAGCCCAAATTTGTAGAACAGTTCTGAGAGTGAATTCAGTCCGCTGAGGGTGCTCTAGTCACCTGTTGGGGGTGGCTGACCGCCGACCTTGCGGGGAAATATCTACGATGCGAGGAGTGTTTACAGTGCTGTCTTCTTTGCAGTAAATGTAGAAATGATTTAAAAATCCTGATTTTGTATTGCTCAGGATACAAATTGTGTGTTTACTACATAGAGACGGTATGCAGTGATATACTGCTGGGTTGGATAACTGTTTCGTTCTCTAATATTCACGCTCCTGTTCTCAGTGGGAGAGCAGTGTAATTGAGTAAAAGTCTTTCCGTATTTAACGATGAGTAGGCCACTTTGAAGAGTTAAATTGTCAGTGCAATAATGTGATTTGTAGAAAAAACAATCATAATGCTCTATTCATTCACAAGACATCCTTTGTGGTGTGATGTAGGAGCATCTAAAAACTGATTAGAACAAGATGGAGGCAAGGTATATATGGAAAGTTCTGAGAAAGCAAGTATTCAAAGACAAGTTAAAGTAGACCATCCATCTCTGGTGGGGATGCCGTCACTCACACGTCACTGTGGCTTTAGGACATTTCCAGCCCTGTAGCTGTAGGATACCAAAAATTCCGGCCGTTTTTTCCTCTTCTGAAAGACAATGCTTCGAATTCTGTTTGCGTAATTGTTCTGATTTCCCTCTGTCTGTGCTTAGAGAGTGCTCTCTTTCCAAATAAAAAGAATGCTTTTATGATTAATGGTGTTTTCGCGAGTGTGCACAGGCTATTAGTGGTGAGAACATTTAACATTTCTGAGACGTATATTGGTAGCAGGACGAACATTTCGCGTGATGCGTCAGCCACAATGGTTATGTGTGCATGGCTAGACACAGCTCGCATGTTTCGTTACGATTATTAGGAACAATGCACCCTGTGCTTTTCTGTGACATCAGTATCCATAGGTATCGCATCAGCAATGGTAAACACACATGCTGTCCAGAGGCGTCTCGTGTATCGGACCCCCATGAGCGCACCTTGGAGTCCTGTGACATCAGTATATAACACCCAGAGAACTCTAACTATAAACCTGAAAGTAGAGCCAACTTTCACCTTCTCGCTGTAGGCAGCAGCTGCGTCAGAACGATGGCTCACACTGGCTTGTGTCCGGTGGTAGCTCGCAGTGGCATCGACTCACTCGCGCCCTTGCACCTTCTGCACTCTGACAATAGGTCTTCACTCCCATCTGGCTGTGTCAGCAATGGTGCCTAGGTGATCACATATTTCGAGAGGAATTTTTCAGGTGTCATGTATGAAAGGGATGCCGCTGCCTCATGCTTGAATGACCCAAACGGGCACCTGTGCATGGCTTGGCAGCTGACGGCCATGTCACTTCACGGGGGATGTCAGTGCATCACAACTTCTCTGAACATGTGTGGTAGTCTCCTGTGTTGTTCAGTGGAGAGGTGGGCAGAGGGCGGTGCATGTGTATGTTGTTTGCGTGTCTGTTCCATTCCTTCTGAACTGACTATGCAAATGTAGACGAGATGTGGCTCAAATTCAAAGATATAGTAGCAACAGCAATTGAGAGTCATACCTCATATATTGGTAAGAGCTGGAACTGATCCCCCATGGTACACAAAAGAGGTCCGAACGCTGTTGCAGAGGCAACGGAAAAAGCATGCGAAGTTCAGAAGAACGCGAAATCCTGAAGATTGGCTAAAATTTACAGACGCCAAAATCTGGCACGGACTGCAATGCGAGATGCCTTTAATAGGTTCCACAACGAAACATTGTCTCGAAATTTGGTAGAAAATCCGAAGAAATTCTGGTTGTATGTAAAGTACACAAGCGGCAAGATGCAGCCAATACCTTCGCTGCGCAGTGCCGATGGTACTGTTACAGACGGCTGTGCCGCTAAAGCGGAGTTATTGAACGCAGTTTTCCGAAATTCCTTCACCAGGGAAGACGAATGGAATATTCCAGAATCTGAAACACGAACAGCTGCTAGCATGAGTTTCTTAGAAGTAGATACCTTAGAGGTTGCGAAGCAACTCAAATCGCTTGATATGGGCAACTCTTCAGGTCCATATTGTATATCGTTTAGGTTCCTTTCAGATTACGCTGATACAATAGCTCCCTACTTAGCAATCATATACAACCGCTCGCTCACCGATACATGTGTACCTACAGATTGGAAAATTGCGCAGGTCGCACCAGTGTTTAAGAAGGGTAGTAGGAGTAATCCATCGAACTACAGACCTATATCATTGACGTCGGTTTGCAGTAGGGTTTTGGAGCATATACTGTATTCAAACATTATGAACCACCTCGAAGGGAACGATCTATTGACAAGTAATCAGCATGGTTTCAGAAAACATCGTTCTTGGGCAACGCAGCTAGCTGTTTATTCGCATGAAGTAATGGCCGCTATCGACAGGGGATCTCAGGTTGATTCCGTATTTCTAGATTTTCGGGAAGCTTTCGACACCGTTCCTCACAAGCGACTTCTAATTAAGCTGCAGGCCTATGGGGTATCGTCTCAGTTGTGCGACTCGATTCGTGATTTCCTGTCAGGAAGGTCGCAGTTCGTAGTAATAGACAGTAAATTATCGAGTAGAATTGAAGTCATATCAGGTGTTCCCCAGGGAAGCGTCCTGGGACCTCTGCTGTTACTGATCTATATAAATGACCTGGGTGACAATCTGAGCAGTTCTCTTAGGTTGTTCGCAGATGATGCTGTAATTTACCGTTTAGTAAGGTCATCCGAAGACCAGTATCAGTTGCAAAGCAATTTAGAGAAGATTGCTGTATGGTGTGGCAGGTGGCAGTTGACGCTAAATACGAAAAGTGTGAGGTGATCCACATGAGTTCCAAAAGAAATTCTTTGGAATTGGCTTACTCGATAAATAGAACAATTCTCAAGGCTGTCAATTCAGCCAAGTACCTGGATGTTAAAATTACGAACAACTTCAGTTGGAATGACCACATAGATAATATTGTGGGGAAGGCTAGCCAAAGGTTGCGTTTCATTGGCAGGGCACTTAGAAAACGCATCAAGTCCACTAAACAGACAGCTTACACTACACTGGTTCGTCCTCTGTTAGAATATTGCTGCGCAGTGTGGGATCCTTACCAGGTGATATTGGCGGAGGACATCGAAAGGGAGCAAAAAAGGGCAGGTCGTTTTGCATTATCACGTAATAAGGGAGAGAGTGTGGCAGCTATGATACGCGAGTTGGGATGGAAGTCATGAAAGCAAAGACGTTTTTCGTCGCGGCGAGATCTATTGACGAAATTTCAGTCACCAACTTTCTCTTCCTAATGCGAAAATATTTTGTTGAGCCCAACCTACATAGGTAGGAATGATCATCAAATAAAATAAGAGAAATCAGAGCTCAAAAGAGAAAGGTTTAGGTGTTCGTTTTTCGCGCGTGGTGCTTGGGAGTGGAATGGTAGAGAGATAGTATGATTGTGGTTCGATGAACCCTCTGCCAAGCACTAAAATGTGAATTGCATAGTAGTCATGTAGATGTAGGTGTAGATGTAGATTTTGGGAGCAGGTCTGTAGGCTGTTCTATGAGTTATTTGAGTTGATTTCATGTCTGCACATCAGTGTACTGTATTATATAGGAGGAGTTTGCATGTCTGTGTGTTGTGTACTGACATTATTTCGGTAATTTAGGAGTTGTTTGTGTGTCTTCAGAGCGTTATTTCGCTAATTTAGGTGTAGTTTACAGGTCTGTAGGCTGTGTGACGTGACCCCATGCATGTCCGAGCGTGTGTTTTGTATCAGTGTGGTAAATATACTGTCTGAAATCCATCCATAAATAAATTGTTCAAAAATAAATAGAGTACACTCCATTCTCCCTCCAGCAGCGCAGCACAGAGTGAGTCATTATCCCCTGCAGACAGCCATCTTGGGTTACATCATGGAATGGACGACAGCGCCCTCTGCTGGTGATACTGTGTACTAGGACTGTTGGACTCAGGACTCCATGGCGACCATAGTGTTTCCCACGATTTCCCCTCCATCTTGGATTACATCACCGAACAGACAACAGTACTCTCTGGTAGTAGCACTGTGTACTAGCTCAGTTGGACTCTGGATCTCATGGCAACTGCACTTGATGGTTGTACTACCTCTAATAGTCCATGCAAAATAAAAACTTGGATACATCTGGAAACAATGGAGAGTACGGTAGCACATACTTTGTCTCACTACTTCCGAGGACGACACAGATCGAAGAGTGCAGTACTGTGTAATGTTCCCTGGCAGCACACACACTATTAAGAATCTGAAATGACATTTAATTGTACTACATGCGCCGCTATGAAGCAATTCGTATGTACTGTAATTGTTTAACAAAAAATGTTATTTAATTTTGTGTAAAGGACGTTGGTTATTACTGTAATATTTTCTGTAATAATATTCTCGATGTATTTACGACTGTAATATTTCCATACTCATAATGTAATTACGAAATATGTTAATATCTGCGATGAAAAAATGTAAAATATATCCACAGAGGAAAATAATGTTGTAAGATTACAAAGAGACATTCACAATCAGCAATAATATAAATAGCGCTACTTAATGTGTATTCTTTGTCGTCTTCCTCGAGAGCTGAGAGAGAGAGGAACCTGTGACGTAGCATTATATGAATGAGTAGACTTCGTTTGTCTGTATCTATCTTTAGCCGCCATTAGAGGAGAAATCATCAAGGTGTGCAATTTTGATTATTGTTATGGTCTAAATACATTATAATTAATCAAAATTGTGTATTACTAATGTAAATTAGCTTCCCATATCATCTATAAGATTTCTTTAAAGATTTTTCAGCACTTTTAGCGATTATCGTTGGTGTTGCTGGGCTGTGCCGCGACCGAACGATTTGCAGCGGCGGCACATTTAAAAAATTGTTCCGCTATAAAATTAACCAAACCCGTAAATCGGGAGCAGGTAAAATTAGCAGTGAATTACGAAATATTTTTCTTTTACAGCGATCCTGAGGCTGACTGAATTTATTACTGGTTTTACATTTGTGCATTCATAGGCGGATAATTAACGTTGAAGTTGTTAATCTGTTGGTTCTTTCCATTTCTAAAGCAAATAACTTAAACGTATGGTGAAGTGTGTTTTGTCAATGATAATTAAACGTTCAGGTCGGCTTGGCAATATTTAACCATTTTATGCTAACAGAGACAGTCTTGTGTTCTATAGCTAACGCCGGGAAAGAATTCAGTAAATATTTAAAAATCCACTGCATCTAGAAAATGTGTGCCAAGGCCGAAATACGTAAAAAAAATTTAATTTAAATAAGTTTCAAATAAATGTTATTAATCAGTTAGTTTGAATTTATCAGCATGAGAGGGTTGCTAAGGTTCACGTAATTTTAAATGTGCTTAATTCTGTCTAAATGAATTTTTATTACCACACGTAAATATGGGGTTCTACAACAAAGTTCGTACTGAAAGAGTAAGTACCATAAGTATTTAAAGCCATTTCTTCCCCATTTTTTCATCCATTCATTCATTTTTACATAATAAATATTCATATCTTCTTTTTTTCGTCAAAAGTGTGAGCTATTTCAAGGCACGGTTAGCGAGGATGAACGGTTTGTAGGGATGGTTATCTGGTCTGACGAGGTGCAGTTCAAACTGAATGGTACTGTAAACCGCCACAAATGCGTGTACTGTGCTCCTAACAATCTTCACCTACACGTGGAGAAATATGTTAATCTTCTGGGTGTTGATGTGTGCTGTGGTCTGTCACTGAGAAACTTGATTGGCCCAGTCTTCTTTGAAGGAACCGTAATTGCTGAGGTGTATTTTCATATGCTATGAACATCGATTTTACCAGCCATCAAAGAGGTGTTTGGAAATGAAAGATTTTATGTACAACAAGAGGGTACTCCGCCTCACTACCATAGAGATGGATGAAATACTCAGCAAATGACAAAAGAAGGAAGTAAGAAAAGGAGGAGGCTATCACAGGGCTGTTTTGACACTGAAGAAGACACAAAATATGGGGCACGGCAACTCTAGTGCATAAAAGACGAAAAAATGTAATATTTACAAAATTCTGTCAAAAAATTGAGTGTATGAAAAAAAGATAACATGCCACAAAATAAAATTTTAGTAATAATTCCAGTTCAGTCTATCTAGAAAGATGCATTCAATAATTATAGAAAATTGTAAGTTTATGTCTTAGTTTCCAAGATAAAGGGTCACAGAATTGGATAATTTAACATTGGCGGCATAGGACATACAATGTCCTCTTAAAAAACATTTTTCGGTTTACAAATGTAGTTCCTTGCTGTTTCTTTCGGATGGATAGTTTCATTTGTGAATCGTTAACACAAAGGTGGCCACTTTCCCCGACTGTTCATTTTTAATCTGATTGCGCCATTGCGATCTAGCTTCTTCCAGATTGATTTCAAAATCCCTTTAAGACAATTTTGAATGAATTATGTTATTTAAAACCATCTCTGATATGTTATGTTTGGCATAATACAAAAAATCTGATTTAAAAGGGTCTGCTGCAACGCTCGATAGTCATCCAGATATTAGGGCATCACGATGTCAGGAAAATGTGTCCGGAAATCAGAGGAATATACTTGCGATCCTGCCGCAACAAAAAAAATTGCTGTTTAGGTGGTAGAGAATGATAAGACGCCGTCTTATATACCAGCAAAGCCATTTCACGTTGCACGTAATGCTCTGAAAAGGAGAGGTCTCAGAAAAACCAAAGATGCAGTAAGTGGTAAAATTATTCAGCGAAACTTCTGGAGTGTGTTCAATAAAGAAGATGAAGAAGATATCGTTTATTACGTTTTTCAAATGGAAAAGCGATTTTCTGGATCTACAGCGAACGTTCTATCGAGATTGATGTTCCTGTTGATAGACTAATTACTCTTAGGAAGCCCACCCAATAACTAGAGCAGGGTTTCCCAAACTATCTTCCCCCGAACACTGGTGTCTTGCATGAAACGAATGAGTGCTCCGTGAAAACTTTAATAACGTGGCAGTTTTTCCTCGACGTCTTGACGATACTAATTATTATTTCAAAATCTTTTTATGATATCTGTGTACTAGTTATGACTTACAATTGAAGTAATTCAATTTTATTAATCTTCAACGTACCCAGTAGCAAATATAGAATCGTATCACAATGTAGTAGTGATCAAAATTGGGTTGAAGTTTAAGAGATTAGTCAGGAAGAGTCAATATGCAAAGAAGGGGGATACGGAAGTACTAAGGAATGACAAGATACCCTTAAAGTTGTCTAAGGCTGTTGATACAACAATGAAGAATAACCCAGTAGGCAGTACAGTAGATGAGGAATGTACATCTCTAAACAGGGCAATGACAGAAGTTGGAAAGAAAAACAAACTGCGACGAAACTTTGGTTAAAACAAGAAATATTTCAGTTGATCAATGAAAGAAGAAAGTACAAAGATATTCAGGATATTCAGGAATACAGGAACACATGTCGCTGAGGAATGAAACACTCCTGACGTGCAGGGAAGCTACACGAAAAATGTGAAGAAATAGGAAAAGAATGTTTGTCGGAAGGACTGACTCAGCGTACAGGAAATTCAAAACAACATTCGCTGAAATTAAAATCAAGGGTGGGAAGATTAAGAGTGCAACGGGAATTCCACTGTTAAATGCAGAGGAGAGAGAGGATAGGTGGGAAGAGTACATTGAAAGCCTTTGGGAGGGGCACGATTTGTCTGATGTGATAGAAGAAGAAACAGGCGTCCAAATAGAAGACATAGAATATACAGTATTAGAATCAGCGTTTAAGAGTACTTTAGAGGACTTAATATCAAATAAGGCAGAAGGGATAGATGGCATTCTATCAGAATTTCCAAAATCATTGGGGAAAAGGGCAACACAAAGACTATAAACGCTGTTGTGTAGAATGACTGAGTTTGGCGATATACTGTCTAAGTTTCGGAAAAACATCAGCCACACAATTCTGAAGACTGAAAGATCCGAAAAGTGCGAGAATTATTTGACAATCGGCTTAACAGCTAATGCATCCAAGTTGCTTACAAGAATAATCTACAGAAGAATGGAAAAGAAAATTGAGGATGCGTTACATGACGATCAGTTTGGCTTTAGGAAAGGTAAAGGCACCAGAGAGGTAATTCTGACGTTGTGGGTGATAATGGAAGCAAGACTAAAGAGAAACCAAGATATGATCATTGGGTTTGTCGACCTACGAAAAGCGTTCGAGAATGTAAAATTGAGCAAGATGTACAAATTATGAGGAAAATATGGGTAAGATATAGGTAGAGACGGGTAATATACAATATGTACCTGACCCAAGTGGGAATAAAAAGAGTGGATAACCAAGAACGAAGTGCTCGGATTAAAAAGGGTGTAAGAGAGGGATGTAGTCTTTCGCACCTACTGTTCATTCTGTACACCGAGGAAGCAATGATCGAAATAAAAGAAAGGCCCACGAGTGGAATTAAAATTGAAGGTGGAAGGACATCATCAATAATGCGAATAACTGATGACATTGCTATTCTGAGTGAAAGTGAAAAAGAATTACTTAATCTGCTGAATGGAATGAACAGTCTTATGAGTACAGAATATGGATTGAGAGTAAATAGAAGAAAGACAGAAGTAGCGGAACAGAGGGAAACTTAATACCAGGAGCGACTGTCACGAAGTAGACGAAGTTAAGGCATTCTGCTAGCTAGGCAGCAAAATAACCAGTGACATACGGAGCAAGAAGGACATCAAAAGGAGACTTGCACTGGAAAGAAAGGCATTTCTAGCAGAGAAAACTCTACTAATATGAAACATAGGCCTTAATATGAGGAAGAAATTTCTGGGAATGTGCGTTTGTGGCACAGAATTGCATGGTAGTGAAACATGGACTGTGGGAAAAGTAGAACAGAAGAGAATCGAAGCTTTTGACATGACGTGTTATTGACGAATGTTGAAAATTAGTTGGACTGATAAGCTAAGCAATGGGGAGGTCCTGCGCAGAATTGGAGAGGAAAGGAATATGTAGGAAATACTGACAAGGAGTAGGTGCAAGGTGATAAGACGTCTGTTAAGATAAGAGGGAATGACTTCCATGGTACTATGGGACTGGAGGTAGCTGTAGAGGACAAAAACTGTAGACAGAGACAGAGATTCGAATACATCCAGCAAATAAATGAGGACGTAAGTTGCAAGCTCTAATCTCGGATGAAGGGGATGAATAGGTTGGCACAGAAGAGGAATTCGTACGGGAGGCATCAAACCAGCCTGAGGACTGATTTCAAAAAAAAAAAAAAAAAAAAAAAAAAAAAAAAAAAAAAAAAAAAAAAAAAAAAATATTAGTTAATTAATAAAAATAAAATAAACAAAGTGGTCCATCAGAATGTCAGGATTTCAGGATTCTCAGAGTGTTCCGTCAGATGAAAAGTTTGGGAACCATTGTGCTGGAGGACAACCTTTTAACAAGGACAATGTAGACCCATTTTGTGATGTCTTTAAAATTGTGCAACAAAATCAGTTCCTTCCTGCTCATCACATTTATAATATGCATCAAACCGTTTACCGATCAATTCAAGGGTTCCAAAGCGTTTGCCTTAAATGAAGACGGCAAGCCGGTGGCGTTGCTTCAGTCAAAATAGAGTTGCTATACACTTTCGGAGTATGTGTGTCCACACCGGACCCTTTTCGCTTTAGGTCGAGAAAAGTGGCCATTATGAGAGGTTTCAGAAAAATGTATGAGTATACATAATTATATATTTTACTTGTAAATATTCTTTATGATAAATTATAATATGCAGACTCAAAAATATAAACCACAAACTTCTATCAATATCACTGTAAGATGAAAGTTATATTTCTAATAGACTACCATTTTAACGAAACTTCCGCTATTTTTACTACTAACGATTTTATTATTAGTTCCAATAACGCCTCAATTTTCTCATTAACGTATTGGTCTGCCTTATTGTTTATGGATGGCTTGGTTTTGCTTCAGTAACTTTATTCCTTTTTTCTAAACCATTATGAACTGTAGGTGTAATTTCGTGGATGTAAAGGTCTCCAAACTAAGATTTTAACCGCTGCATATGTAAGAAAATGTAATTATATACTAATAATATCCCGGAGACAATATGGAGCTATTTTAGAAAATATAATGTAACTTCCACATTTTACTATCTGCAGATACAATCAACATGTCTGTTTTCAATGTGATCGCATAATGTATCCTCTCACATGTGCATGTAACAGGAACACCTCACCACTTTCCCATCATACCACTTGAATCGCAATTGTATTATCCATTTCCAGTTTAAACTGCTGTCGTTGTTAATACACTAAAGAAAACATTCCACATGTTTAGTTTCGTCAAGGTATTTCCTTAAATATTTTTCTGTAAAGTTTTGTGAGATCATTTCCAGAGCTCCAGTTCTCGTTGTCAATATATCCTACATTGGCGTTCTCTCTGATCCGTTTGACTTCCGGCTTGGAAGACTCCAGTACTTCTGCTTCGTTCCAAAGAGTGAAATATCTTTTTTTGTCTCTGGAAGCTTCTCATTAAAAGACTCCGGCACAAATGACATCAAAACTGACATAATCAGGGTCACAGCTGCAAGTACGGCGAAAGCGATATACATTCCAGCAGTCTTACCCTATAGACAGAAAAAAATATCAGTTTCTGTGACAACAGTGGTATGAATATACAACACAATCACATGGGCCTATTGTGGGACAGTGGTTATAATGAATCAGGAACTCCATGCATGTAGAATAAATCAATAAATGATTTTGTGTGACTATCACATGTTAGCGATTGTTGCGGGTTTACCAGTTCCACAACAATACGTAAAGTTGTTCACTTTTATGGGCTACTCACGTAATTATCGTCACTCATCGTCATTCTGTACTAGGAATGGGAATTATCTTCATAAAAGGTAAATTTTTAATATCAGTATCACTCTAAACAAAATGTACATGTTATATACAAAATGTTTATTTCTTCCGGAAGGTGTCTTAAGGAACGAACAGGAAATAGGAACCAATTTCCAAGAGATTCAGCCAAAATTTCCATGAGAACATCCAACATATGATACTCATTTTCTACTGGTCTCCAGTCCGAGAAAGAGCTATTCTTCATTGTGCAGTGAGCGTGCTACCGATAAATCTAGGATTCTAGAACACAGCACAGATTTGCAAGAAACAGTACTAAAATATATAAGGTGATTTTCTAAAAACTAAAAATACAAAAATAAATTTCAAAAGTCTAGAAACTAATAAATCCCACTCTAAATGAATGAAAATGAATGTTAGTTGGAAGTGAGACAATGTTGCTACACATATTAGAAGAAAACCTCACCATCAACTGAACAATTACGTGATAAGAACAACAAACATAGTTTGCGTCGATTTCACGGAAGCACAGTGTAACGTTAATAAATCTAAGAGAGACACATAACGAAGATGAAGCCAAAGAAAGAGCTGTGACAGACATTCTAAATAATCAAATGTAGGTAACTAGAAATAAAATGATTAATAACAATTGATATCATAATGTAGAAGTATCATGTGATTCTCAGAATCATGCAGAATTAATCTAATAGGTAGAAGTAGAAGAATAATAGGAATGTGACAGAAGTGGAATGGTCCAAATATGACAAAGAAAATGTTGAGAAACCCGTGGAAGGTCTCAGGAAAAGAAAACCATGTGTAGTATTAACATGCTCTGTGAAACGCCAAAGAGTTTAGACGACTGTGTCTACAAACCAAATATATGGTGCACGGTACTTCCCAGAAGGTTTTCTCGAGGTAGTAAGGTCCTCAAACCAAAGAAGCGTAGTGAAAAACTATACAAATATTACAGAACTATTAGTGATACACCTGTCACCCCCAAAACATCTAATTCAATAATAATACGATAATTAGAGAAGAAAGAATAACCTGTCAGAAGAATATTTTGAAAATAGGATACAAAAGGGTTTGAAAAGGCACTGTGTGCGTCAGTACGCAGACAAAAAGTTTAACTAAAATTAATAGAGTTATTGAGAAAATGTTGATGATGTAGTAAGATTAAAGATCATGTTTAAAATATAAAAAGCAATTGAACAGAATGGAAGGAGACTAATAAATTTGCTACGTTTACACCAAAGAGGTGCTATGAAAGTACGGGTTGAATACTTGGGTAAAATAGTTATTAGAGAAGAGTCAGATGCTGCTTACCACCTTTCTAGCCCTGTTTGGTAGTTACGGTGACAAGATCCTCAATGAATCCTCGAATGATATAGGAATACAAATGAAGTTAACAATAATACGAAAGTTGCAACATCTCCATGTGGTCTCAGCGGAAAGTGAAGAAGGTAAACAGAAAATGGTGTAGGCAATGCAAAACACAGACTAAAAAGTTTGCCTGCCGATAAATTTTTAAAAGTAAAACTAATGAAAAAAACATAGAAATACAGCGCAACATGTAAAACGCTGTAGATATTGAAATTAAAGAAGTAATGTGCTTCACTTACATGAGAAACTTTTTAATTCAAGATGGAAACTGCACCAGAGAAATAAGAAAAAAGGTAGACAATAAGAAAGAAAACTTCAGAGAATACGAGGATTACTGTGAACATGACGAATAACAATGGATCCAAAAAATAGATTAGCAAATTATTTTCAAAGCAGTTAAAAATAGCTCAGAGACTTTAGTAATAATGAAGGAAAAGGACAGATATTGAAAAATGTTTAAAATCTGGCTGTTTCATGTTCCCATTTTTACGTAGCTCATGACTATACAATAGACAATAACGAATCTTTTTTTTTTTTCAAGGTGACCCCTGATCAATCGGTCTAAAATGGTTATTTTGTATTTGTGGATAGAGTACAGTAAAGAAATTTGACCGGGACACAAAGGATGCGCAGCGCGGGATTAGCCGAGCGGTCTTAGTCGCTGCAGTCATGGACTGTGCGGCTGGTCCCGGCGGAGGTTCCAGTTCTCCCTCGGGGATGGGTGTGTGTGTTTGTCCTTAGGATAATTTAGGTTAAGTAGTGTGTAAGCTCAGGGAATGATGACCTTTGCTGTTAAGTCTCATAAGATTTCACATACATTTGAACATTTGAACAAAGGATGCACAAATGAAAGTCTTATAAACACAGGATTCCAGGATAACTCGTCAAACGCCAGCATATCCGCTGACTGTGATTGACGTGTGTGGATTTTTGTGGAAGGTATGGTCGATCACGGATGTCTCCTGCATAAAACATTTACTGCAATTCATTCCATAGTGAGTTTTGGCTACCGTCACTGAGTTGTTAACGGTTGGAGTAGGAGGACGAATAATACGAGGGTTGGTACTTCAATAGTGGCAACTATTTATTTACAGCTCGACAAAGTAGATATGTCTTTCAAAGTTTTACTGACCTTCAAAGTAGTCGCCAGTATTGTGTATAACCCTTTTCCAGCGATGTGGATGTTGCAGGATACTCTTCGCAGTTCCAGTTGCGTTGACAGTTCGAGCGGAGCGGTCTCTTGCCCTACGAATTTGTAGCAGTTCTGAAGCGAATGCCGTGAAGTGTTTCCCTCAGTTCAAAAACTGAGTTGAACGCACGAGGGCTTAAGTCAGGGGAGTGTGTTCCAAAAATGAACAACATACAGACAGAAGTGATGACACTTTCTGCAAGACCTGACCATCATTTTGCAAGACACTGCTCAAGCAAGTACAGTGCACGCTTTTACTGAATTGTTTGACTGACGGGGCTGCTAAGTGCTATACCACCTACTGCACTCCTTTGACTTAAGCCCTCGCAAGGTCAACTCGATTTCTAAACTGAAGGAAACACTTCACGGCATTCGTTTCAGAATTGCTACAAATTCGTCAGGCAATAGATCGCGCCGCTCGAACTGTCAACACAACTGGCACCGATAAGAGTATCCTACGACTTCCACATCGCTGGCAACGGGGTATACACTATGCTGGTGACTATTTAGAAGGTCAGCAAAACTTTGAAACACGTATCTATTTTGTATGAGCTGTGAATAAATAGTTGCCACTATTAAAGCTTCAACCTTCGTATTTAGATTCATGAGTTTGTGATTACAATAAGTAGTAGTCTAAAATCTAATACAGACCTAGTTTACGCGACAGTGCATTCAGAAGACATAAAGTCTATACATGTACTAATGGAATTATTTTAAGTAAGTGGAGCACATACCAAGTGAGCAACGTAAGGTGGAACACTCATACTGCATTGAACAAAGACGTATTCAATTGCGATGCCTATCTGTCGTAAACTCGTTGGATGCAATTCCAAGCTCTGTATATTTGTGAGTAAATATGAGCAGTCACAGCAGAAGAGTAGCACAAGAGAAAGTGTAGTTATGATCCACTGGGTTGAGTGTGCTGAAAAAGTGTAATTCTGTTGAGATAACACCATTCTAAATATGTACACTTTAAAGAGTGCTAATAAATACTTCTAAAGGACAATCTAATAATATTGCACGCTTATTTTCCTTTAAAGATATTTATAAATCAGTTTCTGATAGGAAACATGCAAGAAGAGATTACATAAAGAGATACCTGCGGTTAAGCATACGAGGATGATGCACAACAAACCAGCAGTCAATAGCACGAGGCAGTGTGTTATCCGCCTTCCAAATCTATTTCCAACAACATGAGCAGCGTATGAAGCAGCTAGTTGCAGGGATCCATGCCCGATGAATGCTACGAAAGGATTCTCCCCAAAACAGTTGTTGCTAAAAAGTAGGGTGAAGGTAACAAAGGCAGCAGTTGATCTGTAACAAGAAAATATGGAAACCCACTGAAATTATTCTGGTCAAATGTAGCACTTTAATTATTCACGTTTATTGCTATGTGATCAGATAAATTGCTTGTGTCGCAAATGTACCTATGTAAATAACCTGCACGATAATACACTATTAGACAATTTCAAATGAACTTCCCGAAGTACTCATCCCTAACAAGTGGAGTTTTAAACATTTATTATACAGTTTAGAGTCTGGTTGTTGTCATAATCATACGGTCACATACTTGTCTTAGGTAACAATATCTGTACTTGCCACAAAGTCCTCCAGGTAAAATGTAGTCTTTGAACCAGTCATACGTCCTGTATGTCATATGACCGCAATGGTATTCACCTATTTACACGAATTACGTCCATAAATTCTGTCACGCCATGTCAGCGATGTTTGGCAATTCACTATGACTCTCAGAACAATAATCCTTCAGCCAGTCAAACATAGCGCTATACCTTTTTTTTTAACTAATACGATCTATGAATGAGCAGATGTCGCGCTATTTATAGATTTTTAAAGAAGAGACCAATAATATCTGATAGATAATGTACTTTAAAAGAGGAAAGGAAGTGGAAGCAATTATCCTACAGCAGTTTCTCTTAAAGTTAAAATCAAAGGAGAATTTAAAATTGGACACTGTCTTCGCCGTGGTCACGTCTCGAAATTGCGATTTAATTATTATGTGCCTCCTTTTATTCCAATGCACCTCTGTGCTTTTTTTTTTATTTATTATGCACATAAAGCGAGATGGCTGTAACTAAAACACGAAGAAATCGAAAAATGAAAGAGAAAATAAAATTTAGGATCATTTAAAAGAAAAGCCTGTCAACATTTAGAGTGAAGAAAGAATTCAACTATTAAATCCAGAAGAGATAGCAGACATGTGGAAAAGGGCAGTAATGGTTTGTATCAGGAGGAGTAGTTACCTCCTAACGTGATATAAAAATAAGAAGATACTGGTTCGAAGGATGTAGGGATCTGGCGTGAGAGCCAGTACTTCAAAATGTTCTGAAAGACCTCGGATTAAATTAGGCAGAGTGGGGGGGTAGGCAATAATCTTTATTATAACCAAACTGATGGGAAAAAGTAGCAGTTAAACGATTATTCAGGTTAAGGTGCAGAATGTGTAATAACGGTGCCATGCTATCTGAAATTCCTGAGGAAATGAGTCTCAAAATCACGAAGATGGCTTGAGCAGGTAACGCAATAACTGTCGTACGAGCAGATTGACAGCTCTTGAATTAAGTTTGATGGCCAGAACACACAAAGAATAAATATGAAAACTTAAGATATGACAGCTGACGACGCATTTAGCTTAAGGAAAGGTAAAGGCTCACGAAAGGGATTTCAGATGGTACGCTTGCTAAATGAAGCAAAGATTAGAAAAACTGAGGTACCTTCGAGTGATTTGCCGACCTAGAGAAAGTTGTGCAAGAACTTAGAAATATTAAGTAAAATAGATATACAGTATAGGGGAAGATGGTAGTACACAATGTGTACAAGAAACAAGACGAAACAAGAAGTGTGGACTACTAAGAGAGAAACGGTCGGATATGAAACGGCAGAATGAAGGGAGCAGCCTTTGTGCTACTCTGTTCAACATGTATACTTAAAAATCAATGTAACAAGTAAACGTAAGGATTTGAAGAGGGATTAAATCTCAGAGGAAGACTGTAACTAAGAAGATTTGCTACTAGCAGTAATCCAAATAAAGAATTTTCAAAACAATATGACGTATTATGGCTGAGCGAAGGGGCACATACGAGGCAGAACACCAACACAAAGATTTCGCTTCTCGCCGAAAGGAGTCGACAATATCGTGCGTATAAATCACAGAATATGAGAAAGAAATTTATGAGAATATATGTCTGGTGCATAGCGTAATATAGAAGATAATCATGGCCTGTGGGAAACAAAGAAAAGAAGAGAATCGAACCGTTTAGTACATGATGCTACAATAGGATGCTGAAAATGAAATGAACAGATAAATCAGGTGACACTCTTAAAAATCATCAAGTTAGGAATATCTGGAAAATACTAGATAGAAGAAAGCATGATAAAATGTGTGGTAAAGGCCTCAGCGAGTAGCTTCCATAACGATACAGTGGGTGGTAGAGGGGAAACACATAATTAAGGACGTTGGGAATGACCTAGATGAAAAGATTGGAAAAAGAGACGAATTCAGGTCAGCTTATATAAAGCCATTTTGAAGAATACTGACCCAAAAGGGAGAAAAATGTATTATTATTAACAGTATTAATAAAGCAGTAAGTAAAATATCATCATGCAAAAAATAGCTTGTCCGCCTTGTGCAGTCCGCTGTTCGATTTCGCAGTGTATTTTTTCTATCATCTATTCGTTTTGTCTCTCTTAAACTTACGGAGCCAGTTCCAGGAAGAGCTACACCATCAATATACCGATGATCTAAATCATTTACACTATTGCCAATAGGAGACTGAACGTCTCCCGGTAACGTTGCGAGCAGTGACACGACAAGGAAAATTTATAAACGGAGCGGAGATAAATGGGAAATCATTGTAGCGATGATACGGACCGCAAATGAAGAAATCCACTGGCATAAGCGACTTCGATAGTTATAGGGTCTTGGACACACTTATTGTCATGTAACCCAAAGTTGTAATGTGACCACAATCCACACATTCCTTATCTACGACATCATCATTATCGTCATCATCATCATTATCATCATCATCATGGGGGATGCCTCGTCTAGTTTCAGTGATGTCATCATGCCACCCGACCCTCCTTCCTGTCCTCCCCCTTCTGTCCTCAACCGTTCCCCCTCCAACCAGTCAGTGTGTAGTAGGCAATGGGCATGATACACCCAACATAACGTAGCTCTCTAAGTACTTGACTGCGTAAAAATGGCGCCATGTTATAAAGTATACAATATCTCCATATCGAAAAATGTTTCATCTTCCTTGCATTGTGTAAAATGGCGCCATGTTCAAAAGAAGATATTGTCAGTGCTACAGTATAAAATTGTACCAGACAGAGACCCTAACACGGGACGTTTGCTATGCACAGGAAATGCTCTACCATCTGAGCTAGTTGAGCCGTGGCGAGCTGGTGCCAGTCTTAGTTTGTTCATGTATCATTGAGATGGATTGTGGTTTTTCGCGTGTCTTATCAAGCGGCTTCGCAGGCGAAGCGAGTTGGTTGTTAGCCTTCGACGGGAACGCTCGAGATCTAGAGTAATTCGCGGGGGAGACGAGTGTCAACGGGTGCCGAACGAGTGTGATGACCGTTACACGTTGTGGTGTGAAATTGGTTGGGCGTTTTGCCGGCATGGGCAGCTTGGAAATACAAGTTCCGTGTCTCTGCTGGGAACAAAATTTGAAGGGAAGCAGTGAATCTGTGGAACCCGCGTCCCTCGTATTGTGTACCTGATGTGGAGTAAGCCGTCGTAATTGTCTTTCACCGACGCACTCAGAGATTTTAAATTTCATTTTTATTATGGGAGACAAATTGTCCTAGTTAAGTGGTGGCTGTTATTTAAAAATTTTCTCGTTTTTTTGTGTGTCTCTTGCAATCAAATGACTTTGTGTTGCTGTTTTAAAGCCTGCACTCAATTAATACAGTTGTTCATGTGTGAGTCAAAGGTTCTGCCCAGTGTTTCTATGTTTCAGAGTTATTGGAATGCCTTTGTGATTCGGGCAGAAACTTTTAATTGTGCCAGCGCCTTGGCGTGGCAGTTTTTAAGAACCTGGCCACTACCGGAGTTGGTCACATATCCCCTTCCAAATTTTGGTATTTATCCTCCTTCCGTCAAGTAGGGTTAAGCTGGTAGATATATATTTGTATGTAACCTGTTTGTAGATGAACTTGTTCTCTTAAACGTTACGGACTGGCAACTGGCTAAACCTCAAACTGAGTTCCTTGTGCAGCTTTTTCTAATAATTTTCTTATTAGTACGTCTGAGTACGTAAACATGTACTTTTTTTTAAATCTGTGTCACTGTTGTAGTTTTTTCCTAATTAAGTTATTCTATCATGTTATGTAATGGCATCTTAGTTTGGCACTAGTGCTCAAGTGTTATTAAGTCACCCTTTACCTGTGATTGTTTCTTTATATCTATTTTGAGGGAAGTCCTATACGGGAGTTGGAAGTTCTCAAATTTGTCAGTAACAACCTTTTTTTAATCTGGAATTGTTTGTTAGAGTACTGAGTACGTTGGGTTTCTAATTATATTTGCTAGGTTTTATGTAGTGGCTCGTCCACAATTATTAATCCTCAAATTATTTTTTAAGTGTAAGGCCAGTAAAGTGTCTTAATTATAAAGTGTGCCTACCAATCATGATTCCATCCCGCTTCCTCTTTCGTGGTATTTAAGATATACTGTGTAAGTGTAAGGAATCACGTATCACTACTCATGCGCGACTCACGACTCCTCCTCACTGCTTTACTTCCATCAGTTCTTCATCTACAACCTTCCAAATGTAACAGAAGTTCTCCTGCTAAAATTGCGGGACTATCACTTAGGAAAAAACGATATTGCGCAGATATGGATTAGCCACAGGCTGGGGGGTGTTTCGAGAATGAAGCAGAGTGTGTGCTGATATGAAAGTACCTGTCAGACTAAACTGTGTGGCAGACCAAGAGTCGAAGTCAGGACCTTCGCCTTTCATGGTCAAGTGCTCAACCAACGGATCTACCCAAGCATGATTAACAACCGGTCCTCACACCTGTACATCCGACAGTACCTCATCTCCTATCTTCCAAATTTCCCGCAAGTTTTGCACAACTGCTGCCAAGTTTTGATGGTAGGAGATGTATCGGTGGAGCTTAAAACTGTGAGGACGGCTCGTGATTCGTGTTTGGTAATTCATTCGGTCGAGCACTGGCCCGCGAAAGGCAAAGTTCCTGAGTTTGAGTCTCGGTCTGGGATACAGTTTTAATCTGTCAGGAAGTTTCATCTTCAGCGCACATTCAGCTGATGAATGAGAAATTCATTCTCACTATATTACCGTCTTCACCTAAACTGTGTGAATTGACGTCATTCAGTGCACACACACACACACACACACACACACACACACACACACACACACACACACACACAAACACCTGTCTATTGCCAGCCAGAGTGGCCGAGCGGTTCTAGACGCTACAGTCTGGAACCGCGCGACAGCTACGGTCGCAGGTTCGAATCCTGCCTCGGGCATGGATATGTATGACGTCCTTAGGTTACTTAGATTTACGTAGTTCTACGTTCTAGGGGTCTGATGACCTAAGAAGTTAAGTCCCATAGCCCTCAGAGCCATTTGAGCCATCTGAACCTGTCTATTTCATATTTCACTTATAAAAATGTGTACATCAAAAACTGTGCTCATGTCATCACTCACTCTCTCTCTCGCTCTCACTCTCTCTCTCTCTCTCTCTCTCTCTCTCACACACACACACACACATACACACACACAGAAACACACACACACACACACACACACAAACTGACACAACAATCCAGGAACCATGTGTTACTACGAAACCTCTTTCCTTTTCTACACTAACACGCACACAGATACATGTACACATAAACACCACAGCAGAGGAACACATTACGAACACCAATCCAGCAGCTGGCAGGATGCCCAAGAAATAAAGAAAGAGAGAAACTTTGTGATAGTGTGAGAGAAAACTCCTTACACCATCGGTGGACCTGTTTGGTAACATTCCCGACTGCCTGAAGCAATGAATATTAAGAGGTGTCTCTCACATTAGCCACTGCTACTCCCGCTCTTGCCCTGCAGACAGAAAAGATAAAACACGTATGTACTCTCTCTTTCTCACGTTATCTCTTACTAAGCAGGCCAAGAATTGTATGTTTTATCAAAACATACAAATACTCCCATGAATCATGGACCTTGTCGTTGGTGGGGAGGCTTGCGTGCCCCAGCGATACAGATACAGATAGCCGTAGGTACAACCACAACGGAGGGGTATCTGTTGAGAGGCCAGACAAACGTGTGGTTCCTGAAGAGGGCAGCAGCCTTTTCAGTAGTTGCAAGGACAACAGTCTGGATGATTGACTCATCTGGCCTTGTAACAATAATCAAAACGGCCTTGCTGTGCTGGTACTGCGAACGGCTGAAAGCGTGGGGAAACTACGGCCGTAATTTTTCCCGAGGGTATGCAGCTTTACTGTATGATAAAATGATGATGGCGTCCTCTTGGGTAAAATATTCCGGAGGTAAAATAGTGCCCCATTCGGATCTCCGGGCGGGGACTACTCAAGAGAATGCCGATATCTGGAGAAAGAAAACTGGCGTTCTACGGATCGGAGCGTGGAATGTCAGATCCCTTAATCGGGCAGGTAGGTCAGAAAATTTAAAAAGGGAAATGGATAGGTTAAAGTTATATATAGTGGGAATTAGGGAATTTGGTGGCAGGAGGAACATGACTTCTGGTCAGGTGACTACAGGGTTATAAACACAAAATCAAATAGGGGTAATGAAGGAATAGGTTTAATAACGAATAGGAAAATAGGAATGCGGGTAAGCTACTACAAACAACATAGTGAACGCATTATTGTGGCCAAGATAGATACGAAGCCCACACCTACTAGAGTAGAACAAGTTCGTATGCCAACTAGCTCTGCAGATGACGAAGAAATTGAAGAAATGTATGATGAAATAAAAGAAATTATTCAGATAGTGAAGGGAGACGAAAATTTAATAGTCATGGGTGACTGGAATTCGAGTGTAGGAAAAGGGAGAGAAGAGAAGGTAGTAGGTGAATATGGATTGGGGCTAAGAAATGAAAGAGGAAGCCGCCTGGTAGAATTTTGCACAGAGCACAACTTAATCATAGCTAACACTTGGTTTCAGAATCATGAATGGAGGTTGTATACGTGGAAAAACCCTGGAGATACTAAAAGGTATCAGATAGATTATATAATGGTAAGACAGAGATTTAGGAAACAGGTTTTAAATTGTAAGACATTTCCAGGGGCAGATGTGGGCTCTGACCACAATCTATTGGTTATGAACTGTAGATTAAAACTAAAGAAACTGCAAAAAGCTGGGAATTTAAGGAGATGGGACCTGGATTAACTGAAAGAACCAGAGGTTGTACAGAGTTTCAGGGAGAGCATAAGGGAACAATTGACAGAAATGGGGGAAAGAAATACAGTAGAAGAAGAATGGGTAGCTTTGAGGGATGAAGAAGTGAAGACTATAGTAGGTAAAACGACGAGGGCTAGTAGAAATCCTTGAGTAACAGAAGAAATATTGAATTTAATTGATGAAAGGAGAAAATATAAAAATGCAGTAAATGAAGCAGGCAAAAAGGAATACAAACATCCCGAAAATGAGATCGACAGGAAGTGCAAAATGGCTAAGCAGGGATGGCTAAAGGACAAAAGTAAGGATGTAGAGGCTTAACTCACTAGGGGTAAGATAGATACTGCCTACAGGAAAATTAAAGAGACCTTTGGAAAAAAGAGAACCACTTGTATGAACATCAAGAGCTCAGATGGAAACCCAGTTCTAAACAAAGAAGGGAAAGCAGAAAGGTGGAAGGGGTATATAGAGGGTCTATACAAGGGCGATGTACTTGAGGACAATATTATGGAAATGGAAGAGGATGTGGATGAAGATGAAATGGGAGATACGATACTGCGTGAAGAGTTTGACAGAGCACTGAAAGACCTGAGCCGAAACAAGGCCTCCGGAGTAGACAACATTCCATTGGAACTACTGACGGCCTTGGGAGAGACAGTCCTCACAAAACTCTACCATCTGGTGAACAAGATGTATGAAACAGGCGAAATACCCGCAGACTTCAACAAGAATATAATAATTCCAATCCCAAAGAAAGCAGGTGTTGACAGATGTGAAAATTACCGAACAATCAGTTTAATAAGGCACAGCTGCAAAATACTAACACGAATTCTTTACAGACGAATGGAGAAACTAGTAGAAGCCGACCTCGGGGAAGATCAGTTTGGATTCCGCAGAAATGTTGGAACACGTGAGGCAATACTGACCTTACGACTTATCTTAGAAGAAAGATTAAGAAAAGGCAAACCTACGTTTCTAGCACTTGTAGACTTAGAGAAAGCTTTTGACAATGTTGACTGGAATACTCTCTTCCAAATTCTAAAGGTGGCAGGGGTAAAATACAGGGAGCGAAAGGCTATTTGCAATTTGTACAGAAACCAGATGGCAGAGGGACATGAAAGGGAAGCAGTTGTTGGGAAGGGAGTAACACAGGGTTGTAGCCTCTCCCCGATATTATTCAATCTCTATATAGAGCAAGCAGTAAAGGAAACAAAAGAAAAATTCAGTGTAGGTGTTAAAATCCATGGAGAAGAAATAAAAACTTTGAGGTTCGCCGATGAAATCGTAATTCTGTCAGAGACAGCAAAGGACTTGGAAGAGCAGTTGAATGGAATGGATAGTGTCTTGAAAGGAGGATATAAGATGAACATCAACAAAAGCAAAACGAGGATAATGGAATGTAGTCGAATTAAGTCGGGTGTTGCTGAGGGAATTAGATTAGGAAAGGAGACACTTAAAGTATTAAAGGAGTTTTGCTATTTGGGGAGCAAAATAACTGATGATGGTCGAAGTAGAGAGGATATAAACTGTAGACTGGAAATGGCAAGGAAAGCGTTTCTGAAGAAGAGAAATTTGTTAACATCGAGTATAGACTTAATTGTCAGGAAGTCATTTCTGAAAGTATTTGTATGGAGTGTAGCCATGTATGGAAGTGAAACATGGATGATAAGTAGTTTGGAGAAGAAGAGAATAGAAACTTTCGAAATGTGGTGCTACAGAAGAATGCTGAAGATTAGGTGGGTAGATCACATAACTAATGAGGAAGTATTGAATAGGATTGGGGAGAAGAGAAGTTTGTGGCACAACTTGACCAGAAGAAGAGATCGGTTGGTAGGACATGTTCTGAGGCATCAAGGGATCACCAATTTAGTATTGTAGGGCAGTGTGGAGGGTAAAAATCGTAGATGAAGACCAAGAGATGAATACACTAAGCAGATTCAGAAGGATGTAGGTTGCACTAGGCACTGGGAGATGAAGAAGCTTGCACAGGATAGAGTAGCATGGAGAGCTGCATCAAACCAGTCTCAGGACTGAAGACAACAACAACAACATCAAAACACAGCCATTATGTAAAATTTTCTACAGTTTTCTCAGCTACATATATATATTACGTAATAGTTACTACATACTGCAGCACCTCCTATTACAGGTCGTCGCATGAAATCGCCGAGCAGATAAGATATTGCGTTGATATCCTTAACTACATGACTTTTTTTAATATCTCAGCGGACCAGTTGGGGGTGAAACCATTCTTGATAATCGACTTATGTTTACTACTAAGAAATTCGACAACTGCCGCTTGAGCTACTTGTGTGTCTATCATTTTGATCTTATTATGCACAGTAGACAAGAGGGTGTAATCTTTACATATCGAAAAGGTTCATGATTATAATTACTGATTAGGTATTGTACCAGATCAATCCATTTGAAAGAACCCTGAGCATGAAATGTTTAACATCTTTCTCTTAAGACTTCTGCTGGATCACTCCACAATTGAACCTTTCTAGGAGGAAGGTTATGAATAATGATTAATCTATTTTTTTCTTTTAGTCCTATGAATGAGTGTTGTCAAATTCCTTACCTAAATATGTTTATGAATGATTTGGAATATTATTAGTTCTTCTGTATATTTTTCTAAACAGAGGTGTAACTTCAGTACCAGTTTTAGTCTTTTGAGCAGCGGACCAACCATATTTGAAACCAGCTGAAAAATGTTCCTGTTGGTGCATAAGAAAACCGAAAATGCTCCTCTTTAAAAGACTCTGAAAGAAAAGAGAGAATCGAGCATCCTCAATCCTTATTTCTAAGACAGAACATTCTAAATTTTTTCACCCAGTCTCACTTTAAAGTGGAGTATTCATACTCAGCATCTCCCTCACATTGCCACTATCTATATATTTCTCTCCCAGTGATTGCTTTTTCTCCATTCGGCACTTTCTCGCGTCTGTCTCTCCACCTGTAACTATTTTCATCCTTTTCTCTCACTCTTCCTTACTACTGTCCCCAACTCTGCCACATTCACTGTTTCTCTCTGTCCCACTGCCGTTGCCTTTGTCCAATTCTTTCTCTCTCTCACAGCCAGTGACTTCCTTTCTCGTTTACAGCCTGCTGTGCCTATCGTCAATCACTATTGTCGCATCAACACACACGTGTCTGGAGATGATTTGCTAGGGTTTTTATCACCTAAAGCGAGAAACTTTAACACACCGGTACAGGGATTGGGAAATGTGGGCAGATTATTTCGTATGAAGTGCCAAAAAAACTGGTATAGGCATGTGTATTCACATACAGAGATAAGTAAATAGGCAGAATAAGGCAGTGCAGTCAGAAACGCCTATATAAGACAAGTGTATGTCGCAGTTTTTAGATCAGTTACCGCTGCTGCAGTGGTAGGTTATCAAGATTTAAGTGAATCTGAACTTGGTGTTATAGTCGGTGCACGAGCGAGGGACACTGCGTCTCTGGGGTAGCGATGAAGTGGAGATTTTCCCGTACGACTATTTCACGAGTGTACCATAAACATTAGGAATCCGGTAAAACATCAAATCTCTAACACTGATGCGATCGTAAGAAGATCTTGCAAGAACGGGACCGACGACGACTGAAGAGAATTGTTGAACGTGACAGAAGAGCAACACTTCTGCAAATTGTCGTCGATTTCAATGCTCGGCCATCAACAAGTGTTAGCGTGTGACCCAGTCAACGAAACATTACCGCTATGGGCTTTCGGAACGGAAGGCCCACTCGTGTACCCTTGATGACTGCGCGACATATAGCTATACGCCTCGCCTGGGCTCATCAACAACGACGTTGCACTCCTTCAAATGGTTCAAATGGCTCTGAGCACTATGGGACTTAACTGCTGTGGTCATTAGTCCCCTAGAACTTAGAACTACTTAAACCTAACTAACCTAAGGACATCACACACATCCATGCCCGAGGCAGCATTCGAACCTGCGACCGTAGCAGTCGCACGGTTCCGGACTGCGCGCCTAGAACCGCGAGACCACCGCGGCCGGCCGTGGCACTGATGTTGACTAGAAGCATGTTACATTATAGGACGAGTCTCATTTCAAATTCTATCGAGCGAATGCACGTTTACTGGTGTGGAGAGAACCTCATGAATCCATGGACCCTAGATATCAGCAGGGGACTATTCAAGCTGGTGGAGGCTCTGTAATGGGGTGGCGCATGTGCGATTGGTGTGATATGGGACCACTGATTCGTCTAGATACTATTCTCACAGTTGACACGTACGTAAGCGTCCTGTCTCATCACCTACCCCCACTCATGTCCACTGTGCATTCCTACGGACTTGGGCAATTCCAGCAGGACAATGCGACACCCCTCATGTCCAGAATTGCTACAGAGTGGCTCCAGGTTTAAACACTTTCCTGTCCACCAAACTCACCAGACATGAACATTATTGAGAATATCTGGAATGCCTCCCAACGTGCCGTTCAGAAGAGATCTGCACCCCCTCGTACTCTTACGTATTTATGGACAGCCCTGCAGGATTCGTGGTGTCAATTCCATCCAGCAATACTCCAGATATTAGACGAATCCATGTCGGGGGCCCTACACGATATTATGGAGGTGTATCAGTTTCTTTGGCTCTTCAGTACAGTTCGTTGGTCTTGGGAGGGTGGGTCGGGAGGTTGAGGGCGAGAGGGAGTGGTTGGGGGTTTTTACTCTCTAAACCTATATACGGTCTCTAGACATCTCTCTCTTTCGTTTCCACTGGCTTCTCTCTCTTTTACTCCTATTGCTGCTGTCTGCATCCTTCTCTCTCTGTATTTTACTGCCACTAACTCTCATGGACCATCACTACCTCATCTCTCTTTGGCTCCCACAGCTCCTGTATTCATTCATCTCTCTTCCTCTTTCACTACCACTTTCTTTCTGCTATTATCACTATCTCTATCTCTACCACTGTCACTGTCTCCTCTATGTGTTCATGTCACTGTGTTTGTGCTGCTCTTTGAACACAAAAAGCGCGAATATATTTGCATGCCAAACTTTCTGGCGAGGACGGAGAAACAAGGATCAAGGCAGCTGATTCCCCACGTTTCTGCCAGAGTCGTTTAAAGAGGAGCATATTCACTTTTTTGCGCTCCAACAGAAGCATTTTTTGACTGGTTCCCTTCTTTCTCCTGTTACATCGGGGCATGTTGCTTATATAAAAGGAGTTCTACAGGTCATTAAAGTTTTAGCGGTTTACTTATAAACTTCGAGACATTTAATTATTTTGACATTTATAAATAACAAATAATTATGGGTAATATAAGGTTAACACAAAATTGTCTTCCATCCACGGCAGGTTCATTTTGTACTACTTTACATGGAAACGCACAACATTTTAAACTTAACCTAATATATACTAATATATTCGGTGCTTGAATTGCAAGTATAAAGAATTTCCATCCATAAAATTATTTTTTGTAAGCTGCTTATGCCGCCAGGTGGCACCACCGAATTATTTGCATGTCAAGGCAGTCTGTATAGGCTTGAAATGTCCATTATACAGAGACAGAGCGTCGTAAGGTTTTATTGGTAAAAAACTGGCTTTTAAAAACGTAATTGTGTGGCCCCAGAACTCTTTCATTAATCCCACAGCTCTTTCCATGAGTTGATTACGTCAGTTAAAACCACATTTACTCCTCAGATCGGATATTATGTGTATATCTAACGTACATGCACACACTAACTTTGAACCTATAGACCTCGCCAACGTACAGTCATATCAAAAAATGTTTCAAGGCTCGCTTAAAGTTTCATCTTAAGAAATTACGGTACAAATGTCGATACCTTACCATGTAAAGAAATTATAGAAGTGGCCATCCCTACAACCGGTACTTTGGTATCGAAAAATATTGGTTTTTTGACGTTCTCTCACGAATCGCCAATGAGCAAACGGTGTATTTATATGTCATCGAAGACCACACCTGATGTAAAAGAATCAACTAATTTACTCAATACGTCTGGGGTGGAGAAGGTATGTAATGTTTAAATTTTGACCCTGTAATGTAGGATAACCACGGTATGCTCATTTGTCCAATAGGCAGGCCTATACAAATGGTACAGGACCTGAGATATGATCGCTTGAAAAAGCACAGTTTCGCACTCGATTTTTTGGACAATACTGGTAGCGTGCACTACGTTAATAACTGTTAACAGATATTTACAACACGAGTTTTCTTTGGAATCTGCAATCAGACCAGCCAAATCAGTTTAATGAATTTCACAATTTCCTTTAGCAACAACCACTTACCTCGGATAAACTTTGAGTACTGCAATGCAGTTTCTCATTTGTTTGAGCTTTCATGCTAGTTACAAAGAATGCGGTAATGAGAGTTAGTTCTCATTACAATGCGGTATCAACAATAAAGTATTTCTTTATATAAAATGTTACAGAGCAAAAAAAAAAGCAAAACTAGTCTACTTATAAATTTTAATATAAAACAATACTTTTGTCTCGTTGTCCTACAAAAATTTGCTTTCCGGTCATTGGCATCATGATACAAATTTCACTATAAAAATTCTACATTTCTTTTACTGTTCAGTAACAATATCACTGGAGTTAACAAACATTACATTTCTTTCATTCCGCTCATTAGCATCAAATGAGAAATACATCTTACAAATAACAATCACGTCATCTCTGATACAACACCTTCACACTTAAGTCAGCAGTCATTGGTTCTTATACGACAAAAAATTTTCAATCGAAGTGCATGAAGTGAGTGGCAGCCCTCGTCCTCAATATTATCATGTCATTTTGTGGTAACATGTCCGTAACCCTGTCAACCTGATCCTGCTTTTAATCATTTTGTGCCCCAAATTCGTTGTTCAAATGGTTCAAATGGCTCTGAGCACTATGCGACTCAACTTCTGAGGTCATCAGTCGCCTAGAACTTAGAACTAATTAAACCTAACTAACCTAAGGACATCACACACATCCATGCCGAGGCAGGATTCGAACCTGCGATCGTAGCGGTCGCTCAGTTCCAGACTGTAGCTCCTAGAACCGCACGGCCACTCCGGCCGGCAAATTCGTTGTCTCGCCAGTTCTGTTCAGTACTTTCTCATTAGTTACGTAATCCACCCATCTAATCTTCAGCATTCTTTTGTAGCACCAATTTTCAAAAGCTTGTACTCTCTTCTTGTCTAAACTATTTATTGTCCATGTACGGCTACACTTCATACAAATACCTTCAGAAAAGACTTCCTAACCCTTAGTCTATATTCAGCGTTAACAAATTTCCCTCTTCATAAACGCTTTTCTTGTCATTACCAATCCACATTTTATATCCTTCCGTCGTTAGTTATTTTATTGTCGAACTTTTCTACTGTTTTCAGTGCCTCCTTTTCCAATAAAATTCCCTCAGCATCACTTGATTTAATTCGATTACATTCCATTATCCTTCGTTTGCTCTTTCGTTGATTTTCATTCTATACCTTCTTTTCAACGCACTGCCCATTCCGTTCAGCTGCTCTTCCAAGTTACTTCCTATCTCTGACAGAATTACAAAGTCATCAGCAAACCTCAAAGTTTTCATTAATTCTCCCTGAACCTACTCCAAATCTTGGGTCTGTTTCCGTTATTTCTTGCTCAACGTACAGAAAGGAAATGATCAATGATAGGTTGTGATCCTTATCTCATTCTCTTCTCAATCAGCGCTTCCCTTTCATGCCCGTCGACTATTACAAACATATTGTCACAAGCTTTCTCTTAGTCTACAAATGCTACAAACGTAGGTTTGTCTCTCCTTAATCTATCTTCTAACATAAGTCGTAGGGTGAGCATTGCCTCACGTGTTCCTGTACTTCTCTGGAATCCAAACTGATCTTCACCGAGGTATGACTCCGCAAGTTTTTGCACTTTTAGGTACAAATCTCGTGTCAATATTATGAAACCATGATTTACTAAATGATAGTTCGGTAATTTTCACCCCTTTTCAGCAACTGCTTTCTTTGGAATTAGAATTATTAATTCATCTTGAACTCTTAGGGTATTTCGCCTGTCTCATACGTCTTACAAACCAATGGAAGACTTCTGTCAGGGCTGGCTAACGCACGCTATCAGTAATTCTGACGAAATGTCGATTACTCCCGAGGCCTAATCGCGCAGAATAGTATCTCCAATATCATCTTCATTTACGTCATGTTCCCTTTTTATATTGCCTTCGAGTTCAGTTCCCTTGTGTAGACCCTATACGCACTCCTTCCTCCTTTCAGCTTACCCTTATTCGCTTAGGACGGGTTTTCCATATGAACTCTTTCCTCCTAAGACCTTTTTAATTTTCCTGTAGGTAGTATCTACATCTCCCTTAGTGAAATATGCTTCTAAATCCTTAAATCTGACCTATAGGCATTCCTGCTTAGCCATTTTGCACTTCTTGTCAATGTAATTTTTTAAATTATCATATTGGAGTTTTGGGCTCAGTTGCCGTCCTCCAGTTTGAATCCACAGTTAATAACTAATAAATTGTAGTCAGAGTCCACATCTTCCCCTGGAAATGCCTAACAATTTAAAGTCTAGTTCCGAAATCTCTGTCTTACTATTATCTAATTAATCTGAAACCTTTCGGTGCCTCCATGTGTTTGCTGTGTACACAGCCTTCTTTCATTATACTTAAACAAAGTGTTAGCGATGATTAAATTATGCTCTGTGGAAAACTCTGCCAGGCGTCTTCCTCTTTCATTCCTTTCCCCTATTCGGTATTCACTTACCAGTTTTCCTTATCTTTCGTTTCCTACTTCGAATTCCAGTCCCCTATCACAAATAAATTTTCATCTCCTTTAACTACGCGAAAAATTTCTTTTATATCATCAAACATTTCTTTAATTTCTTCATGATCTGCGGAGCTATTTGGCATATAAATTGCTACTACTGTTGCTGGTGCCGGCTTCGTGTCTGTCCTAGCTACGATAATGGGTTCACTATATTGTTCATATAAGCTTACCCATATCTTCTTATTCATTGCTAAACATACTCCTGCACTACCCCTATTTGATTTTCTATTTATAACCCTATACTCACCTGACCAGAAGTCCTGCTGCTCCTGCCACTGAACGTCACTAATTCCCAAAATATCTAATTTCAACCTATCCGTTTCCCTTTTATATTTTCTAACCTACCTGACAGATTAACGGATCTAACATTCCAAGTTTCGATCTGTAGAACGCCAGGTGCCTCCATTCTGATGACGACATCCTCTTTAGTAGTCGCCACCCGGCTATCCGAATTGGGAACTAGTATACCTCCCGAATATTTAACCCAAGAGGACGTCACCATCATTTAACAACGCTGTAGAGCTGTGTGCCCTCGGCGAAAATTACGTCTTTAATATCTCCTTGTTTTCAGCCGTTCGTGGTACCGGCATAGCAGCGTCGTTTTGGTTGATGATACCAGGCGAGATTAGTCAGTCGTCCATACTGTTGTCTCTAAAACTGTTGAAAAGGCTGCCCTGTTCAGGAACCAGACGTTTGTCATAATGAGGTGGCGAAATTCAACAAGTACGTTATAACTGTAATTCTCAGTAATGAAAGAGGACTGTGAACTTTTGTGTGGAAAAAAGAGGACGGTGCAATGAGTAATCTCACACAATCCAACGCCTTTCCTAAGTATGAGAGAAATTTTTATCCCCTTACTTTGAGCAAGATGTGTAATGAGAGTTACAGAGAGCCTAACAGTTGCGACTTTCAAGATTATCGTATAGTTCAAATATCCAAGATGGTCACACTTCCAGCCACATGATCATGACGTCACTTCTTGTATAGGAAGTCATATGTACTGAATTAAATCTCCGATTATGAATACGCCTTGTCACGCAGTTGGCTGAAGGTATAATTTCTATAACTGAATCTTGAATAAACAGTCAGTATTCTGTAGCGGTTTTTGGGAACGATGTAGGTATCCGCATTTCAGTTTTCTCTGACGGACGATTTCAGTCTTCATTCACATTGATGTCAACATCTATTGGGTCCTTCAGAAACGCTATAAGACTCATGAACGGAATTTCTCCTTAGTGCTTCTGTCAACGACGAAAAATTTAAAACTCTTACTCAGTGTTTTTTGTGCTAAAACCGAATGACTGATTCATACATACATTAATCCTTGTCCCCTATATTTCATAATGATGTGGAAGGTGTCACTTTAACGTAAGTTTTATTTATACAAAATAATTAATATTTTGCAGTTACTTCTTCATATCTAAAAATTCATCTTCTGAACATGATCTGATAGATTCAGATATAACTTCAGCTCTGTTATGTCTACTGCACTGAATGTGCTGCATTCACAGGAAATCAGATTTCTGTTTCTTACAAAGAAGAAAATAGCAACCAGCCACTATTAATACCGCTATTTATTTAGGTAAATAGCGCCGTTACCGGTTTCGAACTGGCTAGTTCATCATCAGACGGCTGTTCACATGTTTTTGTAAGAATTTTGTAAGAATTAACCTACATTAATTGAACACAGCCACGGTCTCACCATGTCAATTTTAGACAAAATAGCATAGATTTCTGTTTGTCCGAAAAGCTGGTTCGACAGCTGTATTCAATTTTACTTGCAATGTACATCTTTTAATTTCTTATGGAACACATTCTATTAAATCACAATGAGGGAATGCTCGAATGAGGCTTACATCATTTCTTAAGATGTTCCACAATGATATCTGCTCTTTCTCGCACATTCGTTTCTATAATTTCCTGGTACATATCTTCGAACTCAATTTCCGTCTTGGTGTCAGCACTACCTAAGATATTACATTTAGTGTCTTGTCTGCTGCGAATCAGTATAAGTTTATGGAGAGCGTATACGATCTAGTCTGTTACTTGTTCACCATCGAAACCCACAAGCTTTCCGTCTTGATCTCTAATTGATATACTTAATACTGAAACGTATCATATCGTAACTGGCACATAAATGGATATAGTTATTCCACAATTTTATATCCAGGTGCTACCGCAGGTCAGTGCGTATATAGCATGTGTGTAGAAGCAGCACTGTGGAATGAAATTCAAGAAGCCCTTCAGTAACTGCAAAGAAAATTAATGTTCTGCATATGTAGTGCATGTCTTGCTGTCTGTAAGGTTTCTTTTTCAGTTCATGTCTCCCAAGACCTAAAATTCTGCGTATATTGTCACGTATGTTAAAGTCAATGAATTTACTGCTGGTCATTTTAGAATTTTACTATGTGTGATTTTCCGTTTGACACTGATTCTTCTCGTTCTCTCTGAGATATGTACGTAGTCATTCTCGACGTTTATTGGCTCTATGTGCCTCAATATAGAGGAAATTGTGTCATCGAGTTCATAAGTTCCACTTTTTTACACTCTGTCCAGAATTTCCTGATCACCTATCCGATAAAAAAGGTAGAAGTTATTGTTTCTCGAGGTAATATTCAGTATAGAATTGTAGGTAAGTAAATATATTGAATAAGACAATTTCGTATGTGCGACGAGGAAAATTTAGTTTATGCGTAAAAACAGGAGTTATAATCCAGTTTTTACCTGACAGGCTTTACGTTAGACGATGCTCGATGGCTTCCTTTGAGATTCTGTCAAAACGTTTTAAGATTTTGTGTTTTATCTAGAGTTCAGAACCGTTAAATAATAGCGCCCATACCCCCGACGTTTAGGTGACTGAAAGCCACTGTAGTTGTACTTTATTGTGTAGTTTTTGGAATACCACACTATTTCTGTTGGAGGTGGTAAATGGTCGAAGCTAACGATGTAAACACAACATTACGCTTCTTATTGTAAGATACCCAACGTGAAGCAGGTTCACTTTCTGTACGGAAGTTTGCAATCACACTCTCATATCTTTTAGGCATTGTGGTTAAAGTGTTCTCTTCAGAGCAATTTTGCTTTTCAGAAAATTGTAAAATAATTTCAGG
Source organism: Schistocerca gregaria (assembly GCF_023897955.1). NCBI lineage: Eukaryota > Metazoa > Arthropoda > Insecta > Orthoptera > Acrididae > Schistocerca > Schistocerca gregaria. The sequence goes on from NC_064922.1 coordinate 432,986,974, forward strand.
ACATATTTTCACAGTTACTATAAGTCACTGTCCGGTATCATTCGCTTTAGACTAATTTGAACTCGTTTCATTATTCTTTTCACTACATTCCCTGTGTTCTTCTTCTCATTCTTCTTCTTTCTTTTCTTGTTCTACACCTTTTTCAACCCGTTACCGCTTTCATTTTAGTTTTTATCACACAAGTTACTGCTAAAGCACTTACCTTTTCCAGAGCTTAGAGTCTTTTGGCTTTACTCTGTGTCGTGTTCCTTCTTCCAAAATCTGGTGTCCTTATGCCTGTCTGACAAACTGTCTGATTGTAATGCATAAGTGATGCCAAGTTCCTTAAACCCTGCATGTAATGGGCTGCTTTCGTTCTGTCAACGTTGTTGCTGACTGCTGTATGATTACGAAGTCCTATGGATAAACTGTTAACCACACGATTAAGGATGGATCCACCGCGCACCTTCTTCTTCTTGTGCATTGCTCGAATTTCATCTCAAGAATAATGTGCCAGAATCTAGACAATGCTTTTATACATCAGTTGCTGCAATATGGAAGAATCCTTAGTTTGTTTGAAGATGTGATTCAAGAAGTGTGCACTTCTACTTTCTATCAGACATATTACCGATGAAAGTAGGTTTTAAACACATTATCGCAAGCAGCATGGAAATCTATTCCCAGATAGAATTTTTGGTTGTTTTAACTGTGGAAAGACGCATGAAAATAGTTTGTATATAATCCAAATCCCGTCAGTAATGTAAGAATACATTTCTATTTAAAGTGTCTGAAGAGTGTGTGATTTCACATTTTCAAGTGAGAAGCGATTTTTATTTTCGACAACATTGCTTGCGCCAAGCATACTATGAGAGCATACTTTTCTACAGATCACCAGTATGTGAACATATCATTTATCAATCTCAAACATGTAGCAAATTATTGAGACAGTCAATTAAAGACAGAGCTAAAGTAATTATTCTTTGGCAACAAGATGAATGCAATTTGTGGCTGTATTTACCAATCATACGACTTTCGATGCTCGAAATGTGCAAACAAGCATCCTGTGAGAGGTCACATAGTTATCAAGTTATAAGCAAAGATGGTGAGTTAAATAAATGGGCAATGTCATATTAGTATCGATAACTATATTTCCCTGGGATTCAGAATGAGATTTTCAGTCTGCAGTGGAGTGTGCGCTGTTATGAAACTTCCTGGCAGATTAAAACTGTGTGCCGGACCGAGACTCGAACTCGGGGCCTTTGCCTTTTGCGGACAAGTGCTCTACCATCTGAGCTACCAAGCACGACTCACTCCCCGTCCTCAGAGATATACTTCTGCCAGTACCTCGTCTCCTACCTTCCAAACGTTACAGAAGCTCTCCTGTAAAGTAGACGTGCTTGGGTAGCTCAGATGGAAGAGCACTTGCCCACGAAAGGCAAAGGTCCTGAGTTCGAGTCTCGGTCTGGCTCACAGTTTTAATCTGCCAGGAAGTTTTATATTTCTCTGGACATCAAAAGATAAATGTGAGCAGCTCTGTATTGTGGTTTGGTTGTTATCAGTTCAGATATTGAATGAGCGTTGTGGTTGTCAAAATGTTCAAATGTGTGTGAAATTATGGGACTTAACTCCTAAGGTCATCAGTTCCTAAAATTGTGCACTACTTAACCTACATTATACTAAGAACAAACTCACACACCCATGCCCGAGGGAGGACTCGAACCTCCGCCGAAACCAGTCGCACAGTCTGTGACTGCAGTGCCGAAGACCGCTCGGCTAATCCCACGCAGCTTGTGGTTGTCAACATGTCTCTCACTAACACTGGACAAAAGATTAAGGTCAGAAGTTAGGAACTGAAATATAAACGAAATCTCGACAGGGAACTGGCGTTGCTGCAAAAAAATATGTAGGCTGCTGAATCTTGAGAGTATGTACTGGAAATGGTATTTAGACCTTTTCTCAACCGCTACAGAGATTTATTAAAAGAGGACAGCTATTTTGGAAGGAGAAAAAGACAGCCTATGACAAAGAAGCTGAAGCTCAAGAAACCAATGCATTTATGGAAACAGCAGAAGAAGAAGAAGACGAATAGAATGAGGTATTCGATGACGGAAATGAAAAAGGGTGATGAAATAAAATTATGAGAGAGACACGGAACAAATATAATATTTTAGTAGATCAGTAGACGATGCACTGTACTGTATACACTATTATGTTTGATCCGATAGCAAGAGTGTGGATGGTTGGCTATTCACAGGTCCATGTCTAAAGGGAAAAATTTAAGCATTTAAGAAACTGAAACAAAAAACAAACAAGAAACTAAACTCCATCCTAACAGGCCTTGGAACGCCCAACGGTACCGACCGGCCACCCTGTCATCCTCAGTTCACAGGCGTCACTGGCTGCGGATATGGTGGGGCATGTGGTCAGCATACCGATCTCCTTGTCGTATGTCAGTTTACGAGACCGGAGCCGCTACTTCTCAACCAAGTAGCTCCTCAGGTGCCTCAAAAGGGCTGAGTGCACCCCGCTTACCAACAGCACTCGACAGACCGGATGGTCACCCATCTAAGTGCAAGCCCAGCCCGACAGCTCTTAACTTCGGTGATCTGACGGGAACCGGTGTTACCACTTCGGCAGGGCCATTGGCAACAAGATTTAAGCATTTACAAAAGGTAATCGGGAATGAGGAGATAGTACAATATCATTTTTCAAAACTAAAATTCCTAAACGAGCTGCAGATTATACAATCTTCAAAATTAGGTTAAAATTTTCAGGGCTACCAATGTTAAAAAAAATTACTTCTCCTTCAAAGGACACAAAAATATCAATATCACTAAGTGTGATTTACATATAAGTAATGGCGAATCATGATGACGACACATACAGATCAGTGTGGGAGACACTAGAAGACACTCTCCAGTTTATCACCAGTATACATCCATTTTGTTCGCTGTAACATTGTGAATGAATTGTTGGACTGATTAGTTTTTTACCAGATTTGAAAGTTGCAAGCAATAATAGACATGATCGTAATAAAATAAAGACTATTGAAGTTGAGTTTCAGGAAACATCGATTAACGCTTGAATTTTATGCTGGCTGCGGAACATATTAAAATGAAAGACCCAATTTCAGAGTGGGAAGTGGCACAGGAGAACTTTCCGTGAGTTGAAAGAAACCCACAGAAAGAACCTTTCGCAGATTTGGGAATAGCTCACGTTATTATTGTTTGGGATTTTCTGTATTGAACAGAAGTCTTTGGATCCTGGGAACAGATGGTGGGAGATCGAACCTGATTTCAGAGCAGATTTAGACACACAAAATTAGCTGTCGAATTAAAAGTATAGCGCCAGTATTACAAAATCATCTTGACAGATGGCTGATGGGTCATGAACTGGACACGTGAGATGTAATTCTGGCAAGCTCATATCTAATCCTGTCTCCCAGATAGCCCAGTGGCTACCCACATTTCTTTTATCACCTCAGAGATGATAGTTCGGCTTGTCACTTGTTCTGGCCATGAGTTCAACATAATAAATTAATTTTTTACCTCAGAGCTATGGGTATTACCAGCCAATGAAACCATGTAGCACAGAAGTAAAGGGAGACAAGAGCTCCGTCTGGGTTTCTTCAGTCTACACCTCTTCAAGCATTTCTTTCCTATTCATTGAAATGTGGAATAGAAACTTGATGACAGCATAGAAGTAAAGCTGTAACATGCGCATTTGATGCTGCATTGAATTTTGCTTATTTAAGAATATCTGTAGATACACAGAGCTTTGAGATATCATGTGTTACTCGTATATTTCAGCAAGCTAGGACTTGTCACAACTTATTCAGTACTGTCACAGTTTACTGACTTATGGCTAAGTCGATACAAGTATGAACTAATTTCAACGTTGTGACTTAGCATGAAGCAGAGCTCCTACTATGAGTAGTGTGTTATTGTTGCTGTACGGACATAATCATTATATTTTCTCCATCGTTCAACACTTTATTGTTTCTGGACACAAAATGTAAGTCTGGTGTAGATTACATCCTACTTCTACTATGAAAATTTGTATTTTCGTTTTCAATTACTTATAGCAATTCAAGAAAGCGGAGATTCTTCTGCTTCCATGTTGCATAACTTATTCAGTCTGTATCAGCACCATAACTAAATCAAAGTTCGACTGTCGAAAAATAGTTTAGACCTGATGGAAAAGACAGTTTTTGTGACAGCAAGAGCTTGGTGCATTATAGGTCGTTATTTAAATACTCGAAGCTGAGAGGATTAAATGTGAAGTTGGATACCTACATGGACTCGGGGGAAACAGTTCAGATTTCGAAGAGGGAAAGGAACATGAGATGTTATAGGCCTTATAAGTCCATAGGGGGAAGGTGTATTTAAAAAGGCAGAAATGTTGGTGCTGTTTTATTGTTTTAGAGAAAGCTTTCAACGGACGTAGATGGAACAAGCTAATTTTGATGAATAACGGAGTATTCTGGAAGGAGAGACGATTGTTACAGAACGAATATTTACAACAGAAAACAAGAGTAAGGGCTCGAAAAGAATTGTCGGAAGTAAGCAGTACTGGAAGGGCCGTTAGACAGTGTTGTTGCCTCTTCCCTTTGCTATTTGGAAGAGATTGTTACGAAAGGCTCAAATGCAAAAAGAGGAGTATGTATTGGTTGGAAGAGAATAGAAAGGATAAGATAGATGATGAGGTGGTATTAGTGACTGAAAAAGAACGAAATGTAGATAAAATGCTAAAACATATCATTGATATTTATGTGGCATATAGGATGAGAAACGCTACAGGAAAACCAAAGAATATGATTAACGGCACCGGAACGAGACTGACAAATATCATGATAGGGCAAGTTATTATTAGCCCAGTAAGAGCATTTAAATATTTTGGAAATGTTTTCACTGAAGAACTGAGATGTTATCAGAACGTGAAAGCTCGCATTTTTATAGCGAATGAGACATTCGATTGGAAGTGGAGATTATAATGTGCCAAACGGATGAAAGTCTGCAGAAAATGTTGGCCAAGTGTTTTGTCTGAAATGTGTCACTATATCGGGCAAAAACATGGAATCTGGGACGAAAGGATGAAAAAAGGACAGAAACAGTTGAGATTTGTATGCGGAGGAAACTGTAGATAATAAGATGGTTAGAAATAGTCAGCCAAGAACGTGTTTTGGAAAGGATAAGGTGAAGCAGAGGAAGCAAGAATAATAGATGGAAAATTCGTTGAGACAGAAGTGCTTACTTACAGACACTTGGAACGACTAGCTTGTGGGGGGACACACAATATCACATAAGGGGAAGTGGAAACTACACGACCCTGACTAAGATGGCGCAAGACAGAAGAACGTGTAGGGTTACTACGTGATAAACTACATTTGGGCAGAATACTGACACATGAAGCTGAGTGTTATTCAATAAATACTGCTCCCATTTCTTCTTTTTTAAGTTGTTTCAAATTTGCGTGCGTGTAAAATTTAAAATAACTCTAACAGATGGTAGGCCACACTGAACTGTGAAAATGACATCTGCACAAGACACTCGTTCTAAGCAACGTGCTGCAATTAGTTCATCGTTGTGGTAATAAAAACGGTGGTGAACATGCATAACTTTCGTGGGCAGTGTGTGGTAATGATCCAGATGATAGACATACTATTGTTCGATGGGTAAAAGGGTTAAAGCGTCAAGTAGTGCTAAAACTGAGCTTTATTATCGAAGATGTTCGGGACGACCTGTCACGATTACTGTTTCCAACATGGTGAATCGCTTGGATGCCATTAATCTTTTTAATCACGCAGGTAGGAGCATGAGAACTCGACAGTTGGTACTACAGCATTTAAAGAGCATTGTACGACCCTTGGATGTTCCACAGTGTGCTCAGCATGGATTCCACGAATCCTCATAACAGATCACAAGACTAAGAGGAAAGCCGTTTCATCTGAACCGGTGGGGTAGTTTGAGGCCTATGCAGAGACCTCTCTGTGACAAATCGTTACAGGCGATGAAATCTGCATGCATGACATTGAGCTGGAAACAAGAAAGAAGTCGCAAAATTTTCAACACCTTGGATAACCAACAAAGAAGAAATTCGAGGCAGCTCCCTCTGCAGCAGTCATTTGAAAAAGTAAAGTCGTCAGTCTCGTGGATCTGTTGACAAAAGGGGCACTCAGTAACTAAGAGGCGTACGCCAAGGCTGTGGACAAACTCAAGAACAACCATGTTCTTTCTGCAAGTATCTTGCTCCATCTCGATAACGGACAGCCACATACAAGTCACAGAACCGACAACACATCCCCAAAATCGATCGGATGTCGTTGCCTCATTCACCCTATTGCTCAGATATGGGGCATCGGACTTCCATCATTTTGAATCACTTAAGATTCTCTATGTGGGACCCACTTTGAAGATAATGGAGTGCTATTCATGGCGTGAAAATATGGCTATGAATTCAAGATTGAGCTTTAACCAACAAAGAATACATCCCTGATGCAAGCTCGTAGAACATGATGTATACTATGTAGAAAAAAAGAAATACTGGCTAGTATTGTTACCAAATTCCATCATTTGTGAATCAAAACGCTATGAGGAAGAAGTTGTTATTATTTATTGAAAGACACTCTTAATGATGTTATTAACAGAAATTATATAATTTTCGAAAGGATAATAAGGAAGAATGTTTTATCATCAATCTAAGCTAATTGCAATGCATTATAAACTAATGAACTTAACATTTTGCTCCACTCACCTGCTGAGCACAAGTAAAATCGTATTTTTCAGGAGATTCTTGTTGGTTATGATGGTTCCAATCCCCATGTTTACAGTTCTTTGTTGAGACAGAAAATTAATCTTTTTCTTGATGTCAGGAGACAAAGTTTTGCCATTTGTGCGCGCTATACGTTCCAGGACCTTGAAAGCCTCTTCTGTGCGCCCTTTATTTATCAGCCATCGTGGTGATTCAGGCAGGTACCTTCAAAATAAACACCAATTAAGTACCATATATTTTAGAAATTTCTATTTGCTACTCTTCACTGAACTTTGAGCACATATTTGCAGATGGCAAATGTCTTAAGCTACCTTTGAGTGAAACCATTGGGAAAAGTTTAGAATATTTCAAATCCTGCGTTAGTAAGTATACTATTTAGTTCAGTTCTATGTGTTTCACTGCACACTTCATGCAAGCACATGAGGACATTCTTATGTGCAGGAGGGGAAAGGCAATTGGGGGAGGGGGGCTGCAGAATTATTTCTGTTTAGGGAACGAGCGAAGGGGTTAGTGGCAGCACGACTGTAAATAACAAAAGTGGGTTTATTTCATAACCATAGCCATATGAAACGTAATGTTTGGTGGTCAGTAGTAGCTTCATTGGTAAGAAGATGTTCGCAGATTTTTCGAATAATTGCAGACACAACTATACATCACAAATACTTTTAAAGAATAAAGCGCCATTTGACTGTGTATTATTTATTTATCTTTTTTATTATCAAGAGTTCTTCCTTTATGCCATTATTAAATACAATGCTAAAAGTTGTTAGACCATTATTTAATCATGTCTGTTAAGGCAGTCCAAAGGAGGTAATCAAGTCCTCTATAACATTATCAAGTATAGTGCCAAAAGTTGTCCGACTTTTGTTAAGTCATATTTGTTAAGGCACTCCAAAGCAGGTAAACAAGGCTAAGAATGAGTTATCCTTGTTTACCTGCTGTGGACTGCCTTACCAGACATGACTTAATAATGATCTAACAACTTCTAGCATTGTACTTGATAATGACATAGATGACCAAATCTGAATAGTACAAAAGTTAATACAATAATACACAGTCAAATGGAGGTTTATTCTTTTAAAAAGGATGGCATGACTGTGGCTCAGTACCATCAAAAACTTTTTACAATACAAATAATACAACCCATCGTTTGACAAAATGCTGTGGATTTTTCACTATCACTATTTCCACACATGAAATACGTTTAGAAATTATTCTACCTACGTTTCTCTTTCACTTCCTTTGGTAGTGTCACTTGATTCACTTTCATCTTCACTAGCGGAATCAGTATTGCTTCCATCACTATGACTATCACTATTACCTTTTCCTACATTTATGATCGTCTCCAACGTTTGGTCCACTAACCCATCACAGAATGTTATTGAATTTCTTTATGTTCTCAAAGCGTTTCTTCCTTTTTTCTTTTGTTATAGAATCAATTTTTCCAGCTATAAGTGTTGGTAGTGTGTCCATTCTGCCACATTTACAGACGCCGTTATTCACTCTTGCCCATATCACTGCTACAGGATTCAGTCCTGGATGAGATGGAGGAAGTTGTAGCACTGTGTCACCATATTTGGTTGAAGTACTGTCTGCTTTATAATGATGCGGCCTTGCCTGTTCATTTTGATCAATGACTTCAACTCGGGTTTCAGCTTGTCCTTCTGAATCGAAATTCCCTTTTCTGTTAAGCAGAACGTCATTTCTTTCCTCGCGAAGGTCGATGTTGGAGCACTGTTGTTTTACTTACTGTGGTAAGGGCCGATATGCATGACGAGGTGAGTACGAGTCAGTATAGTAAGAATTAATCAATCCCTTAGCCACTTTTCATAATTTTAGAAGTCTATGCCGTTGTAATAATCGCTTGCCCTCTGGCCAGCTTTAAACTTTACGCAGGCATTCGATACAAAACCATCCTTCCAGCCAGCATGGATGATGATAATTCTGCTTTCGTTTCGAAACAGGTTCCACAGCTCCCTTAGTGATTTGCCATTCCATCCATACTTTTCTGTTTAACAAGTGTCGACATATGTCTCGTCCATATAGACAATAGCACTACATTCAAGTCTGTACTCTCGGATTCTTTTTAAGTAAGCAATCCGTTTTGCCATGATGCTACTTTCTTCCTGAAGTAATTTTCGGTTATTCGCCATGTTCTTCAGTCTAAATTATAGACAGCGAAGGATTTCAGGAAATGCGTTCATACTTTCTTCAAAATTTATCACACTGTGTAACTTTTTGTAAATTTTTTTTAAGAGAGGCTTTTTTTACCTAAAATGTACAAATTATTCACCACATGGAGAACGACTTGATAATTAAAATTCCATACATTTGCCTTGCAACACATGGGTCTTTCCTTATGAGGTGTTGAAACTGTCAAAGATTCCATTGCGTGAAATCTTTCTAGTTCTCTCTTGATTTTCTGAAGGGAACTAAACGATACACTTGTTCCTCTGGCCACTCGTATCAAAGTGGATTTTAGTTTAAGTAGAACGCCTAGCACAACTTCGTTCTTCATAAACAGGTAGACATTTGTAACCGCTGGGCGTGTTTGACTATGAGGAATTTTGTCCTTTAACTTGCTTTGCACTGACGGCATCTTCAGCTGCGATCAAGTTGTGCCTCAGTATTTTTGCTAGTCGAGCGGTGCACCTGACTCGATGGCAACAAATCCTACACTGGCGTTCGATTGAGCGGGATCTATTTTTGCATGACCTGTACTCTTAGATGGCAGTATAATGTCAAATTTTAATAGCTAAGCCTACTAGATACGTCCGTCCCAAGAGACACGCCAGTGGATAACAATCACGTCCGAGCCGCTGATGACCGGATTTAATTCCGACCGTTACAGTAGTAACACTAGTCTCCTCTCTCCCCTCTCTTCCGTGTACAAGCTTTATGGTCATACAACAAACAGTGCGATATATTCACGGTGTCATACAGCTCGTGCGAATTTCAGAAACTTCACGGTGACTGCAAGTCGACAACAGCTGCATCGTATTTATCTTTGACATTTTGAAGCTGTAAATGTGCATGGTGGCACCGATACAGGTCCGCCTTGATGAAACTTTAAAAATAAAATTAATGCAGCCAATGTATTATGTCCCTGACTTACGGTATTGATCCGAGAAGTGGGATAACATAAACGTTTAAAAACAGTTATGAAGTAATAATGGTAAATAAATCTAAACTAAACTAAAGTCTTCTCGAATATGCCAGGAATGCCCAACGGCGCCGACAGTGTCATCCTCAGCACACAGGCTTTGCTGAATACGGATTTGGAGGGGCACGTGGTCAGCACACGGCTCTCCCGGCCTTGTGTCAGTTTACGAGACCGGAGCCGCTACTTCTCAGTCAAGTAGCTCCTCAGTTTGCCTCACAAGGGCTGAGTGCACCTCTCTTACCAACAGCGCTCGGCAGACCGCATGATCACCCATCCGAGTGCGAGCCCAGCCTGACAGAGCCCTTAACTTTGGGGACCGCTGATACCACAGAGGCAATACCGTAGGACTAACTATGATAAATAAAGAAAGACATAATTAGGTAAATCAGAAAACATCATTATACACGTCCTACATCCCAGTAAGTAATGCCACCAGGAGACATTTCCATAAATTTTCGCAGAACATAATATAGAATTTTTCTTCGTATTCTTAAGGTAGCAACTGAATTTCTGTGTCGTGTGATGACTGTATCGAACACTGGGAAGACTGCTGGTGAGCTTCTGCTGTCTTAAGTCATAGTAGACACGAAAGGAAAGTACAAGAGGAAAATTATTGTCGACAGATAGCTTATGTCACACAAAAAAAGTGCGGCGTTTTTAACGTGCTTATCCGATGTATGGATCGCCTTCAACTTGCTTACGCTCACTCAACTAGATACTATAGTTGGTCTTGGGGTTTAGCCCAGTATATTAGCTCACAGTCTTGTAGTCAGGAACTGTACGCCACGATGTCTCCTCAAGTTGTCAACTAAATGCTGATGATAATAATTTCTTCACTTCAGTCTAGTGTTATTGCACGGGAATGAATTAACGCGGAATCGCGTATTCTTCACAAGGCAAACTTGAAAGTCAACTCTGAAATTTGAATTAATATCCAGGTGGTGTTGAGTACGACGGTTACCATTAACTGCACGAAATATTATGTAAGTAAAGTATCACGTCTTGGTAAGTACCAAGATAAACTTAACCAGAAAGATTAAGAATTTTGATGCAATGAATGAGATGTTTATAAATGGAGAGCATAAACTAAGAGAGTGTGAAGTGGTATCAATTCGAATGTAAGCTCCGTCAAATGGCGGAGTTAATACCAATGATGACCTTGATGTGAAAGTAAGCCAAATATTGGACAGTCTCAACAATAGGAAATAGATAGAATTCTTATAGACTGTTTTAGCGTCCATGTTGGGTCCAGACTAATGGATGCAGCCGTTGAATGATATGGAGAAAAATATGTGAATGATAGCAGTGAACGACTTACAGAAACACGTCAGCAACATTCACTAATGTTTCAAATTAGTTCAAGCATGAAGATCGAAATCAATTAATTCGGACGTGACAGTGCATGCACGTGCAGAATGTGATACTGACCATTACATTCTGAAAACTACAATATTTTTCAAATTAATACAAATCTTTCAAAAATTAAGGCGAAATGCGGTGCTGAAGACGCACACGAAATACATCCTAAAAATTTGGAGAACTGATGAACAGTATTCCAGTATGGGCGAAGACGGAATTTAAATTGAATAACGCAACCTGCAACATATTCTTCTGGGAACAACACGTTTCAAGATATTCTTAGATGTGTTGGAGAAGCAGCTAAGGAAGCCTTAAAAGTATTGCAGGGCAGCTCACGAATTCTAAAGAGAAGTGAATTTTGGAATAAGAACATTGAGAAATTTGTACAGAAAGGAAGGGAACATGCAGCTTATACACTCCTGGAAATGGAAAAAAGAACACATTGACACCGGTGTGTCAGACCCACCATACTTGCTCCGGACACTGCGAGAGGGCTGTACAAGCAATGATCACACGCACGGCACAGCGGACACACCAGGAACCGCGGTGTTGGCCGTCGAATGGCGCTAGCTGCGTAGCATTTGTGCACCGCCGCCGTCTGTGTCAGCCAGTTTGCCGTGGCATACGGAGCTCCATCGCAGTCTTTAACACTGGTAGCATGCCGCGACAGCATGGACGTGAACCGTATGTGCAGTTGACGGACTTTGAGCGAGGGCGTATAGTGGGCATGCGGGAGGCCAGGTGGACGTACCGCCAAATTGCTCAACACGTGGGGCGTGAGGTCTCCACAGTACATCGATGTTGTCGCCAGTGGTCGGCGGAAGGTGCACGTGCCCGTCGACCTGGGACCGGACCGCAGCGACGCACGGATGCACGCCAAGACCGTAGGATCCTACGCAGTGCCGTAGGGGACCGCACCGCCACTTCCCAGCAAATTAGGGACACTGTTGCTCCTGGGGTATCGGCGAGGACCATTCGCAACCGTCTCCATCAAGCTGGGCTACGGTCCCGCACACCGTTAGGCCGTCTTCCGCTCACGCCCCAACATCGTGCAGCCCGCCTCCAGTGGTGTCGGGACAGGCGTGAATGGAGGGACGAATGGAGACGTGTCGTCTTCAGCGATGAGAGTCGCTTCTGCCTTGGTGCCAATGATGGTCGTATGCGTGTTTGGCGCCGTGCAGGTGAGCGCCACAATCAGGACTGCATACGACCGAGGCACACAGGGCCAACACCCGGCATCATGGTGTGGGGAGCGCTCTCCTACACTGGCCGTACACCTCTGGTGATCGTCGAGGGGACACTGAATAGTGCACGGTACATCCAAACCGTCATCGAACCCATCGTTCTACCATTCCTAGACCGGCAAGGGAACTTGCTGTTCCAACAGGACAATGCACGTCCGCATGTATCCCGTGCCACCCAACGTGCTCTAGAAGGTGTAAGTCAACTACCCTGGCCAGCAAGATCTCCGGATCTGTCCCCCATTGAGCATGTTTGGGACTGGGTGAAGCGTCGTCTGACGCGGTCTGCACGTCCAGCACGAACGCTGGTCCAACTGAGGCGCCAGGTGGAAATGGCATGGCAAGCCGTTCCACAGGACTACATCCAGCATCTCTACGATCGTCTCCATGGGAGAATAGCAGCCTGCATTGCTGCGAAAGGTGGATATACACTGTACTAGTGCCGACATTGTGCATGCTCTGTTGCCTGTGTCTATGTACCTGTGGTTCTGTCAGTGTGGTCATGTGATGTATCTGACCCCAGGAATGTGTCAATAAAGTTTCCCCTTCCTGGGACAATGAATTCACGGTGTTCTTATTTCAATTTCCGGGAGTGTATGTCAAGTGAAAGAACAAGGAAAATAATGGCTAAGTTAAAATACGGAACAGAACTGAATAAAGCTGTCACGAATGCTAAGATTGATGCCTGGGGCAATACAAGTAAGCAGATTGTTCAACATATTGGAGATGGATGAAGCATGGAGAACTCTGAAATGTATGCGATGTAACAGAATAGAAAGAATTCTCCTGTTGGAAGAATGGAGAAACTGTTATGGGAACCTCTTTACTAAAAACCATTCAAATTTTTTTTATAAAAATTAAGATGAATTGTTTATCTCGGATAAACCGTATGAAGAGGACAAAATAATTATGCCCCTAGAAGTCAAAATAATGCTTATCGCTATAAAGAATGGACGAGCTTCAAGTCCAAATGGATGCCCATCGAAATTTTCCACAACTTCTGATATTGATGACTAAAGTTTTCACTCTATTCCTAAGAGGGAAACATTTACTAGACCATTGAATACATCATATATATCTAACATACATAAGAAGAGTGACAGGAAAAAGTGCTCAAACAATATAGCAGTGTGTGTCACAACTTCAGTCTTTAGATTATATGGGAGAATTATAAAGAAGAAAATGGAATCACGGATTTTGGACGAAAAAGAGCAGAGTGGGAATCGGGCTGGAAAATCAGGCACAGTGAATAATGTTTTATCTAAGACAACTTGCGGAAAAAAGACTGGACAGACATTTAAAGAACCAAATGGTATTCATTGATCTTAAGAAAGTCTTAGATAGCTCCCCCCCCCCCCCCCCCCCCGCCCAATTTTGAACTGCAGTGTTAGAGAATGGAGTGAGTCATTTTTATGTTCATGCTTTTAGCGCTTTATACAATGGCGCAATATGTAGAATTAAAGTAGGTAAAAAAATATCTTGGGAGATTACACTGAGCAAATGATTATGAGGAAGTGCGATCAAACCAACGTTTCTTAAAATATACTTGAGTTCAGTATTAAGGTTATGGAAAAGTTCCTGTTGTAGTATGCGTGAGTCTGTAAATGATGAAAAGTTATTAATTTTGTATTATGCTAATGGCTAAGTCACTTTAGTAGGGGATGAGGATGAAACCTGAGCAGAGGATTTCAGAAATAGGTTTTAACCATTAATTTGGAGGAAACGGAGTAGTTGGTTAGTGGAATAGTGACTGAACGAACACTTGACGCCAGATTTTAGAGTAGTAACGTCTGTCGATTCATAAAAATTTGGGAGTCATTACTAACAATGGTGGGTCCAGTAAAAGCGAAATTAAGAACCACATTCGCCAAGTTAGAGAAATAACCAAAGAACAGAACGGAGTTTTATGTGGCACACGTATTAGGTCAGAAATAAGGATAAGGACACTTAAAACTTTCGTAGAACATGTAGCAACCTATGGAGCAGAATTATTGGAAACGTCTGAAATAATTAAGAGGAAATCCTGCGTTACTGGAGACGGGATTTTGGTGGTGGTGAATTGGTTGACGCAAAGGGGTAAAATTAAGAATGTAGAAACAGGAGAGAGACTGAACCTGGACACCACTGTAACTAAACCAGTCGCAGCAAAACGATTGGAATGGTGTGGACATGTATGCCTTTTGGGTGAGAACAGAAGGCCTAAGAAGATAATGGAATAGGTTCCAACTAATAGAAGAAGAGGGTGCCGGAAAACAAAGTGGAAAGAAGGAATCAGGAGCGCTAAGTCAGAGAGGAATTTGCACGCGTAAGATAAGAAAAAACGGAAGCTACGATGCGAGAAACAACTAAGATACTGTATTAAAGCGCAAAATAAAGAAAATATCACATTCAGGGCTAAGCAATTTTTGGAATAAGAATGTCAACGGCTGTACCGAGGTGAACGCACTGGTTTCCGAAGTTGGGCGTGGCCGATATTTTGATGGCTGACCGACACATCAACACGTCCTTGCAGCAAGCTCCGCTTGCGCGGTTGTGTTTACATTGGCACGCGTCATCCAGTAGCTTGGTGGAAGCGACTTCGCTACAATCGTCTGTGTTGGTGAGATTTTGGTGACTTTTTCGAAAATTGGAGAGTGAAATGGCTGCAAACACTTTGTAAAGGGACATCCTCGTCTAGTATTACATTTCGTCAACAGCAGTTGTCGATACCAGTACTGTTTTTCGAATTTTGGACAGGTCAGTATTATCTGTTGCTTTTCTAAAAATTTTCATATAATTTCGTACACAGTACGTTATACTTCAAGTTAAAATTTACGAAAAGGAATTATTTAACGAAGTATTTTAGTTTCGATGCTATAATCGATAAGTACTAGTTCTGAATGTATAGTTCTTTTTTTAGAAATATTTTTAGAAACATTTGAAATTACGAATTATTTGCACACTCAAAATTTCCTTTATTATTTACGCAATACTGTACTGTTTACTAATTTATTTCTGGATTCATTTATGAAATAATAACCAAAATTAATAATGGAACGAAAACTAATAAGAATTCATTTGTCAAGGAAAATTTTAAAGCCCTTAGAATATTGTTATTTCTGCAAAGCGAAAGAGTCGTAAGCTAGCCTCTGATGTAATCGGACGTATGTTTGTATAATAGGTGAGAACAATGGAATTTCGGCTTTGTTAATGTGAAAAATCAGAATACTGTATGATATACTAAAATGTGACAAAATCAGTGGAAAATATATTTACCTAAAAAATTCTGTAACAACACTCTTCCAATTTATTTAGTTCAAACCAGCCATGAGGACCTGAGGTTAGATTTTCAGCTTTAGAAATCAGACCCTGTAATCTCCCCCTCCTTCCTAATTCCAGCTATTGTCCACAATAAGTAAAGTCTTTTATGAAAAATTTGAGAGGAGTAAAGATTACAAAAACTTTCTAGTTTACATAGTTTTTCGTTTAGGGTTGGCTCGAGTTTTTCTTGCCTAGGTATCTGATTCTTGAAGCTGAAATTCTCATAGTTCAGGTCCTCATGGCTGAAATTATCTAAATAAATTTGAAGATTGTTGTTGGAGAATTTTTGCTGTTACGTTAATATATTTTGTCGCATTTCAGCATATCACACAGTGAAGTTTTATGTCAACAAAGCCGAAATTACATTGTTTGCACAAAATACAAAAATACGTCTGATCATATCAGTGGCATGCCTGTAGCCATTTCACTCTGTGTTAATAGTCATATTCCAAAGAGTTTACAGTTTTTCTTGACAAATAAATTTCTATTAATTTCTACAATTATTTCATAAATGAATACAGAAATAAACACAATAAACAATACTAATTAATAATAGAAATTTTAGGTGTACCAAGTAATTCGTTATTTCAAATGTTTCTAAAAAGTAATTTTAACTGTACATTCAGAGCTTGTACTTATCGATTGTAACATATAAAATAAAGCTATTCCTTTTCATAAATTTTAACCTGAAATATAACTTACCGCGTACAAAATTATATGAAAGTTTTCAGAAATGCAGCTGAGATAATACTGACCTGTCCAGAATTCGAAAAATAATACTTGAATCGAGAACCACTGTTGGGGAAAAGTAATGCTAGAGGTGTATGTCCCGTTGCAACCCCTAGACAAGAAGAACTGGAGCCATCTCAACATGACAAACTAACTAAACTTGGAAGTTTATTGTAGTCTTCGCTCCTCTCAAATCTTCATAAAAGACATTGCTTATTAATTAGTTGGACTGGCCATTGTTTAATATGGACAATAGGTGAAGAAGGAAGGAGGGTGAGGGTAAATTACAACTTCTACGAATTCAATGCACTTTCGACAGGAACGCACTAAAGAGAGCAGGATTCGAAATCCACGCTTGGATACGAGATGTTTTGTGCTTGCAGCAGACGAATTGGAAGGAATGAAGTTGGACTTCTACCAGCATTCGTGTCTTCTCAAGTTAGAAAAGCAAGTTATCTGTTGGAAAATGACGTTATCGGAAAATCTAGGCATGCTGACCGAAGCAATAGTGATGTTACTTTACAACAAGCCGGCCGCTGTGGCTGAGCGGTTCTAGGCGTTTCAGTACGGAACCGCGCTGCTGCTACGGTCGCGGGTTCGAATCCTGCCTCGGTCATGGATGTGTGTAATGTCCTTAAGTTATTTAGGTTTAAGTAGTTCTAACTCTAGGGGACTGATGACATCAGATGTTAAGTCCCATAGTGCTTAGAGCTGTTTGAAGTGTACAACACGCCGGTTATGGGATTCGAACCGTGAGAATACCCAAAGCACTAAATTGCAAAATGCTTTACGTTCGTACGGACATGTTATCAGTATAACAAACGGAAATGGTGCAGTGTGTACTACTATCACATAGATAGTTGGATCTATTCGATCTGATTTACGTAAGCACATCGCGTCGTACTTGCCCATCGTGCCGGCGTAGGTAATAGTCATAGTCCATATCATATAGCGTCAACCGCAGACGTGGCGGGTTTATAGGTCGATGGACCACCCTCCGAATGACTACACGAATGAAGACCGGCGCCCTGTGCATCTGCCAATGGAAAGTTCGATTATCGACAGACCTACATTAGAATCCCTGTCGAGTGAGACAGTCCAAGGTTTTACAGCACCAGCTTCAGAACCACGGCATGTTCAGCAGGAAGAGGTGGAGAGTCACGCTGTCGAACAACCGCAACCTGATACAGCTGAAAAACCATATTTATTCACCTATCAGGAAGCGATGGAGGATGGCTTACCGTCCCATGTTCTTTCAGGTAACACTCAGACAAATATGAAAGTTTCGAAAACAAGAAAGAAGGGCAAAAGTAAGGCCGCTTTGGGTGCCTTACACACGTATCTCAGTAGTGACCAGAGCTACCAGCATGCCTCTCAGCCATCGTCGTTCATGAAACCAACGAACGGAGTGCATAGGCGTAGACGGGGGGAGCAATATACCATGCTGAAAGCACCACGTGAGAAATTTGAAAGACCGGCAAAGCGCAAATGCGGGGACTGCACCCCGGTGCTGCAACAGCGCTCGCGCCGGCACCCGCCCAGCAACGGCCCCGACGAAACCAAAACACAACTGGCTGCTGCAAGGTCCGCAGTAGAAATGTTCACTGCCGTTGGTGGACTGGACGGAAGAACTGGAGAGAGGAGCGGGTGCAGGACCAGGCGCTGAATTTTCATCTTCGTAAGTCATCTTGCTTTTCATATGTATCCTACAATGCATCAGAATGCTTTTGTTGTTACGGCTCCTAACATCAATAAAACTGAATGTTGCTTTAAACTAGAGGCCTTGTCAGATTGTTAAAAGAGATGTAGGTTTCTTACAAAAAGTGGGCACACCTAAAATCGAGAGCCTACCAAATTTTACGACTCTTTTAAATCTCGACCCAGAATCTAATTGCGGGACTGCAATTTTAGTCAAGCAAATGTTATATTTTAAAAAGTCTCGAGACTGTGCCTAATCAGTTTTTCACTTCTGATTTGTGCCCACTACTACGAGGTCCGACTGCGTCACTGTTCTGGGAGATGACTAATTCCGTCACAGACGACGCAGACCAACAGCCGGCGCCTACCAAGACCTACGAAGACGCTTAGTTTAATAGACGCTGGAGGCAGCTTCATCCTACTCACCCCGAATTCACATTACGAATCAACAGTACAAAGTCGAACAGACCGCTTTTGAGAGCAAGAAATCGCACCACTGCTACAATGAGCACTTTTGTGCTTTTGATTTTACTCTGACCTGACAAAAATCTAGGGATTTCTTCTAATATAGTATCGGACATCTTTCTGCCTGAATTAGTGCCGCATCTCGACGTGTTATGGACTCAATAAGTTGTTGGAAGACCCGTGCAGAAATACTGAGCCATGGTGCCGCTATAGACGTCCACAACTGCGAGCATTGCCGCTGTAGAATCGTGTGCACGAACTGACCTCTCGATTATGACTCCAAAATATTCGATCGGATACATGTCGGGCTATCTGGTTGGCCAAATCATTGTCTCGAACTGTTCAGAACATTCAGAAAACGAATTGGGCACGGTTGTGGTCTCTTGACATGAAACGGTTGTTTGGGAACATGAAGAAGATGAAAGGCAGCAAATGGTCTCCAAATTGCCGAACGTAACTATGTACAGTCAATGATCGGTTGCCTTGGATCAGAGGACCCTCTTCAAGTCGGGTAAACACAGTCGACACCATTATGGAGCCACCACAACCTTTCATAGCTCCTCGTTGAGGGGTCCATGGGTTCTTGTGATCTGTACCGCGCTCGAACCCTACCAACAATTCTCATCAACTGAAATGGGGACTAATCTGATCATGCCATGGTATTCCAGTCATCTCGAATCCAAACAATATGGTGACGAGCTCAGGAGAGGCGCTGCAGGCTATATCGTGCTGTTAGCGAAGGCACTCGCGTCGTTCGTCTGCTGCCATAGACCGTTAACGACATATTTCGCCATACTGTCCTAACGGATACGTTCGTCGTACATCCTACACTGATATTTGATGGTAGTTCACGCACTGTAGCTGGTCTGCTAGCACTGACGAATATCTACGCAAACGCTGCTGCTCTCTGTCGTTAAATGAAGGACATCGG
Organism: Schistocerca gregaria; assembly: GCF_023897955.1. Lineage (NCBI taxonomy): Eukaryota > Metazoa > Arthropoda > Insecta > Orthoptera > Acrididae > Schistocerca > Schistocerca gregaria. The sequence continues at coordinate 433,006,610 of NC_064922.1, forward strand.
CCACTGCGTTGTCTGTGGTGAGAGGTAATGCCTGAAATTTGATATTCGCTGCACGCTTTTGACACTGTGTATCTCGGAACACTGGATTCCCTAACGATATCTAAAATGGAATGTCCCATGCGTCTAGTTCCAGCTACCAATCCGCTTTCAAAGTCTGTTAATTCCATTCGCATGAATCACTTGACGATACAAATGGCAGCTCCACGAACGCGCATGAGTTTTATACCTTGTGTACGCGTTACTACCACAATCTGTCTATATGCATATAGCTGTCCTATGTCTATTGTTAACTCGGTGTACAGAATTTTACGACAGGGATTTCTAAACATAATTTTAAATTATAAATCATTTTCGGTGTCACATGTGAGCCCTACCATAATTTATTCGCTGGGTCCTACAAAACAACAGATTGCAAAAAAAGTAGGAAATTTCGGGGACGAGATTTAGATAATTTGCAAGTACCCGACGTGTTGAATAAAAGGTAACATTAGGCAACTACTGACTTAACAGGAGAAAGGAATGCAGCAGACGCAGAATGGGTAACTCTGAAATATGAAATACTGCAAGCAGCGGAAGATAAAACTGACAAAAAGGCAAGCTCCAGTCCTAATCCTTGAATAAGACACTAGACATTGAATTTAATTGACAATACGCTACGATTACAGGGTGAGAAACAATCTGCTACTATTTGCTTATGATGCTATTGTGTACAGGAAGGTGTCGTCGTCCACCATGCCCCAAATATTGGCTTGCAGAGTACATATATAAATATACATGTACATGTATAAATGCGAAATTATAAAAATTAACTGAGAATATAGACATCGAAACACTGAGATGGATGGCAAATGAAAAATTGCTGACAGGAATTGGTAGAGGCTATATGTAAGACTGCAAGCATGCATGACTACATGAAAGATAGATACTGCCTGTAAGAACGTTAGAGAGACGCGGGCAAAAAACGCAGCACCCATGTAAATCTCAAGTGTGTGCTATGGTCTTAAGACTGCGATGCCATAGAAAAGTCGTCAACTTGCATCAGTACCACAGAAGATAGCAAGACACAGATGTCTCGCTGCATACTCCGACGACGAATGGGAGGCGCTGACGAAGCCACATCCTCACTCCCAGCTCAACAGCGCCACCACAGGCTGTCGGAGATACAGTTGAGAAGAGGAAGGCGCGTGCTCCGTTCGTGATTAATGATTAAGATGAGAGCGTCGCTTTAGATAGCTTACATCGGGCATCCGTCCGTATTATGTCGTATGCTGAAATCTAACTGTGAACATTAAGTCTGTGTACTTCAAGTGAAGGTTCGTGTAAAAAAAAAAAAAAAATGGTTCAAATGGCTCTGAGCGCCATGGGACATAACATCTGTGGTCATCAGTCCCCTAGAACTTATAACTACTAAAACCTAACTAACTTAAGGAATCACACACATCCATGCCCGAATCAGGATTCGAACCTGCGACCGTAGCGGTTCCAGACTGAAGCGCCTAGAACCGCACGGCCACACCGGCCGGCTTTCTTGTAAAACTGCCATTATCAACATTGAGGGACACTTGTAAATACTCAGTACATTCCTGTGGAAATGGATTATACAAAGTTAAGTAAATCTTCATTTAATAATATTATAATTGTAATTTCCACTCGTTTCTCTTTCGTAGAAAGCAAAGAATCGACTGTTGTGCTGATAACGGTTTGTCAGGTAAAACAAATTGATGAAAATTAAAGATTGCTCGCCTGCTGCATGGTTACTATGTGTGAGTGTGCACATCCTTTCACTTCCTGGTGTTGCCAGATTTCTGTTTTTGACTTTTTTGTATCTAGTCTTTCACCGCAAGTAATGTCTCCAACTGAAATTGTTCAGTTTCAGGCGCAGAAGGTCGAATGCCTGCTGTTCATTGTACAACCAAGCAGAACTCCCGCGGGGTGCTGCGTCCAAATTTAGCCCATACCATAGTCAGGATCAAGAATGGTCGTAATATTGGTCACAACTGGATGCTTATTTTGCTGCTTACATCATAACACGTATGGAGCAGAGTGCTTATTTCTTGTCGGTAATGGGACCGGACATTTATCGCCGGTATGTAAAGCGATGTACAGACATTGATTCAGAATCAGTCACATATGACGACCTTGTTAATGTGCTCGGCAAACATTACTATATTCAAGTGCATGTCGCAGCAGCAAGGTTTAAAATTTTCCGTCTCAAGCAGCAGTCAGGACAAATACTAAAACAATGGATAGCTGACTTACGGGGCTGCAAGGCATTGCAAGTTTAAGTGTTCTTGCGGAATTAACTGTAGGGTGCCATGTTATATGATGGAGTCATACAGAGTGTATCAGATACATGCATTCTTGATGCAATCCTTGAACTGCTAGACCCAGATTGAAAAACAGTTCTGTCTCTTGTGGGATCCCAAACAATTCTGGACTGAACAGAGTTTTATTTTGAGGATCCATATATTTCAGTTGTTCGAAGTGCACAAGACACTAGGTCTAAAGTATCCGATAGCGTTTAAGTGATTAAACATTGGGCTCAGACAAACAGTAAGAGTAGAAGTAAAAACTTTCAGTCTGATAGTACACCATGTGTGCAACAAAAATCTATGAAGAACTCTTGTCCTCAGTGCTTTTTGAATCATGACCGAAAGCTATCAATGTGAATGAAAAGGCAACATGTAAAGAGCGTGTATGTATGACGACACAGGCGTAGCAAATAGCCGCGGCAGGACAACCGGTGCAAGTGATTGCGGTGAAGCCATTCACAACAGAACTTGCCGTCCTCGCACTTCCACATCGTGGATACCTTCTACTGTCATAACCAAGCGGGTGAACAAACCTGTTGTTCACGTACTGCATGCAAGACAATGTCAACAAATCAGTTTCTCAGTGCCACACAGTAATATTTCTGACTTCTTTAGTAAGTACAAGAAACTATCTGAACCAGATCTACGAAGGGAAAAAACTTTGACGCGCATTATAGATAAAGACATTGTGCGACCGCTATCTTTTAGTGCTCGACTTGCTCCTCATGTAACACATGAGCAAGTTGCTCAGGAAATGCAAAGTGGAAAGAAAGTGAGATTAGCGAACCCATTTCTGCAAGACAATGGGCATCACCCCTGATAAATCTAAAGAAGCTTTCGGATGGTTTGTGTCCGTGTGCTGATTTTAAAGCAGCAGTAAATCTAAAAACTGTGACGGATTCTTTTCCACGTCTGGAGTAATTGATGGGCAGACTGGGACAGGGCAGATACTTTTAAAAAAATTATTTTCGTGAGATATATTTACAGTTACCACTGGTTGAGTAGTATTAGCAATCTTTGTAATAAAAACTCACTTCAGTTTCTTTCAATTACAAAGAGTACCATATGGAAGCGCTTCATCTACTATAGTTTTTCAATGGTTCCTGGAACAGTTAGCAGCAAAGGCCCTGTACTGTACAATCTATTCAGATGGTATTGTAGTCAGAGGTCGTACACCTGCTGCGCATTTAATAGATTTAGATTGTTTTTATCGAGTTCTTTCTGTGGCTGCACTCAAGCGCAGCAAAGAAAAGTGCTCCTTTCAAGAAGAACTCAACTACTCGTCTCATGTAATTAATGTACAAAGTATTCATCCTAGAACATTCTATCTGACTAGTATTAGAGATCTGCCAGCGCTCCATAACATTAAGGAGCTCAGATCAGTCATTGGGAAGCTCACTTATTATAAAAAATTTATTTCTAACGCATTGCAAATTGCGGCTCCACCCTTAACTGGCTGTGCCGGGAAAATGTTTTCTTTGGTCCCCAAGTTTTGACCTTAGGTGCACTCAAGGTTAAATCTTAGGGCCCTTACTTTTTCTTGTGTATATCAATGACTTAGCATCAGTAACATTACCAGGCACCAAGTTTGTTTTATTTGCAGATGATATAACATTGCAGTAAATAGTGAATCAAGTATAGTCTTAGCAATGTCGATAATGAAATTTTCATGGACATTAAAAATGGTTCCTAACCAATTCTCTGTCACCAAACCTTGAAAAAATATACTACATCCAGTTCAGAACTTGTAAAAGGTTTCCTGCGATTATATGCCCAATATATGACGACAAGCAGGTATAAGATATTCACAGTGTTAAATTCTTGTAGTTACAACTTGATAATAAATTTAAATACGAGGAGCATACCACAGAACTGCTGAAGCACCTAAATAAATCTGTTTCCTATGCGAATATTGTCAGACGTAAGTGACACAAAAATAAAAAAAAAGCTAGCGTACTATAATAACTTTCGTTACATAATGTCGTAAGGGATTGTTTCCTGGGGTAACTCAACAAGCCAAGAAAAATTTTTCCGGATCCAAAAACGTGCAGTACGAATTATTTATGGTGTGAACTCAAAAACATTCCAAGGCGGGCTGTTTAAGGAACTGGGAACACTAATTACTGCTCCCCAATATGCACACATCAAGAGAAGTTCTGCATCACCTCGGTTCCGAGAGTTCCGGAACCCATATAGAAAATTGGAATAGAGATCAACATAAACATCATTTCCGCCTTTTTTATTGCTCATGAAAACCACACATTGCCTGTTGTATCACCATACAGCGAGCCCTTCAGAGATGACGGTCCAGACTGCTGTACACACCGGAACTTCTAACACCCAGTAGCACGTCCTCTTGCATTGATGCATCCCTGTATTCGTCGAGCCATACTATCCACAAGTTCATCAAGACACTGTTGGTTCAGATTGTCCCACTCCTCAATGGCAATTCGGCGTAGATCCCTCAGAGTGGCTGGTGGGCCACGTCGTCCATAAACAACCCTTTTCAATCCATTATAGCCATGTTCGATAGGGTTCATGTCTGGAGAACATGCTAGCCACTCTAGTCGAGCGATGTCATTATCCTGAAGGAAATCATTCACAAGATGTGCACGATGAGGGCGCAAATTGTCGTCCAAGAAGAAGATTGCTTCGCCAATATGCTGCCGATATTGTTGCACTATCGGTCGGAGGATGGCGTTCACTTATCGTACAGCCGTTGCGGCGCCTTCCATGACCACCAGCTACGTACGTCGACCCCACATAATGCTACCCCAAAACAGCAAGGAACCTCCACCTTGCTGCACTCTCTGGACAGTGTGTCTAAGGCGTTCAGCCTGACCAGGTTGTCTCCAAACAGGTCTCCGACGATTGTCTGGTTGAAGGCATACGTGACACTCGTCGCTAAAAAGAACGTGATGCCAATCCTGAGCGGTCCATTCTGCATGTTGTTGGCCCATCTGTACCACGCTGCATGGTGTCGTGGTTTCAAAGCTGGACCTTGCCATGGACGTTGGGAGTGAAGTTGTGCATCATTCAGCCTGTTGCGCACAGTTTTAGTCGTAACACGACGTCCTGTGGCTGCACGAAAAGCATTATTCAACATGGTGGCGTTGCTGTTAGGGTTACTCCGAGCCATAATCCTTAGGTAGCAGTCATCGACGGCAGTAGTAGCCCTCGGGCGGCTTGAGCGAGGCATGTCATCGGCAGCTCCTGTCTCTCTGTATCTACTCCACGTCCGAACAACATCGCCTTCGTTCACTCTGAGACGCATGGACACTTCCCTTGTTGAGAGCCCTTCCTGGCACAAAGTAACAATGCGGACGCGATAGAACCGCGGTATTGACCGTCTAGGCATGGTTGAACTACAGATAACATGAGCCATGTACCTCCTTCCTGGTGGAAGGTCTGAACTGATCGGCTGTCGGACCCCCTCAGTCGCTGCTCATTCATGGTTGTTTACATCTTTGGGCGTGTTTAGTGACATCTCTGAACAGTCAAAGGTACTGTGTCTGTGATACAATATCCACAGTCAACGTCTCTCTTCAGGACTTCTGGGAACTGGGGTGATGCAAAACTTTTTTTGGTGTGTGTATTAATTCATTAATGAAATTTGTAATTTTTTTTCAAACCAGCTGCTCAGTTCATGGGATCAGTATCCATGGAATCAATACTAGAAATAATAACTTTCAAATCATTTGAAGTCACTTACTTTAATTCAGCTAGGTTTCCACTACTCAGTGACACAAATTTCAATGACATGCCAGCAGACATACAAAGTTTAACTAATACTAAAGTTCTGTTTGGGAAGAGTCTACAGGATTTATTGGCAACCAACTCCTTCTACTCCACTGACGAATTTCTTAGCAGAACCGATTGATGCGTGTGTGTCATAATGTGAATATTATTTACAATCTAACTTGTGTACTAATTTTGGGCAGTAATGCGATCATTGTGCATACGTACCCTAAATTTCTTTCGTTTTATTTTTTTATATGATGATGCATGGCTCTAACAGCCTAAGAATTATTATATGTACATAAATATATTAAACATTTAATATGTGGTGAGAAGTTTTACAGCCTTTTAAATGTAAATATACTTAAGATTTTGTTTTTGATTTGGGATCTGCTGAAGGTATATTAGCATCTCTGTTCTTATTTTGTAAACATTTATAGTGTATTCTTGTTTTATGACAAGTTCCTCTTCCCAGAGAATTTTCTCACTGTGGATCAATTGGAACGACAAGTGCATCCAATTTAATCAAATCTAATCAGGAGCATCGTCGATAGTTCCAGTCGAAAAAATGTTCAAAAAGTGACTGAAATTCTTCGAAATTATCGTTGTGCAACTACCAATTGAACGGAGGAGCTCATTAGAATTCGCACAACCACTTTGTATAGCATTATAACTGAAAATTTGGTGAAAAAGAAGATCTGTTGTCGTTTTGTGCTCCATTCACTCTCTGACGATCAGAAAGTGAATATTGTAGGGAAATAAAAAGATCGGCCCCTAGAGACCCAGGCTTCATATCTTGGCTCTTAATAGGTGATGAAACATGGTGTCTTCAGCTCGGGACACTTACAAAGTCGATGACTCTGTGGCCATTGGGCAGGTATCTTGCTTGAAAAACTGTTGCTGCTGTTCATAATTCCCAACTGACCCAGAAATATTTTGAGAGTAGGAACACCAGCTATTGGGAGTAGGGCTGCCCAGTATTGGCTTTGCATAAATCTTTCAGGGAGGAACAACTTAAGCCTGGTGTCGTAGGATCACAGAGGTTCATCTCTTCTGTAAGAGAATTGTTCGTTTCCATTCCCCATGTTCCCTTAATTTCAGTGAGTACAAATGATATTGTGTGGTTGTGAATGTGGGCAATTCGAATTTCATCACCTCTTGCCCCAGAAAGCTACAAAATTAAGACTTTTAAGTGAGCCCTTTAATGATATGCTTACCAACAAACTGCGGGTGATCAAGCAAGATGAGTACAAAATTCAGCTCATGGACCAATTACCGCTTATGAGTCTTCCTCATCTACTTTTAGCCCCCGATACCACTGAAGAAACTGACAATTTGCTCGTGGAGGGATATTTAAGGCCTCTGCCCTCATCATACTCTTCACCTTTTTATTTATTTATTTATTTATTTTGCAGTTCATCTTGTTAGCCAATTTATATTTTCGCTTTGTTGTGGTTCAGTGAGATCCAAAAATTTACTACCTTAGGTCTCAATCAGGCGTCTTGTCAGATCCCAATTCCAGAGGAATCAAAGCCGTTGGCTGTCTTTGTCATGGATGATTTCAAGAGAGTAAGTTTTGGGCTTTCAAATGGAGACGCAGTTTAGTCCCTCTTTCGGAGAATAAGGTTTGCAGATCATTATTATGACCACTTTCTGATTTTTAGTGAATGTTCTGGGGGTCATTCTCAAGATACAGCCCAGGTTTCGGGGCGATTTCGTCGGCCCAGATTTATTATTAAACAATGCAATCTCAAACGTGATTTTTAGGTCATATTGTGTCACCCGGTGGCATTAGCACTAACCAAAAACATACTTTGATTTATCGGCGTGGTAATTATTTTCGCGAATTAAATTTACCTAGTTTACAAGCGCCATGAATGGACACAGGATATGCGGAAAAAAATTACAGTGGGGTGCGAGGCATGTCATCGGCAGCTCCTGTCTCTCTGTATCTACTCCACGTCCGAACAACATCGCCTTCGTTCACTCTGAGACGCATGGACACTTCCCTTGTTGAGAGCCCTTCCTGGCACAAAGTAACAATGCGGACGCGATAGAACCGCGGTATTGACCGTCTAGGCATGGTTGAACTACAGATAACATGAGCCATGTACCTCCTTCCTGGTGGAAGGTCTGAACTGATCGGCTGTCGGACCCCCTCCGTCTAACAGTCGCTGCTCATTCATGGTTGTTTACATCTTTGGGCGTGTTTAGTGACATCTCTGAACAGTCAAAGGGACTGTGTCTGTGATACAATATCCACAGTCAACGTCTCTCTTCAGGACTTCTGGGAACTGGGGTGATGCAAAACTTTTTTTTGTGTGTGTATTAATTCATTAATGAAATTTGTAATTTTTTTTTCAAACCAACTGCTCAGTTCATAGGATCAGTATCCATGGAATCAATACTAGAAATAATAACTTCCAAATCATTTGAAGTCACTTACTTTAATTCAGCTAGGTTTCCACTACTCAGTGACACAAATTTCAATGACATGCCAGCAGACATACAAAGTTTAACTAATACTAAAGTTCTGTTTGGGAAGAGTCTACAGGATTTATTGGCAACCAACTCCTTCTACTCCACTGACGAATTTCTTAGCAGAACCGATTGATGCGTGTGTGTCATAATGTGAATATTATTTACAATCTAACTTGTGTACTAATTTTGGGCAGTAATGCGATCATTGTGCATACGTACCCTAAATTTCTTTCGTTTTATTTTTTTATATGATGATGCATGGCTCTAACAGCCTAAGAATTATTATATGTACATAAATATATTAAACATTTAATATGTGGTGAGAAGTTTTACAGCCTTTTAAATGTAAATATACTTAAGATTTTGTTTTTGATTTGGGATCTGCTGAAGGTATATTAGCATCTCTGTTCTTATTTTGTAACATTTATAGTGTATTCTTGTTTTATGACAAGTTCCTCTTCCCAGAGAATTTTCTCACTGTGGATCAATTGGAACGACAAGTGCATCCAATTTAATCAAATCTAATCAGGAGCATCGTCGATAGTTCCAGTCGAAAAAATGTTCAAAAAGTGACTGAAATTCTTCGAAATTATCGTTGTGCAACTACCAGTTGAATGGAGGAGCTCATTAGAATTCGCACAACCACTTTGTATAGCATTATAACTGAAAATTTGGTGTAAAAGAAGATCTGTTGTCGTTTTGTGCTCCATTCACTCTCTGACGATCAGAAAGTGAATATTGTAGGGAAATAAAAAGATCGGCCCCTAGAGACCCAGGCTTCATATCTTGGCTCTTAATAGGTGATGAAACATGGTGTCTTCAGCTCGGGACACTTACAAAGTCGATGACTCTGTGGCCATTGGGCAGGTATCTTGCTTGAAAAACTGTTGCTGCTGTTCATAATTCCCAACTGACCCAGAAATATTTTGAGAGTAGGAACACCAGCTATTGGGAGTAGGGCTGCCCAGTATTGGCTTTGCATAAATCTTTCAGGGAGGAACAACTTAAGCCTGGTGTCGTAGGATCACAGAGGTTCATCTCTTCTGTAAGAGAATTGTTCGTTTCCATTCCCCATGTTCCCTTAATTTCAGTGAGTACAAATGATATTGTGTGGTTGTGAATGTGGGCAATTCGAATTTCATCACCTCTTGCCCCAGAAAGCTACAAAATTAAGACTTTTAAGTGAGCCCTTTAATGATATGCTTACCAACAAACTGCGGGTGATCAAGCAAGATGAGTACAAAATTCAGCTCATGGACCAATTACCGCTTATGAGTCTTCCTCATCTACTTTTAGCCCCCGATACCACTGAAGAAACTGACAATTTGCTCGTGGAGGGATATTTAAGGCCTCTGCCCTCATCATACTCTTCACCTTTTTGTTTATTTATTTATTTATTTTGCAGTTCATCTTGTTAGCCAATTTATATTTTCGCTTTGTTGTGGTTCAGTGAGATCCAAAAATTTACTACCTTAGGTCTCAATCAGGCGTCTTGTCAGATCCCAATTCCAGAGGAATCAAAGCCGTTGGCTGTCTTTGTCATGGATGAGTTCAAGAGAGTAAGTTTTGGGCTTTCAAATAGAGACGCAGTTTAGTCCCTCTTTCGGAGAATAAGGTTTGCAGATCATTATTATGACCACTTTCTGATTTTTAGTGAATGTTCTGGGGGTCATTCTCAACATACAGCCCAGGTTTCGGGGCGATTTCGTCGGCCCAGATTTATTATTAAACAATGCAATCTCAAACGTGATTTTTAGGTCATATTGTGTCACCCGGCGGCATTAGCACTAACCAAAAACATACTTTGATTTATCGGCGTGGTAATTATTTTCGCGAATTAAATTTACCTAGTTTACAAGCGCCATGAATGGACACAGGATATGCGGAAAAAAATTACAGTGGGGTGAGTGCCATTGTTTCAGTGTTTAAAAAGTGTCATGGTCAGCACGCCAGTCCTGCCAATTCCAGATTACTGCTTCAGACTAATGCACTCCTGTCCGGTGTTGCAGGAATACCCTGTACGTAAGTGTCCGGTGGCTTATGCAGTACAATCTTTATGTGACTTGCCCTTCTTGTGGAGAATATGGCGGTGTATCAAGATGAAGATCTCAAGTTTAATGTGAATAAAGATAAGCAGAGGATGCATGAAAGGATGCTCTGGTATCAACTGAAAAATGTTGGCAGATTTTTCATGAAAGCTGAAATGTTAGGATTATGATTTTCTCCAGTTTCATCTCCATTGTACTCAAATATTATCAAGAGTTATCGGTTCGTCGTCATTTTGGAGTGTTTAAATGTAGGATGAGGACGGGCAAAGGCATTAGAACGTTTGTCCAAGTATGTAAGCTTTGAGGGGTGTGCAAGCCAATCTGCTTACAAGTTTTTGTTGGTCATTCCCGACAAAAGAGGCTACAGTGAGAGCTACTGCTCATTGCTTGATAGTCTACGATTTGGACATATGTCCCTATTCCACCTCCCCCTCCCTTCCTCCCCCAGATTTCGTTTCCGATCATTTCTGTGGTCTGTCGGTAGCGTATTTGATTAGTAATCAAAACGTCCTCGGTCTCGTGTTCGAAACATCTCATCGCTTGAATTATGAAGTTAATAATCAGCATTGCCGTTGTCAAAGACAGCGGACGAGGGGACAGAAGTTTAGGGCATTCACATGTCCTTGTGGTGGGAAACTGCCCCTGAAGACAGAAGAATCAGCAATGATCATGAGGACGCAGAAGGCAATAGAAACCACTGCATTAAAGACACACAACGTGTATCCAACGGACATGTGGCCTGTAATTGAAAAGTGTCATGATGATCTCTCCATTGGCAGAAGATTCCGGAATAGTCCCGGATTCGCATCTCCGACCGGGGACTGCCAAGGGGGAGGCACCCTGAGAAAAAGGTCAAATAACCAATGAAAGGGTAACGTTCTACGAGCCGCGGCGTTGAATTTCAGATGACTGGCGTGGTAGGGAGGCTATAAAATCTGAAAAGGGAAGTGATAAGGCTCACTCTAAATACAGTAGAAGTCAGTGAATTGAAATGCAAAGAAGACAAAGATTTTAGGTCAGATGAGTATAGGGTAATATCAACAGCAGCAGAAAATGGTACAACGGGAGTAGGATTCGTTATGAATAGGAAGGAGCGGCAGAGAGTGAGTAACTGTGAACAGTTAAGGGATAGCGTCGTTCTTAGCAGAATCGATATTAAACCAACATCGGCAACGGTACTTCAGGTATACGTGCTGGCGTCGCGAGCTGAAGATGAAGACACAGAGAAAGTATATGAGGATATGGAGAGAATAACACACTACGTAAAGGGAGATTAAAATCTACTAATCATAGGGGACAAGAACGCATTTTCAGTGGAAGAAAACGTTACAGGAGAATATGGCCTGGGGACATGGGATGAGAGAGGAAAAAGACTAATTGAGTTCTGCCAGTAATAGCGAACACACTTTTCAAGAATCACAAGAGAACGAGGTATACTTGGAAAATGCCAGTCGATACGAGGAGATTTCAGTTAAATTACGTCATGTTGGGACAGAGATTCCGAAATCAGATATTGGATTGAAAGGCGTACCCAGGAGCAGATACGGACAAAGATCACAATTTAATCTTGATGAAGAGTAGGCTGAAGTTTAAGAGATTGGTCATTAAGAATCAATAAGCAAAGAAGTGAGATACAGAAGTACTAAGGGATGACGAGATACGCTTGAAGTTTTCTAAGGCTAGAGATTTAGCAATAAGGAATACCTCAGTAAGCAGTACAGTTCAAGACGAATGAAAATCACCGGAAAGGGCAGTCACAGAAGTTAGAATAGAAAACATACGTACAAAGAAGGTAACTAGGAAGACACCATGGGTATCAGAAGAAATACTTCAATTGATTGATGGGAGAAGGAAGTACAAACATGTTCAGGGAATTCAGGAATACAGAAATACAAGTCGCTGAAGAATGACATAAGCAGGAAATGTAGAAAGCTAAGACGAAATGGCTGCATGAAAAATGTGAAGAAATCGAAAAAGAAATGATTGTGGGAAGGACTGACTAAGCATGTAGGAAAATCAAAACAACTTTCGGTGAAATTAATATCAAGTGTGGTAACATCAACAGTGCTACGGGACTTCCATTGTTAAATGCAGAAAGAGAGCGGTTAGGTACCCGCCAGGGTAGCCGATAGCGCTAATGCGCTGCTTCCTCGACTCGGGTAGTACATCGAAGAAGCAATAAAAGAAAGAGTCAAATTTAAGATGGAAGGATATCAATGACGCGATTCATTGGTGTCATTGCTGTACTGAGTTAAAGTGAAGAAGAATTAAATTATCCCCTACTTTGAATGAATAGTCTAACGAGTACTGAATATGGATTGAGGGTAAATCGCAGAAAGACGAAAGTAATGAGAAGTAGCAGAAATGAGAACAGCGAGAAACTTAACATCGGGGTTGATGTTCAAGAAGTAAATGAGGTTAAGGAATTCTGCTACCTAGGCAGCAAAGTAACCAATGACGGACGGAGCAAGGAGGGTATCAATAGCAGACTAGCACGGGCGAAAACGGCATTCCTGGCCAAGAGAAGTCTACTAGTATCAAACATAGGCCTTAATTTGAGGAAGAAATTTCTGAGAATGTACGTTTTGAGCAATGCATTGTATGGTAGTGAAGCATGGATTGTGGGAAAACCGCACCGGAAACAATTGAAACAATTGAGTTGCGGTGTTACAGAAGAAAATTAGGTGGCCCGCTAAGGTGCATAGAAACTGAATCTACATAATCGAGGAGCTGGTCCACACTTGGGGCACACTATCCAGAATGACACTACTACACGTGCGCGGTGACATCTGCAAGGATCCAACGTCTTGGGTTCGCTGTTATCGATCATCCTCCATACAGTCAAGACTCAGCTCCATCCGATTTTGGTCTGTTAGCAAAACTTAAAGAACACCTTCGAGGACTTTACTTTGACTGTGATGAAGCGGTACCAGCAGAGATGAGGCTGTGACTCCGTTACTTTCTACATGACGGTATCAACAAACTGGTCTCTCGTTGGGAGAAATGTGTTGGTCGCCAGGAGATTATATTGAGAAATAAATATGTAGACATAAAGAACAAAATGTAGGACCTTAATGAAGTAGGTTTATAAAAAATATATTTTCTAGTTTTCACATAAAAAATTCGGAGCCCTAACTTTCCAGTGTATCCTAGTTTCTAGCCGTGAACTCATAGGTCAGTTCTTGAGTGGGGTTTCGTTTCTCTGGAATACCGCATTCCACCAGGCTCTTAAGCAAACTCCAGTTTCTCTCATGTTTGCTTTTAATCCCAGTTGTTCACTAAGCAAATTGTAGAATATTAAAAGTCTACTCCCGCACCGGATCAGTGAGATGCACATCCGGGAGAATTGGAGAATGGCCAGGGCAAATTTTAAACACACCCATGTTATCAACCTAGCGGTACCAACGCATTTTGCATAACGTGTACTACCGAGGGGCAGGGAGGAGGTTGTACGTTCTGCCCAATACAAACAAAATAAATTTAAAAAAACTAATTTCGTTAGTTGTTGTTATCTTTGATTAACAATATACTTTTCAGATCGGTACTGAAGTGTAATAGGAGTCTAGAATATAGAAATTTTAGTACAGTCCTCGCATTTTTCTTAACGAGTACTATCAACGGTCTACTTTATGACCACCGTACTAGTAATACCAATGCATTTTTCTTAACGAGTACTATCAAGGGTCTGTACTTTATGAACACCATACCACAATTTTTAATACAAAATTCCCTAATTTTTCGCTGACTTTTAATTCGCGACTTTTACTTGTGGGAGAATCCTCCTCCACCCCCCCCCCACCCCCCCACCCCCCCACACACACATACACGAACACATCCATTGGAATTGTGAGATTTAAGCAGAGAAGTCGGCCAGCCTCACTGAATCACGAGACTAAGATGTGGATTCATAACTGGTAGGGCTGCAAACAGGATTGACCACATTGTTGCCCCAGTTTTGAGGGAATCTGAAGGCCATAATATTGGTTACTCAAGTGGCCGTCCCGCTCGGGGATCCCAAAGCTCAGAGAATACTACGAGTCTATCTCCCTCAAACTAAGGCCTGTTCGGGACAATGAATAATTATTGTTTTTATCAGTATTCCTAATGTAAATGTAATCGGGAAGGGCAGTAACACCATTTGAATGGATTGACATCTTGCTTGTCATCGTAACCAAGTCTTAACATGGGATATTTGGTATCTATTTAACATAGCGTAAGGTCTTTGTTGTTCTTGTGTTTAAGCATTAATCCGTTTCCGCCCTCCGCCCCCCCCCCCCCCCCCCCCCACCTTTCTCACATCCATCCACCGCCCCCTGCCGCCTCTTTCCCGCGGCCCACCGACTTTAAACTGCCCGCTGTACTGCTCCTCCAATTGGGAAGAGGGCGCTGCCCGTTCCTTGAGGAGTGGACAGCGGTGCTCTAGCAGCAGGTGGGATGTGTCTCTGGGTGAAGCAACAACACCTTGGCGGTGGACGGCTCTCTTCGGCTGGACCGAGCAAGTAGTATCGAGGCAGCGGACGGGTGTGGGGTGATGTGAGTCTGCATTTGGACGGTATGCAAAGGCCTTGCAGGCTATTACTGGCCCTGACAGTGTTTCCAAGCTGTTGCTTATGAATTTCTTTAGTGGTCTTATGGAGTGACTAATTCTAGGCGTCATTCGCACAGTGGTGTTATGATTGTTTTCGACCTTTTTATATCTTGTTTTTGGCGTTTATTCAATAATCTTTGAGCTGCCAGTTAATACTTTGTCCTTTCCAAGCGTCGCCCATCTTAAAATTTGACAGACATCATCGAGGTCCTCAATTTCGAGTTCAAAATTAGTTTTAAACTATTTGCATTTCTAAAGTGTTAAAGCTGTGTTTGCGACGTTTGTATTGAACATAAAACCGTCTAATGGTTAACCAAATACACTCGTTAACAACCGAACCCAGCCTTCTATTCCACATCCTAACTAGTTGGCCTCTTAAGTACTAATAAATATTTGTATAACCCCACGGAACTACCACTGTTTGAAGCTAACAGGCTTATTTTTACCAGGATATCCCACTTGCGACCTGTTAGTCAACTCATTATATCCTCCTTGCTTCATCTGTCATATGATAGTCAATTTTGACGCTACGTTTATTGCCAGTCTCATTCCTGCTACTCATCGTTCCTTTCATTCATTGTTCTGTTTACTCTCAGCCAACAGTGTGTGCCCATTAGATCATCTTTAACACATCCTGCAGTTACTCTTTACCTTCACTGAGGACAGCCATGGCATTAGTGAATCTTATCACTGACATCTTTTCATTCTGAATATTATTCACAAATTTCTATGTCTAAAATCAAGAGAGACATTAATGTTTTTCTCATTAAACGGGAATGGCGAGAAATATATATTTTTAAATACACGCTTTAATGTTTTTCTCTTTAAACGGGAATGGTGAGAATTATATATAATAAATACCAGCTTCTGAAATCAAATAACATGGACTCTTATTGGTTTGATGCCTACCAAAATACAGTGAAGTATCGGAATTTAACAACTACGCATTAGTAAATGAGACTGTTATGAGAGACAAAATTTTCTTCTGTCTTTGTGATAATTTCTCTATTATGGACTGAATGAACACTATATTCAATCTTATGTGTAATAATGAAACTATTTGGAAAGTATTTAATGTCAGAAAATTAATTTTCATTTTTACTTTAGAGCTGAACAAGGGGCATTTTCAGTTAATCACTTTAAGTGCACTCTGCAGTTTGTACGGGGTGGGGCAAATAAAAGTGGCCCGGACAACATAGTTCCAGGGTACAAAGAAACACAGCAGAGGAATGGATATACTAACCTGACTATAGCAGCTGCTGAAAGTGACCACCATTCATTTATTTTCACTTCTGTGACCTAGTCAGCAAGTTACTGGAGGCAGATCGAAGCTGTACAGTTGGAATTGCTGTAGTCTCATCCGAAATGTTTTGCTGCTGTTCTTGAAGATTATGAGGGTTGATGGGATACATCTTAGACTTGAAGGCTTCCCTCACAAAGTAATCACACATTGACAGATCAGGTGACCCAGGTTTCCAGCTAGGGCCGCAACCAGACTGATCTCGGCTAACAACTCTGTCACACCTGAAGATTGTGTAAAAATGTTCCAGCGTTCGGCCGGCTGTATGGTCATTTGCTCCATCCTAAGTAACTATAGGTCTTTTCCTCCTCCGTTAATGCTGCCACAAATCATTTCCACTCGTCCAGACCACTTTTATTTGTCCCACCCTGTATATCTGATATACTTGCCTTTGAAGCAGTAGTGGAATAAAACAAGGGACAGACGCAACCAGAGTGAAGTGCACCCAGTTCTTGAGTAACCAAGCCAATAATGATATGGCAATTATACCAAGGCAGTAAGACATGAAGGACACAAAATTGACGGAAGAACGGCGTTTGATACTGGCCAACTCGACTCCTGTAAATAAAATTAAAGTACAAAGTTTAGAATGTAATTCATTTGGTAACCCACATGAATAAACTATCCACTGATTATCTCGAAAATTTTCACTGATTATCTCGTATTCTTACATGAAACGCAGGTGAGACATGACGTAAAATAAAAACCTGAAAGTAATATTGCCTTGTTTTAAAGGGGCAATCAAAGAGAGGGATGCAAAAGAAAGTAAACTGTATAGTTTTTCAAAACTAATCGCCGTAACTGTTAATACGTTTTCCCACTCTGAGACAGGACGGTCAAAGTCTTCATGGAGAAATATTTGTGGTTGCCTGTTGAACATGATTGTATCCAAGTGGGCCCCAATTAGCCCCAAAGAAATCGTCCAAAGGTCGCCAAGCTTGTTCCAATACACTGGAAAAGTTTTGCTGGGAAGCCCTCACACATCCTCTATACAATCACAGTCTCTCCCCATGCTATTTGCTCATTTTTTTGAGTTGCGAAGATAGAAACTCGTTGATTTGCTTTGTTCGAAAACATGCCCGCCTGGATACAATCATGGTGTCGTAGTTAATCGTAAAAATTGTATTGAGGAAGACATTGACCGTCATATTTAACAGTAGGATAATCGTTTTAACTGTTATAGTGGTTATTTTTGAAATATTAAACGGTCTGTTTACTTTTTTCCATGAATGTCCTTTTCATTTTACTTTCTTTCGACTGCCCTGTATACCGAGGTGCCAGAGGTCATGGGCTAGCTATAAGCAAATATAAAGATGGCGATAGTATCGCTTACACGAAGTGTAAAAGGACAGTGCACTGGTTGATCTGTCATTTATACTCAGGTGATTCATGTGAAAAGGTTTCCAATGGGATTATAGCCACACGATGGGAATTGACAGACTTTGAACGTGGAACGGAAATCGTTAGGGGTTTCAATGTTCCAAGATTAACAGTGACAAAAGTATGCCGAGAATACCAAATTTCAGGCATTACCTCTCATCATGGATAACGCAGTGGGTGACGGCCTTCACGTAACGACCGAGAGCAGCGGCGTTTGCGTAGAGTTGTCGGTGCTAACAGACAAGCTACTCTGAGTGAAATAACCGCAAAAATCAATGTGGGAAGAACGACGAACGTATACATTAGGACACTACGGTGAAACATGACGCTGGTAGGATATGCCATCAGACGGCCGACACTAGTGCCTTTTGCTAGCAGTACAACATCGCTGGCTGCGCCTCTCCTGGTCTCGTGATCATATTAGTTGGACTCTCGACGGGTGGAAAACAGTCACCTGGTCAGATGAGTCCCAATTTCTGTTGGTAAGAGGTGATGGCGGAGTCGACTGTCGCCCAGACCGCACGAAGCCATGGACCCAGCTTGCCAACAAGCCTTTGTGCAAGCTTCTGGTGCCTCCATAATGGTGTGGACTGTGTTTACGTGGAGTGGACTGTGTTCTCTGGTCCAACTGAACCTGCAAACGGATACTTTCGGTTACTTGGAGGCCATTTGCATCCATTATGGACTTCATTCCCAAACAACGATGTCATGTCACCGAGCCGCAATTGCTCCCTGTTGGTTTGAAGAACATTCTGGACAATTCGAGCAAATGATTTGGCCACCCTGATCGCCCAGCATGAATCACATGGAACATGTTAGTACACAACATCCAGCACTGGCAACACTTTCGCAGTTCTGGACGGCTATAGAGGCAGCATGACTTAATAATTCTGGGGCGGACTTCCAGCGACTTCTTGTGTCCATCGCACGTCGAAATGCTGCACTACGCCGGGCAAAAGGAGGTCCGACACGATATTAGGAGGCATCCCATGACTTTTGTCATCTCAGTGTAGAATAACTTACAAACACACAACACAAAAAACACTGAATTCCTGTTACATCAAAATTGTTTATAGGCTTGATAAAAGACAGTAATTAAGATAAGTAAGCGCAATGAATAATGTGATAAGAGAGAAAAAATTTTTAGACTAGTTTTAAACAGATGTGTGGGAGCATAATGCTGATCTAGGTACAGGATTGGACAACCTTTTCCATTCCTTTCTTTGGGTTATCAGTTTTCTGAGTGGTTTGAAGTGACAGCCACAACGTCCTCTTCCACGTCAACTTCTTCATTTTAGGGTAGTACTTGCACTCTTGCACCAAAAGTTCTTAGTTGTTTGTTGGATATATTCCAATCTCTAGCTTCCACTAAACCTTTTAACGTCTACACCTCTCTCTTGTTTAATGGATGTTATTCCCTGAAGTCTTAGCACAAGTCCTTTCTCTCTTTCCAGTGATCCTTACTTTACTTTTCTCGCCGATTCTGCGGATAACATCTACTTTTCTTACCTTTTTCGATATCTTTATGTAACACCACAACTCATACCCTTCGACTCTCTTCTTTTCTAATTTTCCCATAATCCATGACTGAATTCCACACAATACTGTGATTACAATCGTGACCATTGATGCCCTATGTGCTATCCTCACCATCGCTTTTGCTTCGTTTCTTTTCCGATCATATTTCTTCTGTAAGTATTCATTACATGAGTGGGATACCTTTGGAAGCATAACTGAACATGATATACGTGAAAGACAAGAAATAGTATACAAATCAATGAAACACCTAAGCAAAAAAGAGAGAGCTGTATATATGAATGTAATAGAAAAATTTGACTGGTTTACGCATTATTTAGGGCTACGGCACAGTTCTGAAACCACAAAACCAGATACTAAAGAACAGCTGCTCATAATAGATTGTATAGGGATGATGAACTTAAAAACAGTTCTAAACACATAAAAAAACCGGAAATCATTAAGAATGGAATAAATACTGACCTTATTAAACACGGAGGTATTATCTTAGAACTGAGAATGCTATGCCTCTTTAAACTATGCTGGGAAAAGTATGACATATTGGAGGAATAGAAAATACCAAAGGTCACTTTAACATGTACAGACCGGAAAAAGAGGCGTTACTGCTAAATAAAAGGGTATATAAGGGGTGGACAAAAACATGGAAGCACAGAAAGCACAACACATTACCACGACTAATTCGGTGTAGGAAAACAGCTGGAATTCAAAAACTGCCTCTAGAAATGGATAAATACAGCTCTTCTTCGGTTTTCAAGGGACTTTTGTACCATTCTTCACCCAAAACTGTTCAAATAACAGGTAACGAATGTAGGTAGCTATCACGCACCGTCTGTTCAAAGTAAAGCACAAAGGCCTTGTCATCTTTGAACACAGCATCACTATTGCTGAACAAGTATTGTGGCATGGGATGGACCTGATGATCCAAGTCGGTCACGTAATCCTTGGCATAAAAGGGCCTTGCACAGTAATTAGGGGACCCGTGGAATACTGCGACGTGGGTACCCAAACCATCCCCGAACGTCCCTCCCCTCCCCCCCCACCCCCACCCCCACCCTACACATACCGCCAGTTTTCACTCTCAGGACGTAAACTCGTCTGGAAGTTGGAAACAGAAACAAGAAACATCCGACCAAATGACATTCTTTCATTACTCCATAGGCCGGTTTCTACGGCTTCGGCACAACGTTTTCCATTTATAGGATGGTTGCTTGGTTGTTTGGGGAAGGAGACCAGACAGCGTGGTCATCGGCCTCATCGGATTAGGGAAGGATGGGGAAGGAAGTCGGCCGTGCCCTTTCAGAGGAACCATCCCGGCATTTGCCTGGAGTGATTTAGGGAAATCACGGAAAACCTAAATCAGGATGGCCGGACGCGGGATTGAACCGTCGTCCTCCCGAATGCGAGTCCAGTGTCTAACCACTGCGCCACCTCGCTCGGTACATTTATAGGAATCTTCATCACTAATGAGAGGTTTTTGAATTCCATTTTGCCCTGCAATTCCCGTCTGATGGATTCCCTTCATGTTGTTTCGGTGCTGGCAGGGTTCGCGAGTTGGACAGACATTTCTGCAGTGACTTATGTAGCATTCGTCCTCTTTTTCGTCAAAATACTTTTCGATGACCATCCGTCATGATCACTCAGAACACTCTTTAGTCCGCTTTATGATATAGTGCATGACGTCAAACTCTATCTACGTTAGAGAAGCACCCACCATACAATTTGCACACGTTCGATTTTACGTAGCTCCGGCATAAGGCACTCGCAGCTAACAGAAAAATTGCTCTGACTAAACATTTTTCGGCGGTGACAATCAACAGCCGTCAAGTATTGTATAAAATGAGTGTTTGACCATCAGCTGCTTTTATTTTAAACCCAAATATCGACCGGTTTCAGTCACAGACCTTTTTCACGGATTAGTGTTAAAACAGTTTAAGCCACAACAAAACGCCTGTCATTACTCAAATAATAGCCACGTCTCATGTGTAGGGCATGTCATGAATTCCAGTATAGGACACAGGACTTTCGATTTCTCTTCAGTGCTGCTCTGTTTATGCTTGTTACTAGTATACTGGAATTCATGACATGCCCTACACATGAGACGTGACTATTATTTGAGTAATCACAGATGTGATATTGTGGATTCAAATGGCTCTGAGCACTATGGGGCTTAAAATCTAAGGTCATCAGTCCCCCAGAACTTAGAACTAATTAAACGCAACTAACCTAAGGACAGCACACACATCCACGCCAGAGGCAGGATTCGAACCTGCAGCCGTAGCGGCCGCGCGGTTCCAGACAGTAGCGCCTAGAACCGCTAGGCCGAACCGGCCGGCTGTGTTATTGTGGCGTGAACTGTTTTAACCCTAATCCGTGAAGATAGTCTGTGACTGAAACCGGCCGATATTTTGGTTTAATATAAAAGCAGCTGATGGTCAAACATGCATTTCATACATGCTCTGGCTAAGACTGACGCTTACAACGTGTTGAGGACATTGCACAGATGCCTCTCGTGGTCAGATAGGACAGCGCAATCTGCAGGCATGACTAGCGTCTGGATTTATGTTTAACCATGCATTTCTCGCGGTACTTCTATGTTTTTTCCCAATCCCTGCAAGTATTCTGATTAGTGCTTACTGATCTAAATAATAAGAGGAATGCTTCGTAATCTCTCGGATATACTTTTAATGGAGGGACCAGCAGGTTTCCGAAAAGGAATATCACCCACAGCGGGTGTTTTCACAGTGAAAGAGATAATACAATAAACGAGAATTTAATTTGGAAACTCCCATAGCACTTAAGGAACATATTTCACAGAATTCACAGGTATAAGGTATCGGTAAGAATGGAAAAAAGAATTCCAAAACATTGTGATCCCAGTAGCAAAAAGGCTGTACATGAACACCAGAACTATAACTGGCTCGGCTAAAGATTTAACGCCTGAAATACCAATAAATCAAAAAGAAGAGGAAGGGTGTACCTCTATGTCAGCGATTGCTGTGCAAACACCGTTTCCACACGTACGGGTACACCACAACTACTCTACCAAACAAAAATATTGGGTTACACTCGTCTGATATGAGACATTCTCAGGTGGGTCCACTGGGGGCAGAACCGCACAATAACCCTGGGTTCCGTGTGGGGCGGCGGTGGGGTGGGTGAACTGCTGTGGCCTGTTGTGGTGTTGTGAACAACTGAGGGGTACCGCGGGACGAAGCCTCTCCGTCGTTTCTATGTCCCTGGTTTAATAAAATAAAAGGGTATACCTAATAATGAACATTATCAGTATCTACAGGGTGTTACAAAAAGGTACGGCCAAACTTTCAGGAAGCATTCCTCACACATAAATAAAGAAAAGATGTTATGTGGACATGTGTCCGGAAACGCTTACTTTCCATGTTAGAGCTCATTTTATTACTTCTCTTCAAATCACATTAATCGTGGAATGGAAACACACAGCAACAGAACGTACCAGCGTGACTTCAAACACTTTGTTACAGGAAATGTTAGCGAAGATACATGCATCCACCCTCCGTCGCATGGAATCCCTGATGCGCTGAATCAGCCGTGGAGAATGGCGTATTGTATCACAGCCGTCCACAATACGAGCACGAAGAGTCTCTACATTTGGTACCGGGATTGCGTAGACAAGAGCTTTCAAATGTCTCCATAAATGAAAGTCAAGAGGGTTGAGGTCAGGAGAGCGTGGAGGCCATGGAATTGGTCCGCCTCTACCAATCCATCGGTCACCGAATCTGTTGTTGAGAAGCGTACGAACACTTCGACTGAAATGTGCAGGAGCTCCATCGTGCATGAACCACATATTGTGTCGTACTTGTAAAGGCACATGTTCTAGCAGCACAGATAGAGTATCCCGTATGAAATCATGATAACGGGCTCCATTGAGCGTAGGTGGAAGAACATGGGGCCCAATCAAGACATCACCAACAATGCCTGTCCAAACGTTCACAGAAAATCTGTGTTGATGACGTGATTGCACAATTGCGTGCGGATTCTCGTCAGCCCACACATGTTGATTGTGAAAATTTCCAATTTGGTCACGTTGCAATGTAGCCTCATCCGTAAAGAGAACATTTGCACTGAAATGAGGATTGACACATTGTTGGATGAACCATTCGCAGAAGTGTACCCGTGAAGGCCAATCATCTGCTGGTAGTGCCTGCACACGCTGTACATGGTACGGAAACAACTGTTTCTTCCGTAGCACTCTCCATACAATGACGTGGTCAACGTTACCTTGTACAGCAGCAACTTCTCTGACGCTGGCATTAGGGTTATCGTCAACTGCACGAAGAATTGCCTCGTCCATTGCACGTCTCCTCGTCGTTCTAGGTCTTCCCCAGTCGCGAGTCATAGGGTGAATGTTCCGTTCTCCCTAAGACGCCGATCAATTGCTTCTAACGTCTTCCCGTCGCGACACCTTCGTTCTGGAAATCTGTCTCGATACCAACGTATCGCGCCACGGCTATTGCCCCGTGCTAATCCATACATCAAATGGGCATCTGCCAACTCCTCATTTGTAAACGTTACACTGACTGCAAAACCACGTTCGTAATGAACACTAACCTGTTGATGCTACGTACTGATGTGCTTGATGCTAGTACTGTAGAGCAATGAGTCGCATGTCAACACAAGCACCGAAGTCAACATTACCTTCCTTCAATTGGGCCAACTGGCGGTGAATCGAGGAAGTACAGTACATACTGACGAAACTAAAATGAGCTCTAACATGGAAATTCAGCGTTTCTGGACTTATGTCCACATAACATCTTTTCTTTATTTGTGTGCGAGGAATGTTTCCTGAAAGTTTGGCCGTACCTTTTTGTAACACCCTGTATATAGATGACATGATCGGTGAACACCATCACTCACAAATATTGCGTGGAATAAACACAACATTACCATTTTGTTCGCGGATGACCACGTTATCATACAAGGTCAGCAAAGATAAACTGCAAATGACACTATGTAAACTAAATGAAATGGTCGCAAGCTATAGTTTGACTGAATCTATGAGTAAAACTAAAACATGGTATTTTTAGGTAGGTATTCACTCAGCACGAACAAACAAATTGTCGATTATAAACCAATAGAAAAGGTATCCTATTTACGTTATTTACGATGTGACATATCATACGACTAAGACGTGGATGAAAATAAAAAATATATGTGACAAAATAAGGTGAACACTTAATGGTAAAACAAGGAAAGAAGCGCGACTGAAATTTTACGAAGTCATGTCAGCCCTCACTTTATTATACCGTTCAGATACCTAAACGGTGAAAAACAAAGTTTTACAACTCAAATTATTATAAATTAGATTTGTAAAATCTATGAAAGGCTGGACTAAGAAAGACAGAATTAGAAGCGAAGGAACAAGGGTAAAGTTAGCGAAGAAACCAAAAACCTTAAAGAGAATCCAAGACAAAGAAAAATGGAGAGAACATGTACATGGTATGCCACCACAAGTCTTCCTAACTAGCAATGGAATATAAGCGGTGAGGCAAGAGAAGTGTGGGAAGACCAAGGACGAGTAAGTGACATCGGAACAGGCCCTAGGACTAACCCTGGAACTGCAGAAGAAGAAGAAGAAGAAAATGGTGTGCTCGAAAAGTACACCAACGGAAATTTATTCCTCAAAATATGGCCGTTGCTCTTCTTTTGGCCATAAATACCTGTGATAGTCTGATTTTATGTCCTCGCTTCGTCCGATATGCGTTATTTATGCTCTAATGTAGCAGAAATTCTTAGCTTCTTTTACATTGTGTCATCAATTTTGGTGTTAAGTGCATCACTAATCTCTTTTCAGCTACTCATTATTTTCTTCTTTCTTCGGTTAAGTCTCCATTTACATTCTGTACTGACTAGGTTGTTCATTCCATTCAACTAGTCCTGCAGTTTTTCTTCGCTTTCATCGAGGACAGTGATTACATCGGCGAATCATATCATAGATGTACTTTCAACCTGAATTTTAATCTCATTCCTGAACGTTTCTTTTCTCTCCCTCAATGATTCTATGATACACTGACTAGTGTCTTAATGAAACTAAATTATATAATTACACCACACAATTTTGAAAATTTTTCATGATTATAGTAAAATAGTCATCAAGCCGAAGATTGTTTTGAGTGCCACATTGCTTTACTAGGCATAGTCCTTTTGGAGGTGGTATTCCGTTACCCTGCTCTGACCTCTAAACTCGTAACTTACGCAACCAATCATAGGGGAACCTACAGTTTACCGTGAATTCCGAACCACGGTGCAACTCCGCATTTTAAACATAAGCAAACATTACAAGAGGTGAAAGAAGAGATAAGTGAAAGATAAAAATCCTTGGACAGAAGGACCTTTGGATTTGTAGTGTGACACTTATTTTTAGCTCCTTCCTTTTTTCAATTATTGACAATGAAGTTTGTGTTTTACAGTTGTCTAGATTCTACATTACAGACCACAACCTCATAAAGAAGTACATGTTACCAAAGTCTCATAAATAATCACCAGCTCAACATCCGTCTACAGTCAAGCACATAAATAATTTATCGCTTTACCATTGAATAATTTAAAGAATTCTGCCAATTAACGAAGCTTCTACTAGTTTTACCGTATGCCATCAGCACTGCAGAAAATTTTCCATTTTCTTAATGCCTTCACTATCCATTTCACCTTCGTCAGTGGTGCTTCAGTGCAAACGAATTCACCTTCAATGGCATGCACTTTCATGGTCACTGAACCACCGAGCCTCGTTGTATATTGTAGCTAAATATTATAGATACATATTATAGACAGATATTATGATAATCTTTAGTAACTTGAGCTTATAAAACAGAGTTAGTATGTTTGATCTTAAATGTCTGAATATTACATTACTGTCTAATGATTAATGCCGGGAATACTGTGCAAAAATAAGTTTCCTGGATGTATTCCAACCTCTGCCTCCCTTACAGCTTTTTCCCTCTATAGCTCCCTCTAGTACCGTGGAAATTATTACCTGATGTCTTAACAGATGTCCTACCAATTTGTCCCTTCCTCTTGTCAGTGTTTGCCTCACCGATTCTGCGGAGAACGTACTAATTCCTCATGTTAGTGAGCCACCTAATGTTCTTCTGCAGCACCACATCTCAAATGCTTCGATTCTTTCTGTTGCAGTTTTCCCACAATCCATGTCTCACTATCATACACTGCTGTGTTTCAAACGTACGTTCTCTGAGATTCCTTCTTGACATTGAGGCATATCGCTGATGCTAGTAAACTTCTCTTGGCCAGGAATGGCTCTATTTTTTTCAATTCTAGACAGCTTTTTGTCTTTCTTGCTCCGTCCACCATGGTTGGTTGGTTGATTGGGAGGGGAGGAGGGGGGGAGGGGGGGAGGAGATCCGAGAGGTCATCGGTCCCATCGGATTAGGGAAGGATGGGGAAGAAAGTCGGCCGTACCCTTTAAAAGGAACCATCCTGGCATTTGCCTGAAGCTATTTGGGGGAAATTACGGAAAAAACAAATCAGAATGGCCGGACGAGGGTTTGGTTCAAATGGCTCTGAGTACTATGGGACTTAACATCTGAGGTCATCAGTCCCCTAGACTTAGAACTAATTAAACCTAACTAACCTAAGGACATCACACACATCCATACCAGAGGCAGGATTCGAACCTGCGACCGTAGAAGCAGCGCGGTTCCGGACTGAATCGCCTAGAACCGCTCGGCAACAACGGCCGGCAGGACGAGGGTTTGAACCGTCGTCTTCCCGAATGCGAATCCAGTGTGCTAACCACAGCACCACCCCTCTCGGCCTTCTATCATGTGTTATTTTGCTGTCTAGGTAGCATAATTTCTTAACTTCGTGATCCCCAATTCTAATGTTAGGTTTCTCGCTGTATCCTTTTTTGTTACTTCTCATTACTTCCGTCTTTCTTCGATTTACTCTCGATCCATATTCTGTACTCATTAGCCTATTCATTCCGTTCAACACATCCTGCAATTCTTCTTCGTTTTCACTGGATAGCAATTTCACCAACGAATGTCATCATTAATATCCTTTCACCCTGAATTTTAATCCCTAACTCGAACCTTTCTTTCGTTTCCGTCATAGCTT
The DNA here is from genome assembly GCF_023897955.1 of Schistocerca gregaria. Lineage (NCBI taxonomy): Eukaryota > Metazoa > Arthropoda > Insecta > Orthoptera > Acrididae > Schistocerca > Schistocerca gregaria. The sequence continues at coordinate 433,034,099 of NC_064922.1, forward strand.
CTTCGATGTAGGGGCGAAAGACTATATTTCTGTCTTACACCCTCTGTAATCCGAGAACTTAGTTCTTGGTCTTCCAGTCTTATTGTTCCCTTTTGATTCTTGTACATATTGGGTATTACCCGACCTCCACTATGGGCTACCTCAATTATTCTCAGAATTTCAAACGTATTTCACCATATTATATTGTCGAACGCTTTCTGCAGGTTGATAAGTCCGATGAAATTGTATGGATTTTTCTTCATTCTAGCTCTCATTATCAAGCGCGACATCAGACCTGCCTCTACGGTGCCTTTACCTTTCCTAAAACCGAAATGATCGTCGTTTAAAAGATTTTATTTCCCGTTCTCCCATTCTCAGTCATATTGGTGCATGAGCTGAGAGACAATTGTGCAATGATTCTCTCCCTTGTCGATTCTTGCTATCTTCGGAACTGTGTGGACAACGATTTCCGAAAGGACTGAGGATATATATCGCAAGTCTCATACATTCTACACGTCAACGTAATTAGTCGCTTTGCTGCCACGTCCCCAAATTATTTTAGAAATTCCGATGGAATATTCACTCCGTCATTGCTTTCATCACTACTTTCGCAACCACTCGGAACATATTCATCAGAATCTGCAAATACATCTTCATCAGAACTAGAAATTGCGTCTGCCAATAATACGAACATGCAGTTCCTTCTATACTGGTACTGTGATGGCCTTAAAGAAAATAAAAATGAAGTAAATTTAATAGGTGGTTGACAATATTGTAGATTGGTATTAAGTAGAGATACCAGTCGATTTATGGTCTTACGTTGGAAAAATTAGGGGTAAATGCAACTGATACCAGTTTATTTTAGTAACCTTACCTTCAAGGCAAAGTGACGACTTCAGCGGTGATATTTCAGGAGCAGCTTGTTCCTCAATCTCTTCCTTGTCGCCTCTGTGCGCACCAAGACTCTCTCGACTCCTCACTAACAATGCGCCGAATGGTTAGGGTAATTGTTAAAGGAACAACTCTTATTTATTGTATATTCGAGCCAGATTTAAGTCCAATGTCACAGCACTGTTTCAATTGTTGAAACCATCTGTCAGCACAAAAGACCAATGTCGACTTTGGCCCTTCTTACAACAAATGTAAAATAAGAGGGAGAGCGAATGACAAGATTGGCCCTTGTATGCTGATTGGAAACTTGATAAAACACTTTCGGGTTTATATCTTAAAACCTCAGTATATCTCATCCAATGTGACTTAGACATTGCCCGTTTTAACATTACGAAGAACACGTGAAACGATTTGGTGAACACCAATAAAACAGTTTTGACAAATACTGACAGTGGCCCTTTTCAATGCCACAGAATTATTGTGGTTGTTCAAAAATTGTATTTGAAAACATTTTTAGATTGTATTTTAGTGATTGTTAGATAGTAGTGTTTTTAATCAATATCGTTTCTTTACATATTTTTGCTTTATTACTCCAGCTGAACTCACCTGTCGCCATGGTTGCTTCTAACATGGGCAAGTGTGTGCCTTCAGAGGCTGCCGATAGAGCAATGTAGAGAGGGAAGACGGACACTGAAGCGGGGAGCAGGGTCTGGGACAACGCCGTGGCACTCAGGCCTAGCAGAAACTGCTTCTTTCGTCCAAATCTGTGACAGGCAAAACATATTTGATGTGAACACCGAACACGAAAATGGTCACACATTTCTTATCGCTAATCATTTCTAACCGCATTCAGGTTATGTGTGAAATAATAATGTCATTCTCTGACATAATATAGTTTTTTGTCATCTTCTAACTTTTAGTGATATCTTTAAAGAAGTTAAAGGTTCGTAGAACTGGCTCGTAAAAAAAACACTACCGTACTGTATAGTGAGCTGTCGTCTCACTGTTGGAACCTGTCGTCGGAAAAGGTTCCAGCAAGGTACAGGGTAGTCGTTACTGACGATTGATGATGGCTTTCTCTTACATGCAGTGTCTGGTGTTTCTGAAAGGTTCTGTTCAATAAAACTTGTCGTTTAATAGCAGACAGCCTATGAATGTGTGTTCACCGGATAGACTGAAATACCACGAAGTAATAAAAGAATCGTGTCTCTAGCTTAAGACTAACATTCGAACTCAAGTCTCCGGTTACTACAGTTTCATTTCCTGTCAGTGCCATATTCCATATTAAAAATGTGTGAAAACTTATGGGACTTAACAGCTAAGGTCATCAGTCTCTAAGCTTACACCCTACTTAACCTAAATTATCCTAAAGACAAACACACACACCCATGCTCGAGGGAGGACTCGAACCTCCGCAGGGACCAGCCGCACAGTCCACGACTACAGCGCCCCAGACCGCTCGGCTAATCCCGCGCGGCTATTCCCTATTAACTGGAAAATGTCTTGCGCCAAAGGAATGCACATTGATGGCAGAATTAAACAGTTATCCACGTCGACAACACCACGATTCTATCGGTAGGATGCGGTACACACATTTTAATTTGTTATGTAATATATTCTAGCTAGATATCCTTAATACGGAAAGCTCTTTCTCAATCAAGTATTCCCAACAATCTTCCTCAGTGGTAAATTATTGCAAGACAGAAGAAATAGATATTAAGATAAATTGCCTTTGTCGCATAAATAACAGAAATTTCAAGTCTCAGTTTCCATAAATTTTACTTAACAGTTCACAAACGGAACTACCGTCACATGTATCCTCCATTTACAATATGAAGCGTGTAATCGTCCGGTGACCTGCCTTGTAAACTGATAGTACTTCACTACCGTATCCAAAGAATACTGCACGTAGGGCAACAACAGCACCGGCAGCTCGTGCTGTACAAAATTGCAGGCATTTTTACGAACAGGATGTTGAATGAGAAACTAAGCTATTTCTAACAGCAAACTGATGAAATTATTCGTATGTGTTACATGAAGGAAAGTCAACGAGAACGGTACAAGTTCGCAGTTTTCCCCACTAGTTGAAAGAAAACACACTGAAAAAGTGAGGGAATAGATTAAGTGATTAAATGTATAAAGACAAATGGCTCTGAGCACTATGGGACTTAACTTCTGAGGTCATCAGTCCCCCAGAACTTAGAACTACTTAAACCTCACTAACCTAAGGACATCACAGACATCCATGCCCGAGGCAGTATTCGAACCTGCGACCGTAGTGGTCGCGCGGTTCCAGACTGTAGCGCCTAGAACCGCTCGGCCACCCCGCCCAGCGTTTAAAGAAAGTTGAAGATGTAATAATGAACCATTTGGTCTCCTTAAAGCAAGCCTTAGTGTTGAGAGAAATTTCAACTGGTCCACTTTCTCGAAAATCGTGAGAGAAATGAATATATTTAGAAATGCCTGATAGACATGATCGGATTCCAATTTGTCTACCAGTATACCAGATATTAAAACTTGAATAAAGAATTTAGCCTTGTGGGAATTTCAATGTGAGATGATAAAGTGTACTTTCTCCTGTTCACTATTGTTCAGGTGATAACTGCCGAAGATAGTAATCATTCTAAAAACAAACTAACAGAGCTGTGCGAAGAATATGATAAATGAGACTTAAAGTAACGGAAATATGTCCAGTATTTTTCTGAGATATATTAATATTTCCAATAATTTTTTGTGTGGATAAAAATAACTGATTAACACAACATGAGTCTCCCAGGGAATTGAATCGTGGATCTGAAACTCGTAACGTAATGACGGCATAAAAGAGATGGGAAATCCCGTACCATACAAATGTGAACTGGTAACGCGGGAAAAAATGGAAATGAGCGTGTGGTTATGTTGGCCGGGAGGCGCCCTCCGGGGAAGTTCGGCCGCCGAGTGCAAATCTTATTTCAGTCGACCCCACATTGGGCGACTTGCGTCCCGGTGATGAGGATGAAATGATGATGAGGACAACACAGCACCCAGTCCACGAGCGGAGAAAATCTCCAACCCGGCCGGGAATAGAACCCGGGCAAGCTGCATGAGAGGCAAGCACGTAAATAAGCAATCAGCTAAGCGAGCAGACGGTATAGGGAAATCACCGATATATGAACTACGTGTTCTTGAAGCGTTTATTGTACTCGGTAGATCTGGCACCATTCGACTTTTCTCTACTCCCTCATCTGACCAAACATGTAATAGTCCCTCGGATATCACACTGAAGGAATCGAATGTACTCACTGGAAAAAAAAATTACATACTGGACTCATCTAAAAGAATACCAAATTTTAAAATCAGAAAAAAAATTTCGACCTGAAAACAGCGGTCTTTCTCTGCGTGACAGTAATTTTCAGTTTTCTCAGAAGATACTGCATCGGCTTGAACAACAAATATTCTCCTCCTCTTTAGACTCATGTGTGTATATTGCCATATAAAAACCAGAATAAGTTAGAGTACTGTGAAGTAATAAGTATGAAAACAAGATCTCGAGTGTAGTCTTCTAATTGACCAGTAAATCTAAATTAAATGTGGGTCACCCTAGCGTACAGGGTGTCAGATGAAAACTGCAGTAAGACCTGGTACGAATCATTCTGCGCGTTTATTTTCCTTGGTGACAGCTGTGATTGTATGTCGTCGAATGAGCAACGTAAGTAACAAAACTACGCAACTGACCCCATTTTACTTGATAAGAGATATTAGACTTATTGTTAGACGTAATTTCAGTGATAAATTGTTTTCTGCAATGACTTTGTTTCATCTTCCACTAACAAATTCTAAATTTGTTTAGTAATCAAATTTTCTAAAACTGTCACGTCCTATCCACATTAAAATCCAGATCCGAAATCTGTGTCGTCAGTGATGAACAGCAATTAGCATTGTGATATGTTTATTACACACAGTAAGAACAGAACTACACACCTGCGTACTGCAATCAGTGACACTCATAGGAGACGGATTGAAGACTTAGCCCCATCCGATTTTGATTCGTTTCCAAAACTTAAAGAACACCTTCGAGGACTTTACTTTAATAGCGATGAAGATGTGCAAGTAGAGGTGAGTGTGAGACTCCGTCAAAACGTTAAACATTCTACAAAAACTAAAACTCCTGCCGAACAGTCCAGGAAGGCCCAACGGTACCGACTGGCAGCCGTGTCGTCCTCATCCCATAGGGGTCACTGAATGCGAATATCGAGAGGCATGTGGTCAGCACACCGCTCTCCCGACCTTATGTCAGTTTCCGAGACAGGCGCCGCTACTTCTCAATCAATTAGCTTCTCAGTTTGCCTCACAAGGTCTGAGTGCAGCTGGCTTGCCAACAGAGCTCGGCAGACCGGATGGTCACCCATCCAAGTGCTAGCACAGCCCGACAACACTGAACAGGAAGTATCAACATACCGTCTCCTGTTGTGAGAAATTTTTGAGTAGTTGGGATGACTGGCTTGAGAAATAAATATGAAGACATGAAAAATAAAGATGTATCACTGTAAAACGGTTGCTTTATTTAAGAAAACTTTAACAGTTTTCGCTCAGAATTTTGGAGGCATAATTTTTCAGCACGCTCTCGCACAGAGGTTACAAACATCAGAAATTTCGAGGAGTTTTAAGAACTGATAAACACTACATAACTAGTAATGGCTTGTGGTTGACTTCGAACTGGAGCCCCACAGCTTGTCAGCGAGTGATGTTAACTACTACACCACAATGGATTCAGCCAAATTTTTCTAGATGTACGTTATTTATTACATTTTATGTGAAATAGCATCTTATTGTTTGAGAATATCTCATTCGATCCGATGACAGCACCCTGGACCTGGGTCTTGTGAGTGATTCTCTGTATGACAGCGCGGGAGGGTGCACACGTTCTGATCGTAGTGTCACATCCTCTTCACTATGGTGAGCATCCAAGACAGTCCCTCCAGTCGAAGGTTCATGATCCTTGACAAGAAGCCTCAGAACTATAGTATGACTTCATCGGAGGACGTTTCGGAACTACACGCCTGGAAATGGAAAAAAGAACACATTCACACCGGTGTGTCAGACCCACCATACTTGCTCCGGACACTGCGAGAGGGCTGTACAACCAATGATCACACGCACGGCACAGCGGACACACCAGGAACCGCGGTGTTGGCCGTCGAATGGCGCTAGCTGCGCAGCATTTGTGCCGCCGTCAGTGTCAGCCAGTTTGCCGTGGCATACGGAGCTCCATCGCAGTCTTTAACACTGGTAGCATGCCGCGACAGCGTGGACGTGAACCGTATGTGCAGTTGACGGACTTTGAGCGAGGGCGTATAGTGGGCATGCGGGAGGCCGGGTGGACGTACCGCCGAATTGCTCAACACGTGGGGCGTGAGGTCTCCACAGTACATCGATGTTGTCGCCAGTGGTCGGCGGAAGGTGCACGTGCCCGTCGACCTGGGACCGGACCGCAGCGACGCACGGATGCACGCCAAGACCGTAGGATCCTACGCAGTGCCGTAGGGGATCGCACCGCCACTTCCCAGCAAATTAGGGACACTGTTGCTCCTGGGGTATCGGCGAGGACCATTCGCAACCGTCTCCATGAAGCTGGGCTACGGTCCCGCACACCGTTAGGCCGTCTTCCGCTCACGCCCCAACATCGTGCAGCCCGCCTCCAGTGGTGTCGCGACAGGCGTGAATGGAGGGACGAATGGAGACGTGTCGTCTTCAGCGATTTGAGTCGTTTCTGCCTTGGTGCCAATGATGGTCGTATGCGTGTTTGGCGCCGTGCAGGTGAGCGCCACAATCAGGACTGCCTACGACCAAGACACACAGGGCCAACACACGGCATCATGTTGTGGGGAGCGATCTTCTACACTGGCCGTACACCTCTGGTGATCGTCGAGGGGACACTGAATAGTGCACAGTACATCCAAACCGTCATCGAACCCATCGTTCTACCATTCCTAGACCGGCAAGGGAACTTGCTGTTCCAACAGGACAATGCACGTCCGCATGCATCCCGTGCCACCCAACGTGCTCTAGAAGGTGTAAGTCAACTACCCTGGCCAGCAAGATCTCCGGATCGGTCCCCCATTGAGCACATTGAGCATGTTTGGGACTGGATGAAGCGTCGTTTCACGCGGTCTGTACGTCCAGCACGAACGCTGGTCCAACTGAGGCGCCAGGTGGAAATGGCATGGCAAGCCGTTCCACAGGACTACATCCAGCATCTCTACGATCGTCTCCATGGAAGAATAGCAGCCTCATTGCTGCGAAAGGTGGATATACACTGTACTAGTGCCGACATTGTGCATGCTCTGTTGCCTGTGTCTATATGCCTGTGGTTCTGTCAGTGTGATCATGTGATGTATCTGACCCCAGGAATGTGTCAATAAAGTTTCCCCTTCCTGGGACAATGAATTCACGGTGTTCTTATTTCAATTTCCAGGAGTGTATATTATGGCTTCATCGGAGGACGCCCCTACACTTTTGTCTTATTGCTGAAGGACCTTAATTCTCGATTTTTATATCGATGCGATACAGCCCAAAGAAGCATATTAGTCCCAATTTCGGTACAGAAGTACAAATTCGTGCCAAATCTACTGGGTTATATCTCACTGGCCAATGCTTAGTGTTCTACACTCTCGTCCATTCTCCTGGACATCCAGCGCCCGTCTGCAAGTCGTCTGTCCTTCTTCTTAAGATCCATTTATGAGTGTTTCATGTAGTATCCCGAGTACTTCCAATTGAAAAAAGAACAGTGTACCCATTTTCGTTCCGATCTCGTCATCATAGAGTAGAAACAACTGTTTGAAACCTGTGGTGTCTATTTGTGCTGTGTTACATGAGAATTTCGAGAAGGGCAGCATTGTATCCGCATTTGTATCTGTCTCTCTGTTCCACATAAGTGTACATAGAGATCACATGTGCCAATATTTAAGCATTCTCCGAGGCCATGCGCATGTGGGTAGTACATAATTGTCCTGTAGGTGACGTCGCAAAATGGAATTTCCTCTGATACTAGTCTCGACTTGAAAACCTAGCCACGATCAGAAATCATTACGTGGCTTGCTTTTTGCTTCAAAATGGTATATTCTACAATCAACCATACAATTTCCAGATCTTTGGCAGTTGGTACAGCTTTGGTGACAGCGTAACAGGCGAGGTATTCATTTCAGATTGTTATCCAATGATTACTACTTGTCAACTTTTGGGAACCCCCACGAGAAATAAATTCAGCAGAGTGGCAGTGCAGTAGGAGTAGGTACGAGAGGCGCTGAAGGTAACTGTGACATGTGCTTCCATCGGTGGCATTCATTAAAATGGCTCACATAGTGTCTAATAGATCAGTACCCACCTGGCTGGTCTCCACAATTACCAGGTAACTAACTTGGAGTGTCTGAACAAACTTGAATAGCTGACTGTAGATGAGCTGGGATGATGAGCAACCTTTTCTACCCAGTGTATCTCAGTTCCTCTTGCATAATGTTCTATTTATTAGCTAGAATTCTTCTTACTTTGGTTCTTCCTTCTTCAAGAATTCTATAGTTGTCAGATTTTATGGATCGTCCCTTTGTTCGCCGGCAATGTCATTTAATGCAGCGGTGACTGAGATTTTGACGCGCTTTTATGTTGCACCAAAGGATTAGTTGAAAGTCCCTTATTGTACACCCACAGTGACTTCGTACTCCTGGAGCCTCATTGCCCAAATCACCAGTGGACTGATGGATACTTCAGCCTAGTCGGCCAGCGTAGAGTTGGTCCATCATAGCGCTCAATGTTTTGTCAGATATATACGGCTGGAAAATGTGAAGACACAAATTACTGCAAGGCACTCTTTATCTGTTATAGAGAAATTCTTCTCCAACTTGAAGAGTCCTCTGAATGCATAATCTATCATATTTTTAGAACCTCCCTGAATTTGTACGAGAACCGCACCAATATCGTAACCACTAGCATCGGTGTGTTCTGTCTTAGAATTATTGTCATACAATGCTAGGACTGGAGAAGATGGTAGCCCTTCCCTGTAAATGAGGAAAGATCTTTCTTTCATCTTGTTTCCACGAAAATTGGCATCTCGCAGCACTACCTTCTTCAAGAGATATGTCTTTATACAGAAGTTCTTTATGAGCTGCTGGTAGTACGAGGGTCACTCCAAAAGAAATGCACACTATTTTTTTAATCCATCTTTTATTCTACATGTCTGAAAGTTTTACAGTGTGTAGATACATCCTTTAGGAACAATATTTTCATTTCTCCACATAATTTCCATCCCTCTCAACTGCCTTACGCCATCTTGGAACCAGCGTCTGTATACCCGCACGATAAAACTCTGGACCAACTTGTTGGAGCCACTGTTTGGCAGTGTGTACAAGGGAGTCATCATGTTCAAACATTGTTCCACGAAGAGAATCTTTCAGTTTCCCAAAGAGATGATAGTCACATGTAGCCAGGTCAGGACTGTAAGGCGTGTGTTTCAGTGTTGACCATCCGAGTATTGTGATCGCTTCCATGGTTTTTTCACTGACATGTGGCCGTGCATTGTCGTGCAACAGCAAAACACCCTGCTTTTGCCGATGTGGTCGAACTTGACTCAGTCGAGCTTGAAGTTTCTTCGGTGTCATCACATATGCATCAGAATGTGTGATGGTTCCACTTGGCATGATATCCACAAACAAGATTCCTTCGGAATAGAAAAACACCGTAGCCATAACTTTCCCAGCAGAAGGTGTGGTTTCTTGGGTGAATTTGCATGATGCCACTCCATTGATTGCCTCTTCGTCTCTGGTGAAAAATGATGGAGCCATGTTTCATCACCTGTCACAATTCTTCCAAGAAATTCATCTCCAACTTTCTCATACTGTTCCAAAAGTTCGCTGTATACCGTTTTTATTGTTTCTTTGTGAGCCACTTTCAACATCCTGGGAACCCACCTGGCACAAGCTTTTTTAACGCCAACACTTTCAGTATTCTGCAAACACTTCCTTCCCCTATCCCAACGTAGCGTGACAATTCGTTCACTGTGATGCATCTGTGAGCAGTCATCATTTCGTTAACTCTCTGCACATTGTCTGGAGTGTGTGCAGTTCGAGGCCTGCCGCTGCAAGGACAATCCTCAATACTGCTGTGCCCGCTTTCGTCACGTAACCTGCTTGTCCACCGACTAACTGTACTGCGATCGACAGCAGCATCTCCATACACCTTTTTCAACCTCTTGTGGATGTTTCCCACTGTCTCGTCTTCACAGCACAGGAATTCTACGATAGCACGTTGCTTCTGATGAACGTCAAGTGTAGCAGCCATCTCGAAGACATGATGTGACGGCGCCACTCACGGGAACAGGTTGAACAAAGTTTGAAAACTAGCAGGAGGGATGTATCTACACACTGTAAAACTTTCACACATGCAGAATTAAAACTGTATTTTTACAAAAATAGTGTGCATTTCTTTTGGAGTGACCCTCGTATGTACACATTCCGACAAAACTTCTCATATCAGGAATATGCTAAGGAGTCGGGGAACCTCCTCTTATTTTCTCTGGACTTCGGGCTCCATCTTCATTACCTAGGTGGCTGGGGTATTTTGTATACCAAACAGCATAAGTTCAAACATATAGAGGCTGTCAGGAGTCATGAAGGCAGTCTTCTCCCAGTCAGCCTCGAGATCAGTCTCAGCCGTAACTGAGATATACTTTATTCGTTTCAGGCATTCCAGTGTCATCAGTGCACGGCAATGCATAGGCATCTCTTTTCGCGATGTTGTTCATACGTCGGTAGTTGACACAGGAACGCCATACGGCAGTCATATCTTTCACAAGGACCACTGGAGAGGATCATAGACTCTCTGAAGGGACAATAATGTCATCTTGCAGCATCTTTTCCACTAGGCTTCCTAATTACCCACTGCTTAGCCAGAGACCCCTGTATGACTGCTAGCTAATTAGTGGATGATCCAAAGTGCTGATACAGTGCTTTGCCATGGGCCATTTGGTCTATCTTTTCTCCAGTCCAGATTAGGAAGTATCCAGAAATTGGTGCAGAACAGCTATCACTCACTAGCGTTGCTCCTCAGTCATGCAGATCTTATTAGCAACTCGAAAGTAGCTCTCTCCCCTCCATTGTTTGTAGTATCTGAGAATGATTTTTCATCAGTGGTGCTAAGCTGGTTCAGTTTTTCCTCTGGACATATCTTTAGGTACGATTTGTGGCTGCTCATGACAGATACTGATCTAAAGTTCTCCTTCTTATCTGACCATAAAGACATCTAACTAAAACTTATTGTTAATAATATTACACCTGTTTGTAAGCAGACTGAACAACTAAGGACAATTAATGACACAAGTGTTGCTGATTACAGGACCAAACTAAAAGTGATAAAATAACATGCAATTCTCTCTGTGTTAATATTGATGATGCTATTAGAAAATTTCTTATGGCACTTGCTGATACACTTGAAAAATATTTCCGAAGGCAGCTATAAGGCACTAAAGTTCAGCTGTGAAGCCTTGACAGACATTTGTATGTAAACGGTTTAAATCTGAATTACAAAAACTTAGATCTTGATTTATTATGATAATTCAAAGAACTATCATAAAACTAAAGTGAAGTACATAAAAAGCCATTATAGGGTAGAAATTATAAGTGCCTAATGCCAAGCAAATGACTTTATTAGTAATGCCCATAATAAGTGCAAAGCTGCCTGGTAGGCTAAAATACGTAAAAGTAAGAACCATGGAAATCTTTCAAGTGATGTCAGTATCCCACTCGATGAATTTACTGTCTTTCTCGTCAACATCTCAAATGTAGCTAGCTCAAGCTTAGATATCTCTAAAAAATGTCAAAACGAACAAAGCTTTCAAGTTACAAATGTGTTCCTGAAACACTCACAAAATGAATACTGATATGTTGTCAACATTTAAAGGCCAAGAAATCAAGAAATATATAGCATTTAAAAAACTGAAGCTTTTTAGGGATTACACAATTATATTATTAAAAAGATAATATACACTGATTAATTGGATGTTTGAAGAAGGTTGCTTTCCACCCTGCATAAAAATAATGGTGGTTTTGCCCTTACACAGGAAGGGTGACAAGTAAAGACCTAATAATTTCCATTCCATATCCCTTGTTCCTATACTGTCAAAAATAGCAAAATAATTCATACAGTTAGAAATTTCTATGTATCTAGCATGTCATGGATTTTTGTCATAATTCCAATATGGATTCAGACTCGGTCTATCTACAGTCCAGACAGTCAAAAGTATTGTATCATTTATTTTAAACTCATTTCAACTCAAATCATTTGCTTTTGTTACACTGTGAACCTCAGTAAAGGTTTTGACCCAGCGAATCTCAAAATCCTGTTACAAAAGCTGTGGCAGTATGACTTTAGAAGCAAGATAGACAGCTTCCTCTAGTGGAATCTTACTTGAATGATATAAAACAGATGGTAGACTTTAACAGCTTAAGATCGGGTGCATGAATATCACGCACATCTTTCATAGGGATCTGTAATGGGACCTCTGTTGTTTAACATTTATATAAATGTTATTGCAAATGTGGTAAAATGTAGATCAGTTCTTTGCTTAGATGATATTACTTTTATAGTAGCATGGAAGGACTTTGATACATTAAAATTACAAAGTAGAGAACAACTAAGAACAGCTAATGATTGGTTTGAAATCAGTGAGTTAAGATTCAAACCTGACAAAACAATAAATCTTCTCTTGACTCTATGCAATATAGAAACAGGTAACAAATCAGCAAAACTCCTCGATATTCCCCTTGACTAAAGATTAACTTCGGATACACATACGAATTTTGTATATTACAAAGATAACAAGAATCACTTAATCATTGAGGAACTTAGGGTTTGTATAAGTGATAATACTTTACTTACTTCATATCATGTCTTCTTCTGTACACACATAACATATGGAGTATTTCTGTGGGGTATATAACCAAGAGCAAAGACAATCTTTATTTGGCAAAAAAAGACTATTAGGTGTACATTAGGAATTTGAAAGAGTAGGATTTATTGCAGAGTCCATTTTAAAAACCTGACAATACAGACCATCCCATCATTGTTAATATTCAGTTGTTTATTACACGTAAAAGAAAATCAACACGAAATAAATCCTACCACAGTCAGCTCCTCTACATGACACGTGACACAAAGAAACTGTATATATGCCTGCAAGTATATGATAGAAGAATATTGTACATGCCATAATGGAGACCTTATTCACTAACTCTCTTGTCTGTGGGAGTGTTAAAGTCTGTAGTTCTGATTTGCAGATATTTTAAGTAACATTCTGCATTTGACATTCTTTGTATAAAATGTTTATGTGTTTTCTATGTACTTGTTTTCAAGTACTCTACTTAGTGTATTTCTGTGTGATGGCATCAGCTGCATCGTAAAATGTTTGAAGATCAAATAAAATGATATGGTTTGACTTGAGTTGAAGACCTGCTGTCCTTATGATCTCCACTGGCATATGTGTTTCATGGGTGAATCTGAGTGGATTTTTGCAATCGACAAAAGCTTCACAGTTAAACTTATCATCTCGACTGATAACTGGGACTCATCTCGTCGATTGTATTGGGTGTAATGTCTTCACCGGCGAACAGCCATCCAGGACAACCTTTGTTATGTGATGTGTGCCCCTTGAAACAGCTTCTTCAAGCTAGAGCCCTGATGACGCTCGGTCTATGACTGCTTGTGAACCTTGCAAGACGTCCTGTCCGAGAATAATGTTACAACTACATGCCGTTAAAAAGACACATTAAGAGAAATGGGTTCTTTCGGTCACAGTTATTCTTGCAATACATGTTCTTGTATGCAGGAAGTGTTTCCGGTTTGCGACTTTCAGCACACACAGTGTTCTATAACAAAATGTGGTCTTAATTAGCTGACAATGATAAGCATTCGATATTATGGAAAGGAAACCCTGAGTCGAATAGCGCCTGGGCAGATTCTCCAACGGGATGACGTCAATGAGATTTCTTGAACCCATTGTTACTTGAACCCATTGTTACTGTCTTCCACAGAGGATTTACAACTGTTGTGGTCTCACCTTCGTAGATAGTGGCTTCAGTTTTCATGAATTCAGCTGCTGTGCGAGCATCTGGTACCTCACTGAGCATTACCTCTTGACTAATGACGTCGTCATTCTTGGCTTAGTTGATGTGTCAGTTCTGGCTGCCATAAACTGCCGTCTCTCTTCTTTTACTATCTGGCATACAAGAGAAACAAGGGATGCGGCCCGCGGCGATGCTTCCTCAATTATTTGCTGAATGTATTCCGATCTCTGTCTCCCTCTATAGCTTTTGCCCTCTACAGTTCCCACTAGTACCACGGATTGATTTGATTTGATTTTATTTTATCAGGAAAGCAAAAGCATTGGTCAAGCCCGCTGCTGCCCGCACCGAAAGAGAGTGTATTGTGCGGTATCGTTACCTGTATCTCTAGTAAAGACAACCAGTGCCCTTGAACAGTACAAAGAGATCCTTTACCAGTGCTTTACTAGACACAGTTTCTTCAGATCTAGTTGATCCGAATATTCTGTCTTTAAATCTCCAATGCCTCGCGTTCGAAGATCGAGTGTGATGCGGTTTCCTCACCCACACCACACATCCTATATTTGTGGTCTTCTTCTGTTATCTCCACTGTATTTTAAATTCCATGGTCTGTCAATAGTCCAACTATGAGCATCATTTTTCTCCAGTTCAAGCCCCGGATTGAGAGACTTCTCCTAGAACATGGCTTCGGCATCAGTACCTCACTATGTTTTTGCTTTTGGACCGTAGCCCAACATTCTACAAGCTGTCTCCTTGTCCACTGTCGTACTTTGATTTTGATCATCGGCTTGGTAACTGTCAGGACAAGTTCCGATCCAATAAATGGTGTCATCGCCCCTACCCTGGCCAACCTATCGGCTTGTTCACTACCACTAGTACAACGGAAGTCATTCCCTGACGTCTTAACACATGTCCTATCATCCTGTCCCTTCTCCTAGTCAGTGTTTTCCACAAATCCTTTTCCTCTCAGATTCTGTGCAGAACCTCTTCATTTCTTACCTTTCGAGTCCATTTAATTTTCAACAATCGTCTGTAGCACCACATCTCAAATGCTTGGGTTCTATTCTGTTCCGCTTTTCCCACAGTCCATGTTTCACTATCGTACAACGGTGCGATCTAGATGTACATTCTCAGAAACTTTTTCTTCAAATTAAGGCTCAAGTTTCATACCAGCAGACTTCTTTTGGCCAAGCACGCCTTTTTTTTGCCAGTACTAATCTGCTTTTAATGTCCTCCTTGCTCCGTCCGTCATTGATTATTTTGCTGCTTAGGTAACGTATTTCCTTCACTTCATCTACTTCTTGACCATCAATCCTGATGTTAAGTTTCTCGGTGTTCTAATTTGTGCTGCTTCTGATTACTTTCGTCTCTCTTCGATTTACTCTCAATTCACATTCTGTACTCAATGAACTGTTCATTTCATTCAGCATATCATGCAGTTCTTCTTCACTTTCACTCAGGAGAGCAGTGTCAACAGTGCATCATATCACTGACATCCTTTCACCCTGAATTTTAGTCCCACTCCTGAACCTTTCTTATATTTCCATAATTGCTTCCTCGTTGTACAGACTGAACAGTACGGAAAAGACTACATCCGTGTCTTAAACCCATTTTAATCCGAGCACTTCGTTCTTGGTCGTCGACTCTTATTATTCCCTCTTGGCTCTTTTCTATATTGTATATTAACCTTCTCTCCCTGTAGCTTACCCCAGCTTTTCTCAGAATTCTTATCATCTTACAGAATTTTACATTGTCGTACACTTTTTCCAGGTCTCCAGGTCGACAAATCATATGTACTCGTCTTGATTTTTCTTTAGTCTTGCTTCCATTATCAACTGCTACGTCATAGTTGCCTCTCTGGTACCTTTACCTTTCCTAAAGCCAAAGTGATCGTCATCTAACACAGCCTCACTTTTCGCTTCAACTCCTGTGTATATTATTCTTGTAAGTAACTTGGCTGCATGAGCTGTTAAGCTGATGATGCGATAATTCTCGCACTCGTCAGCTCTTGCAGTCTTCAGAGTTGGTGGATGATATTTTTCCAAAAGTAATGTGATTTGTTGCCACTCACACACCCTACACACCAAGGTGAACAGAAGCCGTATCCGAGAGACCAGTAATACTTAATTCGTGTCGGCCGGTGTGGCCGAGCGGTTCTAGGCGCTTCAGTCTGGAACCGCGCGACCGCTACGGTCGCAGGTTCAATTCCTGCCTAGGCCATGGATGTGTGTGATGTCCTTAGGTTAGTTAGGTTTAAGTAGTTCTAAGTTCTAGGGGACTGATGACCTCAGATGTTAAGTCCCATAGTGCTCAGAGCCATTTTTGAAGTTAATTCGTCCGACTCTTTTCTGCTGCATTTCATCTACATCTACATTTATACTACGCAAGCCACCCAACGATGTGTGGCGGAGGGCACTTTACGTGCCACGGTCATTACCTCCCTTTTCTGTTCCACTCGCGTATGGTTCGCGGGAAGAACGACTGTCTGAAAGCCTCCGTCTCTCTAATTTTACATTCGTGATCTCCTCTGGAGGTATAAGTAGGGGGAAGCAATATGTTCGATACCTCATCCAGAAACGCACCCTCTCGAAACCTGGCGAGCAAGCTAAACTGCGATGCAGAGCGCCTCTCTTGAAGAGTCTGCCACCTGAGTTTGCTAAACATCTCCGTAACACTATCACGGTTATCAAATAACCCTGTGACGAAACGCGCCGCTGTTCTTTGGATCTTCTCTATCTCCTCCGTCAACCCGATCTGGTACGGATCCCACACTGATGAGCAATACTCAAGTATAGGTCGAACGAGTGTTTTGTAAGCCACCGCCTTTGTTGATGGACTACATTTTCTAAGGACTCTCCCAATGAATCTCAACCTGGTACCCGCCTTACCAACAATTAATTTTATATGATCATTCCACTTCAAATCGTTCCGCACGCATACTTCCTCGAGTTGCTGGTACCGTGTTATGAATTCCTCAGCTATTGTAACATCCTTTACCAGAAGAGCTTTATATATCTTCTGCAACTTGTTTCATCAAGTATGAGGTTTTGTTGAGGCCTTTCATAGTCTGATTGACCATGTGGCACAGGGCGAAAGCATAACGTATATAAGACTATGTCGTTTATCATGATGTTGGGCCCAGTCCTTAAATCGCACTTCCGGGAAGTGAATTTGCTGTTGGTCGTCACCAAACATTTCTTCAGTACAGCCTGGAATTTGTCCCAGCTAAAGGGCTTCTCTTAGATTTTCTCGAACAACGTCTTGGCTGTGCAGTCCAATTAAAACAAGACGTTTACTAATCCATCTCCTCATCCCACATGTTGCATTTGGCGAATGTATCGGATCCTTTTAGTGATTTCGTTGGGTCCTGACATTCGTCTCCGGAACACGCTTATGGATCCCTAAAGTGCCGTTTAGGAATCTTTTGGTTACCCGAACATACGGACTTTGGGGGCTGTGCACAGCTGGTATTCCAGTTGCTGTTCGTGTAGACGACAGCTTATTGTTGGCTAATTTGGAACCTCGGTGATGTAGACAAAGAACCCGCTATCTACACCAAACAATGTCACATAATAACCACAATCAAGTCCAAATTCGTAAGCAGGATCATTAATGAAGTACGAGGGTGACTCAATGAATAATGCCCCAATCTTTTCTTTTTTTCTTTTCTTACAACTATTACTTAATAGGGTTTTTGGAAAACGTCCTTTCAGGCGCTTCAAATTTCGTGTTTCAGCTAGACGTATGTAACGCTTCTAATAATTCCGACATATGACAGGACTGTAATGAAGCATTAGGACGTCTGCGCAAGACAATCGTTTCAAGCAACGTGCTGTCACAATCTTCGCTCCCGACGTGGTGAGCTCCGGGAATGGCATTATCCGTGAAGACCGGTGCATCACGACTCGATCGTTGGCTCGACACTGTTTGAAGATGGTGAGGTCGTAATTCAAGGAATGAAAACATGGCTTCGGGTACAGGTTAATACCTCTTAAAGGAGTACCTGATTTTATACAGCACAGGGGCAAGGCCATAAAATGTGATTGGGGCTATGTACAAAAATAATACATGTAAAAGAAATGTTGACTGATACTGTCGTCAAATTCTAACTCTTAAAAATACAGATATTTTGATAAAATATTGCGGAGCATTATTTATTCAACGACATCGTATTAAACCAAGTACTGAAAGTAAGTTTATTACGAACACGAACGTACAGTCGGAACAGAACTCACATCGATGGAGAGTGCTGCTGTTAGTACTTACGTGGAATATTTCAGAGTATATAAACGTTAAAAATATAAAAAATTCCGAAGACCTTTCGGAAATATTATATACTAAATAACTGATCTTTGAGAGCGGTTGAAATGGCGACGTGCAGAAAACAAGACACTAACACCAACCCCCCTGTGCCACATCACATGCAGCAAAGCAATGTGTGGCAATACATTTTAATTGTGATTTGAGGTACTCACCTGTCACCAATGTAAAACATGAAAACTCCAACGGCGGTGGACACGACGTGGCTCACGGAATACACAGTGTTCGGGTACAGTTCCTTATCGCACACCCAGTTCCCTTGGGAAGCGGCAGTCACAGAGAACCATGTGGTGTCGTAGTCCCAGCCATGGATACAGGCCATCGTTTCGTTGTCTTGCCCTGGCGTCTTCATTAGGCATCTGCTGTACGCTCCATCTTCTCTACGAAAGTCAATTCATTTCAAAGGAACTGTTGATATGAGAGTACGTTTATGTTTTGGAAATACGTTTTGAGTAGCAAGAGTGTGGTTAACAACTTAAGAGTAGAATAGTCAAACATTGTTCGATTTCTGATAACAGAAAATGCACCTGACTATGCAAGAAACAGTTTGATAAGAAGCCAGAAATATGAAACAGCATAGAAATAAACGTGTTCTATGTAGCTTATAAAAATTACAGTATATTAATTTCCATTTCATCGTCACAGAAAATACAAAATAGTCAGTACAGTTACTGAGCTGAAGTGTCACCTCTCTTATTAAATTCTTTTCGGGTATATTCTTTTATGGTCACTAGAGACGACAGCACACTGTCGCATAAAATGTCTACACAACAATGTCAACGATCCGTAAGTAAAACGACAAGTAAATGAGTGAACTACTTGAAAAATATGAATGGTGGACTCCATGTGGTTCCCAAGTTGTAGAGCGACAGTAAACCATAAACTTACCAAATAAACAGCAATCAGTCGAAAAATCATGTTTTATTTATTTACTTTTGCAAATCATTTTCAACTGATTAACAGCTATCATCGGTGCTTTCAACGAATATGTGCCCTGAGTAGTAACACTGTCTTAAGCAGACGTGAAACATAAATAAATACATGTTTGACCTCTGCTTAAGTGTTAGGGCACATATTCGTTAAAAGCAGCGATGATGGCTGTTAATCAGCTGAAATCGATTTGCGAAAGTAAATAAATAAAACATGATTTAACGACTGGTTGCAGTTTATTTGGTAATTTTACTTGAAAAATGTAATAATTTTCTGGGTCACCGCATTTCAGAGCTCTAGCGGTAGATATTATTAAGAAAAATTCAGTAATAAATGCGAATGGCTATTTGTGGTTATCTAAGAGGATTACCTTCTCACTCACCAACAGTCTGTCGGATAATAATATAAGACGAAGTCCATACCATCCAGCTGATGGAGACAAAGAAGGTTATAAGGAAATTGTGACGTCTGATTCAAGTAGCTTGGAGACTTTAAGTCACATATATTATATTTACAAACAACCAATGAGGAAAGATGTGTCATCCGATAAGGAGGAAAGCTGGAACAGTATTTGTTGTACATGCTACAGCAGTGAGCATAGAACACACGTCAACAATTGAACAACCATAGGCGCATCTCTGAAAGACTAAGAAGAAGAGGGAAACGAAATTCTTCCACAAAATTAAGATCTGTACTTACTCGAATACGATGGAAACTTTCACTTAGGCAGAAACATACGTACATTAAAATAACATCGTAAAATACAGAAATTCTAAGAATTTCGTAATTGATTCAGGAATATAATATCCCACTGTCGATGGAGTACTGCGACACAAAGAAGTTTCAAGGGACAGTCATTCATTTATCGTCCATCAGAGGCATGAGGGTGATCACACATCAGTTAACAGTTCCGGCGTTACCTCAACGCGTAGCGAGACACCAGTAACGGGGTACCGAAGCAACATTTCCTCCTGAACTGTATTCCCAGTTGTGAATATGAACCGCCTCCAACTGCATAAAGGAATGACGATAGCGACAGTCTGTGCTGCAGGGGGACTCGAACCCGGATTTCCCGCTTTACGCGAACGCTCACCTTAAACACTTCTTTTTTTGCGTGTGCCGAGATGCTATCCTACATCTTTCGACTTCAGAAACCACAAAGTTATCTTATTACTGTAGCATTTTTTTTCGGGAAGGCGGGCAGGGAAAGGAGGGCGGGGCAGGGTGACGGTGAGGGGTGGGGGGGGGGGGGGATGGAGGGCGGATAGGGCAGAGTGCATAGGGGTAGTAACCGGAGGCCTGGCCTCGGTATCTCCCTCGCTCTCAAAGGATTGGGAGTGGTGAGGGGAAATCATTAGTGGGACCGTTTACTTGTTCTTTATTTTAATTTTTTTACTGTATCTACAGTACATGCAACTAGCACCGCGTCCTGCGCTAAGGAAACAAAACATTCCTATGCCGACGCAACGTACGAGTACATGGGAAACGGAAACTGTACTTCGTAGCACGGTGCAGAAGGGTGCACCATTGCTCTCCTAACGCTTGATCGTCCAGGTATGTCTTCATGCATGTCGTAGGTTATTCCACCGATAATCGGTCGTGTTCTCGTCAGCTCAGTCAATGGGTATCTTCTTCTACTTGTTGATGATCTATCTGGATGGAGGGTCGCATAGTACACTACTTAAATAACTAGAAAAATATTGGCTGTATCTTGGGTTCCGTACAATCCTATAATAAGATTCTTGTAGGTAGCTCCAAAGACCAATATGTCTTCAGCCACAGACCCACGTGTGCTTTGGTTTTAATGTGCAAGAAATCCAGCTGATCCGGAAAAGTAGGAGCCGAAATGCGATATATTCCGCTGTCACTCGTATAAAGTACACCAAATTTTGTTGCACCAAGCACCATACATATTCTGCTCCGCTACATCTGAGACTGAGCTCATTCGTGTCGGGTACTCGGCATACCGCGCATATAGACGAGTCCGCCATGTGTGTCTTCTGGAGCTGTAACCTGTTTACCGTTGACTGCGATGAACCATGTTAAACGGATTT
Organism: Schistocerca gregaria; assembly: GCF_023897955.1. NCBI lineage: Eukaryota > Metazoa > Arthropoda > Insecta > Orthoptera > Acrididae > Schistocerca > Schistocerca gregaria. Next base: position 433,055,358 of record NC_064922.1, read on the forward strand.
TATATCCAGCGTACCCACTTGCATTGTCCGCCACACCATCATGCAACTAACTTTAGGGTTCTTCGCCTCCACGACGTTTGGTGGATGCCTCCGTCGTAATACGTAATATATGGCCCGCGCCGTCGCCTGTTTCGTCGTTGGTAGTGCGATACAGACATAACTGCTTTCAAAGCAAAAATGACCGAAAGAGTAGAAAGGCAGGGGTATGTCTTCCATCGTCAGGAGGGACGTAAGGGAGGGCGGAGCCAGGGACTCAAGCGGCTACCAGTCAAACTTTCCGGGCAGCTTGATGTGCGAGCTGATAAAGAGAACCACCGCTCTGCCATGAACATCTTCTGTCTGGCGGAAGGGCCAGTGTTTCATAACTGACTTTGAAGAGCATCTCGCTACATACGTGTGCTCCGAATGCCGCTAATATACGTCGAGTCATTAGTAATGGTACTGGAAGTACATGCACTATCTGTGGAACGCGTGGCGCTAAATAAGTACATACCAAGTGTGTCCTTTGAAGAACATCGAACTCTCGCACATGAAGATTGGCGATCTTGACTCGAATTCGTAATAGCAAGCTGCGGTAGTTAAGGGCCGCAGTGTGCCATATGTCAACGTGAATTTCTGCTCCGAGGCATTTGAGGCACCAGTAAGTTGTATGGTGTTGACACACGTTGGGGTCAACTCCTCTCCTATGTTCACGGCTACCATTTATTGACATTGAGACAGCTGCCGGGAACCACACCATAAGTGTCAATACAGTCTAGTGCCCTGGTTACATCATCACCGTTCCTGAGCTCGAGAACCAAGTCGTCTGCATATGCTATACTTCGAAATGTGACGCCACGTAACGTTAATGCGGTTACGGATCGACGGAGCCCGCAAAGGAGCAGCTCCAATCTCAGGGTGTAGAGTAAGGTTGTCAGGGGGTAGCTTTGACGCACCGATGTGGAAATCTGGAAGAACTGTGTGAGGCGACCATTGACGAGCACCCTGGAGGTCGCCCTTCGGAGGAGACGCATTACGTTGTCTATGAATTGCTATGGGTAACGCATGTGTTGAAGAACGGATGTAAGGAACAACTGATCAACCAGATAAAACTCTACAGGGACTCCGTGGGAGTCAGGAGACTTATTTGACGCCCCTTTACTTATGGCGTCGATAACTACTTATTCCGTAATTTCGTCCAATAATTTATTTTGTAAATACTATGGATCAGTGCCATAAACCAGTCGTGAGATCCCTGTCACCATCGTTGGGTTGGAACATTGGTACAAATAAAGTATGGCGTAGTGGTCGGAAAAGGCCCACACTGCCCAGTGAGGAGATGGCCGTCCGCAGTACTGATGGCCTGCATTAGCAATCTTCGTCGTAGTTTAAGTTCTCGGATGACGTGGCACATGGTGGGTCGTTCTGCTGCAATTCTGTTGTGTGTTTGAGCTCGAACGATTCTCCCTTCGAGGTGTCGAGGCACACGGGCTACAATCTGTCGTTCCAGCGTGAGTGGCAGGGAGACACATTCGCGAAAGATGTTGAAGTACAAATCTGGAGTACACTGCCTCCAAGCAGCTATCTCGCGACCATGCTTAAGCAAGGTTCTTTGTAGGTTCTGTTTGGTAGAGAAGCGAGGTGGACGAGGTTTAACTTCCAGGGATGGTGGCTACGCCAAACTCGTTGGCGACGAAGGGTGACGGCACATTTCTAGACCTCGTGATCCGAGAAGGCTACAGGCCACACATCCGTGTCGCTCATCGTTGCCGTGAGAGAATGGGGCGCGTCAATCTTATCGACATGACTAGGCGAGTGACTCGCAAATTAAGTGAATCCAGGCCGATTTCCATGGACATGTTTTATGCATCTACCAGCTTGTGATCGCTGATGAGTGCCTCAAGTTTGGGGCACGGTGATTGGCGCAGTACGTGATCCGTAAGTGCCTCGACGCTATAGCACCAAGTCGTTCCCTGCCCTGAAAGAGCAGTGCTACTTCTTCCGAGAAGAAGAGCGATCATTCGTGACATCCATCCGCTCCGGTACGGGTGTACACATTGAGAAGCTGAACACTTAACACGGTTACAGCCATTCTATATTTCCAACTCGAGGCCCTCCCTGAGGAGAACTGCGTCACCGCTGTTAGTTGACGAGGCGTCGAACAAATGAGCCATATAACTCTACATACCCGGAAAATCATCGATGAAATCTCTTGGAGGTAGACAGCGCCGAGTTCTGGTGCATTGAGCATGTCTTGGAGCAGCAAAAACTTCTTACGTATCCGAATGGTGTTAACGTTGATGGTCACTAAGCGATACGTATGTAGATTATCTCCTGCAATGTGGACAGGCACCACCGTCGCCCTAAATGTCGTGGCTTGTCATCTGCAAACCATGTCCGCGCCGTCATCTGCGGCTGGTATGGAGTGGCCAAGGTGTGTGGGGTGTCTACTCTCATCCACCACAGCAGGCGTGCAAACTTCTTCAATGTCCTCCGCCCAAGACCCATAAGTTGACCGTGACTCCAGCAGGCCACTTACGAGCTGGATGGCCGCAGTTGAATCCGCAGGCGTTTCCTGCTATGTGTCGGTGAAGGGCGACGTTCTCGTTATCGTTTCTGCCCAAGGGACCCGAAAGGACTTCATCCATGTCTCCTGCGTCGTCGGCTGTCCAGTCGTCAACCGGAGAAGACGACCACAGGAGACAATAGTCGGAGGGTGTACGACATCTCTTTCTATATTCCCTCAATGACCCCTGTTTGCGTACGTGGGTTTCCTTCTTCGAATGAATGTGTGATTACAGCACATAAATTCCTCAGGGAGAAAATGAAGCAAACCTAGTGTACAGTACCATTCAAAAATGTTCAAATGTGTGTCAAATCTTATGGGACTTAACTGCTAAGGTCATCAGTCCCTAAGCTTACACACTAGTTAACCTAAATTATCCTGAGGACAAACACACACACCCGTGCCCGAGGGAGGACTCGAACCTCCGCTGGGACCAGCCGCACAGTCCATGACTGCAGCGCCCTAAACTGTTCGGCTAATCCCGCGCTGCTGCAGTACCATTCTCTCGTCTGAATCTCTCTGTGAAGTCTATGCGCGACCAACCTCAATCTGAGACGACTCTTTCATTGTGTCGGTCAGTCCTGAACATGCTACTTGGTGCGCACTCTGATTTCTCTGTCTTCCAAGAGGTTCTTCGTCTGTCATAATGTTCGACCGTGTCACCCCTGTGTAATTGAGGGGGGAGGGCTGTTTTCGTAGGGGTTCGCGCCTTTTCACCTAATGGGATTTGTGTAAGCCGACGTTGGATACCCGTCGAACGTACAAGACCTTCCTGGCCACAAGAACGCTCTGGTTACTGGTGTCAGAGACGCACCATTCTTAGGTTAGTGCCAGGATTCAGGCACCCTGCTTAGAAAGAAGTGAAAATAACACAAGAGCAAAAATGAATGGCTCAAATGACTCTGAGAACTATGGGACTTAGCATAGGAGGTCATCAGTCCCCTAGAACTTAGAACTACTTAAACCTAACTAACATAAGGACATCACACACATCCATGACCAAGGCAGGATTCGAACCTGCGACTTAGAATCGCTAGGCCACTCCGGCCGGCAACATAAGAGCCCCACCTAATGTTTTAAGAATGCACCGAAAGGTAAGGTTAGCTTATTTGATCGGAATATTAGAGGACTGAGTTACATATAAAACTTACATATAAAAGATAACATTATTTCCAGCTTACTCACGTAGAACTAACGTGAGAAAGGAGGAGTTGTTACATATATCAAGACAGAACACAAGTCCAGAAACAGTAAAACAATCAGATTGTGTAGTGATCAACACACAGAAGTGCGTGCTTGTGAATTAATACTGAAAAAATGTTCATGTTTAATTGTAGCTGTATTCAGATCCCCTTGGGAAATTTTGAAATATTTTTGAGGAATCTGGATTCCTTAATGTGTAGTATCTGACACCAGCAAGCAGTTAATAGTCCGTGGTGACTTCAATGTTGATTTTCTAGCGGATTTTGATAAGAAAAATGATCCGGAAACCTTATTTGAATACTACAATTAGATCTCGGTTATTAACTTTCCAGCACAGGTGGATAAAGACAGTAGAACCCTAATTGATGATGTTTTCTTTGTTGAAGCTTAAAGCAAGAAAATAACTGTTACCCAGTAACAAATGCTCTCTCTGATCATGATGCACAGTTAGTTACGGTAAATACCACACTGTCTTACAGTTTAGATACTCCTCAGTGGCAAACAGTTAGAATAATTAATGACTCCAGGACGAATGTTTTTAAAAATAGGTTACAGGAGATGTCCTCGGAGGTCATTTATAATGAATCAAAAGCTAACATGAAATTTAATCTATTCCATGATAAATTCATATCATTATTTGAAAATTACTTTCTACATAAGCTAATCAGAAAGAACACTAAACAGCCATGTAAAAAAACATTAATCACTAGAGGGATAAAAGTATCTTGTGAAAGGAAAAGGGAAAGATATCTTGTGGCATGAACGAGTAGAGATCCTGCAGTAGTTGCACTCTACAAAAATTACTTAAAATTACTAAGAATGGTTACATAAAAAAAATCAAGGAACATGCACATAATGTTATTCCGACAACAGACTTAAGGCTGTATTGGAATGTAGTGACACGGGAGACAGGAAAACCAGTCACAGAACAAGGCAACATCATTATTGAACTAAATGTAAAGGCTGTAAATGAGTCACAGATATCAAGTGCACTTAATAATCATTTCTAAAACGTAATAGAAAGTATAAGGAAAAACAGTTCCAGAGCAAAATCACAGCACTAAGTTGAAAATGTAACATTCATGAAACTGAATCATATGTATGTATTAACCAACTTGTCCTCCTGAAATAGAGAGAATTATACAATGTCTCATCTGGTTTTGATGGTGTTCCCAAGAGTACTACAGATCTGTTCCAGTGCAATAAGCCTATTCTTACACAAAATGCGTAATACATCACTAATTCAAGGCATTTCGCCAGAGAGACTGAAATATGCTGTTGTTAAACTCCACTTTAAGAAGGGTGATAAGAGAGATGGCAATAATCATCGATCTGTTTCACTATTGGCATCATTCTCTAAAATTTTTGAAAAAGTGATGTATTCTATTATAGTATCACACTATAGCAACAACAGTATCCTTAGCAAATCACAGCTTGTGTTTCAGAATGGTTGCTCTATTGAAAATGAAATAGTGCCGATTGGTGTTCCCTGCAACATCTCGCATTTGACTGCGAATCACACTATTGTGCTACATAAATTGATGTTTCGTAGGATTGATGGTATACCCAACCAATGGATAATTTTATATCTAACCAAAAGAATGTAGAAAGCTGTACTCATTAATTCAAGCAATATAGTCCAGAGACGTAATTCTGATTGAGGAGGAATCATGTGTGGGGTTCTCCGAGGTTCGGTCTTAGGTTCATTACTATTCCTCAGATATGTAAACAGTCCTCCGTCTAATATACAACAAGCAGGATTAGGTCCTTTTGCAGACCACACTAGTATTGTTATCAATACAAGCATACACACAGAAACAGAAGAAATGGTAAACAAAGTTCCTAAACATATAGTTGGCCGGTTTCTGCGAATGGTCTGACCCTCAGTTTTAAAATATATAACATATTCAGTTCTGCATATTAAGTATGGGCACTACAACAAAAACATGTGTAACACATGTTGAGTAAATAATAAATAGGGTCGAAACGTCCAAATGCTTAGTGGTTCATAATGACGAGAAATTAAAGTGAAAAAAGTCACACACGCATTTCGGGACTCCAATAAATAAATAAATGAATAAATTTCAGCCATTTTTGCGCTTAGAATCATTGAAAATCTGGGGGAGAGAGTAAGTTGGTATATTTTGCATATTGTCACTCGATAATGTCGTATGAAATAATGTTCTACAGTAGCTCACATGTAAAAAAAGAAAGCCTTTATTGCACAAAATCGTACAAGAAAAATAATATGTGGCGCTTATCCGGAATCATCTTGTAGACATCTGTTTAAGGTACTGGGCATTCTGACAACTGCTTCACGGTATATTTTTCTCCCATAAAGGTTATTGTAAATAATCCCCTACAGTTGAAAAGAAACAATGCTATACGTAATTACAGTGCCACAAGGAAAAGTGGCATTAATACTTCACATTGACGCTGTCTTTGGCATAAAAAGAGTTAAACAATGCTTCAACAAAAATTTTTGGTCACTTATCCAGTGGTATAAAATGCCTGACAGACAGCGTAGAAAAATTTGAAAACAATCTGAGAAAGTTACTTCTTGACAATCCCTTCTATACCTAGAATACTTTCTATTATTGTAATTTGTAAAAGATTATGGGTAGGAATTACTAAGTACCTTCAAAAGATTTTTTTTTAATTTTATATTTCCGAAAGAATATTACCTCATGCTTACTGACTTGCAAATAAAATGCCTGTCTGTACGGGAGTAACATTAATGGGATGTACGAGTGCAGGTGTAACATATGGACGACGACATATGGAAGTTTGGGTCTGGCCGGATAGCCGAAGGAGTCTACAAGGACAGGGTTCTGTATTCATATATAAGATACATCTTTTATATTTAATTCAGCAGAAGCGTTTTAAACTAGCAGTTGCCTTTTTAATAGATCGCTGAAAAGTTGTGGTAACGTTGAGGACTTATTTTGTGCGCAGATAAGAAACTGTTTTTCTAGCCAACCTGCAATAAAATAGTTCTATAGAGAAAAAAATGTGGTTAAGATAACCACTCGCGCAAAGCAGGAAATCTCGGTTCATGTCTCGGTCCGGCACAGATTTTCACTGTCGTTATTGCATTATGCAGCTGGAGGTGGTTCACGTTCGCAACTGTGAATACACTTCAAGTCTTTCGTAGAGACTGCAGTGGCTGCAGTGTCTGTTCCTTCAAATATGAATACATGTCCGAAGGAACGTTGATCGTACTTCTTCACACCACAGGCACTGCTGTATCGCAGTATTTCGTCAGCAGCTCATGCGTGCTAACCGTCGCTAAATTGAAAAAATCAAGTACACACAGGGACATTATAAACACACAAGCTCGTTCGACAACCAGCAGCGATGAGTCTGGCGGTCAGCTCAGCGGCTCTGCGTCAAACAGCCTGCTTCAGGCAACAGCCGATCAAGCTACTTGAAGTCCGTGGTTCGATGCCGCCAGCTTGTCCACGGAATTTAGGAAACGTGGCGAGCCTTCACGTTGTGGCCACCGGACGTGCTAAAAGCGGCTATCCTGCTTTACAGTCGCTGTGCACGCACCATCCGGTCCCCACCACGTGCTTCATCAGCTTACTTGCTTCAGCCAAAGGGCTTCTAGTGTACCAGATACGGAGGCAGTGTAGATAGAGGCATGGCAGTACCCACTGTACAAGGACATGCACCTCTGTCTGCTCCAGCTGTATGTGATAATGTAGAGTTTTTACACCTGTGTAGCTGCAGTGACGCTCGACTTCAACAGATTCCTGTCTCCTCGCCCACCGTTCGAACACGTAACGCCCGCGTGGGACAGCAAAATGGTTCAAATGGCTCTGAGCACTCTGGGACTTAACATCTGAGATCATCAGTCATCTAGAACATAGAACTACTTATACCTAACTAACCTAGGGACATCACACACATCCATGCCCGAGGCAGGATTCGAACCTGCGACCGTAGCGGTCCCGAGGTTCCAGACTGAAGCGCCTAGAACCGCACGGCCACAGGGGCCGGCCATAATATTCTGATCAGGAACCCATCTCCGGAAACGTACCATTTCCGTGCTACAGCAGTTCGAAAACATGTTTGCTAGATGGGTGTACAACAGGGTAGCCATGGTGGGGGCTGGTTACGTCGGATCTGCCGGTATTATCTGACGTCTGTCCTACCTCTCTGACTTGGTTCGAGCCTCATTCACGCGCCTGTAAGTGTCAAAGCAACATGGTTGAGTCATGGTTTGCTAAATACTCTCACATGATCCAGAATCGCGAAGCCCATGGTAATGGAAGAGCTTCTCGTCACCTTTATCAAGATCGTTCTCCCCAATGACTGACTCCATCACATACCCTTTTCGCCACAATCACGCAACTTCTTCGAGAAAAGCATAACTTCACCGTCAGGAGGCGTGACTTTAGTTCTTCGAGGAAATGCCTCACATCCAAATTGGAAGAAGCCGTACTGCATCACGTTGAAGAAAAACCGTGAAGAGCATACGAGCAATTTCTCTGGCTATTAATGAGGGAATTGTAAATCAGGTTTAGTACTGAGTCACACCTCATCAACTACATGTAACTCTGGTTGTTCCAGCAACATGTTTTCAAATGGTTGTAGCACGCAAACGGTATGTTTCAGGACATGGGTTCCAATTCAGAATATCATTTACTCATTTCGTTCTACAAGTCCTAGACGTTTGTAATGGGAATTTCCAAACACCTTGTATATAAATTACACAATCAATCACTGCATTCAGAATGAGATTTTCACTCTGCAGCGGAGTGTGCGCTGATATGAAACTTCCTGGCAGATTAAAACTGTGTGCCGGACCGAGACTCGAACTCGGGACCTTTGCCTTTCGCGGGCAAGTGCTCAACCAACTGAGCTACCCAAGCACGACTCACGACCAGTCCTCACAGCCTTTCTTCTACCAGAAGCTCTCCTGTAAAGTTTGGAAGGTAGGAGACAAGGTACTGGTAGAAGTAAGGCTGTGAGGACGGGTCGTGAGTCGTGCTTGGGTAGCTCAGTTGGAAGAGCACTTGCCCGCGAAAGGCAAAGATCCCGAGTACGAGTCTCGATCCGGCACACAGTTTTAATCTGCCAGGAAGTTTCAATCACTGCATTGTTTGTAATTTAATGGAGACTACTTTAATATTTTCTGTTCGACTTATGCAGGTACACCCTAACACATTAGTTTCTTTTTAAAAGTACCACCGCTAAACGAAAGAATTGAAACGGAAAATTTTCCAAAATGGAGCCATTATCTCCCTTAGCGTCGCAACTTGTTCGTGGAACTGTTACAGGTATGGGCTTGAAAGAGCGAAAGTGAGACTTCTGAAAGACTTTACAGGAAAGTATGCTACTATGGCATGAGAAAGCCATTTAACATTCATTATCGAATGACACTGCATCTGTCCTTTGCTCCCTTTGCGCACTTGGCTACCCCTTCCCTGTCCCCTCCCTTTCGAACCTCAAACACTTCAATAGTAAAATTACATAAATCATGGTTAAAATTATCTTCTGAAGCCTGTACTACTAACTTTGTGTATACTGACACGACGTGTTTTTGACAGAATGCTGTCATCACCAGGTTATTTATATACCACTTGTTAATAATAGCTACTTCTGCAGTGTTACGTTTTTTTTTTTTGTTTTTTAGTGGAAGAAGCAGTGGCTAATTACCTTTATCAAAAATAATACGTTTAATTAGTGACTGTCCCATTAACAGAGTAAGTAACACTGATTGAGTCAATAAATACTGAATGACGGAGCTTAAAACATGTGCCATTATGCCTGCACAAAAAATATCTCTACTCATACGGTGATATCTTAGTAATTGAAGTAGTTATTAACTTACCACTTGTGAATCTTTTACACACTCTATGTACTCCACTGTCACCAGTATAAAAAAAAGTGTGAAGTAATAGTATTGTGTAGGTTCTTATTAGCTGTGTGCCAGATGATGACATATCCGCACAACAGGTAATTAAAAATATCCTTGAGAACTTTTAAATATGCTGCATACTGAATGCTGGGCAGTGGACAGTCTAAAAGGCGTCGTGCCAATAAACTTTGGAAAATAGCTGTGACACAATTTCAGAGCATAATTTCACTGGTAACCCGACAGAAACTGAAATCAAAAACACCGCAGTAAAAAAAAAAATTAAAAAATCCCTCTAATTGACAACTGACTTACATGGTCCATTCACATTTATGTGACCGCCGTCTACGTTTGATGTCAACGTGCCATAACCACTCACAGATGGCTGGGGGCAGCACCAGCAGTGGAGGTTATATAAAGCTTGACAAGGAGACGTGGTAAGCAGCCCAGTCGTCGCCGCAATGTGAAATCGGATCAATCTATCTGACGTTCATTGATTTCAGGGGCAATGGTGGGAGCTATTCAGGCTTTCGGTAGGTGTCACGTTAATGTGACTGGTCAGTGTATAGATAATAGTTAGGCACCTGATGAAAGTAGCATGAAGCCTGAAAGGCCTCGTGACAATAACTTTGGAAAATAACTGTGAGTGAAGCTGAAAAATTTTATTTCATACAACTGAAATAAGTTTTCACTAAAAGCAGCACTCAATAAGCGTTACTGCTGCATGGCCTTATAGGAACAGGAAGCAATATGATAAGAATGACTAGAGCGCTAAATGTATCTTCTTTGATTCTCAGCCCACATAACCAACGGTCGTACTGTAGGCTCATCCACGTGGAAGATTTTTGTCTCTTACATTCAATTATACACTGACGTGTCAAACGTTATGAACAGCTGATTAATAGTCAGCTGATCCACCTTTACAAGGTAAAGCATTTCTGCTTGGTGTGCATTTGGCAACTACTGTACTTGGTAGTATTCCGGAGGTGTGTGGCGCCATCTTTCTACTCATACGAGGGGTGTTTGAAAAGTCCGAGCAAAAATAAAAACTATCTACATGTTTTGGGTAAACCTTTTTTATTTTTCGACATAGTCTCCTTTTAGACTTATACACTCCGTCCAACCCTGTTCTAATTTGTTGACCCCTTACGAATAACACGAATTGTCTAAGTCTGCAAAATAGCTATTAGTTGCTGCGACGGCCTCTTCGTTTGAATAAAATCTTTGTCCCACCAGCCATTTCTTCAAACTGGGGAACAAATAGTAGTGCGAGGGAGCCATGTCTGGAGAACATGGGGGATTTAAAACGAGTTTTAATCCTATATCCAACAATTTTGCGACCACAACTGCTGAGATGTGTGCTAGTGCACTGTCGTGATGGAAAGGGACTTTTTTGCGGTCCAATCACCGGCATTTTTCTTGCAGCTCGGTTTTCAGACGGTTCAATAACGATGAATAATATGCACCTGTAATAGTTTTACCATTTTCCATAGTCGATGAGGATTATCCCTTGCGAATCCCAAAAGACAGTCGCCATGACCTTTCCGGCCGAAGGAATGGGCTTCACCGTTTCGGTGCAGATTCTCCCTTGGCAACCCATTGGTTAGGTTGTTGTTTGGTCTCAGGAGTATGGAAGTATCCATTTTTCACCCACAGTGACGAAACGACGCTTAAAGTCCTTCGGATTCTCCCTTAACAGCTGCAAACTATCCTTGCAACACTTCACACGATTCCGTTTTTGGTCAAACGTGAGAAATCGTAGAACCCATCTTGCGTATAGCTTTCTCAGGTCCAAATGTCTATGCAAAATATTATGTACCCGTTCATTCGAGATGCCCACAGCACTAGCAATCTCACACACCTTACCTCTTCTGTCATCAATCACCATATCGTGGATTTTATCAATGATTACTGGAGTCGTAACCTCCACAGAGCGTCCAGAACCTTCAGCATTACTTGTGATATGGTCACTCCGAAAATTTTGAAACCACTTATAAACTGTTCTAATCGAAGGTGTAGAGTCACCGTAATGTTTATCAAGCTTCTCTTTAGTCTCCTGAGGCGTTTTGCCTTTCATAAAGTAATGTTTAATCACCACATGAAATTCTTTTTCGTCCATTTTTTGACAATCACTCGGCTTCCTAGATTCACACGAATTCCAAACATAAAAAAATAGACCAATATGGCTGAAACTTGGCGTGCGTTCCGTGCAAAGATGCTACTAACTAAACATACCTCGATACGTGCTGGTGGTGCCATCTCAAGGACTTTGCACGGACTTTTATAACGCCCCTCGTATATCATGCTGTTCCGGTACATTAGGAGCCTTTAGTTTGTCAGTGCGGTTGCCGCTTTCGATAGGGTCACAGATGTTTTCCATTGGGTTTAGATCATGCGAGTGTGATCGACATGACACCAACGTGAGCTCGCCGTCATGCTCTTCAGAATAATATCGAAAGATTCTGGTTTCGTGATATCGAAAGTTATCCTGCTGGAAAGCACGAAGGGATGCAGGTGGTCCGCAATAATGTTGTAGTCCACACCAGTCATGGTGTCATTGATTACTGCTACAGATTCCACTGAAACACGTTAATATCCCCATGACACAATACTTCTCTGCTTGCACAACGCGGTCTATGCGCAACCGTTCGCCTCAGTGAGCCCGGACGTAACTCATTTTCCAGCGACACGTTCACATTCACCGTCGCTCTAGTATTAATGATCCTTTGTCCGCTCCTACCATAGTTGAAGATGTCGTCAGGTCTACATGGGACCACGTAGTTGTTATCTGCTGTGGAGCCACATGTTTAACTATGTGAGCTGAAATGTGTCCTCCGAAAAACTTATACCTGCACCATAATTATACTCTGTCGTTCCGTCTGCCACAGATCACCGTCTATCGTGCTTTTACAGGTGGCGAGCTTCCGACTTCCACTTTCAGGGATGATTTCACCGTCCTCCAACTAGTATCCGTAGACGTTCTCGACAGAACGCGAAGAGCCCACCAGCTTCTCCATCTGCTAAATGCTCTTTCCCAGTCAACGAGAAAAAATTAGTCGTTTCTCAAAATCTATTATACTGGCAGATGTCCACATTTGTGTCCCGCATCGCCGCTACAACGATTCCCCACTCGTCTCTGCTCCGTTTACCAACTTCCCCTACCTCGTCCGACACATCCCTCTCTGATCCTACAGTAACGCAGAGTGCGCTACGCATTGCCACAGTTCTCTCCCCACAAGTTTTCTCTGTGCATTCGTCGTCTACATTCATTCTCAAGGTTTACCCAAGGCAAGGATTATTACGAACATTCCCTTTCCTTCCAGCAAAATTGTGCCCGGGATAACGATATCGTCTTTTGGGTAGCAGTAGTGAACAATCGGCACAAGGCAGTAAAAGTTGTAATTTTTGGCCTAAATTTGTTAGTTCTGTCTGATTTTTGGCTATTGATTACAACCTGGCCTCTTGTACAAGAACTGTTGCAAGATGATATTTGAGAAACAGTTACGTACATGTTTTGACCAGACCCCTTATGTTGGTGTGCTTGGTTTGACTAAATTATTCTGCTTGCACTTTCAGTTGTTTGTTACCTAAGATCGTGAACCACACAGTTCACTACTATGCAATATATTTGTTCAACGTAACAGTTTCTTCTACTTGCGTGCCACAGTCCTCACAAATTTTTCTTCCAAGCCCTCTCAAAGCTAATTCGTCCCCTAAAACGTTGTACGACCTGCACTAAATTAAATGTAAATCGGTGCTCACCTTCACCCGTTCACGAATTTCAAAATTCATTTCTTTTATTTTCAATTAATAAAATTTTGTTTCTTAACTTCGCCAGTGAGCTTAGAGGCCCAACGACGCAAGAGATTAACGAATCCGTTGTGGAAGTGAGTGAGACTTGTTTGGGCGGTTCATATTGCGTGAGACGATGTTTGAGTGTGGTACACTGTGTCGTAATACTGAGAAAAACGTTACTGTACCTTACAGCACATGTTCCCCTCAGTGGAAGTCAGAATAATTGTCTCCTGGACAAACATTTTTTAGAATAGTTTACAAGAGACGACCTGGGATGAATTTAAAAGCGAGCCAAATGTTGACATAAAGTTTAATCTGTTCCATGATAGATTCATATCATTATCTGAAAGAAGTGCCTTCGTAAATTAATGAAAAGAACAATTAAACAGACATGTAAAAAACCATGGATCACAAGAAGGATTATAGTATCTTGTGAAAGAAATACGGAAATGCATGTATTGGCAGCAGCAAGTAACGCTCTTACAGCAGTTGCAAACTACCAAAACTACTCAGAAGTGCTGTGAAAAGTCATTGGAAGTCAGGTGTGACACATTATGTCAGAAGTCAGTAATGCTTTCGACGTGTAAAGCCTGTATACAATGTAGCGAAACGAGAGACGTAACAAAAACTCACATAAGAATGTATCTATTGACTTAAATGGTAAGTCTTTAAAGTATCAGTCACAGGTAGCAGGTATGTTTAATAATTGTTTCATTAATGTAGTAGAGAAAATGCAGAGAGAAGGTGTTCAAGATGGCAGTACGTTGCAACCCATGTAAAATTTAGTCACATGGTTGTCTCACTCATTTTCATTTCTCAAGTTAAGAAAATTGTATATACAACAAACATGATTAGTTATTTTCGCAGATGACATTTGTAAGTAATCAATAGAAACATGCGTACAGCATAAGAAGAAATAATAACTAATGAGTGTTTTTCTACAAATGGTCTTTCTCTCAGTTTCAGAAAGACACGGTATATTTATTTCTGCACGTCTGGTGTTTCTGCACCAGTGACAAATGTAAAACATAGTGAGGAAAACACGACTAGAGTGGAAGCATAAAAGTTTTAGGTTTCCACCTTGAAGAGAATTTAAACTGGATAAAAACGTTTTTGAACCATTGAAACAATGAAGTTCAACCACATTTGCAGTTCACCGAGCGAGGTGGCGCAGTGGTTAGCACAATGGACTCGCATTCGGGAGGACGACGGTTCAATCCCGTCTCCAGTCATCCTGATTTACGTTTTCCGTGATTTCCCTAAATCGTTTCAGGCAAATGCCGGGATGGTTCCTTTGAAAGCGCACAGCCGATTTCCTTCCCAATCCTTCCCTAACGCGAGCATGCGCTCCGTCTCTAATGACCTCGTTGTCGACGGGACGTTAAACACTAACCACCACCAACCACCACCACATTTTCAGTTCGCATTATTGCCAATCTTAGGGAGAGACAAATCAATAAGTTAGAGTATTCCACCTATTTTTATTAACTAATATTGTATGGAACAATGTTCCGGGGTAACGCATCTTCAAAATAGAATGTTTTCATTACTCACAAACATGCTGCAAGAATAATAGGAAGTCCTTTTTGATTCCTGCCTCATAGTATAATTTTTCCTTGAAGAGGATTATTGTGAATAACCCAAACAGCAAAAAAAAATTACAACGTCAGACGAAAAAATGTCTCTGGCATAAAAAGTGATGCAAACCGCTGCCAGGAAAAGTTTTGGTCACCTACCAAGGAAAAAAGTTTCTGAGATACAGAACAATTAAATTTGAGAACAAATTGCTGAATTTTATTCTTGTAAAGTCCTTCTATGCCGTGTAAAAATTTCTGTTTGTGTGATGTGTAAAAAGTGATGGGTAGGAATTACTCATTCACGTATGTATAAAAAAAACACACAATTTAATGCTCGGCATAAAACGATATTTACATATGAATCGATAATATGAATGTAAAATGACTAGGTCCTCAACATTACATACAAGAGTGTAAACGATATATAGAACTTATAACTAATTAACCAACTAATACACTAAACGTCGAAAGCAGCCTGTTGTAGAAGCTAAGAGTCAGATGACAACAGGATATAAAAAGAGGTTTCACCCTTTCTAAGAAGTCCATACCCCAAATGGCCTTTTCAGAAACTCCCGAACTCATCTTAGAATAAATACCAAAATGAACATTGAGACTTAAATTTAACTTTCAGTATCAATTTGTAGGTATAATGTAACAATATTTACTGAGACAGGGTACGTTCAGTTGTAGAAAGAAAACATAACGCAAACATAGGAGGATTCAGTTTATTGCTTTATCGGTTTCAGTGTTTACACATTGGTTCTAACTAAAATCTTCAAATTTCTCATACGCTTAATTTATATTTTCACTGTCCCTTACAGAATGAAACTATCAGTAAGATCACAGCAAGCGTATTTAACACCGAATGTAGCCTGCACTGAGCCTTCCCCTCCCCAATCCCAATTCGGATTTTAACACAACATCGTTAGCATTTCAACCAATTCTTTTGCTTGAAAATATTAAGTATCCAGCGTTTCCAATTCCTACTTAATTTCAAACAAAACTGAATAGAGCATTTCGCTTTATTTATGTTACAAGTTCGTCAAACAAATATTGTCATTATTCATTTTACAGTCCTCAATGTACCGTTCATCCGGGACCCCTCCGTTTCTCATCTCAGTGAAAAACACTTTGCTGGCCCCTCTTATGTTTTAATGTGTAATTCTGCCGCTGATTTATTAATGTATCCAAGAAGTTGATAAAACATTGTATACTGTTAAATCATTCAAGTCCAGATTTTTGCTGTGTAGTAGGTACAAACGTTTAAATAAATAAAACGAGTTAGTTACTTACTTTGGAATTGTGAGATTCTTCCACATTTCCACTGTTAAATTTGTAGATTCTCTTCCTGGAACGTGGCACCAGTGTTCAGGTACTGTCAGAGCAATTATCTTGGCATATGAAGACATTGTCGAAAATAATATTGCCATGAAATTGAAAATGATATTCATTTGTAACTGGAACTTTCCATCACTCCCCAGTTCTTCTATTATATCTTCAAACTTCGTATTTTCATTAATGATATTGTGTACAGCTGCAGCCTGAAAAGTGACACATTCACAATGGCAGAATCCTGGTATTTCTCCTTCTTGCTGAGTTTTATGTAAGCAATCGTACTCAATTTTAAAAATTGTTTTTAGGATTCGATTATTATTTATACTGGGAAGACTTTTTCATGAAATACTTGTACTTCAATTAAAACGTCCAGCGACATGGTGCAGAAATAACTGCTACAACGGAGCGAGACGTTTTCTGTTCTGATCCTGCTAGTAACAGCCGCTTAAAAATACAACACTGACGGCAAACGTTTGTTCAAATCAGTTCCCCCTAGCATGACAGATTTTGATATTTGTGAAACATGAGTAGAGAAAGAGAAGTCTCTGAAAACCAGCTCCAGCAAGTAAGTCACATTTATTTTCGACCAGAATATAGCAAAGTAAACGTGGTAGGAGTAATAGTAATGATAGTAAAGGGATAACTGTCTTAGTTACATCTCTGTTTAGTATGCAACAAACGTTACTATCGACTGAGGATTCCGGCAGGTCATTTGGACCATTACCTCACAGAACCAAAGTACCTTGTATTCTGCCATAATGAGGTCTGCTCCCGCCGTCGTGTACGCAGGTGCACTGCATGGCTTTTGCAGAGCACTACACTCTACACACCTGGCTAATTGCTACTGATAAGCTGAACTGACCACCGAGTTTTACAACCACGTTACGTGTGATGGAAATTGCTGCGACAACAGCAGGGAGATAGTTGGGACAGCGTAGGCAGGCGTTGTGTGCTGCTCTGACCTCAACACCTTTCCGTATCAGGACGCGGAACTGCACGAATTCATGAGAACATATGATGCCTGTTTTTGTCAGGGACTATTTTCTACCCAAATAACTTCTTTGTTGTTTCAGTTGTACGCTCTTTAAATAGTGACACATCCGAGACAAGAAATACATATCGCTTTTATCATATTTTTCCATAATATAAACATGAAAAATCAGAAATTAATACAAAGCAACAGTCTTTCAACATCTGTGAACTTTAACATCAGCATGCGGAAAACTGCCTGATCACAGAAAATACAATTTCGACAGTTGCGAAGTCATTATACAGGGTGTTACAAAAAGGTACGGCCAAACTTTCAGGAAACATTCCTCACACACAAAGAAAGAAAATATGCTATGTGGACATGCGTCCGGAAACGCTTACTTTCCATGTTAGAGCTCATTTTATTACTTCTCTTCAAATCACATTAATCGTGGAATGGAAACACACAGCAACAGAACGTACCAGCGTGACTTCAAACACTTTGTTACAGTAAATGTTCAAAATGTCCTCCGTTAGCGAGGATACATGCATCCACCCTCCGTCGCATGGAATCCCTGATGCGCTGATGCAGCTCTGGAGAATGGCGTATTGTATCACAGCCGTCCACAATACCAGCACGAAGAGTCTCTACATTTGGTACCGGGGTTGCGTAGACAAGAGCTTTCAAATGCCCCCATAAATGAAAGTCAAGAGGGTTGAGGTCAGGAGATTGTGGAGGCCATGGAATTGGTCCGCCTCTACCAATCCATCGTCACCGAATCTGTTGTTGAGAAGCGTACGAACACTTCGACTGAAACGTGCAGGAGCTCCATCGTGCAAGAATCACATGTTGTGTCGTACTTGTAAAGGCACATGTTCTAGCAGCACAGGTAGAGTATCCCGTATGAAATCATGATAACGAGCTCTATTGAGCGTAGGTGGAAGAACGAAACTAAAATGAGCTCTAACATGGAATTTAAGCGTTTCCGGACACATGTCCACATAACATCTTTTCTTTATGTGTTTGTGAGGAATGTCTCCTGAAAGTTTGGCCGTACCATTTTGTAACACCCTGCACAATGATGGAAAAAAATCTCAACATCAAGTAGATGTTGTGCGACATAAACGAAAGTTGCTAGCCGTGTCCTACGTTTGAAAGGTGATGTATATTCAAATTTCGTGCCAGTCGCATAAGAGTGGCACTAGTAATACCTCTAAGAATATGCAAATCAGGCTTGCTTTAAACACACGTGGTGTGTTGATTTTAGACAAGAATACCTTGAAGACAATAATTACAGTATTATCAGCACCTCGCAGTGTTTAAAGGACGTCGTGTAGTAGGGCTACGATACTGCAGAAAGACTTAGCATGAATATAGCCACTGTACATGACTGCTGGCAACAGTGGTCTTGCGAACGTACAGTCTTAGACAAAAGAAACTGATCGCCCGCCGGCTGCTGCAGAGAGGCTAAGTCTGAGTCGTTCATTTATGGTGGCCAATAAAGCATATCGCGCCTCAAAATTCTAAGTCCGGCGATATGCACGATCTGGTAACACTAGAGAGTGCGAAAATATGTGGAGGAAGTGTTGTCCTTTACTCGAGAGAATGCAAAGCTGGAAAAGCTTGTTGGCTAGTATTAAACATCGCGCAATGTAACCTCGAAGTCGCGAGATCGAACGCACTCCATTAGTTGTTACTTTAATCGTATTTCGGTTGTCTGGAAAAGAAGTCAGAAGCAGCTCAAAAGTACTTCCATTCACTTTGTGATCCACCCGTAATACCAGAATTCTCCACAACAATTACGCCACACAGGTCGCGGCGGTGTCAAGACCAAGTTTAAGCTCTGGTATTTCCTCGCCCTACAACGGCCCCGGGGGAGCCGTCTACCGCCAATTTCGTCAGGCGTCATACGACCAGGTGAAAGCGGCGCTATAATTGTGTTCATCAATTATCTGAAGTCTTTTATCTTGCAGTTACATTTTGGATTGTTAATGCTCGAAATTTATGAACGTTCCCAGAATGAGATTTTCACTCTGCAGTGGAGTGTGCGCTGATATGAAACTTCCTGGCAGATTAAAACTGTGTGCCCGACCGAGACTCGAACTCGGGACCTTTGCACACAGTTTTAATCTGCCAGGAAGTTTCATATCAGCGCACACTCCGCTGCAGAGTGAAAACCTCATTCTGGAAACATCCCCCAAGCTGTGGCTAAGCCATGTCTCCGCAGTATCCTTTCTTTCAGGAGTGCTAGTTCTGCAAGGTTCGCAGGAGAGCTTCTGTAAAGTTTGGAAGGTAGGAGACGAGATACTGGCAGAAGTAAAGCTGTGAGACCGAGCGTGAGTCGTGCTTCGGTAGCTCAGATGGTAGCCGGCATGGTAGCTCAGCGTGTTCGGTCAGAGGGCTACGTACCCTCTGTAATAAAGAAACTGAGTTAATCGATCACCAACGAACTTCATCGGATGTCTTACGACGTCCGCCCCGAGCACATACAACGAACAAAAGCGAACAAAATGAGATTAAAAAAAAAAAAAAGATGGTAGAGCACCTGCCCGTGAAAGACAAAGGTCCTGAGTTCGAGTCTCGGTCGAGCACACAGTTTTAATCTGCCAGGAAGTTTTATGAACGTTGTTCAAGAGTTGAGAAATAGACTAGCAAGTGAAAAGTGTCGAATATTTTCAACATACATTATTGTCTGCCATGGGTTTAACAGAGGTGTTATGGCAGCAAGGCAACTCGGAACACTTGCACTGTGTGTGTGGAGCGAGTTCTTTTGAACAAAACACGTCAGCCAAGGATTGTACAGCTTCAAGAAACTTCGTTCGTTCCGTCATGACTCATTTTCTACATTCAGGAAGTCTCGATAACTGACATATGTGATGAACCGTGACCCTTAACTGCAGTACGCCATTTGCGTTCAGGAGGTCCAGAAGTCGGGTGGTGGAGTACAACAATCTCTAATTGAAACCAACAAAAATCAAAAGGATGATTATTTCTGCAGTTTAGCTAGGGCGTCATCTTTTCCCTCGTTGAGAAATCCTACGCAATATTGTAATGGGCGGCTTTATGTTAACTTCTTATGGGGACATTGATGGCTGAGCTGTAAGAAAAGACATCTGCTCGAGCAAAGGGCAGTGTGAACATAATATTTTGCAGCTCGTGGCTCTATAAGGATGTTGTGCACTACGAAACCCCAGTGTCGTGTCTATCCCAGCTGGTGTTTGTTGCCAACAACTAAGAACTGTAATTAAGATTACCATGGGAACCTTACGACGAAAGTCTATTTTAATAAAAGAGAAAGTTCTGTAACATGAGCATGCCTATAGGAGCACGAATGAATAAGATATTACTCAAACTGGACGTCAAAAAGGATCCTTGTATATTTTTCTATCACATGTCCCACTGAAAGAGTACGCAAATGTGGCAGTTTACTGTTTTAATTTATTAATTGATATGGGATCTGACTGCCTGTAGCTCTGACACGAAACGGCTAAAAAACAGGCCTTCAGAGAGACTTGTAACGTCACCCAAAGCAGCACTCGATTCACAAGCACACACTTAGGTAATGTAGAAATACTGCTGTGAGTGTTTCTACCTTATTGTCTCAGTGGTAGATAGATGTGATAAACTGAAACGTAAAGGACGAGACGGGTTACAATTTCCGCGTGGAATTAGCTCCCTAGACTCAGAAGCATATAGTGATACACCGATGTCACACCTTTAAACAAATTAGCTCAGATTATTCAGTCAAACTGACAAGGAAATATCAAGTGAATTAGTCAGCATATTCATATGTAATCCATGAAGTAATTCGGTAGTCACACCGTTGCCAAACATATCCTAGTTTAAGTTGTACTGCGAGCAGGAAGAATTAGTTTCATCAGACACTCTGAAGCCTAACGTGGAAGTGAGCACCTCTTCTGTCTGAAAGACACGACAAATGAGGGCCTTAATACCAAAAATATTTCAGTAGGTTTATTCGCGTTTCTGAACTGCAGCGTAGTTACTAACAATACTCATAAGCTCAGGGTGCAGATTGAACATAATAAATCAGTAACTCTCACAGTTAATTCTGTTTCCTTGTCTTAAACACATTGAAAACTGAAAAGGTAGGTCACCAAAACGCAGTCCACATGCCTGGATCGTCTCCAGTGAACATACTGCATGCATTGTGACAAAGTAATACGTCTTTTCGTCGTCACAGATCTTGCAACTGTTTCTCTTGAGAATGCTGTCTTTGGCGCCGTCACCGAAACAGAGGAACACCAATGAAAGAAGGGCTTAGCTTTCATTGCAATACGTCAATATCCAAGGAGAGGCTTCGTCTGCTACAAATAACGTTAAACCAAGAATTAGCTGAAAAATGGGCTGAAAAAGCTGTATAAATATTGACACCAGCGAATGGGTACGATACTATTTCCAGTAGAGCTGCTGATGAAGTGAAATGAGAAGCAGTTGTCATCAGGACAACGCATAAGGAACGAAAATTTCTAACAGGAATGTCTGGAGTATGTCATCCTTAAGCAAAAGTGTGTCTAAACCTATAAATACTGAAAGAATGATGAGTATCTGCTCATAATGATTACAGTAAAACTGCTACTGATGTTTTGTCAGTAAAAATGAAGAGCATCCATGTTGAAGAGGTTTTTAACTTGCATTATGCTTAAGGATAGAGAAACATCGACATAACGATACATCCATCATGCTGAGCATTGGACTAATTTTCTCTGGAGTGCATCACAGTCGGTGCATGGTACTATTAACTGAATCCCTACGGCCTCACTTATGGACTATGCCTCTTCCCTGCGCAACACTCAGATGAGAATCATCAGCTTGCACAGACGGGCAGACAGTTCTAGTACTTGCAGAGACCATATACGCTGCAGATTCTTGACGGTAAATTACCACTACTGCGGATTCTAGCTCAGACTTATTTTCTGCTCGTGAAAGAGTTGCTCAGCAGTGGGTGAATAGCACGCACACCCTGGTACCCCGTTTATAACAGACACCCATAATATACCAGTTAATCGTAGTGAAATGCCATATGCTTGCGTGTTTTTGGTAGCGTATTCGTATTCTTTCTTCTGTTCTCTTTTCTCTTCTCCTACGGTAGAGTGTCTCCTCGTTTTCGAACTGATTAATAATTGTTACAGTCTACCACACCATAATCCACAGCCACTCCCTCCCAGAGCACAGGATTCCGCTTCATACCTACCTTATGGACTCCTTGGAAGAGGAATACGTAAGGTAAATACTAATATTTTATTGTGATGACATACAATGTCTCCATTTTTCTAGCTCCGCCATTCGTAGTGCAGCGGATATGAGTGATATAAATGCGCTCACGAGTGATAATTAATATTATAGTAGTAGCTCCGTCAGTCATCGGACGATTAGCGACTCAAGTGTTTCAGAGGATTTCTTTAGTTGATGTCGTTGTGGTCGTTTACAGTTAAAAACGCAGGAAGCGGGAAACGTCTGGCTTGAAATACACTTGTGTAGTCGGAGGCGGACGTATGGCTACAGTTGCAGCTAGTGAGATTCATCCACTCACTGATTTAATGCAGGCTAAGACAGAAATTAGCTGTTATAATTATTTATTTTATGTTTATTTTAACATATAGCAACCCATCTCAAACATGGTTTGCCTATCATCACCCGTTCCTGCATAATAAAGAGTGTTATTTAAAGATATATTGGCTTAGCTTGGAACTGTTTTGTTCAGTGTTCGCCGCTGGGGTGGAAGTTGGAGTATTTGAGGGTCAGAGATACATTGGCAGCTGTGCGTTCTGTTTTGTTGGAACCGTGGCTCGTCGTTTCTCGTGATGGAAATCTTGGCCTGTACAGGTTGCGGATAATGTTTCTTCAGCTGCTTTGGTGTGATGTCGTGTGATCCACTTCTTATAAGTCATGTTTTCATTTAAATTTTATATTGACCTACATTTTACATTTTATATATACCTGTTTTTGTGCCGATACTTGTAACAGGACTTTAACGGTATCCTTTCGTTAGGCATTGTATTGTGATGTGGCTAAAACACGTTAAATACTTGTGAATCGAAGTAAAATGTCTACTTATACAAATAACAGTATATTTCAGAACACTGGAAGCAATACTGCAGCAAACTGAATACACAACTAACTGTAACATATAGAACCTGTGTAATGACTGCGACTGCCGTCTCACTTGAGTAGCGGACGGAAATTTGACTAAGCAATTATCTGCAGGATTAATGTATTTACAATAAGATTTAACTGTGTTTCTGCTTAGTACTAATCATAAAGTGCTTCGCATATTGGTTGGATCAGACTAACGAGTGTTTCCCTTCAAACTTTAAGGGGTTTTGGTTCTATTCTCTGCTTGTTCTTTATGGAAACGTCAGGCGGTATAGTATCAAGATGTTCGTAGTCACGCAGCAGCACATTCCTTGTGGAGCAGGATAATACAGGAAGAGCCTCATAAGAGCTGCTGGTCATAAGAAGGGGAGACCACAACACGCTGTCTTTATTTAAGTAGTCAGCACGAGATTAAGTGCTCCAAAACTACTCACGAGGTCGCGGGTTCGATTGCCGGCCGGTTCAGGGAATTTATGAGCCCAGTGGCAGCTTGTTTGTGTTGCCCTCATCATTTCATCATCTTTTGGGAAAGTAGCGAGACTGGACAGTGTACAGACTGGAAATTTGTACTGGCGCTGACAACCATACAGTTGAGCGCATCGCAAATGAAGTATCATCAAAATGACTAACGTCATGAAAAGCTGGTGGACAGCGCGACGCCATCTTGTTCTCTGAGCACCCGTACCATTCTGATTCTACAGTTTTCACTGTCGTGTATTAGCGAGGGTTGCAATATAAGTACTGCTGATGCTTTGCCAAGATATGTGGAAAGCGCCTTATAGATAAGAATTTATATTTTCAGTGTGCCTCCATTCATCATAATACATTGCCGACAGTTTCACACTAATGAGCCCTTTCGGATATCGACTTATTAATCAAGCGTAATTACTGTAACACTCGACTGCTTTGAGTAAGAATCTATTTCGGAGGAATATGACTGGGAAAGCGATGTTTGTCTGATTTTCAGTCCATGTACTGTTGACCTATTGAATGCTGTCTGATTAACGTGACAATTCTGTTGTCTCATGAGTGAGTTCCGTAAAGTATGGTGGCAACTGAGGGTCAGTGCTGAATGAACATATGCGCAGAGACGTTCACTGCGTTAAAGGGAGGATCGGGGGTGTGGAGAGGGGTGAGGAGGGGGGGGGGGTGTACTCCTCTCCATCCTTACATGTCCTCATACCATATGAATAAGGTAACGCGAGTTCCATTCACAAGAAACATTCAGTGTCCACAAATCCACAAATAAGAATTTGCGAGCGGTAGTTATGCTTGAAAGTAAAGAAGCTGTTGGGTTTTATAATGTTTCCGATCGGGAATGCAATTAGAATCTGCTGTCTCGTTATACTTCACAGCCGGCCGGTGTGGCCAAGTGGTTCTAGGCGCTTTAGTCTGGAACCGCGCGACCGCTACGGTCGCCGCTTCGAATCCTGCCTCAGGCATCGATGTGTGTGATGTCCTTAGGTTAATTAAGTTTACGTAGTTCTAAGTTCTAGAGGACTGATGACCTCAGACGTTAAGTCCCATAGTGCTCAGAGCCATTTAAACCATTTTATACTTCACAACACTAAAATATTTATTTTCGCATTTCATACTGAAACAAGTGCTTCGATACGAGAGAAAGAAATGAAGCATATGCGTCTCAGGAAAGCTATTTACTTGTGTACTACTATCGAGTCCAGAAAAGCTGTGTTATGTAAATTTTGATGTCACCTCTTCTTGCTTGCGAGTAGGTTCTCTTCCTTTTGGGGGTAAGGAGATAGAGTCGTAAATCACTGATTAATATTCTGATGAGTACTGGCATGATACTGGTTCCACGTGCTCCACCGCTTTTGGGAATATTGTTTCACTTTGGCTACGCGAAGAATGTACAGGTAATGATGTCGGCACACTGCGTTAGAGGCAAGACGGCGTCTTCCTGTTTGTGTCAAAGCGTGTCCTAGGGTCTCTGTAGGTCAGTTAACATAAATGCATTGGACACTGCTTGTCGTGACTCACGATATTTAGTCTTCGCTAAATATATTTCAGATGTAATAAAATTCCCCTGATATTTACTGTCACTTGAAATATCTCATTAATTTTACCTCCTAATGATATTTATTTATCCAATACTGAACCAAACTTGTTTTCCTTTTCGCTAAATACCCGATAAACCTTTAATTTTTATTCAATAAATTTGTATTCCTCCTATCAGCAGTAAAAGGTCCCCTGTTTACATGAGAGCGCTGATATCGCTGTTGCGAGCACCCTAAACGCACACTATGTAACTGGTGTATTATACCACATAGGTTTCAGTGATCATGGCAGCTCACTGGATTCACGAGACGGAAGTCTGAGTCGTCGCACTGATCAAGGACGGGAGTCACTTTCCGTCTGCAGCCTGTGAGAGATGCGGCGTGCCAAAAGTGACGGCGACTGCGCTGGTGGAGAGAATATGTCGCCACTGGGCGGACCAGACGTAAAAGTGGGAGCGGACGACGTCCTGTGTCCAATCAGAGAGACGGCCGACGTCTGCACGACAGCATACGCGCCAATCCGTTCCTCAATTTCCGACACCTAGGAAAGATTTCTGAGTTTCCTCCTAGTGCAAGAATTGTGTGAAGGAGGTTGACAAATAATGAACTTGTATGACGAAGAGCTGCTGTAAAGCAACGCTTGACTATGTATCAGAAGATCGATCTCACGGCTTCTAGGGTAGGATACGTTGCCTTTGACTGGAGCAAAGTCATATTTTCTGACGAGAAAATCCTTTCTTAGGTGAGTAACGTCCCAGTTCAGGTGAGATATCAATAAACTGATTGAGTATACTATCGTATATGCAAGAGTTTTATGTAAAACTGGCTGTACGACATTGCACTACAGAACACCCTTTATAAAATCAGTTTTCCTTCTTTTATAGTTACACTTTTGCAATGTAGCATTTATTCAGTACATGTTTTCGTTGAATTTGTGAGCGGTTTTATTAACATCAAATAGTTTTGATATTACTGGGTGTACCGTCCGCGAAGAAGCCGATTTGGTCCGAGGTATCGAGTGGAAAGACAAAGTGGACGCTATTCTGTTGCCGTTTGAGGCTATATGCCGACTCGGGGAGCAGGGATCCTGTGACCAACTGATGGCATTCTCAACGCAGAAGCCTACGCTAATATTATGGAGAATATAATGAATCCAAGCGTTGATATGCTATATCCTCATGGCGAAGTCTGTTTCCTGCAATTAGGAACAGCAAATAACGTAAAAGTGTTTTCATAGTTTTCAAATATTCATTTACTGTTACTATTATTGTTATTAATTTCGTATCTACCAATTAAGATCACGTAACAACGTCATTTCCTCTTCTTCCCTTGTTATGTTTTCCTACTTTCTCAAGAATCCCGTCATTTTCTCCCATGTTGTCTCTTCCCTCTTTTGTCAATGTTGCTTCCAATTTCATATTTCTTCTGTTTTGAAGCCCTCCTACATTCAATATCTTGTTCTTCAAAAGATTTATTTCCACTAGTTCGATTCATTACCGTTGTTTCTTTCTAGGTCTTTGTTCGCTTATTAACTTACACTAGTGTTTATTTATTCTTCAAGAAGTAAAGGAATACTTATTTCTTTCTCCTGTTCGCATTTATTCAATCTGCTCGAGTAGTAAGAGCATTAGCGGTTTTCTTGCCATCGCTACAGATCTTGCAAAGATAGGATGGTTGCTAGTTTTGGGTATCGTGCAGGTACCGTTGTCATAGCTCAGGTCGTCATAAAAAGTGTCAGTCCTTTCGAGAAGGGGTACTGCTGGGTTAAGCCCCTGCGAAGTCTCCTGGGTCAGCTGCAGAGTCTCTATCTGTAACATGCCAAGATCGTCATTTAAGTACCCGATTGGTCACACATAGATCACTGTGTAGAGGTTTTGGTTGGGTGTGTTTGCGTTTAGTGTTCAATAAATGTGCAGTCGTTTCTGAAAGTATTTGTATGGAAATGGAACGTGGACGATAAATTGTTTAGACAAGAAGAGAATAGAAGCTTTCGAAATGTGGTGCTACAGAAGAATGCTGAAGATTAGATGGGTAGATCACATAACTAATGAGGAGGTATTGAATAGAAATTTGTGGCACAATTTGACTAGAAGAAGGGATCAGTTGCTAGGACATGTTCTGAGGCATCAAGGGATCACCAATTTAGTATATGAGGGTAGTGTGGAAGGTAAAAATCGTAGAGGGAGACCAAGCGATCAATAAATTAAACAGATTCAGAAGGATGTAGGTTGCAGTAAGTACTGGGAGATGAAGAAGCTTGCACAGGATAGAGTAGCATGGAGAGCTGCATCAAACCAGTCTCTGGACTGAAGACAATAACAACAACAAGAAGGCTTTTCTCCATTACCGGTTCGTCAGCTGATTTACACCTGGTAGCGGCACTTAATTTTGTTGTGCTGCAGGGCTTCACCAGTATTTGTCACGTTTGTTTGTTGGTGTTACCCATACGTGGTTAATTACCCCTAAGTAGCAGATGTTATGGGCGGTTATGTTTCCACCAATGGTTGTAATCATAGTTACCCAGGTTAAGGAAGAAATGATTGTTCAGGTGTCTTGTTTTCTTGTACAGTCGTGTGACAAGGTTTTTGAATACCTTTGTGAGGGTCTTAACGCGGTATTCTCAGTGAAGGTCCGCGATGCGCGTTTGTAGTGGAGTGTTCCTTACGATACGTAGCACTTTGTTCTGTGCGGCGCAGACGTGTTGGAGCTGCGTATCCCCAAACTGGAGCTGCATACGTCATCAATGGTCTAATTAGTATTGTGTACATGGACCTCGACACCCTACTATTCAGTGCGCTTTGCCTGTTGAGCATTGGGTAAAACTATATGAGACTCGCATTTTCTCGGTTGGTTACGTATTTATTGTGGTCCCCCCATGTAAGTTTCTGGTCCAGCAAGATACCGAGGTATCTGTTTTCTTACAGAAACGGTTTCGGTGTGTGTGTAACGTTATTTGTCTGCATTGTCTGTAATCACGAATTAATGTTTTACGGTTTCCAGTCTTGCGCTAGGATGGCCGTGTCCTTCGCGTTGACGGTTACCGTAGTGTTTTGTACAGCTGGGAAGTCATTCATGTACAGGTTAAACAAGAGGTACCCCAGGATGCTGCCTTGGGGTACTCCCGCTTTTAAACCGTCTTGTGCTGACTGTTTGTCCTGAACGTCAGTATAGAAGCATCTTTTGATGAGATATGACTGTATGAGATATATGAGTCCGTCGGGGAAAACAGCATCACTGAGTTTGCGGATGAGACCGTTGTACCATAGACGATCGAAGGTCTTTTCGATGTCCAGGAACACAGCCCCTGTTGCTTTGTTGGTGTTGTAGCCATCTGTGGTATGTTCCACAAAGAGGAGGAGTTGTTATGTTGTTGAGTGGTGATCCCTGAATCCGAGTTGCTCCGGCCTCAGGGTGTTATTGGCTATGCGGTTCTTAGTCAGACGTTCAAGAATTACCTTCTCAACAACCTTGCTGAGCGAGCACAGCAGGCTGATGGATGGGTAATTTTGTGGGAGGGAATGGTCTTTCCCTGGCTTCCTGAACATCGGCGTGTACCACAACTGTTATATAGGCCTATTGTGGCCCACATATGAAGTCGCAATACATATTTGTGGGCCAAAGGCTAAAACAGTTTATAACAGCGCGTTACTTACGGTACATCACACTTCCAAAATTTTTCTTAATTAAATTCAGCGTATGATAAGTATTAAACACAAGGTTTAATATATCATTTGCCAAATGTAAGTATTATGAAGTCTTGCTCACATTTGCGTGAAAACACCACACGGCGATTGTAAAGCCAGTTTTGTAATCTCTTCTGGCTACAGACCATTCAGAATAATATATTTATATGGACACGTGTTCTTTCGGAGATGCCGGAAAGAACAGACACCATATCTATGTAAGTATATAGTTCTGGCAATACCGGCCATGACTTTCCTCTTCTGTGCACAGGCACACATATTACCAAAACTCTTACGAGACTTGGTAAGAATGTCTTCCACGAATATTGAGTATGTTAGGTAAGGAAACTACGAATGTAATGTGTGGACATATAAGGTGAGAATGCGGATTCGCGGGAGGCTTGCGCGAAATAATCCCTGCAGTCGCACTATCCTCTGTGCCCTTGGTGGCTCTGATGGATGCAGCATCAGCAATGTAAGCAGGAGATCCCGGGTTCGAGTCCTACATATTTTCAGCTGTCCCCGTTGACATGTATGAACGCCCGTCAGCAGCTGAATGTATTAATATGTAATTTCAATTTCATTCAGAATAAGGTAGTTGCAAGTTAGCACACAGTCATTAAAGGGTATGAAATGAAAAAAAAACAAAAAAACAAAAAAAAACGTTTGCGCTTCATTCGTATCGCGAAGACAATGAGAAAATGAATTTTCCGCCGTCAGGGAGGCCCGTACCACAAGTTCTTAACTACTGCTACGTTCCCGGGAGACAACAAAACAGACGCTGCCACGCCTTCCGAGGGACCAGTCACTCACCGATCAATCGCACACATAGGTGCCGCGTAGACTACGTCCAACGCCGCTCTTCGCACACCACAGCCACCGGTCACGGGAAGTGGGCAAAGATCAAGTTTAGCGTTCGAAGAATGACCGGATCAATCCACCACGGCTCGGTAGTCGTTATGGTAAGGTGGATCACAAGTCCTGAATTCCTGAATATGGTTGTTAACAGCAGCAGCGAGTAGGTTTCCATTAACAAACAGCCAATCAGTAGCCTGAAGTTTATTTGTTTGAACCTGGCTTATGTTTTGATATTACTATCAGAAGTACATTACGTTATCTAAAAATGTATGACAAACAAATGGTAATTTCTGGCTAACAATTGTAATTCTCAGTTGGAAACTGAAACTATTATTTAGTTCAAATGGTTCAAATGGCTCTGAGCACTATGGGACTTAACGTCTATGGTCATCAGTCCCCTAGAACTACTTAAACCTAACTAACCTAAGGACAACACACAACACCCAACCATCACGAGGCAGAGAAAATCCCTGACCCCGCCGGGAATCTAACCCGGGATCCCGGGCGCGGGAAGCGAGAACGCTACCGCACGGCCACGAGATGCGGGGCTATATTATTTAGTTTCTTACATTATTTAGATCATGTTACATGAATTAAAGTTAACCAGCTCATGTTAAATACTGTAGGTAAAATTCCAATCAAATTGTACGTATTTCTGTTAAACAAAGGTAACATTGAGCTAAATGCGTAACGTCTAGTTACAGTGCTGACGTAAACCACCATAGGATGTGCCACATGTTGCGACTGATATAATAAAACGCACAGTAATGAAAAATTTGTCTGTTTCTGCGCCGATATACCATCGTAACACACAATAAACTATGTTGCACCAATATAAGCCAGCGTAACATTAATGAAGCAGAACAGTACAATTAAAATGAAAATTAAGGAAAGATACCAAATAGTCTTTTACGTCACATTTATGTCTTAAAATCTGCATTGCATGAAATAATAATTACATGCTTCTCTACTGACAAATTGTAAAGAAAATTAAGTCAGTGAATACGACGTTACAGAAAATACCTAACAGTGCTCTCTCTTGGTAGACTAGCTTGACAAAGAGTACTGTGATCTAGTGAAAGTAATGGGAGAATATCACGACACGTGTGTGAAAAAAATAGCACTTCCAAAGAGGAAGCTATATTGACAAACGTGGTACCGTGGCAAAATCTTTATACAGTTAAAGAAGCCTCTATTTATCAACTGCAATTGTTCGTTTAAAAGAAGTCCATATTTCCTTGTCGTGCATATAAAAATCTTAAATTCTTCTAATACATCTAATCTCCATACTTTCTTTCCTGTATGCAAGATCTCAGTTTCTTTGATTCTTATTGGATTATGACCTCATGTTAGCAACTGTTCTGCAAACGTAGAATTATGCACATCAGTACCTCTTTTACCTGACCTATGTTCTTTATATCTAACATGAAATGCACTTCCAGTCTGTTCTTGTAAAAAGTTGGACATCCATAGCATATCATCTTGTGAACATATTCGCTTTATAAAAGGTTATTTGCTGTTTTAATATTATCAATAAGGTTTTTCTTTAGGACATTGTCAACGGAGAATACTACCCTGCTATCATACTTTTTAACCACTAATAGTCTAATCCCATAAGATATATTCCATGTTAAAGGCATTAAAGTGACCATTCATTTTCGCTTGTTCCGTTTTTAAGTCGCCTAATGTGATATCTCTTTTTTCTTGTGTTCTCTTAAGGCTTTACTACTGCACCATTTATGGCTGCGTGAAAAAATAACATTTTGTGGGGTTGTGGGTGCACTGAGTCAAATGGTACAATATGACATGTACTAGATACTTTGCGAAAAAACATCGAAACCTATTCTGTCTTCTGTAATCGCGAGTTTGAAATATAAAACGTCTTGTTCACTGTTTTCATTTTGTAACTCTCTAGTAAATTTAATTTTTCCAGGAAGACTATTGACTATGTTGAAAAGCTGATCAATTTCATCCTATTTCCCATCATACACAATCCAAATATTATCAGCCTACCTCAAATAATATTTAATTGCTAATTTCATAGGTACTTGATATTTTTTTAAAAATTCTTCTGAGATGTTTATAAAAATATCGGCCAAAATATCGTAAAAGAAGATCATACTTCACACATCCCACAAGACAAGCGGGTATATAATAAATTCCACGTGAGTGTGGTAAAGGTTACACATGACAGAAAATACGCTCTGTAAAAAAACGTTGCATTGAATACAAGTGGCCAGCCAGCGTGGCCGATCGGTTCTAGGCACTTCAGTCTGGAACCGCGCGACCGCTCCGGACGCAGGTTCGAATCCTGCCTCGGGCATGGATGTGTGTGATGTCCTTTGGTTACTTAGGTTTAAGTAGTTCTAAGGGACTGATGACCTCAGATGTTAAGTCCCATAGTGCTCAGAGCCATTTGAACCATTTTGAACACCAGCGTTACATCCGCCTTCTACAGCCTCATAAATCAGTGTCTGAACATTGTATTGCCACTGGTCATTCCACTGATTGCGGGGAAGTTACGATACTTGCCATAGGCTCATCATACTGGAATGCAGTAGTCTACGAAGAAGTAGAAATACAATCAGCAGACAACCTGGTGAAACGAGACCAGTGTTTCCAGCTCCACAAATGATGGAAACCCCTCATTTCATGTCTGCGCTCTCAAAGAAAATATTCTACGTCTTCATGCCACCCATAATTATCTACAACACACTTCGTAAGCACTGATTCTGCGCTTGGTTTGTTTTATTCTCAAACGCATCAAGTTTAATCTATGACTGACGCAGTTGTTACCAAGGGTAACACTTGACTCACAAGACTTGCTGCAAACTTGGTGTCACTTTGACGTCACACTCAATATCCACTATCGAGGGTAACACTCATTTCACAAAACTAAAAGCAAATGTGTCATCGTTTTGACGCCACACGCAATTAGGACAACGGCAGGAACTGCTATGGAGCGTTCGATACGGGGCCCCTCTAGTCAGCGCCAGAAACATACCAACCGCAAGTGCCATTTTTTTCCAGGGTGTCTTGTGAGATGAAGTGCAGCACGCGACGTATTCTTTATGGTGTATTTAGCTGTTTTGTTTTATAATATGCAGTATACCGTTTCAAAGTAACGGTGCATTGAAAATTTATTACACACGTCATCATTATCATTAAATGTCAAAAATAGAGCATGAACATCATAAGCCTCCGAGAGAAGCTACAATATTCAAGACATGAGATTAAAGTCACGTGCCCGAGCACTGGCATTATGGTTAACCTCGTGTTATACGGAGTCGAAGGATGTAGACACATTCTGGGACTTTCTTGTGAATCCAGTACTAGTATGTTCTACAACATTCGATGTTACCTACATTTCCGACAACTACGGATGAAATAAATATTGTGCAACCCCGAAAACAATGTGTGTCTGAATTCCTAAGGAACCAACTGCTGAAATCATCGGTCCCTAGACTTAGACACTACTAAAACTACCTTAAACTATCTTATGCTAAGAACGAGACACATACCCATGCCCATGCCCGAGGGAGGACTCGAACCTCCGGCGGGAGCGGCCGGCTTATCCGTGAGATGGCGCCACTAACCTGGCGGCCACTCCGCGCGACACCCCGAAAAAGATGGAACGTTCATCCGCCATGAAAAGTTCAAGAAACACCCAGTTATTGCTGTTCTGAATTAATCTAATTATTGGGTTGGTGCATAAGTTCGTATAGTTTTTGTTTTGCATATTGGTATTCCGAATGCTATGGGTTTGTTTCCCGATGCTTTTTTTTATTTGTAGTTCTTTGTCGCTATTCAAGTTTACTTACTGTCATTTCGTCATTTGGAGATAGTGAGTGGAGCTGTGGCCGCTAGAAAATGAAATAGGGAAATCAGAACATTTCGGACAAATTCTGCTGTTGGAGTTCAATAGACAGTTGACAGAAGCGAAGGAAGCCAGAAGGATTTGTGCGTGTGTGAGGATAGTACGGCAAGGAAATTGTTTTCTCGGTTTAAGGAGGATCGTTTATATATTACTGACTCTCCTAGTTCAGGAAGACGTTTGAAGTTTTATGTGGATTGTTTAAACGCATTAATCCACTATGACTCACGTCAGTGTAAAACTATGAAATGTGACTGGGAGTACTCCAGGTCGCGTGACATTTGCACATAGAGGGATTAAAAAATCTGGTGCATGGGTAGCTGCATGCGTTAGGCCAAAATCACAAAAATCGGCGACTGGCCTTATGCGCATCTCTGCTTGCTCGTTATGAAGTGAAGAACACCGGCCATTTCTATACTGTATCGTAACGGGTGGCGAGAAATGGGGGTCTTTATGCTAACGTAATGAACCAAAGAAATGGTTAGCCAAACAAAGCAGGAACTCTTCGTACAAAGACCTGACTGCACCCACAAGAGATAATGTGGAATACTTCGAATTCTTTTCCCGAGGTATAACCATAGCTGTTGATATTTATTGTCAACCATTGAGACGCCTTGCAGACGGACTCAAAGAACAAGGATGAATAAGACTGTGTGAAATGATACTGCTCCACGATAAAGCCCGCCGCATTTTGCTACACTGACAGAAAGGTTAGGTTAGTGTTTTTTAACGTCCCGTCGACGACGAGGTCATTAGAGACGGAGCACAAGCTCGGGTTAGGGGAGGATGGGGAAGGAAATCGGCCGTGCCCTTTCAAAGGAACCATCCCGGCATTTGCCTGAAACGATTTAGGGAAATCACGCAAAACCTAAATCAGGATGGCTGGAGACGGGATTGAACCGTCGTCCTCCCGAATGCGCGTCGAGTGTGCTAACCACTGCGCTATCTCGTTCGGTACACTGACAGAAAGCGCTATACAAGAGTTGGGATGAAAAGTCATTCTGCACCCACCTTATTCACCAGATCTTGCGCCCTCGGAGTTTCACCTTCGCCGCTCTATATCGAAAAACTATCAAGGAACTTCCTTTCCGAATGAAAATGCACTCCAAACATGGTTGAACGAGTTCTTCGCCTCAAATCCACGTAATTTCTAAAGTCGCGTAATCGAAAAGTTGCCGCAGCATTGAAAGACTGTTGTAATTAGTGAAAGAGAATATATTATCGATGCCTAAACTCTGTGTTATGTGTAGCTATTGTGTTTATTAAACCTATAGAAAAACGCTACGAACTTATGCACCAATCCAATATATTCTATTTTATTTATTTTGTGTATTCCAGTAAAGCCTTTGGCTTGCTACAGTTAGTTAGTCCATTTGCACATAAACTGTACTCCGAGGGACCGTTGGTTTGCCCCGAAGCCGATAATAGCTATATCTCAAACTTCTCAAAAATCATCGTCCACCTCTTTGTGCCCACACCACAGCAACTTTTAATGTCTATAATCTGGTGTGAGATATGTGGACTTTTTTATACGTCCCATTTGTACGAAGCGTTAGTGGTTAGGATTTAATTATCACCACGATAAAATAAAGTTACATAGTAATTTTTGTTTGTTTGTAGATGCAAGTCTGCACTCGTTGTATACACTGTAATGCCGCGTTACAGTGTCACCTGGGCGTGACGGCGCTTCGGATGGCTTATCGTGAGTTTTTCTTGTGATATTTCACGAGAACGCGGTGAACCACTTGACAGTGTATGTACAGCTGTCTTGAAGTTATTCACGTTACAATGCGCTTTCCTTAGTCATCACTGTATTTGTTTACTGTACGTCAGTGCGTGTTTTCGACAACGACCATAGGACCCCAAGTGCAATTATTTCGCGGCTGGGTAATACAGTACTGTGCCACTAGTGGAATCAAAACAAAGTGTGGGGTACCATGCTCTAAATCGTTTTATAGATTTGCAGTGGTACGACGTTCCAACAATCCATGCCAGGTAGTTAGAAATGCAGGGCAATAATGCACCATCATGTGACGCAATGCTTAGGTGGCACAGGTGCTTCTTGTATTGTCAAACGAATCTGAACGGTGAAGAACGAAGTTGCATATCGTCTCTCTGTGAATAACCGGGAATTGCTATGTAAGTGGAGCACCTTGTCCTAGAAGACCAGCGTATCATAGCAACACCGACTCAAAGGAAGGCCTCGGCGTTTGTTCGTCAGCTAGGCACGGCGAAGGCCAGGTCTGTTGCAGGCATATTAATAGTGATGGTGTCTCCCCCTGACACAGGAAAATGTGAAACTATTGGCGGTAGTTGACCAACACACATTGTCCTGAGAGATTACTGCAATCTGTTATTGGGGAAATCATTACACTTCTTAACAAATAGTGTACTCCTGAACTTAAATTTCCACCTGTTTTAAGGATTGGCATACAAAAACAACTTCATGGTCCAGCAGTAACAGAATTCGAGCTTCTTTACCTTATTTGTAAACCTGAGGAAGTTACGTTTGTACTAGATTGCTTTTACAAGAAACTGTGAACATATTGGTGCTCTTCTTAAGGTATTTTGGTTGACTATGGGGTGAGGAGCACTGAATGTTAATTGAATATCTTGCAATTGTAAGACGTTGTGGGAGGGGGTGGGGACAGAAGAAGAGGCAAAAGAGAGATACTTATTTTATCAAATAATTTTTTTTTTATCTTATAAAGATTCTCCTTTCATTTTCAAGAGGGAAATATTTTTCTTTTCTAACGAGCATGTTTAAAAAAGTTTAAGCTCAGCAGTATTTTCGATGTATGAAGCTATTTTGTTTCGTGTTTAGAATTCCTTTCGTTGAAAACGACTGTGATCTAATGACTGGCAACAGCTGGACATTTACAAATGTAAATTAGTTCACTTTTCCAGTGACGATGTCAAACGAACATAAATAAATAAATAAAAGAAACGAGTTCATTGTAAGGGGGTTGGGGTAAGTTTGGATAACAAAATGGATCAAGTAAATATAGTTTCTTGAATGTAAAATTTCCGAAGCTTGGAAAGGGGCAAAGCATCTTCTCATATTTATTTACGTTTCTTTCGACAGAATTCAGTAATACAGAACTATGATCTTCATTTGTAGCTTTACGGTGTTAAGAAAATCTTTCATCTAAGCAAAACTGCAGAATCCAAAACAATACCAAACAGTTTGTCCAAAAATAAGAGATTTATAGTGATAAGCACGCCCAGGCGTTTCTGCCTGCAACAGATCTGGCGTTCGCCGTGCCTAGCTGACGTGACGTCACGAACAAGCGCCGAGGCCTTCCTTTGAGTCGGTGTTGATCATAGTCGAGACGACAGCGGGAAATGAAAATCAGTCACGTATCAATTTGCAAACTCTTGCACGACATTCTGAACCTGTTGTATTTCGCAAGCGTCCGCACCCACTCAAAACTCCCAGCGAACCGAGGCAGCAGCGGAAATGTTCCTGCTTTCTCAGGACAATTCAGATGACTCCTTTTACGGTGCAGTCATCATGGATGAGTGCTGTGTGTATCACTCTGACCCCGAGTCAAGCGGAGTGGAAATACGTACAGGCGACATCGACAAAGTTTGCAAAGATCCAACCATTATCGGACAACGTGACAGCTTCATGGTCGTATGATTTTTAGACAGTGATACGTACTTCAAACTTTACACTGAAGAGACAAAAGTCAAGGGACAGCGAGATACACCAAAATAAACGACGGTAATATCGCGTACACAAAGTATAAAAGGACAGTGCATTGGTGGAGCTGTCATTTGTACCCAAGCGATTCATGTGAGAAGGTTTCCGACGTGATTTTGGCCGCACGACGGGAGTCAAATGACTAGAACGCGGAATGGTACTTGGAGACGCATGGGGCATTCCATGTCGGAAATCGTTATAGAATTCAATATTCCGACATCCACAGTGTCAGGAGAGTGTCTAGAATACGAAATTTCAGGCATTACCTCTCACCACGGACAACGTATTGGCAGACGGCCTTCATTTAACGACCGAGAGCAGAGGCGTTTGCGCAGAATTGTCAGTGCAAACAGACGAGCAGCAGTGCGTGAAATAAGCTCTGGAACCAATGTGGGTCGTACGATGAACGTAACCGTTAGGAAAGTGCGGCGAAATTTAGCTTTAATTGGATGTGTCAGCAGACGACTTAACGCCATTACCTTTGCTAACAGTGCTTCACCACGTGCAGTGCCTCTCTTGGGATCGTGGTCTTGTCGGTTGGACCCTAGACGACTGGAAAATCGTGGCCTGGTCAGATGAGTCCCGATTTAAGTTTGTGAGAACTGGTGCTTGGGTTCGAGTGTGGCACAGAATCCGTGAGGCCATGGACCCAGATTTCCAGTTAGGTACTTTGCAAGCTGGTGATGGCTCCACAACGGTGTGGGCTGTGTTTACATAGAATGGAGTGATCTTCTGGTCCAATTGAACCGATTATTGACCGTGAATGGTTAAGTTCGGCTATTTGGAGAACATCTGCAGCCCAAACAACAGTGGTATTTTTATGGAAGATTATGTGCCACAATTATTCGCGATTGGTATGAAGAAGATTTTGGGCGGTTCGAGTGAATGTTTTTGTCACCTAGATCACCTGACATGAATACCATCGAACATTGATGCTATATAATTTAGAGTCCAGTTCGTGCGCAAACCCCGCCACAGGCAACACTTTCGCAATTATGGATGGCTTTAGAGGCAGCATGGCTCAGTATTTCTTTTGGAAATTTGTGCTAAAGTTCTATGAGACCAAACTGCTGAGGTTGTCGGTCCCTAGGTCTACACACTAGTTAATCTAACTTAAACTAACTTACGTTAAGGACAACACACACATCAGTGCCCGAGGGAGGACACGAACTTCCGACGGAGGAACCCACGCTAACCGTGACAAGGCGCCCTAGATCACACGGCTACCCCGCGCGATCTCAGTATTTCTGCTAGGGCTTCCAATGGCTTGTTGAGTCCATGCCACGTCGATTTGGTGCCCTACACCGGGAAAAAGGAGGTCTGTCATGATACTGGCAGGTATTCCACGACTTATGTCACCTCAGTGTCTGACTGCACAACGAAAAGCCAGATAGGGAAAAGTTGGTTTTATGATACTACTATCACTCGTGGAATTATCAAGTTCCGTTTTTGTTTGAGGTAAACTCAATAATTACAAGTGTTTAACCGATTTAACCGGAGCTCAGTATAATCTCCGTGTGTACATCATAAATTTCTGACAAACAAAGGCCGCAAGAGACCCCCGACGACCGATAGGTGAACAAGATACGCACAAGGCAGGATTTCTTTTTCTTTTTTTTTTTTTTTCTTCATAATCTGAGCTTGTGCTCTGTCTTAACGACCTCGCAGCGACGGGACTTTCAATTCTAACCTTCCTTCCTTCCCTCCTTCACAGTAGCAGTTACACCAAGTGTCCTTAATTTGTTCTTCGATATATTCCAATCTCGGCCTTTTCCTCAAACTTCGACCCTCCACATTGCCTTAATTTCGTCATTGGTTTTTCGATACATAGACTGAACAGCAGAGGAGTAATTTTGCGTCGCTCTCTCATTCCCTTTTTAACCCATGTAGCTAGTTCTTATTCTTCCATTCTTATTGTTTCCTCTTATTTCTTCCACTTACTGTACAATAACTGTCTTTTCCTATAGCTTAGACCTGTTTTGCTGAAAACTGGAATTACTTAATGCTTTTTTTAGGACAACAAATCCTTTCGAAGTGTCTTCCTTCCAATAAAGCTCAAAGTCTGATCTGCCTCTCTCATGCCTTTATTGCCTAATGCCAAATTGATCGTGATCTAACTGATCCCCAATTTTTTATCCGTTCTTTTGTTTGTTATTCTTGTCAGCAAGTTTGATGCATGAACTGTTAAGCTGCTTGTGTGATAGCTTTCGCACTTATCCGTCCTTGCTGTCTTTTGGATTGTGTGGATGACATTGTTCCGAAAGTCGGATAATATGTCCCCAGTCTCAGAGAATTCACACACTAACTTTCAGTTATCTGACTGCCACTTTATCCAATTATTTTGTATATTCTGAAAGAATGTTATCTATGCCCTCTGCCCTGTTTGATCGCACTTCCTGCAAAGTTCCATTAAAGTGTGACTCTGATACCGAGCCACCTGTGTCATACATATTAAAGGCAATTCTTCTTCTATCACGTCATTTGGCAGTTAATCCTCAATGTAGGGCTCTTCAGTGTACTCTTTCCACCCAGCCGCTCTCTCCTCTGCGTTCAACAATGGAATTCCTCTTGCACTCTTCATTTTGACTCCTTTGTTTTCATTTTCACTGAAGGTTGTTCTGACTCTTCTACATGCTGAATCTGTCATTTCGGCAATCGTTTCTCTTTTTATTTCTTCACATTTTTCCTGCATCCATTTCCCCTCAGTTTCCCAGCGTTTTATATTTTTTTCATTGCTAAGTCACTTACATTCTTGGGTTTCTGTCTTCTCCTGAGAATTTTTGCACTTCTTTCTATGGTCAATAAAATTAAGTAATTCTTTTGTTAACCAAGTTATTTGGATTGCTCCTTCTTCTGCGATAGCTCTTTTTATTTATTCGTTGTTTATTGAGCGTGACCTGACCCGCCAGGTTAGCCGAGGGCCCTAATGCGCTGCTTCCTGGATACGGGTAGGGGCGCCGGCCCCGGATCGAATCCCCACGGCGGATGAACGACGAGGGCCCGTGTGCCGGCCAGCCTGGATGTGGTTTTTAGGCAGTTTTCCCACGGGCTGGTCCCCACGTCCCACCTCAGTTACACGACTCGCAGACATTTGAAAACATTCACACTGTTACATGGCTTACACTAACGTCGACAGCTGGGGTGCACTAATTCCGTCCCTAGTGGGTATGTGGAGGCACGAGGAAGGGCATCCAGCCACACTCTGACCCTCTAACATCGGCAAATCCATAGCAGCCCGGCCGACCTCACGTTGAAGTTGGACAAAGCCCCAAATACAATGATGATGATGATTCAGCCTGACCAGATTACAGCCATAAGGCCCTCAAACAGAACCAGAAACAACATATACCAAATAATACTACAAAACATTCAGAATAAAAATAATTTGCATTATTATTATTATTATTTCTTTCCTTTGTTAGACGTTATGTCTGGTTAAAAATGGAAAGTGACGCGGACCTTGATCAAGCATGACTTCCTTTTAACTGTGCGGTATATGTTACATTGCATTTAGCAACTTTCGGGTAATTGAATATCTATCAATAATTAAAGATTTCTGTAGTTGTATATATATACACTCCTGGAAATGGAAAAAAGAACACATTGACACCGGTGTGTCAGACCCACCATACTTCTTCCGGACACTGCGGGAGGGCTGTACAAGCAATGATCACACACACGGCACAGCGGACACACCAGGAACCGCGGTGTTGGCCGTCGAATGGCGCTAGCTGCGCAGCATTTGTGCACCGCCGCCGTCAGTGTCAGCCAGTTTGCCGTGGCATACGGAGCTCCATCGCAGTCCTTAACACTGGTAGTATGCCGCGACAGCGTGGACGTGAACCGTATGTGCAGTTGACGGACTTTGAGCGAGGGCGTATAGAGGGCATGCGGGAGGCCGGGTGGACGTACCGCCGAATTGCTCAACACGTGGGGCGTGAGGTCTCCACAGTACATCGATGTTGTCGCCAGTGGTCGGCGGAAGGTGCACGTGCCCGTCGACCTGGGACCGGACCGCAGCGACGCACGGATGCACGCCAAGACCGTAGGATCCTACGAAGTGCCGTAGGGGACCGCACCGCCACTTCCCAGCAAATTAGGGACACTGTTGCTCCTGGGGTATCGGCGAGGACCATTCGCAACCGTCTCCATCAAGCTGGGCTACGGTCCCGCACACCGTTAGGCCGTCTTCCGCTCACGCCCCAACATCGTGCAGCCCGCCTCCAGTGGTGTCTTCACAGGTGTGAATGGAGGGACGAATGGAGACGTGTCGTCCTCAGCGATGAGAGTCGCTTCTGCCTTGGTGCCAATGATGGTCGTATGCGTGTTTGGCGACGTGCAGGTGAGCGCCACAATCAGGACTGCATACGACCGAGGCACACAGGGCCAACACCCGGCATCATGGTGTGGGGAGCGATCTCCTACACTGGCCGTACACCTCTGGTGATCGTCGACGGGACACTGAATAGTGCACGGTACATCCCAACCGTCATCGAACCCATCGTTCTACCATTCCTAGACCGTCAAGGGAACTTGCTGTTCCAACAGGACAATGCACGTCCGCATGTATCCCGTGCCACCCAACGTGCTCTAGAAGGTGTAAGTCAACTACCCTGGCCAGCAAGATCTCCGGATCTGTCCCCCATTGAGCATGTTTGGGACTGGATGAAGCGTCGTCTCACGTGGTCTGCACGTCCAGCACGAACGCTGGTCCAACTGAGGCGTCAGGTGGAAATGACATGGCAAGCCGTTCCACAGGACTACATCCAGCATCTCTACGATCGTCTCCATGGGAGAATAGCAGCCTGTATTGCTGCGAAAGGTGGATATACACTGTACTAGGGCCGACATTGTGCATGCTCTGTTGCCTGTGTCTATGTGCCTGTGGTTCTGTCAGTGTGATCATGTGATGTATCTGACCCCAGGAATGTGTCAATAAAGTTTCCCCTTCCTGGGACAATGACTTCACGGTGTTCTTATTTCAATTTCCAGGAGTGTATATATATGTTTGGATGTAGCTGTACTGCATTCATGTACTTGTGGATATTGTGTGGTATGACTCCTGTAGTTGATAGTATAATTGGTACAATGTCAACTTTATCTTGATGCCACATGTCCTTGACTTCCTCAGCCAGTTGGATGTATTTTTCAATTTTTTCTCCTGTTTTCTTCTGTATATTTGTTGTATTTGGTATGAATATTTCGATTAGTTGTGTTAATTTCTTCTTTGTATTGGTGAGTATGATGTCAGGTTTGTTATGTGGTGTTGTTTTATCTGTTATAATGGTTCTCTTCCAGTATAATTTGTATTCATCATTCTTCAGTACATTTTGTTGTGCATACTTGTATGTGGGAACCTGTTGTTTTGTTAGTTTATGCTGTATGACAAGTTGTTGATGTATTATTTTTGCTACATTGTCGTCTCTTCTGAGGTATTCTGTATTTGCTAGTATTGTACATCCGCTTGTAATGTTATCTACTGTTTCTATTTGTTGTTTGCAAAGTCTGCATTTATCTGTTGTGGTATTGGGATCTTTAATAATATGCTTGCTCTTGCTGTAATATCTGGTGTTTATGTTTGATCCTGTATTGCAATCGTGATTCCTTCCGTCTCACTGTATATATTGCCTTTTCTTAGCCATGCGTTGGATGCGTCTTGATTAATGTGTGGCTGTGTTAGATGATACGGGAGCTTGCCATGTAGTGTTTTCTTTTTCCAATTTACTTTATTTGTATCTGTTGATG
This sequence comes from Schistocerca gregaria, assembly GCF_023897955.1. Lineage (NCBI taxonomy): Eukaryota > Metazoa > Arthropoda > Insecta > Orthoptera > Acrididae > Schistocerca > Schistocerca gregaria. Next base: position 433,098,641 of record NC_064922.1, read on the forward strand.
TTATGTGATCTAAAGGGTTGTAGAAGTTGTTATGAAATTGCAGTGGTGTAGCCGATGTATTCATATGAGTGATTGCTTTGTGTATTTTGCTAGTTTCTGCTCGTTCTATAAAGAATTTTCTTAAATTATCTACCTGTCCATGATGTAGGATTTTTATGTCGATAAATCCCCTTCCTCCTTCCTTTCTGCTGAACGCGAATCTTTCTGTTGCTGAATGTATGTGATCTATTCTATATTTGCGGCATTGTGATCGTGTAAGTGTTATTATTATTATTATTATTATTATTATTATTATTATTATTATTAATTGGCATTAATAGTAATAATGATAATAATAAAGGGTATTAAGAATGTTAATGATTAGTTTAGCACATTTGAAACTGTGTTTAGTATTGTCAGAAGCCCTATGGATACTAAAATAGGAGAAGATTGAAATGACAGTGACAATGGCTGTTTACTCGAATTTCAATAGCTAAGTCTGTTCAAAAATGGGAGGAAAAAGTGGTGGGACACGGGTTGGTTGACGTGAACTACCTACAGCCAAGTGCGTGGAAGAGTTATTTACTGTGGTAGGAGGTGGACTAATAGCTGTCTTTTGAAGTATGAAAAAAAAAAATAGTTTCTCTGATAGTTTGAGGAAGATAGCTCTGAAGTCGGTTTTCCAACAGAGAAAATGATTTAGAGAATGTGGTAGTATCATGTACGATACAAAGAGGATTTTACTATATTTAAACAGAGTATTTTTCCTGTCCCCCCCCCCCCCCCGCCCCCCATGAACTAAGAACCTTGCCGTTGGTAGGGAGGCTTGCGTGCCTCAGGGAGACAGATGGTCGTACTGTAGGTGCAACCACAACGGAGGAGTATCGTTGAGAGGCCAGACAAACGTGTGGTTCCTGAAGAGGGGCAGCAGCCTTTTCAGTAGTTGCAGGGGCAACAGTCTGGGTGATTGACTGATCTGGCCTTGTAACACTAACCAAAACGGCATTGCTGTGCTGGTACTGCGAAAAGCTGAATGCAAGGGGAAACTACGGCCGTAATTTTTCCCGAGAGCATGTAGGTTTACTGTATGGTTAAATTATGATGGCGTCCTCTTGGGTAAAATACACTCCTGGAAATTGAAATAAGAACACCGTGAATTCATTGTCCCAGGAAGGGGAAACTTTATTGACACATTCCTGGGGTCAGATACATCACATGATCACACTGACAGAACCACAGGCACGTCGACACAGGCAACAGAGCATGTACAATGTCGGCACTAGTACAGTGTATATCCACCTTTCGCAGCAATGCAGGCTGCTATTCTCCCATGGAGACGATCGTAGAGATGCTGGATGTAGTCCTGTGGAACGGCTTGCCATGCCATTTCCACCTGGCGCCTCAGTTGGACCAGCGTTCGTGCTGGACGTGCAGACCGCGTGAGACGACGCTTCATCCAGTCGCAAACATGCTCAATGGGGGGCAGATCCGGAGATCTTGCTGGCCAGGGTAGTTGACTTACACGTTCTAGAGCATGTTGGGTGGCACGGGATACATGCGGACGTGCATTGTCCTGTTGGAACAGGACGGTCTTGGCGTGCATCCGTGCGTCGCTGCGGTCCGGTCCCAGGTCGACGGGCACGTGCACCTTCCGCCGACCACTGGCGACAACATCGAAGTACTGTGGAGACCTCACGCCCCACGTGTTGAGCAATTCGGCGGTACGTCCACCCGGCCTCCCGCATGCCCACTATACGCCCTCGCTCAAAGTCCGTCAACTGCACATACGGTTCACGTCCACGCTGTCGAGGCATGCTACCAGTGTTAAAGACTGCGATGGAGCTCCGTATGCCACGGCAAACTGGCTGACACTGACGGCGGCGGTGCACAAATGCTGCGCAGCTAGCGCCATTCGACGGCCAACACCGCGGTTCCTGGTGTTTCCGCTGTGCCTTGCGTGTGATCATTGCTTGTACAGCCCTCTCGCAGTGTCCGGAGCAAGTATGGTGGGTCTGACACACCGGTGTCAATGTGTTCTTTTTTCCATTTCCAGGAGTGTATTTCGGAGGTAAAATAGTCCCCCATTCGGTTCTCCGGGCGAGGACTACTCAAGAGGACGTCGTTATCAGGAGAAAGAAAACTGGCGTTCTACGGATTGAAGCGTGGAATGCCAGAACCCTTAATCGGGCAGGTAGGTTAGAAAATTTAAAAAGGGAAATGGATGGGTTAAAGTTACATATAGTGGGAATTGATGAAGTTCGGTGGTAGGAGGAACTAGACTTTTGGTCAGGTGAATACAGGGTTATAAATACAAAATGAAATAGGGGTAATGCAGGAGTAGGTTTAATAATGAATTAAAAAATAGGAGTGTGTGTAAGCTACTACAAACAGCATACTGAATCCATTATTGTGGCCAAGATAGACACGAAGCCCATACCTACTACAGTAGTACAAGTTTATATGCCAACTAGCTCTGCAGATGATGAAAAAGTTGATGAAATTTATGATGAGACAAAAGAGATTATTCATTTAGTGAAGGGAAACGAAGATTTAATAATCATGGGTGACTGAAATTCGAGAGTAGGAAAAGGAAGAGAAGGAAACGTAGTAGGTGAATATGGATTGGGGGTATGAAATGAAAGAGGTAGCCGTCTGGTAGAATTTTGCACAGAGCATAACTTAATCATAGTTAACACTTGGTTCAAGAATCAAGAAAGAAAGTTGTATGCATGGAAGAATCCTGGAGATAATAGAAGATATCAGATAGATTATATAATGGTAAGATAGAGATTTAGGAACCAGTTTTTAAATTGGAAGACATTTCCAGGGGCAGATGTGGACTCTGACCACAATTTACTGGTTATGATCTGTAGATTACAACTGAAGAAACGGAAAAATGGTGGGAATTTAAGGAGATGGGACCTGGCTAAATTGTTAAACCAGAGGTTGTACAGAGTTTCAGGGAGAGCATAAGGGATCAATTGACAGGAATAGGGGAAAGAAATACAGTAGAAGAAGAATGGGTAGCTCTGAGGGATGAAGGTGTGAAGGTAGCAGAGGATATAGTAGATAGAACGACGAGGGCTCGTAGAAACCCTTGGGTAACAGAAGAAATATTGAATTTAATTGATGAAAGAAGAAAACATAAAAATGCAGTAAATGAAGCAGGCAAATAGGGATACAAACGTCTCAAAAATGAGATCGACAGGAAGTGCAAAATGGCTAAGCAGGGATGGCTAGAGGACAAATGTAAGGATGTAGAGGCTTACCTCACTAGGGGTAAGATAGATACTGCCTATAGGAGAATTAAAGAGACCTTTGGAGAAAAGAGAGCCACTTCTTTGAATATCAAGAGCTAAGATGGAAACCCAGTTCTAGGCAAAGAAGGGAAAGCAGAAAGGTGAAAGGAGTATATAGAGAGTCTATACAAGGGCGATGTTCTTGAGGACAATATTATGGAAATGGAAGAGGCTGTAGATGAGGATGAAATGGAAGATATGATAGGCCCTACTGCGTGAAGAGTTTGACAGAGCACTGAAAGACCTGAGTCGAAACAATAATTCCAAACCCAAAGAAAGCAGGTGTTGACAGATGTGAAAATGACCGAACTATCAGTTTAATAAGACACAGCTGCAAAATACTAACGCGAATTCTTTTAGACGAATGGAAAAACTGATAGCAGCCGACCTCGGGGAAGATCAGTTTGGATTCCGTAGAAATGTTGGAACACGTGAGGCAATACTGACTTTACGATTTATCTTAGAAGACAGATTAAGGAAAGGTAAACCTACGTTTCTAGCATTTGTAGACATAGAGAAAGCATTTGACAGTGTTGACTGGAATACTCTCTTTCAAATTCTAAAGGTGGCAGGGGTAAAATACAGGGAGCGAAAGGCTATTTACAATTTGTACAGAAAACAAATGGCAGTTATAAGAGTCGAGGGGCATGAAAGGGATGCAGCGGTTGGGAAGGGAGTGAGACAAGGATGTAGTCTCTCCCCAATGTTATTCAATCTGTATATTGAAAAAGCAGTAAAGGAAAAAAAGAAAAATTCGTAGTAGGTATTAAAATCCATGGAGAAGACATAAAAACTTTGAGGTTCGCCGATGATATTATAATTCTGTCAGAGACAGCAAAGGACTTGGAAGAGCAGTTGAACGGAATGGACAGTGTCTTGAAAGGAGGATATAAGATGAACATCAACAGAAGCAAAACGAAGATAATGGAATGTAATCGAATGAAGTCGGGTGATGCTGAGGGAATTAGGTTAGGAAATGAGACACTTAAAGTAGTAAAGAAGTTTTACTATTCGGGGAGCAAAATAACTGATGATGGTCGAAGTACAGAGGATATAAAATGTAGACTAGCAATGGCAAGGAAAGCGTTTCTGAAGAAGAGAAATTTATTAACATCGAGTATAGATTTAAGTGTCAGGAAGTCGTTTCTGAAAGCATTTGTATGGAGTGTAGCCAAGTATGGAAGTGAAACATGGACGATAAATATTTTTGACAAGAAGAGAATCGAAGCTTTCGAAATGTGGTGCTACAGAAGAATGCTGAAGATTAGACGGGTAGATCACGTAACTAATGAGGAGGTATTGAATAGAATTGGGAAGAAGAGAAATTTGTGGCACAACTTGGCTAGAAGAAGAGATCGGTTGGTAGGACATGTTCTGAGGCATCAAGAGATCACCAGTTTAGTATTGGAGGGCAGTGTGGAGGGTAAAAATTGTAGAGGGAGACCCAGAGATGAATACACTAAACAGATTCAGAAGGATGTATGTTGCAGCAAGTACTGGGAGATTGTTCAAATGGTTCAAATAGTTCAAATGGCTCTGACCACTATGGGACTTAACATCTGTGGTCATTAGTTCCCTAGAACTTAAAACTACTTAAACCTGACTAACCTAAGGACATCACACACATCCATGCCCGAGGCAGGATTCGAACCTGCGACCGTAGCAGCCGCGCGGTTCCGGACTGAGCGCCTGAACCGCTAGACCACCGCGGCCGGCTACTGGGAGATGAAGAAGCTTTCACAGAACAGAGTAGCATGGAGAGCTGCAACAAACCAGTCTCAGGACTGAAGACCACAACAAGAACAACATTTTTCCTGTGCTCTTCAGACAGCAGTGGAAGAGTTGAAGTGATATGGGAGGGAATACAGTGATTGAGAAGACGATGGAGGCGTTCAATCGTCTTCAACTGAAGTAACGAATTTGGTATTCACTGCCGCCTTAGACAATTCAATTGTACATCATCATTCCTCACTACTTCAGAATCCCAATTCTTATCACATTGATTCTTCCTGACGATTCTCTTCTGATTCTTCAACAGTATTAAATTGTGTTCTGAGAGTATATCTGCTCCTGTGTACGCCTTACGATCCAATATCTGATTTCGAAATCTCTCTCTGACTGTGATGTGATCCAGCTGGTAACTTCTCGTGCCTTGAGATCTTTTCCAAATGTACCCCGTCCTCTTACTAGTTTTGAACAGTGTTTTCGCTATCGCCAGTTGAAGTTCATTGCAGAACACTATTAGTCTTTCTCCTTCCTCACTGCTACTACCCTATCTATATTCTCCCACAACCTTGTTTCTTATTTCTTCACATGCTATAGCATTCCAAACACCCATGCTTAATAGATTTTCATCTCCTTAAATTTTCTAAATTAGGCTTTATATACTTTGTCTGCCTCTTCATCTTCCGCTTGTGACTCTGAGATGTGTAGCCTATAGCTGAACTTTTGTTGTAGGCAGTGGTTTGCTGAATTCTACTTCAGGTAATCCATTTCGTGCTCCCATACGTATATCCTTCATTCGTCCGACCATTTCGCTCTATTCTGGTTCTTCTTCTTCCTTGCCTTGTTCTCGTTTCGCTATACGGGTTTTGACAATGTTAGTGACATCATCCCCTTTGGGATAGAAACTGCGTGCCCCATCTGTCTGCGTCTGTATCTCGTGTTCAAATGAGAGAACGTTTTTAATTTTTTGCGTAATGTGTATCTGAGGCAGGACGTGGGTACGAGCCTGGTAGTCATCTAGTTGGTTGTATGAAACGTTCTAAAAATCACATTGAGTGCAGCTGGCTCATCCCGCGTCATGACTAATCCTCGAGGACGACTCAACCTGGGGTAGGCTTGCCCCCAACTATCCGGGCAGGTCAAATCATTTCACTTTACTGATTCCCACTATATCTATATAGCGTCTGTAAGTTTCCGTTTTCAGATTCTCCAGCTTCCCTACCACGCTCAAACTTCTGACACTCCAAGCTACGACTCGTGATATGTTTCTCCTTCGTTGGTTATTCATTTTCCTCATTGAAACATTCGGCTTGGTAGTCCGCCCCACCCCGAGGTCCGAATGAGGGACTAATTGGGGATCTTTTTCGAATTGAGATATCATGACAAGTTTTCAATAAATTACTGGTCAAGTGGCCCGCGCAGAAAAAGGCTCGCGCGGGGAGTGGATATAAGTTGGCTGCTCGGCTCCAGAAGTTCATTTCGTCAGCGTGCCTGATGATGGTGACATGTCGGATCGCCGAAATATTGTCTACTATGGACCGCCTGTACACCCATGGACCATTCAGTCAAAAAATATGCCGGGGTAAGAAGAGTCACATCAGATACATTTACGGGTAGGAGTTGTATTGCGGCATGAAGAAATTCGACAAGCTACGCCACCGAAGATGCCGTTAGCTGAGTCCACATTGCATTTATGATACGATGCCGAGCATATTGCGCCGAACTGTGCTAAGGTCAAGCACAACAGCAATCCAGTGGCAGCCTTGGCTTCGTTCATGAGAGATACCTGCTGGTGCCTTGAGCTACTCCCAGGTATTATCTTAACTACAGTGCAACTGGCCAATCATTTTAACTGCTGGACAAGGGACTGAACTGGTTGTGTTATATTGGTGGCAGTCGATCCAGCACACAAAGTCTACAGGACGCCAAACATGAAACTTTTACATCTCGTTGGCTAACCATCACTGGAGGCCCTGGACAAGGCTCTCATCTATCTGAATAAACCGAAGCTGAGAGGTGGAACAGTTTCAGTCCGGTGAGGGTGCTTAACTTTGCTGCCGCTCCAAAGTTCACACCGGTCGTGAACATCGCCAGCACAGCTGATTAGCTTATAGCGTGACTACCGTCTGAAGCAGCGGAATAAGGACATTGTGAAACTTGTCGTGTTTTTACGAGAACTAAGCCTACGAAGACAACATTATCAGCGGTATCTGAGAGAGCTAGAGTTTTGTCTCACCTGGTGACAAAGACAACGCTACTACTCTTCTCTCCCATTGAGACTGATACTACACTGAGAAGATGCAGAGCCTATTTTATGACGACTCCTACAGGATGATCAACGCTGTAGGTGGAGAACAAAACCAGAGCGTTTCTCAGGGACTTGGATTTACCAGGGAGGGGGGAGGTCATCAAGAAATTGTTACCACAAGGACCTGTACTGCCAAGACTTGGACTCTTTAAGCTCCACAAATATGGAGTGCCGTTACGCCCCATTTTTGGCAACATCTGGGCTCCCACGTACTCGTATTTCGTTGTAAAATACCCTACAAATGTGAGGGTAAATGACCGCATCACAACCGCAATTCTGTGGATTTTGTGAAGCGTCTCAACAACTTCAGGCTGAAGGACTAGACATGCTGGTGAACACTGATGTCGTTTCGTTATTCCCAAGCGTGCTTCTGCAACAGACACTAGAACTTGTCGGTCTAATTTGACGGGAAGACCACCCGCCTCTTCAGGCACGTCCATGCCTCCACGTATTTTCCATTGAATGGAGAACACTATGAACAAACCGAGGGAGTCGTAACTGGTAGCTTACTCTCGCCTGATTTTAAGCTATATGGAGCACTTCTAAGAAGAAGCCCTGGCGTCATCCAGTTTCTTTACGTTATGTGGATAACATTTCGTAGTCTGGCCACATGGAAGGGACGAACTCTTTGACTTCCTTGCACGTCTGAATTTCATACATCCTAATGTCAAACTTACTATGGAGACCGGAGCAGGAGAAAGACTACCATTACTATACGTAATGGTCAAATGTAGAGCTGTTGGCAACCTGGGGCACGGTGTGTATCTGAAGGAAACGCACGCTGATCAATATTTGCATCCATACAGGGTTTTTGATGGTCCGATTTTTTTTTTTTTTTTTTTTTTTTTTTTTTTTTTTTTTTTTTTTTGATGGTCCGAGCTTTAACCGTATATGCTGCACCCATTTTGATAGTGCAAATAGGTCGGTATTGAGATTCTCGATCGTTATCTTCACGTTTGTTGGGTTTGCACTTGGATACAACTGGATGCCTTCAGCGTGCATGTGGTATTCGCAGTAAGATAAAACTGACGACACAGAATTCATATACAGTGAAAAGAGCATAGGACCTAGTGCCGGAAACGGGGGGACGCCTGGTACTACCTGCCTTCATTGTGACTTCACGGTGCAGACATGACTCATCACTTGGGTGACGTCAGGTATGAGCAAAATCATTGCACTGCTCCTGGCGAGAAATTTAAGCTGTTATATCTGCCGAGTTAAATGTCGAAGTCGACAGTGACAGAGGGTTTGCAGAAGTCTACGAAGCGCATGACAGTCACCTCTTGAGCATCGACGGCAAGCGTCAGGTCATTTATTACCTCTATTAAGGCAGATGTTGTTCTGCGACTTTTACAGAAACCTACTGGAATTCGTCTAGTAGGTTAACCGCAGTTAGTAATGTGGTCTTACTCTTATCATAGTTTACAATGTGCGTAGATAAAAACCTTACGTCAAAATCGCAGATTTCCTTTCCTCCTTACCGGTTTCACCTCATACTGAAATGTTGTTCAGTGTGTGACACTCGCCGGCCGCGGTGGTCTAGCGGTTCTAGGCGCTCAGTCCGGAACCGCGCGACTGCTACGGTCGCAGATTCGAATCCTGCCTCGTGCATGTATGTGTGTGATGTTCTTAGGTTAGTTAGGTTTAAGTAGTTCTAAGTTCTAGGGGACTGATGACCACAGATGTTAAATCCCATAGTGCTCAGAGCCATTTGAACCATTTTTTTGTGACACTCATTACGCATCGCTCTATTTTTAGAGCTAAGTTGCCCTAGTTAAATAAAAAGTCCTAAAATGAAAATCTTTGTTGGTTATGTAAACGGACAATGTTAACCACTAATCAAATGTGTTTACAGTGCCACTGCATTTGATTAGTGATTAACGTTTCTAATTTACATAACCAACCAAGATTTTCACGTCAGGATTTTTTTTATTTAAATATGGTGACTTAACTCTGAAATATACGACGATGCGTAATGAGTGTCACACTGAACAACATTTTGTATTTATCTGAAGATGGGGTAGTAATGAGCAGAAAGCGACAATCAGTAAAAGAAAATCTGCGATCTTGAAGTAACATTTTTATCCTCGCATGTCTTAATACAAGAGATCGCATATCTCACCACCATTGACAATGATAAAGAGAAGCATCATACTGTGAGTACCCACTATCATTCAGTTTACTATTCAATCAGTATCTCCATGAGGAAGGGAATTTCAATGCGTTCTACATGAGGTTGACTTTGGTTGGAGCACAGTATTCACCCGTTCTGCAAGAGTTTAGCTTCTGGCTGAGAAATGAATTCTTCTTGCGTGGAGCAGTGAGGTCGTCCGTGGCTGGGTAGCATTCATCTCACGCTAGGTGAGGAGAGCCCTACGTCATAGTGACGTAGGCACGCGTCATCATGAGTTTCTCGAGTTGTCCTATCGACTGTTGTGTGCGTCTTGAGTCTGCATTGTTACTTGTTTCTGTGCTTTCATTGTCCTACTGTCCAGTGTTTAAATGGTTCAAATGGCTCTGAGCACTATACGACTTTACTTCTGAGGTCATCAGTCGCCTAGAACTTAGAACTAATTAAACCTAACTAACCTAAGGACATCACACACATCCATGCCCGAGGCAGGATCCGAACCTGCGACCGTAGCGGTCTCTCGGTTCCAGATTGAAGCGCCCAGAACCGCACGGCCACTCCGGCCGGCGTGTCCGGTGTTGCTAGCGTTTACGTCGTTTTGCACATGGGCTCTAACGGAGATGAGGGAACTTTTGAGCAGATCCACGAAGATAGTCTGAAAGATTTCGCTATCTTTCTTAGTTGATTTACAACACGAAGGCAAAATTAAATGGAACTAGATGGTTAAATGTTTCTAGCAACATTCGGAATTATCTTCAGAACCACATCAATTTCTCAGTATAATGTTTCTGCCCACATGAATTATGTACAATTCATTGGATTTTATAAAAATATGAAACACTTATTTCTTCCTATTTCACGTTTTTATCCACATGATTTATTCAATATTAATCGGATTGAAAACATGACTAGACACTTTTTTAACTTTCGTTGTGGTTATGAGTCCTTCATTCAGATATTCGTTAGGTTCATGAAACACACGATGACGTAGCGTTACGTCATTATGACGTAAGGATCTCCTCACCTAGCGTGAGATGTATGCTACCCGCGGGAAGCGGCAGCCCAGCCGGGGCGGAGACAGCGGCGGCGGCCGCGCGGCCTTTCCCCTCACCGTCGGGCGAGAGTGAACCTGTCCCCGCTACGGGCCAGCCGGCAGGAAACGCAGATAAAAGGCAGATTAGCGACGCCAGCTCGGACGAGGCGGAGCAGCAAGGTCAGCCGATGACCGAGCGCGGGCCACAACAGGTGGAGGAGGAACTACAAGAGAAGCAGACGACCGATAACATGCAAATCGACGCGACAACGCCCACGGGAGGGAGCGCTTTCCCTACCGTGAAGACGCGCGAGCAGTGGATAAAGGAGAAGAGTAACAACCTGAGAAAGGTTTTAAAGCTCAACCAAAATGACAATGTGACCGCAAAGTCCTCCACCAGGGGAAGCAGTGTCAAACCAAAGAAACAACAAAATACAGACGACGAACAGACAAAAACGACAGAAATGGTAAACAAACCCGCAAAGGAAAACAAGAAAAGACGCAGCTCCAACTCGTCACAGGACCGAAGAGAAAACAGCCAGAGACTACAGCACCGACTGACAAACTAAATGAGCAGGCAGGCAAATACAATGTATAAAGTTGTCACAGTTAACATAAATAAAATAAGCACACCTTTAAAAATTGAAGCCCTCGCGCACTTCCTACACCAGAGAAGAACGGACGTTGCACTATTGTAAGAAGTGGTTACCAGTAAAATAAACAAGATACTAGGATACGCGGCAATCACAAATATAGGTCCAGAACCCCAATGCGTTACGGCAATAATGGTCCGGAACGGGATCGACTTCCGCGGGACTAAAATGTTGTGAAGCGGCCGAGGGATAGTGCTAAACATAGAAGAGACGCTCTTTATCAACATATACGCACCGTCTGGCACAGACAACAAGCGAGCAAGAAGCACCTTCTATAATGAAGAAGTAGCCGAACTGCTGACACAGAACAATAACATAATCATCATTGGAGGAGATTTTAACTGTGTCGCCGCCGCTGAAGGGCAAATACCCGTACCAAACATATGCCCAGAATTGCAAGAACTGATCCGACGGCTGAAAATAAAAGATTCGTGGCGCCTTCTCCATCCAACACACACTGAATTTACATACCACCGCAAAAATGGTAAAAGCAGACTCGATCGTATATATGTCAGTAGAGCAGCAACCAAAAATGTAGCGCACGTCGAAGTCTATCCTGTCATCTTTCCGGACCACTGCACCTACGAATGCAGCCTGCATCTCCAGAAAGGAAAGAACGTGTGCACAAGACGCACGTGGAAGCTAAATACGGAACACCTGCAGGACGCGGAACTGCGCAAGCAAATAGTGGAAAAGTGGCAAGAACGCCTGGCCCAGCGCGCACGGTACAGCAGCGCGGCTGATTGGTGGCTGGCACGAGCGAAGTCGACAATGCGCAGCCTGTTGGCAAGGCAGACGGCCGCAGTGGCCGTGCGATTGTAGGCGCTACAGTCTGGAGCTGAGCGACGGCTACGGTAACAGGTTCGAATCCTGCCTCGGGCATGTATGTGTGTGATATCCTTAGGTTAGTTAGGTTTAATTAGTTCTAAGTTCTAGGCGACTGATGACCTCAGAAGTTGAGTCGCATAGTGCTCAGAGCCATTTTTTTGTTGATAAGATAAGATACAGCGTGGAAAACTCATTCAGGAGGCGAACCACAGCCGACTTCTACCAGTAGTGCCTGAAAGACGCACCAGCAGACGATCAGCAATACCTGCCGCGAGTTAGGAGAAACAAGGCAAAAATCCTTGAAAAAAAGAAACAGAAAATAAGAGGCGTCCTCGCCAGAAGCAAAACATTTGGCGAGGTGGATGAAGAGCCACTCACCATGCACCACCTAAATAGGAAAAGGTAGAGAGCCGCAAGAAAGTGCGTAAGTGAGCTTCAGGAAAAGCAGGGAAAGACGCTCACGACGAAAACGGAATTAACAAAACACATCGAGGACTATTTCCGAAACATGTTCCGTGGAGAAGCGACAGACGACGCGGCAACTGCTGAAATTCTCCAGCTGACGTGGAGTGTGCTCACAGACGCAGACAGGGCGTTGCTGACAGAAAATGTCGACGTGGATGACATCAAAGATGACCGGCGCCAGAGGAAGAGCACCCTTGCGCAGACGGCATCCCGTTCGAGTTCTACCTCGCATATTGGGAGGTGCTAGGAGTGCAACTCACGGAGATGGAGAACGAGACACTCGATGGGGCGGAAATTCCACCTGGGCTGACCGAAGGGACCATAACCCCCATCCCTAAGAAGAGAGCCCCCGCCGCATTGAAGAGTTTCGTTCGATTACGCTCCTCAAAGCCGACTATAAAATAATAGCGAAATGCATAGCAAACAACCTGAAATCGGCGATGAGGAAAGTCATCAGTCCGTGGCAAACATGTGCGTTACCATGGAAAAATATACTCGACGCCACATGCACCTACAGGGACATAATAGCACAGACCGCCACCACCAGAAGCGCATGTGCAACAATTTCGGTGGACTTCAATAAAGCCTTCGACAGGATCGATCACAAATATCTCGTAGAGACACTAAACAGACACAGGTTTGGGCAAAAATTCATCACATTCATCCAGATGATACTAAGTTCTGCGAGATCGACAGTAATAATCAATAGTTGGAAAACAAAACGGATAAAACTGGACAGATCCGCGAGGCAAGGCTGTCCACTGTCAATGGCTCTATTCGCTATAGACTGGACCCGCTGCTGCGGAAATTCACAAATGACATCAGAGGATTCTCTGTAGGAGACAAAGCAATAGCATGTATAGCCTATGCTGACGACCTAGGCCTCTTTATTGAAGATCAGGAAGATATTGGGAGAGTAGAAACCATCATGAACACATTCCAAAAAGCGTCAGGCGCCCAAACCAACCCCAGAAAAACACTGCTACTGCCGACAGGGAATCAACGACTTAAATCAGACAGGCAGTTGTACAAAATAGCAGAAAGCCATAAAGTTCTTGGAATATTATACAGTCTTGTCCTCTTAGAATGGCCGCATACAACTGGAGGGACATGCTACACACCATAAGAGGTCCCTCCAGACAGCGCGCGAACCAGAAACTAACAGTCCATCAGAAAACAGACCTGATAAACACGACGATTCTGTCGAAAGCATGGTACCTGGCGCAAATCTTAAGCATCCCGACAGAAATTGCGCGAGCACTAACGAGCGCAGTGTACTACCTGTTGCGACGTCCAAATACATTCAAAGTGGCGCAAGCAACGTCCTCGCTGTCCACGATAGAAGGGGGACTAGGTCTAGTTGATATAAAGACCAGACATGCATTCCTACTACTAAAACGAACGATCACCATCCAGGAGAAAACCCTGACAGCGTCACGGCCAAGATAATTGGGGAGACACGGTACAAAATAGTTAACAGAACAGTACCAACTAACCAAAGACAAGTGCGACGTATCTGCCATAACCTATACCCTCGAGCACCCATTCACCTGCGGGAATGCCACCAACACATGGAAGGCGTGCCAGCAGATGGTAGCCCACATCAACAGAATGGAGCCAGGAAGCATCACTGCAACCCATTTCCACGACCCAAGTGATTGGCGACTCTCTGGATCCTCGCCATGGCGGCACACGCCATCGTAGTGCGGAGGCAGACGGACCAGCTGACCTTCCTGATGGACCTCTGGGAGGAGAACAAGACGGCCCAGCAACACAGGCGCTACCGCACGAAACTTCAGAAACTTCCTGCAGATTCCACTGCAGACAGCGATCACCAGACTCCTCCCCAGCTTGTGCACCTCAGCACCACCACCAGCCACCTCACCACACTCTCCACAAGAATAACGTGTGCAGTGACAGTGAATAAGTGCAACAGAAAAGACATAGTGCTTTCTCCTCTCGCCACAAATAATGAAGTATAGTAGTATAAAGTGTTTCTTCTTAGTGAAATCAGTGATACAAAGTGCTTCTCACCAAACATCTGTCATCCTCACAGCAAAAACAGTGTCGCAAGTATGCCCAGTAGTATTACCAGTTTTTTTTTAATTTTTTTCGTTATTTGTATTGTACTGTCTAGGAGACAAGCATTACTTAGTGGAAAGTTCCAACTACTCATAATTTTTTAAATGATTTCCCTTACCATATGCCAGATAAAATTATATTTTTTCCTCACACTCTCCTTTCTGCTTCTCTTATACAATATGACAAAATTTTCTGTCTTCTTTAATTTATGTATAATCTGTAGTATACCTAAAAAAAGTTTCTTCCACTTCTGCTCCATCTATCATGGTGATGTTTCCCTCATACTGTCCCACCTAACAGTGCAAACTAGAGCAGGAGATCAAACCAGAATGCACAATGTGCCTGTGGCATCACAAGTGCATGATATACAGAAACATGAATTCAAAATCAATGAGTCGATGCTACATATAAATTATTATACCTGTCCTGCAATGTCTACCAAAAAAAGATGACAAATGGCCATGTAAAAGGGTTCAAGGAACAACAATAAGAGGAAAACGAAAAAGGAAAAAACATAAAAATGAAACCTATAAAATGACAGTAATTTTAACCAACACTAGGAATATAAAAGGTTAATAGAATAAAATGTCTTTTTTTAATGTATCGTTGTTAATATATTTAAATAAATATATACAGTTAAAAAAAGAGAAGTTCAATTCCTGGCTGGGTTGGAGATTTTCTATGCTCAGGGACTGGGTGTTGTGTTGTCCTAACCATCATCATTTCATCCCCATCGACGTGCAGGTCGCCGAAGTGGCGTCAAATCTTTGCTAAATTACTTCAATATCTAGTCCTTAGGATTGCAATACAAATTGTATTTTATCTTGTAAATACCTAACCATGTCCAATATCTTTGTATATACTCTACACATGTAGGATTTGAAGAACTAAATAAATAAATAATTAAAAATGAATAAATAAATAAACTGCCCTGAGACTGCTATTTATAATATCTTTGTAGACAGATCTAAGAAAAAAATCATCTCGCAAAACCAAGAGTAAATGGGCTATCTGGTAGTGATTGCACCACCTTGTGTTAAATTTTGAAACTTGTCAGGATGGAAAAAATATTAAATCTGAGTACAGGAGGGTAGTAAATCAGTCAAAACTTGAGAATGTTAGGAGACTGCTAAAAGACATGAACTGGATAGATGTTTACAATACTTCTGACTCAAATAGAAAATACAAAGCATTCATTAATTAAGTTACTCTCACTCTTGAAAACTGTTTTTCCCTGAAGGTAACTCAAATCAAACAGAATCCTAAGAATAAACCATGGATTACACAAGGAATAAAGATGTGATGTGGGACAAAAAGGAGACTTTATCTACTGTCTAGGGACAGCTCTGATGTTAACACTGTAATGTATTAAAAAGAATACTCTAAGGTATTGAGGCAAGTAATAAGGAAATCAAAGCAGCTTTATTATGAGAAAAAGATAATTACATCACTCAACAAAATAAAAATGGTATGGGATATAGTGAAGACAGAGACAGGTGAGGCCAAAGAGGAAGAGGAACAGATAGCTCTAAAAATACATGAGGCATAGTAACAATTGCATGTAGTGTTGCAAACCTCTTAAATATGTACTTTACTTCTGTTGCTGACATCTTGGCATTATCTGGTCCGGTGAACAGTCCAATGAAGTTTCTGAGACCAGTCCTTAAAAATAGCTTCAGTAAAATGGAAATGACACTTGCATCTCCCAAAAAAGTAGCACCCATCATAAAAACCTTAAAATCTAAGTATTCTGTTGGGTATGATAACATAACAATGATGTTAATCAAAGAGTGCTCACATGAGTTGTATTCTATCTTAAGTTATTTGTGTAATCAATCTCTTATCAGTGGAACATTTGCAGACTGACTAAAATAAGCTGAGGTTAAGCCTCTTTGCAAGAACAGGGATAAAGAGATACCATCAAACTATCGACCAATTTCACTTTTGCCAGCTTTTTCCAAAATATTTGAAAAGGTTGTGTTCAATCATCTTCTTAAGCATCTAACTATAAATATTACATTGTCCAAGTCACAGTTTCAGGTCCTTAAGGGTTGTGATATAGATAAGGCTATTTACAGACACAGAGAAATGTACTTAAGCCATTAGATAAGAAACTACAGGCTACTGGCATTTTCTGTAACCTGTCAAAAGCCTTTGACTGTGTGAACAACAGCAGTCTCCCAAATAAATTAGAATACTATGGTGTCACTGGCAATGCTGCAAAATAGTTTGAGTCTTATCTAACAAACAGGTAGCGAAGGGTGTCTTTGTGAAATATCTTTGCAGTAAGCAGTCAGTCTTCATCTGATTGGGAATTAATTACATGAGGTGTTTCTCAATGTTCCATCTAGGGTCCATTTCTTTTCTTGTGTACATTAATAACCTAATCAACTACATTGCCAGTTGCTAAGTTTGGATTGTTTGCAGAAGATACAAACACTGCAATAGCAAGTCAAGTACAGATTTAGAAATTGCTGTTAATTAAATTTTCACTGACATTAATAAATGGTTTAAAGCTAATTCACTGTCATTAAACTTAAAGACCCACTATGTGCAGTTCAGAACCTGTAAGAGATTTCCTTCCAGCGTATGTATAATGTACAAAGACATGCAGATTGAAGAGGTTGACAGTGTTAAATTTCTAGGATAAAAATTCGATAATATATTCAGTTGGGAAAGGTACACCACAGAACTGCTGAAGTGCCTAAACAAATCTGTATTTCCAGTGATAATGATGTCAGATAGAGATATATATACGAAAACACTTGCATATTTACTAACTTACTTTCATTCTATTATGTCATAATGGATCATATTCTGGTGTAACTCATCAAACCAAGCAAACATTATTAGCGTTCACAAGTATGTAATAAGAATCATATTTGTGATGTAAATTCAGGAACATCATGTAGAAACCTCTTTAAGGAACTGTAACGTCTCTTAGCAAAATACATATTATGTAATAGAGAGAAAACATTGTGTGTCATTTTTTGTTGTTGTATAGGATTATGTATTTTTTTATTTAGATAATATCTGTGTCGGTGAGTACTGAAACCGCCACAGACGATATTTATTAAATATCAAACAAAGATGAGAATAGGTGACTAGTATAAATATTAAAAAAAGAACATTAATTTCTCTGTCGTCTTCTTGGAGCTACGTGAGTAGGAAGAGCCTGTGACGTTATATTGTACGCTTGCGTAGCATTCTTTTGTCAAGATTTTGAGAGGGACGCCATTAGACATAACCTCAGGAAGGTGTGTAATTAATTGATTTGTTAAAATGTTTTGAATAGAGTTACTTAGTGAAACCTTGCATTATGATTTGTAATAAGCTTGCCTGGTATTTTATCCCACCCCTTTAAGACATTTTCAGTTATTTAAGTATTATTCGTGGTTGCAGAGCTGCGCTACGAACGAACGAGCCGCTGCCGCGGCGCATTCAAACTGCATTAAATGAAATCTATAATACCGCAAAGAAGCGGGCAGGTAACAGTGAAGTAAAATTATTTCTTTCAGCTTTCGGAATTGCAGAGCAGAGCAGCAGATTTTATGATGTGTTTTACAGGTTGACGCGGGCTGCTGATAACATATTATTAACAGTGCAAAAAGATAATTTACCTCCATAACATAAAAGAAATCTTGCTGTGCGTAATTCTGGTCTGGCAAACCTTATAGTAAAAACATCTTTTTCTATGACAATAGTCTCATGTTCTCGTGTTAGTCGTGGTAATTATCGGTGTTTTACTGTTAACAAAAATCCACTGCAAAATTTTGATGTTGAACAATCATTGCGTACTGTAACATCACTATTGATAACAAAGAAATTTTCATTAACCTTTTCAATAACTATAAAGTAAGGAAGATATGTTGAACTTTATAGTGAGCTACAGTAACGAAAAAATGTTCCTTTAGTAGAAAGCCAGATCCAGAATAATAACATAATATATTTAGTTTTGTTGAAAATTAGTGATCAAAAGAAAGTCACAGCACAGCATCACTAAAAGGTATTTCGGGGCTCTTTTCGTAGTAACATATTTTATTGCATATATTAGTTGTTACGCGAGTAATAATAAAACAAAGCAAATAATAACAGAGCCAGCGAAACTGTCGCCCTAAAGCGTGGGGCGCGAATTTGCAGTGACCACGAAAATAATAACTGTTTTATGTGTTTTCTTTCATTGTCTATTGTTATATACATGTATGTATTTAGTGATAAATGTATGTATGTGTCTCATGATTAATGCCATGTATTAATGAATGTACAAAAATTCTTTCATGAAAAAAGGCACCACTGCAAGCGAGTCAGAGGAAACGATCCTGATAGTACTGAGAAACTGTAACGACTACATAATCCGGGGGCAGCCGAACCCCGAAATCAGATAAACTAAAGGTAAGATTACAGTGTAGTTGTCCTGTTTGTAGAAGCTAACTCCAGTGAAGTGATCTCATATCGCTAGTGGTGTGCGTAGTTTGACGTTAGTATTTATGACAGGGCAAAGTTGAGTGTAGATAGTAATTTTTAGTGTGCAGTGTATTTTAGACAAATTACCATATTTTATGTGCAAGTGGCAAAACTGTCAGATCCTGTGTTCCAGTAGGTAATTTATGAATATGGTTAAATTGCGTAGTCAACGTCCGAGCAATATGGATACTGAGGAACAGCCATTAGTTAGTGCAGGGAATTTAGAAACGGGTGCATTAAGCAGTACAAGTACTCTCTTTGAGGATATACCATGCGAAAATGTGGGGGCAGGGGCACAGGAAGTGGTGCTACCGCCCACCAGTGCTCAAGGAGATGCACCACCCCCAGAAAAGCAGGAACCAGAGAGTGGTAATCTGCCTGGTGGGTATTCACTTCAGGCGATATTAGAGCGAGTGCTGGATTACCAGTCAAAATTTGCGCAATAACAAGCTGAAAAGGGCGAAAAAATTGCGATCTTTCTCGCACAGCAAGCTGAGCGAGATCGCCAGCTAGAGGAAAAATTTCTTGCCCAGCAGGCCGAGCGGGATCGCCAGCAAGCTGAGCGGGATCAGCAGCTTGTGCAACTGTTAGAAATTATGAAAAAAGAGACTGCCTGTATGAAACAGAATTATGAGCCATACCTAAGGCCGTGCAGGAGTTGACTGTACAGGTCAACAACCTGCAAGTAGCTAACACTAACATTGTAGACGAGATATGTGTCTTGGCCAACCGATTCGAAAAGCTAGAAATAGATTCCACACAGCTTGTAGAGCAGAAGTGGAACGAACAAGCGACTAAAATTGAAACCGAATTCAACTCATGGCTAGAAACGAAGGAGAGCGAGATCGACAAAAATATTGACTCTAAGGTACAAGCAGCCATGGCAGATAGAGATTCCGAATCGTTCAGTACCGCAGTAAATAGTCAAGTACAGAACGATGTGCAAACCATCAAACAAATACTCAGTGAGGATATTCCGCAGTGGCAAGTGAATATCACCGAATTGGAAAAGGGTTTAGCACAGAGCAGCAAACATCTTGAACATGAAACTATGTCGCCAACAGTCGATGTTTTTGGCAACGCACACACTTATACGCGACGCAACAATGGTGAATCTTTAGGCGATAATGCGAAGAGCTGTAGCTTCAGTTCGGAGCACACAGCCTGTGTCCCAGGAGCAAACCAGTATAGTCCAAAAATATTGGTTGAAGAAAGTTTGATCACAAATAGCAGTTTCAAACGTTTACTACTGAACGGAAGTCAGTACAACCTGTAGTATTCATAAAAAGCTTTAAAAATATCTTGCCTTAGTGTGTGGAACGAAGCACAGAAAATTCAATACGTAATGTCATGCATTCAGGGTGATGCAGCGTTGTGGGTTACGGAAGTAGCAGACAGCTGCATGACGTATGAACAGTTCGAAAGGGCGTTTCTGTCGAAATACTGGTCGCCTTGTATACAAGAGCAGCTAAGAAAAGAAGTATACAATCCCGAACTGTACCACCCCGGCTTGGGAATCTGAGACGGTATTTCGAGAAGTATATAAACAAGATGCGCTACTGGGATGAGCCGATCTCACCAAGAGACATAATAAGACTCCTAAAATCACATTTACCCATTCATATCAAAGAGAAACTAATACACGTACCAGAGAACGACATGGAACATTTCCTGTCTGTTCTAGATTCAATAGACTTAATCCAGGAAGACGCAAAAGCAGCGTTTGATCACTCACGGAACAATGTATCAGGGTATAAACATAACAGAAATAATAGTGCACAAAATCACAACCATGGAAATGGTGGGGACGGTAACAAGCGGCAAGAGCACTCGCAAAATGGTAATAATGGTAGGAGCCAGAACGGCTATGGGCAGCCGTCCCATAAAAAGCGTCGATTTGACGACCGGTACGATTCCGGACTGCCAGGGACCAACCGCTGGAAAAATGTGCGAGGTCAGTGGCAGTAATCGCAATTGGAATCAGAATCAGCGAGCAAGCCCAGAACGGCAAGGTAATGACCGATACGATAACAACAGACCTCCACTGCAAAACGCGCCTATTGCGCAGTCGTGGCGGCCAACAAATCAAAACGTACACATAGTAGAAGTCGCGGACAATAGCCGTTCAAGTACCTCGCAAGCAAGCCATCCAACAAACTAGAATCGGCCACGATATGCTCTCCATCGCTGGCCGAGTGGTGGAGTGAGAGCAACACGAATGACAATAATATGCCTGGAATACATATGCTGCGATACAACGACGGTATCAGTATGGATAAAGATCTAGTGACCGAACC
Organism: Schistocerca gregaria; assembly: GCF_023897955.1. Taxonomy (NCBI): domain Eukaryota; kingdom Metazoa; phylum Arthropoda; class Insecta; order Orthoptera; family Acrididae; genus Schistocerca; species Schistocerca gregaria. The sequence goes on from NC_064922.1 coordinate 433,119,905, forward strand.
GCTTGAATGCAAGAAAGATAGCAATGAAAATGTACAAGACATAATAGAAGCGAAAATCAATTATGTTGCAGAGAATATAATCATCGACACAGGTGCCTCAGTGAGTGTAATGAGTACAGAATTGTTTAAAGTGCTGGGGAAGGGACGTAGCCTACCGACTTTCCCGGTTAATAATTGCAAGGTGTCTGGAGCTATAAGTGCACAGACCCAATTAGTTAAGTACCAGGGGGCAGGTGGAGATTTGTAAGGAGGGCGAAGCCGTAGTGAGCTCGTTCCTCATTGTTAAAGGGTTAAAGGTGACCTGCGTTCTGAGAGTAGATTTTCTCCGTGAGAGGGACGCAGTGAGCGACCTCTCCTCAGGAAAACTAAGCATAGTTAATAAAGGTAGAAGGATTGAGTTGTCTATGATGAAATCGAAGGAGGTACTTGTGCCATGTTGCAACCGAATTACTATTATGTCATAATGGATCATATTCTGGTGTAACTCATCAAACCAAGCAAACATTATTAGTGTTCACAAGTATGTAATAAGAATCTTATTTGTGATGTAAATTCAGGAACATCATGTAGAAACCTTTTTAAGGATCTTTGTATTGTAACTACTGCTTCTCTGTGTATTTATTCCTTAATGAAATTTGTTCCAAGTAATATATCTATTTCCAACGAGTAGCTCAAAACATAGAATCAGTACTAAGAGTAAGAACAATCTACATACAGACCTAAAATCACTTACCTTGGTCCAAAATGGGTCCAATATTCAGGAACTCACATTTTCAATAAATTGCCAGCAACCATTAAAAACTTGTTTTCAGATAAGGCATAGTTTAAACACAGTTTTAAAGACTTTTTGATAGGCAGCTATTATTCTATAGGTGAATAACTCAACAGGGACTGTTAGACCTCCTTAAGTAAAAATGTCTGTTAGATTTCAGTTTTGACAGCACATTGTCACAACAGTCAAGATTAGGTACTTTGTGCATGATAAATTTTAAAAGTTCTTCACAATGTTTCATTCTGACTGTGTGTTAATTCTGCTAATATAAGCAGTTCCAGTTTGCTGTAATGTATTCACCTATTTTGACAATCTCCTAATGAACGATCACTGCAGTAAGTATTGCATTCATTAGTTTTGTTTTATCTTTTTTTGTGTTATTCTTTTCTGACATGTTGAAAACACACGAGAATCATCTTATTTTTGGGTCTATGGAATGAAACCTGAATCTAATCTAATAAACGAGGATCAAAAGAGATGGTACTTAGAAGCACCAACAGGCAACAAACAGACGAATAAAGCCAGGGCGATTGCCATGTAACACTTATGATTATTGACTAGATGCAGGTGTTCTATCAAGAGATACAGTTTGGGGCATGAACTGTAGTTTAGTTGTTGGTCTTTCTGAGATAGCACATTATTAAAGACAAGAAGATAGGTGTAATTTCCTCCACATAAAACCATGAACAGCCCCACCTTTTACCTATCCCAGACGGAGCATAAACATTAATAACTCTAATCCCTTGCATATAGAATGCTGATGTCAAGGACCTCACACTGCTAACTGCATTTCTATCTTCCACAGAGGGACAGTGTCACTGCTTCCCATACCACTAGGGATAATGTAAGTATTAAACTCTTAGAAGTCTGGTAAGGCCTTCAGTCAAACTTCCTGCATTAGCACAACATCCACGACTGCTCCCCTCAGCAGATTCTGCACCAGCTTAAGTTTGATACATATACCAATCATGTTGAGATTGACTGTTGCAATCTTGTAGGCTTGCACCTGGTCCACAAGCAGTGAGATGTTTGTATCAACATGGAGAGGAAGTGTAATTATAGCATCAGATCATCCACACTGAGCCACCCATTCATCACACAAAACATTCTATTGTTCCTGTGCCACTAAGGTAAGAGTCACCTGTGCATTCCTGACCAAAGATTCAGCACTAAATCATCCACCCACGCTAATGGGTGAGTGCCAAGGTCTTCAAATGCCTCCCCAGTGGATGTCAGACATGAGCAAATTCATGGCCAGCCTGTCAGAAGGTCATTGCGATGGTAAAAGAGAGCATCAGCTAATGACTGTGTGGCAGGTGTACCAGCCAAGGTCATCTGTCACTTTTTATGCCTGTTAAAGAATAACTGTTTGCAAGAGTACATTTCTGTGTCAGAAAGGAATGGGTTCCTATGTACAGACACAAAGGCAGCCATGGGCACAACCATTGTATCAGCTTCTATCACATGGTGGGGTGTCTCTTCACCTCCTTCCAGTGTCAGGTAAGTGGGAGGGGGGGCCTGTATTAGACATTGGTCACCCCTGCTTTAAATCACCATGTGTGAAAGACACTGCAGGTGATCAAGGTCATGCATCTGTGAAGTCTGTCTGGAGCACCACTACATACATGAGAGGCAAAGATGTTGAGGTGGTGAAAGCCATCAGATTCTTAAGTTTGAGCTGGTTAATCTGTCACTGTATGCATTCAAAATGAATTGGGGCCTCTTTTTTGTACTTCAAGCAGGACTTCGGCTGGCCATCATATCACCCCCCCCCCCCCCCCTCCATTTAGAGCTATGACAGATCGTGCTTACCAAGGCCAATGGGTACCTGTTTCACTCCATTCAATACATGGTGGGTGGTGAATTGTGCTCACTTCTCCATTCTCCATGACATGGATGTCAATCATTCCATAGGGCCTGAGAGAAAACACCACATAATCAGCCAGCACTTTGAGCAGGCATTCAGATATGTGGATCATCCTGTGACTGAGATCCATCTGATCTACAGGTATCAGACCAATGTTGCTGTCCACATATTGGGACTTGAGCCCCTCTCTCGTCTTTTCTAGAGTCTTGTTTCATGCAGCAATCGCAGAGGGTGGGCTTACTGGTAGTTGGGAGCTCCAATGTTAGGCGCGTCATGGGGCCCCTTAGGGATACAGCGGCTAAGGAGGGGAAGAAATCCAGTGTGCACTCCGTGTGCATTCCGGGAGGAGTCATTCCTGATGTGGAAAGGGTCCTTCCGGATGCCATGAAGAGCACAGGGTGCAGCCAGCTGCAGGTGGTGGCACATGTCGGCACTAATGACGTGTGTCGCTTTGGATCTGAGGAAATTCTCTCTGGATTCCAGCGGCTATCTGATTTGGTGAAGGCTGCCGGTCTTGCTTACGAGATGAAGGTAGAGCTCACCATCTGCAGTATCGTTGACAGAACCGACTGCGGACCTTTGGTGCAGAGCCGGGTGGAGGGTCTGAATCAGAGGCTCAGACGGTTTTGCGACCGTATTGGCTACAGATTCCTTGACTTGCGCCATAGGGTGGTGGGGTTTCGGGTTCCGCTGAATAGGTCAGGAGTTCACTGCACTCAGCTGGCGGCTACACGGGTAGCGGAGGCTGTGTGGCGTGGACTGGGCGGTTTTTTAGGTTAGAAGGCCTCGGGAAAGTGCGGGATGGGCTGCAACGTCAAAGGGTGCTTGGCAATTACAGGACGTGCTTAGATCAAGGAACAGTCGGAATTATAGTTGTAAATTGTTGTAGTTGCGCTGGAAAAGTCCCTGAGCTTCAAGCGCTAATAGAAAGCACAGAAGCTGATATCGTTATAGGTACAGAAAGCTGGCTAATGCCTGAAATAAGTTCTGCAGAAATTTTTACGAAGTCTCAGACGGTGTTCAGGAAAGATAGATTAGGCAGAATTGGTGGTGGAGTGTTTGTGTCTGTCAGTAGTGGTTTATCTTGTAGTGAAGTCGAAGTAGATACTCCGTGCGAATTGGTATGGGTGGAGGTTATACTTAACAGCCGGATTAAGTTAATAATTGGCTCCTTCTACCGACCCCCAGACTCCGATGATACAGTTGCGGAACAGTTCAGAGAAAGTTTGAGTCTCGTAACAAATAAATACCCCACTCATACGGTTATAGTTGGTGGGGACTTCAACCTTGGCAAAAATACTTGTTCAAAACCGGTGGTAGGCAGAAAACGTCTTCCGAGATTGTCCTAAATGCTTTCTCCGAAAATTATTTCGAGCAGTTAGTCCACGAACCCACGCGAATTGTAAATGGTTGCGAAAACACACTTGACCTCTTAGCCACAAACAATCCAGAGCTGATAGAGAGCATCATGACTGATACAGGGATTAGTGATCACAAGGTCGTTGTAGCTAGGCTCAATACCATTTCTTCCAAATCCATCAGGAACAAACGCAAAATAATTTTATTTAAAAAAGCGGATAAAGTGTCACTAGAAGCCTTCCTAAAAGACAATTTCCATTCCTTCCGAACTGACTATGCGAATGTAGACGAGATGTGGCTCAAATTCAAAGATATAGTAGCAACAGCAATTGAGATATTCATACCTCATAAATTGGTAAGAGATGGAACGGATCCCCTGTTGTACACAACAAAGGTCCGAACGCTGTTGCAGAGGCAACGGAAAAAGCATGCGAAGTTCAGAAGAACGCGAAATCCCGAAGATGGGCTACAATTTACAGACGCGTGAAATTTGGCACGTACTTCGATGCGAGATGCCTTTAATAGGTTCCACAACGAAACATTGTCTCGAAATTTGGTAGAAAATCCGAAGAAATTCTGGTCGTATGTAAAGTACACAAGCGGCAAGACGCAGTCAATACCTTCGCTGCGCAGTGCCGATGGTACTGTTATCGACGACTGTGCCGCTAAAGCGGAGTTATTGAACGCAGTTTTCCGAAATTCCTTCACCAGGGAAGACGAATGGAATATTCCAGAATTTGAAACATGAACATCTGCTAGCATGAGTTTCTTAGAAGTAGATACCTTAGGGGTTGCGAAGCAACTCAAATCGCTTGATACAGGCAAGTCTTCAGGTCCAGATTGTATACCGATTAGGTTCCTTTCAGATTACGCTGATACTATAGCTCCCTACTTAGCACTCATATACAACCGCTCGCTGACCGATAGATCTGTACCTACAGATTGGAAAATTGCGCAGGTCGCACCAGTGTTCAAGAAGGGTAGTAGGAGTAATCCATTTAAGTACAGACCTATATCATTGACGTCGGTTTGCAGTAGGGTTTTGGAGCATATACTGTATTCAAACATTATGAATCACCTCGAAGGGAACGATCTATTGACAAGTAATCGGCATGGTTTCAGAAAACATCGGTCTTGTGCAACGCAGCTAGCTCTATATTCGCACGAAGTAATGGCCGCTATCGACAGGGGATCTCAAGTTGATTCTGTATTTCTAGATTTCCGGAAGGCTTTTGACACCGTTCCTCACAAGCGACTTCTAATCAGTTGTGCGACTGGACTCGTGATTTCCTGTCGGGAAGGTCGCATTTCGTAGTAATAGACGCCAAATCATCGAGTAAAACTGAAGTGATATCAGGTGTTCCCCAGGGAAGCGTCCTGGGACCTCTGCTGTTCCTGATCTATATAAATGACCTGGGTGACAATCTGAGAAGTTCTCTTAGATTGTTCGCAGATGATGCTGTAATTTACCGTCTAGTAAGGTCATCCGAAGACCAGTATCAGTTGCAAAGCGATTTAGAAAAGATTGCTGTATGGTGTGTCAGGTGGCAGTTGACGCTAAATAACGAAAAGTGTGAGATGAGATGATCCACATGAGTTCCAAAAGAAATCCGTTGGAATTCGATTACTCGATAAACAGTACAATTCTCAAGGCTGTCAATTCAACTAGGTACCTGGGTGTTAAAATTACGAACAACTTCAGTTGGAAGGACCACATAGATAATATTGTCGGGAAGGCGAGCCAAAGGTCGCGTTTCATTGGCAGGACACTTAGAAGATGCAACAGGTCCACTAAAGAGACAGCTTACACTACACTCGTTCGTCCTCTGTTAGAATATTTCTGCGCGGTGTGGGATCCTTACCAGGTGGGATTGACGGAGAATATCGAAAGGGTGCAAAAAAGGGCAGCTCGTTTTGTATTATCACGTTATAGGGGAGAGAGTGTGGCAGATATGATACACGAGTTGGGATGGAAGTCATTACAGCATAGACGTTTTTCGTCGTGGCGAGATCTTTTTACGAAATTTCAGTCACCAACTTTCTCTTCCGAATGCGAAAATATTTTGTTGAGCCCAACCTACAAAGGTAGGAATGATCATCAAAATAAAATAAGAGAAATCAGAGCTCGAACAGAAAGGTTTAGGAGTTCGTTTTTCCCGCTCGCTGTTCGGGAGTGGAATAGTAGAGACATAGTATGATTGTGGTTCGATGAACCCTCTGCCAAGCACTTAAATGTGAATTGCAGAGTAGTCATGTAGATGTGTCTAGATGTAGCAACACTAATTTAACATAAACACACAGCTCACAAATGTTGGGAGGCAGGGGATGGGGTTGGGGTGGGGTGGGGGGATAGATTCCAGCAAGAGTAGTACAGGGGATCGTCGTCATATCTTGAAGAAATCTTTCTGCTTGCTTATTGAGTTAGAAGATTTCTACATTTTTATTCAGTTAGAAGCTTAATTTTATCATCAATTTCAGATATCAATTGCCCACTTACTGTGAAAGACACTGATTTGCTTGAAGGCTGCTGAAGCACCTAAACACTTCGAAATTGCATGCAGTTGTGAGGATGTCAACAATTCTATTAGCATCACTTCACTGCCAAAGACAGACTATGCCCACTTTGACTACCTGAGCACATTTCATAGACAGACCATATCTCCCTTATGTCCCATTGTCTGCTTCCAGTGATACTTATGCAGGAAGAGACTGTTTTTTTGTTTATAATTTTCTGGCTTTTCTATGAATGCTGTGTCTGTATTTGACAATATCTGTAAATTCTGATGCAATTTTCCTTCAACATGCATTCCAAATCAGTAAGTCTTTCTTTGTGTGGGAATCAGAGTATTATGTGAGGACTGTGGGAGGCAGAAACTGGGACATACGCAAGTTTGGGTCTGTTTGTGAAGGGCGTTCAGATAGCTGAAGCTGTTAGGCTGGCTGCACATGTAATGCAAAAAATCTAGATTCAAGTACTGATCTGGCACAAATTTTCATTTTTGCCAGTAAATTTTATAGCTGTCACAGCCCCATTTTCACAATTTGTGAATACAGTTCCTGGTTAAGTATTTTCGATTGTTCAAGTTTAAATAAAGTGATATAATATGTTGTGTCCACTCGACCTCCTTCACAAGTAAATCAAAGCATGCTGGAACACACTATAGTGTAATTGTGAATGCCTCTAATGTTTTTTCTTTGGCATTACATAAATCCTGCTTGTTCTGTTATGATTTTGCTCTCAATTGTGCTGAAAAATGTTAAGAACCATTCTTTCTTATGCCTTGTGGAGATGACACAGAAGTGACACTGGCCTGAGGTTTTTGTGGCTCTGCAGAATTTTTCCCCAGTTTTAGCAGGTCTGCCACCTTGATTTTACTCCAGAGATTCAGAATGTACATGGTAGTGATACAGCTAAGTCTAGTTCAATACTAAAAACAGCTAAATCTATTTATAAAAAAGCAGAAATGTCTGTTTCCATAGGGCGGGGTTTTGGCAGATTTAGCAATTTTGCCAAGGGCATGGGGTCATCTCATTATGATTATGCTGAGAAAGAAGATTATACACTGAGTTTCTGCACAATTAGTTGACGCCCAGATGGAAAAGTGGTCACAACTATATACTCTCACAGGATAAGACAAAATATGCAAAGAACAGTTCTTCAGCCACTCAAAAACAAGTACAAGTACAACCTGCAAACAATGATGGGAACTTTTACCAGTCTCTGCTTGAGAGTTTGTGTAGTTTAACAGCTGATGTTGTGCATGATGAGATCTGGTCTGGGTGATTAGTCTTGTGTAAACTAGTGAGATTCGAAGAAGAAATCAAAAATTAAAATACTTCTGTTTGAAGTAAAGGTACTACATTTTGACATCAACAATTAAAAAAAGCTAGCTTTACAATTCATGGCCAATACCTAAATCAATATTATCAGTATGGTAAGAAGAAATGAGCTATAAACAAAGCTGATGCATGAAACAAAATGTAAAGGCTCACATGCAAATAAACTAGTGAAAGGGGCCAATTCCAGTCAGATTAGTATGACTTTAACCAGCCCTCACCCCACTAAACAGCAAATTTCAAGCCCAAACAATCAGTATCCTAAAAGTAAGTAATAGCAATTTGAGGTAAATCTGAACAATGAGAGAGTAGAGAAACCTATTGTGTGGGGGCTCACCGACAATGCTAAATGTGAACAGCCTGTCGTATGTCTTGCCTGCTGGTGGGCACTGACAAAATGTTTATAATTTCCCACCTAAGTGTGCAATCAGTCAGAAACAAATTAAATGAAATAGACATTATCTTAAACACAAAGCCCTATCATGTTTTTCCAAACATAATTAACTATCATTAATCAAATATTGTCTCTTAGACAGGGAAAAAAAGTCACCATAAATAATTGTAGATCCTTGTTCTACCTCTTATTACAAGAGTACCACAATGTTCTGTCCTGCGCCCTTTTTCCTTGTATACAAGAATAATCTATCAGGTTCTTTGCACTACACTCTTGTAATAGATACTGATGATACAACCATCATAATGAATGATTCTAACATAGATGAAGTGAAAAGAAAACTCATTGTGGTTGATATGTCTACACTTTGGCTACAAAAATGAACTAACATCAAATAAAAACTGAGCTGAAACAATATACTTCTGGCTCCACAACTAAGTGAAAAAGTAAGAATTCACGTGGTTACACAACTGAAGTGAGATGCATGTACAGACCAACTGTGCATTACACTACCACACATGATTTACTTTCTACTGTGTTTATGTTTCAAGAAAAGCAGTGAGAACAATTACAGGCATTAATAACAGAGTCATGCCACATTTCAAGAAACTAAAAGTAGTAACTGTACCTTCCCTCTAAATTAAAACTCTAATTTAAAGCCAATTGTTCTTAATAAAACTAACATTGAGAGTATTTAACTTACAGAGTTTCTATTCACAGTTGTGAAGCAAGTATTGGCATATAATACAAACTTAGAATATAATATATTAAATCAGCCCAAAAATAGTTTCAATATACTGGCAGAAAGCTGTATAATAAATTACTGATGGTGTTTAGAGACCTACCATAGAATTCTCTTGAAAGTTATGTACAAAATCTATTAATCAACGGCAGTGTTTGTGAAGAAGATTTTTTATAATAGCATGATATCCTAAACCACACATCTAGTTCTTTAATGTAACATCTAATTTTTAATGTAAAATTTTACTATTGCATACAAATCAACATCCATATCATACACATGATCTGTGATTGATGAATAAGTATGAAATAATTTTTAATGATAAATATAAAAAAGCAATTTCATGAAATTAATGGTTTTCATTTTGGCAACATTCCTCAACAATGTTAGAACTAAGTTAAAATATTAAAATAGTACATTTGATAGTAAGCAGAGCACCTTCCATGTTTACAACTACAATGAATCTCAATCATATGAAGGAACTATAGAAGTTTGGAATTGGTGTTAATCTCCTCACTTGCTTGAGAAAAATAATATTAGAAACATTGTATTACTTGAAATGACTAACATTTTCATGCAACAAGATGAAGATAGTACACAAAATTGCCAAATCTTAAGTACTTCTAATGGTTCTTTTATTTTTCATCCTTCCTGTTTCTCGCTTCATTGAGGAATTAGCATCACACACAGAATTTCACAATATTGTTCTTTGTGTTTTAAATTGTGGGAGTATAATTAGTAATAAAATAGTTGTGCTACGTTATTTAAAGATATTCTAGCTACTTGAATTTTTATATGGCCAATTTATAACACAGCCATGTTTTACAGACTTACACATGTACAGTAGTTAAGTTACATGTACAGTAAATTACATTTTTTGTTACTTACTCATAATTCTCAGAACATCAAAATATGAGTAGTGTAATTCATGGTTAACAGTACTGCCATAAACAACTGGCCATTATTTCTTAATTAATTTTGAAGTTGTGCTGCTTTTTCAGTGGCATTGTTGCATACAAAGCACACTCCATAACATTTTCTTTTTCTAAATTTAAGACACACACTTGCATAGCTTTATTGCTTCTTGTCTGGCCCTCTTCTTCTTTGGAAAGCTCCAGTACTTCTGAGAACGACCATAGAGTGCAGCATCTTCTACTGTCTCTGGAAGTTTCTCATTAAGAGATTCAGGCACAAATGATACCAAAAATGATGTGATCAGTAATACACTTGCAAGTACACTAAACATGTACTGAGGGCCAGCCACTTTTTCCTATAACAGAAAGGTCCAAATACAATGTTTGTGTCAACATCTTGCAATTCCATTGATCTAGAAACAGCTTGTTACATCATAAGCACATTAATAAAGAACTGTATGAAACTTAGATATACAATTCTACAACTCCTGAAAAACACAAAACTCATTTAAACAATAAGAATGATGTAGAAATAAAATTATGAATGCTCGATTTGTTTTTGGAAGGGGGAAAGGGGAGGGGCAGACATCACTACTATTTCTGATGCAAAGTGCACAGTAAAGACACAGGCCACTGAATAAGCAGGAACATGCAACTGCAGACAGGAGATAGAGAAGAAAATCAGGAACCATAAACACAGGAATGAACACAGGAATACAAAAATGAGGACTTGATATTGGCAGAATGTAAGTAAACACAAAGAAACAAGAAATGTTTATTTCTGAAGGCAGGAAGCTAACAAGGAGCACTCTGATGTGGGCAGGAAATGAAGAGGTGAGCAGAAGCAAGCAAGATGGGAATTTAATTTCCTAATAACAATGGTTTCATTCTGGTTTGTGACTAAGAATGCACCAGTAAAACATATCTGCTAGTTAAGGAATCATTCCAATTCATTAACACATGAGCATGCTAAATTATTGAAGCAAGAAGGATATTAGCACTGCCATATATGTGGTCAAATGCCAGTGACTTCTGCTTCTTACATAACATCTGCATGCGGTGTGGGAGTCTGCCCCCATATCATGTGCCAAGCACTGCCAATGCCATGCATGTTATAGAAACATTACTGCAGACAAATCATAACATGCTGGTCTTTAGCAGCTGACACCTGTGGATCCAGTCTCACTGTTAAGCAGCATGCAGATTGGCAACAGTGGTGATGCCAGTACAGGGACCATGCTGCATCCACCATCAAGTGCACACTCAGTGCCGCACGATAATCTTCCTGCCTATAAAAATGTTATTTCACTGCAAGCAGGCAGTAGTGCTCACATTCACACTCACAACATAATGCATGGGCCTTCATGGCCTATTATTCAGAGCTCATAACAGCCATGCAATGGCAATCTGCCAGTTATCTGTTTCAGAGTCTTTGTCCGTCCGATGCTGACATTCCCCAGACTTGGTACTTTAACGGCCATTGCAGTTATCCTAGTGACCCATGTCACAATGGACTAGTATCACCACCTTGGTCATGACACTGTTGGATTCAAAAATATTCATATCTCAAGAGGAGGATCCTTTCAGTTATACCATACAGAAGCTACACTATGTTGAACTTTGTTTTTTTTTTTTAGTGCAGTATTAATAAAGTGTCACCTGTATGCTACTTGGGAACTTATTTATTGAGTGCAGTGTACCACTCAGGGCACTAAAGTTGGCATTGATGATCACATTATGTCACCACATTGTCCAGTATCATCTGCATCTTTTTTGCCAGCCTCCTGCAACCACTCCAAACAATGCTGCAGCTGCTGCTGTGCTGCTCTGCATGTTGCAGTCACACAGCCCTCCTCTGAAGAATGGCACTGCCCTGGCTTGATGTTTATGTCTACATGGTGCAGCAATGGGAGTTGTCCATCACTGTTTTCTTGTCTGACTACTGCCCATCCCCACCATGTCTGATGCTGCCCACCAACTCTGTACCTTCACCATGAAGATGCAGCCATGACCAGGCTTCCTCATGAAGATGGAACAGCACAAGAAACATCATTTGAGAATACTGATACAACTCCATTCTTGCTGCACCAGATCTCATCTGCACCGCCATCACCCTCATGGAACATAAGAAGAAAGTTATTCTCAACAAAGACATATTACAGAACAACATTAATAACAAATGCAAACAATATTATTTTGCTCAGTCACTTTTGTCACTGTTGATAAATTTTCCAATAAAGTATGATGGATGCTGTTTAGAGTCCTGCACAGTTAATTAAGGCATGTCCTTGTGAGTTTAGTACAATTCTAAGTTACTTGTGTACCCAGTCAATTACAACTGAGACATTTCCTGACTGGCTGAAATATGTAGATGTTAAGCCTCTATTCAAGAATGGGGATAAAGAGATGCCATCAAACGACAAACTGATTTCATTTTTGCCAGCATTCTCAAAAATTTTAGAAAAAGTAACCTACAGGCAGCTTCTCAACCATCTGACCACAAATAACGTATTATCAAGAACACAGTTTGGATTTCTGAAGGGTTCTGATATCGAAATGGCTATTTACACCTACAGTGTAAATGTACTAAATTAATTAAATAACAAGTTACAAGCAGCAGGTATTTTCTGTGACTTGTCAAAGGCATTTGATTGTGTAAACCACAACATCCTTTTAAATAAATTAGAATTCTATGGTGTCACGGGCAGTGCTGCAAAATGGTTCAAGTCATACCTCGCTAACACGAAACAAAGGGTGTCAGTGCAAGGGACTAGTGAATTAAGACATCAGTCATCATCAGAATGGAAAGAAATTACATGTGGTGTCCCACAAGGATCCATCTTAGGGCCATTGCTTTTTCTTGTGTACATTAATGATCTCTCATCAGTTACACTGCCAGAAGCAGAGTTCGTTTTGTTTTCAGATGACACAAGTATTGCAATAAATAGTATGTCGAGTGCAGTTCTAGAAAGATCTTCTAATGATATTTTCATGGATATTAATAAATGGTTTAAAGCCAACTCACTATATGCAATTCAGAACTTGTAAGAGGTTTCCACCCAGCATATTCATAAAGTACAAAGAAGAGCAGATAGAAGAGGTTGACAGTCTTACATTCCTGGGATTACAACTTGATAATAAATTCAGTTGGGAGGAGCACACCACAGAACTGCAGAAATGCCTTAACAAATCTGTATTTGCAATTCGAGTGTTAGCAGACATAGGCGAAATAAAAGTCAAAAAGCTTGCATACTTTGCCTACTTTCATTCCATTATGTCATATGTTATAATATTTTGGGGTAACTCTTCAAGTAAAACAAAAGTTTTCAGAATCCAATAGCGTGTAATACGTACTATTTGTGGAGTAAACTCACGGACGTCCTGTAGAAACCTCTTCAAAGAACTGGGTATACTGACTACTGCCTCTCAGTATATTTACTCCTTAATGAAATTTGTCCTAAATAATATATCTCTTTTTCCAACAAACAGCTCAGTTCATACATACAATACCAGGAACAAAAATGATCTGCACAAGGACTTAAAAGCACTTACTTTAGTTCAAAAAGGGGTCCACTACTCAGGAACACTCATCTTCAATAATTTGCCAGTATACATTAAAAATTTAGTTACAAATAGAGATCAGTTTAAAAGGAGCCTGAAAGACTTACTAGTGGCCAACTCCTTCTACTCCATTTACGATTTTTTTTAATAGAAACAAATGACTTGTTGTATATATTTATACTATTAGTATTGTTATTTCAGCTTTTTAAAAATAAAAAATAAATTAAAAAAAACGTGACTTGTTCCACATCCACGAGGATCTCCTCAACACGGATCTATGGAACGAAAAACTAATCTAATCTAATCTTCCTTGCGAATAACCCTGGCAGCAGACATTGCAACTACTGGAACACTATATTGTGGTCCAGACAGTTAGCAGCTTGGTATTTCAGCATCCTCTTCTTGTGGATGTCATAATTATGTATTTCTTGCTTCATGCTGAAAACTTCCAGTTTTTTTCATTTTTTATGTTGATGGGGCATGAAAATATGTACTGGCTGAAAATATTCCTAACAAGGCAAATATAGACTTGTAATGTTTGAGTGTTCTGTTTGAAGTGATGATGCTGGCAGGTTTTTTGTCACATTAACATATCCTTGCAACCTAAAGTGTGCCCCCCCCCCCCCCCCCATTAATCAGGCCATATTTTTGTCGCTATGAAACAGAGCATAGTAGACTGTTATGAGGTACTACTTCATCTGCTTAGAATGTATATTATATGGGAGAGTTTCAAGTGTACATACACACTGTGTGTTTATTGGTTGATAGTTTTCTGTCAACCATGGAAACCAGGAGTTTTAGAGCCTCCATATAATCCTGGAATTCAACATTGCTGAGGGCGCACATCAGATGTGTTTTTTCTTTGTTCATTTTTATTTTATTTTTGATGAACGGCTCTTTGACTTGTTGGAAGAATTCCTCTATTGCTTTAGGGCTGCATCAGTGTTTTCTTTGAAAAAAAGGGTGGTGTTGTCTGCAAATTTTAACATGTGGTTGCTACAACCCATAGCATTGACATAAATAAGGAGAAGGAAAGTCCCTATGGTGGTTACCTGGGGTACACCATGCTCCAATTTTTGTTCCTCAAAGACTACTCCATGAACTAATACTACCTGCTCTCTCTGAATTTATATGAATTCACCATTTTTACCGTGTCTTTGGGGTGCAGTTCATTCCAGTTTCTAGTTGCCAAACAGCTTACACATTTTTTTAAAATGTTCCCTTTAATAGGTTTTTTCCCTTCCTTGCAATATGACTACAGGATTCTTCTTGGGGATTACTGGAAACATGACATCGAATTTCATTCTTAAGGTTTGGAAGACTTTCAAATGAATCACTGGTCCCCATTTCTGATATTTTCTGCTGCCTATTTACTCCAGTCATTGTTCCTCTCAGGTCATTTAATCTTTTCTCTTTAATAATCCTTTTACTGAATGTGTAACTTGAGTGAAATGTGCTGGGTTGCAACTTACTCTTGCTCTCCATATTGATGTCCATTACTAATGTGTTATGATCTACAGCCAGTGGTTCAATTACACTGATACTGGAATCCCAAGTGTTGTGGTTGGTGATAACTATGTTTACGCAGGCATCACCTCTTGAAGGGAGTTAGTTTGCTACAAACAACTCATATCTCTTAAACTCTTAAGCACACAAGCAGTAAATCTGGTGTAATGACATGCATTCTACACTATAGTGATGAGAAGTATGCATTTATAAACAGTGTATTTTTTAACATAAGAAGGTATATGAACTTTGTGTACATCTATTCTCCTGATCCTGGAGGAAGTTATCAAATATTATTTTCAGAACATCTAAAGATCATTATGGTTACTCTGTACCTTATTACCAGTCAGAGATAGGAAAATGACTCATTTATTTTAGTTACACAACTATAATTACTTTAGTGACTAACCTGAAGCAAAGTTACTCTTAATTTTTTTCCTTTAATTGGTTAATAAATGAAAATGTGAGTATACCTTTATTTAGTGTAGACAAATTAGTACTATTTAAGGATTATCATTGAAGTTCAAATATAAAGAAAGAGAAAAGTTTTTTTCTGAGATGCTGTGAATATTTTCGAATAATTGGTATACATCATCTAAAAGCAGTGTTTCTGGCAGACCTCAAAATGGGGCAAAAAAAAGTGGCTTTATAACATTGATACAACAGAGAAATTTAAATGTTTAGGAGAATCTGCTACCTTTGGAAATTAGTGAGACTGATGACCACTAGGTCACAAGTGAACTGCTTGATATTTAGTTGTCCGTGGAGCAATTTCGTCCTCTTCAATAATCCTGTTTTCTACAATTTACCTCCCTCTTTTACTGTTCTATCTTACATCATGAAAGTAACAGAGAAAGCCTGTTATTTTAAAATAAGGAGCATGAATTATGAAACAATGACTTAAGTTCTATTTGGGCACATGAAAAGTAATTTTGTATGTTTTTTTTACATGGGATTTTATACCTTTTCTTTCCCCTTATCAATAATGGTTGGGTTTTGTATACATTGTATAGGGGAGGTTTGGTGTTAAATATGTTCTGTAACCCAGTAAGTACAGAGATATTTATAGGCCAATACATATGTTTCAGACAGGTGAAACACTGAGTGACCACTGATATACAGACTGACAAATGAGAGACTAATTACTACTGGTAACTATCATTCTATAGGGTATGCCAATCACACTTTGTTCTCCAGGGTCTTGATGAAGAATCCATCAGGACAGGTACCTACGGGTGGGGGGGGGGGGGGGGGGGGAGAGGGGGGGAGGGGTGCGTGGGGGAAAGGAGAGATATGGGAACCTATCTTTGTGGGTCTGCCTACTTCATCTCTTTGGCCCTAACACACTTACTCTTATTTCCTTTCATTCTGTTCAACAAGAGTACCAGTTCAATCTTCCCTCTTTCTAGATTCATACTGTATCACTGAGACTCTTCTATCTGTGCTGCGTTGTAAAAATTATGACTTGTTTTCACAGGCAATGTCAAGAGATGGTGAAGGGTAGCAAATAAAAGGTACATTGACATAGACAATTCCTAATTTTTTACACATGGACAAGAAGATCTTGGATATTATCCTAACACACACTTGTTATCAATTTCAGCTAATAGGGAATGAAGTAAGAGTACCGACAAGAGTACAGAAAGGAGAAGGTAACATGCTAATAAGTATGCAAAATGAAATAGCAGGGAACACTAACTATTTTCTGAGGGTATGATAGATGGCATTAGCATGATCACCAATAAGAAAATGTGGATGATGTGTTCAACAGATGAGGAGCAAAATCAAACTAAAAAACTCAAGTTATCTCAGAGCAATTCACTAATGCCAGAAGAGTTTGTGTGAGTGTACAAAAACAGTAATAAGTATGGATATATTACATCTTTTAATGTAATAAAGAAAAATTGAAGAGCTATTAAGTAAATATTTCATATATAATAAAAATTTTAAAAAAAATAGAAATTAACAGCCAATGAAGAGGTGTTCTGAATGGCTGAATGGGAAGTAGGAATATATGCTTTAATATATATATATATATACATATAGCTTCTATTTGTCCATGTAATTGAAATGAAGAAACAACAAGTTGTATGAATTTCTCCATGGGTTTGAGTAAGCGGCTTTTAAGTGTGTGAATAATGAAGAGCAAAGATCAATATTATAATCTAGTAACAAGGAACAAGTTCTTGAAGAACAACCCTTAAAGACAAATGCATTTGAGTGAAGGCTTTTTATGAAATATTCTGATAAGATATGAGAATTATGGCACTGCAGAATGTGTAAAGGAAGGATATAAAGGAAGGAGGCAGGAAACTTCTGTGTTAATCAGCCAGATAAAAGTCATTAAACTATGAAGAAACTTCAATTTTGGAAGTAAGGGGGTTAATCTGTGCATACAATTTCAAATTTTAATATGAGTGGAATCAGTTTTATGTATGGGAGAGAGGAAGAGTAGACTGGCCTGTAAGAGGGATGCGCTAGTTCATGGTCAGGTGAATTCATGGAAGGCATGGCCCGTACTGTACAATGGATGTGTTTAAGAGTAAAGGAGAGGTGCATTCTGAGAAAAGATGGTTTATGCCTGCATCAGGTGGATCCATGGAAGGAATGACCTCACCATTTCTTTGTGTACAGAAGTTAGGAGAGTGATACCCACACCACAAAGATGATGATGTACATTCACAATACTGGTCTCATGGATGACATGTGAGTGTAGTTCTTACAGAGGAATGAAACTGTATATTGGCAGTTAGTCACAATGTTGCAGTGTTCTCCAAAGTAGTCAAAGACAAGCAGACTAATATGGACAATGATTATGGTTTTGAATGTTTGTTTCCATGCATGCTGACTCATCAAAAATCTGAGATTAGAAATCATGGAAAGTTGTATATAGTTAAATGTCAGCATTTAGCTCCTTATGGTAAACAAATGTTGAAACTTTTACATCTCAAAAAAGTTTATAAGACTTGGTTGTTATGAGCTGGTAACATCAGACTACAACTGATTAAAAATAATTAAACTGTGATAAGTGTCTGGTTGAACATGACAAGAAAATGGCTCTGAGCACTATGGGACTTAACATCTGAGGTCATCAGTCCCTTAGAACTTAGAACTACTTAAACCTAACTAACCTAAGGACATCACACACATCCATGCCTGAGGCAGGATTTGAACCTGCGACCATAGCAGTCACGCAGTTCCAGACTGAAGCACCTAGAACCGCTCGGCCACACCGGCCGGCCGAACATGACAAGAACTTTGCATGGATTTTGACAATGCAGTGACATGTAAGTAAAGTAATTGGCTGTTAATGTAATGGAGCAGGTAAAGAGAGAACCATTTACTGTAGTGTAATAAGATAAACAACTTAATTTGATCACTAACATTCACTATTAAATCAAAGAAGTTACATTAAGAAAGAATGAAGATATCAAAATGATGCAATATCCTTTTATCAATAAAACTGAATAAGAAATACTTATCCAAAAATGGAAATGCAAACTATGATTGGTAAACTAAGAGACCATAAATTGAAACAGACTGATTAAAGATGCATTATAATTCAGGTTTTGTTGAATGAAGAAATTGAGTTCAGTCTCACTAGACATTTATTTTAGTAACATAAATAATTTATTAAATTGCACAACATTATTATAATGTTGTAATCAGTTAATAAAGTTAATTTAGAGATGTCTTTCATCTTAGCAAGTTGATTGTGATGTAATAAGTTGCTTCATCTCTATCTCAAAATCAGATGAAAGATGTTCATAGGTAATTAGCTTCCACTGTACATGCTTCTTGTTGATATATGAACAGAGATGATAAAAGAAGCATGGACACAGGACATCAGCAAAACATGAGATTGATCGAGAGTCTCCACCTACTATGAAGAGTTCACTTATGCTTTAGTGTCGCAGCTTGTCTGTGTTTTTAAAGGCACAGAGAGAGAGAGAGAGAGAGAGATGCTACTTACAATGTCAATGTCCAGAATCATCTGAACTAAGCTGAAGAGAAATGTAACTCTTTCCTGTGATATAATGAGATCACTTTGAAAATCTAATTGCATAGCCTTCTGTGGCCAGAATCAGTTGATAAAAAAGTTTTCTGAATGTCACACCACGTCATAATGTAAAAATAAACTATGCAGGCGAAACTAATGTTTTGGCCATGGTACAGTGGCCTCCTCCTGGGTCTTCTGCAATGCTTTAACTGTGTGGAGTTACTGAGTATGACATTACACCATAATTTTAAAATGATGCTGTTGCAATTTGCCACCTGAGGCACAAGGAGCAGGAACTATTTTATAATAGGTTGCTATGGTGGACAGACTGGAGAGCAGCTGTTGTCTATTGCTTCTTTCATTGTTTGCTATGATCGTTGCTTGTTGTTGAATGAAGCAGGCACCTGATTTTCTCCTCCTGGCTGCATGCCATGAGGCGGCTGCTATGTGTTGTTGGTGTGGCCTACTGGGGTCCTAAGGCTGGCAGCAAGGATTGGGCAATCTT
This sequence comes from Schistocerca gregaria, assembly GCF_023897955.1. Taxonomy (NCBI): domain Eukaryota; kingdom Metazoa; phylum Arthropoda; class Insecta; order Orthoptera; family Acrididae; genus Schistocerca; species Schistocerca gregaria. The sequence continues at coordinate 433,139,362 of NC_064922.1, forward strand.
CCATCCCTCATCTCTGTTCATGTTGTTAGGGTGTTTTATTATTTCTGTGGCTTCTATGATTTTACATTTCATCAAGGCTGGGCTGCTTACACAGTATGCAGGTTTCATTAAATTTGATTTCCTTACCATAGCTTTGTCGATGTTCAGTCACAGCAAACTTACTATGCTGCACCAGACAAACTTTCCTTATAATCCATTGGAGCACACCAATTATCTGTATTAGCATCAGTTGTAGCATATGGTGTGAACATTTGGGCTCACAAATTGCTGTTTATGAAACCAGCTTCTTTAGCCAGAAGAGTTCAACAAAGAGTGCTAATAAAATAACTGGTACCTATTGCACTACCCCAAATCATCCACTGTTAGTAATTCTATGAATATTCCCATTGGACACAGAGTTCAGGTAAAAGGAAGCACTCTGTTGGTTAATGAAAGGCAATAAATTATAAGTACAAAAGATACTTGTGACTAAGGCCAATACAAGATAGACAATATAAGATATCATATTCCAACTATGTCAAAATGAATTGGACACGTCAGGCACAGGCAAGATAAAATACAAATTTCTCCCCAAGATCAGGGAGAGGCTAAAAATTATATTGCTTAACCCATTAAGTGGACTGATGCATTACCTGACCAGTCACGGTCCATATGCTACAGTATAAAAAAAATTAAAAGACAGATGAATGACAGCTGCACCTGCAGCACTATGGGCACTTTAGAATACACATTGTTGCTCTTGGCATTCTATGAAGATGCAGCAAGTATGTTGAACCTGCCTTCACGACGAAGATACAGTCATGGCCAGCTTCTCTCATGAGGATGATGCAGTATTTCATGCCCTCATTACTGCACACATCAACCTGCCTGCATGTTTTGTTCTCATTTCAGGTCTGTTCCCAACTTCCTCTGCAGTGACACCTTCTTTGCCCACACCTGCTGCAGTAGTCACTTCACAACCTCTGCTTCCAGATGCCAAGGACGATGCCACAGCTGCCAAGAGCTCCCACACCCGTGGACATCCCACATCACTCAATGCAGGACCTGCCTCCCTGTGGCCATCCACTGTGCTGCTCTTCATTCTCTCTCCCTCCATGTAGCAAAGGGGTGCAGTATTTGTGGACACAGTCAAGATGGCTTCATCACCATTTTCCTCAAGCTGGAAGGGATGCCATATACCTGGCCATAAGCTGGCAACCTTGGCACAATTCCCACAACCAGCAGATGGTCTGCCCAAGAGTAGCAGGCACTACTTCTGGTGCCATCTGCATAATGCTGCCATGGTGCTCGAGCACCTGATTGCAGGACAATATGGCCCCACTGTGAAAGGAAGGGCTCCCATTACATGAACTGACAAAATGGAGCATAGTTTTACCAAGTCTAAATGGTGCCTCGCCAAAAAGGCACTTCTTGCCCCATCCAATACACAATGCTGAGTGGACAGATCATGTGTGTTCCAGTCAGACTGCTACTAGCACAGCACATCAACAATGCATTACGGATGTTTGCAGTAACTTGGCTGCTTCTTGCAGAAGTAATCAGCATCACAATACTTTTGGAGCATATACAACTGCAAGGTGCTGGCTGTGTATCAGGTGGTGAGACACTTCTGTTAATTGGTAGATGTCTGCCACTTCATCACCTTCATCAACCATAACCTGATAACAGATGTTTTCCAGATCCACAACAGCAACTGTTCACTGTGCTAATGATAGCACTTGCAGTATGTGCCACAGTTCACAACGGACATCTGCCACATCTCCTGGACAGACAACGTCATTGTTAACTGTGTGGCCCAAGATTTTTCATAAATATCCAGCCTAGTGAATTAGAAGATTACACTCAAAACCAGGAGGGTGATCGAGAACTGCACGATACCTCCAGCAGCCCCTACATCTAGAACTGGTGCCAATCCCTGGCTGCTCCGGGGTTTTATGTGACATTATGACAGGCAAATATCCCCCTTTCCTCCCAGAAAAATTCTGACACTTTGCCTTCAACTTGCGTCCACAAGTTATCACATCCTGGCACAAACACAATGGTGTCTCTTGTGGTCACATTTTCATCTAGTCTGGACTCCAAAAGACTGCAATCAGTGGGCATGCACCTACATAGCATGACAGCATCCCAAAGTTGGTGCCCATCGGCACCTACTTCAATGTGACTCACTGCCTGACACATTTCTGTTTGGGCACTATAGGCCTGTTTCCTCCAACCCAAGACAAGCACAATGGTGGACCCTTTTCTGCTGGCCAGAGACGACACACACAGTGAGCAACACCACTGAGAAAGTCGCAACTGTCGTTGACACCTGGGTGGCAGTCTTCAGCTACCCCAGCTACTTATCTACATACCACAGCTGCCAGTTCAACTATGCACTATTCAAATGCATTATCCGACTCTGGTGTGTGGCTACACCACCCAAGTTACCATGCAGTGTCTAACAGCATGGTTAAGGGTCTCCATCAGATTCTGATGGCATCCCTGTTGTGTCACAACACAACCTGTATGGAGGTACACACACTCAGACCCCTCAGCCTGTGAGTGACCCTAAAGGAAGAATTCATGTCTCACCTATTCTATGACCAGTCACTCTCCATCCCCGGATAATTCATGGAGGAAGTACTGCCACCACATGACGCAACTGCCACTCCACTAGTAGAATGACTGAGCAGTCACATAGTCAGCCTCTGACCACACCCACTGACAAGGCATGGCACTGGCACAACCTTCAACCATGCAGACCTACAGCGCTACACACTGCATATAAGGCAGTATAGCCACCACTTTGGCTGCCGTATTTGGGACTGCACCACTTGACAAGCCATTGTGAGAATACATCAGAGATCAAGTACAGTGGTAGGCCAACTAAAGTCTTGATTGACAGAGTCAAACCAGCATATGTTGTGACAGAGCCAGTTACTGCAGATTTCTTTGACCTAGTGGAGGACTTTTAACAGATGACTCTCCGCAAACAACCACCCAGACAGAGCCCATCCCTGCAGCTGTCAGTGACTCACTCACACCACCAGCAGTCACCGAAAGCCAACTGGGCCCTAACCTACCACCACCCTACTCAGACAGCCAAACAAACTATGCTCCACATAGGTGCTCTGGCCAGCCCCACCACAGAGGCCAGTGGACTATGACACATTTACCAGCTGTTGTGTCCATGTCAAATGCCAATGCTGTGTCATAATGATGTCACACCACATGCAGCAGCCTTCACACATCCCTTGTCCCACCCCTGCATGTCACGTTAGCCACACAATATCACAAACTGCTGCCATCCCACTCACGCTGACATCACCACTAGCGAGTGAGACACAAACATATGCTAGTTTCAAATGGAACATTTTTGCATCTTGCACCTACCAAGCTGTGTAGCAGCCATTACCTCAGCCATGGATGGCAGCACTGCAGTTGGAGATGACACAGTCAACAGACTGACATTAGCCAATGTGCTTCCCATGCAGAAGTACAATTAGGTGAAAGTTAGTCAACAATGCAGCACCCACATGGGCACAGGACACAATGAGAAACAGTAATGTGAGCTAGCAGCCAGTACCTCATGGACACCTGTGTATCCTTCAGTCTCGTAAGCCACAGTCCATGTGGTTTGAGCACAATGTGTGCTCCCCACCAATGAGTACACAATCCAGACAGCCATCACTGATTTGCTACATTTCTTGTGACCACAAATTAAGCGGTATCCATAAGAAGGGAGGCTATTTGCATGCTCAGCTGGTCATGCATCCATTGCTCTTCTGTGGCCATGAGACTGTGGTGCATGCTTGAGCACTAATGAGTATGTTCTATCCAGGATGAATGCTCAAGCCATTCACTATGGCCATGCAATCATGGGACATTTTGAATGTGATTATTATGTGTTTTTTTATGTATATACATTGCTGTTAATAACTGAGTTGTTGCATAGCCAAGTGTATTTCATTACTGTAGCCTGTTCCTACATCTTGGACTTAGTGGTGGGCATGGCAGTATGAAGGCTCACAGTATGACAGTTTTGAAAGTGGCAAAAACCACTTAATGCATCCTTTAGTAATGCTGTGAGGGTACATTGTGAATCACGCATGGATAGCTTCATTACAGCATTTCCAATGTAAGTGAAGGTTTTTTGTTTGAATTCCATCTTATCACACAATTTTAATCTGTCAGAAAGTTTGATAACACACTCCATTGCAGAGTGAAAGATTAATTCTGACTTAGTCAGAAAGTTGAAAATGTAGGCTAATTGATATCATCCACCTAGTGTTGGACAATGTGAACAGAAGGCAAACTCTGAGAAATAAAGACTGTAAATAAAATCTGATGATTTATGTTATTACAGCCTAAGCCCAAAGAAGAGTTGTGGACCTGAAGTTAACGTATAATGAATACCTACAACAATAAATATTCATCTTAAGTGGAGACACAGATAAATCTGTAGTAAAGTGCTTAAATATTCATTTTCACCTGAATAAAATGCATGAAGGAATTGTAAGTTGTGTTGGTAGGTCAGAAGAGGAAAATTACAGCTGTAATCAATGGCTAAGACACTACATAAGAGTGATGTCGTGTAGGTAATTCTTAAAATTCATCATCATCATTTAAGACTGATTATGCCTTTCAACGTTCAGTCTGGAGCATAGCCCCCTTATAAAATTCCTCCATGATCCCCTATTCAGTGCTAACATTGGTGCCTCTTCTGATGTTAAACCTATTACTTCAAAATCATTCTTAACCGAATCCAGGTACATTCTCCTTGGTCTGCCCCGACTCCTCCTGCCCTCTGCTGCTGAACCCATGAGTCTCTTTGGTAACCTTGCTTCACCCATGTGTGTAACATGACCCCACCATCTAAGCCTGTTCACCCTGACTGCTACGTCTATAGAGTTCATTCCCAGTTTTTCTTTGATTTTCTCATTGTGGACACCCTCCTTCCATTGTTCCCATCTACTAGTACCTGCAATCATCCTAGCTACTTTCATATCCGTAACCTCAACCTTGTTGATAAGGTAACCTGAATCCACCCAGCTTTCCTCCCATACAACAAAGTTGGTCGAAAGATTGAACGGTACACAGATAACTTGGTCTTGGTACTGACGTCCTTCTTGCATAAGAGAGTAGATCGTAGTTGAGCACTCACTGCATTAGCTTTGCTACACCTCGCTTCCAGTTCTTTCACTATGTTGCCATCCTGTTATTTATTTCTTGTTCCATAGATCCAGTTAGTGGGTCAATCACAAGGATGAGAATATGCACCCTAAGTACTTGAAACTGTCCACCTGTTTTAACTTTGTTCCTCCTATTTGGCACTCAATCCGTTTATATTTCTTTCCCACTGACATTACTTTCGTTTTGGAGATGCTAATCTTCATACCATAGTCCTTACATTTCTGATCTAGCTCTGAAATATTACTTTGCAAACTTTCAATCGAATCTGCCATCACAACTAAGTCATCCACATATGCAAGACTGCTTATTATGTGTTCACAGATCTTAGTCTCACCCAGTCAGTCTATTGTTTTCAGCATATGATCCATTAATAATATGAACAACAGTGGAGACAGATTGCAGCCTTGTCTTACCCCTGAAACTACTCTGAACCATGAACTCAATTTACCGTCAACTCTAACTGCTGCCTGACTATCCATGTAAAGACCTTTAATTGCTTGCAAAAGTTTTCTTCCTATTCCATTACCTCGTAGAACAGACAATATCTTCCTCCTAGGAACCCGGTCATATGCCTTTTCTAGATCTATAAAGCATAGATACAATTCCCTGTTCCACTCATAACACTTCTCTATTATTTGCCGTAAGCTAAAGATCTGGTCCTGACAACCTCTAAGAGGCCTAAACCCACACTGATTTTCATCCAATTGGTCCTCAAGTAATACTCGCACTTTCGTTTCAACAATACCTGAGAAGATTTTACCCACAACGCTGATTAAAGAGATAACTCTGTAGTTGTTACAATCTTTTCTGTTTCCATGTTTAAAGATTGGTGTGATTACTGTTTTTGTCCAGTCTGATGGAACCTGTCCCAACTCCCAGGCCATTTCAATTATCCTGTGTAGCCACTTAAGACCTGACATTCCACTCTATTTGATGAGTTCCGACTTAATTTCATCCACCCCAGCTGCTTTATTGCACTGCAATCTATTGACCATTTTCTCCACTTCCTCAAATGTGATCCTATTTCCATCGTCACTCCTATCCCATTGTACCTTGAAATCCGAAACATTACTGATCGTATTTTCACCTACATTGAGCAACTCTTCAAAATATTGCCTCCATCTGCCCAAGGAATCCACAGGATTCACCAGCAGTTTTCCTATTGTTTTCAGCATATGATCCATTAATAATATGAACAACAGTGGAGACAGATTGCAGCCTTGTCTTACCCCTGAAACTACTCTGAACCATGAACTCAATTTACCGTCAACTCTAACTGCTGCCTGACTATCCATGTAAAGACCTTTAATTGCTTGCAAAAGTTTTCTTCCTATTCCATTACCTCGTAGAACAGACAATATCTTCCTCCTAGGAACCCGGTCATATGCCTTTTCTAGATCTATAAAGCATAGATACAATTCCCTGTTCCACTCATAACACTTCTCTATTATTTGCCGTAAGCTAAAGATCTGGTCCTGACAACCTCTAAGAGGCCTAAACCCACACTGATTTTCATCCAATTGGTCCTCAAGTAATACTCGCACTTTCGTTTCAACAATACCTGAGAAGATTTTACCCACAACGCTGATTAAAGAGATAACTCTGTAGTTGTTACAATCTTTTCTGTTTCCATGTTTAAAGATTGGTGTGATTACTGTTTTTGTCCAGTCTGATGGAACCTGTCCCAACTCCCAGGCCATTTCAATTATCCTGTGTAGCCACTTAAGACCTGACATTCCACTCTATTTGATGAGTTCCGACTTAATTTCATCCACCCCAGCTGCTTTATTGCACTGCAATCTATTGACCATTTTCTCCACTTCCTCAAATGTGATCCTATTTCCATCGTCACTCCTATCCCATTGTACCTTGAAATCCGAAACATTACTGATCGTATTTTCACCTACATTGAGCAACTCTTCAAAATATTGCCTCCATCTGCCCAAGGAATCCACAGGATTCACCAGCAGTTTTCCTGACCTGCCCAACATACTTGTCGTTTCCTTCTTACCTCCCTTTCGAAGACTGCTAATTACACTCCAGAATGGTTTTCCAGCAGCTTGACCCATAGTCTCTAAACTGTTTCCAAAGTCTTAAAATTTATCAGAAAAAATATATTGCACAAAAATATAATCACAAATCTACCTAGTAAACAAAGCAAAGTCTCATGTGTGTGTGTCTTTCGTTTTGTCTATTTTGGAACAAGGCCTTGTGGCCAAAAGCTTACATATTTAGTAGTATTTGTGTTGAGCCTGTCTTTGACTCAACGTCCCTGCTATATGCTGAGTAACAATCTGTCCTTTTCTAATATTGTCATTAATCCATTCCGGATTTTCCATTGTTTGAAATATATTTTCAACAGACAATGCCATTTATCGTATATGTAATTACAAAAGAAAATTGTAATGCCAGTTCTTACGCGAGCCACAGAATTACTAAGTGTAAATAATAACATTAACATAGATTTCATGGCATAGGAAAGCATAAAGTAGAACAAAAATGTACTCTTTGAAGAATATAAAGTTTTAGGTAAGAAATAATGATAGTAGAATTAGAACAAGGTGAAGATAAAGGTGAACATTACTGAATGGAAGACTTATTTGATTAATAATGTATCATGAAAATACCAGTTACTCTTGGTTACAGTCAGAGATGAAAAATTTGTGAAGGCAGAATGATTATCACAGTAAATGCTGTAAGTCATATATATCACAGCCAGCAAATTCAAACCTGTAATACATACCAGGTGTGCAAGATATGGTGGTAGGCAGTGGACACATGTAAGAAGAATATACTCCATAGCTAAACTGATCTGTCTAATGCAAGTAGGATGTATTTCCATGCTCTGCAGATTTGTGAGTGTCACTGAGCAGTGTGAACAGAACTGGAGTAACAAAGATCCAATTAACACCATCCATGGAGGCGATGACTCTGAAAAATGTGTTTCTTTATCTTTTGTACCATTGGAGATATAGTTTCTGAGTGACACACTGAAAAAGAAGTGAACAGGTACTTATCAGTCATATCATCATATCATTGGCCTAACATCATATTTGTCCACCTTATGTAAACAGCCATAAGAAGTGCAAGTATCAAATAGATTAATATGTAATTTTCTCATAGCATAATGTGGCCACTAAGAGTCCATGAGCCTTATGGCAGGCAGATATTCACATCAAATGGCAATCCTGATGAAAAGTAAAAAGTGTAGCTCAGATTTCTAGAAAGACAGCATTTTCTTCCTGAGTATTGTGTCATATGTATGTTTTTGAGTCTTGGTGAACAGGTTAGGTGTTTGACTATGTTTTAATTTTATGATGACGATGACTATGGTGGTAGTGGTGATGACAGGAAGGAGGGGGTGAACCCAGTGCCAGCACAAGCCTACACATTCTGAATAGCATTAAGGGAGCCACCCAACTTGGCATCCCCATCTATTAGTCTGATCACTGTGAACAGTGTCACACTCAGATATGTAGGTTATAAACTATCTTTTTCCGGAAGAAATATACCTATCTGAAAAACCAACAGATACACAAAAACAATGGGAGTCATTAGCAATGTAATAAAACCATCCCTAGTGTGGAAGTACTCCATAATACCCCCTTCTAAGACCTGATTTGCTAAAGCAGTGAAGCCTGGATCATAAAAGCAGAGGTGCAAAGAGACTAATAGCCTGTTAAACGAAAGTCTTGAGATGAACTGCCTGTTACACCAAATAGGAACACAAAAGAAATGAATATGCACTGAACTGGAGGAAATATTTACAATGAATGAACTCAAAGAGGATCCCAAAATCCATGCTACACTACCACATTAATTGTGCAGCACCATTACATCAACCAATGAAAAAATGGCAGGAGAACTTATCAAAAAGACTAACAGGCCAAGAGGTGTAGAACTTGGAAGGAAGAAGATGATGGTGATTGTGGTGTAGATGACCCCTTCATATGAACCTCCCTCATTAATTAACTTTACTATTGATTTTGACACAGACTGACACTCATTTTACTTCACAGATTGGCAAGCCTGTGATGCCCATATCCTTGGATCAGGCAAAGAAATTTCAACTCTTGATGTAAGCAATGTGCTTCACCTTCATTAACTTTCTTAACATACATCAACTGCAGCATTGTGTGTACAGTCAAAGAGAATGGTTGCTTCCACGGTATTCATTCATAACATTAACCCCATTACATTATGCTATTTGTTAAAAATGACTTACAAGTCACAGACATTTCACTTTTTGCACACCTACACTTTATAAAGCATCCTTTGTATCAAGTGCATCTGTATCACATGCACATAAGCGAATGTAAAGAAACTCTCCAAGGTAACAACAATGAAATCCTTGAAACTGCATGTAAGACACTGGCCCAAGAGAACAACAGAAGTAGTGAGGCGAATAAGTTGCATAAGAAAGGATGGATTCTAATGTATGGAGACCGTCATGGTCACAGAATAGTGCAAAACTTTGTGAGTATCCTAGATGACTTTATTGGTGTGGATCACATTGAACCAGGAGCACATTGAACCAGGAGCACCTCTTTCTGTAGCAGTGAAGCCGTGTGTGCAAAATAGTGAATCATTCGCATCAAATGATTTCATCATAATCATGGGAGGTGTGAATGATATAGTGGAAAATCAAGCAAATGACACTATCAGGCATACAAAAAGACACTCAGTAAGTTAATGATCACTAAAGTGATTTTTGCTAATACTCCACATACACACAGTATAATGGAACAATCTATTTACGATCACGGAATGCAAAAGACAAATGATAGGATTTAAAAATATGTAATAAATTTCACAATGTGTCTCTGGTAAATGTCAGTAATCTAGAAAGAAACCTGCACACTATTCAAGATATCCACATGAATAAAATAAGCAAAAACACTGTCAGTAAGTCAACTGCAGAGGAAATTAGACAACATTTTCCACAAAGTAGCGTAAATAAGTGCATGAACGTGGAATGGCACAAGCCATCAAATCAAGATCTGCCTCATAAACTGTGACTGCAGGCAAGCCAGGGTAACTTTTAAAGCATACTGAACAGTTTGGTAGCCATACATCATCCTGTATAGTCCAGCAGGAGAAATTCAGACTGTATTTCTTACATCATAATCTTGGTAGTCTTAAAAACAAGCACAATGATCTGGATATAATTTCATGTGTTGACAGACCTGATAATGTACTCATAATTGAGCACTAATTATCATCAGTCAACCACTCTCCATGAAGTTTCAATCTACCTTTGTGCAGGAAAAATAAGGCTGGTGGTGGTGATGGTGGTGGTGGTGGTGTAACAGTCTTCATTGTAAACTCAAGTAATTTCAGTATTATTGACAAAGTGCCTTCTCCATAGAAGGCGCCACAGAATTTTCTGCAATAAATCTAAAACAAGGTAGAGTAAATATAGCAGTTATTAGTGTGTACAGGTCACCTGGAGCCTGTATATAGATCTTTTTCAAAAATCTAACCCATTTGGTAATATACACACACACAGGTGTTACATTTTCTGGGTTAAATGGCCCTGTAAATATTGTAACAGGGGATATAAATATAGACTTAAAACGAATGATGCCAACTCCAAAAACTTACATATCCTACTTAATGAATTCAATCTGACCCCAATGATCCATAAGCCTCCTAGAGAAATTGGCAGCAGGGAAACATGTGGCAGCCATCTTTCCTAGAGTACCTCTGTTCTGAAACTATCCATCTCTGCTCACCATGCAGTTCAGCTTAAGTTTGAAGCAAATAAGTTGCCTTTTGTTACTAAAATGAAACTATATGTAAGCAAAATAATTACATATAGTGATAAAATTAAGACTGAACTGCATGTTAGCACACATACTGTACATGAGAACAGTAGCTGTTCCTATGACAGCTTTCCTACTCCTTTCTATGACTGTTTTGATGCCACTTGTCCACTTGAAGCAGGGATGTGGCTTGCCTTCTATTTAAAGGACTGGAAACAGAAATTCATGGTAAATGACACTAATGGGGAATCAGTGTCCTCTTCTTGGGGTACAATAAACTGTGGAGTCCCACAGACCTCTATTCTGGGTCCTCTAATTTTTGTTATTTTCATAAATGACCTTCAAATGTGTACAAGGGCTAAGGTAAAATTTACTTTGCTAATGACACTACAATTCTGGGAGACAATTCAACAAATACTAATCTTGAGATCACTGTAAATGCAATTTTTCAGCAGACCTTTAACTGGTTTACCTCTAATGGACTATCACTAAATTTTGAAAAAACTCAATTGATTCAATTCCATACAAGCCAAAATATTGAAGGTGAGATTAATGTTAAATACAATGATGGGAATTTAGCAAGAGTGGAGTCAACAAAGTTCCTGGGTCTACTAATTAATAGCAATCTAAACTGCTCCTTACACATTCCTTACCTATATAAAAAAAATAAGCTCAGCAATTTACGCTATTCATGCGATTGCTTCCTTGAGTGACTTAAATACTTTGAAAGCTGCCTATTTTGATTATTTTCATGCCCTGATGGCCTATGGAATTATATTCTGGGGAAACCAGCCAAAGACAAACAAAATCCTCATAGCGCAGAAAAGATTCATTGGGATTCTGTGCGGTGTTAATTACAGATATTCCTGCAGGAAACTCTTCCAAGAGCTGAAAATACTCACAACAGTATATCAGTACATTTACTCTCTAATGTGTTTCTTGTGTAAAAACCATTCCCTTTTTGAAATGAACTGCATGTATCATAACTATGACACTACGGTAAAAAATGATCTACATCTTGAACAAAAGAATGTAAGTATGGTACAAATAGGAGTTCACTACTCTTGCATAAAAATATTTAATGCTCTTCCTCAGGCAATAAAAATGTCTGTTACTGATCCAACTAATTTTAAAGGTCAACTTAAACAATATCTTCTAATATCTTCTAAGTAAAACCATTTACTCACTGGACGTGAATTTGTAACTTTGTACAAAAAGCAATTCTCGTAAACATATTTTTCTATGTAATATATTATTCATTGTACAACCTATTATTATAAACAAATCTATCAAATATATGTAAATGACACATTCTACACCCAAGCGATTTATTGCTAATGGGTCTACAGAACAAGAATGAAATAAATAAATAAATTGTAGCCACAAAAATTAAATGAACAAAAATATAAACAAAAGTACCTGGATAAATAATCTCACTGAAACAAGAGCAAAATTAAAATTACTCAAGAGTGTAGTGTTGAATCACAGAGAAAATATCAAGCCAAAGGAGACCTTGAAAATTTATTAATACTATGAAGATTTATTAATACAAGCCAAGAGCAAGTATGTGTAGAAACAAGCTTCAGACTTCACATAATGTTACTACTGGTGTATTAGAAGTGATAAATCGCTTTAGAACAGGCAGAGAGAAATTCTGTATGGACTTTATTATTGACCACAGTTGGATGATCATAAATACCAACTTGAAGTTGCAAACATTTTTGATGAATGTTTTTCTTCAATAGGGGAACCTGTCAGTGACAAAAATAACAACCAGCAGTACAATTTTAAAGGAAATCCATCTAAGCATAGCATATACATAGCTCCCTCAAATGCAAAAAAACAATGACGATCACTAGCTCTTTAAAATCATCCAGTTCTGCATGGCATGGTGGCCTCAATGTTAAAGCAAAATTGATCTTTAAAAATAGTACAAATACAAAACTAAGACTACAGACCAATCTCAATACTTTCTGTACAACCTAATGTTGGAGAACCAAATGGATTCTTTAAATGTAAATCAAATAGCACAGTAGTTGCTCAGTTAACTGAAAAGGTAATAAGTGGCACTGAGAAAAAGCAACAAGTTGCAGGAATGTACCTCAACCTTGAGAAACCTTTTGATTGTGTGAATGGCACTATCCTATTACAGTAGATAAGCTGTGGATCATTAAAGGCAATCATGACTTAATAATGTCTTACAAGAGTAACCAAAAACAGTTTGTACTGCTTAAAACTGAAAGTGGGGTTCACAAATCCAGGACACCAATATAAAATATGCCGTGTTCCAGGGCTCAGTATTGGGTCCTATTTTGTTTTAAATTTATGTAAACAACATGAAATAGTACACTCAGAGTCACAAAGTAGTTCTATATGCAGATTATATGCCTTTCCTGTGTAAAAAGGAATCATTTAATGAACTAGAGGCCCATTGTAATAATGTCACAAAGAAATTGTCCTATACTTTAATGAAAGCCACTTCAATGTAAGCCCCAGTAAATCATTTCTCATGGAGTTCAACAACAGTAGTTTTGATGATGAAATTAAATAATCAATTAATTTGTAACCAAAGAGAGTGTAGTGTAAAATTAGAACAACCTAAACTGGGGCACACAAGTTGACACTCTAGCACATAAATCATCGCTCATTTGAATTATAGAATAAAAATTGAGAGAGCAACAACCAAAGAAAATCTAAATACCCACTACTACTGCAAAAAAGGGCTATAAGGGACATCTGTAGGGCAAAATACAGAGAATCATGCTGTAGATTGTTACCTAAAACTTAATGTGGTAACTGCAGTAAAGATGTACATTCTAAAAGCCATACTACTTGTTAGAAGACTACAGCTCAACCTTTGTTCTGATTTGCATCAGTACATTACCAGAAATAAAGAAAAATTTTACATCAGGAGCTACAGAACATCACTGTATGAAAAGGGTCTACAATATGCAGGTTTGAAGTTAACCAGTGTGCTGCCCAGTACCGTTAACTCTTCCCACAATTAAGCTTAAATTTCAGCTAAATCCATTTTACACATAAGAAGAGTATCATACTTTCATTCAGAATGAAAAATTTTTTGAAAATATATGTAAACTGTGTTAAGCAAACCATTTCATTTGTAATATAATCATTTTGTTCATCAATGACATATTCAACAGAATGTATTACTATCAAGAACTGTAGCCTGTTTTTGAAGAAATGCAATGAATCATTCAATGTTGAATAACATTATTATTATTATCATCATTATTATTACTATTACTATTGCTATAATAATAAGTAACATGAAAAAATGTATGTTAATTTCTCTTACAATGAACAAACATTTTATTTTGTACAATCAGTTTTAACTAACATTGTATGAACAATTTGCATCATAAACTACCATGGCATTGTTGAAGTATAGACTGGTAAAAATATAAATACCTCTGGGCAAAAATATCATAACAATGGACAGGACACCAGCAATCAGTAAAGTGAGACAGTGTGTAATTCGCCTCCCAAGCAAATTACCAACAAAGTGTGCCACACTTACAGCAGGTATCTGTAGAATTCCTTGTGCAATATAAGCAAGAAAAGGATTTTCTCCAAATGTAGTGTTACTAAAAAGTAAAGTGAACATGGCAAGTGCACTAGCAGACCTGAAAGAAAAAGAATAACGCTAAATTAACATTGGGGTGAAGGATAACATGCACCATCATGCAGTTTACATTCAATGTGGAGTGATATCATGTAATATCTGATCCCTAACATAATTGTTGTAAAATCATAATTGAAGTAAAACCTGCTGCCTGAACATCAATAACATTCCCGTTCACCTAACGTATCTTGTAGTTATAGTTTTGTGAAATATATTAACAGGGTGTAAAAATTACATTTTCTGATTAGCATATAAAAGTAATGTAAGGACGTGTGATGTAACACTGACACTATGACATATAATAGAAGATAAGTTGAAAAAGGGAAAACCTATGTTTACACCAATTGTAGATTTGGACAAAGCTTTTGGCTAAGTTGACTGGATTACATCCATAGAAATTTTGAAGGTAACAAGGATAAAATATGGGGAGCAAAAGTTATTTATATCTTTACAGAAACTACACTGCAGTTGTAATAGTCACAGAACATGAAAGGTAAGTCATAGTTGAGAAATGAGTGACGCAGGATTGTAGACTATCCCTGATGTTATTGAACCTGTATACTGAGCAAATGAAGAATGAACCCAAGAAGAAATTTGGAAAGGCAGTAAAGTTAAGGAAAAACACATTTCCACTTAGCAAGAGTGATGAGAAACATTTCAGATTACATGAGTGATTGGCATGAAAATTTCAACTCTAGCACTGACAACAATCGACAAAGTTCGAGAGTACTGCATAACACGTTTCAGACAAGTACAGGGCATACATAAAGTCTGGGAACACCTTCAATTATTTATTGCACAAGAACTAAACACTGTACAGCTGTCACACATATTTCAATTTGAAGAGAAACTCTGAAAGTTTTTTACCAACATTCGATATGCGAAACATGAGTGACGCGGCAGACGTCAATAATGTAATCAAATTCTTGCCGTACCCATTCCAAGCATGGCATTGTCAACTGTGGCAGTAACTTCCCATATTCTCTCCCAGAGCTGGCTATGGCATGTGGTAGAGGCAGTACATAGACCAGAACGTTAATGTGTCCCCACATAAAAAGTCACACAGAGTGAGATCTGGTGATTGCAGAGGTCATTTCATGTGGCAGCTCCATGTTCAGGTACTCATGAACTTCATGATGAAAATGTGGTGGAGCCCCATCCTGTTCAAAGATGAATGGAGAGTGTAATTGCATTTGTGACATCAGCCATTGCTGCAACATGAGGAATATCCAGTGACAGAGCTTTCGGCAAAGAAGAATGGCCTGTACCGTTTTCAGCCTGACAAGCCACAAAAAATATTTACCTTTGGGAAATCACCCTCAAATTCAATACATTCATGCGGATATTTTGTACCCCAGATTCAACAATTATGCCTGTTCAGTTTCCCATTAGTGTGAAAAGGGGCTTTGTCACTAAAAATTAAGCAATCAACAATGCCATCCCCATCCTCATTCAATTGTTGCAATGCAAAAAAAATTCAAAATTCTTATCTTTATCATCATCACCACCACCTCCACCACCACCACCACCACCACCATCATCGAGCTTCTGCACTAGCTCCAATTTGAATGATTTCATAGTCAGCTTCTGCTGCAGGATTTTCCACCCTGTCATTGGAGCCATTTCGAATTCGCAGGATGCATGATGCATCGATTTCATTGGACTCTTTATGAATCTCTCTCGTACATGCTCCACATTCACTTCACTCACACTGGGACATCCACTTCTACTTTGCCGGGCACTAGAAACCTGTCAAAACGAATGTGTTGGGCCTGTGGTAAATGGCCTTCCTTGTTGGTGGCTTCTTACCGTACTTGGTTCTAAACATCTGTTGAACATGTGAGCACACTTGTTTTTGTTGAACTTCAACACACAGAAAGCTCGTTCTGCACCTGAACTAGGCATGTTTGCAACTAGTGCTGACTATTGGCAAATTACCAAACTATGCTGTGGCCGTATAAACGAAAAAAAAAAAAAAAAAAACCTTTCAGGGTCTCTCTGCAAAATAACATATGTATGATATGTGTATGATGTTTGGTTCTTGTGCAGTAATTAGCAAAATGTTCCCGGTCTTTATGTACACCCTGTTTATTCCAAGTAAAGGGATAAGATATTAAAGACCCACCATGGTTTGACAGCCGTGTTACAAAACTGTTGGAAAATCACTGAGAGCTTCCCAGCAAACTTAAATGTAGTCACAGCCTCACAGAGAAACAAACACTGAATGAAGTGTCAGGAGAGTCTTACATAAGGCATTCAACAGACTTGAAAGTAAAATTCTACCTACCAATTTGACAGAAAATTTTAAGAAGTTTTTATTTTACCTTAAATTAGTACACAGATTGAAGCCATCTGTCCTGACATACTGTGATCATAATGGCATCAAAATGAGGACAACAAAGATAAATACATAATTTTTTTCCAGTGCTGCTTCACTGAGGAAGATGACACACTAATTCCTGTCTTAAATTGTTACATGAACATCAAAATATCAGATGAAATATAAAAGTAAAAACTTCATAGGCTAAGAGCAGCAGCTATAACTTTATTTTTGATGATCAGTTTATACACTCTAAATTGCCATCATTGGAGTTGTAAAGCATATAGATCAAAATTATAATCATAATAGGGTTATACTTGCTTACGTAACATGGACACACACAACAAATCTTGCAGAAATACATCATAATAAAATGCCCATCATCTGTACAGTATATTGTGTTCCATCATAATAAGTCATGTGTGAACAGAGAAATCATCAACACAAACAGAAGAGTCAGGAAGAAGTGTAACATTTTCTCTAATGTTACATTTATTGAAGCAACAAACTCACTGTGAGAACATTTCACAAAGTGTAGCCTGCACAGAAACAACTATGGTAAACAAATTCCATGCAAAGTAATATTGGAAAAAAATTAGCAGCACACAAGAACTGGTGCAGAGACTTACACCACTGTCAATGAGGGAAGAAATAGAAGATACAATACTATATCCAGTAACAGACTCAAAACAGCCACAAGATGAAAGAAGAGAAGAGGAAACATCACACTACCATGCAAAGGAGGGAAAGGCGGTGTCATCACCAGCAAAAGAAGAAGTTGTAGCATAGATCCTGCAGACAAAATACGGGAGAGGAGAAAGAACAAAGAAGCAAGAGGTAGGATTTTTTGTACTAGCAGGTAAAAAGAAAGATGCCATAGAAAATCAAAACATTAACACAAATATTTCTAGTATAAGAATATTGCAGCAGAATGTACAGTATGCATCCAGTAAATTATAACAAATAGAAGTACTAGTAGCTGCAGAGTTACCACATGTGCTTATTATATCAGAACATGGGCTAAAGGGAAATTAAATTAATGTTTACAACATACAGGAATATACAAAAGTTGCTAATTTCTGTAGATTTGAACATAAGAGTGGAGGGGTGGCAGTCTATGTACACAGTAAAATAAAGGGTATCATTCCATGGTCAGTATAAAACTGTACAGAAATGCTGTTTGAAGATGCAGCCGCACAGACTACATACTAAGGGGGGGAAATGCGTGATCATAGGGCTCTACAGGTCACGAAATAGTCAGATAAATGGATTTCTAAAAGAGTTCGACATCCTGTTAGATAAGGCCAGCAGGGTATTCCCTTATGTAATTGTAGCTAGTGATCTAAAGATTAACACACTAAAAGACAACTGCTATACAATGAGTTTTCAATGTCTGATTAAAACTTATGGACTTAATTTAGCAGTAGACAGTCCACAAGATGCTGTAAACACAGAAACATTAATAGACCATGTGGATCACTAATATAGCACAGAGCAGGCAGATAGTACAAGTCATATACAGAACCATTGCAAACCTCTATGTGGCATTAGTTGAATTAGCAGGCAACATAGGAAGGCAACAAAAAATATATGAAGAGCTTAAATAAACTAAGCAAACATACATAGATATGTTACAAAGGCTACTGCAAACCGAAGACTTTAGTGAAGCTTACTTAACAGAAAACCTAGATAAAGGATGGGAATCATTCTTTAATACATTAGACCATTACACAGATATTGCATGTCCATTAGTACATAGGGAAATAAATAAGATGAATAATAAAAATTGGGTCACACTAGGGGTGAAAAGGAATGGGGGAAAAGTATGTATGAAAATTGTCAGCTAAGACAAACCCAAGAAAATAGGGATGCACATAGGGAATAGAAGAAATCATACACAGAATGAAATACTAAATTGACATATTATAAAATCAAGATAGCAACCTCAACAAATATCATGAAGACCATGTTGTCTCTCACAAATGAAGGGAGGAAAGCTGTAGGTGTGGAAACCACTGATAACATAACACTTGAAGTAAATTGGAGGGATCTCAGGGATGCACAAAATGTCAGAAATACTTTAAACAACCATTATATTGAAGTTGTGGACAAATTAATAAAATTATACTTCAAAAATTAACACAATAAACAGCCCATATGAGACAAAATGAGTGTTCCTGATCCCAACCAATAAATCATAAATTTTAAAAATAATACATAGTATAAAAACAAAAACAACATTGAGGGCCTAGATGGTATATCCACAAAACTAATTAAATGCTGTTTACAGTGGGTAATAAGTACACTAGACTGTCTGATAAACTTATCTATACAAAAAGGAATTTTTCCAGTGTGCCTGAAGAATAGTAAAGTAATCTCTATATATATAAAGGAGGCTTCAAAAAAGACCCAGGAAATTACAGACCTATAACAATTACATCTGTACTCTCTAAAATAACAGAAACCATAATAAAAGACAGACTATTACATTTTACACAAACATTCAATATTCTCAATGATGAAGAACATGGGTTCAGAAAGAGCAAATCTACCTAAATAGCAATAGCTAAATTGACAACACATTTAACTAAAGCACTTTATGAACAGAAGGAAGTATGTGGTATGTTCCTGGACCTATCTAAAGCATTTGATTGTGTACACCGTGGCATCCTATTAGAAAAGCTTCACTTATATGGTACAAGGGGGAAAGGCGTAGACATTATTAAATCATTTTTGGAAAATAGAAAGCAGTGTGCAGAAAAAAAGAGCAAAAATTGAAAAACATGATTACAAATGTCTTTTTGAATTTTGAAACTGGCGTATGGGGTTCCTGAAGGCTCCATCCTTGGTTCACTGCTTTTCATTCCGAATGTCAATGATATGACCAAAACAGTAGCTGATGGTGTAGTCATGTATGCAGATGATATTTCATTTGTTGTTACCAGTTCTACAACAGATGACCCGCAAAAGAAGAGTTTGCTAAATATAAAATGTGGAAACAATTATTTCAGTGAAAATATCTCTTCATAAATTGAAACAAAACAACATATATATGCAGATACATGCAAACATAAAACACACCTTGGACAACATTATTGGCAGGCTTGTAGACCAACAGCTATAAATTTCTAAGTGTAGCAGTGGATAGGTAAATGACATAGGAGAATTACATAAGTAACATTTGCAGAAAAATAGGATTCAAACATATTTCTGATGAGAGAAATGTGAAAGTGAATCAACAGACACATACTATAAACAATGTACTATGGACTAACCCATTTGCACCTCTCATATGACATCCTGGTTTGGAACAACTATATACTTAAAAACTAACTGCACTGCATTGCTAAATGGAGAATATCATAAACATAATACAAAAAGAAAAAATGACTATCATACAGAAGGAAGTAGGCTAAAATTATCAGACAAAGAACCTGTAAATGCTAGACCCATACTGTACAACAGTCTACCACAATGTATAAAGATGTTTCTTTTTAAAAGAAAATTAAAAAGGCTTCTGATCAGTATTTGCCCTTACAGTGTTAAATAATATCTTGAAATAAAAAATTAGACAGTGTGTCAGTACGCATTGCAAAGAGAAACTGCAAAAAATGTACCAAGGTGTACAGAATCACTACAGGTATATACATATCTAAAAACCAAAGATTATGTAACTTACCAAACAAAAGCATTGGTATGTTGATAGACACACAAACAAACACAAACACACACAAAATTCAAGCTTTCACAACCCACGTTTGCTTCATCAGGAAAGAGGGAAGGATAGGGAAAGATGAAAGGATGTGGGTTTTAACGGAGAGGGTAAGCAGTCATTCCAATCCCATGAGTGGAAAGACTTACCTTAGGGGGAAAAAAGGACAGGTATACACTCGCACACACACACACACACACATATCCATCTGCACATATACAGACACAAGGAGACATATGTAAAGGCAAAGAGTTTGGGCAGAGATGTCACTCGAGGCAGATGTACAGCGGCAAAGATGTTGAATGACAGGTGAGGTATGAGCGGCGGCAACTTGAAATTAGCGGAGGTTGAGGCCTGGTGGGTAATGGGAAGAGAGGATATACTAAAGGGAAAGTTCCCATCTCCAGAGTTCTGATAGGTTGGTGTTAGTGCGAAGTATCCAGATAACCTCGACGGTGTAACACTGTGCCAAGATGTGCTAGCCATGCATCAAGGCATATTTAGCCATAGGGTGATCCTCATTACCAACAAACACTGTCTGCCTGTGTCCATTCATGCGAATGGACAGTTTGTTGCTGGTCATGCCCACATAGAAAGCTTCACAGTGTAGGCAGGTCAGTTGGTAAATCACATGGGTGCTTTCACATGTGGCTCCGCCTTTGATCGTGTACACCTTCTGGGTTACAGGACTGGAGTAGATGGTGGTGGAAGGGTGCATGGGACAGGTTTTACACCAGGGGCAGTTACAAGGGTAGGAGTCAGAGGGTAGGGAAGGTGGTTTGGGGATTTCGTAGGAATGAACCAAGAGGTTACAAAGGTATGGTGGACGACAAAAAGACACTCTTGGTGGAGTGGGAAGGATTTCATGAGGAATGGATCTCATTTCAGGGCAGGATTTGAGGAAGTTGTATCCCTGCTGGAGAGCCACATTCAGAGTCTGATCCAGACCCGGAAAGTATCCTGTCACAAGTGGGGCACTTTTGGGGTTCTTCTGTGGGAGGTTCTGGATTTGAGGGGATGAGGAAGTGGCTCTGGTTATTTGCTTCTGTACCAGGTCAAGATGGTAATTGCAGGATGCAAAAGCTGTTTTCAGGTTGTTGGTGTAATGGTTCAGGGATTCTGGACTGGAGCAGATTCGTTTGCCACGAAGACCTAGGCTGTAGGGAAGGGACCGTTTGATATGGAAATTGTGGCAGCTGTCATAATCGAGGTACTGTTGCTTGTTGGTGGGTTTGATGTGGCAGATGTGTGAAGCTTGACCTCCATCTGTCCAATGGCCAATGGCCACAATGTTTATGCAAAATGTCATACATGCAGCACAAGTTACACAAGCTCATGTGCACACAATACATGAATGGCAACAGATGTTTCCAACTACCACCAGATGGCACAGGAAATGTGAATAGCCAGAAGTATATCATAACATATTAAGCATGAGGGAGACATTACATCCCTGGAATACACAAACTGATTTTTAAAAACCAATTTTTTTAAAAATTGTGATTAAATCTGTTAAAATATTGTAAAAGAAAGGGTTTTACATCAATTGTACTAACTTACTACATATATAATCACATGTATACATGGCAAGAGCAATGTAGAATATTTAGCAGTATCAAATAAGCTTAGAGGAGATCATTCAAGGTTAAGCGATAAAATAACAGACGCAATGAGGAAAGTACATATCACAAGATGTTGGTAGTTTATAAAACCTATGTAGTTCTCAATCTCAGTATGCATTCATCTGTTGTATGAACATGAGCTTGGATAGCTGGTGCATCATGCACAACAATTTATGTAAACCTTGTTTTATACTTGAAAGGCTTATGTATAACATTCTTCGTGTTCCTGGATTGACTTTGAATGATGTGACAATATATTGTACAGATGATGAAGATTCATTGAGGTGTATCTGCATAAGGGGTGTGTGAGAGATAAATGTTATGTAAATATGTACCACATCCCATCATATCTGACCTCATTATGATTATAATTCCCATCTATACATTGCACAGATCTGATGGTGGGAACTGAGATTGCTCAAAACAGACACCAGAAATAAAGGTACAATTATTTATACTGACTGTCAAAGTTTTTACCTTTATATTTCATGTTATTCTAGATCACTCACATACTTGAGTAACATCAAGCATGTACAAAATATCAGATAATGAAGTAAGTGACCATATAACAGAAAAGAAACTAAAATTGCTCAAAAAGGACTGGCTACTGGACTTTATGGGATACCAGTAAAAGTGTAGATAGCATATGCAGAACTTGTTCCTCTTCTAACAGTAGTGTACCACAGGTTGCTGGAGGAGTGAAGTATTCCCAACAATGGAAAAAGATTGCGGCTCATAGCAGAGGCTTAAAACCATATGCATATACTCTGAAGAGCCAAAGAAACTGGTACATCTACGTAATATAGTGTAGAGGCCCCACGAGCACACAGAAGTGCCTCAACATGATTTGGCATGGACTCTGATAATGTCTGAAGTAGTGCTAGAGTGAATTGCCACCATGAACCCTGCAGGGCTATCCATAAGAGCATGAGGGAGTGGAGATCTCTTCTGAACAGCAAGTTCCAAGGCATACCAAATATGCTCAATAATGATCATGTCTCAGGAGTTTGGTGGCCAGCATAATTGTTTAATCTCATAAATGTGTTCCTGGAGCAATTCTAGACAGGTGGGATGTCGCATTGTCCAGCTGGAATTTCCAAAGTCCATCGGAAAGCATAATGGACATGAATGTGGTCAGACAGGATGATTATGTACATGTCACCTGTCAGAGTCATAGCTAGATGTATCAGGGGTCACATATCACTCCAACTGCCCCACTCCATTACAGAGTGTCCACCAGCTTGAACAGTCCCCTGCTGACATGCAGGGCCCATGGATTCGTGTTATTGTCTCCATATCTGTACAAGTCCATTCCTTTGATACAATTTCAAATGAGACTCTGACTAAGCAACATGTTTCTTGTCATCAACAGTCCGATGGTGTTGATGGGCATTGGAAAAGTGTAAACTATGTGTTTTGCAGTCATCAATGGTACAGGAGCGAGCCTTCAGCTCCAGAAGCTCATATTCATGATGTTTTGTTGAATGGTTCATACACTGACACTTGTTGATTGCCCAGCACTGAAATCTGCAGCAATTTGCAGAAGGGTTGTCTCTGTCATGCTCAGTGATTCTTTTCAGTTGTTATTGCTCCCGTTCTTGCAGCATCTTTTCCCAACCACAGCAATTTTGGAGATTTGATGTTTCACCAGATTCCTGATAGTCATGGTACATTCATGAAACAGTCCTATGGGAAAATCCTCACTTCATCATTACCTCAGAGATGCTCATGTGCTGGCTAACACAATGTTCAAACTCACTTAAATCTTGATAACCTGCCATTATAGCAGCAATAACTGACCTAACAACTGTGCCAGACACTTGTTGTCTTATATAGGTGTTGCTGACATCAGCACCATATTATGCCGGTTTACATATCTCTGTATTTGAATGCTCATGCCTTTACCACTTTTTTGGTGCTTCAGCATATCTCTCATGTTGGGCAAGGGGTGCCAGTTGGCCCTTAACATAAAATAAATTTAATGCATTGTGTTTAATTGGCAGAAGGCCCCATTGCTGTATGATTATATTTGATTGTAGAACAATCATTGGAAGCAGTCACATGCACGCAATCTCAATGAGTTTGCATATGGCATAGTTCAGAGTGGAACAAACATATAAAACTATATGAAGGTAAGAGCACGTCACAACAAGATTCATAGGAAGATTCTTTGAGAAATATAGTACACCCACAAAGGCGATAGCTTACAAAAGCCTCATTCAACAAATACTTTAATATTTCTAGTGAGTCAGTGCTCCGCATCAAATAGGATTTAAAGGGGAAATGGAGAAGATCCCAAAAAAAGCAATGTTCCTTTACAGGTTTATTTAAGTGAAACGAAAAGCAAAAGCATCACAGAGATATTCAGACAACTCCAGAGGTAGACACTGCAAGAGACATTCTCTATCATGGTGTGGTATACTATTAAAGTTCAGAAATGATAAATTCCCAGAAGAGTTGAACATTATATTGCTTACTCTTATGTGAAGCTAATGAAAATACTTGTTGTGGCCTTCATTCTTGAGACTGGTTTGATGCAGCTCTCCATGCTACTGTAACCTGTGCAAGCTGCTTCATCTCCCAGTACCTACTGCAACCTACATCCTTCTGAATCTGCTTAGTGTAGTCATCTCTTGGTCTCCCTCTACGATTTTTACCCTCCATGCTGCCCTCCAATATGAAATTGGTGATCCCTTGAAGCCTCAGAACATGTCCTACCAACCGATCCCTTCTTCTGGTCAAGTTGCGCCACAAACTTCTCTTCTCCCCAATCCTATTCAATACTTCCTCATTAGTTATGTGATCTACCCATCTAATCTTCAGCATTCTTCTGTAGCACCACATTTTGAAAGCTTCTATTCTCTTCTTGTCCAAACTATTTATCATCCATGATTCACTTCCATAAATGGCTACACTCCATACAAATACTTTCAGAAACGACTTCCTGACACTTAAATCTATACTCCATGTTAACAAATTTCTCTTCTTCAGAAACACTTTCCTTGCCATTGCCAATCTACATTTTATATCCCCTCCACTTCAACCATCATCAGTTATTTTGCTCACCAAATAGTAAAACTCCTTTACTACTTTAAGTGTCTCATTTCCTAATCTGATTCCCTCAGCATCACCTGACTTAATTCGACTACATTCCATTATCCTCATTTTGCTTTTGTTGATGTTCATCTTATATCCTCCTTTCAAGACACGATACATTCCGTTCAACTGCTCTTCCAACTCCTTTGCTGCCTCTGACAGAATTACGATGTCATCGGCGAACCTCAAAGTTTTTATTTCTTCTTCAGAATTTGAAAGAGAGTATTCCAGTCAACATTGTCAAAAGCTTTCTCTAAGTCTACAAATGCTAGAAACGTAGGTTTGCCCTTCCTTAATCTAGCTTCTAAGATAAGTCATAGGGTCAGTATTGCCTCACGTGTTCCAACATTTCTACGGAATCTGAACTGATCTTCCCTGAGGTCGGGTTCTACCACTTTTTCCATTCGTCTGTAAAGAATTCGCATTAGTATTTTGCAACTGTGACTTATTAAACTGACATTTCAGTAATTTTCACACTTGTCAACACCTGCTTTCTTTGGGATTGGAATTATTATATTCTTCTTGAAGTCTGAGGGTATTTCGCCTGTCTCATACATCTTGCTCACCAGATGGTAGAGTTTTCTCAGGCCTGGCTCTCCCATGGCTGTCAGTAGTTCCAATGGAATTTTGTCTACTCCGGGGGCCTTGTTTCAACTCAGGTTCAACTATGAAGGTGAAATTAGAAAAACTTGGGCTTACACGTAGGCTTCTCTCTCATCTTTCTTGCTATGAACCATTCATGGCAAACATGACAAGGGGGAAGTGGTAGTGACACAGTTAGTACCCACCACCACAGACCTTAAGATTGCCTGCAGAGTACAGCTGTATAGATACGTAGAAGAAATAAAAAGTCTAAGGTTTGCTGAAGAATATGTGATTCAGTCAGATAGCAAAGGACTTGGAAGAATTGTTGAATGGAGTGATTAGTGCCTTGAAAATGTAATATGAAAAAGAGCAAAAGTAGAATAAGGCTAAAAGAATGCAGCCAAATTAATTCAGGTGATGCTAAGGGGATTGAATTAGGAAATTAGACAGTGAAATCCGTAAATCAGGTTTGTTATTTGGGGAAAAACAGAACCAATACTGATGATGACCGAACTAGAGATGATGTAAATTTCATATTGACAATACTGTGGGAAGCATTTTTAAAGGAGAGAAATTTACCAAGATATAATAGCAATTTAAATGTTAGAGAGTATCTTCTGATGGCATATGTGTGGAGTGTAGCTTCATATAGAAGTGAAATATGTATAATATGCATTTCAGACAAGCAGACAGGAAGAGATAAGAAGCTTTTGAAATGTGGTGCTATAGAAGAATGCTGAAGATTAGATGGGTAGTTTGAGTAAAAATAATGAACTGAATCAAACCATTGAAAAGAAATTTGTGACACACTTTCAGTAAAATAAGGGATCATATGATGGGACACATCCTGCTGTATCTTAGAAATGTCAATTCAGTAATGACAATGGAAGGAATTTGAAGTGGATGGTGATAGAGAAGATAAAATATGAGATTTTCTGTGGGTGTTTCATTTACTTAGTATGTTATAACTGTACATAACCATCATTGAAATGTTGACTCCTACTTTCATCATATAATCCCGTATAATGACAATATCATCAATTTTAAATGAATTTGCTTATGCGCAGTAAGAAATGTTTTGTGCAATAGTGTCTTTTGCATACATATGGTAACTGAGGATTGCAGAACCTACATAAGCTTAAGGTACATACTTGCCACACATTAAAAGAACAGTATTCTTGAATAGGTTTTTGTTGGTGAAGATAGTTTTCACACTCATGTTTGGACTTCTTTGTTGAGACAATATAGTCAGCTTGCTGAACATATCTTGTGATACTGGCTTGCCATTTACATTAGCAATATGTTGAAGAACCTTGAGAGCCTCTTCTGGATGGCCCTTGCTAATATACCATCGAGGAGATTCAGGTAGATACCTGCAGAACATAATTTATCAAGGTACCACCACATTTTCATTGCAGAAATTCAATTTCATATTTAACATATTAACTGACTCTACTGGTCACAAACATTTTGAAAAAGTAGTAGGCCTATTTATGAACTGTCTTGGCAGATTAGAGTGTACTTTAAGTACCATGC
The DNA here is from genome assembly GCF_023897955.1 of Schistocerca gregaria. Lineage (NCBI taxonomy): Eukaryota > Metazoa > Arthropoda > Insecta > Orthoptera > Acrididae > Schistocerca > Schistocerca gregaria. Next base: position 433,166,816 of record NC_064922.1, read on the forward strand.
CTGCATAGCTCAGTAGGTAGGAATATAACAAACAGAAGTCAATGTTCCTGGTCCATGTTCCAGTCCAGAAATTAGTTTTAATTAGGAAGTATCAGAGCAGCACTCACTCTGCTGCAGAGTAAAGTATTCAGTGTTTATGGTAGAAGTGAAATCTGATGAAGTGGAGCTATTCCTCCTCACCACATTTCAAGATATTCTATTTAATCAAATGTAATATAACCCAGGATAAATAAACCGCCATGGTCCATCATATTAATGACTTGTCAGGTAATACTTATAACATGAGACTTTTGCAGATGATTGAGTTACATTACGTTGTACTGTCTGGAAGTGCTGCACAAATATTCAGTCCTGTCTTCATTAGATTTCAAACTGATGCAAAAACTGCCAACATGTCTTAAATGTTTATAAATGTAATCAAAAAATCATAAAAATTTAAAAATCTACTTATTATCAAGTGATACAGATAATGAAGGATTAAATCTCATTAAAAACTGAATTCAGGAATCAAACATTTTTGTACACCATTGATCATTTTCCATGAAATCAGTTTCATCACTGTAACATAAAACAGAATGTAGTAACACATATGGGTACTTTAAAAATAAAGTAGGTTAGTGTTAGTTAACTATACCACATATATTGAACACAGCAATAATAAAGTAGACCACAGGAAAATTTCAAAAAGCTAGTGCCCGTACGTTATAGTGTAATACAGTATAGTACAAACCCTGTGCAACAGCATTGGGGTAGAGCATACAGGACCTAATTGTATGAACTGCAGAAACGTAAGTACACAAAATGTAAACACAACACACAATAATATAATAAACTATAGGAAACTTTGTTAAATGCTAATATTCTCCAGAGGCACCTCAAAGAATTCTTTAATATGATAAAATGGGTTATCTGATATGCAGCTGTACCACTTTGCTTGCACACACGCATGCACTTTTGTTGAGTACTCTGGTCCTAGCAAAAAAGAGGATGACAGTGCTCCATGTGACACATTATGCACAGGACCTCTATTCTATTTTTAAAATATTCTTGATGTGAGGGGATCATTCACATACAATCAGATCTTATGACATACAAGTACATAACAGTAAAAGTCCTGAGTACATCACCCTTAGGTAATATAAGCTCACTAAATCCCTAAGTTTGAAAATTAGGTATGACACCCTGAGATATATTTTCGTGCAGATGATTGATATGTTCCAGTGGAATTTGGAGTCAATGCAAACACCTAAAAGCTTTAGTGATTTATTTTCTACTTTATTTGACACTCCCATTAAGAGTTATTGGGTTTTATTGCAGGGTGTATACACGGACAAGGAAAAAAATTCGTAGATTTTTCCTGGATTTCCCGGTTAAAAATACACTTTCTCCCAGGGGAAAACACAATTTTTCCGTGTTAAGAGACAGTATAATTTCCCTCAGAACTGCAAAACTTATCAATCCTTTGAATGGTCACGATTTTATACGTGCGCGTAGAGTTTCCCGGTACTTTACATAACGAAACTTAGGGAAAAAGACATGTCTTGGAAATATCTTTGATGTGCAGCAACATGTATGCTGCATATTTTTGTATTACAAAAGTATAAATTGAAATTCCACCAACCACCACATGCTACTTTCCAAATAATTGAAATCAAGATTGTGATGCACTTTCGTAAGCTAGTCATAGCTCATGTCGCATTACCTCACTAGCCAATGACAGCGAATATTCAGAGCACAGGACATGTGATGTAGTCAACTAAAGAGAAATATCATTGTTAAGTAGCACCAACACATAAACAGGGAAAGTTAATAGTTTAATTAATATACATAGTGTTGTTACAAGAAATGCAAAACTGTCACACACAAAATTGGTCTCGAAGGTCAATTAGCTGCAAGAGAAGCTAAGCTTTTGCATATAATGTTGATCTTTTTGGCACATGTTACACTTTAAGATATATCAACACAAATGTGCCAGTAAAATTTTTAATGACATAAATGTCTGACCTTCAGGGTTCAAAATTCTTCTAAATGGCTTGTCATCAAAGAGTTGATTTTTAAATGAGAGTCAAACACTCTTTGATTTAAGAAATTCATGGTACATTACTGCACATAGTTCAAGTTACATAAAAGGATATTTACTCTGAAAGTAATCCTTTTCAAACCACCATTCGCAATATTTTCCTGCAACCTGTTAAAAATAGGTTTGTGTCAGCAGTTGCGAGAGAGCGCAGATAACAGGCAACACCGCACTTGCACAGCTACCATGACGTAGGAAGCCCATTATTACGTATGTGTAAAACATTAAAAGATCATACATTATGTCATAAAAGAAACAAGACATTAGAGAATACTGCATGAGCATCGGAATTTCGTGAAGCATACTAAAATGTGCACATTTAAAGTGCATGCGAAAGGTGCACGCTGGCTGCGGTGGCTGAGTGATTCTAGGTGCTTCAGTCCGGAACCGCGCAAGTGCTACAGTCGCAGGTTTGAATCCTGCCACAGGCATGGATGTGTGTGATGTCGTTAGGTTTAAGTAGTTCTAAGTTCTAGGGGACTGATGACCTTAGATGTTAACTCCCATAGTGCTCAGAGCCATTCAAACCAATTTTTTTTTTTTTTAACTGCACATTCATATGTCTAGATTCTCAATGAAGTAGACCTCGACCTGATAGTAAGCTTTTCAGTGTGGTTTTCGGGATGTAAATTTTCTTGGAGCACCAGCACTGTATTATATCATGTTTGGTTCTTTATTGTGGCATAAGGCCATACATGTTAGAAGATGAAAACATGCACTTGAAATGCCTTAAACAGTTGAAACTAGCCAGTACTGTGGAATTAAGCATTTTGTTTCAAATACTGCATCTGCAGAAAAGGTTAATAAAAGTCAAATTTCTTTAGCAAACAGAGAAAAATAACTTCATTGTTCTGCAAGGTGATTAATGTTTGACTGTCAGAAAGGTGAAAATAAAATAAATCCTGAAACTAATAACATATTTTAACTTTCTTTAATTATGTGAATGTATTTTTATTTGTAAGGCACTGCAGTCATGGACTGTGCAGCTGGTCCCGGCAGAGGTTCGAGTCCTCCCTCGGGCATGGGTATCTGTGTTTGTCCTTAGGATAATTTAGGTTAAATAGTGTGTAAGCTTAGGGACTAATGACCTCAGCCCTTAAGTCCCATAAGATTTCGACACACATTTGAACATTTTTTGTGTTTTAATTCACTTTATAGCTCCCGGCCACAGATATTCGTTTTGTTTTCATTAGACTTGAGTAAATGAAGGGGAACCAGCGCAAGATCACTAAACATAAACTCGGGTCACGTGGAGGCTACCCACTCTGTGCATCAGCCCCAGGTCTACGATATTTGAGAACTGGGGCAATACTAAAAAGATCAAATTTTCAAAAATATGTTCATCTTGTAGCGCACATCTTTCTGAAAAGTCTGAAACATAAAACATAAGTGTTCGAGGAAATGTAAGACATCTTATTTGGTCTTAAGTGTACCAAAGTGCAGTGCCACACCTCTTGATATAGCATTCTTCCATAGCATGTCACTGTATTTCACTCTGTGGAATTGAAACGTGTATATTTTGTAATGGATGCCATCAAACCTACACAGGTCAATGGAAACTGAAATGCCCTGTGGTGCCTCTCTTGCACCCAGCCTGCCCCCCCCCCCCCCCCCCCCCTTTTTCTTTTTTTTAAAAAAGGGATTATTTGTAATTGGGAGAACAAGAACTCTTCAGAAAATTAGCACTCTCTATTGTCTATTAGCTAATAAGTTGCTGTTTTGTGTGACATAAAATTAAATATAGGATACATAAAACCAATAAAGACAAGAGACAACTTCACATTTCTTCAGTCCTTAGCTCCTAGCATTTTTTTCTCTAATCTTGCTACTGCTTTACATGGCATGCTTTCCTTTCTGTGAAAGAATCTATTACCTCATCAAATATTTTGCTACATGAAAAATCGAAATGTCGTTATCTAGTACCGAAAAAGCTGTTAATACAAATAATACCCAAGACTGGTGTGGTTTCTCAATCTGATTATGTCTGTTTTGTCACTATCTGCTAGATAAAACAAAATAGGCCTTTCTAATATTGCTGCAATTTTGTAACACACACCAAATAAACGAGACTGTTTTGGCACAAATGGTCATTTTTATAACATGACAGAATGTAATTCACAAAGTACCAATATCAAATGCCTATAAAGCCTACTGCAAGCAAAAAACTATGTTAGGAAATAGTTTCACATTTCATTAATATACACCAGTTTCTCAAGCATAAGATTGAAAAGTAGTATTACAAAATTTTTATACAAATTTGGAATTGTCTTATACTTGCATAATTTGTGTGATGTCCCCATTTCTTCTCCTTCCTCTTTCTTAAAAACAATCTTGTCATCAAGAATTCTGTAGCTATTTCTGCCATTGTCAAAATTTGTTCGCCGATTAAAGTCACAAACCCTGCCAGATCACAGGTTAGTTATCCCACAATTGTTCTCCGATTAGGCATTGTTACATATTCATACGACACGTTTTCCACATTACTTCCAGGACAGAACTTAATTTGCTGCTAGCCAGGGACTGTAAAACTGGTCCTTACTAGTGTAGCAATCTGGCAAAAAATTTTATGTCAAATTTTCATTTTCTTGGATACACCAAGAAGATAATATGTAATCTTTCTCACCTGTTATTCCTGTTAGTCGTTTATTTCCATTCTGGTACTATGAATCTATGGATTTTGCTAGTATTTATAACAAAGCTGAATAATTGCAAACCCAATCAACCACATAGGCAACTGGCGTTCATCCGTTCGTCTTTACTCCGCTCAGCTCGTATAGCCATGTCCCCTTTTGTCTGCAGAAAGTTTATTTCTAGATGTGACGATGATTCTCCTAACAGAGACATCATTCACACTATGCACACATTCAAAAATCAACTTATGATTCATTCAGAAATCAACTTAGAATGTGTTCAAAAATCTACAGGGATGCATTTCAAAACCGTATGAATAATTGATAGACCAAAATGTGCGGGATGCTAGGCGCTTTGTAAAACAAGTTTCCCCCCCCCCCCCCCCCCCCACACAGGAATATCAATATGGTGCCCGCTTTTCCCGGTAGCATCTAGTTGCTTGCTGTGGCTGCTTGCACAGCCAACAGCCACTTTTCTGTAGCCAGAAGTGGGAGAATCTGCTACTCAAACACAACTCAACTGTGCATGTGCCTGCTCGTAACTGCTAAAACGAATCTAATGTAATCAGTTGTGACTTCATGCTCATCGGAGGCAATTTGTTTTTATGAAGCATTGCATAGTCTTCCTAAAGCCTTTGACACATTGTGCTGTTGGCAGCAGCTTGCATGAGCACTGTGTGTCGTCGTCTCGCATTTCCTTTGCAATTCAAGTTATTTTCGTTTTTTTCTCTCATTTATGTTTTATTGTTGAAGTTTTATTCTGCAGAATGGGGATACAGCAATATCCTTTGGTAGAGTTTCAGTTCTTCCCAGTCAAAATTACAAAAAATTAACCAGAAACTAAAACAATGAAAAATTCCTGGAATTCTAAAAAAATTTCCAAGTTTTTCCCAGTTTTCTCCCGAATGAAAAAATTCCTGGGTTTTTCCCAGATCTCCTGGTTGTCCCAGGTCGTACGCACCCTGTATTAGGATTACACAGAAGTATTAGATTCAAATTAGTCACAGGCCATATCAACAGTTTCTTTTGCTATCCTATTCAGATCTGAAAGCCTTCAACACATCGTAAGTAGTGTCGTATCATCGGCATAAACATATGATAGTGAGCTATATTATTAGGTAAATCATTGATTGCTCTAATGAAGAAGGGTCTAAGAATAGATCCTTCGGGGACTTCTCTACTGGTTTCCATCAAAGAGGAATTTATATTTCTGAGACAAATTGTTTTCTGTTGCTTAAATAAGAATACATTACATTTAATGTGCTACCATACACACCATAAAACTCCACCTTCCTTGGTAGTATGTCAACAGGAAATGCAATCTAATGCTTTGATTGGATCACATAATAGCAGAGATACCATGCTTTTGTCTTCGTGAGCTGTTCAAGTTTGGTACACCATTTCCAAAATGGCTGCTGTTGTTTTTCTGCCCTTGCTAAAACCAAACTGATTGTTACATAGGAACTTGTTTTTCTCAGATTAGTTGCTTATTTGTGTATATAGCTTTGAAAATATTGACACAATTTTAAAATTTGAAGCAAAATCATCAGAACAACAAAATATATATATTTCATTTCCTTTAAAAGAAAAAAAAGGCAAGAAGAAGAAGAAAGAAAGAAAGAAAGAAAAACACATCATAACATTAATGTAAGAACTATATGGTGTTGTTGTGGTCTTCAGTCCTGAGACTGGTTTGATGCAGCTCTCCATGCTACTCTATCCTGTGCAAGCTAAAAAAACTATATACAACATAGCAAACAATGAGACTGGGAAAATGAATTTGGAAAATTGATTTGAAAATAAATAAAGAACAGGCCAAAAAACTACAGAAACTTTTAATACCTACTTTTTTGTAGGTAATTTACATTTGATTATATACTTAGTGGAATACTAACTGTTTTTTAGGAAATAAATAAAGCAACTCAAGAAGTCACTACATAGAAGTGATTTGTGTGCACATGCAATGATTTAAATTAACAAGTAATTGGAATGTGTGCAAAAACTGCCCATAAAATAGGAATTAGGGGCGTCTTGTGCGTGGAATATAAGTATTGGTAACACGGGAAGTGTGTGAAAATAAACATGAAGTACATAAACAATGAAGATCACTGGTTATCCCATCAGTGCACTGAACAAACAGCAGAAAAAATTAAATAATCCAAAGATAAGAAAATATTTGTATTATAACATTATGTATCATAATCATTTCCAAATGCAAGGCATGTTATAAAACTTAATATACTAGATTTTTATAGGAGGGTTGTACCAAAAGTAAGGTTCCCAATGAGCTACAGCCTCAAGGGAAGGTACTAGGCTAAATCTGACAACAGTGCCATGCGCAGTGGTTCTCACACTCTCGAGCCCACCTTTCTGTGATTTGCTATGTCACTCAGTGTTGGCTTGGTGGCCATCAAAGATGGAAATGTTTATCGCCGCTCCCGCCAAGTGTGAGGTTCGATCAGTGATTGAGGTTCTCCACACAAGGAAGTTACCACCCATGGAGATTCATTGACAACTGACTGGGGTTTATCATGAAGAGTGCATGTCGATTCAGCACATCCTCAAATGGTGCAGGGACTTTAAAAAGCACATAGGATATGGTTTACAAACTAAGCATGGAAATACTGTGTCACTTTCTACATGGGAATGACAACTAACAACTGACTGACTGCACAAATGGCCACTGCCAAACTGCAGCAAAGAGGTAGCATGACCATCTAGCTGCTGAACATGCTACCAAACAATGTGCTTCAGTTTATGTCTGTTTCACAACCCATGCCCCTTCTGAATTCTTCCCAGCAATATCAGCTTTTCTGAAATGCACAGATTTGAACTCTCCTACAACATTGTCTTCATTCCCAGAACTTCCCTTGCCTCAGCCTTCACTAGTCCCTTTCCTCCATCAACTTATCGCCTTCCTTGCTCCCTGTTGAACACCACCCACACCCCTTCTGTTGAACCAACACACTCAATAGTCTTTTCCCCTTCTCCACTTCTCTCCTCTTCCCTTAACCTTTCCCTCTCCCATTCTACAACTGCCCCCTCCCATCCCCTAGAATATTATCTTGTCACTGCATCTAGCAGCCATATCCTGCCCTCACCATGTCCCTGCATGCTTCCATGGGCAGCAGGTCATCTTCCACCACCCCAACCCTGCCATCTCTTCTTCTACACACCCCACACCTCCTCCTCACCTCACCGAACACCACAGCAAATTGCTGCTCTTGTTGGAGACAATTGCAGGCACCAGCACCATGAGTGTTCTGTTCTCAAACGGATCAATGCCTCTTCCATGTAGTGAGTGATGATCTACTCTTTCCGTATTTTTGTTAGGTCATGCTGGACTTCCCATAGAATTATAGGTTTGATGACCATATTTTTTATAATTTTAATCAGCTCTCTTTAGAACTTCTTTATATGAGTTTGCAGGAAGTGACATAATGGCTGCTCAGGCCAAGGGGAGAAAGCAGCACATATTTTATAACCAGAACCTAAAAGTTAATGGCACAAAATACCAGTTACTGTAGTGCAGGTTACCCATTTCACAGATCTGTAAATAACATGGCATTTATTACTGTGTATTATATAATACATGTACCACACTAGTAATACTTTTTCTGATATAATGAAATAGTACTGTCTATGACTAAATAAAGAAAACTATATAATATGGGCTAATTTTTGCATTGCAAAGCCATTCAATAAAATCAGGAGGAGAGAGTGCCAACATACATCTGAACACAATACTGTTGCTAGATAGAAGCTGTTATGTCTGTTAATGGCAACTATCTAACAAAGTAAATCAAGTATCATTTATCTTATGGGCAGATATACTATCATAAGCACATTAAACAGTTGTAGGAAGGCTCATAGGTAAGTTTTTACCTCAACCATCTGACTAAAAATTTTGGTTGAAGTCACCATGTGAATTTCTTTTGGCTTTTGATATTTACATCCTTATGGAGTAGGTATTAAAAACATGGAGAAGATATAAAAACTTTGAGGTTTGCTGATAACATTGTAATTCTGTCAGAGACAGCAAAGGACTTGGAAGAGCAGTTAAACAGAATGGATAGTGTCTTAAAAGGATATAACATGAACATCAACAAAAGCAAAACGAGGATAATGGAATCTAGTCAAATTAAGTCAGGTGATGCTGAGGGAATTAGATTAGGAAATGAGACACTTAAATTAGTGAAGGAGTTTTGCTATTTGGGGAGCAAAATAACTGATGATGGTCCAACGAGAGAGGATATAAAATGTAGACTGTCAATGGCAAGGAAAGCGTTTCTGAAGAAGAGAAATTTGTAAACATCGAGTATAGATTTAAGTGTCAGGAAGTCGTTTCTGAAAGTATTTGTATGGATTGTAGCTATGTATGGAAGTGAAACATGGATGACAAATAGTTTGGACAAGAAGAGAATAGAAACTTTCGAAATGTGGTGCTGAAGAAGAAAGCTGAAGATTAGATGGGTAATCATATAAGTATACACTAAGCAGATTCAGAAGGGTGTAGGTTGCAGTAGGTACTGGGAGATGAAGAAGCTTGCACAGGATAGAGTAGCATGGAGAGCTGCATCAAACCAGTCTCAGGACTGAAGACACAACAGCAACAGCAGCAGCAGCAGCAGCAGCAACAACAACAACAACAACAAACAGCAACAAAATGCTTATTGTCTCTTAATTCCTTACGGGGAAGCTGGTCAATTTGTGTGCTGCTTGCATGTACTACTTCCAAATTATTTAGGGATTATTTGTTTGAAACTGTTCATTTCATAAAATGGTTAGGGGGAGGGGCAAGTATTACCCAAGCACTAATTTATTTCAGATGGTTATTGTGAATGACTCTGGTATTCATCTTACAAATAGCGGCATTTCCGAGAACACTGGTGAAAGCTGTTGGCATTGACACTTTATTTTACCATGCTATAAATATAATCATCCCCAGGAGCTTGGCACACAGCTGTGCATCTCCACTCAGTTGTGGTGTTTAATGTTGCAACTTAACCTCCCATTGTCTACCATCCACTATGTTGTCATATTCCCTGTTGTCTCCTCCTGTGACTACAATGCCTTATTCATGTTGACTAGTCTTTGGTGACTGCTGACACTTTTCAACCTTCCTCATCTCTTCCCATCATTGGTACATGTGAAGTACTCCAGTATTTATGCGGAGGCAATTGCCAGATTACCTCTATCTTGCTCTGAACAGAGCTTCTTTGAATCTTTAGTATATTGTCAAATCATGTGGTCCACCACATCTTGTCCACTTCTTCTCACTAGCTTAACCACTACTTGAGAAGGTCTCATTGCCCATCAGCTTGCCTACAAAATGGGTCACATCACAGGTGGTCACCCTTGTTCATTGTACAAGTGTTATCTGAATGTGGTAGTGTTCTTTTATCTGCTCTTCATAAGACCAAATTTACTCATGTTGATCAAATATGGTATCTATTATACATTAACACACATCCCATAACTTGGCTGCAATCAAAAGAACTTGATTGTATTGACAAAACACACTTTGAAGAGGAGTCTAAGTGATTTGTTTATGGCTTTCTCCTCCCACTGCATTGATGAATCTTTTTGAAGGACCGATTGATGTACTTACTGATTTCATCACATAATATAAATAATATACAATACCTTCAGTGTATTAATACAATATGTTTTTATTTTTGACGATGCTTTGCTAAAACAGCCCAGTAATTTTTGTACTGATTTCAGGATGTACACATTTACATGCTTGTTGTAAGCTTGTTAATTGCCTCCAAAAAAAAAATGGCTCTGCGCACTATGGGTCTTAACTTCTGAGGTCATCAGTCCCCTAGAACGTAGAACTACTTAAACCTAACTAATCTAAGGACATCACACACATCCATCCCCAAGGCAGGATTCGAACCTGCGACTGTAGTGGTTGTGCGGTTCCAGACTGTAGTGCCTAGAACCACTCGGACACCCCAGCCGGCAATTGCCTCCAGAAACAATTTTCACTCAGCAGTGGAGTGTGCACTGATCTGAAGCTTTCCAGCTGATTAAAGTTGCATTCCAGACAGGGACTTTACCCTGAGAACTTTCCCTTTCACAGGTAAGCACTATCAACTAATTTATCCAAGCATTACCCACTACCCACCCTTTCAGCTCCATTTCTGACAATACCTCTACTCCTACATTCCTTTCCTGTAGGAGCGCTAATCTAGTAGCTTATGCAGTAGAAGTTCAGCAAATTTTCAGGATTCATAAGAACACAAAATGGAATTTATTCAAAACAAAACTAAAACATTTTTACAAAATAAATGTCTACAAACATTAAAATAGCTGTAACCTACTGCCTATGAAAACTACAGAATGACAGGAACCGAACTAGAAGTAGATGTAGATTTAATGACCAAACCATGAAGGGATTGAGAAAAAAAGGGAAAAAGACAAAAATCATTTTGGCAAGAATTTTAACACGTTTAGCCCTTGAGCCCAGAAACCTAAATGGGGATGTACAATGCTTAACACTATCACCAGACCAACATGAGGCTGCAAGCTTAAGAAACTGTCGATTTCAAGCTGGATGATTGCAAATTGTGGGGGAAAAGTCACACATTTATGTACCACCTATAAGCAAAACCCTCCAACACAACATAAATGAGGGCACAAGTTGACAAACAGGGCAGATTTAAACAGTTTGAGAGTTCCTGCTGGTAGACAAGCCTCAGGTGTCTGTCAGCCAACAGCACAAAATTATCTGTGTGAAAGAATCCATTCAGTTAAGCTTGTACCCTGAGAATGACTTTCATTCTTGCCTGTACATACCTCTGGACTGTGAACAGTTAGTCTATCATGGGTTACAGATACCTATTGTTACTTACAGTATGACTTAACGGAACCAGAGGGTTTGATTAGAGCAATAAGAAACTGTCTCCTTTTCATGATTCAAGTGAAAGTGATAGGACAAGCAGGCTACTTGTTATAGAAATTTTATCATCTAGTAAGCCTCACCTACACTCTATGCTCATTGAAAATTATGATCCAGTGTCAGATCTTCAACATGATCATGTAAACTTGGGAAGAAGCTATAAAATCGGACCAAGGTACGAACCCAGAAGCTCATTTTTTCATTTCTATCTCCCTTGCCTGATACCTGAGTCTTTCTGCATTGTCTCCTACTACAGAGACCTTATACACCTTGGCTAGATCCTGTCACTGACTTATTCCCTTGCACAAAACCACTTGCAAGTCAAAGAGTCTGTAGACCTGAAAAATCCCACATCACTTCCTATTCAACTGAAAGATTCACATAAGTATTTTGTGGCCCCCGCCACCTTACAACAAATGATATGTGCAAAATTTTTACTTTGTAGTTTGTCTAAATCAGTAATACTAACCATTTGGTTGTGGTGAACTGTTTTCAGAAATTTAAGCACACCAGCTGATAAATGTACTTTAGTGCTCCAGGAATAATTAATGAACAAGCTGTTGGGAAAGAATTATTATACTGATACATATGGCCATCTGGAATGTGCTTAGTTTTGGTAGAAGTGTTAAGGATGTTACTTCTTTTTCATGTAGCTGTAGTGGTCTATGCAATTTTACTTATGACAACATTACTGGCTGGTTTCACCACAGTGCTACTAGCTTTCAACTCAATATTTTGGATTTCAGTATGCCTTGTGCCTGTAAATGGCCATCATGTACCATATTGCCACTGTTCAACTCAATATTTTGGATTTCAGTATGCCTTGTGCCCGTAAAGGCCATCATGTACCATATTGCCACTGTTAAAGTGTCCAATAACTTGAGAACTGACTCCTTCAACATTACAACAATACGTTATCACTGTTAAGCTAACACCGATAGACAAAACAGTCTGAATTAACACACCTAATATCATCATGGTGAGTACGATTACTAATGAAACATTAGGTACCTGTCTGCTTGTTCAACAGTATTGACCATTTAGATACTTAAGGTTGCCCTAAAGAGTGTAAGAGTAATTTGAACTTCAGTGATGATCATTATGTCACTGACATGTACACTGTAGCGCTGAGGGATGTTCACAAATGGTCTCAGGAAAACAAAGTAACTCTCAACATAAAGAAAACTAATACAACATCCTTTAGAATGAACAGAAAACAGAGTCCCTTAAATTTAAACTAGATAACATCTCCATAGGTGATGTACCTACAACAAAATTCTTAGGGTTGCACATTGACAGCCAAATGAAGTGGAATGAACATGCTATGAAGCTCTCAAAAAAGATATCCACAACATGTTATGTCCTTAGAGCCCTTGTATCCGCATGCAGTAGTGAATGTTTAAGAACTATATACCTTAGTTATGTTCATTCACTAATCAGTTATTGTATTATTTTCTGGGGAAACAGAATTTTCAAATAGTATTTAAAATGTTAAAGAGAGCAGTAACAATTATAACAAAAAGCATTAAGTGGGTCCATTGCAGAGAACTTTTCAAAATGTTAGAAATTCTAAGTGTTCCTTGTGAATTTATATTCCAAACCATAGGGTACATCAAGAAAAATATAGAAAATTATAGCACAAATAGCAGTTTTCATAACTATAGCAGAAGAACAAGTCACTGTCTTCATCTAGACAGGAAGAATAAACATAAGACTCAAAATAGCTTCTTGTATGAAGGTGTAAAACTGTATAACAAACTGCCACAGAAGATAAAAGAAGCAGATAACGTGTACTGCTTTAGGAAAAATCTTAAACTGTTTTTTCAGGAACACTGCTTTTACACTATAAGTGAATTCCTTAGTACAAAATGATTGTAAATAGCTTTTGTTTCACAATATTTTGATAAGGAGCAAAAATGATTTAAATGACTTATATGTCACAATGTTTAACTACATGTAACAACAAACTGTATAAATATATGAATGTACACAACAGACAACATCCATACATTTTAAAATGTCCACAGATGGCTAAATAAATAAATAAACTGGCTTCTGCATTCACCTGGTCATGTTTTGCAATACTTTCTTCATTCATTATATTGCCTGCTCTTTTCGAAAGCCATTCTTGTAACTATTTCCTTTTAATATTCCTTACTCTTAGTCTCTTTGATGGCACTGTTTTAAGATCTTTGAGATTTTATTTTTAGATTTCTTCACTTGTCACCTTCACCTTTTCTGCTTTACTCTCACCCTACTGTTCCTCCTTTTTTTTTTTTTAAGAAAAAAAAAGAGACCTGACTATCAACTCCTGCACATAGATTTCTTTCTATCCTGGACAGCATGCAAATTTTTATTATCTTAACAATGAGCCTTGTCAGGCCAGGAGCAACCACTTTCGAAATAATGAATGCTATCCATTATAATGAAATTATGGAGTTATCTCTTTGTGACCATTCCCCACTGCTACGATTTGCCACATTGGTCTTGTGTAAACAAGGAGATCAGAGCTGCCAATGACCTCCTTTCTGATATATGCAAGCAATTCAAAAATTTTTATGTGGCTGATAGTAGTGACATTGGGTACAGGTTTCACACACTTGGCCTTCACTTGAACAGTCAAGGGAAAGAAATTGTGACCCTGAAATTACTGGAATAAATCAAGATGCACCTGCAAATATCTTCAACACAAACAGCAGTATCAATAAAATCACCAAAGCCAGTTTTAGCAAGTACAATACAAATGTCAGCACCACCACCACCACCACCACCACCACCGAAATTACTGGAATAAATCAAGATGCACCTGCAAATAATCTTCAACACAAACAGCAGTATCAGTAAAATCACCAAAGCCAGTTTTAGCAAGTAGAATACAAATGTCAGCATCACCACCACCACCACCACCACCACCAGAAGAAGAAGAAACAGCAATAACAACTAAACCTACATCAACAGCAGAAAAACCATCAGTAGCTGAGGAAAAACGAACATCAGTTACAGCAGCAGCCCCACCTCCAGCACAAACAGTGTCAGTAAAAAGTAAACGAAGTCACTGTACAAGAAACCATGTTATCGACAGCACAAACAGCAGCAGCCAATGAACTTCCCACAACAGTAGCAGTTGATCAACACTGCCTGAGGAGGATCCAAAGGCTAGGTACAGCTGCTTCACTTAGTGACGATTTTTTATGGCACCAAACAAAGAAAAGGAAGAGATTGTGACAAATCAGCCTGAAAAATTGCACCTGTGTCAAAAATCAGCAAAAAAGCAGCAGTTCACCATGTACTGACAAAACAGAAAATACCTACAAAACTTTCAAGATAGTGAGTCAAAAAATTCAGTATCTCAAGAATAAAGTGTTAGAATTGGAAGTCAACATAAACAAATTTGTAGATATCACCTGTATTTGTCTATCAGAACAGTGGCACAGGGTCAGTGAATTAAGTCTTATAAATATAAGCAATTTTGAATTAGCATCTCATTATGTCCACAGTGTTTGTAAAAATAGTAAGGTATGGATATACACTAGGGCTGGGGTGCAGTATAAGGTTAGATCAGAAATATACCAACTAAATATTGAGAAACATTTTGAATGATGTGCCACAAAGCAAAAATCTGAGGAGAAGCATAAAAATCTAATTGCCATGTCAATGTACAGGTCACCACTAGGTGACAAAAACATATTTTTTTAAAAATTTTGAAGCAATGCTAAACATTTTGTATAACAATGAAGTGAACTTCTTATGTGGGGAGTTTAAGATCAAACTGTTAAAGAAAATGAAGAAAAAAGACAGCTTTTGAGTATCCTAAACAGCTTTCACATGAAACCACACTTCATGGATCCCACTAGAATAACAGTCATCTTCATCCCTATTAGATAATATGTTTACAAATATCAAAAATGATGTTACCGAGGCACAAAACATAAACTTAGGTCTTTCAGACCACAACACACTAATAACATGCATAAATTCTTCTGCAGCTGAGGTTGTTAAATACGAGTGGGAATATAAAAGGCACTTCTACCCAGAAAAGGTTAATATTTTTATTCAGTTGTTAGCAAAAGAATCCTGGCAAGATGATGAATCATTCAATGCATTTTATAATACTTTCATGTCCATATTTCAGTTGTGTTTTCCAATAAAACTGACAAGAATTAATGTCATGTCAAGAAACAGCTGCCAGTAGATAATACCTGCTATCATAGTATCCAGTAAAAAGCTAAAACTTCTCAATCTACTGAGAAAAGACAACCAAGTTGAAAACTTTGCAGAATATGTTAAGACATATAAGAAAATAATTAAAACAGCCAAGACAATGCACAATGACAAAGTAATCATAGAGACAGCAAACATGTTGAAATCAATATGGAATATAGAGAAAAAGGAAACAAACAAAAGTGTTAAAAAGCAAGATGACATTGTATTAAAAGATGATCATGATGTGTTACTCAGAAATGGTACCAGAACTCTAGCAAATTACATAAATGACTATTTTATAAACACTCCAGTCAATCTGAGTAAAAATTTTGCTAGTAAGAGTAGTATCACAGTTCAAAGACAGTAAAGTGGTAACTCAATATTGCTATGTCCCACAAATAAATTAGAAGTTCTTAAGATAATAAAAACAATCAAGAATAAAATGCCCTCTGGCATTGATGAGGTACGAGGTTCAGTCATGATGAAATGTGCTAGTGTCATAGCACAACCACTACCACATATTGTAAGCATATCATTAACAGAAGTGGCATTCCCACAAAGATTAAAAATTTCAAAAATAAAACCATTGTACAAAAAGGGTAATATATATCAAGTGGGAAAGTATAGACCAATAGCTTCGTTATCTGTATTTTCAAAAATAATAGAGACTGACATGAAAAATATAATTACAAATTATCTCAAAAAATTCAGTCTCTTGTCTGTAAAGCAAGATGGTTTTCACAAAGGCATGAATACAGAAACAGCAATTACTCAATTCATTGAAAACACTGTAATAAGATTTGACAGAAATAACAGTACAGTAGGAATAAACTTGGACTTATCAAAGGCATTCAATACTGTTGATCATGATATCTTCCTACCAAACTAGAAGCTATAGGTATACTAGGAATTGCATTAAAATGGAAAGCCCACATTCTCTACCTCACTAAAAATTTAAGCTCTGCTTGCTTTGCATTATGCAAAATTAGTACTAAGTTTAGTAGAGTGTGTAGTAGAACTGTCTTCTTTGCTTACATCCATTCTGCTATCACCTACTGCCTAACTTTCTGTAGTCATAATAAGGCAAACATGAAAACCATCTTCACCTTACAGAAACGAGCTATTAGAATAATTTCAAACAGTACAAGGCTAACACCTTCCAAACAGTTATTTCAACACCTAAATATTCTACCTAAACATGGCTCTATATTTTAAAAAAGTGTTGTTAATATAAAAATGCACATTGATAATTATAAAACCAGCTCAGTTCTTCATTCCTACAATTCAAGAATGTGCAATGGCATCCACATAAAAAGAGTAAACAAAGCTTTAACACAAAAACAAACCAACATTCAGGGTACTACTGCACAACAAACTTTCAACTCAGCTAACAGAAATAAAAACATTGTCTACATTCAAGGAATCAATATTTAAATTCTTAATGACCAACTGCTATTATAGTATAAATGAATATCTGCAGTAACCTTGTAGCAAGTAACTACATTCATTTACTATATGTTAATAGTACCATAAATCAAATGCTTGCCACAGCCTTAATGTTAATTTTTCAGAACAAAAGCATTAAATCAATTATTTACTTATAACATATTTCATGTAAAAGGCCCCAAACAAAAGTGTTAAGTCAATTATTTACTTGTAATGTATTTCATGCAAAAGATCTTTCTCATAATTTTATACTATTACAGTGATCAAAGCTGTATTGCCCAAAAATATTGTCATGGGTACAATGAACCATTGTATTATGTAGGAAACTGTGCACAATTATCTTATTTTCGTTATACTATGTTATTTGATGAAATCCATACAATGTAGATCATTGCTGGATGAATAAAGTACACCTACTCCTACTCCTGTTTTCCAGTCATCAGCCTCAAAACCATACAAATACCTTGAACTGTACATTACTTTCATTCTTGTCAAACATTAGAACTTACCTCATAAGGAATATTAGAACAAATAAGGGGAGAGTTGCTGCCAGGATAAAGTAGACCCAGTTCCTAAGCACCCAGGCTAATAGTGCCATAGCAATGGTTCCTATACAGTAACTGAAAAATGACAAGAAGTTGACAGTTGAACGATGTCTCACATCGGTCAGCTCAATTCCTGAAAACAAAAAAAGGAAAGTGTTTTATGAAATACCTCTTCATGAAACAAGTGTCTCTGTTGTTATTTCAGATATCTTTTCAGATACTCCTTACAAGTAAAGTCCCATCACATTACTGAAACCAAAACCCTGGTTCTCCATGTGGAAGTCAAACATACTGAAGATCTCAAGTTGTATGACAGTTTTAACGAAGTCAATGTAAATTTGCTGTATTTGAGTGTGGCACTAAAAGTTTCATGAATTTAAGAATTTTATTACAAATTTTGTGTACGGTGTCATTGTATTTTAGTGTTAACATATTTTCTCTATTAATGAGCAATATGTTTTGTTAAAATGTTAAAACAAAAGACAGAAAATACTACAGTAGGTTTCTATGAATTATTGAAATAAGTTTGCAATGCTTTTAGAGAGTATAGAAATTCTTTTGGTATAAATTAATATAGAAACAATAAATACATTTAAAGTAAACAAATATCTATGTAGTAAAAGTAACAGGATATAGAAAGTATGCTTCCTCAGACAGATTAAATATCTGATTTTTATAATACATTAATTCACACATTTTCTACTGTACATGGTGCCATGAAGGATCCAGGATTCAGCTCTGGAGAGGGTCACAGGTCACCGTATTTGTCGCTGTCTTCCCTCCACTCCTCCCCTCCTCACAAATATAGCCTGTCATCACTAATTCTTAAACAGCCATAGCTGTGAACAGTTTTAATAATGATAAAGTTATCTTTTTTAATACAATAGTAGTAAATTGATTAAATACCATAAAATATATAAAGTACTGCACATGGGTTGTACATTCTGTAATCCATTGCCATTTTGAAGACCTTCAGCTTTCACACTGCTCTGTTTTACAGAAGCTACTCTGAAGTTTGATAATCATTGTATAAAGTGTGTTAAAAAAGTAACAGGAATTTTGCTATCTTGCATGCTGCATTAGACTGATTTGCCCAATTTTTTCATTGTTGTTTTGAGCATGAATGAAAAATATCTGTGCAGAGTTAATCTTGTTGGATTTTTAATCTGTTGAAATCTGTCAAAAAGTTTAAAGGTGTCTTAGTAGTACCAGCAATTACTTATTTTGTATAAACATCAACCAGAGAATTTGTATTAAATTTTGGTATAAGAACAGAATAAAGTGCAGCAAAGTTTTAGGAAAGTTTGATATCGAGTTTGGTAAGCCTTCTATGATTAACACAACGCTTTATGAGTGGTGTAAGCATTTGGAAGAAGGCCATGAAATCATTTAAGAAGAGAGCACTGGACATCCCAGCACGTCATTAGATAATGATACATGGAAAAAGTGAAAAATGATTTTGAACAATTGCCAACCCACAATAAGAGAAGTTGCTGACGTTGGTATATCCCTCCCAGCACTGATTTTTTATTTTTTCCATTTTAATTTGGTTTGTAGACTACGGTTACATCAGGACTGACTTTTAAAATCCACTTCCCTGTCCTTAAAACAAGTACAGTGACACTGCAGATGTCACTGATGTTTACCCCATCTATCGACTGGTTGTGTCTGTGAGCAGCAGAGGAACATACTAGCTACACATGTATTTTCTTCCTTTTTGGGGAAGCATGCCACCTTGTGTTATGGGTGAATTCTGGAACACGGACATGCCATTAGGAACTGACTGCACACTCCATTGGACTAAAACTATCTTGTCATTACTTTGAACAGGCTGTATTGATTCTCAAATCACTCTCATTATTATTTTGAAATCATTGAAATGCTTAAGTAACATATGATTCATATCATTTTTTTGCTACTTCATACATTTTTGTCAGTCCTGATGCAGAAATAAAGAAATCTTCAGAAAAATATTGAAATTGGTAACGTATAGCACTCTTTTATTGCATCATTGGAATCTGAAGGAAAAATACCAGTATGTGAAGTACACCAAAATATTTAAAAAATCATAGAATAAACAAACAGGCCTGTCACCTCAGTATTGCAAGCATCTGCAGAAAGAAAACTTATGAAATATTATATTAAGTACATTTCCAACAATGTCAAATGCTGTGATGAGAGTGTGGATGTCTACTGAAGGCTGGAAACATCCATAATTTGTACATAAATTTTATTTTGCAATACCTAAAAATTCAACCACAAACTGAAGCATTAAAGTAATTACGTAGAAGAAAGAAATCTTAGAATATAATATTTCAAACAATGAAAAATCCAAACGTGGCACTATATTGTGTGTGTGTGTGTGTGTGTGTGTGTGTGTGTGTGTGTGTGTGTGTGCGTGTACACCCATTTTTTGTCAAACCTTCTTGACCGAAGAAAACACATTTTCCTACAGTTTTTTTTTGTGTGCTTGTCTGTGACTCATAATCTTTGTTATATAATGAGACTATCCTTTTCATAACATTATAATAATGTTCCCTTACATACAGAGATACCACTATCTGGAAACTGATTTTGGTTGCCATAATTTTAAGAGGAATTAATAATTTGTTCAGTATGGGGGTGAGCATTAAAAAGATTAATGTTTAAATGGATCATGTTCTTGGTCTTGGTCTTCACACATACAGGTACAGAAAAGCCTTGTGTTACAACAGCCGAGGCTGCACCAGGTTAGGAAACATCTGTGACAAAAAGAAAGCAGCCACTTCTGTGTCCTAGCAGGTGAGAGCTACTACCAGCAGAACTCTTTTTTTGCAGCCAAAGGCACACTAGTGTGGAGTGCCAGCCAGCTAACAAAACCCCAGACAGCTACCGCACTATTCCATTCAGCAGCATTTTCTGCTGTCTGCGCCGCAACCATGGCTTTGCTACAAATGCTCATCTGACATGCTGCAGTAAACTTAAACTGTTTATCACTTTGGGTACAGATTAATTTTGATGTTCTGATTTGGTCACCATTTTGGTTATTTGGTGATTGTGAGTGTTTCACAATACAATGAGAGAGAGCACCAGTTCCAGCCATGTGGTACAGTTAATCAAAGTGTGCAACAGCCCTTTTGTTGCTTCTCATGGTTCAGGATTTCCTCTCAAGTGCATTCTCAGCTATGTTTGTGTAGTTCTAGAACAATACTCACTCTACATGTTGATTTTTGAATGTGTTTACAACAGTAGAGGTTGCCTGCAGTTGTGAGTAATCTATTCTGTTCTGATTTCAAAATACATCTCTATGACATTTCCTAAATCTTCTTTATTAGTGTTGCAATTTCTACTATCTTTCCCGCATTACCCACACAAATCAGTGTCCTACCCCCTCCCTGATTTCAAGTAGGGACATAGTCCATGACCTGCCATAGTCTCATACTGGATAGAATATTAATCTGATATCCCTATGGCTCTTTTCATTTATGTTGCCTATGTTACAAGCACTGTGTGTCTGTCACTATAGGTGTCAGAGCTCCAACTCTTCTCATCAAAATCCTCCTCTTTCCATAACCAATTCTGATGTATCAACAATTTAGAAGGCTGAGGATTCAATTCATGGAACTCTTTAAGTATTACACATTATTGTGATCATGCAGCATGAGACAAGTTCACTGACAACTTTTGGCACAGCAAGAAATGTTTCAGAGTCATTGTTGCTTTTGGGGCAACTCACTTTATAACTGCTTTCTTCTGACGATGAGTCTTTTGTATCACTCACCAGCTGTTGTAATGAACGATCAACATTAGCACTGTTGTGTGCAGACAAATCTCTTATGTCTGATGTTTTCTTCAGGATGCCGAGTATTTCACTTTCAGGCAAAATACACTACTGGCGATTAAAATTGCTACACCAAGAAGAAATGCAGATGATAAACGGTATTCATTGGACAAATATATTATACTAGAACTGACATGTGATTACATTTTCACGCAATTTGGGTGCATAGATCCTGAGAAATCAGTACCCAGAACAACCCCCTCTGGCCGTAATAATGGCCTTGGTACACCTGGGCATTTAGTCAAACAGAGCTTGAATGGCATGTACAGGTACAGCTGCCCATGCAGCTTCAACATGATACCACAGTTCATCAAGAGTAGTGACTGGCACATTGTGATGAGCCAGTTGCTCGGTCACCATTGATCAAAAGTTTTCAATTGGTGAGAGATCTGGAAAATGTGCTGGTCAGGGCAGCAGTCAAACATTTCCTGTATCCAGAAAGGCCCGTACAGGACCTGCAACATGCGGTCATGCATTATCCTGTTGAAATGTAGGGTTCCACAGTGGTCGAATGAAGGGTAGAGCCATAGTAGTAACACATCTGAAATGTAATGCCCACTGTTCAAAGTGCTGTTCAATGCAAACAAGAGGTGGCCGAGATGTGTAACCAATGGCACCCCGTACCATCACACCAGGCAATACGCCAGTATGGCGATGATGAATACATGCTTCCTACGTGCGTTCACCGTCATGTCGCCAAATATGGATGTGACCATCATGATACTGTAAACAGAACCTGGATTCATCCAAAAAAATGAAGTTTAGCCATTCGTGCACCCAGGTTTGTCGTTGAGTACACCATCGCAGGCGCTCCTGTCTGTGATGCACCATCAAGGGTAACCACAGCCATGGTCTCTTAGCTGATAGTCCATGCTGCTGCAAACATCATTGAACTGTTCGTGCAGATTGTTGTTATCTTGCAAACGTCCACATCTGTTGACTCAGGGATTGAGACGTGGCTGCATGATCCGTTACAGCCATGCGGATAAGATGCCTGTCATCTCGAATGCTAGTGATACGAAGCCATTGGGATCCAGCACATGTTCTGTGTTACCCTCCTGAACCCACCAATTCCATATTCTGCTAACAGTCATTGGATCTCGACTAATGTGAGCAGCAATGTGACGATATGATAAACCACAATTGTGATAGGCCACAATCTGACCTTTATCAAAGTCAGAAACGTGATGGTACGCATTTATGCTCCTTATGAGAGGCATCACAAGAATGTTTCACCAGGCAACGCCAGTTAACTGCTGTTTGTGTGTGAGAAATCGGTTGGAAACTTTTCTCATGTCAGCATATTGTAGGTGTTGCCACTGGTGCCAACCTTGTGTGAATGCTCTGAAAAGTTAATCATTTGCATATTACAGTATCTCCTTCCTGTCGGTTAAATTTCACATCTGTAGTACATCATCTTCATGGTGTAGCAATTTTAATGGCCAGTAGTATACTTTTACCAGTTGGTATCCAAAAAGCAAAAGAAATAATATCCCACTTGTGATAAATACTTCTTAACTTGAAAGTGTATTTTAATTGGCATTTGTTAGATCAGAATAAATATCCATATTTCTGTGCCAGTAGACAAAATTTAAACAAAATACTTACATGCACATTCATGATAGTTATTTGATCCACAATAAACAGCATAATTTGTAAATAAATGTGAAAATTCTTCAGTTGAATTATTACACCTCTTGATAAAAAGATTAATATCATCATTCTTTTGATAAGTATCATCCAAAATAATGAAATATCTTATTTTGCTGTTGTTGCAAAACCACAACTTTTTTTGTAGAGCACTTTGTTGCCAAGAATTGGAATCCGAATTGCAGCCATACTGACTCACTGGTGTGAGTCAGTATGAGCCAGAGGATATTCATTTGGCACAAGTTGAAAGAAGTATCAACTGGATTGTATGAATTTGTTGGATGTTTTAGTTATGAAACTACACTCCTGGAAATTGAAATAAGAACACCGTGAATTCATTGTCCCAGGAAGGGGAAACTTTATTGACACATTCCTGGGATCAGATACATCACATGATCACACTGACAGAACCACAGGCACATAGACACAGGCAACAGAGCATGCACAATGTTGGCACTAGTACAGTGTATATCCACCTTTCGCAGCAATGCAGGCAGTTATTCTCTCATGGACCGATCATAGAGATGCTGGATGTGTCCTGTGGAATGGCTTGCCATGCCATTTCCACCTGGCGCCTCAGTTGGACCAGCGTTCGTGCTGGACGTGCAGACCGCGTGAGATGACGCTTCATCCAGTCCCAAACATGCTCAATGGGGGACAGATCCAGAGATCTTGCTGGCCAGGGTAGTTGATTTACACCTTCTAGAGCACGTTGGGTGGCACGGGATACATGTGGATGTGCATTGTCCTGTTGGAACAGCAAGTTCCCTTGCCGGTCTAGGAATGGTAGAACGATGGGTTCGATGACGGTTTGGATGTACCGTGCACTATTCAGTGTCCCCTCGACGATCACCAGAGGTGTACGGCCAGTGTAGGAGATCGCTCCCCACACCATGATGCCGGGTGTTGGCCCTGTGTGCCTCGGTCGTATGCAGTCCTGATTGTGGCGCTCACCTGCATGGCGCCAAACACGCATACGACCATCATTGGCACCAAGGCAGAAGCGACTCTCATCACTGAAGAAGACACGTCTCCATTCGTCCCTCCATTCACGCCTGTCGCGACACCACTGGAGGCGGGCTGCACGATGTTGGGGCATGAGCGGAAGACGGCCTAACGGTGTGCAGGACCGTAGCCCAGCTTCATGGAGACGGTTGCGAATGGTCCTCGCCGATACCCCAGGAGCAACAGTGTCCCTAATTTGCTGGGAAGTGGCGGTGCGGTCCCCTATGGCACTGCGTAGGATCCTACGGTCTTGGCGTGCATCCGTGCGTCGCTGCGGTCCGGTCCCAGGTCGACGGGCACGTGCACCTTCCGCCGACCACTGGCGACAACATCGATGTACTGTGGAGACCTCACGCCCCATGTGTTGAGCAATTCGGCGGTACGTCCACCCAGCCTCCCGCATGCCCACTATACGCCCTCGCTCAAAGTCCGTCAACTGCACATACGGTTCACGTCCACGCTGTCGCGGCATGCTACCAGTGTTAAAGACTGCGATGGAGCTCCGTATGCCACGGCAAACTGGCTGACACTGATGGCGGCGGTGCACAAATGCTGCGCAGCTAGCGCCATTCGACGGCCAACACCGCGGTTCCTGGTGTGTCCGCTGTGCCGTGCGTGCGATCATTGCTTGTACAGCCCTCTCGCAGTGTCCGGAGCAAGTATGGTGGGTCTGACACACCGGTGTCAATGTGTTCTTTTTTCCATTTCCAGGAGTGTAGTAACAGTGTAAATTTTTCCACAAGTATAGTGTTACAGACCAAAACAGGGGCAAACACAAGTTTATCAGGAGTTTTGAGATGATGACAATGATACAGAACTACTGTAAGATGTCGCAACAGGTAACAAAAATAGGTGTATGGATACTGCATCAAAACTAAGGCTCCATATCCTCAGTTGAAAAGCATTATGGATCACCAAGAATTTAAAAAAAAGCTTGGCAAGTGTCATCAAATGTGAAGGTTAGGATATGAACATACTGTTCTTCAGTGTTAACAATGTAGTACACCCTGAGTTTTTGCCACAAGATCAAATAACCAATAAGGAGTACTTCTTAGAAGTCCAATGCCTCTACACCCAGACTGGTCGTGAAAAAAAAACCATGGTTTTTGCATCTCAGTAATATACCTGAATACACATACTTGCCTGTTCATGAATTTTTGGCCAAAATCAATACTGTAATGATGCCCCAGCACCTATCTTCATAGGCATAACACCATTTGACTTTTGTCCATTTGCAAAAATAAAGAAAATCTTACAGGGTCATCATTTCATAAGAATGGATGACATTAAAAAATAATCACACAGATAACTGTAAGCTTTCCCAGTTCAAGATATTAGAAGGATTTGAAAAAGCATTGGCATAAGAAAATAATACCT
Organism: Schistocerca gregaria; assembly: GCF_023897955.1. Classification (NCBI taxonomy): domain Eukaryota; kingdom Metazoa; phylum Arthropoda; class Insecta; order Orthoptera; family Acrididae; genus Schistocerca; species Schistocerca gregaria. The sequence continues at coordinate 433,192,476 of NC_064922.1, forward strand.
AACGGGGACAGTTTTGTAGGGGTTAACACTGATGTAGAAGAATAAATAAAATTGTACGCAAAAAACAAATTTCCACATTATTTTTGAACTCACCCCATAAGTAAAAAAATACTTTTCTACTTAATACTTTTTTGGGGACCATCATGATGCTCCCAACCCCCTTTAGTTTGCACCTTCCTACAGGAAAGTGAAACAAGTCAAGCTGTACACTAACAGAAAGAAACAGCCATTCACTGCAGACAACTTCATTACACTATACCAACAACAAATGGTACTAGCACTAATCTATCCATACTGGTATTCATTTCTGATCAGTGATATGGATATTCAGAGAAAGTCAGTGAGTCTCTTCTTACACTACTCACCAACAGTTTTGTCCCATACTTCAAAGGATATTTTTAATGGAACACTAGCAGTTTTCTGTAATTAGAGGAGCCAAGGTATGTTTTTTATCAGAATTATAGTTAAGCAGAATTTATTGCACTCAGCCTATTGGGAATTAATTTTACTTCAATATTTTTTGATGTGAACTAGCCATTTACCAAAGAACTACACACATGAAGCATTATCCAGTGTGCATCCACAGGTTTAGAACTGCTTAATGTGAGTCTTTGTAAGATTAAGGGCTAAGCTGTCTGCTGCAAAATCACTTTTAAGAATGATTCATTATTCCCATGGCTGTGTCTGGTATTTGTGAGTTTGACTCTTCAACAGCATACAATTGTAATGAACGAAGACCACAGTTTAATCATTACCAATGTCCTGCATAAGTCATTTATGTCAATAAAAAAAGTGAACAAAGCACCAAACTTTTGGGATAATACTTAATGTTTCCTCACACCAAAGTACCATATGACTCATACAGCCTCACTTGTAAATTGACCCTTGGATTTATGTTTATAAGTCTTTATGCTATCCACAAAAGGAAATACCTTCATGACATATTAGACATACCATGTGATCAGAAGTATCCAGACACACTCAAAATCACACATTTTTTCATATTAGGTGATTGTGCTACCACCTACTGCCAGATACTCCACATCAGCGACCTCAGTAGTCATAGACATCACGAGAAAGCAGAATGGAGTGTTCTATGGAACTCATGGAGTTTGAACGTGGTCATGTGATTGGGTGTCACTTGTATCCTACGTCTGTATGTGAGATTTTCACACTTGCAAACATTCCTAGGTTCACTGTTTTCAATGTGATAGTGACATTGAAATGTGAAGAGACGCTTACAGCATAAAAGCATACAGGCTGACGTCATGTGTTGACTGATACAAATCTCTGATAGTTGAAGAGGGTTGTAAGGGGTAACTGGCAGACATCTTTCCAGACCATCACACAGGGATTCCTAACTGCATCACGATCCACTGCAAGTACTATGACAGTTAGGCAGGAGGTGAGAAAAGTTGGACTTCAGGGTTGAGCAGCTGCTCATAAGCCACACATAGGGCCGGTAAATGCACAAGAGTGTCTCACTTGGTCTAAGGATGATTGAACAGTGGAAAAATGTTATGTGGAGTGACGAATCAAAGAACACAATGTGGTGATCCAATGGCAGTGTGTGGGTATGGCGAATACCTGGTGAACATCATCTGCCAGCGTGTGTAGTGCCAACAGTAAAATTCAGAGCCAGTGATGTTATGGTGTGATCATGTTTTTCATGGAGGGGGCTTGCACCCCTTGTTGTTTTGCATGGCACTGTTACAGCACAGACCTAAATTGATGTTTTAAGCACCTTCTTCCTTCCCACTGTTGAAGAGCCATTTAGGGATGGCAACTGCATCTTTGAACATGATCAAGCACCTGTTCACAATGTTCAGCCTGTAGTGGAGTGGTTACATGACAATAACATCCCTGTAAAGGACTAGCCTGCACAAAGTCCTGACCTGAAGCATACAGAACACCTTTGGATGGTTTTGGAATGCTGAATTCATGCCAGGCCTCACTGACAGGCATTGGTACCTCACCTCAATGCAGTGATCTGTGAAGTGTAGGCTGCCATTCCCCAAGAAACCTTCCAGCACCTGACTGAACATATGCCTGTGAGAGTCAAAGTTATTGAGGCTAAGGGTGGACCAACACCATACTGAGTTCCAGCATTACCGATGGAGGATGCCATGAGCTCTTAACTCATTTTCAGCCACGTGTCAGGATACTTTTGATCACATAGTGTACCAATATGATTTGTAATACCTCTACTAGAAATTTATGATCCACACAATCAATGCTGGAGGATATAAAGCTGATCTGGAAGTTGAGAATGAAGGATGAATGTAGTAGGAAAGGGTGGGAAGAGGCTCAGGAGTACAGTCATGATTGAGCTTAGAACCAAAGACATGGATGTAGAAAGACATGGACATAGAAAGAGAGAATCTCCAGCAATAGCCATAGAGAGCTTTAGAGAGTTTCAGGGGCAGCACCCAAGTGGCAATGCGGAGGGCTTCAAAGGGGTGAGTTGGTGAACACTTGAGCAGCGGCACAGATTGGCTTAGAGGAGTGGGGCAGGGGGGAGGGGCATGAGGCATGAAGCATAAGTGGCACAGACAGCTTTGGAGGAGGGCCCCACCTTAGTGGCTCCATGGATTGCCTTGAGGGGGGCCCAGCTGAGCAGCAGGATGGATGGCTGGCTTCAAAAGGGGATCCTGCTCAAATGGCAGATTAGTCAGACTCAGAGGGGGAGGGGGAGGAGCCACCCAAGCAGAAATGCAAATTGCTTTGATTGGGGAGAGGGGGAGGAAGGAGGGTGATGATTCATGTGAATGAGAGTGCTGAGGACTTTTGTGGGAGGGTGTGGCACAACCTGAATGCTGCTGCAGATAGCTTCAGATGGAGACAACCAGAGCAGTTGTGCAGAGGGCTTCAGTTCCAGACAGCCCAAGAGGCAGCACATGGTTTTGGAAAGGAGGGCTGCACCTGGCTGCAGCACAGAGTACTTCTGGGAAAGCTATGCCCCAACAGTGCATGGGTTTCAGCGGATTCAGCTCATGAGACAAGTCAGAGCATTTAAGGGATACAGTGAGTGGCAGTACAGATGACTTTAGAGTGCAACACCCAAGTGACAGTGCAGAATGTTTCCAGGGAGAGCAGCAAAATATCAGCTCAAAAGGTTTTGTAGGTAGGGGGAAGGGAGAAGGAGTGTGCCTCAGCTGTGTTGAACAAGGTTTCAGGGTAGTGTAATTTGAGTGGCAGGAAAGTGGAACTGTACACCAACCAGGAGTCAGTGATGAAAGTTTTGTGAGGTGCAGTCCAAATGGCTACACAGAGGGATTTTGGGGGGAAGGGGGGGGGGGGGCTGGGTGCATTGCACACAGCAGTGGCACTAAAGGTTTCAGGCAAAGGCAGTGAGTGGTGGCACAGAGGGCTTTGTGTGAACAACACTCTAGCAACAGTAATGAGAGCTTTGGGGGTGGTGTGCAAGTGGTGCTACAGATAGCTATGGCAGGTGGGGCACAAGTGGTAGCACAGAGAACTTTAGAAGGCAATGTATGAGAATCAGTAAAGGAGGCTTTGGGGAGGGGGGGCAGCACTCAAGTGGAGTTGAAGAGAGCTCTGTGTGGCACTATTGCAGTATGGAAGGCTGCAAGAGGTACACGAATCAAGTGGCAAGCAGTGAACACCAGGTGTAGCACATTCCAATTTGCAAAACAAATGGGCTTCTGGGGGATTGCACCTGAGTGATTGCATGTAGTGATTTGTGGGGCACAACATATGTGTAGAGAAGAGGTATTAGGTGGGGACTGCATATGATTAATGAAAAAGAGGGCTTTTAGAGCCACAGATTGAGTAGTGACATGGAATAATTTGGCACTAAAGAATCAGGCTGTGAACACTGGTATATGGGGAGGGGGGGGGGGGGGTTATGGGTAGAGGGATTTTGGGGGGCTGCACCTAAGCAGCACTTCAAGTGGCTTCTGGAGGCAGGAGCACAGACTGAGCTATGGTAAGGAGGGTTTTATCTTCAGTGCAGAAAGTTTTGTGGGTAGCAGCTTCAGCAGTGGTGTGTGAGCATACACCAGCACCTGAGCACAGAGGGCTTGGGGTTGCAGTGATCGAGCAATGGTGCAAAGTGCTTCTGGGTGAGGAAAGGCGGTGCCCAAGAAACTAAGCACAGGTTTCAAGGTTCTGTGCCTGAAAGATGGTGCAAAGGGTTTTGAGGGGCCACACCCAACGACAGTGAAAGGGCTTTTGGATGCCATTCCCTAGCGGTGCAACAGAGGGTTATGTGGGCAGCAACTGAGTGGTGGGACAGAGAGGTTGGGGGATCAGCACTCTTGTGGCAGTGCAGTGGGCTTAGAGTGTAACAGTGGAAACGGATTCAGAGGATTGTGAACAGAGGGATTCTGATGTTGGTGACACAGAGGACTTCAGAGAACAGCATGCAAGCCAAGGCATGTAAGGCTTCATGTGTAAATAATGGTGCAAAAGGCTCCAGGAGAGCCCAATCCATGCAGCAGTCATGAGGACTGGTTTGAGGGCAGTGGTTCAGAGAACCTTGGTTGGAGTCATTCAAACGGCAGTGCACAAGGATTTTCTGGGCCGCACCATAATGGGGGTGCCAAAGTGATGGTGCTGGTGGCTTTTGTGAAGCACTGCTTGAATGATGGCACATAGGGCTTCAAGAGGGACACAGATCTAGTGGCAATACAAAAGGGCTTAGGGAGGGGAGCTGGCTAGGAATAGAGTGAAGTGCCTCATGGTAATGCTGCAGAGGTAGTGCACAGATCTTTAGTGGGTGAGGGGGTGGAAGAGGGTGCTGGGAGGGGGGTGTCCAAGCTGTGGCACAGAGGGCTCTAAGGGAAATGCAACCTGAGTAAAGGTGCAGGGATTTTTGGGAGGTTTTGCCAAAGCAATGTTGCAGATGGCTTTAGGATTGCCAAACTCTGGGCAATCACTTGAGAGGCAGCACAGGAAGGATTGGATGGGTCTAACAGCAGAAATGGTACCGGTATCTTAGGAGAACAGCTCTCAAGTGGTGGGCAGATGGGTTTAGGGGAGAGGTTTGGTACCTGAGCAAAAGCAGCAGTGACTGTCACAGCAGAGGACACTGGGATGGTAACAAGCAAGATTTTTTGAGGCAGTGTATGAGTGGCCGGGCAGAGATACTTGGGGGCTCAGACTGATTTAGAGCCAGAATTCAAGCTGAGCAGCAATGCAGAGATGTTCTGAGATTGACAGGTAAGTGTCTGTTAGTAAGGATTAGGGGGTGTCACAGCAAAGAGGGTTTCCAGGACAAGCCACAGCAGTGGCACAGAGGGCTTTGAGAGAGTGATTTGCAATTGATCATGAACATCCTTGGTATCAAGTGTGACCCCAGTGTAATCTGACAGACTACTGTACTATTTGATCCTTATCTTGAAGACAGAATCCAGGTTGTGGTGTTCCATTCAATGGAAGGAGCTAGTCTACATATGGTGTTCCATTCAATGGAAGGAGCTAGTCTACATAGACACCTATATCACCTACTTTCTGCTGTCGAGAGAGAATGCACAGTTAATGATTATTTTCGACACTGTGTTAGAAACTTTTGTTTCAAGTCACGTCATTAGCACTGTGACATGAAAAGGTTTGTGTTAGAATTTACAATCACTCTTGGAGTGTCAATGACCCCTTATAAATAGTCTTGTATATAATAAACATAAGAAATCAGTATATGTGAGATTTACCCTTAGGGTCTGAAGTGACAATATTCCGTCATCCAAAGACTGAATTCTGAGAGATTCTTTACTATTTTTTTTTCCTAGTTTGAATTTATCATTTCAATTTCAATTGTTATGACATTGTTAAGTAAGAGAGAGAGAGAGAGAGAGAGAGAGAGAGAGAGAGAGAGATATTGAGGAAAACACACACACACACACACACACACACACACACACACACACACACACACACACACACACACTGAAGACTTACCCAAAGCTAGAGCTGAGTCAGTGCTAGGCAATCCTGCAGCCTCCGCCATTACAGAGAAAAAAATGTACAGTGGGAACACGGATGAAGAAACAGTCAGCATAGTTCTGGAAACTGCTATCATACCTGTACTCACAAGGTATTGCTTTCTCCGTCCAAATCTGCAGAACATGAAATGTAAGCAGCTATTATGTGACATTCCCAGTAAAGTACATGAAACAAAGAATCAGACAATTTGTTTATGAGCAAGCATTGAAATGTTCTCTCTTTTCAGTAAGGGTACTGACAAAATGATGGAATGTTTTCATATTTTCAAAATGCCTCCTCACAACTCTCTTATGTCCAAAACAACCTCATATGTATATGTAATATCTATGTATATAACTGAAGACAATAATGCATAGATACATGAACACGCGTTTATCAAGTAACGAAGGCTAAATTCTACAGTCTATGAAGATAACAGTGCCTTTACAAATATTGGCAGTTGTTGGTTTACTGTAATATGTCAAAAGAACACATCTCTCTCATCATTAAGATGATGACAAAGTACTATATGTCTGTTGCTTTTACTTTTCACATTATGGAAGAGACACTATATTGATTCAAAAACATTTTTTTAAAATGTTTTACCTAATCTTTTAAATACAGTAAACCAGTGACTCAATATTCATTTCTCCACAATGGTCCTTCTTATTTCAGATACATATCATTTGAAGGGATTTTGGCATATGTATCCATTTCGTCAAATATTACTTATTTAGGTACTCTATATGTTATATCAATTCCTACTACTTGAATCTGCAGATTCACCAATGAATTACTATGTAACTTTGTTCTTGTCTGATATAGGTAAAGCTGTCTTGAATCTGAAAGCAAGTTTGTACACCTCTATCTGAGGTAGCAGAGCTTTTTCTTCTGGCTCCAAGACTGATTTGCCCCATGGGCTTTAGGAGAAACCAACCATGGAATAAGCCGGTGTTACTCTGATAAACATTGACAGACATGAAGTAAGTCGTAAGTGACTGACAAAAATCATAGGACTGACTGGGGATGAAACCTCCAGGCCTTTGTATTTGTAGTCTGGCACTTTAACACTGGGCCATGATCCTGTGATATAATGCTATAATATGATAATCCTATATGCTGTAGGGTCGGGTTTACTGTTTCAATTCCAATGAAGGCTCTTCGTGACATGGAGTATTGACATTGAATCCAAGAGGATAATTTCTATTTATAGTGTATTTTTTAATTTTTCCATTACTGATGGATATCATGCTGTCATGACCAAGATTTCCTTTAACAATCTGCATCATCTTTTTCTTTCTGTATCATGATCAGATACATTTCCTACTCGTAATGTATTCCTAGAAACTATTGTTCAGTCAATCCAGCTTTTGTACTGACATGTAGTATTGTGTCTACAAATTCCCTTTCAAAATTACAAGTCTTTCCCCTTAATGACTTATTAAAAATAATGTCTTGGATGTATTCAGAAGCTATAGTGGTATATGTTTATTAAACCTGTATCTGATAATCATATTTTCCTGAGTTGACATATTTACTTCACTTAATATTTTGTGATGAGATAGTTGTGATCTTTACCATACGTTTTCCTCTTAGACAGCAGGCTCTGAGTGGTGAAAGTGGTTCTGACAGATGTGTAACAACTTTCTTACATTTCTGAACTAGTTTCATTACATATGTGAACATATGCGAACCATCACAAATGTCAGTACACATCACTAGATGTCTTAGCATAAAAATTTTAAGGCCTACATTTCATAATTCATTTTTGGTATATTTACCTATTGTTGATTTAGTTTCTAACTGTTCACTTTCTCTTCTGCTACACCACTCAATTCTGGATAAAAAAAACGGCAGTCAACTTCTGCTGTATATCCTTCAGACTGTCATAATTATACATTTTGTAAGTAGATACGTCTTTTTTGTTTTAGTTTTTATCTTAAGTTAACATACATATTGCATGTGCAAACTGTAAATATTAAAAATCTGAGGTAAAAAGATGGATCCTTGGTGATTTACTGACCAACCTAAATGGATGTATCTTAAGGCATCAACTGCTGCTGCTACTTTCCAGTGTGTGACCAAGCAGTTGACTAAAATTAAGACACTGGACTCATATTTGGGAGGAGAAGAGATCAAACACATGTCTGGCCATTGTATTGCTGTAATGAAATTCTGGAATGATTCCTTTGGAAAGTGCACGGCCAGTTTCCTTCCATATTCTTTCATAACCCAAGGCTGTGCTCCATTTCTAATTGCCTTTATGTGAACAGGGCATTATAGTCTGTGACTGCTTGGCATTTTGAATCAACGTTAAGTTACTTTACACATCATGAAGCAAATTCTCATGTTTATGCTATCACTGGTTAATGATCAACTTTTATATAATTCACACTTTTAACAAGACAGATCAGCAAACACACTTAACAAGATGTATCAGTAACCTAAGCAAGTGTTAAAATGCATGGTACATGATTCCTGTTTCTATACATTTAATTGTATTCTACTGTAATTTAGTGGCACTGTCTGCAGTGCCCATATGAAAACACACGTAATAGAGTTTTCACAAATTGGTTGAATATAAAGTTATTACATTTAAAGTAGCAACATAAATGGCAACAGTGAAAGTAAGAAATATGTACACAAATTAGGCACTGAAGTTACTATGTGTAATTATTCTTTAATATCCTGAAAATGGTACAAATTTACTGGTTCTATTTGACATACCAGACTTTTGAATATGTCTTCATCTAAGATTTTTACACTAAGCTTCTTGGTTAAATCAGTCTAAAATGCAACTTGCGTGTTGCCTCATAAACACTTAAGCTATTTGAGAATAAATATTGGCAATCAATATTATTATGAAGTTTTGCCAATTCTCCATACCATCTCTTATTTTCCATATATGTAACTGAAATTGGAGGAAAATCCACATAAGCAAATCGCAACAAGCTATTGATTTTTCAATTAAAGAGCTATAAGAATTGTCTGTGGTGGTAATTAAAAGGGAACAAAAGTGAATTTATTTGAAAGTGAGTTAGAGCTTTAATGTCCAGCAACAGGCAGTCTTCTGCAGTAAATCAAGTCCTCTGTTCCTCGACACATGTGGATACCAGCCTACTATGTGAGAAATGATGCATTGTGCAACCATTACTGTAGTCTGAGAGAAAAGTCTGGTACTGACAGCTCAGTACCATCACTCCATTGCCTAGCACATAACGTAGCCAGCTAATGACGGACTGCACTCTAGCATGTAGCAGGAGCCATGTTGCTGCTCTGAAAACCTCAGGTACCAGTGAGTGTCTCATGTGCAACCGGTGCTGTCATTTTTCTTAATGGTTCAGGTCATAGTTTCTCTCATTTTTGTTGTTGTAATTGTTTATTTGCTTCTGTTTCCTTTCAAGCAATGTCCAGTGCAGTGAGTAGTGCCAGCCGAACATGTGGAGTGAAACAGAGGAAAGAAAGTGTGCTACACAGCCAGACCTGCAAATTCTTGTGTTGGGTGAGGACTACATTGCAAAAGAAAAGGAAAAAGCTTAAGAGGATGGCAGCAGCATTGAAAATAAGCATGAACACTGTTTTAACAATAGGAAAAGAACAGTACAATATAGACAGTGGTGATAGAGGCAGAGCAAGGCTGCACACACTGGAGACGAAGCAGCCAAGGAAGAAGCAAGTGACTGCTTTGGACAATTTCCAGAAAGACGTTATTCTTCATCATCAAACAATGGCTATCATAAGCAAAGGAAACATCCCACTGAACTTGTGTCACTCCAGAAAGATCAACTTTTTAAAGGAAGCTTATTTTTGTTATGAACTCTGCTGAAAGACATAGGCTTCAGCTATTCAGTGTTTAACAGACGCAAAATATTGAAAGGACATGAGTCACATGACAGAGCAGATTTCTGTGCATAATCAAGGGTGGAAAATTCGAAAATGTATGTGGATAGATGACATGTGGGTTAACGCTAGCCGTTCATTACATAGAGGCTGGTGTGATGGAATGCCAGATGGGACCAAGGCAGTGCCTGTTGGAAAAGGAGGTCAGATAATTGTTTTACATACAGGTACATTGGATGGTTATGTACCAAACAGCTCATTAATTTTTCTTTCAGGAAAGACAAGTGATTACCACAAAGAGATGAACAGTGTGGTTTTTCAAAATCAGTTCGAAACGCTGATGATGATTGGTTTGTTGGTTCTGGGTATAAAGGGACCAAACTACAGGGTCATCAGTCCCTTTTTCCTGATGCAAGCAAGGCTCAAGGTACAAAAACATTCAACACAACACCTTTTTTTTAAAAAAAAAAAAAATACCCTGAATAGACTGAACAAAAAAATCGAGAAAACATACACCACAAGGAAAAGTAGAAGATGGTATTAAAACCATAGAGCATATGGTCTGGGCAGGGTGATCACAATAACAAAAAGAGGATGAGCCAGCCACTCTGCAGCACATTAAAATGTCCACCCCAAAAAAACAAGGCGAGATGAACACATGTAGGGAAAAGTTAACCACCAAGACAAACAAATGCAAAGAAAGTGCGACAGAGTTCAAATGGAGGGAGGGTGGCGAACTCAGAGAGAAGGCCACCCTTAGATGGTACAATAGAAACCCCCTCACAAATAAAGCATAAAACTAAATCTGTTATTGAGGCATTGTCACCCAGCACCAAAGGTAGGGTGCTGGGAAGGTTAAAAGTCTGCTGCAGAGCAGCTAAGAGTGGACATTCCAGCAAGATGTGGATGACAGTCATATATGAGCTACAGTGAGACCGAGGTGGATCATCGTGACAGAGGAGGTAGCCATGTGTTAGCCACATAAGGCCAATGCATAGCTGGCAGAGAACCACAGAGTCCCTGCGAGAGGCCAGAGTGGAGATCTTCCACACATTTGTAGTCTCAAGGGCATGCAGTTTGTTGTGCATACTGAGATTATACCATACCATCTCCCAAAGCTCAAAAATCTTGTGGTGTAATAATGGTCGCAGGTCAGTTACAGAGATGCCAATCTCCAGAAGCAGTTTCCGTGTAGACTGTTTGGCCAGCCTGTCGGCAAATTCATTTCCTGGGATTCCGACATGGCCTGGGGTCCACACAAACACCAAGGAATGACTGGACCATTTCAGCACATAAATGGACTCCTGGATGGTCCCTACCAAAGGATGGCTGGGGTAACACTGGTCGATAGCTTGTAGGCTGCTCAAAGAGTCAGTACAGAGAAGAAACGACTCACCAGGGCATGAGTGGATGCACACATGAGCACTGGAAATGACTGCCAGCTCTGCAGTGAACACGCTGCAGCTATCTGGAAAGGAGTGCTGTTCAATATGTGCTCCATGAACATACAAGAAGCCAACATGACCATCAGCCACTGAGCCATAAGTGTAAACCACTTCATGGTCCCAGTATATATCAAGAATCAGAGGAAGTGACAGCAGAGAGCCTGGGGGTTAACTGAGTCCTAAGGACCATGTCAAAGGTCCAGTGAAGCTTCAGCCTATGTGTACACCATGGAGGTGTACGTGAATGGACCTTGAGTATAGGTGGTAAAGGCAAGGACTCCACTTCAGACAGAAGAGATCAGTTGCAAACTGCACTCAAAGGCCTGACCTGGGCCTCCAATGCAGGAGATGAACTGCCATGGACGGGAAAAGGAGATGGTAATTCAGATGCTCAGGAGAACTACAAATGTGTGCAACATAACTGGCAAGCAGTTGTGCACGCCTAACCACCAATGAAGGGACCCTGCCTCCACCAGGATGATGGTCACCGGACTTGTCCTAAAAACTCCTGTTGCCAGTCACATGCCACAGTGGTGCTCTGGGTCGAGTAAACAGAATGCTCAGGGTGCCACTGAACCATACACCAGACTCCCAGAGTCATGGTGGGGTTGAACAAGGGCTCTATAGAGCTCTGTAGAGCAATCTGGACCCCAGTTGGTGATGCTCAGGCAGTGGAGGGCATTGAGGTGCTGCCAGCCATCCTGCTTCAGCTGATGAAAATGATGAAGCCACGTCAATTGAGCAGCCAAAACCAGTCCTAAGAATCGATATGTCTCCATTACAGTGAGTGGATCATCATTAAGGTAACATTCTGGTTCCGGATGAACAGTATGATGCCAACAGAAGTGCATGACACACGACTTCACAACTGAAAACTGGAAGCCTGGGCTAGAGCCCATGACTGCTTCTTGTGGATGGCTCCCTGTAGGCACCACTCAGCAACATCGGTACTGGAGGAGCAGTGCAAAATGCAAAAGTCGTCTGCATCCAGAGGAGGTGAGACCAACAGCCCAACAGCTGCTGCTAGACTGTTAATGACCACAAAAAATAGAGATACACTCAATACAGAGCCCTGCGGGACCCCATTCTCCTGGACATGAGGGGGAACTATGGGAGGCACCAACTTGAACAAGGAAAGTACGAAGCAATAGGAAATTTTGGGGAAAGCTTGGGAATGGGCCCTGGAGACCCCTCTCATACAATGTGGCAAGGATATGATGTCGCCAGGTTGTGTCGTAAGCTCTTTGTGAATAAAAAAAGACGGCAACTAGGTGTTGCTGTTTGGATGACAGACTCAAGGGAAACTATATTATCAATGGTAGAGCAACCCTAGAGCCAGCTGCCCTGGCATGGAGCCAGTAGGCCACGCGACTCCAGGACCCAACACAACCGCTGACTTACCATATGTTCTAACAGCTTACAAAGAACATTGGTAAGGCTGATGGGCTGATAGCTATCCACATCAAGTGGGTTTGAGCACTGGAATGATGGTGCTCTCCCACCATTGCGATGGAAAGATGCCATTGCACCAGATCAGGTTGAAGATGATGAGGAGATGTCACTTGTAGTCGGACGAGAAATGTTTGATCTGACTGTGGATCCAATCTGGCTGAGGACCTGTGTTGGGGCAATGTGCAAGGACACTGAGGAGCTGTGTTGGGGCAATGTTCAAGGACACTGAGGAGCTCCCACTCTGTAAATGGTGCACTACAGAGTTCACTGTAATGTTCAGTGAATGAGAGGGCTTTCCTTTCCATCTGCCATTTGAGGGTGCGAAATGCTGGGGGCTAATTCTCTGATGTGGAGGCTCGAGCTTAGTGCTCAGCAAAGTGCTCGGCAATTGCATTTGTGATTTAGATAACAAGCCATTGATGTTAATGCCAGTAACACATGTCAGGGTCTGGTACCCACAAACATGTCTGATCTTTATCCAGACTTTGGAAGGTGATGTATGGCAACCAATGGTCGAGATGTACCTCTCCCAACATGACTGCTTCCATCTTTTTATAAGCTGGCGAATGCAGGCATGCAGCCGTTTAAAAGCTATTATGTGCTCTAGGGAAGGGTGCCGCTTATGTTGCTGTAGAGATTGCTGACACTTTTTAGTGGCCTCAGTGATTTCCAGCGACCACCAAGGTACTGACTTTCACTGGGGGCACCCTACGGAACAAGGGATCATGCTTTCCGCTGCAGACAGGATCATTCTAGTAATCTGCTCAACTACCACATCGATGGTACCATGTGAGAGTGATTCAGTGGTGACAGCAGAGGTGAAAACTTCCCGGTCTGCCTTGTTTGAAGCCCATCTTGGAACACGTATGGGGGAATGGCCCTGAGGGAGTGACAGGAAGATGGGAAAATGGTCACTACCACACAAGTCATTGTGGGCTCTCCTGTGGACAGATAGGAGAAGTCCTGGGCTCCAGAGGGAGAAATCAATGGCTGAGTAAGTGCCATGAGCCACACTGAAATGTGTGGGGGGCCTCAGTATTTAAGAGGCAGAGGTCAAATTGAGACACTGAAGTTTCAACATTCCTACCTCGGCCAGTAAGCACAGTGCCACCCAACAAGGGGTTATCGGCATTAAAATCTCCTGAAAGCAGGAAAGGTTTAGGGAGTTGATAAATCAGTGCAGCCAAGGCGTTCAGTGGACTGCACAATCTGGAGGAAGATATACAGTGCAGATAGTTATTTCCTGTGTCGTCCTTATTTTGACAGCCACAGCTTCAAGAGGGGTTTGAATGGGCACAGTTTCACTGCAAACTGAGTTAAAAGTGCAAACTCCATCTGACACTATTATAGTAGCAGGGTTCTGCACTGCTAGGAACCAGGTGTCCTGGAGAGCAATGCAGAAAGCAGGTGTAAAGCTTAACAGTTGCTGTAGCTCAGCCAGGTGGAGGAAAAAACCACAGCAATTCCACTGGAGAAGGATGTTATTGTGAGGCTAGAAAGGCATGAAGCATGCAAGGAGGCAGGTTACACCTAAGGGTCACCTGCTGCCACCAATTGGGTACTTGTTTCCATTCCTATCGTGGATGAAGCATCAGTGAGATCCAGGTCCTCAGGGGACGCTGAGATCTCCATCCATCCGCAGGTGCAAAATTGGTAGGGAGTGGTGGTGTCAGGGCCACCGGAGGGTCCTTTTTCTTAGCTGACTTATTTGTTTGCTTGTGCTCTCGCTTCTATTCAGGGGCTTGCTGGGAGGACTTCTCTGAAATAGCTCCTGGCAAGGAGGAAGGGCATGAAGCTCTTAATCCAGTAGCTTTTGGCTCCTTCAGTCACTGACGAGAGGCTGCTGAGGCATTAGTGGAGACCTTGGAAGAAAGGGTCCCAAGGGACTCCTCCTGCATGAGAGGAGCCAGAGGAGGCTGTTGCTGGGAGGAGGGGACCAACGTCCACTGCATTTGGGGTGGCCTTGCTCCCAAAGTAGGTACTTTCAGTGCAACGGAAGGAAATTTTCCCCCTACCACCAAGAGGGCACATGTATTCTGGAGGCTTGGAGGGCCCACAGTTCAAAGCACAGAGTGTGGTATGACTGGTACTTGTGATGGTGATGGTAATGGTAATGTGGCTTCAACGTATGTGGACATCAACCGAATGGGGTGTAATCGTACAGATTTACATTTAGCCTCTTTGTAAGTAAGTCAAACGGTCCAAGGTTTTGACTCCATGACAGGAAGATGGGAAAATGGTCACTACCACACAAGTCATTGTGGGCTCTCCTGTGGACAGATAGGAGAAGTCCTGGGCTCCAGAGGGAGAAATCAATGGCTGACTAAGTGCCATGAGCCATGATTTTCTGCTCCTTTTGGAGTACTGTGCAGTCTGGTGAGCAGGGGGAGTGCTGCTCTCCGCAGTTTATACAAATGGGAGGAGGCACACAGAGAGTATCTGGATGCAGTGGATGTCCACAGTCTCAGCATGTGGCGTTGGAAGTGCAGTGTGAAGACTTGCGCAAATTTCCAGCACTTAAAGCACCCCATAGGGGGAGGGATGTATGGTTTAATGTCACAGTGGTAAACCATCATCTTGACCTTTTCCGGCAATGAAGGCAATGGTAGCAAGCCTGTTGTCTTTGGGTCCCCTGTAAATGCGCTGGATGAAGTGAACACCCCACCATTCTAGATTGGCATGGAGCTCAGTGTCAGACTTCCAGAGGTGATCACAATGGAAAATAATCCCCTGGATCATGTTGAGGCTTTTATAGGGAGTGACAGAAACAGGAATATCATTGAGTCGATCACAAGCAAGTAATGCCTGGGATTGGACTGGGGATGCTGTTATAATTGAGACTGCACTGCTTCTCATCTCTGACAGTGCTGACACTTCCTTAAACTTATCCTCAAGGTGTTCAACAGCAAAGGCATGATGGCTGTTGCCAGGAGTCCTGATGCCCAGGAAAACAGGCATCTACTGCTTGGCATACATGGGGAGTTGACAGCTCAGACATCAGCAGCGTGATCCCTGTGTTGTCAGGAGGCTACCACCAAATGGGTACATGAAGGCCGCTTACAAAGGACTGGCTACTGTGCTGGATATTGGGCACAGAGAAATCCAATACTGGCATGGGGCAAAAGAGGACAGGTGACAACAAAAGAAGATGACATACCCCAAAAAGTGTCCTTGCCCAAGAAGTTGAATTGCAGGTGGAGATGCAAAGCCATGACAAGAGATTCAGGAGATTGAATCTAAGGGCACTATGGATAACTCATGCACCATGTAAGGCATCCTTCCCCATACGCCCATGCTCCTGTAGAATTTGGAAAGTGGTAGTTCAAACCATAAAATGGGACCTGAATTTATCTGCCTGAAAACAGTGTGAGACTCCTTTTAGTCACCTCTTAGAACAAGCAGGCATACTTCGGGCCTATTCTAACCCCTGGACTCACAGGAGGTACATTGCCGATGACAAATCTGAAAAGTCCATCAGTGATCGTCAGGGGCAAGGCCCATATCATTCCATTGTTCATGATAGGTCACCAACTTAAACAAAAAATATATTATTCAGTGGCTGGAACAATGACAAGTTACTTGAAATTGTGGCACAAAAGAAATCACAATTTCTGACATATGTAATTCATGAGAATACCAAAAGGCAAGGGCATGAAACTCTTCAGCTTCCTGCATACCATTCTCACTTCAGTGCCACTGAAGGGATATAGACACAAATAAAAAATTAGGTTTTGGCAAACAATAATAATTCATTCTCTCTGAAATTGGAAATAATCTTGTAGCAGCTATCAATCAAGTGACAAGTGAGACATGGGCAAAAATTATGAAGAGTATTGCAAGAGTCATCAGCGGGGCAGTCAAAAACAAAGGCATTATGGAAAAATGTACAGAAAATTGAATTACACAACTGGGAGGGAGCAGTGCTAGTTCAAGCAGTGTTGAAGTGGACTATTTTAAATCACATTCTGACAGTAACAAGAGTGGTGTTTTTCCGTTAGCATAAATACAACACACTCAAGAATGTGAGGAGTGAGCATGCCATCAACCTATCATCATAATGTGAGTTCTGTCTTCAGATTTTAATTGTTAATATACTGTTAAATTATTCAGTCACTCATTGTAAAACCAATTAATATCGCTAATATTTAACAACAGAAAAGAAGAACTGCCTATTTTCAACAATTTGAGGAAATACTTTTCATTTATATTGGGAAGTTTGACCAATAACTATGTTATTTCAGCGTATTAGACACTAAAATTTTCTTTCCAGTTTTTTGAGATTATATACACTATGTGATCAAAAGTATCTGGACATCCCAAAAAAACATATGTTTTTCATATTAGGTACATTGTGCTGCCACCTACTGCCAGGTCTCCACATCAGCAACCTCAGCAGTCATTAGACACTGTGAGACAGCAGAATGGGGCACTCTGAGGAACTCGTGAACTTCGAACGTGGTCAGGTGATTGGGTGTCATTTGTGTCGTACATCTGTATTTGAGATTTCCACACTCCTAAACATCACTAGGTCCAATTTTTCCAATGTGATAGTGAAGTGGAAATGTACAGGGACACATGCAGCATAAAATCATACAGGCCAATCTTGTCTGTTGACTGACAGACTGCCAACAGTTGAAGAGGATCATAATGTATAATAGGAAGACATCTATTCAGACCATCACAAAGGAATTCCAACTGCATCAGGAGCCACTGCAAGTACTATGACAGTTAGGCAGGAGGTGAGAAAACTTGGATTTCATGGTCAAGCCAATGCTCATAAGCCACACATCACACCAGTAAATGCCAAACAACACCTCACTTGGTATAAGGGATGTAAACATTGGACAATTTAACAGTGGAAAAACAATGTGAGGAAGGACAAATCATGGTGCACAATGTGGCAATCCAATGGCAGGTGAACATCATCTTCAGGGTGTTTAGTGCCAACAGTAAAATCCGAAGGTGGTTGTGTTATGGTGTAGTCATGGTTTTCATGGAGGGGGCTTCCACTACTTGTTGTTTTGCATGGCAATATCACAGCACAGGCCTACATTGATGTTTTAAGCACCTTCATACTTCCCACTGGTAAAGAGCAATTCAGGGATGGCGACTGATCCTTCAATTATGATCAAGCACCTGTTCATAATGCTCAGCCTGTGGGAGAGTGGTTACATGACAATAACATCCCTGTAATGGACTCGCCTGAACAGAGTCCTGACCTGAATCCTACAGAACACATTTGCAATGTTTTGGAATGCCGACTTCATGCCAGGCCTCACTGACTGACATCAATACCTCTCCTCAGTGCAGCGATCTGTGAAGAGTGGGCTACCATTCCCCAAGAAACCTTCCAGCACCTGATTGAATGTATGACTGTGAGAGTGGAAGCTGTCATCAAGGCTAAGGGTTGGTCAACACCATATCGAATTCCAGCATTACTGATGGAGGGTGCCTCGAACTTTAAAGAAATTTTCAGCCAGGTTACCGAATACTTTTGATCACATAGTGTACACTACAAGTAGGAACTCTAAATAAATTTATGCATACAAATATGACATGCATGGATGCTTTTCTTTCTGCTGCTAGAGAATGCTTACAAGTAGAGACTGGGCACAGAGTGCTATAAGCAACGTTAGGCAACATTGGCATCTGCCCGCCTCAACTGTCAATACCAATCATTCATCTCACAGACTATAGGGGTAGAATTATTGTCTAGCACAAGCTGTTCCATTTCAGCCATCAGTCTGTGAGCAATTAGGCATCTGTGAGCAACACTGCTGGTGCTAGCCTCTGGGCAAGCCGATGGGCACTGACAAGTGCCTGTGTACTATAGGGCAGCATTGGAAGAAACTGATATAGGGAATATTCTCTCAGAAATAAAACAAACAGAAGGTGTTCATGAATGACTAGTTAAATTTCATTCTCACATCAACCATCACATGATTGATGAGAGAATGAATTTTAAGTATTCAGTCGTGAACATTACGTTCACCCTGATCCCATGATCTCAGCCTTGGGATGATGGGATTGTCTAACAGAATAATTCAATGTGCAATAGAGCTATAACAACCTGTGAATAGTTAAAAGCAAAATGATAAAGACATGAGAGCTTTACCTACCACCCATCTCTCCAAAAATTCCTTTATATTACCAAACTGAATTTCTGTGAGTGCATCTATATTGTTTCCAGTTTCCACTTTCATCCCTGTAATGTACTTATTTTATGTTGATTTCTCAACAGATTTGTTTGGAGAGGTTAGAATTGCAATGAAATTGATTGGCTTCAACAAATCTTGTTTAATGAACACTATGACTGAAGAGTAATTTCAGCTCAATCAAGTATAATAGACAGGTGATATACTATATTTCTTTATGTGCACAACATAAATTTAGTTTTGTCACCTTGATTCAAGAAATTCTGAACATCTAATTCAACATTACTCACCTGTCACCACCATAGAAGAGCAGAACTCCAAATACAATTGAAATGAACAGGCTCACTGAGAATACCATATTTGGATACATATCCTTCTCACACACCCAGTTCTCCTGGGAAGTAACAGTGGCCGAAAACCAAGAGTCATCATAATCCCATCCATGCATACAGGGAACGGTTTCATTTCCCTGCCAGACATCCTTGTACATAAGGCACTTGCTGTATTCCCCATTTTCCCTGGAAATAGAGACTGAGTGATGTCTCTAAACACAAAATGATCTCGCATACAGCTGGAAACACACATTTCATATTTGGTGAATAAATTTGGTAACAGTTGATTGATGGAAAAATTCTTACGCGTTTACATCTGCTTAAATTGCTTGCCAATGGAAGATATGTGAAGCAAGATATCTGTTTTCATAAAATACATTGTACTTACTCTAAGTCACAAAGATTTCAATTTTTCCTTCTTTTATCCTAACACAAAAGAACTGCATGCACATGCCTGTCTCTCCACATTATGCTCAGCCAACAGCCAGCTCTTTTCTGGGATGGGGTGGGGTCAGGTGAGCACAGCTCAGAAAAGTTGTTGTTGTTGTTGCTGGTGGTGGTGGTGGTGGAGGCAGTGGTGGTGGTGGTGGCGGCGGCGGCGGCGTTGGTGGTAGGATCCAGATGGCATGGGTTATGAAGCAGCCATTAAAATCTCACATGTTGTGCTCTGCTGCATATTGTGACATTGGGTTGTCCACCTTGTTTTTGGCAACAGTTTTGAGGTGGCCATTCATTATAGTTGACAACTTGTTAGTTGCTATATCAGTGTAAAATGATATGCAGTGGTTGCAGCAGGGTTGGATATAACATGGCTGCTTTCACAGGTAGCTCAGCTTCTCATAAAGTAGGATAAGCCTGTGATTTGACTGCAGTAACTGGTGCTGAATAGGTGGATTGGGCAGGTCTTGCATCTGGGTCTTCCACAAGGATGTGATACCTGTGGCAGGGGAATGGGGCTGGGACTGGGAGTGACATAAGGATGAATTAGACTGTTGTGGAGTTTGGGTGGATGGCGAAACACTGCTTTGGGAGGGGTTGGATATATCTTGGGTAAGATTTCCTCATTTCAGTGCATGATGATGGATAATCAAAGCCCTGATGAACGACAGTTCAGCCATTGAAGTCCAGGGCGGTATTGGGTAACAAGGGTGGCATTTCTTTGTGGTTGGTTCTTGGGTGGATGTGAGAATCAGCTTTGTGTGAGGACATGGCACAGGAGATCTGTTTGTGAATTACATCTGGAGGGTATTGCCTGTCTTGTGGGGCCTTCAGCATACGGGGTGAGGGAGTTCTCATCACTGCAGATGCACCTACCGCAGTTGGCCAGGCTATATGGGATGGATTTTTTGATGTGGAATGCGTGTCAGCTGTCAAAGTGCAGGTACAGTGGGTGATTTGGGGGTTTGATGTGGACTGAAGTGTTAATGGAGCCACGTGAGAGGAGGAGATTGGCATCTAGGAAAGTGGCATGATGCATGGAGGAGAACCAGGTGAAGCGGATGGGAGAGAAGGTGTTGAGGGTGTGGAGGAATGAGGATAAGGTGTCCTGGCCTTGGATCCCAATTATCAAGATGTCATCAAGACAGAAAGATAACTGAGCTCTGTACCTTTTCTTGGTGTACCTATTGACAGTGTAGCGCTACTTTTATTCTTGGAAGTCAAGTAAAGTTTCCTGATTTATTTATTTTATAACCTTTTATTCTCATCATGCTAAAATTTGTCATGAATAACATAAAGAGGAAGTGATAAAAAAATTTATGTAAGCATTCCAAATCTCATTTTGCACACATTGCTCTGCACACGAACAAAATCTCAGTAACAACATGGTTACACAGTTGACAAAGGCTACATAATATTTACTGTAGACAAAAGAGCAAGAAATTTGAACTGTCTTGCAATAGTAGCAGAAAAACTGGTACCAAGTGTGACATCAGACAGAGGAAATGTGTCATTGATACAAGAAATGCATATTACAAAAATGTATGAAATTATGTTTATACATATATATGAGATCTCCTCTGAAACCAATAGACCAATTTCAATGAAACTTTGTACATGTATCACTTACTGCCTGGAAAGAATTGCTGTGGGGTAACAGCCACTACCTTTCAGAGTGTTCAGAATAAAGTTCCTGAATTTACTGCCCTCCGGGAAGCATGTGGTGCGCAAATTATTCTTGGGACTGAGGCCTGGCTGAACCCTGAAATAGGAAGTTCTGAAATATTTAGTGAGGGTTGGAATGTGTATCAGAAAGAAAGATTAGACACCGTAGGAGGTGGTGTCTTCATTGTAGTTGACAAAAATGTCGTGTCTGCTCAGGTAGGAGTAGAGTGTTATTGTGAAGTTATCTGGATAAGTTTAACAGGGCTAGGAGGAGTAAAGTTAATTGTTGGGTGTTATTACCAGCCACAAGGTTCCACCGTGACAGTTCTAGAATCTTTCAAAGGGAGTCTACACTCTGTATCACAGAAGTACCTGGATCACACTATATTAGTCGGAGGCGACTTCTACGTAACTAGTATAGAGTGGGATGTCTATCGATTCATTATAGGTGGTACAGACAAGCAGTCATGTGAATTACTTTTGAATACCTTATTTGAAAACTGTCTTGAGCAGCCAAATCGACAGCCAACACGTAATGGAAATATTTTAGATCTGGTAGCCAGACCAGACCTCATCGGCGGTGTCAGTGTTGAGACAGGGATCAGTGATCATTACAACTATTACAATAGTTAAAAAGTTGGTCAAGAAGGCTAGGAGAGTATTCTTACTAGAAAGAGCACTTAAGCAGTTGTTAGCATCCCACTTAGTAAATGAATCAACTTCATTTACTTCCTGTATGATGGACATGGAAGAATTATGGGCAAATTTTAAACACATTGTAAATCACGCATTGTAGAAGTATGTGCCAAAAAAGTGGGTTACAGATGGAAAAGACCCACCATGGTTTAACAGCGCAATTTGGAGAATGCTCAGGAAGCAAAGGCAGTTGCACTCACGGTACAAGAAATATCGGGAGAATGAGGACAGGTAAAAGTTAGTAGAGATTCATGCTACTGTAAAAAGAGCAATGCGTGAAGCATACAACCACTACCACCATCATACCTTAGCAAAAGATCTTGCCAAAAACCCAAGGAAATTCTGGTCTTACGTAAAATCGGGTCGAAGGCTTCCATCTAGTCACTCACTGATCAGTCTGGCCTGGCAATGGAAGACAGCAAAACGAAAGCTGAAATTTTAAATTTAGCATTTGAGAAATCTTTCACGCAGGAGGACCATACAAACCTACCACCGTTTGAGTCCCTTACACATTCCCGTATGGAGGGCATAGTGATAGACATCCCTGGGGTTGTGAAGCAGCTGAATGGCTTGAAAATAAATAAATCGCCAGGTCCTGATGGGATTCCAATTTGGTTTTACAGAGAGTACTCTACTGCATTGACTCCATACTCAGCTTGCATTTATCGTGAATCTCTTGCCCAACGTAAAGTCCTGAGCAACTGGAAAAAAGCACAAGTGACCCCTGTATATAAGAAGGATAGAAGGACAGATCCTCAAAATTACAGACCAACATCCTTAACATCGGTTTGTGGCAGGATTCTTGAACATATTCTCAGTTTGAATGTAATGAATTTCCTTGAGATGGAGAAGTTGCTGTCCATCCAGCAGCACAGCTTTAGAAAGCATTGCTCCTGTGAAACGCAACTCGTCCTTTTTTTCACATGATATCTTGCAAACAATGGATGAAGGGTATCAGACGGATGCCATATTCCTTGACTTCTGGAAAGCATTTGACTTGGTGCCCCACTGCAGACTCCTAACTAAGGTACCAGCATATGGAATTGGTTCCCAAATATGTGAGTGGCTCGAAGACTTCTTAAGTAATAGAACCCAATACATTGTCCTCGATGGTGAGTGTTCATCAGAGGTGAGGGTGCCATCTGGAGTGCCCCAGGGAAGTGTGGTAGGTCCGCTGTTGTTTTCTATCTACATAAATGATCTATTGGATAGGGTGGATAGCAATATGTGGCTGATTGCTGATGATGCTGTGGTGTACGGGAAGGTGTCATCGTTGAGTGACTGTAGGAGGATACTAGATGACTTGGACAGGATTTGCGATTGGTGAACAGAATATATACAGGGTGTCCCAGTTATCTTGTCAACCCAAAATATCTCTGGATCAATAACAGCTATTGGAAAATGACTTGCACCGGTATCAATGTAGGTCTGGGGCCCATGAATGTACATATTTGGAAACATTCTAAAACGATAGCATATTTTTTTTTACCACAAACTTATGTTTTTTTAAATGGACCTCCTGTATTTTTTCTTCAGCAATCCATAGCATGACAAAGCGCATTCACAATGGTGTTGATTGCATTGCAATATTCCCGTTACATCCCGAGATATTGAGATGCGAAGTTGACGCTTGAAACACCCAACATGTGCTGCTAGCGCTTGTCCTGAGGCTCAGGCGTGGACCCCATGCTGCCTGTAATTGCGATGTGATTGACATGTGTAATCACACCTCCATATTTATCAAGAGGGACACTTACTTGTCAATCACATCGCAGTTACGGGCAGCATGGGGTTCACGCCAGAGCCTCAGGAATTGCGCTAGCAGCGCATGTCTTGGTGTTTCAAGCGTCAACTACGCATCTCAATATCTCGGGATGTAATGGGAATATTGCGATGCAATCAATGCCATTGTGTATGTGCTTTATCATACTATGGATTGCTGAAGAAAAAATATAAGAGGTCCATTTAAAAAAAAAAAAAACATAAGTGTTTGGTAAAATATACATATGCTTTCGCTTTAGAATGTTTCCAAATATGTACATTCATGGGCCCCAGCCTTAAACTGATACCGGTGAAAGTCGTTTTCTAATAGCTGTTATTGTTCCAGAGACATTTTGGGTGGACAAGATAGCTGGGACACCCTGTATATTAATGCAGATGAATAGGATAAAGAATCCCATAATATTTGAATACTCCATTAGTAGTGTAGCATTTGACACAGTCATGTCGATTAAATATTTGGGCGTAACATTGCAGAGCAATATGAAGTGGGACAAGCATGTAATGGCAGTTGTGGGGAAGGCGGATAGTCGTCTTCGGTTCATTGGTAGAATTTTGGGAAGATGTGGCTCACCTGTGAAGGAGATCACTTATAAAACACTAATACGACCTATTCTTGCGTACTGCTCGAGTGTTTGGGATCCCTATCAGGTTGGGTTGAGGGAGGATATAGAAGCAATTCAGAGGCAGGCTGCTACATTTGTTACTAGTAGGTTTGATCATCATGTGAGTGTTACAGAAATGCTTCAGGAACTCGGATGGAAGTCTCTGGAGAAAAGGAGACGTTCTTTTCATGAATCGCTACTGAGGAAATTTAGAGAACCAACATTTGAGACTGACTTCAGTACAATTTTACTATCGCCAACTTATATTTCGCAGAAAGACCACAAAGATAAGATAAGAGAGATCAGGGCTCATACAGAGGTATATAGGCAGTCATTTTTCCCTCGTTCTGTTTGGGAGTGGAACAGGGAGAGAAGATGCTAGTTGTGGTATGAGGTACCGTCCGCCATGCACCGTATGGTGGATTGCGGAGTGTAGATGTAAATATCAAAGGACAGTGTGTGTGTGGGGGGGGGGGGGGGGTGAAAAAGTAGTTTATGCCATTAAAAACAAATATTCATTTTATTCATACAGGATTTGAGAACAAGAGCACTTAGAGACTTGCAAGAAAATTTACACATAACTTCAAATCATGAAAAAAAATTTTTCAGTTACAACAACCATGAAATTTTGAAGGGAAACAAGTTTATCACTTAGTACATTTCCACTGTTCATTTTCACATCAGATATGAAATTTTGCACACAGTGTTGCTGTATACTACTGAATGTACCTGCAGAATTACACCAATGTGCAACATATATGGTAGAATCTTGCTACTCCAACCATTTCTTGCACATGCAGGTGCCAGATTAGAAGAAATGACAGAGACAGAGTGTCTGAAATTCGTTTTAGAAACATATGGGATGTACCTTATGGAATCAAAAAAGATACATGCATTTTTTGAAAAAAGATTTGTCCATGAGTGTGTACACAATGGTGCCCACACCCATTGTAAGGGGGGAGGGGTGTTGGTATCTCCCCCTCTAGCTCTTGGGAAAAGGAAAAAACACATTGTAGTGAGGTCTTCTTCTTTTAAGAAAATAATTTGAATGTTGGCATTATGCATGTTTTTAACAGGATCAGACCTGGCACTTTTTGTGCATACTTTCAGGTCATGCTTTATTATGCAACCACTTTATGAACATTACACTGGTACTTCATGTATCTGGTTGCTGTATAATGTACTCAAGGGAGATGTCTGCAACTTCAGCACTGGCAGTGTATGAGAACTTCATTATCTCTCCTCCTATTTCCTCTTCTTTGTCACTTTTATCAGTACTTTGGAAGGTACTAATAGGAATGTGGTGCCCTGCTGACTGCAATGCAGATGCCTGCTGCACTAGATTTCTTGGTTGAGGATCCATGGGCCATACAGCCCAATTGAGGTGGACCCACGGCTTCGCAACTGTGCATAAATATGTTGAATCTGGTGGCCAGCCGAGTGCAGTAAACTCATTCTGCTGCTCTCCAAACAATGCATGCACACTTTAAATTGTGTGTGTGTAGCACTGTCCTGATTGTAGATTCCATAGTGTCAATGAAAAAGAAGTTGCATGTACAGATGGACATGGGCCCCAAGGATAGGTGCATACTTGTGCTGACCAACTCAGCCTTGCAGAATGACATCACCCAGAAAATACCACAAAACCATTATCTACACCATAATGTTTGTACATGTACAGCAGCACGAGTAGGAAGTGCAGGGAAGGTAAAACAGAATGGCTACATAAAAAATGTGAAGAAATTGAAAACAACATTGTCAGAAGCACTGACTCAACATATAGGAAATATCCAAACAACTTGCAGTGAAATTAAAAGCAAGGGTCGTAACATTGAGAGTGCAACGGTAATTCCACTGCCAAATGCAGAGGTGACAGTGGAAAGTTTTAAAGAGTAAATGAAGGCCTCTCTGAGGAAGGGGGTGGGACAGATTTGTCTGATGTGATAGAAAAAGAAGAAGAAGAAACAGGAGTATATTTAAAAGAGGTAGGGGGATCCAGTATTAAAATCAGAATTTAAAAGAACTTTGAAGGACTTAAGATCAAATAATGCAGAAGAGATAGATAACGTTCCCTCAGAATTTCTAAAATAATTTGGGGAAGTGGCATAGAATTTATTTGTCTAGCAACATACCATCTGACGTCGGAAAAATATCATCCACACAACTCCGAAGACTGCAAGAGCTGACAAGTACAAGAATTATCGCACAATCAGCATAACAGTTCATGCAGGAGGACATTGAAAGTAGACTAACACTGGCAATAAGGGCATTCATGGTGAAAAGAGATCTACTAGTATCAAAATAGGCTTTAATTTGAGAAAGAAATTTCTTAGAATGAACATTTGGAGCACAGCATTGTATGGTTGTGAAACATTGACTGTGGGGAAACCAGAACACAGGCAAATCTTAACATTTGAGACATGATGCTACATATAAATGTTGAAAATTAGGTGGATTCATAAGGTAAGGAATAAGGAGATTCAGCACAGAATTGGAGAGGAAAGGAGTATGTGGAAAACACTAACAAGAAGGACATCTGTTAAGACATCAGGGAATAACATCCATAGAACTAGAGGGAGCTGAAGAGGATAAAAATGTAGGAAGACAGAGACTGGAATAAGTCTAGCAAATAACGGAGGACATAGGTTGCAAGTGCTACTCGGAGATGAAGAGGTTAGCACAGGAGAGGAATTCATGGCAGGTCACACCATACCAGTCAGAAGACTGATGACCAAAAAATATTTCATGGGAATAACTGTTGGAATGTATAAGTTTCTTTTCTGTGGCAAACTTGTCTCTAAAATTTCTTCTTCTCTGGGAGTTACGAGCTACCATTACAAGTAACCTGAAAGTTGATAACCATGTCCCAGACTCCAGAAAGTCACAGAAGACTATGATATTCCCAGAGAGGACAGATATTAGATGGGAACAAGTATTTTCATTCCTCTATGGAAATAACTGCCGAACATCCAGGGGTTCAACACAGTTTATTTCGAATTAACTTCCCAATGAGGTAGAGATTTGAAACCTTCAACATAGCTGAGATGCAAATGACAATGCAATATCAACGCACTTTCTTGTCTGGTATCTGGGAGAGGGGAAGTGTGTGTACTACTGCTATTCCTCCCTTCCTGAAACAGGAAGGGAGGAATATTTCATGGTAGTGACGATTGCTGGTAATCCTTCGTGTGACCTCTGATCTCTCTAATTTTTACCTTTGTGGTCTTTTTGTGATACAGTATATATGTAGGAGGAAGCAATATGTTGGTTGACTTAACTGATGAGAAACTGAAATAAAACAAATTTATCAAATGTCTCTGCTGTAATGCTAGCAATATGTTTGACATCGACTGAAAAATTTCATATGTGTTAGATTAAAATACAGAAAGTAATTACTTAAATAAAAAGTTGTTAATGTAACATTTTTAGTGTACTGAAAGGTACAAAATAATTTCTCCTTGCCCCATGCAGAATCATAACATTGTACTGATAGTCCAAAAAATCAATGTTCATGAATTTTGAATAGCTGTGACACTACTCGCAAAATCTGAAATGATAAATATGGGCACATGCAATAAACAATAGTAGTGAACTATAAGGGGGTATGTTTGTGTTATTGCCCTGGATGATAATTAGACGAAATATTTCTCAGGATTTGTAAGTGGTGAGTCCTTGAGGTAATGGCAATACACGAACAGCGAGAAGTAAGTTTAAACAGTGTTATTAACAAAGGCTGATTATAAAACACGCACACTATGTGCACCCATCATCACTGTGTCAGCCATCCTAATTACGGTTGTATTGAAAGGCTCCATGGTAAGCTAAGAAAAAGAGACATATTCGCACCCGAGGCCACGCTAGTTAATACAACGCGCTGTGGGCGATGGCCAGTTTCTCATTCTCTGCATTGCACGGCGGCCAGACTCATGTGTACTGTCAACATTCCAGATAGGTTGGTTGGCAAGCACATGCTATGTACTGTACGGCTGTGTGGAAACCTGTAGACCCTTACATAACTCTCTCCAGAGAAAAAGAGCAACCATAGGTTGCTCAAAACGACCTCCTGGGCATTATGAATTTGTTTTTTCTATTTGTGGCATCAGAAGGCATTGCAACATGTATTTTATTTGCAGAGACAGTAACGTTCGTTACAGAGAAGCATGCCTTCAGCACTACAATTTCATGCATGATAAATGCTGTTGACAAAAGAAATTAATAAAAGCAATAAAAACACAATACTGACAATCAAGTATGCATTAACATTACTGGATGAATCGAAGGACTTAATTCTCTTTGTTCCTTCAACGAAGTTTCACTCATTATTGAAAGAAATTAATTTTTCATGGATATCCATAAATAAATTATTGTCTTCAGTAAAAACTTGATAAGGAATGCTTTCCATATGTTACCATGTATGAATCATTGTAATAAACAGATAACATTCTCATTAATGGCAAAACGTCCAGTTGCATGAAATGTAGTTGGCAATACACTAGGCATATCAAATAGTTCACACAGTAAATCACAATGTGTGGCATTCAAGATTATTCCACTATTATTCAGTTTGAATGTAAAGGGTAGCTCAGGTGTATAATAATTTTTAGATGTAAATGTGACATCAAGGGTGGAGTTGAATGAGAAAATTATACCTTCAGAACATCGTTTAAGAAATGGATGATAAAGGTGCATTAAAGTTCTAGGGCAATGATCTCTTGGGGGATGATTCATAAACAATTATTTCTCACAGCTGTCTAAGAATACTGACGATTCAGGGCAAATTAACTTGGCTACTTCTACACATATGCAAATCATTTTCATTTAAGGACACAAAATATCTTCGATCCTTGCTGATCAGTAGATAATCATTCAATATGTACTTTACATCAGTAGCCAACTGTCTCCATTTCACAGTGAGTATAAATCTTCTACAATTCAAAATTATGCTTTGATCTAGCAATGGGAATAGACACAATAACAATTAATTCATCTTTGATCATTAAAGAGTGTGTGGTGCTTAACTTAAAATACTCATATAAATTGTAAGAGTTAACATGGTAAATCGTAGTATAGTTTACATCTAGGTTTCACTAGTTAATAGCAGGATCTGTAAGAATTGTTCTGGATGTAGTAGTACATTGCTCAAACAATCATATGAATTACCGTACTTTCAAAGGCTGTTCTTAAGTTAAGGGCATCAATTCTAACATTTGATAAACTATCAGTAGTCCTTAACAAAAGAGTGTTTAAATCCAAGTGAGCATTCAGAGCATTTAATCTTTGGAATATTTCTCAGATATTTGCATTTGTTTCATTATGAATTATGTGGAAATGTGAGATAAATTGCTTTACAATCTGTTCAATGAAAACTGTGTGGTTAGTAATGGTTCTATGCATATTCTTTAATACGACAATTCCATTAGAGAGGTTAGTTGAATCTGTACTGGACTGTTGCTCAAGAGCTAATATTTTGCCTTTAACTTCCAGTAGATCTCGACTCGTTAAAGTACCAAATACAGTATGAAGAATACTCTCTCCAACATCAAACCAGGCACGTTTACGCGTAATTAAAGTTGTGTGTGGCAAACGCTTTAAAAACAGTAAATCTCTTTTTTATAATTAGCAAATGTAGACTCTACCTACATTTTGACTATGATCCAGTTGTTATACCAAAATGTACCCATTTCCAAGTTTGTATATTACCCTTAATAGAACGTCTAGATCAATTTGCTTCTTTACAGAATTGAACTGTTGCTGGATTTCACTCAGATTGTACTTGAAGATAAGTTTTGAATTACTTGTTGAAACTACCATGTCTGATCATGGTTCAAACAAAACACATGCACTCTGTAGTATTATTACTACAGCATTAATGGAATACGCTATCATGGCAAACATTGGAATAAAAATGAACATGGTTAATTAGTTCTAATTAATAGAGTTAACAATGAACATAAAATAAACGAGTTTCTTGTGGTAACCTGTGGAATAAAAAGTTTAGTTTCACTTGTGCACTACTGTAATAGCTTCAATACTAAATTTTCACAACACATTCATATAAGCACATGGCTGAAATAAACACATGCATTGCACTCTCACAAACTACACCCGTTTTCACAGATTGTAGGCATGTTTGGAACAGGATCACTGGGAATGTAGCAATGCCTTGGCCTTGAAGTTTGGACTGCGGCCTCGCTATTCTCGCTTCTTGCGTCTGAGAACAGCAGGTCTGCCTCTCAGTCGGTCCTCGTCGTCTTATGATATTACAGGAAATCTACCCAGAAATGGCTTTACATGATTGACACAAATGACAATCGAATGAAAGGGCACTTGGAGCTGAAGGGTGACTGATTAGAACATCTCCAAAATTGGATATGGTCCTTTCCAAAACTTCTTAGACTTATGGACTTCACTCTTCTTTAACCCCATGTTGCTCAGATACACAAGATCTCCAAATTGATACTGTGTTACTGCTGCTTGGTGGTCATGTTGTCTTGCTTGCTGGAGAAAGGATGGATGATTCCGCTGTTTCACACCCCACCATGCTTGTTTTAGCTTGCGTGCTAGATCCCTTATGTGTTCATTGCTGATGCTGGCAGTCGATCGTGCAAAGTCCAAGGTTGAATGCATTCTTCATCATAGATGATCTCATATGGACTGTTGAGCTGTGCATTTTGGCATTGTAACAACTTATCAAATACGGTAAACAGACATCCCAGTTGTCGTGTTTGCTGTTCACATAATGGCTAACTATTTTAATAATTGTTCTGTGGACTTGCTTGGCTCTTCCACTTCCTTCATTTACTCATAAAATTCATTCTTTGATCAATAATTATACTTAATGGTGATCCAAACTTAAGAATCCATTCTTTTACAAAAACTTTAGCTATAGTCTCAGCGCTCTGATCAGGTATTGGTATCATGAGAAGGTATCTAGAGAAATGATCTAACATTGTCAATATGTATTTGTTCCCATCTTTAGTCTTAGTCAAGGGTCCTACAACATCTAGTCCTGCTCGTTCAAATGATTCACTTATTTCTGGAAGTTCTTGCAATGATGCTCTACTTTTTTCTGCATTATTCCGTCTGTTACTGGAAATGCATTGTGAAAAACTGGAAACCGTCAGCTTTGCAGCTCGGCCAACGAAAGATTTGAGCTAATTTAATGTTTGTTGCTTTTTTACCGCAATGTCTTGATAATAAAGAATCTTGTTGCTTTCTCATGATATGCTCTTTCATGCTTTCTGGAATAACTAGGTGCTTTCCTTTAACAGTGATTTTGTACAATAATTCATCTTTATTGAGAAACTGTTGATCGTTTTTCCATAATTTGCATTGTGGATCTTCTTCTTCTTGACATTCCTTTAACTCTTCTTCTCGACTTATTGTAACATAAACATTGCCTTTTTGACTTGTTTCATCAGCATTCACATGTTGTTTACCAGGTCGGTGAATAACTTGAAATTGGTACTCACTCAGTCATAATGCCCATCTTGTTAATATGGAACTTGGTTCCTTTAAGCTCAATAACTATTTAAGTGTGACATGATCTGAAATAACTGAAAATTATCTTCCTGTTAAGAAACATCTGTTATGTGTTATATTAAAAACCAAAGCACAAAGCTCCTTCTCAGTAGTAGTGTAATTACATTCTGCTTTGTGTAATTGCCTGGAAGCATATGAGATTGGATGTTCATGACCATCAACTTCTTGGGACAAGATTGCACCTATGGCAAAATTGGATGCATCTGTTGAAAGAATAAAAGGTTTAGTGAAAGCCAGATAGGCTAACACTGGGGCTGTGGTTAGAGCAGTTTTGATTTCTTCCATTGCCTTCTTGCACTCTGTTGACCAGTTAAATGTGGCTCCTTTCTTCAGTAGATGTGTCATTGGACGTGCTATATTCGCATAACCAGCTATAAATCATCTGTAGCAATTTGACAATCCTAAGAAGTTATTTCTAATTCTGTGGTTCAGGAAAATTCTTTACATTTTCAATTAATTTTGGATCAGGTCGAATGCCTTCACTGGTTAAAACATGACCAAGATAGTTAACCTTACTTTGTGCAAAATGACATTTATCTATTGATAAAGAAATGTTTGCACTTCTTATACGCTCAAAAACAGCTTTTAGTGTCTCAGTGTGCTGCTTCATGTTTTCACCAAAATTATTACATCATTGAGGCAAACAAGTGCTTGCGTTGGGGTGAGCCCTCTTAAAACTGAATCCATCAGTCGTTGAAATGTAGCCAGAGCATTACAAAGTCCAAACGGCATACGAAGATACTTGTATACTTCTGTTGATGTTACAAACGAAGTTTTTGCTTGATCATCTGGATGCACTGTTAACTGGTGATAACCTCTTGTTAAATCACATACTAAAAAATTCTACATCTGCCCAAGTAATCTAATGTTTCCACTAAATTTGGTAAGGGATAAATGTCGGGTGTGGTCACAACATTCGAAGATCGGTAATCAACACAAAAACGGAACTGTGGTTCTCCAGAAATTTATTTCTTCTCTACAATTACAACAGGCGAACACCACGGTGGGTCTGAAGGATCTCTTGGTTTTATAAATCCGGCTTCTAATTTTTCTTTAACTTTGTCTTCTACTAACTCTCTTTGACTGAATGGTATTCGGTAAGCTTTCTGTGTGATTGGGGCTGCATCCCCTATATGAATACGAGGCTGAACTAAATGAATGACAGGTAAATTTGCACGTTCTCGGAATAAATCTGCACACTCCAATAAAACAGGCGCTAAAATCTTCTGTTCATCAGCTATCAAATGTTCTATCTTCTTCCAAATCTTGCGTTTCAGTTCATTATTAGCTTCGTGTCCTCGTTGGAAGTTTGCTGTACAGTTACAAAAATCTGTGTTATTACTGCAGCATTTCTTACCTCGTCTGGAATCTGTATTATGTCACTTTTACTTACGCTCAAGACTTCAGCAACTTTCGTTCCTCATGGCAAAACAACATCCACATTGCTCATATTCGTTATTGCAGCCGGGACTTTTGCGACATTCTGTCTCACAATTGCAGCGACACCTACAATTCTAGCAACATAACAATGCATTGTATCCAGTAACTCATTTTTCTCGGATCGCTCAATTAATTACAGAGTTCTGTCCTTGCATCGGGGTGACTTAATTTCAACGTAGATTGTCTTTCCCGCACCCTTGGGAATTTGGTGACGCTGATCAGTTTGAACATTTACTATGACGGTTTGAACTGATGCATCGTTTGGGCAGTCCATTCCCACGACGTCATATTGCTGCTCCTTTGAGTACGATTTCCTAGGTTGCAGTTACTATGGCGTTGTCTGATCTTTCTTTCTGTCACAAATATCTCTGCCTCGTCAGCGGACAAGAAATCAAATCCAAGTACACCGTCATAACGCGTTTCATTATTTGAAACTACTTGCACTCTAGCTGTGTATTTATCTTTATTTTCACCTTCATCTTGGCCTTGGCCAAGAATTAATTCTTCGTCAACTTCTCCATAGTTACGTAGCTTTCGTCCGTTTAACCCTTGCACTTTTAATAGCGACCGTTTCAATTTATCCCGTTTATCTATGCAACAATACACAAATGAGGTCTGTGCTTCTGTATCAATAAGTAGTTTCATGTTTCTCCCGCGATATACAGCACTTATTACGAAGTCATTTTCGGTCTGATTTTCGCTGAACTAACAGGAGTCACTGTCTCTGGCAAGGGGCGGATGGAGAGGTGGCCCGTATGCCCCGTACTCGTTTAAAGATCTGGCGCAATACCTGTTGTTCGCATTACCGTTCTTCTTGTTGCGACAATCCCTCGAAACACGATCCTGCATCCCGCAACGATAGCAGATTCGATTCTCTTTACAATCCTTACGCTTGCGGCCCAGCTTATTGCATCTGTAAAACTGTACTGTTATGTTGCAAACTTTGCGTTCTTGTTTCTGCCTCTCATTCGGTCGTCTTAGTGTTTCAACGGAACCAACAGCTGATTCTAATGCTTCCTGAAACGTTTTACATCGTGCCAATCGAAAAGCTTTCCTTACTTCCTCTCCGTTCAACCCATGAATGAATGTGTCCAAGGCTCTCTGGTCGGCATAGAACAACTGAATGCGACTTTCATCTTCATCTTCTATTAACTCGTACGTTTGAGCGTTGATGTTTCGAATTCTGTCGGCAAACTGCTGGATAGATTCGTCTCGTCCCACTCACAAACTGTAAAGCTGCTCTTTGTAAAAGCTGATCTCGTTTTTACGTTTAAATCTCTGAACAACAACCGTTCAAAACTCATTGTAATCTTCTGTTTTCACGCAAGTAGGCTGCAAGCGAATGAAATCTTGTGCTGCTCCCTGAATTCTTAATTTGGCAACCACTAGCTTATCAGAATCTGTCCAGCACCCTAACAGGAGAGCAACTTCAAGTTTACGAAAAAACACCCTTCACATCATCTTCGGGTTTCCCGCTGAACACTGGTACTGATGGCAATAATAAATTCTTTATTGTGGTTGTACCTGTACTGCATGAACTATCATTCGAGAAGTCTTTTGCAATTTTACGTTTGCTTCTTTCTGCTTTTAGCTGCCGAATCTCTTCTTGCAGTTCATTAATAACAGTTTGTAGATCGATAACGTTACTCTGACTGGATTGCAACATTTCGTCTAATTTAACGCCAATGAGCCACTAAAATGTAAAATAAAAATCCATCACTGCCTTTCGTATTCTAGCCAAACTGGAGTAGAACAACCTGAATTCCAGTATTGGATGAGCCCGCATAGTCTGAAGATGTTCATGCTGCTGCTGCTCCTCGAAGTTCACGTTGTGCTGCACTTCTTCAGGACTGTAGATTTTCCACAATTATCCCCATGCTGACACCACTTCTATAGGTGTGTGTGTTTGTGTTGTTGCCCGGATGATAATTAGATGAAATATTTGTCAGGATTTGTAAGCGGTGGGTCCTTGAGGTACGGCAATATGCGAACACTGAAAACTAAGTTTAAACAGTTTTATTAACAAAGGCTGACTATAAAACACACTCGCTAAGCACACCCATAATCACTGTGTCTGACATCCTAATTACTGTCGTATCGAAAGGCTCCATGGTGAGCTAAGAAAAGAGACATATTCGCGCCCAAGGCCACGCTGGTTAATACGGCGTGCTGCAGGCAGCGGCAGTCGTTAATCCCTGCGTCGCACTGCGGCCGGACGCATGTGTACTGACCAAGCACATTGTCAGCATTCCAGACAGGTCGGCTGGCGAGCGCGTGTTATGTACCGTACGGCTGCGTGCAACCCTTAGACCCTTACGAAGCATAGAGAGTAGCCATCATTAAGAAAAATAACTGAACAATTGGTATCATTTACAGTGCAATAAAATTGTTAGTCACTTATATTATTGATGCATATATAGTTCACCGATTAAATGTGCTTCATGTTTTTTCTTTTTATTTTTACAGGTATTGTCACACCAATTAAAAATTCATAAGAACAAATTTTCAGGACTCTCTGTATGGGGTTTGGAACCTGTACACAAGGAATTTTTTTGTTGTTGCTGTTTTAATAAACGCGTTACACAAAATACTAAAAGTAATGACTACACAACACTCCGAAGGCTTGGAGAAATATAATTAGTCACTCTCACACTAAAAAATTAAGACTCTGCCGGTAGTTGAAGTAATTTAGCAAAAATATAGCATTTTCTCAAATCTCACACAAGGCTTTATTCCCATGTTGTCAATTTTCTGAGATGGAATATCTTGCACTGGAATAAACGAAACTAACATGTTACCTTTATTTTTGTGTGTAGTTCACGACTCCACACTTTCTGCACTAAGTAAGCACCACCAGAAACAAAGCTTCGACTTTTCCCTACACTGTTCAGCTTACATATTAGTTCATACCTGCAAAACTACCTCTTGAACTTCAGTTTTAATGGTTCTGTGTCAATATTTCGTACAACTACTATAGCAGCTTCGATAATTAATTTCTAATAGCGATCGATAGCTTATACAAATGTAACATGAAACACCGATAGCTTTTCAAACATCAACTGAAATGTAATGGGCAGTTAATCTGTAAGATTATGACTCGATTCCGCTAGTGTTTCTGCCAGTTCGCAATAGCCGTCGTTTTAATGATACTGATAAACTATTCCGATAGATTCTACCTGCTTAGTTATCACCGTCTGGTACATTCGGTAGTAAACGTAATTGACAGTTATTAATAACTGTTAACAGTAACTGTTAACAGTAACTGCCATAAACAACAACCGTAACCACAATAACTGATACATCGAAATAACAGTTTGGCCCACCTTTACTCTTGAGTAAAAACATCTGACGACCGCTGATCTAACCGAATATGACTTCTAACATCGCAACGAAGGAGCTTGTCGCTCTGTGACAAGCAACTTCACATCTCTTCCGCCGTCCCTTTAGACCTCTCATTGAGTTGTGCCTTCAGAAGTGGCCACTAGTTTGGACACCGCACTTACATGAACATTCCGCCATCAGAATCCGTCTGAACAGAGTCTATTCTTTATAGCATGTTACAGACACCCCTAGTATTTCGAATGCTTACGGTTCTCAGACATTGATGGAAATTTACTTTACATTTAATTCTACACAGTTGGTTAAAATATTCCGTTTACCTATATTGTAAAATACAGAGATAAACGCCTTATCTGAAGTAGCCTATTTACTTATGGTTCCTTGCTGCAGAATATTTTATTGACATTGGCACGTAATTTAAGAATTATCTGATGAAATCCTACTTTTTTCTGAAAAAAAAATCCCATGGACGCAAAATCAGCTTTGCTATTTGGCCACCTTTATCAGTGTGCTGATTGGGTTTTAATTTGTTGTCACCTGGACATCAAAGAAATTTAGCCCACAGTTTTGTTTGAAAATTGACGAGCACTGCATACTGTTTAACATCGTTACATTTTAAGAAGTTCTCTCAGTATCCGACAAACACACACACACACACACACACACACACACACACACACACACACACAACCTCCTTGAGCACGTAATATATAAAAAGAAACTCTTTGTTGGAAATCGATTCAAGCTGATCTCATATGGGAACTGAACATTCGCACTTGATTTGGGGGTCTCCACCCCGACATGAAGTACCCGATGAATGCAATGCAACAGCATGTCACAGTGGAGATGCATTCTTTCTTTCTTGTAACACTCAGCACTGCTTTGACAACCTTATATCGGTTTCACTAGTATTTTGTTGCACTTTCAGGAGTTTTTGTCTAACTGCAAGGTAATTGGTACAGAGGCTAATAAAGCTTAGGACAAACTATCGAAAGCCTAATGATCTCATTCCAGTAAGGATGACAGCGTGCTAGGTTGGTTCGTTACCCTGTCAGGAATAATGTGCGTTACGAAAGAGAAGATATTAGGTTAAGAACATACGTGTTTTTCCTTTATGTTTTGCATGTTGATATATAAATATAAAATTATTAATTATATAAACGAAATCTCACGTCGCTGAAAATGTGAAAGTTATTTATCCAACAATTTCATGGTGTTTTACTAGCAACCACTGGGTCCTCTTTTCCATTTCTTTAAAAGCACTGTACTTGCCTTGGTATTGTAAGGTTTTTCCACGCTTCTACGCTGAGGTTTGCTGCCTCTCTTCCAGGAACGTGGCACCAATGATCAGGTACAGTGATAGCTATCAATTTACTGTATGAAGAAGTTGTGTTGAAAATCACTGACACGCAGTTAAAAATTATATTTAGGCGTTTTTGAAACTTCCCGTTACTTCCTATATCTTCCACAATGTCTTCAAATTTTATGCATTCGTCAGATCTTTGTGCGTTCTGTAATTTTGAGTTCACTGCATCCTGAAAAAAACATTAAAAAATTCATAAAATATGTATTAATATGTACACACATTAAAGAAATTCTTTAAAAAACATAACGAAAGTGCTAACATAATTCAACGTTAAATTTTTGTACATCTAACTTTTTATACAGGGAATAGTAAAACTATTCGTTCTAGTTAGTAGTCACAGGAAACGCAACTGAAACAAGCAACATCTAAATCATCTAAGGCCCTCCGAGATAACGAGCGCTCGCAAAACTACAGCATTATACATTGTTTCTGCTCCGTTGAAGTACAGTTGACCAAGAGTCATACAACTATGGATTCAACATACGAGAGATCACCAACAAATCTCGTGTACGTGATTCCCAGAGGAAACAGACGTACTGGAGCCACAATGAAACGGCAAGTATTTAGCAGCAGACACGTTCCAAAACACTAAACGACCAATCGCGTTTATATGCTTACGCGATACATTCCTTTCCTCCCAACACGAGTTCGATATGAATTAAGTAACTTTTCGACTACAGAATATTATAATCTTCAATGAGCTCAACGTATTTAGTCCAGTGAGATTCCATAATTTTTATTCCCCAGAAAAAAATGTATTTGCAACTCTGCATAAAACTAGTGCCTAGCACCGAAAACCTCTTGACTCAGATATTTCTTCCCTCGAAGCTTGTCATCTTAGGTTGCTGGGATGGAAACAGGACACGTTCAATAACCAGTAGGGTATATGGTTGGCGGAAAACTGCCTATATCGCGCACTTCGCCATTCTCATGATCGATGTGCGTGGAACTACGTAACTCCTGCGTCAGAAACTAGATTGTGCGATAGTCTTGGCCACGTCCGCTTCAGTTCACGGTGCATACGTGTTGGACTCGACTGATGGATATAAGGATTCAAATCAGTGAATCATTTCTGTCTACATCCTAGGAGTATCGAACAAATAAAAATATTGTAAAAGAACGAGATGAGCAGCCAGACTGACCCTTAGAATCTTCATATGGAATGGGATAGAAATACAGTTAGCAGGAGGGAACGATTATAAATACAGGGTGTTCCATAAATGGGTTTTTACTCTTTGAACTTCAAAAACTATTTATTTTAGTCACGTTATTAATGTTGTTTTACTGTTGATGTTCTAAATATCCTCCAGGGCCATCAATACAACTGGAACGATGCGGTAGTCACAATCGTCTCATGCCATGCCAGCGTATGTGGCTTTGTGTCGTAGACAGTGTCGTTCGGAGTTCCTCCACAGGAAGAAGGCTGACGGCGCTTGATCGGGAGTTCTGGGTGGAAACTCAATACTCCCTCGTCGGCTTATCCATCTCTCAACCAACTTTTCATCTAGCAATTCCCGCGTGTCACGATGGTAAGATGACAGTGCACCGTCTTGCTGAAGAAAAAAGTATGTTCTCGGTACAGCTGGTCAGCATCTGGTTCAATTCGTTCCTGCAAGATGGTAAGGTACTTCACATCTGTCACTGTTCCCTTAAAACATGAATGACCTTACAAGTCTTCTGACAGACATACCACGCCCCCACCACCCCACTGATAACCCAGGAAGATTAACAGCTCGTACTTTCGTAACATGGGGGTTATCTCTTGCCGCCGGCCGTTGTGACCGAGTGGTTCTAGGCGCTTCAGTCTGGAACCGCACTGCCGCTAGGGATGCACGTTCGAATCTTGCCTCGGGCATGAATGAGTGTGATGTCCTTAAGTTAGTTAGGTTTAAGTAGTTCTAAGTCTAGGGGACTGATGACCTCAGATATAAGTCCCATAGTGCTTAGAGCCATTTGAACCATTTTATCTCTTTCCAGCACACACAGTTGTGGTTATTGATGATTTCATTCAATTTAAACGTTACGTCATCAGAACAAACAATGAAATCAGTCAAGTGTTCATTATAGCAAATTCATTCACAGAATGCAAGGTACTTATCCGGATTGTCCTGATTCATCGCGTGAATCAACTCGGCAGTGTAGTACTTTGCTTGCTTTAAAATGCGCTGAACACTATTTGCTTACACCTGATACACACACTGCTTGCCGTGTGGAATTCTTTGGGGATCTTGTGAAATCTTGAACTATTGCGGCCACACCTCGTTCGTCCGCTACTGATTTCTTCCTGTCACACCGTCCCTTCTTCAGATCACACATACTTCTTTCCCTCTCAAATTTGTCGCATAATTTCCTTATCATTACACGATGGGGGACTATTTAACTCCGCCCATGATCGTCTCTTTTCTTCCCTCACGTTTTCACATTTCCAATAACCTTTAAAATCCACTTTCATTGCGCCAAGGACAAGTCCCTAGTCTTCTTCTTCTTATTTTTTTTTTAAATGTAGTTACCCGCAACTGAAAATAAACAAAAGAAAAACAAATGAAGAGTCATACATATCAGTAATGAGGGGACCATAGAACCAGAAATGGATGAAGTTATTACCAACGCACCCGTGGTGAAGGGGTAGCGCCTTTGATTAATAATCTAATCATTCTTGGCCCTGGGATCGAAACCCGCTACCGTTCAAATTTTATTAATAGCATTGCCGGCCGAAGATTTCCGGAATAAGAAGTCACCCTCATTCTACCAACTGCCTTCTCAAAGAGCGCGACGGAGCGGACAGGGATACAGGGCACTCTCTTGTCCTTGGGATGAGGAACTTCCCCTAAAGGCAGAAGAATAAGCTATGATCAATGGCATGAAGATGCAGAAGGCAAGGGAAACCGATGCATTAAAACACACGACGTGTATCCACAGGACAGATGTCCTGTAACTGAAAAACTGTCATTATGATCTCTCCATTGACAAAAGTTTGCGGATCTCTGGGAGGGAATGACCATGTGAAAAAGATTGAAAAATCAACAAAAGGATAATGTTCTATGAGTTGGGGTATGAAGTGTCACGAGTTTTAACATGGTAGGGAAACTAGAAAATCTGAAAAGGAAAATTCAAAGGCTTAATCTACACTCCTGGAAATGGAAAAAAGAACACATTGACACCGGTGTATCAGACCCACCATACTTGCTCCGGACACTGCGAGAGGGCTGTACAAGCAATGATCACACGCACGGCAAAGCGGACACACCAGGAACCGCGGTGTTGGCCGTCGAATGGCGCTAGCTGCGCAGCATTTGTGTACCGCCGCCGTCAGTGTCAGCCAGTTTGCCGTGGCATACGGAGCTCCATCGCAGTCTTTAACACTGGTAGCATGCCGCGACAGCGTGGACGTGAACCGTATGTGCAGTTGACGGACTTTGAGCGAGGGCGTATGGTGGGCATGCGGGAGGCCGGGTGGACGTACCGCTGAATTGCTCAACACGTGGGGCGTGAGGTCTCCACAGTACATCGATGTTGCCGCCAGTGGTCGGCGAAAGGTGCACGTGCCCGTCGACCTGGGACCGGACCGCAGCGACGCACGGATGCACGCCAAGACCATAGGATCCTACGCAGTGCCGTAGGGGACCGCACCGCCACTACCCAGCAAATTAGGGACACTGTTGCTCCTGGGGTATCGGCGAGGAACATTCGCAACCGTCTTCATGAAGCTGGGCTACGGTCCCGCACACCGTTAGGCCGTCTTCCGCTCACGCCCCAACATCGTGCAGCCCGCCTCCAGTGGTGTCGCGACAGGCGTGAATGGAGGGACGAATGGAGACGTGTCGTCTTCAGCGATGAGAGTCGCTTCTGCCTTGGTGCCAATGATGGTCGTATGCGTGTTTGCCGCCGTGCAGGTGAGCGCCACAATCAGGACTGCATACGACCGAGGCACACAGGGCCAACACCCAGCATCATGGTGTGGGGAGCGATCTCCTACACTGGCCGTACACCTCTGGTGATCGTCGAGGGGACACTGAATAGTGCACGGTACATCCAAACCGTCATCGAACCCATCGTTCTACCATTCCTAGACCGGCAAGGGAACTTGCTGTTCCAACAGGACAATGCACGTCCGCATGTATCCCGTGCCACCCAACGTGCTCTAGAAGGTGTAAGTCAACTACCCTGGCCAGCAAGATCTCCGGATCTGCCCCCCATTGCGCATGTTTGGGACTGGATGAAGCGTCGTCTCACGCGGTCTGCACGTCCAGCACGAACGCTGGTCCAACTGAGGCGCCAGGTGGAAATGGCATGGCAAGCCGTTCCACAGGACTACATCCAGCATCTCTACGATCGTCTCCATGGGAGAATAGCAGCCTGCATTGCTGCAAAAGGTGGATATACACTGTACTAGTGCCGACATTGTGCATGCTCTGTTGCCTGTGTCTATGTGCCTATGGTTTTGTCAGTGTGATCATGTGATGTATCTGACCCCAGGAGTGTGTCAATAAAGTTTCCCCTTCCTGGGACATTGAATTCACGGTGTTCTTATTTCAATTTCCAGGAGTGTATATGCGACGTGCGACAAACCTACGCCTTAGGAAAGTGCGATGAAATGTGGCGTTAATGGGCTATGGCAGCAGACGACTGACATGACTACCTTTGCTAACAGTGTGACATCGGCTCAGGGCCTCTCCTGGGCTCATGACTGTATCGGTTGGACCATAGACGACGTGAAAGCCGCGGCCTGGTCAAACGAGTCCCAATTTCAGTTGGTAAGAGCTGATGGTAGCGTTCTAGTGTGGCGCATATTACACGAAGCCATTGACCGAAGTTTTCAATAAGACACTGTACAAGCTGGTTCTGACTCAATA
The DNA here is from genome assembly GCF_023897955.1 of Schistocerca gregaria. Classification (NCBI taxonomy): domain Eukaryota; kingdom Metazoa; phylum Arthropoda; class Insecta; order Orthoptera; family Acrididae; genus Schistocerca; species Schistocerca gregaria. The sequence goes on from NC_064922.1 coordinate 433,235,366, forward strand.
ATGGTGTGGGCTGTGTTTTCTTGGAATGGACTGGGTCCTCTGGATGTCTGATCATTTGGAGACCATTTGCAGCCATTCATTGACGTCATCTGCCCTAACAACGATGGAATGTTTATGAATGACAATCTGCCATGTCACCGGGCCACAAACATTTGCAGTTGGTCAGAAGGACATTCTGGACAATTCGTAGGACTGGTCTGGCCACCCAGATCGTCTGGGTTTAATGACATCTAACATTTATGGGCATAATCGAGAGCTCATTACATTCACAAAATCCTGCACCTGCAACACTTTTGCAATTATCGATGGTTACAGAGCCAACATGGACTCCCAACAAATAGTTGAGTCCACGCCATGTCGAGTTGCTGCACTTCGCTGGGGAAAAGGTGCGTCCGACACGATATTAGGAGGTGGCCCTCAATGCATACATAATGAGAAAATCGACTAGGATGTAGAACATCCCATAAAGCAGAAATAACATCATAAATATTTAAAGGAAAAAAGATGCTAATATCCCATTCACAGATCCTAAGTGAAATTGTCAATAATGTGGAATAAGAAAAAGTAATCAACATTTTCATTTAAGAGGTTGTAAAAAACTTGCCACAAAACATAAATGTACAGTCCAGTGAGATGCTTGTAATTATTCTGATGATGATGTAGCTACACATTGTCAAACAAAATCAGCTTACAACACTTATTTTCATCGGTAACAGTACTGACCTAAAGAGATGCAGAAGTCAGATTTCAGCTTAACACAAATGTTATTTGGTATTAGCAATAACGTTTATATCAATCTTTGCTTCTAAGAAATTAGTCAGTGCAGTTGGAGTTTGCTACCAATACATCCTACAGGTTTCTCTTATCACCAGCTTTATTTGTGACTAGACGTCTTAGTACAGCAGAAAGTTATTGAAAATGTGTGTCCATGAGAAAAGCACACCATTCTGTATCAAAGTTTGTGGCTTTAAATATTTATATCGATTATTCTTAGTTCTAATATTGATTCCATGAACTGAACTGTTGGTTTGAAAAAGGGATACATTATTTTCCACAAATTTCGTTAAGGAGCAAATATGTTGGTAAAAAGTAATATTCCCAGTTCCTTGAACAGGTTGGTTGGTTTGTTGATTGGTTGTATGACTGGAGGAACCAAACTGCTAGGTCATAAGTCCCACTTTCCTCGAACAGATCAAAGATATCCTACCTTGCAAAAGCCAGGGGAAGAAATCTTAGAAATCTACGAAAGGTCAACGAATGCGAGATAAGCGACAAAAAGAAGAAAGGGAAACAGGAAGAAAGGCAGGCAAGATGCCCCATCTAGGGAGCAGCCCAAAACTCACGAAAGCAGACTGCAATGAAGAGACATACATATTCCAGCCCCCGCCACTTGCCAGAGGTACCCCGCTCAGATATGGCCCAGGAAAGACTAACAACATGAAGACAGCAAGAGAAGCTTAGAGAGACAAAACATGAACAAGTGTAACAGACTATGTGAGAGGATGGAGGAAGAGTAAAAGAGCAGTTAGGGTGAAGACCGGGCTGGATCATCAAGCCCAGACAGCCACAGGCAGAGGTGACAACAATGTTTTCTGCCAGCCCCTCTATGGGCCGATAACATTAAGTAACCCTCCCTTAAAGTGAGTGGTTAAATTCCCCTTCACGAATAAAACGTAAAACTAAGTCAGCCACTGAGGCACCGTCTCCTAATACCACAGGTAGCGAGTCAGGAAGATTAAGAGTAAGCAGCAGGGCGGGAAGGTTGGGACAGTCCAGCAACATGAGGACCAATATCAGACGGAGACTACAACGACAGTTTTGTGGGTCTTCACGATTGAGGAGATGACCTCCAGTCAGCGAAGTATGGCCCATGCACAGCCGGCAAAGGAGAGCAGAGTCCTTGAGAGAGTCCTGCATGGAGGGCCTATAGATTCATAGTCTCATTTATCACTCATAGCTAGCTTGGCGAAGGCAGAGGGAGCCATTCCATATTACAGACTTCTAGTCCTTGAGAGAGTCCTGCATGGAGGGCCTATAGATTCATAGTCTCATTTATCACTCATAGCTAGCTTGGCGAAGGCAGAGGGAGCCATTCCATATTACAGACTTCTAAAACATGACACCATAATACCGATTGGAGGTCTGTTTCCAGAATTCCGATCTCAGGAGTCGGTTTACTGGTAGCAGGCTATCAGCTAGTTCATTTCCCAGGACGTTCATTCCCTGACAAGATCTGGGGTCCAGACAAAGGTCACTGAACATCCACATTGTTCAAGTTCATACAATGAATCCTGGTAGCAACGATCAAGAGATGGCGAGTGCAACACTGGTCAAGAGCTTGCAAACTGTTCAAAGAGTCGCTGCAGATGAGAAAAGGACCCACTGGTGCAGGAATGGATATGCTAAATAGCATGAAAAATAGTTACCATCTCCATGTGAAAACACTACAGCTATCCAGCAAGGAGCACAGTTCAATATATCCCATGCAAATAAGCAAAGGCCACGTGACCAGCACGCATTGAGCCATCAGTATAGACTACTTCTGAACCCCAGAGTGTGTCAAGGATGTAGAAAAATTGGTGACCGAGAGCCTCAGGAGAAACCAACTCTTCCAGATCTTGTGATAGGTCAAGATGAAGCTGTGACCAAGGGATGTACAATGGAGATGCACATGAGTGAGCCTGGAGCACAGGCGGACGATGAAACAACTTTAGCTCAGAGAAGAGACCAGATGCAGATTGCGATCAGAATCCCTGTTCTGGGACGCCATTGTGGGAGGTGGATTTCCATGTTTGGAAGACAGAAACGGTCGTTCAGATGCTTAGAGGACCTGTGAACATGGTACCATAATTGATAAGCTGTTGTTGGCACCTGGTCCACAATCGAGGGTCCCCAGCGTTCATGAATAAGTAGTTTACCGGGCTAATTCAAAAGACTCCTGTCGAAAGTGGAACCCCACAGTGGTGTATTGGATCCAGTATCCGCTATTCTGAGGGCGATGCTGAACTGTATGCCAGACTTCCATAAACAAGAAGAGATTGTATCAGGGCTATATAAAGCTGCAGAAGCGTAGCACGATCTTTACCCCAGTTATTGTTACTCAGGCAACGAAGTTTAATAAGGTGTAGGCAACACTTTCGATAGTTGGTCATCGAAGTAAAGTTCTGTTTGCAGGTGAACGATACAAATTCGACAGAAGTGCATGATGCCAGTTTTGACAGCTGAGAACAGGAAGCAATGGGTAAGGTTCCATGCCTTCACCTTTCATATGGCGCCATGCAGTCGATGTTCATTCAGCGACACCCACACTAGAGGAGCAGCAGCAGAGGCAAAAGTCGTCAGCATACAAGGGGGGTAATACTGAGGACCTCACAACTGTTGCTACACCATTCATGGCTACTAGAGAGAGGGCCATAGTACAGAGCCCTGCACGACCCCATTCTCTTAACTAAAGGTGGGTGCTGTAATAAGTACCAATTCTAACCTGAAAAGTATGGTGTGTCAGGAAGATCTGGATAAAAGTTGGAACCAAATCATCGAGACCCCACTTGTGGAAAGTAGCAAGGATGTTTTATCGCCATGTAATACCATAAGTCATTTGCAGGTCGAAGGAGATGGCTTCAAGTGTTGACGAGAGCAAAAGCTGTTTAGTGGCAGACTCCTAATTATCAGTAGCGGAACAGTGTGACGAAAACGACGCTCGGATGGAGCCAGAAGACCCTGAGACTCAAAGAGCCAACATAGTCACTGGTTCACCATGCATTCAGGCAACTTACAGAGAATGTTTGTGAGTATAATTGGGTGGTAACTGTCCATCTCTAGAGTTTCAGTACTGGGACGATGACGCTCTCTCGCCATTGTGATGGGAACTCGCTCTCACTCCAGATGTGGCAAAAGATGACAAGGATATGGCGTTGACAATCCACTGATAGATGTTTGATCAGTTGGTTGTGGACGCAGGCCGGCTCCAGAGCTGTATCAGGGCAGTGGGCTAGGACACCGACAGATTCCCACTAGCTGACTGGAACATTATACAGGTAAAGGTAGTTGCTTTCGCTCCAGGTTGATAATTCTCAGACACAGAGGCTCGAGCATAACACAGAGCAAACTGTTCGGCGACAGGGTCTGGGACAGTGCAGACAGCGCCAGTCAAGGTAATACCAGGTACACATGCAGATGTATGGCATCCATAGAGGCATCTCATCTTTACACAAACCTGCGAAGAGGAAGTACGTGGCTCAATGTTGAAAAGTAATGTTCCCAGAATTCTTGTTTCTGCCGTTTTACTAGGTGGTGGACATATGTACAAAGCTGTTTAAAGGCAGTGACATGCTCCATTGATGGATACCGCTTATGGCACTGGAGAAGCCTCCTACATCTCTGTGATGTCCAAAGACCAGCAATGTTTTGTCTTCTGTCAGTGCAGGCCAGAGGAATAGGGTACTGCCAAATCAGCTGCCGAAATAATCACTGTAGTTGTATTCCAAAATGCCTCATCGATATTTACATGCAGCAGGGAGCCAAGGGCTACAGCAAAGGCGAAAGAAAGGAAGTCAACAATGCTGTGAGCCCATCAGGGCAGGCGTCCATGGAAGTGATGGTGAGGAAGGAACAGGAGGATTGGAAAGCGACCACTACCACACAGGTCATTGTGAACTCTCCAGCAAATGGATGATAGAAGGCAAGTGCTGCAGATCGAAATGTTGGTGGCCTAGAAAGTTCCATCCATCACACTGAAGTATGTGAGGGTATCAATATTCAAGAGGCAAAGGTCAAGCGTTGCAAGCATGGTTTTGAGGTCCTCACTGCGGCCAGTGATCGTGGTTCCACACCACAAAGGATTGTGGGCGTTGAAATCACCAAAGATTAGGAAAGGCTGAGGGAGCTGAGAAACCAATGCAAACAATATGTTCTGAAACATAGGGAGCAAACATTGCAGATGGTAATATCCTGAAATGCCCTTACCCAAACAGCCACAACCTCTGAAGGTGTATTAAGAGCACAAGTTTCGCTATATAGTGTGTCCAGAACATATGTGCAAACTCCACCAAATACCTTGTCATAGCACGATTCTTCTCTTGTCCCTGGTATCTACGAAGGGCTAGGGTCTGTTTTGCTGGTTCCCAAGTCTCTCATATGGGAATGTGAGAACAGGGGAAGTGCTTAAAAGATGACGTAGTGGTGGAAAACCGCTGCAATTCCACTGGAGGATAATGTTTTCAGTATGTGGTGAGGCAGGATATGTGTGGGGTCATCTGTTCCCACTGGTTGAGGGGTTATGGCATCAATATACATAGATTCTGGGTTCTGTTGTGTGATTTAAACCAGGGCCTCAGGGGCGTCTAGAATCTTCACCTTGGCGGAAGGAGTGGAACAGGCGGGAACTGGTGGTGTGGTGTCCATTGGCATGTTCTTCTTGGAGGACTATTTCTTTTATTTCCTCTATTTAGAGGATTTCGATGACTGCAACGGCTTCCCTGAATGAGTTTCAGATAAAGATGATCGTGAATCCTTGCAGCCTATGGCTCCTTCAGCCACTGGCTGGCATCCAGTTGTGGACCAATGGAAACCTTGGAAGAAAATATCCCGAAGAACACCTTCCTGGTGAGAGAAGCCAGAGCAAGGTGATTTTTCTCCAACTGGAAGGTGAGGACCTACGTCCCTGGTGGGTGGGAAATCATTGATCCCATAGTAGGTGTGGAGAAAGCAGCAAGATAGCAACCCCCAACCATGAGGCTGGCAAGCATGGTTGAGCAGCTCTAAGGGCCCACTGTAGAAGGTGTAAAGGGCTGGAGTACCATTGTCCATGGGAAGAGCCACTGCTCGGAGTGGGGAATGGGTGGCTCTGTTGTGGATTATCCACAAATGAAGCAGATGAAGTTATCTTTCACTGGTGGCCACATGGCCACAGAAGTTTTCTTTAATGCAGAGAGATTAGCCCCCCCCCCCCTTCTCTATCCACACTATAAGAGGATACCACGGCTAAGTGCAAGAAGAAAAATACTCCCTGCAATACTTTGTTTGCCCAAGGATGGATCAGCATTCCTTTCTTGGCCACAAAGTTCTTATTCTTCGTGAAGAACTTAAGAGACAAGTTTGGGGAAGTGTCAGCCACCTCTACAGGGCGTTACAAAAATGTACGGCCAAACTTTCAGGAAACATTCCTCACACACAAAGAAAGAAAATATGTTACGTGGACATGTGTCCGGAAACGCTTACTCTCCATGTTAGAGCTCATTTTATTACTTCTCTTCAAATCACATTAATCATGGAATGGAAACACACAGCAACAGAACGTACCAGCCTGACTTCAAACACTTTGTTACAGGAAATGTTCAAAATGTCTTCCGTTAGCGAGGATGCATGCATCCACCCTCTGTCGCATGGAATCCCTGATGCGCTGATGCAGTCCTGGAGAATGGCGTATTGTATCACAGCCGTCCACAATACGAGCACGAAGAGTCTCTATATTTGGTACCGGGGTTGCGTAGACAAGAGCTTTCAAATGCCCCCATAAATGAAAGTCAACATGGTTGAGGTCAGGAGAGAGTGGAGGCCATGGAATTGGTCCGCCTCTACCAATCCATCGGTCACCGAATCTGTTGTTGAGAAGCGTACGAACACTTCGACTGAAATGTGCAGGAGCTCCTTCGTGCATGAACCACATGTTGTGTCGTACTCGTAAAGGCCCATGTTCTAGCAGCACAGGTAGAGTATCCCATCTGAAATCATGATAACGTGCTCCATTGAGAGTAGGTGGAAGAAATGGGGTCCAATCAAGACATCACCAACAATGCCTGCCCAAACGTTCACAGAAAATGTGTGTTGATGACGTGATTGCACAATTGCGTGCGGATTCTCGTCAGCCCATACAAGTTGATTGTGAAAATTTACAATTTGATCACGTTGGAATGAAGCCTCATCCGTAAAGAGAACATTTGCACTGAAATGAGGATTGACACATTGTTGGATGAACCATTCACAGAAGTGTACCTGTGGAGGCCATCAGCTGCTGATAGTGCCTGCACACGATGTACATGGTACGGAAACAACTGGTTCTCCTGTAGCACCCTCCATACAGTGACGTGGTCAGATTTACCTTGTACAGCAGCAACTTATCTGACGCTGACATTAGGGTTATCGTCAACTGCACGAAGAATTGCCTCGTCCATGGCAGGCGTCCTCGTCGTTCTAGGTCTTCCCCAGTCGTGAGTCATAGGCTGGAATGTTCCGTGCTCCCTAAGACGCCGATCAATTGCTTCGAACGTCTTCCTGTGGGGACACCTTCGTTCTGGAAATTTGTCTCGATACAAACGTACCGCGCCACGGCTATTGCCCCCTGCTAATCCATACATCAAATGGGCATCTGCCAACTCCGCATTTGTAAACATTGCACTGACTGCAAAACCACGTTCGTGATGAACACTGTCTGCAGCTCGTGGTCGTGCGGTAGCGTTCTCGCTTCCCGCGCCCGGGTTCCCGGGTTCGATTCCCGGCGGGGTCAGGGATTTTCTCTGCCTCGTGATGACTGTGTGTTGTGTGATGTCCTTAGGTTAGTTAGGTTTAAGTTGTTCTAAGTTCTAGGGGACTGATGACCATAGATGTTAAGTCCCATAGTGCTCAGAGCCATTTTTGTGATGAACACTAACCTGTTGATGCTATGTATTGGTGTGCTTGATGCTAGTACTGTAGACCAATGAGTCGCATGTCAACACAAGCATCGAAGTCAACATTACCTTCCTTCAATTGGGCCAACTGGCGGTGAATCGAGGAAGTACAGTACATACTGACAAAACTAAAATGAGCTCTAACAGGGAAATTAATCGTTTCCGGACACATGTCCACATAACATCTTTTCTTTATTTATGGGTGAGGAAGTTTGGCCGTACCTTTTTGTAACACACTGTATAAAGAAAGTGGGTCAGTTGTGATAAAAAATAAGATCCCCTGCCCAGACTCGGGCGCTGCTCGCCTGTGATAAGTTGACGTACCGGTAACTGTCACTCCCCATAATAGCCAAAATGTGGTACAGAGCATCATTTCCAACAGAGAGCTTGTCTTCCAATCTGATGATGGCTACACAGAAACTTGGAGCGATGGGGTGTACACTTCGTCTGTCGTGTTCATAGGGCGTCGAGAGCTAATAGTGTAACTACTGGTGCCTTCGTCTTGGCCTCTGAAGGCGATTCAGTACCTGAAAAGATCAAGGCGATCATACACCATTGCGATGTGAAACCATATGTCCCCCCTTCCTCCCATGTGGTGCTTCAAATATGTCAACATATTGCTAGTCCCATCCGTAGAGACTGTGGTCGAGTACTGAATGTGAAATCACCTTGTGCCCCGCCCCCATCTGTGTCAACTGTGGAAAGCACCATTTTTCCTCCTCACCATATTCCACTGTTTCCAAGAGAGCCAGCCGGAGTGGCGATGCGGTTCTAGGAGCTACAGTCTGGAACCGAGCGACCGCTACGGTCGCAGGTTCGAATCCTGCCTCAGGCATGGATGTGTGTGATGTCCTTAGGTTAGTTAGGTTTAATTAGTTCTAAGTCCTAGGTGACTGATGACCTCGGAAGTTAAGTCCATTGTGCTCAGCGCCATTTGATCCATTTGTTTTCGAGAGAGAGAGAGAGAGAGAGAGAGAGAGAGAGAGAGAGAGAGGGAGAGAGAGAAAGTACAAGGACTCAAGACCCTCGACAAACTAACTGAACATGAGACCAAGCAGAAATATGAGTGACTGCTCCCAGCATGTAAAACAGCGTGATATGCTACAGCTACAATGACGTCGCCTCAGCAATGACTACCTGGCCTGTAATCTGTTGCTTCGAGTCCCCATGCCCTAGTAACAATGGGCACATACTCCTTGACTTACATGGGGAGGTTCCAGCACAGACACTAACAATGCAATACCTGTGTGGGCAGGGGGCTACCACTGTGCACGTGCCTAATGACCAGCCCCCTCCTCCTTCCTCAGATCATTATGGTTACCATGCTAGGTTTTGGGTGTATTACCTTATTAAAGGGAACGGTGGAAAGATGGGAAGGCATGAAGGTGGAGCATACGCTGCATTGGGTGATCTTCCCTGCAAGATCCGCACTTCTCGAAAATTTTAAATATTTGTGGCACGTCAAATCCAACACAGGCCACCACATATTTATTTAATGTAAATCAGTAGAAAACACCAGTAGTGGAAGCTCTAGTCCCAGTCATAAACCAGATCGAAGCAGGGTCTGTGCCAAGAATACCATCCGATGGAGAGGCAGAGGAGTAAAGGGGTAGTGGAAGTATAAGCTTGCAGCATGGAAAGGAAGTAATGCTGCAAAGGCTGGGGCCCCATGGTAGTGAAACACATACAAAAGAGTTTTGGGCCCCTGGTGGGCCTCGAACAGGTCTCTGTGAGATAGGCTACAGAGAACGTTGGAGCTCTGAAGACCCTCAAGAGTCAATCTTATGATGCAGAAACAGGAGTATGCAATACATACGACTGGACTCACATTTGTCACAAAATCATAACTTCTGATAGCTATATGAACAAAATACTGCTACCATTCTTCTGAGAACTATCTTTTAACGAACATATGTACGGTTGCTCCATACAGGGCAATGGTAGAGCACGCCCACCAGTGTGCGTACGACAACATTACATCTACGTCTGTATTTCCTAAGCAAATTGTGTCGAAGGGTACAAAGACTATTAGATGAGCTTCGGCATTTGGCTAACAAAATAAATTATGGTGGGCGAAGTAGAGGGGACATAAATATGAGCTGTCGTGAAAAGAGGAACTTGTTGACATACAACATAAATTTGTGTGTTAGAGACTGTTTCTTGCAGATTTTGGTGTGTAGCTTGTTATGAAATTGACACATGGACGATAAGAAACTCAGACGAGAAGAGACTGGATGCTTCTGAAATGTAATGATGTAGAAGAATGCTGAAGGTTAGATGGGTAGGTTGAACAATGAATGTGGTACGGGACTGAACTATCTGAAAAATAATTTTATGGCACAGCTTAAATAAGTTGGTAGTGAAACACATACAATACATCAGTTGAAAGGGCAAATCCTGAGGCTTGAAGGGAATTGTCTGTTTGTTAATGGAAGGAAGTGTGCGGTGTAAAAGTCTTAGAGAGTGACCAAAGCCTGAATACAGTAAGCCTGTTAAAATGTATGTAGGTTGCCACAGATGTACAGTGATGAAGATGCTTCCAAAGTATAGACTAAAAATGAGAAGTAATATCTCCGATTTTTTTCTGTTCCTAATATCTGTTGAGGTACTATAAGTCGTGCATAACACTCGGTTGACTTACCTGCTTCACTGACACAAGTTGCAACCCTCTGTCACAAGAGCACACTGAACTGTAGCGTGTAACATGGTGTATAACGTAATTACGTCGGTGCGTGAGAGGTGTTCAGAAAACTGAAAGCACAAATTAGAAGAGTTTGCCCACATATTAAGCATACTCTCCTCCCTCGTGGCAATTCCACACCAAACATCAGCACTTCGACATCCGCAACAATCTGACGCCTGGGATCAGTCATCATCCACACAATTCCGACCTGGATCATCCAACTTCAATCTATTTCCAAACCTTTAGAACACCTTTGAGGGCTTCAGTTTGTTAGTGTTGAAGCCTTGCGAACGTAGGCGAGGTTTCCGCTCCATCAACAAAGTAATTCTACAGTAATGATACAGTGTCAACAAACTGGTCTATCATTGGAAAAAAAATGTATTCATCACCAGAGCGACGCTGTTCGGATGTGGTACAAATTGCTCTAACCACTATGGGACTTAACATCTGAGGTCATCAGTACCCTGCACTTAGAACTACTTAAACCTAACTAACCTAAGGACCTCACATACATACATCCATGCCCAAGGCAGGATTCGAACCTGCGGCCGTAGCAGCAGCTTCCGGACTGAAGCGCCTAGAACCGCTCGGACACAGTGGCCAGCTGTTTGGATATATGTCGACATGAAGAGTAAAGATGTAGAATGTTAATAAAGTTCGATTTATTTAAAAAACTAAATTTTCATGTAAAAATTTCAGATTCATTACTTTTCAGCACACTCTCGTCCACCAAACCAGTCTTTGGACTGAATACCATGACAACAGTAATATCTTTCCGCTTTTTCTCCTTTTCCCATTGTATTCGTGAATGATCTCTGTTTCTCAGATTTCTCGCTGCAGTTATTTTGCGAGGTACATAGAATAATGTGGCCGGTAGATGCGCGGTCGGCAGGGCAAGCATGGGGAGAGCAGTAGTGGTGATGGACGCGTGCAGCACGGAAGGGGAAATGCAGAATGCTGAAGGATAAATGCCTTTCTAAACTGAAGTCTAGATTAACATTTTTGCAAACACTAAGTGGAGCCCCTTTACTCACACACATACATGGTTGTTGTTGTTGTTGCTGTTGTGGTCTTCAGTCCTGAGACTGGTTTGATGCACCTCTCCATGCTACTCTATACTGTGCAAGCTTCATCTCCCATTACCTACTGCAGCCCACATCCTTCTGAATCTGCTTAGTGTATTCATCTCTTGGTCTCCCTCTACGATTTTTACTCTCCACGCTGCCCTCCAATACTAGATTGGTGATCCCTCGATGTCTCAGAACATGTCCTACCAACCGATCCCTTCTACTAGTCAAGTTGTGCCACAAGCTCCTCTTCTCCCCAATTCTATTCAATACTTCCTCATTAGTTATGTGATCTACCCATCTCATTTCGAAAGCTTCTATTCTCTTCTTGATTCTCTTCTTGTCCAAACTATTTATCGTCCACGTTTCACTTTCATACATGGCTACACTCCATACAAATACTTTCAGAAACGACATCCTGACACTTAAATCTATACTCGATGTTAACAAATTTCTCTTCTTCAGAAACGCTTTCCTTGCCATTGCCAGTCTACATTTTATATCCTCCCTTTTTCGACCATCGTCAGTTATTTTGCTCCCCAAATAGCAAAACTCCTTTACTATTTTAATTGTCTCATTTCCTAATCTAATTCCCTCAGCATCACCCGACTTACTTCGACTACATTCCATTATCCTTCCATGCCCTTTGCTGTCCCTGACAGAATTACAATGTCATCGACGAACCTCAAAGTTTTTATTTCTTCTCCATATGGATTTTAATACCTACTCCGAACTTTTCTATTGTTTTCTTTATTGCTTGCTCAATATACAGATTGAATAACATCGGGGATAGGCTACAACCCTGTCTCACTCCCTTCCCAACCACTGCTTCCCTTTCATGCCCCTCGACTCATAACTGCCATCTGCTCTTTGCACAAATTGTAAATAGATTTTCGCTCCCTGTATTTTACCCCTGCCAGTTTTAGAATTTGGAAGGGAGTATTCCAGTCAACACAAAAGCTTTCTCTAAGTCTACAAATGCTAGAAACGTAGGCTTGCCTTTCCTTAATCTAGCTTCCAAGATAAGTCGTAGGGTCAGTATTGCCTCACGTGTTCCAACATTTCTACGGAATCCAAACTGATCTTCCCCGAGTTCGGCTTCTATCAGTTTTTCCATTCGTCTGTAAAGAATTCGTGTTAGTATTTTGCAGCTGTGGCTTATTAAACTGATAGTTCAGTAATTTTCACATCTGTCAACACCTGCTTTCTTTGGGATTGGAATTATTATATTCTTCTTGAAGTCTGGGAGTATTTCGCCTGTCTCATACATTTTACTCACCAGATGGTAGAGTTTTGTCAGGACTGGCTCTCCCAAGGCTGTCAGTAGTTTTAATGGAATGTTGTTTACTCCAGGGGCCTTGTTTCGACTCAGGTCTTTCAGTGCTCTGTCAAACTCTTTACGCAGTATCTTATCTACTATTTCATCTTCATCTACATTCTCTTCCATTTCCATAATATTGTCGCCCTTGTATAGGCCCTCTATATACTCATTCCACCTTTCTGCTTTCCCTTCTTTGCTTAGAACTGGGTTTCCATCTGAGCTCTTGATATTCATGCAAGTGGTTCTCTTTTCTCCAAAAGTCTCTTTAATTTTCCTGTAAGCAGTATCTGTCTTACCCCTAGTGAGATAAGCCTCTACATCCTTACATTTGTCCTCTAGCCATCCCTGCTTAGCCATTTTGCACTTTCTGTCAATCTCATTTTTCAGACGATAGTATTCCTTTTTGCCTGTTTCACTTACTGCATGTATATATTTTCTCCTTTCATCCATTAAATTCAACATTTCTTCTGTTACCCAAGGGTTTCTACTAGTCATCATCTTTTTACCTATTTGATCCTCTACTGCCTTCAATATTTCATCCCTCAAAGCTACCAATTCTTCTTCTACTGCATTTCTTTCCCCCCTTCCTGTCAATTGTTCCCTTATGCTCTCCCTGAAACTCTGTTCAACCTCTGGTTCTTCCAGTTTATCCAGGTCCCGTCTCCTTAAATTCCCACCTTTTTGCAGTTTCTTCAGTTTTAATCTACAGTTCATAACCAATAGATTGTGATCAGAGTCCATATCTGCCCCTAGAAATGTCTTACAATTTAAAACCTGATTCCTAAATCTCTGTCTTACCATTATATAATCTATCTGATACCTTTTAGTATCTCCAGGGTTCTTTCATGTATACAACCTTCTTTCATGATTCTTGAACCAAGTGTTAGCTATGATTAAGTTATGCTGTGTGCAAAATTCTACCAGACGGCTTCCTCTCATTTCTTAGCCCCAATCCATATTCACCTACTATGTTTCCTTCTCTCCCTTTTCCTACACTCGAATTCCAGTCACCCATTACTATTAAATTTTCGTCTCCCTTCACTATCTGAAGAACTTCTTTTATTTCATGGTACATTTCTTCAATTTCTTCGTCATCTGCAGAGCTAGTTGGCATATAAACTTGAACTACTGTAGTAGACATGGGCTTTGTGTCTATCTTGGCCACAATAATGCGTTCACTATGCTGTTTGTAGTAGCTTACCCCACTCCTATTTTTTTATTCATTATTAAACCTACTCCTGCATTACCCCTATTTGATTTTGTATTTATAACCCTGTATTCACCTGACCAAAAGTTTTGTTCCTCCTGCCATCAAACGTCACTAATTCCAACTATATCTAACTTTAACCTATCCATTTCCCTTTTTAAATTTTCTAACCTACCTGCCCGATTAAGGGATCTGACATTCCACGCTCCGATCCATAGAACGCCAGTTTTCTTTCTCCTGATAACGCCGTTCTCTTGAGTAGTCCCCGCCCGGAGATCCGAATGGGGGACTATTTTACCTCCGGAATATTTTACCCAAGAGGACGCCATCATCATTTAATCATACAGTAAAGCTGCATGCCCTCAGGAAAAATTACGGCTGTAGTTTCCCGTTGCTTTCAGCCGTTCGCAGTACCAGCACAGCAAGGCCATTTTGGTTAGTGTTACAAGGACAGATCAGTCAATCATCCAGACTGTTGCCCCTGCAACTACTGAAAAGGCTGCTGCCCCTCTTCAGGAACCACACGTTTGTCCGGCCTCTCAACAGATACCCCTCCGTTGTGGTTGCACCTACGGTACGGCTATCTGTATCGTTGAGGCACGCAAGCCTCGCCACCAACGGCAAGGTCCATGGTTCATGGGGGATGGTAAGCGTCCAAAAAGATCTACGGTCAACTCTGCGTTGTTAGCTTCTAAAAAGATATGTGTTGAGATTGCAAGAAAAGCTCCGAATTACTTTTACCTGACTTCTTAACTATTTGTAACTTTCAGAGAAGCATCATGAGAGTGACTTTTCATTAACACCTACATTTCTCTTGTTGCCATGTTAAAATTTAATTTTTTCAACAACAAAAAAATAGCCGTGGAGGTTACACAATGGCACCACACTACCATGTTGTGCAGACGTAATTGTGAGTGTGTTATCAATAAGTATTTAGTAAGTGAGGAACAGGGAACAGCTGACGTCAATAGCATATGAAAAAGCACGTCCTCGGTACAAAAATAAACGTGTAATGTCCTTTGTTGTTCCAAAACCCACAGCATTTATCGTTTCATCAGCCTTAAAAAGTACATTAGTTCTCGAAAGAAGAATAACACGGCATATAAAGTTTTTCTGAATAACCAATGGCAAAATACTCTCCTCTTTGCGTGCTGTCATTTGTCGGTATCTTTTTTTGGTATCTCAAATCGTTTACGAAACATGAGGGCTGTTGAGGATATTTCATTCTTGCTTTATCGGCATCGCAAATGAGAGCTGCATAAGATCAATTTTCTCGAGATTGGTGACAGACGGAGACCTCCTCCCTAGTCTAAAGAGAAATTCAATATTCTAGCTAAATTTCACATGCAGCAACATGTTGTGTAATATGCACCAAATGCAAAATCATAGCGGCCCCTATTTTTCACTGTCAACTTTTTCGAATTTCGTGCAATGTCTTAATTGGAAATATCACAATAACTATGACCATTAACGGGCATTATTTAATCCTGTAGAAACCGTATTCACTCCTCAATTGTAATGACTCGTTTGTTTGTTGTAACGGTTCCTGCTGGACCAGTAGAGGATATTCTTTTCTTTTCATTGTAGCATCTGTTTCACATTCGGATTTAGTTGCACGTTTTGATGCAGAACAGGATCTTTTTTTAGTAATGGAGCGATGCACCTGGATTGAGTATGCTGATATGGCTGTTACTTACTACATAGCGAACCAGACCGGATAAGCAACACAGCGGGTTTATCAACAATATCCCAATAGCCGTACCCCACGTCATTTGACGTTTGCTGCTGTGTATCGACGTTTGTGAGTGTCCGCGTCATTCATCATATTATCTGGAGAGGGACAGAGTTGTACAGTACGAATTCTTCAATCTGAGTAAGCTGTCCTTCAGCATGTGGAGCGAGATCCTTTAATGAACACTCGTGCAGCTCCACGTAACTTGGGGACGAATCAAACGAATGTAAGAGACGTTATTTATTGCCACATCCTTTTCAGTTACAGTTTGTACACAACCTGGAACGAGATGATTATTCACTCCCAAGAGGAGCATCTGACATGTGGGTCCCAGATTTTGATAAAATTTTGTAAGGACGTTCAGTATTAAAACTAAAGAGACATGTTTCGGCTTTTGCTAGACATTTCCAAGTTTTTGAAAAAATATCGAGGTCCAAGTTGACGACAGAAAACCGTATTTTCAGTGCTGTAAGGATAAAGTTTGTAAGATATTTTACCCGGCCATCACAACTGGGGAAATGTTGTTCGTTGAAGGTCACTAAGGAGGTGTAAAGCCTCCATTCAGCCTTCGTAATCTGCATTTGGGTGTGCATGTAGGTGGGGTAGGGGTCATCAATTGGACAGCACACGGGAAATGGTTGCTTGAGTACATGTGGGAGAGAACGGATGACTCGAGATGATGGGCAAGCTGAGCAGTGCAGAAGGATATGTCCAAATGGGAATATGTGTGCGTGGAGTCTGAAGGGAATGTCTGTGTTCCTGTGTTAAGGCAGAAGTAGTTAAGTTGATTGAGTAGGTCAGCCAATAAGGCACCTCTCTGACACGTTCTGGAAGAACCCCAAAGGAGATGGTAAGCATTAAAGTCACCGAGCAGCAGAAAGGGCTGAGGTAGCTGCCCTTTAAGCCGGAGGAAGTTTGCCACGGTGACATCATATGATGGAGGAATGCAAATGGTACAAAGGGAAAAGTTCAAGTGAGGAAGTAAAAGGCGAACTGCAACTGCTTGAAGATGGGTAGTCAGGGAGATGAGTTGACTATAAACATCATCCCGTATGAGCAGCAGGCTTCCCCCATGAGATGGAATGCCGACCTCAGGGGGAAGGTCAAAATGGACTGGGAAGAAATGCGAGAGATCAGAGTGTTCGCGATGACGCAATTTTGTTTTCTGAAGGCGGAGAACAAGTGAACGCTGCTATTTTAACAGCAATCCCCTTTGTTGGATTGAAGACCGGGAACGTTCCATTGGAGGTGTGTCATGACAAGGAAAAAATGAAGGGTGTCACCTCGGCGACTGCCGAGTGCCAGCCTTCTAAGACTCACTGCTACAGGGCTCAGAGACAGGAGGAGCCTGCTCCATGAGATCTACAGTAGTGTTGGCATTCTCCTCCTGTTGGCCTGCGGATTCCAGGACAAATAAATCGCTATTGGTGCACGCCAGCGACACGGAGGTTGGCTGGGCGATGGTATCACATGTCGACACCGTCCAAGATGATCTCAGAGTCGGCGAAGGAGAAGACCGTTAGCCTTGCTTTGACTTTTGGTATCTTTCCGATAGGCAGAGGAAGACTCAAATGTTGGGTGGCTGGAGGGATGCAGGAAGTCTTCATGGGTGCATTCCTTCTGTCCTTTCTGGCGTGCCGGTTGTATAGCTGGTGACTTCGACCTGTGAGGCAAAAATCTGGTGGCGTGCTACAGAGCTGGAGGAGGAGACAGGGACGCTGCCGTGACTCTGGGTGATTTCGCAATCGCGGTACTAAATTTGAGATCGCATGTCTACACGGCCATGTACTTCATGTAGCGAAATGTATTAAGAACAGTACTGTAGATGCCAGATAGTAGATCGCAGAGTTTCTGACTAGCCAAGAACTTGCGAGCGATTGGGTAAGGCACTTTTTGCTTCAACTGGATCATCTCCTAGACAGCAATGCTCGTCAAGATACACAGGGAAATCGTGGGAGGAAGCGGCGGCATGGTCGCCATTGCAGTTGATGCAGCGGGGTGAAGGAGGCAAACAATCGCCTTCGTGAGCATCCCTACCACAGGTTACACATTTGGTTTTGTATCGACAGGACTCTCGAGTGTGGTTGTGATGATGACAGTGGTAGCAGCGCATCGAGTTCGCAATATATAGTCTGACCGTGATAACTTCATAATCTGCTTTGATCTTTGACGGAAGAACCACTATATCAAAAGTGAGAAAGAGTGCGTGTGAGCACTAAGGATGGATCTACTTTTTAATCACCCAGTGAACTGCTATAACATCCTGATCAGAGAGGTACTTTCTGATTTCTGCCTCGGTCAGACCATTGAGCAACCTAGTGTAAATAATTCAGCCTTCGACGAGCCTCGGCACGAATGGGACAGCTATGGAGGACCAAAGCTGCAAGCAGTTACTGTGTTTAAAAATCAGAAGTAGTCTCCAAAATCAAAGTGTAATTGCTTGAAGGAGAGCAGGATTTCACAAGGCCAGCAATGCATCAACACCTTTCTGAATAATAAACGGATTTTCTGTAGTGACGGACTGGTTGTCTGATAGTGGCACCAACGAGGAACTGTGGAGCAGCTGGGAGGGTGTTTTGAATCATTAGCCTTATTCCGTTTACATTACATAGCCGTTGACTGTGAAAACGATTGGCTCATTGCGAGAAAATCCCAATGATTGCCAGCATAAAAGGGAGGTGCACCCGCCTTACGTGATTGTTCACACCTCAGTTCACACCTAACACAGGGATCAATCTGCAATTTGGGAAGGTGGTAGTAGCTCAGGCAATCGCAGGCAATCAGGCAAGAACAGGAGATGGTGAACGAAGAAAGAAAAAAGGAACGAAAAACAGTGGAGATTAATCTGAAATTGATTGCCGAAAATACAGAATACATTTCCAAAAACAGCCCAGACATGTTCCCCAAGGGAGAGGAAAAAGAACAGCAAGAGGATAGTCATGCAGCATAGAAGGGGAAAGAAGCTGCAAAGGCTGAGACCTCGTGGTAGCAAAGCACGAACCCACCAAAGAGCGGCGAGTAGAACAGTTAATAATGGGAGGGGCCCTCCGTGCTGTACAGTGACTGTAAAGAAACAGATTACTGCATAATAGGCGTGAAACAAAACTTAGGGCTTTATATAGAGATGCTGAATGAAACTCGTTTGGCTGTCAAGAGAGCAATGCGTGATGACTACCGTAGCAGAAAATTGTCAAGTGATCTTTCACAGAACCCAAAGAAATTCTGATTGTCCGTAAAGGCTGATAGTGGCACCAAAGTTAATGCCCAGTCCCTAGCTGAAATGCTTAACTCCGTTTTCAAATGTTTCTTTACAAAGAAAAACCAAGAACTGGCCCAATTTAATTCTCGTACCACTGAAAAGATGAAAGAAATAACTATTAGTGTCAATGGTGCTGAGAAACAGCTGAAATAGTTAAAATTGAACAGAGCTCCAGGCCCCAATGGAATCCCCGTCACACCCTACACTGAGATTGCACTGACTTAGCCCCTCTTCTAACTACAAACTATCGCAGATCCCTCGAACAAACACCCGTGCCCATTTCTTGGAAAAAGGCACAGGTCACACCCGTCTGCAAGATGGGTAGTAGAAGTGAGCCACAAAACTACCATCCAATATCCCTGACATCGATTTGCTTTAGGATCTGACTTCGGTACCATGGACATATGAACCCAACTCTCACGTGACATACTGAAAGCTTTGGATCAAGTCAGGCAGGCAGATGCAGTATTTCTTGATTTCCGAAAAGCATGACTCAGTATCGCACCTATGTTTATTGCCAAAATACGATAATGTGGGGTATGAAGTGAAATTTGTGACTGAATTGAGGACTTTTTTAGTAAAATCAGGACTTTTGTAGATGATGCAGTTACCTACAATGAAATACTATCTGAAAGAAGCTGCATAAATATTCAGCCAGATCTTGATAAGATTTCAATGCGGTGTAGAGACTGGTAACTTGTTTTAATTGTTCAGAAATGTAAAATTTGGCACTTCATAAAACGAAGAAAAGCAGTATCCCATGACTCCAATGTCAATGAGTCACTGTTGCAATCGGCAAGCTCAGATACTTGGGTTTAACAGTTTTAGGGATATGAAATGGTACGACGACATAGGTTCAGTCGTGAGTAAAGCAGGTGGTAGACTTCGGTTTATTGGTAGAAAACTGGGGAAGTGCAATCAATTTACAAAGGGGATTGCTTACAAATCAGTCGTGAGACCAGTTCTAGTACATTGCTCAAGTGCTTGGGAGCCGTACCAAATAGGAATAAAAGGGTACACTGAACGTATACAGAGACGGCAGCACGACTGGTTACAGGTTTCTTTAATCCGTGGGAGAGTCTCAGAGATACTGATGGAACTGAACTGGAAGACTCTTCAAGATAGACGTAAACTATCTCGGAAAAGTCTATTAACAAAGTTTCAAGAATCGACTTTAAATGATTACTCTAAGAATATACTACAACCCCTACATATCGCTCACAAAGGTATTGAGAGGATAAGATCAGAATAATTATTGAGGTTTGCAAAGTATGCATATAGACAAAGCTAAAATTATCGTAGATGACTATGCTCATCCGACCTGTACCGTGAAAGTGACACCACCAAAATGTACCTCTGTTCGTCAACCGTTGACGTTACTTTCTCTGACACGTAAAGAATTTCATCGCACCACCTCAAAATCATGCGACATCACAGCACAGCAGATAATTGAAAGATGAGGGAGAGGGGGTATCAAAATCCATGCGTTGGTCGGTAACTAGTTTACCACGCCTGTCTTTCAAGATACGCTTGGTAAGCAATGAAATTAATATCAGAAAGAACTGTTTTTACTAGCGTGCATCAGTTACGTTTACCAGAAACTATGTCTGAGAGGCGGGATTTCGTTCATGTCAAGGAACATAGAAGGTGCAAGGTGCGAGAAACTTTTATCTTTTGCCTATTTCTATGATAATTGTCACCCCAATGACTGCGAGAACGATCACGAATAGATGTTCACTTAGAATTACGCAATAATATACTTTAGGTGTGTTTTGGTACTATGTATCGCGATGAAAATAACTGTCAAAACACTAAAATTTTACTTCAAAAACGGCAAAGAAGAGTATTCCGATTATCAGAACATCATCCTGTATACCGAAAAAAGTACTGAATGAAAAAATGTCACGACCAAAAAACGAGTACGGACCAGTCATTTGGTAATTGTATGTCCAACTTTCTGACTGGTGGTATGAGGGACTTCAGCCGTTCATTTTTGTCGTTAAGTGGAACACCTACAGCCGTCCTTTCGATGTTATTTTCTACACGGCTGCCAGTTCCAGCGCTTCAGTACACCTTCTTCAGGCCTTAAATGACGGTGAGGGGGTTAACAGCAATCGCACACAAGACTACATCAGTGGTCAACCTCTGAGCTGTTTTTTGCATAACATGTGTAATAATGATGTTGTGTCTCCAACCATCAACTAGTTGATTGTTTGTTTTTAGACAATCTTTCGATGTACAGCGATGAAAATACAGTTTTCCGTGATCAGTTTTGACAACTACTCTTTTTTAAAAAGAACTAAAGAGTGTCTAGCAAAAGCCGAAACATGTTTCTCTTAATTTTCAAGGTAGAACGTCCTTGCAAAACTTTATCAAATTCGGTGACCCACGGCACATGTCAGTCCTTCCGCTCGTCAGAGCACAGTTTTTGGAGTCCTATCTGGAATTTGGATCAAACGCTTCCTACCTTTACATCCTCTGTGCTGTGTACGGATGAAGCAACGTTCTTGAGTGCTGGTGATCTTCAGCATCCTTAATCCGAATGCTTGGAGTGAATTTAATCCCCATGCCACATTTACTCGCGCTCATCAAGTGCGGCTCTACGTTATGTGTGAGCGGATGGTGTTGGTGACCATTTACTCGGACCAAATGTCCTAAAATGGTTCAAATGGCTCTAAGCACTATGGGACTTAACATCTGAGGTCATCAGTCCCCTAGATTTAGAACTACTCAAACCTAATTAACCTAAGGACATCACACACATCCATGCCCGAGGCAGGCTTCGAACCTGCGACCGTAGCAGCCGCGTGGTTCCGGACTGAAGCGCCTAGAACCGCTTGGTCACAACGGACGGCCCAAATGTCCTAACTAGGCCACTAAATGGTAGATATAATTACAGTTTCCTTGCCGAAGCACTGCCAGAATTACTGGATGACGTTCCAGTCACTAAAAGACAGCGCACGAAATTCCAGCATGACGGGAGGCCGGCACATCTCAGTCACCCTGTGCGTCTCTTCTTGAACCGGTGGTCTCCAGAAAAGTGGATTTTCAGAGGCGGTCCTGTAAGATGGCATGCTCGAACCACCGATTTGTCCGCTCTGGATTTTTTGTGGGGATACATGCGAAACTTTAAGAAACACTCTTTTTATCAGAAGAGGATCCGGTTGCCCGGACGACAGCAGCAGCAGCAGAAACAGTAGAAACTAAGGACACTCCTGCAGTCTTTAACCGTGGCAGATAGAACATGACCTATCAGTGTAACCTTTGTTTGCGTCTCAATGGAGGAAGTTTTGAACCTCTACTGTAACTGAAGTAATTCTGTTGTGTTAATGTTGTTTCTTGGTGGTTACTTTTTGTCTACTATAAGTAAGCTCTAATGGCCTCGTAAAATGCTACTAAGCAGGGAAACACAATAGAAAAAGTGTTTTAAGTGTTCCATTCAACCCCTCGAGTTCGTTGGTTAAATTTTCATATGGAGAAACCTCCCTCTTACGGTTTAAAAAATCCAAAGTGGAAAATGCATTAGAAAAAAAATACTTGTTTTAGTATCCTGTGCAACTCCCAGAGTTTGTCGATTTAAATAATTTTCACCGTATGTTTATTTTGTTTTGATTTGTTTGGGGCGCTCAACTACTAAGGTCATTAGCGCACAGTTACAAAAGTTAGTGCACCAATAGCGTAGAAAAACGCAAGGGCGCAACATCAGAAAGTACTTACAAAAAAAAAAAAAAAAAAAAAAAAAAAAAAAAAAAAAAAAAAAAAAAAAAAAAAAAAGGTTCAAACGGCTCTGAGCACTATGGGACTTAACATCCGTGGTCATCAGTCCCCTAGAACTTAGAACTACTTAAACCTAACTAACCTAAAGACATCACACACATCCATGCCCGAGGCAGGATTCGAACCTGCGACCGTAGCGGTCCCGCGGTTCCGGACTGAGCGCCTAGAACCGCTAGAACACCGCGGCCAGCAAGTACTTACAAAGACGCAGACAAACAAAATAAAAGAGTTAGATCTTTTGGGACAAGTCTGTCAGTGTAATAAAATGAAGAACACGAGCATCTGCTCGAGCATCATCAGCTAAAAATCCCTGTAAGGTAGACGGCAGACATAGTACAACACGAGAGTGAATAAGACGGGGGACAGGACAATAAAACATGGCGCACCATCAATGGATGACCACAGGGGCACTGCGGGGCAGGGTCACCGGACAACAGCTAGCGGTGGCTAAATCGGCAATGCCCAATCCTCAACCTGGCCAAAATGACCTCCTCTCGCCGGGAAGGGCGTGAGGAGGTCGTCCAAGCCGTCGGGATCAGTTTGATGGCCCACGCTTATTTTCATGGAGAGAGGACCAAGCAAGCCTCATGCCACAGTGATGAAATGCGCCGACAAAGAACCCCTACTAACATCAGTTGATGGGACACAAAAGGAAGCTGCCCGAGGCAGGATGACAGCTGCCTTGGCCGCAGCATCAACAGCTTAGTTCCCAGGCACACCAGCGTGGCCAGGAATCCACAAAAGAAGGACACGAGCGCCGGTATCAGCTAGCGATTGAAGGGACCGTTGAATTCGTTGCACGAGAGGGTGGTCCGAATATGGGTCATGGAGACTCTGAATGAATATGGTGTAGAATGCTCCAGTCGCCAGACGTAACCCCTGATGGTGGATAGAGATTAGACGGCGTAAGATGGACGGCCGGGCAGAGGAGTAGACAAAGCTCCCATAATCCAGCTTTGATCGGACAATGGACCGATATAAGCGAAGCAGGACCATTCCATCTGCTCCCCATGACATACTGCTGAGAACACCGAGCACATTTAGGGAATGGGTACAACGAGCAGCCAAGTAAGACACATGTGGAGACTAGCAAAGTTTCCTGTCAAATGTAAGACCTAAAAATTTTGTTGTCTCCACGAATGGGAGAGCAGCGGGACCGAGACGTAAGGATGGTGGAAGAAACTGTTTGTAACGCCAAAAGTTCATACAGACCGTTTTCTCACCAGAAAAACGGAAACCGTTAGCGACACTCCAGGAATATAAACGGTCTATACAACGCTGAAGACAGCGCTCCAGGAGACATGTTCTCCGAGCGCTGCAGTAGACTGTAAAGTCGTCCACGAAAAGGGAGCTTGAAACGTCGGCTGGAAGGCAATCCATTATTGGATTGATAGCTATGGCAAAAAGAGCCACGTTCACACCTCATTCTCCTAGCGAAAGGCATCTGACAAAACAGAACCCACATGTACCCTGAAGTATTCGATCCATTAAAAATGCATTAATAAAAAGAGGGAGGTGGCCGCGAAGGCCCCAAGTGTGCATGGTGTGGAGAATGCCCGCCCTCCAACAGGTGTCGTGAGCCTTCTCGAAATTGAAGAACACAGCCACCGTCTGGCGCTTACGCAAAAAGTTCTTCATAATGAAGGTCGACAATGTAGCTAGGTGGTCAATAGCAGAGCTGCGCCTATGGAAGCCACATTGGACATTGGTAACGAGACGTTGAGATTCAAGGAGCCAAACCAATCGAGAATTTACCATGTGCTCCATCGCCTAGCAGATGCGGCTGGTAAGAGAGATGGGGCGATAACTGGAAGGAAGGTGTTTGTCCTTTCCTGGTCTGGGTATGGGAACAATAATTGCTTCATGCCAGCATGTGGGAACATGAACTTCAGTCTAGATGCGATTATATGCGCGAAGAAGAAAGCCTTTGCCTGCAGGAGAAAGGTTCTTCAGCATCTGAATATGGATACCATCGGGCCCCAGAGCAGAGGATCGGGACCGGACGAGTGCACTATCGAGTTCCCACCCAGTGCAGGTGGCTTTGTAACTTTCACGATTCAAAGACTGGAAAGAAGGGGGCCGTGCCTCCTCTGCTTGTTTTCGGGGGAGGAAGGCAGGGTGGTAATGGGCAGAGCTCGAGACCTTCGCGAAAAAGCGGCCAAAGGCATTTGAGACATCCTCAGGATCCACAAGACTTCATTCGCTACAGTCAGGCCAAAAATCAGGGAATGGATCTTGGTGCCAGTTAGCCGGCGCAGGCCAACCCTGACAACCGAAGGATGAGTAAAACTATTGAATGAGCTGGTGAAAGCCACCCAGCAAGCATTTTTGCTTTCTTTGATAACACGACGACAGTATGCACGGAGTCGTTTGTAACTGATACAGTTCGCCCTTGTAGGGTGGCGTTGAAGGTACGTAAAGCACGTCGTCGAGCACGAATAGTATCGCTGCATGCCGTAGTCCACCAGGGGACTGGGACTCGTCGGGGAAAAGGGGAAGTACGAGGGATGGAATATACAGCAGCAGTGAGAATAATACCCGTGAAGTAGGCGACCTGACTATCACAGCTGGAGAAGTCTTGATCATGGAAGGTCGCCAGGGAGGTGAAAAGCCCCCAGTCAGCTTTGAAGATGTTCCAGCTAGTGGAACGTGGAGAAGGGGTGTGATGCAGGAGATGGATTATACAGGGGAAATGGTCGCTCGAGTATGTGTCCGACAGAGCATACCACTTGAACCGACGTGCAAGTTGGATAGTGGATATTGAGAGGTCCAAGTGGGAAAAGGTATGCGTTGCGTCCGAAAGGAAGGTAGGTGCACTGGTATTCAAGCATACTAGATTGAGGTGGTTAAAAAGGTCTGCCAAGAGGGAGCCTCTCGGGCAGGACGCTGGAGAGCCCCAAACGGGATGCTGGGCATGGTGGAGGAAGCTGAACAATCAGTTGTATCATGCCTGCCCTAGTAAAGGCAGACGATGATGGAGTGTAAACGGTACAAATGGAAAATGTGAAAGTGGGGAGAGTAATTCGGACGGCAACTGCCTACAGATCTGTGTGCAATGTGATTGGATCATAGTAGACATCATACCAAACCAGCAACATGACCACTCCGTGAGCCGGAATACCTGCCACAGGGGGTAGGTCAAAACGCATGGACATATAGTGTGCCAGGTCAGTATGATCACATGGGAGTAACTTCGTTTATTGGAGACCTACGACAAGCGGGCAGTGCATTCGAAGGAGCAATTTTAGTTCCTCTCGGTTGGATAGAATGCCACGAATATTCCATTGAAGAAGTGCCTTTATGAAAACGAAAAGAAAAAAAAGAAAAAAGAAACAAGAAAGAGTCACCTCGATGGCAGCTGAGGGCCTGGCTTCGAGGGAGCAAAAATGGTTCAAATGGCTCTGAGCACTATGCGACTTAAGATCTATGATCATCAGTCCCCTAGAACTTAGAACTACTTAAACCTAACTAACCTAAGGACATCACACAACACCCAGCCATCACGAGGCAGAGAAAATCCCTGACCCCACCGCGAATAGAACCCGGGAACCCGGGCGTGGGAAGCGAGAACGCTACCGCACGACCACGAGATGCGGGCGCTTCGAGGGAGCACTGCTGCTGCAATCGATAGGTGGTGAGTCATGGTCCATCAACTCAGCAGTTGCGTCTGCCACATTCTTGTGCTGGTCAGGAGGGGCAGCTTCCTCCGCCGGTGAAAGGCCAGATGATCGGCTACCAGCAGTGCGGCCTGGCGAAACTGAAGATGGCTGGGGACGGCAACCATTGGGTGGCGCAGGTCCGAGCATATGATTTAGAGGTCCTCGTCTTAGCAGTAGCAGACGATGATGTTTGAGCTTTAGGGTTGGAGGGAGGAAGAGGAGACATTGATCGGGCGATCTTAGCACTGGCTGATCTGACGACCGAATAGCTAAATGTTAGATCGCATGTCTGTGTAGCTAACTCCCTGGTAGGCCGAGGAGAGGCGAGAACAGTACTGTATTTCCCTGCCGGAAACACAGTGG
This sequence comes from Schistocerca gregaria, assembly GCF_023897955.1. NCBI lineage: Eukaryota > Metazoa > Arthropoda > Insecta > Orthoptera > Acrididae > Schistocerca > Schistocerca gregaria. The sequence continues at coordinate 433,262,101 of NC_064922.1, forward strand.
GCTTTCTGCTATTGAATAACTTGCGAGCAGCCGAGATCGACACCTTCTCTTTCACTCGAATGTCCTGTATACTTTTCTCATCTTTGCAGACGGGGCAGTTGCTAGAGGAGGGAGCATGGTCGCCCACACAGTTGACGCAACAAGGGTACGGAGGTGTACAGTCACCCTCATGGGCGTCTCTGCCACAGGTAACGCATTTAGCCGCACTTGAACAAGACTGCCGTGTATGGTTAAACCGCTGACATTGGTAACACCTTGTAGGGTTGGCTATATACGACCGAACAGAAATGATCTCATAACCCGTTTTTTCGTGAAGTCAATTGCACATTATCGAATGTCAAGAATATGGTTAGATTCCGTATGAGGTCCTTATCGACGTTTTTCACGACCCGATGGACGGCCGTCACACCCTGATCAGAGAGGAAAGACTGAATTTCCTCATTAGTTAGTCCGTAGAGGGACCTGGTATACACCACACCATGCGACGAATTCAAGGTGCGGTGGGCACTCGTACAGGGAATGTGTGTAAGAGAGTGGCTCGAAGTAATTTTTGGGCATGGAAGGCGCTCTCTGTCTTCAACAGCAAGGTACCGTTGCGCAACCGAGTACAAGATTTCACTGGTTCTGCAATCGCATCTACATCTTTCTGAATGACAAAAGTGTTGACTGTTGAAAAATGTTGACTTTTAGATCCTGTGACAACAACAAACTTTGGTGCTGGTGGTAGAATTTTCGGAACAGGAGTCTCATCTAGATTTCTTTTTTGGGCAGAAGACAGGGAAGAAGAAGAAGAAGAAGAAGAAGAAGAAGAAGAGAAATCCATTGCGGATGAATACCCCATGATTGCCAGCGTCTCCGATGGCGTGCTCCATCCTTGTGCTCCCCCCCCTCAGAGGGCACTCCTGCTCTAGGTGATTGTCCACACCTCAGGTCACACCTCCTGAGAAACGGATGGAGGGACCAATCGGCACATTCGGAAGGTAACAGCTCAGGCAATCACCCCTCCCTGTGCCTGGCCTTTACCAGGGGGTACATGCGTGTCTACCCAGAGCAGGGAATTACGCATTACCTCGTCACCGGCTACCCGTGCAAAAGCGTGGGTCGGTCTTCAGACACGCACAGGGAGGAAAGAAGACAGGAAAGATGAAGAGGGATAGAAGAAATAATCTCAAACGCTGAAGTGGAGAATGAAACTCGGGAAAGAAGACAAGGAGAATAGGGCAAGCAGAATGAGGCAGAGATTGGAGTAAGGGCATGAAAGCAAGGAGAAGAGTAAATGTAGAGGAAGACCAATAGAGGAAGAAAGCGTGAGAATGGAGAAAAACAAAGGAAACAGGACCCTGGAGTGCTCAAACGTCCGTCTCCGGACGAAGGCTCGATACATTATTCCCAAGAAGAGAGTGTGTGAAGGGGATGTAAGGGGGGGGGGGAGGATTGGGGACGAGGAGTGATGGGGAAAGGGGGTAGGGCAGCCCGGAAAGGAAGGAGAACTGAACTAGCTCGGGGCCCCGTGCTCGCCTCGCACGTATCCATAAAAGAGTTGTGGACCCCCTGGGGGGGAGACATTTTTTTTTTCTTTTTTTCGGTGCTGTGTGTGACAAACTTCACAAATTACACGAGCAACGGGCAGTGATTATCTCGGGGACCAAAAAGGTGAAAAATCTGTAAAGCAGAAGGAGACTTTTCACAACAGTCTCAGAAAAATCTGCATGAAGAAAGCTAGAGGGCAGGGCAAAGAGTCAGCACAGTGCACTAACACTGTGCAAAGTTTGTCTCTATATTCCACACCGAAGGAATAGAAGCTTTATATTGCTACCTATAAAATATTGCTAACAGCGTACCCAGGAGCTGAGATCGGCGACGTGGGCATGGGGGAGAGAGCAGAGGAGAATGCGATTTGCAAATACTTTTTTTTAGTTTGCATGAAAGCCGGGGTAGGGAGGAGGGGTCAGTTGCCTTCCCATGCCCCTTTTTGTGATACGCCTGCTTTGAATTTTTTGTACAGATACTACACGTTTGCACCCGTTGAATATTCGACGCTCGAAAGGCTATGAAATCCCACCAACCAACGCCACATCGTATCTTTATTTATTCCGGACGTCTTTACCGTTACAAGAGAGAAATATCATTTTGATGGCAACCATCAATTTGAGGGGAAAACCATCGAGACAGTCTCTCATTCTGTTTGCGCCCTTATGCCAAACAAATAATGTGAACATCAGTTACAACCACGTCAAGAAGTTGTCGACTCCTTTGAGAACCCTTTTTTTAGGTACTAGAATCAGAGTGGAATGAAAAATGTTTCCAAGACGGGTTGGAACGAATGAAAAATGTAAAAAATTTAAAGGTGAATGTTCTGGGAAATTATTTTCGCTGGTTTGGCAAAACCTTGTAAAACTGTCCTTGTATTAGTATAAACGTTTAGTGTCTAGAAAGAAAGACAACTTTTTTGGTCTTCTCGAAAAGACACTCCTGCTAATGAAATATTAATGCTGCCCAAAGTTCATTTATGTTGAAATGCTTGTATCACCAGGAAAATTGACTTATTTCGATTAAGTGACAGGCCTTTCAGACATATTTTTATTACCTCAGTCCGTCTCAGCACATAAAGTAGAGGTAATGGTACTCTTGAAAGTCACAACAGCCACGAATGAGAGTCAGACTAACAAAACTTCTCGTTAAGCCGTTTAATAATATGCATACGTTTACTCTCTCTTCGGTCATCGTTGAATTTCCATACGAATGAAAGCACCTCCCGAGTCTGACGCCGAACGACGAGCGCAGTAGGGGCTGTGGAGTACACCATTCCTTCAGTTCTTCAGCGTTCGTAAATTTGCGTATCTATGCCAGTACAGAATGTCACAGACGCGAGAAAAACTGTAACAAATCTTATTTTTAGTTTGCACAATGGCTCAAATGGTTTCTTAGTAAATGCTGTTACTACATACAGATTTCTGGAATGCAGGAATCTGTTGCCTCAAAAGAAAACTCCGGCTTCTTCAAACTATATATCTAAATTCTCTGAAATAGGCCTGCCTCTGTTGTTTACTGAACAAAGTAAGTGTATACGAAGTACCCAATCACAGGAGATTGTGAGAAAAACTTGCAGGTAAAGATTTTATCCTCTCAACGTACTTACTAAATTCAGTTAAGGCAATATATAGGGTTAAATATCTGCAGCCACTGTAACTTTACAAATGCAGTGTGAAAAGGTGTGTGTGTGTGGGGGGGGGGGGGGGGGGGGGGGACAGATAAAATATTTGATTACAGAAGCAATGATAAATCACATAACGTCACTAGTAGTGCAAAGCTCCATACAAATAACGCAAATAGTTTTTTGGTTATGGTGTCACCTAATCTGCTATCACTGTATAAAACCGAGGTTTCGGCCACGGTTACAGTGGCCTTGGCAGGCCAAGAGAATTTTATCTGGGTAGTATGGTGCAACATACTGTTAAATAGCTGCCACTCGTCAAAATTTAAGTTTCGGGCCCGATTACAGCGACCCAGAAATGGCTACTTAACCGTAGCCGAAACGTTTGTCTCATCGAGTTAGTTATTTTACAGAATGACGCTACTTCACTCCCAGAAAACTAACAGACTGTGGACGGAGAAGCATGCGGAATTTTATCAGCTTCATACAGATCTTTATGAAATTCTGTGAAATTAGCTTCCCTTAGAATGAATTACCATAGAAAAATTTCGTACGACCTATTGTTATGCGTTTATCACTGTTCTCGATTTTTAAACTAATGAAAAATGTTAAATCTAAGGGTACCCTATGTATACATGTCGTCGTACTTTATTTAACGATCTGAGAGCGTTGTCGAAATTCCTACAAGCTTCAAGAGGACGGCGTCAAGAGACGCAAACGAAGGCGTTGCGGATCACGGAAGGACTGTCATAAACTGCGAGAACATCTCTTCACCGATGAGCCGATATAATCTGTTTTATTCATATCGTGTATTGGCCAAAAATGCCAGATTATAATTATGACACTCGCACAACTATATTTTTAATCTCATTTTACTTACTCATTCCCTTGAAATTAAGTGGTAAAGGCTATTATATTTATTATATCATACAGTAACATACACCTACTGAACGTTTGGTGTAGAGGATGAAGTGTGCTTACAGACTTTCAACTACACATTCATCAGGACAGATCGTAGATTTAGAAATCTTTCATGTTTACCGTTCCATTTATTCATAAAAATAGTCTCCGTTCCACATCACCGGATTATCTGAAGCCTAATTTGATTTATCAAGCGGTACACCATGATGAGGCAAAGTACTCGAGCTGCCTGTAACTGCTGCTTAGGGCCGTAGTAAAATTTTCATCACCTAAATGTGCCTGCTGAATTGGAGCTTTTTTCGATAATCAGATTGAACACTAGTGACCTGAATTAAATTCCAGACTTTCTGCAGTGTCCTAAGGAGCTGAGCAGCGATGGTATAAAATGCTGTCTAAGAATGCGTGCGTTGGATGATGACACTTTACATTAATGTATTCAAAGTGGTGGTTACTGAGCTGTGTGACTGTGGACTGAATTACGTGAGGAAATATAGCAGCCGGAAACTTTTTATGAAGTTTTTTATGCCAAGATGAGTTTCGATGTTTTCATCAAGATTTTTAATTGGCGTAAAAACATTTGTATTTTCTTGATCTTGGATTCCAACAGAAAATTTGTGCACCACGACCACACAACAAGTACCGGAACTAACGGAAACTCCAGCATTGGTCGCGTACATTTGAAATCATTTTGTTATTACTGCTTACCGATTTTAATAACCTTAATCAACTCCAGTGCTAAAGTAAAATAAAAACAAAGTCTAACCTAAAAAATCAGTGCCCAAACAGGTGTGTCTATTCTCCATTCCAAACTGACATGTGGGTGCATTGACCGCTGAGAATTGGCTGTGTTATTTTATTTTAGCACTGAAGATGATCACTCCGTAATCGAAATCGATATGCAGTAATAAAGGTTTCAAATTTATACGACCACTCCTCGAGTTTTCATTGTTTGCAATATTTGTATTTTCGTCGATAAAAGTATTGTATTGAAGATATACATGTTTTAACCCAAAATAAGATGGACGTGAAAACCGAAACACGTCACTGCTTACACAATACTGTATATGGAAAATAAAATGATCGTATGGCATTTATTGGCCGGGATATCCCCTCCGGGGCTCGGCCACAGTATTGCAACTCTTTTTTTAGTTGACGTCACTTCGGCGACTTGCATGTGAATGACTATGAAAATCGCCGGCCCCTTGTAGCCGAGCGGTTCTAGGCGCTTCAGTCTGGAAACGCGCGACCGCTACGGTCACAGGTTCGAATCCTGCCTCGGGCATGGATGTGTGTGATTTCCCGTCGGCCTCTGTTTAGCAAAGTAACTCGAGCTAGGCAGTGAGGTAATTAACTCACGGGACTCGTATCTGGGAGGACAGAGGTTCAGACCCCCGGCCACTAATAGGTTTTCCATGATTTCCCTAAATGGTTTAAGGAAAACTCCGGGATATTTACTGTGAAAGAGCACTGCTGGTATCTTCGACCTTGTGTTACGTTTCCAGTGACCTAATCGTCGACGGGACGTTAAAGATTTATCTTCTTTTCTTCAATTCCTTTCTATTAAACAAAATTTAAGTTTTTAAGGGCACGAAGTAATGCGTAATTTATTGTTAACACAAAATCTCAAATTTCGAACTAACGTCATTTTACTTGTGACTGCTGATGTAACTTAACATGTAATTTTTTGTATTAGATTTAATAAACTATAACGATAAAGATTACAGTTTCCAACATCCCCATTGAATTTTAGATACTCGCTGAAAAAATTTCAAACGTACTCATTCAGTCGACAGTGATTAGATCTTGCTCATTCATATGCCCGACGTCACTACGACAGACAGTGAAAACCTTGTAGCAGCCAATGAAACATCATCAACTGCCTCTGGGTAACTAGTATTTTCATTCGATTTTCGCAGCTACTGCTGTTGTGCAGACGGCTGACTAAACCAGAATGTAGTGATAAACTCACCTCGTTATCAGTCATGGCGCCCGCATCCCAACAGAGAAAGCTCCACCGTGCCGCTTAGGTACCTGTTGATTCTGAGGTAGTTGTGGAGCGCTCTGTGCTCCGTCAGCGCCTCCCTCGTCTGCTTTTGTTTCCAGTGGCTCTGCTAACAGGACAAGGAAGCGAAATGCGAGACATGGGCTATCGCTCCCCCCAAGAGTTTAGTCGCTGACAACAGCAGCGCATGCTTCCGATTACAACCGTGTATCTCCCGTGGGGACTCCGTTCCAGTACCGTGGAAGCGATAACTTTACGGAAAGTCGCTAACGTTTCGCCAGCTATATTCCTTGGATTTTCCTCTGTGCCGGAGGTTGATAACGAAAATTTTGAGACAAGTATTACGGACCCTACACCCGCACCAGCTTATCGACCGACCGACCAATTTCATGGCAGCCTACATACGTCCCGACCGACTGTACTCAGCGATTACAGCTCCACCCTGTTGGTGTAATTTCTTTATCTTAAGTTTATTGTTTATGTTCTACGAGGTCCCGCTTGGCGTTAAACAAACAAGGACGGGGGTTTTCCTCGTGGTTTTCGTGGTAACAAGGCCAAAAAAGCCAAGAGAAAGATGTAGTCAAAAAAGCAGCTAAGTGAGGAAAGTAATTTACCCACTTTCTGCACTTAAGCTGCTGGGAATCGATGATTTTGGTAACTATCTAAGAATGGATGAAAGATGCATTTCGGAGCTGCTGAACATCATCAAACCATCCTTAATGAAAAAGAATACCGATATGTGAGAGACTAACCTGTGAGGAGGCCTGTTACCTGCATCACGATTTGTAACCAGTGGCGGAGCCGCCCGTGTAGCCGAGCGGTTCTAGGCGCTACAGTCCGGAACCGCGCTGCTGCTACGGTCGCAGGTTCGAATCCTGCCTCGGGCATGGACGTGTGTGATGCCCTTAGGTTAGTTAAGTTCAAGTGGTTCTAAGACTAGGAGACTGATGACCTCCGATGTTAAGTCCCATAGGGCTTGGAGCCAGTGGCGGAAGATAAGTCGACCTCGAATTCAGTGCTGTTGTATCCCCGCAATTATTAACTGAAATGATTCATGAAACTTGCAACGTGACTTCTAGTTGACTGAGGAAACACATCACGGTGATGCAAAATAAATAAAACGAAAGACGTTCGTGTAGACACTATTAATTTATTTCTGTACATAGCATAGATGATGACCTATAAGTTTAAGGAAGATCTTTCAAATTCAAAAAAGAAAGACTGCACATGGTGCTGGTGCACATCCTCTACTCGTAGAAAATACAATAGGTACATAACAAATGAAGCATTTAGCAACTGTTAAAACTGTAAGAAGTATCCTACACTCTGCGCTTCATAGGAGACAGCTTGGAGACTTTTTTTGAGCAATTACACCAATGAAGCAAGTGTATTTAACGAATTAACGTCCATTAAATGTCGATACTTCTATTTTTAGATTTCATCTCCGAAAAGTATCGCAAATAAAACTAAGAAACAAAAACAGAGAAGACCGACGGACTTTCATTGTTTCTATGTGCCACACAAAAGCATTAGAATTCGTTGGAAAAAGGAAAAAAGTGCTTCATTTCTTCTATCTATTCTGCTATACTCCTCGCACGACGAGTTCCACAGACATCTGCAGTCTTTGAACTGCTCCAGGATCACAGCTCTTAAAAGTTTCGTCCACCGCACACCATGCAGTGTATCGTATTTTGATAACTATAGGACCCACCTGTTAATTAGAAAAAATACCTCCAAAATTCAAGTGCTTCTCAAAATTAATATACACTACTGGTCATTAAAATCGCTATACCACGAAGATGACGTGCTACAGACGCGAAAATTAACCGACAGGAAAAAGATGCTACCCGGCCGCGGCAGTCTAGCGGTTCTAGGCGCTCAGTTCGGAACCGCGTGACTGCTACGGTCGCAGGTTCGAATCTTGCCTCGGGCATGGATGTGTGTGATGTCCTTAGGTTAGTTAGGTTTAAGTAGTTCTACGTTCTAGGGGACTGATGACCACAGATGTTAAGTCCCATAGCGCTCAGAGCCATTTCTGAAAAAGATGCTATGATATGCAAATGGTTAACTTTTCAGAGCATTCACACAAGACTGGCGCCGGTGGCGACACCTACAACGTGTTGACATGAGGAAAGTTTCTAACCGATTTCTCATACACAAACAACAGTTCACCGACGTTGACTGGTGAAACGTTGTTGTGATGCCTCGTGTAAGGAGGAGAAATGCGTACCACCAAGTTTCCGACTTTGATAAAGGTCGGATTGTAGCCTATCGCGATTGCGGTTTATCATATCGCGACATGGCTGCTCCCCTTGGTTTAGATCCAATGACTGTTAGCAGAATATGCAATCGTTGGGTTCAGGAGGGTAATACGGAACGCTGTGCTCGATCAAAACGGCCTCGTATGACTGGCGGTAGAGATGACAGGCATCTTATCCGCATGACTGTAACTTATTTTGCAAACCACGTCTCGATCCCTGAGTCAGCATGTGGGGACGTTTGCAAGACAACAACCATCTGCACGAACAGTTCGACGACGTTTGCAGCAGCATGGACTATCAACTCGGAGACCATGGGTGCGGTTTCCCTTGACGCTGCATCACAGATAGGAGCGCCTGCGATGGTGTACTCAACGACGAACCTAGGTGCACGAATGGCAAAACGTCATTTTTTCGGATGAATCCAGGTTCTGTTCACAGCATCATGATGGTCACATCCGTGTTTGGCGACATCCCGGTGAACGCACACTGGAAGCGTGTATATGTCATCGCCATACTGGCGTATCAACCGGCGTGATGGTATTGGGTGCCATTGGTCACACGTCTGCATTTCTTCTTGGTGTAGCAATTGTAATGGCCAGTAGTGTAAAAACGTACAGTGTTAGATTTAACATTCCTGTCAGTCTTAAAAAGGCCCTATTTTCTATGCCGCGAGAATCCTGTCTCTGGCAACGATGGATTCAACTGGCAGCAGCAGTGCACCGATTCGATGAACATGAGTTGCGGGGATTCACAAGTTTGCTAATACCGTCCCGTCATTACAAACCCAATATTGTTGTTAATACACTCCTGGAAATGGAAAAAAGAACACATTGACAACTGTGTGTCAGACCCACCATACTTGCTCCGGACACTGCGAGAGGGCTGTAGAAGCAATGATCACACGCACGGCACAGCGGACACACCAGGAACCGCGGTGTTGGTCGTCGAATGGCGCTAGCTGCGCACCATTTGTGCATCGCCGCCGTCAGTGTCAGCCAGTTTGCCGTGGCATACGAAGCTCCATCGCAGTCTTTAACACTGGTAGCATGCCGCGACAGCGTGGACGTGAACCGTATGTGCAGTTGACGGACTTTGAGCGAGGGCGTATAGTGGGAATGCGGGAGGCCGGGTGGACGTACCGCCGAATTGCTCAACACGTGGGGCGCGAGGTCTCCACAGTACATCGATGTTGTCGCCAGTGGTCGGCGGAAGGTGCACGTGCCCGTCGACCTGGGACCGGACCGCAGCGACGCACGGATGCACGCCAAGACCGTAGGATCCTACGCAGTGCCGTAGGGGACCGCACCGCCCCTTCCCAGCAAATTAGGGACACTGTTGCTCCTGGGGTATCGGCGAGGACAATTCGCAACCGTCTCCATGAAGCTGGGCTACGGTCCCGCACACCGTTAGGCCGTCTTCCGCTCACGCCGCAACATCGTGCAGCCCGCTTCCAGTGGTGTCGCGACAGGCGTGAATGGAGGGACGAATGCAAGCGTGTCGTCTTCAGCGATGAGAGTCGCTTCTGCCTTGGTGCCAATGATGGTCGTATGCGTGTTTGGCGCCGTGCAGGTGAGCGCCACAATCAGGACTGCATACGACCGAGGCACACAGGGCCAACACCCGGCATCATGGTGTGGGGAGCGATCTCCTACACTGGCCGTACACCTCTGGTTATCGTCGAGGGAACACTGAATAGTGCACGGTACATCCAAACCGTCATCGAACCCATCGTTCTACCATTCCTAGACCGGCAAGCGAACTTGCTGTTCCAACAGGACAATGCACGTCCGCATGTATCCCGTGCCACCCAACGTGCTCTAGAAGGTGCAAGTCAACTACCCTGGCCAGCAAGATCTCCGGATCTGTCCCCCATTGAGCATTTTTGGGACTGGATGAAGCGTCGTCTCACGCGGTCTGCACGTCCAGCACGAACGCTGGTCCAACTGAGGCGCCAGGTGGAAATGGCATGGCAAGCCGTTCCACAGGACTACATCCAGCATCTCTACGATCGTCTCCATGGGAGAATAGCAGCCTGCATTGCTGCGAAAGGTGGATATACACTGTACTAGTGCCGACATTGTGCATGCTCTGTTGCATGTGTCTATGTGCCTGTGGTTCTGTCAGTGTGATCATGTGATGTATATGTCCCCAGGAATGTGTCAATAAAGTTTCCCCTTCCTGGGACAATGAATTCACGGTGTTCTTATTTCAATTTCCAGGAGTGTAGCTTGTTTCGTAATGGAAAAAAATAAAAGTTAATCATATGATGTCGACTATAAACTGAAAGTAATAGCATATGCAGAAGAACATGGAAACAGAAAACCTAAACATCATTCGGGCAACCATCAACAGAAACAGAGAGAGAGAGAGAGAGAGAGAGAGAGAGAGAGAGAGAGAGAGAAGAAAGAAAGAAATAAAGAAAGAGGAAGACTAAATCTGCAAATAGAGGACTGAATGCAAAATGGCCTAAACTGGATGACGTATTGAGATGGATTCACGGACACAGTCAAACCGGCGTTTGAATTAATACAAAAATGATTTAAATACACGATCGTAAACTAGCACTACAGTAGAACTTAACATACTTTAAGGGTGGAGGTGATTAGCACTACAGGTTTATGAGGAGTCATGGACTTAGCATATGAACCAAAACCACCATTTCTCATAAAATGCCACAAGATTATGAAGGGGAAATAATATCATTCGATCGCTTTATTATTCAACATCGAAAGAAAACCAGTGTAGAACTAAGCCAAACAGCGAATACGGATGAAACTCCTCTGTCATTTAAAGTGCCGGGTAACAAAACTTTTGCCATGAAAGGTGCTAGAACTGTAACTATAAAAACAAGTAGTCATGAAAAAATGCACTACACATTTGTCAAAAATGATTCAAATGGCTCTGAGCGCTATGGGACTTAACAGCTGAGGTCATCAGTCCCCTGGAACTTAGAACTACTTAAACCTAACTAACCTAAGGACGTTACACAGATCCATGCCCGAGACAGGATTCGAACTTGTTGTTCTTTCATGTTGTTCTGACGATACTAAACTTATTACAATGCTCATTTTCAAGCGTAAAACAATGCCAAAACCTTCTGAAATACTGCCAGGTGCTGTAGTTCATGTATATGACAGGGTTTGGGTGGATAATGCTGGTATGAAATTATGGATTAACAGAGTGTGGGAGATGCTTTATTGAAGGAGAGTTCTCTTCTCGTGCTAGATCAGCTTAGTAGCCGTTTGAAAGAGAAACTGAGACAGGGAAATACAGAGCTTACTGTTATTCCGGGAGGACTCAAATCACAATTGCAACCTTTTGATGTCTCGATAAATAAACCATTTAAAGTGTATACGAGAGAGGAATGGAATAAATGGATGATGGATGAAACCCAAGAGACGCCGAAGATACTTTAACATGACCTAGAGTCAAACAAATATGACAGTGGATAAAACGTATGAAGAGTACAACGATGACGTCGAAGAGGAAGAAGAAGAAACTTCTGATGATGATTTTCAGGGATATTAACAGCCAGTTCGGTTTTATATACTAATAATTTTTTAGTCTGGTTTAGCAGTCTAATATTAAAAATGGTTGTTTTTGTTGTTGTTGTTGTGGTCTTCAGTCCTGAGACTGGTTTGATGCAGCTCTACGTGCTACTCTATCCTGTGCAAGCTGCTTCATCTCCCAGTACGTCCTGCAGCCTACATCCTTCTGAATTTGCTTAGTGTATTCATCTCTTGGTCTCCCTCTACGATTTTTACCCTCCACGCTGCCCTACGATGCTAAATTTGTGATCCCTTGATGCCTCAGAACATGTCCTACCAACCGATCCCTTCTTCTAGTCAAATTGTGCCACAAATTCCTCTTCTCCACAATTCTGTTCAATACCTCTTCATTAGTTATGTGACCTACCCATCTAATCTTAAGCATTCTTCTGTAGCATCACATTTCGAAAGCTTCTATTCTCTTCTTGTCCAAACTATTTATCGTCCATGTTTCACTTCCATACATGTCTACACTCCATACAAATACTTTCAGACACGACTTCCTAACACTTAAATCCATACTCGATGTTAACAGATTTCTCTTCTTCAGAAACGCTTTCCTTGCAATTGCCAGTCTACACTTTATATCCTCTCTACTTCGGCCATCATTAGTTATTTTGCTCCCCAAACAGCAAAATTCCTTTACTACTTTAAGTGTCTCATTTCCTAATCCAATTCCCTCAGCATCACCTGAGTTAATTCGACTACATCCCATTATCCTCGTTTTGCTTGTGTTGATGTTCATCTTTTATCCCCCTTTCAAGACACTGTCCATTCCGTTCAACTGCTCTTCCACGTCCTTTGCTGTCTCTGACAGAATTACAATGTCATCGGCGAACCTAAAAGTTTTTATTTCTTCTCCATGGATTTTAATACCTACTCCGAATTTTTCTTTTTTTGCCTTTACTAATGGTTAAATAAAAATGATAAATATGTTATTTTTTCATAAAACCTGCTTAAAAATTAAGGTGCATCCTATTGTCCGTAGCTTCTTATGGTCCGTAAAATACGGCGCATTAGAGCAGCATTTGATCCTGCACGCAGTGACAAAAGACGTACTTCTGTCATGCCGTTGGCACCACAGCGCTACTCGCGGCCCATTTTGTATGGTGCAGGGGTGGAGGGGGAATGGGCTCTCGGGTGGTCCTACCCGCCCAACACTCCGAAGAAGGGAAGTAGGTCTGTCTGTTGAAACGCGTACATACATTCAGTTTGACGGTTGGTGCCTGTATAAGGCCGGCCCTTTATGCCAGCAAGCGGATTATTCGCTACTAGCGTACATTCTCAGATCGGCATCTACAGTTATACTTCTCAAACCACCTTACTGTGTGTGGCGGAAAGGACTTCTAGTTCCACTGTCGTTTTCCCCATTTTTTGCTCCATTCGCGAATCATATTTAGGGAGCACTGCTTTCGACAAATTTCCGTATGAGATCTAATTTCTTTAATATTTCTCGTTGTGGCCACTTCCCGAGACGCATGCTGCCAGAATATTCCTGGAACGTACGCCCTCGGCTTTTCAATATCAAATCTCTCTGTGATGCACAACGCCTCCGTTATAGCGCCTTGTAGTTTGCTGAGGATCCCCGTAATGCTCTCACTCCAGCTAACCGACACTGTGACGAAACGAGGCACTCTTCGTTGACTCCTATCTCTTCTAATAATCCGTCCTGGTAAGGGTCCCAGGCTAATGAGCAGAAAACAGGAATGGGTGTTGCAAGAGCTTCATTGGTCACTTATTTAGTGGATGAATTACATTTCCAAAGGATTCTCCCTACAAGTCGCAGCCTGGCATCTGATTTTTGTACAATTAGATTTACGTCGTCGTACCGCTTTAGGTCGCTCCGAACGGTTCTCATAGGTATTTTACGGTTGTCACTGATTCAAGTATTCAGAGCCAACACCGTAATCAAATACTAATGAACTCTTCGCCTGCTTATGCTTCTCATTTATTTGCGTTCAGGGTCAGCTCACAGTTCCTGCATCAATAACAGATCCTCTGTAGCTCTTCCTCCATAGACAACTACAACGGCGTGCTGAAAAGTAACGCCTCCAAACTTTTTGTATGGAAACTCTTGAAGCTAAACAGATAAAACAGACGTTATTAACATTCTACGTCTTTATTCTTCATGTCTGAATATTCGCAGCGTTCTGCCGCCAGAGGTCTCCGGATTGTAGCGCGTAACATGGCGGTGTGTAACGTAACTATGTCGATGCGTGAGAAACAGCTGCTGCAATTGAGTTCGTCCACACCTGCAGCATCCTCTGTTTCAGCATGACAATGCCGTCACACACGAGACCTGCGTCATCTGCAACGAACCAACGTCTTGGGTTAATTATCATCGATCAGCCCCCATACAGTGCCGACTTGGCTCCAAACGGTTTTTATGTTTCGAAAGCTTAAACAACACCTTCGAGGACTTCACTTTGACTACGATGAAGCGGTGCAAGTAGAGGTGAGGTTGTCCCTCCGTCAACGAAGTCAAACATTCTGCAGTGACGGTAGCAACAAACTAAGGTCTGATTGACTTCTCATGGTTGGGATTCACAGTCATATAATATTTCTTGAAAGACATCTTGACTGTATAAAATATTTATTGTTACAATTGCAATTTCGGCCTTATGGCCATTTTCAAGTAACACTGCAAAGTTACCTAAACGCAAAAATACAAAAGTGAAGAACAGGGTGTATATACATAATTAAGCAAACATTTCATTTAGAAAGTAGCGCAATTATAAAAATTGGAGATAAATGTACATTCTGTCAGAATATCAAACTATCTGACATGAGTTCATGTCGTCTCTTTTTTTTCTTTACTGTTATTTTTAACCTGTACAAAGAGGCAGGCTGTCAGCAGCATGTTACGCTGCTCTTCAGCCATAGAATAGACAAGAAAACAACAGAAAGAATACACATAAGTTACATAACGGTGGGTAATAAAACAGTAGAAACATAAAGAAAAACACGGAGCTGTTCACACTCGACGATTCCACACTACTAACTGTTGACACGGCGCACAAACACTGAAGGTGCCAATGGCACAGGTGAACGATGGAGTGCGACGGTGAACACTGAACACTAAACACAACGATACACAAGAGACACTGATGGCGATGATCTCCGGCGCGTGAATGCCCACGTAGCTTGTGCGAGTCTGGGGACCTGCCAAGAGGGGAAGAAGGGTGAGGGGGGGAGACAGGGGAGAACAAAGAAGCCAATGACTGAGGAGATGGGAGGAGGAGTAGAGGGACAGGTGAGAGGAAGCCCTGGGAAAGAGTGGGGAGACATGCAGGAGGGAGGGAAGGGGGAGAGAAGGGAGGGAGGGTGCCCAAAGGAGCAAACACAGGAAGAGGGAGGGAGGATCAAAGCTGGTAGGAGGGGTAGATGGAGGAGAGGAGGGCATCATCAGGGAGAGGAAACTGACGGAAGCCACCTTGGGAGAGGGTAAGGAGGGTGGAGAGATGGAGACTGGGTGGGACGTGGGAATACAGGCACGGCAGGGGGCGGGGGTGGAAGAGGATGGGAGAGACAAGTGGGTGAGGAGGATCGAGTTTTCGGGAGGTGTACAGGATCTGTATCTGTGCAAGGAAAAGGAGGAGGTGGGGGGAACAGAATGAGGTCGTACAGGATCCGCGTGGGGGAGGGGGAGACGGATGTGATAGGTGAAGTGGAGAGAATGTTGTGCAAGGATCTGAAGGGATTTGTAAAAGGTAGGGGGGAGGGCGGAGATCCAGGCAGGATGGGCGAAACAGGGGATAGGGTGGATGAGGGATTTATAGGTGTGGAGTATGATGGAGGAGTCCAGACCCCACGGGCTTGGATTGTCCGGAGACGGGGGTCCAGGAAAGGCGACGCTCGAGGGTGACGCCAAGGTACTTAAGGGTGGGGGTGAGGGCGATAGAACGGCCATAGATGGTGAGATAAAATCAAGGAAGCGGAAGGAAGGGGTGGTTTTGCCTACAATGATCGTCTGGGTTTTGGAGGGATTCACCTTGAGCAACCACTGGTTGCACCAAACAGTGAAGCGGTCAAGATGGGATTGGAGAAGGTGTTGGGAACGCTGCAGAGTGGGGGCGAGAGCAAGGAAGGTGGTGTCATCAGCAAACTGGAGAAGGTGAACGGGGGGTGACGGCGGCGGCATGTCCGCCGTATACAAAAGGTACAGGAGGGGCGTGAGGATGGAGACTTGGGGCACACTGGCGGAGGGAAAAAAGGTGTAGGAATCCGTGTTATGGGTGGTGATGTAGGAAGGACGGTGGGAGAGAAAAGAGTCAATTAGATGGACATAGTTAATGGGAAGGTCGAAGGTTTGGAGCGTTAAGAGGAGACCGGAATGCTATACACGGTCATAGGCACGTTCGAGGTCCAGGGAGAGGAAGATTGTGGAGCGACGGGAATTAAGCTGTTTGGAAAGGAGATGTGTGAGGTGAAGGAGAAAGTCGTCGAAAGAGAAGGACGGCCGAAAGCCACACTGGGTAACGGGAAGGAGGCGGTGCTGGCAGAGATGCTGGTGGATGCGTCGGGTGAGGATGGATTCCAGGACCTTGCTGAAGACCGAGGAGCAGACAGCGGACGGCGGTTTACCAGGTTTAAGGAACATCAGGATACGGGGGGTTTTCCACAGGTCTGGGTAGTGACCGGAAGACAGGATTACATTGTAGAGCCTGGCCAGGATGGAGAGGAAAGAAACAGGAGCTTCACAAAGGTGGCAGTAGGTGACACGATCATTACCAGGAGCGGTGTTGCGTTTTGTGCAGAGTGATAGGGGCATTCAGTTCCATGTGTGCAATGTTGTCCAAGTACTGGAAACCAGGTGCGATGAGAAGGACAGAGGTGTCAGTTTGATCGCAGACATCCGGGAAGAGGGAGTAATCGAACTGGGGATCACCGGGGATGGAGAAGACATTGGAAAGGTAGGAGGCAAAAGTAGGGGGAGGGTTGAGTTCCGATAAGACGAAAGAAGGCGGACCCGTACTTGGAAGAGTTTATAGGTAGGGTAGCATTTAAATGGGTGCATATCTGTCGCCAGTTCCGTCGTTTCTTAGCCGCGACCAAGTTTCGGAGGTATCGCTGGAGTTGCCGGTAGAGTCGTAGTGTGTCTGGCTCAGGCGTGTGGAGGAAGGCACGGTGGAGACAGCGGGATTCACAGAGGAGGAGGACGGTCTGTGGGGGTAAGGTAGGATGGTGGGGGTGGATGGCGACAGTAGGGCCGTGGGCCTCCATGGCCTCAGACAAGGTCTGCTGGAGAATGGAGAAAGGAGGCAGCATGGGTTACTTAGACAGGTTGGTGGTAGGTGAAGGGGTGGCCTTCGACCCGGGTGGAGAGGGTATCCTGGTAGGCATTCCAGTCGGCACTGGAATAGTCATGGATGTACTTCAGAGGAGGGTCATTACGAGGGTCTACATCTACATCTACATTTATACTCCGCAAGCCACCCAACGGTATGTGGCGGAGGGCACTTTACATGCCACTGTCATTACCTCCCTTTCCTGTTCCAGTCACAAATGGTTCGCGGGTAGAACGACTGTCTGAAAGCTTCCGTGCGCGCTCTAATCCCTCTAATTTTACGTTCGTCATCTTCTTGGGGGGTATAAGCAGGGAGAAGTAATATATTCGATACCTCATCAAGAAACGCACCCTCTCGAAACCTGGCGAGCAACTTACACAGCGATGCAGAGCGACTCTCTCGCAGAGTCTGCCACTTGAGTTTGTTAAACATCTCCAGAACGCTATCAAGGTTACAAAATAACCCTGTGACGAAACGCGCCGCTCTTCTTTGGTTCTTCTCTATCTCCTCCGTCAACCCGATCTGGTACGGATCCCACACTGATGAGCAATACTCAAGTATAGGTCGAACGAGTGTTTTGTAAGCTACCTCCTTTGTTGATGGACTACATTTTCTAAGGACTCTCCCAATGAATCTCAACCTGGTACCCGCCTTACCAACAATTAATATTATATGATCATTCCACTTCAAATCGTTCCGCATGCATACTCCCAGATATTTTACAGAAGTAACTGCTGCCAGGGTTTGTTCCGCTATCATATAATCATACAATAAAGGATCCTTCTTTCTATGTATTCGCAATACATTACACTTGTCTTTGTTAAGGGTCAGTTGCCACTCCCTGCACCAAGTGCCTATCCGCTGCAGATCTTCCTGCATTTCGCTACAATTTTCTAATGCTGCAACTTCTCTGTATACTACAGCATCATCCGCGAAAAGCCGCATGGAGCTTCCGACACTATCTACTAGGTCATTTATGTATATTGTGAAAAGCAATGGTCCCATAAAACTCCCCTGTGGCACGCCAGATGTTACTTTAACATCTGTAGACGTCTCTCTATTGATAACAACATGCTGTGTTCTGTTTGCTAAAAACTCTTCAATCCAGCCACACAGCTGGTCTGATATTCCGTACGTTCTTACTTTGTTTATCAGGCGATAGTGCGGAACTGTATCGAACGCTCTCCGGAAGTCAAGAAAAATAACATCCGCCTGGGACCCTGTATCTAATATTTTCTGGGTCTCATGAACAAATAAAGCGAGTTGGGTCTCACGCGATCGCTGTTTCCGGCATCCATGTTGATTCCTACAGAGTAGATTCTGGGTTTCCAAAAACGACATGATACTCGAGCAAAAAACATGTTCTAAAATTCTACAACAGACCGACGTCAGAGATATAGGTCTATAGTTTTGCGCATCTGCTCGACTACCTTTCTTGAAGACTGGGACTACCTGTGCTCTTTTCCAATCATTTGGAACTTTCCGTTCCTCTAGAGACTTGCGGTACACGATTGTTAGAATGGGGGCAAGTTCGTTCGCGAACTCTGTGTAGAATCGAATTGGTATCCCGTCAGGTCCAGTGGACTTTCCTCTGTTGAGTGATTCCAGTTGATTTTCTATTCCTTGGACACTTATTTCGATGTCAGCAATTTTTTCGTTTGTGCGAGGATTTAGAGAAGGAACTGCAGTGCGGTCTTCCTCTGTGAAACAGCTTTGGAAAAAGGTGTTTAGTATTTCAGCTTTACTCGTGTTATCCACTGTTTCAATGCCATCATCATCCCGGAGTGTCTGGTTATGCCGTTTCGAGCCACTTGCTGATTTGACGTAAGACCAAAACTTCCTAGGATTTTCTGTCAAGTCGGTACATAGAATTTTACTTTCGATTTCACTGAACGCTTCACGCATAGCCCTCCTTACGCTAACTTTGACATCGTTTAGCTTCTGTTTGTGTGAGAGGTTTTGGCTGCGTTTAAACTTGGAGTGTAGCTCTGTTTGCTTTCTCAGTAGTTTCCTAACTTTGTTGTTGTACCACGGTGGGTTTTCCCTGTCCCTCACAGATTTACTCGGCACGTACCTGTCTAAAACGCATTTTACGATTGCCTTGAACTTTTTCCATGATCACTCAACATTTTCAGTGTCGGAACAGAAATTTTCGTTTTGATCTGTTAGGTAGTCTGAAATCTGCCTTCTATTACTCTTCCTAAACAGATAAACCTTACTCTCTTTTTTATATTCCTATTAACTTCCATATTCAGGGATGCTACAACGGACTTATGATCACTGATTCCCTGTTCTGCACATACAGAGTCGAAAAGTTCAGGCTTGTTTGTTATCAGTAGGTCCAAGATGTTATCTCCACGAGTCGGTTCTCTGTTTAATTGCTCGAGGTAATTTTCGGATAGTGCACTCAGTATAATGTCACTCAATGATCTGTCCCTACCACCCGTCCTAAACATCTGAGTGTCCCAGTCTATATCTGGTAAATTGAAATCTCTACCTTAGACTATAAGATGCTGAGAAAATTTATGTGAAATGTATTCCAAATTTTCTCTCAGTTGTTCTGCCACTAATGCTGCTGAGTCAGGAGGTCGGTAAAAGGAGCCAATTATTAACATAGGTGTTCGGAGGGGTCGGGAAGGAGAGGTTAGAGCCGAACCGGGATCTGACGGTGGTGACCATGCGCAATCAGGAGTGGATTATCGGAGCGGTGGAGAAGGTAGGGCGAAGTATGGACCGTGTGGTGGGGTTGGAGGAAGGTTTCATTGAGGAGGAAGGCATCCATGCGGGGGTTGCAAGGGTGTGCATTAAGAGGTTCTTGCTGGTGGGAAGTTAACGGATGTTGTTGAACTGGATAAGGTGCTGACGTGCCATGACAAGGATTTAGACGAGGGAGTCAAGACGGGGGAAGGTGAAATTGGCCTGGTTGTGGGAGTAGGTGGCATACATTTTTAGGTGGAAGACGGAACAGTCAGCGAGGGAGACCTGTTGGAGGGTGTGAGGGCCCTGGAAAGGGTGGACGTTTTGCAGGACAATGGTGAGGAACCTGATGATGTCCTCAGCGGTGGGGGAGGGGGGACGAAGGGAATTGCCAGATTTCCAGGAGGGGTGGGGGCGTCCAGAAGACGGACAGGGATGGTGAGTTCTGGAGTCATCGGAGGGGGTCGGGCTTTACAGTTTTGGGAGTAGGTGGGATGGGGGAGATTGCAGGTATTGCAGGAGGGAGGGGATGGAAGGTTAGGGCACTGCCGGAGGAAGTGTGCTTGCTTACAATGTGGGCAGGTGGGGGCCTCGCGGCTCTCAGCTGTTGGGTGCACGTTGTAGTGCAGACACGTCTGGCAGCAGAGGGATTGAGGAGGAGAATGGGAGGGGTCGACCTTATAACGCTGGTTGAAGAGGAGGGTTCCCTCCTTCAGGAGACGGTCAATCATGTCGTCATCAAAATGCAGCCTTTTAACTGTGAGAGTCCCACAAAATACGATGACTAGGGGGCATATTACATCGTAAGATGTTGTTAAATATATTATTAACTGTCGATGTTACCATCGTTCTAATAATCTATCACTTATACAAGTTCAGGTGCACTGATAACATGTGGAGCTAAGTCAGTTGGCGCGGAAATAGATTTACTAAAGATACTGCCTGTGCACATAGCAAAGATAGTGCGACCCAAGGATACAACTTATAAGGTTTATATTGGTAAAGTCTTTTCATCTGTCGACATCATACAGCTTACTAAATAGTGCTGTGATTGTAATGGGCAGTAGGATAGGAAGGGAATATTTATTTATAACATAATAGGGG
Source organism: Schistocerca gregaria (assembly GCF_023897955.1). Lineage (NCBI taxonomy): Eukaryota > Metazoa > Arthropoda > Insecta > Orthoptera > Acrididae > Schistocerca > Schistocerca gregaria. The sequence continues at coordinate 433,283,076 of NC_064922.1, forward strand.
ATAGTACATGTGTTATCTATTAATAAGCTCCCACATTGGCTTATGTGCTCGTAAATGAGATGAAGACAGAGCTCTGATATATAACACTTTGTATGCGTATAAATTCATCTCTGGCGGTAATCTGGAAGGATACCGTCCTTCGATTAGCCTTTCGGTTCTAATTGAAGCGTTAGGTATATTGCAGGTGCCAGTCACCCTGCAGCGGTCCAGCCAGCAGCCAGCAGCAGTCCCAGCCAGCAGCCAGCACCCAGCAGCGGTCCCAGCCAGCAGCCAGCGCGGTTCCTGCCAGCAGCCAGCAGCCTGCAGCCAGCGCCCAGCAGCGGTCCCAGCCAGCGTCCAGCAGCCTGCAGCGGTCCAGCCAGCTTCCAGCAGCCAGCGTCCAACGTCCAGCGTCCAGCTGCGGTTCCAGCCAGCAACCAGTAGCGGTCCCAGCCAGCCTCCAGCAGTAGCAGCAGCAGCAGCAGCAGCAGCAGCGTCCCCACCGGCCAGCCAGCCAGCCAGGTCGCCTCCCCCGCCATTAGCAGCAGAGTGGGCCTTCGGCCCCAGCCTCCTTCATTGTTCTCTGTCCCTTTTACTTTGTGTCTCTCATCGCCTTGCCCATCCCTCGTTTGCTTCTTTGTCCTGTCCTGTGTCTTTCCCCTTATAGTAATGTTGACCCCCACCACCACCAATACTGCCACCACCACTGCCATCATATACACATCCCCCTCCGCCACCACCACCACTATCACGTAGTGTGCCCCATCACCCCCCCCCCCTCAGTCCATCCCCCCACTCCTCACTCTCCCATCTCCCTCACTATTTGTCGCCACATCTCAGGCTCCTCCCTCCTGCACATCCTCTGATCCCTTCCCTCCACTCCCTCCCTCTGCCCCTTCCATTTCTGTGGCCCCCACTAGGGTGGTCGCCCGGAGGGCCACGGCCCATGCTCAACTCTCCCCTTTGCCTTCATCATCATCATCATCATCCCTGGCCTTCGCCATCGCCCTCGCCATCTCTGGCGCCGACTCCAGCACTGGGACCTGCCACTCCCCGTCACATTCCAGTCGCTCCCATTCCCCACACCTCCTCCACCGCCGTCAAGAGCCCCAGTGGCACCCCTGCCTCCTCTACTCCCAAAAAGGCTCCGCCTCATCCCCTTTCCCCAGCCCATGATGCCATGGATGTCTCCCCACCTGTCCCTGCCCTCTCCCCCTCCTCCTCCTCCACCCCCTTCTTCTACCGCTGCCTCCTCTCCCACCCTGATCCCTCCATTCTTGAGGTCCGGAACCTCACCCTCTACCTTCACCAGCATTTTCCAGGTGCCCCCATCTCCCTCCTCACTCCTTGCTGTGATTCGGTCCTGATCTCCTCTCCCAGCCCAACCCTCCACACAGATATCCTTTCCCTCATACCTGTCACCCACATTGGCTCTAATGCCTCTCTCACCCCTTCTCTGACACCCTTAGTAAGGCCAATCACTTTGCCTCCTACCTCTCTGATGTCTTTTCATTCCTCGATGATCCCCAGTTCGATTACTCCCTCTTCCCGGATGACCGTAATCGAACTGACACCTCTGTCCTGCCCCTCGCACCTGGTTTCCAGTACTTGGACAACATTGCACACACAGAACTGAATGCCCCTATCACTACACAGGATCTCATTGCTACACTTCGCACAATACGCAACACTGCTCCTGGTCACGATCGTGTCACCTTCATGAAGCTCCTGTCTCTTTCCTCTCCATCCTGGCCAGGCTCTACAATGTAATCCTGTCTTCCAGTTACTAGCCGGACCTGTGGAAAACCCCCCATATCCTTATGTTCCTTAAACCTGGTAAACCGCCGTCCGCTGTCTCCTCCTACCGTCCCATCAGCCTTACCTTGGTCTTCAGCAAGGTCCTGGAATCCATCCTCACCCGACGCATCCACCAGCATCTCCGCCAGCACCGCCTCCTTCCCGTTACCCAGTGTGGCTTTCGGCCGTCCTTCTCTTTCGACGACTTTCTCCATCACCTCACACATCTCCTTTCCAAACAGCTTAATTCCCGTCGCTCCACAATCTTCTTCTCCCTGGACCTCGAACGTGCCTATGACCACGTATAGCATTCCGGTCTCCTCTTCACGCTCCAAACCTTAGCCCTTCCCATTAACTACGTCCATCTAATCAGCTCTTTTCTCTCCCACCGTCCTTCCTACATCACCATCCATAACACGGATTCCTACACCTTTTTTCTCTCTGCTGGTGTGCCCCAAGGCTCCATCATCTCCCCCATTCTCTACCTTTTGCCGCCGCCGTCACCCCCCCCCCCCCCCATCCACCTTTTCCAGTTTGCTGATGACACCGCCTTCCTTGTCCTTGCCCCCACCCTGCAGCGCTCCCAACACCTTCTCCAGTCCCATCTTGACTGGTTCACCGCTTGGTGCAACCAGTGGTTGATCAAGGTCAATCCCTCCAAAACCCAGGCAATCATTGTAGGCAAAACCACCCCTTCCTTCCGCCTCCTTGATTTCTATCTCACCATCTATGTCCGTCTTATCGCCCTCACCCCCGCCCTTTACTACCTTGGCGTTACCCTCGACCGTCGCCTCTCCTGGACCCCCCATCTCCGGACAATCCAAATCAAGGGACGCTCCCACCGCTGTCTCCTCATGCTCCTTTCTGGCCGTACGTGGGGTGTGGACCCCTCCACCATCCTCCACACCTATAAATACCTCATCCACCCTATCCTTTGTTATGCTCATCTGGCCTGGATCTCCGCCCTCCCCCCTACCTTTTATAAATCCCTTCAAATCCTTGAACGCCATGCTCTCCGCCTCGCCTATCGCATCTGTCTCCCCTTCCCCATGTGGATCCTGTATGATATTCCGTTCCCCCACCTCCTCCTTTTCCTTGAACGGATACAGATCCTGTACACCTCCCGAAAACTCGATCCTCCTCACCCGCTTGTCTCTCCCATCCTCCCCCACCCCCGCCTGCTGCTGTGCCTGTATTCCCATGTCCCACCCGGTCTCCATCTCTCCACCCTCCTTGCCTTCTCCCAAGGTGGCTTCCGGCAGCTCCCCCTCCCTGATGATGTCCTCCTCCCCTCCCCCTACCCCTCCAATTAACTTTGATCCTCCCCCCACTTCCTGTGTCTTTTCCTTTAGGCACCCTCCCTCCCTTCTCTCTCCTTTCCCCCCCATCCCCCTTCCTCCACCCCTCTTCCCCTGGCCTTCCCCTCCCCCTTCCTCCCTTCACCCTATCACCCCTGCCCTTGGTATCTCTGCTCTCCCCTCTCTCTCTCTCCCACCACTCCTCCTCCTCTCTTGGCATATCCGCGGACTCGTACACGGTGAGTCAACATTCGCGCGCCGGAGATCAAGACCTCGTGTTTCTGTGTGTGCCGTCGATTTGTGCTTAAGTGGTTCAGTGTTATTCGTTTTGTGCACCTACGTTCACGTGTGACAATTTTCGTGTATGTATGTGTCCAAGTGTCTGAACAAATTTTATCTTAGACTCTACGCCCGTGAACGGCTCCATGTATTTTAAAAAGTGTTAGTCTCCGTTTATATGTCCACCATATTTTTTTCTCTAATTGTCTTCATTTGTATCTTTTGTGTTTCTCTGAGGCCAAAGAGCGACGTAGTATGCTGCAGCTGGTCTGCCTGTAAACAGGTTTGAAAATAACAATAAAAAAAAGAAACGCATAAATTTATCAGCAGCTGAGTTCGCGATGCCGACGTGCGAGGACGATGCGCGCGCGGCTGGGGCAGCCCGCCGGACGCCCCAGCGGCCGCTTCACACAGGACGGATCCAAGGTTGACGACCCAGGCTACGGCACCGGTTCATGACAGGATAGAACGTCAAGAACACCGATCGACAGGTGCTATTCGACCGCAGGAGACTACACACCACACGACGAAACCGTATTCGAACGTCGGCCATACGTCACATCATGGCGGACACAGCAATAAAGACGACCGCCAGGACTACGCCAGAAGACTCGATATTGACGGAAGGAGGACAGAGAAACGCTGAAGGACATACAACGCCTTATCCGCTAGTCACAGGAAACGCAAGAGCAGGCTAACGACACCTGCCTGGCATCTCCATCTATGGACTCAGATGTCGAATCACAGCACTCCCACCAAACGGTCGACGACGCGGAGATGGCAGCTGCCGTTCCAGCAGAAAACGACAACGACTCATTACACGTAGAGGGGGACTTTACGCTCGTACACAACAAACGGCGCAGAAGCAACGCATTGACCAAGGACTTAACCAACCCGGCTAAGAGACGAACAGAGACCATCCCCACAACGAACCGATTCGCCCCACTGGCACCTCAAGCCGCGCCTCCATCACCCACCGACAAGCCACAGGCACAATCTTCTAATGCCGCAGAAGCCGTGGACCGAGACAAGAATGTGCTTCGCAAAGTGCCCCCAGTCACTATTTATTACACAGAGGATTACTTTCACCTCAATGAAACTTCTAGAGGGCAACCTTAAAGCTATATACCAAAAGGACCGCATCAAATACCACTTTGAGTCCTTCGAAGACCAAAGACGTGCAATAAAATTCTTCACGAACCACAGCTTCTCCTATTTTACGCATCAAGCACCAGACGACACGGAACTGAAAGTAGTTGTCAAACGCCTTCCGGCGGAAGTTACCGAAGAACAACTTTACCATGCCCTCAGGCAAAAAGGCTTCAAAGTACCAGAAGCCTACCAATTTAAGGAACGCGACGAGAAGAAGAAACAACTGATACCGCAACCTGTGTACCGAGTCACCCTCCCATCCGGAAAAGACAGTGACAAGATATATGAGGTCAAGTACCTGCTCTATACAAGAGTGATAATAGAAACCTATAATAGTAAAGAAGGACCAGTACAGTGCCGACATTGTCAACGTTTCGAACAAACAGCGAACTACTGCAGCAGCATATACTGTATTCAAACATTATGAATCATCTTGAAGGAAACGATCTATTTTGATACGTAATCAGCATGGTTTCAGAAAACATCGGTCTTGTGCAACGCAGCTAGCTCTTTATTCGCACGAAGTAATGGCCGCTTTCGACAGGGGATCTCAAGTTGATTCCGTATTTCTAGATTTCCGGAAGGCTTTTGACACCGTTCCTCACAAGCGACTTCTAATCAAGCTGCGGACCTATGGGGTATCGTCTCAGTTGTGCGACTGGATTTGTGATTTCCTGTCGGGAAGGTCGCATTTCGTAGTAATAGACGGCAAATCATCGACTAAAACTGAAGTGATATCAGGTGTTCCCCAGGGAAGCGTTCTGAGACCTCTGCTGTTCCTAATCTATATAAATGAGCTGGGTGACAATCTTAGCAGTTCTCTTAGGTTGTTCACAGATGATGCTGTAATTTACCGTTTAGTAAGGTCATCCGAAGACCAGTATCAGTTGCAAAGCGATTTAGAAAAGATTGCTGTATGGTGTGGCAGGTGGCAGTTGACGCTAAATAACGAAAAGTGTGAGGTGATACACATAGGTTCCAAAAGAAATCCGTTGGAATTCGATTACTCGATAAATAGTACAATTCTCAAGGCTGTCAATTCAATTAAGTACCAGGGTGTTAAAATTATGGACAACTTCAGTTGGAAAGACCACATAGATAATATTGTGGGGAAGGCGAACCAAAGGTTGCGTTTCATTGGCAGGACACTTATAAAATGCAACAAATCCACTAAAGAGACAGCTTACACTACACTCGTTCGTCCTCTGTTGAAATATTGCTGCGCGGTGTGGGATCCTTAGCAGGTGGGATTGACGGAGGACATCAAAAGGGTGCAAAAAATGGCAGCTCGTTTTGTATTATCACGTAATAGGGGAGAGAGTGTGACAGATATGATACGCGAATTGGGATTCCGTCATTACAGCAAAGACGTTTTTCGTCGCGGCGAGATCTTTTTACGAAATTTCAGTCACCAACTTTCTCTTCCGAATGCGAAAATATTTTGTTGAGCCCAACCTACGTAGGTAGGAATGATCATCAAAATAAAATACGAGAAATCAGAGCTCGAACAGAAAGGTTTAGGTGTTCGTTTTTCCCTCGCGCTGTTAGGGAGTGGAGTGGTAGAGAGATAGTATGATTGTGGTCCGATGAACCCTCTGCCAAGCACTTAAATGTGAATTGCAGAGTAGTCATGTAGATGTAGATTTAGATGTAGATGCCAGCCCGCTGCGTCCGCTACGGTGGCTCCCATAAATCATCGAATTGCACCCATCCTAGGACGCCAATTGTGAGCAAGAACATCCAGCGACCTTCCGTGGCTACCCCAAATTTCAAGAACTCCTACGGAAATATACTAGAATGACACCAAAGAAGTCGACCCCACAACGGCCTACAAGTGTTAAGAACTCGGCCATGTCAGCGATTCCGGACACCCAACAACAAGCGGCACCTCTCCCTTTTGAAACAATCGGTTCTCGATCACAACCGGCACCCAGAGTGACTCTCCGACAGACAAGACAACAGCGCTCATACTGCGAAGCAATGCATGCCCATCCGCCGGAAGCGTGCGACTGCTGCGGTCGCAGGTTCGAATTCTGCCTCGGGCATGGATGTGTGTGATGTCCTTAGGTTAGTTAGGTTTAAGTAGTTCTAAGTTCTAGGGGATTGATGACCACAGCTGTTAGGTCCCATAGTGCTCAGAGCCATTTGAACCATTTGAACCCATCCACCGACGCCAACACCAGCGGAGACATCATCTGCCTGGTCGACCACCTTTACACCAGCGTTAACAGATATTCTTCAACTACTCACCGCCCTCCAGCAGAAGCTGACGTCTATCCTCTCACTTGTAGAAAGCGTACTGACGGCTTTTCAAACACCCTAAATGGATAGACGGCATCACACGAGGAATCTTAATTTCTGAATTTGGAATGCCAACGGCCTGAAACTGAAGAAAATAGAATTCAGGGACTTCTTACATCGCCACAGGATAGACATAGCATTTGTCTCCCAAACACATCTCCACGAGTCAACCGACCTCCGCTTGAGGAACATGCACATCTACCGGACGGACAGACGGAGCCAACGGGGTGGAGGGACCGCAGTTCTGATCAAAAAATGCATTCGTCACCACCAAGAACGTTTACCCCAACTCCAGACTTTAGAGGCCATGGCAGTAACAATCCATACGACGCTCAGAAACATTACCTATATTGCGGCTTACCTTAGCCCAAAGAAGCCTCTCCACCCAGAAGATCTTTACGCCATTACAGAGGGTTACGACTAGATCCTCCTTGGAGGGGACCTTAATAGTAGACATGTTGCCTGGAATTCCAGGAAGACTAACCCAAAACGACATATGTTGTTTGCACTGGCTGAGAATTTACATGTTTCCGTCCATGGCCCACGGAAACCGACGAGGATACCTTATGTCCAGACACAAGTCCCTGATGTTCTAGACATCGCCATAATCAAGAACATCAACCCGAATCTCCATCTGTGGACGCTGGATGATCTTTCGTCGGACCACAGACCGGTGTTAGGACCCATAGAGAGGGCTACTTTGCAACTTACGACTGGCAGCAGTTCCAAACGTACCTCAACAACAATGTGCGACCAACCCACGTTGTCACTACCAGAGAAGCGATTGATGTGGCAGCCGCGGTACTCACGAAGAAGATTAACAGTGCGAAACAACGAACACTCACGGAGCGCCTGCAACCAGAAGTCAATTATGACGAGTTTCCACCACCACTGCAGGAACTAAAGACAAGGCGCAATCGATTTCGGAAACGATGGGCCCGTTACCGCCATCCGGATGATAGAAGGGAGACTCACAGACCAACCCGAGAACTCCGGCGGAAGGCTCAGGACTGGAAGCAACACACGTGGGAACTCTGAATGGACAACTTTCTATTACATGCCAAATATGAATGGTGAATAGTTAAAAGTCTGAGACAGCAACAGCCCCCCAAAAGGGTAATCCGAGGACCCCATGGCCTCTTGTACGACTCACTTTCGCAGGCGGAGCTGTATGCGGATACATACCAACAACAGATGACTACGCCCCCCACGGAGGATGGAGATGATGCACTCCACCGTGCAGAGGAGGACACAGCGGCGGAATTGGAAGCTATTCGGGACGCCCCGGCAAACACTATGCCCCGGATGACAACGCCGGAGGAAATTCGGAGTATTATCAAGTATAGCAAACACACCTCACCTAGAACAGATAGAATCAGCAATACGGAATTGAAACACCTACTGAGAATGCCTATTGTGCTTCTCAACCGGATAGTGAACAACTGCCTCAGGACTTAATACTTCCCAGAGGTATGGAAGATTGCCAGAGTAGTGCCAATACCAAAACCGGACAAGGATCTCTCACACCCTGACAGCTACAGACCCATATGTTTACTGGCGATGCTGGGAAAGGTACTGGAACGAGTCCTACTGAAACGCATGCTGGACGTCCTTGTGGCACACAACATCATCCGACCCGAGCAGTTTGGCTTCCAGGCGAAGCTATCGGCTGAGTTACAACATCACAGAATCTAACCAAGACAATTTCAATAAGAAAAAAACATGCCGTTGGAGTCTTTCTCGATATAGAAAAGGCTTACGATAAAGTATGGCGATGCAACTAGATCGTCAAGCTCCGACGTACCACTCCCCTACCAGACACGGCACAGCGCTCCTGACTGCAGACACCAGAATGGACCACCTCGTCACACGGATGCAGCGCCAACTAGATTTAGTGGACAACTGGACCCACAGGAACAAAATAACGGTCAATGCAGAGAAAACCAAAATTATTGTCTTCACACGTCGGAGACCCACCGTCAATGAACGCCTACGGATGTCAGACCAGCCACTTCCCTTGGCAACAACTGTAAAATACCTTGGAGTGCATCTGGACGCCAAACTGCTGTATAGTCATCGCATTATGGAGAAGAAGACGTCTGGCCTCAAAATGCTGGGAGCTCTCCTCCCATTTCTGAAGAGATCGTCCCTCAGCCAACGCACGAAACTCCAGTTGTACCACGTCACAGTCGAACCATCTATTTTGTATGGATCGACCTCTTCGGGTACTACGTGTGCCACTAACTACAAGAAGTTACAGGTTGTACAAAGCAGATGCCTACGACGGATCACTGGAGCCCAATGGTGGATCTGGAATCATGATATTTATCGAGCCTTAAGCGAATCTTACCTCTCAGACAAGGTCAAGGAGAAGGCACAAACCTTATTTCGGAAGTTGGACATGATAACTGACAGTACACCACAACTCACCACAGTAGGTACGGTAGAACCCTTACGCAACCACAAATATAAAGTACCGAAGGCGATAGTATTTGAGCCTCCATAAATGATATCCCTACGTAATTCTTCATAATTTAAGGACATAAAGTCCTTTAGCACTTCTACACACATGTTTTCAAACACACACCAAAAGCAGCGAGTTAAAGGACCCTTCTGTGTTCCCAAACTAAAGCTGAAAGACGAATAAATAAATAAAGAGAAAAATTTTACCCTTTCCATTCCCTACAGAAGTAAAAATCAACTAAGTTGATCAGACTTCAGCACCATCACTACAAAAATAAAAAATAAAGAAGTACAACTTTATGCTCCGTCATACTCTGCCTTGTGTTCTTTTAATCGTCCCGGTGTGTGGTTTTTGTGGGTGCGCTACTTTTTTACGGTTTTTATTTCCATTTTACAGTTGCCCCTTTTTTGTCTATTGCCTTCCATGATAGTCCACCTTTTATATATCTATGTTCACCATATTCTCCTTTGTATATTTTTAACAGTCTTCTATTGTTTGTTCTATGTCTTTCGTCTGAAGAGCAGGGCATATGCTGTTGCCAGTATGCTCTGATGGGGAACTGAAATATAATTTAAAAAGAGCGTATAAACGTTACGAATATAAATGGCGTAAAACGCTCGCCAGCAATCCAATTCACTATGCAGCACCACAAATTCTGACAAAACATCACAATGCCCTCGCACAAATACTTGATGCATCCTTCAACCGGGCCCTATTATAGCTCTATTATAGCAAACAGGACTAAGTAATTTCATCGAAATTATTTAAAATGTTTTGGGTAAGTGTCTAAAACAACTGTATAATTCTATGATTTACTGTTGAAGTAGATTGATACAATAAATCACAAGCTTCGGATACAATCAAATGTCGAGGCTACATTTCATTTATAAAACATACAAAAATGAAATACATTGAAGTATACTTTTCTTCCCTCGTTATAGTCCATAAAATTTTCTTTATAGTAAAATACACCCGATTACTGATAAAATTTGTTACTTATGATTTAAGACAAAATTCGTCAGATACATCACATAAAAACTGGCGATCTTAAAATACATAAAATAAGAGAATAGATACATTGGGAGTGGTAGCGGATATGACATTACACAGTTACTAATATAATTTTGAAGCATCTACTTTTTTTATTTATTTTTTTATTTTAAAGAAAGTAAGGTCTCGTTGAAGAAAGTGTTCGTCGCCAGGTGAACTATGCTGAGAATTCAATATTTTAGGCAAGAAGAATATTGATGTAGAATGTTAATAACGTTTGTTTTATTTAAAAAGCATTAAGAGGTTCCACATAAAGGTACGGATGCGTTACTTTTCAGCACGCCATCGTACATCGTCAGTAAATAGCCTCATCGAGCTTCCGGCGCTATCCACTACATCATTTAAGTATATATTACATTACTGGCCGCACCACTTTCTTGGTCTACACTTGAAATTTACCTCACATCTCCCCGTCAAGATCAAAATGGTTCAAATGGCTTTGAGCACTATGGGACTTAACATCTGAGGTCATCAGTACCCTAGAACGTAGACTACTTAAAGCGAACTAACTTAAGGACATCACACACATCCATGCCCGAGGCAGGATTCAAACCTGTGACCGTAGCGGTTGCGGACTGAAGCGCCTAGAACCACTCGGCCTGTAGAGTTCTATCCGCAAGGTAGTCTTGAACCCAACCACCAATCTGGTCCGATGCTCGATAAGCTCCTATTTCGTTCACTAAACGAAAAGTGCGGAAGTGTCAAATGGCTTCTGGAAGTCAAGGAATACGTCATCATCCTTTGTGAATGGCGCTCTTGTTTCGAGTACGAACTAGTCGAGTTCTCAAGATCTGTGTTTACGGAACTCATGCAGATTATTGTATGGAACCCATGCAGATTACTATAGAGGAGATTTTTGTTCTTGTTCATAATGCATCAGCATAAAACATGTTCCATAATTCAGCAGTAATACAGACCTATAATGTCGATCTAATGTGCCTCAGCGTCCTATGGTTGAATCCCAAATCGCCGTAGAAAGTGTAATGGAGTACAAACAACTCATAGTGTTGATTATCTCTGATACGGGTGGATCTTGACGGGCCGATTGGTGCTGCTGCGACAAATAGGTTTTACGTTGGCAATGGACTCACCCTTAACGTAAATAAATGTGACGTACTGCGCATAAGTATACGAATAAATCCTGGCGGCAAGTCATTGGAGATGATAATACCTGCACATTACCCAAGAGTAACCATCCACATCGATCGTAAGTGGAATGACCACATAAAACAGTCAGTAGTAAAAGCAGATTCCAGGCTGAACTTCATTGGAAGACTCTTAATGAAATGTAGGTCATCTGCGACAGGAGTGGCTTAGTTTGTTCGCCCTATTCTCGAGTACTGTTCATCGGTCTTCGACCCTTACGAAGTTGCATCAAGAGAAGAGATAGAGAAGATCTAACAAAAGAGCGATGCGTGCCTTCACGGAATCATCTGGTGCGTCGAGAGTAGTCAGATTTTCAACAAATGCCAATGGCAGATGCTACAAGAGAGATATTGTGCTTCACGGTGAGTTGCGTAATTGAAATTCAGAGAGACTACATCCCTGGGAGAAGCACAAAAGGTTGCTTTCTCCCACATACGCTTCGAGAAATAACCAGAATGAGAACATCAGTGAAATTAAGCTCGTTTGAAACTCTGTTAGCTGGTTGCTGATAATGCTGTCTCGCATGAGTACGCACGATCTCCGTATCCTTCACAGTGATCACTTAAGATCGGACGCATTTCACGCCCGTCATATACGTTACCAGACCCTGGTAACAACACTAACACGCACTGGTGGCTGTTCTACCTGTCACTTAGAATTGCAGCTCTAATTATTTACATACCCGCCGATGGTGTGGACATGTCTGAAGTTGCACTGACATAAAACTATCTCTTCTGAGTGCTCCAATTTTTTGTCAGGCACTATAGTTTGAATATAAAATACTAACTTGAACAATAACAGCTTTGCTTATTTACTACGCAACCTATTATCACTGAATCATAAAAAAGCTCTTCACTGAAAACTACTGCATCTTTGCTGTAACGCACGTGTTACTATGGAAACATCAGTAATTTTAATAGTAATACTTAAATATAACTGGAAGACTGTCGAGGAAAAAAAGGAATGAAAGATAGCAAAAATACAGGGTTTATCATCGTTAGTGATATAAATACATACAGTTGAAAGTACATGATACTATAAGCAATAGTGTCTCAGCAAACTTAGGTTCTAATATAAATACCTTAAGAGCTATGAGCACTTCTTCGTCTCCAATATTGTGAAACAAATCTCTTCTACTGTAGGCTCTTTGCTTTACACACTGCGAGAAGGTGATAAGGATCAAAACAAAACAAAACGTCCAGTAAGCATGGGCTCTAATGTGCATAACTTTGCTATGAGCGCTTGTTCAGTAGAAGACAGGTGTTTCACAGCAGCGAGGATGAACGAATGCTTATATCTCTTAACGTATGCACTAAATTCCAATGTTCATTGAAGTGTTTTCTTGGTTTGGTCCCTACTGCCTCCTCCTAAAACGTAGGGGATGTGAACATACACACACGCATACATACATCAATTTTTCTAATACACAGGGTGTTTCAAAATGAACATACCGGTTTTAAGGAGTTGTAGCGTTTATTACGTTCAGCTTACAATTGTAAATCATACACCAAATGAAAGAGCAAATCAAACAGTTTTGTTTGTGTACCTGTGCGCTATGGGAATAGTATGGAATGACAAAGAGTGACTGAAAAACGTGTTGAACGAGTGCGAGTCTTTCAAGCTTAGCCCCAAGAAATACCCCCCCCCCCCCCAGAAAGTTTATGGGCCTTTCTTTTTCGGTGAATCAACTGTCACTGATGTTTCTTATCTTGATGTGCTAAAGCTGTGGTCCGTGCCTCAATGGGAAGAAGCTTAACAACACAAATTTATTTGAGAGCAAGATGGTGCGCCGCCTCAGTGGCATAACTCAGTACGCAACTCGTTAAACAACGTTGTATCCGACCCGTGGGTTGGGCGCAAGGGGTCGGTTAACACAGCATTTTATGCATGACCTCCACGTTCACACACGATCTGACGCGATCATCTGTATGTGCCTCAGATACCATCTGATCTATCCGAGTTCAGAAACAGTGTTATTGCAACAGTTACTCCTGACACATTAATCAAGATTTCGGAACAACTTACCTGCAGACTCGATGTGTGATCGGTGCCCACACTGAATAATTGTAAGAAAAACTGTTTGTGTTTCTCTTTATTTGGTGTATTATTAATAATTTTAAAGTGAATGTAATATGTGCCACAAAGTCTTAAAAACCGTATATTCGTTTTCAGACACCCTGTACATGGATAATGAATTTAGTATCTGGAAACAGTTACACATTTTCCTGACAGATCTTGATATAATTTGAATGTAGTGCGAAGATCGGCAACTTACTTTGCCTTTTCAGAAATGTAAACTGGGTACTTCACAAAGTGTGGTAACATTTTTCACGAAGTGCAATAACATATTATCCTATGATTACAATATAATTGACCGAAAGGGTTGAGGAAAACATCAAATAGGAACCAGCTACGAGCTTTCATCTGCTGTATGTTATATGGAAGATACTAAACGACTGAGGACAGGAGAATCACAATGCAAGGCGCAATTCAGACAGAGGGGGTTTCGTGACTGAAGATGAGTCCTGTGAGTGTGGTGACCTGCAGAACCCAAGACATCTCCTGATCTGCGGGAACCTGCCCGATCCTAGCACCATGGACGATCTACACTGCGCCGCTACCGAATTAAATAGCAATGAAGTTTGTAAATCAGGCCATCGCATGCGCGAACTCAAGCAGTCCGTCAGAGACGGTGTCGCCAAACGTGTTCTTTGCTTGGTTTCCTAAAACCGATGCAAAAATTGGACATGGGACGGTAGTAAAAATCAAACACAAGCCAAAGGCACAGCAGTCCCGTGCGCTATCATGAACGCTAGTGGTTTCCGAGCCATGGGCCGTGGCCCACTTGTGGCCCATGGACAGCGTGGTACTGGCCCGTGAGCGCTGGTCGAGAGTCCAAGATAAGATAAAAATTATCGGGAACTTTAGGGGTGTAATCGTCAGTCGTAAAGATTAGCGAGTACACAATGAAATTAGAGTTGAAATTCCCTATCGCTGTCCTATAACTCTCATAAGGGCATCGTCCATTTCTCATGTCGAAAAATACCTAAAAAAAAGACACAGAAAGAATACATCAAAACAACCTGCTAAGAGGGTCTGCCAGTATTTTTGTTTTATGTTCAAAATTTCCAGTATCCTTTGCGACCAGGTAGTCAGAGGTTTATACCCCGAAAGACTGCACTATAAGTGTAGCTCGCGCCCTTGGCTGACTGCTCACGGCATAAACTCTCAACGTCCCACTATCTGATCATAATTAATCGAATTGGTAGTTTTTCCGACACATGTGTTCAGAAGAACAACTCACTTGAATTTTATTCATTTAATACCCTGAAACAAGAAGAAGGAGGATGGTTGTTGTTTTACGTCCTGCCCATGGCTAAGATTATGAGAGACGGAACTTTGCTCGGATTTCTTGCTACTGGAGGGGAAGAAAGCCACCATGGCCATTTTAAGGAACCATCGCAGCGTTTGCATGGAGAGATCTGGATGACTGCAGAAAACCGGTATCTGGATGGCCAACCACGAGCTTCACTTCGCTGAGTCCCTATGGAGGTATTGCAACTTTACTGTTCACTGAGACACTTAACGGGCTTTTCAACAAACTGTGAATGTGGACGATGCTTTTCAGTTCTACTTTTTCTGAAAAATAAGTACAGGAATAGACTAAAGATAGATAATGATTTCAGGCTGAAATTAATCAGTTTAAATTCAGATATTGATACTCTCGTGAATGACAAACACCTTCGAAAATCCCACTGAGTTCTTTTTAACACTCACCGCTCGATTTCGAGTTTCCATCTGGTCGAGACAGTTAAGTGATTCTAAAAAATTTTTTCGTTACAAAAAAAATATTAATATTTTTCAGTTCTTGTCCGCCCCGGTAGCTGAATGGTCAGCGCGACAGACTGTCAATCCAAAGGGCCCGGATTCGATTCCCGGCTGGGTCGGAGAATTTCTCCACTCAGGGACTGGGTGTTGTGTTGTCCCAATCATCATCATTTCATCCCCATCGACGCGCAAGTCACCGGAGTGGCGTTGAATCGAAAGACTTGTACCAGGCGAACGGTCTACCCGACGGGAGGCCCTCGTCACACGGCATTTCATTTTTTTTCAGTCCTTCTTGAACAGCATGTCTTAGTAATTAAGAGTACTCTCTCTCTCTCTCTCTCTCTCTCTCTCACACACACACACACACACACACACACACACACATATATATATATATATATATATATATATATATATATATATATATATGTGTGTGTGTGTGTGTGTGTATAAGTTTTGCGCCACCTCGGTTCGGAGACTTTCGGGACCTGTATAGAAAACTGGAATACAGATCAACAAAAACATCTTTTCGGACCTTCCTATTGCTCGTGAAAACCACACTTTGCAAGTTGTACTGTCATACAGCGAGACCTTCAGAGGTGGTGTTCCAGATTGCTCTAAACACCGGTACCTCTACTACCCCGTAGCAGGTCCTCTTGCATTGATGCATGCCTGTATTCGTCGTGGTATACTATTCACACGTTCATCGACGCACTGTTGGTCCAGATTGTCCCACTCCTCAATGGCGATTCGGTGTAGATCCCTCAGAGTGGTTGGTGGGCCACGTCGTCTATAGACAGCCCTTTTCAATCTTTCCCAGGCATGTTCGATAGGATTCATGTCTGGAGAACATGCTGGCCTGTCTAGTCGAGCGACGTCGCTACCCTGAAGGAAGTTATTCACAAGATGCGCACGATCGGGGAGCGAATTGTCGTCCATGGAGACGAATGCCTCGCCAATATGCTGCCGATATGGTTGCACTATCGGTCGAAGGATGGCACTCATGTTTCGTACAGGCGTTACGGCGTCTTTCATCACCACCAGCGCCGTGCGTCGGCGCCACATAATGCCACCTCAAAACAGCAGGGAACCTCCACCTTGCTGCACTCGCTGTACAGTTTGTCTAAGACGTTCTGCCTGACCGGGTTGCCTCCAGACACGTCTCCCACGATTCTCTGGTTGAAGGCATACGCGACACTCATCGGTGAAGAGAACGTGATACCAATCCTGAGCGGTCCACTCGACATGTTACTGGGCCCATCGTACCGCGTTGACCGGTGTCGTGGTTGCAAAGATGGACCTCGCTATGAACGTCAAGAGTGAAGATGTGCATCATGTAGCCTATTGCGCACAGTTTGAGTCGTAACACGATGTCCGGTGGCTGCACGAAAAGCATTATTCGACATGGTGGTGTTGCTGTCTCGGTTCCTCCGAGCCATAATCCGTATGTAGCGGTCATCCAATGCAGTAGTAGAACTTGTACGGCCTGAGCAAGGCATGTCATCGACAGTTCCTGCTCTCTGTATCTCCTCCATGTCCGAACAACATCGCTTTGTTTCACTCCGAGACGCCAGGTCACTTCCCTTGTTGAGAGCCCTTCCTGGCACAAAGCAACATGCGAACGCGATCGAATGGCGGTATTGACCGTCCAGGCATGGTTGAACTAGAGGGTGGTTTTTTCCACCGTGTACAAATTCTAGGGATTGATCGATAGAATTATACGGAACAAAAAAGGTCTGATGAAATTATGTCCGGAAATGTAAGGTTTCCAGGCTGGAGACCATTTATTCAATCATACATTGTTACAGAGACTGCGTCCAATACAGTCTGTGTCATGGAGTCACAGTTACAGTATGTGTGAAAATGGTTTCCATGCACCTGAACGAATACATCCAGTGTCAAAGGCAGCATGAATACGCTGCTCCAGTGTAAACACATCTGGAACTGGATCTGCATACGCGATACTTGGCCCCATAACCAGAAATCACGGGTTGAGATCTGGTGAACGAGCAGGCCATGCAACTGGACACTCTCGTCCGATTCATCGACCAGGGAAAACACAATTGAGAAGCGTCCAGAAGTTGACGGTGAAGTGGACTTGTGACGCTGCCGGCGGAGGTCTTCCGCTGCCGGATTTGCTTCATCAACAAAGCGGCCGGGAGAGCGACCTTTGGCGAGTACAAGGATCACTCGAACCTTCTCCGCCACATAACCCTCTGAAACATCAATTGCATTTCTTCCAGTGGGGGAGGCAAAGTCATCCACAAGAAATGCCGATAGTTCCGGTATGTTAGGCGATGTGGAAGGAAGACGTGCCAAAATACGGTTGCAAATTATCCAGGACAACACATTACATCTACACTGATGCTGATGATTCGCTGTCACCATAACGTGGAGGTTCTGCAAACTATCCCACAGAGGGCCATCATGAAAATTGAAGATACCACTCTGCGTAAGGGTGGCCTCATGTGTGAATAGGATGGATGACACAAATCCTGTAATTGTGGTTGCCTGGTGAAAAAAAAAACAGTAACACCTGCTCCTGACGTGGAAAGTAACAATTAGCATGAATAGGTTTTCAGAAATTACTGCAACCAGTCGCCTTTTATGTAGATGTATTTTATTTAACCATGACCGGTTTCGAGCTGCCTAGCAACTCATCATCAGATGGTATATACATTTAGTGCTTTTTTGTACCCATTGTGTGGGTGGTTGAGTATCTGTGGAGATAAATCTTTCTGCAGGTATATATATCTCTTTTAGGACGTATTTTTGAAATCATTGTGTCTTGTTTTTCACAATTTCACAAGTTAAAACTTTCACTAGATGTATATTACTTTTATGAGGCACTGTTGGAAACATATATCTTGTTTTTCGTAAACATCGCTGAACACACTTAGCCACAGATACGAATACAGGATTTACACTATTTTGCATTATCTAAATCTTGGACACGTAAAATAGGTACATAAATAAATATCATTAAGCCTATTGGAAACACAATTCGTGGTAATATGAAATGGAATGTTTACACTGGTTGAAACGTAGGTAACGCAGGTGGTCGACTCAGTTAGTTGTTAGGGTACTGGGGAAATGCAATCAATCTACACAAGAAATGAACTGATCGTGTTGCACTGATAGCCGAGAGTTCTCACTAGGAGGAGTTTGGGCACCGAGTTGCAAGTCCTTTCAGTTAACGCAACATTTGGGGACTTGCGCGTCGATGGTGGTGCAATGATGATGATGACAACAGAACACACAGTCTCCGAGTGCTGAAAACCTCCAATACGGCAATGAATCGATTCAGGGCTCACTGTATGGCAGTCAGATGCGCTAAACACCCAGCTAAAGAGGCGAATTGAAGATGTCCTCCAAATCATTCGTGTGACGTATTGGAACCTAAACCAAATAGAACGCATGGTATATTGGGCACACACAAGGAAGAACAGACTGGTCACAGGTTTGTATGACTCATGGGAGAATGTACGAAAATGTTGAAGAAGTTGAATTGGTAGACTCTTGAAGATAGATGTCAATTACCCTATTATGGACGTCGATGTAAAATCCAAAATATACGTCTTATAATACGAATATACTTTTCTAAATTAGTAAAACGAATGTATAAAAGTGGAAAACACTGCCATCAATGCGCTAAGTGAAGAACACCCATTCGCGACTGACTTGAGTACTGTTACAGCGCAATAAGTGTCAGGATTTTCATCTGTCGATGAGGAAAAAAACCGCCGAAATCAACACCTCGTGAAACGCTACTGTTATTTTCTAATTCTCACTCGATATTAACATCAAAGTTCGTAAGAAAGTAAATATACTGTGGAGATTTACTGGCATTCCCAAGTACATAAACTTTTGTCTACAGGAAGCAAACATAGTATTACAATATAACCTAAAAGTGACGTAATTATTGCAAGTTTTTGTGTACTCGATACATTATGCTCCGAAAAAAGGCTCTGGACAGGATGTAACAAAAAGATATGGACAAACTTTCAGCAAATATTCTTCACATATTGGAGAAATAGGATGTGTTATATGGACACGGACTAAAAGCACTTTGTTTCCATGTTATAGCTCACTTTCTACTTCTCTTCATAATCACACTAATCATCGGATACACACAGAAACATAACGTACCAGCATTACATGAAACGTTTTCTTACATGAAATACTCAAAGTAACCCTCTTGGTTACCTTTGGTTTGAACGTACAGTAAGTTGAAATTCGTACTTTCATCGCCAGTGTTTGTTGTTCCAATGGAACGAAGGTAATGTCAACATGACTCATTCACTGCTTGTGCTGGTATCCCATTTTTTCTGATACTATCAACGGTTTCATGTTCATCACGGACTTAGTTTCTCGCACAATGCAATGGAAGTGTAATAAAATGCGGAGTTAGCAGTGTCCACTTCCTGTACAGATTAACAGATGGTAATGGGCATGAAAGTCAACGTTTGTACCGCAAGAGATTTGCAGAACGACGTTGCCCCGACAGGACGTTGAAAGCAACTGATCGTCGTCTTAAAGTCACTACCAGCAGCTGATTTTCCTGCATGGGTACACTTCTGAGAATGCTTCATCCAACAATATGTCAGCCCTCCTATTAGTGCATACTTGTATGTCCAGTGAATGGATGAGGCTTCGTTTCAGCGTTGTAAATTTTCACAATCAGCACGCACGGGCTGTCGATAAACCTCATGAATAGACACAATCACGTCATCAACAAAGACAGGTCAACATTTGGGTCGACATTGTTGGTAACTGTTGGGGCCTCATGTTCTTCCACCCAGTCTCAACGGAGAAACTGCCTGTTCAGATAGAACTTGTGCATTTTTTTTCCTCTTTTCATTCCCACACTCAAGGGGTGGGCGGGCTGTTTGAGAGCGTGCATGTTGCTCTATTCAGCCACGGGGCTTAATCTAAGTTTATTCTGTTTTGACTCTGTTTATTTTTCTTCCAAGGGTGGATGGGGAGGGTATTCTCCCAATTGGGAATTTATTTGCAGGAGATTGATGGGGACAGTTCCAGTATTTACCTTAACGCCAAGGAAAACCTGCAAAACATGGCCAGAACTGCATATGTTTGGGCTTCTCTTTTTATTTTTCGTCTTGTCAGCGTTGGCGCTGGCGTTCACGGCGGACAAGAGCGGCTTCGTGCCTTGACGATTACGACAAAACGTGTATGTCATGCGCGATGGAGCCCTTCCTCATTTCAGTGTTAAGCCTTGCAATACCAAAGCATATTCCATGAGGTGTAGTACAAAAGAGGTGAGGGGGTGCTTTATGTCCACTACAGTTTTTAAGTAAAATTTTGTTAATTACTGTGAACGTTTGTGAATAACATACTTTAGAAATAGGTACTCATGTATATGTGGGGTCAAGAACGTGCAAACATTTTGTAGCACAATCTTAGCAATACCAACGCATTTTTCCTAACTGGTACTATCGAAGGGGGTTCTTCATTACCGCCACAAAATTTTTAAAAGAATTCAAATTTCGTTAGTTGTCGTCGGCTTTTGTTCATAACATAATTTTTAAAGATATGTCTAATGTAAGAAGAGTCCTGAACCTGAAAATATGAATATGCCATGTAATTCTTCGGGTTTTCCCGGCGAGGCGTTGTCATGTTGAATAATCGCGTCTGTCCTGCTCGATATTTCAACTGCGAGACTCGCAATCTCCTTGCTGTTTGTTACAGTATCGGACAGCACCTGAAGTAGACTGCGAGTCACGCAGTTGAAATACCGTGCAGGAAAGACTCAAACAACCGGCAGAAACCGGATTATTGAACGTGACAACATGACATTTGTCGTGAAAAGTCACATTCACTCTTGAGACTTACATTTTTGGGTTCCTTTTTACAGGAAGATTTGAAACAGTTAATGAATGTGGGAGAAGAAATCATTAGAAACAAAAAATATTTTTTCTCAAAAATTTTAAATATATAGTACAAGTCTAGGTGCCAATATTTTCAAAAGTTGGGCATGAGGTATCCCACTCCCCTCTTGGTATTACGAGAGTTAATGTTCGTAGTCTACTGAATAACAGTCCGGGACAAATGCATAGGTAAATGTGGATCAGTTTCTTGTCCTCCGCGCTCTCAGAACGTAAACCCACTAGACCATTATTTGCGGAGGCATTTGGAATCTCTTCTCTACGGAACCCCAGTACAAGATGTACAGTCATCGTGCCTATACAGTTTGTGGAAGGCTGTGAAATCATGAACAGTTCGCCCGGGAGACGCTAGCACATCAGAGATTCAATGTGACGGCAGCTTGATGCACTTATCCTTGCTAACGGGTGGCATTATGAACATTTCATTTAGAGAAGCATTTCATACTGTGCTGATACGTTCCATTACTGACGTGTTGACGAGCTGTAGAAACTGAGCTCTAACATGGAAATAAAGCGTTTGCGGGCCCATGTCCATGTAGGATATTTTCTTCCTCTACGTGTGAGGAAAGCTTCAGTAGCCTGGAATACATTTTCGTTATAGACTGTAGAGCATTTATAAAATGAACTACCGAAAGTAAACTGTGAGTAGTTTTCTCATATATTGGTCGCCAAAAACAGTCGACAACCACACGCACAGCCAACTCCGGTTACTTAATGCGTATAAGGATAAGCCCTAATTACAAACAAGAAATTTTCAGTTGAAGTTCTTATAAGTTAGTTACAATGTGGCATGGCGATTTTTAACCAACAGATCGTATACGTGAATACATTTAATGCCCAAAAGAGAGAAGGCAGTGTGAGACTAGTTCCTCGTCGATTCCTAGAGCCATTACCGAGACTTTAGGTCACTCAGTTGCTTAGTGTTACTAGATTTGCTATTTATCTTGAATGACTGAAATAATGTTGCGCAGCTGCGCAATTCATGTTTTTTTCCGAAGTAAACTGAAAAATTTACACGCCCCGCACAGCCTCGGGGCCTGCTCCAGGAATTTTGCTGCCCCGTGCGAAAACTTCAAGCGACCTCCCCCCCCCCCCCCCCCCCCCCCCCCCCCAGTTTTCAACATAGTCATCTTTTCTCACAATCTAAATCATATCTGACGTCTTATTTTCACATATCATCGTCTATTTGTTGTGAATATATCTGTAAGATCAGAGCAGCAGTAAGTGAAAATTAATATGTCAACCAAGATTAATTTATGTCACCGGCAGAGCATAAAATTAAAATCTGTTCACTTATTCTAGTTCCTTGAGCCGAGGATGAGCGTCTTTACGATTAAGTGTTGTGTTTATCACAGGTTCCTGAAAGCACTTTGTTCAGAGACGTTTATCGTCACATGCGACGTATATTCGTCGCAGCACATAATTAAGACAAAGAAACAAAAGCAATTCTGCTCACTGCGCACTTAACTAAGGCCGGGACATAGAAAGATAAATATTTATATTCGATACAATCTACTGCTGGTATTGCCAATATCGATACCAACGATTAAACGATTTAAAAATATCTCAGGGAAGAATAAAAATAAAGGGACTGTAGGATGTGAAACCTCAAACAATCATTCTGCACAGACAGATGACATTTGTTAACTTATTTCGCCGTTAGACAAAACAAATGTAAGCATACCCAACAGCAAATATGCACTATGCAAATGACTGAAAAATGACATAATAAATCAATCAAACCTAAAATTAATGGAAAACATGTGTGAAACGCTTACATTATATGACAGATATTTTTATTGCTGTGGCGCCAGCGAACTCGTGTTGGCAGCGCACTCAGCCGTGCCTGGCCCATTGTTCATCTCAGGTACGTTTTTATCAGGGTAAGCTTCGAAAATCTTCGTTCTCCTCTTACCACTGTCACCGGTTGTGTCACCAAAATTCGTAATGCTTCACTTACGTTGGGCGCAAAGCCATACTCTTGTACGAGTTTCAACGTTTCGGTTAGCATTCTACCAGGCTTCACCAACGTTGACACTACTTTAAGTTCATCTTTAAAATCGATAAAACTGACGTCCTTAGCGTGTCCTTGACTAAAACTGTCGCACGGCTTGGAACACTTTTCACTTAGAACATCAGGTGACATCTCTTTAATTTTACTAAGGTCATACAAAAAAAAAATCAGAAAGCTCACTGTGACTACCGAGCTATTGAAATCTCTCACTGAGAGCGCATATTGTAACATCCAGTACTTCAAAATGTACTTTGTACTGCAATTCAGGATCTTCTTAAATGTTCTCATCTTTTCATCTACTTTATACTTCAATTCAGGATCTTCTTCAATTTTCTAATTTTTTCCCTCATATTGGAACTGTTTCTTCTTCCATCGCGTTCGTATCTGCGTTGTACCACCTACCAGTGCGTTTTGTGAATGGAGCTGGGTTGCCTGTTCCTTAGCGTGCAGCAGATAATCTTGGAATTAGGAGTCCTCCCTGCAGTTTGTGAAATGCTCTGTTATCTTCTCGAGTAAGTCAACAGCTTTCGGTATAACTGTGGTAATGCATTGTAGGTGTTTGTTGACAATATTGATGAGGGGTAATACATTACACCATATTAGCATTGAACGAAGGAACTTAAAATGAAGAATGTTTGCGAAACTACAAGCCTCATGTGTAACTATTCTGTCTGTATTTTTGTCTTCGATTATTTCAACTAGAGAGATTGTATAGATCCTAATTTCCCATCTTGTTGTACTTAGTGACTTCAGCGTTAGGTTACATGTATGATCATTCAGGACTGCCAGCGTCGCGTAGATGCAGATAAGAAATCATAAATTTTTCTTACCAAACAAAAGAATGAAACTGCGTATTCTGATGCCTTTTCAGCATCATTCACAAGTAGATTTAGGGTATAACTACTGCAGGGAACATAATATATCTTAGAATTTACATCTAAAATCCTGTTTTGCATTCCTGTGTTCTTGCCTTTCATGTTAGAGCCAATATCATAGCCCTAACCCCTCAAGTCCTCCAAAAGTATTTTCATTTCTTTTGAAGCCCCAACCCCAAACCAAACATATCTCTTACATTTTAAAATATCAGATAATGTTCACTGATATTTACGTAGCCAAAATCAGTAGAAGTCACATTCACAGAACGCACAATTATTTCAATTGCTCAATACCAGAAACATTTGGTGTACATTCAAAATTAAACTATAATATTTAGCAGATCTCAATGAAGACAATATTTTAATCTTTTTATGAAGAATGTGAAGTATTTCATTTTGTATGTTTTTACCCAAATAATGACGAGACTTATTTTCACCCTACCTTGTGCTCCTATAGAATTAAATCAAATTTACCGAATAATTCGATCAGTTTTAAGAACTTCCCATCGTTGTGAGTGAACAGTTTGTTTGAAGTTGCTCTTAAGGGAAGACACTAGCCAAAAACTGAGTAGCTGCTATCAGGCGTTCGATTACACCTTTCCAATGCCGGATTTCTGCATTTAATCTGTGCAGGGTTCCTGCGCTGACAGTATTGCCAGATTTTAATCTTCATACGAGCTCCACTCACTTTTGGTGCCATTCTCAGTGCACTTGGGTCTTACCGTGGCTAGCTAATATCTCAGAAATGTGCCGCCAGCTATTGTAACCACCTGAAGTCAATAATATTTTAATGTTCGAAAAGAGTTTACAGCTGAAACAAAAAACAGCATCTGCATTTTTTGAATAAACTAACCATTTCATCTGAACAATTTCACCATTGCACAAACTGTGACTGTAATCTCTAGAGGTAAAGTGACGATCAGCATCATCTTTAGGGCAGCTTTCAAATTACGTTTTCTTTTCTGGAGGCTCTCTTTTAAGTGACGTTGTCCAAACAAAATTATCGTTTTGTCGTGCCATTTTGCGGGATCTGAGTCAGCTACATCAATGACAGTTTGAGTATCAGATGGGCATTAATACGATCAGATGGCACAGTTTCATATTTATGAGAGAGCTTGCATACAATGTCACGTTTGCCCTGCAACATTGAACGTATATCTTCATCTACCGAAGGCTTACCCTGATATACGTTTACATCTGCATTTGTGCTAGGATCATTCTGATCAAAATCTTCTTTAAGTTGGATAAATTCGTCTAACGAAAATTTCAATCTTTTGTCTACATTTTCTCTTTCCGCTCGTCTTTTCCTATGCTGGCTGCCTGAAAGACGTTTCCTGCCGTCAAACATTACAACAGTTTAGAACATTCGCCAATAACTCTTAGCCTAATGAAAACATGTCGCGTCACATTTTGAGAAAGCGTTTTCACACAACATTAATAATACGTTGGCACTACCAGCTGAATGTACAGTTATCATCTTTTAACAGAATCATTATTGTCCTTACTAAACAGATCCCCAAAAGGAATGATACAGAAGGTGATAGATTACCTGCATTATTATTGTTCGAAGTTAATAACGAAGGTAAATTGTGTCTGGCAAATAAAATGTGTTTCGTGCACCACATACAGATTTATATTAGCCCCACAATCCACTATATCAAACACTTAACTCGCTACTTATCCGTTAACAAACAAAGCAAGCGACCATTATTGCAATATGATGAAACTGCCTACTAAGAACGGCGTATCCACTGTACCCAGCTGCCAACTCCCAAAAATATTTGCCTCATGAACTCAAGTCGAAACATTCCTAAGACTCAGTATTTATTATTTAAAACTTCTAAAAGAAAATATCCGTATTTTGCTGTTGATTTTACTGATTTATTTGCAAATTATTCAACATTTCAAATATAATTTCAGCTTTTTATGAATCATTCGAAGTTTTAATGCTAATGTCAAACAAACTTATCATTTTGAATCGATTATGTGTAATAAAAGATCTGCCATTTGTTTCAGAGAAATACGAACCATCAAAACAGTCTTAGCCATTTCAATGCACAACTTGCTTCATAGCTTTTTTAATATTTTTTTTTTTACAATACTGTAAGTAGAAAACATGCGTCAAATACCAGCATTTGAAATTGCTATACATACACCTAGTACAAGTTAAAGAGATAGGGAGAGGCCATATTTTGAAATATCTTCGTTATCCTACTCTTGAAAACTATTTTCAATTTTAGTGGGAGTGAACGTTTCTTTCGAAAATCTGAGCACACTGTTTCTGTACCGTAGATAATTATCAATAAGACCCTTGATTTTATGACTAATTTGTATTTCCAGCTTATTCTCATATTTCTTTATTTATGCAAGATGAATTTGCCGGCCCTCTAAACTCTGTCGCCCTGGGCGTTGGCACGGTTCACCCCCTCCCCCCTGGAGCCGGCCCTGAACAATATAGGCATTACGGGAATTCAGTGACTGCATGATGTTACCCGCTGCTTATTAACGACGTAGGAGCTACATTTGCTGATCGTAAGCATAGTTTTCCCAGAAGAAAGCACACTACCTAACCGTCTTAACCTCATAAACAGATGTACTTTTCAGCGGTAGCGGCTGAAGACTGTAACGATATGACACAGCACACATTCGCCAGAATAAAATGGAGAACTATTAAGAAAAGCGATAGCCAACGGCTAAGTAGAAGTTTCGACGACATGTATGCTGAAATATCGATTACTGTCCACTGATAGAGACCTTCGACGGAGCCGGTTTATGGGATAACGGCTACTTTCGAAACGGCATGTCTTTTCGTGTTGGTCCGACTAAAATATTTCACCCACACATAAAGCAGATACTGTAATCTTTCTCCCCCACACCCCACCCCCACCACCACGCAACAGGTAGCGATTATGACGCTAGACAGTAGATAGTGGACAGTCGATAACGCTCGCACGTAAAGTCGCCTCGCCCCTCTTCCCATACTGACTAATGGACTAGAAGTGCTTGTTTGCGGGAGAGAGCACTGACGAGGACCGCAGAATGAAAAACTTACCTCCTTCGTCGTATTAAAATTGCTCCATAATTACACTATGTGATCAAAAGTATCCGGACACCTGGCTGAAAATGACTTACAAGTTCGTAGCGCCCTCCATCGGTAAAGCTGGAATTCAGTATAGTGTTGGCCCACCCTTATCCTTGATGACAGCTTCCACTCTCGCAGGCATACGTTCAATACAGTGATGGAAGGTTTTTTGGGGAATAGCAGCCCATTCTTCACGGAGTGCTGCACTGAGGAGAGGTATCGATGTCGGTCGGTGAGGCCTGGCACGAAGTAGGCGTTCCAAAAGATACCAAAAGTGTTCTAAAGGATTCAGGTCAGAACTCTGTGCAAGCCAGCCCATTACAGGGATGTTATTGTCGTGTAACCACTCCCCCATAGGCCGTGCATTGTGAACAGGTGCTCGATCGTGTTGAAAGATGCAATTGCCATCCTCGAATTGCCCTTCAACGGTGGGAAGCAAGAAGGTGCTTCAAACATAAATGTGGGCCAGTGCTGTGATAGTGCCATGCAAAACAAAATGGTTCAAATGGCTCCAAGCACTATGGGACTTAACATCTGAGGTTATCAGTCCCCTAGACTTAGAACTACTTAAACGTAACTAACCTAAAGACATCACACACATCCATTTCCGAGGCGACCGTAGCAGCAGCGCGGTTCCGGACTGAAGCGCCAAGAACCGCTCGGCCACTGCGCCCGGCCCACGCAAAACAACAAGCGCAAGCCCCCTCCATGAAAATCACGACCACACCATTACACCATCGCCTCCGAATTGTAACGTCGGCACTACACACGGTTGCTTGACGTTAACCGGGCATTCGCCGTACCCACACCCTGCCATCGGATGGCCACATTGTGTACCGTTATTCGTCACTGCACACAACGTTTTTCCTCTGTTCAATCGTCCAATGTTTACGCTCCTTACACCAAGCGAGGAGTCTTCTGGCATTTACCGGCGTGATGTGTGGCGTATGAGCAGACGCTTGATCATGAAATCCGTTTTCTCATCTCCTACCCAACTGTCATAGTACTTGCAGTGGATCCTGATGCAGATCCCTTTACGTTTACACTTCTCTATCACATCGAAAGCAGTGGAGCTACGGATTTTTAGGAAAGTAAAAATATCTCTTAAAGACGTATGACACAAGAGACCTGATCACGTTCGAAGTCTCTGAGTTCCGCGGAGCGCCTCATTCTGCTCTCTCACGATGTCTAATGACTGGTAAGGTCGCTGATTGGAGTATCTGGCAGTAGTTGGCAGCACAATGAACCTAACACGAAAAACGTATTTTCTGAAGGTGTCCGGATACTTTGGATCACATAGTGTATTTCGCTGGTTTCTGTTTGATGAAAATCACAACTGGTTCACTTTACAAAATTTTTCAAAAAATATAAGAAAAATTTGCCACATACAGACAGCAGTAATATAAGGAAATAATGTTAAGAGAAGTAATACCACAAGTTTCAGCACGAACATTCCCTAACGGATCAAAAGTATTCGGACACCTATAAGTGGTCATTAATATAAGTTGTGTTCACCCTTCGCCACACTTCGCTTTTATGACGGGCTGAACCCCGCCGGGGACACTTTCAACGAGATACCTTAATGTATGTGGAAGACTGCCAGCGCATTGTTCCTCAAGAGCCGAATCCAGAAATAGTACTGATGTTGGACGCAGGGGTCTGGAGCGAAGTCGACCTTCTAACTCATTTGAAAGATGTTCCATTTGGTTCAGCCAGTAATCTGGATAGGGCAGTCCACTTCATGAATGTTATTGTTCACAAGCCATTGCCTCACAGATGATGCTTATGGCAGGGTGCATTGTCATGCTGATACAATCATCATCTTCGAAATGGTTCTCTGTTGTAGGCAGTTAACATTGCCGTAAAATTTTTCCATATCCTTCTGCATTTAAAGGTGTCTTTAGCATAATAAAGAATCACATCGTAGCCACGACGAATATCTCGGTTGGCGTTCTGCACATGCGCACTGGGTACCTACATCTGTTGTCTACGTACTGACGTCATTACAGTCTGATTCTTCCTTGTTTACGCTGTGTACTGAGTGTTTTAAGATGCCTCCGATAATAGTCATACTCGCCGGCTGTGAGGTACGATTTCTTAGTGCTAAAGGCCTAAAAGCGACCGATATTCATCGTGAGATATGTGCTGTTTACGGAGAAAACATTATGAGTGATGGAATGGTAAGAAAGTGGGTGAGAGCATTTAAAGATGGCCGCACAAATGTGCATGGTGAACAACGGAGTGGGCGTCCTTCGGTCGTTAATGATAGTTTGGTGCAGGAAATGGACAATAAGGTGAGAGAAAACAGACGCTTCACGATTTCCTCCTTGTGGGATGCCTTTCCTAATGTTTCTCGTAGTGTTTTGTATGACATTGTGGCCGAGCACTTGAATTACCGAAAATTGTGCGCACGTTGGTTACCGAAAATGTTTACGGATGTGCACAAAACCAATCGTTTAGACAGTGCATTGACTTTCCTTGAGTGGTACCACA
Source organism: Schistocerca gregaria (assembly GCF_023897955.1). NCBI lineage: Eukaryota > Metazoa > Arthropoda > Insecta > Orthoptera > Acrididae > Schistocerca > Schistocerca gregaria. Next base: position 433,312,740 of record NC_064922.1, read on the forward strand.
ACGACGGTGATGATTTCTTAAGCCAAATTGTTACGGGCGATGAAACATGGGTAGCCTACGTCGCACTAGAATCAAAGCAACAATCCATGGAATGGCGGCATTCAGATTCACCCAGAAAAAGTGAAGTTTAAGCAAACAATTTCTGCCCGGAAAATCATGTGCACAGTTTTTTGGGAAAGAAAAGGAGTATAGCTTGTGGAATTTCTGCCTCGTAATGAGACAATCAGTGCAGCAGCTTACTGTAAGACATTGCACAATCTTCGCCGTTCAATTCAGAACAAAAGACGTGGCAAGTTGAGCAAGGGCATCGTTTTGCTGAAAGACAATGCCCGTCCGCATGTGGCGAATCAGATCAAAGACTTTATCACATCTTATCGATGGGATACTCTAGATCAGGGTTTCCCAACCTTTTCAGCTGGCGGACCCCTTCTTCAGTCGAAAATCCATGGCAGACTCCTAGTCAGTAAAGAGCACAGTAACTTTAAATTTCAGAGCGAAACCCATGGGAACTGAAAGCTTCTTAATGCAAGTGCCATGTTCCCAATTACCCCCCTCCTCCTCTCCCCCCCCCCCCCCCCCGTAGTATCAATAGTCTTTGGTTTAGAGGTGAATGAAAACAACCTGAAATTAACGATCCAATTTGAATTCCCACAGTATCCAGACACTTACTAGTGGATTTACTTCCTTTGTTCAACACACTATAGCCTGATTAATATTATTTGGTAATTGACATTTCACACGTTGGAGCTGCTTTCCTCCAAGAGCAATCAACGTCACGTCCTAACTGTTCGCTGCTGACAAGCTGCCGCTTGTGGTCTGTTCTCTTCCACTCTTTGGCTACTGATGTGTAAGGAGCATGCATATTTCGTAACAGTCGTGTGTGTGTGTGTGTGTGTGTGTGTGTGTGTGTGTGTGTGTGTGTGGTCTTTCGTGAAATCCGAAGAAAAACGTTCAAATGTATGTACGCCTTAGACTGCGCGGCCATTCCGCACGGCTGTGAAGAGCAGAGGCAAACCCATGATTCGGGATACAAACACATCACGAAGGAAAAGAGGCCAAGGAATTACCTTTAAAGGACTATTGTGACATCTGTTCTGCAATGAGTGGGAATACATTCATCCAGTTAACATGCGTTTCCAAAACCAGTTTCCGTAAGCCGATGTCCCAGTTTCGCTTTTGGTTGGTCAGGTAAACACTTCAAAATCGATCCTGGAAATCTGCTTTTATAAAGCCGTTTTCCAGTTCCACAAACGATTTTCGTGCCCATGTAAACAGCTCGGAAAGTCCAGTTATTTTTACGTCTTTGCATATCTACTGAAAGGCAGTTGTCAGTCCATAGCCGGCAGCTAGCAGGCGGAGTGGCAACAGTTTAGCCACAGCTGACAACTTCAACTACTACTAGGACACTATATCTCAGCAGTCAGCCTCGACTGTAAACAAATTAGGGAAACAAACAAACAGACTCTTATTTCTATATAAGAAGACAAAGCTTTTCACAGAATGTAGTACTTTTTTTCTCAAAGGAAACAATTCTGGCAGAGGAGATTTACCTTTTACAAGGTGGCACGTGAAAAGTCCTCATTTGTTTACACTCGCAGCCAGTTGCCACAATACAGTGTCAGAGTAAAAGCAAGTAATTGTAATTGAAGTATAGGCAGGCCATATTTTTAACTGAGAGGATGAAATATATTATAAAGAAAAGAAATGAGCTTTAGAGATCATTTTAATTTTCGTAACAAAAAATATCAATGCCAATAGAATTCAATTAATAATTATTTTGTAAATGATAGAAGACAGAAACAAAATTCCTACAGAGCTATAGTTCAGGTACGTTCACTGAGCATTTACGAAAAAAAATTTCTTCTTTGCTATAGATGAGTCTGTAGGAATAATAAAGGAATCCTGATGTGATGGTTGAGGGTACTTCTGCTGACACAATTTTGAAAAGTTGGGTTCAATTCTTGACAACCGGAGACGGGTGTCTGGTTCCGCATCCAGACAGCTTTGGTACTTAGTTTTGTGGGCAGCATAGATCGAGAATGCAGATTCACACAGGTATGTTGTGGCAAACGGAAGAAGTACACCTTTTGCTTTTTCAACAAGGGGGTAGTATTTCTTGTCATCCAAACGGATCCAAAAGTGTGAGTAACCGTCAATGTCAAAACTTGATTTCAAGGTAGGGTCTGTGGCAATTTCTATCAACAACTCATATTCATTTGATGCTAGAATGTTCGGCTTTTTGGATACAGTGAATGGGTTGACCACCCAATCGTAATTCTGCAGCTTCTCATCTTCAGATGTTGGGAAATAATGCTTCAACAATGACATCAAGCTTCGGAGATGTTCCAGGATTTCATGAAAGAAATTCTTCCCAAGCGCCAATGTTTTGTTTTTCAAAAACTACTAGAGAAGATGAAAACACTCAACCTCCCCTCCTCGACACTCTCTGTCCAAAAATTGACTTCCTCTTGAATGCTCGAACTTTGTCGATAGCTGTGACCCTTGTTTCACTTTGCCCTTGGAGTGAACTATTCATTTCGTTCATTTTGGAGAAAATATCTGACAAATAGGCAACTATACAGTGTCAATTTTCGTCATTAATAAGGTCTGCAAATTTGATGTTATGCTCCAAAAGGAAAGCTAAGACTTCCAATCTTAATTTGTACAACCGAGAGAGTGCATTCGCACGTGAGAGCCACCTCACTTCTGTGTGGAGAAGCAGGGAACGATGAAGGCTTCCAATATCTTCACACAGCATTGTGAAAAGTCTTGACTTCAACGGCCTTGATTTTATGCAGTTAATGATTTAAATGGATTCGTCTAAAACTTTCTTGAACGAAACAGGCATTTGTTTCCTAGCTAAAGCGTATCTGTGAAGAGCACAAAGACTACTGCTGCAATTCTTGGCGTTTCTTTTACTTTCGTTATTGCTCTGACTGTAGGACCCGTCGTAGCTTTTGCACCATATTTGCACACATCTATGCAATTAGTCCATGAAACTTTGTTAGTCCTTGAAAAATCATCCAATAGACGGAATATTTCAGCACCTGTTGTGTTGGCAGGTAGTGGTCTGCACAATAAGAGGTCCTCCTCAAAACAACCAGAACATTCATAACAGACAAAGGCCAATATAATCGCTAATCCTGCAACATCAGTGATTCATCTATCTGCAGAAAAAAATGGATTGTGTTGGGTGCGAGAAACAAGAGTGTCTTTCACATCATTTGACATGTCAACAATGCGTCTCTTGACAGTATTGTCTGATAATGGTACCGAAGATACAAGCTTTACTGCCTTTTCGTCTAGCATGCAAGAAACAATATCATTAACACACAGCTTTATGAGATTTTCTGCAATGGTATGAGCTTTGCCTGTTTTTGCCACTCGATAACTAACCAAGAAAGAAGTTCTTAATGAATTTTCATTAATTTTTTTGCATGAGTTTTCATGAAATGCTGAGAAGCAGCTAGTTCAGCACTCTTGCTTTTGAAAAAATCGATATCTTTAGCTTGGAAATCCGGGTGAGTACCTTCAAAATGGCGGTGCAATTTCACTAGAACCACTGAACTGTTCGGAAGGACTCGCGCACAAATTACACACTGAGATTTACCCTCCTTTGTCTCCATAAATCCCATTTTTAAATAGCTTTCGTTGTACTTGCTCTTCTTCGTTATTCCACTTCCACAGAATATTGCACCCAGTGGAATACTTGCAGCGTTTTCACATAATAAATCCAGCTGTGGAGCTTCTTGTGATTGTTCTTCCTTTGGTCGTCCTCCCTCCTCATACATTTCAACTGGAAACTTTCCTTGTTGTGAAGGCGATGGAGGAACTGCACCCTTCTTCAATGATCCTGACTTCAGCCACAGATCCATGTTAGAAGTAATAAACTCGCAAAAATCGACTTATGAAATAGGTAGTGCACTCACAAAGCCTGATGCCTGGGGCCGCATACGTGCCAACGAGCTCAATTATCGGTCGACAAAGCTCGCTGCGCGCATGCGTAAAAGGTTTCAGCGCATGTAGTGTCGTGAGCCGCCGCACAAACGACCCCCGTATTGTTGCGAAACAGTCGATCAGAGAAGCCGCATTCTTCGGCACTAAACTGTGTATGCGTTCTCACATAGGAACCGCAAAGGCTGCTTGGGAGCACGAGCAGAAGTAGAAGTACACATGTTTCACACACGAAAAAAAGTAGTGATGAATTTGATTTTCACATTTTTATTCAATAATTTTACTCATTATTTTACACGATTTGGTGAACGGTGGCCACGGACCCCCTGAGGCGTCCGCGGACCACACGTTGGGAAGCCCTGCTCTAGATCATCCTCCGTACAGCCCCGATCTTGCGCCCAGTGACTATCATCTGTTCCTACACTTGAACAAACACCTGGGCGGTCAGCGTCTTCAAGACGATGACGAAGTCAAAACAGTGGTGATGCAGTGGTTAAAAAGCCAGGCGTCAGACTTCTACGAGGAGGGTATTCAAAAATTGGTACAACGTTATGACGAGTGCCTCAGTATTGACGGAAATTATGTAGAAAAGTAGATTAAGGTAGAGGCTTTCATGTAAAAATAAAATTATTGAGATACCTTAGCACGTCTTTTTTTTTAATTTCGAAACGGTACTTACTTAAAAAACACGCCTCGTATCTAAACATTCGCCAATCCCAAACCCTTCCATCGGAATGCAATACAGTGTAGTGTGATTCATCACTCCAAATCACTGGTTTCCGGTCAGTCACCCTCGTTTGGTGTCGCTCTTTCCGCCACCTCAAGCATCGCTTACGGCTGACTACATAAATATGTCGGCTTGGGGAGCTGCTCGACCATTGTACGCCATTGTTTTTAACTGCCTACGCACAGTGCTCACTGGACTACTAGTAGCACTTTGGAACTCACGAGTGATTCCTTCCGCTGGTTTCATGCGATTTTTATGAGTACACCACGCAATGGTCGGCCGTTCCTGTCTGTCAGTACAGTCCGCGCAGAATACGGTGGCTGATGCTCAGTGACCAGTTTTCGTCCAAAGCACTGGGTTAGTTCACTCGATTGTTCCGAAAGGGAGGCCGACATTGTTTGTTCCCTTTCGAACGGTCGGCGACGCGCTCCGATGACAGAATCCAACCGGAAGCTGAGCAGTCTATTCTCAAACGATTTTGTAGAAAGTATTTGGCAAAAAATTTTCATTTTTGCCTTACTCATAGCTTTATATGTCTCCTTCATGATGACGTGCCTATCATTTCGTTAATGGCCCTTAGCGGTATTTCCATTTAAGTAAGACACTGCGCAAAACTCTAAAAAGTTTGCAATGAAAAATAGAAGTCGCTATGAGTTTGCTTTTCGTGCATATTACATAATATGTCGCTTGAAATTAAATTTATCTAAGACACTGAATTTTTCATTAGTGTTGGCTGAAGGTCTCTATCTGTCACCAATCCTTAGAAAATTGGTCAGATGTTGTACATTCATTTGCGATCGCTTGCGTTCGATGTCCCAGCACTCCGCTCAGTAGGTTATGACAGCTGGTCCGATAATGTGCGGTGATACACAACTGTTTTACCATATATACACGCGATCTAAAGTCTATCATCATCGGATGGAACATGTCAAACTAACGCAAACAGATGTTGATGTACATGTTAGTGTATACTAGTATTGTAACTTTTAAGATTTGACAATCATCTGTGAGCGCTACACAACAGACATCACCATGTGCACAAGATGCTTCTGATTGTAAATGTTTTATTTCTGACACGTTTGTACAGTGTGCTTCCTTTTTGCGACTAATATGACAACGTGGCATGAGGTTCAAATTCACAAGGAATACGATACGTAACAAAAATTTTTGAAGCTCAGGTGACAGCAAAGTCTGTCGAAAATAAAGAAGGAATTTCGCGATCTTGTCTGCAGAAATTTTTTAACAGAGTAAAACAGATCACTCCTTCTCATTTCCCAGAATGAGAAAAGTTAATACATATGTAATTAAGCCAGTTATATGTTCATCTAGAGCATATATCAACAAACTAACTTGCAGAAATTAACTTAAGGTGTAGATAACAAGGATACAGAGACAAAATAGAAAGTACGTCTCATATTACTGAGGGCAGAAGAAGGACAATGAACTGGAGTGTTGTTAAACCACAATCCGCAAATTCGTTTGTAATACACCACCAACAGTGCAACATGAAAAGTGAGAAAATGAACGTACAACACATTCTGAAGGTTTTATTTCTAACTTCACATTAATTTAGATCGGCCCCATAGTTGAAGAATGTCACCCTTGTAATTAACTTGTAGTTGGAAAATTTGCAATGTATTACTACTAGGCAAGAGTCGCCAGAAACACTACTACGCTACAAAGGGTGGAAGAGAATTCAAAGTGACTATTAAAAAAGAAAAACTCCCCTTAAATGTAATTTGAAGACTAACAGATAGCATTTAAGCAAAAACATGTCACTACGACTAGAAGAATGATACCAAAATCACCACGTTTGTTTTAAAACAATTGCAACACTTCGTCCATTTTGGTGACTTTTTAGTCGATCTTTAAAGGCAGAAACTTAGCTATGTTCCAGTTGTCACGTGAGCGCCCTGTTGAATAATCACCAATACCATTCACTTACTTCTAGACTAAACCAAAAGATAAACTATTAAGGCTCACAAAAATCACCTATGTTATCACTCCTTGTGAAATGTCTTTATAGTTTCTAAGCTGAGATGAGAGAAAGTTTCCTTCAGTTTTAATCTACAGTTCATAACCAATAGACTTTGGTCAGAGTCCACATCTGCCTCTGGAAATGTCTTACAATTTAAAACCTGGTTCCTAAATCTCTGTCTTACCATTACATAATATATCTGATACCTTCTAGTATCTCCAGGATTCTTCCATGTATCACAAAAAAAGACTGTGACAGTGTGACACAAAAAAAGACTGTCACAAAATAAGCTTTTGGCCAAAAAGAGTGAGTGTGTGTGTGTGTGTGTGTATTTGACATGCTACAAGATGTGAGAGTGGCACCTATCGTTTTCATAATATTGTTACATTTCATCCTTGATTTTCCATTGTACTATCAGGTTGCTGTGTAGTATTTTTGTAAGTTCTAACATTTGTATTCATTGGTTGCACCTATTTTTGGATGGTAACTGTATTTTATCGCATTTTTGTTATATTTCATTATAATTAGTCTCAAGTGTTCTAATCACATCAATATATTAAAATTGTAGTATTACAATGCACGTACACTCCTGGAAATTGAAATAAGAACACCGTGAATTCATTGTCCCAGGAAGGGGAAACTTTATTGACACATTCCTGGGGTCAAATACATCACATGATCACACTGACAGAACCACAGGCACACAGACACAGGCAACAGAGCATGCACAATGTCGGCACTAGTACAGTGTATATCCACCTTTCGCAGCAATGCAGGCTGCTATTCTCCCATGGAGACGATCGTAGAGATGCTGGATGTAGTCCTGTGGAACGGCTTGCCATGCCATTTCCACCTGGCGCCTCAGTTGGACCAGCGTTCGTGCTGGACGTGCAGACCGCGTGGGACGATGCTTCTTCCAGTCCCAAACATGCTCAATGGGGGACAGATCCGGAGATCTTGCTGGCCAGGGTAGTTGACTTACACATTCTAGAGCACGTTGGGTGGCACAGGATACATCCGGACGTGCATTGTCCTGTTGGAACAGCAAGTTCTCTTGCCGGTCTAGGAATGGTAGAACGATGGGTTCGATGACGGTTTGGATGTACCGTGCACTATTCAGTGTCCCCTTGACGATCACCAGAGGTGTACGGCCAGTGTAGGAGATCGCTCCCCACACCATGATGCCGGGTGCTGGCCCTGTGTGCCTCGGTCGTATGCAGTCCTGATTGTGGCGCTCACCTGCACGGTGCCAAACACGCATACGACCATCATTGGCACCAAGGCAGAAGCGACTCTCATCGCTGAAGACGACACGTCTCCATTCGTCCCTCCATTCACGCCTGTCGCGACACCACTGGAAGCGGGCTGCACGATGTTGGGGCGTGAGCAGGAGACGGCCTAACGGTGTGCGGGACCGTAGCCCAGCTTCATGGAGACGGTTGCGAATGGTCCTCGCCGATACCCCAGGAGCAACAGTGTCCCTAACTTGCTGGGAAGTGGCGGTGCGGTCCCCTACAGCACTGCGTAGGATCCTACGGTCTTGGCGTGCATCCGTGCGTCGCTGCGGTCCGGTCCCAGGTCGACGGGCACGTGCACCTTCCGCCAACCACTGGTGACAACATCGATGTACTGTGGAGACCTCACACCCCACGTGTTGAGCAATTCGGCGGTACATCCACCCGGCATCCCGCATGCCAACTATATGCCCTCGCTCAAAGTCCGTCAACTGCACATACGGTTCACGTCCACGCTGTCGCTACATGCTACCAGTGTTAAAGTCTGCGATGGAGCTCCGTATGCCACGGCAAACTGGCTGACACTGACGGCGGTGGTGCACAAATGCTGCGCAGCTAGCGCCATTCGACGGCCAACACCGCGGTTCCTGGTGTGTCCGCTGTGCCGTGCGTGTGATCATTGCTTGTACAGCCCTCTCGCAGTGTCCGGAGCAAGTACGGTGGGTCTGACACACCGGTGTCAATGTGTTCTTTTTTCCATTTCCAGGAGTGTATATGTGCTTGTATCAGTTCGCATAAAGATCACGAGATAGTATTAGGAATATAGTCAGAACTGCACTTTTGATTAAACATTGTCCGATTTTACTGCCTGCAATCTCAAAGTATCACACATAAAAAAATATGGGCAAGACTGCCAAAGTAGGCATGTACCAGAACAGGGGTACATTATAAACTAATTCTGATGTCTGCATCTGCTTGTGTTGTAAATTGGTGGTAAGCAATATCAACAAAGTACATTGCACAAACATATTAAGTAACAAACTATTTTACCTCATATATACATAATATCATTACACAAATTATTAAAGTTAACTTCATTTTATGAATTTATTTTCTCCATGTCCTTTCTCTTCTCCATAGAATCATTAGTACAATGTGAAATCGTATTCAGCATGTCATCAGACCTTGAGTCCTTTCAACTGTTTTGTTTTTCTGTGAAACAACACATTGATCCTATCACCAATAGTCTAGCCAGAACACAACTGTAGAAATTTCATGGAGTATGAAATGATTATGCACAGATTACAGAGTTATAATTGTTTTTTCTCTGCATTTAAAAGTCTTCCTGCAAACACACACATTATTTATTACCTGATATTTGCTGCACAGTCATAACTTTATTCATAAGTGGCCTATGTCTACACTTCAACACATGACCTGCTGCCCAAGGGAAAATTAGTATTAATAGCTTGCTTTTGCCACATGTTCTTGGCAGTACTGACCAATCTAGAAACACACTATTCCTAATAACTATTTATTAGTTTGCAATTGAAGTAAATAATACTGTTGTAATGTTCTTCAGTACTCTATACCCAGTCAGCAATAAAAGTATCTGCACTTACACCTAACACCCAGTGTATGAGTTCTAACAATGGACGCATGTGGGTCATGTGCAGTCAAAGTTTATGATAAAAAATCTGCACAGGATGGTGGAATGCTTTACTAAAAGATCACAAATGGTTTCACATTCTTGAAGTGCATCATCTGGTGATCTGTACATTGGTGGAATAACTTATTTGCTCTTTGGAATAACCAATTTTTAAAAATTTGTGAGCTTAGTCACATAAGGTGGCTAAGAATATTACACTTACATTGTCTTTCAAATCCCTGTAGTGTACAAGAAAAACAGTCCAATTGTTCATCATCAAAGCATTAAAAATAAGTAATTCGCTATAAAGTGGTGGTCTAAGTTAAAATGATTGGCCCCAAAAAGCAGTCTATAAAATATGGGCATATGTCAGTAATTATGAAAAACAAAAGAAATCATGTGTCTTAAGAATACCTGAACAAGCTAAGTCAAACAAACATACCACAACTTCAAGTAGGAATCAGAAAGAAAGAAGCAAAGCCATACACACACCTTATTTGCCGACTGCTCAGGAAGTAACACTGCATCAAACTAACCTAAACTGGCAAAATGCTGTTATGGGCCATGCAGGTAATGGCATGTGCATAAAGTTACAGAAGGGGATGTTGCCGGAACAAAAAGATCTCAGTTTTGACCTTGCACAGGACCTTCTGGACACCATCAACACTGATCCTGGGTTTCTGAACACTGTGATAACTGGAGATGAGTCCCATGTGTACAGGTACGAACCAGAAACAAAAAGACAGTCATCACAATGGAAGCATCCCGAGTCTCCAAGACTGAAGAAAGTGCGACAGGTGCGAATCAAAATCAAGGTGATGCTGACTGTCTTCTTTGATGTCCATGGAACAGTGACAAAGGCATACTATCAAGATTTTCATCCCATTTGATTCAAAATTTCTTGGCCAATCATGGAAATATAGCCATTTGGCAACATATCTATTCTTCAGGCATGGTTCCTTGCAACTTCTGGTTGTTTCCAAAATTGAAGACGCCACGGAAAGGATCCCATTTTGAGTGTAGAGAAGAGATAATGCACAACGTGATGACAGAACTGAACACCATTCCAAAAGAAGATTTCAAGAGGTGTTTCCAGCAGTAGAAGGATCAGTGGGCTAAGTGTGTGCAAGCACAAGGATCCTACTTGGAATGGGGTTTTGGGTCCCAACCCGAACAGGTATTCGCAATATTTTTTCTAGCCAGAGGTTGGATACCTTTTAGACAGGCTTCACACATCCTGTACCACATCTATAGACATTTATGTACACATGCTTTTCATGGCAGATGAAAGAATGGATGTGTTAGGAGAAATGGCTAAGTTAGAAAGCTTACTGATAAATTCCTCTCTGTTAGACACACTAATAAGCAAAACCTTCCTTCCACCGTGATGTTGGATGCCAACTGGTGGCATTGTGGACACTTCACATGGTAACAGCGGTATGTAAGAGGAGCAGACATGGATGGGGGATCATGCTAGTGAACATATGATGTGCAAATATGGAAATCCATTGAGATAAGTAACTTTGGCAAGGGACAGATTATTATTACGCAGAGCCGTGAAACAGAATCTTGAAAATGGTGAAGCTATTTGAATGTTCATGTCCTACTGTCATGAACATCTACAGAAAGAGGCAGAAGGACAGTGAAACTACCAGCAGGTGCTAAATGGTTGGGCATCCCTGACTCTTCACAGAATGTAGGGTTTGGAGCCTTATCTGCTGTGTACAACTTGGTGTTGATCTGTGGCACCTCTGCTGAAAGAACACAATGCTGGTGCATGCACAAATGTTTTGGTGCACACCATTCATCATACACTGTTGAGCATGGAGTTCCACATCAGACAACACTTATGTGTTCACATGTTGTGCCAATGACATTGGCAGTTATGACCACAGCGGGCAAGGGACCATTGGGATTTGACCATTGATCAACAGAAACATGTCAGCTCTTTTGGTGAATCACAGTTTTTCTACAATAGGTCAATGGTCAGCCTCACAAATGGTGTCATTGAGGTGAATGGTCGCTCAAAACATGCAGCATACCACAGATGCAGGCTGGTGGGAACAATATTATGCTTTGGAAGACATTCTCCTGTGCTTGCTTGGGGCATGTGGTAGTAATCAAAGACTTGCTCACACCTGCCAACCACTGCATCCCTTCATACTGATGTCTTCCCTGATGGTAATGTCATCTTTCAGCAGTATAACTGTTCAGAGCCAGAACTGCGCTACACAGTGGTTTGAGGGACATTATAGTGAACTCATGTTAATGTCTCAGTGGCCATATTTGCCTGATGTAAATCAATTTGAACTTATCTGGGTCACTGTCGGGCACCATTGCTGCATACACAAATCAGCGGCTCGTTACTTAGTGAATTACATGACCTGTGCATAGACATCTACTATATTTGTCAAATATTTCACAGTTAAGTCGAATCTGCTTCTATCTGTACTGTTCTCATCCAGAGACTGATGAGCCATATATACATACTGGCCCTCCAATACAATAACAGCTGATTCATATTTATCAGCTTGCGCTAACAGGGCACTGTTATCTACACATTTCCTATTAATATGCTTAATGATTATATTCTCCAAAAACCATGTCATTGAAAGATGGTCAGTAATACTTAAGACCTTTGAATAAGACTCTACTATGTTGTGTACACCTATGGATCCTTGCATTGTACAGTAGACAACAGCCTGCCATCTAGGATGAAACTGCATTATATATTATTAAATCTAAGTGTTGCTGTGATTCTACCTGTTGTGTGTTATATGAGAGTCCTTTCTCCAGGAGTTTATTTCATTAAGATCATACTTGATTCCTATTAGGTTACATGTGTTTCGAAAAAATGGAATTCATAATCTGATACAGGTATACTATTTCCATACAAATTTCAACCACAAAGTTATATTAATTTTATTCTGGTGAAAGTCTTATTTATCAACATGCAGAATTTTGGCTGTGGTGGTCCTTGTTAAAAAATTATGTTCAAAGTTTACAAAAAAAAAATTAATTCAATGTATCCATAATTCACTTTTATATGCATTATAGACATGACTGAAAGTCATAATAGAGGATGTGACCTTTATAAGGACAATGATTAAATTGGTTTTAAAAAAGCTGGATGGTTACAAAATAATACTCACAGGAATTCTGAACACATTTATTATTTGTTATTCATTTTGGGCTCTGCCTATCTTCTGATTACAAAGTCAAAAGTTGGAACAGAATTTTTTTTCTTTCATTCTTGAAATATTACACGAATGTCTGAAAAGACAACATATGCTAAAACATAACTGGACATAGAGCACATTTAAGACAAAACACATACCATTTTCTACAGACTGAAGATACAATTTTGACAAGAATGTCAATTAACGCCCAAAGAAACATAAAATTTACTAACCTACACAGCAATATGACTTAACATGCGTGTTGCTTACAACTGAGTCATATGCCTGGTAGATGTCCCCCATAAGAGACCTTGTTGATTCTAGGTGGTGTAAGTGATGTGGAGCTGCCTTATATGGCTGACACCTAATTACCAGGGGTAATTTCCATATCCATTACAGTATTTATATATACTTCTCTTATCTTATAAGTAAAAATTAGGTAATGCCAACATTAATCAAAGATGAATTAAAAAGACATACAGGGTTTTTAGATTCATATATATGACCAGTATGTAATTTCAAGTGGTGATTTCAATACATATTACAATATTTGACATAAAATGAACACAGATTTTTCTTACATTATAAGTGACAAAGAAAAGTTTGAAATATATGTTTTGCAATAAAGAAATTTCTTGTAGAAAACATACAATAAGAAGAGAAATAGAACTAGAAGCCTGAATAATGAGGTAAATAAACCATAATGTATATAAGAGAAAACACAACCTAAACAAATGAAGTAAGGAAATGCAGATTTCAGTTCGTATTTTTACCCCCTATTTTTACAGTAGCAAATTGTCAATAACGCCAAAGAACCATTGTCTGCTGTTAGTGATCTATTCGTTAACTATTAAATTTGAAGTTGAATGGCCGTTAGTGTTAATTACATCTATTCTGCCTGTTTGTTCTGCATTTAAAATACTTAGACTGTTTTCAATTGCCTGTAAAGGTGTTTTTTTTTAATTTTTGATTCAGAGAAAAAAATCATCATTTACAGTCAATTGAAAACAGCCTGCATATTTTAAATTCAGAACAAAATGGTAGAACACTAGATATCCTTGAAGGTATCTTATAATTAATGAACAGATCAAAATCAGCAGACAATGAGTCTTTAGCATTTTCAATGAGTTGTTGTTAAAAAAGTAGATGGTATAAATATAGAACAAAGCAATGCATTTTCATACTTCATTTTCCTAGCTCATGTTCTCCAGTATACGTTATGGTTTATCTAGTATCTTTTATCTTTTATCCCTTGACACATGCTCCTAGTTTTGTTTTCCTCTTTCTTGTTTGTCTTCTACAAAAAAAAAAAAAAAAAAAAAAAAAACGCTTTATTGATACACCTGGTATGTGTTTTAAACTTGTCTTTTCCTCATGTTGGCATTAATTTTTATTTACAATATGAGAAAAAGATATGTATATGTTGATGAATGTTTCTCGGGTCTCCAGCTGGATGGTAGCGTCGATATCTCGTGACATTTCAGATAGTGTCAGACTACCCATCTTCTAGTGAAGTGTTAAGATTCGCAGAGAGCAGGCTATTTATATGCGTGGTCACCCCCCTCCACTAGGCCTCGGGTGGCTGTGGTGGACCAGCGGCATGCGCCCAGTAGTGGGGATGGCAGTCTTCCCCAGTGGCTGCTTTCGGTTATCGGTGTAAGCATTCTGTCTGCGTCCACGGTGTAGGACATTGATGGGCGCGCTCCAGACGGATTACCACTATCGAAGGGTTCCACGCCGCGCTGAGTTGGTATCCTTCATTTCTGTTGACCAGATTGTCATGAATCCTTATTTCTATGGATTCTTTGATAACACTTTCCCAGAAGCCAGATGCTTGGCACAGTACCTTCTTGTTTTTGAAGTTTAAGGTGTGTTCTTCATTTATGCTGTGTCCTGCTATGGCTGATTTTTCTACATGGTATGCCGTGTACTCCTGGTGTGTTAAGGTTCATCGCATCTTTGACAGAACCTAGGAGCTCCCTCATCTTTGGTGGTGGTCAGAGAATGGTTTTGATGTTGTATTTGCCCAGAAGTCATGCAATTTTGGCTGAGAGTGGACCCACGTACGGAAGGTACGTTAGTCGTTTGTCTTCTTCTTCATCATCATTTTCTTCTGGGGTTCTCACTGCTTCCTTCTTCATTTTAAGTGTCCTGTTGATCTGCATTTCACTGTAGCCATCTTGGTGGAAGACTTTCCTAAGGTGTTGCAGCTCAGATTGCATGATGGTATAGGTCTCTGTGTGTCCCCTTCCTATGTACTGCATGGCCTAGTGAACCATCAGCTTTCCTCTTAATTAAAATATCAAGGAAGTGGCGGTATCCATTTTCCTCCATTTCCATTGTAAATTTGATGTTTGGATGGATGCTGTTGAGGTGTTCAAGAAACTCATATAGTGCCTGTTTGCCTGTACATGGGCACTTGGAAGGAAGAAGGAAGTGGTGAGAACCCCAGAAGAAGATGATGAAGAAGAAGAAGAAGACAAATGACTCGCATTTCTTCCATACGTGGGTCCACTCTTAGCCAAAATTGACTTCTGGGGAAATACAATATCAAAACCATTCTCCGACCACTACCAAAGACGAGGGAGCTCCTAGGTTCTGCCAAAGATGCACTGAACCTCAACTCACCAGGAGTATACAGCATACCATGCGAATGTGGAAAACAATACATTGGACAAACACAGCACTGCATATCTAAACGCTGTGAAGAAATATCTGATGTGTGCGACTAGGTCACACAGAAAAATCAGCCATAGCAGAACACAGCATAAATGTACAACACACCTTCAACTTCTAAAACACAAAGGTACTGTGTGGAGCATCTGGCTTCTGGAAAAGTGTTATAAAGAATCCATAGAAATAAGGATTCATGACAATCTGGTCAACAGAGATGAGGGATACCAACTCAGCACAGCATGGAACCCTGCAGTAGCAGCAATCTGTCTGTAGCATGCCCATCAATGTCCTCGGCCTTGGACGCAGACAGAATGCTTACACCAAGAACCGAATGTGGCCGTTGGGAGCAACCGCCATCCCCACAACCACGTGCACGCCAATGGTTCACCGCAGCCACCCGAGTTCTAGTGGACGGGGGTTACTGGGCATATAAATAGCCCACTCTCTGTGAATCTCAACACTTAGCCAGAAGATGGGTAGTATGACACTTCCCAAAATGCCACGAGATATCAACATTACCACCTGGCTGGAGACCTGAGAAACTTTCATCAATAGTTTACCCCGGGAAAGTCTACAGTCACAAATATGTATATATTTTATGTACAATGTTACAGTATGTATTGAGATTACCAATTGTAATGTCCACCCTCTGTAGCTGAGTGGTCAGCGCGACAGAATGTCAATCCTAAGGGCCCGGGTTTGATTCCCAGCTGAGTTGGAGATTTGCTGCGCTCAGAGACTGGGTGTTGTCTTTTCCTAATCATCATCATTTCATCCCCATTGATGCACAAGTCACCAAAGGGGCGTCAAATTGAAGGACTTGTGCTCGGTGAACTGTCTACCTGACAGGAGACCCAAGTCACATGACTTTTACATTTTTTACAACTTGTAATTACATGCTGGCCATATATGGCAGCAACATAGCACTTATGCCATCCGGCCGCTGTAAGCTCACTAATGTGGGTCTTGGCCCCTTTTGTTGTTTAAATTTGTCTTAGCCTAATGCTGACATTAACTTTTATTTATAATACAAGAAAAATCTGTAGAGATAATGTAACAGATATTGAAATTACTACTTGTAATTAGGTATCGGCAGTGCAAGCCATCACCACAGCTCTTATCCCATGTATTATCAACAAACCGTTTTATATGGAACTACCTGCCATCCACATCACTAAGCTTTAAGTAGCACAGATTTAAGATCATAAAGTTATTTGCTCTGTGGACTGGTAGACTTGACATTCTTTTGCATGTTGTGTCTCCATTCTGTACTAAATTGTATGTATGTTGTTTTAACCATCCTGATGTTCAGTTATGTTTTAGCACTTTCCTAATTTAAGATATTTGTGGGCTTTTTTTGTTTTTTTTCACCAATTTGCCTAAAGGTCCACTGAAGATTGGCAGAGCCCAAAACACATAATGGATAATATATGGGTCCGGAAAGATTCTGTGACTATTATTTTGCCACCAACTAGCAGTGTTGTTAATATAAAACTGTACAGTGATAATTATAAAACCAACTCAGAGCTTCATTCCTGCAATACAAGAATGTGTAATGACATCTACATAAAAAGAGTAAACAAGGCTTTAACACAAAAACGAACGAACATTCAGGGTACTACTTTGTACAACAAAGTTCTGACTCAGCAAAAAGGAAATAAAAACATTGTCTGCTTCCAAGGAAGCAATATTTAAATTCTTAATGGTCAACTGCTATTATAGTATAAATGAATATCTGCAGTAACCTTGTAGCAAGTAACTACATTCATTTACTATATGTTGATAGTTTCATAAATCAAATACTGCCACAGCATCAGTGTTAATTTTTCTGACCAAAAGTGTTAATTTAATCATCCATGGATCGATAGGCCAATACATCATATGTGTATTATGTCTTCGAGTTGATCTTTGTTTTGTATACTTCCAAGACCTCAGTTCCTGCCTGGTCTTTGACCTGTATGTTTGTTGTGTAATAAAAGTATTGATGATTAGAAGAGAGAACCATGGTCATTACCTTACAACCTTGACATCTCCTTCAGTGGTGTCCTTGAAGTTCGAATAATCCGTCGAACCGAGTACAAAGTGACTACTGCGCTGGCTTCCGCGTTCTACATGGACTTTCTACAACACAATGCCGCTGCCCAGTTTTGACCAGCAACAGCAACTAAATTCAAGCACGCCAGCTGTAGTTGGTGCCTGATGTGAATTTCTGCAGTACTATAGCCTTGAGAACCCAGGGTCCTCATCAGGTGCTGTGGTTTTGAACATGACACCAGCGGTCTCCGACTCCAGCTTTGTTAGCCCTGAAGTGCTTCAATTTTCACCACACAGCAGTACAAGAAACCACTACACACTGATACCGAACTTTAATTCAAGTACTGTAAATAGTCGGGGCCATAGTTTTCATAATGTACCACAACAGGACGCCTTTTTGAAAGTGCAAGCTCCACGTGCGTATCACTCTGCACCGTTTGCACACTACATAAATGACATTCGCCAGCCTGTTATTCTGAGTGTTCCTCAGTGCAGTAATTTGAGCACATCAGGTTCCACCAAGCAAATCAGTGACCCTGTGAAGGACAATTTCGCTGCAGACGTGGAGGACCAATTGCATAATAACCTGTCGAGCAATCACCGTGACCACTTTAACCTTCCGCCGCAACAACCAGTCCTGCTTCGCTCCACACCGGGCTTCCTGCTAACAGATTTCACTTCTCCTCCAGCTACTCTGCATTGTGAGGGTGGTAAAGAGGAAGCATACGTGCCAGCTGTTGGCACGTCTGCTTCCTCTTCACCCCCCTCACAATGCAGAGTTAACTTTGACTTGTCTACTCCTGCATCCGCGAGCGGCTGCCCACATTCTTCCCCCGCAGGTTCGTCGAATCTACCGAAACTTCCGGCATTCAAACCTGCTCACCCAGAATTCTGGTTCAACCTAGTCAAGCAAACTTTCAGTGTCCATGCACTTGATGACAATGCCCGTTTCACATGCCTCATGAACCACCTTCACGGCCGTGTCAACTTAATTTATGACCTGGTTAAGTCACCTCCTCTGAACGAGAAGTACACTACAGCTAAACAAGCAATACTGGAATGTGTCTCCAAGAACAGAACAGAAAATGTTCAACAACTCGTCTATGAAGAACGCCTCGGCGACAGATCTCTGTCCAAACTGCCATCTCTGCCTACAAAGTTAGACCAAATAGCGAACACTTGCACACTGCTGACTGAGCTTACTCCACTCTACTACGTGATCGCAGTGTCCAGCAGTCCGGCAGCTACGCCAGTTTCCAACAACAACCAGGGCCTCAACATAGACGTCCCACTAAACCTAAGAATGTCAAGCGCGTCACACTACTGGCACCTTCACGTCTGCACAACAATAGCACATCTGGCTCTGCAGAAGATTCTGGGCTGCCACCATCTAACCACTCGCAGGAGCAGACGTCCGCCCATAAATACTGTAAGTACGTAAACAATAGGCATCGTCCCACGCTCCATTCTGTGTCCAACACTAATGCCTCGAATGGACGAGTCTATGTCCATGACTTGAACTCTGTCACAAACTTACTTATCGCCACAGATGCAGATGTTTCCCTACTTCCATCTCGTCTTGCTATTGAAAAGATCCGACTACACAAAACTGTCCTACGTGCTGTAAACTCATCTAGTTTCTCATGCTTAGATTCTACTTCATATGCAGTGTCCCTCTCACCTGAGTGCAACCTGAAGTGGTCCTTCCTGGTGTCTGACATCAATTATCCCATTTTGGACATAGACTTTCTATGACACCACAAACTGTAGCCTGACCTCGTCAGGAATACAGTGTTCTACGACCCTACACAGGAGTACATCCCGTGTGCTTCGTCGAATGCCAATAGTACTGCTAAACAAGTCCACCTGGCTAGGAAGTGTAATAACCCCTCCTCTGAGCTCTTGTCATGGAGCAATAAGGGGCTCACAGAGCGTGTCGAGTCTACACGCCTGAGTTTGGAACAACTTGAGCTACATTGTCACCTCAACGACTTAAGTAACGAGTTATCTTCGGCACGGCAGCAGCTTGCAGCAGACGACACCTCGGCAACACACAAGGTTAGTCAGTGCCACTACGGTGTTCTTGTGCCTGAGTGCATTTGTGAGCGTGTCCACGCGCCCGCCAGCTCTAACTGTGTTAATTTGAGTGCACATTCATTCCCCTCCGCACTTGGGCAGCTAACTTCCCAGGCACAGGTTAATGTTTTTGATTTACTGCCGTCAGCTGTTCATTCGCGCCCGCTACCGCCACCAACCTCGATAGCGGTGCCTTCAGTTACTAATAAACAGTGTACCAACCTTCTTTCGCGTAGCTCCTTGTTTGTAACTCCCAGCCACTCAACAGTTGCCACTTATGCAAACTTTCGCCGTCTGCGCCACAACCCAGCCTAGCGGCCGCATGCACACTATACCACAGACATTTGATTTGTGTACCACGTCACACGTTTACGTGGTTACAGACGGCACTGCCCACAAACTTTGCTTGCAAGACAGTCCGCCTGTCTCTTGCCGACCAAGCTAGAACCCATGAAAGTGGCTCGTGAACAAATAGACGATCTTTTAACCGCCACCATCATCGAACCATCTGCCAGATGCTGGGCCTCACCTATCCACTTTATCACAAAAAGCGACGGCACCTGGCGTATGGTTGGCGACTATACTAAGTTGAACTCTCGTACTATCATAGACAAGTACCTGTTTCCTAACGTCACGGATTTTAACCATGCTCTTGCAGGCACCAAATATTTCTCGGTAGTGGACTGTAGGAGGGCCTATCATCAAATTTTGATGGCACCAGAGGATATTGAAAAGACAGCTGTTACAACGCCGTTTGGTCTTTTCCAGTACCGGTTCATGCCCTTTGGCCTCCGCAACACTGCACAAACTTGGCAGAGATTCATAAACCAGGTGTTGTTTCATCTGGATTTCTGTTTCATTTACTTGTCCGACATTCTTATTTTCAGTCCTACTTTGCAAAAGAACAAGGAACATTTGCAAATTGTCAAAGACACTCTTACCACTACCGGTGTTGAACGGAATAATAAGAAGCTCCAGTTGCACCAGACTTCAGTAAAATTCTTAGGCTACATCATGTCAGCTAAGGGCGTCAATCCTCCCAAGGATAAAATCAAACATGTTTTGGATTTGTGACACCCTCACTTGTTTAAGGAGCTGCACAAGTTCATCGGAACAGTTAACTATTATAGGAAGCACTTGCCTGCTGCAGCTGAGGTTCAGGCTCCCCTAACAGACGCCCTTGCTGCCAAACATACGACCGGTATCCGCCTGGTCCCTTGGACCCCTGCCATGAAACAAGCTTTTTACAAACTGAAGCACCTACTAGGAAACGCAGTGACTGTTGCCCACCCACATCTGAATGTTGCATTTTTTATTACCACGGATTCCAGTGATACTGCAGTAGGTGCTGTCCTCAGCCACCTAGACACGTCCATCATTTGGACTTTATATTGCAATTTACCTGTGACATACGATACATCAAGGGTGCAGATAATGTGGTCGCAGTATTTTTGTCTCGTGTTGGTGCTCTCACAACTCTGATAGACCTTTCTAACTTGCTTCAGATGCAGTCTGCTGACACGGACAATTTGGACCTTATTTCTGATCACAGCTTATCACTCAAACCTGTGCGATCCAGCTTTCCCGATGTCATAGGTGACATTTGGTGTGACGAATCAACTGGTACGCTGCGTCCCTTCATACCAAAAACTCTACAGAAACAAGTGTTTGACAAATTACACAACCTAACTCATCCAGGTGTGAGATCCTTTACCAGACTCATTTCAGAGTGCTTCGTCTGGCGCGACATGCGTAGCGATTGCCAAGCCTGGGCCTGTGCCTGCATTCCATGCCAACAAAATAAAGTTTCGCGGCACTCATTGCCCCTACTAGGCAGCTTCATCGCTCCTCCCAGTCACTTCGAGCATCTTCACATAGACTTGGTGGGCCCCCTCACCCCCTCCGAGGGTTACAAATATGTGCCATCTATTATAGACAGAACCTCTCGCTGGGTGGAAGCTGCCCCGCTACCCAATATTACATCTGAATCAGTCACATGATCCTTCATAAATACTTGGATTTCACGCTTTGGTTGCCCTGTTTACTTGACGACCAACCAAGGCCGTCAATTTGAGTGTACCTTGTTTTCTGAACTATGTAGGCTGTGCAGCATCAAGAAAATTCATTCAACAGCATACCACCCCCAAAACAATGGCCTCGTGGAATGTTGGCATAGGACGCTTAAGACAGCCCTACGGTGCCATGGCCTCCTTTGGATGGAAGCCCTGCCATTCATCTTACTCAGTATCCAGACCACTTTCAAGGAAGACCTTAAAGGCTCAGTGGCCGAGTTCGTCTATGGCCAGTCCCTTACACTGCCAGGCAAACTAGTTGCTCCTACTCCAGTTGCCAAACTGTCCAAACTGTCGTCCTTGGTAGAACGGCCACCTTCAGCCTTCTTCCTCTGCTCAAGATTCGAGTAAACTCACACCTACACTGCCCCGTCAACGAGTCCACACTCATTCCGGGGTTTTCCGCCTTCCAGCTCCCATAGCAGATGCCCCAGCTCCCAGGGCTCTAATATAACAGTTCCATCTTTGTGCGACAACACACCGCGCCGCTCTTGTAACCGGTGCAGCCCACAGGTTCCTGCCACGCCCACTCAGACTTCATCATCTGACACTCACAATCTACTCGCAGCACAACGCCCTCACCATGGTACAGTTTCCCCACTCCACTGGCTCAGCATACTTCTCCATTAGCAGGCGCCACTTACAAGCTCTCTATCCACGTTCATCCTAATGACATTTGTAGTTTATCTGTTGTCGTTAGTGGTGATACCGCATTAGTGCTGCTTGCGTGTGACTCATTAGGTGGTGTGTCACAATGTGTAGTGAAGCGTTTCAAAATCTCTCGAAGTGCTATGTGTGGCAACCCACTTAAACTCTCGCCAACCCCTCCCTCCCCCCCCTCCCGCCCCCCTCTGCCCCACCTGCGGGTATGTACTCCATCGTGCAGGGGGGGGGGGCTATGTCTATGTGGTGTCAATCCACAGATCAATAGGCCAGAACATCATATGTGTATTATGTCTTCGAGTTGATCTTTGTTTTGTATACTTCCAGGACCTCAGTTCCCACCTAGTCTTTGAACTGTACATTTATCGTGTAATAAAAGTATTAATGATTAGAAGAGAGAACTGTGGTCATTATCTTACCACATTGATATCTCCTTCACTTGTAATGTATTTCATGTAAAAGATCCTTCTCTTACTTTTATATTATTACAGTAATCAAAGTTGTATTGCCCAAAAATATTGTGATGGGTACAATGAACCATTGTATTTGTGATGGGTACAATGAACCATTGTATTATGTAGGAAACTTTACACCCTTATCTTATTTTTGTTATACTGTGTTCTTTGGCGAATGTACATCGTCAGTGGATGAATACACTACTGCTGCTGCTGCTGCTGCTGTACTACTACTACTACTACTTAAAGTCATTTTCATCATTTTGATACGTAATACTATATGATGTGGTAATGTCTTCTATTTTTTAATTACAATAATAATTTTGTCATCTGCAAAGGTATGAATTGTAGTTCTAAGAGTTTCGTAAAATAAAGAACAAACCGCCTTCAGTCACAAGTTGCATTTATTTATTGCACTATGCATTTCGAGCCCTGGAGGCTCATCTTCAGGTGCTTTTTAGTGACTTTATTTCATGTGTTTTAGTTGTTTGCCTGTTGATATTACATTTTTGGTTACAACATGGTATATATGTAAATATAAGTTTGACAGCGTATATTTACAATATACCATGTTGTAACCAAAAATGTAATATCAACAGGCAAACAACTAAAACACATGAAATAAAGTCACTAAAAAGCACCTGAAGACGAGCCTCCAGGGCTCGAAATGCATAGTGCAATAAATAAATGCAACTTGTGACTGAAGGCGGTTTGTTCTTTATTTTACGAAAGTAAAACAGTTGCGGACGAAACACTGGTAAACAATGGATAAAATTAAGTCTAAGAGTTTCATTTTTAAGAATGTTCTTCAAAAGTAGTGCTTCATATCAGGTAACAGTAATGTACAACTTTCAACATTTGTAAGTTTTATTGCTTATTCAAGGATGTTCTTGTGACATAATCTTTATCTCATAGTGTTATATTAAATTTCATCTTTGCCAGTTAAGATACAAATCATTTTAGGTATACGGTCAAATGTCTGTATATGTAAATTTAACTGTAAATCAGTTGTGTTTCATCTGGTATAAACTTATGTTAAGTGCTGCTTTCACAGGGTATACATCAATAATTATAACAAAAGTCTCTCACTTTTTTCATATAAGGTCACAAGTGAAACAAGATAGTTGTATCAAAGATCAGCGTGTTCCACATTTCTTTCATTTCCCTGGCTTGGAATTAGTGGAGGCAGGCATGAACTAACAAGGGAATTCTTGATACATACTGATGTGTTAATTATTCATTTGCAGATAAATGCATTTCATATAATAATTTTTACAATAAGTAATACATGAGTATTTGTTTAGCCTTATGACAATATAGTCAACGTGTTTTGTAAAATAAGTGAATCATTATTTGCATTGAGGAAGAAACAGCCAGAAGGCCAAAAATATCCCGGCTGAGCCACTTTCAAACAAAAGAAATGTGTTTGATGTATGACTGTGTGTATAAAACATTTACATTAATGTTAATTCTTACTCTGTGTCATGCATAACACTGCAATCCTTCTTCATTTAGCATAAATTCATTCTCATATAAATTGAAACCTAATGAGATAGTAACACATTTTCACAGCATATAATTGGTATAGTAGTTACAAAGTATGTAGCAATTATAGCTTGGGTAATGAATGTCATGACAATCAAATTATTCATATAATATGTTTCAGGATTTCATACATGCATGTCAAAGTCTGAATTCAATTCAGGTGTAGCTTTTGTAAGTGGACAATCATAAGTGTCAAAAGTGTTATCAGTACAGAGCATTTCTTATTAAAAGTGTTTACAATTAATAAACATATTTGTTGAATAAGTGTCTAATCAGTTCTTGAGGTCTTTTCAATTGCACTATTCTTAATGATTGTCTGTATCTTCAATATACAGGGCGTTTTAAGGATAAAGTTAATGGGGAAATTAATGAAAAATTACATCGAAGAAAACATATCATGAAAGAGAATTCCTTCAAGTTTTTTTTTTTAATGATGGTAGACGTCAATGTAGGAACCCTTTCTTGCCCTGCACACGTCGAGAGGATATTCTACTTCTCGCCACGTATTCCCCTTGAACATTTCAGGTGTAACTGTCCCAACCACTGTGACAATTATTTCTCATAAATGACTGATGTGTCTCATCTTTCCACTGTACACATTTTTTTATGTGGCCCCAAAAGAAAAAGTCCAGTGGGGTTAAGTCTGGGCTTCGTGATGGCCAAGGTTTTGGGCCAGCCCTGCCTCTCCACCTGTCTGGAAAGCGACTGTTAAGAGCCGCACGCACATGGTTACTGCAATGAGTTGGGGCACCATCTTGTTGGAAAAACACAAGTTCCTTCTCTCCCTCAGAATAGTCCGTTTCGGAAAAGACTTATTCTTCAACATGTCACAGCAAACGTCCCCTGTTTATTGTTTTTTCTAAAAAAATGTAAGGACCAATCACACAATCTTCCATCGAACCACCTCAGACATCAACTTTGGGAGAGTAATGTTAATGCAGAATAACTTCATGTGGATGCTCTGCCCCCCAAATTTCAAAGGAACTAAAGACCAGGAGGCAGTGTAAGTTTTGCAGTACAAAATAGACAAATTATGTTTGTTCTTCCTGTAATGTGGCACTCTGAATTTCATAAATTTCATGTAAAGTATTTTTTTAAATTCCTCTTCTGTGTCAAACTCTTCATCTCAGAGAAGCACTTGTGACTTGCATCCTCAATTATTTCCTCGATATATTCCAATCCCTGTGTTCCTCTACAGTTTTTGCCTTCCACAGTTCCCTCTAATACCAAAGAAGTCATTATAAAGGAGCGAATACTTAATGTTGGGTTTGATACTACCCTACGTAACATCTTGATCCCCTCGAAGCTAATAAAACCTATGCATCACCTGTTACACTTGACAATAATAGAAATTCTTCTACAGGATAGGAGCTGCAAAGGAGAAAATTTTTCACTTTGTTTTCACATTATATTTTTCTATCTGTCAGACATTTTATCCACACTGGCTAGCCACAGCTCCATGATGTTGCTGTTTGCTGTAATGTTATTCATTGAGGTGACAAACGTCATAGGATACATTCTAATATGGTGTCAGACCTCCTTTTGCCTGGTGTAGTGCAGCATCTCGACTTGACATGGACTCGACAAGTCATTGGAAGCCCCCTGCAGAAATATTGGGCCATGCTGACTCTAAAGCCGTCCATAAATGCAAAAGTGTTGCCAGTGCAGGATTTTGTGCATAAACTGACCTCTCGATTATGTCCCAAAGATGTTCTGTGGGATTCACGTCAGACTATCTGTGTAGCCAAATCATTCGCTTGAACTGTCCAGAATGTTCTTCAAACTAGTCGGGAACAACTGTGGCTCAGTGAAATGATGCATTGTCATCCATATAATGAACACAACCATTTCTGTTTAATGATCCCTGTAAGCACAACCCACATTATCATGGAGCCACCACCAACTTGCACAGTGCCTTACTGTTGACCTATATCCTTGACTCCATCAGGTCTTTTTTTTATACTCAAACCCTACTATCAGCTCTTACCAACTGAAGTCACGACTCATCTGACCAGACTACAGTTTTACTTTCATCTAGGGTTCAAACGATATGGTCACGAGCCCAGGAGAAGTGCTGCATGGGATGTTGTGCTGTTAGCAAAGGCACATGTGTCAGTTGCCTGCTGTCATAGCCTGTTAATGCCAAGTTTCACTACACTGTCATAATGTGTTTTACATCTTACATTGATTTCTGTGTTTATTTCAGGCAGAACCTCATGTCTGTTAACACTGACAACCCTATGAGAACACCACTGCTCTCAGTCATTAAATGAGGGCTGACAGCCACTACATTATCTGTAGTGAAAGGCAATCCTTTAAATCTGTTATTCTCAGCAGACACTTGACTCTGTGGATGTCAGAATGTTGAATTCCCTAATGATTTCTGAAATGGAATGTCCCATGCATCTAGCTCTGACTATTATTCCATGTTCAAAGTCTGTCAGTTCCAAATTTTCAGCCATAATAACATCAGAAACCTTTTCACATGAATCACCTGAGTACAATGACAGTTCTGCCAAGGTACTGCCCTTTTACACCATGTGTATTTGATACTACAGCCAACTGCGTATGTCCATATCACTATCCTGTGACTTATGCCACTTCAGTGTATTCTTCCCTTTGTTATTCAAATTAGAAAACACTTTTGTTAGGTGTGAGGGTAATACCCCCTAAACTTACACACGTAGCCTGTCGTTTTTGCAGTCATTACATTAATGTAAAAGTGCACACTGTGTTGCTCAGCAGCAGCTGTCTCCCTGTCCTGTGGTGGTATCTAATGATACATTTGTCAAGTGTTGAACTGGTATGACAATAAAAGTCTGTAGATACTCTTATTGTCGAAAGATAGAGTTGAGCACTCTCTTGTGCTGCAAACATTCACTGTTTTTGATGTCTGTTACAAAACAGCTCAATCAGTTTGTTTTATTTTCTTTGGGAAAATAAACACATAACACACAGGTTAGTATGGGATTAAAAAATATCAAGTCCTCCAGCTTAATATCAACCACTTTTTCAGTGAATAATCTACCTGCTTTTTGCACACCTGTGTTTAAAATGTTCTAGT
Source organism: Schistocerca gregaria (assembly GCF_023897955.1). Lineage (NCBI taxonomy): Eukaryota > Metazoa > Arthropoda > Insecta > Orthoptera > Acrididae > Schistocerca > Schistocerca gregaria. The sequence goes on from NC_064922.1 coordinate 433,340,046, forward strand.
CTGCATAGCTGCTTTCGTTCATGATTGCATAATGAGAAATCACAAGAGAACTTGAGAGAGAAAACTCTTTGCAGTGGAACACATGTCAACTACATAGAAAACAAAAGGAGAAAGATATAGCCACAAAAACTCTGGATAAAAATGTTATGGGTATGGTGTGATACCATAGCTGCAGTGACCTTGCATCCATGGCCTAATTCAGTTACAGTTATTTTACAATATGACACGCCACCATAAGAGAACACCTATACGTGTTATACAAATTACAATAATTCTTTAAAGAAGAAAATAAACTGAACAGTAAACTTTGGTGACATGTTGCAAAATAATCTAGTCTTTAGTAGATCCTAAATTATATGTAGATAAGTCATACTGGTGAGATTAAGCAGGTAAACAAAGCACCTTTCATTATACAAAGTTAATTTCTTTTAACATGACAAGAGAAATTATAGTGTATGAAACAAAGAAAAAATGGGCCATGTGAATAACAGGAGCAATTTACAAGGCCTGGATGGGACTAAAAGTAGTATCTGCAGTTAGAAGTGGCAAGTAAGGGAACTGTGTCAGGTCATTCAGTACTAAACTTGGGCATGGGATATACAAACAGTTAGATGGTCTAGTTATGGAACTGAATCCCCCACTCCCCCCCCCCCCCCCAAAAAAAAAGAAAAAAAAAGAGGTACTATCAGGGAACTTTAAAAATTCTTCCAGCAGCAGCTAAATTATAAATACAGGAGTATAAAATTCACAATGGAGTGTGAGGATAACTGTATAAATTATTTATATTTAACCATAGACATCAGGGATTATATTCATACTTTCAAGCTTTATAGGAAATCTACCCCCACAGATGTACTGCCTGCCAATTCTCAACAGCCAGTGACCCATACAGATGCTGAATTTTATTCAGTAATACTGCAACTAATATCCATACCCACAAGTGAAGACAGCTTCCAAATGGAATTAAATCAATCAAGGAAATAGCATCAACAATGGCTACTGTTCTACTTTGATGGACTCCATGATGCACAAAAAGCAGAAACAACAGGTGTACTCTCTTCTTTACCCTGTTACTGACCCACCACATAATGAAAGCAAAAAATAGTGCACACTTCCATGTTTGGAAAAAGCCTCATGGAATGTAGCCAGGAAATTTAAATCCAAGAACTTAAAAACATCATTTTATGTGCACAGCACTGCTGGACAAATTTTGTCCAATTGTAAACACAGCACTCCAGCTTTGGAAAAGAGTGGAATATGTAAAATTACTTGAAATTATTTGTAACTGTGGCAAATTCTATATAGGTCACTTTGGCAGGGAAATGTGTACTTGCTTGAAGGAACACCACAGAAGTTAAAACTTAGAAAAGGAGGCTCTGCTTTTACAGACCACCTGCTTAAAGGAGGCAGTAGTTACAAGATGCAACATGAAGTATTACATTACATCCATACACGAAGGAAGATGAACTATCCTGAAATATGTCAATCTGCCCAGGCTTATTAATGAATAACCAGACACTACTACTTCCAGTCTCATCCTGGCCATGTTATCCTTCCTACTCACATGGCCCATTCTTCCTTTACTTCATATATTGTAATTTTCTTGCCATGTTAAAAACATTAATTTTGTATAATTACAATTGCCTCACTTACCTGTTTAATCTCATCAGTGTATCTTTTCAGTTTGTAATTTACAACCTATTACAGACACGATTATTTTGGAACATGTCATAAATGCTTATTGTTACATTTATTTTCATCTATGAGCAGTATTTGTAATGTCTATATAGTACTTTTTGCCATATTTTTATCTTTGTTAAATAATCTTACATTACTTGGTGTAGGGACATGGCAACCCCATCACCCAGCGGGAAACCACTGCAGTCAGCCACCCAAGGTTAACTACCTTCAAAAGTCAACCATGGAAAGGTCTTTCAGGAAAAAAATTCCACTGTCAATGAGTCGGAGCATTGGAAATTACCCATTCTTATGACAGTTCATAAGAACAGGATCAAACAAGATCAGATCAACTACAATGTAACTCACAATATTAATTCTCTACTTAAAGCAGGAAAACTAAAGAATTTGATGGATTAATTAGATAAACAGAACATTTTAGTAGCAGGACTCCAGGAAATGAGAAATGCTGCAGAAGAACCATTCAAATCACAAGGCTACAGAATTTACAATGAGAAACCTGGAATAAGGGTTATGAAAAATGTCCCCAATTTGGAACTGGTTTATAGTCAATGTGAAAATAATAGGTTCGATTATCGATTCTTGAGACATCTTCCCTAGAATTTCAACATTGAGTTTAAAAGCATCCAACAAAATTTATACCTTCATTAATGAAAAGAATTTTCTAACAAAGACTAGGAAAGAAGTGGAAAAGTTCTGGGGTCTCCTTGACCAAACAATAAACCAAGTAAATATTAACAATGTTAAGATCCTGTTAGGGGACTTTAATGCCCAACTCGGAATAAGACAGAAATATCATTGGGAAATGGGTTCCACATAAACAAAGAAATAAGAATGGCCAAAGATTTGTTGAGCTCTGTAGGGAACACAGACTGATCTCGAAGTCCACATACTTCAAAAGGAGGCCACACTGACTTAAAACTTGGAAACATCCTGATTGGAGAAAAGGAGAATGGCAGCTGGATCATGTATTTATGGATACATTCTTCCGCAGAGAAAGCTGCAATGTTACAGTATTAAGAGGGGTAGATACAAGTTCAGATCATTACATTGTCCAAATCAAAATTAAGTTCACACCACTAAAAAAGAACCAAAATGCAATAAATGAAAGACGAACTTCAATCCCCACCAGTTAATTAGAAATGATAAATACAGAGAAGTCACAAAAAACATAAAACTGAGTGATAATTTAGAAGAACTCGTTCAAATTCTCATGCAACAAGCAGGAAATTTAGCTCCATTGAACCCACATAAAAGACATGTCTGGTGGAACTGAGAATGTGACAAAATTCATGAAGAAAGACATCATGCATGGTTAAAATATCAAGCACACAAAACAGATGAAAATGCTACCAACCTCAAAAATATCAAGAAAAAGTTCACACAAATTATCAAGCAAACCGAGAGACAATAACAGAAAGATCTAATTGACTCAACAGAAGAAAATTACCATAAAACCAATTCCAGAGACTTTTACAAAATGTTTGGAAGACAATTACAAAAATTTGCCCCTCCCACATTTATGCTGAAAAGGGAAGAGAGAAAAATGGGACATAATGACAAGGAAAATGCCAAAATCATGGCAAAAGTGTTTAGTTAACTTTTGAACCATAAAGAAGCCCAGGAACTTTTACAAATTAATACAGACACACCCATCAAGGCTCCACCTGATCTCATAAATCCAACAATCCAAGAGGCGGAAACGACACTCAGAGAGATGAACAATTATAAGGCATGTGGAGAAGCCCAAATTTTTTCAGAAATGTGGAAATATGCCTGTGATACAGTTCGAACATCCTTACACATAGCCCTAACAAAAATATGGATAACAGAAAGGTTTCCTGAACATTGGACCACAGCCATAATCCACCCGCTCCACAAAAAAGGAGATAAAAGCAACCGAGATAATTAACTGCACATACAAGATTTTCTCCAGAATCCTATACAAGAGGATCAACAAGCAACTAGAGGAAGAATTAGGTGAATACCAAGGAGGCTCCAGACGTTGGAGAAGCTGTGCAGAACAGATCATCACTTTAAAATTCGCCATAGTATATTACAAGAAACGAAATAAACCTCTTGTTATAAACTTTGTGGAGTTTAAAAAGGCATATGACTGTATCCATAGACCTTCAATCTTAAGAAATTTCAGGCTCCATACAAAATTAATCAAACTGATAAAACTCACCTGAACCAACACTGTATCAAAAGTCTCTGAGCCATTCATCATAAAAACAGGGTTAAGACAGGGAGATTGCTTGGCATCCCTGCCGTTCAACTAAGCATTAGAATACATAATGAGGGAATGGTACAAGATGAACTCAAACAACATTCAAATTGGAAGACCCAACGACAACTTAAGTTAAAATAGTCTAGGACTTGCTGGAAGCCTTGCTCTCTTGTCCAACAGTATTCAGGAAACCAAACAACAAGTTATCTCACTACAGGAAATAGCACAGAAAACTGGTCTTGGAATATCCTTTGAAAAAACAGTCATCATGTTAACTTCCCCATCACTCATAAACAAAATTGCCATAGGAAACCAAGAAATGAAAATTGTAGATAAATTTAAATATCTGGGAGAAATGATAACATATAACCTCAATGAAAAGCCAACATCACCAAGAACATCTACCACAAAAAGAGCCTGTCAATAGCAGCTAAATTAATGCAAGTGCAACCATCTTCAAAACAACTAACACTGCACAACAGAAAAAATACTCCGAATAAAAGAAGAATCATCAGAACGTGCATCACCAAATCATACCAGAAAGATGGACACTGGAGAGTAGCTACAAATGAAACAGTCTACAAGGAATTAGAACTGGTAATGAGTACAATCAGGAAGAAACACATTTCATTTTTTGGACATCTACTTAGAACACCAGAGAACAGGGTCATCAGGAGAATAATAAAAAAAAAAAAAATGTGTAATACTAAGTGCAACATTATGTGGATTATAGAAATCAAGGAAGATATGGACAAGCTACAGATTACATTGGAAGACCTAAGAAACAAAACTGACAAACAAACCAGACTACGAAAAAAATAATCAACAAACAGACAATAGGAAGGGTGATTTCCGATGAAGAAAGAAGGTTGAGATCCAAGAGAATGAAGAAATACTGGGCTGACAGGAAACTGAAAAATCCTTTGTATAATGTAGGCTAGAGTGGTCCAGTGAAGGCCATAACATTTAAATAAATAAATAAAATCTTGCATTACATTTTCACTGATGTAATTTCTCTCCTTTTGCTCCTAAATCTAACATTAACATTTCCATCTCTGGAAATGGAGATGCTCTTTAGACGAACAACTTTAAAACCTTCGATTCTACAAAATGTGACTGTGTCACATTTTTATCTTTACACCTGATGATGCCACAACAGCCAAAAACCAGTTTTAGAAATAAATAACAAATATTGTAGAATATTACACCAGTAGAGTGCTTTTTTTCATTCATGATGTACAAAATATTCTACCAAGAATTGATGGAAAAGTCAATCAATGCAATATAAACATGAATTTCTTACATGTGTAAAACTACAGAAATGAAGGACATTTTGGGACAATTTTTGAACAGCTTGAATAATTGCATCGTACCTCCTTTAAATGTAAGAGACTGAAGAGGCATGGAAGGAAAAAAAAGAGAGAAAAAGAAAAGATGATGTTTGAGTACAGATTAAAGCTTGTTCTGGAAAAGGGTATTCTCTCAGGGCTATTACAAAAGGACTCATAAGAAAACTGTTTGCTTAGGCTCCAGGAGTAATATTAATGGTGACTGTAAAAATGTAAAATAAGTGGCATGACAGACAACAAGTGTGTAAAGTAATATCCATGCAAACACTCGCAGTGCAAACTCATGCCTGACAAATTCCTAGTTTTTACCTGCATATGTGGTCAAGAGTACTCATCAAATGATGTTTTTGCGTAGTAGTTACCATTGTGTCTTTCTCAAGAGTAGATCTGTATTCATTTCTGCACTGATTAGTACATAAGTTCTTAACTAACAGATATGCATATAAATAGTAAGAATTGGATAAAAGATTATGTATATGTATGCATTTTTTTTAAGTATTTAAGTTTTCCGAAATGTCATGTATGTGATAAATTTTATGCTTTCCCAGAAATCAGTCTCAAATTCTTGTTTACCGTGCAATGTGTCTTGCTTGCCATTTTGAATGAGGTTCTGGCATGAACAGAGAGCAGCTTTACCAAGTTACAAATAACATAATGTAACACGTGAAGCAGGGTACAAGTAGGGGGAGAGGAAAGTGCTGTTTGACGGAGTGTACAGGGAGTAGATGGAGGCATGACAAGTCTGGCATAAAGCACAGATTCAAGAGGCATGGAGTAGGGAGGTGGCAAGCAGAAACAGCAGCAGAAAAAGAGAGATACAGGAAAGGTGAAAGATGAGTGCATGTGTTGACAGAGGGTGGCACACAATGAGGGTGATGGGCCATGAATGGGGAGAAGTGATAAGGCAGCAGTTGTAAAAAATGTTGGGTGGAGGGTATGGCAACAATACATTAACATAGCTTGAGGATGGGATAATTTCGGAAGTGGAGAATATGTTTCCAGGATAACCCCATCCGTGCAATCAAAAAAGCTGATGGTGGAGGAGAAGTCCCAGATGGCCCAAATTATGAAGCAGCCTTGAAATCAATCATGTTGTGTTCAGCTGCATGTCATGCCACATGATGGTTTACTTTGCTCTAGGTCACAGTTTGGCAGTTTCTGTTTATACTAATATTAAAGGCCGTGCAATGATTGCAGCAAAGTTGGTATATGACTTGGCTGCTTTCACAGGTGGCTTGGTTTCTGATGGGATAGGATAAGTCTGTGACAGGGCTGGAATAGGAAGTGCTGGATAGGTGGACTGGGCAGGTCTTGCACCTGGCTCTTCCACAGGAATTGGGATAGATTTTGTGAGCAATGGTACACCACTTCAGAAGAGGCATGATTATAGCTAATCAAATCCAGTGTGGTACTGCATGATGAAAGGGGCACTCACTTGTAGCTGGTTATTGGGAAGGACTGGGGGTGAGGGGATAAATGGCCTGGGAGATCTGTTTGTGGACTAGGTCTGGGGGCTAGTGCCTGTCTGTGAAGGCATTGCTGCGATCTTCAACATGTGGAGTAAGGGAGTTCTTGTCAAAGCAGATATACCTTCGCTAGGTGGCCAGACTGCATGGTAGTGATATTTTAGTGCGGAAGGGATGACAGCTGTTGAAATGCAAGTACTGTTGGTTTCTGGTGCATTAAATGTGGAAAGAGCGGAGGATGGAGAGGAGGCAGTGAATATCCAGGAAGGTGACATGCTGACTCCTTAGACATCGTGTATTAACAATTTCATCTGTGCACAACACATGGTTATGTGACCGCATTGTTGGTGCAGCAAATGATGCCCGTAATTCTTCACTACAATAATTACATTATTCCTACTGATTCCATTTCCTTCCTCAATCTTGCGTATTTTCACATTTTATTTTCCACACCTGCCTGTTTCACACGAACTCAACGATCCCCCTTCACCCTCTCTTCCATTATCCCAATACACACTTACTCCCATATCTCATCCATTCCTTTTCTCCTACATTTTTGAATGTTTTTAATGTACTTGTGCATATTTTGACGTAGTTTTTGGTGTTTGAGTGTATTTTTATGCATTTGTGCATATTTCCACCTATCTGTGTATTTTTTGGGTGTTTTAACATTATTTTATGCATCCTTTCCATTATCCAGTCCCCCTCACAACCATCTAACACCTTCATTTGCCCATTTCTATTTCCCATATGTCATCCCTGCCACAGTGGAGCCCTGCTCCGTACACCTGCACCAATTCAGACATGTACTCCTTTTCCTGGCTAAAGCCAAGTCCTACATTCTGTTCTGTAAGTGTTGCCTAAACCCTAAACCATGGAATCCATCCATCAAATCAGGTTCTGCCAGTCCCCTGCAGTTGAGTAGCTGTTGGTGGTCTTGAGGTTCACCACACTCATATAAATCATCCTCTGAGATGTGTCCCCACTTCTTCATGTTTGCCTTACATCGAGAGACTCCAGTTCTCAGTCTATCGAGGACCTTTCATTTCTCATATGGAAGGTGGTGACCTGCAGCAAGTTCTGCTTTGGGATCATCCCAATATTCCTCTGATGATGAACTACGCCAGAGTTGCATTCTATGTCCTGCAGGACATGTCGGAACTGGTTGTGTTGTCTGCAGGAAACTTTTTCTCAATTTCAGTCTTGGTGACTGGTGCTGATGTACAAATGTGGGATGTCTTGGGTCCGTCTCCTGCTTCTTCCTTTCCATTTCAGCAGCAGTTCTTCTTCATTTATCTGGCAGTGCTATGCCCATGAGATATTAGATTTTGTTAACCAGAGTCACCAGCAGTAGGCCTGTCACAATGTGTCCTGTTTAATTTTGGGCAATATTTATCTGTTTCGCATAGCTGGAGTTCTGTCACACAAGTTCTGCATATTTTGCAGTGGGGAAGCACAAAGGAAGAGCAGATGTTTGGATGACATCCGGATGTGCTCCCCATTTGTTGCCTGTCAGTTTTCAAATAATATTGTTCCTAGCACAGACTTTCAATTTTGTGGTTATTCAGTGGCCTTTGAAGATGAGGGAATGGTCCAACTTCACCCTCAGATATTTTGGAGTATCGCAGTGTGTTAGCTGTTGACCTTTCCAGGTTATGCTCAGTTTCCTCCTAGCCTCTCTATTCCTTAAATGGAATGAACACCTTTTTTTAGCTTTAAGTAGTTACTATTATAATAGTCAGATAGTGTCTTAAGACCTCTCATTAGTTTTTCTTTGCCCTCCTCAAAAGTTTTCCCTTGGGCAGCAACTGCTGTATCATATGCGTAAATGAAAGATCTTGTGGTAGGAGTAATTGGCTGGTCATTAGTATAAATATTATATAACAATGGGTCTAACACACTTCCTTGGGGGGGGGGGGGGGGGGATACCATTCTCTGTGTCCTCCAATGGCTCCTTTTGTTTTGTAGGGTGAGAAAGAAATTCATGTTTTGAAGCAGACATCTCATAAAGTATGTTAAATGGAAGTTTTTTGTGATGGCATAGATCTTTGTTAATAATGGTGTCTTATGTGGCAGTAAGATCAACAAAGGCCACACTAATGATCTGCCCACCTTCATATCCATCTTCTATGTGTTGTGTCAGATTCAAGATCTGTCCACAACATGACCTCCCTGGACGAAAATTCAATTGTTCCCTCATCAGTGTCTGGTCGACATTGTCTGAGATTCGATTGAGGATCATTCTCTCTAAGACTATACACACGTGGCATAGGACTAATATCGGTCAGAAGATTTTGGCATGTGTTAGCCATTTCCTAGGTTTAAATAGGGCCACAACTTTGTTTTTCCTCCAGATCTTTGGTTCAAAAAAATGGCTCTGAGCACTATGGGACTTGACTTATGAGGTCATCAGTCCCCTAGAACTTAGAACTTCTTAAACCTAACTAACCTAAGGACATCACACACATCCATGCCCGAGGCAGGATTCGAACCTGCGACCGTAGGGGTCACGCTGTTCCACACTGTAGCACCTAGAACCGCTCGACCACCCTTTCTGGCAGATCTTTGGTATTTTTATCTTTAAATACAGGTGTTCATCATATATACAAATTACCTCTTGGTTCAAAAATTTTTATTTATTCCATTCTCAGGTGTTCTAATCCAAGTTTTATTGTTTTTCATCAAGCATATTTTGGTTTCTAATTTGTCCTTGAAAAAGGTGTGATGATATGGTAATTCTCGTCAATAATTCTTTGGATCTTTGCAATTACAATTGTTTTTGTTAATTCTGCCATTCAGCAATAACTATTGCACTATCTGGTTCAGTGTAACATCAGGAATTACTGAGGGAGAGCTGTCAGGGCATTCCCAAGGTTCTTCAGCAGTTGCCATGCCTTTCTACTGTTTTGTTTCGTATCTAGCTGCATCATAAGGTCACACCATTTTTCTTTCCTTGTATCTAATCCGTGTCTGGTCGACATGGTCTGAGATTTGATTGAGGATCATTCTCTCTAAGACTATACACACGTGGCATAGGACTCATATTGGTCAGAAGATTTTGGCATGTGTTAGTCATTTCCTAGGTTTAAATAGGGCCACAACTTTGGTTTTCCTCCAGATCTTTGGTTCAAATAAATGGCTCTGAGCACTATGGGACTTGAAGGGAGGCAGAGAGAGGTTAGGTGGGGAGAAAACAGGATGGAAGGGAGGGAGGGTGATCTCAATGATAAAAAATCTTCTCTAGCCTGTGTTGTTCCTTGAGAAAATGGATCATCTTCAAAGAGGTGTTCATATTTATTCAGAAGTGTCTTTGTATCTTCATCCAGTTCCATTACAGATGTTGTTCTACATCTCTGAGGCATGTGCCTATGCGATACTGTTTTGACCAGCTTTATAGAAAACTCATATTTGTTAGGTGAAGGATTAGGTTCAAGGATTTTGGAGTCAATTTTGTCAGCAAGTGCTCGTTTAAAGTTAAAGCTTCTCTTGAAGATGGTATACTTGGGTTTGATGACTGCTTCTATATTTCAGATAAAAACACAGTATTGTGTCTTTGGAACTGGATCTCCCATTTATTTACTAACTTGGTGAGCAACATTTTCATTTGCAAATGTATCATAGTCCCATCTTCCACTCCAGAAGGAGTATGGTAGCCTTGGATCATGTATTGCTTCAGGCCCATGCATTCTACACAGTTTTCAAGGTCTTCTTCACTTTTGTCTGTTTCTCTGTGGACCCATGATACACTGTGGCAGTTAAAATCTCCCATGACCAAATTCACTGGTTGGAGACAGGAATTATCTGGTTCCTTGAAACTCAATACATTGTTTGGTGGTTTCTACATCGAGAGGGAGTGAAGAAAGGCGGAGGAGGGGAATGCAAAAGGACTCTGTTATAGAGTGGGGGGGGGGGGGGGGGGAGAGAAGGGAGGCAGAGAGAGGTTAGGTGGGGAGAAAACAGGATGGAAGGGAGGGAGGGTGATCTCAATGATAAAAATCATTCTGCTTATCTTTGACCTTGTGTAATTTGGGCCTCTGAGTTTCCTGGATGAGCAGGAGGTCACAGTTCTTTGTCTTACACATATTGAATAATATTCCTTCAATGTTTATGGAAATTATTGTAAGAGTTGGCTTTGTAAAAAGCCTTTTTGATTTATAACCAGATGTAACATTCTGGTGTTGGAAGAATATGCCATTGGGATTAATCCCAGCAATGCCCAGAGTATGCTCAATATGTTAAGTGATAGCCATTGCCACCAGGTGGCAGTACACTATGATACATACAACATGTGAAGTAACATCAGTGAATATTGCATTATAAATTAAATAAAATACACCAGTTACCCAAAACCTGCTAATAGCCATTAGACTAAAGGTCAAACATAATACTATCATAGAAATAATAGAACTTGTTATGAGTGTGGTTTGAAAAGTTCTCAGAATGGAATAGGAAAAAAGTACGTACATCACTGAAATTTTTTTAAAATTTTTTCCGTGAAGTCTCCTTGTAGATTAATGCAATTGGTCCAGAGGTGCTCCAGTGCCTTAATACCATCTTAAAAATGAGTTTCCTTCAGGCTTGCAAAACAGTTGTCAACTTCAGCTATCAATTCTTCATTTGAAGTGTATCTTCATCCACCAAGAAAAATTTTCAGTTTTGGGAAGAGATGGAAGTCTGACAGAGCCATATCAGATGAATAAGGCAGGTGTGGCCACAATTCATATCTTAGTTTGTGTAATTTCGCCGTGCCAATGGCACAAGTGTGCGGACATGCATTTTCTCATTGTGGCACCTATGTTGCAGATAATATTTTCATTTGTGATTCTTCAGTTAAAATGTGGTATACCCTTTCAGATGACATCTGGCAAGCGTGAGGAATTTCATGCGCTTTCAATCAGTGATCCTCCATGACCATTTTGTGCACTTTTGCAATGATTCTGGAGTAGTGACACATTTTGGCCAACCACTGCATGGATCATCAGCTAAGCTCTCCCGATCAAATTTAAATTAATTTTTCCACTTGGTAACAGTTGTGTATTCTGGAAATCAGCCCCCAGTGTATTCTGGAAATCAGCATGACTGTCCTGTGCTTTCACACCTTTCTTTATGAAGTACTGAATCACTGCTCGAATATTGATTTTTTTCCATCTTCACAAATCAGTACATGGAAACAACAACAGAGCCACGTCACCACCACAGCTCCCTTCCAAGAGCGCTGTTGTGGTATTTGTTTACAGGCAATAGTCCAATGAACATCACATGAAGGCAACTCATTGTGATAGTGCTGACCTCTCATGGTGATTCTGAGAACTTTTCAAACCACCCTTGTACATTCAATTAAATATTTGAAACATAAGCTGCACAGATATGTAAGGTAAGAGGTTCAAACTCATTTATCAAAATGCCATGGGACTGAGTAGTAGCAGCGGAAAAATGTATTACACAACCTGGTATCCACTAATATGTTAAAATACTTAAAATGTATAAGCTACACAAATATTTGAGATATGAGATTCAAGTTCATTTTATCATATTTGTTTTATGAAAACACCAAGGGATAGACCAGTACCAATGCCATAACTTCATACAAATAACCTGAAATGCAGTAATAAAATGGACAGAAATGTTTAACAACTACTATATTTTGATTTATGTACAGAACAGATAAGTGAGACATACTGTGAACCTAGAAATATATTTCTAAAATAACTGTCTCTACTGGCCACATGCTGAAACACACTACATCAATAAAGCAATAGGTACTATTTCTGTGATCAGCATTATAACACACAACCAGAAGAGGTACATGGTAAAGAACTGAAATCTTATATTTATATCTACACCAGCCATATGTTGCAGAACATTACATAATGACAGCAATAGACATACTGTTTTTGTTCTGTATTATCAGGCAGAGCATAAAAGCTCCAGACATATTACAACCAATTGTGAGAATGGTAATACATACCTCAGTATCCAGTCACATACAAGTTCAACTATATTTATTGTATGGTAACATTATAAGACACAACTACCCTTAAAATTACACTCTCCCATTCAGATTAAAGCAAGGCAAATAGGATCCTGGATGCTCAGCACAAAATTATGAGAACAATAATATGTAGCTAAATATTTAAATTACATAAATGTTACAGTATACTTATTTTATAGTAACATCATAGAAACACTCCGTGAAATTAGCCTGACATCCAGTAGCTAATTGGAGAAGATATTTTAAGAAGTACTATATCACTATACACAGACAAGTCAGGTACTTGACGACATATCATGAACCCAGAAATATGTTTGTAAAATACGTGTCTCTATAAGCTACATGCCAGAAAAACAAGATATGTAACTTTGCTGGCTACATGTCAGAGGAGACTGTATCAATACAGCAATAGATACTCTACTTTAATTCTGTAGTATCAAACAGTGTTTGGGATGCAGGTAGAGTACAACCAATTGCATGAACTGTAATATGTGGCATGATGTCTATGTTATATATGTATTACACTATATTTATTTTATGATAACACTTCAACATAACATAACTTCCCTTAAAAATTCACAATCCTATGCTGTTTAAAACAACGTGTATAGGGTCCCTGATGGACAGAAAACCATTGAGAGACCAGTATTACATAGCTTGATGTCTATGTCACATAAATATTTCACTGTACCTGTTTTACGGTAGCACTGTGAAAACAATGATGTTATTACAAAATTCTGCTATCACATACACTTTAGCATCCATACTTTATCACAGACTAGTGTGTTACATCACATGTAATACAACATCTTCTGCCAGAGTTCATTGGCTATTGACCCACCTGACTTCTAACAGGAGTGTTATTACACTGAAGAGCCAAACAAACTGGTACACCTGCCTAACATTGTCTAGAGCCACTGCGAGTATGCAGAAGTGCCACACACTCCACTGGGGAGTTTGGTGGGAAGCAGAAATGTTTGAACTCAGAAGAGTGTTCCTGGAACCACTCTGTAGCAGTTCTGGATGTGTGGGGTGTCACAGTGTCCTGCTGGAATTGCACAAGTCTGTAGGAATGCATAATGGACACGAATGGACCCAGGTGATCAGACAGGATGCTTACTTACGTTATCACCTGTCAGAGTTGTATCTAGACATATCAGTGATCCCATATTCCTCCAATTGCACATGCTCCATACCATTACAGACCTCCACCAACTTGAACAATCCCCTGCTGACATGCAGGTTACATGAATTCATGAGGTTGTCTCCATACCTGTACACATCCATCCCCTCAATACAATCAGAAATGAGATTTGTCCACCAGGCAATATGTTTCCAGTCATCAACAGTGCAATTTCAGTGTTGACAGGCCCAGGCAAGGCATAAAGCTATGTGTTGCACAGTCATCAAGGGTACATGAGTGGGCCTTTGGCTCTGAAAGCCCATATCAATGATGTTTCATGGAATGGTTCACATGCTGACACTTGTTGATGATCCAGCATTGAAATCAGCAGCAATTTGCAGAAGGATTGCACTTCTGTCACGTTGAACGTTTCTCTTCATTTGTCATTGGTCCTGTTCTTGCAGGATCTTTTTCTGGCCCCAACAATGTTAAGAGATTTGATGTTTTACCAGATTCCTGATATTCACGGTACATTCACGAAATGGCCGTATGGGAAAATCTCCACTTCATCGATACCTCAGATATACTGTGTCCCATTACTCATGCACTGACTATAACACCATGTACAAACTTACTTAAATCTTGATAACCTTTCATTGTAGCAGCAGTAACTGATCCAACAACTGTGAAAGAAACTTGTTTTATGTAGGTGCTGCCAACTAGTGCTGTATTCTGCCTGTTCACGTATCTCTTTATTTGTACATGCATGTTTCTACCAGTTTCTTTGGCACTTCAGTGTATATACAGTATAAGCAAAGGGTAAATTTTAAAAAGACATCACAATGACATTAAACAATAGTATTGAGCAAATTGTACCAGCTCAATGTAGACTGTAAACATTAGGTTATTTGACTGTTCTCTGGAAACTGTCTTAAATGATTATGTTATCTTAGGCTCCTTACATGCTTCCTTGTGGATTCCTATATTCTTTTATAAAAACAAAAATGAAATTGAGATAAGCTGAAATGCTAAAAATTCTCCATTTGAGTCATGATTCCTGTGATGTAACTGGCTAGCTTGCTGCTCCCATTGTCATAATGCTAATTCAGAGTGATGCCTTGTTTTGGAAAATGGGTTACAAATGGTCTGTAGTACCATACTGTACCAATACATCTATAAAAACTGGTGAAAAAGTGTTTTTGATTGTTCCATAGAAAGAGAATATGCACAAAATGTGGTTTCATTATACTGGTAAACTGCCACCATGTCCACATACAAATTCACTACCTTGATTAAAACTGTGTTGCATCTTAAAGTTAACATTAACTTACCCCTGAGATACACTCTCCCACTGTTACAAAGTAGGATAGCGTCATTCAATGAAATTAAACTTCTAATGAAAATTGTCATTTTACCCAACTACACCTCAATCATTTGGTAGCTCTGTTGTTACAGTGGTAGACCATTGTATTTTATGAGTTCATATAGAGCACTGGTTCGAATGTAGCCCAAAATGAAAACTTAGTCACAATCATAAAATTTCACCACACCAACCAGAAACAGAATATTATTGTGTTTTCCTTGCTGTTCAGATGCACTTACATTTGCAATCGCTATTCACTCATGTCATGCCCACAAAGATATTTTCTAGTTCATGTGACCACAAACTTTTCAGTTTATTAGAAACATTTTTATCTTTGTACTGTGCAGCTAGGATCCTTATTGTTTGAACTTTGGCAGTTTCATCATCTTACGTAAAGATGAAGTAAGTCTGCTTCAGACACCAATATTAGTTTATACTCACTAACATCATAGCCCTTATGTTAATGTCACCTGCATGTTGGATACACTTTAAATATCTCTGTATAACCTCATCATGCAACACCTCATTGTACTGAGGGCATATGGTGATGTCTTCACTACTAATAATGCTTTCCAGAAAAGTGTATTGTTTGTTCACAAACTTAATGCATTTATTCTCTGTTCTCCATTCCTCAGACTAAGACTAATGTGAAGCTGTATACAATTCATCCCACAATTGAAATAACTGCCACAATCATTTCTTGCTAACACTATTTTCGTATCTTGTGTAAAACTTTAAGTATATATGACACTTTCATGATTTGAATATGTGACCTCTTTATCTGCAGCCAGATGTGTTATCCGTTGTGCTACTGAGTGGGTGCTAGAAACATGTCCTCTCCTGAGTGTCTTCTACAGAGGGAATCAGCAGTAAGAATAATTTAAATGTGTTTTGGGTTGTAGCTCATGACTGATAGTCGACAATCTATTTATAATATACGGCCAATTGCAAAAGTTCTATAATTCCTTAGTTCTGAGCAAGTTTAATAATGTAGCAGGGAGCCAGGAAAAGAATGTCTATCATTGCAAATATCACTGCTCTAAATGGTTGGAGCATAAATACATCAACTTTCACAAGGCTTCCACTGTCAGTGTTCACACAATACCTTTCTATTGTCCCTTAAAAGCTGTAATTGCGTTTTCCATCACCAAATAGCTAAACTGTTTGCAGAAAAAGTATGTAAGAACCTCACAATTTTGGCTAATACTTTTAGAACACAAATATAGCTTCATCTTACTCGTAGCCTATGATGTCACCACAGCATCAGCCAATAACAGAGTGTGACCAGATGTTGACATTTAATGATTTTTAAGCTTTAATTACATACAAATAACAGATATTTTTTGAGAGTACACACTGTTTAAATGTTATAATCAATGAGAATAACAAGAATCCAAACCACATTTTTAACGTAGGAAAATAGACTATTGTGAAAAATGTAATACATAGCTCAAGGTCTATGTTATAAAACATTGCTTCAAAACTCTGCTATCATATACACTTTTGTGACCATATTTGACCACAAACAGAAATGTAATACATCCAATCTAATACAAAAAATCTTGCCGGAGCCCATAGGCTACTGACCCACCTGACTTCAAACTGGAGTGTTACTTTACACAATATAATGAAAAGATACATTTGTAACAAAGGACATAAAACAATAATATCACACAAAACATACCAGTTCACGGCAGACTGCAGACAACTGCAAAAAATGTGCTACATAGCTCAAGGTCTACATTATAAAAATCACATTCCCTTTGACACTAAGATATGCCATAAAATTTTGACAAATATATTCTATAAACTAGAAGAGTAACATAAACTGTATACTTACAGTGCAGCTTATCAAAGTACATCAGTCAGCATCCAGTCCGACTTCCAGCAGCAGTGACACCATATACATGAAGTATAAAGTTGTAACAAACCTAGTGACAATACACACATTATGTGTACAACAGCACCTTGTGAGAAAATACCCATTATGTGCACAACAGCAGTCGATTCAACTGATATTTGTCATGACAACCTGATACATCTGAAAAAAAAAAGACCTAAAATTATCACTGTCTGTCTATGTTTACTCCAGTAGGTGGACCTAGACTTATGCATGCCTCATTGTATAGAAGTACTGCTGCTATCACACAAACTGAATTTCAGACCAAGATAAATAAGCAGGCAAACTGGCAAACTTGAAGCTTAAGGCATGAGTAATACTTCTATATCCAGCAAATTCTTCTGGCTTGATGTCTGTGTTATGTTACACTAGTGTGCATCTTGATTTCTAAAGTGATATTCATACATGTTTTGTGATGTCTCTGTAATTTACACTCTCTATAATCCATACTCTTGTATCTAAGTTACATACTCATATGTGATTATTAAATCACTGCATTATGTGGTTTGGCAACTATGGCCTGTTGTGTACATGCTGTTACAGTTGCACATAGCTTGATGCCCATGTTAATATTCACTCAGTTCCATATTGTCCTGCAAACTGATCATTCTTTTAAATTTTTTACGACTCTCAGATATAGATCACCTCCTGCTCTCATGATTCCTCTGACGATATCTGGTGATCATTCCCACTAATACTAACCTAATTATCCTACCTGCAGACAAAAGTTCCACCATTGTCTTCATGAATCACAGTAACTATCTGGTTGAAGGCCTCTGCCAATTATTGGCTCCTCTACCTACCTACTCTGTCAGAGTGGTCCCATCCCTGAAGTTCAATATAACCTCCAATCCCTGCTCAAAGCCTTAGGCCCTTCCTAGAACCTCTTTCCTAAATCCATTTTCCTCCTCACCCCTATGACATCCTGCGAACTGACCTTCTACATGATCCACAAAATTCAAAAACTCAACAATCCTGGATTCACCATTGTAGCTAGTTTTACTGTGCACCCACTAAAAGAATTTTGGCCATCACTGAGCAACACCTCTAACCAATCTGTAATCTAGCCGTCCATGTCAAAGATACCATCCACTTCCTTCACTGACTCTCCGCCATTCCCATTGCTTTACCTCCTAAATCGCTACTCACCGATGTCAACATCACTTCTCTATGCCCCAACATCCCTTACCTTGCTGTGATTTAACACTACCTTCTCCAATGGCCTTCAGAATCCAAAGACACTACGGCATTCCTCATACACCTTACTAACTTTGTCCTAACTCCGAACTATATCTGTTATAAAGTGAACATAAACAAATCTGCAGCAGTACCATGGTCACCCGAGTGGCACCCTCTTATGTCAACCCATTTACAGGCCATATAGAGGAGACCTTGCTAGCACCCCAAAATGCCAAACTCCTAGACTGGATGGCTCAGGTTCACTGATGACGTCTTCATTATATGGACTCACAACCAAGATGCTATCGTCAGTCCTTCACAACCTCCATACCTTTTCTCCCATCCATTTCATCTGATCTTCCTCAATGAAGCATGCCACTTCCTGGACATTGACTTCCTCATCTCTGATGGTTCTATCCACTTATCCATCCACATTAAACCCACTAACCACCAACAGTACCAGTATTTCAACAGCTGTTACCTCTTCTACACCAAAAAAATCCCTTCATACAGCCTAACCACCCAGTGACGGAATACCTGCGGTGACAAGGACTCACTTGCCTAGTATGCTGAAGGTATAACTAAGGCCTTCACAGTCACTATACCCAGCCCCAGCACACAAATAGATCTCACATCTCCTATCGACACACCCCCAATCCTCCCACCACTCTAATAACCAGCTACAAAGTGGCCCCTTTGTCACCAGTACCAACCCAGACTGGAACAGCTGCCATGTCTTTCATCAGGGCATTGATTACCTATTACCATGACCTGATATGAGGGACATCCTACCCAAGATCCTTCACTCTCCTCCTAAAGTAGTATTCTAACACCCAACAAAACTCCACAATACCCTAGTCCACCTCTATGCCACTCCCAATCCAAATACCTTGACACAGGGATCACATCCTTGTGGAAGACTCAGATGTAAGATCTATCCAATCCACCCAGCCAGAACTTCCTGTCCCAGTCCTGTCACAGGTTTATCCTACCCCATCAGAGGCCAAGCCACCTGTGAAAGCAGCCATGTCATATACCAGCACTGCAGCAGTCACTGCACAGCTTTGTATGTTGAAATGAAGAGCAACTAGCTATCCATCAAGATGAATGGTCACCGCCAAATTGGTGCCAAGAAAAAAGTACACCAACCTGCAGCACAACATGCAGCTGAACACACCTTGTTTGATTTCAATGGCTGCTTCACAACTTGGACCATCTGGATCCTTCCCTCCATCACCAGATTTTCTGAACTGCACATGTGAAAGTTATTCTAACAACACTTTCTCTGCTCCTGATATCATACTGGCCTCAACCTACAGTAATGTACTTTCCCCACACCTTCCACCCAACTGTGTCTGCAGCTGCTGTCCTATCATGTCCTCCATATTCATGCCCATCACCCTCATTGCGTGCCACCTTCTGCCAATGAATCTGATCATCTTTCCTCTTAGCTGCTCCTCTTCTTTTCTGCTCTCTGTTTCACATCCACACCTCTCTGCCCCACAGCCTCTCTAACTGCACCTAGTGGCAGTCTTGTCATGCTTGCATACAATCCAGTCCCTGCACAATCCACTAGACAAATCTCTTCTCTCTGTCCACTCAAACCCTGCCATTCCTTCCCCTTTCCCAGCCCCTCAGGACTGCTCT
Source organism: Schistocerca gregaria (assembly GCF_023897955.1). Taxonomy (NCBI): domain Eukaryota; kingdom Metazoa; phylum Arthropoda; class Insecta; order Orthoptera; family Acrididae; genus Schistocerca; species Schistocerca gregaria. The sequence continues at coordinate 433,359,993 of NC_064922.1, forward strand.
TTCATTCACGTGACAGCTCTATTCAAGTCGGAGCTGCTGGAGATGGTGGTCATGTGTGAGCGTGTGTGTGTGTGTGTGTGTGTGTGTGTGTGTGTGTGTGTGTGTGTGTGTGTGTGCATGCACTTGCATGTGTAGTGTGCTTGCTTGTGGGAATGAATGTGTGTTTCCTTTTCTAAAGAAGGCTTTGGCCGAAAGCGAAATGTGTAACAGTCTTTTCATTGTGACTCAACATGTCATCGTTATGGTGAGTAGCAATCAGTCAATTTCCTATACTGCTGATGTCCCAACCTCAGCTTTCCATTGTCTGATTTACACTGTCCAGTCAGATTAATGTGACCACTTGTCAGAAGCCTAAATAACCACCTTTTGCGGCACAAGTCATGGAGGAAGAGAGATAATGAGGTTCAGAAAGGTACCAACAGGGATGTGGAGCCGTGCTGACTCCAGTGCTGTGGTCAGTTGTTCTAGGTTTCTCAGTTGAGGATCCATTGTGCGAACAGCCCAACTGAGTCAGTACCACAGATTCTTGATTAGGTTTAAATTCTAGGAGTTTAGTGGAGAAAGGAGTACAGTAAAATCATCCTGGTGTTCTTTGAACAACACAGGTACACTGCATGGTGACTGTCACACTGTGTTGTCCTGCTAGTAGATGCCATTGTGCAGAGGACAAACAAATTGCAGGTAGGGGTGGTCTTCAAGGATAGATACATAGTTGTGTTGATCCATTGCTCCTTCCAGAATGGTGAGATCACTGAGGGAATGCCATGAAAACATAATGCCTGTAGATTATATGCTTTCAGACATTTCACGCCATCTATCTGATAGATGATGAACTGTGACTCATCTGAAAAGGCCACCTTTTGTGACACAGTGTGCTTCCAGCTGTGGTACTGGTGTACAAATTCCAGTCTTTGTCACCCGTGAACAGCAGTCAGCGTGGGTGCTTCAATCAGGTGCCTGCTGCAGAGACCTATACACAGCAAAGTTCGCTGAATGGTCATTGAGGAGATACTGTTTGTAGTCTCTTGGTACATCTGGGTGGTCAGTTGCTCTATTTGCCTGCACACATCTTCGCAAATGTCATTCACTCCTATCATTTATGTGATGTGGTGCACCACAGTTGCCTTGGTTTTGAATGTTACCACTCTATCATGCAAAGTAAACTTTACCCTTAATTGCATTTGAAAAATTTACAAACTTAGCTGTTTCAAAAATGCTTCCACCCTTGTTCCAATAGCCAATGTTTATGCCCTTTTGGACACAGATAAATGACTCCATTGTTACTTTACATGACTGTACTGTTTTCCACGCACCCTGACATACTGTACAAACCCTCAAATGTTAGTACTGTCTTCTGCTGTTTATGTTACTGCATATTGATGTTGAATGTAGGTGGTAGTAACACTAATATGTCTTGACCATGTATCGACCCTGTTGAACACAAACAATGAAACCTATATTCCACACCATGGTTGGAAATACTTTCTCATTTTAATCCAAAAATGAGTGTTTTATGTGTGACTGTAGACTTTCAGTGCTACAAAAACAAAGTTGAATGTCACAACAGACAAAATTACCCTTTCTAATACAAGCTGTTCACTTCTATATGAAATACAAAAGAAGAAAATAAATCATCTATGATCAACAATGTCTGACCAACAATTTATCCTAACTAGGCTTGTAATTAAATCTAAAATTGCCACTCTTGCTTCTTTCTAAATTTCTCATGTATTCACACAGAACAAAAAGTCTTTCCAGGGTGATGAGTTATTAAAAGAAGCATTCATCACTGGCGATAAATGTATATTTGACTGGATAGATTAACAAAAGTGAGATTATGACAGTGATGCAAGATTCACAGTTGTCATCTAATGCTGTCACAATAATACATGGTATGCAACCTTACTTAAAAAGTGACTTGAAAATACATCACTGCTTCCCACTACAATTTGATAAATCTGCAAGTACATCACACAGAGAACAGTTAGCTCTTCAAGATTACAGAATGAGGAACAGTTGAGCAAATATAACACATACTTTGAATCAACAGAGATCCATCTACACAATTACTGCAGTAACTATTCATCAAGTTCAAGCAGCTGTTGCTGACATCAAGCACTGTAAATTATTTCCAAACTTGGCCATATTTTTGCTTTGTTGACAGGAAGATTTACAAAGCACAATACTGTGTTATGAAAGAAAAGTAACAATGATTCAAGTGGCCCTTTTGCAACACAACATTCTGACGACCCTGATGTAACTCTGGATATCAGAATGGGAACATATTTTATGATATTAAAAATATGTGATGTTAATCATTTATAGGTCTGTTCAGCTTTCTCCTAAGCTTCGGCACATTAGGGTGAATTTGGACCCTGAATTCGAACACTGGTGTCATAAAAAAATTAATGTTTTTTTATCTATCCATTCAAGTCATTGGAAGATCAGTTTCATATATGTTCAAAGCCAAAGTGGGCCAGTACCAGTCATAGTGGATTGTTTTATGTTACTTTCCTTCCTTATGAAGTAAGTTTCATTCCTGTCAATATGACGATTCTTATTCTGTTATGAAGGCAAGGCTCTGTCCTTGTAAAACGGTGCTATTAATGCCTTAAGACTTCAGTATGTCAAGCAGAATTTTGTGACCACCACAATCGAAACCTTTGTCGAGTCCACAAAGTATACTAATGGGATAGTTTTACTGGTTTATATACGCTAGTCCTTCATTTGTGAGGTCTAGTATAGCTTTCTCTACAGTTAATCTTTTTAAAGACAAACTGAGAAGCAGTTCTAACCATAACCATATAAAAGAGTCAAACAATGGAATATCCAGGATGGAATGTAACAATATTACGAGAAGGAAAGTTGCTACTCACCATATAGCAGATTGCTGAGTCACGCACACACACGCACACACACACACACACACACACACACACACACACACACACAATGTTAATGAAGGCCTTAGTGGCTGAAAGCTTTAATTTGTGAGAGTCTTTTTGTTGTGCCTATCTATGACTCAGTATCTCTGCTATACAATGAGTAGCAACTTTTCTTCTCATAATATTGTTAAGTGTAAAAGAGTCACAATTTAATTATAGACCTCTTTCTCAAAATCTGGGAGAAGTGAAGTATGCTACTAACAACAGGTGGTTTGCTTAATTCGATTTTTATAGATGCAAATTACTATGTCCTTTTGTGTTAGGAATTATACCCAAAGTCACTGATTACAAAAATATGTTAAGGGTAGTCCTATCATTCCTTTAATTATCACTGTTGAGATGAAGTTAATTCATAAGACCTCCCAATCAGTTAATTTTACTAAATTCTATTGGAACTCTCTCTGATTGCTTGCTGAAGTGTAATAAATTCCCTGTTGTGGCATAGTGCACTATCAGAAACACTGTCATTTATGTAAGTTTCCTAGTTCATGACTGAAGCCCAACACTGAAAAAGCAGTTCAATCAACCCTCTGCCAGGCACTTAACTGTGAGTTGCAGAGTTATCCTGTAGATGTAGTTGAATTTATTTACATCTGGGGCCTGGGTCCTCTCCCACTTTTTATGTCTATAGTTCCTTTCCCTTTTCTTATAATTTGCCTACAGAAATTTGATTCAATTTATATCTGTCTAGGTGCAACTGTTCAATTTCTGTGTACTCCAATGAATTTTTGTTGAGCACAGCATTTATGTAGAAATACGTACAGATTTTTAAATTTCCTGTGATTAAGTGGTAATATAATGGCAACTGTAAGCTTAAGATATTTTGGGAAAATGATTGCACCTAGTACCCCATTGGAAAGTAAAAGAAATGACCTTTTGACTTCCTCTTCCGCACACACTTTATGATTAAATTACTGAATATGTCATTGTTATTTGGTTTGGGAATATGGAGTTTGTCCATTTATGAAAATGGTTTGCAGCTAAGGAATTATTACATTTATTGCCTGTTTTACATGAGATGGTAGGTTTGTGCAACTAATTTGCAATTCTTGAGTGAATTGGCATATTAGCAAAGTTTACAAAATGTTATTTGGGAATATCACAGTAAATTTACACTCACCCTGATAGCCATGTGTGTTAAAGCACCACTTTCTGGACATGGATGTACCAGCCTGGATTAACAACAATGGTCAATGTGCAGCCAGGAGGTGGTTTTCTGGCACTTTCCCACATTGCACTAAGTTACAGTATTTGGAAAAGCATCTGGCAACCCTTTAAATTAACCATGCCAAATCCATTGATAATTATGCTGATCCTGCCATGAAGCAGGGCAAAGCCACAGGAACAAGAATATGTTTGTAAATTTATCGTAGTTATTTATTTCATTTCTAACTACATTTTCGGTTAACATGCAAATTTCTTTTTAAATTTGAGATATACTATTATTTGCTTCCTGGCAATTTTAATCTGATATGTACGACCTTTCTTTACAGTCATGATGTATCTTTCCCTGTCATCATCACTAAGGTGAGACTTATTTTTTTGGATAATTAGCAATGGGCTTAGCACCAAGTTTGTTTATTTGTGAAGTGTACCATATATTAAGCTCAATTTGAAATCTGTTGCAGCATTAGTGTTTGCAGGGGGAAGGGAGGGGGGGGGGGGGGAGGGCGGGGGTAGTGGGGCACAAGACTTTCAAATTACCATTTTTTAATGTAAATCTGTTGGCCTGATTTGAGATGTCATCCAATAAGAACTAAATTTTAAAAATGACACAATAAACTTATTATATCTCAGGGAGTTAATGGCTAAGCTCTCAGTTTATGAGTAAAATCTCCTTATGTCGGGGGGAGAGGGCGCACTAGTGACCCTTCTCGCCACCCCTCCCCCATCCGCCTTCCTCATACCGGAACAGAGTTGCTATGCTGAAATTTACGGTCTTTTTACTGGTGATACTAGTCTTAGATTTTGTAATGTGCTCATCAGATGTGGTTTATCTGTTCACTTATAACTTACAAGTACGGTATTAAGCAAGGCTCCTGGCACTTCTTACGGATATAAAAATAGCGTATTTGCCTGTCAACTTTTCTACTATAAGCTTGCAAAATGCTTTTCTGAGTTCTCAAAATGTTTCTTCCCACTGTACTACTATTTCTAGTTGAGTCGTCTCCTTCGTTGCAGGATAAAATGGGCATCTACCTTATCAAGTGGCGGGTGAAGGGAAGCGTAGAAAAAAGTTGGAAGCTAGGTAACAGATAATGACAAAATGCCCACTTATTTTAAATACAAATAAATTACCAGGCTATTAAATTAATTTCTAATGAAAATTCCAGGAACGCGTGGTTAAAAAGTTTTTGCGGTCAGCATCAGACTTTTACGAAGTAGAACACGCATAGGCCTACTTACGGTGCCCGTAATATCAGTTGTTTGTCAGAATAGCTCTGTGAAGGGACGGAAATAAGTGACCTTACTGCGGGTTCACGTAGAAAAAACGTTAAAAAACTATTAGACATGACTGAAAATATGGTCACTGCAAGTAGTTGTGGCTTACCTTTTCGTACATCGTAAGCAATATGCCGCTCCAACACCTTTGATGTTGCTCTCTCTATTAAGCTGGAAATAAATGTAATGTGATCAAGCCAGGATTTTGATAGAATTTACGATTACATGTTTTATTTCTAAATAAATATGAAGAATGCGTGAATATGTAGTACAACTGACGCTTATTCTTTTTTATGGATTGATGTTCATGCTCGTACTATCTTAAACACAAAGTACCGTACCGAATTGTTGCCGTATTGTTAAGACACTCTGTAAGCCGTCTGTTTACCAGAGTTTTAAAAGCCGACTCAAGAAAGATCTGTATTCACTCATTCACACTTGATCCTTGCTCTCTCGGGAGCGACTGTCAGAAGTCGGGTCTATTGCTGGATTCACTTTACTTCACCATATTCATGATTGCGTTTAAAATGACTGTCACCTCTCTCCACAGTATTGTACGTTCTGCCTGAGTTACGAATGCGTAATGGGAAGTGAACGCCATCACCAGGAGTGCTTGACACTGGAAGAAACCATAAAAGCCAATTTTCTCCAAAGACTTCCCTAAAATTTTTACTTCTGCCCAAGTTGAATCCGTCCCTATCAATTCCATGCAGAAACACTGGCGCTCTAAATGCTTCTAGAGTCGTCCTGTTGTCTAGGAGAAGAAAACAGTGGTAAAAAAATAACGGTGCTATGCTGATAAGAAACATAACAGATAACAGGAATAGGATATAAACTTGCCACTTATTGTTCTGCGTCTGCTGTTTCCAAAACCTTATGCAGTACATCAACGTTGAACTCCCGATGAAAACGCAATACAACATAGCATATACCAGAAACAGCATGAAGAACTTGTAATTGTTAAAACCAACGCAATTGTTAACCCATGGACAGTGATGATCCATTTTGAGAATGCATTTCCCACAGGCACTGCAGTGATGTGCTCTGTCAGGTTTAATGAGCCGACATTTTTCGCAGTATCGAATATCCCCCGTTGCTGTTCGCGTTTTCACTCCAATGTTTCTAACAATTTCTTCTAAGTGTTCATTCATGCTTGCACAATTGTTGACATCGAGTTGACTGGATGTTTCAGGCTGTGGAATTTGGAAATTATCCGGAATTTCTCCGGCGTGCGTGAAACTAGTTCTCCAGTACGCCACCAATACTAAAACAAAGAGAAAATGAAAAACCAACAGGTACACTATATTCTCGTATGTTGTATCCACACTGAAAACGCAAAATTCTACCACGTAAGCATAGTACGACCACAGCACTATGACGGCTACTACAAGGATAGGACACCACTTCGAAATACGCAAGCAGCAGTCAGCAAGTCTTTGACATGTTCCACAGCTGGTGTCCTCGGACATTATTTTAACAAATGCCGGCTCAATGTGCCGTACATTGCGTTTAAAGGGATGGCGAAATCTCACACGCGAAGACAGATTGCCGTTGAGTGTCCAATAGCTGGCTGCCGTAAGCACAAAACAATATTGAGGTAGGGTACCTGTATTTCATACTTTCATGTTCATACTGCCACTTTCGTTAAAATCTTTGATAATGCTTCAAGGAGTTTGCAACTAAAATCAATTTACAAACAGAAATTTAAATTTTCTTGTCTCAAATCTAGCTCCGAAAAACCGAATATGTTTTATGGTGGTATAAACGACTATTTCACAGAACTAAACTTTGAGAGATAACAAACCTAAAGAATCAGAGACAGGATCATGGACAGAATATATACACCAAGAATATCTATGGACTGAGCATAGTGTATTGTGCATGACAGAATGAGACTGTCAGGCGACTTACGCGTAACTCTGTATGTTTACATTTTGCACTGAGACTGAGACTTAAAAACTGCACTTATTTGTCCTGTTTTTACACATTTATTTATTTGTAATAGCAGTGGTGAACTCCATAATTATTGTAGGTACAGACGCAAATCGAAATATGGTAACGTTACTTTTCATAGTCGACAAATGCCTAATTTTAGTTATACCAGAAAATATGTGTTGAAAATATTGAGAAACAGTGTAGTAATGTAGGGTTAATACTTCTGACTGTATCGCCGAAATAGTGGAATTTCAATTGGCGAGAGGAAAATAACCAATCTGTGCTTTGCAGTTGATACTATCCTCATTGCAGGAAGTGATGAGGAACTTCGTGATCTGTTCTTCACAGAGAAGACTTTTAGTTTACGTTAAGATCTAGAGATAAACATGAAAAATCAAACTAAAAGTTATTAATCGCTAAGTTTCAGATCACATCCAACTTACAGGTTGCCTAAAAGACCTAGAGGTAGTCAATGACTGTAATGTTTGTGGAAGATGTTAAGCACACCATGGGAAGAAATATGAACCAATGCTTTCACTGTAGCAGAGCTTAGAATCACAAGAGCTCTATCTTCCCATGTCAGTCAATGATACGGCCAGTTCCTTGGGAACATTTTAGGAAGACAAGGTGATAACTTAGAAAAGACCATCTTGTAAGACTAAACCGAATATAGAAGACCACGAAGAAGAGCAGCAAGTAGATGGCTGGATCGAGCGAAGAAGATTACTGGCCTACCTCTTCATATTATATTAAGAAGAGCTAACGTTCACTGTGGGTCGAGACGTCCAGTTGGAGATTCCGTTACAGTACTTAAGAAACAAATGAAGACATGCTATTTAGGGGTGAGGCCAATACCAGTTTTGATAGTTCCTGTACCCAGCAACATATGACAACAGTTTTATCTAAGCTGTTACATTTGAGGGTTAGCCCATTTTCCCGCGCATTTCTTCAAATGAAGAAATATGGCCACGGGACTCAGCCATGTGTAAACCCATCTAATGATGAGGTTGAAAGCCGTATATTTTTTAGACATTTTCTAGATAAATTCAGTAGTGTGGGACTTTACTTCCTGTCAGTCAGTCAGTTTATACACATTTCGAACAATTTTGACTTGCAGATATAATTTGCAGGGATTACAAAGCACTGAACGCCCGCACAATACTTGAAAGGTACCCAATACTTCTGCTCTGCGACTTCAGCTACGCGTTGAGTGGCGCTTGTGTGTACAGTGTACTAGATTGCTCTAAGGCCTACACACTGATACCAGAGGCCAACAAAGATATACCACAGACAGCCATAATTACGTCATTTGGCTTATTTGAAAGCAGATTTATGACTTTCGGTCTCCAGAATGTGTTGAAAATGTGGCAAAGGTTCATCAATTCAGTGCTGCGAGGCCTGTCATTCTATTTCGCTTACCTCAACGACGTTTTGGTCTTTTCAGCCTCGTTAGAATAATATCGACAGCATCTCGTCAAGGTTTTTCAACGACCAAGTGAGTACGGCATTGTGCTGAACGTGGCGAAGTGTATCTTTGAACAGTCGCAAGTTAATTTCCGAGGCCACCGCCTTACTCCTTCAAGCTTGCTACCATTGCTGAACGAAATAGAGGCTATCCGCCAGCTGCCCCTGCTGGCCACATGCAAGGAATTAAGGCGCTACTCAGGCATACTGAACTTTTATTGGTGGCATCTGCCACATGCAGCTGAAGTTCAAGAGCCACTGACAGCCATGCTGGCAGGCCCGAAGGCTAAAGGCAATTCAGCAGTTACCTGAACAGACGAAATGATGGCAGCATTTGAGAAAACAAAGCAAGTGATAGTGGATGCGGCACTGTTGGCAATCCTGAGCCGAATTGATGTGGTTATAGGTACGAGCCAGACAGCAATAGGCGATGTGCTTCAAGAATGTGTTGATGAGGCCTGGCAGCCACTAGCTTTCTTCTCTAAAAAGCTGACCACCTCGCAAGAGAAATGGAGCGCATACAACCACAAACTGCTGGAAATTAACGAGACTGTCAAATACTTTCGTCCTCACGTTGAGGCTCATGCCTTCACAATATTTACAGACCACAGGTCACTGACATTCACCTTCTGGCAAAATAATCTGAACTGCTCACAGAGGCAACACAATAAACTGCTGTACCTTGCCCAATTCACCACAGACGTTTAACACATTTCTGGGATCGGCAACATCATGTCGAACTGTCTCTCTTGTGTCAGCAACAGCTCTACACTGGACTACACTGGACTCACAGTAGCACAGAAGTCAGAGCAAGTGCTGCAAGACCTGTTACAAGATGCACAGACTTCAGTGAAATTGCAGTCTGTAGACACTCCTGTCGCCAGCGTGCAACTGCATTGCGATGTGTCCGCGGGCTAGCCACATCCATACCTGTCTATGAACTTCTGACGACAAGCATTCGAATCTCTACACAGTCTGAGCCACCCAGGTACGAGATCTACACTCGATCTGATTCTAGATCGCCTCGTGTGGCCAGGAGCAAAGAGGGATTGTAGAGAATGGATGAAGTGTTGTCTCCGGTGCCAACACAGTAAAGTTGGCAGGCACCGTACATGCACAGGTGGGTAATTTCAATGATGTCACAGTGCAGATTTCAGGACCTAATTCATTTACACTGTGGCTATAGTGGTGACACCGATGTGATCTGGTCATTCCTGCACACATGTAACACCAGTAAAGAATGAATGAGAATCAAGCGGATGGTAACTTGACAGTATCTAGACTAGCTGTGAGGCTACTGCCATTCTGACCACAAGATCTGTCGCTGTGGTTTGTTCAGGTATAAACAAATTTTATTTATTCAAGCGTTACCGCAAGCACATCTAAATTTGCATTGGTGGTGAGCCAATTAGAGCAACAATATGCGGCACGAGAGCAAGATATCGTTGCACCACCTGAAGGGAAGGCATACAAAAGGTTGAATACGGAACTGATCCACCGTGTATCTGCATCACAAGAAGAGTGCATCCGTCAGTTACTAACTCATGAAGATATTGGAGACCAAAGACCATCACAGTATCTACAGCATTTAGAAGTAGAATTGATGCTATTACCGTACATGAACGTCTGCTATGTATGAGGCGTGTTTTTTTTTTTTAAGTAAGTACCGTTTTGAAATAAAAAAGACGTGCTAGGATATCTCAATAATTTTATTTTTACATGAAAGCCTGTACCTTAAGCTACTTTTCTACATAATTTCCGTCAATATTGAGGCACTTGTCATAACGTTGTACCAGTTTTTTGAATACCCTTCTCATAAAAGTCTGCAGCCTGACTTGTTAACCACTGCATCACCACTATTTTGACTTCGTCATCGTCTTGAAGACGCTGACCGCCCAGGTGTTTCTTCAAGTGCAGGAACAAATGGTAGTCACTGGGCGCAAGATTGCGGCTGTACGGAGGATGATCTAGAGTTTCCCATCGAAAAGATGTGATGAGATCTTAGGTCTGATTCACCACATACGGACGGGCATTGTCTTGCAGTAAAACGATGCCCTTGCTCAACTTCCATTGTGATTGTGGTGTCACGTAGGCCACCCATGTTTCATCGCCCGTAACAATTTGGCTTAAGAAATCATCACCGTCATTGTGGTACCGCGAAAGGAAAGTCAATGCACTGTCTAAACGTTTGATTTTGTGCACATCAGTCACCAATTTCGGTTCCCAACGTGCTCACAATTTTCGGCAATTCAAGTGCTGATTCACAATGCCATACAAAACACGACGAGAACTACTAAAAAGGTCATCCCGCAAGGATAAAATCGTAAAGCGCCTGTTTTCGCACACCTTATTGCCCACTTCCTGCTCAAAACTTTCATTAACGACCGAAGGACGCCCACTCCGTCGTTCATCATGCACATTTGTGCGGCCATCTTTAAATGCTCTCAGCCACTTTCTTACCATTCCATCACACATAATATTTTCTCCGTAAACTGCACAGATCTCACGATGAATATTGATCGCTTTTAGGCCCTTAGGACTAAGAAATCTTATAACAGGCCGTGCTTCACAGTCGGCGGGACTCACGATTATTGGGGGCATTTTAAACACTCAGTACACAAAGTAAACAAGGACGAATCAGACTTGTAATGGCGTCAGTGCGTAGATTGTGGTACAGGTTTTCATGTAAAAATAAAATTATTGAAATATCTTAGCACGTCTATTTTTAATTTCAAGACAGTACTTATTTAAAAATCACGCCTCGTACAATCTGGAGCACTCGCTTATCTCCATCGATCAAGACAGTTGTCACCAAGCAATGGGAGATGTCGTTAGACACATGGCAGAACTGGCCGACAAGGTGCTGGATGCTGTCTCACCTGTGCCTATTACTGTATCAGCAGCACAGTGCGTGAGTGCAGCCACCACAGTAGCGCAAGCTGAATACGATGCATCAGCGGAGAAGGTCGATCAACTGGTGCAACAGAGTAGCCAGCTGATAGTGTGTTGCAGCGTTGGAGATCACAGCCGGCCAAGATAAAGGAGACACTCCCGCAGCAGGGCCGCATCCAGCTCGTCTGCGCCATCACCCGATGCACAGAAGGACGTGTGCTGGTTGCCTATTCTGTATCTTTCCGCTATCGTGCCGATCATTTCGGTACTCAATAGCACCGAACGGTCTAGTACTCGAATTAAAGCCCCTGCGTTATTCAGTATGCATTTCAGAAGCGATACCGTTCGGGTCTAGAGAACCGAAGCGCACAAGCCAATCAAAAGCAATGGCCGCAGATGCGCGTGTACACTGCAGCGCTCTAGCGCCATCAACACATAACAGCTAGCAGATGGCACAGGCGCGCTATTCTTCGAAGTACCGAAAAGATAGCGTATTTGACGGTATTCTGCAGATTGTCGTAAATGCCGCATTATGTCATCTTATTTTAATTCACACTGACATCGTATTTTGGATTTTACGTTTCGTAAAATGTGTTAGGAATAGTATGTAGTACCACATTGCTCTACTACATCTATAAAAACACCCGAAAAATTAATTCTGCGAGTTTGAAAGAATAAGAAGATAAACAGAATGTGATTATAACTCGCTCCTAAGGATCCAAATGATTAAGTAGCCCACTTCCCTATATCATACGTCAACGATTTGGGTCTTAAAAACAAAATTTAAAAAAAAAATGGTTCAAATGTCTGAGCACTATGGGACTTAACAGCTGTGGTCGTCAGTCCCCTAGAACTTAGAACTAATTAAACCCAACTAACCTAAGGACATCACATTCATCCATGCCCGAGGCAGGATTCGAACCTGCGACCGTAGCAGTCGCACGGATCCGGACTGCGCGCCTAGAACCGCGAGACCACCGCGGCCGGCAACAAAATTTAAAAAACGCGTTTTTGAGAGCTCCTGCAGTTCGTCGAAGTGTATAACATATATCTCATGAATGAAAATGTTTCGTATATGGTGCTACAGTCTAAAAATATTACGGCACAGACCTTTCATCTGTGTCTACTATTGTTGAGGATTCGATCGCAGATAATTACTTGTGACAAACAAGATTATGAAGATGACTGCTACTGGTTACATTCCCAATAGTTTAAGTTGTGCTCTTAGATTCCTGTCTAACCGCATACTCGGAAATCGCTACATATTCGGAAAAAATTGTGAATTATTTCTGGCAAGAAAAAATATAAAGGTCACTGTCGGTTGTTTCACTTACGGCAATTTCATCTCGAGCATTTTCATATTTCGTTTTTTAAACACACAGGAATCACGAAATCAATATTGAGGAAGCGCACTCTTAAATGTAAGTAATAACGAATATTTCAGAAAAATCTTAACTTACACGAATAACAATGTATCAGAACATGTAGCATATATGAAGAGGAAAAAAAAAATATTTGTTCCCATCTGTGCGTGAATCCTTGTTACATATAAACACTCCCGCGCGCGAACCACTTGGCCACGCTAAACACAGCTACGTGTTGCTCAATTCTTATACTATTGAGGAGAGGAACGTAGGCTGACTTCGTTGCCAAACGATGCTGCGTAAGTCAGAAATGCGTAATAGTTTGGAATGTTTCCAATATCAGGCTTCACATAATTTCTTTCCATTGTTGCTTGAAGGTTGTAAACACGTTTCGATAGTTACTAACTAAACCATTTGTGGGAAAAAGTACACAAAGTCACTAGTAACGTCAGTTCACACTCATGGAATATACGTAAGCAGAGCCGATGTCTTGATATTTCATGATCTTTAAGCTCTTATTTGCATTAAAATAACACGTATTTTGCGAGAATATTGATCGTAAACGTTTTCTTTTTGGATGTAATCATTCACGGTAACAACCGAACCTAACCACATTTCTAACAAAGGAAAATAGTCTATTACGAATTCACTTTCCAGCCGGATGCGTCCTCTGGTGATTCTTGAGTAGCACAATCACTAAATCCAAAGCTAAAACCGCTAAATATGTTTAAAATAACAAATTATAGGTGTGCATAAACCAAAGCTCACCGATTGACAGGGACACATCGAAATCCAAAACCTCTTGGTACAGTTGTCGTAAAATCGGTGGGAGGACCGTTCGGTAACAGGTCTCAGAACCTTACTGAATAGGATATTTCGGTACAAAACGGAAAACGACGTCACTACCGAGACAAACCTACTACATCGATCGGTATGAACGATACAGAATAGGGCCCCTCGTACCACCAGCATTGTGGGGAACGTGTGTAACACTGCACCAAACGGTGCGCTTTCCCAAATGCCAGCAGCAGTTGAACAAAGGTGCTTCGCCTGATTACTGGCCAACATCACAATACCTGTTCATCAGCGGTCGACACACCAGTTATGAGAACTTGAGTGATACTGGCTCCAACATACGTATTTACTCACGTATGACGCTACATCAGTGCCGACCACGTATGACGTTTTGCCTGGTGGCGGCAAGTAACTCGCCTACCGCAACGTATGGCTTGCACAGAATAGACCTCCACTGCACGTTCCTTTGGAATTTCACAGTGGCGGATGCGGCAGCGCCAATATTAGGAAGCATTTCTTGGTGTTCTACAACCTTTTGCCAGATATGACTAACACCCACCTTGTAAACCAGATCGTAGGGCTGAAGGCCGCAGGTTTCCAGCGCCAGACATCGCCCAATCTGCCCAGCTGGTTACTGCCACTGACAATGAGTATGCCGCACTATTGAAAGACTTTCCAGCGTCAACCACGGCACTAGGCATACCAAAGGACGTCGGGCAAAACACTGTGCACTATATCAAGACGACTGAGGGGCCGCCGATCTCCTGCCGACCACGACGACTGGCGTCGAACCATTTGAAGATAGCCGAGGCCGAGTCAAATGTAAACGTTCCAAGATGGTCAGCTATCCACGTAACGTCTTTTTCTATCGGGTGACATAGCGCACAACACGTTACCCACTACACGTCGTAAACACGTTCATTTGTGTACAAGTAAATAGGAAGCTAAACTGAAACAATGGGCGTCCCACTAAAAGCTTGCGTAGTTTAATTGTTGCCAACGGGTACGGTATGATAGTGGAGGGGATTAACCAGGGGTACGTGCGGAGGAGTATCGACTCTGCCTGTTCCTGTTCCTCTTCTGTAATGATTTCGCTAGGCAGTGGCCTCTGGGTTAGTGACTGCACGCAGTTCTAGCTCATGGTCAATCTGTGAGACATCAAAACTAGATCCAGCAAGAGATGCCCATCAAAATTTTTGAAATATAGTAAACACAGAGTGAAAATATGCATCGTGACTAGGTTTTAGTTAAAATATGCAATAACCGATGAAAAGGAGCCAAATATGCAAATGCATATGCAACATGTAAGTGCATATAATACGGTCTCTACCTGTCATCCAACTTTAAAAAAAGCTATCAGGTGGAAAAAATTGATTTTTTGCACGTCTTAAAGTCTGCTATTTTCACTCGATATGGGACAATTTCTTTTTGTTATTTGTCACAGTTGCTGCGCTCCGTGAAATTAAGTAAACCACTGCACAAAATTATCAAGAGTTTGCAGTGGTAAACCTTGCATGTTGTTCATTGTAGTCCTTAAACTGCCATGTATAAATGTAGTAGATAAGATATCGAAATTTTATTTAAAACTGAGAGCAGAGCAATACCTAGATTCGTTCTCGAGTTATTGATTTTTATATCGTTGGCTGGTCATGCGCAGTGGGCTCAGTTCCGTCCATGCTGACTTGCTGGCTGCTATGACATACTTATCGTCCGACTTTAAGAAAACTATTGAATGACAAAATTATTTTCTCACATCTTACAGTCTGATATCTTCACTCGATAAGGGAGCAAATGTGCTGCCGTTATTTGTTGTAGTTACCATGCTGCATTAAATTAAACACAGCACGAAATTTTCAAGGGTTTGCAGAGGTAAAAACGCATTGCGTAAACTTTGCATATATGGTTGATTTTAGCTCATATGCAGCCGTGTGTTAATGTTCTTGAGTTACCGGTTTTTATATCTCGTGAACGGCACACATGTACTTATTTCCGTCCTGCTTTTTTTTTTCCTAAACTGTTAACCATTTCTCTTCTGAGGAAGGTTCTTCAGTTATGAGGAATGGCTACATTTCACTTGAGAGGTTTAATTTAGCTTTTTTTTTTGTTGCCAAAACACAGTATAAAAGGCAGAAACTCGCTTTGCAGTTGCTATTGCGACAGAATCTTGAAACTGAAGTCTTTTATTAAACGAGCAATAGGCGATCAGGGTGGTCAATACCTTACGTAAACGCTCATTGTGTCGGTTTGCTGTAGTATAAGATAAGGAATTTAACCTTTATTTTTATACTAGCAAATTCTTCTCCTTATTCCTGTCGAAGACTCTTAAAAATGGAAATAAAATAAAATAAAAACCGTAGCTTCTGTTATACCGACGTGGATAAGAAAGTTCCGTATGTTAACCATGTAGCAAAACACGCTCTTTTTGGCGTGGCATCACCTGCTAAAATCTCATTCCGACATCTCGAACGGTTTACGAGATACGACGTGTATTATAAATATTTCGTTCTCATGTGGCTGCAATCGGAGGCGTGTTTTCTCCATTTTGGAGACAGATAGAGAACTCCTGCTAAGGCTAAAGAAAAATTCAGTATTTTGATTTAATTTCATTCGCAGCAAAATATGATGTAATACGCACCAAATGCAAAATCACAGCGACGCATATTTATCATTGCAAACTTCTTCGACTTTCGCGCCGCGACTTACTTCAGTGAGAACAGCACAGTAAGTACGACCGTTATCGAAATTTTGGGAACCTATCCGTGAGGATGACATATGGAGCTATAAATAACGCATTTTTTTTTACCGATTAGTTTCTGTAAAATCGTTTGAGATTATGTCAGCACAGCGCGTCGACTCATTAGATAACAAGGTGATATTTTCCGCGCTGGGTTAAGCCGCGTCGAACTGGGCCCCAATGCACAGGTAGTCCGCTTTCTTTTTGTGCGCATCCTGACAAGACGCCCATCAAAGTACCACAGGCGGCGTGACGTGTGGCATAACAGATACGTAGTAGTGGCGTTGCATATGTGCGACTCCACGTCAGTAGAAGTAACGTGGCACCTTGTCATTTTCGCATCATGAAAGTGTTCTGACTTTAGTCAATTTGGTTACTGTTTCATGGAACCGAAGTAAAGCTACATCCGTTCCTGTTGTTCGTTTCTCAGTAAAACTTTTAGTGCTTGTGTTAAGTACTTCCCTTCTAACTAGTTTTTCTCTTTACATATTGAAGAAACTATTAGATAACAAAGTTTGAGTCTTCCGCACCTTGTAGACATACCACAGCTTGATAATGAATTGACTTTTCTTTCTTTCTTTTCTTTTGCTTGTGCCTTTTCCCACAATGACGCAGGGTCGGCATGGTTAATCGGATGTGCCCCCCCCCCCCTGGACGGAATTAGTGTACCCGAACTGTCCATGGTGTCTAGTGTAATCTATGGAATAGTGTGAAGGTGTTCAGATGTCTGCGAGTCGTGTAACTGAGGTGGGGCGTGGGGACCAGCCGGTAGTCACCTAGTGGGATGTGGAAAACCGCCTAAAAACCACATCCAGGCTGGCCGGCACACCGGCCTCCGTCGTTAAGCCGCCGGGCGGATTCGATCCGGGGCCTGCGTGCCTACCAGAGTCCAGGAAGCAGCACATTAGCCCTCTCGCCTAACCTGGCGGGTTTGATAGAGAATTGACTCTCTTTTCGATATCGATTATAGTGATTTTGATATTTCAAAATGAAGTAAGTACCGCAGCATATTATGTTGTTTCACAAGTTCATATCGTTTTTCCGTAAGTTTAATTTCACAACCGATAACCGTAACAGGGAATTCAGTCGTCAATAATATATTCTCCTTCACTATTTCCAACAGTCTGCCATTGTTTGGATAAGTTTTCGACTCGCAGCTGTAGATATCACGTGTTTTTGAGGCGAAGACCTCATCGAGCCCATTCAGAGTGCATTTTCAACCGGAAAGAAGTTTCTTGAAGGCTGTTCGATAGAGAGCGGTAAAGGTGGCAGTCTGGAGGTGTAACATCAGTCGAATACGGGTAGGTGGGTAGTAACTTCCCAACGCAACTCTTGTATAGCGGTTTTGCCAGTCTAGCAGAATTCGGGCGGGCTTTATCGTGGAGTAGCATCATTTAATGCAGTCTTCCTTGTCGTTATTCTTGGATTGCGTCTCCAAGACGTCTCATTTGTTGACGATAAATGTTAGCAGATGTGGTTACACCTCGTGGAAGCAACTCGTGGTACACCGCACCATCACTGTTCCACCAGACGCATAACAATATCTTTCGTGGATGCTTGCAGCACTTTGTACGGGGAGTTGGTACTTTGTTTAGTCTCAACCATCCTTTTCTTTTCCTTATGCTAGCATAAAAACACAATATCACCAGTGACGATACTGGATAGGAATGGTCGATGTTGTTCACGAGCCAATTGATGATGAGCAAGCAGAGATGCACATATGGTCACCAGTGAGTTTTGTGATTTTAGCTTATTGTTAGAGCATGCGGTATCCATACACACGAGTTTTGAACCATCCACGCTGCCTGCAAATGTCGCACGATAGTTCATCTCATTTCCCAGTTATCCAATACACTGACGTGGATGCATTTAAACGATGTTTATCGAACCTTGAAGCTCTTCTTGAGCGTTGAGATCACTAATGTCAAAACGGTCCTCCTTAAAAAGTGAAAACCATTGTCTTGTCGTTCTCTGACCAGTGGTATTATCCACATACACGGCGCGAATGTTTCTGGCTGCCCCGATGTTGTCACCCTTCTATTGAACTCAAACAGAAGAATATGTCGGAAATTTTCCGATTCCCACACATGGCCCTCCATTTTTTATCGTCAATAACCCCACTATCTATCTCCAAACAACAGAATGTGAACTCAAACACACTACGTGATCAAACGTGTCCAGACACCTGGCTGAAAATGACTTACGACTTCGTGGTAATGCTGGAATTAAATATGGCGTTGGTTCACCGTTAGCCTTGATGACAGCTTCCACTCTCGCAGGTATACGTTCAGTCAGATGCTGGAAGGGGTTCTGGGGAATGGTAGCCCATTCTTCACTGAGTGCTGCACTCAGGAGAGGTATGGATGTTCGTCTTTGAGGCCTGACACGAAGTCGGCGTTCCAAAACATCCCAAAGGTGTTCTGTAGTATTCAGGTCAGGTCTCTGTGGTTCTAGGCGCTACAGTCTGGAGCCGCGTGCCCTCTACAGTCGCAGGTTCGAATCCTGCCTCGGGCATGGATGTGTGTGATGTCCTTAGTTAGGTTTAAGTAGTTCTAAATTCTAGGGGACTGATGACCACAGCAGTTAAGTCCCATAGTGCTCAGAGCCATTTGAATCATTCTCTGTGCAGACGAGTCCTTTACAGGGATGTTATAGTCATGTAACCACTCCGCCACTGGCTACGCATTATGAACAGGTGCTCGATCGTGGTGAAACATGCAGTCGCCATCCCCGAAATGCTCTTCAACAGAGGGAAGCAAGAAGGTGCTTAAAACAGCAATGTAGGTCTGTGCTGTGGTAGTGCTACGCAAAACAACAAGGTGTGCAAGCCCCCTCCATGAAAAACACCACCACAGCATAACACTACCGCCTCCGAATTTTAATGTTAGCGCTACACACGCTGGCAGGTGAAGGTCACCGGGCATTCGCCTACCCACACCCTGCCATTGGATCGCCACTTTGTTTACCGTGTTTCGTCACTCCATACAACGTTTTTCCACTGTTCAATCGTTAGTGTTTACGTTCCTTACACTAAGCGAGGCGTCATTTGGCATTTACCGGCCTTTTGTGAGGCTTATGAGCAGCCGCTCGACCATGAAATCAAAGTTTCTCCTGCCTAACTGTCACAGTACTTACAGTGAATCCTGATGCAGTTTAGAATTCCCGTGTGATGATCTGGATAGATGTTTGCCTGTTAGGCATTACGACCCTCTTCAACTGTCGGCGTCCCTGTCATTCAACAGACGAGATCGGCCTGTACGCTTTTGTGCTGGACCTGTCCCTTCACTTTTCCACTTCTGTATCACATCGGAAACAGTGGACCTAGGAATGTTTAGGAATGTGAAAATCTCGCGTATAGAAGTGTGACACAAGTGACACCCAATGACCTGACCGCATTCGAAGTCCGTGAGTTCCGCAGTGCGCCCCATTCTGCTCTCTCACGATGTCTAATGACCACTGAGGCCGCTGATATGGAGTACTTGGCAGCAGGTGTCATCACAATGCACCTAATATGCAAAACGTATGTTTTTGGGTGTATCTGGATACTTTTGATCAGAGAGTGTAGCAACAGTGAACAACAACTAAAAAATGACAATCGATAAATAAAAACATAGCATCCAGAATACCAACATGCAAAACAAATACGCTACGGGCTTACGCACCAACCCAATAGTGGAGAAGATTGCAGTGACAAACGTAATCGCTGACCAGTTTACATTAGTGCATGTTGGGTCCCACATCATTTTGAGCATTTATTGCGTTAATGTAGTATTTACAGGTAATCATTCTGTAACAGCATGCGTTCTCAGAACTAATAAGCTCACAAAGGTACATTTACCACGTTGGAACAACCGAAATAAAATGTTCAAACGTACCTACGGTCTGTATTTTAATTGAAAAAACCTACCTGTTACCAAATATTCGTCTAAAAATGTGAGCCATATGTTTGTGACTACTACAGCGCCATCTATCACAAAGCGAAAAATGGTCCAACTGAAACATTCATATTTCTTTACGTACTACACGAATATGTAATAAAAATGGGGGTTACTATTAAAAAAAAACCGCAGTTGATACCCGTTTGACCTATGGTAGCGCCATCTAGCGGGCCAACCATAGCGCCATCTGGTTTCCCCATCAAGCTAGACAAGTTTCGTTCTTTGTAGTTTTTTCGTTTGACGCTCATTTCGTGAGATATTTGGCCCGGTCACGATCAATGGACCACCCTGTATATGACTTTAGAACACTATGAAGGTAAATACATTGTTTGTTCTCTATCAAAATCGTTCATTTGTTAACTATGCCTATCAGTAGTTAGTTCCTTCAGAATCTTTTATTTAGCTGGGAGTATTGGCGCTCGGTGTATTGCAGTAGTTCGAGTAACGAAGATTTTTGTGAGGTACGTGATTCAGGAAAGGTATAGGTTATTGTTAGTCAGGGCCATTCTTTTGTAGGGATTATTGAAAGTCACACTGCGTTGCGCTAAACATGCTGTGTGCCAGTTTAGTGATGATCTGAATAAGTAAAGAAAAACTGAGTACGTTCAGTTTTGCTCAGCTGTTTCAGTATCAAATAACGTAGAAGTTTACCAGCACAGTCATTCTTTACAATCAAAGGGGAATTATCAAACCCCACGACGACTACCGCAGTCAACTTCACCCCTACGCCGCCCCACACTGAACCCAGCTTTATGAAGAGACTGTTCTGGTCCTCTTGAAGTATAAAAGTAAAAATCAAAGCAAAAATTGAAATACTAGAAATTATATGCTTTTATTTTCAATTATTGTTAAGGAAATACCCTGAAGCGCCAAAGAAACTGGTATAGGCATACACATTCAAATACAGAGATATGTAAACAGGCAGCATGCGGCGTTGAGGTCGGCAACGCCCATAGAAGACAACAAGTGTCTGGCACAGTTGTTAGATAGGTTACTGCTGCTTTAGTGACAGGTTATAAACATTTAAACGAGTTTAAACGTGGTGTTATAGTTGGCGCACGAGTTACCGGACACAGCATCCCCGAGGTAGCGATGAAGTGGGGATTTTTCCATACGACCATTTCAAGAGTGTACTGTGAATATCAGGGATCCGGGAAAACACCAAATCTCTGACATTTCTGTGGCCAGAAAAAGATCCTGCAAGAACGGGACTGAAGAGAAACGTTCAACATGGCAGAAGTGCAACACTTCTGCAAATTGCTGCAGATTTCAATGCTGGGCCATCAACAAGTGTCAGCGTATGAACCATTCAACGAAACATCATCGATGTGGGCTTTCGCAGCCGAAGATCCATTCGTGTATCTTTGACGATTGCACGACACAGAGCTCTATGCCTCGCCTGGGCCCATCAAAATCGACATTGGACAGTTGCCGAGTGGAAATGTTGCCTGGTCGGACGAGTCTCGTTTCAAATTGCATCGAGCGATGGACATGTACGGGTATGGAGACAACCTCATGAATCCATGGATTCTGCTTCATAGCAGGGCACTGTTCAAGCTGGTAGAGGCTCTGCAATGGTGCGGGGCGTGTGCAGTTGGAGTGATGTGAGACCCCTGATACGTCTAGATACGACTCTGACAGGTGACACATACGTAAAAATCCTGTCTGATCACTGCATCCATTCATCTTCATTGTGCATTCCGACGGACTTTTGCAATTCCATCAGGACAGTGCGACACCCCCATACGTTCAGAAATGCTACAGAGGGGCTCCAGGAACGCTCTTCTGAGTTTAAACACTTCCGCTGGCCATCAAACTCTCCAAACATGAACGTTTAAAGTTTAACTGGGGTGCCGTGCAACTTGCTGTTCAGAAGACATCTCCACGCCTTGTACTCTCGCGGATTTATGGATCTCCCTGCAGGTTTCATGGTGTCAGTTCCATCCAGCACTACTTCAGACTTCAGCCGAGTCCATGCCATGTCGTGTTGCTGCACTTCTGCGTGCTACACGATATTCGACTGGTGTACCAGTTTCTTTGTCTCTTCGGTGTAAGATTGTTTAAGATTTGTGATGATAAAATCTATTTTTGATAAAGTCTGAAACAATTGTTTATTTTGTCAATAATTTAAGTGTATTTTACAAAAATATTGATATCACCTAGTTTCTTGACAACAAATACAAGCGTGGTTTCGGACACAGGGCGCAAAAAAAAAAAAAAAAAAATGCCCATACCTACTACGCTAGCAGGTTCCCTATGTTTGTGTTGCCGCAAAGTAGCTCCAGGTTACCTGGCATATCCGCTCTCAAAGACCGCATGGCTGTACCTGCATGTAAAAAGGACCTAGATAGTCCAGTTCTGCACACCCAAAGTTACAATATTCCCTACAGGGGACAGATTACACTGCGCAAGGTCCACCAACCAGTTTGCAGGATGCCAATAGGTGACACTTATGAGTGGCAAAGTGAGTAATGGAACCCAACATACTGCCACTCTAAAATGAGATATTACGTTTTACAAGATAAACATGAATTTCGCGAGCGACAAATGAAAATGTCAGTTCCGACAAGGAAAACAATAAAAATGACTATCACTTGACATAATATCAGGGCATATAAAATGAAATACACTAACATTTAAGAAACACAATATCAGCAAAATGTTTTTGTCACACTGCATACGAAACTTGAAAGGTACTAACATGTAAGACATAAAAAGCAATAAATATTGCTGTCATACTGTATGACAGACATGAAATATACTAACATTTAAGACACAAAAAAACAGAAAATATTACTGCCACATTGCATAAGAGATATGAACGTTACTAACATTTAAGACACAAAGCAATAACAATATTACTGTCACAGTGCGTAAGAAACGTTTGAATTCAGTACTGACAACAGTCAGTCCACAGGAAAATATTTACAGCTTCTCAAGCTGTAAATAGTAGTTTGGCGACAGGTAAACCACCACGAAAGTGAGGGGGAACACATAACTGGGTCACAGCTTAGGCAGGGGACAAAATTTCACTAAACAAGTCTTTTTAATCTGCTAGTGGAAGTTACCAACATCAACACACGAACACCTTTATCACTAACTGGAAACAGCTGATCGATGAGACCTAGCCTGCACACCAAGCGAGGAAGTCGTATGCCTTGGTCAGTACGAGATTGCCCACCTGACGCTGCCTCGCTCCTTCCCATGTCCAAAACAGTGTTGCTGTAGTTGATAAAGTTACTCATTGGGCCACTTCTTGCGAAGACTGATTCAGATGCTGTACAAGTTGGAATTTGTGCAACATGTTGGCAGGAATCTCAAGAACGGGGTTTCAAGGATAAAGGATCTATTTTCACAAAGAGGGTTTCCCGTTAAGTATCAGATGTTCTAGTCGACGAGAGAAATGTCGTGATTCACCAAACAGGCTCACAAATCTCCAGTTGCCGTTGCTAGATGCATGGTACTGAATGTATGTCTCACACGATTTATTTTGTTTGCACACAACGTTGCGTGGAGTTGGAGAAACTCCACATGATAAAACCCAACCATATTTCGTTTCGACAAGCGTGCTGTGTTTTGGCTTTCCTTATTTTCCCTTTCCGATGATATCGAAGAATATATGTGCTCCCCCGAACCATATCTATTCCGGAAGGCTTACTGATGCCCTGGAGGCAGACCAAATGCAATGTTCCAACCTGTTGTGTTTATGTAACTAGATGACCACTCACTGTTGACAACAACACAAGTGGTTATAATGCTAGAATGATTAAGCTTGAAGACACATCGATCTTGCACGTTTGTGACACAGACGTGTCAATGCTTTTATTTATTCACTGGAAATCGGTGTTTTGTTAGTTCTAGTTTCAACTTTTCTACCTTGCCCTTGGATATAAAGGACCGTTGTCTCGCACTGTCGAGGAGCACTTATGCACTATTTAATATTGACAACAGCTGTTGCTAACAGTGCATTACAGTTGCCGAGCGGTCTCCACGTAGTAACCTGCTGGTACAAGATACAGCTTCTATGCCATAAATATGACTACACCTACTGCCATCTGATTTGTGGAGCAATGTATTGTGTCTTCCAGTACGGATCCTACAAGTGGGAGCCTTTCACTAACTAGCAAAGTGATCAGAACAAATGAAGAAAGAAAAACTTATTTTTCGTAACAAATATCCGGCGGTCGTCGATACCTATTTCTTGAAATCCCTTACACTTGGTGACAGAGTGTTGTTGGTTACAAAATTTGTAATTTTCTTATGTATGAATGTAAACCAGTTGCGCTGTCCTCACATGTTTCATTTGACTTACAGTACTATAACTGCCTTGCAAATTTTCTTAAGTGTTGTTCCTATATTGAACCAACTCGAGAGGTTGCTATTTTGTTTCCAAAACTTCGTAAGCTGTGTCAATGTTGTGAACATAGACATTTTTAACTCCCACTCAAGTCAGTCTGTGAGTCGCAAACCAGTCGGAATTGCGCCCAGAGGAATGACTTCATGAAGTGAGACATCACGGCTAAGGGCTTCTTAGACCTTCAAATGACTGCACTGATTATTAACTAATTGCCTATTATCGGTTTCTGTGCCAAGGCCAGCTGTGGGTAAGGCCCACAAAGCCTTTGCATGTCAGGCTGCAACTATTTTTGGATTGTCGTACCTCTGCATAATAGTCCCAAACAGATTTGCTGATGTGACAGGTATTGTTTCAGTAGATCCCTTGCTTAAGATCACAAGACAGAATTGAGGTAATGAAACTTTTGTACGTCATCAACAAATTTATTGTTCATAATGAGACCGAAAAAGGCGTCTCTGTAAGACGACCACTTATGGTAGACCCCTTCAAAATTTGGCAGCTTAGTGGAAGGTTATTTCAGAGTACTGACAATTCCTTAGGCTGTGGTAGCTGTGCGTGCCACTTCATTACACATTTCATGATGGGTTCAATGAAGTCACACGAGTCCTCGAATTCCGTCCTATCCTTACTATGATCTGAAGGTTTAGTCGAACCTGAGACGACTCAAAATCAATCAGAATCCGCATTAGTACGCTTAATTTTGATTTCAGTGCTGCAGTACTGACACAATCTGCAGACTGCAAAAATCTCCCAGTGCGTGTGAGAGCAGCCTTTGCTAATGCTCTCTGTTTGGCCAATACTCCCAGAGAAACCGTTTTGGGAATGGGTAGATGGTGACAGGAAGGCAACAGTAGGACTTGTCAGGTTGCAGTGGCAA
This sequence comes from Schistocerca gregaria, assembly GCF_023897955.1. Lineage (NCBI taxonomy): Eukaryota > Metazoa > Arthropoda > Insecta > Orthoptera > Acrididae > Schistocerca > Schistocerca gregaria. The sequence goes on from NC_064922.1 coordinate 433,385,736, forward strand.
TACAGGGCAGTATGGTCCAGAACAGCAGCGATGCCACGATCGCTGGCAGCTAGGGTGGCAGAGGCTGCAGTCTCCAATGGCGCGACGTTCAGGGGTGCAGAAGGTGAGGTGACAGCAATACTGGGGGCACCGTCTGGGTCTGTACTTCTCGTATCTGGAGTTCGAGACATATTAACAATTCCTGAAAAATGTCTCCAAACACTGGTGTTAAGGCTGTTGTTTCCAAAGTCTCGAATAGGCCTTACAACACTTAGTAGCACTTACCGATGAATCAAGAATGTGAGCCACTCAGGCATGGTTAGTTTCTACCGGTTTTTTAAACGTTCACAAACACCGGAGCAAAGAAACATATACACGAACGTAACCATTTCAAGTGTTCACTTGATCCGGCCCGAAGGACTGTAAAATGTACTTAGTACACATGCCCGTCTCTATTCAAGCATTCGTTCCTTCAAATTTTGAGTGTATAGTACGAAAGGACTCAATGCCGTCTCTTCATGTCCACTCCATAGTGATTAGACTGAACACAACTTGTTATGTAAACATAGTTTATTCCGTTATATACTTGGTGCTACTCCGCGGTACTTTACAAACTACGCACGTACGCCCGCAGCAGTGCTTGGCTGCAGAGACGTACTTCCGCTCGCAAGGTGCCTCCAGACTAGCTGGCGCATCCGCTGTCAACGGCCGCTTGGCAGTTCCTGTGTGCACGAAGGACCTGGGAAGTGCAGTTTCGCACACCCAAAGTTACAATACTCCGGGTACCGAGCAGATTATACTGGACAAGGCGGCCTCATCACCTTGCAAGATGCCACCAGCTGTCACCTGGAGTACCTGAGTGAGCTGTGGAACACAATACAGGCTTTCCCTGTATTTTGGTGTATTCAGGGAGATTCTTGCTTTTCACTATGGCGAAAGTGCTGAATCCTCTACTCGAAAATGTCGGTGTTTGGTAGTAGAGACGAACGGTGTGGAGAACACAGACGGTGTGGACGCGCATGGCCGTGAGGTCGTATTTAGAGAGAGCGGCGCCCAGTCGCACTCCGCTGCACTTTGTTAAGACACTGAGTAAGCGTCGCTTTTTAGTGTTATCGCTGACTTTGCTCTATCTCACAAGTTGCGAGGTCTACTGCGCGGTCTATTCCGCAACTTTTGTTGCTTTTTCAGTAGTTTCACTTATTTGGATCTTCGGACCATTTTCAACTCGCGCTTGCGAGCTGCACAAATTTGGAAAACCAACTTATTGTGGTTTCGTAGCAACTTTCCATAACGTTTGAGGTGTGTATCAGTTATTAACACTGCTGTGGCTGTGCCCTCCTGTAATGTTTGGTGGTTTCTGGCTGTATGAGGAGAGGGTGGTATGATTGTTGGGTGGCCGGTTTCCTCTCACTACAACACAAAGTGCACACGTGGTTAAAATACGCTTCATTACAGGACCCAATTGAGCACTTAACTTCAATGAATCTTGTCCGTGTCCTTCTCACAACTGTATACAGTGACTAACATTCCCTCACAGCTGGCTGGCTAGAAGACTAGAGCACCGTGCCACGTATTGAGGTGCAAAGCGAACTGAGACCCGACGCGGCGTGCTGAGGCACTGAGACAGATTGAGAGACTGTAGTAGCTCGGTTGGCGGCGTCGGCCTATATGCACGCCGCCCAGGGGGCGTTATCGACGCGTAACCTAGGGTCATGTCTTGGTCTTCTCTTATCATAGGCGCGTCTAGTTCAGCGCAAGCTATACTCTCTGCAAATTGCTTTAATTAGGCCATTTCTTGGTTTAAACTTGTACACTAGCTTGTATAACTTTTCTGTGTTGGGTACGTACGTGTGGTAGGCACTTTGCGCACTCCACTGCTGAGCCCCAGCGCGTCAAGCACACACTGTTAAAAGACAGGTATATTTCATAGTGACTCTGCTAGGATTCTTACCTCGGGAATGGTCTGACAAATGCAGTTACAAACTCCGGTGTGAGACGTAATTTAGTGCGGAAAATGTTGCTACAGCAACCACTTTGTAGTTACCGCTTCGCTTGCTTGCATTCTTTTTGAGCTGTAGCAGCAATGTTAGCGAGTAGTATAAGTGTTTCACTCGTATTTTTGGGATTTCTTGTTTTTATTTTTTTGTTGTTGTTGGGAGCGAAGATAAATTCAGTTGAATGTGAAGAAGCTGATGCAGATAGCCAGAAAACTGGCGCAGACAGACGAAAAGCTGAAGCAGACGGAGAAGAAGCGAAGAGCGAAAGAAACAGTTTCGAAAAAAATTATAGCTAGATGGGAAAATCGATTCTAAATGCAACACTAATGACAAGCAAATCAGAGAAGTCGCGAAAACAGTAAAAGCAATATACACAGGCTACTCCAGGCCGAAACTAGAATGGGGGAAGTAGAAAAAATTAATACCTCTGTTCGCAAAACGTTGGAAACAGTCGAAGGCACTAATAAGGAACGTGCACAAAAAACGAAAAATCGGCCAGTTTCGGAAGTGACTAGAGCTGGTGCAGTTATTAAAAACTGAAGAGTTTGCTTCCACAAAATATGGTAGAAAATTGGAAAAGAGAAACTGAGGAAGGGCAAGTGTCAGAACCCATTTTGGTAATATCGGAGAGTGTGAAAATTTACTGTGTAATTGGCGTAGCACTATCCGCCAGGGAGAGAGTATAAGAGAAGAGAGTACAGCTTTGTGGCCCGTGTCTGTGTCCATGTCTTTTAATGGAAAATCCTTTTTCTTGTTACGGAAACTGTTTACGTACCCTGTAGACGAGGACCTACTCATCAAAACTTGACTGGCCAAATTTAAAAATAGCCCACCAAGCTACTGGCCTATCCGAAGGAAAGTGGAATATATTAGTAGCCACTTGAGTGGTGAAGTCGTTACTAGAACGTTGCCAGCAATACAGAATTGCCCAACGATCGAGGACTTTGTGTCCATAACAATGATATTATATTGATCGGCGGTGGACCGGAACATGGTAACCTTGAGAATCATTAAAGTCCGTCCCTAGCAGCGACATGTTTCAAGTTGTACGCCATATGTTTTGAAACGTCCCCTTAGAAAAATTCTACAAGACTGTGCTTAAACTGACACACAATATCTTTAGCGCAACGCAATCTGACTTCCAAAAATCCCTACGAAAGAATGGCCCTGATTAGCATTAACCTATACGTTTCACAAATCACTTACCTCACAAAAATCTTCGTTACTCAAGCTACAGCGAGCGCCACTACTGCCAGCTAAATAAAAGATTCAAACTACTGAAGGCACTAACTACTGATAGGCATAGTTAGCAAATGAAAGATTTTAATAGAGAACAAACAATGTATTTACCTCACTAGTCATAATATATATAGCAGTTCATGACACCAATTCTTACAAATTTCAAAACTCCGCCATCTCTCTCCCCACGTCCACCACTGCTGGCGGCTCACCTCCAACTGCGCAACGCTACGCGCTGTTAGCATCCAGCTGCCGCTGCCCAACACTATAATGGCGAGTATTACAACAATACCAACCAGCCACAGACTGCACACGGCACAGCCAGTGATTTTCATACAGAGCGCTACGTGGCGGCGGCGTTACCAACTAAAAAAAAACCTAAACATCCTACTTACATAGCCCCCATGCTCCCCACAAAAAAATTTACAAATTGTTTTGGGCAGTGGCCAATACAGATTTGAAAATTTTTTTCATAATTACAATGACAAAGAAATGAAATGCACACACTTATCGATACAATGTTGGTCAAAAGCTAAAATTTTCTCACAGTACATAAAGACAGTCCTGATCATTCATCAAAGTAAAATTGCAGTGTTTTTCTCAAAGTCTGAGTAGTAAAAGAAATTGCACTTGGAAGTAGTGGATTTCTAAGCAGTCTTGAAGAAGTAGTGTTGTCCTTCCAACGGAAAGACAGTGCTGACTCTTGACATGCAGACAGATAACGGCCACAACAGAGCAAACCCACAGCAGAGTCAGTCGAAGTTTTGAAGAATATTGGTAGGTAGGTCATCACAGAGTAGACCCATTGTAGTCCTGGTACAGAATACGGTATTGGTGGGCCACCAGAGGTGCAGACCCACTGCAGTCCTTGTAGAAATAATGGTATTGGTGGGTCATCAAAGGTGGAGACCCACTGTAGTCCTTGTAGAGATGGCCAGCAGCCACCTGTTTGCCTGTGCAGGCGCACAATCGCCACCAATCTTCCAACTAGCAAGACAATAGACATGAACCGTTTCTCATCATTTCATTTCAATAAATATCATAAATTAAGAACTCTACTGTGTAATCAGATGTTTTCAAGTTTGGGCGTGTCGTATTTGCAATGCTTTCTACAAAGAATGTCAATAGCGAGGTTAATGGCCTCCTTTTTTCTCCACCTGTGCCTCTGAAAGGCATACACTAATGACTTTTTCTCAAGGCGGCTGGCACACCTGGCCGCTCGCAACGCATTACGTCACGGTCACCTTTCTTTCTTACCGAAATATTTACGACAGCAGTTTCCGCTACAGTGACAGTCTCATGTAAAAATATTTTCACAGGTTGAGAATTTGCGTTAGAAATCTGTAGAAACAAAATCCTTTAAATATAATAGTGTCCAAAAAATTTTCGCCATCATAGTGATACATTCACGCATATACACACATTTCATAACTCTTAAAGTACGATTCTCGGTTTCCAACATCCTTTTTCACAAACCAGAGTCCCTAACCACTTCTCATTATTCCTTACCTTATTCGTCGACACTTCTTCAATATTTCATCATAACAGATATGTAGCATAATCAAATAACTCATATAGCATCAGCTTAAACATACCTCAGCAGGATAATTCACATCGTCGTCGTAATAATAACATCATAACACCTCAGTCAAATTCTCAAAATCGTCGTAGCTTCCTCCACTAATTTCAAAACCTAAAAAAATTCTCTGCAAAAGTGTCATCTACCTCAAACGTACTTTAAAAATCATGATCCCATACCAAATACATCATTCAAAGCTCTCATAATATCACAATGGTTCCGAAAAAATATGAACTGTTCACAAAGTACAGACAAAATACAATTTCATAAGTGTGAAGTTATCCAACGGTGCAATTACGTAAACATCTGTCACTGATGTAAAATAAATGTTTGTCTCTCTCAGTTAAATGATCAGATAGCTGTGTAATTTATGTGTTAGAGAAATATGGTACCGATGTGTAAAGTTGTATAAGCAAATACCATATTAGCTAGGGCTCCTTGTGCTTGCCATACACATGGTACACAAAGTATGCATGTACCCCCTTGAGGATTAATGTAATTATATCCTCAGGTGTTGCAGATTACAGCAATGGAATGAAATGTATCATGGAAAACCTTTGTATCATTGTACTTCAAATATCTTTAAAAATAAATGTTTAAGTACAAAATTAATCACTCAAATACATGTACGGTAGCGTTAAACTGTGCGTCTTGTTGTAAGATAATCTCTGTGGAAGTGTCGTAGTTATCGTCCTCCGAAAGCTAAGTTCTGCAGAAGTCAATGTACTTACCTCATGATAAACAAAAGTGAAATGCTTTGCGTATAGATATCATAGTTACTACGCTTATTGCCGTGATGAAGTAAGTACTGTACTGTAACGTATTGTTGTGCTACAGAAAAGGCTGTCTCATTGTAGCTATACCATAAAAGTTACTAGTAAAACATGTTTTACTTTCCAGAATGATTCAGAAAAACTGCACATATAAAACAGATACACCGCAAAAGCAACATTGTAAATTGTCACTCATTAGTAGCGTCGTGATATAATCGTGTAGCTGTCACATATGCTAACCACTGTGTCATCTGGTATCTCACAGAAAGTACTTTAAATCCAGAATGTATTTGCAAGTAAACCAAAACGTTGCATTAAAATCTCATTAGTAGTACTGGTAAATGTTCTAAGTATGTCAGCCTTATGGTCGTTACATAATCGTGCCACTAACAAGCAAGAATGTACACACACACAATGACACTGTGTCAACTGTAACAATGCATTCGTAATTTCTGTTTAGATAAGTTCTCTTGGTTCTTGATTGGATATTTAACTTAAATATTGGTGCATGTTAAGAGATTATAAGTCTGACAAAGCATACTAGTAATGAGAAGTGAAAAGTTATATGGCAAATACAAAGTTGAAAAGCAGATTATCTTTCAATAAACGGTTTTACATGTGAAATGTAGTACTATCCTTTACTCTTCCTAGTGCTCAGAGTTAACTTGAACGCAATTATCATGCGGTATACGTCGGTACAGAATACTGGAATTTTTCTCAAAGTTAGCGTCTATGTTATTTTTCTCTGAGCCAACCGGCGCACGCGGCTGCCTGCGGTGCGAGTCATTGTCTGTCTCTTTGTTGCCGCGCGCCTTTATTGGGATTAGGAGACCTAACTTCTACAAATTCACCTTGACCGGAAGGCCCTGCCCTGTTTGAAGCTCGCCAGTTCTGATGCAATTTAGGTCTGTCGTTTTGTCGGTAGTTTACATAGTTTCTTGTTTGTCGGTCATGTAGGGGAGAATTTCTCCCTGAATCGTAACTGCGCGCTGGACCGTTGCGTCTAAAGTTGTTCTGTCTCCCCTGATAATATTTATTTTGGTTCCCATATTGCCTGTTTCTCTGATTGACTGTGTGATATTCATTATTACGGAAATGCGATCTTCCTCTGTAACTATTACTCTGCCAGTGGTTGTCATATAGGTGGTGTCTATTTTGTTCACGATTTGTGTTGTAAGAATAGCCTTGTCGTGTCCAGTTATTATTTCTTTCATCGCGGAATTGCGACGGATGTGACCTATAATTGTTGTGTTCCTGTTTTCGCTTTCCGCGATTGCCAGTGTCAATTTCTAATTCTTGTAAGAGCCCCTGAAAAACTTAAGTGTCGTCTTTGCAACGTTCTGTCAAAATAATATGCCTTAAATGTTCCGGCAACTTCATTAAGCAAATGCGGATGAGTTCTGAAGGGCTGTATGGGTTTGAAAGATATTGATTCTTATGCAACATGTTTTCAAAATATTTGACAAGACTGGAAAATTCAGATTGTTTGAAATGTTTCATCATAATGATACTATGTTTTACTCGGTCTTGTGTAGCTTGAGACCAATATACTGAGAGGAAGAGATGATAAAATTCTCCTTCACTGTGGCAATCGTGAATGACCGATCGCATTCTTACAGCTGGTTCATCCTCCAAGTAGCCACACATAAATTCTAATCTGTGTTCTAATGACCAGTTGGGAGGAAAACAATGAGAGAACTGATGAAGCCACGCTTGTGGATGAATGTCGTTGCCAGAATTCTTAAATGTTTTGAATTTACGTGTAGTAATGAACAGCTTATAGTCAAAATCATCATGTCGGCGAGTCGCATGTCGGTCATTTTTATGTCGTTTCGGCGGTTCCATCTCAAAATTCGGTGTACCTTGCCAATTTCTTTCATGATTTCCGAAATGTCCTGTGTCATTATTTTGTGGTTGTTCTGTATTTCTATGTCCCTCTTCCCGTACTGGAGCGCAAGTGTCCTCTGAAATATGTAATTCTTGTATTACTTGACCCAACTGATCTTGTACTTCCCGCATTTCTCTTTTGTACTGTGTGTTGATTTGATTTTGATTCTGTTTGAATTTTCTAATTTGTTCATACTCTTCAGTGTCAGTGAAGGCTACAGGTTTTGTGTCATTCAGATCATCATCTACCATTGTAGATAAGTTAGTGAACTGATCTGAAAGTTCGGCTACTTTATCAGATAGTGAACTAATTTCCTCCATGTGTCTTTCTGAACCAATTTTCAGAGTATCTACTGTGTCCTTTAAGTTATCGGTAGATGCAACTGAGTCAATTTTAGCTTGCAAGGTCTCATGATATTCATGAACAATAGTTTGCAGTTCTTTTATGGCTGCTTCATGGTTCTGTAATGCATTTTCATGCCGCGAAAAAATAGGTTTAAAATGCTCACAAATTTGTGTTTTTACGTCATTACAGACTTTTTGACATTTCGATTCGATTTTATGTAACTCAGTAGTTAAATCTTCACGTGTTTGTTCAAGCGTATGTTCCACTGAGTCTAACGTTTGAAGCTTTTGTTCCATTGTGTCTAACTTTTGAAGATTTTCTTCCATTGTGACCAACTTTAGAAGATTTTGTTCCATTGTGTCTAACCTTTGAAGATTTTGTTCCATTGTGTCTAACTTTTCAAGATTTTGTTTCATTGTATCTAACTGTTGCTGTGTTTGTCTCTGATTTTGTTTCATTTGTTGAAATAATTGCAATAATAATGTATTAGTGTCTGGAATCTGTTCCTCTATGCTTTTCGGCAGTGCATCTGCACCGGCAACCTTCACATTTTGACAAGCAGAAAATGGGTCTTGACTTATTTGAAAAAAAGGTGAGGACGCAAAACCTGAATGTACAGTATTACCTAGATTGTGTCCTGTCATTTCGGATTCCTGACGCGAGCTGTTGCCGACCGATCGATCGATAATGCTTCCCTGTTCACTAATTGTTTCACTGCCTATACCATTATTTGCAGCCCGCTCCATTTCCCTATGCACTATTACCAAATTACTACTTTGAACATTAGTTAATTCATTACATGGTGGCGCTAACACACTGCTTTCGTCTTCACTGTCATTTCTCAGTTTACTTTGGAGCCTAGTATTACGTTTTTCACACGCCATTATTGTCACAATTTTTCACACGACAACACAGAAAAACACAATTTGAAGAACAAAAATAAGAGAACACATTAACATAGCACTGAAAATAATATCTAGTTTATTGCAAGCGCAACTGCGAAATACTTGGTGCAAAACTACGTGCATGCCACAACTATTTTACTGTACAACAATGAAAGACTGCAACTACAAAGGAAATTCTCTCTATGATTACGCGCTAGCAATAAACAAAGACTACACTAACTACACAAACTACAAGGAAAAAATCAGAAGATTCCAGTGAGGTATCCGTGGCTAAGGGTCGACATATGTAACGTCCCCTTAGAAAAATTCTACAAGACTGTGCTTAAACTGACACACAATATCTTTAGCGCAACGCAATCCGACTTCCAAAAATCCCTACGAAAGAATGGCCCTGATTAGCATTAACCTATACGTTTCACAAATCACTTACCTCACAAAAATCTTCGTTACTCAAGCTACAGCGAGCGCCACTACTGCCAGCTAAATAAAAGATTCAAACTACTGAAGGCACTAACTACTGATAGGCATAGTTAGCAAATGAAAGATTTTAATAGAGAACAAACAATGTATTTACCTCACTAGTCATAATATATATAGCAGTTCATGACACCAATTCATACAAATTTCAAAACTCCGCCATCTCTCTCCCCACGTCCACCACTGCTGGCGGCTCACCTCCAACTGCGCAACGCTACGCGCTGTTAGCATCCAGCTGCCGCTGCCCAACACTATAATGGCGAGTATTACAACAATGCCAACCAGCCACAGACTGCACACGGCACAGCCAGTGATTTTCATACAGAGCGCTACGTGGCGGCGGCGTTACCAATTAAAAAAAACCTAAACATCCTACTTACAGTTTCTACGACATTTTTATTTGCAATCAAAATCTGGACCTTCCGTAACGGTGGTGAAGTGATCCAATTATCCATAATTTCGCTACCAGAGCACAAACTATCACCCATTGGCGTGGAAAAATACAATCTGGAGCCGTTCGGGGTTACTTTGTCAGACCCGGATGAATTCGAGGGTGAGGAGAAGAGTGCGGTTACTATGTACAAGCACCAACAACTGGAAGCAGTTAATTCCATAAATTATCTGGGAGTACGCATTAGGAGTGATTTAAAATGGAATGATCATATAAATTTGATCGTCGGTAAAGCAGATGTCAGACTGAGATTCATTGGAAGAATCCTAAGGAAATGCAATCCGACAACAAAGGAAGTAGGTTAAAGTACGCTTGTTCGCCCACTGCTTGAATACTGCTCAGCAGTGTGGGATCCGCACCAGATAGGATTGATAGAAGAGATAGAGAAGATCCAACGGAGAGCAGCGCGCTTCGTTACAGGATCATTTAGTAATCGCGAAAGCGTTACGGAGATGATAGATAAACTCCAGCGGAAGACTCTGCAGGAGAGACGCTCAGTAGCTCGGTACGGGCTTTTGTTAAAGTTTCGAGAACATACCTTCACCGAAGAGTCAAGCAGTATATTGCTTCCTCCTACGTATATCTCGCGAAGAGGCCATGAGGATAAAATCAGAGAGATTAGAGCCCACACAGAAGCATACCGAGAATCCTTCTTCCACGTACAATACGAGACTGGAATAGAAGGGAGAACCGATAGAGGTACTCAGGGTACCCTCCGCCACAAACCGTCAGGTGGCTTGCGGAGTATGGATGTAGATGTAGATGTAGATGAAATGGTGAGGTGGCGAGTATGCGAACAAAAATACAGGAGACATAGCAATGTTAATAGAAGCCATGTTTCAAAGCTGAAATGGCGTAACCAAAAGCCCCGGCAATCTGAGGAAAAGAGGCCTCAAAGTAATAGAATGTTGGCGCCGCCGAGAGAGCGAGAAAACGGAATTGTTAAAAATGATGCCACCAGCCACCAGTCCTTACTGAAAAAGGGAGCAGGTAACGAATGTACAAGTGTAACATTACGAGTCAAGATAGCTTTAACAGAACTTGAATAGCGTAAAGTTATCATTAAAAACGCACGCCGTGCGATTTGTTATGATGTGGTCGGTCATAATAATCGTAACATGCTTTTGAATACCATTAAAATATAACGGCGATACCTGTTTAGTGTTATTGGAAATAATATGTAGTAAATTAATGAGTAAGGTAGCCGATCCTATAAGAAGAGGTAAAATTGGGCATATTAAGGTGTTTTGCTTTATATCGACTAAGCCGATGATACGGCGTCTTTTTTCCGTTTACTCTTAGAAAAAAAAAAGAAAAAAAAAGTAAAGAAGTGCTAATTGTGCGTTGTGAAAAATATAGGGGGAATTTTAAATAGTTACAGTGTATAATCAGACTAACAAATGGACATTCAGCTACGAGAAATAGCGGATAATGAAGTGTGGTCATTAAACTGAGTACAACTACAGGGCGGTCAATTCCGGGAAAAGTCTATTCGCATCTCACGAGGGACGCGGTATTGAGACCGTTTTTTTTTTTATTATTATATCGCGGAGAGCGGGCTTCAGTTTATAAAAAGGAGAAAAGCTGTATCATTATCATTGACTGTTGGTGTCAAGCAACCAAAACTGTTAATCAAAGGGTTTCGGTGAATGAGTGGTGAATGCGAAATGAAACTGTTAACGAAGTTACGTTAAATAAAACAGAAGAGACAAGACAGTTTGGTCGTATCTGTTATTATTCCATAAACTGTAACATTTCTTCTCGTTGTACGAAGCCTTTATAGACGATCGTTATGACAATTTGTTTTGAAGGGATCTCGTTTCGAGTTAAATTTTGGGGACCTGGTCGAGAAGGGACAGTTCGTACATCCTAACTACTGAAGCTATTCTGGAATCAGATGCTACCGTGACCGTTGTGTGTTGTCAATGGCTTAAGGACATCATATCTCATGCTCTAAAATCGACGCGCCTTTCCTCTTGGCATAACGGTGCCACACGGTAACAACGACAACGCCGACGACGAATGAAGAAACGGTAGACAAGGACAAGGGCCAGGTTTACGGTCTAAACATCTAAAATATGACGCAGGCAGAGATGATTTGCTGACTAAGATGGACGTCGCCGGTGAGTCCAATGACAGATGTAACTATTTTCTTTTGCATGTCCAGTACGTAGTGTTTTTGTGTTTGTTCGGTTAAGTTATGCATATAGTTGTTCTGGGTATGGGAACATTTTTGGGCGCTTCATGAGTATTTTGGAGACATGTGTTTGCCCATCCACAAAGCTTTGCTGTTTTTGTTGTTACACTCATTAGGTGGACGTCATTTCATTTTCGGAAAGCCAGTTCGTGTTTTCGGCTTCTGTAGATGAAGTGATGCAGCGGCGAGCTACAACAACCATCAGCTTTATTTGCTGATGGATGTCGTATTTGTTTTGGTTCAGAAGCACCGAAGGAACTGAGAAAGGTAACAAAATGTGGTGTATCGTTATGTTAGTCATGTTCGACACTTACAATCTTATTATCTCAAGTTCGATGCATCATTCTTTGCTTTAAAACTATCAGTTGCAAGTACATAAAGCTATGTTTATTATTATGATATTTCGGAATTATTGCATTTTGGAAGACTGTTCTCCCCACAGATTAATAGAGTTCGGAAGACCCTGACCTTACGTCGACGGGAGAGGGCTTTTTAATGTGGATGTTGCGCTAATATTTTGGACTTACCTCCGGTTATGATAACACGCATAACATAGTTGACACAACTCACAGACATATGGTGGAAACCAATCCCTTCCCTTAGGTTACATTTACGAGTTACCTTGACTACTGTCGCTCAGGGATGCTGTCCGACCACAAAGTTAAATATTGCTCATAAAATAAAATTTTGCAAACCCTGAAAAAGCGGATGCCTTAATATACTGGATAACACTAGCGAAAACAAAATTGTCAGTCCTCCACTACATGACGCTGTTCTTTGTGCTGCTTGTGCCTTCTACATAATTTACTTCTTAAGCTGGCCTTATCTGCATATTACTTTTCCTTGCAACATTTGAATACCATATTCATCTGAGAAAAGAGTAGTTAATGTCTAGAAGGGAGCAGAAAACAGCTGGGTATTATTGAGATGGGTACTGCAACATCCAACTTAAGCGATATACAGGCAGAACTGGTTCAAATGGCTCTGAGCACTATGCGACTTAACTTCTGAGGTCATTAGTCGCCTAGAACTTAGAACTAATTAAACCTAGCTAAACTAACGACATCACACACATCCATGCCTGAGGCAGGATTCCAACCTGCGACCGTAGCGGTCGCTCAGGTCCAGATTGTAGCGCCTAGAACCGCACGGCCACTCCGGCCGGCAGGCATAACTGGAAGCACCGATGTTGGAAGAGGATTCTTTGGAATATCAGGGAAAACGAGAATATGGTAGTTCACCTGCAAAATAGCTACCACTGATTCATTAATCTGCGCTTCCTCGCACTTATAGGATCCTTTGGTGTTAGTTTCAGACAAACCGTCACTTTGATTACCATAGTGAGGCTACAGTGCCTATTTCACAGAATTAAATCCGAGATTTGATGCAACCCCACCCCTTTCATAACATTGTCAACTTAGAGCATTAGATAGCAATCAGTATTGTAGGGAACATTTTTGTAACATTCTTGTCGACATAATTGTGTTTTACTGCTTTATTATTCGTATGTCTTTGGTAATAAACTGTAGCCTTATCTATACATTGGGTTCATTATCACAATTAGTCCTTCCAAATGAAAATATTATTTGAATCTCAACCTTCAGATCCACTTCTAGGGCTATTCAATTAAAGTGTAAGTAATTTCGTTGTGCACGCTGAACTTAATACTGTGTCTCAAGGGTGTATCCGGCTCTTGATTAATCTCTGATTCAAATTGATTTCACTTTTCTCTCTCAAACACAAAGGTTATTTGCAGAGTTATATCCCACACTTTCTAATTAGAGACGGACTCCTGAAATCAAGTTTGAAGTTTATCTAAAAAGAAAATAACGTTGTTGGGACATCCTTCTATTCACTGGTGAATATACACACATCAAAAAAAGTTTTACATCACCTCTGTTTCGAGAGTTCCGGAACCTGTACAGAAAATTGGAATAGAGATCAACATAAACATCATTTAGGCCCTTTTTATTGCTCATGAGAACCACACATTGCATGTACCACCATACAGCGAGACCTTCAGAGGTGGTGGTCCAGAGTGCTGTACGAACCGGTACCCCTAATACCCAGTAGCACGTGCTCTTGTATTGATGCATGCCTGTATTCGTCGTGGCATTCTATCCACAATTTCATCAAGGCACTGTTGGTCCACAATGTCCCACTCCACAATGGGATACGACGTAGATCCCTCAGAGTGGTTGGTGCGTCACGTCGTCCATAACAGCCCTTTTCAATCTATCCTAGGCATGTTCGATAGGGTTCATGTCTGGACAACATGCTGCCAACTCTAGTCCAGCGATGTCGTTATCCTGAAGGAAGTCATTCACAAGATGTGCACGATGGGGACGCGAATTGTCGTCCATGAAGACGAATCCCTCGCCAGTATGCTGCCGGTAAGGTTGCACTATCGGTCGGAGGACGGCATTCACCTATCGTACAGCCGTTACAGCGCCTTCCATGACCTCCAGCGTCGTACGTCGGCCCCACATAATGCTACCCCAAAACAGCAAGGAACCTCTACCTTGCTGCACTCGCTGGACAGTGTGTCTAAGGCGCTCAGCCTGACCGGGTTGCCTCCAAACATCTCTCCGACGATTGTCTAGTCTGAGGCATATGCGCAGAAGGCATATGCGACACTCATCGGTGAAGAGAAGTGATGCCAATCCTGAGCGGTCCATTCGGCATGTTGTTGGGCCCATCTGTACCGCGCTGCATGGTGTCGTGGTTGCAAAGATAGACCTCGCCATGGACGTCGGGAGTGAAGTTGTGCATCATGCAGCCTATTGCACGCAGTTTGAGTCGTAACACTATGTCTTGTGGCTGCACGAAAAGCGTTATTCAACATGGTGACGTTCTGTCAGGTTTCTCCGAGCCATAATTAGTAGGTAGCGATCATCCACTGCAGTAGTAGCCCTTGGACGGCCTGAGAGAGGCATGTCATCGACAGTTCCTGTCTCTCTGTATCTCCACCATGTCCGATCAATATCGCTTTGGTTCACTCCTAGACGCCTAGACTTCCTTGTTGAGAGCCCTTCCGGGCACGAAGTAGCAATGCGGACGCGATCGATTCGCGGTATTGAGCATCTAGGCATGGTTGAACTACAGACAACACGAGCTGTATACCTCCTCCCTGGTGGAATGGCTGGAACTGATCGGCTGTCTGACCTCCCACCGTCTAATAGGCGCTGCTCATGCATAGGTCAGTGAAAGGGACTGTGTCTGTGATACAATATCCACAGTTAACGTCTATGTCGAGGAGTTCTGGGAACCGGGGCATGCAAAACTTTTTGGTGTTTGTATATCTTACTGGATTAAATGCTGACTTACTTCAGCTCGTTTTTTTGTTTTTAAATTAGAATATGTCTCATTTCTGGGGTTTGTGAAGGCGTATTAGGAAAAATAGGTAGTACTACATTTTTAGTAGTTTCGGAATTATTATTGCAAAGAATTGAATCTCTCTATATGTCGACATGAATGCAGAACTGAAATAATTTATAAATAAGGTAACTTAGATGTTCACGTACCTTGCAATAAAGGAAAAGTGTAACCCTGAATTCATTCTGAGGTGAATTATTGATTTGAACGTCATCTTCACGTCACATGTTGTGAGATGAACTATCACGAATGGATAATGACAATGTTTTAGAAACGCGACAATGAATAAAATAGTAGTTGGAAGTAGCACGATGCAAAACACCTGCTTTAGACATTGTAACCTCATGGTTCTATACACTACACTATAGAAACTCGTGCACCTTTCGACTATGTCCTTTTGATGAGATCTCAAAAAGGCTTTAACTGCCAGCATGTCATTACTTAACATTTAATAACAATAAATCATACCAAGAACGACGTGTTTTTTGATAAGTCTTTAACGTGCAGTTGCCTTGAAACGGCATACTTTCGTAATACAGAAGCTACAATACGTAAGCAGACAAACATGAAATTCTTTAACCAATAATTTTTCTTTTTGTCATTGTGTTACAACAAATTGTACCAATACTGACGCGTTTTCAGGAGATCCTCAATGTGCTGTTGCTCTGAAACAGCATTCATATTAGTTATCATATAAAACCCACCAAATACGAGCTGCAACTAAAAATGGCGAAATACAGTATGGCATCTCCCAAGTTCCGAACGATTACGAAAGTTGATAGAGAGCTTCTGCCGCCTTTGTAAAGTAAAATGACATCACATTTGTCTCAGGTATTGTAAACTGATAGTTATCTCTGTTGAAACGGCCCAGGCAGATCTGTAACGGTCCGATATTGCTAGCGCGATGCTACCCCTACCTAGAGGGCCCCTAGACAAGGAAGAAGGCTGGCTAACGACTCTCGAAGATGCAAACCATGTGGGACGTAATAGGACTCCGTTCTCCTTGCGTTCGAATGATCTGCGTGCGCCAATTTTCCGCACGAGTCAAAACAACCACACTCGAAATTTGGAAACACGTCCAGAGGGCAGACTGGGCATTGACTAGAAGAATTTACTTTGTACCACAGGTGAAGGAGCGTAGAGAGAGAGTTAGTAACTCGGCCATTTCATTATAGACCGAGTAGAAGACGAGATGTACTTGTAGTGTTAGGCATGGTGATAAACGCACACTACGTGATAGAAACCTGGCTGAAAATGACTTACAAGTTCGTGGCACTCTCCATCGGTATTGCTGAAATTCAGTATGGTGTTGGCCCACCACTAGCCTTGATGTCAGCGTCCACTCTCGCAGGCATACGTTCAATTAGGTGCTGGAAGATTTCTTGGGGAATGGCAGCCCATTCTCCACGGAGTGCTGCACTGAGGAGAGGTAATCGATGTCGGTCGGTGAGGCCTGGCACGAAATCGGCGTTCCACAACATCCCAAAGTTGTTCTATAGGATTCAGGTCACAACTCTGTGCATGCCAGTCCATTGCTTGTTATTGTCGTGTAAACACTCCGCCACAGGACGTGAATTATAAACAGGTGCTCCAACGTGTTGTAAGATGCAGTCGCCATTCTCGAATTGCTCTTCAACAGTGGGAGCAAGAAGGTGCTTAAAACATAAATGCAGGCCCGTGCTGTGATAGTGCCACGCAAAACAACAAGGTGTGCAACCCCCTTCCTTGAAAAACACGACCACACCGTGGAACTACACAAGTGCCAGATGACGTTCATCAGGCATTCGCCATACCCACACCCTGCCATCGGATAGCCAAATTGTGTACCGTGATACGTCACTCCAAGCGAGGCATTGTTTGGCATTTCCCGGCATGATGTGTGGCTTATGAGCAGCCGCTCGACCGTGAAATCACCTCCCGGCTAACTGTCATAGTACTTGCAATGGATCCTGATGCAGTTTCGAATTCCTGTGTGATTGTGTGGATAGATGTCTGTCTATTACACATTACGACCCTCTTCAACTGTCGGCGGTCTCTGTCAGTCAGCAGACGAGGTCGGCCTGTATACTTTTGTGCTGCACATATCCGTTCCCGTTTCCACTTCATTATCACATAGAAAACAGGAACCTAGTGATGTTTAGGAGTGTGAACATCTCGCATACAGACGTGTGACACAAGTGACACCAAATCACTTGACCACATTCGAAGTCTGTGAGTTCCGTGGAGCGCCACATTCTGCTCTCTCACGATGTCTAATAACTACTGAGGTCGCTGATATGGAGTACCTGGCAGTAGGTGGCGGCACAATGCACTTAATTGAAAAACGTAATTTTTTGGGGGTGTCCGGATACTTTCGATCACATGGTGTAGTTGGGAAATTGACTTGATCTGATTGTATCAGTTGGCAGTGAGCGATCGGTATGAGGTGATTCATCGAAGTTGTATTAGTACTTTATTTAATTTCTTGCGTTTAGTTCAGCATTAGTTCTGATGTTTACAGTAAGCTTGATCTCTTTTGCCGGCCGCGGTGGTCTAGCGGTTCAGGCGCTCAGTCCGGAACCGCGGGACTGCTACGGTCGCAGGTTCGAATCCTGCCTCGGGCATGGATGTGTGTGATGTCCTTAGGTTAGTTAGGTTTAAGTAGTTCTAAGTTCTAGGCGACTGATGACCTCAGAAGTTAAGTCGCATAGTGCTCAGAGCCATTTGAACCATTTGATCTCTTTTGGGAATCCGAAATGGCAAGTGAGGGGATCGTGGCTACGTGAGGCTAACCAGATAGTGTGTAACAGGCTGGGACTTTCGATCTGACGGAAAGCGTTCTTGGATAGTCAAGGCGGTTAAGGCGACCACACACGATAAGCGGGACTTAAGGGTTCAGCTCCTGTTTTCAGTTTTCACCGTTGATTATTTTTATTGCCCAAATATGGCTAACGGCACTGGATTCCTTTGAATAATATTTTATGGCCGCTAGATCACTAACGGCGAATGTTCTATCAGACATACCTGAAAAAAAAAAAAAACAGACCTACCCACCCACCCACCCACCCACCCACCGACCCACCCACCCACACACGCACACACACACACACTCACACACACACAAACACACACACACATACACACAATACACACACACACAAACGCACGTACACACATACACCCACACACACGTATGCTCTGAATAGCCAAAGAAACTGGTACACCTGCCTAATTTCGTGTAGGACCCCGCGTGTTCGCGGAAGTGCCGTAAAACGACGTGGCATGGACTCGACTAACGTCTGAAGTAGTGCTAGAGGGAACTGACACCATGAATCCTGCAGGGCTGTCCATAAATTCGTAAGAGTACGAGCGAGTGGAGATCTCTTCTGAACAGTACGTTGCAAGGCATCCCAGATACGCTAAATAATGTTCATGTCTGTGCACTTTGGTGGCCAAACGAAGTGTTTAAACGCAGAAGAGTGTTCCTGGAACCACTCTGCAGCAACTCTGGACGTATGGCATGTCGAATTGTCCTGCTGAAATTGCCCGCCGGCCGCGGTGGCCGTGCGGTTCAAGGCGCTACATTCTGGAACCACGCGACCGCTATGAAAGCAGGTTCGAATCCTGCCTCGGCCACGGATGTGTGTGATGTCGTTAGGTTAGTTAGGTTTAAGTAGTTCTAAGTTCTAGGCGACTGATGACCTCAGAATTTAAGTTCCATGGTGCTCAGAGCCATTTGAACCATTTTGAAATTGCCCAACTCCGTCGGAATGTACAATGGACATAAATGGATGCGGGTGATCAGACAGGATGCTTACCTACGTGTCACCTGTCAGAGTCGTGTCCAAATGTGTCAGGGGTCTTATATCACTCCAGCACCACACGCCCAACATCATTACAGAGCCTCCACCAGCTTGAACAGTACCCTGCTGACGAGCAGGGTCCTTGGATTCATGAGATTGTCTCCATTCCGTACACGTCCATCCGCTCGATACAATTTGAAACGAGACTCGTTTGACCAGGCAACGTGTCTCCAGTCATAAACAGTCCAATGTTGGTGTTGACGAGCCAAGGCGAGGCGTATAGTTTTGTGTCGTGCAGTCATCAAGGTTGCACGAGTGGGCCTTCGGCTCCACAGTCCCGTATCGATGATGTTTCGTTGAATGGTTCTGACGCTGACACTTGTTGACGGCCCAACATTGAAATCTACAGAAATTTGGGGAAGGGTTGCACTTCTGTCACTTTGAATGATTCTCATCAACCGTCGTTGGTCCCTTTTTTGCCGCATCTTTTTCCGGTTGCAGCAATGTTGGATATTTGCTGTTTCCCGGATTCCTGATATTCACGGTACACTCGTGAAATGGTCGTAAGGGAAAATCCGCACTTTATCGTTACCTCGGAGATGCTGTGTCCCATCACTCGTGCGCTGACCATAACACCGCGTTCAAGCTTACTTAAATTTTGATAACCTGCGATTGTAGCAGCATTAACTGATCTAACGACTGCAACAGACACTTACTGTCTTGTATAGGTGTTGCTGACCGCAGCGCCGTATTCTGACTGTTTACATATCTCTGTATTTGAGTGTGTATGGCTATACCAGTTTATTTGGCACTTCAGTGTGTGTGTGTCCGAACGACAGACACCGCACATATAGACCAAATGCTACTAACTGTATATTCCTGACTAACCTTACAAGAGAAGTTGAGGATATTTCCAGACAAAGTGTGGTGGCGACCGATTAATGTTGCCATGTGATAATGCAATAAACTTTTCAGTGTTCCTTAGTATGAACCATTGCTCAGGGGAGAGCATAAAAATAAGATCTGCAGGCTATCTAGGAGTTACAGGGTGAGGTCATAGTGAAACCAACTCATGTCTTCTCTCTCAGAGGAACCTAAGATAAATTTGGTACGCTGCTCATTGTAATGTGAGTCTAACGATGATTATATGGAAGTGTGTGAATAATAATTTACATTCTAATTGGTGTAACAACCTTCAGAGTTAAAAATTAATGTTCTGTTTTAACTACGGTGTGTGTTAATTTGCTCTATAGAATGGGGGAAGATCAGGCCACATGTTGCCAAGGTTGTTTCGACCACGCTGCATAAGTTTCGCTGGGAAGTATTCACACATCCTCCAAACAGTCCCGATCTCTCCCCATGCGATTCACATATCTTTGGAGTCCTGAATAAGGACTTTCGTGGGCATTGATTTGCTTCAGACGAAGAGGTGTACGCCTGCTTACACTCCTGGTTCTTGAGTTTTAACATTTTATTGACAGGGAACCAGCAACTTCATCAAATTCCTTACGGCGTTTATTAATGACTCTGTCAACAGTTGCAGTATTTATTTTAGGCGACTAGTTTCGAACCTTGCAGGTTCATTTTCAAGCCTGTTCTACTGAGGCCCCGCTAACAGTGTCCGATATTAAAAACAAACATCGAAGTGGCAACAAATGCTTTATAAATGTTTGCAGAATGAATGCCATACTCCACGCAATCCTCTTACCAAGTCAAATCAAACTTAGTTTGATTTTGACCTGGCGTGGATTGTGGCATTCGTTCTGCAAACATTTATAGAGCATGTGTTGTCACTTTGATGTTTATTTTTAAGATCAGGCACTTTCAGTTCAGCATTAGTAGGAAGGGGATGAAAATGAAACTGTAAGGTTCGAAACTAGTCCCTAATATGAATATTGCAACTGTCGCCAGAATCGTAAATCAACGCGTAAGGAATCATTTAATAATGTACACTTGATAATGGCACTTTGAAGCCGAAATCATGATTGTGGAAGTGTAAATGTAACACTGTAAATAAACAACAGTCTAATGGCGGTACTGCCTTTAAAAAAAATTAAGGAATCATGTTTCTGTTGGCAACTACAAACATTTTTCCATCACGGCACTGACCGTTTTGTCTCACACTATTTACTTTTTTTTCATCTGTCTCGTTTTCATTTAACTGCCCCTTATAATTCTCGTGCGTATTGGTACTTCAACAAGCAAAGTCGTTAGATAACACCTTTGAAGTAAATGGCTTTCAATGCAATAGTAGTATTTTGCCGAGATCATATCTACAAATTATGAACAGAATGCGAAAGAGGTAAAAAGCATAAATATGACTTTGGAAAAAGGTATACTGAAGCATAAATTGTTAAGAAATAAAACGCCAGGCATGTAAATAGCGGATCTCCATCCCTTTTTAATGACAGGTAAGCTCCAATATTTTTGACAGGCACCATAATTGGTAGCATCTTCGAGAGTCTCTGGTAATCTCTCGTGCAAAGACTCCGGAAGAAAGGACGTTACCACAGCTGCCAAGAAAAGGAGAATTCCAAGCACACCATATAGACACCGGCGATCAACTAACTCACCCTGCAAAGAACAGATTGTTAAGAAATTTACTAACATTAGGATGTAATAAAATTAGGCCTATCTGAAAAATTACATTTACTGTTTCACGCACATTAGTAAAACCATAATAGGGAAGGTGTGACGGTGACTACAAAACGTACCAAGTACACAATATATGGCGCAACTCCAATCATGGCCGCGATGACAGCCCACTCAATGGCAGAACCAATCTGTCTTACACACGTCGGATGGATTTCCATGCTTTGGATAATGTTGGTAAACAACGACATTGAACTGAAAAACCTCAAGAGAACAGCTCCTGAATTCACCATCCAGTCAGGGCCAGACACTAGAAAGAAAGATAGTTTTTGAATAAGACTCACATAAATATTAAATGAATAAAGATGTTTTGTAAGTTTTCTGCAGTACAGTATTTTGAAAAGAAGGATAATGAGCCTTTAATGGAATGAAAAGAACTATTTCAATTCAGTTCCCGTTTTCATTCTTATTTAATTGAGTTGACGTGTACGGAGGACAAAATGTATTGAAATTTAACTCTCATTAAACCCTGGTTCTGGAATTTTCTGCTAAGGCAGTAGCAACCGTATTACGAAAGGAATAAATTAAGTCCTGAAACGTTACGAAACTGTTACCTAGTAGAGTAGACAATGATGAAGGGAATTCGTGAAGATCAAAATATTTAGAAATCCTAGTGAAACATTTAACTCACATATTGTTTTATGCCATATTACATGGATATCACATTACTTGTGACAAATGACAATAACAATGTAGATGACTGCAGTAAATATTTCTTAAGCCTCTCCATCGTGAAATAAATATCCCAAAAGCACAATTATCGTTCTTATACTGGATATTTATTATTATTTAATTGAGATTTGTTCACTTCTGAAAGGCAATAAAGAAGCTCAGCACTCTGACCAACAATATGGGATCCATTTTACTCACAAATTTATGTACAGAATTACAAAGCATTTCAGAAATTTAATTCTCATCATTAACAGAATAACTTATAAACACAATAACTTACTAACATACCCGCAAAATTTCAATTTTTATGTGTGTCTGAATTTATGTGAATTGTTTTTTAGATGACGATGGGAGTACTTAGCAATTAACAATTTAATGATGTAGGCTGTTGCCTTTATCTTTAATTATTCTTTCAGCATATTGGACCAGTCTGTATACTGTGCTGGCCAGACAAGACGATCAGCTCACCGTGCGGTAGCGTTCTCGCTTCCCGCGCCAGGGTTCGATTCCCGGCGGGGTTAGGGATTTTCCCTGCCTCGTGCTGACTGGGTGTTGTGTGCTGTCCTTAGGTTAGTTAAGTTTAAGTAGTTCTAAGTTCTAGGTGACTGATGACCATAGATGTTAAGTCCCATAGTGCTCAGAGCCATTTGAACCAATATTTTAATTTGATCAGCTCACTGCTCAGATACAAGAACCACCTGACACTTTTGTTCCAGGTTGACGATATGTGTTTGGGTCCATGACTGTTCTGATACCTGTTCGGACATAAAATAGTGGATTGTTGAACCATCTGGTGTCACTTGGCGCCTGACTGCCAATCTGCACAGGTGTGCAGAACTTCCCATCTGGCCTATACAATACACCGGTTACACGTGAAATGTTGGTATCTCTCATTTACTGTCTAAGTAGGCTGTTTAGGTTTTTATATTGGTAACGCCACGTAGCGCTCTGTGAAAATCACTGGATGTACTGTGTGCGGGCTGTGGCTGGTTTGTATTGTTGTTGGACATTGTAGTGTTGGGCAGCTGAATGTTAACAGCGCGTAGCGTTGCGCAGTTGGAGGTGAGGCGCCAGCAATGGTAGATGTGGGTAGAGAAATGGTGGAGTTTTGAAATTTGTAAGACTGGATGTCATAAACTGCTATATATATTATGACTTTTGAACACTATTGAGGTAAATACATTGTTTGTTCTCTATCAAAATCTTTCATTTGCTAACTATGCCTAACAGTAGTTAGTGCCTTCAGTAGTTTGAATCTTTTATTTAGCTGGCAGCAGTGGCGCTCGTTGTTTTGCAGTAGTTCGAGTAACGAAGATTTGTGTGAGGTAAGTGATTTGTGAAAGGTATAGGTTAATGTTAGTCAGGGCCATTCTTTTGTAGGGATTGGTGAAAGTCAGATTGCGTTGCGCTAAAAAATATTGTGTGTCAGTATAAGCACAGTCATTTATAAATGTTCTAAGGGGACGTTTCAACCAATCCATTGTTAGTAATTGTTAATAGTTTAAGAAATTGGTTCACTTTACACAGATCAATACAGTTCTTTATTTGAGTACTGTCTCTGTAATTTCGACAAGACAAACCTTTGGGTTTAATGAAAACTTTACAGTTTATGGTTTCTTTTTCTAGAGACTTAGAACGATCTATTTATTAGAATAGTAGCTTACCACACGCTGCTTTGCTCGCATAGATTCTATGGCCTGCAGAGATTTCTTTGTTTTTATTTAATCGAATTTTTATATTATTGACAAAACGCAACACCTTCTAAGATTTTCACGCTAGTTAAGGCCTTGTGCATTGTCTTTTCCCAATGTACTTTTCACCAAAAAGCGATACCGGTAGCAGAGTCCAAAGATTTTGTTAATTATGCCTTTTTCGTTCTTGTGGAAATATTTATTTACACCTAACCGAGAAGTTAATTTAGTCAGGGCCATTCTCTTGTAGGGATTACTGAAAGTCAGATTGCGTTGCGCTAAAAAAATATTGTGTGTCAGTTTAAACACAGTCATGTATAATTTTTCTAAGGAGACATTTCATATGTCGACCCTTAGCCGAGGATACCTCACTGGAATCTTCTGATTTTTTATTGTAGTTTGTGTAATTAGTGTAGTCTTTGTTTATTGCTAGCGTGTAACTGTAGAGAGAATTTCCTTTGTAGTTGTAGTTTTTCATTCTTGTACAGTAAAACAGTTGTGGGATGCAAGTAGATTTGCACCAAGTATTTCGCAGCTGCTCTTGCAATTAACTTGATATTATTTTCAATGCTATGTTAATGTGTTTTCTTATTTTGCTCTTGAAATTGTGCTTTTCATTGTTGTCGTGTGAAATATTGTGACAATAATGGCGTGTGAAAAACGTAATACTAGGCTTCAAAGTAAACTGAGAAATGAAAGTGAAGATAAAAGCAGTGTGTTAGCGCCACCGTGTAATGAATTAACTAATGTTCAAAGCAGTAATTTGGTAATTGTGCATAGGGAAATGGAGCGGGCTGCAAATAATGGTGTAGACAGTGAAACAATTAGTGAACAGGGAAGCATTATCGATCGATCGATCGGTCGGCAACAAAACGGTTCAAATGGCTCTGAGCACTATGGGACTTAACTTCTAAGGTCATCAGACCTCTAGAACTTAGAACTACTTAAACCTAACTAACCTAAGGACATTACACACATCCATGCCCGAGGCAGGACTCGAACCTGCGACCGTAGCGGCCGCGCGGTTCCAGACTGTAGCGCCCTTAACCGCTTGGCCACCGCGGCCGGCGGTCGGCAACAGTTTGCCTCGGGAATCGGGAATGACAGGACACAATTTTGCAAATACTGAAGATTCAGGTTTTGGGTTCTTTCCTCAAATGAGTTAAGACATATTTTCGTCAAAATGTGAATGTTGCCGGTGCAAATTCACTGCCGAAAAGCACTGAGGAACATGTTTCAGACACCAGTGTATTGTTATTACAATTAATGCAATAAATGGGAGAAAAGCTTCAAAAGTTAGACATAATTGAACAAAATCAGAGACACACGCAGCAGAAGCTACAAAAGTTAGACACAATGGAACAAAATCTTCAAAAGATAGACACAATGGAACAAACTCTTCAAAAGTTAGAAACAATGGAACAAAATCTTCGAAAGTTAGACACAATGGAACATCACCAGAAACAAACAGAGCAACAGTTAGACGCAATGGAACAAAATAAAAAACAGTCACAGCAACAGCTTCAAAAGTTAGACACTGTGCTTGAACAAACACGTGAAGATTTAACTACTGAGTTACATAAAATCGAATCGAAATGTCAAAAAGTCTGTAATGACGTCAAAACACAAATTTGTGAGCATTTTCAACCTATTTTTTCGTGGCATAAAAATGCATTACAGAATCACGAAGCAGCCATAAAAGAACTGCAAACCATTGTTTATGAAAATCATGAGACCTTGTGGGCTAAAATTGACACAGTTGCATCTACCGATTCGGTTACGCTGCTTGCAAAAACTCAGGAAAACTTAAAGAACACAGTAGATACGATTTCATACAAATGGATACTCTGAAACTTGGTTCAGAAAAACACACTGAGGATATAAGTACACTATCGGAGAAAGTAACTGAACTTTCGGATCGGTTCACTAACTTTTCTACAAAGGTAGATGATGATCTGAATGACACAGGACCTGTAGCCATCACTGACACGGAAGAGTATGAACAAATTAAGAAATTCAAACAAAATCAGAATCATATTAATATGCAATACAAAAGAGAAATCTGGGAAGTACAAGGTCAGTTGGCACAAGTAATACAAAAATTTAATATTTCAGAGGACACTCGCGCTCCAACACGGGAAGAGGAACTTAGAAATACGGAAAAGCCACAAAATAATAACACAGGGCATTTCGGAAATTATGAAAGAAATTGGCAAGGTGCACCGAATTTTGAGATGGAACCGCCGACACGACGTAACAATGACGGATATGCTACTCGCTGACACAATGATTTTGACTATAAGCTGTTCATTACTACACGTAAATTCAAAACATTTAAGAATTCTGGCAACGACATTCATCCACAAGCGTGGCTCCATCAATTCTCTCATTGTTTTCCTCCCAACTGGTCATTAGAGCACAGATTAGAATTTATGTGTGGCTACTTAGAGAATGAACCAGCTGTAAGAATGCGATCGGTCATTCACGATTGTCAAAGTGAAGGAGAATTTTATCATGCCTTCCTCTCAGCATATTGGTCTCAAGCTACATAAGACCGAGTAAAATATAGTATCATAATGAAGAAGCATTTCGAACAATCTGAATTTTCCAGTCTTGTGAAATATTTTGAATACATGTTGCAGAAGAATCAGTACCTGTCAAACCCTTACAGCCCCTCAGAACTCATCCGCATTTGCTCAATCAAATTGCCTGAACATTTACGACATGTTATTTTGGCAGGACGTTGCAAAGACGACATTGAAGGTTTTCAGGGACTGTTACAAGAACTGGAAATTGACACTGACAATCGCGGAACGTGAAAACAGGAACACAACAATTACAGGTCACTTCCGTCACAATTCCGCGATGACAGAAATAATAAATGGACACGACAAGGATATTCTTACAATGTAAATCGTGACGAAAACAGACGCCACCCGTATGACAACCGTTGGCTGAAAAATAGTCACAGAGAAAGATCGCAATTATGAATATGACAGAGATAAGCATAGAAACAGACAATATGGGAACCAAAATAATTATTATCAAGGGAGACATAATAACTTTAGACGCAACGGTCCAGCGCGCAGTTACGATTCAGGGAGAAATTCTCCACCACGTGACCGACAACAAAGAAACTATGGAATCTACCGACATAACGACAAACGACATAATCGTAACAACACACCCGAATTTCATCAAAACTGGCGGGATTCAAACAGGGCAAGGCCATCTCGACAAGGTGAATTTGTAGAAGTTAGGTCTCCTAATCTCAATAACGACGCGCGCCAGCAAAGAGACAGACAATGACTGCTCCGCAGGCAGCCACGTGCGCTGGCTGGCTCAGAGAAAAATAACATAGACGTTAACCTTGAGAAAAATTTTAGCATTCCTTACCGATGTATACAACATGACACTTGCTTTGCTGGTGAAACTCTGCGTACTAGGAAGAGTAAAGGATTGCACCACATTTCACATGTAAAACCCTTTATTGAAAGATAATCTGCTTTTTAACTTAGTCTTTGCAATAAAACTTTTCACTTCAAGCTACTAGTATGCTTTGTCAGACTTGGAAATTGTTAACATGCAACAATGTTTTGAAATTCACTATCCAGTCTAGAACCTAGGGAACATATTTAAACAGAAATTACGAATGCATTGTTATAGTGAACAGACGACACAGTGTTGTTATTTGTACATTCTTGCTTGTCAGTTGCACGATTATGTAACGACTATACTTAGAACATATACTGGTACTGCTAATGAGATTTTAATGCAACATTTTGGTTTACTTGAAAATACATTCTTTATTTGAAGTACTTTCTGTGAGATTAAAGATGACTTAGTATTTGGTTTCTTTGACAGCTACACGATTATATCATGACGCTACTAATATGTGACACAATTTACATTGTTGCTTTTGCGGTGTTTCTGTTTTATGTCTGCACAGTTTTATGTATTATTCTGGAAAGTAAAACATGTTTTAGTAGTAACTTTTATGGTATAGCCACAGTGAGACAGCCTTTTCTGTAGCACAACAATACGTTACATTATAGTACTTTCTTGATCACGGTAAGGTACGTAATAACTACGATATTTATACCCAAAGCATTTCACTTTCGTTTATGATGAGGTAAGTACATTGAGTTCAGCAGAACTTTGCTTACAGAGGACGATGACTTCGACACTTCCACAGAATTATCTTACAGAAAGACGCACAATTAGCGCTACAGGACACGCATTTGAGTGATTAAATTTGTACTTAAACCACTTATTTTTAAATTACAAAGAAAGTTTTCCGTGATACATTTCATTTCGTTGCTGTAATCTGTAACACCTGAGGGTATAATTACATTAATCCTCAGGGGGCTACACGCCTACTTTTTGTACCATGTGGTTGGCGAGCACAAAGAGCCCTAGCTAATGTGGTATTTACTTATACAACTTTACACATTGGTTCCATATTTCTCTAACACAGAATTACACAGCTATCTGATCATTTAACTGAGAGAGACAAGTATTTATTTTACTACATCAGTGACAGATGTTAAATAATTACACCGTTGGATAACTTCACACTTACGAAATTGTATTTTGTCTGTAGTTTGTGAACTGCTCATATTATTTCGGAACCATTGTTATACTGTGAGAGCTTTGAATGATGTATTTGGAATGAGATCATGATTTTTAAAGTACGTTTTAGGTAGATGACACTATTGAAATGAGCAGAGAATTTTCTTTAGGTTTTGAAATTATTGCAGAAAGCTACGACGTTTTTGAGGTTTGACTGAGGTGTTATGATGTTATTATTACGATGACAATGTGTATTATGCTGTTGAGGTATGTTTATGTTCAATAAGTTGATGCTATATGAGGAATTTGATTATGCTATGTATTTATTATGATGAAATATTGAAGAAGTGTCGACAAATATTTATATGTGTAATAAAGTAAGGAATAATGAGTTATGGTTAGGGACTCTGACTTGTGAAAAAGGATGTTGGAAACCAAGAATCGTACTTTAAGAGTTATGAAATGTGTGTAAATGCGTGAATGTACCACAATGTCGACGAAGATTTTTTGGACACTGTTATATCAATAGGATTTTGTTTCTACAGATTTGTAAAGCAAATTCTTGACCTGTGAAATATATATGAGACTGCCACTGTAGCGGAAACTGCTATCGTAAATATCTCAGTAAGAAAGTTAAGTGACCATGACGTAATGCGTTTTGGGCGCCCAGCAGAGAGATAATGGTCTGACAAAATAAAGCCATTAGGTGGAGAAAAAAGAGGCCATTATCCTCGCTATTGACATTTCTTTGTCGAAAGCATTGCAAATACGACACGCCCAAACTTGAAAACATATGATTACACTGTGGAGCTCTTAATTTATTATATTTACTAAAATGCCTAATGAAAAGATGAGAAACATTTTACATCTATTGTCTTTCTAGTTGAGAGATTGCTCATTTTGTTCAATATCTGGTTTCCAGCTGTGTTGCAGCATTGGCTTTATAAAATAAAATAAAGTGCATTTGCTAATGTGAACACTTTCTGCCAACAGATCTATTAAATAATAATTTTATGATCCATATTCTTCGAAAAAGGAGCGCTTGGAATGGAAAGAACAATAAGAAGGGATTAATAACAGTAACTGCATACATAATTTTCTTTTCAGCTACTTGGTAATTCTTTTGGTAGAGTAAGTTATCGTGATGCATCACTCTATTGTTAAGATGTGACATAGGTATAAAACATGGCCATTTTACAGTAATATTTTTTCTGCTTGAGCTTTGTCATGTTTAGATATAAGTTATTACATTTACTGCTGCTTGATTTGCCAATTTCCATTTTTTTGTCATTGCTGTTTGTATTAATTGTTTTGTGCTGCTGCATTGCCTTGTCCCTTAGTTTAGCATCTGAGCTCAGTAGATTTAAGTTAGCTTAAGAGGAGGTAGACTATATAAGAGAATGAGTTGTGACGAATTGGAAGGAATGCATTCAGAAGCTATAAGAAAATGGTTTGGCCAAAAAAGTATTTTGAAAGAGGATATGAAAGAAAAGTAGGGTTTAAGGACAACAGGTTTAGGTAGGATTTTCTTGGAAATAAATGATGAGGTAAGATAATGGAAAATAAATAATGAGGTAAGAAATATGTGAACATATAAATAGAAAAAGCATTCTTGGATAGGATTTTTTGGTGGAAACAAATGTTGAAATAAGAGGAAAGATCTATGGAATGAAGTTTTGGGTTGGACTGCAGTACCAAATGTCACACTAAAATAAACCCTGTCCTGTACCTTTATGTTATTATGCTATGTGAATTTGTGTTTTTCCTTTCTTTGTGTGTTTAGCTAATAAGATTTACGTTGTAGAATTTTTCTGATGGTTAGACATTATTTATTCTGTTTTGTTTTAATACTCATGTGTGAAGTTGATGTTTCAAAAGTTATTCTGATCTTTTATGTATGTACTTATGTCAAAATTTCTGTAACACTGATGTATATGGTAGTTCGATTCTTTTGTAAAGCCTGTGTTACTACAAATGTTATCTGTATTGTTATGTTCTTTAAAGGTGTATTTTGTACCTTTGTAATTGTATTCTTATGTTATAAAATTGTAATTGACACCAGTTCATCAAATTATTAACTTGTAAGTTACATGTCACTGCACACGTTTTTGTTGGTCGTAGTTCACGCAGAATATGCGAGAAAAAAGGGGACTGTTAGTGTTTGCACTTGTGTTAATAATTCAGCAAGAGACTGGTTAACAGCATTGCTGGTTCTGAGGCCATTTCAAAAAAAAATTGTGAGTACACAAGTGGTGGTTTATGGACTTCCTATATTGACCGCAAGACTCTTCGATGGTGATTGTGCACCTGCACAGTCACAGCAGATGGGTGCTGGCCATCTCTACAAGAACTGCAGTGGGTCTCCACCTTTTGGTGACCCACCAATACCATTATATCTACAAGAATTGCAGTGGGTGTGCACCTTTGATGGCCCAGCAATACCATACTCTCTACCAGGACTACAGTGGGTCTGCTCTGTGATGACCTACCTACCAATATTCTTCAAAACTTCGACTGACTCTGCTGTGGGTTTGCTCTGTTGTGGCCCATTACTTGTCTGCATGTCAAGAGTCATTACTGTCTTTCTGTTGGAAGGACAACACTACTTCTTCAAGACTTCATGGAAATCCACTACTTCTGTGTGCATTTTCTTTTAATGCTCAGACTTTGTGCATAAAATTGTAATTAATACTGCAATGAATGATCAGGACTGTCTTTAAGGACTGTGAGAAAATTATAGCTTTTGACCAACATTGTATCAATAAGTGTGTGCATTTGATTTCTTTGTTATTGTATTTTTTTCAAATCTATATTGGCCACTGCCCAAAACAATTTGTAAAATTTTCTGTGGGGAGCATGGGGGCTATGTAAGTAGGCTGTTTAGATTTTTATATTGGTAACACCACGTAGCGCTCTGTATGAAAATCACTGGCTGTGCTGCGTGCAGTCTGTGGCTGGTTTGTATTGTTCTTGGAGAATGTAGTGTTGGGCAGCTGGATGTTAACAGCGCGTAGCGTTGCGCAGTTGGAGGTGAGCCGCCAGCAATGGTGGATGTGGGGAGAGAAATGGTGGAGTTTTGAAATTTGTAAGACTGGATGTCATAAACTGCTATATATATTATGACTTTTGAACACTATTGAGGTAAATACATTGTTTGTTCTCTATCAAAATCTTTCATTTGCTAACTATGCCTAACAGTAGTTAGTGCCTTCAGTAGTTTGAATCTTTTATTTAGCTGGCAGTAGTGGCGCTCGCTGTATTGCAGTAGTTCCAGTAACGAAGATTTTTGGTGAGGTAAGTGATTTGTGAAAGGTATAGGTTAATGTTAGTCAGGGCCATTCTTTTGTAGGGATTGGTGAAAGTCAGATTGCGTTGCGCTAAAAAATATTGTGTGTCAGTATAAGCACAGTCATTTATAAATGTTCTAAGGGGACGTTTCAACCAATCCATTGTTAGTAATTGTTAATAGTTTAAGAAATTGGTTCACTTTACACAGATCAATACAGTTCTTTATTTGAGTACTGTCTCTGTAATTTCGACAAGACAAACCTTTGGGTTTAATGAAAACTTTACAGTTTATGGTTTCTTTTTCTAGAGACTTAGAACGATCTATTTATTAGAATAGTAGCTTACCACACGCTGCTTTGCTCGCATAGATTCTATGGCCTGCAGAGATTTCTTTGTTTTTATTTAATCGAATTTTTATATTATTGACAAAACGCAACACCTTCTAAGATTTTCACGCTAGTTAAGGCCTTGTGCATTGTCTTTTCCCAATGTACTTTTAACCAAAAAGCGATACCGGTAGCAGAGTCCAAAGATTTTGTTAATTATGCCTTTTTCGTTCTTGTGGAAATATTTATTTACACCTAACCGAGAAGTAAAATACTAATTTTCATAAATTTAGCTTCAAATTTTTTGTACCATAATGGAACATTTTCTTAAAAATTGTCATCCTCTGTTACACTCCCTTAGCTGTCGAATTTCCAAAACACTGAAAAATATAGTTTTTTATAACAGAAAAGTGAAACATCAAGTGAAATGTCATAGATGTAACCTTAGAAATCCTTTAGTAGATCTTTAGTAATTATTTATTTTCAAAAACATTTTCAGCCACTGTTTTACCTCTTTACTTTTTGAATTCCCAAAAGTGCTCAAACATGTATTTTTTAAATTTCTGATTGAGAAACCAAATACCAGTTTTCGTAGTTCTAGTTCCAAAATTCTCTTAACCACGACATACTTTCAAAAAGCATTTCATCCCCTATTTCACCCCCTTAAAAGTGGAATTTCGGACAGTCTCTTCTTAAACGACGCCTACAGTTTGCGCCACTCCATCTCCGAACTTCAAGTTTCTATCCTTAGCTGTCTGGGCTTGTCAATGATAAGTCAGTGAATCATTCTGATCCCATTTCACCTTCTTAGGAGTCGATTTCTCAAAAACAGTGACATGCTTACGTTTTATTTCTACCAGAGAATCCAAATACAAATTTTCGTTGACTTATCTTCAAAAATGCTTGCACAACGAAATATTTCCATAAAAACTTTGATCTTTCGTTTTGACCCATACGGACTGAATCTCCAAAAACTGTGAAATGTGTTCTTTTATTTCTTACTGATAAGCGAAATTTAAGTTTAATTGATTTAGCTTTAAAAATGCTTTCGTAATAAAATATTTTCGTAAGAAATCTCATCCGCTGTTTCACTCCTTTAGGGGTTCAATTTCCCAAAACTCTGATACACGTATTTTTTAATTTGTAAGCGAGAAATTAATTTCGAAATTTCTTGGGTATGGTGTCATGTCATAAAGTAACATATCTGTCATTGAATAACACTGATAATTCGTCAATGGTGCCGTGGTCTTCATTTGCATCTACTGGCACACTTTGTTGTCCAGACTTCATTATATTTCCTCCACAATTAAAAGTAGTTGATTTCATTAGTCTGCTAGAAGGAGCGAGAAAATTCGTTTGACTGGCTTTCTGTTGTTTACTCACCAGGCATGGTAGCATAACATTTATAGCAAATTAGTCCCTCAAATGGTAATACTGTGCAGTATCCAGCAAGTCTTTTACGTGGTGAAAGCATCCTAGTGGCAGGTTATAGGGTCACAGTCGACCCGGAGGCAGCATATTCGCTTCCTGTTGGCTGAGGAAAGCCGAACTCTATAAGGTAGCGGTAATTTTTCTGGCACCTGAGGCAGAAACGTTGGTGTCATTGCTGGTTAGAGTCGAGTAGTGGTGGCCACAGTGAGCGGGCATGCACCTAATCAGTGTAAAAAAGTTCGTTTGTTAATTATTTCAGTCAAGGTGTTAGCAAATTATATGATTGACTGATTGTTTAATCACTTAGTGTAATCATTTGGTGTGGTAGCTATGCTGTGTGATGATTTACTGCAAGAAATATTAACAAGGCATCCGTAAAACAATACTGGAGTGATCTTCATGGCAAAGTAGATGCTCAGTTTCCTCTAACCTTATCCTAGCAGTGTCATTTCATAAACAAAGCACAACCAGGCATCATCCTCTGCAGCAAATAGTAAATCAATATCTTTAGAAAACTGATATAAGTTCAAGGAACTTTGTGAGGTGTGAGTGATTTTGTACATTTCCTACCACAGCCCTCCTGTATGTGGTCAGTCTGTTACACCCTGCTACCAGCACATATTTCGAAGCAATGGAGGTGCGCATGCTACCTCTTGCGGGGATGATTTTGAGTGACTGTGACAGATGAGATCTGTTGGGAAAGTGAACCGTGAAATTGCAGTAATAGTGAGTTGAGGTAGCAATTTGGTGAACAGTGTTTTGTTGTGGGAGTAGAGTGATTTGTGGCAACAAGAGCAGCAAAGAGCATAAAAATTAGTGGAAGTGACTTTGACAAATTTTGCTGTGATTTAAAAATTATGCAACATTTCAGAGACAGTAAATAATTTGGGACACTGTGCAATGCATGAGGAATGTAACAGATTCAGATGTGGGATGGAAAGTAAAAGACTGACGTCAAGAAAAGAAGAAGACTGTGAAACTTGAGTTATGATGCAACACAGCGGACAGGTAATACAACAGCTGCAGGGAAAGTGAAGATATGTGGCGTGAAGCAGCATGCAGTTCTTTGCAGTCTCCATTTCAAGGCAGCCAGACGATCGTTGTCACCGCGGAGTGCCACCAGCAATGAAAGCAGAAGTCAATACACGACGTGTCGAAGCGAGGGAAGCCCAATAGCCAATGACACGCAGGGCAGGACGATCTTATCTTTCTTAAAAGCCCGAAGACCTGTGGCATTACACGCATTGCTATGTAGTGAGAAGCAGCATTCCCAATAGGTTAGTTAGTAGTAAACAGATATTTATTTATAAGTATCAGTAACATGAATGAGAGTAGAGAGAACCTCATGGTGTTAAGTATTAGGGAAGTCTGTTACGCTCATAGGAGAGATCACAAGCATGATTTAGAATCACATGACAAATAGTCAGAATTACGTGATGAAAGTTCATCAATGCAAGGCATTTCAGATGTAATGGAAGATAGTGCTCAAGTACTCCAGAGGACCGTGATATTAGAAATGAATATTTAAAGTCAAAGTCACCGTGCTGTATCATCAGATCATGTGCCTCTCTATAGTGATGGTGAAATATCTATTTTAAGTATGGTGGTAAGTATTACTGATCATGAATGTGTATGATGAGAATTCTCACAGAATTTCTGGCATCAGCTCAAAATTCCACTAAAGAAAATTTCGCTAATAGCGGACAGAATCTCAGAAAAAGCTTGAATAAATTAAAAAATCAATAAAATAAAATTAAGCTTCTACTGAGAAGTACTTGAACAAGCTATTAAAGACTTCGGTAGAAAAGAAATCTCAAACTGATAAACTGGGAGATGATATTTGTTTAGAAACCTCAATTTAGCTTAAGGAATTTGATGAGACGCAAAAATTAGTAACTGATTCTTTAGCAGAAGAAGGTTCTAAAAATAAAGAATCGTTTGATGCAGATGAACTTCGAATAACTAATACTGTGCAGTTAGTGAACGATCAAAAAGAAACAAATCATATTTATTAAATTGCTCAGGAGCAATGGGATATAAATATAGAAAAGGTTAATGCTGGTTTCTTTAAGAGGGTAGAAGTAATCCGAAAGACATGTGCCAAGAGTGCTGGTGGACTTCATTTAGAACTGTAGGAAAACGCGAAAAAATGACGACAGCTCTGAGGTACAATTAGAAGGAAGGAAGGAAGATTAGGGATTAATGTCCCATTGACATTGGGGCCATTAGATACGGAGTGAGAATAAGAATCAGTGGCTCAGTATGTTGCTCAGGTGGAACTGAAATAAAGCCAAGTATTTGAGGTATGGTATGAGCAGGAAAACAGAAAGTTAAAAATAAAAATTATCTAATGTTTGATCATCAACATTTGCAAGTATGTAAGTTTCATAGTTCCTCTGACAGAGGAAGAAAACGCCCAGCTGCAATCAAACTACAGATTGATAGAATATTTTTGGAGCAATGAGATGATAAGAAGAAGGTTGGTTGCGTAATTGGTAGCTTAGAACGGGAAGCATTATGTTGGGATTGCAGGATCGCAATGTAACACATTCGACAAATTAAAGAGTGCGTTTCTGAATCAATATTGGTCGGGAAACGCACAAAACAGTGTGAAGAGAGAAATATTTGAAGGTCGTAATTTCAATAGTAGCGGGTGCAACAGTAATAAAGAACTCTTTCACATCTGTTTAGAAAATATCAGTATTTGGACTACCTGCTTAAAGAGTGAACCTAATTTCAGTTATAATGATTAAGTTACCAGTATTAATACAGGAAAAGTTAGTTGGAATTCGGCAAACAGACGTCAATTCTATTGTGCAGATAGTAGATCAGTTAGACTCATTGACAGGTAACAGTCAGAATTTGGAAGGTTGGTGCAGAAACAGATGGAAAGGCAAGAAGCAAGATGATGTGCGAAGTTGGGAAGAAGTAACGTCACTGAGATTTATAATGACTCCAGCTCAAATAAACACGCGACGACACCTTGAAGAAAGACCATAGCACGGAGCACAGGATCAGCGAAACCACTATCGCAGTCCTTCCAGAAGAGAAGTGGGTGAATTTGATAGACGAAGAGGAAATTATCATGGGAAATATCGAAATTACACTAACTAAGTTAATGGAAACGGTGGATGGGGGATTCGGCTTAGTAAAACTCGCAGGACGTTCAGTCACGAACACTAATTATAAAAGAACAAAAGGACTACAACTAAATTTCTGAAGTTTATCACCATGAATAAGTAAGATATGATAAGAGTGGAAGTTAGGTCTATGTTATTGATCACAGTTGAGAAGCTTAAGTGCAATGCCCGTTTCAAAACAAGTCTTTGATAACACAAAATGACCGAGTGCAATGCTCGTTCTTTTCTCTGAACTCGTAATATGATTCATTACACAGTTTGGCCACTGTGCACAACGATAACGCCATCACAGTGTGAACAACCAGCTTCAGTGTGTACCAGGCTACATTTATTATAGGACACCTAATGGGGAAAACGTAATGGATCTTGGAATCTTTGCCATGACTGAGATTAACAGATATTTATTTTCTCTAATGATTCACTAAAATCAAAACAAAAATTAATAGTGAACAAAGATATCTGAACTCGAATTAAACTACAAATGACATTAACACTGTGAGGAAGTATCACAAAGTGTGGAAGACTGATTGAAGGAAACGCAAAAAGATCTGCTCATAAGGGCAGCTTAAGAAATCAAAGTTAACGATACCAATAAATGCCACAAATAATAACCATGTTAAGCAAGACAAGTTGTAAGGCAAAGTAAGCAAGTAGCGAGCTGCTAATAATATCGATCACGCTAGGACAATTGCGACATTTACATTTCCAAAAAATGAACAACAGGATCCTAGAATGGAATTTTCACTCTACAGCGGAGTGTGAGCTGATATGAAACTTCCTGGCAGATTAAAACTGTGTGCCGGACCGAGACTCGAACTCGGGACCTTTGCCTTTGGCGAGCAAGTGCTCTACCAACTTTTTTTTCGTAAAAGGTAGATATATTCCCGCAAAGGCCTTCTATTTTTATTCTTTTTTTTGTTAACATAAAGGAGTATACAGTCTCACCATCAGCAGCAAACTCTTTTTTTTGTGTTTTTTTGTTTTTGTTTTGGGGGAGCACAGGAGAAAGAAAAACAAATAGGCTGCAGATAGAGAGCTATGTGTGAAAGGGATAAACATGTATAAGGAGAAAAAAACTTAGAAGAGGAGGAGAAAAGAGAAGTGAAATAAAATAGGAATACTTTCCGCGCCATGCTCCACTTTGACGCGCCATCAGAACAAAATGCATTCTATCATTGACCATTGAAGGGGAACGTGGGATCATCCAGTCTTGGCTGGCAATGTTCGTTGAGATTCCAGCTTTGAGGCAGGTTGGTGAAAATACTCTGTAAATAGTTCGCGAAAGTGGCCCGATAGTGTCGATGTCGGCGAAGGGTGTGGTGATGTACTTGGAGGCGTGTCCAGAAGTCCGCCGGATCGACGATGTCGTCCCGGAAGAGGTAGTTGACAGCCATGCCACTGATCCATGTGACGGCGTGCCACTTAGCCGCTGGAAAGTAGGTTGTGTCAGGATATATCATCATAGTAGGAGAAACATGATGTGGTGGTACTCGGAGGTAGAAAGCCACAATCGTCTGTACGAGGGTCCATACAGCTGCTGCTGGCCCACACTCAAAACGATGTAAATCTGTATCTTCGACATTGCATTTGAGGCACAGGGGTGAGTCCACCAGTGCGACACGATGCAGTTTCTGTCTTGTAGTATACTTGCCGTTGACGAGAAGGTACCACATAGAGGTGGTGTCAGTGATGTGATATGGTTGGTGGATCGTTTTCCAAACTGTAGGCCTTGAAACCTGGGGTTGACGTGTTTCGGCGGGGCTGCGTGGTGGAGACTTTCGGAGAAGGCGGTAGATGTCGCGGGTGGTCGTCTTCCTGGTCCTGGGGAGCTCGGTGCATATGTAGCTGTACTCCAAAAAGAAACGGCCGATATGTGACATCGGAGGTGGGATGTGCGCCAAAGACGTCGGTGGGCGTCTCGAAACAGGTGCGAGCTCGGTGGTCAACATTCCAGTAAAACTAGCATTTTGGTTTTTCCATAACCGGAGCATAGTATTGGTGTAAATTGCCGTAGTCCTGGCTCTCACATTAACCAGGTCGAGGCCACCATCCCGCTTCGGTAAAGTGAGAGCTTCATACTGGACTTTGAATATGTGTCCAGAACAAATGAAATAGCCGAAAGCCGCCTGTAATCTGGCCGCCATTGTCGCAGTGATGGGCAGAATCTGCGCTATATGGGGTATCCGGGTTGCCAGATGGTTATTGACGAAGGTGACTCTCTGTCACATATTCAGCGGGCGTAGAATGTGATTTTGTATGTTGGCCCGGATGCGTTGCCCGATAATTGATCGCCGAGGTGCGGCGAATGTCTCGCGTGTACACCAACCCGAGACAGCGAAGAGTGTCCACCAGTTGAAATGGGACGACGCTGTCTGCGGGAAGGCCGCGGCCGATCTTCATGGCGCATGATTTTGCCACGTTCATAGCGCTCCCTGCCCCTTCACTGTAACGGGTAATCCACTGCATCGCAGCTTGTACGTCGGCCGCTGAACGTACGACGAGGGCCAAGTCGTCCGCGTAAGCTCGGCAGCGGAACATATGATCCCGGAGTGGAATACCTGTCAAACGTCGCCGTAATCCGCAAATGAGTGGTTCCATCGCAATGGCATAAAGCACCGTCGACAAGGGGCAACCCTGCCGTACTGAGCGTTCAATCCGTATAGGTTCTGTAAGTCTGCCGTTAACGAGAAGTCTGGACGTTGCTCCACGAAGAAGCCCCATAACCACTTGCGTGAACGTCGGGGGAATTGCCATTCGGTTCATCACTGCGTTCAGGAATGCATGATTGACGCGGTCAAACGCTTGTTTGAAGTCGATGGAGATTAAAGCGCCTGGCAGCCTCGAGTGTGTTGCCACAGCGATCACATCTCGATATTCACTGAGGGCTGTCTGTATATTACGATCGCCGCCTAAAGATGTTTGTTCGTGGGAAACAATGTCTCGTAAGACATGTTTGAGTCGCACTGCTAGAAGGCGTGTGAAAATCTTGAAGTCGGAATTGAGTAACGTGATCGGCCGATAACTGTCGAGTCGTGTTCCTCCTGCGGGTTTCGGGACTGGTACAAGTAAGCCTTCCATGAACATTGGTGGCGGGTTCGCCGCGCCGGACAAAAGTTCCCAGTACATGTCCCTCCATCGTGACATCATCAAATCTTGGAAGGTTCTGTAAAATTCGAAAGATAAACCATCCGGGCCGGGAAATCGATTCAGAGACCCTTTAGCCACAGCGCCTTGGACGTCGTCGTTGGTCACTTCAGAAGTCAGGAGGGTTGCAGCTGCTGCGTTTAGAGTACCAAGTGTCTCCTGGGTAACCTCAGCAATGGCTTCTGAACCGGCAGGTACCTCTTGATATAAATGTC
Source organism: Schistocerca gregaria (assembly GCF_023897955.1). Taxonomy (NCBI): domain Eukaryota; kingdom Metazoa; phylum Arthropoda; class Insecta; order Orthoptera; family Acrididae; genus Schistocerca; species Schistocerca gregaria. The sequence goes on from NC_064922.1 coordinate 433,425,854, forward strand.
TATAGTGCGTTGTGAATGCATCCGCAATGGTAGCTTGCGAAGTCAGCCGGCGTCCATCAGGTAAGTCTAAAGTTGTCATTAAAGCCTGTCGGCGTCGACGAACATTTTGAATAATACGATGCATAGAAGGTTCTTCACCGTTAATCCTATCTTGGCTGCGTGCTCGTACAATAGCTCCCTCTAGACGACATCTGGTCAAGGTTAAAATCTTCGCCTTAATGCGTTGAGCTTCTTTTAGACGATCCGGGGATGGAGGTTGATCCATGAGTTCACGTAGAGCGCTATGGTAGAAATCAGTTGTATGGTGATTCCACCTGGCTTTGGCTCTGCCATAGTGTGTCAATGTGCGTCGGATGGCCGGTTTGGCGCACAGCAACCACCACTGAAGTGTGGTCTCGTAACGCGTAATTCGTTGAACACAGGTGTGCCACGTGTCGGTGACCTGTTGTCGACATTCAGGGTCCCGCAGTAGTGCTACATTGAGTTTCCAAGGTCCTGCACTGCGCCATATAGATTGTCAACGTAGGTTCATGGTACAGATGCAGATGTCATGATCCGAGAAGGCAGACGGCCAACGTTCCGCGTCGAGGAGAACAGAATATACATCTCTAACGCTCTAAAATCAGTCAAGTCGGCTGGCGGAGTGGCTCGTAATGTGTGTATACCCCGGGCGGTCGCCATGTACCACTCGCCAAGTGTCGAGGAGACGAAGGCGGCGGACGAGGAAGCGAAGTTCCGGACATGTGGTGAAATGGGGGTATTGGTCTGTGCGCTCGAGAACGCAGTTGAAATCTCCACCTACGATGAGATGATCGTATCGGCCGAGGAATAAAGGTGTGATATCTTCTGCGTAGAACTGGGAGCGATCCCTCCGTTTATCAGTGCCCGATGGGGCGTACAGATTAATATGATTTTGAGTCCGTCAACTGTGATGGCCACCCCTCGCGCTGTTGGGAGGTATGCGACATCGGAAACTGCAATCCCTTCTCGGAGGAGGATGGCTGCGCCTGTGTGTTCCATAGCTGCACGGGCGGCGTACGTCTCATATCCATAACACCCAGCCCAAGTTGCTGTCCTCAGTTCTTGTAACAGGGCGATGTCGATGTCCGCTGCTCTTAGCGTGTCACGGAGAAGTTGAAGTTTAGCGTGGGAGCCGATATTATTAGTATTGATAGTAGCTATTCGGTACGCCTGATGGGAGATTCGTGCTGCCGATAGGGTCGTAGCTGGTGAAGATTGTTGTGGTGGATGCGGGAAGTCCATAGAAGTCGCAGAAGTCGCCGTAGAAACTTCCCCCATTTTAGTGTTGGTCTAACGGAGGAACAGATCTCATTTCCACATCAGATGGAGGTGGGAAATCCGTGTCATCCGCCCATGAAAAATGTCCGACAGGTTTGAGATCGGCGATAGGTGGCAGCGCCGTCCGAGTCTGCTCAGTTGCGTCGGTGACAACAGGCGTGCTATGTTCCATGGGCGCGGGGCTTGCGCACGCTCTCTGTTGGACGGTTCACCGTCTTTTGGATGACGCGTCTCCGTGGCAGAGGAGAAAGTGTTATCGTGTTCTCCGTCAGAGTGATGTGCCATCTCTTCGTCCTGCGGAGGGGGCTCAATGGTTGATTCTGATGTCTTGCGGCGTTTTTCTCGTCGTTTGGGCGACTTCTGCTTTCGGCAATGAGTTTCGGTGTCTGAGGAAGGAAGAGATTCACGTCGTTCGGGTACAAAATCCGCGGGTGCTATGATGCGGTCGTCATTCTCCAGAACACTCTCACTGGCATCCTTGTCATCTAGCGTGGGTGTGTCCGGCTGTTGGACATGTTCACGGGCGGCATCGTCGGTGTCAAGGTGCTGGGACGCCTCCGAGTGTATAGGACCAGAGAGACGCTCATGAACGGCGTCTTGTGTGGGCTGGACGAGAAGTGTCGCCGCATAGGTGACTGGAAGGGTGGTCGTGGTTCTGTCGGTGTTCGTATCGTCGGGCCTTAGTTGTGTGATGCGGCGTTGCAGGCATTCATTACGGACGTGGCCTTCTTTGCCACAACCGGAACATGTTCGAGGTTGTCCGTCGTAAATGACCACCGCACGGCAGCCGCTGATAGAACTGTACGATGCAACGTGCCGTTTGAGATTGATTCGGACTTGTCTCACACCATTAAGCACCGGATACGTCGTAAACTGTGCCCATGTCTCGGCTACGTGGCTCAGGACTTTTCCGAACGGGCTTAGCGCCGCGATGACTTCATCTTCATTTACCTCGAAAGGCAGTTCGAATACACGGATCGTCCGAAGGCCAAGTCCTGCATGGTCGACATCCACAGGCCCGACGTTTCCGTCGGAGTGCCGAAATTTTAGTCCATGTCGCGTCCTTTGAATAATCTCATTGTAGGCAGCGTCAGAAGTCATCTTAATATAAACGACGCTGCTAATGATCGGTAGGTGTATGCCGATGAGTTCGTCACGGGGGATCTTCACGTCTTCGCGTAGGAAGCGTTCAACGGCCAGTGCTTTGAGAAGGTGAACTTAAGAGTGTTCTTCCTGTAAGAGTTGGCCATTAGAGCGTGTTCGACTGAGAATCGCTGTGACGACGATGTAAACAAAAACACTCCGCGGGCGCAGCGGCGTGGACGGCCGAGCGCGGTGCGCACTGCTGCCCTGCCGAACGCAGACTGACCAACTGAGATACCCAAGCACGACTCAGGCCCCCGTCCTCACAGCTTTAATTCCGCCAGTACCTCGTCTCCTACCTTCCAAACTTCACAGACGCTCTCCTGCGAACCTTGCAGAACTAGCACTTCTTCCCAACCTTGTGGAAGCATGGAAGAACGTTGCAGAGCATGAATTGTCGTCTATGGTGATCACATATCGTATTAAGTACCATGACCTGCTTTTCGTGACGTCCAGGGGACCACCATGAATCATGGTGACTTCCGTGTGATTATCGACGTTGCGTAAATGTGCCATTTCTGTCTGTCTCATTGTGTATTTCTTTCAGTTATTTTCTGTACTGTGCTTTAGATGGTTCTTTCTGTGTGTGGTCCAAGTTACATCCTTACACTTTTCGCACCACTTATATATTGTGAAGCACCAGTGAAAACTGTTACTTTTGGGAAAGAATGCTGTCGAAGAATGCTGATTTGAGCCAAGAGAACTTAGGCCTGTGTACGACATGATACACAATTAGTATCAAACGAACAATGCTTAAAGCAAAATGTCTCAGTTTAAATTATGGCTGCCGGCATTTGAATAAGGGAAACAATAGGACATGTCTGAATTTTAACAATCACACTAAAAAGTACAATAAGACATATATTTGAAATGTAAGGATTTGGTAATGTTTAGAATTCAAACAGCATCTATAGTACTGAATGCTGAGTAGAGGTAAAGCACAAAACTGGCCAACTCAGGCTGAGTCGTTGCCGACCCGGTCGCCAAGCGTGTTGGCCCCGACAAGCTCGCCTGTGTGTGGGCGACAGGCTCGAAGTCGGGTCTGTGACTTGGGTGCATCGGTTCCACCAGCGAGTCCCGTGTGTTTGCAACGATCGCTGCCTCCCAACACCAAGAAAGACACGTAGGGTCCGCCATTCGTTCGCCGGTGTCCACACACAGTCGAATGTGCCCAGTTACAGTCAGTGAGCGTGTGGCCGGACTAGTCGGACTGTGAATGGGCACCTTGATGGGATGCTAACGGACGTGTTACAAGTTAATGGCACCGTGGCCCAACAAAGGAAAAGATTGCACACAGCTGGGTGTCTGAACCCCTGAGCCTCATATGCACAGCCTGATCGGTGTGCCGACTTGTTCACCAGCCAGCTCGCTGACCCCTCTGTGTGTGGGAAATGGCAACTGCTTGGTGAAACCTACCTACCTGCAGTGACAGAGTTTGTACTGACAGGTAGCGATCAGGAGGTAGCGATCAGGACTACGAGGTAGCGCTTTGTTGTAAAACTTGTGCATCCACACCAGACCCGACACGTCGGGCAGACCCATTTGGCAAAGGGGGCTGAGCTGACTGATCAGCCTGTGTATGGGGGCCTTTAGAAAGCGATGCGCAAAAAAACGAGAAAGACAGAATACAGGTCAAGACAACAGCTTACTGCTTGAGCAGTATGTGAGACTCACGTCTGATAATAGACAGTAACCTTATGATGAATATGAAGCAGAGATGGAGCAAGTTTGATTAGATATTAGGGTAGTAATAAGACACAGAGTATAACAATTTTTCAGTTTTAATACATGATACTTGTATCTAATTAATGTCTTCTGTTTCGTAGTATGATACTAATCGACTCAGATAATGGGGATTGGAGAGAGAGATGGCATCACTGGAATCCCCCAGTATTATCGATGGAAGATATCAACAATGCCTATAACAACACAAACTCGACTTGAACCACACTCCACATGGCTGCTGTTAAAACAGCACCATTTTTGTTCTCTCTGAAAGGGACTCCGAAGAGCCGAAATAGAGAAGATTTCGTTTTATTTTGTGTATTATGTTTAGATGTATGTAATTGTTTGTCGGATACGGACGACAAAGAGTAACAAAATGAAAATACGCAGCACATGGACGGCACTGTTCTGAGGGTAAGTAATTATGAAAGGTAAATTAAATACCCCTAGGAATGACACACGTTGCTGAGAAGGAGTGTCTTGTATGCCTCGATACAGATAGCTGTAACGTAGGTGCAACCACAATGAAGGGGTATCTGTGGGAAGGCCACAGAAATATGTGGTTCCGGAACAGGGTAACAGCCTTTTCAGTAGTTGCAGCGGCTACAGCCTGAATAACCGATTGATCTGGCCTTGTAACAATAGCCAACATGGCCCTTGATGTGTTGGTTTTGCGGGCAACTAAAGGGATTGGAAAACTGCAGCCATTATTTTTTTCCTGAGGGTGTAAAGCTCTGCTGTACGATTAAATTATGATGGCATACTCTACAGAAAAATATTCTGTGCGTAAGATGCTCCGCCCATTCAGATCTCTAGGAAGGGACTACAGAGGAGGTTGCCATCATTACAAAAAACAAAACCAGTACACTACGGATTCGAGGGTGCAATTTTAGGTCACTTAATCTAATAGACAGGTTAGAAAATATAAAAGGGGAATTCGATTGGTTGAAGTTAGATGTAGTGAGGATAGCTGAAGTTTGATGGCAAGATGGACGGAATTTTTTGTCAGGTGAGCTCCTACAGGATTATAAACATAAAATCAAATAGAGGAAATGCAGGAGTAGGTCTAATGATGAATAAGAAAATAAGAATGAGACAAGCTACTATGAGCAGCACAGTGAAAGCATTATCGTAGCCAAAACAGACACAAAGACAGCACACACCGCAGTAGCATAAGTTTGTGTGCCATCTAGATCCGCAGATGATGAAGATATTGAAACAACGTAGGATGATACAAAAGAAATTATTTAGAAGTTTCGTGAGAGGAAATTTTAATTGTGAAAGGTGACAATATTAGGAAGACGAAGAGAAGGAAAATAGTGGGAGAACTGAAAGACAGGGATAGAATGGGAAAATGGAATGAAAGAGAAAGCAACCACATTTTGCACAGAGCATAATTTAATCATTGGTAACACTTGATTTAAGAATCATGAAAGTTGGTTGTAAATGTGTAAGAGACCTGGAGATAGTGGTAGGTTACGTACTCGTTGTCTGATGGTAAGACAGAGACTTCAGAAACAGATCTTAAACTGTTAGGCATTTCCAGGACAGATACTGTGGCCAAAGGTAATGACAAAAAATGGTTCAAATTGCTGTGAGCACTATGGGACTTAACTTCTAAGGTCATCAGTCCCCTAGAACTTAGAACTACTTAAACCTAACCAACCTAAGGACATCACACACATCCATGCCCAAGGCAGGATTCGAACCTGCGACCGTAGCGGTCACGCGGCTCCAGACTGTAGCGCGTAGAACCGCACGGCCACCCCGGCCGGCGGTAATGACAGATCTCGAACAGAATGACCTCCCTGACGTCGCCCTGCGCCGGAATGGTTCCTTTGATAGGGCACGGCCAATTTCCTTCCCTACTCTTGACACAATCCGAGCTTGTGCTTCCTCTCTAATGACCTCGATGTCGAGGGGACGTTAAAACCAATATTCCTTCCTTCACCGAGCGAGGAGGAGCAGTGTCTAGCACACTGAACTCGCATTCGGGAGGACGACGGTTCAATCCCGCTTCCGGCCACCCTGATTTAGGTTTTCCGTCATTTACCGAAGTAGCTACAGTCAAATGGTTCCTTTGAAAGGGCACGACCGACTTCCATCCGCGTCCTTACCTAATCTGATGGGACCGATGACCTCGCTGTCTGGTCACCTCACCAAACAACTCAACCCAACCCTTCCTTCCTTACGTCAACCAGTATGGGTGGCGAAAACATCGATCATGTTTAACCCAACTCGCACTTCTAACACATGTCATACTGAAAGCTTTGGCACAAGGCAGCATTTCTTGATTTCCGAAAGGCATTTAACTTAACACCACATCTAAGCTTATTATAAAAAATACAGTCATATGGGGTATCAAGCGAAACTGGTGACTGGACTACGGATTCTTTGCTACGGACAACACAACTTGTTATTCGGGATGGGCAGTCACTGACAGATGGAGAAGTAACTGCGGGTGTGCTCCAGGGAAGTGTGTTGCGATACATGCCATGCATCTTTAATATTAATGATCTTGCAGACAATATTAATAGTAACATTAGACTTTGCACATATGTATGATGCGGTCATCTATAATGAAGTACTGTCTGAAAGAAGATGCATAAATATTCAGTCAGATCTCAATAAGATTTCAATGTGGTGCAAAGATAGGCAACATCCTTTAAATTATCAGAAACAACTGTAGTATAAGCGACGTACAGTTGGAATCAGTCAACTCATACATACAACTGGGTGTAACACTCCGCAAGGATGTAAAATGGAACGATCACATAGGCTCAGTCGTGTATAAAGCAGGTGGCAGACGCCGGTTTGTTGGTAAACTACTTGGAAATGCAGTCAGTCTACAAAGGAGATGGCTTATAAATTACTTATTTGACACAACATAGAACATTGCTCAAATGTGTGGGACCTGTACCTAATAGTGCTAACAAGGGATATTGAACGTATTCAGTGAAGGGCAGCACGATGATCAAGGTTTGTTACATCCAATGGAGAGTGTCACGGAGATGCTGAAGAAATTAAACTGGCAGACTTTTAAAGATCGACATAAGCTGTCCCGAGAAAGCCTACTAATGAAGTTTCTAGACACGGCTATAAATTATGACTGTGGCAATACACTACCGCCCCCTACGTAACGCACCTGTAGGAATAATGACATAAGATTTATTACAGCACGCAGGGCGGCATTTAAACAATCATTCTTCCCGCCCTCTATGCGTAAATGCAACAGATTACAGAGTATAGATGTAGATGTGGACTCTGGCCGTAAGTAATGGCTATAAATTGCAGGTTAAAACTGAATAATTTGCAAAAAGGTAGGAAATTAAGGAGACGGGACCTGGGTAATTTGAAGGAACCAGAGGTTGTTGAGAGTTTGAGAGGGAGTGTAAGGCAATGTTGGACGGAAACAGAGGAAAGCAATGCAACAAAAAACGAATGGATAGCTTTGAGAGGTGAAATAGGAGAAGCAGCAGAGGATCATATAGATAAAAAGACAAGTTCTCGTAGAAATCCACGGACAACTCAGGAGCCATTGACTTTAACGGATGAAAAGAAAAAATGTCAAATGCAGCGAATGGTGCAGATGAAAGAGAATAAAGAAATAAAAAAGTGAGTTTCACGGAAAGCGCAAAACGGATAAGAAGGAGTGGATAGAAGACCCATGGAAGGCTGTAGAAGCATCCATAATTAGGGGAAAGATAGATGCAGCATACAGCAAAAATTAAGGAGACCTCCGAAGAAAACAGAAGGGAAAGCTGGAAGGTGGTTGGTTCAAATGACTCTGAGCACTATGGGACTCAACTGCTGTGGTCATCAGTCCCCTAGAACTTAGAACTACTTAAACCTAACCAACCTAAGGACATCACACACATCCATGCCCGAGGCAGGATTCGAACCTGCGACCGTAGCAGTCGCACGGTTCCGGACTGCGCGCCTAGAATCGCGAGACCACAGCGGCCAGCAGCTGGAAGGTGGAACGAGTGTGTATTTACAAGATCTATGTAAGGTGAACAAACTTGAGGATAATAGAATAGAAGGAGAAGATAAAAAAGATTTAGAAGAGATGGAAGATATGATACTGCAGTAAGAATTTGACACAGCACTGAAAGACCAAAGCCGAACCAAGGCCACTGTAGTAGACGACATTCCCTCTGAACTGCTGATATCCAAAGGAGCCATGACAACAAATCCACCTGGTGTGCAAGATATACAAAGGGCGTTCAAAAAGTTTTGCATACTCGTCTCTAATTTTTTTTTTTTTTTTTTTTCAGGAGGAGAATGTGAATATACCTGGTGTGGTGTTACCGCCAGACACCACACTTGCTAAGTGGTAGCCTTTAAATCGTCCGCGGTCCGGTAGTATACGGCGGACCCGCTTGTCGCCACTATCAATGATTGCAGACCGAGCGCCGCCACACGGCAGGTCTAGGGAGACTTCCTAGCACTCGCCGCAGTTGTACAGCCGACTTTGCTAGCGATGGTTCACTGACAAATTACGCTCTCATTTGCCGAGACGATAGTTAGCATAGCCTTCAGCTACGTTATTTGTACGACCTAGCAAGGCGCTAGTATCCGTACTATTGATATTGTGAATCATGTACCATAAAGAGCGACGTTCTCCATTAATGGATTAAAGTTAAGTATTCCACCAGCTACGTCCGTTTTTCTCAATTCTAATTCCCTTGTCATGTTTCAGACCTCACGCCAGCCTGCGTGAGCTGAGACGCGTGCATTTCGGCCTCCTTTACTACACGGTTGGCTTTCCTGCCAACCACAACAAAACCGCGTTCGTATCGATGTTGCCCTGATTTGCTTGTGTAATGGCTTCTCCACCATCTCCAGGTGTACTGTCCGAATTTTATCGCTTACAGAATCAGCAGACGCAGGCCTTACTGGATGCCCTTGGAGAGCTCATCCAGGGTCAACGTGCGATGCAAAACGATGCGGCAGCAGCCACAACACCCACTTTTCGACCTTTTGATGCTGCACTGGAAGGCTGGAAGGAGTGGTCACGCCAATTTGGATTCCATCTCGCCGTCTACAAAATTCAAGGTAACGAGCGGCAGCCTTTTCTCCTTTCTTCCATAGGTGTGACCACGTACCGTGTGATAGTCAAATTATTTCCACGAAGTCATCTGCCACCATCCAAGCGTTATCCGCTATCTTTGGCATTGAAGGTCTTCCACAGACTATTGTTTCCGACAATGGCCCACAATTCATGTCCGCAGAATTTCAGTCATTCTGTAAGGCCAATGGTATTCAACATCTGACGTCCGCGCCGTTTTTGCCACAGTCAAACGGTGACGCTGAACGATTGGGCAGGACTTTCAAGTCACAGATGTTGATGTTGAAAAAGTCGCATTCTCGGGAGGACGCGTTCTGCTCTTTTTGTCCTCGTATCGCTCTCAGCCCCGAGATGGTCGCTCCCCGGCTGAGTTGCTCCACGGTCGCCCTCATCGAACCTTGATGTCTTTGCTACATCCGCTGCATCAGGTTCCTGTGCAGCGGCAGACACCTGCTTTTGCTCCAGGCGACGTTGTCTACTATCGCCACTGCCGAGGTTCACGGCGTTGGCTCGAAGGGCGCATCCTTCGCTGCCTCGGACGTGCTATGTATCTGGTTTTGGGGGCCTCTGGTGAGGTGCGTCGGCATCTCATTCAGCTGCGCCTCTGTCGTCGCACGGGATCTGCCGCTCGCCGTCTGCTTTCAGCGACTGTGCCGTCCCGTCAGCGCCTCGGGGACCCACCTACTGGCTCGCCTCAGCCCCAGGTGTTACCGACGCCGTCTTCCATTTTGCCCCATGGCGACGCGCCGCCGCCACCGCCTGTTCTCCCGCCTGCGACACCCGCAGTGGACGCGTCGCTGCAACCGCCGGGCGCCTCCCTGGGTCACGCGCCGCCGATCGCTTCCCGTGACCAGTTGTCCTCCGATATGGAACTCTTGCCCGCTCCGGACCATATGTCGTCTTCGCCCGTCGGGTGCCGCGGCCCGATGGAGGTCGACCCTTCGGTCCCTCCTGTCTCTCTACCCTCCTGTCTCTCTACGTGCGCATACACCGCATGTTGGCGTGCACCCTGGAGCAGGTTTTCATGCGTTTCCTCGCTCCCCGCGGTCCGAATGGCAGGGTGCGGGTGGCACAGCCTCGCCTGTTGTTAGGCTCCCCACCTCGTCGCATACATCAACATGCGGTCCTCCCCACGGCGGGCGGAAGCCTTATTCCACAACCGTACGCCGATTTGCGGGGGAGGAATATGGTGTCACCGCCAGACACCACACTTGCCAGGTGGTAGCCTTTAAATCGGCCGCGGTCCGGTAGTATACGGCGGACCCGCTTGTCGCCACTATCAATGATTGCAGACCGAGCGCCGCCACACGGCAGGTCTAGAGAGACTTCCTAGCACTCGCCGCAGTTGTACAGCCGACTTTGCTAGCGATGGTTCACTGACAAATTACGCTCTCATTTGCCGAGACGATAGCATAGCCTTCAGCTACGTTATTTGTACGACCTAGCAAGGCGCCATTATCCGTACTATTGATATTGTGAATCATGTACCATAAAGAGCGACGTTCTCCATTAATGGATTAAAGTTAAGTATTCCACTAGCTACGTCCGTTTTTCTCTATTCTAATTCCCTTGTCATGTTTCAGACCTCACGCCAGCCTGCGTGAGCTGAGAAGCGTGCATTTCGGCCTCCTTTACTACACGGTTGGCTCTTCTGCCAACCACAACACCTGGAATATTTAGCTATTCATTGAGCCTACTCAATGTAGCCTCTATCAGCTATGACGCATCTGGCCCAACGTTCTTTCCAAGATGTAAATGCACTTTGGTAAAATTCTGGGAATTGACTTTTACACCACCGCTGGACACAGGAAATAAGGTCTTTCTCACTATCAAATGTTTTACGTCACAAGTGGGCCTTCAGACGACCAAAGAGGTTAAAATCAGACGGAGCCAAGTCCGGACAGTAGGGAGGATAAGGAACAATTTTCCAACCCATTTTCCTGATTTTCTCCTACGTCATAAGGGTTGTGTGGGGTTTGGCATTGTCGTGGTATAGACTAATAAGCTGACGCTGAAGCTGTGGTCTGTGGGTCTTGATGCCACATCGCAGCTTGTCCAATATCAAACAGTAACGGTTCCAGTTAATTGTGGGGTCATCATCCAATAAGTCAATAAACATGACACCACACTGATCCCAGAAGAAGGAGGCCATCACCTCTCGGCCTGCTGCTCGTGAAAGTCTTGGTTTCTTCTTCCGAGGAGAATCCGGATGACGCCACACCATGGGTTGGGGTTTTGCTCCCAGGGTTCAGACAAAAACCATGTTTCATCCTGGGTAATGATTCCGTCCAAACACTGTTTCCACTCTTCAGTAAAGGTCTTCATGAGACCCTCGTACACATTTTTCCTCATCGTTTTCATTTCCCTTGTCAGTAATCTAGGCACCCAACGTGCACAGATTTTTCTGTACCCTTGAGACTGTACCAGTGATACCACACTACCCAATAACAAACGAGTCATTTCAGCAGGCTATCGTGTCGTCACAAATCTGTCATTTTGGATGATTTGATCAATGGTTTCCTTATTCAAATCACTCAATGCCGTCGATCGTCTACCGGATCGTGGATTGTCCAGTAGAGAGAAGTCACCTTCTTTAAACCTGTGCAACCACCGCTGGACACTGCTGCGATCCACTGTGTCCTCCCCATAAACAGGGAGCAACTTCCTGTGAATCGATGTGGCAGAGTCATCGCCGGTCTTGAAGAGGAATTCCATCACCGACCGTTGTCGCTACTTGACCTTTTATATACCAACTTATAGCCAAATGTTCCAAGTATGTACACAAAAAATTTCATTCTCCTTCAGCAAAAAATAAAAAAAATAGTGACGACTGTGCAAAACTTTTTGAACGCCCTTGTATAAGACAGGGTAATACCCTCAGACATTAAGAAGGATGTAATAATCCTGTTAAAAAAAGCAGGAGCAGAAAGATGCGAATAACACCGAAGTATCAGATTAAAAATAAGCCATGGTTACAAAATACTGACACAAATACACTCCTGGAAATGGAAAAAAGAACACATTGACACCGGTGTGTCAGACCCACCATACTTGCTCCGGACACTGCGAGAGGGCTGTACAAGCAATGACCACATGCACGGCATAGCGGCCACACCAGGAACCGCGGTGTTGGCCGTCGAATGGCGCTAGCTGCGCAGCATTTGTGCACCGCCGCCGTCAGTGTCAGCCAGTTTGCCGTGGCATACGGAGCTCCATCGCAGTCTTTAACACTGGTAGCATGCCGCGACAGCGTGGACGTGAACCGTATGTGCAGTTGACGGACTTTGAGCGAGGGCGTATAGTGGGCATGCGGGAGGCCTGGTGGACGTACCGCCGAACACGTGGGGCGTGAGGTCTCCACAGTACATCGATGTTGTCGCCAGTGGTCGGCGGAAGGTGCACGTGCCCGTCGGCCTGGGACCGGACCGCAGCGACGCACGGATGCACGCCAAGACCGTAGGATCGTACGCAGTGCCGTAGGGGACCGCACCGCCACTTCCCAGCAAATTAGGGACACTGTTGCTCCTGGGGTATCGGCGAGGACCATTCGCAACCGTCTCCATGAAGCTGGGCTACGGTCCCGCACACCGTTAGGCCGTCTTCCGCTCACGCCCCAACATTGTGCAGCCCGCCTCCAGCGGTGTCGCGACAGGCGTGAATGGAGGGACGAATGGAGACGTGTCGTCTTCAGCGATGAGAGTCGCTTCTGCCTTGGTGCCAATGATGGTCGTATGCGTGTTTGGCGCCGTGCAGGTGAGCGCCACAATCAGGACTGCATACGACCGAGGCACACAGGGCCAACACCCTGCATCATGGTATGGGGAGCGATCTCCTACACTGGCCGTACACCTCTGGTGATCGTCGAGGGGACACTGAATAGTAGACGGTACATCCAAACCGTCATCGAACCCATCGTTCTACCATTCCTAGACCGGCAAGGGAACTTGCTGTTGCAACAGGACAATGCACGTCCGCATGTATCCCGTGCCACCCAACGTGCTCTAGAAGGTGTAAGTCAACTACCCTAGCCAGCAAGATCTCCGGATCTGTCCCCCATTGAGCATGTTTGGGACTGGATGAAGCGTCGTCTCACGCGGTCTGCACGTCCAGCACGAACGCTGGTCCAACTGAGGCGCCAGGTGGAAATGGCATGGCACGCGGTTCCACAGGACTACATCCAGCATCTCTACGATCGTCTCCATGGGAGAGTAGCAGCCTGCATTGCTGCGAAAGGTGGATATACACTGTACTAGTGCCGACATTGTGCATGCCCTGTTGCTTGTGTCTATGTGCCTGTGGTTCTGTCAGTGTGATCATGTGATGTATCTGACCCCAGGAATGTGTCAATAAAGTTTCCCCTTCCTGGGACAATGAATTCACGGTGTTCTTATTTCAATTTCCAGGAGTGTAATTTACAGAAGAATGAACAACTGGTAGTATTCGACCTCTGGGTAGATCAGTTTGGGTTCTGGAGAAATGCAGGAACACGTGAGACAAAAGACTTACTACGGCTTACCTTAGATGACAGCTTTTGTAAGCATGGAGAAACTTTAGGCAATGTTGACAGGAACACACTTTTTGAAATTCTGAAGGTAGCAGGGATTAAATAATAAGAGTCGACGGGCATGAAATGGAAGCACTTGTTGAGAATGGAGTAAGACAGTCTTGTAGCCTATCCCTGATGTTACTCAATCTGAACACTGAGAAAGCAGTAAAGAAAATAAAAAAAATTGGAGTAGAAATTAATGTTCAGGGATAAGAAATAAAAACTCTGTTTGTCAGTGACATTGTAATTCTGTCAGAGACAGCAAAGGATTTGGAAGAGCATTTGAAAGGAATGGACAGTGTGTTGAAAAGAGGATATAAGGTGAACATCAACAAAAGGAAAAGAATGATAATGGAATGCAGCAGATTTAAATCAGGTAATGCTAAGGGTATTAGATTTGGGAACGAGACACTTAAAGTAGTAGATGAGTTTTGCTATTCGAGCAGCAAAATAACTGGCGATGGGCCATGTTGAGAGGATACGAAATGCAGCCTGGCAATGGCAAGAAAAGCACTTCTGAAGGAGAGATGTCTGGTAACATGAAATAGGTATTTAAGTGTTAGGAAGTGTTTCCTGAAAGTATTTGAATGGAGTTTAGTATTGAATGAAAGTGAAACATGGACAACAAAAAGTTTGGACAAGAAGAGAATAGACGCTTTTGGAATGTGGTACTACAGAATAATACTGAAGATTAGATGGGTAGATCACGTAACTAACGAGGAGAACTCTTAAGAAAAGAAATTTTGTGGCACAACCTGACTAGAAGAAGGGATCGGTTGATGGGACACATTCTGAGACATCAAGCGATAACCAATTTAGTACTGGAGGAAAGTGTTCAGGGTAACAATTGTAGAATGAGACCGATAAATAAAAACATAAAGCAGATTCTAAAGGTATAAGTCGGACGAGCCATTTGGAATTGGAGAGGCTTGCCCAGGATAGGGTAGCGTGGAGGGCTCTTCGGACTGAAGACCAGAACCACAGCAACCGAAATATGCTAACAATAAGTAACAATTCTAATTTATGTTTTGACAGTACTGGAATCAATTAAACAAAATCCTTTCACACATACATGTATGCCCAACAGGTACAACGCCCAGACGGCTAAGGGCGCACATATACATCCGACTGGTGGAATGTCCATGGTAGGGAGATCTGACGACTAATGGCATTCCTGTAAGCCAGGACGCGGGAACAGGTGAAGAAGCACAGCAGACAGCGATCCGCTGTTGTCCGCATTTCAACATTCCTGCCAGCTCTGTCGCAATGTCGGAACGTAATTTATTGGACAAGGAAATCACAGAAATCCTCAGTTCGGACCCCTCATCGGACGAAGATGCCGATGTGTTTGGACGTAATGATGATTCTTCACCAATACGAGGAACCTTTTTCGGAAGATTCTTCTTTCAAAGGGGGAAAAGAAGATGAAGTGGTAGTCGCAGCTTCGTCATAAAAAGAACGTTTGATTGGTCGGATAATCATCCTGTGACCAAAAACCACCATTTCGTGAACACTTTTAGCGGTATAAGAATAGACCTCGATGTTGCAGCAAGTCATTTAGACTTTTTGTCCTTTATGTAATTTGAATTTGTTTCTGCTTTTTGGAAACAGATAAATAATTACTACACATTTGTTACATTTCTGCTGAGAGTACCCATAAGGTTAACACTATGGAAGCATATAGAGCTTGAAGAATTTTATTACTTCTCGGTGTGTTCCCTGCTTATGCCAAAAACTAAATAGTTGGAAGTGAATCAGTATTAGCCAACACATTCTTTGCTTCAAACATCAATATTTTCACACATAATGTGAAGGGACCGGTTGAAACTGATGCTCCGTTTATTGCGCTTCAGTGATAATTAGGCTGTATTCCAAGATGTTCTTGTGAAATTGCGGGCTCATTGTAGAGCACACAAAGAAATGCTGCTTTTCCAAGGAAGGCTGCGGTTTAAGCAGTGTCACGTAATTATATTCTGGATTGTATTGCCTATACTGGTGGCGCCGCGGAAATGGAATCTGGAAATGCTGGCGGGAAAATATGGCGATGTTGTTTGTTTGTTATTGCCATACCTCAGAAAAGGTCATATCGTTTATTTACACGGTTAGTATTCCAGCCCCGAATATTCCCATGGCTCCACGAGAAATGCACCAATACCATTGAAAGGTACGCAAAAACAAGAAACATTTACCACCGTTGCCTGATGGACTGAAGAAAGAGGAAACATTGTTCAGGACTTGAGGAAAACAGTTGGCTCGAAAATGGATGGACAGCAATGAAGCATGGATGCTTTCAACCGCAAATGGTCCAGACTTTGTTGAAATCGAGAAGAGGGAAAATAAAATGGGACAAAATAAATCGAAACCCACTCTTGTAATGAGCTTCAATAAGTCAATGGGCGCTGTTGATACGATACACATGATGTTAAGTTTTGCACAGTGCATCCGAAAGACAATGAAGTGTCACAGAAAGGTATTCTTCCATTTCACTGACTTGTGTGCACTGACTGCAAAAACAATTTTTGAAATAAAAAAAGAAATATAACACCCCACAGGTGTATTTCCACTTGGAACTAACCAATCAGTTGCTGAATAAATATCGTGGGCAAACTTGTAAAACTGAGATCCCAAGGGCACCAAAACAATATATTCCATTTCGTATGCAAAATAAAGAAGGATATTATCCAGGATTCCTCGGAGCGATGGAGAAAAGGAGATTCTCCAGAGACATTGTGTTGTGTGTTCTGCTAATTCACAGCAAAAAATCACATGTGTAAGATGCCAAAAGTGTGATGTTGCTCTTTGCATGGTGCCATGTTTAGAAAAATATCATACACTAAGGATATATGGGGCGGTGTCAGTAATTGTTTGTTTCCAGGAGAGGAAAGCACGAAGAATAAAAATAAAAAATAAATGAGGAAAAATAAAAGAGGGAAAAATAAAAGAGGGAAAAGTAAAGGCCTATTTAAAAAATGAGGATGGAAATCCACAAAACTAAATAAGACTGAACATGATAAACGGAAAGAGAAAACACCGAGCAGGAAGCATGTAGGTTCTTACTGTCGAATTTTTTATTATGGAGAAACCGGTTGAGGATTTAATTACAAATGAGCTAACAGGATTATCGCAAAATAAGTTATACCAAAATCTTCCATGTTTAATTCTGCGTTAGGCTACATGAGACAATTTGCTTTTAAAGTTCCTTGATCATTATTTATTTACGATTAGAAAATGTTCAAATGTGTGTAAAATCTTATGGGACTTAAGTGCTAAGGCCATCAGTCCCTAAGCTTACACACTACTTAACCTAAATTATCCTAAGGACAAACACACACAATCCAGAGGGAGGACTCGAACCTCCGCCTGGACCAGCCGCACAGTCCATGACTGCAGCGCCTTAGACTGTTTACGATTAGAGTAAGAATTGTTTGTCCGAGTTCTGGGCATCTTGGCTAGGAATTGCTCACTTATAAAATTATGTATTCTGAAACGTATTTGTCCAATGATAATGAAATTGTATTGGGTTATAGGAAAATATATTGATAGTGCGAATATCTAGTTACAGAATTATTCAATAAAAATACAAACCTTTTATCATTTTTCTAACGTACCATTTTCTCAGCTCAGGAGAAACGTATAATAGAAAGCGTGGGTTAATTTTGAAGTTCTCTTCGTGTGGCACTGATTTTATGAAGACTATTATCGAAGAGCGGTTCTAAGTGCGCTAGAACGTAACGATTAACCGTCAGTGGCATATTCCCTGTAGTAGCCTGCAATTTTTCCCGTACAATGGGGCACATACATCAATAGTGATAATGTAAAAAAAAAAAAAAAAAAAAAAAAAAAACGAAACTACCCTCCGCCATACACCATTAGGTGGCTTGCGAAGTATGATGTAGACGTAGATACATTACCTGTCATTACAATAATGATGGCGACGGAAACCAGTGTTGCCCCCAACAATGAAAATGCTTCTGTGAACCTCCGTCCAAACCTGTTGCCCAGGAAATGCGCTGCAAGGTTACCGGGGAACTCGAAAGCTCCTTGAACCATGTAGGCGAGGAATGGATTGCCGCCGAGATTACCGATATTAAACATCATTGTACTTCTGGTCAGTATGCAGACTAACCTAAAGAAGGACTTTAGTTAGCAAAATTTAAATAAATTTACAGAAGGTATAAAATTTAAAGTTTCATGACAATAATAATTTCATTTTCAATGCAGCAGGTTAGTAATGCAGGGTGTATCATAACTAATGGCCTAAAGGCGTACAGTTGAAAATACATGGTACTACAAACAAAGAACTCCCAGTAAACACAGTAAATGAACAGTTTACGAGATGACTGCGACTTTGTGGTTACCAACCACCAACCGCATGCTCCTCAATGGTGTGGTCTTATATTTTCGAATCGTGGATTTGTAAACAGCATGGCTGATATTATTGCACTTAACCTTCCGGGGCCGTTATCGGTAACGCGGTGAAATTACAGTAAACAATTACAGTGCTCACTGAGGAAAACGCATCGTTCTGTGAATGATTTCAAGATAGTTGCGCATTTATTATCAACCATTTCAGCATGTCCCCGAGAAATGGCTATAAAAACTCACGATAAGCCAACCGAAGTGCCCTGATTCACACGTGCTGTAACTCTGTGGTCAACTAATACTCTCAAAGTGCCCCTCACGTCAATTGCTTGCAGAGCGTATGTTACGTGGTACGTGCGTTGATGGTAACGTCGAACATTACAATAACAGGGAGTAAGCGGATATACATTTCATGTACGGCAGAGCTAACGGCAAGGCTCGGGAGGCTGCATCGTACCAACAAGCATACCCTCCTCGAAGGTATCCCGTGAGACGAACTTTCCATCAACGCCTCAGAGCAACTGAGAACTTTGAATATGCTGCGGGAATGGGTGTTCCTGCTCGAATTACACCTGCCCTTACGATGTGGTGTTGGAAACAAATACTCTCCAGGAATCTCGACAAGGAGACCTAGCACACAAATTCATGGAATGAGCCACACTAGTGTTTGGAGAATAATGCATTGCAATGCAATGCACCCGTGTCACCTCCAACGAGTTTATTGTCTTCGAACCATTTCCAATGAATTCATTGTCTTAGTGAGACGGATTTTGGTCCCAGACTAACGTTTCGCCAGTGCATGCAACAACAACATTAGGCAACCATACGTTTGGCAGTAACATTTTATTTACGTATGAAGCAGGGTTCCCCCGAGTCAGTGTGTGTAGTTATCACGTTTCTCACGTTTGGAGTCATCTTGGCTCCAACCCACGTACTGTGCATGAATCTCCACATCAACGACGTTTCGCATTGAATATGTTGTTAGGATGGTAGGTGATCGTCTCATTGCGCCATATAAGTTACTGAACGAACTCAATGGACGAAATTACCTTCCGTTTTTGCGGCATCATCTTGCTGGATTGTTTGAGAACGTTCCCTTACAGCTCACTCCCTTAGAGCAACGCCAGAAAATGCGGTACAGCATGATAGAGCACCGGCACATCTTGCTGCTATGGTGAAACGACCTCTAACGCTCCGATATGGCCAAAGATGAAATGGACGAGGAGGACCTCTACCGTGGCTTCAAGATCACATGATCTGAACCCCATGGAGTTCTATCTTTGAGGCCACCTTAAAAGTTTAGCGTCCGCCAGTCCAGTTTACACGGTTGAAGAACTGGAGCAGAGTCTTGTCAGTGTTATTCAAGAACTTCGAAATGATCGAGGCGTGTTTGGAAGGACGGATACAGGCACGCACTCGGGTACAAGGACGACACTTTGAACTTCTTAAACTAAGAGTAAAGCCATGAGAATGACGTGTTTATTCAAAACACCTGCACTTCTGCAAAGTATATCTAATAACTTTTCTTAATGTTGTACAATATTTTTACCTTTCCCTACCTGGGACGACCTTTACACCCAATCAAGCCAGAGGTGACTGGTAACGACAAAGTCGCAATTACCTCGCAAACAGTTTGTGGGCTTGTGATTACCAAGACCTTTTTGTTTCTCGCGTCGTGTCGTTTAAACCAGTAATCATGATACATCCTGTACTGACCTGACTACATAAACCAATATTCCTAAAGGACAGTCAATTTTAATAGACATGTTCGTTATGCAAAACACTGAACATTTTCACTTACCTTCCAAAAATCAGTCTAAGTGTATTCTTAAACAGGTTTCTATTGGTGACTAAACTTAGCACTCCCATATTCGCAGACCGTCGTTTGGACATCGCGTTTAGAATTTCCAATGTGTCGGCCGGAACGTGCCTCCTGTTGGTCTGTGCTATCTTGTGCACCACAGAATACGCTCTTTTCGTGTGCCCCTTATTGAGCAGCCAGCGCGGTGACTCAGGAAGAAAGCTGTAATAAACAATACATTGGTTCAACGTAGCTAAAACCGCTAGTATTACTTATCACTCTATTCTCAAAGTAAACTTATAAAATAAGTGCTTCGACTCGAAAGAACGCTGAGTCCTCAAGATTGACGAAGTTTTATAGAAGCACGAAATTTAGAGCGAACCTCAATATTTGCCGGCCGCGGTGGTCTAGCGGTTCTAGGCGCGCAGTCCGGAACCGCGCGACTGCTATGGTCGCAGGTTCGAATCCTGCCTCGGTCATGGATGTGTGTGATGTCCTTAGGTTAGTTAGGTTTACGTAGTTCTACGTTCTAGGGGACTGATGACCACAGATGTTAAGTCCCATAGTGTTCAGAGCCACTTGAACCTGGATATTAGGTGCTTTTAATAGTTTCCACAACGAAACTGCGTCTCGAAATTCGGCAGAAAATCCAAGGAGATTCTGGTCGTATATGTAACACCAGTGGCAAGACACAATCAAGACTTTCAGCGCGTGTTAGCGACGGCAATGTTACCGATGACAGTGTCTCTAAAGCAGAGTTACTAAATACCATTATCCGAAATTCTTTAACCAAATAAGACGACGTAAATACAGGGTATCTCAAAAAGAATGATCTGGTTTCAAAACTCCGTGTTTACTGATAAAATCATGTTACAAACATGGGATAAGTTGCAAAATACAAGATGTTAAAGTTTTAGCTATGCTATTACAAATGTTCTACGCGCCCACCGGTAGCAGCACGAACAACATTTAGACGATAGCTAAATTCGTCATAAACCATACACAATGTATCTGGTTTTCAGAAATTATGGCCGCTGTTATTCTGTTCTTCACTTCTTCTATGTCACGAGTTAAAGGGGAGACGGACACACTTTCCTTCACACATCCTCACTAGAAAAAAATCCCCTGGCGTCGTATCTGACGATCTTGGTACAAATGGTTCTGAGCACTATGGGACTTAACATCTGAGGTCATCAGTCCCCTAGAAGTTAGAACTACTTAAACCTAACTAACCTAAGGACTCACATACATCCATGCCCGAGGCAGCATTCGAACCTGCGACCGTAGCAGTCCCGCGGTTCCGGACTGGAGCGCTTAGAACCGCACGGCCACTGCGGCCACGGCCGCTCTGACGATATTTGTTGGCCAAGAATGCACGGCAGTGTCTCGGGTTCCCGTGTTCCCTATCCAGCGTTAAGGCAGAGTGTCACTGAAAAACTGTGATACGTAGATGTGCCAGTGTGGTGGAGCTCCATCCTGCTGGAAAATGAAGTCACCGGATCCTGTAGTTGTGCAGAAAGCCAGTTCTGCAGCATCTGAAGATAGTTCATTGCCGATTTCTTTCCTCCATGTAATAGGAAGTGCGAGGCCGACCAGGTCTCTTACCTTTTCACAAGCATCCTGTCTCTTCACTTTGGCGATCCCGGCGGGTCAATGCCAAAACGCTGACGAAAAGCACTGTGGACCGAAATCACTGACTCACTCTTTGCAAACTGCAGCACACAAAACGCCTTCTGCTGAGCGAACGCCATCTTACTTCTGACTGACAGCAAACTGACAAGACGAAGTGACTGATATTCAACGGCGACTTTTTGGAAGTCTAGGCCACGGCTATTCATTTCCTTGCCGGCACGTCCCATGTTTAGTCATTGCTACGGTCCAAAATTAGGTCATTCTTTTTGAAGCACTCTGTATTTCAGAATTCGAATCAATAACTGCTCCCAGCACGAGTAACTTACAAGCAGATATCCTTGGTGTAGCAAAGCAGCTTAAATCACTTAATAAAGGCAAGTCCACCGCTCCACAGTCATTGACAACCGGTGATTGGGCGAAAGATCCGTAACTAAAGACAGGAAAGTTTCGCAGGCCACACTAATACTCAAGGAAGGAAATAAGAGTAATCCGATGGATTACAGACCATATCCCTGATGTCGATTTGTAGTAGTAGATTGGAACATGTACTTTCCTTGAACATTATGAATTACCTTGAGGCAAACGATCTGTTGACACACAGTCAGCGCGGGTTCACAAAATGTTGTTCTTGTGAAACACAACTAGCGCTTTATTCTCATGAAGTAATGAATGTTATCGACACAGAACCTCAGAATGATTTCTTATTTCTAGACATCCAAAAGGATTTTGATACTGCTCCTCACAAGCGGATTCTAATTAAATTGCTTGTTTATGGAGAATCGTTTCAGTTGACGCGACTGGATTCGTGATTGCCTGTCAGGAAGGTCGCAGTTCGTAGAAACTGATGGAAAGACATCGAGTAAAACAGAGGCCATATATAGCGTTCCCTATGGAAGTGTTAAAGGGCCTCTGCTCTTTCTAATGTATATAAACAACTAGCGGAGAAACCCGGCGTTGCCGAGGTATTTAATTACGTGCTTAAGATCTGTGAAGTCATATCTCCTGAACTATTTGCCTTACAATAATATAATTTTGTAGGTGCAGTCAGCAGCGTTTGTGGATACCGTCTGCAAAAGTTTTTCGAATGGAGTTAGTACCAACGAATTAATCATTGTTTATGACGTCATATCTCTTGAACTCTGTGCCTAACAATAATTTTGCACTTACATTCAGTGCCATATGTGAATACTGCCTGCAAACTGTGTATTGAGTACAGTTCGTGTAGAAGGAATAAACTGTAACTTCATGCCTCATGTGGTACTTTTACTGCATAACAGCAGAAAAGTAGTAAGCGATAGTCCGCAGCTCGTGGTCGTGCGGCAGTGTTCCCGCGCCCGTATTCCCGGGTTCGATTCCCGGCGGGGTCAGGGATTTTCTCTGCGTCGTGATGACTGGGTATTGTGTGATGTCCTTAGGTTAGTTAGGTTTAAGTAGTTCTAAGTTCTAGGGACTAATGACCATAGATGTTAAGTCCCATGCTGCTTAGAGCCATTTGAACCATTCGTAACAGATAAACATTTTATCTTTCATCATGTTGTAGGGGACTGTCAGAGAGAGAAAAATTCGGAAGGTTTGAAATTATGTGTACAGTTCGTTGCTAGTCGCTAGGGGCTTTATTTTCCAATACTGGGAATTCATGAATCGCAGTCTACGCTTTTGTTTCACCCCCATCCCCACCTCTTCGATAGGTCGGTGATCTGCGGCGGATTGCCACCTGCAGCAATAAATTATATGCATGAAATGCATTTTTATACAATGATGTGTATTCCGCCACAGCTGCAATTTATACTTTTTAAGTTATGTTATTCTTCCATCACTAGCTTCGTGAAAGCCTTAATTTTAAGCGACTCCTGTATAAAATTAAATGAATTGTAGAAATGCATGTATATAAGCACATATTTGTTGGCTGTATGGATACTACTTACTTTCATTTACGTGGTTTTGATGTTATGTATGAACTATGATATTACTTTGCTTTGTGATTTTTTTCATGTAAATGAGCAGCTGTCAGTATTGTTCTATTTTTATGTTAGAGATATAGTCTATGTCTGCAGACACTGGTGTGCAACCCATAAGGACAAAAGTAACTTCACCGAGATGTGTTACTGTTGCTCAAATACCTCGATGAAACTTGAACTACGCATAGAAAGAAAAGTTACAATATAGCACAGAATCATGATGGTCCCCGGCATTACAATAGGTGCGAAAAAGTGCTTAACAGGGTCTGATTACCGACCCGCAAGGTGAGCCGAGAGAGCTAACTCGCTGCTACCTGGACTCCAGTAGGCGCGCCGGCCCCGGATCGAATCCGCCCGGGGGATTAACGACTAAGGGCCGGTGTGCTGGACAGCCTTGATGTGGTTTTTAGGCGGTTTTCCACAGCCCCCAGGTGAATATCGGGCTGGTCCCCAGGTTCCGCCTCAGTTACTTGACTCGCAGTCATTTGCAACATGTTTGCACTATTCCATGGCTTACTCTAGACACAGACAGCTGGGGTATACTAATTCCTTCCCTGGGGTATGTGGTGGTGACCGGAAGGGCATCCACCCACCCCTTAAACTTAACATGCCACATCCGATTCACCGACTCTGCGTGCCCGCAGGACAAGGCTCAGAAGGAGATAGAGGGTGCATGTTCATCACAGACAACAATAGATGCTTTACAATGTGCTTCCATCGTGGCCACAAGATCAGCAAGGAGCGCATTCCATTCGTTTCCCAGCTTGGTTGACAACCGCTGTATATTCGTCGGTGGGAGTTCGCGAGCCGCAGTACGTCTCCCTAAAGCATCCGTTCGTGCTTGGTGTGATTTAAGTCGGGGAAACGGCAGGCCGGTCCATTCGCTGAATATCCTCTCGCTCTGAGAACTCCTCCATATGCGCTGTTCGATGCTGTCGCACATTGTCATCCATAAAAATTAAGTCAGGGCTGAATGCACACGTGAAAAGACGCCCGTGTCGAAGGAGTACAGTGTCACGATGAAGCTGACAAGTAAGCATATCGAGTGCAAGGATCTCGAGTTCAGTTAGCCCATTTGACATTATAGTTTCCTTCGCCATGACACATGGGCCACCAAATCGATCATGTTCTACAATGTTCCTGGGTGCACTATGTGTTCCCACTTCTCGCCATAAGAGAGTACGCCCAGAATCAACACGCACAATGAATCTGCTCTCCTCCGAGAAAAGCACGGCACCTCACTCCTCGTTGGTCCATTCCATATGCTCTTGGCACCATCGAAAATCATTGAACTCGGTATGCTCTCACCTGTCAGCGTTATTGGTGAAACTGTGCGCATTTTCAGTGGTGTATTCTATCATGGCCCCATTGTTATAAAACAATGCCCGACCGCATCGAACAGCGCTGGTGGAGGAGCTCTTGGAACAAGAGGGTATTGGGCGAGTGGACTGTCTTGCTCGTTCCCCCAACTTAAATGCCATCGAGCACTTGTGAGATGAGTTGGAGGGACGTATTGCAACACGTCAACTTACACCAGTGACCATCCACCAGTTGTCGACTATGCTGCTGGAGGAATGTGGATCCCTACCAGCGGAACTGATTTCCAACTTTGTGGCCAGCATAAGAGCAAGATGCAGAACATGTGTTGCCCTCCGTGGTGTCACACACCCTGTTAAGAACTATGTTCCTCCTTTTGTAATGTCCAGGGGAACATCGTAAATCGCGGTGACTTCAGTGTAGTTATAGTCTTTTAATACAAATGTCATTTCTGTTCATCTCATTCCGTAGTTGTTTTAGTCACTTCCGGTACCATATCGTAGTAGTTCTTTGTGTGTGTGGACCAAGTTCTATCAAGCTGTGTTATTTGGCAGTGATACATGATGCGAAGGCTATTTTCGTCCTGAAGTTCCACGCACATGCGTAGTAATTTGCTTACATCTAGGCGTCAGCAGTTTCCTCTCGTGTGCAGCTGTGCCACGCTCTTCCTGTGAGCCATCTTACGCTATGAGGTAAGAAGTCCTCCTCCTCTCTTTGTCGCCACGATCGTTATCTAATGGGTTCACCTCTCTCTAACATGTTGGGATTCCAGCACACAGTTGAAGTATAAGTTACTTTTTAACTTTATGTGTTGATTCCTGCATACATTGACTGATATCTCTGATAACGACTCTGTTGTATGTGTTAGGTTGGTGCATACGTTCGTAACGTTTTTTCATAAATTTAATAAACGCAGGAGACACACACACAGCAGAGACTTCAGTCATCAATAATATATTCTTTTTCACTATTTACAAGGGTAACTTTTGGATTCCGTGACTGTAGAAATCACGTGGATTTGAGGCGAAGCCGTGTTCGGATCACATTTTCATCTGTAAATTAAGTTCCTTGAAGGTTGTTCGATACAGTGCGGTGAACATCCGAGGGCGTAAAATCAGGTCAATAAGGTGAGTGCAGTATTACTTCCAAACACAACTCCTGTACAGTGTTATACGTCAGTGTAGCAGAATGCGGGCGGACGACACGTGGAGCAGCGTTAATTCATGCAGTCTTCCTGGTCGTCGTTCTTGGACTGCGTCTGCAAGGCGTCGCAGAAGTTGACAGCAAATGTCAGTAGTGATGCTTAAACCTCGAGGAAGCACCACTCCACACCGTCCCTGTTCCACCAGGCGTATAACATTATCTTTTGTGGATGTGCGCAGGTCTTTGTCAACTGGTGACAAATGGTCTCAACCATTCATTTCTTTACTCAACTTTAGCATAGAAAAACCATTTCTCGTCAGCAATAACGATACGGGATAGCAACGGGCGCTGTTGTTCACTAGCCAATTGACTATGCGCAAGCAGAAATGCACATAGGGCCACAAGCTGATTTTCGCGATTTTGGACTAGAGCATGCGGTAGCCATGCACCCGATTTTTGAACCTCTTCCCCACTGCATACAAATGTCGCACCATGGTCCAAAGATCACGGTTCACCATCACTACATTTTGCTACTTCTAGGGTACAGTGACATGGATCATTGTGGATTAAGGCACTTAAATGGTCGTCATCAAACATCGAAGGTTTTCCTGAACGTGGAAAGTTACTAATGTCAAAATGATCCCGCTTAAAATGAGAAGACAATTTTCTTGCCATGCTCTGTCCAGTAGCATTATTCCCATATACGGCGCAAATGTTTCTACCTGCCTCAGCTACTGTCACGCCTCTGCTGAACTCAAAACAGAAGAATATGTCGGAAATGTTCCGATTTCTCCACTTGGCACTCCATTTTCTACCGTCCACAGCTCCACTCACTACCTCCAAATGACAAAATTACAATGTGTAAACTTAAATAGCAACAGTGGATACAAATTAAAAATGACAATCGGTAACTAAACCCATAGCAACCGAATTACCAACACCAAAATTAAAACAGTACGAACTCATGCGCCAACTTAATGCACTAAACTGTCTCTAATATGGCCCGCTGTGGTCCGGCCTCTCAGTAATCAGGCACACGTCCGAAATGGCGCACAACTATGGATTATCGTGCCCCACAATGATGATAGTGAACTACAATTTTAAACAATGCTATACGTATTTCAAACTGTGGCATTTTTAGAGTTCAGTATCATTTCTTCTAAAAGGAAACAAATTACACTACATAGGAAGCAAACCATCGAATTTTAAGTAAAGTTGAAGCGATGTTCTTCGCAGAAAAGAATTGATGCTGGGTACAATGTTGGACGAATTTTTCGTCTTTTCTAATATAATTACAGGTTATATTAAAGGAATCTAAACGAAAACAATCAGCATTTGAAAATTCACGTTTCTTTGGATTTAATAATGTATATCTGCTATATTTTCAATATACGCACATCCAAAAAAGTTTTGCATCATTTCGGTTCCCGGGCCTCCTGAAGGTAGACGTTGAATGTGAATATTGTACCACAGGCAAATTCCCTTTGACTGTTCAGAGATGTCACTAAGCTCGCCCAAGATTTAAACAACTATGCATGAGCAGCGCCTGTTAGACAGAGTGGGTCCGATAGCTGATCAGTTCCAGTCATTCCAGCGGAAAGGAGGTACACTGCTCGTGTTGTCTGTAGTTCAGCCATGCCTAGACGGTCAATACCGCGGTTCGATCACCTCCGCATTGTTACTTTGTGCCAGGAAGGCCTCTCAACCAGGGAGTGCCCAGGCGTCTCGCAGTAAACCAAAGCTATGTTGTTCGAACGTGGAGGAGATACAGGGATACAGGAACTGTCGATGACATGCCTCGCTCAGGCTGCCCAAGGGCTACTACTGTAGTGGATGATGGCCACCTATGGATTATGGCTCGGGGGAACCCTGACAGCAACGCCATGTAACGTCTCTTAGCAAAATACATTTTATGTAATAAAGAGAAAGCTTCATGTGTCATGTTTTGTTCTTGTATAGAATTATATACTGTTTTTTTTTTTTAATTTAGATAATATCTGTGTCGGTGAGTACTGAAACCGGCACAGACGATACTGATTAAATATCAAACATAGATGAGAATATGTGACTAGTATAAATAGTACAGAACGAACATTAAATTCTCTGTCGTCTTCTTGTAGTTACGTGAGTAGGAAGAGCCTTTGACGTTACATTGTACGTTTGCGTAGCATTCTTTTGTCAAGACTGTGAGAGGGACGCCATTAGGCACAGCTTTGGAAAGGTGTGTAATAATTTGATTTGTTTAAATGTTTTGAATAGAGTTACTTAGTGAAACCTTGCATTATTATTTGTAATAAACTTGCCTGGTATTTTATCCCATCCCTTTAAGACATTTTCAGTTATTTAAACATTATTCGTGGTGCAGAGCTGCGCTACGAACGAAGAGCCGCTGCCGCGGCGCATTCAAACTCCATTAAATGATATCAATCATACCTCAAAGAAGCGGGCAGGTAATAGTGAACTAAAATTATTTCTTTCAGCTTTCGGAATTGCAGAGCAGAGCAGCAAAGTTTATGATGTGTTTTACAGGTTAACGCTGGCTGCTGATAATATATTATTAACAGTGCAAAAAGATGAGTTACCTTCATAACATAAAAGAAATATTGCTGTGCGTAGTTCTGGTCTTACCAACCTTATAGTAAAAACATCGTTTTCTATGACAGTAGTATCATGTTCTCGTTTTAGTCGTGGTACTTATTGGTGTTTTACTGTTAACAAACACCCACTGCAAAATTTTGATGTTGAACAATCATTGCGTACTGTAACATCAGTACTGATAACGAAGTAATTTTCATTAACCTTTTCAATAACTATAAAGTAAGGAAGATATGTTGAATTTTATGGCGAGTTACAGTAACGAAAAAATGTTCCTTTAACAGAAAGCCAGATCCAGAATAATAGGAACATAATATATATTGTTTTGTTGAAAATTAATGATCCAAAGAAAGTCATAGCAGAGCATCACTAAAAGGTATTTCGGGGCTCTTTTCGTAGCAACATATTTTATCTCATATATTAGTTGTTACGCGAGTAATAGTAAAACAAAGCAAATAGTAGAGCCAGCGAATGCCACTATGTTGAATAATGCTTCTCGTGTAGCCACAGGACGTCGTGTTACGACTCAAACTGCTACTGGATATTAGAAGTACTGATATGTACAGCAATCTGGCCAACCACCTCTGAAGGTCCTGCTGTATGGTGGCAGAACATGCAATGTGTGGTTTTCGTGAGCATTAAAAAAGGGCGTAAATGGTGTGTATGCTGATCTCTATTCCAGTTTTCTGTACAAGTTCCGGAACTCTTGGAATGGAGGCGATGCAAAACTTTTTTTGATGCGTGTAAATTTCAGACGCTCTTCATAACCAGGCAGTTCCGTTAATCCGGCACCCATATGTGCAAGTAATGGCCGGATTAGCGAGAGTCTAGTGTAGTCGGTATTAAAACGACAGCGAACGCTGCTGTCTGATATGTGTTGGTGAACTCCAGTAGAATACATCTCACTGTCAAAGTGCAATCTGTTTCGT
Source organism: Schistocerca gregaria (assembly GCF_023897955.1). Taxonomy (NCBI): domain Eukaryota; kingdom Metazoa; phylum Arthropoda; class Insecta; order Orthoptera; family Acrididae; genus Schistocerca; species Schistocerca gregaria. The sequence continues at coordinate 433,455,375 of NC_064922.1, forward strand.
CAGTATTATTGATCACTAAAGTCTATGTTACGTGTAAATGTTGCGGTAATTAAACTCAGGGAAAAACGCTACGAACTTATGCACCAACCTTATAATTTCGTAAGTGCGTTTAAGATTAAGCATTTTGACACATAGTATTGACACTTTGATCTAATAAATGTAACAAAATATATATAATACGTAAGAGAACGAACCTTTGACATGAGAACAATAGGAAGCATGGTACTGATGAGGCCAGCATAAATATCATCCAGTTCCTCGTGGCCCAAGCAATTAGGGGACTCACCATTGAACCCACGCAGTACATTACAGTGAACTGGAAGTTGATGGTGGAGCGATGCATGATATCTGTCAGTTCAAGTCCTGGAATGCAAAAGTTGTGTCAGTGTTTGAAAGATAAAACTTTGGTGTAGGTGTGGTATGAGAATACTTTGTGTCGTAACATTTAACTCATTTATAAGGATAACTGTTGTATTGTGTCTCTGAAACTATCAAGCAGAATAACTCCGGTTATTGTGACTTATGTACATAGTTATATGAAGAAAGGAAAATTAGGATTTGACATCCCATCGCAACACTGTATGAACTTGCAAGTTTGACATAGAGCTATGTATAATATACATAATATGTTGGATCACATTTGTTACATACATAATATGTTGGATCACATTTGTTTCAAACTTTAAATGAAAGTTAATTGGTGATAAAATGGAAAAATCCTAGATGCTAGGGGTGGATGAATAACGCACAGTGTGCATCCTGTTAGCTATATACGAAACACTTGTACTACTTCTTGGGAAGTGGCAACACCATCAAAGAACTAGCTGAAATAAATGAAACGTATTCCACTTGTCACTTCAGTGATACTGAGGTATCATTAAATGTACACATTATTGGGCTGGTATTGGACATTATCGGAAGTTTGCATACATGCTGTTACCTTTAACATTGTGAAGCAGAATTAAAATCGTTCTAGATGCAGTTTTACTAGAAGTATCATGGTAATCAATCTTCTGTTCTTGGTGTTTCTTTGGCCACAGTGGATTCTGATCGTTTTCGAGTAGTAACTCTTAGTCATTTGGCAAAGTCCCATATATCTGCATTTTTGCGAGCAGGCCGCTGAGATCCACCTAGCCAGGATACGTCAGTTTCTCGATAGACTGCTTACATAATTTTTACCATTGCGCACAGGCTGATTATGCATGAGCTATACAGGGCTGCTATAAATGATTAATTTGTTTTCAAGGTTCTGTATTTACAGAGCATTACGTGTACAAATATGACTGATGCGGGATTAGAACCATAAACTCATCGAGTTTACATTGTGCCAAATAGCGTTGCGATTGCAGCGCCTTGATAAAATGGCGACAAAGGAAGTTGGTGAACATTTCGCGCCCAGGTTGAAATTCATCGTCTACGCAACCTTTCATTTATCTGAAAAGGTAATCACCACAATACGAGGGTGTGCGAGACTGAACGTTCTCATGAAATTGTGGTGTATGAACGAGATTTCTCGTAGGTTAATGTTTTTGTGTAGTGTCACAGGTGAAGCTGTATAGGCCGTTTTCCTTCTGTTAGAAGAACTCCTCCCTTGATGTGCTGCAGTCGTGGTTGTTTCCACACTGACTTGTGATTCCATCCTCCAACAAGATGGGACACCCCTCAACGTAGCATCGATGTTCGTTGCTACTTTAACGACGAACCTCCGCATCGCTGGATTGAGCATAGTTGTCAAGATGACGACTATGTGGCTCTATTCCGTTGCCCTCCCCCCCCCCCCCCCCCTTTCCAGGCGCCTGACCAAACGCCTTGTGACTTTTTCCTTTAGAGGTACCTTAAGGGCCGCGTTTACATACCGCCACAACCAAGAACGCTGGAACAGCTCATAGAACGCATTAGTGCTGTTGTGATGACCACTTACAGTGTTGACATATAATATATGGAACGAACTTGACTACCGCTTGGACGTGCGTTGTGAAACCAGAGGGACACTCGCAGAACATTTCAGACTGCCAAATGCAAACCTGGTGAGTTTATGGGTATATCCATGCATCAGTCATATCTGTAAATGGAACACTTTGGAAAACACAGAACTATGAAAACGAATGAATCATTCATAGTAGCCCAGTACATACGTCGATTATTACTGCTCACCATGCAATAGGACCAACTGAATAATGAAAAGCAATTCAATGAAGTGACATTTTGAAATACAGAGCATTTTAACATTAGACAACGAATAAGTTTGCGTGTTGCAGTGGAGACATAATGTAGTTCCGCATGCTGCTGGATTTGTACCATGTTAGTATAAAACTGTGCAGTCAAGTTGTTGTTGCTAATTTTTATTATTCAGATGTTACCAGTTTGTTTATCGCCAACGCTATAGGAAACCGTAAAACATTCATTCAGAATTAACTACAGAGTTAGCAGTAAATTAAAATACGACAGGAATGTGTGATAATATTCTTTTAAAATTAACTGCAAAGCAATCAGGAAATTAAAATACTAGGCATGTCTCTCCATATTTCACATATAGCTTAGTATAAAAGCAAGATCATAGGCACACGCATCCATTTAGTAAATACCCACTAAATTTGTAGGTATAGCTTGATTGTGTGAACGAATATGTGTTCGTACTTGCGTTGTTCATGTAGAAACCAGGAAGTGTAAGGCAGTACAATATCAGAAAAAGCTTATCTATCAGGATACAGTGATCGATTAACTTGACATGAGAAATGCGGTATTTTTATGGTCGTTCAAATCTGTTCTAAAGAGACAACATCCCAGTTACATTTAGTTAAATTACAGTGTGGCGGAAACTGCTTGCTTTCAAGAGTAACTTAGATGTCAGTTGTAAAAGAGGTGCAAAGTAATAGATTCAGGGAAGCAGGCAGTAGCTTCATGCAGGAAAAGATTAATCTCATCAGTGAAGTTAGTACAGAGATCGAACAACACTCAAATTACTGATGAAATGGTACTCTTTCGTTTATCATCGTGTTACACTCACATGGGGTACGTGATAAAGTATGTCATCTTCAAAATGTTTAACACGAATATACGATAAATTTGTCGCACAGAAATAAATATCATGTAAGTTACCACTTCATGTTTTAAAAACTTTAAAGTCATTCCATTTGTGTTTCTGTGAAGATCAAAAAGAAAAAAAATCTGTAGTAAGTTAACCAAATTTTGAACGAGAAACGTTTTTTGTTCAATGTTCAGATGTGTGTGAATTCGTAAGGGACCAAACTGCCAAGGTCATCGGTCCCTAGACTTACACACTGCTTAAACTAACTTATGCTAAGAACAACGCGCACACCCATGCCCGAGGGAGGACTTGAACCTCCGGCGGGAGGGGCCACGCAATCCGTGACATAGCGCAGCAAACCACGCTGCCACTCCGCGCGGCGTTTTTTGTTTGTCTTGGTGCACAAAAATCAATGTCTGCAGTACAACGAGGCCCCAGCAGGTAAAGCAAGAAAATCTTTATGAACCATCTGAAGATGTATTTGTAATAAATCCTAAAACCGTAATGATTTGTTTTAAATACACTTCTAAAATCATATTTGGGAGTGGTTGCTGTTACAAATTAGAAACCTTTTAGAAAGTGGAGATATGCGAGGAAACCGGCTTTGATCAAAGTAAAAATGATAGTTTTAATGTACAAAAGAAAGTCAAAGAAGTAACAGGGAAATGCAGGAATAGTGTGAGAGGAAAACTAGTGGATGAAGCAGGGAACTTGATGGTGGAATTAGAAGACAAGAAGAAACATGGAAACAATGTACAGAAAATTTATTTCATGACACTAGATGTGTTTTTAATTCAAGTTCAAATGAAATAAGTGGCACAGATATCGTGGAAGTAGAGGCTCAAACAGCCATCGGGCAGAGGTAGGAGGGAAAGGCTGTGGGACCAGATAAAGTAAAAGCGGTGTTCTTAAAATTGATGAATGAAAATCATGTAATATAGTTAACCCAAATTTTCTATCAAATTCACGTATCTAGAAACATTCCAATAGCGTGGCTGAAGTCGTAGTTCATTACTCTGTCGAAAAAGCCAAATTCAAAGCAATGCAGAGTTTATCGTACGATAAGCTTAAGGATCCATATCTCGAAATTGTTTTTGACGGTGATACACAGAAGAATATATAGAATGTATGACCAACAAATAGCCCCTAAACAGCTTGAGTTTGTTAATGCTGTGGGTACGAGTGAAGCCTTGTTCAATGTAAAAGTATTGTTTCACATATGTACAGATGTAAATAAAAATGTATTTGCTTGCCTGATAGATCACTAGAAGGCGTTTGATAGAGTAAAACACGACGAACTGATGGAGATTTTGTGAAATTTGGAATGGAGGAAAGGGATCTGCGAATCACAATGAACTTGTACTGGAATCAAACAGCGGTGTTGGTATTGATGGAGAACATGCTGAAGCAGTCAATATTCTCAGGGGAGTAAGAGAGGGATGTATCTTGTCATCTGTACTATTTAGTATTATATGTTTATTTAGAGAACCCTTAGAAATAGAAGAATTATGATAAATAGAATTATATTAGACAACATTAGATATGCTGATCATATTATTGTATTTGCTAACACTATTCAAGCATTACAATTATTAGTGGATGGAACTGAAAGAGTTAACAGTTAGTATGGGCTTGAACTAAACACCACAAAGACAAAACTCGAGGTCGTAATTAAACTATTACAGGCATAAACTTAGTCATAAACCTAAGAATTATAGAATGGGTAAAAGAATATAGATACCTTGAAACTGTAATAAATGAGAACTGGAATAACTCGCAAGAAATCAAGATTGGCATCGGGAAAGCAAGAAGTGTGTTTCAGAAAATGAGTGCTGTCTTCAAAAGCCATAACCTAACTGTAATAACAAAAACCAGACTTTTGCACTGCTATGTATAATCTTCCCTTTTATATGGGTACATACATACCTTAAATAAAAACACGGAGAAGCAGCTGGAGGCCTTTGTGTTATGGCCTTATAGGCGGAACCTGAGAAAACCTTGGACCCAGAGAGTGACAAAAGTAGAAGTTTTGGGAAGAATGAGCATAACACCTAGATTAATCAAGATAGTGAAATGCCGAAAGTTTCAATATCTAGGACACATCACGCTTAATATGAATAGACATGTTTTGGTTAAAAGAATTGCTTTTAGGCAAAATCAACAGCAAAAGAAGACGAATATCATGTTTTGACAGCCTTAGATGCTGGTTCAGTATGTCTAGAACAGAACTAATCAGTGTTGCTACCAACAAGAGAAGTACAGCCATCATGATCGTCAACATCCGAATCGGATAGACACGGAAAGAAGAGTAAGATTTCACATTTGGAATGGCTTATCTGCGCTTAAATTAACCTGGGTTACCTGTACAACTGTAATCCGAAATTTCATTACTTCACTTCTGTTTGCGTGCTTCAATTTTTTTCCATCAGTGTACATTACGATTAATACAGTAATTAAGATACACAAATGACAGAGGATCAAGGAAAGGACAAAGGATATGCAAGAATGCACTTGAAGAGAAAGCTTAACAAAAAATAACAAGCATAAATATTCAGTGATTTCTCGCTGGCCGGTAATTTGTACCACCTAACTGTTTTGAGAGTTCTGTTAGAGATTTTAGATGATATGCCTTTCACATCAAACACAGAAGGGGGAAACATCTGTCAAAATATATATTACGAACTGAATTAATACTTGCTGGAATCTTAGATCTAGAATTATTGTTTTATTTCTTTTATTGTCGGCTCTCACCAATTGCCGTAGTTGCCTCCGTGGTCGAACTATCTGCAGCAGTTCCAAGAACCGACAATACGATGAACAATGGATATATGGACACAGCCAGCACACTCAGGCTGCGACACACAGAAATCATCGAAAGAGAGACAAAATACTGCGTACGTCGGCCAAACCTGTGGAAAAAATTTTAAGCAGTAAGCTGGAAAAAAATGAATACATTGCTATGAGCTGACTAGTGTCTAATATCCTTCTTAAACAAAATTCTAGAGCAAATTCACATATTTTTCGTGACAGTCACTGTTTTTTACACACCCTTGAGCGAATAATAGAAATATGATTGCATTATGTGAACTGTAAGATGAAAAACTGTGCGTTTACAAACATGTAGAAAAGGAAAATTTGGCGGTGAGTTATGGCAGTGCTGCATTTAAGAGTACCAGGTGTCCGGTTTTTTACATTCGTGTCCGGCCAAATAAATACGAGTCCGGCCTGTAAGGCTTTTGTTAGATTTTTTATCGATGATGACGCATAACGGAGGCCTGTTCTAAACTTATGATGTAAGGGCGAGAAATAAGGAGTTATACCAGGTGCTCTAGTGTCTTTATCCTATGTTTTTCTTCATAGGACGAACGAGGCAAACGCACAGTCCAGGGCTGGTTTACCGTTACGGCAAGAACCACAGTCGCGGGGGCCCCGAGCTTAAGAGGGTCCCTCTATGATTGCTACAAAAATTTATTCATACTTAACGAACAGTTGCTTTTTCACTTTAAAAAAATATATCTTCAATTATAATGTTATAGTCCGCGCATTACGCCGTGTCCGATAGATGCGCTTACACCAGGGCACGCGTGGGGAAAGTGCTAATGGTGGGTTTAAGGACAGGCGTTGTAAGCGAAATATCGAGGGGAGACCTTGTAAATAAATTGGATATGTTGTCCCCTGTGCTTCCCCACACTGCCAACACATATTTCAGTACATTTCCGGAAAGAACGTGCCCAGTATTTTTGTGCATATCAATGTCTGTAACCCCTGTTGAACGTAACTTTTCCAAGTTAAAGATGATTAAGAACTATCTGATATCTTTAATGAGTGTTGAAAGGCTAAGAGGCCTAGCATACTATCTGTGGAAAGAGAGATTGCGCGTTTGCTGAGACGGAGAAGTTGGTGACGGCCTGTTCAAAAAGCAAGAATGATGGAGATTTACATCAGTGATGTATAAAATTAGGCTTCTCTCAGTTTAATTGATGATTAGACGGAATCTATAGAACTATGTGTTTAATTGTGCATGATTGTAGTGATGCATATAAACGTTATTACTACCTGGTGAGCCGTGCCTCGCTCGGAACCATTGTGAACATTTACTAACGCGTGGTGAAGAGTGACCACAAAAAGAAAACTTAAAAAAGTGTTCAAGTCGAATTTATTTCTACTACAGCCGTCACTAGCTGCTTGTCTTAGTTGTAAAAACAGGTCAGCGAAGCACATAATCAGGAAACCCAGAACTGAGTGTTCACTTTTTGCTCCTTAAGAAATAAAAATTTCAAACGCCCAAACATTGCAACCGTTGTAACATCTGTTAGTAACCTGATTTTCTAATTTTATGTAAAATATTGTAACTGTAAGCAAATTTTTAATACATTACAAAATCTACATACACGTGCTGCTGTTAAATCTGCGAGTTAAAAAAGTATCATTATACCAGACATTATGCTTCCAGATACAATTTTTTAAGGATTATTTTGCAAACAACATTTCAAAAATGAAGCTCCACTTCGCAAAGTTTTGCGAAACAGATTGGACCTTTCCAAATGTGAAATCTGCCGTATGTTGGCAGGCGTAAGGAAGGCCTTTCTGAACGAGCTGGAAAAATATTTAGTAATTTACTACAATAGACACAACGGAAATTAATTAAGAATTGGTTTAGTATAACTGTAATGTTACAAACGTCTAACAAAATATTAAGATTCCTATTTCTCCAGTTCCATTTTTGTACCGGTTCATTCATTTTAAGCGCATATTCGTATATCTTTGGTCCATATTTCCCTTCTTGTAGTGTATGTCTGTTGTATTTTTATGCATTTTTAATGCATAAATGTGTGACTTCAACAGAGCAAAGCCAACTGCTGTTGTAGCCAGTGCGGCAGCACCGTTATGTTTAAATTCGAAAAAAAATTATAAACGGGCATATAATGAAATCATAGGGTAGTCTTACAAGACAAGTTTAACACACATTACACTCCATGTAAAAAATCACAAAATTAAAATGTGTTTTTGCCGACGAGTCATAAGCCCATGCAAAGTCGCTATAAGGCAGTTTTTTCTTTTGTTTTAGTTTTTGGAGAGTTACGCACGTTGAACGTTAATCTCACAAAAAGCTCACCATAACTGATTATTAATAAACGATTGGAAACATCCAACCACCAGTTTCTATTTAAAATACGAAGTGTGACTTTTATTGTAAAACGTCCGTCTAAATATAACACCGAGTCCGGCTTTTCTATTTTAGGACTTGGCAACCCTAACTACATTTGCCTTATTCTTTCTATATCTCACTTAAGGCTTTCCAGCAGGATTAAGGAGCATTGTCGTTCCAAAAAGCCCAATAGTAGCTCAGATGACGTCTCAAATGTATAGCTGAAAACTATAGAGAGGCAATATCGATGGAAAGGAGAGGTTTTACAGAAGAGTTCTCTAACTGTAATATTGAAGAACTTATTTGATATAGGGAGTAATGTTGTCTTACGTTTCAATACAGGAAACTGAAGCAGATTTTTTTATCACCACATAAATGACCTAACCAGTACACGGAATGTTTCACCAATGAACGAAGACGGAAAGGAAACCCAATTAGATAGCTTGTAATATAAGTCAATACACGTAGTGTAGGAATTATTTAATTTTTGCGAGATATTTTGCTGTAATGACCGTGTATAGACGCTACTTAACAAGTCATTTGTTTGGTATCTCTTTAAGTATTCTGTGTAATATGTAAATTAAATTTTTGTAAATGCTCATACCCACATTTTGTTTAATGTGTGTACATGGAATCGTTTGGCATCTTATCCGTGAAAGCTATTATGTCGGAAAATATTTATGAACAGCACTTATTTTGTGAGTGATTAAGAGGAGATTGTAGCACTTTTGACAAATTGTTTGTTGTGTTAACGGTCACGCTGCAGTAGGAATGCGGCTAGCGAGAAGTGCGAACTGACGTGTAATGAAGTGCTGAGCGTTTGTAAATGGGCAATATCAAGAAACGACGCCCATACAATTATATGGGGATTTTATTTGCTCGATGACAAACTGGATGCACTGGCAGCCTCTTCCTACGTAACGTGTCGAAGAACTGCTATACCTCAGTTTTGTTGATTGACCACACATGTACACATTTTCATGGAAAATGTAACGCTTCAAATAGATTTCAGCTACGTTTTTGTCCTCGTGGAAAATTTTATTCTGAACTAAAATCTGTCCCTCTGACATGAGTTACAATCGTCGTTTTGAGCGATTGTTGTTTCAGTAATTAATTATCTGAAGACTGAGTCAGACATCCGTTTACATGATTAGTATTCTGAAGTAGGTAAATAATACTTTATGTAGTATTGTTCCTGGCAATTATTACAGTAGAGCTATGATATATTCATTTTGTCACTGCGTAGCAATTTTGTACATGACACTTTTAGAATTATTTCTGATCAGTGTGGCATGATTGTGAGCATATGAGAGCAGTGTGATTGAGCTGACAGTGAAAGTGAATCTGTTTGTTTTCTTTTGATCTTACTGTTATATTTCATTTACTGTGACATTGTTGCATTGTTAGTAAACTGGTGTTGTGGATCAGCGTTCTAGAAATATATGCTCATTTAAATTACATTTTTGTGAAGGGTTTTACAAAATTTGTTTACTTTGTTTTTTGTACATTTTTGTGTGCACTGTTTTAGAGGGGATAGTTTTGTATGATTTTTGGGTCTCGTTGTGTGATTTACAAAATTATGAAAATCAGGGCCCCAACAGTCCTGATGGTAACTTGATTACAGCCAATAATTAACATTATGGGCGTGAAATAAAATCAAATGTGGGCCGCTGCACTGCAATAATTAGAATTTCTGACACACAGCTAGTGACAACATCTCATGACATTTTCGAGGCAGTCCAGTGTTACTTTAATGCAGTCTTTCTCAATTACACTAAATGTAAGTTTCAATAGAAATTTAGAAGTTAATTCAAGAGTACTTTATACATAGTTAGAGAGCTGTTCTTCTAGACATGGAGATTGTCTCGTGACAGGACTGTGTCTTATTGTTAGATCATAATACGACTAGTGACTTTATGTCTAGTAACTGCCTTCGCTAACACCATACCAACAAGTGTTCAGCAATCATGAACTTAGAGGTTTGGGAGTGAATTCCAAAAAATTGCGACGAAATTTATGTAGGAATTAAACAGTAAAAAATGTCATATATGAAATTAGAAACTGAAATAACGTAACAAACGCATGAGAGGTCTCAGGGTTTCGATGTAGAATGTCCGAAAATGCAACAGATAGTAGACATTTTCGAACATTGAAGTCTGTGGATGAAAAGTCAGTTCGAGTGCTATAACAGGAGAAATGAGAAAATTATCACTGATGACACAATGTTACTAAAAACATGGGATAAAGTTAATTAAAACCTATCTTACTGAAACAGAAATATGACAAAACTAACTAAAATTATCTTACTGAAAAAATAAGGATTAAATAGAAAGTGAAATAACATATTAATGATTGAAAAAAGGATGTGAAAACAAAAGTAGGTAGCAAAATCTCTTTCGTTAATTAATGAAAGAATCGGTACAGATGCAATTATTAAAATTTATGAGAAGGACCGATAAAAATATTAGAGAACTAAAAAGAGAATTAAGTGATAGACAGTCTAACTTAGAATCACGAGTTACTGAGAAAATTATAAATCTGGATACAAAGCTAGAGGACCAGAAAAATAAGTGCAAGAGAGGAAAAAATGAAATTAGATTTGTCTACAATCACCTGACCCTTGAGCATACAAATAAATCTGGATAGAAAATTAAGGAGTTGGGAGATGTTACATACGAAGTGCCAGGGCGTGTAGATACTTTAGAGAGCACTGTTCAGTGCAGTGAGGCGCTAATGAAGCCACAAGTTAGCGCTGTAAGTGAAAACCAATGTTTCATTCTATACTTCGATCTTAATGAAAATTTTCAACATGCAGCATTTTTATTAATGCGTTGCGAAATGACTTCACTCAAGATTGTCAGAAAAGTATAAACTTAGACAATCAAGAACCTTATTGAAGACATACAGTATTGAATGGGGATCAGACGTACCAGAAAGATATGGAAATTTTGAGGAACCTACAGAACGACTCTTAGAGAAGTACTGGTCGGAGGAGAAGCTAGAGGGTGTGGAGAAACCTTTTATATGAACACCATGTTGTAGTAGGCTGCCAGCAAAGTCTATGGACGAGTACTGTGAACATTTAATCTTTTTATTTACTCATGTACAGCCGCATCATGAAATATATAGCAAATAAAAAAGCCAAGTTCATAATTTGAAATGCAAAATAGGTATGTTTCTATAAAAAAATACTAGTCAAATACAGATATACATAGCCAAAAATACAAGATATATCATATTTCGCTCATCCCTGAATTTGATGTAAGATGCAGCTGTCTCAGAATCATTCAGGGGATCCTCTTGAGAACACACTGTGGGTGCATGCGCTAACCAGAATTTTAGAAGTTATTCCATTGTGAGGATTTATGGCAGCTTAACGGAGGAGGAAAACACCCACAGTAACTTCCAACAGGTTGGAGCAACTGTCCATACATCTGGCCGAACCTTGGAACATATTTACAAAATCTTCACGCCTGACAAATTGTTAGCAGTAAATCTGGGAGGGCCCTAGGTGACCACGTAGGTCATCTGATCTATCGGTGTGCGATTACTTTGTGCGGGGAGCCACCAAGTCTAATGTGGATTGCAACAACCCTCATAGTCTTCAAGAAGTGCAACAGGACATTTCAGATGAGATTGCAGTACTTGCAGCAACCCAGCTTCGATCTGCCTTCAGCAACTTGATGACCAGGGCCAAAAACTGCCAAGAGTCAAATGATGGTACTTTCAACATCTGATACCGTCAGGTTAGTACTGTATTTTCTTTCCCCTGCTGTACTTCTTTGCACCTTGGTACACTATTCTCTGGGCCACTTTTATTTGCCCCACCCCACATGTCAAGTTGTGTCTAGAGTGACTTCTGGGTAGGGTGGATGGGGACAGTTGTTCAAGCACATACCATTCTAGATGATATTGAGCTCCTTTCCTGCCTCCCGTTTGTTAAGGTGGAAAAGACCTACTTGTGTTTTACTGGGGTTTGATCTTAGATTATTACATATGTGATAGTTCGTGAGCACTGTGAGGCCATTTCCAACTTTATTAAAGGATGTTGCTTTGCGTAATAAAAGAGTTGATCTTTTGGCCAATTAGTTGGTCGTTAGTATGTGTGTTAAACACCAGTGACGACAGAAGAATACCTTGTGACAACCCATTCTTCTTATATCCCCATCTGCTTCTCGTTTGTTGGAATTCGACGAATCTTCTGTTAACCAACAGTGTAGTAAGATATTCTACCAATCTGTCATTGTTTGTCATCTGATTTTTAGAGAGAGGAATTCCCAGGTGAAATTGTATCTTGCAGTTGGTTAATGAACACTAATCTGCCGGAAACTACCTCTCAGAATCATCTTCAGTAAATTGAGTCAGGCTGAGAGCCTGAACTGTGCGGAATCATTCCCAATTGTGCCCCGCCCCCCCTCCCCCCCCCCCCCCCACCACCACCCCGCCGCTAGCCCTCCCCATCGATTCGATACCTGTCTGGTATCATTCCATGTATTATGTTAACCATGTGGGCTACATCGGAGCAATGTGAACATTTACATAAGGGTTTAAGTATTTTGATCACCCATTTGAAGACATTGAAGAGTGGGGTTGAACACTGGGGGTGAGTGGATGGTAGTGACAGGCCAAAAGGCCCAGAGTAGATTCTGTTGACAATATACAGGGTGTTACAATATGGTACGGCCAAACTTTCAGGAAACATTCCTCACACACAAAGAAAGAAAATATGTTATGTGGACATGTGTCCGGAAACGCTTACTTTCCATGTTAGAGCTCATTTTATTACTTCTCTTCAAATCACATCAATCATGGAATGGAAACACACAGCAACAGAACGTACCAGCGTGACTTCAAACACTTTGTTACAGGAAATGTTCAAAATTTCCCGTCGCATGGAATCCCTGCTGCGCTGATGCAGCCCTGGAGAATGGCGTATTGTATCACAGCCATCCACAATACGAGCACGAAGAGTCTCTACATTTGGTACCGGGGTTGCGTAGATAAGAGATTTCAATAGCCCCCATAAATGAAGGTCAAGAGCTTTGACGTCAGGAGAGCGTGGAGGCCATGGAATTGGTCCGCCTCTACCAATCCATCGGTCACCGAATCTGTTGTCGAGAAGGGTACGAACACTTCGACTGAAATGTGCAGGAGCTCCATCGTGCATGAACCACATGTTGTGTCGTACTTGTAAAGTCACATGTTCTAGCAGCACAGGTAAAGTATCCCGTATAAAATGATGATAACGTGCTCCATTGAGCGTAGGTGGAAAACATGGGGCCCAATCAAGACATCACCAACAACGCCTTCCCAAACGTTCATAGAAAATCTGTGTTGATGACGTGATTGCACAATTGCGTGCGGATTCTCGTCAGCCCACACATGTTGATTGCGGAAACTTACAATTTGATCACGTCGGAATGAAGCCGTAAAAGAGAACATTTGCACTGAAATGAGGACTGACACATTGTTGGATGAACCATTTGCAGAATGGAGGCCAATCAGCTGCTGATAGTGCCTGCACACGCGGTACATGGTACGGAAACAACTGGTTCTCCCGTAGCAGTCTCCATACAGTGACGTGGTCAACGTTACCGTGTACAGCAGCAACTTCTCTGACGGTGACATCAGGGTTATCGTCAACTGCACGAAGAATTGCCTCGTCCATTGCAGGTGTGCTCGTCATTCTAGGTGAACGTCTTCCTGTCGGGACACCTTCGTTCTGGAAATCTGTCTCGATACAAACGTACCGCGCCACGGCTATTGCCCCGTGCTAATCCATACATCAAATGGGCATCTGCCTACTCCGCATTTGTATAACATTGCACTGACTGCAAAACCACGTTGGTGATGAACACTAACCTGTTGACGCTACGTACTGGTGCGGTTGTTGCTAGTACTGTAGAGCAATGAGTCGTATCTCAACACAAGCACCGAAGTCAACATTACCTTCCTTCAATTGGGCCAACTGGCGGTGAATCGAGGAAGTACGGTACATACTGATGAAACTAAAATGAACTCTAACATGGAAACTAAGCGTTTCCGGACACATGTCCACATAAGATCGTTTCTTTATTTGTGTGTGAGGAATGTTTCCTGAAAGTTTGGCCGTACCTTTTTGTAACACCCTGTATAATGCCTTTATTTTATTCGAGTATATGACGTGTCACAGCTCAGCGAGGCAACCATGTGTCACTATGTTGTTCCTGGCCGGCGCTGACGTATCAGCAGTGGCTTCCGCAGACAAAAGCCCTGTGACACGTTACTGGCCTCTAAAGGTCACAGCTGTGACATCGGCGGCTCCCTGTTTCCCTTGGTGGCATGGAGCCCTGACGGCCCCAAGTCTCGGCACCTATTTACCATAGTGGCATGTGGAAAGGACAGTGCATGGTCTTCAACTTGCCGCCCTCTGGCAGCAGACAGACGGCAGCTGTTGGACAGCAGCTGGTGGTGAGACACTAAGACACACTATGAACTTAGTGCTGATGGCAAGACTCGTACACATGGCTATTGCTGGTGATGTCCACACGTCTCTCTGCCTGTCGTGGCCCTCGGTGTTTTGGTGCTGCTGCTGGAATCAGGCAATGACTTCTGACTCAAAGTTCAGATGTTTTTCTACCGCTCTGAGGCTTATTTGTTTCACTAATACCTGGCACCCAGTCACGTTGCCTGTAACAAGACTTTCGCCGTGGTGTAGTGCCATCGACCTGCCCACTAGAGCCGTTATAGCTATACGGTGAAATTTTCCACTGAGCCCTGCCAGCCTCGTCTCATAATCCCATTATGTGTGTGTTATTCTGACCAACTGTCACTACACTTACAGCTACCTGTCTACAGCTATTTATGCACTGATTCATGGTGTCTTTCTCACTATTTATCATTATTTTAGCTAAAAACTGGTTAGCAGCGTTACAATACTGATATTGTAGGCACTCTGTCGGAGAAACTACCAGTTGGAAATATATGTTATGTGCTACCCAGTATTAAAAAACGGATTATTTGTAAAATAAGAGGGTGAAGTTGACAGATGGGATGTAGGTAATTATGGATATGATATTAGGCAGAGTGAAGGAAATCATGATAATGGGAGGCATATGAATAAAATGAGCCTAAATAATTATAGGAGTTGAGACAGCCGAGGCTGGGAACTGTTAAGAGGAAGTTACTGTCAGGGAATACAGGACTCTAGAGAGGGACACGAGACCTCGCATCAATAACGATCCATAGTGAAGTGGTCCAGATTAGAGAACGCAACTGTATTGCGATATAGTAACCTATAGTTAGGAAAAGATGTAGGCCTTCAGTGCAAGTGCAAACTAGTAGACATAGCCATGAAGAAGGGAAAGTAGCTATGAATACCGAGGTATGAGAGTGCATAAGGACTGTAATAAAACAGAAGAGAAAGGACCACAAAGGAATGTACTATAGACTTCAGTGTAAATCGTAAAGGATTGAAAGAAAATGAAGTGTGGGACTTAAGAAATGAGGAAAGTGAGGCAAGAATAGAGTAAAAGGTTGCTAACATAGAAAAAGAAGAAGAGAATACAAGAGATAATGAAGGAAGCAATGAGGACAGTGGTGCTGGTAACGATGAAAGTAGCGGATAAAGTTGTGAAGGATATGCTGGATCATATGTTTGTAATGACTGTATTATGAAAGGTGTTGTGCCTGACAAAGAGATAAGTAAGGGATTGCCAGACGATTGCATAGCTATTGGGCAACTATTTAGTCCTTTAAATAATTATTGTGATTTTATGGTTTACTAACAGCATGACATGGTAGGATCTGAAATAAGGGAAGACAGTGAAATGGAAATTAAATAACTGAATGCCATGATAAAAAGGGCTGAAGATTCACATGTAAAAACAGGAGATGGTGATGAATAAACTGAAGAAGCTATGGAGAAGTATCTACTGCAGGAAGGAGCTGATGTTGGGAACAGGTTTGTAGGGCAGCCAAACCCTACCATCAGCTCTTACCAACTGAAATCTGGTCTCATCTTACCAGGCCACACTTTCTCAGTCGCTTAGGGTCCAACTGATGTGGTCATGAGTCCAGGTGAGACACTGCAGGCGAAGTCGTACTGTTAACGCAAGTCATCACTGCCATAGACCATTAACGCCGAATTTCCTCTCATCATCTTAACCGATACGTTCATCCTATGTCCCTCATTTATTTCTGCTGTTATTTCACGCAGTGTTGCTTGTTTGTCAGCACTGATACGTGTACGCAAGCGCAGTTGCTCTCGGTCATTGAGCGAAGCCTGTCGGCTGCTGCGTTGTACGTGTTGAGACGTAATGCCTGAAAATTGATATTCTCGGCACACCCTTGACATTGTGGGTCACGGGATACTGAAATCCATATTGATTTCCAAAGTGGAATGCCCCATCGATCTAGCTCCAGCTATCGTTCCACAATCAAAATCTGTTAATTCCATTCGTGAGGCTACATTCACGTTAGAAACCTTTTGACATGAATCACCTGAGAACAGATGTCTCTGCCAGTGCACCGTCCTTTATTACCGCACTCTGCACAAGCGCATATCACTGTCCCGTGACTTGTCACCTCAGTTTATAGGGTGATTATAACTAAAGTTAAACTTCCAAATCGCTGTAGCAATAAAACCGCTGGTCAGAATTACGTCAAGGGGTAAAACGTATGGCAGATGAAAGAAAACATTGTGAAAATTGATGGCGCTGTTTGTGTGAGAATACGTACATGAAAACACCTGTTATGCCCGCGACCCATTGAAGTTGGTATAAACACGCCGGGTACACGGCTTTACCTCCTTTCACGGCTGCGACGCTCTCCATGACTGCCTTAATGCAGGATCTCGCTCTGCGTGTAAGGCTGTATTACAAGAATGATGACTGTGAGCACTCCGCTGTGCAGAAGCTCCAGACGCTGAAAGGTTTGAGAAAAGGCGTTGGTCCGATGACTGCCTAGGGTCTGAAGAAAATGATTCGGAAATTCGCAAAGATGGGTTCTTTTGGTGTGCAACCTGGTAGAGATAGGAAACGAATTGATTCGACGTCAGTAGAAACAGTTGCCACAGAAATGCAGGAAATTGCGCGAACTTTGGACACACCCGTGAGCACGGTGCGTAAAATCCTATGAAACATCCTTCCTTGCTATCCGTTCAAAGTTACTCACGTGCACGAGTTGTTCCTGTTGACCTGCCACCAAGGGAGACCTTTCCTTTAGAAATTCTTGCTTGTATCGAAGAGGACAATGGTTGCCCTTGGAATATTTTGTGGACAGATGAAGCCCATTTCCATATGACAGGATATTTCAATACACGGAATTGTCAAATATGAGCAACGGAAAATCCACACGCAAATCAACCGGTACCACTTCATCCCAAAAAGGTCACTGTGTGGTGCGGGTTTACGGCATCCTTTATCATAGGACCAAATTTTTTCCAAGAGACAGATGCTCCCTGTCCTGTTACCTGTACCGTCGCTGGTAAGCCCTATGAGTGTCTTTTGCGCAACCACGTCATTCCAGCTCTCAAACAGCGTGTATGTGTGGATGGGATCATTTTTATATAAGATGATGCGCCTCCGCACACTGCAAATCCAGTTAAGCAGCTACTGAAGCGCCATTTCGGAAATGCTAGAATTATCAGCCGCCATTTCCCTACAGCCTGTCAGTCCCGATCACTTGATATTAATCCGTGTGTCTTCTGGCTGTTGAGCTACCTGAAAGATGTTATGTTCAGTGCTCCGATTGCGATGAAGGCACGCATTGCGTAACACATTCTGAATGTGACCCCGGAAACACTTCAATCAGTTGTGGAACATGTTATTTCTCGATTTCAGCTTGTTGCAGAAAACGGTGGACAGCATATTGAACAAGTTTTGCGCCAATCACACGGAAGTTTATAATCCGATTTGATTTTGATTGGTGCTTTTTATGCAGTTTTTGGCCTCAGGACAATTAAAAACCGATTTTCCCCATCTGATGTGGTATGAAATTGCCATGGTGGATGGACATACGTAACTAACAGTATGACACCTGTTCACCCATGCACACTGAGTAATGCAGTTTGCTTAACGTCAAATGTACACCTTAGGTTGTATAACTCATCTGTCATTTGTAGTAGTCCACTATTAAATTACAGCACCATCTATTTCTACATTTTGTAATTATTTACTTTTCTTCTGCCTTACGTCTTCCCCCTTCTCCGATAATATTCCGTTGCAATTTGACGTCATTCTGACAAGTGGTGTTCTTTCTAGAGCCTTATTAAAGTTTAACATTAATTATAATGACCCTGTATATATAATGTAGAATGAGAGTATACTTGGTACACTTTTACGTTTATTTGGATATTTACACCTATGATAATCTTTGCACGTTTGAACACATACGAATTCTTTGGCTACCAGAGGTTGTAGTATTGTTGGGTAGAGCTCGGGTGAGCGAAGTAAGCAGTTGTCGGCCAGAGTGTTGTGTCATGCAGAGTGAAGAGCTTGGATGGCGGATTTGCTGTTCAGGAAATTAATTTTTGTTAGTGATGCACCATGATGTGATTGAGGATAGAGAATTGAATGATACGATACATTTGGATGAAGGTAACAAATATCGTAGTGAAAAGATTTCATATTGTTGAACGACGTCTATTTGTTGGTATCCGGAGTAAACTATCAAACATGTATTCAGTATTTTAATTGGTTTCCTTCCACCATTGTGGGTTAAAACTATTTCATTTTAAAAAGTAAAGAGAAAATTTTACGTAATTTGAATATTCTGTGTGAAAGTAATTTTTGTGGTACCGTATAACATTTCTGTCTCAGTAAGAGGATTAAGTGTAATTGCAGAATACTTTCCTTCTTCAATTTACAAATATTGGACTGAAGTTCATCCTAACAGTTAAATGAAAACTGTATCTGGTAAAACCTGTGCTATCACGCCTTGCACTACTGTATTTAGAATGAAGCATCTTTCTGGAAAGATAACAAAGATTGAAATTACGAAAACAGCCTAATAGAATCAGTAATGTAAGGCAGTGTGCCACGCAGTGATTTATTTCGCATACATGTCATTCAGTACTCAACGCTGTTACAGTGTACAGGCAGAGCTGACTCTGGTTATCCATTGCAGAGGTAAGAAAAGATAGTGGGGCCTAAATGAACTTACTGAGAAAATTAGGGACAGTATTAATTTGCAAATTTAACATATACTCAACGTTTTTCTAACAGAGTATAGTTCTCGTTACGCAACGGTTAGTCAATGCGTGTGTTTGTTTCATGACAAAGAAGTGGTTAGTATTACAGATAACCATTCCTCACACTCAGTCACATTTACAGATAGTCAGATGCAGTTTAGATTAATTAGTATTATACACACCAAAAGGAGTGCGCACAAATATGTTCGTGTTCAAAAGTAGGGTAGCTAAGGCTATTGTAGATCAGACTCTCTAATAGTAATTTAAAAGTTACATAGTTTCCCAGTAAAACGTGATAGATGCATCACGTTCATTCAGTTGCAATAGTAGAATCGTATTTAGAAAGTTTCAGCTGGGCCGTAGTTACAAAGTTTCAAAGGCGGCCGAAAGCGACCAACTTCATTTAGCTTGCTAAGTAAATGGATAAAAGCTTATAAAATGAAATACCTGTCTCCAATGTAACATATTGCCAGACCAACGACGACGGAGAGGCCTTGGATCAAGGCGAGAGTATTGCTGACCACAATTTCTCGGTCGCAGACCCACTTCTCCTGGGCAGGTAGAGTGAGCGAATACCATGTTGTATCAAATTCCCATCCATACTGACATGATATCGTTTCGTTTCCTTGTTCTATATTTTTGTACATGGAACA
Organism: Schistocerca gregaria; assembly: GCF_023897955.1. Taxonomy (NCBI): domain Eukaryota; kingdom Metazoa; phylum Arthropoda; class Insecta; order Orthoptera; family Acrididae; genus Schistocerca; species Schistocerca gregaria. The sequence continues at coordinate 433,475,375 of NC_064922.1, forward strand.
CTTACTGTACGATCCATTTTTCCTGACAAATTAAAACAGACTGCATCAAAATATAAAATTTTCTTCAGAAAACAAACAATTAGGAAGTTTGTAATAATATCAAGACTGAAAGAAGAATTGTGTTGCAGGCACTTTACTTAAGAATCTAAAAAGGTAGAAATGGAAACATAATGAAATTGTCCCATTTGATTATCATGAATCAGTCATGTGAAAACACGAAATATTTTTCTCTCTTTCGGTCACACACCTCCTAATTACCTTGGTATCGTCAGACTCTTCCATTCTTCGATGCTAACATTCGATAATTCTCTTCCAGGAACGTGACACCAGTGGTCAGGAACCACCATAGACATTATAAACATATGACTGGGAGAGGTACATAAGAGTACAGAGAGACAAATGTAAATACAACTCAGCCGAATTTGAAATTTTCCTCTGCTGCCAATTCTGTCCAGTATGCATTCAAATGACGATTCCTTTTCTGCTGTGAAGCTTAATTTTTCTGTCTCATCATCAGTGGGTTTTGTGGGATCCTGAAACATAAAGGTTGTATGTAATAGCACTTCCTCAAGCAGTGCATTTGAGAAGGGATATGACACACCATCGTTTTGCTCATACTTATTTCGTCCTCTTGTGATTGTGCCACCACTGGAAAGCGCAGTCCACGTGTGGGGAACTACCACAGATAGCATATAGCTGCTAATTCTTAGTGATATTAGTGTATATAAACTGAAGGGAAAAATCACAACACCAGGACATAATTAATGTAGAGTAATGAAATTTTGGGAGTACGTTTCTCTAAGGAACTTATTTAAGTGATTAACAGGTTAATACATGCATGATAGAAGCCACTGTCAAATATGAAATGCTGGTACATTAGTAATCGATGTAATCGCCAGAATGTTGAATGCAAGCATTCAGACGTTCATGCATCGTGGTGTACAAGTGCCAGATGTGTGTTTTTGGGATGGAGTTCTGTGCCGGTTGCACTTGGTGTGGGTCAATAAAGGGACGAATGCTGGTTGTCCATGACGCTGGAGTTTTCATCCGATGATGTCCCAAATGTGCTCGACTGGAGACAGATCTGGAGATCAAGTAGGCCAAGACAACATGTCTATATTTTGCAGAGCAGGCTGCATTACAACAGTGGTACGTGGACGAGCGTTATCCTTTTGGAAAACACTCCCTGGAATGTTGTCCATGAATAACTGCACAACAGGTCGATTAACCAGACTTGCATACACATTTGTAGTCGGAACACGATACGGCCTTCTGAACACGATACGGCCATTACTAGCATCAAAGCAGACCCAGCTTTCATCGGAAAACACAACAGATATCCACCCTGGCTTCCGATGAGCTCTTGTTTCACACAAATGGTGGTGGTTTTGGATGAGTGGAATGCAAGCTACAGGGCGTATGGTTCGAAGCTTTCCTTGAAGTAACTCATTTGTGATATTTCGTTGTTTCACTGCAGCTGCTGCTGATGCAGTACGATGCGTCAGTACCATACGCTGAACACGACGGTCTTTCCTCTCGGTAAGGCCCCTTGACCGTACACAGCCCTGTCTTCTTGTGGCTGTTCATTCCCATGATCACCGCTGCAAGCAGTCGTGTACAGTGGCTACATTCCTGCCTAGTCTTCCTGTAGTATCGCAGAAGGAACATCCAGCTTCTTGTAGCCCATTGCACGACCCCGTTTAAAATCAGTGAGCTGTAGATAACGGCGCCTTTGTCGCTTTAAAGACATTCTTGGCTAACATCAAGTCATGACATCCAATATCAAAGGTAATTAACGCTCGCGACCGATACAGTGTGTAAATAAAGCGAACTTGATTTGCGTTCTCATAATGGCACACTTATGCGACTCGTCCTAATTCTGAAAAGGCATCTTTCAGACTTAGAAACGTATGTACCAAATTTCATCTACGTCGTATAACTTCTTCTTGGTGTGGCTATTTTTTTCTGTCAGTGTATATATTAAAACTGTATATGGGCATACCATAGCAACAATGCAAGATGCAGTGAAACACGTTGCATGACTTAATTTGATACCACGTTCGTTACTGTACCAAGTCGTTTACTTAGGTACCAAACAAGCTTTGTAAAATCGACGATTATGTTGTCAGTGTAAAGAACTCGGCGAGACGGAACAGCTAACGTGCTCATTGTTGTGAAAAACTTCAAATTTCGCCAGTAAATTTTGAATTATATGTAAGATTTATCCACATCCAGTTTAATTAATCAAACAACACATCTACACTTAATACGCTACTAGCCATTAAAATTGCTACACCACGAAGATGACGTGCTACAGACGTGAAATTTAACCGACAGGAAGAAGATGCTGTGATATGCCAATGACTACCTTTCCAGAGCATTCACACAAGGTTGGCGCCGGTGGCGACACCTACAACGTGCTGACATGAGGAAAGTTTCCAAACGATTTCTCATACACAAAAAGCAGTTGACCGGCGTTGCCTGATGAAACGTTGTGATGCTTCGTTTAAGGAGGAGAAATGCGTACCATCAGGTTTCCGACTTTGATAAAGGTCCGATTGTAGCCTATCGCGATTGCGGTTTATCGTATCGTGACATTGCTGCTCGCGTTGGTCGAGATCCAATGACTGTTAGCAGAATATGGAATCGGTGGGTTCAGGAAGGTAATACGGAACTCCGTGCTGGATCATTAGCAGTCGAGATGACAGGCATCTTATCCGCATGGTTGTAACGGATCGTGCAGCCACGTCTCGATCCCTGAGTCAATAGATGGGGACGTTCTCAAGACAACAAACATCTGCACGAAGTGTTCGATGACGTTTCCAGCAGCACGGACTATCAGCTCGGGGACCATGGCTGCGGTTACCCTTGACGCTGCATCACAGACAGGAGCGCCTGCGATGGTGTACTCAACGACGAACCTGGGTGCACGAATGGGAAAACGTAATTTTTTCGGATGAATCCAGGTTCTGTTTACAGCATCATGATGGTCGCATCCGTGTTTGGCGACATCGCAGTGAACGCACATCGGAAGCGTTTATCCGTCATCGCCATATGGCGTATAACCCGACGTGATTGAGTGGGGTGCCATTGGTTACACTTCTCGGTCACCTCTTCTTCGCATTGACGGCACTTTGAACAGTGGACGTTACATTTCAGATGTGTTACGACCCGTGGCTCTACCCTTCATTCGATCCCTGCGAAACCCTACATTTCAGCAGGATAATGCACGAGCGCATGTTGCAGGTCCTGGACGAGCCTTTCTGGATACAGAAAATGTTCGACTGCTGCCCTGGCCAGCACATTCTCCCGATCTTTCTCCAAGTGAAAACGTCTGGTCAATGGTGGCCGAGCAACTGGTTACTCACAATACGCCAGTCACTACTCTTGATGAACTGTGGTATCGTGTTGAAGCTGCATGGGCTGTACACGCCATCCACGCTCTGATGACTCAATGCCCAGGCGTATCAGGCCGTTATTACTGCCAGAGATAGTTATTCTGGGTACTGATTTCTCAGGATCTATGCACCCAAATTGCGTGAAAATGTAACCACACATCAGTTCTAGTATAATATATTTGTCCAATGAATATCCGTCTATCATCTGCATTTCTTCTTGGTGTAACAATTTTAATGGCCAGTAGTGTATATATGTGGAATGTGTTTGGATAGCGTCATGCACACCACACACTGTTTTTATAATATTACATGTTTTGTATCACAGACTTGGTTCTTTGAACCACCAGTATCACTGATCGAGTCATGAATGAGCCTCTAGTCACTTAAAAAAAATGTAAGATTGTCTGATCATACGTGAACACAACAACGTGCCTACAAACGCTCAGTAAGTCTCATACCCTACTCCCCTAAACCGTAGTTTCACAACATATTTTGCATCTATGTATTGATAGCCTCAAGCATTATAAATTTTTGTAACAGTTCTGAGAAAACTGATTGAATTACCAAGGAAAGGGTGGTGATTTGTCATAAGAATTATGTGTCAGTTTATTATTCAATAAACTATTTTAGGGACATTAATAATTAATAAAACCATGCAATCTTGTTAATTATATTTTAATTAAGTGTGGATTAACTATCAAACGTACAGATTACTCTAATGAATTTTTGACATATCCCTGTGGATGTCGGAATGATCCAGATTAGTTGACAAAGCCAAAACTCCATCCAGTGAGGAGGGGTGTGACTCGATTAGAGAATGGCCCTGGGCCTCTTAGTCTATTCAGGCCCATAATGGAGACATTACCGATCGAGATAATGCAGTGGTTAGCACACTGGACTCGCTTTCGGAAGGACGACGGTTCAAACCCATGTGTGGCCATTCTGATATAGGTTTTCCCTGATATCCTAAATTGCTTCAGGCAAATGCTGGGATGGTTCCTATGATAGGGCATGGACTATTTCTTTCTTCACTCCGACCTTGCCGCAGTGGATACACCGGTTCCCGTGAGATCACCGAAGTTAAGTGCTGTTGGGCGTGGCCGGCACTTGGATGGATGACCATCCACCCACCATGCGCAGTTGCCATTTTTCGGGGTGCACTCAGCCTCATGATGCCAGTTGAGGGGCTACTCGACCGAGTAGTAGCGGCTTCTGTCAAGAGTACCATCATAACGACCGGGAGAGCAGTGTGCTGACCCCATGCCCCTCCTATTCGCATCCTTCTTGGAAGATGACACAGCGGTTGGATGGTCCCGGTAGGCCACTCGCCTGAAGACGGAGTGCATCCTTCTCTCATCCGATGGGATCGATTACCTCGTTGTTTGTTCCCCTCCCTCAAGTCAACGAGGCAACCAACCATGGACCCAGATCAAATACAGAAAAGAACGCACCCTAAACTGCCATTAGAAAAGATAAGAAAACAATATGAAAGTAGACGACTTAATTCTGGCAGTCGCTGAAGTTACTTTTTACAAGTGTCAAATATTTTTTAACTGATAGAACTCAGATGGTGATCAGTCTAAAGCAGTTGTGAATGAAACATGAGATGTTGCGTTCCAGCAGTGGACTGATGCATATCACAACATCTGCAATTAATTAATACAACAGTGTGTACATTCATGTAGTTGCAGAAATTGTAAATGTGTACTGGCAAATTGGGAACCTAACAACTGGTAATTATGCAGATACAGCCCAAGAGTATATAAGGGGCAACAAGAGTCTGGCCTGAAGGCTATTTTGGACCACAGTGGACGCTGGACGTGTGATTGTTTATGGAACAGTTACGCCACAGGTTTCGGTTTAAACTTGAGAGTTTTTCATGTGTCAGTCCTCAGCACTAGTAACAGTTTCGGAGTTGAATCACCGGTAGGATATTAATTTTATTTTGTGATTTTTCTCTCTTTTCTGATTGCTGTAACAGCTGTGTCAATATCAATAAAATCCTGCGTCATTTTGAAACATTCGAATGATGGTAAAATTAACATTCTATAGCAGCTCTATTCAGGGTCACTAAACACTGCAGCGCAGAGTGACCGCATGGTTTGAAGTGTCCTGTCACGGACTGTGCAGCCACTCCCACCGGAGGTTCGAGTCCTCCCTCGGGCATGGGTGTTTAGGTAGTGTATAAGTATAGGAACTGATGACCTAAGCAGTTTGATCCCTTAGGAATTCACACACATTTGAACAGTTAACACTAAACTGCACACATATGGTGTGTTTCGGTTGTCAGGTCATAACTGAAGTCACGTGACCCCCACGAGAAATACGAGCCCTGTAACGAATTTGTGACAAAGTTAGACTAGTCCGTCACCTTTGCGAACTCTCGGCTTCGTGCAGGGCAATGGGAAACCAATATATAACTGTAAAGGTACCTACTAGAGTTTTTAACTTCGTCATATGCTGTCGAGAGCTTGCATACATTTACACACGCAGTCAAGAACTATTAAATTCGTCTGAAATAATGTCTCCCTCTCATCCGTTTCGGATGCTGGTATAGTGCGTGCAAAATGCCGTGATCGCTAGATGCGGAGACGGAAGGGGTGGCACGGGGAGAGCGGCAGTGGCGGGAGGTCGCTCAGAGCGGTGTAGGGGAAATTCCGAGCGCTGGAGGCGAAGTGCCTTCCTAAATTGAAGCCTACACTCATATTTTTTGTAACAAATAAGTAGGGCCGCTCAACGCAGACAATTGCATGGTGACCATTTATAAAGATCAGCTGTCACCTCTGCTTTCGTTAGTATCTAAAAATAATTCTGCTGAAAATGCAGAGATTTATTTTCACCTGGCTTGTTAACCATTTGTAACTTTGAGAGAAGTGTTATGAGTGGCGAATTTTGAGTAAAACCTATAGACTTCTCTGGCTGCCATGTATAAATTTGCTTCTTTTGCCAGAACGGAGTGGAGTTTACACTGTATCACCTCACTAACATGTTGTGAGGATACAACTGTGAGAGAATTCTGAAACAGTGGTTTATTAAGTTTATTAAATGAGGAACAGAGCAAAAATAAAGTCAGTAGGTTATGGAAAAGCACATCCCATGTACAAAAAAATCTGTAATATCTTCACATATGACGGTTCAAAACCCATATCATTTCTCGTTTCACCAGCTATCGACAGCCCTTAAAAGTTACAGTCTTTCAAAGAGTCTGCAGTTTTTGGAGTAAGACAGTAGATAATGAAGTTTTGTATAATAATGATATTGTAAAATACTCTCCTCTTTGTGTGCTATCATTTACCAAAATCTCATTTTGATATCTGAAACTGTTTATGAAATATAAAGAATGGTGTGGATATTTCACTCTGACTTTATCGTTGGTGCGCTGCGATCGCAAATGAGTGTGTTACATCAGATCAATTTTCTCGTGATTGGTGACAGTCTAAAGAAAAATTCAATAGGTTAGCTGCATTCAATATGCAAGAACATATTTCGTAATATTCACCAAACGGAAAATCACGGGGCCCCCTAGTTTTCGTTACGCACTTTTCCGAATTTCGAGCAGTGTCTTACTTCCTCGTAAATTCCACAATAACTATGACTGTTAATGAGACTATGGGCACATCGTCATGAAACTGACGTATAAAGCTATAAGCAAAGCAAAAATGATTTTTTTTTACCGAATAGTTTCTGTAAAATTGTTATAGAGATACTGCAGTGTGTGCGCCTCGATTCTGTCTTCGCTGGCCGGTCAAAAAGTGGAAACCGCTTGCCGACGTCCCATTCCGAAGAAACGAATGAACTCGCCCACCACTTTGGACAAAAACTGGTCACTGTGCGTCGCGCACCGTATCCTGCGCGAGCTGTACTCGCAACACTTGCAGTGTCACGTGCTGCGACGTACGCGCCATGGCCTGTCTTTCTCGTGGGCCTCGCTGTTAGGTCACCGGACAGCTCAGTGAATAGATGTCGCTGCACAGTAGAGCACTGTCTGGCAGCTGGCTGGTAGCTGTCTACGCCCTCGCGAGTGGCGACCAGACCCTTGGCAGCTTGCATCCACGCTCCCTGTTCGTACTGCTTATGCGTTGAGTTGTCTCAACAGCCTTCCTTGACTTTCATTGTTGCTCCCATGGCTGCTGAGCAAGAGGTTTTTTTGAAAATTAGTTACGTTCGGCTACTGGTGTCTAGAAAATTCGAAGATGTTTATTCGTGCATTGTCGGACAGTTATTTATTTTGAACATCAGAACTAAAGACTTAGAAACAGTGTCGACAACACTATAAACGAGTTCAGGGGTCAGCCTACGGCTTTATTATCTTTTTCAGCCCACTTGTCGCTGGACTTAGCATGGTGGCACCCATTTCAGGAAACTAATTTGTTTATTCAACTGACAGTGATGGCTGCATTTTATTTCAAACGGCAATATCAGAGTCGTTCGTTGGGTGAAGTTTCTACTGTCTCCACCGCAGTCTTCAGAAACTATCCTTCCTTCTAATCGAGGGCGCGCTGAAAAGTAATGCCTCCAAGTTATTTATGTGAAACCTCCTAAAGCCTTTTTAATAAAACGAACTTCATTAAAATTCTACATCTTTGTTTTTCAAGTCATCATATTTGTTTCCCAATTTAGTAATCCTGGCAATGAACACCAATGACAGCTCAGCTTGTTGGTGCCGTCAGTGAAGAATGTCTGAATTTGTTGACGAGCCGCAACCTCACTTCTGCTTGCACAGCTTCAATCACTTTGAAAGTGAAGTCCTCGAAGGTGTTCTGTAAGTTTTGGAAACAGATCAAAATCGGATGGGACCAAGTCGGAAGCGGATGGAGGGTGATTGATGGAAGTGAACGCAAGGCATCAGATTGTTGCAGATGTCGCAGCGCTAGTGTGTGATCTTGCATTGTCATGTTGCAGGAGACGATGTTCCATGTGTGAACGAACTCTTCGAATTCGTGTCTTGATTACAGCACGCTGTTTCCCACGTACCGACGTAGTTATGTTAGAGTGTTTCTATTTTCTGTGTGGTCAAATTTTACTTATAAACTAAATATATAATTTTTAGGCTTTGTTGGTGTTTTCATACATCCTCAGTGTTAGTACTGCTTCGAGTTCTCATTGTCTTTCATCAGTGTTTCATCCAAATTTCCTGGACTTTGTGAGGAAAACGGTAGAAGAAGATGAAGGTAGGAGTTAAAATGATCTCAAAGATAAGAATGACCCATCTTACAATAGTGAACCTGGAACTGTTTCAGAACAAAGCTGTGACTCTAGTGAATCAGATAATGAAGACAAGAATGAATACTGAGAGGAGGAATCTAGCTTCTATGACAGATGCAGAAATTGGACCTCAAAGAAGTGAGGAAACACTAACCCACAATTTAGTCATCAAATTTCGTGCAATGAAAGGCCCTGCAAGCAGACTGACAGACACTTGTACACCATTGGAAGGAAGAGGGTGTTTGTTTGCCAGGACAGAATAAATTTCCCAAGCCTGCTGTTCAGTGATGTGAAGAGTGTGGAATGGAGAACTTGTGTGAATATTGGAACATTTGTGAAAAATTGTGTATCACTTTACATGTGAAGTTCGTTATACGCCGCTGATTTTTCATACTCTACTTATTCATCTTACATCAACCTGTTGCTGTTACATGTTATTTCCGCGTCATGTAGGAAGGCGGCCCAGTTTTCAGCCGTTCTGCGCATCACCCTCCATTAAACTTCTGGCAGCCAATAAGATTCATTCTCTTACCAAGAGGCTAGCCACGAGTAACAGCTAGACGACGAGAATCTCTCTCTTACATGCTGCTCTGTTGCCCAACTGTCGGTGTTTCTCTCTTTTCTTGTAGCAATATGGCTGTGAATGTACATCGGTAAAAGTTTTACTGCGAGTAAAGAAAAAGTGTCAGATGAGGCAATAAATGTTTAAAAAATGTTGGTTTTCTGTCGTCTGGAAAGCATCGAAATCGAAAAAAACCTGTAACACAAATGGGTGTGTCTGACAACTATGTTTTAAAGCACTCCTACTGCATGCTGAATAACTTGACATCACAAAAAGTTGTTACATTTTGCATGAGAAAATTGGCTTCAAAGGTCTCTCTTCGTCAACATAAAGAGTTTTAGAAGACATTGGTTTTAAATATGAACGAGGTAGGTCAACCTTTACGAAATAAGGGTGAATCAAAATCATTCCAGGAATACCAGCTGGGAAATGAGTCATAGTACTGGTAGTTTTAAAGTTTCAACAGGAATAGGTTTTCGGATAATTATTCAGCATCCTGACAGTTCTTCTCTTTTTGTTCTTAGAGTAAACTTGTATCTAGGTGTAATAAAAACAGCAGTGACTGTCATTCCGAAACGAAGGCTATCAGTTTCATGAAGTGGTGCACTGAACAATTCTTGTCATAACTTGTTTCAAAACTGGTCACTGTAATGTACCATGCCAGTTATTATTCAGTTGTCACAGAGGAAACACCAGTTACAAACACCAGGAAAGTGGATATTGTGCCCTGGTTAAAATGTATACAAGTCCCATGTAATTAATTTGGGCAATGTTTAAAGGTTACTAGGAGAAAAAAAATGAAAAAAACGTGCAAGACAATAGACAATGAATCGATTGTGCATGAAGCAATAGACATTCTCCCCTTCAGCGCTGCCACAGTCTGTGTGACATGCTTAAATGCTGCAGGAAGAAGATGTTGAAAGGGAGGTGAAGATGGATGTAAGGCTTGAACCTATCAACATAAATTTACGAACAGACGGTTCGGCCACAAACTCAGATAGCAGTGATGATGGCTTTATGATGGAGACTTTGGGACAAAGTAAAGTAATAATATGTCTTAGTTTTAAAGACTTATGGTTTAAAGATGTGTTTATCAACCTACCAATTACATACATAGTATGGGAACTTCCGTGCCTTTATTGCCTACGAATTTGTGTCCCATGTGGGCTGTAATGTTCAACATATTGCCCAAGGAGAAATTAAGCATTTCCTGGCGCGTTGCGTGCTCTAATTACTGGCTACAATGCTGCCTGAACAATTAGTCAAAATCTCTGATATTTCCACAGATAAATCCCTGTCATTTCCAAGGAATGGATTGGAAAAGGCCTTAAAACTTTACCTTACGATGCATCGGTGGTTTTCTACGTTATCGGTCAGCAATCCCTGGAGTTATCCACAAAAATGATTAATTGTTCGCTTGTTCAACGGAAATTAAATGCTATCGCTCACTGTAATGTCGAAATAATTAGTTTACACTCATAATGGCCATTGATAGCGAAAAATTTCACAAAAAACGGACCATTTTTGCTATAGTCTTTTGCATTAGTCTTTTCTACCGATAATTCTTTTTTATGTACAGTCAAAAGCACCGGCATGAACATATTATACACATTTTTAAAAAAATTCCTTTGAGTGGAAGCAGTTGTCAAGCAAATATAATGATTCAGATTTGTGTTTAAAGTTAATTTTCTTGTGCATTACATTTTTGCTCATAATACAGTTCAAAGCGCAGTAAGTGGCAAGTACTGCAAGTAGTTTCAATGACCTTGTAGTTAGACAATTGTACCTGACGTCTTCACAGAGCTGCCAACTATTCTCGTCTCTGACGTCTTGCGGACTAAGAGTGCAGAGGACCCAGCATCTGCCATGCGCGTACAGACCTCATCCGCTCCAAGTTTTCCTATCTCTCTGTATCTATGCGCAGAAACGCCAGCCTACGTGAAATGGGCTATACCCTGCAATTTTATGTTTCATTTCACTTAAAGTTTAAGCAGTCACTTAAATGTTATATCGAATCCTAGGTCAGTTATTTACAACCGATTGGCTCTATCGATTTTCCGCTCATATTTACATATGGTTGCTGAAAGAGAGCCCTATTCGGAACTGTCTTGTACACTCCTGGAAATTGAAATAAGAACACCGTGAATTCATTGTCCCAGGAAGGGGAAACTTTATTGACACATTCCTGCGGTCAGATACATCACATGATCACACTGACAGAACCACAGGCACATAGACACAGGCAACAGAGCATGCACAATGTCGGCACTAGTACAGTGCATATCCACCTTTCGCAGCAATGCAGGCTGCTATTCTCCCATGGAGACGATCCTAGAGATGCTGGATGTAGTCCTGTGGAACGGCTTGCCATGCCATTTCCACCTGGCGCCTCAGTTGGACCAGCGTTCGTGCTGGACGTGCAGACCGCGTGAGACGACGCTTCATCCAGTCCCAAACATGCTCAATGAGGGACAGATCCGGAGATCTTGTTGGCCAGGGTAGTTGACTTACACCTTCTAGAGCACGTTGGATGGCACGGGATACATGCGGACGTGCATTGTCCTGTTGGAAAAGCAAGTTCCCTTGCCGGTCTAGGAATGGTAGAACAATGGGTTCGATGACGGTTTGTATGTACCGAGCACTATTCAGTGTCCCCTCGACGATCACCAGAGGTGTACGGCCAGTGTAGGAGATCGCTCTCCACACCATAATGCCGGGTGTTGGCCCTGTGTGCCTCGGTCGTATGCAGTCCTTATTGTGGCGCTCACCTGCACAGCGCCAAACACGCATACGACCATCATTGGCACCAAGGCAGAAGCGACTCTCATCGCTGAAGACGACACGTCTCCATTCGTCCCTCCATTCACGCCTGTCGCGACACCACTGGAGGCGGGCTGCACGATGTTGGGGCGTGAGCGGAAGACGGCCTAACGGTGTGCGGGACCGTAGCCCAGCTTCATGGAGACGGTTGCGAATGGTCCTCGCCGATACCCCAGGAGCAACAGTGTCCCTAATTTGCTAGGAAGTGGCGGTGCGGTCCCCTACGGCACTGCGTAGGATCCTACGGCCTTGGCGTGCATCCGTGCGTCGCTGCGGTCCGGTCCCACGTGCTGAGCAATTCGGTGGTACGTCCACCCGGCCTTCTGCATGCCCACTATACGCCCTCGCTCAAAGTCCGTCAACTGCACATACGGTTCACATCCACACTGTCGCGGCATGCTACCAGTGTTAAAGACTGCGAAGGAGCTCCGTATGCCACAGCAAACTGGCTGACACTGACGGCGGCGGTGCACAAATGCTGCGCAGCTAGCGCCATTCGACGGCCAACTCCGCGGTTCCTGATGTGTCCGCTGTGCCGTGCGTGTGATCATTGCTTGTACAGCCCTCTCGCAGTGTCCGGAGCAAGTATGGTGGGTCTGACACACCGGTGTCAATGTGTTCTTTTTTCCATTTCCAGGAGTGTATTTCATACTCACAACAGCTGTTTCATTACAAGTTCACTCAAACGAGTCTGATCCACTACTGCCTCGCACACGGTAATGCCCTGTCCAGCGGAAAAAGTGGGAGACAGCAGAAAGTTCTAGAAGGTAAGGCTCTCCTGATGCTACCAGCCTGCTGCCAAGGATCTAGATCATTGTGTCATACTCGCGACCGTCCATCACAGCTCCACTACCCCCAGTATGTCTCCTCCTGCCTTCCAACCATCACAGAAGATCTCCTACATACCTTGCACGACTATAACTCCTGGAAGAAAGAGAGATATTGCGGAGACATAGCTTAGCCGCAACCTGGATAGCTTGTGCCTGGATAGCTCAATCGGCAGAGCATTTCCCACGAACGACAACGTTCCCAGATTTTACTTCCGGCCAGGCACACTGTTTTAATTTGCCAGGAATTGTCAGATCGGCGTACTCTCTGCTGCAGAGTATAAATTCGTTCTAGCCAATAAAAGGTGATGTCCAGAAACATGCAAGAGCAACTTGGAAGCGAGTACTACAGATTTCATAGAGTGGAGTAATTTGTAGGAGATATTTACCCTGCAGTGTATGTCAACTATCTGATGATAGCGATACAGATGCAGACTAAGTCATGCGAAACGTAACAACTCTTTTGTTTCGTAAACGGTTTAAAATGTTGAAACGAGGTATTTAACAAACAATATTAGACTACAAAAGGGGAGATTTAATTCTGTTGTATCAACTCAGATGTCTAGGACTGTATTATTTTTTAATGGCGCTGTATCGACACTCGCTCTGAGTGTCTATGCAGCGCTGAGTTCTGGGTCGTTGACGGGAGGCTGCCTCGCGCGCGAGTTTTTCAAGTCGGATGGTACACTCTTTTGAACGATTTCCAAAAGATCTTGAAAGAATAGTAGAATGACTTACAAGTTTTAATGTTAGCACTTCTCAAAAATATCTGAAAAATGTTGCGAACACTGAGATACAAAGCTGCCAGATTCCGCAAGGAGCTATATCATGACAGGCTCCCAATTTACATTGCCAGACAAAATAAGTTAAGAACCACATCATATGTCCGTCTGTAAGTGAAACTTTGTGCAAATGCAAAGCATTGGCGGGTATGTAAATGATTAGAATTTCAACTTCACAGGCCAACTATGGAAGAACTTCTTTGCTGAATATACCTTTTTCTTATGTTTTTAGGGTAGGAAATCCAAATATGATACTTAAAAAACAGTAACACACACCATTTCTTCACATTTTACCGTTAAATGTATTAATTTAACCGGTTCTTAAAGATTTTAACAGCTTTTATATACTTAAAATAATTTAAAAAGGAGATGTAATAAATGTAGATGACTGCTGAAAAACATTTACTGGCAAAAAAAGGTCGATTGTATTTTTGTGTTAAGAGATGGTGTTTTGTTTACTGTCCACCTAACCTCACTTTCCCATTTCCTGTAAATGTCATATTTGTGGTGAATTTGTGATTCAAAAACACCAAAGAAACATTACAGACTTTGTGTAAAACGTTTATTTATCACACTTTGAATCTAAACTTGGCTCAAATGTCTCTAAGCACTATGAGACTAAACATCTGAGGTCATTGGTCCCCTAGACTTAGAACTACTTAAAACTAACTAACCTTAGGACATCACACACATCCATACCTGAGGCAGGATTCGAACCTGCGACCAGAGCAGGATCTAAACTTGGTGATCAACATAAATCTTCAGCGCCACGTAAGGTATGTTATGTGTGTGATGAAGATCTGAGAAAATGGTCCAAAAAGGAGAAAAAAGTCTTTAGATATGCTGTTCCTGTGATATGGAAGGAGCCAAGAAATCATTATGATGATAGCTACTTTTGCAGTATTGATATTACTGGTCATAATTCGAAAAACAAGAGGGTAATAAGCTGCCCTAAGCTTCCATCTGCCATCCGACCAGTAGGGCGTAGTGTAGAATTGCCTGTTCCTAGACCACCAGGTGATTTAAATTCTATTCCAACAGACGTATTTTCTGATGTACGTTGGGATTTAGATGAACCAGACAATGATGAATTCTATTGTAATACAGAAAGTCTAGAGCCAAAATGGTTTACTCACACTGAGCTTAACGATTTGGTTATTGATCTGGGGTTAACAAAAGAAAAACTGAATTGATTGGCTCTAGATTAAAAGAATAGAACTTACTGTCAGTTGAAACCAGCATATACATCTATAGAAAGAGAGAGAGCAGCAGTTCTCCAAGTTTTATCTACAAGAAGGTGATTTTGTGTCCTGCTCAGACATTCCCGGTCTGATGACTGAATTTGGTACTGAATACAAAAAGGAAAACTGGAGGATGTTTATTGATTCACCCAAAACTAGTTTAAAGGCTACTTTATTACACAATGTTAACATGTATGCATCTATACCTGATGGACATTCTGTACATGTCAAAGACAGCTACAAAAACCTAGAAATAGTGCTAAATAAAATAGGTTATTCTGCTCATGGTTGGATGATATGTGGCGATCTAAAAGTAACATGCGTGTTCCTTGGTCAGCAAAGTGACTACCAAATTTACATGTTTCTTGTGTGAATGGTGCAGTAGGGCTAGGGATCAACATTGGTGCAGAAACAACTGGCCTGTGAGGGAGTCTTTAAAACCTTCTACACAAAAAACATTTTACACAAAAATCTTGTATATCCAAAAACGTACTCCTACCACCTCTAAGTTAGGACTATTGAAACAGTTTGTAAAGGCTTTGCCTAAATATAGACCATGTTTTAAATATCTCTACCAAAAGTTTCCACCCCTTTCAGAAGCTAAACTAAAAGAAGATGTATTTGTTGGATCTGACATTAGAAAACTGATGTTTGATGTTAACTTTGAATCCACAATGACCTTAAATGACAAAGAACCATGGGCATCAGTCAAGCAAGTCGTTACAAAGTTTTTAGGGCATGAAAAAGACCCAGAATATGTTTAAAACTTAAGGATGTTTAATGAGCCTGGAGGTTCGCTTTTTGAACAGTCACCTTGATTACTTCCCAGACAATATGGAGATGTTACTGAGGAGCAAAGCCAGGTTTTAACTAGAACATTAAAGTGTTGGAAAAACGCTACCAAGGCTGCTAGAACACCAACATGATTGGGGGCTTCTGCTGGTAACTTCACCGAGTTCAGCAAGCGACTCATCGTAGAAAAAGCTACACACGAAGCTTCAGTGAAAAAAGTGATAGAAAATACAGACCAATTCCAGCTGACAAGAGAAACCTCTATTAATACATACCATTGTTTTAAGTAGCTTAGTGTAAATACAAACCATGCTTTTGTTGCAACAAAGCATTTCATTGATTTCCCTGTTTACTGTATGGCATAGGATTTTTATACTATATAGTAAAAAGGGTATTGCTTGAAAACTATATATGATGCAAAAAAAATAATGCTATATTTTGTTTCAGCTAATAAAATTTATAGAGATCAGCTATCAAAGTATAAAAGTTTAAAAAAAATTTCGTCGCCTGTAGTAGAATAATTTTACCGTTTCTAGCTCAATAACTCAAAATTAAAATAAATTCTGTTTTTTAGAAATTAACTGATTTTTTAAAAATTTTAAATACTAACCGATTTTTTAAATATTTTAAATACTAACCGATTTTAAAATATTAACTAAATACATTTACAATAACTCAATTTATTATAATACACAACTGATTTATAACTTAATTACTTAAATTGCAATAATATTGTAAGATAATAACATGTTTTAGTTCACAAATGTAAATTATTTTAAAAATCACATAGTCAATGTAAGTAAATTAATTAAAATGTATGAACTAACTAAGGTGAATTATAAAAAATTTGCTTGTGTACCGAAGCAAATAAATAAAATAAATTAGTTAACAAAAGTAAATTATTTTAAAAATCAAATTGAGGATATAAGTAAATAAAGAAAAAGTATTAGTTTACGAAACTAAATTATAAAAAACTTACAATGTGATTGTAAGATAATAAAATGTATTAGTTAAAACGAAAGTACATTATATTAGAATTTTACATTGTGAATTCTAAGTCATGAAATTAATTATTCCTACTATTACGTTTCTTCATTGTTATAATTTCAATTTCATTCGCCATTCTTTTTATTTCAAAATCAAAATCATCAATTAATTTAGAAAATCAGATGATAAAATAACTTTAAAATCATTATTGAGTTTTAGACGAAGTTGTTCTACATATTTAGTTTTTAAATATTCACAGTTAATAATATTATATAAAACATGTATCTCTAGCTCACTTACTTTTTTAATTTCTTAAAAATATTTACATTGTTGAGCTTCTTGATTAAATTAGTTTTCATTTGTATAGAAAAAAATATATTCGTTTTACAAAAATAAATGTATAGTTAGCATTCAATAAATTTTTATAAATTGCAGTTTTGAACTTATAACTAAATGATTTATTGAAAATCGTTATTTTTTTATAAATCTAATAACAAATATTTCTTATAAATCAAGATCCTAAATGAAATTCAAAATATACCAAAAGAAACATATGAACTTACAGAGCAATCTGAAAATACTGTTTGTCCTATTTGTTTGAGTAATGAAAATAATAATCAAATTGTTAAAACAAGCTGCAAATATATTTTTCATAAAAAAGTATAGATAAATGGAAAAAGAAAGCAGTCCATTTTGTAGAACTCTTATCAAAAATAAAGTACCAGAAAAAATTGAAATAATCGATATTTATGCTATATTTGATGATCAATGTGAAGTTGTATGGTGAACCAGCATATTATTATGATTATGATTAATAAAATATTTAAATTCTAAAAAGTATATAAATTTACTTTTTCACAAATCTAATACGTTTTTTTATATAAATGGACCAGTTCAACAAGAGTCTTCTGTGAAATCTAAATTTTGTAAATATTGTAATAAAGAGAAATCAATTAATAATTTTACTTTACAAAAATACTGAACAAGTATAAATAAATATCATGTAAAAATTACAATAAAATTCGAAATCCTTGTGTAAGAGGAAAAAGTGTCACTAAATATTTTCAGGATCATTCACGACAAAATCCAGGTGAAGAACATTCAAAAATAATATTATCAGTGAATAAGAAGAAATATCTAGATCTACCATAAATAACGAAGAAGTTATAACTTAAGAAAAATTTACATCTACAAAGGAATGTAAAAGTTGACAGGAGATTAAAGATTGAAACTGATATTAAATGAATTCTTCACACAAAGATAAACATAATAATAAATGTAAGAAGCCTACTTTAGAATATATTAAAAATAAGAAAGTTTTAACTTTATGATTTATTATTTATTAAGTAATAATCATTTATGATTAATTAAGTAAATTGTAAACTAAATGATTGTTACACTACATAATGACCAATAATTTTAGAAATCTTATTTTTTTAAAACCTAATTGATTGTTAATCTAAATAATAAACTAATACTCTTTTTTAATTAATTATCTATTTAATAACAATCCTTATCCATCTATTAAATAATAGTCATTTAGTGCAATTTTGAGCAAAAAATATTTTATGAGAGTGTTCAAATTTTTTTCATTAGATTTATTATTAGAGATCATCCAATTATTATTAAAAAAATTCAAATATTTTAAAAATTATACACAAGAAGTAGGTGAAAAATCATACAAATATTGGTAGAAATTATACACCTGAAGAAAGTGAAAATAATACAAACACTGTTAGAAATTATACATCTGAAATAAGTCATAATTTTTTGAAACAGTTATCAATTATTGTAAGAAATGTATACCTGAATTAAGTGAAAATAATACAAATATTGTTAAATTTGTACACCTGAGACAAGTGAAAATTCTTTACCATATTATAGTACTGATGTTGTTTTCCTAACTAGATAAGAATACCATTAATAAGAATAATTCCATTTCCTACAAATACATTTGTTAAACCGATACCAAGAAATTACTTAGTTGAAAAAGCATTTAAAAACAGATTACAAACTATAAATTTTGAAAATAGAATGGATATACTTGATCGTATTCATTTTTTAACTGCAGTAAAAACATAAATTTTTAAAATTGTTTAAGACTATTTGAATGTACATAATGGTTTAAAGATGCAGTTTACTTTATATTTTAAATATAAACTACAAACAAATGAAATAACTGAAAAAGTTGAAGAAACAAGGAAGTGACCTATTTTAACAGAAAAAGATTATAGTGAAAAATTACAACAAGCTAAAGATATTTTTTAAAAAATATCTAACTTTCAAGCACAAGGAACAGTATGATCATTAAATAAAATTATTGGTGTGTAACTAACAGTTAATAAATACATTTCACTAAAAGGATCATCTCACATTGAATCACCAGATAAAAATAAAAATAGAAAAGCATGTGTTAATGTGAAAAAATGAATAAAAGTGTTTACCATGGTCCATAAAATCAGCTTCGTTTCCTGTAGATATAAATCCTCAAAGAATAACAATATATAAAGATGTTGGTCTTGATCCAGATAAAAGAAACCTTAAAATATTGAAATTCCTGTAGATCTCGATAGTATTCCAAAAACAGAAAATATAATTAATGTATCTATCAATGTTTAGTTAATTTTATGATGAATAATATCAAATGTATCCATTAAAAATTACAAAAAGGAGTAACACCTAGAACTACATTATCTCTTAAGTATGGAAATTCATGTTAATGTCAAGTAACCTAGTAAACTTTATTTGTGAATTACGTTTACTACATTTCAATAGTAAAGTAAAATTAGATGAACATACACCAAATTGTTTAACTAAAAACCATTAAAAGTTGAAATACCAAATAATGTAACATGTGTATATATTAAACGTTATAAATTTACACAAAAAGCTCCATTTGTTATTTATGCTGATTTTGAAAGTTTACTTTTAAATATTGATAATTGGAACCAAATCCAAAGAACCATATACAATAAAATATCAAAAACATGAACCAAGTGAAATTTGTTACAACATAAACGTCATATATAAAAATTAATAAACGTCTTGTTGTTTATAGAGGATCGAAATGTCTTAACAAAATTACTGAATTACTGAAACAAGAAGGCGAAGAAACTAAAAAAAATTATTCTGAAACGTAAGAATTGATACCACTTACATTTAAAGAAATCAAAATACACAATATTTCTTAATTTTGTACATTGTGTAAATATTATTATACAAATAGTTAAAAAAAGCTCGTCATAATGATCATCTACCTGGAAAATATATTGCTCCATTGTGCAATAATTGAAATTTAAAACTACAACAACCTCATTATGAAGCTGTTTATGTACATACTTTATCAGGTTATAATTTACATCTTTATGTAAAACAACTTGGTTGTGATAAAAACAAATAGAACTTATACCAAACAATGAAAATACGGTCATTAGTTGTGGTAAATATACAAAAAAATTATAAATGAGATTTCTTGGTACATTTAGATATATAGCTTCTTCACTTTCAAACTTTCAATAACTATAACGAAAAATCAATAAAAAATAGTAAATAATAATTTTCACCAGAATTAATTTCTTTAATAATATGAAAAGGAGTTCATAAATATGATAATATGTATTGTTGGAAAAATTTGAAGAATCACAATTACCAAAAAAGGAAAATTTCCCAAAAAATGAATTGATTGGAACACTGCTTTTGAAGATTATAAACATGCAAAATTAGTTGGGGAAAAATTCAGTATAAAAATTTTGGTGAGTATTATATCTTAAAACTGATATACTAATGTTAAGTGTTGTTTTCGAAAATTTTAGAAAAACATGTATACAGACATATAATATAGATCCTTCTTAGTATTTTACAGCACCAGGTTATCTTGGGATGCAATGTTAAAAATTGCTTTGCAAAACAGTGAATTATTAATTGATAATGATATAGTTATAGTGCTTGAAAAAGGAATAAAACAAGGTATATCACAATGTTGTAAAATACATGAAATAGCAAATAATAAATATTTAATAGATTTTAATAATAAAGGAATGTCAAACTATATAATATATCTAGATGCTAATAACTTTATTGTGGATTTCAGTTTGATGAACCACATAATTTTAATTGTACATAATTATATGAACTTTCAAACAATTATGAAAACGGTTATATATATGAATTATATTTAGAATATCCAAAAAATTGGACAATTTACATAAAGATTTACCATTAACTCATGAATCAAAACTTGTTCCAGGTACAAATAAATGTAAACTAATAACTACTTAGATAGAAAACATACTTTTAATAGATTAAACAAATCTTAAAGAATATATATCTCTAGGAAGTCAACATAAAAATTTACATATAGTTTTAAAATGTAAACAAAGTAATAGGTTAAAATAGTATATTGATTTCAATCTAATGCTAGGAAAAAAGGTACAAATAATTTCGCAAAAATGGTCTATAAATTAATGAATAAATCTGTATTTGGTAAAACCATGAAGAATATAAGAAGCAGACAATATACAAAATTTATTTAAAACGGTAAGGTATGTGAGAAACGTTTAGCTAAACCGAACTTTAAATGTATAGCTATAGTTAATGAAAATCTTGCTGCTATTAATCTTTATAAAACTGAAGGTATATTTGATAAACCTCTTTATGTTAGATAAAGTATTCTTGATATATCTGAAGAAATAATAAAGGAATTTCAATATAGAGTAATGAAACCTTAATGTGGAAAATATATTGAATTATGATATCAAGATAGACAGTTAAATTTACAATATTAAAACTGAAGATTTCTATGAAGATATAAATCATGGTTGAATATCTTGATACAAATGTTTATCCAAAAGATAGTGTATATAATATTCCACATGTAAACAATAAAACTGTTGGAAAAATGAAATATGAGTGTATGGAGTAATAATTTAAGATTTTTGTGGTATAAGAGTAAAAATGTATGCTTATAAAGAAAAAATCTAAAGTAATGTGTTGTTAAATAAAAAAAAATTCGAAGACTGCAAAGATTGTTTGTTTAACAGTACAGAACAATGTAGTGAAATCATGAAGTATATGAGATTCATGTAAACAAAAAAGCAGTATGTCTGCATGTTAATAAAAGATATGAATTATAAAATAAAATTTATAAATTAGCATATGGTAAAATAAATTATTAAACATATAGTACAATTTTTTCTATGTAATTTTAATAAAATTATTTCTAAATAAAATTAATAAAAATTTTAGTAAACAATTTATAAAAAATTTTATACAAAAAATTGATCTTTATAAATGGAAACATTTTACACATATGAAATAAAACAAAAAATATTTGTATTAAATAGCTACATATTGAATTAAATAATCAATTAAGTATTTAAATAAATGATGATCGAATTAAATTATAAGTTAATGTATTAATGTAAAAGATGAAACAATTAAATCTACAGATGTTCAAATTTAAAATATGATGGAAATGTTTGATACTTGTTAAACATATTCCTTTAAACATTGTTTGGTGAAAAACGAATTGATTATTTAACTATTAGTAAAGTAATTCGATGACAACTAATTGATGTTAAACTAAACAGTAAACTAACTCTTTCTAAAATTACTTTACCTTCATTTACGTAACTGTTGTGTGAATTATCAAAATCTTACCATATAACATGACTGTGAATACCATTTTGTCTTAATACTTTTGAACTATGTATATACATCTGGATATTTAGTTTTCTGTAGTTCTTGATAATACAAGTTTCGTTTCACATCTTATGATTTATGTGCAATTGGATAATATAAAATATTTCTGTCAACCAATTAGCTGGATATTATTTTTCAAGAAAACCATTAGGCTTACTAATTCTGATTTTTATCCCCTGTTTTAAATCTACCATTTTCAATTGATACAAAGTTAAATATTTTTAACTCTTGTCAGTAATTTCTATTGGTTTCATTTTTATTATAAAATGTTTTTTGTCATTGTATTCATCAATAAGATTTTTAACTGAATGTAACCTTTCATAATTTCTTTGTGAAGCAAATTTTTTTCCAAAATTTTTCTTTACGCGTTCTGAAAGTTGTGCAACAACTGATGCTTTTAATTCTGAAAACTTGGATAATGATTAATGTTATGTTTCTCCATGAAAACATTAAAATATTACAGTATCCTTTACCACCATCAAATTGTAAAGTATTTGGATTTTTACTACAATTTTTTTTAAATCATCTGTATTTTTAGTTTTTTATCTTTAATAGAAACAGAAAATGCATATTTTAAAAAATCATCAGTAACTGTCAAAAATATTTATATCTTTTGTTTATTTTTGAGATTCCTATTCACTTACCTGAATTAATGTCAACTAGATCAGCTGGCCATAAATCATCTATACTAAAAAAACTGTTTTTTCTTTTAAAATTGTTTAAATTGGTTTATGTAGTACATTACATATATATTTTCACGAATATCATTTAAACTTTCACCATTTTCAATTTTTTAAATGATTGTACACTCTTTATATATACAAATTGTCTTCCATTTTTAGTAGTTCTTCTATGTGGATTCTTTGTTACTGTAAAACTTTACACTTTAAACAATGAATATGATTGTCTGTAAGAACTAAATGTGAACTGTGATTTTATATATATATATATATATTTAATAGACCAAAGAATTTAGTAAATTTTATATTAATCTAACAATTATATTTCTAGCATTATTTCAAATTCTTCACTTTCATTCGTATATAAGCATTTATTAATTTGTGATACTAATGTTCTAAATTTATTTTCTAGTGAGTTAATTATAGTTAAAGTATTAACGATACTCGTTTTCGATTATTTTATACTTTTGTTCTATCTAGATACTATTGATAGGGCTGTTTCTTCGGTTTAAATGTAAAACAGTCTTGTTATAATCTTCCTTATTAACATAATTATCGAACTGTGTTAAAAATCTTTGTAACATTTTCTTTTTCTAAATATTGCCTGTTTACTACATCTTTTGCATCTATTCGAACATTTAAATCAGCAAGTCATCTATTTTTAAAAGTCATGTGATCCTTAGCTATTTGAAAATCAGCATTACATTCTTTTTGAAATAGTTAAATTGCATTACTTCTCTTTGTATCTATTGATGATTGAAGATATTTGATGATATTTTTTAAATATGAATGTAAGTGAATTAGATGTTTGGTTAGTTTGTCCAATATGATTAAATCTAAAATATCATTAAAATTATAATTCTCACATAGCAGTTTTAAGAGAAATAGACATTAATTAACACATATTACTGCATCAAAATTTTGTATTTTTTCTGTTTTTTAATGTAGTTCATTTTTTCCTTAATATTGATCTAATATTCTTGTAAATTACCAATAATGAACTGCAAACAAATATTTTTTCATTATTTTTATGATAACAAATCCAATGTGTTGCAGATGTATGTAAATTTATATGCCAGATCCTATTTTAGTTGTTTATTTACTAATTTGTCAGTCATGAGTATACAATAAAAGTCTTTGATTGTTTATTATTTAGTTTCAGAATGACATTTTCACTCTGCAGTGGATTGTGTGGTGATACAAAACTTCCTGGAAGATTAAAACTGTGCCAGACCTAGACTCGAACTCATTAGCTTAGCCTGTATACTGCTCTGTGCAGATAGATGGGACACGGCAGATGGTAAAGCACTTGCCCATGAAAGGCAAAGGTCCTAGGTCGAGTCTCGATCTGTCACAAAGTTTTTATTAGCCAGAAAGAATCAATTGTTTAGCTAGTTATTCTATATCAAAATTACTTAATGTGTTATGATATTTATCAAACACGTTTTGAAATTTTTTTGTTTCTTTATTCCATTCTCTTTTTTTCATTTCTCTGTTATCATTTTTCTTTTTGTTTAATACTGCATTTACAATTGCTGCTGATCCTCCAGCCACTGAACCAATTGTTGAAAATATGGTAATGCAATTAATAATAATATTAGAAATATAGCATCATGTTGTGTTAATCCTTTACCATATTTCTTTTTTGTTAAAAATTTAATAATTTTATTACATTCACTAAATCCCACTAACCATCTTTTCTTTTTCCTTTTCAGAGCATCTGTTAAAAATTGTTTTAATTGCATTTAATTTTTCATTATTTAATCTTAATTTAATTGAGTTTGGTATAGTTTTGCTACCATTTAGCTAAGTGTAATCAATTGTAAAGTTATCCATTTGCATAGTCAAAAATGTAATATAGTTAAAATTTATAAAGATTTTTTTAAGTAGTTTAATTTTTATAATTTTTTATGTAGTTAAAAATGTATAAGAATTCTTTATATAGATAACAATGTAATGGTAAAAATTTTTGGAATGACTTATTTATATAATTAAAGATTTATAAAGATTTTTTATAAAGTTTAAAATTGTTGTTTGAAAATGTATAACGATTTTTTATATAGTTTAAGATTTTATAAAAGTTTTTATAATCCCCAGCTATTTTTATCAACATTAATTCCATACCAAATTTTCTTTTTTCATACATTATTCCTCTAACAGCTGTTGCTGCAACTTTTTCCACCACATGTAGCATAATTTGCATACATTCTATCTTTTTAGCTAACTGAAGTTCTTAATGAGCTATATGTCTTTTTTTCTAAATCTTGATTATCTCTTTGAGCAATATAATGTTTTATACAAGCTTCATCTAGTGCATTTATACCTTTATCACTTTCAGCTAATATTTCTTCTAATATTGTATTTGAAACACAATATTTATGACCTGGAAGATGCATTTCAAATGGAAGTTTGCTATTTAAAGTATTTACTAATCCATTTCCATATTGATAACTTTTCCAGAATGTATGTGCAAGAAAATTCAAAAAATAATTAAGTATCGAATTCCTTTTGGAGTAGCAGTTATATAATCACTAAATTTATTTGTTAACTTTTGTGCAATACTATCTTTTTCATTAAGATAATTTTTATTTCCAGCTACTTCTTCATGATGAATTACTTCTAATCTATCAATTAATATTTTAACATCATTAGAGCGAACACATCCAATTGATTTGTCTATATATATTTTAACTAAACCATCACCTAATTTTTTTTTGAGGAGAAGTAACATTTGTGGAATCATCCATAGTTTGTCATCTTGTGTTTGGAAAATAATAATGAGCAGTTGGTTTTATTATGTATTTATATTTTTATTATTTCGACTTTTTCTTATTTTACTTGAATTATTATCAGAATATAATCCGAAAATTAATAATTTTATAGCAAAGTTTGAAAATCATAACTGTTAACTATTCTTTTAAATGTTCTATAGTAATTTGTATTTCAGTTAAAAGTCTCATTAATCCCTTTGTACCATCACAAGTTTTTTACCAATTGTTATTTTATCACGATTCTAAAGGTAAATTATTAACATATTTAAACATATCACAGGTTTTAAAGCAGATACTTTATCTTCACTATGATTTATATCCTTTAACATTCTTTCACTATCATTTGTCTTTTTAGTTTCTCTTATGTGTTTTCTTTCATTTTCTTCTTGTATTTATTTAATACATCGCAAATATCTGTTTCACTTGATTTATAATCATATCCAGGAATGTGATGAGATCGGTCTGTTAAATGTATACTTGTTGATAAATCTTCAAAATCCTATATGTGATGAGTTGCAATCATTTGTTTGTCTACTTCTGTATTTATTATTTTCTTTTAGAATATTATCAACGAAACCTTAAATGCCTTGTTTTACTTTTTCAATAGCATCAGTAACATGTTGATGATCCTTTTTATATATCTCATATTCTGTTATTGGCCGCTTTTTCCAGAGCTTAAATTGTTTTTTAGTTCTCAAATTTCTTTTTATTTTGTTTAGCTTACTTAACAACTTTTGTCTCATACTTTGCAAACCTTTATTAATGAACAAAAACATTAATCATGTTTGTGTTTATGACGATCTTCATGTTTATGATGATATTTGTATTTATGTTTATATAAAAATTAATGTTAAAATTAACGTTGATTTTTTGTTTAACATGTAATGTTACTATTAATGTTAAATTTAAAGATAATGTTACTGTTATAGTTAATATTAATGTATTATTGTTAATGTTAATGTCAATGTTAAAGTTAGTGTTAATGTTTTAATGTGTTAATGTGTTAATGTTAATGTTTGAATATGTAGTGTTTTGGTTTCTGTTTAGAAATGTTGTATTTTATTTCTAAACCTACCTTCTTTTGGTTTTCTAGACATATCTTCTCTTAAAATACCATATTCACCAGTCCAACATTTACTAGACAATTCTTTAAAATTACTTAACTTTAAATCTCCACCAAAAACTCAAATATTATTTAAATTTGCATCATCTTGTCTAAAAATAATTAAAAAGTTAAATTGTCTCTAACTAAGTGTTATGATATTTTTGAGTAAGATTGAGCTAGGTAAAAGCACTCTATACTGTTGTATACCTCTAGTAAAATAATTTCTAACAATATCTTGGTTTTCTAGAATCAAGTCAGTAACTGCAACAACTGAATTATCTTCACATTCATCAAATGGAACAATTTTCTCTTTATTTTCAATAAAACTTACCATTTCTATATTATTTTTTTATTCAATTTTTTGTATTGATTTATGAATTATTGTTATTTGGTTGTTCTAAACTTTTTAAATGAACATAGAAATCTTTAATTTTATTCCAATACAACTATCCTGTTGGTATCATATAATTATCAATCATTAATGTTGTTTTATCATAACCACTTCTTTCAGTTATCGCACATCTTATAGAATTTGGTAGAAGTTTGCCATGGTTATTTTTTAACTGTATTTCTTGAATTCTTACTTTAGGTTACCAATCTTTTAGGTCATTTATTAATAATATTTTCATTTATTAATACATTTTTATTTATAAATAATTTTTCATTTATTAATAATTTTTAGTCATAAATGAGTAGATTCTTTCACATTGGTGATAAATCATCTGTTCCAATATGTGATAATTATAGTAATGTTTCATTAGTATCTCTTCGACTTTTTAACACAAAATAAATCAACAAAATATAATAATATTTATTGTGATAGAGAAGCAATAGGAATTCCTGTGTGTCAATATAATTTTAAAAAATCATGGAATTGGTAAAACCTTATATACACATTAAAGCAGTTGAAATTTTAAACAGCATAACTATTGAAAGTGAGGTAAAATTGTATATGGATATAGAGATAGAATTGCAATTTTACTTGGTTTTAATAATTAAGTTGTTCAAGATATTATTAATATAATTGTACAGGATTTGATATGCCATATTTTGTCTTTTTTGTACTTCAGACAAATAGAAAAACAAGTCACTTAGTTGATTCATTATTATTTGTCCTTGTTATACAACAGAATATGCATTTAAAAAGTAGTAGAAATGAAGTTTTTTCTCAAGAAATGTGGAATATTAATCCATCGAATAACTTTCTAAAAGCATGTGATGCATTCCTTGTTTTGAAGGAATTACTTTACTAAAATCAGTTATTGATATTAATCCATTTTGTGTTATAACTAATTTGTCAGTTTATGTAATCAATATGACACATAGATAGAATTTTATAACCATACCAAAGACAAATATGAAACTTTGTGCAACTTTTAATAATAAAATCCCAAGTGATAGACTTTGATTATCTTATTACGCATAGTAAAAATAATCTTACATATGCTGTACAACATACTTTACTTATTGAAAATTTTTAATTATAAAACATTTGTTTCTATATTAAAGAATGAAAAACTTAAAAAATTATAAAAATGCTAACTTCATGAATATATACTTTTCTGAAACATTTTATGAAAGATAGAAATAATAAAAACTGAAAAATTTAATATAATTTACTTTTGTTACTTAATACATTTCAATTAATTTACAGATGTTCGCAATTTGATTTTTAAAAATAATGTATTTTGTTAACTAATACATTTCTAATTAGTTAATTACATTCACAATGTGATTTTTAAAAATAATGTACTTTGTTAAGTAATACATTTTACATTACTTATTCACATTCACAATGTGATTTTTTAGAATAATGTACTTTGTTAACTAATACATTTTAATTAATTTACTTACATTCATGAGCTACAATTTTTAAAAATAACTTATTTATTTTATTTATTTACTTATGTTCACAGTGTAAAATATTTATAATGTACGATTGTTAATACATTTTAATTAATTTACTTGTATTAACAATGTGATTTTTAAAAAATAATTTAGTTTTGATACTAATACAATTATTATCATACAATTAATTTGAAAATTACATAATTAAGTTAGAAATCAGTTGGTTACTATAATTGGTTGAGTTATTGTAAATATTATGGATTTAGTTATCGTTTTATCCCTTTCACTGAGCATTCACTCTCAGCAGCTCTTGCTCTGTGAGCGTTATTTTCACCCGGTGCATATATATGCGAATGTAACAGTCTACCATTATTATTGAGGTAAAAATTAGACTCAAAAGCCAGTATTGTCTGTGTAATCGTTTCCTTTTTTTGAATCTTTGTTCAGAAAGTCTTATAATGTTGAAAAAGGGTTCTTTATTAGGAGAAAAAACATATTACATTAGTAATACTTCAAAGTGTGGTATTTCTTGAAACAAAAATTCAAACATAAAGGCACATTACATTTTACATAAATGTATCTTGTGACACTACGTTCATCATGTTTTGCATATACAATACAACTTCTCTGGGTGGACTTCTTCTGTGAAGTTCCTGGGATTAGTGAGATAAAGTGATGCTCCATTAGGCATAAGGGATTGTCACCATCAGCCGATCTCCTTCCACGATATCCCTCTGTTTGTGGTTGGTGGTGAATCTCTAGGATCTCCTTGATAAGTTTCTTTTGAAAATCAGATACTGAAATATTTCGTCCCATTTGAGTTTTATATAATGCATACGCATTGAGCACAGACAGATCCAGCAAATGAAAAAATACTTTTTTTTACCATTTTACAGTTTTTTGTACACATTCTACTGAACTTAGCATCATGTTGCTCCAGTCGACGGCCCCCATATTTTTAGTGTAGCTTACGATGCAAGCTGGTTTTGTTTTTGGTTCATCGTGGTTCTGTCAGTTTTGTCAGTCGCTGTAATTTCGCTTGTATGAAGAGATATAAGATTCCTAACTTCCCGCCTGTCCTGCCTCTTCAGTACATGAAGTTTCTCTGTTGACATAAACTCGATCTCACCTTTTCTAAGTTTTTTTGATAAAGCAGGTATCCCTTTGCGATTTGTTCTCACAGTTCAACAGGTATTAGTCTCTCTGTAATGCAAATAAAAAAATAACTTTGTGCTAGTGTACCAATTATCAACATATAATGTGTCACCTTTAACAAGGTAACGTTTAAGTGAAGTGAAAACAATGCTTCCAGGTATTCCAACATTTACACCAAAGTCAGTATCTTTTTTTTTTTTACTTCTGTTGCTGCACCCGCATAAATAATAAAGTCAAGAATATAACCAGTTTCACAATCACATAAGACAAAAAATTTTACACCAAATCTGTGTCATTTGGAAGGAATGTACTGCTTCAAGAAGACACGACCTTTGAAGAGAACTAAGCTTTCGTCAATGCACAAATTTTTAAAATGACAGAAAGCACCTGGAAATACTTTTCTTAAGTGATCCACAATTCGATGTAATTCCCAGATTTTGTCATCTCCAGGGTCCTTACTGTTATCAGCAAAATGTAACATTCTAAGTAACAGAAGATATCTATCTCTCAGCATGATTTGCGCAAAAATTGGAGTAGATAGTAACTGATCATTGGTCCAGTAACGGTTTATTTCATTTTTTCTCACTTGAGCCATCAGAAAATTTAGAGCAAGGAAACAGTAAACTTTGTCACTGTTTGTGTTTTTCCAACGTCGCAGTCATGATTTGTAACTGGCATCATTGCACAGGTGTTCATAATATAAATTACATTGCTGAGCTATGTAACTCAAAATTACTTGGCTAAAATAAAATCGGAAGCAGTCGTATACAGTACACAAGTCATCTAACTTGACGATTTGCAACTGGAACCATTGTTATTGAAATTATACACTTTATGGTCCAAATCAGAGTCTTTCCATCTAAAATCAACTGTTTTTTGTCTCTTAGGAGATTTTTCAGGCATACGCTCAGGCTCTTCATCAGAATCGGAGAAAGAATTGATGATAACATCAGAATCTGGATCTGCATTTACTGGTTCAACGTTAGTTGGTTCACGAATTTTTTTTTTTTTTTTTTTGATGACAGATTTATCTGTCAGCTCGCCATCATCATAATCTGTCCACCCATAATCAGCTGGATTGGGCATGATGATGTCCTCGTTGTCACTTTGGATTAGAATACTCAGCAGCTCATCGTCTGTAAACGGACAGTAAACTCGCGTCATTTTATTCAGTAAAAAACGCAGAAACGGCCGCACACAAACTAGGTAATATAGCGATATGAATGAACTCAGCAGAAGAAGAATTCAGCATTCAATAGTCGTTCAGGTAGTTCCTAGTATTCCAACAATTAAACTGCATACTTGCCCAACAATTACCTCCGACTTGCTGGCCCGATTGCCGGCGTTATACGTAACTATACGACTGTAGCAGGGAATCACTGTAAGCGTTTTTTATAGCAGATAGTATATATACGTCTGGAGCACTGAAACGATTAGCGTATATTTACGTCTGGAGCAGGGAAAGGGTTAAAATCGGTTAAGTTAATTAAATATACTGAATTTTTAAAAAAATCTATTAAGTTACTTCAGCGCACACTCCACTGCAGAGAGAAAATCTCATTCTGGAAATTATTATAATGTTAGAAAAAAATCGATGATATACTCAGAACTTCACAAACTGACCAAGTCACTAACGAAATAGTCCACATCTGGCTCTTATGAAAACAGTTACTCAGCTTGGCATTGATTTATAGAGTTGTTGGATGTCCTCCTGAGGAGGACCAATTGGTGCATTAGATCGTCAAAAATCACTAGTTGGTGGAGAGCCTGGCCCATAATGCTTCAAACGTTCTCAATTAGGGAGAGATGGTTCAAATGCCTCTAAGCACTATAGCACTTAACATCTGAGGTCATCAGCCCACTAGACTTAGAACTACTTAAACCTAAATAACCTAAGGACATCACACACATCCATGCCTGAGGCAGAATTCGAACCTGTGATTGTAGCAGCAGAACGGTTCCAGACTGAAGTGTCTACAACCGCTCAGCCACAGCGGCCAGCTAATTGGATAGAGATCCGGTGCCCTTACTAGCCAGAGTATGGTTTGTCAAGCTCAAAAACAAACAATAGAAACTGTCATCTTGTGCTAGTAGCCATTAACTTGCTGAAATATACGCCAACGATAGCTTGCCAGGAAGGGTAACGTAATAGGGAGGAGAAGTTGTTGACATACTGCTGCGCTGAAAGGGTACCTAGGGTGACAACAAAAGGGTTCATGCTATGAAACGAAATGTCACTTAAGACTGTCATTCCTGGGTGGCGGGCCATATGGCAGGCAACAGGCAGATTGATATGCCACTGCTGTCCGTGGTATCTCCTGACACGTGTTCGGCCTGGAATCTCATTGACTGGAGAAGAACTGTTTTCTGTTATGTGTCCCGCTTTGAACTGTGCCCTGATGACCAATAAAGATGAGTCTGGAGAAGCCCCAGACAGTGTTGGGATACCAACCTGAATGTCGTCCTCCAGAAGGCCTGACAACCAGGAGCAGCACCGATATTCTATGCCCCGTTTTGTTGCCCTTCATGGCAAGCCATCCTCAGCTTAAATTTAAACAAGATAAGGCCGGCCCATACACGCCGAGAATTTCTGCTGCTTGTCTTTTTGCATGCCAAACACTAACTTGGCCAGCACAGTCGTCGTTTCTCTCCCCAGCTGAGAAAGTTCGGTGCATTATGGGCAGGGCCCGTCAACCAGTTGGTGATTTTTACGATCTAACGCCAAAATTTGAGAGAATTTGGCGCGTTATCCGTCAGGAGGACATCCAACAATTCTAACAATCAGTGCCAAGCCGAATAACTACTCGCATAAGAGCCAGAGGTGGACCAATGTGTTACTGATTTGCTGAGTTTCTGAAGCTCTTCCTCTTGAATAAATCATAAAATTTTCCTGAAATTGTAGTGATTTGTTTCTTTGTACATGTACATCACAACTACCTATTTCTGTCCCATTCAGTTAATTCCTTCGCGGTGCGTCTTTTTCTTGTCGCAGAGTGAATATACTCTCATAAAAAAGGATAGTTCTTTTGAAACTAAAAACTTTACGGTCCAGTGCGAAATTTAAAATTCAAGCCATGTTTCTGTTTTTGTTAATGTGGAACAGAGTTTCCCTATCAGGAGGTAATTATCCACCAAGGGGTAAAATGAAAGTTGCTGATGAGTACCAAAGAGTTTGAATTTGTTTCGCTCAGGAAACTAAATTATTTTTTAAAGATCACTATTTTGTAAGTCGGTAGTACTGATCACCACACCAATAAACACATTTTTTATACTCGAATTGTGCGTCTAAATGTGGAGAAATTAGAGCTTGTGAGACGAATGTATGCACGTCATCATCTCCAGTCCATTCACTATATGCATACTTTATAGTTACTACATGCATCCATCAGAATGAAACTGAGACACACGTCTAAATAGCAGATGAAGATACCTTCTTCGAGTTGTAGATAGTTTCCGCAAAGGACCAGAAATTCCTTCTGTATTCACTTCGCAGATATAAGAGAACTAATTGACAGCACATCAGTACTATACAATGGCTACTACATTGCCCAGGGGCCACACAGTCTTATTATACTGAGGTGACGAAAGTCATGAGATACCTCTTAATATCGTGTCGGACCTCCTTTTGCCCAGCCCAGTCAGCAACTTGACGAAGTCCTCTTCAGAAATAGTGAGACCTATGCCTCTATAACCGTCCATAATTGCGAAACGCTACAATATTTTATGCACTAAATGACCTCTGGATTGTGTCCCACTAATATTCGATTGAGTTCATGTCGGACGATCTGGGTGGACAAATCATTCACCCGAACTGTCCAGAATGTTCTTCAAACCAATAACGAACAATTGTGGCCCCGTGACATGGTATATTGTCATCCATAAAAATGTAGTCGGTTTTTGGGAACATGAAGTCCACAGATGGCTGCAAATGGTCTCCAAGTAGGCGGACATAACCATGACAGGTTCAGTTGGACCAGACGACCCTGTCCATTACATATAAACACAGCACACACCATTATCGGGACACCACCAGTTTGCGTACTGCCTTGTTGACGTCTTGGGTCCATGACTTTGTGGAGTCTACGCCACACTCCAACTCTACTAACACCTCTTGGCAACTGAAATCAGGACTCATCTGAGTAGGCCATGGTTTTTCCAGTTGTCTAGCGTCTGTCTGATATGATACCGTGCCCAGGAGAACCACTGCAGGTCATGTGGTATTTGCAAAGGCACTTGCGTCTCTCGTTGCCCACAAACGCCAAATTTCGCTGTGCTCTTCTAACGGATACATTCGTCGTACGTCCCACATTGATTCCTGCCGTTGTTTCACGCATTGTTGTTTTTCTGTCAGCACTGACAACTCTATGCAAACGCCACTGCTCTCCGTCGTTGAGTGAAGGTCGTCGGCCACAGCGTTTCCCGTGGTGTCAGGTAATGCCCGAAATTTGGTATTCTTGGCACACTCCTGACACTGTAGATTTCGGAATATTGAATTCGCATACGATTTCTGAAATGGAATGTCTTATGTGTATATCTCGAACTACCATTCCATGTTCAAAATCTGTTAATTCCCGCTGTGCCGCCATAATCACGTCGGAAACCTTTAATGTGAATCACTTGTTTGCAAATGACAGTTCCATCCGCCATCGTTGGATGTGCATATCGCTATCTCATCACTTTTGTCACCTCGGTATATTATTACTATAATAATCATATTATTAATACACTCCTGGAAATGGAAAAAAGAACACATTGACACCGGTGTGTCAGACCCACCATACTTGCTCCGGACACTGCGAGAGGGCTGTACAAGCAATGATCACATGCACGGCACAGCGGACACACCAGGAACCGCGGAGTTGGCCGTCGAATGGCGCTAGCTGCGCAGCATTTGTGCACCGCCGCTGTCAGTGTCAGCCAGTTTGCCGTGGCATACGGAGCTCCATCGCAGTATTTAACACTGGTAGCATGCCGCGACAGCGTGTACGTGAACAGTATGTGCAGTTGACGGACTTTGAGCGAGGGCGTATAGTGGGCATGCGGGAGGCCGGGTGGATGTACCGCCGAATTGCTCAACACGTGGGGCGTGAGGTCTCCACAGTACATCGATGTTGTCGCCAGTGGTCGGCGGAAGGTGCACGTGCCCGTCGACCTGGGACCGGACCGCAGCAATGCACGGATGCACGCCAAGACCTTAGGATCGTACGCAGTGCCGTAGGGGACCGCACCGCCACTTCCCAGCAAATTAGGGACACTGTTGCTCCTGGGGTATCGGCGAGGACCATTCGCAACCGTCTCCATGAAGCTGGGCTACGGTCCCGCACACCGTTAGGCCTTCTTCCGCTCACGCCCCAACATCGTGCAGCCCGCCTCCAGTGGTGGCGCGACAGGCTTAAATGGACGGACGAATGGAGACGTGTCGTCTTCAGCGATGAGAGTCGCTTCTGCCTTGGTGCCAATGATGGTCGTATGCATGTTTGGCGCCGTGCAGGTGAGCGCCACAATCAGGACTGCATACGACCAAGGCACACAGGGCCAACACCCGGCATCATGGTGTGGGGAGCGATCTCCTACACTGGCCGTACACCTCTGGTGATCGTCGAGGGGACACTGAATAGTGCACGGTACATCCAAACCGTCATCGAACCCATCGTTCTACCATTCCTAGACCGGCAAGGGAACTTGCTGTTCCAACAGGACAATGCACGTCCGCATGTATACCGTGCCACCCAACGTGCTCTAGAAGGTGTAAGTCAACTACCCTGGCCAGCAAGATCTCCGGATCTGTCCCCCATTGAGCATGTTTGTGACTGGATGAAGCGTCGTCTCACGCGGTCTGCATGTCCAGCACGAACGCTGGTCCAACTGAGGCGCTAGGTGGAAATGGCATGGCAAGCCGTTCCACAGGACTACATCCAGCATCTCTATGATCGTCTCCATGGGAGAATAGCAGCCTGCATTGCTGCGAAAGGTGGATATACACTGTACTAGTGCCGACATTGTGCATGCTCTGTTGCCTGTGTCTATGTGACTGTGGTTCTGTCAGTGTGACCATGTGATGTATCTGACCGCAGGAATGTGTCAATAAAGTTTCCCCTTCCTGGGACAATGAATTCACGGTGTTCTTATTTCAATTTCCAGGAGTGTATTAATGGCAGTGGGAGTGCATGAAGCCCTGGCAGCCTGAAACCTTCCGATCTCTGCCAATTCAGAATAAAGTGTCCAACAGTCAAATGATTTACGAAGAGTAAGTACAGTACTAATCTTTTAACTTTGTTCATTTTAAATGGGGTTAAAGCTCATGCCTGAAGCTAGTATTGATGATAACAGGATTGGTGCTGGGGAAATATGTTTTGTGTCTAACTTACAGGTGGATAGTAAGCTTTCTTTTCTGAGGAGCTGTAGGTAGCACTCTGAACACACTGAAAATTACTTGTTCATTATAAAAATAAAAAAGGTTGTTAGAAATAAGTAGCACCAATTGTCTAATTTACTCATTACTTTGTTGTTTAATAAAAACACGTGCAAAAACTAAGTATCGGCAATCTGTTCTTATTTTAAAAGTAAAAACGTACAAAGAAAATTCTTATCCATTCTAAACACTAGTTAGGCAATAATGTTGATGACCATGGTGTGGTGAATTGGAGGGAGGAGCTACCAATAACTAAATTACAATGAGGTATGATGGAGTCAGAAAGGTAGGTAACCACATCCCCATACTGTATGTGCACTATAGGTAAAATTTCGTTATTTGATATCCTTCCTGGTGTGGCAATTTTATTAGTCAACAGAGGAATTACTATTATGTTAATTACATTTCCATAATTTCAGGGGAAGAGCAGTATATGAATATAGGAAGAAACATACATACATAAATACTAATTTGAACCTTTATAGAGGTTGAATCACCTAAAATTTGCACCATAAATATTGCGGAAATGGAAAGTGCTACTGACGTGCGTTTTCATAGAATGGATTGGAAGTCAGGAGCTCGTACTGTTAGCCAATAAACAGAGTGTAATAATAGATAGAAAATGTATCATTTGCGCAAACATACACTTTTTAAAGGGAGCAATGTCAGTTAACATTAAAAATCTAAAATTAGGGTAAATTATAATGTCAGTGGTGTTTGTAGTGGATTGTAGTCCGACGTGTTTACAAGATATTGCATTTTGAAACTTTCCCACACCGACACTTGTTTGTGCCACTCAAACAGTAAAGTTTCTAGGTGCGATGTTTTCATGTTTGCTTGCAATGTGCTTGTGTGTTCCTTGAGTGCACTGCCACTTGATAGTCAATTAGTATGCGACGGTCCATGCAGAAGGTTGTAAGTGGGCGATGTGATTTATCAGAGCAGAAAAAGCAGACATGCTGATGGGGAATGAGAGTGTAGGAAGAATGTAGTTTGTTCTTGTACAGTGTATGCGGCAAGATATCCCAATAGACGTCAACGATTTCGGCAGTTATTTATCAACCTCTCCAGACAATTATTTGAAAGTGATAGTGTAACACTTCGACAAAATAACAGAAGGAAACAAGTGAACTTCAGAAGGGGTCAAAATTAATGTTCTTCCTGCTGTTGTTGTTTATTCACACTTTAGCTCCCGTGAAATTGCACGAGGAAGTGGCATGATTCAGGTAAGTGTCCTATGCATTCTCCCCGACACGATTTCCATGCCTATCACATCTCTCTCCATCAAGAGCTGCAGGGAAACGATTATGAGAATAGTGTTAACTTATGTTAAGACAAGATATTCAAGATGTATCATGTATCTTGTTTACTGATGAAGCCACATTTACCAGTCATGGCCAGGTACGCGGCCGAAACATGCACTATTGGTCTGTTGACAATCCCAGTTAGCTTCGTCAGGTGGAACGTCGGCGTCCATGGAGTGTAAACGTGTGGTGTGGGATATGGAACCATCAGCTGATTGGCTCCTTTTTTCATGGACAGAACACTGAGCACGCACCTACTAACAGACGATCTTCCATTGATGCTAGAAGACGTTTCTTTGCAGGTTAGGAGGAACCTGTGGTACCAACATAATGTCCATCCGGTCCACAGCCAACGAAGTACTACATCACGTCTCCTTGAATTGGTTCCGAATCGTTGAACTGGATGCAGGGGTCGATACCTTGGATGCCAATTGCACCCGATAAAATTCAGCGATATATTACTGTAGGCTGCCCTGACATCTCCGCTGAAATACTAACATGTGTGCAGCTGTCGTTTCCTACCAGACTGCAAGCGTGTATTGCCCGTGCTGGTCATTATTTTGAACACGAACTGTGATGGTCAGTTGTCTTGTTATTGATCAGAATCATAACTAGTGTGTGCACTTGTTTTGTTCTTTAGCGTGTGCTACCACACGTATTGTACAAGTGTGGGTATGAGGGATTTTCAGAATACGATATCTCGCAAACAACTCGCACTGGAACCCTGAAACAAACACCACTGACATTCTAATTTACCCTACCCTTAGTTTCTTTACATTGTAAGTAGGCTGTTTAGGTTTTTATGTTGGTAACGCCACGTAGCGCTCTGTATGAAAATCACTGATTGTGCTGTGCGCAGTCTGTGGCTGATTTGCATCGTTGTAGTATTTGCTATTGTAGTGTTGGGCAGCTGGATGTGAACAGCGCGTAGGTGAGCCGCCAGCAGTGGTGGATGTGGGGAGAGAAATGACAGAATTTTGAGAGCGGACGATCTGGACATGTGTCTATCAGAAAGAGTAAAGTTGTAATATTGGATATCATGAACTGAAATGTATACAATGACTTTGGAACATTATTAAGGTAAATACATTGTTTGTTGTCTATCAAAATCTTTCATTTGCTGACTATGCCTATCAGTAGTTAGTGCCTTCAGAAGTTAGAATCTTTTATTTATCTGGCACTAATGGCGCTCGCTGTATTGCAGTAGTTCGAGTAACGAAGATTTTTGTGACGTAAGTGATTCATGAAAGATATAGGTTATTGTTAGTCAGGGCCATTCTTTTGTAGGGATTTTTGAAAGTCAGATTGCGTTGCGCTAAAAAATATTGTGTGTCAGTTTATTGTTGATTAGAATAGGTAAAGGGTGAAATGTCTGAGTACGTTCAGTTCTGCTCAGCTGTTTGAAAAACAAATAACGTAAGGGGTTTACCAGCACAGTTATTCATAAATTTTTCTAAGGGGACGTTTCAATACCAATATGCATTGTTCCATTTTAAAAAATGTGGTTATCACAAAAAATACATTTTTTAATTATTACTGCGATCTCTTGATTGATTAACAATGCGAGCCCCTGACTACCAATCCATTTTGCGAAAACCGCACATCAATATCGCTTTGCATTTCTGAGATATCTGCGGTGTAAATTTTAGGTGATTCACCTTGTATACATACATATGCCAAGACGAAAGGCACAAAACTCGTTTCATAAAAAATTCCACTTTTGAAAGAATCTTCCCTTCTATGCCAAATAGCCGAAAACTTCGAGTTTTACGTGCTCGAATATAACTAACTGTCCGCTCACGTAAACAAACACTTCTGCTTTGTTTGCTTTGTTTAGTTTGGCGTTCAACTTGCGGCTGACAATGACAGTGTGTATGTTTCCGGACTGATAAAAGCTGTTTTAGTAATGACGCTTGGCAACTACGTATATGGCGTACGCTCTGTGTTTTTATCATTGCACGTGACAGCCGGCAAGCAGCTTTGCGCTACTGGTAGCGTCAGCCCTGTTTCCCCTATTATGTGATTGTGGATTCTAGATGGTAGGTTAGTAGTTCTAGAGGGC
This sequence comes from Schistocerca gregaria, assembly GCF_023897955.1. Classification (NCBI taxonomy): domain Eukaryota; kingdom Metazoa; phylum Arthropoda; class Insecta; order Orthoptera; family Acrididae; genus Schistocerca; species Schistocerca gregaria. The sequence goes on from NC_064922.1 coordinate 433,515,026, forward strand.
AGAGTGGTTAAAGCAGATAAAGTCTTTAGTCCGTGTGTGTATGTGTACGTATGACTGCATGTGTGTTGTGAGGGGTGGGGGTCGATTGCAGAAATTTGTTAACAGAAGGAGTGTGTCAATAAATTGTTTATATGAGGACAGTAGTCATTTCTAGTTTATTGCTCGTTGGCTCTGCTTGCTTTTATGAGAGTGTGTGGGACTGTTACAGACAAGTTCGGGTCGTCATATGGACAACTGTTCCCGAATTTTTTTTCTGTTTTTAAGACAGTGGGAAAAGGTTTGACTTGGGTTGCTGCAATCGTGGATTTCGGAGGTCGTTGGTTTGCAAAATTTCTGGCATGAATAAGAACGTAGTTGAGATTATTATACACGACAGCGGCAAGAATAAATCAGGGCTCCATTACTCACACGCTGGTTTATTGTGGGAGTGTTGGGTGCACGTTTTTATTCCTTTTTAGGTCTCTACCAAAGCTGCTATCCACTTTTTATTGTAAGAGGCTTCATTTTCAATTTTCTGTGCCTCAGTACATGATTCCAGGTTTTCCAAACAACTTTACTAGTTACTGTAAGTAGGATGGTTAAAAGCTGACTTGATGAAGTACATGATAATGTAAAAGAAATGAGAGAGCAAATACAGAATTTTTGTAGAGGCTGATTTGATGAAAGTATCAGTATGAAAAATAGGTCAGGAATCACTGTCGATGTTGAGGTTCAGTTCGTCATGTTTCATGTCCCATTAGCACAGTGGCTAACAATTTACAACCAATATATGGAATTAATTTATAGCCAACGATGCATTTAAAATAGGTTCTCTTATATTCAATGAGGTTTCGGAATTGCAGCGGGATCATGTAGAGTTCTTGCCACTATTTTATAGAATATTCAGGATGACTTCAAGGACATTTATTACAATAACTTTCGTTTTAAAGTACTGACTGTTGGTGGAGATACAAGGGAGGATGTTCTAATTACACGTGCAACGAACATAAAAGCAGGCTTCTTATAACCTAGTCTATCTCTCCCACACCCACCCCCGCCCACCCCTCCTGTCTCCCATTGCCGACCACTGTCCTCACTCCATCTGAAAATAAGGTACGTTCCGATGCGCCACCTCAGTTATCAGTCCCATGAAAGCCTGCCTTTTAAGTTGGGTATCTAGTGACATGAGAGGTCCAAATGGACTTTCGATGAAAGCTAATTGTGGTAGAAGGAAACTTGAGTGTCCTGTGATACCGTAACTCCGGCTGCGTGGACATTCATCTGCAAATGTTGCAGCGGTGTAATGGAAGGCGATGTGACTATAAAGCCCTCATCGTGCAAGTCGTGTTCCCACTCAGCGTAATTAGTAGCAAATTTTAGGCTCTGTTTCAACTACTGGAAGACAATTGCAGTCCATGAGATATGAACGTGACGGGTGGATTCCTTGGTCCAGAAACATTAATTTGCCTACGCTTGATACAGGTCTCACGCTAGTTAGCTTTTATTGTGGGGAGAATTAAAGCAAATATTTACGTTGTCATGCTTAAGTTACACGAAGATACGAAATACCACGTAAAGCGAAGATATGTTGCAATGAGCCACGTTTCTGCGAAACTCCTGTTGATCTCCAGTTAGTAAATTGTGGTGACGATGCTACTTTCAGTCACTGGCGATTACAGTACACTCCTTTTATTAACTGGGTTGAATCTTACTAAGTCGGCCAGTGGTTCTTCGCTATCCCGGATGCTCAAAAATATCGGCGTTTTAAAACTGTGTAGAATTTACTACTTTCAACGTACAGTTACAAATAATATATCAATTGAAAGAGAAACTCAAACAGTTTTTCTCACAAGTGTTCAATATGAGCACTATTCGTTACACGGCACACATTGTGGCGATACGAGTGTGCGTCCCAAACCTTGATCAGCGTGTGTGGAGTAATTGTTGCAACAACTTCTTCAATCCTGTTCTTCAGTCGGGTAGGTCAGCTGTTAGCAGAGGCCGATACACACGATCATCTATAAACACCCATAGATAAAATTCCTCTGGCGCCAGATCGGGTGAACATGGAGGCCATACGGAACAAGCTCGGTCGTCCGGCCACTTGCGGCCAATCCAGTGGTCGGATACAACGACGTATATCCAGTCGGATACTGAGTTACACTATTGAGATGGCCCACTATCTTCCTACCAAATAATTTTCTGTAGTTCAGCCTCTTCCAATTCATAAAAGAGCCATAGCTTTAGCTTATCACATTCATTGCATGCAGTTCCCACTGCAATGTTCCCTCGCTGGCAGGTGGGATGGACCTTCATTCACTGTCTGCAGCAGCTCTTGTCGAGTTACAAGCCATTTTTATTCACAAAACGCGTATCCTGTCGCCCTTCAGTCAGGATCTTTTTCAGACCACAATTCTGACGTCGTGTTTCGTGGAAACGTGAGTTACACACTGCTTGTAGACACGGTGACAGTGCGTCGTCGAACACCAACAAATCTACCAACTTCATACACCTTACAGGAGTTGCCACGGCCAAACACGATTTCCGCTTTTTGCAAGACCATCACGTCTCTACATTTACGCATGTTTACGTACATAAATGTTCCACTGATTGCTACTGTCTTACGCTCACGCAGAGGCAGCGCGTGCGGTTCAGCACGTGAGTTCATCGTTCTGCCACATGTAAAGGCTTGACGAAAAATATGTGCGTACGAATTGGGGTGGCTAATTTTTTGCCCGGTGAGCTTACAAGCAAAGAGAAAACGCAAGACATACGTGACTACTATTAATGAATCATTCACTTAAAAAAACCTATTTTTCAGAATATTACACATACAGTTATGACAGGTGCTCGAACAGGACCATAAATCCTCGAAGATCGCATTTTGCACTCTACAAAAGTTCTGTGAGTGCCGCTCTAGACGCACGACACACATCCATGCGATTTTCAAGTTCGCTCCAAATCTTATGTATTAACATCTTGCCAATGAGTATGAGAGCAGCATTGACACGTTTTCTGGGCTGCTACAATGACCTTGACAGTGGGGGTACGTGAACACGGTTCTTCATGAAACGCGAAAGAAACAGGTCGTACGACGTAAGACCAAGTGACTTGAGGGACCAGGGGAACAGAGCCACATCATCTTCTCCACTACACCCAATCCAGCGATGCGGAAGTTTGTTGTTTAGGTAGCGACGAACGTCTATGCTCCAATGAGTGGCTACCCCGTCTTGTAGGATGAAATTCTCTGTATCAGCAGTCACTTGTGGAAACAATAACATCTGCAACACATCGAGGTAAGAGGAACCCGATTCAGAAGGAAAACAGCCCATACAGCTTCGTCCGTGACATTGCACAGAAAACATTAACTTTCAACGAATATCGTTCATGCGCCACAATTTAATGAGATATTTCAGTGTCCCGGTCTCTCATACTGTGGCGATTACGCTTTCCAGACAAATATAAGGTTACTTCGTCGCTGAATATCAGCTCAGACGTGATACGTTCAATCTCAACTGCTTCCTGCATTGTGATGCAAAACTGAAGGCGACGGCCATAATCTTCCGGTTTCAATTGTTGCACGAACTGCAAACTGTACGGTTTGAAATGTAAATACCGACACTAAATCTTCCATACAGTTTCCTGCGCTATTCCAAGTTCGTGGCATGCACGGACCGTTGATTTCTTTTTGGACTGCATAATAAATTTTCCCTCATTCTTTCCATGCATGCATCTAGCACACGGTCGAGCGGTACTTTTCCGTTTACAAAGGGAACCAGTTTCCCTAACTGTTCGATACCAACGCACAGCGCTCTGCTTACGTGGTGGTTCTTTTGCACAAATCCTTCTGAATGTAAGCTGTGCTGTTGTAACAGATGAACATCTTGCGTATTCGTGGGGCAGATTTAGAGTCCAAGCGACACAAGCTGCCGCTTGGCTTGTCAAGCTGAGACCAGCGCCAGAAGTGTCACATCTATAAGATTTCTAGGTAGGACGAATTGCAAGTACTAGGGGCGGCTTGGGGCGCCCAAGCCAAGGGGAGCGGTAGGGGTTCACGAGCGCGAGATCCTGTCTACTGTGCGTATCACAATTAGCAGCCGAGACTGTCATGGGTGGAAGTGTGCGAGAGAAAAGAGGTAAAAGGAAGGGAGGGGGGCGCGAAGAAGTTTCTTGTATGAAAAAACGTTTTCGAACCGGCCCTGATTTTCCAACATATAATAACTCTTTTCCCGCTTTGTCCCCATTTTATAACGCCAGTTGATGGGCACAGTGGGAAGAGGGCGAGTTTAAGATTCTATTCACGCATCAGTCATATTGTCCATTTAACACTTCGAAAAATACAGAACTCGGGAAACAAATGAATAACTCATAGTAGCTCTGTACTATCTTGCGTCATCCCATCCCATTCGTTCCGGTTTGGCTAGTGCTCCGTAGCGTCTTGGTGTGCCATACAAGTTTCTGACAAGTATGAATGTTTAGTTGATAGTAATAGAAATTTTATATTCGATTGCGACTCTGAAGTGGCATGAATACACTTGCTTGAAAGCCAATCTCATTTCAAGTAACTTACTATTCCCCTTGGCATTAAAGGCTTTCTAAAGCATATGCTCCCAAAAGATCCCACGACATTTTCAAGCAAACGACTACTATGGTAAATGTGGGGCATTCTGTACGGAAACAGTCAAGAGACCCCGTTAGCTCTACTAATTTTTCGAAATAAATTTCAGTCGTCAGTTGCAAACGCATTGTAATTACTCTTTACCGGTTTCAAAAACGTAATCTGTCATTTTTAGAAGCTTAGTACTGATTTAGCAGATGTCATCATCTCCTCCATAATGCCATGATACGTCCGGATATGTGCACCACTTATTAATTTGTCGAAATCGGTAAAGAGTAATAAATGTTTTTTGCAACCGACGACTGAATTTTATCCCAAAAAATGTATACTACAGTTGCTGAAAATTACAGCCATGAATAAAATGATACCACAACTATGGAATTGCTGATAGAGCAGAAGGTTTTGTTGCAAGTACACGATTCGGTTACCAATTTACACGTGCAGTGACGAAGTCGAGTCTTTATTCGCGCCTGTCAAACAACAGAAAAGTGGGTTAAGTTCCGCTGCGTTATGAACGCCAAGGGTTTCACGAGCGTCGTCGCACAATCGCCAGTCTTTTGATCCGCCTCAGAGTTCCTTTTCCGCTACTGTACATTCTTCAGAACATTATGATCGATTGTCAGTTACTCAAGAACGGCCCTCCTCTAGATGATTCAAGAAGCAGAACCGGAACGATGTGGTAGAGACGATTAGAATAGCGAAAAACTGAAACAGCTTGGAATATTTTAGACTGACGAGTCCTTTCTCAACACTTGGTGATAATAAATGCTACAACAGCGATTCCCAATGCAAAAAGTATGACTGAACTGTAAGAAAAAATGTTTGAGTACTTACGTCGTTGCCCAGCATGACGGATGCGTCGTGTTGCACTTCACTCGATGAGGCAGCGACCGCACAGCCTGTTATGCAGAAACTAAAGGCAGACACTGAGCTTCTATTACCACGTTATCAGACTACAGAAACAGGCGGAAGGACAGCAGTTCCCCTAACTCCCTACAATCGCCCGACCCCGCCGCCGCATACATTTGCTGTGACCTGGGGCGTTTGTACTAATTGCAAGCCATTCTGATATCACCTCGTTACGAGCGAACACATAACTACTCACAAAAGGCCACGTGCAGACAAACACCTGAACCCGTGAACCTATGAAGGCAGCGCTAACCATTTTCGCCTTAGTTGTTAAAATGTTGTATATCGTCTGCATTTGTGTTCTCTGCTCACGTAACCTGTAATGGTAGCTTCTCTTACCTCAATATGTAAGCATTCCATAAGGGTACTTTTACACAACTGAGGCGTTTCTCGTGTTGGCAATGATGACTAACGCCTCTTGATGCTTAAGTGACGTCTGATTTGAATGTAAATACAAACTTCCGATGTCTACGTCTGATATCTTGTAAGGTGGAAGCCAAATAAAAATTAAAGTACATAGGCATCGGAAATAATTTTCTAAGACGTCCAGGTTTTGTTCACAATTTTAAGCATCTTGGATACCAAGGTCTCTCCTGTATACAGGTATTGAATAGTGTGGGATAGTTTGAGCGGTGGAAGTACTTATCAGAACAAGAATAACTAATCCAATAAGCGTGTGCCCGGAAACGAATACTTTCTGAGATTGTGGCACTTGGTCACAAAACTGACAAAGACCTTTGGTTGGGGACCTGAGTAGAGTCGTTGTTTCGGTTCCCCGTCGACGCGTGCGATAGAATGTACTAACACATTTTTATGTTCGTCAGAGTACTTTATAAATACACGGGACTGAGTATTAGGTCGTCTGCTATCAATTAAGTCGTTAGAGTTGTCTTCACTGCACTGCACAGAAAATTAGGTTTTTTATTCTTATTTTATACGTCTAGCTCCGCAGGACCAAATTGAGGAGCAAATCTCCAAGGTCATGGGACGTGCCAATACGTGAAATTATAACATAAAAGTAATAACAGATAAAATAAAATGTTTATGAACACAAAACAGACAAGCCATAAGTTTATGTAAAGGCAATCGACAATGTAATGCAAGAATCAGCTTAATTTTTAAAGGAAGTCCTCGGCAGAATAGAAGGAATGATCAATGAGGAAGCTCCTCAGTTTCGATTTGAAAGCGCATAGATTAGTGCTAAGATTTTCGAATTCTTGTGACAGGTTACTGAAAATGGATACAGGATTATACTGCATACCTTTCTGCACAATATTCAAGGAAGTGCGATACAAATGCAGATCGTGCCTATTATTAAATAAGTTAACTGAGTGAAGGCTGCTAATTCTTGGGAATAAGCTGATGTTGTTAACAAGAAACGACAGTAAAGCAATACTATTCCTCATAAGCGAATGAAAATAAGCAAAGTAGACTACTTTTCATGTCCAACTATCACTTTTTTCAGATAATTATTCGAATAGTAAAAATGGCAGCATTACGTCTTTGAACAAGATCCTGAACATGGGCTTTCCACGACAGTTTACTATCTACCTGAACACCTAGAACTTTGAAATCACGTGCCCATTCTGTGAAACTAAAATGTTGGGTTTTGTTGAATTGTGTGTTAGAAATGGTAAAAACTAAGTCTTACTGTGATTTAGCGTTAGTTAATTTTCTACAAGCCATGAACTTATGTCGTGAACTGTACTATTTGGAACAGTGTCAATGTTGCACATAACTTCCTTTATTACAAATTCTAACATTCTGCGTGGTGTCTGTTTGTTCTGAGTCGTGTGCCGGCCGCCGTGGCCGAGCGGTTCTAGGCGCTTCAGTCTGGAACCGCGCGACCGCTACGGTCGCAGGTTCGAATCCTGCCTCGGGCATAGATGTGAGTGATGTCCTTAGGTTAGTTAGGTTTAAGTAGTTCTAAGTTCTAGGGGACTGATGACCTAAGATGTTAAGTCCCATAGTGCTCAGTGCCATTTGAACCATTTTTCTGAGTCGTGTCTTCCTACCACTTTCGCGCAACGACGCTCTGAGCTTGTTTTTTTAGGGAATTGAGTAGTTTGAACCTGGGACGTGTTGCTGGTAATGAGACGCCAGACCACACATGACATATAGAGTTCAGAAGAGTTCAGTGAGACTAGCGATGATATAATCAAATTCTTAATGATTTCAACGTCAGCTCCACTACACTCCCTATAAAAGAATCTTAATACTAACTAAATTTAGTGGTAGGGGTTCAAGGCTTTCCTATTTTTAGTTAGCTGGTAAAATATCGTCGAAAAAGCAGTTAAGTTTACCATTGGAATTTTTATTCTACTCACAAAACATTGTTTATAAATTGCGCTATTGATGAAAGGAAAAATACAGGATGATAAAAACCAACTACATTCAACAAAAATGTGAACGAATATTCCCTGAATGTGTTTCCAAGTTCTGCAATGGATCGAAGGATGACCTATGCCGTATCACATCTATAATCTAGGTTTAAATTAAGTTTCATAAAAGAGAAAACTATCAAAATGGTCTACAGTGACCCTCAGTTATCTTTAATTACTTATTTTACTTGTCGTAAATTACAGTGGCTGATGTGGCTTCTCAATAATTATATATCAGAAAAATTATCGCGTTTCAGATTTTAACTTCTAGTAGCAAATGTGAATACCATGAGCTGTAATTGACGATCGACACTAGTATTACGGATAAGGGGATGTAACAAATGAGACTTCTGCAGTTCTGAGTGAAGCCTTATGCACTCTTATGCGGCATCGCGTGCGTTCATTACCTTGTCAGTGGTTAGGCAGCATCAGGGGGCGGCGGGCGGCGCAGCTCCACACACCTCGCCAGCTCGGAAGCAACTCTCTCTAACCTCTTCTTACTACAATTTACCGAAGTAGGTTTAAGAAAAAGATATCTAGCTGTGTTTTTAAGTTACCAATCAGGGTCTCAATGTTAACCTTAAGCTCTGCCTACAATAATTCGGTCCATCCAATGAGAAACGTTATACTTTTCATGGTGGGGCCATGTTTTTAATGTTTGCACCGTAACAGAGACGTGTACAGTCTCATGCTAAAACTTGCAGCTGGTGTGACCCTTTTAGTTTATCGTAAGATCTATACTGTTCTTCTGGAGGGCTCTATCTTCTAACATGGGCTGGGGAGGGGAAGGGGGGGCTTGGCGGTCGGCGGGCCATATGGGTGTCCTTTATCGTAGGGCCTTCTAGCTTACACGACTCTGCTCTTGGCTTCTGTTCTCTTTTCTCCCCTCGGAACTGCGTCTGCTTCATGGTGGGAGGGTATGACATGCATTTAGGCGTTCTTTTGTTAGTCAGTGGTATTCCATTTGCTCACTCGTTGATCGTATTACTTTGGTTAATTTCATGTCAGGATTTATTCCGAGCTAGGTGACACACTGCCGGATTTGCTATCATGATAGGGTTTTCATTGAAGGTGTTAGATTTGCCTGCCACCTTACAAAATTATCATCACCAATCAGAAATATTTTAGAATCACCTGTAGTACTAGAGGGCATTTAAATAATAAGGAACAGGAGTGGTTGCAGCACTGATCCCTTGGGCACTCCTCCCCTCCCCTCCCCCTTCCCCATGAACTCAGACCCCATAGAAAAGCTACGGATAAAGGCTTTTGCTGTCGGTTGTTAGAGTAAGAGGTGAATCAACTGTGAGCTACTCCCCGTATTCCATAAGGGTCCAACTTCTGGAGCCATATTTTGTGATCAACACAATCAAACGCCTTAGTTAAATAAAAGATGATGCCCAGCGTTCGAAAGCTTTTGTTTAATCCATCGAGTACCTCACAGAGAAAAGAGGATATAGCATTTTCAGTTATTAAACCACTTATAAAACCGAGCTGTACATTGCTAGCAAATTATGTGAAATAAAATGATCAATTATCGTTATATATACAGCCTTTTCAATAACATTAGTAAACGTTGATGGCATAGAAGTAGGACTAAAATTGTCTACATTATCCCTTTCTTCCCTTTTTAGAAAGAGGCTTTACTACTGAGCACTTTAGTAGTTCAAGAATCTGACCATTCTTAAAGGAAAAATTACAAATATGGCTAGGTAAGGGCTAAGATGTGCAGCACAGTACTTTAATACTGTCCTAGGCACTCCATCATATCTATAAGAGTCCTTAGTCTTCGCAGGCCGCGGTGGCCATGCGATTCTGGCGCTGCAGTCCGGGACTGCGGGGCTGCTATAGTCGCAGGTTCGAATCCTGCCTCGGACATGGGTGTGTGTGCTGTCCTTAGGTTAGTTAGGTTTCAGTAGTTCTAAGTTCTAGGGGACTTACGACCTAAGATGTTGAGTCCCATAGTACTCAGAGCCATTTGAACCATTTGAACCTTAGTCTTCATTGACTTCACTATTGACTCAGTGTCAAAATGGGTAAAATGGCTCTAAGAACTATGCGACTTAACATCTGAGGTCATCAGTCCCCTAGACTCAGAACTACTTAAACCTAAATAATCTAAGGACATCACACACATCCATGCCTGAGGCAGGATTCGAACTTGCGATCGTAGCAGCAGCGCAGTTCCGGACTGAATCACCTAGAACCGCTCGGCCACAGTGGCTGGCGACTCAGTGTCCCCCTTGTCCGTATCACAGAGGAGTATTTCAGACATCAATCTGGGAAAGGCATTTTCCACGACAGTTATATGATTCCCTGTAGAAACTATGTTTTTATTTAATTCGCCAGCAATGTTCAGAAAGTGATTGTTAAATATAGTACATATATCTGAGTTATCAGTAACAGAAATATTTTTACTACCAACTGACTTTATATCGTCGACCTTATGCTGCTTACGAGACACTTCCCTCGTGACTGACCATACGGTTTACATTATATCCTGTGAATTAGCTGTTCTATTTGCGTACCACATACACTTTGCCTTCCTATTAACATTTTAAGTACTTTACTATACTGTCTGTAATGGGCTACTGTAGCTTTATTTTGACTACTTTTAACGTTTTGATGTGATTCCCAATTCGTTCTGCGAAATATCCTTATCCCACTAGCCAGCCACCCAGACTATTACCCTGTTTAGAACGTTCTAATGGAAATCAACTTTCAAAGAGCGTGAGAAATGTGTTAAGGAAAGCTTTATATTTGCATCTATGTTATCGGCATTATAAACATCCAGCAACTCTTGTTCCTTAACGAGGTTTAAAAATCTCTCTATCGTCATTGAATTAGTTTGTAACTATAGATAACATTTGTTTGAGTACAGAAACCTTTTAGAGTTAAAATTTGTGCATCGTGATCTGAAAGGCCATTAACCCCACTATTAAAAGAAAGCCCTCTGTGCTACTTTAAATTAGATTAGATTCAGTTTTCGTCCCATATACCCGAAAAAGGGTATGATTCTCGTGGTTGTGGAAAGTTAGAAATTATAACATAAAAATATAAAACATTTGAATGTAATACTTACTACCATGATAATTTGTCAGGAGATTTACAGGATTAACACACTGCCAGAATAAAACATTGCTGTTGTTGTTGTTGTGGTCTTCAGTCCTGAGACTGGTTTCATGCAGCTCTCCATGCTACTCTATCCTGTGCAAGCCTCTTCATCTCCCAGTACCCACTGCAACCTACATTCTTCTGAATCTGCGTAGTGTAGTCATCTCTTGGTCTCCCTCTACGATTTTTACCCTCCACGCTGCCCTCCAATACTAAATTGGTGATCCCTTGATGCCTCAGAACATGTCCTACCAACCGATCTCTTCTTCTGGTCAAGTTGTGCCACAAACTTCTCTTCTCCCCAATCCTATTCAATACTTCCTCATTAGTGATGTGATCTACCCATCTAATCTTCAGCATTCTTCTGTAGCACCATATTTCGAAAGCTTCTATTCGCTTCTTTTCCAAACTCTTTATCGTCCATGTTTCGCTTGCATACATGGCTACACTCCATACAAATACTTTCAGAAATGTCTTCCTGACACTTAAATCTATAATCGAAGTTAACAAATTTCTCTTATTCAGAAACGCTTTCCTTGCCATTGCCAGTCTACATTTTATATCCTCTCTACTTCGACCATTATCAGTTATTTTTCTCCCCAAATAGCAAAACTCCTTTACTACTTTAAGTGTCTTATTTCCTAGTCTAATACCCTCAACATCACCTGACTTAATTCGACTACATACCAGTATCCTAGTTTTGCTTTTGTTGATGTTCATCTTATATCCATGCGCTATTAATAAATTTATCATACTAAAAATTCTTAATCTTGACTGTTGTGACCAAGTGCTGCCAAAACTGAAATCTGACAGACATTTCTACTTAAGCTGGCTTAACAGTCTCTGTTAAGATATTCATCTATAGAGTAGATGGAGTTGCCTTTCAAAAGGTCTTTCAAACTCTGTTTAAACCGTGCTTTATCCGAAACCAAGCTTTTAATGGTTGCTGGTAATTTATTGAAAATGTGTGTTCCTGAATATTGGAACCCTTTTTGGACCAAGGTAGGTGATTTTAGGTCTTTATGTAGATTGTTCTCATCCCTAGTATTGATACTACATATTGAGCTATTGATTGAAAATAAAGATATATTACTTGCAACAAATTTCATTAAGGAATAAATATACTGAGAAGCAGTGGTTAGAATACCAAGTTCCTTGATCAGGTTTCTACATGATGTTCTTGTATTTACAACACAAATGATTCTTATCACATGCTTTTGCACCCTAAAAACTTTTGCTCAGTTTGATGAGTTACCCCAGAATATGATCCTGTATGACATAATAGAATGAATGTAAGCACTATTTATATATCCTACATCTTATATATTCTCACTGCAAATACAGACGTGTTTAGGCGGTTAAGCAATTCTGTGGTATGCACTTCCCGACTAAATTTATTATCCAGTTGAATCGTAGATATTTAGCACTGTCAAACTTTTAGATCTGCCTCTCTCCATGTGTTATACACATATTGGAAGGAAATCTCTTACATGTTCTGAACTGCATTTAGTGGGTAGTCTCAAAGTTTAATGGCAATGAATTAGTTTTAAACCATTTATTAATGTCAGTGAAAATTTGATTAGCAGCTATTTGTAAATCTCTGCTTGATTTGCTACTTATTGCATGTTTGTATCGTTTGCAAACAAAACAAACTTATCATCTCGGAGTGTAACAGACAAGTCTTTAATTTACAGAAGAAAAAGTAATGGGACCAATATGGAACCTTGATGAACACCACATGTAATTAATTCCTATTCAGATGAAGACTGACTGCTTACTGCACAAATATTTTTCAATGACACACTTTGCTTCCTATTAGATAGATAAGACTCAAACCATTCCGCAGTATTGCCGGTGATGCCATAATATTCTAATTTACTTAAGAGAATTCTGTGGTTCACACAGTCAAAGGCTTTTGACAGGTCACGGAATATGCCAGTCGCCTCTAATTATTTATCTAATGAATTAAATACATTCTCACTGTAAGTATAAATTCCTTTCTCTATATCAGAACCTTTAAGAAATCCAGACTATGACTTGGACAATATATCATATGCAGTCAGATGCTCAAGGAGACATTTGAACACATCCTTTTCAAATATTTTTGAGAAAGCCGGCAAAAGTGAAATTGGTCGACTGTTGGATGGTATCTCTTTATCTCCCTTCTTGTAAAGAGGCTTGAATTCAGCATATTTTAACCAATCTGGAAATTTTCCGCTGATAAGAGACTGATTACACAAATAACTGAACCATGAACTCAACTCACAAGAGCACTGTTTGATTAACTTTGTTGATCTGTTACCATACCCACTGGAATACTTAGATTTTAAGGATTTTATGATGGATGCTGTTTCTTTGTGAGACGTAAGTGTCACTTCCATTTCACTGAAGTTATTTTTAAACCTGAATGTGTCTGTAACGGAAATGAAAGTACCTGTTTAAGAGGGTAGCAACACTATATGCATCTGTTACCAAAGTCTCATTTATTTTTAGAGCTGTCTGTTCCTCTTCCTGTTTGGCCCCACCTGTCTCTGTCTTCACTATCATCCATCCAATTTTTATTTTGTTGTCTAATATTTTTCTCATAATAAAGCTGCTTCAATTTCTGGATTACTTGCTTCAATATTTTTCAGTATTCTTTGTACTGCATTACGATTCTGACATCAGAACTGTTCCTAGATAATAGATACAGTCTCCTTTTTGTCCCACATAATATTTTTATTCCTTGTGTAATCCACAGTTGACTTTTTGATTTCTGTGTGATTTGAGTTCTCTTTAGTGGAAAACAATTTTCAAACGAGGAGATAACTTTATTGATGAATGCTTTGTATTTTTAAATTGAGTCAGAAATATTATAAACATCTATGCAGTTCATGTCTTTGAGCAATCTACGAAAATTCTCACGTTTTGACTGATTTATTACCCTCCTGTACTCAGATTTAACACATCTTTTATCCTGACAAGTTTCAACATTTAACACAAGATGCTGCTGTTCATCATCAGATAGCCCATTTGCTATTGGTTTTGTGTTATGACTTTTTCCCTAGATTTGTTTACGAAGATATTATCAATAAGAGTCTCAGAGCATTTACATATTCTTGTTGCAAAGTTCATAGTAGGAACTAAATTGAATGATAGTGTTACTGAGCACAGTAATTGTTTACTGACAGAGCTTTTCAATAAATTCACATTAAACTCACCAGCAGCCACTATTTCCTTGTTTTTTACCATGAGATGAGACAACAGAGCTTTTAGATTTTTTTATGAAGAGGTTAAAATTTCCTGAAGGTAATCTTATACCCACTATTATAAAGGACTTATTATTTAATACTGCTTCTGCTGCACAAGTTTCTAAGTGCTGCTCTGAGCAAAATTTATTGAAATCAAAACATTTTCTGACAAATGTGGTAACTTCTCCTTTCACCACATTTTCTCTACAGAAGTAAGAAGATAACTTGAATCCTGTAGCATGTGACGTGTCCGTACCAGTGGTCACATAATGTTCAGAGAGGCAGATTACATCAGCTGGTTTGCTCAACTCTAATTCTTCAACACAAATAAGCAACTCATTAAGCTCACCCCTTAGTCCTCCAGTATTCTGATGCAATAAGGATAGCTGATTTTGTGTACCGGCTGAATTACAACAGGAAGAACCTAATTTTCCTATTAATCTTTGAGTATCTCTGGTTTCAATCAGAGGCTGTCTGCCTGCGCTGTGTACATTAAAATTTGCTTCTGGCTTCCTGTTTTATCAGTTTGAATGTCATTTTCAGCCAGTCTCTGAACATCCTTTACTTCTGCCTTCCCTACCCTAAAAAAATTTCTGACCTGTTACTTGTAACCACTGGTACTTTACCACTTGTGACAGTGCTCCCCACTAAGTTATTTGCTACTAGCCCAGTCAGCTTTTCCTTCCCATTCCTGTTGAGGTGAAGGCCATGCCTAGCATCGTCCCACCTGTTGATAGAGTCAACAGGAACCACTATGATATGAGACCATTGACCTGATCCAAGTAGCTGTTCCACCTCTAAATTAACTCTCCTAACAGAAAAGTATATATGAATTTAGTCATGGCGCCTCAGAAGACACACAAGCCCTACACCACTATGTCTCGTTGCTGATGCTGTCTTTAATAGGTCGCTCTCAATTGAATAATTAGAGTTTGTATCTACGCTGTTGCCCATCCCACCTACAATTAGCATGGTGTCTTCCATTGTGAAGTGTTTGCAAAGTTAACCTGTATCCTCTATCACCTGGCCCAGACTATCACTAGGTTTAAAAAATCTTGTGACCAGTAACTTGACCCTAGTTCATCCTGCAGCAGTTGGCCAACACCTCTATCATGTGAACTACCTAACAACAAAATTTTCTTCTTCTTCACAATTTTTTTCTAACTTATTACTTTTCAAACACTTTTTGAAGGTTTGTTGTGTCCAGTCTACTCCTGTATCTACTTGTGGCTCATCGGTTTCCAACTGTGACAACAGATCAAACCTTTTTTCCACATTGACAACCACACTGTCTGAGAACGCCCTATTTCTTCTATAACCTGTTGTCACTCCCCACCTCTCTTTTCCCTTTTCCCCCCTTAACCTTTACAGATCTTGTTTCACTTTATCTAGTTCCTCCTGAAGGACAGCAATCTTGTCCTCCTGTTCCACTATCTTCCTATCTCTACAGCAAATCCTGCGCAACCAATGAGTCTTGTTTATTTTCTCAATTCCCACTCCACTACAGTCACCGCTACAGTCCGCCCACATGAAAGAAACTGCAAGAACCCTCACACCACACCATGGAACTAATAATCTTAAGGCAAGTCATACACTTATCACTAATAGCAAAGAAATTTTGGCTTAAATCTAAGTCAAAACAAGAATAACATCGTAGATTAATCAATTAATGTATTAAATTTCTTTGAAAGTTTAGGCCTAAAGTTCGGATACTAATTCAAAACTTCTGAAGAAACAAAAACGATTTAACATGTATTGTTTATGTGACGATACAAAAAGTAAACCAAAAATTGAGCCTACACTATATAAACCTTTCACTTATTTCGGAACAAACACTTCAGCTACTTACTGGAGAATCAAATAGATAGTGCATAACAATACACCAACACAAACTTTACTTTATCGAAATAATCACGTAACTTACAGTATACCAGAACGTAAACTGTTCCTCTGCACCCTGGTTAGAAAAAAAACACTCTGTATTATATCATAAGAATTTAGATTATCTTCCAACATCCCTCTTTTTGCACAATCACATATGAAATTAATATTGAAGTCACCACATGTAACTAAGGTTTGGTTTTGGTACTTCCTGTAAAGTGAGCTAAAAACCCTCTCTAGCTTAAGTAAAAATGCTCTGTAGTCAGAGTTAGGAGACCTGTAAACAACAAGAACTAGAAGATTAGTTTCATTGAATTCAACTGCCTCTTCAGTGCATTGCCGCGATACATCTATGGACTCAAATGGAATACTGTTCGTATCATACGACCTACTTATACAAATGACTTCAATTTTGTGTTTACTGTTGTTATGGTGCTATTATGTACACATGATTCTATACATTGCCTTTTGTCATTTCCACAACTTGTTAGCAACTGACGTCCACTACAGCATTAGTGATATGATGAATACGATTTTCTGTATGCTCTAGCAAATGGAAGTAGTCTGAAAGCCTATGCCCATTTTTCCAGCGTCTTAGAGACACAGGTTGTGTAACAGCGTAAAAGATAAAAAAATGCCAGGCATCACTCAGTCCGCGCCCCAGGGATGGAGGAGTTGTCCTACATTTAGTAGAAGAATGGAAAAATAACTTAAAAAACAATTGGTCAAATGTTACGTGAAATGATTTGCCTAAAAATAAGAAGTAAAACACAGTAGAGAAATATTTGACACACCGCATTTGGTGTACGTGATTCAGCGCATGATCCAAAGGACAGTCAAGCGTTTCTCTAATCTATTTCATTTCTTACTTTCAGACAAATCATTTCACAAAATATTTGAACGATTGTTTTTCAATTCTTTACATTTTCAATTTTTCTTCAGAAAGTGTGACACGTTTCGTAGCGACTTCTGTTCTCGAAATGCCCCGAATTTAATGTTGAATTCGAAGGAAACCATTTTGACACATAAATATCACACTGGCGTAACATAATGTGTGCAAAATTGCTAGGCATTGAGAGGATGAACTTTTTGACACTTCATTTACATATCTAGTAGCAGTAATTGGTTAATTATTTCACTTTTCCCTCAAATCAATAATTAATTATTTCTTTATTACCTTGATTAGTTTGAAGCAAATAAACACTTCTTCTGCGGAAACTATATCGCACTCTAGTCAATTTAATACCCCATTGCCCTTTATCATCTCTTCGTTGGGTTATTAAAATTCGGATAAAAATTCATTGTATAATTTTACCTAAATTCAGTAATGCAGTTCTTCTCAATTATCGTGACCACTTCAGAGAAATTAAATATTTTTTTGGAAAACTAAACTTCACGCTATTCAATTTATATCCCATTTGTTCACTTTCCACTCTTAGTTTGGTTATTACAATTCGGATAAAAAGTTCTTAGATCACTTATTAATTCTTTCTTAATTACCCGTATTAGTTTCAATCGGATAAACTGTTCCTTGCAAAAATAGATCGCTAGACAATTTGATACCCCCTATCTCCATTTCTTACTCTTCCTCTGTCTGTGGATATTCTTTAAGTAGGGTGTCTCGGTTTCGCTCAGATCGAAGGTTTGACCAGGAATATGTTAACAGAGAGTGAAGACTGACAACAGCGGCGTATGTGAGTCACTCTTTAGTCTAACGGATACTTCATAAACTGTTTTTGTACTACAAACCATGTCCCATTCCTACGCCCAAGAATGGACGTCACGGTGAACACCACGTATGGACGAGCGTCATGAGTAGAGGTCACGTTGACCCACTTTTCTGCACGAGTGTCAATTCGGTATTATGCTCTTCTCGATAGTCTATTGAGGTTCACATGATCGACTTCAAAACTGTACAGGCTTATATTCATAAACTGTTGCGTCAGTCCAAGTCATACAATACGCTGAAGTACATAAAATGATCCAAAATATAACCACAACCAAAACGAGCAGTGGTACTAAACCGGAGAGTCTTGTTATTAACAGTACACATTTATCTGATTAACGCATATTCATTCTCCATTTTCACGTAAAATATTAATTATGTTGCTAATGTATGTCTTATTACAAACTGTATAACTGAAGAGAAGAAATAGAATATGCTCCGAGTCATGTATTTTCACAAAACGCCTGGAATTCAGAAAGTTAAAAGATAAGAGAGGGGGGAGGGTCTTTGTTGCCTACACTTCTAATAGTTTAAGACCTAATGCAGCGTTTCTGTACTCGTAATATCACAAATAAAACGTGGTGCCTAAAGTTAATGGCATTTACAACAAAAATTTTCTTCCTGCTATTTTCTCGGAAATTGACATTTTTGAGAACATGCCTGTGTACGGTATAAAAGTTATTTCTTGCAAAGCAGAAAACAACATTTACCCACTGTTAACAATGCTACACTACTGGCCATTAAAATTGCTACACCACGAAGATGACGTGCTACAGATGCGAAATTTAACCGACAGCAGGAAGATGCTGTGATATTCAAATGATTAGTTTTTCAGAGCATTCACACAAGGTTGGCGCCGTTGGCGACAAATACAACGTGCTGACATGAAGAAAGTTTCCAAGCGAGTTGTCATACACAAACAGCAGTTGACCGATGTTGCCTGGTGAAATGTTGTTGTGATGCCTCGTGTAAGGAGGAGAAATGCGTACCATCACGTTTCCGACTTTGATAAAGGTAGGATTGTAGCCTATCGCGATTGCGGTTTATCGTATCGCGACATTGCTGCTCGCGTTGGTCGAAATCCAATGACTGTTAGCGGAATATGGAATCGGTGGGTTCAGGAGGGTAATACGGAACGCAATGCTGGATCCCAACGGCCTCGTATCATTAGCAATCGAGATGACAGGCATCTTACCCGCAAGGCTGTAATGGATCGTGCAGCCACGTCTCGAACCCTGAGTCAACAGATGGGGACAGACATTTGCTAGACACCAACTATCTGCACGAACAGTTCGACGACGTTTGCAGCAGCGTGGACTATCAGCTTGGAGACCGTGGCTGCAGCTACCCTTGACGCTGCATCACAGACAGGAGCGCCTGCGATGGTGTACTCAACGACGAACCTGGGTGCACGAATGGCAAAATGTCACTTTTTCGGATGAATCCAGATTCTGTTTACAGCATCATGATGGTCGCATCCGTGTTTGGCAACATCGCGGTGACCGCAAATTGGAAGCGTGTATTCGTCATTTCCATACTAGCGTATCACCCGGCGTGATGGTATTGGGTGCCATTGGTAACACGTCTCGGTCACCTCTTGTTCACATTGACGCACTTTGAACATTTCAGATTTGTTACGACCCGTGGCTCTACCCTTCATTCTATCCCTGCGAAACCCTACATTTGAGCAGGATAATGCACGACCGCATGTTGCAGGTCCTGTACAGGCCTTTCTGGATACAGAAAATGTTGGACTGTTGCCCTGGCCAACACATTCCCCAGATCTTTCACCAACTGGAAACGTCTGGTCAATGGTGGCCGAGCAACTGGCTCGTCACAATATGCCAGCCACTACTCTTGATGAACTGTGGTATCGTGTTGAAGCTGCAAGGGCAACTGTACCTGTACACGCCATCCAAGCTCTGTTTGACTCAATGCCCAGGCGTATCAAGGCAGTTATTACGGCCAGAGGTGGTTGTTCTGGGTATTGATTTCTCAGGATCTATGCACCCAAATTGCGTGAATATGGAATCACACGTCAGTTCTAGTATAATATATTTGTCCAATGAATACCCGTTTATCATCTGCATTTCTTCTTGGTGAAGCAATTTTAATGGCCAGTAGTGTGTTTATTTACGCAACTATCGCCGTTACCGGTTTCAAAATATGTTCAGTTGCAGTACTTTGCAAGGATTAACTCGTAAAAACATTCTTATTGCACTTAAAACTAGTCAGTTTTCTGATATAACACTTAATATAACACTTAAAACGTTCGTAATATTTATTATTTTCTAATTTGTCTCGTTTTTTTTTCTTTTTTGGAGTGTTGTGGTGAGCAGCACAATTCTTTGTTTTGGAATACTTCCTGAATTTTTCGAATGCGCATCAGTTGTGTGAAACCACTGATACATTATCTTCTTCAGTCTTCTGACTAATATCAGATCGGGAATTCAACGCTTTCCATTTCCACCCTTCATTTGTATTATTTTCACTGGTGTAAAAGTTGTCCAGTTTGTCATTATAATGTGAACCGAAAATATCATTCTATATGGACGGTTATGCGGTGACCAAGTTCGGGATGTACACTGAGGTAAAAAAAAAAAAGGTATGGCATACCTCCTAATATCGTGTCGGGCCTCCCCCTCCCTGGCGTAGTGCAGCAACTAGACGTGGCATGGTTTCAATAAGTCTTTCGAAGTTCCCTGCAGAAGTACTGAGCCAGGCTGCCTCTGTAGCCGTCCATTATTGCGAAAGTGTTTCCGGTGCATAATTTCGTGTATACCGACTGACCAGTCGTTTAGGTCCCACAAATGTTCGATGGGATTCATGTCAGGCCATCTGGGTGGCAAAAACATTCGCTCGAATTGTCCACAATGTTCTTCAAACCAGTCACGAACAATTATGGCCCGATGACATGGCGCATTGTCACCCATAAAAATTCGATCGTTGTTTGGGAACAAGAAGTCCATGAGTGGCTCCAAATGGTCTCCACGTAGCCGAACATAACCATTTCTAATTAACGATCGGTTAACCATTATGGAGCTACCACCAGCTTGCACAGTGGCTTCTTGACGACGTGGGTCTATGAGTTCGTGGGGTCTGCGCCACATTCTATCCTACCATCAGCTCTTACCAGCTGGAGACGGGGCTCATCTGACCAGGTCACTGCTTTCCAACCGTGTAGGGTTCAACTGATACGGTCACGAACCCAGGAGAGCCGCTGGAGTCGGTCTCGAGCTGTTAGCAAAGGCACTCGCGTCGGTCGGATGCTGCCATAGACAGTTAACGAGAGATTTCACTCCACTGTTCTAACGGATACGTTTGTCGTACATCCACATTGATTGCTGCGGTTATTTCACACAGTGTCACTCGTCTGTTGGCACTGACCACTCTACGCAACTGCCGCTGCTCTCTGTCTTTAAGCGAGCGGTTCTAGGCGCTTCAGTCTGGAACCGCGCGACTGCTACGGTCGCAGGTTCGAATCCTGCCTCGGGCATGGGTGTTTGTGATGTCCTTAGATTGGTTAGGTTTAAGTAGTTCTAAGTTCTAGGGGACTGATGACCTCAGTTGTTACATACCATAGTGCTCAGAGCAAATTGAACCATATTTGTCGTTACGTTGAAGCCGTCGGCCACTGCTTTTTCTGTGATAAGAGGTAATATCTGAATATTGGTGTTCTAGGCACACTCTTGATACTATGGATATCGGAATATCGAATTCGCTAACGATTTCCGAAATGGAATATCCCATACGTTTACCTCCAACTACCACTCGGCGTTGATTGTCTGTTAATTCCCGTCGTTCAGCCATAATCACGACGGAAACCTTTTTACGTACGTCATCTGAGTACAAAGGACAACTGTCTCAATGCACTGCCCTTTTATACCACCTGTACGCGATACTGTCATTATCTGCATATCTGCATGTCGCCATCCCATGACTCCTGTCACGTCAGTGTGGTTCATCTACTCGTATGTCAAATTTTGCAAGGACTGAGGAGATTTTGTTGTTGATAACCAGAGAATATGAATTGCTATGTCACCTACATCTACATCTGCATCTACATAGACACTCCGCAAGCCACTGTACGGTGCGTGGCGGAGAGTACCCTGCACCACTACTAGTTGTTTCCATTCCTGTTCCACTCGCAAATGGAGAGAGGGAAAAACTACTGTCTATACGCTTCCGTATGAGCCCTAATTTCTCATCTCTTATCTTCGTGGTCCTTACGTATAGTGTATGTTGGCGGCAATAGAATCGTTCGGCAAACAACTTCAAACACCGATTCTCTAAATTTTCTCGATAGTGTTTCTCGACAAGAATGTCACCTTCCCTCCAGCGATTTCCATTTCAGTTCCGGAATCATGTCCGTAACACTTACGTGTTGTTCGAACCTACATGTAACAAATCTAGCAGCCTGCCTCTGAATTGCTTCGATGTTTCCCTTCAGTCCGACCTGGTAAGGTTCAAATGGTTCAAATGGCTCTGAGCACTATGGGACTTAACATCTCAAGTCATCAGTCCCCTAGAACTGAGAACTTCATAAACCTAACAAACCTAAGGACATCACACACACCCATGCCCGAGGCAGGATTCAAACCAGCGACCGTAGCGGTCGCGTGGTTTCAGACTAAAGCGGATAGAACCGCTCGGCCACCAGCGGCTGGCTACCTGGCAAGGATATTAAACATTTGATCATTACTCCATAATAGGTCGTACCATCGTCCTATATGCGGTCTCCTTTACAGATGAACCACTCTTTCCTAAAATTCTCCCAATAAACCGACCGAGCGAGGTGGCGCAGTGGTCAGCACACTGGACTCGCATTTGGGAGGACGACGGTTCAATCCCGTCTCCAGCCATCCTGATTTAGGGGTGTGGCGGACGGTACCTTGACTACCTCTATCAGTTCTCCCTTGTATTCCCGTATAGTATTGTTCGTAGAAAGAAAAATTGTCGGTATGCCACTGTGTGGGCTCTAGTATCTCATGGTCAGCGTTGTTAACCTCTTAAGATCAAATAGAAAATGTATTAACGAACTTTCCAGCATGGCTGTATCTCTGACGACACATTCATGCTATTAAGTTTGTTACTGTGCTTTCCAATTGACATTAAAACATTGGAAACGTCACCAAAGGTCCCTTGGAAGCCCAGATTGATGTCACCATAGGATAATACTTCCTACCACAATGCTCGTAGCCTGTGTTCATGTCACAGAAGATATTTCGAGCAGCTGTCCACCTGGATGACAGTGTACTGGGAGACGACCATTGACGTGATGTAGGAAAGAACGTGACTTTGACCAGGTGACACAGCAGAGGTTCTGATGTTAGCCTTTGTGAGTCCCATAAGGCAGAAGAGAGACTTTGACATTAGGCTTGGTGAGTCCCATCGGACAGGGTAGAGACTTCCAAGTTAGCCTCTTTGAGTTTCATCAACTCAGAGGTCGCTCAACACTTTACTTCTGGAGTTAGAACTGATGATATACTGAGATTATTCTCAGCTAATGTCGAAATGACGTGCACATGTCCACCAGCAGATCGAAATTGTGGCCAGCAAGATACTGACAAGAGCTTCTCCTTGTGTGAGTTGGCCCTCTGAAATCACGATATATTCGCAAAAAAGCAGCTGAATATTTGTGACAAGGGAGAAAGTAAATGCCATTGATGCTCGTTTCAGTTGCAGCAATTTAAGTTCTACTCTCAGATTCCTGCCTAACAACAACCTCTGTAATTGCAGCATGTTCGCAAGTAGAGAGCAAAATATTTGTGACAAACACGGAATATAAATGCCATTGCTGCTCGTATTACTCTCTTAGCACACTGGACTCGCATTCGGGAGGACGACGGTGCAATCCCGTCTCCAGCCATCCTGATTTAGGTTTTCCGTGATTTCCCTAAATCGTTTCAGGCAAATGCCGGGATGGTTCCTTTGAAAGGGCACGGCCGATTTCCTTCCCAATCCTTCCTTAACCCGAGCTTGCGCTCCGTCTCTAATGACCCCGTTGTCGACGGGACGTTAAACACTAACCACCACCACCAATAAACCGAAGTCGAATATTTGCCTTCCGTACCACAGCGCTCGTCCCACTTCATATCGCTTTACAACGTTACGCCCAGATATTTAAACGACGTGACTGTGTCAAGCAGGGCACTAGTAATACTGTACCCGAACATGATAGGTTTATTCTTCCTACTCATCCGCATAAACTTTCATTTTATCCACGCTAGCTGCCATTCATCACACCAACTGCAAATTTTGTCTGAGTTGTGTTGTATCTCCCTGAAATCACTCGACTTCGGCATCTTACCATACACCACGGCGTCACCTGCAAACAACCGCATATTGCTGCCCACCCTGTCAGCCAAATCATTTATGTATATAGTGGAAAACAGCGGTCTTATCACACTTCCTTGGGGCTCTATTGACGATACCCTTGTCTCACTGTGTCATATGCTTCCCGGAAATATAGAAATATGGAATTTTCCTGTTGCCCTTCATCCATAGTTCACAGAGGAAAGGGCAAGCTGAGTTTCGCACGAGGGATGCTTTCTAAAATCATGCTGATTCGTGAACGTAAGCTTCTCAGTCTGAAGAAAGACCATATTATTAGAACTGAGAATATATTGAAGGAATCTGCAGCAAAAACAGAAGTTAAGGATATTGGTCTATAATTTTGCGAGTCGGTTAATTTACCTTCCTTACATACTGGATTCACCTACGCTCTTTTCCAGTCGCTTGGGACTTTGTGGTAGGAGAGAGATTCGTGATAAATGGAAGCTACGTAAGGGACCAATGCTGTAGAGTACTCAGGAAGAGGATGCACGAGTGTATGCAGACGCGCTACGTGGACGTTTTAATTTGACTGTGAGACATTTTGGTAGGTATCTGATGTAGGACAGTGAATGGTTTCTAATGGCTGTAACGGGAAAAGTAGCTGTGGAATAGTAATCTCGTACCTCGCAGTATTGCGCAAATAGGGGTTACTGCTGTGTTAACTACGAAGATAATTAAACGATTGCGCTAGTGACTTTGAACTGTGTGGAAGGTGGAAGTCTAATAAGCTGCATTTCTTCATAATAGTTATAAACTGTTTTAATTACCTGCTGAAGTGTATCGGACTGTGATCTGTTCGTTCAAGCTATATTAAGGCTACACTAAGATTTTAAGCTATCGACATTCGTATGCATACAGAAGTGAAGTTTAAACCGACAGAAGTTGACAGACTTTGTGGAATATTGGAACATTTTACTTGTTTTGTGTGTGGAAATAAAATAGTGCGTTTCTGTTGGGATGGGTGTGTGCTCTTGGCTGTATAAATGGTATTTTGCCCTTATTGTACATCAAATTCGTATCCCAGAATCCGTCGGTGATGGCTGAGATTTTCAGCATGTAGGTAACTGTTGAACGGTGAACTCCCAGCGCAGAGCTTAAGCACCCTGAATCTTAATCTGCTGTTTACTAACATTAAACTCTGAAGGCACGCCATTAGCTTGATCGTCCGCTGTGTCATAGATTACCGACGGTTACAGATTTTATTGAAGCATCGGCGAGGCAACGTCATCGCCAGGCATGTGTTCCCTGATATTTCCCTCGTATTTAAGTAAACTCAGTGTCGACAAGGAAAAGCGATACCTCTATTGAGAATCTTGTACGTCTATATTTATTTATGACTACAAACTTTACAACTATTAAATTAGAGTCAGAATTAATGTTAGTAAAATACTATAATGGTTATTACTTTCCAGCAATAACTGATCTGTGATTAAATATAAAAACGATCTGCCAGGTGGAGTAAGACTCGCGGACTGAGGGCTCCGTACAAACTTAATTATGCACAAAGACAGTTTCCTCGTTCTGGGAATGAAGGATATTGGTGAATTTTTCCTCTTGTTGATATTGATTCTGATAAGATATCGGTCCCAGTGATTCCGAGACTTTCGAGAATGCTTTAACTTCAAGTTGGAAATCGGATAACAAACGAGAAAAGAAATATTTTTTGTGTAGTGTAATTACAAATTAACAATTTAGAATTTTGTCCTTTACTTGTACTGTGAAGCCTTGCTCCTTGCCAAATTTCATGATTCTAGGTCAAGGGCAAGTATCATATAGGATTCGAAGAGTGAGTTCTCGAGCATCAAAATTATGTGACATAAATAGCAGTATATTTTTACTGAATTGCCTTAGAAGCTTAACTTTTTTTTAATGTTAGGAGGTGGTGATATTCAGCCGCCAAGTAATTATTAAAATTCACGCTGAAACCTTCGGCTGTCCTTTATTTTGCACAATTATTAGTTTGGTCAAATGACCATTATCATTCAAATGTAGCATAAACGGCACGAAAGTTATACCATAATTTGAACAGAAGTAATTTGTTCTTTTGAGCCCACCATAGCATGTAATTTTTTTTACAATAACAGCTGTGCTCTATAGCTTTCATCAAGAAGAAAAGTCCACATCGACAGTGTTTTAGTAGCTGTCGATGTGGACTTCACTTCTTACTAAAAACTTGTATACAGTTAATATTATAAAAATTTTTACCTATTGTAGTGGGCTCGAAAAAGCAAATTACTTTTGTTCAAATTATGGTATAACTTTCCTGCCATTTATGCCAGCTTATTTTGATAATGGTCATTTCACCGAAAATTGTGCTGAATTGTGCAAAGTTAAGGACAATTGAAGATTTCACCATGAATTTTAACAATTAAAATTTTTGCACCGCCAAGAGATGTGACATAAATTTGAACTTGATACGTTAACTCGTGTCTGATAAAAGATATTCTTAACAGTCGGACAGACAGACAGATGGATAACAAAGCGATCGTATGAGGGTACCGTTTTTACAGGTAGAGGCACGGAACCATAAAAATAAAAATAAATCATAACTAGGCTAATGTAGGTTTCGTAATGTAAACAACGAACTTTTGCTACAAACGAAGTATGTGATTGATACTTTAGCAACAGCCTTTGACAAAACATTCAACTTGAGTAGCATTATAGTACTATTTTTATCTGATGTACATAATTTAAAAAAGGGAACAGTTAGTGGTTATCAAGTAGCCATGAAATACAAGGTACTGAACGTGTAACGGAATTGCTTCTCGTAGTTGTCTGTTATCAAGGATCATTATACAACCAAGCGTCACAATTTCGGCCTCTCACATCATAGTCCAGTCACTTAAGGAAAATTTGAGGAAAAATTCGTAAAATCGTGTTCTTACAAATTTTTGTACGGTGATAAGAGTGTGATGCATGAACAATACGTAAAAATCAAAACCAGTGGTGTGTGAATGTGTGTTAGTGGGGGAGGGTGATGAGGGAAACGCGTAAACACCACTTTTTTATGTTTTTTTTAAATAACTAAAAATCGCGTTCTTCCAGTGAAAATATTTCAAGAATAAAATTAAACTTGTAAGTAGGCTTTTAAGGTTATTATGGTTGTAATGCCACGTTGTGCTCTGTATGACAATCGCGACTGCGCTGTGTGCAGTCTGTGGCTGGTTGCATTCATTGTTGGAATATTCGCTTGTGTACTGTTGGGCAGTTGTATGTGAACAGTGCGTAGCGATGGGCAGTTGAAGGTGAGCCGCCAGCAGTGGTGGATGTGGGGAGAGAAATGCCAGACTTTTCAGCGGACGATCTGGACGTGTGTCAGTCAGAAAAAGGAAATTTGTTTGATTGCATGTCACAAAATTGTATATGTATTATGACTTTTGAACGCTATTAAGGTAAATACATTTTTTGTTCTCTATCAAAATCTTTCATTTGTTAACTATGCCTATCAGTAGTTAGTGCCTTCAGTAGTTAGAATCAACTGCCCAACGCTACGTGCTGTTCACAACCAACTGCCCACCACTACACAAGCGCATATTCCAACAATGACTTTAACAAGCCACAAACTGCACACGGCGCAGTCAGCGATTTTCATACGGAGCACTACGTGGCATTACCAACATAAAAACCTAAACAGCCTGGATTATTGAAAGTCAGATTGCGTTGTGCTAAAAATATTGTGTCAGTTTAGTGATGATCAGAATAAGTAAAGAGAAAACTGTTTGAGTACGTTGAGTTTTGATCAGCTGTTTGAAAATTAAATAACGTAGAAGTTTACCAGCATTGTCGTTCTTAATTTTTCAAAGGGGACGTTCAAAATAGATTAAATTGAAAAAGTTGCTCTTCATGTTTTCTCTAGGAGTAATAGAGGGTGACAATTATTGAACTATGTGAAATAAAATCGCCATAAGTTTTGAACTTTTCAACGGTACGTGAAGGTTTCGGAAGATGATTTCATCTCCATTATCCACAGTGACCCTGATTTCGATCCCGCGTCCGGCCATTCAGATTTAGGTTTTCCGTGAGTTCCCTAAATCGCTTCAGGTAAATGCCGGGATGGTTCCTTTGACAGGGCACGGCCGACTTCCTTCCTCATCCTTCCGTAATCCGATGAGACCGATGACCTCGCTGTTTGGTCTCTTCCCCCAAATCAACCAACCAACCAACCTGATTTCGACAAGGTGTGGTTCACGCAAGGCGGAGCTCGACGCCATCGAAGCAAGAGAGTGATGTCCCTGAGGAGCAGTTTGGTTACCGCTTTCTGGGTGAGGGGTACCGAGAGGCCACTGGCATGGGCTTCAGTTGGCCACCATATTCTCAGGATCTGAACACAAGCGACTCCTTTTTGTGGGACAACGTTAAAGACAAGATGTACAGCAATAACCCCACAACCATTGCTGAGCTGAAAAGTGCCATTCAGGTATTCGACAGCACTGCTGTTCCGACACTTCAGCGCGTCATGAAGAATTTCACTATTCATCTGCTTCACATAATCGCCAATGATGGCGGGCGTATAGAACATGTCATAACCTAAATCCGAATATGACGTTTACACGTTGAGTAAAGTGTGTGCACGCCGTAGTTCGTAATTAATTTACGATTTTTTTATATTGTTCAATAGTTGTCATCCTGTAGTTTCTGTGGTGCAAGACATGAAATAATGAAGATCATTAAAAATAGTGTTTTAATGGTGTAAAATTCGTACTGTTAAATGAAGTGAATTTCGAACAAATATTAAATGTGTGTACCTTGTACAAGCGCAGTAAGCCACATTAAGGAACAAATTGTTTTCGGAGTGTAACAGGGTGCAGGCGGGGGGGAGGGGGGGGGGGGCAGTAGAAGTGCGAGGGAAGGTAGGTCGTCGGACTTTGGTCATGCACAGCCCTTTTTCATAGGGCAGCAGAGTGAAGGCGAGCAGATTGTTCCCCAATCTGTCGAACCCACTACGTTGCAAGCAACAAATACGAGGTGTTTCACAAAGTTACATCGATCCTGCGCATCGCGCCTTACGAACCACTGGCGACGCAGTGAGCTGACATGCCTGAGGTGGCAGGAAGGATGTTCCGTTTATTTTCTACAAAGTGCATTAACACTTCGTGGAATACAGATGTGAGTTACTAATAGTACTAACTCAAGAAACGCATGATGACGGAGCCCACATAAATCTCTGTATACTCTTCTACGACTTTCTATGGGACACGACAGATGGTACAGCACTTTCACGCGAGAGGCTAAGGTCCAGAGTTCGAGTCTCGGTCCGTCACACAGTTTCATAACAGTTAACACACCGTTGCAGAGTGAAAATCTCGTTCTGGAAACATTGCCCAGGCTGTGGCTAAGTCATGTCTCCGCAATATCCTTTCTTTCAGGAGTGATAGTTCCGCAAGGTTCACAGGGGAGCTCCTGTAAAGTATGGAACGTAGGAGACGAGGTACTGGCAGAAATAAAGCTGTGAGGACGGGGCGTGAGTCGTGCATGGGCAGCTCAGATGGTGGAGCACTTGCCCGCGAAAGGCAAAAGTCCCGGTTTCGAGTCTGGGTCCGGCACACAGTTTTAATCTGCCAGGAAGTTTCATATCTGTGCAGACTCCACTGCAGAGTGAAAATCTCATTCGGGACAAGAATTATTTGTCATTATGTACGGCAGCTGTGGTAACTATGCCCACTACGAGTTTTCGTCGGTTTTCATTTTACAGACAGACTATATCTCCCCAGCATTTCCTCTACAGTTCTTTTTTGTAAATAGACAAAATAATTTCAATGAGCTGGTTTTTATATATGCAGCTATTTTCAGTTAATTAGAGTAGTACCTACCTGCTGTTGTTAAATGACCTTTCAGGTAAAATATATTCGTATAAACTATGGTTGAGACGTTCTTACTTTTGGCGGTGACCTATAGTTGTTGCTGGGGAAGGGAATACATTAGTTACTTTGACACTTTGGTGCCGTCTGTTGTTGACAGTGTATTTTATAGCCGTTTAATTGTGTTGTAATCCTTTGGCGGCGAATTACGAATGAGCTGAGAGTTACTGCACTTCTCTCACCATTATCTGTGTCACTGGAAGTTTGCGTAAACCTCTTCTATTCTGCGACTGCTGGCACTTATAGAGTGGGCTGCACTGAGTGAAGTGATTTACCACACATCATCAGTTTACCTCCTATGCGGAGTGTGAGTGATGGAATTGGGCTGATCATGTTCAGGCACAGAAGGGAAATCTGCAGTAATTCGTTGCTTGATTTACGCCGAAATGTCTGAAGTTTCATAAAACATAGGTGACATAGTTTAATTACAGAGGGAGACAATATAAGACTGTTGGCCTCTTCAGATGTTGTGAGAGCTGAGGCTGTGGTGATGCATTAGATACCACTCATACTACGAAAGTATTCATCCAGTGCTAATGGAAACAATGAAATACACACTAACAGCATGTTATACTTGGGACATGCTTTTCAGTATGGTAAACATTTGACATCTCCAACTGTTGAGGATTTTTACATAAAAGCTCACTTATCATCTGCAAATAAGTACTCATTTAATACTGAAAGTATTTCCTCCAGTATATAAACAAGAGCCCTCTGAGGTTATTTCCTCGACTCACATAAGAGAACCGTATTGAAAATGCTGGGGAAGTGTAGTCTCTCTGTAAAATGAAAAGCGAGCAGTACTCATGTTGGGGCAAGTTGTCTTTCTTGGAAGAACACTCCAGCTGCCGTACAGAATGACTAAGAATTAATTTGCCCACTAACAGGGTGGAATAGCATGCAGTCATGTACGTAGATTCCGTCCATAAGCGTTTCTTGCGTTAGTATTATTATTAAATCACATTTGCATTCCACTGAGTGTTAATGGACTTTGTAGAAAATAAACACCCCCATGCACACTGACACCGTGGAAGTATATCATTGTGAAACAGCCTGTAGTTAGTTCTTCTGATATCTTGTGGAATACAGAGATGGGAATCACCTGGTTGCTCTTCAGTTTATGGATCTATGAAGGAAGGAAATCCATGACCACAATCCGTCTACCTATCTTCCCTCACTAACGGTCGTGACTATTGAGGCAATCATCGCACAGACGCCACAGGTTGAAGATACCCGTTTCGTAAAACGCATGTCCTGCAGCGTGAAGAAGTCCGTAACTGCCTGCTGTACATCCTCGTCCGACAGGAATTATCGACCGTTCAAGGGCGTTTTTAAGGGATCGAAGGCGTGATAATCGCATTAGGAGAGATCAGGACTCTAGGGCGGTTGCTCGAATGTGTCCCACTTCACGTAACTTCTGCGTTATGACATTTTCGATATGGGGACATCCGTTACCCTGAAGCAACAACACCCAGAACTTGGGGTACCATTCCACAACGTTTGTTCTTGATAGACGTGCTGTCCCTTACACATTCTTCATTCTTCTATGTATGTCTACCGGTGTTTGTCATTCCACAATCAACAAAATTGGTTGCATTTGGACGCATTTGTTAATGACGTCGCCATAGTTCACACTTCCGCATTCGCAGCATGCACCCCTGAAATTGACGAATGCCTCATTAATCTCTTGTCTACACCTCGGTGCCTATATACCCGCATCGGAGTCGCGCTATGTTGCATACATGCCCTCAAATGGAAACTTTTTGCTCGCTCCTTATAGATATCATACATATCGGTGTTCTGCAAGCATAGAATATATCAGTTCTTGTGAACACACAATACGAAGACGAAACTTGAGTTTCATGCCTGACCAACTTCGTCACCTTACTAATTTACGCAGCGGAATGCCGAAGTGTGCAGTTACCGTTATCACTATTTCACATAGCGCTAAAGCGGTTAGTGTAGGTCTGAAGACAATGGCTGTGTGAGCGTGTAAATGACAGGAATGCTGTTTCTTTCAGAACCTTCCGCCTGCGTTCGGAGAATTTAGTCCTCCGGTTATTCCCCCCCGCCCCCCTACCCTTAATATGTGGTCTATCTGTCTCCACCTTATCCAACTCGTTGTGGTTTTCCAAGTCTACCTGTGGACGTTCTGTGTAAGATTTGTTGGTGGTTTCGGATATAATAAATATAAATCCGTGAATATTCAACTAATCTTGGCTGTAACTTTTTCTTCAGCTGGCCCGACACAAACCAGTCCACGTGGGCCATCCTCCCCCCCCCCCCCCCCCCCCCACACACACACACACACTCACACACGAGGAAAGCCACTGAAGAGTATAGTGTTAGACGAAGCTTGTAACATGAAAACACTTCTAAAATAATGCGGTATCTCTGAAAATACACAGCGCGCCGTGGAGACATCGTGTGATAGGAATACCGTCACCCCAGTCTTACCCACGTTATACCCCTTCTTTTGACGGCTCAGTGATGCAGGCCATAACCGCGACACCGAGCGTGGAAATCATGCGGTTTTCTTATGGTTGCCGGCCGCGGTGGTCTCGTGGTTCTAGACGCGCAGTCCGGAACCGTGCGACTGCTACGGTCGTAGGTTAGAATCCTGCCTCGGGCATGGATGTGTGTGATGTCCTTAGGTTAGTTAGGTTTAAGTAGTTCTAAGTTCTAGGGGACTGATGACCACAGCAGTCGAGTCCCATAGTGCTCAGAGCCATTTGAACTATTTTTTTTTCTTATGGTTGGCCGACTAAAACATTTCAGTTACATCGACGCTCAGAAGCGACACGTAAGAGTCTTAAGGATTACTATAAAGGGCGGCAACGAAATCAGACTTTCCCTTGGGGCGTTGATTCCCACCCATTTCGCGGTTGAAAACGACAGTTCTCAGAGCGACGAGCAACAGGACACGGTTCTTCACAAATCTGACCACTGCTGCCCCTACGTCACCATTCGAACCTAACTCTAAGGACATCACGGAGCTTTAACCCCACTGAATGTGATCTCGCCTCTTTGGAGCGTAGCGCGACAGCAGTTTCTCGTGTGACATAAAAGGAAGAAACCACAACCATTCGACGAAATCTGAACCTGATCGGAAGCAGTAAAACGTTTTTATGCTTTTTGGTCCTTCCTTCTTCGTATCCTCCTGTGGCGTGATGGTGGGAGGGATCGACATGACAGTCCAAGTGTCGCTCTAAGATCTCCGCCAATACCCTCGGTGCCAGCTTACACATTTGTTGGACACACTGAAAGTGTACCTGTCAAAAATTCTACAGCATTTTAGACTCGCTCTAGCCCCCTAAGGTAGGTAACCCCCACCTAAGAGCGTCTAAAGGGTACACTGACACTCAGGCACTGGAGCAGCCACTAGGCTGAACTGGTGTCGAAGTTTCTTACGAGTACTTTTTTAACGTGCAGCTGTGGCACAGAGAAAGTTGCCGAAGTAGGTGATCTTAGAGGTATACGTTGTCATTTTATTCACGCATGTGTCAATGTCGAACCCGCCCGTTATCACAACACAAGAATGCACGAAAAAAGGGGATGAAAAAACATAAAAACACTATAGCACACATTGTAGTAGGGATAGCGAGTGGTCGACTGCGGTCTATTGAGGCAATTTTAGAAAAGTGTGGTTCGTCTGTAAAGGAGATCACATATAGGACACTGGTGGGACCAATTGTTGATTACTGTTTGAGTGTTAGGGATCCTCATCAGGTCGGATTAAAGGAAGCCATCGAAGCAATTCAGAGGTGGGCTGCTAGATCTAGTACCGGTAAGTTCGGACAACAGCCAAGTATTACGGAGATGCTTTGGGAACTCAAATGGGAATCACTGGAGGGTAGAAGAGGTTCTTTTCGAGGAGAACTATTGAGAAAATTTAGAGAACCGTCATTTGAGAACGATTCCACTGCTGCCAACGCAGGTCCATGAAGATAAGGGAGATTAGGGTTCCTACGGAGGTATATAGATAGATAAGGAGAGATTAGGATTAGTATAGGGGCATATACAGTAGATAGTTGTTTTTCCGTCACTGAACTTGCGACTGGAAAAGGAAAGGAAATGGCTAGTAGTGGTACACTTACGGTGGCTTGCGGAGTATGTATGTAGATGAAAATGTAGATGTACTGCTTCGGATTCAGTTAACAAATTTCATCGAATGGTTCTGAACCGATTCTAGTGCTACCATTCTTTTTGTTACGGCACTACTTGCTGTCGCGCTACACTCCGAAGGGACGACATCACGTTCAGTGTGGCTGCAGCATCTAGATGTCATCAGTGCAGGGCTGAAACCCCAGGGGATGGTAGCAGTGGCCAGATTTGTAAAGAACATGGTCATATTGCTCATTGCATCGCGAAATGTGTGGGAATCAATGCGCCAAGGGAAGGAGTGGTTTCACTGACGTTCTTTATGCCGCCCGGTGACGCCTTTTCGTGTCGCTATTGAGAAGCAATATATCTGAAATGTTTTCCTCGGTCACCCATAAGAGCAGCGCGTGATTTCCACGCTGGGTATCGCGTTTCCGACCTCACTCGCAAGGCGTCAAAAGAAGGGATGATATTAGGGTTAGGCGGGGAGTGACGACTTCCCATCTTATGATATGTTCACGATGTCATTGGGCAGAGTTGTGGTGAACTTTGGGCGCGTCTTCGATGCAGCTCTTTCCATTTAAGCAGAGATGCTGCATCTTTAAGGGAATTGGAATCTGCGAGGAAAGAAGTGAATTCGGAAGTAATTGACTTTAGTCTGCAGCAAAGAGACCAACACCGGCCTAAACTGAGAATTAGAAACCACAGCAAACCAGTTTCAAGATTGCCGGCAGATTGATTCGAGCGCCTCATCTCGCGATTCGAGGGATTACTAGGTGAGCACCTCAGTGCTCAGAGCTGACCTGGTCGGTGGAGAATTTGGAAAATCAGGTTACTGTAAACTGTTTTAAAATGAAATGGAATTCTGATACTGAATATTTTTTATTTAACTGTGTAAGTTTGATAGTACGCGAATGCATGCACATTTTTAAGATATAATTGAGAATGGAATTCCTGACTTCAGTAATCATAGTCATACAAGAGCATCGATAGGTTTTGGACAAGTGGTAGAGAGGGGAGTGGGGGATGGTGCAAGGCGCAGTTGGCTCAGACTAAATCAAGCTTCAAGCTGCCTGCTGAAAAAATCTTTTAGTGACGAAGGAATTACAAAATGTGCTGTCATCACATACCCCTTCCGCTCTCCACAAACCCCTCCAAATCCTTCGTAATCGGAAATGGTTTTCATAACTCAGCACCATCCAGTTGAAACTTCCTGGCAGATTAAAACTGTGTGACGGACCGAGACTCGAAATCGGTACCTTTGCCTTTCGCGGGCAAGTGCTCTACCAACTGAGCTACCCAAGCACGACTCACGCCCCGTCCTCACAGCTTTAATTCCGCCAGTACATATGCGTACATATTTTGAACTTGCAGTGACGCTAGTGGACGAATCAGAAGCGGCTTTCCTCTTATTTCTTGTTACAAACTTGTCTTTAATTACAAACTATCACAGCAGCATATAACACAAAAGGAAAAACGACAAAGCCTATATTAAATTCAGCTGTAAGAAAGAACTGAACTGCACAACAAGTGAAGCTAAGTAAGGTAACAGGTTGGTGTTGGCTAAATTATGGATTGTCATACCGATAGTGTCATCGATATATCGCTAGTTTAAACATATCGATAACCATGTTGGCCATCGATAATGCTGTCCCTTTTTCACAGTAGAATTGAAAGTAAGAATATCTTTCAATTTCACTTTCAGTTTCATGTATAAAATTATTTAAGTGATTTTTCTAGGGATTCGGATCTCCGGATTCTCCCTTTGGTTAAGTCCTTGCGTTACTAATGTACTGTACCAAAACTACCGAACAGTAATTTTGGGTAGAGCGCAACTGTAAATCCTACACACTTGGAAAATATGCTAGGATGTGTCCACGAGTGTCTGTAAACAATTTCGTTTGCAGACTGGTTGCATTTTCCTAGCATTCTACCAAGTCTGCCATCTTATTTATCTACATCTAGGGTACTTTTTATGGTGTCTCTCCATTTCACATCCCTACAAATTGTTACTTGCAGGTATTTGTATTCGGTTGATTCCAGTCGTGACACACTGACGTAGTGTGTCGCGACTGTGCTGCAAAGTCCCGCCTCGCTCTGCCGGTGGCGCCAAGGATGGAGGTTGCTCCTGCAAAGGGTGCGCTCACATCCATGTTGGCTGCCGCTGTCGGTAGATATCGTGGCACAAGTGCAGCATCCACACCACCACTTTTTGCTGAATATGCGTGGACACCATTAATTTATTTTGTCAAAGTAACTTACGTCATAAGTTAGGGTAACATTTGAAGGTAGGATAGCTCAGCCGTTGATGGTCTCTTCATTACAGCATACAGACCTCAAACGATCAGACTTGCATAACTGGAGTAACATTAAAAGTAATATATTTAGCACAATTTTTACCTAAGGCGACTGGTGTGTGTTCATATTACAATGGGAGAAGTGCTTACAGAAAAAAATACCCAGTACTGCTCTACTAATTACGTTAATTAAGATAAGCCTTTAACTATGCTTTAGAGATGCATTAGCATTTTTAGGTTTGATAGCACCCTGTCACACACACATGCAGGCACACACAGAAGCACGCTGTCTCTCTCTCTCTCTCTCTCTCTCTCTCTCACACACACACACACACACACACACACACACACATACATACACGCACAAAATTCACCAATAGCATTTTTGCAGAATTTATCATGATGTCATTAAATTATACATACGCTGTAATGTCAGAGCACCTTACATTGATATTGACCGCTGTTTTACAGAATATGGCACAAAGTCATTCATTTATACTATCAGAGTGCCTTGTAATTTATGGAAATCTTTGTGGGCAGGCTAACTCCGCTGTTGATGATCTTCTCACTAAAGTGAATAATGTAATTCACCTACCTGGAATAATAATAAAATTAACTTGTTTTTATTAGTTACAACAAAATTATCCTCTCGCTACGGAGTACATTTTTCGAATAATCCCTATTGGCCAAGGGCATTTTAACGCAATCGGCCAACTTCCTGTCCTGTCCCCTCACCCACCCCTTTCCTCTCGTCACTCTCCACCTCTTCACTCTCTTCCCCTCCCTTTTCCACACTGGGGGTTACCTTGAATGTAATATGAACAATTGCCTCATCTGTAATCTGACAATGCTGATAGCAACAAAAGTAGTTCTGTACCCAATGTTTATTATGGTCAGAACTAGTTTTGCTACACTATATACACCATTTCTGTTTTTGCTTTCTTATCCTCATTTTCAGTCCTGTCTCGTTCGTAAATGATTGCGCGCCAACTATGGTATCTCTGTTTGCTGTTACATATGACCAGAACGTATTGGAGTTTTATGAGAGATATTATTCCGTTACTGTAATTATTGATCTTCTTGCGTTATCGTCATGACAGTCAAACATATTTCATTCAGTTTCTCTGTATCTACAGCCATATGATATGTTTCAGATGTATTGTGCAGTAGCTTCCGTTTCCTTAAAAGTCTCTTTATAGTGGCTGTATGCAATGGAGGGGCACTCCCATAATGAACTGTTCTGTTAGATACAGGTCTATCACATGACTGGTCAACTGTTCTTTTAAATTTGAGCCACATTGTTTTACATGTTCCTGACCAGAGATAAATCTTTCAAATTGTTCTCTGAATTGTGGCAGTATTGCCTCTTTCTGTACTTTGATACTCATGTAAATGCTGCTACTTGTTCTAGTTACCTTGTGTGCTTTGGTTACCATTGTTGCTACAACTGCTTCAAGGTCGCTGATATCGATTTCAGTGTGGACATCCTCAAAGAAGTCGGGTCTTTTTGTTACCACTGCAGTGGTACTGTTAATTCCACTCCATTAAATTCGTTCACCCATTTCTGATTTGACATCGTTGAACGGTACATGCAGAAATTTCTCCTTATAAAAAATGAACGCATTCGCATTATTTTTCGTATGTCACGCGACCCTTCATACTTGTTATTTTCTTTTCTGTGTGACTGAATGCATGAGAGCGATCATGAGGTGAAAGTAGGATCTAAGGATGGATACCTGGGTAGGATGAAGGCTATAGCGACTTAATTCTGAGGCCTTATTCGGCAAAGCCAATGTTTGAAGTCAGCGCTAAATATAAATTAACTTCCTAGGTTATAAGATGTCAGCCAACGAGAGACCTGCCGCCTCCACTGGGTTTGAACGAAGAGCCGTTGCCCTTCGATTCCGCCATATTGAGGAGTGCTGGACAGGCTGGGTAAGTGTGTGGATGTCCCCTATCGGCTCCTCGCGTAAAGGTATAAAGATGTGTTGGAATGTGCTGTTTTGTCGTAGGAAACACTAATTGTCTGTCTTTCAGCATTACAGCAGTCAGGGAAACTACAGAGGACGCTGTGACGGACGATGAGCCACAGTGCTGGGAAGATCAGGAGAGATATTGGAAAATCCCCGTTATTTCTCTTTTTATGTATGCAAACGTAACATTCCTCAAGGCCATTACTACTACTTCTATTACTATTAAGACGACAACGACGACCACCACTACAGCTACTACCGATAATAATAATAATAATAATAATAATAATAATATTGACACAAACTTTTATTTACAAACGAGCTGCTAGGCTGGCCGTTTAAGCGTTGTTATTTGGGAAACAAGATAACTCGACGATTCTTCTTCTTCCCGAATCTTTCGAAGATATTATCATGCCAATTGTCTCGCTACAACAAACTTGTGGTCACTGCCTAATGTATCCAACTTGATGCTCCCTGTCTGGTGAGGATTTTTTGTTGCGAAGAGATCAAGTATGTTTTCGCATTTTGTGTTTGCCCTTGACCCTCTAACCTAAAAAAGGACACCCAGTCACCTACACACAGCCCCCGCTACCCGTATAGCCGCTTCCTGTGTGTGGTGGTCAACTGACGTATTAAAAAGAACCCAGAAATCCAGCACCCTGTGGCGCAAGTCGAGGAATCTGTAAACTGCACTGCGAACCGTGACAAGACGCCCAAGACCGTAGGGCTACTCCGCGGGTCAAAGCAATACACAATTTTAGTTCCGACTTGCGGCTGGCTGTAGTTCTGAAATACTAAGCACTTGTTTGGATTCTTCTTTAAATGAAATAAAACTACTTATGTCATCTTTGAAGAAACATGGCATGCTAAACCTCTAGGCAGATTTTCTTGTGCCTAAGAGCAAACATGGCCAGCAGAATAGTCTTCCTTTTGTAGGACTACCACATAACTCAAGCCACGAAATTTGGAATACACATGTTTTACACTTACACTACTTGACCAAAAGTACCCAAGCACCCCCAAAAATATACGTTTTTCATATTAGGTGCATTGTGCTGACACCTACTGCCAGGTACTCCATATCAGTGACCTCAGTATTCATTAGACATCGTGAGAGCAGAATGCGGCGGTCTACGGAACTCTCTGACTTTGAACGTGGTCAGGTGATTGGATGTCACTTGTGTCATACGTCTGTACGCGAGATCTCCACACTCCTTAATATCCCTAGGTTCCGATGTGATACGAAAGTGGAGGGGTTGGGTTGTTTGAGGAAGGAGACCAAACAGCGAGGTCATCGGTCTCATCGGATTAGCGAGGGACGGGGAAGGAAATCGGCCATGACAATTCAAAGGAACCATCCCGGCATTTGCCTGGAGCGATTTAGGGAAATCACGGAAAACCTAAATCAGGATGGCCGGACGCAGGATTGAACCGTCGTCCTCCCGAATGCGAGTCCAGTGTCTAACCACTGCGCCACCTCGCTCGGTACGGACGTGGAAACGTGAAGCGACACGTACAGCATAAAATCGTACAGACCGACCTCCTCTGTTGACTGACAGTGACCGCTGACAGTTGAAGAGGATCGTAATGTGTAATAGGCAGACATCTATGCAGACCATCACACAGGAATTATTAACTGCATCAGGCGTAAGGTGAGAAAACTTGGATTTTATAGTCGAGTGGCTGCTCATAAGCCTCATATCACGCCGGTAAATGCCAAACGGCGCCTCGCTTGGTGTAAGGAGCATAAACATTGCTGATTGAACAGTGGAAAAACGTTGTGTGGAGTGACGAATAACGGTACACAATGTGGTGATTCGATGGCAGGGTACGGTTATATCGAATTCCAGGTGAACGTCATCTGCCAGTGTGTGTAGTGCCAATATTAAAATTCGGAGGCGGTGGTGTTAGGGTGTGGTTCGTGTTTTCCATGGAGGGGGCTTCCTCCCCTTGTTGGTTTGCATGGCAGTATCACAGCACAGGCCTACATTGATGTTTTAAGCACTTTCCTGCTGCCCATTGATGAAGAACAATTCGGAGATGGCGACTGCATCTTTCAACATCAATCCTCCTCATAAAGCACAGAGTGTGTTGGAGTGGTTACACGACAATGACATGGCAGTAATGGACTGGCCTTCACAGAGCCCTGATCTGAGTACTATAGAACACCTTTGGATGCTTTGGACAGACGACTTCGCGCCAGGCCCCACCGACCGACATTGGTACCTCTCCTCAGTACAGCACTCCGTGAAGAATGGGCTACCATTCCCCAAGAAATCTTCCAGCACCTGATTGAACGTATGCCTGCGAGAGTGAAAGCTGTCATCAAGGCTTAAGATGGGCCAACACCGTACTGAATTTCAGCGTTGCCGATGGAGGGCGCCACGAACTTGTGAGTCATTTTCGCCAGCTGTCCGGATACTCTTGATCACATAGTGTAAGTTTCTGAAAAAGGTGTAACGCCAGTATTGGATGTCTTGAGTGTTCTTTCTTCAAAATTTCGTGTTTTTCAGTGTCACATCCCCTTGAAAAACGAAACCTTCTACAAACAAGTAATGACGTCATGACTCAAAAGCGTGACATCAATAATCGTACAAAGCTGGGCTGCATCGATCCATTTTCATTGGACATGGGACAACTACTGGCCTCCCATGACATGAAAGTGCACGGCCACATAGTCAAGGCTACCTGTACCCTCTCTCCTGTTCCCAGCAGTGATGAAACAACTAACATGGGGCGTGGCTTATGTCTGGCCTTCTTGCTGCATGCTTTGTGCCTCTGTCTGCTTTCTGTTAGGGATAAGCTTTTACCC
This sequence comes from Schistocerca gregaria, assembly GCF_023897955.1. Lineage (NCBI taxonomy): Eukaryota > Metazoa > Arthropoda > Insecta > Orthoptera > Acrididae > Schistocerca > Schistocerca gregaria. The sequence goes on from NC_064922.1 coordinate 433,556,238, forward strand.
TTTGACTTGATTTGTAGTGGGTAGAAGAAATAATAGAAGCTAACGTAGTCCTCTGTCACTGACAAGACGGCGTAAGGGTGTATTGCAAAAATAATTATTGCTACTATTACTACTACTACTTCTACTACAGAAAAGTGAAATGGCCCGGCTTCCCTTGGTTCCTCTGATCAGCTACTACTGGGAGGAGGTGCTTATTACTATTTTTTTGGTAATGTAGACAGTAGGCAGGGAATTATCCATGATCACTGAGGGCGTGTGTGAACCATTAGTTTACTCTCGAACTACATTTGCATAGGCGTTATGAAGCATTGGTTCAAGTGTCAAATCTCATTTTGGTCAAACACTGAAAATTAAGGGCGAATCTCTGTGTACGCGGTTTGAGCATACATACTAGCACTCAGCCTGAAGAATAATCTGTACCAAATACTGATGGTTGATAATTTAATTTATTCCTTTTCATAGTGTCTCTTTGTACGTGGCCTATCCACAAGTCAATCAAGGAGAGACTCTCTGTGAGCCATTGTTTCATAATAATAGGTACGACCCGACTACAGGATAATCGAGAATAAAAACTGACGAGTGTTATCTTTGCATGAGGATTATTTATGACTATGACCTTTAACAAATGTGGTTCTCAGAGGCTGCGTTGAGTAAAACAATTTGTTGAGGTTTGTCACGTAAATCTCACATAAGTCTGTAGAAGTCATAACTTTTCCCAATCTGCTCATCTTATTATGTCGTTATGGAAGCCTCTGCAGTGTTGCACTAATTACAAGCAAGTGATTGTAGGATGGTATCCCTGACGCACTGTTGACTACAGTTGCTAGATTCCACCCTGATGCTATTGCTAAACGCTCAGTGACGATGTCTTTTCTTTCCTGGGAGACCAAAGTATTTTTGTAGAAGTCATTATCACCGTCGTTTTACCATATCGCAGACAATTTCGACTGTCGACAAGCCTGGTGATCTGGAGCGCCACATTTTACCGGTAAGCGGTGATGACCTTGAACACGCGGGCCGACATGGTTTAAATGCTAATCTTTTCTGCAGAAAATGCTAATGTACATGTCCTGTGAATATGAACGCCCCTTCTCTAAACGTCCAAGATGTTCTGTTTTTTTATTAACATGAGTGTAATACTCGATCAAATTGCAAAGGTTAAATGTTAACCTATTTTACATAGATCATTTCTAAAATAAATGTGAATATTTTATAGAGAGTGATTCTTTTTCACTGCTAGTCTGAAACCACGCTCCCAGCAAGAAATAATCCTAAGAAAATATTTAACCCCCATTGTAGTTGTTGCTGGAAGGATATTTATTGAAATGCTTATTTATGAGTATAGATAAATGAAATTAAGAAGGCACATGAATAGCCCATGATTTTAAACCAAGAGTTACGTGCTCCATCTAGTGTACATCGTCTTCCTTGGTAGCTTGCCATTCATGCATTATCTGGTGCATTTTCAATTCATTTCACTATCGTATAGTACCAGGGTCACATTGAATCCATGCTTAGATTATCATAAGAATAATTTGAAGTCGAGCTATTGGCCATGGGACATAAAGCACAGTAGGACAGGGAACACTCCTACCAAGCAATAACTAACATTATAAGAAAGAGTGGCACTCTTTCATGTGCTCCCTTTGCTATGGATGTTTCCGAATTGTAGTTCCTTCTGAAAACCAGTGAGGCTAGCATGTACTAATCAGTGTTTTTTTCAGCAAATCAAGACTTGCGTTAAGACAGTGACTGAAAAAGCTTTTGTTGCTCTGAGTGTCAGATGTTGTTAGTGTTGTGTGCGTCTATTACTTCTGGTGAGAAAGATTGTATGTGAATTTGAGAGCAATGTTGGTGTGAAATGACAGGAAACGGAGATTTCATTTTGCATTGTAGGTGTTCGAATTTTTATCATTATTTTGAAGGTTGTGTTTTGAGTAGTAAAGTATAGTGCTTGAAGCAGAATTAACTAGAAGTGATGAGGACACGCTGTAAGAGTCTTTCAACATGGAAGCACAACCGAATGTGAAAACTATCTGTCTAGACAGCAGATGGACGCCAGCAGGTGTAGGTGATTTTGTGGTCAGAACGGGCGAAGTCGAGGGCAGGAAGTCGTGAACAAGGAGATAGGGGCCTCTGACAGAGGCGAGATAACGGATCAAATTCCAGGAATTTCAGAGCCGCCTTGAGTTGGAAAGGTGGTGATGACAACATGAGCGGAGAAGGTGCAGAAGATAAACCTTCACTTCATGTTACTGCAGAAGAGACAAATATTGTCCACAGTCATTTACAGACTGTGGCTGTTAAGTTGTTCTTTCTGAAATTGGATGAAAGTTTTACTAAAGGCCCAGAGGAGCAAAGTAGTAAGTTAGAGGAGCAACAACGAAATACTCCTAAGAGCTTGGAGGAACAAAGTAGAGTTATTAATCAAAGGTTTGATGAGAAAAATAGTAAACCTGAACAACAGAAAGAAAGGATTAGCAACATAAAAACTCAAATTGACTCAGTAGCCGCCAGAAACCAGACGACTGCTGAATCAGTTTTGAAGGAAATATGAATTATTAAATGAGAAATTGTGCACTAGGTGAGCAATTTGAAAACAGATTGATAGCAGTCGAACATGACCTGTTAGCATGTAATGTTGCATCATCAGCTGAAGCACAGATCAAAATTAAGCAGGCACAATCAGAAGTCAATAAATGGAGTAGTGATCAGCTTGCCGAATTATACACACATCAAAAAAAAGTTTTGCCTCACCTCAGTTACGAGTGTTCCGGCACCTGTGAAGAAAATTGTAATAGAGATCAACAGAAACATCACGTCCGCCATTTTTATTGCTCATGAAAACCACACATTGCATGTTGTACCAGCATACAGCGAGACCTTCAGAGGTGGTGGTCCAGGTAGCTGTACACACCGATACCTCTAATACCTAGTAGCACGTCCTATTGCATTGATGCATGCCTGTATTCGTTGTGGCATACTATACACAAGTTCATCAAGGAACTGTCGGTCCAGATTGTCCCACTCGTCAACGGCGATTCGGCGTAGATCCCTCAGAGTGGTTGGTGGGTCACGTCGTCCATAACAGCCCTTTTCAATCTATCCCAGGCATGTTCGATAGGGTTCATGTCTGAAGAACATGCTGGCCACTAGAGTCGAGCGATGTCGTTATCCTGAAGGAAGTCATTCCAAAGATGTGCACGATGGGGGCGCGAAATGTCGTCCATAAAGACGAATGCCTCGCCAATATGCTGTCGATATGGTTGCACTATTGGTCGGAGGGTGTCATTCACGTATCGTACAGCCGTTACGGCGCCTCCCATGACCACTAACGACGCACATCGGCCCCACCTAATGCAACCCCAAAGATGCAGGGAACCTCCACCTTGCTCCACTCGGTGGACAGTGTGTCTAATGCGTTCAGACCGCCCGGTTTGCCTCCAAACACGTCACCGACGATTGTCCGGTTGAAGGCATATGAGACACTCATCGGTGAAGAGAACTTGATGCCAATCCTGAGCGGTCCATTCGGCATGTTGTTGGGCCAATCTGCACCGAGCTGCACGGTGCCGTGGTTGCAGAGATGGACTTCGCCATGATCGTCGGGAGTGAAGTTGCGCATCGTGCAGCCTGTTGCGCACAGTTTGAGTAGTAACACGACGTCCTGTGGCTGCATGAAAGCATTATTCAACATGGGGGCGTTGCTATCAGGGTTCCTCCGAGCCATAATCCGTAGGTAGCACTCATGCACTTCAGTAGTAGCCCTTGGGCGGACTGAGCGACGGAAGCCATTCTCAGTTCCTGTCTCTCTGTATCTCCTTTATGTCCGAACAACATCGCTTTGGGCGGACTGAGCGACGGAAGCCATTCTCAGTTCCTGTCTCTCTGTATCTCCTTTATGTCCGAACAACATCGCTTTGGTTCACTTCGAGACGCCTGGACACTTCCCTTGTTGAGAGCCCTTCCTGGCAAAAAAGTAACAATGCGGACGCGATCGCACCGCGGTATTGACCGTCTAGGCATGGTTGAACTGCAGACAACACGAGCCGTGTAACTCCCAGGAAATGACGGGAACTGATCGGCTATCGGAGCGCTTCCGTGTAATAGACGCTGCTCAAGCATGGTTGTTTATATCTTTGGGCGGGTTTAGTGACGTCTCTGAATAGTCAAAGGGACTGTGTCTGTGATACAATATCCACAGTCAACGTCTATCTTCATGAGTTCTGGGAACCACGGTGTTGCGCAGTTTTTTTTTTTATGTGTGTATAATAGAGTGTCAGACAATGAAGGCATAATGCAGAAAGTAGCAGCAAAACGAGGGGGACAGATAGCACAGGATGCAAACGTAGATGTCAGGATACAGGATAATGCAGAAAATTAGAAGAATAATCATATGACATTCAATGTATGTCTGAGCCAGTTAGTCAGGCCAATGAAATTAATTGTTATGGCTGTGGTGATGAGGAGTGCAAAAGAAACTTTGTTTCTATGCAGGCCTAGTCTCTTATTCATGATTCAAACAATGAACAACACCCCCATATGTCACTTAGCCAGTTTTACCACTCACTTGCAGCTTATTGTGGATAATATTCTACATGAAATTTGCATGCATCCATTTACACAGTGAACTGGCAGCTGGAATGCAAGTAGTGATGAAAGACTGTAAAATGTATGAGAAATTTTGGACAGCTATCATTAATGAGTTCTGGTTGCGGAATGCTGAATGGGATAAAAATCAATATTTTGATTAAAGAGAATTATTTGGATAGCGTTTGCCATCATCCAATTGAGTGATTTAAAGATATGGTGAAAAGGCATCGCCGGCCGAAGTGGCCAAGCGGTTCTAGGCGCTTCAGTCTGAAACCGCGCGACCGCTACGGTCGCAGGTTCGAATGCTGCCTCGGGCGTGGATGTGTGTGATGTCCTTAGGTTGGTTAGGTTTAAGTAGTTCGAAGTTCTAGGAGACTGATGACCTAAGATGTTAAGTCCCATAGTGCTCAGAGCCATTTGAACCATTTTTTGAAAAGTTAGCAGTATTTTGATGCTCCCTGTGACCCACTTGAACTTATTCGCATTTATCTCACTAAGTTTCCCAATAAATTATGAAGTGATATCACCATTGCACGATGCAAATGGGTGACATAAGCTCATTCCCTCGTATTACAAGAATTGGGTGTAAATCGATGTGTAAATGAACAGAACAATGCCGTCAGGATTGAGGTGTACCATTCTGTTAGTGGGCACCAAGACAACCACAATTGGCGGCCGGAGTTTTCAAGGAACAGCAGTTGAGGACGTTGGAATAATAGTTTTGGACCTTGTTATAATGACAGTGGCAGCTGGTACTTAGGAGATTCAGTCAACAACCAGATGATAGGTTTACTCCATGTCTGGCGAAGGTACGCTCACCGTAATAATAGCAACAGGGAAGAAATGCAAGGCATGATGCAATGATTGGGGGATAAGGTGTAGTTCACAACTCAGTACATGGGAAGCATAGATGCCAGGGTAAATGCTATGCGTATAGAGTTTGAGAATATAAGAGATAGTTAACTGGTAGAGAATCTACTGTCAGTTCAGTGAAATGCTCTGTCATTAGTATTAAAGTTAAAAGAGTTATAACTGCTTGTCTGCTTGACCCAGGTATCCAAGCCTGAATGATTAGAGAAGATGTTTTGTAGCACTGCAATGTAAATTGCAACTGGACTATGCTTTCACTGCAGAAAACTCTAGTGGAAAGAGCCATTCGTAACAAAAGCATAGAAGTAAAACTGCAGTACGTTTGTCAGTAACTCAAGTTAATAGTACACACACTCACTGTGGAAGTTATTTTTAACGAGACATTTTAAAGCATTACAAAGCCGCACTTATCTTAGGAGTCCATCAATGGGAAGACCACAGGAGGAAGGTATTAATCAGATATTGCACCAAGGGACGAATGATATCTCAAAAGATTGCAAGTAAAGATAAGACAGCAAAACTAAAGCTGCCTTCTTTAACAGAAGAACAGAGAAACTATAGTATTGCTAACTCAGTGGGAGGGAGAGAAACAGGGTAAAGGGAAATGGAAAAAATATAAACTGGATAGCCCACTAACATTGGCTGAGTGGACGATCACGATGTGGTCTTCTCTGTATCCTGAAGAATCTGTGTCATCATAAATTGTCCAACTACTCTACAGTTTGCCATGGGGAAACAACAGAAAATTAAAGTAACATAAAAGAATGTAAGAACTGTCCAAAGTATCAGTAAAGAAATTAAAATAACTTTTTTCAGATAACTGTAGCACACTGTTAAATATTAGAAAAATCAGGGGTTTAATAGATGTAGTCTAACAGTAAAGTCGTAAATTTCTAATATTTATGTGCTTATCTTACTATTGGAGAAAGATATGTGAAGTGTGTAACTCATGATATTGATAATATCGGAAATCCGGCCACTGACTCACTTCACAACGTTTTTTAACGAACCAGAAACATTGCACACTATTTCTGTTTGGTTTACTTCGCTTGGAACTGATATCAGGAGCCTCAGGATGAAGCAAATGGCAAGGTACCTGTAAGCCAATCTCTCACACAGCTGCAGATAATAACTGGCATGGCTTAATTACTAGTGTCAGATCACATGTGATGGCATATATGAGGACGGTAACTACTGTACATTTACATATATAGACAGTTCACTAATCACAAAAACAAGGGGGGTTGATTTCTCGGCCCTATACGGCAAGAGGGGACAAGTAGAGGCATGAAGATGTCTCGTCACAATGCAGAAGTTAAAAAAGGCGAGTGGGAACCTAAACTCCCACACTAGGTAATAACAAAACTTCCTTTCCACTTTGGCCGATGTCGCAGAAAGGAGGCATGGTAAAGTACATGAGCCCCTTTACATCCCTGTCGCAGGGGCGTCTGGGGATACCGCCATGATTACTTACTGGTGTCATTGAACAACCCCTTATGGTTATGAATTTAAGCCCACGCACTCATGTCGTGGGCGATTAGTGACGGTTCTACAGCAGTGTTGCTTGTCAACGAAAATTGCTCACTTACGTACGAACGCGGAGTGTTATTCCATCAATGGCAAGAGATAATCAGTTATCTGTAGTGAAAGAGCATGCGGCGGTAAACTGCGTGTTGATTCACAGGTAATAAACGAAATATTCTCAAAGAGTGGCAGATTAAAGGGAGGCAGTGCAAGAGATAGCACTCCATTTGACTTGCAAATAGGTTGGACACTGTAAGCCGTAGAAAACTTCCTGTAAATAGCCTTGTAGGTGCTGCAGCTGTAACATAATGACGGATTGAAAGGTGCAAGGTTTTCAGCTTTTCAACCAATAACAATAAATTTCAGATAGATAATACTGAAAAGGCAGAATATAAGAATAACATATCTGAAGGGTAAACATGACTGCAGTAACTGTATATGCCGGTCTCTTGCTAAATTCTTGCCATTGTTTTCTCAGTTAACCTGGTGTGGGTCTGTGCTTTGCTTTTCTGAGAGTTTGGGAGTGGCACACTCGATGGACTCTGGACAGGAATTGTAAGGCTTGACAGAAAAAGAAGGGATAGAGGAATTCGCAGAAACAGAGCCGGGGGTGCGCCGCAGGTAGTAAGAGACGTAATGTGAAGATGGAAGATGCCACGCGGCACCAAGTGTACGGAAGCTTTTACGCAGCTTTATGGCTTATGTCCATTCTGGCCGGAGAAACAGAGCTAGGGTTGGAAGAAGGAATTTCTGTCAGCCTGACACCGGCATTCTTCCATGTTCAGAACAGTGCCTTCAGCAGCTAAGAATGTCCAGCTTTCTGAAATTACATGAAGAGGCCGCAGACTTTGTAACTATCCTCGGATACAGTTTTTGGAACTTCCCGAGAACGCGGGAAACGAGGCTAGTTGCCGGGCACAAAAAACACCGATTGGTCAAAACATTACAAAATGTGGCATTATGAGGCCAGACCACATTGAGGGAAGGTTATTAGAGGAGAGGGGTGGTCAGAGAGGTTTTCCCATGATGTGCTGTCTTGGCGGGAGTTTTGTTGGAAATGCAATCACGCCATTGCCGAACTCGAACTTTTGTAAAAAGATTGGTTATCCTTTTTCTTGGTGTGACGAAAAGAGTGGGCTGTTCAATTCTGACAGAGAAGAGGGAGTTTGATGTGAGTCTTAGGAGTGAGCTCTGCCCGTTGTGGTCTCCAGTGGAGCATCCGATAACAGGTCCAGTGTTGGAGTCTGCGGCAGCAGGAGCCCGGTTATCTTGTGCTGATAATTTATGGTGCACATAAATTGCAGGACCAGCAGGTTAGGACAATCCCTGACCAGCACTGAGTCTGAGCACTTTTATTGTTTGTCATCAGTCTTCTGACTAGTTTGCTGCAGCCCGCCACGAATTCCTCTCCTGTGCTATACCTCTTCATCTCAGTGTAGCACTTGCAATCTACGTCCTCAATTATTTGCTGGATATATTCCAATCTCTCTCTTTGCAGTTTTGCATTCTACAGCTCCCTCTAGTACCATGGAAGTCATTCCCTCATGTCTTAGCAGATGTCCTTTCAGCCTGTCCCTTCTCCTAATCACTGTTTTCCACATGTTCCCTTTCACTCCGATTCTGCTCAGAACCTCCTCATTCCTTACGTCATCAGTCCACCTAATTTCAACATTCGTCTGTAGCACCACATCTCAAATGTTTCGATTCTCTTCTGTTCCGGTTTTCCCATTGTCCATGTTTCACTATCATATAATGCTGTACTCCAGACGTACATTCATAGAAATTTCTTCCTCAAATTAAGGCCGATATTTGATATTAGTAGACTTCCCTTGGCCAGGAATGTCCTTTCTGCCATTTCTAGTGTGCTTTTGATGTCCTCCTTGCTCTGTCCGTCATTGGTTATTTTACTGCCTAGGTAGCAAAATTCCTTAACTTCATCTACTTCGTGACCCTCAGTCCCGATGTTAAGCTTCTTGCTGTATTCATTTCTACTACTTCTACTTGCCTTCGTCTTTCTCCGATTTACTCTCAGTTCACACTCTGTACTAATTAGACTGTTCATTCCATTCAGCAGATCATGTAATTCTTCTTCACTTTCACTCAAGATAGCAATGTCATCAGCGAATCGTATAATTGTTGTCCTTTCACCTTGAATTTCAGTTCCACTCCGGTATCTTTCTTTTATTTCCATCATTGCTTCCTCGATGTCCAGATTGAACAGTAGGTGCGAAAGATTTAACCCCTCTCTTACACCCTTTTTAATACGATCACTTCCTTCTTGGTCGTCCACTCTTATTATTCCCTCTTGGCTGTTGTACATATTTTATATGACCCGTCTCTCCCTACAGCCTACCCCTACTTTTCTCAGAATTTCGAGCATCTTGCACCATTTTACACTGTCAAAAGCTTTTTCCAGATCGACAAATACTATGAACGCGTCTTTATTTTTCTTCAGCCTTGCTTCCATTATTAGCCGTAACGTCAGAATTGTCTCTCTGGTGTCTTTGCGTTACCTAAAGCCAAACTGATCGTCATCCAGCGCATCCTATTTTTGTTTTGCATTCTTCTGTATACTATTCTTGTCAGCAATTTGGAGGCATCAGCTGTTAAGCTGATTGTGCGGTAGTTCTCGCATTTGTCAGCTCTTGCCGTCTTCGGAATTGTGTGGATGATGCTTTTCCAAAAGTCCGATGGAATGGTGCCAGACTCATACATTCTGCACACCAACGTGAATAGACGTTTTGTTGCCACTGCCCCCAATTATTTTAGAAATTCCAATGGAATGTTATCTGTCCCTTCTGCCTTATTTGATCTTAAGTCCTCCAAAGCTCTTGTAAGTTCTGATTCTACTACTGAATCCCCTTTCTCTTCTAAATCGACTCCTGTTTCTTCTTCTATCACATCAGACGAATCTTCCCCCTCATAGAAGCTTTCAATGTATTCTTTCCACCTATTCGCCCTCTCCTCTGCATTCAACAGTAAAATTCCCGTTTCACTCTTACTATCCTTGCTTGTATTGTCACCGAAAGTTGTTTTTATTTTCCTGTATGCTTAGTCTTTCCTTCCGACAATAATTTCTTTTTCGATGTCTTCACGTTTTTTTCTGCAGCCGTTTCGTCTTAACTTCCCTGCACTTCCTATTTATTTCATTCCTAAGCAACTTGTATTTCTGTATTCCTGAGTTTCCCGGAACATTTTTGTATTTCCTCCTTTCATCGATCAATTGAAGTACTTCTTCTGTTACCCATGGTTTCTTCGCAGTTACCTTCTTTGTACCTATGTTTTCCTTCCCAACTTCTATGATGGCCCTTTTTAGATATGTCAATTCCTCTTCAACTGTACTGCCTACTGAGCTATTCCTTATTGCTGTATCTATAGCCTTAGAGAACTTCAGTCGTATCTCGTCATTCCCTAGTACTTCCGTATCCCACTTCTTTGCGTATTGATTCTTCCTGATTAATGTCTTAAGCTTCAGCCTACTCTTCATCACCACTACGCTGTGATCTGAGTCTATTTCTACTACTGGGTACACCTTACAATCCAATCAGATTTCGGAATTTCTGTCTGACCGTGATGTGATCTAACTGAAATCTTCCTGTATCACCCGGCCTTTTCCAATTATACCTCCTCCTCTTGTGATTCTTGAAAAGAGTATTCGTTATTACCAGCTGAAACTTGTTACAGAACTCAATTAGCCTTTCTCCTCTCTCATTCCTTGTCCCAAGCCCATATTCTCCTGTAACCATTTCTTCTCTCCTTCCCCTACAACTGCATTCCAGTCCCCCCACGACTATTAGATTTTCATCCCCTTTACATACTGTATTACTCTTTCAATATCCTCATACACTTTCTCAGTCTTTTCATCTTCAGCTTGCGACGTCTGCATGTATATCTGAACTATCGTTGTCGGTGTTGCTTTGCTGTTGATTCTGATAAGAACAATCCTGTCACTGAACTGAGCATTACAATTAGCTATCCAAGTCCATCAGTACGGTAGCTGGTACATGTGTCTCTTCAGACTAACATTCTGGCGAGCAGTCACTGTAATCGATCAGTCGGAAATTGTGATTTATTGCAGTATGTCAGTTGAGTTTATAAGTGCCCATCTCTAACTTTTGAAGTAACTTTGTCAACCAAGGTGTTCATCTAGTTTGAAGTTTGTGGGATAGCTATTATTAGTAACATCCTTTTGTGAGATAATTAGATGCCTTTCCCTCTTTTTAGATGATGTGAATAAATTAATACGATATTCAAGTCGTATTTTTGTCAACACCTTAAACATTTGCATTCTTTATATTACGCAATACACTCCTTTAAGAACCACAGCTCGAGCCTTAGGGTTTCTTTGTGTGTACCGATCCGTTTGCGTGCAGTGGGTCTTCAGGGAGTGTATCTGTCTGATAATTGACATTTTGATGCAGGGTTTCACTTTTTGCACACCCGTGGTTTTGCATAAATTAATTGTATCAGCATAGTATTTTCTATGACGCAGTCATCTTTCGGATTTGTTGTAAGTGACTTGGGAACGGTAAATACTTAGAATCACGATAGTTAATAGCACTCTACTGGTGCGAATAAATAAAAGATGTAATTTTATTTCAGCTTCATATCTGTTGTTCCGTGGATTCTGTTCTTTGGCTGATTGATTATCAATGTCATTAATTCAGTTTTGTAAATATTTTAACGGTTTTATGTACGTACAATTTTTTAATACTGTAAAGTGACAGTGAGGTTTAATAGTCTGACTAAAGCTTTGTGTCCAAATTAAAAGGATGAATGCGGATACGGAATTAATATTAGGGAAATTACATACGAATCTTAAGTTATGGAAGAGTAATGCTGTCTGGCAAATAGTGCTGGAATGAGGTAATAAAAGAAGAAGTTAGAGGGTATACGAAAGCGATGGACAGTGGTTTACATGAACTCAGATGCTGGCCTTTCTCAGTCAAGAGTAATTTATAACAAAACGATGTCGCAAGGAAAAGAATGGTTGTGAAGAATAAACGGTAAATGTAATTTTTACGAGTGCATAAACAACATGTTTTTGGTAGCTTAAAATTCCAAGGGAGTTTGAATGTTTTTATTCTTTTTTGACCCACAGTGAAGTAAACTACAATAACAACCTTAAAAGGAATCTAAGGCAGTGAGTCACTCTTTTTCTAAATGTCATACTTCGTTGCATTTAACCGAGGCGTAAGCATCTCTGTACCAGTTTATGTAATTGTAAGGTTTACATATCTTATTTGCGAGCTTTGCGTTTTCGCAATATCATGCCACCTCCTGAAAGGAGTTAACTACCTTGTGGCAAGTGGCGTTTACTGTTCTGACGGAAGGACACCTAATACATGAAGGATGAAATGGGACAATTAATTTCGCTGTCGATACCGGGCAAGAGACTTTTAAGTACAACATGTACAGGAATATACATAATATATGTACGAGTCCAGGTCGTAGACACATGCTTGACGACATATGGAAGCTTGGAGCTGTCTGTGAATCGTGCACGGATAGCCAAATGGTAAGGCGACCGCTCGCAACAAGCGGGAAATTCGTGTTCGAGACGCAGTCCGGCACAAATTTTCATGGTCGTCTTTTCATTCTACAGCTGACGGTTGTCTTTATTCGCAAATGCAAATACATTTAATGTAGTCTCCGCAGTGCCTGTTCCTTAGGACATACATGCATTTCCAAACGAACTTTGCATCGTAATCAGAATAACCTAGGCTCTGCAATACCATACCGTAAAGGGAAGTGGTAATGAGATAATGAAACTAACTTGTAGGGTTGAAACCGTAGACCTTTTGTTGGAACAACTCTGATTTGCAAAAGGATCACATGTCATTAAGCGTGAGACAAGAAAAGATGGAGAAGCGTGATGAATTGAGGGAAGAGCGTGTCGATCGATCCAAAGGCTATGTTAATGCGAAGTTAGAAGAGGTTATGAATCAATTAAACATCAAGAAGAGTGAACCTGTGGCACAAGAGATACTAAAGCCATATGCGAGTCCATGCAGCCTACACTCAAACAACAGCAGGACAAACTCAATCAATGGGGGAGCAAAGAAGTAGAGGAGACAACAAACGGGGCGCTGTTGCCCAGGAAGTTGCACACAGGACGTGAACAAGGACGCATACCTAGCGTGCAACCTGAAATCAACAATTAGTGAAGCAGTGGTTAGCCTTATCGCCGCCGGTGAGCATGGAACGGGGGACAGAGTGTGAGTCAGACGGAAAGAATACATCGTTCATAAAGGAATAAATGGACGATGTGTTGTAGATGTTAGCAAATCCATTCAAGAACTTCAAGAGAAATCCGGTGGCCTGGGTTCGACATTTCGTGTGCTTTCCTCCCAAATGGTCAGGGCTTTGTCGGCCACGTTTTGTAATGAGTCGCCTCGACACAGAAGCACCAAGTAGCTCGCCTAAATACAAGTTACGTTATAGTATCACTAAGGGCATACCTCAGCTTGTACACAGTAATCATCCAGGTTGTCTGTAAACAGGCTGCTTTACTCGCATGTTAACATAACTAACAGGATATGGTGAGCGAGCAGCTAATTACGGTTGATAGATCTTAAGGCATACTATGAACAGAAGATGCATGTTAGCACTCTTCAGCAAACAGTCTCACTAACCTTGTACTAATCTCAGCTTCTGTAGAATAAACACTGACAGCACCAAGGCATAGCTCCGGGTCTACGAAATTTCCGACTGGGGCAAAAATTTGATAGAGGCGGCCCCCCAACCATCATAATTGAGCGTTTGAGATAGGATGACAATTTTTTTTTAAAAAAATCGACTTTTCCAAAATCTCACATATTTCTTAAGATTTTGATATACAAAACAAATATGTTCGAGGAAATGTAAGCCATATTATTTGGTCCTAAGTACGTCAAAGTGAAGTGCAAAACCTCATCACACAGTATTCTTCCATCGCACGCCACTGTATTTCGCTGGGTGTAATTAACATGCGTATATTTTGTAATAGAAGCCACCAAACCAATATTCAGGACAGTGGAAATTAAAACGCCAGTGGTGCCTCTCCTGTTCCCAGACCGGTCACAGAGTTGTGAGTTTTTAATGGAGGGTGGGTTATTTACGAACGGAAGAATAAGTACTCCTGAGAAATGTTGCACTCTTTATTGCCTATTAGCTAATAACATTCTCTTTTGTGTGCCATAAAATTAAATATGGGAAACATAAAAGCAGTAAACACAAGAGACAAACACGACAGTACACATTTCTTCAATCCTCAGGTCCCAGCATTTTCTTTCTCTCCAGTTTTGTTACAGGTCTACGAGACGTAGTCTCCTTTCTGCGAAAAAAATTTATTACATCAAATTTCGTCAAACATTTTTCTACATGAAACATCAAAAGTTTGTTTAATACTGAAAAGCTGTTAATACGAATAGTACCCAAGAATGGTGTGGTTTCTCGATTTGATTACGTCTATTTTGTCACAGTCTGCTACATAAAACGAAATAGCCCTTTCTAATATTGCAGAAATTGTAACACACGCCAAATAAATGAGTGTTTTCGCACAAATGGTCATTTTTATCTACCGCATTTACATACGTAACACGACGGAATATAATACCCAAAATACCAATATCAAATGCCTGTTAGGTCTACTACGAGCAAAAAGTTCCATGTTAGGAAATAGTTTTACATTTCATTCAAATGCTCCAGTTTCTCAGGCATGAGACTGTGAAGCAGTAGTAGTCCGAAATTTTTATGTAAATTTAGAATAGCCATATTCTTCCATATAATTTGTACGATGTCCCTATTTCTTGTCCCTTCTCGTTCTAACAAACAATCTTGTCATCACTAATTCAGTAACTTTTTCTGCCATTGTCAGAACTTGTTCTTCGGTTAACTTCACTAACCCTGCCAAACCCCGGTTTAGTTATACCGCCTTTATTCTCTGCTTAGGCGTTATTACGTGCTCGTGCAACGCGTTTTCCGCGGTCTTTCGAAAAAAGAATGAAGCGGCTACTAACCGGGGACGGCACGACTGGCCCTTAGTAGTGCAGCGATGTGGCTACAATTTTGTCAAAATTTCGGTTTCTTGGATCACCGAGAAGATAATATGTAATCTTTCTTACCTGTTATTCCTTTTAGTTGTTTATTTTCATTCTGGTAGTCTGAGTCTATGGACTTCACTAATAATTATAACAACGCTTATCATTAGCACACCCAATCAACCAAAAAAACAAACACGATTGGCATTCACCCGTTCCGGTTTATTAAGCGCAGCTAGTACAACCCCGACCCCTTTTAACTGCGGGAAAGTTCTTTATTTCTAGATGCGACGGGGCTTCACCTGGCAGAGAAATCCCATCCACTACACCCGAATTCAAAAATCAACTTATTATTAGTTCAGAAATGAACTTACAATGTGTTCAAAAATGCGCGCGATTAGCCGAGCGGTCTTGGGCGCTGCAGTCATGGACTGTGCGGCTGGTCCCGGCGGAGGTTCGAGTCCTCCCTCGGGCATGGATGTGTGTGTCTGTCCTTAGGATAATTTAGTTTAAGTAGTGTGTAAGTTTAGAGGCTGATGACCTTAGCAGATTTCACACACATTTGAACTTTTTTTGTGTTCAAAAATGTTCAAAATCCAACAGGGATGCATTTCAATATCATATGAACAATCGATAGACCGTGCACTGGATGCTAGGTGCTTTGTGAAACAAGGTATTTTTTTTTTCAAGTATATGGATTTGGCGGCACCCTGAAATTGCCACTCGGGGCAGATACCCAAGATTCCCTTTTCCCCTCTCGCCCCTAGATCCAGGCCTGCCAAGGCACCGTAAGACTGTGTTACTGTGAGAGGAAATGACAGTCAATTACATTACAAACATAACATGTAAGGGTGATTATGTCAGTACTAGTAATAATAAACTGGAACGAGGGACATGTATTTCCATTATAATCCTTACAAAAAATTTATTTTGTATGTGATCAAATTACCCCGTAAATAAATTAGTAAACCTGAGTCTATCATGGAGAAGTATTTTATATTGTAGGAGGATAAGATTTTGTATTGAATCTGATCTCAAGGACAGAGCAGAATCATGAACAAGGAGTGGGGACGTGACGACGCCACGCTCCGACTGAGAGGCTGACTAGGGGCAACCAGTGAGTGACCTTTCCAGTTGGTGACGGAACTGGTCCAGATAGTCCACTGACATTGAGTTTCGCGTGAATGGAGGACCAGCGATTTCGGAGTGAGTCAGTGCTATTGACAGGGAATTCCGGAAGGCTTTTGACATTGTGCCACCACACAAGCGGCTCGTAGTGAAATTGCGTCCTTCTGGGATATCGTCTCAGTTATGTGACTGGATCTGGGATTTCCTGTCAGAAAGTTCACAGTTCGTAGTAACTGACGGAAAGTCATCGAGTAAAATAGAAGAGATTTCTGGCGTTCCCCAAGGTAGTGTTATAGGCCCTTTGCTGTTCCTTATCTATATAAACGATTTGGGAGACAATCTGAGCAGCCGTCTTCGGTTGTTTGCAGATGACGCTGTCGTTTATCGACTAATAAAGTCATCAGAAGATCAAAACAAACTGCATAATGATTTAGAAGAAATAGAGGAATGGTGCGAAAAGTGGCAGTTGATCTTAAGTAACGGAAAGTGTGAGGTCATCCACATGAGAGCTAAAAGGATCTCGTTACACTTCAGTTACACGATAAATCAGTCTAATCTGAAACCCGTAAATTCAACTAAATACCTAGGTATTATAATAACGAAGAACTTCAATTGGAAGGAACACAGAAAAAGGTGTGGGGAAGCCTAACCAAAGACTGCGTTTTATTAGCAGGACACTTAGAAAATGTAACAGACCTACTAAGGAGACTGCCTACACTACGCTTGTCCGTCCTCTTTCAGAATATTGCTGCGCAGTGTTCAATCCTTACCAGATAGGACTGACGGAGTACGTCGAAAAAGTTCAAAGAAAGGCAGCACTTTTTATATTATCGCGAAATATGGGAGAGAGTGTCACAGAAATGATACAGGATTTGGGATGGACATTATTAAAAGAAAAGCGTTTTCCGTTGTGGCAGAATCTTCTCACGAAATTCCATTACCAACTTTCTCCTCCGAATGCTAAAATATTTTGTTGACACCGACCTACATAGGGAGAAACGATCGCCATTATAAAATAAAGGAAATCAGAGCTTGTGCGGAAAGATAAATGTGTTCGTTCTTTCCGCGCGCTATACGAGGTTGGAGTAATAGAGAATTGTGAACCCTCTGCCAGGCACTTAAATGTGATTTGCAGGATATCCATGTAGATGTAGATGAAGATGTAGATGTAGATGTAGATAAAGATGAAGATGAAGGTATAGATGTAGACGTAGATGTAGATCCCGACGATCTGAATTACGACAAACATTGGCCGAGGTCTATATCAAAGAAAGCATATCTTGATAATACACCATGTAAGGAGTGCAAAGAATTGTATTGTGAAACCAGTAAAAAATGTGAATGGTTTGCTGCTTGGCTTGTCAGATTTGGGCACACGAAAATTGAATAATACAGTCTTTGATATTTATTGTGTTGACAGTGGCAGGGAAAATAGGAATAAAACTAATGATGGAGGTAAAGAAATAAAAATGAAAATTATTTGTTTGCCAATTCTTCAGTGTTTGTTTTTATTCCTCAATTACTTTGATCAGAAACTAGCGTTTTAACCATATTTTTGTTGAAAAAATTATAAATTTCAACAAATATCATCATGCGGCATGTCACCCATAAGGGCGCGGCATCTCACCCTTAGCCTAAGGGATAGATGCCGCAGTGTAAGGTTTTCTTAATAGTCAAATATCATGACGAAAGCATGTATGTAAAACTCTCAAAAAATTATATTTTAAGAAAACTGATTTGTTTACTTGTACAATAAATTATTTTGACTTAAGTGCTTCGTGGGGGTTTTTTATGCATAATTCTGAAAATGTGCGCCATCTCTCCAAGACTTACTTTATTAGTAGAATCTGACTTCTGTACAAATTCAATGCAGTAATGCGATCATTGTAAATAAGTGTCGGAAATGATTTTTGTATTAACTTATGATGTATGGCTACGATACCCTGAGAATTATCAATGCCTTGAACATTTGCATATTTTGTGACAGGTTATTTATTACATTTATTAAAAAAGTATGTTTAAGGTAGTTTTGATTTATTCCACACCCAGAGGGATAATATCACTTGGGATATGTGGAAGGTACATTAGCATATTTAATTGCTTTGTAAATATTTATTGTGTATTCTTGTTTTTTCTGACATGGCTTGCATTCTGGAGGAGCTCCTCGTTACGCATCTATTGAAACGAAACGTACATCTAATATTATCAATAAGGCGTGATCACAAAGTTTCTGCTTGAATGCTGCACAGTCAAGAATCGGTCTATCAGGCAAAACCGTCGTGATGTTTGAGGCAATCACTCCACTGAAGCATCAGTTTGAAGATACTCATTTCGTAAAACAACACGTTCTGCTGCGTGCAGAAGCCCGTAACTGCTTGCTACACATCTCCATCCGACAGGAGCTGTTGACACTTCAAAGCTGTTTTTAGGGACCGAAGACACGATGATCGCATGTGTCGAGATCGGAACTATACGGCGGGTGCTCGAGTGTCCCCCACTTGAGTTGGCCTAACTTCTGCGTTGCGACATTTGCGATGTGGAGACGTGCGTTAACAAGAAGCAGCGGCAACCCCTGCAGTTTTCCCCGACGTTTCAGTTTCTAGGTGTACATGCAGCCGCGATGGAGACGCGCTGGGTTGCGCATACGTTGCAGCAACGCCCTCAAACGGTCACATCTTGATCGCCCCCTAATAAAAATAGGGTATAAACAGTAATTATTTATTGATCTTAACTATTTTATGATGAAAATATTACCTCTGACGACGTAACACTTTTTTTGGAAAGAACAGTTACACAGCCCATTCCGTCATTCTGTTAGGTTGCTGGAGAAGTTCGTAGCGTTTTCGTTTTACTTGTTGGTATTCCGGTTGCTATGGGTTTATTTATTGACTGTCGTTTTAATTCGTCGTTCACTGTTGCTAAGTGAATTTACATACTGTCATTTTGTTATTTGGAGACAGCGAGTGAAGTTGTGGACGCTAGAAAATGGAGTGCCAAGTGGAGAAATAGGAACATTTCCGACACATTCTTCAGAACTCAATGGAGGGTCGACAGCAACCAGAAACATTTGCGCCGTGTATTGGGATAACGCCATTGGACAGAGCACTACAAGAAAAGGTTTGGCGTTTTGAGGAGATCGTTTTGATTTTAGTGACTCTCCAGGTCAGGAGGAACTGGAAGATCGTTTAAATCCCCAATGATCCACGTCACAGTTCTCCAGAAGTGGCAAATCTGACAAACTCTGATCATTCCGCCATCTTGCGACATTTGCATGCAATGGGGAAGGTTCTAAAAATCTAAGAGAAAATCACAAACATATGTCTGCTCGTCATCAATTTCCTCGTGAATGTCAAGATCCTTCCTATCTCGTATCGTTACAGGTGACATGGAATGGCATCTTTATTCCAACATAAGTGAAGGAACGGAAGCGTAGAGCCCAAACAAAACAGTAACGGCCCGTACAAAGACCTGCGTGCATCCACAAAAGATAACGTTGTGCATCTGGTGGAACATCGTTAGTGTGGTGTAAAAGGAATTGCTTCCCCGAGGTGTAACAATCACTGCTGACATTTATTGTGAACGACTGAGACTTCTTGTAGACACAGTCCGTGAACAACGACCAGTAAGACTGCTTGTAGTGATGCTACTCCACGGTGACGGCCGTCAGAATTCTGCTAGACAAAAAACCGCTACATACAGAGTTGCTTTGGGAAGTCATTCCACACCCACCTTACTCATCTGATACTGAGCCTTCAGATCTTCACCTTTGCCGCTCTCTTCGAATAACCTTCAAGGAACTTCCTTTCCGATTGAAAATGCGCTCCAAATCTGGCTCGACGAGTTCTTCTTCTCAAAACTGCAAATAGTGAAGGAGTATATATTATTGACGACTAAAGTCTCTCTTATGTCTATCCGTTATGTTTATCAAACTGTTGTGAAAACGCTACGACCTTGCGCACAACACAATATTTTAATTTTATATTGTTGTGCGCTACTAGATGAGCAGTGAAGATGCCAGATTGCAACAGGACAGTTTAGCATATTTGAACAAGAATGTGCTCTTTAGAATGGGGATGGGATTTCAAAACGGACAAAGACACGGAGAAAAAATGTACTTGCGGAACTGTTGTCTACAGAAAATAATACAATCATTACGTAACAACTTCGCTGACATATCCGTACGATGTTGCTATTGTCGTGTAAACTGGACCACATTTTAGTTCCATGCTCCCTTCTGAGTTTCGTTATACCTAAGTCATATTCTGAAGCGATATGATGTTTCGCAGTGAAGGCTGTAAAACGTGTTTTGCATGTGGCGCTACGTGTTATCTTTGAGTAATTGTGGCGTAGTCATAGGCCGGACGTTGTGTTGTGCACGAGCATGGTTGTTTCCTGTGCCATTGTGGGCTGTTCTCAGCTGTTAGCTAATTTTTTTCTATTCCGGAAAAATGTACTTGGACTGGGCTGAGTTACCCTTCACTGCTTGGTGCTCCATTAACTTGGCCAAGGTTGATTAACTAAATATTGAGTCAATTAAATTAATGTGATTATTATGCCGGACGGTACCTTAGTACCTGGTCTCCCAGCGGGGCAATATTAAAATTTCGCGTAGACAACTGTTCCGATTAGCAACTAAGCATCTGTGTGTATCAGCTACAAAGTGTGCATAATCGATGGTGACATTTTTGAACTTGAATAAAATACAGAAGTTCAAAGTAAACTGTAGCTAGTGTCGATTTCTTACTTTACTATCACCTACACAGACCAGACTCACGTTAAACAAAAGAGGCTTCGGTAACCGTTGAAAATAATCCTCGCCGCGCACTTACGGCTGAAATTTGAAGAAAGGTGAGAATCTGTGCAGATAATAGAACGTCAGCGGTCTGTTATTAAACACAACTGTACCCAAAGACTACTCGAATTTCACCTCTGTGGACTCTACAAAGTCGTATAGGATAACTTAGTCTTTGAAACATACCCTTAGAAATATTTTTGAATTACTGTGCTGAAAAACCTCTTACGTTATTTGATTTTCAAACAGCTAAGCAAAACTGCACGTACTCAGACATTTCTCTCTTTACTTATTCTGATCATCACTAAACTGACACACGCTATTTTTAGCGCAACGCAATCTGACTTTCAATAATCCCTACAAAAGAATGGCCCTGACTAGCAATAACCTTTACCTTTCATGAATCACTTACCTCACAAAAAACTTCCTTACTCGAACTACTACAATGCAGCGAGCGCCAATAGTGCCAGCTAAATAAAAGATTTTAACTATTGAAGGCACTAACTACTGATAGGCATAGAGTTAGCAAATGGAAGATTTTGACAGTGAACAAACAAGGTATTTACTTTATTAGTGTTCAAAAGTAATTATATATTTATAAATTCTTGACATCTATTTTGACAAATTTCCTTTTTCTGATGGACACACGTCCAGATCGTCCGCTCTCAAAATGCTGCCATCCCTCTCCTCACATCCACCACTGCTGGCGGCTCACTTCCAACTGCAAACGCTACGCGCTGTTCACATACAACTGCCCAACACTACAATAGCAAATATTCCAACAATGCCAACCAGCCACAGATTGCACACAGCACAGTCAGTGATTTTAATACAGAGCGCGACGTGGCGTTACCAACATAAAAACCTAAACAGCCTACTTACGTCTTCTCTTAACACGGCATCAGGTCGACACATTACAGTAATTCATTTGTTATAGAAACTTCAATGAGCATTTCGGGCATGGTCTATCATCAGAATACCAGAAAGAAACTTAATAGAATGTATCGTGTCAACTGTTTACTTTACACCGATATTACCACAGTACAGCACTTGACACGATATTTTTTAACGAGTTTGTCTCTGATTTGCCGACGACAGGCTATACCCGAGATACCTCAATGAAGTTTTCGTAACAAATAGACTCCTGTTATCTAGCGACCTGAAGCAATGTTCTAGTGGTCTCAGATTCTGTAAAGTGATTCCGAGAAACAGGAGTTGTTCCATGTATTGCTGTTTATTTTCTATATAGGTGAGCGAGTTTCCTGTCCTCAGTAGTATTCCACTGCATTATCGTGTCCCGAGTAATTTCACAGGACAATACAGAGTCACAACCCTGCTAATACGTTCTGGAATGTTACTGGCTTAACCGGTTCTCACTACAAACCTATTCAGTTACTCTCCAGTAATGGTAAACAACCTTGTTCCTACCGCCCACCAGTGGAAGTACCAGCTTTCTCGGTGGTAGTAGGCTATAGGGACATTAAAAACATGTTCATTAGGTATTTATAAGATTTTGGCATAAAGCATTTCGTAAGTAATTATTTTATATGGTTTAACTTGCTGTAACTCGGCTTTATAAATTTTATAAAGTTACTTTTTAAATCATTACTCCCGTGGATCCGATGGGGATAGGTAAAAAAAAGTTGGCTTCACCTTCTCTACAGTATTATTTCCACATACACTAGTATGTTGGCGACGTTGGGGAAACAACCTTACTTCTCCTTAGGTCAGCGGTGGTTCTAAACGTGCACAACCGGAAGCTACCGAATTTGCACAGGTAGTCGATTTCACCGTGACAGCCTGACATAAAGTTGCTCCTACATCACATTTTTGTTTCCCCACGCCTGGTACGAGTCAACAACAGGAAGCAGACTTACTTATTGTTGAAACTTCTGGCAAATGGCAATCGGACCTTTCACTTACTTACAGGTATGTTCTGTTCCAGAAATGATCTTGCCTGGATTAATTGCACAACAAGCAACGAGCATTGTTAGTAACAAGCCACTATATTCTTCACTAAACAGTGGATCTGAAAACATAGAGTGTAACAGTGATAAAATATTCTGTACAAAACAGTATTGCATTCTAAGGTCTCATGGCAGTTTTATTATTATTATTAAACTGGCAGGAAAGAGTAAGAGTAGGCATACCGAAGATGAGGACGATGGTTGAAATCTGCATCCAGCTATTCAGATTCAGGTTTTCCACGATTTCCTTACATCACTCCAGATGAATGCCGGGTAGGTTCCATTTACAGAACACAGCTGAATTCCTTTTCCATACTTAGTAAACCAAACTTGTGCTCTAATCTCGAATGACCTGATTTTCAATGGAACGTTGAAAACAACTCACCTCATGTATGGAAGTAATTTCCAACAATGGCGTCTAGTTTCAGTCCCAGAAATGGAAGGAAATGCTACAAAGAAAGCAAATAAAACCTGTTTTCATTTCGAATTATCATCCTGCCAGTAACCCTTCAGTGAGGATCATGAAAAACTCGGGAAACTGTGTTTGTTATATTGTTCAAACCAACACTGAGCATGGGACATTTCCCTTGATGATTTTCATGACGTTTTGAATGAATTGTTACATGATTCTAAGAGTCATATGGAAATGTAATGCCTCCAAATTATTTATGTGGAAACCCTTAAAGCTTTTTAAATAAAACAAAATATATTAAAATTCTACATGTTTGTTCTTCATGTCTGCATATTTATTTCTCAACTTAGTCACCCTCCCAACGAGAGACCAGTTTGCTGAACCTTTGACTTTGTTGATGGAGCCACAGATTCACCTCTGCTAACACTGTTTTATCACTCTCAAATTGAAGTCCTCAGACATGTTCTTTAAGTTTTGGAAACATGAAAATGAGATGGGGAACAAGTTGGGACTATATTGAGGGCGATGGATGGCAGTGAACCCATGGCACTGGATTGTTACAGTGATCGTGTGTGGTGTTGCATTGACATTTTAAATGAGAGAGTGCTCCCTGTGTGAATGAATCTTCAAATTCATGCTTTCAGACTTGGAGAGTCTCGCAATACCTTCCAGGTTTTATGGTGGTGTCTTTGGGCATCAAATGCAAATGCATCACACACTGAACATCCAAGGACACTGTAAACTTTTGTCTGCTTATGTCATGGTCTTATTTTTTTTTTATGTCCGTGATCCCTTCTGGTGGAACTCCATTAACGCACTCTTGTTTTTGTGGTCAAAGCAGTGAACCCAGCTGTCACATCACTGATTTTGATTGGGTCATCTTTGTACACAGCTTTCATTCTTTTACCAATTTCAATTGGAGACATGTTTTTTGCAGTTGGAAACTCGATTACAGCGTCATATAGTTAAATTACACACCACCATGTTACATACTAGATTTTGCAGCTAGCTAGTCGCAGAGGGCTGCAACTCGCAGTAATGGGAAAGTCGACCAAGTAATATGCGTGACATGTAACACACCAATCGACATTTAGAACAAAATAAAAAATTCAGATACACTTCTTTTCAGCATACCTTCATTTGACAGTCTCCTTGATACTGGTACTCAATTATAGACAGTCAGCAGATCGAATAAAGGACTTAGTAGCTTTCTCGGTACAGTGTAAATTAAAGCACCATCTGATTGTGGAACTTACCCTCTGTCACATCTGAAGCAATGTAGGCACGGAAAAGAATGGGTAAAAGTTCACTACCCAGAAATTACCAGGTCGGACAGAAGGTTCTCGTTAAGTCCCATGGGCAAACACAGATCCCCCAGTCAGCAGATTTTTGAATGTCTGCTGTAGTCTTGTTTCGGGTAAAAAGACTTGCCCACCAGAATGGCGTAGAGACTGATTTGTTCTGAACAAATGAATTCTGTGGAATACAGCATGTTCCTAACGTCAGGGGGTCCATATAGCAGACTGGCTGTGATTTTGGACGAAAGGAGAGCTTTTTTATTATTTTTAATGCCTATATTTCCCTCTTGAGGGAAGACTTAGTTAATTATTTTTGTGTATGTGAACTGGTCCTTATGTATACGAGCTAGTATGAAGGAGGGACAATATAAGAGTCATTTCTGCTCTCGTTCATACGAATACAGCCTTAAGTGTAAGCAGATTATTAGATCAGGTCATTTTGTTGAATGGTGTCACTTATGAAATATATGATTCCTTGTCTTTGGTGTCTCTATGGGTTTAATATACATAAATGACACAATGATATATACATAATACTTACATAATATATATACACCCAGCCAGTCGCTGACTTTCAGAAGAATTGTGTTGGGGGTCCTATGCCACACAGAGCAGGTCAGTACCAGTCTCCAACATGCACATCATTCCAGAATATTCTGGTGGATGAAAAGCTGTTTATTCCTCCCAGTGGTCTACTGGTTTTCTCATTAACTTTTAATTTAACACCTAGCTGTTCAAAGTGCTTAAATATTGATATAGAATCACCAGTCATTAGTAACACTGGGTTGTGTTACAGATTCAAAATGCACCAAGAAGTGTTAAAGAGCAGTTTACGGAATTGGAACAGGGTGAACTGTGTTGTGCTAGCCGGTTTGATTGACCGAGCGGTTCTAGGCGCTACAGTCTGGAACTTCGCGACAGCTACCGTCGCAGTTTCGAATCCTGCCTCGGGCATGGATGTGTGTGATGTCCTTAGGTTAGTTAGGATTAAGTAGTTCTAAGTTCTAGGGGACTGATGACCAAAGAAGTTAAGTCCCATAGTGCTCAGAGCCCTTTTTTGTGTTGTGCGGAACACTACATCAGTCAACAGAGGACCTTGGCGTACTGTCCATCTTGCTCACCCCTGCACATATACTCTACTGGCCTGACAATAACATCACAGCACTGCCCTGTAGCACTCATGGTGAAATCTGAAGGTCGATCCGTTTATCTGAAGCACTCCACTGCTACAAAATTGTTCGGTCTAAGGATGGTGCTATCCCTTGTGTCGAAAAGACTGAATCGATGACGGCTTTGCGTCTCAAACTATGTATAAAGACATTGTGAACGATCTCCATGTGTATAGTATGCGTTCATATTATTTACAACAGTGCAGCAATACAATGTCAAAAGAAGAAGCTTAAGGAATAACCATCAGTTTGAGAGAAATACATGCTGAAATCTGTGCCTGCAGGAAAGCTTTCTTCCAGTAAACATTGTAAAACAAATCGGTACCAAAGAATCGTATTAATCTGCAACCAACGACGATGATGATGCAAACAAAAATGATTTATCTGAAGAAGACGAATTCATTTAAATAGTTAGCTGTTTTTATAGAACTTCTTCTATGCTCCTGACCTTGGCTTGCTGATTTCTTTGCTGTATCTTCATTTACTGATTGTGAATATTTTATTACTTAATACTAAATAATAAATATTCACAATCAGTAAATGAATACTGAAGAAAACTGGAGGTAGGAAATGGCAAACCACCTCCGCTAGGACCTTGCCTAGTCGGTGGTGCTCGTCTCCCGCATTGTTCCCTACGCTCCTCTGGGTATGGGACCTCATCATCATCATCACTAAAGAAAACTAATTATTAATATACTTAATGTTTTCTTTCATATTAATTTTAAAAAAATTAGTGGATATTTTAGCGATCATGAGCCTAGGGGGATTTTCGAAAATGGTTTTCTGGAGGTTTTTTCACTTGAAACTGGTGGGGAGCTCACTTTAACCAATTCGGTAGTAAGTTTTGTATAACGCTGCCTTGAGGGTATGGCATTGTGATACCTTCATTGGTTGCATCCGAAGGCTGAGAGAAAGGCTCGTTCTAACAGACTAAAGTTAGGAACACGTAGGGCAAGTGAAGTGATGTACCTTTCCCGGTTAATTCTTAAATCTTATACCAAGGGTGTCCAACTCGCCGCTCGCGGGCTGCATGCGGCTCAAGAAATGAGCATACATCACAGGATCGGCAAAAATTCTGTAATAAGGTTATGATAAATTCAATATTTTCAATCTAGAACTCTCGGCACACGATGCTACTCTACCACACGATGCTGTTCTCTCATTGGTCCATCTCGAATTATTTAAAAAATACTTGTTCTCTTCCAATGCAGCCCAGCCAAGCTAAGAGGTTGGAAAGCGATGCCTTCAAGCGCCTTTCGCGTTTTTTTTTTTTTTTTAATCTGTGATTCGTTGTGGACGTTATTAAATTGGTTTCCCTCTGGATACGACAGCTCGATTCCCTAACCGTTACACTTCTTAACTTGCATAGAGTGTTTATCATTACAGGAAGCATCTTGGAATGGCTGAGATTCGTTTTAATGAATTCATGTAATGAGTATATCCTCGAATTGGTTTAAGTAGATAAATGTATCAATTCAGACCCGAAATTACCCCTCCTGCATAACCTTCACATAACATTCTTTTCCTTTTGTGAGGATGAGAACGCATTGGTGCCCACGTAAGTTAGGGAGAAGGTTGCTTAAATCTTGAAACGAAAGACTGATGCGTCTGATGAAAACTATTGCGTTAATACTATAAGTTATGTTTTGAAGTGATATTCACTACAACTGATCACACAGCTAATTGTATCCGGACTGTGGTACACGTTGGCGAAACGTAAATACAGAAAATAGTCAATTGGTGTAAATGATTCGGACATCAGTAAAACCGACAAACAAGCTTCCAGCCTAACCTTCCAGTTTAGGCTGATAAAAACAAAAATACACATGGCTAAGTTACACTAATTACTGCAAATCGTCTTTACTGATGGCTTGAAACTAATAAAATACTGCCAGACCGACAATCACGTTTTTGTAAGCAGCTTTTAACATTAGATAATTTGACACAACCACTCATACAGGCCGGAGTGGCCGAGCGCTTCTAGGCGCTTCAGTCTGGAACCGCGCGACCGCTGCGGTCGCAGGTTCGAATCCTGCCTCGGGCATGGATGTGTGTGATGTCCTTAGGTTAGTTATGTTTAAGTAGTTCAAAGTTCTAGGGGACTGATGATCTCAGATGTTAATTCCCATAGTGCTCAGAGTCATTTTGATTTTCTCCAAAGAAAAATACCTGACGACACAATACTTCTCCTTTCCTTAAGAGCTAGGGGCGGGAGGACAATCCGCTCCTTCCCCGCTCACCCCCCCCCCCCCCCCCCCCTGCACACACACACATCAACCCCTTTGCCATCGGGTATGGGCGCTCTTGGCCAAAAGCTAATCAAGAACTTCACTGTTCTGTTGATATAACACATTGACACTTGTACCATCACCCTTGAAGAAACGATGGGAGTATTGAATTTAGCAATGTCGCAGTTAGAAATATGGTTGGCGTCTAAAGGTTTACAGCTTTCAGTTCTCAAGACGACTCGTGTTTGCTTTGGCAGACAAAGGACTCTACAGGCACTAACAAACATGAGTTTAAATAATCAGCTTTTCCCAGTGAAGAGTCAGCCTACATTTCTAGGAATAATAACGGACTCCCACCGCTCATTGTTAGGGCATGTTGCGTATCTCACAAAGAGGATCCACATTTGGTTCAACATGGCGGTTACAGGAGTACATTGAAGATCAGATCAAAATTTTCTGCTGGTAATATTCAAGAGTCAGTAAGATCTAAGTTCACTAGCGTAGCACGTTCTTCTGGACAGGCAACAGGAAATCAATTTCGAAACTACCAGTAGAAATATGTAATTTAACTGCTTCAGTGCTTGCCCAGGTGTGGTGTGATCAACGCCCGCAAAAGCATCGTTAGTGGAAGCCGCTTAAACACCCATCACCTTCATACGGAAATTAATGACAGATATATTCATCTTGGAAAGGCTTTCTGCAATTGACAATCCACTCATACAGAAACTTGCCAGACTGTCTCAAGAAAAAAATGAATACACAGAAAATGAACACCGACCAAACATCAGAACTGCGTACAAAATTCACAGTTTGGAACGAAATTTTAACTAACCTTCAAATAACACCTACATTTTCAAATTGCTGTTATCAGTATAACGAAATAACTTCAGCAGCAAATGTTTTCCACATTCCAATAAAAAAATTCGCTGAAACGGAGAAATTAGTAAAAATATGCATTTCTGATTGATTTCCCCAGGATGTCTCGATATATATGCTGACGACACCAAATCTACAGTTAATGGGAAAGTGGGGTGCAGGTTCCTACGCCCAGGCACAGTTCTCTGGAAATTGATTTTCCTTCACAATAAAACTTTCAATTTTTGTGCACAAGCCACAGCTTTACTTACAGCTTTACATTACTTGAAGAACGTGAGAGTAAAAAATATTTTGTTTGTAACAGATTACAAAATCTTTCTGAAAGATATGAAGCCACCAGCTTTTCACAGTAAAACTAATCAGTTGATAATGGACGTTTTGAAAGCAACGATAAAATATGAAATCTTCTCCATCATATCTCACCAACCATTACGAACTAGTATACAAGCTGTAGCCGCACCACCGTTTAGGATATGGAAAGTTAGTTTTGTGCAGTATTCAGAACACGAGTTACAGCCAGGTTCGGGCGGGATTGCAGTGAGTTACGCATACCAACAATTGCGAAATAGAATAGAGGCCACAGGGCCATCAACTGTCTGGAAGAGTATACGTAGCGGTTTTGCATGTCGCAAATCACAGGCATAAGGGGCCAACTGGCCAACATAGCATGCTATGAGTACGTGACGCAAAGCGACGCATATGGCAAAAATGAGGCGAGTAGGTATTGGCAGATGGATGTCTGATTTAGGTTTTCCGTGATTTCCCTGAATCGCTCCAGGCAAATGCCGGAATGGTTCCTTTCAAAGGGCCCGGCCGACTTCCTTCCCCATCCGCCCCTAATCCGATGAGACCGATGACCTCGCTGTCTGGTTTCCTCCCCCGAAAACCAACCAACCTTAAGTTTTGCACATCAATGTATTACAGCCGGAATGTTTTATTAATTTCAGACATTTTATTCATTGTCAATTCCTATTTTATGTCTTATTTAATTAATCAATACTACCAAACTTGTAGATTTTAGCACCCAAGCCGTACCTCAGTGGCCAATTAGGGCATAGCATGCGGTGCTGTTTCCACATAAAAT
Organism: Schistocerca gregaria; assembly: GCF_023897955.1. NCBI lineage: Eukaryota > Metazoa > Arthropoda > Insecta > Orthoptera > Acrididae > Schistocerca > Schistocerca gregaria. The sequence goes on from NC_064922.1 coordinate 433,586,200, forward strand.
GCAGGAATGGTGCCGAGCGCAAATCGACACGTGGCACCTTTCCTTGGGTGCAAACACTGATTATTACTGCTCTGCTTTGCACGACAGTAATGTAATCGTGGCTGCAATAGCCAGAAATTTTACTTGGCAGGCCGACTACGATTGAGGTCTTAAACGCATATCTACCAGAGAGTGCGGCGTGGAGATTTGGTGTGAGATGTACTGTGACAGGCTCATGTTCCTCTTAGGCGCCAGCGTGGCTGCAGCGGCTGGGGGGTAGGGGGTGGAGTGGGATGTGGGGGGTAGGGGGTTGGGTGGGATGTGGGGGGTAGGGGGTGCGGTGGGATGTGAGGGGCAGGAGAGCTCCTGTCTGCGTGCAGAAGCAGCATGCGTTCATGAAATGCTTGCTTCACGTAGAACTTACGTGAGGATAACGTCATACTCGATTCGACAATGGCAGTCGATAACTCTGGAGACGCCATATTGATTTTGTCGTATTTCGTTAATCTTATGTAGTAACTTGCATGTTATTGCAGTACACCTCTTCAAGGCAACATCACATGGAAGATCTATCATGAAACACATCAACCTTGGTAGCACATCGTATAAAAAGTCAGTTAACGACGCAACAGGCACTGAAAGCCTTCAAGGTCTCTCAAGATAAATGACAATAATATTGAGAATTGTATGTGTTCATTGTGACCTTGTGATTAGTGACGCCGATTTACAGAGTTTGGGTTCGCATCCTGCTATATTTTCCATTGATCGTCTGCATTTTATTGAAATGATGTGGAACGGGTTAGTTTACAGGAAATGTACGTACACACGTTTAGAGTTAAATTTAATGAACACCACATCATTTTGTAGTCCTACACACACAGCTACACATGACTCCAATTGTTGTACAGAATTAAATATGGGTATTTGCTCAATATTTAGGGAGAGTCCATTTCCAGAGAACAACTTAGTAATTGTTTGAAAAACATCATTAAACATGTCTTCAGTTGCTTTCTCTCTAGAGGCATTTACTACAATGTGTCTGCAAAAAACACAAATTCTACTGGTTGAATGTTAAGTGGAAGGTTAGTAATATTTATAAGGAGTAAGTAGTGTAGACCCAAAATTGAACTCCTTTTGTGATTCTCCCCAGTCACTAACATTTTCTACCGGTCTAACATTGTTTAAATTATTGAGCACAACTTTTTGCGTTCTGTTTGTTAAGTATGATTCAAACCAGTTGTGTGTAGAGTCACCAGTTCCATATAACTTAAGTTTTTCTAAGAAAGTAACATGATTTACACGTTCAATCACCTTGGAAAGATCACAAAAAATACCAAGTGACGATACCTGATTATGTAAGGTCTGTAATATTTGGTGGGTGAATATACAAATAGCATTCTCACTTGACCAACCATTCTGGAACGCAAACAGTGATATTTTGAGTAAATTGTTTCTTCTTAAATATGGGTGTACTCTTGAGTACAATACTTTTTTAAATATTATCGAAAAATATGTCACCGGCCGCTGTAGCAGAGCGATTCTAGGTGTTTCAGTCCAGAACCGCGCTGCTGCTACGGTCGCAGGTTCGAATCCTACCTCTGGCAAGGATGTGTGTGATGTCCTTAGGTTAGTTAAGTTTAAGTAGTTCTAAGTCTAGGGGACTAATGACCTCAGATATTAAGTCCCATAGTGCTTAGAGCCATTTGAACCACTTTTTAAAAATATGTCATTAAGGAATTTGAGGATAATTATTTGTTACTTGTCACCTTCCTCATAAAGCGATGTAACAATTGCATATTTTAATCTGATTGGGAAAACTCCATGTGGCAGTGAAGAATTACGTAATTGTATCACTGAGGACACTGAATATTATGTTAGAGGAACTTGTCAGAGTTATGTCAGAAATTTCGTCAACACCATATGAGCTTTCGTTTCTTAGAGTTTTTATAACTCTACTATTTCAGTGAATGCTGCTTGTGCTGCCACCAGTTGCTTAAATTTTTTTGGAATGACATTTTTAATATATTCTCTTGCTTCTTCGATTGATCAATTTAATACTATTTTGCTGCTTTATTTAGAAAGTTTTCGTTAAAATTCCTCACAATTTGTGCATTATCAATCAGAATATTGTCATATAGTTTAATTGTTATGGTGTCTTGTACATTGACTGGCTGTCCCATTTCCCACTTGACAATATCCAATACAGTTTTAGTCATGTCGTCTGTATATTTATTTCTGTCACAGCTTGCATAGATGTGGACATTTTAACGATGCTCTATAAAATACTGCAGTATTTTTTGTAGTACCCAAGTAACGTAGGATCGCGTCTTATCTGGCCGATATATAAATTTTCGTCTTCATCTAACAAGAGATTTTAATGGCTTACTTGTTTTTAATGGATGTGTCGGGACAATGGCTTTATCCGTAAGTTTGCCAAAGTGACACATTTCATCAAGACCGCCGCCGCCAGGAATATAACTCGGAAGGCTAGCCTGGCTCTGGGAAAGGAGAGGATTTGCTTCACTCGCCGTGAACTGGATCTGATTTCAAGACAACTGTATCACTTTCATTTGGAAATAGCATCCAGTCTTCCTTCTTTCACCTGGGAGTGGGTTGACGGAGTCACTTAGGCCAAAGCGGACTGGGCTCACAACAAGTCATCTTCTAGGCAGTCATCGAAGTTTGCACGTCTATCGACAGCGTCGCCGCAAGAAGGCACTTTTCGACGCTCCGCGGTTAATTTCACGGATAGAGTTTGGGACAATGCGACGCTGTCTGTACTCGGAAAAGGACTTAACTTCGCTCCTACACCTAAGACTCCACCTTTCGCGGATTTCATAAGTGCTATTGAAGAAGCTGTTAGACCCCTTCCCAGCGACGCAGCTGAAGAAATCAGGCGTGAAACACGCCGTGCACTTAAGAAAGCGACTCCTCTGAAGAACAACATTTCTTCTAGCGAAAGGGCTGCACTTCGCAGACTACGTGAAGATCCCCACACTGTGGTTCTCCGAGCGGACAAGGGCAATGCGACGGTACTTTGCCACGAAACATCTACAACGAGAAGATTTATAGCCTCCTTGGTGAATCCACATATCGGAAGATCGACAAGGGTCCGACGAGTAGAGTAGAAAGAAAAACGACAGTTTTGTTAAACTCTTCTACGCTTCCACCTGAAGTCATTAAAAGACTGAAACCGCATAGCTCTGTTCCACCGAGGCCTTACGGTCTTCCGAAAGTTCATAAAGAGGGACTACCATTACGCCCTATTGTCAGTAATATCGGTGCGCCAACCTATGACTTAGCACAACATCTGTCTTCGTTACTGAGACCTTATGTGGGCAAGTGTCCACATCACATTCGTAATTCCGCCGATTTTATTAGTAGACTGAAGTCGCTCCAACTCCACAATCTGACTTATTAGTGAGTTTTGATGTCGTCTCTTTATTTACAAAGGTTCCACTGATGGATTCACTGGCACTCATTAGCAGAATGTTCAAAGCCGACATAACAGCATTATTTCATCGTTGCCTGTCCTCAACTTATTTCTTATTCAATTATGAATATTTTGAACAAGTTGACGGTGTTGCCATGGGCAGTCCTTTGTCCCCTCTGGTAGCAAACCTTTTTATGGAGGACTTTGAGGAGAAGGCACTCGAGTCGGCTGAATTTAAACCGAAAGTCTTCTGGCGTTACGTGGATGATACATTTGTAGTTTGGCCCCATGGAGACGAAAAGCTGGCAGGATTATTAAAACATCTGAATTCCATTCACAAGAATATTCAGTTTACCACGGAGGTCGAAAAAGATAGATGTCTGCCGTTTCTGGATGTCCTTGTCAATCGTAGAACCGATGGCTCTCTGGGGCATCCCGTCTACCGGAAGCCCACACACACAGATCTGTATTTGCAGGCGACAAGCTGCCACCACCCTGCACAAACCATGGGCTTGCTGCGTACTCTGGTGCACCGGGTACATGTGGGTATCTGATAATGACCGCCTTCCTAAAGAATTAGAACATTTGCAATCCGTCTTCAGGGAGAATGGATATTCTACACGCCAAATCCGCACAGCTGTAACAAGGAAGAAATGTAAAGAGAAATGAGAAGAAGAAGACAAAGAGGTGGTCAGGTCCAGGGCGTTCCTTCCGTGTGTGGGTAACCTCTCCTCTAAAATAGGAAGGATTTTAAAGAAGCATTGTGTTAAAGTGATCTTCCGACCACCCACGAAAATATCGGCTTTGCTTGGCTCTGTGCAGGACGATCTGGGTCTGAGGAAGGCGGGTATCTACAGGGTGTTTCAAAAATGACCAGTATATTGGAAACGGCAATACAAACTAAACGAGCAGCGATAGAAATACACCGTTTGTTGCAATATGCTTGGGACAACAGTACATTTTCAGGCAGACAAACTTTCGAAATTACAGTAGTTACAATTGTCAACAACAGATGGCGCTGCGGTCTGGGAAACTCTATAGTACGATATTTTCCACATATCCACCATGCGTAGCAATAATATGGCGTAGTCTCTGAATGAAATTACCCGAAACCTTTGACAACGTGTCTGGCGGAATGGCTTCACATGCAGATGAGATGTACTGCTTCAGCTGTTCAATTGTTTCTGGATTCTGGCGGTACACCTGGTCTTTCAAGTGTCCCCACAGAAAGAAGTCACAGGGGTTCATGTCTGGCGAATAGGGAGGCCAATCCACGCCGCCCCCAGTATGTTTCGGATAGCCCAAAGCAATCACACGATCATCGAAATATTCATCCAGGAAATTAAAGACGTCGGCCGTGTGATGTGGCCGGGCACCATCTTGCATAAACCACGAGGTGTTCGCAGTGTCGTCTAAGGCAGTTTGTACCGCCACAAATTCACGAAGAATGTCCAGATAGCGTGATGCAGTAATCGTTTCAGATCTGAAAAATGGGCCAATGATTCCTTTGGAAGGAATGGCGGCCCAGACCAGTACTTTTTGAGGATGCAGGGACGATGGGACTGTAACATGGGGCTTTTCGGTTCCCCATATGCGCCAGTTCTGTTTATTGACGAAGCCATCCAGGTAAAAATAAGCTTCGTCAGTAAACCAAATGCTGCCCACATGGATATCGCCGTCATCAATCCTGTGCACTATATCGTTAGCGAATGTCTCTCGTGCAGCAATGGTAGCGGCGCTGAGGGGTTGCCGCGTTTGAATTTTGTATGGATAGAGGTGTAAACTCTGGCACATGAGACGATACGTGGACGTTGGCGTCATTTGGACCGCAGCTGCAACACGGCGAACGGAAGCCCGAGGCCGCTGTTGGATCACCTGCTGCACTAGATGCGCATTCCCCTCTGTGGTTGGCGTACGCGGTCGCCCTACCTTTCCAGCACGTTCATCCGTCACGTTCCCAGTCCGTTGAAATTTTTCAAACAGATCCTTTATTGTATCGCTTTTCGGTCCTTTGGTTACATTAAACCTCCATTGAAAACTTCGTCTTGTTGCAACAACACTGTGTTCTAGGCGGTGGAATTCCAACACCAGAAAAATCCTCTGTTCTAAGGAATAAACCATGTTGTCCACAGTATACTTGCACGTTGTGAACAGCACACGCTTACAGTAGAAAGACGACGTACAGAATGGCGCACCCACAGACTGCATTGTCTTCTATATCTTTCACATCACTTGCAGTGCCATCTGTTGTTGAAAATTGTAACTACTGTAATTTCGAAAGTTTGTCCCAAGCATATTGCAACAAACGGTGTATTTCTATCGCTGCTCGTTTAGTTTTTATTGCCGTTCCAAATATACCGGTCATTTTTGAAACATCCTGTATAAGATCCCTTGTCAATGTGGCAAATCCTACATTGGCCCACCTACTCGCACAGTACGGGAAAGATGTGTGGAGCATGAGCGCCTCACACGTCTACTACAGCCCAACAAATCAGCCACAGCAGAACCCTGTATTTCGACGGGACACTCCATGGATTATTGTGGAACAAAAATTTTAGCGACAACCAGATTTTTTTGGGAATCCATTATCAAGGAGTCCGTGGAGATACGATTGGCAGAAGATCTTATTAATCGAGACGACGGCTTTCAGATGGATAAAGAATGGGATCCTGTAATTTCTTTAATCGCTTCACAGAGACATTGGTCTGCATCTAGTGCGACGGCTGACGAAAATTGATTTTATACTTTCGATTACCGCGCCTCAGCTGGGCGAAGACGCTTTACGACAGAGAGCGCGAATGTAGGTACACCACTACGCATGCGCGGCCCGCTTCTGCTGCAGAGCGCGCCAAATTAGATAGGAGGCGCGGTATTAACCTTCTCCACTGCACAGGCGCGGCCGTGCCAATTTTCGATATATATAGAACGACGCGCACCAGTAATCTTCTCCCCCACGCGGATCCTGTACGATCTCATTCCTTTCCCCCACCTCCTCCTTTTCCTTGAAAGGATACGGATCCTGTACACCTCCCGCAAACTCGAGCCTCCTCACCCGCTTGTCTCACCCATCCTCTCCCAAACCCGCCCGCTGCCGCGCCTGTATTCCCACTTCCCACCCGGTCTCCATCTCTCCACCCTCCTTACCCTCTCCCAAGGTGGCTTCCGGCAGCTCCCCCTCCCTGATGAAGTCCTCCTCCTCTCCATCTACCCCTCCTATCAACTTTAATCCTACCCGCTCCCACTTCCTGTGGCCTCTCCACTTGGCACCCACCCTCCCGTCTCCTTCCTTTTCACCCGTCCCCTTCCTCCACCCCTCTTCCCCCGGGCTCTCCCCCTTTTTTTCTTTTTTTTCTTTCTCCCTCCCCCTGTCTTCCTTGCCCATGGCATCTGCCCTCCCCTTTCCCTGTCCCCTTCCTCCAACCCCTCCCTTGGCAGGTCCCCGGACTCGCACACACTCAGTGAACATTCGCGCACCAGACATCATCGCCATCAGTGTCTCGTGTGTGTGCCTTCGTTTTGTGTTCAGTGTCCTTTCGCCGTCACGCCACCACTGTTCACTTGTGCCGTCGCAGTCATCCGTGTTATGTGCGCTGTGTCAACAAGTGTTCTTTTCTCATCCAGCGTGAACAGCTTCATGTTTACTGTTTTTTGTATCTACATTTTTGCCCGCCGTTTTTATCGTATTGTCTGTGCCACCTATTTCTCATGTTATTGTACCACTCAAGGCTGAAAGCAGGGTAATGTGCTGCTGCCAGCCCGCCTTGTCTGAGGTGATTAAAATTACAATAAAGAAAAAAAAAAACAGTAATCTTCAGTCTCGTACTCACCTGAAGATGGCTGCATGTTTGTTAGCCGAAATATCGTGCCAAGATGTCAACGTGATCCGGTTGCAAGACCAAAATATGATGGACCACAGAACTATTCTGTTGTGATAATCGTCACTTTTGAAACAGATTCTGTGACTTTGCTACATTCTTATATTCTACAATATTCTTTGTTATTTATATACAAGGGCACGCTCAGTCAGAACGAGTTTCTTCAATTCTGTTACTACCGATTAAAAAACAAACGATGAAACTATTGCATGTAAAACGACTGGCAATGAAATTTATGTTCCTTAGTTGTCACAAATGTTGTCACAAATATTTCGCTTTCTTTTTCGAACATGTCACCATTTTTAAGGGTGTAGTCAGACAGCAACTTAAGGATGCACCTTCAGTTGCTAAGAGTAATACGATAGGTTAGGTTAGTGTTGTTTAACGTCCCGTCGACAACGAGATCATTAGCGACGGAGCGCAAGCTCGAGTTAGGGAAGAATGGGGAAGGAAATCGGGCGTGCCCTTACAAAGGAATCATCCCGGTATTTGCCTGAAACGATTTAGGGAAATCACGGAAAACCTAAACCAGGATGGCTGGAGATGGGATTGCACCGTCGTCCTCCCGAATGCGAGTCCAGTGTGCTAAGAGAGTAATACGAGCAGCAATGGCATTTACATTCCGTGTTTGTCACAAATATTTTGCTCTCTACTTGCGAACATTCTGCAATTACAGAGGTTGTGGTCAGGCAGGAATCTGAGAGGAGTATTTAAATTGCTGCAAGTGAAATGAGCACCAATGGCATTTACTTTCTCCCTTGTCACAAATATTTAGCTGCTTTTTTTCGAATATATTGCGATTTCTGAGGGCCAACTCACACATGGGAGAAGCTCTTGTCAGTATCTTGCTGGCCACAATTTCGATAATTTCGATCTGCTGGTGGACATGTGCACGTCATTTTGACATTAGTTGAGAATAATCTCAGTATATCATCAGCTCTAACTCCAGAAGTAAAGTGTTGAGCGACCTCTGAGTTGATGAAACTCAAAGAGGCTAACTTGGAAGTCTCTACCCTGTCTGATGGGACTCACCAAGCCTAATGTCAAAGTCTCTATTCTGTCGTATGGGACTCACAAAGGCTAACATCAGAACCTCTGCTGTGTCACCTGGTCAAAGTCACGTTCTTTCCTACATCACGTCAATGGTCGTCCCCCAGTACACTGTCATCCAGGTGGACATCTGCTCGAAATATCTTCTGTGACATGGACACAGGCTACGAGCATTGTGGTAGGAAGTATTATCCTATGGTGGCATCAATCTGGGCTTCCAAGGGACCTTTGGTGACGTTTCCAACGTTTTAATGTCAAATAGGAAGCATAGTAACAAACTTAATAGCATGACTGTGTCGTCAGAGATACAGCCATGCTGGAAAGTTCGTTAATACATTTTCTATTTGATCTTAAGAGGTTAACAACGCTGACCATGAGATACTAGAGCCCACACAGTGGCATACCGACAATTTTTCTTTCTACAAACAATACTATACTGGAATACAAGGGAGAACTGATAGAGATAGTCAAGGTACCGTCCGCCACACACCGTCAGGTGGCTTGCCGAGTATGGATGTAGATGTAGATGTAGAAACGCCATCACTAACGTGTAGAATATAGTTGATAATGCCCAAAGTAGCGATATTATGTAACAGGATGTTTATTTCAAAATATATCTGCTATATGCATAGAGACTAGAGGATTTGTGCCTATGAGAGTACGTCTGGGATCTCCTACTAAACCCTGGATCGATTGCAACCAAATTTGGCACAGAGACAGCAGGTGTCAGAAGTATCAGCACTGTTGGGTGTATAACCTCCATGTTTGCAATAGGAGTGGAAGTAGGGGAAAATACATGTTTTCCCAGTCCCTGGAATGTATGATGCCCTGGACTAAAGGAAAGTTGTGTGGGAATGGTATTGGCCTGCCAGATCAACTTGCTTTGCAGGTCAGTGACAAGAAACAGGTTTCTGGGCCTGGGCATGTATACTTCCCTGATTGACAGGCATGTTGTGTTGGAGCAATATCAGTTTGCTTTATCACCCTACTTTGCATGGTAGCCTGGGGCAATAAATGATTTTTGACACACCTAATGTGTAGCCTATCATGTATGACAGGTGTGTTGTAGGAGTAGTATCGCCCTACTTTATTGAATTGTATTGCAGGGGCTACACATACCAATGAACACGGCTGGGGACAGATTGAGAAAGTGGGAGGAAGGATGGACAGAGCGAGCAGGAGGAGGAAACGGACAGAGAAAAGGAGGAGGGGGAGATCTATGAGGCAGTTTGGAGGTGCAGAGGTGTAGTGGGCAGGTGGAAAAGGAAGAGGGGTTGCAGAAATGGAAAAAGAGAGGGGAGGAGGATATATTCAGGGAGACAGGGGAGGAAGTGAGAGAGAGAGAGAGAGAGAGAGAGAGAGAGAGAGAGAGAGATAGGAGGAGGGAATAGACAGAGAGGAGATGTGGTGGACAGACAGGAGAAAGTTGTGATCAGAGAGAGTGGGAGGAGGAGATGTGTTCAGTATGTGCGTGGAATGCTGATGTAGACAAAGCAGCAGGGAAAATGCTAATTTCAAAATAAAACAACAGCTTATGAAGGAAAATGACTTCCGTCAAGAAATTTGCAGTGGGTGTTGACCACTGCATAGAAATGCACTACTGTTTCAACACATTACAGATTACAAATTACTGTACACTCGTACCTGCCATAGATGGTGTTCCATGTTTCGTGCTGGTACTTATACACAGTTCAGCACTCGTTTCTGTAGTGAGTAAAGAATTCTTTCGAAAAACACCGGATCACCAAGTAACTCTTGACCAATCTGCACAGTTTGCTGCTCCAGTACTTCAAATAAACCAACTGGAGTCCTACACTTCACTTCTGAGATGACACCACACAGAAAAATTCTGAGCGTTTCGCTCAAGTAGAGGCCAAAGTAGACGCCCTGCTCGACCTTTTCAACTAAGACGGTAGATGTCGTCATACGTCTGCAGCAGGTTGGGGTGCACTATCATGAACATACCACATTCCCCAACCATGGGCCGTGGGTGAAATTTGAGTCCGATTAGATGGAGACTCAATCTAAAAGTTAATTCACCCCAATTGCGGTTTTTTCTTTAACGCTGTTGAGTCACATCGTGTCATTTCGAATTCTTTTCCCTAGTAATTTAGTGCTAAGAAAGATGAACAGGACTAAAGCGTATTACGTACATGATAGTCGATCGTTCGAAATGTGTTATGTTGAAGATCTTTTTTCCGGTCTGTGTTATTAGCCTGCTTTTTTTGTTGGCTGTTCCCGCTATTTTCATCTTGCAGCTCACAGTGTGGTATTCCATGACTGTGCACTGTCGACCACCATGAAGGGCTGTTTACCCGTGGGAGGGCGATCGAAAGGAAAAACTGAAAGAGAGCGTAGAGAGAGAGCTCAGTAAGTGATAACATCTGACCTATTTGACGAATGATCATTTTGAGTTAAATCTATGATGTGTTATTCGTTTACGAAAGATTGCACAACTGCATTTTTATGCTTTAATCGAGCTTTAGTATCTGTAGTTACAACGTGAAGAGACGTATTTAGTTTCAGCTGCTCCAAACGTGACCCACATTTACGCTGTTTTGAGCCGCCTTTTAATCAAAAAGAAGTCAGATTCCAGTACGGGAGCATCCCAGTCTTCTGCCTGGCGAAAGCAAAAAATAAAATTTACAACGTACCGAACACATCGGAACAAGATTGTAGACACAATTATAGTGTTGGTTATAATTCTGGTCGGTCGGGGCATACAGAGTTAAGATGAGTGTGCATTTATTTCTTGGTGAGAGGCCAGGAAATCACACTACAGCAAGAATAAAAGTCAGTTGCTTTACCTTCCAGCGGAATTAAACACGAACAGACTCTTCAAAATGCACAGTGCAATTGTTTCTGCGGACGTGAAAGTGTAAAAGTGTTGCTTCCAGAATATTTTCCGCACACAGTTCAGCACTGGTCTTGGGACACCCACGGATGCTTCCAGTTACGGTGCTCGAATATTCTTTCAGATTAAATCTCTACAAGATACTACGAAAAAGAACGGTTTACTAGGTGAACGGGGAGCACAAACACTTCGCGCAAAAGCTTTTGAGAGACTCAAGAGGGAACGTCCTGCTGACACAATCTCACGTCTATATGAGGTAAATTCCGATAGTTTTATCATCTGCAATATTTCTATGGCAACTGTATTTTTTCCCGTGAGAGGACATTCATATTTACCCACAAACAGGATTTCTAGAATCGTAGAAAGCCTCCTCATAAAAACTCGAAAGCTCGGACATTATTACACCTGAGAAACACCGAGAGATTTATCAGGCCATGGTAACTGTAAAATTTCTAGACAAAGAATGGTTTGTAAGACACTATACTATGTCTGCCAATAATTTTAAGAAATATGATGGGATTTAACGAACGAAGAGAGTGATTCTGAAGGAAGCCTTCAATCTTACGTCAGAGTAAGGATGGAGCAGATGTACAGGTTCGATGGCCTCTCAAAGCAATTCATAACCTTCGTAAAGCGCGACACAAGGACTGATCAGGTACATGAACCTCCCATAATTGATCAACGCGGAGTATTACCCGATGCTAAGAAAGTGAATGTCGATCATCTTTTGAAAACAACATTCGGCGACAACTGGATAAAAGGATGATGGTCTGCTGTTTTATGTTTTTGCACCAACCATCGATGCGATGTCAGCTCAAACAGGTAGTGCGACTCGTTAGGGCGATCACTGTGACCGTTTCCATAAGGAAGAAGTATAACTGCAAGACTGCAACGCATTGATCTACTGGCATCAACATGTTAATAGCTTTATTTTCTTACGTGATAGGATGTGTCCAACAACAAAACCAATATACAACTGAAATGAACGTTTCAAATCGTATTATATGAAAACGTGATTGGATCAAAAGATGTTTTGTTTAGTGAACTAGTTAAAAACGTATCAAGTGCAATTTAAAAATTAAAATGGCGGCGTCATGTATTGGGAAATGATTTCTATGACGACTAATTCTGGAACAAAATATGAACACCTAGATCCTGTTGTCTAGAATTTTGACATACTTCATTTGGATAAGAAGTGAAATGTTTTTTCGCTCTTGTAAAATTATGATCTGTGCACTTAAAACGAATTGCAAAGATGCCACTTATTTGTACTGACTGAGATAGTATTTTATAGTGAAATCAGCGGCGACTCGTAAGCATACATCTGTAGTTATCTCACAATCGTATCGTTTGCAGATCCATGTTTGCCGAAACGATTTTCGCTTATTTTATACATTCACACGTGTCAGTTTAGCTGCTAATTGTGATAGACATTGTGGGCTGTCAACTATCGTTTCCAATGTTACCGAAAAGAGCGCTGACACCACCGTGTTTCTAAATCACAAGAGTTCTAACTTCTTCGTCAGCTATTCTGACACTGAGATTCTGGCATATGTATTTAGTTAAAAGTTACATTAGAAAAAAAAAAGAGATACTTCGATGATAGTGTTGTTACAGATGGAAACGAGAACTCTTGTCTTAACCACTTGGCAATCAATAAACAAACGAATCAACTTCCTGAGGCATTTTATGTATATCCACTCCACTATTCCTTACGGAATAATTTTATGGGGTTTCTGCATCAACAGGTTATTGTTGTTGTGGTCTTCAGTCCTGATGCAGCTCTCCATCCTACTCTATCCTGTGCAAGTTTCTTCATCTCCCAGTACCTACTGCAGCCTACATCCTTCTGAATCTGCTTAGTGTATTCATCTCTTGGTCTCCCTCTACGAGTTTTACCCTCCACGCTGCCCTCCAGTACCAAACAGGTGAGCCCTTGATGCCTCAGAACACGTCTTACCAACCGATCCCTTCTTCTAGTCAAGTTGTGCCACAAACTCCTCTTCTCCCCAATTCTGTTCAATACCTCCTCATTAGTTATGTGATCTACCCATCTAATCTTCAGCATTCTTCTGTAGCACCACATTTCGAAAGCTTCTATTCTCTTCTTGTCTAAAGTACGTATCGTCCATGTTTCACTTCCATACATGGCTACACTTCATACAAACACTTTCAGAAACGACTTCCTGACAGTTAAATCAATACTCGATGTTAAGGGGAGCCGGAGGTGGTCAAATCAAAAAAATTACGTTTTTTTTTTTGCTACCGAAAATTAATTGGAACACTCCTCTTTAATGTAAACTTTGAATTATTGTTCTACTCGCCCTAGAAGTGGAGTTATTACCATTTTGCCCCACGCCTGCAGAGGAAATGGGCGGCCGCTGAATGCATCTAACACCCTATCGTGACTTCCTGGCGAACTGCTTGGGATTTTCTCGGCCTGTTACGCATACAGCGCCTTATGTTACGCATACAGCGAGTGTGCAAGGGTTGGCTACATTGTTTTCTGTGACAAATGAAGCGCTAAGAGCGCGGAACATCGTCTCTTTGCTGTTTTCCGTTTCGAATAAGTTCAGTGTTGCGCCTGTTGTTGGTAATATTATACTTCTTGTGTAAAGCATTGTTCTGGTTACGATGCCACGTTTTAGTAACCATGTATATAAGAAGAGGAAGAAGGTAGGGAAAAGAAAATTGACACTAATACCAAGTTGCGATACTACAATTACTGAAACAGTGCGTTCTTCTGCTAAGCAACACATGGCCGGCCATAGCCCTGTGACATCTTCTAGCAAGAAGCTGCCCCCATCTCGTGGTCGTGCGGTAGCGTTCTCGCTTCCCACTCCTGGGTTCCCGGGTTTGATTCCCGGCGGGGTCAGGGATTTTCTCTGCCTCGTGATGGCTGGGTGTTGTGTGATGTCCTTAGGTTAGTTAGATTTAAGTAGTTCTAAGTTCTAGGGGACTGATGACCTAAGATGTTAAGTCCCATAGTGCTCAGAGCCACTTCTACGATTTTTGAAGCAAGAAGCTGACTGGTGGAAGTGACAGATTTCGTGAATATGTCCGTGACAGTGATGATATTAACGAAGTACTGAATATTGGATTATTATCTTCTGTGCTGAAAGAAAGTGTTGTGTACAAAATGTGTTCAAGTGTAGGAGTGGGTCTAGAGATAACAAAGCACTTTGGTTTAGCTTGTGAGATGAAGATAATCTGTGCATGTTGCAAGTATCAAGTGACTCTCTACAATTCACATGCCAGTCTCTTTGCTGCAAATGGACGATCTAGAGTGTTTGATGTGAATGTTCGACTTGTGTATGGTCTTCGATACATTGGAAAAGGTTCTGCTGCTGGTAAACTGTTTTGTGGTATTATGAACTTGCCATCGCTTCCAAGCAAATTTGGATACTACTGTGAACTGGCAGGATTCTCTGTTGAAGATGTGGCTTTGAAAACCATGAAGGAAGCAGTCGAAGAATCTGTAGAAATGAACTGTGGTTCTAGGGATTTGGTAGTTCCTGGCAAAAGAGGGGTCATAAATCACTGAATGGGGTTGTAACTTGTGGTGATAGTGCAAAAGTGATAGATGTTGCAATATTATCAAAACATTGCAGGTGCAAAAATAAAATAAAAGGAGAGCACAGTGGAACCTGTGAGGCAAATTTTAGTGGATCAAGTGGAGCAATGGAAGTGGATGGAGTGAAACAAATTTTTGAACATTCAGTTCCCAGATACAACGTTAGGTACAAATACTACCTTGGGGATGATGACTCGAAAGGTTTCAAGACTATAGAGGAACTGAAACCATATGGAAATGAATTTGTAGTTGAAAAGTTGGAATGCATTGGGCATGTGCAAAAGTGTATGGGTGCATGGCTTCAAAGGCTCAAACAAACTTTGGGTTCAAGTAAACTTAGTGATGGAAAGACAATAGGAGGGAGAGGCAGGCTTACTGATGAGGTGATTGAACGTCTACAGAGATACTATGGGTATGCTATAAGGCAAAATACTAGTAATGTTAGTGACATGCGAAAAGCACTGTGGGCATTGTTCCTTCATACTGCCTTTTCCAATGAATACCCTCAACACAGCCTGCGCCCAAAAGATTCCTGGTGCAAATATAATACAAAAAAGGACTATGATCACAAACATGGTTTGCCAGCAGCTGTGATAAATGCAATAAAACCAATTTTTCATGACTTAGCATAGCCAGAATTGTTAGACAAATGTCTATGCGGAAAGATGCAGAATCCTAATGAGAGCGTAAACAATTTGATTTGGAAAGTGATTCCTAAAAGGGTGTATGTAAGCATAAAAACACTGCACTTTGGCATTTGTGATACAGTAGCAACCTACAACCAAGGGAACAGTGTGAAGTGTGAAGTTCTGAAGGCATTAGGATTTACAGCTGGGGTGAACACTGTACAAGCACTAAGAAATATTGACAGAGAAAGGGTAAGAGGAGCAGAAAGAAGAGAAAGATATATGACGTATGATGGAACAACAGGCCAGAAAAGAAGACAGAAGAGGAAGCTTTTGGAGGATGAAAAAGAAGACCCTGATAATCCATCCTATAGAGCAGGAATGTATTGAGAAACTTTGATAGCCATTTCCCGTAAATTATAATTTTTCGAATATAAGGAACATTTTCTCAAAATCCACAAAAGCTAGAGAGATGAAATTTTTATACAGCGCTCCTAGTGGTCAAACTTACATTGTAACACAGCCATTTGGCAATATGTTCAGTAGTTTCATTTCAGTTTAATTATAGAGCACTTATTCATAAAAAAAATTGTGTCATTAATAAAAAAAATAATTGGAAGGAAACTAGAAAAGATACTCCAAAATCCCTCTGTCATAACTGCAATACTAAACCACTCTATACGAAAAAAATAAAAATTTTCTATTTGGTAGTTCATTCTTAATGTTCCTCAAACTTAGAGATTTTAACATGGGCAGCATAGGCACCTCCGGCTCTCCTTAACAAATTTCTCTTCTTCAGAAACGCTTTCCTTGCCATTGCCTCAATCTACATTTTATATCCTCTCTACTTGGACCATCATCAGTTATTTTGTTCCCCAAATAGCAAAACTCCTTTACTACTTTAAGTGTCTCATTTCCTAATCTAATTCTCTCAGCATCATGCGATTTAATTCGACCACATTCCATTATCCTCGTTTTGCTTTTGTTGATGTTCATGTTACACCCTTCTTTCAAGACACTGTCCATTCCGTTCAACTGCTCTTCCAAGTCTTTTGCTATCTCTGACAGAATTACAACGTCATCGGCGAACCTCAAAGTTTTTATTTCTTCTCCATGGATTTTAATACCTAATCCGAATTTTTCTTTTGTTTCCTTTACTGTTTGCTCAATATACAGATTGAATAACATCGGGGAGAGGCTACAACCCTGTCTCACTCCCTTCCCAACCACTGCTTTCCCTTCATGTCCATCGACTCTTACAACTGTCATCTGCTTTCTGTGCAAATTGTAAATAGCCTTTCGCTCCCTGTATTTTACCCCTGCCACCTTCAGAATTTGAAAGAGAGTATTCAAGTCAACATTGTCAAAAGCTTTCTCTATGTCTACAAATGCTAGAAACGTAGGTTTGCCTTTCCTTAATCTTTCTTCTAAGATAAGTTGTAGGGTCAGTATTGCCCCCGTGTTCCAAAATTTTTATGGAATCCAAACTGATCTTCCCCGAGGTCAGCTTTTACCAGTTTTTCCATTCGTAAATAAAGAATTCGCGTTAGTATTTTGCAGCTGTGACTTATTACACTCATAGTACGGTAAGTTTCACATCTGTCAACACCTGCTGTCTTTGGGATTGGAATTACTATATTCTTCTTGATGTCTGAGGGAATTTTGCCTGTCTCATACATCTTGCTCACCAGATGGTTGAGTTCTGTTAGGCCTGGCTCTCCCAATGGAATGTTATCTACTCCCAGGGCCTTGTTTCGACTTAGATCTTTCAGTGCTCTGTCAAACTCTTCACGCAGTATCGTAACTCCCATTTCATCTTCATCTTCCTCCTCTTCCATTTCCATAATATTGTCCTCAAGAACATCACCCATGTATAGACCCTCTATATACCCCTTCCACCTTTCTGCTTTCCCTTCTTTGCTTAGAACTGTGCTTCCACCTGAGTTCTTGATATTCATGCAAGTGGTTCTCTTTTCACCAAAGGTCGCTTTAATTTTCCTGTAAGCAGCATCTATCTTACCCCTCGTGAGATTAGCCTCTACATCCTTACATTTGTATTCTAGCCATCCCTGCTTAGCCATTTTGCACTTCCTGTCGATCTCATTTTTGAGACGTTTGTATTCCTTCTTGCCTGCTTTACTTGCTGCATTTTTGTAATTCCTCCTTACATCAATTAAATTCAGTACCTCTTCTGTTACCCAAGGATTTCTACCAGTCCTCGTCTTTTTACCTACTTGATCCTCTGCTGCCTTCACTATTTCATTCCTCAAAGCTACCCATTCTTCTACTATATTTCTTTCCCCCATTCCTGTCAACTGTTCCCTTATGCTCTCCCTGAAACTCTGTAAAACCTCTGATTCTTTCAGTTTATCCAGGTCCCATCTCCTTAAATTCCCACCTTCTTGCAGTTCCTTCAGTTTTAATCTACAGTTCATAACCAATAGATTGTGGTCAGAGTCCACTTCTGCCCCTGGAAATGTCTTACAATTTAAAATCTGGTTCCTAAATCTCTTTCTTACCATTATACAATCTATCTGAAACCTTTTAGTATCTCCAGGATTCTTCCATGTAAACAACCTTTTTTCACGATTCTTGAACCAAGTGTTAGCTATGATTAAGTTATGCTCTGAGCAAAATTCTACCAGGTGGCTTCCTCTTTTATTTCTTGCCCCCAATCCATATTCACCTACTACGTTTCCTCCCCTTCCTTTTCCTACTGTCGAATTCCAGTCTCCCATGACTATTAAATTTTCGTCTTCCTTCACTACCTGAATAATTTCTTTTATCTGATCATACATTTCAACAATTTCTTCATCATCTGCAGAGCTAGTTGGCATATAAAGTTGTAATACTGTAGTAGGTGTGGGCTTCGTGTCTATCGTGGCTACAATAATGCGTTCACTATGCTGATTGTAGTAGCTTACTGGCACTCCAATTTTTTTATTCATTATTAAACCTACTCCTACATTACCCCTATTTGATTTTGTGTTTATAACCCTGTATTCACCTGACCAAAAGTCTTGTTCCTCCTGCCACCGAACTTCACTAATTCCCAATATACCTAACTTTAACCTGCCCACTTCCCTTTTTAAATTTGCTAACCTACCTGCCCGATTAATGAATCTGACATTCCACGCCCTTATCTGTAGAACGCGTTTTCTTTCTCTTGATAACGACGTCCTATTGAGTATTACCCAGAGATCCGAATGGGAGACTATTTTACCTCCAGAATATTTCACCCAATATTTTAATCATACAGTAAAGCTGCATGCCCTCGGGAAAAATTACGGCTGTAGTTTCCCATTGCTTTCAGCCATTCGCAGTATCACAACAGCAAGGCCGTTTTGGTTAGTGTTACAGGGCCAGATCAGTCAATCATCCAGACTGTTGCCCCTGCAACTACTGAAAAGGCTGCTGCCCCTCTTCAGGAACCACACGTTTGTCTGGCCTCTCAGATACTCCTCCGTTGTGGTTGCACCTACGGTACGGCTATTTGTATCGTTGAGGCACGCAAGCCTGTCCACCAACGGCAAGGTCTGTGGTTCATGGGGGGGGGGGGGGGGGGGTACTAAGATAAAAACATGGTGTTCACCCACAGAACTTTAAGAATGTCTGTATTCGCTAATGAAATTCTTCTTAAATCATCATTCACAACTTAGAAGAATAGTGATATCCATGAATCCAACAACACATGAATTACCCTTCATTAAATCTATCAATGGCTAATCCATGAAAATTTTTAAAAAATAAACTTAAAACCATTACTTCTCGACTACTTTTTTCCATTGACGAATTTTTGTTTAAAATCTAGTGCCCTGTAAAAGAACTTAGTTTACAGCTATAGTTACATGATTAGGACTGAAAAATACGTTCATTAATGTTCAAACTAATCTCCTATCCCTGTCCAAGAAACTCACTTGTTTCACAACATTTAAAAAAAAATCGGCCAAGTTATCTATGGTATACGTCGCTAATTAACTAAGTGATCTATGGCTGGAATATGTCACTAATTAACTAACTAACGAGCTTCCACTGGTCTGTCAGAAAAACAAGTGCAAAGTAAGTTTCTCGCGTGTTGGCATGAAAGCAACACCTGCGACACGCTCCAACTGGTTTCAGATACTGCACTATCGGAAAAGGAGGCAGGGGTAGGTGAGACGGGAACAGGATAACCTTGGTCGACTATGTGCTTCGTCCTACGCTTCGTTTGCGGGGTACATTCTAATCTGCCATGAATTTAAAAAAAAAAAAAGTGTATCCGAGTTTTAAGGGTTTGTAGCATGTATTACATTCAGTTATTAAGTTTACGTTCATTACTATGACGTCCATCTAATATACATGTTAACAAAAAAATTGAAACCCACAAAACCACTTCCGACATCAACGTAACTGCGTACACCTACACGCTATCAGCGAGTATGTAAATCGGCAGAGTTGCAATTTTCTGTGACAGGTACAACAGTCATCATAATGCATTGCTATAGTTGGGTTTTAGTGTTGTTAACAGGCGTATATAGAGGACATGAAAATTGTCGGCTGTTGAAAGATCGCTGTGATTGACACGGAGATGCCACATCCTCTTGTGAGACAGGGTTATCAGGACTTGACAGAATTTGAAAGGGGTATCATTGTGGCTTTACATTTGTCCGACTCATCGAATCGAGCAATATCCAGATTCCTCTGGCATTCGGATGTGACAGTGGCCCAGTGTTGCACTTCATGGGATTGTGAGGACACGTACACAGGTTATCAAGGTTCCAGTCGACCATAATGGAAGACTGCCGTAAAAGAACATCACAGCCCCTCCAAATCTCCGCCTGCCATGCTAGAACAAGTAATGGAGTCCCTCCAACACTGTATCATCTCACACCAATGGTCGGAGACTAGTAGTAGCTGCGAATGGTGGAGGGAAGAAGGACTGGTTCTCATCCACTGTGGCCTTTCAGTAAAAATTACAGAGGTATAACACAATGGCTAATCATGATGTCAGTCAAAATACAACGATTGATAGTTACACACGGCCCCTTCCAGTATTATTTATGTAATTATTCTCTAACTTGAAACTTGTCGATTTACAGGGAGCATACATGTGTTAAGTTCGCATTGAGGATCCTGATATTGGCATACTGGATACCATAGATGAACGGAATTGTGTGGCATAAAAGTAATACTAATAAGGGAGAAAGATTTTGAGATTACATACGGGGATAATTTATTTTATAAGAAAATAGTACAAAAGAGGGAGAAAAATTGAATATATATACACTATGTGATCAGAAGTATCCGGACACCCACAAAAACATACTTTTTTCATATTAGGTGCATTGTGCTGTCACCTACTGCCAGGTACTCCATATCAGCGACCTCACTAGTCATTAAGACATCGTGAGAGAGCAGAATGGGGCGCTCTACGGAACTCGCGGACTTAAAACACGGTCACGTGATTGGGTGTTACTTGTGTCATACGTCTGTACGCGAGATTTCCACTCCTAAACATCGCTAGGTCCACTGTTTCAGATGTAATAGTGAAGCGCAAACGTGAAAGGACACGTACAGCACAAAAGCGTACAGGCTAAGCTCGTCTGTTGACTTACAGGGACCGCCGACAGTTGAAGCGGGTCGTAATGTGTAATAGGCAGACATCTATCCAGACCATCAGACAGGAATTACAAACTGCATCAGGATCCACTGCAAGAACTATGACAGCTAGGCGGGACATGAGGAAACTTGGATTTCATTGTCGAGCGGCTGCTCATAAGCCACACATCACGCCAGTAAATGCCAAACGACCCCTCACTTGGTGAAAGGAGGGTAAAAATTGGACGACTGAACAGCGGTAAAACGTTGTGTGAAATGACGAATCACGGTACGCAATGTGGCGACCCAAAGGCAGGGTGTGGGTATGGCGAATGCCTGGTGAACGTCATCTGCCAGCGTGTGCAGTGCCAACATTAAAATTCGGAAGCGGTGGTGTTATGGTGTGCTCGTGTTTTTAGCAGAGTGACCTTGTTGTTTTTGGTGGCACTATGACAGCACAGGCCTACATTCATGTCTGTTTTTAACAGAGTGACCTTGTTGTTTTTGGTGGCACTATGACAGCACAGGCCTACATTCGAGTATTAAGTACCTTCTTGCTCCCCACTGTTGAAGAGCTATTCGTGGATGGCGACTGAATCTTTCAGCACGATCGAGCACCTGTCCATATTGCACGACCTATGGCGGAGTGGTTACACGACAATAACATCATTGTAATGGACTGGCCTGCACAGAGTCCTGACCTGTATCCTATACAACATCATTGGGATGTTTTAGAGCGCCGACTTCGTTTCAGGCCTCACCGACCGACGTCGATATCTCTCCTCAGTGCAGCACTCTGTGGAGAATGGGCTGCAATTCCCCAAGAAATTTTCCGGCACCTGTTTGAACGTATGCCTGTGAGAGTGGAAGCTGTCATCAGGGCTAAGTATGGGCCAACACCATTATGAATTCCAGCATTACCGATGGAGGGTGTCACGAACTTGTAAGTCATTTCCAGCCAGGTCTCAGGATACTCTTGATCACATAGTGTATTATATAATATTAAACTGTATCTACATAACCGCATGATAGAAGCAGCAGGCGATAGAAGAGGACTATACAAGAAATCACACAAGAAAGGACTAGGTCTTTTCATATACAAGAAGTATATAGGGCGCTTGAAAATACAAATCTGTTTAGATTTATTAGAAAAATATTCAACAATCCGAGATCCCGCAGTGTGTTCGTGCGAGCTACGTTATCAAAGTCTGTGTGGAAATCCTGGCAATGTGGAACTGTGACGTATGTTAAAACAGTGCTAATAATGTCTTCTGTTTTGACTCATTTGGTGACCTGAAGCCTCCAGAAGAATTACAATGATACTTCATCAGCAGAAGACATTTGTTCTACAACTTTCAACGCTCTCAAGACTTCTATATACATCTGTGTGGTCATCTATGCATCATTTTCCTCCTGGCGTTTATGAAGAAGGATATACAAGGAGGTGCCATAAGCATCCATTCAACAGTTGAGGTTCACATGCAAAGTCATATACTCTGACTTTAAAAGAATGATAGGTAGTATTACATGCAAATTACTTCCAATCAATTGATTTAAGCATTGGAGATTGCAGTATTGCGCTGATCGGGTTTGAAACATACAACAGCATCCCAAACACCATACAGGCTAACAATAAACTCCGTTTGGAAATTAATGGCAAAAAAAAAAATTGTGGAAACACAAACATGTGCATATGATATTGACTACTTAAAAAAGGTTTTAAAACAGTGTGGAAAAGAGATTGAGCTACGTGCGAAATCAATACAATTAAATATGAAAAAACGACAATGAATGCAACGATTGACTTTAACCAGTAAGACTGAATAGAAGTGGGTTCCACAAAGGGTCAAGTTTTGAAAAAGTATACTAGTAAGTCTGGTCTGACTTTGGATATACTCCTCATTAGCACATTGTGTTTCAAAAAACTCATATCTCAACAGTTTACTGATTTATATAATTTCCGGATTGTTTCTCTCAGCTAGAATACCCAGTGCTACCTACAGCACTCAGATAAATGTGGGCTATTAAAAGCTCTCCTTAACTGGAGACACCCAGATTCATTACACTTGCATTTCAGATTGAAAGAAGGAGGAATATATCAAAAGATTCCACCACATTTGACAACTACAAGTTAACTAATGCCAGAGTATATTTGAATACGAAATTCTATCAAAATGACAATTAACTGCTACAGTAGGATGACAATATGTACAGTCTAGCATTTGACATGTATGTGAGGTTCTCTGCTTCTTACTATGAAGGTGCTGAAGAGGAAGGATGTCTACTCAGCCCTTAGGAATTCAAAGAGCCGACACTAGTCATCGTAACAGACTTGTCAAAACAGAACAAGATTATTAAATTGCAGCTGAGAGATGTACAAATTGAATATGAATCTTGAGCAGTATCCCAGAAAGCACTGCAGCACATGCTCCAGCTCTATATGACTGTGTGATTAACTGCTACCCACTCGCTGTTGTTATGCAGAAATCTGTATAAATGAATAGGTGTTATGTCATTCCCAGAGCATTTTGCAGTGGCATCTCATAGTGTGAACATTATTGCAGACGTTCGAGGATTCTATGATGACGAGCCCATACGGTTCATATAGGATGTAACAAACAACTCTTTCTCACAGGAGGTGTTTAATATGCCCTCCATGGGCACTGATACAGTCATCAACTAAAAAACTACTCTATTTTCTATTGCACATATTCGCCAGCACACACGACTTTCAATGTACACGTTTACAAATTTACATGGTACACATTTTTTGTCACCTCACGTGACATGGATATATTAAATGTATTTACAAGTGACATTCTCAATATACGACATGAAAAGTATATTTCTGCATTTACTTTGTACATATTTTTGTCGGCACACATAGGATGAATTTGTATTTACATGGTAGACAGTTATTGTCAGCACACATGGTGTGCAAATGTATTTACATATTTGTACATGGTATGTATCTATGTCAACATACATAGTGTGCAAACACACTATTCCGCATACATACAACACTGACACCCACTGTCACTCCCTCTCCATCTTTTTTACCATCCTTATCAATTGAACAAGGTGAGTATGGGAGAGTTTTAATCTCGTCCTCACAAATCACTCCCTTATCTTCATGAGGTGACAGACCGACTTTCGAGTGCAGCACAGTGTGCACCTTGTGACTTCACAGTTGGGTACTAGTTTGCTGCACCATGTGCTATGGTTGCTGTGGAGCCCTGCGAACGCTGCTATACAGACACTGCACTTTGTCTTCAATCATGAAAGCTCTTGCCAGTTGACAGACACCCTTCGCCCACCTCTGGGCGGCACCTACCAATATGCAATATGCATACATCTTCGATCTGATACCGACAGCCGGCCGATGTGGCTGAGCCGTTCTAGGCGCTTCATTCCAGAATTGCGCGACGGCTACCGTCGCAGGTTCGAATCCTGCCTCGGGCATGGACGTGTGTGATGTCCTTAGGTTATTTAGGTTTAAGTAGTTCTAAGTTCTAGGGGACTAATGACCTTGGCAGTTAAGTCCCATAGTGCTCAGAGGCATTTGAACCATTTTGGTACCGACAAACTCCATAATCAGCAAATGATTTGGCTCATTTTTCATAAGGCCAATAACCTTCTTATTCTGTGGAGCAGTACTGCAAGGATTATTGGCCACACATCAAGATGCACTGAATGCATTGGCATGGCACCTTATTACTTCAAATGGATCAGTTCATGAGTAGTTGGGGCAGGTCTAATACTCACATCCCCATGTAGATAGGCTTCATGAACTCTATTACAATATTTGCCATCTCCAAAGCAACACAGTTCTTATTGAAGATTTTCACCCCTTTGAAATTTGGTCTGACAGTACATTTCCTTACGCCATAACTCTCATCCCATTTAGTTCTAATAAGAATTTTGCTGTATTTTTTTCAGATTCTCCATTGTCTTGCCGAAAATTGCGTTACTCATTAATTTTAAAAAGTCTTCTTCTAAATCAATAGCCGCACAAGTCCTCTATTCGGTATTTAAATCAATATAGTCATTCAAGCACAGTGACTTCTTGAAGGAGACAGCATGAGTGTGTCTAACCAGCTCCATCAACAAGCTGAGATACTGCCGGAGATTACGATAGTGGAGAATGTGTCTCTGCTTGCTCCCAGCATTGTGATCAATTTGGGGATAGAGCCTCCACGTGGAAATAATTGATCTGGATATAGCGGCAAATAGCTGTGCTCATGATGCAGATAATAGGATAGACGAGTTCTGCTCCACAACATACCCTACACCAGCATCAGCCGCCACACTACGGATATTTTCACCTAATCCGAAACATCGCCTTCATACAGCCATTGAAACTAACCATCTTGCAGGGTGTATTGTGTTGCATGCCTGTATACACTCCTGGAAATTGAAATAAGAACACCGTGAATTCATTGTCCCAGGAAGTGGAAACTTTAGTGACACATTCCTGGGGTCAGATACATCACATGATCACACTGGCAGAACCACAGGCACATAGACACAGGCAACAGAGCATGCACAATGTCGGCACTAGTCCAGTGTACATCCACCTTTCGCAGCAATGCAGGCTGCTATTCTCCCATGGAGATTATCGTAGAGATGCTGGATGTAGTCCTGTGGAACGGCTTGCCATGCCATTTCCACCTAGCGCCTCAGTTGGTCCAGCGTTCGTGCTGGACATGCAGACCGCGTGAGACGACGCTTCATCCAGTCACAAACATGCTCAATGGGGGACAGATCCGGAGATCTTGCTGGTCAGGGTAGTTGACTTACACCTTCTAGAGCACGTTGGGTGGTACAGGATACATGCGGACATGCATTGTCCTGTTGGAACAGCAAGTTCCCTTGCCGGTCTAGGAATGGTAGAACGATGGGTTCGATGACGGTTTGGATGTACCGTGCACTATTCAGTGTCCCCTCAACGATCACCAGAGCTGTACGGCCAGTGTAGGAGATCGCTCCCCACACCATGATGCCGGGTGTTGGCCCTGTGTGCCTCGGTCGTATGCAGTCCTGATTGTGGCGCTCACCTGCGTGGCGCCAAACACGCATACGACCATCATTGGCACCAAGGCAGAAGCGACTCTCATCGCTGAAGACGACACGTCTCCATTCGTCCCTCCATTCACGCCTGTCGCGACACCACTGGAGGCGGGCTGCACGATGTTGGGGCGTGAGCGGTAGACGGCCTAACGGTGTGGGGGACCGTAGCCCAGCTTCATGGAGACGGTTGCGAATGGTCCTCGCCAATACCCCAGGAGCAACAGTGTCCCTAATTTGCTGGGAAGTGGCGGTGCGGTCCCCTACGGCACTGCGTAGGATCCTACGGTCTTGGCGTGCATCCGTGCGTCGCTGCGGTCCGGTCCCAGGTCGACGGGCACGTGCACCTTCCGCCGACCACTGGCGACAACATCGATGTACTGTGGAGACCTCACGCCCCACGTGTTGAGCAATTCGGCGGTACGTCCACCCGGCCTCCCGCATGCCCACTATACGCCCTCGCTCAAAGTCCGTCAACTGCACATACGGTTCACGTCCACGCTGTCGCGGCATGCTACCAGTGTTAAAGACTGGGATAGAGCTCCGAATGCCACGGCAAACTGGCTGACACTGACGGCGGCGGTGCACAAATGCTGCGCAGCTATCGCCATTCGACGGCCAACACTGCGGTTCCTGGTGTGTCCGCTGTGCCGTGCGTGTGATCATTGGTTGTACAGCCCTCTCGCAGTGTCCGGAGCAAGTATGGTGGGTCTGACACACCGGTGTCAATGTGTTGTTTTCTCCATTTCCAGGAGTGTATTTTTAAAATTAAAATATTACATCTTATGCTACAAACAGTTGGTTAAGGTTAGGTTGGAAGTGATAATTTGGTTGTGACCTGACGAATGTGGCCTCGGGCATGGATGTGTGTGATGTCCTTAGGTGACTTAGATTTAAGTAGTTCTAAGTTCTAGGGGACTGATGGCCTCTGATGTTAAGTCCCATAGTGCTCAGAGCCATTTGACGAATGTGACTGGAAAATATGTATTGTGATAATAAATTTATTTATAGCATAGCCTGTCTACTCATGCATTACATTGAAGACACATTTCATTATAAACAGGAACTGTAAAATAAACTTAGCTAAAACGTACATTAGAAGATGGAGATTCTCTAAACAAGCATTCTGATGTATAATATGTACTTACGTACACAAATTAGATAATACTGACATTCTTATGGGTATCTGGGAAAATTTTCACATGAATAATTTCATATCTTCACTTGTAGTCAGTTGATATACTCACATGATGCTTTGAGAAATCAATGCTGCTAAAGTGAATTTCAAATTATAAGGATTGTTAAAGATATTTGGAATCAAAGCTAAACCTTGCATTAGCGAGGAGTGTAGTGAAGTACTTTGCTATGTTTGTTGATTCCACAGTAAATTCTATTCAGTAATCACTTTGCCCACCTCTAGAGTTTTCATATATCTTGCTGGATGTCCTTCCAACATTCTTTTAGATGTTATCTTTTATGCATCTTATGGTCATCATCACACATCTATAAATGACCTATATTTCTAACATTGTGAAGTAAATAGCTTTTCTGTGATTCAATGTGTTGTACATTGTCACGGTTTCAGTGTATTTCCTAAGTGGTGTAGTACTTTATTGTGGCCATGTACAGGTGAAAAAATAGAGAAAGCAGCTCATACTCTGGTGCAGAGTGAACGATTTATCTTGAGATAATTGAAAAATATAGTTTTTGAAATACATGACTTGCAGATATGTGTCTTTTATTGCACTACCATTTTTGTTGTTACACTACCATTTTTGTTGTTACACCACCATCAAGGTGTAAAAGATCAATATTGTTAGTTTTGTGCCATACTATTGTGTTGCAACTGTAATTTGTAATGGGTCATATCACCTTTTGTGTAAAGTTACCAGTTTTTCTCTCTATATGTGTTTATCAGATAAAGATGACTTGCGTATTATATGGATTGATAATGGTTAGATACTGCATCATGGAACAAACAATTGGCCTTTTATGTTGTCACTACCGAAATTGGTAGTGCAGTGGAAGGCAGTTAACCAACTGTATGTCAAGCATTAAGAATTAGATATTTCTGTCTGTCATTTACCACAAAATTCAGGTACATTGTGAGATACATAATCATGACACAAGTTAGAAAATACAAGTGCACAGATGCTAACCGTATGCAGATGACAGGGCTGTCTTTTTATTGTATCACAATAAACTTCCGGCACATATAAAAAATAAGAACATCGAGTGCACATACATTCAAATCCAGGCCAAAGAAACAGGTCGCTAGGCACACTTTAAAATTCAGTGTATAACACTATGTGTGAACCCCAGTTACAATGTACACAACCAGAGTAAGAGTGCATAAATTCTTTTTGTATGTATCCACTTGTGCATTTTACAGCTACACATATAACAACCTAGAGCGCGTAGAACAATACATTAACATAATTTGAAACAAAATACTTGAAAAATATGCAGCTGTTTCCAGTGATCTTCAATGTGAACAGAGGCAAATAAATTAGCTTTTAGCAGATGAGTTCTGATCAGCTGGGCGGAGAGGGGGGGGAGGGGTGGAGGTAAGAAGTATTTGCTCGATTCTGTAAAGATTGTAATGCAGAAGGACATTAAGGGGTAGATCTATGTAAAGAATACAAAAGAAAACCATTCTATAGAGTTACATGCCGACCTTGCGGAAATTGCAGCTCTGCTAACTATGGCAACTGAAATTGACACACACATCTCGAGATAAATGACTAGAACTGTGGTTCTAATCTAGATACACCAATGGAACCTCTTCCATTGGAAAATGAATTATTAATACTTTACATTAATATGAAGTAGAGTCTCACTTGCTGTAGCTAACCCTTTCCCTCACCGTCTGACTGTCACCAGCCAACAGTTAAGGTGGCCTGGGGTATAGTGGAATCCTTATTAATTTCGGTGTGTTGTGCCCTGGTAACTTCCATAGAATAACATGTATGTGTGTATATGTGCCACTTCCATTTTTATTTCCACAGTACGAAGATCTAATTGAAATTATCTTCTTCGTTACAGCAGTCGATTAACATGACTGCAATGTTTAATTTACTTATTTATTCATTCAAGGATTGTACCCTTTAGTACTTGACAGTGAAACTAAATAGCTCAAAATGTTCCGCAAACAGAATATATGAGTATATTTTTATGACGTTATGATAGGCAATTTTATTTCAAATTGTACCACTCGTCATCACCTCACACCCGATCACTAACAATTTAGCCAGTGAAATTAATTTCATATTTACGTCTGGAACATACAGTCACTGAACACACAGTGACAATGGATAATATTATGTGGTGACTGAAAATAAAAAAGTTAAGTGCTTGTTTACACAAACTGCAGTGAAGTATACCAGGGCAGTTTGGTAGTATTTTCAGATTAAAAAAGGAGGAGTTCATGTCATTGTGCAGTTACAGTATATTTAATGGCCATGTAAGAGTATAGAAGAATTTAAGGAATTTTAGGAGTGAGCATTAAATAAGTATTCTTTGCTTTTCAACAAATCTGGAAGACAGCTATTGAAAAGCCCAACACTTGTTGATTTGGTCTAAGCTGTGCCAATCAGTTCTACAGAAAACGTATGTGAAGATGACAGCACCTAATCTCACACCAGATTCTTTAAATACAAGTACTCCGTATTTAGGTGAACAGCCTAGGAATAAATAGACTTCAGTGTTAGTAAGAGCAAAAATTAAGTAAACGTTATCTGAATGGTGGGTCGTATTTATATCGCACAAACAGCAAAGGAATAATGAGAAGAACCTAAGATAAAGTGGAAACATGTTCTAATTGAGAAGCAAGTTTGAGAAGTTAAACAGAATGTGTAACAAAACACATATTTTGGCTGAAGTTTGTCACCCAGGCGGTTTGTGCATGTGATGCACCCAATTTAAAGTTTTACTGTAAAGTTTTAAGGATGGTAACAGAATTTAGCAGCACCCCAAGAACATACTTTATAGCCATAAAAACACCATATACTACTTCGTGCAATCCAAAGTACGATAAAATGGACTGGAATGACATTGATGAAATGACATGCAAATATTGGTCAGGTACAGATAGTTCTAATAGTAACAAAACAAATAGATAAGTTCACTAATGCATTTACGACTTTGCAACAGATTCTACCCCACTAATTTATTACACAGCAGCAGCAACGAATCTTTCGAACACCTAAGAAGAGCCGCGCGGGATTAGCCGAGTGGTATTAGGCATGGACTGTGTGGCTGGTCCCGGCTGAGGTTCAAGTCCTCCCTCGGGCATGGCTGTGTGTGTTTGTCCTTAGGATAATTTAGGTTAAGTAGCGTGTAAGCTTATGGACTGATGACTTTGGTAGTTAAGTCCCATAAGATTTCACGCACATTTGAACATTTTGAACCTAAGAAGAACTCAAAGTAAATTTGTTTCACAAGTAAAAATTCACCCATTACAGATGCAAATACTAATGAAGTATGTCTTACATGAGAATGTCTCACTGCTTCCATTATGCATTTCTACATTATCTCACTCTCACATTTTTTAATATTGATGAGATAATCAAAAGTAAATAAACAGAAAGATTTTGGCTTGTTATTGACTTTAGTCCACCGATATCATCGACCACATCCTTGGTGCGTCTGTAAACAGTTATTGCCCTACAGAAGTTATTATAGTGAGTGAGTTGGCAGTACTTGGCGTTCATTGCAATTAACAAATACCAGATTTTTAAGACACATCTCATGAAACAAAAAAGACAATATGGATAAAAATTTTACTTCAATTTCATTTTGTTTTTTTATTGATGATTATGTTTACAAGTTATATACTCGCTATAGACGTTTTTATTTCTTTAATAACAAACTATTTTGGCAGTGGTATCTGGAAAAACTGAATTTCATACTGACGTATCTGTGATAATAACTATTTGATGTTGGAATTTGGTAGACCATGTGTGGGGTTCAGCAATGGCTAGGTGTAGCGAGGGTGAATGGACAGGACTTTTTCTGGTTCTGGGGACTGTCACTAACAATGCGTACATCCAGCTAGCGGGCAGTCGACTGCAGTGGATGTAGAAAGACATGTGCTCCCAGCACTCAGCGCCACAGCTCAAGTGTTTGCAGAGCTGTCAGCGGTCCCAGCACTTGGCTAACTGCATAACCGTGTTTTCTAACACCACACATCTGCTCAGAGCTGTTAGCAGATAGTACAAGTATTAATATACAATTCATTTGCAGTGGGTATCATTTTCAAGATCTTTGTAGGTGGAGTTTAGGCGATGTTTTTGGTAACGTTTATCACAATACGTTTCGTTCTTTATAAACGGCACTTTTGGTATCGTTTTCTGCAATATGTCTGGATTTTTAAAGGCGAGGCTTTTGTTACCGTTTTCTGCAATATATTACATAATCTTCAGCTGTGCTTATGATATTTTTAGATTGATAACTTGTAGCAGTAGAATGTAATTTCTTGGCAGGGTAATACTTGTACCTTCCAAACCAACAGCTTAGCTTCCCCACCTATTTAGAGTGGTATTGTGATCTGAAAGGAAATTTTCCAATGGGATAGTACCCGTGATTCTCGCAATAAGAGAAAAAAATGCTCCCTAAGTCCTTCCACAGCAACAGCTCAGCACAGACTGAGCTTTCTCCACTATATGAAGGTGGAGAAGGAGTAAGGAGGGGATGAGAGAGGGGAAGAGTGGGTCGAGGAAAGTGGGGAGAGGGAAGTAGTGGAATCCATGACATCACCCAAAGACATCAGCAATGTGATATAGCCTATCTACCGCTGACATGCTGAATAAATTTGGGAACAATGCACACTGCACTCATGTCAGCTTGACCCAGTGCTAAAAAAGTATGACAATACTAATTTCATCCAACCATACATATGCACAGGGAGTGGATAATGTCAACTTCCACCAATAAATTTCATGGCAATATTCAAATAACAAACAGAGAGAGCAGGGAGTAGCATTGGTGATAAGTCTCAATTCTGCAAGACTTGAATTAAATTTGGGAAATTCTCCCAGCATATTAGCAGTCGATAGGGGTGAAAGCTTACATTCTACATCATGCTCAGCTGTATTAACCGATAGGTACTAAATCTAGAGATCTCGGTTGAATCGTGTTCATTTGGTATGACTAAGTCATTATAAATCACATATTCTTTAAACAAAGATGATATGCAAAAATAAATTGTGAATATGAAAGTGGCAATTCCTCAAGATTATGATGTAACACACCTCACTGTTCTGTAACAAGTACTACTTCTAAAAAAGCGTGCTGAATCGTTAACCAAAAGCTGAGACATCATACAAAAAGACTGACAATTCAACTCAATATTCAACATAAGGGCCATGAAAGATTACAACATTAAGTAAGTGGTTCATGGTGAATCTCACGCTGCTAATAAAATTCGCAAGTGACCCTCACCCTCAAGAAACAAAGTGCATTCTATCAGATAACCCCCAACACATGAAATTCAGAAAAATGAACTACACGTCATATAGCAGGTGACTCTCCTAACAAAATGTAGCTGAACTGGATTAAATACTCTTACAGACTTTACTAATATATTCTGATGCCTTCATACACTGATCAGACTTTCTACTGGAGCACATACTTACAACTTCCCTACGAGAACATGAATGCACTTGAGCAGATGCTGTGGAGAGATCCCATTAAGTAGTGTATAGCCAACACCACCTGCACGTGGTGCAGAAATACCGGTTAGCTTTCATAATGACCACTGCTTTACTCTCTGCTATCTCCTTCCACCATGTTAAGGAGATAAAAAGCCTACTTTATTGACTGTGTTTTGCACATGGCTCCTTTTGATCTGCATTGATTCCATTGTTCAATCATCCATTCATTCATGGAAAGGAAAGAAGAGATTCGTAGGTCTTTGACAAATTAAATAAATAAACAAGTGAACTGATCTCATCTACAGATGCTCTTCATACAGACTGGTTTATTCATACACAGTGTGAGCTCACTGATATGAGCACACTTGTGTGTAATACATGTCTGACATCTATGAAACTAGTCTAGTTTACCCATTCCGTCACACAATGTCTCAAGAGAAAAAATGTGCCTGGACTGGCCTTCCAATGGGAGGGCAGTCTCTAGTTTAACGTAAAGGGATCGAAAAGAAACTATCTTTCATAGGAAGATACATTAAACGGACATTGTTGTAGAGCAAATCTGAAAGTAAAAGGAACACACACACAACATGAGAACCATGCCAAAAGCGTTATTTGCACCCATCCTTTAAGTACTTCAACATTTATGAATATATCGATGAATCATCTGATAAATTGGATACATAAATAAAGATAATACTTAATAATATTAACATTGCATTATGGAGAAGAACCAGTATCTATTACATGAAGTAAACAATAATTATTTAAGCAAGGCAAACAAAAGTACATATACACATAATCAGTTAAGTGAATAAAAGAATCAGGACTAAGCTACTCCTTCACACATACACATCACAAATTGCAAAACACAAATGGAGAGAAACCCATTGTCTGGAATTTGTTGCAGAATCATCAAGTGATCAAACACAAATACTATACTTTTAACATATAAATGATCAGTAAAAGGTAACTTTCAAAAAGGCACAATTCGAATCATCGATTAATTGTTATTAACAAAGAAAACGATGTTGTTTTTAGAAAATGTTCCATTAATCGCGGTGATTGTGTGGGTCTTTTTCTCACACAAGTCAATCGTTATTCAAATTATTTATTGCCAATTAGAAAGACACTCCTGTTAGTATGCCCTATTCGGGTTTGTACATAATTTAACATTCGTATCCCTGACACTTTTCATCCTGTGGTGTAGGGATTCTTACAGACTTCAGCGCTTAGTAAATCTGTGCACATTAGGAAACACTACTAAGAACTAGAGTTTGATCAGCAGTTGATATCAATCTTAACACTAAGTTTTGTGTGGATTTGACACATGACCCATCAAACTGAGCAATCAGTTTGTCTGGTTTATGTTCATAGTAGTCAGGTGATCAGTGTTCATTCATTTTTACTTTCACCATTCATATTAGTTAAATAATGTGACAGAACGTTGTATGATACCTGCAAGTTAATTATAATGCAAATTCCATTATTTTTCTTAGGGTGCCTTTCGGAAAGGAAATGTTTGTATGGAAGTATATTGCAGTATTTCTAGTCTTCATCCTTTTTATTATTTTATGTGCGATGGTAACCTTAAGCGTGCAATGGGAATTCACCCGTTAGATTCAGAGGATAGAGTGGATAGGTGGATAGAGTACACTAAAGGACCATGTAAGGGGAAAGACGTCTTGTCTGATGTGATAGAAGAAGAAACAGAAGTCGATCTAGTAGAAATAGGGGATCTACACTACTGACCATTAAAATTGGTACACCCCGAAGATGACATGCTACAGACGCGAAATTTAATCGACAGGAAGAGGATGCTGTAATATGCAAATGATTACCTTTTCAGAGTATTCACACAAGGTTGGTGCCTCTGGCGACACCTACAACGTGCTGATATGAGGAAAGTATCCAACCGATTTCTCATACACAAACAGCAGTTGACCGGCGTTGTCTGGTGAAACGTTGTTGTGATGCCTCGTGTAAGGAGGAGAAATGCGTACCATCACGTTTCCGACTTTGACAAAGGTGGAATTGTAGCCGATCGCGATTGCGATTAATCGTATCGCGACATTGCTGCTCGCTTTGGTCGAGGTCCAATGACTTTAGCAGAATATGGAATCGGTGGGTTCAGGAGGGTAATACGGAATGCTGTGCTGGATCCCAACGGTCTCGTATCACAAGCAGTCGAGATGACAGGCATCTTATCCGCATGGCTGTAACGGATCTGCAGCCATGTCTCGATCCCTGAGTCAACCGATGGGGAGGTTTGGAAGACAACAACCATCAGCACGAACAGTTCGGCGACGTTTGCAGCAGCATGGACTATCAGCTCGGAGACCATGGCTGCGGTTACCCTTGTCGCTGCATCACAGACAGGAGCGCCGGCGATGGTGTACTCAACGATGAACCTAGGTGCACGAATAGCAAAACGTTTTTCTTTCGGATGAATGCAGATTCTGTTTACAGCATCAAGATGGTCGCATCCGTGTTTGGCGACATCGCGGAGAACGCATATTGGAAGCGTGTATTCGTCATCGCTATACTGGCGTATCACTCGGCTTGATGGTATGGGGTGCCATTTGTTACACGTCTCGGTCACCTCTTCTTCGCATCGACGGTACTTTGAACAGTGGACTTTACTTTTCAGATGTGTTACGACCCTTGGCTCAATCCTTCGTTCGATCCCTGCGAAACCCTAGATTTCAGTAGGATAATGCACGATCGCATGTTGCAGGTCCTGTACGGGCCTTTCTGGATACAGAAAATGTTAGACTGCTGTCCTGACCAGCAGGTTCTCCAGATCTCATCTATTGAAAACGTCTGGTCAATGGTGGGCGAGCAATTGGCTCGTCACAATACGCCACTCACTACTCTTGATGAACTGTGGTATCGTATTGAAGTTGCATGGGCAGCTGTACATGTACACGCCATCCAAGCTCTGTCTGACTCAATGCCCATGCGTACCAAGGCCGTTATTACGGCCAGAGGTGGTTGTTCTGGGTACGGATTACTCAGGATCTATGCAACCAAATTGCGTGAAAATTTAATCACAAGTCAGTTCTAGTATAATATATTTGTCCCATGGATACCCGTTTATCATCTGCATTTCTTCTTGGTTAGCAATTTTAATGGCCAGTAGTGTAGTATTAGAATCATAATTTAGAGGAGCTTCAGAAGACTTAGGATCGAATAAGACAGAAGGGATAGATAACATTGCATCATTGGGGAGATGGCAACAAAACGGCTATTGACGTTGTTGTGTAGAATGTATGAGTCTGGTGGTACACAGCCTTCCACAATAAAGTTCAGTGAGTAGTTATGTAACATTAACATAGGTGATCTATGAACTACAGTTGTCCTTCGAAATAGTCAATTCCCATAATTATGCACCGCCGAGATTTGCGATACATGTCCTGGAAACTTTGCATTAAGTCTTCATTTGAGATGGTGATCAAAAGCCGCGTCGTGTTTCGTTGGAATTCAGGAATACCCTCAAACCTGTTTCCTTTCCAAGCGTGCTTGAGTCGAGGGAATACACTCCTGGAAATGGAAAAAAGAACACATTGACACCGGTGTGTCAGACCCACCATACTTGCTCCGGTCACTGCGAGAGGGCTGTACAAGCAATGATCACACGCACGGCACAGCGCACACACAAGGAACCGCGGTGTTGGCCGTCGAATGGCGCTAGCTGCGCAGCATTTGTGCACCGCCGCCGTCAGTGTCAGCCAGTTTGCCGTGGCATACGGAGCTCCATCGCAGTCTTTAACACTGGTAGCATGCCGCGACAGCGTGGACGTGAACCGTATGTGCAGTTGACGGACTTTGAGCGAGGGCGTATAGTGGGCATGCGGGAGGCCAGGTGGACGTACCGCCGAATTGCTCAACATGTGGGGCGTGAGGTCTCCACAGTACATCGATGTTGCCGCCAGTGGTCGGCGGAAGGTGCACGTGCCCGTCGACCTGGGACCGGACCGCAGCGATGCACGGATGCACGCCAAGACCGTAGGATCCTACGCAGTGCCGTAGGGGACCGCACCGCCATTTCCCAGAAAATTAGGGACACTGTTTCTCCTGGGGTATCGGCGAGGACCATTCGCAACCGTCTCCATGAAGCTGGGCTACGGTCCCGCACACCGTTAGGCCGTCTTGCGCTCACGCCCCAACATCGTGCAGCCCGCCTCCAGTGGTGTCGCGACAGGCGTGAATGGAGGGACGAATGGAGACGTGTCGTCTTCAGCGATGAGAGTCGCTTCTGCCTTGGTGCCAACGATGGTCGTATGCGTGTTTGGTGCCGTGCAGGTGAGCGCCACAATCAGGACTGCATACGACCGAGGCACACAGGGCCAACACCCGGCATCATGGTGTGGGGAGCGATCCTCTACACTGGCCGTACACCTCTGGTGATCGTCGAGAGTACACTGAATAGTGCACGGTACATCCAAACCGTCATCGAACCCATCGTTCTACCATTCCTAGACCGGCAAGGGAACTTGCTGTTCCAACAGGACAATGCACGTCCGCATGTATCCTGTGCCATCCAACGTGCTCTATAAGGTGTAAGTCAACTACCCTGGCCAGCAAGATATCCGGATCTGTCCCCCATTGAGCATGTTTGTGACTGGATGAAGCGTCGTCTCACGCGGTGTGCACGTGCAGCACGAACGGTGGTCCAACTGAGGCGCCAGGTGGAAATGGCATGGCAAGCCGTTCCACAGGACTACATCCAGCATCTCTACGATCGTCTCCATGGGAGAATAGCAGCCTGCATTGCTGCGAAAGGTGGATATACACTGTACTAGTGCCGACATTGTGCATGATCTGTTGCCTGTGTCTATGTGCCTGTGGTTCTGTCAGTGTGATCATGTGATGTATCTGACCCCAGGAATGTGTCAATAAAGTTTCCCCTTCCTGGGACAATGAATTCACGGTGTTCTTATTTCAATTTCCAGGAGTGTAGTATGGAGGATTGAG
Source organism: Schistocerca gregaria (assembly GCF_023897955.1). NCBI lineage: Eukaryota > Metazoa > Arthropoda > Insecta > Orthoptera > Acrididae > Schistocerca > Schistocerca gregaria. Next base: position 433,623,862 of record NC_064922.1, read on the forward strand.
ATCCGGCGAGTATGGAGGATGCTCTAGTCGCACAACCCCCTTTTTTGCATGAACTCTCTGACGATATTGACTGTGCGTGGGCGACCGTTGTCGTGAACAAAAAACCAGGAAGTTGTTGGGCGTACTGGGGTCGTACCCTGCGTAGGCGTTGCATGAAACGGGTCAAAATTTCAACGTATCGAGTAGCGTTCAGTGTCGTTCCCTCAGGTAGAAATTCCATGTGGATAATGCCTTGACTATCGAAGAAGGTGATGAGCATGGTTTTGATACGTGAGTTTTCGACTCTGATCTTTTTCCGACGAGGCGATGTCGAAGAACGCAAATCCATGCTTTGCCGTTTTGTTTCAAGGCCGTACGAGAGACACTGGGTTTCATCCTCAGCGACAATACGGTTCAAGAACTTTTGTGACGCATCCACCGTTTCCACAAAATCATGTGAAGCCTCTAAACGTGCCTGCTTCTAATCGTCAGCCAAGTGATGTGGCACAAGACTACAATACGTTTTCTTCTTCCCTAACTCCATGTAACGATTTGTCGCACGGATTCACAGTTCATCCGCTATGATGTGCGTAGCTAATCGACGGTCGTTCGTGATCAATGTACTCACTTTCTTAATGTTTTCGTTACTGACAGCGGTCGCCGGTCGTCTGCTACGGATGTGTCAAAAACACTTTTCCGGCCTCCTCGCAAACGGGCAAACCACTCGTACACACACTTCATGGACAGTGCTAGATCCCCAAAAACACGTACCAGAATTGCATGCGTTTCTTTCGGTGTCTTGAAAAGCTTAAAACAAAACTTCTAAATTGATCCTTTTCTCGTTCATTGCCCTGTTTTCAGCTCAGAACCAACTCACTAAACAAGCAACGGGTCTAACACGGAACACACACGATGCTCAACTGAACTACAAAGGGGGCTCTTGTCAAGACCGGCCGCTGCGCAGGTGCAGCATTGTGCGTTGCCAGTGTTGCCCGAGCGACTGTTCTGACTTCAATCACCGAACTTTATTGTCAGAGATTGTACTATCTGACTTTCGGAAAAACATCATCCATACAATTCCGAAGATTGCAAGAGCTGGCATGTGAGATAATTATCGCAAAGTCAGCTTAACAACTCATTCATCCATGTTGGTGACAAGAACATTTTACAGAAGAATGGAAAAGAAAATTGAGGAATTATTAGATGACGACGAGTTTGGCTTTACAATGGTAAATTCATCAGAGAGGAAAGTCTGGCGTAGCGGTTGGTAATGGACGCAATATCAAGGAAAAGTCAAGACACGTTCATAGGATTTGTCAACCTGGAAAAACCTTTCCACAGTGTCAACTGGTGCAATATCTTAGACATTATGAGAAAAATTGGGGTAAGCTAAAACAAAACAAAAAACAGGTAGTAGAAAATATGTATAAGAGCCAAGAAGTGGAAGACCAAGAACGAAGTACTCAGATTAAAAAGGGTGTAAGACCGGGACGTAGTCTTTCGCCCCTACTATTCAGACTATACACCGAGGAAGCAGTCACGGAAATAAATGAAAGATTCAAAAGTTGAACTAAAATTCAAGGTGAATGGAAATCAACGAAAAGATCTGCTGATGACATTGCTATCCTCAGTGAAAAAGAAGGAGAATTACAGGATCTGCTGAATCGAATGAACACTTCTTACAAGTAGAGAAAATTGACTGAGAGTAAATCTAAGAAGGACAGAAGTAATGAAAAATAGTAAAAAAGAGAACGACTTAACATCACAATTGGTGATCACAAAGTAGGTGAAGTTAATGAATTCTGCTGTATAGGTAGCAAATTAAGCCATGGCGGATGACATAAAAAGCAGATTAGCACTGGAAAAAATGGCATTTCTGACCAATAGAAATTTACTAGTATCAAACATAGACCTGAATTTGTGGAAGAAATTCCTGAGAATGTATGTTTGGAACACTGTATTGTACGGTAGTGAAGCATGCACATTGGGAAAACTGGAGATGTGATGCTATAGAAGAACGGTGAAAATTAGGTAAGTAAGGAATGGGGAGGTTCTTTGGAGAATCGCCAAACAAAGGAATATAAGGACAAGAAAAAGAGATAGGATGGTAGGACACCTGATAAGACATTATGGATTAACTTCCATGGCGCTAAAGGGTGCTGTAGAGGGTAAAAACAGCACAGGTAAACGGAGATTGGAATACATCCGGCAAATAATTGAGAACGTAAGTTGCATGTGTACGCTGTGATGAAGAAGTTGGCACAGGAGAGGAATTCGTGGCAGGCTGTATCAAACCAGTCAGAAGACTGATGACTCAAAAAATAAAAATGTGATGATACATAAGAATGTTGACGATTAGACTGGTAAATGTCATGGTGAGGAACTAAATCGAATCGTGAAGGGTATATATTTATGGTAAAACTTCACGAAAAGGAGAGACAAATCCTGGGGCACCAGAGAATGTTAAATTAAGTCATGTAGGGAAGTTCTGGGGGTGATAGTTATGGAGGAAGATTAAGACAGGACTACAGTAGCCAAGTGGATGTATGGTTGTAGGCTGCAGCAGTTACGCAGAGACCAGAGACTTGCACAGAATAAACTAGGCTGGAGAACTACATCAAATCAGTCTTCAGCTTGAAGACTACATCATCCTTAAACAGGAAGGGAAGAAAATAATAAACGTAGGAACAAAAAATCATAGAAGGGCTAGAGAGACAGATGTCAATATGTTGATTTAGTTTTTCTATTTTCACTTACTGGTGTCTTATGGTATCATATTTCGCAACAACTTTTCGTTTATGAGGGAAATATTCATTGTGTAGAAGCGTGTTATAAAGGTAATGCCTGACGTCAGCTACAGAAGCTTTCTTAGACACTTTCTCAATCAGTTGGAAACATTGACTACAACCCTACATACATTTACACGCACACACATTTGAGATTCCTCCATTTATTTATTTTATATGTTTGTAAAACTGTTGGCACTTTCACTTCATAGCGATTGGTCGCAATTATTTCCGAGGAACATGAATACAACTAATTAAAAGGGCGCCCTGAAAAGGAATGTCTCAGAATTTTTTACGCGAAAAATTTTACAGCTTTCTAAATAAAACAAACGTTATTAACATTCTACACCTTCATGCTTCATGTCTACATGAACTGTGGAGTGTAACATGTCAGTAAGTAACGTAACTACGTCGGTGGCTGAGAAACAGCCTGCTGTAACCGAGCTTCGAATTCGAAGAATTCGACCACGCTTGGAGCAACCTCTCCTTCACGATCACAATGCCAGAATGCATACGAGCTCTGCGGTATCTGCAACGATCCGACGCCTATGGTTCACTATAGTCGATCACCCTCCATACAGTCCCGACTTGCCCCAGTACGATTTTCATCGGCTCCCAAACCTTAAGGACCCCTTCGGTTGCGATGAAGCTGTGTAAACAGAGGTGAATTTGTGCCTCCGCTAACAAAATCAAACATTCTATGCTGAATGTATCAAGTAATTCGTCTCCCTTTGGTTGAAGTGCGTTCATCACTAAGTTGAAAAATCAATATGTAGAGGCATTACTTTTCAACACGCCCTCATTACTAAGACAGTTATTTATCTTATCGCCTTTTGTACTCGTCTGTTTTCTTGCAAACGTTACACAATGTTAGAGCCACGTATGACATTGGACTTTAGTTAGATATGTGGAAAGAGTTAGTATTTAGTCGATAGGTCATTTCGAGGAAACTGATATGGTTCTCTACGCACATAAGAAACAAAGACTAATTCGATAGTCGCTTGTTAGTTCACGGAGAGCAACGGACGCGACGAAGACATGCGTGACTGATAAACCTATCTAAAATGTCCAGTGACAAGGTTCACTATCACAACTTTAATGCTCATTGTTGCGAGTTCAATGCAAAATGTCCACAGGAAAGGTGTAGACCATTACGACGACTTTTCAACGGTTAATCACCGTTCCTTATTGAGGATTTCGACATGAGAGAATCTTGGTACTGAACGACTGGCTACAGTGTGGTTCTTTGACTTCGTTACCTCACTCACGTACATTGCTCGGAGAATTTTTTTTTTAAACTCAAGTGACAATGCTGACAATGCGTGCTGTGTTTTACAAATTTATTGATCCAACTAGTTGCTGGTACTGACTGTTGACAATAAAGTTAAATAACCTCCTGCACCTTTACCGTCAGATATTAGTTGAAGAATGGGAAACGTTAAACTTGTAAGTGGTATTTTTTAACAAAAGGCGTTTTACATCTGCATCTACATGGTTACTCTGCAATTCACACTTAAGTGCCTGGCAGAGGGTTCATCGAACCATTTTCAAACTACTTCTCTACCATTCCACTCTCGAATGGTCCGTGGTAAAAAGGAACACCTAAATCCTTCCGTTAGAGGTCTGATTTCTCTTATTTTATTATGATAATCATTTCTCCCCACGTAGGTTGGTCTCAACAAAATTTTCACGCGCTGTTGCATTCTCTGTACTCTGTTGGATATCCCTAGACGTATTCCAAGTGTCAAGTCATAGAATAAATGTTTCAAACACTCGTTACTAGATGCCGCATGGTCATTGTGCCAAGCAGTGCTTCTTAATGAAGTTCCAAATGCCATGCGCCAGAGTGTGCTCCATTAACCTGGGATGGTTTGAAGCTATAACACAAATTTTTGGTGGGTGGGCACATCTTTTTGAGCTGTGACAGTGTCTTTACAGTCATAGAGGAAAGAAGAAATATAAGCAAGGCCTTTATTCCGCTAGGTTTACACAAGCCTGTTCGGCCAGCTAAAGTTATAAACCCCATGCATTGTAATTCCAATGCATTCAACTGACCACTTTGTTTTTAAAGATTCCGCTGAAGCGTTTGGTCAACGCAGGCGTTTGAAATGCGAATGATCAAAATGTCTCATACTCATCCATCTCAAAGAGCTGTGTAAAAGTTCTTACTCTGAAGCTGAAAAATACCAAAGCTTTCAAAAGCGGGAAGACCATGGTAGACGCATTCCATGCCGTTGACGATGTTGCCATTATTTTTTCTTTGTCAGCGGTACAGGAAGTTTTTACAACACACTTTGAAACAACTGATTCCAATAATTTAGTTGTATAAGAAAAGTATACTTTTTCTGGAAATACATTGTGTTGTCTTGTAAAACAATTAGAGGAAAAGTTTTGTCGACTACAGTTCTACAAGTTAAAATATTACTGCTGTATTTCTGTACTTGAACTATCACAAATAAAACGTAATGTCTCTGTACTAATGGCATTTGTAACAAAAAGTTTCCTAGTGGCACTTAGAACTAGACGGTTTTTATGGCACTTAGAACGATCTTAATAAATTACCTGTTTTCTCATTTGTTTCATTACTTTTTGCATTGTTGCCGCGGGCTCCATAAATCCATGGTATCTGAATACTTCCTCAATGTTTTTCGATAGAAATTAGTTATTTACAAAAAGCTAAGCATATTTTTGGTTACCCTGACAAATGTGAGATCTGACACTTTTGATGAAAAAAATGATATTAAATATATTTATTATGTAAAAATGTGAATGAATGAAAAAATGGAGAAGAAATTTCTAAATATTTTTGTTATTTACTCATTCAGTACGAACTTTGTTGTAGAACCCCTTTTTTTACGTGTGGTAATAAAAATTCATTTAGACAGAATTAAGCATATTTAAAATTACGTGAACTTTAGCAACCCTCTCATGCTGATAAATTCAAACTAACTGATTAATAACATTTATGACTTTGAAAATTATTTAAATTAATTTTTTTTACGTAATTCGGCCTTGGCACACATTTTCTAGATGCAATGGGTTTTTGAACATTTACTGAATTCTTTCCCGGCGTTAGATATGGAACACAAGACTGTCTCTGTTAGCATAAAATGGTTAAATATTGCCAAGCCGACCTGAAAGTTTAATTATCATTGACAAAACACACCTCACTATAAGTTTAAGTTATTTCCTTTAGAAATGGAAAGAACCAACAGATTAACAACTTCAACGTTAATTATCAGCCTATGAATGCACAAATGTAAAACCAGTAATAAATTCAGTCAGCCTTAGGATCGCTGTAAAAGAAAAATATTTCGTAATTCACTGCTAATTTTACCTGCTTCCGATTTACGGGTTTGGTTAATTTTATAGCGGAACAATTTTTTAAATGTGCCGCCGTTGCAAATCGTTCGGTCGTGGCACAGCCCAGCAACATCAACGATAATCGCTAAAAGTGCTGAAAATTCTTTAAAAGAAATATTATTGATGACATGTGCAAGCTAATTTACATTAGTAATACACAATTTTGATAAATTATAATATAGTTAGACCATAACAATAATTGAAATAACACACCTTTGTAATTTCTCCTCTAATGGCGGCTAAAGATAGATTCAGACAAACGAAGTCTACTCATTCATATAATGCTACGTCACAGGTTCCTCTCTCTCTCTCTCTCACGACAAAGAATACACATCATGTAGCGCTATTTATATTATTGCTGATTGTGAATGTCTCTTTGTAATCTTACAACATTATTTTCCTCTGTGGCTATATTTTAAATTTTTTCATCGCAGATATTAACATATTTCGTAATTACATTTTGAGTATAGAAATATTACAATCATAAATACATCGAGAATATTATTACAGAAAATATTACAATAATAATCAACGTCCTTTACACAAAATTAAATAACATTTTTTGGTAAACCATTACAGTACATACGAATTGCTTCATAGCGGTGTACATAGTACAATTAAATGTCGTTTCATTTTATTAATAGTGTGTGTGCTGCCAGGGTACGTTACATTGCCCCCTGGCAGTATTTGGCAAAGAGTTTCTATACTTTGACACAATGGTGCCAGTAACGTTCTTTACAATTTTGCTTTTTTTTATTATTATGGAATGGCTCTTTTAATTAGTTCCAGGGCTATATATGTTGATGGCTCCCCCATTTGGGCGAAGGCAGACAGGAAACCTGGGCAAAACTGTGCCGGTGCCCAGCCATCCCAGTTGGTTCATGATTAATCTTGTCTCTTTAATAGTAATTGTTTTGAAATGATTTAGCAGTTTGTCATAAACGGTTGCATAATATCACAGTCACATACAGTTCAACGGAAGTGTGTTGTATGTGTTTAACAACTCGTAATTATCATTTTTGCGATGTACTGCAAGGTCACTTATCCTAGGCTATATCTCTTAGTTTTTTGAAATTATTTAGTACAACGTCACTTTTCATAATGTTCTCACTACCTACGTGTTACAAATCCATCTCCTACACTTGTTAGTGTTCATTTTCTCTCGTCAATTTATGGGTATACATAATAAGTGTTCAATGCCCGTCAAAAACCGAGTTCATTGACATGTTATGCAGTTTATGTAGATATTTTGGAATATGTCAATAATGTTGTAGTTGGTGAGCGGTGCAGAGTGATTGTTGAGCGACGCTCGGCGCGGCGCGTCTGCTCCGTGTAGGTCACCGCCCCCGGTGTTGACAGCTACGGCGCGGAGACGCGTGTGGCAGTCTGGTCCGCAACGGGTTGCTGCGGCCGTTGCGTGGCTGAAGTAGCCGGATGCGCGTTGTGTATCAGCTCGCCCGTGTGACATCTTCCTGCTGTGGGAAAGAACGCACACAGTTATTAGCAGTTATTATTCAGTAGGCCTTCACTAGTCTGGTTTGCACAATGTTTCGTTGTCACAGTAACGAGTTTTATGGGCACACAATATTTTTTCACCATGTCATGACTTGTCATTACTCACACGCAAGTTTTCACCTTAGAACAAAATGTATCTTTGTAGTCAATGCGCTTTCTGGCGTCCCTTGACACACAAAGAATATTTTTTTTTTTACACACGCACAGTACAAGTTATATTTTGACACTAGCTGGGTCCACCGTCTATTATCGGCTCACTGGTCGTGTCGTGTTAGTTCCTTGTCCGTTTGCACACACGGCGATGATACAGTTTCTTATTGCTTGTTCGAAACAACCTCGTGACGTATTGCTGCACTTTTAACAATCACTGTTTGTCTCTGCCACTCAATACTGCACTTTTCTTTAAGTTTTTTCAGTTACAATGTCCGTTGTGCAATTTTTTGTAACAGCACATTCGTAACTTTGCTCGCTCTTTACCAAGGTGTGTGATAATTGCGTACATGGTAACAAATTTTAAAAATTTCGTATTAGTTTGCCCAAAAATCATCTATATTTATGTTCGAGTAGATTTTATTTGTGCATTCCAGCCGGATTCAGGCATATTGCTCAATAACTCCTTTGAAACTATGTAACACTTTACTTGCAAGGTCCTACGTAACTACAGTGTAGTCTCTGTAGGCTAAAATTGACTTGGACTGTATCAGGCTAGCTCTTTTTACTGATTCGATCTGCACATGCTTCAGTTGAAGCTTCTTCGTGCGTACCTTTGCGTTACTTAAATTTGCAATAAGTTTGCCTCCCATGGTGCCCTCGGGTCACTACTGGGTGCATTACTCTCTTTGATAATACTGGTTTGAAAATAAAGTTCTCAGGGTCTCATATTATTAATATTATTCCGGGTTCGGACCTGTCAATCTGACAGCTACACACATGTAATAGAAAAGACTGTACCAAGAAATATTTCAAGTTTGACACACATATAGAATATCATGCAGTACATAAACTAATCACTACTAAAATGTTCCTCCTGAGTGATCTCTCTCACAATTTAACACTACAAATAATTGCTCTAATCAGGTTATCTGAGCAGACATTTAGAGCATGTTCAACGTAACACTAATTAAAAAGAAGACATAACACAAATAATCATAAACAAAAGAGAAAGTCAATCATATTCCTATAATTAAATACTTCTACACTAGTACATTATCTCTAAAGATCACATAATTAATATTCATTCATTTCCAAAAGAATGGTGTCCCTTTTTACACATAACACATAAGACTATTAGTCATTTACTGTAGGAATATTTTCACATCCTTACGCGGATACAGTCCCCGTACTCTCCCTGATTGGGGATCTGCTAAGAGACAGCTACTATTTCCTTCTTGGGCCAAGGAATGGAGTATGAGGCTCGACAGTAGGTTTTGTATTGATATCGCTTAACAATTCCTGGTCGTTCTGAAAATACATCTGCATAGTCAGATAATAACTGTACCAAACCCTGCTGTTGCATTGAGTTCAAATTTTCGGACTGTGATACTTTGTTCACAAGTGCTTCCACATTTGCTTTTAATTGATCACCTTGTACGTCTGGATTATAGAGATTTTGTCCTAGAGAATGATTGTCTAAATGTAGTATCCACTGATTCCTACATTTTATGTTAATAGCATTACAATTAGGCACAGGTACCTCTTCAGATCTGAGCATGGACAATTCTATCCTCCTACCCGTGTTCATCAAACTTCATTTTCCCTGAGAAAGGTCGATTACTGCGTCCCTTTCTCGCAAAAAATCTACCCCCAAAATGCAGGAACGAGCACGCTATGGCTTCTTCCCTTATATACATCTCTACCCGCACTTGGAGTTTAATTATTTGTCGCTGTGCACTGATGGCTCCAGTGACTTCGCAATTGTTCACAGGGAAACTCAGCATACGCTTTTCTTTCCCCAGTACTATGAATAAGTCCATACTCATGACAATGACAGTAGCACCTGTATCTACTATTGCTTGCACATCAATATTGTTAATTTTGATCTCTATTATCGCTTGTACTTTGTCTTTGTGCTCCTTTATGCACGTGGGTGGTTCAGTTATTAATTCATGTCCCATCTGTACCCCGTCATTATACCTGAGGATACAGATTTCCGATGTTTTGTTCTGCATCGGGCTGCTCTCGCTCCAAACCTCAGTCGACGATGGAGAGCGTATCTCGGCTGAATCTAGTTTGTTGGATTATTACTGGTGGATGGGTGTGGCTGCTCTGTGTCAACTGACCTCCACTATGTGTAAGTTGTGTTGCGTCGGCCTCCACGGTTGCGTAATTGGCGCATTTTGTGGTGGCGGTCGGTTATTGTCATATCTTTCACTGTTTTGCCGGTCCGGACTGGGCCTCTGGTTCTGTGGCCAAGTTCGGTTTGCATCGTTATAGGTACTGGTGTTCCACGGCCCCCTGGCATTTTTCCATCTACTATTGCTTGTTGGGCCTGTTTCATAATCGTCATCGAACCTCCTTTTCCGGTCATTGTTCACCGGCGGACTTTTGCCGTTCCGGTCTCTACCTCTATTTCCGTTTTGTACATAATCTTGTCTCCTATTGTTACCTCCGCCGTTTCTATTATTTGGTGGAGGCGTGTTATTTCGACCATTTCTGTAACCGTTTCCGTTACTTCTAGCCTGTTCAGAGGCTGCCTTAACATTCTCCTGAATCAGGTCAATTGAGTCCAGAACAGACAATAAATGTTCCATGTCGTTCTCCGGTACGTGTATAAGCTTTTCCTTTACGTGCATCGGCAAGTGTGATTTCAAAAGTCTGATCAAATCCCGGGATGAAATCTACTCGTCCCAGTAACGGGTCTTATTAATGTATTTCTCAAAATATTTTCGGAAATTGCCTAATCGTGGAGAATACGGCTCTGGATTATATACCTCTTTCCGTACTCTCTCCTGAATACATGTTGACCAATATTTGGCCAAGAATGCCTTTTCAAATTGCTCACATGTGTCGCAACTGTCAGCTGCTTCGGTTGCCCATAATGCAGCATCTCCTTGTATGTAAGACATAACGTACTGTATTTTCTGTGTATGGCTCCAAACACTAGCCAAAATGTTTCTAAATCCCTTGATAAATACTACAGGGTGAACAGATTTCTTCTCCGTTGTAAAGATCTGAAACTGTCGGTTTTTAATCAGGCTTTCTTCAATCACTATTTTGGAGTGACATTTGTTTGTTTCGCTAACATTGGTTGTCTGTTCTGTCTCGCAGTCGCAATTTTTCATTGCTGTATTTAGATGCCTATCATTGTTGGACCTGGCTGGCGTCACACACGCCTGTGCGTCGCCGTGCAACAAACTGCTATCCACCTCCGATGGTTGACACTCCGCTGCCACCGCGGAATGTCAGTGTGCACCGCCCTTTTTAGGTCCTGCACTTCCGCACTCGAGCCCACGTATTTCGCCTCAATCGCGGCGTGCACCTTCTCGTCTATTGTTTGATTAAGGTCGGTGTCTTTTGCCTCTAACCAATTCGTAAATTCCTTTTCAATTTTGTTCTCCTGTTCGGATATTTTCTGCTCTATTGCTTGACTTGTGTCAATTTCTAATTTTTCTATCCTGTAAGCCAGTACTGATTTCATCCACGATACTGGCGTTAGCCACCTAGATATTATCTACTCTTTCGCTCAGTTCTTGCACCGCTTTGGGTATTGTTTCATGGTTTTGTCTCAAACTAACAATCTCACTTTGCATAGCTTCCAAAGATTGCATTAACTGCAAGTCTCTCTCATGCTGGCGTCGATCACGCTCTGCTTGTTCATGCTTAAACGTAGCTTGGAAATTGAGCGTGCGCTCGAACATAACTCTTAATGGTTGCACTTCTGACACCTCACCACTCTCTGGTCCGTGTCTAGTGCGTGTGGGTGGCACAGTGTTTCTACTTTCAACTGAATCACTGGCTGGCAGTGGCAACATTTCTTGCCCTTCTGCCGCCAGATTCTCACATTGTACTTCCTGAACTACGCCACTAACATTACCTTGTGCCCCACTTTCTAACTCGGTATCACTGCTTGCTAACTGTTGTTCATTATCCATATTTATATTTTTCTGACTACGCAATCTTACCATAGTCAACAAAAGAAACAAAATCTGAACTAAATATCCTAACACTCGGGTTCCGCTGACATAATCACACAAGAAATGGTCATTTGTTGAAACACACTTATTATATACTACGATGACTAACTACTCAAATGTCCTGTTATTTTTTTTTAAAAAAAGAAACACTAATAAGAAGCACACCACTAATGATCCGAGAACACCGCACTGAGGCTACTTTACTACCCACAGGACAACTACACTGTAGCTTAACCTTTTGGTGATCTATCTCGGGTGCAGCTGCCCCCTGGTATTGTGGTAGGTAATTAATTTTTTAATATAATGAGCTCTCTTCTTCAGCTTGCCTCTGGGTATACAGTGTTCTCATGCAAAAAATCATATACAGGTATTACGACACAATATTGGTTAGGCAATACATGCAATACACGAAAATATTATTAATTGTTCTCCAACAAAGTTCGATTACAATAATTCCCTAATTATCTCATGGGTATTTTGTGGCCACTGCTTATTCGGGTCCCGCGTTGTTGGGCGCCAGTTTGATGGAAAAAAATAGATATTAAATATATTTATTATGTAAAAATGTGAATGGATGAAAAAAGGAGGAAGAAATGTCTTTAAATATTTTTGTTATTTACTCTTTCAGTGCGAACTTTGTTGTAGAACCCCATTTTTTACGTGTGGTAATAAAAATTAATTTCGACAGAATTAAGCACATTTAAAATTACGTGAACTTTAGCAACCCTCTCATGCTGATAAATTAAAACTAACTGATTAATAACATTTATGACTTTGAAAATTATTTAAATTAAATTTTTTACGTAATTTTGGCCTTGGCATACATTTTCTAGATGCAGTGGGTTTTTAAAAATTTACTGAATTCTTTCCCGGCGTTAGCTAAAGAACACAAGACTGTCTCTGTTAGCATAAAATGGTTAAATATTGCCGAGCCGACCTGAACGTTTAATTATCATTGACAAAACACACTTCACTATACGTTTAAGTTATTTGCTTTAGAAATGGAAAGAACCAACAGATTAACAACTTCAACGTTAATTATACGCCTATGAATGCACAAATGTAAAACCAGTAATAAATTCAGTCAGCCTTAGGATCGCTGTAAAAGAAAAATATTTCGTAATTCACTGCTAATTTTACCTGCTCCCGATTTAGGGGTTTGGTTAATTTTATAGCGGAACAATTTTTTAAATGTGCCTCCACTGCAAATCGTTCGGTCGCGGCACAGCCCAGCAACACCAACGATAATCGCTAAAAGTGCTGAAAATTTTTTAAAGAAATATTACAGATGACATGGGCAAGCTAATTTACATTAGTAATACACAATTTTGATAAATTATAATGTATTTAGACCATAACAATAACACACCTTTGTAATTTCACCTCTAATGGCGGCTAAAGATAGATTCAGACAAACGAAGTCTACTCATTCATATAATGCTACGTCACAGGTTCCTCTCTCTCCCTCAACTCTAGAGGAAGACGACAATGAATACACATTATGCAGCGCTATTTATATTATTGCTGATTGTGAATGTCTCTTTGTAATCTTACAACATTATTTTCCTCTGTGGCTATATTTTAAATTTTTTCATTGCAGATATTAACATATTTCGTAATTACATTTTGAGTATAGAAATATTACAATCATAAATACCTCGAGAATATTATTACAGAAAATATTACAATAATAACCAACGTCCTTTACACAAAATTAAATAACATTTTTTGGTAAACAATTACAGTACATACGAATTGCTTCATAGCGGCGTACGTAGTACAGTTAAATGTCGTTTCATTTTATTAATAGTGTGTGTGCTGCCAGGGAACGTTACACACTTAGAACATTTTCCATTTCCATTACTGCTCTTCAATTGTCAACGGCCCAGCCTTTTCGGAACTGCTTCTGGCAACATCAGTTGTAAACAAAAAGTGAAGCGCATCGCTTTCGTTCACGAGCGCTGAACTTTTACGCCAGTCTTCTAGGATTGCTGTTCACATAAAACATCCATTGTGCCTGGCTGTACGGTAAGTTGTGTCCAAGTTCGGTTTAAATCCCAAACGACACATGTCACTGCCTGAGGCATCAAGCTGAGGAGACCACCACAACTGAAGATTTTTTACAAGACGTATCACAATTAGTAGCGCCCCTTACGGCGACGAGTTGAGAGAGGCGGCCAAGTGTAAGATTTTTGTACAGTGGGTATAATAATTTGTTGCGAAATACCGTCGGACTTCAAGATGAATGTGATAATTCCAATTCTAAAAAAAGCAGGTGCTGGCAGTTGTCAATATTACCCAGCTACCACTGTAGTAAGTCATAGTCGCAGAATATTAATACGAATTATTTACACGAAAATGGAAAAACTGGTAGAAGCCGACTTGGGTGAAAGTCAGTTTGTTGCGGAGAAATATAGGAAAACACGAGGCTACACTGAGCCTACGACTTACCTCGGAAGATAAGCTAAGGAAAGGCAAATCTAGGTTTATAGCTTTTTTAAGTTTGGAGAAATCTTTTGATTTTGTCGTCTAGAGTACAATATTCTAAATTCTGACGATAGCAAGGGTAGAGTGTGGGGATCAAAAGCTACATACAACTTGTTCAGAAACCAGACATTAGTTATAAGAGTCGAGCACTAACAGCGGGAGGCGGTGGTTGAGAGGGGTGTGGAACAGGGTTGTGGGCTTTCCCCAATGCTACTCGGTTTGTGCACTGGACAGGTGGTAAAGGAAACCTAGGAAAAATTTGGAGAAAGAATTAAAGTTCAGGGAGAAGAGGTAGGGACTTTGAGGTTTGCCGATGACCCTGTGATTCTGTCAGGCAGCAAGGGACTTGGAAGAGCAGTGTCTTGAAAGGAGGCTTTAAAACGAGTATGGAAGGCTAAAGAAAAATCAAGACACGTTCATAGGATTTGTCGACCTGGAAAAAGCGTTCGACAATATAAAATGGTGCAAGCTGTTCGAGATACTGAAAAAATTAGGGGTAAGCTATATGAAGATACAGGTCATATACAATATGTACAACAACCAAGAGGGAATAATAAGAGTGGACGATCAAGAACGAAGTGCTCGTATTAAGAAGGGTGTAAGACAAGGCTGTAGCCTTTCGCCCCTACTCTTCAATCTGCACATCGAGGAAGCAATGATGGAAATAAAAGAAAGGTTCAGGAGTGGAATTAAAATACAAGGTGAAAGGATATCAGTGATACGATTCGCTGATGACATTGCTATCCTGAGGGAAAGTGAAGAAGAATTAAATGATTTGCTGAACGGAATGGTCTAATGAGTACACAGTATGGTTTGAGAGTAAATCGGAGAAAGACGAAGGTAATGAGAAGTAGTAGAAATGAGAACAGCGAGAAATTTAACATCAGGATTGACGGTCACGAAGTCAATGAAGTTAAGGAATTCTGCTACCTAGGCAGTAAAATAACCAATGACGGACGGAGCAAGGAAGACATCAAAAGAAGACTTGCCATGGCAAAAAAGGCATTCCTGGCCAAGAGAAGTCTACTAATATCAAATACCGGCCTTAATTTGAGGAAGAAATTTCTGAGGATGTACGTCTGGAGTGCAGCATTGTATGGTAGTGAAACATGGACTGTGGGAAAACCGGAACAGAAGAGAATCGAAGCATTTGAGATGTGGTGCTATAGACGAATGTTGAAAATTAAGTGGACTGATAAGGTAAGGAATGAGGAGGTTCTACGCAGAATCGGAGAGGAAAGGAATATGTGGGAAACACTGATAAGGAGTAGGGACAGGATGATAGGACATCTGCTAAGGCATGAGGGAGTGACTTCCATGGTACTAGAGGGAGCTGTAGAGGGCAAAAACAGTAGAGGAAGACAGAGATTGGAATACGTCAAACAAATAATTGAGGACGTAGGTTGCAAGTGCTACTCTGAGATGAAAAGGTTGGCACAGGAAAGGAATTCGTGGCGGACCGCATCAAACCAGTCAGTAACTGATGAAAAAAAAAAAAAAAAAAAAAAAAAAGGAATGTAGCGGGATTAAATCGGGAAATGCTGAGGGATCTGATAGGGAATTGGGAGACTAAAAGTCGTGGATAAGGTTTACTATTTGCACAGTAAAATAACTGATTATGGCTGAAGTACAGAGGATGTAAAATATAGACTGGCGAAGGCTGGAGGGACGTTGTTGAACAAGAGTAGTTTGTTAGTACTGAGTGTGGGTTTGCAGAGAGATGGTCTTTTCTGAAGGCGTTCGTCTTCCTTGTATGGAAGTGAAATGTGGATGCTGGAGAGTTCAGACAGGGGGAGAATGGAAGCTTTGAAATGTGTATCTGCAGAGAAATGCCGAAGATTAGGTGGGTAGATACTGCAACAAGTGAGCAGGTACTAGACTGAACTGGGAGAAAGAAGAGCTGTGGAATAACTTGACTGGGGAACGAGATCGGCTGATAGCACACATTACGAGACTTCAAGGGATCGCCATTTTAATGTTAAAGGGAAGCGTGGGTGTTAAAAATCGTAGAGCGAGACCTATAAATGAAAAACAGTAAACAAGGTCTAAGAAGTGTGGGCTGTAGCAGTTATTCGGAGAAGAAGCTTGATGTAGCGTGGAGAGCTACATCAAACCAAACTGCACATAACAACGACAACAGCGAAAATTGGCATTGGAGAAAGTGTTAGAATGGTTGGCATTTGGAACAGCTCCTGTAAAGAAACTGTTTATATTCTTACGTGTGTGTGTGAATTCCTAAGGGACCAAACTGCTGAGGTCATCGGTAACTAGACTTACACACTACTTAGACTAACCTACGCTAAGGACAACACACACACACACACACACATGTCCGAGGGAGGACTCGAACCTCCGGCGGGAGGGGCCACGCAATCCGTGGCATGACGCCTTAAACAGCGAGGCCACACCGCACGGCTGTTCTTACATACTGTGCTGGAGTAATTATCTGGGTTACTACATACACAAATCTTGTAAATTTTAATGTGCTGCTAATGTTCATGTGATAGTGTGTCGCCATTGACTGACTTCAAGTCTGGGGCAAAGGTGTCAGAAGGCCTTTAACTCAACTGTAGGCGACTTCCATGAATAAACACAGACACGACGTGCACCCAATTTTCATTTGCAACAGAATCACCTGATTTACATTTCTCGCCTACCACAAGGCAGTATATTATTCTTAAATTTTGTGTTCTTGTTAATTAATGTGATATCAAGGTTAAGTATATAGCCATGGTATGTCAGTGCGATTAGTATTCGAGATTGTAGCGGCGTACGAACTGTGGCCATGATTTCAACAGTACTGAGCTTTTACGGATGAGTCACAGGTTTGGAACCACCTTTCTAATAATAAAAACAGGCTGATGAATATAAATAATTTAATGTAGCATTAGATGAGAGAGGGGGAGAACCTGTCAGGTTATATTACCTACATGGTGACCGTTTCGGAAGCCTTTATCTGCGATGCAACTCGCAATTTTCTGATGAGAATTGGTTTATGTGACGAATGAAACAGGCAGGAATTACACGAGAGAAACTGTGATCTCTTTCTTTCATCTTTCATTTAAGCATAGATTTATTAGTTCTGCAGTTACGTTGCATTTTGTATAGAACGAGGCAATTGCTGGCGAAACACAAAAAGGGTACAGGATGCGCTTGTCATGTCCAGCAAGTTGTAAGGTTGTTGTTATCTGCTTCTTTCATTTCTCAATAACCATAACACGTTCCGAAATGCGGGCACAACCACCAATAATCCGCTGCCTGAGGTGTACAAGGTTTCGTCCTCAAAGGTAGAAATCTAGGGGACTGAAATTCGGGGATCGTGGGGGCCGCTTCACTGTATCTTTACTACCTATGTAACTTAGACAAAACTGGGTGTCTAAGTATTCCCGACAGCTAGCCAATAATGAGGTGATGCATCATCAAAGAAATAGATCACATAGAGGCAAAACTGTGACCAAAGTGAAGTAAACTGAACCATCTCGCCGTATTTTTGGAAGTCGAAGGAAAGGGGCGCGGTACGTAACTGTGGGTAAGAAGATTAGGAAATTGCAATTGGAAGTGTGTGAAATCTTATGGGACTTAACTGCCATGGTCACCAGTCCCTAAGCTACACACTACTTAACCTAAATTATCCTAAGGACAAACACACACACCCATGCCTGAGGGAGGACTCGAAACTCCGCCGGGACCAGCCGCACAGTCCATGACTACAGCGCCTTTGACCGCTCGGCTAATCCCGCGAGGCAGGAAATTGCAAAAAAATAGCTCTGAGAACTACGGGACTTAACTTCTAAGGTCATCAGTCTCCTAGAACTTAGAACTACTAAACCTAACTAACCTAAGGACATCACACACATCCATTCCCGAGGCAGGATTCGAACCTGCGACGATAGCGGTAGCGCCTAGAAGCGCTCGGCCACCCCGGCCGGCAGGAAATTGTAACTGATAGCTTTTAGCAGATACAGGGTGGTCAGTCAGGAAAGCTTGTAAGGGTTTTGCAGGGTAGATTGCGCTGAGAAGTAACTGTTCTGAAAAAATACGATAGGTTATGCTAGTGACTACTTGGTTTGATTTCCTAAAACCGAACAAGAAAGCGACACAAAAGTTGGACATGGAACGGTAGAGCCAAGGCTGAGCAGTCCTCTGTGCTGTCATCTATGCTATGATACCAGGTGACATTTATTGTATCTGGTGAGCCGCTTGAATTTGCTCGCGTAACGGTCTCATTGACTAACTTCAACGACAATTAGCTCGGAAACAGCGCAACGTATGAATTTTTTTCATGACAATTACTTCTTATCACAACCTACCATGCAACACCCTTACGAGCTTTTTATACTGTTTCTGACCATCCTACATAGTTAGGAGCAATATAACCTCTGAGTAGAGCCCACTAACGCTTTGTGTACATCGTCGCTTGACAGTGTCAGTAGCTTTCATTTAAATACCGTAGCTCCAGACGTTCAGCAGCGGAGCATTTCAAAGTAAAAGATGCAGTCTGCAAAACTTAGTTTAGGATTCTTATTCATGTGTTTTAGTACACCATTTTCAACAGAAAACCTTTGGAGAATGACAAAAGTCTCAGAGACAAACGTTCTCCTGAAAGATTTCGTTGATTTCAATTGTATGTATCATTAATTTCAGACTCAAAACAAAAACTGTGTTACGCTGAGCCAGGAAACACCACACCACTCCGCAGAGCAGGTATATTACGATCTAAGTCACAGGAGCATTCGAATATGCAATGAAGTTTTTCAATGGTCATAGGTTTATTATTGTTATAGTCACTATGTTACCTTGCCTTTCTCATGAATTAGATATTCCGCTTACATCCTCATATACAGCCAAGATTCGTTGCGGACCACCACCTCCCTCTCTCTACGCTTGCATTTTCCCTATTTACGACGTATGTACAAAATAAGCATGAAAATACTGACTTTACCTTGCACTAGGTTTTTATGACGAAAAGTGCGTTATGTATGACAAAGTGCGGTTCAATAATGGGCGAAAGTAAACATTATGCTACGCTAAAGGTAATTCTGTGACAACAACCAAGATTTCAGGGTGGGGGGGGGGGGAGGGGGGGGGGGGAATCGTCCAGTATCACAGTTTAGCCTCAACACTATCCATCTGCTATCGATTTCAAAGGTTCAGTATCAAATTACTTTACACTTTGCACATTTTACTTTATTTACGCGTTTATCTGAAGCTATAATCTAAGTGTGTAACCACTAGTTGTCGGTCAAAACTTGGAAACATAATTATCGTTATATAAACGCACAACGAGATTGCCTCAAAGAGTAATTTTCACATTATGCTTTGTATATAAAGGGCTCGTCTTGTAATTTAACATTATAATTTAAAACGTAATTATCTGTTCACAGAAAATTACAGACCTTTCCTTTAGCAGTCCATATTTCCTAATGCAAAAGCTTATTTCATTTAAATTTTCCAGAAAGCAACAAAACAATATTATTGAAGTAATGCCTATTGCAACTGTCAAGAAACAGAATGATGAAAAAGACCTAATCAATCACACTTCAACCTAGCAACTAAATTTCAGTCACAGAAACAACTTACGATCTTATTCTCCTGACATTTCGAAAATATTACAAAGTAAGATGCAAGCCTCTGTTAGGTTTTTCCATCATAATGTTCTCGGAATATCATATGGCTTAAGCTAATTGCCGTGGAAAGCTTGGATGAAACCGGCCTTAATACTCAAGTAAACAAATGTACCACTTTATTAAAACACGCCACTGTTACAGAACATACGTAGAAATGATGACATCAATTTCCAATCTCTTTTCGAGATACATGCCTGCAGTTGTGCTCTTAAAACACGGCAAGCACGATTCAGAAAAGAAACTCAGCAACTGTGTATCTTACAAAACCATACACGAATTCAAAACAACCGCCGAGTGACTGCCCGAAACATGGTAACTATTAGTTCGACGTGGTACTGCAGGGAGCCCCGAATAATGTGCTACAGCCTCTCCATGTATTCTCTACCTCCTTGGGCAAGATGTTGCTGAAAGAAAGTTGCTGTCTTCAAACAGAGGGATGGCAGCTCTTCTTTGCCTAAAAGCTGCAGAATAGAGTAGTACCGTTAGCGCATCCTGAATGAGGAAGGGCCCAAAAATACGAGAATCTCATATTCCACGCCGAAACATCACTTGCGATTCGCCAACTATCGTAGATAGATGCACCCTGTCAGGAATAAATCTGGTCAGCATCTGTGACTTATTTATGTACCTCTCCATGCAGTGAGCATCAAACGTAAACAGCACGTCAGGGAGAGGGAGCGACTGTGTTCGTCCAGATTGCTTGTCACCCATTCTGTGAACTGAACTCGATAATGTGGATCGATCTCTGTGATACGTAACATTCGTGTCTCATAAGGGTGCCATGAATGTGTGAGCCAAATTCTTATTATTCGTTCACGGCTGACCGCAGTTTCCTGCAAGATATGGCGAGCACTGCCGTCGGGACTCCCAGTGAACAATGCCAGAACAGCGATTGATGCTGCGACATCTGCAGCCGTTCTCGATCGTCCTGCGCCCGTTTTGTCTCCGACTCAGCCATTTCCATGGAATATCGTGAACGGTTCACCTCTGCACTGTCGGTAAAGCTTGGTCTGTCTGGGTAAGAGTCGGCTGAAATCCTCTGCGTTAATACGGGTGCTCCTCTCTCCCGAAATCATGACGATCTCAAACATCCGTAGAAATAATTCACCATCAGCTTCCATTCACCTGTAAGGTATACACTGAGGCGTAGCGCCGTATAACGATCCTACCTTGGAGGAGGTTTAGTGGGAGATGTGTCTTAGAGCTGAATAGTGACAGATGGTGACGCGAGACTGGAAGCGCATGTAGTTTATGTATCAGCCGATAGAGGACAATACGGGATAGGGGGACTGTGATTTTAGTTTCGATTGTGCCCACTAGAGTGCACTAAAGAACTAGAATGTTTTTCATAAACTGTTCTAGTATTTTCATAAAGTGTTATTTTTTCTTTTTGTGTATGTAAAATGTTATAAATGTGTTTTAGCAGTATGAATGATGCGTGAGTGTGGTTTAAGGTTAATATGAAGATAATTGTTTAACGAATTATGTAGAGAGATTTAGTTCGGGAACATTTCGAAGTATGGATATGGACATAGGGGATTTTTGTAGAATAGATTTGTAAAGTAAGTTTATGGTAAAGGGAAAGAAAATTCAGGTATGAATAACAACAGTAAATAACTTTATGCATAAGCAAAACTTCAGCACATTAGATAATTACGTCGGTAAAAAGTGCAGTCGTTAGGTTTACTATTTAGCGATTGGCTATTGATGAAAAGCGCGGATTGACGCGGGAGAATGTTGTTTTGCTATTGGCTGTTGAGTAAACTGACCAATGGTAGAACAATATCCTTCGCGCGCCTTTCTCTGCTGGTAGAGAAGACAGAGTATTGTAGAGAGGAGTCGGAGCCTAGCGATGAAACAGTTCGGACGTGTGTAGTAGTAGTTCCAATGGAAATGATAAGTTGCCGGTTCCAGCAGTGTTTCATACATCAAAAGTGTTGTAAAGTGACGGCATAATTATTCCGATGGGCGTGTAGAAATATCGGAATTTTTAAGTGAATTTTGTGAAGAGAAAAGACATATATTCCAGGTGGCGTATTGAGCAGGTCGGTGGAAAAAAAAAACTGTGACTGCATTTGGTACCGACAGACTTAATATTTGGCGAGCATTATCAATCAAAAACAATCAGCATTTTTGAGGCTATTACGTTTTCGGGAAATGCAATACCATAAACTTGCTAACGTGAGTGAAAGGGATTATGAGTGACTGTGTTAAGACTAGTACAGGCTTGGCAGTGATTCTTGTTCACCTAGGTTTCAGAGTATATTAATTGAGGACAAAATTTCCGAACTTTCATCTGTGTCAAAATATTCTCCCGAAACGTAGATTAGTCACTTAAATTGCAGCCTGGTTCACGTCGAAGTACAGTAGGTTTCACTCGGCTTTCCTACTGATGATCTGCTGAGACAATGTTCACAGATAGGTGCAGGTCCGTCGTAAAGGGATGGAAAGAACCGCGCCGCCGTAACACGTCAGACGTAACCATGTAACGAATAAAGCTGGTCCCAATTCTTCGTAATATTTGAAAATTACGAACGGCATTACACAGCTATGCCCCGGGATCAGGTAACAGTATAGGAGAACGAAGGTTCTACAACGCTCCAACAAATTAGTAACAAAGACACACAAATGAGTTAAAAAGGTTTGCTCATCTTTGTGACTTGTGGAATAATGAAGTCTGCAACACTGCATGTACTACAACACATAAAAGGCCCTCAATGGATAAGTGCAAATAATCGTAGGTAAGCTTCACAGTGCACAGCATACGCAATTTACAACAAGTCTATTCACTTCTTAACGTTTCCTGTCTCCGTCAGCCCTGGACGATGATCTATAACCAAGTCAAAGAGCTTCTCTTATAACTTCAGAGAGGCTTCTGTCCGTAGTCGTCTGGTCACTGGCGGATTCTACTCGGCCGGCAATCGGCCGTGGCGAAGTCAGGATACCTTCATCCTCCTCACCGCCGCCGGTTCTGCTGGCGGAACTCGCGCAGGTGGCGAATTTATACGGCATTGGCACCAGCTCGCGTCTTGACGCTTGTGATGCTTTTTCCCTGACTTTGTCTTGTTCGGACGACATAGCAACTTTAAATTTCTGTTCATCCATATATTTTTGTTTCAGAAGGATGCTTCCAAATTTGTGGACCACCCACTGCACTTGTAAACTCGGGGAAAGGATAGATAGATAAAGTGGTCTGACAAAGACAGAATAATCAAAATTTCTGAGTGTGTGCATTGATGAGAAGTTGAATTGGAAGGAACTTATTGGTCTGCTTAACTGACTCAGTTCAGCTACTTATGCTATTAGAGCTATTGAAAGTTTTGGTGATAAACATATCAGTAAGTTAGCCTACTATGCCTATTTTCATTCACTGCTTTCATATGACATCATATTCTGGGGTAATTCGTCATTAAGAGAAAAGTATTCAATGTAAAAATTATTCATAATTGTATATTTAATGGTCAAAACCATTCCTGCCGTGAATAGTTAATGGAGAATGAACCGAAACAGCACAAAAGTGTGTAATCAGAATAATAACTGGAGCCCACCCAACATCATCTTGCAGACATTTGTTTACGGAACTGGGATATCCACACTACCTTACAATACATATATTCACTTGTGAATGTTATTATTAAAAACCCGTCCCAATTGAAAAATAATAGCAAAGTACATAACTACAACACTAGAAGAAAGAATATATTCACCATTTGGGTATAGATTCCCAAAATTCGCTGTCAAAATTAATTCTGTTAACTTGGTATCTCTACATATTATTTCCATGGTGAAATTTTGATTTGAGGTGCTCTTCAGCTACTTCTTCTATACCAATTAACCTCATTTTAATGTATCTTCTCGCCACAAACTGACAGTCTCCCAGTGGGATGTCCCTCAGTTTTCCACGCCATTCCTTTTCTGTCCCCCTGTTGCCAAAAGTGTGTGTTATTTCCTTCCCATGCTCTACTTCTTTACTCCTGTCTTCACTTCCATTCCTTTTGTTTCAGTAGTTTTCCTTCCCTTTATTATTATCCTGACAATAATTTCTATAATATCTTGACTCTCCCCTTCTATATCTATCCTCATAATAATTTTGAAACCAGCCCCCCCCCCCTCTAGTTCTGTATATGATTGTATTCTCTTTTTTCTATCCCTTTGTTTTTTATTTCTCTCACACACCATGCATCATTTGTGTACATATCTTAGAAAAGAAGGCATCAATATGGATTAATTACTGAAGTGACTTATCTAAACACATTTACGTTTTCAAATGTTGCTCACAAAAGTCCTTCATTCTACCACTACCTTCCCTGAAATTAGGTCTGTTTAAGAATTCACTTTTTATTCTTGTTTATGTAGTTTCTGACCGAAAGTTAATTACAAAATTTTGGTTGACCCAAGATAATACTTGCCCATTCAAGAATGTAGTTCAAATGTAATTTTTAAACATTCAGACACTGGTCATACAGAATTGTGTTCACATTAAAAGATGAAGTTGACTGGGTGTAATTTGTTTTCTTCTAAAAATTTCTCATATTTTCATTTCCCCATACATTACCACAACCATTTCCAAAACTCTTAGTAACAAAATCTTCTCGTAGAATATAGAATTTACTATTAATGTCTGATATGTTGCTTTGACATGTATCAACATCAGTGCTTAAATTTGCTAATTTTCTACCAACAGACTCTTCTAACTAACTTCTGTTCAGACATTTGCCTTTCATTTTTAATCATGCCATACAGTACCTAAACGCTACTAGCATTTGTCTCTGTTTCAACAAGTAAGTCTCCTGCCATAATATGAGTGTCAGTCAGCTGGTATTCAATGTTGACAAAACCTATGGAACTGCCTACTTCCTCCTTAAGTCATCCATCTACATGATTGTATTATTTAAGTGTC
Source organism: Schistocerca gregaria (assembly GCF_023897955.1). Classification (NCBI taxonomy): domain Eukaryota; kingdom Metazoa; phylum Arthropoda; class Insecta; order Orthoptera; family Acrididae; genus Schistocerca; species Schistocerca gregaria. The sequence continues at coordinate 433,648,652 of NC_064922.1, forward strand.
TTTTTGCTTCTCGTCAGTTTATGCTTCTCCCACTAAGAAACTTGTTTTGCTTTTCAAAATTTTCTCGAAAGCATTGAATGTTTTTCCCTACGTTCTGAAAATTTTTGCCGATGTGCTTGTCCTCTTTGTCCAACTTCTAAGAATTTTTAAAGTTTTTCCAATAAGTCATTGCTCTTATCTAAAACCTCTCGGAAGTTGATTAATCGAAAATGGGAGCACTACTCGAGGCACCTACAGCTCCTGCTTTGTGGCTTTGATCATATAAATTTTCATCATCATCATTTAAGACTGATTATGCCTTTCAGCGTTCAGTCTGGAGCATAGCCCCCTTATAAAATTCCTCCATGATCCCCTATTCAGTGCTAACATTCGTGCCTCTTCTGATGTTAAACCTATTACTTCAAAATCATTCTTAACCGAATCCAGGTACCTTCTCCTTGGTCTGCCCCGACTCCTCCTACCCTCTACTGCTGAACCCATGAGTCTCTTGGGTAACCTTGCTTCTCCCATGCGTGTAACATGACCCCACCATCTAAGCCTGTTCGCCCTGACTGCTGCATCTACAGAGTTCATTCCCAGTTTTTCTTTGATTCCCTCATTGTGGACACCGTCCTGCCATTGTTCCCATCCACTAGTACCTGCAATCATCCTAGCTACTTTCATATCCGTAACCTCAACCTTGTTGATAAGGTAATCTGAATCCACCCAGCTTTCGCTCCCATACAACAAAGTTGGTCGAAAGATTGAACGGTGCACAGATAACTTAGTCTTGGTACTGACTTCATTCTTGCAGAAGAGAGTAGATCGTAGCTGAGCGCTCACTGCATTAGCTTTGCTACACCTCGCTTCAAGTTCTTTTACTATGTTGCCATCCTGTGAGAATATGCATCCTAAGTACTTGAAACCGTCCACCTGTTCTAACTTTGTTCCTCCTATTTGACACTCAATTTGTTTATATTTCTTTCCCACCGACATTACTTTCGTTTTGGAGATGCTAATCTTCATACCATAGTCCTTACATTTATGATCTAGCTCTGAAATATTACTTTGCAAACTTTCAATCGAATCTGCCATCACAACTAAGTCATCCGCATATGCAAGACTGCTTATTTTGTGTTTACATATCGTAATCTCACCCAGCCAGTCTATTGTTTTCAACATATGATCCATAAATAATATTAACAACAGTGGAGACAGATTGCAGCCTTGTCTTACCCCTGAAACTACTCTGAACCATGACCTCAATTTACCGTCAACTCTAACTGCTGCCTGACCTTTAATTGCTTGCAAAAGTTTGCCTGCTATTCCATAATCTCGTAGAACAGACAATAACTTCCTCCTAGGAACCCTGTCATATGCCTTTTCTAGATCTATAAAGCATAGATACAATTCCCTGTTCCACTCATAACACTTCTCCATTATTTGTCGTAAGCTAAAGATCTGGTCCTGACAACCTCTAAGAGGCCTAAACCCACACTGATTTTCATCCAATTGGTCCTCAACTAATACTCGCACTTTCCTTTCAACAATACCTGAGAAGATTTTACCCACAACGCTGATTAAAGAGATTCCTCTGTAGTTGTTACAATCCTTTCTGTTTCCATGTTTAAAGATTGGTGTGATTACTGCTTTTGTCCAGTCTGATGGAACCTGTCCCGACTTCCAGGCCATTTCAATTATCCTGTGTAGCCATTTAAGACCTGACATTCCACTGTATTTGATGAGTTCCGACTTAATTTCATCCACCCCAGCTGCTTTATTGCACTGCAATCTATTGACAATTTTCTCCACTTCCTCAAATGTGATCCTATTTCCATCGTCATTCCTATCCCATTCTACCTCGAAATCTGAAACATTACTGATCGTATTTTCACTTACATTGAGCAACTCTTCAAAATATTCCCTCCGTCTGCCCAAGGTATCCACAGGATTCACCAGCAGTTTTCCTTACCTGTCCAAAATACTTGTCATTTCCTTCTTACCTCCCTTTCGAAGACTGATAATTACACTCCAGAATGGTTTTCCAGCAGTTTGACCCATAGTCTCCAACCTGTTTCCACAGTCTTCCCAAGATTTCTTCTTGGATGCTGCAGTTATCTGTTTGGCTTTGTTTCTTTCTTCAACATAACTTTCTCTGTTTACCTGAGTTCTAGTATGTGGCCCTTTTTCATACGCCTTCTTTTTTCTTTTACAGGCTGCCTTGACTGTGTCATTCCACCAAGCTGTTTGCTTCATCCTACTTTTACACACTACTGTTCCAAGACATTCTTTAGCCACTTCTAGTACTGTGTCCCTGTACCTTGTCCATTCCTTTTCCAATGACTGTAATTGACTACATTCAACTAACTGGTACCTTTCTGAGATCGCTGTTATGTACTTGTGCCTGATTCCCTTATCCTGAAGTTTCTCCACTCTTATCCTCCTACATATGGACCTGACCTCCTGCACTTTCGGCCTCACAATCCCAATTTAACTGCAGATTAGATAATGATCAGTGTCATCAGAGAATCCCCTGAATACACGTGTGTCCCTCAAGCCTTCCTGAATTCCTGATCTGTTATTATATAGTCAATGACAGATCTGGTTCCCCTGCCTTCCCAAGTATACCGGTGAATGTTCTTATGTTTAAAAAATGAGTTTGTGATTACTAAGCCCATACTGGCACAGAAATCCAAGAGTTGTTTCCAGTTCCTGTTGGCCTCCATATCCCCTCAAAATTTACCCATAACCTTTTCATACCCTTCTGTTCGATTTCCTATCCTGGTATTAAAATCACCCATGAGCCGAACACTGTCCTTGTCCTTTACTCTAACAACTACATCACTGAGTGCCTCATAAAAACTATCCATCTTATCTTGATCAGTCTCTTCACAATGCGAATATATTGACACAATCCTAATTTTCTTGCTAGACACTGTCAAATCTATCCACATCAGTCGTTCGTTTACATACCTTATTGCAACTACGCTGGGATCCATTTCTTTCCTGATGTAAAGCCCTACACCTCACTGTGCTATTCCTGCTTTGACTCCTGACAGGTAGATCTTGTATTCTCCCACTTCCTCTTCTTTCTCACCCTTTACCCGAATGTCACTAACAGCTAAAACGTCCAGCCCCATCTTACTTGCAGCCTCTGCCAGCTCTACCTTCTTCCCAGAGTAGCCCCCATTGATATTAATAGCTCCCCATCTCATTACCATTTGTTTGCCACGTCGTATCTTAGGAGTCCCTGCTTTGTCAGTTAGAGGTGGGACTCCGTCACCTCCAAAGGTCCGAGGCATTTTGCTCTGATTGTTGCCAGCATCATATTTAACGTATCAGGGAAGCAGGTTGCTAGCCTTACTTGCCCCGAGTTCCATTGGGTTTTACCTCTAACGGTTGAGGGATTAACCGGTGGATTTGGTAGTCTTTGCCGTATGAGCACAAAGGTGACCACGACTCAGAGTATGTCCGAGATGCCCAGGCTTATTCCAAAGTAACTGGTATCCCGACTGTCGGGACCACTTTCTTGGCCACTCATACGTTGCCCTTGGTTCATGAACTAGGACATGACTACAGGAACCCACACCATGAACCACATAATTCATCACTAAAATCTTCAAATGTTCACTGTCCTGTTCTGAATGCACATTGTCGTCTACCTACTATTCCCAGCCAATAACTTCATGAGATGCATTTATTTTCAGTAAGTTCCAAAATACCTATACAATAAGTTTTTCACATGACCTAAATGCAATAAACTGAGTGAAATAAATAAAGCTGATTTTGAAGAGTACTTACTTCTACATCTACATGTCCACTCTGCGAATCACATTTAACTGCCTGGCAGAGGGTTCATCGAACCACCTGCCCAATTCTCTATTTTTCCAATCTCGTATAGTCTGCAGAGAGAACAACTGATTTCCCTTATTTTATCATGGTAATCGTTTCTCCCTATGTAGGTCGGCGTCAACAAAATATTTTTGCAGAGGAGAAAGTTGGTGATTGGAATTTCATGAGAAGATTCCTCTGCAACGAAAAATGCCTTTGTTGTAATGATGCCCATCCCATATCCTGTATCATTTCAGTGACACTCGCTCTCCTATTTCGCGAAAACACAAAATGTGCTGCCCTGTTCAAACTTTTTCGGTATATTCCATCAATCCTGTCTGGTAAGGATCCCACACCCTGCAGCAGTTTTCTAAAAGAGGACGGACAAGAGTAGTATAGGCAGTCCCTGAAGTACATCTGTTACATTTCCTAAGTGTCCTGTCAATAAAACGCAATCTTTGGTTAGCCTTCACCATAACATTTTCTGTGTCCTTTCCAATTTAAGTATTTGTAATTGTAATTCCTAGGTATTTAGTTGAATTTATGGCCTTTACATTTGACTGATTTATCATTTAATCTAAGTTTAATGGATTCCTTTTAGCAATCATATAGGAGACCGCACACTTTTCGTTATTTAGGGTAAAATGCCAATATTCGCACCATTCAGGTATCTTTTCTAAATCGTTTTGCAATTTGTTTTGATCTTCTGATGACTTTACTAGTCGATAAATGACAGCATCGTCCGCAGACAACCTCCTATGGCTGCTCAGATTGCCTCCCAAATCGTTTATATAGACAAGGAACATCAAAGGGCTTATAACACTACCTTGGGGAATGCCAGAAACCACTTCTCTTTATCTCGATGACTTCCCGTGAATGACTACGAACTGTGACCTCCCAGACAGGAAATCAAGAATCCAGCTACATAACTGAGGCAATATTCTATAAGCACACAATTTCACTACAAGCCGCTTTTGTGGTACAGTGTCAAAACCCTTATGTTGTTTGTTGCTAAGTCCTCAGTGTTGTTCATCACATATCTGATTTCGGTTCCAAAATTTCACTTTCTGTCGTCTTGCCTTGGGTTCAGCATTTCATCCCGCTGACTTAATTCGTGACTGTCAGCGCTGACTTAATTCGTGACTGTCAGTTCTCATTTTCTGATTTCATTTCCTTAAATTTTTAACTTAAAACAACATTAGGACGTAGCCCAACATTACCTCATATCCCAGCTCGTTCTACCATATTCTTACATTTTCATTTGCTTGTGGATGAAATTTATATATCCCATTCACTTTGCTACGTGATGTGCTCAATGAAGCAAAACAATCTATCTGAGTGGTGTTACTCAGTAATGAGTAATACTTAGCTAGAGATCTTGTAGCAATGTGAGATGGGACCCAATCCCATGCTGTTTGTTATTGCCTCCTTACATAGTGTTTTTTATGATTTTTTTACTTACAATTAATGTTAGTGAGAGATGTGCAACAGGATTAACCGTCATTCTGTAATTCTGAGTATAAGACCAGGCAGAATTTTGCTAAATTACATTGGTCAGAATAATTTCTTCATTAATTTGAATCATTTCAAGTAACTACTTTTGCGAAAGCTCAACTCAGTTAACTAACAGTAATTATTTCCTATTCTAGTCACATTGTTGACATGTAAACAGATATAATTACTATATTACCAATAAATTTTTGAAAACAACCCATAGATATCCGTAAAATATTCGTGTAGCTTATTTCCAAAACATGGTAGGAACACCGGCACTTAGTAGTTGCCAGATAATGCATGGTATTGTTTATTTATCTATTTTTGCAGTTTTTGTATTCAAGAAACTTATTTCAATTGAAACTCTTACTGTAGCATGATGTTCAGAGGAAAACCAATTTCTCTGTCTTATTCGATTAATTTGAGATGTAAAATTCTAATTGTAAATAACCGAAAATATGTATTTCACAATGTGAAACTTTAGTAAGCATTTTTGCAAAGTTATATAAGCACAGGGCCTGAAGCAATTTTTAAGTCAGTTTGTTGCGAGATTTTGTGTGTGGAACCCATGTCAATCAAAACAGCAGTAATACAATGGTGCAATGATGAATAGCGGATAAGAAGACAGAGAGTGAAGAAGGACAATTAAGAATGATTGCTCGTTCTACATCTACATTTACACTCCGCAAGCCACCCAACGGTGTGTGGCGGAGGCACTTTACGTGCCACTGTCATTACCCTCCTTTCCTGTTCCAGTCGCCTAAGGTTCGCGGGAAGAACGACTGCCAGCAAGCGTCCGTGCGCGTTCGAATCTTCCTAATTTTACATTCGTGATCTCCTCGGGAGGTATAAGTAGGGGGAAGCAATATATTCGTTACCTCATTCAGAAACGCACCCTCTCGAAACCTGGACAGCAAGATACACCGCTATGCAGAGCGCCTCTCTTGAAGAGTCTGCCACTTGAGTTTGCTAAACATCTCCGTAACGCTGTCACGTTTACCAAATAACCCTGTGACGAAACGCGCCGCTCTTCTTTGAATCTTCTCTACCTCCTCTGTCAACCCGACCTGGTACGGATCCTACATTGATAAGCAGTACTCATAGATCGAACGAGTGATTTGTAAGCCACCTGCTTTGTTGATGGACTATATTTTCTAAGGACTCTCCCAATGAATCTCAACCTGGCACCCACCTTACCAACAATTAATTTTATATGACCATTGCACTTCAAATCGTTCCGTACGCATACTCCCAGATATTTTACAGAAATAACTGCTACCAGTGTTTGTTCCGCTATCACATAATCATACAATAAAGGATCCTTCTTTCTATGTATTCGCAATACATTATATTTGTCTATGTTAAGGGTCAGTTGCCACTCCCTGCACCAAGTGCCTATCCGCTGCAGATCCTCCTGCATTTCGCTGCAATTTTCTAATGCTGCAACATCTCTGTATACTACAGCATCATCCGCGAAAAGCCACATGGAACTTCCGACCCTATATTTTAGGTCATTTATATATATTGTGAAAAGCAATGGTCCCGTAACGATCCACTGTGGAACGCTAGATGTTACCTTAACGTCTGTAGACGTCTCCCCATTGAAAACAACATGCTGTGTTCTGTTTGCTAACAACTCTTCAATCCAGCCACACAGCTCGTCTGATATTCTGTAGGCTCTTACTTTGTTTATCAGGCGACAGTGCGGAACTGTATCGAACGCCTTACCGCAGTCAAGGAAAATGGCATCTACGTGGGAGCCTGTATCTTATATTTTCTGGGTCATATGAAAAATAAAGCTAGTTGGGTCTCATACGATCTCTGTTTCCCGAATCCATGTTGATTCCTACAGAGTAGATTCTGGGTTCCCAGAAATGACATGATACGCGAGCAAGAAAACATGTTCTAAAATTCTACAACACATCGATGTCGGAGATATAGGCCTATAGTTTTGCGCACCTACTCGACGACCCTTCTTGAAGACTGGAACCACCTGTCCTCTTTTCCGATCATTTGGAACCTTCCGTTCCTTTAGAGACTTGCGGTGCACGGCTGTTAGAAGGGGGGCAAGTTATTTCGATTACTCTGTGTAGAATTGAATTGGTATTCCGTCAGGTCCAGTGGACTTTCCTCTGTTGAGTGATTTCAGTTGCTTTTCAATTCCTTGAACACTTATTTCGATGTCAGCCATTTTTTCGTTCATGCGAGGATTTAGAGAAGGAACTGCATTGGGGTCTTCATCTGTAAAACAACTTTGGAAAAAGGTGTTTAGTATTTCAGCTTTGGATACGCTGTTTCGATCCACTTACGGATTTAACGTAAGATTAGAACTTCCTAGGATTTTCTGTCAAGTCGGTACATAGAACTTTACTTCCGAATTCACTGAACGCTTCACGCATAGCCCTCGATACGCTAACTTCGACATCGTTTAGCTTCTGTCTGTCTGAGAGGTTTCGGCTGCGTTTAACTATGCAGTGAAGCTCTCTTTGCTTTAGCAGTTGTTTCCTAACTTTGTTGTTGTGGGTTTTTCCCGTCCCTCACAGTTCTACTCGCCACGTACCTGTCTAAAAGGCATTTTACGATTGCCTTGAACTTTTTCCATAAACACTGAACGTTGTCAGTGTCGGAACGGAAATTTTCGTTTTGACCTGTTAGGTAGTGTGAAATCTGCCTCCTATTTCTCTTGCTAAACGTATAAATCTTTCTCCCTTTTTTATATTCCTGTTTACTTCCATATTCAGGGATGCTGCAACGGCCTTATGATCACTGATTCCCTGTTCTGCGCTTACAGAGTCGAAAAGTTCGGGTCTGTTTGTTATCAGTAGGTCCAAGATGTTATCTCCACTAATCGGTTCTCTGTTTAATTGCTCGAGGTAATTTTCGGATAGTGCACTCAGTATAATGTCACTCAATGCTCTGCCCCGACCAGCCATCCTAAACATCTGATTGTCCCAATTTATATCTCGTAAATTGATATCTCCACCAAAGACTATAATATGCTGAGGAAATTTATGTGAAATGTATTCCAGATTTTCTCTCAGTTGTTCTGCCACTAATGCTGCTGAGTCGGGAGGTCGGTAAAAGGAGCCAATTATTAACCTAGCTCGATTGTTGAGTATAGCCTCCAGCCATAATAATTCACAGCAACTATCGACTTCGACTTCACTACAGGATAAACTACTACTAACAGCGACAAACACGCCACCACCGGTTGCATGCAATATATCCTTTCTAAACACCGTCTGTGCGTTTGTAAAATTTTCGGCAGAATTCATCTCTGGCTTCAGCCAGCTTTCCGTACCTATAACGATTTCAGTTTCGGTGCTTTCTATCAGCGCTTGAAGTTCCGGTACTTAAACAACGCAGCTTCGACAGTTTACAATTACAATACCTATTGCTGCTTGATCCCCGCAAGTCCTGACTTTGCCACGCACCCTTTGAAGCTGTTGCCCTTTCTGTACTTGTTCAAGGCCATCTAACCTAAAAAACGGCACAGTCCACGCCACACAACCCCAGCTACTCGTGTAGCCGTCTGCGTGAGGGGGTCAGCCTCAATCTAGTCAGTTTCCTGGGCAGCCACAGCCCTAGTTCGATAGGGGGATGCATGGGGTGAGCTGGCCGTCCCCGACAAACCCCCGTCCACACCCCCACAGTGATGTGCATTGGCAACAGGCTCAAGTTGTGTGACCGATGCCAACACTGCCTGAAGCTGGGAGCGAAGGGATGCCAACTCAGCCAGCATCCGAACATAGCAGTCGCAGTCCCTATTCACGCTAAATACTGTTGTGCAAAGAATGTCTGAACTAATCTACAGAGAGCACAAACAATTTGACACAAAATTTAAACGGTTATTAAAATACAAGACTGTCTAGTAAATGCAGTAATGCCGATACTTGCGCACTGCTGACACACTGCTCGGCAGCTGAAGGCTAACTGTACTGTCGGTAACGTACAAAGACTATTTGAAAGAAATAAACAAATGACAGACGACTACGCGACTTTCCACGTCGCAGGCATTAAAATGCAAATCTGCCCCTGCTAAATACGAAACTACACAATGATTTGGCGGATTTAACTAACCAAGTGCGCTAAGAATACTCAAACAAATTTTCAACTTGACTACAACACTGATATGAACGCTAAATAAGCCACTTGCTCCTACTTGCGCACTGCTAATACACTGCTAGGCCACAGAAGGCTAACTGTATTACTGCAAAGGTTAACTGTAATATAAATGTGGCACACGCATCTTTCATCAGAGTGACACTGTTGTGGGATGGTAAGGTCATACTGCACAGTGAGTATTGTTGAATAATTAGAAGGAGCAGTAAGTGCATACTGGTAAAGGAGACTTAACTAAGTACTCGAGACATGGACTGGCAGTAACTAATTCAGAGTGGGAGTGACATTTATGGAAGTAATACCTCTGAAACTGAATATGTGTTTCCAGAATGAAATTTCCACTGTGCAGTGAGGTGTGCACTGGCATGAAACTTCCTGGCAGTTTAAAACAATGTGCTGGTTCAAGACTCAAACTTGGGACCTTTGCCTTTCGCAGGCAAGTGCTCCACTGACTGAGCTACCCAAGCAAGACTCACACCCCGTCCTCATAGCTTTACTTTAGCCAGTACCTCGCCTACTACCTTCCAACGTTCACAGAAGCTCTCCTGCGATGCTGCAGTACTAGCACTCCTCGAAGAAAGGGGACGTTTACTGTATGAAATTTTCACTCTGCAATGGAGTGTGCGCTGGTATGCTACTTTCTGGTAGATGATAACTATGTGCCAGACCATGACTCGAAGTCGGGAGTTTTGCCTTTTGCGGAGAGCTTTCGTGTACTGTCACAGCCTCTGCAGCAAGGTTATTTAAAAGGGAGGTTGGGCATGAAGCTAAATCGGTTGTGATTGGCTGGCGCAGTGACGTCACTGTAGGAACAAAGCGAGGCATCGGCTAGCGCAGCAAGCGAATCTTACTAAGGACAAGCAACTACTTATAACAGCAATACGTTCTCAGGAAATTATTTAAATTAGTTGATTTACCTGTTTAGATGTTTGCAGTGGAAGTAGAGTGCCACTGTCTTGATTTTCGCTTCTGTGCTGCTGCTGATTTCTGCATTTTATGCTTCATATTGAGAAACCGGATACGAATGAAAAGTCGTGTTCTGGGATACAGTTTTATAACTTGTGAAGAAAATTCCGGATATTTAGTTTGGACAGCAGTACATATTGTTTTCACTACATTTGCTTTCCTTGGAAATACTATCCAATCCATTAAATTCATTAAAAATTTGTTCAAACTGAGACACCTTATGCAGCCACTCATCTGTTGGAACTGTAAGCCCACCGCGAGATATGTCTTCAATCCAACCATAATTTTCATTTGTTGGAGGATTTCAAATATCAGCAAACGGCGTTTCCACTGTCTTGTCACAGTTCTTTGCACGATATGCAATGTAGTCAGCCAGGTAACGGAATCCTTCTGCAGAGCAGTCACATCCCTCTTTGACAGCAGATTATTCTGGTGCAGGTTGAAGAGGAAAGTTAATATCTAGTAGCTCTTTTTCACCATCTATCATTTGCAGTGCTTCGCTCATGTCAGGCAAAATTCCTGTGAACAGATGTGACGTCAAAAATCCGTCACACTCATCTGCCTCTACTGATGTGTCACTTGACAGAGGACTGCCATGAGCATTGTGTCCCAGCAGTAACAGCCGTAATCGATATTTTACTTGTGTTGGAGAAGGGTTCAAATGGAAATGCCCAATTCCTCTGATCTGTGAGAAAAAATTATCAAGTGCATCCCGGTTCAATGTTGCAGTTAAAATATATGTCATTTGTAGTGGATGAAGGTCTGAAAACAGTCCAAATAATGACCGAACAGTTGTCATAATGCTTTTCTGGAATGGGAGCAAGTGATTTGCATTGCCTACGCGCATTTTTTTCGGCACACATATACAGTTCTCTCAATATTCTTTCTTGAACATCCTTATGCATCCCATAAGCACATGGTAACGCATTCTTATTGTACCTCCGAGCATTCAGAATGTCAAATGCGTCCTTTTCTAACTGAAAAAAAAAAAATTGCTGCTTCCTCTTCTTCAGGCATTAGGTACTTCATGGCTTTAGCTGTGGTACTTGAAACAAGATGCATTGCCAAATAAACCCTTTGACGCTCTCTCCCCTTGACACTGAGATGAAGCTGTGACAGTTTAGGACACAACTTCATTTCACTCCTATCGAATGCGAGTAGTCTTTCTACAATAGATTTATTAGCAATTTTACCACTTGGAAGCTTTAGTCCCACATCCAGAAAGTAGTTTCTCATTATTTTAAACAAATATGCAACATATGAAAACACCCAGATTCGTTTCTTTTCATACTGCGGATTGGAAAAGCAGGAATTTGTTTCTGTCACATTAATATCTTTCCCACAGATCGACTTTTTATTCCAAGGTCGCACCCTACCGCAACAACGTCGCAACCAACATCTTGTACAAGAGCAGATAACACTGTTTAACCGATCAGCTGTTATTTGTGTGTCAAAATCATAGTAAATGGGTTGCTTCCATCCAGAAAACAAACCACGTACCATAACAAATAGCACGTTTCTGTGTGGCCCTACAACACGATCTTCAACAGGATCATAATGAATATTGCTATTTACGTTCATTTCGTCGAATGATAGCACACACACACGTTCAGTTTTTGCCAATACAGATGAGTGGGCTTTTATTAGTTGCAAAACATCTGTCAGCACACCAGGAAAGCGTCTGTAAGAGCGTGACGTCCATCTCTTGAGTGTTGACAGTCCTGGAAGTGGGAAACCGACCTGATTTTTTAAAAACAAATAACACTTCTTAGACACAGGACGAAGTGTAACCGCTTTACAAATGTCTTCCCTTTGCCATTCTGCTCGTTTCTTACCACTCAACAAACAGTCTATCTGTGTTTTTGAAAACAATTTGCCTAATGCTAGAGTCACTTTCTCCTGTACTTGCTTCATTTGACACTTTTGTTGATACTTTATTTTCTCGCCACAAGCTTTCACTTTGCGTTTCAAACACTTCTCACTACACCTGAGGTTTGCACACATAGCTGTCACTCTGCGGTTCCTGTATTCTAATACTTTTATACATTTAAAGAGTTCCCTGATCTATTTACTATCAGTGTCACAGTCAACTGTCGCTGTTGACTGGTCTATTTTTCTTTTTTTCGGAGACACACTAGCCAGGTGCTCAATGGCATTTTTCATTGTCTTTCTTGCCTGCAATCTGTCTGCCCTATTCGGAGAAACTGTGTCATCAGGACCTGAATTTCCACTACACTGGGTACACTTCCTGGTATATTTACACTCGGCACTGCCTCTGTTTCACGTGTTTTCTCCGGCGGTAGGTTGCGAAGTTCTGTTCGCAAGTCACGTAGGTAATCATCGGCTGTGAAATGCAACGAATAAACAGTTGAGGTCGCAACACTGAAGTGATCTTTCCGGGGGCACTTCATTATCCAGGCCTTCTGCACTTTAACGTGTTTTGTGAACGAATGATAAGTTATATCCGTGCCTTTTGTCTTTCGGCTGTACGACAAACACCCTGTTACAGCACACCCAGGCATTTTAACGCAAAACTTACAAAGCACCGCAACAACACCACAAACTAAAGCAAGACAAGAACACCGATAAAAAAGATCTTTTGGCGCCTCGACACAACGTGCTCCTATGTTGACGTCATGCGCAGAACGACGAAATATTCGCCTATCTGCGCACGCCATTGGGGCCCCCCTGCTCTGCAGTGTTGTGCTCTGATTGTCGTGCTGTTAATGCTCAGTATGAAAATGGCTGAGGCTGCTTCCTGTTCTGTAGTGAAACACGCGAGTGGAACACGGTTAAAAAGTGCCGAGAAATAAGTTGTTCTTCCTGTTTTTCACAAGATTACAGAGATAATCGGCTGTGAAGTTTTCCCAGTGTTGTATATAATGCATTTGACAAACAAATCCAGATTCAACGTTTTTGCGCAGTCAGCAGCATAATAGAATGTAAACGAAAAGCAGATACACGTGCGTTGGTTCAAATATTCCTAGCGTCATTTCTCTCCTCGTTCAATTTGAAATACTTACATCCCGTAATTATAAAACTCATCATTTTTTATGAATGTATGTTTTATTGTTTCTTACTACATAGTGGACGCGAAATTCCTGTTTCTCTTTCAAGTACAAATTCTTAGTTGTAGATGTTTTATGGAAGACTATTCATAAAAGTTGTTTAAATTAAGAAAACATAACAATTTAGTTTTTAAAGCAAAAATGAAACACCAAATGCTCTTTATTTGGTCCGTGTCCATCGTTTTATACCACAGGGGTAGACAGGTATCGTAGAAACATGTAAACCAATGATTTTCACAGCATCGAGGACATACAAATGCTGCAATTCTACATTTGCTACTGTACCATTACAATACGAATCCAACAGAACTGATCTGGGGCCAAGCTGCAGACTGTTGAGCTGCCAGATGTACTGAAACTGCTTTTTCACACGTTACTGCCGTATGCTGGCGGGATATAGAACGGATTGTCAGAAAAGAAGAAGAGAAAATACTGTGCGAGGTTGGCTTCTTGATATTTTATAAAATTTGCAGTGTTTCCAGTCTTACACAATATTTAGCAGCCATTTTAAGTTTTTTCATGCATGTTAAAACCGTTTTAGTCCATTTTTGTCACTGAAAAGATACAACATCGGGCAGGTTTCTACAGGCGTGAAGTGCCCATTATACAGAGACAGAGCTTCATAAAGTTTTATTAGTGAAAAAATGCTAGCTAAGAACATAGTCTGGTGATTTCCGAACCATTACGATGGCCCTAGAATACTTGGCATGTGTTCCCTAATCAGTTAAAGCTCATTTACGTATCAGACCGGATTTCACATGCGTAAATAGGTATCTTCGAACCTCTGGCTCTGGGTGATGGATAACGATACTGAAAAATTTTCAAAGTTCCCCAAGGACATCTTCTCAAGCACACGTGGTAGGCTCATTAGCAACGTAGCAGGTGACAATTCCAGAACTGAAATGTATTTCTCGGATTTGGATAAGGAAGGAGCTAAGAGATTACCAGACGACTGACTGGATGTAATACCATCAGTGGCATCAATATTTAACTACACGGTGAAATCCTTCAGTACTCTCTAACGTCACACACAGCTTATGCAGAAAAATTACCCTGTGATTAAGACAGCAATTTTCGTCATTTTTGCTTTTAATAACAATAGTACGTCAGCTAAAAACGATAACGTGTTGCGGTTTTCGTCTTGTCGTCTAAGGAGCGTTTTGTGAGAGGTCTGCAGTGTATTATTTCATTCTGCTTAAAAATTAAATGACTTTCGAAGCTACTTAGCTCGGGTCTATTTAGGTGTAAATTGCAGCTGGCCACGTCACTGTAGGCTAGCTGTGCTAGCAGACCGGCCAGTGCTGTCGAAGTTAAAAGCACCCGTATTATCGCTAAGTCTATGTGTACGTAATGCGCAGCACAAACGTACCGTTATCAGCGTACTTGACAGTACTCGAGACAGCTTGGCTGCAGTCCCACGTGAAATGGAAATCCAACGATGTTCCAAACGAGGAAGAATACATAGTGCAATGTTTACATCAAGTTTATTCTTATGATGAACAGATTATAGGCGATAATGTTTAAAAAAAACTCTTATTTGATGGGAAACGTAAGAGTAGGCAATGTTAGAAGAAGGCATCATGGTTCTTACGAAGAATCCGAGGAGAGTTGCATACAGGATAGTGCTTTTTATACGAAGGCCGACATTTTCAAGTCTGCAAAAAAACCTTTCTGGAAATACACAAAATTACCAGGCGAAGAGTGGAAACCTTGGAAAAAGCAAAACAGAGTGGTGATGTTACCTTCATTGAACGTAGGGGAAATAAAAACAAAGAAAGTAAATATATAGCTGCTGATGTAAAACGCAACGCATTGTTGAACACATCAAAAGTATCCCCAAGGGCGAAAGCCATTACACAAGGGCTAAAAGCTCCCTTCTTTTTTCAAGCCAAGATTTAAATGACAGCAGAATGTATGAGGCTTCTGTTACACTTTATCCAAACACAAACATTAGATATTTGTACTTCAAAAAAGTATTGAAAAACACTTTCCCAAACTGAGATTTCACCGCACAAGGAAAGATTCCTGTAACACGTGATCTGTTTAAAAGTAAAATATTTAATGACTCAACCAATAGAGCTGTACGTTGTGCTGTACAGTACATGTACATACAAAAACTGCCACAGGGTCTACAAAAATGCTTCGACAGAAATGGCAATTATGTCGGAAAATAGCTAAATGTTCAAGCTGTAAACTGATGCAAACCATTGTAGAAATAAACAGGTCTATGTATTGATATAAAAAGAAGGAAGTCTTGCTTTTCGGATTACAGTCGTACACTCCTGGAAATTGAAAAAAGAACACATTGACACTGGTGTGTCAGACCCACCATACTTGCTCCAGACACTGCGAGAGGGCTGTACAAGCAATGATCACATGCACGGCACAGCGCACACACCAGGAACCGCGGTGTTGGGCGTCGAATGGCGCTAGCTGCGCAGCATTTGTGCACCGCCGCCGTCAGTGTCAGCCAGTTTGCCGTGGCATACAGAGCTCCATGGCAGTCTTTAACACTGGTAGCATGCCGCGACAGCGTGGACGTGAACCGCATGTGCAGTTGATGGACTTTGAGCGAGGGCGTATAGTGGGCATGCGGGAGGCCGGGTGGACGTACCGCCGAATTGCTCAACAATTGGGGCGTGAGGTCTCCACAGTACATCGATGTTGTCGCCAGTGGTCGGCGGAAGGTGCACGTGCCCGTCGACCTGGGACCGGACCGCAGCGACGCACGGATGCACGCCAAGACCGTAGGATCCTACGCAGTGCCGTAGGGGACCGCACCGCCACTTCCAGCAAATTAGGGACACTGTTGCTCCTGGGGTATCGGCGAGGACCATTCGCAACCGTCTCCATGAAGCTGGGCTACGGTCCCGCACACCGTTAGGCCGTCTTCCGTTCACGCCCCAACATCGTGCAGCCCGCCTCCAGTGGTGTCGCGACAGGCGTGAATGGAGGGACGAATGGAGACGTGTCGTCTTCAGCGATGAGAGTCGCTTCTGCCTTGGTGCCAATGATAGTCGTATGCGTGTTTGGCGCCGTGCAGGTGGGCGCCACAATCAGGACTGCATACGACCGAGGCACACAGGGCCAACACCCGGCATCATGGTGTGGGGAGCGATCTCCTACACTGGCCGTACACCTCTGGTGATCGTCGAGGGGACACTGAATAGTGCACGGTACATCCAAACCGTCATCAAACCCATCGTTCTACCATTCCTAGACCGGCAAGGGAACTTACTGTTCCAACAGGACAATGCACGTCCGCATGTATCCCGTGCCACCCAACGTGCTCTAGAAGATGTAAGTCAACTACCCTGGCCAGCAAGATCTTCGGATCTGTCCCCCATTGAGCATGTTTGGGACTGGATGAAGCGTCGTCTCACGCGATCTGCACGTGCAGCACGAACGGTGGTCCAACTGAGGCGCCAGGTGGAAATGGCATGGCAAGCCGTTCCACAGGACTACATCCAGCATCTCTACGATCGTCTCCATGGGAGAATAGCAGCCTGCATTGCTGCGAAAGGTGGATATACACTGTACTAGTACCGACATTGTGCATGCTCTGTTGCCTGTGTCTATGTGCCTGTGGTTCTGTCATTGTGATCATGTGATGTATCTGACCCCAGGAATGTGTCAATAAAGTTTCCCCTTCCTGGGTCAATGAATTCACGGTGTTATTATTTCAATTTCCAGGAGTGTATATGCACAGTAATGACAGATTCACTACAGGTTTTCTCTTTGCCAAAATTGTCACGCTGCCAAACGTATTATTTACGTCAACGTTATTGTTGCATTTTGGGATTACATGTGGCAGATAAAAATAAAGGTTTGACGTCTAGTATAAAAGTTTTTAGTAAAAAAGTTAGTAATGTGATCTGACTGCAGCTCCGGTCCAAACAAAAATCAAATGATATTGTTATTAAGGATATACTTGGTCTGTAATGATTTCTTTGATGAAGTTCACCTCAGGTATGTCGTCTATGGCCAGTTTTACTTTTTTAACTTATGATCGAGACTTCACTCTAATTGAAAACAGAAAAAGAGGAGAAAAATATGAAGTTCCTTTGGATCTTGTGAGAGTTTTGTGTAATGCCAATAGCAAAACTCCTTTTCTAATCTCTATGATGAACGATGATGCCATTTGGCTCAAAGTTTCCAAAACCAACCTAGGAAAAGCTTAAAAAAAACAATGAAGGTGAAATGCGGATGCAAACGAATGTATTCAAAAAAGATGTGAAGATGGAAACCATAAAAGTCTTAGATCTACCCCAGCTGCAACTTACAGCCATATTGAAAACTGAGAAGAAGGACGACTTAAGAAAGCTGATATCCTATCTCAAACAAGAAAACAAACTGTTTTACCAAAATCTGACTGAGTAAACACAGAAGCTGTTTATAGACCGTAATATTTTGCTCATCAGATAGTGGACAATTAATACAAAATATAGCTTCTTAATCGTTGTAAAACACATTTATTTTGAAATAAAACTTGTAAGAACATGGTACCAAGTTGATTTTCTCTTTGTTCTTTTACTAGTTTGTTTGCTAACGCAGCACTTCTGTAGGTCTGACTGACTTTTCATAATAATATAGTTATTATAGAAAAACTGTAAACAGTAGTTTCCAGATTTTTATAATACTGAAATTATTATTATTATCCTTCCCACATCCCTTTATTTACAGATATAAGTGATAGACTTAGCCCAGTTTTTATGTTAGAGAGGTCGGCATGTACCGCTGTTTTTTTTATGATCAACATTTTTGTTGTTGTTGTGCAATGTTTTACAATAATTTTACTCTAAAATTTTTTGTAGATTTAATGTCTTCATTTGTTTAGGCTGTAGAAAATAAGCATATCAAAAAGGAATGCTTTCTGGAAGTTTTTACGATTTACTCAAAACAATAGTTGTGGCACTTACCACAGATTTTATGATTAGTCGACACTTTATTTCACAATGGGACGCAGGTCTTCCATCATGGAAGACAGAAAAACAGTGAGCCCCACCTCTCATAACTCGATTCCTTATGTACATTTCATGAGAATTGGAGGATTATTGATAGTAATGATACAAGTTATAATTAACCCTCGGTCAGGCACGATTCTGGGACTCCTGAGTTCGGGTGCAATGAGCCTGGAAGGCACAGATTTTGAAATCACCTATTATCTCAGAGTCTCAACTTTAGTACCCTAAACGTAATCAGTTACTTTCATGGGAATGTGTAGAGACAGAACATGCGAAAATGGATGAAAAAAGTTTTTATTAATCACTAAAGTAATAAAATTGAAAGGACTGAAATTTTGAAACCACTGCCAAACAGTTACAGTTTTCAGTACATAAATTTTATTAATAGTAAATTCAAGAAAAAAATTTCAATTGTAAGTCACTTTTTTGATGTTGGTGTCTTTCACACTCACTCAGAATTACCAGAAGGAACACATTGGCGCACAGAAAAGCAAAGTCGGCAGACCACATTTGCGTGGGATAGGCAGATTGCGTTATGGCAGTTTTTACATTCAGAGTTTGACATCCTTCTGCAAACCGTTTCTGTAGTGCAGGTGGTGCATCTACGTCTTTTTGGACGTGGGAAACGTGTTGATTCCTCACTATCTTCAGTGGAGATAAATCTTTTCAGCCGACTTTACAGGCTGGAGGGGATTCCAACCTTTTTCATACTTCTTCTGTGTAGCTCTCCAAGAACAAGTTGATGTGCCAGTGATTTTAGGTACGCTCTTCTACCCATTTTCTCCAGTTGATTTCCAAGATAAATTACCTGTGAGTTGATACCACCCACATTCAGCATCGTGAAAAAAAATTATCATTGGCCAGAGCTTTGTGTTTCGGCTGACACTGTAAGTAGCACACATCTGATCTACAGTATCAACACCAACTTTTGTTGAATTGTAGAAAGCAACGATCTATGGTTTATTTTTCTCTCCACATTCGGTATCAATAGCACCGTCATTGTACAACAAAGATACAAGAATCACATTTTTGTTCTAGCATGATATGTAGGAAACCAAAACCTTCCCATCATTAAAGTCAAACATGGTGCTGTTTCGTTCCTTCCCTTTTACTTCAACAAATTCTGATGGCAATTGCCTTTTATTTTTTCTGACAGTTCTAACAAATGATACCTTTTTTGCTTTGAAATAGTCGATGAGTTCAAAATCAGAAAACCAGTTATCTGCCGTAATGTTGCGACCAGGTCCAAATAAAGGCTTAGCCATTCTCTTGACAACTTCACTTGTCTAGTTGCTGACACAGAAGGGACCCAATGGCTGTAATCCAATGTAGATCTCCATGTTGACTGTATACATCATTTTAGCATCAACAAGAACAAAATGTTTTATTCCATATTTGTTTGGTTTTGATGGTATGTACTGCCGATAAACACATCTTCCACGAAAACATGGAAGCATTTCGTCTATTGTGACGTTTTCACCAGGGGAATAGCTCTTTTCACAATTTTCCACAAACTTCACAAATCGGTGCTAGCCGGTTAAATTCTTTCCTTTCGATTCTGGTCATTCGGCCATCAAAAAGAAGGCAACGTACCAGACTCTTAAATCGTTTGAGATTCATCACGAGGCTGAATTTTTCAACGCCGTCGCCTTCAGTCCCCCAAAGTTCCTCCAGACATTGACGGTTCCATCTGTGTGCTCCTGCTACATACAACAAGCCAATAAAGACCTTTAGTTCGACTACATCTGTGGAACTGATGTCTCTCTCTCTGGAGAAACGATCCTTGACAGTGTCCATGTATGGGTTTGTGTATCTAACGATCATATCAAGGATGTCATAAGTGAATGTATTATTCCAACATTCAACTGCAGTTTTACCATTCTTAGCATTTCCTATGACTCCAGGAAGGTGAGTGATGAGGTTGTGAGACTTCTTGCGCTCTCTTTTCCCAGGTGGCTTTTTGGCCCACATGGTCTTATTATCTCTTCCTCAATAGAAGCTATTTGTTTTGTCGTCCCTTCTTTCTTCATCTTCATCAGTCTCCTCAACATCTTGCTTGGTTACAGAATCGCCTTCACGTTCTTCCACCTCGTCTTCAGAATCAATGTCACTCTCATCCCCCAAGATCCTCAATCAGCATGGAGTCTTCCTCCTCAGCGCACATCAGCAAATCCTGTATTTCCTCAGACGTCGGGTAGACATATCATAGTAATTCCTAGCCATATTTGTGGAGAACCTGGGGCGTAAAGGAGAAAACACCAGGATAATTACGTGTTCTAGGAAGCTACTAGTGGCGGGGAAATCCCACGCCGCCTACTTGGCGAGAGAGGGAGGAAAACTCGTGAGCTGTGCCTGTCAGGCCGATTGCGCCCGATGGAGGGTTAAAAATCATTGCATCTTGTTAATGTAACATACAGTTGGAGATGTTACAATTACTACCATTTGATAAATACACACAATTCATCCTGAAAAAGAAGTTATCAAAGGAATTAACATCAAATATGCAATAGAAACAACGGTTTTTATAATTTTGTTAGTTACACAATTAATAAATTAGGTACAAGATACCTACCATATTTAGGTGCATGATGTAACAGACCTCTCTATCAGTATTACCAGAAGTTGTGACATTGAAACAGAAAGTAGGTTCTAGTTGTTTGTTTATAGTTTCTGATTGACAGTAACTCATAAAGTTTCATGATTATTCTGAGAATTAGTTAATACTGTCAGATATGCAGATCATACAAATGAATATTAGCTGTACACAACATAGTAAAATTTTGTCTGACATAATTTGGCTAACAATCAGAGATAAGCACCCAGCAAAAACACGATTTCATGATCTGCTAATTACAAGTGGAGGTCAGAATTTGTGATGTTCCAACCAATTACTCTATAATTATACTGTTATCTGAAATCTGAGTGATTACATGTCATAATTGAACTAAGAGTTGTGGTGCCAAAACTTCCATTTTGCTAACTAAACATTTAAGTCACCACCTAGACTGCATGGTTCATTTCCCCCTCCACATATCTAGAGGTCAGGACTGAGAATTCAAATCTGTTGCATTGCTGTTTCAAGATCGTATATGTTAGGATAACATTCATAAAGTGAGGTTCCTGGTGACATGCTGGCATTTTATTTACGCTATAATAATACTATTAATTAATCTGGATGATTACTTGGTCTAGTCGAACTGCTGTAGTAGCAAACGATGTGCTGGGCGGACCAAAAATCATCAATCTGCAATGTGTCTGCCAGCCAATTACCACTGCATCCCCCCAACACCCTCGATGGTCACTTCTGCCAGAGGGAGAGCTTTGATTGCCACTTTTTCCAAATGCTGCAGATGCAGAACTGTCACTCGAGCAGTCCCCTCCACCTCGATGAGGCAACCCCTACCAGCTGAGCTCATCCTGTGCAACACTACAGGGCTTGTGTCGCCGTCTGCTACATTTCACCCAAGTATGCATGAACAGCAACCAGGATTATGATCCTGCATCCAGTGTCAGTCTTTTGCTGCAACCTGTTTAAGGAGAGGAGTACTACTGCATTTTCTGCCTCACCTTCCTATACTGCCCCCCCCCCTTCCACTCCCTGCCCCCCCCCCCCTGGTGATACCACTGACTGCAGCTATCCAGAGCCTGATGCTGGACACCTGGTTCACCCCCTCGTGCCAGTTCCTGGAATACCGCGTGCAGTGTGTGCCAGGAATACTAGGCAGGTTTATTACCATTCCACTTCTGGCCATTTTTGTGCCTGAAACGCCTGTGCTAGTAGGACAGAGTGGATTAGGTTGTGGAAAGGGGCCACAATATGTTGCTACCAGTTTCACACGAAATACAAACTTTATTCATCAACACACAATATTACAACAAGGATGCAAAACGCTCAAAACTTTAATCGACCTCCTTTGATTAACCTTAGATCACCTGAAGGTCAAACTCAAAATCCAAACCACAAGGCATAAGCAAGAAATTAAATACCAAGTTCTTCTGGAGGGATCACCCTGGAATATTTTCTAAATCTTCAATCTAAACAGGCTGAAGGCCTTAGCAATTTAATTGTAATGGAACTTGGCTGGAGGCCACATATTAAGCAATAAGAAGAGTTTCAATCTAAACAGGCTGAAGGCCTTAGCAATTTAATTGTAATGGAACTTGGCTGGAGGCCACATATTAAGCAATAAGAAGAGTTTCAATCAATAGGCAGAAGGCCTTATCTTAAAACAAAAGCTTAACAATGTCATGCCTCAAGGGCAAGACAAGAACATTAATTACGAGACATTTAAACTTGGCTGAAGGCTGCATATTAGGCAATAAGAAGAATCTCAAAAAGGCATGAGGCCTTATCTTAAAACAAAAGAATAACTATCTTATGCCTTAAGGGCAAGACAAGGACATTAATTTAAAAGACATTAAAACCCAGCTGAAGGCCACTCATCAACCAAATAACAAAAAACTACAAAATACTACATAACACACAAGGGACAATGCTCAGAAGTATCCAAGGGTCAGCCTGGGGTTGTAACACAAATGCCTGTTTGGTGAGACAGGCAGCCCATCCAATGACTTATTAATCTGGAGGCACCCAAACCAACAGACAGCTGACCAACCAATGAATAAGATCAGTTCCCTCCCATGGAGCCAGCTAAACAACCACAAGATTTCGACACACAGAATACTGGCACCCACAATAACCAACAACACCTCAGCCGTTGAACTACACACAGCTCTGGACATTAATGACCAGGGCAGGTAACCAGAACGTTAAGAGCCACAACGCAGAAGATACTCCTGCTCAACTTCAGTAACACGGAATAAATTAACTTCACAGGAAGACAGCTGGAATCTAAGCTGACTAGAAAACACACACGATGTTGCTCGTGGTAATGTTCCAAACGTGACAACCAGGATCAAACGAAGAAATGTAAGCAGCTGAGGCTTGATAATATGTTACATGAGGACTCAATTCTAATGTAAAAGATTGGTGGGACATGAACTTCATAGCACTCGCAAGAAGCACCTCACATTCCCACCGCTCGTGCAGGCTGCCAGCGGCTTCGGCCTGACTCCATGCAACAGGGACTTCCTTCCATGACAACCGGCCGACTCCCCAGGCCCAGAACCGAATATACACTGATAAGACAACCAACCAGTGGTTTTCCATGCCGATCTCCCTCCACTGGACAATTCATGTGTGTTGCCAACACTAGGCGAGCACTGGCTGTCAGCGGCTCCCTAGCACTCTATCCTCAGCTTAAACCGCTGCTGCATCCCAACTGCACTGCTCGTCCATCTCCAACTCAACTGACTTCCTTTGGATGGACGACGTCCTGGAGACACTGGCTCAGACCCAACCATGCAAAGAGAACTCAACCAACATCTCTGCACTGGAAGGAACTGACCCAGAATGCACACCACCAATGAGGTGACCGACCCAACCACCAACCAACGGTCATCCCTGCTGATACTAGCTGTGAGGATCTCCCTGGGGCTCTGTTCCCGACTGCTCTGGTGCTGTGTCCTGACTGCACTGCTGATCTGTCTCCATCTCACTGCCAGACACAATGACGACCCGGAAATACTATCAGTCGCTCCAGAGATGGTACAACAGTGCACTTATCAATACATACTGCTGCTGCCACTCAGGAGCAAGTAAGACAGGAAGTTAGTGACACCAGTAAATGGAATAAGAAAATGAGGCAGCAGTACCTTAATAGAAGATGACAGTAAATGGCACGAACATGAGCCGTGCAAAGCGCAGTGCCTGTTTACTGCCAAGTGTGCCACTGAAGTGGGTTCTCCCACATTGCAAGATGATGCCAAATGAATGGCTATAAGCCAATCCAGTCTGTCCTGTTCAAAGAATTCACCATGAGCGAGAGTCCTTCATGATTAAGAGGTGGTAAGTTGTTAAATTTCCCTGCAGTTGTTAGCTTTTAGGAATAATATCTCTAAACCATCTCAAATGGGTCTTCCACCACAACTCATTATTTATAGTTATCTTTCTCAGTTGTCACACAACTGTAGGCAAGTATGCCCATAGGAGCATAGAAGAAACATCACTGGTAATTCCCTCTCAACAAAAATGTTGAGTCTCATTAGCAAAAGATGAAGGTTTTTCTTTTTTGATATTTCATTTAGCACACTCCATGTTGTCACAAAATTAGCTCCCATTAGAGCAGCTGGACGCGTACCTCTTGCACCTGCATCTGCACCTTGCCTTCTCCACCCCCTTCCACACCCCTCCATGCACGCCATCCAGCTGCGCACATCACCGCTCCCTTCCTGCACCCCTCCATACACACCCTCCCTTCATTCTCACCACCACTCCCCTTTTGCACCTTTCCCTGCACCTCTCCATGGGTGCTGTTCCTACGCAAGCACAACCAAGCCCTTGTGTGCCCCACCTGCAGCTAACAGCCACACACCCGGACAAGACACAGTTTTACCATGTGGTGTACTGAACCCTACAGCAATACACGGTGGAGATAATATTGTTTGGTCCATAACGTGTATGTCCCACCTAGATTCTTCTCTGCAATATTGCTTGCCAGCGCCACCCCACATACTGTGACATGCTGCTCACACTGTTAAGTCACAATGTTGCAGCCACACATTCCCTCTCCTAAAGTGCTCTCTAGCAAGCAGCAACCCCCCCCCCCCCCCCCATACCTCTCCCACCTCCCACCCTACAACCTAGCACCTACAAGCACAAGCACTTTGCACTTTGGAATGTCAGAACTTTGCACGGAACTGTCAGCACTATGAACTGCTTGACTCAGTTGACCAACCGAGCAGTGTGCTCAGCAAAAGCCAACTCTGCAGAACCTCACCCTGGTCATGAAGCTGTTCTTTTGCCCTCCTTCAATTTGTGAGACCCACACCTGTGGTTTGCTCTGATCACGGCAGTTTTTGCAGGTTGTTCTATTATGAACGATACAGTAAAATCCGGGATGGCTGTTGGCTACCTCAAACCAACCACCAGCGCCCAAGTCTAGGCCATTATTTCACACCCACCACCTTCCAGTAGTTACACTAAATTAAAAGAATGCATCATATCCAGCTTCACCCCTTTTGAACAGCAACAGGCATGTAATTTATCCCGCACGACTGCTACAGTCGTAGGTTCAAATCCCGCCTCGGGCATGGATGTGTGTGATGTCCTTAGGTTAGTTAGGTTTAAGTAGTTCTAAGTTCTAGGGGATTGATGACCTCAGATGTTAAGTTCCATAGTGCTCAGAGCCATTTGAACCATTTTTTTGTAATTTATCATCTGAGCTGTGGGTCGACATGCACCTGTCCCTGTTCCTGGATCACACCTGAGCACTAACTGAACCACACATTCTCCCCAAAGGCCTGCTCCTAAATTGCTGGCTCATGCACAGCCCCTGTACAGGATGCTCTGGCCTCGTATGTCCATTTGTCGTTAGGGGATGCAGCAGTCTTGGCTGGTAATCTGTTCAAAACCCTGAAATCCTTCCCCATCACAGTTGCAGCATAGAATACCAGCTATCACACTGTGGCTCCAACCAGCTATTCACCTGCCCATCCTACCCAACCCAAGCCTCCATGTGTGTGATATCACTCGCACCACCTGCTGCTAATGACTCACACACAGCAAGCAGGCTCCTGACCTCAACTATATTCCGAAGTGCCTGACTTTCTAGGTGGCAGCACTTACCAGCTGCATTGCCTGCCCATGCATCAAGCATCCACTGCCAGTCACTAACCACCCTCACTCATGAGATGCTGGCCTAGGTGAAAAAAGATGTCCTCACAGGCATTGTTCTAACCACCCCTCTGACAACCACTGTGTACAAGGCATAGCTTGCTGGTACCACCAGAGGTTTGGTGGGGATGTCACCAACTGCAGACCTCCATGCTCCTGGTCCCCAAATCCTGGCAGCCACCAGCAGCAGGTATGCCTGGTTGCTACACCATTTCATACCACTAATTCATATGGGATTTGAATCATGCCAGTCTCTCTGATCACTACCTCATCAACACCAGCTCCAATTTTTCCACTTTTCCCCAAAAACCACTTCAAAATGACGCCCCCACCTCTCCTTTCCTCATCAGTGCCACCAACAATTGAGCCACCCTATGGGATGTGTACCAACTCGCTCAATCTAGGCTTTCAGCATGAACTCTTGTGGACCTTCAGGATTATGGACATTACTGGCGTCTTCCTGTGCCCTGACTTCCTCTCCCTCAGTATTCTGGTATGCACTTGGTGTTGTGATGTGAGGACAAGACCTTCTCCATCTTTCTGAATGGGGCCACAACAACTGTCTCCATAGACAGTCTCAAGCTGGCTTAGGTCCTAGAGCTCACTCCAGCCATTGAGCACAGCACCAGCGAGGTGGAGTTGATTCCACCTACCACTAGCCCCAGTTGCAGCACCATCAACATTGCCCTCAATACAACACAGTCCAACACCATACCCCACACTGTTCCCAAAGTGCCACTGGCTGGCGCCCCCCCCCCCCCCCCCCCCGACACCATGTCCAACATACTGCCAGCTGAATGTGCCACTGACCCACTACCAACTGACTACATGACTGACGCCTCTCCCCCCCCCCCCCCCTCCGTGCCTGGGACCTAAATGCTAAATGCTGCCACCACACTACCCTTTTTATTACCTCCAGCTGAGACAGACAGTGCCCCACCCGCAGGCACTTGCCACTTCCAACAGAGTGTTATCACCAACAGAGCTAGAACCTGCACCATTGTGCAGTGGTGCTATTTCACACGCTCCCAACACCTTGCACAGGAGCTACCCATGCCCCTTCTCTCACCAGAAACCACAGCATGGGCATAGGCATAGTAGCGGTATCCTGTGCATGTCCCCCAACAAGCTTCCTCAGTCAGCTCCAAACACCCCCTCTGCACAGTTGGCTCTAGTGTTTTCCTCTCAAAGGGGGAAACTGTGTTGCGATGCCTTCCATTGCCTCTACATGTAGCAGCAAACTACAGGCTGTGCCTGTCGCCCACCCCCCCTCCCAACACTCCCTCAACAGTTACTTCCACCAGAGTTAGAGCTTAGGTGGACATGCTTCCAAGAACTGTGACTGCTCAAGCAGTCTTCTTTCACTTTGATGAGGCAATAACTCCTGGTCATGCTCTTGGTAGCTCATCCCACACAATACCACATGGCTTGCATAGTTGTCTGCCACGTTTCGCCAGAGTATGTGTGAAAAGCAGTATTCTTACCCTGCATCTAGTGTCAGTGTTATGTCATGGCTTGAGTAACAAGAGGATTACTACCATGTTTTACATGACACCTGCCCAAATGACATTCCTCCAATATGCTCCCACTGACTGGGCTGTAAGAAGCCTGATGCCAGATGCCTAGTTCATCCCCTGCATCTCGAACACTGCATGCAGTATGGTGTAAATAGCACTGTGGGTGCCAGCAGAACCAGGCAGATTATTGTCATTCCATCCCTGGCTGTTTTGGCACCTGTTTACTGCCAAGTGCACCACTGAAGCAGGTTTTCCCAAGCCACAAGACAACACTGAACAAAGGTTGTAAGCCATTCCTGTCAGCCCTGTTCAAAGACTTCACCATGAGTGAGAGTCTTCCTTGATTAAATAGTAGTAAGTCATAAAATTTCATGGTAGCTTTTAAGAATAATATCTCCAAACCAACTCACATGGCTCTTCCTGCATGCCCTATTATTTATTGTCATCTTTCTTAATTGTCACACTGCTATAGTCACTTACATGAATTAAGAGCTGTGAAGGGAACCTAAATCATTCCTTCAAGACCATGCAGACAAGATTCATCGCCCACCTGCTTCATTTCATGGCAAACACCCTATTTTCATCCACAAAGCTTTGGATGACTACTCATGTTATGATCCACATTGCACTCATAAAATTGCTGCTCAAACCAGTGTACACTGTCCCTTCTGGTGTTACAACAAGGAGACGACACAATCAGTATCTTATAACATGGCAAAATGAGAAAGATCTATGTGAAGCATACCAGTCCAGTGTTTTCTATACTCGTACAAGATACCATGCTAACACTGCAAGTCTCATCACACCTGGAGACACCTGTACAGACATCAACTGCAGTTACCAACCCCAGCCATCAGCCAACTGGCGTTCTATCAATGCAGCTAGCAGTTGCACTGTTGCCACAGCCAGCAGCCCGCAAAGAGCCAACCAGCAAATGGAGTTTCAGTTTCTTTACTTTTCAGGTGCTCCAAACTATATGGAGGGGTAGGGGCAGAGCTTATTGGAAATGTGGGGCACTACAATGCGTGTTACCTCTAGTTCCATTGGTAACTTTGAAGTTACTCTTTGTGTTAGTTTATCTGTATTTGTTTATGGACAATTATTTGTATATATTTAAAACAAAGATTCCTAAGACTTACCAAGCGGGAAAGCGCCGGCAGACAGGCACAATGAACAAAACACACAAACACACACACAGAATTACTAGCTTTCGCAACCGATGGTTGCTTCTTCAGGAAGGAGAGAGAAAGACGAAAGGATGTGGGTTTTAAGGGAGAGGGTAAGGAGTCATTCCAATCCCGGGAGCGGAAAGACTTCCCTTAGGGGGAAAAAAAGGACACACACACACACACACACATATCCATCCGCACATACACAGACACAAGCAGACATATTTAAAGGCAAAGAATAAGGGCAGAGATGTCAGTCGAGGCGGAAGTACAGAGGCAAAGAAGTTGTTGAAAGACAGGTGAGGTATGAGCGGTGGCAACTTGAAATTAGCGGAGGTTGAGGCCTGGCGGATATCGAGAAGAGAGGATATACTGAAGGGCGAGTTCCCATCTCCAGAGTTTGGATAGGTTGGTGTTGGTGGGAAGTATCCAGATAACTCGGACGGCGTAACACTGTGCCAAGATGTGCTGGCCGTGCACCAAGGCATGTTTAGCCACAGGGTGATCCTCATTACCAACAAACACTGTCTGCCTGTGTCCATTTATGCGAATGGACAGTTTGTTGCTGGTCATTCCCACATAGAAAGCGTCACAGTGCAGGCAGGTCAGTTGGTAAATCACATGGGTGCTTTCACACGTGGCTCTCCCTTTGATCGTGTACACCTTCCGGGTTACAGGACTGGAGTAGGTGGTGGTGGGAGGGTGCATAGGACAGGTTTTACACCGGGGGCGGTTGCAAGGGTAGGAGCCAGAGGGTAGGGAAGGTGGTTTGTGGATTTCATAGGGATGAACCAAGAGGTTACGAAGGTTAGGTGGACGGCGGAAAGACACTCTTGGTATAGTGGGGAGGATTTCATGAAGGATGGATCTCATTTCGGGGCAGGATTTTAGGAAGTCGTATCCCTGCTGGAGAGCCACATTCAAGGTGTGATCCAGTCCCGGGAAGTATTCTGTCACAAGTGGGGCACTTTTGGGGTTCTTCTGTGAGAGGTTCTGGGTTTGAAGGGATGAGGAAGTGGCTCTGGTTATCTGCTTCTGTACCAGGTCGGGAGGGTAGTTGCAGGATGCGAAAGCTGTTTTCAGGTTGTTGGTGTAATGGGCGAGGGATTCAGGACTGGAGCAGATTCGTTTGCCACGAAGGCCTAGGCTGTAGGGAAGGGACCGTTTGATATGGAATGGGTGGCAGCTGTCATAATGGAGGTACTGTTGCTTGTTGGTGGGTTTGATGTGGACGGATGTGTGAAGCTGGCCATTGGACAGATGGAGGTCACCGTCTAGGAAAGTGGCATGGGATTTGGAGTAGGACCAGGTAAATCTGATGGAACCAAAGGAGTTGAGGTTGGAGAGGAAATTCTGGAGTTGTTCTTCACTGTGAGTCCAGATCATGAAGATGTCATCAATAAATCTGTACCAAACTTTGGGTTGGCAGGCTTGGGTAACCAAGAAGGCTTCCTCTAAGCGGACCATAAATAGGTTGGCATATGAAGGGGCCATCCTGGTACCCATGGCTGTTCCCTTTAATTGTTGGTATGTCTGGCCTTCAAAAGTGAAGAAGTTGTGGGTCAGGATGAAGCTGGCCAAGGTGACGAGAAAAGAGATTTTAAGTAGGGTGGCAGGTGATTGGCGTGAAAGGAAGTGCTCCATTGCAGCGAGGCCCTGGATGTGAGGGATATTCGTGTATAGGGAAGTGGCATCAATGGTTAGAAGGATGGTTTCCGGGGGTAACAGACTGGGTACGGGTTCCAGGTGTTCCAGAAAGTGGTTGGTGTCTTTGATGAAGGATGGGAGACTGCATGTAATGGGTTGAAGGTGTTGATCTACATAGGCAGAGATACGTTCTGTGGGGGCTTGTTAACCGGCTACAATGGGGCGGCCAGGATGTTTGGGTTTGTGAATTTTAGGAAGTAGGTAGAAGGTAGGAGTGCGAGGTGTCGGTGGGGTCAGGAGTTAGATGGAGTCAGGTGAAAGGTTTTGTAGGGGGCCTAAGGTTCTGAGGATTCCTTGATGCTCCGCCTGGGCATCAGGAATGGGATTACCTTGGCAAACTTTGTATTTAGAGTTGTCTGAAAGCTGACGCAGTCCTTCAGCCACATACTCCCGACGATCAAGTACTACGGTCGTGGAGCCCTTGTCAGCCGGAAGAATGATGATGGATCGGTCAGCTTTCAGATCACAGATAGCCTGGGCTTCGGCTGTGGTGATGTTGAGAGTTGGATTAAGGTTTTTCAAGAAAGATTGAGAGGCAAGGCCGGAAGTGAGAAATTCCTGGAAGGGTTGGAGAGAGTGATATTGAGGAAGAGGAGGTGGGTCCCGTTGTGATGGAGGACGGGACTGTTGCAGGCAGGGTTCAATTTGGATAGTATCTTGTGGAGTTGGATCATTAGGAGTGGGATCAGGATTATTTTTCTTTGTGATATTTCCAGCCCAGACTACGAGTTAGGACAGTAAATCTTTGACAAGGGCAGTTTGGTTGAACCTGGGAGTGGGGCTCAAGGTGAGGCCTTTGGATAGGACAGAGGTTTCAGATTGGGAGAGGGGTTCGGAGAAAAGGTTAACTACTGAATTGGGGTGTTGTGGTTCCAGATTGTGTTGACTACAATTTTGAGGTGTTGGGGGGAGTGGAGCTGGAAGTGGGAGATTGAGTAGATGGGAGAGACTGGGTCTGTGTGCAATGAGAGGAGGTTGAGGTTTGTTGGAAAGGTTGTGGAGGGTGAGTGAGTTGCCTTTCCGGAGGTGGGAAACCAGGAGATTGGATAGTTTTTTGAGGTGGAGGGTGGCATGCTGTTCTAATTTGTGGTTGGCCTGTAGGAGGATGCTATGTACAGCCAGTGTGGATGTGGGAGAGGAAAGATTGAGGACTTTGATTTGGGATAGGAGTTGAAGGGGTGTTCATTGGCCGAGTCGATGTATAGGTGAAGGATTAGGTGGGTGAGGGCTATGGATTGTGCTGTTTGGAACTGGTATAAGGACTGATGGAAAGAAGGATTGCAGCCAGAGATGGGAACTTTAAGTGTGAGGCCTTTGGGAGTAATGCCAAATGTCAGACAAGCCTGAGTAAATAAAATATGGGAGCGTAATCTGGCTAGGGTGAAGGCATGTTTGCGGAGGGAATGTAAATAAAATTTAATGGGGTCGTTGTAGGTATGTTGTGAGGCTGACATTGTATTAGAAGGTGGAAAGGGTAATATGAGGTTAAAGCGAAAGTAAATAGATATTTAAAAAGGAGAGATATAGGTGTGAAAAAAGTCGAAAAAGTGTTGATTTGAGATGAACTATGTTGATCCTGTGTTGAACTTAGGTTGGTGAACCACAATGGGTGCACAGGTTAGGTAGTTATGTTGTCTCCAGATCACGTTAAAGGGAGGGGCAATTCAAGAAAATTTCGAAGAAAAATTTTCGAAAAGTTTCGAAAGAAAAAAAGTTTCGAAAAAAGTTTCGAAAAAATAATTTCCGAAAAGAAAAATTCGAAAAAAAATTTCGAATAAAAATCTCGAAAAATATGTGTGTAAATGTATTCAAAGGACAGGTTGTGTACTGTCAGGTTATGACAATGAGGCTAACAATAGTTTGATGAAGAAATAATAACTTGTAAACCTGTGGGAAGCTGCTAAAAAATGATCGGTTATGTGGGAAAAACAGGAATGGAAATAAAACGAAAGTTGTTGGAAATAACTGAGATGGTTGTTTAATGGGTGAAAGGAACTGAATCTGTGAAATAGTATTCACGAATTTACACGAAATGTTTGTAAACTTGGAACAGTGGATTTTATAGCAGCGGTTATGTTGAAAGCGTTAAAAATTTTTAGGTTATGGTTTGGAAGTAAATTACGTATTATTGAGTATAATTAGGCAGGATAAAATGTATGGTAGATTACGTAAAAAAGGGAAGTTGAATACAATGTGAAACTACTTGTACAAACGAAAAGAGAAAGTAAGATGATAGAGAAGATTTCGAAATGCAACAGAGACAATAACAAACGTAATTGTTGGGTTCAAATTAATGATGATGTAAATAAAATAGAAAGAAACTTCCACATGGGAAAAATATATTAAAAACAAAGATTCCAAGACTTACCAAGCGGGAAAGCGCCGGCAGACAGGCACAATTAACAAAACACACAAACACACACACAGAATTACAAGCTTTCGCAACCGATGGTTGCTTCTTCAGGAAGGAGAGGGAAAGACGAAAGGATGTGGGTTTTAAGGGAGAGGGTAAGGAGTCATTCCAATCCCGGGAGCGGAAAGACTTCCCTTAGGGGGAAAAAAAGTACAGGTGTACACTCGCACACACACACACACACACACACACACACACACACATATCCATCCGCACATACACAGACACAAGCAGACATATTTAAAGGCAAAGAGTAAGGGCAGAGATGTCAGTCGAGGCGGAAGTACAGAGGCAAAGAAGTTGTTGAAAGACAGGTGAGGTATGAGCAGCGGCAACTTGAAATTAGCGTAGGTTGAGGCCTGGCTGATATCGAGAAGAGAGGATATACTGAAGGGCGAGTTCCCATCTCCAGAGTTCGGATAGGTTGGTGTTGGTGGGAAGTATCCAGATAACTCGGACAGCGTAACACTGTGCCAAGATGTGCTGGCCGTGCACCAAGGCATGTTTAGCTACTGGGTGATCCTCATTACCAACAAACACTGTCTGCCTGTGTCCATTCATGCGAATGGACAGTTTGTTGCTGGTCATTCCCACATAGAAAGCGTCACAGTGCAGGCAGGTTAGTTGGTAAATCACATGGGTGCTTTCACACGTGGCTCTCCCTTTGATCGTGTACACCTTCCGGGTTACAGGACTGGAGTAGGTGGTGGTGGGAGGGTGCATAGGACAGGTTTTACACCGGGGGCGGTTGCAAGGGTAGGAGCCAGAGGGTAGGGAAGGTGGTTTGTGGATTTCATAGGGATGAACCAAGAGGTTACGAAGGTTAGGTGGACGGCGGAAAGACACTCTTGGTATAGTGGGGAGGATTTCATGAAGGATGGATCTCATTTCGGGGCAGGATTTTAGGAAGTCGTATCCCTGCTGGAGAGCCACATTCAAGGTGTGATCCAGTCCCGGGAAGTATTCTGTCACAAGTGGGGCACTTTTGGGGTTCTTCTGTGAGAGGTTCTGGGTTTGAGGGGATGAGGAAGTGGCTCTGGTTATCTGCTTCTGTACCAGGTCGGGAGGGTAGTTGCAGGATGCGAAAGCTGTTTTCAGGTTGTTGGTGTAATGGGCGAGGGATTCAGGACTGGAGCAGATTCATTTGCCACGAAGGCCTAGGCTGTAGGGAAGGGACCGTTTGATATGGAATGGGTGGCAGCTGTCATAATGGAGGTACTGTTGCTTGTTGGTGGGTTTGATGTGGATGGATGTGTGAAGCTGGCCATTTGACAGATGGAGGTCAACGTCTAGGAAAGTGGCATGGGATTTGGAGTAGGACCAGGTGAATCTGATGGAACCAAAGGAGTTGAGGTTGGAGAGCAAATTCTGGAGTTGTTCTTCACTGTGAGTCATGATCATGAAGATGTCATCAACAAATCTGTACCAAACTTTGGGTTGGCAGGCTTGGGTAACCAAGAAGGCTTCCTCTAAGCGAACCATAAATAGGTTGGCATATGAAGGGGTCATCCTGGTACCCATGGCTGTTCCCTTTAATTGTTGGTATGTCTGGCCTTCAAAAGTGAAGAAGTTGTGGGTCAGGATGAACCTGGCCAAGGTGACGAGGAAAGAGGTTTTAAGTAGGGTGGCAGGTGATCAGCGTGAAAGGAAGTGCTCCATTGCAGTGAGGCCCTGGACGTGCAGGATATTCGTGTATAGGGAAGTGGCATCAATGGTTAGAAGGATGGTTTCCGGGGGTAACAGACTGGGTACGGATTCCAGGTGTTCCAGAAAGTGGTTGGTGTCTTTGATGAAGGATGGGAGACTGCATGTAATGGGTTGAAGGTGTTGATCTACGTAGGCAGAGATACGTTCTATGGGGACTTGGTAACCAGCTACAATGGGGCGGCCAGGATGTTTGGGTTTGTGAATTTTAGGAAGTAGGTAGAAGGTAGGAGTGCGAGGCGTCGGTGGGGTCAGGAGTAGATAGCAGACAAATAACATCTACAAGCTTACTGTCATTAAAATCAAACAATGGAAAATCCAGGGTAGAATGTAACAATATTATGTAATACGCAATGAAAAGGATAGCTGCTACTCACTAAAGGGTGTGTAAAAAAATGTATACACACTTTGAACTGTCTTAGACAATTTATTTCCCATTCTACGAGGTTAAATATCTGTGAGAAAGTAATGTTATATTTCTTCAACAGGTGGCAGCAGTGGCAAGGAAGTAACTGCAACATGGTGGACATGCATTTGAGCTTTGAAGCGCAGAAGCAGATAATTAAGTAGTACTGGAAGTTTGAGGATGTAGCTACGGTTTGAAGACAGTGGAGAAGTGAGTATGGTACAGAACAACCTTCAAGGTTAACACTTACACATCTACGAGACAAATTTGAAATTCATGGAACAGTGTGTGATGTGCATAAAGGTCAATCAGGTTGACCTCATACAGCTACAAGTGATGATTCCACAACTGCAGTCTTGGAACCGTTTCAGCGTTTGCCTCAAAAATCCTCAAGGCAAGCGGCACATGAGAGTAATGTAAGTGCTAGTAGTGTTCTATGCATTCTGAAGAAAGGCAAGTTTTGTGTGTACATTCCAAGGTTAGTGCAACAGCTAAGTGACGATGATCCAGATCAAAGGTTAGAATTTTGTGAATGGGATCAGGAGATGGTGAGACGTGAACCGGGATTTATGGGTAGCATAATTTGGTCAGATGAAGCCTAATTCAAACTTGATGGAACTGTCAATAGGCACAATTGTGTATACTGGGCTGAAGATAATCCTCACATTACAGTTGAAAATGCTGTGTATTTGCCTGGTGTAAATGTGTGGTGTGGTTTTTCTGCAAGGGGACTCATTGGGTCTTTCCACTTTGAAGGTACTGTTACTGGAGAAAAGTACCTAACAATGCTTGCTGACTCCATATTCACTGCCATTTGTGCATTATACCGTAATGATGAGTTTTATTTCCAACAAGATGGCACCCCACTGCACTATCATAGGGATGTACGAGCATACCTGGATCACAATGTGCCAGGCCAGTGGATAGGATGCAGGGGACCAATCAAGTTTCCTGCACGCTCTCCAGACCTCATGCTGCTGGATTTATTCTTATGGGGCACAGTAAAAGATGAGGTGTACAAACGTAAACCATGTAATCTGGACACACTTTGGTACAATGTATGGAATCAGTGGTGACTTGTACTCAGAAATGTAATGATGCTGAAGGCCACCAGTTTGAACATTAATCACATTAGCAAAGTACATTTATTTTCCAATTGGACTTTAAGCTTTCCATTTCCAGAAATTTAACATTGCAGAAAGAGAAATAAATTTTCTATGGTGCTTCAAAGTGTGTATACATTTTTATTACACACCTTGTATATAGCGGAGATGGTGAGTCACAGATAGGCACAACAAAAAGTTTGTCAGAAAACACACACACACACACACACACACACACACACACACACACACACACACACACACACACACACACACAGGCGCGCGCGTACGCACACACATATGACACAATCTCTGGCTGCTGTGGTCATAGATGTAGGCCCCACTTGCCTGTTGGAATTATGTTGTACAAACACCAGCTGTGGACATTTAACTTCTACACACATTATGTACCTAATAATAATGCAACAGTGTTTATGTGGTCAGAGGGCATAGCTGGTAGGGGGACACATGACATTATTTCATGTCTTAGGCAGTGTATTACAGCATCAGTTACTGAGACTGTATGTCACTGTATTGTGTCTTCAAGTTCTTGCTTTGGCCAAAATAAAAACTTCTCTTTGGTTAGCTTCTGGATGTACTTAACACAGTCAAGGAGATTCAATGTTGTGGAACATAAGTATTTAGTTCCTGGTCATATGTATTTACCCAATGGACATGATTTTGGATCAGCTGAGAAAAAGAAAAGACAGGTATCTTTCATCTATGTACCAGACCTGTGGATGGAGCAAGTTAAAAAAAGAGTAAAGAAACCTTTCAATATTGTAAAAATGGCAGGTGACATGATTGCTGTAAAACCTTTACTTCATAAGAAACAAAGATGAACAATATATGAAACTGGGCAGGAGGTGTTATGAAGTAAGATTAAATGTTTCAAAATTATAGAAGATCATCCTATCAAGTTTTTCTTTAAATATACTTGTGGTAGTGATGAGAATTTTGATACTGTATATGTTGGAAAAAAACAAGTACCAGGTAGGCCCTCCATTACTGATGTGACATTTTCTCTCAAATACGATGGCCCAAGACATAGAAAACTGCCAAGCTAAAGGATTTACAGCCATTATTAAATTACATTCCACCAGTACACCATGACCCTTATAGGAACCTTAAACCTAACCTACTTTGTGAGAATCCTAATGATGATGCATTGCTTGATATCGGTAACAACACCCTTCATAATTCTTATATATTTTCATGCATGAATAAGAATCCTATCTAGTGGGGGTATATTGAAGATTCAGGGAACAAAACCAATCTTCATTTATTACTGTATTGTTCTTCTGTACTAATTAATATTTTTCATGTTACATTGCTGTATACAGGATATGAAAGATCAGAAACATTAACTAGTTCATTCTGTATGGATTTCTGTAAAAAAGAAAAAAAAGAATAAAATAATTTAATATGTTTTTCCCAGCCTCATTTACAGAACAACCTTTTTTCCATTTTTATTTACTGTGGGTTAGCCTGTTGTTCCACTCATGTCTTCAAATATACTTTCCTCTAGTGATTTAAAAATCAATACAGAGAAGTAAAATACACTGAGGAATACTGCTGTAACCGTGTACATCCTAACTGGATATCCGCTATAGTTGTGGCCATTGGTGTACCACATTCAAATGCTCTACCATTGGCATCTGCTTGGGCTAGCCACCAGAGGCCACCCATGAGTTGTGCACATGTCATGGCACCCACTGTGCCATCTACCAGAGCTCTTACCTGTACAGAATGTTTGGAAATTCCCTTTACTAACTTCTAGGGCTTGGAGAGGGGACTGAATAGACAATATTATGAATCTGAACCCATGTCCAGTAATGTATCATTTCATTGCTACAGCCATTTGAAAACATGTTTGCTAGGTAGATATGCACCAGGATAGTTATGGTGGTGGATATTTACATCAGATCAGCTGCTTACATTTGATTTCTGTCCTACCTCCCTGGCCTGATTCAAGCATCATTCATGTATCTGAGAATAAACCAACATGGTTGAATACATGTTTGCAGCATACATCAACATAATCCTTCTGTATAACGAAGGTGTTGGTAATCAAAGAACTGTGCATCATTGTTATCAAGATCATTATCCATGATATCCTACTCCATTGCGTACACTCTTTGGAACAGTTATGCAATGGCTTTGAGAAAGGGGTAACTTCACTATCAGCAGGCATGACTGTGGCACGTCTGGATTATAAGACACTGTACTGTAAACAACAGTGTTTTTGACTACTGT
Source organism: Schistocerca gregaria (assembly GCF_023897955.1). Classification (NCBI taxonomy): domain Eukaryota; kingdom Metazoa; phylum Arthropoda; class Insecta; order Orthoptera; family Acrididae; genus Schistocerca; species Schistocerca gregaria. The sequence goes on from NC_064922.1 coordinate 433,687,086, forward strand.
TTAACTTTCCTTTGTGTTTCTTTGGTTATTAAGGAGTGGAATTGTGGAACAAGTATGTACTGGGTCACACCTAATAAATTATTTGTGAAAGTGATCGTGTTATGAACATCTTTTTTGATAGCTGAATGGAAATAGTACATTTCCGGACATGGGGTGCCAATTCAAATATTATCTTCCCAGCCCTCTGTACAACACCTAGAAGTTTGCAATGTGTATTTTCAAACATCCTGTATTGGAACAGTGTGGCAGGTGCTCGTCTTCCAATGTGTTCTTCTGTTGACCGTACTGTTTCTATGCTAGTGTCTACTTGATTGTGGATTAGTAAACTTTTGGTTTTTGTGGGCACACTATTAGTTGTGTCTCACATTATGACATAGTTGGTGAGGAATGTGGTGTTCATTTTCCTATGGTCAGTCTATTGGTTGTTCTGCCAGTTCTCCTGCCCAAGGAGACAGTGCACAAATCTCTCCTTAAGTAGCAAAAGGTTCTTACAATCGCTGTCACAAACTATGCAGTTTCCCATTCCATCAGGTGCCCACAGCTGTTTTCTACATACAACAATGCATCCAAAGACTGGGAGGCTTAGGAGAAGCAGCTTTGGCAACACTTCCTCACCTTTGGCATCAATGATGCAAACGTGTATAAGGCCTTGTTCCTTTCTTGGTTTTTTCCTTGGATCTCCCAGTCCTTGCAACAGTTATCACCACTCCAGGAACTTGCTTCATTTTCGCTCAATGAAACATGTAGACTGTTGTCAAATTATCACTGTAAAGACATGCATGCCATTGTAGTGTGAGTGTAGTTCTATTATTCCCTTAAACAGCCCCACCGGGCTGGGGTGGCTGAACTTCATAGCCTAAGGTGCAGATGTCAGTTTGTTACTGATACCCATCATGATTCATAAGCTGTTTCTATGGTTCAAGATGCCATCATTTGGTTGGCTCCTGACAAGGCATTGTATCATTACACGCTACACTGTGAAAAATCTGTCTTTGGTTATAGTGTTAAATATTGCCTAGTTGTCTCATGCTGCTGGCGATCTGATTGAGGCTTGGTGTGACATTGCCGTAGTGGCTCCTGCTCCTCATTGTTCAGTGTCAGGAGGATGACATGGTGGTAGTACAACATGGCCTGCCACACTGACTGCACAGCTTCATGCCAAATATCAACAACCACAGCAGCGGAAATGATCACTGCTCCCATATTGTCCATATCGGTTCATGCAACATGACAGGGCTGCATGCTCTAGGCACTGAGTGTCCTGCAACAACTGTAGAAAAACAGGCCATACAGCATCTGTGTGTCATTTCCAGCCTTCTGCAGATATGGACATGGATGTTAATTGTATGTCTCCAGTTCTTGTGCATACTAACAATCTGTTTATAGAAATGTGTGTGATAAAGTGCTCTGACTATAAGTGAACAGCGGTCCTCCTGTGACATGGCTGAACTCACAAACTTATGTGGAGCTAGGCTCTCTGGTGTTGTCTCCCATTACTCAATGATTGGTGAGCCACAAGAAGCAGCATACTCCTATTTTGGGGCAATTTATGTCTCTCATTGAACATAAATCAGTGGTCTGTTTCTTGTCTTAGATGTAGAGGTGCAAAGTACAGTGACAAGGGTCCCTATAATGTTGCGGTTACTGCTGACCAATTTTGTGATATGTTGTTCACCTTGTTCAGCATTCCCTCTGGCCAAGCTTCTGATCCTTCATCTAATGGTCACTGTCTTTAATGTGTCAAGTGTTGTTCTCTTAGTTACGGATGGGCTGTTGCCCAGGGTTGTGATCCTAGCTGCCCTCTTTTGGAGTATGCTTCCACACCTACATCAGCAACGTTTGGGGGATGGGGGTTGCGGAGTGGGGGGAGGTGGTCTTGTGTGCAAATTCACTGGCCTGTCAGCATGTGTATTGGCCCAGCATGAACAGTGACATTATGTATCTTGTCATGGCTTGCTCTCAGTGTACTACACAACACATGGCACCAAGAGTGTCATTCTCTCTGTTGCCCGCACCACAGTGTCCATAGGAATGCATCCTTCTCTAAATTTCCTTCAATGTTAACTGTGGCTGTCGTTCAGGCCCCTTCCAAACTATTTTCTGCTGAAGGATTTCTGTGTACACTTGTGACGGAGAACAGCCCGCTTTTGTGTATCAGATCTTCCATAATTTCTAGACACATTAAGGCATTCACCATGCGACTGCTTCTCCTCCCCACTCCTAATCTAATGGCAAGGTGGAATCCAAAGTTCAAATCAAGAAGTACGCCATGGACTCTTCCACAGATGATGCCTTCATGCACTTCTTGCATTCTCACAGGTTTATACTGGTGGATACTATTACCCGTCTGAGATGTTCTGTGATCACCAACCCTGCACCCACCTCCACCTGCTCCTGCTGCCCCATCAATGTCCACTAGTGCTGCCTTCACTGTGATTCGCTCCTGTCTCCAAGGTCTGGGAATGAGTGTTTGGCCAACAAGTGAAATGGATTCTGGCCACAGTCTACAGCTGCTATGGCCCCCATCTCAGTATGGTGGTCACTAGTGAATGGCTGGTGGCACACCATCATGATTGGCTGTATCTTTGCAGTGCATTGAGGGCTGTGGGAATGCTGTCTCCAGCATCTGACCAGGTCCCACAGGGAATTCTTGATGTGGTGGTAGGCCCACCCTACTTGTGTATGTCACTGCATTCTGCCTGTCCTCTAAGGTCTGGCACCCTGATGCCTGCTGCTGGCCTTTTCTGTGAAGCTCACCTACTGCTTGGGCTGTTGCCCTCAGGTCCCACAATGCTGGTCTCCCTGGTGCACCTGCACAAGCAGCTAGCACCTTTGTTGTGAGAACAGTTCCATTAGATTGAGGTTCCGGATGTTGAGATGTTTCCTGCATCCTCATCACTCATCTTCTTTTCTGGAGGAGGTGATCATCATATGTATCCACACCCATGCCATTCCTCCCCTTTTTCACTAGTTCTGGTCAGGAATCTCCTTCCACCACCGCGTTCATCTCCTGCAATGTCTCTTGCTGGCAACAAGGATGTGCCAAAGGTCATGCTGACACCCACATTGGAGGAGTGCCATTTTCCCAAGGGGATAGGGGTGTATAAGACTGTGCATCATATTTTGATATATGTGCGCACGTGCTGATACACTACATTTAAACACTCTGTCATTGGTATCTGTGTTGGCTGACCACCAGAGGCCATCGGCAACTTGTGCACATGACACAGCATTGTCACACTGTTACTGGAGCTCTTTGCAATGTAAGTACAGTGTGGCAAGTGCTCATTCTCAGATGTGTTCCGGTACTGAATGTACTGTTTACAAGCTTATGTGTACTTAAATATTGATTAAAAAACTCTTGCTCTTTGTGGCCACATTATTACAAGTTTCTTACACTATGACAAACATCTACTTGAATATTATGTGCAGTTATGGCAAATGTCCCCTTGTAAATTGTCAAACCAGACTGTTGAAACAATCTACTTAAATAATAGATAATAGAGCATCAGGTGTTAACAGAAAAAATGCCATACACTTATCCAAAATATAGGTCTATCAGATAACCACTGTCAGTTATCAGAAGGCTTTTGACACTGTTGAGCACAGAATCCCATTACATAGATTAGAAACATTAGCACTAAGAGGTGTGGTAGATAAGTGGTTTGAGTCTTAGCTAGGAAACTGATTACAATGAGTAGAAATTTTGCACACTTCAAAAACATTACTAGTAAAATATAATATTTATCCTGTTTATTGTTAAACTGCTTCAAACCATACACAGATAATTGAACAGAGGCCTATCAAAATGGCTTTTTCAGAAATAAACACAATATACTTATAATGAAAACATTAATGAAAAAGTACTGGAATGTAAATAAAAATATATTACTTGCTCATCCATTTTGTGAAAGCCTATGACTCCATTCATAGGCAAATACCTTGGAAAGAAACAATAGACTTGGGATTTCCAATTGAACTTAAAAATCTTTATAATATGTGCAGGTTTTTGCTAAACAAAATGAAATCTAGGAAAGAGCTATGAGAAAACTGAAACTTGTATCTGCTGGGATCCTCCAAAGAAATGAAGTTAAGGTTTTAATATATGCAACTGATATAGTTCTCATTTGAATAAATGAGGCAGAGACTAGACAGTTATTTGTGGAGCTTGTGGAAGAAGCATCTGAGCTTGGCTTAAAAGTAAACAATTAGAAAACAAAATATATGATAGTTCAAAGATGTAGAGATGAACTAGAAAACCAATTGCATCTAGTTATAGGCAAAAAATTTTGAACACATTAAACAGTTTAAATTTCTAGGCACTATGAGAGATGACAAGCAGAAGTGGAAATGAAACTGCAAAATAGTAATAAGTGATGACAAGTAGAAGTGAAAATGAGACTGCAAAATACTAACTGAGCCTTCTACTCTATAAACTATTGATAAAGAAAACTAAAGTGGAGATACAAAACACAATCATCAGACCAGTCTTTACCTATGGAGCAGAAACATGTTCCACAAAAGGGAAAAAGGCTAATGGAAAATATTTATAAACAAAGTTTGTAGTCAGGTCTTTGGTCCATACTATAATAATGAATTACAAAGCTGAAAGAGAAGACTTAATACAGAAATTTGCATACAATTATAACAAGCAAAATTCCAAAAGACTTTACTAGTTAGGTCATCTGATGAGAATGAAAGTGGATCAAGTGTTTTCAAAAATATTTATGGAGGCATCATATGGTAGTTGATCATGGGGGAGACCTAGGTTGGTTGGTTGGTTTTTGGTTTAAAGTGACTAATATGCAACAAGTTGAACAGGAAATAGCACAAGATAGAAGCAACACGTGGGATGGGCACAAGAGCCTTGAGATGAAAAAATACCCCAGGGGAGTGTACTGGGCCTGATCCTCTTCGTGATTTAAATTAATGGTTCTCTGCAGAGTGTCAAAATTGGGAAAAATACTTTTTTCCAGATGACACCACCATACTGGTCACAGATGAAAAACCATCACAGCTGACAAAAAGGCAATTATGCTCTGAAAGATGTCCACAAATAGTAATAGGACAATAAAGATAACACTACATTTAAAGAAGACAAACTGCATGAACTTCCAATTGAGTAAAAAACACAATGCTGCTGGTAGACTAAAAGTTAATGATGCTGTATTAGAATGTGTAAATGAGATCAAATTCTTGCATATGAATGTTGACTGCCACTTGAAATGGGAAAAATATGTTAAGGTTTTGGCAAATATTATGTATATTAAAAACTAAGATTCCAAGACTTACCAAGCGGGAAAGCGCCGGTAGATAGTTACAATAAATAAAACGCACAAACACACACACAGAATTTCGATTTCACAAACGGCGGCTGCTTCATCAGGAAAGAGGGAAAGATGAAAGGATGTGGGTTTTAAGGGAGAGGGTAAGGAGTTATTCCAATCCCGGGAGCGGAAAGACTTACCTTAGGGGCAAAAAAGGATAGGTATATACTCGTGTACACACACACACACACACACACACACACACACACACACATATCCATCCATACATACACAGACACGAGCAGACATATTTAAAGGCGAAGAGTCACACACACATATCCATCCGCACGTACACAGACACAAGCAGACATTTGTAAAGGCAAAGAGTTCGGGCAGAGATGTCAGTTGAGGCAGAAGTACAGAGGCAAAGAAGTTGTTGAAAGACAGGTGAGGTATGAGCGGTGGCAACATGAAATTAGCGGAGTTCTGACAGGTTGGTGTTGGTGGAAAGTATCCAGATAACCCAGATGCTGTAACACTGTGCCAAGATGTGCTGGCCGTGCACCAAGGCATGTTTAGCCACAGGGTAATCATCATTACGAACAAACACTGTCTGCTTGTGTCCATTCATGCGAATGGACAGTTTGTTGCTGGTCATTCCCACATAGAAAGCGTCACAGTGTAGGCAGGTCAGTTGGTAAATCATGTGGGTCCTTTCACACGAGGCTCTGCCTTTGATCATGTACACCTTCCGGGTTACGGGACTGGAGTAGGGGGTGGTGGGAGGGTGCATAGGACAGGTTTTACACCAGGGGCAGTTACAAGGGTAGGAGCCAGAGGGTAAGGAAGGTGGTTGGGGGATTTCATAGGGATGAACCAAGAGGTTACGAAGGTTAGGTGGACGGCGGAAAAACACTCTTGGTGGAGTGGGGAGGATTTCATGAAGGATGGATCTCATTTTGGGGCAGGATTTTAGAAAATCGTATCCCTGCTGGAGAGCCACATTCAGAGTCTGATCCAGTCCCGGGAAGTATCCTTTCACAAGTGGGGCACTTATGGGGTTCTTCTGTGAGAGGTTCTGGGTTTGAGGGGATGAAGAAGTGGCTCTGGTCATTTGCTTCTGTACCAGGTCGGGAGGGTAGTTGCGGGATGCGAAAGCTGTTTTCAGGTTGTTGGTGTAATGGTTCACGGATTCAGGACTGGAGCAGATTCGTTTGCCATGAATGCCTAGGCTGTAGGGAAGGGACCGTTTGATATGGAATGGGTGGCAGCTGTCATAATGGAGGTACTGTTGCTTGTTGGTGGGTTTGAAGCTGGCCATTGGACAGATGGCCGTCAACGTCAAGTGGCATGGGATTTGGAGTAGGACCAGGTGAATCTGATGGAACCAAAGGAGTTGAGGTTGGAGAGGAAATTCTGGAGTTGTTCTTCACTGTGAGTCCAGATCATGAAGATGTCATCAATAAATCTGTACCAAACTTTGGGTTGGCAGGCTTGGGTAACCAAGAAGGCTTCCTCTAAGTGACCCATAAATAGGTTGGCATACGAGGGGGCCATCCTGGTACCCATGGCTGCTCCCTCTCTCCCAATCCGAAACCTTTGTCCTATCCAAAGGCGTCACCTTCAGCCCCACTCCCAGGTTCAACCAAACTGCCCTTGTCAAAGATTTACTGTCCTACACTCGTAGTCTCTGCTGGAAATATCACTTTGCCACTCCTAATCATCCAACTCCCCAAGACACCATCCAAATTGAACCCTGCCTGGAACAGTTCCGTCCTCCATCACAGCGGGATCCACCTCCTCTTCCTCAAAAAAGGCTATTAACAATTTTTATAGAAACCAGATGGCAGAGTCGAGGGGTTTTAGTGTATCTCAGATGTTATTCAGTCTGTAAATTGAACAAGATGTAAAGGCAAGAAAAGAACAATTTGGAGTAGGATTTAAAATCCATGGAGAAGAAATAAAATCTGTGATGTTTGCTGATGACATTGTTATTCTATCAGAGACAGCAAAGGACTTGAAAGACCAGTTGAATGGAATGGACAGTGTCTCGAAAAAAAGATATAAGATGAACATCAACAAAAGCAAAATGAGGATAATGGAATGTAGTCGAATTAAATTGGGTGATGCTGATGGAATTAGATTACGAAATGAGACACTTAAAGTAGTAGATGGGTTTTGCTATTTGGGGAGCAGAATAAGTGATTATGGTCAAAGTAGAGAGGATATAAAATATAGACTGGCAATGGCAAGGAAAGCGTTTCTAAAGAAGAGAAATTTGTTAACATCGAGTATTGATTTAAGTGTCAGGAAGTCGTTTCTGAAAGTGTTTGTATGAAGTGTAGCCATGTATGGAAGTGAAACACGGATGATAAATAGTTTGGACAAGAAGAGAATAGAAGCTTTTGAAATGTGGTGCTACAGAAGAATGCTGAAGATTAGATGGGTAGATCACATAACTAATGAGGAGGTACTGAATAGAATTGGGGAGAAGAGAAAGTTGTGACACAACTTGACTAGAAGAAGGGATTGGTTGGTAGGATATGTTCTGAGGCAATAAGGGATCACCAATTTCGTATTGGAGGGCAGTGTTGAGGGTAAAAATCACAGAGGGAGACCAAGAGATGAATACACTAAACAGATTCAGAAGGATGTAGGTTGCAGTAGGTACTGGGAGGTGAAGAAACTTGCACATGATAGAATAGCATGGAGAGCTGCATCAAACCAGTCTCTGGGTTGAAGACCACAACAGCAACAACAACACTCCTCTTGCAGCTTTTGAAATGAATCAATTATTAAGAAGAATGAAAATCTACAGGTGATGTGTGGGACGATAAGATTACACCCTCGCCTTTTATGTACTTGCTCCTCTGCCGCCTTCACTATATCATCTCTCAAAGCTACCCATTCTTCTCCTACTGCATTCCTTCCCCGGTTCTTGTCAATTCCTATCTTTTTGAAAGTTCTTCAGTTGTAGTCTACAGTTCATAACCAATAAATTATGGTCAGAGTCCACATCTGTCCCAGGAAATTTTTTAACATTTAAAATCTTGTTCCAAAATCTCTGTCTTACAATTAGATAATAAACCTGACAATCCAGTGTCTCCAGGTCTCTTCCAACCATACAGCCTCCTTTCATGATTTTGTACTAAGTGTTTGCTATGATTAAATTATGCTCTGTGCAAAATTCTACCAGGGAGTTTACTTTTCTTCCTTTTCCTACTGTTGAATTCTAATCCCGCATGACAATTAAATTTTCATCTCTCTTAACTGTCTGAATAGTTTCTTTCATCTCATCTTACAATTTCTTCAATCTAAATGATTCATGGAAAATCTCATATAAGGATGTGAAACAAATGAAGAGATTGAAGAAATTGTGAAACAAATACTAACAAAGAGATAGAAGGGCTGGCCAGCACTTACCTCAGCTCAGTACAGCCAACAGATACACAAAACAGAACAGAACGGAAAATTTTCTGTTGTGTTTTGTGTACCTATTGGCTGTGCTGAGATGAGGTAAGTACTGGGCAGCCCTTCTATCTCTTTGTTAGTATTTGTTTCACAATTTCTTCAATCTCTTCATCATATGTGGAGCTAGTTGGCACACAAGCTTCATGTCTGTCTTGGCTACAATAATGGATTTGCTATGCTTTTCATAGTAGCTCATCTGCATCCTATTTTGTATTCATTATTGAACCTACTCCTCGACCATCCCTATTTGATTTTTGAATTGATAACTCTATATTCACCTGACCAGAGATCCTGTTCTCCTCCCACCTAACTTCACTATCTCCCAAAGTATCTAACCTTAACCTATCCATTTTTTTTTTAATTTTGTAACCTACCTGCTTGAATAAGGGATCTGACATATGACGCTCCAATCTGTAGAATGCCAGTTTTGTTTTTCCTGGTAACAAATTGCTCCTGAGTGTTCCCCACCTGCAGATCCAAATGTGAACTTGTTTTACCTCTGGAATATTTTACCCAAAGGGATGACATCATCATTTAACCATGCAGTAGAGCTGCATGCCCTCAGGAAAAATTATGGCTGCATTCAGCCATTCACAGTACCAGCACAGCAAGGCAGTGTTGGTTGATGTTACAAGGCATATACATTTGATAATATAATGTACATTAGAAAAACTGCATGCTATGAACAGCTCAACAAATGAGCATGGAAGCAGAGTGAGTCTCTGTTTGCTTCTGCACATGAAAAACAAGTCTGAAACACAATATAATGTGTTATATCATGAATTGAAATTGTACAACAACCTGTTGCAGGAATTTAAAGGTGTCAATTGTCCCAGTAGCTTTAGTCAAAGGCTTAAAAATATTTATCAAATAACAGTTATCAGACTGTAAATGAACATTTAAAACAGCCCTTGTCAACCAAATAATCATCCTAAACTATAATATGCAACTTTATTTCTATGAACATGTATTGTGTAACAATATGTGATGTAACTAGAAAAGCTAAGTGACTAACTTTAAGAACTACAAAAAATTTAAGAGGTTATGATGTTATTTAATAAAGAGATATAGTTATGTATGAGTACATATCAACCACTGGAAACATCCATACAATGAACATTGTAACACAGATTACTAAATAAGTCAATTAATCAAATTTAGTAGATGATAATCTTTAACTTGGTTTTCAAAGTTTTTAGTTCTCTCAAATAATGTAGCTTTAGCATTGAAACCTATGCACCTTGAAATTTTAAATGTTAGGAATCAAAAGAATTATGCACTTCAACAGCAATTTGCATACTTGAAAAGCATTTATTAAGAATCAATTCTTTATGTAAATTTGTATAAAAATTCTTATTGCAAAACAAATAGTATCATTAATTTTCTTTGTTATTGTAAAACTTACCCTCTTAGTTAAATATTTGTGAATATGTGTCTTTTCACTATAGCTTTAGAAAAGTGTAAATGTTTACAACTCTTCTGACTGAAACGGAAAATGCAAAGCAAATTCATTAATAAAGTTATTTCCTCATTTGAAAATTATTTTCCCCTAAAGGCAACTCACATCAAACAGAAGTTTGAAAATAAACCAGGTATTACACAAAGAATAAAGATATCATGTGGGACCAGAAAGAGACTGTGTGTACTATCTATGAACAGTTCTGACATTAGCATTTTAATGGGTTACAAACAATACTGAAAAATACTGAAGCAAATAATTCAGAAATTTAAACAGCTTTATGATGGGAAAAAGATAATTACAGCAGCAACAAAATAAAAACTATATGGGATATAGTGAAGGCAGAGACAGGAGAGGCGAAGAGTGAAAAGGATCAGATAAAAGACAAGGTAAGGATAAATGGGACATGGGTAACAAGTGTATGTAGTGTTGCAAACCTCTTAAACAAGTACTTTGTTTCTGTTACTGGCAGCTTGGGGTTACTTCTTTCAATAAACAGTGCAATGGAATATCTGAGACCAGTCTTTACCAATAACTTCAGTAAAATGGAAATGACACCCATATCTCCCAAAGAAGTAGCAGCTATCACAAAATCCTTAAAATTGAAGTATTCTATAGGTTATGATAATATTTAATAAAGTTAAACAAACAATACCCATGTGAGTTGAGTTCTATTTGAGGTTATTTGTGAATCAATCTCCTATCAGTGGATCCTGGCCAAAATATGCTGAAGTTAAGCTTCTTTACAAGAAGGGGGATAAAGAGATACCACCAAACTATGACCAATTTCATTTTTGCCAGCTTTTTCAAAAATATTTGAAAGGGTTGTGTTGAAGTGTCTTCTTAAGCATCTGACTGCAAATAATATATTGTCTAAGTGACATTTTAGGTTCCTTAAGTGTTCAGATATAAGGAGACTATTTACATGTACAGCTAAATGTACTAAATTCATTACAGTACTAAATTCATTAATTAGAAATCAGAGGCTACTGGCATTTTCTGTGACCTGTCAAAAGCCTTTGACTGTATGAATCTCAGCATTTTCTTATGAGTCTTAGAATATTATGGTGTCACTGGCAGCACTGTGAAATTGTTCAAGTCAAAGCTCCAACTTACAATTTTCCATAGGTACCTAAAACAAATTAGTTTATCTTTATCATATAGAGCAATCCATTGTGATCAGTTCTAAGACTATAAAAACATGCATATGCAAAGACAATGCTTTTATGACACATAAGTGATATATACATAAGTAATATATACAGATGACTCTAAAGAATGAGAAATTTTGGAACAACAATTTTGTGAGGTAGGTTGCACCAAATGATATATACAATGCTGCTCACACACTGTCTTGATATTTACTAAATGTGAAACAATGGAATGGTGTGCAGAATTCCTATGTGGTAAAAGCCTATTACAAGAATGAAGGTGTGGAGGCCATGCATTGAGAATTTTGGCATCATTTCAACATCAGGTGGCATGGCCATGTTCCCTCAGTGCCTACAATGTTGAGGCAGTGTGAACTGGTCTTGTAGGAAGCATACAGAGCTCTGTTTGATGTCACATAAAGTCTCTACAAGCGCTTTGTGTGAGTGCTCAATGAACAGTGAAAATGGATATAAAGTTCCATCCGTACAAACTGCTGATTGTTTAGCAACTTCAAGCTGACTCTCTGCTAATACATAGGCAATATGCTGTGCACATGTTAGCAAAAGTGTATGATCATGACAGTTTCATTAACAACCTCTGGATACCAGGGAAAGCTCACTTCCACCTCAGTGGCTTTGTCAGCAGACAGAATTTTTGCTGTTCTTGGTAAAATCCACAACAGCTACATGAGAGTCCATTGCACAGCTACAAGGTTACTGTGTGGTTCACCATAGATGTAGATATCATTGAGTGGTGTTATAGGCCCATACTTTTTTTAAATATGATGACTGGTGCAGAACCACTGCAATGTCTGTGTGCTAAGTTGCCATGATGGAAAGTTTTGTAGTGCAAGAACTTCCCCATTTTTTCTGGTTTCAGTATGATGGAGCAATGCCACATACAGCATGGACATTGATGGGAACTGTGTGATGACTGTTTGATGACCATGTCATTTCAAGGCACTGTGAAACTGCATGGTGCTGAAGCTCACACAACCTGACAGTGTGTGATTTTTTCTTGTGGAACTGCTTTTAACAGTGCAGTTTACCATACTCATACTGCTACCACCAAATAACTTTAAGCAAGAATGTGAGAGGAAATATCCAGGATTCATATTGAAATGTAATGTCAAGCCATGTGTAATGTTCCTATCAGGCTGCACTGAAGCGGAGCTCATCTATCAGATGTGATATTCAAGAAATAAAAATGCTCAATTATGGTATACTCTGTACTACACACTGACATAAATTAAAATGTGTAAAGTAATTGCACTCATCCATTAATCTCCATTCCAAAATTTCCCATTCTTTTGAGTTGTTTTGGTCTTCAATCCGAAGACTGTTTTGATGCAGCTCTCCCTGCTACTGTACCCTGTGCAAGTCTCTTTATTTCCAAATAACTGCTACAACTTTCATGCTTCTGAATATGTTTACTATATTCATCTCCTGGTCTCTGTCTATGATTGTTACACCCCCCTGCCCCCCCCCTCCCCACCCAACACTTCAGTCCAGTACTAAGTTGGTGATCCCTTGTTATTGCAGAATGTGTCATATTGACCAATCCCTTCTTCTTTTCAACTTGTGCAGCAAATTTATTTTCTCTCCAGTTCTATACAGTACCTCTTCATTAGTTATGTGATTAATCCATCTAACCTTCAGCATTCTTCTGTAGTACCACATTTCAAAAGCTTCTATTCTCTTCTTTCCTAAACTGTTTATCATCCATGCTTCACCTCCACACATTGCCACACTCCATACAAATAATTTTAGTTAAGACTTTCAGACACTTAAATCAATATTTGTTAAAAAATTTCACTTTTTCAGAAACTTTAAAATTTATATTTCTTAATGTTGGACCTTAATTCCTACTCCAAACTTTTCTTTGGTTTTGCTTATTGCTTGCTGATTGTCACAGAATGAATAACATTTCAGACAGGCTACAACCTAGTCTCACTTCCTTCTCAACCACTGCTTTCCTTTTATGCCTTCTCTCTTGTAACTGCCATCTGGTTTCTGTACAAATTCTAAATAACCTTTCACTTTCTACATTTTAACCATCTCATACTCACAATTTTCAAGAGACTATTATATTCAACAACATCTAAAGTTTTCTCTAAGTCTGCAGATGATGCTATAAACAAAGGTTTGTCTTTCTTTAATTTATCTCCTAAGAGAAGTTGGAGGGTCTGTATTGCCTTGCACGTTCCCACATTTCAATGGAATCCAAAGTGATCTTCCCCAGCGTCAGCTCCTACCAATTTTTCTGTTATTCATTAAAGAATTTGTGTTAGTATTTTGAAAACATGACTTATTATACTGATTGTACAGTAACACCCACACCAATCAGCACCCGTTTTCTTAGGAAGTGGAGTAATTATATTCTTCTTGAAGTCTGTAGCTATTTCACCTGTCTCATAAATCTCACACACCAGATGGAGGAGTTTCATGACAGCTGGTTCTCCCAATGCTATCAGTAGGTTTGATGGAATGTCATCTACTCCTAGGCTCTTGTTTCAACTTGTCTTTCAGTGTTCTGCCAAATTTTTCTCATAGTACCATATCTCATCTTTTCATCTTCACCTACACCCACTTCCATTTCTATTACATTGCCCTCAAGTACATCTTCCTAGTTTAGACCCTCCACATATGCCTTACACCTTCCAGCTTTTCCTTCCTGGTTTTCCAGCTGAACTCTTGATATTCGTACAGTGACTTCTCTTTTCTCCAAAGGCCTTTCTAATTTTCTGTGCTTGGTATCTATCTTTCCCTTGGTGATATACGCTTCTAAATCCTTACATTTGTCCCCTGCCATTCCTGCTTAACATTTTGGACTCCCTGTCAATCTCATTTTTTAGATGTTTGCATTCCCTTTCACTGGCTTCATTTACTGTGTTTTTATATTTTTTACCTTTCACCAGTTATATTCAATATCTCCTGTGGCATCCAAGGATTTCTACTTGTCATTGCCATTTCACCTATCTGACCCTCTGCTGCTATCACTATTTCATCTCTTAAAGCTGTCTTCCTTTCCCCCGTCCTTGTCAGTTGTTTTCTAATGCTCCCTCTGAAATCCTCATGAATGTTTATCTTAAGTTATCCAGGTCCCATTTCCTTAATTGCCTACTATTTGGCAATTTCTTATATTTTTATCTACAGGTCACAACAAATAAATTGAGGCCAGAGTCCAAGATGAGGGACTGCGTCAGCTTTCAGACAACACTACATACCAAGTTTGCCAAGGTAATCCCATTTCTGATGTCCAGGCATAGCTTCAGGCAATCCTCAGAACCTTAGGCCCCCTACAAAACCTTTCATCTGACTCCATCAACCTCCTGACCCCACCGACACACCACACCCCTACCTTCTACCTTCTTCCTAACATTCACAAACCCAATCATCCCGCCGCCCCATTGTAGCTGGTTACCAACCCCCCACAGAACGTATCTCTGCCTACGTAGATCAACACCTTCAACCCATTACATGCAGTGTCCCAACCTTCATCAAAGACACCAACGACTTCTTCGAACGCCTGGAATCCTTACCCAATCTGTTACCCCCGGAAACCATCCTTGTAACCATTGATGCTACTTCCTTAAACACAAATATTCTGCACGTCCAGGGCCTCACTGTGATGGAGCACTTCCTTTCACGGTGATCACCTGCCACCCTACCTAAAACCTCTTTCCTCATTACCTTAGCCAACTTCATCCTGACCAGCAACTTCTTCACTTTCGAAGGCCAGACATACCAACAATTAAAGGGAACAGCCCTGGGTACCAGGATGGCCCCCACGTATGCCAACCTATTTATGGGTCACTTAGAGGAAGCCTTCTTGGTTACCCAGGCCTGCCAAACCCAAAGTTTGGTACAGATTTATTGAGGACATCTTCATGATCTGGACTCACAGTGAAGAAGTCCAGAATTTCCTCTCCTACCTCAACTCCTTTGGATCCATTTTGATTCACCTGGTCCTACTCCAAATCCCATGCCACTTTCCTTGACGTTGACCTCCATCTGTCCAATGGCCAGCTTCAAATGCCCGTCCACATCAAACCCACCAACAAACAGCAGTACCTCCATTATGACAACTGCCACCCATTCCACATCAAACGGTCCCTTCCCTACAGCCTAGGTCTTCGTGGCAAACAAATCTGCTCCAGTCCTGAATCCCTGAACCATTACACCAACGACCTGAAAACAGCTTTCAGATCCCGCAACTACCCTCCCAACCTGGTGCAGAAGCAAATAACCGGAGCCACTTCCTCATCCCCTCGAACCCAGAACCTCCCACAGAAGAACCCCAAAAGTGCCCCACTTGTGACAGGATACTTTCTGGGACTGGATGAGACTCTGAATATTGCTCTCCAGCAGGGATCCAACTTCCTCAAATCCTGCCCGGAAATGAGATCCATCCTTCATGAAATCCTCACCACTCCACCAAGAGTGTCTTTCCGCCATCCACCTAACCTCTTAGTTCATCCCTATGAAATCCTCAAACCACCTTCCCTACCCTCGGGCTTCTACCCTTGTAACTGCCCTGGGTGTAAAACCTGTCCCATGCAATCTCCCACCACCACCTACTCCAGTCCTGTAACCCGGAAGGTGTACACGATGCAAGGCAGAGCCATGAATGAAAGCACCCACGTGATGATTGGACACAGGCAGACAGTGTTTGTTGGTGATGAGGATCACCCTGTGGCTAAACATGCTGTGGTGCATGGCCAGCACATCTTGGCACAGTGTTACACCATCCGGGTTATCTGGATACTTCCCACTAACACTAACCTATCCGATCTCTGGAGATGGGAACTTGCCCTTCAATGTATCCTCTCTTCCCGTTATCTACCAGGCCTCAATCTCCGCTAATTTCAAGTTGTCACCACTCATACCCCACCTGTCATTCATCAACATCTTTGCCTCTGCACTTCCGCCTCGACTGACATCTTTGCCCAAACTCTTTGCCTTTAAATATGTCTGCTTGTGTCTGTATATGTGTGGATGTAGATGTGTGTGTGTGTGTGTGTGTGTGTGTGTGTGTGTGTGTGTGTGTGTGTGTGAGTGTATACCCATCCTGTTTTCCCCCTAAGGTAAGTCTTTCCGCTCCCGGGATTGGAATGACTCTTTACCCTCTCCTTTAAAACCCACATCCTTTTGTCTTTCCCTCTCCTTCCCTCTTTCCTGGTGACACAGAAATTCTTGTATTTTGGATGCTAGACTTGCTTTACAGAATTCAACATTCATTTTGATGAGAAGGAAAAATCTAGAAACTCTGCCCATTCTTTTGGTGATCTGGTGAAACTAAGGATTTGTGCCATTCATTTGGTGATGAGGAAGAACCAAGATTCCTTAAGAATTTGACAAGCACTTAAGTAACTACTTTTGTGGGAAGACATTTGCATGGTTTAGCTATAATTGATTACTGTAAACTGTTTCTGAATTGCTAACGCCATTTCCTTTCAGAAAGACTCAAAGAATTTTGTTTATTGTTCTCAGTTACTATTTTTAGACTTGGCTCAGCTGCAGGTTGAAGTATGCCTTCTTCAACTGATCTCACGTTCCTGCAGCAACTATCTGCAGGGAAACAACTAATGGTGGCTTACTTACCTCGCCAAACGTGAAGCTAATACGGAAACTGCTCAATTATCTGTTAAGACGCTGCTATTACACTGTCCTGCTTTTAACCAAAAAGTGAACTTCTTTCCAACTATGTATTAAGACTGGAACAACATAATTTTTATCTCAGGCCACGTATCAGATAATTTTTAGTGAAAAACTTGTCTAATTGCTAATTCAGGGCTAGATGTCTTTAAGTTAATCCAGATTTATGTCCTGAAACTGACCAATTGACTCTTTCCTATTCATAAATTAACAATGACTTGGCAGTATGGCTACAGTTGCCTGAGACTGCAGTTGTGTGTGTCAGATGCATTTGCGAGTGTGTGTGTGTGTGTGTGTGTGTACATCTGTTGTCTATTTTTGATGGTGGCCTTACTGATGGAAAGGTTTATTTGAGACAGTCTTTTTGTTGTGCATATTTGGGACTCAGCATCTCCGCTATATGGTGAGCAGCAACTTTCCTTTTCGTAAAACTGTTACATTCCATCCTGGAGTTTCCATTGTTTAATCAATGACTTAGAATCTCATTAGTGAAAAACTTGTCTAATTGCTAATTCAGGGCTAGATGTCTTTAAGATACTCCAGATTTATGTCCTGAAACTGACCAGTTGACTCTTTCCTATTCACAAATTATCAATGATAAATTAACAATGATAAAATCTAAGATAATTTTAATTCCCCTCTTGTTTTGTCATTTGCCTCCTTAAATTTGTTTTGTTACTTTTAACTTTTTACCATTAGCATACTTGATTATAATGTGCATTTTCATAAAAGAGAAAGGTTGGCCCTCAGTTTTAAAGAATATAACACCAACTATAATTTTGTGCTTAGTTTTATGTATGTAATTGATTTTCTTATTTATTTGAACTATTCCTAGTTAGTATCTTTTGTTATAGGGTGAAATCAGTAACAGTTTAATAACTTAAATTCTACTGTTGACATATAAACAAATATAAATTCTGTAATAATTACAAACATTTGTAAGATGAAATACTAGTGATTTTTAAGCATCTATTCCACTCTCTTCGAAAACACATTTGCAAAGCCAGCCCCTAATTAATTCCGAAGTAATTAAGAGTTTTGTCAAAAGTATTGTTTGCATATTGTAACTATATTTGTTAATTTCGTGATTTAAACAAATATTTCTGCCTAACTCTTGCAGTAGAAGAAACTGTTAAAAAGAACCCCTTTTTCAATGTATTCATTTGATTAAATGAGTTAATTTTTATAACTTTTTACGTAATTTGGGGTCACAGTCATAATATTTTTTTTAAATATGTCTAATAGTGTATTTTAATATGACAGTATGCCATATTAGGCTATTTATAAAACTTAAAACACTTGATAATGGCACTCTGAAGCCGAAATCATGATTGTATAAGTGTAAATGTGACACTGTAAGTAAACAACAGCCTAATGACAGTACTGTCTTTAAAGAAGTAAAGTAAATTTTAATTGTAATTTCTGTAAATTAAACTTCGAACAATCTGTAGTTCCAGCACCTATTATTGTGATGATATATAAGGGCCCAATTTTGGGTCACAAGTCAGTCAGTCCATGGCTGTTGATTAGAACTACAACAATGCTTCAACTTAACAATGGTATATGTGTGAAACAATTAGGCCATGTGTAAAAACAATGACACTGTCTGCTTCATATGTTTTTAACAACAACAACTGATATTGTTTATATAAGAATATGCAGCCTACAGTTGCAGGTTAACTTCATCATTTACCTAGGTTTCAATGTTAGTAATGTCCTAAGTCAACTTTATAAAACTTGAGGCATAACCATTAGGTTTTGTCACTTCTATTAAACAAGCTGTAGCAAATTCACTTTAAGCCCCTTGTATGGGCCTCGTCTTGTGACTAGTCATACAGCCCACACAATGCGCTTAAAGTGAATTTGCTACAGCTTGTCTAATAGAAATGGCAAAACCTTATGGTTATGCATCAAGTTTTATAAAATTAACTTAGGACACGGCTCGTTTTAGGCAAACAATTAAATAATATTTTATGTTCTGAAGAAGATGTTATTACTAACATTGAAACTAGGTAAATGATAAAGTTAACCTGCAACTGTAGGCTGTATATTCTTATATGCTCCATATGTAGCTGATTATTCTTCAAGAACTGTGAACTTTTTGGTTAGGTTTTACTGCTCGTAGATGTTCAACAGGAAATTATTGTGGCAGTATGGGGATGTTTGCCTGAAAACTAATAATGAGGCTTATCAAAAGCTAAACAATAGTGCACTGGCCATACAACTGTGTATTATTAGGGGGTTGTGAAAAGTGAAATTAAAGTACTACAAAATGTAGCTGTGCACCTGTTGGCTACATTATTTACAGTAGTCAGTGTTGGCATCCAAAACCCATTTTTCAGCCAATGTAGCAATGCAGTATGTCGACACCGAGGACAACAAACAAAGAAAATAAAGCAGGCGGAACTGCTACAAGCCATAAGTGCACATTGCTGTCACCAGACATCAATGTTTCTGACTTCTTAATAAATCAAATGAAGATTATAAATATTGAACTGAACAATCACAGGGATTAAATTTTGAGAGTAAATTTTAAATGTAAAAAGTCATATGCAGATGCAGATTCTCTAATACTATTTATTCTAATAGTGACCTTTCCATACAGTAAATTAAAGAAATGCCAACTTCATTTGGCTAACTTATCTTTAAAAGGTGGTCTGTCATTAATTTTGGCACATGAACAGATACAGTTATCAGTTGATGTGCTACAGTGCAATGATGCTGTCATCCTTACAAAGCAGGAGCAGCTGCCTGGTCCAGGTGAACAGTGCAGTCGTATGAGGGCATCACAGGGCATGGAAATACTATGGTGGAATCAACACTCTGTAAACAAGTGTCTGAATGTAAAATTAAAGGCTTGTGTACCCCACAGAGTTAACTAAAAGGAAGAAAATGGTTTTTCTGAAACAAAAAATGCAATTATTGAATTACGTCAAGGCACAAAGTAGAAGGCAACAAGAAGCACGTCAGACAATGTAATCAGACACACACACACATACAAAAAAGATTAATAATAATATTTCAAGTGGTGTTCACAATGAAAGTGCACAAATCAATAAACTTCCATGGACAAAACATAAGATGCATGCAATTGTTTCAGTGAATGACAAGGTTTTATATGTAACACTTTGGTTAACAAAGTGCCATTAGTCTTCCAAATTGATACAGACTTGTTGATTTCTGCAATTAACCCACAGGTGTATAAACAACTAGAATCACTGAAATCTTCAGAATTTTTGAGTTCATTACCATATCTAGTTACAGTGACCAGCAGATTCTAGGTAAAGACCAATTTATTGTGGGCATTGCATGCAAGCAATATACTTAGGTAAAATTGATAGTTGTTAGTTCACAGAAAGCAACAGATTTGTTGGGCCTTGGTCCCTTTATTGCTCTAGGCTTCACAAATGAAAAAGATATGAATAAGATCTTTGGATCAACATGTAAACACAGATTTGGTCTCTTCACTGTCAATGGAAAAGTTACAACATCTATTGGAACACATGAAAATTTTTTTTCAGAAGCAACAAGTAGTATTAATATTTACTAGAAACACACTTAATGCTGAATCTGAAGCACAAAATATTTCTTTTGCCCAGAAGGATGAAGTAAAATAGGAACTTCACTGCCTAGAACAATATGGTATCATAGAATCCACAGCCAGTAGCAAACAGGTACACTAATAATACTAGTACAGAAACCCTATGACACATTACATATATGTAGGGACCTTAAAGTGCCCATCAATGTACAATCCATTATTTATTTTTACCTAATTCCAAAACCAGAAAAACTGATCTCTAAATCAGCAGCTGATTTGTACTTTGTAAAAGTTGATTTCAAGGTGGCTTATTTACAAACCCCATTTGATGAAGAAACGCAGATATTCACAATTATAAATACTCTGTTTTGCTATAATGATACAAGACATCATAATCTGGGACTGCCAGTGCACTGAGCTTGTTCCAGTGATACAATTAACTTCGATACAATTTTGAAAGCTCTGAATGTTGTGAACCACCTTGATGACACCAACGTCTGAGGAAAAACTCCAGAAGAAGCATTACATAACTTGGAATCTGTCTTCAAAATTGTGCAAGCGGCAAATTTAAAATTTATGAAGGCACATACATATTCCTCCAGCGTGAGGTACAATACTTGGGACACATTTTGTGTGCACAGTTGGTTAAGGTTTATACTGCAACACATATAAGCAATTAAAAACCTCCCACCTCCCAAAGCTATCAAGCAGTTGGGTGCTGCATTCGGATAAATAAATTGTTACTGACAGTTCATCTCACATGCAACATCCATAAGTGAATCAATACACAAATAATTATGCAAAGGCTCATAATATCCCTGGAACATGAATGCTCAAGTGCATTCAATAAAGCGAACCACTGTTTCAAAGAATGGAAAATCCAGGATGGAATGTAACAATACCAGAGAAGGAAAGTTGCTGATCACCATATAGTGGAGATGCTGAGTTGTAATAGGTACAATACACACACACACACACACACACACACACACACACACACACACATATATATATATATATATATATATATATATATATATATATATAAAATAGAAAGAAACTTCCACATGGGAAAAATATATTAAAAACAAAGATTCCAAGACTTACCAAGCGGGAAAGTGCCGGCAGACAGGCACATGAACAAAACACAAACACACACACAGAATTGCTAGCTTTCGCAACCGATGGTTGCTTCTTCAGGAAGGAGAGGGAAAGACGAAAGGATGTAGGTTTTAAGGAAGAGGGTAAGGAGTCAATCCAATCCTGGGGGCGGAAAGACTTACCTTAGGGGGAAAAAAATGATAGGTATATGCTCGCGCATACACACACACACATATCCATCCATACATACACAGACACAAGCAGACATATTTAAAGGCAAAGAGTATGGGCAGAGATATAAGTCAAGGCGGAAGTGTGGAGGCAAAGATGATGTTGAATGACAGGTGAGGTATGAGTGGCGGCAACTTGAAATTAGCGGAGATTGAGGCCTGGTGGATAATGAGAAGGAGGATATATTGAAGGGCAAGTTCCCATCTCCGGAGTTCGGACAGGTTGGTGTTGGTGGGAAGTATCCAGATAACTCGGACGGTTTAACACTGTGCCAAGATGTGCTGGCTGTGCACCAAGGCATGTTTAGCCACAGGGTGATCCTCATTACCAACAAACACTGTCTGCCTGTGTCCATTCATGCGAATGGACAGTTTATTGCTGGTCATTCCCACATAGAATGTGTCACAGTGTAGGCAGGTCAGTTGGTAAATCACGTGGGTGCTTTCACACGTGGCTCTGCCATTGATCGTGTACACCTTCCGGGTTACAGGACTGGAGTAGGTGGTGGTGGGAGGGTGCATAGGACAGGTTTTACACCGGGCGCGGTTGCAAGGGTTGGAGCCAGAGGGTAGGAAAGGTGCTTTGGGGATTTCATACGCTCTGGCTCCAACCCTTGCAACCGCGCCCGGTGTAAAACCTGTCCTATGCACCCTCCCACCACCACCACCTACTCCAGTCCTGTAACCCGGAAGGTGTACACGATCAAAGGCAGAGCCACGTGTGAAAGCACCCACGTGATTTACCAACTGACCTGCCTACACTGTGACACATTCTATGTGGGAATGACCAGCAACAAACTGTCCATTCGCATGAATGGACACAGGCAGACAGTGTTTGTTGGTAATGAGGATCACCCTGTGGCTAAACATGCCTTGGTGCACAGCCAGCACATCTTGGCACAGTGTTAAACCGTCCGAGTTATCTGGATACGTCCCACCAACACCAACCTATCCGAACTCTGGAGATGGGAACTTGCCCTTCAATATATCCTCCTTCTCGTTATCCACCAGGCCTCAATCTCCGCTAATTTCAAGTTGCCGCCACTCATACCTCACCTGTCATTCAACATCATCTTTGCCTCCACACTTCCTCCTTGACTTATATCTCTGCCCATACTCTTTGCCTTTAAATATGTCTGCTTGTGTCTGTGTATGTATGGATGGATATGCGTGTGTGTGTGTGTGTGTGTGTGTGTGTGTGTGTGCGCGAGCATATACATATCCTTTTCCCCCCTAAGGTAAGTCTTTCCGCCCCCGGGATTGGATTGACTCCTTACCCTCTCCCTTAAAACCCACATCCTTTCATCTTTCCTTTTCCTTCCCTCTTTCCTGACGAAGCAGCCGCCGGTTGTGAAAACTCGAATTCTGTGTGTGTGTTTGTGTTTTATTCATTGTGCCTATCTACCGACGCTTTCCCGCTTGGTAAGTCTTGGAATCTTTGTTTTTAATATATTTTTCCCATGTGGAAGTTTCTTTCTATGGCAACCTGCACACATGTTTGCAGTCTCAGAGAGCTGAGACCACACTGCCAGTGTGTGCAAGTTGCGTTTATGTGTGTGTGTATGTGTGTGTGGGTCTACTGTTGACAAAGGCCTTAATGGCCGAAAGCTTTAATTGTGCGAATCTTTTTATTGTGCCTATCACGACTCAGTATCTCCACTATATGGTGATTAGCAACTTCCCTTCTCTGGTATTATGAATCAGTATTTGTTAGGCACCAACTCTCTTGTGACATACGATCCATACAAAATTCTTACAGATATAGTGGACTTCAGAATATAACATAAGCACCACTTTGTCACATCTAGAATATGAATGTAAGTGTCCAATAGCATTCACATTAAAACCACTTACAGTTGTTCAGAGAAGCTCCAGTAAGATAGAAAAGGAGGCACTTGCGATTATTTTTGTGATGAAAACGTTTCATGAATTATCTTCAGTTTTAAGTTCATTTTCCTCATGTATCACAAGCGTTTGGTGACTATCTTCAGATCAAATAATACTGTTTCTTCATGGACAGCTCAGTTACTGCAGCTCTGGGATCTATCACTGTGTTATTATGACTATGAAATATTTTTTGGATCAACACCTGAACATGCAAACAAAGATTTGATCTCTTAACTGTCAATAGACAGGACCAAATTTGTGGTTCTTTGGCAGATGTTCATCTTTCATTAGGTTTAACTTATCAAGACACTCTCATAAACCTCCCATTGAGGTTCTAATTTAACTGCAAAGTTTGTGCCAAAGGATTCAGTTTTATCAAAGATTAGAGGGTGCATTGAGATGGAGTGGCTGTTAAATAGGAAGCTGATAAATTATCCTGGAATAAAGTCATATCAGCATATGAGATGTATACTCACAGCTTATGAAGGTGTCATACTGGGACATTCAGAACCAGGAAAGATACAAGTAGTTATTTGCGAGGTACTTAAATCCAAAGTACTTCATCAGTGCCACAGCAGCACAAAGCATGGCAAACACACTGCCAGAGTGCTTTTCCACTAGAAAAATATAGATAAGAACATAGAAATAATGCCGGATAAATTCCTCTTATATAAAAATAACCAGTCAGCTCCACTTTGAAAACATTTTTTGTGGCCACATGCATTATCTCTGGTTATGTCTTCACATTGATTTGGCAGGACCATTTTTAGGAAGCTACTGTTTTGTCATCACTGATGCCTTTTCCAAATTTCCATTTGTGTTTCAAATGTTACCAATCAGTTCAATGAACACAATTCAAGCTTTGTCAAGGATTTTATCCATTGAAGAGTTGCTGAAAGCACATGTCATGGACAATGATACTAAGCTATACTCTCAAGAATCCAAACCTTTTTCTTAAAGTAATGGTTTCATGCAAATCAAACTACATCATTTTGTCTTAAGGCTAATGGACTTGCAGCAAGATTTTTTTGAACTTTCAAGTCACATTGCAAAGCTCATTCAGCAGTCCAGTAGAAACCATGCTTTATTGATTCCTTTCTCTCACACAGAGTAACTCCACATGATGCCAATCCTCAAGCTGAAAACCTACATGGCAGACCATGTTACACATTAATACTGATTTTAAAGCCACCCATACATCCACAGAAAAAGTGCCAACATCTGTGTGACAACAAATTTATAAAATAAATGATCCATTATGATGTAGAAGCATGCAAGAACTGTTCGGTATCAGGAGCACAGCTGCTCAGCAATTAAATACTCAACATGGTGTTACACCAAGCCATAAGAATCACATTAGGCTGCAATGTGCTCATGCACATTCAGGCAGTAGGGAGATGTCAAAGGCTGTACTCTTTCTCAGAATAAGGAGATCTGTATACAGCCAGCTGCCTCTGGGATCTACAGATGCAGCTGGAAATCAACCCCAACTGCACCTGTAACAGCAGGACCCAGCAGCAGCCTACAAGCAATGACCAGATGCAAATAGATTCACATTATGGCAAGTGAAGAAGCATGAAGTTAATTAAGTCAGGTTCATCAACTACAGTTCCCCTCTTCCCAGGGGTGAGATGCTGTGTATGCAGTGACAGCATCAGAAAGGACCACCAAACAGACACTTTGCACCTGGTACATCAAAGTTCTTAGCAGTTACCACCTAGATGGCAGTCTATAATACAGAACTAATTTCTGCTTCCACCACAAACCCTTCAAAATTTCAGACTATTTCCTGCTAATGCTGTCAGGCTCCACATGGGTGCTGAAGCCTAGAACACTTTTCTGCTTTTCTACTTTTTCCAGAGAGATCACAGATGTCAGATTATTCTGGCAATACAGGTGAATTTTAAACAAATCACCATACTTGACCAGTTACAGCTGCAGATATGGTTGCAGTTCATCACATCTTCTACATTAGAATTAAAGTCTACAGTTCCAGTTGACACTGATCATCTGAATATTCTGTGGTAGGAGGTTCACTTCCTGCAACCTTGGATGTTGGGCACTGAAGTGGCCTATGACATTTTATAGAATTAAAGTTCAGGTAGACAATGAAAGGACAGTTTGTTGAAATGAACATAAATCTTTAAGTCTCCTTCTGCAGCACTAAATTATGTAACACAAGAAATATTTCACAATTATTCTCTGTCTTTGAAGTGTGTGAAATATGTAAGTCTGCCAAACTTTCATCAATGGCTAACTGAATCACAATAACTAGAGTCATAGTACTGTTTACTAGGAACTTATTGTCTGTAACTACACAAATACTGTGTCATTCCAAAATACCAAAGTCCTGGATGTCTGTGTTGTGGAGGCCAAATCTTGTCATAGCTCAAGGATGACCATAGATGGGTATATGTAGTGTCAGATGTGAGGATCCCAAAAAGGTAGACTGGTGGTGTCAGACAACAGTCTGTAGAATGATTTCTGGAGAGCTTCTGGTTGATGAGCCATACCAGTGCTAGGTGTAAATTACCAGAGAGCTTACCCTTGGAGAAATGGCTCGCCATAGACACATGCTGGCCTAAATACTTTTGAGCCACCAGGATAATAATGAGATCTATTTTCTGGCAAGTGGTCCAATATAAATGAGTTGGTCTGATCAGACTGCAACTCTTGGACTGATGCCATTGCTGCCTGCTGTTGACGCATATGCTCAGAACTGTAGTGGTGGTGTTTGCTGATGTAACACCTGCAACCTGCAGCACAGACCACCTGTGATGCAATGCTGTTATGCTGGAGGGCTATGTGCGCTGAGATGGTATCCCTCCCCCCTTAGAAGATGGTTGATTATACATCTCAACATCCCAGAAGATGGTGGTGCTATTGCCAGTCTCCTGTGGAACTGGAGAACCTTGGAGGCTGCTGTTTATATCTGTGCAAGTGGGTGCTTGACCAGCTGGAAAGCTGCTGTTGTCAGGTCACAATGTGACACATTGTAATGCAGATTAACTACCACTATTATATTTTCCACACAAATTTGAAGATATTGTATTTAGACATTCCAACGTTTCTTGTTCTTATTTGAGTATTCATGCATTCCCCAAAAAATAACTGATTCTTTAGTTGTGCCAGCACATCATCTGCACACACACAATTCCTCCACGGGCTGATTGTTTATGCCCTGTGTTCTGGAAATGTGCAAAGACGGGAGATATGGTATCTTATTATTTTATTTGTATCTCCATTACATTAATAAACCACCTACTTGACACATAGTACCTGGCTTTTTGGGATAGTACCATTTTCCTTTAAGCCCCCCCCCCCTCCCAATCTGCTGTCCATTCTTTAAAATAGCAACTCATCAAATCTTTACGTTCTTTTTTTATAGATTTTTCATGTTACCAGTGTAACATACTTTGTTTAGTCTGGATCCAGTTGATTTTGAGTCATTGATGTATTGTCATTTAATGGTTTATTAATCTGATTGGAGAATGAATGTTGAGTTCCATACTCTGGCCTACTTAATTGATGGTGGTGGTTAGTGTTTAACGTCTCGTTGACAATGAGGTCATTAGAGACAGAGTGCAAGCTCGGGTTAGGGAAGGATTGGGAAGGAAATTGGCCGTGCCCTTTCAAAGGAACCATCATGGCATTTGCCTTAAACGATTTAGGGAAATCACAGAAAACCTAAATCAGGATGGCTGGAGACGGGATTGAAACGTCGTCCTTCTGAATGCGAGTCCAGTGTGCTAATCACTGCGCCACCTCGCTCGGTCCTACTTAATTCTAACGACTTAGTTACATGAGTAAAATTTTTTTTGGTTTGAAACACATTATAAGCTATTTTTGTGTTTTGTAGGGTATTTTATGACGTATTACTATTTTGTAATTCATTATTATACACATGTCACCCGATGATATGGTTTTCAGTATCATGAAACTGGTTTTGATCAGATAATAAAATGATTAAATACACTGAAGCAGCCTTTTAATTCCCAAGACATGCTTTTTATATTTCTAACTGAGAAGTCAAATAACAATTTTTATGGATGTAGTTTTAAAAATGGTTTAGGAGTCCTTTATAATGAATTATTAAAAGAAAAACTTGCTCTTACTATTTCACTCTTTAGAGGATGAATATTCAAAAATGCTGAAACATGTATATTTTTAATTTCTGATTGAGAAATCAAATACCAATTTTCATAATTCTAGCTTCAAAATTGCCTTAAGAGCCCTTATTTCATTGCTTTAGGGGTGGAATTTTGGAAAAGTCCTTCTTAAATGATGCCTACAGTATAAGATCAACTCCAGTTTCACATTTCAAATTTTCATCCTTAGTGGTTTGAGTTGGAAGATGAAGAGTCAGTCAGTCAGGACATTTCCTTTTATATATAGAAATGAGTAATGGCACGAGATGGTAGTAATACTAGTCGCACTATCTAATATCAGCAATTCCCACTGGCTTTGGCTGAGGGGTGTGGTGTGCCATAGTGCAGTGCCAAGAACAGATTTCTGATTACAGTTTCCTCCATTCTCGAGCAGCCTCTAAGAAATGTAAGGTTCCCCATTTTGTTCACCTTTATAAGTTTACCTCAAATGCACTTTATCTGAAAATGATTAGGTGAATAATTGTTAAGATGAAAAGTCTGTATGATATGTCAGAAACATCATGACACAGATTAAAATCTATGTATTCTTTGTTGATTTGTTTTATAATTTTGACCATAGCTTATGTCACATCATATACAGTTGAAGGGTGACATGTGTTTCTTTGTTTGGTCATTAATCAATTTATTGTTCTGCACTAGATAATCTTTTTTGTTCCATAGGTCCAAAGTGTGGAGATCTTCAGGGATGTGTAACATGTTATAAAACTAGATCAAATAATGTATAATTACACATTAAGAGGTAAACTAAAGTTCCTTCCAAAGATGACATGAAGAGTATAAAAGATAAAGATTCAAAGTGACAAATATGACATTTGTCAGGAGAATGATAAAACAATATACCTCTGTTTGCAGATAACTGATTTGTACTCAAAATTGATAAGGTGCTCTGGCACCACAGAATTATGCTGCTCACCACATCACCACAAAAAGTAATGAGTGGCCTACCAATGAGTGACCTTCATGTGGTATACAAGGAAGCTGGATCATTCTAGAGTCAGTGGGACAGTTATTACAGTTGATTCTTGCAAAGAGGAAAACAGTGATCAGCCCCTGTTACTAATGCTTTTTATTTACAGATGCAAGACTGTTACCAGTTTCAAAATGTGGAGTGTAACAGCCAAATTCTGTAGCTGGACTAAGCCAAAATGAAGTGTTATCTTCCAAATGATCTGTCACCCTGATGCTATTTATGATAACATTTATCTTAATATATATTTTTTATGGTCACCGTTCTCAAAGTTTCTTGATATAGTTGGTCTGTTATGTAATACCACAAAATATTACCAAGAGACTTCACCTTCTTTAGAGGGTTGGAGGCTCTAAGAGAGCCCTGAACTATGCAGGTTACTTAAGAACATAAACATCTTTCAATAACTGCTCTATATTTTGTATCCAGTCTCTTGCTCCAAGACATGACCATACTGTGATGCCAAAGTATAAGTGACCCCACATCAGCACGCAGAATTGGTTGATCATTGCCATCGCACCTTGCCAAAGTCTGAAGATCATTCTTCTCTCACCACACCTGCTCTTACCTCAAACCACAGTCCACTGAGTGAAGTTCTCTACTTAAATACTATGTAAACAATGTTTGTACTTGCATGTCTTTCATTGGCCTGAGAGGAAGAGATGTAACAAGCTGTTATGAATGGACAACATGTCACATCACAAGTGACAGGTTCACCTCGAGACAGTTGTTTAGGTTTATATTACATTTGGTGTTATTTACATTATGTGTTGGCTGTTTCTTTCCCACTGACTAATGCAACCAACAACAAATGTAATGTAAACATGAAGATGAGCCTTTCAATTCAAGACTAGTAGCAGGACTACTTTTGTAAATAAATAGCATTATTAACAGTGGGTGGTTGCTATTTTCTTCTTTGCACAAGTCAACAAAGCTATGGTCTCAAGAATGTCAGTTTTAGACAAAATACCAGGAACAACACTTTTGTTCCAAGTGCCATTACCACTGAGGCACTATATTTTATATGTGATGATGCAAATACAAAAATATAGCATTAGGTTTTAACTGGTATAGCTGTAGTGAACAAAGGCTACTTCTCATATCTTTTAACTCTTAAAACCCTAGAGGGAAGCACAGCTTGGCACAAAGACCTTGTGCTTCTACAAATGCACACTCTCCATGGTTTGGCACCTCGATTGAGTCTAGAGGCATGCAACAGAGTTCCTACCAAGAATACAATAACCCTGAAAATGTGTTTTGTAAAAAATGTGATGCCTGAAAGTTTTCCATTTCCACTCATTGTATGTACACTCATCTGAAATTCATTACTTTTGTATTTGGTTTTGCTGAGCTGTGCTGGCCCTGGCTTGTGTGTTGGTTTAAACCTTGACTGTTACTCTGTGTTTGGTTTCCCATGGTTACAGCAGTTATGCCATGGTTCTTCCTGTTTCTACATGTGGCAGCAGCAGTGTGTGTATATATTTACACCTTGTACTATCTTTGGTCTGGTGCTGATAGTTTCCGGCTAGCCGGTGAGCAGCAGTCAGTCAGTTGATGTATATCAACCAGGAAATCTACGCCCGGCGCAGTGGGC
This sequence comes from Schistocerca gregaria, assembly GCF_023897955.1. Taxonomy (NCBI): domain Eukaryota; kingdom Metazoa; phylum Arthropoda; class Insecta; order Orthoptera; family Acrididae; genus Schistocerca; species Schistocerca gregaria. The sequence goes on from NC_064922.1 coordinate 433,717,581, forward strand.
TGGGCCCACTGGCAGTCTCTACCCAGTGCTGGAGTATGTGGGAACTGTTCCAATTGCTATGAGGTTTGTGGCTCACCAGCCCATGTCATCAAAGTTGAGTGGTGATTTAATTACCAAAGCCAGTCTGTTCACATTGTTCTGTTGGTTTTCATGGTTGGCTGTTGGGGATATTTCCGTGAGCAACAGCAAGTGTTCGAGTTGGCGAAAGTTTGGCTACCATCTGATGGAGTTTAACTGTGTTTTGGATATTTGAAGTCCAAGTGCAGCAGAGGAATTCTCTTCCTTGTGGCTGTTAGCATTCTGGTTACCTATCCTGGCCGCTGACATAAAATCCAGGCAGTGTCCTTTCCTTACCATATTGTTGCTATCCAACATGTGTGTATAGTTTTGACAGCTTATGCATACTTGGTTGTGGGCGGCTACACCTTTTATGTTTTGGCTTTGGAGTTCCTTGTGTACTGGATGGGTGGAAAGCAAGTCGCCTTGTCAATGGGGTACGTTGACTGTCTTTTGGTTGGGTTGCTGGTGGATCGGATATAGCTGGGCTCCCTTAAGCAAACGTTAACATTTCAAGTGCAGACTGACCCTCAGAAAATTCTGAGCATCGCTGGCTGCACTGCCTTTTCTTATTGGTGTTTGTGGATTTTAATGGCTCACACTCAATGGTTTGAATTTGTATGCTTTTAGCTGGATTTTAAATAGTGGGTTGGTTGGTTGGTTGTTTGGGGAAGGAGACCAGACAGCGTGGTCATCAGTCTCATCGGATTAGGAAAGGATGGGGAAGGAAGTCGGCCGTGCCCTTTCAAAGAAACCATCCCGGCATTTGCCTGGAGTGATTTAGGGAAATCACGGAAAACCTAAATCTGGATGGCTGGACGCGGGATTGAACTGTCGTCCTCCCGAATACGAGTCCAGTGTCTTAAATAGTGGACCTTCAGCTGTTTTAAAATTGAAAGTTCCTTACTTGTCAAGTCTTGCATTGTTTGGGCCTTCAGCCTCATTAAAAATATTTTTTTGGATAAAGCTTTGGGCCTTTTCCACTTTGAAAATTTATTGTTATGTTTTTAAATCTGGGCCTTCAGCCATCTTAAAATTTAAATTCCTTACATGTTAAATCTTACATTGTTTTGGCTTTCTGCCCTGTAAAAATTTATTATAGTGGTGTTTTGAATCATGGGCCTTCAGCCATTTTAAAAGTAAAAAGAGAAATCTAAGTGAATTGCGTATAAAACATTATTTAGGAGTATGTATTTTCTGATTTGAAGATGCGGGTTTTGCTGCGTGCCCTCTCGTGGTAGTTTTATGAAGCTTGGAGCCAACTGCAGAATGGCACCATCTGACCTCATAAGCACTGTGATAAAAGCTCAGCTATTGGTTTCTACACTCCTTTTTCTGGAAGTGGAGCCACAGCTGGTCTGGCTCAGACCTTATGTTCCTTCCACCAGAGAGCAGTAAAGTGCAGAACCTATAGAAGCAAGCTCTTCCAGCTAGTGATCATGTTAGAATACATCAGGGTGCAAACTTCCTGAAATCCAGTCGTACACTCTTTTTGCAAGTTAATGCTAATGAATTTGTAAATGTAAATTAATGCTTAATTAAATTGGTTATAGAAATAATACACTTAAATATCATTATAAATATAATTATGCCTTTTGATTTTGGAACTAAGAAGCATTATTTCAATACTGGTATATTTCACAACAGCAGAGCTGTTGGTGCTGAACAAAAAATCGAACATATTCACCACCTGTTGAGCATCTGCTTTTCAAACAATTGTGTACCATAGTATTTCTGTTTCTACTTGTTACTTTCATGTAATACAGTTTTTTACAAACACATTGTCGTTATTTTGAGATCAGGTAACTGACCGTATATAGCTATGTGCAAAGTGCTATCTGTAAGTGAGAATTCAGTTGACTATTAAAATAGCAAACATGAACAAAATAAGCGAGTTATTAAAAACGTCATTTGGTGTCAGGACTCTTAGTGTAAAAAATTCAGATAAAAATGCTAGGTAGGCCACTCCTGAATCTGAGTATACAGCAGCAAATGAAAAACCAGTGCCATAAATTGAACCCAGAAATGTACCAAAAGAACAAATGGATTTGTGGCTGTGAAGAGAGCAACACTTTTTTTTTATTTTCCTCATGTGTTATTTGGGGGACATGTTCATTGGTGTAAGATTGTAATAACTGATATTGGGCATATACGGTCTACAACGAAAGTACACGAAATGTCATAGTGACACATGAATAATGTGCTCAGTCTTTCATTTCTAGGCAAAGCCAACATTCAGCAGACATTAGATTCACTATCTAGACAAACAACTGACAGCCACAACAAATGTGTAGAAAAGAATAGATATATATTGAATTTAATTGTAAACTGTATTGGGTTCTGCGGTGCTTTGGAGCTGGCTCTCAGGGGACTCAATGAATCTGATGCCTCTGAAAATAATGGAGTTTTCGTGAACTAATTTAGTTCAGTGTGGGACTGGATAAAGATCTTCAAGTTCATTTCAGTGAAGCATCAGTGTTCAAAGACATTTCGAAGATTCTTCAGAACGAACTACTACAATGTATGTTGGAAGTGTGTCATGATGAAGTTTGTAAAGTAATAAAACATGCAAATTATGTTGCAATAATCACAGATGAGAACACAGATGTGACTTGCAAATTTCAATTGGTCATTGTTTTGTGTTATGTTATTCAGGGCAAACCTGTTGAAAGATATTTGGAACTTTGTTAATCCAGACAATCAGAATGCTCATACTATAGCTGAAGTATTCTGAAAGAAATTGAACCATTAACTGGTGAAGAACAAGCAAAACTAAGAGCTCAGAGCTATGACGGTGGAAATGTTATGAGTGGCAAGTCAAATGCGGTTCACAAATTAAGTAAAGACAAATACCCAAATGTGAACTAAATCAGTTGTTACTGTGTCTATGGCCGCCTCTGTAAATCGCAAAGCCTGCATCTTTCTTACACATCTTCCAGGTATTTCTTCTTTCTTTTCCAACTCACCACAGAGATCAAAAGTGTTGTATAGCATTGTTCAATAAAGCTTGCCCTGTGCTTGTGTCACAAGATGGAATTACCATTCACAAGTAGAAAAAGATGTTATTGAAAACATAGAAGATCTTATTACTGTTACTGAAGTCAATGAAGCAACTGGGAGCATAAAAGTGTCTTCTACTAGTGAAAAAGCTGGTTTATACAAACAAAGACTGCAAGTTAACAAATTCATTTTCTTGTTATCATTTTTCTATACGATAATGCCTCATGCAGATATACTTTTTAATCAGCTTCAAAAGAAGTTAGCCGAACTGCCCAAAACAAAACAAGATGTCTAGAATTTTGAAGCGGTAATGCAAAATATCAGAGATGATATTGACTCCATCCTTAATGAGATTAGTTTCATAAATGTCGAAACAATGCCTGCCAAGAAACCATGGGTTCTTGATGAGCACAAAAAGAGAGATGCCTTGGAAGTACGCCATGCCATTCTTTCTTAAATAAAATTACATTTTCATTTCACTGGACCTCTCATTGCAGCCAACTTACTTGATGTAAATCAGTTTGACAAATGTATCAGAAATTTTCAAATACTTTGAAAATACAGACACACATACATTTCTGGGAAAAAAGAAAGTTGAAGGGTGAGCTTCAAGTCTTCTATGCTAGGCTGGAGTTGAGAGCAGTTTCTGGCACAGTAGTGTTTCTTTCACTGATTCTATAGGATGAGCTTCGTGACACATTCGAAGAGACTATTAAAGTTTTGAAATTGCTACCTCTACTGCAAAGCTGAGCGGTGCTTTTGAACGCTCAAGAGAATTAAAATATTCCTATGAAACACCATGAAAGAAGACAACCGAGTGCCTTAGGAATGCTATCCTGTGAAAATTCATTCATGTGTAAAATTGAAGATTTAAATTCAAGAGTGATGGATTTATTTGTCAACAAGAAGGAGTGATGAATGTATTTCTAATACTATTCCAACTAATTATTTTGAAGCTGTCTTTCAAAAGGCATGGAGTTCCTGCTTTTGGTGAGTACAATGCTTTTAGTTTCAAATGTTGGTAATTTGATTAAATTTGCTTTGCAAAATCCAGATTACAAGTTTGAATAATTTATGATACCTCTGTTATTTGTAGTATTGGTACTCATGTTGTAGTGGACACTTTTCTGGCAGTCATCTGCAAATGTAAAACAAATGAGGAGTTTTGGATGTCGAAGGTAGAAGAATGGACAAGAGCAACAACTCATGCCTCCCTCTCACAGGACTGGCAGCCTACATTTGTATTCTGTGCTACTGAGAAGGCAGAACCAACATAATAATGGACATATGGATTGCTGATTCCATCTGGTGTTGTGGGAGTCGTATTCGAACTCTTGTGACAGAGCAATTCCTCTCTCCACTCATTTCAAAATAAGGATAGGAAACAACCAGCAAGTACAACTCAAACAAAAGCAGAGCACACAAATCATTCGGTAAATGCTAGAGTCAGTTGTTAGAAGAGGTTGGCATTGTTGTTAATTTGGTAGTTCAGGCTCGATCTCCACTGGCATCTTATGCAATGGTACATCAAAACATGCCCTACTTACTTCTGTCACATAAAAGTGTCCACACATACCACGTGAGCAGTGAATAACTGTGCTGTTGGTATGTGCGTGCGTGCATGGATTTTTCTGTGCGAGAGAGATTTTCAGAGATGGTGTTACATTTTATATCTTGTGCTGACATACGCAAAAGACACCTGAAGCTACACCCCCTTCCCCCACTCCCTCTCTCTATCTTATACAAACCCTTGCTATCTCATGTTCTCCAGAATATATTGGTCTCTTACTGTGCATAAGAAGGAAGTTGTTGTAATAGGTGTTTATTTCTATTTCCCTAAACGCTTTGTTTGATGTAATGTCCTATGAAATATATGAATTGTTGACAAAATTCCATAATATATTTGATGCTACAAAACTAAGTCTTTTTTGGTACCACCAATGGAATGTCTCAGTGGCCACCACTGCCTTTTGGATATATTTGTTATTTTCATAAACTTTATCAGCATATTGAAACAACATCTCTAATTTAATTTCGTACCTAGGTTTACTTAGAGCTCTATTCTATTAGAGATCAATCAGTAGAAATGTTAAATAATATTGGAGAAAAGTGACAATCTTGTTTCAGACCTTACTTCCTGTGTATAGTGTGTGTTAAATTTTATTTGAATGTTCATATTTTTATAAATATTTTTATGCACCACCATCTTATGGTGTTTCATTATTTGATAACTTTGTTTTTGTAGCACATTGACAGGTATGTAAAGCTTGATGGTCAGCACCAGCTGTCAGTTAGTGTAGAAATTATGTTTTGATGATCTCTAATTTTTTCCACCATAAGAGGTAACAGACAGTTCTATTTGAACTCAACTAGGTTCTTGTACTACATTCCATTGAATATGTAGACAACTAACATAGCCTTCATCACATGCTGATAAAAATGTGAATCTCATTGTAAAACACAAACATTGTGATTATCAACAGAAGCAATTAATTGTAATGCTTAGCAGTTTTTATGTTACCAGCATATTTGAATGATGGTTCACATTCAAAACAAACTCATCTACTAAATTTGGTGATATATTCTGCATATGCTCCTTGGAATACTGTCTGAGAATTTTATTGATTACTTTACTCTTAACTTATCAAACACCTTCAAGTAATGATTGAGTAGAGGTATTTTCTTTTTAGGAAATAGTAAATAGGAATGATTCTATACCTTCCCCAGTAATGTTAATTACATCTAACATATTGATTCAAGATGTTTCTACAGACTTTATCTATAGTCAGACACATAATATAATAATTGTGTGCATGTTAAAGTGAAGCACTACACTAAACAAGCATATGAGCCATTGCAAATTTCTTTACAGCTATTCAATGAAACCCTCCTCTGAGGATGACATGGTGGCCAGATGGTCCTGGTAGGCCACTCGTGGCCTGAAGATGGCGTCCTTTATTCAATGAAAAGTAATTTAAGCTTGCTTTCCTCATTTACATACTGAGAACAACTATTTATAATTAAACCAGTATCTATGAGAAAAGACTACCCTCCCAGATCTCATAATCATTCTTATGTGATCTGAGTAAGCACTTTGTGCAGGTCAAGTTTAATCATGTCACTACCTTTAAAAATATTTTATTATGTGTTGGGTAGCACTGCATTCCTCCCACAAGAGTGACTTTTACTGATACCAGTCTATGCCACACATGCAGTCACATGTTGGCCAATAGCAGCCATAATCTCTCTCCACTGCATATCTGATGTAGATTATATGCTTGTTTGAGAATATGTTTTAACTGGCTGCTTGGAGTTAATTGATTTCACAGAGCTGCAAATGCACTGTCACCTTTGTTTTCACCAAATCTGTTGTAATTATCACACATTTCTTCCATTACCCAACACTGCCCCCCCTCCCCCCCTCCCCTGTGACTGTGATTATGCGAGAGATTGATGAGAAAGTCCCCGGACTTGTCTGCATCAACATTAATGTCTCATGACCAATAGTGGCAGAGGCTGTAAGTAATGTGAAATGTCCCTCCCGAGAAATCATCTGCCATGCGATGGTTATACATCATTCTAAGATTCTGCAAGAATCTATACAGTGTATTATAAAGACTGTATAAAACCCTTTCTGCCTTAACTATTATTACCTTCACACATTGTTTAACAAGAGGTTACCTGGAATCTGAGCTGGAGGGGTGAGGGAAGGGGGTGAGGGGAGATGAGAGAAGGAGACAGTAATTCATGTTAGTTTCACAGTGAATGAGGAGATAGTCTTGAGATTTCACAAAAATGAGTCTGGTTATATTTTCTGTTAGTAAATATCCACCACATGTTTTAGCTTTCTTCAGAGTGGTACTGAACTAATATGTCTGCTTGTTTGATGGCTCAGATTATGAGTTCAATTTGCAAAGATCTTTTTCCTAACTATGGGGAAGGGAGACAAGAAGCTGCCCTTCACTGCTATTGGGCTTATCGTATCTAACATTATGCTTTTGGGAATTGTTAAATTCGAAAAAATTAATGATTACAAGGAAAACGTACAAAAATCAGCAACAATTAAGAGAAAAAATTAGGAAAGGAGCGATGCCTGAAATAAGTGTTCTTTTTTTAGTTTTTTTATTAATTTGGTGTTATGGCAGCCAAACACTGGAACCCACAACATTGAGCTGTGGGCAAGTGGCAACTGTGCATAAACTTTGGTGCTATGTGGGGATGAAGAGAGGGGGGGGGGGGGGGGGGAATAGGAAAGATATAGCGATTTCAACATATGTGTGATGGGCTAGTTGTTGATACTGATCATAAATATTTAATCAGGAGACTTGTTGCTTAATCAGAAATTGCTGTGAGGCTAATCTTTAACATAGTTTTACTTGTAACAACATTACAACATGTCACAAAGGCAGATGATTGCGCCAGGCTACAAAATGTGATCATTTATTCAGGAAACACCATGGCCTGTTACTTCTGTCTACTGAACTTGCTGAACATCGTGTTAAATATTTGATGGTAGTTTTTTTGTGACCATAAATCAATTACATGGTTTTCTTTTGTTTCTCCTAAGGCACTGCATCTACGTTTATTATTAGCTACACCAATAAAACCTGTTTAGTTTAAATGAAGTTTTTATTATATCCAATAAAGGGTTGGATAGAGCATTTTGATCAATAAATAAATATAAAGTCATTGGTGAATATTTATCAGCATTTTCTTCTACCAGGCAAACTCCAATATTTCTGACAGGCGCCATAGTTGGTAGCATCTTCCAGCGTTTCAGGTAACCTCTCATTCAACGATTCAGGCAGGAATGATGTTACAATGGCCGCTGAGGCAAGAAGTAGTCCAAGAACCCCATAGAGGCATCGAGGGTCTATTGCAGTACCCTGTGGATAGAAAAACAGGTTCGAGCACCATCTGTGTAACACATAAAAGTGATAGATTTATTAGATTTTTCTAGCTTTTACAATTTCATGCAAAACGTGTAGCAGTCTGTCAGTCACTGTATGACCCACTGTATCCAGCTCTTACTTTACATCTACTTATATACTCCATGGATCACTACAGAGTGTATGGTGGATGCCACTTTTGCAGCTGTTTATATACAGAGGTGACAAAATTCATGGGATAGAGATAAACACGTATACAGATGGCGGTAGAGTCATATACACGAGATAAAAAAAGGGCACCGCATTGACGGGCTGCATGATGGGAATTAACAGACTATGAATTCGGAATAGCAGCTGGGGCTATACACATGGGGCGTTTCATTTTGGAAATCGTTAGGGAATTCATTATTCCGCTACTCACAGTGCCAAGAGTGTATCGAGAATACGACATTTCGGCATTACCTCTCACCGCAGAAAATGCAGAGGCTGACGGCCTCCACTTAACGACTGAGAGGAGTACTGTAGCGTTTGCGTGAAGTTGTCAGTCCTAACAGACAATCAACACTGTGTGGAGTAACCGCAGAAAACAACGTGGGACGTACGACAAACGTATCCATTAGAACAGGGTGTCGAAATCTGGAGTTATGGACTGTGGCAGCAGACGACAAATGCGAGGGCCTTTTCTAACAGCATGACATTGGCTGCAGCGCCTCTCCTGGCTTGTGACCATGTATGGGGAGCCCTAGACAACTGCAAAACCTTAGCTTAGTCAAATGAATTCTGATTGTAGTTGGTAAGAGCTCATGGCAGTGTTCGAATGTGGTGCAGATCCACGAAAGCATGGAACGAAATTGCCAAGAGTTCGCTGTGAAAGGCTCTATAATTGAGTGGACTATATTTACGTGGAATGGACTGAGTCCTCATGGTGCTCAGCTACTTGGAGACCATTTGCAACCATTCATGAACGTCATGGTCCCAAAAACCGATGGAATTCTTGTGATTGACTGTGCACATCAGTGGACCACAAGTGTTCGCGATTGGATAATTCGAGTGAATGGTTTGGCCACCCAGATCGTCCAACATGAATCCCATAGAACATTTATTTGGCATACTCTAGAGGTCAGTTCATGCACAACCCTGCACCGGCAACACTTTCGCAATTATGGATGACTACAGAGGCAGCACGTCTCAACGTTTCTGCAGGGGACTTCCAACGACGTGTTGAATCCATGCCACTTCGAGTCGCTGCACTACCTAGTGGAAAAGGAGGTCCTACACAATATTACGAAGTAACCCGTGACTTCTGTCACCTCAGTGTAAAGTCTTCATCAATAATAGTTTTAATCAATTTATTAATTGCTGCTCGTCCAAGATGTGTCTGGTTAGCATTATATCGTGTACAGGATGCCTAGTCATTATGGATACATTTCAGGGTTATGGAACAAAATTTTATTCCAGATTTTTCGTTACTTTATTCAGTCACATATATAAAACTATTGGGCCTATGTCACACATAAAACTATGAATTCAGCGGGCTCTGTTATTTCAGGTAATCTGCTGACAAAACTGGACATACACGCCGCAATTTCGACCCAGTAGGAAGCTGGGGAGGTTTGTAACGTGCTGGTGGCTGGCCTCTTCTTGGAGCGCAGGACCCAGGATAGTCGCTCTTACATCCTTCAGCATTTTTAAAGGGCAGATGGCGTGGGAAACCTATCTCTGGCACTGCTCTTCTTGACCAGTTATCAGCTGATTCAAATATTAACTTTCTCCTCTCTTTGCCTGTTCCTCTAGCCATTATGCTCACCTAGACTGGCAAGCGGACTCACAGTGTGCTCTGGGCAAGCTCCCGTTTACTCAAAGTTTTTACATAATGTAACAATATTCAGTTTATTTAACTCGTTTGATGGAAACTCCCTTCGAAAAACCTCATCTTACTTCTTATCCGTCGCTCCACTACACACCTGTACAATCTGGTGTCAAAGTGGAATGTCCCACCATCTGGTCCTAGAGCAGGACATAAAATTTTGGTTGCTGTCGAATACTGTTTGGGCGGCTAGGAAATATCACCAAATTCGTTCAGCAAGCTGGTGATGTTACCTTGTAGCGAGCTGGGTGCTGTAGCTGTGTGTAATTCATCTACATGACTACTCTGCAATTCACATTTAAGTGCTTGGCAGAGGGTTCATTGAACCACAATCATACTATCTCTCTACTATTCCACTCCCGAACAGCGAGCGGGAAAAACGAACACCTAAACCTTTCTGTTCGAGCTCTGATTTCTCTTATTTTATTTTGATGATCAATCCTACCTATGTAGGTTGGGCTCAACAAAATATTTTCGCATTCGGAAGAGAAAGTTGGTGACTGAAATTTCGTAAAAAGGTCTCGCCGCGACGAAAAACGTCTATGCTGTAATGACTTCCATCCCAACTCGTGTATCATATCTGCCACACTCTCTCCCCTATAACGCGATAATACAAAACGAGCTGCCCTTTTTTGCACCCTTTCGATGTCCTCCGTCAATCCCACCTGGTAAGGATCTCACACCGCGCAGCAATATTCTAACAGAGGACGAACGAGTGTAGTGTAAGCTGTCTCTTTAGTGTCCTGCCAATGAAACGCAACCTTTGGCTCGCCTTCTCGACAATATTATCTATGTGGTCCTTCCAACTGAAGTTGTTCGTAATTTTAACACCCAGGTGTACTTAGTTGAATTGACAGCCTTGAGAATTGTACTATTTATCGAGTAATCGAATTCCAACGGATTTCTTTTGGAACTCATGTGGATCATCTCACACTTTTCGTTATTTAGCGTCAACTGCCACCTGACACACCATACAGCAATCTTTTCTAAATCGCTTTGCAGCTGATACTGGTCTTCGGATGACCTTACTAGACGGTAAATTACAGCATCATCTGCGAACAGTCTAAGAGAACTGCTCAGATTGTCACCCAGGTCATTTATATAGATCAGGAACAGTAGAGGTCCCAGGACGCTTCCCTGGGGAACACCTGATATCACTTCAGTTTTACTCGATGATTTGCCGTCTATTACTACGAACTGCGACCTTCCTGACAGGAAATCACGAATTGTGCTGCTAGTCTCTTATTACATCAGCGCATCCCACCGCCGTGGTGGGTCAAGAGTGTAGCCAAGAGCACTGCAGTAGCCCACAAGCCAAGGCTATCATGCTGTGAGCCCGCGTCAGTTCCGTGGCCTCACCATCGCCCACCTGTGATAGGCGTGGGCCGTTCCTGCTGGATTTCACGGCACTAGCATGTCATTCTCAATGGGGAGAAGTCTTCCGAAGTAAGAGTCATTTCAGGTGTGCCGCAGGGGAGTGTCGTAGGACCGTTGCTATTCACAATATACATAAATGACTTTGTGGATAACATCGGAAGTTTACTGAGGCTTTTTGCGGATGATGCTGTGGTATATCGAGAGGTTGTAACAGTGGAAAATTGTACTGAAATGCAGGGGGATCTGCAACGAATTGACGCATGGTACAGGGAATGGCAATTGAATCTCAATGTAGACAAGTGCAATGTGCTACGAATACACACAAAGAAAGATCCTTTATCATTTAGCTACAATATAACAGGTCAGCAACTGGAAGCAGTTAATTCCATAAATTATCTGGGAGTAGGCATTAGGAGTGATTTAAAATGGAATGATCATATAAAGTTGATCGTCAGTGAAGCAGATGCCAGACAGGTTCATTGGAAGAATCCTAAGGAAATGCAAACCGAAAACATAGGAAGTAGGTTACAGTACACTTGTTCGCCCACTGCTTTAATACTGCTCACCAGTGTGGGATCCGTACCAGGTAGGGTTCATAGAAGAGATAGAGAAGATCCAACGGAGAGAAGCGCGCTTCGTTACAGGATCATTTAGTAATCGCGAAAGTGTTACGGAGATGATAAATAAACTCCAGTGGAAGACTTTGCAGGAGAGACGCTCAGTAGCTCAGTACGGGCTTTTGTTGAAGTTTATTTAGTAATCGTGAAAGTGTTACGGAGATGATAAATAAACTCCAGTGGAAGACTTTGCAGGAGAGACGCTCAGTAGCTCAATACGGGCTTTTGTTGAAGTTTCGAGAACATACCTTCATCGAGGAGTCAATCAGTATATTGCTCCCTCTCGCGAAGAGACCATGAGGATAATATAAGAGAGTTTAGAGCCCACACAGAGGCATACCGACAATCTTTCTTTCCACGAACAATACGAAACTGGAATAGAAGGGAGAACCGATAAAGGTACTGAAAGTACCCTCCGCCACACACCGTCAGGTGGCTTGCGGAATATGGATGTAGATGTAGACTAGGTGCAACCGTCAATGCCGCAAGTTATTGTTCCACACTGTATCTGATCGCTGCCAACAGGTGAAGGCTCCGAGGAATTCTCGAAGTGGATAACGTGATTCAGCTCCACAATGCGAGACCACATGTGGCAATCAGAACCGCCGAAGATCTTTGGGCACTTCACTGGGAGATTTTGGATCACAGCTATGCAGTCCAGATCTCTCCCCAAGTGATTTCCACGCTTTTGGACCGCTGAAGAAGTTCCTGGCTGGACAGCGATTCACAAGTTAAGATGAAGCCAAGACAGCAGTCCGACAGTGGTTCCATAGTCAGCCAGATGAATTCTGCTGCAGGAGCATCTCAAATTTGCTGCTACAATGCGACAAATGTGTAATCCAGCTGGAGGACTATGTGGAAAAATAGTCTAAGGTACGGAGAACAGGATGTATATTTGTCATTAACTGTATATACGGGGTGTTCAAAAAGTCTCTCAGCAGTGCCGTATGATTGTTAGCCGCGCGTGCAGTATGATTGTTCGCTTGCCTGGGTTACTTTCCTTCAAGTGGACTCTCCCAACATTCCGCTGTTTCGTTTATCTCAGCCAGCGTCGTAGTATTGTTGGTGTGTGTCGTTACGTGTTGAGGTGAACATTTAAGTTTAGTTCCTTTGTTCGTTTGTTTCGTTTTTGCCCCTGTTAAATTTCTGATCATTGAAGAACGTGTGTTTTTAGTCGAACAAGTGTTCAAAGCTGGCGGTAAATACACAGTTTCAGGTCGTCAAACATTTAATTCATCTTTTCCGGAAACAACACACTCACATCGCGATATTGTGCGAGAACTGATTAACAAATTTCGAAGTAAGGGTTCAGTGACAGATACACTGAGAAGTGGTCGTCCTAGCGTTTTGTCTGAGGATAAACTACTCGATATTTCCGGTAAAACGTCCATGAGTCCGAACAAGTCCAAGAAAGCTCGCCCAGCAAGTCGATGTTAGTGTCGAAACGGCCCGCTCGGCTGTACGGAAATAAATGGAAATTTTCCTCTTACAAAGTGACAGTCGTGAAAGAATTGACAATTACTGATCATGGCAAGAGACTGCATTTATTGTCAATGGTTCAAAAATTTCGTTTAACAAAGTGGAAGGGATATTCCTAATGAAACGTTTTTCATTGATTAGGTGTGGTTTCATTTATACGGGTACATAAGCCAGCAAAATTCTCGTATGTGGAATACTGCAAATCCATTGTGTGTTCTTGAGGAACCACTTCATTCTGTGAAAATAGGAATTTGGATTGCAATATTCCATAAATTAAACGTCGGATTGTTGGTCCCATATTTTTCAACGAAACAATAAACGCAGAACGATACTGCAGTGATGTTTTGTACCCTTTCATAGGAGAAGTTGTGTCAAGTGAAATAGTAAATGGTTATTTTCAACAAGATGGTGCAACCGGGCATACAGCTCGCGTTTCAATGTAAAAAAAAAAAAAAAATGGTTGAAATGCCTCTGAGCACTATGGGACTAAACTGCTGTGGTCATCAGTCCCCTAGAACTTACAACTGCTTAAACCTAACTAACCTAAGGACATCACACACAGCCATGCCCGAGGCAGGATTCGAACCTGCGACCGTAGCAATCGCACGGTTCTGGACTGCGCGCCTAGAACCGCGAGACCACCGCGGCCGGCGTTTCAATCTCACTGCTTGCTGATGTTTTTGGTGATCGCATGATTTCTCAGGGACTTCGGCCTCCACGATCACCTGACCTAACACCTCCTGACTTTTTCTTCTGGGGTGCATAGAAAGCAACTGTCTATAAAATTCATCGATGAATGAAAACTGCAATACCCACTTTAACTGCTTCTCTTATGGAATAAATGTTACAGCTTGTGTTTGGAAACATCATTAGACGAATTGAACTGTGTATTCAACAACAGGGGGACACTTTCAACATTTAATGTGAAAATTTTTAAGTAAAAATGAATATTCAATACATTAATAACTTGTATTTCATTGAGTTTCATTTCAGTATATTCACTGGGGCATACGGCACGCGCGACTAACAATCATATGGCTCTGCGGAGAGACTTTTTGAACACTCGATACCTTACTTAGGCTAATAAAAAATAGGGACAAAGGCTTTATGATTTTCCTTCGTATTTAAAATTTAAAGCACCTCATGCAAATGGCTATGAACGTATATACTCTCATATTCAGAAGAAACAACTCCTTGAACGACTAGCGAGAGGATGTTCATATTCACATGACATATACATTAGTATGTTCTGCAGAAATGGTTAGCATTTGAACCAATGGGTTCAAGGACAACGTCGATATCGAGGCGCAAAGCCACCTACCAGTGAAAGTTGCCCGCAGCTCTCGCTGCAGCTATAAACCAAAGGTTTTGGATCAGGGTGATTTGAACAAATATGAAGGATGCATCCCCCGACGTATGCGCAAACCGCACCGTCACATCAGTGAGTTTCAAAAAGGGCGTTTTATTGGTATGAGAGAATGTGATCAAGGAACCTGCTTTTCATGTGGGATGAAGTATTTCGGCAGTGCAATGGGGGTGTGCAGAATGGTTCACGGAAGGCCTCTGAACACTATGAGATTAGTCAGGTCACACCATACAGACTACCCCTTCAGAGGATCGTCACCTCATCAGAATGGCATTGCATCCTCCTAGGCTCTGGAACAACAGTGGTACAGTGTAACACATTGCACACTATTATGGGTGGCAGTCCGTCGCCCTTTATTACGGCGTGGGTTACGTGCACATTGTCCACTTCTCTGCATACTTTTGAGGACTGTGCAGAAACTGCTAGACGGTAATTGTGTGTGGAACGACGTCACTGGGGACATAAATGGCATCACGTAGTGGTTTTAGATGAATCCAGTTTCTGTTTATTTGAAAATGATGATCGCATTTTGTTTCATCGCAGACAAGAGGAGCGGGATCCCCGTGACTACATTCGCACACGACATACAGTGCCAACTCAAGGCCTTTTGGTGTGAGGTGCTATTGGGTACATTTGTCCTAAGTGAATGATGTCCTGCGACCTGTAGCCACACCATTTCTACACAACACCCAAGACACCATTTTTCAGCAAGACAATGCATGACCACACGTTGCCGCTCAAACACGTGCTTTCTTGGTGTCTCAGGATGTCAGCCTTTCGCCCTGCCCCATCAGATGTGTTGCTAATCGAAAATGTGCGGAATATGGTGAAATGGTAGGTGCATTGTTGTGACCCAATGAAAACCACCATAGACGAACTTTGGAACCAGGTCAATGCAACCTGGATGGCAATATCACAGGATGACATTCGCGCCTTATATGCATAGGTGCCATCACACATGGAATGAGTTACCAGGTCCCATGGCGGATCCTGTGTCTACTAGTCAACAGGACAAAGGGTGAACTGAGGTGACTGAAGCGCTAATCATTTCTGCAAAACATATTAATGTACATGCCCTGTGAATATGAACGTCCTTTCTCCATCGTTCAATGTGTCCTGTTTTCTCTGAACATGAGTGTATATCGCTCACAGATACTTACTACATTTCAAAAAACACAGTACACAGAAGCACACCTGTTTACGTAAGCTGGACGTACTCTAAACAGTAAAAACACGATTTAAACGGCCGTTTAGTAGCGGTTCCAAGGTCAATGAAACGGACAACGACCGGGAGAACAGTGTGCTGATCACGTGCCCTCCATACCGCATTCGATGACACCACTGGCAACGGATGACACGGCGGTCGGTGTCTTTTACTAATGGTTTTTGTATCTTACCGTATGATATAAAAACACTTCACATCATCTTTGTGGCTCTGGGAGACTTACGCTGAGGTGACAAAGGTCACGGGATAGTGATATGCATATATACAGCTGATGGTAGTATCGCGTACACAAGGTATACGAGGTGCGACAATAAAGTAATGAGACTGATGTTCTTTGCAAGATGTGGCAACCTTGCAGGTTTGCGTAGGCACAATAACTTTGACCTTGGTCTATAAGCTACTTCTGGTCTAATCAGCTCACCGCTGCAACTGCTCAGTCGTGAGTTGTGGTGTAAGAAGTTAACACGTGTTTGTGACTCTCGTCACGGAAATGGAACTGCGTAATATAGCGCAACGGTATGCCATTTCTTTTTGCGTTAAATTGGGTGAAAACGCGACGACAGCTTTCGGTAAGCTTCAGAAAGCTTTTGGATAGGAGGTTATGTCAAGAGCTCAAGTTTTTCGTTGGCATAAAATGTTTAGTGAAGGCAAACGAATGTCAAAGCCAAAATTGAAATGCTTGCTTGTGTGCTTCTTTGACTCCAAGGGAATTGTTCATAAAGAGTGGGGGCCTCTTGGACAAACAGTTAACCAATATTAGTACAAAGAAATTTTAGAAAGACTTCGTAAAAGAGTTTTTCGTGTCAGTGCCAACATTGGTGATAATTGGATTCTGCATCACGATAATGCGCCATCCCAAACTGCTCTGTCAGTACAGCAATTTTTAACCTCAAAACAAATTATCACATCCACCTTATTTACCAGATATCGCTCTGTGTGACTTTTTTCTATTTCCAAGAGTCAAAACGGCGGTCATGAGACATCATTTTCAAACAACACAAGATGTCCAAAAAGGTGTGACTAGGGTCTTGGAGGATATTACAGAAGATAAGTTCCAGAAATGTTACCATCAATGGCAGAAGCGCTGGAAAAAGTGTGTGCAATCAGAAGGAAACTACTTTGGAGGAGACAACACTAAACGTGACTAAAATGGTAAGTAACATCAGTCTCATTACTTTATTGTCACACCTCATAAAAGGGCAGTGCATTGGAGGAGTGGTAATTCGTACTCAGGTGATTCATGTGAAAAGGTTCCCGACGGGAATTAACGGAATTTGATCGCGAAATTGTAGTTGGAGACATACCATTTGGGAAAGAGTTAGAGAATTCATTATTCTTAGATCCACAGTACTAAGAATGTGCCGAGAATACCAAATTTCAGGCATTACCTGTCACGGCGGACAGCACAGTGACCGACGGCCTCCACTTAACGACGGAGAGCATGGCGTTTTCAAAGAGCTGTCAGTGCTAACAGAAGAGCAACACTGCCTTAAATAACCACAAAAATCTATGTGGGACGTTCGACGAACGTATACGTTAGACAGAGTGACATATCTGTCGTTAATGGGTTATGATAGCAGACGACTGACGCGTGTGCCTCTGCTAACAGCATGATGTTGCCTGCAGAGCCTCTCCTGGGCTCGTGACCAATACTGTTACACCCTAGATGACTGAAAAACCGTGGTCTTTTTAGACGAGTCCCGATTTCAGTTTGTGAGATCTGTTGGTAGACCAAAGTTTGGCACAGATCCCTCGAAGCCATGGACCCATGATGTCAACAAGTCACTGCAAGCAGGTGGTTGCTCCATGATGGCGTCGGCTGTATTCACGCGGAACGGACTGCGTCCTCTGGTCCAGCTGAACCGATCATCGACTGGAAATGGTAACGTTCGGCTGCTTCGAGACCATTTTCAGCCGTTCATGGACTTCATGTTCCCAAACAACAATGGAATTTTTTATGGATAGCAATGCGCCATGTCACCAGGCCACAATTGTTCGCGATTGGTTTGAAGAGTATTCTGGACAGTTCGAGTGAATGATTTGACCACCTAGATCGCCCGGCATGAATCCCATCGAACATTTATGGGACATTATCGAGAGGCCAGTTCGCGTAAAAAATCGTGCAGCGGCAACGCTTTTGCATTTATAGACGGCTGTAGAGCCATCATGTCTTAGCATTTCTGCACAGTATTTCCATTCACTAGTTTGAGTCCATGCTGCAGTACGCCGGCCTAAAAGAGGTCCGACATGATGTTGAGAGTTATCCCATGATCTTTTTCACCTCAACGTACAGACAAGACTTTAAATGTGCGGTTGTTCCTTAGCAGCTATCGATCAGTCTATACCATATCGTAAAGATAGAAAAAAGCTAACAATAGGTTACTTTGCATGCATATCTAAGGAATTCATGTGCACTATAATTACCAAGTAAACAATATACGGCGCGATTCCTATTACTGCTGCGACAAAAGCCCACTCTATAGCTGAACCAATCTGTCTAATACATGTAGGATGGATCTCCATACTCTGCAGTACGTTTGTGAAGAGAGACATTACGCAGAAGAACTTGAGGAACGCAGCTGCGGTTGTCACAATCCAGTGAGGTCCAGATACTGGAACAGAGAAAAATGTTTAGTCAGATTTGATATATTGTGAGTGAATTCGGTGACTTCTAATTAGACCTGACTGGCAGTATTGAGAATACATCTGCCACTAGCAGAGACTAATCGTCGTCCTGTCGACAGAAGTTTTACCACCTTTTAGCATATTACAAACGAATAACATGAACTCCATAGCGTTGTGACATAATAATGTAAACGTCTCGGCTGGGGAGGCTAGACCTTCAAAGTAGGAAAAATGTTAGTGGTTATCAGTAACGAGTTTTATGTTGTAAATGAGTAGAGAAAGGACTGCTTAAGATTGGACATGGCAAAAATGCCTCAGAGGCTGTGATGTCTGTCAGTTGGAAAACTATGTAACGAAAACAAACAAGAAGAAAGTAGGTAGAAAATGAATACGCAGTAAGACTGCAGATTGTATTAATAGGGACCGAGAAAGTTGAGAAACATTCATGAAACGGAAGTGGCAGTGGACTAAAAAGTTGAAATGGTCCCTGATAGAAGACAGTTGTTTGCAACTTGGCTTCGAAAGAACTGACTAAGAAGTCACTAAGAATACTCGGCTTACTTGTGTTCGCCCTACGTTACAACAGATAATTATTCCGATCCCTAGAACATTTCATTCCTGACCACACCCAGGGATTCATCCTCTTGGCTATTGTGGACGCCAGAGAGAGTCTCCAGTACCTGATGGAAGTGTGGAGTGGGCTTTGTACAGCCCAGGGATGATTGATCATACACTCCTGGAAATTGAAATAAGAACACCGCGAATTCATTGTCCCAGGAAGGGGAAACTTTATTGACACATTCCTGGGGTCAGATACATCACATGATCACACTGACAGAACCACAGGCACATAGACACAGGCAATAGAGCATGCACAATGTCGGCACTAGTACAGTGTATATCCACCTTTCGCAGCAATGCAGGCTGCTATTCTCCCATGGAGACGATCGTAGAGATGCTGGATGTAGTCATGTGGAACGGCTTGTCATGCCATTTCCACCTGGCGCCTCAGTTGGACCAGCGTTCGAGCTGGACGTGCAGACCGCGTGAGACGACGCTTCATCCAGTCCCAAACATGCTCAATGGGGGACAGATCCGGAGATCTTGCTGGCCAGGGTAGTTGACTTACACCTTCTAGAGCACGTTGGGTGGCACGGGATACATGCGGACGTGCATTGTCCTGTTGGAACAGCAAGTTCCCTTGCCGGTCTAGGAATGGTAGAACGATGGGTTCGATGACGGTTTGGATGTACCGTGCACTATTCAGTGTCCCCTCGTCGATCACCAGAGGTGTTCGGCCAGTGTAGGAGATCGCTCCCCACACCATGATGCCGGGTGTTGGCCCTGAGTGCCTCGGTCGTATGCAGTCCTGATTGTGGCGCTCACCTGCACGGCGCCAAACACGCATACGACAATCATTGGCACCAAGGCAGAAGCGACTCTCCATTCACGCCTGTCGTGACACCACTGGAGGCGGGCTGCACGATGTTGGGGCGTGAGCGGAAGACGGCCTAACGGTGTGCGGGACCGTAGCCCAGCTTCATGGAGACGGTTGCGAATGGTCCTCGCCGATACCCCAGGAGCCCAGGAGCAACAGTGTCCCTAATTTGCTGGGAAGTGGCGGTGCGGTCCCCTACGGCACTGCGTAGGATCCTACGGTCTTGGCGTGCATCCGTGCGTCGCTGCGGTCCGGTCCCAGGTCGACGGACACGTGCACCTTCCGCCGACCACTGGCGACAACATCGATGCACTGTGGAGACCTCACGCCCCACGTGTTGAGCAATTCGGCGGTACGTCCACCCGGCCTCCCGCATGCCCACTATACGCCCTCGCTCAAAGTCCGTCAACTGCACATGCGGTTCACGTCCACGCTGTCGCGGCATGCTACCAGTGTTAAAAGACTGCGATGGAGCTCCGTATGCCACGGCAAACTGGCTGACACTGACGGCGGCGGTGCACAAATGCTGCGCTGCTAGCGCCATTCGACGGCCAACACCGCGGTTCCTGGTGTGTCCGCTGTGCCGTGCGTGTGATCAATGCTTGTAAAGTCGTCTCGCAGTGTCCGGAGCAAGTATGGTGGGTCTGACACACCGGTGTCAATGTGTTCTTTTTTCCATTTCCAGGAGTGTATTTCCCATAAACCACCTCATTTAAAAAACCCACAATGGAAAATGACGGAGCTCCTATATAGGAATTATTAGATTAAATATTTCTTCATGAATTACTAAAAATATACAAGCGACGGGTTTCAGCATTGTTAATGGTTTGATAGAAGATGGTTAACAGCTATTAAATAATAGCTATTAGCTGAATTAAGTACACTATTCAGCAAAACTTACGGACGAGATAAAGAAACAGAATGTATTAGCAACTCGGTAGAATGAGTGAAAGTGCGGGAGCATGTTGCCATAGGTCTACCAGTCTTGCCCAGGAAGCTGAACGTCACATGGCTTGAGGTAAACGTGCCAATAGAGCCAATTGATGTTGAGCCCACAACTCGAGATGTAACGGGAAAAGAAGTGTGTTGTTAACTAGCGAGCAGTTGTGGCGCGCTGTTGTAATGTTCTTCATAACAGTAAGACCTGTAGATAACATTTGGATGACTTCACACGGTGAAGAGTCATCGGAAAACTGGACGAAAGACGAAGTATGATGAATGTAGCCCAGGAGTCTGGTATGGCTGACAGCATTGTTTAACGTGCATCGGGAACATTCGAAACCGCAGGCACTGTTGCCCAAGGGGGGAGGGGTGGGGGTGGCGGTCGACCACAGTCAACTACAGCAGCAGATAACCGTAACATTGTGTAACAAGTTAGAAAGCTGCAACAGCAATTTAACTGAAATACAAGGCACGCAATATCACACTCTGCAGAGGCACAGGAACTGCATGGGAAGGTGGGGGTGGGGAGGGGGAGGGGGAGGGGGAGGGGGAGGGAGAGGGGGGAGGGGAGGGAGGGTAGGTGAGGACGGGGCGGGGGGCAGGAAGACTCATTTAACATTTATACTTTACATTGAAACAAGTTGTCTTACCTGTTATAACGATGATAATAAATATGGATATCAAGGTTGCTGCCAATAACGAGAATGCTTCTGTAAACCTGCGCCCAAATTTGTTTCCCAAGAAATGTGCTGCTAGATTTCCTGGTAAGTCGCCAGCTCCCTGAGCCATGAACGCCAAAAATGGGTTTCCACCAAGGTTTCCAATATTGAACATCATGCTGCATGTAGTCAGAACGCAGACACTCCTGCGGACAAAGAAAATGCGACGTTATTCTTCTATTAAGGCTGAAACGTGCAGCGGTTCCAGGGACTCAGCTTTTCAGAGTAATTCACATTGATATATGAAAATCATTGGTCTGAGTTTTGCGAGATAAATGCCTATACAGACACTGCGTTATCATTCAAGAATATATGTCTAATTTTTTTGGATGGATGGTTTCCTTAGAGCTTTTCTGTATAGACTACTAACCAACATAAAGAAACAAGATGTCTTCAGAAGATGCTCTATTGGAGAAAAGTAGGCTTCGTACTTCGTGATGGAAAATGACGGGAATAGAAGCAAGAGTCAGCAGCGGAATTAAAATTCCACGCGAAAGAAAATCAGTGATCCGCTGTTGGCACTACTATCTTGAGTTCAAAGTGAAGATGAACCGCAGGACTGTTAAGTGGAATGAACTGTCTAATGAGTATACACTATGAACTGAGAATAGACCGAAGAAAGACGCAAGGAATGAGGAATAGCATCAAAATTGGTGACAAATTGAAGGCATTCTGCTAGTTTGGAAGCGAAACAACACGTGTCGGATGAAACGAGGAGGACATGAAAAGAGCAAGCCTAAGAGGGAATTTGTGGCCAAACGACGTCTGGTGCTCTGTATAGTGACGTTATGTGACCACCGGTCAAAAGCCTAAGTAACAACGTTTTACAGTGCGGACCACTGCGAGAAATGGAGGAAGAGTGCCAATGAGGTTCTGGAAGGTACCGACAGGATTGTGGAGTTATGCCGACTTCAGTGCCGTTGCCACTCGAAGTTAAGCTTCTCTGTTGAGGACCATTGGCGCCAACAGCCCGACTGAAGTGGTCCCACAGATTTTCGATTGAGTTTAAATCCGGGGAGCCGGCCGTGGTGGTCGATCGGTTCTAGGCGCTACAGTCTACGGTCGCAGGTTCGAATCCTGCCTCGGACATGGATGTGTGTGACTTCCTTAGGTTAGTTAGTTTTGAGTAGTTCTAAGTTATAGGGGACCGATGACCTCAGAAGTTAAGTTCCATAGTGCTCAGAACCGTTTGAAATAACCAAATCCGGGGAGTTTGGCGGCCAAGGGAGTACAGTAAACTCAGTCTGATGCCTTGGAACCACACACGCATCCTGTGGGCTGTGTGATTGTCCTGCAGGTGGATGTCATTTTACCGAGGAAAAACAAATAGCATGCAGCGCTGTACATGGTCCCGCATAGTAGATGTATTCTTCTGTTGATCCATTACGTCTTCTAGAATGACTACATCACCCACGATATGCCAGTAAAACATTCTTCACATCGAAGACCCTTCTTATGATTGTTGCACGATGTTTGCTTTCACACGTTTGACCCTGTACAAGCTAACGGCTATCCGTCGGATGGTGCATGAAAGGCGATTCACCTGTAAAGGAAATCTGTCGCCGATTAGTGGAGGTCCAGCTTTGTACTGGTGTGCATATTCCAGTCTTCGTGTCCGATGAACAGCAGTCAGCATGGGTGCATGAACAAGGCGCCTGCTGCAGAGGCCCATATGCACCAATGTTCGCTGAACGGTCACTGAAGAGACACTGTTGATAGCCCCTTGCTGACTTGAAGGTCAGTTGAGTTGTTCAACAGTTGCACGTCTATTCGCGAGTACACATCCCTGTAGCCGTCGTTCACCCCAATCATCTATAGTTCATGGCACATCAAAGTTGCCTTGGTGCCAGTTATGGATAAAGCCATTTTGCCATGCACAACGTACTTTAACCATTGCGGCAAGCGAAAGATTTAGAAACATAGCCGTTTCGGAAACGCTTCCACCCTTGGCCCGAAAGTCAATGATCATGCCCTTTTGGACGTCATATATATCGCTCCGTTTCCGCATTTCCCAACGATCGCATCCCGTCAACAAGTATTATATACCCTCCACTGCTAGTGCTGGCATCAGTGGTTTTTGCAGGTTGATGCAGAACATATTCGGTGGTCATATTAATGTGTATGGATCGTGTACTTTGAAGGTGGTTCGAACAGCCTTCTGTAACTTGCACAGTACTCATGAAGATGCAGGTATAGATCACAACGACGGTTCGCATAGACACTGGGCTGTAATTCCGTGGCCTCAGAACGAGTGACGAGACAGTGTCAAGACACCACTTTGGCAAGAAGAATGTGCACAGGTCCTTGCAAGGCATGCTACACTACGAGAACATCGCAGGATTGTTCAGCGCGCTCTGATGAAAAGACAACTGATAAGAGCTAAAATCTGGGGAGAGTTTAGAGGTAGGTGTCACCACGAACAGTCGGGAGCAAATTTTTGGAAGCTGGATTGAAATCATGGGTTACCATGCATCGTTTGCCGCTGACACCGCACCTGAGGCAACAGAAACTGACGCGACGTAGAGCCAGAGTCAGTTGGGATCTAAAGTAGTTTTCTGCGGTGTTTCTGTGGAGCCATGTGCGACGGTATTAAAATGAAACAGGACTGATTTGTTTGAGGGGAGGCTGAATGACCTCCAGTATGTAGCAAGAACGGTAAATCCTGATGTTGTACCCTTCACATACAAGGTGTCAAATGACGTATCCCAGTAGGATAACGCAAGAGTCCACAGTGCAGTTCACACCATAAAGTCTCTGAAGAGTGTACAGATCCTTGACTGACGGAACTGACGCAGCATGTGTTTCAGGCATGGCGAGAAATTCATCAAGATGACCTTCGAGGGCTGTTTGATTCCACATCAGAAAGACTACAAGAGTGTATTCTTGCCCACAGTGGGCGTACCACACATTGGCGTTGATGAAAATTCAATCTTTTAATAGCCGTTACGGTATTTGACGAAAAATTTCACAATGTTTCATAAATTTCGAACTGATGTTTTATTGTGTCGCACTTTCTATTTTGGTCAGCGTACAAGGTGTCCCATTTATCTTGACCAGAAACAAAATAAAAAATGTGCATACAAGGTGTTCCATTTATCTTGATCAGAAACAGAACTTTGTTAGGGTACCAGTGAGCGTAAATCAGTAAGACTGAGTTTCTGCAAATCGAAAGGAGCCAGGCTCGGTTCCTTGCCAATCCTAAGATTTTTATCTGTCTCTTATCACTTCTTTCACCACTAGCAACGTCTGTTGATATGAAAAATGCCGAGCTGCACCGTGGTTTTGACTCTACGATGAAATGTAGGAACTGAAGCACGGCGGTGATTCAACCAGGCCTCTGATTGATGACATGAATTCGGTAATCCGCCTCCTATCTACAAGATCTGTTCGAAAATAAATTAGAAACGTTACTTACGTATGTAGAATGTAATTTAGCATATCAGTCATTGCGATCGTACAATGAAGCCTTTCACGACTGAATGTCTTAGATGCTGGTGAGTCTTTTATGTTGTATGATCGTGGTCCATGACATATTTTTGAACTTGGGGTTAATTTAACGGAAAAGAAGTGCCATGAAACTTCGTGATACATGGGCACTTGTACCACACAATCTTCAGCTAAGTTTTATTTCTGACAAGGACCATCTCTGACATTCACTTTTTAAGTTCAACCGAACCTCCTTTTTCACGGTATTTACATTGCTCTCAGACGTCCGACCCGTCAGTCAACAAGATTCCGCAGAACAAGTAGCACCTCTAAAGATGTCCACCGGAACTCTGGACGAAAAGTTAGGAAAAGTTTCGTGGGCCACGACCATACAACATGGAATATTCACCAGCAGCCAAGTCCGCCCATACCGATGGCAAGGAGGGGATCCGCTCTCCCCTAGCTATCAGGGAAGGAAGAAATATAGTTTATTCAGGTGCTGTTATTTCAAGAAAATGATTTAAAAGTCAGTATTAGCCAAGTTTTTAACATGGTGGGATCCAAAAAATTTTCTACTTTGAATTCACCATTCGTCTGTTAAATTATTAAATATACACCATACCCCAGATCTAGCCTCACACCCCCTACAAACTGTCTTATGGGCGCACCTGCCAGCAACTAAGTCAATGCAGTAATGTCTTCTTATTTATATTACGGGCACATGTCGTACAGTAAGGTAGGTCTTAAACCATAGGTTATGTACAATAAATTCAGTCATTGTTTAAAAACTATTTCATTGTTTTTGTGTTATTGTGTTTTAAGGTAATCGTAACTCTAATCTGAGGGAGGAAATCAACAGAAAGCGATATGCTGACAAGAACCAATCTTGCGGACGGATATTTTTTGGCACTGCCGTGACGCTTCAGGAAACGGGAAATTTCAGCGCAAGGCAACGCAGTCATCATATAATTCGATCAGACGAAGCCACCGACATTATTTCTCTCGCTGTCGCTCCAATGAATCCACAAGTGAGCACACGACAGCTTGTATAAAAGACTGGCGCACCTAAAACCAGTGTACATCCAACTGAAAAACGACAGCAGCTCCATCCGTGTCTTAGACATAAAGCAAGAATGGCTTAAGAATGATTTCCAGAATCTTGTACGTTTCTATCAGAGAATACTGCTCAGATAACTGTTCTCAAGCAGTTATGGAAGTAGTTCCTGTGCTATTCTTGCAATAAGTGTACATGATGGAATGGAAATGCTGTTGTATTTCAGTGACATGTACGCTGGTGTTAGGAGTGTCAGTCTCTTGTTCAAGCTGCCTTGTGTTCACGTGTGGATTCCGTAGAACGGAAGCGAACAGAAACTTCGGCAACTTCGTCTGTGCGAGTTCGACAAAGGTTGAAACTTCCCTTTTCCTAAAGCGTCACAACAAGGCGAGAAAACATTGGTTAACAAGGTGGGTTCTTCGGTCGTCGAGGTCTGCGTTAAATTTGTTAAAAAGTTGAGATTACTTTTACAGTTTATTACTGACTAAGGTGAAGTGCCCCCACCTCCCCACCCCCCAACACCCCGTGAACCATGGACCTTGCCGTTGGTGGGGAGGCTTGCGTGCCTCAACGATACAGATGGCCGTACCGTAGGTTCCACCACAACGGAGGGGTATCTGTTGAGAGTCCAGACAAACGGGTGGTTCTAGAGGAGGGGCAACAGTCTTTTCAGTAGTTGCAGGGGCAACTAACCAAAACGGCCTTCTAATGCTGATACTGCGAACGGCTGAAAGCAAGGGGAAATTACAGCCGTGATTTTTCCCGAGGGCATGCGGCTTTACTGTATGGTTAAATGATGATGGCGTCCTCTTGGGTAAAATACTCCCCCATTCGGATCTCTGAGTGGGGACTACTCAAGAGGACGTCGTTATCAGGAGAAAGAAAAAAGAAAACTGGCGTTCTATGGATCGGAGCGTGGAATGTCAGATCCCTTAAACTGGCAGGTAGGTTAGAAAATTTAAAAAGGGAAATGGATAGGTTAAAGTTAGATATAGTGGGAATTAGTGAAGTTCGGTGGCACGAGGAACAAGAATTTTGGTCAGATGAATACAGGGTTATAAATACAAAATCAAATAGGGATAATGCAGGAGTGGGTTTAATAATGAACAAAAAAATAGGAGTGCGGGTAAGCTACTACAAACAGCATAGTGAACGTATTATTGTGGCCAAGATAGACACGAAGCCCACGCCTAGTACAGTAGTACAAGTTTATATGCCAACTAGCTCTGCAGATGAAGAAATTGATGAAATGTATGATGAGATAAAAGAAAGTATTCAGGTAGTGAAGGGAGACGAAATTTAATAGTCATGGGTGACTGGAATTCGAGAGTAGGAAAAGGGGGAGAAGGAAACATAGTAGGTGAATATAAACTGGAGGTAAGAAATGAAAGAGGAAGCCGTCTGGTAGAATTTGGCACAGAGCATAACTTAGTCATAGCTAACACTTGGTTCAAGAATCATAAAAGAAGGTTGTATACCTGGAAGAATCCTGGAGATACTAAAAGGTATCAGATAGATTATATAATGGTAAGCCAGAGGTTTAGAAACCACGTTTTAAATTGTAAGACATATATTGTAAGAGATTTCCAGGGGCAGATATGGACTCTGACCACAATCCATTGGTTATGAAATGTAGGTTAAAACTGCAAAAAGGTGGGAATTTAAGGAGATGGGACCTGGATAGACTGACTAAACCAGAGGTTATAGAGAGTTTCAGGGACAGCATAAGGGAACAATTGACAGGAATGGAGGAAAGAAATACAGTAGAAGAAGAATGGGTAGCTCTGAGGGTTGAAGTCGTGAAGGCAGCAGAGTATCAAGTAGGTAAAAGACGAGGGCTAGTAGAAATCCTTGGGTAACAGAACAAATATTGAATTTAATTGATGAAAGGAGAAAATATAAAAATGCTATAAATGAAGCAGGTAAAAAGGAATACAAACGTCTCAGAAATGAGATCGACAGGAAGTGCAAAATGGCTAAGCAGGAATGGCTAGAGGACAAATGTAAGGATCTAGAGGCTTATCTCACTAGGGGTAAGATAGATACTGTTTACAGGAAAATGAAAGAGAGCTTTGGAGAAAAGAGAACCACTTGTATGAATATCAAGAGCTCAGATGGAAAACCAGTTCTAAGCAAAGAAGGGAGAGCAGAAAGGTGGAAGGAGTATATAGAGGGTCTATACAAGGATGATGTACTTGAGGGCAATATTATGGAAATGGAAGAGGCTGTAGATGAAGATGAAATGGGAGATACGATACTGCGTGAAGAGTGTGACAGAGCACTGAAAGACCTGAGTCGAAACAAGGCCCCCGGAGTAGACAACATTCCATTGGAACTACTCACGGCCTTGTGAGAGCCAGTCCTGACAAAACTCTACCATCTGGTGAACAAGATGTATGAGACAGGCTAAATACCCTCAGACTTCAAGAAGAATATAATAATTCCAGTCCCAAAGAATAATAAGTCGCAGCTGCAAAATACTAACGCGAATTCTTTACAAGCAAATGGAAAAACTAGTAGAAGCCAACCTCGGGGAAGATCAGTTTGGATTCCGTAGAAATGTTGGAACACGTGAGGCAATACTGACCCTACGACTTATCTTAGAAGCTAGATTAAGGAAGGGCAAACCTACGTTTCTAGCATTTGTAGGCTTAGAGAAAGCTTTTGACAATGTTGATTGGAATACACTCTTTCAAATTCTGAAGGCAGCAGGGGTAAAATACAGGGAGCGAAGGGCTATTTACAATTTGTACAGAAACCAGATGGCAGTTATAAGAGTTGAGGGACATGAAAGGGAAGCAGTGGTGCGCAATTGAGTGAGACAGGGTTGTAGCCTCTCCCCGATGTTATTCGATCTGTATATTGACCAAGCAGTGAAGGAAACAAAAGAAAAATTTGGATTGGATATTAAAACCCATGGAGAAGAAATAAAAACTTTGAAGTTCACCGATGACATTGTAATTCTGTCAGAGACAGCAAAGGACCTGGAAGAGCAGTTGAACGGAATGGATAGTGTCTTGAAAGGAGGATATAAAATGAACATCAACAAAAGCAAAACGAGGATAATGGAATGTAGTCGAATTAAGTCGGGTGATGTTGAGGGTGTTATATTAGGAAATGAGACACTTAAAGTAGTAAAGGAGTTTTGCTATTTGAGGAGCAAAATAACTGATGATGGTCGAAGTAGAAAGGATATAAAATGTAGAATGGCAATGGCAAGGAAAGCGTTTCTGAAGCAGAAAAATTTGTTAACATCGAGTATGGATTTAAGTGTCAGGTAGCCGTTTCTGAAAGTATTTGTATGGAGTGTGGCCATATATGGAAGTGAAACATGGACGATAAATAGTTTGGACAAGAAGAGAATAGAAACTTTCGAAATGTGGTGCTACAGAAGAATGCTGAAGATTAGATGGGTAGATCACATAACTATTGAGGAGGTATTGAATAGAACTGGGGAGAAGAGAAGTTTGTGGCACAACTTGACAAGAAGAAGGGACCGGTTGGAAGGACATGTTCTGAGGCATCAAGGGCTCACAAATTTAGCTTTGGAGGGCAGCGTAATAAAATAAATATTTTATTTTTAGCGTAACACATTAGTTTTTAAATTTCGCTGTAGTAGACACAGAAGTCAGAAATGTTCACTATTAATGAAATATTTGGAAAATTAAAAGGTTTGTCATCGGCCCAGTCTAGGGGACTGGTTCTCTTCATTGGGTCAGGCGGTTTTCGTGAGAAAACTATACTGTAATAGTTGTTAAACACTACACATATTTAAATAAGTGTCATTACATTTCGTGTAATCTATTTTAGCAGTTTTTTATTTGTTTCTGAAACCGAATAACAAATTACACGTAATCCACACCAAGAAGGTTAATAATAGAAATGTCGCCCTCTAAGGGGAAGAAACCAGTTCATGTGACATATTATCAAAACACTTACGAACTATTAAAACATCTGTAGTGAAAACCATTACTTATATTCTTTTCTGGTGGCTTGCTTAGGCCTAAGGTTACATAAAATAAGAGGTGGCTCACTGAAGACAGGTCGCACGGTACTGCTTCAGAGCGGCTAGTCTCCATCTACAGCACGTAACTTTAAATTGTGAATATTAAATAATGACGTGAATTGTTCGTACTTTCCAATGATGGCTGCACTTATTTAATCATTATTACCATATCACTACGGTTTTTCAAACATTGTTACTAGCCAGTTACAACACCATGGTATTAATCCTATCGTTTCTCACTGTTGCTGTTTGTCTTCATGGAACAACCCACCAACATAATTAACTTTGTCGACAGTGAGGAACTGAGGAAAAGTAAAGCCAGTTGCTTATGAAAAAGCACATCTTCGGTACAAAAAATGTGTAACGTTTACATTTGTGAGCCTTGCCACATTGGATATACCGGTTCCCGTGAGATCACCGAAGTTAAGCGATGTTGGGCGTGGCCGGCGCTTGGGTGGGTGACCATCCAGGCGCCTTGGGCTGGTGCCATTTTTCGGGGTGCACTCAGCCTCGTGATGCCAATTGAGGAGCTACTCGACCGAATAGTATCGTCCCCGGTCAAAGAAAACCATCATAACGACCGGGAGAGCGGTGTGCTGACCACATGCCCCTCCTATCCGCATCCTCAACTGAGGATGACACGGCGGTCAGATGGTCCCGATGGTTCACTTGTGGCCTGAAGACGGAGCGCTTTACATTTATGAGCATTTATCTTTCATCAGAAATCGATGGACCTTAAAAATAACATGGTAGACAAAGAAAATTTGCATAACAACGATATGGAAAAATACTCTCTCCTTTGCGTGCTGTCATTTGTCAAAATCTTATTTCGAGATATGAAAACGTCTATGAAATATGAGGAATGTTGTGGATATTTCATTCTGGCCCTATCACTGGCGCTGCGCGATCGTAAATGAGTGTGCCACGTGAGATAAATTTTCTAGATGGTTCAAATAGCTCTGAGCACTGTGAGACTTAACATCTGAGGTCATCAGTCCCCTACTATTAGAACTACTTAAACCTAACTAACCTAAGACATTACATACGTCTATGCCCGAGGCAGGATTCGAACCTGCGTCCGTAGCGGTCGCGCTGTTCCTAACTGAAGCGCCTAGAGCCGCTCGTCCACACAGGCCGTCTAAATTTTATAGAATTTGCTGACAGTTAGATACTTCTACCCAAGTCTAAAGAAAAATTCAATATGTTAGCTAAATTTCATATGCAGCAGGAAAGTATGTAATGCGCACTTAAAGCAAAATAATAGCGACCCCTATTTTTCATTGTAAACTTTTCAGAATTTCGCGCGTTGTCTTACTTCCACGTAAACATTAGAATACCTACGATCATTAACCAAGTGACAGGCAACTCATGATGAACGTCACACATGAAACAAAAAGTACGAATTTTTTATAGCGAATGGTTTCTGTAAAATCGTTGTGAAAGATTGCTGGGCGTGTGCCTGAATTCTGTCATCGGCGACCGTCCGAAAAGGGGCGAACACTTATTGGCCTCTCCTTTCGAACAAACGAGTAAACTCGCTCAGTGCTTTAGGACAGAAAATGGTCTCTGCGCACCGGACACCATATCCTGCGCCGCCTCTAATCTCAGGATCTGACTTTACCCTCTATTTGTTATTCAGGAGTTATTTGTAGAATAACTTGAGAATGTTGCGAGAATTTTGGCGTGAATAACTCCGACAGTCAAAGGATTACAGTTACAACACTTGTGGGCTAAGTTAATTTTAATAAGTGCGCTTATAACTTATGTAATTGCGTGTAAATTGAGATAATTTGGTACAGCACGTAAAAGTGTTTATCGAGTGCCTGAAGCTAATCTAAAATTCTGAGTTACTGTCAAATTATTAATTACCTGCCGAAAACCAGAATGAGTGTGTTCTTGAACAAACTTCTGTTTGTGACCAAGCTCAGCACACTCATGTTGGCAGTGTGGCGTTTGCTCATGCTGCTGAGGACTTCATATGTGTCATCTGGAACAGGTCTCTTGTTAGTTTCTGCGATTTTGCGTATCACAGAAAACGCTTTTTTCGTGTGTCCCTTGTTAAGCAGCCATCTGGGTGACTCAGGAAGGAAACTGTAATAGTTGTGAAAGTAACAAATAAATAAAGTGAACAGAAATTGTGATGGATTTTTATTATGCATAAACATCAGCTTTTTGTCTCTCTTGTCATTAAAGCAGTAGTATGTTACTTATATGTCTTCAAAATTGAAAATCATAAATATCTTGACAGGTAAAATTTATTTAACATCATACAATATATAGCCTTGACGCAGAAAATATGACAGTTTCAGTATATTCTTGGCAAATCTTTAGCGACGCCACATGATTACAGCGGAGGCACCATGATCTTCAAATACACGTAAACTCCGAAAACTCTTCTGAAGTCCATGGCAGAAGGTATTTCCCGTTCTAGCAATTGTTAAAGATTATTCCGATTGCATTCACGTATGAATGATTGCTTGAACGCCTCTGTGCGTGTAGTAGCTAGCCTAATCTTATCTCCTCAACTCGTACGGGAGCGATACGTAGAAAGCTGTAGTATAATTCTAGATTTCTCTTTCAAAGCCGGTTCCTGAAATTTTGTAAGCAGGTTTCCACTGAATAGTTTGCGACTGTCTTCTAGTGTCTATCACCTAACTTTCTTCAGCGCCTTCGTGCCGTTCTCCTACGAGTTGAAAAAAACTGGTGATCAGTTTTTCTATTTTTCTTTATATGATCAGTGTCCATTGCTGGACGTGTTTGGTGGAGGTTCCACAGACGTGAGCAGCATTTTAGGATGGGTCACACCAGTATTTTATAACCAACCTATTGGTTGCATCTTCCCAGTAACCTTTCATTGAACCGAAATCCATCACCTGCGTTACCTACAATTGAACCTAAGAGATCTTTCGGTTTCATATCCCAACTGATTGCTACACTCGTCTGCGTCCACTGATTCCAGTAGTGACTCACTGGGATCTTTCGGTTTCGTATCCCTACTGATTGTTACACTCGTCTGCGTCCACTGATTCCAGTAGTGACTCACTGATAATACAGCCATAAGACACTACCTTTTTTTCACGAGTTCCCGTTTCTGAACATTTAAAGCAAGTTGCTTTGTAATCTTATCAAGATCTGACTTACGATTTTTCCAGCACTTCACAGACAGTACTTCATTATCGACAACTCCATCATCGGTGAAAAGTTTGCGAGGCTCAATTAGGAGAAACTGAGAATACTAGAGGGGTGGAGAGTGGAGGGGGGGAGGTGGTACACCAGGAGGCACCTGAGTTCAGAGGCTTTCCTTGGTTCATACAGGCGGCTGGCTGATGTGATGGAGACCGATAGCCTCGCTCGTACCGTGTAAGCAGACCTAGCGTCTTACAGCGTCGTTCCCAGAAACGACTGCGATTCTTTCGTTTGGAGTAGAGTGGAAGGTCTAAGTCAGAGTTTCAGACGGTTCTGAGATGGTAACGGATGGATATTTCTTGACCTTCACTACTGGGTGGAGAACTTTAGTGTTCCCCTTAATAGACCAGGCGTGCGCTACACGCCACTGTTAGAATAACGGAGTACATGTGATGTGCACATGTGGATTTATAAGAAAAGAGAAATCCTTCCACAGACCCGATAAGATGTCTTCTCAGTCAAGAGTAACATTCGTCAGAGCAGTAAATCGGGAATACAAAATCTTAATATTCTATAATTTAACCGCTGGAATGCCTATGGAAAGGTAATGGAACTAATCTCGCTTATTAACGGTAACTATGGCCACATAGAATTAAGAACAGATAGATGGCTGAAGCTAGATGTGAACAGCAATGAAACTCTGAATTCCTATTGGAATATACACTCCCAGAAATGGAAAAAAGAACACATTGACACCGGTGTCTCAGACCCACCATACTTGCTCCGGACACTGCGAGAGGGCTGTACAAGCAATGATCACACGCACGGCACAGCGGACACACCAGGAATCGCGGTGTTGGCCGTCGAATGGCGCTAGCAGCGCAGCATTTGTGCACCGCCGCCGTCAGTGTCAGCCAGTTTGCCGTGGCATATGGAGCTCCATCGCAGTCTTTAACACTGGTAGCATGCCGCGACAGCGTGGACGTGAACCGTATGTGCAGTTGATGGACTTTGAGCGAGGGCGTATAGTGGGCATGCGGGAGGCCGGGTGGACGTACCGCCGAATTGCTCAACACGTGGGGCGTGAGGTCTCCACAGTACATCGATGCTGTTGCCAGTGGTCGGCGGAAGGTGCACGTGCCCGTCGACCTGGGACCGGACCGCAGCGACGCACGGATGCACTCCAAGACCGTAGGATCCTACGCAGTGCCGTAGGGGACCGCACCGCCACTTCCCAGCAAATTAGGGACACTGTTGCTCCTGGGCTCCTGGGGTATCGGCGAGGACCATTCGCAACCGTCTCCATGAAGCTGGGCTACGGTCCCGCACACCGTTAGGCCGTCTTCCGCTCACGCCCCAACATCGTGCAGCCCGCCTCCAGTGGTGTCGCGACAGGCGTGACTGGAGGGACGAATGGACACGTGTCGTCTTCAGCGATGAGAGTCGCTTCTGCCTTGGTGCCAATGATGGTCGTTTGCGTGTTTGGCGTCGTGCAGGTGAGCGCCACAATCAGGACTGCATACGACCGAGGCACTCAGGGCCAACACCCGGCATCATGGTGTGGGGAGCGATCTCCTACACTGGTCGTACACCTCTGGTGATCGTCGAGGGGACACTGAATAGTGCACGGTACATCCAAACCGTCATCGAACCCATCGTTCTACCATTCCTAGACCGGCAAGGGAACTTGCTGTTCCAACAGGGCAATGCACGTCCGCATGTATCCCGTGCCACCCAACGTGCTCTAGAAGGTGTAAGTCAACTACCCTGGCCAGTAAGATCTCCGGATCTGTCCCCCATTGAGCATGTTTGGGACTGGATGAAGCGTCGTCTCACACGGTCTGCACGTCCAGCACGAACGCTGGTCCAACTGAGGCACCAGGTGGAAATGGCATGGCAAGCCGTTCCACAGGACTACATCCAGCATCTCTACGATCGTCTCCATGGGAGAATAGTAGCCTGCATTGCTGCGAAAGGTGGATATACACTGTACTAGTGCCGACATTGTGCATGCTCTGTTGCCTGTGTCTATGTGCATGTGGTTCTGTCAGTGTGATCATGTGATGTATCTGACCCCAGGAATGTGTCAATAAAGTTTCCTCTTCCTGGGACAATGATTTCACGGTGTTCTTATTTCAATTTCCAGGAGTGTACATCGCAAAGATAAGTTGAAAGCTGGTTGTAGAGGCGTTTCTCAGCCACAAAATATGCAATAATATGTAGTGAAAGTAGTATGGGTCCAGAATGTGAAATAATTTTGATTAATATGCTAGAGGAGCATCAAACATGGTCAGCGGTTGTTTTTACAGACCACCTGTTTCAGCAACAGTAGTGGCGGAATAGTTCAGAGGAAACTTGGAGACTATTTCACGTAAATTTCCTGATCATGTTGTAGTGTTAGGTGGAGATTGTAACTTACCAGTTATAGACAGGAAAACCCAACTTATTAGGATGGGCAGTAGGGACAAAGAATCATTTGAATTTGTTCTAAGCTCTTTATACAAAAATTAGCTTGAGTTGTTAATCGGAGAATCAACTCACCAAGATAACATCTTTGACCTGCTGATAACAAACAGATCCGAACTTTCCGGCTCAGCGTAGAACAGGTACTCAGTTATCATAAGGCCGTTACAGCATCACTAAATACGGCAGTAAATAGGCACACAAAGAAATGTAGGAAAATCTTGCTGCTTAGCAAGAGCTACAAGACACAGATTTCAGATCATGTAAGGGGTGAGCACGAAAACTCCTATTCTAAAAACGTTGAGTATCATTGGAAAAAGCTCAAGAGCGTTACACTTCATGGACTAGACTAGTATCTGCTGAGTAAGCTGCGACGCGACGGGTGTAAAAGACGCCCCCCCCCCCTCCCCCCCCCCCCCCCCCCCCCCGTGGTTCGACAGCCATGTCAGAAAACTGCTACAAAAGCAAAGAGAGCTTGAACGCCAATTTAAACGTAGCCCAAGTCCCACAGACAAACAAAAGTTAAACGAAGTCAAAATTGGCGTTAACCGCATGCGGAAGTAAAATTCTGACTACCGACATGACTGAAAATGCCAGGAAGTTTTATTCTTGCGTTAAACCAATAAATGAATCTAAGCCATCGTTCCAGACACTCTGTGACCTTAATGGCGCTGAAACAGAGAACGTCACTGAAAAGGCCGAAATTCAAAACCTCTTTTTCCAAAACTGTTTCCCAGAGGAAGATTGCACTGTAGTCCCTCCCTCAAATCGTCGTACGAACGACAAAATTGCTGATACCGAAATAAATGACCATCGTATAGAAAAGCGACTGAAATCACTCCGCAGAGGGAAGGGAACTAGACCTGACGGGATACCAATACGATCCTAAAAAGAGTATGTGAAAGAACGTGGCCCTCTTCTAACAGCTGTGTACCGTAGGTTTTTGGGGGGAAAAGCACAGGTCATCCCCGTTTTCAAGAAAGTTTGTCGAAGAGATGCAAGAAACTATAGGCCTATATCAGTGACGTCTGTGAATTGTAGAATTTGAGGAACTTGTTTTATGCTCGCGGATTATGACATTTCTGAAGGTCGAAAATCTCCTCAATAGGAGAACCATCATGGATTCTGAAAACAACAGTCTTGTGAAGCCCCGTTCGCTCTGTTCGTCCACGAGATCCAGAAAGCAGCAGATAGAGGCTCCCATATAGACGCCGTATTCCTTGACTGCCATAAGGCGTTCGACACAGTTCCTTTTTTTTTTTTTTAGTTGGTCATCAGTCTACTGGCTGGTTTGATGCGGCCAGCCACGAATTCCTTTCCTGTGCTAACCTCTTCATCTCAGAGTAGCACTTGCAGCCTACGTCCTCAATTATTTGCTTGACGTATTCCAATCTCTGTCTTCCTCTACAGTTTTTGCCCTCTACAGCTCCCTCTAGTACCACGGAAGTCATTCCCTCATATCTTAGCAGATGTCCTATCATCCTGTCCCTTCTCCTTATCAGTGTTTTCCACATATTGCTTTCCTCTCCGATTCTGCGTAAAACCTCCTCATTCCTTACCTTATCAGTCCACATAATTTTCAACATTCGTCTATAGCACCACATCTCAAATGCTTCGATTCTCTTTTGTTCCGGTTTTCCCACAATCCATGTTTCACTACCATACAATGCTGTACTCCAGACGTACATCCTCAGAAATTTCTTCCTGAAATTAAGGTCGGTATTTGATATTAGCAGACTGCTCTTGGCCAGAAATGCCTTTTTTGCCATAGCGGGTCTGCTTTTGATGTCGTCCTTGCTCCGTCCGTCATTGGTTATTTTACTGCCTAGGTAGCAGAATTCCTTAACTTCATTGACTTCCTGACCATCAATCCTGATGTTAAGTTTCTCGCTGTTCTCATTTTACTACTTCTCATTACCTTCGTCTTTCTCTGATTTACTCTCAAACCATACTGTGTACACATTAGACTGTTCATTCCGTTCAGCAGATCATTTAATTCTTCTTCACTTTCATTCAGGATAGCAGTGTCATCAGCGAATCGTATCATTGATATCCTTTCACCTTGTATTTTAATTCCACTCCTGAACCTTTCTTTTATTTCCATCACTGCTTCCTCGATGTACAGATTGAAGAGTAGGGGCTAAAGGCTACAGCCTTGTCTTACACCCTTCTTAATACTAGCACTTCGTTCTTGATCGCCCACTCTTATTATTCCCTCTTGGTTGTTGTACATATTGTATAAGACCCGTCTCTCCCTTTAGCTTACCCCTACTTTTTTCAGAATCTCGAACATCTTGCACCATTTTATATTGTCGAACGCTTTTTCCAGGTCGTCAAGTCCTCTGAACGTGTCTTGATTTTTCTTTAGCCTTGCTTCCATTATTAGCCGTAACGTCAGAATTGCCTCTCTCGTGCCTTTACTTTTCCTAAAGCCAAACTGATCGTCACTTAGAGCATTCTCAATTTTCTTTTCCATTCATCTATATATTATTCTTGTAAGCAGCTTCGATGCATGAGCTGTTAAGCTGATTGTGCGATAATTCACGCACTCGTCAGCTCTGGCCGTCTTTGGAATTGTGTGGATGATGCTTTTCCGAAAGTCAGATGGTATGTCGCCAGACTCATATATTCTACACACCAACGTGAATAGTCGTTTTGTTGCCACTTCCCCTAAAGATTTTAGAAATTCTGATGGAATGTTATCTATCCCTTCTGCCTTATTTGACCGTAAGTCCTCCAAAGCTCTTTTAAATTCCGATTCTAATACTGGATCCCCTATTTCTTCTAAATCGACTCATGTTTCTTCTTCTATCTTATCAGACAAATCTTCACCCTCATAGAGGCTTTCACTGTATTCTTCCCACCTATCTGCTCTCTCCTCTGCATTTAACAGTGGAATTCCAGTTGCACTCTTAATGTTACCACCGTTGCTTTTAATGTCACCAAAGGTTGTTTTGACTTTCCTGTATGCTGAGTCTGTCCTTCCGACAATCATATCTTTTTCGATGTCTTCACATTTTTCCTGCAGCCATTTCGTCTTAGCTTCCCTGCACTTCCTATTTATTTCATTCCTCAGCGACTTGTATTTCTGTATTCCTGATTTTCCCGGAACATGTTTGTACTTCCTCCTTTCATCAATCAACTGAAGTATTTCTTCTGTTACCCATGGTTTCTTCGCAGCTACCTTCTTTGTACCTATGTTTTCCTTCCCAACTTCTGTGATGGCCCTTTTTAGAGATGTCCATTCCTCTTCAACTGTGCTGTCTACTGCGCTATTCCTTATTGCTGTATCTATAGCGTTAGAGAACTTCAAACGTATCTCGTCATTCCTTAGAACTTCCGTATCCCGCTTCTTAGCGTATTGATTCTTCCTGACCAATGTCTTGAACTTCAGCCTACTCTTCATCACTACTATATTGTGATCCGAGTCTATATCTGCTCCTGGCTACGCCTTACAGTCCAGTATCTGATTTCGGAATCTCTGTCTGACCATGATGTAACCTAATTGAAATCTTTCAGTATCTCGCGGCCTTTTCCAAGTATACCTCCTCCTCTGGTGATTCTTGAACAGGGTATTCGCTATTACTAGCTAAAACATGTTACAGAACTCAATTAGTCTTTCTCCTCTTTCATTCCTTGTCCCAAGCCCATATTCTCCTGTAACCTTTCCTTCTACTCCTTCCCCTACAACTGCATTCCAGTCGCCCATGACTATTAGATTTTCGTCCCCCTTTACATACTGCATTACCCTTTCAATATCGTCATACAGTTTCTCTATCTGTTCATCTTCAGCTTGCGACGTCGGCATGTATGCCTGAACTATCGTCGTCGGTGTTGGTCTGCTGTCGATTCTGATTAGAACAACCCGGTCACTGAACTGTTCACAGTAACACACCCTCTGCCCTACCTTCCTATTCATAAAGAATCCTACACCTGTTATACCATTTTCTGCTGCTGTTTACATTACCCAATACTCATCTGATCAGAAATCCTTGTCTTCCTTCCACTTCACTTCACTGACCCCTACTATATCTAGATTGAGCTTTTGCATTTCCCTTTTCAGATTTTCTAGTTTCCCTACCACGTTGTAGCTTCTGATGTTCAACACCCCGACTCGTAGAACATTATCCTTTCGTTGATTATTCAATCTCTTTCTCATTGGAACCTCCCCCTAGGCAGTCCCCTCCCGGAGATCCGAATGGGAGACTATTCCGGAATCTTTTGCCAATGGAGAGATAATCATGACACTTCTTCAACTACAGGCCACATGTCCTATGGATACACGTTACGTGTCTTTAATGCAGTGGTTTCCATTGCCTTCTGCATCCTCATGTCGTTGATCATTGCTGATTCTTCCGCCTTTAGGGGCAATTTCCCACCCCTAGGACAAGAGAGTGCCCTGAACCTCTATCCGCTCCTCCGCCCTCTTTGACAAGGCCGTTGGCAGAATGAGGCTGACTTCTTATGCCGGAAGTCTTCGGCCGGCAATGCTGAATATTTATCAAAATTTAGGCAGTGGTGGGGATCGAACCCGGGACCGAAGACGTTTTGATTATGAATCAAAGACGCTACACGTAGACTACGGGTCGAGACTTCCTTACTGTCGCCTAATAAATAAAATTACGAATATATAGACTGACGTAGCCTTTATTATGTGATTACACGATTGCAGAACAATCACCGAAGGCACTTATTTCCATATAATATCTATGAGTATGCGTATGGAACGATTTTGAATGGAATGATCGCATAAAATTAACTGCAGGTAAACAAATACTAGACTGAGAATTGTTGGAAGAATCGGGAGGAAACGTAGCCCATCAGGAAGAGAAGTAGCGGAACAAACACTGGTAGCAGTTACTTCTGTTAAATATCTGGGAGTATGCGTGCGGAACGATTTGAAATGGAATGATCATATAAAATTAATTGTTGGTAAGGCGGGTACCAGGTTAAGATTCATTGGGAGAGTCCTTAGAAAATGTAGTCCATCAACAAAGCCGTTGGCTTACAAAACACTCGTTCGACCTATACTTGAATATTGCTCATCAGTGTGGGATCCGTACCAGATCGGGTTGACGGAGGAGATAGAGAAGATCCAAAGAAGAGCGGCGCGTTTCGTCACAGGGTTATTTGGTAACCGTGATAGCGTTACGGAGATGTTTAGCAAACTCAAGTGGCAGACTCTGCAAGAGAGGCGCTCTGCATCGCGGTGTAGCTTGCTCGTCAGGTTTCGAGAGGGTGCGTTTCTGGATGAGGTATCGGAATACTGCTTCCCCCTACTTATACCTCCCGTGGAGGTCACGAATGTAAAATTAGAGAGATTCGAGCGAGCACAGAGGCTTTCAGACAGTCGTTCTTCCTGCGAACCATACGCGACTGGAACAGAAAAGGGAGGTAATGACAGTGGCACGTAAAGTGCCCTCCGCCACACACCGTTGGCTGGCTTGCGGAGTATGAATGTAGATGTAGATGTAGATGTAGATGTAGATGTAGCTTACAAAACACTCGTTCAATCAATACTTGAATATTGGTCATCAGTGTGGAATCCGTACTAAATAGGACAAAGATGAAACAGAGAAGATCCCAAGAAGAGCAGCACGTTTCGCTAGAAATTCGTTCAGTACGGACGAAAGCGTCACAGAGATAATCAACTTATTCCACTGGCAGACGCTGCAGGAGAGGCATTATGAATCACGCCAAAGTTTATCGGTTTCGAGAGCGTACGTTACTAGAAGAGTCAACAAACATATTTCTTCTCCTTATGCATGTCTCGCGGAAAGGCCTTGAAGATGAAATTAGAGAGGATTCGAACCCATACAGAGGCTTGCCGGAAATCGTCCTTCCGCACACAATTCGCTACTGAAACTTGAATGGGCAAATGACTGTGGTACATGTATGACAGTGGTACATATACTACCCTCCGCCACACAAACCGAAGGGTGGCTTGTGGAGTATGGATGTAGATGAAGATGGAGATGCATTGTCTTTGATGTCATTTCTAAAGGACGTGATTAGTAAGCGTCCCAACACATTTCCCTGGGCACACCTGAGGCTACTTATACTTCTGTCGACGACTCTCCATTTACGAAAGCATGCTACATCCTTCCACCATCCTGAACCCAGTCACAAATTTCCATTGATGCTCCATAAGATTATACTTTAGACAATAAGTATATGTGAGACACTGCGTCAAATGATTTTCGGAAACCAAGAAATACTGCATCAAGCTGACTTCCTTGACTCATAGGTTATGTGAGAAAAGCGCTAGTAGGGTTCTCATGGCCTATGTTTCCGGAATCTGCGCTTGTTGGGATGATTCTTAGTCATGGAGCAGGAAAAGCAAGACTGTACAAATGTTTGATACGGGAAGTTCCGATCGGTCAAGAAATGAAAACCACTGTGAAAATCTAATAAAGCTTTGCACATATGTGTTCGACAGTATCTCCAGTATCCCTGTCGGTTGCACCACTTCGCTCTTTTCAGTTCTGAGCGCACGGTGAACACATAAAGGTGCGTAGAAAATAGTGTCTCCCTCGAAGTATGAGGTCCTTGTGAGAGATTTCGCTTGATGTTATGCAACCCACATTACAGAACTGTCATACGGTTCCTACTTCGTGACAAGTCTCGGTCGCAATCTGCAGGGACAATAAAATTGCCCCTGCAGCGTTTTCGATACGAAGTGTTTGATCACCCGCACTACAGGCGGTATTTGGCTCCCTCTGTGTTTCGTCTCTGTTCGCATTAACTACTGGCTATGAATACAACATTTTCGCGCAGACGACAAGCTATAGATGAGCGTAGACAATTGACGGGTAGCACAGGCGGCTGCCTCCTATGACGAGGCTATTGGAAAGTTGGTATAACGGTGCGACAGATGTCCTAGCTGGAGAGGTGACTATGTAGAGAAGTAGCTGGAAGGTGGAGTCAACTTTTGCAAATAAAACTTTTCTGATTTTCAATGTAGTCTCCATTTCGCGACTGATCGGAACTTCCTTTCAGGACAAGCCTTGTATTACAGTATTTTATAGGAACTGTGAGAGTGCAACTGGTGCCATTTAGAACAGTGTATCGTCAACCCACTTGAGACAACATGGATGCATAATTTCGAAGAGACAGGGTCAGTCTAGTAAAAGAAGTCTCCCGCTGAAGTTCGAAACGTATGTTCTCCTGATATTAGTTTTTCTGTTACAGATTTCGTCGAAAGGAGTCATCGCTGGTCTATTCAAAAATCATACAAGGATGCTATAGCTGGGATGAGGAGGATTCCTACAAAAATGCATGAAGCTCAGATCTGTCAATATAAGTTAGAACTTTTAGAGAAATTATATACTCACGATACTGTCTTGCGTTTTCGAACGAGTATTGCTTGATGTTAACAACGGCCCGATTTTTTAAAACTAGGTGTTAATGTGAGAAGAAATCCATTTCTAACAAACAACTT
The DNA here is from genome assembly GCF_023897955.1 of Schistocerca gregaria. Taxonomy (NCBI): domain Eukaryota; kingdom Metazoa; phylum Arthropoda; class Insecta; order Orthoptera; family Acrididae; genus Schistocerca; species Schistocerca gregaria. Next base: position 433,760,698 of record NC_064922.1, read on the forward strand.
CGTCGGAACTTCCCTGAATAATAATAAAAAATCTTTGCTACCTTCAACATCTAGCATTACGTGTGGAGTGCTGTGTCGTATCAAAAGCCACTTGTTTTGTTGTGAGGGGAGTTGCAAGAACTGTAACATCGGGTCGTTAAGTTAGTAGCAGACGTAACCAAACTAATTTCTACCATTACAACATAGTAATCAATGGAAGTCATTAGTCCTTTCACACAACTATGGCATTTCAGAGCCTCTGAGGTACTCTGATTTGATTGCTCGCAGTATTTTCTCTTGGTGCATCTCCAAAGGAAATCAAATAATAACGGAGAAGAAGAACTCAATTACAACCCAGCAGACAAAGTTTTCAAGGCGCAAGCCGCCACCACCACCAAGAGGTTACTTAAACTACTCTATTATTAAATAACCGACCGATCATGCATGTTCAACATTAATACTTGCTTCTAATACTTCTTCGTGAAATACATGCTATAAACAGAAAAGCTACTATTTACATACTAATAGAGAACAACTTACCTTTGGCAGGTGAAGAGAAGAAAACATGGAACTGATGACGCCAGCATAAACGTGACCCAGTTTCCAGATGCCCAAGCGATAAGGGGACTCAGCATTGAACCCACACTCATCATTAAAGCGAACTGGAAGTTGATATTCGACCGGTACATGATGTCCGTCAGCTCAAGCCCTGCAATTTTGAAGTGGTGTCACGTCATATGAAAGACGCACTAATTTTGAATTTACAGCTATCGGTTGGCCGCCGTAACACGTTGTGAAAGTCATACGAAATTTCATCGAAACGTCAGCCGTCATTAGGAGACACATACATTTACTGACCAGGAAGTGAGCGATATCCATCTCATACATGCAATGGAAAAGCGCACAACGACGCTATGTCGATCTGTTCTCCCTGCGACGCCAACCACATCACAGTACTTTAGCATTTGCTGCTTTTGATACTCCTCATGTGGAAATCCTTCCATGCTGCTATATATTTTATTGTTAAACTAAGACTGCTGAGAAAAATAACCTGTGAAAGAACCAAGAGATAAAGAATGCACGTTTGAACGTGAATAGTGGAGTGGAAATTGCTGATGTCAGCAGCAAGGACCTTGGGCGAATGAAACAAGTTTGTTTCCAAACAGGACACACAGCGCATATCCTTGACATTTGTACTGCTGTGCAGAGATTACCGACATAGTGTATTGCTGATGCAAAGATGAATGGGAGTAAGAAATCAGACGAAATGCAGTTACTATACTTGTGTGCAAAAATTAAGAACGAAGGTAACTTTCGCATGACGTGTCACTGCCAAGTAACAAAGCTCGACAAAACTGGCACCGTATGTAGAAAGAACTGATAGGGAATAGTACAGAAATTAGCTGGGAGAAACACACAATAAGACGAAGAGAAGTGACATTTTAATTCAAAGACTATAATTGTACTGAAGTCGTCGTGATTGATGATGGTACCATGATTATTACATAACGCGGGAAATGGATCTCAACAGGATGTATGCTCACCAAGGACGGCAGCATATGCTCCGGACGTAGTAGGGCGTCGCATTTCTGCACCTCGGTGCATTAAAGTAGAAACAGGAAGTGCACCTAGGAACACATCACCGCTTTGGTGGCTTAGATGTTACGTTGTTGGAAGGTAAAGGGTGGGGCAAATAAAAGTGGCCCAGAGAGCAGAGTTCCAGAGTAGAAAGAAAGACAGCAGAGAAATGGAAATAAAGTACTAAACTGACTATATCAAACGTTGAAAGTGACCACCGTTCCCCTCTTGGCACTTTTGGACCCTGGCCACCGAGTTGCTGACCTCGGATCGAAGCTGAACTGCTGGAATTGCGGCAGTCTGTTCCGAAGTGTTCTGCTGCAGTTCTTGAAGACTATGAGGGTTGATGGATACGACTTAGGTTTGAGAGCTCCCCACACAAAGTAATCGCACACTGACAGATGAGGCAACGTGAGTGGTCGGCTAGAGTCGCGATTAGACTACAGGTTCCAAATGGAGTATTCGTCCGCGTGATCGACGTGATATTCCGGCCTTTTTTCCACTGCCGTCGGCTTCATTTGGTAGGACTCTGAAGCATTTTCTCCTGAACTGCAGCCACATTTTCTGGTGTGCGTGCATCTTTCGGAATGTTTATGACTTGTTCAAAACAGATCCTATCTGACGCCATTTTCGGAATACGCGTTGCATGGCACTCTTTGCCGGCACTTTGACAGCATTAAAATTCTCAGCAAACAACTGACCACACCGTTTCCACGACTTTGTTGTCAAGTAACTTTCCACAATGAACACCCGATACTCCATTGTGAGGACCATTATCTCCTTCGCACAGCTCCATTCACACTGATACAACCCGTAGTACGCTCTGAACTGGTGTGGATCTTGTGGCGAGCGTACACGTGTTGTTCGTGTCACGGTGTGCGGTTATATGTACAGAGTGGTCCATTGATCGTAACCGGGCCAAATATATCACGAAATAAGCATCAAACGAAAAAAACTATAGAGAACGAAACTCGCTAGACGGAGCTGCCATAGGTCAAACGGATATCAGCTGCGTTTTTTAAAAATAGGAACCCCCACTTTTATTACATATTCCTGTAGTACGTAAAGAAATATGAATGTTTTAGTTGGACCACTTTTTTCGCTTTGTGATAGATGGCGCTGTAACAGTCACCAACGTAAAAGTGCGTGGTATTACGTAACATTCCGCCAGTACGGACGGTATTTGCTTCGTGATACATTACCCGTAATAAAATGGAACGTTTACCAATCGCGGAAAAGGTCGATATCGTGTTGATGTATGGCTATTGTGATCAAAACGCCCAACGAGCTTGTGCTATGTACGCTGCTCGGTATCCTGGACGATATCATCCAAGTGTCCGGACCGTTCGCCGGATAGTTACGTTATTTAAGGAAACAGAAAGTGTTCAGCCACATGTGAAAAGTCAACAACGACTTGCAACAAATGATGATGCCCAAGTAGGTTCATTTTAGCTGCTGTCACGGCTAATCCGCACATCAGTAGCAGAAAAATTGCGCGAGAATCGGGAATCTCAAAAACCTCGGTGTTGAGAATGCTACATCGATTGCACCCGTACCATATTTCTGTGCACCAGGAATTGCATGGTACAGTTCTGCCACTGGGCACAAGAGAAATTACGGGACGTTGACAGATTTTTTGCACGCGTTCTATTTAGCGACGAAGCGTCATTCACCAACAGCGGTAACGTAAACCGGCATAATATGCACTACTGGGGAACAAAAAATCCACGATGGCTGCGACAAGAACATCAGTGACCTTGGCGGGTTAATGTATGGTGCGGCGTTATGAGAGGAAGGATAACTGGCCTCCATTTTATCGATGGCAATCTAAATGGTGCAATGTATACTAATTTCCTACGTAATGTTCTACTGATGTTACTACAAGATGTTTCACTGCATGACAGAATGGCGATGTACTTTCAACATGATGGATGTCCGGCACATAGCTCGCGTGCGGTTGAAGCGGTACTGAATAGCATATTTCATGACAGGTGGATTGGTCGTCGAAGCACTATTTCATGGCCCGAACGTTCACCGGATTTCTTTCTGTGGGGAAAGTTGAAGGATATTTGACATCGTGATCCACCGACAACGCCTGACAACATGCGACAGCGCATTTTGATTGCATGTGCGAACATTACGGAAGGCGAACTACTCGCTGTTGAGAGGAATGTCGTTACACGTATTGCCAAATGCATTGAGGTTGACGGACATCATATTGAGCATTTATTGCATTAATGTGGTTTTTACAGGTAATCACGCTGTAACAGCATGCGTTCTCAGAAATGACAAGTTCACAAAGGTACATGTATCACATTGGAACAACCGAAATAAAATGTTCAAACGTACCTACGTTCTGTATTTCCATTTAAGAAAACTACCTGTTACCAACTGATCGTCTAAAATTGTGAGCCATATGTTTGTGACTATTACAGCGCCATCTGTCTCAAAGCGAAGAAAGTGGTCCAACTCAAACATTCATATTTCTTTACGTACTACACAAATATGTAATAAAAATGGAGGTTGCTATTTTAAAAAACGCTGTTGATATCCGTTTGACCTATGGCAGCGCCATCTATCGGGCCAACCATAGCGCCATCTGGTTTCCCTCTTCAAGCTACACAAGTTTTGTTCTTTGTAGTGTTTTCGTTTGACGCTTATTTCGTGAGATATTCAGCAGGTCACGGTCAATGGACCACTTGTTGGGACCACTTTTATTTGCCCCACACTCTTTTACAAATTCTAAAGGTGGCAGGGGTAAAATACAGGGAGCGAAAGGCTATTTACAATTTGTACAGAAACCAGATGGCAGTCATAAGAGTCGAGGGGCATGAAAGGGAAGCAGTGGTTGGGAAAGGAGTGAGACAGGGTTGTAGCCTCTCCCCGATGTTATTCAATCTGTATATTGAGCAAGCAGTAAAGGCAACAAAAGAAAAATTCGCAGTAGGTATTAAAATTCATGGAGAAGAAGAAAAAACTTTGAGGTTCGCCGATGACATTGTAATTCTCTCAGAGACGGCAAAGGACTTGGGAGAGCAGTTGAAAGGAATGGACAGTGTCTTGAAAGGAGGATATAAGATGAACATCAACAAAAGCAAAACGAGGATAATGGAATGTAGTCAAATTAAATCGGGTGATGCTGAGGGAATTAGATTAGGAAATGAGACACTTAAAGTAGTAAAGGAGTTTTGCTATTTAGGAAGTAAAATAACTGATGATGGTCGAAGTAGAGAGGATATAAAATGTAGACTGGTAATGGCAAGGAAAACGTTTCTGAAGAAGAGAAATTTGTTAACATCGAATATAGATTTATGTATCAGGAAGTCGTTTCTGAAAGTATTTGTTTGGAGTGTAGCCATGTATGGAAGTGAAACATGGACGATAACTAGTTTGGACAAGAAGAGAAAAGAAGCTTTCGAAATGCGGTGCTACAGAAGAATACTGAAGATAAGGTGGATAGATCACGTAACTAATGAGGAGGTATTGAATAGGATTGGGGAGAAGAGAAGTTTGTGGCACAACTTGACTAGAAGAAGGGATCGGTTGGTAGGACATGTTTTGAGGCATCAAGGGATCACAAATTTAGCATTGGAGGGCAGCGTGGAGGGTAAAAATCGTAGAGGGAGACCGAGGGATGAGTACACTAAGCAGATTCAGAACGATGTAGGTTGCAGTAGGTACTGGGAGATGAAGAAGCTTGCACAGGATAGAGTAGCATGGAGAGCTGCATCAAACCAGTCTCAGGACTGAAGACAACAACAACAACAACACTGTGTAACTTTGCAACGGTGTGCTGCCTTCCAGATCTTTTAACCGGTCATTGTGCCTGTGACACTGTGCTCCCTTCCAGTAAGCGTGTTTCCAGCGATGCTCGACGGAATCTTACTGCGCAAGTGGAGGAGCTCTCGAAACGAGAGGGCATTCGGCGATTGGAATGACATGCCCCTCCCCCGGCCTCTGTCCCATTAAGTACCTGCGTGATGCGTGAGGAAGAAGTACTGCAGAACGCCACATGCACTAATGACCATCCAGCAAATGTCAAACACGCTGGTGAGGAATGGAAAGCTCTACCACAAGAACTCCTTGCCAACCTTATGTCGAGCGTGAGAGCATGTTTCAGAGCATACACTGCCGTCAGTGGTTATCACACACCGTGTGAAGAACCACCTCCTGCCTGTTTTTATGTCGAGTAGACCTTCTTAATCCGCTGTTTTTCGGTTTAAATTTTGCCTTTCAATGACAGTGCCATTACTGTTCGTCTCATTGTGTATTTCTTTCAGTTAGCTTCCGTACTAAACTGTAGTGGTTATTTCTATGTATGCTCTAAGTTTCATCGAGCTACACTCCTGGAAATGGAAAAAAGAACACATTGACACCGGTGTGTCAGACCCACCATACTTGCTGCGGACACTGCGAGAGGGCTGTACAAGCAATGATCACACGCACGGCACAGCGGACACACCAGGAACCGCGGTGTTGGCCGTCGAATGGCGCTAGCTGCGCAGCATTTGTGCACCGCCGCCGTCAGTGTCAGCCAGTTTGCCGTGGCATACAGAGCTCCATCGCAGTCTTTAACACTGGTAGCATGCCGCGACAGCGTGGACGTGAACCGTATGTGCAGTTGACGGACTTGGAGCGAGGGCGTATAGTGGGCATGCGGGAGGCCGGGTGGACGTACCACCGAATTGCTCAACACCTGGGGCGTGAGGTCTCCACAGTACATCGATGTTGTCGCCAGTGGTCGGCGGAAGGTGCACGTGCCCGTCGACCTGGGACCGGACCGCAGCGACGTACGGATGCACGCCAAGACCGTAGGATCCTACGCAGTGCCGTAGGGGACCGCACCGCCACTTCCCAGCAAATTAGAGACACTGTTGCTCCTGGGCTCCTGGGGTATCGGCGAGGACCATTCGCAACCGTCTCCATGATGTTGGGCTACGGTCCCGCACACCGTTAGGCCGTCTTCCGCTCACGCCCCAACATCGTGCAGCCCGCCTCCAGTGGTGTCGCGACAGGCGTGAATGGAGGGACGAATGGAGACGTGTCGTCTTCAGCGACGAGAGTCGCTTCTGCCTTGGTGCCAATGATGGTCGTATGCGTGTTTGGCGCCGTGCAGGTGAGCGCCACAATCAGGACTGCATACGACCGAGGCACACAGGGCCAACACCCGGCATCATGGTGTGGGGAGCGATCTCCAATACTGGTCGTACACCTCTGGTGATCGTCGAGGGGACACTGAATAGTGCACGGTACATCCAAACCGTCATCGAACCCATCGTTCTACCATTCCTAGACCGGCAAGGGAACTTGCTGTTCCAACAGGACAATGCACGTCCGCATGTATCCCGTGCCACCCAACGTGCTCTAGAAGGTGTAAGTCAACTACCCTGGCCAGCAAGATCTCAGGATCTGTCCCCCATTGAGCATGTTTGGGACTGGATGAAGCGTCGTCTCACACGGTCTGCACGTCCAGCACGAACGCTGGTCCAACTGAGGCGCCAGGTGGAAATGGCATGGCAAGCCGTTCCACAGGACTACATCCAGCATCTCTACGATCGTTTCCATGGGAGAATAGCAGCCTGCATTGCTGCGAAAGGTGGATATACACTGTACTAGTGCCGACATTGTGCATGCTCTGTTGCCTGTGTCTATGTGCCTGTGGTTCTGTCAGTGTGATCATATGATGTTTCTGACCCCAGGAATGTGTCAATAAAGTTTCCCCTTCCTGGGACAATGAATTCACGGTGTTCATATTTCAATTTCCAGGAGTGTATGTTACTTGAGAGTGACACGTCACGTCAATGTTACTTTCGTCCTTAAATTTTATACTCCAGTGTATTAAACGAGCCATCGTAGATCACGGGTTCCTTATACCAAAACATTACAAAGTATACGTGAACAGCAGTGAACTATTAAACGAAGTAGTAAATTATATTGCGCAGGTGATCGCCAACGTGTCATGTCTACCAGTATAGTAGCTGCTCCAAAGAAATCATTTTGATAAATGCAGATCCAAACAAAGAAGAGGCGTTACGACTGACAGCCAGAGTCTGCAGGTGAAGATACAAAATTCTTCAAACGCAGCTCAGGTTGATGATGTCGAAGTACTAAAACCAAGCAGTTGTCGTAATGGAGATCATATACGGTATTTTAACTCAGTACAAGTGACCGTGAGCGAAACAAGTTCTCCGTTCGTGGAGAAAGATAAATACCGTTGCAAAACAATGTGCAATACTGCACCTGATAAGTGTTTGGAATACCTTGAGCAACTGTTTTCCAACACACGCTGATTATCCTTAAAAAGCCTGTTGTTAAAAAAACCGGTAGTGGGGACAAGAATAGCATTACAAGATAAAAAGCTGAAAAAAAATTCTGTATGCGCTATTCTGTTCCCCCCTCCCACCGGAGGTTCGAGTCCCCCTCGGGCATATGTGTGTGTGTGTTGTTCTTAGCATAAGTCAGTTTAAGTTAGTTTAAGTAGTGTGTAAGCTAGGGACGGATGATCTCAGCAGTTTGGGCCCTCAGCAATTCACACACATTTGAACATTTTTTCTTCTGTTCCGCGCCGTAGATTTTTCGTGAAAGCTTTGGGATTAAATCAATGTCTTTCGTGTCAATATGTAATTTAATAATTAATCACTTTATACAATGGTCAACAGCGAAGATAGACAAATCAGAAGTGCCGCCATGTTGCCATCTATGTATCATGACTGTTCACTGTGACATCTTCCAACGACGCCTTCAGACGATCTGTAAATGTTTTGCCCCCGGTTGCTGTAGGTTCCACAGACCTGTAACGTTATCGCCTTGCGAATTTTTCTTCATTTCCTTTTCGACACTGCCGTAGTTCTCATATTCGCTCGACACTGGTCTTTTTGTGTCTTTTAGGTTGCTTTCCTCGCGAGCTTTCCCATGATTCAGAGGGTATTTACGAGTAACGTGAGACATCTTTCATTATTTTTTAATTTTCAATTTAATATTGATTTTTCAATTTGGGTCCTAGTAGTGCTCCACAATGACATCCGAATCAATGTTTCAGCGAAACGTGTTTACACGCTACATCGACGAAGCTAATACGAAAGAATCATGCGTATGAGCCTGTGCTGGTATGATGACAGCACAGTCAAAACAAATACTACGTAACAAGTACATACAGACATGATCTATTCGTTTTGGGCTGAACCACTACGCGCTATTAGTTTCCCAGTTATTAGTGATTCAAACCAGACCTAGCTTTCAAAAAGTGGTTTACGGTAGAAGACAGTAGCACCATTCCCCCTTTCAATTATCGAACAAACGCAAGGATGGCTGACATAGTGTTTAGTGTATCTGGGATTGTAAAACAGTTAGGATACTTAGACGTCAGGAAGGCATCTGGCCCAAACGGTTTCCCCGTGAGATTTTACGTTGACTATGCTACAAATATAGCACCATTATTATCCATCATCTATCAGAGATTATTGGAGCAGCGGAAAGTTCCACGGGACTGGAAGAAGGCCCAGGTCACAGCAATCTATAAAAAGGGTAGAAAATCAGATGCACATAATTACCAGCCAATTTCACTGACATAGATTTGTTGTGTTAAGACATAATGACCTTTCTGGACCCTGAGAAGCTCATCTGCAGAAACCTGCACGGTTTTAGGAGACAGTGGTCATGCGAGACACAGCTGGCCCTCATTGTGCATGATAAACAACAGGCTCTAGATACCGGCTCCCAGGTTGATGCCGTATTCCTCGACTTTCGAAAGGCGTTAGACTCAGTTCCGCATTGTCGCTTGATCCAAAAAGTGCGCGCTTACGGTCTATCCGATGACATATGCTGTTGGATAGAAAGTTTTCTAACAGACATGGAGCAGTATGCCGTCCTGAATGGGGAGACTTAAAACAGAAACAAGCGTAACTTCAGGTGTGCCCCAGGACAGCGTAATAGGTCTTCTGCTTTTTAAGATTTATATAAACAAGCTAGTTGATGGCACTGACAGCGGCATTGGATTGTTTGACGATGATGCTGAAGTCTACAGGAAAGTAGTATCACACGAAAGTTGTGAACAAATCAATGAGGATTTGCAGAAAATAAATGCTTGGTGTAATGATTGGCAGTTATCTTTCAATATTAGTAAGTATAACCTAGTGCGCATAACAAAGCGAAATTCCCCTTTAATGTACGAGTACAAAATATATGCCCAGTCTTTGGAAGCGGTAACAGCCGTCAAGAATCATAGTGTGACTATTCGAAATAATCTCAAATGGAGCGATCAGATTGCACAAGTACCGGGTAAGGCGAATTCTAGATTGCGGTTTATTGGTAGAATCCTAGAGCGATGCAGTCCTTCAACAAAGTACATTGCTTGCAATACTTTAGTTCGTCCAGTCTTAGAGTATTGTTCGTCTGTGCGGGACCCTTACCAGTTGGGTCTTATTCAAGAGATTGAGTAGGTCCAAAGAAGAGCGGCAAGATTCGTGACTGGTACGTTTAGCCATCGCGAGAGCTCTACAAATCTCATAGAAAGTTTGAAGTGGGACACACTTGCAGATAGACGACGCGCTAGACGGAAGGGCTGCTCACTAAATTCCAAATTCCGATCTTCGCCGAGGATGTAGAGTATATATTATTAACACAAACTTTCATATCGATCAATGATCACCATTCAAAGATAAGGGAAATTAGAGCTCGTACTGAGGCTTCAGACAGTCGTTTTTCCCTCGCGAGATCCGCTAGTGGAACAGAGGGGACACTAATTGTGCCCTCCGCCACGCACCGCTTGGTGGCTAGCGGGTTTATATGTGTAGATGTAGATGTATTTTCCGACGCAAGAAAGTTAAACAGATAAGAGGGTAGACGATTTCACGTCAAACAAATTATCACAAACACAGGACACCGTAGTGTTTCAAAGATTTGACTAAGACGGTTATTAATCTATTGCCATCGAAAAACATTGTTCACCTCCAACACTCAGTGGAATACTGAATGTTTGTACAAGATCAGGTATATTTGCCAGTATACACTGGCAACATACGCGCTGGAAGATCCCAGCGTAAAGGGTTCATTGTATTTACAATGTGGTCAATTTTATGGTCAAATGTTTGAGCGGAGCGCAAAACAAGACTGCCTGGAAATCACACAATGGATCTTTGTTAGAATTTTCGTAGCCAAACTAAGCGTCGGAAATGTGCAAACAAACTAAAAGTGGAATGAGCAAATAGCGTGTAAAATTGACCAGCCTGAGGCATAATTCTGCAAAAAATATTTAATTGTTGAGAGTAACCAGGCTAATAAGAAATTTAATTAGTGGTTTGAGGGAAAATTTAAAAATTTCATGGAACATCTGCTGCTAATATGTAAATGAAGTCACAAAACTTTTATCTCTTCAAGGTGTAGCTATTTTGCGCATAGGAAGATACACTGGTCTAGAAATTGCGGAATTTTTTTTTTCACGTCGAAAAAATAAAATAAATATTAAATTGCCGAATAAACTGACAGTTGTCTGCTTTCTGTTGATCTATAGAGGCTGCTCAGAAACAACATGAGAAGGCTGCAAGGACGTTGCAGGGTGCATTTTGTTGAGAAATAATTTTTAAGAAAAGAAAATTCGACACTTTGAGCCGTTTCAGATTTAATTAGCACTGGTGTTAGCAATCAGGCCGTTGCGGGCGCAGAACCAAACTAGAGAGCGATAGGACGGTAGTAACGAACGAACGCGAGTCATGGACTGAGCAGTCTTGTGCGCTGTCATCTACACTGTGAGAAAAACACACCAGCTGTATCTGTTGGGTTGCTTTAATTTGCGGTCGCAACGGCCAGATCCGCTAAATTCAGCTCTAATTAACTGGGAAACAGCGTAACGTATAGAATTTTTTCCTTCACAGTTATTTCTCATCACAACCTACCCTGCAATACCCCTGCAAGCTTTTCACACTGTTTCTGACCAGTCTGACCACCCTGTATACTTTTAATAATAATAGAACAGCGACCGAAATTTAAATATATTACAGTTCATGCATTCTGAACAGCTTAAAAATAAAATTAAATTAAGAAAAATTTCAAATGTTTTGTGCAATGGTATATCTGACAGTAAAAAAATAAAATAGATTAGGGAAACATTCGGTGCACCCAATTTGTTGTACATTATTCAAAGGTACACATAATGTTTCACTAATCTACTTTATTTCTTACTTTTAGATAATCATTTCACAAAAAGTAGACTTTCTTTTTTTCAAATTTTTAAAAATTTAGTTTTACCTTTGAGGCAAGCTGTCCGTTAACTGACACGGTCGTCAGTTAACGTAACGGATGATACGCAATTTGTCTGTGAGTCGTCTTAAATTTATTAAATTTGTATTCGTATTATAACATTTTAATGGACCGTTCTTTTAGAGAAAACTGGGGACCAGTATAGTATTTGCCTAACTGGGCGTGGAAAAATGCGTGAAAACCACATTCAGGTTGGCCAGCGTCCCACACCAACGGTCATTTGTCAGCCAAGCCACGTGATTTCGTTCTCTGTCTGGCTCATATCCCTGCCTTCCAAGCTAGCGCGGCGCCTGTTAAGCTGTGCGAGCAGCAAAGTATCTTCTGTATAGTAGTAATAACTTTAGAGAAAGGCTAAGATATCGGAAATAATACATTTTTGGTACCATTCAGAATATCTTCTTAGGAGTAGCAATAACATTATAAAAGCGCTACGATATCGGAAATTATACAATTCCTGTGCCAAACTGACTGAAGGGGACCGGTTAATCGTGATAAATAGAGATTCGCGCGTTTATGAGAGAGATCACACAGTGTTTGGTGATCTCCCCAGCGACATTCTAGCGAAATGTGACCAGAATATTCAATGAATTAATCCGTCGATGTGTAATGTCAGCCAATTGATCGAAAACTTTCGTGTAAATAGCTCATTGATTAAGTCGAAGAGGGAATAGAGAATGTTAGGAGGCACATGAACATCAAAAGCAAAACAACTGGGGGTTTAGAAGCATAGCTCTTCTCTAGTTCAGTCCATGAGTGAAACTGTAAGCGCATTAGATCTAGTACAGAATAACACCTTCCACTACGAAGAGCGTAGTGATTTCAGAGTCGTGCAACATCTTTCCCTGCGGCAGTTTCAAAAGTCTGAAAGACTTGTATAGTCAACTTTTACCATTTACAACGTCCTTCGTTTCCTTAAGTCGTAACTTTCGAGGTGACTTTTCTGTAACGTATACTACAGGGTACAGTTTAAACTGATATTTATGGGCTAAATCATTTGAAATGTTTCATTTAAGTTATATATCATTCATTTTTATAATTATTTCAGTACTGTTTAAATACTCCATCTTAAATTTATTGCACTAAGTAAAGGGTGCAGTATTTTAGTTTCTAAAATCACATAACTTCGTTCGGTTTTTGAAATAGTGCACATGGACAAATTTTTAGAGAACTGCATTTACATTATGAAAAATTGTAGTAGCTCTGTAGCAGGTAAATTTTCACATAAAACTAAATTCTAGAGTTAAAACACGTACATAGAAATTTCACTGGATTTACAAAAACGAAGTTCTTAAAAGTAACATTTTCGTTTACCATCACTCAGAAAACATTAACGTTAACTAATATTTGAAGTAATTTATTGAAGAAACTGTAAGTTTCCAAACGCAACCATCCTGAAGTTCTTTTTCTGAATGATACTCTCGTGCGCCAGCAGAATTGTGATCACTGGCTATTGCAAAACTGTATGTAGGCTGTTTAGGTTTTTATAAGGGTAACGCAACGTAGCGCTCTGTATGAAAATCACTGGCTGTGCTGTGTGCAGTCTGTGGCTAGTTTGCATTGTTGTCTGCCATTGTAGTGTTGGGCAGCTGGATGTTAACAGCGCGTAGCGTGGCGCAGTTGGAGGTGAGCCGCCAGCAGTGGTGGATGTGGGGAAGTGAGATGGGGGATATTTTAGAGCGGATAATCTGGACGTGTGTCCATCAGAAGCAGTACATTTGTAAGAATGGATGTCATGAACTGCTATATATATTATGACTATTAAGGTAACTACATTGTTTGCTCTCTATTAAAATCTTTTATTTGCTAACTATGTCTATCAGTAGTTAGTGCCTTCCGTAGTTTGAATCTTTTATTTAGCTGGCAGAAGTGGCGCTCGCTGTATTGCAGTAGTTAGAGCAACGAAGATTTTTGTGAGGTAAGCGATTTGTGAAAGGTATAAGTTAATGTTCGTCAGGGTCATTCTTTTGTAGAGATTATTGAAAGTCAGACTGCGTTGCACTAAAAAAAATATTGTGTGTCAGTTTAAGCCCAGTCATGTATAATTTTTCTAAGGCGACCTTTCATATGTCGGCGAGTTGCATATCGGTCACTGTTACTTCGTTTCGGCGGTTCCATCTCAAAATTCGGTGTACCTTGTCAATTTCTTGCATAATTTCCGAAGTACCCCGTGTTATTATTTTGTGGCTGTTCCGTATTCCTATGTCCCTCTTCCTGTATTGGAGCGCGAGTGTCCTTTGAAATACGTAATTCTTGTATTATCTGTGTCAGCTGATCTTGTACTTCCTGGATTTCTCTTTGGTGTTGCGTATTAATTTGATTCCGATTTTGTTTGAATTTCCTAATTTGTTCGCACTCTTCTGTGTCATTAAAGACTACCGGCTTTGTGTCATTTAGATTATCATCTACCTTCGTAGATAAATTATTTAGCTGATCCGAAAGTTCAACTACTTTCTCTGATAATGAACTAATTTCCTCCATGTGTCTTTCTGAACCAATTTTCAGAGTATCTACTGTGTCCTTTAAGTTTTCCTGAGTTTTTGCAAGTTGCGTAACCGAATCGGTAGATGCAACTGAGTCAATTTTAGCTTGCAAGGTCTCATGATTTTCATGAACAATAGTTTGCAGTTCTTTTATGGCTGCTTCGTGACTGTGTAATGCATTTCCATGTCGCGAAAAAATAGGTTGAAAATGCTCATAAATTTGTGTTTTTACGTCATTACAGACTTTTTGACATTTTGATTCAATGTTATGTAACTCAGTAGTTAAATCTTCACGTGTCTGTTCAAGCGTTGAGTCTAACTTTTGAAGCTTTTGCTGTGTTTGTCTCTGATTTTGTGAAATTGTGTCTAACTTTTGAAGCTTTTGCTGTCTTTGTCTCTGATTTTGTTCCATTTGTTGCATTAATTGCAATAATAATGTGTTAGTGTCTGGAATCTGTTTCTCTATGCTTTTTGGCAGTGCATTTTCACCGGCAACATTCACATTTTGACAAGTGGAAAATGTGTCTTGGCTCATTTGAGCAAACGGTGAGGACCCAAAACCTGAGTCTACAGTATTTGCAATATTGTGTTCTGTCATTTCGGATTCCTGAAGCCAACTGTTGCCGACCGATCGATCGATAATGCTTCTCTGTTAACTACTTGTTTCATTGTCTACACCATTATTTGCCGCCAGCTCCATTTCCCTTCGCACAGTTACCAAATTACTACTTCGAATGTCTGTTAATTCATTACACAGTGGTGCTGATAAGCTACGCTCGTCGTCACTATTATTTCTCAGTTTACTTTGGAGCCTAGTGTTATGTTTTTCACATGGCATTATTGTCACAATATTTCACAGGATAACGCAAAAAAGCACAATTTGAAGAGTAAAAATGAGAGAACACATTAACATGGCACTGAAAATAATATCTAGTTAATTGCAAGCGCAGCTGCGAAATACTTGGTGCAGATATACATTCATGCCACAACTGTTTTACTGTACAACAATAAAAGACTGCAACTACAAAGGAGATTTCCTCTACAATTACGCACTAGTAATAAACAATAGCTACACTAATTACACAAACTACAAGAAAAAAATCAGAAGATTCCAGTGAGGTATCCTCGGCTAAGGATCGTCATATGAAACGTCCCCTTACAAAAATTATACATGACTGTGTTTAAACTGACACACAATATTTTTTTAGCGCAACGCAATCTGACTTTCAATAATCCCTACAAAAGAATGGCCCTGACTAACATTATTAACCTATACCTTTCACAAATCACTTACCTCACAAAAATCTTCGTTACTCGAACTACTGCAATACAACGAGCGCCACTACTGCCAGCTAAATAAAAGATTCAAACTACGGAAGGCACTAACTACTGATAGGCATAGTTAGCAAATAAAAGATTTGAATAGAGAACAAACAATGTATTTACCTTAATAGTCGTAATATATATAGCAGTTCATGACATCCGTTTCTGATGGACACGTCCAGATTATCCGCTCTCAAAAATCCGCCATCTCACTTCCCCACATCAACCACTGCTGGCGGCTCACCTCCAACTGCGCAACGCTACGCGCTGTTAACATCCAGCTGCCCAACACTACAATGGCAGACAACAATGCAATCTAGCCACAGACTGCACACAGCACAGCGAGTGATTTTCATACAGAGCGCTACGTTGCGTTACCACTATAAAAACCTAAACAGCCTACATACAAAATAAACCTTTTTTTCGTCTAATTCTTGCTCTACATCACTGACATGTTCCTCTGTTTACCGATTGCTAACATCATCAAAATTAGAATAGTTAAAATTAACATACACCTGCAAACACTTTTTGTGCTATACTAAGAAAATAGGTACGTAGTTCACGAGGCTCGGTCTACGTGGCAACAACACGGGTCAGCAACAAATAAACAAGGGTAGAATGCAACCGACAGTAAAATATTATAGATTTGACGATTTAATGAGGACAGGTGACGAAAAGGAACACTTCGCCACAAATTACCTTGGAGAACGACTTTGAAAATTCTCATGCGGTGTGAGTTGAGACTTAAATAAACACTTGCGCGTGTGTGTGTTCTGCCACCAATTATTTTGTTGCTTTTAGTGATTGTTTTACGTCAAACGTATCATTACTTACGGATCTTTGGTTGTTGTTCAAGGGAGGAGGCAAAGGTTTTTGACGCGAAGTGAAAACGAAAGGCAGCAGTGCTCATAAATCCTAAAGAAGTATGTCGAACATAGCTGTTGAGTCTCATTAGCGCTCCATGCAGAGACTACGTTGAACATAGTTGAAAGACGCACAGTTTAAGAAAGTCCGATGTCGTGAAACGACTCTGTAAGAAATGTAAACCCTTGCTGTGACTGGAGAATGCAGAGATATCCCCATACTGCGGGACAGCTGAGGTTCTACACCCTCCAGCACTGCTTTCACGCTTTCCGTCAGTGGCGGAGAACGATTTCGGTAAGTCACGGAAAACCTAAATCAGGTTGGTCGGATGAGGATTTGAACCTTCATCTTCCAGAATGCAAGTCCAGTGTGCTAACCAATGCGTCACCTCGCTCGGTCGGTCGAACGACTCTTTCGTAAGGCACTTCCGTCGTTGATGAATTAGTTTTCTTAAGATTCTGCCAACGACTCTCAGATTTGCTTCTGTTTTTCATAAATATAGTTTTATTCCACTTCATGTCGCTCCGAACGGTTACTCTTTGGAACTGTACGTTTGTTGCTCTTTCCAGCCATTTATCGCAACTCTGAAATCAAACGGAGTGTCCAAGGTCCCAGGCCACTAGACCATCATGCCAGGTTACAGTTCTGCCAACGGATTATAAGACGGACCACTGACAATCCAAAATTCACTGTTCGCATTCTGTGACATTATATACACTACTGGCCATTAAAATTCCTACACCACGAAGATGACGTGCTACAGACGAGAAATTTAACCGACAGGAAGAAGATGCTGTGATGTGCAAATAATTAGCTTTTCAGAGCATTCACACAAAGTTGGCGCCGGTGGCGACACCTACAACGTGCTGACATGAGGAAAGTTTCCAACCGATTTCTCATACACAAACAGCAGTTGACCGCCGTTGCCTGGCGAAACGTTGTTGCGATGTCTCGTGTTACCGACTTTGATAAAGGCCGGATTGTAGCCTATCGCGATTGCTGTTTATCGTAAGGCTAAATTGCTGCTTGAGTTGGTCGAGATCCAATGACTGTTAACAGAATATGGAATCGGTGGGTTCAGGAGGTTAATACGGAACACCGTGTTGGATGGCAACGGCCTCGTATCACTAGCAGTCGAGATGACAGGAATATTATCCACATGGATGTAACGGATCGTGCAGCCACGTCTCGATCCCTGAGTCAACAGTTGGGGACGTTTGCAAGACAACAACCATCTGCACGAACAGTTGGACGACGTTTGCACCAGCATGTACTAACAGCTGCGATTTCCCTTGAGGAGCGCCTGCGATGGTGTACTCAACTACGAACCTGGGTGCTCGAATGGCAAAACGTCATTTTTTCGGATGAATCCAGGTTCTATTTATAGCTTAATGATGGTCGCATCCGTGTTTGGCGACATCGCGGTGAACGCACAATGGAAGTGTCTATTCGTCATCCCCATACTGGCGTATCACCCGTCGTGAGCCAGCCGGGGTGGCCGAGCGGTTCTAGGCGCTACAATCTGGAACCGCGAGACCGCTACGGTCGCAGGTTCGAATTCTGCCTCGAGCATGGGTGTGTGTGATGTCCTTAGTTTAGTTAGGTTTAAGTAGTTCTAAGTCCTAGGGGACTGATGACCTCAGAAGTTAAGTCCCATAGTGCTCAGAGGTATGTGGCACCATTCGTTACACGTCTCGGTCACCTCTTGTTGAACAGTGGACGTTACACTTCAGATGTGTTACGACCCAGTCACTACTCTTGATGAACTGTGGTATCGTGTTGAAGCTGCATCCAAGCTCTGTTTGACTCAATGCCCAGGCGTATCAAGGCCGTTATTTCGGCCAGAGGTGGTTGTTTTGGGTACTGATTTCTCAGAATCTATGCACCCAAATTTTGTGAAAATGTAATCACATGTCAGTTCTAGAATAATATATTTGTCCAATGAATACCTGTTTATCATGTGCATTTCTTCTTGGTGAAGCAATTTTAATGGCCAGTTGTGTATTGCAATAACCCTGTACGGACAGATACAAACCCTCGTCCGATCTTGGATGCAAGGCATCAGGTTCGCTTGATGTGAACATTGAATGAAAGAGGCTCAATATGCTTTAAGGAATGTAATGACGCATATGCGCGTCGCAATGCTTAAAACTTGTATTTGGGATAGCATAAGACATTCTGTAAATTGCGTATACGGATACGCAGAAGACAGATTTCACACAGTAGTCGCTTCAAACTTTTCACTCTAACCAAATTTAGTATCAATTTGTGGGAAACAATTGTGGGTGACAGACTTAAGACCATATCTTTAGTGGACAAATTAATCACAGGTGCACTTTATTATTAATGGAGAAGTTGCACTTGCGGAAAGACAGCGGATATGTGTCAAACACGACTGGTCACCACTCTGCTTTTTACGCCTCATACGACACTATCCGACAACATTCAACGAACTGGAAAAATCACACCGTGCGCGTGTGGCACAGATTTGGTGAGTTCCAAAACCACACCACAAAACAGTGTTAACACGAACGGAGAGAGGTCCCCAGTCGTGGGGTCCACATTTTGAAACAATCTACAAGGTGATGCAGGCTAAGGTCCCAGGTATCACACCTAGCACGGAGTCACCCTGCTTTGCGAGTATTCGAGAAGAAAATTTCGAAGCTTCGTGTGATGCTCCATGGAATGGTTGCGTAATGTAATGGGTAGCGTACATTGCTCAGATGTAAAATGTTGTGGGTTCGAACTTGGTAAGGTGCTTTCAATATTTTTATTTTAAATCTTTATCAAGCGACTTTGATCCTTATTTTTATTTAATTAATTGTCTTAAATATATGTTTTTATTTCTATTCCTTTGAGACATCTTTTTAATTACTGTATGATCTTTTTCATTTGCTCTAATTTTTTTCTTTCTATCACTAATTTTGCACTTCGAATTTTTGTGAATGAAAACTTAATTATTTTTATCTATCATAATATTTAAACATCACAAAATGCCGATCTATCAGTTAAGAAACAAAAGACAAAATAATCTGTTTACGTTGAACGTGAAATGGTGTGATTATGTGCATCTTTTCAATGGTTATCATCCTAAAAACATTTGATACATAATTTATTATTGCACTACGGAGAAAATAACGCAGATTAAGATTAAATGAAAGAATGGATTATAAGAAAACGAAATGACGACTAGAAATAATGAATGCAACAGTATGGACTAAAATGTAGGATGATAAAACAAACGAGAACAAGTCGAAGTTAATACTTAAGTATAATCAACATCACATGAACGAAGATTAAAAGTGAAAAAGATGATAGGAAGAAAAATAAGGGCAAATGGAAAAGTTAACAAGAACATGTAAGTAACTTGACGAAGAAGAGAAATAAAAATAAATTACACTTAAAGCAATAACTGAATACAAGTACAAATCAAATCATTTCGATAATGATTTCAAAATAAATAATTTCAAAGCGGTTGAACAAAAATCAGGGCAAATGGAAAAGTTAACACGAACATTAAAGTATCTTGACGAAGCAGAGAAATAAAAATAAATTACACTTAAAGCAATAATTGAATACAAGTACAAATCAAATCATTTCGATAAAGATTTCAAAATAAAAAATTTCAAAGCGGTTGATTTGTTTAGCGACCACACGCTTTGCATGTGAGGACTGTAACTGCATCATTACGCAGTGCAACCAGTGCCTATAACAAGACTTTTTTTTAAAAAGACGTAGATTATTATGTCAAATGCCGAATTTCTTTTTCGCTGGTTACTTGCAAGGAAGGGACCAACATGGAGAACGGCTGCAGTGTGTGATACCTACATCACTATATAGATCGTTTCAAAAAGTCGATCCACCGCTGGGGATCAAACGTTTAATGAGCAATGGATTAGTCGAGAAGTTCCAGCAGCCTGGCCTTCCCGCTCACTTAACCTTAATCCCTTACGTTTCTGGCTGAGCGACATTTAAAAGTATTGTCGTATTCCCGAGCTTCCAATAACGTGCACGTGTTACAGGAGCGTGTATCTATACAAGTGAGAAAATCAGAGGCTAGTTTGTGTTTTAGAGTGTGTTCGAACAAGTTCGTAACTGGATCTGCCTGGCAGATTAAAATCGTGTGCCGGACGGAGACTCGAACTCGGGACCTTCGCCTTTCGTGGGCAAGTGCTCTACCAACTAAGCTACCCAAGCACGACTCACGCCCCGTCCTCACAGCTTTACTTCTGCCAGTACCTCGTCTCCTACCTTCCAAACTTTACAGAAGCTCTCCTGCGAACCTAGCAGAACTAGCACCGCTGAAAGAAAGGATACTGCGGAGACATGGCTTAGCCACAGCCTGGGGGCTGTTTCCAGAATGAGATTTTCACTCTGCAGCGGAGTGTGCGTTGATATGAAATGGCAGATTAAAACTGTGTGCCGGACCAAGACTCGAACTCAGGACCTTTGCCTTTCTCGGGCAAGTGCTCTACCAACTGAGCTACCAAGCACTATTCGAGCCCCGTCCTCACAGCTTTACTTTTGCCAGTGAGGACAGAGCGTGAGTCATGCTTGGGTAGCTCAGTTGGTAGAGTGCCCGCGAAAGGCGAAGGTCCTGAGTTCGAGTCTCGGTCCGGCTCACAGTTTTAATCTGCCAGGACGTTTCATATCAGAGCACACTCCGCTGCAGAGTGTAAAACTCGTTCTGAAACTTCGTGTCTGTTTATGAGGGAGGACTGAACGGTGTTTGAGAAAGAGTTTGGTTAATCACTCTCAGTACCTATTTCAGTGTTGAAAGACATATGGCTATCAAATGACTGGATGGTCCATATCTCATCGAGTATGTTTTTCCAGTCGTATTTTTAAAGATTTAGGGTTTTGAGGAATATTACTACCAGTAAGAATAGGGGACACGTGTGATACAAAGCGAGGTGGTACAGTTGTTAGCACACGGGACTCAAATTCAGGAGGACGACGGTTCAAACGCGCAGCCATCCCGATTTAGGTTTTCCGTGATTTCCCTAAATCACTTCACGCAAATGCCGGGATGGTTCCTTTGAAAGGGCACTGCCGACGTCTTTCCGCATCCTTCCCCAATCCGGTGGGACTAATGACCTCGCTGTTCGGTTCCCTCTCTCAGATCAACCAACTAACCAATGTGATGTTAGAATTTCCAGGCTCATGAAGATTTTTAACTATTTTCGTTTCTTCGACTATGTGGTGTCCTCCAGATGTTGCCATCTGATTGACGCCACCCTGCTTAGGACCCGAGAAGAGTTCAAGATATGAGGCACTTGTTTATGTAAGTTGTTACTTAGATTGAAATAGAACGAACTGTGTTTACTTACAGATAAATAGATGTTATGCTAGATTCTCAAATATATAATTGGGGAAACTGAGTTTGCCTTGAGCAAACACGATTTTCTTCTTTAGCACCATTCATTTTCCTGTGAAGTTTCACCGTTTTCCTTCCTTACATTAAAGAGCTGTACTGTCATTCGCAGTTTTAGCTGATGTTTTGCTCTAGTTTGTCATCTGCAATTTTATCTGATCCCACGTTGTCGTGGCTGCACATAAATGGAATTTGCTCACACGCACTGTGTCGCTGTTTACGAGATATGCACCCATTCCGAAGTACCGAGGGATACCGCAGAATGGAAACATCAAAAACTGCAGATGACGAGCTGGAGCAAAATATGAGCTGTACTGCAAACGAGAGACATCTACTCGAACAATATGTGAAACTATGAAAATGAGATGAGCCCACTGACGATGGTGAAGCTTCACTGAAACATGTATGGGAGTTAAAGAAGAAATTTATATTAGCTTAAGCCGGAACCTATATTTATAATCACATATTTCAAAGCAAACACGGACAAGAGTTTCAACTAAAAGATGAACAAGCTTCTAGAGCAAGTCACTAATGGAACACATTACGAATCTCTATGTACCTTCGTTAGATCTTGAGATGCATGCTGAGTAGACTAATGTAAAATATATTTCACAAATCTTACCGACGGCTGTAGTTGCTTCTGTTGTCGAACTATCCGCGGCAGTTGCAAGTACAGACAGCAGAATGAATAAGGGATAAATATTTGCTGCTGGTACACTCAATGTTCGGCAAACAGCAATCAGGGAAAGAGACACGAAATACTGCATGCGGCGACCAAACCTGTAAATAAAATTTAAGCCATAAATTTTTGACAGGATCTCCCTCCTTTCGTTATGTTATTGATTTGTGTAAGTTAAAACTAAGATATTGAAATAAAATAACTTCTACGGAAAACACTGGGACCTAAAAGTAATGGTAATGACAAATACAAACAAAGATCACAAAGCTCCGTTTGAAAATTGATAAGGTAACCGATGTAATGAGAGAAAGATGACTACAGTCTTATGGACGCATACACCGAAAGATATAACGCAAGCAGATCTTCAACTTAGGAAATAGCTACAAATACAGAACCATTTCTTTCACTGAAATTGACAAAGATATGGAATTATAACGGACTCAAGAGAGATGAAGCACAAAAGGAGGATCTCACGAAAGAAAGACGTCAGGAATTGGAATTGGACACAGGAAGAAACCGAACGACTCTCTCGAACGATGGGAGAAGTCTGGGAGCAAGGAAAATTAAACACAAAGGTGCATAGGCCATATTTATTTACGCTATCTACGGAATACGTTATTTGGAGAAATAAATAAATCAACAAATATAAATTAATATATAATTTTGTGGGCATCAGATAATTACGACATGTGGAAAAGTGTTTCGGGTTAAGCTTAATGATGAGAGGCTGTAGCATACTACCTTTCAAACCTCGGAGGAAAGCGATGTCAAGTGATATCCCATGGATATAAAGAGAGCTTGAATGGGGCCACATGAAGTTAATAGCAGAGTAATTTCCGAGTAATAATTTTCCGATGTGCTCTGTCAGTCCGATGTGGTAATGACCCAATATCGCTCACCAGTACTGCAGAAAAGGTCTGAGAAGTGTAGTGTATGCATTTTCCATAGTAGGTTTGTTGCATCTTCTAAACTGTCTTCCAACAAAATGCAGTCTTTGGTTCCCCTTCCTCAAACATTTTCTTTGTGATAGTTCCAGTTGATTGTAACTGTAGACCCTACGTATATAGCGGAAATTGCAACTTTTAAATTTACCGAAATTTAACGGAATTCTTTTAGTATTCAAGTGGGAGACCTCATACTCTTTATCGTCAGTTTTCACATCTTTCAGATATGTTGTATAAATCAATTTGCAATTCATTTTGATCTTCTGATGATTTTACTTTACGGTAAACGACAGCGTCGTGTGCAAACAGTTTAAGAACGCATCTCAGATTGTCTCGAATGAAAAACAGCTCACAGTTGCATTAAATTATGTTTATTTGAAACCTTGACCATGATTTCTGCTATAATAATATAGACGTTTTCAGAAGTCCTAAAACCGATCAAAAACGTATAAACCAGTGATACAACCGACTCATGAACTTAAAAACTGACTAGTTGCCTGATAAACGATGCAACGTAGCTCACTGTGGTGGGCGCCACCTATGATGTCCGGCACAATTGACAAATGTGCGCCCAGTATAACAGAGGTATTGGCGGAGGACATACGGTGCCGTATGTAATTTTACTTTTGTTCGAAACAGACTTATGTATGTTGAAGTTATTCTATTGATCTTGACGCAGCCGCTGGGCTAAGACATTTTCCATTTATTAGTGGATATGTAAGTAATGTGTTGTCACTTACCTAATTTGGAAGTTTATGTGTAGATTGTAGCACTGGTCTAGATGTTATTTCGATCATTTTTAGGACTTCTGAAGAAGGCTGTATTATTATAGCAGAAACCATGGTCAAGGTTTAAAATAAACATAATTTAGTGCAACTGTGGACTGTTTTTCGTTCGAGACAATTTCGTAACGGTTGCTGTTGTCGCTGCCATGATTAAAATAATGCATCTCAAATTGTCAAATTGTCCATTGGGGAACCCCACGTCACACTTCGATCTGATTAGGTGAATTCCCATCAATTGACTTTCTGACAGTCCAGTCGCACAACTGAGGCGATTCCTATAGGCACGCAAATTGACTAGCTGCTGCCTGTGATAAACGGGGTCAAAAACCTACTGGAAATTTAAAAATATGGAGTCAGCTAGAGATCTCTTGTCGATAGCACTCCTTACTTCGTGTGAGTTATGAGCCAGTGGTGTTTCATAAGGACAATACTGTTTGTTTCCGTACTGATAATTTCGCAAGAGATTGTTTTCTTTCATGATATTGGAATACAGTATATTTTCCAGAATCCTATTACGTAACACCCTTAACAGATTTTCTGTAAACGAACATAATAAAATATTATACGTTTGTGCAGAACAAGTAAGCGGCGATGTTGATTGACTTGAACAAACTATACTAGTCTTTAGATAGAAAGCTACAGACTTCAGCGTGGACAATAAAAATGACCATTGAAACCAACAGTTTTAACTCAAAAACATGAAGCATGGATTTAGGGTCTCATCGACGAAGAAGTCAGAGACGGTGCACAAGATCGGTTCGGAAAGGATGGGGAAAAGAAATCGACCACGTCATTTTCAAAGGAACAATCGCTGGATTTACCTTCAGCGATTTTAAGCAAACAACGGAAAAAACGAAACATGAATGGTTGGACATGGTTCTGAACCAGCATCCTATGGAATACAAGCCCAATATTTAACCTTTGTGCCACATCATCCAGTCTTAGCAACTGAAAGCGGTCGGAGGGAGGGAGCAAGAGATGCAATTACGTTCAAGATTGCAGTCGGACAATGGGAAGCACTTTCATCGATTACATGTAACTACTTTCTCGAACGAGTAATTACGGAACGAAAAAGAAAAAAAAAACTAAAGAAATTCAAATGAGAAAGTATATGGGATAAGGGAGTGGAAAGGAAAGAGAAGCTCTGTTACTTTGCATATGGAGATGATACGGCACCACTTACTAACGAACTAGAAACAGCGGAGAAAAGTATTTTAGTTCTAGGCGCTACAGTCTGGAAAACCACGCGACCGCTACGGTCGAAGGTTTGAATCCTGCCTTGGGCATGGATGTGTGTGATGTCCTTAGGTTAGGTTTAAGTAGTTCTAAGTTCTAGGGGACTGATCACCTCAGATGTTAAGTCCCATAGTGCTCAGAGCCATTTTTGAAAAAGCGTTTTGAAGACGTCGGTGTAACAGAATCACCAGGTTATAAATCTCATACGAAAAGAGTTCATGACCAACATAGATGGTTCCTTCAGCATGTAATTGAAAGCATATACACTGAAGACCCAAAGAAACTGGTATACCTGCCCAATATCGCATAGGGTCATCGCGAGCACGCAGAAGTGCCGCAGCACAACGTGGCATGGACTTAACTAATATCTGAAGTAGTGCTGGAGGGAACTGACATCATGAATACTGCAGGGGAGTCCATAAATCAGTAAGAGTACAAGGGGGTGGAGATGTCTTCTGAACAGCACTTTGCAAGGCATCCCACCTATGCTCAATAACGTTCATGTCTGGGGAGTTTGGTGGCCAGTGGAAGTCTTTAAACTCAGAAGAGTATTCCTGGAGCCACGCTGTAGCAATCTATGGGGGTTTGGGGTGTCGAATTGTCCTGCTGGAATCGGCCAAGTCCGTCGGAATGTACAATGGACATTAATGGATGCAGGCGAACAGACAGGATGTTTACGTACGTGTGACCAGTCATTCTATCTAGAGGTATCACTCCAACTGGACATGTCCTACACCATTACAGAGCCTCCGCCAGCTTGAGCAGTCCCCAGCTGAGATACAGGGTCCATGGATTGACAAGGCTGTCTCCATACCCGTAGACGTCCTTCCTCCCGATACAATTTGAAACGAAACTCGTCGGACCAGGAAAAATGTTTTTTATCAGGTTACCTTCCGTTATGAACGTGGGTGCACTCAGCGACTGTGATCTGATTTATAAATGATAGAGCACAGCAAACAGTAGTCCTTTTTTGCAGGTTTTATTTGGCAAATCCAGATTTCGGCTAATGTCTAGCCATTATGAGAGCATTATTTTCTAGTCTCAATGCATGTCAGCTCCAAGTTCTTTGGGCGTCAGTCACAGTTTTTTGAATACTGAGCACTGATGGTGGCTAGGCACTAGACGAAAACTGGATTTGCCAAATACAATCTGCAAAAAAGGACGACTGATTGTTGTGATCTATCATTTATAAAACATATTTTTAGTCATCAACAGTCCAATGTCGATGTTAACGGGGCCAGGCGAGATGTAAAGCTTTGTTTCGTGCAGTCTTCAAGAGTATACGAGTGGGTCTTCGCCTTCGAAAGCTCATATCGATGATATTTCGTTGAATGGTTCGCACGCTGATTCTTGATGAAGACCCTGCATTGAACTCTGCAGCAGTTTGCGGAAGGGCTGCACTTCCGTCACGCTGAACGATTCTCTTCAGACGTCTTTGGTCCCGTTCTTGCAGGATCATTTTCCGGCCGGACGGATGTCAGAGCTATAAGATTTTACCGGAGTTCTGATATTCACGGTACACTCGTGAAATGGTCGTAAGGGAAAGTCCCCACTTCATCGCTACCTCGGAGATGCAGTGTGCCATCCCTCGTGATCTGACGATAACACTACGTTCCGTCTTGCTTAAATCTTGATAACATACCATTGTAGCAGCAGTAACCGATCTAACAACTGCGCCAGACACTTGTTGTCTTATATAGGCTTTGCCAGCGGAATCGCCGTATTCTGCCTGTCTACGTATCTCTGTATTCGAATACTCATGAATATACCAGTTTTTTTGGAGCTTCGGTGTAGATCAAGACGATAAAAAGATTCAGATAACACAAGAGAACAATTCCATTTCAGAAAAAGCTCTCAGACAAGCTGCGGCTAAACAGCAAATGATAAATGTAAATGGATTGTCACCGTAGGAAATATATTTTAACAAGACGGACTTAGCAAACTACAGGTAAACTGAGACACATACACATAACAGTTAAACTGTAACACCAGTATGCAACAGGACCCACAGGACAGGAAACTAGAACCACATATCAAGGGGGCAATAGTAAAAGATGCGGAAATGAAAATACGATCTACAGAAAATTTCACCGGGTGACAGGAGAGGCGGAACTGATGAGGAAGGGAAATACACTCTTTTATGAACGTACTGTATCTACGGACATTCACTGCAGGTAAACAATGTTCATGTTCTGTACTCATATAAAAATAGCGTAAGCAGACAAGAAAGCAGAGCAGATTCTTCCACAAGGAGGAGACTGGTGATGCACAATGAAGATGCTGAAGATCTGACTTAAGACTCTTCGAATATTTCGGTGAACAAAAGACCAGTATAGTTTTTGGAAGTGAAGTTTCATCTGGACAAGATTAGGGAAGGAAACGTCTGGTTGAGAACTATATGGAAAATTTGACAAGTTCGTTGGTTTCGAGGAGACAGAGGAAGACTCAGTGTAAAAGGAAAGAACCTACTTCCAAGAAGAACAGAAAAATATTGACAGTGTATAAACATGATACACTGACACGTAATGGAAACATTTTCAAAAGTGGCCCGTAGATGACACTAACCGAAACGTAATAATAATAATAATAATAACCTGAAATTTCCCCGGGCTAATGGTCAGGACATACGAAACCTGCTCAAAGGTATCCAGACGCCAGACACTTCCATGGTATGCGGAATTAAGCACTAGATGTCACGACAGGCGGACTGTGTGGCATCCCCGCGCTCCAACCGCGTGCTGATATTGTCGACGCCGTAGAGCTGCTACTGCCACAGCTCTCGCAGTGGAGTGGAGACACGATGCGCAATGACGTAGGTCCCCGTTGCTGAACGGGAGACAGAAATGCGAACTCGTACAATGGATGCTTCTTCTGATTTAAGATTGAATGATTCATTGCCCGGATATGCAGTAGTTGTTAAATCTTATCTCTTCCGCAACGTACACACCACCAATTGCGAGGAAACATTGTAATTATCTGTCTTCTCGTACGTTGTTGGCTCGTTGCTATGGAGTTTTTGAACCTGTATGAAGCGAGATCCACAGATGCTCTTTGATCACGTCTGAGTGAATCTCCACCGTAATATTAAAAAAATGTTTAAAAGTTCTCTTTTCAATTAATGAAGTAGGTATTTTGATATTCAGATTAAATTGTCCCTGATGAACAGTAGTTGGTTAATTGTCTTTGATTAAATCACTTAATAATGTAGTCCACGCTTGATATTTCACTTGGAACGAACAGTTTATTGTTCCTTGGCCACTAAATACTTTATAACTTTCGCACCACACGCACACGCGGTTGGTTAGTAAAGTCAGTTCTATTAAAATTAAGTTTCTTGCCAATTACGACAACTTGACTCTTCAGCGTAATTGTGTCCTACTGGAGACTAATTGAGTGTAGTCCTTTGATATACTATCCACTCTTCTTTTAGTTGCAACTATTTGAAAGTCAAGTCCAACATTCACTAGTTTCGTCAATAAAGTTCAATTAACCCGTTACGCACGGTTAAACGCGCCTATCACTTCCTGTCTCTGCTTCGAAAATCAGTTTCCGATATTCGTGAATCACGTCACGCTAGAAACACTTCTGAACGCAAAACAAATCTCGTCGCGTTCCGTACTCTCAATAACTAAGACAAGAATTGCTGGAACAGTCCACGAGTATACTGGCGGTTCACAGTGTCCAACGGGCGCAATATTTCGGCGATCAGACATGTCGCCACCGTCAGGTGCGCTGACGAACTGAGCTCCTGAGGACGGGCGGCTGATTTAAATCCCCTCCCCCCGCGGGCCACTCTCTTCGACGTCCGCGCCCGCGCGCCGGCGGTCGCGAAGACGTGGGCGTCGGAATCTGTCGTAGCTTCGATGTGCCTGCTACGTCCGCCCTGGTCGCCAGTTTGTACTTCTTGCTGAGAGTCTTCTTAATTACATTCAAAGCCGGTTCCCAAGCCTGGTGAGATTGTAGCCGAAATCTTCCCTGGTGCGAATTTTGATAGCCTTCCTTATAACGCTGTCCCAATATTTAGAGGTCTGAGCCAGGATCTGGCCGCCCACCCTCAGGAGCTCAGTTCGTCAGCGCACCTGACGGTGGCGACATGTCCGATCACCGAAATATTGTGCCCGTTGGACACTATGAACCGGCAGTATACCCGTGGAATGTTCGTGCAACAAATACGCCAGGAGAAACTGAAGAATCACAAGACAAGAATTGTTCTCGCACGTCTTTACAGGACGAGAGCCAGTAAGCGACTTCTTCTGTGGAAGAGTATTGTAGGCGCATTGAATTTCTTCGTTGCGCTTACAACTCTCTTCCACATAAAAGTTATCTCTGACTAACATCATCTTCGACTTAGCTTTCAAGATATTAATTGCAATTATCACTTGGATATTTGTCCATTAATTAAATGTGAGGTTTTTTCCTCCTGTTTTCATAACAAAAAATCTCAGTGAGGTATAATGTTGTTGTTATCAAAACTTCATGGTCTTAGCTTACCGGCCAAGATGTCGTATTTGCCAAGATAACTCTTCCCTACTTCATATTATGATATTCTGTCTTAATTGACTTTAAGCGGGCCGTTGGGGTGTTACAGGGCCTGCCAGTGTAAAAGGATGTGGGTGTGTAATATTGTGTTGTTAGAGAGAAGCAGTAATTGCAGAACGTGTCGGTCATAAGAGGTCAGGGACTGCGAATCAGTACTGGTCACTGGATGTCACTTAAGTAACAAATGAATCAAGTACGTTTCAAATGGCCAAAGTCGACTTTTACTGATGTGATAGTGAACTGGAAACGAGGAGAAACGACCACAGCTTAGCCAAGATAGGGCAGACCACATGAGCTGACGGGCAAAAGACCGTCGAGCTTTGAGAAGTGTTGTAGTAATAAAACCTCATGAAATAAGCGGAAGGCGTCACTTGTGTGTTACAGAGTGCTGCGAGCAGTCCAGCCACCATACTGACTGTGGCTGGGGAGTCGAAAAAACAACAGTCGAGCTTCCCTTCTTTAGCCGCAAATTTCTGTAATCAGTGCTAAGCGACGCTTGAGGTGATGTAAAGAGTGACGCCACGGGACAACGGAGGACTGCAAAATGATGATCTGGACTGATCAGTCGTGTTACACCTCTTGTAAATCCCACAGAAGGGTTTGGGTTTGGTGAATTCCTGGAGAACGTTACCTACCGTCATGTACAGAGCCAACAATGCAAAATGAGATGAGCGAATGGCATCGTTGGTCAGAAGGCCCTAATTCGGGGAAGTTCGGCCGCCAAGTCTTATTTCACTCGACGCCACGTTGGGCGACTTGCGCGCCAGTGATGAGGATGAAATGATGATGAGGACAACACAACATCCAGTCCCGCAGTGGAGAAAATCTCCAACCCCGCCGGGGATCGATCACGGGCCAGCTTGCATGGGAAGCGAACACGTCACTACCAAGCTAAACATGCGGATGCCAACAGTGCAGAAGTATAAAGACACACATTACAGCGCTGTGTACTGCATACAGTAGAGGAACAGTTCAGAGACAGCGATTGTACCAGCACGACAAAATACTCAGTCATGATGCAGCTTTTGTGAGACAGCGCTGGTTTCAAGAATTCACGTTTTTAATCTCCAGTTTTCCTTGTAATCGTATTAGCGTATGTTATAGCAATGTTCCCTCCTTTTGTTTAATTCCGCCTGAAGCCAGTGGTGAAGTTACCGAGTGTGCATTCCTAAAGCATCGACTGCATACCGGCCGGTGCAGCGCCACGAAATGGCATCAACAAGGTGCTGCCCCGTGTAACAATGGAAAGAGCAGGCAGCGCCACACCTCCAGGAAGACAGAATCCAGTGCTCCCTGTCAACGCGGATTTAACCAGCCGCCCATCGGTGGTCGGGGCCAGTTTGGTCGCAGCCTTCAAGATCATCACTACTGAACAAAACAGGAAGACGTTACTTAACCTGCATGCTGCAAGTGGTAATAGTCTGTATTAGTAACTAAGCGTAGGAAACAGAGAAGAACATACAAGTTAAGTAATTGTTCTCCTCTTTGTAGGATTATAGTGTTCAATTATTGCAACACAATTTTAAATATGGAGTATTGACCCGCTATGGTAGCCAAGAGCGGTAACGCGATGCTTCCTGGCTTCGGATAGGCGCGCTGGCCCCAGATCGAATACGCCTAGCGGATGTGGTTTTTAGGGGGTTTTCCACATCCTGCTAGGTGAATGCCGGGCTGGTCCCCACGTTCCGCCTCAGTTACCTGGGTCGCGTACATCTGAACACATTCGCACTATTCCATGGATTGTACTAGACACAGACAGTTAGGGTATACTAACTACTTTCTGGGGGGTACAGTGTGGCGACAAGAAGGGCATCCAGCCACCCATTCAAATTAACATGCCATATCTGATTAACCGGCAGACCCCATAAGTCGGGATTGATGGTTGGAAAGAGAGTTTTATGCAGCTTATTTTGTATTCCTGGTACCGGCAATCACATCTGCTCTCCTTCCTTGTTTGTGACGGTGTCAACTCCCAGAGCAGACAACACAATATCTGGTGGAGAGAATTCCACACCCATTTCTGCATTCACTCTACACTGCTCCGTCACAGCACCTTACTAACATTTCTCTCTTTTCTTTCAGAGGAACACTGCTACTAATCGTTCTTTCTTTTGTCTTGCTTTTACTTACATAACTTGTTGTGGTGCTCCTCTCAGTGAAACCTCTTCTAACCTGTCCCCTACACCATCTGTGCCTAAGCCTCCGAATGCTGCAGCCTCTGATCTAATGCAGTTTACTTAGTTTCAGAGCCACCAAATGTCTCAGTTGATGACGGCCGTAGAGCAGCTCATTAATGCACAAACCTTGCTGCATCAACGCCATCTCAACAGCCACCCACATCCACGTTCCCGCGTCCGTTCATTCCACTGCTCTGAGCTTTTGATCAGCAACAAAAGGAATGGAACGAGTACTACAAAAATGGTTCAAATGGCTCTGAGCACTATGGGACTTAACATGTGAGGTCATCAGTCCCCTAGAATTTAGAATCACTTAAACCTAACTAACCTAAGGAGATCACATACATCCACGCCTGAGGCAGGACTCGAATCTGCGACCGTAGCAGTCGCGCGGTTACGGACTGCAGCGCGTAGAACCGCTTGGCTACCGCGGCCGGCGAACGAATACTACACTCCATTCAGTGCTCATTGTGCTACACATGAATTGCCAAGTCCTATGAAACTTTCTTTTTTCTTGTCAACAGCCGGCACAGGAGTTTACCACCTCGCTCAGATATTATTCCCGACTAGTAGGGCAGAGTTGCTAGTTTTTTGAAGATTTAGTTTCTGCCCTCACTAATGATTACAAGGATCAGGCGCAGGTTCCTGCAGCTTGTTGCTGGTTCTTTCGAGGACGGAAAAAGTCAGAACACACATACCGTCAGTGGGTCACTGAGCATCGTGGTTTGACATGACAATGTCGGTTTCAAAAAATGGTTCAAATACCTCTGAGCACTATGCGACTTAACTTCTGAGGTCATCAGTCGCCTAGAACTTAGAACTAATTAAACCTAACTATCCTAAGGACATCACACACATCCATGCCCGAGGCAGGATTCGAACCTGCGACCGTAGCGGTCGCCCGTTTCCAGACTGTAGCGCCTAGAACCGCACGGTCACTACGGCCGGCTGTCGTTTTCAGTGTTGCTGTGAACTGTCCTACAGTGACTCAATGATTAGTGATGCCATTATGTACGATCTGCCAGACAGTAAATTTTGTGAACTAATTTTTAAACATCGTGATCTTACTTTGAGTCAAATGTTACAAACTAGTGAACGTCAGAACTCGTGCGACAGTGATGTGGAAAATATTGAGGTAGCTCCCGTCTGCAGCGTAACGGAAAGTGACAAACCGGTCTGGCCTTACAACCGACCGCCGCGTGCAAACACGCCACCGCGCCGCGGCCGGAGTAAACAAGTGTTACCACTTGTATCTGCTGTGACGTCATGTCCCCGCCGCTTTTCCATGCATAAAAGACAACATTGCCCTGCACGGAATGTGACTTGTTTTGCTTTTCGGAAGCCAGTTCATGTACAGCCTGTGTATTTGCAACAGAAAAATAATTGTATCCAAGTGCGCTCTCGTAAGCACAGAGCATCTTCTCCTTCACAGAAGGTAGTTTCTTCTAAACTAGCTACTGGTACTGGTACTGAACTGTGCAATGACAGTTAGACAAAATGTTCGTGATCTAGTCATTTCCGGATGCTGTGTGCGAGTTCAGTTAGACACTGACGCTTTCGTTAGATTGTTTAATCGTGTCACTTATGAGCAGTTGGGTTCCCCACAGCTGACACAATCTTGAAGCAATTTAGTGCGCATAACGGTCAGGACATTCCAGTGCTTGTTACGTGTAGCTTGCCTGCCGCATTCCAGTCTAACACGAGAACAGTGACATTTACGATTTTGCTTTCATGAGACTGTGAAAACATTGTTGGGTTTGATTCATTTGATTTGTTTTCTCTTTGTGTTCAGGACTACGTACTTTTTATTTCTTATTTCAACTATATAAACAGTGTTACTAAATTGCTTAGGGAGTTCCCTTATTTATTTTCTGAAGTATTTGGCAGAGAAAATAACTTTGTGGTGCACATTACAAAGAAGGACAATTCACAAGTTATGTTTTCTTGGGATCGTCCCATCCCTCATGCTCTTAGAGGCAAAGCTGCTAGTGAACTGAAAGAATGGCAAGACAGTGCTGTTATTACTCCTGTCCAGGCTATTCAATGGGCTTCTCCCTTAGTGACCTTACCAAAGCTTTCTCGAAGATTTCGTCTTGGTGTTGACTTTAAATGCACTGTGAATCCACAAACAATAATTGACACTTATGCATTAGCATGCGCTGAGGTAACGCAAAGAAAACTTGAGTTTTGATTTCAAATACGTACCCGACTCATACGGTTGTAGTTCGTGGTGACTTTAATTTACCATCGATATGTTGGGGAAAATAAATGTTTAATTCCGGAGGTGCGCATAAGACATAATCCGAAATTGTGCTAAACGCACTCTCTGAAAATTATTTCGATCAGTTAGCTCATGAGCCCACGCGAATGGTAAACGATTGTGAAAACGCACTTCACCACTTAGCAATTCTGTGTTAATAACGGGCATCAAACGGACGACGGTTCAATCCCGTCTCCAGCCGTCCTGATTTAGGTTTTTCGTGATTTCCCTAAATCGTTCCAGGCAAATGCCGGGATGGTTCCTTTGAAAGGGCACGGCCGATTTCCTTACCAATCCTTCCCTAACCCGAGCTTGCGCTCCGTCTCTAATGACCTCGTTGTCGACGGGACGTTAAACAACACTAACCTAACCTAACCTTCTGGTCCAGAATCTGTAACAATTAGATTCCTTTTGGAGTATGTTCATGCATTAGCTCCACACTTGACAATCATGTACAACCGTTCGCTCGACGAAAGACCCGTACCGAAAAATTGGAAAGTTGCACAAGTCACACCAACATTCAAGAAAGGTAGTAGGAGTGATCCCCTTAATTACAGGCCCATATCATTAACGTCGATATGCAGCAGGATTCTGGAACATACATTGCGTTCGAACATTCTCTTTATTCGCATGAAGTGTTGCGTGCTATCGACAAGGGATTTCAGATCGATCCCGTATTACTGGATTTCCAGAAGGCTTTTCACACTGTATCACACAAAGACGGACAGCACGTTTTGTATTATAACGAAATATGGGATAGAGTGTCACAGAAATGATACAGGATTTGGATTGGACATCATTAAAAGAAAGGCGTTTCTCGTTGCGACGGAATCTTCTCACGAAATTCCAATTGCTAACTTTCTCCTCCGAATGCCAAAATATTTTGTTGACACCGACCTGCATAGGGAGAAACGTTCACCACGATAAAATAAGGGACATGAGAGTCGTACGGAAAGATATAGGAGTTCGTTCTTTCCATGCACTATACGAGATTGGAATAATAGAAAATTGTGAAGTTGGTTCGATGAATCCTCTGCCAGGCACTTAAATGTGATTTTCAGAGTATACATGTAGATGTAGATTTATAATTAATGAACAGGTTGGTGCGGCCCTCTATTTTTCAAAAATTAATTTATGCTTTGCGTATTTGCAAATTCCGCCAGATGAGGAGTCCCAGAAACTGTCTGCGGTCAACACACAATTAGGGTTGCTCAAAGTTTTGCCCTTACTCTTAGGAAACTCTTCCGCGCCTGCCATGTTCCAACGCTGCATAGAACAACTTACTGCAAAAGTTAAATTCTGCTCATATTACTTGGACGATAGTATGGTGTCAGGACGTACATAGGAGGGTCATATCAGTCACCTTCGTATGTTTTTTCAAGTGCTTTCAGCTGCAGGTCGGAAGTGTCGCCTGGATAAATGCGGCTTTTCTCAGTCTGAAACTCGTTACTTAGGTTCAAAAACTTCTGAGGTCATCAGCCCCCTAGAGCTTAGAAGTACTTAAACCTAACTAACCTAAGGACATCACACACATCCATACCCGAGGCTCCAGACTGTGGACTAGAACCGCTCGGCCACCTTGGCCGGCCGTTTTTTAGGCCATATTCTTTAATACAGAAAACTGGTCACATCTAATGGCTATCGGGGACCTCGCTGCCAAGCGTAACGTGACGAATTTGCAGTCAGTTTTTGAGAAATCAACATATTACAACCGGTTTATACCCAGAGCAGCCCAGATCGCAACTGCGTTGCATGGTTTGCGCCGGAAGAATGTGCTTTTTGTTTGGACTAAAGAGTGTCAGGATGCAATCCAGAAAGTTCATGCCATGTTGAGTGACAGGTGCCTTATTCATTTCGATCTCTACAAGCTTGTGGTTTTGGCAGTGGACGCTTCTTCGTACAGGATCGGAGCTGTGCTTTTGCACAGATTTGGTTCACAGGACAGACCGATTGCTTTCGCCTCCAAGGTATTGAACAAGACTCAATGTAACTACTCCCAAAAACGAGAAGGAAGCGCTCGCTCTTATCTGTGACGTAACAAAGTTCCACCATAATCTGTTTGGTCGGAAGTTTTACCAAGTGGTGGATCATATGCCACTTCAGTCTTTATTTCATCCGTGCAACCCGGTTCCGCCGCGCGCGGCTCAGAAGGTGCAACGCTGGGCTTTGCTATTGCCACAGTATGTGATATTTCTGGCTTAGTCAGCCATCATATTAGGCTCCAAGAAGCTGTTCCCAGAGCAGTGGAGATGCAAGAAGTATATAGATGACGAAATGTGGTGTGAGGTACCTGTGACAGATGTCAGATTCGCTACCATTCCCGCGAGAAAGACCACCTGCATAATGCTAATGCTCTGTGATTGGCTGCTGTGTTCGGATCAAGGGCGCCAAAACGTCATGTATAGTTATTATTATTAGTTAAACTACTCACTGGAATGACTTCACTTTTTAATATAAATATGTCTCAACAGCTGACTATCAATCAGTCATTTTAGAATTTAAATCAAAAACAAAAGACTGACGAAATAGTAGACGAAGCACTTCGGATGTGTTCGGGTCACGCCTTCTCTGGTATGGCGTGTTAAGTGTTTCGGGCTGTTCGTCACTCTGGATTAGGCATTCGAGAAAAACAGACATGTTTTCTGTCGTAGGATGTGTTTCCAATTTTTATTTTAGTTCCTCTCCGTCAATTTGGATTAGGCAGTCGAGATGTACAGCCATGTTGTCTGTGGCAGGATGTGTTTGCCAGTATTCAGTATTAAAAGATTCACTCCGGTAATCAGGAGGCACAGACAACCTTCATATTACAAACAGTGCAGTGGTGCTTATTCCCGAAGTTTTCATTGCAGGCAACGGACCACAGTTTACCGCTCGGAAGTTTGAACAGTTTTGTGCAACCACTGGTGTCACTCACGTTACCAGTGCTCAGTTCAGTCAACGGAGAAGCGGAACGCTTTGTGCGTAAGTTCAAGCAACAGATGACCAAGTTACGTGCCTCCCACACTCTGGAGCTAGCGCCTCTATTCTTTCTCGCAACACACTGCTCCCAGCCCAGAGACGGTCCGTCACCAGCGGAGTTTCTACATGGCCGGATCCATCGGATCCTCCTCCACTTGTTGCACCCACCACAGTGCACGGAGCCTCCCACGACCCGCAAGTATCGTTTTGCTCCTAACGATTACATTCTTTTCAGAGTTTTTGGTCGCACCAGCCGCTGGAAGAGGGAAACGATTATTCAAAACTTGGGTGCTTGCATGTATTTATTTTAAGGTCCTGCTGTGTTGTTTCGCCGCCATCAAAACCAGTTTCAGGCTTGTCACTTACGAGATTCTTCAGCAGATTTTCAGGCGCCCCTTCGGCACCGCCTGCGGAACCGGTGGGGTTGGGCCCATCGCCTTCGCCGCCCTGGCCCTCACCGTTGACCCGGGGCCGTCGCCGCCGTCGTCATCACTGTCTTCTCTGTTCTGCGTCGGACCAGCTTAGGAAGAGGGCGGGCGCCCTCCCAGTGGTTTTCCGACCTACGGTTCCACTTGGAACGCAGTACGGATGTCGGGGATGCGGCGTGGGGCAGCGTCACACCTCCAGGTAGACAGAGTTCAGCGTCCCCTGTCAACGTTGATTTAACGAGCCGCCCGTCGCTGGTTAGGGCCATTTCGGTCGCAGTCTTCGAGGGGATCAGGAGTGAGTAAAAGGAAGATGTTACTTAGCCTTCATTCTGCGAGTTGTAATAATCTGTATAAGTAACTACACGTAAGAGGCGCAGAAGCATATACAAGTTAAGTAAGTGGTAACTGCACCTGATTCTAACAATTGTTGGCTTTCTGATGAAACGTTGGTGCAGTTATTGAGAATTTTTAATTTACTGAGCACCATTGCATTGGTAACAATTTTTGGCTTTCTGTACACCACATCCAATCGCTCGAAAAGAAAGTTTCATTGTGGCTAAGTTTATCGATTGGTTCTCTTACCTGGTCGTGAAGGAACATGACCATGAGAAAAAGTTCGAACAATCAACGAAAGCATAACGTTCAACGAGGCGGTATGCGGAATGTCAGAAGTTTGAACGTGTTAGGGAAGCTAGAAAATCTGCAAAGGCAAAATCTAGATATAGCGGGGGTCAGTTAACTGAAATGGAAAGAAGATAAAGATTTCTGGTCAGATAAATAAAGGGTAATATCAACAGAAGAGTAAGTGGTATAACGAGCGTAGAATTCGTTTTGAATAGGAAGGTAGGGCAGAAAGTGAGTTACTGTTAACTGTTCGGTGATACGGTTGTTCTCATCAGAATTGCCCGATGTGTAAGATGGCAGGTTTCGAGAGGGTGCGTCTCTGGATGAGGTATCGAATATATTGCTTCCCCTACTTACACCTCCCGAGGAGATCACGAATGTAAAATTTGAGAGATTAGAGCGCGCACGGAGGCTTTCAGACAGTCGTTCTTCCCGCGAACCATACGCGACTGGACAGGAAAGGGAGGTAATGACAGTTGCACGTTAAGTGCCCTCCGCCACACACCGTTGGGTGGCTTGCGGAGTATAAATGTAGATGTAGATGTAGATGGCAGGAAATTGAAAACAGCTCACTTATGCTAAGTTTAAAGTGGGAGGACATTTGAAGATCCAAGATGGTGGGTCTAGCCAAATTGTCCTAAGTATAAAAACTCAGATGGGAGACGTAGGTTCTTGTCCTATTGGGTTTTCCCCATCACACGTGCCTGATGTTGAAGACCCAACTATCCATACTAGGCAATAAAGGATGGCAGGTAGAGATCCCATGAAGACTGGAGCCAGGCAGATTGGCTTCAAGGTCACTCGTCCTTCTAGCTTTTCCCCAGCCAATTGACCTTCTGGGTGCCTCCATCCCTATCAAATCACAATGAAAGAGGGTGGACCTGGGAATACGCGTCAGGCTTCATATTTTACCAAGTCTCTTTTGCTAAGTATAGAGTCCAAGATGGATTTTTTTGTGACACACTACCCAGGTAAGGGAGTGCAACTAGTGGTTTCTCTGGAAAACAGTATTCGGCCAAAAAAGATCGAATAGACTAGGGCTAGCCATACACAAATCCTAATGGACGACCCTAGAGGGAGTCAGATTTGAAGATGGAAGAATCGTCAATAGTCTACCGACAAAATCTGGAGAGAATAACTCAGAACAATCGTGTCACTGTGTACAAACAGTAACATCGGCGACCAGAAACAAGTGGCCAAGGAACGTGTGCTTACTTTCACCCTGGCAGTGCAACGAGAGGGTCTTGCCAACAAACCGAGAAACTCTGGACAGTGCCTTGTAATAGGAACATCATGTTGGGAATCACGACGCTTGTG
The DNA here is from genome assembly GCF_023897955.1 of Schistocerca gregaria. Taxonomy (NCBI): domain Eukaryota; kingdom Metazoa; phylum Arthropoda; class Insecta; order Orthoptera; family Acrididae; genus Schistocerca; species Schistocerca gregaria. The sequence goes on from NC_064922.1 coordinate 433,800,497, forward strand.
TTTTGTCTGCTGCGACATTGGGGAAGACTGTGTGAGTAGTCCTGCCAGTTGCTCCAAAGGCATCTCAATTGCTGTAGCTTACATAGATGTGGTGTTGTGATCATTTGTTGTCCTCTCCACTCGACACTGTAGCTGCTGATGAGGCATTGAGGGTATCAGAGACCTCCATGGGTTGCCAGTCCTGCACCAGTTAAATATTGATGGCATGGGCGGAGACCTTAACAGCGCTGTGGCAGTGTCCAGAGTGCATACCAAGGAACGCTGAGAATTGACAGGGATGCCTCAAACCCGTGGTCACCAAGAATGGCGGGGTTGAAGGCGTGAGGAGGACTCCTGCATATAACGTGGACGCATCTGGTTTCAGTGACGAATCTGGCAGGTGCTCCTGCTCGACTGCGACAAGGAATATATGGCGACCTTTGTGTCCTAGAATTACGTCCAACACTCATCCCGGCTTCTGGCCGAGCGTGTGAGCCCCCACTTTTGCGCCCTGCTGGTAGTGCGTTGTGTAACTTAGACTAAGGGCCCACAGGCCAGATGCAGCTAATCCTGGAGAGTGTGTGGAAGGGAGCTGCAACTCCTGGTGGAACAAATTGACGTCAGTTGTCGGTTATTAATGTGTAATGAGTTCCCTCTATAGTGAAAATTGTATCTACTGTTATGACTATAACATGTACTCTTGTTACAGGAAAATATAAGGAAAATATGTTCAAGGATTCTGCAGAAAACTGTAGTTACGGTAATTGGACTATAATTCTGCGGGTCCGTTCTTTTACCTTTCTTGCATACCTAAGTCACCTACGCTTTTTTCCCAGTCGCTTAAGACTTTGCACTGGGCAAAAGATTCTCGATAAATGCAAGTTGGGTAAGGGCCAACACCATAGAGTATTCTTTGTAAAACTGAACTGGTATTAAATCCGGACCTGGCTTTCAAATCTTTCAGTTGTGTCTCTACTCCAGGGATGTTTCTCACTATGTCGTCCATACGGGAGTGTGTCCGATGGTCAAATTGCAGTTTGTTTGTACTATTCTTCTGCGTAAACGAGTTCTTGAACGTGAAATTTAAAACTTCGGCTTTCGATTTGCTGTCTTCAACTGCTACATCAGCCTGCATAGATCTTTTCACAGGTTCACGAATCTATACTAACCTTTGCTTGTCGTCATTTATGTGTTATATCTGGAACTGAGGATGCAACACCCTCTGCTTCTTCAGCATTTTCCGAATTTCGTTATTAAACCGTGGTGGGTCTTTTCCATCCCTAATCCACATACCAGGAACATAACTCTCCGGACCCCGATTTACAATCTGGTTAAACTTTGCCCATAATTGTTGTAAGTCCGTCTTACTGGAACTAAGTGATGTCAGTACACTGTCTATGTGAGTTGCCAACAACTGTTTATCAGCTCTTTCAAGCACATACACTCACCTAGCCTTCTTGAGTGATTTATTTTGCCGGTTCTAGGCGCTACAGTCTGGAGCTTGACTGATCAATTCTAGTGACTCTCGTAGGGGTACCCTCGTAAACAAGGAAACGACGTCAAAACTCACCATGATATCTGACTCATCCAACCTGACGAGAAGACTACTGAACTTTTTAGGCATGTATTGACTTCCAAGTATTTTCTTTTTAATGGAGAATACTACGAACAAACGGAGGGCGTCGCCATGGGTAGCCTACTCTCACCGGTGGTAGCGAATTTGAACATGAAGAACTTCCGGGAGGAAGCCCTGTCGTCTTCCGAATGGAAACCTACTTGCTTTTTCCGTTACGTGGATGACACGTTCGTCATCTGGCCACATGGTATGGATAAACTCCTTGACGTCCTTACACATCTAAACTCCATACATCACAACATCAAATTCGCTATGGAGACTGAAACGGGGGGTTAATTACCTTTCCTTGACGTCTTGGCCAAGAAAAGGGCTGACGGCACCCTAAGTCATAGGGTGTATCGGACGACAACGCACACTGATCTGTATTTGCACGCAGCCAGCTGCCACCAACCTTTACAGAGGAATGGGGTACTTAAAACTGTAGTACATAGGATGCGCACTATCTTTGACGCAGAGGGTCTACCCCAGGAATTGGAACATCTGAGAACTGTATTTCGAAAAAATGGGTACTCAGAGTGGTAAATTCAACGTACTCTCCGCCCAACCACTACAGCACAACCTGTGGAGATGGATGAAATCACGAGGGAGGAGGTAGGCACTGCGTTTATTCCATATACAGGCGCACTCTCCGGGAAAATCGCCCGTATTTTGAAGAAACACAGGGTCGGAACTATGTTTTACCCTCCGAATAAAACTCGTGCACTGGTGGGGAGCGCCAAAGATGACCTCGGTTTGAGGAAGGCCGGCGTGTACCAGATTCCGTGTCAATGTGGCAAGTCGTATATTGGTCAGACGATACTTACCGTCGAGGGTCGATGCCGTGAACACTAGAGGCGCACTCGACTGGTGTATCCGAGCAAGTCGGCGGTCGCTGAACATTGTTTGTCGAAAAATCACGCTATGGAGTACGAACGCAGGAGGATTCTGGTACAGACATCGAGATACTGGGACAGCGTTGTTAGAGAGGCCATCGAAATTCGCACCAATGACGACCTCATAAACCGTGACTGTGGCTATAATCTTAGCAAGGCTTGGGAACCAGCGATTGGGTCAATCAAGAGTAAATCGAGCAAACGTATAGTTGTGACGACCACGGCGGACAGAGCCATGAAACCGACGTCATCTCAGACGCTGTCGCAATCTGTTCCACCGCGCGACCGTGGCGCGGGGCGCGGACGGCGGAAGGAGGGCGCCGCGGGCGGTGGATATTTAATTCGGCCGCCTTCGCGACCGAACCTAGTACCCTCTGAGCAGCCATAGCGTACGGATCTCCGTACCGGCACGTTCACAGGAGCTCAGTCCGTCAGTTCACGTGATGATGGCGACATGTATGATCGCCCAAATATTGTGCCCGTTGGGCACTGTAGACTAGCAGTACACCCGTGGATATTTTGATTATCAAATAAGCCGGGAGAAACTCAAGAATTGCACCAAAAATATTTACAGACAACGGTGAACTTACGAGCAACAAAGTGATTTGCCATTCCACCTTCCTGCATTTTATCCATGTAGCAACTTGCCCTCGCAATGGGATTTTTTCCGGCTATATGACATAATCTGTCACTGCAGTGGCTGCTGACAGGGAAACCAAAACACTGAAAAGTTTACTCCTTAACTTGAGAATCTGCTACCTCCATATCAACCTGAAACTGTGTCTTAAAATCACTGATATTCTATCCAACTTAAGGCAGGTGTTAATTAGGCGCTTGGCTGGATTCTGCAGAGACTGTAATGAAAGCGAACTCTGTCGCTTGGTCAGGTTCTGCTGGCCACAGTGTAATGGCGAACAGCTGCGCATTGGCCCGCACAACATTTTCCTGCCCTGCGGACTGCTGGTATGTGCCCTCTCTTGCAACAGGCGTAACTTGTGTCGAAAAGAGTTTGTAAGAATACCACCTCCTTGTCTTCTGGTAATAGTTTCACTCGTTTCGTAGGGGTACAGATATGCCCCTTCTTCCCAAACTTCTTTGTTTCAGCTTTGTGAGCTTCCTTATTGAACTTTCGTACAGATATGCTGACCTCTTAGTACTCTACCTGCGCCCTCTCTAAAGTCTTCGATAAATTCTATGATGCCCATCTAATAACAACACCAAACCAGTGGATGGCTACTTCAGACTTGCTGGCATTTGCTTTTCTTTGCAGACGCTCCGTTATTCCCGATAAGTCCTCTCAATAAATGCAGGGCCTCCATTCACCTTCACTACTATCATCTCATTTCGCTTCGGATCTACATACATTCTGCACAAGCGATCATAAGCCGCATAGTCGAGGGTACTTTTTACCACTGCTAGTCACTCATTGTCTCTCCTATTCCACTCGCAAACGGAGCGAGGGGTGGTAGTAAATCGTTCTTCTGTCTGTTTCAAATGTGGTTTCTCCAAAGTTTTTCCATAATATTCCATGAAAAGAAAGTCTGTGCGTCTGTCAATCGTATGGATGCCTTCCTTTCATTTGTCTCGCTATGGAGTTCATAGCGTTACACAGGACGATAGGACAGTATACAGAGATATGGTGGGAACGATCATTCAAAATAAAAAAAGTAGTAAACGGGGGTTCTAAAATAAATGCATTTTAGAACCCATGTGAACTATAATTTTTTGCTTTGAACTTTCATTCATGTCAGATCCCGAATGTTGAACATTCCTGATGAGACACCCTGTATAACATCACCGTAAATGACAAAACTGTTGCACTGAAGGTTATATTTTGTCATGACAAAACTGTTGCACTGAAGGTTATATTTTGTCATTTTCAGATATGTTTCCGAGAAATTTAATTACAAAATCATTAATAAGGCATTATATCACTGCACTCCTTTTCAGATTCTACTGGGTCATAGTTGCCATACGCTCTTAGACAACTAGCAGTAGCATATTAGGGCGCCTGAAGGGTGCATGTATTCACAGAAGTAATAACAGTACAGCGTATGATCCTAGAGATCACCAGCCACGGAATCCGAATGCCACTAATAGTGCGGTCTTGCAGTCTGAATTGCAAAGTTTTGGTGAGCTTTGCTGGGACAGGCTGGTCAGTGTCATTTACTGTTGCCCCATCAGTGGCTCTCCGGCCGGGAACTTCCAGCTGACGACCACTAGATGCGTTGTGGTCCAGCAGCTCTCATTGCTGGAAGTTTTCTCTTCCCGGAAAAAAATCACACTACTAGCCTACCACTCGCTATTCTCGTGGCGTGTCGATCTTTTGTTGCATGTATTTTCACATTACTGATGATAACGATTCGACTTCTAGGTTAGGGTAACGATGTTTCATTCTTAACTATAGAGAGAACATCTGCATTTAATATAAGTGCGAATGTGATCGTTAGAATGAAAAGGATCACTCAGACACTCCGCAACACTCTAAAATCGCCGTCCTAATAGCGTAGTCTAGAGTACTGACACTACGAAATTTTTTGAGAAACTCTACTACTGTAAAGAGGGACAGATCGCCACTTCAATTTGCTTATACTCTCTCATCACAATATAAAATATACGCGGTGACAGGCACCGCAGGTGGGAGCAACTCTCGCCAGAGTAAGAAGCCCCGTGTTAAGGGACAGCGCCCTGTTCTGTGGCAAAAGAACGTTATCGCCTATTATCAGTGACCAGTGTGAAGTACAACATGGCAGATAGCGGTAGCTTCTTGTCCCTCACCTCAAGTTCCTCTTTTTTCCATAGCTGTATGGGTCTGAAACAGGCAGACTGCAGGTGAATGGCACACTGTCTCATGTAGTACTGCCTGCAGATCTCCTTAGCTGCTTGGTCTCCTTGCTCGTATCCCCCAGATTCGCAACTGCCCTGATACCCTGCAGAATGGTACATATTTCCGCTCCAACGTATTATGCGTCATTTTCTTCAGTTTCTCCGCCGGAAACATTGGCTACACACCAAAGGAATCGAAGCAGTGTGTAAAAAACAGTTCTGTTTATAGGGTGCGGTTTATTGTGGTAAGGGTTCGACAAAAGTATAGAAACACCGCGAGAAATGCACGCTTGAATACAAACGCAGATGACAGACAAGCTTAACAGGTTGCGCAGTTGTCCTTAACCACGAACGGCACCTTTACAATGTCAATTCGCTGCTTTTGTCAGTCACGGTCAGAGCTGTGTTCTGTGCAGTTGTGAGTGCATTATGTTGAAGCTAAGTGAATTCGTTCGTGGGCGCATTGTTGGTGCTCGTATGATGGGTTCTTCCGTAACCAAGGGAGCTAAAGTGTTTGGGATTTCAAGGGGCAGCTATCGAAGATTCGTACCGCATACACGGAGGGCGGATGAACACCATCCGCTGAGTCACAAGGCGTAAGGAAGTGTGTGTCGGGTGATCGTGACAGACGGTCGTCGAAAAGTACTATGACGAATAAGAAGACGACAGCTGAAAAGTGGTTCAAATGGCTCTGAGCACTATGGGACTTAACTTCTAAGGTCATCAGTCCCCTAGAACTTAGAACTACTTAAACCTAACTAACCTAAAGACATCACACACATCCATGCCCGATGCAGGATTCGAATAGCGGTCGCGCGGTTCTACACTGTAGCGCCTAGAACCGCACGGCCAGCGAGGCCGGCTGACAGGTGCAAAAGTCGCTGCAGAACTGAATGTCGCACTCGCGAATCCTGTCAGCGCAAAAGCAACACGAAAGGTGAAATGAAATTACAGACTCACTCGTAAGTGATGCAGATGCCCGTAACAGAAAAACAGTGGCGCCGAGGCCACACAACAGAACAGAGGAACAATGGAAGAAAGTCATTTCGTCGGATGTGTCTTGTTTCACACTGTTTCAAACTTCTGGCCCAGTTTACGTCCCAAGGTTGAAACATGGTGTGATATTCGCTATTTTTAGCTTCATTAAAACAGCAAAAAAGTTTACACTTTCAGCCAGAATACTTGTTTATCAAGAATGATTAATGTATAATAAGGCGTCTCATACCGACGGTGGAATTTCCTAAATAATGATATTCGTCCTCTTTGGGCGGCAATATAAACAGAAGAATACGGATCGATATGCGATCCTTCACTATTTTGTTCGCTGGAGAACAAATGAAGCCCTGAGCGCTAAACACTTATACTGTTTTCCTTAAGGAAGACGGACGCAGATTTGTGGCGGTCTGATCCAATTTTTACTAAATGTATAAAAACGTGTTCCGTCTCGGTTTGAGTGAAGTGTAAAAGGAAGAACTGTTATAACTTATGGTGACGGCGCACGGGCGACTCAAGAGGGCAATGGCTATATAAAAGAGCGCTCAATGGACTTGAAACGGACATAAAAATCTAACGTCATTGTTGTACTAAGCATAAGGTACGATATATGTTTTAGTTATAATAAATATTTGTTCTGGAAATATTGAATCATTTAGCAGTGCTCATTCCTATCATCTCCTCAGTATAATTTTCATTTTAACTATGCATTTTGCTAAGATTACAGACACCAAGATCAGCAGTCCAATGCGCGTGTTACATTAAAAAAAACTGGTTTATCGTCTTCTTGCGTCGGCTTTAATATTGAATTCCTCTTTTGAGTGATGTTACAGTTGTTTTTGCGCCCTTAAGAACGTTCTGGTCCCTTAGGAAATTGTTTTGTCACAACAGTAACTTCACAACCGGGTAGTTAGAACGACGATAATGCAATTTCTTAATCAAGAGCAAGCTAGCTGTGACTGCCTCAAGCCACGCGAAACTGAAAGTAAAGACTATTCCCATTTTATAATGCAATATCTTATGACAATGGTCAATCCATAGTTCTTACGCCAGTTGTGATTGATAAAACAGTAAACGAAATCTCAATTCCAACTTTTCCATTGAATAACAACATCACTTTTATTTTATTACATCGCAATGGCAGGGATTTGATGATTATTTGGGCAGCTACATTTCATGGGCCGCATTGTTACTCTGCAAAGTCGCATTACGGCCAATGATTATACCATCATTTTGGCTTAGCTTGTCCTTGCCATGCTACAATCTTTGTTCCTCAGTGGTAATGCCGTGTTCAAGACGATAGGGCTCCTGGCCACGCAGATCGCATTGTTCAGAACTCGTACTGTGAGAATGAGCATGAACTGTCGCAACTTCCCTGTCTACTGCAACATCTCAGTACTACTGAACCTTTGAAAAAAAAAATGGTTCAAATGGCTCTGAGCACTATGGGATTCAACATCTGAGGTCATCAGTCCCCTAGAACGTAGAACTACCTGCGACCGTAGCGGTCACGCGGCTCCAAACTGAAGCGCCTAGAACTGCACGGCCACAGCGGCCGGCACTGAACTTTTTATGGTCTACTTTTGAGAAAAGGGTGCATGATCGCTTCCCATCTCCATCATCGTCACCTAAACTTGCCACTATTTTGCAGGAAGAATGGTTTAATATTCCTATGAAATCCCTACAGGACCTGTGTTTATTCATCCGGGACAACAGGAAATCGTTTTGAATATCAAAGGGTTTCCTACAATGTATTAACCATGGTAATGTGTTGTGTTTTTGGTCTTTCCACATATTTGTTCAGCACCTGTAGTTTTTATCACAAGTTTAGCTCATATATGAGTAAGAAAGAAGCCAAGTGGAAGAAAGAAACCATATTTATTGTTAGTCATACAGTCATACTGACCTGTCACCTATGTAGCAGATGGCAAGACCTACGAGCACAGAAAGCCCTTGGACGGTGGCGAGAGTATTGCTGACTATAATCTTCTTCTCACACACCCAATTTTCTTGAGATGGTATAGTGAGTGAAAACCACGTCGTATCGTATTCCCAACCATCCTGGCATCCAACTGTCTCATTTCTCTTGTCAAAATCTTTGTACATGAAACATTTACTGTACGACTTGCCATCCCTGCGAGAACATAAAATGACGCTTATTTTATTAACGTTAACAGTACTGAAAAACATGTACGTATATATTTTGGCTAAGTTTTACATCTTACATGTTTTGTGGAATCAAGAAATATTAGTACTACACGATAACACGAAAAAAGATGCTGCATGATCTCAGCTGCTTCTTACGGTGGTATTGTCATGTCCTTCCACTTCTCGACGCTGATATTCTCAGGTCTCCCAGGAACGTGGCACCAGTGGTCTGGAATCACCATTGCCAAAACGAACATGTGACCAGGCATGGTGCATAACAGTACGGAAAGACAAACGTAAACAAGGTTCAGACGAACTTGGAATCTCCCTCGGCTGTCTATCTTCTCTAGTATGTTTTCGAATGTCGGCTCTTTTTGTGCCGTAAAGTTTAATCTTTCTGTCTCTCCATCTGCACGTGTCTCAAATGTCTGAAATGCAGAAAAAAAAAGATTGAGCACTGGATTTCCAAGTTACATTCCTTCATATGACATGAAAATATTCATCAAACATGTGCATTCGGATAAACAGAACTACAATTTGAAATTACAATGAAATGAATACCCTTAGCTGCATATAGGAGTTGATATAAGTCAACGGGGACAGCTGAAAATGTGTGCACCGAGAGGGACTCGAACCCGGCATATTCTGCTTACATAGCATACACTCTATCCATCAATTATTTTATTTTACATTTTGTTCGTTGCTGATCGTTGTGTTTGGTCATTGCGGCATCCGTTCAAGTTCGTTGTTGATGCCTTCACTCAGTTTTTTATTACAGAAGCCAACCAGCTCACTGACCGAACACACTGAGCTACCGTAACGGCGCCCATCATACTCCTTACTCTCGGCTTTACCGCCGACTCCCGTAAACGTTCGAGCACTGTTTGTGCATCTGCACAGATGAAGATGGTCAAATGGCGGGTGAGTCTTAACTATATATATATGATGATGGTATCTGTTCTTTCGGACATCATATTTATATATAGAACTACTATTTATTATTAATGAACCAGAAATATCATAAAACCATTTACGATTTTCGAACATCAGTGTTATGACACTAAAATATTATGGAGCACAAACTGCAAAAACCACTAAAATATATTTATTAAGGTATGTATACTGAATGTTTTATTTTGATATAATAAAATAAGTAATTCATTCGTCTGACAATTTGCGAGATTTACAATCACCGCATTGAGTGTTAAGAATAGCATCGAGGCCAGTAGTGCAGTGGATAAAACATTTATATCATGGCATCGTAACTAAAATATTTAGCAACTGAGTTAAACAATTTTACTCATCATCAGTTTGAGCTTAGAAAACGGTAGTAAGGTTTCATAGTTTCGCCACTAATATATTAGTTATAATGCACATATAAATGTTGAAATTCAAGTGTATGTATGTGTGTGATGTATGAAAACTGCTGCGGAAGCAAAGGGAACTTCACAGCAAACATGAATATAGCCAAAGCCTTGCAGACAAACAAAATTACGCGAAGCGAAATGTAGTGTGAGGAGGGCTATGCGAGAGGCGTTCAATGAATTTGAAAGTAAAGTTCTATGTACTGACTTGGCAGAAAATCCTAAGAAATTTTGGTCTGATGTCAAAGCGGTAGGTGGATCAAAACAAAATGTCCAGACACTCTGTGACCAAAATGGTACTGAAACAGAGGATGACAGACTAAAGGCCGAAATACTAAATGTCTTCCTCCAAAGCTGCTTCACAGAGGAAGACTGCACTGTAGTTCCTTCTCTAGATTGCCGCACAGAAGACAAAATGGTAGATATCGAAATAGACGACAGAGGAATAGAGAAACAATTAAAATCGCTCAAAAGAGGAAAGGCCGCTGGACCTGATGGGATACCAGTTCGATTTTACACAGAGTACGCGAAGGAACTTGCCCCACTTCTTGCAGCGGTGTACCGTAGGTCTCTAGAAGAGCGAAGCGTTCCAAAGGATTGGAAAAGGGCTTAGGCCATCCCCGTTTTCAAGAAGGGACGTCGAACAGATGTGCAGAACTATAGATATATATCTCTAAGGTCGATCAGTTGTAGAATTTTGGAACACGTATTATGTTCGAGTATAATGACTTTTCTGGAGACTAGAAATCTACTCTGTAGGAATCAGCATGGGTTTCGAAAAAGGACGGTCGTGTGAAACCCAGCTCGCGCTATTCGTCCACGAGACTCAGAGGGCCATAGACACGGGTTCACAGGTAGATGCCGTGTTTCTTGACTTCCGCAAGACGCTTCACAAAGTTCCCCACAGTCGTTTAATGTACAGAGTAAGAGCATACGGACTATCAGAGCAATTGTGTGATTGGATTGAGGAGTTCCAAGATAACAGAACGCAGCATGTCATTTTCAATGGAGAGAAGTCTTCCGAAGTAAGAGTGATTTCAGGCGTGCCGCAGGGGAGTGTCATAGGACCGTTGCTATTCACAATATACATAAATGACCTTGTGGATGACATCGGAATTTCACTGAGGCTTTTTGCAGATGATGCTGTGGTATATCGAGAGGTTGCAACAATGAAAAATTGTACTGAATTGCACAAGGATCTGCAGCGAATTGACGCATGGTGGAGGGAATGGCAATTGAATCTCAATGTAGATAAGTGTAATGTGCTGCGAATACATAGAAAGATAGATCCCTTATCATTTAGCTACAAAATAGCAGGTCAGCAACTGGAAGCAGTTAATTCCATAAATTATCTGGGAGTACGTATTAGGAGTGATTTAAAATGGAATGATCATATAAAGTTGATCGTCGGTAAATCAGATGCCAGACTGAGATTCATTGGAAGAATCCTAAGGAAATGCAATCCGAAAACAAAGGAAGTAGGTTACAGTACGCTTGTTCGCCCACTGCTTGAATACTGCTCAACAGTGTGGGATCCGTACCAGATAGGGTTGATAGAACAGATAGAGAAGATCCAACGGAGAGCAGCGCGCTTCTTAACAGGATCATTTAGTAATCGCGAAAGCGTTACGGAGATGATAGATAAACTCCAGTGGGAGACTCTGCAGGAGAGACGCTCAGGAGCTCGGTACGGGCTTTTGTTAAATTTTCGAGAACATACCTTCACCGAAGAGTCAAGCAGTATATTGCTCCCTCCTACGTATATCTCGCGAAGAGATCATGAGGATAAAATCAGAGAGATTAGAGCCCACACAGAAGCATACCCACAGTCCTTCTTTCCACGAACAATACGAGACTGGAATAGAAGAGAGAACCGATATAGGTACTCAGGGTACTCTACGCCTCACACCGTCAGGTGGCTTGCGGAGTATGGATGTAGATGTAGATGTAGATACTCACAAGATTCTTCTGCAACAAATCACGAATATTCCAAGAGAGTTGTTTATTATAGCCGATGTTGCCCACTCACCTAACGTTTATTTGGGTGGTGGAGAGGAAATTTTGAACAAATGGTTCAAATGGCTCTAAGCACTATAGGACTTAACATCTGAGGTCATCAGCCCCCTAGACTTAGAAGTACTTAAACCTAAGTAACCTAAGGACTGCACACACATCCAGTCCCGAGGCAGGATTCGAACCTGCGACCGTAGCACCCACGCAGTTCCGAACTGAAGCGCCCAGAACCGCAAACGCACAGCGGCCGGCGAAATTTTGAACAGTCTATAGTATAGTGCAAGACTTAGAATTTCAATGATGGTCGATGCAAAACGTCATGTTAAATGGTTCTAAAAGATTTATTGGAAAAGTGTGTTTAACATGTAGTTTGGAAATCAATTATAGGAAATAAAGAAGGACAATAAGTGATATCCTTTTAACTATCTTGGCTAATTTCTGTAGCAACACCACCTTCAAAACTGTAACAAATTTTTATGGAAGCCTGTTACTGGTTCAAACATCAGCTGTGTAAATGGGTGGATTGTGTGCGGCGAGTGGTTCACTGATGGAGTGGAGAGCAGGTGCAGAAGGTGAAGTTAGCCACTGGTGACAAGCAATGTGTTCTAAGCGGGATAGTCCCAGACACAGCTTCCACTGGAGGCAAGTGGTGGACGCAGAACTCGCTGCCCTTCGGTGAACCCAGCCAGAATGGGCTGGTGAGGATGTGCTGGTTCCAGCGCTTTCCATTTCACACATAGGCGGCAACATTGCTAACAACACATCATAATACTTCGTTATTGCATTTAGGGAGGGGGGCGCCTCTGTTTTTGTAACTGCCCTTGGAAGAAGCCGATGGGCTGCCCCAGCTGTAGATGGTGCTGGCCAAAGGTCAGGATCTGGTACCAGTGACTGGAGAACGGTGGTTGGCGCTGCTGAACAAGAGTGGTTCTGAGCGGAGAGAGAGCATTAGCTCGACCCTTGGATTATAAAGGCTAAGGCTGGACACCCAGCTGGTGGTCCCATCAGGTTGATGGGAGAATGTTGGCAGCCTTGCAGCAGAAGCCAAAGCACAAAACCGATCTGAACTCCAGCTGTCGCAACTTGGCCAGGTTGGCTGGAAGGTCAGCTTATATATACATCAAGGGAGGCCTAGTGACTGAGGTCATGTAAATAACCAGCCAAGCGCTTTCAAAGCGTCTCAAAACGCTCATTACTGACAGAGTTGCAGGTCACACTTGCAGAGCAATTGGCCTAGTGGGAGTGCAGTGCCACTGAAAGTCAGCAAGCATCTGGGTTCGGCGTGAGGTGGCGGTCTGCACCCATGCTGCTACAGCAGCCAGTCACTTTTTGATGAGAGTACAAGCAAAATCGACAGCAGCGAAGTGAAACTCTAAATTAAAATTGTGGTTTCAAGCAAACCTTTTGGGAGGAAAATTTAAGCATATTGCCCCTGCTCAATGTTTACACCTCTGTGATGATGACTGATTCAGTCATCTGCATTCGTCATATGGAAGGGCGAACAACTTTATTGCTAACAACATACTAAATCTCTCTCACGTTTTATACGTAGTGTGCTAGAATATTAGAACCTTTGGTTATATGTTAAAAATACAACCTATATCTAATAGGGAGTCGAAAACATAGACTTGGATTTTATAGGAAGTACACCACCTGTTGCACTATCCTAATATGCTTCTACGTCGGACTCAGTCTGACTCAAACTTTCAGCTTGGCATAATAACACCTCTTATACTTTCCTTCCAAACACAGAGTCTCTCCTAGGAGCAGTACCTCTCTCCTAGGACCAGTAGCTCTAACGATATAGATATTGTTTGCTTCCCATTTGTCACATCGGAGCTCCCTCAACGTCTGGCAAGATCCACTCACGGCCAGTACCACAATCCATTGTTTTAGTGCTGTGTGCTACACAAGAAAAATTATCTGACGTATTGGTCTGCATAAATTCTTGCAAATGTTTCTTCTTGGACCTAGATTATTTCTATGCACTACTAAACATATACCTTTTTTTTAGTCATATGTCTTCTGACTAGTTTGATGCTGGCCGCCATGAATTCCTCTCCTCTGGCAACCTTTTTATCCCAGAGTAGCCTTTGCAACCTACGTCCTGAGTTATTTGCTGGATGTATCCCAGTCTCTGTGTTCCTCTATAGTTTTTACTCTCTACAGCTCCCTCATGCCTTAACGCACATATGTCATCCTATCCCTTCTCCTTGTCATTCAGCTAACTGAGCCTTAGTTTTCTTTTCCATTCTTTTGTATATTATTCTTGTCAGCAACTTGGATGCAAGAGTTGTGAAGCTAATTGTGAAATAGGTCGCGCACTTGTCGGCTCTTGAAATCTTGAGTACTGTGTGGATGACGTTTTCCCAAATATATGATGATATATCGCCCGTCTCGTACATTTTATACACCAACGTTAATAGTCGTTTTGTTGCCACTTCCCCCAATGATTTTAGACATTCCGATGGAGTCTACAGCCACATGTACATGGATACTCTGCAAATCACACTTAATTGCCTGGTAGAGGGTTCATCGAACCAACTTCACATTAATTCTCTATTATTCCAATCTCTAACAACGCGCGGAAAAAACGAACACCTATATCTTTCGGTGCGAGATCTTATTTTCCTTATTTTATTATGATGCTCGTTTCTCCGTACGTAGGTCGGTGTTAACAAAATATTTTCTCATTCGGAGGAGGAAGTTGGTGAATGAAATTTCTTGAGAAGATACTGCCGCAACGAAAAATGCCTTTGTTTTAATGATGTGCACCCCCGCACACTTTTCGTTATTTAGAGTCAATTGCCAATTCTTGGGCCATACAGATATCTTTTCTAAATCTTTTTGGAATTTGTTTTGATCATCTGATGACTTTACTAGATGATAAACGACAGCATCATCTCCAAACAACCTAAGACGGCTGCTGAGGTTGTCTCCTAAATCGTATATATATATATATATATATATGTGAGGACCTTAATACCACCTTAGAGAACGCTAGAAATCACTTATGTTTTACTCGATGACTTTCCGTCATTTACTACGAACTTGACCTCTCTGACAGGAAACCACGAAAGTGGCCTTATTTGTCTTCCAAAGCTCTATTATATTCTGATTCTAATATTGGAACCCCTATCTCATCCTTGTCGACTCTTGTTTCTTCTTTTGTCACGTAGTCAGATAAGTTTTCCCCTCTCACAGAGGCCTTCAATTTACTCTTTTCACCAATTCGCTCCATCCTCTGTATTTAATAGTGGAATTGCCATTGCATTCTTAATATTACCACACTTGTCTTTAATTACACCGAAGGTCGTTTTGACTTTTCTATGTGCTGAGTCAGTCCTTCTGACAATCGTTTCTTTTAAGATTTCTTCGCATTTGACATGTAGTCATTTTGCATTAGCTTTCCTGAACTTCCCATTTATTTCATTCCTAAATGATTTGTATTTCTATATTCCTGAATGTCCCTTAACATTTCTGTATTTACTTCTTTCGTCGATCAACTGAAGGTTTTCTCCTGTTACTCGTGGTTTGTTTGTAGTTACCTTCCTTGTACATACGTTTTTCTCTGTAATTTCTGTGCTTGCGCATTTTAAAGATGGTCATTCCTCTTTAACTGAACTGCCTACTGGGCTATTTACTATCACAATATCTATAGCCTCAGAGAACTTTAAGCATATCTTTTCATTCCATAGTACTTTTATATCCCACTTCCTTGCATATTAATTCTTTCTTAGTAATTTCTTAAACATCAGCCTACTCTTCATTACTATTACGTTGCGATCTGAGTCTACATCTGCTCCTGGGTACGCCTTACAATCCAGTATCCGATTTCGAAATATCTGTCTGACTATGATGTAATCTAATTGAAATCTTTCTGTATCACCAGGCATTTTTCTAGTATACCTCCTCCTCTTGTGATTCTTGAACAGAGTATTCGCATTTATTAGCTGAAATTTATTGCGGAACTCAATTAGACTTTCTCCTTTCTCATTTCTAGTACCAAGCCCATATTTTCCTGTAACCCTTAATTCTGCTCTTTCTATACAATCACATTCCAATCCGCCATAAGAATTGGGTTTTCATCTCCCCCTACGTACTGCACCACCCATAGAATATCCTCATATACTTTCTCCATCTCTTCATCTTCAGACGATGTCACTTCCTTGATTATTCAATCTTTTTCTCATGGTGACCTTCCCCTCCGACACAAGTTTTCGTATGTCACTACTGGGTAGGGTTATTCCTAATACAGCTGGTGTCAACGAATTCGCTTTCAGCGAATATATTTCGAAACTTTTAACGGTCAACAAAATTTATAGGTAGTTCAATTTACTGAAGAATATGCAGAAATGTGCCTAAACTATGATTTCTCCACTTGAACACACTTCATTAAAATTATCACCGCAATTCCAGTCAATGATCTCGTTGATTTCTATCTTTACTTATATATAGTTTGACGTTGTATCATATCTAAAGTTAGTGTTGTGCTTAGCCTCAAGCTTTAGAACCAATGTGTGGAAGATTGTTGTTTCGACTAGTTAGGAACAAATGTGACGAATAAAACTCTTACCGTAATTTATTATTAACTAAATTCCGTTCTTCTGAATCGCTGTGTAACAACTGTCTTTCATGATTTAAATAATGATACACTGCAGCAGTTACGTAATTTCTTCATGCTTAGCACAACGCGTTTCTAGAATTTATTCTCATTGTCAGGCGTGATATTTATATAAGTAGTTTGTGTGATGTTTGGAAGTACCGGTATGGTGTTCTGCCCCTCTTGCACTGTAGTCGCCCCTTGAGGCTATACTGCAACCCGGACATCGGGCGTATCAAATTCTGAGATTTTTTTTTTTTACTTCATAACGTTAGAAATAATATTTTTGTCTTTCTACTTTCAGGTGCTGTACCTTCTCCATTAGGCATAAATACACCCATGTGCAAACAATCACTCATATTATTTGTGTGTGACATTGAAATACAAAGATGTTATGACATTATTTGACAGTGGTTTTGGATAAGACCTTGGACTTTATCCAAACCGCGGTCTTACATTTCCTGTGGGTGGTATTATTCACATAAAATTTTCACAAACTTTATTTCACCATTACTATTACATTTAAATTACCCAACTCCAAAACGACGAAAAATGATGCAAGCATTTGAGCATTCATTCTGCTGTGTCCGATGATCTTTTCGATGATTAATAAGAAATTGCAATGCCTTGTTCTCTAAGCAACACATGGCTTAACACACTACGAGCGACACAAAACCCACCTGTTTTCGAAAGAAATGTCAGTTAAATTTGTAACTTTCTGTGCATATCCTCACGCACTTAAAACACAAGCGTTTATTGAAAGTTAAATAAGCATTAGACATAAATTCTACCATTCCCCATGTGATATGACAGCTGAACAAAGCCATCTAGTTTCTAGCGAAAAATACAGAATCATGCCCTGCACTTCTAGCGATTGCTTAACACAGGTTTACTTCACACATTAAACGCAATTTCACCTTTACATCTGTATGGGGGAAGGAAGTTCCTCTGTACCACATCAGGGGTGGTGGGCAACTCACTTACATACAAAGTACTCCCTATCGAAGTACAAGAAACAGTAAAGTCACCTGCGATAACGTCTCCTACCATGCCAGCTTTATTTTCAACAAAAATAAAAAAAATCTGAAATAAACGTGGTTAAGTATTACATACTAAGTAAATTCCAAAAGCTTCATCTGTAGAGTGACCAGAGGACACCTACTCTTATCTACTGCCAGCGGCCAAGTCAGGTTCTGGACGAATACAGAGCGCCTTCCGCTTATCAGCGGGTCGGGGAAAGTCAGAGATGAGCAGTGTTCCTCCTGAGAACTTAACTGTATACGTGCTCACGCACCTGACCTACGGCAACACTAAGTCTCTCTCCCTTTCGACTGAAACTGCCACAATTGTTACAACTGCCCTGAAACGCATGGTTAAATCCGCAGGACAGAACAGGTAGTTGGAATTGTTAAAAGGGGCAAAAAATGAGCAGCTATCAGTTACATTCGAACACATATAACTTTATTTAGTTTCCCAAACATTACAGCGCAAATTTCCGACCATAACTATCGACTGAATATGTCACACAATCTTATGGCTTAAGGAGACGACCTCTTTAATTTTTAAAACAGCTGAAGGCCCATGATTGAAAAACAAATCTACAATGAATTTTCAAAACGCACAAGGCCCAAAGCTTTATCCAAAGAAATATTTTAAATGAGGCTGAAGGACCAAAGAATGGAAGACTTGAAAAGTAAGGAACTTTCAGTTTTAAAACTGCTGAAGACCCGTTATTTAAAACCCAACTAAAAACATACAAATTCAAACCATCGGCTATGAGCCATTAAAATAGACAATCAAACACCAATAAGAAAAGGCAGTACAGCCAGCGGCGCTTAGAAGTTTCCGGAGATCAGTCTGCACTTCAAATATTAACGTTCGCTTAGGGGAGATTGGTAGTCGGCCCAACTATATCCGATACACCGGCAACCCAACCAAGAGACAGTCAACGGACCCACCGACAAGTACACAAGGAAGGTAAAAGGCGTAGCCCCCCACAACCAAGTGTGCATAAGATGTCAAAACTACACAAACGTGTTGGACAGCAACAACACATTGAGGAAAGGACACTGCCTGAATTTTACGTCAGTGGCCAGGGCAGATAACGGAACGCTAACGGCCACAAGGCAGAAAATTCCGCTGATGCACTTGGACTTCAAATAACCACGGGATCTTTCCGTCAATCAGTCTCCAGGACTGATTGTAGGGTATTCAGTTGCCCATTTCTTAGCGCTAATGGTGCACTGCTACGTAAAACTTAAGTACGAAAGTCACTTTCGCATAATGTGTCACTGTCAAGTAACACAGTTCGATGAAACTTGGATCATACTTAGAAAGACCTGCTACAGTATAGTAGAAAAGGTATACGAAAGACATACGTAATGAGGAGAACAGAAATAACACTTTTATTTAAAGACAACAATTACAGTGAAATAATCCGAATTATGATGGCTCTTTTAAAGCCATCAGTCTTCTGACTGGATTGCGTGGCCCGTCTCGAATTCCTCTCCTGTGCTAACCTTTTCGTCTCAGAATAGCAATTGCAACCTATGACCTCGAATATTTGCTGGTTGTGTTCTAATCTCTGTCTACGAGGGTTATCCCAAAAGTAAGGTCTTCTATTTTTTTGTAAGTACAGAACTCTGTTCGTGTGGCAGTTGATCACACTGTTATGAAGAGTGCTTCACGCACTGTGTGTAAACATGCACAAGCCGCTCTGAGGCGCTCAGTCTTGGCTTGGCACCCGTTGAGAATGGAGATCCCGTTGGATGTTACGGCCAACTGCGAATTGGGCGTAGTTATGCGATTTTTGAACGCAAAGGGCACTGCGCCGATTGAAATCCATCGCCAATTGACGGAAGTGTATGATGAATCGTGCATGGATGTCAAAAATGTTCGTAAGTGGTGTAGACAGTTTGTAGCTGGTCGGACCGAAATTCTCGACGAACAAAGGAGCGGGAGACCGTCAGTTTCTGAGGAGACAATGTTGAAGGTTGAGCAAAACATGCGTGAAGGTCGGCGGATCACCCTGGATGATCTCTGTACGTTGGTTCCTGAGGTTTCCCGAAGCACCGCCCACAGAATTTTAACGGAAACATTGAACTACTGGAAGGTGTGCGCAAGAAGGGTGCCACGCATGATGACTCAGGACCACATGCGGCAACGAGTTGATGCTTGCCGCGCATTTCTTCACCGCCTTGCAGCCCAAGAGGACAACTTTCTGGACACAATTGTCACGGGTGACCAAACCTGGGCATACCACTTTACACCTGAGACCAAGCAACAATCACGCCAGTTCATAACTTTCTGAACAGCATGGCGGGGCGAGCTGGTATGACATGGACATACAAAAACTGCCACAGCGTCTAGAAAAATGCATCGACAGAAATGGTGATTATATCGAAATATAGCTAAATGTTCAAGCCGTAAACTGATGTAAACCATTGTAGAAATAAACAGGTCTATGTACTTATAGAAAAGTTGTTGACCTTACTTTTGAGATTACCCTCGTAATCCATAGTCTTTACCCTCTAGCTCTATCTAGTACAATAAAGTTATTTCCTAATGTCTTAAGAGGTGTTTTGTTATCCTGTCCCAACTGCAATTGGCCTTAGTCTCTGGCAGAAGGTACATGTAACTAAGACAAATATTTTATCCTCTGATGCCTATTGCATTTAAATGTTGGCAAGGGCCTCTAACTGTGTGGACTTACTAATGAGTAGTTATTCTGAAGTACGACATATGTAATCTGAGGCTTTGTAAAGCCATGGCTTGCAATAATTCTTGTTTCATCAATTTCGTTTATGAGAAGAGCCGCTCGGCTTCACCGAATCTATTGTGCTATCATATGATGTAATAAGGTCAATACTTCTGAAGAAGATATTTTTGCAAATATCGACAGCATGGTCAGGGGCTAATAAACCACTATTTGCAACTGGTTGGCTGATTTTTCAACCTCTTCAGAGTTACACACTTGCTGTTTCGCAACCATGCTTAACATTTTATTACAGAGAAAATTACTGAAGACGGATAAGGCAACTACGTGAAACAAAATTGAGTAATAGCTATTCTTGCTGCAAAAGATTACGGAGAATGACAACAAATAGCGAGAATATAATCAGAATAACAGATACATTTGGGGAATGTTCCAATTACTGGGAATCACAACACGAAATAAATCTGTTTAGCCTACTTCTCAAATAAGAACACTCCAATTACAGTTCACGTTTTGCTCTGTGGACGTGAGCGTATTGTGTAGTCCGTCCCTATACGAACATTAATTTCTGAAAGTGAACTATTAAGTTTCACGTAATAAATCACTCGCAATAATTACTGTTACTGATAAGAGCCATTTCTCACAGGAAGCTGAATGATTAATTTGAACATGAAGGGAGTAAAACCTAATGTTTATATGCAGCTGAATCCCTCGACTAGATTAAGAGAGAATAAATATAGAACGGCAGAAGAAGGAAAATTTCGAAAAAGAAATAAAGATTTCCAAAAGAGTCACGTATGCTAGAAATAATACAAATTGCGTAAGAACATAGAGCCACCGAATATTACCAGGAAGAAACATAAATTAAACTCTAATCCACATGAAATCAAAAGAAAGAAAAGGTACTGCAACTGGAGATTTGAACATCACAGAAAGATTAAACCGCCGTTATATTAAAGGGTACAACAAACGGCTATCATCGGGCATGAAATAATAGGCAGAGATAATTCTCCAATTGTGAAAATAAGAAAGAAATCCGTAATAATGTGATCAAGAGAATAGAAATCACAGCCTAATCGAATGAAGGAGCATTCAGATCAGGTGGCGAGTCATAAATAGTTACTTACGTGGTCCATAAGAAGAGAATTTTGGGGAAATACAGAGCAGTGTCGACACTGCCGCCAACGAAGTGCACGCAACAATACCGTTGTTAAAAAGCCATATCATACCATCCGTTTCACTTTTCTGAACAGAACTGTCTCGATCTAACGATAGTTAGGTTGCAACTTCTTGGCAGATTAAAACTGTGTGCCAGACCGAGACTCGAACTTGGGACCTTTGCTTTCGCGGGCAATTGCTCTACCAACTGAGTTACCCAAGCACGACTCTACCAACTGAGTTACCCAAGCACGACTCACGCTCCGTCCTCACAGCTTTAATTCCGCCAGTACCTTGTCTCCTACCTTCCAAACTTCACAGAAGCTCTGCTGCGAACCTTGCAGAACTAGCACTCCTGGAAGAAAGGATATTGTGGAGACATGGCTTAGCCACAGCCTGGGGGATGTTTCTAGAATGAAATTTTCGCTCTACAGCGGAGTGTGCGCAATGGTCCCAAGTTCGAGTTTCGGTCTGGCATAGAGTTTTAATCTACCAAGAAGTTTCATATCAGAGCACACTCCGCAGTAGAGTGAAAATTCTAGACAGTTAGATTAACCAAAAGTCATATAACCATAAAACAAAAGCAAGATTCGTCGCATGTGTACTCGCACGTGAAAGTTTACTTAGTCATTCACTTACATGCATTGTGAACACCGTTGTACCGAAGGTTTATCAGTCAACGCTCTGCTCGCTTAGTTCTTTTTAAAACTTGCTTGTTCTTAATATAAAGGCGAGAAACATAAGAGAGGGAACAGAGAATCTTCATAATGACTTGCCACTACGGCAATTAGCACTGCTAAGGCGTCATTCTACAAGAGCAGCTTTCAGCTTATCTAACATTTGGCGATGTCTGCTTGTTTTTAATGATTTACAGTTGAAAAATGAGGTAACGAACAAGCGCTCACCTTGAGTTTGTACTGTCTTTCCGTTTCCTCGTATGACACCTAGGACATCGACAACATTTGAGTGAAAGGGGCACCTCATATTCGGCAGGTAAATTTTTCTGAAGGAAATATATTTTATACCAGTGGTTGTCAAACTTATTCGTTTAACAGCCAATGCTGCCATTGCGGGGCAACACATCGAGTCGCATATGTAGCGATCTTATTATTAAATGGTGACCTACATAAATTACTACGTTACGGGCCCTCAACAGACTATCTATGGATGTTAGAAGTAAATGTATTGTGATCTAGGTTGTGTTACTCATTCAAGATGAATATACGGATCACTGAGGTGTCCCCTTGACAGAATAATACATGGTTTTAGTAGTAGAATAAATGATAAAATATGTGTAGGGGATGAAAATTTGGTAGTAATAGGTGTTTGGAACCCAATTACAAGGCAACAAATCGAATACTGATTTAGATGAGAAGATAGCTAGTAAATATTTAGAAATAAAATCGTAATCTACAGAGCATAGGCAGATGCGGATATCGATCACGAGTCAGTAGCGATAGACGTAAGGCAGAAAATCAATAGGATAATGCAAATGGGTGGGGGAGACACGCGATAAAATACTGAAAATATAAGGCAGAACGAGACAAAGTACATATTGTCTGAGGTAGTGACCACTGGCGTAAATAAAAGCCTTGAGGGGAGTAATATAATGAAGAAGAAAGGGAGGAAAGTATGCAGTATGTATCGCGAAAGCAGAAATGAAGGAGATCTGGAGAGTACTCGAGCTTAATGGCAGAATCTTGGGAACGAGGGAGCTTACCCACGGTTTATGGGTTACTTAGAAATGAGATTAACAGTTACTAGAAACGTGCTATGTCAGAATGAACTCGAGAAAGCTGTAACGATATTGAGGAAAAATCGACATGACTTAACGGTAAGACTGAACGTCACTTCGCGAAAGCAAAATATAGAAGCGTTAATTTACGATGTAGATGTAAATATCTATTAGATGCAAGAGAGTGGGTGATATATAACGGGAGTACTTCGAAATGACGAGTCATGGAAACAAACTATTACGAAGTGTGATGATAGACCAAGAGGAAGATAATACGGAGGAAACAGGTGATCCAGTATCGCCATCAGATTTTGATAGACCAGTGAATAATCTCAGCCCAAGTAAGTCAGCAGCAAACCTACGGAGCTAATGAAATTTATGGGAGAAGTGAGAAACGGATAACTTAACATAAGTTTTAAAGAAAAACATCACCATAGCATTGCCGAAAAAGGCACGTGCACAAAAGGGTTCAAACTATCGAAAGATTATGATGAAATTGAATTAGGAACAGTCCTGACCGCAATAAAATATTTGTTGGCAAGGGTAACCAGTCTCGCTCACACTTTCAGACTATTTTACGCCATGAATGCAGGTGGTTGTAGTGAACGGAGCAATTATCGTGGAATTATCAGATAACTAACCCGATAAAATATTTTAGTAAACTTCTGATCAGACTATTATAAATAAAAATAAAATTGAAGACGTACTGGACGAAGACCATTTTAGTTTGAGGGTGGGAGAATGTACAGGCAAACCATTTCGACTTTGAGCCTAGTAACTGAAAGTAGATTAAAGAACCTTTAGAATACCTTAATAACATTTTTGGACATATAAAAGTCTTCGGCGACATAAGGTAGAATAACATGAAAATTGTCTGCAGAAAATTGGTACTAATGTAAAGAGACGAATGATTTACGTCTAAAATATACAAATATGATAATAATATAAAGTTTGCGAATATTTGTTTCATATACAACAGGAAAGTCTATATCTATGTTCAGGAATCTCTTCTGGGTATCTGATGATGAATAAATTCGGAAACGCGCCATACGAGAAATAAAGTCGTTCCTTGCCTGATGTTTGACTTTTACTATTGCGACCCTGTCAGCTTGAATTCTTAACTAATAATTAAATGTGATAATACCAAAGAAAAGTTCGTGTTAATGAGGGTTGCAAGTTAACACCACTGTCACTGGACATGTTGAACGAAAATTTCGGGGAGGAATTTTGTTTGCAGACGATGTAGTCTGCAGCCTGGATTCCAGGAAGCTTAGGAGCCTGATGAAAGTATAAGATAGGACACTGAGCACGGAATGTGGCTTAGGGGGAGACAGAGCAAAGCTGAATGTGATGAAGAGTAGTAGACACAGAAAACAACTTGCATAACATCGAAACTGGCAAAGACGTAGTTCTAGAAGACAGGAAATAATTCTGCTGCCCAGTAGTTGAATTTGGGATTATTGGAAAATTCGGACAGTACACACTGACCAGTCAGAACATTATGACAACAGACCTACTATCAATATAAATCTGTCCATGCGATATCAGCGTCACCTGGCGAGGAATGACTGCTATTCAGACGCACACACGGTGGGTGTAATATCAGTGAACGTGTTGTCCATATGTAGAATGGGGAAGGCGCGAAATCTATCTCAGTTTGACCGAGGGCGTATTGAGATGGCCCGTAGGTTCGGCAAGGGCATTTCGGAAACTGTACGACTTGTCGGGTGTTCGAGGAGTGCCGTTGTGAGTGTCCTCTACTCGTGGCGAAACCGAGGTGAAACCGCGTCCAGACGTCGTGGGGTTGGGCGGTCACCCTTCATTACGCGTGTAGGACGTCTTAGGCTGGGGAGACTGGTAAAACAGGACAGGCGGCGAACTGTGGCGGAACTAACATCAGACTTTAATGCTGGACAGAGCACAAATGTGTCTGAACACACGGTATGCCGAGATTCCTAACAATGGGGCTCCGCAGCCAACGACCCATATGTGTGCCATGTTAACGCCACGACATTGGAAACTGCAACTGAAATTGGCACGTGACTATCGGCACTAGATGTTGGCGCAGTGTCAGAGAATTTCATGGTGTCATGAATTTTATAAAATCTTAAATAAATACAAATCCTCCTTACCAAGTAATGGTAGTTTATGATAAAGTGTGCTCAAGAGCTAAGAATGAGTACTAAGTAAATGATGTTCCAACAACTACAAAGTAAATGGTATTCCACCGCAAGTGAACTTTCTCAGCGTAAGATTGCTCAGCATGGCAAGGATCAGGGGCAGATTGGCACAGGTGAAGGAACCTTTTTGCGTCTATAGATGTTGATATGGAAATGAGGAAGATGTTTCTGAAAATTTACGTCTGGTGGCAGCATGTGTATAAAGATGAATCATAGAACATTGTAACTCCAGGCTAGAATAAACAGGAAGCATTTGATATGTGGTGCTGCTGAAGAACGTAGATACTTGTGTACAGATAAAGTAAGAAAAGAAGACACACATGAAAGAATACGTGAGCAAGGAATAGTAGAAACATACTTACTAGAGAAATGAGCAGTGGTGCTGGAAGTAGCGCTAGAGGGGAAAACAGAAGAATATCCAAAACAGTTTGTAGAGGAGGGTGATTGCAGTAGTTAAATAGCTATAAAAAGATTGGTACAGGACACAGAAACCTGAAGAAATGCATCAAACCACTCTGAAATTTAAAATTTTCCAGTGTATAGCTCCGCCGGATCTCTATAATTTGCTGTCACGATATTTCGATGGGGCATACACTAGTAGTACAGAATATGGGTTGACAGTAAACTAAGGACAGACGGAAGTAATGAGACATAGTAGAAGTGAGAATATCGAGCAACGTAACATTAAAGATGTAGTAACGAAGGAGATAAAATTAAGGCAGAAAAATAACCCATATCGGATGAATCAAGCAGGACATAAAAGGCAGACTACCATTGGCAAAAAGGGAATTTCTGGCCAAGAGGAGGCCGCTAGTACCAAACACTGATATTTATTTGAGGAAGACATTCCTGAGAACGTACATCTGGACCACAGCACTGTATGGTAGTGGATCACGGAATATGGGAAAACCGGAGCAGAAGGGAATCGAAGCATTTGGGACGTGGTGATACACAAGAATGTTTAAAATAAAGTTTACTGGTAAGGTAAGGAATGAAGAGGTTACCTACAGAATCGCCCAAGAAGCAAATATATGGAAAGTACTAAGAAGAAGGGACAGGATTATAGGAGACGCGTTAAGATTTCAGGGAATAACCATCGTACTGGAGGGAGCCGCAGAGGGGAAAACTGTAGTGAAAGACGGAGACTGGAGTACGTCCAGCAAATAACTGAGGACGCAGGTTGGGCGTACTGCTCTGAGATGAGGATGTTGACAAAGGAGAGGAATTCCAGACGGGCAGCTTCAAACCAGACAGAACACTGATGACTGAAAAAAATAAAAATCCATGAATTTTCCCAAAATTTCGTGGAACACCATTCTAAAGAATGGTGGTTTTTAAAGAAATGACACAATTTTCACACTTTACAACTCCACGTTTGATATATACCGAGAGAATTCACACAACTGCGTTCCAAATTAGACTCACTGACGTCGTCGTCGTCATTCTGAGATCCTCTGTAAGCAAAGGATAGCGACCGATCTTGTAAATTCCAGACCGATATACATTTAGAACATTCCGTGTGACTTACCTTAATCCAGCATTCAGCTCGGTTAACAAGTACACACACAAAACCATCAACAACACTGCCACTGCCTCTCCAGCACTTAACTCGCGACTACTCAACTAAAAATTTCTGGTCGTCCAGTTATCATTGGAGTGTCGCACTCGCTACACATTACACTAGCTTCCCAACTTGAAAAGCGAAGAAAAAAGTACAGTCATTTAAAAAATTAAACTGCCTCACTCTGTCTTTGTGTTCTCAAGGGGTATATTATGGTATAAGACTTACGGCGCTTATAATTCCACCTTTAAATCTAGATCCTGCTTTCGTGTGCCGTGCTTTTGCAATGAGGCTCACCTAGCATGCCACACATCACAACTTCACTTTGTTACACGCTCTACTCAGTCCCATTTAGGCCCCAGCCTGACATAGATGTTAGCCATTCTTTAAACGAAAAGTTCTCCAAAGTGTTGCCAATAAAGTTTGATTTCTCTTTGTGAAGGAAAGTTATAAGTTTCCATGAGATGTGAAACGTACGAGTGGAGACAGGAGAAGGGGCAGCGGTTAACAGAAATCTGTCCACCTGTAGGTGCTTTCCACTCGGAATCCTTGACACTGTAACAAACACTTTTATTACGTTGCTAAATTTCAAGATACCTTATAACCACTTCTGAGAAGGAGCATTCAGCTTATAAAGGGCTTATTCACAGTCTAGGGGGTGTATTAAGGGCAGACGATTCCCTTATAGCGTAGACTACACTATTATGAAACTTCCAAAGAGATCAAAATTGTCTGCTAGACGGGGGCAAAATCTGACGATAACTTTATAATAAACAAGAACTTTATATACTTTGATGTACGAGCAGGAAACTACACTGACAGCAGTGTTCGTATAATGGGGAAAGTCGGCTATTCAAATGAACATAGAAACGGCTCAAAATTTCTAATTGTAAGAGGTGTTACCACAAATACAAAAAGATGTCATTAGCAAAAAACAAAACGTACCACTGTAGAGTTGTTAGGAGCCATTTCTGTACGGCAGACGTGCGCGAGCACAGGAAGGAATGAATGTTCTCGAGGGGAGCTGCCCGACAACACTACGGACTAAATGTATGTGCGTGTTTTGTCGCCAACAGGTGGAGCGCAAGGTTATCAGTCACCATAACGGGGAACAATACGGGGAATGACCGACAAGGAGAGGCTGAAAGAGGAACTGCGCCGCTGCAGGATGACATTGAAATTGTTAATTACAAGCAGATAAAATAATGAGGCGTTAGCCTGGCAGTTGACTCTCAGCAACCGCCTTCCATCGAATTGTTTCTCCTTTACCGGTTCTCCTTTTCTTTTATCGCATTTTTTTTGTATGGAACTAGTTGATACTTTCCTGCTCATTAATGTGTATGTGCGCATGTGAAGAGACACAAACAAGCGAATGCGTGCCCTGACACGCCTGTGCCACAGCAGGCGATATCGGTAATTGAGTTCTGAGAATGCACGGAAGAGATAACCGAAGTGAGCCGCACGTCAATTAGTCTTTATGCTCTTACGGGGAAATTCCGCTTTCTTTTGCTACATTGTGTTAAATAAGCATGCTGCTAAATTTTTATGTTCCAAGACTATAATTTAAGACATCTTGAAAGAGCCTCTAACGTAATTCGGTAAAGGAAATGGATGGTTACTGTGTAACTCGACACTGTGAGAGAATATTACGATATATTGATAATTTTTACTTATGGATCGTCTGACAGCAACTGAATAAAACTCAATTTTAGTGCCATACGCGTTTCGCCTTTATTTTCTGCAAGGCACCACCAATGGCCTGGAGTATGTACATATGTTTGCTATTTAATTTACATTTTTGTCACTGTACCTATAGGTTATAAACAGTTCTGGTGGTTGGTATTTCCTATTAAGTAGTAATGTTTTGAGCTGTACTTACCGGTTGCGTGAACAGTTTCTTACATATTACGCTCCTGTTGCATTTTTGGTGTTGTTCTTCTTCTTATGAATGCCAAGTTGCGGTTTTTTTACCCACATTCTACAGCACTATGAACTGAAGGCTTGTTTCAATGCAATGTTTTGGTTTCTGTTGACGACTGTCAAATGTTTTTGCCAAAGATGGAATGTTATTACACTTTCGAGTGTAATTATTGAAGTATCTGTGATCTGTTCGTGTATGCATCTTTGTGTGCGTTTGTGTATGTGTGTGTGTGTGTGTGTGTGTGTGTGTGTGTGTGTGTGTGTGTGTATTTTGATGTGGTACAATACACACACACACACACACACACACACACACACAAGCAGCGCCCACCAACAAAAAAAAATATATATATTATATAAATACAGCACCAAAACACAAACACACAGACACACACACAAACGCACACAAAGATGCATACACGAACAGATCACAGATACTTCAATAATTACACTCGAAAGTATGCCAATAATATTCGATCTTTGACAAAAACATTTGACAGTGGTCAACAGAAACCAAAACATTGCATTGAAACAAGCGTTCACTTCATAGTGCTGTAGAATGTGGAAAAAACCGCGAATTGCAGTTGATAAGAAGAAGAACAACACCAAAAATGCAACAGGAGCGTAATATGGATGTAAGAAATTGTCCACGCAACCTGTAAGTACAGTTCAAAACATCACTACTTAATAGGAAATATCAACCACCAGAACTGTTTATAACCTATAGGTACAATGACAAAAATGTAAATTAAATAGCAAACATATGTACATATTCCAGACCACTGATGATGCCTTGCAGAAAATAAAGGCGAAACGCGTATGGCACTAAAATAGTGTTTTATTCAGTTGCTGTAAGACGGTCCATAAGTAAAAATTATCAATATACCGTAATATTACACGCTAACTGAGGAAGACAGGTCTACAAAAGTTGAAAATGTGGGAGAATAGTTTCTCTCGTCAGAAAGGGAAAGGATTCAGACGCAACCTTGTTGAAAACAATGTCAAGGCGTTCTGTTGCCGTGTCCTACTGGAATAGTGGAAAAATCTTGATTTTGTTGAATGTATTGATTTTTGGAATGTGCCATCTCAACTGTGGAAATGCTATACTACAGTTTGTTTCGGCAGCTCGTAGTATACATTAGCTTAAGTCGTATCTTGGTACGAAATTACATAGGCTTAACAGATTCCGACATTCAACAAATTTTACATCCTCGGTAATCGTGATGGTTCGATGGCGAAATTACATCCTCTAATTCGGAAAGCGAGTCTTGCGTCTGAACCACTGTGACATATTACTCCCTCATTTCTTTTAGTATGGTAGAGAGTCGCTGAAACACTTCGACGTGAATAGTGTAGTTTATCAGGAACGTATTGGTATTAAATCATCAGCTACATTCATCAAAACGATTCTGCGTTACTTGGGCTTTCGTAGTGCAAGTTACTTTTCGCCTCCAATAAGGCAAAGGTACAAAACCAATCATTCCCAATTTGGGCCTTAATCAGTGGCAGTATTGTTTAACTTGATATATTTTCACCTCTGGAGCTTTTTTGGATTTCTGAACGAAAATAATTGTTGCAAAGGGCATCGGGTTTTACTGTAAGCTGCAGCTTTCGCCATGCTTGGTAGATGGTAGTTGAAGATTTCCTTTGGTTGAAAAAGGACCGACGAGAGTGCTTCCAAAGTGCTCGCTTCTTGTTTTGTTCCTCTGCTCACCGACTTTGCGGAAATCTCCTCATTTCCTATCTTATCGGATATACAGGACATAAAATCCCCGCCTGAAGCCTACATTCATTTTTATGTTAATAATTAGTAACCACTGCTGTACAATCGCAATAAAGTCACGAGATGTTCGATTGACTCTTTTATAAGAACATGTCACGCGTTTCGGGATTATACCCATCTTCAGAATCACAAACTTCAACTCCTTCCTAACCAGACAGGCGTACAGCCTTGACAACTCAAAGAAAGTTTTGATAGGTTTATTCAACACTTTCTTTCAGTTGTCAAGGCTGTACGCCTGGTTGGATTGGAAGGAGTTGAAGTTTGTGATGTCTGAAGATCGGTGTAATCCCGAAACGCGTAACATGTTCTAATAAAAGAGTCAATTGAACACCTCATGACTTTATTGCAATTGTATAGCATTGATTGCCAATTATCGGTACATCTAATTTTCCACATTCCTTTACTGTTGTAGCAACACACCTCAAGTATTTATATTCTTTGCTTTTCTGGTTTCCAAACAATTCATTATTCATGTCCAAACAGTGATATCTACCTCAGATATAGGTCAACGTTTGGCACTGATAAAGTTTTTACTGGCCAGGAATGCCCTTCTAGCCTGTGCTAGTCCTCTTTTCATGTCCACCTTGATTCGCCAGTCATGTGTTATTGTGCTCTGGAATTAGTAGAGTTCCTTCACTTCGCGCACCTAATAGCCATTGTTTTGATAACGTTAATCTGCTGAAACACCTTTTTGCTGTTCCTCATTAGTATATTAATGCGTGAGCCCTGCAACTGGTTAATATTTTGGTGCTGTTGCTTAAAATACTATAGCAGTCGCGTTTTTTGGATGAGATTCTGAAACACGCTTAGGATTGAAAATGTCTTCACCAATGGTTGTGTTGATGTGTTTGTGCAACGTCGGCTGGTGCAGCATCTTGTTGCAGGATCGAATAACTTTATTTAGCAGCTCATCTTCAAACTTTCGCAAGCTAAAAGTTAATCAACTTTCGAGCACGTATGGATAACAGTAATTTATTGTAGGCATTGCTGAGGTTCATAAAAAGGTATTAAATAATTATTCGTAGTAGTGTAACACAAGAGGATGTCATTGCCGCATGTCTGCCGTGCACTGTACATGCTTGAAACCCAGAAACCCTGTTGTAATTAGTAAGTTGTTCAAGACTTCTTATAGTTGGCATACTGAGTAAAATTTTCAATTCCAGCACGCTCATCTTGCTATCAACACTTGTTAAACATGTTTAATAATATCTGTTTGTCCTTGGAGGACAAGAATTTAATCATGGGGTAGTAGATGTTATCTGGTCTGGAAACACTCATGTTGTCCGATTTAATGAGTGTCTTACCGCGATTTATACTTTTAATAAGTTTCTTCGTGTTGTTGAATAGAATAAATGTCGTCAACAGTATCCTACATATATTATTCTGCATCTGTCTTCAATTGACTTATTACTGCAGCAATCAGTTGTTTAGGTACTAGATATATCTACACTGCCTGTTGTTATCTCAATTTGCATAAATATAACCGTATATTATTAAATGTATCCGCAAACTGTGAGCAAGATATTACGTCAGCTGTATGTTTTACTACAGACACATAGAAATTTCTGCCGGACTGCTACTCGAACCCGTATTTCCCTTTTATCGCGAGCACTCGTCTTGAACACTCTGGCTATCTGTGGACGTCTCCCGAATCGATACAAACTTCCATATGTCGTAATGTCTATGATCCCGTACAGGGAGAGATAATGTTTTTCTCTTCTGTTTGCCTTCATTTGATATGAAATACAGGTAGGGCAATGTTTTTACCTGATAATGTCTGTGTATTTCAATGGAAATTTCCTTCATACATTCCTTAATGTATGAAGACACAGACACTGCTGACATTCTAAAGCCATATTAAACCATGAAATGTATTCGTAAATTGCGAGTACGATGTTACACCAACTGTATTGTAATTTTATAGACACAAAAAGAAATTGCGCCGATTCTGGTCTCGAAACCTGATATCAGGCTTCTCATGAGTGGTCGCTTTAACAATTTTGACTACGCGTGCACACTTCCCGAACTGATCTTAAGTTCCAATGTCATAGTGTATACATCCCACAGTGCTGTCCGTGTGATTCCAGAGCAGGGAAAGAGAGAATGCTTTTGTCAGCAGTTTGCCTTTCTTTGGCATGAAATATAGTTAGTGCAGTGATGTATAATTCGATGTAAATGTCCTTACATTCAGGGGAAAAATATTGTTTCAGTAATGTCCTAAATACACTACTGGCCATCAAAATTCCTACACAACGAAGATGACGTGCTACAGACGCGAAATTTAACCGACACGAGGAAGATGCTGTTATATGCAAATGATTAGCTTTTCAGAGCATTCACACGAGTTTGGCGCCAGTGGCGACACCTACAACGTGCTGACACGAAGAAAGTTTCCGATCAATTTCTCTTACACGAACAGCAGTTGACCGGCGTTGCTGGTGAAACGTTGTTGTTATGCCTCGTGTAAGGAGGGCATATGCGTACCATCACGTTTCCGACTTTAATAAAGGTCGGATTGTAGCCTATTGTGATTGCGGTTTATCGACTCGCGACATTGCTAATCGCGTCGGTCGAGATCCAATGACTGTTAGCAGAAGATGGAATCGGTGAGTTCAGGAGGGTAATACGGAACGCCATGCTGATCCCAACAGCCTCGTATCACTAGCAGTCGAGACGATAGGCATCTTATCCGCATGGCTGTAACGGATCGTGCAGCCACGTCTCGATCCCTGAGTCAACAGATGGGGACGATTGCAAGACAACAACCATTTGCACGAACAATTCGACGACGTTTGCAGCAGCATGGACTATCAGCTCGGAGACCATGGTTGCGGTTACCCTTGACGCTGCATCACAGACAGGAGTGCATGAGACGGTGTACTCAACGACGAACCTGGGTGCACGAATGGCAAAACGTCATTTTTCGGATGAATCCAGGTTCTGTTTACAGCATCATGGTGGTCGCATCCGTCTTTGGCGACATCGTGGTGAACGCACATTGGAAGCGTGTATTCGTCATCGCCATACTGGCGTATCACCCGGCGTGATGGTATGGGGTGCCATTGGTTACACGTCTCGGTCACCTCTTGTTCACATTGACGGTACTTTGAACAGTGGACGTTACATTTCAGATGTGTTACGACCCGTGGCTCTACCCTTCATTCGATCCCTAGG
The DNA here is from genome assembly GCF_023897955.1 of Schistocerca gregaria. NCBI lineage: Eukaryota > Metazoa > Arthropoda > Insecta > Orthoptera > Acrididae > Schistocerca > Schistocerca gregaria. The sequence goes on from NC_064922.1 coordinate 433,834,157, forward strand.
AAACCAACATTTCAGCAGGAAAATGTACGATCGCCTGTTGTAGGTCCTGTACAGGGTTTTCTGGATACAGAAAACGTTAAACTGCTGCCCTGGCCAGCACATACTCCAGATCTCTCACCAATTGAAAATGTCTGGTCAATGGTGGCCGAGCAACTGGTTCGTCACAATACGCCAGTCACTACTCTTGACGGGAGGACGACGGTTGAATCCCGCGTCCGGTCATCCTGCTTTAGGTTTCCCGTGATTTCCCTAAATCGCTCCAGGCAAATGCCGGGATGGTTCCTTTGAAAGGGCACGGTCGACTTCCTTCCCCGTCCTTCCCTAATCCGATGAGACCGATGACCTCGCTGTTTGGTCTCTTCCACCAAACAACCCAACCCAACTACTCTTGATGAACTGTGGTATCGTGTTGAAGCTGCATGGGCAACTGTACCTGTACGCGCCATCCAAGCTCTGACCCAATACCCAGGCGTATCAAGGCCGCTATTACGGCCAGAGGTGGTTGTTCTGCGTACTGATTTCTCAGGATCTATGCACCCAAATTGCGTGAAAATGTAATCACATGTCAGTTCTAGTATAAGATATTTGCCCAATGAATACCCGTTTATCATCTGCATTTCTTCTTGGTGTAGCAATTTTAATGGCCAATAGTGTTTGAATAATAATAGTGATAATAGAAACAACATTAAAATTAGGTGTTATATTAGTGTGTCACTTTGGAGGAAAATACCGTATTACAATTTTGGAGGTTATTCAGTTGCTTTCTAAAGTTCTTATGGCAGACGATTAGCACAGAACTGTGAAGGATTTATGGTTAAGGCACGGCGAAAGATAGCAAGACAGAATAAATAAGAGCCCAGGCAGACAGACATCCTACACACCTAAACCGATGAGCCAAATACTAACTAGAAGAAGAAGAGGAAAAATGTAATAAGTGCTGACTGATGATGAAGTCAGCTCTCCTGATTCTTCTATCTACACACCGTTAGCCATCTTTTTATTTTATTGTCAAGGGGTGGAGGGGAAGTGTTCATTGTTGCCAGGTTTCATACAACTTTTTCGATGATGTCAAAAAATTGCATTGCTGCCGAAGTTCTCCCTCAGTTCTGCCCCCAGACCTATGATCTCACAGTGGACATAAGGCAGGTGCCGTATGTATAAAATGATGGGGGATTGAAAAAAAATCTTAGGAAATTCAAAATAGCTAAATTTTGTAAGTATGAAATTGGGGGAAATTAAAAAAAAATTAAACATGGTGGACATAGGCAAAGTGTTCTGAGAACGAAATTCAAGATGGTTGACCTAAGGAAATCCTCTATGACATCAGAATCCAAGATGGCGATCCAAGATTGCAGTCCTGGGAATATGAGGACAACCTATATGATGTCAATATCCGAGATGGGGATCAAGGATGGCATAGCTGTGGATACGAGGATAGCCAGCATGGTTGCCACATCATTTGTCCTAAGTAGAAAATTCAAGATGACGTACCTGAGGGCAGCCTGTAAGATTCCCAGATTCCTTGTGTTAAGAGTCCAATGGCCCCTGTGTTTCCCAAACCACTGTGATTTAAGTTTGATTACTTTCACATTCATTTAGTAGGGTAGGATGAGAGGTGCTGTGTTTTTATTTAAACGAGTGAGGCACCTGGAGGACCTCTTCCATTTCTTGCTGACACTGCAATACCTCCGCTGACTGTCACAGGCTATAGTCACCAACCAGACCAAGCAGGGCAGTGAAGTGCCAGCAGCACTGGATACTCGAGATTCCATATCTACAGCAGTGTTATCACCCAAAGAACCAAGTTTTAAAATGCAACAACAAACCCTTAGCATTCAAATACAGATTTCATCCATTAGGGGCTATTCATAGATAGCTTTCAAAAGTGACTCATCCATTACATTTAGCATCTGGTTCACCAGTCGTGGTCGACATCTACACTTCTCAAAAAGTTTGGAATGTGCATGTTAGGAAATTAAAAAATTCGATATATCTGCTAGAAGCTCTATTGTGCTAAGTATAGAATGGTAGGAAGCATGAAAATGCAAGACGCGCGCTTATATTTTGCTCCATATTGAAAAAGGGCGAGAAATACAAAACTGACTTAAGTTACATATGGCCAATAGCTCACACTTACATCCTGCAGCACACTGATATTTAAATTGCCCTGGCAGGTAATTCAAAACTCAAGTACTCTTGTCCTCTGGGAGAATTAGTGCCACTTAATGAACAGGTACTATATATTTTTAAATTTCAGTAACAAAAAATTAATGTGCTACAGAGGTGACAGCTGTAAAACAAGGACTACCAAGCCTAAGGACAGCATGACCTCAGTTTCGCTATTTATTTATTTCATCATTGTAATTGTATTCACCTGCCCAATATGGGAGAGAGTTGTCAGCAAGTGTTTTAAGCAAACACCAACTAAATTCTGTATTTTTATAGTTTTAAAAATCATTGTAAATTTTACTCTTTTAATAACATTCGTTTACATTTATGTCATATTTTTAAAACCCTTTGGATACAGAGTGGGACGCATGTACTGCCTACAGTGTTTGTGCGTTCACGGATTGTAGGGGACGGGCAGTAGTCAAAACTGGGGTCGTTACGTACTGAGAGGAAATCTGAGAGATAGGATGTAAAGTGTTCAGCTTTGCTCAAGTTGTCAGGTAAGGGATGTTGTTATGGCGGAGTGGGCAATGTGGAATGGAATTACTGCTATTTAGTACTTGGAGTAGTTAATGGGGAGTGTAGCGTTGTGTCTGGTACATATCTGACGCCGGTGTTTTTTAGCATTTAGTAAAATACGACGTGTCTCTGTATTTTCCGGTGGTGTGTGAGTGTATCCCGGTTACGAATCCGCAGGAAGGAGGAGTATAAGCGATAATCAGTTTCGCCTGTTTTCTTCTTCCTTTAATGCTATTTCAATTTCTCACAAAGGAGGTGGATTGTCAGCGGATAAAATCTCACTTCAGCCGTAGAATACACAAATTGAAATGCAGCTTAAAATACGTAAAACAGAGGACAAGATGTGATGATTTTTAAAAACACAGTGGTGGACGATATTTACGATTTTTGCAGTAAAGCAGGTGACAAAATTAAGATAAAAAAGAAGCACACTGGAGGAGAATTTTGAAGAGCTTTCAGATCATGTCACGCTACATTTAAAATAAAACTGCTAACGTTAATGTCAATGATATTGCGGAATACTGGCGATGCATCAAAATAATCATGATTGTTGTTGTGGTCTTCAGTCCTGAGATTGGTTCGATGCAGCTCTCCATGCTATTCTATCCTGTGCAAGTTTCCTCATCTCCAAGTACCTACTGCAACCTACATCGTTCTGAATCTGCTTAGTGTATTCATCTCTTGGTCTCCCTCTACGATTTTTACCTTCCACGCTGCCCTCCAATACTATATTGGTGATCCCTTGATGCCTCAGAACATGTCCTACCAACCGATCCCTTCTTCTGGTCAAGTTGTGCCATAAACTTCTCTTCTCCCCAATCCTATTCAATACTTCCTCATTAGTTATGTGATCCACCCATCTAATCTTCAGCATTCTTCTGTAGCACCACATTTCGAAAGCTTCTATTCTCTTCTTGTCCAAACTATTTATCGTCCATGTTTCACTTCCATACATGGCTACACTCCATACAAATACTTTCAGAAATGACTTCCTGACACTTAAATCTGTGCTCGATGTTAACAAATTTCTCTTCTTCAGAAACGCTTTCCTTGCCAATGGCGAAGGAATACTATTGGATATGATTACGGGGCCTTCTGGAACCACAGGAAGCGACTGAAAGTCAGCAAGGGGGGAGGAAGTGGCGGGGAGAAAAATGGAAGGAAGGGGTGAGGTGGGGAGTAAACACTAGTGTTGAAATGAGGGGTATATCCCTTGACGGGTTTCGTTGTTGGGGAGGGGGGGGGGGGGAGAGAGTAGAGTTCCGACCGGAGAGGATGGATAAAACATGAAAGTGCGAGAAAGAGGCAATATTATGGATGCCGTAATCAAACAACCCTACTCGAGGACATAGTCCAAGCATCAACACCATCGGCAAAAGAGTTGTAATTAATGAAGAACATTTATTTTTAGTTTTCGTTGTACAGCTATTTAATTAAAACACTAAACACATATCACCAGAATTTACGTAATTGTGTTTTAGTGTTAAGATCTATTTTACACTAAGCTTTGCGCCAGACATATTTCTCTGAGTGTTGAACAGAAGAAAGGAACTTTCTCTGATTCTGAATGAGTCTATGAAAACCAATGCAACTCGTATTCCGATGTTATACATAATTATAGGCACTGCACTGATCAAAGTTAATGCCAGTCTGTTCCTTTGATCTATTCACTGAGTATTCACTAAAGAAAATACTGTCATCACGTTTACATTACGATCTGGAACGCAGAAATAGCATTCCACGATTGGAAACAGTTCTGAACATTGCTCTACAGAAACAAAATCTTCAAAAAATTCTACCCATTTTTTGTGAGGCAATATCTCTAAATACTGATACCTTGTCTTTCCTAGAAAACATTTGAATTTTCTGTCTAGTAAAATTGTAGATATTCATTAACTCTGAATGTTTTATTTTCTTGTAGCCACTTCAATAAACAATCTACATTTTCATAATCCGGTATAGCCTTCAACAGTACCCATTCCGTAAGGTAAACTACAACAGTCTGACAAAATGATATAAATTCCTTTTGAAATTTTTGCTGCTGATACTGTGGCAGGTGTAACACAAAATCTTTTACTTGAGAAGTCGTGAAGGTACATTTATTTCCAAGCTCTAAAGCTTGCACAATGGTCTCAAGCTCCAGCGTCACTTCATTCACAGGTACATCCCCTTCCTCAATGTTGCCCACTGCCTTTTGAAACACCTTGTCTGAGCATGCAGAAAGCGTAAACAAATTTGTCCACAAAAGTAAGAAAAAAGACTTGAGAGGACTTGGATACTTGTCAAGAGCCAAGAAGAATCTCTTAAACGTGGTTAGCCTCAACGCCGAATATCAGATATTGTAAAATTGTTTCTATTCTAATTACAGCAGCAAACTCTCGTGATTAAATGATATTTGTTAGTTTCAGTACCTATGAAAATAAATTGTGCTTCTTAGCGTGAGTATTGTGGTTACTTACTAATGCACTTTACAAAAATATGTATATGTGGAATCTGTTCTTTCAGACATATCCTGCAGCCAGTGTGAATCAAGATACAAATCAATTGAAAACGTTAGCTGCCTCATTAAAATAAGTCAATTCCCACTGGCAGCTAATGTCTTTAATTCCTTTGTATCCTGTTTAATAATGGGTGCAGGATCAAAAAGGAGCCTGTTCTTTTGGACATGTCTGAAAGAACAGGCTCCACTTGTATAAAGTAATATGGAGTGCTTACTCAGCCACAGTTTGATAAATGCAGCTGTCCTTCGCAAGAAGTGGTGAAACATTTGAACGGTGGTCGGTGGTAAAACTCGAGTTAACAAAAAGGAGTATTTTAACACCCACAACTTTTGTGGAATTTTATCTCTTCATCCAGGGCATTCGTCTTATAGCACAAAATCGCTGACTGTCTGGAATACGCATGATGTTTCGCAACTTAAAGGAATATGGATGTAGTGACATGGCTGAATTCGTGAATAGGTGAAGGTGGGCAACTGAATTCTGGGACTGGGTTTTTCGATTAATGTGTCATATTTGAAGGTGCTCTAGGAAGGGCCTCCCCTTCATAGAGCAACTTGTGTTGGAAGTTGATGAATTGGTACTGGATGCAAGTTGGGGAAGGTGCAGAAGGTGGGGTGGTGTGCATACCATTCCAGGATATCAAGGGACTTATAGAATTTAGTGGAGTTGGAGATCCAGATGGCTTTGGTATAGGTGAGGATGAGAATTTATAGGTGAGGATAACGGTAGGAGGATGTAGACCCCAGGCGTGGCCTGTTAGTAGCTGGCTTTTCTGTGGATTTTCTTGTTGTTTCTACGTGTCACACCGTTCGACCAGGACATTAAAGTGGCGTTGAAGGGACTCATTGGAGTGAACAGGCATGCGTTGTCGTCAGCATATAGATAGAGTTAGACTGGGAGTGGTGATTTGAGAATGTCTGCAGCGTACCGAACATAAAGAAGGGAAGGAAGGACAGAGCCTTGAGGTACACCTGCAGTAGTATGGAATATGCAGAAGAAGGTGTGGCTGATGGTGGATTATAGTATGTAGGATATCGGGAAAAGAAAGATCCTGTAATGCAGACATTGTTAACTAGGAGTGTACAAGCTTGTAGTTTGAACAGCAGTCCAGAATACCATACCCAGTCAAAGGCACTTTGTATATCAAGGGAGTAAATAAGGCAGATTTCCTTTTATTGAGTTGATAGGGGTAGGTGGTGGCAAGGCAACAATGCATATGCTCGGTAAGAATAGTTTCCAGGCTTTTTGCTGAAACATGACTTGAAATTAATAGGGCAACAGGATGAGATCTGCGAGTGTGGTTTATCAGGTTTTAGGCAGACGAGGACTTTAGACCTTTTCCACTGCTCTGCATCGTAACATGTGTAGAGGATGGTATTGTAAAGCTTGGCAAAGGGTTCCGTGTTAGCTCTGGGGCAGACCTTGAGGTGATAACAGGTAACTGTTATGTGGCCAGGTGCAGTGTTCATTTTTTAGCGAGTGTTTGTAAAATGTCTTCAGTTGCTCTTGACATTTTGAGACATGTTCGTGGAGTGCTGTGTAAGTATTGGAGGTTTGATACAAGAAGTGAGATAGCTGTGTAGGTACGTTCATACACATACTTGTCTATCGACTAATCAGAGATGGGTTGTCAGATGGTGAATATGTCTTCCATGTAACATGCGAAGTGGCTGGGCTTGGTGAGGTTGTTATGAGTGGCCAGTTTTTATGTTCGCTGGGATAGGGAGAAGTGGGGTTGTTTCTGGAGAGTCTGTGAAATGATTTCCAGTATTCTCTAGAGTTTAAGGAAGTTTCGTTTCGTTTAGTTCATATCATGAATGAGTGTGTACATCATGTAGCTTGTAAGTATTTGCGAAAATGTCGCTGGAACTGTCAGTAACGTACGAGCGTGTCCCAGTCACAAGAAGAGTGGAATTCTTTGTAGACTCAGTGGGATATCCTAAGAAGGGCAAAAGCACGTGAAGGAAGAGTATGACAGACATAGCCGCGCGGGATTAGCCGAGCGGTCTTAGGAGCTGCAGTCATGGACTGTGCGGCAGGTTCCGGCGGAGGTTCGAGTCCTTCCTCGGGCATGGGTGTGTGTGTTTGTCCTTAGGATAATTTAGTGTGTAAGCGTAGGGCCTGATGACCTTAGCAGTTAAGTCCCATAAGATTTCACACACATTTTTATGACAGACATAGTACAGAGTTTGGAGTGAGATCTGACTGTAAATTGCGTCTGAGATGGTGTGACGTAGGAAGTCAGTCTCATTTAAGATGTTTCCAGGATTTTCAGGTGGGAATCATGGCTTTCGATTAGGGTATGGATTTGAGGACAGTACGCATTCCCGTCTGTACAGAAATAATCCTGGATTTGTCAGGATTAATGATTCCGTCTGGGAAGGGTTCGGTTTGGTGTATGATATGAGGTTTGGAGAAATGTAGCTTATCACGCCCAGATGGCTCTAGGACTTTCTAATGCGGTGTGCCTAAAGAGGTTAGGGGAGACAATAATGGCCTCCTGGATAGTATCTGTGGCAGGACAGGTGTAGATAGGCGTGTCGATATCGTGGCCATCAAAGATGTTGATAAACTAACGCCACCGTCGTTTTTTGGCAGGTGTGTGCGAGTGAAGGATAAAGTCAGTTGCGATTATGTATGTGGTAAAGTAACGGTCTACATAGGTTAAGAAATCGTAAGGGGTGGGATGATTAAGACAGATGTAGATAGTGATAGGGTTAATGTAAGTTTGGAAGAAAACTGCCTAGGATGGGATACTTAATTGGATGACTTAGAAGCGATGGGAGAGGAGATTTCAGGGAAGGACGATGGCTGTGTCGCCATGCGCAATAGAACTGGAATTATCAGTGTGATATAGGGTGCATGGAGATATGCGCATGGAATGGTAGGATCAGAGAAATGTTTTGCTGAGAAGGATGGCATGAATTTCGTGTTGTTGGAGGGAATGGATAAGGAGATGTTTATTATAATGTAGGGAACCGATATTTTTCTTTAACTTGTTGTGTCTGCAGCCATATTTTCAATAAAAGTGTATTTACTGTTGAGGGCAATCAAAAATGGAATGGGTGTGACTCTGGGAATAGCTGACCTATGTCTTGAGATGGAAGGTAGACCGTGTGGCGAGTGTCATTTGCTGTATAATGTGGAGTCTCTAAAAGGGTGTGTTTTGCGGGTCTAAGGTTATGACATGTATAATATTTTCAGTGCTGACAGGGGGAGTTTTTTGATGAATCAACTGAGCAGATGGGGACGGTGGGATCAAGGTTTTGAAGAGATGATTTACATTTGCACTTGTGGGAGAAGCTAGGGTGAGACTGGGTGCAGGTCTGGAAGGTAAGTGGGTTTTAAGCTTGTACTGCGGAGAAATGTTGGGTTTTTGAGATTTTCGGTCAAGCGGTCATTTTATTGGTGGCATTGATGAAAGTGATGCACTTACATGCTTCTACAGGATGCTTACGATGGTAAATTAGGGCCCTATTTTTGATAAGCGTGGCGACGGTGTTCAGTGATTTTGAGATTATGCTTACTAAGAAGCGAGATCCATTAGCACTCTTAATGCACAGAGTCTTGGACAATGTGCGCCTGATTGAGAGTTCAGTTCACTTCTATTTCTTCATCTGTGTACTCTGTCACCCTTTTTTATTAATGCTGTGAAGTAAGAGGTAGCGTGGAGGCTGTAGTTCTTTTGTTGGAGGGTTCATGGCGGTTGTTATGGTTACATTCCCTCCAAAATTCGAAAGTAAAGTTCTATGTACTGACTTGGCAGAAAATCCTAAGAAATTTTGGTCCTATGTCAAAGCCGTAGGTGGATCAAAACAAAATGTCCATACAAACTGTGACCAAAATGGTACTGAAACAGAGGATGACAGACTAAATGCCGAAATACTAAATGTCTTCTTCCAAAGCTGTTTCACAGAGGAAGACTGCACTGTAGTTCCTTCTCTAGATTGTCACATAGATGACAAAATGGTAGATATCGAAATAGACGACAGAGGGATAGATAAACAATTAAAATCGCTCAAAAGAGGAAAGGCCGCTGGACCTGATGGGATACCAGTTCGATTTTACACAGAGTACGCGAAGGAACTTGCCCTCCTTCTTGCAGCGGTGTACTGTAGGTCTCTGGAAGAGCGAAGCGTTCCAAAGTATTGGAAAAGGGCACAGGTCATCCCCGTTTTCAAGAAGGGACGTCAAACAGATGTGCAGAACTATAGACCTATATCTCTAAGGTTGATCAGTTGTAGAATTTTGGAACACGTATTATGTTCGAGTATAATGACTTTTCTGGAGACTAGAAATCTACTCTGTAGGAATCAGCATGGGTTTCGAAAAAGACGGTCGTGAGAAACGCAGCTCGCGCTATTCGTCCACGAGACTCAGAGGGCCATAGACATGGGTTCACAGGTAGATGCCGTGTTTCTTGACATCCGCAAGGAGTTTGACACAGTTCCCCACAGTCGTTTAACGAACAAAGTAAGAGCATACGGACTATCAGAGCAATTGTGTGATTGGATTGAGGAGGTCCTAGATAACAGAACGCAGCATGTCATTCTCAATGGAGAGAAGTCTTCCGAAGTAAGAGTGATTTCAGGTGTGCCGCAGGGGAGTGTCATAGGACCGTTGCTATTCACAATATACATAAATGACCTTGTGGATGACATCGGAATTTCACTGAGGCTTTTTGCAGATGATGCTGTGGTGTATCGAGAGGTTGCAACAATGAAAAATTGTACTGAAATGCAGGAGGATCTGCAGTGAATTGACGCATGGTGCAGGGAATGGTAATTGAATCTCAATGTAGACAAGTGTAATGTGCTGCGAATACATAGAAAGATAGATCCCTTATCATTTAGCTACAAAATAGCAGGCCAGAAACTGGAAGCAGTTAATTCCATAAATTATCTGGGAGTACGCATTAGGAGTGATTTAAAATGGAATGATCATATAAAGTTGATCGTCGGTAAATCAGATGCCAGACTGAGATTCATTGGGAGAATCCTAAGGAAATGCAATCCGAAAACAAAGGAAGTAGGTTACAGTACGCTTGTTCGCCCACTGCTTGAATACTGCTCAACAGTGTGGGATACGTACCAGATAGGGCTTGATAGAACAGATAGAGAAGATCCAACGGAGAGCAGCGCGCTTCGTTACAGGATCATTTAGTAATCGCGAAAGCATTACGGAGATGATAGATAAACTCCAGTGGAAGACTCTGCAGGAGAGACGCTCAGGAGCTCGGTACGGGCTTTTGTTAAAGTTTCGAGAACATACCTTCACCGAAGAGTCAAGCAGTATATTGCTCCCTCCTACGTATATCTCGCGAAGAGACCATGAGGATAAAATCAGAGAGATTAGAGCCCACACAGAAGAATACCGACAATCCTTCTTTCCACCAACAATACGAGACTGGAATAGAAGGGAGAACCGATAGAGGTACGCAGGGTACCCCCGCCACACACCGTCAGGTGGCTTGCGGAGTATGGATGTAGATGTAGATGTAGAGAACAGGGGATAATTTCCATTAGGTGTGAATGGGAATGGGGATCATTTGTTTTGATGGTGACGTAGTATCTCTCACGGATTAGTTGCTGGTTTGCATTGGTGTGAGAAGTTTTCTAGGCTTTAGAAACTCAGGATCTGCTGAGAAAAAAGGAGAGGGAATGTGCTAGGGTTTGTGGTTCTCAGTTGATTTCGACCTTCTTATAGTCAGCATCTGCCAAAGTTAGCTGAGTCCTTTTAGTTTCAATCTGAAACTTTCATTTACGGTGTGTTTTGTTAGTTTATATAATAGGTTTTTTTGGGTATGTTAGGGAGGTAGCGGGAGGAATGAGGGTAGGGAACGTTTACATGCTGGTACCAGTGTAAAGGTCATAGCTGCTGTTGACTGGCAGCTTTGGGGCTGCTACTTGTGATGGTGTGGTTCCTGCAGCTGCTGATTATGCTGCTGCAGATGATGCTGCTGGCGATGCTACGGCTGGTGATGTGGTACGTGGCGTAATAGAAATTTAACAGTATCCTTTTAGCACTCACTTGGATGACCTCACTCTTGTTATTACTTAGGTTCCATTGCCACTGTTCGCACCATAACTTGTCCAAATCATTTTGCACGTGGGTTTTGATTTTGGGATGAAGTTATGAGGCGGTAAATGACATCATCTGCAAACAGTTTAAGAAAGCTACTGAAACTGTCTCCTAATTAGTTTATGTAGATTAGGAACAGTAGAAGTCCTACAACACGTGCTCTGGGAATCCCATTAGTGGTTCTGTTTGACTGAACGAGTTAGCGTCAATTACTACGAACTGTGACCTTTCCGACAGGAAACCACGAATCCACTTGCACAACTCCATAGACACCAAAATCTCATCAGAAATCATTTGGAACTGTGTCAAATGCCGTGTATAAACCTAGAAATATTGAAACTCCAGAGTGTGTCTGTACTGAAATTGCAGAATGACTGAAAAGATGAAACTTCTACGTTATTTGATCCAGAAACAGCTTACTGAGCCTACTTTCTCTTTACTTTTCCATTTCGTGTCAACACTGACCCACAATATTCTAGCGCAATGCAATCTGACTGCTCGGAAAAATTACAGCCTGACTTCAAATAATTAATCCAAAAGAATGGCCCTGACTAAAAAGAAATCTTAACAATAACCTGTGCATTTCATTAAGCACTTACCTCACAAAAATCTTCATTACACGAACTACAGCAATAGAGAGAGCGTCAGTACTGCCAGATAAATAAAAGATTCTAGCTACTAAAGCCACTAACTACTAATAGGCATGTGGTTAGCAAAGGAAAGATTTTGTTGCAAACCAAATAATTTATTTTTTTCCTTAATAATGTGACATCCAGTTCAAAAATGAATAGAAATCGTCCTTAACATCCAATACAAAGATATATAATGATGAGCAATTTTCAATCTCCAAGTAGGATACTTCCAGGGCGTTAGCCTACGCTAACACTTCAGTCCTCTACCATCCATCAATGCTAACTTCTTACATCTAACATCCATCACTGCTGGCTGTTTACCTCCAACTGCCCAACAGTACTTCCATCACTGCTGGAGACTAACTTCCAACTGCACAACACTTCCAACTTCTAACAACGAGCCCAACCAGCCACAGAGCCTCTAACAAAGAAAGCGCACTCAGAGCTCCAATGCAAAGAGCTACACAGCGCTGCCAACACAGAAACAGCCCTCTTACAATATCAATTTAAATACCCTTGTCGATAACGTTGAAACTTTTAAATATGATGTTTTTACATAAATTGCAATAATTGAGACGATGAAACTTTTTAATTTATTTGATTCTGAAACTGCTAAGTGAAACTGAACTTACAGTTATTTTGCTTGTCTTATCATTTCATATCTGACCTACAGAATTATTACTGACAAATACAACTCAAACGAAATCTGACTGCTCAAATAATTAATACAAAAGAATGATCCTGAATTAGAAGAAAAACCTAACAACCACCTTACATTTCAGGAGACACTACTTACCTCACATAAAATCTTCATCACACGAACTACAGCGATACAGCAAACACCAATACAGCCAGCTAAATAAAAGATTCTAACTACCGCAGGCTCTAACTACTGCTGGCTCTAACTATTAATAGGCATGTGGTTAGCAAAGGAAAGATTTTGTTACAGAGCAAACAATGTGTTTAGCACATTTTACCTTAATCATGTGATAACCAGTACAAAAATTATATAATCGTCCGTGACATCCAGTTCCAAAAAATTATGTAACAGTCAGTGATATTAAATCTCTATGACGGACACGTCCAGACCATCCGCTCGCGCTAACACTTCAGACCTCTAACCTCCATCACTGCTGAGTATACACTACCAACCTCCACCACTGCTGGCTTTTCACCTCCAGCTGAGAGACCGACCAGCCACACAGAGTCTGTTACAGAGGGCGCACAGCACTCTCAGAGTTACTAATGCCGAGAGCTACATAGCGCTGCCAACATACAAACACATAAACAGCCTACTTACAACGTTCATTACTTCGTGTCAATAAGAAGAGAACGATGTTTTCTGGATCTGTGCTAATTGGTTGTCAACAGATCATTTTCTTCGGGATAATTCGTAATGTCCCGATACAGTAAATGTTCCAAAACCCAACTGCAAATCGAAATCAGTGATATGGGTCAGACGATTAGTCCTATTTTCTGTCTTGTACACTGGTGTAACCTATGAGTTGGATAGCACTGCGGATTCTGAATCGAAAATAACTAATGTCAGTTATTTTTTTCCACTGTCAACATCCGGTATCAGATTACAGCTGACACAATTGTTTACGTTGTATAGAAGATCACGCTGTATCCCTCCCCTCCCCTTCCACGCAGTTACCAACAGATGTCTGCACTTGTGAAAAAACGACGCTGTTCTTTCTATATACAGCTCTTGGTATAAGAAACAACAGAACTGTAAATTAATTACTTTCCACGTCAATAATGCTTCTGAAATGCCACAATACGAGTATTCTGTCCAAGTATAAAAGTCTCAGTAATTACATCTGATTTTCCATAAAAGCATATAGTTGTCAAATGAGTGTCTAACACTTTAAAGTAAGTACTCCAATGCTATTTCCAAAATTACTAACAACTGACCATTTTCCACATCAGTGTTGCTTGTCAAGTGTCGCCGTATTCTCAAAAGTTAGCAAAAAAAACGTCTGTATTGTAAGGGAAGTGCAATGTTGATGTGTATTATTGTAATGTTAATATCCACATACACGCACAGTCGTAAAATTAGTGACTGAAGCTCTAAGGTAAGTAGTCCAACGCTTTTTCCATGCCTAATGACATTTCACTATTTTCGAAGATAGGTTTAAGAAGCTGATGTAAATCGTACTGATTTGGTTTGTAACTGCATAAAAGTACGTGTTAGATAAAATACTACGCTAGCAGGTAAGCACTCACTCTCATTGCAACTAACTAGTACCACTCTTAGACGAAAGTCACACTACACTATCAAATGAAATGTTTTCCGTATTTAAATTATTGTGACCACCGTTTCAAGAAAGGTGAAGATAATGCACCATATTATGCTATACAAAATGATATCAATGATACTGATTTACTGTTGCTGCTGTTATTACAAATGTCACAGTCCTACTCGAGGTGACGTAAAATGAGGAGTTACAACGAAAATTATGGCCAGAACTATGATACCAAAGCTTTCTAAAAGCTTTCCTGTTGTTGTGTGTTGTGTGGTTTTCAGTCCCGAGACTGGTTTGATGCAGCTCTCCATGCTACTCCATCCTGTGCAAGCTTCTTCATCTCCCAGTACCTACTGCAACCTACATCCTTCTGAATCTGCTTAGTGTATTCATCTCTTGGTCTCCCACTACGATTTTTACCCTCCACGCTGCCCTCCAATACTATATTGGTGATCCCTTGATGCCTCAGAACATGTCCTACCAACCGATCCCTTTTTCTGGCCAAGTTGTGCCACAAACTCCTCTTCTCCCCAATTCTATTCAATACCTCCTCATTAGTTATGTGATCTACCCATCTAATCTTCAGCGTTCTTCTGTAGCACCACATTTCGAAAGCTTCTATGCTCTTCTTGTCCAAACTAGTTATCGTCCATGTTTCACTTCCATACATGGCTACACTCCATACAAATACTTTCAGAAATGACTTCCTGACACTTACACCTATACTCGATGTTAACAAATTTCTCTTCTTCAGAAACGCTTTCCTTGCCACTGCCAGTCTACATTTTATATCCTCTCTCCTTTGACCATCATCAGTTTTTTGCTCCCCAAATATCAAAACTCCTTTACTACTTTAAGTGTCTCATTTCCTAATCTAATACCCTCAACATTACCCGACTTAATTCGACTACATTCCATTATCCTCGTTTTCCTTTTGTTGATGTTCTTTTTATATCCTCCTTTCAAGACACTATCGATTCCGTTCAACTGCTCTTCCAAGTCCTTTGCTGTCTCTGACAGAATCACAATGTCATCGGCGAACTTCAAAGTTTTCATTTCTTCTCCATGGATTTTAATACCTACTCCAAATTTTTCTTTTGTTTCCTTTACTGCTTGCTCAATATACAGATTGAATAACATCGGGGAGAGACTACAACCCTGTCTCACTCCCTTCCCAACCAATGCTTCCCTTTCATGCCCCTCAACTCTTATAACTGCCATCTGGTTTCTGTACAAATTGTAAATAGCCTTTCGCTCCCTGTATTTTACCCCTGCCACCTTCAGAATTTGAAGGAGAGTATTCCAGTCAACATTGTCAAAAGCTTTCTCTAAGTCTACAAATGCTAGAAACGTAGGTTTGCCATTCTTTAAGCTTTCTTCTAAGATAAGTCGCAGGGTCAGTATTGCCTCACGTGTTCCAACATTTCTACGGAAGCCAAACTGATCTTCCCCGAGGTCAGCTACTACTAGTTTTTCCATTTGTCTGTAAAGAATCCGTGTTAGTATTTTGCAGCTGTGACTTATTAATCTGATTGTTCGGTAATTTTCACATCTGTCAACACCTGCTTTCTTTGGGATTGGAATTATTATACTCTTCTTGACGTCTGATGGTATTTCGACTGTCTCATACATCTTGCTCACCAGATGATAGAGTTTTGTAAGGACTGGCTCTCCCGAGTCCGCAAGTAGTTCCAATGGAATGTTGTCTACTCCGGGAGCCTTGTTTCGACTCACGTCTTTCAGTGCTCTGTCAAACTCTACACGTAGTATCGTATCTCCCATTTCATCTTCATCTACATCCTCTTCCAATTCCATAATATTGTCCTCAAGTATATCGCCCTTGTATAGACCCTCTATATACTCCTTCCACCTTTCTGCTTTATCTTCTTTGCTTAGAACTGGGTTTCCATCCGAGCTCTTGATGTTCATACAAGTGGTTCTCCTATCTCCTATCCTTTCCTGTTAACAACTATTAAATAATAACAACATAATGCAATAAAAATACGTGACACATACACACACACACACACACAGATCATAGCAGAAAGACAAATAAACGTATTATGTAAATTGAAGGAGGAAGGAGACTTGGAGGAGGGGGGAGAGAAAATAAAGTGAAACAATTACTGATATCACCTTTTTGATCTTCGATACTCTGGAACAAATCTCTTCTATTGGGAGTTCTTTGCTTTCCATATTTTGGAAAGTGGTAATGGACCAAAACAAGAAAAAAATGTCCAGTAAACATTAGCTCTAAAATGAGTACCTTACGAGCTATGAGCACCTGTTCATCTTCGCTATTTTTAAAAACTAATCTTCAAATGAAAAAGTGCTCATAACTTTTATGGTATGCATTTTAGAGCACATGTATACTTCATCTTTTTGTTTAGAATGTTCATTCCTGTCATATCCCTGAATATTGACCATGACTTCTGAAACAACCTGTATGTTAGATTTAGAACACCATGAAAGCACACCGAGGCATCAAATAATTTTTTCTGCTCCTACGGTGTCTATATTATTCAAATTAAATCTATATACGTAAGAATTGGCTGAACATAAGCACTTAACCTTATTATCATCCCATCTTGTCACTTGATATGGGTTAAGAGTTTGTAAAGACGTGTGGTCAATGTAGCTGATACACAAACACAAGTTTACGAATGTATGAAGCAGAATAGTCCTATTAGCATTATCTCACCGACTGTCTGAAGTACACTGATCGAATATTTTTTGTAAGAAAGAACATGTAATTACAAAAATTTTGGTTCTTAAGGTTTATAAGATATTTTGCATTTCTGAGTCTACAAAGTAGTGGAAAATGTCAATCCATCCACTCCTCTAGGCGAACTGTGTGTGGCTGGCGACTATTCTATCTAGAATGGTTGCAAAAATTACCATCATTACTGCTTCAAAATAGCTACTTTCAAGTTTTCTATTTTAATTAACACAATTAGCAGCAAGGTATTGGGCATTTTTCTGTAAGTAGTCCACTTACCAAGTGCGATACTGTGCAGAAAATAAACAATAGTTATTAGCGCACACATCCCCTAAAAGTGTGGAACTGTTTAGTACTGCGTCCACCAATCCTTCTGTGTTCATCAGGTAGTAGGGTTAGCCTGATGGAAATACGCATGCAGTTTCCTTGGAAGGTTGAAAGAAGTGAAGCAGTGCACTTGACATGACGATCTTTCCATGGACTGATCCAGGACCAACTCAGTTCTCTCCGTGCCTTTAACTCAGGCATGCGATATAAGTCTGTGACGACCAAGAGCTGTGGAGAACAATCCTTGTACTTGGTGGTTAAAAGCTGACAGTGTCTAGAGTGCTGCAGTGTGGGTTGTATACATCAAAGGACACTGAAACATTGGAGGTATGTTTATTAATCGACGAGCTCATGCAGGAGTTTGAAAAAAAAACTAGTTCCACATTCTGCCATCAATAAGGAGTCAGAATGTGAAATGTTTCATATCCTGACGTCATTACGCTGTTTGTCGATTGATGACATACGTTGATTTCTTTTGTGAAGCGTGTAAAATGTTAAAAGGGTCGAACTTTTCTGTACGAAACATAATGGCAGTTGAGAGGAAAGGCAGTACCTTGCTGGGAAAGTTGTTTTATCAGAACGGTAGCAACAGCAAACAGCTCTGCAATGCGGTAGTGTCGCCGGCAGACACGGCTGCGAAGAGGCCATGTGTCAATAAAAGGTCTACGGAATATGATCAACGAATTTGAAGAAAAAGGTGTGTTAGGTGTTGCAGCAGGTAGAGGGAAACAGCTCAGTGCCGTGGTAGTTGTTGATTAAGTTGCTGTGGCTATAGCCGACCGTGCAGCACATGCCTCAGATTTTGCAGTCAGTGGTTGAGCCGTGTGGCGGGAATTCTCCCTAAACTAGTCAACAGTTCAGAAAATTTTGGGGATGCGTTTTACGCAGGTATCCATATAAGATTCAGAATGTGCACCAAACGTAGCCCAAGATAATCTCCAAAGCTGTAGCTTTGCCCTTCGTTTTCCGGCACACATGGTCATGGATGACAAGTCGATGAGGAATATTCCTAGGACGGACGAGGCATATTTTACTCTACAGGGGGCGTGAAAGCGCAGAACTGTTGCGTATGTGTTTCTACTCCTTCAAATGTCGCCTGAACGTCCACTGCACCAACATTATGTGACTACGTGGCGTGGTTTCACAAGCTCCTTCATCGTCAGTCCGCTTTTCTTCGATGAGATGACACTTTGCGGGTCTGTTAGGTGCACAGTGGCATTTGTTCGTCAGAAGGTTCTCATTGTGCAACAAGTGGCTCCAGCTATGCATGAACGCAAATGTGTCCACACCACTAGTTTCATGCAAAATATGGCGACGCAATCGTTGCTTGCCAGGTGAAAGATTTCTTTCGTGAAACCTTCGTTAATGGCTGCTCCATCGCTAAACGATCTCAAGATATGTGATCTTCCAGTTCTCCTAACCTAAATCCATGTGACCTTTGGCTGTGAGGATATCTGAAAGATCGTGTCTATCATGGATGTACGAGTATCTGGTTTCTCTATCATCTATACGATGATATATCACTCTGATTACACTGGATATACTGTGAGCAATCGACGACCATGCAATGTTACAGACGCAGCATGTTACTGGGTCGGGAAACAATATTGCAAACATGTAAATAGTGACTATATCCTAATAAACGTATCAGAACCACGTTTGACATATATTTAATCGTTACTCCCCTTTTCCTGCATCCAAATCACATTACGCCTGCTTACAGCGCCAAATTTTTACCTGGTATAGGAAAGACTACATTTTTCAACGTGCTCTACAGGCACTCTGATTGTTGAACATACGAACTGTGTTTCAGCGTCCTGCGATGTATACAGCCCACACATCAGCAGTCAGAACATATCGAGTTTGATTATAGCCACCGAGTATATAAACAGCACCTTCTGCTCGGCATTTACAATGGCAATCTGACCACGTGACAGTGTGTTAAAAACAGTGGCAGAAGCATTCCTCCGCATATCAATATTTATATTTTTACACCGTTTTTCACACAAATAGTCACGTTTCCATACTGAGGTAGATAAAATAAATACGACGTTGTGACATATTTTCAAAATGTTGGAAAATGTTATTGCTCTAGGCGAATTATGCCTGACAGCATAGTATTCGTCAATCATGTAACACGATTTTTATCGGTAGTGTCATTATGTATTCTAATTTTAACACTCATAACAGGGAGTTTCATCGTGATTATGCGATCAGTTTATACGAGTGCTTGCATACATCGTGGGTTGTAAGGTTCGAGATAGAGTTGCTGCCATCCATCTGTAACCTATGTTTATACTGCAATACTCCGATGCACTTTTTAGTAATCTCGGCGAGTGTGGGGGTGGAATACTGGAAAAATGGCGATAAATATTACCGTAATTTACAAGGTAAGACACATTTACTTTACAGTGTGTAGTTAAATACCATAAATTAATGATGTCATGGCATATTCTCCGAATTGTCAGTAACGAATACGTGCCTCTCTCATGTTAAACAAATAGCGCACAGCAATAAATACATACCAAGTGTGCATTATTCGTACGGAGTCAATGTGTGTTACATCAGTATAAGAGTCTCTCTAGATGCTACTAGTAAATAAACGACGAATAAAATATCCAATCACAACATATCACTAAATTAATAATATAAAAACAACTCACCAACCAGCATAAGATGGGAGTAGGATCGACAAGCACTTTATTTTGAAAAAAAGTAAAGAAAAGGAAACGGTGGGATCCTACACGTAACTGCCTTCATTCAACTTACATGGTAATCGGCTGGGAAATGACTGTTGCAGCCGCTTGTCATCACGAAGTGTTTCCTGACCACGACTCGTACAGATGCTGGCCACTGATACTGCCTCTGTCCTACAGCAGAACTAAAATGTCAGCACTCGACAGGACCTAACGTGGAGACAACACAGATGGAGGGACCAAACCGCTCGCCCACCCGCAGACACACACACACACACACACACACACACACACACACACACACTAACACTTTAGAGGTGCTACCTGTCAGGAAGCAGCTGAGAAGAGTAACATTAGCAGCCTTCATTTTGTCAGAGTAAGTAGCAGAATAAGCAGAGTGCATTCACTCTAAAAAACATTTATTACATGTCCCTCTAAATAGTGGACTATTGCCAGGAAAGACTTGTTATTAACAATCGGCACACTAGCAAATGTCTCCAGCGCAAGTTATATTTTGTTTAATCGACTGTACCAGAAAAGAAAACCTCACCCTTTGACGTCCATGTTTGCTCATTTCTGTGTATGGGTGTGCGTCAGATATACGATAGTGCGAGCAGTAGGTTTTTTTTTCTTTATTTTATTTTGTGGCGACGTGATGCTCTCGGGATTAAATAATACGTGTAATTCGAGCGCTTCTGTGAGGTGATTGTTTTCCAATATTTGTCTTAAATCTGCCATGATTTTTCTGCCGATTAATGTATTTGTCATCGGTTTCCATTGTAAGATATGTGTAAGCACTGTGTAAAACAGTTACCACATCTTATTAATTTAACAAAAATTCACTGATATCATACAATAAACAATTTCTGCAATGCGTTATTTAACAGAAGTATTATCCTGCAAGTGCCTCCTGCAACCGCACTGAAGAATTGTCATATCACTCGATCACTAACCACAGTTTTGTCGGTTCTGCCTGAGCATTCCAAAGCCACACACATAAACGTATAGCCCACTGTGAGAAATACTTACCAGTCCTGGTCCCTGTATTATTAGTACGTTAGTGTGTAAGCCAAACAGCATTGGCAGCCTGCAGTGGCTAAGGCCACTATAGCCATCTCACTGTGGTCTCAGTGGAGACGTCTTCTCTTGTTAACAGTCACAATTCAGCAGCCAAGTTGTCTTCTCAACTTATCTTGCAAAACTTTCTTTCTTTTTTTTCAGGTAGCGTTATGACTAGTAGGGCCTGCCATTTTATTACTATATGCAGGTCATAGTGTTCCACATTGACCTCTTAGCCAGTATCCATCGTCACCACCGCGCAGCAAAATTGTGCTACACAGCTGAGCACATGGGCACTGTTGACCGTGCAGTTCATGTGCAGATAGGGAAGGGGCTGCGTGGAGTTCTTTTGTCTGCACTTTGGTATTATCTTTTATTTACTTATAGCAATTATTCTTTTAAAGGAAAACACAGGAATTTGGAAATAGGTATAATTTAAGAAGAGAATAAAAGGAGGCAGGAAAGAGTATATGTAGAATACTTTCAGCAACAATACATGGGGAAGAGTCTTGGTTTTGAACTTCAAGTCCAGCGTCCATATATTGTGTTACCCATTTTAGTAATTATCACATGAATATCGCTCTTCGTGAAAACTCGATTAGTTCAGTCTGTGTGGTTTGTTGAAGTGCTGCGTGAGTTGATATCTGGTAGGTTACATAACAACTACTGCTAGTAGGTTTGTTATTAAACAAATTCTACATGACTTTGGAACAATATCCTGCCTCAATGTTAATCTCATTAAATTACATACCGTTCCTACATAGCTGTAAGAAAATAACAAACCGCCACTAACCTATTATTAACAATGTAAAAACGTCTTTGTAGAATAAAAGTAGCACTTCTTGAAGTAGTGGACCCATTAATTTTGTATAATTACGTAATATACATGATCTGTTTCCGTTGTGTATTTACATTGTTTGATTTCCCTTTCTTACTTTATATAAAATTTATATTACATTCATATTATTACATTTACAATGATGTGTTCATTATGTAACCACTTAACAAAGTTTGTTACAGGTTTAGCGTGGGTTCTAGAACAATATCTATCCAATGACCATTCTAATTAGTTGTCCTCCTAATTATATTCATTCTTAATAAGATATGAATTGAAATGTATGGTTAATTTTCACATGAATGGTAGTGCATGTTTTACGTATTTCATGTTATTTCAGTGTTGCCACTTTCATTCGTATCGTCGTCAGTACTGGGGCTGCTCGAACTATCTATGTTGACCTCCCTTCGTCTTCTGCGTCTTCTGTATTGATGAGTCTGTTTCTATATATCATCTTCTGCTTTTGAAATGTTATTGCGGCGTTTTTGGAGATTGCGTTCAACTGTGTCCACGTATCTGGGTTCCTCAGTGCATCGTATAGTGTTGTTTCCGTTATCTGTTCTACGTTACTGCGTAAGTACTAGTACGTAAAGCATTTCAAAACAAGTGTTCTGGGGAACCAATTTCCTCCTGTGTGCAACGGTTGTTTTCTGAAAGCGACATGCGCTGCAAGTGCGTGAGCTAAGGCTATGTCCAGTCATAAAATGAACCAAGCCTCTGCCGGGGTTGACATGGTGCAAACGTAACCACTGCCTGATATTGGAGAGAAATGAATAGACTTGACGCCCATTATCACTCTCGCTATGGTCGCAGGTTCCAATCCTGCCTCGGGCATGGATGTGTGTGGTGTCCTTAGGTTAGCTAGGTTTAAGTAGTTCCAAAAAGGGGATTGGTGACCACAGATGTTGAGTCCCTTAGTGCTCAGAGCCATTTTTAACACTCTCGTTCGACTCTTTTTCCGCAGTGTCCGTACTTCAATATTTTAGTTGGGGCCTTTATTCTATGGGCTGCCCAGTAATCAGCAACATTCTCTCAGGTCTGCCCATCTTCAAAAAATATGTTGCATCCCGATATCCAATGGTTATATCGATCGGGTATATTCGAAACACCACATACCGCGAATCGATTGATCTACATCTACATTTACATTTATACTCCGCAAGCCACACAACGGTGTGTGGCGGAGGGCACTTTACGTGCCACTGTCGTTACCTCTCTTTCCTGTTCCAGTCTCGTATGGTTCGCGGGAAGAACGACTGTCTGAAAGCCTCCGTGCGTGCTCTAATCTCTCTAATTTTACATTCGTGATCTCCTCGGGAGGTATAAGTAGGGGGAAGCAATATATTCGATACCTCATCCAGAAACGCACCCTCTCGAAACCTGGCGAGCAAGCTACACCGCGATGCAGAGCGCCTCTCTTGCAGAATTTGCCACTTGAGTTTGTTAAACATCTCCGTAACGCTATCACGGTTACCGAACAGCCCTGTGACGAAACGCGCCGCCCTTCTTTGGATCTTCTCTATCTCCTCCATCAACCCGATCTGGTACGAATCCCACACTGATGAGCAATACTGAAGTATAGGTCGAACGAGTGTTTTGTAAGCCACCTCCTTTGTTGGTGGACTACATTTTCTAAGGACTCTCCCAATGAATCTCAACCTGGTACCTGCCTTACCAACAATTAATTTTATATGATCATTCCATTTCAAATCGTTCCGCACGCATACTCCCAGATATTTTACAGAAGTAACTGCTACCAGTGTTTGTTCCGCTATCATATAATCATACAATAAAGGATCCTTCTTTCTTTGTATTCTCAATACATTACATTTGTCTATGTTAAGGGTCAGTTGCTACTCCCTGCACCAAGTGCCTATCCGCTGCAGATCTTCCTGCATTTCGCTACAATTTTCTATTGCTGCAACTTCTCTGTATACTACAGCATCATCCGCGAAAAGACGCATGGAACTTCCGACACTATCTGATGTGGTGCCAAGCGCCCCAGGTACTCCAAATAGCACACTCCTCTACCACCGCCTAACAGTAATCCTGCTCAAGACCAGAGAGAGTATGTGTGCCCACGTGCTAGCTGCAAAGCTCAATACTAATTCGAAAAGTGCACAGTGATACATTCTTATGTGTGGGGGTGGTAGTCTGTATCGTGTCGAATTTAATGTTGCTTGTTTCGGAAGCATACTTTCTGCTTTGTTTGTGATTAATCGTATGAGTTCGTTGAAGCCATGTCGACCGTCAGTACCTCGTGTCCTACTTCCAAACCTCACAGAAGCTCATCTGCGAACCTTGCAGAACTAGAAGAGCTTCTGTGAGGTTTGGAAGGTAGGAGACGTGATACTGGCCAAATTAAAGCTGTTAGGCGGGTCGTGAGTCGTCCTTGGGTAGCTCAGATGGTAGAGCATTTGCCCGCGGAATGCAAGGAGTTCGAGTCTCCGTCGGGCACACAGTTTCTATCTGCCAGGAAGTTTCATATCAGGACACACTCCGCCGCAGAGTGAATATCTCATTCTGGAAACATCCCCCGGGCTATGGATAAGCCATGTCTATGCGATATATTTTCTTCCAGGAGTGCTAGTTTTGCAAGGTTCGCAGAAGAGCTTCTGTGACGTTTGGAAGGTAAGAGACGAAGTACTGGCAAAATTAAAGCTGTGAGGGCGGGTCGTGGGTCGTACTTCCGTAGATCAGACGGTAGACCACTTGTCCGCAGAAGGCAAAGGTCCCGAGTTCGACTCTCGGTCCGACACACAGTTTTAATCTGCCAAGATGATTCATATCTAATTTATACTTCGGATTTTCTGTTTGTGTTGTTTATTTTTATTGCCAGGTGTGTTTTAATGAACCTTTAAGCATAGTGCGCTGTGTTTTTTGTGCTGCTGTAGATAATTTGGTTTGGTTGCACCTCTATTTTATGGTACGTAGCATACCACTGGCCTTGTTTTTCAACATTGCTCTTGTGTTGACTGATATCACAACTAACAGGTCGCCACCATACGCAACGATTCCATCTGAACGTTCATCTCCCTCGATTAAATTCAAGACCGAGCGGGGTGGCGCAGTGGTTAGACACTGGACTCGCATTCGGGAGGACGACGGTTCAATCCCGCGTACGACCATCCTGATTTAGGTTTTCCGTGATTTCCCTAAATCACTCCAGGCAAATGCCGGGATGCTTCCTCTGAAAGGGCACGGTCGATTTCCTTCCCCATCCTTCCCTAATCCGATGAGACCGATGACCTCGCTGTCTGGTCTCCTTCCCCAATAACCACATTAAATTCAAGAGCGGTTCAGTTATGACATCCCAGAAGATGAGTCCGCAGATAGAGCATGGTGGACATCCTTTGGTAACTCTTTTTACAACCTTGCGGTTGCCCTTTTGCCACTCAGTCACTCTGTTTCCACAATAGTCTCGAAGGCTCTTGTACAAGTACCTATAGTTATCGAAATCGTGCAAACCTTGTTGACCATCAAAGGTTATCATAAATTCCAGCAGTGTCAATAAGAATCGCAAATGTGTACTTCTGTAACGTCTGCTCTACAATTTGTAAAGCCCAATTAATAACATCGTCAATAGATTTTCCCGGCCTGGTGCTAAGGTCATGGAGTTCCGTGTGACGTTGGAGGCCGTTACATAAAAGCCTCTCATGGATCTTAGCTAATGTGTTTAACAAGAACATTTGTCGTTAATCACGTGTCCAGACTCGTAGCATCCCACCAGATGACTGTTGTAGAACGTGGCCCTATTGTCCACAAATGCGACATTTTGTTAATGAAGCGGCCACCACACCTTCTAGTGGCTATACCTATCTGTTCCATTAGTGATCTAATCCTGATAACAGTGACAAATCAGATGAATTGACTTCTTCATTATGTGTTTGCTAGTGCACTGATCTTTCGTATCCAGCTGAGAAAAATTCAACAGATTCATTATGCTTTTGTATCAACATACTCAGTTTCTCCCTGAAAATGCGAGTACTATTCTGCTTACGATACCACTGTCGTAACTCCTCAGCTACCTGTTTGAAAATTTGAAAGCCCTGCAAGGACTCATGGTAAGTACCGTATCCTTTATTCTGTCCAGTCAACCACAGCCTGATCATACAGAGGCAAATTTGATCGGACCACCCTCTGAACTCGGCTGTGCTGAAATGTCTTTGAGAAATGTGGGTACCGTTTATACTCTGTCACCTTGCCCGAAAAACAAAATATCAAATTTGACACTGTAGGTTCGGTGGGAGGTACACTTGTCATAACCTAAACTTCCTTAAGTTGTCTTAGTGTTTGTAGCTTCTCAGTTTGCAATACCTCTGCCTGCTTCTTCTAATATTCTACTTGCGCAGCTTTATTTCCAAGCGCTGCTTTTAACCTAACGATCTGCTCAGTCAAAGCAGTAACATGATCGCCCTTATTAGTAGTGCATATTTCTACTGGGATCTTGCGTAGACTACTTCTGTCCAAACAAGGAAAAAATACACGATACAAAACGGAATGACACTAGTTGAGTCTTGACACTACTGGTGCACGGGGCCGAGTTTGGGAGCTGGTGTGTATGGCTATCACTCTCCCTAAGGCATCTGTGAAACAGTTTTGGCCGGAATCATATTTATTACTTGTAATTTACAACATGGATTATCTTCTCCAGCACGGTGGAATTCTGACACAGTAGTTTATCAGCTGCGGCCGTTTTGCAAGTCATGTCCCAGTGGTGGTGTGCAGGGGGCTGGGACAGGCTGCCTACCACAGCTCACTGGCAACAAGCTTGGCCGGCTCCAGCGCTCTCGACGAGGAACTTGTGAGTATGGGGCAACGACAACGTGACGGTGGAAATAACTCGAATTTTTTTATTATTACGGAATTCAAATGTATACACACTGCAGTACTATTCACCAAAATATTAAGTGCGAATTCGAAAAAGTAACGATTTCGTGAGCGTTTGAAGCCGAGCCAGCACGCTACACCTCGGCGTTAGAGAAGCGGTTCCGCGTTCAGGTTCGCTTCGTTGCGCCCATGAGATGATTCAGGCTGATTCTTTTGTGTAGTCTCGTTTTCAGTGTCGGCTTGTACCATGGGAAGAAAGGAGAGGATGTTGTTTGGTGGCCGGTATCCTCTGTCTGCAACACGATTGCATGGATATATTACCAGGGTTCTTTATTATCTTAAACATGAAGCAACGTAACTGAAGATAGTCCAGGTGTTGTGGTACAAGCTCTTCCACAATAGACGAATTTAGACTCGCAGCTGGTGAAGTACAAGTCCCCCTATGCACACAGCTCTGGTCGCTATGTGCTGCTTGAGACTACGACTCTGTCTGCAACTGAAAGTGACTGGGCTGCAACTGAAGACTCGATTCGGTGGCTTACTGGGTGACTGACTGGGCCCTCCACTTCGCGTCGGCGATTTAAATACTGGCGGTCGAGAGCGCGTTTGCGGCGGTTTTCTTGCGAGTTTGCCTTTGGCTCTCTCTGATAAGTCTCTTTTGCTCTGGTACCTACTGTCGATTATCTAGCAGCTACTTTGCCGATCGGAGTGCTGGCAACACCTTATGCCAGCAAAGAGTCTAATGCTGCAAATGTTTACCAGTGTCTCGAACACATAGCAGACTTTCACTTTTGTCATGTTGGGCCCCTGATAGACGCTCAGTCAGCAGCTTCATGGCTGAGTTAGCAACAGTCGGCATCATTCAGTGATGAGAGTTTCTATTGCTTGGCATGAAGTGAAAATCAGTTTTGTTTGATATTTTTTTCCTTTAAATCATGACAGATATCCTTCAAATCAAAATCGGCGATGAAATGCGCTTATTCTGTGGAGATAGAGACGTCTGCGGCGATGCGCTCGGCGAAGAAAATGGCCTTGAGAACGAGAGCGAGGTCCTACCAGATCAAAGCAGCAGAAAGCGGCCAGAGCTAGCGGTAGTTATAATGAACCAGACATCGATGATATCCCCCTAAGTTTCGGGCATTGTCGCTTTTTATATGGTAAATATTTGTCAAACTTTAAACGCTTTTCTCTCGAACCTATGTCTTTCGAAAAGGTTGTCGTCACCCATGCTACAGTTTTCATCAGATTTCAATGATTTTTGGTCTCCCTTGAAGCAAACTGGATTCTCTTCAGTCCGTCGTAGCCGATTTTTTTATGTGGACACCTGGTACTTTTAGGGCAAAACAGAGCAGACCAAAAATGGCCATATTTTCAAATATCTATTACAGTGTCATTTTTTTTCTTTTCTTTTGAAAATCTCTGCAGTGAACTAACATTACATCCTTAAGGATCAGGGTCATATGTTAATTTCATGTTTCAGATAACCACAATTGGAGTTACAGCGACAGCCGTCGATCTACCTCCATTCAGAGCCGCCTCGGAAATATCCCAATCACATAGTGAAGAAATGAATATTTTTCAATAAAAGTAGCAATAAAAACTTCAATATAGGCTTCTTTCACTGCAGCGATCCTCTTTTGTGTACTGCATTCCAGTACAGGCAAGCAAAATTCTGAATTTGAGGAAAACTTTCGTCCATCATCCTGTCGTTGCCTCTTACGCAGGTGCCAACAGCGTATCACAGAGGGCAGGCGCTGTTGAGGCTGAAGCCCAAGGTCCATAGAAGCAAAACACCTTACAGCCACGGAGGGCGTACTACGTGAAGTGAGGGAGGCAGTATTCTGGTGTCTCACCCAACAGGTTGTAGGAGGTACTTAGCAGGCACATGGTACAGCTCTTCACAAGGGGAAGGCCCAGGCTCGTCCACATCCTCTTCAAACACGGTGGCGACCACCCAGCAGTGGCATTGCACTACAGCTGGCTGGCTGTAGACTTGGAGAAGTAGTCTTCAGTAGGTAACAGGCAGCTCTTCAAGAATCTCCATTCAAGTTACCCTGTAACTAGCGAGTCTGTCATTCTGTAAGAATTAGAGAAGAAGATGAGATGACCATAAACTGAGACTATGAAAGTGGTCGTATTTATGCTGGACGAAATGTCATCGCAGCTGGCGATGCTTTCATTTGTCCTCATTATCTGAAGGTGACATTGGACTTGTCCACATCGTGGTGTCTCAGCTATTGTCAGTTCCTTTTCGCACTTTCAGTCAGTACTAGGATGCCGTGGAGTGGCTGAGCTCGGACGTCGCGTCGTGTTACGGCTCTGTAGTGCAATTCTCGCCGAGGCCCACGAGAAAGACAGGCCGTGACGCGTACGTCACACTACGTGTCACTGCAGGTCTTACCCGTGCCAGAAGCAATCTCAGATGGGGAGCGAGTAACTATTTCAGGAGAATATAGTAATTCTTGACTGTCTGTTTAAATGCTTGGGAATCCTCGAGAGCACACAACAAAATTAAGACCTTTATTGAGCACATTTTCAATTAAATATTGATTTCCCGTGTGCCCGACACTATACCGAGTGTCCACGGAGTATGGGAGCTAGCCGACTAGTGTGACGTCACAAGTTCGTTGCAGGCCCCGTATATCTCGTTGGCCCAGAGATCGCAGAATTACGTATTATGTACTGCCATATTGCGCTGTTTCCGCTTTCTGCAGCTCAGTGTGGAAATATACACTGGAGAGTCATAGAAACGGGTACACCTGCATATTATCATGTATGGCTCCCGCAAGCATGCATGCCACAGCGTGACATGGTTCATTGTCTGCAGTGGTGCTGGAGGGAATTGACACCATGAATCCATCCTTGGGGCCCTTAAATGCATAAGAGTATGATGCGGTTGAGATCTCTTCTAAACAGCACGTTCTAAGGCATCCCAGAAATGCTCAATAATGTTCATGTTGGGTAGTTTGGTAGCCAGCGGAAATGTTTAGACTCATAAGAGGGTTCCTGGAGCCACTATGTAGCAATTGTGGATGTGTGGGGTGTCGCATTGTCCTGCTGGAATTGCCGAATTCCGTAGGAATTTACAATGGGCATGAATGGATGCAGGTGAACAGACAAGGTGCTTAGGTATGTGTCACTTGCCATAGTTGTATCTAGACGTATCAGAGGTCCCGTATAACTCCCCCTAGTCATGCCTCGCACCATTACAGAGCCTACTCCAACTTGAACAGTCCGCTGCTGACATGCAATGTCCTTGGATTCATGAGTTTGGCTCCATACCTGTTCACGACGATCAGCTCGATACACTTTGAAACGAGACTCGTCCGACCAGGCAACATGTTTCCAGTAATCAACACTCCAGTGTCGGTGTTGACGGACTCAGATGAGGCGCAAAACTTTGTGGGTGCACGAGGGGGCCTTCGACAATGAAAGCCCATATCGATGATGTTTCGTTGAGTGGGTCGCACGCTGGCACTTGTTGATGGCACAAGAATGAAATCTGCAGTCATTTGCGCAAGGGTTGCACTGTTGTCACGTTGAACGATTCTCTTCATTCGTCGTTGATCCCATTCTTGCAAGATCATTTTGCAGCAGCAGCGATGTCGGAGATCTGATGTTTTGCCGGATTCCTGATATTCACGGTACACTCGTGAAATGGTCGTAAGGGAAAATCCCCACTTCACCGCTACCTCGGAGATGCTGTGTACCATCGCTCGTGCTGCGGCCCATCTCTACTGCGCCGAGTTTAAGACCACGTTGAAACTCACTCCAATCTTGATAACCTGTAATTGCAGCAGCAGTAAGCGATCTAACAACTGCGCCAGACACTTGTTGTCTTATATAGGCGTTGCCGACCGCAGTGTCGTGTTGTGCCTGTTTACATATCTCTTTATGTGAATACGCATGATTATACCATTTTCTTTGGTGCTCCAGTGTGTTATGAGTGTCGTGTAGCCTCCTATAACATAGCACTCTTTGTGTGCCCCAGATACCGGCAGTGACACACGGTATGACCAGGATCGGATTCTCTGCCATGTGCGCCAAGTAATAATTGTAAGAAAGTTGGATACAGAGACCCTTCATCGTCGTGTCATGAAGGTATGCAAAATCATTATATACCCTCAAGGAGTATTTGAAAGAATCTGACAGCTCATGTAAGCAGGTGCGGAGGCATGTCGTTTATTATGAGTTTCTCAATTTATGACACTTTCGACTTGATAGTATGTAACTGATATATTGAACATAAATTATCATTGAAGTTTCACTTATGTTCTGTTAATAGATTAATGGTTTACGAGCAAGTGTTTATATTAATTCGTTTTTTCCTCTGTGTATGGAATCTGTCTCTAAAGTTTTCAAAGAATTTTTAAATCATCCTGTACATAGATTGTGATCGTATGGTTTTCTTAATTTCTTAAATTTCACATTATTCAGTTAATATGTAAAGTTCGTATTAACCGGTGTCGTTGGGTTGTGGAATGACTTGAATTTCCGTTTAGAAGTGTAAATAATTCTGGTCGAAGTGGTTAAAGGTGTTATTTTGATTATGTGATTCAATTTTCTCAAATTCATTGCGCGCATCCTAAATGTCACTTCAGTGAAATTTCAACGTCACTGCTGCGAATGAAACTGCGCAAGATTCATCAACTCTTAGAACAAGAAAAACAATAATTCATTTCTTACTGCGGATGCGTTCCAGATATGTGTAAATCAGGGTTCTAAGCCCTCTATCAGGTACTATGAGAAGCTTTCAACGATGTTTCAACTCTTTTGAGGCACATTCTGGTCAGCTGCTCGCCACCAATTGTCCTCATCTCACGGCAGATGAAAATATTTCCGCTGTTAGCATGCGTCGTCGCTTTGACGTGCATTAACCATCGAGATCAAGAGCTGACGTAAATCGTTCATCTACAGTATGTGAAGCGGGTGCCACGGTGTTGAGTGGCAGTGTCGTACTGTTTTAGAAACGGACGGCGCAAGCGGAAGTGGACGCAACAGGTAAGTCATATTCCGTTTTAGACTCTGTTATCAGAAACATGTCTTATCTACAGCCATTTACGCATTACATGGGTAGGGACAGCATCAGTCAGTAGTAAGACAGCAAAAAAAAAAAAAAAAAAAAAAAAAAAAAAAAAAAAAAAAAAGATAACGGAATTGCTGTGCCCCTACAGTCATTCCATAAGCTGAAAGAGACAACGTTCGTGCCTAGAACCTAGCAGGCGTTTTACGTCATCTGCACTTGCTTCATTATTTAAACTGATTTCAATGTCAACAGCACACTGCTGCACAAAGTCAGCGTGTGTATACGTAATTTACTCACGGCTTTAAAAGTAATTATCCAACTAGGGCATTTTGTAAAGCTCAGGACGTTATCGGAGTGACAGTCATGGAAAGGTTGTCCCATTTGAAGACGTTCCGTGTATGGCGCCCGAATGTGGCTGCTACGAAGGCGTGCTGGAAAGTAGTTCTTCCGATATTTTTTTCTGTTCTCATTATCTACTGAGGTGTTACATGTCAGGCACATTACTCCGTCGATTTTCCCGCTTCGCTAAGGCAAGTTGCAACTATCTGCCGCTTATATGCTCCGAGCAATAGTGTTTGAAATGGCAGTTTGAGAGGTAATTTTGTTGGTACGTGAAAAACAGTTTGCTCTAATTATGTTTCTAACAGAACAAACTGCAGCGTCTTTGATTAGTAATCAAAACGTCGGCTGTTCGAACAGCGCCACCGCTTAAATTTTGAATAAAAATCATCAGCCGAAGACTTCCGGCGTAAGAAGTCACCCTCATCCTTCCTCGTCAAAGAGGGCGGAGGAGCGGACAGAGATTCAGGGCACTCTCTTGCTCTTGGGGTGCGAAACTGCCTCTAAAGGTGTAAGGATCAGCACTGATCAATGGCATAAGGACGCAGAGGTCAATGGAAATCACTGCTTTAAAAACACGTGATATGTATCCACAGGACATGAGGCCTGTAATTGAAAGATTAGATTAGATTTACTTTCATTCCAATTGATTCGTAGTGAGGAGGTCCTCCAGGATGTAGAACATGTCATAAAAACAACAATACATGACAAATATTTACAACTAAAACAAAAAAGCTAATGTACCATTCCACAGGTCCCTAATGGAATGAACGTCATTTTTTTAATGAACACTGTATGAAAGAGTCGTTTTACAAATACTAATGCACTGAATTTAAATAAAAAAGTTTATGTATTTATATATAAGGTAATAAAAGTGTAATACAACTACTATAATACTTATTTACAGTGAACACATCACTGCACTGAAATGGTGAAGAAGATAGATTGTACTTACACACACACACACACACACACACACACACACACACACACACACACACACACACACAGTCCACATATTTACATTGAACACATTACTGCACTGAAATTGTGCAGAAGTTATTTTGTACTTTATATATATAAATCAGTTGGTTTTACTGAGAAATTCATCAATGGAGTAGGAGGAGTAGACCACCAACAAATCCTTTAGGCTTCTCTTAAACTGGACTTCATTGGTTGTTAAGCTTTTTATGGCTGCTGGCAAGTTATTGAAAATGTGTGTTCCTGAATAATGCACACCTTTTTAAACAAGACTAAGTGACTTTAAATCCTTGTGAAGATTATTAGTATTTCTAGTATTGATTCCATGAATTGAGCTATTGGTTTGAAAAATAAATTGTCTACGAAGACAGTGACTGAATATATCCAGCAAGTAACAGAGTACGTAAAGTGTTACTCTGAGATGAAGAGTTTGGCACAGGAGAGGAATTTGTGGCGAATCGCATGCAACCAGTCAGAACACCGATGACTAACGGGGATGAAAAAAAAAAAAAATAAAAAAAATTATCTGTGTGTGGTGGTGACTGTGTCGACATCAGCAATATGCGCCGTTGGAATGTTTGTGATGTTAACGAAGGAAACGGTGGTGCTATCCTCATCGTGTGTGGCACAGCTCAAAGTGGGAGATCGCTTGAGGCAACCGACGAGAATCATCGGTATCGGTCTGAGGGAGTCATCAGAGAAAATCGTCAAGTAATACCGACACAATCCTTAGGTAAAGGTGGAATATAACAAGGGCGTGTACAGGCCATCATTACAGAAACGAGTTACGGAAAGCTGTGTGCAAGGTGAGTGCCTCGAATGCTCACTCCTCACGTGAAAGAGACGAGATTGGACACCTGTCGACAATATCTTTTGCGTTGTGAGCGTGGGTGCGATGCGCTCCTTAACGAAATTGTGTCAGCTGGCAGAAGCTGGGTTCACAATTTCATTTCAAAAACAATAGAGTTTCCGTGCAGTTACAACACAAAGTATCACCGACGCCTTCAGCATTCAGAGTCACGCTCAGTTTTCGGGATGCTAAAGGTGTTGTGCATTTTGAACACATGCCCAAAGGCACCAGCATAACCTCTGCAATGCACTTCGATACCCTTAGAAAAGTGAAAGCACGAATGCGACGAGTTTTTCCACACATAGGGCACCTTCACCTTCACCTTGACAGTGCTAGATAACACACGAACGCTGCCATTTTCTGCAACAGTCCGATGTCTTGGGTTCGCTATAATCCTTCATACAGTTCCGACTTGGCCACATCCGGTTTTCATCCATTTACAAAACTTAACGAATAAGTTCGAGAACATCACTTTGATAGTGATGGAGCGGAGCAAGCAGAGCTGAGGTTCTGGCTCTATTAACAATGTAAAACATGCTGGAGCGATGAAACCAGTAAATTGGTCTCTCGTTGTGAGAAATTTTTCCGTCACCAGGGTGCTATTCTGAGAAATATATATGTAGACATGAAGAATAGAGATGTGGAATGTTAATAACGTTTGTTTTCTTTAAAAATGTTGAAGAGTTTTCACATAAAAATTCGGAAGCATTAGTTTTCAGCACCTCTCGTCAATGTGGCGTATGACATAAGAGTAGGCACGATTCTGAGCAGTCGATTACAAGAAGGTGTGCAGTGAACACGCAGCATGTCGACAGTCCATCGACTTTGGAATGATGGACGGTTCAAGACGAATGTGTCACAGCATATAGTACATTACACAAGAAATCAAGCTCCCAAGGCCAACAGTGCCTAGGATAAAAAATTTTCTGGCAGATTAAAACTGTGTGCCTCACCGAGAATCGAACTCGGGACCTTTGCCTTTCGTGGGCAAGTGCTCTAGCAACTGAGATACTCAAGCACTACTCACGCCCCGTCCTCGCAACTTTACTTCTGCCAGTACCTCCTCTCCTAACTTCGAGTCTCGGTCCGGCACACAATTTTAATGTGCCAGGAAGTTTCATATCATCGCACTCTCCGCTGCAGAGTGAAAATATTGTTCTAGTGTCTAGGATAGATCATCAATAGCCAAGAGGTGATGTTCCCACATGCCTAAACAGCCGCACAGGCCAACCAAAACTGCACCCCTGCAGAGCCAGTCTGGACGATCAACCATTTACTGTCGGCCAAATCAACGCCAGTTTGCATGTGGGGCGTGAACAACCCATTTCTACCAGCAATTTACGGAGGCAAATGCACTGCATAGGCTTCAGCATCGACGGCTTTTGGCTGGTCAGTGTATGTTATGAAGTCGGCTATGTAAAATCCGTTTCCGCCCTTTATATAACACATATTTCACATGTTTCGTCACTTACTACTAGAGAAACTATTACAGAGCGTTGCGTCTGGTGACACCGCGTAAACTTCACGATATTCCAGCGGGACACCCATTCTTCATTTTCAGGCGGATATTTTCACTCCAGGTGGATCTCTTAAGACGACGCTAATTTCAGACACAAAATTAGATTTTCATTCTATTTTTTATGCGTATACACTGCGCGATGGATTGACACTTGGTTGTAGCGCACTCTGTTGTAAGCTTAGGAAAACTGCCATCGAGTGGTTCATCAAACCCAAAACCACAAATAGGCGGCTTCGTACTGCCCCTGTTGCATCGTTCACTGCAGCCATTGCAATTCTAGTGCCACTTACCGAGCCAGAACACACATACTTCACCCGTCCGCTAACCTTCACACTACTGCACGGAAACCCATTCTCCGGGTGCACTAATAAATTTTCGAAACTATTGCTCGTTGCAGACGGTAAAACAGCCAAGCCCGACTCAGACCGTGTGCCACGATCATAATATACAATACACGTAGAGTGCCAGTATTGCAACAGCAGGACAGCGGTCGTAACTCATTGCTACACAGCGAGCAGAGATACGGCAATGAGCGCAACAGGTTTAGTATGGCGTCACCCCTAACGTTATTCTGCAAATTCTACAGCATGTAACATCCGAGGTCTGCCGCTCCAAGTCATTGCAGTACAGATGAGAAATACAGAGGCAGGGAAAACTGGCAGCACTTGAAAGAACACCGTGTGGGTAGGACCGCTTGCACCTCCGAATAAACAAGGGCAAATGGCCGCCTCACCTGCTGCAATGACGTAATTCCTGGATTTAAAAAGCCCAGTTTCGGACACCTCGTCAGTAGTTCCTGTCTTTTCATTTGCATCACCTGTCCTGACAGAATGACGGTCTAACTAGTTACACGTTAACTCTGCTGCGAACCGTGGTGAGACGCTTGCTTCCTGTTCAAAGACTTCAGCTGAGAGACAGCAGCCTGCCGGCTGTGAGTGGACTTCATTACTCCGTACTGCCACCAGTGGAAATAAACAACGTGTCACCTTACAGCCCTAAGGCAGTGAGGCCTATACATGAGAACAGGATACAGTATTTTAAAAGTGAGCTGAAAGGGGTCGCATGGGATGAGGTATGTGTAGAAAGTGATGCTAAGGTCAGATTCAACTTATTTCATAGTAAATTTGTGTCAATATTTGGAAGTTGCTTTCCTCAAAAACATGCAGAATGTCCTTTAAAAAACAAGTAAGCCGTGAATAACTAAGGGAACTAAAAGATTATCTAAGAGATGAGGAAAGTTTTTATAAACTCCAGAGAATGTCAGGATGCAAGTTTTCTTGCTTGCTGTAAAAAATATTGGAGTATTTTAAGGAAACTCATAAAAATGTCCGGAAGTATACTGGTACTGAGAAAAATAAATAATACAGATAATAAGGGACGTTTTCACATGGGAGACAGGACAGCCAGTCAGTGTACAAGATGCCATAAAAATTGAACTAAATGACAATGTTGTGACTGATAATTCACAAGCTGAAAGTACTTTTAACAATCACTTTCTAAGAGTATGAGCAAATACAGGATTAAATGGTTCAGTTGAAGAGGGAAGAGAATTTATTAAAAATGTCATTCCACGAAACACTAAGCAACTACAAGTCCGATGA
Organism: Schistocerca gregaria; assembly: GCF_023897955.1. Taxonomy (NCBI): domain Eukaryota; kingdom Metazoa; phylum Arthropoda; class Insecta; order Orthoptera; family Acrididae; genus Schistocerca; species Schistocerca gregaria. Next base: position 433,871,090 of record NC_064922.1, read on the forward strand.
CATATGCAGTTGAATAGAAAGTTTTCTAACAGACAGAGAGCAGTATGCCGTCCTGAATGGGGTGACTTCAACAGGAACAAGACTAACTTCAGGTGTGCCCCAGGGCAGCGTAGTAGGTCCGCTTCTTTTTACAATTTACATGAAGGTTTCTGGTTGATGGTTCTGACAGCAGCATTAGACTCTGTGCCGATGATGCTATAGTCTACAGGAAAGTAGTATCACACGAAAGTTGTGAACAAATCGATGAGGATTTTCAGAAAATAGATGCGTGGTGTAATGGCTCTGAGCACTATGAGACATAATTTCTAAGGTCATCAGTCCCATAGAACTTAGAACTACTTAAACCTAACTAACCTAAGGACATTACACACGTCCATGCCCGAGGCAGGATTCGAACCTGCGACCGTAGCGGTCGCGTGGTTCCATACTGTAGCTCCTTTAACCGCTTGGCCACCCTGGCCGGCGCGTGGTGTAATGACTGACAGGTATCTTTCAATATTAGTAAGTGTAACCTACGGCGTATAACAAGGCGAAAATCCCCGTTAATGTACGAGTACAAAATAAATGCCCAGTATTTGGTAGTAGTAACATCCGTCAAGGATTTGGGTCTGACTAATGGAAATGATCTCAAATGGAATGATCATAACACAAGGGGTGGGCAAGGTTAACTCTAGATTGCAGTTTACTGGTAGAATCCTGAAGTGATGCAGTCCTTCAAAGAAGGAAATTGCTTACAAAACGTTAGTTCGTCCAGTCATAGAGTATTTTCGTCTGTTTGTGACCCTTAACAGTTGGGTCTGATACAAGAGATTGAGAAGGTCCAAAGAAGAGCGGCAAGATTCGTGACTGGTACATTTAGCCATCTCAAGAGCATTACAAATCTCATTGGAAGTTTGAAGTGGGACACACTTGTAGATAGACGACGCGCTAAATGGAAGGGGGTGCTCACTAAATTCTGAAATACGATCTTCGCCGAGGATGTAGAGCATGTAAGTATTTGAAGAACACTGGTTCTATTCCAAAGTACCGTTGTCCAGTGTGGCGGTGATGACGTCATCCAAGATAGCGGCGATGACTTCAGCTGATGACTGAAGTACCGTTACCCAAGATGGCGGATTTTGGCGGGAACTTTGAATTTTGGGGAGAAAGTGCCACGTCCCCTCACCCAGAAAAATGGCGGCTAGTTCAAATTCCAATACGATGAAGGCAGGAAAAAAGGGCTTGTCTTTATTATTTAACCAGTTTCAAGGACATGTGTTCCCGTCTGGGTATTGACTCCAACTGGCTCATTTAATATCGGTGCCAGCAGAGGACGCCACCGTGATGTGGTGCTACAGAGAAAGCTAATGATCTTGAGTCATCTCCTGACGTCACAAGCTCGCGAGCGTCCGAGCGCTCCCTCCATACACACTCTGGACAGAGTATCTCGTATATATTCTAACACTCGCATTGCGCATCTAACTTATTTACTACCCAAGTACTTAATTCCATTTCAGTTTTAATGTGCTACATCTATATTCAATGAACTAATTCAAATTTTCATATTTTCCCACTAGGAGGCGCTGTGGTCCTTCATGACGCACTACCCCCCAACCAATAGAATTCCCTCTCCTATTGGCTAGTGAAATAGTCACGTGACTCTATGTCATAGAGTCAATATAAACCAGACCACAATCCAACACTCCCTCGCTCTGCTCCTATAATTTTTTGAGTACCTGTCTCATCGCCCTTAATCTTCGAAAAATAAAATGAGCACGTAGCGCCAGTGGCAGCAGAAGCAGCAGCAAAAGGTTCATGTGGATGAAGTTCCATTACCTGGTAAGTACATTTTCAGTGTTCCCGATATCTGTACCTTTAACTCCACGTATGACTGCTACATCAGTTTTGGGCTGCTCTCTATAAAGATTGTTGTGTGTGTGTGTGTGTGTGTGTGTGTGTGTGTGTGTGTGTGTGTGTGTGTGTGTGTGTTTGTGTTTATATGTTCTGTATTATATCTGTTTTGGACCTCTCTCTATAAAGATTGCTAGGTCTTATAACAGACTGTGTGTGTGTTCTGTGTCTCTATGTAGTGTGTTACGTGTTATATCCGTTTTGGACCTTTGTCTATAAAGATTGCTGGGTATTTTAACGGATTGTGTGTGTTCTGTGTTATGTATTATATCCGTATTCGTGTGCTCTCTATAAAGATTGAGCTTACTCGTGTTGTGTGTCTCTATGTTCAGAGTCTATATATTGCGTGTCTCTATGTTCTGTATGTTACGTTTTACATCCGTTTTGTAGTGCTCTCTATAAAGACTGGCCTTACATGTGTTGTTGTTTCTCTGCGTTGCGTGTCTCTATGCTGTTTGTCTCTATGTTATATGTCTATAAGTTCAGTGTCTCTATGTTGTGTCTCTCTGTGTTGAAAGTCTATGTCTTCTGTTTTACATGATATAGCCATTTTCGATCATTCTCTATAAAGGTTTGATTTCTTTGTTTTTGTCAATATCTTACATATATGTTTTGGTCCGCTGCTTTCTGTAGCATTTAACTCACTACTCCATATTGTATTCTGTCTTCTCGATCTTTCTAGATTACATCCCTCAAATGCTGACTGCGCTAGATCAGCAGCTCGAGATGGAGAGGGCGCAAGCGCAGCTTCTAATACACTCGTAGTTCTTAGATCAAATAATTTCATCTAATATATACAGGTTCATACATTCAGTCTTCATATACATATGCACATTCTTGTCTTTTCTTTCTAGATGTTCCTAATTCTGTGCATAGGGAGAGATGTGCCGACCAAAGCATGCAAGGCGGCGATCAAATGGCGCCCGCTGCAGGGGGCACCCAGTTTTTAGAGGAGGAGGAGGAACTTGATCTGCCTGACTGGTTGGGGGCCTTGTTGAATGTGGCAATGAGTTGCCCAAACCATGGAGCCAGAGTGGAGAAGATGAATACTTTTGAACATTAACATTACTGCAAATATTTACCTTTATTTACTGTTATTATTATCTATTGCACTTTTAAATATACATCATTTAAGTTATTTTTTTCTTATTTATGTTACAGGTATATCACACGGCATAGCTTGTGTGCCTAGAGCGGTGGTTGCGGGGGCGGGAATCGAGGACACACTACAACAAAGGCATGCTGCGCCCTGTGTAGCCCCTATAATGGCTGAGCCCCTTAGAGCACTCAGCAGTTGCTAGGGCTTTTGAGGAGCGAATCTCATTCGCTAGAATTGAGAATTCGGATGGGAGGTATCGCAGCCCTGTCGGGTTTTTAGACGCGTGCCTCCCTGTCTAGGAGACCAAGCTCCTCAAAGTCCTACAAATTCTGGGATTTAACGCCATTAAATGTAGTACATTGTTATGCTGTGTATTGAGTCACCCACCTAAACATCAGGGTGAGGCGGACACAACGAATCTGCGCTATATATGGGGTGATAATGGCGTTACTTCTTGGAGCACATGGAGTGCTAAGTGGTATCAAGAATCCACATTGAGCACTATTATGGCCCAATTTTCCGAGATGGAAGTACGTGGGTCCGCTAAAGCGCTCAGCTGTATACCACACCACGGTAATCATACACATGTCTATGATCCAATAAATGGAGGTCCAGTTATATTAAACTCCCTATAGATATTGAGAAACAGCACGTGTGCATTAATGTTCAAAATAAGTATGATAATGCTTGTTTTGCATGGTCACTCCTGGCTTGTCAGAGAAATTACAATTACAATCATCATCCCGAGCATCCCAGCAGTTACAGAGTCAAAGATATTAAAAGACAGTATAACTTTGATGGTATAGAGTTCCCTGTAAGGATCCAGGACATATACAAGTTTGAGGCTCAGGGTACTGGAATATCGGTTCACGTTTATGGCCTAGAGAAGATGAAAACGGACAAGTGAGATGATCAGGAGAAGCACACGGTAGTCGGCCCCCTCCATTTCCCAAAATCTGCAGGTGAGCGAGAGTTGCATGTCAACATGCTGCTCTTCTCTGAGGGTGATAATTGTCACTATGCCTGGATCAAAGACATATCACAACTCCTTTCCTCCCAGTTAAGTAGATATGAGCATAAAAACCATATTTGTTTAAGGTGTTTGAATAATTTTTCATCTGAAGAGTTATTAGCGATACATCTATTAGATTGTGCTTCCAAGGACGCGGTGCGTGTGATTATGCCCACTGAGGAAATTAATTTCATTAAATTACAAAATGCTCACCACCAGCAGCGTTCTCCTTTTGCTGTGTACGCCGGTTTTGAATGATTGCTGGCTCCTATTACTCGCTGTCAAGGGAACCCCCTAGTCTCACACACAAATTTCACACAGCTTGGCAGCGTTCCAAGTTGTATGTGCTTATGATTCTAAACTTAACCGCTATCAGTCTTATGTAGCGAACGATCCGGCTGTTTGGCTTCTCACTGAGCTTGAAAAAAGTTCATGGGAAGTTGACAGGCTCTACAGTAGCAACATTCCCAAGACCAAATCAAAGTAAGATGATGAACTGTATGAAAAGGGAGTTAATTGTCATATTTGTGGGCTTGCCTTAGATAGAAAAGCGGAAACTCCTCGTAGAGACCAATTTCATCTTATGAGTAAGTTCCGCGGTGCAGCCCACAAGCCATGCAACTTGAAGTATCAGTTACCTAGACACATACCCGACTTTTTCCGTAATTTGAGCAGGTATGACTCTCATTCTCTCGTCGAGCACTTGGCTAAATTTGGTAAGAACAATGATCAGGTCAGTGTCCTCCCTGAAAGTGTTGAGAAGTATATTTCTTTTTCAAAATGAATGGCGCATAAAATTACGCTCCGCTTCCTTGACTCTCTACGCTCTATGCCGACTTCACGCCAGAAACTGGTTGAGACTTTACCTTGGAAAAATATGCGTAGCACTCGATCTGTATTTCCCAATGAGGAAAACTTCCAACTTGCGACTAGGAAAGGAGTTTTCCCTTATGAGTACGGTGATAGTGCGGCAAAACTCAATGAAACCGGGCTTCCCGATATATCTGCTTTTACCAGTACTCTCACAGGCTATTTCATATCTACCGCAGATTATGAGCATGCTGTGAATGTCTGGCGGGAATTCAACATCTCCAATTTGGGAGAACGTGCAAGGTTATACATGGACATGGACGTATGTTTGCTTGCAGATGTTTTTGATAAGTTCCGGAGTGTATGTATGACCATGTAATACCTGAACTGCACCTTTTATTACATGGCACCTGGGCTGTCGTGGGACCCTATGCTCAAAAACAAATGCCATTTTTGCCATAGCGAGTCTGCTTTTGATGTCCTCCTTGCTCCGTCGGTCATTGGTTATTTTAGTGCCTAGGTAGCAAAATTTCTTAACTTCATTGACTTCATGACCATCAATCCTGATGTTAAGTTTCTCGCTGTTCTCATTTCTATCACTTCTCATTACCTTTGTCTTTCTCCGATTTACTCTCAAACCATACTGTGTACTCATTAGACTGTTCATTCCGTTCAGCAGATCATTTAATTCTTCTTCACTTTCACTCAGGATAGCAATGTCATCAGCGAATCGTATCATTGATATCCTTTCACCTTGTATTTTAATTCCACTCCTGAACCTTTCTTTTATTTCCATCATTGCTTCCTCCATATTTTTTTCGATGTCTTCACATTTTTCCTGCAGCCATTTCGTCTTAGCTTCCCTGCACTTCCTATTTATTTCATTCCTCAGCCACTTGTATTTCTGTATTCCTGATTTTCTCGGAATATGTTTGTACTTCCTCCTTTCATCAATCAACTGGAGTATTTCTTCTGTTACCCATGATTTCTTCGCAGCTACCTTCTTTGTACATATGTTTTCCTTCCAAACTTCTTTGATGGCCCTTTTTAGAGACGTCCATTCCTCTTCAACTGTGTTGCCTACTGCACTATCCCTTATTGCTGTATCTATAGCGTTAGAGAACTTCAAACGTATCTCGTCATTCCTTAGAACTTCCGTATCCCACTTCTTAGCGTATTGATTCTTCCTGACTAATGTCTTGAACTTCAGCCTACTCTTCATCACTACTATGTTGTGATCTGAGTCTATATCTGCTCCTGGGTACGCCTTACAATCCAGTATCTGATTTCGGAATCTCTGTCTGACCATGATGTAATCTAATTGGCATCTTCCCGTATCTCCCGGCCTTTTCCAAGTATACCTCCTCCTCTTGTGATTCTTGAACAGGGTATTCGCTATTACTAGCTGAAACTTGTTACAGAACTGAATTAGTCTATCTCCTTTTTCATTCCTTGTCCCAAGCCCATATTCTCCTGTAACCTTTTCTTCTACTCCTTCCCCTACAACTGCATTCCAGTCGCCCATGACTATTAGATTTTCGTCCCCCTTTACATACTGCATTACCCTTTCAATATCCTCATACACTTTCTCTATCTGTTTATCTTCAGCTTGCGACGTCGGCATGTATACCTGAACTATCGTTGTCGGTGTTGGTCTGCTGTCGATTCTGATTAGAACAACCCGGTCACTGAACTGTTCACAGTAACAAACCCTCTGCCCTACCTTCCTATTCATAACGAATGCTACACCTGTTTTACTATTTTCTGCTGCTGTTGATATTACCCGATGCTCATCTGACCAGAAATCATTGTCTTCCTACCACTTCACTTCACTGACCCCTACTATATCTAGATTGAGCCTTTGCATTTCCCTTTTCAGATTTTCTAGTTTCCCTACCACGTTCAAGGCTGAGATATGTGTTTCAAACACATATGGACTCTGACCACAATCTATTGGTTATGACCTGTAGATTAAAACAGAAGAAACTGCAAAAAGGTGGGAATTTAAGGAGATGGGACCTGGAAAACTGAAAGAACCAGAGGTTGTACAGAGTTTCAGGGAGAGCATAAGGGAACAATTGTCAGGAATGGGGGAAATAAATACAGTAGAAGAAGAATGGGTAGCTTTGAGGGATGAAGTAGTGAAGGCAGCAAAGGATCCAGTAGGTAAAAAGACGAGGGCTAGTAGAAATCCTTGGGTAACAGAAGAAATATTGAATTTAATTGATGGAAGGAGAAAATATGAAAATGCAATAAATGAAGCAGGCAAAAAGGAATACAAACGTTTCAAAAATGAGATTGACAGGAAGTGCAAAATGGCTAAGCAGGGATGGATAGAGGACAAATGTAAGGATGTAGAGGCTTATCTCACTAGGGGTAAGATAGATACTGCCAACAGGAAAATTAAAGAGACCTTTGGAAAAAGAGAAACATTTGTATGAACATCAAGAGCTCAGATGGAAACCCAGTTCTAAGCAAAGAAGGGAAAGCAGAAAGGGGGAAGGAGTATATAGAGGGTCTATACAAGGGCGATGTACTTGAGGGCAATATTATGGAAATGGAAGAGGATGTAGATGAAGATGAAATGGGAGATACGATACTGCGTGAAGAGTTTGACAGAGCACTTTAAGACCTGAGTCGAAACAAGGCCCCCAGAGTAGAAAACATTCCATTGGAACTTTCGACGGCCTTGGGAGAGCCAGTCCTGACAAAACTCTACCATCTGGTGAGTAAGATGTATGAAACAGTCGAAATACCCTTAGACATCAAGAAGAATATAATAATTCCAATCCCAAAGAAAGCAGGTGTTGACAGATGTGAAAATTACCGAACAATCAGTTCAGTAAGTCATAGCTGCAAAATACTAACACGAATTCTTTACAGACGAATGGAAAAGCTAGTAGAAGCCGACCTCGGGGAAGATCAGCTTGTATTCCGTAGAAATACTGGAACACGTGAGGCAATACCAACACTGCGACTTATCTAAGAAGAAAGATTAAGGAAAGCCAAACCTACGTTTCTAGCATTTGTAGACTTAGAGAAAGCTTTTGACAATGTTGACTGGAATACTCTCTTTCAAATTCTAAAGGTGGCAGGGGTAAAATACAGGGAGTGAAAGGCTATTTACAATTTGTACAGAAACCAGATGGCTGTTATAAGAGTCGAGGGGCATGAAAGGGAAGCAGTGGTTGGGAAGGGAGTGAGACAGGGTTGTAGGCTCTCCCCGATGTTATTCAATCTGTATATTGAGCAAGCAGTAAAGGAAACAAAAGAAAAATTCGCAGTAGGTGTTAAACTCCATGGAGAAGAAATAAAAACTTTGAGGTTCGCCGATGTCATTGTAATTCGGTCAGAGACAGCAACGGACCTGGAAGAGCAGTTGAATGAAATTTACAGTGTCTTGAGAGGAGTATATAAGATGAACATCAACAAAAGCAAAACGAGGATAATGGAATGTAGTCGAATTAAGTCGGGTGATGCTTAGGGAATTAGATTAGGAAATGAGACACTTAAAGTAGTAAAGGAGTTTTGCTGTTTGGGGAGCAAAATAACTGATGATGGTCGAAGTAGAGAGGATATAAAATGTAGACTGGCAATGGCAAGGAAAGCGTTTCTGAAGAAGAGAAATTTGTTAACATCGAGTATAGATTTAAGTGTCAGGAAGTCTTTTCTGAAAGTATTTGTATGGAGTGTAGCCATGTATGGAAGTGAAACATGGACGATAACTAGTTTGGACAAGAAGAGAATAGAAGCTTTCGAAATGTGGTGCTACAGAAGAATGCTGAAGATTAGATGGGTAGATCACATAACTAATGAGGAGGTATTGAATAGAATTGGGGAGAAGAGGAGTTTGTGGCACAACTTGACCAGAAGAAGGGATCGGTTGGTAGGATATGTTCTGAGGCATCAAGGGATCACCAATTTAGTATTGGAGGGCAGCATGGAGGGTAAAAATCGTAGTGGGAGACCAAGAGATGAATACACTAAGCAGATTCAGAAGGATGTAGGTTGAAGTAGGTACTGGGAGATGAAGAAGCTTACACAGGATAGAGTAGCATGGAGAGCTGCATCAAACCAGTCTCGGGACTGAAGACCACAACAACAACAACAGCGTTGATAATTGTAGAGCACATGTCTCCTTTGAGTGAAGTATGGCTGTAATTCTTTGGGTGGCTGGAGGCCACCAAAGGAGTCGAAGTAATACACTGTCCCAGCGTCTCTCATAACGTATGCCACCCAGTGGGTGCCAGGACCTCCGACAACAACTAAATTCACAATACCGCATTCCGCTGTTTTCCTCATAGTTTTCAGTAACGTATCACGCATAAACACACCACAAAATCTTGGTATCTTGAATTTATGTATAACAGACTTAAGGTCTGTATTTGTGAGTGGCCGATCTGGTTTTGGATCGCTAATGTTTTTCTTTTTTATCATTTATGAACAGACCAAGGCGCTTCCTCTACAGTTTCAAGTATAGCCTGTACCAATGGCTGCGGCTTGAACCATGCGGTTATGTCAACTCGCCTCTGATGATTAAAACGACTACATATTACTAGACATGTAGCAAAAAGACCTAATGTCATTGTTGTTGTTGTTGTTGTGTCCACTCCAGACAAAGTTTTGTTCAGCTCGCCATACCACTATCTCTTGCAGGTTACATCCACTTGAATCTGCTTACCGCATTCAAGCCTGCCCCCCCCCCCCCCCCCGTTGCAATTTTTCCCTAACTCCTCCCTCCGTTACCAGAGAAACCTTTTCTTGAGACCTCACGACAGTCCAGTACACCTACCCTTTCTGTCAGTAAACTTATTCCTTAAACTATTCTTCTCTATTCATTTGAGTACATGTACATTAGTTATCCAACCCACTCTTCTAATTTCAAGCATTCTTTTGTAGCAGTACGTTCCAAAAGCATCTGTTTTCTTCCTGTCGGAACTGTTTACCTTCCATGTTTCACTCCCGCTCAAGTATACACTCCTGACCAATATATATCGAAAAAAACTGTATAACATTTACATTTATAATCGACGCTCACAAATTAATTTACCCCATTGTCAGTCGGCATTTTATATTCTCTCTATTTCTGTCATCGTCAGTTATTTTACTGTACAAATAGTAACACTCATCCACTAACTATAGTGCAAAAATTTCTTAACCTGATTTCTCTAGCATTATGATTTCATTCGACTAATATATATACAACATATTGACCAACAAGAGGGTTAGCCATAGTCTTGTTCATTCCTTTCTCAACTAGTGCTTTCCCTTTATGTCCTTCGACACGTTGGCTTCCACCAGTCATTCAGTCTTCCTGTAGGTGATACGTGTTAGTATTTTGAAGGTTTTACTTATTAAACTGCTGGTTCCGTAATACTCACACTTGTCGGCACCTACTGTCTCTAGTATTGGGATTATTACATTATTCTCGAATTCCAAGGTTTTTAATAGCTGTAAAGGACTGTCATCTCCGCCACCTTACTTACTACAACTTAGGTACTTAAGTGCTTCCTGAAAGATATGCCATACGATTGCATACCCTCTAACTAATTTTAATTTACTTACTCTTCTCTTTCCTCAAGAATATTTTTCTGACATAGCCCTTTAATGTATTCCTTCCATATTTTTAGCCTTCCCTTGTTTGCACAATACTGGCTTTAAATTGAGCTCTTGGTATTCATCTTACTACTTCTTTTTGTTCAAAAGTTCCTTTAATTTTCCTATACAGAACATTTAATTTTCACTTAATTGTGCTTGCTTGTACAACTTCGCATTTCTTCTTTCACCACTCCTGCTTTCTGTCAAAACCCAATTTCCATATCCCTGAATCAGATGCCACTTTTTTTTCAAATTTTCTCCTTTCATCAGTTTACTAAATGCAATATCTCGCTTGTCATCCGAGGATTTATAATGAGAATTGTTGCCTATTTCAGTCAGTCTTTATCTAACGCACCGTTTCAGATTTTTTACAACCTATGAATGCTTCAGACCTATCTACGTTTCATGCTTCTACTTTACTTCCTTTCTGTAACTTCTTCCACTATAGTTTCCATTTCATAACTAATAAACTATGACCAACGTCAACATACACTGCCGTAAATGTTTTGCTGTTTAAAGTCTGGTTACTAAAGAACTGTCCAAACATTAAATAATTTGTTTGAAAGCTTATAAGCTCCTGGTTTTTCTCATTTATTCAGCTGTGTCTAATATTTCTTAAATGAAGTTTTTGCAATGATTAAATAGAGCCCTGCAAAAAATTCATTTTGTCTATCCTTTTCTTTCTCTTTCCCGATTTAATCTTCTTTTACTACTTTTCCTTCTCTTCCTTTTAGTATTTTCGAATTCCACTCCTTCTGTATTAATTTATTTGATATTACGTGGTTTGCTGAATGATTTTTTGATCTCATTATAAGATTTTTTCTCTCCCTTCATTAACTACAAAAAGTTGTTGTCCTACATATAGGGTATTCCTGAAATGGGTTGTGGTTTTGCTTCCTTTATGGCGGTAAAACTCCGTTCATAGTAGTATAACTGCATTCCTATTATCTTGTTATTTATTGGACATACTACTGTTTTACGCCTATTTGGCTTTATTTTGATAACCCTGTAATTACCGATCAGAAATCTTGTAATCCCTGCTATCACACTAATTCCCACTATATGTAACTTCAACTTACCTGTTTCTTTTTTTTAAAGTTATTTGATAATTACCAAATTCATGTGTATGGTTCGGTTGTGAAGTAATTGTCCTACCTAACCATTTATTTTCAAAATTATTCTTCTATCACTTTGTGATACAGCAAATATATTACAATGAGCAATCCTTAAAGTTCTAATTAGCAGAAGTTTTATTTATCAGGCCTTTTTACCAACGAAATGAGCTGTAAAACACTTGTTATAACCTGAAGAACCAATTACAAAAAATGCATAACAAATTTGTTGAAAACAAAGTATTTAATTTTCCACAAAGTAAAAATGATTCAGCGTTACCAACACCTATTGTGAAGTTAGATGTGAAACCTTTGTGTTGGGCCAATTAATTTTGTGAGGATAACAGGGTAATAAAAGTAGGTACTGTAATGTTTCCAAAGAGTTTTATGTGGTTTGAAAGTGAGAGTAGGTGTTGTTTCTGCTTGCAGTAATGAGCACTGTATGTATATTGTTACTGCTGCTACGCTTCAAATGCTCGACACCGTTCCTTACCAAGCAGGAAGATGATATACAATCAACTGCCTTTTTTTTATAGAATTTAGGTGTACTAAATTATACAACCAGATCAACCATTTGGTTAGAACATATTAAATTATTATTAATATTAGTAACTGCACTATTAATATTGTTTTGTTAGTATATGATGTCAGTGTAAGGTAATAAATGTGATACGGCAGTTCCATGTAATTGTTGGTTTTTGCAATCAATATATTATCCCTGTACTGATAATTTAAATTATTTTTGTAATATGGTATTAGTTGCTGGATGATGGTCACTAGTAATAGAGCCTGAATCTTTGGCATTTGTTTTAACTCTTTTCTTTTACTTACAAATATAAATCTTGTTGTTGACCATTACAGGAACAAGCGCAAAATTGAAAGCACTGATGCTCAAATCGTTATAGGCACTGAAAGCTGGCTAAAGCCAGATATTAGCTCAGCCGAAATTTTAGCGAAGAACCTAACGGTGTTCCGTAAGGATAGGCTAAACTCGGTTGGCGGTGGCGTGTTTGTTGCTGTTAGGAGTAGTTTAACTTGTCGTGAAATTGAAGTAGATACTTCCTGTGAGTTAGTACGGGCAGAGGGCATTGTTGGAAACTGGAATAAGATAATAATTGGATCCTTTTACCGATCTATCAGTTCAAATGATACAGTTGCTGAAAGCTTCAAAGAAAACTTGAGTTTGATTTCAAACATGTACCCGACTCAAAAGATAATAGTTGGTGGTGACTTTAATTTACCCTCGATATGTGGGCAAAAATACATGTTTAATTCCGGAGGTACGCATAAACTCATTTTCAGAAAATTATGTCGAGCACTTACTTCATGAGCTCTACCGAATAGTGAACGGTTTTGAAAACACACCTTAACTCTTAGCAACATATGAGCCTGAGTTAATAAAGAGCATCAAAACCGATACAGGGATTAGTGAACACAGGCTTGTCGTAGCGAGATTGAATACTATAATCTCCAAATCTCCCTAAAAAAAAGCAAAAAATATTCCTATTCAGAAAAGCAGATAAAAATACATTTGACGCCTTCCTGAGAGACAGTATCCACTCATTCCAAATTAATAATATAAGTGTAAACCAGATGTGGTTTGAATGCACAGAAATAGTATTGGCAGCAATTGAGAGATTTATACTACATAAATTAACAAACGACGGAGCTGATCCTCCTTGGTACACAAAATGGGTTAGAACACTGTTGCAGAAACAACTAAACAAACATGTCAAATTTAAACGGACGCAAAATACCTAAGATTGGCGATGCTTTACAGAAGCTCGAAATTTAGCGCTGACGTCAATGCGTGATGCTTATAACAGTTCGCATAACGAAATTTTGTCCGAAACCTGGCAGCAAATTCAAGAAGATGCTGGTCGAATGTGAAGTGTGTTAGCCGCAAGAGACAATCAATGCTTTCTATACGCGATAGCAAGGGAAATACTATCGAAGAGAGTGCTGCCAAAGCAGAGTTACCAAACACAGCCTTCCGAAAAGCCTTCACAAAAAAGACGAAGTAAATATTCCAGAAATGGAATAGAAAACAGCAGTCAACTTGAGTAAAAGTAGAAGTAAATATCCTCGGAGTAGTTAAGCAACTTAAACCACTTAATATAAGCAAGTCATCGGGTCCAGACTGTATACCAATTAGGTTCCTTTCGCAGTATGTTGATGCATTAGCTCCATACTTACCAATTATATACAAACGTTCGCTCGACGAAAGATCCGTACCAAAAGACTGGAAAGTTGCACAGGTCACACCAATATTCAAGAAAGGTAGTAGGAGTAATCCACTAAATTACAGGTCCATATCGTTAACGTCTATATGCAGCAGGATTTTGCAACATATATTGTGATCAAGCGTTATGAATTATCTCGAGCAAAACTATTTACACACCGTCAACGTGGGTTTAGAAATTATCGTTCCTGTGAAACAAAACTAGCTCTCTATTCACATGAAATGTTGAGTGCTATTGACAAGGGATTTCAGATCGATTCCGTATTTCTGTATTTCCGGAAGTCTTTTGAGACTCTACCATACAAGCGACTTACAGTGAAATTGCGGGCTTATGGAATATCGTCTCAGTTATGTGACTGGATTTGTAATTTCCTATCAGAGAGGTCACAGTTCTTAGTAACTGACGGAAAGACATCGAGTAAAACAGAAGTGATTTCTGGCGTTCCCCAAGGTAGTGTTATAGGCCCTTTGCTGTTCCTTATCTATATAAACGATTTAGGAGACAATCTGAGCAGCTGTCTTACGTTGTTTTCAGATGACGCTGTCGTTTATCTACTAATAAAGTCATCAGAAGATCAAAATAAACTGCAAAACGATTTAGAAAAGGTATCTGAATGGTGCGAAAGTTGTTAATTAACTCTATATAACGAAAATTGTGAGTTCAGCTATATGAGTGCTAAAAGGAATTCGTTAACTACAGTTACACGATAAATTAGTCTAATCCAAAAGCCGTAAATTCAACTAAATACCTAGGTCTTACAATTACGAACAACTGAAACTGGAAGGAGCACATAGAAAGAGTTGTGGGGAAGGCTAACGAAAGACTGAGTTTTACTGGCAGGACACTTACAAAATGTAACAGATCTACTTAGGAGACTACCTACACTACACTTGTCCGTCCTCTTTCAGAATACTGCTGCGAGGTGTGGGATCCTTACCAGATAGGACTGACGGAGTACGTCGAAAAAGTTCAAAGAAAGGCAGCACGTTTTGTATTCTCGCGAAATATGAGAGAGGGTATCACAGATATGATACACGATTTGGGCGGGACATCATTAAAAGAAAGGCGTTTCCCGTTGCGACGGAATCTTCTCACGAAATTCCAATCACCAAATTTCTCCATCGAACGCAGAAACATTTTGTTGACACCGACCTACATAGGGAGAAACGCTCACCACGATAAAATAAGGGAAATCAGAGTTCGTAGGGAATGACGTAGGTGTTCGTTCTTTCCGCGTGCTGTACGAGATTGGAATAATAGAGAATTGTGAAGGTGGTTCGATGAACCCTCTGCTAGGCACTTAAATGTCATTTGCAAAGTATCCATGCAGATGAAGATGCAGAATGACAATAATTATTGGCATTTTTGTCTTCAAAGCTAATTAAATATCAAGACATTGTTGGCATTCTTGTCCTTTTCAGAAAGATACTGTAACTGGTTCTCAGGTTCTAGGACTCTGCAACATATTAACTGGCTACTACATTACGCAATGTTTCTCAATAATGGTAGTAGATTTTTTTATACGTATTTTTCTATGTCTTTATGTATTGTACTACAAACTTATTTCTTTCTTTCTGTTACATATGCTTGGATGTGCGTTGAGGAGAACTAGCCGATTAACTGGAAGAAGATGTCCCGCAGTCAGGAAATTCCTTAGTGGAATTACAAGCAGGCTAGAAATACATCTTACTTATTCCTGCAATCTATTCTGTTTGTGCCAAGTTCTGTTAGTCAAACGATAAAAATTAAGTCCTATTAACAGATAGTTTCTTTTCCAAAGTAGTGTTAATACACATTTTTATCGCTTTCAGCCTAAGAATTGCATGTCGAAAAAGAGTGCAAGCTAAGTAGTAGTAAATATCCCTTTCCTTGATCTGTTGATTGAGACTAATTGTTCAAATAATGAACCAGTGCGTCTTGTGTTTATGTAATAATTGCCTTATTAATTAGTGATTTTAGAAGCAATAGTGGAATTTTTGTACGTTATCATGAAGACAGAAGACCAACAGACACTGATGTTACAGATTAAATTAATATTCGGCCCATGTTTGACACTATTGAACCTACTGTTCAAGGCGTTGAGAACAGTGATCCTTTAGTCGAAATATTCCGAAGAATAGAAATCGTGGGTGGATCATTATCTATAATGTTCAACCTAGTAGACGTGATGTCGAAGAAACAGGCCACTATACCAGTAAAACAGGCGTTATCCAAGTCGCAGGCTGGCTTAACAGACGAATTTTCTGAATGGCAAACCATCTTGGCGAAAGAAAAATTGAAAAATGTTCAGATGGGTTTAATGGAGTCATTAACCAATTGACTAATGAAATCGTTGACATGAAACAAGCTCAACAGCCACTGTTTGAAACGGGCAGTTTTCTGAAAAGGTTATTAATTTGCCTTTTGAGCAGGAGATAGAGATTAATGAACAAGTTAATCACACTGATACCTGTACTTTGACGTGAGATTTGGAATCAGCTTACATTACTTTTTGGTAGCTTATTGATATCATCATGCATGTAGTCAGACCATATTGTTCTGCTAGATAAGCCGACCGCTGTGGACGAGCGGTTCTAGGCGCTTCAGTGCGGAACCGCGCTGCTGCTACAGTCGCAGTTTCGAATCCTGCCTCGGCCATGGATGTGAGATGTCCTTATGTTATTCAGGTTTAAGTAGTTCTAAGTCTAGGGGACTGATGACCTCAGATGTTAAGTCCCATAGTGCTTAGAGCCATTTGAACCATTTGAACCATCTGCTAATTAAGATGCTAGATAAATTCTTGTAGGATGGAGTGACTCGTAAGTTGCGGAAGTACTAGTTTTGGCATGAGAAGATTAAATTCTTCCTTCACCTAATCACATTGAAGATTGTAGAACCAGTAGAGAGAAAATCATTGCAACAGCCAACTTTAGAGCTCCCGCTACGAGGAAGCAACTGAAAGGTTTTATCGGGGTCATACCCTTGTGTGGGAGGTTTGTTCCTAGTCGGATGCTATATTCTGAACCCCTTCTAAGATAGTAAAGGATGAGTATGCAGTGACTCTGGTTTAAGGATTGGCAACTGGCTTTTGATAACATTAAAATGGCACTAGTTAGTCCCAAGACGTTATACCACCCTAATATATCAATTGGATTTTGCTTTTCGACTGATGCAACACCGGTTGGTTTGAACATTGAAGGTACACATAATTTCTGTACAATCGCCTTTGTGAGTCGAATCCGGTCTGATCATGAGAGAGCGTATATAATGACAGAGGTGGAGGCATCTGGAGTAAAATGAACATTTAGGAAATTATTAAATCTACGGAGCGTAAACGAAAGTGTACTGCGACCAGCAAGTATTGAGCTTTGCACGGAGTAACAAACAACCACATGTACTGGTTGCTAGATAGTCGTTCACTCTCCAGGACTTTGGTTTCGAAAATATTAATCCCAAAGGAAAATTTAATATTGTGGTTAGTATCCTATCACGACTTTGAGAAGGTTTGGATCACACC
This sequence comes from Schistocerca gregaria, assembly GCF_023897955.1. NCBI lineage: Eukaryota > Metazoa > Arthropoda > Insecta > Orthoptera > Acrididae > Schistocerca > Schistocerca gregaria. Next base: position 433,888,350 of record NC_064922.1, read on the forward strand.
CTGGAGGCAACTGAACAGTCATTAGACTTTACGGTAATGCTGCTGGAAGATGTTGAAAGAAAATATTATCTTGATACCTATCGAAACACGTCAGCGTCGCAAGACAGTGATCCTATGGGAAAGAGTGTAAAGCAGAAGTTACAGAAAAATCAGAATCCGAAACTTAAACAGCATTATACAATAGCTCCTAAGGTTTTATTTCATCACTAAAACCCTAAATCTGTGCAGTGGTGCATGTGTATCCCTGCGAATTATGAGGACAAATTAATTTGGTGCATTTACTATGTGTAGGGAAACTTTAGTCTAATGAAATGGGCCAATAAGATTAATGTCTACTTTCGCTTGCTGAACATATGTCAGGAAGTACAGAGATTTTTACACAGACACACTCTCTGGCAGGCAAAACAGTCGAGCCATGGTTGTAAGGGAAAGCCACATGCCATCTTACCTATAAACCACTACAAATTGTGTCTGTGGATGTATGCTGCACCTTCCTCTAGAATGTGAAAGCACACGTTAGTGCTACATGTACACCAACAATTAAGAAGTTAGCGGAGATTATTTAGGGAATTTGAGGGTGGTGACAAAGTCTTTATTAGAAAAAATCCTCGCTTCTCGTTATTAAATAAGGAGAATAAAAAGTGGCAAATTCTGTATACAGATTCGTTTAGTACTGACAGAATGACCAGTCCAGTAGCATATTTACTCACACAGCTTGGTAACCATGTCAAGATCTGAAAAAGAGCTTTCATGAGACGTGATAGGTGTTTAAGTAAACATTTCAGTAGATTGTAGAATGAAGGCTTTCACGACCGGGTGACATGGCTGTTGATATACTTTCCGGGATGTGAGGTCATGGTCCAAGAACTTTTTCTGCTCCTTACGTTTCGTCCAGGACTGCGATGGACTTCCTCAGAGGCGCTGATCCGCTGAGTTTTGCCGACTGCAAGACTCAGCGGATCAGCGCCTCTGAGGAAGTCCAGCGCAGTCCTGGACGAAACGTAAGGAGCAGAAAAAGTTCTAGGACCACGACCTCACATCCCGGAAAGTATATCAACAGCCATTTCAGTAGATGACTAAATAACTTTGCAATGTTATTTTATTAATTCCATTTGCAAATTTTTGGGAAAGGTGAAGAGTGAACCACTTTTGGAAAGCATTGTTACATCGTGTTTCTAAATAAAGTGAGCTGTATGTATTTCAATATTTGCATGAATCTATAGCGCATTGATAGGTCTAGAAATCCCATACAGCGTCATCGTAAACGTTAATTGTGGCACAGTACCTAACAGTAAGCATCTGGAGCGAGCTGAAGAACAACGCATATGTCGGGTTGGGATTCACTTGCAGGAATCTTAAAGAAAGCAACCCAGACAGTGACGACTTACAGATTGCTGAAAAGCAGAAAAACACGTCAGGTTCAATTTTCTTTGCATCGATTTTTAAGGGAGCGTAATGCACCCACTAAGAAGTGACAATGTTGGGGCGAGTGGACGCAGTTCCTTTCGGCATGTCACCTGGAGACTGATGGCACTATAGTCCAGGTCGAGGTGTAAGAGACATTAAGATGACTGCTGTTTTCAGAGCAAACATCGACATTGGTTTGGTCCAACTTATACCTGTTCGTTAAGCAGTTCTCGATGTACAATAATCGGATAAGCGCGTAGGTAGTTGGCTTTCGTCTAAACAAGTAACTACACTACTCATGTACGTACTACCACGTGGATATACTCTGTTGTAGATGGAATGCGGTACCATGGTCAGTCCACTCCATAAGAGCGTCTGGGGTAAAAATGAACGATGCTATTGTTAAACGTCATATCTCTCCTCACTCTCGCAATAGCTCTGAATTGTGCGCTGAGGTGCGAGGCTGTTGCAATAATGTAAATGACTTAGTGGATAGCGTGAGTGTTGGAAACTATGTGATGCTGTTATAATTGTTTTATGAAGGCAATCCCAATCGAAAAACTATCATTCGATATCGATGAATTGCAGACGTTTCAGATTTTCAGCGTGCAGTCCTCGCACAGTGGAAGTGCAGTAGTAAGGCTTCTTTGTCCATTTAGTGAAGCGATCATAGTTTAGGGGATAAACAAAGGTACACAGGTACTCATTTTTATTCGATCATTACGCTTGTGACTGCAAAAGGAATGAAGAAATCGATAACACTGCTACGACATAGTCCACACCATGTAATGGTTTGTGAAACGCACATCAATATGTAGGCTCCTGTCTATAGCAAGGTTGTGGCATCAGTAAACTGTAATGATTTTTAGAAGATTGCGGACTGGTGAGCCTTGGAGCTGAACGTAGATAAATGCAGCTACAAAATCTAGAATATAGACCTGGTATTGTTCTATTACGTCATTGGCCAACAGTCACTAGGAGTACCAATCGTTAAAAGTGTCTGGACGCAAGGATCCGAGTGGTGGCGAATTTCTCCTTGAATGTTAGTGTGCTATGATTTGTCTTTGTGATAACTCTTTACACAGCCAGTGACGACTAGAGAGGTAGACAGCCTACTAAATAATGAAACAGTGCTGTCGCAAAGTGATGGAATTTCGGGAGAATTTGCAGGGTTTCTGATCTGGCTTGGTGTGGATATCGCCAAGTATCGAGGATTGGAAGATTCGTGCGAAAATGGGGGTTAAGTGACACCCTGACATGAGGGGAGGTGAACTCTGTAGTGCTTTGTCGAATTGTTGTGAGCAATTGTATTACTCCCTTTCACATACCTCTCGCGATTGAAGACTGGAGGATTCGTGCTCATATGGAGGATAAGTGATACTCTGACAAACGGGTGATCTCTTTACGGCTTTATGCCCACTAGCCCAGCCAAAGAAGGTCTGATACAATGTCACGAGGTATACGACGACTTCAGTCACCTCATCGTAAGCATTAGAACTTTCAATTTGAAACAAAATCTTAAGAGGAAAAGACATACACAGTAGTAAGGCTGAACAGTACAGACACTTAAATGAGAGTGTGAGCAGAGAACCACCAGTCAGTGTCTTAAAAAAAAATTACAGGCAGTAGGAGGGAACAAAACAAATTGGCACCAATTTCACTCGAAGCGGTAATGAACTGGTCGGCTCACGAACATCAGAAGTTCTCCAAAGAATTTCGCAATGTTAAGCAGCTTACAAATCACCAAGCAGTGCTTAGAATCTTGCTCGCCATGTAAAAAGTTCTGTGGAGATGATCGGACACACAAATGTCAATGGAGCCGGAACCAGTGGCCATGGTGGTGACCGATCCAATGAAGAGACATGGTTGACAGGAAGAGAACAGCGGCATAAAATTGCTGAAAACTCCAATAGGCAAACGCAGATAACCCGATCCACATCGAGGAACACAGGTAGGGTCCCTCACGTTCAAATCAGTAGTGCCCTCTGTCCCTGCCACTGTCGGCGCTTCACAACTCGACCCAGCAGTCCCCCATTTCGAGCCCTGACATGGCCCCAGTGCCCCAAATCAGCACTAGGCACACAGAGAGGCACCACACGCCCTGCCAGTCCGACCACACTTCCGCCTTCTAGGGCAAAGATCAAATTTGAAGACGTGATGGGACTATGTATGGGACACAGCTCAGTTTCCTCTTGCTTTTACTGTTCCGCAGTACCAACAAAGCAAGGTCATGTTAACTAATGCTACACAAGGTGACATCAGTTAGTATTTTAGACTATGACGCCTGCAACTGTTGAGAAAGTACTCTATAAAAACGTGACCTCTCCACAGATACACTTACAATGTGGTTGCACTGATGACAAATAACAATGTACCATAGAACTGAGTAACAAATAGAGTTTTACATCATTTGGGGAAAAAAGATAAAGACTGATACAAATACATTGATTTGTTCTGATATGACACTCTGATATTATTTTATGATTATGAAACAAATTCAGAAAGATAAAGATTAAGCAGTTCAAACATAAGTCACCATCACTTAACAGTGAAAATCTGCTGCGTCACACAAAAGCTCTCCATAACACTAGACACTTACTTATTCGAAAAAGTTTACTGAAGGACATTTACACAATCAATTGCTGTATAAACTTCATATAAATGTGCTCTTAGTTTCAATTTATATGGATGATCTTTTCATGTAAAAATTCGTTTTAGCATCTTTCTTTTAATTTCTTAAACACAATTTACTATGCAAATGTCTGTGTTTATATTTTTGTTATTTTTTAGTTGCAATTGACATTCAGCATTATATTTAATAACTTTAAATACTAGTACTTTACTGGTTTTTCGAGAGTGGTTTATAATTTCCACTTCTCAACTAAGTAATCCATCATAAACAATTTATCTCCAAATAAACTAAGTTGTTGAATCATCTTCCAAATTATTTCGTTATAAAACTTATCATATTCTGCAAGATTTAATAACAGATGAGAAAAACGCATCAAATTTCTTTTTCAACTACTGACTGCTGATTATTGGCATCTCCAAAATGATCTTCAGAGGAGAGTAAGAGATAGAACAAAACCGTTAATGAGAAGATTCGAAGAATATAATTTGCTTTCTTAATTATTACAACACACACACAACTGTATTTGCCAAATACATATCAATTTACTGCCTGCCACAGTGAACAGACGGTTCTAGGCGCTTCAGTCTGGAACCTCACCACCGCTACATTCGCAGGTTCGAATCCTGCCTCAGGCATGGAAGTGTATGATGTTCTTAGGTTAGGTAGATCAAAGTAGTTCTAAGTTCTAGGGGACTAATGACCTCAGAAGTTAAGTGTCATAGTGCTCAGAGCCATTTGAACCATTTTGAACCATATCAATTTACTATTTGCCATTTTCTAATATGCAGATAAATCAAATCTATCTTTGTGAAAGATACGAAGTTCACTAGCAACTGAAGCAGCTGACACTTTTCTGGGTGTAGGTATTCGCACCAAAATTTATTTCAACTTTTATAGAATGTTATAATTATTTAATCAGTTATATGGAATGACTGATTTACATGGAATTACTTATGCAAAAAACTAATGATTTTGTTCATTTCTTTATAAAAACCTAATATAAATGTATTATATATATATATATATATATATATATATATATATATATATATATATATATATATATAAAACTAATCCTAACAAGTTTGGAAAATGACGTTATCAGACACTGATTTTAAATTCATACTGTCGCACATATTTATTAAGCTCCCTTCGTGATAGAGCTCTAGTATAAATATTTCCATTTTGAAATCTTCTAAGACAATCTAATTTTTTAAAATTCTACTTCATAATTCATGTTGTATTATTTCCACAGTTCGTTTATAATAAGTTTTTTCCTTAAGTTGGGCATGATTGTAAGTCACTTTCATAAGTAATAAACTGATTTTTTCTACATAAGTAATATGTAAATGTTCGTTGTTATAGAAACTTGAGAATTGTTTAAAATATTTCGTGCATTCTGATTTCTAAGCAAACCACCTGCTTTTACTGCAGACATTGGACCATAGACATGTATTATGTGAGCAATGTTCATCTCTTTGAGATTTTTATTTGGCTTTCAAAAGACACGTAATATGTAATTCATTCTCTTACTCGATTTCTCTTATTAATTATCCACATCTCTACGTGTCAGAAAGTTCATTAAAGTGATTCTTGACTTTGAGGAGAATGACAATGGTAGGTTTACGGGCAGTGAGAGGGGAAGCAGGGCCTAGAGACAACTTTACGTGTTACACTCATCCCCTTAACAAAGAGGTTTTAGGTGCCGTCTGGCAATGAAACTGAAACTGGGCCAGTGAGACACATTTAACTGCTCTTAAGCTTGCTGTGTCCTGCGACAGTGGAAATGAGCACAAAATTGTAGAGTCCTGTTGCTCTGCGGCAATTCAAACGTATTAGGAATACTGATACACCTTACAGAAATGGTAGCAAGGAATGGAAAGCATCGGATTATGTACCCTGAGTGTAAGTCTGGAATCCTCACTCAACATGCTGAAGAGGCTGTTCCTGCAGCCAGTGAGTTAACAGTGAGGTACCAACTACACATCGTGGCGCATGTTGTAAGAAATGATGTCATATTTGGTTCATTATAGGGACTCTCATAGATTTGTGAAGGCCATAGTTCCTCAAAAAGTTTCAGTGAAGCTGATCATTAGTAGCAGTGTCCCAAGAACTGATAGAGAGCACATTTTCTGTGAAGAGTAGAAGGCTTCAGACTTTGTAGATTGTGTGAGAAGCTAGGCTGTGGTTTTTGGACTTGCGCAGCAGAAGTCCCTCTAGTGCCTGCCAGCTTCCTTGAAGGAAAGTTAGGCTATACTCCTTCCAACCGAGATATAGGAGACCACAAAGTTTTATTAGTGTAAGAACCAAATAAATTTCTCATCCCTTGACCCCCACCATCCATCCCAGAAGAAACGATTATAATTATGATGATGAACTGCGGAAGCAGTTGCAACTAAGTCCCAGAGTTTGATGCAGTCCTAAAAAGCAGTGGAGTTCATATAATGCTACAGCAAGCGATTAAATCCGATAATTGAGAGCATTGAGAATTTTGGAGAATAAGGCTATGTATAAAAGATTGCCTAATAGGAAATGGAAATAGTGTATTTGTCATAGTAGAAACGAAAATCAGATCCACTGGAATTGGAACTGCCTTCGATATCGTTTGGGCATAAAGGTGTAAACGTACAATCGAGTCCTTCTATCGACTGTGAGAGTCACCCCCAGATGTAACTGAAAACCTGAGCTCGATAATATTTGTGTTCTCCGATCACACTATCATCATAGGAGTAGACTTTAATAATCCTAAAACTGATTGAGAAAATTATGAATTTGCAAGTGCCAGCCTTGACAAGACACCCTGCGAAGTAATACTTCATGTTTTCTCCAAAGGTTGCTTGGAACACATAGTTCGGACGCCCACGACTGGTGATAATCTATTAGATCTAATGACAAGAAATTGACGTAATTACTGACATTGGTACCAGTGACCAAGAAGCAGTTGTGGCAACAGTGAATGCTGATGTAATATGAGCAACTAAAACAAGTAGAATGATTTATATGCTCAACAAGTTAGATAAAAGAGAAGGACATGTCATATCTCAAAGAGAAACTCGAAATATATACGTCTTGGCAGAATGTGAAAGACTAGCACCAGACCTATATGTAACTAAAGAGCAGTAATTAGTGGGAGACATCCTCAATGCTGCACAGTCTTTGTGAAGAAATCTCTGAAGAAACAGCACCTGCTGTATAACTGGCGTAGCATAGAGCTATACAGAAAGAGATGCGGAGTGAAGCACATTTGGCTGTCGAAAGGGCATTGAGCGAAGCCTTCAACTGCTACCGTGTCGTATTCTTGTTGAAACATCTCTCACGAACCCAAAGGGATTGCGGTCAGAAATGAAGGCAGTCAGTGGCACCAGACATTCGTGTGCGATGGAGGAAATGAAGCTGAGAGTAGCGGGGCAAAAGCATAGATGCTTAACTCCAATTTGAAACTTTTCTTTACAAAGTAAGATACTGAAATAGCGCCCCTGCATAACTGCAGTGCCACTAGAGAGATGGCTCGTATAGATATTAGTGTCAGTGAAGTTGAGAAACAGCTAAAATCGGACAAATTAATCAAGGCTTCAGAGCATCATGAAACTCTTGTCAGGTTATGTACTGAGTTTGCAGATGAGTTGTCTTCCATTTGGAACTTTCTCCAATTCATGGGCTGTTGTACATCTTCTGGCAGCGCAAATAATAAAACAAAAATAATACAATATAAGGGTGTTTGCCTGTTAAGACAGTTGTAGAGACGACAGCCTTTGTGTTTAACACCTGTTTTCCCAACAAATCTTAAGATTCCATAATCAAGGTGTTTAGCAACAAAGACTGTTTATTTCTTCAGAAGCTTCCATTTGAACCATCAAACACCATACTACCCTCGAATAAGAACTGTGCCCAGTCATTAGAAGGAGGCACAGGTCACACTCATCTACATAAAGTGTGGCAGAAATGAGCCACAAACCTACTGCAGAATCTGAGCTTAAACATACTCCGTAATGCCAACTCAGATGGCTTCTGAAAACATGGCTCATTAGAAACCGTGTTTGAATTTTTCTCGCATGGCATCCTGAAAGCCACGGATCAAGGTAATACCGTGGATGTAGTATTACTTTGCTTCCAACAAGATTTTCACTTCGTGTCACACCTCCAGTTTTTAAGAAACTTACGCTTATATTGGGTGCAAAAAGAAATTTGTGGCTAAGTTGGGTGTTTATTAGTAGGGAGCACACACATTTTATCAGGAACGAAGATTCATCGACAGTAGTAAAAGTAATTTCGTGCGTTTTGCATGCAAGTGTAACGGGACTATTCATGTTCACGTTGTGTATGAGTTACACATACACCTACATACAAACTAAGCAAGGCACCGAATGGCGCGCGGCGACCGTACCCTGTACTGCTACTAGTAATTTCCTTTCCTGTTCGACTTACAAAAATAGTGTGGAAAAACGACTGTCTATATGCCTCTGCACGAGCACTGATTTCTGTTATCTCGTCTTCATGGTCATTACGCGACATGTACTTGGGCGGCAGTAGAATAATTCTGCAGTCATCCTCAAATGTCGGTTCTCTGAATTTTCTCAATAGTATTCCTCGAAAGGAACGCCGCCTTCCCTCCAGGAATTCCCCTTTAAATTCCAAAGACGTCTTCGTAATAATTACGTGTTGTTCGAATCTACCAGTAACAAATCCAGCAACACACCTCTGAATTGCTTCGATGTCTTCTCTCAGCCCGACATGGTGCGGGTCGTAAACACCCGAGCAGTTCTCAAGAATAGGTCGCACTTGCGTCCTGTATGCGGTCTCCTTTAGAGAAGAACCACACTTTCCTAGAATCCTCCCAATAAAGTGAAGTCGACAATTCGCCTTCCCTACTACAATGCTTACACGCTTCTTCCGTTTCACATTGCTTTGGAACGTTATGCCTACTTACTAAATCGATGTGACTGTGTCAAGCGGCGCACTAATAATGCTGTATTCGAACATTACAGTTTTATTTCCTATTGAAATGCATTAACTGAAATTTTTGTCCATTTACAGCTGGCTGCCATTCATCACACCAACTAGAAATCGTGTCTAAATCATTTCGTATCCTTCTACAGTCACTGAAAGACACCACTTTCCCATTCACCACAGCATATTCAGCCCACAGCCGCATATTGCTGCTCTCCCTGTCTAACAGATCATTAACGTAGGTAGAACATAACACCACTCCTACCGCACGTTCCTGTGGCATTTATTATGTGCCTTTGTCTCTAATGAACACTTACCGTTGAGGAGAACGTACTGCGCTCTATTACTCAAGAAGTATGCGAGCCACTCTCATTTCTGGGAACTTACTCCGTATGCTCGTACTTTTTTTTTAACAGTCTTCAGTGCGGATTTGTTGTCAAATACTTTTGGGAAATCTAAAACTGTGGAATCTTCCTGTGCCCTTTACCCGTGGTTCGCAGAATTTTATGTGAGGAAAAAGCAACCCTAGTTTCGTACGAGTGATACTTTCTGAAACCATGCTGAATGGTGGACAGATACTTCTCCCTCTCAAGGAAATTTGTTAAATTCGATCTCAGAATATGTTCAAGAATTCTGTAGCCAAACGATGTTCATGATGTTGATCTGCAATTCTGGAAGTCCGTCCTTTTATCCTTCATATATACCCCCTCATCTGCTATTTTTTCGTCTCTTCGGATTTGGCGCTGGGCGAGAGATTCGCGATAACAGCAATGAATTCCACCCGGATCTGGCGACTTACTTGCTTTCAACTCTATTAATTTTTTTTCTCTACCGCAGGAATTCTTATTAATATGTCGTCCATACGGGAGCCTGTTCCATCAAATGGTGCCTACCGAAGTGGCCGAGCGGTTCTAGGCGCTACAGTCTGGAACCGCTCGGCCGCTACGGTCGCAGGTTCGAATCCAGCCTCGGGCATGGATGTGTGTGATGTCCTTAGGTTAGTTATATTTAGGTAGTTCTAAGTTCTAGGGGACTGATGAACTCAGAAGTTAAGTCCTATACTGCTCAGAGCCATCAAATGGTAGTATCTGTGAAGGATTTCTAAAATGCGAAATTTAAAACTTCGTCTATCCTTTTGCTACCTTGTACTGCCACACCAGACTGGTCTACGAGCGACTACGTACATCGCTTAGATCTCAGAATGATCTTTTGCTAAGATACGACGGTGGTAGTTTTGTATTCTTCGAACATCGATCTTTTTACAGCCGCACGAATTTTTTTGTCTGTAGTAATTTGTGCGTTGTCTTTTGAACCCAGAGTACAGTAACCTTCGCTTCCTCCGTATATTCCGAAATTCGTTGATATCGACAGGGGATCTTTTCCGCCCTTGATGCATTTATGCGGCACATACTTCTTCAGAGCTCTATCTACAATCCAAAACCTTTGCCCGTTATTCCTCTACATCCACCACACTAGAAATGAATTGTGTCAATTCATTGTCCAAGTGGGATACTAACAACTCCTTGTTTGCTCATTCTAGCAGATATACTCTCCTTGCGTTCTTGGCCGGTCGGTGTGGCAGTGCGGTTCTAGGCGCTTCAGTCTGGAACCGCGTGACCGCTACGGTCGCAGGTTCGAATCCTGTCTCGGGCATGGATGTGTGTGATCTCCTTAGGTTAGTTAGGTTTAATTAGTTCTAAGTTCTAAGCGACTGATGACCTCAGAAGTTAAGTCGCATAGTGCTCTGAGCCATTTGAACCTAGCGTTCTTGCTTGGTTTATTAACTTTATTAACAATAGTCGCTGGGATGACATCACGGTCAATAATCCCTTTATCTGTACTGAGGCCGTAGAAAGACTTTTTGCATATAATGAAGTGGGTCCGAAAGGAAACCTACCAGTCAGACATTGATAAGATTTCAAGCTTGTGTAGTGAATGGCAGCTTACTTTAAATGTACAAGAATTTAAATTATTGTACTTAACTAAAACCAAACATTTATTGAATCACAACTGGAATCAGTCATCCCATACAGACACCTGAGTGTAACCGAGTCGGACTAAGACAATACACTGGATGTACTCATAGAAGGTTAGCACCAATGGCCACATGCTTGTTAGAGGCATGCCAGCGTCACGCATACGATTACAAAACCTGAACTGACAGAAACTTGCAGATAGAAACTCCTTATTACCCCAAACACTTGTTACAAAGTTTCAAGAACCAGTATTAAGTAATGAATCTAGTAATATATTTAAAGCCTTACATATCGCTCCCAAGGAGACAGCGCAGACAAGGTTACGCTAATTACAGTGTACACGGAGGTGAGGATGCAGTAATTACTGTCATGCTCCCCACGCTATTGGACTGGGAAAAAACCCGAAGATGTGGTGCAATGATAAGTAACCACTGCCACATAATGCGGATTTGTTTGGACAGTACGTATTTACAGGTACAGATTTAGATTTATAATTACGTTGTTATTTATTCACACAAAAAAAGCAAATTTTTGGAATTCATTGCTTCTTCTATATCTTTTATTATATCATTTGGCAGACAGCAACCCTTTTTGTCCTGAGTCCTTTGACATGTTTGATGCTGCCCGCCACGACTTTCCCTTCTGTGCACCCATCTTCACATCAAATTAACACTTGCACCCTAGGTTCTCGATTATTTGTTAGGTATGTACCAATCTCTACTTTGCCCTATAATTTTTACGTTCTGCGTCTCCCTTTAGAACTAATGGAGTTATTCTATGATGCTCTAAATTTTCTGAATCTACATCTAGATGATTACTCTACAATTCACACTGTCGTGACTGGCAGATCGTTCATCGAACCAGTTTCAAGCTATTCCTCTAGCGATCCACTATCGAAAGACGGTCAGGTTAAACAAGCATTCAAATGTTTCTATGCAAGCCCTAATTTCTCTTATTTTATCATGATGATGATTTCTCCATATTTGGATGAGCGTTAACAGGATATTTTCGCAATCGGAAGGAGGGGGAGACTGGTTTTCAACGCCCCGTCGACAACAAGATAATTGGAGACGGAGCACAAACACGGATTAGGGAATGGGGGGAAGGAAATCTACCGTGCCCTTTCAAAAGAACCGTCTAGGCATTTGCCTGAAGCGCTTTAGGGAAATCAAAGAAATCCTAAACCAAGATGTCTGGACGTGGGTTTGAAACGTCGTCCTCCCGAATGCGAGTCCAGTGCGCTAACCACTGCGCCACCTAGTTCGAAACTGTCGGAGGGTAAGTTTCCGATTGAAATTACACGAGAAGACCCTGTCGCAAAGGAAAAAGCCTTTGTTTTAAAGAATGCCGCCCCAATTCGTAAATCATTTTCATGGCACTCTCCCTTTTCTCGCCATAATACAAAATGAGCTGCCCTTCTTTGGACTTTTTCGGTGTCCTCCATCAATTCTATCTGGTAAGTGTGTTCAGTGTTCTATCATTCAGACCCTTTCGTCTTTGTGTTTATGTACGTTCTTTTCATCGTCTGTGCAGTTCCTCCTCACTTCTAACTAATCCGCCTTATTTTCAACATTCTTCTATAGTACTTTTAAACGCTTCGATTGGCTTCGCTTTCGGTTTCCCCACAGTCCATCATCCACTTCTGTACAAAGTTACATGGCCAGAAGTTTCTTTGTACAATACTTAAGGACGAAAGTAAATTCCGCATGATATGTCACTGCTAAGTAACATAAATACACTCCTGGAAATTGAAATAAGAACACTGTGAATTCATTGTCCCAGGAAGGGGAAACTTTATTGACTCATTCCTGGGGTCAGATACATCACATGATCACACTGACAGAACCACAGGCACATAGACACAGGCAACAGAGCATGCACAATGTCGGCACTAGTACAGTGTATATCCACCTTTCGCAGCAATGCAGGCTGCTATTCTCCCATGGAGACGATCGTAGAGATGCTGGATGTAGTCCTGTGGAACGGCTTGCCATGCCATTTCCACCTGGCGCCTCAGTTGGACCAGCATTCGTGCTGGACGTGCAGACCGCGTGAGACGACGCTTCATCCAGTCCCAAACATGCTCAATGGGGGACAGATCCGGAGATCTTGCTGCCCAGGTTAGTTGACTTACACCTTCTAGAGCACGTTGGGTGGCACGGAATACATGCGGACGTGCATTGTCCTGTTGGAACAGCAAGTTCCCTTGCCGGTCTAGGAATGGTAGAACGATGGGTTCAATGACGGTTTGGATGTACCGTGCACTATTCAGTGTCCCCTCGACGATCACCAGAGGTGTATGGCCAGTGTAGGAGATCGCTCCCCACACCATGATGCCGGGTGTTGGCCCTGTGTGCCTCGGTCGTATGCAGTCCTGATTGTGGCGCTCACCTGCACGGCGCCAAACACGCATACGACCATCATTGGCACCAAGGCAGAAGCGACTCTCATCGCTGAAGACGACACGTCTCCATTCGTCCCTCCATTCACGCCTGTCGCGACAGCACTGGAGGTGGGCTGCACGATGTTGGGACGTGAGCGGAAGACGGCCTAACGGTGTGCGGGACCGTAGCCCAGCTTCTTGGAGACGGTTGCGAATGGTCCTCGCCGATACCCCAGGAGCAACAGCGTCCCTAATTGGCTGGGAAGTGGCGGTGCGGTCCCCTACGGCACTGTGTAGGATCCTACGGTCTTGGCGTGCATCCGTGCGTCGCTGCGGTCCGGTCGCAGGTCGACGGGCACGTGCACCTTCCGCCGACCACTGGCGACAACATCGATGTACTGTGGAGACCTCACGCCCCACGTGTTGAGCAATTCGGTGGTACGTCCACCCGGCCTCCCGCATGCCCACTATACGCCCTCGCTCAAAGTCCGTCAACTGCACATATGGTTCACGTCCACGCTGTCGCGGCATGCTACCAGTGTTAGAGACTGCGATGGAGCTCCGTATGACACGGCAAACTGGCTGACACTGACGGCGGCGGTGCACAAATGCTGCGCAGCTGGCGCCATTCGACGTCCAACACTGCGGTTCCTGGTGTGTCCGCTGTGCTGTGCGTGTGATCATTGCTTGTACAGCCCTCTCGCAGTGTCCGGAGCAAGTATGGTGGGTGTGACACACCGGTGTCAATGTGTTCTTTTTTCCATTTCCAGGAGTGTAGATGAAACTAGGACTATAGCCTACATAGAAAGACCTTCTACAGTATTGTACAGAGGGTAACCGAAATAAGTGTCTTGATCAGTTTTAAGTCTTAAACCCATTATCAAACGCGAAATTACAAATCCTTCTCCCGTCCTCGTTATTTGTAGAATTGTGTGACTAATATTTTCATGAGTGAGTTTACCTGTTAACTTCAGTAGTCTCTTGATTTCTATTTTCGCCAGTGACTTTAGAGATTTCACAGGAACATCGTCTATTCGTTTTACCTTCTTTTGTTTGTTACAAATCTTCCAAAGCACTGTTACATTCTGACCAATGCTGAATCCCTTACATCTTCCGAACTGAGTAACACTTGGGTTCTATTACGTTAGCAGATATTTCCTCCCTCCTTCTAAAAGGAAGGAAGAAAGAAAGGTTGCTTTTAACGTTCCGTCGACGACGAGGTTATTAGAGACGGAGTACAAGCTCGGATTGTGTCAAGGATGGGGAAGTAAATAGGCCGTGCCCTTTTCAAAGGAACGATCCCAGCATTTGCATGGAGTGATTTAAGGAAATCACGGAAAACCTAAATGTGGATGACCCAACGCTGGTTTAAACAGTCGTCACCCCAACGCGATCCTCCTCCTAGTGGCCGTCACTGTATTATTCTCACGTGTCTGCTCTCTCCTCTGCGTTTGAAAGTGGAATATCTAGTGCTTTCTTAATGTTTGCCTTTCTGCTTTCAATTTTTGATCTTTTCGCTTAACTTTTATATATTCTGAGCTAGTCGTTCCGATGACCATTTCTTTTTCGATTTTTTCACATTTTTGTTTCAGTCATTTCACCTTTGCTTCCCCACACATATATCCCTCTATTCCAGTCTTTTCCTGAGCATTTTTGTACTTCATCGATCAGTTGAAGTAGTTCTTCTGTAAACCAAGGTTTCTTCCCAGTTACCTTCGTTCTTTTTTGTATATTTTTCTGTCCAGCTACTGCGACTGCCCTTTTTAGAGATGTCCCATCCTACAAAACCTACTTTTTTTGACCTGTACGAATCTGAATATAACCTAAAACCTTTCGCTCCAATAAAGTTAAAAAAGCTACACTAATTAAAACACAAATGTTTAAAACAATGTTTAAAATAAACACAAATAAATCATAAAGTATCGATACTATTTGTAGAAAAAATGTACATAAATGAAGTCTAAATGCAACGCATTAATCTGTCAAAATAGTAAATTAATTAATATTAATCAATATAATAAAAATATTTTAACTCAACTGTCAGTGGCATTACCAAAGTTTGTAGAACCTCAGAGAATTTGAAACACACAGCCTAGTTCCCCAGTAGTTTAGTAGCCTACTTCCTTTCACAATTATTCTTCCGAACGATTCTCATAAACTTCGATCTACTCTTCATCATTACTTCGTTGTGATCAGAGTCTATATCTGCTCCGGGGTACACCTCACAATCCAGTATCTGATTTCAGAAAGACTGTCTGACTAATATGTAATTCAGGTGGAGCCGTCCAGTGTCTTTGGGCCTTTTCAAAGAATACCTCCACCTCTTGTAATCTTGACACATTATTCCCTATTAATAATTGAAATTTATTGCTGAACTCAATTAGCATTCCTTCTCTCTCTTTATTACTACCAAGCTTATATTCTGCCGTAACCCTTTCTTATATTACCGGACCTACAACCGCATACCAATCCTCCATGATTATTAGTATGGCATCTCTCTTTACATACTATGTTACCCGTGCAATCCGGTCACATACTTTCTCTATCTGTTCATCTTCTGATTGGGTGCTTGTGGCGTCGGCATATGTATCTAAATTATTGTTATTCACGTTTAGTTATCGACCCTAATAATAGCGTCTTCAAACTAATTCACTCTGACCGTTTTCTTCCTATCGAATCGTACCACCATTTTACCATTCCCTCCCGTGGTAGGATGCTACCCAATACTCGCCTGAATAGATATTCTTATCTTCATTCCATTTCACCTCACTCAACTCCACTATATCCTCAGCATTCCCATTTTCAGGTTTATAGCATCCCTATCACACTCAGATTTCTGATATTCCTCGTTCTGACTGTACAACGTTACGCCTCCCTTGGTGATCCATTCCTCTTCTAAAGGTCACCTCCCCCGTGGCAGAACACTCCAGGATATCCAGATGGGGAACTGATGAGGTATCTTGTGCCACTGAAAAGATCGTCATAATAACTTTTTAATTACAGATCACATGTCCTCATGCCTCTGATCATCGCTGACTCTTCCGCGTTCCAGGTGCATTTGCCTCTCGAAAGGCAAGAGGTTGCCCTGAAACCTTGTCCGCTCCTCCAGTCTCTTTGAGAAAGCCGTTTGCAGAAAAAGGGTGATTTGGTATGTCAGTAATCTTCTGCCTGCACTGTTAATGATTTCTGAATCAAAACGTAATTAATTGCTGGAACCCAAGACTTTTTCATCAGAAATCACAAAGACTGCCCCTAGACCACAGTGACGACATTAATTTTATACTTATGACAGCAATTTTATCATTTATCAAAAAGTTCATAAATTTTTCATTTTTTGTAGAAAGCTTCAATATGACTTTAATATTCTCTTTTGTAACAACAATCTTATCCATAGCTATTGCTTCTTCCGCTCATCACAAAATCCGTCCTATGTTTCACTCATCTGAAAACTTATCACTTCCCAGTTTTCACACAATCCTGTTACTCTTTGTTCTCAATAAGCCTTTATTTCTATCTTCATAATCAAATTCTTATGACGTTAGATATTTTATGACCTGTAGCAAAGGTCTGTAAACCAGTCTTTTTAAGCTATTTCTTACAAAAATTAAGGACAACTTACATTAAATATTCAGAAATGTAAAATCGTGCGGAGCACAAAATACAGAGAAGTAATATACTATGACTATAATATCACTCACTCACATTTACAGCGAATCAACCTACGTAAATAGGGTGAATGGGTAAAGTGGCCACCCTAAAGAAAATATTATTTTGCTCTGACGTCACCTCATAGATAAGTATATCAAATATATATGTATAAACTGTACACATTCTGTAACTTTAAATTAATTGTATTATTATTGAAATCTTTCTTTAGCAACAGAAAAATGAGTTTAAGTGAAAGTCTACAAAATATCAGCTTTGGCCCACAGGTAGAACAAAGAGGTCAGAGACACAGGAAAGGAAAAGTAAGACTCAGAATAAATAGAATCTGGTTTCCTAAGTGTTATGTTTGGATGTCTCTTGCTAATATGTGACACACAATCCTCGCCCACCAACTTTTTCTCTTTACTCCGCTGACCAGGATGAAATGACAGATGTCTTAAATTAGTTGCTGATATGCCATAATATCCTCGTTCAGTATCAAAAATATGGTTAGAGACTTCTTTCTCTTGCTGGTGGTTGAACAGACGTCAGAAGTTTCCAAGAAACTTCTTGTCTTCAGTAGCGTCACGGTTTTGTTTAAGTAATCTTCGTGTTCTTGAGACACTGAGTTATTTGGCTGCTGTATCATGCGGCATCTTTGCTGTTCTTACAGCAACCAGTGCCTGTTGGATAGCTTGGGAATCCCATGATTGCTGTAGCGATTTTGTTAAAAAAATTGATGACAACGAAAGACACCTCTGATAAGAGAACATAGCTTCTCACCAAGTTGTGACTACAATAATGTCGTAATACATTTATTGTATACAATACTCTAACCAATTCCGTTGTCCTGAAACTAGGTAGATGTTTTGCAAAATATATGTTCGGGAAAAGTGAACAAGTGCCAGTTTGTCCCGTCAGCAGACTGGCATCTATCTTCGACTGGACGCCAAGAAGCTAAATGTTGTCTGAATGCGAAATTACACAACTTAGAAAATTCTTAAACTCGCGATTCTGAAGGCTGAAATTTATACTTTACCGGAAACTGTAACAATTAAGTGCCACAATAGACATTCTTTTAATACATGCAAATGGATTTGTTACTTGCCTTGCAACAGACGTACAGAAACACGCAAAACGTTTCATTGCAGAGGAGCGCGGGCAACTATCGCCAAGAAACTCGTTAGCGAAACCAAAGAAATCTCTTTAAATAATTTTAAATATTCGTCACAAGGCTGCAGAAATCTCCAAGAAAATAACAGGAAGAGTCCACTTTACCCTCTCTGGCCAGTAAAGCCGTCGTTATCCCACCTGCTATAAATAGTACTGTGATACTGCAGTTAATGTATCTAACTTTTGAATGATGACAATAAATGATAACGAGGCCATTCATTCGTATAAATGATACCTTGCTTTTACCAATACTGTTCATACAACATTTTTCATAGCACAGTGTGAATCAAAATAATTACTAGCTCGATTTTTATGCAGTAATTGCACGGACAAATAGTGTAAAAGTATTTTAACGGGATTAAATTAATTATCTTGTCCACTTTTTTCTAGTTCATAGTATCATCGAAATGCGCACACCAAGTTTTGGTAGATTCAGCATCACATATTAACTTGTGTTTATGATGAATCATTGGTCATTGGCTTTGTATCTTTTACCAGCAAAAACGGAGGTTTCCATTTCGATAATACGAGAGAGAGGTTGTTTTGAGGAAAATTAGACAATAATTAATAAAAGCACTTTTCTTATAAATTTGCCTGTTGTGTAAATGTTGTGTGTCAGCACAAAAAAAAAACAAAAAACAGTAAACTTTTGGAAGCCCGTTCATAATGCCAGAAATGATATGCCTTATCTCTAATTGTTCGATATTTCACACGATTTTCATATTCTTCTTGTGAAGTATGAGATGAGCTTTACTGCTAATTAGATACGGTACAACAACCTCAGCGATTTTAAGGAATTTTACAAACCTACACACTTTGTATCAGACATAGAAAATGTAAATAAGTTATACAAAACTGCAAGCAGTCCTTTTTTGAATAATTGTGTTTTTCAATAATTAAGTTACATCATTGCTGTAACTTCCTGAAACCATCTGGAAAAGAACCTGAAAAGGTTCGAAAACCGGTTCTTGGAATAACACATAATTATTCAAAAAAGTGAATGGTTGCATTTTTGTATAACTTATTTACATTCAACGTATAGTCACGGTTCTAGAATATCCGTAATAGATAAGCATAATCTAAGACATAGAGAATATTTACCTGGGCTGAAGCGGTTCCATTCTTGTAAAATTTGGTGAGTGAATTGGTAAATAACAATTTCAGTTAGCCAACACTTATCGAATCTGAACTGGTTGAGAAAGTATGTTATTGTTATAAAGGAAACACACTATTAATGCAGGCCTTTATATTACAAAAAAAAAAATTAAACTAACTTACGCACACACACACCCATGCCCGAGGGAGGACTCGAACCTCCGATGGGGGGAGCCCTATCGTGACAAGAGGCCTCAGACCGAATCTCAGACCGAAAGGCAACCCAGCGCGGCCTTTATGTAAAAAGAAAAATAAATCAACACTTTTGACAATTTTCTTGTAAAGTTTCTTAAGAACTGCATATTTACACCACCAGACAGAGACTTTAAGTATTTGCAAAATGACTCTTTCGTGATTGTACCGGATGAAAACTGAAATCCTTTACCTGTTGCCTTCAATAAGATTCAAAAATGATCATGGAAAGTGTTGAACAAACCATTGGAGTTTTGATCTCAGTTCCTGTGCTTGCAGAATAATAATAATGAATTAAGGATGGCTCTGTCTTTATGCAAGTACATAAATTATTGCTTTTTTTCATCACAAAAACATTTTTCACCACTGTTGTGGCATCCTCAGTGGTTTTTTCCTTATTATTTTCCTGAAATATATACACATAGTTTAATTTTATGATCAAGGAACATAATACATCACATTTTGTGGTCATTCAAATTTTACCTGCCCTTTACCTTTTATTTCGCATTGGTGTGACCTGTGGCTCTCACTCAAAATCAGCCACAGGTCTAAATTAGTACACCATGTCGTTTGGAAACATGAGGGCATTAGAAAATCTTCTGCAATTGATTTATTTTTATCATCCAACCTTAAAATGTTTATATTTTATTATAATTTCTGCCATATGCTTGTTTTTGGCCTTCCCTCTCTGGTATTTTGATAGTACTTAGGTGTGACTTACGTACGAAACATGGTTTTGTGTTATTGAATTTGAGGACATCGGTAAAAGGTTTATGAAACTGAGGCGTGCCGAACTGTTTCGCGTAGTTTGTTATTCATGCATTATATTTTATATTTTGACGATAAATACACGATTTCTCAAGCTCGTTTCCAAATAATGCGTCCTGTTACGTTGCCGTGGCTTAAGACACACGTTTCACCGCACAAATTTACGTCCCTGACGCGCTAGCGACGTAGTGTCACCCGACAATTCGTTTAGAGCGTTGAATAGTCTTTTTTTCCTTCTCTTTCTGTAATAATGTTTTCTATTGTTCTTTGAGTGGTATGTGTCTTTAGATTGTGTTTGTGTCCCTTTTGGAGTAGTTCTCCTTCCTGTGCTGAGAATTTTATCTCATTTAAATTGGCACCTCTTTCATAGAATATACAGAGTGGTCGCATTGATCGTGACCGGGGTAAATATCTCACGAAATAAGCGTCAAACGAAAAAACGAAACTTGTCTAGCTAGAAGGGGGAAACCAAATGGCACTATGGTTGGCTCGCTATATGGCGCTGCCATACGTCAAACGGATATCAACTGCATTTTTTTAAAATAGGGACCCCCATTTTTTGTTACATATTCATGTAGTACGTAAAGAAATATGAATGTTTTAGACGAAAAGTTGGTAACAGGTAGGTTTTTTAAATTAATATACAGAACGTAGGTACGTTTGAACATTTTATTTCGGTTGTTCCAATGTGATACATGTACCTTTGCGAACTTATCATTTCTGAGAACGCCTGCTGTTACAGCGTGATTACCTGTAAATAGCACCTTAATACAATAAATGCTCAATAAGATGTCCGTCAACCTCAATGCATTTGGCAATACGTGTAACGACATTCCTCTCAACAGCGAGTAGTTCACCTTTCCGTAATGTTCGCACATGCATTGGCAATGCGTTGACGCATGTTGCCAAGCGTTGTCGGTGGATCACGATAGCAAATATCCTTCAATTTGCCCCACAGAAAGAAATCCGGAGACGTTAGATCCGGTGAACGTGCGGGCCATGGTATGGTGCTTCGACGACCAATCCACCTGTCATGAAATATGCTATTCAATACCGCTTCAACCGCACGCGAGCTTTGTGCCTGATATCCGTCATGTTGGAAGTACATCGCCATTATGACATACGGTGAATGATCTTGTAACATTGGTAGAACATTACGTAGGAAATCAGCATACATTGCACCATTTATAATGCCATCGATAAAATGAGGGCCAATTATCTTTCCTCCCATTAATGCTGCACCATACATTAACCCGCCAAGGTCGCTGATGTTCCACTTGGCGCAGCCATCGTGGATTTTCCGTTGCCCAATAGTGCATATTATGCCGATTTACGTTACCTCTGTTGGTGAATGACGCTTCATCGCTAAATAGAACGCGCGTAAAAAATTTGTCATCGTCCCGTAATTTCTCTTGTGCCCAGTGGCAGAACTGTACACTACGTTCAAAGTCGTCGCCATGTAATTCCTGGTGCACAGAAATATGGTACGGGTGCAGCCGATGTAGATGTTGCATTCTCAACACAGACGTTTTTGAGATTCCCGATTCTCGCGCAATTTGTCTGCTACTGATGTGCGGATTAGCCGCGACAGCAGCTAAACACCTACTTGGGAATAATCATTTGTTGCAGGTCGTGGTTGAAGTTTCACATGTGGCTGATCACTTCCTGTTTCCTTAAATAACGTAACTATTCGGCGAACGATCCGGACACTTAGATGATGTTGTCCAGGATACCGAGTAGCATACATAGCACACACCCGTTGAGCATTTTGATCACAATAGCCATACATCAAATCGATATCGACCTTTTCCGCAATTGGTAAACGGTACTTGTACGTTTGTGACTATCACGAAGCGAAAAAAGTGGTCCAACTAAAACATTCATATTTCTTTACGTACTACACGAATATGTAATAAAAATGGGGCTTCCTATTTAAAAACCGGTCCGAGAGGCCTTGCGGTTCTAGGCGCTGCAGTCTGGAGCCGAGCGACCGCTACGATCGCAGGTTCGAATCTTGCTTCGGGCATGGATGTGTGTGATGTCGTTAGGTTACTTAGATTTAATTAGTTCTAAGTTCTAGGCGACTGATGACCCCAGAAGTTAAGTCGCATAGTGCTCAGAGCCATTTGAACCATTTTGAACCTATTTTAAAAAACTGGGTTGATATCCGCTTGACCTATGTCAGCGTCATCTAACGGGCCAACCATAGCGCCATCTGGTTTTCCCCTTCAAGTAGACTAGTTACGTTCTTTGTAGTTTTTTCGTTTGATGCTTTTGCGTTAGATACTTATCCCCTGTCACTATAAATGGACCACCCTGTATATGTTGTGTACTTGTCTGTTGCTCCCTATTATGTGGGTTTTTTGTTCACCGGTTTGTCTAGTTTTCGGTGTTGCTTTTAAGTTTCTTTGGTATTTAGATTTCTATGTGAGATCTGACGTCCTCAGTAATATCGTAAAGTACTGAGGTTGGTTTAATGTTGATGACTAGTTGTAAGTGTGCTTTGAATAAAGGTGCCTTGAGCAGTTGTTTCTTCGAGAACGGTGATTCATATTTCCTTTCTGATCCATGCCGTTTCTACTTTTCTTTTTGTACATTGTGCTTGCCATGATTAGGAATAATATTGTCAGGCAAAAACTTAGTTTCTTAAAACATATATTTATTATGGTTTGGTGGAGTTGAATTGCTGTATTTCTATGCTTATTGTAGAGCTTCAAGGCAATGAAACTATCATATTGGAGGTCTGAGCTCAGTTTCCATTCTTAGACAAAAGTAATAAGGAATTACGTGTGGGTCCATCGTTATGCAAGTTCACAAATTATTATTTTGTTTTAACCATCAAACATGTTTCACCACAGTTATGGCATCCTCAGTACGTTTTTTAGTATTTTTCTGAATTACATACATGCAGGTTAACTTTATGAATATGGAACATGATACATCAGAATCTGGGGTCATTTAAAATGTATGTGCACTTTACATTTTATTATACGTTGTGTGTGTCTTCTGACACCAAGAAACGACAAAGGAAATGTTGCTGCAGGGATAACCAGAGAATTAAGTGCAAAAACTATCAAAGAACATCATACTTACCCTCTCCAAAAATTCAAATGAAAAGAACGACACAAAGGAACCCCAGTGCACCCACACTCAGAAGTGTAGCAAAGATTTACAAGGCTGATACTCCACACAGGCCTGTGATGGATTTCACAACTGCACCACCGCGTCGTTTAGCCAGGCACATGCACACATTTCTATAAAAACACGCAGAACAGCAAACACCATGAGGAAACAAGGTATAATGTGGCATATAAAACAAACAACATTCTGTAGAAAAGAGCAAAAATACCTAAATCATTGTAGAAAAATCCAACAAAGCAATTAAATACCAATTAATCTGCGAAGACTGTGACTCAGTATGTATCAGACACACATTTCAGGATAACACGCTTGGAACTCTTAAGAACACTGGGAAGCGACAGTACATATTCCACATTTGCAAACCACCTTATCGGAAACAACCCCCCCTCCCCACCCCCAATGACATAGAAACCGACCTCCAAATTCTCAGACACAGTAATCATCCGTAACAAATTTTAACAATAGAAGAAGGTATTATGCAGGCCAAATATTCTCGCTGACCCAACAGTACAACAATGTAAAAAAGGACTATTCAACACTCTAAACGAATTATTGAACAACACACAATAAAACACACACACACATACACACACACACACACACACACACACACACACAGAATGGAAACAGACGGAACAGATTCAATGTTCGCTGATGTCAAACCAAAACAAAGCCCATCAAAGACGTAAATTTGTGCAGTGAAACGTGTGTGCATAGCCTCAGCAAACAACAGGACGCAGTATTTACAAACGAGCACGAGAAAACGTGAGTAAGACCTGTAAAAATTTGGAACATAATCGATGAATAACAAACTACACGAAATAGTTCGTCATACCACAGCGTCACAAAACTTTTACCAAAGTCCTTAGGTTCATATCATCTAGACAAAATCGCATTTGGTACGTAAAAACAAACTTGTCAGAGGTAAGGACTACGAAATACCTCAATGATGAGGCCAAAACCGCTCATATGCCACGAATTATACCAGAATGTACATTTTAAAGATCAGATAATAAACAAAAGATTCTATGCAGACAATTTTCTAACACCCTCATGTTTGCTAATGTCCTCGGTACTAATTTAGATTTTGGTTGGGAGTCACTGGACACACACAGTATAAAATAAAATGTAAAGTGGACATACAATTTACATGACAAAAAATCTGGTCTCAGATTTCTTAATCACCAAATTAACCTGTATATATGCATTTCAAGAAGATAATAAAAAACCCAGTCAGGTAGCTGCAAGTATGATGAAAAATGTTTGGGTGGTAAAACAAACCAGTAATTTATCACTCCTGGAAATTGAAATAAGAACAACGTGAATTCATTGTCCCAGGAAGGGGAAACTTTATTGACACATTCCTGGGGTCAGATACATCACATGATCACACTGACAGAATCACAGGCACATAGACACAGGCAACAGAGCATGCACAATGTCGGCACTAGTACAGTGTATATCCACCTTTCGCAGCAATGCAGGCTGCTATTCTCCCATGGAGACGATCGTAGAGATGCTGGATGAAGTCCTGTGGAACGGCTTGCCATGCCATTTCCACCTGGCGCCTCAGTTGGACCAGCGTTCTTGCTGGACGTGCAGATCGCGTGAGACGACGCTTCATCCAGTCCCAAACATGCTCAATGGGGGACAGATCCGGAGATCTTGCTGGCCAGGGTAGTTGACTTACACCTTTTAGAGCACGTTGGGTGGCACGGGATACATGCGGACGTGCATTGTCCTGTTGGAACAACAAGTTCCCTTGCCGGTCTAGGAATGGTAGAACGATGGGTTCGATGACGGTTTGGATGTACCGTGCACTATTCATTGTCCCCTCGACGATCACCAGAGGGGTACGGCCAGTGTAGGAGATCGCTCCCCATACCATGATGCCGGGTGTTGGCCCTGTGTGCCTCGGTCGTATGCAGTCCTGATTGTGGCGCTCACCTGCATGGTGCCAAACACGCATACGACCATCATTGGCACCAAGGCAGAAGCGACTCCCATCGCTGAAGACGACACGTCTCCATTCGTCCCTCCATTCACACCTGTCGCGACACCACTGGAGGCGGGCTGCACCATGTTGGGGCGTGAGCGGAAGACGGCCTAACAGTGTGCGGGACCGTAGCCCAGCTTCATAGAGACGGTTGCGAATGGTCCTCGCCGATACACCAGGAGCAACAGTGTCCCTAATTTGCTGGGAAGTGGCGGTGCGGTCCCCTACGGCACTGCGTAGGATCCTACGGTCTTGGCGTACATCCGTGCGTCGCTGCGGTCCGGTCCCAGGTCGACGGGCACGTGCACCTTCCGCCGACCACTGGCGACAACATCGATGTATTGTGGAGACCTCACGCCCCACGCGTTGAGCAATTCGGCGGTACGTCCACCCGGTCTCCCGCATGCCCACTATACGCCCTCGCTCAAAGTCCATCAACTGCACATACGGTTCACGTCCACGCTGTCGCGGCGTACTACTAGTGTTAAAGACTGCGATGCCACTGAAAACTGGCTGACACTGACGGCGGCGGTGCACAAATGCTGCGCAGCTAGCGCCATTCGACGGCCAACACCGCGGTTCCTGGTGTGTCCGCTGTGCCGTGCGTGTGATCATTGCTTGTACAGCCGTCTCGCAGTGTCCGGAGCAAGTATGGTGGGTCTGATACACCGGTGTCAATGTGTTCTTTTTTCATTTCCAGGAGTGTATTTACAGAAAGGCAGACACATCCTTAATTCATTAATACTGAAGATGTCTGATTTAACATTTACAAATTTTCGTTATCTCATATTGTGATCTGCTTTTCTACGTCCATGTCCAGAAAAGGTACTTGTGAACCACTGTCCTGTTCATTTCCTCCACCCCCCTTCCCCCCATTTCGCACGGGGTAGTCATGCGGTCTAGGTCGCCTAGCCATGGTTCGCGCGGCTACCCCTGTCGGAGGTTCTATTCCTCCCTCAGGCACTAGTGTGTGTGTTGTCCCCAGCATAAGTTAGATTAAGTAGTGTGTAAGCCTAGGGACCGATGACCCCAGCAGTCTGACCCCATATGAACTTACCACAAATTTCCAAAATTTCCTCCCAGTCCCCCCCCCCCCCCCCCCCATTTCATTTCCTTGCTCCATTAGCAAATGGGGCCATGGAATAACAGGTGGTGGTAGGCCTCAGCATGAGAACTCATGTCTGTGGTTCTCTAGTCTTGGTCACATCGTGAGACGTAATTGAGAGGTGGTGATATGTTGTGTACTCTACAATGAACGAATGCTCTGTGAAATTGAACTGTCAATCTCTCTGTGATGGGCAAAATTTCCTTTGTATTATTTACTGCTAGAGTTCTTCTTCGACTCTTTGAGGGTTTCCTGCTTACTAAACCTGCACCATTATTGGGTATTTTCTATATGTTCTGTTAATCAGCCTGTGAGGATCCCAAACTGACAGGCAAAACTCAAGATTAAATCCAATGAATGTTTTTTGAGACATTTCGTGTCTATATTTCTTAAAAGTATTCCTATAAATCTCCGCTTCACATACGATTTCTCTGCGATCAGTGTTATGTGATAGTTCCACTTTAGTCATTCTCGACAGTTACTTCTCGGTACATTATAGCTGTTATTGTTTCAAGTGATTTACCATGAATACATTAATCAACTAGTTAGAAGGCAGCTAGGAGGAGGAGATATTCGAACAGTTGTACTTTGCATAGCACCAACAGATTTGACCAACTGTCAGAGTTTAAAGGAGGGGAGCCTCTTGTAGCTGTAGGTGTAGGAATCATGCAGCAGACCTCAGGAGTTATGGAGAGTAAGTCAGTTGCAAATTCTAATAGAAAGGAGAAAGTCCTGCTAGGTAGATGGCATGACAGAGGTGTAGGCTAGCAGTTGCAAGAAGTTTTGGGGAGTGAGTACGATGCATCACCGTTTAGGATAGGGAAAGTTAGTTTTGTGCAATATTTTGAGCACAAGTTACAGCCAGGTGCAGGCAGGTTTCAGTAAGTTTCCCATGCCAACCGTTGCGAAGTAGAACTCAGGCCACAGGGCCATCAAATTGCTGAAAGAGTAAACGTAGTGGTTTTGCATGTCGCAAACCACAGGCAGAAGAGACCCACTGGCCAACCCAGCATGTTATGAGTACGTGACCTGAAGCAGTGCATATGGCAAAACAGAGGCGCAAAGCCATGAAAAAGTAGGTGCGGGTTTCTAACGACATTCATTCAAGTCCAGCAGCTCTCCTGGATGGCGGGGTGTGTCACACCACCAGCAACACACAGCATCAGATGAGGCACCACTGTCCCTGTCGACAGTGGGTCGTTGGTTCGACTCTCTGAGGCCTACATGGGGTTGGTAGGCAGCGAGCCAACAGTGGGCTACTCTTCAGTGCACTACCACGGGCAGTCCCCCGGGCTCCAACACACACCAGTGACATCCAGGGCGAGGGTCGCAAATTCGGCTGCAGATCACAGGCGCTTGTTGTCGTCACTCTGACGAGGGAACACGGCGCAGGCCATCTTGCAGTTGTCAGGAGGCCGCTCGGCAGCTCCTCCTAGTGGTGTGGAGGTAACGAGGATGGTGACAGCTGAGCCGGCGGCTGGTGCACCCTGACGCCATCTGAAATCCGCGGGTGGCCAAGGCTGGCCCGACAAAGCATAGCATTGCACAGGCCGCTGGGGTGCTTCCTCAGCATTGGGAGGCCCTGTCATGCAGACCAAGGTGTTCGAGGGAACTGTGGTTGTAAACATTAAATCATTTGGAAAGCTCAGACGAGTCTTAATACAGTGCCTGATGTGGAAAGGGTCCTTCCGGATGCCATGAAGAGCACAGGGTGCAGCCAGCTGCAGGTGGTGGCACATGTCGGCACTAATGACGTGTGTCGCTTTGGATCTGAGGAAATTCTCTCTGGATTCCAGCGGCTATCTGATTTGGTCAAGGCTGCCGGTCTTGCTTACGAGATGAAGGCAGAGCTCACCATCTGCAGCATCGTTGACAGAACCGACTGCGCACCTTTGGTGATTCAGAGGCTCAGACGGTTTTGCGACCGTGTTGGCTGCAGATTCTTTGACTTGCGCCATAGGGCGGTGGGGTTTCGGGTTCCGCTGAATAGGTCAGGAGTTCACTACACTCAGCTGGCGGCTACACGGGTAGCGGAGGCTGTGTGGCGTGGACTGGGCGGTTTTTTTAGGTTAGAAGGCCTCGAGAAAGTACGGTGGGCTGCAATGTCAAAGGGTGCATGGCAATTACAGGACGTGCTTGGATCAAGGAACAGTCGGAATTATAGTTGTAAATTGTTGTAGTTGCGCTGGAAAAGTCCCTGAGCTTCAAGCGGTAATAGAAAGCACAGAAGCTGACATCGTTATAGGTACAGAAAGCTGAATAAAGCCTGAAATAAGTTCTGCAGAAATTTTTACGAAGTCTCAGACGGTGTTCAGGAAAGACAGATTAGGCAGAATTGGTGGTGGAGTGTTTGTGTCTGTCAGTAGTGGTTTATCTTGTAGTGAAGTAGAATTAGGTACTCCGTGCGAATTGGTATGGGTGAAGGTTATACTTAACAGCCGAACTAAGTTAATAATTGGCTCCTTCTACCGACCCCCAGACTCCGATGATATAATTGTGGAACAGTTCAGAGAAAATGTGAGTCTAGTAACAAATAAATACCCCCCTCATACGGTTATAGTTGGTGGGGACTTCAACCTTCCCTCGATATGTTGGCAAAAATACTTGTTCATAACCGGTGGTAGGCAGAAAACATCTTCCGAGATTGTCCTAAATGCTGTCTCCGAAAAATATTTCGAGCAGTTAGTCCACAAACCCACGCGATTTGTAAATGGTAGCGAAAACATACATGAACTCTTAGCCACAAACAATCCAGAGCCGATAGAGAGCATCATGACTGATACAGGGATTACTGATCACAAGGTCGTTGTAGCTAGGCTCAATACCATTTCTTCCAAATCCACCAGAAACAAACGCAAAATAATTTTATTTAGAAAAGCGGATTAAGTGTCACTAGCAGCCTTCCTAAGAGACAATCTCCATTCCTTCCGAAATGACTATGCGAATGTAGACGAGATGTGACTCAAATTCAAAGATATAGTAGCAACAGCAATTGAGATATTCATACCTCATAAATTGGTAAGAGATGGAACGGATCCCCCGTGGTACACAAAACAGGTCCGAACGCTGTTGCAGAGGCAACGGAAGAAGCATGCGAAGTTCAGAAGAACGCGAAATCCAGAAGATTGGCTACAACTTACAGACGCGCGAAATTTGGCACGTACTTCGATGCGAGATGCCTTTAATAGGGTCCACAACGAAACATTGTCTCGAAATTTGGTAGAAAATCCGAAGAAATTCTGGTCGTATGTAAAGTACACAAGCGACAAGACGCAGTCAATACCTTCGCTGCGCAGTGCCGATGGTACTGTTATCGACGACTGTGCCGCTAAAGCGGAGTTATTGAACGCAGTTTTCCGCAATTCCTTCACCAGGGAAGACGAATGGAATATTCCAGAATTTGAAACACGAATAGCTGCTAGCATGAGTTTCTTAGAAGTAGATACTTAGGGGTTGCGAAGCAACTCAAATCGCTTGATAAGGGCAAGTCTTCAGGTCCAGATTGTATACCGATTAGGTTCCTTTCAGATTACGCTGATACTATAGCTCTCTACTTAGCACTCATATACAACCGCTCGCTCACCGATAGATCTGTACCTACAGATTGGAAAATTGCGCAGGTCGCACCGGTGTTCAAGAAGGGTCGTAGGAGTAATCCATTTAACTACAGACCTATATCATTGACGTCGGTCTGCAGTAGGGTTTTGGAGCATATACTGTATTCAAACATTATGAATCACCTCGAAGGGAACGATCTATTGACACGTAATCAGCATGGCTTCAGAAAACATCGCTCTTGTGCAAAGCAGCTAGCTCTTTATTCGCACGAAGTAATGGCCGCTATCGACAGGGGATCTCAAGTTGATTCCGTATTTCTATATTTCCGGAAAGCTTTTGACACCGTTCCTGACAAGCGACTTCTGATCAAGCTGCGGAGCTATGGGGTATCGTCTCAGTTGTGCAACTGGATTCGTGATTTCCTGTCAGGAAGGTCGCAGTTCGTAGTAATAGACGGCAAATCATCGAGTAAAACTGAAGTGATATCAGGTGTTCCCCAGGGAAGCGCCCTGGGACCTCTGCTGTTCCTGATCTATATAAATGACCTGGGTGACAATCTGAGCAGTTCTCTTAGGTTGTTCTCAGATGATGCTGTAATTTACCGTCTTGTAAGGTCATCCGAAGACCAGTATCAGTTGCAAAGCGATTTAGAAAAGATTGATGTATGGTGTGGCAGGTGGCAGTTGACGCTAAATAACGAAAAGTGTGAGATAATCCACATGAGTTGCAAAAGAACTCCGTTGGAATTCGATTACTCTATAAATAGTACAATTCTCAAGGCTGTCAATTGAACTAAGTACCTGGGTGTTAAAATTACGAACACCTTCAGTTGGAAGGACCACATAGATAATATTGTCGGGAAGGCGACCCAAAGGTTGCGTTTCATTGGCAGGACACTTAGAAGATGCAACAAGTCCACTAAAGAGACAGCTTACACTACACTCGTTGGTCCTCTGTTAGAATATTGCTGCGCGGTGTGGGATCCTTACCAGGTGGGATTGACGGAGGACATCGAAAGGGTGCAAAAGAGGGCAGCTCATTTTGTATTATCACGTTATAGGGGAGAGAGTGTGGCAGATATGATACACGAGTTGGGATGGAAATCATTACAGCATAGACGTTTTTCGTCGCGGCGAGACCTTTTTACGAAATTTCAGTCACCAACTTTCTCTTCCGAATGCGAAAATATTTTGTTGAGCCCAACCTACATAGGTAGGAATGATCATCACAATAACATAAGAGAAATCAGAGCTCGAACAGAAAGGTTTAGGTGTTCGTTTTTCCCGCTCGCTGTTCGGGAGTGGAATAGTAGAGAGATAGTATGATTGTGGTTCGATGAACCCTCTGCCAATCACTTAAATGTGAATTGCAGAGTAGTCATATAGATGTAGATGCCTTATACCTCTTCCCACTACAT
The DNA here is from genome assembly GCF_023897955.1 of Schistocerca gregaria. Classification (NCBI taxonomy): domain Eukaryota; kingdom Metazoa; phylum Arthropoda; class Insecta; order Orthoptera; family Acrididae; genus Schistocerca; species Schistocerca gregaria. The sequence continues at coordinate 433,919,845 of NC_064922.1, forward strand.
TTGGCCATCCTGATGCATTCGGTGGCAGATGTTGCTACTACATTTGGTGTCAGAATAGTGGATGTCGTCTGTGCAGTATGATGTTTGAGCCCACCACCTGCCTTACATTCACATGATGTGGTGAGTTTTGACCAGGTTTGTTTTGAGTATTGGATGTTTTCTTGCCTTTTTTGTTTCTGAGTATGACTCATGGCAGGCCATTTTAGATGCTTTGCATAGGGATAGTATTTTTTTGTCAGAATAAGTGTTAGTGTATTTGGGGCGGTAAGATTTATTATTTTTTGTGCATTTAATTACTTTTGTATGGGTTTGAGTATGATGTTACTGAGTATGATGACACTGAGGTGTAGGGAGTTGGGTAATTCTTGTACTTAAATGTTTTGTTTCAGGGCTAACTTGGAACAAAAGCAACACAATGGCAGAGTCAGGGATGGAATGTGTGTCAGAACCAGAAGCGGTACGGATTTGTTGAAAAAGGTAGCACAATTGACAGCAGACAATATGGAGTTTAAAATGAATTAACATCTAGAAGTGAGTGGGGAACTGCATCTGATCAGTTGTTGTTGCCTAGGGTTCAGGAGACTGATCCAGCTGTCACGAGTTTGATTATTGCGTCTTCTGGCAAGGCATCTGAAGATGTGCTTTCGTTTGTGGAGGACTTGGAGACTTCAGCAATGATGTGTGGTCTGATGAGCAGTTGTTGCATATAGGCAAGATAAGATTAATGGCTGAAGTGAAAACATATGTAAGGTGTTCTCAGGCCTTAAGGAGGGCACGGCATTTTAAGCAGTTAAAGGTAGGGCTTTCAAAAAGATACAAAAAACAGAATAGTGCTCTGTACTTCAGAGAGAGGTTAAGTACAATGTCAAAGAGGCAGGGGTAGACGATGGAGAAATTTGAGGACAGGATAAGGGAAATTAATGAGTATACTTAAGAGTGGAGTCGCAGCGATGAAGCGAATAGTGTTCTGTAGCAGGAGGCCGAGCAAAGGGCACTTGATGTATTTTTGAGAGGGTTATCGGCGCATATGTCACGGAAAGTGAGTGAGGGGACTGTGAAAGATTTGTATTCGGCCATTCAGATGGCATTTCATTGTGAGGAAATAGACGTGTCAATAGGGCTAAACGAGAGGCAAACAGTGTTTACAGTGGGTGTGAAATGTTTTAAGTGTGGTCATGTGGGAAATGTGCAGAGGCAGCAAAACGAGTTACTGAGGAATAAAGGAAGGGGTGGAAATAGGCAGTGGGGAGGATGGAGAAGTGGAGATAGGAGAGATGGACAAGTATTAAATGGCAGAGGGGCCCAAGACCACCAAAGGGAGCTCCCGTTTAATTTCAATGCCACAAATATGTATGCAGAGGTGGAATGTCAATTAGTAGGATCCATAGGAACTAAAAAGTTTAAGATTTTGTTGGACAAAGGACTGCAAGTGTCAGTGGCTACTAGGAATATAATGGGACGAAGGAAACCATGTTGTAGGTTGCGTGGCATGGGGGACAAGGAGATCAGGCCTTTGGGGTCGGTGACAGTTGAATTTCGAATAGAGAAATTCCGATTTAATGCATGCATTGAAGTAGTACCTTGGGTAAGCGAGGGCTACGACATCATCCTAGGAGTAGATTTCTTGCATCAACATCATGCCAAAAATTGACCTTGGGCAATGAACTGTGGAAGTTGGTGGAATGTTATTTCAGCTAGAGGAAACTGTGGTCAACGCAGAGCTGTCGCAAGGGGTGTTCAACGTAATGAACGAACCAAGTGAACTGTGTACATTAGCATTAAGGCTTAATTCGCATGAGTGTGTGTCTAGGGGCACTGGGAAGCCACTTTGGGTAAGTGTGGAGTCAAATCTACCTGCGGGTACACCATGTGTTATTGAACCATTGCGGGGTAATGGAGTTTTGGGTCCATTGTGATGATTTGGGAAACGTAGTGTTGCACGCGTACAGGATGGGAAGGACGGGCGACTAGCTCCCGTGAACGTGGATAATTTTAGACCTGTAGAGGCGAACTTAAGGAAAGGAGTTCTAGTAGCAGATTTGGATGTGCCAGATGATGAAGACTGGTGTTCGAGAGATAGGCGAAGCGATTAACCAGTAACTGCCGTTAGAACTGCATTGCATGACAAAATTAAGCATTTGAAAGGAGGAGAAAGAGAGCTTGCAGAGAAGTGTTCTAGGAATTTAAGGATTTGTTTTTTCCACAAGTGTCATTACCAGCAACTCCATTAGTTGAACATAGGATACCAACTGGGAATGAAGCACCTGTTACAGTAAACCATATAGAATACTGAGGTATTTGCAGTCGATTGTGGAGGATTTCATTGATCAGTAGCTTGCCGACGGTGTTATAGAGCATAGTCATAGTTGTAGGGGATCAGGCATTGTCATTGTACCTACAAAATCTATGGATGGCATTAAGAAATACAGGTTCTGTTGTGACTACCAGTACGTCAATAATAAGACAGTAATGGACGCATACCCCATTCCAAACATATCGGAGACTTTCTATTACTTATGACAGTGCCAGTAATTTTCTGCGATGGATTTGTCCAAAAACTGCTTCTCTACTCCTAGAGGCCATTACCAGTACATTAGACTGCCATTCGGTTTGAAAAACGCTCCAGCAACGTTTCAGAGGTTTGCTAGAGAGTGCCTTGAGGGGTTTGAATCCACGGCAGTGTCTGGTCTATTTGGATGACATTATAGTGTTTTCAAGTTGTATGGAGCAACATAGACAGCGGTTAAGGGAGGTCTTTATGAGGGTAAGAGCAGCTCATTTGACTTTGAGCCAGGAGAAGTGTTATTTTGCATTACAAGAAGTAAAATATTTGGGTCATATTATCAGTAAGAACGCAGTGCGAACAGATCCGAGTTTGGTTCAGGCTGTAAGGGATTTTCGGGAACCGAAAACAGTTAAGAAATTGCAGTCATTTATCGGAATTTGCAATTTATATAGAAAGTTTCTGAAGGGTTTTGCAGATTTAACACATCTGTTGACTCGATTGTTACAGAAGGGCGTAAAATTTGAGTGGACAGAAGAGTATCAGAAAGCGTTTGACAAACGGTTTATACTAGAACGCGATGCATCGAATCAAGCATTAGGGTGTGTTCTTAGTCAAGAAATTAATAGCCTATGCGTCTAGGCAGTTGAAGGCAGCAGAGAGGAATTACTCAACTGAGAGGGAGATGCTTAGCGTAATCTATCGAATCAGATATTTTAAATCCTATTTATATGGGAGAAGATTTCGGGTAGTGCCAGAGCATGCTGCATTGAAGTGCATGTTTGGGTTGAAGGATCCATCAACTAGACTCGCTAGATGGGCTGTGAGGCTCAGTGAATTCGACTACGAGGTGGTGCACAAGCCTAGGAAGAAGCACGATAATGCGGTTGCATTAAGCAGGAAGGTGGCAAAAGTTGAAGTCATAGGTTATGACCTAGCAATATGGGAAGAATTCAAGAATTACAGGACGCAGACAACGATTGCAAAGTGTGTAGAACACAGCCACAATTTAAAATGTACGATGGTCTACTGTGCAGGGAAGTGAAGTTAGGGCCAAGGGTAGTAGTGCCAGTTGAGGGATGAGGTTTTAAAGGAAACGCATGATCACATGTTATCTGGTCATGAAGGGTGTAGAGCGACGAATAGGAGAGTGGGCGAGAGGTATTGGTGGAGAAGTAGGAAAGTAGATGTGAATCACTATGTCAAGAATTGTATACCATGTGCACAGAGAGCAGATTTCATATGGAAACAGATACAGCTACAATTACCAAAAGTGACATGTCCATTTTCTATGTTAGGGATTGTTGTATTAGGACCTTTTAGGCGAACACCATTGGGGAACAGATTCGATCTGACAATAATAGACTATTTTTTGAGGTAAGTGAAGATGGTGGCTATGCCAAATCAACAGACAGAAACTGTCATGCAATCTTTAGTAAACAACTGGATTTTGAAGTTTGGTGTAACACAGACAATAATTACTGACTAAGGTACCAGCTTCATATCGGATTTAATGAAGGACCTGTGTAAATTGTTGACTGTAAAGAAGTTGAGGACGAGCGCATTGCATCCACAGGCCAATGGAAGGACAGAACGGGTACACAGAACAATAGAGAAGATGCTGAGTTTTTATGTGGATTCTCATCACCATCGATGGGATGAGTATTTGAATTATATTGTATGCGAGTACAACGCAAAAGTCCATACCTCCTTATGAGGTAGTGAACGGGCGAAAAATGCCGTATCCGTTTGATTTGGTGAGCCTACAGAAAGGAATGACCTTTTAATCAATTCGCAAGGACAATTCGGGTTATTTGGAAACGAGTACAAAAGGCTAACACAAAGGCTCTGGAAAGGCAGGAAGACGCAGTAAAGCGGAAAGGAAGTTTACCACAATATGGAGTGGGGCAATGGATAATGCAGTCCAACCCCTATATGCAAAGAGGGAAAACTAAGAAGTTCCTCACGAGATATTAACGGCTATACCAAGCTGTTGAAACGACATCCCCCATTAATGTTAAGCTTCAGCTGCCAACTACAACAACGATAGTACACATTGGGTGGTTATGGCCATGTAAGGGTTGTCCGGATGTGATTCCAGGCATGTCATAGGAAGGAAAGAGGAAGAAAGAGAGAGTGAAGAGCGGTGCTGCGCACAGAGAAATCCAGGAAGATAGAGTACAGCATGAAGCAGCGTATGCTTTGTGATCCAGAAAGTAGTAGGGTCTTGTAGTTGTTTTGTTTCTTTGTTTTTGTGTCATGAACCATTGGGTTTGCTTTGAGTAATTAGGCACTGTATTTTCATATGTTGTACATATTTTGGAGTATAGCCTGCTGTGGACAGCAGTCTTTTTGAAGCGGGAGGAAGGGTGATGGTGATCCCTGTCCTCAGGTCATTGAGAGGGGGAGCGCTGAACAAGTTTGTGGAAGAGAAAACTAAAGATGTATTGATCTCTGCAACTAGAAACCGCTATGCCAAGATGGATAGGTTGGAATTACGAAGTTGCCATACTGGGAAGGTAACGGTATGTCCTGCCAGGGTGGTAAGTACCAATCTGGACACGTTTATGGTGCAGTTGTTGTTAGCCAGGGGGAAAGGAATAGACTGTCCAAGAGACATCGTGGAGCCAAAATTGAGCTTGCAATGGTTTGGAATGCATTGGATCTTCCCCACCAGCGAGAATTTCGTAGTTGTAGCAAGCTGTTTTGAGTGGGGAGTATTTGCACAGCGAAAAGTATAGAGCTCCAGGGTAGCGGAATTTTAATCAATGGAACTAAGTGTAACATAATAGGACCAACCTTTCACCTGCCAGGGTCAGTTTCAGGAGTCACGCAACTGAATGTTACAGAGCCACAACTGTACTGGCCAGAAACCACTTTTGAGTTTTTGCCAAGGCAGAATCTGACCTTGTTAAATCAAACTCTGGTGCTTGGTCTGTTGAGATGCGTTAAGCAGTTTATTTTAGAGCAACAGGGGCGCATATCAGATGAACAGCTTGTGCAACATGTCGCCCAGTATATGGGAAGGTAATGGCAAATGACTATCATCTTGAGCACCTCTGTGCCAAGTGTCATCACAGTATTAATTTTGTTATGTGTTGTTTTCTTTCTGATCAGGCTGAGAACTAATTACAAGAGGGATCCAAGGTTAGTCCAAATCCCAGTGGATTGGATACTGAGGGTGTCAGACGAGTAGGTAAGTGGTTTTCGAGCAGTGGTCGTTCAGTAAGGAATGTATACGTTTTGTCTCATGTCATTGTTTTAAGGGGCACTAGACCACATTTCAGTTTTCTAGTAGTAAGGAAATACGTCATAGGTGCCGGCCCAAACAAGTTAAAAGCTATTTAGGGTTGACCTGGGGAACGGGTCTTTCGGAAGACGAGAATAGTGTAGTGGCACCACCGTTTATGATAGGGAAAATTAGTTTTGTGCAATATTCTGAGCACAAGTTACAGCAAGGTGCGCGCCTGATTGCAGTGTGTTACGCATACCAGCAGTTGCAAAGTAGAAAAGAGGCCATAGAGCTGTCAGATTGCTGAAAGAGTATACGTAGAAGTTTTGCATGTCACAAACCACAGACAGAAGGGGCCCACTGGACAACCAGTTATGTTATAAGTACGTTATCCGAAGTTGAGTGTATGGCAAAACAGAAGCACACAGCCACGTATAAATATGTGTGGGTTTCTAACGAGATTCATTCAAGTGTGGCAGCTCTCCTGAACGGCGGGGTGTTTCACACCACCAGGTACAAACAGCAACAGATAGGGCGCCACCGCCCCAGTTCTCAGCGGGTCGTTTGTTCGACCCTCTGAGGCCAGTGTGGGGGCCGAAGGCAGCGAGCCAGTGGCGGGCCAATCTTTGGCTCATTACCATGGGCAGTATTCTGGACTCCAACACATACCGCTGACATTCGGGGCGGGGTTATCAGATTCAGCTGCGGATTGCGGGCGCTCGTCCTTGCAGCGTCCTAAGCCACTCCATGGAAGGAACACGGCGCAGACCATCTTGCAGTTGTCAGTGGGCCACTCAGCGGCTCCTCGGAGTGGTGTGGAGGCAATGAGGACAGGGACAGTTGAGTCGGCAGTCGGCGCGTCCTGACACCATGGGAACTCTGCGACTGGCCAAGGCTAGCTCGACACAGCATTGCGTTGCACGGGCTGCTGGGGTGCTTCCTCAGCATTGTAGGGCCTGTGACGCAGACCAAGGTATACGATGGTACTGTGGTTGGAAACAATAAATAATTTGGAAAGCTCGGACGAGTCTTAATATGGCGCCCTCTACCTCTTCCCGTTACATTTTGTCATCTTGATACTTTCGGTGGCAGAGGTTGCCACAACACAGGTCACCAGCATTGTGAAACCTACTGCAGGTTTGGCTCAAGGGAGTTTTAACATAAGCGAGGTATGTAGGAATTTTACGAAAGGGGATCAGACAGCGATTGTGGGTGGAGCTGAGAACAGTCTTGATAGGGTTGGGGAGTATGGTGTGAGTGGTAATCTGTAAAAGACAGCTACTATAACTGATCGCCCAGATGTGCACTTCATGCAACCGTTTCAGCGTCATGATCAGCATAATCTTAATACTGCTGTTGGGCCTGTTACATGGGGCCTGAGAAGGCACTGGTGGCTCATATTGCAGTGGTACAAGCTGAGTCTACCAATTGACTGGGTTTCACTAGGTATGGCCTGCACCTCAATAGGTAAAAGTTGTAGGAAGCAGAGGTGTCCAAAGGGTATAGGAGACAGTTTGCCAATGGATGCTAATCACTCTAAGTAAAGATATAAAACCTACCATAATGTGAATAACTCTCGCCACATTCGCTGCTTAACATGTTTCGTTTATACATCTTGCTACAGCTACATTACTCCAACACTGCTGCTGAAAATTAATACATGTATCATCTGATGATGAATTGCTAGATGGTTCGAAACCAGTAACGGAATAATAAAAAATTAAGGAACAAAAGAAACGGCGACTGGTTGCAGCAATTTCAAGAAACCTTTATTCACCACAATCGCTGCGTTTCTCATCCATAATGGATAAAAGTTTCCTTCAATAATCTCCCACTTCAAGCTACGAAAGGTGCTCACTATGCACCCTAAACATGATCAAGTCAACTTAATAGCGGATTTAAACGTAAGGATTGACAGCATATCTGTAACAAATCCGATTACACAGAGAGGAAAACTAACATTAAAAAACTACTTATAAAGTGTAAGTATTTCACAACATAAAACACACGAACACAGTCTTCACAAAGTGCACTTTGACAGGCAGGCCGTACAGATCAGCAGCTGATTGTAAAACAATAGTCAGACAGCGATTACAGATCAAAAATCTGTTACTTGTCGATAGTTGGTTAAGTATAAAGGACTACAGACGAAATGATATTTTACAACCTCGCAAACAAAACCCTTTACTATATGCATTAATTAATGACTCCAGGGCCAAAGATGTAGGAAAATTTGGAAAGCGTGGACTAGGATGGCGTAAGTAAGGAATCAAATGCCAATGTCAGACTTAATGTATTTCATCATAATTGATGAAACTAAATGGGAGCGACACTGAGAGCTAGATAAATAAGTATGGCTCTCCTCTAGGCTTGGAATATCTTTTAAAATGGAAGTTTATACGTAAAGAAGAACAAATGAAGATCCTGCTTTAATTATATACCACAAAAAGTAGTCAAACGTATAAATAAAAGTTACTAATAAGAAATAAAACTATGAACATAACTCGTTACTAACATAATGTTATGCGATTTTCATCATCTTGATTTGTGTAAATGAGCATACCATCTGAACGAGAAATGTTTTGCTCACTATTAGTTACAATCCACCTGAAGGGCAGCTGCTGCAGATCTCGGTGCCGATGGGTATTGTTATGTAAATGATATGTACTACTAAAGTAATGATGGTACCTATTTTAATGAAAAAAATAATATATATTTATTATGTAAAAGTGAATGAATGGATGAAAATGGGGAAATGATGGCTTTAAATATTTATGTTATTTACTCTTTCAGTACGAACTTTGTTGTAGAACCCCTTATTTACGTGTGGTAATAAAAATTCATTTAGACAGTATGAAGCACATTTAAAATTATGTGAACCTTAGCAACCCTTTCATGCTGATAAATTCAAACTAACTAATTAATAACATTTATTTGAAACTTATTTAAATTATTTTTTTTACGTATTTCAGCATTGGCACACATTTACTAGATGCAGTGGGTTTTTAAATATTGACTGAATTCTTTCCCGCGTTAGCTATGGAACACAAGACTGTCTATGTTAGGATAAAATGGTTCAATATTGCCAAGCCGATCTGAACGTTTAATTGTCATTGACAAAACACACTTCACTATACGTTTAAGTTATTTGCTTTAGAAATGGAAAGAACCAATACATTAACAACTTCAAGGTTAATTATCCGCCTATGAATGCACAAATGTAAAACCAGTAATAAATTCAGTCAGCCTCAGGATCACTGAAAAAGAAAAATATTTCCTAATTCACTGCTAATTTTACCTGCTCCCGATTTACGGGTTTGGTTAATTTTATAGCGGAACAATTTTTTAAATGTGCCGCCGCTGCAAATCGTTCGGTCGCGGCACAGGCCAGCAACACCAACGATAATCGCTAAAAGTGCTGAAAATTCTTTAAAGAAATATTATAGATGACATGGGCAATCTAATTTACAATAGTAATACACAATTTTGATAAATTATAATGTATTTAGACCATAACAGTAATTGAAATAACACACCTGTACAATTTCTCCTCTAATGGCGGCTAAAGATAGATACAGACAAACGAAGTCTACTCATTCATATAATGCTACGTCACAGGTTCCTCTCTCTCTCAGCTCTAGAGGAAGACAACAAAGAATGCACATTATGTAGTGCTTTTTATATTATTGCTGATTGTGAATGTCTCTTTGTGATCTTACATTATTTTCCTCTGTGGCTATATTTTACATTTTTTCATCGCAGATATTAGCATATTTCGTAATTACATTATGAGTATAGAAATATTACAATCGTAAATACATCGAGAATATTATTACAGAAAATATTGCAATAATAACCAACGTCCGTTACACAAAATTATAGAACATTTTTTGTTAAACAATTAGAGTACATTCTAATTGCTTCATAGCAGCGTACATAGTACAATTAAATGTCATTTCATTTTATTAATATTGTGTGTGCTGCCAGGGAACGTTACACTATTCACAAACTGCCATTCACACCAACTCACCTTTCGATCTGATGATGCTCCGCATCTGTTTCAAAGGCTGCAACCAGAAAAGAATTGTCCAAACATGGCCCTCAATAAATTAATGAATCTGAAACGTAATTTAACGTGTGAAGTGTAGTAAAAGAATTATCGTACAAACGCAGACAGATATATAGCGATAGCAAAATTAAAAAGTCAGCTAAAATAGCTCGGAAACGGAAAGCCACCAGGACCTGATGAGATGTTGGTAAGGTTTCACATAGATTAAGCGAAACAATTTGATCCATTACAGAAGCTGTATCTAGATCTACGAAAGATACGAAAGAAGCCCCGGTAATTCTCCTCTCCAAGAAAGGTTGTCAGAAGAATGCGCGTGATGAAAGGCCTGTAGCGTTGACGTCAATCCGTTTTCGAATTATGGAAATCGTTTTATACTCACTCGTCATGATCTTTTTGTAATACTGTAGGAAGATATTGCGAAACTCTGATCGCCCTGTTTCTCCTTGTGACTCAGAGCAATATAGAAAACAGGGCTCGTGTAACCGAATTGTTCCGTCATTTTCTGAAGGCATTTGATATAATTCTGTACTGACATTTGGTGGAAAAACTCTGAGCTTACCGAGTACCAGATTAGATTTAATAGAGTTCGGTGCTTGGTGTGAGACAGAACTCAATACATTGTTCTTCATGAGACGCAATCGACAGATGTAAATCCATCGTAAGTCCCTTAAATCTGTTCATAAACTATACTATTCATTATGGGGGATTTCTATGCCGCAATACTGTAGTGAAACACAAGAAGACGATTACTGACCATAAAAATAAATAAATTTGACGTAGTGTGCACAAATACGCTAAAAGATACAATACTTTTTTATTTTTATTTATTTTAATTTTACAGCAACTCTCCAAGGTCATGGGTCAGCACATGAAATTACAACAGAAAAGTAATAAAAGAGAAAATAAAATGTGTATGAATCCGAGAAAACGACAAGCCATACTTTTATGTAAACGCAATCAACAATATAACATAGGAATCAGCCTAATTTTTAAGGAAATCCTCGACAGAATAGAAGGAGTGACCCATGAGGAACATCTTCAATTTAGATTTGAAAGTGCTTGGATTACTGCTAAGGTTTTTGAATTATTGTGGTAACTTAATGAAAACGGATGCAGCAGTGTAGCGCACATCTTTCTGCACAAGAGTCAGGGAAGTGCGATCCACATGCAGATTGGATTTCTGCCTAGTATTAACTGAGTGAAAGCTCCTAATTCTTGAGAATAAGCTGATATTGATAACAAGAAAAGAGGGTAAGGAATACAGATATTAAGAGCCCAATGTCAGAATACCCAGACTAATGAAGAGTGGTGCACAAGAGGTTCATGAAATTACAGCGCTTACTGTCAGAAAGACCCGTTTCTGAGCCAAAAATATCCTCTGAACATGGGAAGAGTTACTCCAAAATATAATACCATACGTCTTAAGTGAATGAAAATCAGGAAATCAGACTACTTTTCGTGTCGCCCCACCACATACTTTAGGTGCCGCTCTAATAGGAAAAATAGCAGCACTAAATCTTTGAAAATCAGGAAATTAGACTACCTTTCGTGTCGACCCATTACTTACTTCAGGTGCCGCTCTGATAGGAAAAATAGCAGCAATAAATATTTGAAGAAGATCCTTGACGTGGGCTTAACGCAACAGTTTGCTATCTATCAGGACACCTAGAAATTTGAACCGTCAGAGTTTCACTAATCATATGCCCAGTCCATGAAATTAAAATTTCGGGTTTTGTTGAATTGTGTGTTAGAAGTTTTAAAAACTGAGTCACTAGGCAGTATGTCTTGATGAAGATTCCTTTGTAAGAGGTACTTCCTTTAAGCAAGGATACCCATCAGCCGACTTCGATCCAAAAAAGGTGCAGCTCTAACACCACGTGCAACACCACCAACGGATACTAATCACTGTAAGTAAATCAACATAATGTGAATAGTTCTCGCAACACTCAGTGCTTACATGTTTTGTTTGTACATCTTGCCACATCTACGTGACTCCCAAACTGCTGCAGACAGTTAATACACACTAGAGAGCCGAAGAAAATGGCACACCTGCATAATATCTCGTAGGGCCCCAGCGACGACGCAGAAGGGCCGCAACACAATGTGGAATGGATCCAGCTAACGTCTGAAGCAGTGTTGGAGGGAATAGACACCATGAATCCTTCAGGGCTGTCCATAACTCCGTAAGAGTATAAGGGGTTGAAGATCTCTTCTGAACAACACGTAGCAAGGCATCCCAGATATGTTCAATAATGTTCATGTCTGGGTAGTTTGGAGGCCAGCGGTAGTGTTTAAACTCATAAGAGTGTTCCTGGAGCCACTCTGTAGCAATTCTGAATATGCGAGGTGTTGCAGTGTCCTGCTGGGATTGTCCAAGTCCGTCGGAATGCACAATGGACATAAATGGAAGCAGGTGATCAGGCAGGATGCTCATGTACATGTCAGCTGTCAGAGTTTAGATACCAAGGATCGGGAATCCCATATCACTCCCAGTAAAAACGTCCCACACCATTAGAGAGCTACCACCAGCTCGAACAGTCCCCTGCTAACATGCAGGGCCCATAGATTCATGAGGTTGCCTCCATACCCGTACACGTCGATCAGCTCGACACAATTTGAAATGACACTAGTCCGACCAGGCAACATGTTTCCAGTCATAAACATTCCAAGGACGGACCCAAGCGAGGCGTAAAGCTTTGTGTCGTGCAGTCATCAAGGGCAGATGAGTGAGCCTTCGGCTCCGAAAGCCCATATCGATAATGTTTCGTTGAATGATTCGAGCGGTGACACTTGTTGCTGGCCAAGCACTGAAATCTGCAGCAATTTACGGAAGGGTTGCACTTCTGTCACACTGAACGATTCTCTTCAGCCTTAGTTGGTCCCGTCCTTGCAAGATCATTTTCCGGCTGCAGCAGTGTTGGAGATGTGATGTTTTACCGGATTCCTTATATTCATGGTACACCCGTGAAATAATCGTACGGGAAAATCCCCACCTCATCGCTATCTCGAAGATGATGTGTCCCTTCGTTCGTGCTCCTACTATAAGTCACTTTCAAACTCACTTTAATCTTGATAATCTGTCATTGTAGCAGTAGTAACCGATCTAACAACTGCGTCAGACACTTGTTGTCTTTTATAGGCGTTGCCGACTGAACCGCCGTATTCTGCCTGTTTACATATCTCTGTATTTGAATACGCATGCCTATACCAGTTTCTTTGGCGCTGTTGTGTGTACCATCTAATGATCAATTGTTAGGAGATTCGAAACAGGTAAAGGAATAAAAAAAAAACTGAAGAACGAAACAAAAGGAGACTGGTTGCAGCAATTTCAAGAAACCTTTATTGGAGGAAGTTACTTTTTCTTATTCGGAGGCTTCTAATATTGTGATTGTTAGGTGTCTTCCACATTTATTTCTTCTGTCTTCACTGCATAATTTTTTTACATGTTCTACTCATTTTTTGTGAGTATTTAGTACCCTTCATTTGTTTGTTATTTATTTCAGTTTTAATAGTCGGTATTCTACTAAATAGTCTTCTGCACATATTCTTCCTTTCAGCTAAGTGAGTTATGATTTAGAAAGGTTGATTAATAATTTATGAACGTTTTCTCAATGACGGTTCTAAATATTCCTATATTTTCCAACATACGAATTTTCTACTATCTATCATGTATGGTAGTCATCGTAAAATTTTTTTGTCCTAACTGCAAGGAACATGTGATTTTCAATGCTTTTCCGACGGATCTGTTGCAAATACGTTTCTCGGGTTTGCTTCCGTATCGTATTGTGTAACTGGCACAATATTTCTTCGGTGCAACTGCTCGATATTATCGTGTGGTAGTAGCTGCTGCTGTCACTGCTGCAAAGCGTGAATAATGATCATCGCGCGGCGGCGGCGTCGAAATTTATCATACCGGGAGCAGGAAATAGGCGTGCGTAGGAAGAAGCTCTTAGCTGGAGGAAAGCGGCGCTCCAAGTGCCCCTGCTGCGAGCCGCAGGAAGGCCGTCCTCGCGTGTGTCACGGGCAAGCACTCTTCTCCCGGACGCTCCAGTGGTTAAGGGCTGAATTAAATCTTAGTAGTTCGTTGCATCACGTGATGAATTGGAAGTTCTGGTTTTCCCTGTTGTGATTTAATAGCAGCCAGCGCTAGATTCCAGGCGGCGCTTAGTTGAATATGTATGACCTCTTTGACGACTCAGTCACAGAAATATGACGCTGGGGATAAAATTTCAGTCTTTTTGTGCCACATATGATGTCCCGTATCCAGGCAATGCTCCGCTTCTGAACATTTATTAGGTTGCCCCAGACGCAACATTCTTGCACCGTTTGGCAAGTCTCCCAATATAAGATTTTTCACATTGGCATGAGAGTTTATAAGCGCCACATTTACTAAGGCCAAGGTCGTATTTGACCGAGCACAATCGTTTCCTCAATTTTGTTGGTGAGGATTCTTTCTATTCCTGAAGACATGCCGCCAAAATAGGGCAAGAACGACGTTGAAGTGTGTGCTTCCATATCTTAATTTACATCCCAGCTTCGAATGAGCTTAGAACGGAGAGCATGGCGTATCTGACTATCGGAATGGCCATTGTGTTGGAATGCCGTTCTTAGGTAGCTCACCAGGTAGACTGTCGGCATCTGAGACTGCATGTGCTCTATGTACCAAGGAATGCAAGAGACTTACGCGTTGCAAAGGATGATGACAACTTGTGACCTGCTCGTAGCTCCGTATAAGTTGATTTTCGATTAACTCTTTGTTCCAGTGTACCATCAGCTTTTCCTCTGACTATGACGTCCAGGAGTGGTAAAATGCCATCTTTTTCCACTTCCAGTGTGAATAGTAAATTGGAATGGAACAAGTTCAGATGGCGGGAAACACAGGTAATGCCTCTGTTTAGTGCGGTCACACCACAAAAGTGTCGTCTACATACAGCCAGAAGCTGGAAAGTTTGAGATCTGCCGACTGCAGCGCTTTTTCCTCAAAGTCTTCAGAAAAATAGTTGGCCACCGTGGGAGACAGAGGACTTATCATGGCGACAACCTCCGCGTGTTCAAAATACTGGTCACTGAATAAGAAATAAGTTGAGGTAAGCACATGTTTAAATAACACCACAATGTCTTTCTCAAACTGGCTGCTGATCAGCTCTAACGAGTCCTGCAGAGGTACTTTCGTAAATAAAGATACGACGTCAAAACTAACCAAAATATCCGATGCATGTAGCTTAATTGTCTTCAGGCGCCCTATGAGCTCCTCCGAATTTAGGATATGGTGATCACATTTGACTATGAGACGTTCCAAAAGTGTAGTAAGATGTTTGGCCAGAAAATAGGTAGGGGATCCAATGTTGTTCACTATTGGGCGAAGAGGAGTTGCGTCCTTACATATCTTGGGTAGGCCCTAAAGTCTTGGAGGAACTGCAGCCTACTGGCGTGGGCACTTAGTCACTTTAACCTTCTTGAGAAGACGTAATGGTTTTCTCTGGATTTTGCCAGTCGGATCCTCTCTTTGCTTGCGATAGGCAGGATCGTCGAGCAGGGCCTCCATCTTGCTGTTGTATTGAACTCGTGAGAGGACGGTGGAGTTCCCCCTGTCGGCAGGTAAAATGACGAGTTCTTTGTCCGCTCTCAACGATCGCACATCCTTCCTTTCTACTGAGCTGATTTTGAACTTTCTTGGTGGGGTATGTGTTAAAATTCGGCAGGTGTCCCTCCTAATCTCTTCTGCAGCGTCACTGGGAAGCTAGAAAACTGCACGCTCTGTGCCAGCTATGTTATCTCGAATTGAAGCTGTCTGTGGTGATGGTGCACAGTTCAAACCTTTGTCGGACACTGCAACAGCTGCGTCGTTCAGGATTCTGTCCGTGAGATTAAACACGGTGCGTCAACGTGGTGCATTCCCTTCTTGCAATTGGGCCTCGAGACGAGAATGCTTTGACATTTGGCGAACCGTGGCTTGTTGTTTTGACCAGTGAGCTATCGTCCAGGTGGTGCTATCTACACAATCCCAGGATAACGCTGACGGTTTCGAAGATATTTTCAGATGCTGTGATAGTAATTTTGTGGACACCATGTACAGTTTCCGTCTTGTATAACGTACCCTGACTCTCACCAGGACTGCTCTCTCCGATCGTAAATCTAAAAGCGGCCGCAGATTCAATATGATGTTTAAATTTAGCAAACGTTGGAATAGTTTACTTGTCACGGCATCTCAATAAAAACGCCATAGTGCACAGCAGTATACCTCTCTTATTACGTAACTTGTCAGATTCACGTATGTCGATGGCCATCTCCTCCCCGAAGAGGCACCAGATGTGACTTTTCATGCTTTCCCGGCGGATCTGCTGCAAATACGCTCTCGGGTTTGACGCCGGATCGTATTGTGTAACTCGCACAGTACTTCATCGTTACAACTGCTCGACATCATCAGCTTGCGGTAGCTGCTGCTGTCACTGCTCCAGGACGCGACTGCTCATAATCCTGCGGTGGCGTCGGAATGTATCATGGCGGGAGCAGGCTGTAAGTGTGCGTGGAAAGACACATGTTTTGGACATGTTGTTGCTTTAGAAGGGAACTTATCAAAAAGTCTATTGTGCTCGATTGTTCATGTCAGACGTAAGTATGAAGCAACTTTGTTCAAGTTGTCTGTAAACAGCACTTCGCTCGTCAACTGAAAATAAAGCAACATACGACAAGAATGTAGGCAGTAAGCTGACCTTACTACGCGAATTTCAATTAAACGCCTGTCTGATTGTGACGTTCGTCCACTGGAAAATTGAACACCAGGACTACCTGTTTGAAGATGATTCTAATCAAACCAGTATAAGCCCTGCAGGAAACAACTTTAGACTTCTGATTATTTCACAAATGAATAAAAGTGTTACATCTGGAGTTAAGTGCGTAAGCGAGAAGAAATTTAGAGATCTGAAACAAGGTTTAAAGTTAGTTGAAAGTCGCTAGGTTCTCTCATTATCAAACACACAATTCGTATACTCAAGATAATTTGCACTTCGATTTAAGCAAAATCCAATTTTTTAAGCATCAGTTGAGCTATATGTTGTACAAATGTAATTTTGCAGGTGTATTTAGTGGTATGTTCTGATAGCATTTGAAAACTATTCTGTGAATAGAGTAAGTAGTAAAGAAGTAATGAATTAAAGCGTCCCGTCTAATGCGACACTTTCCTGCATGAAGAGTGAAAGTGTAATAGGCAGTAAACGTTTCTGCCTTCATCATTTTGTGTGGCAGTGTCATCGAAGAAAATTTTTGTAAAAATTACGAGTATGTGTGAACAGCAAGTAACCGGTCTCTTTCTCTAGTAGAATATGAATATAATCTGTGTATATGTGCACCATGAGTTAAGGCTGTCTCAAGACGTGTAGACAGTTCTTATCAGTGCTAAATCCTTAACTTACGGCTGTACCTCTTACTGAGCAGATTATGACAGCATTTTAAATTTTTGAATTTGGTCAATAATTATACGAAATACTGAAAATCAAATTTTTGTTTCCCCTGAAAGCCGTTAGATAGGCACTCCGCACGTGGGATTGTGCATCATGAACCATGAACCATAAATTGGGTTAGAATTTTGATTATAAAGGGGGTGAATTCTGTCATTATGACTCTAACAGACGTACAACAGCGTTTCCAAACAAAATTGCGTGAAATTCTCAGTGTCGTATTAATCGACACTGTTATACCTGCCGAATGCCCCGAAGTAGCTTGTTACTACAGGACACCAGAAGAGCCTGTTGGGCGTGTGGTGTGAGTACAACGGGTGAACGAGTCAAGACAATTAATTTTTGAGAAGTGTCATTTGCGTAATGTACCTGAATTGATGTCTGTTTATCATTCACTAAGTATTCGGTCAACAGTTTTACATTTAGGTTGCTGGAGATATAACGACTACATACGTGAGGCAAGGGCCTATTTTGATGTAATTCTTGCGCAAGAGGTGCATTACGCAGAGAAGCTTCACTCCATACACTGCATATTCATCGGTTCCAAACATATAGTTTTGCTTTTATGCAGAGTGACATAGAAGAACGGGAGGTTTTTGAAACTTACGATAAAAATAAAAAAAACACACAAAAAAAATTACTGACAAAAATTTAACCAGTGCATCTTGCCTTTTAAGAGACAGTAACCAAAATTACCAGTGTTCGAAAATTACGTCCTTCAGAGACGTTCTGTTGTATTTATGCATTCCTCCAATTTGCTCTTAAAGTTCCTCATGAGTTCTGAAACATTTCATCTGAGATACCATGACTTTCGTCTTGAATTATCTGTTTCAGTTGATCCAGTATTCTAGGCCGAGTCGTGTAGACACGACTTTTAAGGCAGCCTCAAAAGAAAAAAATCACAGACGGACCAACCTGGTGATGTTTGGGGCCAGGGAACGTTAGCGAATCTTGTCATGTCAGGGTTACTGAACAACTCTCTCACAGATGCCACTGACTGCCTTGCACTGAGCGATGTCTCACCATACTGTTGAAGCCAGGTTTCGTGATGTTGAGAAATAATGTTCAATGTACGTGCCGCAAGAGACTGCAAGATCTCATCAATCCGACCCCAAGCGACAATAATTTTGATCTACTCTTCATTTTCGAAAAGTTTGGGCCCGACGGTCTCTTATGACGAAACTGCAGACCTTGCCATAAACTTCTAACGTGTGAAGGTCATTTATAAACTTCATTAGGGTTACTATCTTCTCAGTAACGGTACTTCGGCTAAATCACGTAAACTGTGAGATGAGAATGGGCTTGTCCCAGGAATCCCTTGTCCTCATTTATGATTGAAATTATTTACTGACATAATTCTAATCCCTAATAGTTCCTCTCCAGCTGTTGCTGGAGCTTCTATGGACAAAATTTTAAACAAAAATGGAGGATTCATCGAACGCCCTATCGGTACACACTAAGCCGCTAGCGTAAGAACTGAACGTCGTGGGCTCCTTAAGCCTGAAACGCCAACAGATTAGATATCCTGTGGAGTACGACCACCACTCGATCGTTCTGTAGGTTACTTCTTGAAATCAGAAGTCTTAATCCCACCGTATGTTGTAAAACGCCGGTATTCCCTCTGTGCAGTTTCCAAACTATAAGAGGCAGTCAAATAAAAAGGAGACGCTGCAAAAAAAAGTAAGTGGACTGTTTATTATTTCAAAAGTAATTGGTGTAACTAACATTTATCGCACCGTGAGACAAGACAGTCAATGCATTCATGGAAAATTTTTGTAATTGCCTACAGAACCATGATTGTGCCCAGGCGTCCATTTTCTCGTCGGAAGCAAAGGGATGGCCATGAATGTCTTTCTTCAGGGCTTCAAAAATATTTAAATTGTATGGAGAGAGATTTGGACTTTATGGAGGATGAGTGAGAACATCCCAGAGAAATTTCTGCAGCGTGGTCGAAACAACTCCGGCAACAGGTTGGCCTGCCAGCATATCGCAAAGGTTCAAACCCGATCCCTCCGCATGCGATTTCCATAACTTTACAGCCTTTGAAAGACATTCGTGGCCGTCGATTTGCTTCTGACCAAACTGTGCACGTCTGGGCGTAATCACGGTTTCGCAGCAACCACAAACATCTCTTCATGAAGGCGTAAACCTTCTTGTCTCACAATGCGATAAATAAATTAACGGCTATGGGGATTACTTTTGAAATGATAAACATTTGACTTAATTTTTTCCGTATGTCTCGTTTTCATTTAAGTGTTCCTTACATTGCTGTTTTTGTAAAACATTTTTCTGGCAAAAACACGCTGTTGACGGTTCGTCCGATCAGTGATTAGTAAATGGCGAGATTATTTAGAGTTCACGGTCCGTGCTCCACAGTGCTGGCTGCCACTACGCTTTTCAAAAGTTCCAGTTTTTCTGTGACACCCTGTAAGTTCTCATGTATCTCAAAATTTACCTCAGCGAAAGATCCGTATCAGAAACGGGAAAGTACCAGAGGTCACATGAACACTCACGATAGGTAATCCGCTGAATTACAGACCCACACCACTATCCTCGATTAGCGGTAGTATTTTAAAACATAAACTCTGTTCGAACATTAAGAAGTATCTTGAAGGTAACTGTCTATTGGCACCCAGTCAGCACGGATTCAGAAAATATCGTTCTTGTGGAACACAACTAGCTCTCTATTATCACGAAGAAATGAGTGCTCTCTACAGAGGATCTCAGATGGATTCTATATTTCTACAATTCCAGAATAATTTTGACACCGTTTCTCACGAGAAATTCTAATCAAACTGCAAGCACATGGAGTATCGTCCTAGTTGTGCGACTAGGTCCGTGATGTACGAATGCATTCTTTCGCGGCGATTTCCGTTAATAAAACATTCGCGGGTTTCAAGCCGCGACGATTGGTTTACTGGCCACAAGCTTTCGGCAGAGATCACCTCTGCCTTGTCAAGGGGATGACTGTCGCGTGGTTGTCATTGCCGTGCTTATATAGCTGTGCCGTCGCTAGTGACGTCGCTCGTGACGTCACTGGTGCTCGATCCCGCACCATATATGGTAATGTTTTGGCCGCGCGACCGTCGGGCCCACTTCTTCTCCAACACCAGATCCCACGCTGTACTCAGCTGCAATCCACCATCTCTACTGAAGGTGTTGTCAGGAATTCTAATATCAATGGCCTCGTTTATCACGCTGTCCCAGAAGCCATTAGTCCGTTTAGTAATAGACGTCTCATCGAATGAAAATCGGTGTTCGTTTTCCAGAGCAGGTTCTGCTACAGCTGACTTTTCGGGATAGCGCAGAGGGTAACACCTTTCATGTTCTATGTGGTGCTGTTCAATAGTGCGAACAGTCTGGCCGACATAGAACTGCCCACATCTACACGATATCTTGTAATTTCCTGGCGTTCTGGAGCCTACATCGTTTTTCACAGACTTCATTAGTTGCCGGATCTTTGACGGAGGCCTGAAGGTTGTGTCTATTTTATGCCTCTTCAGGAGCCGACTAATCGTCCCTGTTGTCGAACCACAAAACGATAAGAATGCAACTTGCTTGGTGTCTTCTGTAGAGGTCTTATTTCTTTGAGACTTGGATGACACTATTTGTGAGATCTGTTTGTTGTTGTAACCTTTTTCCTTAAAAACTTTGCGTAAGAGGCTCAATTCTCTCAGCAAGTTTTCAGCGTCTGAGACTTTTTCAGCTCGATGTACTAAGGTCTTCAGAACGGACCGTTTCTGTGCTGGATGATGGAAGCTGTTAGCGTGCAGATACCGATGCGTGTGGATGGGATTGCGGTAAACGCTTGGACCTAGAGACCCACTGGCTGTACGGCGGGCAAGCACGTCCAAGGACGGCCGGGAACCCTCCTTCTCTGCTTCCATTGAGAAGTTGATGTGGTCGTGGGTGCTGTTGAGGTGGTCCAGGAAATCTTCTAACTTTTCTTGTCCATGTGGCCAAATGTCGAAGGTATCGTAGAAGAAGCGATAAAAACATCTCTGCTTTTCAGGAGCCGTGTCCAAGGCGATGTCTTGGAAATGCTCCGTAAAGAGGTTGGCTACTAATGGAGCCAATGGACTTCCCATCGCCATGCTGTCAGTTTGGTTAAAATATTCTCCATCGTGTCAGAAATATGATGACATCAGAGAGTGCTTAAATAAATCCACGATGGTGTCGCCAAAGAGCTGGTACAGCAAATCCATAGAGTCTGTGATGGGGACACAGGTGAATAAAGAACCCACATCGAAGTTAACCATAGTATCCCCTTCAGCAAGTCGCAGCAGGTACGTGATTTTCTCTCAGAAAGGTCACAGTACACAGCAATTGGCGGAAAGTCATCCAGTAAAACACAAGTGATACCGGTCCTCTGCTGTTCCTGTTCTATTTAGACGATTTACGAGATAATCTGAGCACCCTTGTTACATTGTTTGCAGACGATGTTGTCATTTATCGTGTAGTAAAGTGACGAGAAGAAGAAAACGAATTGCAAAATCACTTAGTCATGATATCTGAATGGTAGGATAAGTGTCAATTACCTCTCAATAAGAAAAAAGTGAGAGGTCATTCATATGAGCATAAAAAGAAGTCCGTTAAATGTTGATTACGTGATAAATCATACAAATTTAAAGGCTGTTAAATCTACCAAATTCCTACGAATTTCAATTGTGTGCCACTTAATCTGGGACGATCACATAGTTAATACTGTGGGTAAGGCAAATCAAAGATTACATTTTATTGGCAAAACATTTAGAAGATGCAACAGGCCTACTAAAGAGAGTGCCTACACTACACTTGTTCGTCCTCTACTAAATTATTGCTGTGAGGTAAGGGATTCTTATCAGATGGGATTGATGGCGGCCATCTAAAAAAATTCAAAGAAGGGCAGAACATTTTTATTATAATGAAATAGGAGAGGGAGTGTGGCGGATATGATAAGCGAATGGGGATATCAATTAATAAAGCAAATGCGTCCTCGATGCGGCGAGATCTTTTCACGAAATTTCAGTCACCAACTTTCTGCTCTTGATGTGAAAATATTTTACTGTCACCACCCAATATAGTGAGAAGTACTCATCATAACAAAATAAGAGAAATCAGAAATCCTACAAAAGGATTTACGTGTTCATTTTTGCCACGTGCTGTTAGAGAGAGGAACGGTAGGCAGATATTTTGGTGGTTCGAAGGATCCTCTACCAGGCACTTAAGTGTGAATTGCAGAGTAGTCACGTATCTGTAGATACAGGTGTTTATTCCATAAATTCGGCAAAATTTCAGGAACAGATAGCTGGAAAGTAATACCTTCAAATTCCAAAATAATGGCTTAGTGTAATTCATGATTGTAGTTCTCTGAGTTATTAGCTCTACTTGCACGACGATGGTCGTCTGTCTGAATACTTTCATATATATTCACACACGAACTGTTCTTTTCTGTTTAAGTTTTTCACTTTTTCATTATTCTACAGGGAAATGCGTTCGGCAACTATGTGGTCTCCCTGATTTACTTTCAAGGTGCCACAACAAAGACGAGGAATACTGAACTGACTGACGTTAGTCTGGTATTCGATATTAAAGTGAGTCAACAAGACAAAAATGAAAATAATTTAATGGAGCTGAATAAAAGTTGGTAAATGGAATGATACGGTGCTGAAATCGGCACGACGTAGGAAACACGACGAGAAGGTTTCAGCTCTTCGTAGACGACGACGGTAGGCTCCAGTACTTTTGAGATGATCCGTAGTTGGTTGCGTCCTCCAGTGTCTCTGGCAGCTTCTCGTTGAGCGATTCGGGCAGAAACGAGGTGATGACGGCCGCCGCCGCGAGGAGCGCTCCCAGTACGCCGTAGAGGCACCTGGAGTCCACTGCTGTCCCCTAGACACATGGAAAACATTTCGTGTTACCTGTCGCCTAGAACCAGTTGACCTGCCTGAGGAGTGATCCGATAAGTCTGGTAAATATCCGTGGAAGAATGGAACATTGTTATTGCGCCTTCGTCGTTGGAAAGCTTGATTATTCCATGCATCACGTAAATAATTTCAACAATGCACAGCCTTAAGATCATTGTTGATAGCCATCTAAATTGGCGAGTGTGTCGACTGCGATTGAAAATGGATAAAATCGAGTTTTGTCCTGTTACTGAACATATTCATTTGGAGGGTTGGACTGCCGCACAGAATTGGTTCAAGTTCTGGCGGACTCTACACTGTCACTGAAGACCATTGCAGTCCAGTTGAAGTCACCAAAGGGAAACCATTGATAAAATCCATGATATGTAAATGCAAGAGGGCCAAATAAAAATTCGTGACATTACTGAAACTGTAGGCATCTCTACTGAGCGAGTGCATAAAATCCTGCGTGAAAGAATAGTTATGAAGGAGCTGTGTGCGAGGTGCATGCTCTGATTGCTCACCGTCGACCAAAAGCGCATCCGGCCCAACATTTCAACACAATGTCTGGGGACGTTTAATCACAATCCGTAAGACTTTTTTCCACCGATTTGTGACTGTTGATAAAATCTGGATCCATCATTACACACTAGACCCCAAACGATTGTCAAAAACTACACCGAAGAAAGCAAAAAGCAATTCTTCAGCTGGCTACGTGATAGCCACTGGCGTCTTATTCCCGAGAAGTAGTCCTCATTTAATACTTGCAAAAAAGCATAACCATAAGTAGACTCTATTATGCTTCCCTGTTCGATAGATTGAAACTTGCGATGGCTGAAAAAGACCTAGGTTTGCACGCGGAAAAGTGCTCTCTCACCAAGACAACGCACCACTCCACGCATCAGGGACAACAATGGGTAAATGGCGTGATTTGCGCTTTGACCTGATTCCTCGTTCATCGTGTTCACCAGGCTTAGCCCCAAGTGGCTTCTTCCCGTTCCCTAATTTGAAACTTTGACTTGCTGGAAAGGAATTTTCGTCAAATGGGGAAATGATAATCTCAGCCGACGTACATTTAACAGAGCTTGACAGGAGCTATTTTTCCGATAGGATGAAAGAACCTGCAGGATCACTGGGCCCAAGTGTACATCCCTCGTAGTAAACTATGGTGAGAAGTAAGGTGAATTGTTTACGAAACAAACATTTCCTCTTACTTTTTACCAGACTTATCAAGCCACTTTCGTACATTTCTGCTGATAGAATGCAAGAATCATTGTTTCGTTGAGTGCTCATCATCATTACTTGATGTAAAGAGTCGGACAAAAATAAACAAGACTGGACAAATGAAAACAGTGATTTTCTCTCAGGCGGCAGTAAAGATGCGGTTGAATTACTTACCAAGTGTACGATGTACGGTGCAATTCCTATTACAGCTGCAACAAATGCCCACTCCACAGCTGAACCAATCTGCCTAATACACGTTGGGTGGATCTCCATACTCTGAAGAACGTTGGTGAAGAGAGACATTACGCAGAAGAACTTGAGGAGTGTCACTCCACAAGCAACAATCCACGTCTGTCCGGACACTAAAATAAGAACAAATAGAAATGATTCATTTTAGCACAAGTGTAGGAAATATTTTAAAATGCGAAGCAAGTAATTATTTTAGAGCATTAAAATAAAATGTAAACGCGAGAACAAGTTTACACAAGCACTTATGCTGGGAGATACCGTACACTACTGAATATGACATTCTTAGAGCAAGATTGCTTTTAGACACTTGCGTGAAACTGAGCCCAAGGAGAGAGAATAAAACATATGAGAATTCACACAATGTACGCACTGGATAAATAGCGCTAAACTAAAATTAAAGCTCAATTTTTTGAGGTTCTTAGCCATTAGGCGAAATTCAACTTCTCCTAGTATCGAGGAGTGTCCACGAGTCTCAAAAATATTACCTTTAGACTCAGTTTATTGTGTACTGAAATCCTTTATAAGTTGATGGTTGATTGGTTGTTTGGGGAAGGAGACCAGACAGCAAGGTCATCGGTCTCATCGGATTAGAGAAGAATGGGGAAGGAAGTCGGCCGTGCCCTTTCAAAGGAACCATCCCGGCATTTGCCTGGAGCGATTTAGGGAAATCACGGTAAACCTACATCAGGATGGCCGGACGCGGGATTGAACCGTCGTCCTCCCGAATGCGAGTCCTGTGTCTAACCACTACGCAACCTCGCTCGGTCCCTTTATAAGTTTTGTGTTAATTGCTTTTCTCTTGACAGCGGTTGGTAATGATTGCTGCAGTTGAAGACTCAGTAACTGCAATAATATTTACACTATCTGATCAAAAATATCCGGACGTAACTATGTATAGACCACTAGATGTCACGAGATACGGATCCGCCGGTAGAAGCCGGAAGTTTTGTGTTGCCAGTGGAGAGGAAGTCACAGCCGAGTGGGTCGGTCAGGAGGCTCAGTAATTTAGAATTTGAACTAATCATAGCATGTCACCTGAATAACTAATCAATCCGAGACATTTCAATCCTTATAAGACCGGCCGCGCCGTCTGTTGCTCGTGTGACTGAAGTGGAAACGTGAACGACCAGCCGCAGCTAAACGAAGAGCAGACAGACATCATTTACTGAAGGACTGGGACCGTTGAGTTTTTAACGGAGGATGAATGTAAAATTCCTCGTAAAATCAGCAGACGGAATCACTCGTGAAATCCAAAGTCCTACCAGGAATGCAGCTAGCATAATGACTGTGCTTAGGTAGTTAAAGAGAACGGTGTACAGCGGTACAGCCGTTCCCCACAAGCCACAAAACTCAGTCGTCATTGCTAATAAACGCTTAAGGTGGTGCAAAGGGCCACGCCATTGAACAGTGGATGACTGGAAACAAGTGATTTTGAATTATGAATCACGTTGTAGATTACGACAAGTCGATAGAAGTGTTTGAATTGGCCGAATGCACGGAGAACGTGTCGTCAGGCGTATTGTGAACAGTGAAGGCATGACGGTGTTTTTTGTTGTTAGGTCGTCATCACCTTATGACGCTTAAGAGCTTTCAAAATTTAGAAGTATACACTACCGGCCATTAAAATTGCTACACCAAGAAGATATGCAGATTATAAACGAGTATTCATGGACCAATATATTAAGCTAGAACTGACATGTGAGTACATTTTAATGCTATTTGGGTGCATAGATCCTGAGAAATCAGTACCCAGAAAAACCACCTCTGGCCGTAATAACGGCCTTGATACGCCTGGAAACTGAGTCAAACAGAGCTTGTATGGCGTGTACAGGTACAGCTGCCCATGTAGCTTAAACACTATACTACAGTTCATCAAGAGTCGTGACTGGCGGATTGTGACGAGCCAGTTGCTCAGGCACCATTGACCAGACGTTTTCAATTGGTGATAGATCCGGAGAATGTGCTGGCCAGGGCAGAGGTCGAACATTTTCTGTATCCAGAAAGGCCCGTACAGGACCTGCAACATGCGGTCGTGCATTATCCTACTGAACTGTAGGGTTTCGTAGGAACTGAAAGAAGGGTAGAGCCACGAGTCGTAACACATCTGAAATGTAACGTCCACTGTTAAAAGGGCCGTCAATGCGAAAGAGACGTGACCGAGACGTGTAACCGATGGCACCCCATACCATCACGCCGGGGGATACGCCAGTATGACGATGACGAATACACGCTTCCAATGTGCGTTCTCCGCGATGTCGCCAAATCCGGATGCGAGCGTCATGATGCTGTAACACAGAACCTGGATTCATCCGAGACAAATGAGAGTTTGCTATTCGTGCACCCAGGTTCGTCGTTGAGTATACTATCGCAGACGCTCCTGTCTGTGATGCAGCAACAAGCGTAATCGCAGCCATGGTCTCCGAGCTGATAGTCCATGGTTCTGCAAACGTCGTCGAACTGTTCGTGGAGATGGTTGTTGTCTTTGCAAACGTCCCCATCTGTTGACTCAGGGATCGAGATGTGGCTGCACGATCCGTTACAGGCATGCGGATAAGACGCCTGCCATCTCGACTGCTAGTGATACGAGGCCGTTGGGATGCAGCACGGCGTTCCGTATTACCCTCCTGAACCCACCGATTCCATATTCTGCTAACAGTCATTGTATCTCGACCAACGCGAGCAGCAATGTCGCGATACGATAAACCGCAATCACGATAGGCTACAATCTGACCTTTGTCAAAGTTGGAAATGTGACGGAACGCATTTCTCCTCCTTACACGAGGCATCACAACAACGTTTCACCAGGCAACGCCGCTCAACTTCTGTTTGTTTATGAGAAGTCGGTTGGAAACTTTCCTCATGTCAGCACGTTGTAGATGTCGCCACCGGCGCCAGCCTTGTGTGAATGCTCTGAAAGCTTACCATTTGCATATCACAGCAACTTCTTCCTGTCGGTTAAATTTCACGTCTGTAGCACATCATGTTCGTGGTGTAGCAATTTTAATGGCCAGTAGTGTATAATCAAATTTATAGCGTCTTGCTGCAATAGAGACCAGAGTCGATGATTGTTTATATCATCTACATCTACATGACTACTCTGCAATTCACATTTAAGTGCTTGGCAGAGGGTTCATCGAACCACAATCATACTATCTTTCTACCATTCCACTCCCTAACAGCGTGCGGGAAAAACGAACACCTAAACCTTTCTATTCGAGCTCTGATTTCTCGTATTTTATTTTGATGGGCATTCCTACCTATGTAGGTTGGGCTCAACAAAATATTTTCGCATTCGGAAAAGAAAGTTGGTGACTGAAATTTCGTAAAAAGGTCTCGCCGCGACGAAAAACGTCTTTGCTGTAATGACTTCCATCCCAATTCGCGTATCATATCTGCCACACTCTCTCCCCTATTATGTGATAATACAAAACGAGCTGCCATTTTTTGCACCCTTTCGACGTCCTCCGTCAATCCCACCTGGTAAGGATCCCACACCGCGCAGCAATATTCTAACAGAGGACCAACGAGTGTAGTGTAAGCTGTCTCTTTAGTGGACTTGTTGCATCTTCTAAGTGTCCTGCCAATGATACGCAACCTTTGGCTCGTCTTCCCCACAATAGGTATTATCTATGTGGTCTTTCCAGCTGAAGTTGTTCGTAATTTTAACACCCAGGTACTTAGTTGAATTGACAGCCTTGAGAAATGTACTATTTATCGAGTAATCGAATTCCAACGGATTTCTTTTGGAACTCATGTGGATCATCTCACACTTTTCGTTATTAGGCGTCAACTGCCACCTGCCACACCATACAGCAATATTTGCTAAATCGCTTTGCAACTGATACTGGTCTTCGGATGACCTTACTAGACGGTAAATTACAGCATCATCTGCGAACAGCCTAAGAAAACTGCTCAGATTGTCACCCACGTCATTTATATAGATCAGGACCGGCAGAGGTCCCAGGACGCTTCCCTGGGGAACACCTGATATCACTTCAGTTTTACTCGATGATTTTCTGTTTATTATCACGAACTGCGGCCTTCCCGACAGGAAATCACGAATCCAGTCGCACAACTGAGACGATACCCCATAGCTCCGCAGCTTGATTAGAAGTCGCTTGTCAGGAACGGTGTCAAAAGCTTTCCGGAAATCAAGAAATACGGAGTCAACTTGAGATCCCCTGTCGATAGCGGCCATTACTTTATAAAAATAAAGAGCTAGCTGCGTTGCACAAGAGCGATGTTTTCTGAAACCATGCTAATTACGTATCAATAGATCGTTTCCTTCGAGGTGATTCATAATGTTTGAATACAGTATATGACCCAAAACCCTACTGCAAACCGACGTCAATGATATAGGCCTGTAGTTTGATGGATTATACCTATTACCCTTCTTAAACACTGGTGCAACCTGCGCAATTTTCCAATCTGTAAGTACAGATCTATCGGTGAGCGAGCGGTTGTATATGAGTGCTAAGTAGGGAGCTATTGTATCAGCGTAATCTGAAAGGAACCTAATCGGTATACAATCTGGACTTGAAGACTTGCCCGTATCAAGCGATTTGAGTTGCTTCGCAACCTCTAAGGTATCTACTTCTAAGAATCTCATGCTAGTAGCTGTTCGTGTTTCAAATTCTGGAATATTCCATTCGTCTTCCTTGGTGAAGGAATTTCGTAAAACTGCGTTCAATAACTCCGCTTTAGTGGCACAGTCGTCGGTAACAGTACCATCGGCACTACGCAGCGAAGGTATTGACTGCGTCTTGCCGCTTGTGTACTTTACATACGACCAGAATTTCTTCGGATTTTCTACCGAATTTTGAGACAATGTTTCGTTGTGGAACCTATTAAAGACATCTCGCATCGAAGTACGTGCCAAATTTCGAGCGTCTGTAAGTTTTAGCCAATCTTCGGGATTTCGCGTTCTTCTGAACTTCGCATGTTTTTTCCGTTGCCTCTGCAACAGCGTTCGGACCTTTTTTGTGTACCACGGGGGATCCGTTCCATCTCTTACCAATTTATGAGGTATGAATCTCTCAATTGCTGTTGCTACTATATCTTTGAATTTGAGCCACATCTCGTCTACATTTGTATAGTCATTTCGGAAGGAATGGAGATTGTCTCTTAGGAAGGCTTCTAGTGACACTTAATCCACTTTTTTAAATAAAATTATTTTGCGTTTGTTTCTGGTGGATTTGGAAGAAATGGTATTGAGCCTAGCTATAACGACCTTGTGATCAGTAATCCCTGAATAAGTCATGATGCTCTCTATCAGCTCTGGATTGTTTGTGGCTAAGAGTTCATGTGTGTTTTCGCTACCATTTACAAATCGCGTGGGTTCGTGGACTAACTGCTCGAAATATTTTTCGGAGACAGCATTTAGGACAATCTCGGAAGATGTTTTCTGCCTACCACCGGTTATGAACAAGTATTTTTGCCAACATATCGAGGGAAGGTTGAAGTTCCCATCAACTATAACCGTATGAGTGGGGTATTTATTTGTTACGACACTCAAATTTTCTCTGAACTGTTCCACAACTGTATCATCGTAGTCTGGGGGGCGGTATAAGGAGCCAATTATTAACTTAGTTCGGCTGTTAAGTATAACCTCCACCCATACCAATTCACACGGAGTATCTAATTCTACTTCACTACAAGATAAACCACTACTGACAGACACAACACTCCACCACCAATTCTGCCTAATCTGTCTTTCCTGAACACCGTCTGAGACTTCGTAAAAATTTCTGCAGAACTTATTTCAGGCTTTAGTCAGCTTTCTGTACCTATAACGATTTCAGCTTCTGTGCTTTCTATTACCGCTTGAAGCTCAGGGACTTTTCCAGCGCAACTACAAAATTTACAACTAAAATTCCGACTGTTCCTTGATCCAAGCACGTCCTGTATTTACCATGCACCCTTTGAGATTGCAGCCCACCCCGTACTTTCCTGTACAGATGGTGAGCTCTGCCTTCATCTCGTAAGCAAGACCGGCAGCCTCCACCGAATCAGATAGCCGCTGGAATCCAGAGAGAATTTCCTCAGATCCAAAGCGACACACGTCATTAGTGCCGACATGTGCCACCT
Organism: Schistocerca gregaria; assembly: GCF_023897955.1. Taxonomy (NCBI): domain Eukaryota; kingdom Metazoa; phylum Arthropoda; class Insecta; order Orthoptera; family Acrididae; genus Schistocerca; species Schistocerca gregaria. The sequence continues at coordinate 433,950,551 of NC_064922.1, forward strand.
CCTGTAGCTGGCTGCACCCTGTGCTCTTCATGGCATCCGGAAGGACCCTTTCCACATCAGGAATGACTCCTCCCGGAATGCACACAGAGTGCACACTGGATTTCTTCCCTTCCTTAGCCGCCATATCCCTAAGGGGCCTCATTACGCGCCTAATATTGGAGATCCCAACTACCAATAAGCCCACCCTCTGCGATTGCCTGGACCTTGAAGGCTGAGAATGATCCTCTAAAACAGGGCAGGCAGCTGCATCTGGCTCAGCCAGAGACAGTGCGTGAAACCTGTTTGTCAGACGCACCGGGTAGGCTTTCTGATTAGCCTCCAGGGACGTCTTTCGCTGCCTGCCACGCCTTGGAACGACCTCCCAATCAACCACAGGCGAGGGCTCAGCCCCACTGCGGGCAGCAACCGGGGCAACCACAGCGGCAGACCAGTCTGGGCACAGACGGGACGAGGTTGACATCCACGTGATACCCAAGTCCGGCTCCCCACAGTGGTGCCCATTGGCAACAGCTTCGCAATGGACCTTATCACAAAGGAGGCAATGGTTCGCGAACAGTAACGTTTCTGAAAGGGACGGGCCTGCCTAGACTCCCGACCTGAACCCCATGGAAAACCTCTGGGATGAATTAGAACGACTTTACTTCAGACCCCAGCGTTTCTGGTTTCAACTCTTGAGTACAAATGAGCAGCCATTCCTTCTCAGACGCTCAAGCGGTTCTTCGAATACATCCCCTTCTGGGTTCAAACTGTCATGAAGGCGAAGTCTGGACGTACAGCACATTAACGTCCACTAATAGGTTTCCGGATACTTTTTGTCAGACAACATATTTGTATACCAATGCTGGGGAACGTCTTTCTCCTTAGTGAAACAAGCGATATGGTAAGATCTGCCACCTTTTTCTCATTTGCACCACTCTTCAAGCCTGCAAGTCCGTAACCCAACACATGTGGCACATATTCCAGTCTGTATCTACCATCCTTTATCGTTGAGGATGAACGAATGAAATAAGCTGTTGTGCCAAGGAAACTGGTATAGGCATGAGTCTTCAAATACAGAGATACGTAAACAGACAGAATACGGCGCTACGGTCGGCAATGCCTATATAAGACACCAAGTGTCTGGCGCAGTTGTTAGATCGGTTACTGCTGCTACAATGGGAGGTTATCAAGACTTACTTTGGAAGTGGTGCTATAGACGGCCCGCGAGCGTTGCAACACAGCATCTTGGAGGTAGCGATGAAGTGGGGACTTTACCGTACGACCATTTCTTAAGTGTAGCGAGAGTACCAGGAATACTGTAAAACATCGGATCTCCGACATCGCTGCAGCCAGAAAAAGGTCCTGAAAGAACGGGACCAACGACGACCGAAAAGAATCGTTCAGTGTGGTAGAAGTGCAACCCTTCCGTAAATCGCTGCAGATTTCAGTGCTGGGCCATCAACAAATGTCACTGTGCGAATCATTCAACTAAATATCATCGATACAGGCTTTCGAAGCCGAAGGTGTACTCGCGTACCCTTGATAACTGCACGGCACAAAACTTTAAGCATCGCCTGGGTCCGTGAACACCGACTTGGGACTGTTGATGACTGGAAACATATTGCCTGGTCGGACGAGTCTCGTTTCAAATAGTATTGAGCTGATGGACGTGTATAGGTATGGAGACAACATGATGAATCCATGGACTCTGAATGTCAGTAGGGGACTGCTCAAGCTGGTGGCTCTGTAGTGAAGTGGGTTGTATGCAGTTTGAGTGATATGGGACCTCTGATATGTCTAGAAATGACTCTGCCATGTGAGACGTACATAAGCACCCTGTCTGTTCACCTGCATCCATTCATCGCTATTGTGTATTCCAACAGACTTGGGCAATTCCAGCAGGACAATGAGACATCCCACACGTCATGAATTACTGCAGAGTGGCTCCAGGATCACTCTTCTAATTTTAAACACTTCCGCTGGCCACCAAACTCTCCATACATGAACATTATTAAGTATATCTGGGCTGCCTTACATCGTGCTGTTCAGAAGAGACCTTCACCCCTTCTTACGGGAATTTATGGACAGTCCTGGAGGGTTCGTGGAGTCAATTCCCTCCAGGACTACTTCAGACATTAGTCGAGTCCATGTCACGTCGTGTTGTGGAACTTCTGCATGCCCGTGGGGGCCCTACATGATATTACGGTAGGTGTACCAGTTCCTCTGGCTCTTCAGTATGTATCTTCCATGTTACAAAGCACACGAAATATGTACAATGTTGAAGAATGCCACACTTCTCTGTAGTTTTCGTGTGCTGGGGCATTTCATAGTAACAACACTGGACGTTGTAACAATAAAGTAGCACACATAGGATGGTTTCCGAAGGATCATTTCCCTGACTTCCTCTAGATTCAAAATAGATTATTTTCCTGAGAGCGCAGCAACTCTGGCTTATAACCGAGGTGCAGAGAACCAAAAGGGCATGCCTAAAGCAGACCGTTGTCCAGTCCACATTTAAGTGAATATCAGGGAAACCGGCGAGACAGCTTTCCGTGAATGTTCGTATACACCATGTGGGCTGACAGCACAGATAAACATGACTCACTATAAGATCAGCAGATGTCAGCAGCGAAAAAATGGTGTAGCCTCAGAACCAACGATGATGTGCTTTATGCCCTTATGGCTCTCCGCGCATCAGTTTATGACAAAATTCTGTAAAATTAGTTTAATCCATAACGTACAGCAGGAATGCAAAGTAGCAGTCCGACGACGGGGATAGATTTGTGCAACCAATAAGTATAGAGTGGAAGTGACTTGTTCGGAAGAAGAATATCGGGAACCTGAGGCAACTGTTGATTGCCATGCGCTTAAGATCGTAATACTTAATACAAGCGTGTAGTCACTCCACTGATTGATTTGATGATGAACACAGACTGTATTGTTTCAGAAATGTACCAATTCGAGATACGGAAACGGGCCGAGAGTCGACTGAGGGGAGCTACAAGCTAAGTGGGAAAGTTAAATTTACCGTTCGTTTTGTAACTAAGATAGTAATGCAAATATATATCTTATGTAATAATTTTACTAATGAGCACATCTCCACAAGTTATCCGAAGGGGCGTCTGAGAGCTTGTATGCAGTCATGACACCTTTACCTATTATTTGCTACTAATAATAAAACTTTAAAAGCATCGTGGAAGTCTGTTTGAGCAGGCTATTCTCCAAAACTACAAGACGAATTTTCGTGGCATTTTCACAGGTAACTTGAGTTTACCTTGGGCCAAAGTGTAGACTTTTTAACATAAAAATAATATGACGAAAAAAAAGATATTGTGGTTTAAAGCTTTATCGAAAATCGTATTTTCTATCTGTTTGAATATGCTAATGTCACACTACTAAAAGATTTTCATAAGCTTTTCATAGACAATTTGAACGTAGCCTGGGATCACATTTAGGCTTTATTTCATCAAAATCGTATCGAAAGAAAAAGATATCGTACTTTAAAATTTAACCTAAATTTGTCTGCTCAGCTGAGTGACACGATCACCAAGTTGTAGTACATCAAAGAACCAACAGATGACGCTATGGTTTTGTGGTACATCAAAAAGCAATAGATGGCTCTGTCAGTTCTTTCTTTTTCCAGTTTAGTGACAGACGCACTTTCGGAAGTTTACTTCAGTGATGGAATTTAAGCTCGCCGAAACTGTGTAATCAAATGACGCTTGAAGATACTTCTCCCCAACGTCAACATTGTAAAAGTGGAAGAGTTGACGGGAAGTGGCACGGGCGAGGGAGTTTTTACCGTCTCGCTTTAAACATGTTCAGTTCCCGGTGAGCTTGGATCTCTGCCCCTTCTACCTTTCACAAATCCCTTCAAATCCTAGAACTCCATGCGCTCCGCCTCACGTATCGCATCCGTCTGCCCCCCCCCCCCCTCCCCCACAGATCCTCTATGACTTTATTCTGTTCCCACCCCTCCTTCTTTTCTTTGAATGGATACAGATCCTCTACACCTCCCGCAAACTTGATCCCCGTCACCTGCTTGTCTCTCCCATCCTCTCCCACCTCTCCACACTCCATACCCTCACCCAAGGTGGCTTCCACCAAGTCCCCGGCCATGATGATGCCCTCATCAACTCCATCTACACCTCCTACCAACTTTGATCCTACTCTCCTGCATCCTGTGTTTTTCTCCTGAGGGCACCCTCTCTCCCTTCTCTTCCTCCACCCTTCCTCCCTCCCTCTTCCCCCGGGCTTTCCCAACCCCCTACCTTCTTTGCTCCCCCTTCCATCTCCTCTGCCACTGGCATCTACACATTCCCCTGTCCTAGTGTTCCTGTGTGTGTCGTCGTGTTTGTGTTCAAGTGTTCCAGTGTCGCTCGTTTGTGCTCCAACGTTCGCGTGTGCCATCTGTCATCTCCGTGCGTGTCCACGAGTCTGAACATTTATATTTTGGACTCTGCGCCCGTGAACGGCTCCGTGTGTTTTACTTTCGTATGTCTACGTTTGTATATCCACCCTGTCTGTTCTGCATTTGTCTTCTTTTGTCTCGTTTGTTTTCTCTGTGGCCGAAGAGCGGCCTAATGTGCCTATGCTGGCTACTTGTATCAGGTGTGAAATTAGCAATAAAGAAAAAAACAAACGGTGAGCTTATATTATGACATGACCAGAAACAAAGCATGAGGCCAGATTCTACGTATTGCCGGAGTGGACCTCAGTGTTCGCTACTTCTCGCCCTGTCAGCTATATGTGACTTTCTCCTTATTGATGCACACCTGGCAAAGATATTTTAAAAGTTAAAAACAAATTCCGTCCATACAATGTCTTGAGCATAGCTATAAATGAACACCGGGGCAACGCCGTGTTTCTCAGCGACGTTTCTAATAAAATGTTACTTTGTATGAGATGGGACAATTAAGTTCTTTAAATGACGTCATTTTCCGCGTTGTTAAGTCCGCCCCACGCTGGCTGGCTTCCTGCCGCTGCAGTTGTATTTCAACCTTTGTGTAAACAACGAAAGTTTACGCGTAATATTACTGATATCATTGACAACAGTAGCTGACTATTCATTTCTAGGATGGTGGAAACTTTAAATTGATTATATGCTGTAATATAACATCGAATTTTACTAGTGTTCGATGAAGGCACAATAAACACAATTACATAAAACATGGGAGATGACGTTATTTAAAGAATTAGTAGAGGCCATAGAATAGCACCAAAAGAAATTAATGAGCTCTCATCTTGTTCGTAAGTATCACAGACAGTGAGAATTCTTTCCATTAAAGTCTCCACGGCTCTTGTCAAGAGAACCTATTTCAGTCTCCAAGGCGCTCGCACCCAAAACATTTTACGTCATCCCACAATTATAAATTAAATGGCATCCGATATAGTTGCAAACCATGCTGAGAATGACCTCGTCGCTTTAAAAAGGAGGGTGTAACCAAAATATTAAAACTAGTAGCAATCTGCCACGTGGCTGACTTATCCATCGACTGACAATCTTTAATAGACTAATTAATCATAATAATTATTGTAAAATGGGCAGAGCACGTAGCTGGTTCACTAAACTGTCCACTACTACTCCTTAAATATTTTAAGCGTGACATAGATTGAACACTTATTTAAAGTGTAACTAATGTAATTCAAGATTCACAAAAGGAGGAGGTGTACTTGGAAAAGCCCGGGAGACACGGAAAGATTTCAGTTACATTACGTCTTGGTCAGGCAGAGATTCCGCCATCAGATACTGGATTGTTAGGTGTACCCAGAAGCAGACACAGACTCAGGTTACAAGGTAGTGAAGAGCCTGCTGAAGTTTAAAAGACAAGTCATGAAGAATAAATGCACAAAAAAGTGGGTACGGAAGAACTAAGGATTGAAGATAATTGTTTGAATTTCTCCAAGGCTATAGATACTGATATATGGTATAGATTAGTAGGCATTTCAGTTGAAGGGAATGGACCTGTCTAAAAATGGCAAACTTATAAATTCGAAAGAAAAACTTACGTACAAAGAAGGTAAGCGCCCAGCAACCATGAGTAACAAAAGAAATCCTCAAGTTGATTGATGAAAGAAGGAAGCATAAAAATTTTCAGGGAAATTCAGGAACACAGTAATGCAAGTCGCTTAGGAATGAAGTAAATAGGAGTTGCAGGGAAGTTAAGACGAAATGGCTGCATGAAAAATGTGATGACATCGAAAAAGAAACGGTTATCGAAAGGACTGACTCAGAATGTAGACAAGGCAAAAGAACCTTTTGTGATATTGAAAGCAAGGGTGGTAAAATTAAAAGCGCATTGGGAATTCCACTATTAAATGCAAATGAGAGAGCTTATAATTCGAAAGAGTAAATCGAAGGCCTGTATGAGGGAGAAGAGTTGTCTGATGCGATAGATGAAGAAACACGAGTCGAAAGAGATGAGATGGGGGATCCAGTGTTAGAATTAGAATTTAAGAGAGCTCTGGAAGACTTAAGATCAAATAAGGCAGGAGGGATCGATAACATCCAATCAGAATTTCTAAAATCACTGGGGGAAATGGCAACAAAACGACTATTCACGTAAGTGTGTAGAACGTATGACTCTTGCGATAAAGCATCTAGTTTTGGGAAAAATATCATCCACGCATTTCCGAAGTATGAAAGAGCTGCTAAATACGAGAATTATCAATCAGCTTAATAGCTCAATCATCCAAGTTGCTGACAAGAATACTACTCAGAAGAATGGAAAACAAAACTGAGTATGAGTCATATGACGGTCAATTTTGCCTTAGGAAAGATAAAGGCACTAGAGAAGCAATTCTGTCGTTGCGGTGGATAATGGAAGCAAGACTAAAGAAGTCCAGACGGGTTCATACGATTTGTCGACTTCGAAAAAGCGCTCGACAATGTCAAACACTGCAATATGTGTGAAATTCCGAGAAAAATTAGTGATAAGCTATAGGCAGAGATGGGTAACATACACCACGTACAAGAGCCAAGAGGGAGTAATAAGAGTGAAAGACCAAGAACCGAGAGCTCGGATTAAAAAAGGTGTAAGAGAGGGATGTAGTCTTCCGCCCCTACTCTTGAATCTGTATATCGAAGAAACAATGATGGAAATAAAATTAAAATTCAAGGTGAAAGAATGTCAGTGATATCAGGGGTAAGATTAGATGATTACATTGCTATCGTCAGTGAAATTGTGAAGAAGAATTACAAGATCTACTGAACGTAATGAACTGTCTACTTAGTACAGAAATGGACTTAGAGTAAACCAAAGGAAGATGAAAGTAATCAGAAGAAACAGAAATGAGGACTGATGGTCACGAAGCAGAAGAAGTTGTAAAATATCATTACGGACGGACCAAGAAGGGCATCAAAAGCAGACTAGCACAGGCAAAAAGGGCATTCCTGGTCAAGAGTAGTCTACTGGTATCAAACGGTGGCCTTAATTTGAGGAAGAAATTTGTGACAATGTACGTTTCAAGCACAGCATTGAATGTTAGTGAAACATGGTGTGTGAGAACACTTGAACAGAAGATAATCTAAGCATTTACAAGGTGTGTCAAAAATGACCGGTATATTTGAAACGGCAATAAAAACTAAACGAGCAGCGATAGAAATACACCGTTTGTTGCAATATGCTTGGGACAACAGTACATTTTCAGGCGGACAAACTTTCGAAATTACAGTAGTTACAATTTTCAACAACAGATGGCGCTGCAAGTGATGTGAAAGATATACACTCCTGGAAATGGAAAAAAGAACACATTGACACCGGTGTGTCAGACCCACCATACTTGCTCCGGACACTGCGAGAGGGCTGTACAAGCAATGATCACACGCACGGCACAGCGGACACACCAGGAACCGCGGTGTTGGCCGTCGAATGGCGCTGGCTGCGCAGCATTTGTGCACCGCCGCCGTCAGTGTCAGCCAGTTTGCCGTGGCATACGGAGCTCCATCGCAGTCTTTAACACTGGTAGCATGCCGCGACAGCGTGGACGTGAACCGTATGTGCAGTTGACGGACTTTGAGCGAGGGCGTATAGTGGGCATGCGGGAGGCCGGGTGGACGTACCGCCGAATTGCTCAACACGTGGGGCGTGAGGTCTCCACAGTACATCGATGTTGTCGCCAGTGGTCGGCGGAAGGTGCACGTGCCCGTCGACCTGGGACCGGACCGCAGCGACGCACGGATGCACGCCAAGACCGTAGGATCCTACGCAGTGCTGTAGGGGACCGCACCGCCACTTTCCAGCAAATTAGGGACACTGTTGATCCTGGGGTATCGGCGAGGACCATTCGCAACCGTCTCCATGAAGCTGGGCTACGGTCCCGCACACCGTTAGGCCGTCTTCCGCTCACGCCCCAACATCGTGCAGCCCGCCTCCAGTGGTGTCGCGACAGGCGTGAATGGAGGGACGAATGGAGACGTGTCGTCTTCAGCGATGAGAGTCGCTTCTGCCTTGGTGCTAATGATGGTCGTATGCGTGTTTGGCGCCGTGCAGGTGAGCGCCACAATTAGGACTGCATACGACCGAGGCACACAGGGCCAACATCCGGCATCATGGTGTGGGGAGCGATCCCCTACACTGGCCGTACACCTCTGGTGATCGTCGAGAGGACACTGAATAGTGCACGGTACATCCAAACCGTCATCGAACCCATCGTTCTACCATTCCTAGACCGGCAAGGGAACTTGCTGTTCCAACAGGACAATGCACGTCCGCATGTATCCCGTGCCACCCAACGTGCTCTAGAAGGTGTAAATCAACTACCCTGGCCAGCAAGATCTCCGGATCTGTCCCCCATTGAGCATGTTTGGCACTGGATGAAGCGTCGTCTCACGCGGTCTGCACGTCCAGCACGAACGCTGGTCCAATTGAGGCGCCAGGTGGAAATGGCATGGCAAGCCGTTCCACAGGACTACATCCAGCATCTCTACGATCGTCTCCATGGGAGAATAGCAGCGTGCATTGTTGCGAAAGGTGGATATACACTGTACTAGAGCCGACATTGTGCATGCTCTGTTGCCTGTGTCTATGTGCCTGTGGTCCTGTCAGTGTGATCATGTGATGTATCTGACCCCAGGAATGTGTCAATAAAGTTTCCCCTTCCTGGGACAATGAATTCACGGTGTTCTTATTTCAATTTCCAGGAGTGTAGAAGACAACGCAGTCTGTGGGTGCGCCATTCTATACGTCGTCTTTCTGCTGTAAGCGTGTGCTGTTCACAACGTGCAAGTGTACTGTGGAAAACATGGTTTATTCCTTAGAACAGAGGATTTTTCTTGTGTTGGAATTCCACCGCCTAGAACACAGTGTTGTTGCAACAAGACGAAGTTTTCAACGGAGGTTTAATGTAACCAAAGGACCGAAAAGCGATACAATAAAGGATCTGTTTGAAAAATTTTAATGGACTGGGAACGTGATGGATGAACGTGCTGGAAACGTAGGGCGACCGCGTACAGCAACCACAAAGGGCAACGCGCAGCTAGTGCAGCAGGTGATCCAACAGCAGCCTCTGGTTTCCGTTCGCCGTGTTGCAGCTGCAGTCCAAATGACGCCAACGTCCACGTATCGTCTCATGCTCCAGAGTTTACACCTCTATCCATACAAAATTCAAACGCGGCAACCCCTCAGCGCCGCTACCATTGCTGCACGAGAGACATTCGCTAACGATATAGTGCACAGGATTGATGACGGCGATATGCATGTGAGCAGCATTTGGTTTACTGACGAAGCTTATTTTTACCTGGACGGCTTCGTCAATAAACAGAACTGGCGCATATGGGGAACCGAAAAGCCCCATGTTGCAGTCCCATCGTCCCTGCATCCTCGAAAAGTACTGGTCTGGGCCGCAATTTCTTCCAAAGGAATCATTGGCCCATTTTTCAGATCCGAAACGATTATTGCATCACGCTATCTGGACGTTCTTCGTGAATTTGTGGCGGTACATACTGCCTTAGATGACACTGCGAACACTTCGTGGTTTATGCAAGATGGTGCCCAGCTACATCGCACGGCCGACGTCTTTAATTTCCTGAATGAATATTTCGATGATCGTGTGATTGCTTTGGGCTGTCCGAAACATACAGGAGGCGGTGTGGATTGGCCTCCCTATTCGCCAGACATGAACCCCTGTGACTTCTTTCTGTGGGGACACTTGAAAGACCAGGTGTATCGCCAGAATCCAGAAACAATTGAACAGCTGAAGCAGTACATCTCATCTGCATGTGAAGCCATTCCGCCAAACACGTTGTCAAAGGTTTCGGGTAATTTCATTCAGAGACTACGCCATATTATTGGTAAGCATGGTGGATATGTGGAAAATATCGTACTATAGAGTTTCCCAGACCGCAGCGCCATCTGTTGTTGACAATTGTAACTACTGTAATTTCGAAAGTTTGTCTGCCTGAAAATGTACTGTTGTCCCAAGCATATTGCAACTAACGGTGTATTTATATCGCTGCTCGTTTAGTTTGTATTGCCGTTTCAAATATACCGGTCATTTCTGAAACACCCTGTAAGATATGGTGCTACAGACGAATCTTGAAAATTAAGTGGACTGATAAGGTAAGGAATTAGGAGGTCCTTACACTGGAATAAAAGTATTTGTCCTGTAATTTTCACTTTTGTCTTGTATATCAGGACCCTACACTTATTGCATAAATGCAGTAAAGCTTCGAATTTTGCCTACAGTATTTAGTTTGCGTATTACTGCATGCATGCGATAACCGCACGTCTTAAAATTTCTTATTTACTAGTTCTGTGGTAATAATTCTTATAATTTCTGTAGCAGCTACGAGAATCAATTTCTAATACCGACCAACTTCTATATGAGCGTAACACGACAACTGATAACGTTTCGAAGATCAGTTTTAAAGTAGTTGATGCTTAATTTGTTTAAGTTATAGCACGATTTGTCCAACATTAGTGCAATAACGCATAACGGAAGTTTGATTTGAAAATTTAATTCATACTTTTAGTACATAATAAGAAAATTATATCCCACGAGAGAGAAACCGTCGCTGCTGCCCCATACCGCAAAGTGTGCATCCGGCAGAGACAGTGAAACGTTATGGATTATATGCTTCGACCGAGTGGAGGACAATAACTTTTTAGTATCGGAAAGGGACAGACGTAGTCCCTGTTTATTGTATCATTAGAGATTTTGATTTAAATCAATGCCTTTCACACACCAGCCCTATAGTGGTATGGTGTCTTCGGTTAGTCAGTGCTTCGCTCTGCAGATTTCTCTGGTTGTAATAATCCTGTATGGCAATGGTTATCACTCTAAATACGTCGTAGAGTCATCTGGATAGTATTCGTCTGCCCGCAACGCCAAGGGGAATCTGGAAACACTGGAATTCCACAGTCCACGATCAGCTGCAAGCGAAGCGCGGAGAGCTGTAATACTCTCTCTCACACAAAACACAATCTAATATAACACTTTCTAAAAATTCTAACTGATTGCGAGTAATCGCTATCGAAATGTGGTAAGGAAATAAATGACGAACTTATGTTTTCATTGGTTCCTCGAGATCAGATGAAATTGTAAACTCGTAAACACTACTAACCTGTCGGTCAAGATAGACGTTCTGCTTGAACACAAGATTAAAGCGATTCTTACGTGAATAACTGTCAAAAAATCGATTTTTAAATATTTGTATTAAAAATCCTTTGTAGTTTTCTGAACGAGAAAAACTTTACTTCCAAGAAAATGGACCACAGGAAGTACCAAAAATAAAGGAATTCAAAAGTGTCTGTACGCAGTACGAGTCCCCATGACACACAGACAGCTCTGTTAAAAATAAAGTTTTCTTTTCATCTGTTTCGTATTTACAACTTTTTAGTCCCTTAAGTTGGCTAACCTGCGAAAGCTTTACAGTTGCTTATCTTCTTTTTAGACAGAAACTTTTGTCATTGTTTGCAGTTGTTTTGGCGCGAATATTTTGTTTACAGCGAAGTGTGTGTGTGAGTTTCTTACTGTGTACACGAGCTTCTTATTCCACTTTAAAATGACATTGAGGGAATGAAAAAGGCAGTATGAGCTTCCTTCTTTCATAAATCCTCCACATATGACAACCCATGTCATGCAATCTGCCCACCTGCCAGTATTTCATGGTTTGGCTCCCAAAGGGCTGCTACTCAAGGTGAGACTTACAACCATAAACATTCTTTGCAATTTGCTATAATGGTAGATGTAAAACTTGTATATAGGGATCTTAGTCACTAAGGTTATTAGAGAAACGTTTACATGATAGTACTCAAAATCCGAATGAAAGCTTCAACAATCGTTAATAGCAACGGATACCAAAACTGTCCTAGAGGCACTAAAAACATTGAAAATAGATGTGCTAGAAGTTGTTCTATGTTTCAATGACAGTACAGAGTCAAGGCTTAATGTTATGGAACTTATGGGAGGGTCTGGCGGACTAAATATGCATAGATCTCTAATAGCCATTGACCGAAGAAGATTGACCGAAGGAGACTCTTTGAAGCAGAAAAATCAGTGTTTGAAGCCACCGAAGAAGCAACAATAAGAAGAAGAGGAAGTGTGAAAAAGAGAAGACAGGAAGAACAACAGGTAGCAGAATTCCTTAACTTTATCGACTTCGTGACCATCAATCCTGCTGTTAAGTTTCTCGCTGTTCTCATTTCTACTACTTCTCATTACCTTCGTCTTTCTCCGATTTACTCTCAAACCATACTGTGTACTCATTAGACTGTTCATTCCGTTCAGCAGATCATTTAATTCTTCTTCACTTTCACTCAGGATAGCTATGTCATCAGCGAATCGTATCATTGATATCCTTTCACCTTGTATTTTAATTCCACTCCTGAACCTTTCTTTTATTTTCATCATTGCTTCCTCGAAGAGTAGGGGTGAAAGGCAACAGCCTTGTCTTACACCCTTCTTAATACAAGCACTTCGTTCTTGATAGTCCACTCTTATTATTCCCTCTTGGTTGTTGTACATATTGTATATGACCCGTCTCTCCCTATAGCTTACCCCTACATTTTTCAGAATCTCGAACAGCTTGCACCATTTTATATTGTCGAACGCTTTTTCCAGGTCGACAAATCCTATGAACGTGTCTTGATTTTTCTTTAGCTTTGCTTCCATTGTTAGCCGTAACGTCATAATTGCCGCTCTCGTGCCTTTACTTTTCCTAAAGCCAAACTGATCGTCACCTAGCGCATTCTCAATTTCCTTTTCCATTCTTCTGTATATTATTCTTGTAAGCAGCTGCGATGCATGAGCTGTTAAGCTGATTGTGCGATAATTCTCGCACTTGTCAGCTCTTGCCGTCTTCGGAATTGTGTGGATGATGCTTTTCCGAAAGTCAGATGGTATGTCACCAGACTCATATACTCTACACACCAACGTGAATAGTCGTTTTGTTGCCACCTCCCCTAATGATTTTAGAAATTCTGAGGGAATGTTATCTAACCCTTCTGCCTTATTTGACCGTAAGTCCTCCAAAGCTGTTTTAAATTCCGATTCTAATACTGGATCCCCTATCTCTTCTAAATCGACTCCTGTTTCTTCTACTATCACATGAGGCAAATCTTCACTCTCATAGAGGCTGTCAATGTATTCTTTCCACCTATCTGCTCTCTCCTCTGCATTTAACAGTGGAATTCCCGTTGCACTCTTAATGTTACCACAGTTGCTTTTAATGTCACCAAAGGTTGTTTTGACTTTCCTGTATGCTGAGTCTGTCCTTCCGACAATCATATCTTTTTCGATGTCTTCACATTTTTCGTGCAGCCATTTCGTCTTAGCTTCCCTGCACTTCCTATTTATTTCATTCCTCTGCGACTTGTATTTCTGTATTCCTGATTTTCCCGGAACATGTTTGTACTTACTCCTTTCATCAATCAACTGAAGTATTTCTTCTGTTACCCATGGTTTCTTTGCAGCTACCATCTTTGTACCTATGTTTTCCTTTCCAACTTCTGTGATGGCCCTTTTTAGAGATGTCCATTCCTCTTAAACTGTGCTGCCTACTGCGCTATTCCTTATTGCTGTATCTATAGCGTTAGAGAACTTCAAACGTATCTCGTCATTCCTTAGAACTTCCGTATCCCACTTCTTTGCGTATTGATTCTTCCTGACTAATGTCTTGAACTTCAGCCTACTCTTCATCACTACTATATTGTGATCTGAGTCTATATCTGCTCCTGCGTACGTCTCACAATCCAGTATCCGATTTCGGAATCTCTGTCTGACCATGATGTAATCTAATTGAAATCTTCCCGTATCTCCCGGCCTTTTCCAAGTATACTTCCTCCTCTTGTGATTCTTGAACAGGGTATTCGCTATTACTAGCTGAAACTTGTTACAGAACTCAATTAGTCTTTCTCCTCTTTCATTCCTTGTCCCAAGCCCATATTCTCCTGTAACCTTTTCTTCTACTCCTTCCCCTACAACTGCATTCCAGTCGCCCATGACTTCCCTACCACGTTCAAGCTTCTGACATTCCACGCCCCGACTCGTAGAACATTATCCTTTCGTTGATTATTCAATATTTTTCTCACGGTAACCTCCCCCTTGGAAGTCCGCTCCCGGAGATCCGAATGGGGGACTATTCCGGAATCTTTTGCCAATGGAGAGATAATCATGACACTTCTTCAACTACAGGCCACATGTCCTGTGGATACACGTTACGTGTCTTTAATGCAGTGGTTTCCATTGCCTTCTGCATCCTCATGTCGTTGATCATTGCTGATTCTTCCGCCTTTAGGGGCAATTTCCCACCCCTAGGACAAGAGAGTGCCCTGAACCTCTATCCGCTCCTCCGCCGTCTTTGACAAGGACGTTGACAGAATGAGGCTGACTTCTTATGCCGGAAGTCTTCGGCCGCCAATATTGATTATTTATCAAAATTTAGGCAGTGGCGGGGATCGAATCCGGCACCGAAAATGTTTTGGTTATGAATCAAAGACGCTAACACCTTTCTTTTTCTTTTTTTTTGAAATCTCACTTTGATCGTTTTCGTTCGTTGTATTTGCTCGGTGCGGACGTCGCGAGACATCTGTTTATGTTCGTTGTTGCTCGATTAACTCAGTTTTTTATTACAGAGGGCAGCTAACCCTCTGCGAACACGCTGAGGTACCGTGCCGGCTGCGGCGTACATCGTATCACGTAACATTCCACCAGTGCGGAAAGTTTTTGCTTCGTGATAGATTACCCGTGTTAAAAATGGACAGTTTACCAATATCGGAAAAGGTCGATATCGTGTTGATGTATGGCTATTGTGATCAAAATGCCCAACGGGTGTGTGCTATGTATGCTGCTCTGTATCCTCGACGACATCATCCAAGTATCCGGAACGTTCGCCGGATAGTTACGTTATTGAAGAAAACAGGAAGTGTTCAGCCACATATGAAACGTCAACGACGACCTGCAAGAAATGATGATGCCCTTGTAGGTGCTTTAGCTGCTGTCGCTGCTAATCCGCACATCAGTAGCAGACAAATTGCGCGAGAATCGGGAATCTAAGAAACGTCGGCGTAGAGAATACTACATCAACACCGATTGCACCCGTACTATATTTCTATGCACGAGGAATTGCATGGCGACAACTTTGAACGTCGTGTACAGTTCTGCCACTGGGCACAAGGGAAATTACAGGACGATTACAGATTTTTTGCACGCCTTTTTTTTTTTTTTTTTTTTTTTTTTTTTTTTTTTTTTTTTTTTTTTTTTTTTTTTTTTTTTTTAAGCGGTAACGTAAACCGGCATAATATGCACGGGCAACGGAAGATCCACGATGGCTGCGACAAGTGTAACTTCAGCGACCTTGGCGGGTTAATGACTGGTGTGGCATTATGGGAGGAAGGATGATTGGCCCCCATTTTAGCGATGGCAATCTAAATGGTGCAATGTATGCTGATTTCCTGCGCAATGTTCTACCGATGTTACTACAAGATGTTTCACTGCATGACATAATGGCGATGTACTTCCAACATGATGGATGTCAGGCACATAGCTCGTGTGCGGTGCAAGCTGTGTTGAGTAGCACAGTTCATGACAGGTGGATAGGTCGTCGAAGCACCATACCATGGCCCGCACGTTCACCGGATCTGACGTCCCCGGATTTCTGTCTGTGTGGAAAATTGAAGGACATTTGGCATCGTGATCCACCGACAACACCTGGCAACATGCGTCAACGCATTGCCAATGCATGTGCGAACATTACGGAATGTGAGTTACTCGCTGTTGAGAGGAATGTCGTTACACGTATTGCCAAATGCATTGAGGTTGACGGACATCATTTTGAGCGTTTATTGAATTAATGTGGTATTTACAAGTAATCACACTGCAAAAGCATGCGTTCCCAGAAATGATAAGTTCGCAATGATATATGTATCACATTGGAACAAACAAAATGAAATGTTCAAACGTACCTACTTTCTATATTTTAATTTAAAAAAAAAAACCTGACTGTTACCAACTGTTCGTTTAAAATTGTGAGCCATATGTTCGTGACTATTACAGCGCCATCTATCACAAAGCGAAAAAAGTGGTCCAACTAAAACATTCATATTTCTGTACGTACTACACGAATATGTTATAAGAAATGGGAGGTGCTATTTCAAAAAAACGCAGTTGATATCCTGTTGACCTATGGCAGCGCCAACTAGCGGACCAACCATAGCGCCATCTGGTTTCCCCCTTCAAGCTAGACAAGTTTCGTTCTTTGTAGTTTTCTTTTTTGACGCTTATCTCGTGAGATATTTGCCCAGGTCACGATCAACGGACCACCCTGTATAAGGACCTGGGATGCATTAGTGTCATGCAAGTTTAATAGAAAAATCCAGTATTAACTTAAACTTGAATTTCCCGAAAGTTAAGTTATTTCATGTTCTTGTAAATTTTCGCTAAAAACTATTAAAGATACAGAGCTGAAATTTTGTATACTGTCTTAAAACATGCTTAACTAAGAAGTAGTTTACTCTTGTGACTTAACTTTGAAAATAAAAAGCTTTTTTGAACAAAAACCTTGAATTCATTTACAGAATTTTCGATAGTCATACTTAAAATTTCTTAATACCACAATTTATGACAGCAACGTTAAAGATAATATTGTAAAGAACTTACAGGAAAAAAATTAACCTTCTACTTTATTTGTATTTTGAGTAATGTGTACCTATGATGTACACAAATAATTAACATGTTTATTTCACCTGCAAAAAAATTCAATTAAAAAAAGTGTGAGAACTGAAACCGTCGTTCATACATATAAATATTACTAAGAGACGTCTTAAAAGATGGTTAGCTTTATGTGGGCTTACAAATCATATTCTTTGGGGTACGCTGTTTCGAAAACTGACAATTTTTTCAAGGATTCCCTAGTATTTACGGACCAGTTCCCTTAAGTTTTCCCAGGTTAAATGTGGAACATAGTGGGCGCAGAGTACACTGCCCACAAGCAAACGCGTTTCTGGCCCTGTGCGCGTGACATCAGAGTGGAACACTTTTGGCGCTCGTATTTGTATGTTGGAGGCTGTATGGTTCCGTGAGTGTTGTCATTTTCACTTAGTTGATCGTGTGTAGTGGGGTCTTTGCAAGTGAAACTGTTTTGAGTGCCTGCAAACAATGCTAGGTTGTGCTGTTGTTAACTGCAATTCTCACAGTCGTAACACTAAGAGGACTGAAGTAGTGCTTCATGCTTTTGATTGCAATCCACATCTGCAAAGGATTGTCGAAATCCAGTAGAAAAGACGTTGTGAATACTGCAAATGCTAGAATAAGCTGTCGTCATTTCAATGAAACTGTTAGAGAGCTATGTTCGGAATTGCTAAATTTACCGTGGTGACGAGTGCTTAAGAACGAGGCATTTCCGTCGTGTAATTTGCCTTGTAGTATTTATTCCACCTAGTATAACAGAAGAAGGGAAGGGATTTTTCAACAAATGTGGTATCTGTAGAACCAGTACAGAGACTTTGCAAAAGCTGTCATCACGGAAGAAGGGCGCTGATAAATGTGTAGGTACAGGGCGCTGATAAAGGAGCAATTGCAGATAATACAGGTAAAGCCGCTTTATAAAATTACATAGCAGCATTACAGAGAAGAAATGCTCGTATGTAAAACATGAGCGTAAGATTACAAGCGCGTATTAAAGTTCTTCGAAATCCTTTGCCATAAACGAATCGAAGTCTTCACAAAAAAAGGAGGCAAAATGTTTTTGTCCAATCAAATCAGAAGTTTGTTACAGGGGTCGAAACGGATTCTATGGGTCAAAGAGGACATTATTTGGCAAGTCGATTTCTTTGCGCACTTTTGTTCAGAAAAGGTACAATTTTTTCAGGGACAAATTCGGATATCTTCTACCTGCAGTATCGACTTTGCAATCATTAGTAAATCGCCGTTGCAGTTGTCACCAGCTGTATTGAAGGATGTTCTAGTTTGATTAGGCAATTCAAATATTTTCTACAAATTTCTTGAGTGAAAACGACGGTGTCTACCTGTCAGTCGAAGTTTCATTAAATTTGTGATGAGTACAAAATCAAAATTAACGTTATATAGGTCCTGTTTACCCCTTAAAACTCTCAGAGCCTACTTAGCAAGCTGCAAGTTCAGTTCAAATACCAATTTGAACAAAAAAACTGCAAGAACACACTATACTTTGCAGATTTTTCCCATGGTTTGATACGATGGATGCTTGCATTTTTTAAAAAAAATCAGCAGTCTCTGTTTAAGAGCTGGTTAAGTTATTCGATCTTGAGGTAATATTCCAGCAGAATATCAATTTACGTTTCATTAATTCAGTAGAAACTAAAATGTACCACAAACACGTTGCACAAATGAACATGAGTGGTGAACAGGAAAAGAAGTGACAACGACAGGCCGAAATATCTTCCCCCACGTAATGTTCAAGCTGCCAGAACTATTTCAGATATGCAGGTAAAGTTCAGCTCCACACACCCAAAGACTGTTAGTCGATTGTCACACTTTGATAGGTCATTATTTCCGAACCGTCGATATTTGCTAGAGCTGCGCACAGAACTATCCTACTGTTGTTAACATCCAATACCGCACTCAAATACATAAGAGATCAGCAATTAGAACAACATTACACTTACCTGTTATTGCAACAATAATAACAATAGAAACGAAGGTAGCTGTCAACAGCGAAAAAGCCTCTGTGAACCTCCGACCAAACTTGTTGCCCAGGAAATGCGCTGCCAAATGCGCCGGGGCGTCGACGACACCTTGAGCTATGAAGGCCAGGAACGGATTACCGCCCAGGTTCCCGACGTTAAACCGAATGCAGCTCGTGGTCAGGATGCATACGCACCTGTGAAAATAGGGTGACAGATGAGCCATCAGAAACATTTGAGTTCGCACGATGACTGAAAATAAGTGGTGTCCGCTGCTGAAATATGTATTTCATGTTAGATTTTTTCGATATCGGAATGCGAACCCACACATGAATCTATCACTCTACTGGGAGGTATCGGAAGTCAAATCTCACGTCACCTGAGGCGTAAAGCAGTGACAGTAAGACTACTACGAAGCTGGACATTGTCGAAAATTCTTTGTTTTACAAGCCTTAAATTTCAAGATTTTTAGTGTGCTTGTATGGATTTAATATCTGAAGTCGAGTAGCTGTTGCAACAATATTCATACGATTATAAACTTCGCAAAGTACTTTTTCATTCTCTATGCTTAATAGTACTTCAAACCGAGCAGCGTAACCAGTGCGCTAGTTTTTAGGCGGCAACACGCGGTAGCGCGCTATCTCATATTAGGGTAATTTCACCTTGTCACCTAGTGACTGCATGCAGACTCATGTTATTAGTATGTTGTTGGATTATTTGTCATTATCTTACGATTTCCGCCATTCCTTAGTTGCTTCAAAATTATGCAGATATATTCCGTCTTTGTAACTAAATGAAAGGCAGATTGTTTTTGCCATACGCTTGTCGCTTCTTCAGTGGCCTGTAATACATGTGTGTTTACGTAGTAATTACAAATATGTTAATATGTTACGTTTTATCAAGTAGCTCTCTGGTTTTTCAGGTTAGAAATGACTTACACAGCACAAATTTCTTGAGGTTAAATTATCGTTTCGTGTTACATATATAATGTTTTTAGTTCATGTGTGGTTCAAAATGGTTCAGATGGCTCTGAGCACTATGGGACTTAACATCTGAGGTCATCAGTCCCCTAGATCTTAGAACTACTTAAACCTAACTAACATCTAAGGACATCACACACATCCATGCTCGAGGCAAGATTCGAACCTACGACCGTAGCGGTTGCGCTGTTCCAGACTAAAGCGCCTAGAACCGCTAGGTCACAGTAGCTGGCTTACTTCGTGTCCAGACTCCAGATGACCGGTTTTTGGCATTTTCTCGCCCACATTTATCGCAACAAGTCACTTGCAAGTTTCATTGTGTGTTAAATGTGTGTGGTTAAAGTGTGCAGTGTTGCAAAATGGTTCAAATAGCTCTGAGCACTTTGCGACTTCTGAGGTCATCAGTCGTCTAGAACTTAGAACTAATTAAACCTAACTAACCTAAATACCTCACACACATCCATGCCCGAAGCAGGATTCGAACCAGCGACCGTAGCGGTCGCTTGGCTCAAGACTGTAGCGCCTAGAACCGCACAGCCACTCCGGCCGGCTGCAGTGTTGCAAACTGTCGCTGTGTGTTTATCTTTCGTCCTTTTTTGTGTTGTGTATGTGTGGATAGATACTTGTTCATTTGTTGTGTGCTTGTGTTTTTCGATTTATTCCTTGCTTTACAAGAAAGTACAAACACCAATAACCATAAATTCCACCTAAAACTAATAAACCTTGCAGACAGTGAATTAATAGCAAAAGAAACACAAGTACGAGAAGAAAGGGTTCTCTGCAATCTCGGTACGAAGATACACAACCACTACATAGAAAATCTGATAGAATCAAAATGCAACCTTGTAGAGAAAGAGAAACAAGAATACAGCACAATAAATGTTGGGCTAACATGAGAACTAGTGAAGGAAGAAATAAGTATAATCACCATATCAAAGAAAGAGCAAAATACGAAATTTCGAAAAGAAAGGAACATGACTAGGGAATTAAAAGAAAAACTCCACTCTAATAACATCATAAATAGAAGAGCAGACCTGAGAATCAGCTCAATACTGATCAATAAAGAACAATGTATGTGAAAAACCAAAGATTTCATCTTCAAAGGAAACAGCGCAGTGCTGATGAATAAAGAACAATAAACAGAAAGATTCCATCTCCTCTAACAACATTACAAAACTCAAATCTGATGCTATAGCATGATTCCAGGCAAACATACAAAACTACCTCGAAGACATCAGCCGTAGACTGCTAGACAAGCAAAACAGTATAGCGCACAGAAAAACCCGAGAGCACCACTTGGAAGACAACCCAATGTCCTTAACCCACTTATTCCCGCGAGGCATGTTATAAATTTCATGAATGCACCGTATTACCATGTGGTGAAACACATTAACATAATCATGACACAACACTATGAAATGTAGAATAGCAGGACAGTGAAAAACACTAATAAACTCGTTACACATATAAGAGACTTACATATTCCACAATGAGCGTCACTCAACATAGAAAACGTGTACACCTCCACAGTAAAACTGACTGAAAATCTACTGACATGCAGCATGCTACCTGCTGATAATATTAGAGAAATAAGGAAAACCCTTGAAGTAATCACATCTCAAAATCACTTCGACACTGAAAAGGAAGTTTGCTCACAAGAAAGCCTTCCAATCGGATCCCCAATATCAGAAACATTCCGAAACATATTCATCAACCACATAGAAAGCACAATCTATGATGCAATCATCATATATAAAGGAAACAAAATTGTCTGCTGGTACAAATATGTGGATGATGTAACCTCTACGGTAGATGAACCACCAGAGATAACAGATAAACTGCGTACAGACGAAAACAACACACATAAAAAATTGAATTAACCATTGAAAAAGAAATACGAAAGAAAATACATGTCTTGGATATAACGTTAAAGTGAGACAGAAATAAAGACACACTGGACAGCTCCAGGAACCCAATAGCCACTGACACAAATTATTATACATGCCACGTCCAAACCACCACAATATCAAAAATCAGTAACCCTATGACATATGTTACACAGACTAAATAGTATTCCACCCAGCAAAGAAAATTATGAAAAAGAATTACAGTACAGACAGCACAACTTATAGACACAAACAATGGATATAACAACCATATAGTACAAAGTCTAAATCACAAAATCAAAACAGAACTAAAGAATAATGAAAACAAGTAAAGACCATGATAGTGACAGAACCCAACAAACAATACAGAAACCACAGCATACGTAGAAACACAAAACAGTAACATAACAAGAAAAACGGAAAGAAATGGTACACTGTAATAGCCGGCTGGAGTGGCCGAGCGGTTCTAGGCGCTAGAGTCCTGAACCATGCGACCGCTACGGTCGCAGGTTCGAATCTTGCCTCGGGCATGGATGGATGTGTATGATGTCCTTAGGTTAGTTAAGTTTAAGTAGTTCTAAGTTCTAGGGGACTGATGACCTCAGATGTTAAGTCCCATAGTTCTCATTGCCATTTGAACCATACACTTTAATATACAAACACAAATCAACACACAGAGAAGAAAATGTACAAGAGAAAAGAAGGATTGCACATTGCTTACAGAACAAGAAAACCACTCCCGTCAATAGATATTCTACCTTCGCTGAACGCCTGATGAAACATGGAAATGAACTATCCAGCATAGAACAAGACATGGAAATTATTAAGGTGAACAATTGCAACAGGGAATTCATGACATTACAGGAAAGCATTCCTATACAAAGAGTCCTTGCAATGAAACAGAATGTAATTAATGAGGAATTTAACATAATCAATAACTCACTGATCACGTTAAGCACGAAAACAATAATGAGCAGACGAATAAAACATAACCAGACTAAATAATTAACTAATCCCTTCTCTCACACTTTCTGTCTCCCTCTCTTTCTTTGTCTCTCTCTCTCTCTCTCTCTCTCTCTCCCTCTTACACACACACACACACACACACACACACACACACACACACACACACACACACACACACACGCACACACACAAAAAATAGCTGTAATTAACTCATGAAAAGAAATATATATTACAGGCTACTGAAGATACTGAATAAACAAAATGCCTAATGCTAAAACGAAACTACCATTCATTTAGTTGAAATGACGGTAGACGTCCGATGTGGCCGAGCTGTTTTGGGCGCTTCAGTCCGGAACCGCGCTGCTGCTGCGGTCGGAGGTTCGAATCCTGCCTCGGGCATGGATGTGAAGCCAAAGCAATATAAAACTGTGCCCATATCATTTGTTTATTATGACAATCCATGCATAAGATACAGCCTCTTGTGTGGACTACATTGCACCGTTTAAAACGCATTATCCTCAAGAAACAGAAACCTGGTGAGCAAATAACCCAGATCAAGTTATCATTAAGAGGTTATCAGGAGTGGCCTACTTCAGAGCAGTAACAATGGAAAATACTATAAACGGCCTCTGTAAAAATGGACTCTTCTCACGTAATAGTCATACACATAGAGTATGATATGCAAGATGTAGAGAACTAAATGGTATCTAGCCAGCTCCCAAAATCATAAAACGTCACCTGATCTAGAAAAATCAGTACTTTCTGAATCTGTTATGTAGCTAACCTCATCTACACATGGAGAACATTTCAAAAAAAATAAAATAAAATAAGAGAGAGAGAGAGAGAGATGAAAGCTGTTGAGAGATCGAAGGAGACAGAAGCAAAAGTTTTATTCTTGAAAAGGAAAAAGTGAGCACAGAGCTTCAGATATGCAATGTGAAGAAGAAGCCAATGAATGCACATTCTGGAGTGGTTCTTTTCTTTGAAGACTAACATAGAGAAATGAACACAGTCCACGGAATGCTATACTTGTTCTCCCGAAGAATGTCAGCTTGAAAGAGAGCTTTTGTTTTCCCTTAATGCAGTTCTTTTGGAAAATTGTTCAAATGGCTCTGAGCCCTATGCGACTTAACTTCTGAGGTCGTCAGTCGCCTAGAACTTAGAACTAATTAAACATAACTAACCTAAGGACATCACACATATCCATGCCCGAGGCAGGATTCGAACCTGCGACCGTAGCAGTCGCTCGGTTCTAGACTGTAGCTCCTAGAATCGCACGGCCACTCCGGCCGGCTCTTTTGCACAAGAAAGGCATTAAATGTAGGATGGGCAGTAAGGAACACAATATTATTATTTTAGGGTGCACCTGTTTTTAGTTTGATCGGTGTTAAATATTTTATCTGACTGTCTCGTATTAGGACACAAATTTAGTTTCTTTCCAGGCTTACGTGTTTGAGCTTTTTCCAAATTTACTTGTATTAAGTGACAGGTGGCACTAATTCAATAAATAAAATGTAAAGTACAATTAATTCACATAATTCCCAATTAACAAAGATAAAGTTGCATGTGGTCTGGCGTTGTCATGCTGAAGGAGATGGTGCTCCATGTGTTGACGAACTCTTCGTAATCGAAACTCGATTACAACATAATTACCAAGATACACACAATATTTTGGCGCCCTGTAACACCAGAGGGATGCAAAGATGCAGAAATGAAGAATAAAGATGTAGAATGTTAATGGCTCTTGTTTTGTTTAAAAATCTTTAAGAATTTTGACACAAAAATTCTGAGGCATTACCTTTCAGCATGCCCTTTTATAGTTGGATTGACAGATTCAAGACTGATATAACGATGGGGCTCGTTATACTTGTCACAGAAGACAAATGAAGTTAACAGTAAGTACATTCTACATGAATGCTGCAGAATCCGCAACTGTGAAACATTATACGTATATTGAAGTGGGATCACTACTGCTGTCAGCTGCAGCGGGACATTTAGCGGAATCAGCGGGGAGCAGAGAAAATGTGTACCGGACCGGAATTGAAACCCGAGATCTTCTACTTACCAGGCAGGTGCGGTAACCAATGCGGCATTCTTGACACAGTGTTGTCACAACTACACGGACTACACATTTTCGCTCGTGGCCGCTGATTCCGACTCCGTCCAGAATAAATAGCTATACAATTTCAAGTACTTCAGAAGGTATATATTTTATTAGTAATATTATGAATATGCCAAGCATAAGTTTAAAAGTCAACGGGAACTAGGTTTTTTTTCATCTGTTGTTCTCAGAAAATGAAATGGACCACTGAAAATAGTAAAACATCTCCGAATCATGTACGGATGTAAACTGTTCGTTCAACACGGAATAATTTCTCCATACGGAAAATATTCAGGCTGTGAAATGACTGAGCGTACTTGAAACAAGTTGATCTATCGACTGTAGTAAACCAAGTTGGCCTTTTTTTGGTGATATGACGATTCACTTTACTCACCTGCCGAAGATCAGTATGAGAGTGTTCCTGAACAGGCTCCTGTTGGTGACAAGGCTCAGCACTCCCATCTTGGCCGACCGCCGCTTCGTAATTGTGTTGAGCATAGCGAGCGTGTCGTCAGGAATGGGCTTCTCGTTGGTTTCGGCGATCCTGCTGACGACGCGGAACGCCTTCTTCGTGTGTCCTTTATTTAGCAGCCAGCGTGGAGACTCCGGCAGAAAGCTGTGACCATTTGAGGCGCTCAATATAATTTTATTTATGAGAATAGGAGCATTTGTAGTGGGTTGTTACAGAAGAATACTGAAGATCAGATGGGCAGATCGAGTAACTAATGAACAAGCACTGAATCGAAATGGGGAATAAGGATCTTCAGGGCACTATTTGGCTAAAATAAGGGGTGGGTTGAGAGGACAAATACTGAGATATTAAGAAAAAGTCGATTTGGTAATTGAGGGAAGTGTGGGGGGTAAAAGCTGTAGAAGGAGACGAAGGTTTTACTGCAGTATGGCAATTCTCGTGGCTCTAAGTCGCATTAGTAACGTTAGACATTAACAGCGTTGCACAGAACAGACTAGCGTGGAGTGTTGCATCAAACAAGTCTTCAGACTGAAATTGTAACGTTCTTTAATTAAATAAAATTGGATACTTAGTTATGTTATTCTGATTTGTATGGAATACAAAACTGGAGACGTAATTCTAATTCTCATGTAGCGTGTTGTAACTGCAAGCGGTGTGCTTACTCTGTGTTATTGTTAGCAAACTTTATACGAACTGATTGGACAAAGCAACTCTCAACACCAATAAACAAATACAGTCATTCCAAACGTAATTCAGCCCCTTAGGCACTGAATCCTCTGGCTCTGTTCAAAATTGATAACCTTGATCCCTGTGCACATAACAATAAATTAAATTGTCTTATCTCTAAAGCAGCAACGGTGGAACACGATATACTCCGGTCTCTCACAAAAAAAGGAAAAAAAGAAATGCTAGCTACATACTCAGCAGTGGGCAATGATGGCCATAATAGCTCGAAATCCACATGATGTTCTTTTGGCTCATAAATGAAAACATTATGGAAAAATCCAACTTGTTTGTCTGAAAACACATGACCTGGACAGGAAGGTGGTACTGATTATGGTGAAATACTAACACTGATTGTTTTTTTTTTTTTAGAAAAATTATATTGCGTGTTGCCGACCAGAGTGGCCGAGCGGATCCAGGCGCTACAGTCTGGAACTGCGCGACCGCTACGATCGCAGGTTCGAATCCTGCCTGGGGCATGGATGTGTGTGATTTCCTGAGGTTATTTCGGTTTAAGTAGTTCTAAGTTCTAGGGGACTGATGACCTCAGGCGTTAAGTCCCATAGTGCTCAGAGCCAGCCATATTGCGAGTTAAGGTTGTCTTTTCAGAAACATTTGAAAATTGAAGTTAGATTGGTTACAGTAATATATTATATTTACTAACTGATTCACGAACAATGAGATTTATGCAACAAGTATTATCTAACCTCACCAAACCAGCACAAATAAAATAATCAAATTACATATAGCTCTGTTGGCAAATCTTAGAAACGTTAAAAAAGTGAAATATCTAACTAGCCTTTTTATCAGATAAGCTTGCGTACATTTTGGGGTTGCTCAACAACTGACAATTGTCAGCCATCTCATCTATACTAACGTGCTGGCAAAACGCAAATTACACTTATTTAACATCTTTACTTGCTTGTGAGATGACTTCTGCTCACATGTTCTTGTAATTCACAGATACACAGAGCACATCACAAAAACTGCCTCCTCCATCATCTTTCGCTTACAGACAGCTACCTACGACTGTGCGCCAAGCGGTCTCTTACTCTAACACTAGTATCTCAGAACAGAAGCAGTATTTTTGGCTCTGCCGTCATGCACAGTCAGCGATCCGCTTTATAAAACCTGTCAGAGACATAAGTCGTTTATGAAATCATAGTCAATTTTGGTTTACATTAGTATTCTTTCCATATTCGGGTGCCACATACAAGTGTAACTCAGTAGACTCCTTTCAATATACACACTGCGCGATCAAAAGTATACGGACACCCTCAAAAACATACGTTTTTCTCATTAGGTGGACTGTGATGACACCTACTGCTCCTTCATATCAGCGAGCTCAGTAGACATCGCAAGAGACGGGAATGTGGCCCTCCGCGGAATTCACGGACTTCGAAGTGGTTAGGTGATTGGGTGTCACTTGTGTCACACATCTGTACACGAGATTTCCACATTCCTAAACAACTATAGGTCCGCTGTTTCCGATGTGACAATGAAGTGGAAACGTGAAGGGACACGTACAGCACAAAAGCGTACAGGCCGACATCGTATGTTGACTAACACTGACCGCCGACAGTTGAATAGGGTCGTATCGTGTAATAGGCAGACATCTATCCAGACCATCAAACAGGAATTGAGAACTGCTTCAGGGCCCACTGCAAGTACAGGCGAGAGGTGAGAAAACTTGGATTTCATGGTCGAGCGGCTGCTCATAAGCAACACATTACGCCGGTAAGTGCCAAACGACGCCTCGTTAGGTGTAATGATGTAAAAATTGAACGATTGAACAGTGAAAAAACGTTGTGGGTAGTAACGAATCACGGTAAACAATGTGGCGATCCGATGCCAGGTTATGGTGTGGTCGTGTTTTTCACGGAGGGGGCTTGTATCCCCTGTTGTTTTGCGTGGCACTATCACAGCACAGGCCTATATTGATGTTTTAAGCATCTTCTTACTTCCCACTGATGAAGAGCAATTCGGTATGGCGATTGCATCTTTCAACACGACCGAGCACCTGTTCATAATGCACGGCTTGTGGCGGAGTGGTTAAACGACAATAACATCCCTCTAATGGACTGGCCTGCACCTGAATCCTATAAAACACCTTTGGGATGTTTTGGAACGCCGACTTCGTGACAGCCCTCACCGACCGACATAGATACCTCTCCTCAATGAAGCACTCCGTGAAGACTGGGCTGCCATTCCCCAAGAAACCTTGCAGTATCTGATTGAACGGATGCCTGCGAGAGTGGAAGCTGTTATCAAGGCCAGGGGTGGGCCAACACCATATTGAATTCCATGAAAGTGTAAGTCATTTTCAGCCAGGTGTCCGGATACTTTTGATACACAGCGTTCCTACACCTATTACGGTAGTCAGAAGGTGCTGCATTTGGTTGTTTAATTACAATAAACGGTTACGGTTAGAGCGGCAATCTACAACATCACAAACACCGCATAGTTCGCGTACCTCAACGCCCTCAGCTTCACAACTAGATACCGCTACATGCTCCTATCCACTGCCCGACAGGTACCGCTACATCGCTCTGTCTACCATTCAAAATACGATGATCACTAGACATATACATAACCCCCGTCCATGATTCGAAGGAGTGCATCGTTGTTCCACAGATAAAACACCAGAATTCTTCTTAGGGAATGAATGACCAGATGACGTTACTCTGGCAATACAAGTTATAATTCCAAGCGACGTCACCCGTCTAATGACAAGCATGAAGGCCACTATAAAGGAGGAAGACTTCGTTTGAGGCAAGAAGCCAACAACAAATGAAGAATATGGCGATTATCTTGGAATTCTCGAATTTTAACTCCGATTCGACGAGGTGGAATGGCGTTTGCAGTTGACCAGTATCTAGTAAATCACTATCCAAATATAAAACGAATAGCATGTATTCAGGTTAGAAGAAAAAATAACGTTGCCTCATCCAAACCAGATTTTATTCCATGGATTACACAACAAGCGGAAAATTTTGATAGAAGGTTATTGTTTTCGTGGCCATATACTTCCGTTGTTAGTGTCTAAAGCCAGTAATTTGTCATCGTTTCACAAAAATAATAATTTAGTTAATTTGCTTTCTGAGTAAAGGAAAAACATGCACTATAGAAGTAAATTCCGTTAATATGAGAGCTGGAAGATGGCAATCAAACCGTACCACATGAGCCATTTACCTTTATTCAGTAATAATTAGTCTGAAGATTTGTTTCGTCGAATGTAGCTCATTTTGATTTTTTTTTTTTTTTGTCTTCTGTGATGTGTATTACGTACGTAATACGTGGACGTATTTTTAAAT
The DNA here is from genome assembly GCF_023897955.1 of Schistocerca gregaria. Taxonomy (NCBI): domain Eukaryota; kingdom Metazoa; phylum Arthropoda; class Insecta; order Orthoptera; family Acrididae; genus Schistocerca; species Schistocerca gregaria. The sequence continues at coordinate 433,980,072 of NC_064922.1, forward strand.
GTAACTGCAATACGTGATATATCAAATGTATCATGCAGTTATGAAGCCTCCTGACGGCTTTTACTGCCGATATCTCCTTAAATGGTGGTTAATTTTAACAGATTGTTCCAAGAGTGACGTGTTTCTGATAAGTTTTTAACACATCCTTTCCTTGAAACGGCACACTGTCGCAATGCTTGCTAGGTACAATACGAAAACAACGAAGTACTGACGACGAAATCCAGTACGCCGTCTCCAAACTACGCCATTAACCAGCTGCTATCGGGTTCCATGTTCGCATCGAGTTTTGTGGGAGACAGGCTATTCTGATCTCAATTCCCAGTAAGCTTAAGGTAATTCTAGCGTCTCATGTTAAACAGAAAAGCAGGAAGTATGAAGACAGTTATTTGAATTCAGTTTTTACGTGTACTACTGACAGAAAAAAGAAAATCTCTCACTAAACATGCTGTAATTCCTGCAAAAGCTCTTCACTCATCTAACACAGTTACCTGCAGTGAACCAAAGAGCAAGAAACATCAGACCATAGCGGAAGACCTTATTTTAGCAGCCAATGTGTGCAATTATTTACTACGATAGCTGAGCTCAGCTGTCATTCAACTGAAAAATGTTTCTTTCCAGACGACATTACAACTCGTCGAATACTCGGCAAGGGTAACGACATTAATGATCAGTTGGCTGAAAAACTCAAAGGTCATGATGATTTCGCAACTTAATAGGATGAAGCTACAGATAACCGAAGAAGATGTGTACCTGATTTGTTACGTGCGGGTTAGACAAGGCAAAAAATGTCACGAAGATTTTTTTTTCCTGCAGGGAAATTGCTCTTGGAACAAAAGCAACAGAGCTCTTCGAAACACTACATCTACATCTACATCTATAATCTGCGAGTTATATGAAGCGCATGGCAGAGGACATTATACTAATTGTTAGGGTTTCCTCCCGTTCCATTCATGTATGGAGAGCGGAAGGTATAATTATTTGAATTCATCCATGAGTGCAGTAATTATTCTAATCTTTTCCTCACGATCCCTATGTGAGCGACACGTAGGGGGTTGCAGTATACTCCTAGCGTCGTCATTTAAACAAGGTTTTTTAAGCTTTGTTAATAGACTTTCTGGAGATAGTTTATGTCTATCTTCAAGAGTCTTCCAATTCAGTTGCTTCAGTATCTCTGTGTTACTCTCCCACGGATCAAATTAACCTGTGACCATTCGTTCTGCTCTTCTTTGTCTACGTTCTATATCCCGTTTTATTCCTATTTGGTACGGGTCTCACACTGGAACCGGGCGCATGAGTGGATTTCTAAGCAGTCTCCTTTGACTGCACATCCCCAGTATATCAAACAACCGAAGTCTACCGCCTCCTTTACCCACGACTGAACTGATCTCATCACTCCATTTCATATCCATACAATGCGTTGTACCAAGGCATTTATTTATATGAGTTGCCCATTTCCAGAAGTGACTCACTGATATTATGCTTAGAGGATACTATGTTTTTTCGTATCGTGAAGTGCACAATTTTACATTTCTGAACTTGTGAGGGAAGTTGTCAATCTTTGCATTACTTTGGAACTTATCAAGGTCTTATTGAATATTTATATTTCTTCATTCAGACTGTAGTGCTCAGAGCCATTTGTACCATTTTGAACTTCTACATCTGATGATGACTTCCATCCAAAATAACACACTGCGTCCTCCTTACCAAAATGTCCTTAATCGAGTCACAAATTTCGTTTGATTCCCCATATGATCGTACTTTTGACAATAAGAGTAGGTGTAGTACCGAGTCAGATGCTTCACAGAAAGCGAGAAATACTGCATCTATCTGATTGCCTTCATCCAGAATTTTCAGTATGTTGTGTAAGCAAAGTGGGAAATGGATTTCACATGATCGTTTTCGGAATCCATGGTGGTTAGCGTTGAGGAGATCATTGTATTTAAGACAGCTCATTACGATTGTTCTCAGAATACGCCCTAAGATTCTACAATAAAGCCATGTCAAGGATATTGGATGCACTTTTAAGAAAGAAATCAAAAGTAATTGGGTAAATTGTGTAGGCGTGGGTGCAGATGATGGTCATGGTATGACTGGCGCTTGCGCTGGACTACAAGCTCTGCCCCTCATGCTATTTTGACTTACTGTTTTATTCGCCGAGAAGCACTGTCATCAGAAAACTTGAGCCCCATCCTTCATGAAGTACTTCAGTCAGTGATCGAACTAAGTAAACGTTATTTGGCCAGTTAAATAGAGACATTTTCTACAGATGTGTGTTGATATGAGGGCTGAGCACAGTCCTCTAATTTACTATGGTGACTCTCGCTCACTTTTTTGCGGTTAATGTTCTGAAAAACATTTATGAACTGTCGTATGTACCTTAAGGGTTAACTGGTTCAAAAGAATCACTTTAGTTCCAAGAAGTCCGTAGACGGTGATTTTTTTTTTGTTTTTGAAACGGGCATATCATTGTCACACTTCTGAATAATCCAGTTCACTGGATGTATCCTTTAAAGGTAATGAGAACAACACTCTGCAATTATCAAAGAAAATTTCCGCATTCAGGAAGAAATTACTACTGTGCAGAAAAAGTTGGCTGATAAGGATGTACCTTGCGTTTTTCCTTTTCATCGTGCAATTTTAAGAGGCAGTGGATTTTCATTTGAGTGAAAAACCGAAGCCAGTGTTTGTGTATCATTGAATTTAACTCTGCGATTGCTTTCTGATTTACTTTTAAAAAGAAGTTAATAAACACAACTGGATCACAGATTATTTTAGTACACATCTTCGTTCATGACTTACCATTGAAGGACAAAAGCATTTTATTAATATTTCTTCAGAGTCCCCATTGAAATCCAAGATCGTTTCCTCACCACTGCTTGAGTTTTCGAGTGTAGTGAAGCAGAAGCAGGGGCAAGTAGATAACAAAGCACTATTTAGGTGACGCAGGTTTTGTAGCAATGGTAGTCAAGAACGCGAAATATAGATCACGTATGAATGAAAAGAAGTAGATATGCGTCGTAATTTCCAATACTATGTCGAAGTTGGAAGAACTGATGATCAAGAAACAAGCTCATCCTTTCCAATGATTTCTTCCAAGGATAAAATGTAATAATACAAGTTGATTAAAATGTGTAAAATAGTTAATACTATTTACCCTGTACGTAGAGTGAGATGTCGTGTGCAAAAGGATCCCTGGGACTTCATGTTCAGCCGTTGACCCGAAAAATTAGAAAACCACTGCTGTATTCTACTCCTATATTGTTCTAAGCCGTAGAATTTCTTCCAGTCATGCTAGTTCCACTACATTATGGCAGAGCTTCTGTGTTATTTGAAAGGTTTGTAGAATTCCTTGCGACAAACTAAACCTTTAGTGGACGCATGAGAATTGGTCACGTAGTGCTGGTATTAATCCCTTTCTCGCTATAGGGAGATGAGACCTTGGATCGTTGGTCTCTCACACATACTTTGTTTTACATAGATGCTCATCTTGTTATTTCATTTACCTCCATTTACAAGCATCATCTCTACTGTTTCAACCACAGCATCCCGCTAACGTATCCACATCAGTTGCAGCATTTCCACCAATGTTATTAGCACAGACTTATGAAACGTAGTTGTTACCGCTCTCAGATGGAACACTGTTATTGCTTTGCACCTAAAATATTGCATTTCATGCTGATCTTTTCATTTGGCCCAAACAGATTCCCTTCTTGATCTCACAATTATTGCTCAACGATCTCAGTAACGGTTCGACACACAAATTTAACTTACATTGGACTGACCATCCGCTTTCTTTCTTCCAGCTGTAATGGAACTGGTGAGTGGTCGTTCTTTCGTCAGGTACTCGAGCATTCGATTCTTGACGTAACATCACGACGAAATCCAATAAAGTTCAAATTGTAGTCCAGGAATTCGAATAGCTTTAACGATATTGATAAATAGCCTTATACAATTTTAACAGTAATATATGTTCAGACATGAATCTGAAATATTGGCTTTATTATTTTTAGAAGAACTATTTTTCGTATAATGTATGTATTTCAATTTCAAGTCATTGACATCGAAATAGATAGTTATAAACTTTCAAAATAACTTGAAAAATGATAAACAATTATTTCTTATCTAAAAGATTTTGCTTGAGATTTACATATGATCTTTGTTCTTCTTGGTTACTTGTTGGAAGTTGTATGTCAGTGGGAGTGAGATTTAGTTGTTGGCGCATTGTGCCACGTTTAACAGTTGTAATTTTATGATTTTACACCGGAAAGCTAATTATATTTGTTCTGTGTGATGAAAAGGACGAGAGTAATTGTGCACTGATCTGTTAGTTTACTTACATAAACGCTTTTCTTGAAAAGATAATGTACCTTTTTATTTGTGAAGCTATTGTAACTGACTATAATGAAGACGTTGTAATTCTGAAGGCAATGTGGAAACATTGTAATGAAACAAAGCAAGTATAGAACAAATGAATGCATTTTAACCACACATTGTCCTTCTCTCAAACTCAGAATGTAAATCATACTACCAAATGCAAATTAATCTTTAATCTAGCCACGATTTCGTCAATGAGCCCTAAGGAGAAGGTGAGTAATAAAGTTGTAACCGTCAGACCTTCCTTTTCAGGCATTTCTGGCTGGATTTCACTAACCTTGCCATTTCTAAGAAAGTGCATGTGATTTAAACGACAATTAAATGCAATTTTTAGAGTCCATACATTTAATTGGGTTGTGCTTGAATAGAAGGAGGGTCACCTCACGGTCCAGATAACCAGGCACTATAAAGGTTTTTATGGAAACAATACATAACCTATGAGATTCTTAGAACACTGTCCAAGGACACTGTCCACAATCCTGCTGCGACACACTTTACTAACCTTCAGTATTCTTGTCCTCACACGTCCACAACTGCAGAATCTGTCCTCACCACTCCACACGCTTTCCAAAGAAATCCGGTTATGGTACGCATTTACAAACGCCATATCTAAAAATTCACAAACTAGTAGTTAGAGTAGCTGACACTCATGAACAGTGGATTTCACTACAACCGCATCTGTCAAACTAGAGCAACCATTGACATTTTGAAAGAGATCCTATGCAATGACAACAGTGTCTATATTGTTCTGCCAGTTGCTGATTCTGTAAACCTTTTGAATTCAAATTGGACGGTCTATACATTTCAAATTCGTCTAAACGGTTTCATCTTGTAGTCCTTGTTATTCGTTGTTGTTGTTGTTGTGGTCTTCAGTCCTGAGACTGATTTGATGCAGCTCTCGATGCTACTCTATCCTGTGCGAGCTTTTCATCTCCCAGCACCTACTGCAGCATACATCCTTCTGAATCTGCTTAGTGTCTTCATCTCTGCCAAATCTACGATTTTCCCCTCCACGCTGCTCTCCAATACTAAATTGGTGATCCCTTGATGCCTCAGAACATGTCCTACCAACCGATCCCTTCTTCTCGTCAAGTTGTGCCACAAATTGCTCTTCTCCTCAATTCTATTCAATACCTCCTCATTAGTTATGTGATCTTCCCACCTCATCTTCAGCATTCTTCTGTATCACCACATTTCGAAGGCTTCTATTCTCTTCTTGTCTAAACTACTTATCGTCCATGTTTCACTTCCATAGATGGCCACACTCCATACAAGTACTTTCAGAAACGACTTCCTGACACTTAAATCAATACTCGATGTTAACAAATTTCTCTTCTTCAGAAACGCTTTCCTTGCCATTGCCAGTCTACATTTTATATCCTCTCTGCTTCGAACGTCATCAGTTATTTTATTTCCCAAATAGCAAAACTCCTTTACTACTTTAACTGTCTCATTTAGTAATCTAATTCCCTCAGCATCACCGGAATTAATTCGACTAGTCCTTGTCATGTACATAGCACTAGGGGGAGGATAGATACTGCCTACTGGAAAATTAAAGAGACCTTTGAAGAAAGGAGAACCCCTTGCATGAATATCAAGAGCTCAGATGGAAACTCAGTTCTAAGCAAAGAAATGTTTAAGGGGTATATAGAGGGTCTATACAAGGGCGATGTTCTTGATTACAAAATTATAGGAATGGAAGATGATGTAGATGAAGATGAAATGGGAGATATGATATTCCGTGAAGAGTTTGACAGAGCACTGAAAGACCTAAGTCGAAACAATGCCCCTCGAGTAGACAACGTTCCATTAGAACTACTGAAAGCCTGCCGTGACAAAACTCTACCACCTGGTGAGCAAGATGTATGAGACAGGCGAAATACCCTCAGACTTAAGGAGAATATAATAATGCCAATCGCAAAGATAGCAGGTGTTGACAGATGTGAAAATTATCGAACTATTAGTTTAATAAGCCACAGCTGCAAAATACTAACATGAATTCCTTACAGACGAATGGAAAAACTGGTAGAAGTCTACCTCGGGGAATATCAGTTTGGATTCCGTAGAAATGTTGAGGCAGTACTGACCCTACGACCTATCTTAGAAAATAGATTAAGGAAAGGCAAACCTACGTTTCTAGCATTTGTGGACTTAGGGAAAGCTTTTAATGATGTTGACTGGGAATACTCTCTTTCAAATTCTGAAGGTGGCAGGGGTAAAATCCAGGGAGCGAAAGACTATTTACAATTTGTACAGAAACCAGATGGCAGTTGTAAGAAACGAGGGGCATAAAGGGGAAGCAGTGGATGGGAAGGGAGGGAGACAGAATTGTAGCCTATAGCTGATGTTGTTCAATCTGTATATTGAGGAAGCAGTAAAGGAAACTAAAGAAAAATTCGGAGTAGGAATTAAAATCCGTGGAGAAGAAATAAAAACTTTGATGTTCACCGATGACAGTGTAATTCTGTCAGAGACAGCAAAGGACCTGGAAGAGCATCTGAACGGAATGGACAGTGTCTTGAAAGGGGGATGTAAGATGAACATCAACAAAAGCAAAATGAGGATAATGGAATAATGAGGATAATTGAACGTAGTCGAATTAAATAAGGTGATGCTGAGGGTATTAGATTAGGAAATGAGACGCTTGAAGTAGTAAATGAGTTTTGGTATTTGGGGCAATATCTACATGTATGACTAGATGTATGACTGAGCATCCTTATTAACTCCTCACTGAGTATAAGATGGAAAATGTGAATACCATCAGTTTCAGTTTTATTTAAAACTTGGATGTCATATGGAAGAACAGTTACGGCGACCTATTATGCCTACTTTACGTCCCGTCTTAAATATGTGGTCATAATCTGAGGTAATTTGGTAGCAAATAAGCGAGTTTTCATAATACAAGGAAACTGGACAAGAGCGACTCGGACCCATAGGGTTCAGTATAGGTATTTGTACATAGTTCATCAATCCTGGGAATCGAGAATCTCAACCATTTTTGCCTATTTTCGATATATATACTTGTAAGATATCGGTCAAAGGAATTCCAAGACCATGTGAAATCCGGCAGCTGTGGCCGAGCTGCTCTAGGCCCTTCAGTCTGGAACCGCGCGACCGCTACGGTCGCAGATCCGAATCCTGCCTCGGGCATGGATGTGTGTAGTGTCCTTAGGTTAGTTAGGTTTAAGTAGTTCTAAGTTCTAGGGGACTGATGACCTCAGGTGTTAAGTCCCATAGTGCTCAGAGCCATTTGAAGCATTTTAGAACCACGGCAAAAACTCTTCAGTAGTTTCTCATATTAGCCCGGACAAACATAAGGAAGTCAGCCGGTGACTTCAACTATACAGATAGATATAGACGGCAAAAAGAAGGTTCGATGCTGAATGCTACAGCAAAAGGAACACTGTTCTAAGAACGCTCCTCAGAGGAAACATACAAACTGTGCGCAGAAGAGAGGAGAATCTACCAAAAACTATTAGAAGTGAAGATAAAAGAATACATAGAAAGAAAGGCAGAAAGATAAGCGGATGAAGCCGAGAATGATTCATACGTAGCAGCAAGACCAAGAGAAATGGCTCACACATCAAATATAGACATGAAGGAATAGGAAGACCACTTCAGGAAGATACTGAACAAACGAGGATCAATACACCCCCAAAGAAAGAGAAACAACATCAAACTAAGGAAAAAGACAATATATGGGAGACTCTAAATGAAAAAGACGTGAAAGAAGTAATAAAAGCACTGAAGAACAAGAAAGCAGCAGGACCCGATAATATATATAATGAACATATAAAAGATGCAAAAGAGGCCCTCCAACACGTATGGACCAAACTATTTAACAAATGCCTGGAACTTGGAAGAATTCCGACACAATGGAGACACTCGACAATTAAAGTTCTCTACAAAGGAAGAGGAGACCCAACGGACCCAAACAAGTACAGAGGCATAGCTCTAGAAAATACTCAATTCAAGATGTTTTCAAAGATAATAATTCTTTGGACAGTCATCTCCCAGAAAGACAAATTGGTTTCAGATCTGGAAGATCAACGCTTACGGCAGTCAGGCTTCTTCTAACAACATCGACGAAGCGCTACAAAAGAAAAAAATGTTCTACTGAGTGGTCATAGACTTTACCAAAGCCTTTGACCTACTGCAAAGAGATTTCATAGCCCAAAAACTGGGAAACACAATGGGAGAAGATAGCGTATGGGCAAAAATAATCAAGTCTATCCTCGAATACAACTTAATCACAGTATCAGACAACCTCTCTTTTTCGGACCCCGTTCTGCTATAGTTCGGAGTCTTACAGGGTGGCTGGCCTGTGTGACGTGCGGTTCTAGGCGCTTCAATCTGGAACCACGTGACCACTACGGTCGCAGATTCGAATCCTGCCTAGGGCATGGATGTGTGTGATGTCCTTAGGTTAGTTAGGTTTAAATAGTTATAAATTCTAGGGGACTGATGAGCACAGATGTTAAGTCCCATAGATCTAAGAGCCATGTTACAGGGTGACCCAATCAGCCCTTTGCTGTACATTCTTGCCACTGAAGGAGTACTCCGAATTGGAGACAATGAAGAAGATGTATATGTATATGCATACGCTGACCTCATAGCCGTAGGTTCAACAGATATACAGAAGCTGCAGAGAATCATTGACAAAATAGACAAATGGTGCAGTGAACATAGACTACCATAAACATAACAAAGACAGAAATGATAATTTTCAGAAAAGGAGGCAAAACACCCAAGAATGTGAAAATCACTATCAGAGGACAAAAACTAAAAATCTCATCAGATTTGAAATACCTAGGAGTGAATTGCAACCAACAGCCAAATGTGTGACCAAGCCTGTGGACGATATCACATAGAACTGTGCAGTAAAAGAATGATATCGATAAATGAATATACAAAAATATATAAAGAAAATGTAAAAGGTTAAGCAAAGTAAATGTATATGGCTATTTGGCTGCAATTTTATTAAACAAAGATGGATATAGAAGAGTTATTGAATTATTATTATTTATTTACTAAAACATGACTACATGTTATGTTTGCATGCAGCAATTTTCATCTATTATGCTTCTGAAGGACGATGAATGCAATATTCCAACGGCAAAACTATTTTTTGTGTGATATAATTACAATTAACAATCCTAAGATTTTTTCTGCTTGTACTACGAAACCTTGCTTCTTGCCTAATTTGATGATTCCAGGTCAACAGGAAAGTGCGCACAAGTTTTTATGAGTGGGTTTGCGAGTTTCAAAATACGTGACAAAAATGGCCAAATCTTTTGATTGAATTGACTTAGGATCTTAAATGGCTTACACCACCATGGGACCACAGGGCTTAGTATGGGATTCGAATTCGAACTTGATATACCAATTTTCGGTGTGAACTGTGCATTTTTCGCAAACGTCATGGTTGTAGGTCAATGTGAAGTATTCTATAAGATTTGATGAGCGTGTTTCCGAGTACCGAAATATGTGACATAAGTGGACGTATCTTTTAATAGCGTTGAGTTACATGTTTAAGATTCTCCTATCGCCAGTAGGACCATAGACCTTAATATGTGACATAAATTTGATCTTGTTACACCACTCCTTTCAAGAGGAAATGGGGTCATGACAGACGGAGAGACAAACAGACGGATAAAAAAGGACAGACAAGTACTTTTTGTGTTTTATAATGACAAATGAACTATTTTCGGATTTTTTCCTTTGCTTGTGCTGTGAAATATTTCTTCTTGCCGAATTTCGTGATTCCAGATCAACCGGAAGTACCATATGGATTCTGATGAGTGAATTTTCGAATATCAAAATATGTGACACAAATGGCCGTATCCTTTTATTGTATTGACTTAGAAGTTTAAAAGTTTTACACCGACAAGAACAGTACATCTCAGTACTTGATATAAATCTGAACTCAGTATGTCTATCTGTTCTTGAGGATAAGGGTTCTCAACTTTAGGAGAGACAGACAAAAGGACAACAAAGCACTCCTATAAGGATTCCGTTCTTGCAGATCGAGGTATCGAACTCTAAACAGGTCATTATAAGCTTAAAGGATATAATCCAAGAGACTCCTGTAGGCCTCTGTTTAAGAGTTTAGGTTTTCTACCTTTAATGTGTATCTACATTATGGAAACTGTCTTTTTATAAAACTAACGGAATTGACAAGGAATGGCAGACTATTTAAATGTTGATAATCATCACCATAACAATGTTGCTGTCGTTGTTGTTATTGTTATCTTCAGTCCGAAGATTGAATTGATGCAGCTCTCCACACTACTCTATTACGTGCAAGCCTCTTTACCTCCGAAAACTGCTGCAAACTATCATTTTGGACCTGCTCTCTCTAATATCGTAAATAAAATAAGTAAATTCGAACAGAAAATATAAAACAACAAACTATAACAAAGAAAGCAAGCGAAATGAGAATATGCAAACGATATGGAAGTAGGCCAGCGATACAGACGTGTTAGCAGCTACTTTCGGAACGCCGAATGGCAGAACACGGGCAGTTAGGTATTTTCTGAAGGCAGTTACGTATGGTCATGTGACGTTAATTTCCGGTTCGAAACGTCAGTACAGCCAGGTGTTTTACTGGCGCGATACACTCCCGGTTTCCAGATAGTTACTGTCGCTAAATTCTTGCCTGTACTCGCTAGTGCAGCGCCACCTGACAAACCAGTGCGCTTTTAGCCGCGTTCAAAACAAGACATTCCTAAACCATATGACAGCAGACGTGGGAGCCTCCTATGCAAAGGCAAAAGGACGTAAAAGAAAATCTGAGACATATATTTAACGGCGAAGTACAATGCAAACAGTTTCTCGTATATAAGTCAACAAGCAATCTGAAAAAATTATCGACTTTGTATTTTTAATAGTACTAGTGTTAACAACTAGGTATTTAGGTTTTCAAAGAAAGCATTAACAAAGCAGGCAATGGAAACAGTGAGCTTTATGTCCAGAAAAGAAGAGACGCTAGAACGTGGTAATCCGACCATTCTGTGCTTTCTTAGGGATTTACCTCTGACATGAAACCAGAAGAAAACACGGCAGTGACGACACCAGCGTAAATGTTCTCCAGTCGCCAGCTGCCCATGCGGTGAGAGGGCTCAGTATTGAACCCACACTGTGCATTAAGGAGAACATGAAGTTCACTGTTGAGCGGAACATGACGTCCGACAGTTCCAGTCCTGAAAAGGTTTGACTTCAGTCACTGACTTACATACTGTATTACAATATAAACATTTACATTCTGCAAAAACAGACATAATGTATTATGGGACAACAGCAATCAGTGAAATTATAATGTTACTTAAAAACCGTCTTCATTGCAAATATTTTTATTCATATGACCGGTTTCGGTTCATTCAGAACCATCTTCAGATCTGATATTTCAGTTACAGGAGTAACCCGTCCAAATCCAGCAGTTTTCACACGCTACGTCACATCAACTGCTTAAGAAAATGTACAACATGGTAAATGTCTTTCGTACATTGCTGTAACAGAAGTTTTTATACAATTGTTATCACGTTTTAAGAGTAACTATTCTCCTCTGTACATGTAAACTTATTGTAGTATTATTATCATTGCAGTTATTTGTTCAATAAACTGTACATGGTTTTATGCGTTTCTGAACAACTGTTATTACGTAGGTAATTCTAAAGTTCTCAATACGTTGTAATACCAGTTCTCTTCACAATATTGTTGTCGGATCTGCAGCTGGGTCATACGATCATCTTGCCAAGGTATTTTAGCTTATCATCTGGCCACCGTCTCCCGGTGAGAACTTTTTATGCTGAAACTCGCTGAAACTGATTCCTGCCGTAAACAGCAGCCCTTATGCACGTAAAAAAAATCCACCACCAAAAAGGAGTTGTGCGAGATAAACGAAAGTTTCCAGGTGTATTACCACATCCGAAAGATGAGTTCTAGCTACAGTTCAGTAGGAATGGTGCGCCGGCCGCGGTGGCCGAGTGGTTCTAGGCGCTACAGTCTGGAACCGCGCGACCACTACGGTCGCAGGTTCGAATCCTGCCTCGGGCATGGATGTGTGTGCTGTCCTTAGGTTAGTTAGGTTTAAGTAGTTCTAAGTCCAGGGGACTGATGACCTCAGAAGTTAAGTCCCATAGTGCTCAGAGCCGTTTGAACCTTAAGTATGGTGCTACCAGCACCACTACGAGAATGCACACCAGGTTTCCCTTAAATACGCACTGTGACGGTCGTGAGCGTTAATTAACTCTGGACATAGGGAATCTGTGTTATTCAAGAATGCCTTTAAGACTCCGAAGACGCCATTATAGGACGAAAACGCCCTTCTCAACAGCTCACTGAGTTTGTGCAGCACGGCTACGAGAAACTGGATGTTCGTTCTGCGATACTGTAGAATGACTTCGCAGGAATGTAGCCTTCGTACTAATTGCTGGAAGTGGTGATCACTGGTAGGTTCGCTCGCAAGAAGGCCATGTTTGAGACAGCCACGTAGAATTACCGACAGGGAAGACTTTCTTTTTCGACGTATTGATCTGGCGCATCTCACTGCAACGGGAATTTGAGCAGCAGTGAACTGTTGCAAATCGCTTAAGCACAGCTCCGAGAAAGTCGCCCATCAGCGTGCATTCCAACGACCCCAAACCACCATCATTTGCGACTTTAGTGGTATCAAGTGAGAGCTCACTGGAGGACAGGGTGGGGGTCTGTTGTGCATTCTGATGAAAACCAGTCCCGCTTCCGCGCCAGTAATGGCAGTGTATTGGTTATAATGAGGCCAGGAGAGCGCCTGAAACAAACCTGCCTGCGGCCAAGAAACACTGGACCTACATCTGAAGTTATGATCTGGTCTCCGATTTTGTATAACCGCAGGAGCACTCTCGCGGCTACCCCACGACCCCTGACTGCAAATTTGTACATTACTTTGGTGATCCGACATTCATGAATAGCATGGCAGGGGGTGTTTTCCAACAGGATAATGTTCGTCCGCATACAGACGTTGTAACTCAACCCGTGTTCTAGGGGTAGCGTCTTTGATAATCAAAATGTTTTCGGTCCCGGGTTCGATCCCCGCCACTGCATAAACTTTGATAAATAATCAGCACTGGCGGCCGAAGACTTCCGGCATAAGAAGTCAGCCTCATTCTGCCAACGACCTTGTCAAAGAGGGCGGAGGAGCGGATAGAGGTTCAGGGCACTCTCTTGTCCTAGGGCTGGGAAATTGCCCCTAAAGGCGGAAGAATCAGCAATGATCAACAACATGAGGATGCAGGAGGCAATGGAAACCACTGCATTAAAGACACGTAACGTGTATCCACAGTACATGTGGCCTGTAGTTGAAGAAGTGTCATGATGATCTCTCCATTGGCGAAAGATTCCGGAATAGTCCCCCATTCGGATATCCCGGAGGGGTCCGCCAAGGGGGAGGTTACCATGAGAAAAAGATTGAATAATCAACGAGAGGATAATGTTCTACGAGTCGGAGCGTGGAATGTCAGAAGCTTGAACGTGGTAGGGAAGTCATGGGCGACTGGAATGCAGTTGTAGGGGAAGGAGTAGAAGAAAAGGTTACAGGAGAATATGGGCTTGGGACAAGGAATGAAAGAGGAGAAAGACTAATTGAGTTCTGTAACAAGTTTCAGCTAGTAATAGCGAATACCCTGTTCAAGAATAACAAGAGGAGGAGGTATACTTGGAAAAGGCCGGGAGATACGGGAAGAATTCAATTAGATTACATCATGGTCAGACAGAGATTCCGAAATCAGATACTGGATTGTAAGACGTACGCAGGAGCAGATATAGACTCAGATCACAATATAGTAGTGATGAAGAGTAGGCTGAAGTTCAAGATATTAGTCAGGAAGAATCAATACGCAAAGAAGTGGGATACGGAAGTTCTAAGGAATGACGAGATACGTTTGAAGTTCTCTAACGCTATAGATACAGCAATAAGGAATAGAGCAGTAGGCAACACAGTTGAAGAGGAATGGATATCTCTAAAAAGGGCCATCACAGAAGTTGGGAGGGAAAACATAGCTACAAAGAAGGTAGCAGCGAAGAAACCATGGGTAACAGAAGAAATACTTCAGTTGATTGATGAAAGGAGGAAGTACAAAAATGTTCCTGGAAAATCAGGAATACAGAAATACAAGTCGCTGAGGAATTGAAAAATATAGGAAGTGCGAGGAAGCTAAGACGAAATGGCTGCACGAAAAATGTGAAGACATCGAAAAAGATATGATTGTCGGAAGGACAGACTCAGCATACAGGAAAGTCAAAACAACCTTTGGTGACATTTAAAGCAACGGTGGTAACATTAAGAGTGCAACGGGAATTCCACTGTTAAATTCAGAGGAGAGAGCAGATAGGTGGAAAGAATACATTGAAAGCCTCTATGAGGGTGAAGATTTGTCTGATGTGATAGAAGAAGAAACAGTAGTCTATTTAGAAGAGTTAGGGGATCCAGTATTAGAATCGGAATTTATAAGAGCTTTGGAGGAATTACGGTCAAATAAGGCAGAAGGGATAGATAACATTCCATCAGAATTTCTAAAATGATTAGGGGAAGTGGCAACAAAACGACTATTCACGTTGGTGTGTAGAATATATGAGTCTGGCGACATACCATCCGACTTTCGGAAAAGCATCATCCACACAATTCAGAAGACGGCAAGAGCTGACAAGTGCGAGAATTATCGCACAATCAGCTTAACAGCTCATGCATCGAAGATGCTTACAAGGATAATGTACAGAAGAATGGAAAAGAAAATTGAGAACGTGCTTGGTGACGATCAGTTTGGCTTTAGGAAAAGTAAAGGCACGAGAGAGCAATTCTGACGTTACGGTTAATAATGGAAGCAAGGCTAAAGAAAAATCAAGACACGTTCATAGGATTTGTCGACCTGAAAAAAGCGTTCGACAATATAAAATGGTGCAAGCTGTTCGAGATTCTGAAAAATGTAGGGGTAAGCTATAGGGAGAGATGGGTCATATACAATATGTACAACAACCAAGAGGGAATAATAAGAGTGGACGATCAAGAACGAAGTGCTTGTATTAAGAAGGGTGTAAGACAAGGCTGTTGCCTTTCACCCCTACTCTTCGAGGAAGCAATGATGAAAATAAAAGAAAGGTTCAGGAGTGGAATTAAAATACAAGGTGAAACGATATCAATGATACGATTCGCTGATGACATTACTATCCTGAGTGAAAGTGAAGAAGAATTAAATGATCTGCTGAACGGAATGAACAGTCTAATGAGTACACAGTATGGTTTGAGAGTAAATCGGAGAAAGACGAAGGTAATGAGAAGTAGTAGAAATGAGAACAGCGAGAAACCTAACATCAGGATTGATGGTCACGAAATCGATGAAGTTAAGGAATTCTGCTACCTAGTCAGTAAAATAACCAATGACGGACAGAGCAAGGAGGACATCGAAAGCAGACTCGCTATGGCAAAAAAGGCATTTCTGGCCAAGTCTACTAATATCAAATACCGACCTTAATTTGAGGAAGAAATTTCTGAGGATGTACGTCTGGAGTAGTGTAACATGGACTGAGGGAAAACCGGAACAGAAGAGAATCGAAGCATTTGAGATGTGGTGCTATAGATGAATGTTGACAATTAGGTGGACTGATGAGGTAAGGAATGAGGAGGTTTTACGCAGTATCGGAGAGGAAAGAAATATGTGGTTCTGCTATGAAAAGAAATGCCACCCCAGGCCATCATTTCTGGTTGTCGGGTCATATTGTGGGTGATAGTCGCGCTAATGTCCCACTACTGTCTTGGGCGTCCCGTCACCGGTGCTCAGTTCGAAGTGGGACTCAGCACTGGCGACAATACTACTCCAGCCAGTGAGATTCTTAGCCGTAAACGTGTGTGGAGGCGCCCCAGACACCAACCTAACTGTCACCCGCAAACGTGAGTGATGGCCTGTGTGCCATTTTATTTCATAGCGGGACCCTTTTGGTTCTCATATGCGGCACCCGCCCGCACATGGCGAAAGTTTCTACTGCATGTCTTCGTGATTGCCCAACCCTGTCTTGGTCAGACTGGTCGCCGGATCCCTCCCCAACTGAGAACGTTCAGAGAATTATGTGCAAGACCCAAGAACCTGCTGGGCATTTTGACTATCTAGCTTGTCAGGTGGATATAATTTGGCAGGATATCCTTCAAGAGCACATCCAACAACTCTGTCAGTTAGTGCCGAGCCGAATAACTGGTTGCACAAGGGCCGGGTTGGACCGACGCGTTATTGTCTTGCTCAGTTTGCGAAGTTCTTGCTCTCGAATAAATCATCCAATTTTTCTGAAATTGTAATCAATTCGTTGCTGCACATGTACATCACATCTACCGATTTCCGTCACATTCGTGGCACTTTTCCTTTTTTTACTTGGCGTGAATTTGTAAAATGAAACACATCGCGTTGGACTTTCAGATTTGAGAGGGCGATGGTACAAATTTGAATCAGGTCATCCCGATTTAATTTTTCTGTCGTCTTGCTAACATCGTTCAAAGCAAGCACCAAGATATTTACTTTGAAAAATACATGGTAAATTTCCTTCCGCATCTTTCCCCATAGTACGAGAGCCCAGGACCAACACCAAGTCTCACCGTTTCACGGACGAAGCAATATAAAATCGTTAGCGTAGATGATCCTGAACCCAACTAGGTGGACAGTAACAGTCGAAGGCGTCACATCTGCACGGCGATTTCTGCTACGTGAAACAAAATGTACGGATGGTATTGCTACAAGTCTGCTATTAAAATTGTTCATAAATTCTGTCGTTCCATTACGAAAATTTTTGTATTCAGACACATTACGCGTGGCATTTGGCTTGAGAGCATTTTCTAAGTCGCCGATAAAGTTTACCGGGCTGGAACATAGCAACATGGTTAATTTTTTTTCAAGAATTATGAATGGTTATAATGATTACCGAAAACTGTTTTTGGCATTTTCGGTGTCACATATACTTTCAGAATGAAAATAACATTCCAGCGCTTGTTACCACCGTGGTCTTGAACCGCTGTTTACTTGATACGCTCTTGCCCCTCGATACACATCTCACGAACGCAACAAATTTGACCTTCAGATTTCACAAAAGAAATGATAAAATTTAAATTTAAAAAAGCTGTTGCCGAATTTTTAGTTAATAATTGGTCAGCAACAAAACCATCAATAATAATCACCACATGTGCTGTGAATACTGAGTTGATTAGGATACTGTTAATCAAGCAGTTAATGAAGATTTAATTTGTCAATAACTCAAGATGGCAGATACTGAAATTGTTTACCATGTTTGTCAAATTAATTAACAAGGTCGACTACCTGTTCAGTATTCGTAAAATGTCCTGTAAAGGTTTGGATGAATATTAGCGTTGTTAATTCCTTCCGTTGCATTGAAGTTTCGCGTTTGCTTGAAACAATCGGTTTCTCTAGCAATATTTTGACCTGCTTTTCATTGTATTGCAGGTTGGGATTAATATCGCACGTTCTCTCTCAAGGCGAAAAAGTGGCCGCAGACAAATTCTATATACTATCAAATGGCTTTCATAGATGCAGGCGGATTTGCATCTGACACTGGAAATGTATTGAAAATTTTAGAAGATCTCAGGTGCAAATTATACAGCAAAAACAATTAATAATGTCGGTTCGGTTAAATTCAACATCCTTACACAAACATATAGAATCAAAAGTAAACATTCTTCTACAGATCTAAATCTGGATTTATGTAATTTTGCCGCCTGAAGTATACTGCACGTAAAACAGAACTTGAATAGCATTTATTGAAAACAAGACATATGACATATTTCGCAAATATGGAGCAGCGCTCATACGAAAAATGTGACAGGTCTTGATCTCATAGATTTCTGATTGTATGACGTCGAGGGATGTAACGATTTTTCATGTTTCTCAGGTAGCCAAATACCAGAAATGAGCGACGTTATTTTAAGTGAAGATTCAAAATCCACAAAAAGTGTAGTTAATTCACTTAAATACTTTTATGTAGGTATGAGTGACATTGACTAATTAAATTTGTTTTCCAATAGGAGACACTGCAGAAATTGGTTGTCAACTGAAAGGAGATTTTGATGATGACGATAATGTTGATGAGACCAACAGTGATTAAAAACTTTCTCATTTTTATATTTAAATAAAATGTAGTTTTTGATCCTCATCCCATATTCTTATTGTCCAATTCATTTAAAACATCGTTCAATATGATTGTTTCTGGTAAGCCAGTTGTTAATATAGGAATTTGAAGGTTGTATCTTATTCATCGGCTTGCAACATACACCTCAATACGACCTTGTAAGAATTTTCGAACATTGAAAAGTTGTGTGATTAATAAGGTACTGCTGTAAACTTGCCTAATATCAATGTTTCATGCATCTGGGCAACGTATTTTATCGTCTGGTGAAATATTTTAACGTTTTCATAACGATCTCGAAATGGAAAATGCTCGTATTTCCTTCTGAAATTTGGTTTTGGCGCATTAACTGACTCAAATCTACTAATAAAACAGGCTTCCAGACTGTTTCCTATACTTTTATTTTTTCAAATCGTTCCCCAGTGTCCGCCACCCCACAGGAGTCTGAAAAAAGTGTTTTTCGCATCTTAAGTCTGTCAATCGACTGCATTCTCAAAATTAGACGTATTGCTATGATAAACTTTAGTAACATTTGTTGACACTTTTGGAACATGCGGTCATCATATGTGGCGCAAAAAGTTCTTGAAAGTAGTACTTTTTCGTTAAGGGTAATCGTATCTTTCGATTTTATAGTGTTTTGGCCGTACTGCTATGAGACAAAAATTTTGATTGTAGGCTCTCGTAGTACGAGCTCGACTTTTTGCTTCATCCCTGAGGACCTCGGTATCAACGGGACTCTAAACCTTAAACTTCCCTCTTCCTTTACGTAGATACCTCCATCGTGACACGATGAGCTTTACAAAGGATGTAAGGGAGTGATCAGATCTCAGAGTCTCAATTAAGTATAAATCTGTGATATGCAGACAAAAGAGTAAAACACACATAATTCCTGATGCATACTGTTCGATGAAAACTGTATTTCCATAGTTCAGGTTTTTTTATCTGTAACGATATTTTCCTGAAGTTTAATGTTAGCACAGAATAAATAAACGTGGGTAGCTTATTCAAGAATCTTCTAATGTCTTCTAGATCGAAATCTTAGAACTAGCAGTGAAACGTTAACATACAGGAGTATTTACACTTATTTATGGTATCTCACCAATTGAGACGGTTGCTTCTGTTGTCGAGCTGTCTGCGGCAGTCCCAATTACGGACAGTACAATAAATAAGGAATATATTGCTGTCGCTGGTACGCTAAGACTGCGGCAGGACGCTATCAAGATAAGAGATACAAAATACTGAATGCGACGGCCAAACCTGGAAACAGAATTTTACACTTATATGATTGCGTAGCGACTGTCAGAACGAGGCTGAGATACTAAGAAAAAACAAATGTGACGTAACGAGGAATTAAAACATTGTTCCAGAGTATTTGTTTGAGGACATACACTCTCTAAAAAAAAAAAAAATCCAAATGGGACGAAAGTCGATAGATCTGACGTACTTGTACAGGCAAACAACGGATAACAGTTTCAGAATAAATTGATGATTTATTCAAGAGATAGAGCTTCACCAATTAAGCAATCGTATAATGCATTGAGCCACATCCCGCCATAATGCAAGTATCTGTTCAGTTTACGTTGATTCACAGAACTGTTGGACGTCCTCCTGAGGGATATAGTGCAAAATTATGTCCAATTGGAGTGTTAGATCGTCAAAATTCCGGGATGTTTGAAGAGCCCTGAAATGATGCAGCAAACGTTCTAAACTGAGTGAGATCCGGCGACCTTGGCGATCAAAGTAGGATTTGGCAAGCACGAAGACAAGTTGTAGAACCTCTTGCCGTGTGCGGGTGGGCATCATCTTCTTGAAATGCAAGCCAAGGTTGGCTTGCCATGAAAGGCAACAAAACAGGGACCGCTGTGCCCTAAGGATACTGTGAATGACAACCAAAGTGTTCTTCCTATGGAAAGAAATGGCAGACCAGACCATCACTTCTGGTTGTCAGGACGTATGGCGGGTGACAGTCATGTTGACATCCCACGACTGTCTGGGCCATCTCAAGACACATCTTCGCTGGTCATCACGGCTGGGTTCGAAGCGATACTCATAACTGAAGACAATTCTGCTCCAGTGGATGAGATTCCACATGAAGGACGTATCTGAAAATGCCTAGGACAGCGGTGGGAAAGATGCACATCACGTCTACCGATTTCCGTCCCATTCGTACAACTCGTTTGTGGTGTTTTCGCTTTTGTGTGCATCTCTTCTGTACCACTAAAACCGTTTTCTCTATAGAATGTAAGCATTAACGTAATAACTAAATTACTGTAGCTGACATAACGAAACAGGCAACTGAAGGTCGCACGTATCACCCCGATACTCCCACCTGCTTCACTCCTGGCCTTGTATTGTTGCCATGTACAGTACCGACTGGTCACGCTTCACAGTTCGCTGCTTCCGAGTATTCTGTTTCGCTGTGTTACATGAATTCATTGTGTTTTGCAGATAAGAGTGAAACAGTAAAACATTTGTGCCTACCATAGTTGCTAGTCCGCGTCTTTTTTGTAGACGCCCATAGTAAATGGACACTAAGGAACAAACAAAACATGTAATACCTATTCCCTTAAGGTTTTTTGAAAAACTTGATCATGACGGAAACGAGAGACTGGACATAAGCTTTGGTTGAGCACCACAACTGATGATAGAAGCATGTGAAGTCTCCTCAGAAAGAACAGAATAATGTTTTAGCGTTGCCGAAACTTCTCCGAACGTGTGGGCGTGTGTGCTGTCTTCTGTTCGCCATGACAAAGATTTAAACGGCAAAGTAGGTTTATTCAAACGGACTGACTATCTTAATGAAATGGTCCTCAGGACTGTCTTAGAGTTCTATAATTCAGCACCTTACAGCCATCAAACTTAGTGCCCAGCTAAGACACGAAGTCGAGTACCACATGTGAACTTAGAAACGTCATTTCTTTGCTTTCTAAAAGGCAACGGTATTAGCACAGGAAATGTAAAGATGGACGCAAATTTCTTGTGTAACGAAGGGATGTTGCTCCCTCGAGAGCTACATTTTGGGGACTGTTCATTTATTGCGCACGGTGGACAATAGGCCACTGTTATGAAGCGTCTGTAACAGCTGCTATAATGTAATCGCTTCGGGAGGAAGGTAATATTTTCGGTCCTTTTAAGACAAGCCGTTGGAGCAAAATTCCTGGTGCTCGTATTCTTTAGTAAATAAATTGTTCTCAGAGGTGTGGCGATACACCAAAAACTTGGCAGATTTTACCAAAATTAATTTCATAGTTTTCTTAACAACTTTCTGGCTGGAAGCATGTACTAGATCCACCAGAAGGCAAATTCAACAGAGACGACATCTCAAATCGCTTTCGGTATTTTATTTCCTATCTCACAATACTTTAATGTTATATTCCATACTAAAAAATACACATATATATTATTTTTTCGGAATGTTTATCAACATTTGAAATTATTACCAACTGACGATGTTCTATGTGGGATAGATGACCTATACCTGCTCAGTTTGGTGATGGCCACTACAAATAACATTCTAGAAGCATATTTTAAGTATTTCTCAACAAAGAATGAAATTTAGAGCCACCTTGTGCAGAGCTGCTGAGTCTCGCTGCGGTAATATTGAATGCAATGTGCTCCGGCTTCCAGCTGCGGTAAGTAATTAAAATACGAGGAGCCTTTGACCAAGCACTCCTCGACCACTGCCAGTGACAATGACATTTTAAACATTTAACACGGTTGCAGTCCCGAGTACATTTTATTCAAGAGCCTAGTTGCTTACTTTTACTAGCAGTTCTGTAACGAGAAACTGATTACCAGATTACAACTTTGATTAAAATATTCATGTAAAACAACTGGGGATCACTGACAATTAGATTCATTGTTACCAATTTTTCTCTTCAGTCGTGAGCATCATCAGATAATTTTTGACCTGGGGTTGAAAACACAGCTGGTCTGAGGAGCGAAGTGGTTGCTGTGTCACCGGCAGGCCATGAATGCATTTTCTAACTTTGGTTAAAGATACAAATTCTGTATAAAAGCAGTATATTGAAAGACTTCATTATTTCCGCGGATACTACATATTTTATAGAACAGTATTTGAATTAGAGTTGGGGATTTTCGGCTAATCGGTATTTTCTTGTTGCGGAAGTCTGCGCGAGTGCAATAACACATCTCAACTATTCAAGACAACTTCTCCTGCAACGTATCGCACACTACATAAATGTGTAAGAATGGGCCCTACAAAACAATACTGAAAAGAATTGAAAAATCGAAGATGTAAATACTAAAATCCTAATATACTAAGTTTTGCTTCATTAGAGGACGTATTGGTAGATTCCGAGTTACTAAATTACAAATTTTGAAATAAGAAATTAGAAATGCTTTGAGGCCATAATAGAAAAATGATTACACATTTAAACAAAGAATAAGGTTTTGGTTTATACATCTATTGCCAATTAAATAAGGGAGTATCACTGAATTCTGAAAGGAGTTATTACAGAAGTAACAGCTTCATTCCGTTGACGTTGACAGATAGTCGTATTTGGATAGGTCTATGGAGTCCCATCAAACCAGATCCACCTCAATAAGCGAAACACTTTAAAAATGAATTTACAAGAATTTCACTTTACGGACGGAACAGTGATGAGTCATGTACATCGAGTCAGCTCATTCACACATCCACCTATGCATTAACTCTCAAGAAAAGGGGAGATAGGAAAAACAACAGAAATTTCTCCTAACTCATTTAAATTCAAAGTTAGCTAAATAAAATCATCTGCTTATTTTCGTAAAGCCATATTTTTCGCCTCTGTCTTATTTTTATCAACTTCTTTATGGTACTCCATAACTAATTAACTTCACAATGGAATGGTCTTTGAACCATGAGTTTGCTTTGTTTGTTATCCGTAATGTGAACTGAGTAGCAATGGATTTCTGTTGTTCATTCAGTCTGCAATGCTAGTAGTAAAAAAGAAGGAAGTTCTGTAGCCAACAAAAATACCATACGTAAGGTGAAACCTACTTACCTGTCTCCTACGTAACAGAGGGCAAGGCCCACGATGACAGAAAGACCTTGAACAGTTGCCATAGTGTGACTAACTACCATTTTCTTCCCACAAACCCAGTTTTCTTGAGATGGCAGAGTCAACGAAAACCATGTCTCATCGTAGTCCCAACCGTATTGGCACGGTACTGTTTCATTAGTATGGTTCAGACTTGTAAACATGAGGCATTTGCTGTAGGTTCCATTCTCCCTATAAATATACAGACTATGATCACCAAGAAACACTCAGTGATTGCAATGTAGCTCAGTAATAACAATTTTGTCACAGGTCGCTCTAACTGCGAGTGGAGACCGTACTTTTTGGTTTTACATCGGTAGGTGAGAAATCTTAAGGTTAATATGAAAGATCAAATTAGCTTCAGTTCATATATCAGCACTAAATGTAATGGCATAGTTTCTATAGCCCATAATCATTGAGTAACTTGGAAAGAAGAACAACGCACTACAGATATTGTCTACCTGGGAATTGTTATGCTCTTCCATTCCTCGATACTGGCATTAGCTGATGCTCTCCCAGGAACATGGCACCAATGGTCAGGCACCATCATTGAAATTACAAACATCTGACTCGGAACAGAGCATACAAGAACAGAAAGGCCAACATAAATAAGATTCAGACGAATTTGGAACTTGCCGCGGCTCCCAATTTTCTCGAGAATACCTTCAAATGTCACTTCATGATGATTCACGTTATTTAATCTCTCCGTTCCGTCTTCTTTGCTCTTGGAAGTCATCTGCAACATAAAAAATGGCTAGAATGAATCATATGAATGTATGAAACCATCGAAATATTAAACGGCCTTATTAGACTTGAGCATTTGAAGTGTTGTAAATTTTCAGAACGGAAAAAATATCGACCGTTAAAAGACGATTAGTCTGACTGTAGGAGAGAGAAGCGCATAGGGAGGCAGTTCTGACCTACTGCCGGATATTGGAGGCAAGAGTTAGGAAAAATCAAGACATAGACACAAGATTCTGTCGACCTAAAACAACTTTAGCAATGTAAACTGGAATTCTCATTAATATAGGAATATAGTGTAAGCTACAGGGAAAGTCTGTCAGTACATAATATGTACAAGAACAAAAAGGGAAAAATAAGAACGGAAGACCAAGATAGAGTTGCTGAATTCAACCTCTAGTGTTTTATCCAATAACGGAAGTGAAGGTACAGAAATGTGATTAAAATTAAGGCTGAAACAATGTCAATAATAAAAGTGTCTGATGACATTGCTATCTTCAATGAAAGTGAGGAAGAATTGCAGGACTTGCCTAAATGGAAGTCTAATGAGCAAACATTATGGACTGAGAGTAAACTGAAGAAAGACGAAAATGTTAACAGAAATAAGATTAGCAGTAAATTTAACATCAAAAGTGGGGACCGCGAAGTAGACAGAGTGAAGGACTCCTGCTACGTTGAAACTAACGAAAGGAGGACGAAACAAGCACGACGTAAGAAGAAGAATAACGTAGATCAAGAGGGCATTCTTGGCCAAAAGAAATCTGTTAGTTTCACCATGACCCTTATCTTGAGGAAGAAATCTCAGACAATGTACATTTAGAGCAAAGTATTATTTGGGAATGAATCACGGACTGTGAAAGATGGGAATCGAAGCGTTTTAGAGGTAGTTTTATTGTAGTGTTTTGAAAATTAGGTGGACTAATAGGAAATAAGGAGGTTCTTCACTAAATAGGCGGAGAAAGGATAGTATGAAAAATACTAAGAAGAATAAGAGATAGTATGAAATAAAATCTACCATGTTACTTGAGGGAGCTTTACAAATAAAAACTGTTGGTCATGACAAATGTGACAAATGGCCGGTTATAGGTACCAATAATCTACCTATCGAGAAAGAAAGAAAGAGAGAATACCTTGTCGAAAGGTGCCAGTATGCTGACTCTTTCATTTCCTCATTTTTTTACACTTTTCAGGAAACATTATATTTATTTTACAGCTATCTCTGAGATATTGACTTAATCAGTTTAAATATACAGTGGAACATGTTGAGGGAAAGCTATCGTTTTTAGCATTAGGTATGACATCAAAAATGATCGGTAAGATTATTTAAATTTTTATTAAGTGGTGATATACGTTCTATCGTTTTGAGAATGCCAGGATTTTCTCGTTCCTGTGAATTTTATTATTAGTTATGTGCTACAGTTTGTTTCATGTAATGATTTTTCTTTTCTGATATGCAGAAACTTGCAGTTTTGGAAAACATGTCTATCACTGTTTTAGTCCATCTTTGGAATGTTTCACTTTCTTGTGAGTTTAGGTTATTTTGTATACAGAGATAGCTTTATATGTTTGCAATATATTCGCTTTTCTTTGTGATTTGTACTTGTGGAATCCAGTAGTTAAACATATTGCTCACATTATAGTGATAACAGTTCAGTGATGCTACTGTGAAGATTGCTACATGGATATTATAGTGAATGCAGTTTATTTCTATTTAATTTCTGATTTGGATTATCATTTGTGTTAGTAAAGCATAAGCTATTAACACTATATGGTGGCATTAGGTAGTGAGGAAAATATTTCTTTTGAAGTCAAAAACACACTAAAATTGTTATGTTTTATTTGAGAAATAGGAAAGTGTGCAGATTGTGATACATAGGGAGGCTCTGAGTTTTTTGGTAGGGCAGTGACATATTTTCTCTGAATTTCTCTCAGTCATATCGTTCTATGTTGTGTTCTGGGGAAACATTAATTAGTGCTGCTAAGGTTTCTTCTGAAACGTTAATGTTATATTCTTTTATCCGTCCTGTGTCATCAGGGAGGTAAATCGTCATATCTTTGTGTTTATGTACCGAACATGTCAGTTGATGATCGGGGATGTTTTGTATTTCATTAGATTCCAGCAGAAATCGATTATCATTGGGGATATTGTGTATTTCATTAGATTCCAGCAGAAAACGGTTAGTACAGGTCATTAAATCCATCAATTGATACGCTTAATAAAGAGACAAGTGGTATTAATGAGCAATTTGGAATGTACTTCTTCTTGAAAAATAAAAATTTTTGATTGAAACAGTAAACTGAAAACCTCAACCCACCTAATTTCCCCCCTCTCACTGCATTAGCTTGCTAAGTAAATTTGGTTACAGAGCTGATTGTTCAGTCATTACCACATAATTCCTACATTCTAAACATGCTGAGCAAATTATAATGTATGTCACCTGGTTATTTACTTGCTGATTTTGGAAAATTTATCTGGGCTTAGGAGTGTTCTGTATCATACATGGTATTAGGTGAGGTTCAATAGAATGAAAGATTTTTGAAAGTATTTAGGTTCTCATGGATGACAGGACAGTGCCTTTGGTGAAAATTTTTCACAGAATTTTTGAATGGTTCAATCTTAAACTGATGTTTTTACCAAATTTCAGCTCTTATTGTTGTAAATAGTTTTGTTGTGTTTCTATTTTGGATGGTCACTAATGTTAGTGAAATGACGGTTTGAGAGCTATTCTTCACTGTTGGGATAATTATGTGGTTCGTGGTGAGTTTGTGGAGATACGAGTATTGTCGATTTTTCCTCATTTCTTGCGAGGGGAGTTAGTCTTGTGAAAATTTTTAGTTCCTTGGTACCTTGTGAGATCAATATGAGATGGTTTATTGGTTTATCGAAGTATTTATATTCTATGTATGATGGACAAGTCTACAGTAAATATGAGATAGAGACAGGAAGCACTGATTTACTATTGTTTTATGTCATTATTTTGTCCTTTTGAATAGAAATTATGGCATCACAGTGTAACTGGAATCACTCAACAGAGGAAAGTCAACTGTACCTGACGGGATACCAATTCGATTCTACACAGAGTACGCGAAAGAACTTGCCCCCCCTCTAACAGCCGTGTACCGCAAGTCTCTAGAGGAACGGAAGATTCCAAATGATTGGAAAAGAGCACAGGTAGTCCCAGTCTTCAAGAAAGGTCATCGAGCAGATGCGCAAAACTATAGACCTATATCTCAGACGTCGAACTGTTGTAGAATTTTAAAACATGTTTTTTGCTCTAGTATCATCACGTTTTTGGAAACCCAGAATCTACTCTGTAGGAATCAACATGGATTCCGGAAACAGCGATCGTGTGCGACCCAACTCGCTTTATTTGTTCATGAGACCCAGAGAATATTAGATACACGCTCTCAGGTAGATGCTATTTTCCTAGACCTAAGGAAGGCGTTCGATAAGGTTCCGCACTGTCGCCTGATAAACAAAGTAAGAGCCTACGGAATATCAGACCAGCTGTGTGGCTGGATTGAAGAGTTTTTAGCAAACAGAACACAGCATGTTGTTATCAATGGAGAGACGTCTACAGACATTAAAGTAACCTCTGGCGTGCCACAGGGGAGTGTTATGGGACCATTGCTTTCCACAATATACGTATATAAAGCACCTAGTACATAGTGTCGGAAGTCCCATGTTGCTTTTCGCGGATAATGCTGTAGTATACAGAGGAGTTGCAGCATTAGAAAATTGTAGAGAAATGCAGGAAGATCTGCAGCGGATAGGCACTTGGTGCAGGGAATGGCAACTGACCCTTAACACAGACAAATATAATGTATTGCGAATACATAGAAAGAAGGATCCTTTATTGTATGATTATGTCATAGCAGTTACTTCAGTAAAATATCTGGGAGTATGCGTGCGGAACGATTTGAAGTGGAATGGTCATATAAAATTAATTGTTGGTAAGGCGGGTACCAGGTTGAGATTCATTGGGAGAGTCCTTAGAAAATGTAGTACATCAACAAAGGAGGTGGCTTATAAAACACTCGTTCGACCTATACTTCAGTATTGCTCATCAGTGTGGGATCCGTACCAGATCGGGTTGACGGAGGAGATAGAGAAGATCCAAAGAAGAGCGGTGCGTTTCGTTACAGGGTTATTTGGTAACCATGATAGCGTTACGGAGATGTTTAACAAACTCAAGTGGCAGACTCTGCAAGAGTGGCGCTCTGCATCGCGGTGTAGCTTGCTCGCCAGGTTTCGAGAGGGTGCGTTTCTGGATGAGGTATCGAATACATTGCTTCCCCCTACTTATACCTCCCGTGGAGATCACGAATGTAAAATTAGAGAGATTAGAGCGCGCACGGAAGCTTTCAGACAGTCGTTCTTCCCGTGAACCATACGCGACTGGAACAGGAAAGGGAGGTAATGATAGTGGAACGTAAAGTGCCCTCCGCCAGACACCGTTGGGTGGCTTGCGGAGTATAAATGTAGATGTAGATGTAGTTGTAGAAAATGGTTTTTCTCATGGTCTCAATTATTTGACTTGTGAATACTGTATTTGTGTGGTTTAGTGTAATCTTGTAAGGCTAGTCAAAAATTTTTATTGTTTGTTTTAATTGTTGTGACAGAATGAAGAATAATGAAAACAAGAGAGGTAAGAAAGCTGAAGTAATGGAATATTTAGATTGTGGTGTCTTGTGCAGGGCTGCTACTCAGAGAGATCGTAATATATTTAATAGTGAGTCAGTTATTACATCTGGAAGTCAAAGAGTATATGCTGTCGTCAGTGAGTGCAGGATGTTGATTGGTAAATTGGAGGCTAATGTTACCAATTTAGAAGAACACATACATGGTTTAGAATGAAATGTGAACTAATTATTGTACAAACTACAGGGAAATTTACAGAACTGAGTACAAAACTAAGAGAGAGCTTGTATGCAGAATTCGCTGTAAAGATTTCTAGTTCTGAGGGTAAACTTGCTGAAGGGAGTCAAAATCAGTTTCAAGTCGTTGTTAATGAACAAGTTAAGAGAGTTTTTAGTAATTTAATGGAGTAATTCGAAAAGAATGAAACGGATTAATTAGGAAGGTTTCTGCTGATGGGCAGTGAAGAAATTGTTAACCTAATTCAAGAACAAATGTCACATGCTAAATTACTACCAAATCTTGAAAATAGCTCTGATGAGTTGAAGGTCACTGTAGAGAAACTACGGTGAAATATTAAAGGAGAAATTATGCACACAGTTAAGGAGGATGATTGCTCTGGTTGATACAATCATGGTGAAGTATCTTGCTTTGATAATAATGTTTCTCATCTGTAAAAAAGTTTCAAGTGAACAGCAGTACATCAAATGGCATTCATTCTTGTTCTTGGCTTCCAGTAGCTTACTTTGGCGGTGAAGATACAATCTGTGCGTCTTTACTTGGTGGGAGGGTCAACTTCCAATTTGTGTGTTTGCATTGGCGAATCATATGAAGAATTTCGACATCTACTTTTGTCTACGTACAACTTCTTTGGGAGTAAGATATTAAAAAGTCAGTTCTTGAACAATGCTTACAGTCCAGATGAATTGATTCGTCTTTGGCTTATGAAACTTCTTCCATATACGCGTTCAATTATTCTTGGAGGTCAGTGTGAAGATGATCTAGGAGATTTCCAAAGGTTATTGCGAGAGATGGAGTCTGAGAATCATGGTGAAGGGAATGGTCTCTCAGATTTCTCACTTTGTCCCACAGCCAAGGGGAGAAAGAAGGTATGGCTGTGACGATATGACTCACACAAGGCTCTGCGAAAATTAACACTGTCATTTCTATTGTGAACATCCCTCTGATGAGTCCATCTGTTATTGTCCCAAGAGTCGGTAGGGAAATAACAGATGAAGTCTTCAGAAGGATATGCTACATAGAAGTGACTTAATTTAGGAGAGAGAGAAGTGAGTAGAATTTAAGAAAAATATATGGGAGCACCAGACTTGCTTTTGCTATTGAGTTACTCAGTGTGGAATTGACTACGTTTTTTACAAAAGAAAACAAGGCCCATTGTGGGCTGTATATTACTGTTTTCCATTTAATTTTTGCAGTTAGCTAATTTCAGCCTTGCGTCATTTGGAAGTACTTGCATTTTAAATATACGAACTTAGAAGAGAATAACATTGTGTTCATATATCACTACATAGGTAACAACATTACACAAATCGAAACGGCATAATCACATTATAGTATGGTAAACCTTCTTAAATGTGTGACATAAACTTAGTGCATCACATTTTACATTGTGTAAGTATTGGAAACGTCTTACACATATGTGATCATATGCCGTAAACCCTAAATACATGTGGACAAATTCCAGATCGTAGTGGTACACTATCACATGCCACATAATAGTAAGTAAACAACAAGTGCTGCAACCTGACAACTGCAGATAGCTGCATGATTCCGTCAAAGATAGTTACAGATAACGCCGCAGAACCATCTATAGCAACATGAAATGAGTACATTGCGTTAATAGATGGTATACCAATTTCTGTTCAGGTATTGTAATCAGTGACAGAAGGATGTACAAACAACTTTGTCAAAATTTTTGTGCAATGCGTTCGAAGTAGTTCTCAGACTAGCTAAAGATTTTGTAAATTATTTACAAGAAAGTATTGATATACCATGCAGTACAATATCTCATAAAAATACGTTATTTCATAAACTGTTTTAAGGTTAAAACGGATGTACTTTTTAATTCATGTCTATGTCATAATTCATGTCGGCGTGATCTGACATATTTGTTGTTTATTAGTTATTGTAAAACTATGTGCACTGCATTTCATTGAAGAAGCAAGTCTGTTATAATCATGTCGTAATTTCACATATATAACAGGCCTGAAATTATAATAAATCTGAAATTACACACATCAAAAAAGTTTTGCATCACCCCAGTTCCCAGAGCTGTTCATACTCGTATATGTCACTAAACACGCCCAAAGATGTAAACAACCATGCATGAGTAGCGCCTTTTAGACGGAGGGGGTCCGACAGCCGTTCAGTTCCAGTCATTCCACCAGGAAGGAGGTACACGCCTCGTGTTATCTGTAGTTCAACCATGCCTAGACGGTCAATACCGCTGTTAGATCGCTTCCGAATTGCTACTTTGTGCCAGGAAGGGCTCTCAACAAGGGAAATGTCCAGATGTCTCGGAGTGAACCAAAGAGATGTTGTTCAGACATGGAGAAGATACAGAGAGACGGGAACTGTCGTTGACATGACACGCCCAGGTTGCCCAAGGGCTACTACTGCGGTGGATGACCGCTACATACGGATTATGGCTGGGAGGAACACTGACAGTAACGCCACCATATTGAATAATGCTTTTCGTGCAGCCACAGGACGTCGTGTTACGACTCAAACTGTGCACGATAGGCTGCATGATGCGCAACTGCACTCCCGACGTCCTTGGCGACGTCCATCTTTGCAACCACGACACCATGCGCGCGGTACAGGTAGGCCCAACAATATGCCGAATGGATCACTCAAGATTGGCATCACGTTCTCTTCACAGATAAGTGTCGCTTATGGCTTAAACCAGACAATGAATCTCTTCAGGTTAACGATATCGCTCGAATAGAGTGGCCAGTATGTTCTCCAGACATGAACGCTATCGAGCATGCCTGGGATAGATTGGAAAGGGCTATTTATGGACAGCGTGTTCCACTAGCCACTTTGAGGAATCTACCCCGAATTGCTACTGAGGAGTGGGACAATATGGACCAACAGTGCCTTGATGAACTTGTGGATAGTATGCCACGCCGGATATAGGCATGCATCAATGCAAGAGGACGTGCTACTTGGTATTAGAGTTACTGTTGTGTACAGCGATCTGGACTACCACCTCAGAAAGGTGGTATGGTAGTACAACATGCAATGTGTGGTTTTCTTGAGCAATAACAAGGGGCGGAAATGATGTTTATGTTGATCTCTATTTCAGTTTTCTGTATGGGTTCTGGGAAGACTCGGAACCGAGGTGATGCAAAACTTTTTTTGATGTGTGTATATTTCCCATGAAGAGTAAGTAGAAAGTCGTCACATAGGACATTCTGTACAAACAAATATGTATCTGTTTGTCTTTCTTATAATTTCAAAAGAACTCAATTATTAGAGCCCGATTAAATTCATTGTTCAGTGCCTTGAAGTATTACGACGTGCCTGGTTACAGAGCTATATTTGAGCAGCCATGCTACTCCCATAAAATCGTATATACTGATGAAGAGCCATCATTCTGAACAGGCTGTACGACGTTCAAGATTATCGATGAGACCATTACAATTTATTTTCAATGGTAAAATACGCTGTTTGCGGTTAAACAGGCCATTTATTCGTATGTCCTCCCGTCGATCTACTTCCGAGTATTCATGTGCAGTTGCGTAGGCTTATAGAGACTGCATCTCATTAGGTAGTTGGAGACTGGTTGCTGCGTCACTTTAATACCATTTCATTCTGTTACGTCTTCAATTTTTACATGTTAAAGATGCTAGAAATGCGAGTTCTCTTTTGTATGGATGACATAAGTGGCTTCGTTTTTTTAAAGAACATTGAGAGTAGGATTGTCATCATGAGATTGAAATCTTTGTCCACACTTAAGAGGAATAATGCATTTATGATCAACGACATGTGTTGCATCGTGATTTACTAGAAAGATAATTCCTTCTCTTCACGCCATACTTAACGTGCATCAAATGTCACCATCTTGTTGTCGTGACTGTAGCTTAAGAGAAAGCTGTGTCGAAAGTTATTCTGATGGTTAAATTTACGAACAGTGGTCCATGGTTGGAGGCCAGTTATAGAATTAAGTGCAATCTCTTTACAAGCTAGTTAGTTTTTCAGGAAATCAGTATGGTAAGACAATGCAAGTTCCTACGTACTCGGTTGCTGGCGTGTTTGTGTGGCATCTCTTCGTCACAGAATATTTATCGTTTAACGTACAAGACATACTGGGGCACTATTAAAAGATTTTTCAAATAATTATTTACTGTATTCACTGTGAGTTGATAAATACATGATTGGGGAAATTTCCCCATAGCAGAACAAATAACTATAAGTGAGAAGCTAACAAATGTTAGCCTTTATGGTGCTTCCAGTAAACTATTCACTTATGTACTCTGTGTTATTTTCAGATATGCAAGCCCTTATCATCCCGTTGCGTTATGTATGAAAATGAGAATTATGTGACTAGTTGAGAGGTATTCATTTGAGTTAGCGTTAGGAAATTTTTCTTGGCCATTATTTTGCATATCACTTGGCTATTGAGGCTTGCTAATCACAAGATATGCGAGTGGTAGAAGCTTTTACAAAAACGCACACACACACACACACACACACACACACACACATACATACACTCACACACACACACACACACACACACACACACACACACACACACACACACACACACGCACGTATACACATACACATTTCAGGGTTAAGTGCTACAGATACAGTTGTTATAATTAATTTCACGGAAACACTACAATTTTTATTCACATTTTCACAATAAATTGGAGAAAACGCACTGAAGGGTCTTTTGAGCTAGATTCGTACGCCGTTTATGTGTAGCACGAACACGCATGCGTTTCACGAGTATTACTTTGGCCGATGGTGTTCGCTCTGCGTTCTAAGTAAACCAGTATAATGTCAAACTGGGTTGTTGCTTCTGAGTGTCATAATGTCTTCAGACTGAACACTAACTTCGACAACTAATTCCTCTTCACTAACGTCGATATGTGCAAATGGTAAAAGCCTTATAATTTCGTCACCAGAAATCGTATCGTAATCAGCCTAATATTCATTTCGCAGTGTCATTTACGCCATTAACACTTATATCTGAGCCGCGTATAAAGTGTGTAGATGAGTCAATGAGCTGTACAGTACCCATACATACCACAAAAATGGATGAACATACGTATGTAATAATGTATGTATTTCAGTATGTTCCACAACTCCTCCTAAACCAGCTGACGATTTAAACCAAAATTGGAACACATATCACTAACACTTATCGCTTAAGTGTAGGGTTGGGGGGAAGAAACAACTACCTCTCAAAGG
The DNA here is from genome assembly GCF_023897955.1 of Schistocerca gregaria. Lineage (NCBI taxonomy): Eukaryota > Metazoa > Arthropoda > Insecta > Orthoptera > Acrididae > Schistocerca > Schistocerca gregaria. Next base: position 434,014,464 of record NC_064922.1, read on the forward strand.
GGTGCGAGGTCGGGGTGATAAAGCAGTATGGCCCACGATGTGCAAATACACGTATTTTATTTATCCATTATTCAAGTACGAGAGCAGGTAGCGACTTGCAGCAAACGTTACACGTAATTTCAATCCATTACGAAAGTTTGCCTCGCTGATATTCTCCACAAAATGACGAAACGGAAAAAGTTAATCGTTTACGAGACTGTCGCTATTCATGCACTGAAACTGCAGCATGAACCTCGAGGTTTCAATGTTTTTACCTCTATGACAATAAGTGTATTCTCAACAATAGACATATTCACCTAAACCTCTGGATGTACCTGCTAAATTATATCATTGTACAGCACATAGTTCACGGTTATGACGTTACAAAAATTGCACTGCTTGAAAATGAAACTACAGAATGAAATTCGATACACATACAGTTGGAATTTGTGTACAGTGACTCGAGAAATATTTTAACTAAATGACATTTGCGTACACCGGCAAATCCACGGGTAAAGAGCTCTTCCTAATCATCTGGGTCGATTTCAACCAAATTTGATACACGTTATACTGCTATCTGAAGGTAAGAACTAGCAACTTCCTGTTGGTATGGGGCTGATAATGTAGACACGAAAGAGGGAGGACGAGACGGACACACTCAGAGGAGGAAGAATAAGATGGACACCGACAGGGGGAGGAGAAGATGGGTAGAGAGAGGGTAGATGAGCAGAGAAAGGAAAGAGAAGCTGGACAGAGACCAAGAGGAGACGGGGTGAGATGGGCAGAAAGAGGCGGACAAGGAGAATGGCCAGTGAAGCGGAGATGAGGGGTTGGAGAGAGAAGGAAAAGAGGAGGAAATGGGCGGAGACAGGGGAAGAAGGAGCTGGGCATAGCGAGTGGGAAGAGGAGAGGGCAGGATGAGATGGACAAAGAGTGGGGTTACAGAAGGTGGACAGAGAGAGCGGTGAAAGAGGTGGACTGAGAGGTGGGAAAGAAAGAGATAGATAGAAGATTGGAATGAAAACATACGCTGGCAACTCTGCGTACTTAACTCCTCTGTACCGAAGAAGACGATCTGGATGAACCGGAGATCCATGTTAATGAGGGAATGAAAAATGAGGATCTACCGTAGCTCCTGTAGCCCAATTTAAAATTTATGGCTTTTGACCGCGAGCCGGTCAGCCAGCCGCTGCCGCCACTGGTGGGCCGCCTGCGTCAGTGTAACTCCAGTGCTCTCCGCTTCCACTGTGCTGCCGCGCCTGTTGTGCAAAGAATTGTGTCTGTCAATTGTGAAGTATGCCACTGCCTAAGCACCGATAATTTCCCTGTTTCAAGAAAACTCGGCTCCTGCCATAAAAGAATTTTTTTAATAATTTAAATTCAGACGCGTTTAAACTGTGTTTCAGGTGGTCGGAAGTCATACGAATATATCTTGGGCTACTGTTCACCAAAGTAAATAAGAAATGGCCACGTTTGTGTACATGGCGCAAATCAGGTTTGTAAAAGTAACCATGGTGCAATCCTATAAAGAAACCAAGAAATTTTGTAAATAAAAGCAAAATTCAGCCACCAAGAATTTGTTCATCTTAGTTACTGTAGAAGAAATCCAAACACTATGACCCACTGCCACTTTATATTTTTTGAAAATACATATGGTTCTTCTTTTGCCGTTTTTGATCCTTGCGTTTAGGAGAACTACTACATTCAGTCTTTGCGGGTTAATGGTCTATTCTATCCACGTTTGTATCCAGGGAGCATACAGAGCATTGCTTTTTCATCAAGAGAGCATGGTCAGTGGTGTTCAATGGTCTCTCAGCTTCCTTTGCAGAATTCCAAGCTCTAGAGTTGTAATAACAAATGATGCCTTCGATTCCACTTTCTCCGTGCCTCTTTTGAAAGGAATCCGTACATTTACCAGGGAAACATTATAAAGGTAAAAAAATATTCTCAAATAAAACCTCATGCTCTTCATAGTGTGCCACCATCCTGTCAGTCATGTCTATCCCACCCATAAATTTATTGTACCATACTCTGGCATATAGGCTCTGTTTTGAAGCTTGCGTGGCTCTTCATTTCCCATATTTCGACAGTACCAACAGGTGAAATGAAATTTTCACTCTGCAACGGATTGTGTGCTGATGAAACGTCTTTGAAAATAAAGATTGTGAAGTCAAGGCGGGACTTGTTTCTTTGGTAACTCAGTTGCTGGAGCACTTGCCCGCGAAAGGGAAAGATCCCAGCTTCTTGTCTTGGTCTGGCGCACATCTTGTATCTGCCAGGAAGTTTAGATATCAGTTGTACTCCAATAAAGGTAGATTCCATGTGGACAATATTCATGTCCACCCATCGCACAATTGTTACACTTTCATTAATGCCAGAAATAGATATTGAAACTCGGCCTGATTTTACTGGAGCTTCGCTGTTGGTCAATTTACTCTCTGCAGGGTGTTCCATATTATGTTCCTCGATTCAAGAATTTCCTTTTGCTTCCGATTTGAACGCAGTGGTAATGCTGAGAATTGATTTAAAGAATTATATTGTGAAATTTTCCTTCCAGCACCTGGGACATTCTTACTATAGTGTTACCAACAGTACCAAAGTTAAAGCATGATGTGACATTCTGCTCCTGCCTTCTTCGTTGGTACGTCTGAATTAATATCACGTATCCATCTCATCTGGAGTATATCTACTCTTCGAAACGACGCTTTTTCTGCGTAGACTTTGTATATTCTTTTGACCTGCTTTTAGCTTTGAAGGGTATAATCATTTCATCTGCAGACTGATACTCCATACAATTTACAGTCGTTCAAAGGACAGAATAACAAATCATTGTAGCGAAATGCTCCTGCAAGATAATACAAATTACGATCTGAAATGTACATGTACAAGCAGTCACTAACTGTCTTCAGTCTCAAAATATATCTCTTTCCATAACAGCTGACGATCGAAAATTGGGAACTTGGTAGCCAGCTTATGGGACCACAACGGCCACAAATGATCCCTGAAGAGGTTCAAATGTAGAACATATTTCTGATGTCATTATTGGCATTACATTGTTTTTGTAGGAGATAGAGACCTTAACGCGATTCTCTATCTTCGCAAAGAGGGTAGAGCACCAGCGGCTACCTGTACACACAACATGTCGCGACAAAGTCGCAACTTCAAACTTTCAGCATCAGGGGAGAACTAATGTAAGTTCTCCATAGTGCTGTTACTCTCAATGACAACAAACACCTTTTATGAATTAGTCTTTAAGCCTGTTCCGACTGGTCGACTGCTACCTAGAAGGCAGTAAGATGAGCGATCTGTGATCTTAGACATGTGTAATCAAACTATGCCGCCAATCCTTGCGGCCACTACAGCCAGATGATCAGTTCTGATGATGCCACTACTCCTTTATACGAGCAGCTCCTAATCTGGCTTCACGAGGCTGAGTGAATCCCGTTCCAGGTCTTCCTACCACAGGAAAAAAAAAACCGGGGAGGTACCGGTAATCGAACCCGGGTCCTTCCTCGCCAAAAGTTCTACAGTATATTGTGGCAGCAATGCGTGAGGAGGGTGGTGATTACTGTCTTTGCAGCGTCCTCTCCTTGTGATAGAATGTGTGCTGGAGAAAGGTTGCATCATCGGATCCCTGCATCTCTCTCCATAAGTGCCTCAAGAAAGAGTTTATATATTTATATACTCTACTTGGGTTGTGATGGTAAAGGATATGACGAGGACAGATCCTACGAACTCTAGTACAAGCTCAAAATCTCGTGTACGCACAGTCTTCCGGTTCCCTGCACGTTCGTCTGTCTGCAAGGACCCGTGATAACAGAAACGTCCAAAAAAGACGCGATATGTTGTGTGATGTGTTTGGTGTCGGTGAGGGTATTTGTTTTGGTACAGCCGCGCTGTCTCTCGACCGTTTCCATCTGATTACCGTAAACAGACGCCATCTCGGCTTGTTAGCGACATGAATACAGGAACATTCTGTTGCTTACAGTATGCTGTGTTAATCAGACAGCTTGCAAGACAAACGGAACAGTTGGCGCATGGTCAGAGGGACTGTCATTCGTCAACTCCATCTACCGTGACACCCACAAATTTCCGGACACATGTTCATAGGGCTTTTTTCCCCTCTATTTCCAATAAGGAATCCGTCTCTGTTCTAGTCTTTGAATTTAACGCAACAGATAGCAGAGTAACTCAGAACGCACTATGGATTAGCACATATGACAAGATGCATTTTTTCTTCGTTTCATAAATCACCCTTTGAAAGTGTTAACGAAGAAAACCGCTTAGATAATAGTGAAACCCTATAACTTTCCGCAGCTTATGCACTGTGTCGATGATTTGCGGCTTCTTCTCGGATGTATGCGTCCACGCAAGCGTTTCTCTGGGGATGTAGTCAGCATTGCACACCTGACAGACTTCCTGTTTTAAGTCGTCACCGATTACTCTCCATTCTGTCTGAGCTCACTACGAGGTGCATTCAAGTTCTAAGGCCTCCGATCTTTTTTTTTCTTATTAACTACTCACCCGAAATCGATGAAACTGGCAATTCTTCTCGACATAATCGCCCTGCAGACGTACACATTTTTCACGACGCTGACGCCATGATTCCATGGCAGCGGCGAAGGCTTCTTTAGGAGTCTGTTTTGACCACTGGAAAATCGCTGAGGCAATAGCAGCACGGCTGGTGAATGTGCGGCCACGGAGAGTGTCTTTCATTGTTGGAAAAAGCCAAAAGTCGCTAGAAGCCAGATCAGGTGAGTAGGGAGCATGAGGAATCACTTCAAAGTTATCACGAAGAAACTGGTGCGTAACGTTAGCTCGATGTGCGGGTCCGTTGTCTTGGTGAAACAGCTTACGCGCAGCCCTTCCCGGACGTTTTTGTTGCTGTGCAGGAAGGAAATTGTTCTTCAAAGCATTTTCGTAGGATGCACCTGTTACCGCAGTGCCCTTTGGAACGCAATGGGTAAGGATTACGCCCAGAACATGGACACCATAATTTTTTCAGCACTGGCGGTAACCCGAAATTTTTTTGGTGGCGGTGAATCTGTGTGCTTCCATTGAACTAACTGGCGCTTTGTTTCTGTACTGAAAAATGGCATCCACGTCTCATCCATTGTCACAACCGACGGAAAGAACGTCCCATTCATGCTGTCGTTGCGCGTCGACATTGCTTGGCAACACGTCACACGGGCAGCCATGTGGTCGCCCGTCAGCATTCGTGGCACCAACCTGGATGAAACGTTTCGCATTTTCAGGTCGTCATGCAGGATTGTGTGCACAGAACCCACAGAAATGCCAACTCTGGAGGCGATCTGTTCAACAATCATTCGGCGATCCCCCAAAACAATTCTCTCCACTTTCTCGATCATGTCGTCAGACCGGCTTGTCCGAGCCCGAGGTTGTTTCGGTTTGTTGTCACACGATGTTCTGCCTTCATTAAACTGTCCCACCCTCGAACGCACTTTCGACACATCCATAACTCCATCAACACATGTGTCCTTCAACTGTCGATGAATTTCAATTGGTTTCACACCACGTAAAATCACGCTGTTCGAGTAAGGAAAACGTCGCCATTTTAAGTATTTAAAACAGTTCTCATTCTCGCCGCTGGCGGTAAAATTCCTTCTGCCGTACGGTGCTGCCATCTCTGGGGCACTTGAATGCACCTCGTACAGCGATCCAGGCCTGTCAGTTTAGCTTGAACAACTCTCGTTCGAATGGACTGAACGTGCCATACACTTTCAGATTACTCCATTATGTAATTATGTTGTCACCCCCCTCCCTCTAACCGCTGATGTTTATCTGTGTTAACAGAGTAAAAAAAGGAGCAAATAACGTAAGTTCTGTTTGAAAGAGTAGTAACTGAAGAGACAAGCGTATTCTCACGTTAATCTACTCCAGGAACTGAAGTTAGCCACAAAACACGGGCAGAGTTGTCTTGCAATGAGTGGAAGTACTTTTTTGTAACTCTTGTTATTGTTAGCACCGTTAACTCAGAGAAAAAATACGCTGATGAGAAATGTGATCTATCCTAATGAGTTATTTACAGCAATTCTGAGTTTCCTATCCATGAGGACACATTTAGAGTACATTAAAGTCTCTACTATCATATCATATCAGGTATCCTGAAATATGTGGAGCAGGTTCTGCGTATGCACTACATGCAGCAACGAAAACGCACATATAATCACACTGCTTCACCGTCTACTTTAGCAACATTCAGTACGTATTATAAAAATCTATGTACTTATGGATGTCTGTTTATATGGTACCATGTATGTTCTTCATCTTTTCCTAATCCCGCAGCTCGTGGTCTAGCGGCTAGCGTTGCTGTCTCTGGATCACGGGGTCCCGGGTTCTATTCTCGGTCTGATTGGAGATTTTGTCTGCCCTGGGACTGGGTATTTGTGTTATCCTCATCATTAAATCATCATCATCATCATTCGTGCTGTGGCTAGACTGGACTGTGCAAAAAAAAAAAAGGACTGTGTGAAATTGGGCCTCTGTCATCCTAAGCACCTGGAACGATTTCAGTCGAATTTGGTGCACAAATTAGTTACGATCTGGAAAGAATTACTGGGGGGGGGGGGGGGGTAAAAAAGGCAAGCCTTCTATTGGGATGGGGTGATAAAGTGCAGAGAGTAGGGGGAACGAGCAGTTGGACAGAGAGAGGTGTACGAGGATATGCACAGAAAGTGGAGCGGAGGAGGTGGTCACGGGAGTTTGGGGGTGGGCAGTGAGAGGGGAAAGGAGTAGATGGGCAAATAGTAGGTGGACGTAAGCACGTATCCGCGGAACACCGAGTACTCAGGTAGTTATAAACAAAGACAAATATTAAATAGGCAAAATCATTGTACCCAGACATGGATGTGGAAAGTACATTACTGACTCTTTGTTGCTGTTCGTTACGACAATAGCACTGGTTTAAATTAGGGTGAGAAGGTTCTGAACATACTGAGTTTGTCTGGCGTGCTTTTTGCTGTGTGGTGGATCGTGAACTGGTCAAGCTCGGAGAAGCTTAATTGATGTTGCTGTAATGATGTGAAGGAACTTAAGAAATATTCAATAATGTGTGGTTGTTACGTAGTTACTTGGTTAGTTTCATTTTCCATGAATTACTTGTGTGATAAATCTTAACGACGTGGAAGAAATCGTTTTATACTCACATCACAAATTATTTTGTAAAAATATACCTACAAGGTTTATACATTACAGAGTGCAGCAATCAGTCGTTCATTTTTAGATTTTATTACACATATCCTGATTTCGCCTAGTGGCTATCCATTCTCAATGCACTATTTTCTATTCTCGATGCGTGGAAGATCCTGTTGTTCGGGCGTCAGTCACATTTTCTTCCGAATGGAAGATAACCTGATATCTACAAGTTGATCATTTACAAGCAGTTGCTTTTGTTAAAAAAATAATAAAGACACGCAGATGTGAGTTAATAATTCATACTCACCACCTTTTACACATTACAACAAAATATAAATTCTCCTGTGGGAATAAAAGGATCTGTCAAGGAAAATATTTTTCCGTTTATTTTCAGATTTTACATTGCTGTCTGTCAGACATTTCATGTTACTGGGTAAGTGACCAAAAAGGTTTGGTTGCAGCACTATGCACCCATTTTTGTGCTAACCACAAACTTAAAGTGGCGTAACGAATGTAATTCTTTTCTTCTTTCCTTGAAATAGTGCACATCATTGTTCCCTTTGAACTGTAATGGGCTACCTACGACAAATTTCATGACGGAGTAAATATAATGCGAAGTAATAGTCAAAATGCGTAACTCTTTAAACACATGTCTATAAGATTATCCTTGGTGAGCACCACATTTTACTCTTACAGCGCGTTTCTGAGCAATGAAAACTTTCTTAAAGATGTGTTACCCCAGAAAATTATTCCACGCCAAATTATTAAAAGAAAATATGCAAAATACAACAGCTAACTTATTTGTCTCTCCAACCTTTGCAGTGATTCTAAGTGCAAATATGGGTGAACTCAATTGTTTCAGAAGTTCCAAAAAGTGCTTTTACCCATTTTAAATTCCCAACAACAAGCACACACAGGAATTTTAAAATTGCGCCCTATTTATTATTTCCTCACCACGTGTTTCACTTAACATTGGTGTAGTAACTCTTGATGTGCTGAACTGAATACGTTGTGCCTTTTTTAAAACTGGGAGTGGGACCATTCGGAGGAAACCAGTTAATGATACTTTTAAGAAATGGTTCAAATGGCTCTGAGCACTATGGGACTTAACATCTTAGGTCATCAGTCCCCTAGAACTTAGAACTACTTAAACCTAACTAACCTAAGGACATCACACACATCCATGCCCGAGGCAGCATTCGAACCTGCGACCGTAGCAGTCCCGTGGTTCCGGACGGAAGCGCCTAGAACCGCACGGGCACCGCGGCCGGCGATATTTTTAAGAACCTTGTCTGTCATTTCTACTGTTTCTCTATTCGCGCTTGGATTGATTACAATACTAGTATCATCTGCCATAAGAACTAATTCTCCCTGTTATATATTAGACGGAAAATCGTTAACACATATGAGGAGAATAGCGGATATATCATTGAGCCTTGGGAAATCCCACACTTGATTTCTCCTCAGCCAGAGTAATGTCCCCGGACTACATTGGCTGAATTACTAAATACTACTTTGTGCATTCTTTTGGTTAGATATGGCATTATCCCTTAAAGATCAATTTATCTAAAAGAGGGACGCAGGGCGAACGAATGTGTAGTTTCCATCTAAATTGCCACCTTCGGCTTATAACGGCACGTCATTAATGCATTGCTCAGCACCCGAGGTTGGCTGGCATCTAAATCGCTGCGTTTCAGTTCGTCGTCTCGTCCCACACTCGCCATGTTGCGTTCTCCGGCCGCCAGACCAGTGGTACTACACCGTGCACGCCAGTCGCACCCCAACACTCGTTCCGACTGCCGGTCTTGCTACGGTATCTTCAGGCCGAAATGATAGGCCTACCACAGCAACGTGTTTCAGGACCTTAGAAACGTCGCGTCAACGCACTTAGTATCACTTGACGACCTACTTGCTCGTCCAGTACGTCGAACGTTGGCAGACATCAGCTTTCACTGCGGCCCAGAGACAGACAGTTGTCAAACCACATACGCTTTTTGAGTTTACGATGCACATTTCTCATCATTTACCTTCACGATGAGGAGAGGAGTTACATGAAGCAGCAAGTAACTGACATATCGGACAGAATCAAACCATGACCGTTAAAGAAGATATTGCAGGAGCCCGCACAGTGCTCATAACACTGTAGTGGAAACGTCATGTGGAAAGAAGTTCGAAATTTTTTAACCCTTGTCACATGACTCCCTACGATACAATCAAATCTCACATACTGATTATTAGCAATGTAAAAACATATCATAATAAAGCTTTTGGTTGGTGACAGGAGGCAACATCGGAACTACATACGTTTTCAGCCGTGTTCGAAACACGATTATTATTTTTATTATTGTATTTTTTTTTCATTTATCTACTCACGTCCGTATAAAATTACTACACGAATGTTTTCCTGGGTGCCGCGCGGGATTAGCCGAGCGGTCTGGGGCGCTGCAGTCATGGATTGTGCGGCTGGTCCCGGCGGACGTTCGAGTCCTCCCTCGGGCATGGGTGTGTATGTTTGTCCTTAGGATTATTTAGGTTAAGTAGTCAGTAAGCGTAGGGACTGATGACCTTAAAAGTTAAGTCCCATATTTCACACACATTTGAACATTTTTTTTTTCCAATGCATGTTGAAAAAGGCAATATCTTATTCGTCTACTAATTGTCTGTCTGGTGAAAAAAAAAGTACCGAGAATATTATTTGAAGCTGTTTTCGGCGAAATCCCTGTAGTGTTTCTCGATTCATAATAAGTTGCAAACGTTAGTTTCCGGTAAAATGATGCATGCTTTACCGCGAAATTATAGCCTACACGCAAAATCTTCAGCAATGTTAAATACATTTCTTCGCACTATGATCGTGGTGTTCGGAATTTCTACGCTTCGGATGCTTCTATGATAATTATCATCCAAGGAAATGCACCAAATGTTAGTGAAGAATGAATATAAAAAATGCTAAGAATTAACTTTGATAATCTGACGAGAACCGGTGTTATCACTGCGGTAAGGCCGTTGGCAGAAGAAAGCATTACAGTGATGGGAAAAATGGCGAAACAGGAAAAGCGCTATAAGAATTAAATATAAGGATACGGAATTTAAAAAGATTGTAACTACTGAGAAATACTAAACACACATACTCGTACATTATGTATTAAAAGTATGACACTTATTGCGGAAGCCAGCTATAATTTCATAATTAATTTAACATCATTTTATCGTCTGATTTGATTACAAATGTGCGTTTAGTAATCTTCTACGGACATTGGTAGATAAACGAAAGAAAAACTAATAAAATGAAATCAATAACCGGATTTCGAACGCGAGCACACGGTGTGCAAAGGTAGTGAACTGCATCCCCAATCACCGTGCAAACCATTTCGGGTGAAGTGACTGCGATTTAAAAGGCGTATGAAATACGATGAAAAATGTGACGGCAGTTTTCTCAGAAACACTCGGATAAGCCGACACCGGTGTTCTCTAATTCTGAGCACTCTTCCACGAACAAAAATATCTGGGAAATCGGGCAATGGCACTTGCCGTGTTCCCCTCGCCAGCAGCGGACGGCACCACCCACCCCTCATTGGTTCTCGCGAATAAATACGACGGTGCTACCACACTGGCCAGGTACTACTATCGCTTTCTTACTACTCCTAAAACATTAGAGGGGTATTATTGCGTTTCTAGGGTCGTTACAATAAAAATGGTAGCACTTTTCTTGAATAATTTCACGCTATTACCTGAAATTGGAAGTGTTGTTACGTACGAATACTGCTCGTGGTCTTGCGGTTGGCTGTGCTAACTCTGGCTCACAGCGTCCTGGGTTCCATTACCGCCTGATAGCGGATTTCCTCCAGTAGGAAATGTGTCTGTGTGTTTCTGTCTGTGCGTGGGGGTCTGTGTGTTTTTCTCATAATCATTACATCATGATCGACGCGCAATTTGCCGAAACGGCGTCAAATGAGAAGCATTGTACCAGGAGGTCTAATTCCCAGGAAGGGGCTCCCATCCAAAAATGCCATACACAGAAATCTTAATCTAATAGTTCTCACAATCCGCCCAGGACGATCAAATACACCTAAATCTATTCGCTAGGAGTACGATGGTGCAGTGGGCAATGTTCTGCAGCCACAGTTCAGAGGAGAGGAATCAGATCCTGTTCTTAAGCTGTAATCACCGTGGCAAAGACGACGCCACCGAAGGTCTCCCGATAACATCGACAGACAATTTCGTTACAGTACGTCCTATATCCTTCGCCAGTTTTTCCCGATGGCAAGGAGATTAGAATTAAATCACCTCTGTCTCGCCATGGACTTGGCGAGTACTGGAGTTTTTTCCTTAGCTAGTTGAATAATCAGCAAGATTCACGAAAATACTCTGACGGAAAAAACCGCAAATCCAAAATATAATTAATGCAGAATAATGAATCTTCGGGAATACATTTGTCTAGGTAACGTAACTACTGGCCATTAAAGTTGCTACATCAAGAAGAATGCAGATGATAAACAGGTATTCATTGGACAAACTGACATATGATTACATTTTCACTCAATTTTGGTGCATAGATCCTGAGAAATCAGTACCCAGAACAACCACCTCTTGCCGTAATAACGGCCTCGATACGACTGGGCATTGAGTGAAACAGAGCTTGGATGGAGTTTACAGGTACAGCTGCCCATGCTGCTTCAACACGATACCATACTTCATCAAGAGTAGTGACTGGGGTATTGTGATGAGCCAGTTGCTCGGCCACCATTGACCAGACGTTTTCAATTGGTGAGAGATCTGGAGAAAGTGCTGGCCAGGGCAGCAGTCAAATACTTTCTCTATCCAGAAAGGCCCGTACAGGACCTGCAACATGCGGTCCTGCATTATCCTGCTGAAATGTAGGGTTTCGCAGGGATCGAATGGAGGGTAGAGCCACGGGTCGTAACACATCTGAAATGTATCGTCCACTGTTCAAATTGCCGCCAATGGGAACAAGAGGTGATCGAGACGTGTAACCAATGTCACACCATACCATCACGCCGGGTGATACGCCAGTATGGCGATGACGAATACACGCTTTGTAACGTTCCCTGGCAGCACACACAATATTAATAAAATGAAATGACATTTAATTGTACAATGTACGCTGCTATGAAGCAATTCGTATGTTCTGTAATTGTTTAACAAAAAATATTATTTAATTTTGTATAAAGACGTTGGTTATTATTGTAATATTTTCTGTAATAATATTCCCGATGTGTTTACGAATGTAGTATTTCTATACTCATAATGTAATTACGAAATACGTTAATATCTGTGATGAAAATAATGTAAAATATAGCCACAGAGGAAAATAATGTTGTAAGATTACAAAGAGACATTCATAATCAGCAATAATATAAATATTCTCATTAAAGCTTCCAATGTGCGTTCACCGCGATGTCGCCAAACACGGATGCGACCAATATGATGCTGTAAACAGAAACTGGATTCATCCGAAAAAATGACGTTTTGTCATTCGTGCAACCAGGTTCGTCGTTGAGTACACCATCGCAGGTGCTCCTGTCTGTGATGCAGCGTCAAGGTTAACCGCAGCCATGGTCTCCGAGCTGATAGTCCATGCTGCTGCAAACGTCGTCGAACTGTTCGTGCAAATAGTTGTCGTCTTGCAAACATCCCCATCTGTTGACTCAGGGATCGAGACGTGGCTGCACGATCCGTTACAGTCATGAGGATAAGAAGCCTGTCATCTCGACTGCTAGTGACACGAGGCCGTTGAGATACAGCACGGCCTTCCATATTACCCTCCTGAACCCACCGATTCCATATTCTGCTAACAGTCATTGTATCTCGACCAACGCGAGCAGCAATGTTGCGATACGATAAACCTCAATCGCGATAGGCTACAATCCGACCTTTATCAAAGTCTGAATCGTGATGGTACGTTTTTCTCGTCCTTATACGAGGCATCACAACAAAGTTTCACCAGGCAACGCTGGTCAACAGCAGTTTGTGAATGGGAAATCGGTTGGAAAGTTTCCTCATGTCAGCACGTTGTAGCTGTCACCACCGGCGCCAACCTTGTGTGAATGCTCTGAAAAGCTAATCATTTGCATATCACAGCATCTTCTTCCTGTCGGTTAAATTTCGAATCTGTAGAACGTCATTTTCGGATGTAGCAATTTTAATGGCCAGTAGTGTATTTAAGTGACTGACATTGCAAGATCACAGATTAAGGTAAGGGGTTGATAAGCCATTGCAAATGTGAAATGCTGGTACATTAATAAGCTGTGTAACCGCCAGAACTCTGAATACAAGCATGTAAACATGCATGCAGTGTGTTGTACAGGTGCCGGTGGTTAGTTTGAGGGATGGAGTTACATGCCTGTTGCACTTTGAAAGTACAGGATCTGTTAATGCGTTTGGTGATGACGCTGGAGTTATCCATCGACGACAGAGATGGTGATCGAACAGACTAAGGCAACATCCCGACACTCTGTAGAGCACGTTAGGTTGCAACAGTGGTATGTGGGCGCCCGTTATCGTGTTGGAAAACATCCCCTGGATTGCTGTTCATGAATGGCAGCAAAGGGTGTTAAATCACCACGTTCACATACAAATTTGTAGTCTGGGTGCGTGGAATAACCACGAGATTGCTCCTGCTGTCATCCGAAATTGTAACCCAAGCCATAACTGCAGGTGCGGGTCCAGTGTGTCTTACACGCAGACATGTTGGATGCAGGCGGTCAACTGGCCTCCTCCTAACCAAGACAACGCAATCACTGCCACCGTAACAGAGCTCTCGCTTGACACCACTCCAGTCACTAATGGCGACGGTTTGTTGTCAGCGGAATGCACGCTATAGGACGTCTGGCTCGGAGCTGTCAAGTAACCTATTTGTAACAGTTTGTTGTGTCACTGTGGTGCCACGTACTGTTCAAATTGCTGCTACATGTACAGTACGATACGCCAGAGCCATGCGGCAAACACGATGGACTTCCCTCTCGGTAGCGCCACGTGGCCGTCTGGAGCCCGGTCTTCTTGCGACCGTACATTTTCGTGACAAGCACTGCTAGCAATCATGTACAGTGGCTACATTCCTGCAAAGTATTTCTGCAGTATCGCAGAGGAAACATCCAGCTTGACATAGCCTTAGTATATGACCTCGTTCAAACTCAGTGAGGTGCTGATAATGGCGTCTTGGTCGCCTTTAAGGCATCCTTATCTAACGTCACCTCACAATGTCCAGTCTGAAAGATAACTAACGCTCATGACCGCTACAGTGTCTATTCAAAGCAAACCTGATTTGTATTCTCAGAATGGTTTTACTAGCGCCACACTTACGCTACTGGCGTGAAATTTGAATAACATCTTCTTACAAATATAGAAAAACGCCTGCCGAGTTTCGTTTATGTCCCACAGCTTCTTCTTGGTCTTGAGATTTTTTTCGAGTGCATATTGAAAAGACGTTGTCTTTATTCCTCTGTTAATGGTCTGTCTGGTGAATGAATTAAGGGAAAACAAAAAAAAACAACAATAAATGATTTTGGTTGACACTGTAAAGCTAGATTGCAAACCTCATGCGCTACTTCAAATAAAATCATCAGAACATACATATGTCCATTAACTTTCAATGGTCATCATTCAGCGTACGTGTGAAAGACAAAAAGAAAATTAGATTAAGACTTAACAGCTAAACCACTGAAAATTGGATCCACGTAAGTCACATTTGCTAACCACCTCATACAACGGAATTGCGACTATACTGGCATAAAAACACCTGTTACTAGTACTTATAGTTCGTAGACAGCTAATGCACACCTGTCACAATAAAGAAATCCACTACAGTAACTTTTAAGTTTCAGAATTGACATTTGCCACCTTTTTCACCTGAACACATACTTTTTGAAATTATAAACAAGGCCTACAACTTCTGTTACAGATTCAGCCTGCTTGACATACTGTATTTTAAGTTTAGACGCGATGCTGAAACACGCATAATGTAATATAACGTTCAGTTAATATATATATATATATATATATATATATATATATATATATATATGTACTGAACGTTATATTATATTACGCGTGTTCTGTGGCTGTATATATACTCTGTAATATTATATTTAAAAAAACAACATACAGTCACGATTTTTAGAACAGCATTAACTTTTAATTAAAACTATTGGAGCAAAGCATCATTTACGATTTATTTGCTATTTTCTGCTATTGTAAACATAAAACGACCAAGTAATGTTCCAAATGTTCGGTAGTCCGATCACTCTAAACATTTTTAGAAGCAGAAAAGGATCGTTCTGCATCAACTGTGGCACTATTTCAATTTGGGTACTATGTTGGCAGTTACTGTTTTTGGTAAATGTTCGCCTGTCCCATTAATAAAGCTATAAGTTTAGCAAAACGGTTCAAAGCCTGGCTTATTGTATAAATTATTTTCAAAATTTTCTTTATGTTTCCTTGGGAATATATACGGCAATGAGAAGTTCTGTAGAATAATTTTATTCATTGGCTGAATAGATTTATTCAGTGCCAAACCTTGGGTTTCACGGTTTTTAATACTTGCAGGTATACGGGAAAAATGGTCGCTAATTACAGAAATGTCTTTTTAATACCGTAATTATTAAAAACGTCCTTGCACTGGCAAACTGCCAAACCCTCAGCACTATCGAAGTCGTTTGTTACCTCTCCAATGGCCTCGAAATGTTAATTGTAAAACAACATAGCTTCAGCCCACCTACCCCAACGATTTACCACTGGTTGGGGGGTAAAGGCACCTTTGGTAGTTTTTCTTTGTAGGTCTTGAGGCGAGCAGGAGTCCTTAGAAACACTTCCTTTGTGGATGAAATCAGTTTATTTACATTCAGAAACGTGGAACGTACTTCTTCAGCAAGGCGATGAACTCCAGGAGCAAATCACGTCACATGAATCAAATTAGGATAAAACACTCGGAGAGTTTTTCTGTTTTGGTCATATAGGAAGCAGATCTGAAATAAACACAAACACCCTTTCATCTGCAGAAGATTCGGGAAATATTTTTCTGATACCCTCATTCAAAACTCTGGCGATCGTAGAATGATTTACTTTTTCAAGTTCTTTGCAGGCCGCTGAACAGGAAGAAGAACGCTCTTCTCTTAAAGCAGCAACAATTAAATCTGCAATGTAACGGCCACAAGTGTCTGTAGTTTCGTCAGCTGAAATCCAGGTAATTCTGTCCTTGAGTTCATTGCGTATTTCTTCCAGAACATTTACTGTCGGTATGTAATTTTTACGCAATGTTGATTCATCTGATATATTTTGTTTCAAACAATATTTGCGTAGGAAACCTTTGAGGATAGGGTTTGTACGTTTGTGAAGAGGAATATATCCATGTGAAGCCGACTTATTTGGTTACCTTTGGACAAATCCCTGCTACTGCAACTTGCTATTGTCAGAAGTTGTCGTGGTCCTTTCTTCTGCATTCCTGCGATATGATGACTTGTCTTGACATGATGGTCTATTTGAAGCTTTGTTTTGAATTTAATGTTTTTCTCACAAACTCGACGGTATAAATCAGTTCTGTCACATGTAAATGTTCCAGGATGGTCAGCTATCCATGAAACGAGGTTTCTTTTTCCGGGCGGCACGGCGCACAATACAATACACACTACACGTCGTGAAGACGTTCAGCTCTGTACAGGTAAATAGAAAGCTAAACTGAGATAATGGACGTGTGACTAAAAGCTTGCGTAGTTTAATTTAATTGTTGAAGACGCTTACGGTATGACAGCGGAGGGGATTAACCAGGGCGCGTGCGCAGGAGCATCTACTCTGTCTGCCTGTTCCTCTTCTGTAATGATTTCGCTAGGCAGTGGCCTCTCTGTTAGCGATGGCAAGCAGTTCTAGGTCACGGTCAATCCGTGAGACATCTCAGCTAGATGGAGCTAGAGACAGTCTTTCTAAATTTTTAAAATATTGTAAGCATAGAGCGTGACTAGTTTTTAGTTCAAATATGCAATAATCGGTGAAAAGGAGCCAAATATGCAAATGCATATGCAACATACAAATGCATATAATCCGGTCTCTGACTATAACCATTGCCTAGGGAGCGCATTGTTGGATCCAGTAGTATTGAGGCCTCAAGTAAAACAATGAGCGTCACTTTTACTCAGCAGCGAATTCGAAGTACTTATTATTATAAAAACTTATAAGAAATCCCTTTATCTGCTATGTAAAAAAATAGACGACAAATAAAATTGTGGAACAACAAAAGAAGCCTTCAGTTAGAGAGCAAAATCTGTTAAACTGAAATAAATTTGTAGGCACTCATAGAAATTGCATTCAAACTGGAGAAAAATACTCAAATGTGTGTAGGCAAAACATACCACTTCGGCTCCTCCATGAACCATTGCCGTGAACTGACTGGAGTTCTGAATGATAATGTGTGGCTTTAAAACGAACTGGTGCGTTGGAGAGATAGAGAAATCGTCGGCGCTTAGCGTAACGCGCCCGTCGTGCAAAATGGCATTCGCGCTGACAAGAAAGTCAGCAATCGCAGTTTTCCGGCAAGAAGACACCGTCAGAGAATGAGGAAGAGACAGCTTAGTCACTCAAGAGATTCTGGGCGTACTGGTTAGATAGGTCTGACACGATAATTACCGTTTATGAGTTCACACTTCTTATTAGGTGTTTCAGCGATTTGTTTTAATTCCAGTCCATGAAACTCATTGCCAGTGGAAAAAAAGTAAAGCTTTTCGTCAGGATTTTTTCAGGCTTTGTATCCTGATTGTATTTATGTGGCCATTCTCCTTAGATGTCAAGATAGAATCTACTGTCTTGGGTACGTCGTTCAGGGAGTTGATATGAGATCGTGTGGTAGTTGGAATAAAAGGAATCTCTTTATATTACAAGAGGTGAAATTTTGTTATTGAAAAATAGTCTAACTCTTTACAATACTTGTTAAAGTACAAGAGACAAAAAATAACGACGTATTCTAGCTATTCACAATACTTGTTTGTAAACAATATTTTTCATTTCTTTATCTGGGGTATTTGTATACAAATATTTTGACTTTCCTACTCGACAGTAAGCTACATGCAGTTGACTTTGAGAGAAACAGGAGTCTTCGTGGTCGTCGCAATATTTTGAAGTTTATCCTTGCGCTTTGTTAACTGTTAAACAGTAGGCTAATTTGATTGGAAATTAGGTATTTGACTATCATCCTAGTTCCCTTACATAGTTTTGGTGTGTTGAGATATCTGAGTAGTATGCTCGGAGATCCAGTTTCAAGTCGAAGACACTGTAATGGCTTTCTGGTACTTGCAAAGAGTTAAGAAATTCTGTACGGGAATTTTCTTCGGATAATTAATGTAATATCATCGGTAATATTATTTTCAGTTGCAAAAATTGTCCTTTCAAAGAGCCAATCCGGATTGGTATAGTTCCGAACAATGTTTCCATAAATTTGGTCGATGAGACCGTTTTCAGCAGTGGCTGTTTTGCAGAAATCATTGTCGTGTTTAATGAGACCGATCGTCAGGTCAGTAGGATATGTACCTTTGCCTGTTTGTAAAAGTTGTTGAGCAAAATATGCTTTTGTTTCGTCTTTCGATAGTTCAACTCTCATATTTTTTTGTTAATCACAGTGTTTGTATGTTTGGCCAAAGATATGATTCTTGAGCTTGTATTGATCACTTCTGCTGGTGCTGAATTGGGAATAACTGGAAGTGTTTGTCGAAAATGTCCTGAGAGTATGAATAGACATCCTCCCATTACTTCATAGTTTCCTCGCAGGTCTTGTAATGTTCTGTCCATGGCTCCGGCTGATGTTTTATGTGCCATAGTGAATTCGTCCCAGAAGATAACTTAGGCTTGCTTTACAAGTTCACCCCGTCCAGATGCTCTCCCGGTGTTACGTACCAGGAACTGTTCGTAGGCTGTACTCAACGCTAGTTGTAGTGCGAAATGATCATTTCGTCCTACTTCCATAAATGTGGCTACAGCACCGGATGATGCCAGTGGAAATGAGACTTGGTATCTATCAAGTACTTTTGCCAGAAACAGATTTATTAGAAACGTTTTCCCGGTGCCGCCTGGTGCAGCCAAGTAAAGAGCCAAAAAAAAAAGAGGCACACCTATGTAATACCGTTTAGGATCCCGTGAGCACGCAGAAATGGAGCAACACGACGTGGCGTGGACTCGGGTAGTCTCTGAAGTAGTGCTGGAAGGAACTGACACCATGAATCCTGCAGAGATACAGATAATTCCTTAAGAGTACGATAGGCTGGAGATCTTTTCTGAATAGCACGTTGCAAGGTATCCAAGGTACACGAGTTGGCCTTCGGCTCTGAAAGCCCATATCGATGATGTTTCGTTAAATGATTCGCACGCTCACACTTGCTGATGGCCCAGTGTTGTAATCTTCAACAATATGCGGAAGGGCTCCATTTCTGTCACGTTGAACGATTCTCCTCAGTCATCGATGGTCCCGTTCTTGCAGGATTTTTTTCCGGCATCAGCGACGACGGAGATCTGATGTTTTACTGGACTGCTGATATTCACGGTACACTTGTGAAATGGTCGTACTTCAAAATTCCCATTTCATCGCTACCTCGTAGATGCTGTATCCCATCGCTCCTGCGCCGTCTGTAACACCACGTTCAAAGTTACTTAAATCTTGATAACCTGCCACTGTAGCAGCAGTAGCCGACCTATCAAGTGATCTAGGCACGGCTTTAGGTGTTGCCGACCTGCCGGCCGTTGTGGCCTAGCTGTTCTAGGCGCTTCAGCCCGGAACCGCGCTGCTGCTGCGGTCGCAGCAGCAGTGCGGGCATGGATGTGTGTGATGTCCTTAGGTTAGTTAGGTTTAAGTAGTTCTAACTCTAGGGGACTGATGACCTCAGATGTTAAGTCCCATAGTGGTTAGAGCCATTTGAACCATTTGTTGCCAACCTCAGCGCCGTATTCTGCCTGTTTACGTATCTCTGTATTTGAATAAGCATGCCTACAGCAGTTACTTTGGCGCTTCAGTGTAATTCCTCCGGTGCTATGGTCAGTCCAGTCAAGTATAACGTTGTAAATTTCCTTTTGATTGTGGTTTGTTGTGAGCAAAGTATTGAAGTTGTTAGTTGACGTTTTAGTTTTAGAGTAGCACAGTGGTAGCATCTTTTCGTGATGCTTGCATCCCAAGATGTACCAAGGTCTGTTTGTTTATTGCTATTCACCTGCTAAAAACATTTATCTTCTAGGGGAGTGTTTGTTTCCTTGAATATATCGTCGTTGAATTTGCTGGTCAGTTCAGGATGCACTTGTCGAAATCGGTACAGTATGTCGTCACTTCTACTCTCTTTGGAGCCCCACATGTTTTTTGGATTCGATCGGTTACATGTTGTCAGTATTATGGCGAATAACTCTCTCATCTGTTGAGCTGGGGCTGTGAGTGTGGCTTTTTGTAGCTTTAATTCCCAATGGTTGTCGATCTGCAGTAGTTCTAAGCTTTACCATGCTTCTTTGTACATCTGACATAGGTAGCCGTCAGCATTCTTGCGATCTGAGAAACTTGTTGTTCCCCGTATTTCGTGTAGCATCACCAGGAAATAGAAACATTCGGCGTTGTTCGGTTGTACGGTGTATACTCGGCCCAGGGCCACAGTTTCGATAATCAATGGATGATCTACTGTATTTTTCTTGTTTTTCCATGTATAGTAGGAAGGGATGTCGACATACAGTAATATTTTCACGAATGGATCCATTTGGCTCAGTTGGTAAAAGGATGTTAGTGTTGTGTTCTGAGGTGGTTCACTTGCAATTTTTTCGGTGATGTCTGTTGTGAATTAAACTCTCTGTCCATTCTCAAATGTGTTGCTAGGTGTTGTTTCACAACTGGTTCGCGTTCGTATATGGGAAAACCAAAAATCCGCCAAGTTGCTTCGTTACTGCTGAAGTGTCTGTCCATTTCATACATGAGAATCTCGTCGTTTCTGTTTGGTTGTTCGTTGTCTTTGGCTATTTGAAATACTGCCATGTCGCTGCCTTTGTTAGCATGCTTACAGACATATTTGATGGATTTCATTGGATTGCAGTATTCTACCTCTATGTGTGCTATATGGTAATACCCACGGATTTAATATTTCCAGTTCGTCGCTGCCTCGTAGTCGTATTGTTGCTGTGAAGCCACCGTTTTTGGGTGATCGTCTTCTGTATTCGGGATAGCCATCAACTCCGATTTTTGTGTGTCATCCAAGTATGTTTTTGGTACTCTTTTGAACATTTCCCATCACTCACACATGACAAATTGGGGTTTACTGGCCCGCATGGTCCATGAATCTTGTTTTTCACTACTA
Source organism: Schistocerca gregaria (assembly GCF_023897955.1). Classification (NCBI taxonomy): domain Eukaryota; kingdom Metazoa; phylum Arthropoda; class Insecta; order Orthoptera; family Acrididae; genus Schistocerca; species Schistocerca gregaria. Next base: position 434,035,913 of record NC_064922.1, read on the forward strand.
TGTCGTACATTTCCGAACCTTCCGGTGGACTGGGAAATTCAGCTGGGATGATTTAGTCGATATCCGTGAGATTAATTGTGTCGTGTAGGCATATGAGATTGTGTGAGTGAGACAGGCCTCACTTTTGCTATTCGATCTAACCGTTCCAAAGATGTTTTATTTTGTAATGAATTCAATAAATCTTTTTGTTTTTGTTGGAAATCTCTGGATTTTATGGCGTGTCGATGTATGGTGGCTTGTCGGTGTGGTACTTGTTCTTTGTTTTCTGGCAACGACGAGTTGCATGTGAATGTTATGAAGAGGTCAGGTCGTCCATATGTAGATATTGCCATCTTGAGTGTATTCGTGCATGTGTCTCGGACTTCATGTGTATGTTAACGCTAAGATTACCATTTTTCAAATGTCGTCATGTTTCCGTTATTTATGACTGCGTCTCTGAAGTGGATATATTCTTCCGTGCATAGTTTCTTCGATTCAGTCTCATGTAAAGTAAGCGTTCCGCTTCTATTTTTGCATACATATCTATCAAGAACTGTTGGACTAAACGGCGAGTGTTTCTACGCCTGTTTCAGGTTAGTTTTGTTTCGTATTAAAATGATATCAGTTCTCTCCCAGCAGAAATATTAATGAATAGTGGAGGGTATCACATGAACGGCGGGCCTCTGCAAAGCGCTGTTGTCGTTCTCTTCTTCGTTGGACAGTTATGTCACGGCTTATGTTCCCACTAGCGACAATTAAGACGGTGACTTCGTCTATCTCAGATGCATTAAATGGACGTTCTCCTCCATGTGATCTTTCGTTAAAATTCTTGCGGAGGTGTTTCCAGTTGTGGTAATCGCATTTTTCCATTCATGCGACAGAATCCTGGTGTTTCCTCTTATGAATTTTTCCGCCTTGCAAAAATTTGCATATGTTGTCCATTTTCCTGATTCTGTCATGTTTTTGTTAGTTGTATTCTTTCGTCGAGTCGCAGTAGAATGATTCATTTCTTAGCTTGTACTGTTTACTTGTGCTCGCTCAATCTTCTCGTAGGGTGATATTTTTATGGCTGGCTTGAGTTCGTAATCTTTTATTACAAGATTGTAACGCAATTGTTAATTCTTCAATCCAATCGTTTCTTTGTTCTTCTGTATTTCTGCTTATCACGGTGCTGATTCTCGTTCGTAGGGAACCTGAACGTGTTTCGCGCTCTTCGCCCATTTATGTTTTTGCTGTTCTTTTTATTTTCGTCATTTTGCTTGAGAACTGGTAAGAACTCCTCCTATTTTACGATTGGACATTGTCAAAAATGTAAATAAAATAAACATTTGACTAACGAATACACTTCGCACACTTTTCACATTCTACTTTTGATTTATATTCACTTTGACCGCTCACACTCCACTGTTTGTATTTATTCACGCACTGCGCTACTTTTTCAGTTCCTCCCTTTGTCACTGATACGAAATTGATGTTCTAACCCACACCGAGTCTTGCTTTATGCACCGCTACTAATGGGTAGACCCAACATTGGCGAATATCAGAACATACCAAGAGGGCTTCGATTGGTCCACAATGTTCCACAACGTTTCACAACATTCTAGAGTGTTTTGGAATGTTCCACAATAATTTGGGATGTTCCCGAATATTATGGAATCTTCCCGAATGTTTCCGTCTATTCTCGAACATTTCAGAACAACCCGTATCATTGTGGAATATTCTGGAACATTCTGAAATGTTGTGAAATGCTCTCGAGTACTCTCCAGTGTTCTGGAATGTTCTAGAAATTTCTTCCCAGCCCTCATATCTGCAAAATTGTGTCCTTCAGATAAAAACGGGAACCTTCGTCATGGATGAGGGTAGAGGGCTACCACAACATATAATTCCCTATCTCGTACCGGGACTCGTTTCTAAGTTGTAGCGGCACGCATATTGTACGCTTACTTTTATAATACATATTGATAACATGGGCAGTCACTATGTACTCGTAATTAATTGTCCACTTTTCGAGCGTTACCTGCTTCAGTTCTGTTGGTGTGTCCCATCGCTCGGGCGCCGTCTATAACAACACGTTTAGAATCAAATCTTGAAAACCTGCCATTGTAGCAGCAGTAACCGATCTAATATCTGCGCCAGACATTTGTTGTGTTACAAAGGTGTTTCCGATCGCAGCGCCGTATTCTGCCTGTTTACACATCTCTGTAATTGAATGCGCATGCCCATACCAGTTTCTTTAGCGCTCTTTTCTCCGTTAGTGGTCCACAATTATTTTGACACTTGTTATTTTGGGAATGATGTTCAAAGTGCCATGTGATGAATATTGCTCTAGAGATGATTCCGAAAACGTTGTCCTTTTATGGTAACTCATAACTGGAATCAGCATACTAACGGTAGTATGGCATGCCCAAAACAGCCAGGTATCTGATGATTAAAATTCTTCTGGGAGTTGTCCCGCTTCGTTGTATAAAATTATTTAGAAACTCTAAAATCAACGTTTCGGTCGTGTTACAATGGCCTTACTCAGGGCAATACCAGGTTTGGTGGAGGAAAGTTGGCTCTATTTATTGCAGAAGATAGGTTTCAATACGTCATAGCCATGAAATTTTATTGGCCATAGAATACAACAGGCTAGTCATGACGAAAGGGGAGAGGATAGGAGAGGAGCTATTGTTGGGCTGGTCGGCTTGTCAGTGACTGGCGAATGTCTGCAAACCAGCGCTTGGCTTCTGGTGGGCACGTGGTGTTCCTGGCGTGCGAGGAACGACAATGACAGCTCCGCTATAGCCGTTTGCTTCGGTTGTCGCGTCCGTGCCCGGTGAGGCTTCTGCCCCGCGACAGCTGGCAGCCCGTTGGACAGGACAACTGGCAGCCAGGACGACGGAAGTCTGTAGCCGTCCTCTCTGTTGATTTAGTATGCCTGCTTAATAATTTCAGTCTCCTGTCGAATTTTGCGTTGGCGTGTCCGCGATTCTTTGGCCAGCACAGTGGCTTTCTGGAACACAATAGGCTGCCCATAATCACGGCGGTGTTCCGCTATCGCCGACTTATTATGCTGCGCTAATCGCCATACTGTTTATGTTATGCTGCCTGATATTTGTGATTTGATGAGCCTTTGCCTATCGTCAACGTACTTCACCTTAGGAGGGTGGGGGGTGGGGGTTGGGGGGGGGGGGGGGCAAGTAGATGGAGAGGCAATGGGCTGCCCCCTCTGTCCAATCGTTGCGGACGTCTTCATGGAAGCTTTTGAACAAACAGCGCTAGCTTCTGCGCCGTTACACCCCGCTTGCTGACTACGGTATGTACACGACACATTCGTTATCTGACCGCATGGGGAGGTGGAGTTAGAGAGCTTCCTTCAGCATTTAAACAGCCTGCAAAGGAATATGCAGCTCACTCACGAAACGAAAAGCAACAGTGGACGTGGAGGTATACTATACAGAACTGCGTATAGTACAGGAAATCAATCGACACAAATCGATTTCCTGCATCCACCACCACCCAGCTCAGAAGAGTTCAGTTCTGCATGAGCTGACAGCCCGTGCCGGTGGTAAATCACACTAGCAATATCAAGGAGGATTTAAGGTAGCTACTCCACACTTTCTGCCCCTACGGTTACGACAACAACATTTTAAGAAAGACGACCAAGCCAAACCGCAACAAAACAAGAAAAGAGGGCAAGGACGATAAGCTCACGCTAGTGCACCTGCTATATGTGAAGGGCGTCGATGAACGGCTAGGCAACTTCCTCCGCCGATGAGTTTTAAAACCGATTTTCTGCAGCAGTCATATGGGCAATGATTGTAGAAGAAGAGAAACGAGTCAAAGGAAGTTTCTGCCAATGTTTCAAGAAATACTGGCATTACCCCTAGACACCTGGCCGGCTTAACTGGCTGGTTTTGAAAACTAGATCAGCAAAACTAAAACCTGATGCAAATTAACTGACTTCACACTAGCCTTGACTTGGTGGATGCTTACTACTCGAAAGGATGTGTGAGAGCAGAAGAAAGCTCCAGTATTGGCTGCGAATTCCAAGTTCAGCCTGGTCTCTGAGTTCTGCCCTAAGTCAGAGATATTTTTCTCTGTAGTTCTCTGGGATGTCCTGGAGCAAGTATACTGTATGACACCCTGAGGCGAAGTTTCCTCTCGCTTTCCTCTGTGAAACATAGCTGGTTCTGTCAGCATCAGAATATCACCAGCTAACTGCAGTAGAGTATGCTAGTTCTGTTCAATGATAATGTGATAAATGAGCTTAACAAATGTTCGACTCTTGCGAAGTTTGACTTGGTTAACCAATGAGATTTATTTCTCCCTTGGTTGGGGAAGGGGGTGGGGTGAGAAGGCAGGAAACGTCCTCCACTATGTAATTGGTTTCAAGTTACAGCCAGTGGTATCATCCACATATACACGTGTGGGAACTCTCACCTGCTGTCAAGATAATTACTGTGAGCCAATCACAGAAAGCCTTACTGACTTTCGAAGAAACTTTCCAATTACCTTGCCCGAACATAACGACTACCTTATGCTTTTGCAGCCTTGTTGTCTCTCCTGTCATTCTGATTTTTATCTCTGCTAAGAACGTTTTTTTTCACTTGGTGCACAATAAAGTTTTACGGTACAAAATCCGACCTCACTCCTCACTCCCGCTGGGCCCTACTGGTAAACGGTTGTCCAAAGCACTGGCTCTGGATTTCAGTAGAAAACGCCTTTATGACTAGTGTTGTTCTCCCAAGAGAATACTCTCTTTTGCCAGTAATTACAAGACTCCCTGACTGTACCAAGAGGAAAATGGATTTAAAATGAATCAGGATTGCAATCATTGGTAGTTGTTATTTTTGCTTTCATTTTTCATGCAGTGTTAGAGATTTAAGTTGCTTTAGTAGTCAAATATATGCACTGGGTTAATAAACAGGTTACTATTGGAAGGAGACACAGCATTAGTCATTTTTTTTTATTATCCGAAAAATCGATTTTCTGTCACTTAGTGACCATCCTCAGTGCTGTACTATACAATTAAAATTGGTAGGCGCTGGTATCAACAAGCTTAGAGCGATCAATAAACAGGTTACTTATATAGTAATCATTTATGAAACTATGTTATAATGTCTCTGCATTTATATCTTGCTGTTTGTTTTGATTTACATTTCATTTAATAATTACTCTCAGTTTGTAACTTTTAACAGTTAACATCCTGCATGAAAATAGTGTATTACATTACATTTATTAAGTATGCACATTTACTAATTCACATTTTTATAGTTTTACGCCTTCTTGTGTTTTCAGTGGCTTTACGATCTTGTGCTGTATTATATAATGGATACACACTACAGTGACAGAAGTCATGGTATACCTCCTAATATCATGTCGGATCTCATTTAGCCCAATGTACAGCAGCTCGACATGATACAGAGTCAATAAGTCGTAGGAAGACTCCTGTGGCGGTGCTGTCTCTAAAAAATGACTCTGAGCACTATGGGACTTAACATCTATGGTCATCAGTCCCGTATAACTTAGAAACCTAACTAACCTATGGACATCACACAACACCCAGTCACCACGAGGCAGGGAAAGTGCTGTCTCTATACCCACCCATACCACAATTGCGAAAGTGTTGCTGGTGCATGATTTTGTGCACGAACAGACCCCTAGATTATGTCCCATAGGTGTTCGATTGGATTCATGTCGGGCGATATGGTTGGCCAAACCATTCACTCAAACTGTCCAGAAGGGTCTTGAAATCAGTCACAAACAATTGTGGCCCAGTGACATGATATCGTTCTTTGGAACAAGAAATCCATGAACGGTTGCAAATGGTCTCCAGGTAACAGATCATAACCATTTACAAACAAAGATCGGTTCAGTTGTACCAGAAGACCCAGTCCATTCCAAGCATACACAGCGTACACCATTATGGAGCCTCTACCAGCTTGGACAGTGCCTTGTTGACAAATTATCTCCATGGCCTCGAGTAGTTTGCGCCACGCTCGACCTAATCCATGAGCTATTACAAGCTGAAATCGGGTCTCATCTGACCAGCTTACGGTTGTCCACACGTCTGGGGTTCAAGTAAATGGTCAAGAGCGCAGTAGAAGTGACGCAGGCGACGTCGTGTTATTAGTAAAGGCACTCGCGTCGGTCGTCTGCTGCCATAGCCCACTAATGCCAGATTTCAAAGCACAGTCCTAAAGAATACGTTCGTCTATGTCTCACACTGACTTCTGCGGTCATTTCATGCAGTGTTCCTTGTCTGCTAGCAATGACAGCTTATGCAAACACCGCTGCTCTCGCTCGTTAAGTGAAAGCCTTCGGCCACTGCGCTGTCCGTCGTGAGAAGTATTTCCTGAAATTTGGTAATCTCGGCACACCTTTGACCCTGTAAATTTCGGCACACTGAATGCTCTAACAATTTTCGACTTGGAATGTTCCGTTCCAGTAACCCCAACTTTCATTCCGCGCTTAACGTCTGTTAATTTTATTGTTTTATTGTAACTGTTGATGGAAACTGCGGCTCACAGTGCGTATGCTTTCCTAGGCATATTTTCGTGTAATATTTCTCTATTTTTACCACAGCTCAGCTATACCTGATGATGATCAAAGTGGATGAAAAAATTAATTTTCGACCAAGAGCTTTCAGAAATCACTGTGTGCCGATTCTGAATGGTCATCTGCCTCCTGAGCATTTGTCTACCAAGTGAAGCAACCATTTGTGTTTTGGTGTAAACAACAACCTACACGTGGGACGGTAATTCCCAAGTCTCCCTGCTTCTGATCTTCGATCAGTGCTGCTGGATGACACGCAGCGTTGCAAGGAGACATTCATTGTTTCATAAGGTTGCATACGAACAGCTTTATAATGATCATCTCCATTCTTTACTGCAGAGTGCAGATATTAGAGCGGTGACGGGGCGCTACTTGTTATCTGCAGCGCTTGGCATAAAGCTGTGGTATGAGGTCGCGATCTGACTAAGCAATAACCACTTCCGCCATGTTGAATACCCAGTCAGAGACCATGAAAAAATCTAGGTATTTAATCTTTCTGTGCGGCATCGTCTTTCTCATTCTATCCTCACTTTGTGAGTGGTTTATAAGACGGAGACAGTAAAACTGTTGCCCAGGGTACTTCGAATACTGCTTCTCTATATCTTTCAAAGGAAGGAATTAGACTTTCTTCCGAAGATACCCATTTATTTGCCTGAACTTCTGTGTTATAATTTTGTGGTGTCTATATTAGCCAATTACAATCCTGAGACAGCAGTTCTATTTTCCTTCGTGCCCTTTAGTCAGATCTCAAGTAGTGACGGCTCGAAGAAACAATGGAACGGTAAAACAGTTAATACCACACGCTCTGCATTACTTTCTGCGACAACAACTCGCCACAGAATTACTGACGCTATAAGTTGTTGTTGTTGTGTTTTTCAGTCCTGGGACTGGTTTGATGCAGCTCTCGATGCTACTCTATCCTGTGCAAGCTTCTTCATCTCCCACTACCGACTGCAACCTACATCATTCCGAATCTGCTTAGTGTATTCATCCCTTGGTCTCCCTCTACGATTTTTACCCTCCACGCTGCCCTTCAATATTAGTGATCCCTTTATGCCTTAGACCATGTCCTACCCAACCGATTCCTTCTTCTAGTCAAGTTGTGCCACAAGCTCCTCTTCTCCCCAATTATCTTCAATACCTCTTCATTAGTTACGACATCTACCCATCTAATCTTAAGCATTATTCTGTAGCACCACATTTCAAAAGATTCTATTCTCTTCTTGTCCAAACTATTTATCGTCCATGTTTCACCTCCATACATGGCTACACTCCATACAAATACTTTCAGAAACGACATCCTGAAGCTTAAATCTAAACTCAATGTTAACAAATTTCTCTTCTTCAGAAACGCTTCCTTGCCATTGCCAGTTTACATTTTATATCCTCTCTACTTTGACCATCATCGGTTATTTTGCTCTCCAAATAGCAAAACTCCTTTACTACTTTAAGTGTCTCATTTCCTAATCTAATTCCCTCTGCATCACCCGACATAATTCGACTACATTCCATTATCCTCGTTTTACTTTTTTTGATGTTCATATTATATATTCCTCTCAAGACACTGTCCGTTCCATTCAACTGCTCTTCCAAGTCCTTTGCTGTCTCTGACAGAATTACACTGTCATCGGCGAATCTCAAAGTTTTTATTTCTTTTCCATAGATTTTAATGGCTCAAAATGGTTCAAATGGCTCTGAGCACTATGAGACTTAACTTCTGAGGTCATCAATCGCCTAGAACTTAGAACTAATTAAACCTAACTAACCTAAGGACAAAACAAACATCCATGCCCGAGGCAGGATTCGAACCTGCAGCCGTAGCGGTCACGCGGTTCCACGTTGCAGCGCCTAGAACCACACGGCCACTACGGCCATCTATGGATTTACTCCAAATTTTTCTTTTGTTTCCTTTACTGTTTGCTCAAAGTACAGCTTGAATAACATCGGTGATAGGCTACAACCCTGTCTCGGTTCCTTCCAAACCACTGCTTCCCTTTCATGTCCCTCGACTCTTATAACTGCCATCTGGTTTCGCACAAACTGTAAATAGCCTTCGCTTCCAGTATTTGACCCCCGTCACCTACAGATTTGAAAGAGAGTACTCCAATCAACATTGTCAAAAGCTTTCTCTAAGTCTACAAATGCTAGAAACGCAGGTTTGCCTTTCCTTAATGTATTTTCTAAGGTAGGTCGTAGGGTCAGTACTGCCTCACGTGTTCCAACATTTCTACGGAATCCAAACTGATCTTCCCCGAGGTCGGCTTCTACCAGTTTTTCGATTTGTCTGTAAAGAATTCGCGTTAGTATTTTGCAGCCGTGGCTTATTAGACTGATAGATCGGTAATTTTCACATCTGTCAACACCTGATTTCTGTTGCATTGGAATTATTATATTCTTCTTGAAGTCTGAGTGTATTTCGCCTGTTTCATACATCTTCCTCACCAGATGGTAGAGTTTTATCAGGACTGACTCTCCCAAGGCTGTCAGTAGTTGTAATGAAATGTTGTCTAATTCCGGGGCCTTGCTTCGACTCAGGTCTTTCAGTGCTCTGTCCGACTCTTCACGCATTATCATATCTCCTATTTCATCTTCATCTACATCCTCTTCCATTTCCATAATACTGTCCTCAAGTACATCTCCCTTGTATAGACCCTCTATATACTCCTTCCACCTTTCTGTTTTCTCCTCTTTGCTTAGAACTGGGTTTCCATCTGAGCTCATGATATTCATACAAGTGGTTCTCTTTTCTCCAAAGATCTCTTTAACTTTCCTGTAGGCAGTATCTATGTTAACCCTAGTGAGATAAGCCTCTACATCCCTACTTAGTCAGTTTGCACTTCCTGCCGATCCCCTTTTTGAGACATGGTCCACATTTGCATGACGTGTATTCAAAAGAAAGGTACGAACAAAACTATGCATATAACTGAACTTTTTATTCAAAAGTAATCATGAGAGGCCCGAGGACAACTATCCCACAGTTTCACTAGCCGAAGGATTCCTTATTTCCTGAATTCCTACGACTGTGGCAAAATCCAGTTTTCCAGTGCGTTCCGTTCGTCGTCCGAGTTGAAGCGCTTCCCTCTGAGATGTTTTTCAGCCAACTAAACACATGGAAGCTGCAGGGTGACATGTCCTGGCTGCTCCCACTTGAACGTGGCCATTACACTTTGCGTGACCTCAGATACGTTATCGTGGAGCACAATCACTCCCTCCGTGACCAACCCAAGCCCTTTGCTTTTGGTGGACTTGGCTAGGCTATTGAGTGCTGCATGACTGAGGGAGCGAGCACACAATGCATGACCGGTGAACACAGCCTGACTGGATAGGCTTCCCGCATCAGTTCTCTGGGCCGTACACATAAAACATGACCGAATCCTAGGTAATGTTTGACAAAAAAAGTGTCATTATGCAACTAGTGCCTTTACAGGCTTCGCATTCGTTGTGGGTTTGTCTGTAATAATGCAGCGTGGAGAGGCCAGTGCAGTAACACTGAAACCAATGCGTAGAAGTTAAAGAAACTGGAGGGTCTAAAACGGGATGTGTGGAAGAAGTTGCTGTTAGTTGCAGACAAAAACAGGAAGTCCACTGGATGTAGTGTTGTACACTGCGGCAGCTCCTTCAGGGGTACCGGCAGTAATAAAAAATAGCATAACAGCAAAATCTGTTTCATCCTGTTCAAAAGATCAGGACTTTTCAACGCTGGTTCTTGTAAAAGGTACCAAGAAAAAGATCAAGGAGCTATAGGTGTAGAGTATGGAGAATTCAGCGTTTCAGATGTCGTATTATATCCCTCTACTATAAGCATTATGTGCCCACGGCCTGGCCGCAGTGGTAACACCGAAGTTAAGCGCCTTTGGACTGGTCTAGCACGGGTGACCATCCGGTCTGTCCACCGCTGTTGACAAGCGGGGTGAACTCAGCCCTTGTGAGGCAAACTGAGATACTTGACTGAGTGGTACCGGATTCCTTCTCCTAAACTAACATACGGCCGGGATAGCGGTTTGCTGACCACCTGCCACTCCATATCCGTATCCTGTGATGCCTGTCGGCTGAGGATAAATCGGCGTCCGGTCGGTACCATTGGCCCTCATGGCCTGTTCGGACGGGGTTTAGTTTACTTTATAAAGATTATTTAATACTTAAGTATAGTTAGCACCCGTGGTCTAGGGGTAGCGTCTTTGATTCATAATCAATACGTCTTCGGTCCCGGGTTAGATCCCCGCCACTGTCTAAATTTTGATAAATAATCAGCATTGGCGGCCGAAGACTTCCGGCATAAGAAGTCAGCCTCATTCTGCCAACGGCCGGAGGAGCGGATAGAGGTTAAGGGCACTCTTTTGTCCTAGGCGTGGGAAATTGCCCCTAAAGGTGGAAGAATCAGCAATGATGCAGAAAGCAATGGAAACCACTGCATTAAAGACACGTAACGTGTATCCACAGGACATGTGGCCTGTAGTTGAAGAAGTGTCATGATGATCTCTCCATTGGCAAAATATTCCCTAATATTCCCCCATTCGGATCTCCTGGAGGGGACTGCCAAGGGGGAGGTTACCATGAGAAAAAGATTGAATAATCAACGAAAGGATAATGTTCTACGAGTCGGGGCGTGGAATGTCAGAAGCTTGAACGTGGTAAGGAAACTAGAAAATCTGAAAAGGGAAATGCAAATGCTGAATCTAGATATAGTAGGGGTCAGTGAAGTGAAGTGGAAGGAAGACAAGGATTTCTGGTCAGATGAGTATCGGGTAATATCAACAGCAGCAGAAAATGGTATAACAGGTGTAGGATTCGTTATGAATAGGAAGGTAGGGCAGAGGGTGTGTTACTGTGAACAGTTCAGTGACCGGGTTGTTCTAATCAGAATCGACAGCAGGCCAACACCGACAACGATAGTTCAGGTATACATGCCAACGTCGCAAGCTGAAGGTGAAGAGATATAGAAAGTGTATGAGGATATTGACGGGGTAATGCAGTATGTAAAGGGGGACGAAAATCTAATAGTCATGGGCGACTGGAATGCAGTTGTAGGGGAAGGAGTAGAAGAAAAGGTTACAGGAGAGTATGGGCTTGGGACAAGGAATGAAAGAGGAGAAAGACTAATTGAGTTCTGTAACAAGTTTCAGCTAGTAATAGCGAATACCCAGTTCAAGAATCACAAGAGGAGGAGGTATACTTGGAAAAGGCCGGGAGACACGGGAAGATTTCAATTAGATTACATCATGGTCAGACAGAGATTCCGAAATCAGATACTGGGTTGTAAGGCGTACCCAGGAGCAGATATAGACTCAGATAACAATATAGCAGTGATGAAGAGTAGGCTGGAGTTCAAGACATTAGTCAGGAAGAATCAATACGCTAAGAAGTGGGATACAGAAGGTGTAAGGAATGACAAGATACGTTTGAAGTTCTCTAACGCTACAGATACAGCAATGAGGAATAGCGCAGTACGCAGCACACTGGAAGAGGAATGGACATCTCTAAAAAGGGCCATCACAGAAGTTGGGAAGGAAAACATAGGTACAAAGAAGGTAGCTGCGAAGAAACCATGGGTAACAGAAGAAATACTTCAGTTGATTGATGAAAGGAGGAAGTACAAACATGTTCCGGGAAAATCAGGAATACAGAAACACAAGTTGGTGAGGAATGAAATAAATAGGAAGTGCAGGGAAGCTAAGACGAAATGGTTGCAGCAAAAATGTGAAGACATCGAAAAAGATATGATTGTCGGAAGGACAGACTCAACATACAGGAAAGTCAAAACAACCTTTGGTGACATTAAAAGCAACGGTGGTAACATTAAGAGTGCAACGGGAATTCCACTGTTAAATGCAGAGGAGAGAGCAGATAGGTGGAAAGAATACATTGAAAGCCTCTACGATGGTGAAGATTTGTCTGATGTGATAGAAGAAGAAACAGGAGTCTATTTAGAAGAGATAGAGGATCCAGTATTAGAATCGGAATTTAAAAGAGCTTTGGAGGACTTACGGTCAAATAAGGAAGAAGGGATAGATAACATTCCATCAGAATTTCTAAAATCATTAGGGGAAGTGGCAACAAAACGGGTATTCACGTTGGTGTGTAGAATATATGAGTCTGCCGACATACCATCTGACTTTCGGAAAAGTATCATCCACACAATTCCGAAGACGGCAAGAGCTGACAAGTGCGAGAATTATCGCACAATCAGCTTAACAGCTCATTCATAGAAGCTGCTTACAAGAATAATATCCAGAAGAATGGAAAAGAAAATTAATAATGCGCTAGGAGACGATCAGTTTGGCTTTAGGAAAAGTAAAGGCACGAGAGAGGCATTTCTGACGTTACGGCTAATAATGGAAGCAAGGCTAAAGAAAAATCAAGACACGTTCATAGGATTTGTCGACCTGGAAAAAGCGTTCGACAATATAAAGTGGTGCAAGCTGTTCGAGATTCTGAAAAAAGTAGGGGTAAGCTATAGGGAGAGACGGGTCATATACAATATGTACAACAACAAGAGGGAATAATAAGAGTGGACGATCAAGAACGAAGTGCTCATATTAAGAAAGGTGTAAGACAAGGCTGTAGCCTTTCGCCCCTACTCTTCAGTCTGTACATCGAGGAAGCAATGATGGAAATAAAAGAAAGGTTCAGGAGTGGAATTAAAATACAAGATGAAAGGATATCAATGATACGATTCGCTGATGACATTGCTATCCTGAGTGAAAGTGAAGAAGAATTAAATGATCTGCTGAATGATCAGTCTAATGAGTACACAGTATGGTTTGAGAGTAAATCGGAGAAAGACGAAGGTAATGAGAAGTAGTAGAAATGAGAACAACGGGAATCTTAACATCAGGATTGTTGGTCACGAAGTCAATGAAGTTAAGGAATTCTGCTACCTAGGCAGTAAAATAACCAATGACGGACGGAGCAAGGAGGACATGAAAAGCAGACTCTCTATGGCAAAATAGGCATTTCTGGCCAAGAGAAGTCTACTAATATCAAATACCGGCCTTGATTTGAGGAAGAAATTTCTGAGGATGTACGTCTGGAGTACAGCATTCTATGGTAGTGAAACATGGACTGTGGCACAACCGGAACAGAAGAGAATAGAAGCATTTGAGATGTGGTGCTATAGACGAATGTTGAAAATTAGGTGGACTGACAAGGTAAGGAATGAGGAGGTTCTACGCAGAATCGGAGAGGAAAGGAATATGTGGAAAACACTGATATGGAGAAAGGACAGGATGATAGGACATCTGCTAAGACATGAAGAAATTACTTCCATGGTACTAGAGGGAGCTGTAGAGGGCAAAAACTGTAGAGGAAGACAGAGATTGGAATACGTCAAGCAAATAATTGAGGACGTAGGTTGCAAGTACTACTCTGAGATGAAGAGGTAAGCACAGGAAAGGAATTCGTGGCTGGCCGCATCAAACCAGTCAGTAGACTGATGACCAATTAAAAAAAATTGTGGAGAGAGAGACAGAAAAGGAATGGAATTGATAATATAAGCTGCATCCGGAATCAGCGGACACAGAATCTAGCGCGGGATCTTCAGTTTACTAGGCAGTTGCGTTAACCACTCTACCATGCGGACACAATGTTTACCTCCAGTGCGCAAAACATCTCAGAATACTCCTCGATTCATATAACTCATTCACCTCAATGGGCAACGAATAATCAGCCTTCAGTGCGGATGCAGATTTCATTTGACCTCCAGCGGCAATCTAAAATTCGAGAGCACGGAGGTCATCGACGGGAACTGCTGGTAGGCAGTGCTAGGTGGGAATATGAGTCGGTTGGGCAGCATGCCGTGGCAGTCCGTGCACTTGCTGTAGACATTGCATCCGGATGCTGCAGTGGTAAACACAACCGCCCAGTAACCTGGAGATCCCAGGTTTGAGACTTCGCCCAGCACACATTTTCTGTCGTTGCCACTTATTCCACATGAAGTATCGATTCAGCCATTACCATCAGTTTCTTCCCTGTCGTTTTGCCTCTTCCACCATCAGTTACAGAATATGTATCACAGCTGCAGAGCCAGCGTGATCTTTCGATTCCAGATAACTCTAATTTTAGGGGTCATTTCAAGGAACAGGTTGATGCAGTTTGAAACAGCATAATGCCCTCCATCATTGCGGCTATTATTAATACAACGTGTTGTGCAGCATCTGATATGTGGGCTGATTTACGTAATCGGATGCATTATTTGATACTTACAGCACATTACATAAACACAGATTGGTCTCTTGTGAATAGTGTTTCATTTACAACTAATTTCCTCGATATTAAAAAGATGAAAGCAAATATAAGGAATGAAACAGGAGATGCTATGGTCGACTGGAACATTGCATAGGGCGTGTTCCATAATTCTGTTTTTGTCTCCGACTGGGGTGCCAATATAATAAAAGCTATGGAAAATAGCGAGAGGCTTCTTTGTACTGATAATTGTATAAACACAGTCCTTAACCATTCTTTCCTTAACCATTTTTTCCGTGAAGACAGATCCTTATTAAAAAATGTACCGCACATTATGACAACAAATCTACGTCTGCATCTACGTGAATACTCTGTAATTCACAAATGAGTGCCTGGTAGAGGCTCACCGGTCCACCTTCGAGCTATTTCTCTTCCATTCTAGTGTCGAGCAGTGCTCGGTAGAAACGAATGCAAAAATCTCTCCGTGCTAGCTTCAGTCCTCTTATTTTCCTTATGTAGGTGGGTGCCAGCAAAAAACTTTCACACTCTGAATAAAAAGTTGCTGATCAGCACGAGAAGATCCTGCCGCGACGAAAAACATCCTTACTTTAATGATTGCCACACCTTTTCTCGTATCATGTCCGTAGCACTGTATCCCTTATTTCGCGATAATACAAAAGGAACTGCCCTTCTCTGGACTTTTTCTGTCTCCCGTCAGTCGTGAAATACGGGTCCCAAATCACACAGCATAACTTCATAAGTAGACCGACGAGCATAGTGTTAGCAGTCTCTTTAGTATACCTGTTACATTTTTTAAGTGTACTGCCAATAAATCATGGTGTTTAGTTTGCTTTCTCCCAACGTTATCTACACTCCTGGAAATGGAAAAAAGAACACATTGACACCGGTGTGTCAGACCCACCATACTTGCTCCGGACACTGCGAGAGGGCTGTACAAGCAATGATCACACGCACGGCACAGCGGACACACCAGGAACCGCGGTGTTGGCCGTCGAATGGCGCTAGCTGCGCAGCATTTGTGCACCTCCGCCGTCAGTGTCAGCCAGTTTGCCGTGGCATACGGAGCTCCATCGCAGTCTTTAACACTGGTAGCATGCCGCGACAGCGTGTACGTGAACCGTATGTGCAGTTGACGGACTTTGAGCGAGGGCGTATAGTGGGTATGCGGGAGGCCGGGTGGACGTACCGCCGAATTGCTCAACACGTGGGGCGTGAGGTCTCCACAGTACATCGATGTTGTCGCCAGTGGTCGGCGAAAGGTGCACGTGCCCGTCGACCTGGGACCGGACCGCAGCGACGCACGGATGCACGCCAAGACCGTAGGATCCTACGCAGTGCCGTAGGGGACCGCACCGCCACTCCCAGCAAATTAGGGACACTGTTGCTCCTGGGGTATCGGCGAGGACCATTCGCAACCGTCTCCATGAAGCTGGGCTACGGTCCCGCACACCGTTAGGCCGTCTTCCGCTCACGCCCCAACATTGTGCAGCCCGCCTCCAGTGGTGTCGCGACAGGCGTGAATGGAGGGACGAATGGAGACGTGTCGTCTTCAGCGATGAGAGTCGCTTCTGCCTTGGTGCCAATGATGGTCGTATGCGTGTTTGGCGCCGTGCAGGTGAGCGCCACAATCAGGACTTCATACGACCGAGGCACACAGGGCCAACACCCGGCATCATGGTGTGGGGAGCGATCTCCTACACTGGCCGTACACCTCTGGTGATCGTCGAGGGGACACTGAATAGTGCACGGTACATCCAAACCGTCATCGAACCCATCGTTCTACCATTCCTAGACCGGCAAGGACAATGCACGTCCGCATGTATCCCGTGCCACCCAACGTGCTCTAGAAGGTGTAAGTCAACTACCCTGGCCAGCAAGATCTCCGGATCTGTTCCCCATTGAGCATGTTTGGGACTGGATGAAGCGTCGTCTCACGCGGTCTGCACGTCCAGCACGAACGCTGGTCCAACTGAGGCGCCAGGTGGAAATGGCATGGCAAGCCGTTCCACAGAACTACATCCAGCATCTCTACGATCGTCTCCATGGGAGAATAGCAGCCTGCATTGCTGCGAAAGGTGGATATACACTGTACTAGTGCCGACATTGTGCATGCTCTGTTGCCTGTGTCTATGTGCCTGTGGTTCTGTCAGTGTGATCATGTGATGTATCTGACCCCAGGAATGTGTCAATAAAGTTTCCCCTTCCTGGGACAATGTATTCACGGTGTTCTTATTTCAATTTCCAGGAGTGTATGTGATCGTCCCCATTTAAGTTATTCGTGATTGTAATCGCTATGTATGTAGTTGAATTTATGGTCTATAGATTTGTGTGATTTATCATGTAACTGAAAAAATACTCCAAAATTCACTGAATGGTACATGAAGAAATACGGTATCTACTTAACTTTGAAACTATCTTTCAACCAATTGATCAGTACACGTTGCAACAGGTCTTACATTATGTTGGAGTCATTACACACTAAATATAACGAAGTTGTTGGTTTAGTGATGGTAAAGAATTAAAAAGAAGGATAAATGGCTCTGCGCACTAAGGAAGTTAACATCTATGGTCATCAGTCCCCTAGAACTACTTGAACCTAACTAACCTAAAGACATCACACAACACCTAGCCTTCAAGAGGCAGACAAAATCGAACCCGGGAACCCGGGCGTGGGAAGCGAAAACGCTACCGCACGACCACGAGATGCGGGTGGTAAAGAATTCTGCTTACACTTACATACCTATGATAGTTAGCTTCGAGGAAGAATTATGCATTTCCTGAATCCCTTTAAAGAGGCCACAGGTGAATTACAAGGGGAAAAGAACCTACAATCGTTAACTCTTCCTTCTTTTGACAAAAAATCTGCAGGGTCAATGAAAACGGCTTTGGGGTACAAATAATTACATCCAGGCTGCGTCAGTGGTCCACTGCTGATTAACAGTAACTACAAACATTATTGAAGTGAAAAGTGTTAGAAGTTAATGCTATGAATATATAATGTTCTTCATAGGTTTTCTTTATACAAATAGCCTTATTGCAGCTACAAGTCCTGTCTCAGTATGATATGACGAAAGGACAGATTTCTAATTAATGAGTGTAACTATGTATACTGAGAGAAATGTATTTGTTAACAGTAGGTACAAGGGATTGAAAGAGAGTCCTGACTTTTCTAAGTGAGAAGGTTGTAATTACTTCAAAACATGAAGCTCCTCTGTTCCTTTGACCGTGTTCCCCTGATGTCAGTATGTTTGACATAAATGAAAAGCGGAAATTCTTTGCAGTGCATAATAAAAGTATGCTACTTTGGCAGGTAATCGTTTTTGTATAGTTAGTGCATAGTGTCTCACAACCAAACGGAAGTTTGTATAGTTCGTGTAACACTTTATCAATATAAAACACATTTTTCCTTCAGCCGCAATCATACTGTTCTCTATCACTTCTCTCGCTGTTGTTTATAAAGATACAAACTTCACGTACAAAGTCATCGCCACGCACACAGAGATAGCGTTTCAAGAATTGGAAAATAACTTAGTCTTCAATGCATGTGAAGAGAGTCCTGTATTTTAATGCACGCAGGAGGTAATGCTAAATTGGCTTTGCAGAAAAGAAAAGAATATAGCTGTGATGACTGCAGTTACGTAACGTATAAAATGTCCTTGCAGCAAGCGCACCTGGTGAACGGTGCTTTAGATTTGCGGAAAGCTGCCGTTTTATTAAACAAATTCGGTACAACTAATGAAATTCAGGCGGTGTAGGTGATCTACTGCTCATTAAAAATTAGTGCAAATTTTCTTGAAGTGAAAAGTATCAGAAGTTTCCGAAGTGAATTTACAGGGTGTGTCAAAAACAATAATCCGATGTTTAAAAAAAATATGTTATTTGAGATATGTCCTTGAACAAAGCCCTGTTGGAAAGAGAAACTATCGAGTTCTACACGGTTCCCGCTAGGTTTTGGCAGCATGCGCCCACTTCAGTTCTAGTAACAATTGTGTCCGGACTACGGAAAGCGTTTTGCGTTCTACGTTTTGCGCAGTGCTGGTCAGTATATAACACTGCAACAGCATTTACGTAGCTTGTACAATCAAATGCCAAATTTGGTTTATTACGTACTATGCTCCAACAGAACAAATAGTCCTGTCACGGAAAACCCACGTGTAACAACACTACCTGTCTGCTGCTGCTATACCATAATCTAAAAGTTGGAGGCAGGTTGTGAAATACAACTATCTTGTTAAAGTAATTATGGTATAAAGCAACATAGCAGTGTTATCCTCTGAGAGGAATTTTGTTATGTCGACCGTATTGTACCTAACGGAGGTGGCTTATCTTAAGTGAAAATCAGAATTACGAAAATATTTAAACAGTAATAAAGAATAATTTACTTATCCACAGTGTTCAAAGAAGAAAAACGGTCGCCAGTCTAATTAGGCATGATAATGATTAACATTCTTGTTTAAAAAAAGTTGATATAAGTAACAATACGGATAAACACAACCTATACTTTACCACACGCGAGTGAAATGAACTCTGACTCCTGCATATGTTAACGTTAAGGTTGGAACTAGCAGCTAGAGCAGCACAAACTCTTTGCAAAATATAACAGATAACGAAACACACTATTACTTTCAGGGCTTATTCAAACTGAATGGACTTTATAACATTACTATTAATATTCACTGCAAAATCATAAATTGGGCACAGGTTAAGTATTATTTTTCAAACACTTTCCTAGTTCACATAAGATTATAAATGTAGTTCACTGAAAAATTATCAGCTGGTCACAGGTTAAGTCTCTCTCAGTTAAATACTTTACTATTTAAAACGAAAGTTAATTGGAATTCACTAACAGGTTACTTCTCACTGCCTTTTGAATAAAGAAATTATTGTTTTCATAAATAGTGGTAAAGAATAACCTGTGGATCTTACTACACTATTAATATGCACTTTCAATACCCGAAAGAAACAAGTGCTTAGCAAGCAAATATAACTTTCCACAACTGCAATTCACGACTTTTGCTGCAGTGGGACACAACGTTGACAAATTTACTAGAAACTGACTCACCTTTTAAAATTGACTACAGGCAGCACTATGATCATTAACTAAGCAACACTTTATGAGCCTCAGTTTTAAGAGCTTTTAATCTTTAAAAGAAACTGCAAATTGTCTGTATTACCACAATCTTCTACTTTCAAGTAAATGATTAAATAGGTGACTTTGAAACTCCACAAAACTTTAAATTAGACTGTTTCCATTCCTGGGAGGCTTTCGCAAGACTATATTTACTACATCACACAATTTCACTAAATCCACAGTAAATCTGAACACTCCCTTCTTACCAAAGATCAAACAACATTATTTAATGTTCTGAGGCTTTCACTTTTTCCACAAACTAGGACACTCGGTAATCATAGTTTAAATGGAGAGGAACCTGAGGGGTGTTGTGATAGGGAAAAAATCAAAGTAGGTACATAGATTCAGTTGCAAGTTACCTAAAACAACTAATAAGCTGATCCTTCACTGTACATTATTATAGTATTCCGTTACAGTGATTGCGCAGTGTGGTGACAACTGCCTGTTGATAGGTTGATTTGCAGGCAGAATTGCTGGACTCTCCCCTTCTTGGTGGCGATAATGGATACCAATTCCAGAATCGTTCCATCTATTTATCCATCCATGGAAAGTGGCAGAAAAAGCCTCTCTCGGAACCAACACAATATACAACTTTTACATGGCAGTGCACAGTTTGGTAGCTCGTCCCCAACTGACTCTTGTTCCAGCTTTTCTACCTAGGCCAACCACAATTTGCGCGCACTACACAGTTCCGTTCCCGAGGGGAGCCACTACACCTTTTACATACAAACTCGCTAAGAACCCTAAGTAAAGGTCAGCAGTTTACATAACGGCAAGGAAACACATTAAATGAAACAGAACATTTTCACATGTTGACATTTCTACCAAAAATAATTCACACAAAAATTACAGTTATATACAGTAAGTTTTGTATCCCTTCAAATGGGACAAATAATTTAAATGACAGATATACTACATTGCATAGAATCAAACCATGGCATCCAAAGTTTTTACGAAGAAAGGAGTATACAATTTTATGTTTTCGATTCAATCCAACAACATTTACCGATACTCAATGTTATAACATCAAAGCAAAACAAAAGGCAAAATAAATCCGTACGGCATTAGATCTATGGTGTTACAAGTAATAACTGTTCAGCTTGACTTTTGTATTAGGTATGGTGTGGATCCTGCTGCAGCATAGAGCAATAGATTATGGCATGAACAATTCTGAGAAACTGTTTGTGTAAAGTCAAATCGTTCCCGAATGTCTGACACAGACGTCGAACGCATCCCCCCCCCTCCTCCCCCCACAGTTTAACAAGCTGTCCGCAGCAATGCGTTCGACCTGCAGCTCGACAGCTCGACGTGCCCCCAATGTCCGTCTGGCGCGTGTTGCGTCAACGTTTACACACGAAACCATACAAAATTCAGCTACTGCAAGCTCTTCGTGAAGGAGGCGAACAACAACGGATTGAGTTCTGTAATTTCTTTCTTGTCAAGATGATGACAATTTTCTTCCACGCTTAGTGTTTAGTAACCAAGCAACATTCTATTTAAATGGGAAGGTAAACCATTATAATGAGTGAATGTGGGGTACGGAAAAACCACATGAATTGGTACAACATGAGAGGGACCCTCCAGAATACACTATTTGCCATTAAAACTGCTACAACAAGAAGAAATGCAGGTGATTAACGGGTATTCATTTGACAAATATATTATACTAGAACTGACATGTGATAACATTTTTACGCAATTTGGGTGCATACATCCTGAGAAATCAGTACCCAGAACAACTACCTCTGGCCGTAATAATGGCCTTGATACGCCTGGGCATTGTGTCAGAGCTTGGATGGCGTGTACTGGTACAGCTGCCCCAGCAGATTCAGCACAGTTCATCAAGAGTAGTGACTGGCGTATTGTGATGAGCCAGTTGCTCGGCCACCATTGACCAGACGATTTCAGTTGGTGTGAGATCTGGAGAATGTGCTGGCCAGGGCAGCAGGCGAACATTTTCTGTATCCAGAAGGGCCCGTACAGGACCTGCAACATGCGGTCGTGCATTACCCTGCTCAGATGTTGGGTTTCGAAGGGATCGAATGAAGGGTAGAGCTTGGGTCGTAACACATCTGAAATGTAACGTCCACTGTTCAAAGTACCATCAATGCGAACAAGAGGTGACCGAGACGTGTAACCAATGGCACCCCATACCATCAAGCCGGGTGATACGCCAGTATGGGGATGCCAAATACACGCGTTCACCGCAATGTCACCAAACACGGATGCGGCCATCATGATGCTGTAAACAGAAACTGGATTCATCCGAAAAAATGACGTTTTGCCATTCGTGCACCCAGGTTCGTCGTTGAGTACACCATCGCAAGCGCTCCTGTCTGTGATGCAGCGTCCAGGTTAACCACAGCCATAGTCTCCGAGCTGATAGGCCATGCTGCTGCAAACGTCGTCGAACTGTTCGTGCAAATAGTTGTCGTCTTGCAAACGTCCCTATCTGTTGACTCAGGGATGGAGACGTGGCTGCATGATCCGTCACAGCCATGAGGATAAGATGCCTGAGATCTCGACTGCTAGTGATACGACGCCGTTGGGATCCAGCACGGCGTTCCGTATTACCCTCCTGAACCCACCGATTCCATATTCTGCTAACAGTCATTGTATCTCGACCAACGCGAGCAGCACTGTCGCGATAGGCTACAATCCGACCTTTATCAACGTCGGAAACGTGATGGCACGCGTCTCTCGTCCTTACACGAGACATCACAACAAAGTTTCACCAGGAAACGCCGGTCAACTGCTGTTTGTGTATGAGGAATCGGTAGGAAATTTTCCTCATGTCAGCTCGTTGTAGGTGTCAGCACCGGTGCCAACCTTGTGTTAATGCTCTGAAAAGCTAATCATTTGCATATCACAGTATCTTCTTCCTGTCGGTTAAATGTCGCATCTGTAGCACGTCATCTTCGTGGTGTAGCAATTTTAATGGCCAATAGTGTATAATGTGTTTTGTGCAATTTCACAATGCCGAGAGCATTTTTATAGGAAACACATATCCCGAAATGCTTGAGAACTTTTTTTTTCCCACTGTTGGAGATTGATTCGAACGACGCCATTTACCAACAGGATGGGTCACCGCTACACTGACATCTGGAGGTGCAAGAATGTTTTAATCAACGGATTACTGAACGCACTGAACCAAATGATTCAACCTTACATTACTGACTTCCAAAATTACCGCACCTGACTGTGTGTGATTATTGCCTGTTGCGGGGATTTATAAAGGACTCTTTTTATGTGCCTCCGTTACCAACAACAGTAGACGAACTGAGACATCGCATAACAGTAGATGTGGAAGCTGTAACAGTAACTCAAGACATGATTGCTGCAGTTTGGGAACGATTTGAAAACCGCATTGACATATGCTGTGCATCTCATGGGAGGGGGGGGGGGGGGGGGGGGGTAGACATATTGAACACCTACGGAAAGGTATGAAAAAAAAAACTTTTTGAGTTTCCCTTTCGTCAAAAAACAAAATTCATTGCACGTGACATTAGTTTCAGAAATATAGTCGTGCCAAATCGGATGATTCTCTTTGATACACCCTGTATAATGCTTTTAGTAAGTTTTCTTTATACAAGTAGTCTTCTCCTAGATTCAAGGACAGTATTTATTTAAAGTGTATGTAGTGTCCTATTATTGACTAGCAAAATAAATCTTCTGTTTGGAATGAGCTCCTTTTTCTGTGCCTGTACTGAATGCCAAATTATTTTCCAAGTATTGTATGAAGTTAAGTCTGTCACGTAAACGTTCTTGGAAACATTACTTTTGTGTTCAAAAAGGCACTGAGAGAACGAATGAGAAGTAGAGAAGGTGGCGTTTGGCTTGTGCAGTGTAGGGAGACAAGGCGACGTGTCAGCGAAGAGCGCTTATGCTCTATTATTCACGTAACCGGACTCCGGACAACAGACATCGTGCGAGTACCTGACGGAGCCGGGCCCCGTGGGTTCGGGCAAGAGCGTCTCGATCTCCCGTTAGCAGTGGTGAGCCACAAACAGTCAAATATCGAGCGTTGCAGCGGTTTGGTAAGCCACGGAGTGACTCACGGTATAAGTAAGTATTAATGGTTTTTCCGTCCTCGCGGAAATCGCTGTGGGTCGGACCTGAAACGTCGTCAAAAGACAGGGAGCATCACGCTTGCTGAGGACGCAGTTATGAATTTTTTGGGGCAAACACACAACCACGCCGCACACTGCATTGACGTCCCATCTCAGTGCGTTATCCCGGAGCGGAATTCACATGTTTCAACCGTGTTGGTACTTGCCACGTTTGGTACTCTTTTATTTGAACTCTCCTTATAGTCGAATAGAGATGTTGGTCTGTCCTACGACAGCTGATAGTGATTACGAGCTGTCTCACATCCAATTACACCTGAATGTGGTCTTTTAATGAGAACTGATCGTGTAATCAATTGATTAATGCAGCTCAGATGGTTCAAATGGCTCTAAGCACCATGGGACTTAACATCTGACGTCATCAGTCCCCTAGACTTAGAACTACTTTAACCTAACTATCCTAAGGACATCACACACATCCATGCCCGAGGCAGGATTCGAACCTGCGACCGTAGCAGCAGTGCGGTTCCAGACTGAAGCGCCTAGAACCGCTCGGGCACAGGGGCCAGCTGATTAATGCAGCTGTGTGCATCTGTGAATGTACAACAGTTTTTGCAAGCTTTAAATTATCGCTTTCTCAAAATAATGGGAATGAAAGCACGACGTAGTGGTTAGAAGGAAGCTTATTTACTATCTGAAGCGTTTCCTCCCATTACTTTTAAGAGTTCTGGGCGCAGTGAGAATTGTCAGTTAAGCTAATCATTTGTAAGAAGAGTACAACAGTGCGAGAAGGAGGAAACATGGATAGCGTAGATGACGAAGGATGGCCTTCGGTTTTCTAGAAAAGTGGCTTGTACGTTATTAACGACTTCACGTCAGCGTTGCAATAGACTATCTGTTCTCTGTGGTAATTTGACTCGTCGGACATGTTTCACATTTGGAGGTTTATCTTCACTCTATGTCACACACAGTTGTACAACATACAGGAAGGCCCGGAATTCCCCGTTCCGAGTATACTAGTTTCTATTAATTACAGAAAAAGCACTAAAATAACGATAAGTCAAAGACTGTGTGTCGAAAGCGAGTAAACGTAGTTGCACAGAACTTCTGATAAGGTTCATTTCCAAACTAATATTTACAATTCCATATATTTACGACGAACACGCTAACTAGCGCTGGTCTCCACTGTACTTAGGTACAAATTTTCACTGGTGATAGGATTGTCAATTGTATCAAAACATTTTTGACTATTTGATTTTCACTGTATGTTTCTTTCAGCTTCGCATCTTCACCAGATTCACTGATTAAACCGTTTTCAAATAGATAGAACTGCCTGTCAACCAGAACACTCTACACGAGGTACAGGATTCCATGCAAAAACTCCGTTTTCGCCCTACCAATAGGTACACAGTAGAGTAGCAGTCACACGTGATTTCAGTATACCTTCCGCCTATAATATAAGTTCGTTTCAATTTTGTAAGAGGTTACAGTTGTCAATGTGATTTCGGTCAGAGAGTAAGTCATTCGCAGCAGTTGACAGTGTTGTGTTCAGAGAACAGTGCATAAAGGAACACATGTTGTTTTTTGATCGATACTTCAGTTTAGTGACTGGTTTTGGAATCCAGCGAAGGAATTCGCACAAGAAACCGCCATTTTTATAGAGGTTTTATTGTTGTTTGATATGAGGTGTTTTCCGCAGCATTTATAAATACTTCGATTTTTACGCATTGAATATATAATATGTTAAATCTGCTTGGAATGTTTTGTAAAATATTCAGGCATAGAACTTTCTGGTGAACAGTTTGCTATAAGTTTTTAGAACTGTTTGTATAACGTACGGAGAGCAGAGCCATATTTCGTCGGCCGTGCACCGTCTTGTACGTTTGAACAAATGAAGGTCCTACCATGGAGCACGTGATTCTTACAAATGAACTGAGTTTCCTTAATGTCTCAAAAAATTTTTGTGTTTTCAAAATGCAAATTTGTGTAGGTTTTCATTTCCTTGAGATTCTGAACTGTTTAATTTCTAAGTGCCTTTTGATAATACTTCCGCCTAATCTGATTACACTTCCGTTTTATTGGTTGAGACGTGGAATTCCGGACCCACCTACATGTTGTACACACACTATGCGTCACATAGTGTGAAGATAATCATTGATCTGTAATATTGTAACAGTGTAACAGTGCGAAATACAATATTAGCAAGATTTTCTCGATTGCAATTTCAGCTGAAAAAGGTAAAATACAGGGAACGGAAGACTATTTAAAACTTGAACAGAAACCAGACTACAGGAAACAGGCGGCAATTATAAGAGTCGAGGGGCATAAAAGAGAAGCAATGGTTGAGAAGGGAGTGAGACAGGGTTGTATCCTATATCGGCGATGTTATTCAAGTTGTACTTTGAGCAAACAGTAAAGGAATGCAAAGAAATATATGGCGTAGGAATTTAAGCTCAGCGAGGGAAAGAATGCGGTTTGCCGATGATGTAATTCTGTCAGAGACTTCAGAGGACTTGGGGGAAGAGTTAAAAGAATGAACAGCGTCATGATAGGAGGATATAAGGTGAACGTCAACGACAACAACACGAGAGTAATGTTATACAGTTTAATTAAATCAGGTGGTGCTGAGAGAATTAGGTTAACAAACGGGACTTTGAAAGCAGTAGATGAGCTTTGCATTTTGAGCAGCAAAATATTTGATGATGACCAAAGCATAGACGATATTAAATGTAGACTGACGATGGAAAAAACTCGTTTCTGAGGAAGAGAAATTTATTGACATCGAATAAAGATTTAAAAGAAATTTATTGATATCGAATATAAATTTAAGGGTTAGGAAGTGTTTTATGAACATTTTTTTATACAGTGAAACATGGACGGTAAACAGTTTACACAAGAAAAAGATAGAGGCTTTTGAAATGTGATGCTACTGAATAATGGAGAAAATTAGATGGGTGGATCAAGGAACTAATGAAGACGCAGTGACTGGAATTGGTGAGAAACAAAATTTATGGCACAACCTGAGTAGAATATAGGACCGATTGGTAGGACACATTCTGACATACCAGTTTAGTATTGGAATCGTGTGGGGTAAAAATTGTAGAGGGAGAATAAGAGATCAATAGAGTAAGTAGATTCAGAAGGACGTAGCTTGCAGTAGTTATTCAAAGACCAGCGCAGGATAGAATAGCATGGAGAGCTGCATCAAATCAATCTTCGGACTGAAGACAACAACAACAACAACAACACTTTTTCGTAGGTACCCGACCATGTTTTCACGTTTTTGAGAGTAATTTTTATATTTTGGGAAAAGACTGCAGCACATAAAAATTTAATGCCGTCGTATACAAATGGACTAAGAAAATATACTGAATTTCTATTAAGGGCCTAGCAAGAGACAACAGTTTATGAAGTTTACCACGATACAACACACTGTCTTCCCTACTAACGTAATCGATTGATTGGGATTCTTGTAACTGTTCTCGGGAATTAGAAATAATACTTGCAATGCCATTTTCGTCGGCGACAGCTGCATTTCATGCACTAAGCCGAAAGAGGCGACGCCGTGGTTCAATTCTTCCTTTAAATACTTCCTTGAATTATAATCTTACAGCATACGCATACATGTAGCTCCTGCAATTTTTCTGGTATCTGCCTTGCTGCCTTTACGTCATCGTCGTGGTCTCTGTTTGTCTATTACGATCCAGTGAAGGCATTCCTTCTCCCATCTACCACCTATTCTCTTACGAACATGTCACAATCACCGCCAATTCACTTTGATTACATTCATACTTCTGATGCCCCCTTCTGCCTCTTGCTCAGTTATTTTGTTTGTTTTCCTGTCTCTCCCAGCAACTGCCAACTTGAACGCCTCAATTGTGCATTCTAGGACCCTCAGTATTTCAAATGTTTTCACATGTCAGTCTCGTAGAAAAAGTCTAAACTGGTAATGCAAACTGACTGTAAAAATAAATTTAAATTTAAGACTCACTGGACGCATAATTTCAAAGAATCCGTGTCTAGATGACAAAAAGTCATTAACTGCTTCTGTATATTCGTTTCGAACTTTGATGGTTTCCTTTACGTCGTTTTAATAGTATAGTTTTGTTATAATTGTTTTTCATGTCTGCTTTCAAACTTCCTCTGTTAAATTCTGGCATTCATTTTTTGTGCCTACCTGCTCTAAATCAAGGTTACAACGGCAGATGCAAAATGAAGATGATTCTGATAACTTACTTTAATATATAGTAATTCTTCGTTTCGCCAACTTCAGAATCTGCGATCTTCCTGCAGGCTGCTGGGAATAGGTTTGGTGCTACGGAAACTTCTCACCTCACATATCATTCAAGTTTTAATGTCCGTCTATCCTGATGACGTGTTGTGAAAGGTGTAGCATAGATTTACATACTCTGCAGTACACTAATATGTGACTAATCAGTGACTTGTTTATCAGTGTCGTTGGCGATGTTTAGTTGGAAAAGCTCTGAAACGTTTTTCAATATCTTGTAATCCTGGGCGAAGCGGAGGGCGTATTATGATACCGTCCTATAATGTAGGCCTACGTATGAATTACAAATGTCCCATACGCTACATTCACCACTAAAGACATCAGCAATGCCACATAACGAACAGGAACATTCGAGTGCTGTGCAGAACACAGGTACAAGGAAAAGAAAAGTGTTGAGGCGTATCTATGATTCTTCAAAAAGATGTCACGTAAAAGGTGACGATTGTAATTGATTACGGATGAGATGTTTACAGAATGTCCCATTTACAGAAAGGAATAGAATAATGAAGAAATTTCTTCAAATAGCTTCCTACGATACACAAAACTCAATTGACCGGAATTATCAGTGTAGATCCTGTGATACAAAAAAGACCAAAGAAAATATCAGATATAACTGCATGTCATGAGTTTTCGTATGTCTATAAGATGCATATTAGTAGACAGACAAATACAGGATGTTCAGGTACATCAACCCGAATCAGTGGCATTCCGTTGTACCCCCAACAGACGTGTTATTACTCTTAAAAAGGCATTTTCTACTACAGGGAAAGCATATGTGGAGACCAGAGGAAAATATAAGACTAGGCTAAACAAACTTATCCGAGTGCATCAACATATACGGTCGCTGGGAGGCCGAAAATCAGATTACTGCATTCATGATAGAAAACGGTTATTTTTACCAGAATAAACTTATATTCAGAGAAAACTCCTCCAACCTTGTGTCATGCGGACCGTTCCGACTTATTTTTGTGTGTAACTACGACGTAAGTTTTGTGTAACCCGGAACCGACCCATTTTGCATGTATAATAAATTTAGAGCCGATTGTTCTAAACTTGATTTACAGGTAAATACCGGGAAAGAATAAGCAGAAACAACGTTTAACGATTTAAAATGAACTTCATCAGAGGAAACCGGAAACGTTGTACAAGAGTAAACGTTCCGAAAGTTTTAAATACAGGAAACCGATGATTACGAAAATAATTAGTATGGGTTACCAGAATAATATTCCACTTAATAATGTTTCAACGAATGAAGCATATTACCACAGGCAGCTATATTTTATTCCTTCAGTATTCATTTATTTTCTTCTGGGATATCTGTAAGCATATGGAGAAACACTTTCCAACAGAGAATCTCGTTAGTAAGTTCAATGTTATCCTATTTCTGTTCGGAAATTTTGCTTTACTCTGTGCGTAAACTGAACGTATTCTGTGAATCCTGTTCTGGACTGAATAAAACTTCCTGAACGTAATGCTGTGGTGCAGCTAAGATGGTGGACATCGACTTCACGTTTTTGTAGTCATGACAGTTCCATGGAGGTCAAAAAACAAGGGAGATGGCAATATAGACTTAAGCTGTTACTCTGTTTTCAAGACAGTTTTCGCTGGGCCTACCAACATCTTCAATAGCACAAAACATTAGCATCCTACTGTTTACCATTGCTTCTTGTTAATTATTTCTGTCGCGCGTACGCAACAATTATTTTAGATACTAAAAATTATAGTGCTTACGTGAATAGTATAGCGTCAGGAATACAATTTCGTATGTTTTTCTGTTCTTGAATGCGTATTTGTTCATGTAATTCGACACATTTGGCCTCGATAATATGTTTTGCTTTTTGCTGGTATATTTAGAATAACCAAGAAGGGAAGGAAGTGTTGTGAAAAGCATGCTTTCGTAATCCGTTTAAATCCATTGTCACTACATTTTTACCGACAGCAGATGAAGCTGAAACTCCGAAAGCAATGCTTCTTTGCTTATTGGTATTACTTGTTGTTCGTTACATTTTCAGTTCTCAGCTCGTAAGCACAACACTTTTAATGTTCACGTTTGCAAAAGAAACTTAGCTAAATGTTGTTTGATTTACCGTAAACATGTGCAATAAGGAAACAAGCAACGCATGATATAGTATATTTTGCATCTCATCAAAATGATCATTTATGGAAATGCCAAATAAGCAGAACTACATAGAGATACACCTCCATGCAGAATAGGTTTTCATAGCATTAGTTTCGCAGTAGTTTACACATCTTCTCACTTTGAAATCTTATTTATGATATGTTAGTCAGTGTGCGACTAATAACAACAGTTTACAGGGCAAAAAAAGAGATATAATTTCTAGACATATGCCAGCACTGTGCAACAGTGCTAACGTGATTAATAGAATGGTTTCAAAAGCTTAGACCCCGTAAAATGGATATTATACTTTCATGTGTGTGTAACTAATTTTTTTTAGTAATCTGAGCAACATATGGCCTGCATAACAGTAGCCTATTTACTTCTTTTTCCGGAATATTTTTAGCTAGTAACTCTCGTCAATTTTTGAGGGATAACCAAACATAGCACAACTCGAATGTACGTCTACTTTGATCAGTTTACTTTTGAATTTCATTTTCAGGCATTTAAAGTATCTGTCTATATCATACTTTCTGATAATCAACAGCCAGTTTCATGTTCCATATATCATGTTCCATATATCATCAGTTTTTTAACTATAGACAGATGTTAGTAATTCCAAACCATCACCATTTACAATTACAGGTAGTCTTCTAAGGAATAAAAGGAGTTGTCAAAGGGAAACGTTTTGAATTTAGTTTAAAATTTTACTTTTCTGTCTGACAGGCATTTCATATCACTGAGTAAGCGTTGTGAACCCCCGTTTGTGCTATAGACAACCTTAAATTGGCATAATGAATGTCGTTTCTTTCTCCTGGTAATGTGATAATGTACACTACTGGCCATTAAAATTGCTACACCACGAAGGTGACGTGGGAGAGACGCCAAATTTAACAGAGAGGAAGAAGATGCCGTGATATGCAAATGATTAGCTTTTCAGTGCATTCACACACGGTTGGCGCCGGTGGTGACACCTACAATGTGCTGACATGAGGAAAGTTTCCAAACGATTTCTCATGCACAAACAGCAGTTGACCGGCGTTCCCTGGTGAAACTTTGTTGTGATGCGTCGTGTAAGGAGGAGAAATGCGTACCATCACGTTTCCGACTTTGATAAAGGTCGGATTGTAGCCTATCGCGATTGCGGTTAATCGTATCGCGACATTGCTGCTCGCGTTGGTCGAGATCCAATGACTATTAGCAGAATATGGAATCGGTGGGTTCAGGAGGGTAATACGAAACGCAGTGCCGGATCCCAACGGCCTCGTATCACTAGCAGTCAAGATTGCAGGCATCTTTTCCGCATGGCTTTAACGGATCGTGCAGCCACTTCCCGATCCCTGAGTCAACTAATGGGGCGCCTGCGATGGTGTACTCAACGACGAACCTGGGTGCACGAATGGCGAATCGTCATTTTTTCGGATGAATCCAGTTTCTGTTTACAGCATCATGATGGTCGCATCCGTGTTTGGCGACATCGCGGTGAACGCACATTGGAAGCGTGTAGTCGTCATCGCCATACTGGCGTATCACCCGGCGTGATGGTATGGGGTGCCATTGGTTACACGTCTGGGTCACCTCTTGTTCGCATAGACGGCTCTTTCAGCAGTGGACGTTACATTACTACCGGTGGCTCTACCCTTCATTCAATCCCTGCGAAACCCTACATTTCAGCAGGATAATGTACGACCGCATGTTGCAGATTCTGTACGGGTCTTTCTGGATACAGTAAATGTTCGACTGCTGCCCTGTCCAGCACATTCTCGAGCTCTCTTACCAATTGTAAACATCTGTTCAATGGTGGCGGACCAACTGGCTCGTCACAATATGCCAGTCACTACTCTTGGTGAACTGTGGTATGGTGGTGAAGCTGCATGGACAGCAGTACCTGCACACACCATCCAAACTCTGTTTGACTCAATGCCCAGGCGTATCAAGGCCGTTATTACGGCCAGAGGTGGTTGTTCGGGGTCTGATTTCTCAGGATATATGCACCAAAATTGTGTGAAAATATAATCACATGTCAGTTCTAGTATAATATATTTGTCCAAGAATACCCGTTTGTCATCTGCATTTCTTCTTTGTTTAGGAATTTTAATGGCGAGTAGTGTACATCATTGTTCCTTTCGAAGTGCTGTGGGTTAATTTAAGCACACTTCATGACGGAAAAAGTATGCTGTGAAGCGCATTGATTGCTACTCATACATCGAACAGCGGCAGGCATGACGAAAAGAATGTTCTCTTAAGTTTTCAGCCAAAGCCCACTTCAGAAAGGAAGTATAGCGCACCATTAATTCATAGAATCGTACACACAAAACTCACACACACACGTAACTGCTGTCTCCATCTTTTCTAGCCAGAATCCTTAGAGGGAGGGACTGCGAACAATGAATAATCAACGGCAGGAAGAGTTTAGGGCAAGCGATGCTGCACCATCTATTAGCGTGGTCACGTAGCCATGTGTTGTGATACGAGATCGTTGTTTCATAGTGATTCGGATGTTGGAGCGTTTGCGGTTTGGAAGGCAATGAAAACCACAGTAAAGAATAATAGTAAAGACTCCAATCATAATTCTTGTATAAAAAAGAAAATAGTTTTTTGAACAGCTCCACTTACGAATGAAATGTGATTCCTCTAAACTTTAGATTGTGATCGGGTCGATTAGTACACCTTCAAACGACGTAAGCTTGCGTTTTCGATGAAACGACTACGTCTCCACACAATGAAACCACAATGTGCTACTTGGTACACGACCAAAAAGTCAATACAGATACTCAACGACCGAGAATGAGCACGTGAAAGTGACATCAAGGGGAAGTAGCACTGCGTTGAAACATGGTGGTATGAATTCTGTGAACCTAATGTTTTCGGTTGGCGGACGTCGGCTTCAAATTTGTGACGTAACTACAACTACCTTCTTTTTCTATCTCCTTGGACAACTCCCATTATCTTTCATCCATGGCAATTACAGACATGTTCATTGCCGAGTATCATCGCTGTCTCAGCAACACAAACGTTCTCACCTTGATTTAGTTCACGGCTGACAGATGACGTTGGTGCTGCTTCTCACAGAGCACAAAGTACGAAACAGATTATTATTCAAATTTGGACAAAAATACCAAAATATTTTTATAGGATGTTATTATCCCTCTTGTCTGGGGAAAACATAAGCATAAAAGATTTAAAGTATGCAAAAATGAAAGAATCAATTATTGGAAGTCTCGGAGGCAGCTCGCTCTATGCGAAAATAAAAGAAAGGAAGACGTCACTCATAGGTATATAGTTTTATGGAATCAGATATATATGATGCAATCAACAACTAAATTAAGGTTATTGAACTAATTACCGCAAGTATTTTTTCTTTATTGTTATTTGTGCAAGATAATTTTGAAAAAAAAGGTAACCGAAAATGCCCGCATCGCGTGGTCGTGCGGAAGCGTTCTCGCTTCCCACGCCCGGGTTCCCGGGTTCGATTCCCGGCGGGGTTAGGGATTTTCTCTGGTTCGTGATGGCTGGGTGTTGTATGCTGTCATTAGGATGGTTTGGTTTAAGTAGTTCTAAGTTCTAGGGGACTGATGACCATAGATGTTAAGTCCCATAGTACTCAGAGCCATATTTGGTAACAGAAATATAATAACAGTATGACAGTAAGTGTCGTTCGCTAGGGCCTTTTTATTGGTGAGTATCGGAGACGATTGTTCCAAAGGCACTGGACGTCCAGCAATGAGTTGTCATTGTCGATATAATCAGCCTTCCCATTTTAGCATCGTCTGAATAAATCATTTCCAGGAAAACCCGGATGCACCCAGCAGTGCACCGATGGGCTCTTCCCCTCTACCGACACATCCCAATATGGACACAAGTTTCTTTTCTTTTTTTTTCTTTTTTAGTTTTTAATGTTAATGTTTCGTTTGTACATTACCCCTACGACAGCCCCATTACTACTAGTAAAAGGATAAACACAAAGTGACTCTGATTTAATTAATGCTATTTAATATACATAACAAAAAGGAAGTTATATGTTCGATTCCATGGGAATGATTGTGCCCCACGACCATGACATAACTATGTAGAATTGTGACATGGCGTTTGATCAGTGCAGTTTCGATGTCTGATCCTTGTATGATTTCCATTTACAGCACTGATGATAACGACTCTGTCACTTAAAATCTACCTCTACGATGAAATAAGAAAGAGATGACATTACGGCGAGTGCTGTAAAAAGACGAATTTATTTTAATTTTAGAAAATATTATAGCCATGGAATTTTTAATAAAATAAAATTAACGAAGCCTTAAATATTACTGAGTTCTTGTGGCTGGGTTTGACTTTCCTTGGAGAAAATGGTCTTTTTTACTGCTTCAATCCTTCGTAATCATGTCTCTGTTCTTGAGACGGTATGATAAAATTCTACAAAGTCGATTTGTAGTTATACAGGACCTGTAAATTTGCTTAGAAAGGTCCACTCCATTCGGTTCTTTTTATCTGTCAATTATATTCACAAAATTAAATATTCCTTCTACATTGGCTTTATGGGCTGGCGTTTCAGCTATTACCATCTCAGAGTACTGCTGAATTTGCTCACGGCTCGTATAAAAAAATCACCCACTTCTCATAACTCTACAATACTGCTTTGATTTTATCATTCCACTTGTGAAGATTTTCTTCAACAAAATTTATCAAGATCCTGAACTGATCAAACGGAATGGAATCGTCGAATGCATGTTTTTCCACATCAAAAAAGAAACTCTCTGTTCAATAATTTCCCATTCTGGCACTCTCTTGATAGCATCTATTGTAACACCTAAAATAATGATTAATATGAGGTCTCCTCTTCCTCATATATTCTATGTCAGTGTCATAAACTGTGTCAACTTCTTCGTTTAAAGTCCTGTCTACTGATTTTGTTACTTCGCTCATTTAAGAACAAGAGTAAACAGTAAAATGAACTGTCTCTCTTTCCTCTTAGTAACAGATTCAAGAGTATTTTTCAGGACACCTTTTACCTTTATTACACTTGTAGTAGTCCCACAATTTTCTTTGTTTCATACTGCAGAGTGCCAATCTGGCTGTGAATGAACCATAAGTAGGCTTCACGTAATGGATTGCTGTGAAACTGAGCCATTACTTCATTTAGTAAAAAAGCTGTTCAAATAGTTTGATGCCTTAATAATACCATCATTTACTATTATTTACTGGTCTTTTTACAAGATGATGAATTTTACGTCTGGCGTTTCGTGGTGAGCGAAAATGTTTCTTAAATTATGTCCAATTCTGAGCTTGATGCCCTGCGATGTATGCCAATGACATAAACTCAATCACTTGAAAATGTCATAAAAGGCCTAAACCTGGGTTGTAATTAAATAAACAACGATACAGTCAAATGGCGGTGTGTTCATTAAGAAAAGTATGATGACTGAACTGCTGAAAATAATGATAACTAGCGGGTTTTCGAGTGACACATTACTTTCATATATCCATTGCTGGAGTCCTTTAGCCTCTGTGTTGTAACTGTGTGTAGGGAAAAGTACGAGAATACCTTTAAAATGATAAGTTCAACATCACAGTTCAATCAGCAGATGACTGCACGCAGTTGTGTAAAACAAGTGTAGAGGACCCTACCGCTTCAGCGTTTTCATGAGATTTTGTTTTTCATTTGTTCAATACGTTACATTTGCCTTGTCTTCTTAAACCACGAAAGCTGTTCGTATTGTCGTCACAAAATACCAGACGTATATTTTTGCTACATCACACATTTCAGTAGTACTCGTATAACATGTTCAAATTTCGTCAGATGTTTATTAGGCAGGGAACTCGTCTTAAAAAGATTGGACTGAATTCCTTCATTAACATCGAAAAACTGAACAACGAAGGATATATTTTAGCAGCTTAATGACTGCTGGCATCTGTGGATATACCGCGGTAAGAAGACTTTTTGATGTTCTCTAGGTTTTCCTTTAAACTCTGGGAAGCAATAACTCCATTAGCTATGGTTGATAATCTAGTTCTTGACGAACTTAACTTTTATGCCGTGGAAGAATCATCAAAGATAACGCTGTTAAGCTTATTGCTACGGTCACTAAATCTACAGGTCTGGCGATGTTTAGCCGTGTGGTAGGCTGGTGCAAGTTCGAATGTATGTATTTTCACTTGCCTGTGATAATTTTGTATGGTTTCACTACAGCTCGGCGCAGATCTGTTAATCTGTTTCTTTGACTCTTATGTCAGAACTCCCACAATGATTGATACTAATAAAACTTTTATATACCGCACGCTCTGTTTCGAAATCACATCGACCTTCCTGGATAAAATTCCACTCCTTAGAACGAATTTACTCGTTTTGGCATTTCGTTTTGCAACTCAGTGACAACAATACGTCTGATACGGGAGGCCTTCTTGTCTAATATAACATGAACAACTACACTAATCTGACAACAGTGGTAATATGTGCGACAGTCGGACAGTTCTCAAAAGCCAAGGTGCAACGCCTGGAACTGTTATAATAACACATCTACCCTTCAGTCACAGTTTCGCTCAAACAAATTATTGTTGTAGCGTATCATTGATACTGTGATTCCTGCAGGACTACGCATTTTAGAGAAATAAGCTAAAATATATTAATTTACCGTGTCGTACTCCGTTTACTAGAGCGAAATCTCTAAAAACTTTTAGAATTTAATTAAATATATTTAAAAACTGAGTTCCGGAATTCTGAGCGTCACGTATGTTATGATGAAAAATAGCGATTGTCCCTGTTATCCGGGACGTTTGGTCACCATATTGTAGCATCACATGAGCCAATATCTTCTTTCGTCATGCGAGATTTCAGTTCGCAGATAGGCAGTCACGCAAAAGAGAAATGATAACGCTAACGACCTGAACGAGGAAATAGGATAAAGGCTCTTCTGACGCAGACGTGGGAGGCCAGACACACCTGTTACACTGATTTTAGCACTTAGTAACGTTGACATCATACACGGTGTAGATGTGGTAACAGAACGTTAACCGCGATTGCTCCTTACTGCAGGTACACTCACAGCGAGCGGAGTTTAATGCCTTACTGTTCCCATATTTCTGTCGTTTTAAATTTCTGTTTTTCTTCGTAAATAAACCAAAGAATTATACCATTTCCTGTTACATGATCCTTCAAAAAGTGTGCCAGTTACGTTCTATCAAACAAGAATCTCATTTTTTTCAAAATTAACAAAATACATGATCATGTTCATACCATCTTCTCATTACAAGTATGAAAAATGATATCTATTTTATGACCTCATCCACCGCGCTGGCTTGCAAGGAACTCTGCCCATGAAATTCGCTGTGAGCGCTTGACAATACTTTCATTTCGCGAACAACAGGTCGAATTTCTTCCTTTATTTTGAGGATGGTTTATTGGCATACGTCAATGATTTAAGATAAACTCCCCAAGAAAGGGGTTAATCACATGACTTTGATAGACATTGTTGAGATGGCAAGATATGGTCTGGAAACAGCTAATGGCGCAACCCAATTGTTTCGCTGAGGTGCGACAGGTGGCGCCATGCTGCTGAAACTAAGGCAATTTAAGAGAGAGAGAGAGAGAGAGAGAGAGAGAGAGAGAGAGAGAGGGACAGAGAGACAGATGGATGGAAGGGACATACATACTTGCGTATGATAAACCCTCTACAAATTATCTCGTTCGCACCTCCTCTGTTTTGCCACAGGTGACTGTCACTGGTCCCATTTGTACTAAGATTGCAGTACACACGATTTGACTACTTGCTTCCACCACCCTGCCTAGAATGCATAAGTTCTAATTAGTGTTCACCAACCTGCAGTCTTTTATTGTCATCCCCTGCTCAGAAAACATCACGTAGGTCTTGAATCCATTATCTTGAGTCTGTAATATACTCTTGCAGAGGAACAAATATTTTGGAAACAATTCAATTTCCAATTAGTTATTTTATACTGGATGCCACTCGCTTTTTTTATTAACAGACTACGAGAAAATGCGCAATTACATCCGATTTTAGAGTTACAAATAATTTCCATTCTCCAACAAAATAATGAACTGCGTGTTTCCGTAAATACTGTCACACTGTTCTCGACTACATGGCCAAATAGTTATAAACTGCTAGTAAAGTCTTAACTTAATCCCGACCGCGGCAGGCAACAAGTCTCTCCTACAACACTGCCGAACCAACTCTGATCTTACAGCCGAACCACGTCGCCATCCAATTTAGTCGAGATCCGAAGATCACCGAAATGCTTCGTCGGCATTTTCGTTTAGCAGTTGTTTGTTATTCTGCTGGTTGTTAATAATCATGAAATTATGGAATGATAGCACGCTATTGAGAGATGCTTTAATACCAAATGCAAGTAGAAACACAGTTTAGTCTGTCTAATATTAATAACATTAGATTACCGTTTTGTCGCGCAACTTCCGAACGCAGCAGCCAATCGCGATTGACCACAATTTAGGCGGGCTTCCTCACGGTACCCGTACCTAACAAAGCATCTCTCATCGGTACCTCACAATCCCTTACGTCATATTCCTACTGCTGCTTCTCAACTGCTCCAAGAAGAGCTTCTTGTACCTGAATATGGTGGCTACAAAGCCAAAAATATTACAAAACCACAACTTCGGAACGGAAATTCCACTGAAATGAGGCCACAAAAAGTCTCTTACATATTCCGATATCAGCTTCCATTAACTCTCACAGCTTGTCCTGGCTGAATAATATTGTGTGCTAAATTCTTGAGATCGGTGATCAGCTGAATTCCCTGCCACGAAACTCCGTAATATTATGCTCAGAAGTCTTGAAGTTCACTGAAGAACCCTTTTTAATACGAGCACTTCGTTCTTGGTCGTCCACTCTTATTATTCCCTCTTGGGTGTTGTACATACTGTATATGACCCGTCTCTCCCTATAGCTTACTCCTACTTAGTTTCAGTATTTCGAAAATCTTGCACCATTTTACACTGTCGAACGCTTTTTGCAGGTCGAAAAATTCTCTGAACGTGCCTTGATTTTTCTTTTGTCTTGCCTCCATTATCAAGTGAGACGTCAGAATTGTCCCTCTCGTGCCTTTACCATTCCTAAAGGCAGTCTGATCGTCATCTAGCGCATCCTCAGTTTTCTTTTCCATTCTCTTGTACACTTGGATGCTTGATCTATTAAGTTGACTGTGTGATATGTCAGATATACCCGTCTTCGGAATTGTGTGGATGATGTTTTCCGAAAGTTAGATGGTATGTCTCCAGACTCATACATTCTACACGCAAACGTTTTGTTGCCACTTCTCCCAACGATTTTAAAAGTTCTGATGGGGTGTTTTCAATCCCTTCTGCCTTATTTGATCTTACGTCCTCCAAAACTTTCTTAAATTCTGATTCTAATACTGGATCTCCTACCTCTTCCAAATCGACTCCTGTTTCTTCTTCTATCACATTAGACAAATCTTCCCTCTCATAAAGGCTTTAATGTATTCTTACCACCTATCCACTCTCTCCTCTGCATTTAACAGTGGAATTCCCGTTGCACTCTTAATGCTATAACCTCTGCTCTTAATGGCACCGAAGGTTGTTCTGACTTTCCTGTATGCTGAGTCTGTCCTTCTTACAATCATTTCTTTTCCTTTGTCTTCATATTTTTCCAGCAGCCATTTCGTCTTAGCTTCACTCCACTTGCTATTTTATTTCTGAGCAACTTATGTTTCTCTAATCCTGAGTTTCCTGGTACATTTTTGTACTTCCTCGTTTCATCGATCAATTGAAGTATTTCTTGTGTTACTCACGGTTTCTTCGTAGTTACCTTCTTTGTACCTATGTTTTCCTACCCAACTTTTGTGGTTGCCCTTTTTAGAGGTTCCCATTCGTCTTTAACTGTACTGCCTTACTGCTGTATCTATAGACTTAGAGAACTTCAACCGTATCTCGACATGCCTT
Source organism: Schistocerca gregaria (assembly GCF_023897955.1). Taxonomy (NCBI): domain Eukaryota; kingdom Metazoa; phylum Arthropoda; class Insecta; order Orthoptera; family Acrididae; genus Schistocerca; species Schistocerca gregaria. The sequence goes on from NC_064922.1 coordinate 434,076,161, forward strand.
AGTACTTCCGAATCCCACTTCTTTGCGTATTGATTCTTCCTGACTAATGTCTTAAGCTTCAGCCTACTTCTAATCACGGCAGATTCTGTCTAAATAGTGATTCTGCACGTAGCCTCACCTGAGAGTTAGGAACGTGTAACGCACCAAGGAATTCTGTCGAACATGTTTTAGTGGTCCGCGCGTTATGGTGTTGGGAGGTATAATGTTCCAAGGCTACGCCGACTATGAAAGTTTAAAATTCTACACTAACGCGTCAGTGCTATTGTACAACTATCCTCCCTCCCCATTTGTAACTTTTCAGGGATGCATTCGGCACTGATTTAATTTTTATGGATGACAATGCGTGACAGGTAAAAGAGCTCTTGGAACGAGAAGATATTAGGTGAATGGGCTAACCTACCCGTTATCCCGACTTACATCCCATTGAGCACGTGTGAGATGCGATGGGGAAACTTTTTGCCGGCCGCGGGGTCTAGCGGTTCTAGGCGCGCAGTCAGGAACCGCGCGACTGCTACGGTCGCAGGTTAGAATCCTGCCTTGGGCATGGATGTGTGTGATGTCCTTAGGTTTGTTAGGTTTAAGTAGTTCTAAGTTCTAGGGGACTGATGACCAGAGAAGTTAAGTCCCATATTGCTCAGAGCCATTTGAACCAATTTATTTGGCACTTTTTACAGCGCCTCCACATGCACCGATGACCATTCAGGAGTTGGCAGACGCGGTGTTGGAGCAACAGAACGACCTACTACAAAAATTCCCAACCAATCCCGTGGACAAATGGGGGAACGTTGCAGAGCATTAGAGCATGCAATGCCGTCCATGGTGGCCACACACCCTGTTGAGAACCATGTCCTGCTTTTATGACGTCTGGGGGACCATTATAAACCACTGCGACTACAGTGTTATTACTGTATTTTGACTGTATTTTGTAGCAGCCTGGCAGGTGCCGCCTCGTGTGTCTGTGTGTGATAAAGAGGCGGAGGTGAGTCCTGTGAAAGTACCAGAATGCTAATGAGACATCATTTAAATAGCAATTATTTATTAGGAAGAGTTTTAAATCCACTCTGTCTTCTTCACGACTCACATAACACTGTTCTGACCACGGCTGGCACTTGTAACTTACTGACAACACTTCAGAGGTGTCGTTCGTGACCAAATAAAACAGTGCAGCCTGCAGGACTGGCTAGTATCTTCTTACATGTTCAAGCCTGCATTTCTCGAGGTGTTTACGTGTTTTTGACCATCCCACTGTAGATGTGCATCGCATATTGCAGGTCACGAGTGCTGGCAATTTTAATTAGTGAAATATCTGATTGCCAGCAGTATTTGGTGAATGGTATGGCAGTTGGCGTTTGAGGTAATCGCTCTGTAGTACAGTCCGTTCTGTTCATGTGAAGTGCCATGTACATTTTTTTTCTTTATTGAATTTCGATTTCCCCACCCAGAAGGGGGACGGGGAGGGCTGTTAGCAGCATAATACGTTGTTCCACAGCCTACAGGAAAGTTAAAAGACATAGTTAGGAGACATCATAACAAGAAAAACAGGTGATAAAATGGTGACTTCTTAAAACGAACGCGGTAAAAAAATTGCATAGAAATCATAAAGACAAATGGTGGGTGATGCTGATTAAAACACTTAGGCACAATTCAAGAACATGACGGGAGTCTAGTTTCTGTTCGCAACACATAAAAAGGGGGACGCACAACACTGAGCACTCATGAAAAACACTGCATTATAGAGTACAAATGCATAAGGTGGAGGGAGGACGCAGACAGAGGATTGGGAAAAAGGGGGGAGGATAGTAAAAGTAGAAACAGGGAGAGCCGATGGAGGAAGAGGACGCACAAAAAAAGGGGGGTTGGGTGGAGGCCAGGAGGAGTGGGGAAGGCAGAGGAGGGAAAAGCAAAAGGACTTGGGGAGAGAAAGGGGTCAAAGAGAGGGTAGGCGGGGAAAAAGAAACGGGATGGAAGGGAGGGAGAGGGATCCCAGGAAGAGGTCAGCGGGAGGGAGAGGTAAGTGAGGATCAGAGTTGATAGGAGGGATAAATGGAGAGATGGCATCATCTGGGAGGGGTAGTTGACAGAAGACACCTTAGGAAAGGAGATGAAAGGGGGTAGAGATAGGGGGGACACAATAGTGAAGGGGTGGCAGTGGACAGGGGTTGGAGAGGATTAGAGCAATCAGGTGACAGGGGTGATCAAGTCGGCAGGAGGTATAGATGACCCAGATATGTTCAAGAAAAAGGAGCAGATGGGAAAATGAATCAGGTCATAGAGGATCCACGTGGGGGATGGGAGGCATGTATGGAAGGCTAGATGGAACGCATGGTGTTCGAGGATCTGGAGGGACTTATAGAATTCGGAATGGAAATGACATTGGGTAGGTGGGAGGCAAAGTAGTTGGCCTTACTGAGGTTGTCAGGAAAGGGACAATCATCAAGGAGGAGAGGATACTGCGGGGTAGGGCGATTCCCAGTAAGGCTATGCCACGTATATTCGAAGAAGCTCAATTAACAGCAGTCCATACTGTTTTACGCTGTGGGTGCAGGTTTGAATGGAAACCTTAAAGACAGATAAAAACTTGGCATGTGTTTTGTGCGAATATCTTGGGTGTCAATATGTGTCCATGTGGCTCAGTTTTCGATAAGATGCTAGTGGATCTACCCTGAATGTGTTCCGTAACAGCATTTGGGTTTTATTAAGCAGATGTCCTCCACCAACAGATGTCGCTGTCCCCCATCTCCGCCGGCCGGTGCGGCCGTGCGGCTCTAGGGCGTTCACTCTGGAAGCGCGTGACTGCTACGGTCGCAGGTTCGAATCCTACCTCGGGTATGGGTGTGTGTGATGTCCTTTGCTTGGTTAGGTTTAAGTAGTTCCAAGTTCTAGGGGACTGATGACCACAGCAGTTGAGTCTCATAGTGCTCAGAGCCATTTGAAACATTTTCTTATTTGTATGTAATTATTTAACCCAATGGTCTGTACGCCACGAGTTTACTTTCTGTACATGAAGTTACGATCATGTTGCTGGAATGTTTGTAACTTTAGGTTACTTTTCCAGCAATGGACATAAAAAAGGTTCTTGTGCCAGTTACTGTATACAGGCTGTTAATGTATGTGTGTTTTTAGCATAACTATTTTAATCACAAGTGTTTTGTAATAAAAAAAATTATTCCTCCTGCCGACGGACAGGCTGGTCCCTTCCACCTTTACCTGCCACACCCTATTAGCTTCCCTCCCTTACAACATGACATTTGAATTTGTTTTTGGTACAGTACCTATTTTATGGTTTTTGGCGTTTTGTAGTTATGCTCGACCTCAGGCTCGTACCTTCGTTATTTTCAGGCCTTCTACTAATTGTATTTCACTCTAAGTATTAATCCTCACCAGTAGTGTCAGTACAGCCTCGTTGTCTTCCTGAATCAGTTTCGTATTGTCTTAGAAATAAGATTATTCGATACCTACTCGGAAGACGACACACATGTGTTCTCATGTTCACCCAACGATTTTGTCAATTACGTTTCCATTAGGCACATGTTCATGGTGTTTGCACCTATAATCTCTGGAAACTTGTCGCCTAGGCGGATGACTTATGTTTCTTATTACTCCATGTCGATGATCTTGTCTGGATGCGCTGTTATCCAGGCGAACGGCTGCTGGAAACATGCACCGTGGCACGAATTTAGTCTCGTGGGGTCAACGTTACGGTACGTGGGACATTAAGTTTGGTTTCCATGGGATCTACGGTAGTAATGGAAGGCATCGTGACAGATGTATTTTTAGCTGCAACAGGCAGAAGACGTGCTCTGTTGGTGCTGCACATTTTAGCGTTTTTGATGGAAATAAGCTTACGACGCTGTGTTTATCGTCGGCACACGAGTGTAGAAGTGTGCACCGAATCTCTTGTGTGAGACCGCGTGTACAAGATCATGTGCCGATTTAAAGCTCTAGATTCCCATATTTTACTGTTCGCGTCGATTCTGCGTCATCTTTCACTGATTGTATCAATACCCGTTTGTATTGTGGTACACTCCTGGAAATTGAAATAAGTACACCGTGAATTCATTGTCCCAGGAATGGGAAACTTTATTGACACATTCCTGGGGTCAGATACATCACATGATCACACTGACAGAACCACAGGCACATAGACACAGGCAACAGAGCATGCACAATGTCGGCACTAGTACAGTGTATATCCACCTTTCGCAGCAATGCAGGCTGCTATTCTCCCATGGAGACGATTAAGAGACGCTAGATATAGTCCTGTGGAACGGCTTGCCATGCCATTTCCACCTGGCGCCTCAGTTGGACCAGCGTTCGTGCTGGACGTGCAGACCGCGTGAGACGACGCTTCATCCAGTCCCAAACATGCTCAATGGGGGACAGATCCGGAGATCTTGCTGGCCAGGGTAGTTGACTTACACCTTCTAGAGCACGTTGGGTGGCACGGGATACATGCGGACGTGCATTGTCCTTTTGGAACAGCAAGTTCCTTTGCCGGTCTAGGATTGGTAGAACGATGGGTTCGATGACGGTTTGGATGTACCGTGCACTATTCAGTGTCCCCCTCGACGATCACCAAGGTGTACGGCCAGTGTAGGAGATCGCTCCCCACACCATGATGCCGGGTGTTGGCCCTGTGTGCCTCGGTCGTATGCAGTCCTGATTGTGGCGCTCACCTGCACGGCGCCAAACACGTATACGACCATCATTGGCACCAAGGCAGAAGCGACTCTCATCGCTGAAGACGACACGTCTCCATTCGTCCCTCCATTCACGCCTGTCGCGACACCACTGGAGGCGGGCTGCATGATGTTGGGGCGTGAGCGGAAGACAGCCTAACGGTGTGCGGGACCGTAGCCCAGCTTCATGGAGACGGTTGCGAATGGTCCTCGCCGATACCCCAGGAGCAACAGTGTCCCTAATTTGATGGGAAGTGGCGGTGCGGTCCCCTACGGCACTGCGTAGGATCCTACAGTCTTGACGTACATCCGTGCGTCGCTGCGGTCCGGTCCCAGGTCGACGGGCACGTGCACCTTCCGCCGACCACTGGCGACAACATCGATGTACTGTGGAGACCTCACGCCCCACGTGTTGAGCAATTCGGCGGTACGTCCAACCGGCCTCCCGCGTACTCACTATACGCCCTCGCTCAAAGTCCGTCAACTGCACATACGGTTCACGTCCACGCTGTCGCGGCATGCTACCAGTGTTAAAGACTGCGATGGAGCTCCGTATGCCACGGCAAACTGGCTGACACTGACGGCGGCGGTGCACAAATGCTGCGCAGCTAGCGCCATTCGACGGCCAACACCGCGGTTCCTGGTGTGTCCGCTGTGCCGTGCGTGTGATCATTGCTTGTACAGCCCTCTCGCAGTGTCCGGAGCAAGTATGGTGGGTCTGACACACCGGTGTCATTGTGTTCTTTTTTCCATTTCCAGGAGTGTATATTGTGAAATTTCGATCGTTCGTAAGTGCCGCGATAAACTCGAAGTGCTACCGTTAATTGTAGGCTTGAGCTTAATCGTGCTCTTTTAAAATTTTTGAGAGCAGTAGGCCTATCCTAATTCAAAAAGTTGTTCTCTAATTTCATTGTGCAATTATGTGGGAAACAGGTTATTTGTAAAATATTCAGACCCATACAAAACTATATTTTAGGTAGGTTATCGATACGAGTTTGGATATGTAATTGATTTAGTAGCCAGTACGAGTTTCTGGTTCACAGTCCTACCAAAGAAGATATCACCCTTGAACTGTATTGAATATCAAAGCAAATAAAAATTCGTTTTTGGGAGTTTTCGGAAGCTACCATTGTCCTTTGCATAATCTACGAGCAAATTTGTAGCAAACCTGCGTTTGTGATTCAGTTACTGTAGCTGATTTTCTAACTAACATATTACACATTTTTCCTTAAAGAGGAGTAGCCCTATGTATTATCTGCTTTTATGGTAAATTAACTCTGCTTGCAACTATAATTAACCGCCAAACGTTTTTGGAAACTAGTAGTTTCCACCACAAGTTTCTGTGTTGCCTTAATAGGATCCTCTTTTTGTGTATTTGCTTCAAGTCTTGTAGGGAATCAGCAAATTTTTAGCTAAACAGATTAAAAGATAATCATCAGACTTAATTTAAAATTATTTCATCCCTTCCTTGTGATACGTTGCTCCAGGAAAAATGGAGCCCCAATGCGAATGCTGTTACCGAACACATGAGGAGTTCATTTGCGTTGGTAAGCAGCTGGAAATCGCCCTCACTACTGTCAAATGATTGGCAGCTGTTGTGAATTGGTGTGTGGGAAGAGCTCCCAAGAGTCGTGTAATTCTGGTACTGCACCAGAGGTACCTCAAGTACTATCCTCTCCTGTGGATCCTGAGTCCTCGGCAGAAAATAAAGGATCTCTCATTACTCGTCCACTTGATTGCGAGTGTCGTGTCAGTGGTAGATGTAGGCATACTGTACAGTGTGGATGGGGGCCACGGAGCAGTCAGTATGCTTTACCGATGTCTGTAACGAACAAGTTTGAGGTGCTGTCTTTCACTGAAACTGAGACTGAGTTAGTGGGACTCACTTCACCTGTTCTCGGGAAACCTATTTTGTCTGGTGTCAGGATGAGGCAAGTAGCCAAAAGGTAGGGGTCTATCAGTTCTCAGCAGTTCAAAAGTACGGCAAATGATGATATACCTTAGGGAAATGGCCGCAATGGACAGGAAAGGACACGAGGTACACTCAGTGAGTATGCCTGAGGGGCTTCATTTAACGTGTTGAAGAGGCTATTGTAGCAGCCATTGAGAGAACAGTGCAACCAACTGCAGATTTTTGGGCACGTTGGAATAAATGATACCTGACATCTGGGCTCTGAGGTCATTCTTGGGTCATTCCAGCGACTGAAGGACAAAGTTGAGAAGACCAGCCTTGCGCATGCAGTTTCAACGAACCCCACAACTTGCAGCGTTGTCCCCAGAACTGATTGTAGCTCTTTGGTTCTGAGTCGAGTGGAAGTATTAGAACCGAGACTACAAAGATTCTGTGACAGACTAGGCTGCGATTTCCTGGACTTCCGAAAGAGGGTTGAGAAGTTTAGTTTACCCTAACTAATTCAGGTGTGCACTACACATCAGAGGCGACTACTTAGGTAGCTGACTGTGTGGGGACTCACACAAGGGTTTCTTAGATTAGGTGACTCTCCTCCCAATTCAGATAACGGCTGTAGGAAAACTAGAAGTATCAGCGTAAAATCGAAAGAAATGCCCAACACAGGTATGAGCATTAGAATGCTGATGGTAAACTGCCAAAGCATTTACGACAAAATGCAAGAGGTCGGAGGGCTCATAAAAGCAGTGAAGCTCACATAACACTCGTAAGAGAGCTGGTTGAAATCTGAAATTGATTGCAGTGAGATTTTTGGGAAAAATTTAAGAATATATATGGAAAGGATAGGTAAATGAGAAATTGAGGCGTTGTATTTGTTGCAGTAGACAAGAGAATCAAATCCACCGAGGTAGAAATTGAAGCTGGATGTGAGATTTCTTGGGCAAGACTCAGTATCGGGGATGGGCATAAAATAATAATGTTCCCATCTCCCACCAGACACATCTCCCACCAGGCACATCTCCTGACATAATGAAAAACTTTACAGAAAACATTAGTTCAGTTGCACGTAAGATCCACAGTCACGCTGCAATCATTAGCGGAGACTTTAATCATCCAACAATTAATTAGGAAAATTACAGCTTAGTCAGTGGTGGCGAGATAAGCCGTGCTGTGAAAGTTTACAAAATGATTTCTCAGAAAGCTCCCTAGAGTTGACAGTTAGGAACCATACTCATGATGGAAATACATTGGATTAATGCCAGCAAATAGACCTGACCTCTTTGAGAATGTCCACATCGAAATTGGCATCAGTGAATAACATGCGGTTGTGGTAACAATCATTACCAAAGTACAAAGGACAACTAAAACGAGTAGAAAGATATATATTTTCAGTAAACTAGATAAAAAATGAGTAGTGTTATATCGCAATGTAGAAATTTTCAGTACAGAGCAGGAGGATGTAAAGGAACTCTGGCTCAAGTTTAAAAGAATAGTTGACCATGCACTTGATAGATTTGTAGCCAGAGATGATGAATGAAACAGATTTGAATGTCAAGAGACTTTGCCTTCAATGACTACTCTAGCAGAATATTGTCAAGTAATCTTTCACAGAATTCAAATAAATTCTGGTCGTATGTAAAGGCTGTTAGTGGCACCAAAGTTAGAGTAGCCCCTAGTCAGTGAGACAGGAACAGAAACTACGGGAAGAAAAGCAAAAGCTGAAATGCTTAACTCTGTTTTCAACTGTTCCTTTACAAGGGGAAACCCAGGAGAATTGCCCCAATTCAATCCTCGTATCACTGAAAAGATGAATGAAATAAATAGTAGTGTCACTGCTGTAGATAAACAGCTTAAATCGTTAAAACTGAGGAAAGATCCAGGGCCCGATCGAATCCGTCACATTATATACTGAATTTGCGGACGGGTTAGCTCTTCTTCTAACTATAATCTATATCAGATTCCTCGAAAAAAATACCTGTGCCCAGCTGTTGGAGAAAAGAACAGGTCACACAAAAGTACAAGAAGGATAATAGAAGTGATCCATAAAACTACCGTCCAATATCCTTGACATTGATTTGTGGTAGAATCTTGGGAGTTATTCTGACCTCAAATATGATGAGGTATCTTTAACTGTGAAGCAGTATGAATTACGAAAACATTGACCAGTGAAATCCACCTAGCACTTTTGTTACCTGACATTCCGAAAGCTTTGGATCAAGGCATTCTTTTAGGTGCTGTATTTCTAGATTTCCGAAAAGCATTTTACTCAGAACCACACCTATGCTTATTGTGAAAAGTACGATCGTATGGGGTATGAAGTGAAATTTGTGAATTTGTGACTCGATTGAGCACTTTGTTATGGGGAGGAAGCAGCATGTTATCTCGGATAGAGAGTCATCATCAGATATAGAAGTAATTTCGGTTGTGCCCCAGTGAAGAATGTGGGGACCCTCACTGCTCGCGTTGTACATTAATCACCTTTCAGACAATATTAAAAGTAAAATAAAGCTTTTTTGCAGATGATGTAGTTATCTATAACAAAGTGCTATCTGGAAGAAGCTGCATAAATATTCAGTCAGACGTTGATAAGATTTCAGAGTTGTGCAGTGATTGGCAACTTGCTTCAAATACTGGGAAATGTGAAATAGTGCACTTCACAAAATAAAGAAAGACGTAGTTGTGGTATAGATAGCAACGATGCCATGGCATAGTTTCATAAGTTGGGACTATGAGACACGGGCGACAGCGCACTCTAGCCGGAGCGGGAGAGATTTACGAGCTCTGCTCCTGATTCTGTAGATTTGATCAAGAGCAGACGGCCGGGACACTTGGCTTCAGCTTGACAACGTTATGTATTACTCTTTTTGCTAAAGTAAAGGTGATTTTAATTCACCCTGCAGTACCTTTTACTGCTCCTACCGACGTGCCACCTTCCAGGCGGGATACAAAAGTAGAATTCTATGACTACAGTATCAATTTGTCACTGTTAGGATCGGCCAACTCGTAAAAATACCTTGGTGTAACACTTTGTAGGAATATGAGATGGAATGATGACACATGCTCATTTGTGGGTTAAGCAGTTGGTAGACTTCGGTTTATTGGGAGAACACTGGGGAAGTGCAATCAGTTAGCAAAAAATTTCTTACAAATCACTCGTTCGACCGGTTCCAGTATACTGCTAAAGTGTGTGGGACCCATACCAGGTAGGACCCACAGGTGATACTGAAAGTGTACAGAAACGAGCAGCACAAACGGTCGCAGGTTTGTGTGAAACATGGGAGAGACTCACAGAGATACTGAAGAAACTGAACTGGAAGACTCATGAAGATAGTGTAGGTAGGCTGTTTAGGTTTTTTTTTATTGGTAACGCCATGTAGCGCTTTGTATGAAAATCACTGGCTGTGCTGTGTGCAGTCTGTAGCTGGTTTGCATTGTTGCTGCCTATTGTAGCGTTGGGGAGTTGGCTGTTAACAACGTGTAGCGTTGCGCAGTTGGAGGTGAGCTGCCAGCAGGGGTAATGTGAGGAGAGAGACAGTGGAATCTTGAGAGCGGACGATCTGGGCTGTGTCCATCAGAGACAGTAAATTTGTAATATTGGATATCATGGACTGATATACATATTAAGACCTTTGACCACTATTAAGGTAAATACATTGTTTGTTCTCTATCAAAATCTTTCATTTGTTAACTATGCCTATCAGTAGTTAGTGCCTTCAGTAGATTGAATCCTTTATTTAGCTGGCAGTAATGGCGCTCGCTGTATTGCTGTAGCTCGAGTAACGAAGATTTTTGTGAGGTAAGTGATTTGTGAAACGTATTGGTTAATTTAGTCAGGTCCATTCTCTTGTAGGGATTAATGAAAGTCAGATTGCGTTGCGCAAAAAAATATTGTGTACCAGTTTAAGCAAAGTCATGTATAATTGTTGAAAAATGGAACGTTTCATATATCGACCCTTAGCCGAGCATACCTCACTGGAATCTTTTGATTTTTTCTTGTAGTTTGTGTAATTAGTGTAGCTTTTGTTTATTGCTAGCGCGTAAGTGTAGAGAGAATCTCCTTTGTAGTTGAAGTCTTTGGTTGTTGTACAGTAAAACAGTTGTGGCATGCATGTAGATTTGCACGAAGTATTTCGCAGGTGCGCTTGCAATTAACTAGATTTTTTTTCAGTGCTATGTTAATGTGTTCTCTTATTTTTGCTCTTCAAATGGTGCTTTTCTGTGTTATCGTGTGAAATATTGTGACAATAATGGCGTGTGAAATACATAACACTAGGCTTCAAAGTAAACTGAGAAATAATAGTGACGACGAGCGTAGCTTATCAGCAACACTCTGTAATGAATTAACAGGCATTTAAAGTAGTTATTTGGTAGTTGTACATAGGGAAATGGAGCGGGCGGCAAATAATGGTGTGGACAATGAAACAAGTAGTGAACAGGGAAGCATTATTGATCGATCGGTCAGCAACAGCTCGCCTTAGGAATCCGAAATGACAGAATACAATATTGCAAATACTGTAGACTCAGGTTTTGGGTCCTCACCGTTTTCTCAAATGAGTCAAGACACATTTTCTGCTTGTCAAAAGGTGAATGTTGCCGGTGAAAATGCCCTGACAAAAAGCATAGAGAAACAGATTCCAGACACTGATACATTATTATTGCAATTAATGGAACAAAATCAGAAACAAACACAGCAAAAGCTTCAAAAGTTAGACACAATGGAAAAAAAAATCAGAGACAAACACAGCAAAAGCTTCAAACGTTAGACACAATGGAAGAAAATATTCGGATGTTAGACACCACGCTTGAACAAACTCGTGAAGATTTAACTACTGAGTTACATAACATTGAATCGAAATCTCAAAAAGTCTGTAATGACGTAAAAAACAAAAATTTGTGAGCATTGCAACCTATTTTTTTCGTGGCATGAAAATGCATTACAGAATCACGAAGCAGCCATAAAAGAACTGCAAACTATTGTTCGTGAAAATCATGAGACTTTGCAAGCAAAAATTGACTCAGTTGCGTCTACCGATTCGGTTACGCAACTTGCAAAAACTCAGGAAAACTTAAAAAATACAGTAGATACTCTGGAAATTGGTTCAGAAAGACACATGGAGGAAATTAGTTCATTATCAGAGAAAGTATTTGGACTTTCGGATCATCTAAATAGTTTATCTACGAAGGTAGATGATAATCTGAATGACACAAAACCGGTAGTCTTTAATGACATAGAAGAGTGCGAATAAATTAGGATATTCAAACAAAATCGGAATCAAATTAATACGCAACACCAAAGAGAAATCCGGGAAGTCAAGATCAGCTGACACAGGTAATACAAGAATTACGTATTTCAGAGGACACTCGCGCTCCAATACGGGAAGAGGGACATAGAAATACGGAACAGCCACAAAATAATAACACGGCGTACTTCAGAAATTATGAAAGGAATTAGCAAGGTACACCGAATTTTGAGATGGAACGGCCGAAACGAAGTAACAATGACCGATATGCGACTCGCCGACATTATGACTATAAGCTGTTTATTACTACACGTAAATTTAAAACGTTTAAGAATTCCGGCAACGACATTCATGCACAAACGTGGCTTATTCAATTCTCTCATTGTTTTTCTCCCAACTGGTCATTAGAGAACAGATTAGAATTTATGTGTGGCTATTTAGAGAATGAACCAGCTGTAAGAATGCGATCGGTCATTCACGATGGCCACAGTGAAGGAGAATTTTCTCATGCCTTCCTCTCAGCATATTGGCCTCAAGCTACACAAGATCGAGTAAAACATAGCATCATAATGATGAAACATTTCGAACAATCTGAATTTTCCAGTCTTGTGAAATATTTTGAAGACATGTTGCACAAGAATCAGTACCTGTCAAACCAATACAGCCCCTCAGAACTCATCCCCATTTGCTTAATCAAATTACCTGAACATTTAAGACATATTATTTTCGCAGGACGTTGCAAAGATGACATTGAAGCTTTTCAGGGAATCTTACAAGAATTAGACGCGAAAACAGGGACACAACATTTACAGGTCACATCCGTCGCAATTCCGCGATGAAAGAAATAATAACTGGACACGACAAGGCTATTCACACAACACAAATCGTGACCAAAACAGACACCACCCGTATGACAACCATTGACAGAGTAGTAATAATTACAGGGAAAGATCACCTCTCCGCGGTAGTGACTATCACAGAGACAATCAGAGAAACAGATAATATGGGAGCCAAAATAATTATTATCAAGGGAGACAGAATAACTTTAGACGTAACGGTCCAGCGCGCACTTACGATTCAGGGAGAAATTCTCCACCACGTGACCAACAAGAAAGAAACTATGGAATCTACCGACATGACCACAGACGATATGATCGTCGTGACAGACCTGAATTGCATCAGAACTGGCGGGATTCAAACAGGGCAGGACCCTCTCGACAAGGTGAATTTGTAGAAGTTAGGTCTCCAAATCCCAATAATGACGAGCGCCAACAAAGACACAATAGGCAATGACTCACACCACTGGCAGCCACAAAACCTACTTATGAAACTGACGATGCAGCCACCGTAGCTAGTAATTTCGTAAAAATGGAAGACATTAGGGACACCTCACTCCAGGAACACGACGTAAAACATAACAATATTGCATATCCTGTGATTCACATTACAGTAAATGACGTAAAATTTACGGCAGTACTTGACTCTGGCAGTCCCATTTCAGTAATTAGTGAAACAGCCTTTAGCAAATGCAACAAATCAAACTATTGCCCCATACCTCCGTTACGTAAGGTTAAATTACAAGGTGCAATCTTTGGAAAAAGTGTAGATGTACGCCAACAAACCAACTTAGAATTCTTTTTTCAAAGCCACAGCTTCTCAATGAACTTTCTTATTGTTCCATTATTGTCGACGGAAATGATATTGGGAGTAGACTTTTTTAATGAATACAAAGCAATCTTAAACATTCACGATGCTGAAATAAGAATAATAGCTTAGAAATTTGAAGATTGGCTCTCAAACCAAGACGAAGAAATTAATCGGCTTTACCTCCTGTTAGACAACAGTTCGGAATCTTCGACAGAACTTGACACTAACAACCACTCTGCGAGTACTGACAGGGATGATATCGACGGCGCATTTGATACTAATGAGTTAATTCAGAATAAAATTCAAACAATTGAGAACTGTAATGACTCTGATAGGCAGGACCTTTTTGAGATTTTACAAGTATATTCCACAGGTTTTACTCACAAAACAGGAACAATCAAGGGATTTCAATACCAATTTCGTGTTCGTGTGCATACCAAATTTTGTGTTAGACCATACGTAATTCCGGCACATTATAGGGACCGTGTTAGAATAGAAATACAATCTATGCTTGATGAGGGCATTATTGGGCCTGCAGTAAGCTCATACAACAATCCATTATATGTTGTTGAGAAGAAAAATGGATCGATCAGGCTTGTCTTAGATTCGAGACAAATCAATACTATCATCATTCCTTAAACAGACAGGCCGCAAATGTTGGAAGAGCTTCTTCAATATTTTAATGGTGTAAAAGTGTTGTCTTCTATTGAGCTCAGATCCAGCTTTTATCAGATCGAACTTCATCCACAATGTAGAAAATACACAGCTTGCCTTTGTTTCGGCGTTTGTTATCAGTTTCGGAAACTTCCTTTTGGTTTGAACATTTCTTCGGCAGCATTCATTCGCTGGCTAAATTCCATATTACCTGAGTTCTTAAAACGTCACATCACTTTATATGTGGACGATATTCTGATAGCAGAAGCCTCATGGGAACAACACAATCGCATCATCAACAGCGTGTTACATATTTTTGCAGAATCTGGAAGTACAGTTAACTTGGAAAAGTCTCAATTGGGTGGGACAAAGGTGATGTTTGTGGGACACATTATTTCTTCTGAAGGCATTCAGTCGGATCCTGGAAAGTTAGAAGCAATCAGAGCCATTCCAGTTCCATCCACAAAACAACACGTCCGCAGTTTTCTGGGTCTCGTAAAGTTTTACCGTCGTTTTCTGAATATGCAAATTCTAGTTACACCAAACCTTTGTTCTCTCACTGGAAAAAATACTATTTGGAACTGGGACGAAGAAGCACAGTCGGAATTCAATTCTTTGAAAGAATCGCTACTTAACGCGCCTATACTAGCTCATCCAGATCTGTCACAATATTTCTGCCTTAGCACGGATTCTTCTAAAGTCGATCTTGGTGCGCATTTCTTTCAAGAAGCCACAGCAAATGACACTACTGTTCAGAAAACCATTGCTTTTGGTAGCCGAGTGCTAACAAAATCTGAAAAAAAAAATATTCCGTTGCTGAATTAGAAACTTTAGCTATCGTTCGGGCATTTAACAAATTCCGTTTCTTTCTTCCTGGTAAGCACGTAAAAGTATACAGTGATCATCATGCATTACAATTTCTTATGTCTTCCAAATTAAATCATGACAGGTTAAAACGTTGGGCATTGTTTCTGCAAGAATTCCACTTCACGAAAGTCTACATTCCCGGCAAGGAGAACATTGTTGCGGTCGCACTGTCACGCGCACCGGCTGGGCTTGAGAAAAGTAACACAGAAGGCAACCTCGAGAAAAATTTCAGTATTCTTTATATTCAGAATGTCGCCTTTGAAAACTTCATCACTACATCTTTAAAGGACATTGCTCATGAACAAGATAAAGATCCGATTTGGAAAGACATCAAAAGTAAATGGCATGAAAAGACACACACTCAGATTCGGCACTGTTATCTGGTTAGAAACAACATACTCTTTAAACGCTGCACTGTTGATGACAAGCTATGGGTACTTTGCATTCCAGATGATTTTGTTAATAAGCTCATTTGGTACATTCATTTCAGCTACGCACATTTTGGTCCACGAAAATGTTATCATATTCTTCGAACGACTTGTTATTTTAACAATATGGAAAAGAGAATTCGAAGAGTCTTGTCTATTTGCAAACTTTGTCAAAAGGCGAAACCATCTACTATCTCACATCATGCTCCATCGTTTCCTATCATTCCTTCTAAATTAAAAGAATTTGCTGCTGTTGATCTCTTGGGATCCCTTGTGAGAACATCGAATGGATTTTCGTACGTTCTAGTCCCGTTGAACTTACTTCAAAATTTGTTTCTTTCACTCCGTTACGTAAAGCCACTGGATTGCCTGTATCCAATTCCTTTATTAAAAATTTCTTATGTGAAGTTGGACACGTTAGTAAAGTCATTTCAGATAATGGACAACAATTCAGGTCTGCTGTTTTGTCACGCATACTTCGGAACCATAAAATCAAACCTGTTTTTATTTCATTGTATTCACCACATTGTATTCCGTCTGAACGGATTATGGTAGAAATCAACAAGCTTTGCAGATTTTATTGTCACAGAAAGCATCAGCATTGGGACAGATATCTACACTTATTTCAAAACGTGCTGAATGAAATGCCTCATGACTCCACTGTTTTACCACCTGCTCTTGTACTGAAGAATGAAGAACCACAGAACAGAACATGACTCCACTGTTTTACCACCTGCTCTTGTACTGAAGAATGAAGAACCACCGAACAGAATCAGAGAGCTTGTACCTCTCCCGAATACACGTAAACTTCGACGCAAAGACATAATTGATTTGGATATTAAAAATATAAAATCTGCAGCAGACAAAAGGAGAAAACTAAACGGTAAAGAAAATGCAAATAAAATTATATATTGGTCAGAAAGCTCTCATTAAAGCTCATTCATTGTCACATAAAAAGAAACACTTGAGTCATAAATTCTTTCTGATTTACAATGGACCTTACAGAATCCGAAGTACACGACATGATAATTGCGTTGAAGTTGAAACTCTGCGTACTAGGAAAAGTAAAGGATTGCACCGCATTTCACATGTAAAACCGTTTATTGAAACATAATCTGCTTTTTAATTTAGTCTTTGCCATAAAATTTTTCACTTCACGCTACTAGTAAAATTTGTCACACTGAGAAACTGTTAACATGCAACAATGTTTTGAAGTTAAATATCCAGGTTAGAACCTAGGGAACTTATTTAGACAATATTTACGAGTGCATTGTTATAGTGAACAGACGACACAGTGTTATTTTGTGTGTACATTCTTGCTTGTTAGTTGCACGATTACGTAACGACTATAAGGCTCACATACTCAGAACATATACTGGTACTGCTAATGAGATTTTAATGCAACAATGGTTTACTTGAAAATACATTCTGGATTTAAAGTAATTTCTGAGATATACCAGATGACACGTGGTTAGTTTATTTGACAGCTACACGATTATATCACTACGCTACTAATGAGTGACACAATTTATATTATTGCTTTTGCACTGTATCTGTTTTATATCTGCACAGTTTTTCTGTATTATTCTGGAAAGTAAAACATGTTTTAGTAGTAACTTTTGTGGTATAGCTACAATGAGACAGCCTTTTTCGTAGCACAACAATACGTTACAGCACAGTACTCTCTTCATCACGAAAATAAGCGTAATAACTAAGATATCTATACGCAAAGCATTTCACTTTTGTTTATGAGGAGGTGAGTACATTGACTTCAGCAGAACTTTGCTTACAGTGGACGATAACTACGACACTTCCACAGAATTATCTCAAAGCAAGACGTACTTTTAGCGCTGCAGGACACTCATTTTAGTGATTAATTTTGTACATAAAACATTTATGTTTAAAGATTTTTGAATTACAAAAATACAAAGGTTTTCCGTGATACATTACATTCCATTGCTGTAATCTGTAACACCTGGGGTTATAATTACATTAATCCTCAGGGGGGTACACGCCTACTTTGTGTACCATGTGTTTGGCAAGTACAAGGAGCCCTAGCTAATATGGTATTTCCTTATACAACTTTACACACCGGAACCATATTCCTATAACACAGAATTACACACCTATCTTATCATTTAACTGAGAGAGACAAACTTTTTTGTTTACTACAGATGTTTATGTAATTATACAGCTGTATAACTTCACACTTATGAAATTGTATTTTGTATGTACTTTGTGAACTGTTCATATTTTTTCGGAACCATTGTGATACTATGAGGGCTTTTAATGTATTGGGTATGGGATCACGATTTTTAAAGTACGTTTGAGGTAGATGACACTATTGAAATGAGCAGAGAATTTTCTTTAGGGTTTGAAATTATTGCAGAAAGCTATGACGTTTTTGAGATTTGGCTGAGTTTTTATGATATTATTATGATGACAATGTGTATTTGTTGAGGTATGTTTATGATCAATAAGCTGATGCTATAAGAGGAATTTGATTATGCTACATATTTATTATGATGAAATATTGAAGAAGTGTCGACGAATATGTATATGTGTAATAGGATAAAGAATAATGAGTAGTGGTTAGGAACTCTGACTTGTGAAAAAGGATGTTGGAAACCAAGAATCGTACTTTAAGAGTTATGAAATGTGTGTAAATGCGTAAATGTATCACAATGACGGCGAAATTGGACACTGTTATATTTATAGGATTTTATTTGTACACATTTGTATCTCAAATTCTCAACCTGTGAAATTTTTTTGTATTACACTGTCACTGTAGTGGAAACAGCTGTCTTAAATATTTTGTTAAGAAAGGTAAGTGACCTTGACGTAATGCGTTTTGTGCGCCCAGCTGAGAGATAGTCGCCTGAAAAAAGAAAGCCATTAGGTGAAAAAAAAGAGGCCATTATCCTCGCTATTGACAACTGTTTGTAGAAAACATCGCCAATACGACACGCTCAAACTTAAAAACATATGATTACACTATGGAGTTCTTAATTTATGATATTTACCAAAATGCCTAATGAAATGATGAGAAACATTTTACATCTATTTTCTTTCTAGTTGACAGTTTGCTTATTTTGTTTAATATCTAGTTTCTAACAACACTGCAGCATTGGTTAAAATAACGTTTTATTCATGTACTAATATAGATATTTTATGCCTAGAGATCCAGTAAATAATTACTTTATGATCTACTTAAAAAAACGAAGGAGCACAAAAAGACATTTCTCTTCACAGGGATTGCATACATAATTTTTGTCAGTGACTTACTGCTAGAGTAAGTTACAGTGATGTGACATAGGTATTAGACATGGCTATCATTACTGTACTACTTTTTCTGCTTGTGGGTTTGTCATGTTTAGGTATAAGTTATTGCTTTTTCTGCTGCTGTTTGCCAGTCATAGTTCTACTGAATTTTACATTGTATTAAGCTAGTTTTACTACTGATTTATTTTTCTTGTTGCTGCACATAGGCTCATATTAGTTGTAATGTTGCATTTGGTTTGGTAACTTATATTTATTGGAGCTTGCTTTGCCAATTTGCATTTTTTGTCATTGCTGTTTGTGTTAATATGTTATGTGTTGCTGCATTGCCTTGTCCTTTAGTTTAGGCATCTGAGCTCAGTAGACTTAAGTTAGCTTAAGAGGGGGTAGACTATGTAAGAGAATGAGTTGTGATGAACTGGAAGAAATGAATTGAGAAGTTATGCGAAAAAAGTACAGAAAGCAGGTATAGATAGGACTTTCTGGAAATAATGAAGAATGAAGGGAGATTTCCGAGAAGTAAAGAAAGTTTTATTTGCAAAACACTGCAGTAAAACAAACCCTGTCCTTTCCTTGTGGTATGCCACTATGTTTTTGTGTACAGTTGAGTATTTGTGTTCTTTCTGTCTTTATATGTTTACCTGATAAGTCTAATGTTGTAGAATTTTTCTAAGACTCAGCTACATTCAATATGATGAGGAATTGTGTTATCCTCAAATATAATTTGCATTAATAATATGTTATTTACTTTATAAAGATATTTAGACATTATTAATTCTGTTCTGTTTCAATGCTCATATGTGAAATTAATGTTTCGAAAACTATTCTCATTATTTTATATATTTACTTATGTCATAATTCCTGTAACACTGATGAACATGTTTATTTCTATTCTTTTGTAAAGCCTGTATTACTACAAATGTTATCTGTATTGTTATGTTCTTTAATGATGCATTTTGTACCTTTGTTATTGTATTCTCATGTTATAAAATTGTAATTGACACCAGTACATCAAATTAAGTAACTTGTAAGCATTCATTTCACTGCACATATTTCTGTTGATTATAGTATATGCACAATATGTGAAAAAAAGAGGACTGTTAGTATTTGGACATGTGTTATTAATTCAGCAAGGGACTGATTAACACCATTGCTGGTTCTAAAGACAATTCCAAAAACTTTGTGTGTGCGCAAGTGGTGGTTTATGGACTTGCTATATAGTACAAGACTCTTCGATGGTGATTGTGCACCTGGACAGTCGCAACAGATGGCTGCTGGCCGTCTCTACAAGGACTGAAGTGGTTCTGCACCTTCGATGGCCCACCCACACCATTATTTCTACAAGGAGTGCAGTGGGTCTGCACCTCTGGTGGCCCTGGCCCATTACCTGCCTGCATGTCAAGAGTCAGCCCTGTCCGTCCGTCGGAAGAACAACACTCCTTCTTCAAGACTGCATGGAAATCCACTACATCCATGTGCACTTTCTTTTACTAATGAGACATTGTGAAAAAAACTGTAATTACTACTGTGATGAATGATCACGACTGTCTTTACGGACTGTAAGAAAATTTTAGCTTTTGACCAACATTGAATCAATAAGTGTGTGCATTTGATATCTTTGTCATTGTAATTAAGAATGTTTTTTTTCAAATCTGTATTGGCCACTACCCAAAAAAAAATTTAAAGTTTTTGTGCGGAGCATGGGGGCTATGTAAGTAGGCTGTTTAGGTTTTCTTATTGGTAACGCCACGTAGCACTTTGTATGTAAATCACTGGCTGTGCTGTGTGCAGTCTGTGGCTGGTTTGCATTGTTGTTGCCTATTGCAGCGTTGGGGAGTTGGCTGTTAACAACGTGTAGCGTTGCGCAGTTGGAGGTGAGCCGCCAGCAGTGGTGGATGTGGGGAGAGAGATTGTGGAATCTTGAGAGCGGACGATCTGGACGTGTGTCCATCAGAGACAGTAAATTTGTAATATTGGATATCATGGGCTGATATATATATTATGAATTTTGAACACTATTAAGGTAAATACATTGTGTGTTCTCTATCAAAATCTTTCATTTGCTAACTATGCCTATCTGTAGTTAGTGCCTTCAGTAGTTTGAATCTTTTATTTAGTTGGCAGTAGTGGCGCTCGCTGTATTGCAGTAGTTCGAGTAACGAAGATTTTTGTGAGGTAAGTGATTTGTGAAACGTATAGGTTAATTTAGTCAGAGACATTCCCTTGTAGGGATTACTGAAAGTCAGATTGCGCTGCGCTAAAAAAATATTGTGTGTCAGTTTAAGCACTGTCATGTATAATTGTTCAAAAGGGGGACATTTCAATAGACGTAGAAACTCTCAAGACAGCACACTAACAGATCTTCAAGAAACGACTTTAAATGATGATTCTAGGAATATACTATAATCTCCTAGGTATCGCTCACATAGTTCTCGTAATTGTAAGATTAAAATAATTACCGCACTCACAGAGTCTCAATCATTCTTCCCGCGCCCCATACATGAATGGAACAGGAAGGAACCCTAATAACTGGTACAATGGGACGTACACTCTGTCATGCACCTAACGGTGGTTGGCAGTGTATAGATGCAGATGTAGATGCGGACCACCAGCATGCCTTTATGCTGGTGCCTTCCCTGCCTGTACTGGCTTCTTCAGGAAGGATAATGGTCCACCTCTTAAGTCCAGAATCGTGCAATAGTGGTTTGAAGAGCGTGATAGTGAACTCACATTGGTGTCACTGTTATATAGGTTGTCATATTACACATAGGCTTCAGTAGGAAATCGTAAATGGGCATACATACGTTTATGAATTCACCTTCACAGGTGCATATTGCAGTCAGAATTACCTAACAGTAACAAAATAGCGATCTGTTCATCTATAACATGTTTCTTGACTAAGAAGATTATCTGAAATGTAGGAATGCAAGTCTTTTCTATATATAAAAGGCAACTGACTAACTCCTCATCGCCAAGCCCAGACCGCTAAGGAGAAGGTGAGGATCTTATACTGCAGCCGTCATTTAAGAAGAGATTTTTCTAAATTCAAACCCTATGGGGGTGAAGTAGGGGATGAATTGTTTTTTGACAAAATTCGCTATAAAGGCAATTTTGAAGGTAGACCTACGAAAATAGGTATGCTTCTGCATCAGAAAGAAACAAATCCGTGTTTTAGAATTTTTGGAAATGTAATGAGGTGAAGTAGTCGATGAATCCTGTTTTGTAGAATATATCATTGTTAAAGAACTACTAAAGCATTTTTAAAACTACATCAATAAGCATAGGTGTTTACTTCCCGGTTATAAATAGAAAATACGTATGAGTGTTTTCTGAAATTGAACCCTTGTGGGAGTGAAGCAGGGATGAAATTTTTCATGAAAATATTTTATTATCAACGCATTTTTAAAGCTAAATGTATGAAAATTTAAATTTGGCTTCTCAATTAGAAATAAATAATCACTAGTTCACTGTTTTTGCAAATTCAAAATCTCGGGGGGTCAGACGGGGGATGAAGGTTTTAATGGAAATATTTCATGGTGCAAACAGTTTGAAGCCAAATATATGACAATTTCAATTTCACTTCTCTGTTATGAATGAAACGTAGATCTCACTGCTTTTTGAAATTTATCCCCTAAGAGGTGAAACAGGGGTCAACGTTTTACGAAAATATTTAATTGTGAAAGCATTTTTAAACCTATGTATTTGAAACTCGTGTTTGGCTTCTTGGTTGGAGATAAAAAATAACGTGTTTCCATGTTTTTGGAAATTCAGTCACTATGGCTGTGAATAGGGTCAGACTGATTCACTGATTCATCATCGTCCAACCCAAATTGCTAAGGATAGAAAAATGGAGAGGGTGTGGATCTTATATTGTCGGTATCGACTAAGAAGGGATTGTTCGAAATTCCACTCCCAAGGGGGCGAAATAGGGGAAAATAAAATAAAAGAACAAATCTCTGCAGGCCACATAGTGTACGCTAAGGTGGTTTAATTCAGTGGTATAGAAACTATTTGTCATAGATGACACACACTGCTGCTTGTATGATGTATCACCATTCACCGCATCATATTTTCGTAAAAGTTAAGTTCGGAATGTGACATCATATGAGCTGTGTCTGTTTAATACCCCACCAAGTGCTGCGTGCACCGGACTGGCTGTGGAAACTGCGCTGCTCACGTGACAGTAAGTTGTTGGAATTATGTTACGCCTAGCGAAGTTGATTTAGTAGTCAAGCCATACTCGTTAAAAACCTGGGAATCCACATTTAACGAAATCACCTTTGGCTCATATTTAAAG
The DNA here is from genome assembly GCF_023897955.1 of Schistocerca gregaria. Classification (NCBI taxonomy): domain Eukaryota; kingdom Metazoa; phylum Arthropoda; class Insecta; order Orthoptera; family Acrididae; genus Schistocerca; species Schistocerca gregaria. Next base: position 434,099,161 of record NC_064922.1, read on the forward strand.
TTCGTGTAACATTTTTTGTCCTATTTGAACAAAGACCTTGAAGCAATTTTAATCAAATAAAAAAACACTCTTTTGCATAACAAGTCCTGGATAGGGCAAGGTGGGTTAAAGGCTCATATATATGCACGCTCTTTACTTATTGGCTACCATTTTATCGCCGTATCTGCACAACAGTGTATTTTAGACCTACAGTCACCTGGAAAATTTAACTCGCTTCGTCACTTTCTGTCGTGCTATGACCCTCTAATCAGCCAACGGCCTTGCCTCGTTGAGTACACCAGTTCTCGTCACATCGGTTAAGCAATGTCAGTCCTGGACACCACTTGGAAATTGATAACCGCATGGCTATACCACATGATGTTGACTGCTTTCCCTTTGCCTTGGCGGCAGAGGGCAGGAGTGATATTGGCGTAAGGACTCTGATCAACAGTCTTCGCATAAAATGCCCTGAATTTAATTCTAAGTCTCTCCGCAGTGTCTCATATAGTGAGTGCCCGAGACAGGATTCGAACCTGCGACCGTAGCGGTCGCGCGCTTCCAGACTGAAGCGCCTAGAACCGCTCGGCCACACCGGCCGACATTAGTCCGTCAGACGGGACGGTTAAGCTCGGTGGGTCCATTCGTGTTATACGAGAGGAGAGGGCAATCTGCCGGCACTGGATATCAGTCTGTCTCTTCTCCCTTCATCATCCGACACAAATATGACCCTAAACTACACACACAGTCACCTACACTTACCAATATACTTAAACACACAACTCGCACACTTAGCGATCGAAGGGCGCCATTGCGTACGAAGGATAGGAAGAACCTTTCCAGCTAGGTCGCTGCACTTACCTCTTCGACGTCTTCCAATAAATCATGCCATACCGCTATACGTTTTCGCCTTCTTATTATCCTTTTTGTTTTCAGGGAAGAGAAGTGTAAGTTCTTTCCTCGTCAGCGGGCTGTTGATGTTTATGTCTACACTAAGACAGAAATAAATCTGCACTGGGCTACGGAATGCTGCCACAGGGAGTTTCGCTTACTATACAACGCGTCCGCATAGTTGCGTGTAACCCCGAAAGGATTGCAGTTCCGTAGCGAGTAATTAATGCCATCCACCTTACAGTCCTCATCATGGGCCAAGTAACACTCACTTGTTACAGAAGTTCAAGGTGTGCTGGCGCTGAAATATGTCTACAGATGACAACGAGGTTTATAAAACAGAACAAAAATTGTCATACATGGGCTTACAAAATGTGTGGGAGTTGGAGGTAAGTGTATGGATGAACAGCAAAATGTATTTTCTCAGCCAGTATGTTCATATGGAGATATTGTCGTCGTATTATATATCTAGTCGTGTACTTAGGATAGCCCTGGTACTTAATTTATTATGTGTAACTATGTTACCTTAAATGTGTAGAAGAAACCAGATACATTGTTGTCAGAAGCACTCTGATAAGTTTCTAAGGGTGTTGTAGGGTAGGCTATACCGCGAAATAGAAAAAAAATCTACTTTTGTGCCTTTTGTGAGTTAAATTGCATTGAAGTTAGCCAATTAGGCCGTTGCATGCGCAAATTCAAGCGATCTATCAGATACAATTAGTGTCAGTTTTCCTCATAGCGTATATGATAGCACAACAGACTGCTCAGCCCATGCAGCTTCAGTGCGATACCACAGTTCATCAAGAGTAGTGATTGGCGTATTGTGAGGATCTAGTTGCTCGGCCGCCATTGACCAGAATTTTTAAATGGGTGAGAGATATGAAGAATGTGCTGGCCAGAGCAGCAGTCGAACATTTTATGTACCCAGAAAGGCCGGTACAGGACCTACAACATTAGATCTTGCATTATCCTGGTGAATGGAGGGTTTCGCAGGGATTGAATGAAGGGTAGAGCCACGGGTCGTAACTCATCTGAAATGTAACGTCTACTGTTCAAAGTGCCGTCAATGCGAACAAGAGATGACCGAGACGTGTAACCAATGGCACTCCATACCATCACGCCGGGTGATACGCCAGTAAGGCGGTGACGAATACACGCTTCCAATGTGCGTTCACCGCGATGTCGCCAAACACTGATGCGACCATCATGATGGTGTAAACAGAACCTGGACTCATCCGAAAAAATGGCGTTTTGCCATTCATGCACCCACGTTCGTCGTTAAGTACAACATCGCAGGCGCTCCTGACTGTGACGCAGCGTCAAGTGCAAGCTGATTGTCCATTCTGCTGTAAACATCATCGAACTGTCCGTGCAGATGGTTGTTGTCTTGCAAACGTCCCCATATGTTGACCAGGAATCGAGACGTGGCGGCACGATCCGTTACAGCCATGCGGATTAGATGTCTGTCATCTCGACTGCTAGTGATTCGAGGCCGTTAGAATCCAGTAAGGCGTTCCGTATTACCCTCCTGAACCCACCGATTCCATATTCTACTTACAGTCATTGGATCTCGACCAACGCGAGCAGCAATGTCGCGATACGATAAACCGCAATCGCGATAGACTACAATCCGACCTTTATTAAAGTCGGAAACGTGATGGTACGCACTTCTCCTCCTTACACGAGGCATCACAACAACGTGTCATCAGGCAACGCCGGTCAACTGCTGTTTGTGTATGAGAAATCGGTTGGAAACTTTCCTCATGTCAGCACGTTGTGTGTGTTGCCACCGGCGCCAACCTTGTGTGAGTTGTCTGAAAAGCTAATCATTTGCATATTACAGCATCTTCTTCCTGTCGGTTAAATTTCGCTTCATCGTGGTGTAGCAATTTTAATGGCTACTAGTGTATTTAGCTGCTGAGAATTGATGTAGTAATTATATCACCCTTAGTTTTTTTTACTATGCTATTATTTGGCAATCCTTTGATAAGTCGTTTCTGCAGGCTAAATTTGATATCCTTCAGTTTATGAAGTATTCAACTTTTCTGTACTGCACAGCAGTTCTGAAACTACCGTAGTTTTATGTAATACACTTCATGAATCCTTTGATGCTCTGTCTTTTAAGGGATTTGTGGTTTCTTTTAAGAGATTTGCTTTCATCCCTTACAAAGTTAGGAATCTACTTTTCTTTATTTGCTGTCTTTATCTATTGCACTGGTGATATTATCTGAAATACCTAAATCTTATCTCGTTCTAGTGGACTGGAGACATTGGCTGTAGCGACCTTGTACGTAATCCCTGTGGGTGAAGGTGTTTACCGAGAGCTCATGTAGTAATATTCCCAGATTCAAAAACTTGGCAGCATTTTCCTCATTTTTGGAGAATTGTTTCGGTAGTTCGTTCGATGACGGATGCCTCCTAATGAGCAAAAATAGTGATTATCCAATTTCATTGTGCCGAAGGGGAACGTGTTTCACATATTTATAGCAAGATGAAAGAAGTGTACAAATGTCAGTGTCTCGCGCTGTGCACATTATTCCGATGATGTCAGTGCTATGAGGGGGGATGTGCGTTCAGAAGACCCTCGAACTCCTTCAGAAATTTAGCTGGTAAGTACGGAAACATCCTTCTTACGGCCCCCGTATCTTCCCATGAGACGAGTATATTTTTGGACGCTTCAAACAATCTCTGAAAGATCACAGGTTCACCTGTGACATGGATATGCAAGACACTGTGGACAACAGTATTCGGCAGCAGACCAGGACTTTATACGCCGAAAGCATCTGTTCGCTTCCTGCACTTCGGGATCAGTGTAGCAGTGTCCATGGTAGTTATGTATGGTTGTATTGTTCCACATGAACTGTAATTATAACAATGCTATTAAATTTTTTTTTGTGACTACAGTCTCCTTTTCGCCTTATACACCCCACATGCTCACTTATGTAGTGTGGTGGAGGTTACTTCTGGCACCATTGCCTATTTTTCTTACTTCCATGTCTTATTCTCGAATGGCGTACTGTAGGTGAAACTCTGTATGATATCTAATTTCTCCCGTTTTCTCGTCGTGCTTATTTCGCGAAGCGTATGGGGGCGATAGTAATATTTTGTGTGACTCTTCGCAAACTCTGAGCGCGTTTACACCCGTGTTGTAGGAGTAGCGTCTTTGATTAATGGTCAAAAAGTCTTCGGTCGCGAGTTCGAATCCGTCATCGCTTACGTTTTGATTAATAATCAGCACTGGCGGAATAAAATGTCACCCTCATTCTGCCAACGGCCTTGTCAAAGAGGGCGGAGGAGCGGACAGAGGTTCAGGGCACTCTCTTGGCCTTGGTGTCGGAAACAGCTCCTAGAGACGGAAGAATCAGCAATGATCTACGGCATGAGAATGCAGAACGCAATGGCAACCACTGCGTTAAAGACATATTAATTGTATCTATAGAACAGGTGGCCTGTAGTTGGCAAAAGATTCCGGAATAGTTCCACATTCGGATCTGCGGGAGGGGAATGCCAAGGGGGAGGTTACCATGAGAAAAAGATTGAACATGAGAAAGAGATCGAATAACCAACGAAAGGATAACATTCACGAGTCGGGGCGCGGAATTTCAGAATTTGCATGTGTGAGGTGTCTGAGGGAAATTAGAATATCTGAAAAGGGAAATGCAAGGGCTCGATCGAGATGTAGTAGAGGTCTGTGAAATAGAAAGCAGACCAGGATTTCTGGTCAGATGAGTATAGGATAATATCAACAGCAGCATAAAATGACATAAAGGTAGTGGGATGCGTTATGAATAGCAACGTAGGGGAGAGAGTGAGTTACTGTGACAAGTTCAGTGATATTGTTGTTCTTATCACAATCAACAGCAGACCAACACCAACAATGACAGCCCAGTTATGCATACCGATGTCAAACTGAAGATGAAGGGATAGTGAAAGTAAATGAGGATGCTGAAAGGTTGATGCAGTACGTAAAGGGAGATGAAAATCTATTAGTCATGGGGAGTGGAATGCAATTGTAGAGGAAGGAGTAGAAGAAACGGTTACAGGAGCATATGAGCTTGGGACAAGGCGTAAGAGGGGAGACAGACTAATGGAGTTCTCTCATCAATTTCAGATAGTAGTAGCGAATACTTTGTTCAAAAACAGCAAGAGGAGGAGCTGTACTTGGAAAAGGGCCGGTGATACGGGGAGATTTCAGTTACATTACATCGTGGTCAGACAGAGATTCCAGAATCAGGTACAGGATTATAAGGCGTACCCAGGAGCAGATATAGACACAATTTTCTAGTGATGAAGAGCGGGCTGGAGTTTAAGAGATTAGTCGGGAAGAATCAATACGCAACTTGCTAAGGAATGACGTGATATGCTTGAAATTCTCTAAGGCTATAGATACAGCAGTAAGGAATAGCTCAGTAGGCAGTATAGTTGAAGAGGAATGGACGTCTCTAAGAACGGCACTCACAGAAGTTGGAAAGAAAATCATAGGTGCAAAGAAGGTAGACGCGAAGAAACCATGGCTAACAGAAGAAATGCTCCAATTGTTCGGTGAAAGAATTAATCACAAAGATGATCAGGGAAATTCAGGAATACAGAAATACAAGTCGCTGAGGAATAAAATAAATATAGAGGGCAGGGAAGGAAAACGGCCAGGAAAAATGTGAAGAAATTGAAAAAGAAATGATTATTGGAAGGATTGACTCAGCATACAGGAAAGTCAAAACAAAGTTCGGGAAATTAAAAGTAAGGGTGGTAATGTTAAGAATACAGCGGGAACTGCGCTGTTAATTGCAATAGAGAGAGCGGATGGGTGTAAAGAGTACATTGAAGGCATCTGCCAGGGGGATTATTAACCATTGTGACAGAAGAAGAAACAGGAGTCGGTTTAGAAGATATAGGGGATCCGTATTAGAATCAGAATTTAAGAGAGCTTTGGAGCACTTCAGATGAAATTAGGCAGACTGGACAGATACCATTACATCAGGAATTCTAAAATCACTGGGGGAAGTGGCAACAAAACGACTATTCACGTTGGTGTGTATAATGTATGAGTCTGACAACATACCATCTGATTTTCGCAAAATATCATCAACACAATTCCGAAGGGTGTAAGAGCTGACAAGTGCGAGAATTATCGCAAAATGAGCTTAACGGATCATGTATTAAAGTCACTAACAAGAATAATATACAAAATAATGTGAAGGAAAATTGAGGATGTGTTAGATGACTATCAGATTGGCTTTAGGAATGGTAAAGGCACGAGAGAGGCATTCTGACGTTGCGGTTGATAATGGAGGCCAGACGAAAGAAAAATCATGACACGTTCATAGGATTCGTCGACCAGCAAAAAGTGTTGGATAGTGTAAAATGGTGCAAGATGTAGAAATCCTGAGAAAAGCGGGGATACGCTATAGGGATAGACGGGTAAAATACAATGTACAGTAGCCAAGAGGAAATACTAAGAAAGGAGAAGAATGAAGAACTCGAATTAAAAATGTTGTAAGAATGAATGCAGTCTTTCAACCCTACTGTGCAATCTGTACATTGAAGAAGCAATGGTGGACATAAAAGAAAGAGTCAGGAGTGCAATTAAAATTCATGGCGAAAGGATATCAATGATGCGAATCCCTGTCGTCATTGCTTCTTGAGTGGAAGTGAATTACATGATGTGCTCAATGGAATTAACTGCCTAATGAATACAGAATACGGATGAGATATAGAAGAAAGACGAAAGTAATGAGAAGTAGCAGAAATAAGATAAGCGAGAAACTTAATATCAGGAGTGATGGTCACGAAGTAGATGAAGATAAGTAATACTGCTACTAAAGCAGCAAAATAACAAATGATGGACGGATCAAAGAGGATATCAAAAGCAGACGAGGACTAGAGAATTTTACTAGTATCAACTATAGACTTTAATTCGAGGAAGAAATTTCTGAGAAAGTACGTGTTTGGAGCACCACATTGTATGGTACTGAAACATGGACTGTAGGAAAACTGGAATCGAAACATTTGAGATGTGGTGCTCCAGAGGAAAGTTGATAGTCAGATGGACTGTTAAGGTAAAGGAATGAGGAAACTCTGCACAGTATCGGAGGGGAAAGGAATTTGTGGAAAAAATTGACAAGGAGTAGGGACAGGGTGACAGGACATCTGTTAAGACATCAGGGAATGTCTTCCATGATATTAGAGGGAACTGTAGAGGGCAAAAACTGTAGAGGAAGGCAGAGATTGAAACACATCCCACAGGTAATTGAGAACATAGGTTGCAAGTGCTACTCTGGGATGAAGAAGTTGGGGTAGGAGGGAAATCCATGGCGGGCTTCATGATACCAGTCAGAAGACAGACGAATCAAAAAACAACAAAAAAACCTCACGACATTTCTACAGCAAATGCTTCTGTGATGGATAACCCCTGACTTTTAACGTCTGCCAGTGGAGTTAGTTGAACAAGCCCATAATGCTGTCCCGACAACTACACAACACCGTTTCAAAATGATGGGATCTTTGGTTAATCCGTGTTGATACGGGTTCCAGATTGACGGATAATGCTCAAGTACAGGTAGAATGAATGTTTTATAAGCCAATTCTTTCACGGATGGGCAACATTTCCTTAAGATTTTCACAATGTATCTTAATCTATCATGTTATTTTTCTGCTGTTTGTTTCATGTTATCATTCCGCTGTAGATCGTTCCGTATGGTACTCTTCGGTATTTTACGGTACTTTTCACTGATTTGCGCTGCTTTCCTAGGTACTCTACAGTACGTTCTAGTAATTTGTTACTGAAAGTGAAATCGAACAGTTGCAGATCTCTTCGCTTATGGAACTGGTGGGGAGCAAGGATCTGGGTGGGAGTGGTAAGGTGGTGAGCGAAAACAAAATAATGCGTGGAAGAAAATTACTTATTTATTTACGACAGAGGCCTGCCTTTTATTTTGCAAAGGTAAGTGATACTTGTTCGTACTCACATTTTACCAAACAGTTTCTCAAACAACAGTTTCTATTAAACACATTAGCAGGCAGCTTGAAATGTCTGTGACATACAGAATAGACTGTAGCATGAATAATTTCAAAACACTTGAGGGAAAGAATTACTAGTAGTAAATTTACATACATGGTCGTGAAGCAGCCATGGGGAATATTATGCCGCTAATATAAGCAATAGAAAATATAAACGAATTATGTACTCATTTTAACAACAATTTCTGTAATATACATTAACAGTTGCCGGTGGCTGGTCCCGGCGGAGGTTCGAGTCCTCCCTCGGGCGTGTGTGTGTGTGTGTGTGTGTGTGTGTGTGTGTGTGTGTGTGTATTTGTCCTTAGGATAATTTAGGTTAAGTAGTGTGTAAGCTTAGGGACTGATGACCTTAGCAGTTAAGTCCCATAAGATTTCCCACATTTTTTTTTTTTAACAGTTGCCCGAAACCTGAAATAATGTACACATCCGTGAAGCAGACAGGAAAGATCGTAACATCAGCCATTCCCAAAACCCTTAAATAGAACTACTAGCATACATTTTTAAGAAACTGCGTGCACGGCTGTAAACCGACCAGAGGGGATTGTTGTGTGACTGGTTTGTACAATCATGGAAAGCAAAAAATCTGAAATGGCGACGTTTGTGAAGCAAACTTTTGCATCGACAAATGTCAGTCGCATGGACGACAAAATTAGCTGAAAAAATAGTTAAAACTTTGCAGACATGGCTATGGGGCAGCCAAAGGGAATTAATATGTCACTAACATGCGTAATCGTAGAAACAGAAAGCTGAAAATAATGTACAGGTCGATGAAGCACAATGAGAGCGTTACCAACCACTTTAATGAGCAACAAAGTCCCAGGCAGCCAAAGGGCCTAGAGCACATGAATTAGGCAAGTGCAGTAACGACATAATTTCGGCCGACCTCCAAGACAGTTCCTCTACAAATTCTAAAACACACAGAGTACAAATTAAAGTTATCCAGCAACTGAGTGGCAAACAGTACACAGACTCCCAACCACAACTGGGACATGAGAAGATACAACTGAGTCCATTTGGGCACTAGTACAAAAATAAGAAAATACATGTGATCGGCACTGAAATACAGGAAATGGGAGACACTGAAGCTTTAATTTAGAACACGCCTTCTGAAACTGATACCCTCTTACAATTAAATAGTTATTTGATTTAGACAGGTTCTCATTGCATGAATGCTGAGACACATAAAAGCTTCGCTCGAACACTGCCAGTAGAATAATTCAAATTAGTTTACTGTGGAGTAAACGTCCACAAAAACGGTGCTCAATGTCGTTTTGGTGTAGTGGATCCGTACATCCTCGAAGGATGATGGCGTAATATACCCTGTTCAGTGTCTCCGACGTGTGCTACGGCTGAAAAGTGTCAGGGAGACAGTCCCTGCTGCTTCTTGGGTACTTGAAACGAGAGGGACATCGAACAGAAGCCCGTCTCCCTTTCCGTCTTGTCTTCTTCCTCTTCCTCTTCCTCTGGAACACTGACCACTTTTGCACAGTTGGTTGCCACCTGACACTGCCATTAGTACTACTTTCCCAACGACTTGGATTAAAACTGGCCCTAGCAACGCCTTGCGGCGTAGGTGGCGCTTCCCACTGGCTTCACACCCTCCTGGAGATCTCCGGATAGCAATTTTCTTCGATATTTGCTCAGGACCCATGTGCCTAACATTTTGCAGCCACCTTTGATGCCGGTGGCTCAGGAGTGCATGAATGCTGGTTGTGCTTGCGAGCACTATTTCTTGGGTGCTGGGTTCTCTATCTTCCCAAGAGATCTGGAAGATAATCTGGAGACAGCAGAGATGAAAGCTGTTGAGGAGAGACTGGTTGTTAGCAAGATTTGTCCAGGAGCCTGATAACACAAGCGTTGTATATCTGTGACTTAGTTTTTATTGTGAGAAGTCCATTGTTTCACACTCTGTTTATCAGTCTAGCTTTTACGACCGTTAATAAGAGTCCACCGAGAAGTTCGTACATATTGTACAACCCATGTACGTAAAGTCATCAACTAGCTGGAGAGAACTGCCATCAATGCTGATGGATGGAATATTAGTGGCGCTCTTCGCTGTGATCTTAGTCTTGTCGGGGTTGATGGTAAGCACAAATTTTCAGATGTATGTGATAATTTTTTAATTAAATACCGTAGCTCATCTTCTGTGTTTGCCACCAGAACTACATCGTCTGTATTTATTTTGGTTTTGGCCTTGAGGCGGGCGATTTTGAAAATAATTCCGTCAGACCTAGTATGCAAATATACAGTCTTGAAAGGCAAGATCCCAGATGCAGTAGGAACTAACACACACCTCTGCTTTCCACCCCAATTAACAGGGAAAGCTTTCTATGTTTCACGGTTTAAGCAGAATGGTACTTGCGTTTTCTCATGGAAATGGTCAGTTATTTGAAGAAGTTTAGGTGAGTATCCAGTCTTCTGCATCACCCTGAAGCGTCCTTTCCTGCCCATTAAATCAAATGCTCTAAAAAGGTTAAGAAAAGTAATGTCAGGCCGTAGGAAATCATGGACAGTGTACTTGTCACATCCACGTGCCAAGGCAGCAAGAAAACGCCCGAAGTACAACTGCGGCATAACCGTCAGCGCACAGACAGGACAAAGTTGCAACTCCTCCGTAGGCGAAGGCTCGGCCTACGATATATCAACTGTACATACACGATGGGCTATCACCACGGCTCCCAGGAGAAAGCTGCTATTCCAAGCGAGGCTCCACGAAAACAGCCACACCCTAGCAGAGCTCGCATGAACAGGGCGCGCGCTTATAAGCTTTGCCGAGCCGCCAAGGCACCGCCACCCGGAACGCCAAGGAAACTACAGCTAAGCAACGTTATTCAAAGAGTTTCTGCAAGCACAGGAATCAATATGACCCTTATAGTATATGTAGATTTAGAGAAGGTATTTGACAATGTTTAGTTCAATACTCTCTCCTGTTCGAACTGACCAAAAATTGCAACAACGGGCTTTGTCGTCGTCTCAATACCAAAATACCAGTCTATCGTCCGACAGCTCAACATGGAAATGTGGACGCACTTTCACGCCTTCTGATTGGCCCTGATGCACACTTTGTCGCTTCTGCTGCATCTTGTTGTCACACCGATGCTCAGGATTCTGAATTGTTTTCGTCTCTTCCACTGGACAATAATAAAATTGCAGAGGCCATGGAAGCTGATCCAGATTCGAACATTTTGCTCAACTACATTCGCACATCTCGGTCTCACTCATTGAATAGCATAAAGAACACTGTCTATCGGGCGTCGCGTGAGCGTACAAGCTGTTGGGGGAGATAAGAGAGGCAGTTTTCCGGCGCAGAGTACGTGGCTGGAGGTTGCTACAATGTTCAAAAGAGTGTGAGTTCTTAAGGGACCAAAATGCAGAGGTCATCGGTCCCTAGACTTACACACTACTTAAACTAAAACTGAACTATGGTTGGAACAACACACACACCCATGCCTGAGGGAGGACTCGAACCTCCGGCGGGAGGGGCCGCACGCAGCCTTCGAAAAACCCCAGCGGAAGCTTGGCAGGGGAGCGTATGGCCGTTTTGCGCGCTTGGAGGAATTTATATGCTAAAGAAAAATTGATAAAAACAGTACTAAGAGTGACACGCAGGTGCGAGTTGGCACTCATGGACAGAAAAATATGCAAACATAAATCATCAGGACGCGCTACAAAAATATATAATTTTTTAAAAGTTATTGTTGTCTTAAAAATTGTAAATTTGTGGAAGTTGAAAAGACAATATCTCGGCAATTCTTCAGCCGAATAATATAAACGAAGTGGCTACGGATACGGCTAGCAAAGCTGCATCGGCAATCATAGCAGATTTAACAGAATAAGTACCATTTTTGAATGAGAGGTCGAAATGTGGGATTCGACTGAAACTGTGTTTTTGGTAACAAATAAATTCAAAAAGATGAAACAAGCGGCAGCATTCCGAAGGTTAAAGAGATAAGTGAGTAATTATTTTTATTTGAATATTACGTTTAGTATAAAAATCCCGGGACAAGCATAATCACGCCGCAACAACATTATTTGTGAGAAAACGGTGGCAGATACCAAACTTTGAACTTTAGATTGTTATTGCCCGGAAAATTTCCATATTTCGCAATGTGTCAAATGTGTTTTTATGTTTAGTTTTAGAATATTAGTTATTTTATTTGTCAAAGATTGTTTTGAGTTAGGAAGTCGTTTCGAGGACCATAGGGCGGCCATCTTTAGGGCGGAGCTGAGTTCGAGCGACACCAAGAGCCTGCCGTACCGCCCATCTGGGTGGTAGTATTGGGTTGGTACCCACGATCGGAGAAAAGTATGTATGTAGCGACGCTCTAAAATGATCAAGTTGAGCACAGTACAATGATTTAGGACAGCAGAAGTGTATTTTATGCACTGTGAACAGACTGTCGAGGGCCGTGATAGTGACATATGAATTTTTTAGTGAATTGTTGTAGCATCAGTTATGAGCTGTCATACTTACGTCAAATCCCCTCAGACTGCATTTTAATTGTTTACCCAATATATGGAAGACTACTCGTGAAAAAACAGAAATAAACTACTTGTTAAAATTATAAATCAACGTGAGTGACTGCCGCTCGGGTTTAGCCCAGCGGTCTATGGCGCTGCAGTCATGGACTGTGCGGCTGGTCCCGGCGGAGGTTCGAGTCCTCTGTCGGGCATGGGTGTGTGTGCGTGCGTGTGTGTGTGTATGTGTGTGTGTGTGTGTGTGTGTGTGTGAGTGTTTGTCCTTTGAATAATTTAGGTTAAGTGGTGTGTAAGCTTAGGGACTGATGACCTTAGCAATTAAGTCCCATAACATTTCATACACATTTGAACGTGAGTGACTCAGTATTTTAAATTTCACCGCAATACATGCCTGCATTGTTTTTCTTTATATTTCATTTCGTCTTGAAAATTGAGTTTACGACAGATGTGAGCTGGCACCCTATGACGAACATCGCAGCCAAACATTGAGATCAGCTACATCTCTGGCGTCACTCAATTAAGCTGAGTGTTGAGTGTAGCAAATATATATATATTTTGTGTCATATCACGTGGGGGCTCGAGCTAACTATTGAATCTAAACTGACGTTTTTATCAATAATCTTCTAACAGCACCAACACCAACTATATAAGTATTTTCATCATTTCCAGCGAATTTTTAGAGTGCGTAGTGGTCTACGATTGCCGGCACGGTTAACTCAGTGTGTTTGGTCAGAGGGTTAGCTGCCCTCTGTAATAAAAAACTGAGTTAATTGATCAACGACGAACTGAAACTGGCGTCTTGCGACGTCCGCCACGAGCAGAAGCAACGAACAAACACGAACAAAATGAGATTAAAAAAAATTAAAAAAAGGGGGGGTAGCGTCTTTGATTCATAATCAAAACATCTTAGGTCCAGGTTTCGAACCCCGCCACTGCCTAAATTTTGATAAATAATCAGCATTGGCGGCCGAAGACTTCCGGCATAAGAAGTCAGCCTCATTCTGCCAACGGCCTTGTCAAAGAGGGTGGAGGAGCGGATAGAGGTTCAGGGCACTCTCTTGTCCTAGGGGTGGGAAATTGCCCCTAAAGGCGGAAGAATCAGCAATGATCAACGACATGAGGATGCAGAAGGCAATGGAAACCACTGCATTAAAGACACGTAACGTGTATCCACAGTACATGTGCCCTGTACTTGAAGAAGTGTCATAATGATCTCTCCATTGGCAAAAGATTCCGGAATAGTCCCCCATTCGGATCTCCGGGAGGGGACTGCCAAGTGGGAGGTTACCATGAGAAAAAGATTGAATAATCAACGAAAGGATAATGTTCTACGAGTTGGGGCGTGGAATGTCAGAAGCTTGAACGTGGTAGGGAAACTAGAAAATCTGAAAAGGGAAATGCAAAGGCTGAATCTAGATATAGTAGGGGTCAGTGAAGTGAAGTGGAAGGAAGACAAGGATTTCTGGTCAGATGAGTATCGGCTAATATCAACAGCAGCAGAAAATGGTATAACAGGTGTAGGATTCGTTATGAATAGGAAGGTAGGGCACAGGGTGTGTTACTGTGAACACTTCAGTGACCGGGTTGTTCTAATCAGAATCGACAGCAGACCAACACCGACAACGATAGTTCAGGTATACATGCCGACGTCGCAAGCTGAAGATGAACAGATAGAGAAAGTGTATGACGATATTGAAAGGGTAATGCAGTATGTAAAGGGAGACAAAAATCTAATAGTCATGGGCGACTGGAAGGCAGTTGCAGGGGAAGGAGTAGAAGAAACGGTTACAGGAGAATATGGGCTTGGGACAAGGAATGAAAGAGGAGAAAGAGTAATTGAGTTCTATAACAAGTTTCAGCTAATAATAGCGAATACCCTGTTCAAGAATCACAAGAGGAGGAGGTATACTTGGAAAAGGCCGGGAGATACGGGAAGATTTCAATTAGATTACATCATGGTCAGACAGAGATTCCGAAATCAGATACTGGATTGTAAGGCGTGCCCAGGAGCAGACATAGACTCAGATCACAATATAGTAGTGATGAAGAGTAGGCTGAAGTTCAAGACATTAGTCAGGAAGAATCAATACGCTAAGAAGTGGGATACGGAAGTTCTAAGGAATGACGAGATACGTTTGAAGTTCTCTAACGCTATAGATACAGCAATAAGGAATAGCGCAGAAGGCAACACAGTTGAAGAGGAATGGATGTCTCTAAAAAGGGCCATCACAGAAGTTGGGAAGGAAAACATAGATACAACGAAGGTAGCTGCGAAGAGACCATTGGTAACAGAAGAAATACTTCAGTTGATTGATGAAAGGAGGAAGTACAAACATGTTCCGGGAAAATCAGGAATACAGAAATACAAGTCGCTGAGGAATGAAATAAATAGGAAGAGCAGGGAAGCTTATATGAAACAGCTGCAGAAGAAATGTGAAGCCATCGAAAAAGATTTGATTGTCGGAAGGACAGTCTCAGCATAGAGGAAAGTCAAAACAACCTTTGGTGACATTAAAAGCAGCGGTGGTCACATTAAGAGTGCAACGGGAATTCCACTGTTAAATGCAGAGGAGAGAGCAGATAGGTGGAAAGAATACATTGAAAGCCGCTATGAGGGTGAAGATTTGTCTGATGTGATAGAAGAAGAAACAGGAGTCTATTTAGAAGAGATAGAGGATCCAGTATTAGAATCGGAATTTAAAACAGCTTTGGAGGACTTACGGTCAAGTAAGGCAGAAGGGATAGAAAACATTCCATTAGAATTTCTAAAATCATTAGGGGAAGTGGCAACAAAACGACTATTCACGTTGGTGTGTAGAATATTTGAGTCTGACGTTCGGAACAGCATCATCCACACAATTCCGAAGACGGCAAGAGCTGACAAGTGCGAGAATTATCGCACAATCAGCTTAACAGGTCATTCATCGAAGCTGCTTACAAGAATAATATACAGAAGAATGGAAAAGGAAATTGAGAATGCGCTAGGTGACGATCAGTTTGGCTTTAGGAAAAGTAAAGGCACGAGAGCGGCAATTCTGACGTTACGGCTAATAATGGAAGCAAGGCTAAAGAAAAATCAAGACACGTTCATAGGATTTGTCGACTTGGAAAAAGCGTTCGACAATATAAAATGATGTAAGCTCTTCAAGATTCTGAAAAGAGTAGGGGTAAGCTATAGGGGGAGACGGGTCATATACAATATGTACAACAACCAAAAGGGAATAATAAGAGTGGACGATCAAGAACGAAGTTCTCCTATTAAGAAGGGAGTAAGACAAGCCTGCTGCAAGCTGTTCAAGATTCTGAAAAAAGTAGGGGTAAGCTATAGGGAGAGACGGGTCATATACAATATGTACAACAACCAAGAGGGAATAATAAGAGTGGACGATCAAGAACGAAGTTCTCGTATTAAGAAGGGAGTAAGACAAGGCTGTAGCCTTTTGCCCCTACTCTTCAATCTGTACATCGAGGAAGCAATGGTGGAAATAAGAGAAAGGTTCAGGAGTGGAATTAAAATACAAGGTGAAAGGATATCAATGATTCGATTCGCTGATGACATTGCTATCCTGAGTGAAAGTGAAGAAAAATTAAATGATCTGCTGAACGGAATGAACAGTCTAATGAGTACACAATATGGTTTGAGGGGAAATCGGAGAAAGATGAAGGTAATGAGAAGTAGTAGAAATGAGAACAGCGAGAAACTTAACATCAGGATTGATGGTCACGAAGTCAATGAAGTTAAGGAATTCTGCTACCTAGGCAGTAAAATAACCAATGACGGACGGAACAAGGAGGACATCAATAGCAGACTCGCTTTGGCAAAAAAAGCATTTCTGGCCAAGAGGTCTACTAATATCAAATACCGACTTTAATTTGAGAAATAAATTTCTGAGGATGTACGTCTGGAGTACAGCATTGTATGGTAGTGATACATGGACTGTGGGAAAACCGGAACAGAAGAGAATCGAAGCATTTGAGATGTGGTGCTATAGACGAATGTTGAAAATTAGGTGGTCCGTTAAGGTAAGGAATGAGGAGGTTCTACGCAGAATCGGAGAGGAAAGATGTGGAAAACACTGATAACGAGAAGGGACAGGATGATGGGACATCTGCTAAGACATGAGGGAATGTCTTCCATGGTACTAGAAGGAGCTGTAGAGGGCAAAAGAGGAAGACAGAGATTGGAATACGTCAAGCAAATAATTGAGGACGTAGGTTGCAAGTGCTACTCTGAGATGAAGAGGTTAGCACAGGAAAGGAATTCGTGGCGGGCCGCATCAAACCAGTCAGTAGACTGATGACCAAAAAAGAAAAAAAAAGTGGCCAGTACCGTCGTAATACGAGGTTTCTCGTCTTAACGGAACAGGATTGCATTTGAAAGTGAAGAAGACTGGAAGAAACGCGTTGCCGATAGCCAAGCAACACGCTGAGTTCGATGTCGACCACCAAAGCGGGAGTTGAAGCGCCGCTGGCCGCCAAACATCAACGCACCGACTTTGCCGCAGCATTCTGGAGTTGGGGTCACTTCCGTCACCAACCTGCAAGCCGTTCCACACCACATCTCAACGCACGGAAGCCTACACCATAAGGCAACAGTCGTCACGCAGCAGCGGTCTCAACAAAGCTAAGTGTTGGCAGCCTGCGGATTAATTTCTCAGTTCTCTATCTCACAGCCAGTTTAGTTTTGGTTTCAGATGTTGAGTCTACAGGGAGTGGGAGTGAACCTCAAAGCCCACACGGACAGCGACAAGAACCAGAAGCTAGTGTAGTGGCTATGCTCAGATAATTAATGAGCCAAATGGCGAAATTCAAGACTGAATTAAAACTGATGTGGGGGATATGGAAAGTTCTTTGGGGACAAAAATCACAGAATTAAATGATCAGTAGGGTGATTTATCAGAAAACCTAAGGAGGTAGAAGATAATTTAAATGCTAAGAATGATGCAGTCGCTGTTGAATTTAGGAATAGAACTGATTCAGGCAGGTAGTTGTGTGACACAAGGAATGATGAGACAAGGCAAGCTCTGATTGATGCGGATCTGATGATTGTGGCTAGTTGTGATAAAGCCAGAACTTTATTACTAGCTCAAGCGGCAGGGACAGCGCGCGACCTAAGAAAGGAAACTGAAAGCGTGGCTGCTGTTACTGCAAACAGTAATGTAGATGGGAAGATCACATAACTAATGAGGAGGTATTGAATAGAAATGGGAGAAGAGGAGTTTGTGGCATAACTTGACAAAAAGAAGGGACCGGTTGGTAGGACATGTTCTGAGGCATCAAGGGATCACAAATTTAGCATTGGAGGGCAGCGTGGAGGGTAGAAATCGTAGAGAGAGAGCAAGAGATGAATACACTAAGCAGATTCAGAAGGATGTAGGTTGCAGAAAGTACTGGGAGATGAAGAAACTTGCACAGTTAGAGTAGCATGGAGAACTGCATCAAACCAGTCTCAGGATTGAACACTACAACAACAAAAACAATGGTACAAGTACCCAGTGGTAAGACTTTTTCAGAGGAAAGCAAGTACAACGCTGTAGATTTTCTAACAACATGCAAGGATTGTTTTATTGATGGTATGAGTGCCAACAGCAAAATTAAACTGGTAAAAATATTGTTGGAGGTTTCAGCTCAGACATGGGAAATCAATGTAGTGAACGATTTAAATCATATAGTATCCAAACATTCATGGTGGTGTCTGTTTGTTCTATATCGTGTCTTCCTATCACTTTCGCGCAACGACGGTCTGAGCTTATTTTTTTAGGGAATTGACTAGTTTGAACCTGAGACCTGTTGCTGCTAAGGAGACGCCAGACCACACATGACATGTAGATTTCAGAAGAGTTCAGTGACACTAGCGATGATATAACCAAATACTAAATGATCTGAGCGTCAGATCCACTGCACTCCCTGTAAAAGAATCTTAATACTAACTAAATTTAGTGGAAGGGGTTCAAGGCTTCCGTATTTTTAGTTAGCTTGTAAAATAACGTCGAAAAAGCAGTTACGTTTACCATTGGAAATTTTATTCTACTCATAAAACATAGTTTATAAATTGAACTATTGATAAAAAGGAAATGTTTTAATACAGGATGGTAAAAACCAACTGTGTTCAACAATAATGTGAACGAATATTCCCTGAGTGGGTTTCCAAGTTCTACAATGGATCGAAGGATGACCTATGCCATATCACATCTATAATCTAGGTTTAAATTAAGTTTCACAAAAGAGAAAACTATCAAAATGGTCTACAGTGACCCTCAATTATCTTTAATTACTTATCTAACTTGTCGTAAATTACAGTGGCTGATGTGGCTTCTCAATAATTATATAACAGAGAAATCATCGCGTTTCAGATTTTTACTTCAAGTGGCAAATGTGAACACCATGAGCTTTAATTGACGATCGACACTAGTATTACGCAAAAAGGGGGTGTAACAGATAAGACTTCTGCAGTTCTGGGTGAAGCTTTATGTGCTGTTATGCGGCATCGCGTACGTTCATTACCTTGTCGGTGTTCGTCAGGGGGGCGGCGGCAGGCGCAGCAGCCATCCAGCTCGCTGTCTCGGAACTAACTCTTCTTCTAACTTCTCCTTACTACCATTTACCGAAGTTGGTTAAAAAAACCGAACTGGCTGTGCTTTCATATGACCAGTCAGGGTCTCAATGTTAACCTTAAGCTCCGCCTACAAAAATTCTATCCAATGAGAAACGTTATACTTTTCGTGGTGGGGCAATTTTTTTAAAGTTTGCAACGTAACAGAGACGAGAAAAAGTCTCACGCTACAACTTGCTGGTGGCAGTGGCCCTTTTTGTGTTATAGTAAGATCTATACTGTTTTTCTGGAGGGCTCTAGCTTTTATCATGGACTGAGGGGTGGTCCTTGACGTAACAGAGACACGAAACAGTCTCACGCTAAAACGTTTGGGTTGTGTGGCCCTAGTGGTTAGCTGGCGACGTGGGTGTCCAGTCCGTCCCTTATCGTAGGGCCTTCTAGCTTAACACGGTTGTGCTCTCGGCTTCTGTTCTCGTTTCTCCCCTCGGAACTGCGTCGGTCTCATGGTGGGAAGGTACGACATGCATTTAGGCATTCTTGTGTTAGTCTGTGCTATTCCATTTGCTCACTCGTTACCCGTTTTACTTTGGTTAATTTAATGTCATGATTTATTCGGAGCTATGTGACATACTACTGGATTTGCTTATCATGTCAGGGTTTTCATGGAATGTGTCATTTGCCTGACACCTTACATATCATCACCCTTCGAACTTAATTTTTGCACTGAATTTTGGCAATGATTGAATCGTTGTCTAAGTCAGTCAAAAATTATTCCAGTGTCTAAATTTTGTTGCCTACTGTTCAGCCACGTTATTCTGTTCTATGCTAGTTTGTATTACTAATTTATATTTTTATATTCTTCCACATTATAATTAAAAATGACAAGAGAAGAATATTTTTATGCTATTATTATTATTTAATTATTTTCTTTCTTTATTTAAGTGTGAAGTTTGTTTTTTAAAAAGTTTGTTTATGAAAGTGAGGAGTCTTTCACGTCGATTTTCTTAGAAATATTGTTTTTATAAATGTAGTAATTAAGTATCTATTCCTAACACATTTTCTTAATATCATGTACAAGTAAAATGTTTTTGTTTCTAGACACTCATTTCAACATTGTTACACTAACAAATAAGAATTATTTCCAAGAATTGCTTTGACAAAGAAGTATACATACACAAGTATTGAGATATCATCCTAACAAATGGTACAAATGTTTAAAAAACAGGAAAAACATCCAAGAAGATAATTTTTTATTCCTTATTTTTATAAGGAGAAAATAAGTAAAATATAGTTGTTCTTTTATTTTTATGAGGAGAAAATATGTGGTATATTGTGTCTTTATATACTGTCCACTTCAGAACTAATGACTTACTTTTATCGATAGTCTATTTTTTACTTAAGTCCATAGTCAATGACTGTTATTTTGTAGTTTATTAACTGTCTGGTGCGCTTAACTTATTTAGTTTTTCACATGTTTCTTTTGCACAATTCCTACATCACATAATTTGCTTTCACACATTCACACAATCCTATGGATATTCAAGCATTAGGTTGGCGAATGTTTTTGCACGAAGGTGATGGACTTGGGCGAGATGGATGTGGGCAAGTATTTGATGTACAGCTTCGCTCGCCGTTCCTTGTTGGCTCTGCAAGTGTGTGTTGCTGTTGTGGAGGTCCCTTAATGGAATGGTGTTGTGAGTGCAGAATCTCGTGGTTTACTGACTTTGTATGCGTGAAAGTCATCGTTATGTGTCGCTGAAAGTGGTCGTTTTTGTTGTAATACTTCGCAGACTACTAGTTTACAATAGGATACTGATTTGGGAAGGTATGTCGTCTATTCTTCACTCATCTTCTTTCTTGGTCCCAATCTTGCGAATCTTCAACATCTGTTCTTCCTGCTTTTTCTCTGCTTCTTACTTGCTTCTTGGTTCTTCTCTGGGCAGGATATGGAAATATCTATTGATAACTAGTCGCTTTCAAGTTCTCCTCCTAGTAACAACTTGATAAATTGTTTGGGTGCGTCATTTTTTTTTTTTACTTTGTGGAAGTTTTCTTCAGTTTCGTGCATCAGTGTGCCGTTTAATAGCAGTAATATGACTTTTACACATTTTTTTGCCAGCGATGGCTTGCCCAAGCGGCCTCCTTGTCGGGCCGTTTTTTGCTCGCTCCGCTGAGTCGGGGGCGCCCCGGGGTTTACGAGCGGCGAAAATCGGGTGTCTGCTTGTCTGTCCATGCACCAGTCCATACTGACATTCGGCGTCACGTAGTTCGGCGTCCCGTCGCAGCAGGGCTCCAGCACTCTATGGTTCCGCTTGGCAGATATACAGCAGCCCATTTCAGCTACAAGGGCCTTCTGTTGGTCTCGCTGTCCTCATGTCTTGCTAATTACATCCTGTTCTTTCTTGATATTTCTCGCGTTGCAACTTGTGGGTCGTTGCATCTCTTCCTTGCTGTAGTTTTTACAATGGTTCTTAGAAAAAGTTTTACTTATAATCATCTATCATATGTCTAGTACCTACATTGCTTTGCGCCTTCTTAAAAAGCTTTACAAATTTCGGCGCCCTTTCCATGTTACAATTCTCAGATATTTGGAGTCTTAACCTCTACTCAAGAATCCTCAAATTCGTTTTTTATTTTTGTGTAGTGTCATGGTGCATAGCATTTTAGTATTCCATGCTGTTAGACTATCTATGCTTTATCCCTTCACCTTAATCTATGGTGCTATTGGTGTTATTATTGAAACTACTTTCTTTTTCCCACCTTCCTCTCTCTTCATGCTTCTTCCTCCTGACGATCTTATCTGCAACATAATCTTGCAATATTGTGCTGATTATTTAGCAGTAATAAAATTAATCTTCAAACTTGTACTGAAAGTGTTTAATACTGCCAGTCTTAAGTAGAAATACCTCTGCTTTACCTCGTAAAATACCCTCCAATTCTCTTTTACTGTGTTCCAAAATACTGTGAACTTCTTGCAATTTTTCTTCGATTTCTTTATGGACTTCTAACATGAGTTGAGGCAATTCCCCCTTTTGTGCATACCATTCTAATTCTTCATCCTCTTTATCTCGCATCATTCTTAATTGTTTGTTTATAACTGGTATTTCTTCTAATTTTAGCTTCTGCTCAAAGAGAAGTGTGACATTCCCGAATGTTACGCTACCTTTCCCCATATCTATTTTCGCTCATCTCTCATTTAAAATCTCTACACCTATAACCAAATCTACAGTTAGTTTGGGTATAATCACGAAGTAGGCTTCGAACTTTTGACTTTGGCACGAAAGAGTTAACATTGTTTGTCTCGTAACTTCCGCAGCATTGTTTCTAATAGGAACTCTTACTTTAATCTGACGTGTTTTTAGAACTGGCAATTCCTCATTGGCATTACACTGCATGAATAAATTTTTTGAGATCGCAGTCAGTTCACTTCCGCTATCAATTACAATATTGACTGGGATATGCTTTACCATGTTATTCACAATTGGTTGAATTTGAAATGGTTGGTTCCGTTCTTCTTCCTCTTACATCAACGAATCCTCCACTGAATCATACATGAGTCTTTTTAGGAATTTCCCTTGTGAATTCGAAGTTTCTGTAGGATAAGCTTCGACTGCTCCTTCTCTCTCTTTTATTTCCTCTTCTCTATTTCTTCCTTCATTTACGCTTTCTTCTATATCCTCTACTTTTTCCTCATCCCCGTCTATCTTCTCCTTCTTCGTCGCTACTTCCACATAATCGCATCTAAATGCTCTAATTATCGCTTCATAATTTCTTTCATGATATACCTTGGGTTCTCTGCCCACTTGTAAGTTATTTTCAACTTCTGTTGGCTGCATATTATCCTCATTGAATTCGCTTTGCCTGCTTTCCATCTCAAATATCTCTGCAATATTCATTACTTCGTCCTTTCCTCCTACATTCGTTGTGCATGCCTCTGGTAATTCATCTTCCTCGTCAATATTCTTCCAATTAATTTCGTCCCAACACGATACTGTTATTTTCTTGTCTTCGTTTTCATCTGGTCCCTGCGGATTTGTTTCTTCCTTCTTCTCTTCTCGTGATAAAATTTTTACTTCTCTCTTCCAGGTGCTGCAATTGTCCTGGGTCGGTTCGTCATTCGCTTTGGCATGGGCACTTAGCTGTCAATTCGAACGTTTATCGGGGTTTGGTGGTCTTACTTCCATCTCTTCTATCTGTATTCGTTTTTCTTGTTCAGCTTGTTGATAGTGATTTCTTTGTTGATAATTTGTCGGTAGATTGGTTCTCCAGTACCCGTTCCTGTTGTCGTTATTCCCTCTGTAATAGTTGTTGCCGTTCCTGGGTGAGTTATAGTTATTGCCATATTCTTTTCTAAATCCATAACCGGTTCTTTGTTGAAGTCTATTGTCGTTTCTTGGTGCTAAGTTATGACGTGGTTCGTAATTATTATTTCTTCGTACAGTGTCTTGTGGATTCCACTGCTTTTTGCTTTCATTTTCACTTGCTCTTCGTCTTTTTCTTGCGTCATCTTCCGAAAATTTGAACTCTAGTTCCCTTAGAATACCTTTAAATGCTTCGAAGTCATTGCCTCCGCGACCTACTAGTGATTGCTGGTATTTCAATGGTAGCTTGATCGCGCATAATTTAATCAACGCTCCGTCTCTGTATGGAACATCTAAGCATTGATTTTTCTTTGCCATTAATTAGAGAAATTTCACGGGACTCTTCTCTCCTAAATTTTCAAAGTATGGGTTCTGTAATAATTTGTACTTTACTCTGTTCTGTGCTTCGCTGGACCAATATCGTGAGAGAATCTTCTCTCTGAAAGCTTCGTACGATCGGCATGTCGCTGCAACATTATGCATGGTTTCTGCGACTGTTCCTGACATGTGTGCACATATAAAGTCTAATTTGTGTGCTAGCGCCCAGCGTTCTGATAATCCTACTCGGAATTGATCAATAAAAGTTCGTGGATGTAATGAGTTTCCTTCTCGAAAGTGCTGAAATTTTCTGACTGTGAGGATCGTTGTCGTACTTCCTTATAGTTCCATATGGAATTCGCGATTCTTCGCCAATTTTGTTTCTGATCCTTTCTCCCGTCGTTCTTCCCTGTTGTGGTAGATCAATTGGATATTGTCCACTGTAACTTTCGCATAGCCGCGGTGCAGGCTGTCTGATTTCACATGTGTTTGTTCGATCCTGTTCACTACGCTCTTCAATGGTTTGCAACAACTCTGTTCGCAATTTCTGAAATTGTCGCTTCGTTTGCGGTTCTATTTTGACTCTGCGGTTATCATATCTTTTCAGCGTGCTTTTCTGATACATTTGTGTAACACAGTTTTCAACAATTACACGCGCTGTACCTGCTGCTTGTCTAGCAATTAAGTTTATCTGTTTCTCTAGTTTCTTGACTTTTCCTTGGGTGTTGTTACGTAATGTTTTGATCTCGTCGTGAATGTCGTTACGCAATGTTTCTACGTCCTCTTGTACCTTGTCAACGTCTGTTCTCAATTGATTGTGACCTGTTATTAAGTTTCCTATCACTTCTCGAGATTCTTTTGCCTCGTCTTCAATATGACTTAGGTGTAACTGAATTTTTTTGTTTTGTTCTTTAATTTCACGCATTTGTCTCGTGGTTTCTGCATTCTGAATTTGAATTTGGTTCGCTATGTCTTTATTTTGCCTTGTGATGGTTTCGGTATTTTGTTGTAATAATTCTGCCAGAATGGTGGGTCCTATTGCGTTTTCTTCCGACGTCCTACGCTCTGTGTTTTCGCCCAAGTGTTGGTTCGCAACCGATTACAGTGACCTCTGCTGTGACACGTTTCTGCTCGCATTCCTTGTACTCTTTGGTGAGGGAACTCTGATTACTTGTACTATGGGTTCTACGAATTTAGGAAGCAAGTTAGAATCCTTATCGCCTGTCTCTCTGCTTTCCTGCTACTCTGTCGTATGCTGACCTAGGTTTTCTGTACCTTGGCGTACATTATCCTAGTTATGGTGCGTTATCTGTCCTATTTCTCGCGATACTGCATGGTCTGTTGTACTGACCTCTATTCTCTGTCCATTTTCATGCTGGGTCTCTACCTCAATTCGGTCAAGGTCGCGATCTGCCATTGCTAATCTTTTCGAATCCCTTATTTTCTGTTTTAAAAGCAATTCACGTGCCCTACTTCGAGTCAACATGTGCTCATACGATCTCACGGGTTTCATAAATTTTTTGTTCAAAACGACTTGACAAACCATTCACTTACTTGTTGGGTCAGAACCAACTTATCAACGATGTATCTGCCACCTGCGTGCTTGCATTGGAGAGAAAACTTAATTCTAACAATATTAAAATTCATAACTTAATTATGCTATTGCCTCTGCTACAATGTCTCACTATTTGTTGAATACTTTCTTAGTATCTATCGCTGCAGCTACTGTTTTCGACTATGTATAACTGTAGAAAAAAAATTTTAACTACAGAAATTTTTCAGCAGGTATCTTTCTGACCTAGTTAGGCATGTGGTCGACCTCAAATCATGGTATTTTACCATCCTGGCAGGGTCGCCATTTTCTAAACATTCATGGTAGTGTCTATTTGTTCTATATCGTGTCTCCCTACCACTTTCGCGCAACGACGGTCTGAGCGTGTTTTTTTAAGGAATTGACTAGTTTGAACCTGGGACCTGTTGCTGCCAAGGAGACGCCCGACCAAACATGACATGTAGAATTCAGAAGAGTTCAGTGACACTAGCGATGATATAACCAAATACTAAATGATCTGAGCGTCAGATCCACTGCACTCCCTGTAAAAGAATCTTAATACTAACTAAATTTAGTGGAAGGGGTTTAAGGCTTCCATATTTTTAGTTAGCTGGTAAAATAACGTAGAAAAAGCAGTTACGTTTACCATTGGAAATTTTATTCTACTCATAAAACATAGTTTATAAATTGAACTATTGATAAAAAGGAAATGTATTAATACAGGATGGTAAAAACCAACTGTGTTCAACAATAATGTGAACGAATATTCCCTGAGTGGGTTTCCAGGTTCTACAATGGATCGAAGGATGAACTATGCCATATCACATCTATAATCTAGGTTTAAATTAAGTTTCACAAAAGAGAAAACTATCAAAATGGTTTACAGTGACCCTCAATTATCTTTAATTACTTATCTAACTTGTCGTAAATTACAGTGGCTGATGTGGCTTCTCAATAATTATATAACAGAGAAATCATCGCGTTTCAGATTTTTACTTCAAGTGGCAAATGTGAACACCATGAGCTTTAATTTACGATCGACACTAGTATTACGCAAAAAGGGGGTGTAACAGATAAGACTTCTGCAGTTCTGGGTGAAGCTTTATGTGCTGTTATGCGGCATCGCGTACGTTCATTACCTTGTCGGTGTTCGTCAGGGGGGCGGCGGCAGGCGCAGCAGCCATCCAGCTCGCTGTCTCGGAACTAACTCTTCTTCTAACTTCTCCTTACTACCATTTACCGAAGTTGGTTAAAAAAACCGAACTGGCTGTGCTTTCATATGACCAGTCAGGGTCTCAATGTTAACCTTAAGCTCCGCCTACAAAAATTCTATCCAATGAGAAACGTTATACTTTTCGTGGTGGGGCAATTTTTTTAAAGTTTGCAACGTAACAGAGACGAGAAAAAGTCTCAGGCTAAAACTTGCGGGTGGTAGTGGCCCTGTTGTGTTATCGTAAGATCTATACTGTTTTTCTGGAGGGCTCTAGCTTTTATCATGGACTGAGGGGTGGTCCTTGATGTAACAGAGACACGAACAGTCTCACGCTAAAACGTTAGGGTTGTGTGGCCCTAGTGGTTAGCTGGCGACGTGGGTGTCCAGTCCGTCCCTTATCGTAGGGCCTTCTAGCTTAACACGGTTCTGCTCTCGGTTTCTGTTCTCGTTTCTCCCCTCGGAACTGCGTCGGTCTCATGGTGGGAAGGTACGAAATGCATTTAGGCATTCTTGTGTTAGTCTGTGCTATTCCATTTGCTCACTCGTTACCCGTTTTACTTTGGTTAATTTAATGTCATGATTTATTCGGAGCAATGTGACATACTACTGGATTTGCTTATCATGTCAGGGTTTTTATGGAAGGTGTTGGATTTGCCGGACACCTTACAAGTATATTTGAGCATCTGTTTCTAAATAGGTATTGGAGCCAAGCAAAACAATGCAGATATCAGAATAATTTTTTGGATGCGCCAGTTTAGAGAGGAGGCAGGCAAACAGTGAGAGAATTTTGTCAGGAGGAATTAAGAAAGCTGGTACATCTGGATATGCCATTGGGAATTTCGACTGAGATTTCTACTCTGAGAA
Source organism: Schistocerca gregaria (assembly GCF_023897955.1). Lineage (NCBI taxonomy): Eukaryota > Metazoa > Arthropoda > Insecta > Orthoptera > Acrididae > Schistocerca > Schistocerca gregaria. The sequence continues at coordinate 434,126,385 of NC_064922.1, forward strand.
GGTTACCCGATAATGCGTAGTGGGAACTGATACATTGTCCAACCGATTCTCTAGAAAATTTCTTGGATTTTATTGAGAGGATGGACTAGGAAATGTGCTATAAACCAGACTCAGGAGTAGTAATTCAGAAAATAATCAGACGAATAATGGAGAGAGAAGAAATAATTTATGTTGGGGTAATAACCACGACAATTCAAGCAGGGAAGGTACTCAGAATGGCGATTAGAGAGAAAACAGAATCAAATATGAATCTTGGGGGGATAACACGAACAGATTTAATGATGATGTCAGGTACCAAAGAGGTGCATGGGGAAATTGAAACGAGTGATCAAAGGTCAATGCAGGAACAGAGAGATGAGCGAGGAGAAATTAATGCAAACCACAAGGGGCCCACAATGAAAAAATTCTTTAATTTGAGATTTGTTTCAAAAAAGATCGAAATCGCGAAAGTACACCAAGCAGGAAATAGGACCATGAGGTGAGAAAATAGTTGTGGGAGAAATATTGGTGGATCTTTCAATAGTTTTAGTCAAAATAATGGGAAGCATTTTAATGAAAACAAAAGCAGTGTAACAAGGGAAGAGAAAGTATGGAAAAAAAATATAGGCAACCTAATAGGGGTTTTGTTGATCATGATGAAAATAAACAAGTTAGGGAAGAAAGGATTTGTGGAATGGAGGCTATTGTGTGTAATGATGAGATGTTTGGGGCTGGTTTAATCAGTATGGTAAGAGGAGGGCCTTTAGAAGTAAAGAAATAGGAAATGTAGGAACCAGGAGGGAGAAATAAATGTAGGGGCTTGTTAAATAAAAGAGATCAAAATGTTGAGAATGTGAGCTGGCACCCTATGACGAACAACGCAGCAAAACATTGAGGCCAACTACATCTGTGGGGTAGCTCAATTAAGCTGAGTGTTGAGTGTGAGAAATATGTATAGTTTCGTGTCATAGCACGTGGGGGCTCGAGCTAACTATTCAGCCTAATCTGACTTTTTTATCAAAAATCGGCGAACAGCAACTCCAAATATATATAAATATTATCATCATTTTCAGCGAATTTTTAGAGTGTGTCATGCTCAGTATCGTTGTAGCCGATACGCTGAACGTCGGCATCGCCTCGCTGTACAGAAAGGTGTAAGTCTTGTTCAGAATGACAGTGGGCAGTCACGTGTGTTGCTTTTCAAAAAGAAGTGTTGCAGTTACTTCACTAAGGACATCGGGGGATTATTCATACGAAACTGTTAGCGCGTCGGCACTCTACTTGGCAGGGTATGGGCTCTCAAATAGAACTGCTGACTTCACAGTCTCATGCATGTGCGGAAAATCAATCTGCTTCACTACAAAAATTCTCTCACTGGCCTAAGTTGGAATCACCATGGGTACGTGTGCACGTTGGCTTTTCGGGACCTTTTTGAAACACTCGTTGGTTGATTTTGGTCGTCTCATACAGCAACAGGACAAATGTAAGGATTTAGAAGCTTATCTCACTAGGGGTAAGATAGATACTGCCTACAGGAACATTAAAGAGACCTTTGGAGAGAAGAGAACCACGTGTATGAATATGAAGAGCTCAGATGGCAACCCAGATCTAAGCAAAGAAGGGAAGGCAGAAAGGTGGAAGGAGTATATAGAAGGTTTATACAAGGGCGGTGTACATGAGGACAATATTATGGAAATGGAAGAGGATGTAGATGAAGATGAAATGGGAGATACGATACTGCGTGAAGAGTTTGACAGAGCACTGAAAGACCTGAGTCGAAACAAGGCCCCCGGAGTAGACAACATTCCATTAGAACTACTGACTGCCTTGGGAGAGCCTGTCATGTCAAAACTCTACTAGCTGGTGATCAAGATGTATGAGTCAGGCGAAATACCCTCAGACTTCAAGAAGAATATAATTATTTCAATCCCAAAGAAAGCAGGTGTTGACAGATGTGAAAATTACCGAACTATCAGTTTAATAAGTCACAGCTGCAAAATACTAACGCGAATTCTTTACAGACGAATGGAAAAACTGGTAGATGCGGACCTAGGGGAGGATCAGTATGGGTTCCGTAGAAATGTTGGAACACGTGAGGCAATTTACCTTACGACTTATCTTAGAAGAAAGATTAAGAAAAGGCAAACCTACGTTTCTAGCATTTGTAGACTTAGAGAAAGCTTTTGACAATGTTGACTGGAATACTCTCTTTCAAATTCTAATGGTGGCAGGGGTAAAATACAGGGAGCGAAATGCTATTTACAATTTGTACAGAAACCAGATGGCAGTCATAAGAGTCGCGGGACATGAAAGGGAAGCAGTGGTTGGGAAAGTAGTGAGACAGGGTTGTAGCCTCTCCCCGACGTTATTCAATCTGTATATTGAGCAAGCAGTAAAGGAAACAAAAGAAAAATTTGGAGTAGGTATTAAAATTCATGGAGAAGAAGTAAAAACTTTGAGGTTCGCCGATGACATTGTAATTCTGTCAGAGACGGCAAAGGACTTGGAAGAGCAGTTGAACGGAATGGACAGTGTCTTGAAAGGAGGATATAAGATGAACATCAACAAAAGCAAAACGAGGATAATGGAATGTAGTCAAATTAAATCGGGTGATGCTGAGGGAATTAGATTAGGAAATGAGACACTTAAAGTAGTAAAAGAGTTTTGCTATTTGGGGAGCAAAGTAACCGATGATGGTCGAAGTAGAGAGGATATAAAATGTAGGCTGGCAATGGCAAGGAAAGCGTTTCTGAAGAGGAGAAATTTGTTAATATCGAATATAGATTTATGTATCAGGAAGTCGTTTCTGAAAGTATTTGTATGGAGTGTAGCCATGTATGGAAGTGAAACATGGACGATAACTAGTTTGGACAAGAAGAGAAAGAAGCTTTCGAAATGTGGTGCTACAGAAGAATGCTGAAGATAAGGTGGATAGATCACGTAACTAATGAGAAGGTATTGAATAGGATTGGGGAGAAGAGAAGTTTGTGGCACAAGTTGACTAGAAGAAGGGATCGGTTGGTAGGACATGTTTTGAGGCATCAAGGGATCACAAATTTAGCATTGGAGAGCAGCGTGGAGGGTAAAAATCGTAGAGGGAGACCAAGAGATGAATACACTAAGCAGATTCAGAAGGATGTAGGTTGCAGTAGGTACTGGGAGATGAAGAAGCTTGCACAGGATAGAGTAGCATGGAGAGCTGCATCAAATCAGTCTCAGGACTGAAGACGACAACAAACAACATATAGCAAGTTTCCTTTTGCTGTCCCAATGAACTCGACTACGTCATGTAGCACAATTCAGGTGATGTCATCGATGTTTTGCCTTGAAGATTTACCTGCTTGTAATAGTGTCAGACAACAGCCATGAGTTCTCGTCAAATGAATTTGAAACATTCTGTGAACACAATGGCATACAGCACCTAACCAGTGCACCGTTCCATTCACAGTCAAACGGCGAAGTGGACGACTTGTTAGTACCTTCAAGCGGCACATGGCCAAACTTGGCCCCGCACACACCAGGGATCAAGCATTGCAACTGTTTCTCGTCTCATATAGCTCACACACACGAGATGCACCATCTCTGGCAGAATTGCTTCACTGCCGCAGACATCGGGCACGCGCCGCATGATACTGTCTTATACAGGGTTTTTAGCCGCACCAGACAGTGGGCGCGAGGAGAGATCGTCCGTCGACTTGGCGCTTGCATGTGTTTCCTTGCAGGTCCAGATGGCTTGCGGAGCCACCAAAATCAACGTCGCCTCCGTCTTGTACACTACGATCCTTTAGTCTCTCTTCTCCCTCTTCCAGACGGCAGCGCGGTCGAAGCGTGTCATGACGACACCGCGAGACGACCCCATGGAGACGGAGCCTTAGCCTCTTTTGCCTCCTCTCGTCCTACGGATGGAGCTGGACCCGCCCACACCGCAGCTGTCGCCGCCTTCTTAATGTGGTTCATGGCACCACGAGGTGGACACGTACCCTTCTGGTCGTTTTCCGAGGGACGTGTCCGCCAGAGCACAGGCCGAATGGCGGGGTACGGCCGGCACCTTGACGTCCCCAGCAGCCACAGCTTCCAGCCCAACGTTGCGCCCACATACCTGCATCCCCCGCCGTGGTCGCACTCCATCCAGGACGACGATCATTAGCTTAGGAGGAGAGGAATGTTCTGGCGTAACCGCAAGCGCCGGAACGAAGACGAAGAACGCAAGACCAGAGAAGGCGGTGAAACGACGTCGGTCAATGGTGGGCTGATTAGGATCGCGCCACGACAGGAGCGACACCTGCAAGCAGTGAATATAAGCGCCGCTCCTGCCAGCCTTGGCCAGACATTAGTGGAAAGTATTCGCGGAGCATAGCACGACCCAGCAGAGAGTGTTACAAGAACAGTTGGTAGTGAACCACATACCGTGTGTCAACTTGCAGGAGCTTTAGATATAGCCAAGAGCTCCAAGCATATTGCATGTCGCTCATCGATTGCGACAACATATTGTACATTAAAGTTAAATATTGTCACTCTTCTTTACAGAAATAAAACTACTAATGTTATTTGCTTCAATTGTTGTATAGCATTCAGAGAACGCAGCCTCCCTTAGGCACCCTATACGAGACGATAGAACAAGAGACAAGACAAAAAAATTGCAAAACGATTTAGAAAAAAATATCTGTGTGGTGCAAAAATTGGCAATTGGGCGTAAATAACGAAAATCGTGATACCATCCACATTAGTGCTAAAAGGAATCCGTCAATCGTCGGTTACACGGTAAATCAGTCAAATATAAAGACGGTAACTTCATCTAAATACATAGGAATTATAAGTCTGAACAACTTAAATTTCAAGGAACACATAGAAAATGTTATGAGGAAGGTTAATCCAAAACTGTGTTTTATGAGCGGGACGCTTAGAAAATGTAACATATCTGCCACAGAGACTGCCAGCACTACGATCCTCTTTTAGAATACTGCTGCGCGGTGTGAGATCCTAACCAGATAGGATTGACGGAATACATAGGGCAAGTTCAAAGAAGGGCAGCACGTTTTGTAATATTGCGAAATATGTGAGAGAGTGTCACTGAAATGATACAGGATTTGGTGTGGACATCATTAAAATGAAGGCTTTTTTCGTTGCGGCAGAATCTTCTCATGAGATACGAGTCACCAGTTTTCTCCTCCGAATGCAAAAATCTTTGTTGACGCCGACATTCAAAGGGAGAAATGATCATCATGGTAGAATAGTAGAAATTAGAGCTCGCACGGGAAGATATAGGTGATCTTTTTTTTATTATTTTATTTTGCGCGCTGTGCGAGAGTGGAATAATAGAGAATTATTGTGAATCTGCTTCGATGAACACTCTGCCAGGCACTTGAATGTAATTTGCTGAGTATTCACGTAGATGTAGATGAACTATCCCCGTTTCCGAATGCTTCATGAGATAAAACACATTTAATATCGCTTTTGTACTTTTTTAATCGAATATTGGAAAAGCGCAATATCCAGAGAAATCGTGTTGTGGTACAAAACTGAAGTATATAAAAGTTCCTACGCAGAAAGTCCTATTCATTTTTTTCTCTAAGAGTAATAATTTACAGTAAGATACCGTGAAAATAGTGAACATCTCGCGCGACACGCATGCGCTGTTGCTTAGGTAGTTTTTGTAGGTCAATTTCTAGTAATTTCCGCACTTAATAGACCACAAGTGTCTCGTATCAAATTGTTCGTCTCAGCTTCCTGATTTTTAAATGTAATCCTTGCTTGTATTCTGTATGAACTATTGCAGCAATACATATGCTTTGAATTGTAATCCTCGAAAATGGCTTACTACCTTTTTTTCTCATCTACGTCTACATCACCATGGATACTCTGCAAATCACACTGAAGTGCCTTGTAGAGGGTTCATCGAACCACATTCATAATAATTCTCTGTTATTGCACTCTCAAATAGCGCGCTGGAAAACAAACCTGTATATCTTTCCGTGTGAGCTCTGATAGTTTCTTCCTATGTAGCTCGTCGTCAGCAAAGTATTTTGTCATTCGGAGGGGAAAGTGACTAAAATTTTGTGATAAGATTCCACTGCAACGAAAACGCCTTTGTTGTAAGAGTGTCCATCCCAAATCCTCTTTCACGTCCGTGATATTCTCTCCCGTTGAGCCGTGACTTCCTGTGATGCTCTTGGAGGGATAGTTTCTCTGTCGAAGTTACGCGCTTTGCGGCGTCCTGGTTGGTTAGCCCCCTCTATTTAAGACGGCCGCGGCGCACGACGTTTGACTCTGTCCAGGGCAGTGACAGAGGGAAGACAGGGCAGGGAGCATCGCGAGTAGTGTGTCGCAGCTTGGTGTACTGCGAGGACGCATGGTTTTTACATTCCGGCGTCTGGGTCTAGTGGCGAGAGAAAGTGGGGTGCGAAAGCAGTCACTGGCAACATAAGCGCTGTTTAAGAGTCGTGTGTATCTCGAATCTTGTGGAGAGGGCGACAGTTTATTCTTGCGTGGATGTTAACAGCCGAGCTCCGGGACTAATTTTAAATGGTGAGCCATTTGTGGCGGAACTTTTGGATGTGACTGCTCCGTAAAACCACTTTGATTTTCGCTAGTCTTTCCTTAAAGCACTAGGACGTAGGTCCGGGATACTTGGTATTGCAAGTCCATGTAACTGCACTGTGCCCTGATTCCGTTGCATTTATCTTGAGTTACAAGTGTGGGCGATATTCGGCGATTCCTTTTTTTAGTGTTAATATGCTAAGTGGTCAATTTTATGAATCAGTCTATTCTATGTATGAAACTTCGTCCGCTAATTTAAACTGGAATTGCAAACCTTTTCCTTGTTAGCAACCATTACAGTAAAAATTTGGCTCCATCAAACGGTACTTTGGTATTTAAGGTTGTGTGCGGATTGTCTGGTCATTATCACCCAGAGCTAATTTTGGTTTATAAATTTCTCAAGTGAAATTTCACATCATTGGAGACTGTTTAATGAACTATTGCTCTAATAGTATTATATTTGGCGCTATCCAATGCTTTGCTGTTGGTTTTAGTATTCCATTGAATTGTTTATTAATACTGGGTTTGCGTGTTCTAGAAGGCGTTATTGGTGTGCTCCTGCCTCTTGTTGTCACTTGAGCTCTCGAGCACGGAATTCAGATGTGAGGTCGATATTAACGCCAAACGTCGAGAATGTGCTGATCGCTGTGTAGCTCATATTGCCGAAGGTTTTCCATAATAGTTACTTCAAGTAGTTATGAGATATTGCTATTTCAGTATTTTTTAAACCGAATAGATTTTACAAATTGTTATTTTTGATATTCACAAGACCTGATAATTGACTGAAGTTCACAACTAGTGAGCTCAGATCTGCAGTTACGTTAAAATTATATTTGTGTCAAGTAATTTTCTATTAAATTTGGGGCCATATGGCTGTTTTTCTTTTAGATATTTCTATTACTGTCATTGCTTTTGTACAATTTGATAATCGATGTAGATCACCGCATTCTGCTAATTCTATTTAATCATTGTGTTATTGCCAGTGCTCTGTTTCAATTAACCCAGTGAAAGTAAATTTTTGTATCCTCAAATGGGGTCAGCATTCCACTCCAGCAGCCCATGTGACCTATACCTCAACAGCCCTATTTTACGATAATACAAATTGAACTTCCCTTCTTAGAACTTTGCCGATGTGCTCCGTTAATCTTATCAGATCGCGCAGCAGTACTCGAAAAGAGGACGGACAAGCGTAGTGTAGGCAGTCGCTTTAGTAGATCTGTTACATTTTCTAGGTGTTCTGCCAATAAAACGCAGTCTTTGTTTAGGCTTTCCCACAAAATTTTCTATGCGCTCTTTCCATTTCGGGTTGTTCGTGACGTAATTCATAGGTATTTAGTTGAATTTATGGTCTTTAAATTTGACTCATTTATCGTGTAACCGAAGTTTAACAGAATCCGTTTAACACTCATGTTGATGACCTCCCCTTTCTCGTTATTTAAGATCAATAGCCAATTTTCGCACCTAACAGATATTTTTTTCTATATCGTTTTTCAATTTGTTTTGGTCTGCTGATGAGTTTACTAGACGACAGACGACAGCATCATCTGCAAAAAATCCTAAGATGACTGCCCAGATTGTCTCCTACTAGACTGCCTTGGGGAAAGCCAGAAATCGCCTCTGTTTTAATTGATGACTTTCAGTTAACTACCACGAACTGTGATCTCACCGACAGGAAATCATGAATCCAGACATATGCCAGTAACGATACTACACAGGTACGCAATTTCACTACAAGCCACTAGCGCGATACAGCGCCAAAAGTTCATTTTAAGCTAAAGCTTCATTTAATTTCATAATACATCCCTGATACGTATGGACAGGTATACATCGTATTTCTGTGCGTAAATATATTAGTGTACATAATTACATCCATTAGGCACCACAAAAAGTAAACTTCTTTTTCCCAGAAAGTGCAGTATAGGCTCATAGGTTATACCAGACAAAAGATATTAAGAATCCTATCTGTGGATGGTCAATAACATAAAGTAACCTACCGGCACAATATTCAGCGGCATATTACTTTCGTTATTCTCACATGTACCATCTTATTAAAAGTAGAGGACCAAAATTCGTACATCATATGTCATGTCATGTGTAATAGTAAAAATTACATTACAAAGTCTGAATCACAAAATATTACATCTGGCCTTTTAGGTGGAGTGCCAGTCAGTCTGAAAAATAAAATAATAGTGATGTAGTAACAAATACGTCATTTGGTACATTAGAACCAGTAACGCATATATATATATATATATATATATATATATATATATATATATATATATATATATATATATATATGGTGAGTCATTAACTAGTGCCACCTAGAATGACTCTGAAAGCGTACAGCAGCTGAAACGTTTGTGGGACAAATGTTTCTTGGGACAATGTTGGCCATAATATGACGTTGGTTTTTTTGTTCCTTGGTGGGGTCGCGTCAGATATATGATCAATTTTTTTTTTGATGCTATAGTTTGGTACTTATTTTCTGATAACGGCTATCGAGAAGAATCCAATGATGTGTAATAGTAGAGGCTTTGAAGGTCCACGAAGGTCACAAAGGTGGCATGAACATCCATATACGACTGACCCTGTATATATATGACAGGTGAAGTTCCACTTCATCCTTTGGGTGGTGTTAAGGTAACATTGCAAAACTGTGGTTGGATTAAATCATGTCAGTACATTTAACTAACTGTACAACTCATTGCGAAATGGAGGTAGTAGCTATAGCTTTGAGGAAAATAGCCTCATTTAGAGCTCATCCTTTGTAAGAATTACAGTACTAGCAGATGTACAGCTCGAACACCATGTGACATGTTACAGGTGCAAACCGCGAAAAATACCCGGACTTCCTCATGCGGCGGTTCATCAGTGCGTAAATTATTATCTGTGCCTTTTTGTAGTGGATGATTCCCACTGAACAGTTTTATTGCGTAATTTCCCAATGCGATGCCACATCTCCTCTTGAAGTACCTGTATTTCACTGTACGTTGTCTTCGGTTTAATACATGCCTGCTTTATCGTAAAAAGTGGTCAGGTGCTAGTAGGACTCCTGCACTCAGGGTTGAGTGCAAACTTAATTACACAACTGGTCATTAAAATTACTGCACCACGAAGATGACGTGCTACAGACGCGAGATTTAACCGACAGGAAGAAGATGCTCTGATATGCAAATGATAAGTTTTTCAGAGCATTCACATAAGGTTGGTGCCGGTGGCGACACTTACAGCGTGCTGACATGAGGAAAGTTTCCAACCGATTTCTCATACACAAACAGCAGTTGACTGGCGTTACCTGGTGAAACGTTGCTGTGATGCCTCGTGTAAGGAGACGAAATGCGTACAATCACGTTTTCGACGTTGATAAGGGTCGGATTGTAGCCTACCGCGATTGCGGTTTATCGTATCGTTACACTGCTGCTCGCGTTGGTCGATATCCAATGACTGTTAGCAGAATACGGAATCGGTGGGTTCAGGAAGGTAATACGGAACGCCCATGCCGTATCCCAAAGGCCTCGTATCGCTTTCAGTCGAGATGACAGGCATGTTATCCGCATGGCTGTAACGGATCGTGCACCCACGTCTCGATCCCTGAGTCAACAGAAGGGGACGTTTGCAAGACAACAACCATCTGCACGAGCAGTTCGACGACGTTTGCAACAGCATTGACTATCAGCTCGGAGACCATGGCTGCAGATACCCTTGACGCTGCATCACAGACAGGAGCGCCTGCGATGGTGTACTCAATGACGAACCTGGGTGCACGAATAGCAAAACGTCATTTTTTCGGATGAATCCAGGTTCTGTTTGCAGCATCATGATGGTCGCATCCGTGTTTGGCGACATCGCGGTGAACGCACATTGGAAGCGAGCATTCGTCATCGCCATACCGGCGTATCACCCGGCGTAATGGTATGGGGTGCCATTGGTTACACGTCTCGGTCATCTCTTGTTCGCATTGACGGCACTTTGAAGAGTGGACGTTACATTTTAGACGTGTTACCACCCGTGGCTCTACCCTTCATTCGATCCCTGCGAAACCCTCCATTTCACCTGGATAATGCACGAGCTCATGTTGCAGGTCTGTACGAACCTTTCTGTGTACAGAAAATGCTGCCATGGACAGCACATTACCAAGATCTCTTACCAATAGAAATCGTCTGGTAAATGGTGGCCGAGCAACTGGTTCATCACAATACGCCAGTCACTACTCTTGATGAACTGTGGTATCGTGTTGAAACGGCATGGGCAGCTGTACCTGTACATGCCATCCAAGTTCTGTTTGACTCAGTGCCCAGGCGTATCAAGGTCGTTATTACGGCCAGAGATGGTTATTCTGGGTAGTGATTTCTCAGGATCTATGCACCCAAATTGCGTGAAAATGTAATCACACGTCAGTTCTAGTAAAATATATTTGTCCAATGAATACCCGTTTATCATCTGGATTTCTTCTTGGTGTAGCAATTTTAATGGCCAGTAGTGTATGTTTAAGGCAGTTCGTGCATTTCGTGGATCGAGGTTCTCAATTACTTTTGCTTGTTGTCGATATTAGCACTGGTAAAGTATCAGTCCCAGGGATTCCCAGACTTCCGCGAGTCTTTCCATTTCAAGTTTGGAGTAGAATAAAAGTCTCAAAAGAAATATTTTTTCTTGTGATATAATTACAAATTTAATTTTTTTTAGTTTTTGGCTTTATTTGTACTGCGAAAGCTTTGATCTTGCCAAAATTCTTGACACTATGTCAAGGGTAGCACCCTATAGTTTTCAATGAGTGAATTTACGAATATCATTCCTCGTCAGGTGACTATGGTATCGCCTGGACTGATTTACATCGATAATCGTAATGTCTTAGTTGTTCAGTGTAAACGGGCGTATCTTTCGATTGTATTGACTTCGAGGCTTCACCTTGTTGCACTATTAAGGGACAGTAGACCTTACTATTTGACATAAATTTCAACTTGATACGTTTACCGGTTTCAGAGTAAAGCGGTTCTGAACAGTCGAACAGGTAGACAGAAGGACGGACAACAAAGTAAACCCATAATGTGCACATTTTACTGTTTGGAATACATAACCCTAGAAAGAAAAAGAACAATTTTATTTGGATTAAATGAATTTATTAATTCAGAGAATTACATTATTTATTTTTTTGTTGGCAATTGTAACACACGTACTACCTTCATTCATCGATTTCTTTTGCTGACAGTTTATTTTGGCTTACCATACACGACAACTTCCACACAAACGATTCGCTCTTAAAATTACGTATTCGTATGGCACGAACAGTTGAGCCGTTCGAGCACAGACTGAGGAACTACTGTTTAGGTAGATGCGGTGCCTTGTTAGGACGCGAGCATTTCTGCCCGGCCCGCACCGGCGCCACGTGCGTCCTCAGATGCGGTCCTCGTACTTATAGGCACCGAAGGGCTTGCTGTTTTGCACCGCGTTGGAGGCGCTGTAGCCGTACAGCCCGTACGCGCCGAGGCCGTACGGCAGGTAGCGGCCGTACGCCTGCGCCAGCAGCAGCGGCAGCAGCCCGCCTGCCCCCGCGCCGTGCAGCAGCGGGTAGTAGCCGGCCGCAGCGGGGCCCAGCAGAGAGCTCAGCACCACCGACGACAGCAGGGGGCTGGCGGGCCCCAGCAAGCCCAGTGAGCCTGCGGTTCCCAGCAGCCCCAGCGGCGACACCACAGAGCCGGCCGCCGCGTGGTCCTGTGCCGTGTTCTCGCCCGCTCTCACAGGTGGCAGCACCGCAGTCGGTCGCATCTCCGTGTCTGCGGCGCCAGCCGAAACCAGAAGCGCCACCGTCATCTGACAACACAGGCAACAGGTTGCGAGCCGACCGTTATTTCGGCAAAACAAAGAAAACACCTCCCATCCCTTCTGTGTGATTTGTTTCAATAGTAGTCTGCAACGTCTCGCAAAGAACACAAAGATCTACATCCAGAACTATATGACTACTTTGGAATTCACAGTTAAGTGTTTGGCAGAGCGTTCATCGAAAGAAAAGTCGATTTTGATCCTTTGAGCTCCATCTCTTCACCTTCAGCTTGCGATGTTGACATGTATACATGGATTGTCTTTGTCGCTTTTGGTTTCCTGTCGATCCTGATACTGTTCACAGTAACAAACGCTTGCGCCTACCTTTCTATTCAGAACTAATTCTATTCCCGTTATACCATTTTCTACTGCTACTGACATTACCCTACGACCATGTGACCAGAAATCCTTGTCTTCTTTACATTTTATCTCTCTGACCCTTACTAAATCTAGATTGAGCCTTTGTATTTCCCTTTTCAGATTTTCTAGCTTCCCTAGCACGTTCAAGTTTCTGACATTCCACGCCCGAACTCGTAGAACGTTATCCTTTCGTTGATTATTCAGTATTTTTCTCATGGTCACCTTGCTAGTCCCCTCCCGGAGATACGAATGAAGGACTATTCTGCAGTCTTTTTTTCCAATGGAGAGATCATCATTACACTCTCTCAATAACAGGCCACATGTCCCGTGTGTACACATTATGTGTCTTTAATGCAGTGGTTTCAATAGACTTCTGCAGCCTCCTATCGTTGATCATTGCTGATTAGGGGTAGGACCAGAGAGTGTCCTGAAGTTCTAGAAGGAAGTAGTTCTATGTAATTACGAGTTTCCGAGAATTACTTAATTGGAAGTTCCTTGCTACATATCCACAGGAATTTATAATCCACAGAAGATGCACCCAGAAAGCAGTATCATGATTAAAAATTTAATAAATTGTAGGAATGTTTAGTTTTAATAAAAACTTGTAAGTGTCAGTTCACGTTTCTGTCACGCAGTCCTCGCTCGATATCTGATGTATCAGCAACCTTCTGATGGTTATTAGACGAGGTGTAATCGTGTAATGCACATGTGACAAGAGGGAAAGATTTTTGTGTTTATTATAGTCATAATTCTGTAATTATTTAACTTATTCGAAGGTCTCACAGGAAAATAGATGATAAGGAACATGTAGGGTAGACAACAAATCTTCTGTTCCTCAATCGAATGGCCTGTGTTTCTCTTGGCATGACATAACTGCAGCCGCGAGATGTCTCCTTACGTGACTCAGGCAAGCCATCGAGAACATTAGTGGCCACGTTGTAGCTGCCCTGAGACACTGCTTGATGTTATACGTGGACCCCCAGGAGAAATCATTTAATGCTATAACCCCCCTCCACTCCCTCGACGCAGTTCCCTCACAAACGAGGCTAAGGACACGTCAATACATGAAAGATGCCTTTAGGTGAAGACGCAGCATAAGACCTTTAACTGTGCTGTATTTAGGAAGCAAGATTACATGAAACTGTCACAGTGAGGGAGATACCGAAAATACGCGTCACATGAGGAGAAGTTGTTCTACCGTAAGAAAGTTCTCTATAGTGAAATATTTATCCGAAACTGAGGAAAAATTTTGTTGTAACGTCGAACGGAACACCATGTCACTTGCAAGATAAATGTACAATACGAGGAATGTAAAGAACAAATTCAAATTTTTATGAGTGTAGGTGAAATATGAAACGAGGAGGTACCGGAATAACGAAGACGTTAAGTGGTGTATTGGCTAAAAGTCACCAAAATACATTGCTTCCAGTGACGCCTGTAACAGTCTCTTTTTAAATTTTGACGAGAGAAAATACTATCCACACTAAGTCATAAAATGGGATAGTTAACTATTTGGGGACAAGAAAAAAATTGGGGTGGGCTAGGGCTTCCGGGAGAGAAAGAGAGAAAGAGAAAGAGAGAGGGAAGGGTGAGGGGGAAGGAGGCGAGAATGACACTATTGCTCGTTCGTAGAAACGTTACAGCGACCCAGTAACCTTCTAACATCGGTTGGTTGCAGTTCTACATTGAGACAAATGAGATACTAGGCACGAAGTCAGGTACTCTGCAATTGCATCTTTGTATGTATACAGTATTAGATATCTGCCTATTTCTAATTTGTTAAGAGCTGACATAGAGCTTGAGATGCCACTTTGCAACATGTTTGAGTTCTTTACGACACTGTCTCACTACAAATTGTGTACTAACCCTCAGGTTAACCTATTCTCTAAAGCTTATTTTAAATCTCCTGACCGTCTGGCCCGTGTATAAACGGCAATGAACTGATAAAAGACAAAGATGGAAAAAACTAGTTAAAGCGTTTATAATTTCCAAATTCATTACCGTAACTGTTAATACATATATCTCACAGTGAGACAAGACAGTCAATGCCTTTGTGAAGAAAAGATTCCATTCGTCTACGGAACCACTACTGTGCTCAAAAGTGCACCTCTTCGGCCGAAGAACAAGAAAGCTGTTCTTCAAAGCTGTATGGAGAATGTGAAAGGGCTTTTCAGTGAAACTTTTACAGCTTTGTCGGAACATCTGGGCTCGCCCACTTCCCAAGGTTGCTTAAAGAACACTGAAGTTTTGCTGGGAAGGCCTTACGCATTACACAGGGTCTATTTCACCCCACACGATTTTTGGAGCCCTGAAGAAAGAAATTTGTGATTTGTCTCATCTTCAGTAATAAAAAGATTGCATTCGCATCATTGAATTGAAATCAAAATTGTATCTACACCCTCCTGTGTCCTTCCAAGCATAACGAAAGAATCGTTGAGGTTTTTCTGCTGGTAAATGACTATATTTACGCGTACGGGCATAAAATTAATAAGGTGAGTGGTATGCAGGTTGAGCGTATCATTTTGTAGATGTTACTGAGAATACGTCAGGTATGTAAGCTAGATAACTCTACCCGGTTAGTTAAGTTCAGTAGTTTTATGACATCGTACACATAAATAAACGATAATGAGAAGGGAGATATGATCTCCAGAGAAGGTTTTGACAGGGAATTGCAAGACCAAAGTCGAAACAAGGCACCTGGACTAGGCAATACACTATCATAATTATTAAAATCCTTGGCAGAACGTATCACGTCAAAGTTATTTTGCTTGGATGCAACATATGGGAAAGGTGAATTACCATCAGACCTCAAGAAGAATTTAATACTTACCATTTCACAGAATGCAAGTGCTGAAAGATGTGAATAGGACTGTCCATAAGACTAAAATTTCATGGTTGCAAAATACAGACATCATTTACTTGCAGAACATTGGAAAGACTCGTAGAAACCGACCACAGGACGATCATTTAGGGTTTTGGAGAAATGTAGGAATGGAAGAAGCAATAATGATATTAAGATTTATCTTTCAAGATAGGCTGGTGAAAGTCAAACATAAATTTATTGCATTTATGACTTTACAGAAAGCTTTTGACGTAGTTTACTATAAATTCTGATGATGTTGTTGTTGTTGTGGTCTTCAGTCCTGAGACTGGTTTGATGCAGCTCTCCATGCTACTCTATCCTGTGCAAGCTTCTTCATCTACCAGTATCTACTGCAACCTACATCCTTCTGAATCTGCTTAGTGTATTCATCTCTTGGTCTCCCTCTACGATTTTTACCCTCGACACTGCCCTCCAATACTAAATTGGTGATCCCTTGGTGCCTCAGAACATGTCCTACCAACCGATCCCTTCTTCTGGTCAAGTTGTGCCACAAACTTCTCTTCTCCCCAATCCTATTCATTACTTCCCCATTAGTTATGTGATCTATCCATCTAATCTTCAGCATTCTTCTGTAGCACCACATTTCGAAAGCTTCTATTCTCTTCTTGTTTAAAGTATTTATCGTCCATATCTCACATCCATACATGGCAACACTCCATACAAATACTTTCAGAAATGACTTCCTGACACTTAAATCTATACTCGATGTTAACAAATTTCTCTTCTTCAGCAACAGCAGAGGTAAAATACATGGAGCGAAGAGTTATTAATAAATTGAGTAGAAATGAATCTGCAATTATCAGTCGAAAGACATGAAAGGAAGCAGTAGTCGCGAAGGGCATAAGACGTGTTTGGAGCCTCTCCTCGTTGTTATCACATCTATACGCTGCGAAAGTAATAAAGGAGACCGAAAATAAATTTGGAAACGAAACTGAAGTTCACAGAGAAGAAATGGAAACCTTGACGTCTGCCGATGACATTGTAATTCTGACAGAGACGGCAAAGAACTAGGAAGAGCGGGAACAGTTTAGCAGAAAGGTGTCTTGAACTTGCACAGAAGTAAAATAACAACAATTGAAGGCAACCGAATCAGATCAGATGATTCCGAGGGAATTACATTCAGGATGACGCACTAAATGCAATACATGAGTTTTTCTGCTTGATGTGGCCCAGATGGCCTACAGACTGACAGATTCGGGTGCTAATGACTGTAGTAGTTTTTCGCCCTAACATCATAACAAAAAAAAAAAAAGACTAACAGATTGGTAAAACCAAGAAAACAGTTTCTGATTAACAGAAATTTATCAACATTGAACACAAATTTAAGTATTGGAAAGACTTTTCTGTAGATGTTTTTCGATACTGGAATGTTGTACGGAAACAAAGCGCAGACGGCAAACAATTCAGCCAAGAAGAGATTGTAAGTTTTTGAAACGTAGTCCTATAGAAGAATAATGAATATTAGGTGGTGAGAAGAAATAAATACTGTAACGACGAGATAGAATAGCTTTTGGAAGGAAAGAAATACATCGTACAACTTTTTCAATTGGTAGAACACATCCTGCGGCTTCAGGGAATTGTCAGTTAGGTAATGGGCGGACATTGACAGGTAAAAACTGTGGAAGGAGACGAAGGCTTGAATGCAACCACCACGTTCACATGGATATAGTTTGAAGTAGCTACACAGAGGTGTAGATTCATACAGGTGATAGACTACCGTGGGGAAGACCACCAGACTTCGTACTAAAGACCACAACAAGAACAAGTTTTAAAGTAACACATTTAGTTATTGACGTCTCTCATGCTACAGGTCTAGTACATGAAGATAAATATGGATGCCCACGTGTTTAAAATTCACCTTTGCTACGGGCATTAGACATGATACTATAAAATTACATCACTAGATCTTTCCTAAGGTATGCAAATAGAGTTGACCTTCAATGTACATAACTCCTCTACGTACTTCCAAGCTATGTTTTTAATTGCTGCAAATCGTTCTGTGTTGAGTTTGGTGATCCTTGGTCCATATAGACACCCAATTCTACGATATATCGTCGCTCCAAAAAGTTCCGAGATTGACTTTATTCCTGGGGCACAAGCGACGTCAGCGCAGTAAAATAAAGTACGGTGGCAGCTTGAACTAACAATTGTAAATAACAGATATGCATTCGTCCTATCAGTTGCGAGCACGTAGTGTTACGTATTCGACGTGTGTCAAAGTAGTTATGTCTCAAATTGCAGAGGAACAATGTAGATGAATAAAGTGTTCAAGCCTTATCTAGAATGTTTTGAAGAAAATAAAAGTGTGTGAAACTTTTGTTCTGACACCTTGACTCCAGAACAAAAACAACGACACATGGACGCACAGGAAAACTTGATTGAAAATCAAAACGCGGACAACTCTTTACGGTCAAAAATCGTCATATGTGACCACACTTGGTGTCATCAATACGAACCTACCACAAAAATAGAGAGTGCAGGAACTCACGTGAAAGATCAATGCTTTGACGACATAGCTGACAAAGAAGGCTATGTGACGCATAAGTTGAACAACATCCTAATGAAGGGCTTTTCTGACTATTTCACATACATGTATGAATGTTCTTTGCGTTGAACTGAAGTGGGAGAGAGACAATGTAGGATACCTAAAGCATTGAAACCAACATGTTAACTTTTCCCTATTTCTCTTAATCAAGTCTCAAAGTCTTTTGGACTGACTGCGTATCTCATTAGCGTCAGTTCTTGTTCAAACCTAGTTTTACGATCCTGTGCACCTCACACCTAGCCATGTTTACATGTATGTTTGTTTACAGGCTCCTTGGTATTAGCTCCACTACTACTTTTACCACATGTGACCAAAGTTCAGTTGAACTCTTTGGATGAAAGCACTCTGATCAGGACATCTGCTTGGTCCTAGTCACAAGTTGATGTTCTTTTAATTAGCCCCCGTTTGTGTTTCCACCGTGAGATATATAATGGCATTTATGCACATATGATTCTCTGTACTTCAAGTCTTAAAGATTATTCATGCCATTACCGTCTTCATTGAGTTAATCCATTCAGAGGTAGATACCAGATAGGCTGCAGCTACACAATATATTGTTTCTGTACCGGTCGCACATTAGCATTTCGCTACGCTCCGACGCCCACATGTTTGAGCCTTTTGGCCATTGGGGCACACCTAAGTACGTTTCAAAAATCTAGACACCCCTACATTTGATTTTCTTCCCTAGATGCAAAAAGGCACTCACGAAAATTACATATAATAAATTTTTAATTATATTTGTTAAATTGAGCATAATAATGGGAAATTACCTGTAAATTTGGCTACTCCAAGAAATAAATTGGTGATAAATTCCCGGATTTTAATCTGCGGAAGAAGAGAAGACATTAAAACATCTCACACCTGAGATATATTCACGACACGCGAATGTGTCGTGACTCAACAGTGGAGAAACGCAGCGCTAGACACACATGGTGGTCAGAAACAGTCTGAAAAGTTTGTAAGCTTGTTGCAAGGCTGTGCTGAGAAATAACTGTCAACAAATGAATTCTATTCTTTGGTCCATTTCCGAGTTAAATTAGGCAGTGAGATCGTTGAATGCGCAAATTCATGCGGCCCGTCAGAGGTGTGTCGCCAAATGTGTTCTTCGTTTGGTTTGCTAAAACCGAAGAAGAGAGCGATATAAAAATTGGATATGGCACAGTCGTGAGGATCGAACCCAAGTCAGCAGTCTCATGTGGATAGTCACATCAAAGAGACAATAAATCTGCGCACCTCTTGTAAAGTGGATGGGAACATTGAAACCAGCAAAACATGTATCGAAGAGCTTCAAAAGCTTCTATGCTTTTACGCTGTGAGAACAACTGACACTAATGCTATCTGACGATCCGCCTGCATTTCCGCTCACAACGGCTTGACTGGCTAACTTGAATGTTAATTAACTCGGCAACGGCGCAACGAACCGAACTATTTCTTAACAATTGTTTCTCAGCAGAACCAATACTGAGAAACTCCTACACGCCTTACAAACACCTTACAAAAACCAAAGAATTGAATTTATTTCTTGACAGTTAATTCTCAGCACAGCCTTGCAACAAGGTTACAAACTTTTCAGACGGTTTCTGACCCCGTATGTGCTCGGGAGTCAGTTTCCAGTTATTTCGCTGGCTGGAGCAGCTAATTGTGTTGGTTATTCTGCTACATTTGACTTATTACTTCCTGGAAGTTGCCTTGTCTGTATAACGTTGAGGATCATTTTGAAGCTCTTCGATACATGTTTTGCTGGTTTCAATGTTCCCCTCTACTTTACAAGAGGTGCTCAGATTTATTGTCTTTTTGATGTGACTATCCACATGATTCATTCGTGTTTCTAAGAGTAAGACAATTTATGATGTAATCGGTATGCTCATATTCCTTCGAAAATGCGAGTGCTGTAACGATAAATAGTGCGGGTACAATAGCAATTAATAGATTCTATATTGTTGGTAAAGTTGCGTTGTCGCAAATCGCTAACTGCATAGGCCGGGACTCGATTCTATTATGGATCGGGAACTGGGTGTTGTGGACTGGGTGTTGTGTTTTCCTGATCTTCGGTCCTTTATAACTGATACGACAATCGCCTACATGGTGTCACATGACAAGCCTCGCCCCCTGTGCCTTCGTAGAAGGTACGGCTTGACTCTTAACGAATGTTCTGCACTGTTGAATCAACAGTAGTATCGTATTTCCACCGTTGGGATTGCTGTTTAGGCACTTAGCGAAAGCCAATAAATAAAAGAAAAAAAGTTGCGGTCCGACTGATTACCCATTTTTGTACTACGCATTGTTTTGCTGTTGAATTGTTTATGTTTATCAAGATTTTAACCATTTCGTACCTATCTTGGGCTAGACACGTGATTTGATTTTGACTGGGGTATCAAAAAAGATATTGTTTGTACGTTGTATACAGGGTGAAATTCAGGAGGAAAGGTCTGTGCTTTGAGGGGTGATGGAGTTTTTGGATTCTGAACAAATAAATTCATATCGACACATGCCCTATTCCGAATGGTTCCCGAGGCAGAACAGATTTAACGTAGATTATTACTATTTTGCGTACTCTTGAAACATTGTCAATGTTTACAACGAACTACAGTAGTGTAGAGGAAGGTGAGACTTTTGATATAGACCATTTGTGGTCTATTGAGTCGGGAAATTACCTCATATTCGCCTACAACAACTACCTAAGCTGCAGATCATGCGTTTCGCTCGAAATTTTCAGTATTCTCGTGTTCTCTTCGCCAATGGTATTAGCGCAAGAGAAAAAAAATGAGTAGGACCTTTTCTGTAGGAAATTTAATGTAGTGTAATTTTGTACTACGGCACGTTTTCATTTGCCGGTGCGGTTTTCGAGCAATTCAAGAAAAACGTACTAGCTTGGTACTTCTGTTCCCTGTGGGAACCATTCAGAATAGGGCATATGTCCATGTGAAGCTTTTTCTGTTCAGAATTACTAACTCCTCAAAGAAATGTAACCTTCAACAATGAACTTTTCAGAACTGTCGACTAGGTTATATAGGTCTGTCGCAATGTATATTTTAACATTCTGACTGCGATGTTGAGTATCCGGCACGACACCGATCCGGCAACGAATAATTTAACACATAAGTTTTATGCAACCGATGTCGACTTAAGTCATAAAATGGTGAAGGTCCTGAACACCATAATCGATAAAGTGAGATCACATGGTTTGCAAATAGGCTCCGTTTTCTGCAAAACAGCCCGTTAAGTGATAAAACAGTGCGCTGCTTAGGACCTGGCAAACTTTTCATGACATAATGCACAAGAAATGTGATCTGATTCGGATATCGCACTGTTGAAAACTCATATCTACGTACGAGAGAATAGTTTTAGCGTTGAACTCAACATATTCTCTTAGGTATTCTACGTTACCAGGGTTCATGTTGAGCTGAGATGCACTGTCTGTTAAAAAACGATGGCACAAGCAGTTACACAGTTACAGTAACTCTGAAGCGATTCCTTATTATAAAACGACACGCACTGCCACATTTCTCAAGACGATGGACGTTAAACGTTTATCTCAATAGAACTGTGAACTTAGTTATGTCTCATGGACGTAATGATTCAGTGTTGGTGATATCACTCTCAAAATTCACCAGATCTTAAAACACCATATCGTTGGTGACCAGATTAAAGAGAGTTTTGCGATTCGAGGAGTAAAACAACATCCCAGCGAAAGTTCAGTGATTTAGGCCACTAATGAGTCAATAATTTGATATTCATCAGACACCCGGTATAATTGAAATTTTATCTCCATAAAGCGTATTGGAATACGCAAGCTATTTCTGGCCCAACGACTTATCCTAGAAGGCAGGCTGAAGAAAGGCAAGGCTACATTTACAGCAATTGTTGATTTAGAAAAACAGCTTTTGACAATATGTTAGTTGAATGAACTACGCTCTTAGTAATTTTGACGATAGCAAGCTTACAATACAGAGAACACAAGGTTATTCATAAACAGTAAACGGGTGCTGTGTAAAATGTATGAAATGCATGTAAAGCAACCAAGCATAAATAACCACAAGAGACGACTCTTTACCGCAATAAAGTGAAAAACACTTATTTTCTTGTAGCTGTGACAACCGACCAAAAATACCATTACGAACGAAAACCACACCGGGAAATTAAGATTTTTCCAAATGTGGAAACATGTTACAATTTACAAGATGGTCATGTACCTAGGAAAAAACGTTCGATAGAAATTTAAAAGCGTGTAACCGAGAAAATCATGCCAGTACTGTATTTAAAAGTCTATCTGTTGCATTATTACGTTACCACACAACAATAATAAGTAAATGAAATCAAATGATTTCAGGTATTACCCTAAATACCTTACATGCTAGAAGGTTTTGAATTGAAAGCTGTTGGAAAATTTCCATTTTCAAGACAGGTAAAATCTTTAAGACGTTAAAGAATGTTAGATCATTTGCAAGTATCACATTTTCCCGTTGTAAAAGACTTTCTGTTTTAAGGTGCAAGATTGTGTACGACGGACTTAACTATCCACGTTTTACGTAAATAGTTCTAAAAATTTGTAGCATTTTCCTCACCATAAAATTCTGTGTCTGTTGAATTAAGAATATATTCGAAATAATTATAAGATATTACGCAACACTTAAGTGGCTACAAAGCAAGATATCTCAAAACGGTGCGGCCAACTCAACCTATTGTATAGCAACAGAAACTACAGATAATAGCGAAACTGCTTACGGCCGTTTCTAGTGTCCATTCCTTCATGTGATTTTAAATTCATTCACTAGACTGAAGTATCGATCAAACAACATGTTGTGTTCCTACGTAAACTATCTTCCAGGTACAACACTTTCCTTACAGATAACATTTTAGCAAAAGGCGTCTCACATGCTCTAGGCCTTTAAATTGACGACAGAAAACTCATACGTGTTCAACAAAGACAACAAACACTAATTGAAGGGTATACTGAGCAGACGAAATAAACGACGAAAAGAAGAAAATGTCACTGGAATCATTTCACTCTTAATAAATGAAAATACATGTAAAAATGCAAAGCTAGTAGAGGAGAAGGAAAACAACGGTGATGATGTGTGAAAGAAAACTCTTACTTTAGGCAGAGTTATATTCCTCTCTCTCCCATCACCCCTATTCCGTAGTTTACGTAGAAAAGTAAAACGTTTAGCTATTGGACGTAAGTGATGTGGCACTTACCACTCCTCCGACAAGTTCCATGTCCTCCTCTCCGCAGTTGCTCTGAACGCTGAGAGTTGCAGAGCTTCGTTCTTTATACGTGGAGCTCCGTCCGGGAAAAGAAAGTAAAAGAAACTCGTGCATTATCGACGAGATAAGCTCGGGGCGGGGAAAGTCTTTTCTCCGGGCACGGAGTACGGGGAAATGAGTGAGCCGCCAGCGGAAGAGGAGTACCGTATCCACTGTGCGTCCCGGGAGCTGTTGGGCGTAATGGCCCATGCTGGTAGTCGCCGCTTGCGTTATCTCGCGGTCCAAAATAGTACCGAGCAGGGAGTCCTGGCGACATTATGAGAGTCTAGACATTAGGGTAAAGTCTTATAAGACGTACCGACTTTTAAACTGTACTACTAACATATCTAACAGACTATCTGCACGTGATGCCGAATGTTGGGTAGAATGTGTTCTAGGTTGTAACTATAATAGCGCTCAAAAATATGTTTTAGTTGCGGTATTACGTTGTCGGTATTGTTTGTATGCTGTGAAAGCAGAACAACACATATCACTGTGTCCATCCAACACGAGTTTCTTTCCACTGTGGTCACATATTTACATATCTAGTAAACAATAATGTCATACAACAACACTTAAGTATATGTTCCTTTAGCTTAAAAGTATTTTGTAATTGGTTATTCTGGTACTAATTAACTATTGTTACTCAAGTATTCAGACAGAGTATGTTTGTTTATAGAGACAATTAGAAGCATGACAAAACACAACGAATACTCGGTTGATGTCAGACAAACTGTTTTTAAGGCCCTGAAGAAAAGAAAGTCTTTTTCTAACGTCGCTAGGAACTATGGCATAACAATTAATAACTTTCTGGACTCGACGGTAAAACAGGAAGGAACAGTAGTCAATTAGCCAAGGTTACCAGGTCGTCCTCGAAAAACAACAAGTAGGAAGGACACAAAGATTTATAAGAAGTCGGCTGCTGATGCAAGAAAATCGGCTCGAGAAGTTAGGGATAGTCTGGAGTAGCAGCATGGACTGAACTTACATGTCTCTGCCGTAAAACGTAACCTAGTGGCAAGCGATTAAAAAAAAAGGTCTGTCTACCATCATGTAAACAATTCTTAAGTTGAAAATATTAAGGCCAGGATAGGGTCTGCAAAGAAACATCAAACGTGGAATACCACAGATTAGGGTAAGATTTAATGGAAGATGAAGCTTAAGACGTTCTCTTATGATTGTGTGCTGTGTATACGTCGTCCAAAAGACGAAAGAGACATCAAAAGTATGAGACACCGATCATTCAGCATGATGCTGGCTGCGACATGATATGGGGACGTTTTTATAGACGTGGGGTTGGTCTTTTAGTCCAACCAGAAGGCGAAATGGATCGTTTCTTCTACAGTGACATTTTGGAAAAGAATGTTATTCCACACGGGAGAAAGAATATGCCACGTAATTGGATGTTTCAGCTAAACACTGATTCAAAACACCTTTCCGACAATTTAAAAAATTTCTTTTCCCGTTAATAAATGAAACTTTTGGAGTGTTCAATCCAGGGTCCAGTCTGAAATCCAATCAAATACCTCTGGAATTAATTTGATTGACATGTTCGTCGTAGAAGATACTCAAACAAGGATCAATTTGTTGCTGCCTTATTGGACGAATGGTCACAACTCCCACTTGACCTATTACTACAGCTTCTAGGTTCCTTGTCAAAGAGATTTACCGCTGTGATCAAAGCTCACAGGTGTGCAATGAAATATTGATATATTCTTCAGATTCCAAAACAGTTTTCTCTTAGTCTTACTCACTTAGACCTACAAATTACTTGTCAGCCAGAAGAATTGTCAGTTCTGTTTTGTTGTAAGATAGCTTCAGTTGAATAAAATGTGGCTTTGTGTTAAAGTTGTTATAACTACATATTTTTAATTACCCAATGTTAGCATTGTCAGAGACATTTATCATTTTGTAATTGCAGTTAATGCTATCTAAAAAATACTTTTGAGAATTACTGTAGCTTTTGTACGTGACTTGCACGACAGGCGGTTGAATACTGATGCAGGGTGTTTACTTTGTTCTACCAGGAAATAAACATTTGTTCTGGAAACTACGCATCTACAATTTTACAGTCATGTAGAATCTATTTATAACTTATACAGCATATAATTACACTTTTTCACCCAAGCTTCTGTGCAGAAAAATACGCTTAAAAATATGGCATAGTATTATAGATTGTACCACTCTTCTTAATATTTTAGCGGTGGATTTTAAAGCAGCTATCGCTACACATGTTTAAACAATAGATTTGATTTAAAAATTGTTCTGTTGTATGTGTTGCATGCTATAATGTTAGCTAGAGACAGTGATGTAATAATGCATTGCTTGCCGTCGCACGCCACTAAAAGGGTACAGCCACAAGAAATTACATTTTTTAAGCCACTTCTTGCTTATTCCTACCAAGCAGCTGACAAATGGGTTCGTAGCTAACGTGGTCCGACAAGGATTGCTGAGTTGTTAGGAGCGCCAAACAGCGGGGCAGCGACATTACAAAATGTTTCCAGTGCCTTCTTCAAAACTAGAATCTGGCCATTGGATCCAAACTTTTTTTTCTTTATACGCACATCGTGGCGACTAAACTCAGCCCATAATCGGAAGCTAGGAATGAGGAAGAAGAAATGAATGAACAGACGAGTAAAGTTTTGGATCTCTTACCCAGTGAAATGAAATGTCTCACAGACAGCAAGGTAAAATTAGAAAACAAACTGAAACAGTTGCTTCTTGACAACTCCTATTCTGTAGAAGAATTTCTATTGTTGTAATATGTAAAAGGTGGTGGTTAGGAATTACCAGTTCAGAGCTGCATGTCTAATGATAATTACACTCTTAAAATAAACGAGCTTATAAATGAGCAGCAGGTAGCCATATTTACAAACTAATTTCATTTAATTAAGGAAAACTTCCCAAGTCAAGATCGTAAAAAAGAATCTTATTGGATGATCAGTTTCGATAGACATATACTGTCTTCATTGGATCTTATACCATAAAATGCTACAATATATTCTCCACAACCATTGCAAGTGGTTTCACACTGGATATACACTTCCCACTAACATGATGTAGTAGTAGTAGTGGTGGCTTTATTCATCTGTAGATCCCTTTTTACAAGGATATAGGACATGTCAATGTATTTGCAAAATTAGACCAATTTAAAATAAGCTAATTCATACACATATATTTACAGACTTCTAGTTAGAGGCAATCATTAGATTTCCTGCTGCTATACAATACTTTTCTTTACTAACAACATATTAAATAATGTAATGCCACACTGTTCACTCATGTCTCACTATCAGTCACTGCACACATTATACTCACATTGTTTCATAACACTTCACTCACTACACACACACACACACACACACACACACACACACACACACACACACACACATACACACACACACACACACACACACACACACACAGGTGATTTCTGGGCCATTTTCTGTACCTGCAACTTCCCATTTGATATCCATCCATAACAAGTGCGATGTTGAGCGCAGAAAGAGGAAGAGGTGTCAGTATTGTGCATAGCTTGGGGGTAAGTATTTCTAGAAAGTAAAAAGAAGGAAACAAACATAAAGTGAAGGTGTTACGTGGAATGTAAGATGTTTTATAATCATTATTAATATTATTTATTTGTATAACATTTTTTATCAAACCCCTTCTCTAATTGATCTAAGTAATCCTTCAATGTATAAAATGTATTGGATAATAGTTACTTTTAAGCTGCCTTTTTAAATAAGTGTATCTTTGCAATTTCTTTATTCTAGTTATGTAATTTATTGTAAGTTTCATTTCTTGATAGAAACTGCTGTTTTGAGTTTTGTGTTTATTTTGTCTTGGTAAATTTGGGTTGAGTCTATCTCTTGTTGCAACGTCATGGAGAGAGCTGTTTGCGCAGTAATTACCAATGTTATTTTTTATGTGTACAACTGAATGGTTAATGTGTTCACATGGAGTAGTTAAAATCCCCAGTGTTTTGAACAGATCTTTACAATGAGCTCAACTAGTACTTTTGGTTAGTATTCTTATGGCTCTTTTCTGGAGTTTGAAAATTGTGTTCATATTTTGTTCATTTGTTCCCCAAAAAAGAATGCCATAGCTAAGAATTGAGTGTACATATGAATAATATGTAACTAACAGACATTGCATGTTACACACAGATGATAGGATTCTAAGCACACAACATGCAGATGACATTCTGTTTGCAAGTACCTCTGTGTGTTCACACCACTTTATCTGAGAATCAATATTCATGCCTAGAAATTTTGCATTTGTTACACAGTCTATAGAGGTGCCATCTACATTTAACTTAAAATTCATTCCTAGAAATTTTGCATTTGGTACTCATACTATAGAGGTACTATCAACATTTAATTTAACATTATCATATTTCCTCTTAAAACTGAAATTCATTGCATTAGTTTTCAATATTTTCAGTGTCACTTTATTGCTTATTGAACAATGTTAAACTTCCTTGGGAGTTTCATTTGCTTTCTCAGCGAGGAGTTCTCTTGTTTTCTCAGTGACCATAATATTGCTATCATTAGCGAAGAGAATTTTTTCACCATGAGTAACACTACTGGGAAAGTTATTGATGTATATCGGGAATAGTATTGGTCCTAATATGCTACCATGCAGAATCCCTATATTAATGCATTTTGGTTCTGATAAGTGTTTTGCTAAATGTTTAGATTTATTTGAAGTATGTGTTATCTCTAGTGTTTGTACACTATCTGCTAGGTATGATGAAAACCAGTCATTAGCTACCTATCTAATTCCTAACGCTTCCAATTTACACTCCTGGAAATTGAAATAAGAACACCGTGAATTCATTGTCCCAGGAAGGGGAAACTTTATTGACACACTCCTGGGCTCAGATACATCACATGATCACACTGACAGAACCACAGGCACATAGACACAGGCCGACTAGTACAGTGTATATCCACCTTTCGCAGCAATGCAGGCTGCTATTCTCCCATGGAGACGATCGTAGAGATGCTGGATGTAGTCCTGTGGAACGGCTTGCCATGCCATTTCCACCTGGCGCCTCAGCTGGACCAGCGTTCGTGCTGGACGTGCAGACCGCGTGAGACGACGCTTCATCCAGTCCCAAACATGCTCAATGGGGGACAGATCCGGAGATCTTGCTGGCCAGGGTAGTTGACTTACACCTTCTAGAGCACGTTGGGTGGCACGGGATACATGCGGACGTGCATTGTCCTGTTGGAACAGCAAATTCCCTTGCCGGTCTAGGAATGGTAGAACGATGGGTTCGATGACAGTTTGGATGTACCGTGCACTATTCAGTGTCCCCTCGACGATCACCAGAGGTGTACGGCCAGTGTAGGAGATCGCTCCCCACAGCATGATGCCGGGTGTTGGCCCTGTGTGACTCGGTCGTATGCAGTCCTGAGTGTGGCGCTCACCTGCACGGCGCCAAACACGCATACGGCCATCATTGATACCAAGGCAGAAGCGACTCTCATCGCTGAAGACGACAAGTCTCCATTTGTCCCTTCATTCAAGCCTGTCGCGACACCACTGGAGGCGGGCTGCACGATGTTGGAGCGTGAGCCGAAGACGGCCTAACGGTGTGCGGGACCGTAGCCCAGCTTCTTGGAGACGGTTGCGAATGGTCCTCGCCGATATCCCAGGAGCAACAGTGTCCCTAATTTGCTGGGAAGTGGCGGTGCGGTCCCCTACGTCACTGCGTAGGATCCTACGGCCTTGGCGTGCATCCGTGCGTCGCTGCGGTCTGGTCCCAGGTCGAAGGGCACGTGCACCTTCCGCCAACCACTGGCGACAACATCGATGTACTGTGGAGACCTCACGCAACACGTGTTGAGCAATTCGGCGGTACGTCCACCCGGCCTCCAACATGCCCACTATATGCCCTCGCTCAAAGTCCGTCAACTGCACATACGGTTCACGTCCACGCTGTCGCGGCATGCTACCAGTGTTAAAGACTGCGATAGAGCTCCGTATGCCATGGCAAACTGGCTGACACTGTCGGTGGCGGTGCACAAATGCTGCGCAGCTAGCGCCATTCGACGGCCAACACCGCGGTTCCTGGTGTGTCCGCTGTGCCGTGCGTGTGATCATTGCTTGTACAGCACTCTCGCAGTGTCCGGAGCAAGTATGGTGGGTCTGACACACCGGTGTCAATTTGTTCTTTTTTCCATTTCCAGGAGTGTATTTAATAGAATCTTGTGGTCGACTGTATCAAACGCCGTATAAAGATCCAAAAATATGCCTGTAACACACTCATCCTTAACAAGAGCATCAAGTACAAGTTTCGTGAATTCTACTATGGCTGACTCCATGCTTTTGCCACTTCAGAATCCAAACTGTGATTCGCTTAAAATATTGTATTTATTCAGGTAATTTATTAATCTATCTTTCATAATAGCTTCCATTATTTTGAGAATGCTGGCAGCAGGGAGATGCCCAGTAATTTCCTATGTCTTCTACGTTACCTTCCTTAAGCAAAGGTAAAACTATTGCCTGTTTTAATTGCTCTGGAAATGGTTCTGATGTGAAGGATTCATTTATTATATTTTTTAAGGGACCTTGTGTAATCCCTAGTCATTGTTTCAGAACACACATTTGTACTTCATCTAAGCCTACTGAATTTTTATTTTTTAATTTTTGAAATGTTTTATTGTCTTCATTCTCTGTGGTTGGAAGTAACATCACTGTGTTTAGCGCAACATTATTTTCGGGTGTCATATCTATAACGGGAATTTTCCGGCCAGAGTGGCTGTGCGGTTCTAGGCGCTACAGCATGGAACCGAGTGACCGCTATGGTCGCAGGTTCTAATCCTGCCTCAGGCACGGATATGTGTGATGTCCTTTGGTTAGTTAGGTTTAATTAGTTCTAAGTTCTAGGCGATTGATGACTTCAGAAGTTAAGTTGAATAGTACTCTGAGCCATTTTTTGGGGGAATTTTTGCTGCATTACTTGAAAAATGCTCGTTTACATAGTTTGCTACGTGTTGTGGATCACTTATTACCTTATCCCTTGCCAGTATGTTGTACTGCATATCTTTCCCTCTCCCTGATTCCTTTTTTATAACATCCCTGACTGCTTTCCTTTTATTCTCTGCATTTTATAATATTTTGTCACTAAATGACTTTTTTTGCAGGAGCCAGCACCTTCCGACAGATCTTTTTGTACCTATGATAGAAATTTAAGAATTGTGGATCATCGTGAATTTTTTCATGGAACTGACATACCTGATTTTTTGGTAGGACTTCTTAATACCTGCTGTTATACATCTGTTTTTGTGAGATGTTGACTCAACAAGCATACTTTGGAAAATGCCTTTTCAAAATTCAGTTTCAACAGTGTGGAGAATTTATAGAATTTCATACTCACATTTGTTTCCTTATTCACCCCATAACTGCTTTGTTTTTTAGTTCTTTTGAAAAATCTTTTATTTTGATTTCTGATAGATGTTGTATGAAGTCTTGTAGTTTAGGGAATGATTTGATGCCTGATTTTACTGACCGTCTGAGATCTTTTATAGCCACAATACGTTTTTCCCTGTCCATATTTGTGGCCACATGATCAATTACTGATGCAGTTGTTTTAGTAACACTTGTTGCACTATTGACGAACAGGGACATGCCAAAACTTTGAAGGATTTGTGTCGACCCTTATACTTGAGACTTTATCAAGAACTTCTGTTAATGTACTGAAAAAAGTGTCCACATTACCACTGGGAGATCTGTACACACACAAAATGATTAATTTCTTGGTAATACCAAGCGGTTTTAATTAAATAGCTGATTTTTGAAAGTGTTTGTCTTCACTTACGTACTGAGGTCATATCTTGATTTGAACTGATAGCCGGCTGGGGTGGCCGAGCGGTTCTAGGCGCTACAGTCTGGAACCGCGCGATCGCTACGGTCGCAGGTTCGAATCCTGCCTCGGGCATGGGTGTGTGTGATGTCCTTAGGTTAGTTAGGTTTAAGTAATTCTAAGGTCTAGGGGAATGATGAACTCAAAAGTTAAGTCCCATAGTGCTCAGAGCCATTTGAACCATTTGAACCTTTTCTAATATAAATGTGTGATCCTCCACCCCTCGAAGCAGCTCTGCAGTATGAGTTTGCTATTTCATACAATGATAATACTACATGTTGGATTTCTGTATCTCTAGACCAGTGCCTAGTAATACAAATTACTGTGAAGTTCAAAGATTGGAGCTCAACTTCTAATAGTTGTATTTTATTTTTTATTGATTGCATGTGTTGGTGGAGGATTGTAAAGTCTATGAAATGCCCCATCTTACTCTTTCCAATGGTCTGTTTTTCTTTGTGACATCTAGTATGTGTGGTGTTTGAAATGTTAAAATCTGTCTTGTGAGTGATTGTTTCAGTATTTTTTAAACTGCTGGAGATCATTACTGATTGCCATGTCATATGTATAATTTCTATTTACAAACATAACTGATGGACAATACGTTATAATATTTTAAGTGGAGGTGCTGGTGAAATTTCAACCTGTCGTAAAAAATTCGCTATGGGATGAAAATTTTTCATGACATATCTTGGCATGGTGATTTCAGTAGGTAAATTCAATCTGCTAAATAAATTGTTTTTCATACTTTTTGATTTTTGGAAAAAAGCAATATCTTTTTTAAAATCCGGATGTGGAGTTGTTTATTGTCACAGAATATGGTCACAAAAATAGACTGAGCGAAAAATGTTTAAAATTGATAAAGGACTCGCATTTTTTAAATGTGAAAATTTTGAATTTTTTCAAAACATTTGTATTACAGTTAGTTTTCTATTAGTACACAGATACATACGGTGCAGAAATTTAATAGAATATATCTGTGTATGTGAATAATCTCTACGAACATCCGTTATCGTGTGTGTACATGTGTCTAATGTAGATGCACATCCGAAATAAATGTAAATAAATGTAGCACTAATTTACGTTTTTCTGCAATTTGCAGTCATGTGGGTATACGTTTCCAGTGGACTCAGCTGCGAATTGCAAAGTAAATATTTAGAAAGGTCTCTGGTTCAGAATGGGTGGTGGCGGGGTGTGAAGTACTTAGGGCAAGAGGATTATCAACACTAGAGCACAGTATAGTTAGTTTACATAGCTTTATCATGCTACGATACACACATAAACTTTAGCGGTAAATGCCCCTGCCATCTACGTACTCTAAAACAATGCAGAAGTCTGACGATTAATGACAGCACAGTGCATGGCGTCCAGAAAAGGCTCACTTTTATCCCGCGTGGACAGCTACACCAACGGCCGACGAATCACCAGTGTGGAGGCTGCGGAGACAAGAATTTGTGATGTAATAAGTAAACTGAAAATAAGGAATATAATTTTCGAACGTATCAAGTTGTCTTTTATTTATTTTTCCTTCATACTGGGCCAAATATTGTGTAAGGTGATAGTAGTTCTCTTCCTCCAATTCTAAACATTTTTTGCGCTAAACGTTTTTGTTAACACATTACGTGATGAGCAACAACTTCACATATAAGTTTGAAAAAATATGGATTTTTTAAAAAAAGCTCAAGAATCAAATAATATGAAAACATTTATTTAGGAAACTAGATTTACTCACTGAATTTAACATGTTGTGCTACAAATTTTGAATCCAAAGCGATTTTTTTTTTTTTTTTTTTTTTTTTTTTTTGCGACCGGGTCGAAATTTTACTGGTACATCTCCTTAAAGCGTATGATCTGATGGTGACAGCATAGCTCTGCGAAACTAATCATAGAATAACATGCTTTTCTAGCGATCATGCTTGTGTTTTCTTCAGTTGCAATACACTGCAGATAGTTCCCATACTGACAATGACAGGAATATATAAAATAATTACAGATGTATATTTAAAACAACTCATTCTACATCATTAAGGTTTATCGTGCAGATGATCTATGAAACATGAATCTAAGTAACTAACTCCTTAGAAAATAAGGAAAAAACTACGTGCAGTTATGCACTCCTGAATCTTTCAACTCACACAAAACAAAACTGCTGTAAGAGAGTGAGAGCAGTCCGGTAAGCCAGTAAGGTGCCAGAATAAATGAAGGTCAATATCGCAACTTGTGTAAGAGTTTTATATATCTTAATGGGAAGGTGATATGACACCTAACTTACTTCGGAGGTCACCAGCAGATTTGCCTTTAAGTATGTAATGCCCCGGAGTAGACAACATTCCATTACAACTATTGACAGCCTTGGGAGATCCAGTCCTTACAAAACTCTGCCATCTGGTGAGCAAGTTGTATGAGACAGGCGAAATACCCTCAGACTTCTTCAAGAAGAATATAACAATTCGAATCACAAAGAAAGCAAATGTTGACAAATGTGAAAATTACCGAACTATCAGTTTAATAAGTCACAGCTGCAAAACGCTAACTCGAATTCTTTACAGGCGAATGGAAAAACTGATAGAAGCCGACCTCGGGGAAGATTAGTTTGGATTCCACAGAAATGTTGGAACACGTGAGGCAATAATGAGCCTACGACTTACCTTAAAAGAAAGATTAAGGAAAGGCAAACCTGCGTTTCTACCATTTGTAGACTTAGAGGAAGTTTTTGACAATGTTGTTGGAATACTCTCTTTCAAAGTCTGAAGGTGGCTGGGGTTAAATACAGGGGAGGAAAGGCTATTTATAATTTGTACAGAAAGCAGATGGCAGTTCTAAGAGTTGAGGGGTATCAAAGGGAAGCAGTGGTTGGGAAGGGAGTGAGACAGGGTTGTAGCCTATCCACGATGCTACTCAATCTGTATATTGAGCAAGCAATAAAGGAAACAAAAGAAAAGCTCGGCGTAGGTATTAAAATCCATGGAGAAGAAATAAAAACTTTGAGCTTCAGCGATGACATTGTAATTCTCCCAGAGGCGGCAAAGAGCTTCAGTTGATCGGAATGAACAGTGTCTTGAAACGAGGGTATAAGATGAACACCAACAAAAGCAAAATGAGGAGAATGGGATGTAGACGAATTAAGTCGGGTGATGCTGAGGGAATTAGATTAGGAAATGAGACACTTAAAGTAGTAAAGGAGTTTTACTATTTGGGTAGCAAAAAACTGATGATGGTCGAAGTAGAGTGGATATAAAATGTAGACTGGCAATGGCAAGGAAAGCGTTTCTGAAGAAGAGAAATTTGTTAACATCGAGTATAGATTTAAATGTCAGAAAGTCGTTTCTGAAAGTATTTGTATGGAGTGTAGCCATGTATGGAAGTGAAACGTGGACGATAAATAGTTTGGGCTGGAAGAGAATGGAAGCTTTCGAAATGTGGCGCTACAGAAGAATACTGAAGATTAGATGAGTAGATCACATAGCTAATGAGTAGGTATTGAATAGAATTTGGGAGAAGAAGAGCATGTGGCACAACTTGACTAGAAGAAGAGATCGGTTGGTAAGACATGTTCTGAGACATCGATGGTTCACCAATTTAGAATTGGAGGGCAGCTTGGAGGGAAAAAATCGTAGAGGGAGACCAATACACTAAGAAGGATGTAGGCTGCAGTACGTACTGGGAGATGAAGAAGCACAGGATAGAGTAGCGTGGAGAGCTGCATCAAACCAGTCTCGGGACTGAAAACTACAACAACAACAACGTGTAATGCCAAAAGGATGACACTCAATCGACGGTACTAACACATTGCTCCTACAGAATGCAGGTCAATGAGCAGAAGGTGAAATAAGCAGTGAGAGGAATCGTTTTTTGTGGAAATGGACACGGTCGAAGGAGCGGCCACACAACGGGAGGCACCACGGAAAGCTCTTTAGGGGGAGTCCAACTGGCGGTCAGCGAGCGGACAGGTGTCGCATACTGGAGTGCAAGAAACGGGCCATCAGAAATAGGACAGAAATAAGCTTTAGAAAGCTGCATTTCAGAATTGCAAATGGATATGGGCAAAACCAGTGATGCAGTTGATCACGTGAACAGCAAATGGTACACATGTGATGTACGCAAGTAACTTTTAGTTGTCTGGAGCGGGCACAAAGTGTCCGCTTGACGTAAACGAACTAGGAAGGAGTGAAGTGCGGAATTCTGACACAGTTCAATGGAAGGGCCCTTGCCATTGGCAGAGAGTTCCCACAAAATAAGAGCAACTCTCCCATTGGCCGAAAAAAGCCGTGATGTGGAGAACGAAAGAACCCACGTGAGGGGACAGTTCGGCTACGAGAAAGGCCAGAGCGAAAGTTCCAGGGACTCTTCTCTGAACTGGTGTCAAGTGCAGAATGGGGCACATGAAGCTCTGTACGATGTGGATGAGAAATTTGTATGAACACTTCTTTCACTGCAGCTGAAATTCAGCTATTTATTAGCTGAAGCGTCGGTGAGATCCAACTGGGGAGAAACGAACCAACCAATTACTTAATTATCCTTGCGAGGACTGAGAGAACAGTTTAATATGCACGCTGCTCCAGCCATGCCCGTGCATATCGCCACATTCCCAGACTAGGGATGAGTACACGTTTTCTCGCATAACGAGAAACATAGAGAGAGTTTCTGATGGAAAAGTCAGCAAAGGCTTCATTAACTTTTATAGGAATATCAGTGGGCGAGAGCAGCGATGCAGACGAGAGTTCATCGCAGCTAAGGTTCAAATGGCTGTGAGCACCATGGGACTTAACATCTACGGTCACCAGTCCCCTAGAACTACTTAAACTTAACTAACCTAAGGACATCACACAACACCCAGTCTTCACGAAGCAGAGAAAATCCCTTAGAACTACTTAAACTTAACTAACCTAAGGACATCACACAACACCCAGTCTTCACGAAGCAGAAAAAATCCCTGACCCCACCGGGAATCGAACCCGGGAACCCGGGTGCGGGAAGCGAGAACGCTACCGCACGACCACGCGCAGGTAAGGTAAATACTGCGATCAGAGGTGCAAACTTGTTGGTTCACCAGCTTACGTCCACTGTAAACTCAAGTGACCTTGTGTAATCTTTTGCTCAACTTGTCACAAAACTAACTATCCTCCGTAGACTTCATTGTCACCCTAAATAGTACCGAACTTTGAAGCGGAATCGGATGATTTATCGTAATACTGGCCAACATCACCACGTAGTTGTTAGAATAATTTCGTAAAGAGACTTCTAGTGAAAATTTACCATTATTGTGTTTAGGATTATTTCACTTTCTGAAGACGAGATGCGTTAGTTTGACAACTGTCGTAACATTGTCACATGGTAAGGTTTGTAAATGGGTTTATTTCTGTGATAAGATTGCAACATTAAGCCGAAATTGTTTACAGCTCACCTAGTTGTTGTTCTGACCCCAAAACCCTACAAGCCATATCCCTCATCACGTCTCTACAAAAAAAACTAAGCAGCAGAGCCATATCATCTGCTGTTGAGATCACTGGTAGTCCTTACAAGAAGCTCCTCTTTGACAAAGAATCTGAAGAAAACAAAAGTAAGACAAACAAAACCAAAAGTGGCAAACCAAAAACTGGCAGTACGTATTGAAACTGATTCAGCAAAATCTGCGAAGTTAGCTTGGAACAAGATCTGATTAAGTTCCTCAAGCGTTGTGTATGGTTCCATAGCTCGAAAGTAAGTGAGAGGAAATAAATATTTTACTGTGGTATCTGCAAACCTGAATGTGTAACTAATGTCGAAACTGTTCAGTGCAGGTCCAAAACTAGCCCACTATCTTAGAAAACGAGTAAGTACTAAGAGTTTAGATTTGTTCGCCAATGTTTTAAAAAATAAATATTGCTTACTCAAAACACGTTTCTGTACATCTTGTTGTAGTTGAAATTATTTTAGTGGTAAAATTTAAAAGACCTGTTTACAAATTGTACCATTTTACACCTCTCCAACAACTGGGTTACGTCTTTTAAATTGTAGGAGATATTGGCGTGTGTTTCAGACAATGGGCTACATAATGTTACTATTAGATGTGGATAACGTGTATTACATTTCAAAGAAATCAGAAAAATGCTGGAAGTGGTATTGCAGTGGTCAATATAAATGTTGCATATTGTTTTATTATCAATACTGAACTTAACAGAAAGAAAAACTAATTTTTTCCTGTCAGGTACCGTAATAAAAAAACAAAAATAAAGAAAATAAACATATATACACTTCATAAACAAACAAAAACTGAAGCCTCCAACAAATTTTCGTCACAATCTCACCTTGCATAACACATTGTTTATGAAGCAGCTAGCCTAACTCGTAATTGGAGACACTTTTTAATGCGGTTATGCATAATCCTTACCAAGTTGTTCACAGAAGCCTGTGGAATATTGCCCCATTCATCCACAGCAACCTGTATGATGCCCCGTGATGTCTCCAGTGGGACAGAATGATGGCAAAGCACTCGCCTTAGGATGGTACATGCATTGTTAATGCAGATGAGACCTGGAGAATATGGAGACCATTCCATCTGACTCTATGTTCCACTAGGGAGGTGTTCACAATATTGTGACAATGGGAGCGTGCATTTTCGTCCATCAGCGCAAAGCCTGCTCCAATACGTTCACCAAACGGATCGACAGTGCTTGCAAAGGTGTAGTTCCAATACTTCACAGCAGTCATCTTCCCATGTAATGGTACAAGGGGTGTCCTGCAGTCATGCATGATCCACCCCGAAACATGTCTCGACAGGGGTTGTGGTCTGCGATACACTTGCCTACCCACACCAGTACCAGTAGTTTCATGAAGGAGACAGATACAAGTCTCGTCAGAAAAGAGCGTTGTGTCTTGCTACTGCCTAGTCCACAAAGCGTGGTTACGTGCCATGCAAAACGAGCTCCTCTCCAAACGCGATTCAGGGAAGGGGCCTTGAGAAGTTTTCTGGCACCGCAATTCGTATCGTTTGTGATGATATCTGCATACCTGCAGCTTTTTGGAACTGCCACTGTAGACGTATAGTTTTGTGTTGTGTGTTTCTGCTTGGTTTATACGCAGACACTGGCCCTGCGGACCTGCTGTTTTTCATCTGCGGCGACATATGCGACGATCCTCAACTGATTGGCTAGAAACTTGCTCCAGATTCTACAAACATCACTTTGACTCGCAGCGAGATTCGCTGCACGTGCACCTGTCTCATTCCCTGTTCTATTAGAGTGACAGAACCTCTGGTCTTATGTTACTGTTTTCCAAACCATCCTGAAGCAAGACAACTCCTAATGACATAAAGAACAATAACAGAAACATTTACAGGTGGTGCGGTTACCACAGTCTGCACATACTGCTCTTTTATGGTAGAAACATGGCCTGCTTCTACTAAAAATGCATTACACACAAATCAGTGTATTGAAATCGTAATGTTTTTCTGGATCACGATGGTCAATATTGAAGTTTCAGCAATATGCAACATTTATTTTGACCAACGTATTTACGAGACATTACTCTCCATTATAAATCGGAGTTTCTAGCGGTGAGTGTGGAATCAGGATTATTTAGGAGGACCTATGGGCTACAAGTAATAAATGGTAAATTGGGCTTTAGATTACCGTATACGTTTACCAAACAGATAATTAGGAACATTAAGTTTCCAAGATTACATTTCACAAAAACTTTATCATATAAATCCAAATATTATCATCTTTTTCATTGTGAGAAGGTATATAATAAACCCTTTGGTTTTCAGTAAAAAGCAAAAGAGATAATCGTATGCTTTGTTCATTACAAGGTGTCTAGGGGAAGGATCATCAGCCTAATTCTTTCTCCGCGCACAACGGCACCTTTCGTTCACGAAATGTAGGAGTTACGTATCTGGTGACTGTAGGTAATTTTCAACGTGCGTCAAAGTGCACGTGTATGTGTATGCATGCGCTTGTGTTTGTGTGAATGAGAGAGAGAGAGAGAGAGAGAGAGAGAGAGAGAGAGAGAGAGAGAGAGAGAAAGAAAGGAAAGGGAAAGAAACATTCACGTGCTTTGTCGTATGTATTTTCGCTTAAACGTAAAGTTTCAGTATGTCCTTTGGAGTGAGGTCAAACGTGTCATCTATTGTTCCAC
Source organism: Schistocerca gregaria (assembly GCF_023897955.1). NCBI lineage: Eukaryota > Metazoa > Arthropoda > Insecta > Orthoptera > Acrididae > Schistocerca > Schistocerca gregaria. The sequence continues at coordinate 434,165,745 of NC_064922.1, forward strand.
ATGTCCATGTTCAAAAGGAACTCAGTATTAGATTAATACGTTGTGATGGATGTTTATTTTAGTAGATGATGCTCTAACCAGCATTTAGGAAAGTTCCAGTCTGAGCTTCTCAGACTGTTGCACAGCTTCAATCGGAAAGTATCCTGACGAAATGCATTTCTAGCACGAAATTTATTGGAGTATTTACTGGTGGTTCTCGATATCAAGAGAACTCAACAGTAGGATGTGCGTTTCTCGTCCCCAAGCTAAAATATTCCAAGCAATTTTGTCTGCTCCCTGTGTTGTTCAATTTTTTCTGCGGGAGTGACTGCTATTCGTGGGACTCTCAAATTCGGTCGTCATGTACGGCAACAGAACCTGCTTGTAGTATCACTGAAAAAGCATACTGTAGTACATTGAAAATCCAAAGTGAAACGGAGAGATGTATATTGAAATACTAGAACCCATATGTCAATCATTGACAAAAAAGGTCATATGAGAATCTCCATTCTATGGGTGCCATCGCATGTAGGATTTTCCTACAGTGACACGAACCAACTGGCGAATAAGGACAGTGTTTTTGGATTGCAAATTAACATTAGTCTGCCTTATCCTTATTTCATGTTATGGATACAGTAAATGACTGAGGAAGAATTGATAAAGGATTTATGCCTTTCGATCTGCCATAAGGGTGAACTCTACGCCGTGATCCAGCCAGTAATTAGAAGCATCCAGCAATTCTGAAAATTTAGGGCAAGCGGGAAGCTACTAACTACCGTGGTAGAATGGGTACCAACCATAGTTCAACTTCTTTCCAGTTATAAGGCACAGTCGTCAAGGGTACCATCTCTGTGACTGCCGGAAGAAAGAAGATTGAGATGTTTAGCACTTTATGTTTCCGAGGACTTTATTCGAACCACAGACAAACCACTTACTGAAAAACTTTATGAACCTGATGGCGTCCAACAAGTGCTTCTGTTTTATTATGTTATGAAGGTCCTAAAATATGCAAAGCTCTTTCTGTTTTTATAGAATATTGTGACGTGTATATGTAAAAGTTTTGTGTTCTGCCTATGGTTGTATAAACAGTAAAATTTCCAAGTGTATGCTCCTCAATCTCTGTTGAGCTGTCTCTTTCTTTTAATACTACACTGTCCATTCACACCAATGTATTAATGTGACCACTTGTCGAAAGCCTAAATAACAACCTTTGCAGAGCGAACCGCAATGAGACGTCCAGGAAGAGAGTCAGCGTGGTTCTGGAAGGTATCGATAGTGTCACTGCGTAGAGTCAAGCGCTGGCACGTCACTCGGGAACGACAAGGAAGAGAAGGCTGTGAGAAGAAGTCAGCCAGTCACATGCTGACCGGCCTCCCTTCCAGGACGACGACCGGACAGCAGCGGACCCTACGTGAAGAGGACATCAGCGCAGGGACCGAATGGTGACGGCCCAGTTCGATAGCAGCTGGATCAGCCAATTGGACAGCAGCGCCAACGACAGCGGTTTCGATAGCAGTTCAGGACAGACTATTGTCAGTTAGAGATCAGTAGTCACTGCAAAGACTGATTATTTCGAACATCGCCCTTTGCTTGCGACACATCTGCGTAATTGCCACAAGTGTGTGTAATTGTCTTTTTGTAATAAAACTCATTAATACGAGTTGCTTGATTGTTTAGCGAACCGAGTATGGATGATTCCTAGACGCAACAAGATAGGGATGTTGAGCCATGTCGACTCCACTGGAGCGGACAATTTCTCGGTTGAGGATCCATGACGTGTACAGCATAAACGAGGTGGTCTCACAACTTCTCGATTGGATTTAAAAATGGCTCTGGGAACTATGGGACTTAGCATCTGAGGTCATCAGTCCCCTAGAACTCAGAACTACTTAAACCTAACTAACCTAAGGACATCACACACATCCATGCCCGAGGCAGGATTCGAACTTGCGACCGTAGCGGTCGCGCGGTTCCAGACTGAAGCGCCTTGAACCGCTCTGCCACAGCGGCCGGCTTGGATTTAAATCTAAGGAGTTTACTGACCAGGGAAATGCGGTATTTTCATCCTGGTGCTCTTCGAACCATACACATACACTGAGAGCCGTGTGGAACATTACATTGTCTTACTGGTATATGCCATTGTGCCGAGGAAAACCAAACTGCATGAAGGGGTGGACCTAGTTCCCAAGGATAGATGAATACTTGTGTTGATCCATTATGTCTTACAGAAAGACCAGATCACCTAGTTAACGCCCCGGAAACATTTCCCAGATCGTAGCGCTTCATCCCCCTGCCTGGATCCTTCCGATGAGTGATGCAGGCTGTTTGCTTTCAGACGTACCACGCCGTCCATGACAGCGGCCATCTGACCAGTGGAGTATAGAAAGTGATTCATCAGGAATGGCCACCTGTTTCCATCCAGTTGCGGTGCTGGCGTGAAAATTCCAGCCTTCGTCGCCGATTGGCAGCAGTCAGCATGAGTACACGAACCAGGTGTCTCCTATAGAGGTCCACATGCAGCAACGTTTGCCGAACGGTCGGCGAGGAGACGCTGATAAAGGATCCTTGGTTAAGCTGGGCGGTCAACTGATCAACAGTTGCACGTCTTTAAATTCATTTGTTTGGCCATATTGTCCGTAGTTGTTTTACAGATCCTGAGGGTATTTACGTTCCGTCCACTACAAGAAAATACGTGTTTTCTCACCAGACGCGGTTCGCTTTATTGAGGTAAAGCATCATCACTGGTCTGTAATTACAGATGTTTACTTCGTGATTCTTTTAGAATCGAAAAACCGTTTACAAATTGTTGGTTTTTAATTACTGTGATCTCTGCTTGGTTCTACATCTACATCTACATTTATACTCCGCAAGCCACACAACGGTGTGTGGCGGAGGGCACTTTATGTGCTACAGTCATTACCTCCCTTTCCTGTTCCAGTCGCGTATGGCTCGCGGGAAGAATTACTTCCGGAAAGCTTCTGTGCGCGCTCGAATCTCTCTAATTTTACATTCGTGATCTCCTCGGGACGAATAAGTAGGGGGAAGTAATATATTCGATACCTCATCCAGAAACGCACCTTCTCGAAACCTGGACAGCAAGCTACACCGCGATGCAGAGCGCCTCTCTTGCCGAGTCGGTCACTTGAGTTTGGTAAACATCTCCGTGACACTATCACGCTTACCAAATAACCCTGCGACGAAACGCGCCGCCCTTCTTTGGATCTTCTCTATCTCTTCCGTAAACCCGACCTGGTACGGATTCCACACTGATGAGCAATACTCAAGTATAGGTCGAACGAGTGTTTTGTAAACCACCTCCTTTGTTGATGGACTACATTTTCTAAGGACTCTCCCAATGAATCTCAACCTGGCACCCGCCTTACCAACAATTAATTTTATATGATCATTCCACTTGAAATCATTCCGTGCGCATACTCCCAGATATTTTACAGAAGTAACTGCTACTAGTGTTTGTTCCGCTATCATATAGTCATACAGTAAAGGATCCCTCTTTCTATGTATTCGCAAAAAATTACATTTGTCTATGTTAAGGGTCAGTTGCCACTCCCTGCAGCAGGTGCCTATCCGCTGCAGATCTTTCTCCATTTTGCTGCAATTTTCTAATGCTGCAACTTCTCTGTATACCACAGAGACGTGTGGCCAAATTTTTTTCTGCAGAACTTTGCATCTTTTACCTTTTGCAGAGCACACTTTTCCTTGTACCACTGTTTACTGTTAATTTTTACACTTCTATGATTGTACTGTGTTTTGTAGTATTGCAGACATAATATTGTCACTAGTTTGTTAACCTGTACTTTGTACAGGAAAAGTGTAAAACGTAAGACATGCATAGTTCTGTAGAGCAAAGTATGTTTAGACTACAGGTATGATGTCTAATGAAGAGACACTAAAGACGTGCTAGCAGAAACATTTCCTGACGTAAGCGAGAAACCAAGCAGAAATCAGGTTCAGGTAAATACGATCATTCTCTATGAAGCGTCTGAACTTGTGCTTTATTAACGGTCACACCAAAGGCTACTTTTGTTGGTAATTTTCTTATCATTTGACAATTCTTGGTTAGACCGGAACGTGTGACGCTAATGCGGGGGTGTGAACACAGTTTTATTGCAGCCAATGAATTTAGAAGTGGTGATTCACTCGCCTGCATTACCAACAATCTGACAACATTAATTAATCTCTGATTATCGTTAAGATTATGTGAATTAAGTGTTTCTTACAATGTAACTATTATTTCTCCGCAACACGTTCTATTGGCTTCATTCTACATACAATGCTGCAATTCAGTATCAAAATCTATAATGAAGAAGCCTGCTTAGGTTGGTGAAACTCCTGCAGGAGACTTCCTATCCTGTGATACACCTGCCCAGGTACTTTAAAACAATATGGCCCGTCGGCAGCAATATCAGTCTAGTTGAACTGAAGCAGACATCAATGCATTAGTAAATTGTCTAATATTTTTAGATCGTTCCTAGTATAGTTGCAACTATGATGTATGACGTTTTGAAGCTCAGGAGAAACTTTAGTGGGCTGCACGTTAACCTTTCCTTTGTCGCAACATATGGTAGCTGAATTGTCACTGCACTCCCCTGCAAATGACCTTGCACGGCAATGTACGCACATTTGTTCGATGTTATCAACACTTTGCGTTTGCGTTCGGACAGAGTAATTATTTTTATCTACTTGCACTGATGTCTTGATGGAGGTGAAGCAGGTAAATTGGCGACACAGAGTCTTTCTCTTGAACTAATTGCTGCCGTTGAGCTCCTCCTTGTAGCTTATCTTTGTTCGTCACTTTGTCCGACATTTCTTCTTTCTGCGGTCTGTAGCACGTTCCAGTATTGTGGAACATCCTCTGGTTGGATGTCCTGTTCTCGGTTTACAAGTCGTGCCCCGTGGCATTGTGGGAACCTGAAATACAGAAGAAATCAGTTAGGAGACATTTAACAGTTTTTGGTTTTGTAATTATTCATTTGTTAAAACAATTAATAAGAAATAAATGTTATCGCCAATATATGTTTGTTTTACATTTGCTGGTGATGCAGATTAATGGTACTGAGATTATAAGAGGTGTACATGACGTTACTAACGCTGTAAAGTAATGGAGAATAAAAAGGTAAATAAATTGCAAGATATGAAAAGTGTCATATTACTCGCTTGAGCTGCTAATAAAATAATTCTTTTATACGACCAGTTTCAGTCGTCTGACCATCATCATGTTAAGCGAAATATGAAATCGTTATCGTCAGTTAATAAAACCATGAAAAACACGCTGTTATCATATCGTAATATAAATTACATCGGTAGTCTATAAAACTGTGCTAGGGAGTGTACTCATTCATGTTAAAATTGTATTCGGAGTCACACATTTGTACCGCAGAGAGACATTGTACTTCTCTTCAGACTAGAATCATTACGTTGCAAGATCCCTCAGGAACACATGCACGCTCTCCTCGATTGAAGGCCACGAAGCTTGCAGCCTCTGTTTGCGACACGAGATTGCTCCACAAATAGTAGCGAGCTAGGTGGCCATGCGGTCAGCAAAGTGGATTTGGATTCGGGAGGATGACGATTCAAACCCACATCCAGCCAAGTAGATTTACTTATTCCGTTATTTCCCTAAGTCGCTTAAAGAACGCGCTGGGATGGTTCCTTTGAAAAGGGCGCGGCCGATTTCCTTCCCCATCATTAAACAGTAAAGCTTATATTCCGTCTCTTAACGGCCTCGTTGTCGACGGGCCGTTGAAACTTCATCTTTCTTTGTTTTTTAATCCATGGAGTAAACTATTCCTCTGCGACTGAAAATTATTGCATAATTGCAGAACGCTGTAATTTTAGCAAGACACGCTAACGTTTGTGAAAACGGCAATACAGAAACAATACATCTTACTAAAATAAACGTAATACTATTATGTCAACACATTCATTATTGAGACTACAGAACTGCACTAACTTGTACCGTGATATTTGCATAGGAAGACTGAAATGTAAGCTATCAATGTAACTATGACTCTACACACTAAGTCGTACATTTGAGGATTTGCAGGAAGTGTGTGTGTGTCAAGGAAAAAATATGAGTAAAACTGTCAACGAAAGGGATAAAATCATTTATTCTCGTGGACTGTACAGTAAACTCACAAGGATGTGCCACATTTATAAAAAGAAAAGTCTACGTATATCGTCGATGGACTATGTTTTTTTCACTTATTGCAGAATTTTATGATGGCGCTCAGGCGACAGTGTTGTGCTCTGCAAGATGGCTTGCGTTCAAAAAGGTTACACCTAAAGCAGCGAGGAAAGGCGTTTTAGCCGGCGAGACGTTTGCTGACGGGTAAGAGGGCAGGGTAGGGCGGTCAGCCGTGGCCGACAGCGACCCCGCATTACGCGCCGGAAGAGCGCTTCCGCCTCCACGGCCCACAATCGCACGTGCGTCACGCCGTTCTGCCTGCTAGAGTCTACACCTCGCACGTCTGGCGAAGCGCGTGACGGCTGTGAGAGTAAAACCAAGCAAATCCCACAGTACGCACCGTTCATGAATCTTTAAAATGGATTAAAAGTACTCCTTGACCGCAGTGAGATACTTATTTGTAATGGTATCCGGTTTCGGTCAGAATGTGACCATCCTCAGCCCATTTATACCTTGATAGTAGGCGGTGGGGTTGAACGCAGCAAGTGTTGGGATTCCAGGAAGGTCAACCTCGAGGCAGTTGACGTTTTTGGAACGACAGCACCTGCTCTGTTCACCGCCATTGCCTTCCATTACGGTATAAATGGACTGAAGATGGTCACATTCTGACCGAAACCGGATACCATTACAAATGAAACTTCCTGGCAGATTAAAACTGTGTGCCGGACCGACACTTGAACTCGGAACCTCTGCCTTTCTCGCGGCAGTGCTCTACCAACTGAGCTACCCAAGCACAGCTCACGCCCCGTCCTCACAGCTGTGCTTCTGCCATTATCTAGTCTGGCAGAAGTAAAACTGTGATGACCGGGCGTGAGTCGTGCTTGGGTAGCTCTGTTGGTAGAGCACTTGCCCGCGAAAGGCAAAGGTCCCGAGTCTCGGTCCGGCACACAGTTTAATCTTCCAGGAAGTCTCATATCAGCGCACACTTCACTGCAGAGTGAAAATCTCATTCTGGAAACCATTACAAATATTTAGGATGACTATTTTCAATCCATTGTAAACTAATGTAGCTAGACCGTTAATTTTCTCGAAGAGAAATGTTTTCAAAAATTACACAATCGCTAATCTGTATTGCTAAAAGTGTAAAATGAAGAACAAAAACAGCTGCAGGTTGCATCTCTAATGGCTTCCAGTGGAAAGAAAAATTTGGTTTTCAGTGTGTCACATAATTAGGACCGAATTTAAAATTTTAAAATCCTGCTATAGCGTAATCATTAAGTGGTATTATCTTATATTAAAGGTGCAACACTGTAAGGCAGTATCTAAAGTTAGATAGTGTGTATACACTGAGGTGAGAGAAGTCCTGGGATAGTGGTATGCACATACACAGATGGCGGTAGTACCGCCCACACAAGCTATATAAGATCAGCACATTGGTGGAGCTATCATCTGTACTCACGTGATTCGTGTGAAGAGGTTCCCAACGTGTTTGTTATCACACGACGCGTATTAGCAGAATTTTAACGCCGAATGATAGTTGTAAAGTTCCATTTCAGAAATCGTTAGGGTATTCTGAGACTGACAGTGTCAAGAGAGAGCCGAGAATACCAGATTTCATGCATTCCTTCTCACCACTCACAACGCACTGGCTGACGGCCTCCCCTTAATGACTGAGAGCATCGATGTTTGCGTAGAACTGTCAGTACTATTAAACAAGCAACACTGCTTGAAATCATCACAGAAGCCGGCCGCGGTGGTCTAGCGGTTCAGGCGCTCAGTCCGGAACAGCGCGACTGCTACGGTCGCAGGTTCGAATCCTGCCTCGGGCATGGATGTGTGTGATGTCCTTAAGTTAGTTAGGTTTAAGTAGTTCTAAGTTCTAGGGGACGGATGACCACAGATGTTAAGTCCCATAGTGCTCAGAGCCATTTGAACCATTTTTAATCACAGAAATCAATGTGGGGCGTACGAAAAACGTGTTCGTTAAGACAGTGCAGCGTAATTTGGCGTTAATGGGGTATGACAGCAGACGACCGACGCCAGTGCCTTTGTTAACAGCACCTCACCTGGGCTGGTGACCATTTCGGTTGGACACTAGACGATTGGAGAACCGTAGGTAGTCAGATGAGTCCGATTTTAGCTGATAAGAGCTGAAGGTAGGGTTCGAGTCGAGCCATGGATCCAAGCTGTGAACAGGACACTGGGCAAGCTGTTGATGGTACCTTAACATTGCGAGTAGTGTATACATGGAATTGACTGAGTCCTTTGGCCCAACTGAAACGATAATTGACTGTAAATGATTATGTTCGGCTACTTGGAGACCATTTGCAGTCATTCATGGACTTCATGTTTCCAAACTACGATGTCATGTCACTGAACAACAATTCGTCGCCAATGTTTTGAAGAACATTCTGGACAATTTGAGCGAATGATTTGGCCACCTAGATCGCCTGGCATGAATCCCATCGAACATTTATGGAAGATAATCGAGAGGTCATTTCGTGCATAAAATCATGCACCTCCAACAGTTTCACAATTATGGACAACGATAGAGGCAGTATGGCTCAATATTTCTGCAGGGAACTTCCAACAACTTGTGGAGTCCATGCCACTTCGAGTTGGTGGTCCGGCACGGTATTAGGAGATCACCTCAGTGTATGTCTTGAGGCACCATAACTAATGGCACTCAGATTACCCCCAGTATAACAATCCAGTATTGGGAACTGAGAGCACTTAGCGGTTTCCAACAAACTTTACGTACAATTTCAAATCGTTTGGGCGTTTTTTGTTGCTGACAACCCGCCCGCCATCCCCCACCCCCAACTCAGCCATAAAAACAGTGAGGCGAAAATAGTTTATCGCTTACTACGTTTTCACAGTTCATGCAGTAAAATTTAAGCATCAGTCACGACGTTTTACTACTGAATCTATCCACAACACATTCTTTAGACAATATTCACACGTGCCTCTGAATGTATCTCCAGTATTATATCTACGTGCGAAACTTAGTTTAAGAGACATAAAGTCATAAATATTAAGATACGTGAAGAACTTGGTTGTCTTTAAACAAAGCCTAAAATGATCCAGAGTGTTTTCTTCGGTTGTTTAGTAATGGGGGCAGTTAGCTCATTGCGACGAACTTTGAACATAATTTCAAAACTTTTCTTAACTTTTTCGTTACTCTGTGGATTGCTACTCCGAAACTAACAGAGCCGTCATCATCGGCGTAATCAGACATCTGCAGCTGTTTCATACAGGTGAGTTAGATTCCTGAAAGATTCGCAGGATGAGGAGTTACTGGTGCAACTATAAGAAAAGAGAAGGCTATGGTACTCCATGTAGCCTTATGCCACCGTTGATGGCTTACGGAGTAGAAGGAGATGCGAAATCAGGGTTGGTTTCCTTTCTTCGTGAATAGGATCACAATGCGCTACTTTCTCTTCTCGCCTCCTTTTCCCCATCCTGTAATACAATTAGAAGTCAGTCTAACCTTTAATGTATCACAGATTCCAAGGATTTTAATTTTTTTGTTGTCGTCGGTCTTCTGACTGGTTTGATGCTGTTCGTCACGTTTACCTCTCCTGTGCCAACCTCTTCATATCAGAGAAGAACTTACAACCTATATCCTCAGTTACTTGCTGGTTGTATTCCATCTCTGTTTTCCTCTACAGTTTTTAACCTCTACAACTTTCTCTAGTACCATGGAAGTTACTCTGTGATATCTGAACAAATGTCATTCCATCTGTCCCTTCGTCTTGTCAGTGTCTTCCATATTTGCCTCGCGCTTCTCCAGAGAACCACCTCATTCCTTACCTTATCAACCCATCTAATTTTCAATGTCCATCTCTCGCACCAAATCTCAAATGCTTCGCTTCTCTTCTTTTCTGGTATTCTCACAGTTCACGTTCCAGTATGACACAACCCTGTGCTCCAAACGTACATTCTCCTTGGCTAAAAATGCCGTTTTTACATATGTTAGTCTGTTTTTTTGTGTTCTCTTTGCTCCGTCTATTATAAGTTATTTTGTTGCCTAGATAGCAGAGTTCCTTAACTTTATGCACTTCGTGATCCCAAATCTCTCCGCTCTCATTTCTGCTACTTCTCATTAATTTCGCCTTTCCTCTATTTACTCTCAATCCTTATTATTTATTCATTAGGCCGTTCATTGCACTGAACCATATACTACAATTCTTCCTCGCGTTCACTGAGGATAGCAATGTCATCAGGAAACTTTTCATTGATATCCTTTCACCCTTAATTTGAACTGCACTCTTGAACTTTATTTTATTTCCAACACTCATTCTTCGATATGTAGATTACACCCTCTTCAATTCGAGCACTTCGTTCTTCGTCTTTCATTTTTATTCATCCCTCTTGTCTCTTGTATGTATTGTATTTACCTATATTTCACTTTAGTAATAATAATAGTAAAGTAGAAAGAACAAGTATTTGGATAGAATACTTAGCCTGCCTGGCGATTTTATGTCAGGACTTTCAAAAAGAGCATAGCTCCACATGAATTCTTAAAAAAGTAGCAAATATATTTTGTCTCCAGGTATCAGTACAAAAGGAATATGAGCAGCAACAACCTGACACTCAAAATTATGGAAACTAAAGAGAGTGTCTCAGGTCATATATTTGTGCGAAAGCACTCAGGATGTTTGACGATTTACACAGTCCAAGTTTTACACAATCAAATCGAGAAACTACCACGAATGATGACGATGATGATGACGATGAAATGATGAGGACAAATGGAATTCTAAAAAAATCGGCGTAAAGCTAAAGCTGAAACATTAAAATGACTCGAAGCTGTAAAAGAAGATATAAAGGACGCAGGGACAACGCCACCTGATACGCAACTTGGTCTGATAAGATGAAAGAAGTCCATTCTGAGAAAACGATAGTAATAAGGGTGCAATTAGGAGCTAAAATAAAACTATGAAAATGTCGTGTGTTGTACATGGCGTAGCACACCAGGACTCAAACGTGAATTGTGATAACCAGTCACTACATCCAGAATAGTTTGGTTCAATAATAATAAGGTTTTTACATTAGCACTTAGTACGTCAGTCTAGTACAAGCTAATAGAAACTGTAGTTCAAGCAAATACGTCGTTTTATGAGCACGTGACCAAAAATTTAACAATTTCGAGCGTCATGCAGTTAATTTAAGAGCTGTAATAACAATAAAGTCTCAAAAATTTGATGATGTCGTGATTTACACAATATGAAATAAGAAGGTGCGCTCCCAACTGTCAGTATTTCATTTGCAATAGGTATTGCCAGAACTCTGCATGCACGTAGCAGAAATCTGCATGCATGCAGTGCTCTCAGTCGCGTGGAGAGTTCTGTCGCCTGGCTGCACACTTCCCCCACTATAAAGCCACCCTTTCTGAGTGCGATGAGGGGGAAACAGCGAGCATGGCAGATGTAGATGGCGCTGCAGTCACGCAAGGAACACTGAACGCCTTGCATGCAGCTTGATTTCATATTTCATAACCACCAAGATCACAAATAAAAACAACCTGTATTATTTCATTAGTGCCGGCCGCGGTGGTCTCGCGGTTCTAGGCGCGCAGTCCGGAACCGTGAGACTGTTGCGGTCGCAGGTTCGAATCCTGCCTCGGGCATGGATGTGTGTGATGTCCTTAGGTTAGTTAGGTTTAATTAGTTCTAAGTTCTAGGGGACTGATGACCACAGCAGTTGAGGCCCATAGTGCTCAGAGCCATTTGAACCATTTCATTAGTTTCTGCGCACTGAAGACATAACAAAATTTTTATCTGGTACAAACTATCGGCCGACGAGCAGACAAAATAAATTTCGCAGACTTTTTTCATTCGTGTTGCCACATAATCGTGAATCAACTAGTTTCATAATCGAAATAAACCTTTCACATACATATGTGGATCGAACAATTGTATCTCGTTGGCAACCTTATTATCGAGACGTGGAAAATAACGTAGAACACCAGGATAGTTTCATCATGAAAGAACATTTTAAACGGGATCACATTGTAGATCGATCGGTACCGTCTGTGCAAGTGCAGGGGCGGCTTCAACAAAAACGGCGCACGATGTCGAAAAGAGCTCAAAGGCAGGCGTCCTCCCTTCAAAATTCGCCATTTCTTCAACTCCATTGAGCTCAGGGAAATGGACTGTTTGTCAGAAGTTTCTCCTTTGAAAAAGCGATTTCCTTTTTAAGCACATCGCCCCCAAATCCGAAATAAGTTGTTTTTCACGTTACAATGTCTTTCTATGGATAGGGACTTCCGCTTGAAGTGAGAGATCTGCAATCCATTTTGAAGTTATGATTTTCGTCCGTGCTTTCCTTTATCCTTCAGAAACTCTACAGTAGCGAGCGTTAAATGGGACAATTGTTCCAAGCATGCCCCTTGACTTAATTAAAGTTCTTTGCAATAATAAATAACTCCTCCTTACCATTCGCTTGATTGTGGAAACAGCTGTTGCAACTAAGGAGCTATACACTCTAAGAAAAAAAAAAAAAACACCGCAAATTGTTAGATGTGATGTAAATGTACAGGCAAATAAATTGCTACAGTTTCAGAAAAATTTGATGATTTATTGTAAAAGGAGAGCTTCACAAATTGGACAAGTCACAAATGCATTGATCCACCACTGGCCTCTCAGGTAGTTACTTGGCTTCACACTGATTGACCGAGCTACTGAATGTCCTCCGGAGGATAGTGTAGCAAGTTCTGTTGAACTGGTGCGTTTCATCGTCAAAATGACGAGCTAGTTGCAGGGTCCTGTCCATAATGCTTCTAACGTTCTTGTTTGAGGAGAGATCCGGCGAACCTGCTGGCAAAGACAGGGTTTGTCAAGCAGGAAGACAAACTGTAGAAACTCTCGCCATGCGTCAGCCAAAGGGATTCTGCTATCAAAAGAAATCACACCCCAGAACGACAGTCCTGGTTGTCGGGCCGTATGGCGGGCAACAGTCAGATTGGTATCCCACCATTGTCCGGGGCGTCTTTAGACACGTCTTCGGCCTGAAATATCACAGAGTTGAGAAGAATTGTCATCAATTTGGATTCTCGTTTCGACCTGAGGCCCGACGACCAGCGATGACATGCCTTGTGACAGTGTTGGGATACGAACCTGAGTGTCGTCCGCCATTCAGCCTGACAGCCAGATCCGCGTTTCTTTTTATAACTCGATTCCTTTGGTTGTCACCCGTGGTATCCTTACAGGAAAGCAGTATTTCGAGGGTATTCCACGCCCTGCTTTGTTGCCCTTCATGGCAAACCATCCAAGGCTTACATTTCAGCAAGATAATGCTCGACCACACAGGGCGATAGTTACTACTGCTTGTCCTCGTGCTTGCCACACATTGCCTAGGTCAACAAGGTAGCCGGGTCTGTACCCAATTGAGAACTTTTGGAGCATTATGGGCAAAGCCAGTCGACAAGCTCGGGATTTTGACCTTTTTACAGCACCAGTTGGACAGAATTTGACACGATGTTCATCAGGAGAACATCCAACAACTCTGCCGATCAGTGCCATCCGAATAACAGTTCGCATGAGAGCCAGAAGTGGACCAACACATTAGTACGTTGCCCGATTTGTGTAGCTCTTTCTCTTCAATAAATCATCCAGTTCTCTGATATTATAACCATCTGTTCGTCTACACAAGTACATCACATCTACCTATTTCCGTTTCACTTGGAGAATTCCTTCGTAGTGCGTCCTTCTGTTTTGTGTTGGATGAAATAATGCGTGAACTTCAGAAAATTTACTGTTTCTACGACTAACAAAGTTCATTATATGCTCCATGTCACTGATATACAGAACAACAAAATCGTATGTCCATTATTTCCATTTTTTGCTTTTTCATCATAAAGTAAATCAATAAATATTCTCTGCATTGTTTTGCAATGCCGCCCATAACAAATCTGCAGTACCTATCGATTACCAAGTGCTTAATAGATACTAAAGTTTCTCATCCCTTCCTTCTGTGTTTTACATCCATTTTTAAATATAAATCAGTTGACTACCTGTTTTTGTGGAAACAACCATTAGATCTGTGAACTTCCTCTGTTGATGTTGTGGTCTTCAGTCATGAGACTGGTTTGATGCAACTCTCCATGCTACTCTATCCTGTGCAAGCTTCTTCATCTCCCAGTACCCACTGCAACACACATCCTTCTGAATCCGCTTATTGTAGTAATCTCTTGGTCTCCCTTTACGATTTTTACCCTCTACGCTGCCCTCCAATAATAAATTGGTGATCCCTTGATGCCTCAGAACATGTCCTACCACACGATCCCTTCTTCTGGTCAAGTTTTGCCACAAACTTCTGTTCTCCCCAATCCTATTCAAGACTTTCTCATTAGTTCCATACATGGCTACACTCCATACAAATACTTTCAGAAATGACTTCCTGACAAATTTATACTCGATGTTAACAAATTTCTCTTCTTCAGAAACGCGTTCCTTGTCATTGCCAGTCTACATTTTATATCTTCTCTACTTCGACCATCATCAGTTATTTTGCTCCTCAAATAGCAAAACTCCTTCACTACTTTAAGTGTCTCATTTCCTAATCTAATTCCCTCAGCATCACCCGACTTAATTCGACTACATTCCATTATTCTCGTTTTGCTTTTGTTGAGGTACATCTTATATCCTCCTTTCAAAACACTGTCCATTCCGTTCAACTGCTCTTCCAAGTCCTTTGCTGTCTCTGCAGAATTACAATGTCATCGGCGAACCTCAAAGTTTTTATTTCTTCCCCATGGATTTTAGTACCTACTCCAAATTTTTCTTTTGTTTCCTTTACTGCTTGCTCTATATACAAATTAAATAATATCGGGGAGAGACTACAACCCTGTCTCACTCCCTTCCCAACCACTGCTTCCCGTCCGCATCTCGTGGTCGTGCGGTAGCGTTCTCGCTTCCCACGCCCGGGTTCCCGGGTTTGATTCTCGGCGGGGTCAGGGATTTTATCTGTCTCGTGATGACTGGGTGTTGTGTGCTGTCCTTCGGTTAGTTAAGTTTAAGTAGTTCTAAGTTCTAGGGGACTGATGACCATAGATGTTAAGTCCCATAGTGCTCAGACCCATTTGAACCACTGCTTCCCTTTCATTTTCCTCGACTCTTATAACTACCATCTGGTTTCTGTACAAATTGTAAATAGCCTTTCGCTCTCTGTATTTTACCCCTGCCATCTTCAGAATTTGAAAGAGAGTATTCCAGTCAACATTGTCAAAAGTTTTCCTTCTCTCCCTTTTCCTACTACCGAATTCCAGTCACCCATGATTATTAAATTTTCATCTCCCTTCACTATCTGAATAATTTCTTTTATTTCATCATACATTTCATCAATTTCTTCGTCATCTGCAGAGCTAGTTGGCATATAAACTTGTACTACTGTAGTAGGTGTGGGCTTCGTATCTATTTTGGCCACAATAATGCGTTCACTATCCTGTTTGTAGTAGCTTACCCGCAGTATCACGAATAAATAGCGAAGGATACGCAGCACTGATACCAAGATTCTACAGAACTGAGGAAATTGGTGCCGACCGCAAAAGGCCGCATTAGATGCCGGAAGAAACAGTGCCGCACCGCAACGGCTAAATGAGATGTCGAGCTGTAGCAAGCAGTACAGGGAAAAACCGAGCAAAGCCGTGACGTCGTGAGAGGGACGAAGCCTCTGAATGGAAGCGTGCAGCACACCGTGCACGTGTGAAATTTAGCATGCCGTGGCCTACCATGATTTACAAGGAAACATCACCAACTAGACTTAAATTTTTAAGGAGAAAGAAGGACAACAGCAAGCAATTGGCTCCAACAGTCGATTCTGTGCGAAAACGTGGGCAATACTGACAGTATACAGTTATGACTCTCTGAAAGTACAGTTTTCAAACAGGGCTTGAACAGGTTGATACCTGCTGCGTCCCAATGCTACCACTTAATGCAGGGGGCCACATACTGTACAGTGGTGTGAGTAGGAACACCATCAAGTACATTGTTGGGTTAGACAACTTTGCTGTTCCGAAACCAAGCTATTTTAAGCTGGTCGCACCATCTTCTTCGTGGTCCTCCCATCCTCTTCTACCACTGAGCCTTTACTTGTAAGGTTTCTTTGGTATCCAGCTTTGATCTATGTGTAGTAAATGGTCATCCCACTCCTTTCTGAATTGTTGGATAGTTTCTACTACTCCTAGAAAATGGAGCTCCTCTCTTCTCTCATTGTTCCTCTTAAGGTCGTACAATCTGAAGGTTTTAGACGTCTCATTTCTGCAATTTCAATTTCCTGTAAGTATTTTTATATTTAAGTTCATACTTCAGATCCATAGAGCAGCAAGGGTACAGTCATATTATTACAATATTTAAGTGCTGTCTCTTTCCTGATCTCCTTCAGGAGCATGCATAATTACCTATATATTTTTTCAGGATCGCTGTAGTAGAGTAACAGATATCACAGCCCAGGTAGTCGAATATATGGATTGACAGTCTGTCGCGCTGACCACTCAGCTACCGGGGGCGGACGGTTACCTACTGTTACTGTGGTATTTGTTAGTTATTACTGAGATGCGTTGTGTACTTCATGAATGAGTTTACCAGCGAAATAAGTGACATCGAGCGTTTAGTATAACAAGTTGGTACTACGCTATTCATGAGAATCTTAGAACTAGACACCATTGTCACATCAAGTAAATGATCGCAAGTATAGTAATTTACTGTCGCTCTTTTACCCGGAATACACGTGAGAATAGGATCTATTGGTTCACAGGTTTGACCTTGTAGCTTGTATGTGTTACGTCACCGAATAAGAAATCCTTCTCAAATTTCACGTTCAACAAGCCTCCTGTATGTTCCAATGGTGTGAATGACGAATGTAGGACACATTTCACTGTCTGCTGAGTAAGTTACAACATCAATACATTACGCAGAATGTGTGACAATTCTCAATAGTGTCTTTACGTACCGTCGAGGATAACAAGTTACTGGAAAAAAGTATGGGACCTCTCCTGTCTTATAAGTAGTGGGTAGGGTCGTAAGTAAGCTGGTAAATTTTATGTCACCTTATTGGAACCTGTTAACTTCTTCTAACTCTCTCTTTCTCTTGCAAAGGCCGGGGACAATGCCGAATCTCTGTTTCGTATCAATTCCTTTGGCACCTGTTATGTAGCTAGACAATACTTCCTTCCAGACTTTACTTAACAGTGATTTCCATGTGCATTACATTTCCTTCTCGTTAGCGAGAAATTGTATTCATCTCCCTGCGTACAAAATTTAATCTTCCGATAACAGTTTCTACAACGCCGTGCTGAAAATTAATGACTCCGAGTTTTTAATTTGAAAACACTTAAAGCTTTTTAAACAAAAACAAACGTTATTAAAATTCTACTTCTTTGTTCTTCATGTCAATATACTTGCAGCCCTTTTCCACTCCAAACTGTAGCATATAACATGGCGATTTTTATGTTAACTACGTTGATACATGAGAAACACTGTGCTCTGAATGTAAGATTGTATGATTTTTCATTGCGTTGAATGCTAATGACAAGTAGAACATTACGATTGTACGGAGTAACAGGGAAATAATAGCACGGGGAGTACCAACATTCTTTGATTTTTCTTCCTCTGTTGAGGTCTCATACCATGAAGTGCAGAGGGGGAAGCTTTGCCCTCTGGGACTGGGGAGTGCGGGTAGTGAGGGACAGCTTCAGAGGTCGTTCCCTTGGGACACAGGCGGCAGTGTCTCTTCATAAGCTGGGCAATGAACTTACAGTAGGGAGAAAGTGCGAGAAACGGGCTTTGTGGGAAAGGCTGATAGGTACCATGGCACAAACTGACATCGTTTGGAGCAATACGGCACATGCACTTGTGGTGCTAAAAATGCAACCCCTACTGCATGCTTCAGTCGAGCCTGAGGACAGAATAGCGAGTCCGCAGGATGATAAACCACCCGGTGTGGCCGACCGGTTCTAGGCGCTCAGTCTGGAACCGCGCAACTGCTACGGTCGCAGTTCGAATGCCTCGGGCATGGATATGTGTGTGATGCCCTTAGGTTAGTTAGGTTTAAGTAGTTCTAAGGTCTTGGGGACTGATGACCACAGATGTTAAGTCCCATAGTGCTCAGAGCCGTTTGAACCATTTTTGTGACTTTATTGCTTGGCTGGTAGCCCTGCAAGCCTATGCTGTGAGAGTGTACAACGACATGTTTACCTAATGTGTATACATAAACATACAGTTATAAAAGTCCCCGTTCGTAGTCTGTAAGTATAACAATATGTTTACTTTTGCGCTGTAACATATAGCTATAATCAGCGGTGGAAATATACTTGCGAACGCCGACCGTGTTCGGCTGTTTCTTGTTGGATCGTCTGATCAGTCGGAAGTTGCATTACAGAGGAGAGTAAATGCCTATTCAAAATATAATTATTTTTGGATAGCTCAACATGAATTTCCTATGGGACCGTAGTTTATCATGCATTTACCAATAGAACATGGCGTGGAGAAAATATTTCGCCGCATGCAACTTCTGTCTGATCTCGACGAAAGAATTCGTGACTGTGAACTCTCTATTTGGCAAAAACATAAAGAAAATTGAATAAATTCATGACAGAGTGAGACATAGATTCTATAATAAATAGATAGCCCATACACCAGTTCCATTTAACACTGAATTCATGGCAATTAATAGATGAACTTACACTGAAATGAAGGATTTAACATTTGCCGTTTTGACTGGCACTTCTCGTAATGAAAATAATTCCTTTGACGTTTTCACATACACGTCGCACAATAAATCTACTGCTGTGCAGTATTGCACTTTTAGTATTGCACTTTTACTTTACACTAAAATAATATTGTTTTTAACAATAATCATACGGCGGCAAGACATGCGCGTCCGACACAAGTTACAAGAGACAAGAGAAAAATGAGTAACTGTTCATCCAGAATATCTCGTACATCAAAAGAATGTGTAAAAGCGTTCTTCTTCTGTCCATTTTTCGCGCCGCGGTTTTCAAAGTCAGTAGTAACTCAGTGCATCTCTGACAGCGCTTCGACAATAAACACGTTCACCTTTTACATTCCCACAACACTATTTGCTAACTGTGGCTGTTGCCGAGCGACTGCTCGATTAGTGAATGATTTAAACTGCTAAGGCGATCACATAATGTTACAAGTAGGATGAAATTCTTTTTTCCACGGAGGTGAAATCGCTCCAGCGGGAAAAAGGCGCGCTATCACTGGTAGGCAGCCTGTAACTTGTCCTGAAGTCCATCTTTTGGACAGAGAAGAGTGGTAAGGAAGTTTATTGGGGAAGTTTTTACAAAGCAGCTGTAGGGAGTATGAAAAACGCTACAAAATTAACTATTGGCCAATGGTGGTGACAAAATAGGAAATTGGCTAAGACGTTTCAGGAGTGCTAAAAAGGTCGCCAGCCATGGAGGAGTGTGCTCTTTAGACTTTTAGGCACTCAGGTTCAGTCTATGGAAAGTAATGATTCAGGTTCCATTTTTTGAGCAATGACTTTTTGGGGCTCTGGCTCTGAAATAGGAAGGATTCAGATTCACATTCTGGTGTTTGCATCCGGTTTGGGTACTGGAGATTCGGAGCCTGCTGGACTCAGAGGAGAGCGTATTTGACTATCTCTGACGGAGGGGCAACACGAGTTACGTCGGTTGGACGGCGATGATCAGAACTCAGGCTAAGATTACACTGCAGCACCGGCATGGCTGACAGGCAAAACAACGTGAAAATTCCGACGGAAGCAGTGACTTCTCTGACGGGTGCTCTGCGGAAGTACGGTATTTGCCGACATTAGCTTTCAACTTCATATCTTGCAGTCATTGCATACCTATCGTATGACTTCGTAAGACTGCAGTCATCATGGTGAATCTTAATAGCCAAATTGACATCCTCGTGTACCTCCGAGCCTTGCGCATAACTACGTATTGCCGCTATCTGACCACCCACGCACTGTTGCGAGTGAGAATTCGACTAATGAATGTTGAACCGTTGTAAACTTTAACATGCTGATTGTGGAAAAAATTCTGAATTTGATATACTCCGCGGTTTTACTTTCAGAATCAGTTAATCCAACGTCACTGAAACGATTAATTGAAAATTCCACGAGACTTATTTAGAACACAATGATTAGGCCCCTCATACGTGATCGCATTATTGATCACCACTGGCTCCCGAGGAGTGATCTACTGCCAAAATTAGAACGGTCAGTTCAGATGTAAAGCCTTGGCGAGGGGGCGGGAGGGGGCAGATGTCTCGCAGATGTGCTAAAACATCGAAAACAACCTTATAAGTGAATTTGTTTTGTGCTGCTTACATCGATAATGTTGTGTAATTTTGTAGCACTATTGACTGTTTTGGAACGGGTTTGCATTTCGCAAATTAATTTGCAAGAATCGACACTTATCTTAATATGAAAGTTGGCGTTTTCTTCAGTTTTTTTGTAATTACTTTAAAAAATTGACTTTTAATTCGCTGTCAATTTAGTTTGCAAGGTATCTCTTTCATGTACATACGATTTTTTAGTCTAATATGAACATGAGCCTATTGATATTACCAAACCGTCGGGTGGCCTTTACTTTATCGTCGAAGTCTTCGGTTCCTAACCTCGTCTGACGGAATGATCTCAGAAAAGGTGCCAGATTATACTTTCACATGTACGCTGATGACCAAAGCAGTTAAAACACGGTGTCTTGCAATTTCTCACCTCATATGTCATATACAGGATGATTGTTATTAACGTTTATAAACCCACGAAGCGACACAGCACACGGGGCCGCGAATGGCGGGAAATAACCCGAAAGTGGATGACAGACGTTGAACATGTGACATTAACAGATGACGTATCTCGCTGCACACGCAGCGGTGGGGCCCATCCGTGTGTCACATCTGAACATTCTGACTCCTTTCAAGTATTCATATCGGTGTGGTTCCTGGCCTACGTGCGAGACTTCGCGCTTGGTACTCAGGATTCGAGTCTTGCATCAGACAGGCAATTTTTTCTTGCATTGCGTTAGACAACTATGTGTTTACATTAAGATAAGATTTATTATTTTATTTATCGGTCCTGTCGTCTAGGCTGGTTAACTGTGAAGTACAGTGCAACAAGAACCTATTTCATAGAGTCATAAGGAACTAAGTATAAATTTCCGAATTGCACTGCTACAAGTAAATGACCTACATGTTCTATACTAAATAAAGCCTGTAAACAGAAAAATAGACTAAAGCAAAGAAAATTAAATAATAACAGCCTTTGCTTGGTTAAAGCTAGGATGATAATTCTGTAACATCTACTACATGTCACATTTACAATACGTATTCGTAAACAGAATAGCCCAGTGGAGCGATGTGTAGCAAGGCCTCCTACCGGTAGTATCGACAAGCCAAATCGTGTTACATGCGGCGAGGTACATCATCTAGTGACACCACATTTTCAACAGTTGTCATCTCCTTTTGGGATATTTCCAGACACATGTGGCCCTGTGTATTTAGTACTAAATCACTTATCTCAGAGTCGTCTAGTCCACTTCGAGGTTTCTTTCTTAAACTTTAGTAAAAATTGAAATGCCGGGTGACGAGAGCCTCCCATTGGCTAGGCCGGTCGCCTGGTGCAAGTCTTTCGAGTTGGCGCCACTTCGGTGACTTGCGTGTCGATGGAGATGAAATGGTGATGATAAGGACAACACAACACCCAGTTCCCCAGCGGAGAAAATCTCCGATCGACCCGGGAATCGAACCCGAGCCGTTAAGTATGACATTCCGTCGCGCTGACCACTCAGCTACCAGAGGCGGACAAATGTTAGTAAGAAGCACCCTATATATTTATCTATCGAAATTGTATTACTTTTACAAGAAAACCTCTGTTGTCCAAAAATCACAAAGTGCAAAAGTATTGCTGATATCAAAAGACCCCACCTCATTCACTGATATCTTTTTGAACTCAAACGCATTAAACGCTCTCACGTCAGTTCTCTATATCCTATTATATTTAGATTGCAGTTTTTCTCTGTTCTTTTGTTATATTGTTTACATTTTGTTTCTTACTACCTACAGCCTCCTTTTCAGTTTGCGTAAGTATCCTTGTTAAATAACAGTCCATTTCATCTGCGGCGTAGAGTCCTCATTTGCTAAGATGCTGCACTTGTTTCTTAATAGCATCTGTGATATATAAACGTAGGCTTCCGCGGCCATTGTCACAGTCAACAATTTTTTTCTGGGGTTTGGACCGCATTTTCAATATGTAAAACTATCGACGTTTCGGTCAGTGTTGCTCACGACCTTCTTTCGGGTGGTTTTCTTTACTGCGATAAGGAATAGCACAGTAGGCAGTACAGTTGAAGACGAATGGAAATTTATAAAAAGGGCAATCACAGAAGATGGAAAGGAAAAAGGTAACTGCGAAGAAACCATAGGTAACAGGAGAAATGATTCCGTTTATTGATGAAAGAAGAGAGCACAAAAACGTTCAGGAAACCTCAGGAATACAAATGAAAAAAAAAAGAAAACAACAAGTCACTTAGAAGTGAAATAAGTAGCAAGTGGGGGGAAGTTAAAGCAAATGGATGCATGAAAAATATGAAAAAAACGAAGATTTCAAAATAACCGGTTGTCAGACGGACTGACTCAGCATGTAGAAAATTCCAAGCAACCTTCGTTTAAATTAAAAGCAAGGGCGGTAATATCAAGAATACAGTAGGAAATCCACTGTCAAATATAGAGAGCCGATAGGTGGAAAGAGTCC
This sequence comes from Schistocerca gregaria, assembly GCF_023897955.1. NCBI lineage: Eukaryota > Metazoa > Arthropoda > Insecta > Orthoptera > Acrididae > Schistocerca > Schistocerca gregaria. Next base: position 434,188,615 of record NC_064922.1, read on the forward strand.
ACTGAGGGCTTACGTGAGGGGGAGGACTTACCTGATGACATGATGGAAGAGGAAACAGGACTCGGTATAGAAGAGATAGGGGACCTAGTATTAGAATCAGTACCTGGAAGAGTTTGTAAGAATTAAAATGAAATAAGGCAAAAAGGATACATAACATTCCATCAGAATTTCTAAAGTCATTGGATGAAGTGCCAACAAATTGACTATTCACGTTGGTGTGTAGAATGTATGAGACTGTGCGATATACCATCAGACTCTCAGAAAAACACCATCCATTCAATTCCCAAGATTGTAAGAGTGACAAGTGCGAGAAATATCGCAGAATCCAAGTTGCTGACAAGAATAGTATACAGAAGAATGGAGTAGAAAATTGGGAATCTGTTACATGACGGTAATTTTCGTTTTAAGAAACATAAAGACGCCATAGAGGCAGTTGCGGTTGATAATGCCAGCAAGACTGAATAAAAAGCAAGACACTTGCATAGGCTTTGTCGACCTGGAAAAAGCATTGGTCCATTTAAATGGAGCAAGATGTTCGAAATTCTGAGAAAGATATGATTAAAAACAGGGAAAAAGAATAATATATGATATTCATCGGTGACATTCGCTGATGACATTACTGTCATCAGCGGAAATGTAGAGGAATTACGCAATCTGTTGAATGGAATTGCCAGTCTAATGAGTACAGAATATGGATTGAGAGTAAATCGCAGAAGGACGAAAGTAATGAGAAGTAGTACAAATGAGAAGAGCGAGAAAGTTAAAATTAAAAGTTGGTGAACTCAAAGCAGACGAAGTTAAGGATTTCTTCTACCAAGGCAGCAAAATCACCCGCGATGGTTGGAGCAAGGAGGACATAAAAAGTAGACTAGCACTGAGAAAAAGGGCATTCCAGGAGAAAAAAAGTTTGCTAGTATTCTGAAATTTCTGTGAGCGCAGCCTTGTATGGTAGTGACACATGGACTGTGGAAAAACTGTCATTGAAGAGAATGCTGCGCTCTCAGACATTTCAGTTTTGGTATTAGCATAATCAGCGAAGAAAGTAATGTATGGAAAACCCTGACAAGGAGAAGAAGATGCAGGATAATAGGACATCTGCTGAGACAACGGGGAATGTTTTCAATGGCAGTTGAGGGAGGTGTAGAGGGTCAAAACTGTAGAGGAAGACAGGGACTGGAATGCATCCGGCTAATAATTGAGGACGTCGGCTGCAACTGTTACTGGGGGTTGGAAACGTCGGCACAGAAGAGCAGTTCTTGGCGGGACTCATCAAACCCGACAGAAGACTGATCAATCTGCATCTCTTAAGTGTATATACTCTTGGAATTTTGAAATATTTTAGGATCGTCACCATTCTTCTTCTGACATAAGGTATTAGTGAGCAGAAAGTGCTTCTCCCTGGCATTATTTTAATGCTGGACCTTTATTATTTTACACATCAAAGCCCAAATTTTCCAAAGAAATATCATTATTTAATTTTCAGCCCATTTTCGCAGAAAATTCTTGTGTTGCCAACTTGCAGTGGATTTTCAACCATTTTCAGATTTAACAACTCTTCGTAAAAGAGCACTTCATCAGAATGTCAGTTCACCAGTGCTTGGACCCAAGCTACGATATATCATTTGTTTATTTTTGAAACCAGTTCTGCTATTCTGCCTGAGGTTGCATTAATATTTGTAGTACTATCTTCAGTTTTCTCGTTCTGAATATAATACATGCAAGAATTTTCTCCCGGCTCAGCATCAATGTAACAAAGCACGTTATGTTTCGTATTTGGTCTTCATGCACTTACCGTAAGTCTGTTAACCCTATTATTTTTCATTTAATGTTATTTTATTACTCTTCCTACTTTAAAGTTCTAGCCTCGGTTCGAAAATTTACTCAGTTTTTATCTCGAAAGAAAAAAAAACACATTAGAAACAGACCTGTATGGTAAATATTATAGAGTCTTTGGCCTAAGATAGTGTGACAAGGACATTAAGTCATCCAGTACCTCACTAACATTTCCGCATATTAGTTACCATATTGTCGTAGGTAATACACACAGTTAGCGAAGCGTTACTGAGCAGAATAAGTTCTCTTTGTATCTAACAACATAATATTCATAAGATAGTTTATTACACTAAATATTTCTGTAATACATTAAGCACAGTTCGTTCATTTTTATACGGTATGATAGACCTTTCGAAGAATATTAATCCTTACTGTATGTAGTTTCCAATATGCCAACAAAGATTTTTACAGCCTTCAAATGCCGCACAGTGACATATCGCACATTCTTTCCGTTATAAGGTATATATATATATATATAAGGTATATATATATACAGTTAAGATGTATTGCCCAGAGGCCTTTACGTTGAATTCCTCCATTACTCAATTTCACCATTTAGAGTTAGTTTATTCCAGCCAACATTGTCAAAGATATTACGTTGCTACGGAGGTGAAATTTATTCTGAATAATGACTGAACAGAAGTATCCCTTTATCCGAGGATTTCCTGCCTTGTGTTTAAGTATTTCCCAACGTCTTGTACATTAACTTGCTCTCTGTACCGTAACGCTATGTGGCTTCATTCCACATTGATACTAAACTTAAGATCATACTACATTGCCTGACAGAAAAGTGGAGCACCAAGAAGACATGGTCGGATGTCAGTATAACACCTACACTTACATATCATTGGCGGGTATGTAAATGTAAATTACACAATACTTTGTGACCGGTGGAACGGCCACCAGCGCGTACATTCATGTTGTTCATATTTAGTGTTGTTAGTCGGAATGAAGACCGTCAGATGTTGAGTGATCACTGTGAAGTACACTGAGATGATGCGTTATCGTGTGAGACTGCTTTATCAGCAGCCCACAGAGTCTGAAAGACGCCTCGGGTGTAGCGGTGGGCCGATGGTGGCCTACATGGGAACCTGAGGGCGGACATCCTCGCCATCACTTTTCCGGTCAACCACGTCTGAGCAGCACAAGCAAGGATCGCCGTGTTGCCCACGAAGGATATCGTAACCAGTTCGTGTCTGCGCTTACAATCCGAGAAGAAGTAATGGAATCTCTGGAACATTCTCCGACATCTACATTTACCTCTACATTTACATTTATACTCCGCAAGCCACACAACGGTGTGTGGCGGAGGGCACTTTACGTGCCACTGTCATCACCTCCCTTTTCTGTTCCACTCGCGTATGGTTCACGGGAAGAACGACTGCCGGAAAGCCTCCATGCGCGCTCGAATCTCTGTAATTTTACATTTGTGATCTCCTCGGGAGGTACAAGTAGGGGGGAGCAATATATTCTATACCTCATCCAGAAACGCACCCTCTCGAAACCTGGACAGCAAGCTACACCGCGATGCAGAGTGCCTCTCTTGCAGAGTCTGCCACTTGAGTTTCCTAAACATCTCCTTAACGCCCTCATGCTTACCAAATAACCCTGTGATGAAACGCGCAGCTTTTCTTTGGATCTTCTCTACCTCCTCTGTCAACCCGATCTGGTACGGATCCCACACTGATGAGCAATACTCAAGTGCAAGCCGAACGAGTGTTTTGTAAGCCACCTCCTTTGTTGATCGACTACATTTTCTAAGAACTCACCCAATGAATCTCAACCTAGCACCCGCCTTACCAACAATTAATTTTATATGATCATTCCACTTCAAATATTTCCGCACGCATACTCTCAGATATTTTACAGAAGTAAATGCTACCAGTGTTTGTTCCGCTATCATATACTGATACAATAAAGGATCCTTCTTTCTATGTATTCGCAATAGATTACATTTGTCTATGTTAAGGGTCAGTTGCCACTCCCTGCACCAAGTGCCTATAAGCTGCAGATCTTCCTGCATTTCGCTACAATTTTCTAATGCCGCAACTTTTGTGTATACTACAGCATCATCCGCGAAAAGCCGCATGGAACTTCTGACACTATCTACTAGGTCATTTATATATACTGTGGAAAGCAATGGTCCCATAACACTCCCCTGTGGCACGCCAGAGGTTACTTTAACGTCTGTAGACGTCTCTCCATTAAGAACATGCTCTGTTCTGTTTGCTAAAAACTCTTCAATCCAGCCACACTGCTGGTCTGATATTCCTTAGGCTCTTACTTAGTTTATCAGGCGAGAGTGCGGAACTGTATCGAATGACGTTGAATTCCTCCATTACTCCATTTCACCACTTAGAGTTAGTTTATTCCAGCCACAATTGGCAAAGGTATTTCGTTGCTACGAAAGTGAAATTCCTTCTGACTAATGACTGAAGAGAAGTATCCCCTCATCCGAGGATTTTGCTGCCTAGTCTTTAAGTTTTTCCTAACGTCTTATCACATTAATTTTCTCTCTGTACCATAACACTATGCGGCTTAATTCCACACTTAAGATCATACTACATTGTCTGATAGGACAGTGGGGCACCAAGAAGACACGGTCGGATGTCAGTGTAACTCGTATGTAAATGTAAATTACACAGTGCTTTATAACAAGCGGAACGGCCAGCAGAGTACATTGATGTTGTTCACATTTAGTGTTGTTAGTCGAAATGAAGACCATCAGATGTTGAGTGGTCACTGTGAAGTACACTGAGATGCTGCGTACTCGTGTGAGACTGCTTTATCAGCAGCCCATAGAGTTTGAAAGACGTTCCGGGTGTAGCTGTTGCCCAATGTTGGCCTGCATGGGAACCTGAGGGCTGACAGCCTTGCTATCAAGGTACCGGTCAACCACATCTGAGCACCAGAAGCAAGGATAGCCGCGTTGTCCACGAAGCGCATCGTAACCAGTTCGTGTCTGCCCTTGCAATCCGAGAAGAAGTAATGGGATCTCTGGAACATTCTCTGACATCCCACACCACTGATCGAAGACTAGTAACAGCTGGACTAGGGAATTACAGTCAGACGCTCAGGATGTCTCTGAGTGCAGAGAGATACGTGACAGGTATCCTGTGTCTTCATCTGTTACCTCTCATGTGACAGTATCGTGGTGTCATTTTTCAGCAGGACAACAGCACAAACGGCTGCGATTCGAATGGTGCTGCGATCTGGAAACATGAACTACTGATGGAAGACGTCCCACGGTATTCAGCGATGAATGGTGCTTTACAGTGACCCAGAGGACCGTCATTGGTGATTATGAGCGCGACCTTGGTAGAGGCCAAATTATTGCAATGATTTGGACTGACACAGCAGTGTCGCAACTGGCACCATGGCGTGGGGCGACGTGGAGTATGACAGCAGCTCCTGGCTGGCAGCTATTGAGGGAATTTAATGATACAAGCGTACAGTCTGCTAAGTAAGATTGTGTTACGGTAAATCGGTAGAAAATTTTGACAAGTAAGTTAAACGTATACATTCATCATATATGAACAAAAGAAAAATGCATTTACAATTAACAATACTTCGAATCACCCACAGCGTCGATAATTGTTTGACACAGCCTCAGAAAGCGACGTGTAAGCTGCAATAATTTTCCTTCTTGTGTCTCTCAGTTAACAATTCAATGTAAAACAATATATGAACATTTCATGAAGGACGCTGTTCCGTCTAATGGGTTTCAAAGAACTGAGGCGATATATTTTACCATCTGTAATTTAACGCTGACCCCGGTCTTACCTAACAGACTATACTTCACAGACATACTGCGTGCTCATGTGTTACCTCTCCAGCGAGTCATTTTTCTGCAGAACAAGGCTCCTCCACACACGACATATGTCTCTGTGAGCGGTCTGTGTGAGCCAGGGCAGACGCCATACCCATTAGAAGGCTGATACTACAATTTCTTTGCAAATTTGTCTCGATTTTGTAATCTCTGAAATTACATCACATACCCTCTCAGATCTACAAAGTATCGTCGTCCCCTTCCGGGTTCTTTGTTCTTCTTTTGTCAGGCAGTGTATGAGGTAATAGAGAATCAGTACTTCGTCTTATCTTTCCGGGTGCTTCATTCTTTTTGTCAGGCAGTGTACGAGGTAATAGAGAGTCAATACTAACGATAGACGTTAGGAGGCCTTTCGCGAAAGTCTGCTGTAGTGGGAATAACGAATATTTTTGGAAATATTCAGATCATTTGTTGTTGTTCCCATTGGAGTGCTGCTGAAGAGCTGACGGCCGCTATTTCTCTTGTACCAGTACCTGCGATATTTTGCTGGACCTTGATTAAGTTTTTGCAAGAACGACGTTGTAGCGAAACTGCATATCGATTAGGAATATCGGAGCAGGTTTATTATCTCATACGAGGAGACTGTGATGTCTATTGAAATGGTTAAAACATTTCTATGCCCCTATAAGAGGAGTTTCCAATTTACTTCTTGCTAAATTAAAATCCGCCGTTACAAAGGCCCTCGCGGTGCATCAGGCTGCTCCTTTTATACGTTGCTCCCCTCTGGGAGGCTGCAGCCAATCAGCGGCCGAAGATTCACGTGTTCTCCCGGCCAGAAGAGTTTCCGGGTGACATTCTGCCTGCCGAAGGGGAGAGAAGGTAGGAGATGTGTAGGCGCTTTGCGCTCTCGACCTTTATATCTCCTACGAAGTTGGGAGCAGTTTTACCATTGTTTTCTAGTTCATTTGTATGCAATGGTTGTGGAGCAGCATAGTATTATTTAATGAAGACATTTATAGATTACTATAGATGGAGGTACTCCACATATATGATATCAGAGCAATGCCAAGGGTCTTACTTTATGATATGGGTTTGATGGTGTCTACAATTGTAGCAGTCACAGCGCATTAAGAACATTAATCAGTGTCTTGTTTATTTTGAAGCAACTCACATGATCAGGTACTAACTTCTGTTTTTGAGAATTTGCAGGAACCCTTGTCTACTAACGCCAGTGAATGTCAACAAAGTAGAACTGATACGGGATGGCCAAAACAAAACTTGCCCGGAAAATATTGTAAGGCTGACGCGTAAATGAGCCTTGTTGAGGGGAAACATGTGCCAATATGACCAGAAACCTTATTTTTTATCACTCAGTAGCAAAAGTTATTGTCAAGGATTTCTCAAAGATTCATTTTCGAAAGTGCGTAGGAAATGATGACAAAAAAAGTCTTCATTGTTCGATGTTTTCGCTCATTTCTCAATGGTCTGCGTAATAACAATACGTACGCCGACATGAAATGCATTGCTGAATGAGTAATGAATGCTGTAAAGCCTACATATATGTTCCTGGAAAATCGTGGCGACGTAAGGAACTGTGTTCATGGCAGAATAGTAAACGCAAGATCCAATTGAGTCTCTAAATGCGCTTATCTGGAAGCGTTGCCGCAACACATTTTCATCATCTACGCCTGTAGAACTTCCAACATGAGATACTGCAAGGGTTGGAACTTATATAATGGCAATGATTTATTCACAACCGACACAAAAGAAATACATGTTTATACATGTTACTACCCTTCAAAGTAGTCAACAGTGTTGTGTAGAATCCGTTGCCAGCGATGGGGAAGGCGTAGAATACCGGTAGCAGAGCAAGTTCTGTTGATGGTGCGAATGGAGCGGTCTAATGCCTGTCGAATCTCTGGAACAGTTCTGAAACGTATGAAACGAAGTGGTTCCTTCATCTTCGGAATCAAATCGAAGTCAGGAGGACTTAAGTCCGGGGATGGTAGGAGTACTTCCCAGTCTCATCGACCGAACAGAGCAGCCACAGTTAGTGCTGCATGCGCCAGCGCATTGTTGTGCAAAATGATTTGCGAAGAAAGTGTCGCAGCTTCTTTTGCAAAGCTGGTTGCAAGTGGTGCTCCAAAAACGAACAGTAATACTGTTCATTGACGGTCTCCCGTGGAGGAACGTAATGCGTTAGGATAACACCATCACAGTCGTACAAGAGAATCACCATAACTTTAGACCGCTCCATTCGTACCATCAACAGAACAGTTTCTGCTAATCGTATACTACGCCTTCCACATCGCTGACAACGGGTTCTACACAACGCTGGTGACAACTTTGATCTACAGTAACATGTTCAAACATCTAACTCCTTTGTACCGGTTGTGAATAATGTGGATAAATAGTTGCCACTATGTAAGTTCCAAGTCTCGTATAATGGTTTTTACTCATTGAAACACAGGGAGAGAGGAAGTGTTACAGCATTTGCTCTTCAGTGCCGGGGCATTCACCCTATACGTTCTTGAGGAAACTGATCGTAGTTATGTGTCTACAGGTTAAACAAAATAAAAGAAATATATTACAAGTTCGGAAATTCCCGTTAGAAACTTCTATGACTCGTAGACTGGAGTGAGTACAAAATAATTTGAATAGGAACACATGTCCGTGCTACAGCGTTTGAAAACGTGTGTGCTGGATGGATGTGCAACAGGGTAATCATAGTGGAGGTTGTTCCCTTGGATGGGCTGATGTCATTGACGTCTGTTCCACCTCTCTGACATGGTTCGAGCGTCATTCAAGTGTTTGTGAGTGTTAGAGCAACGTGGCTGAGCACACTTTTTCAGAGTACTCTAACATGACCCGAAATTTACGGCAATGGAAGAGCTGCTCGTCGCCTTTACCAAGATTGTTCTCCACAACTTCCGACTCCATCGCATACCCTTTTCGCCACAATGACTCCAAGGCTTCGAAAGAGGATACCTACACCGTCAGCAGGTGTGACTGTGGTGCCCTAAGGAGGTTCCGCGCACCCCAATGGGAGGACGTCTTACTGCATCACGTTGAAGAGAATCCGTCTACGAGTACGCGATCAGTAAATGGCGGTTAGTGAGTGGGAGTGCAAAACATGTTTTCAAATGGTGGTAGCAAGTAAACGATACATTTCCTGTCGGACATAGGTTCCAGTTAAAAATATTATCTACACATACCCCTCTACAAGCTCTAGAAGTCTGTCGTGGAAATTTCCGAACATCCTGAACAAGTAAGTTTTCGAATTCCCTTTTCGGGAAGATACATTTTTTGACAGTTATGTCCATTCTTCTCAGAACATATGTCATGTAATGCCTTGATATTTGGCCTATACGTTTCTCACAGTGCACGAATGCACGAAAAATTCACAGTTAAATTTTAATTTTTTAAAAGATGAGATATGTAGATAAAGGTGCTGAAATTCCTGTAGCGATTCCTACCAAAGACACGTACAACAGTGTAAAACGTCTTTCTATTAATGATATTCAGAATTGCTTACATTCAATTGTGTACACTGAAGCAGACATAACTCATGTAAACTTTGGTAATGATTGGTGTAATAAGGTATGAGGAAAAGGAACATTAATAAAGTGAATTGAAAATTGCGTTACTCCGTAGTGAAGCACCTTTAATATTTTAGGCATGCTGTGTCATAACATGGCGGTATGCGTTTCACGCACGCCCCCTTCCCTTCCCCTCGGAAAACCATCTGTCCGAAAAAGAAATGCTGGAAACCGTGATTTCGATTCACAGGTCTGTCACATCTCCGGCATGCTCTGTCCCGAATACCTCGGTCAGTCGTTACATCTGAGTGGGTGGGAGGACCAGACGTGTTCAGTGACCAACTGAATGAAACACAAAGTGGTGCACACGATAAAACAGCGCCTAATCATTGTCGAGTGCCATGAGAAGCACAGTTCGTGGGAACATGTAGAGTTTACGACCTGAAGTGTTTTGGCAAAAGTTTCAGCAATTTCTTCAGTGCAAACCAATGTAGCAAAATAACGCGAAACATGTTCTGTAGCGAATAAAAACCGTAACTACGCGAAAAGAGTTCCTATACAACACGACGTCCGACGGAATCTCTACACCGTTTATCTGAGCATGTTGGAGAGACTGAGAGATTGTTGTGTCGAAACAATATTTAAAAAATCCTGCTAAGTGCCAGCTGGGCTCGCGCATTCGGTGTTCCGTAAAAATTTGAGTGTTTTGATAGTTTATCCATATTGGGAATCGAGAATCAGGACGGTTTTCGGCTGTATCGATATCGCTACTGGCATGATATCGGTCCTTGTAATTCCAAGTCATTCGAGAACGTTTTAAGTTAAAACTTTTTGTGAAAGTTTCAAATCTGATAATGCAATTTCTCATTTATTGTGCTAATTGGAAAATGTAAATGCCTTGACTTCGTCTGCTGTCTACCCGGTTACGATGGAGGTAATATTTGACGGTGGGGAAGACACTACAGCCACTACAGCTAGACACAGGGCTACTTTCGTTACGAGGGTGCCGAGTTAAACAGTGGAATGCTTCAATGAATATTTTATGGGATGTTAGGAACGTTATACTGAAAAGCTGGAAGGACAGTCCTGCATCAGTTACAAGCATTACTTTGCTTTGAAATACTATAGACGCTGTATGTGCTGTAGGTATAGATTGTGAGCGCAGTAGTCATGTGGCACGTCTAAGACATGGTTTTCACAGCGGCAGGGAACTTCATTCCACCATAGCTAAGCAACATAGGACGAAATAGATGTTGAATATAAACACGAACCTTCCACGTGGATCACTCTACGTATTACTAAAAAGAATATTAAAATCTTTCTGGCACCATTTCACGAATCGCGTGGCCCCTCCCGCCGGAGGTCAGAGTCCTCCCTCGGGCATGTGTGTGTGTGTGTGTGTGTGTGTGTGTGTGTGTGTGTGTGTGTGTGCGCGTGTGTGTGTTGTCCTTAGAGTAAATTATTTTAAGTTGTGTGTATGTCTAGGGACCGATGACCTCAGCAGTTTGGTCCCTTAGGAACTCATACACATTTAAACATCTTTAAAAATATTTCCCGTAGATCCTGAGTTTTTTGACAGATTAGAAATGCTATATAACTTTGTAGTGCTAAAATATATTTGTTATGACATATAACTACAATAGAACAGTTTTCGAATTTGTCCCTTTACTTGTACTGTGTGATCTTGCTTCTTCGCAATTTTCGTTATTCTGCTTTAACGGGAAGTACCCTACGGTTTTACGAGTTTTACGAATATCAAAATATGTGACATAAATGGCCGTATTTTTTCATTAAGTTGAATTAAAAGCTTAAAAAATTTACACCGTCAAGGGACCGTAAACCTTAGTACGTGACATAGATTTCAACTTGTTAAGTCTACCGGTTTCTGAGAAAAAGGGATTTAACAGTCGGACATTCAACCAGACAGACACATGGACAGACAACAAAGTGATCCTGCAAGGGTTCAGTAATTGCAACCGTGGTCTAGGGCGTACTCGTTTCGGCGGAACATGTACTAAAATTGGAACGATACAGACAAGTTTAGCATGGCGCCTGTGTTGGATGACACGCAGAATCGTGAAGCTAGCCGGCACGATAGCTCAGCGTGTTCAGTCAGAGGGCCGGTAGTCCTCTCTAATAAAACAACTGACTAACGGAATCAACGATCAATTTGAGCGGATACCATGTGACGTCCGTCCAGACCAAACGCAACGAACTGTTCTGAAAAATAAAGAAAGGAAAAAAAAAACTGAGTAGCTTCTTTGATTCATTAGCCAACGTCTTCGGTCCCGGGTTCGAAACCGGCCGCTGGTTAAATTTTGATTAATTGTCAGCATTGGCCGTCGGAGATTGCCGCCATAAGATGTCACCCCTAATTCTGCTAACGGACATGTCAAATGGGGCGGAGGAGCGGATAGAGGTTCAGGGCACTCTCTTGTCCTAGGGGTGGGGAACTGCCCCTGCAGGCGGAACAGTTAGCAATGATCAACGCCATGAGGATGCAGTAGGCATGGAAACCGCTGAATTAAAGACACATGTAGCCATAGGACATATGGCACGTAATTGAAGAAGTGTCATGATGATCTCTCCATCGGCAAAAGATTCCGCAATATTCTCCCATTCGGATCTCCGGGAGGAGACTGCCAAAGGGGAGGTTACCATGAGAAAAAGATTGAATAATCAACGAAAGGACAACGTTATACGAGTCAGGGCGTAGAATGTCAGAAGCTTGAACATGGTAGGGAAACTAGAAAATCTGAAAAGAAAAATGCGAAGGCTCAATCTAGATACAGTAGTGGTCAGTGATGTGGAAAGAAGATAAGGATTTCTGGTCATATGAGTATAGTGTAATATCAACAGCAGCTTAAAACGGTATAACGGGAGTAGGATTCATTATGACTAGGAAGGTAGGACCGAGAGTGTGCTACTGTGAATAGTTCAGTCATAGGATTATTCTTATCAGAATCGACAGCAAACGAACGCCGTCAACGATAATTCATATATACATGCCTACGTCGCAAGCTGAAGATAAAGAGTTGCAGAAAGTACATGAGGATATTGAAAGGGTAATGCAGTAAGTAAACGGAGATGAAAATGTAATGGTCATGGGGGAGTGGAATGCAGTTGTAGGGGAAGGAGTAGAAGTGAAAGTTACAGGAGAATATGGGCTTGGGACCAGAAATGAGAGAGGAGAAAGAGTAATTGAGTTGTGTAACAAGTTTCAGCTAGTAATAGCGAATACTCTGTTCAAGAATCACAAGAGGAGGAGGTATCGTTGGCAAGGCCGGGTGAGACGGGAAGATTTCAGTTACATTACATCACGGTCAGATAGAGATTCCCAAATGATATACTGGATTGTAAGGCGTACCCAAGAGCAGATATAGACTCACATCACAACATAGTAGTGATGAAGAGTAAGCTAAAATTTAAGACATTAGTCAGGAAGAATCAATACGCGAAGAAGTGGGATACGAAACTACTAATAAATCACGAGATACGGTTGAAGTTCTCTAAGGCTGTAGATACAGCAATAGGGAATAGCTCAGTAGGCAGTACAGTTGAAGAGCAATGGACATCCCTTAAAAGGGCGACGACAGAAGTTGGGAAACAAAACACAGGTACAAAGGAGGTAACTGCAAAGAAACCATGGGTAACAGAAGAAATACTTCAATTCATCGATGAATGACGAAAATACAAAAAAATTCCAGGAGACTCAGGAATACAGAAATACAAGTCGCTGAGGAATGAAATAAACATGAAGTTCAGGGAACCTAAGACGAAATGGCTTCATGAAAAATGTGAATAAATTGAAAAATAAATGATTTTACGTAGGACCGACTCATCATACAGGAACGTCACAACAACCTTCGGTGACATTGAAAGCAAGGGTGATAACATTAAGAGTGCAATGAGCATTCCACTGCTAAACGCAGACAAGAGAGCGGGTAGGTGGAAAGAATGGGACAGGGATGATTTGTTTGATGTGATAGAAGAAGAAAGAGGAGTCAATTTAGAAGAGATGGCGGATCTGGTATTAGTATTAGAATTTGAGAGCTTTGTACGACTTAAGATTAAATAAGGCCGAAGGGATAAACAGCAATCCCACAGAATTTCCAAAATCGTTGGGGGGAAAGGGAACAATACGACTATTGACGTTTGTGTGTAGAATGTATGAGTCTGGTGACAAACCATCTGACTTTAGGAAAAACATCACCCACATAATTCCGAAGACTGCAAGAGCTGACAAGTGCGAGAATTATCACACTCCCAGTTTAACAGCTCATGCATCCCAGTTGCTGCCAAGAATAATAGACACAATAATGGAAAAGAAAATTGAGGATGGTTTAAACGACGATCAATTTTGCTTTAGCAAATGTAAATGCACGAGAGAGGAAACTGTGACGGCCGGCCGGTGTGGCCGCCGGTGTGACAGCTACGGTCGCAGGTTCGAATCCTGCCTCGGGCATGGGTGTGCGTGATGTCCTTTGCTTGGTTAGGTTTAAGTAGTTCTAAGTTCTAGGGGACTGATGACCTCAGAAGTTAAGTCCCACAGTGCTCAGATCCATTTGTTCAAATGGCTCTGAGCACTATGTTAGTTAACATCTATGGTCATCAGTCCCCTAGAACTTAGAACTACTTAAACCTAACTAACATAAGGACATCACACAACACCCAGTCATCACGAGGCAGAGAAGAGCCATTTGAACCTTTTTTTTTTTTAAGTGTGACGTTGTCATTAATAATGAAAGCAAGACTTAGGAAAAATCAAGACACGTGCATAGGATTTGTCGAGCTGTTGAAAGCGTTCGACAATGTAAAATGGTGCAAGATGTTCGAAATTTTGAAAAATGTATGCTATAGGGAGAGACAGGTCATAAACAATGTGTACAACAGCCAAGAGGGAATTGTAAGAGTGGACGACCAAGAACGAAGTGCTCGATTTAAAAAGGGTATAACACAAGGATGTAGTCTTTTGCTACAACTGTACGTCAAGGAAGTAATGATGGAAATAAAAGAAAGTTTCGGAAGTGGAAATATAATTTAAGGTGAAAGTATATCAATCATACGTTTCACTGATGACATTGCTATTCTGAGTGAAAGCGAAGAAGAATTAAATGATCTGCTGAATGGAATGAACAGTCCAATGAGTAAAGGGCATGAATTGAAACACGAAGAAAGACGAAGGTAATGGGTAGTAGGAAAGATGAGATCAGTGAGAAACTTAACACCAGGATCGATGGCCACGAAGTAGATGTAGGTAAGGAATTCGGCTACCTAGGCAGAAGATAACGAGTGACGGACGGGGCAATGAGGACATCAAAAACAGACCAGCAATGTGAAAAGGGCATTCCTGGCTAGAGAAGTATACTGATATCAAATACCGGCCTCAGTTTGACGAAGAAATTTCTAAGAATGTACGTCCGGAGTACAGCACTGTGTGGTAGTGAAACATGCCGTGTGGGAAAACCGGAACAGAATAGAATCTATGCATTTAAGATGTGGTGATACAGACGAATGTTGAAAAAAATTTGGTGGACTGATAAGGTAAGGAAAGAGGTCGTTCTGTGCAGAATCGGAGAGGAAAGGAATAAGTGGAAAACACTAATAAGGACATCTCTTAGGACATGTGGGAAAGACTTCCATGGCATCAAACCAGCCGGAAGAATGACGAAAAAAAGATGAGGAATTCTAAGAGAATCTTCCTCTGTACCCTTACAAATTTACTGTTGCGCATCAGTTAAAGCGTTCAGACGACCTTTCATGGGTTGAGTTCTGCCGGGGGTATTTCAGTGAACTGGAAACAGAACTTCTATCCCCAGTCATTCATTTTTCCGACGAGACCTCGTTTAGCCTGTTTCTCACAGAACATGCGCCATGATGGATCACAAAATTACCACCAGTACTTTGAAGATTCGTTCCATAATGTCTAGATTGATGAGCAACATCTGGTGTTAACGTTACCCAGTAGGCCCTATAGCCAGAGACAGTTCGATCCGTGAGTGGATCAACTCACAGATGAATCATTGTATAGATAGTTTCAGCAAGACGGAGCAACAACACACACAGCCTTGTCGACATTGCCATGATTGTATAAGACCTTCTGTGAGGAAAACACTATCAGCACAGGCAGTGCAATGTCATGACCATCTCGACTGCCTTGTCTGCCTGCCTGGGACTATTACCTATGGGAAAAATTGAACGGACAGTTCTGCTAATAAAATCGTCAAACGCCTGAAGTGCTACAGAATAACATGGAAATTCTACTGCTGCTGTCTCTCAGGCACCGCTGCTGTATGTGTCTCACAGTGTGCTAAATCGAGCATAGCCCTGCATCGGCGTCAACGTTGGACATTTCCATCACCCTGTTTTTTGTTCATTAACAACGATCAATCTCGTATCAGTCTTATTGCAAATGATGTAAGTTTTCACGTTATGATATCGTTGCTTAATATACAGGGTGGCCGGCAGCGGTGGTCTAGCGGTTCTAGGCGCTCAGTCCGGAACCGCGCGACTGCTACGGTCTCAGGTTCGAATCCTGCCTCGGGCATGGACGTGTGTGATGACCTTAGGTTAGTTAGGTTTAAGTAGTTCTAAGTTCTAGGGGACAGATGACCACAGATATTAAGTCCCATAGTGCTCAGAGCCATTTGAACCATTTTTATACAGGGTGTTACAAATAGGTACAGCCAAACTTTCAGAAAACATTCCTCACACACAAAGAAAGAAAATATGTTATGTGGACATGTGTCAGGAAACGCTTACTTTCCATGTTACAGTTCATTTTATTACTTATCTTCAAATGACATTAATTATGGAATGGAAACACACAGCAACAGAACTTACGAGCGTGACTTCAAACACTTTGTTCCAGGAAATGTTCAAAATGTCCTCCGTTAGCGAGGATACATGCATCCATCCTCCGTCACATGGAATCCCTGTTGCGCTGATGCAGCCCCGGGAAATGGCGTATTGTATCACAGCCGTCCACAATACCAGCACGAAGAGTCTCTACATTTGGTACCGGGGTTGCGTAGACAAGAGCTTTTAAATGCCCCCATAAATGAAAGTCAAGAGGGTTGAGGTCAGGAGAGCGTGGGGGCCATGGAATTGGTCCACCTCTACCAAACCATCGGTCACCGAATCTGTTGTTGAGAAGGGTACGAATACTTCGACTGAAATGTGCAGGATCTCCATCGTGCATGAACCACATGTTGTGTCCTACTTGTAAAGGCACATGTTCTAGCAGCACAGGTAGAGTATCCCGTATGAAATCATGATAACGTGCTCCATTGAGCGTAGGTGGAAGAACAAGGGGCCCAATCAAGACATCACCAACAATGCCTGCCCAAACTTTCACAGAAAACCTGTGCTCATGACGTGATTGCACAACTGCGTGCGGATTCTCGTCAGCCCACACATGTTGATTGTGAAAATTTACAATTTGATCACGTTGGAATGAAGCCTCATCCGTAAAGAGAACATTTGCACTGAAATGAGGATTGGCACATTGTTGAATGAACCATTCGCAGAAGTTTACCCGTGGAGGCCAATCAGCTGCTGATAGTGCCTGAACACGCTGTACATGATACGGAAACAACTGGTTCTTCCGTAGCACTCTCCATACAGTGACGTGGTCAACGTTACCTTGTACAGCAGCAACTTCTCTGACGCTGACATTATGGTTATCATCAACTGCACGAAGAATTGCCTCGTCCATTGCAGGTGTCCTCGTCGTTTTAGGTCTTCCCAGTCGCGAGTCATACGTTGGAATGTTCCGTGCTCCGTAAGACGCCGATGAATTGCTTCGAACCTCTTCCTTTCGGGACACCTTCGTTCTGGAAATCTGTCTCGTTAGAAACGTACCGCGCCACGGCTATTGTCCCTGCTAATCCATACATCAAATGGGCATCTGCCACCTCCACATTTGTAAACATTGCACTAACTGCAAAACCATGTTCGTGGTGAATACTAACCTGTTGATGCTACGTACTGATATGCTTGATGCTAGTACTGTAGAGCAATGAGTCGCATGTCAACACAAGCACTGAAGTCAACATCACCTTCCTTCAATTGGGCCAACTGGCGGTGAATCGAGGAAGTACAGTACATACTGACGAAACTAAATTGAGCTCTAACAGGGAAATTAACCTTTTCCGGACACATGTCCACATAACATCTTTTCTTTATTTGTGTGTGAGGAATGATTCCTGAAAGTTTGGCCGTACCTTATTGTAACACCCTGTATAGGGTGTTTCTGTAAGAGCGTGCATAAATGTAACAGAACGTAGAGAATGCTACTCTGAACAATCTGTGATAGGGAACCTGGGATTGGAGAAGCCAGCTTAAGGAGATGCGGAAGTAAACTAGTCTACCGCTTTATTTAGCATTTCCAACTTATTTACTGTTAACATGCATAAAAGTTTACATGTGCTGTGTTTTTTATTTACCTACACATTCTTTATTTTCTCCTCGGAAACATGGAGGAGGAGCCTTATTAATAGGACGTCTGCGTGGCGGTATGAATGGCCACATGTACTTTAGGTTCGTGCATAGATTTCTATATGAGTTGTTCGTATCCTTAGCTGTTCGTGAGAGAATGTGGGTACAACATTACGGTGCGCCGCCAGAATTCAGTGTGGATGTCCTCGACCATCTCAGTGCTGTATATCCTAATCGCTGGATTGGAAGGGGAGGCCATATTGCATAGCCTGTGAGGTTATCTGACGTGAATCACCTTAAGTATTTCCTGTGAGGATATCTAAAGTCGCTTGTGTATGGACCGCGGTGGATATGGTGATAGAATTAGCTGCAACAATTGTAGCTGCATGTGATGTGATTCGAAACACACCACGGGTATTTGTCAGGGTGCGTCAGATTATTGTTCGCCGATGTCATGCCTGCTTTGAGGCTGTGGCCGTCAGTTTAAGCACTTTTTTTTTTTAAACATACAGTACAAATGGTACGTTGATCGTGTCAGTAATGGTATTTGCAGTTACCTAATGTAAATAAAATAGTACACAGTAACGTGATTTTATTCCTATTATCTCCTTAAGCTAGCTTCTCCGAACCGAGGTTCCCTACCTCAAATTGTTTAGTGGAGCACACTCCATGTTCTGTTAAATTTATGCACGCCCTTATGGAAACACCCTGTATATATGGTGATAAGAAACAATCTGAATAACTGGGTCTTTGTCGCCTTGTAGGCATTCTTGACTAACATGAACTCACCAAGTCTAATCTCAAAGGCACTTAACACTCATTTCATGTATACCTTGTGTTTAAAGCAAACCTTTTTTGTATCATCATTGGGGCTCTACTAGGGTTCACCATTCAGACGTAGAAGCGCTCGTCTTTGCGATATAAAAGCACGCCTGCCAACTTTTGTTTATGTCGCACAAGTCCTTCTTTGTGCTGAGATTTTTTTTGTTTTTGGTCGGAGTACAAGGGGAGATCAAAAAGTATCCGTTTGTAGACCTTATAGTCCAGAAGCAATAGGCTAAAAAGGAAAAATCGCGTGAGCGTTGAGCCGATCACCCCGTTGATGCCTAGGCTATAGATAGCCTGTTGGTAAATCACCGTGTCTTGCTTGATGAACAATTCTGTAACTGACTGTTGCACATTCTGATTCGACAAGAATCATTGACCCCTTAAGGCCATTTGTAAGGTAACAGATGCATGATAGTCACATGGGAAGAGATCAGAACTATAGCGCGGGTTCTCGAGGGCCTCCCATTTGAGTTGGAGTAACTTCTAAGTTTCGACATTTGGACCGAATTGCATCCAGCTCGAAACTTAGCGCACCATCCCACAACGGTGGTTTTCGACAGACGTACTGCCCCACTCACATTCTTCATTCACGGATGTTCACTGGTGTTTGTGCTTCGGCAGACAGGAAAAAATAGGACGCTGGTTCTCTTTGGACGCATTTGGTAACAACGTCGCCATATTTCACGTTTCCGCATTTACCGCACTCACTTCGGAAAGGTACCAGTACCACGCTGATAATTTGCCTGTGTGTCGGTGCTAATACAGTATATCCACATAGGAGTTGGGCAACAGTACTTACATGTTGCAGCAACGCCCTCAAAATGAAATATTTTGATCTCCCCTTATAAAATAAACTCCAAACTTTGTGTAACATGCATCTCCTACAGACCATAATCCATAATGCTTACTATCATCAGTGTTATTAAAGTCTGAAGGTCCTTTCCAGGTTTTCAGGTGAAGTTTCGCACGGACTTCGTCTGAGTAGGTGGTCAAATGTGTCAAATGTGGCTCTAACCGTTGATAAAGAAATCCAGACTTTAACAATACTTCATGATCTTCAACTGCCTAGTGTAAACTTGATGACATCTATAACTAATTAAAGAAGGGATCAGAAAGCCAAAGAAGTCTCTGATGACAATATTTGCTTAGTAAAATTACATTCGAAAGACATACACTAAGAATCAGTCAAATAATTCCCTCATCACGGACACTAAGTAATCGATTACAATAGCTAAGTGATTGAATTTGCTACACATGTTTGAAGTTTTTGGTAATAATAAAAGTTAATAACATGTAAGCTAATGGCGGAAGCCGGGTTACACTATTGAACACTACTTTCACCAATCAGTGGGGCAGACAAAGATGAAGTGTTATGGCTAACTAAATAACCTTAGGGTACACCACAGTGACGATGTTAAATTACACTCCTGCTTGTGGGATGCTATATAACTACTAATATCATTGAAGTTAAAATGTCTGAGAGTTTTGTCAGTTCGAATGAATGAATAATAAAACGATATTTCTTTTGCTTATACTTATGACAAAGCAGAGACATTGATATCACACTGATCTTTATAATGACTGTTCTCTCTGAAAATATGTGACACTAGCTTTTTTTTCTTGTCCTGGCATGAATAGGATACAGATGTGAATTGTACTAGACGTATCTTTTTGCCAATAATAACGTGAAAAGTACATTTGAACCATGTTTTTTATTATGTGAAACAACAAACCTCTCAGCTCCCCAGGTTTATTGACATCAGACAATTAATTTCTGGATGTATATATAACGGGCAGGTACATATGGTATTTGGATAGCCGGCACGGTAGCTCAGCATGTTGGGTCGGAGGGTTAACTGCCCTCTGTAACAAAAAAACTGAGTGAATGATTAATAGTAAACTTGAACAGGTGTCATTTGGACGTACGCCCCCAACAAATATAACCAACATTAACGAAGAAAATGAGATCGAAAAATAAAAGCGGGAGTGGGTGATGGGGAGGGGGGGTAGCGTTTTCGATTCCTAATCCAACCGTCTTCAGACCCGCCACCGTATAAATTTTGATTAATATTCAGCGTTCGTGGCCGAAGACTTCCGGACTGAGATACGATGATAGCATCTGTTCTTTCGGACGTGTCCGAAAGAACAGATACCATGTTCATATCGGTGAGGATAACCGGCTGATGACCTTCAGTGCTGATGCACACGATTTGCCTGGACTCTTAAGGGACTAGGTGGATTCTTTACCGCGAGTAATGGGTATAAGGGCAGGTACACCACGAACCTAGTGTGTGGACTATAAGTTGAGAATGTGGGTCTCACGGGGAGCGTGCCGGCGATAAATCCTTGAATTCGCGCTATCCTCCGTGCCCTCGGTGGCTCAGATGGATAGAGCATCTGCCATGTCAGCACGAGATTCCGGGTTCGAGTCCCGGTCGGGGCACACATTTTCAACTGTCCCCTTTGATATATATCAACGCCCGTAAACAGCTAATGGTATTAATTTAATTGCAATTTCATCCAGCATAAGAAGTCATCCTGATTCTGCCAACGGTCTTTTCAGACAGGGCCGAGGAGCGAACAGAGGTTCAGGGCACTGTCTTCTCGTTGAGGTTGGAAATTACCTCCAAAGGCAGTAGAATCAGCAATGATCAACGGAATGAGGATGCATTGGAATTCACTGCATTAAATACACATAACGTGTATCCACAGGACATATTCCTGCAATTGGAAAAGTGTCATGATTATCTCTCCATTGGCAAAATACACTCCTGGAAATGGAAAAAAGAACACATTGACACCGGTGTGTCAGACCCACCATACTTGCTCCGGACACTGCGAGAGGGCTGTACAAGCAATGATCACACGCACGGCACAGCAGACACACCAGGAACCGCGGTGTTGGCCGTCGAATGGCGCTAGCTTCGCAGGATTTGTGCATCGCCGCCGTCAGTGTCAGCCAGTTTGCCGTGGCATACGGAGCTCCATCGCAGTCTTTAGCACTGGTAGCATGCCGCGACAGCGTGGACGTGAACCGTATGTGCAGTTGACGGACTTTGAGCGAGGGCGTATAGTGGGCATGCGGGAGGCCGGGTGGACGTACCGCCGAATTGCTCAACACGTGGGGCGTGAGGTCTCCACAGTACATCGATGTTGTCGCCAGTGGTCGGCGGAAGGTGCACGTGCCTGTCGACCCGGGACCGGACCGCAGCGACGGACGGATGTACGCCGAGACCGTAGGATCCTACGCAGTGCCGTAGGGGACCGCACCGCCACTTCCCAGCAAATTAGGGACACTGTTGCTCCTGGGGTATCGGCGAGGACCATTCGCAACCGTCTCCATGAAGCTGGGCTACGGTCCCGCACACCGTTAGGCCATCTTCCGCTCACGCCCCAACATCGTGCAGCCCGCCTCCAGTGGTGTCGCGACAGGCGTGAATGGAGGGACGAATGAAGACGTGTCGTCTTCAGCGATGAGAGTCGCTTCTGCCTTGGTGCCAATGATGGTCGTATGCGTGTTTGGCGCCGTGCAGGTGAGCGCCACAATCAGGACTGCATACGACCGAGGCACACAGGACCAACACCCGGCATCATGATGTGGGGAGCGATCTCCTTCACTGGCCGTACACCTCTGGTGATCGTCGAGGGGACACTGAATAGTGCACGGTACATCCAAACCGTCATCGAAGCCATCTTTCTACCATTCCTAGACCGGCAAGGGAACTTGCTATTCCAACAGGACAATGCACGTCCGCATGTATCCCGTGCTACCCAACGTGCTGTAGAAGGTTAAGTCAACTACCCTGGCCAGGAAGATCTACGGATCTGTCCCCCATTGAGCATGGTTGGGACTGGATGAAGCGTCGTCTCACGCGGTTTGCACGTCCAGCACGAACGCTGGTCCAACTGAGGCGCCATGTGGAAATGGCATGGCAAGCCGTTCCACAGGACTACATCCAGCATCTCTACGATCGTCTCCATGGGAGAATAGCAGCCTGCATTGCTGCGAAAGGTGGATATACACTGTACTAGTGCCGACATTGTGCATGCTCTGTTGCCTGTGTCTATGTGCCTGTGGTTCTGTCAGTGTGATCATGTGATGTATCTGACCCCAGGAATGTGTCAATAAAGTTTCCCCTTCCTTGGACAATGAATTCACGGTATTCTTATTTCAATTTCCAGGAGTGTATTACGAAATATTCCCCATTCGGATCGCGGAGAGGGGACTAAAAAGGCTAGGTGCCATGAAAAAAAGATTGAACAACCAACGGAAGGATAACGATCTACGAGTCGGGCGTGGAATGTCAGAAGCTTGAATGTGGGAGGGAAGCTAGAAATCCTGGAAATGGAAATGCAAAGGCTTGATCTAGATACACACATGAAAGAAGTTTTGCATCACCCTGGTTCCCAGAACTCCTGAAGATAGTAGTTGACTGTGGATATTTTTTCACAGACCACCAAGAACTCTGAGGGATGTACGCCGAATCGCCGTTGAGGAGTGGGACAATCTGGACCAACAGTGCCTTCATGAACATGTGGAGAGTATTCCACGACGAATGTAGGCACACATCAATGGAGGAGGACGTGCTACTGGGTATTATAGGTACCGGTGTGTACATCAGTCTGGACCATCACATCTGAAGAGGTGGTTTACATAAGCAATGCATGCCGGCCGCTGTGATCGATCTGCTCTAGGCGCTTCAGTCCGGAACAGCGCTGCTGCTACGGTAGCAGGTTCGATCCTGCTTCGGGCATCGATGTTTGTGATGTCCGCAGGTTAATTAGGTTTAAGTAGCTGTAAGTCTAGGGGACTGATGACCTCAGATGTTAAGTCTCATAGTGCTTAGAACCATTTGAACCATTTGAGCCTGGCGACATACCATCAGACGCATTAATATCATCCCCACAATTCCGAACACTGCAAGTGCTGACAAGTGCGGGAATTATCGCACAATCATCTTAACAGCTGATGCATCCAAGTTCCTCGCATAGCAATATATAGAAGAATGGTAAAGAAATTTGAGGATGTATTAGATGTCGATTAGTTTGACATTAGGAAAGGTAAAGGTATCAGAAAGGCGACTCTGACGTTACGGTTGATAATGGAAGCAAGAATAAAGAAAAAATGAAGACACGTCTATAGATATGTCGAGCTGGAAAAAGCGTTCGACAGATTAAAATGTGCAAGATGCTCGAAATTCTGAGAAAAATAGAGGCAAGCTATACGGAAAAACGGATAATACACAACTTGCATAAGGGCCAAGAGAAAATAATAAGAGTGGACGAGCAAGAACGAAATGATGGGATTTAAAAGGGTGTAAGATTGGGATGTAGTCTTTCGCCCCTACTGTTCAATCTGTACATCAAAGAAGCAATGAGGGATAAAAAGGAACTTTCTGAAGTGGAATTAAAATTCAAGGTGAAATGATATCAATGATACGATTCGCTGATGACATTGCTATCATGGGTGAAAGTGAAGAAGAATTATATGATCTGCTGAATGGAATGAATATGGACTGAGAGTAAAACGAAAGAAGACTAAAGTAATAAGAAGTAGCAGAAATGATATCAGCGAGAAACCTTTACATAAGGACTGATGGTCACGAAGTGGATGAAGTTAAGGAATTCTGGTACCTAGGCAGCAAATTGTCTAATGTCTGACGGAAGAAGGAGGACATCAAAAGCAGACGAGCACTGGCATAAAGAGCATTTCTGGCAAAGACAACTCTGCTTGTATCTAACATAGGCCTTAATTTGAGGTTGAAAGTCTGAGAATGTACGTTTGGAGCACAGCATTGTATGGTGGTGAAACATGGTGTATGGGATAACTGGTACAGAGGAGAATCCAAGTATTTGAGATATGGTGCTACAGAGGAATGCCACACGGGATTAGCCCAGCTGTCCAGGGCGCTGAAGTCATGGACTGTGCGGATAATCCCGGCGGAGGTTCGAGTCCTCCCTTGGGAATGGTTGTATGTGTTTGTCCTTGGGATAATTTAGGTTAAATAGTGTGTAAGCTTAGAGACTGATGACCTTAGCAGTTAAGTCACACGAGATTTCACACACATTTGAACTTTTTTTTTTTTTAACAGAGGAATGTTGAAAATTAGGTGAGCCCTTACTCAACTCCCAACTTCCTGATGATTTACAGACGGTGTCAGACTTGTCATTGATAGCAGATACGGTCAGTTTGTCAATGCGCGCAACTATGTGACTAGAATGTTACTCGTCAGATCGTAAGTCCATCCATGTGGGCAGGCCCTCATCCATGCAGCTGAAAACTATCCTGTTTTCAATGTAGCTTGCAATTTAAAATAATTCGCTGCTGTAAGCAAGACACTTACTTTTGATTATTTTTCATTCTCTGGAAGTCCATTGTGAAGGTTGGAAACTGGTATGTAACATTAGACTTGCTTCTAGAAAATGTGCTTCGGAGGGGGTACCCGCCCGTGATCTCGACTGTTAACTTTCTTTTTTTCCTTGCTCTTCGCGATGCTCTTAGCCAACAAATAATAATACTTTTTGAGAAAAGTTAAAAAAAAAAGAACTCTGTGTCGGTGAATAGGACAAACGGTGAAGATCAGACAAAAATGTTGTCCGATGGATGCAGAGCGTCCGGCTGGCGTGTTTTCGAAAGCAGTGGCTGGCGCTGGGCGCAAACAATCGGCGCGGCTGTGGCAGCCCCGGCCCCCTCCCCCTCCCCCTCCCCCCCCCCCTCGCACCTCCGCCCACACCAGGCTCCCACTCCAGCCTGGCGCCTGACGAGGTCCCGCGTTACTTTGTTAGCGGTGTGAAAATTCAATTGGGTCGCGAGTGGTGAGCTGTGAGCCGCCGCCTGCTTCCCGAACGCGCCTGCCGCCTCGCAAACACCTCGCCATTCTTCAACCACGGGGCCCACGTAGCAGTCAGTCCTACCTGGCGCGCCTGCTCTCCATCACATCTGCCCGTAGACCTAGTGTATCTCGCGTCACCAGGGATCTACCAGATCTCAACCCTAAAAGATATTGCACATACAAGACAGTAAATTTCACCTACATTAATCTCCCAAGCCACCTTGCAGTTTGGTGAGGGATACTTAAGGTCTCCCTCTTTCAATCTGTACCATTCATCGATGATGCATGGAAAGAAATACTAACTGGAGGCCTCCGTTTCCTTTTATCAGGTTACAAAACTAACACCAACGGAAACATAAATACCCGTTGGTTGAGACGAAACCTAACATTGCAGATTTGTAAATCGAATAAGAAATTTAAGGGTAGCAGCTTCACACCGACGCCTCACTAGTAACACATGCGTTGATGTAAAACGCGCTACAGGCGCTACCACAGTGAAGCTACAACTGAAACCTCTGATAATGAGAGTGAGAAGAGTGGAACCCTTAGGGGCTGAAGCAAGAAGGAATACATATTTGTAAAAACTCAGGGAGAATGTGGAGCATTGCATTAAGGAGAAGAGGAAATCCCTAAGTCTAATGGTTGTCGGAGAACAACGTTCAGTCTAACAAAGAAAACGTAGGTACAAGGGGTAGCTTCAAAGTAATGATCAAAAGAAGAAAGGTGCCATTGGCAAAAAGTGTGATACCACTAGATACAACAAATGACCTGAGGCATGGAAGAGCATATACAATGTGAGAACTACTTCGAGGTGACAGTAACCATGGGATAGTATACATGTATACACATAGCGGAATATCGCTTATGCAATGTGTAAAAGGCCAGTGCACTGACGGAGTGGTCATTTGCACTCTGGGCATTCATGTAAAAAAGTATCCAGCTTGATGATGGCACGACGGGCATTAAGAACACTACTGCATTGGCTCCTTACTTAGCTTGCATTTATAGCGAATCTCTTTCCCAACGACCGACTGGAAGAAAGCGCAGGTGACGCCTGTGTACAAGAAGGGTAGAAGGACGGATCCTCAAAATTACAGATCAATAACCTTAACATCGGTTTGTTGCAGGATTCTCGAACATACTCTCAGTACAAATATAATTAATTTCCTTGAGACAAAGAAGTTGCTGTCCATGCATCGGCACGGCTTTAGACAGCATCGCTCCTGCGAAACGCAACTCGCTCTTTTTTCACATGATATCTTGCGAACCATGGATGAAGGTTATCAGACCGATACCATATTCCTTGACTTCCGGAAAGCTTTTCACTCGGTGCCCCCCTGCAGACTACTAAGGTATGGGATTGGTTCCCAAGTATGTGAGTGGCTCGAAGACTTCTTACGTAATAGAAGCCAGTACGTTGTCCTCGATGGTGAGTGTTCATCGGAGGTGAGGGTATCACCTGAAGTGCCCCAGGGAAGTGTGGTAGGTCCGCTTTTGTTTGCTATCTACATAAATGATATTTTGGATAGGGTGGATAGCAATGTGCGGCTGTTTGCTGATGATGCTGTTGTGTACGGGAAGGTGTCGTCGTTGAGTGACTGTAGGAGGATACAAGATGACTTGGACAGGATTTGTGATTGGTGTAAAGAATGCCAGCTAACTCTACATATATATGAATGTAAATTAATGCAGATGAGTAGGAAAAAGAATCCCGCAATGTTTGAATACTCCATTAGTAGTGTAGCGCTTGACACGGTCACGTCGATTAAATAGTTGCGCGTAACATTGCAGAGCGATATGAAGTGGGACAAGCATGTAATGGCAGTTGTGGGGAAGGTGGATAGCCGTCTTCGATTCATTGATAGAATTTTGGGAAGATGGGGTTCATCTGTAAAGGAGACCGCTTATAAAACACTAATACGACCTATTCTTGAGTACTGCTCAAGCGTTTGGTATCCCTATCAGGTCGGATTGAGTAAGGACATAGAAGCAATTCAGAGGCGGGCTGCTAGATTTGTTACTGGTATGTTTGATCTTCACACGAGTGTTACGGAAATGCTTCAGGAACTCGGGTGGGCGTCTCTAGAGCAAAGGAGGCGTTCTTTTCGTGAATCGCTACTGAGGAAATTTAGAGAACCAGCATTTGAGGCTGACTGCAGTACAATTTTCCTGCGCCAACTTACATTTCTCGGAAAGACCACATAGATAAGATAAGAGAGATTAGGGCTCGTACAGAGGCATATAGGCAGTCATTTTTCCCTCGTTCTGTTTGCGAGTGGAACAGGGAGAGAAGATGCTAGTTGTGGTACGAGGTACCCTACGCCACGCGCCGTTTGGTGGATTGCGAAGTATGTATGTAGATGTAGATGTAGAAGAACTCTGACCCCAGAATGATAGCATTTCGGAAATCGATAGAGTATTCGATATTCCTAGATCCATAGTGTCAGAAATGAGCCGCGAGTAACAAATCGAGGCGTTATCTTAGAATACGGACAAAGCAGTGACCAACGGTCTTCCTTTGAAGAACGGAAGCAGCAGCGTTTGTATAGAATTGATAGTGCTAACAGGCAAGCGCATAAATCGGTGTGGGACGGACGACCAACGTATACTTTAGGGTAGGGGGGCGAAACTGGGCGTTAATTGGCTATGGCAGCCCACGCGTCTCCTGCTCTCTTGACCACTTGGTTTGGATACCAGATGAATGGAAAACTGTGACCCAGTCAGATGAGTCCCGATTTCAGTTGGTAAGAGTTTGTGCTTGGCTTTCAGTATGCTGCAGACCCCACAAGGTCATGGAACCAAGTTGTCAACAAGGAACTGTGCAAGCTAGTGGTGACTCTTTAATGACATGCGCTATGTTTACTTGGAACGGACTGGATCCTCTGGGCCAACACAGCCTATAATTGACGGGCTGCTTAAAGGCCATTTGCATCCAATCACGGATTTCATGTTCCCAAACAACGATAGAAAATTGATGAATGAGAATGCGCCACGTCACCGACCCACAATTGCTCGTCGTTGGTTTGAACAACACTCTGGACAAATCCAGCGAATGAATTGTTCACAAAGATCGCCAGAAATGAATCCCATCGGACATTTATAGTACATAATCGAGATGTCACTTCGTGAAAGAAACCCTGCACCAGCAGCACTTTCGCAGTTATGGACGACTATAGAGGCAACATGGCTCAACATTAATGAAGGAGAACTCCAACCACTAGCTGAGTCCATGCCACTTCGAGTTGCTGCATTAACAAAAGGAAGTCCGACACGATAGTAGAAAGTATCCCATGACTTTGTTCACCTCACTGTAGAACAAGAGACCGAAATTCGATTCAAGGAGTATCATCAGATACTTTTACAATATTGCAGACACTAGTATATGATAAAAGAGCTGGTTTTAGAACGGGAAAGGTTAGAGGGAAAAATAACATGGCAAGTTGTAAAGAAATGTCTGAGTAGAGAAAAAAGACCAAGGCACCTGCTCAAGGAAATGTTAGAAATAAATGTAGTGAAACGATTGTGGAGTATTTTTGTGTAATTTATAACGAAGTAGAATAAGGGGAGGATGCAACCAGAAAGCAGAATACGTATATCATTAGTAACATCTATAAAAAGGGAGCCAAGAAGTCTTGCTCAAATTACGTGGTAGTCAGTGTAATATCGTCAGTACGAGACCTTTTTTTGTGGGATTCTTAAGGGAAAGATTAAAAGAGTATGACAAATTTCTCAGAAGACCAAAGCTACTTTAGGGCTGGTGAAGATGATCAGATATCACGCACTGTCTTAGATAAGCAGTACAAAACAACGCACTTATAAAGAGATAAATGTACGACGTTTGTGGATATGAAAAAAGTCTAAGACTAAACGGTAGGCGGTTTAATATAGTTGCGAGAGTATACAAAGAGGCAGAAGGAAAAGTAAACATGGCAATTAGAATAAGAGGAAGCTTTAAAATCACCAAGCGCCTTAAGCAAAGTAGTAGTCCCTCTTCGTTACTTCGTAACATACACACAGACCAACCGTTGGTGGCGTGGTAGAAATAATGTTCAGGAATGAATGTCCTAGATGGTCAGGGTTGTATGCATATGCCATCTTTTCCACATGATCAAACATTTTTCGTAAACAGTGGCCAAGATACGAGGCCCAATTTGGATAAGTCACAGACGGGATACACTAAGTAGGGTATAACAGTTAATTATGAAAGATAGAGTACATTGGTAGACAATGAATGTATCTAGGTCTCGAAGACGCAATAAATTTAAAAATGTGAAAGTTTTAAGTATTTAAGATTTATTTATCCAGTGATGGCACCTGTGACAAAGATGTTGGGGGCAAAGTAGCGAAGCGTAAACAACGAGGTATGAAGTCCTACATGGACCAATTTAGAATAGTGGTATTTTTTCTTTGTCATCAATCTTCTGACTTGATTGGTGCGGCCCGCCACGAATTCCTCTCCTGTGCCAACCTCTGCATCTCATACCAGCACTTGCACCTACGTCTTCTACTGTTTACCAGATGTATTCCGTTTTCCTCTACACTTTTTGCCCTCTGCAGCTCCCTCTAGTACCATAGAAGTCATTCTCTGATGTCTAACAGATATCCTATAATTTTGTCACTCCTTCTTGTCAGTGTTTTTCATATATTCCTTTCAGATTCTGCGAAGAACCTCCTCATTCCTTACTTTATCAGTTCACCAAATTTTCAGCATTCGTCTGTACCCTAGTCCCACATCTCAAACGCTTCTATTCTCTGTTTTCCCTGTTTTCTCACACTCAATGTTTCGCTACTGCGGTGTTCAAAGCGTACATTCTCAGAAATTACTTCCTCAAAGTAAGGCCTATGTTTGATACTAGTAGACTTCTCTTGGCCAGGAATGTTCTTTTTGCCAGTTCTAGTCAGCGTTTGATATCCTACTTGCTCGGTCTGTCATTGGTTATTTTGCAACCTAGGTTGCAGAGTTCCATAACTTGATCTACTTCGTGACGATCAATCCTGTTGTTAAGTTTCTCGATGCTCTCATTTCTGCTACTTCTCTTTACTTTCGTCATTCTTCTATTGACTCTGAACCCATATTCGATACTCGTTAGACAGTTCATTCCATTCAACAGATCATGTAATTATTTTTCACATTCACTCAGTTACGGCATGTGACCAAAAAAATCCGGATACTCCCAAAAACATATCTTTTCCATATTATGTGCACTGTGCTGTCACCTACTGCCACGTACTTCATATCAGCCACCTCAGTAGTCATTAGACATCGCGTGAGAGCAGAATGGGGCGCTCCGCGGAACTCACGGACTTTCAACGTGGTCAGGTGTTCGGGTGTCACTTATGTCATACGTCTGTAGGCGAGAATTCCACACTGCTAAACATCCACTGTTTCCGATGTGATAGTGAAGTTGGAACGTGAAGGGACACGTACAGCACAAAAGCGTACGGGCCAAAGTCGTCTGTTGACTGACAGAGACTGCCGACAGTTGAAGAGGGTCGTAATGAGTAATAGGCACACATCTATCCACACCATCACACAGAAATTCCAAAGTGAATCAGGATGCACTGCAAGTACTATGGCAGCTAGCAGGAGGTGGGAAAACTTGGATTTCATGGTCGAGTGGCTGCTCATAAGACACACATCACGCTGGTAAATGCCAAACGAAGCCTCGCTTGGTGAAAGGAGCGTAAACAATTAACAATTGAACAGTGGTAAAACGTTTCTTGTTTTGAGTGGCACTATCAAGGACCTACATCGATGTTTTAACCACCATTTCGTTTCCCATTGTTGAAGGTCAATTCGGGGACGGCGACTGAATGTTTCAACACAATCGGGCACCTGTTCAGATTGCACGGCCTGTGGCGGAGTGGTTACACGACAATAACATCCCTGTAATGGAGTAGCTTGCACAGAGTCCTGACGTGAATCCTATAGAACACCTTTAAATAGGCTGTTTAGGTTTTTTATATTGGTAACGCCACGTAGCGCTCTAGATGAAAATCGCTGGCTGTGCTGTGTGCAGTCAGTGGCTGGTTGGCATTGTTCTAATTCTCTCCATTGTAGTGTTGGGCAGCTGGATGTTAACAGCGCGTAGCGTTCTGCAGTTGGAGGTGAGCCGCCAGCAGTGGTGGATGTGGGGAGAGAGATGGCGGAGTTTTGAAATTTGTAAGACTGGATGTCATGAACTGCTATATACATTAGGACTTTTGAACACTGTTAAGGTAAATACATTGTTTGTTCTCTATCAAAATCTTTCATTTGCTAACTATGCATATCAGTAGTTAGTGCCATCAGTAGTTTGAATCTTTTATTTAGCTGGCAGTAGTGGCGCTCGCTGTATTGCAGTAGTTCGAGTAACGAAGATTTTTGTGAGGTAAGTGATTTGTGCAAGGTATAGGTTAATGTCAGTCAGGGCCATTCTATTGTAGGGATTTTTGAGAGTCAGATTGCGTTGCGCTAAAAATATTGTGTGTCAGTTTAAGCACATTCGTGTATTTCTTCTGTTACCCATGGTTTCGTTGACCTTCTTTGTACCTATGTTTTCTTTCGTGCATCTGTGATTGCCCATTTTCGAGATGCCCATTCCTCTTCAACTGTACTGCCTACAAAGCTATTCCTTATTGCTGTATCTATAACCTTAAGGATCTTCATGTGTACCTCGTCATTCCTGCGTAGTTCTGTATCCCACTTCTTTGCGTATTGATTCTTCCTGATTAATCTCTCAAACTCCAGCCTATTCTTCATCACTACTCCATTATGATCTGGGTCTACATCCTCTCCTGGGTACGCCTAACAGTCCAGTATCTGATTTCGGAATCTCTGTCTGAGCACGATGTACTTAAGCCTACTCTTCATCATTACTAAATTGTTACCTAACTCTATATCTGGTCGTGGGTACGCCATGCAATCCAATATTTGATTCCAGAATCACTGTATGACCACAATGTAATGTAACTGGTATCTTCCTGTATCAGCTTGTCTTTTCCAAGTATTCCTCCTCCTTGTGTGATTCTTGAATAGAGTATTTATTATTACCAGCTAAAATGTATTACAGACCTCAGTTAGCGTCTCTCCTCTCTCATTCCTTGTTTCAAGCCCGTATTCTCCTGTAACCTTTTCTTCTACTCCACCCCCTACAACTCTATTCTAGTCCCCCACGCCTATTAGGTTTTCATCTCTGTTTACATACTCTCCTAGCCTATCAATACCCTAACATACTTCTTCTATCTCTTCATCTTCAGCTTGCATGTATACCTGAACTATTGTTGTCAGTGGTGGTTTGCTGTCGATTCTGACGAGAACAACGATATTACTGAACCGTTCACAGAAAAACGCTCTCTGCCCTCCCCTCCTCTTCATAAAGAATCCCACTAACGTTATACCATTCTCTGCTGCTGTTGATATTACAGTACACTCATCTGACCAAAAATTCTTGTCCTCTTTCCATTTCACTTCACTCACCACTACTGTATCTAACCTGAGCCTTTGCATTTCTGTTTTCAGATTTTGTAGCTTCCCTATCACGTTCAAGCTTCTGACATTCCACTCCCCTACTCAGTAGAGCGTTATTGTTTTTTTGGTTATCCAGTCTTTTTACCATGATCACCTCCCATTTGCAGTCCCCTCCCGGCGATCCTGATGAGGGACTATTTCGGAATCGTTTGCCAATGGAGAGATCTTCATGACACTTTTTCAGTTACAGGCCACGTATCGTGAGGATGTACGTTATGTGTCTTTAATGCAGTGAATTCCAGGGGATGTACATTACGTGTCTTTAATGCAGTGGATCCCATTACCTTCTGCGGCCTCATGTTATTGATCATTGCTGTTTTTTCCGACTTTAGTGGCAATTTCCCATCGCAAATACAACAGAGTGCCTTGAGAGTCTGTCCGCTCCTCAGCTCTCTTTGACAAGGCCACTGGCAGAATGAAGCTGACTTCTTACGCCGGAAGTCTTCGGCTGCCAATGTTGATGACACTGAACAACAAATTTGAATTGAAAATGTGCAAATAGGATGATTTTGAGTTAGTTATGTTTAGTTCAGTATAGAATGATACAAAATAATCATCTACATAAATATCTCGCTGTAGTTTTTCTTTTTTTAAAAGTAATCTACATTTTTGTATAAATAACTCACTAGATAAATATGTATTCACATTCCAAGATTCAGCATAACAAATTTTAAGTGAATAATTACTTGAATTATGTTATGTGTTATACATTGATAAATTTCAGTGTCGTTCTGGAAGTACAAAAGTAAAATATTGAGAAAAAATGGAGATGATGTATGAATGAAAATACTTTGTAAGTCTACTTTGTACCAGAGCGATGTAAAGCAGAAAAGAAAACATAAAAATTAACTGGTCACAAATTTATATAAAGTATTACAAATGTTAAATATCCATATGTACAGTATATACAATTACATATTTTGTTGAGAGATAAATTCAGAAGAGGTCCGCTTTCGTGTGGTTTGACGTTTATACACATACTCGGAAGCATCCCTTATGACGGTCCAACATCTGCTACAGTAGTAGGACTCCACTTTCTGGCGTAACTCTTCTCAAATGTGTCGGTATATTCATGAAATCGCTCCCCATGTTCATCACTTACTGCACCACAATCTTTGGGGAAGAAGTCAAGATTACCATGTAAGATAAGCATTTGTAATGACACGTTGCTACCAAGTTTTTCATAAGATGACAACAGGTTATCCACTATCTCCTTGTAATTTATTGCACATTTGTTCCCTATGAACTGTAAACTGACTGTCTTAAAATATTCCCATGCATGCTTCTCATCACCTTGTATATCTACATCAAAGGTGTGGTCTCCAAAAAGCTCTCGAATCTGTGGGCCTATAAAGATGCCCTCCTTTACTTTGGTGTCACTTAAGTAAGGGAATTTTTGCATTAAGTACTTAAATGCGTCACCATCTTTGTTCACTCCCTTAACAGAGATTTTCATGAGACCCAACTTGATGTGCTATGGCGGGAGCAGAACCTTTTTAGGGTCTACTAGAGAGTCACTCTTAATGTTCTTTATACCTGGTTGAAGAGATTTTCTGGTTGGCCATTCATGTTTACTGTAATGAGATGCACGAGCTCGGCTATCGCATTCACAGAGAAAGCAGCAATATGTAGTGTATCTTAACTGCATTCCTAATAGCAGGGCAACCTCTTTCAACTGTCATTGAGATCCATTAAACTTGATGGCTTCTACTATGATTTCCATGTTTTAGTATGACTCTTTCATATGCACACTATGCCCAACTCGAATTGAAGGTAACTCATTAGCAATATGTAGAAGCACAGCTTTTAAGCCCAACTTCGACGAATCAATAAAGAGTCTCCATTCATCTGGGATGTAATTAATTCTGAGAGCCTTCATTAGGCCATTTATGTCCACACATGCCACAAGACCATCTTGCATGTTAAAAGAAAGTGTGAATAAGTGCTCTCTTCTGCGGTAGAATGAAACATTTACATTGCTTTCCAGAAAATTGCTCCGCTGGAATCTTGATGCTAAACTCCCAGCCTTAGCTTTAGAGAGCTCAAAATCTCTAATGAGATCACTAAAACTATTTTGAGACAAATCTTGTGGATCGTCAGTTGACGATACACTACTGGCAATAAAAATTGCTACATCACCAAGATGACGTGCTACAGACGCGAAATTTAATCGACAGGATGAAGATGCTGTGATATGCAAATGATTAGCTTTTCAGAGCATTCACACA
This sequence comes from Schistocerca gregaria, assembly GCF_023897955.1. Taxonomy (NCBI): domain Eukaryota; kingdom Metazoa; phylum Arthropoda; class Insecta; order Orthoptera; family Acrididae; genus Schistocerca; species Schistocerca gregaria. The sequence goes on from NC_064922.1 coordinate 434,223,594, forward strand.
AGGTTGGCGCCGGTGGCGACACCTAGAACGTGCTGACATAAGGAAAGTTTCCAACCGATTTCTCATACACAAATAGCAGTTGACCGGCGTTGCCTGGTGAAACTTTGTTGTGATGCCTCATGTAAGGAGGAGAAATGGGAGCCACCTCGTTTCCGACTTTGATATAGGTCGGATTGTAGCCTATCGCGACTGAAGTTTATCGTATTGCGACAACGTTTGCAAGACAACAACCATCTGCACGAACAGTTCGACGACGTTTGCAGCAGCATGGACTATTATCTCGGAGACCATGGCTGCGGTTACCCTTGCCGCTGCATCACAGGCAGGAGTGCCTGCGATGGTGTACTCAACGACGAACCTGGGTGCACGAATGGCAAAACGTCAATTTTTTCGGATGAATCCTGGTTCTGTTTACAGCATCATGATGGTCGCATCCACGTTTGGCGACATCGAGTTGAACGCACATTGGAAGCGTGTATTCGTCATCACCATACTGACGTATCACCTGGCGTGATGGTATGGGGTGCCATTGGTTACACGTCTCGGTCACCTTGTAACCTACCCCTCACTTATCGACCTTAATGACAGAAAAAAATTAAACCGCGTGTACCTAATGGGAATTTGGGAAAAGCAATCGTCACCGAAGTTTATCTGTCGGTAAAGAGGGAGGAATGGGGTTACATCTAAATGAAAGGAAAAATGCAAATGAAACTGGTGGAAATTAATTTTGAAAAGGAGTAAAGTTAATAAAGAAAGCACATGTGCGGCCGTTACGTTAACAATTAACTAGCAGTAGTTAGATATTTGGGATATGGGGAAAATTACGGTCGCCAGTCCTATGTACAATTACTATAGTAACTGAAAATAAAGGTTATTGCACATATAATTAGCAATAGAAGCTTGGCAACTGAAGGTTGACACGTGTAGTGTGAAAACTGAATGTTTAACAGAAGTAATAAATTTCGCTACACTCTGACTTAATTTAGAAAAAGAATTAATAAAACCGGAAAATTGAAACTTAATTTAGTGACTGAAATTAATAGTGAGCTTTGTTTCTGAAGCACATCGAAATTCAGTAAAATACAGTTAGTCTTGGGCTACCTCGACAATCATTTCAAAAGCTACTTGAATCTACGCAATTTAGAAATAAGAGATTTAACTTTGAACTTGAATTAAATGATTCTGAACAATTAACAATAGTAAAATTTAGTACGTACCAAGCTGAGCTGCAGTCACAGGTAAGCTAAAATATGGTAACAAAACTCGCACCCTTAATTTGTGCGTGTGTAATCTAAATATTGTAGCCAGCTATGAATACTTTAACTGAACTTTGCAATTAAAGCAGTGAAATGGAATGATATTACTTTAATGCTGGCGTTTGAATTTCAACGACACTCGGGTTCATTCCAGAAAAGGAAGGGACCGTTCTAAAACTTTACGTGCTTCCAGTCCTCCTTGTTGGTTGATTGAAGGTTTGAAGCCGTTGATCGAGGAGGTGGCGACAGTCACTCATTGTCGGCCGTCGCTGTTACAGAAGCTGGATGTTGGCGCACCTCCTTCTCGACACGGTCACCAGGCGACACGGGTTCTTGATGTGGAGCAGCTAATGCTTCCCGTCCGCGACTCCGTGTCAGAAACTATCTTAGCAAGTCGAGGGCAATTACCTGTTGCCAGAACCCGGAAGCGCGGCAACTCGCGGAAGCGTCACACAACACACCTGCTCCACCTCCCTACTCCAGCCAGACTCCTTCTGCTCTGCCCGCGCTCCACACGGCGGAGTTAACACTACCAAAGATCCTAAACACTTAAGTTCTCCACAGGACCTATCGATGTAATCGTTCGATAGCATAGTTTTCCCTAGGCAAGACCCAGCGTAAAAATACAAATTATATTTACCAAACAAAGCAATTATACATCGACATAAATGCATAAATATATATATAGATATATAAATAGTAAAACAATTACAATATATAAAGATACAGAAATGTCATACCGTCAGGTAACAAAATAAGGAAAAATATTCATAGTACAATAGATGGAAATAGGACGATGTACATTTTCTCTTGTTCGCATTGATGGCACTTTGAACAGTGGACGTTACATTTCAGATGTGTTACTACCCGTCTCTCTACCCTTCATTCGATTCCTGCGAAACCCTACATTTCAGCAGGATAATGCACGACCTATTGTTGCAGGTCCTGTACAGGCCTTTCTAGATACAGAAAATGTTAGACTGCTGCCCTGGCAAGCGCATTCTGCAGATCTCTCACCAACTGAAAACGTCTAGTCAATGGTGGCCGAGCAACTGCCTCGTCACAATACGCCAGTCACTACTCTTGATGAACTGTGGTATGGCGTTGAAGCTGCATTGGCTGCTGTACCTATACCCGTCATCGAAGCTCTGTTTGCCTCAAGGCCCAGTCGTATCAAGGCCGTTATTACGACCAGAGATGGTGGTTCTGGGTACTGATTTCTCAGGATCTATGCACCCAAACTGCAGGAAAATGTAATCACATGTCAGTTCTAGTATAATATATTTCTCCAATGAATACCCGTTATCATCTGCATTTCTTCTTGGTGTAGCACTTTTAATATTGTATATTTGGAGAAAACTCTGGATCTTGTGATGTACATGGTTCAGAACAGTCAGAATCCCAATCAGAAGCAATCTCGTACTCTGTCGGTGGTTCAGGCATGTAGAACTGGACATATGGCAGATGGAATTTTAGGATAGATCACTGTCCGCTTCGTCTTTGATATTCCCTTCTTTATAGAAGGAACCGTACAAAACTAGCAGTCACTGACATGGTTAGATAGCTCACGCCGGATCGTGGTCACTGTAAAGAGCGTTGAACGGCCTTTCCCATGCACCCTGTTCGTGAGGTTCCTGGCACAGGTGTTGCACATCACATTTGGAGCCCAGGGTTTATCCTGATCACCTATTTTGCACCCAAAATAGCAACTTAAGCTTTATTAATCAATGGAGTTATTTGCTGTTTTTGTGAAGCAAATGTCAATTCTCCACACACATAGCAAAATGTGTCAGCTCTGTTAACACAAGCTCATGGCATTTTTGTTCATTTCAGTAGCAGTCATCTTGAACAGTTGTTAGTTCATCTGGAAAGTAGCGTGCAAAAATTACTACATGCGTTAATGAAGTCAGCGAAGTTGAAGAGGAGGGAGACAAAAAGACCACTAAAATTCGTATCAAAATGTTTATATCCAAAATATTGCACACAAGCAAGACCAGGGACAATAATATAATCCATTGTTACTAGTTATTACGACTCTGACAAACCATTATATTTGATTTTAAACTTAACCTAAGAATCCGTATATAATTATCTCACCTTAATACAACAGTGTAAAATAAAACTGGAGCTAATTTTGAATTGTCTCTGTGATATTCGTGATCAGCACATTAAAATCGATAGTAATTGGCTATTTTCAGTCGATTTACATTTTCATTGTTGAACAGTGTGATTAATCAAAAATTAAGCGGCAGCAAGCTTGGCACTCGGGAACGAGGACGTGGCCCCTAGGACACGGGTGCAATATTCAAGAGACCTATAAAAAGGATATTTAAAAGTATTCTTGACAATATGGTTACTTATGGAGCAAAAATGTGACCTCTTGCGAATACAAAAATGGACCAGATCAGGACAGTGGAATTGTATTTTATGAGAAGTTACGTGCAGGTCATCTGTCAACGCAACATCACAACATCAAAAATAAGGGAACAAATTGAAGTGACATAGTCCATAAAGAGCAGAGTGGGTTATAAATCTTGAGTTGTGTGAGTAATGACAAGGAGCACAAGAAGGTGTTAATGTGGTCACTAAAAGGCGACATCCACCTTTGTTATATGAGTTGTATATTCATCACGCATTGGATGAGAAGGGGTATTTTTTAGAATAACTGAGACTGTTAGAGGAGAAAACGATGAACTTTTAGTGGGAAGAGTCAAAGTAGGAGAAGCAAGAAAGATGGAGAGAAGAAGAAGAAGAAGAAGAAGAAGAAAAACAGTCATGATATTACGCAACACGGATTCCGCAGAAAATGCATTTTGTTAGGAAAATGGGTTTAAAAGGCCTCTACTGCAAAGGAGAAGAGAAACTGATAAGAGTAATCTTTTCAGTTTGTATGAAGAGACTAACACGAAATGAAAGTGTCTACACTCGTATCAAGTAGAAAATGTACGAAAATATTACCAGTTCCTTCATGATAACTTACTAATAACATGACAGACATTCCATCAGAAGGACCTCTGGCCTTAAATAATTTACTGAAGAACATCTCAAGAACTGAAACATCAGAGGTTATTGAGAATATACAATAAAAAATCACCTAAGAGGAAATAATTGATTATGTTAAAATAGTGTCAGTTATTACAGATGCATTGGTAAACTTTTTCATCAAGGATGATGAGTGGGTGCTTGATAGTAACTCTAGCAATAATTTCCATTACCTTCTATTCTGTCGACCAGAATAAGCTCTTTAATTCTATATGTTAAGGACAGAGAAGCAAAATATAAGAAATAAAAGAAGATTCAGTAAAAGCTTAATAAAAATTAAATGATAGTCTTAACATACAAAATGTGAAATATGCATACAGAATAGTTATGAAGCTAACTGGTGCATGTATGATTTGAAGTGGATGTTGATGACACCCAGGAAGTCAGACGCCGACTGCTTTAAACGGCGATGAATACATTGATGAAGATACCACAAGACGAAGTTAATTAGGTAAGAACTCATTACTGTAAAACTAACGTTAATGTCTGTGACGAAAACGATGTCATTAAATAGCAGAGAAAGTTGAACGTGAAAACAAAGTTTCAGAAGACACGAAAACGTTTGCAGTAAGACACACACTGCGATGAAATAACAGCACCATCTCTGACGAAATTAGACAATACTTTACAAAAACCAAGTTGAACCTCTTAGGAAATTAGACAATACTTAAAAAAACCGAGTTGAATATTGTGTTTTAGTTAACAGTTAGAAATTCATCATAAATCTGGTGTTGATGGAAACAAATTTTGTGATGTGGAACATATAAAATTAAGTGTAATGATTGAAATATTCACCATAGTAATCAAACTGGAATTTGCCGGCTTGTCTGTAGAAGACTGAATTCAATTAAATTTACTGCTACGAATTTTATAACTGTTATCTTGAAACTCTGAACAGATCGTCCTTATCCAATATCAATGATAACATGCAAACTGTATATTACACAGCGTGATTTTGTGATGATCTTACAAACATATAGGGATGTTTGAAAACGGTAAATATGTCACAGTGAGATAAGGAACCTTGATCTAAAAACGATCGGGCCGAAAATTGTTGTCTTAAATCGTTCTATTACTTCTGACTATTGTTTCTAAGACTATAGGGTAGGCAACTTCCAATCCAGCCGAATCTTGCAGTGCAATGAGTTGCGCGGTCGCAAAACTTGGGGGGGGGGGGGGGGCCTGGAATTATCATGTTTGAGGTGAAAATTGGTCTCCTTATCTTGACCTTCACCTTACCGTGGAAATTCGGCGTTGTAGCGTGCCGAATTGACAATTTCTAGGACATCCGAAAGAACAAGACTCTGGCTATCCCACAACACTGCATGTCACTTGCCTGCAGACGGCTGTTTCTTAAATTTCTTGTTTGACGGAGAATTCTCCTGTAGCCATTCCACGGACTGTCTTTCGGATTCAAGCTCATATTGGTGACGTCGCGTCTCATCGAGAGCGACGAAGCTATTCAGAAAATTGTCACCTTCAACTTCATAGTGGTTCAGCAGGCCCCGATAGATTTTCATTCGATGAGTTTTTTGTTCGTCTGTAAGCATCCTTGATACCCATCTCGCACAGACATTGCGATAACGAAGATATTACAACATTGTTTCCAAGGCATTACAACCGACATTCAGCTTTGCACATAGTTCTCCTGGCGTTTTCCGCCAATCAGCCGGATGAGTTGACCAAGGCGCCGTTCACTGTGAGGGATGAAAGCCGTGAAAATTCGACCGGGCAGTGGCTTGTCATGCACAGGCCTTTCACTACCTTGAAAATGCGGTACCGATCGCCTCACGTTGCTCACATCTATTGTATTGTCTCCATACACCTTTAGCAAGCGTCGATTGATTTCAATCGGAGATATTTATTCGGCAGTGAGGAATTCAATCACACATCGCTGTTTTGTACGCGTATTCATATGAGACTCCATTTTGAAACACTCCTCTGCTGGCTCGAACTACCGCAGAACAACGGAACCACCTGCAAATGAAAGAGGAAGGTTCGTGCATTTGCGCTACGCCAACGACATCTGACGCAGACATCCACAAAAAAAGAGGAGGTATTACTTTCAAAACAACCCTCGTACAAAGTGAGTTTGAGAGGTCTATTTTGCAACCTCTGTAGGTGATCAATATATGTATCAGACTTGAAAAGAGCAGTGAGCATCTCTTTCTGTATTCCCCTGGTTTTTGGTACTTTTAATCATATTTAAGCTATTGTATCTTAACTGAAATGATTTCATTGCGACAGTTTTACACAGTATGATAATAATAAGAAGGAAACACATTCTTAAGGTTTTCAACAGAGCCTAACGACATAATTTTTTATCAAACAGTGTCTATATCGTTATTTAAAAAGGTGTAGAACCTGAAGATAATATTTCGTTTTGGAGTGCGATGATACAGGATGATCTAAAAGCCAGTTAATGTCTGGAGAGGTACTAACTCACGGAATCTTGTAGGTAGGGACGTAAAGCTTGACACACGTGCCTGAAACGACATGAGGTTTTATTGAAAGCAAAAATAAATGCAAATACTGCCCAACAGATCGCGCTGGACAGCAATATTTCAGTAACGCTGCATGAGAATCGTTATATGTGCTAGGTACGAGGGTCACTCCCAAAGAAATGCACACTATTTTTTTAAAAAATACAGTTTTCATTCTGCATGTATGAAAATTTTACAGTGTGTTGATACATCCTTCCCACTTGTTTTCAAACTTAGTTCAACCCGTTCCTGTGAGTAGCGCCATCACAGCATGTCTTCAAGTTGGCTGCTACACTTGACGTTCCTCAGAAGCAACCTGAGGTCATAGAATTCCTGTGCTGTGAAAACGAGACAGTGGGAAACATCCACAAGAGGTTGATAAAAGTATATGGAGATGCTGTTGTCGATCGCAGTACAGTTAGTCGGTGGGCCAGCAGGTTACGTGATGAGAGCGGGCACGGCAATTTTGAGGATTGTCCTCGCAGCGGCAGGCCTCGTAGTGCACAGACACCAGACAATGTGCAGAGAGTTGACAAATTTGTGTCTGCTGACAGAAGCATCACAGTGAACGAATTGTCACGCTACGTTGACATAGGGTAAGGAAGTGTTTGCAGAATACTAAAAGTATTGCCGTTAAAATAGGTTTGTGCCAGATGAGTTCCCAGGATGCTGACAGTGGCTCACAAAGAAACAAGAAAAACGGTATACAGGGATCTATTGGAACAGTACGACAATGGTGAGGATGAATTTCTTGGAAGAACTGTGACAGGTGATGAATCATGGTTCCATCATTTTTCACCAGATGCGAAGAGGCAATCAATGGAGTGGCATCATGCAAATTCACCCAAGAAAAAGAATTCAAAACCACACCTTATGCGGAAAGGTTATGGCTACGGTGGGTTTTTCGATTCCGAAGGATTCTTGCTTGTGGACATCATGGCAAGTGGAACCACCATAAATTCCGATGCGTATGTGACGACACTGAAGAAACTTCAAGCTCGACTAGGTCGTGCTCGACCACATCGGCTAAAGCAGGACGTTTTGCTGTTGCACGACAATGCACGGCCACATTTCAGTCAAAAAACCATGGAAGCGATCACAAAACTCGGATGGACAACACTGAAACACCCACCTCACAGTCCTGACCTGGCTCCATGTAACTATCATCTCTTTAGGAAACTGACCCTCTTCGTGGAACAGGGTTTGAAGATGATGACTCCCTTGTGCACGCTGCCAAACAGTGGCTCCAACAGGTTGGTCCAGAATTTTACCGTGCGGGTATACAGGCACTGGTTCCAAGATGGCGTAAGGCAGTTGAGAGGGATGGAAATTATATGGAGAAATGAAAATATTGTTCCTAAAGGAAGTATCTACACACTGTAAAATTTTCAAAGATGTAGAATAAAAGATGGATTTAAACAATAAAATAGTGTGCATTTCTTTTGGAGTGACCCTCGTACACCGACACATTAAGAATCTCATCATCAATAGTCTGGGTGACAAACACCAACTGGAAGGTACGACTCTTATGAATGATGGTGCTCCATATTGTTCGATGCGGGGAAGATCTCTTGAGAACATCGTTTGGTCAGGGTTGTGTGCTGAGTCATCACTTCCGTCATACTTGTCCTCCCAGGTCCACAGACCTCAGTCCGTTAGATTATTGGACTTGTGGTTATCTGAAATCGTAAGTCAACCTCGATCGTCCAACCTCATTAGGGATGCTAAACGACAACATCCGAGGGCAAATTCTCACCATACCACGTGATATTCTGCACAGTGCTGCTCACGATGTTGTCTCTTGACTACAGGTATTGTTGATGAGTGGTGGCCGACATGCTGTGCATTTATTATAGAGAACATCGTCTTTACCAGTTCTTGTGCTAATTTTTGCCTTCGTATTACATGAAGCGCTACTCTGTTGGTAAATTTTTTCTCTCTTTTGTTTCAATGAAACCCCATATCATTTCAAGTATGTTTGTCGATTTTTACCTCTCTACCGACATTATTCAGCGAAGTACTGAATTTTCAAATGGGAACTGACTTTTGGGTCACCCAGTATTTTGTTTTGTCGGCAGCTAGTCACCAATGGGTCAGTATAATCACATTTTTCTGTCTTGAATTTACAACAGCAACTGAGTTCAGACATACAATTTGATTCTTAGTGAGTACGTTATACAATTTTTTTAATGGACACACCACCATTTGACTGTATTGTTTATTATTACGACCCAGGTTTGGGCATTTCATGCCATTTTCAAGTGACTGAGTGTATGTCAAACACATATTGCAGGACATCAAGCTTAAAATTGGGCATAAATTAAGAAAACGATCCGCTCCCCTCTAAATACCAGATGTAAAATCATCATCTTGTAAAAAGATCAGTAAATAATAGTGGAAGCACGTCATACTTATTAAAAACAGGTTTACTTTGATATATAAAAGATTAGTACATGTTTTTGAGTCGTAATGATAGTATCTATAATAGGGACTATCACTACGACTCAAAAACATGTACTAATCTTTTATATACCAAAGTAAACCTGTTTTTAATAAGTATGACGTGCTTCCACTATTATTTACTGATCTTTTTACAAGATGATGATTTTACATCTGGCATTTTGCGGTGAGCGAATATTTTTCTCAACTTATGGCCAATTTTGAGCGTTGCTCTGGCAATACGCATTAATCACGTAAACGCAGTCACCTGAAAATGGCATAAAAGGCCAAAACGTGGGTAGCAGTCAGACAGCAGCTATTATTGTATGACTGTTGCTCAGTAACATCAAAAACTGTGTATTATTTTAGTATAAGTTAAATTTAGAAGCTGTTCTGTGCTCAGCATTTTGGCACAGCTGCTCAAGGGAATAGAGATGCCATTACCATCTATAAAGAGAAAAGGCAGACGATGTAACACGTAATTAGACAGATGCGTAAAACGCCAGCATTTTTATACTGCTGTTACTTACTTGGTATGTGTTTGTAGCTGTCAGCTGTCAAGTTTCTACAAATACTACACATTGTCTGTAGTATACGGTAAGAGTAAATTAAAATCGTCACGCGGCTCTGCGAAGATGTATCGTCTAAATCCCTAGGTGCCGAAAAGCAGTCGCTGCTGCAAACTAAGTATAACGGATTTTATAGTAGCGCCGAAGCACTGAAATGCATTTAAGGTGTCTTCTGAAACTCCAAAGGAAATCTATGCTATACAAATCCCGGGACTAATCCATGAATTATTGCCATAAGCATCTATCTTTCTCCATTTTTATTTTCGGCTTCACAGTCGAAGATAAGCGGGATCTTCCAAAACTATAAAAACTTCTACTGCTGTTGCAAATTACTAAAGTTTAAAATATGACCACTACTTAGCATAATTGTTAGTTAATCATATGTCCCATGTGGCTCAAGATTTAATTTCACCGTTTCCACTGTTCAGTTTCGCCGTCCATGTGGTAATTATAACGCACACATTTCATAAAACATTGTGTTTGTATATGTACTCGTTAGCAATTGCGAAGTTTCAACGAATTCTTATTCCATTAAAAAATTCCTTAATGCTGCACAAAGAGCACTAACAGTTGTCGAGGAAAAACTAATTTTATCAGTATTAGGTGATACTGTGGCTATTTATACCATATTTAATGCATGTCAGTCAGTTTTGGATCTGTGTATTGTACTCATTTGTGTGCTATAATAGCTTTACTACCAAACAGTTTCCCACGTCACGTCGATTATCAAAAGTATTTAGAGCGGTGGTATACTCAAGAATGATTACTAATCTGTGCAGCACTGGAATACTTACCCAAACATTGCTTCGTTTTTTAGAAGTGCAGCGCTGCTGAAACAGCAATATATACATTCACTGAACACCTGATAAAAAAAATCTGTATACACAGGATAGTCAGAAACAGTCTGAAAACAATGTAAGTGTGGTGCAGGGTCAGTTGTGCCGGAAAATAATTCTTTAGAAAAATATTCAATACAATGCGATGTTTCCGAGTTAACTATCATCTAGGTTAGCCAATCAGACTGCTGCCCGCCAAATTCAAGCGGCCCGCCACAGACAGTTACTGTCACCTCTTCTCATAGGGTAGACGGTAGGGCATGAGACTGCCCAGCCTTTGGTTCGGGTTCGATACTTACCACAGTTCCATGTCCAATTTTTGTATCGCTGTCATGTTCGGTTTTAGGAAACCAAATGAAGTATAGATTTGGCGACTCCGTCTCCTGGCCGCTTTAATTTGATCGCAATAGTCTCATTGGCTAACTTCAAGGCTAATTAACTCGGAAGCTGCGCCACGTATCGAATTGTTTTCTTAACAGTTATCTCTGGCACAACATAGTCTGCAACATCATCCTTAGACTACCCTCTATGTACGTTCTGTATCCACATCTGTATCCATATTAACAATAAAACTGTAAAACCGTTATGTCTGTTTGAACCCGATAATCTCCAAAACTGCAAGAGTCAAAAATGGATCACGGAAAAGGATATAGCTTTTTCAAAAAACTCGTTGGAATGGCTCAGAGCACTATGAGACTTAACTTTTGAGGTCATCGGCCCCCAGGAACTTAGAACTACTTACACCTAACCAACCTAAGGACATCACACACACCCATGCTCAAGGCAGGATTCGGACCTGCGACCGTACCGGTCGCGCGGTTCCATACTGTAGCGCCTAGAACCGCTCGTCCACTCCGGCCGGCATAGCTTTTTCAAATTTTCATGTAAGACCGTTGTGTCCGTCTGTTTGAACACTCTAATCTCCAAAACTACTAGGCCAATATCCTCGGTGTTTTACAGATAGCCTTATTATAGCCTTTGGCAACGTTCCTCAAAATCGATTACAGTATAATCTAAATCCGTCGTGTTTGTCTGAACACGCTAATCTATAAAATTAGGAGACGAATTTGATTGAGGCGTTCACAGCTAGCTTAAGCTCAGCTTGGGGCAGCATAAAGGCTTTAATTCAAAATATTTTAACACAATGGAAAAAGATGGCGTAATTTAAAATTTTATCTAATATGGCGTGATCAGCTTAGCAGTATGGATAATCACGGCATACTGCACCAAACAATAGGCGATGCTGCTAGTTTTGTGGTACACCATGGAATCTGGATGGCCCCATTAGTTTTTTAAGTCACTGACAGATGAATTTTCGGAAGTTTACTTTAGCGACAGAATGAAGCGCATCTATCTCATCTTTAAATACAAACTAACATTAAATTTACTCGGCTAGCATATATGGATTAACTGATTTCACTTTTGACGTTGCTCTGCTTCTTTCCATAGATTTTATTATAGTATTTGCTAGGAAGAAGAGTTTATTAAGTTGCCTATTTGACTTGGTTTCCTACTTTTTACATTTTCACTGCGTTTTAGTTACGAATAAAAATGCCTAGGAAACAGAAGAGTCTCTTCGAAAACACCAGAACGCAGAACGGCTAAAAAACTGGAGAGTATGTGGTCTCAAGAACCTAATGAAGATTGTGAAGTGAGTTTTGCTGCGGATCGAGAATATTAGGCTTTATGTTGCTGTTTGCAAACGCCTTCGAAAAGCGCGGTGAGACCTAACTATGATCAACAGTTTCATGCATCATCTCGTTCCACAGACCCTTTCACACACTGAGGCTTAAAGTTACTTTTGTTGATCGTAAGATCATAGAAACGGAAATTTTTGTGGAAGGAGGCACTGGTTAGCGACTTTTATTACCACAAATCCCACCTTATTCGCAACGATTTCCCATTTCAACTTAGGAAGTGTACAGTTCCAAGTGAGATTATATTATTCCATGACCATAAACAAAGCTGAAGGCCATACTATGTCGGATGTGGGCATGGACATTGGCGTCAAATGCTTTTAGCACAGCCAGCTCTACGTGTCTCTGTCCCATGATTGTGAAGCAGACAAGCCCTTCGTTCATGTCCTAACCTACTTCAAAATTTTCGATACAAAACAAGCCTTGTCAGTCAAAAATGAATTTCGCGTGTACAAAGTTTCGGACACAGCTATAAAAATTAATGGCCAAAATTACGTTGGGAATGAAAATAATAACTGATTGAACATACCATGAACTGAGGTCCGTTCTTAGAAGATCGGTGACCGAGATATTCGAATGAATTGCGAAATACGCATCTTTGATCGCATTTTTATATACTTGAAGAAGTAACCACAATCAGTTTCGTCTGCTGTTTAGGACTACAGTACGTGCGGGTTGTCGGTATTTTCTAAATCTGGCGATAGGTGAGTAGCTGCAACTGCTTACCTTTTAAATTATTAGTGAATTTACCAAACATGCGAATGCTATAGTTTCTTTGAATACTCACTTACAAGGCATACATTTCCCAATTAGACAGCTTGTTCTTCTTACTTCCGTCTGAACAATGTAGATTTTGCGTCTGAGCTATGAGTTAACACAAAAGACTGCCCCATAGTATATTAGTCACTGATTATATGTTCATTTATTGATTTCATGTTCTCAACGGCGGCATCAGTCTTACGCCAGGAGCTGCTGAATTATGCTAGTTACAACTAGACTGAAACATCCTTCGGAGTTACTAAACTGTACACTGTAGATACCCCAGTACAACTCTTTAAGCTAATTGCAGACAATACGTGAAATGTTTTCCTAATATATTAGTTCCTTCAAAATGTTGGCTACATTTCTTTTAAGCATGTCCCACTTTTTTTTCAAAAATTCTACTGATAGTACAGGCTTAAATATTACCCTCTCTACTAACTGGCCACATTCACAACTACACTGGAGGTATGTAAATTTCTGTTTAATCTGGATCACCACCAGATATGAAATGTTCTTTAATGGTGGCACTAATTCTGTAACAAAAGGTAAATAGGTTTTTAGGCCTCATTGTGTGTCCATTGTATGAGTACGCTGAATAATCCACAGTCTCTGTTGAAATGTATCAGTACTTAACAAGTAGGCTCTTGCCGCTTCGTAGAATTCTCTTGTCGCTTCATACAATTCGAATTTGATGCCGCTCCTTTCAAGCGCGTCTGCTACCGACAAATGGCGACTGATTCGCCGGTAATCGGATAAATTAGGCAGAAAGGCGAGACTACATCCGAGACGACGGCAGAGGCTGAATGGTACGAATCGTTTGAAAGCAGCAGCAATGTTTCCCCTTTTTCGTTTTAACAGTCTTCCAAAGTCTGATTTCGGTTTTCCTTTGTGACGATGAAATGTGATATTATTTGCGTCAACAGAAAATCCCTCCGCACTTTTAAGCTTATATTTCAAGGTTCAAAAACATACCGACCAAAACCAACTTTCCAAAAAGCTCTCTAGTTCATGGCACTTCTAGATCTGCTCCCTGAATCCACAGTCGTCATTTATGGATAGAGGTTATTTCTGTGTCAGAATTGTTTAGGGTTGCTCTGAGATGAACAATTTGGCGAAGCAAAGGAATTTTTGTACGGTCACGTAAAACCAGTTAGGAGCCTAATGCCCCCCCCCCCCCCAAAAAAAAAAAAGAACAACTGATCCGCTCACGCAACGTAAATTTGTGCGTAGGTATTGAGGTGATGGAATAAATTCCTGGGTACTTCTTGTTCGAGCACAGCGTTGTGAGGGAATGCTCCATGGACTATGGAAGAAGTTTCAAAAAAGATGTGTTGCTGTACAAGGGTGTTGTAAATTAGGCGGCCTGATAAGCTAAGGAACGAGAAGTTTCTCCGCATTCTCGGCAAAAAAGGAACATATGGGAAACGTTGACGAGAAGAAGGGACAGTAGAATAAAACATTTGTTACGCCATCATGGAAAATTTCCATGGTAGTAGATGGCGCTGTAGATGATTAAAAATGTAACGAATGGCGACACACTAACCGTCACATTCAGCGTGGCGCCTGCTGACTTTATATCCACCATGCTGATGAAAGCTGAGAAAGGACCCTACTGGGTGATATACGGAATCCCAGCGCACCTCTGTCACTAAATCGGGCTTGGAAGTCACACTGTCTCTTTATTAAATGGTTGAGCGTAGAATTCCTACATTAGCTCTGGTAAAACTCACATGTACTCCCAGCTCTATGTGCTTGTCATGTTTCGCTCTCTGCCCGCATCTCGTAGTCGTGCGGTAGCGATCTCGCTTCTCACGCTCGGGTTCCCAGGTTCGGTTCCCGGTGGGGTCAGGGATTTTCTCTGCCTCGTGATGGCTAAGTGGTGTGTGACGTACTTAGGTTAGTTAGGTTTAAGTAGTTCTAAGTTCTAGGGGACTGATGACCATAGATGTTAAGTTCCATAGTACTCAGAGCCTTTTTTTTTTTTTTTTTTTTTGCTCTCTGCAGTACAAGTAAATAGGAACTTCAATGATCGTGGGCATGTGTAACACCCTAAGGAACACGAAAACCCAAATGAGAATGTCATGATAATTTAAAGTAGGGAACAGTGTCATCCTGACAGGTACAACTACTGTGACAATAACATAACACCTTAAAGTTATGATGAACACCAATTTCAACACTTACTGAGTATGTCATGATATAAAGCTAGAAAGAAAGAAAGCTTATTTTAAATTAGCTATCAAACATCTTAGTAATAACTGCAAAGAAGTACGACGAAAATTAAGTCCAAAGTCAGAGATAACATTTATTGTGAAAGAGAGGTTGTAAACGACGCGAGAAAAGGAAATTCAGTGCGTCTACAGTGCTCGATCATGGAAAAGTTAGTCGCTTGCTAGCTTGCTTGCTATCAAGTCGAGAGAGAGCACCGTTTGTTATAGCACTACAAACGGAAGGCTAGGAGATTGTTTCTATTCAAAAATAGTAGTATTGTGTGATAGAAATGCGCGGACTTTGTTCGCCGTTATTCTGGCTTGAGAACTTTAACTGAGGTGATATTCTGATAATGTACGACGAGTTAATGAACTTTAATTATTGGAGATGTTATTGTTGGACTCAATCTTCATCAAAGTGAACAGTTACAACGAAGAATGGACACAGTGTCGAACACTGCAATACCTGATTAGCCTAAAGTAGGAAACATTAATACGACCACAAAAGAAAGGATAATACAAATAGGCGGATTCTAAAAGTGGTCGTAATTGTCACGATCACCAAATTGAAAAGAATCGTAATTGATTTGATCCATCGGTGTGCGTGTGGTGTGATGATAATAAACTAATTGCTAAGAAGGAACAATAAATTTGTTCGTCAGTAATGGAAATCTCACGTGTTGGTTCCGACATTAATTGAACTGTCTGACAGTTGATGATCAAAATTAATTAACTATGAACATTTTCATTGAAAGAGTGACTTGATGAACATCGAGCATTGAAAGGAGTGTTTTGCCGAAGTAACATCACGACGCACGAAAGCAAGATAGCATTATAGACTATCTCTGGATATGCGTCGTGCCGTAGTGAACAATTCTGCCTAGCAACGTAACAGCAACTACTGATACTGAACCGCAAATGAATTTTTCCTCTCTTCAGTGGTGAGAAACGACGCCAGTGATGAACGATTCACTCAATACCGCAATAAATAACTAACCGGGTATAGCAAATCATCATAAAACCATGGTAGACAATTAAAATCTGCAGTTCGCATCGCTGAGAAGACTGTGCGGACTCGCAAACGGACTTTCATACATTACGCGAGGAACAGTTTTCTTTATAGATTTCCAGGTACTGTTCCACGTTATCCGACGGGGACAACCATCACTGAGCGTCGGGTCCCCATTCCACCTACCGAGCTGTAGCAGTAGCGGCTCAACATCAACAGCGACAACAAAAGGGGAGAAGGGACGTCACACATTTTATAAGCCATGATGGAAATTCCTATGTGTAGTCAGTAACATAAGCTTATACACGGCCCAGTCATATTAATCTGATCACTGTAGACGTCAACGTGCAATAACAACTCACAAACGGAACGTGACAGCGCTAACAGTGGAGGATATATAAAGCGTGTCTGCGTGGGGGGAGGGGGGCGGATGGAGGGGAGGGAGTGAGCGTGGATAACTGTGAAGTACACCATCGCAGGCGCTCCTGTCTGTGATGCAGCGTCAAGGGTAACCGCAGCCATGGTCTCCGAGCAGATAGTCCATGCTACTGCAAACGTCGTCGAACTGTTCGTGCAGATGGTTGTTGTCTTGCAAACGCCCCCACCTGTTGCTCAGGGATCGAGACGTGGCAGCAAGATCCGTTACAGTCATCGGATAAGATGCCTGTCATCTCGACTGCTAATGATACGGGGCCGCTGGGATCCAGCACGGAGTTCCATATTACCCTCCTGAACCCGCCGATTCCGTATTCTGCTAACAGTCACTGGATCTCGACCAACGCGAGTAACACTGTCGCGATACGATAAACCGCAATCGCGCTAGCCTACAATCCGACATTTATCAAAGTCGGATACGTGATGGTATGCATTTCTCCTCCTTACATGAGGCATCACACCAAGGTTTCAACAGGCAACGCCGGTCAACGGCTGTTTGTGTATGAGAAATCGGTTGGAAACTTTCCTCATGTAAGCACGTTGAATGTGTCGCCACCGGTGCCAACGTTGTGTGAATGCTCTAAAAACTGATCATTTGCATATCACAGCATCTTCTTCCTGTCGGTTAAATTTCGCGTCTGTAGCACGTCATTTTCGTGGTGTAGCAATTTTAATGGACAGTAGTGTGGAAGAAGCAATGACGGAAATGTAAGACAGCTCGAGAGTTGGAATAAAATTCAGGGTGTTAAGATATCAGTAGTAAGATTCAGTGATGGCATTGCTATTCTCAGTGAAAATGAAGCAGAATTATAGAATCTGTTCGACGCAATGAACAGTGTAATGAGTGTAGAATGTGGACTGAGTGCAAATCAAAGAAAGACGAAAGTAATGAGAAATAGCGAATATGATGAAAGATAGAAACTTTCCTTCACAACAGGGGATTACGTAGTAGACGAAGTTATGGAATTCTGATACCTACACAGACTAATTACATTTATTTGGCAGAACAAGGAGGACATTCAGGTAGACTACACTAGCAAAATGGGTATACTTGGCCCAAAAGAAGTGTACTAGTGTTAAACATAGGCCTTAGTTTATGGAAGAAATTTCTAAGAATGTGTGTTTGGAGGATAACATTGTGTGGTAGTAATAGATGAAATGTAAGAAACCTGGAACAACAGGGAATCGAAGCATTTAGGATCTGATGCTACCGAAGAATGTTGAAAATTAGGTGGACTTATAAGATAAGGAGTAAGGAGGTTCCTCGCAGGATCGACAAGGGAAGGAACGTATGGAAAAGGGACAGGATGATAGGACTTTGTTAACATACCAGGGACTAGCCTGTATTGCTCTATGGGGAGCAGTAGAGGGTAATGACTGTAGAAGTAGACAGAAATTTGATACATCTAGCAAATAATTGAGTACTTAGGTTGTAAATCCTACTGTAAGATGAAAAATTGGCACAGGAAACTAATGACTAAAAATAGAAAAAAGAATTAAATAAAGAATGAAGGAAAAAGAATCTAAGGGAGACTTTTGAAATTAGTATGACTGGCCAATGATGTTTGGAAAGCGAGAGACTGGTTAAAAAATTTGCAGTCTTCTATAAATTGGATATTCGAATGGCGGACTCTTAGTAGAATGGAGAGAAATAGGATTCACCGCACCTGGGACTTAGAGAAGAGTTGGCTATTACTATTTGGAGTAGGGACGCAGGAAAGACAGGACTTTAAACATTTGGAAGGTACGCATGGAACAGAGCAGACACGTAAAGTCCAGAGGATGGTCGAAGACCTCAACAGGGGCGCACGTCTCTGGAAGTGATGAAGGGGCATTCGTGTACCATAGTTCGACGTGAGCTAGCACAGCTTATAACACTTCTGCGGATTAATAATTACCAAAAATAGTTTAAAACTGCAGAGTATAGTGTTCCCCTCTTGAAGGATTTTTGAATTTGACCGTTTGTCACATACTAGAAAGCGGGTATCGAACATGAAATTCGTAAGGGTGGCAATTGGTAGACAACAGAAAGTCTAAAATTTCTTAAGATATCACAGTAACAGATTTATTATAAATGAAACAATTAAACGGTCGCCAGTCTACTTAGGCATAATATTGTGAATACATTATTTTCAGTGGATTTGCTTATACTCTTGCAAAAAGTGACTTTCATTGATTCTTTCTCAGAAGAGCGCAATGAACACCTACAATAACCAGACGAAAATACACAGTGGATAATAGAAGCAGTCAATTCCAAAGACTTGCATTCTCAGAAACAAAATAGAGGCTTTATCCCTGCTACCATCACTACATCAGTCTTTGAATAATTCAGCACAAAAAATGTTCTCTAAGACTAAAACGAGATAACTGGCATCTGACCAGAGTTCAATTTAGGTTAACACACATATACATATCAGAAATGCAATAAAATTTACAATACTCACATTTCATATGCATTTCACTTTGCCAGTGTTCCAGGTCCATTCACAGAAACCTACTCTCAGTTTGACTTATTCCGTTATTAAATATTATGATGGAATCCTACAAACAGAACGCTCCTTTATCCACAAATAAGCACTCTGTACAGAAAATCCTCGCATTATAATAAATGCTGAACTACAACCCCACTTAAGATCATTTAGCCCTCAAAGCTTGAAAACAATATACACTGACAATATTTTTATCTGGATTGGTAAGTAAGTTAAAATTAAAGCAAATATTCAAATGGTTTAAAATTTTTCAGTCTCTTTCATCATCTGTGAAGCAAATGATTTTAACCAATCACATTTAGATTTATTAGTACTAACCATTTGGCACTTTCAGATTGAAATATTTCGTAGTAAATTAAAACCTTTCCATCTGATAAATATTATGTGCCCCTTATATTACTTGTGAAGCGAGTAGTTTTCAATGACTATCTTAATGTTCCTACACTTAGAACAATGACACCAGTAAATTATAAGCTATTCAAAGTAAACTAGAGTTTTGCATAAATTCAACGAAAATAAAATAGATTAATATCAGTCTTTCACAAACAGGATAATCGGACATAAATACTTTGAGGAAAGGACCCTGCCTGGTTGATTGAAGGAGAAAATTTCGTGGTTCAAACACCAGTTTTTGCAACACTTGGCTGATTACTGCAAAATTATACACACACAAACACACTGGTTCAAACTAATATACAATTCTAACCTCCTGAAGGTGTTGGATCAGTGGAGCAATAGCGGTGGCGAGCACGTGGCGGCTAGCTGGTCTCTCATCTGGCGGATTTTTGCTCTATTACATTTCTACTTGGCAACACAAATATTTGTGTCCTTTTGACACAAATATTAATTTTAGAGCAATTCCCAGTGCGAGAGCACCCTTTTATAGCAGTAACGACATCCGTGGCAGTTCCAACATAGATGAGGATACCGAACGCCTCACTCGGGACCTGCGGCGTTGGCTCCATAACTACTGGCCACTGCTAACTATTGTGCTCTCTCGCATCCCGCTCAGCCTGACCGCCACTTTCAGCTTTTCTTTGCGTGCCAAACCACTTCCATAGCAGAGGGGAATCACTATGTCTTTTTATTATACAATATAAAATACCCATACATGAACCAGATTTTACGTTCCAGTTTCTAATAGGTAAACAAACATATTTAATAAAATTCCGTTATTTTAGCACATTATTACGTTAAACAATTTCTACATCATAATGTATCACATTCCTCCAATGAGCCAAAGAGCTTAACTAATAACGAGTAAACACTTCTTAAATTAAGTTGTACTGTACAGATTGATCACAATCGATTTTGGTGTTACAAGACCCATAAGAATACAAAGTTGCAGCAAGATGCTATAGACACATAGGCACAATGATTGTTCTATTCGAATAGAAGTGGCAGCGCCCAGTATGGCGGTTCTGCCCCAGTAGGAGGATCATCTTAATTTTCACAGGCAGTCTCTCATTTGCCATACCCTGCCCACGATTTGATACAATGTGATATTTTGTTCGCAGTCAGAAAATTTTGGGAAGTAGTATGATGGATTTATGGTGAAAACGTTTTGATCACCAGAAGTAAGAACAAGCGTAAAGATTTTTTTTCCTATTGCTGTAAAACAGCAAACACAAAAGCACCAAAATCTGCGTACCATTTCACGACGAGCGCTGTTTCATTCTGGAAGGGTGTATTCAAACAATTTGCAAGGAGAATAGGACACTCTGAATATCTCAAAATCTAGTCTGTGGCATTAGAAGCAGGTAACGAAATTCGGGTGAATTATCCAATGAATGCATACATGCAGTAGGCGGTTATGCCTGAAGGTATAATTGTGGGTGTTAGAGTAGAGCAGATGAATGCACCACGAGACGCAGGAGCGGCACTGGAGTTAGACAATGCGATGTCTTAGCTTGTTGAGAAAACAGAATATGAAGAAAATAGGGAGGTTATTACGGGTCAGCTTATACACTCCTGGAAATGGAAAAAAGAACACATTGACACCGGTGTCTCAGACCCACCATACTTGCTCCGGACACTGCGAGAGGGCTGTACAAGCAATGATCACACGCACGGCACAGCGGACACACCAGGAACCGCGGTGTTGGCCGTCGAATGGCGCTAGCTGCGCAGCATTTGTGCACCGCCGCCGTCAGTGTCAGCCAGTTTGCCGTGGCATACGGAGTTCCATCGCAGTCTTTAACACTGGTAGCATGCCGCGACAGAGACAGCGTGGACGTGAACCGTATGTGCAGTTGACGGACTTTGAGCGAGGGCGTATAGTGGGCATGCGGGAGGCCGGGTGGACGTACCGCCGAATTGCTCAACACGTGGGGCGTGAGGTCTCCACAGTACATCGATGTTGTCGCCAGTGGTCGGCGGAAGGTGCACATGCCCGTCGACCTGGGACCGGACCGCAGCGACGCACGGATGCACGCCAAGACCGTAGGATTCTACGCAGTGCCGTAGGGCACCGCACCGCCACTTCGCAGCAAATTAGGGACACTGTTGCTCCTGGGGTATCGGCGAGAATCATTCGCAACCGTCTCCATGAAGCTGGGCTACGGTCCCGCACACCGTTAGGCCGTCTTCCGCTCACGCCCCAACATCGTGCAGCCCGCCTCCAGTGGTGTCGCGACAGGCGTGAATGGAGGGACGAATGGAGACGTGTCGTCTTGAGCGATGAGAGTCGCTTCTGCCTTGGTGCCAATGATGGTCGTATGCGTGTTTGGCGCCGTGCAGGTGAGCGCCACAATCAGGACTGCATACGACCGAGGCACACAGGGCCAACACCCGGCATCATGGTGTGGGGAGCGATCTCCTACACTGGCCGTACACCTCTGGTTATCGTCGAGGGGACACTGAATAGTGCACGGTACATCCAAACCGTCATCGAACCCATCGTTCTACCACTCCTAGACCGGCAAGGGAACTTGCTGTTCCAACAGGACAATGCACGTCCGCATGTATCCCGTGCCACCCAACGTGCTCTAGAAGGTGTAAGTCAACTACCCTGGCCAGCAAGATCTCCGGATCTGTCCCCCATTGAGCATGTTTGGGACTGGATGAAGCGTCGTCTCACGCGGTCTGCACGTCCAGCACGAACGCTGGTCCAACTGAGGCGCCAGGTGGAAATGGCATGGCAAGCCGTTCCACAGGACTACATCCAGCATCTCTACGATCGTCTCCATGGGAGAATAGCAGCCTGCATTGCTGCGAAAGGTGGATATACACTGTACTAGTGCCGACATTGTGCATGCTCTGTTGCGTGTGTCTATGTGCCTGTGGTTCTGTCAGTGTGATCATGTGATGTATCTGACCCCAGGAATGTGTCAATAAAGTTTCCCCTTCCTGGGACAATGAATTCACGGTGTTCTCATTTCAATTTCCAGGAGTGTAGAAGCAGAGTATAGACTTGATCAACAAGATGTTAATGAGAAGGAAGAGGAGATTAATTTTGGCGAAACGATTGTTGATTTCACAAGTTAAGGAATGAAGGGGGGGCTCGGTGGGGTGAAACGAGTGCATCAACAAAGAGGACAGATGAGAGTAATGAACCTACGTTGCCCAACTTCACGGCTTTTCATGTGGGAAAAATAGAAGATATGAGTAAAGGAACCTATAATAAATTGAGGAATTATTGAAACAAGTGACAAAAGAAAAGAGAACCATAAGCAGCCGAACGAGAGAAGTGAAGCGAAATACCGGAGGAAACGTCGGCAAAGGATCTGGAAGAACAGGAAGCAGCTGTTGGCACAACTATCAGTAAATAAATGCAATCGAGGAGAAGCAGAAAGAACGGAATGAAGTAGACAGATGACTAGGTATAATAGAACGCAGAGTTGGCCGACTAGAAGGAGACAGAACACCAGTTACGTGAAGCTACACACAATTTTAATATTGAAAAGAGGTAGATTGGCACATCTTTGAATTAGGGATAATTGTTACCTGTATACACCCTCGCTTCCCAAAGTCCATTGAAGGGTACAGAGTAATACGCTTTTTGTAAATAAACAAATATTAGATGTACTTCCTGACCCCTATTTGTCTAAGGTTAGAAAGGATTCATACAAGATATTTCAACTGTAAAACATGACTGTTCCTCTCGAATATACCCTTCAGTTTCATTCTCCAACCTGCTTTTCAGTACGGCGCTAAAAAGCGTGCTGCTGGAAACCATAACCCTAATTCTCCTTTACCCGTCCTTCCCTATAGCTGAACCCTATTTTACTCATAATTTCCAACATTTCACATCATTTTACATAGTCAAACGCTTCTTTCAGTTTCACAAATCCTATGAACGTGTCTTGATCTCTTCTCAATCTTATTTCCATTATCAACTGCAACGTGAGAACTTACTGTCTCATGCCTTCCCTTTCGTAATTTCAAACTGTTGTCGTGTAACAGATCCTAGAAACGCTCGGTCACAGCGGCCAGCTATGAGTATTTGTAAGCGGAGTTCAATGCCATAAGACATAGTACATCACCTTTAATATACCGTCGATAATGTATTGACTGGACACATTCAGAGGTAATTAACACAAACTTCTCGGTATATATATCACGTCGGCTTATAGTAAACTTCAAACTTCCATTGACAGTGATCATGTCAGCAGACGACAAAACTGACTGATCGGTTGATCCATGCCATCGTTATCACCATCATCAGCCAGTTGACATCTGCTACTGGATAAAGACCTCCGCCAAACTTCTCAATACATGATGGTCTTTCTGGTACGCATCCATGCTGATTTTACATGTTTTCCAACGTCAGCTACCTGATTTCCATCAGCTCGTCGTTTCGATTTCTTCTTATTTCTTAATATCCAGCAAAGAGCTTCCATTGTGAATCTCTCATCCAATAACCTGGCTCCATCGCTTGTCGATCTCATCTACGTTTTCATAATTACTTTCTCCCCAGTTTGTTCCATGATTCGTTCGTTTATCATCCCGACTCTCCCCGTAGTTCTTAATAAAAAGCTCTGCTTTGCACGCAGAGAGGTGCTGAGTTTTGCTTATATATTTTCGAGTTATACGTCCATGTGAATGTTGTGACTTAAAATCGGTCGTAGATACAGTTCGCAATTTATTCTGTGTTATTTAGTTCACCAGAACCACAGCAGACCAATTTCACTATTGTGTTTACAGTTTTTTCTATGCCTTTGTCGCCCATCCAGACCTAAATGCAGCTACCGACCTACAGCTTCTAAGACTAGTTGTTATATGGTTGAAATTTGCCATCAAAACGTAGTTGGTACAAGTGTTTTTCCCTCTTTATCGACATGAAAACTTCATTGAATGCTGCTATGAACATCTGTAGTGGAATGGAATCAAGTAGCTATTTAGTTCTAAATTTTCCATTACCCACATGAAATCTAATGAATGTGTAGCACCGATGTACATGTTCATCAAATATTATCATTGGACGAATAAATGCTTTGTTTATCAAGGTACATTTACACATTTGATGTAGAAAAAAGCTTCATCCAAGTTTGATAATCCTATCCAGAGCGGTAATTACTCCTCATTCCTCAGTTCTATAATTGCAGTCACAGCTTTCAAAGTATCCACTCTTTTATAACCATTTCCGATGCCAGTTTTATTCCCTTTTGCTTCATAATACTTTCATATTATTTCTACGCAGTAAGTAATAATTTCATTGAATATGTTACACAGTACCCATGACCACCAATTTATATTTACACTGGACATTGATATTGTTGGCAGATGCTCTCCAGGTACCGATCATTACCATGTGCAGTGAACTTTAAAATAGTGCTCCCATTATAGAAGCTGTAACTGCGGTCGGTTGCGATCGTTATAATGGCGATCCTGATGACTGTAGCTGTGAAAACCCTAACATCAAACAAAAAAAAAGTGGGAGAGATAGAGAGGAGGCGACTGCAGGAGAAGATTTGTGTACCTGCAGGTTTTTAATGTGGGAAGTAGGAAGTCGGAGGCTCTTACAGTAGTTCTCGTCGGAGGAACAATGAATGACGTGCTCATGCTTTCTAGTTCGGGAATATGTATGAGAGAGTAGGCGAAGACGGTTCATGACCACAGGTAAGAGGTAGGTAGCGAGGATAAAGCCATTGCCTATCTGAAGAGACATATAATGATGACGACGCAGGAGCTGTAATGCAACTATGGATGGCACTAGTAGACAGACTATTTCCGACAATTGCTTGTCTACTATTTTGTGAAGGAATGGAGATAGGATGATGACCGAACTAGTACAGCAAAACATTAACATTTCGTTACTAACTGCATGAAACTATAGAGACATAAGCTATGTGGGTGTAAGTCAATAAATCATAATATTGAGCAGAATATCATTTTATGATTTATTTGAACAAAATCTGAGACAAAATGAAATCATTGCTTACGACATCTAGCTAGCGCATACAGGTGCTGTCAATGAGCTAACGAATCTGTGCGGCATTGGTGAAAGAGAAAATTACCTTGTCATTGTTGGTGTCATAATTCTCTTGACAAAAAACAAGTTACATGGAACATGTATCATCCACTTTGGTACCACAGACTGGCTGACAAACATACAAGACTTGACTGACACATATGAACGAGATACATTAGTTTCGTGAATCATCAGAACGGACCGGAATTTTGCTAGGGTAGGGCAGGCCACCATCATTTAAGCAGTGGTTTGGCTGAATACAGAATACTTCGAGGATCAACTACATACAAATGAAGCCTATGTTTCGAACGATTCCAAAACTAGCTTCACCGTCTCAAATTTCTCCCAGGTACTCAGCATAAAATACGTGGAAGGACTCGACCGGGGTTCGAGTGAACATCGCTCACTGTTTGTAGTATATTGAATTTTACAATAAGCAAACTTTCTAAATATACCCAAAGGCTACTGCCGCTGAATAGATTGTAAATGGACTGAATCGAAAAAAAAAATTCATTATCAATTGAAGAACAAGCCCGCAGGGCACTTAAATAAACCTTGAACGAGAAATAACGAAATTTACTCTTATTTTGAAACTTCCTGGCAGATTAAAACTGTGTGCCGGACTGAGACTAGAACTCGGGTTCACAGGAGAGCTTCTGTGAAGTTTGGAAGTTAGGAGACGAGGTACTGGAGGAATTAAAGCTGTGAGGACGTGCCGTGAGTCGTGCTTGGATAGCTCAGCTGGTAGACTACTAGCCCGCAAAAGGCAAAGGTCCCGAGTCAGAGTCTCGGTCCGGCACACAGTTTTAATCTTCCAGGAAGTTTCATATCAGCGCACACTCCACTGTAGAGTCAAAATTTCATTCTACTCTTATTCTGAGTTACACATTTAGCAAAAAATAAATTTAAAAAAAAACATCTATCAAGGCTGATATAACACGTAATTATTCTGATGAAGAGGACCAGCTGCACATCTTTTGGTATTCATAATTCAAATCTACAAATGTAATCGCAGTTAATATGAAACCTATCACATCATTGGTAATGAGGACAATGACTTATAATGCAGTGCATGAACAGATTTTCTTTACATCTAAAACTCCCTTTCATTCAGAAAACCTGGTCAGTGCTAGATAATGAAACGGCTCGTCACAAATCTAGCCAGCGCCAGATAATAGAATTTAAGGGAATTTAACAACCTGGGCAGCGGCTCTTACCCGCCCTCAGATTAGTGAAAGGCGTAAATGTGAATCACCCACCAGTTTTTAAGGGAATTTAACAACCTGGGCAGCGGCTCAGACTCGCCCTCAGATTAGTGAAAGGCGGAAATGTGAATCACCCACCAGTTTTTTTGAGATGCACCAGGACGCAGCTAAGAGCCTGATATTCCGTCTCTAAAAGAAAATCTCTATGCTCAAGTCAAAACTTAAAATTTTCAAAATGAAAGGGGACCGTCAAGGCTTCATAGAGTATTACATCTCAGCAGAAACAATTTTCTCGCCGCGTAGCCTACTGTACGCCACCGGGTTTGCCTCAGGGGTTCCCAACAGATCACCGAAGTTAAGTGCTGTCGGGGTGGGTGACCATCCGGTCTGCCGAGCGTTGTTGGCAAACGGAGTTTACTCGGCCGTAATGAGGTCCAAAAATGGTTCAAATGGCTCTGACTAATATGGGACTTAACATCGGAGGTCATCCGTCCCCTATGACTTAGAACTACTTCAACTTAACTAACCTAAGGACATCACACACACCCATGCCCGAGGCAGGATTCGAACCTGCGACCGCAGTGACTGCGCGGTTCCGGACTGAAGCGCCTAGAACCGCATGGCCACATCGGCCGGCAATGACGCAAATTGAGGAGCTACTAGTTCCAGAAGTAGCGGCTTCTGTCTCGTGAACAGACATACGAACTGAAGAGCGTTGTGCTGACCACATGCCTCTCCATATTCGCATTCAGTGACGCCTGTGGCCTGATGATGACACGGCGATTGGTTGGTAACGTTAGGCCTTCATGGCCTATTCGGGCGTACTTTAGTTTAGTTTATAGGCTACTATAAGTTACCATTTTGCACCTGCAAGAGGACTGCTACTACCCCAGAATTAGACGCATCCGTTTCAACCACAAACGGAAGCTCAAAGTCGGAACTAGCCAAAACGAGTGAATTGCTAAGTTTAGCATTAATGGTTTGAAAGGATGCCTGATGACTTTCGTCCTACCTAAAAATGTCGCCCTTCTTCCGCAGGTCATCAAGAGGACCAGGTAACTGTGCAAAATACAGCACAAATTTGCGAAAACATTTGACATGCCGATGAATCTGGCGATACATTTATTATTGTTAGGCGTGAGGAATTTGCGAAATTCATTATTCCGCTCCTGGTCGTAATGCCGTCGGCAGAAACTAGATGCCCGAAGAACGAAATTTAACACCATGGTAACGTGGTTAGATAGCGTCTTTGAGGCGGACCAGAACTGCGATCAGATGTTGGTGACGTTCCGAAAAGGTCGCTCTATAAATCACCACATCTTCCAAATTATTACAGAAGGCTTGAACTTAAGATCTCTAAAACATAGCCGGCCGCTGGTGGCCGAGCTGTTCTAATTGCTTCAGTCTGGAACCGCGGGACCTCTACGGCCGCAGGTTCGAATCCTGCCTCGGGCATGGACGTGTGTGATGTCCTTAGGTTAGTTAGGTTTTAGTAGTGCTAAGATCTAGGGGACTGATGACCTGAGATGTTAAGTCCCATAGTGCTCAGAGCCATTTGAACCATTTTTTCTGAAACATAATGTAGAACACGGGACAAGATGGCAGCTCCCGTTGATGAACCAAATGGAAACTTTTTATATTCGTATAGATTCCAATCAGTACAAATGGTTAAAAGAATATGATGATAAGCTTGGTTGATATAAAGAGCTGTAAAAAATTGGGACTCAGTAAACAGCGTGAAACAGTTATGTAAAACTGGAAGCAGTCCAGACTATACAAACTGCTTTTCATTGACTAACCTATAATCTACCACGGGACAAAATTCTTCACTCCTGCCCTTTGGTACCAGAAATATGGGTGCAGCGTACATTGACGTGGAAGGCCTGATGACCTCATTGCGCAGCATATCATCAATTAAACTACTTAAACTCCTAATCTTCGGCGGAGATTGCCTATGTGGTGCTTGTCCCGCTGATATCTCATCAGTAAGGCAGATCTTCTAATAAATTTTACTGGTAACACCAACCTTGTCTGTCAGCACCCACAGGAAGCGACTAGGACTTCCAGACGCTGGTAAAACATTACAAATTCCGAACGAACTTCGGTAGGAGCATAAGGCCAACCTCTCAGTAGGACGAAACGTAAACAACCCTATCCCGACAACCCAACATCAAATCCATACTTCGTACGAAATCACAAGCCAAATCAAGTTCTTGACCATGAATGGGGGCTCAATTACTATGCAATAATTTTAGTATCTGAGTGTCCAGTTACGAAGTCTCGTAACCGGTTGACCCTGACTAGTTTTAGTACGCAATCTGACTGCATAGAATAACAATAAAGAATTAAAGAAAATTTCCGTTAACATAATTGATTAATTAAGTCCTCAACAACTATAAAAGCTGCGAAACAACAAAGCACAAGTGTAAATGTTCTGTGTGTGGAAGTGTGATTCAACGTACACGTATCTGGCACGGTTCTTCCTCAATACGACAACATATTTTAAACACAATTTACAATGAAGTAATTAAAAACCAGAAATACTATAATTGCACATAGAAACCAGAATTACAGTCTAATACATGAACACAAGCTAGATGTTTTGTTGACTGAACCTGTGAACAAGAGTCATTGTTATTTAGGAAATTTGAAATAAAATATTTTTTGTTACCTTCATATACATTGACGAAAAATACACTGTGATCATTGCAACCTCTTCCATCTATACATTACACTAACGGAACAGCATCTACTGTCTCGCCCAACAGAACAACAACTGCACATGACATCCTCTCAACTAGTACTGCTCTCGATATCCTCTCAACAAGCACTGCCCACGGCAACCTCTAAACTACTCCTGCACCAGTGGAGGTGGCGGAATAGTAATCTTTGGCGCAATCTCTGGCGCTGTGACTAAGTGTAGCCACCTTTCATATGCCCCTCCTCCACGGGCTAGAATTTGATGGTATTTTTGCCAGCATTGGTGGTGAAAATACCACCAAATTCGTCCAAAAAATACAGATAAAAATAAAAGATGATATTAATAGGTAAATATCACATAACTAAATAAATTTAGGCTTTGCACTGACCCTTCAATAACCTAACAAATAAAATACATTAAGGAATACAAATGCCTGCATGCATGTGATTTTACATAGTAGTTGACACAAGTATCATTTGTTAGAGTGGTTAAACAATTCAATCAATGGCACCAGCAATGACTAATAGAAGCAGGTAAGAGTCTCATAATGTTTCATAAACAGTAAATACACAAAAAATCAGTTTATAGAAATATTCACATAAAATCTTTTCAATAGTTCAATAAACAAGTACCACTCCTCAGAGTAGTTGACAGTTCCTACAGTAGCACCCAGTAATGGTTAACAGGTGCAAATAGCAGTCCTATAACATTTCACAAACAGTAAATTCACAATAAATCAGTTCACACAAATATTCACATAAAATCTTTTCAATAGTTTAATAAACAAGTAGCACTCCTCAGAGTAGTTGACAGTTCTAACAGTAGCACCCAGCAATGGTCAATAGGTGCAAATAGCAGGCCCATAACATTTCATCAGCAGTGTTTAAACAGCTCCAACAGTGGCACCCAGCAATGGCGAGCAGACGCAGACACCAACAAGTGACATTATCTCAGTAGCAGCAGTTCCATCAGTGGCACGCAGCATGTTGAACAAGTGCAGAGAGCAACAAGTGACATCATTGTAGAAGCAGCTCCATCAGTGTCACCCAGTAATGTTGAACAGGTGTAGACGGCAACAAGTAACATTATCTCAGTAGAAGCAGTTCCATCACTGGCACCCAGCAATGTTGACAGGTGCAGACAGCAACAAGTGACATTATATCAGTAGAAGCAGTTCCATAAGTGGCACCCAGCAATGTTGACTGGTGCAGACAGCAACCAGTGACATTATCTCAGTAGAAGCAGTTCCATCAGTGGCGCCCAGCAATGTTGAACAGGTGCAGGTAACAGTCCATAATATTCACTGTCAATAATTAAACAGTTCATCAGAGTTAATCAGCAGAAATTAAACATTTCCAAGTGGCACCTATTAATGTTGAACAAGTGCAGGTAACAGTCCATAATATTCACTATCAATAATTAACCAGTTCATCAGAGTTCATCAGCACAAATTAAACATTTGCAAGTGGCACCCATCAATGTTGAACAAGTGTAGGTAACAGTCCATAATACTCACTATCAATAATTAAACAGTTCATCAGAGCTCATCAGCAGAAATTGTACATTTCCAAGTGGCACCCATCAGTTATAAGAGGTGCAAACACGAACAGCAGTTTGAATGCACACACAATAGCTTTTATAAAATTATTATCAATGCTCTTACACTAAACATACAAATTATAATAAACACACAAATGATATCAGATAGTTGTCATATTAAGTATTACAAGTACACAGATATCAGTAAACCTATACTATTTATGAGTGTCAGTGCAAGCCACAACAGACAAGTAAAATAATATTTATGAGGTAGGTCAGTACCAATTATTTGGGATTAGGAAACGACAACACACAAAACACACTCACTCATCTTTGTAATTGAATGGTGTTAACTGTGTAAATGCAGTTCTGTCAAAATTTGATGTTCAAATTGTGTATCAAGTAGAAGTGGCAGCAGTGTATAACAGTCAATAATACCCTCCTGGAAGTTGAAATACGAACACCGTGAATTCATTGTCCCAGGAAGGGGAAACTTTATTGACACATTCCTGGGGTCAGATACATCACATGATCACACTGACAGAACCACATGCCCATAGACACAGGCAACAGAGCATGCACAATGTCGGCACTAGTACAGTGTACATCCACCTTTCGCAGCAATGCAGGCTGCTATTCTCCCATGGAGACGATCGTAGAGATGCTGGATGTAGTCCTGTGGAACGGCTTGCCATGCCATTTCCACCTGGCGCCTCAGTTGGACCAGCGTTCGTGCTGGACGTGCAGACCGCGTGAGACGACGCTTCATCCAGTCCCAAACATGCTCAATGGGGGACAGATCCGGAGATCTTGCTAGCCAGGGTAGTTGACTTACACCTTCTAGAGCACGTTGGGTGGCACGGGATACATGCGGACGTGCATTGTCCTGTTGGAACAGCAAGTTCCCTTGCCGGTCTAGGAATGGTAGAACGATGGGTTCGATGACGGTTTGGATGTACCGTGCACTATTCAGTGTCCCCTCGACGATAACCAGAGGTGTACGGCCAGTGTAGGAGATCGCTCCCCACACCATGATGCCGGGTGTTGGCCCTGTGTGCCTCGGTCGTATACAGTCCTGATTGTGGCGCTCACCTGCACGGCGCCAAACACGCATACGACCATTATCGGCACCAAGGCAGAAGCGACTCTCATCGCTCAAGACGACACGTCTCCATTCGTCCCTCCATTCACGCCTGTCGCGACACCATTGGAGGCGGGCTGCACGATGTTGGGGCGTGAGCGGAAGACGGCCTAACGGTGTGCGGGACCGTAGCCCAGCTTCATGGAGACGGTTGCGAATGGTCCTCGCCGATACCCCGGGAGCAACAGTGTCCCTAATTTGCTGGGAAGTGGCGGTGCGGTCCGCTACTGCACTGCGTAGGATACTACGGTCTTGGCGTGCATCCGTGCGTCGCTGCGGTCCGGTCCCAGGTCGACGGGCACGTGCACCTACCGCCGACCACTGGCGACAACATCGATGTACTGTTGTGACCTCACGCCCCACGTGTTGAGCAATTCGGCGGTACGTCCACCCGGCCTCCCGCATGCCCACTATACGCCCTCGCTTAAAGTCTGTCAACTGCACATACGGTTCACGTCCACGCTGTCTCTGTCGCGGCATGCTACCAGTGCTAAAGACTGCGATCTAGCTCCGTATGCCACGGCAAACTGGCTGACACTGACGGCGGCGGTGCACAAATGTTGCGCAGCTAGCGCCATCGGACGGCCAACACCGCGGTTCCTGGTGTGTCCGCTGTGCCATACGTGTGATCATTGCTTGTACACCCCTCTCGCAGTTTCCGGAGCAAGTATGGTGGGTCTGACACACCGGTGTCAATGTGTTCTTTTTTCCATTTCCAGGAGTGTATTTTTATGTCAGTTCCACTGCTACCAAATTGTACGCAAATCCATTCGAAGAACGAACCACTGGACCGAACAATTCGACTGCAGCCATCTCCTTTAATTTTGCTGGAATGCTAGGAAACAACTGTGCTCTGTGAGAAATAGTTGGCGGCTTTGCCTTTTGACATAATTTGCATTTGACAAGAACAAATCGAATACGTTTTTCCATATTACTGAAGTAGCAATTTTCTCGTAATTTATGAAAGCATTTTCTGGGACCAAAGTGTGCGTAACTGAAATGTGTATACCAAATAAATTTATTAACCCACTTATCAGGAATGCAAACTAACCAAACAGAGTTGTCAACCGATTTTCGTTAAAAAAGAATATCATTGCGAACTAAATAATACTGTCTAATTGCTACGCTTTCCTTTGTCATAAGGCTGGTGTCTACTGTCCTGTCTGTTTCGTCTGTCATTTTCAAAATTACCGCTATAACGTCCTTTCCAATCATTATCCTTTTTCTCTGAAAATCTATTGTGATTACCGTTACTGAAAAAAATACAAGAACTTCCGTCGTCGTTGTCATACTCAAGTTCTTGTAGCAAAGTCTTAAAAGTTTCAATGTCATATTTACATCTTCCGGCTAAGGCAATGCGTCTTATCGATTGTGGCAGCTTAGTTAAACGAATGCGAATTAATTCAGTCGAGCTATAAGAGTTGGAAAGGAAGTGATTCTTTCGAATCATGTCTTCAAAGTATTCTGCCAGGCGTGCGGAATTCAGACTGTTTAAAATTACGCTGCATAATAAGACTATGTTTGATTCCGTCTTGCATGTTGTCCGACCAATATGTCGATAGAAATGCATGATAAAAATCATTTAAATTATTAAAATCTCTAATAAGTGCGCGCATGAGCGTCGCCGGTTCGTTTTCTAAATATCTACACATAAATTCCAGCTTGTGACTTAGTGGCCAATTTGGTGGAAGTGCGTACATAAATTGATCTAACCATGAACATAGATTTATGTCATTGTTAGAATTACGAAAGATCTTAAATCTTAAAAAGTGTTTATAGTCAAAGTTTTCGCCTCGTGGCGACAAAGACCTACCGCGTCTGTCCCAGTCCGAATGTCGATTATTGTCAAGTTCGCGCGCTCGCGCTCTCTTCTTGCATCTCGTAAATGAAATAAATTATTTTCTTCAAAACCCGCTCCATTCGGTGATTCCAAATTTCTTCCAGTGTCTTTCCCTTCGATTTCGCTTTCAATTTGTTTAGCTTGCTTTCGTAACGCCTCAAATTCCCTTTTAACGCGTTCATCAAATTTTCCCTGATTTTCAACATGTTTATTTGTATTCTGGTACTCTTCTGTTTCTGCAAATTTCAATGGAGCTCTATCATCTGAATCTCTGTTTCCATTTAAACTAAGATTAGTCAATTTATCTGAAATCTCCTCGACTCTTTCCGATAAGTCACGTATTTGTTCTTTCTGTTTATTTACGCCTTCCGTAAGTGTCGCGACTCAGGTTCCAGTATTGACACATTTAGTAGTTAACTGTTCATATTGTTGTGTTAGGTTATTTATCCTGTCATTTGGTACGGATTCCTCGATTCTTTCAAATGTTTTTCCTTATTGCGTGCACATTGAAGATTTAACTCTGAAACTTTTTGTACTATCACGCGAACTCTTTCTTCCTGTTCTCTATCCTGTTCCTTTTGTCTAATTTCTTTTTAAATTAATCTATTATTGTGAGCATTCAAAATCGGTTGTACTACTTCTCTAATTTATTTCTTCAGTTCATCTTTCATGTTTTTAAAACATGTCTCTATTCGTGAGTCTAACGGTGTTTCCATTGTTCCCATCTCTGTTTTTAATTGAGATCCTAACTGTGATCCCAAATTTAATATTGCACTCATCAACTGCTCCATATTAACTGGTTCGAAATTCTTTTCGCCCCAAACATTTCCCGTAAAACTAACTTCCTTCGGCGTAGCTGTAAAGCTATCTGCGTTCGATACTAATCCAGAATCCTCTGTCGTTAATCTCGTTTTGTGTGAGTTTTTTGATTGTGAAAAATTTTGAACTGGTTCCAAACTACTTTTCCGGCTTTTAAATTGTTTTCTACTTCATTATTGATCATACTGTTCTCCTGTGTTGGCGAGTTCGCCATATTAACAATTTCGTTATTCTGACTATCCTTATTTTTGTCTTTTGCATCGATCGCGTAATCATTTACAAAACTCATCAATATACGAAAATTACACACAATGTAACACTTTATTACTAACAATACCATTCACACGAAATGCTTCATGACAAACACGATTAACGAACAATTAAAATCTTCATAATTGCACAAAATTGTCAAACCCACATATGAGACATCAAAAATTAAATTCTGCAGAAATACCATTAGATGAATGAAAAGGCAACTACAGTGTTCAGTTACCAAATCTACACATGCAATATAGACTACAATTACTAAACTACAAATTACTACAACAATACTGCTGTCTGCTATTTTTACTGTC
Source organism: Schistocerca gregaria (assembly GCF_023897955.1). NCBI lineage: Eukaryota > Metazoa > Arthropoda > Insecta > Orthoptera > Acrididae > Schistocerca > Schistocerca gregaria. The sequence goes on from NC_064922.1 coordinate 434,259,053, forward strand.
AAAATAATTCCAAGAGACGATCCTGGCAGGGTCGCCCCATGCATGGGGGCTTAATTATAAAATGAATGCAATAATAATTTTAGTGGTTGTGTATCCGGTTACGAAACCTCGTAAACGGTTGGCCCAGAGTAGTATTAGTACGCAATCTGACTGCATAAAATAACAATAAAGAATGAAAGGAAATTTCCGTTAACACAATTGATTAATTAAGTCCCCTGCAACTATAAAAGCTACGAAACAACAAAGCACAAGTGTAACTGTTCTGTGTGTGGAAGTGTGATTCAACGTACATGTATCTGGCACGGTTCTTCCTCAATACGACAAGATAGTTTAAACACCATTTACAATGAACTAATTGAAAAAACCAGAAATACTATAATGGCACACAGAAACCAGAACTACAAGTCTAATACATTAAAACGAGCCAGACGCTTTGTTGACTGAACCTTTGACCAAGAGGCATTGTCATTGAGGAAATGTGAAATTTTTTTTTTTACCTACATATGTATTGACGAAAAATACACTGTGATGATTGCAACATCTTCCATCTATACATTACACCAACCGAACAGCATTTACTGTCTCGCCCAACAGAACAACAACTGCACACGACATCCTCTCAACTAGTACTGCTGTCGACATCCTCTCAACAAGCACTGCCCACGGCAACCTCTGAACTACTCCTGCACAAGTGGAGGCGGCGGAATAATAATCTTTGGCGCAATCTCTGGCTCTGTGACTCAGTGTAGTCACCTTTCAACCAGCAACAAGTTAATTGATCATGAAAAGTTCGGAGGTATATTCCTAAAACAATATTTGATATTTCTAAGGATACAGTGAGTTGGAAATGAGATGCGGATGAAAGATGTTTTATGCGATGGGAAATGAACATCAAGTTGAAATGACTCTATTTAAAATAGCGCAAAATCCAAAGGAACAGTGTATTGAGGTCAAGCTGTACTGAACATAATCGCTGGTAGTTTGAGCAATGTGGCTGTCCATAACTACAAAAACTGTAATACGACAACTTTAATACAAAGGTTCTAACAAGAAGTCTTTATACCTTCTCGCCATTATTCTTTCAGAAGCAGACGAACCTGTAAAGTAATACTTGTAAGTACTTATAATCTGTGGTGTACACGTTGCTGTACACGATCGCCAAATAAAAGGGAAAAGCCACTAATTATATGTATTTATTAGTTATTCAAAGAACTGTGACTGACACCCGAACAACATGGACTTACATGCACTGAGAATAAAAAATAATGCATTGAGAACGGCTAGCTACTAGAAATCTGGATTTGCATAACAAAATCTAATAAGGACGACCGATTGCTGCACTCTATAATTTATAAGTCACATACAGTGCCTAAGTGCATCCACTTCCCGAATGGAAGGTAACCTGAAAATCTAAACATACTTTTACTTCCCATACGCAAATCGTGAGAAAAAACAAACAAGACAATGAAAGGACCCCCGCCCGCCGGGCCATAAGTCGTACGGTTCCCTTCTGGAACACATTTTTTAATGTGGAGACAGAAAGTGTGGAGACTTTCGGACTTTCCCGACTCTCAGTCTTCTTCTAGACGCTTATTTGGGACCGATGAATTCTGTTAGGTTTTTTTTTTCTTTATTTGGTGTACACACACACACACACACACATATATATATATATATATATATATATATATATATATATATATATATATATATGGTGGTCCATTGATAGTGACCAGGCCAAATATCTCACGAAATAAGCATGAAACGAAAAACTACCAAGAACGAAACTCGTCTGAAGGGGGAAGCCAGATGGCGCTATGGTTGGCCCGCTAGATGGCGCTGTCACAGGTCATACCTTTTCCGCAGTTGGTAAACGGTCCATTTTAACACGGATAATGTATCACGAAGCAAATACCGTCCACACTGGTGGAATGTTGCGTGATACCACCTACTTATACGTTTGTGACTATTACAGTGCCGTCTATCACAAAGCGTAAAAAGTGGTCCAACTAAAACATTCACATTTCTTCATTTACTACACGAATATGTGGTAAAAAATGGGGGTTCCTGTTTTAAGAAAAAACCGCAATTAATGTTTGTTTGACCTATGGCAGCGCCATCTAGCGGGCCAACCATAGCGCCTTTAAGCTAGACAAGTTTCGTTCGTTGTAGTTTTTTCTTTTGACGCTTATTTCGTGAGATATTTGGCCCGGTCACGCTCAGCTATAGTTTGGTACTTACTTTCTCATGTGTAACAGTAAGGTCTTTAAGGTCAACGAAGGTCATAAAGGTGGCATGAACGTCCATTTACAGATGGTGTTCGAAGTGATGACCATTGGTATCAATGCAGTGCTGCTATCTTTTTATCATGGAGTGAGTGATATTCCTTATCACATCGGCACTTATCGAAGCACGTGCTCTGACAATTCTCTTTTGCATTTCTTCTGGTGTACTTGCAACGTCTTTGTAAATAATAATCCCCTGAAGAAAGAATCCAGAGGTGCCAATTCTGGCAAAGCAGCCGGCCACGACACACCTCGTCCGTGTCCAATCCAACGATTTGTGAATTGTCTCTGCAAATCATTTCTAGCTATCAGCGAAAAATGTGCCTGGCACCCATCCTGTTGATACCACATTCTGTTCCTTGTTCTTAAAGGTATTCCTTCCAATAACAGACCAAATGTTTCTTGCAGGAATGTTGTGTACTTGCTACTATTAAGATTTCCTTCGATGAAATTGGGGCCTATAATTCTGTCCTGCAGAATCCCACGCTATACGTTCACCGGCCACGGTTTTTGGTATGCAACATGGTTTTCAGTTGCCCGTTAATGCATGTTATGCAAATTAACATTTCCATGGTTCATCAATGTAGTCTCGTCATTAAATAACATCAAATTAATAAATGTGTCATCCCTCTGAATGTGAAATTGGGTCAAAAGCACAATTAGTACTACGCATACAGTCCGTACCAGTTAATTGTTGGTGGAGACTGATGTGGTAAAGATGATATTTACTGCGATGCAGAACACGAACAACACCACTCTGGGTCATGCCAGATTCATTTGCGATTTGACGCGAACAAACACAAGGGTCTCGAACCACGGTGGGAAGAGTACCAATTTCCGTTTCTTCGTTAGTAATTTTCCTTCGCCGCATATGTTTCCGAGGCGTTAAAGATCCAGTTGTTCTCAGTCTATCATAAATATATTTAAATATATGACGTGTAGGGTGAGTACGTTGAGGATATCTTTCAGCGTATAAGTCTCTAGCTCTCACTAAATTTCGTTGGAATTCACCGTAAATGAGAAGAATATCGACTTTTTCTTCGATGGAATACATCATTCACGTTCGCTTGATTCGACGATACTTGTCTTACGTTCCTATTAGTGTTGTATTGCGAAACCGTCGAATGGTGTTTACATGTCAATGGCACGTTAGATGGAACGCCGTAATCGCCGAATTTTACTATTTGCACGATATACGAGAGAGAATTGTCAGAGCTTGTGCTTTGATAAGTGCTGAAGTGATAAGAAATACCACTCACTCCATGGTAAGGAGATTGTAGCACTGCATTGATACCAGTGGTCATCACTTCGAACACCTGCTGTGAATGGGCGTTCATGCCACTTTTGAGACCTTTGTTCACATTCAAAGACCCTACTGTTGCACATCATTGGATTCGTCCCGATAGCCACTATCAGAAAGTAAGTACCAGACTATAGCATCCCATTTGAAAAAATCTCAGACGCGACCCCACCTAGCAATAAAAAACCAACGTCATATAATGGCCCCCGCTGTGCAATGCAACTTTTGTACTACAAACTTTTCAGATCGTATCATACTTGCGGAGTTATTGTAAGTGGCAATAGTTAGTGACTTACCCTGTATATAAACTCCTCAAATTCATCGTTAACGGAACACCAGAATGTCTTCAAACACCTCCAGAAAAAAGTAACATAATTCTTGTGGTAAGTTGGAGTTCGCTTCAGCATCGAATGTTGGTTCTCCAGGAAAGTTATACAAGCACCAATGGCAGGTTCCGTTGTGCTTAATATGTAGTACACGGTGACTCCCGTTAGACAGTGGTAAGTTTGGGGGGGGGGGGGGGGAGCACGTTCCGTTGCTGTCGCAACAAGAGGGTGCCGTACGGACTGCGGACACATCGCCAATGCACAGCATCCTCCACAGGTAACTGTAGTCTAGCAAAGTACTGCAGTGGGACAGTGCTGTAGGAGTGTGGTGAATATCTGTCGGCGGGTCCAGTTTGGATGACACAATTTCTGTGATGAGGAATGAGATCAGACGGCTGTGATCACGTTTCCATTGCCACAGCGTCAGTCGCACGAATAACAGCAAAGCCTTCACGTACACATAGGTTAGTCCGAGGCCGTCAGCGATCTGAGGGAGAGTGAGCTTCGTGTAACCGACTTTGAAGAGATGTCCTTGATGCACTTAACGTCCGTAGGCTGCCTGGAGTCTGTTCGCTGCCGTTCGCGGTATGAGAAATTCTTGCCAAATATATAATCTTCGACAGCAAGTAGGCGTTAACTAATTCGAACATTTGCAGCGCATCTAGGGACCGTATGGAGTATAGGCGGACACAGGCGCGAATATTGTTGATGAGGCGTTTGTAGCTGAAAGCGATGGAGCGGTGCATCGTCTTAGTGTACACCACGCACAAACATTTCATCTCAGTAATCACTTTAATGCTGCCTTGTTGTTGCGCGGGTAACGAGCGACCAATGTGCATAATCCTCGATTTTCGCCTGTTCATTTGTGCACCAGTCGCTTTGCCATATCTCTGAACCAGGACAAGTGCCATCTCAATCTCTTTGCTGGAGCGTACTAAAATGACTAATCATCCGCATAAGGCCGGTACACGAATTTATCTCCTCGCACAGTGACGTCCCATAGCGTTTTGTGGAGTTGAATCAACAGCGACTCAGTCGCTAGCGCAAACAGGCACAGGGGACACCCCTGTCTCACATAGCACTGTATCTGTATTAGCCCTGCTGGTGGTCCGTTGACTAAGACCATTGACTGTGATCCGTGAAGAAGCCGCATTACAGTCGTGATGAACCGTTGTGGAATATTCATTGTTGCGCCAAGAAAGTCATAGCGACTACATTAAAGGCTTTCTCCAAGTCGACCACAAGCATGGCGCCTTGAATTCTGCATTCATGTGAGGTAGCCAATCAAATCGCGGTAGTCACATAATGCCGTTTGAACAGCGCTGTTGACAACGACTCCTGTGTCTTTTCCCGTCGTCACTGTAAGGGCAGGTTTTAAACGCAGTGTGAGAAGTCTTGCAACGTGTTTGTAGTCGCTGTTAGGAAGTTTTATCGGCCGGAATTGATGCATGGAATATTCTGACGATGTCTTCGGAACGGGGATCATCAGACCTTACTTAAAGTTGCGAGGTGTGGACACTTCGAGGTACAACTGTTGCAACGTCGCCGTTGGTATATCTTGAAATGCCCAGTAGAATTCTATGGGCAATCCTTCGGGTCCAGTGGATTTATTGTTGTGAACCTTCGCCAAGGCCGTCGCCACTTTCCTTCCGTCACATCTAGTTGCATCTCATCAGCAGTCTCGCCGTCCATTCGGCGTGGCAGTACCGTGAATATGTCGTCGAGTACCGCTCCATCCAGGTTCTTCTGCGAGTACAAACGGGAATAGTAATCTGTAAGTCCTGTTTTGCATCTCTGCTTGAGTTTTTAACTGCTGGTCGCCCTCTGTCTGAAGTGTCGTGACAAGTTTCCTTTTGGACTGCTTCTGTTCTCCTACTATGTGGTGCATGGAGGGTGGTTCGTGCGTGACCACATGTCCCTGTAGTGCTCTAATGACTGTGCGATCCATCTTTTGGCGCATGAGGTGCAACAGTTTGGCTTTGACATTATTGATATCTACAAGGCGAACCGGATGCTGTTCTGGACTGTCGTACAGTTCACGGAGGACATTAAAGTAAAATTCCACTGTGTCGTTATACCATCGCATTCTATCTCTGAAGTAGTTCATCAGTGTCCACCTCAGGAGCACCGACTAATATTCATGTTTGTGACGTAAACGGCTCGTCCAGATTTCGGCGACTACTGAACGGCAATCTCTATCCTTCAGAACAGTTGCATTCAATTTCCACAACCCTCTGCCTCGATAGGTGGCCTGGATCGCCAAAAATGGTGCAGATATATGCCAAGTCGTCTGAAAAGATCGTCAGCCAGAGCTCCGACTGTTGAAGATTGATACGAATCTCGCACGACGTATATATACTGTTCAGGTGGCTTTCTGACGCAGCCGTAAAGTACGTGAACCCAATGGGTCTTCATGTAGGCAGCTCCATGTTTCCAGCAAGGCTATGTCACGTGTGATGGAGGAGAGCAATGTGTATGTGTTGTAATTCTGTGTGATCGCTGGTTGCCAGCACGCAGTTAAGTCACCACCGAGAACGACATGATTGTACCTGGCCTTAAACGGGGCCATCATCTCAGTCCGATAGAATTCGGAGTGAGTGCGCCTGTTGCTAGAACCAGATGGGGCGTATACATTGATAAGTCGGACGTCGGTGAGCGTAAGCGGTGTTCCTCTCGCCGAAGGTAGAAACTTGACATAGGGAACTTTGATACCCTCTTTAGCTAGAATTGGAGTGGCCAGTTCGTGCACGGTACCAGGATGGTTATTAACTTTATATGCACGTATGGAGTGGAGACCTGACTCCCTTACCTCCTGCAAAAATCAATGTCGACTTCTGCTGCTCTTAGTATGTGACTTAGAAGCTGTAATTTACGCTCATTGCTGTTTTTGTTGATGTTTATCTTCGCTGTTCGATATGCCTGTTGAGAGTTCATTCTGCACAACTCCGCTACATATCCACCAAGATGGCGGCTGTCTCATTAGCACCTCCTCGTATCGCGCTGTCTATAGTACCCTGGTTATCGGCCACGTCCTGTGATACTGTCAATTTATCCGTCGTTCCTGCATCCTGATTGTCTACCTTAACATCATCCGTCCAATTCACAGGACTGTGTATCGGGGCGGCTCGGTGCAAGGTCGCAATTTGTTGACCTGAACCACCTTGTGGTTAGGGTTGTCGCGTCCTACCCACGGGTGTCGCACCACCGCCATGGTGACCATGGTTATCTCTTGCTGTATGGGTTCCTGATCTTTTGCAGGACCCGTCGTCGAAGTGCTGCGCAGCGTTTCTATTTGGTTCAAATGGCTCTGAGCACTATGGGACTCAACATCTGAGGTCATCAGTGCCCTAGAACTTATAACTACTTAAACCTAACTAACCTAAGGACATCACACACATCCATGCCCGAAGCAGGATTCGAACCTGCGACCGCAGCAGTCACGCGGTTCCGGACTGAAGGCGTTTCTACTATCTGTTTGGCTTCTTCTCGAAATGGGTGGGCTGTCTCGTCGTCTTCAGGGGCCGCGATACGTTGATTCTTGCACTTCTTTTGGTGGTGACGAGACGTGTGTCCTCCCTCCACTTCTGATGTTTGAGACTGCCCCACATCTAGAGTTTCTGAATCCTCTCCTGTCTCGTGCATCACGTCAGTGACCACATCCATCTCTTCCGTTCGTATAGGTTCGCCGCCGGGGTGGCCGAGTGGTTCTAGGCGCAACAGTCTGGATCTGCGCGACCACCACGGTCGCAGGTTCGAATCTTGCCTCCGGCATGGATGTGTGTTATGTCCTTAGGTTAGTTAGATTTAAATAGTTCTAAGTTACAGTTCCGAACGAGACCCGTGGTCTAGGGGTAGCGTCTTTGATTCATAACGAAAAACGTCTTCGGCCCGGGATCGACCCCCGCCACTGCCTAAATTTTGATAAATAATCAGCATTGGCGGCCGAAGACTTCCGGCATAAGAAGTCAGCCTCATTCCTGCCAACGGCCTTGTCAAAGAGGGCGGAGGAGCGGATAAAGGTTCAGGGCACTCTCTTGTCATAGGGGTGGGAAATTTTTCCTAAAGGCGGAAGAATCAGCAATGATCCTCGACATGAGGATGCAGAAGACAATGGAAACCACTGCATCAAAGACACGTAACGTGTATCCACAGGACATGTGGCCTGTAGTCGAAGAAGTGTCATGATGATCTCTCCATTGGCAAAAGATTCCGGAATAGTTCGGATCTCCGGGAGGGGAGTGCCAAGGGGGAGGTTACCATGAGAAAAAGATTGAATAATCAACGAAAGGATAATGTTCTACGAGTCGGGGCGTGGAATGTCAGAAGCTTGAACGTTGTAGGGAAACTAGAAAATCTGAAAAGGGAAATGCAATGGCTCAATCTAGATATAGTTTGGGTCAGTGAAGTGAAGTGGAAGGAAGACAAGGATTTCAGGGCAGATGAGTATCGGGTAATATCAACAGCAGCAGAAAATGGTATAATACGTGTAGGATTCGTTATGAATAGGAAATTAGGGCAGAGGGTGTGTTACTGTGAACAGTTCAGAGACCGGGTTCTTCTAATCAGAATCGACAGCAGACCAACACCGAAAACGATAGTTCAGGTATACATGCCGACGTCGCAAGCTGAAGATTAACAGATATAGAAAGTGTATGAGGATATTGAGTGCAGTTAAGTTTTACATATACAACATTAGCCACTATCGAAAGACGAATACCAGGAACACTAGCCACTATCGAGAGATGAATACCAATCAGTTCATGATACTCTAGATTCACCTACTCTCGTAAAGAAACGTTCAACTTCAAGCTCATTTGGTCGGGCGAAGTGGGTTTCGAATGTGAACTTCACTGTCGATTTTCGTAAAGAGCTAGCCGCATGAACGTCGTCTGTGTACGCTGGACGCATCGCTGCTGTCACAACATTCGCCGCTTCCTGTTCGCTGTTTGCCGCGGATAGGACGTAAACAACACGCCCGCGTCACACGGCTCCTCAAGTCCAACCTATTTACATTATTGGCCATTAAAATTGCTCCACCACGAAGATGACGTCCTACAGACGCGAAATTTGACCGACAGAAAGACGATACTGTGATATGCAATTGATTAGCTTTTCTGAACATTGACACAACGTGCTGACATGAGGAAAGTTTCCAACAGATTTCTCATACACAAACAGCAGATGAGCGGTGTTGCCTGGTGAAACGTTGTTGTGATGCCTTGTGTAAGGAGGAGAATGGCGTACCATCACGTTTCCGACTTGATAAAGGTCGGATTGTAGCCTATCGCGATTGCGGTTTATCGTATTGCGACACTGCTGCTGTTAGCAGAAAATGGAATCGGTAGGTTCAGTAGGGTAATACGGAACTCGGGGCTGGATTCCAAAGGCCTCATATCACTAGCAGTCGAGATGACATCCGCATGGCTATAACGGATCGTGCAGCCACGTCTCGATCCCTGAGTCAACAGATGGGGACGTTTGCAAGACAACAACCATCTGCACGAACAGTTCGACGACGCTTGCAGCAGCATGGACTATCAGCTCGGAGACCACGGCTGCCGTTACCCTTGACGCTGTATCACAGACGGGAGCGCCTGCGATGGTGTACTCAACGACGAACGTGGGTGCACGAATGGCAAAACGTCATTTTTTCTGATGAATCCAGGTTCAGTTTACAGCATCATGATGGTCACATCCGCGTTTGCCGACATCGCGGTGAACGCACATTGGAAGCGTGAATTCGTCATCGCCAAACTGGCGTATCACCCGGAGTGATGGTATGGGGTGCCATTGGTTACACGTCTCGGTCACCTCACGTTCGCATTGACGGCACTTTGAACAGTGGACGTTACATTTCAGATGTGTTACGACCTGTGGCTCTTCCCTTCATTCGATCCCTACGAAACCATACTTTTCAGCAGAATACTGCGCGACCGCATGTTGCAGATCCTGCACGGGCCTTTCTGGATACAGAAAATTTTCGACTGCCGCCCTAGACGGCACATTCTCCAGATCTCTCACCAATATAAAACGTCTAGTCAATGGTGGACGTGCAACTGTCTCGTCACAATACGCTACACTTGATCCGGCCGGGGTGACCGATCGATTCTAGGAGCTTCAGTCTGGAACCGCGTGACCACTACGGTCGCAGGTTCGAATCCTGCCACGGGCATGGATGTGTGTGCTGTCCTTAGGTTAGTTAGGTTTAAGTAGTTCTAAGTTATAGACGACTGATGACCTAAGATGTTAAGTCCCATAGTGCTCAGAGCCATTTTTGAACCACTCTTGGTGAACTGCATGGGCTGCTGTACCTGTACACGCCATCCAAGCTCTGTTTGACTCAGTGCCCAGGCGTACCAAGGCCGTTATTACGGCCAGAGGTGGTTGTTCTGGGTACTGATTTCTCAGGATCTATGCACCCACATTGCGTGAAAATGTTATCACATGTCAGTTGAAGTATAATATATTTGTCCAATGAATACCCGTTTATCATTTGGATTTCTTCTTGGTGTAGCAATTTTAGTGGCCAGTAGTGTAGTAGGCAGATGCGGTAGCCAGTGCGCTATCCGGGACAGTGTTACCCCACTTTCACGGACTATCTGGGTATGCCTCACGGCTGCTGATTCCGCTGACTATCCCGCTGCAGCTGACAGCAGTGATCCCCCTTCCATTTACATTTAGAGGGGTTTTACAAGTATGCTACACGGTCTTGGAATTTTTATAATACGTGTTCAAATCTGAAATCTGTAAACTGTCTACTGACTCATATGATCTAATCTCGCAGCCTCACATTCGCTTATAGATCGAGAGAAGTGACGGTTTGACGTTTCGTGAAGTGTAATTTGTCGGTGACGAAGCTTTCGGTTCCGTAAAAGCTCGGTGTGTGTGGGCCGTAAATGTGAGTGCCGTTCTGGCTACTTAGTTTATTTTCGGTAGGTGTTATCGAGCCGTAGTACTCGCTGTGTCGCAGTGTGCGTGGCTGCCGCCACGCGGAGTCGTCGGATGCCAGAGGGGCGGGCGTCACGGCGCAGGCGCGCAGCCTCCTGAGGTGTGGCGGACCACGCGGCCCCACGGCGGCGGCGGCGGAGGCGGCCGCGGCCGGCGCGCAGTGCCAGTCCAGCGCTGCTGCCGCCGCCGCCGCCGCTGCTGCTGCTGCTACAGCACGCGACAGCTCGCCAATCCACGCTGTGGCAGCGGCGGCGACGCCCAGGCGGCGCGGGGACCTCGCGTGGCTCAGGTAGGTCAAGGCTTCCCGTCTTGTCTGATGTCAGACGATTACTGCAATCACTTGTTGGTTTTTCCACAGTTTTGCACCCTACTGAAGAGTATCTTTTTTTTCTAGCTTTGGAGCACACAGCCTATACTGACATTTCCCTCAGCTGTGTTTATTATTTACTGCATGTGCATTCGATTTCGAAGCATTTTATGCCTAATGTTGTGGTCTTCAGTCCGAGGACTGGTTTGATGCGAATCTCCACGTTAGTCTGTGCTATGAAAGACACCGAGCGGTTCTAGGCGCTACAGTCTGGAACCGCGTGACCGCTACGGTCGCAGGTTAGAATCCCGCCTCGGGCTTGGATGTGTGTGATGTCCTTAGGTCAGTTAGGTTTAAGTAGTTCTAAGTTCTAGGGGACTGATGACCTTAGAAGTTAAGTCCCGTAGTGCTCAGAGCCATTTTTCCATGATGTAGAATACTATCAGAACAATAATACTTTCTAGCAGTCTTTATGCGCTACCTCATATATATGATATGTACAATAAGCAATCACATTACGAGAATCAAAACTCTCCAATGCTTGGGCAGTAGGAGCAGTACTACCGTTTCTTACAGAAATATTTATTTGCTACCTTTCCTGCATGGAAAGTGCAATAAGCATTACGAGAATTTATACCCTCCAATCTAGCAGCAGCTGCATACCTGTCCTTACAACAGTAACAGTAAACTAACTGTTACTATGACTGAAAGTATTATTACTAATACAGGTTACACTCCAAATACTTTCAGAGAATTATCATCAGCGTTGTTGATCTCTCCGTTCTCAGTGGCCCTTAACGTTGTATTAATGTTTTTTAGGTAAAGACTGTCTGGAGACTGAAAACTGTTGGAGGTATGCTCCGCGCCATGATGAAAAATCACTCACCAAGAAAAACGCGTTTTGAAATGTGTTATAGACACGAACAAATGAGAAAAATTATGCTTTTAGAAAACTCTTACCATTCATCTGCTATCCCAGGACTAGCCTGCCATACTGTTACTTCTTAGATAGAAATCGTATCCGCTAGTTTATCACTGAACCATTGAAATAACAGTAGTGCCCCCAATTCGATGAATGCATAAAATTTTGAAATTCGATTCAGCATTGTTAGAAGCACGCGGATTGGCAGGACGAGTCGATGGTTGATTTCATATGCGTTCCGTATAGACTTACTGCTTGGTGTAAAAACTTTTGGGCCTTTTGAACAAGGAAAACCTATTGTGAAGCTTAAACCTCCAGGAATTTATTCTTGCAGTGTAATGTCTGTATCGAACGTTTTATATTTCATTGTTAACAAGCAACGGAGAAAAAAGCATAAAATTTATAATTCTATAGCTCAATCTGTAATTCACATCAAAATCCCGCCCACCGTCTCTCAATTTCTTAGCAAAGGCAGTGACTCCTTCCGAATTGCTGTCAGCCTCACACCTGCCCGTTAGAAGCTTTCACGACAGACGCAGCGTTGGGTACGATGCTTTCATACCTTTTCTGCCCAAATACAATGTCTTACCACTCATTCTTACGAGAAAGACAAAATTGTATACTATAACATCGAAAATAAACTATCAAACGTTAATGCAGCACACAAAAATCAAGATTCGAAGTGAGAAATTGTCTTGCTTACGCCAAGCTAGTGTATTATTATTTTGAAATGCTTCTAACTATAACCAGACTCTTCAGGGGGGTATCCAGTTGGCGCAGGTAGGCGCTAGAGGAGTAGTTCGGAATTTCTAGAATAAATTTCTTTCCATGGATTAGAAGGTTCGAAGCGTCCTTTAAGCCAGTTGAAATGATTTTTTTCTGAAAATTTTACAGTGGTGTTACCCCTTAACCGCTGCCGCTTCTTTCTAGATACAGAAATAGTAGAATTGTTCCTAAATGATCTCTGTCGTTTGACAGTACCAACGTTTTTGCTGCCACGTTACGATGTTATTGTCCATATTTACTTCTCTGAAGATTTTCCCATATTTATGAAATTAAAAGCAGCACGTTCTACGCTAAAATGTCATAATTAGGATGGAGCTCTCGTTCCATTGCGCCACCTGCGAATGAGATTTGCTCATTGGCAGTCGTCACAATATTAATCGAAGTGAAATTCAAATTATCGTTTATTAACAGCAGGTACGTGATACGTTTGTAAATGTGAAACGGAAATTTTTTTAATGAAGAAAAAATTATTGTTACTCGATTCGTATATATCTACGCAAGAGAAGAACAAGCTTCTGCAAATAATATAGGGTTTGTAAACTACACGAAAACCATTGATATGAAAAACAAACAAAAGATGTTGTTAGTTTGTTTCCGGAGAAGTAAATCTCAAAATGATAGATAGTTATCATCATATTCGCATCTAAAAATTCCTAATGTGCTCTTTTATTGAATCCCGGAATTGTTACTGAATGTCAGCCTCCTGATCTTTCCTTCCTTCCCTCATATGGAACAAATTTCTTTAAACCGTAAACACAAACATGCATCACCTCAAACAGGGCAAGATGGCGCGGTATTAAGACAGTGGACTTGAATTTGGTGGGGACGGTGATTCGAATCCAGTCTGGACACTTTCATTTAAGTTTTCCATGATATGCATAAGCTGCTTAACCTCCTCAGTCTTTATGATGCATATATGCTGCATCTAAGTTTTATTTTTCTCTAGCTCAGAGAATAAACTCCCTGTACCTTATTGCAGCATACACATTACAACACGCGCGTTCTGTGCACACACATTAGAAGACGTGCGTTCTGTGTACCGACTGGTTTAGTTTCTGCAAGTTCCCAGCACCTGGTGGTACACGCTTCAAGAAAGTCAGCATGCCCTTGAGAGATAAACTGTACTTGTTTTTGCTTTTAGTAACTTTGATTTGGAGTCTGTTCAGAATATCCTGTAATATGCTGATATACTCTGCACTGTCGAATAAATGATTATGATCACCGATGAAAACTTTTTCATCCATAAAATATAAACAAAGGACTGAGTGGGTTAATGCTAATTTTGGAACAGCTTCCTCGAAACTGACTCGTTCAATTTCGCTCTCCATCCTTTCCCATTCCTTGCTATTGCTGCATGCATCGACATAGACGGGACGTTGAACCGAAATCTTCCTTCATTCCCTGCGCAAATGTGGCCAACGAAAGGATATTATGACCTGTTTTTCTTTTTTTTTTCTGTCACATACGAGGGGGGTGGACCCAGAAACAACCTCAATTTTTGTTATTTTGCAATTTATTGAACTTTTCATTCACAGTACTTTACCTCCTATAAAGAATTTTTGAAGTGCTTTAACTCTCTTGTAAAAACGCTTTTGCCACTGCTGAAAACGAGTCTCGAACTCTTGAGGCAAGATATTCTTCAAATCGGTTAACGTGTTTTCTTTGACGTCATCTACATAACTGAATCTCTTTCCTTTTAGGTTGTTTCATACGTGAAAACAAAACCAAGTCGGACGGAACGAGAACAGGTGAACAGGGTTTATGAGACAATAGCACCAAGTTTCTTGCCATGAACTGTCGTACCCCTAGAGCTGTGTTAGCTGGCGCATTGTCATGGTGGAGCAACCAGCTCCCACTTCTCCACACTTCTGGCCGTTTTCGTCGCACAGTCTGTCGTAATCTTCGTAACATATCGAGATAAAAAGGTTCGTTCACTGTTTGTGCTGGAGGAACGAACTCCTTATGGACATTGCCAGTGACGTAAAAAAAATCGACATTGTTTCCACAAGGGATCGCACTTGACGTGTTTTCTTGGGTCGCGGTGACGTTTGAGTTTTCCGGTGGCTCGACACTTGCTTTGGCTTGGATCGTACCCGCAGCACCAACTCTCATCTCCACTCCCAATTTTTTTACTAATATTTGGATTGTTCAGCATTTCACTCTTCAGGCTGCGGCAAACATTCAAGCGGTTTTCTCTTTGGTTGTCTGTGAGCAAGAGAGGGACAAGATTTGCAGACACTCATGTCATGTGCAAATGCAAAAATCTTAGGTTAAAATTCGCTGGACCGTACTCCATGACACTTCCGTTTCCTCAGAAATTTGGTCATTGGTCCTTCGACGATCTTCATTAACTGCACGTTTGATTGTGGCAACGTATTTGTCATTTGTTCCTGCAAAATATGAAACCAGAAAATCACTTTTAGACCAGTGATTTCCCAAATCATTCTCATTAAAGATTTGCTGATGCATCGCAATAGCCTCTGCTGCAGTTTTCCGTAACAGAAAACAAAATTTCAGCCTGATTCCTTTCTCCTTTTTGCCTGTCATGTCATTAATCGACAAAGAGTTGAAGCAGGAAGGCAAACAACTGAGCACCGCAATCAAACTACTTAACTCCGACTGGCGCCAACTTACTGAGTTATATGGACGACCCCAAACTAACATCACTTATTTATATCTGTATTCCCACTCGCGTAACACCCCCGTACACCTTGAGGCGACGCAGAGTTTTCATTGTATCATTACAGGCACTAATGATTCTAAATCTTCGTTTACAGCTTCGCTTATATTTTCTAGACATACAGCTCCCCTTCAGAGCTATTGATGAAAGAATTTCACTACACTATATTTCAGTTTACGTTACAAGTAATATTAAAGCTTGCTGGAAGATTTACGGAAACAAGTTAACTCAAGACTAAGTACAAAACTTGAAAATTAAATTTTTGTTACCGTTTAAAAATTTAAATATGGTTCTCCGAAGGTTACAGTAACTTCCAGATCACTTCTTGAAATTATAGAACGCTTCTTCGACGATCTCGTTTCCTTCGGGATAGTTACGATAATTTAACTTTTGTGCAGAGTCACTGTATAACACTGCATCTCTTAAAGCCATATTGTGAACAGAAGAAATATTAGTGGTTGTTAGGGTAGCTAACCCGTACACAGGTGATTTTTACGAACAGTTGGCTCACTCTTTCCTGTCACGTTCTTTATAGTATTTCAGGTATAAGATATATTAAAGTGGCGTACGAGTCCCCTTACTTAAGAAGTGTAGTGTAATTCTGTTTGATCTAGTACGTTGGCTTGGAGATTGTGTGGGGAGCAGTATCACCGTTCCACAAATTTTCTTGAGAAATGCATCCACCCATTTGCCAGAAGTGACTAAAAAAACCATGAAAGATTAATTCCGAGAGGATTATTTAGTGTGTCTCTCAAATACTATACCGTTCTTGTGGGTTTTGGCCACTGGAGTGCACTATTTCAGAACGAAAATGTTAATGGGCGAGATTTCTTTGCATACAGATTCCTTTTTTTTAAGTCCTGAGTCTGTCTTGTGTATTTCTAAACGTTTGTAACAACTATCGAAAGGTGATCATTAAGATAAATAGACGATAAAGTGTGACTACGAACAGCTGCCAAAATTAGCGTTGTCCTAGAGTCACGTACTACAACGTTAGATGTCGTGTCGAACAGATAGACAAGCGTTATGGACACGGTGTTCCAGGCCATAGGGATCTTTCTTCTCAGTAACATACACCACACTTCATATGATTCTGCAACCAAAAACCCAATGAGCGAACGCGATAGGACTGGAACTTCACGCCAAGCCGCCATCTTTGGAAGGTGCTGTAGATAAAAACATGTAGCGTGTTAAGTACCAATTCTACTCCACCTTTGGTACCGAGCTATTAGAGGTAAACTTTCACAGTGGTACACGCAGATTTGCCCGCAAGAGGACCAAATACATTTACATCTACACGACTACTCTTTAGGCACACATCTTTCAGCGAGTAAGAGGTTTTATACTTGCTAAGCAATGAGCTATTATATCAGCATACTCTGAAAACAGCTTAACTGATATAGTACCTGGACCGGATGGCTTGCCTTCATTAAATTATTTAAGCTGCTTCGCTACACCGAGCATATCTACTACTAAGTTATGTAGATAATTCTGTTTTCTGGACAGCTTGCCTGATTCCAATAGTATCATGGAAGATATTAAACCACTCATTGTCGCCGGCCGTTGTGGCCGAGCGGTTCTAGGCGCTTCAGTCTGGAACCGCGCGACCGCTACGGTCGTAGATTCGAATCCTGCCTCGGGCATGGATGTGTGTGATGTCCTGAGGTTATTTAGGCTTAAGTAGTTCTAAGTTCTAGGGCACTGATGACCTCAGATGTTAAGTCCCATAGTGCTCAGAGCCATTTGAACCACTCATTGTACCGGGATTGGAATTGATGATTAGTGACAATCGCATCGTGGAGAGTAATGCCTGCCTACATGTGAGTATTATGTATTCTTAGTATTACTTTCATTCAAACATAGGCTCTTCGTTGAAACGTTAAAGTTACAGTGACCTTGCGAAAGCACCTACAATATTTTGATCCCCCGTGTGGCTCGGTCTCCCTTTTCCTTGTATCCTTGACATTTTGATGTAAAGCGTAACCTTGTGACATTCGCGTTACAGAAAAACGGCGTACATGCGTTTCACAGTTCCAATTTTTTCTTGAGCTGGAATCACTGATCGCACTAAACACACCATAGCAGGTGTTCGTGGACGGAGTTGTCGACTCACATCCACAAGTATGGACGTTTCTAAGCCTGTCATACATATCCTATGTGATGGCTGATTTCTGAGCAGAATATGCATGCGATACTGATGTCCGACTTCACGTCTATTACAATTTGGGCCAATGCAAATGATTAACATGTTGCTATGTCCTTGTTTTCCATAACACACCACGTTTCACACATGAACGCCTGCCTGCCCTGTTGCGGTGTCCATTACTCCCTTCCACAGGGTAACAGCTGTCCCCGCCCTTCAATACAAAGCCTGCTGCTGATCTGAATGACCATCTGTGGAACATGTAGAGAGGTACGTTTATATCGTGCAGCATTTGAGGCAGTACAGAGGTCTCCACAACAAGTGATTTTTTATGGTACGTTGTGGTAGGGTAGTATAGTACCAGCGTAGGAACAGATCTGTTACTTTGTCATCGAAGTGTTTCTTAGGGAATTATGATATGAACGTTATTTGTTTTCATTCTAGTGATGATCGTACGATAGCCATTACAACCATTACAAATGTTTAGGAAGATTTCGCAAATTGCTGCGCTCAGTATTCATTTCCACAGGAAGTTCGAAAACCGATGACTAACAAAACACTTTCTGCTTTTCCTAATGTGCAGTAGATATAAAATGTATCCCAGACAAACGACGCAGTGGGTTCGTGTGGGCAGAATTCCGCTGGATTTTATAGTCACTTGTGGTAAATCCAGAGAACCTTTCTTAAAATAAATCGCACCTACCCCATTCTCGCTCGATGTCAGTTTGCACTCTGCCTCTGACGACCCTGAAATGGATGAAACTGTAATGTCTTTCCTATCTACCAACATCCTGCTCACCTTCTTTTATTCCTTCCCTTTCCTAACTGTATCCCAAACTGTGCTTTGCAACTGAAGAGAAGTTGGATATGGGTTTTTTGTCTCTATATGACATTACATGTCTTCCAAATCTACTGCAAATCGCTTTGGAGACAGGCAGTTTTTGATACTTATAATAACACTCTCGTCTTGATCACAAGTATTTATTACAATTTATTAATTCTTCGACGTTTCAGGATTAAGCCATTTTTCAAAGGAACTAAACGAAAAAACATACGTTGAGAAACATACAAACAGTATCAATTGAACACGATACGGTCACAGCAAAACTTGCACCTACCAAAAACCTTTCGATACGAAGTGCTGGTCACACTCAATCACAAAAAGCGTAGAAGCGTAAGTGCCCACTGGCTTACATGTGGCCATGAAATGGAAAGCCGGCCGGGTTGCAGAGCGGTTCTAGGCGCTAAAGTCTGAAACCGCGTGACCGCGACGGGCGCAGGTTCGATCCTGTCTTGGGCATGGGTGTGTGTGCTGTCCTTAGGTTACTTAGGTTTAAGTAGTTCTAAGTTCAAGGAGACTAACGACCTCAGAAGTTGAGTCCCAAAGTGCTCATAACCATTTGAAATGGAAAGAAAAAAGCTCCAACAGATGGTACTACCAAACAGTGTCGGCACTTTCTCGTAACCAGTACACAGTTTCCATTTACAAAAATAATACGTGTACATTTTACAATAATACAAGCAAACTAGCGGATAGCAGAAACATTATGGCCACCTGCTTAATAGCGTGTTCGTCTGTCTTTGGATCGAAACACGCCATTGATTCTGCGTATCAGGTATGTGGCATTAGATGTCTACACATAGAACATGTAAAAATCGGAAATAACGAGGCTCTTATTTGCGTACGTGGTGATGGCGCCCGATAAAGAGCCGAATGGGTTCCACAGGTGTTACATTAGGCGAATTGCGTTACCAAGACATCAACGTGAGTTCACTATAATTCTCCTGAAACCAGTGTAGCACGGTTCTGACTCCGAGACACCGACAATTATACCGCTGAAAGACGACATCGCCGTCGGCAAAGACATCAAGCATGAAGGGATGTAGCTGGCTTGCAGTTGTCAGCGATTCCTACCACAGGTCCAACACAAGTGCATGAAAAGTGTCCATTAGCATAACACTGCTCCCCCCTGTCAGTGGCGCGCTGCACGTATCGAGCCTCCGTTCACTTCAATGAGGGCATATGTGGAGACGACCATAGATCCACTGTAGCCAAAATGTTGTTCACCCGAAGAGCCGACATATTTCCATTGATCGACGGTCGAATCCCGATGGTCCCATGCCTACTGTAATCGTTAATTGTTGATGACGTTGGGTCAACATATGAACACGTAGGGGTGGTGTGCTGTAGAGCTGCTTGATCAACAGTGTACGATATAAGGTGTGCTCCGCAACGCTTGTGCTTGCACTACCAAAGCGTTCTTCCTGCAGAGATGCCACAGATCTGTCCTTCGTGATAGTGCAGACAAGCTTCCGACCCCCACGTTCTGTGGAAAGTCGCGAATAACGAATTATTTACCGCATATTGGTAGTTTTACTGTCCTACTTATTTCTGTAGGTGCTCACGACATTAGCATACCGCAAGAGGTAGCCGCATGGTCTTGGGCGCTTTGCCACGGTTCGCGCGACTCCCACGTCCGAGGTTCGAGTCCTCCCAGGGGCATGGGTGGGTTTGTTGTCCTTCGCGTAAGTTACGTTAGGTTAAGTAATGTGAAAGCCTAGGGACCGATGACCTCAGCAGTTTGGTCCCATGGGAACTTACCACCACCACCAGGACAATACCACGTGAATATTCGACCAGCTGCGCCGTTTTCGAGATACTCTTTCACAGGCTCTGCGTAATAATAATCCACCCTTTGTCAAAGTCAATTGTCTCAATGGATTTCCCTATTTTCAGATCATATCTTCGCTACGGTGATCCCCCTTCCGTGTCTGCTCCGCTTACATATTTTTGTTACCACATCACGTGCCCGTAACGCCACCAGGTGACATCCAACGAGGCGCTAGTCAGTGGTCGTAATGTCTTTTGGATGAATCAGACGTTTTATTATATAACTACATTGTTCGCAAATCATATAAAAATATAAAGAGTATGAGACATATGAAGACAGCTGTACACAAAAGTAAAGCCCACCTATTTAAAATTATAGCACACATGTCCAAAGGGTCAAATGGTTCAAATGGCTCTGAGCACTGTGGGACTCAACTTCTGAGGTCATTAGTCCCCTAGAAATTAGAACTAGTTAAACCTAACTAACCTAAGGACATCACACACTTCCATGCCCGAGGCAGGATTCGAACCTGGGACCGTAGCGGTCTCGCGGTCGCAGACTGCAGCGCCTAGAACCGCACGGCCACTGCGGCCGGCATGTCCAAAGGAACAGACACTGCGACAACTACAGCCGTTATGAAATACATTAATTGTATTCGCAACTACCAATGTGAACAAAAAAAAAGGTTCAAATGGCTCTGAGCACTACGGGACTTAACTTTCAAGGTCATCAGTACCCTAGGACTTAGAACTACTTAAACCTAACTAACCTAAGGACATCACACACATCCATGCCCGAGGCAGGAATCGAACCAGCGACAGTAGCGCCTATAACCGCTCGGCCACTTCGGCCTGCAATGTGGAGGACGAGTTGCCAAATCGTAAGACGACACGGTAGCTAAGCGTGCTCGGTGAGAGGCTTAGCTACCCTCTGTAATAAAAAACTGAGTTAACGAACAACCTGAACGGTTGTCACCGGACTTCCACCACGAACAAATTCAACGAACAATATAGACCAAAATGAGATATAAAAAACAAAACGAAATGGTAAGGCGAGCTCACGCGATAAGGTCGAAATCCGGGTTCGAGTCCCAGCCCAGCACAAATTTTCGCTGTCGTCATTCCATTCTGCAGCTGACAGTTATCCATTTTCGCAGTTGCGAATATATTTAATGTAATTCATAACGGCTGTAGCCACCGCAATGCCTGTTCATTTGGACATGCATGCATGTCCAAAGAATCTATGCTTCGTAATTCCTGATACCATAGGCACTGAAATATCGTGCCGTATTAATAAAGTAGTTCAAAACGTTTTTTATGTTGTACTGAAAACGCGTAAGTAAAACTACAGAACATAGCGTGGTTTGCTTATACAACTTCTGGTAAATCTTATGCATAGGAAAATGGCTTGCAAATAAAACCTTCGGAATCTTCAAATGTTCAACTGTGTGTGAAATAGTATGGGACTGCTAAGGTCATCAGTCTCTAAGCTTACACACTACTTAACCTACATTATCCTAAGGACAAACACACACACACACACACACACACACACACACACACACACACACATACACACACACACACACACACACACACACACACACACACACACACACACACCCATTCGCGAGGGAGGTCTCGTACACTCCGCCGGGACCAGTCGCACAGTCTATGACAGTAGCGGCTAGACCGCTCGGCTAATCCTGCGCGGCCCTTCGGAAGCTGTTCGCCAATATTATTGCTATCATTTCGATATTATTATGGTCCTGAAATTCGGAGATGATACTACAGTGTTCACTATGAGTTTATTTTCATTATTCATTTATTTTCTGCGTTAGAGAAGGTAAAGCGAAAGATATTGCAGCAGTTAATTTACGTTTGAGATCAAGTACGATCGTAATGCGAATAGTGGTGCCGTTTCCTAGACGAGATCAGTACCCTTATTTATTGGTTACTTGTACCGTTTTTTAGCTACCGTCCTATCTTATTACACAGAAAAGAGAATAATGTTTATCGGCATTGCGAAATCAACGTAATATTATAAGTATGTTTTTAAAAGTATAAAATCGAATGTTATTTCTCACTTCACTTGTCTTTCGGATAATTTTTAGATTTAAAGTTCCTCCCACTCCACTTTTAAACATGTTTAGTTCACACTTGTAGTAAGCCATATGTTTTCACAACTAGACTGAGATTTCTCTGTACGTTAGGAGTTACCATCACTGCCCTCATTCCTAGTGGCCCTACAAATATGTTAATGCCATAGCACTTTTTCTATTACATATATTGTATGTGAAACAATTACAACAATAATCTGTGTCCAATGGCCACGCATTGAGAGCGTTATGTTCCCCTCTCATGATGTGACGGAAGTGAATTAACTACTGCTAGCATTAAAGCTGGCGCATGTTACACCTCTGAATATACGAGCTTCCTGACATCAAAGCAGAGACGAGCGTCGGTATGGCTGTACGTATGTGGTTCACAAGAGGATGCACGTTTCGGCTGAGAAACGTTATTTTATGAAGTCAGGCAGTAAATATCGGTTACAGCAGCGAAGCGAGCTGGAGAGGCGGAGGGGAAGTGTAAACGATACGACAGCACGAAACCAAGTATCTGGTGCTGCTGATTCCTTCCGCTGTGGAATTTTATATGCTAGCGCCTGCGAAATCATTCCAGGCTCTGTAAATTTATCCGTTAGATGGAACAAGGATGGAACCAGAAAAGAATTTTTCAGTTTTTTGGGATAGAAGTAAGTATACTAATGAAAACTTAAACTGAAGGAAGAAATATTTTTCTGAGCTGATCTAAGAATTTTTTAAGTGCTTTATCTGAAAACTACCTTGAGCAGCTAAACAGAGAACCGACTCGTGGCGATAACATATTAGACCTTCTGGTGACAAACAGCCCCGAACTATTTGAAACAGTTAACGCAGAACAGGGAATCAGCAATCATAAAGCGGTTACTGCATCGATGATTTCAGCCGTAAAGAGAAATATTAAGAAAGGTAGGAAGTTTCTTCTGTTTAGCAAAAGTAACAAAAAGCAGATTACAGAGTACCTGACGGCTCAACACAAAGGTTTTGTCTCAAGTACAGATAGTTTTGAGGATCAGTGGACAAAGTTAAAAACGATCGTACAATATGCGTTAGATTAGTATGTGCCAAGTAAGATCGTAAGAGATGGAAAACAGTCACAGTGGTACAACAACCGAGTTAGAAAACTGCTGCGGAAGCAAAGGGAACTTCACAGCAAACATAAACATAGCCAAAGCCTTGCATTGGTAGTTGCAGACAAACAAAAATTACGCGAAGCGAAATGTAGTGTGAGGAGGGCTATGCGAGAGGCGTTCAATGAATTCGGAAGTAAACTTCTATGTACTGACTTGGCAGAAAATCCTAAGAAATTTTGGTCTTATGTCAAAGCGGTAGGTGGATCAAAACAAAATGTCCAGACACTCTGTGACCAAAATGGTACTGAAACAGAGGATGACAGACTAAAGGCCGAAATACTAAATGTCTTCTTGCAAAGCTGTTTCACAGGGGAAGACTGCACTGCTGTACCTTCTCTATATTGTCGTACAGATGACAAAATGGTAGATATCGAAATAGACGACAGAGGGGTAGA
This sequence comes from Schistocerca gregaria, assembly GCF_023897955.1. NCBI lineage: Eukaryota > Metazoa > Arthropoda > Insecta > Orthoptera > Acrididae > Schistocerca > Schistocerca gregaria. The sequence goes on from NC_064922.1 coordinate 434,282,991, forward strand.
GAAAGAATTAAAATCGCTCAAAAGAGGAATGGCCGCTGGACCCGATGGGATACCAATTCGATTTTACACAGAGTACGCGGAGGAACTTGCCCCCCTTCTTGCAGCGGTTCTTCCGTAGGTCTCTAAAAGAACGTAGCGTTCCAAAGGATTGGAAAAGGGCACAGGTCATCCTCGTTTTCAAGAAGGGACGTCGAACAGATGAGCAGAACTATAGACCTATATATCTAACGTCGATCAGTTGTAGAATTTTGGAACACGTATTATGTTCGAGTATAATGACTTTCCTGGAGACCAGAAATCTACTCTGTAGGAATCAGCATGGGTTGCTAAAACGACGGTCGTGTGAAACCCACCTCTCGCTATTCGTCCACGAGGCTCAGGTGGGCCACAGATACGGGTTCACAGGTAGATGCCGTGTTTCTTGACTTCCGCAAGGCGTTCGGTACAGTTCCCCCACAGTCGTTTAATGAACAAAGTAATAGCATATGGACTATCATACCAATTGTGTGATTGGATTGAAGAGTTCCTAGATAACAGAAAACAGTATGTCAGTCTCAATGGAGAGAAGTCTTCCGAAGTAAGAGCGATTTCAGGTGTGCCGCAGGGGAGTGTCATAGGACCGTTGCTATTCACAATATACATAAATGACCTTGTGGATGACATCGGAAGTTCATTGAGGCTTTTTGCAGATGATGCTGTGGTGTATCGAGAGGTTGTAGCAATGGAAAACTGAACTGAAATGCACGAGGATCTGCAGCGAATTGACGCGTGGTGCAGGGAATGGCAATTCAATCTCAATGTAGGCAGGTATAATATGCTGCGAATACATAGGAAAATAGATCCCTTATCATTTAGCTACAAAATAGCAGGTCAGCAACTGGAAGCAGTTAATTCCATAAATTATCTGGGAGTATGCATTAGGAGTGATAAAATGGAATGTTCATATAAAGTTGATCGTCGGTAAAGCAGATGCCAGACTGAGATTCATTGGAAGAATCCTAAGCAAATGCAATCTGAAAACAAAGGAAGTAGGTTACAGTACGCTTGTTCGCCCATTGCTTGAATACTGCTCAGCAGGGTGGGATCCGTACCAGATAGGGTTGATAGAAGAGATAGAGAAGATCCAACGGAGAGCAGCGCGCATCGTTACAGGATCATTTAGTAATCGCGAAAGCGTTACGGAGATGATGGATAAACTCCAGTGGAAGACTCTGCAGGAGAGACGTTCAGTAGCTCGGTATGGGCTCTTGTTAAAGTTTCGAGAACATACCTTCACTGAAGAGTCAAGCAGTATATTGCTCCCTCCTACGTATATGTCGTGAAGAGACCGCGAGGATAAAATCAGAGAGATTAGAGCCCTTGGAATCAATCTCGCAATATACAGTGTGTAAATTTTGAGTTGACAAGCGAGAATGCCTCGTAAAATAAGCTTCACACGAAAAAAAGTGTAGAAACCAAAGTTGATTATTTTCGAAGGGGGACATCTGCTGGTGATAAAATTAGCCCGATATCCGAGGCCCCTGGGGGTGGGGCGGGGGGCAATTTCAAAATTTCAAATGAGTACCCCCCCTTTTTTATTGCAGAATCAGATATACATAAAAAAACTACCTACGTTAATCTTGTCTTAAAGGTTTGTTTTGACTCTTGGTAGTTGGTGCTGTAATGAAAGAAAATCCATGTTCTCATTTCTGCGTGGAAAATTATTACTGATAAACAAAAAGTATTTATTTACTTAGTAAATTTTGATTCGCTAAAACTAAAATTCTCCCTGTCTCCCTATAGGGGAGGTTTGAGAGAGGGGAATTGGAGTTTTACAAATGTTGACCAAACGATGATACTTTCGTGTAGACCACATTATCACCAGTGACCAACATGATAGTGGTTCGGAACTTTTCTGATGAATCTTTTACATCTATTGACAACAGTGGCGGTGGGACTAGGATTCACTACGACGCACCCAATGGTGCTCTCCTTTTCGTTCAACGTTCTCAGTCCAGTATGACGTACCAAATTCAGTTAGTAAATACAATATTTCATTCATAATGTCTTTACCTCATTTGATAGGTAATACGCTGGGGCGGTAAAAGTCATGGGATGACGATATGCACAAAGCGTAAAAATGCATTGCATTTGTGGAGCTGCCATTTGTACTGAGGTGATTCATGTGGAAAGGCTTCCCACTGCTATTATGGCCGAACAACGGGAATTAACAGACTTCGAACGTGGAATGGTACTTGAAGCTAGGCGCATTGGACATTCCGCTTCGGAAATCGTTAGGGAATTCAGTATTCCGAGATCCACAGTGTCACGAATGGGCCGACAGCCCGAAATTTCATGCATTCCTTCTTACCACGGACAACACAGTGGCCGACGGTCTTCACTTAATGACCGAGACCGGTGGTGTTTGCGCAGAGTTGCCAGTGCTAATAGACAAGCATCACTGCGTGAAATGACCATAGAAATCAAAGTGGGACATATGATAAACCAGTCCGTTTAGCCTGTGGAGCCAAATTCGGCGTTTATGGGATACGGCAGCAGACAACCAACGCGAGTGCCTTTGGTAACAACACAAAATAGGCTACGGCGCTCTAATGGTTTCGTGAGCGCTTCCGTTGGACAGGAGATGAATGGAAAACCGTAATCTGGTAACATAAGTCCCGATTTCAGTTAGTAATAGCTGACCGTAGGGTTCGAGTGTGATGCAGACCTCATGAAGCCATGACCCAACCTCTCAAGATGGCACAATGGAAGCTGGTGGTGGCTCCAGAATGGTGTAGTCTGTGTTTACATTGAGTGGATTAGGTGCTCTGGTCCAACGGAACTGATCATTACTGGAAATACACTACTGGCCATTAAAATTGCTCGCTGACAGTGGTTGCTGTTACCCTTGACGCTCCATCACGGACAGGAGCGCCTGCGATGGTGTTCTAAAACGACGAACCTGGGTGCATTTTTTCGGATGAATTCAGGTCCTGTTTACAACATCGTGATGGTCACATCAGTGTTTGGCGGCATCGCGGCGTACGTGACTCAATGCCCAGGCATATCAAGGCTGTTATTACGGGCAGAGGTGGTTGTTCTGTGTACTCAGTTCTCGGGTACTTTGCACCCAAATTGCGTGGAAATGTAATCACTTGTCAGTTCTAGTATAATACATTGCTCAAATGAATACCAGTTTATCATCTGCATTTCTTCTTGGTGTAGCATTTCTAATAACCAGTAGTGTACAACTTGGAGAGCATTGGCAGCCATTCGTAGGTTTCATGTTCCCAAATAACCATGGAATTTTTATGGATGACAAATCGTCATGTCACCAGGCCACAGTTGTTCGCAGTTTGTTTGAAGAACATTCTGGACAATTCGAGTGGATGATATGGCCACCCTGATCCCCCGACATAAAGCCCATCGAAGAGTTATGGGACGTGGTAGAGAATACAGTTTGTGCGCAGAGTCCTGCACCGACAACACTTTAGAAATTTTGGACGGCTACAGAGGCCTATCCATTATTTTTTCCAGGGACTTCCAACGACTTCTTGAGTCCATATCAGGTGGAATTGCTGCATTACAGAAATGAAAAGGAGGCCCGACACGATATTAATAGGTATCTCATGACTTTTGTCGCCTCAGTGTAAATCAGTTTCGACTCTAGATCATAATCAGAACGAAAGATCTTGAATGGTGTTGCGAATGTACACGTCAAGTCGTAATCAAACACTCACTGTTATCACTTAAAAATTCTACTATACTGCACAAACAGAAGACAATATCGCGCTAAAAGTTTATAAAAAATAATGAATATACCGGTTCAGGGTAGAAAGTGGAAGACAATAGTGTCCAGCTAATACAAACAAATTACTAAATGAAGAGACTTGCTACTTGAGCACATTTAACATATTTTAAACCTGTTCTGTTTCAGTATTTCTTCCTAGAGGTACAGTGTACGGTGTATTATTCACGAGCACTCGACCGCTGCGTTCCAGGTTTTGCAAAGTTGAGTGTTCGCCAGAATGCTGGTGAAACTTGGCGCGGCGAAAGCTCCGCATGTTGCGCGAACGGCCCTCGCCTTCTGCCGAGTTTCCTCGTTAGAGCAACAGGGCTTCGCTGTTGACGCAGCGAGCTACGCTGCAAGGCATTCCCTGTCCCCTGCCAGTACATGCATGGAGTCACCGATCCAAGTTAATCGCTGTTCTTCCCAAGCGGAAAGCCAATACGAAATAGGCTGGATCACATACAACGTCAATGGTAAATTCGTTCCCATAAGAAATTATGTATCTATATGTTCGTCTACCTACAGTGATGAACCACAGCATTATGAGAGGTTGAATATGGGCGCGTTTTGGGCAAGTGACCCTGTGGGGAAGTTGTGCAAGTGGAGAAGAGACAATTGGGGAATCGTTCTAACGACGATACTGATGGCAGACTGGGAACTACACTAACAGAACTTACTTTATAAAGGACAGATTGTTAAGACCAGTAACCTGCGCAAGGTCCTGTCGGAAACGGCGAAGCTCGTGACCACTAGCCTGCTAATGTCATGAACATGTATCGGAAGTGGTTGAAGGACTGTGAAACTACGAATACGCGACAATGTGTTGGAGATCCCTGTCTAGTCTCGGAATGTAGATGTCTGAGGATTGCCCGCTATGTAAAGCAGGGTAAGTGCCGATTTGTGACATACAAGTATTTGACGAAAGAGTGTATTGCTGCGACGGGAACATTTGTTTCGGAACACACTTGCATCCACTGTTGAATACCGTCCTCTGCCGAAGGGTACATTTACGTGTCCTCTTGTTGATGCGACATCATCAACTACGATTTGATCAGTCTGCAAGTGATGCATGAAGGGATCGCGTTGTTAAAAAGGAAGTCTGCGGATACCAATGACTATATGCTGGCCCCTGTTTCAATTTTACATGAGTCTGGATTCTTCCTACATGTCGATCATGGGGCCTGAAGATGGCATAGTGAAACGTCGAAACGGATGGTCAAAGTAAAAAAAAGGGGGGGGGGGGAATACAGAGAGCTGGATGTTTGATTCGACATTTTATCTTGAACAGACTATGTTCCACAATCATCCTGTATAAAGGTGGACTTGCATAGAATTACGATATCAGTTGACTCAGAATCATCGAGACTGGACCTTCGATAGGTGGAAACACGTCGTCTGGGCGTATGGATCACTTTTCTTGATATAACAGGTCGATGAGCGACTCCAGATACACCGTTATCTGCGCGAACAGTTGCTCGCAACATGCAATGCTCCACTGATGCATACCGCTGGGAGCAGAATTACGCTATGAATAACACTCACCCAGGCTGCAACGGGACCAGTGGTAGACAGCAACGGCACACAAGAGCTGTGGAGTATGTGACCTTTATTGAGGAAAATCTGCTTGATGTCACCTCCTACGGCGATGGTGTCTTCCGACACGATATCTGTCCATGTCAGAAGGCCAGTATCGTGTTACAGTGCTTTCAGGGGGATGATTGTGAACTGAATTTGATGTCTTGATCATCAAATTCGACATATGTGAAACGATGGAGACTTCTGAAACTCTGTCGAGTGCTAGGTCCGCGCCTCTAAATCACCGGCCTTAATTAACGGGAATTGGGTGACCTGTGTGCATACATCTGGTGTCACAAACCCTAGATTGAGTCCATTATTTTACAATTTTGGCCTTATTTTCTCCAGATAAATATCTACATATTTTTGCTTGTGAATTGTATCTCCATTAGATGCAAGAACCCACCACTGCATATTAGGGAAGGCTGATAATTTTTACTTTTTTAACGTCTAATTACAACCAAACGAAACACAGTTTTCGTATCTTAAGCGTTCGGCTTATATTCTCTGCAAGGCATCTTCATTGTCCTGAAATATGTACATATATTATTTATCTTACATTTTGAGTCGATGCAAAATATGTTATAAACAGTTCTTGTGGCTGGCTTTTCTAGATTTAGTAATGATTTAGAACTCTGCTCACAAGTTTCATGGATGTTGTTCTACATGTTGTGTTTATTTCCATATTTTGAGCTGTTCTTCCTCTTATAATTGGCACCTGAAATTTTATTTTTCAGTCTTCAATAACACTAGGAGCTGAAGACTTGTCTTGATGCTATGTTTCCCTTACACAAATTCAATAAAACTTCCACATTCAGAAAACCATTGATGAAAGAAAGCATGTGATAAATAAGCAAACACACATCAATACAGACTCTCTGCCACACTTAATAAAAGTAATAAGATAAAAATTATTCCACTTGCACATGCAGCAACATTAAATCAAATGCATGCCCTCTCTCCCTCTCTCTCTCTCTCTCCCTCTCTCTCCCCCTCCCTATCTTTCTGTGTCTTTCTCTCTGTCTCTCTCTCTCACACAAACACACACACACACACACACACACACACACACACGAGCGCGCGCGCGCGCGCTCACACACACCCAAACTGATCACAGATATCACAAAATTACACTCAATATTGGGCAACAACACACAGCAGTCGGCAACACAAACCAAAACACAGCACCAAAAACAAGTGTTCTTTTCCTAGTGGTGTGAAGTCTGAAAATCAAAATTTCAAATATCAGGTATATGAAATGGAACAAAAACGCAACATGTAGCACAACATCCATAGAACCTGTAAATAGAATTTAAAATTATTACTACATCATAGAAAAGCTAACCACCAGAACAGTTTACAAACTATACATGCATGGACACAAAACGTATACTGAACAGTACAAAAAGAAATATGTACAAACTCCAGACACCTAAGATATCTTGCAGAGAATATTGGCAAAACGCGTACCGCATGAAAATAATGTTCATTCACTTATAGTCACTCTGTCCAAAAGTAAAAATTATCAACACACCGTAATATTACACGCAACGGAGGACAACGGGACTGCAGAAGTGTAGGATGTTCCCACCCTGGCTGTTTATCCCATCACCGAGCAATCTGTGGAATAAATCACAAATGTCAGATGTGTGAGGTTATCTTCCTACGATGCCAGACATACATTTATTCGAAGATAACTGCGGGATGACCACCTACGGAGCATGCATTCGATCGCTTTTGAAAGTTCAAGGAAAGGATAAATGTGTGCCCAAAAGTTTTTCCAGCCCAAAAGTTTTTCCAGGCGTCACTAATTACAGAAACGTTAGAGAGAACGATAATTCATGAAGCACACTCTTACTTTCAGAAATTAAAGAGACGAGATCTGAATAAACTGGAATAACCGGAGTTTAATAGTTTCATAAGAATGTTAGGAAATAGTTCACCGAAACAGGAGATGGGAATACAATATACACGAATGAATACCTTTGACAGATGAAATAATGAAGGCAACCAATGACCCAGTAAGTAAAAGGACAAGAAGCAGCAGAAGTTCTTGGACAACACGTAATAACGAATCATATTGACGAAATGAGGAATTGCAAAAATTGCAGAAAATGAAGCGGGCAAGGAGGATTGCAGGCGTGATTCATGAAAACGGATAATGGCAATGAAGGAATGGCTAACGGAAAACTACAAAGCCTTACAAACATTCATGTATTCAGGAAAGTTGAAGAAACGCAAGGGCACAAGAGCAGCACCTCTATGATCATTTAAGAGTTCAGATCTCAAGTCAGTATCCAGCAAACAAGTGAAGGCTATACAAGAGATACTAACTTAAGGAGATTACTGTAGAAACGTAAGAAGAAGAAGAAGAAGAAAGAGTACGAGAAGAAGAAGAAGAAGCTGAGCTGGAATGTATGACACTGCGCCAAAAATTTGACAGATTACTAAAAGATCTAAGCAAAACATGTTGAAACCACGTTGATGGCCGTTGAAAGTTCACTTTCTTCAATAGCTCGTAAACAGATGATTTATAGACAGATGTTTATACGGCCTTTTGTCTTCTTTTGGTGAAAGGAACCTCTCTGCAAAGTTTTAAAAAGTATTTTTTAAAAGACTTCAGCGACCCACCAGATACAAATAGGGTCAGTTGCTCTCCTAGCGTAGATGGTAGAGCAAGAGTCGGCTCAACCTTCGGCTCGGGTTCGTTCCTTACTACCTTTCCGTGTCCTATTATCGTACCGCTCGCTTGTTCCGTTTAAGGAAATCAAACGTTGCACACGTTTGGCGACACCACCTCTGGCCGGCCGTTTGAATTTATGTACCCAACGGCCTGACTGGTGAACTTCAATGATAGTTAGATCGGAAGCAGCTAACGTATCGAATTTCGTCATAGCATTTATTTCTCAGCATAACCTACACTGTATTAGCCTTACACGTTTTTCCGACGCTAATACGCCAAAATGGCAACTTATCCACATTGCAATGACATGTAGTTTACGACAGGAATCGTGATTCTCGTTTCTGTAACTGTACCGCACAGTTTGTGCAGTGGGCAGAGTTATGCTTTAAAATACTTCATTTGGAGATTTCGATTCTGGGTGTAGATATATGGTACCTACGTTCTTAATCGTTACACATCAATTGCAACAGTTCGTATACCAACTGTGAGCATGAGCGACTGTTTAAAACCTGTACAGAAATGAGAGTACAACCATTTGCATAATTTCGCTTTCAAAGACATACTTCGCACTTAAAAATATGGTTCAAATGGCTCTGAGCACTATGGGACCTAACTTCTGAGGTCATCAGTCCCCTAGAACTTAGAACTACTTAAACCGAACTAACCTAAGGACAACACACACATCAATGAACGAGGCAGGATTCGAACCTGCGACCGCAGCGGCCGCGCGGTTCCAGACTGTAGCGCCTAGAACCGCTCGGCCACTCCGGCAGGCTGCACTTGAAAGATTCCGCTGTCCTCTTCTACATCTACATGTACATCTACATGGTTACTCTGCAATTCACACTTAAGTGCCTGGAAGAGGGCTCATCGAACCATTTTCATACTACTTCTCTACCATTCCACTCTCGAATGGTGCGTTGGAAGAAGGAACACCTAAAAATTTCTCTCTTATTTTATTATGATGATCATTTCTCACTACGTAGGTGGGTGTCAACAAAATATTTTCGCATTCGGAAGAGAAAGTTGGTGATTGAAATTTCGTAAATACATCTAGCAGCGAATAAAGCCACCTTTGTTTCAGTGACATCCACCCCAACTCGCGTATCACATCAGTAACACTCTCGCCCCTATTGCGAAATAACACGAAACGAGCTGTCCTTCTTTGCACTTTTTCGATGTCCCCCGTCAATCCTATCTGGTAAGGATACCATACCGCACAGCAATATTCCAGCAGAGGACGGACAAGTGTAATGTAGACTGTCTCTTTAGTGGGTTTGTCTCATCTTCTAAGTGTTCTTCCAACAAAGCGCAGTCTTTGTTTCGTCTTCCCCACAATATTATCTGTGTGGTGTTTCCAATATAAATTGTTCATAATTATAATTCCTAGGTATTTAGTCGAATTGAGAGCCCTTAGATTTGTGCGATTTATCGTATACTCAAAATTTATTCGATTTCTTTTAGTACCCATGTGGATGACCTCGCACTTTTCTTTGTTTAGTGCCAGTTGCCACTCTTCGCCCCATACAGAAACTCTCTCTAGATAATTTTGTAATTGGAATTGATCGTCTGATGATTTTACTAGACGGTAAATTACAGCGTCATTTGCAAACAATCTAAGGGGGCTGCTCAGACTATCACCTAAATCATTAACGTACATCGGAAACAGCAGATGGCCTATAACAATACCTTGCGGAACGCCAGGTATCACTTCTGTTCTACTCGATGATTTACCGGCTACCACTACGACCTGTGACATCTCTGAGAGGAAATGTCGAATCCAGTCACACAACTGAGACGATACTCCTTATGCACTCAATTTGATTAATAGTCGCTTTGGAGGAACGGTATGAAAAGCCTTCTGGAAATCTAGGAATATGGGATCCAACTGAGACCCCTTGTCGACAGAACTTTCAGGGTCATTGTCAGCACTGGTTCTCTTTTCTGCAGTCATACCCCTTTCCCTTCTCCCAACCACTCTATTACCTGCTTCTTTTACATTAAGCAGCTCTCCTGTAACTATGCAGATAGCGCAGTACATCGTCTAATTATATTGTTTCGCGTTACTTCACCAACTACTTTCGAATCTTGTTTTCGGTATACCCTCCATTGGTTCTATAGAGCGCTACCAGCTATCATGCTTAACACTTTTGTATCCTGTTCATTTATGGAGGACACTATTTTACCAAATCACGTACCGAACACTTCACAATTAATTACAGCTCTGTTGTCTGTTTCGCCAGTGAATGTGAAAGTACGATAGTGCGCATCCACGCTGCTCTTTTAGCTGTGGAAGCAGGTATGCTCCGAAGTGTTCGGAGAAGCACGACCAGGAGAGTCGCTACATGTTTTGAGTTGCATGGAGGTCTGTTCGGGTGTCTGTTATGCGGCCGTTGTATGTTTAGTGAAAGACATGCTGTCAAGTGATTTTAAAAGAAACAGGAATTGAAGAATCCAGAAGATTTTGTCAGATCTAAGTGTAGCATCGTCCATGTACACACTGTAGGCAGGTGTATAAATGATAACGACTGCCATGCTGCATACGTGTCGTTTTCGTTTAGTGTTGTTACCAGGCCTGGTGGAGTACGTAAAGGGCGTAAACAGCGTCGGGTCTTCAGCGATCACTGTGGATGACAGGGAGAAGTCGCGTGCACGTGTGAGACAGTGTTATCAGTACGTACCACAGTTTGAACGGGACCTCATGGTGGATTCACATTTGGCCAGCTGGTCAAATCTTGCAATTTCCAGATTTGTAGCCGGCTGTTAAGGCCGAGCGGTTCTATGCCCTTCAGTCCGGAACCGCCCTGCTGCTACGGTCGCAGGTTCGAATCCTGCCTCGGGCATGGATGGGTGTGCTGTCCTTAGGTTAGTTAGGTTTAAGTAGTTCTAAGTCTAGGGGACTGATGACCTCAGATGTTACGCCCCATAGTGCTCAGAGCCATTTGAACCAGCTTTGTGGGGCCATAGGATGTGACAGTGGCCCAGTCTAGATGGCATGATAACGTGAGGGCAGACACACCAGTCGTGAAGTTTCCGTTTCACCACGTCTAACCGACACAACAGAGGATAGCCTTGTTGTGCCCCAAGCACATGTCAACACCTTCACATCTGGGCCTGCTATTCCAGAAAAAAATATCTGATTCCCTACAACATTCTGTATCATCCCGCAGCATTGGTCGGGGACTAGAAGCAGCCGATCTAGGGAAATAGCATTCCATGCGCATTCACCCCCTAACTCTCCACAACAAGAATGGCTTCGTTTGGAGTGGTGCAGTGACTGCGAAGCTTCGACTGCAGACTAATGGCTTCGTACTGTGTTCACCGATGAACTGCGCTTCTGCTCTACCACAGATGACCGTAGTCTACAAGTATGGTGACTGTCTGGCCGTACAACCCATTCTTTCAACGTTTTTGCGATACACAGCAATGTTAGTCCTGCTGTAAGCGTATGGAGAGCTAACGGATATGACTTCAGTAGTGATTGAGGGAAATCCGATGGCACAACCGTGTGTCACGGACATCTTGTTTCCTCTTGTACAAAAATGGTTCAAATGGCTCTGAGCACTATGGGACTTAACATCTATGGTCATCAGTCCCCTAGAACTTAGAACTATTTAAACCTAACCAACCGAAGGACATCACACAACTCCCGGTCATCACGAGGCAGAGAAAATCCCTGACCCCGCCGGGAATGGAACCCGGGAACTTCCTCTTGTGTTACCTCCCATGCGGTTTTATGACGGCGCCATTTTTTTAAAGAACAATGCTCGGCCACACATGGCACGTGTCTCTACATGATGTTGAGGAACTCCTGTGACCAGCAAGATCCCCAGGTCTGCCCCCGATAGAACATGTGTGGGCCAGCTCTGAAGTCAACTGCGTCTCAGTACCATTATCCAAGATGACGACTACCACATACTACAGTTGTGAGCCTGTTTGCCTTACTAGTGGATACAAAAGCTTTTTGTCACCTTTCGCAATCTAATCAGCGCATGCTTCCACGCCGAGTTGTGCATCGTCACACTGGCAAATGGGCTCGTACTGTGAAGTTCCTTGTAAATTTGATTCGATTTTAGAGTGACTGGAATAATAACACATACCCCTCAACCCTTGAAGCTTCCTCCTCCCCTTTTGTTTGCTTAGGAGTTTCATTTATTTCTTCCAGGTGACGATCAATGTATCTTTAACTGAGTGTTGCTGTTCACTAATATTTACTACATGTCTGACCAATAAATGTTTGTTTAAATTTAACAAAAACTGTGATTGTTGGCTATATCGTTTAAGGAATAGTGTGTTCTACAGTTTATTGCGCAAATCAAAATTAAAGAATGAATCAAAACCTAAACTCTGAAAGTGGAGTATTCTAACACAAGACGTACCTAGCCCTCTAACTGGCAGCACAGCTACATAGTATTGAATCTATACATCTGTCGCGCTTGTTATGTAGTCAGCTGGACAGGTAAAATAAGGAATGAGGAGGTTCTCTGACGGAACGGCGAAGGAGTAAACATAGGTAAAGCATTGACAAGTAGAAGGGACAGGATGATGGGACAATGTGCTAAGGCATCAGGAAATAACTTTTATGGTAGTAGAGGAAAATGTAGATGGTAAAAACTGTTGTTAAAGGCAGAGATTGGAACGAATCCCGAAAATTAATGAAGACATAGGGTCCAAGTGCTACTATGAGATGAAGTGTTTGGTGCTGGACAGGAATTCGTGGCGGGCAGCAGCATCAAACCAGTCACACGCCTAATGACTGGAAACTAGCGTTTATTGACAAATTCCATTTTCCCATAATTCATTCAGTGAATCAAAGTCAGCCACATGCCGTATCTACGACAGAACCAATCTGATCATTCAATTTGATATCCCTAGAAGCTGTTACAGCCAGCCGGCCGGGGTGGTCAAGTGGTTCCAGGCGCTTCAGTATGGAACCGTGCGACCGCTACGGTCACAGGTTCGAATCCTTCCTCGGGCAGGGATGTGTGTGATGTCCTTAGGTTAGTTAGATTTAAGTAGTTCTAAGTTGTAGGGGACTGATGACCTCAGATGTCCCATAGTGCTTAGAGCCATTTGAACCATTCTTTTTTTGATGAACTAAGCTTTTTGATCCCTTCGGAATTCACACACTTCTGAACATTTTTGGACCTGTGGTAAACTGGATGTATGTATCGATTGTATGCTGCAAAGGTTGGACACAATGTATCGGTGATGCACCTTCAACAGTGGCCTATAGTGGACTCCCACCACTTCAGATCAGGCTCTGGAGGTCTGCGTAGTACAGAGGCCTAATATCAACGCATTCTGGGTGCAGTTGCAGCCGACCATACATGACCCAGTAACGAAATTCGGTCACATGTTGCACCACCATCGTCATCAGTGACCATTGGGAACTTTCTACTTGCAGTACGACTAAGATCATGTGTGCCTCTGGCCAGACTACCACTGACACCTCGACACAGCCAAGCATGGCTACCCTCGTGCCTTGAAAATGTTGACTGGACAGTGGAATGGTGCTCTGTCGTCTTTAGTAAGTTTTGTCTGTATGCGAATAATGGATGTGCACGTTGATGGTGCAGACGTTGTGAGCTGCCTATTCAGAGTACATTCACCCGTGAAACGCCGGCCGCATCACAGGCTTCAGAGTGTGGTGGCCCACGAGTTACAACTCTCAGAAAGGGAGGCGATGTGCTTTTTCAGGAGGATCTGCTGAAATGTTTGAGTTCAGCTACTTATGCTACTAGGGTCATTGCAAATTTTGGCGATATACATCTGAGTAAATTAGCTTACCATGCCGATTTTCATTCTCTGCTGTCGTAGGGAATCATATTCTGGGGTAACTCATCATTGAGTAAAAGAGTGTTCATTGCACAAAAGCGTGTAATAAGAATAATTGCTGGAGCTCATACAAGATCATTCTGCAGACACTTATTTAAAGAGCTAGAAATCTTCACTGTAGCCTCACAATATACATATTCACTTATGAAATTTGTTATTAAGAATCCGAAGGGATTCAAAAGTAATAGCAGTGTACATAGCTACAACACTAGAAGAAAGGATGATCTTCACTACTCAAGGTTAAATCTAGCTTTGGCTCAGAAGGGGGTAAATTATGCTGCCACAAAAGTCTTTGGTCACTTACCTAATAGCATCAAGAGTCTGAGAGATAGCCACATAGCATTAGAAGGAAATTAAAAGATTTTCTTAGTGGCAACTCCTTCCACTCATTAGATGAATTTTTGAACATAGTAAGTGGGTAATTTCCCAACCCCACAAAAAATTTAAAAAAAATAAAAAATATTGAGTGTCATGTAATATTTTGGCTAATGTAATATCTTGTATAGACAACTTTTATTAACCTGACATGTTCCACATCTTTACGAAGTGTCGTATTCATAATCTATGGAACAAGTACTAATCTTATCTAATCTAATCTCAAATCTGCACATTCACGTAAGGCTGCTGCGACACAGCGTGCGGCTCGTGGTGTACAACTGCCCTGGACATGAAGATCACCAGATCTCCCGTCCACTGAGCACGTATGAGACACGGTGAAGTGGCAACTCATTCGTTCTGCAGGAGCTGCAAGAACAGCTGCCGAATTGCAACAAGAGGTGAGAGGTGCTTGGGGAAATGCAGCGCAGGACTCCATTCTGCCGCTTTATGATCGCCTCCGTACAAGAGTACACCGCTGCGTGACCGCCAGGAAAGTGATACGCTGTGTATTAATGCCACTGTTTGGTCGCACTAGTTTGGCAAGCGTGTTTCGTGCAGTCTGCATTTGTCATCACATACTGCTATGATGATGAACTATCCACAACCTCACTTGCTAATAAAATCAGTGAATACTGATAGCATTTAACATCAATAACATGGAGTGCATATAAAATTTTATAGCCAAATTCGTAGTTAACAATATCTCTGTTGACAACTAGTTCAACTAATGAACTACTCTCCAGTCTATACTTTCTGGCTTGATGTCCTGTATTTGAGGTACAGTAGGTCGTAGACGGAAATACCCTCGTTCAAGTCACAAGGTAAAATCACGTTACGGTCGCGTATGGGTGGGAGTACAGCCTGTGCAATATCCAGACACGCCACAATCGCTTAGTGGAAATTCGGCGACAGTACATGCCTGCTGCAGTGTGGTGTGCGCAATTGTGTGCTGCCGCGACTATCGATTACGCAGGTAGCAGGCAGCGGGAGCACGCGGTATCCGCCGCAGAAGCGGAAGCTGAGGTCAGCGGCGCTCTTCACGGGTGGCGGTCGCCCATTACCGGCGCAGACTCCCTCTGAAATAGTTAGCGAGTAATAGGGGCCAGCGCGCACATCCTGTTCGTTAATGCCTTTCACGTGGAACACGAAAGGCAGTCACTTACCGAAGCCAGGTTGGGCAAAACCTGAAGGGGCAATAAAAGCATCTTCTACAGAGAGACAAAGATAGAACTTGGCAAATGTGTGCGCACGTGTATGTTTGTGTGAGCGGTTGCGTGTGTGAAAGAGAGAAAATGAGCTGCTTACAGACATAATACAAATGGAGGGTGGTGGTTGTCAAGTGTGGTCGTTGAAAATTTGTGCCGCACTGCGACTCGAGCCCTGATGCTCCACTCGTTGGGATGGTTGCATTAACCGCTTCAGCCATCCGGACGCGCTTCTCGAACATCCAAAACTCTCAACCTCTCACACGCAGTAGCGCACCTGTCCATCAATCCCACAGCTCGTAGCATTAGCAGAGTCCCGCCGGGAGTCGGAAGAAAAGGTGCATCCACACTGAACGTACCCATAGCCGTTCTCGCTGATATATCTATGTATAAATTGACTGTAGATTATTAGTTCTTCGAGTCTCTTGTATGCAAAGAAACAGAAGGAAAATTTAAGAAGAGGCAATAAAGCGGAAGGCATATTCGCAGTGTAATACCACGCTAGTAGACGAGGAAGCCTCTGCAAACATCTCGCCACCACCTGTAACCAATGCCTTTTCTTAAACCACTTCCCGGATGATTGAAAATATCACTCAGACTATAACCCTACCTGTAAGTAACCGATTCTTCCCTGGATCATCTCACTCCTGTGCTTTCTAGGGAAGAGTGGTTTCATCTGAAAGAGAATGAAACGATTAAGTCGCCCGGTACGGATATAATCCCATTTCTGTTTTACAAAGAGTTCTCTACGACAGTGGCTCCTTACTTGTTTTGCGACTATCGTGAATCACTCCAAACCCAAAGTTCGAAGCGACTGTAAAAAAATTCCAGGACCAAGAAAATTATACACCAATATCCTTAACATCGGTTTGATGCAGAATTCTCGAAGTTATTCTCAGTTCGGATTTAATAAACATTCTTGGGACGGAAAAACTTCTGTTCACAAATTGGCATTGATTTAGAACTCATCTCACCTATTCTCCATGATACCCTGCTAGTCATGGATGAGGGTACAAGACGGATTACATATTCCTAGATTCCTGAAACGCGCTGGGCACGGTGTCCCACTGCATACTGTTAATGAAGGTCCGAGCATAGGGGATAGTTTCCTTGATGCGTGAGTGGATCGAAGACTTCTTAAGTAATAGACTAAAATAAGTTGCCCTTGCTTGAGAGTATTTACCACAGACAAGGATAGCGTAAGGAGAGCCCCAGGTAAGTGTGATGGGAACGCTGTTATTCTCTGTATACATACGTGATTTTGTGAACGGGGTGATTACCAATCTGCGACTGTTTGCTAACGATGCTGCGGTGTGCGGGAAGGTGTCATCGTTGAGTGACCGAAGAACGGTTCAAAGTGGCTTTAATAAAATTTCTAGTGAAGGTAATGGTTGGCAGCTAGCTCTAAATGTAGAAAAATGTTTAATACAGGTGAGTCAGAAAAACAGTACCGTAGTGTTCGAACACGGCGTTACTCGTGTGGTGCTTGATACAATAATGTAGATTACTTATATAGACTCAGCGTTGCAATGTGATATGAAATGCAATGAGAATGTAAGGATTGTAGAAGGGAAGGGAAATGTTTGTTATTCGGTTAATTTCACTATTTTAGGAATGTGTGGTTGGGTTGGGTTGTTTTGGGGAAGGAGACCAGACAGCGAGGTCATCAGTCTCATCGCATTAGGGAAGGACGGGGAAGGAAGTCGGCCGTGCCCTTTAAAAGGAACCATTCCGGCATTTGCCTGGAGCGATTTAGGGAAATCACGGAAAACTTAAATCAAGATGGCTGGAGACAGGATTGAACCGTCGTCCTCCGGAATGCGAGTCCAGTGTGCTAACCACTGCGCCACCTCGCTCGGTCCGCACCAGATCAGATTGCAGAAAGACATTGAAGCAGTTCATAGGTGACCTACTAGATTTGTTAGCTATCAGGAGGTTCGATCAACACGTAGCTATTTCGAAGATGCTTCGTGAACTCAAATCTTAATCCCTGGAGGGAAGACGACGTTATTTATGAGAAACACTAATGAGAAGATTTAGAAGACCGGCATTTGAAGCTGCCTGCGGAACGATTTTACTGCCGCTAACGTAAATTTTGCTTAAGTACCATAAAGATAAGACTAGAGGGGTCACGGATAGCATGGAGGCATATAGAGAGTCGTTTCACCATCGCTCTGTTAGCGAGGGGAAAGGAAACCAATGACAAGGTACCCTCCGCTACATACCATAAGGTGGCTTGCGGAGTTTGTATGTAGATGAAGATGCTCAAAACCCTTACCAAATTATATTAAATTTCAGCCTCCATTTGCATTTGATGTAATAATTACATGTTTCAGCTCCTGACTCGGCTGCACCATGCTAAAAATATACTTACCAAACTTTTTGCCCACAATCCCATAGTCACTATTGAGCATTTTGACATCAGTCCAAATCAAAGCACAGTCCGTCAATCCCTGCGTCTGATGAAATGTAGCTCAGGAGCAGTCTTTCTCAAGAGTGAGGAATTCTTCGACGAAGTCTCATATGGCGGCCGAATTTTTTTAAACTGTCCGCTGTCGACATTCCAGGACATATAATTGACTCGTTCCTAACACAGAGATCGTGTTCTGTAAGATGCGGCAAAAATGTCAGTACAATGAGGAGAGCGGTGGCCTGAGTTTGTTAATACTCGATTTGATACCCTATATTTTACACGTTCTACACCAACAACGTACCAGAGCCTTGAACAAAAGAAAAATTACACCAGAGCCTTGAACAAAAGAAAAATTACAAACGCACCTTAAACCTGTTACTTTATTTCTCCAGTTTTCAGAAACTTTCCTTAGTGTTTCAAATGAAATGTACTGAATGTATGAGCCAAAACTGCTCAATGGTAAGGTTTTTCGCCATATTTGAATACAAAATAGGGACACAATATTTCGAAACATTATTACTCATCGGAAAAACGTAAAATGTTTCATAAACGTCACTAATGCTGATCAAGGGAAATATTCTTCAGATTCTCGAAGTATGATCTGATGTAGTGAACGATTAACTGTGATCTAAAGAGTGATGTCCGTAAACTCAAATCGGATCTGCTTTCATACAGTGTTACACATAGGTATCATTGGCAGCTCATTTACAGTTAGCTACATCTACATCTACATCTACGTGATTACTCTGCTACTCACAATAAAGTGCCTGGCAGAGGATTCAGTGAACCACCTCCATGCTGTCTCACTACCGTTCCATTCTCCAACGACGCGTGGGAATAACGAGCACTTAAATTTAGCAGTGCGAGCCCTGATTTCTCTTATTTTATTGTGAAGATCATTTCTCCCTATGTGGGTGGGTATCAAAAGAACGTTTTCGCAATCGGAGAAGAAAACTGGTGTCTCAGATTTCATGAGAAGATCCCATCACAACGAAAAACGCCTTTGTTTTAATCATTGCCACTCCAATTCACGTATCATATCTGTGACACTATCCTCCCTGTTTCGCGATAATACAAAACGAGCTGCCCATTTTTGTACTTTTTCGATGTCATCCGTCAGTCTACCTCATGCGGATCCCACACCGCACAGCAATACTCCAGAATAGGACGGACAAACATAGTTCAATCAGTCTCTTTGGTAGATCTGTTGCACCATTTAAGTGTTCTGCCAAAGAATCGCAGTCTTTGGTTCGCTCTACCCACAACATTATCTGTCATCGTTCCAACTTAAATAATTTGAAATTGTAATCCCTAAGTATTTAGTTGAATTTACAGCCTTCGAATTTGTGTGACTTATTGCGTAATCGAAATTTATCGGATTTCTTTTAGTACTCATGTGAATAACTTCACACTTTTCTTTATTCACGGTCGATTTCCACTTTTCTCACCATACAGATATCTTATCTAAATCATTTTGCAAGTCGTTTTGATCATCTGATGACCTTAAAAGACGGTAAATAACAGCATCATCTCCAAACAATCTAAGACGGCTACTCAGATTGTCTCCTATGTCGTTAATATGGATCAGGTACAATAGAGGGCTTATAACACTTTCTTGGGGAGCGCCGGATATTACTTCTGTTTTACTCGATGACTTTCCGTCTATTACTACGAACTGTGACCTTTATGACAGGGAATTACGAATCCAGTCGCACAACAGAGCCGATATTCCATAGGCACGCAGTTTGGTTCGAAGACACTTGTGAGGATTGGTGTCGAAAGCCTTCGGGAATTAATTTGACATCCCCGTTACTTCATGAGTATAAAAAGCAAGTTGTTTTCCACAAGAACGATGTTTCCTGAATCCCTGCTGACTATGTGTCAATAGACCGTTTTCTTCGAGGTAATTCATAATGTTCGAATACAGTGTATGTTCTAAAACTCTACTGCAAACCGATGTTAGTGATATAGGCCTGTAATTCAGCGGATTACTCCTACTTCCCTTTTTGGGTAATGGTGTGACTTGAGCAAATTTGCAGTCATTAGGTACGGATCTTTCTGTGAGCGAGTGGTTGTATATAATTACTAAATATGGAGCTTTTTATCAGCATACTCTGAGAGGAACCTGACTGGTATACAATCTGGACCGGAGGCCTTGCATTTATTAAGTGATTTAAGCTGCTTTGTTTCACCGAGGGTATCTACTTCTATGTTTCTCGTCTTTGCAGTTGTTCTTGATTGGAATTCAGGAATATTTACTTCGTCTTCTTTGATGAAGGTGTTTCGGAAAACCGTGTTTAATAACTCTGCTTTAGTGGCACTGTCATCAGTGACTTCACCGTTGTTATCGCGCAGTGAAAGTATTGATTGCGTCTTGCCACTGGTGTGCTTTATGTATGACCAGATCTCTTTCGGTTTTCTGCCAGATTTTGAGACAGAATTTCGTCGTGGAAATTATTAAAAGCATCTCACATTGAAGTACGTGCTATAGTTACAACTTTTGTAAGACTTTGCCAATCTTGGGGATTTTGCGTTCTTTTAAATTTAGCATACGTTTTTCGTAGCTTCTGCAACAACGATCTGACCCGTTTTGGTTACCATGGGGGATCAGTACCATCACTTGTTAATTTATGTGGTATATCTCTCTCAATTGGTGTTGATACTATCTCTTTGAAAACATTCCACAACTTTTCTACACTTATATGATCAAATCGGAAGGAGTGAAAACTGTCTCTTAAAAAGGCGTTAAGAGCATTTTTATCAGCTTTTTAAACAGATATACTTGCGTTTCTTTTTTATGGTTGTAGGTGTTGCGGTATTCAGCCTAGCAGCAACAACATTGTGGACGCTAATCCCTGTATTCGTCACAACACTCACTATTTTTCCAGGATTATTTGTTGCTCATAATAGAAACATAATAGAAATGCCCAGTGAAGTGGGTGGGGAACATGTGTAATGACTAACAGCCAATTTGGAATAACCGCTACAATCAAGTTGCACTGAATAATTGTAGTCCAGAACAGTGCTTAGAGATTCGTCATATGAAATGTGTTCTTTACATATCTTGCAGTTTATTTCTGTGAGACTAATCTATGCAATGAAATGCACAAATTTCTTTCTACGGAAAAGACTGACTTGCGTCATGGTGCTATCAAGCGAAATCCCACTGTAACGGAATTTATTGCTGCTGATCAGCTTCTCAGACAATTGATCTTTTCACTCGCTCAGCGTCGAAAGTCGGAGGTTAGGTTACAAGCAAGGGTACGGCACTGAAGCATTCTGCAGTAGTGAAAGCAAAATATTCAAGAACAAGGAGGCAGTCTCAGCGAAGGAAAGCATCTACAGAGAAAGGACCTTTAGAAGACAGAGAGCATTATTTATAGAAACAAAGCCTTCTTGCGTGGCATACTTCCAGTGGTGTATGTCTTCATAAGGGTCTCCTAAGATCGATAACGTGACAGAAGCGACGTCCCTGCACTCTTTGAAATTTCCCAAGAGAAACAACTTGGCAAGGAGCCTCGGTGTCGTGTGTTACACTCCAGACATTTAAAAAAACAAGAAAGGCTTCAAGAGCTAGCTCCGTGCGTGTTTGTAAGCATAAATAAAGGAGCTCCCTGAGGAATAAATCTTAATCGTGCATAGATTTCGCAACAAGCAGCAGTTCAAAGTGCCCGAGTTACGTGCTTGTTTACATTTGATACAGAAGAGCAGGTGACTGTGAGCCGTCACTTCCTGACGGCGGACAGAGATTTACGACGCAGTCACGTTGAATTATTACAATAACAGATCAAAAGTATCCGTACATCTCTTAGTGGACGTTAATGTAGGGTGTGTCCACCATTCGCCTTTATGACCGCTTGAGCTATCCTGGGAACACTTTCTATGGGGCGTCTCAATGTTTGTAGAGGAATGACAGCCCATTCTTCTTGAAGAGCCTAACCCAGAGAGGGTCGTAACGGTGGACGATTGCATCTGGAGCGAGGCTGACATTCTCATCCAAAAGGTATTCTACTAGATTCAGGTCGTCACTGCGGGCAGAGCAGTCAATTTCAGTGATGTTACGAGTATTGTCAACAAACCAGTACCTCACAGGTGCTGGTTTATAACAGGGTGCATTGTCGTACTTACAACGACAGTCATGGTCTTCGCAATGTACCTCTGCTGTGGACAGTACATAATGCTGTAAAATGTTTTGATATCCTTCGGCATCTAGCGTTTCGTTCAGCGCAATAAGAGACCCACACTCAAACCATCTGGTAACTCCACCTCCTCCGTACCTCCCTGTTGACTCTAACCGTGTTGGCAGGTAACGTTTACAAGGCGTAGCCAAACGTAATTCCTCCTATTGGAATGCCGTAGGATATTAAGTGATTCATTAATCCGAATCGTTTCCAGTCATCCACTGTCCATTGGCGTCTCTCTTTACGCCACCTCAAGCGCAGCTAATTAATACTTACAATAATATTTGGCTTATGAAGACCTGCCCGAACCCCTATACACAGTCCATGTATAAGCTAGACTTCACGTAGCGTTTTGGAACGCACGAGTGATTCCTTGTGCTGTATCAAGCGATTTTCTTACAACCACCCTCACATGGTCACTATCACATCACTACCTGCGCAGCTTTAGAATGTTTGAAAAGTCCCCGATTGGTTTGTTATTCAGCTGGTATTCAGTGAGTAGCCACGTTCGAAATCACTGAGCTCTTCTGACAGGCCTATTCTGCTGTTATTGCTTTTCAGTTCAGAACGCAGTACTCAGTGTCTCTTTTTTACACTGGCGGCGCCACCTCTCGTGGCATCTAGTGGTCAGTTTCGCATTACATAGAGGTGGCCGGATGTTTTGTATCAGATGGTGTACTTCACACGTGTCATTCCGTTGAAGCGGTCTACGAAGGATCTTTTCAGTTTCACAGAATAAATATAAAGTTCGCTCCAAAATACTCTCACAGTTCGGAACGTTAAAATTTCTTACGGTTGTCAGAAAATGCGCCACATCTTCCGCTCTACGTTATCGAAATAGACATCTCGATATATTTGCTCGTTATCGATATATTTGAGGTGACCTGTAGTAGCAGCCTCCAGCTAAATTTGTGTCACACCATTGTGTTCCATGTGGGAGAGCTTCCGCTGGTCGTAGTACGTTACACGTTTTGTTACGAGCGAAGCTAGACGATCGGCCTACAAATTCAAGCTTATACCATGAAAGACATTCACCTTTGCCTCGATCATACTAAAGCATATTGCATCTGGATAAACCGAGTGACTTGTATCGCCTGCGCATGAGGTGTTACGTCTGCACCTTAGTAGCAGACAGACTGCTGCAGAATAAGAACTAGTAAAACAGCCTTCGTTGAACCTCTAAATATTTTTATTTTTTAAAACTATTAAATTTTTTTCATAACTCGGTGCTGAATCTCTAGATTATCAGGAAGCCTCATATATGAGGCTGTGGTTACATTACCTACCATAATTCCACTCGTTAGATGAGTGCGTTGTTTACATTCACAAAATAATGAAAAGCTGCTTGGTGGTTGTAAAGTAGGAGCTGAAGTTCAAAATGTTAGACATGAGACGCTGTATAATATACGAAGTTACATTCTTTTGTCGTAAATAATGCACTTGTACTGATGAAATTATGGTATCTGTAATTATATGTTAAAAAGGGTGCGAGTTAATATCGGCAAGTAAGAAATGTTGGTGTAGTGTACAAAGACCTCGACTTCGGGATGGATTGCTAATACTCAAGACACGATACTCACTAGCATTAACAATAAAAGCTTATAAGAATTCTTCCAATCCATATGTGGCATACAGAACACCAGTGCTTAATAGTTTTGGTTAAAAACAGTCTTGGTTGCAATTTTAGTTTTTTTTAATTTTCAACGACGCGTTTCGCCTTATTTAGGCATCTTCAGGTTATCTACATAGAATACAGAGAACAAATACATGTATTTAAGAATCGCGATCGCTTTGTGCAGACTTGGATAACCTATAAGCATGTATAAACAGATCAACTAATGAAAGAGCAAATACCTTAATTTGGTACTTCTTAGAGGAATCCTTTAGTCAGTGTGGCCAAAGGGCACCGTCGAATATATCAGGCCAACATCGCTTTCGTTGAAGTCAGTAAAAACTAGAAGTATGAAACAGTAAAATCATTACCTTTGCTAGATGGACGCTGGAGGCACCAAGATACGCATACCGCGTTCCCATTCACAGGAGCGAGTAACAGAGTAAGATGCATAATTGTGCTTACCACCTGAGCCCCCATCTTACTCTGTTACTCGCTCCTGTGAATGGGAACGCGGTATGCATATCTTGGTGCCTCTGGCGTCCATCTAGAAAAGGTACTGATTTAACTATTTTATATTTCTAGTTTTTACTGAGTTTAACGAAGGCGATGTTGACCTGATATATTCGACGATGCCCTTTGGCCACACTGACTACAGGATTCCTCTAAGAAGTACCAAATTACGATATTTGCTCTTTCCTTAGTTGATCTGTTTATACACGCTTATAGGTTGTCCAAGTCTGCACAGCGCGATCGCGATTCTTAAATACATGTATTTCCTCTCTGTTTTCTATGTAAAAAACCTGAAGATGCCTAAATAAGGCGAAACGCGTCGTTGAAATTTCAAAAAATAAAATTGCAACCAAGACTGCTTTTAACCAATAAAAGCTTATAGGGTTGCAGTAAGAACCAGAAAAAAGGCTGTAAGTTTGCTCACAAGGTATTTGGAGATTAAATCAGAAATGTTGGTGTAGACACAGAAGTACTAAAACCGCAATTTTCGTAATTTGACATATTCAGAGGAGTGTATAATGACATAAAAGATCATTAGAAACTCCAGGTATGCAATGGAAATGTTTTTTTCTGTAACATTCGATCATACGGCATTGCTACGAAACCAACTTCAATTCATACAAAGGTGGCAATTTGTCTCAAGAGATAGTTTGTACTGATACTGTTTCATTATTTTACAGAGAAAACAATCTGGATTGCATTGTTTATTTAACTATAACTACCAGTTACGCTCACGTTACGTCACCTTCAGATGAAAAAAGCCTTTAGTTCAATTGTTAAGGACAAAGAGAGGTGATAACGTAAACATCGAGTAGCTGTTGCTGTATCGGATTTATAAGATAAAAGGTTTCAGATTTGTGTGGATCAAGGGTAATGCCGAGATTGTGGGGAACGACAAAAAGCCGATCTATTGGCTAAGGCCGCGAGCACGACTGGCATTCAAGAGCAATGCATTTCGACGGAAGATCTCATTCTGTGTTTAGTGGCTCGACCGAAAGAGACTGGAATGAGTCGTAGAAAACTAAAGATCTACAAAAGAGCACCTAGTACAGGCGAATCCATAGGCATTCGCCAAAAGCCCAATGAAATACAACAAAGGGTGCTCTGAACTGCAGCTTACCTAGTGCAGAGAGAAAGAAAGAGAGAGAGAGAGAGAGAGAGAGAGAAAGAGCGAGAGACTCTGTGTAAAGCTGTTCCTTAGCATTTTGAAACCTGATTAATAACTTCAGGGGCCGACGTATTTATTTCAGTATTATTCTTAGACGTTATAGTTTATTTTTTCTGATGAATCTTTCTTAAACTTTTTGAGACGTTGTAGATTTGGACCGGATGGACGTATGTATGAGGTTGCTGTTGCTGGCGTCAGTGATTACCTCAAATTCTACTTCCTTGGAACACGATTCCTCCGATCGCCAACTTTTTTAATTTGAGAGATATCGTTAAATTTTCCTGAATGTAATCTAAGGATAGATTACAAAAAATGTTTTGCGTCCACTTCTTTTACTTTCCGCAGAAAGCAAAATATATCACTTTTGTCTATCAATTAGTATGCGTTGTACACTGTTTACAACTTTTGTTTGTGGCGAAAATTGTATCTGCTACCATGTAATCGTTGCTGTTGGTGAAGACGAAACTTGGAAGTGAGTGACTATAAATACGTCTTGTAGGATGCCTCTTCTGAAATGACTTGCAGAAAACAAATATCCAGCAGTTGGAAATTTATGGAATAATATCATTACGCTGTCAGTTTCGGTAGTTCAGTGGCACCATCGTCAGATCCCAGTACAAATCTAAAGATCAAAGCAATGGCCATTGTCAACTGCTATGTACATGTAGCCAGAAATGATACGTAATGTATTTAGAGACATACATTTTCAATCCGTTATTTCAAAAATAGGTGTAGAACGAAAACCTCGACAAAAATTCATTCTGAAATCAAACCAAAGTTTAATGTTATCTTAAAGGAGCAGAAGATGAAACAAAGATTAGATTATCGTACTAGACAATAAGCCTTTACCTGGTTTGATTCTGAAAAATCACCCGGAATGTAACCTAAATACTTGAGCCGGGATTTCATTGATTACTACTGCCGCGTTTTCCTGTTGGCTAAATCGAAAGAGTCATTAAACTGGAAAATGCGTCACTACTGTTTGTCACTACAACAGGGAATTAAATGAGCCTGCAGTGCTTTGATACAATAGATGCAATATGATTACCATATCCTATCGAAAGAGATCTGGTATTTTTTAAACGCCGTTAAACTTCCCATCTCTAGTAATATTTTCAGTTTATGTCTTAGTGTAGCTGAATAAATGCAATTTAATTTCTGAAAAATGCGTTTACGAAACTGAGCGCGCTTATACTATGATAAAGACGGCAGAATAGAACAGTACCTCACATTTCGCAAACATTTCGCCTAATACTGGCTTAGTACAAAGAAAAGGTGCTTGATAATGGGTGTTATTTCAAGATATATGACATTCAGGAGATAAATAAAATAAAACGTGACTGGCAGCAGAAATGCTTAACTACTGCCCATTAAAATTTCTACACCAAGAAGAAATGCAGACTATAGATTCAATGGACTAATATATTATACTAGAACTGACATGTGATTACATTTTCACGCAATTTGGGTGCATAGATGCTGAGAAATCAGTACCCAGAACAACCACCTCTGGCCGTAATATCGGCCTTGATACGCCTGAGCATACAGTCAAAGAGAGCTTGGATGGCGTGTACAGGTACAGCTGCCCATGCAACTTCAACACGATACCACAGTTTATCAAGAGCAGTGACTGGCGTATTGTGACGAGCCAGTTGCTCGGCCACCATTGACCAGACGTTTTCAATTGGTGAGAGATCTGGAGAATGTGCTGGCCAGGGCAGCAGTCGAACATTTTCTGTATCCAAAAAAGCCCGTACAGGACCTGCAACATGCGGTCATGCATTATCCTGCTGAAATGTAGGCTTTAGCAGGGATCGAATGAAGGGTAGAGCCACGGGTCATAACACATCTGAAATGTAACATCCACTGTTCAAAGTGCCGTGAATGTGAACAAGAAGTGACCAAGACGTGTAACCAATGGCACCCCACACTATCACGCCGGGTGATACGCCAGTATGGCGATGACGAATACACCTTTCCAATGTCCGTTCACCGCGATGTCGCCGAACACGGTTGCGACCATCATGATGCTGTAAACAGAACCTGGATTCATCCGAAAAATGACGTTTTGCCATTCGTGCTCCCAGGTTCGTCGTTGAGTACACCATCGCAGACGTTCCTGTCTGTAATGCAGCTTCAAGCTAACCGCAGCAACGGTCTCCGAACTGATAGTCCATGCTGCTGCAAATGTCGCCGAACTGTTCGTGCAGATGGTTGTTGTCTTGCAAACGTCCCCATGTGTTGACCCAGGGATCGAGACGTGGCTGCACGATCCGTTACAGCCATGCGGATAAGATGCCTGTCATCTAGACTGCTAGTGATAAGAAGCCGTTGGGAACCAGCACGCCGTTCCGTATTAGCCCCCTGAACCCACCGATTCCTAATTCTGCTAACAGTCATTGGATCTCGACCAACGCGAGTAGTAATATCGCGATACGATAAACCGCAAACGCTAAAGGCTACAATCCGACCTTTATTAAAGTCGGAAACCTGATGGTACGCATATCTCCTCCTTACACGAGGCGTCACAACAACGTTTCACCAGGCAGCGCCAGTCAACTGGTGTTTGTGTATGAGAAATCGGTTAGAAATTTTCCTCATGTCAGCACGTTGTTGGTGTTGCCATAGGCGCCAATCTTGTGTGAATGCTCTGAAAATGTAATCATTTGCATATCACAGCATCTTCTTCCTGTCGGTTAAACTTCGGGTCTGTAGCACGTCATCTTCGTGGTGTAGCGATCTTAATGGCCAGTAGTGTATTTTGTATCATTTATTGTTTTTATAGCCAGAAGCTTTCGACAAATCAAACCGTTCGAAAATATTACAAACAGTACTGGCTCATGTAGTTTCTTGCTCAATGTATGTCTTGCTATTCATAGTGTGCACGACATACGTGCTTATTTTGGTGCAGCTGAAGCTATTATTCTGACTCCAAAGGTTAAATATACTGGTTACAGACTTTTCAACCATATCACGTTTGGTTTCTTGCAGTGCAGCCAACAGCTGATCGTATTTATATCATATCGGTGTGTATACATGTGCCTTTTACACCTATTTCATGTCTTCGGATAAACTTAGTAGTGACTGATAATCCCTCACGCAGTACATCGAGTGTTTAACAGTAATTAACGAAATGTACTACACTGGTGTCAAAATTAAACCAACAAACCACTATTTATCCGTGCTGTGTCTAATTCACGATATCATACAAACTATCAACAGATGTCCGTACGATCGTGTCCTATGTAGAAGATGGCATTCTGGTCAAAGGGTATCGACGCCACCGATGATGTCGCGGCACCTATCAAGCGGGATAGTGTTTTCCGGGTGGTTCCACATCCACAGTCGTTGTGTACATAGTCACAGAGGCTGTATACGGTGGAGGGCCAAGGGAAGAATGGAAGCAGGACAATCGCAAACTGATGGCTTAATGTGAATCGTTCTCTGGTTTTTCGGATGTGGCGATAGTTTATTGAGATCGAAACTATCCCAAACACCTTGACAGGGCCGACCACGTGTAACATGAGAGAGAAAGAACCGTTGTTTGGCTGTAAGGGCACGACGGTACCACCTTACTACTGCACGGCAACTGCATCTGTTACCGCAGCTTCCAGTGGACGTGTTCAAGCGAAGCAGACGGTGTACAGAAGGCTTTGGAAGAGTGGCCTTTTGTGTCGGAGACCTGCTGTGTGTGTACCTCTGACGCGTCTTCGAGACCCTAACATCGCGGAAAGAGACTCATATCGGGGATGATCTCTAAGGACGAGGGCAGGGATCATGTTGACCACTCGAACACCTCTTCATGAAATTATTCGGCTAAATCGGCAGTGTTTAACTGCTGTCAGGTATCGTGACGACACCTTGGGACTTCATTTGCCGTTGTTGCGAACTGCTGTGGACCCAGAATTAGTACTGATGGAAGATAATTCTCGTTGCCATAGACCACGGGTAGTTGATGTTTTTTTCGGAAACGGAAAGTGTTGCACGCATGACGTGCACTGCTCGCTCTCCTGATTTGAATCCCATAGAGCATGTGTGGGGTGCACTAGGGAGATGGCTTGCACCACGTCACCATCCACCAACCACTCTCCAAGACTGCGAGCAGCTCTTCAGGAAGAATGGGAGTTATTGCCTCAACATGAGATTGATGAGAACATTCACAGCAAGTCCCGTCGTTTGACAGCCCTGTACTGCTGCCAGAGGTAGTCACACCCCATATTGAGCGCATTAACTAGCTGCTGGAATGTGTGTGTAAATCCTTTAAGGTGGAAAAAACTGATAACATGTTTGTCTACTGTTATGAATGTTGCAGTCGTTTACGATCTTTATTTTTTCTTTCGTTTCTACTTTACTATAGCCTGAATTTACTGTTTTGGGCAAAATAAACGCAACATTTCCAAATTTCGGTTTCTTTCTTTAATTTAGGACACTAGTGTATATGTCTTATTGGCAGCCAAACTTCTATTTTAGTTTCACATGAAAAATAAACACATAAATAATTACGCCTCCTCATTTACATGAGCGTTTTCCAACTTCTTTCTGCTTATAACGTAACTATGTAAATATCATTATTGCGGTGCAGTAATTATAATTAAATACAGTGTCTTTAAGTAGTGCAATCGACTGTATTATGTGGAATGTTATATTCTTCCTTCTTAAGCCGGCACCTAGAGCTTCACAAGTGGTGCTGTAGTTATCACAGAATTATAAAAAGAAAAGAGCATTATGACATAACTCTATTTCGGTGGAGAAAGGTCCTGATACCTAGAATGGCGATAAGGGAGAAAGAGAGAGAGTGGACCTTTTAGATCTTTTTTTGCCTCAGAATAATGAACCAGCGCCGGATAGCGTTACAATGAAGGAGCATATTTAATATTCTGAATTTAATTGCCTAGACGTGACGCTACTCAGCACTGTGGAGACGAAAAGTGTTCTCCATACATCTTGAGCGGTGACAGCTACAATAGATGAAAGGAAAATAATAAATATAAACATATCTCTTGTTTATCACTGTGTGATATTTTATTATTTAACTGGCTTCTTACGTAAATAAAAGGAAGGGACTAGTAGCATTAAGGAAATAAAAGTAGGACTTTAAACAGCTATATGAAGGATACTATTAAAAATATACAAAATTATTTTTTAAACTAATCTTTGACTTTATGGGACTATTTACGAAAAATATTCAATGTGGAAAGGCGATTAATTAAGATTTAGTTTGTTTACCATTTAAAATGAATAATGTCAATCCATAAAAATACTGAAAACTTTCACGATGTAAAGAAATCTATCGCTCAGCTCAGACTGACAAATCTCCTAAACATAATTTGAAAACGTAGTATTCAAGAAACACTACCTGCTTTGAAAATCTCAAATAGTAAATTGATTAATGATAATCGTTAAACGAAAAAATCACATTTGAGTTGTTTTCGAAAACACCAAACGCTGCTAATATTTAGGAAGCAACATATTTCTACATTCCTGCAGAGATGGAAACACTTCACTAAAGCATTTTGAACAATAAAAGAGTCTGGACAAAGGTATGCTGCAAAATTATACCGATTATTAATTGTACGTAAACACATAGTATCACACCACTCTCGCCATTTGTCAAAGAAAGCTAGGACGCTTTATCGAGAGAGGTGAATAAAAGGTATGTGTTAACTGCTCGATGTAGCCAGCAGCCTCCTGGCCAGCCACACAAAAACTCGAAAGTATGGTTTGTGGGCAAAATGTAGCCCAAGTGAATCGGAAGAAGCGCTGCCTCAACTACTTTAACTATAGTAACATAGGTATACAATTTTGGGAAAAATCATAAGACAGCTAGCGCACGGTCTCGACAAGAAAAAGGAACTGGAGTGACGAAGTATCTCTTTATTTGTCAAACCCCGACATATCTTTAAGAAGCCAACCATTTGAAGAATGGGAAGACATGAAAACCATTTTTCCGTATTTGTACAAATATGCTCTAAAATATCTTATTGTAGTTGCAACATCTGTACTTAGTGAGTGTGCATTTCGTATAGCTGTGCCTATGAATAAATTCAGTTCTGTACATATAGTTTGGTTTCGATAACGGTTAAGTACCGAAAGAATGATTCGATGCTATAAATACTCGGTATCGAATCAAGAAGGTCGAATACTCTCTTGAACTTAATTGTATCGGAACATCCCTAATGATAAGTTCGTACGGTTTCACGGTCGGTATTATTGTAAATAAAATAATTTTCGGTCCTGCTCTTATGAAAATTTAGTAAGTCGGTCGAAACGCCGGCAGTTTAATTGCTTTAGTGTTTTACTATAACGCGGCCTAACACCCAACATTATTTCTTCCAAAATCGCTAGCAATGACTGTACCTCTTAATCCGAAGCTCATCAACGGCCACGAATGTCTTTGTTCAGGGCTCCAAAATTATGGAAATCACATAGGAAGTTATCAGAACCGTATGGAAGACGCGTAATGTTTTCCCAGCAATTCTTGTGCAGCGTAGTCGAATCAGTCTTCGCAACACAAGGCATTGACTTCCTTGCCTCGCAGTGGGGTAAATGTGTTAACTGTTAAGGGGACTACATTCGAAATAATATACAGACGGAACGTATACGTGGTACACGCGTTCTTTTAGACATCCTCAAGGTCAAAAGTCACACGGATTCATGTCAGCTGATAGTGTAGGCTAAGAAACTGGAGAGCCTCCTGACATGACACGTTCGCGGAACGTTGCCTTAAGGAGAACATTAACTGGGCAAGCGACATGAGGTATTGGTTCATCTCGCATAAAAATAGTGGTTTCCACACAGTTGTACATTTGCAAAACTGGTATCACATGCTGTAGAAATATATCTCGATTATGTGCAGTCGTCACAATAGATCTGACAAGGCCTCTAGGCAAATTCTGCTTTTCTGTGTACTTATTGCACTCTGTAGTGTAAAATGTGCCTCTGGCCATAGAAGACTGCCCAGCCCCTGATGATGAACTTTGATTCGTGCTAGAAACCGAAGAGCAAATTCAGAACATTGCTGCGGATCATGACGTTTCAGTTGCTGCACCATCCGTATCATGTACGGGTACCAGATTGAAATAGACCACATAACTTTCACAACACGGGGCACATGCTGCACGATCAGTTACAGCCTCAGCAATCTGGTTAATAACTTTCACCACGATAGAAAGCCTTCCGCGTCCAGATGCCACACCAAGCTCACCCGTTTCTTCGCATTTCATTACCGTCCTCTTAAATGACATCGAACCTCTCCTCGTACTTTTCAGTCGACGATACTCATTCAGTGTAGCACAGTTATTGCTGCCACTTTCAGTGTACCACTATTACTGCTGCTGCTTGCATAAAACAGTTTCACTAACAGTTCATGGTCCTCTTCTCGATAGCCATATTGTCCACTCAAATTATGCCTTGTCAGTTTGCAGCGTGAGTGTTATATCGTCAAATAAACACAGTACAGCACCAGATTTGCACCTGGTGGCTAAAACTGAAACTATTTTTTTCCTGCTTCCACATTAACCTATTAGCGTATCTACAAAGTTTCGATGCCGGACTATAATTACAGCCCACACTGGACCTCCGTGAGTAGCTGCACTTCATTTATAACCACCCAGTGCTGGTCTACCGGTTTTCTTGGTCGTTTTCATTGATAGTTCAATTTTCTGAGTCATTAGATCGAGTCATCCTACTTTTTAAACAACTTCAGTGCCCCTGCTGGGGCCGTCTTCAGGTTTTCACTGGCATCATTCTATGGCTGAGCTCTGTCGAAAGATATTGTCTCTTCTACTTATAAAAGTGCTCCCCTGCTTTTCGGAGAAATGGAGTTACTGGCTCCTGCTGGTGAGCGGCCGTTATTGGATAAATACTATTAATATACACTATGTGATCATAAGTACCCGAACGCCCACAAAGACATACGTTTATCATATCAGATTCATTGTGCCGCAACCTACTGCCAGGTACTCCATATCAGCGACTTCAGTAGTCATTAGGCTTCGTGAGAGAGCAGAATTGGGCTCTGCGGAACTCACGGACTTCAAACGTGGTCATGTAATTGGGCGTCACTTGTGTCATACGTCTGTACGCGAGATTTCCACACTCCTAAATATCCCTAGGTCCACTTTTTCCGATGTGATAGTGAATTGGAAATGTGGAGCGACACATACAGCACAAAATCGTACACGCTGACAGTTGAAGAGGGTCGTAACGTGTAGCAGGTAGACATCTATCCAGACCATCACACAGGGATTCCAAACTCCATCACTATGCACTGCAAGTACTGTGACAGTTACGTTGAAGAGGGTCTAACGTGTAATAGGTAGACATCTATCCAGACCATCACACAGGAATTCCAAGCTCCATCATTATGCACTTCAAGTTCTGTGACAGATAGGTAGAAGGTGAGAAAACTTGGATTTCAAGGTCGAGGGGCTGCTCATAAGCCACATGTCACGCCGGTAAATGTCAAACGACGCCTCGCTTCGTGTAAGGAGCGTAAACATTAGACGACTGAATAGTGGAAAAACGTAGTGTGGAGTAACGAATCATGGTACGTAATGTGGCGATCCGATGGCGGGGTGTGGGATTGGCGAATGCCCGGAGAAGATCATCTGCCAGCGTGTATAGTGCCAACAGTAAAGATCGGAGGCGGTGGTGTTATGGTGTGGTCGTGTTTTTCATTGAGGGGGCTTGCACCCTTTGTTGTTTTGCGTGGCACTATCACAGCACAGGCCTACATTGATGTTTTAAGCAACTACTTGTTTCCCATTTTTGAAGAGCGATTCGGGGATGGCGACTGCAACCTTCAACACGATCGAGCACCTTTTCATAATGCACGACCTGTGGCGGAGTGGTTGTACGACAGTAACATCCCTCTAATGGATTGAACTACACAGAGCCCTCACCTTCTATAAAACATGTTTGGAATGTTTTAGAACGCCGACTTCGTGCCAGGCCTTATCGACCGACATCAATACCTCACCTCAGTGCAACACTCAGTGTGTAATGGCCTGCCATTCTCCACGAAACCTTCGAGAACCTGATTGAACGTATACCTGCGAGAGTCGAAGCTGTCATCAAGGCTAAGGGTGGGCCGACACCATATTGAATTTCAGCAATTACGTTGGACGGCGCTACGGAATTGTAAGTCATTTTCAGCCAGGTCTCCGAATACTTTTGATCACATAGTGTAAATACGATTTACAATCAGATATAGTTGGTTATGGGTCCTATGTTTGTTTATTAGTTTTACCTACTATTTATCGCTATTTTCGAGTAAAGTACTTGCTTCCAGAGACTGCGCCATCTATTGTTATAATCCTTTACAAAGTTAACAGATTCTTCAGTCATTTGGGATACATTTCTGTGCTACTGGCGTTCCTTCCATGTAATGAAAATCAGGGAAAGGAAAGTTAGGGGTCGGGTAGGAAGATACGGATAACATGCTTTCGCACATCGCTGCAGTGGGACGGATTCCACTGGTGGCGAGGTCCGTGAACGTACGACCTCTCCGCGGAGCCTTTGATCGATGGCTGGAGGCAGCGAGCTCTATAAATCCCCAGCTGTGACGCGGTGCAGCAGGCGCCATTTCAATCGGAAGGCTCATTCGTCTGCGGGGCTGAGCGCCAAAGCCCGCCTCGCC
The DNA here is from genome assembly GCF_023897955.1 of Schistocerca gregaria. Taxonomy (NCBI): domain Eukaryota; kingdom Metazoa; phylum Arthropoda; class Insecta; order Orthoptera; family Acrididae; genus Schistocerca; species Schistocerca gregaria. The sequence goes on from NC_064922.1 coordinate 434,317,966, forward strand.
GCGAGGCGTGGAGAGGGCGCCAACAGGTGTGCGCGCACCGAGTTCCGGCGCCGCTGGTTCCATTACGCGATCCGGCTGTGATACGCCTGGAAGCTACCCCCAGCGCGCTCCACGGGTTCACGTGAATGATTATAATAGCATTCCGCAGCAGCTCAGGAACTACCACTGTTACACACGAATGTGTCCGTGTCCGTCGATCCGTCGGTCCGTTGGTGCATCCATATGTGTGTGTGTGTGAGTGTGTGTGTGTCTGTGAGAGAGAGAAAGAGAGTGTGCAGGCACGGATCGAAGGTTTGGTTCTGGTAGCGGACACAATTCATTATTCTCTGTTCCGTGGAATAATAGGACTCCATGTCACAGGTTGTGGTATTCCAGCCTGTGGCCACCAGTATTTTATTTTGATAGAAGCTGCTTAACACACACTAAGAAGCATGTGGAACAAAAATCGAGTGAGGTACAAGCGACAGATGGTACAGCATGTACCAGTCCCTTGGGAGAGTCCGACAATTGTAGTGAACTTGCTTCTGATTCGTCGGCACATTCGGGTGTCAGGTGCCAAAGCGCCTAACTTCCCATATTAATTATTTATTTACTTTTCGTTGTATTTAACCCAGTTTTTAGTATGACGATCTCTCATGGTTGCCCTACGAGTTTATAGTTTTTGTTTATTAAATTTCACTAGTTACGAGAAAAATAAGAGTAACGATATTGCAACCGACGTGCTGCAAACGTATTCGGGTCGCTTTGGCGCTCCTGGTAGACAGAGTCCTTCGGCTACGTTACTCACTCTGTTTCGGGCGTTTCGGAGGGCCGGACACGTAACTCCATTTCGGGCCTACTGAAGGTCCGCTCACTCAACTCGGTTTCTGTTGTTCTAGAAGAAAGGACGTGTTACAACGTTTCGGTCGTTCAGTAGGAACGGACATGTCGTACACTATACCGAAAATTGTCAGAAATGTTACAGTACAATTAAGAAAGCTATGTACAGTGTTTTAAAAGACAGTATAAAATGTGTGATTGCTTAAAATGAAACAAAACAGGATACAGAACTGAAAAGTGTCGCCTACTATTATTGTTAGTACTACAGATCTTTCTCTCTGAAGATACGGAGACCTTTCAAGTGGCATCCTATAAAAAGCACAATCACAGGTTCAAGGAGACAGTATAGCAGCCTCCGCCGAAGAAGATCCCACCACTGACGAGCTGTCTTCTGCGCTGGGGACACAACTTTAGAAGACTACGGGATGATGGAAGGAACTGTTATGGACTCTTATTCAACTCTCCAGAAGTATCCACCTTCCAGATCTGGCATCCAAAGGATATACATAATTTACAGAATTCCACGGAGTTAATAATTTTGTTGTGATTGCATCAATAGCGGAGCATGATACCTACGATATGTCCGATGTACGAGAAAATTGCAAGAGCTACGGCAAAACTCGAAAGTATTTTGTAGAAAGCATTAGTTACAATTACATAAAGATAAGTGTGTAACAGAAAATCCTGCCAGTGGATAGTTGACTTGTACGTAATCATATTCCTGTTACTATAAAACTATAAACAAAGTTATGTTACTTCAAAACGGAAATAGCAGGTCTTCTGTCTCAAACGTAATTTGTACTTCTAAGCATGTAAAAATAAAACAAAACTATTTTGAAATCTGAAGAACAAATCTGTATTTCCTTGTAAACCCATGGCGTTTGATCGTAGCTGCACATATGTCTGACATTGAATCCAAGTGCTTTTGTAAAAGATCCAGTGGTGGTAGTTTTGACGATTCGTCCGATAACGGAGCAGCAAATCGTTGTTTGAGTAGCTTCTAAGACGAACATGTCGATCCTGTGCATTCCACGTGTGTTCAGCTGGATTTAGTAAATTTAATTCCTTATTGCGATTGTGAAGTGTGGGACAGCAGCTGGTCGATGAATTGTAAAAACAGTATACCAGCAGCTGTTAAGTAGATATAGGTCCTAGCTCTGACTTGGACACTCCAAATGATTTTTTCTATCTGAAAAGAATCTTTATAAATGAACGGAAGTGTGTTTTGAATCATATTGCTGCGAACATATATATTTGTGTCGCATAGCGCTTCTCTCATGTGGCATAATACTCTTTTCTAAAACGTCACTCGGCACTAAACGATCCATTTGGCTTCCTATTTGGACTACGGGATCAACCTCACGTCTAGAGAAACATCCCCACACGGTGAACATGCCACCACCACACATAATGGCCATTACCCGTGGTCTAGGGGTAGCGTCTTTGATTCATAATCAGAACGTCTTAGGTCCCGGGTTCGATTCCCGCCACTGCCTAAATTTTGATAAATAATCAGCATTGGCGGCCGAAGACTTCCGGCATAAGAAGTCAGCCTCATTCTGCCAACGGCCTTGTCAAAGAGGGCGGAGGAGCGGATAGAGGTTGAGGGCACTCTCTTGTCCTAGGGGTGGGAAATTGCCCCTAAAGGCGGAAGAATCAGCAATGATCAACGACATGAGGATGCAGAAGGCAATGGAAACCACTGCATTAAAGACACGTAATGTCTATCCACAGGACATGTGGCCTGTAGTTGAAGAAGTGTCCAGATGATCTCTCCATTGGCAAAAGATTCCGGAATAGTCCCCCATTCGGATCTCCGGGAGGGGACTGCCAAAGGGGAGGTTACCATGAGAAAAAGATTGAATAATTAACGAAAGGATAATGTTCTACGAGTCGGGGCGTGGAATGTCAGAAGCTTGAACATGGTAGGGAAACTAGAAAATCTGAAAAGGGTAATGCTATATGTAAAGGGGGACGAAAATCTAATGGTCATGGGCGACTGGAATGCAGTTGTAGGGGAAGGAGTAGAAGAAAAGGTTACAGGAGAATATGGGCTTGGGACAAGGAATGAAAGAGGTGAAAGACCAATTGAGTTCTGTAACAAGTTTCAGCTTGCAATAGCGAATACCCTGTTCAAGAATCACAAAAGGAGGAGGTATACTTGGAAAAGGCCGGGAGATACGGGAAGATTTCAATTAGATTACATCATGGTCAGTCAGACATTCCGAAATCAGATACTGGATTGTAAGGCGTACCCAGGGGCAGATATCTAGATTGAGCCATTGCATTTCCCTTTTCAGATTTTCTAGTTTCCCTACCACGTTCAAGCTTCTGACATTCCACGCCGCGACTCGTAGAACATTATCCTTTCGTTGATTATTCAATCTTTTTCTCATGGTAACCTCCCCCTTGGCAGTCCCCTCCCGGAGATCCGAATGGGGGACTTTTCCGGAATCTTTTGCCAATGGAGAGATCATCATGACACTTCTTCAACTACAGGCCACATGTCCTGAGGATACACGTAACGTGTCTTTAATGCAGTGGTTTCCATTGCCTTCTGCATCCCCATGTCGTTGATCATTGCTGATACTTCCGCCTTTAGGGGTAATTTCCCACCCCTAGTACAAGAGAGTGCCCTGAACCTCTATCCGCTCCTCCGCCCTCTTTGACAAGGCCGTTGGCCGAATGAGGCTGACTTCTTATACCGGAAGTCTTCGGCCGCCAATGCTGATTATTTATCAAACTTTAAGCAGTGGCGGGGAACGAACGCGAGACCTAAGACGTTTTGATTATGAATCAAAGACGCTACTACTTTTTTTTATACACAAAGCAACAGTTCTTCAAGGTACCAGTTAAACATATACAAATGAGTGTTAGGTAAACAAATTATTAGAATAACGTTAAATACAACAAAATATAACATATCTTGTTGTCTTTTTTATGTTTCTTTTTTTTAATAATTTATATTGAACAAACTAAAAGTACATATATAGTCACTATGCAAGAGTTCTTCAAGGTAACATACCATTTAAACATATACAAATGACCGTTAGTTAAGCAAAAAAATAAATTAAAAAGAAAAACATAGGCATGGTACACCCCAACTTTGAGGGGGGTCAAGGAAGACGCTGCGGAGATAACCGGCAAAAGTTTGTCGGTAATATGGTTTTCGGGTGAGGGTGCTATACGCGGTCACAACTTTGTACCAGAAGTCAACGACTGTATGCGGACCACTTTGAAAGAGGTATTCTAAAGCCTGTCCTCGAAAGCAGATGAGGGTATGGTGCTTAGCAAGAGGGTAGTGAAATGTCTAGGGCAACAACAGGAAATCCGGGGCTTCCGTCGTTGGCGGGGCACGGAGGTAAAAGCCCACGATTCGTTGGATGAGGAGCCATACGTTTTGTTCCAGGGGGCACGTAAGACGGTGCTCGTCCGTGTCTTCGAGCTGACAGTCAGGGCAGAGAGGGGAGGTGGCCATTCCTATGCGATAAAGTCGACTATTAGTCGGGAATTTTCCATAGACTAAAACATACCAGAGTGCGGACACAGACGACGGTAAAAAGGGTGCATGTACACGCCCCCAAACCGTGCACCAGTTAATGTCAGGATGCTGTAGCACCATGGGGTCGCAAGGGTTGGACAGCATAAACAAACGATAATAATCTTTTGTACGGGGAGGACGGGTGACTGGAAGATCGGCTCGAACGTAGCTTTCTATGAAACAATTGGCGACATGGTGCAATAATGGAGAAATAGGTGCCACATTGATCGGTGGATCGAGAGAAGCTGGTCGGAGGATATCTAAGAGATTGCGTGTTAAGGACGGAACCGTCCCCTGCCAGTGCCGCAACAGAGGGTGGACAAAGAGTGCAGAATATCGTGCCCGCACGTTGACGAGTCCGAGGCCACCTTTTGCAGGAGGCAATGTTACAGTGTTGTAGCCGACTTTGAAAAGTGCCCCTGCTGACACGAAATATCCAAAGGCAGATAGGATGCGGCGGCCAAGGAGTAACGGCATTGGGAGGATCTGGGCGACGTGTACCAGTTTAGGGGCTACGTACATGTTGACATAGGACACACGTTGGAGTTGGTTTAAGTTACGATGCACTTGACCGCGGACATGGTGCCGAATCGACTGCAAAAGCCGACGGTACGCCAGGGCCACCGTGCGGTGTGTGGAGCTCGTAAATTCGATACCCAAGTAACGAAGGGTGGTACTGACTGGGAGTGGACTCTGCACCACAGCCGGGAGGCCGCGCCCAATGTGCATCATAGTCGATTTACGGACATTAAGAATGCTACCAGAAGGACGTCCATACTGGTGGATCCATTGGATGGCGTCATTGAGTTCCGTGGAGGAGCAGGTGAGAAAGAGGAGATCGTCCTCATAAGCCCTACAGTGAAAGGTGTAGTCACGCAAAGTGAGGCCCTGCAGTCTAGAGGTAAATCCAGTGATGAGGGGCTCAAGTGCAATAACATATAGTAAAGTAGACATAGGGCATCCTTGACGCACAGAGCGGCGTATAGGGATCGGTCCTACAATCCTCCCATTGACTTGTACCATCGAGACCGCGGGAAGTAGTAACCGGCGAATGGCATAGACAAAAAGTAATGGGAACCCCATACGTGTCGCCACCATGAGGAGGAACGGGCGTCGAACGCGATCAAAGGCACTCGTGAAATAGACGGATACCAGTGCTGCACGAAGGCGACAAACCGACGCCAGTGCAATGAGGTCACAGCATTCTCCTAGGGCTGTTTGTAAGGTGGCCCCACAACCACGTGCAGTCTGCTCAGGTGAAAGGACCATAGGTAAGACGGTGCGTATGCGCGCTGCTAAGAGGCGTGCATAGATTTTATAATCTGCATTCAGTAGTGTAAGGGGGCGATATGCAGAGACATGAGTCCCTCCCTTCGGTTTGGCACAGGTAGAAGGATGTCAGTGACGAATTCAGGTGGAATTGGGAAGGACGGAGTAAAGAGTTCCTGAATCATTTCCGTCCAGCGAGGAAGCATTAACGTGGTGAACGCCCGGTAAAACTCCACTGGGAGACCATCTGGTCCGGGTGATTTGTTCTTGGCCCCTTTGTTCATCGCATCTACCACCTCTTCTGCGGTGATCGCAGACATCATGGACGTTGACTCCGCTACGGTGAGGGTCCGATCCGGGGAAATACGGAGATCATCAGGAATGGGCGTCGCCATCGGTTCATCATCATAAAATTGGCGATAATGTTCAGCAAAGGCAGACACTACCGCCGCCTGTATTGTGCGGTGAACACCATCGGAAGTCGTGATGTTCGGGACGACAAGTCGACGTCGACGACTATGGTCGGATGCGGCATGGATTGTGGAAGGGGTTTCGTCGTGGAGGAGGTCTTGTCGTCGGGAACGCTCCACGACCCACGACACCCTGCAGTCGTGCACGTTCAAGAGAGAGGAGACGAGCTTTGGTACGTTGTCGTTACCTATGGGTGTCAGGTGATGGAGGGAGAGCATCGAGCTCATGGAGGACGGCGTAATGAAAATTTGTGGTGTCTCTATCCCATGCTGCTGCTTCCTTGCCACATTGTATGAAGGCCTTTCTGATCGCAGGTTTGGCACATTTGAGCCACCAATGGAACGTGGATGTGTACTGCAGAAGGCGCCTTTCGCAAGACTCCCATGTAGTGACAATACATTGTCGGCAGTGTGGATCATTAAGGAGGGAGGTATTAAGCTTCCAGTAACCTTTGCTGCGCCATACTGACTGAGGTGGCAGAGCCAGGGAGCAAATGACGGCGCAGTGGTCCGAAAATGCAAGAGGCCACCGTTCAGCTTGGGCGACGTCATTGCCAAGGTGGGCAGAGACATAAAACCGGTCCAGTCTGCTCGCAGAATGTGTTGTATAGTGGGTAAAACCGGGGGTATTGCCGTGAATTTTCTCCTAAACGTCCACTAGATGGAAATCTTCGGTTATGGTGAGAAGCGCCGGGCACGGCGAATAACCAGGCATTTGGTCCTGCGGATGGAGGACACAGTTATCGCCTCCCATGATAAGGCGATCATAGCGTCCAGAAAACAGGGGCGCCACGTCATGTCCGAAGAAAGTGGACCGCTGCCGACGGTTCGAGGAGCCAGACGGAGCGTAGATATTGATGACGCGCGTGTCGAAGATGGTAACAGCCATGCCTCTTCCACAGGGAAGGATTGTCGTGTCCTTGAGTGGGATTCCTTCGCGTATGTAGAAAGCCACTCCACGCCCTGATTGATCACATGTGGACGTGTATGAGTCGTAGCCGTAGACTGGTGGTAGTGTGGCAACGCGTACTTCCTGAAGAAGGGCGACGTCGACGTCAAAGGCCCGAAGCATGTCACATAGGAGTTGCAGCTTGGGTGCAGTGCCGATCATGTTGATGTTCAGTGTGGCAAACCGATACGTTTGTTTCAGCGGTGGTGGACGCGCATCTACCATCACCAAGAGGAGGGCACCGACAGGAAGTGCCGTCCCATCAGCTGCAGTGCCTTGCTTTTGATGTTAACAAGCAGCCTTGTCCGGCGGAGGCAACTCATCCGGAGGAGAGGCCGTCTCTTCCTCAATCTCGTCGGCCCTTGCTCCTGTGCCGTGGGTCCGTCCAATGTCCATGGGAATTGCGTCGTGGTGAGAGAGATCTGGAGTTGTCGGCGGGGAGACAGATGTCTCAACCTGCGCACCGATCGTTACATTGTGCGTGGCGACCTCCATAGTGGTCCCGTCCTGCGAAACGTTCATCGTCAAAATTGTCCGCCGACCTCTGCGTGGAAATGTCGGCTGGTTGGGTGTCGTCTTCGTCGTCGCGGGTGGCGACGCTTTGAGCCCGTGGGTGAACGGCGACGGCGTTTGCGCCTACGTGGCGAGCGTTGTTTGCGCACGTATTCCTCAGTGTCGGACGACGGCAAGGAAGAGCGTCGACCTGGTTCGAAGGCGTCGGTGGGTACAATGAAATTGTCAAACAGGTGTTGTGGAGAAGTACTGTTCTCCTCAGCGTCCGGTGCGGGAGCGTGGTCGGCGGCAAGGTCGTCAGGTTGGACGTCCGCACCGTCCATAGGTGACTGGGACGGTGGGACGTGCCGATCGGAAGGACCGGACGACGGACTGGACGAAACTGTAGACGTGGCAAGAGCCGCTGCGTAAGTGACCGGTAGGGCGGTCATCGTGGGTGTGACGGACGCTTCCGACAACGGGAGCTGCGCGACACGTCGTTGAATGCATTCCGACCGTAGGTGACCTTCTTTCCCGCCACCGGAACAGGTTCGAGGCTGGCCGTCGTAGATTATAATGGCACGGGGGCCTCCGATACGTAGATAGGAATGCACGTGTTTCTGCAAGTCGATGCGGACCTGTCTAACACCATTTAAAACGGGATAGGTCTGAAATTGTACCCATCGTTCGGCAACATGTTCCAGAACGTTGCCATAGGGACGGAGCGCCTCGATGACGACGTCTGCAGGTAGTTCGAACGGCAGTTCGAAGATCCTTATCGTCCGTGCGCCTAGACCTGCGTGATCGACGGTAACGGGTCCGACGTTGCCGTCGGAATGACAGAAGAGCAGTCCACTTTTTGCCTCTTGAAGCACCTTGTCGCACGCCGCATCGTTGATCATTTTGACGTAGACGGTACTGCTAACTATCGGCAAGTGGATACCAGTTAAATCCGTTGGTGGTATTTTAACTTCATCGCGAATAAATCGTTCTACCTCCAGGGCCTTGGGCCGGGCGAAGTCGGATCAAAAGTTGAAACGTAATGTCTTCTTCCGATAGTTGTGCGCCATGGTGGTCTAGAAGGGAAAACGGCACTTACAGCGGCCGAAGTAAACACAAACACACCGTGCGCGCCTCGCCCGCAGCCCTCTGGCGCGTGACCGCCTCGCAGCACTGCCGGCGGCAGACTGCCTTTAGACCACGGATACTCAGATAGTGCACTTTAACAATGGCGGCAACTTATTTACATATTAAGGTTTCTAACGGTCGGGTCATTATTTCACTCAAAATGAAAGGACGGCAGCCTGCCCTCGCATTTCTAAACACTGTTTTGTACAATGTAATACGAGGTTGGCGTTCCACTCGTCAGTAACGGGGAAGGAACTACGAAGATGACAATCTGTAGCTGACCTATCACATCACGAAAACGAAGCTCGCGTGGCTGCTCGGTCTACATCGTATGAAGTAGTTTTCTCTACACTGTTCGCTATTTCTACACTACTACTAAAACAAATCTTCTTTTTGAAAACTAACAGACTTTTTTCAAAACTGCACCACACTCGCTACGTGACGTCTTACGCAGCACAGTCCAGCCCTAAAGATATTAGCTCATCAACTGTCTTCTTTTCGTTGGCAAAATTTTTACACAGATACTACATTTTCTACTGGGTCAAAGCTTCCAGAAATTCATAGACAATATACACACATATATACACATTGTAAATAATTTTACAGCTCAAAATGATAACATCAATTTACAAACTCTTCCTCCTTACGTGTTAGCACACATAAATCATAATACAACTGAAGGTATTGAAAAGAAATAAAATAAACAGAATAAATACAGTTTTGTGTTGATACTTTTGAGATATCTACTTAGTAAAACAATCTAACAAGATTACCAAACCGATGGCTATAGTATATCCGTCACAAACTTACCTGGGTTAGTGCCATTGTTACTGCCAAAGTAGAAGTTCTTTGTGTTAAATTTCGCTTCGAGTGTTCCTCCAAATCACCTACAAGTTTAGTCGCTGATTCTTGCTGCTATGCTGAACACGAACAAGTAAAATTTGGTTACTTATTATACTTCCTGGTGTCGCTAATGACATTGTCAAGCATTGTACAATGATTATTTCATGTTGTTGTTGTTGTGGTCTTCAGTCCTGAGACTGGTTTGTTGCAGCTCTCCATGCTAATCTATCCTGTGCAAGCTCCTTCATCTCCAGTACCTACTGCAACCTACATCCTTCTGAATCTGCTTAGTGTATTCATCTCTTGGTATACGATTTATACCCTCCACACTGCCCTCTAATACTAAATTTGTGATCCCTTGATGCCTCAGGACATGTCTTACCAACCGATCCCTTCTTCTAGTCAACTTGTGTCACAAACTTCTCTTCTCCCCAATCCTGTTCAATACCTCCTCATTAGTTACGTGATCTACCCACCCAATCTTCAACATACTTCTGTGGCACCACATTTCAAAAGCTTCTATTCTCTTCTTGTCCAAACTATGTATTGTCCATGTTTCACTTCCATACATGGTTACATTCCATACAAATACTTTGAGAAACGACTTCCTGACACTTAAATCTATACTCGATGTTAACAAATTTCTCTTCTTCAGAAACGCTTTCCTTGCCATTGCCAGTCTACAGTTTATATCCTCTCTACTTCGACCATCATCAGTTATTTTGCACCCCAAATAGCAAAACTCCTTTACTACTTTAAGTGTCTCATTTCCTAATCTAATTCCCTCAGCATCACCCGACTTAATTCGACTACATTCCATTATCCTCGTTTTTCTTTTGTTGGTGTTCATCTTATATCCTCCTTTCAAGACACTATCCGTTCTGTTCAACTGCCCTTCCAAGTCCTTTGCTGTCTCTGACAGAATTACAATGTAATCGGCGAACCTCAAAGTTTTTATTTCTTCTCCATGGATTTTAATACCTACTCCGAATTTATCTTTTGTTTTCTTCACTGCTTGCTCAATATACAGATTGAATAACATCGGGGAGAGGCTACAACCCTGTCTCACTCCCTTCCCGACCACTGCTTCCCTTTCACGTCCCTCGACTCTTGTAACTGCCATCTGGTTTCTGTACAAATTGTAAATAGCCTTTCGCTCCCTGTATTTTACCCCTGCCACCTTTGGAATTTGAAAGAGAGTATTCCAGTCAACATTGTCAAAAGCTGTCTCTAAGTCTACAGTTTCATATGAGCCCCTAAATCCCAATGCCGGATACACTATCCTGATTATAAAGTTGCCAGTAGACACTTTATGCGTTGGAGCCGTTCTCCTCCAATCAGAGCGCTCAACGTCATTTCCGAACTGTTCACCGTTTCTGAACTGCCACAATAAATGGTCGTATTACTTCCTTCTCCGGCTTTCTTTCTTGGTGTGTATGGATCCCAAGTGCTTGTTCTGGCTCTTTTATATCGCATTTCATCAGACACGCCAAGATAATAATGAAATACCCATGTTCCATACACAGAACTAGTCTAGCACTGCAGAATCATTTAGCACAAGATGTGATTAGGCATTACTTCTTCAATTACTATCATTAAAAATATCGACCTATGGTAGGTAACCTTTATACAACACTGCATGAAGCCGAACGCTTGGAAGGTAGTAAATCATCCTTGCCACTGGACGTGCAGATTACTAAATAAAGAGGTCTGCCGACTTCTAGTGCTGTCGCCGGCATGGTAGCTCAGCGTTTTCGATCAGAGAGCTGGCTGGTCTCTGTAATGAAAAAAAGAAAAAAAACTGTGTGAAGGGGTCAAACACGAACTTTAACGAATGTCATGTGATGTCCGTTACGATAAAAGAAAAAGGCGGGTAAGTTACAGTTCTTAAGTCCTGATATACACAAGGACGTCGGTTCGAGTCTCAATAGGCACAAACATTTTCTGTTCTTAAATATTTATCAGAAGGACAATGATTATTACTTTTTCGGTTAGTAGGTATAAATCTGACTTTTAAAAAAAATTTCCTCCTTTGTCGTTTCATTTTTCTTAATCGTACTGATTTTTTTATTAGCTACCATTTTTTTCTTCCTGTCATTCTTTTTCGTTTCGAATCTGCCTGCGTGCAAACCAGGACTGCTCATCAACTGGTACTGCGTCAATGTGAGTACCCAGTTGAGGATAGCTTCAGGTAACCAATGAAAGTGAGAAATACAGTTCGATTATAGTGCTGAAACTAAAATTTCGCTGTTTGGGTTTGCGCGCATATGTCAGCTTTAATCACTGTTAATAAAGCGAGCGTGAGTAATACACTCATGGTCATAAATTAAGGATAATGCTGATACGTGGTGAAACAACGCTCTGGTGGGCGGTTTGCGCGTTTAAATCACCTAGGGGTGTGATTATGCGGTGCATTTGACCTGCGGTCGTCGCACGGTGGCGCTGGCAGCAGTTCACATACGCAGAGGTGTGTTGTGCGTGTCAGAGTACGGTGCAGCGAGTAAGTGTGCAGACGTTTTCAGACGTGCTAATAATGACCGTGTGTTGAAAATGTATCAAAGAACACACTGATGACGTTATGCGGGGTAGAATACTAGTGCCACTGGAGGCTGATCAAACACAGCAGGTCGAAGCACGGGCCCTACGTGTGCCACAAAGTGTGTTCTAATGATTATTGCAACGATTCCAGCAGACAGGAAACGTGTCCAGGCGCTACAGTACGGGACGTCCACAAAGTACAACAACACAAGAAGACCGATATCTCACCATCAGTGCCAGCAACCGCCACGGAGTACCGCAGGTAGCCTTGTTCGGGACCTTACCGCAGCCACTGGAACAGTTATCTCCTGACACACAGCCTACAGACGAATGAACAGATATGGACGTGCAAGGTGCATTTCACTGATCCCTGGTCACAGGAGAGCTCGTAAAACCTGGTGTCAAGAACACAGAACATGGTCATTGGAACTGCGGTCCCAGGTTATGTTTAAGCACGTCTCCAGGTATATTCTGAACAGTGATTCTCGCTGTGTTTTCATCTGACGTGAACCAGGAACCAGACACCAACCCCTTAATTTCCTTGAAAGGAACTTGTATGGAGGTCGTGGTTTGATGCTGTGGGGTGGGTTCATGTCTGGTACACGGACACCCCTGCATGTCTTTGACAGAGGAACTGTAACAGTTCAGGTGTACCGCGACGTCATTTTGCACCAGTATGTCTGCCCTTTCAGGAGTGCAGTGGGTCCCACCTTCCACCTGATAGATGATAACGCACGGCCCCACCGAGCTGCCATCGTGGAGGAGAGTACCTTGAAACAGAAGATATCAGGAGAATGGAATGACCTGCCTGTTCTCCAGACCTAAACCCCATCGAGCACGTCTGGGATGCTCTCGGTCGACGTATCGCTGCACGCCTTCAAACCCCTAGGATCTTCAGGTGCTCTGACAGGCACTGGTGCAAGAATGGGAAGCTATACCCCAGCAACTGCTAAACCACCGGATCCAGAGTATTCCAACCTGTTCTGTGACCTATGTACGAGTGCATGGTGATCATATCCCATATTGATGTTGGGGTAAGTGCGCAGGAAACAGTGGCGTTTTGTAGCACATGTGTTTCGGGACGGTTTTCTCAACTTATCACCAATACCGTGGACTTACATATATGTGTCGTGTATGTTCCTTATGTGCCTATGCTATTAGTGCCAGTTTTGTGTAGTACCACGTTGTGTGGTACCACATTCTGCAATTATCCTTAATTTATGAGCATGAGTGCAGTTCCGTCGTAAGCTGTCGACTGCCATTTTCTCGGATACATTGCACATCACGAGGTTGTGGCTCGGTTAGGACATAAGTCTAAATTCATGGCTGCAAAACGCTTCGTCTGACGCAGTTCAGTCATTGGTCACACGATATCGGCTGTGAACAGAGAATCTGGCGTTGTCGACTCATTTAACGACAGCCGCTTCCAACACTGCTTTGCGTTACCCGTAACAGCACATCGGCACATGTGAAGTGACGCATCTTTTCCGCGTGTCCATTGTTTCCTAAGTGTCACACGTCTTTTCACATTGTGAACGTTGTTAACTTCCAGCGTTGCTCTTCTTATATCTGATCGTACTAAAACAAATAGAAAACAGACGAGCAATACAAGAAGATTTTGGAAGAGATCATGAATCCAGAAAATTGTGGTGATGAGACGTTATCGAGAAAGGACCGTCGTTAGATGTCGGTTTTCTTAGCTGTCTTTCGGGGGATTTATGGGGAAGAATGCATGGCTACATTGCTGAAGCGGACAATCCACTTCGGAAACGTCAAAAAACTTATTGTTTCGCTTAGAATGTCCTTCTTGTTTATTATAGTGTCCATCCCAAGTTCGTTAGAAAATCCATTACCGAGTTATAAAGCGCTTTGTGAAAAAGTATCCCGGCACACTGAGAGCGCGTACGAGCTCATTCGACAGATACATCAGTTACCAACGGCTATCCGTTTAGTTCGATAAGTTATCGGTTGAGTTGCTAGAACTGTGTTTATGGGATTACACTCAAAATGCAACGGAAGTTTTAAAGCTTGCGTCTGCTCGATATCTCCGGAAACCATTCACAGCGAAGGAGAAATAGTCGACATCACGGCCAATGTGGTAGCATGTCATTTTAACGACGGCCTGCCAGGGGTTATGGAAATTATGAAAGTGCTCGAACTTGGGATCGCACCACCCCGTTACAACTTTTGCACAAAAGGGAACGAAAAGAGATCGAGCGCGCAGAGCAGCGGAAAACGGAAACTACCAAACGGACCTGCAGAACTACCACGGCCTCATAGAAGATGGAGAAGGACCTCCTTCTGGATCTGTGGGATTGGTGTATCGTGAAGGAATCACTGAGTACAGGATTGTTTCAATTAACTATCAAAAATGAAACCGCAAATTTTAACTGCCTTTTATTATTGAAACAGTTTTTTTTAATTGGCGGGAACCTAGCTTTAGGACGGTATATATGATTTTCCTGAGATCTGAGGTTGGCATTCTAAACTGAATTCTGTGTCAGCGTACGTAGCCGTCTGGCGATATCTTCGAAAGTCCATTTTCGGTGCACGCTTTGTTTCGAGCTTTTAGAGGAAATAAGTGACCTTTTCAGTACGTTATGATTTTGTTAGACCTTAATAAATTTGAATTGTCGTGTTTATGATGACAGCATCTCACAAATGACTTATCCAAAATTATTTTGTGGCAAGTGAAGCAGGAGGACGTCGTGTTTTCCTGCCTATGACCCTTGTTCCTGCTGCAACGGGGCCTTCCTCCTGGTGGAGTGGTAAAAGGAAGCGTCCGATTTGGACACGAAATTGTTTCTTAAAGATAAAAGTGTAGGGAAGGAAACTATATCATCAGATTTAGTACTCTGTTCATATTACTCGCAAAAAATACAAAAATCACATATTTTTCACGTGTAAGAGGATTACCCCTTTAATCAGGCAGGCATAGTAATTTAACGAGAGATATTCATTCTTCAGACACCAATCAACTGCACTGTGGATACCGTGTTTACTGATGACTAGTTCCAAAGTTGACATAAATTATCATTTTAAATTTTATGCGTATGAAGAGTTTAACCGTCCAGAACTCTTCTTCAGTTCTGATTATACAGCACGCGGGCACCATTATCATTACACGGCGTAAATGAAACTAAAATGTGTGCCAATTACTCGAAAAAGGGCATTTACTCAGTGCAGTTATAATGAAATTATAGTTCCTATGTCTTCTTTTGACATTTCTTGATAAAGGTTTCTGCGCGTTTTAGGTGCATTTTTCGCGCTGTACTAGTGCCCTAAGTGACACCAATTCTTCTATGTCCGTAGAGGTTTCTTTGTGAGCATTTTCAGTGTAGAAATTTTTCGTATCATTCCTTGAAGATAAATGAATTGGTCGAAAAATGTAGTAGCATGGCCTTTCCGTTAATCTTACCTTAGTACCTTCGATTCATGTGGGATATTTAAGTAGTGACTTGAATATTCTAAGGGCACGCCACTCCAAAGACGTGGAGAACGATTCAGACAACGGCTGCGTAGTATTTATGCAGCAGGTGGTTCCACGTCAGGCGGCCTCGGATTTCAGGCGTCACGTCAAACAGGGGAGTCAGTTGAGCCACTACTCGTTTTTTCAGTCTTCGTTACATGGCAAAAATTCCTCTACTGTGCCAGCCTCTTCATCCTTTTGTAGCACGAACCGTCCTATCTTGTTTGTTGGATATATTCCAATCTCTGTCTTTCCCTATCGTTTTACCTTCTACACCTCCCGCAAGTCCCTAGGAAGTTATTCCTCTATGTCTTAGCGCTTGTCCTATCATCCTGTCCTGACCTTTCTTCTTCGTTTTCTATTCTTATTTTTCACTCTACATTCTTGTCCACTTCGTATATTACTGCTCAACCCTCTAGCCTCTTAAGTCTTGGTCTTGTATCATTGTGAAGCACAGTATCAGCGTTGTTCCCAGGTGCCTATATCTTTTGAACTGATCGCCATTTAACACACCATTTTTGGCCATTTTTTATTATTTTAGTCACCCGTCTTCTGACTGGTTTGACGCAGACCATCACGAAATACTCTCTTGGTCCAACCTTTTAATCTCAGTTTAGATTTTACACCCAATTCATTTATTTGTTGAATGTATTGCAGTCTTTGTCTTCCTCTACAATTTTTACCCTCTACGGCTTCCTCTAGTACCATGGAAGTTATTCCATGCTGTCTTTAAATGTGTCCTATCTCTCTTGTTGTTGTCAGAATTTTCCATAGGTTCCTTTATTCACCGTTTCTGCAGAGAAGATCCTTATTCTACACATTAATGCGAATAGTCGTTTTTTTGCCATTTCCCTCAATGATTTTAGAAATTCTTATGAAATGTTATGTATCCCTCCTCCCTTATTCGATCTTACGTCTTCCAAAGCTCTTTTACTTTCTGATTCTAATAATTGATCCGCTATCTGTTTCATATCGACTCTTGTTTCTTCTTATACCACTTCATCAGAAGAGTCGTCCCCCTTCAGAGGCTGTCAAAATCTTCTCATTCCATCTACCTACTCTCTCCTCTGCATTTCTCAGTGAAATGACCATAGAACTCTTAATGTTATCGCCCTTTTTTTCAATTTCGCCGAAAGTTGTCTTGAGTTCTCTGTCTGCTGAGTCCACTTATTTCATGGAACCATTTCACGCTAAGTTCCTTGCACTTCCCATTTATTTCGTTTCTAAGTCACTTGAATTTCTATAGTACTAAATTTCTCCAAACAGTTTCGTACTCCCTTCTTTCGTTTATCAGCTGAAGTTTCTTCTGTTATCCACGGTTTCTTGTGGTTTACCTTCTTTGTACCTAAGTTTTCCTTGCAAATTCTGTGGTTTCCCTTTCTAAAGTCATCCATTCCTCTTCAGCTGAACTTCCTACTAAGTAGTTCCTTATCGCAGTATCTGTAGCCTCAGAGAACATTAAGCGTACCTCTTCATTCCTTAGTACTTTCGTGTCCACTTCTTTGCGTATCGATACTTTCTGATTAATATCTTAAAACTTCAGCCTAATCTTCATCACTAGTACATTGTCATCTGAGTCTACATGTGCTCCTGGGTACTCCTTGCAGTCCATTACCTGTTTCGGAATCTCGACCTGACAATGTTGCAATCTAACTTAAATCTTCCCGTATTTTCCGGCCTTTTTTAAAGTACACTTCCTCCTCTTCTGATTCTTGAACAGAGTATTGGCTCTCACTAGGTTAAATTTATTGCAGAACTCAATTACTCTTTCTCCTCTCTCATTTCTAATACCAAGCGCATATTCTCCCAAACCTCCCCCTCTACGCTTTCCCCTAAAACCTTTATCCAATCTTCCAAAACTATTAGAGTTTCAGACAAGGGGTTGAGTTAAATAACTGATCTGAAGAAGAAGAAAAAAACTTAAATAGACGTATAGAATAATTTAGAGAAGATGAACGCTAAAACCTAATGGGGGACATGCAAACAAATTGAGGTCAGTATAGATTAGTTCAATTGGAGGAAGACACTAAAGGAGTCGTCGGTCTACGGAACGTAGTCTGACATCAGCATGCCATACGGAGTAAACTTACTGTGGCGTTACGAACGTCACCACGAGTGCGGCACTTCCTGTGGCGGCAGCTGCGAGGATCGCACCTTCGCAACGCGATTCCGGTCTTCCTCCAGAGCGAGCAGGTTGCTGAAGTGGGTGACGTCTGCAGCTCGCCAGTGGGACAGTGTGGTCGGGCTCCGTCTGGTATCTTGGTCGCCGTGGTTTGAATATGGGTGTTCTGGAGTGGCGTCGAGACGGTAGCGAACGCCGAGTCCGGACCTTGGCGGAAGATACTGTACGAAATACTGGGTGATCAAAAAATCTGAATAAATTTGCAAACTGAATAAATCACAGAATAGTGTAGATAGAGAAGTACAACTTGACACACTTGCTTGGAATGACAAGGGGTTTTACTAGAACTAAAAAAAAACCACAAATGTTCAAAAAATGTCCGACAGATGGCGCTTCATCTTATCAGAATAGCAATAATTAGCATAACAAAGTAAGACAAAGCAAAGTTGATGTTCTTTACAGGAAACGCTCAATACATCCACCATCATTCCTCAACAATAGCTGTAGTCGAGGAATAATGTTGTGAACAGCACTGTAAAGCATGTCCAGAGGTATGGTGACGCATTGGCGTCGGATGTTGTCTTTCAGCATCCCTAGAGATGTCGGTCGATCACGATACACTTGCGACTTTAGGTACCCCAAAGCCAATAATCGCACGGACTGAGGTCTGGGGACCTGGGAGGCCAAGCATGACGAAAGAGGCGGCTGGGCATACGATCATCACCAAACGACGCGCGCAAGAGATCTTTTACGCGTCTAGCAAATACTTTTTTTTTAGTTCTAATAAAACCCCATGTCATTCCAAGCATGTGTGTCAATTTTTACCTCTCTATCTACATTATTCCGTGGTTTATTAAGTTTTCAAATTTATACTGGCTTTTTGATCACCCGGTATGTGACTGATTCTGCGGCTACTGCAACGTGGCGGTGGGGCAGTGGATGCTAGTGTTATGAACTTTGACTGGGACAGCAAGTGATGTTACGTAATAAAATGTACACATCATCGTTGTTACAAGTAGTCTACGGAAACCAGATCCGCTATATTAGCTGGGTGATAACGTGTTTGCCACCCTCGTAGCGGGCCTTCGTTTCATTCCCGGCCAGGTTGGGGATTTTCTCCGCTTGAGCACAGGGTGTTTGATGTCATCATCGTCTCATCGACACGCAAGTCGTCCAATATGGCGTCACCTGAAATAAGACTTGCAGTCTGGCGGTCAAACTTGTGGGCGTCCCGGCCGTCAATGCTACACGATTATTTCATTCCATTTTGGCGAAAACCAGTTCATAGATGTTGGCCACTGATGATCGTGTATATGATTCAAGTTAACCCCATCAGCGTCAGTTAAAGCCTGAAGATGGTGCACAGAAGCTCCGAAACTGGTAGCGATATAATAAAAGGACGGCTGAAAGTGGTCCATTTTTATTACATAAATGAACGGCCGAAATCCCTCAAACCTCCAATCAAAAGGATAGACATCCGAAGCAAGTGAAGTTAGTTGAGTGTGCAAGCAGCACATTCTCAAATAGTGGTCTTGTGTGACCGGTCTGGCGATAACTTTCACAGTTCGCTTAAAATAGTTGTTATAGCTGGGTTTCGTAATTCATTTGAAATACCTACGTGCTGTCGTGAAGTAATTTTCGCTCGGGCAAGTAATGGCGTGAATGAATTTAAAGGGGTATTTGCATATCTTCATGTTATTAAATCTTATTTCTTGACTGCTCTGAATTTATTTCTATTGGTGGGATAGTTTGATTCTGGAGGGTCATTTCTCTTGCCTGATAAATACCTGGTAAATACCTGAGTTGTGTTTGAGCCGACTAACGACTGTTGGCTGATTCTGTATAGTGTCTTAGTGGCTTTGCCGATCTGTGGCCATATTGTAATCAGATAATACTTTTCCGCGCTACGGTATCAGTTCCGAGGGATCCTATTCGCATTACATACCCTTAATGAATCACAAAGCCAAGGAAGAAACGGTACTTAAATTCTTTAATGACTGTACCTTTACTACTGTATGGGCCCGCAGTACGGACTGTAATGATCAAACAATTAAGGGAAATTTTCGTGACTGAAATGAGACTTCTACGACCTTCTTCAGGATCTAAAGTAGATCATAAGAGGGAGGAATAATGAGATTTAGAAGTTCTAGGAATAGCAGAAAAGATCGGGCACTATTGAAATGAATGGAATGAGTCTCTGCTACTTACGGACCAAAAACTGATACCGAAAATAACATATGATTACAGACGGAAGGGCCTGCCATAGGACGACCACGAAGAAAATAGCGCCATCACTTTTAATTTCTTGATTTAGGAACAGGCAAAAATGTTTACACTAAAAAGTACGAGCTGATATAAAAATACGATGAATTAAACTCATCAGACCCTCCATTGTGGTTGCAAAGATCGGAGTATCTCTCGTCCTGCAAGGTGCGCGTAAGAGCTTCTGTGAAGTTTGGAAGGTAGGAGGCGAGATACTGGCAGAAGTATAGCTGCGAGTACCGGGCGTGAATCGTGCTTCGGTGGCTCAGATGGTAGAGCACTTGCCCGCGAAAGGCAAAGGTCCCGAGTTTGAGTCTCGGTCGGGCACACACTTTTAATCTGCCAGGAAGTTAATCTGCTTCAGGCGGTGGCGCGGCACGGACCTGCTTTCCGGCCGTGGGCGCGCGTGGACGAGGAAGTGTTTACACCGCCGGTACTCGCGCGTGTTGTTGTCTGACTCGATCGCCATGGCACACTATTTTCGGGAGACTACGCTAGAATTTACGTTCGACAACGAATTTGCCAGACCAAAAGCTTTCAAAATAGAGCGTTTTTTGAGGGAAGAAGTTCTTTTACCTGTTACAGACGTAGTTGGAATACTCCTGTCCATTGTAAGCAGCACAATGTACGTAAAGATGACCGATGAAGCCGCGTGTGAAAGAACTCTCTCCGCTGCTCAAATAGGAATTAAATTTCGACACTCGGATGGCCATATCAGCGATGTCACAGTAGCTCCTTCAGGATTGGGTGTGAGGGCCATTCGGATCATTGAATTGCCGTTTGAGGTGCCAGAATCCATGGTTACTGAATCGCTGCGACCATATGGAACGGTACTCAGTCATACGCCTGAACTCTGGGCAAGTTTTAGCACTTATCCTGTGCTAAACGGCGTCCGACAGGTGCGGATCGTCCTTACTAAACATATCCCTTCTTATTTATACATTGGAGGATGTCGAGCTATTGTCATTTACGATGGCCAGCCACGCACCTGTTCTGGCTGTGGTGGAGGAGGACATATCCGCTCGGAGTGCATCCAACGCCGCGTCGTGCAGCTGCCATATGGAGAAGCGTCACAGCGAGAAGTTCCCACGCAACTGCCGATGACGTACGTGTCGGTGGTCCGCCGGGAGGTGTTGCCAAGTTCGGAGCGTCACAAGGACGTGTTTATGTAATAGCAGACCGAGTTACGGGAGCATGGAGGTGACTCGGAGAATGTCCCTACACCCACGTCACGTCAGTCGAGGGAGGACCCTTCCGAAAACTGACATGTAGCACGCGGCGTGGAAGTAGAGATCGATACAGTGGCGCCGGCAACAGACCAACGAACGATCGACGAACATAATGAGGCAGCAGAGGGCAGGGCACGCAAACAGCGATCGCCAAAGCGTCGCAAAAAGCGTCGCCATAGTTCGGGTGACACGTCTCCCCCTAGCCTAGGGGACACGGAAGGTATCCTAGCCGAAGAACTGTCTGATACAGAACACGTGCCTGTAGAGGAAACTGACAGGATTCCGTCAGATGGTGACCGGATGTCCTGCCTTTCAGATGAACCCTCTTCATTGACACCGACTAATCCAGCGCTGCCAACGAAGGAGTCAGGGACACCAATGTCTCGGCAGACACATCGAAATACATCAGAGGACGTTTCTCGGATGGATGACCACTGCGACTGGGCGGAACCAGTCGAAGACATACAGGAACTGCCACCCCCAAGTGATGACCACTCACATACAGGATGCACACGACGGAACGGCAACAAAGGAGGGCCACGCGTTGGCGGGCACCCCTCTGAGCACGAATAGTGGACTAAAGCCCTTGGAATTCTCAATGACATGACACGAGCATGACAACAACAACGAACCAAGCATATAAGGTGGGCACAGTGAACATTAACACCGCACGTTGGCTTGCAAAGATGCAACTTCTCCGGGACATGATTTACGCCACAGACGTTGATATTCTGCTGATGCAGGAAACCTGCAATGCTGCTTTTCCCGAAGTGCATTGGTACAACACTTATCTAGCGCTGACTCCAGATGGAGGACGTGGCACAGCGATACTAGTCCGGGAAGGGATTCCGATGTGTGACCTCGGTTATCTTTCTTCGGCTCGGGGTTTGGCTATGACCGTGAACGGCATTCGTATCGTCAACATCTATGCACCCTCCGGATCTGACAATCGCCAGGCGCGTGCACGATTCTACTCGGAGGAGATTGCCCCCCTATTCCATGGGAGGTGTGACCACATCTTGGTAGGGGGGGGGGATTTAACTGTGTACTCACGCCGAAGGATCAAACTCCTAATTTCTGCTCCTGCCACGCATTGAACACGATCTGCCGGGACATGGCCCTAATGGACACGTGGGAAAAGATCCATGGGCAGCGAGAGGGCTACGCGTATTTTACTAGCCACTCGGCGAGCAGGCTGGATAGGATTTATGTTTCTGACAGATTAAGAGATCATGTGTTGGCTGCTGAACGTTGGCCCACAGCTTTTACGGATCACCTTGCATATTTCTGCACGTTAACCCTCCCACGGCAGCGGGTCTGGCGGAGTCGTAGTTCCTGGAAACTTAATTCATCCTTATTGGTGGATCTCGAATGTCGCCTGCGGATAGAAGAAACATGGCAGACTTGCACTCGCCGTCTGCCGCAGCACCGTACGGTTCTTTCGTGGTGGTTGCAGTGTGCAAAACCGGCGATACGAAGAGCTCTCATAACGTACGGCAAGGAAAAAGCGAAATGGCTCCGAGATACACTTGATTATTACTACATGGTGCTCCGGGACCTGTCCTCCAGGGCCCCATCGCCCGAGCGTCAAGCGGAGGACCATCGCATTCAGGCCTGCATTTTATCGATCACGAGACGTCGACTGGAGGAACTTTCGATCCGTGCTCGGTGCTTGGACAACGTCGATGGGGAACGTATTGGTAGGCATCATGTGTCCAAGAGACATGCGCGTAATCGCCTATCCCTAATCACAGTCCTCCATGATGACGATGGTCGGCCCTTGACAGGACATTGCTGCTGAGTTTCTGGAGCATTACCGCCTCCTTTTCAACTGGACGCCGACGGACAATCGGACAGGAGAAAAATTTTTGCGACAGATGCAAACGGAGGTGGATGGTCCGTATGCAGAGGCGCCATTGGAACCCCTAACGGAAGATGACATCCGGGGCGCACTCGCGAAGGGTGCGGTGCATAAATCCCCTGGGCTAGATGGGTTGACACTCGAATTTTACCGCGCATTTGCGGACTTAAGGATGTCCCTGTTGGTATTGATGTATAATGAGTTACTGAGCCCTGACACGGACGTTCCGTCGCAGTTCATGGTGGGACTGCTTATACCAATACCGAAATCGACAGCGAGTGTCAGCGTCCATCAATTCCGACCGCTCACGATGCTCAGTACTGATTATAAGATCTTTGCGCTAATGTTGGCTGCAAGGCTCAAGACTGTAATATCCAAGACAATACCACCAGACCAGGCTTGTCTAGGGATTCGGAGCAACATACATTCCATCCTCGGCGAATACCGTGACGTAATTTCCCTGACGGAAGCTTGTCGCATGCGAGCGGCGTTCGTATCGATGGATTTTGGCCGTGCCTTTGACAGGATCAACCATGATTTCCTTGACTCGTCCATGCGACGCATGGCGACACCACAGGATTTTATTACCGTCCTCATGCGCCTCCTTCGCGGCGCTTTTTCGACGGTGAGAGCCAATGGCAGGGAGGTAGGACCAATTCCTGTTTGCAGCTCAGTTCGGCAAGGATGTCCCTTATCTATGATACTGTTTACAATAGCGCTAGAACCATTAATGCA
The DNA here is from genome assembly GCF_023897955.1 of Schistocerca gregaria. Lineage (NCBI taxonomy): Eukaryota > Metazoa > Arthropoda > Insecta > Orthoptera > Acrididae > Schistocerca > Schistocerca gregaria. The sequence continues at coordinate 434,341,693 of NC_064922.1, forward strand.
GACTCTTAGACGGACTCTAACAGGCGTCCGACTCCGTGCGAGCTCCTTCACGTGTCGTGCATATGCCGACGACTTGATGATACTCGTCCGGTCGGAGAACGAAGTAAGTCAGGTGGTTACCCTTCTTACTACGTACGGTGTAGCTGCGGGAAGCAGGATCAAAATGAATAAAACCAAGACCATGCACATCGGTCGAGGGCTGGACGCTCTGCACAGTCCGTTTACGACGGTGGACATCTTGCGATGCTTAGGTGTATTGTTCACCCGATCGTTACGGCAATCAGCGGCGGCGAGCTATCGACGTCTCCTCCAGAACGTCCGACTGCACATACGCAACAATTCACTCCGAACGCACGACCTACTCCAAAGGGTGGACTACACTAATGTTCACCTGGCCTCGCGACTGCCGCACCTGGCACAGGTACTGCCAATGCCACATGGAATTGCTGACAGATTAATGGCGGCCTTTGGATACTATGTCAGCCAAGGAATGTTGTTTAAGATCAAATACAAGACTTTGACTCTCCCAGACCATTCTGGAGCACTTAACCTCACGGATGTGCGGAACAAGGCTCTATCTGTATACCTGCGAGCGACGCTACGAACTTGGAAGCAACGGCACCACGCCATCACGTCGGCCATCCTGGATGTGCTTCTTCCCACGTCCATTGAACCACCGGTGGCGGTAGGCACAATCTCGCCCTCGTTTTCTCACGTCGCGCGTATTTTTGTTGATTTTAGTTATGTTCATTTACAGATACCTTCTACAATAATCCCCACTGCCCGTGAGCTATATCGATACTTGCGGCGTCATCATGGCAGCAATGTTGTCGAACTTAAATACCCAACACGAAACTGGCGACAGATTTGGCGAGTGGTCCATACACCTCTCCTCACCACAGCAGCGTGATCGTGATGGTATACATTAATCAACCGCAAGACCGTCAACCGCCAATGATTGTACGACATTCGCATGGTGGATTCCCCGCTCTGCCTTATATGTGGCATGCTGGACACTGACGAACATTCTCTGCAGTGCGGTCATTCTCTGCAGTGCGGTGAGGCAACGGATGTTTGGCGGCTGACGCAACACATCACGGCCCTCCTCCGACGCACAGACGAATCCAAGATCACGACGGACGCTTTATTTTTCCCTGACGCTGTCTTTTTCCCCTCACAAAAAACATCGGCGATCCGATGGATTGGAGGACACGCATCGCACTACGTGCTCTCGCGGACCTTGACATCGGGCATGGGCTATTGGCATTATCTACGAGAACAACACAAGATCATCCGACGCCACTCTAAATATAAAACGCATTTTGCGAACTTCCTAGGCAGCAAGTTTCATAACCCCCCGAATCGGTGGGGAGTCCCAGGTTTACGTTGTTTCGAGGGATACGATTTACCCCCAGTGAAGTGACGAGGATGTCACTTCGGCCTATATTTCGTTCCCTTCTTTTTTATATTTGATTTTTCTTTTGGGACATTAAAATTAAATGAATAAATAAAATATTATTGTTACTAACAAAAAAATTACAATGTACAATGTTTCCTTCCCGCTGCCTCTCCCTTATCCTGTCAGGAGACGGGGACACCGTGGACAGGCCAGCAAGTAAGACCTCTGCCCACTCTGCCCCCTGACCTACTTCAGATAAAAAAAATAAATAAAAAAATAACAAACAAACAAAGAACAAAATAAAATATGATGGTAGAGCACTTGCCTGCGATAGGCAAAAGGTCCCGAGTTTCAGTCTCGGTCGGGCACACAGTTTCAATCTCTAATTTAGAGTCCATCACTACCGACGCAACATGGCACATTCATACAGAGAAACCACCATCAAGATCAGTTTTCAACGCGATCATGCACGACCGCGAACTTTTGAAGTGGAACTTTTCCTACGTGACGACGTTAAAATTGACCCGCGAGACACAATTGGTATCCATCTCTCTATCACACGCAGTGTTGTCTACGTCAAACTAGTAAGTGACGAGGTGTGCAACAGAATCGTGAGCGCACATGCGAACGATCTTAAATTCAAACATTCTTATGGCCATATTGGGGCGGTCTCTATCGATCACGCGGGGCTTGGCCTCCGTACGATACGCGTCTTCGAACTCCCTTTTGAAGTATCACCGGACGTAGTCACCGCGGCTTTCCAGCCCTACGGCCGAGTGACCAGCCATATGGCCGAAAAATGGACCACCATTACAACGTACACCGTTCTTAACGGGGTACGACAGATTAAAATTGAACTGACCAAACATGTTCCGTCATATCTTGTCATCAGCGGATGTAGGGCGATCATTATATATGACGGTCAGCCACGCACTTGCTCTGGTTGTGGCCAAGTAGGGCACGTCCGTTCGGATTGTTTCCCACGACGGCTTACTCAAATCCCGACAGGTGAATCTATGACTCCTTCTATGGTGACGACCCGTCCTCTCAATTACGCCGAATATACACGGGCAGCAACCTTTACCGATGCTGACGACATTAGTCCGATAGCCGCCACCGATGGCGAGAACATAATGGCTTCTGCAGTACAGGATCCGGCCTCTACAACGGCACCCCCACCTGAAGATAATCACCGACTGACCTTTCAAGAAGGCCTGGTTGCCAGGATGGACATTGACCCACGGGTTGTGCCGACAGTGGCTTTTCTTCCAGACACCGGAGCAGCTGAAGAAATCCACCCACATTCAGATACTGAATCACACGTCCGTAAAGAGCGTCCCCCGCGAAAACACAAGAGACGTCGGCGTGCTCCATCGGACGAGTGTTTGCAACGATCGTCTGACATGGACTGTGGAAATTCCGACGACGGTACCGGCGGTACAGAGGCCGCTGTAACTTCAAACTCAACAGATCGCCGTGGTGACGGCTTCAGCCCCTCCAACCCCACAGAACAGCAGGATCACAAGCAGACAGCCGCTGCCGATTCCCAGTCAGTAGAGCCGATGGAGTGAGAGCCGAGTGCCGCAGTAGCCACTAACAGCCACCAACAACCGATGGTATTTCATGGCGACTGGGCGGACGAATGTGAGACACACTCCTTGCCCATCGTGTCGGACGACACGGGGGAAATTTACCCCACCAGTGTTGATCCTTTCCCGCCATCAGTTACAGTGACGAGACAGCTTTACAGGGGTACTGATGGCCAACACGGATGCTGTGGATAGACCTCAAACTTATCGCATTGCAACTATAAACATCAACACTATACGGACGCGCGCTAAGTTATCCTTGCTTCAGGATATGTTGAACTCTGCTTCCATCGACATAGTCCTTCTCCAGGAAGTGTACGTCGACGACTTCCCAGGCATGTACGGTTACGATGATTGCGTCTCTCCAGGTTCCCCAACAGGCAGCGGTGTCGCTGTACTTCTTCGGGAAGGTATAGTGGCGGACGACATCCAGTTTCTGCCTGGGGCAAGAGGAATGGCACTCACAGTACTGGGTGTCCGCCTTATTAATATCTACGCACCTTCCGGGACGGACAAACGTCGCGAACGTTCACGAATCTTTGCGGAAGACGTCGCCCCGCTCTTCCAAGGCCCCCACGACCATCTGTTGTTTGGAGGTGACTACAATTGCCTACTGTCGCCCAGAGACCAACCCCCACGACATAATCCGTGCCCGGAACTCGAGACGATAATTCGAGACCTGCAGATGGTGGACACTTGGGAACATCTTCACGGCCACCGACCGGGATTCACGCACTTCACCCTGCGGCGCAACAAGTGTGGAGAAGCCGCAGCCCGTGGAAATTAAACTTCGCTCACCTGTCGTACCCGGATTGCCACCAATCCGTTGAGGATACGTGGCATTCGTGTGAAAATCGGAAGAAGAAGTGATCAACGCCATTAGAAAAGGAGCTGTCAACGAATCTCCGGGTCCTGATGGCCTCCCCTTAGAATTTTACCGGACTTTTCAATGTTTATTAGCCTCCCGATGGACGGACATCTGTCACGAACTACTATCCCCGGACGTGCCGCTCTCTGCGGCCCTTGTGGAAGGGATGATTATTCCTATTCACAAACCGTCCGGTGGCTCACGACTGCAGGACTACCGCCCGTTGACGCTATTGATCTGCGACTTTAAGTTTTTTTCTCGACTGTTGGCGGCGCGGATACGCCAGACCCTACGCAATGTTGTCTCACCCGATCAGACGTCATTAGGAGGCGACAATAATATTCAAACAGCACTCAGCGCATATCGTGACTTGATCTCACTGGCGAGGACATGTCGTCTGAAGGGTGCACTGGCGGCCATCGATTTTAGTCACGCTTTCGACCGAGTGGACCACAACTATTTGGAAGCGGTCCTCCAACATATGCGGTACCCACAGCCATTCGTCACTGTCGTCATTCGACTACTCGGTGGCGCGACGTCCAAGGTGATCGTCAACGGCCGACCTTCGCACCCCCTCACCATTTCTCGATCGATACGCCAAGGCTGCCCTCTGTCCACTTTACTTTACGCTGTGTCCATGGAACCTCTCCTCTGCGGCCTGCGCCAACGACTAACGGCTATGACGTTACGAGGCCACACTTTCCGATGTAAATCGTACGCTGACGACCTGGTGATTGGCATCCGCAACTGTGACGACACCGCTAGCGCACTAACTTGGATAGCGAAATATGGCATGGCCACTGGTAGTCGTATCAACGTCGCAAAATAGGTGGCGATGAACATCGGGGTCGGATAGTCTGAGAACAGTGTCACCCCCTTACAGCTCAGTGATAGTTTGAAATGTCTCGGCATTGATTTTACACACGATATACGACGGACCGCTGCTCACAATTTTCGACGGCTTTTACGAAATGTTTGGACTGGAATTGCCAACAACCGCCTACGAGCCCTGGACATCGTCCAACGGACCCAGTATGTCAACACTCATTTAGCGTCACGCATTCCGCACATCGCCCAGATTTTATCTATACCAGTGATGTTAGCTCGCCGTATAGCTGCGGCTTTTGGGTCCTTCGTGAGTTCTGGAATGCTTTTCAAGATCAAATATGAGACTCTCACCTTTCCCCCGGATCTGGGAGGGCTTGGCCTTTATCACGTTTATGACAGAGCGGACGCCCTATTTGTGAGCACATTAGTCAAACTATGGCACCACCGTGCGAACAGTCTGACCAGTTTGTTAATAGAAGAACTAGCACCGCCCTCCCTGTTGCCGCCTGTGCCTATACACCATGTCCCTCTTCGCTCTTCTACATCGGTGTCTTTTACCTCGAACTCAGTTACGTTCAACGTGCCTTACCAGCGACTCAACTGGTGACGGCAAAGACGGTTTATAGGGTCCTGCAACGTGGACGACCCGATAACGTCGTGGAGAGGAAGCACCCGAACGTCAACTGGCGGGTAGTGTGGAGGACAATTCACCACGTAACACTGGACACTGACGTCACGGCGATGTGGTATATCACTGTCAACGGTAAGCAGGTGACCGGATCAAGGCTGCATGCGATCCACATGGTAGACTCACCCACGTGCACGAGCTGTGGCGTTCAAGACAACGATGAACACCGTCTTAGCTGTGGCGAGTCTACAGCAGTGTGGTACTTAGTGAGGCAAATGTCAGCATACTTCCTTCGAGTCACGCCGAATCATATCGACCCCAAGACTATCTTATTCCCTAATGAAACCTATTACCCACGCACTAAAATAATGCAATGACGTGGCTTCGTGGACAAGCAGTGCATTATTTGTTTCAAGACGGCACTAAGGACACTTTAGACTTTTGGAACTATTTGCAGGAACGACTTTGCAAGATCCTCCGTAACCCAAAGTATCGACAATATTTTTCCAATTTTTTTGTGGAGTGCGTTCCACGACCCTCCACGTAGCTGGAACATCACGGGTAAGAGAGGCTAAAATTACAAAGCGATAATAGAACACTACACGGTACAACGTGGGATCTACTTTCATCATTACGAGAAGTCATACCTGGATGATACAGCAGATGGAGAGTTTCGTTGTGAACCCTCACACTCTGTAGCAGTATTTGTCCCATTTCCTCTTTTTGTCTCCGGCGCGAAAAGGTCTTAGCAGTTTTAGTTTTCCCATCCGGTGCTAGATGTAGCACTGGTTAATGGTGGTATGGATTCCACCCTTCAGTTTTGTTTCATGGTTTCCTTCGCCCCGCACTTTGCTCTCTTTCTTTATGCCTTTTTCTACAACTATTAGCATAGTTTTAGTTACGTGCGTCCCCAACTTGACGCAACGAGTGCACTTACTAGTTTTCAGTTCCTCACTGTTAAAGAAAAAAAAGAAAAAAGAAAAAAATTAAAAATAAATATATAAAAATAAAAAAAAACAGATGGTAGAGCACTTGCCCGCGAAAGGCAAAGTACCGAGATCGAGTCTCGGTCGGGCACACAGTTTTAATCTGCCAGGAAGTTTCATATCAGCGCACACTCCTCTGCAGAATGAAAATCTCATTCTGGAAACATCCCCCAGGCTGTGGCTAAGCCATGTCTCCGCAGTATCCTTTCTTTCAGGAGAGCTAGTTCTGCAAGGTTCGCAGGAGAGCTTCTGTAAAGTTTGGGAAGTTGGAGACGAGATACTGGCAGAAGTACAGCTGTGAGTCGTGCTTCGGTAGCTCAAATGGCTATGCGGCACGGTAGCTCAGCGTGCTTGGTCAGAGGGTTAGCTGCCCTCTGTAATAAAAAAACTGAGTGAATGGATCAATAACGAACTTCAACGAGCGTTAGGGAACGTCCGCCACGAACAATTGCAACGAACTATAACGAACAAAATGAGATTTTTTTAAAAAATGGTAGAGCACTCTCCCGTGAAAGGCAAAGGTCCCGAGTTCGAGTCTCGGTCGGGCACACAGTTTTAATCTGCCAGGAAGTTTCAAATCAGCGCACACTCCACTGCAGAGTGAAAATCTCGTTCTGGAATTTTATTAGTCATCTGTCGATTTACGTGCTTGTCTAGAATACTGCAAAACCAAAAGAAACATGGTATAAACTGAGAGGAATGACGAAAATTCGGGTCTTACGAGCAAGAGTAAGCTTCTGACGACACGACTAAAGAACCCTTCGTCGGTGGAAGACTTCATGTCAAAGATTATTCCTACTTCCACTAAGTTGAATGGCTTGAGTTCCGAAGTAAAAGTTTCATTTTACTTATCTGGATACCAGACAATTACAAAGGGACGAGTATGGGTTTCGAAAATTCGAATATTCTATTTAGAGGAGATCTGATTAAGACAAATCTACGTTAGCTCTAAATCATCGTCCTGCGACATGTTGATTCAGACTAACTGGAGGAAGCATATACTCTGATGAGTCGAAATATTGTAACCAACTTCTTAACAGCTTTCCAGTGGCATGTTCTACCGAATGTCTACCCACAGATCACAAATTTTTTACGAGCTGGTGGTTTGTGGGCTCAGAGCGGGAGCCCATTAGTTCCACAGACACGTTCTATCGGGCTCAGATCAGGTGACCAAGTAATCTATGTGAGCTCACCATCATGGTCCTCACATGTGTAGAGTGATTCTGGATTTGTGACATGGTCATTTATTCTGCTGGAGGACGTCATAGCCGTGGGGTAAGGCATTAAACATGAAGGAGTGCCGGCGTCCCGTAATAACTTTCACGTAGTCCACACCTGTTATGGTGCCTTCGGTTAGGCGCATGGCAGAGTTCCGATGGAAGCCCAAGTGAAAGCCCACTTCAATGTAAAAGAGCCCCCACCAACCACTGTCCGTAGCATTTGCCATGTTTGGAGCTGTCGTTCGCCTGGCCCATCGACCTGCTGTTAAAAGAAACGCGATTTCTTGGACATAGCGACTCGTTTCCGTAAGTCCATGGTTCAGATTCAAGGACCCCATTGTAGCTGAAATTGTTATTGGCTATGTTATTGGGTTGAACATGGGAACACTCGTTGAACAATGTATGTTGAATGGTGTACTCCGAAACACTTGGGCCTACATCAGTACTGTACTCAGTCACATTTACACACATAGACCCTTATCCTGCTTTAAAAAGACACATGTTCCTACGTTCTTTGTCGAGGCGTGGACGTCCAGCACGTCACCAGGTGATAACAATTCGCCCTTTTTCACTTTTATCAGTTGATATCCCCAGTAGCGACCCCTATTTTCAGTAGAATGATTTGCCATTTGCTCTACTGGCGTACTTTCCTTGCAGCCACATTTGCCCGAAACACCGTCGGCCAGCATACGGTGTGGAAATGTGCAGTGGTCATTTTGTATCATGCCACGGTTTTTGCCTCACTCCAAGTGCTGTAATACTATTGAGCTCCGGATGTGGAGAAATATAAGTTAGAATGACAGACAAATTGAAACTGTCTGTCATTTATTTATTTATATTATATATATATATATATATATATATATATATATATATATATATATATATATATATATATATATATATGTATGGTTGAGCAAGAAAATAAGAGGGACTGAAGTTGAATTATGTGTTATAACTTGCGTAAACCTTTCCTTTTTGTGGTGGTACTGGTAATAGCTACAATTAGTTATATTTAAGTGTAACATGTTTTCCATTGTTGGTATTATGCTCCCCTCGACGTCTCCTAACAAAATCTCTGCACACACTCACACGTAAATACAGTTTCAAAACGTTTAGTTTTAATATTCTGTTGCATACATTTCTTGTCCAACTTATATATTTAAACTATGTTACCACTGCACTGTGTAAGAAGACATATGAAATGACTTCCCTTCACGCATTGTATGGAATATCTTTTGCTAAGTTGTTCACAGCAGGGTTTGCCATTGGTTGTAATTTTTCGCATTCCTCGCTGTCTTTGTTTAAGATTAGTAGCCAGTACAACTTTCTGGTGACTGTCTAAATTTGGCTACTAAAAGAATAAGTTGGGGATTTATGATTATTTTCTTTTTCTAGAATGAAAATAAAACTAATGTAAAATATTGTTGACGGAACCAGCTAAACATACGATAAATTGCCTGACGACCTCATGCTGTTGCATTATTTCATGACGCAACAAATGCTCACACTCTACTAGCAAAACAGTGGTAGTCCTTTGTTGCTTGTGCTTATTCTGCATTCTTTCATGGTGCAGTAGCAGGCAAACCTAGTTCTCACTGTCGTCACATAATGTTGCAGAGCAGACCCAACAGTTAACGGTTGTACATGCTCTCGTTGAGAAGGAATTGTGGAGTGTGCTTTATTATTAGTGCGCTATATTGTCTCGTACACGACAATAGTCAGTTATTGGCTGAAGTTGGCTTTCTAAGCCGAAAAGCGGTTCGATAAGTAAGTTAATTTTGTGGGATAACCTCATTTTGTGTTTTACACTTTCTTTCCTCATAAATATTAGTGAGAGCTAAACTGTATAACGGACTTTTGGGTTTTGGGGCTGTGCAGTAAGCTATATCTAAAACAACTAAAAGAACTGAATAAAGAATTATAACATTCTAGAAAAACGAGCGTTTTAGTTCCTAGGCTGTACGTAACATGTAAGTACAGCAAATAATAAAGAAAAATTATATCAGTGATTTGTCAGCAGCAATTTACATGCACTCCATATTCTGAATATTAATAGTGAAACATACTCCATGTGATGGGAAGGATCATGTGCAGAATTTTTGATTAAACCTCTGTTATTCATTCGGAGATGATAAATTTTCCATTGTGTTTTCATTCCTTTTTTTTTCTTTAACAGTCACTGTTGTTAAAAAGGTACATCTGCGGAGCTGCCCGATGGAGACTCGATGCAAACGAAACAGCTCGCACTGAGGCACCAGCTGCCGTGTTTTCAATCGCCATATAAATTTGCCGTCTTCGCCTCCGCGAGTATAAAACAGTTCACAGTACCAGCCGTCGGGCACGATCAGCACTTTATTACAGCGCGAGTGACGCAATCGCCGGCAGTAACTTTTACAAGCCATCAACCCTGTCGACAACAATCTCACGGCCCGTTTGTTGCTATTCGTCGGCCAGTGATGGTGTTCGTAACGACCGAAATAAGCGAGCATTTTCCGTGTCTGTCATCAGGCGAGAATTCCATACACCAATGTCTCCCGACTGCAACTGTTACGAGTCATTAACTTCTGTGTTTCGATGAAAACGTGAAAGTACCGCAGTTGCATGACATCGGAAAATAAACTGCTATGGACATGACACCACAAAAGTGACGCTCACTTGCTGAACGGCTAGGCGCAATTAGAATTCTGATCTTTGGTTTTAACGTTCGTGCTCAACGGTCCGAGCTACTGAGGCACATTTCATGAATTCTCTCCAAGCATCAAGTTACAATGCCTACGTTTCAACATAAAAAAAAACTGAGTGGTGGAAAGCCGTTGGGGAATTCGTGCAAGCGCAATCGTTTGCACAGTGTGGCTGCTGACCTTCCGGACAAACTGTTAGAACTGAATCAATGATCGATAAATGCAGTAATATCCGTATAGCAGACCTTCACATGCATATTCGAAATAGTATTGAAGAAGTAGGCAATTATATACCGAATGAAGTTCATTAGTTTTTTGAAAGAAATAAATTTTTGAAAAATCTGAATGGTGTTTAAGCTGGAAAATAACGAATATACTATTTAGAGTTGACAAAACAGTCTTTTCTGGAGGAATAAGTGCCTAGAGCTAAATAGACATTATGTGGAGAAACAGATTCCGGTTTCTTGTAAAAAATACACTTTTAGCAAAATAAAATTGCTTCTGTGTTCGGCGGTAACTCTCATTTATTTGTGGAAGAAGTGGCTCGCGCATCCGCAGTTAAAACAATAGGAGACAGGTAGGGACATAAGAACAAACGTAAGCTACACACCACATAATATCTCTGACTGTTGAATGTTATTTTACCTGCTGTCATATGATTTTGGCCTAAGAAGAGTCACATGATTGTGGCCCAGGAAGTCGAAAACCATTTATCAATGCTTGTAAAAAAAAAAAAAAAAAAAAAAAAAAAAAAAACTTTATGATCCGTTCTTAATTTTTATTCATTTAAGTTTTGTTTATTTGTACACTATTATTTTCAGCCAAATACTTTGCAATAAAATCATCAATCTCCAATTTTACAACTTGACGTAAAATGATTTTCGGAGTTTTTGATATGATTCATTTTCTTCGATGACATTTTAAAGTCCTTCAGCTGTATTTCATTAGTGTACTGTTACTAAATAATCCATTAAAATGTTTTATTGACCGTCTTAACCCCCCCCCCCCCCCCACACACACACACTAGATTCAGGAAGTGTATAGGTTCAACTGCAGCCGTTATTGTGACAAACTCAAGAAAAATATTGCAGTACCGGTATATGAAGTGACCCAAAACATAAACACTTCGGATTTCAGTTGTGCTCCTTAATGCAAACATAAATTATACCACTTCTCGCATATAACCACTGTGTTGTGTGTAACAAATAGAAGACCAAACGTACAATAACCAAAGTGTCATGGACGCTCGGTGAGAACCAAAGCTTAAAGGAATGAGGACGAATAAGAAAGTGTGACAAGGGTGTCGAACTACACACGTCAAGGAAATCGAAGCTTCTGAAATGTGCTCTTGCAGAGTAATCCTGAGGATTTATTGGGTAAGTAATTCAGAAGTACGGAATCCAATCGGAAAGGAAAGATGTTTATGGTTAACTTCACTAAAAGAAGGGATAGATTGACAGAGGGAAACCAATTTGACTACAGTGAGCAGATTCTTAGTTGATGTGCCTTGCAGTTTTTACACAGAGATCTGCGTTGACCTAGTCTTTAGATTTTAAGCCCATTACAACAACAACAACGAAAATGAAATAAAATGATACATGTTCAGATGTATGAATGGCATGTTTGTGTGCATGATGAGCTACTAATAATTTGTGCGATCATATGTACATGCCAAGGGTTACTTGGTTGAAATTGGCTACTTGGTTTGAGAACACAAAAGCGTTTTCTACGTACACTCTCACCCATGTCAGTTTCAGATAGTAATTGTGATAAGCATTGTATACAAATGTAGCACTTGGGCGCCCCTCACAGCTCGGTGTCCCAAGCGGTCGCTGGAAATTGGGATACGTCCTGTATAGAAGTCTCACGGCTGTGGCGCGCCTGACGGCTCTCTCAACTTGGCGACCCAAGCGGTGACGGCTTGTGCCGTTTGGCCCTTGAGTCCTCCCTGTAAATAATGCATAGCCTCACTGTAATCACCACTTTTTGTAACTTACAGGTGAGCTATGGGAGTTGACGTTCATCTGATTTCTTTAATAGGATTTCATTGGAGTCACTTTTCTTACCGTTAACAATAGTGATTTTAGAACACGAACACACCGGCTATGACAAGAGATACTCTGTTTTTATATAATTGTCCTACCTCTTGTTTTCAGTTCTTAGAATAACATCATGGAACTATAGTTGGAGAACTTACAAGAAAAAAAATCGAAATAAGCAAAACGTAAAGAATCAATAAAGACTGGTTGGTGTTACGGAACACGCGTGGAAAATTTATAGCTGATCCTTTTTTTTTCAACTTGTTTACTAATGGATGGTGTCGTGATTTTATATCAAACTCTGAGTCATCCTTTTCTATCAAATTCTGTCACGGTAAGTAGCATGAATAAAGCGAGTGACTTAGATTGTTCACTCAGTTGAGCATTACAGTACCAGAAACGCGATCATTTGGCACCGCATGCGCATCGTAATTCGCAAAGCCGGCACACAGCACAGTGAACATGCATCTCCATTTAGTAGACATTTCACAGCAGAACCACGTATAAATCTGAATCCTACTGCAGTGATAGGCCTGATCTGTTAACTGAAAACCAACCATACTAGTACGAACGAGATTTGTAACAGCTCAGTCACAACTGCAACGATCGTATTACCGGAAGCTACAACATAAATCTTCTCTTGAATCAGTGTGGTCAATCCAGTCTCTCTGCAATGGCGGCGGAGTATCAATTAATCCTCACACGGATCGAGGCAACGCTTGTTCAGAGCACCATTGTTCGCAACAACACAGCTCTATCACAATGCAGATTAATCAATGGCATGCAAGATCAAAGGAACGTTGCCTCTTTGTAGACTCTGTACTCACAGTACAAACACGTTTTAGGCACGTGTTCCAGTACGTCCTAATATTGCACAGACTTTTATTATCGTATCAGTTTCAATCAACAAAATTCTCTTGGGCATGGTTCTGTGCTGTAGCTGCAACGAATAATGGCAAACTATACCTGACCATAGAAAGTGAAATAGTATAGTGTGAATATGATTTCTATAAACTGCATCATAATTAATGGCATAAAAGCATACTGTTGAAAGTACAAGATAATGAAAGAAAAAAGTCTGAGTAAACTTGGGCACTAAAATGCATACGTTAAGTGCTACGAGCACTTATGCAGCAAAACAAACGCGCTTCACTGTAACGTAGAGAAAGAATTGCACATAGCCCATTTATTTTACCGAAACTTTTTTGTTTCTAGTATCGTGTACACATTACACACATTGCTGTATTACTTGACTCGATCACGAAATATTCGTCTCCCCATTAATCTTTAAAATTTCCCCATTCACTGTCTGTCTGCCATTTCTTTTCCAGATTTACACAAATCCACACAAAAGTAATACTACTGGGAACTGCTTTCCATCGCTTGGCGAGGGATGTTGCGGTGGGAAGATATCATGCAGTGCTGACGTCATATTCGACTTGCATTACGCTTTGACCGCTTGCTATGAGGTTAATGATGCACCGAAGTAACAAGGTTTCGTGAAAGCGTGTTACAAGGACCTTCACTAGTGGTATTTATTTGCAGCAATGTATAAGAAATGAAATTAAGCCCACAGCGCAAGGTCAAACAATAAACAGTTCAGTACATAATGAATACTGCAGTGGCACTCAGTGTCAGCTCGTGAAGACCGGCAACAGTGATAAACGCCACAAAATTTTTTGAATTGTAACGAGGACTTCCGAGGAGTACTAGGGTATCAGCCCTCAAGAAAAATTAGGCTGTAGCTAGGTCTTAGTCCTTGGGACTTAATGGAAGATGCATTGTGGGCCATGGGCTAAAATTTTTGGAGACTCCTATGCTACACTACTACTATTTTGTTTGCAGGCACTAGCAGTCATGAATGATATTCTAATCTCTGCGGCAGGGCATTGTAAAGCCTCACGGGCATTGTTGCACTGCGCCAGGAGCGGGCACGTAAGGAGGTAGATGTCTGGAGCTGAAGTGTTGGTCGGCTCGTAACTATTGCCGATGGGTTGCACCGGATGCTAAGGACTGAGTTCGAAGGAAGAACTGATTTAGGAAGTCAAGCGATTGTTCATTAATACTCATATACATGTTCGCAAAAGTTAAGCGGAAGGAGCGACCGTTAGTTAACCTTTCTAGAGAAGGTAGAACTGAGGTTCTTGATAAGGAATGACGGGAATTATTGACATGTAGCAGAGTGTAGTAAAAGTTGAACCTGGTACCAGTGAAGGAATCAAGATCATTAAATGGCGTCTTCTGCGTATAACACTAGCTTCGTTATACGTCACTCTCCCCTAACTACCGAACATTAAGTCCTGTCACGGGAAAAGCCACGTATAACACTAGCCAGCCTTTACTCGAGCTAATGTCATCCTCTCAGAGGATTTAGGAAATTTTGACCGCGTGTTTGCCTAATGAATAAAGGTATCGGGCTGTAATTTTGAATATAGTGTAACTAATATAAAAAGTAAACAGGCTTTAACTTTGGGGTTAATGAAATTAGTAAAGTTCATATACGAATAAAACGTCGAAAGGCCGCCAGCCCAATTCGGCACATGAATTTGGAAATATATGTTTGTTGTTGTTGTTGTTGTTGTCTTCAGTGCTGAGGCTGGTTTGATGCAGCTCTCCATGCTACTCTGCCCTGTCCAAGCTTCTTCATCTCCCAGTACCTACTGCAACCTACATCCATCTGAATCTGCTTAGTGTATTCATCTTTTCGTCTCCCTCTACGATTTTTACCCTCCACGCCGCCCTCCAATGCTAAATTTGTGATCCCTTCATGTCTCAGGACATGTCCTACAAACCGATCCCTTCTTCTAGTCAAGTTGTGCCACAAACTTCTCTTCTCCCCAATCCTATTCAATACCTCCTCATTAGTTACGTGATCTATCCACCTTATCTTCAGCATTCTTCTGTAGCACCACATTTCGAAAGCTTCTATTCTCTTCTTGTCCAAACTAGTTATCGTCCATGTTTCACTTCCATACATGGCTACACTCCAAACAAAGACTTTCAGAAACGATTTCCTGATACATAAATCTATATTCCATGTTGACAAATTTCTCTTCTTCAGAAACGCTTTCCTTGACATTGCCAGTCTAAATTTTATATCCTCTCTACTTCGACCATCATCAGTTATTTTACTTCCTAGATAGCAAAAGTCCTATACTACTTTAAGTGTCTCATTTCCTACTTTAATTACCTCAGCATCACCCGATTAAATTTGACCACTTTCCATTATCAGCGTTTTGCTGTTTTTGATGTTCATCTTATATCCTCCTTTCAAGACACTGTCCATTCCGTTAAACTGCTCTTCCAGGTCCTTTGCTGTCTCTGACAGAGTTACAATGTCATCGGCGAACCTCAAAGTTTTTACTTCTTCTCTATGAATTTTAATACCTACTCCGAATTTTTCTTTTGTTTCCTTTACTGCTTGCTCAATATACAGATTGAATAACATCGGGGAGAGGCTAAAACCCTGTCTCACTCCCCTCCCAACCACGGCTTCCCTTTCATGCCCCTCGACTCTTATAACTGCCATCTGGTTTCTGTACAAATTGTAAATAGCCTTTCGCTCTCTGTATTTTACCCCTGCCACCTTCAGAATTTGAAAGAGAGGATTCCAGTCAACATTGTGAAAAGCTTTCGCCAAGTCTATAAATGTTATAAATGTAGGTTTGCCTCATCTTAATCTTTCTTCTAAGATAAGTCGTAAGGTCAGTATTGCCTCATGTGTTCCAACATTTCTACAGAATCCAAACTGATCCTCCCCGAGGTCCGCATCTACCAGTTTTTCCATTCGTCTGTAAAGAATTCGCGTTAGTATTTAGCAGCTGTGACTTATTAAACTGATAGTTCGGTAATTTTCACATCTGTCAACACCTGCTTTCTTTGGGATTGGAATTATTATATTCTTCTTGAAGTCTGAGGGTATTTCGCCTGTCTCATACATCATGCTCACCAGCTGGTAGAGTTTTGTCATGATTGGCTCTCCCAAGGCGGTCAGTAGTTCTAATGGAATGTTATCTACTCCCGGGCCTTGTTTCGAATCAGGTCTTTCAGTGCTCTGTCAAACTCTTCAGGCAGTATCTTATCTCCCATTTCGTCTTCATCTACATCCTTTTCCATTTCCATAATACTGTCCTCAAGTACATCACCCTTGTATAAACCCTCTATATACTCCTTCCACCTTTTTGCCATCCCTTCTTTGCTTAGAACTGGGTTGCCATCTGAGCTCTTGATATTCATACAAGTGGTTCTCTTCTCTCCAAAGGTCTCTTTAATTTTCCTGTAGGCAGTATCTATCTTACCCCTAGTGAGATAAGCTTCTACATCCTTACATTTGTCCTCTAGCCATCCCTGCTTAGCCATTTTGCACTTCCTGTCGATCTCATTTTTGAGACGTTTGTATTCCTTTTTGCCTGCTTCATTTATTGCATTTTTATATTTTCTCCTTTCATCCATTAAATTCAATTTTTCTTCCGTTACCCAAGTATTTCTAGCAGCCCTCGTCTTTTTACCTACTTTATCCTCTTCTGCCTTCACTACTTCATCCCTCAGAGCTACCCATTCTTCTTCTACTGTGTTTCTTTCCCCCATTCCTGTCAATTGTTCCGTTAACCTCTCCTTAAAACTCTGTACAACCTCTGGTTCTTTCAGCTTATCCAGATTCCATGTCCTTAAATTCCCACCTTTTTGCAGTTTCTTCAGTTTTAATCTACAGGTCATAACCAATAGATTGTGGTCAGAGTCCACATCTGCCCCTGGAAATGTCTTACAATTTAAAACCTGATTCCTAAATCTCTGTCTTACCATTATATAATCTATCAGATACCTTTTAGTATCTCCAGGATTCTTCTATGTATACAACCTTCTTTTATGAATCTTGAACCAAGTGTTAGCTATGATTAAGTTATTCTCTGTGCAAAATTCTACCAGACGTCTTCCTCTTTCATTACTTAGCCCCAATCCATATTCACCCACTATGTTTCCTTCCCTCCCTTTTCCTACTGACGAATTCCAGTCACCCATGACTATTAAATTTTCGTCTCCCTTCACTACCTGAATACTTTCTTTTATCTCATCATACATTTCATCAATTTCTTCATCATCTGCAGAACTAGTTGGCATATAAACTTGTACTACTGTAGTAGGCATGGGCTTTGTGTCTATCTTGGCCATAATAATGCGTTCACTATGCTGTATGTAGTAGCTTACCCGCACTCCTATTTTTATTCATTATTAAACCTACTCCCGCATTACCCCTATTTGATTTTGTATTTATAACCCTGTATTCACCTGACCAGAAGTCTTGTTCCTCCTGCTACCGAACTTCACTAATTCCCACTATATCTAACGTTAACGTATCCATTTCCCTTTTGTATATGTTTAACAAAATTAAATATTAGTTCTTGAAGTTATTCTGATTAAAATTCTCTTTGACTATTACACAGGATACAAACGGACACAGGGCAATCAGAGCTGTGTAGCAGCAGTTACGAGTAATGCACTTACATTTACCCAGTCTGGCTCTGATTTTTTGCAAAACGATACTTGGCAGTAAACTGAGATCACTTTAGGAACATTCTAACTAACTCCAGCTCTTGCTAGTCCTTGCACATTTAACGAACATAAATAAATCACTAGTTCATTTGAAACAGGATACTCGGTTTTCTGAACACTTAGGGAGGGATCCTGCGTAGGTTTACGATCAGGACAAAAGTTAGGGTTTTGAACACAAGTTTATAGCACTTGGATTATTATGAAAATCACTCACACAAATCTACTAGTCCATGCTCTGATACATATCTGTATGCATGAAGTTGGTGGATCAGTGGCGAAGTTGTCGCAAGTGACGTGGCAGCTAACTGTATTTACGGCTACTCTGTACAATTTCTTCTTGGCGATGGATTTTTAACGTGTTAGAGCAATTCCGTATTGCCGAGAGTGCCATGCAACAACCAAATCCCCACGCGAGGCAAAATCCCTTGCAAATCCCTTCCAATTGCCTTCCTTGGCACCGTCGATGTATACCGTGCAACGGCTAGCCACTGACTTCCCACCAAGTAGCCACCCAGCTCGACCGCCAAAACCATCTTTTACATCGCTCCAAGCCACTTCCGTTTGCGGAGGGACTTCCCTACATCTTTTACACATTACAAGTGCCCTAAGCATGAACCAGTTTCCAATAACATTGTTTTTCTTTTAAATATACACATATTATAAAATGTCATTGTTTTAAATATCATTTAGGTTTTTTTACATATGCATTACAGAACTCTAAATTTCCTGTCACTAATCAATGACATTAACTAACAAAGAACACACACTTCACTATTACAGTTACACAGTTACATAATATAAACTTACTTCTAGTCGGTATAAGTGTTACATGTGGATTGCCAATTTATCAGTGTGGATTTCAAACATTTGGCTATGGGAGGAATAGTTTGGTCATTTAGCTTTGGAAACCAATCAATTGATAATATATATGCCCTGCTGCCCGAAGAAGTCTGTTAACGCATGGCGTACATCGACGTCCAACAGGAATCGTCGACCATTCAGCGACTTTTAAAAGGGGCTGAAATATTGATAATCGCACGGGGAAGTGGGTGCCCGAGCTCTGAGTTTGCGTAGCTTCTGGTGGCCTCTGAGATCGACTAGCATGTTGTGTAGAACGGCAACCAGCATGGAACTTGGCGCACCACTTCAGAAAGCTGGTTTTCTACAGATCTGCTGTTAAATAAACATTCTTTATTCTCCGGTGAATGTCTATATGTTCAGGATAATCTAAGGAAATATAAAAGGGATTTTGCTATACCATTCTGTAATAGACTGATTAACAAGTATGGTTTGTGGGTATCATTTTCAAGTATTTCTTGCAAACTGTCTGAACTATGATGAGTTGAATTTCTCCCTTATTGTGAAAACGATGCCACTGTCGTATAGCAGCGAATGACTGACCTTGGAGCTGTGGTAGCTCGTGCAATGTTCTGTACCTTGTTATCTGGCAGAAGGTGATTTGTACCAGTGTTACATAGGAGAGGGTGCTTTGACCCAAGATCACGAGGTGGAGGATGCTTCTTTCCAATGTAACATCGTAGGACCTTCTCCCTACCAGAGCTGTGTGGTCGAGAGTGTTTTATAAAAATGCTGCGGTGCAGAGGATGGATCATGCAGCGTTACATGGTTGAGGATACCTCGTAGTGATGATACATTGCCGGGTGTGCTTCTTACCAGTGTTGCTTGGTGGAAGGGGGTGGGCTTGCTTCTCACCAATGTTTCCAATGTTTCGTGGCAATGGGCTCTCTGTACAAGTCTTATGCGGCAAAGAGGGTTTCATACCAACGATCAGAATTTCACGGCAAAAGATAATTTGTAGAAATGATGCTTGGGAGATGGTGCTTTGTACCATGTTTAACGGACAAATTATTCTCTGAGGAATTTCTGGGAAAACACTCACATGGAAGGACTTGACCCCAAGATTTTCCAAAGCATTGGTCGTTTAATTTCCAACACAAACATATATTTGTCATAAGCATTCAGAAAACAACGATATAATTAATCTATCAGTTAAACGAAGGTTACTTTAAACCACGAATTAATCCAGAATTTGCTTTACCAATCTCAAGACTGTGTTATGTGACTAATTAATAACAACAAAATCAGTAATCACTGGTCGGCTAACGCTCAGAAGAAAACTGTAGATTAATTATTTTTTATTGCGAAAATATATCAAATCAATTTACCATACTGAACCATCCTTAAAAACACCTAGTTGAACGAAAAATGGCACCCTTGATTGAAAATTACTTGGATCGAAATCACTAGAATGACGGAAATTTTATCAGTAATGTTACCTGAGAGAAATAAGAGTCACAACAAAATATAATTGAGGGAAGACTAGGCCCATAAAACTACTAAGAAACACAATAAAAGACTAGACGCAGGAACATCAAACAGTACGGTAACTAACTTCCTGGAACGTCAAGCAACTCCCTCGAGAAACAGTTGTGTTGCCCGGTGTCTAGGTGTCCGTTCTCGACCACAGATGTACGATCTGGCCAGCGCGATCCTCTCAGCGACCCAAGCGCGGACGATCACCGCAAGCAAGGTAAGGTAGCCCCACGCAAATGATACATTAACAATTAGGATGAGAGGCACACCTAATACATCAAACCTTATTAGTCGAGACACAATGTGGAAAACTCGGGTTAGCTGCAAGAGGGGTAGGCCAAATTTGAACTAGAGCGTAAGTATTAAATTTTCTTTGTCAGTTTAAGCGTTCGCCCAAATACCCGGGTCTTATTACCCTGAAACCTCAATAACATGTTCAAGTTTGCAAACACGATAAAGTGTAATTAATATACTAATTAGACAACACAAGAAATTTGCAAAAGTCTTAAATATATAATTTGCTACGGAATTTTTGTTATATCACTAATTTGGCTCACCGAGACGTGTAATGCTGCGCAGCATGCTACACGTATTATCCCATAACTTAAAATAAGGCAAATTACATTTCAATAGCTTCAATAACTTTACCACAATTCTATCAGTGATCCCACAATTAAATAAACAGGTCAGATACACCCAGCGGAACAGTCATCCAGTTATGTAAGCGTAGTTACACCCACGTGGGCAATACGAGAACACACCGAGGTTTCCGTCAATTTACAATACAAGTCAATGCGTGAATTTAAAACAAATTATTCATTACACATAGCCAGACCAAAGTAAATGATGGCAGTCTTTTAAGATGGTCCCAAGCCACTTCTCCGCCACGCTGGCAATGCAGATGCAAAGGAAAGTAGTTAAAATGCTTGCGTCCAGAGCTCGGAGTGGTAATACCTTCTCTTTCAGACGTTTGGCTTCGTTCTCCAAGAATATGGCTTTAATGGACAAACGGAAGGCAATCAGAATCAGTTATGCCCATCGACCAGCGTACAACCAAAATACGGCATGACCACGGAGACAGTGACCAGTGAGAAATGCTACCAGTACCCAGAGTCCACGGAGCTGCCACCCGTGTACAACACGCCCAATCTCAAGTTGACTCCGTATTTCTAGATTTCCGGAAAGCTTTTGACACCGTTCCTCACAAGCGACTGCTAATCAAGCTGCGGGCCTATGGGGTATCGTCTCAGTTGTGCGACTAGATTCGTGATTTCCTGTCGGGAAGGTCGCAGTTCGTAGTAATAGACGGCAAATCATCGAGTGAAACTGAAGTGATATCAGGTGCTCCCCAGGGAAGCGTCCTGAGACCTCTGCTGTTCCTGATCTATATAAATGACCTGGGTGACAATCTGAGCAGTTCTCGTATGTTCTTCGCAGATGATGCTGTAATTTACCGTCTAGTAAGGTCATTCGAAGACCAGTAACAGTTGCAAAGCGATTTAGAAAAGATTGCTGTGTGGTGTGGCAGGTGGCTGTTGACGCTAAATAACGAAATGTGTGAGGTGATCCATATGAGTTCCAAAAGAAATCCGTTGGAATTCGATTACTCGATAAATAGTACAATTCTCAAGGCTGTCAATTCAACTAAATACCTGGGTCTTAAAATTACGAACTACTTCATTTGGAAAGACCACATAGATAATATCGTGAGGAAGGCGAGCCAAAGGTTGCGTTTCATTGGCAGGACACTTAGAAGATGCAACAAGTCCACTAAAGAGACAGCTTACACTACACTCGTTCGTCCTCGTTAGAATACTGCTGCGCGGTGTGGGATCCTTACCAGGTGGGATTGACGGAGGACATCGAAAGGGTGCAAAAAAGGGCAGCTCGTTTTGTATTATCGCGTTATAGGGGAGAGAGTGTGGCAGATATGATACACGAGTTGGGATGGAAGTCATTACAGCATAGACGTTTTTCGTCGCGGCGAGACCTTTTTACGAAATTTCAGTCACCAACTTTCTCTTCCGAATGCGAAAATATTTTGTTGAGCCCAACCTACGTAGGTACAAATGATCATCAAAATAAAATAAGCGAAATCAGAGCTCGAACAGAAAGGTTTAGGTGTTCGTTTTTCCCGCTCTCTTTTCTGGAGTGGAATAGTAGAGAGATAGTATGATTGTGGTTCGATAAACCCTCTGCCAAGCACTTAAATGTGAATTGCACAGTAGTCATGTAGATGTAGCGCATACTTCTTGTAAACGGTATTGGCAAGCTCAGTACACTCGCCTCATTGCCGCTATAGCCGGCCGTGATGGCCGAGCAGTTCTAGGTCCTTCAGTCCGGAACCACGCGACTACGGTCGGAGGTTCGAATCCTGCCTCGGGCACGGATGTGTGTGGTGTCCTTAGTTAAGTTAGGTTTAAATAGTTGTACGTTTTGGCGACTGATGACCTCAGATGTTATGTCCGACAGTGCTCAGAGCCATTTGAACCATTTTCGCTACACCAACTCCGTCTCGCTTAGCTTACCCTGTGGACCCAGAGCGCCACCAAGCCAAACGGAGCGGCACTGAAGCATAGATACACATGCAGCCAATGATCGCCACGACTCACCACAATGCATGGCGTAAAGTGGCAGTGTTGTGTGGCAGAGGGCTAATTTTCCCGAAGTTGCTTGGCAGGAAGTGTTTGATAAAAATACTTTGTGGCCGAGGGTGCTTCTTACCAGTATTAAATGGCAGAGGGTGCTCCATGCCAGTGCTACATAGTCCAGAGTACTTAGTGCCATTGTTGCGTCACAGAGGATGCTTAGTGCTAGTATTGCGTTGTAGGTGGTGTTCTATAGCGATCTTACGTTGATAAATGGGCAAAAGGTCACACAGAAAATGTGGCTGACATCACAATGACCCTGAAGTCGAGCAGTTGGCAAATGCTTGCAGGTCCAGCTGAACTGGTGCTGCAGTCGGGAGACCTGGATGACGTAGTAGCTCTCATCTCGCATCGTAGCCGTGAGATGTCACTTCAAAAAACAATTAAATATGGAATAGATAACAGTTATGCTACCTTAAATCTCTCCTGGCGTGTGCTACTTAAATACTTTAAGATGCCTGAAACTGATGACACCCAGGTACTAACATTATACTCTTAATTTTTAGCATCACTCTACGCAGTGACCCATTAACGAACTTAGCGCTAGCCTATACACGTCATCCAAACACAGATTGCATGATTGGCACAATATAAAACTAGACGGAGGACGGTATAAAACCAGTCTAAAGATGTTGTGTGCGACTTCGTATACAATGGTAAGGAGAGGCGGGCTACAGCTTGATGAGGCAATTGTCGTCGCAGGAAAGCTGGACAGGAGCAAAAATGATTAGCGAACCACACAGCACAACAAACAGATTATTTACTTGACTTGTATTTCAACAACCATACGAAGGTTCATTGCAAATAATGCAGCAAGAATCAGAATCCAGCTATCTCAATGACAGCCAGGTTGGAACACAAAGGAAGGTATGTAATTGAAAATTTAGTGTGTGTGTGTGTGTGGGGGGGGGGGGGGGGAGAAAGGAAAGGGAAGAGATTACTGATGTCAGTTGCATCGGAACACTGCATGGAATCAGCGACTATCAGTGAAAATGTGTACTGGACTGGGATTCGAACCTGGGATCTCCTTCTTACCAGGCAGTAGCGTTAACTACTGCGCTATTCGAGTGACAGTATTGTCTCGTCTGCACGCACTATTTGGGCACGCCTGACTATCGATCCACATTCTCACCGAGTGCCACCTACACAAAGTCCCTGTATATTTCCTCCATGCTGGCTGCTCCATGCTCGCCCCGGCCAGCACTTTCCATTTACATACAATGTACCACAGCTGCGGATTCTATGTGGTGTCAGTTCTTTGTCATGTCCCTTTAAGAACAGACATCACACATTCATAAAAAAGAGGTGTTGTATTGTAGTGACCCCAAGTGCAAGTGTGCTAAGTGATGTCAACTGGCCCTCCTAAATGGTGGTGGGAGAGGGCAATGCCCCTCAGCGGACATGCACCATTGGGACCACCACATCTCGTGCGTGTGATTTTGGCGTCAGACGGAAAGCAGCCATGCGATTACTGACCTTGACATGTCGTGGGGTAGTATCAAAATGTGATACCACGAAATACATTTAATGGAAGTGAAATATTCTTTCAGAGCAAAAGAAACTGACGATCTCGGCTCATTTCTTAAACATGATTGCGTAGATAGGAGGGTAGCAGTCGTGACTAGAATCTATTCCTAGTGATGTAGAATATGCGGAAGACCAAAGGCAGCGCCAGCAGATCGCCTTGATTTCGAGTTAGATGTGTTTTACATCAGGCACCGTATACATTAGAACCATTCAGAATTGCCAGATAGCCATAGCACTGAAGAGAAGGAATCACATGCTGTAATCATACTACTGTTTCGGTTGCTTTGATTGATAGAAGAGAAGGATAAATGTTATACAAAATATAATAAAGTGCAACTTTTAGTAACTGATACAAATCCTGTTTGCCTTACTTTTGGACTTTGAGAAACGAAACTCAACACTTTTGGACTTCAATATCATACTAATGCTTCGTAACGACACTCCTTTCCTTTTCGTGTGTAAATCATAATACATTATTTAACTCAAGTTTTGCTCTGAGCACAACGGACTTCAACTATAAACGATACTGTCGAAAGTAATATATTTTAGGGCTACATACGACATTAGAACACTTTCGCCTGCCAGTTAGTGGGGGAATCTATATTTTAACACAAGATTTGAAACATATTAAATTTATTACACTTTGGTCTAAGAAAAATGTTTTATGGACGTGAGTACAACGTAAAATTGCGGCAATAAATAATAGTGAAACAATGTACAAAGTGGTTTTAATTATAACATACTTCCACACAATTTGTCATGGGTAGGTTAAAATATTTCTTTAACTTGCTTTCACTGTTGTGCAGGTTTGTAGTTAACTGTCTAGCTTACCCTGTCACATAAGCTCCATACATATACAGTCACTTGAAAACGGTGTCACAGCCGAAATGAATGCAAGGTAATGAACACGAAGTACAGCGATTATCTAATCCATCCAATGCTATTATCCAGTTTGAGGTTTCTATGAACACAATTGCCATCAAAGTATTACGCAATAATGTTATAGACACGATCATAAAGAATTCAGGCGGTAATTGGAGTTTAAGGTTGGAACTTGAGTCCAGAATATTCTCCTAACCACAGTACTATATTTACAGATTCGTGGAATTTGCTTGGAATACTGTAGTTACAGCGGTGTATCTTATCGAAAGTCCTTTCCATGCACGAAACCAAAAAATTCCACTTGATCTTCAACACTTGATTCCAAGCAATTTGGAGGAACCCAAATCATTGAATCATTCATTCTGTACTTTGCAAAGTAAACTATTTGGGCAAGTGGAAATGAAAAGGCAACTTTTTAAATGGAAGCATTAAATTAGGTAAGTAATACGGCAAATAAAACGCTTTCTATATGTAATCTCTCTCGAACACTATGTCCTCGGACCATATTCCATCCTGGGAAAAGCTTTATAGCAAAGTGATTAACCACTCATTCGCTGCCTGAACAACCCCGTTAACCGAAGGAAACACCAATTCGCTGAGGTGCTCCTTCAGCAAAGCAAATATGTAAAAACCACTTGAGACTAGGTAGGAATGCATGGTAGGTGTTCCAGCATCACAAAACTAAGAATATAAATACTTTAGATTATTTCCTAACTGTATGAGGGTAAGCACTATCCTGAAATAGAATCGTACAATTTGGAACCTTCCTTTATCTGTTTTTGATTTTGGGTTTCAGATTTGGCAGTAGCTCTCAGTAGCTGTCACAGGTCACTGTTTGAGGGTTAGGAGTGTAATCAATCAGCAGTGACTCTCTGATATTCCAAAAACCATCATAATCACCTTCCCTGCAGAAGTTTGTCTTTTGAACATTTTATTACTGTAGAAGAAGTTGGGTGTTCCCATACCACGCTCTGTCGCTTACTTGAACGATAGAACCACGTCTCATCAACGCTTACCATGCGACTGAGAATGTTTGGTTCTCCATATTGAGAACGCGTAAAATGTGATTTCGACATTATCAAATTTTCCTGTTTGTGTCTGTCAATCAGTTTTATGCGAAAAGCACAAATTTTTCAATAGGCTACAGAATCTTGGATGACTGTAAATCTGAAGTGAATGTTCAAATGGCTCTAAGCACTATGGGACTTAACATCTGAGTTCATCAGTCCGCTAGAACCACCCTGCCACAGCGGACGGCTCTGAAGTGACCAGTATTTATCTCATTTTCAGTATCGTCAATTCTGGCACTATGATGATCACGAATCAGTCATTCGGCTACCTTGATGTTCCTGTGCGTTTTCCAACTAGATGTCCTAACCGAATTGTCTTCATCTCAGACAGATACATGTGATTTACTCACAAGTTTTTAGCTGTATGACACTGTCATCACCACACTGCAAGTGTATTCTGCGAATAGTCTACGCAGCTTTGCTCTCTTCTGCAGATAACGACGGTCTCTCTCATATGTTTCCTCGAAGCATAACGACAACGAGGCACTTACTATAAATTGCATCGAAATGACTATTAATAGAGCTGTTCACTGGAAAAATATAGATAATACACAAGAACAACAGTGAGTTTATATCACTGTTGAGTCAGTATTGTCAATCGACGGAGCAGGAAGATGAAGTTAACTTTATTACTTAATGACTTACACCTGCACATTGGACTGCGCTGGCCTCACTACCTATTAGGGAAATGGAGTTCGTCACAGACAACAGCCGCTCTTGAGGCGAATTGCTTCCCACGTTACGAAAACAACAACACGCTCTCAGCAAACAGAACTTTTACTGCAAATATTTCATCAAAGGGAACTTGCTCTTTCACATAACATCATAATACTGAAAACAGTAACAACTGAAGGAAGATAACGGCCGAAGTCCTGTAGAAGAACGGGAGGATTGGAAAAGGGACATCTGAGGACAGCAACCCGGAGATGAAGCCAGAGGGAGTGGAAATAGCTTCTGACGGCAAAACAGAGGCGCCCATCTCTCGATTGCACTGCAGCAGAGAGCGAGTTGCCGACCACGGAAATTTTCAACGCACTACAAACAAGTCAAAAACTGACTGTGTTCAGAAGTTTTAGTTCCAGTAGATGTTACTGAAAATGAAAACGGCCAAAGGTGCTTATCCTCAAGGAAGCAATGAACTGTGACTTGAGTCATAAAAGAGGTAAACACATTATGCGTGAAATGTTTCTCTGAGCTAAGCCTGCAAGTAAAAGAAGAATCTGACCCACAATCCTGTTGAAACTAACAGCGCACTTCTTTTATGTTCCAATGATTATTATTTGTCATCTTATAGGATACAAGTAGTTCATATACAAGGCATGTGAAAGCAAACCTTTCAAGGCCGGATTAATTCCATTATCCAGTGTGAGTGTGATAAACACTACTTTTCAACATACGTTCACTTTACAATAAAACATTTTCACAAACACGTGAGCTTTTCTGAAGGAAAAGTACCTGAAAACTAAATACTCTTCTAAATAGTGACCAAACGAATGTTAGTAATTACACTACCATTTTTGGCTGATTACTATTTTTTCAATGGGAGACATATCTTTCACACGATTAGAGATAGTATTTTACAGTGAAGAGTTTTGTGAAGAAAAGGAGTGAGAGAATGAAAAGAAAGTCAATGGACAAAGAGTACATAATATGAATTTTTAAGTTCTTCTGTGGTGTTTGTCCCTATTTTTGTTTTTCTTGTGTTGGTTATTCTGCAGCGTCTTCTCGAGATATTTTCTTCAATTTATACGAGGAAATCTTACAGTCCTTTTATGGGTCACGGCTGTCATGAAACCCAATTTAAAATATCCGGAACTACCACTCAGCGAAGTAATCGATAAAGGACTGTAATAACAAAACGAAATTCTGCGCTGTGGACCTGTCAGCTTCAATAAGTTCGTAAGCCTTGTAACAATTCACACATCTGGTAGAAGTGGAACATCATCGTGCTTGTGAGCAGTGGTCTGCAAATATCTTGCCAGAACACGTCCCACTCATAGCGAAACGGTTCTCAAATGCTTAAGTAACGGTTGTCCATTGTTTTAATCTGGATATGCGAATAAGTGACAACCTGTGGCAGATTTGAGGACAGAGTACAATTCTGTAGCAGATTCTTCGCAGCTCACCGTTCTGAGGGATTTGTGGAATACGGGATGCCATAGCAGCCGACCCTAAAGTGGTCGCATATTTAGCCAACGTCGTCGTTAGTTATGACTTGCAGTGGGAACGGGACCATCGAGATTCGACCGTGGATCAATGAAAACGTATTGCCTGGTCCGATAAATCACATTTCTTTTTGTACGAGTACCAGGCCGATGGCCGTGTCAGTATAGGCCGTCGTCCACGTTGCTCGAAACCAGCACCAAACGTCGTATGCAGGCCGATGTGTCCAGTATTGAGCCTATGAATAACGGAAGATATTCACCTGGGCTTTCACAGGACCTGTTGTAGTAATCGAAGGCACCGCTACAGCCGTGGAGCACGGAAACGTTGGTGTCTTCGCCTGTGTCAAAAGACGTCTTGCAGCATGATAAATGTAAGTCTCACAAGCCCAGAATCATGTTACAGTGTTTTGAACAATATGATATTGAACTCACGTTGACGCATTGGCCAACAAATTCGCTTGAACTAATCCTTATGAAACACATCTGGGACGCCTCAGGAAAGAAAGGTAGAAAGTTCATAGCTTGTAGATACATACACTTTC
The DNA here is from genome assembly GCF_023897955.1 of Schistocerca gregaria. NCBI lineage: Eukaryota > Metazoa > Arthropoda > Insecta > Orthoptera > Acrididae > Schistocerca > Schistocerca gregaria. Next base: position 434,370,652 of record NC_064922.1, read on the forward strand.
GCACAATATCTGCTTTCAATACTTTGATTTTTCTGCATTTAAAATATTGCGATAGAAACAAATGCAATGCAAAGTTTAATAGATACCCTGTACATTATTTCTCGCTAGTTTTGGACTCACAGTTTTGAACTTATAATACGTTGTAGAGCCTAAAATTTAATTATGTGGTGTGCCTCTTGTCTATTGTAACATAAATATTTTAGCCACAATCCATTTTAAATTATCCGTTCAGAAAACACAAGCATTTGCTTCACATCTTTCAAAAATTGTATTCGTTTCATTTTTCAGTTTAAAGGGATACGTTTTACTTGGCTACACTCAGTAAAAGATCCCCGTCTAGGAAAGGACTGTAAAACAATAAACTAGTAGCTATGATAGCAGGAATCCTTTTTATTGCAAGGTTACCAGTTTCGGCGAAAATAAAGCCGCCATCATCGGATCTTAGGACACATACAGGTTACAGCATCAACGCAAATATAATGTTGTAACCCGTATGTGTCATAAGATCCGATGATGGTGGCTTTAGTTTCGCCGAAACCGGTAATCATGGAATAAAAAGAATTCCTGCGATCTTGGCTACTAGTTTATTGTTTTACAAGGATCTAGGTCGCTCCCACATCAGCATAATGTGCTCCCTACAAAATTGGAAAGGACTGTTGCGTCAGTTTCAATAAATGGAACTCATTTGGTTAGGAGAGACCACTGCGAGTACTAGTTGCTCAGAGTTTCGTGTTCACTACGCCAGATCTATCGACGAAGAAAATATGCCGCTGTAGACCGCCGCATAATCATTGATAGACACCAGAAGTTTTTGAAGTGAGGGGTAACTCGTTGTGTGCACTTAGACCACATTACCCCATGCTAAATCGAACATCGAATCTGTTCTAACACTGCGACGTCATTGAGTTTTTGTCACCGATCAGGCTCTTGCTGGAATACACTGATGTGCTGTGGGGGAGTATTGCCAACAGTAACACTGCGCTACTTCGAGATGGAGAACAGGACATAAACGCACGTGGACGAAGAGCTGATGGCGTCACAGTGTAGAATTCCACGTTCCACTACAGTGAACAGTGTGAAATAAAGAATCTGGCGTATCAGACATTTGCCTCGTCAAGAGAAAAGTGGCCCATGAGATGTGACAACATTTTCCGTCATAATCACAACGTAGGAGCCGCCATATTGTTAAACATTGTATTTTGAGGATTTTCTTTCTCGTAGACTCCGTGGTATGATTACAAGCTGTTTCAAAGCATCAGCAAACTGATGATCTCTCGAAAACGCTACGATTTGTTATAACAAAATGATAGGAAACTGCGTATCGATAGATAAAAGACTACCTGTAGTTCGCCGTTTTTACGCCATAACTTGTGTGTACGCAAGTATACCGTCTCAGCGACACAGCACAACGTTAATGTATCAAAAGCACGTCTTTCAGGTACAGTTCGCAGATTAAGTATCAAATGATAATATTTCAGATACAGTATTTATAGAGTGTATGTCATAAACTGGGGAACTATTGGTTTGTCTAAGCTATATGGCAGATTATATCGTTGTGAACTCTGAATTGAGACGTGAAGTGTAGCAGGTTCACCTTTCCAATTTTTTTTTACTATTTGTTTCGTAAAAATTTTTGCGTCTTTCTTAATCTTTCAACAGAAGTATTATCTCAGAAGTCGATAGTACTTATTACCTCCAGCAACATCGTCAAATATAAACAGATTTTGCCTTTACTGTTGCTGATGGTGTGATTTCACTACTTTTCCTCGTTGTCAAATACGTGTCATCGTACACGTCAAAAGTGAATTCCTTGTGAGTGTGTTAGCAGTGACGTAAAAATGTACGTCTTGCTGCGATCTGATGGACCAACAGTTTTGGTTTGTATGTTATCAGGAAGGAGCACTCAATTCTTCTTGTGATTTTCATTAGTATTGAAGGACCATTCAGTTCAAAAATGGTTCAAATGTCTCTGAACACCATGGGACTTAACTTCTGAGGTCATCAGTCCCCTGTAACTTAGAACTACTTAAACCTAACTAACCTAAGGACATCACACACATCCATGCCCGAGGCAGGATTCAAACCCACGACCGTAGTGGTAGCGCGGTTCCAGACTGTAACGCCTAGAAACGCTCGGCCACCGCGGCCGGGACCGTTCAGTTACTGCAGCGTCCTTGTGATGAGAATGTTTTGTCCACACAGCCATGGAGATAACTACACATTTACAGTAGGAAACAAGCGATTTTATAGAGAGAAAGTACGCACACATGGGCCTTACACTTGTTCAGTTTGTAACCTCTTAAATATAGTTGGATATATAAACATTCTTAAATAAGAACATAGTTTAGTGCCTATGTCCCTCATACATATTACGACATATTGCTGCACAACATGTTTCATTATGTTGAGTGACGACTTCTTCCGCTGGATGTAGAGTCTGCAATACTACCTCTATCCGACTGGTTCATATCTTCTCAAAGAATCTGTACAAACATGGCAGCCAGTTTAGTCGACTGTCGAGAGCGTGTTGGATTTCATAACTGGTGTACATTAAATTTTTACATGTTTGCTTTTGCAAGTGAGAGCCCTCCTGTCGTTATATAAACTATTATGTGGAAATCTCCTGCAAAAATTGTATAAGCTTTTAAGCACCACAGAATTATTTTCTACACAGATTACTTTGATGGCTTTACCTCATCTGCATGAGAAGATACCTGTAATAAGTTACACACATTCATATAACTGTCATAAAGACAAGCAAATTTATTCTTGAGTAACTGACATGTACTCATGTTAGGCATATTGAGTGGTATTTATTTTTGTGTCCCGTTCATGCAGCCATTTGTGGTCCTATAGGCGTCAATGCAAATGGTATAGATTTCTTCCAGTAAATATTTCTTTGCACAGAACCTATACGTTTGAAAAGTGTATATGCTTGCACACCTCTTGGTCATATGCTTTAGAGTCAGTTGTCCTTATAACACATCCAGCTAAGATTTTACCTTCTGAGACATTTACAAACGCTCAGTTCTTAATGACTGGCTCGTACCATGACTGCATACAGCATGGTGGTGTCTCTTGCCAGGATAAGTGATCGTTTCAGTGTTCAAGATACTGACGTCCGAAGATGCCACTTTGAATAACACACTTTTTGCTTATGTATTGCTATTCCAAAATTTGTCCGCACTTGTAGGAAGAAGTAGTAGAAGAAGAAGAAAATGAAGCGGAGTTTTACTATAGTTGAAATTTTAATAACAAGAGGATACAAGTACCAAAAGCCTTTTTTGTCAAATCACAACATCGTTTTCTATACTTACTGTCCAAATCGCAGCGTTAGTTCAAGAATATATGGAGGAAGCTTCGTTTGTGTGCAACACCTGTGTTACACAAGTATTCTCTATGAAAATTATGCTCACACACTTGCGTTGGACTTACTGTTCTAAATATAGTAGGCACCATACACTCGGCACGACGCAGAATGGTGAAGTGAAGTGACTCTTTGTCACTGGTGTTACGAAGCAACTGAAGAAAGCATGCTATAATTTACAGTCAGTGAACGCAGCCGGTCCCTGTAATTAATTTTGAGAAGGCGCGAATTAATTTTCTGCCACCCATAAAGAAGAGAGCTCGGGATTCGTCGAAGAACTGTGCCAAAGAGGACGTTCCACTGGAAGTTAATGAAATTCCTGCTTATAAGAGATACTCGTTTATTTTATTACTTTCTCGAACGTTTTCGATTTCTTAAGTAATATTTTCGTTTATAGACATCTGACGCATTATTTCGAGCCTAATTAATATTGCTTCCCACACTGATTCGAAATATCAAAGAAAACTACACGGTATGCTCTGTATCAGGAAGTAAATTGTTATACTTCCTTGCAAAATGGAATTCCTTTAATTTCAAACTACCCTGATAAATTAAAGGGCGAAAACATATGTAATTTTACCTGTATAATCAGACTTAAAACCGCAGGTATAGGCACGGAAAAAATTTCCAGTGCACTCCATGAATGAACAAAAAATCCTTCCTCTCGCACTTGCTGAATAATAGTAATGATGATAATAAAAATGATAAAACGGCACTAGCATGTTAGCTAGAAACATGGACTTGGATTATTTTGTCCTTAATTGTGTTATAAACTGCTTTTCCATTTATCACTGAATAAACCAGGTTGCCGTGACGACAGGTAAAGGGGTAACCCATTTCCCTACGTTAGCAGGTTTCAAATGTTCGAACGATTGTTTGCTGATGTTTGACGGACTGCGTTGCGAACCTTACTCAATAATCTGAAGTGAGTGAAACAAAATAAATGCACTGAATACTCTGTAATGAAGTGAACGGAAAAAGGACATAGAGGGAATCCTGGATTTTAAAAGAAATAACATGATGTTTCATTGGTGCAATACACCACAAATCTCTGTTATCTTCTTTTATTTTCCATCTTCTATCTCCTTCAGTCTGAGGCAGACAACATGTACTCCATGCAACTTACCCGTGCCCGGGTCTTTCTTCTAATGGAAAATGTTTCCTTGATTATTCTCAAGATCTCAGCATTTCCCAATTTCTCTTTATGTCCTAACCAGAGTATTGTTACATAAATTATGATATTCTTTGCACTTTTTAAATACCTATATCTCAGTAGAACTTTGAAACACGTATCTATTTTGTACGAGCTGTAAATAAATAGTTGCCACTATTAAAGTTCCAACCTGTAAGGCGTCAGGCAAATCCAACACCTTCCATGAAAACACTGACGTGATATCAAATCCGCCAGTATGTCACATAGCTCCGAATAAATCCTGACATTAAATTAACCAAAGTAATACGATCAACGAGTGACCAAATGGAATACCACAGACTAACACAAAAACGCCTAAATGAATGTTATACCTTCCCACCATGAAACAGACGCATTTCCGAGGGAAGAAACGAGGACAGAAGCCAAGATCAAAGTCGTGTAGGCTAGGCGGTCGGCCGCCAGAAACACCAGATGTGAAAGAAACTTGTACCTTGTCGCACCTCAGACCACCTACCGCGTCCCAAGCGTGAGCCCTGGGTTGGGGCTAATGTGTGTTGGACGAATACACTCTGCGAGACAGCGCTCGCCAGGTCTACGTCGTGCGCGTTTCTCTGCCATAGACCAACTAAACAAAAGTTTGGTTTCTTTCGCAAGGTGTAAAAAATTTAATTCTCAGAATCAAAAAGAACTTAAAACATTTCCTCATGTAAAAAATTAAAATTATACTTTCACATGAATTTCAAAATTTATTACTTAAAAATGCTCATGTTTTCCCATAACTACATTAATGCTTGATGTAATTTATATCCTTTTAACGCGTCTTCTTATGAAGAAAACATAATCCATCTTCTTCATGTAAAAAAAAAGTGATATACTTTCGTGGGACGAGGAATTCCGCCGTACGCAAGAATGTTGTGGTCTTCAGTCCTGAGACTGGTTTGACGCAGCTCTGTATGCTACTCTATCCTGCGCAATTTTCTTCATTTCCCAGCCTACATCCTTCTGAATCTGCTTAGTGTATTCATCTCTTGGTCTCCCTCTACGATTTTTACCCTCCGCGCTGTCCTCCAATACTAAATTGGTGATCCCTCGATACCTCAGAACATATCCTACCCGCCAATCCCTTCTTCTAGTCAAGTTGTGCCACAAGCTTCTCTTCTTCCCAATTCTATTCAATACCTCCTCATTAGTTATTTGATCTACCCATCTAATCTTCAGCATTCGCCTGTAGCACCACATTTCGAAAGCCTCTATTCTCTTATTCTCTAAAATATGTATCGTCAATGTCTTACTTCCATACATGGCTACACTCCGTACAAATACTTTCGGAAACTAATTCCTGACACTTACATCTATACTCGATGTTAACAAATTTCTCTTCTTCAGAAACGCTTTCCTGGCCATTGCCAGTCTACATTTTATATCCTCTCGACTTCGACCATCATCAGTTATTTTGCTCCCCAAATAGCAAAACTCCTTTACTACTTTAAGTGTTTCATTTCCTAATCTAATTTCCGCAGCATTATCCTCTTTAATTCGACTACATTCCATTACCCTCGTTTTCCTTTTGTTGATGTTCATCTTATACCCTCCTTTGAAGACACAGTCCATTCCGTTCAGCTGCTCTTCCAAATCCACTGCCGTCTCTGACAGAATTACAATGTCATTGGCAAACCACAAAGTTTTTATTTCTTCTCCATGGATTTTAATACCTATTCCGAAATTTTCTTTTGTTTCCTTTATTGCTTGCTCAATATACAGATTGAATAACATGGGGGATTGGCTACTACCCTGTCTCACTCCTTTCCCAACCACTGCTTCCCTTTCATGTCCCTCGACTCTTATAACTGCCATCTGGTTTCTGTACAAATTGTAAATAGCCTTTCGCTCCCTGTATTTTACCCCTTCTTTGCTTATAAATGGGTTTCCATCAAAGCTCTTGATCTTCATTTAGTCTTTTCTCCAAAGGTCTCTTTAATTTTCCTGTAGGCAGTATCTATGTTACCCCTAGTGAGATAAGCCTCTATATCCTTACATTTGTCCTCTAGCCATCCCTGCTTAGCCATTTTGCACTTCCTGCCGATATCATTTTTGAGACGTTGGTATTCCTTTTTGCCTGCTTCATTTACTGCATTTTTATATTTTCTCCTTTCATCAATTAAATTAAATATTTCTTCTGTTACCCAAGGATTGCTACTAGCCCTCGTCTTTTTACCTATTTGATCCTGTGCTGTCTTCACTATTTCGTCACTCAAAGCTACCCAATCTTCTTCTACTGTATTTCTTTGCCCCATTCCTGTCAATTGTTCCCTTATGCTTCTCCCTGAAACTCTGTACAGCCTCTGGTTCTTTCAGTTTATCTAGGTCCCATCTCCTTAAATTCCCACCTTTTCAGTATGATTTTACTCAGACATGTTTCAGCACTTTTTCTGCTACCTTCAGTGGGTTATTTTATTTTCTTGCTCTAAAATTGGTATGACATATTAACATTGAGAAGAACACAAGATGATTATGACAAGCTTTTGAATGTCTTTTTCTGGAGAAGCCCTCAATATTTCTTCATCATGTAAAATTAAAACCATGGTGTAAATTTAATTCTGACTATATTTGGCAGTTGTGAACATAACAATATTCAATACAGTAGAGATATTAATAAAAACGAATTCAGTCACAATTTTCTCTTATTTTATTAAATTATGTGATGCTTTTGGACATTCTGGATCTGTTGCCAGGTGCAAATAAGTAAGTAACATTTGCTGCTTAGTGTGGGGAAATGAACTTTTCTGTTATGTTGAAGTTATGTGTTATGCGTTGTGTTTCATGAATCCAAGATGGCAATGGCGGGAACTCCAAAGCTGAAATATGGTGAAACTAGCCCCTTTGTGCCAGTCGAACATTAAAGACATAGCCACAAAAGTTCAAAATTCATGATAGCGGAAGTAGATCACTTGTGCTGACGGTCTATGGCGCCATGTCCGAAAGAATGTGAACGACTCGTATTTTTTATCAAAAAATAAGGATATTGAAAATACTGCTGTGTTTCCTTGTCAAAAATACATAAGCTGCATATAATTCTTCATTAATCGCCATCATGTACACAGACGATTATTTATCAAAAATATGAAAAAAATGTTGACAAAACCAGCGTAACCCGGCATTAGTGATCTAATTTACAGAGTGCCGTAACGCAACCATCTGTGTGGTGTGCTTATAATTATGTACTATTTATATTTTAGTACAATTAATCAGTAAAAAGAACCACATGTTGTAACGAAAGAATGAAAACCGTCTGAAAATGAAGCTTAATCTTTTGAAACCGGTAACGGTACTTTTTGAATAAGGGAACTGAAAATAAATTTGTGGCTGGTTGCTGTCTCAACACCATCTACATTTGTCTTCAAATAACAGCCACGGTCTCCAACAATCTCATCATATGACAAAATTGCACTTGTCAAAGAGTTTAGTTTGGTTAGTATACCACAAATGGTGTATGTCCAGTGGACCCTCAAATTAAGCATGTTGTAGCGCAAATTCACATGCGCACGGACGCACGGAAGTACATACGCACGCTAGCACACACACACACACACACACACACACACACACACACACACACACACACACATTTAGATTTACCGGTCATATCACATCATTTTACCAGCCATGAAAATTAAATAGCCAGTTGCACACCACTATTTTAATGGGTATCAAAGCGCAAGAGCCAGTAATTGTGTAACCATGATAAGAAAAGTACCATATGATTTGAATTTATTGCTGTGTTCATCAGTATGCAATTGTTTATCAAAAATATGTAAATTTATAGACAACACATGTTTAACATGTCATTAGTGAAATGACCCTCAAATTAATTATTTCCATATTCAACTGTTCTGTAATAAAAGGAAATAATAATCTGCTGTGGTACAATAACAGGCTAAACAGGCAGCTGACATCTCATCCTATGCCTACATCTAGATCTACATCTACATTTCCGTTATTACTCTGCTATTAACAATAAAGTGCGTGGCAGAGGGTTCAATGAACCACCTTCAAGCTCTCTCTCTCTAATCAGAATAATTGCTGGAGCCCACCCACGGTCATCTTGCAGACATCTATTTAAGGATCTAGGGGTCCTCACAGTAACCTCACAGTATATATATTCACTTATGAAATTCGTTGTTAATAATCCAGCCCAGTTCAAAAGTAATAGCAGTGTGCATAGCTATAACACCAGGAGAAAGGATGATCTTCACTATGCAGGGTTAAATCTGACTTTGGCACAGAAGGGGGTAAATTATGCTGCCACAAAAGTCTTTGGTCACCTACCAAACAGAATCAAAAGCCTGACAGATAGTCAACCAACATTTAAAAATAAATTAAAAGAATTTCTAGATGACAACTCCTTCTACTCATTGGCTGAATTTTTAGATATAAATTAAGGGAGGGAAAAAAACTAACGTAAGCATTAGTGTCATGCAATATTTTGTGTAATGTAATATCTTGTACAGACATCTTTCATTAGCCTGACACGTTCCACATCATTACGAAGTCTCGTATTCGTGATCTATGGAACAAGTATTAATCTAATCTAATCTAATCTAATCTCTACCGTTCCACTCTCGAACGGCAAGCGGGAAAAACGAGCACTTAAATTTTTCTGGGCGAGCAGTTATTTCTCTTATTTTATCGTGATGATCATTTCTTCCTATGTAGGTGGGTGCCAACAGAATGTTTTCGAAATCGGAGGAGAAAACCGGTGATTGACATTTCATGAGGAAATCCTGTCGCAACTAAAAACGCCTTTGTTGTAATGACTGCCAATCCAATTCATGTATCATATCTGTGGCACTGTCTCCCCTACTTCGCGATACTTCAAGACGAGCTGCCCCTCTTTGTACTTTTTCGATGTCATCCGTCAGTCCCATCTGATGCGGGTCCCACACCGCACAGCAATACTCCAGAACATGGCGGACAAGTGTGGTGTAAGCAGTCCCTTTAGTAGACCTGTTGCACCTTCTATGTATTCCGCACATGAATCGCATTCTGTGGTTGGTTCTACCAACAACGTTATCACTGTGATCGTTCCAAATTAGGGTATTTGTAATTGTAATCCCTCAGTATTTAATTGAATTTACAGCCTTCAGACCTGTGTGACTTATCGCGTAATCGAAATATAGCGGATTTCTTTTAGTACTCATGTGAATAACTTCACACTTTTCTTTATTCATGGTCAACTGCCACTTTTCACATCATTCAGATATCTTATCTAACTCATTTTGCAATTATCTTTGGTCATCTGATGACTTTACAAGACGGTAAATGGCAGCATCTTCTGCAAACAATCTAAGACGGCTACTGAGATTGTCTCCTATGTCGTTAATATAGATCATTAACAATAGAGGGCCTATAACACTTTCTTGGGGAACGCCGGATATTATTTCTGTTTCACTCGATGACTTTCCGTCTATTACTACCAACTGTGACCTTTCTGACAGTAAATCACAAATCCAGACGCATAACGGAGGCGTTATTCCATGGGCACGCAGTTTGGTTAGGCCTAAATGAGATTACGCACACAAAGGAACCTGAGGAAGCGCCATTACAGAGGGTATGGGGAAAGAGATACTAACACACAGATGGTTTATTTCAAGTGTCAAAAGGTTATTTTCATGTTTAAACGGGCCATTAGAATACCCAAAATGTGTAACTTGGAGAAATTCACTGACTAAAATTTATGAAAAAAAATACACCAGTAGCACATACCATGTTTATGACAAGTGTTACAATTATACCTCCACCCCTAAAATATCAGTCAAAATTCATAAAGTGTGTCAGGATTGCCACTTCAGTCTTACCTGGGGCTATGTTAATCGTGATACAAACATTGAACTTTGAGCAGCTAACATTTTTAAAAATGTTTCCGTAATGCTTCACCTCACTAAAGACCATATTAGGAGAGGAGAAGATGATAATGCACCATGATCTACGCTGGCAACATATATTTGATGTTGACAGAGAAATTATGGTTTATTTTTCATTTAACCTAGCCTCCCTTGATGTCATGTACAAAAACGAACTTTTGCTGAGGGGTTTAACATTTACCGGATGGAGCTGTGGTGCCAAGTCTTTCTAAAATGTTTCAATTTCTTTCCGTAATCAGCTTCTAAATAATACCAAAATCACAATGACCTAAGTATGAGATGTAGACCCACAACTATCCAGAAAAAGAAGTGACCAAGTACGATTTAGGCTGGAAAAAGGAATTTTGAAGAGATGTTTAACCGTCCAACAGGAAGAAATGTACCATTTATTCTCTAATCGCGGACTAGTTTTATTTATTAATTATAATACTTACAAGGACTCGATTGAAACAAGAAAACCGGAAACCGAATTTAGAAGAGATTTTCAGTTGACTAAATGCACGAAACACGAAAGTCACGTTTAACAATATAAAACCCTCAGAAATTTAGAGATAATGTTTCTGAGTCTGTTATACCATGAGACACGCTTATGTACAGAAGCTTAAGAAAATGGTTACATGTCTGGTGGCACAAGAAAGTATGAGGGAGGGTCGTAAAGTAGCACGCAGGTTTCTTTTTTTTTGTCTTATATTGCAAGTAGAATGTTGAAATTTCACGGCAATTGTTTGAAGCTGACGATACGGGTGGTATTTTATTCACGTTGAGCTTTGGGGAGAGAAGCCTGAACTGCGAAACACTCTCGTCACCTTGTGAAGAACAGCGAAGTATAGTTCGATATATGTGTACTAAAGGGTGTAAAGCTCTCAATGTTTCAGAGCAACAGAAAAAGTTTCGGTAGGAAAATAGCAACTTCCGATGTTCCAGAGCAACAGAAAAGTATTAGACGGGAATATAGCGACTTCCGACATATTATAATCCTTGCAATAACAGCTTGCCCCATGGGATTGTACGGAAAGAGATGAATGCAAATGTTCACGTCACCCACGGTTGGATGGTTAATTCGTAGCATCATGTAAGTTGCATATTTTCGTAGGGTGCAAATATAGCTTCCCGGTTCTACGAATATGGGATGTAAACACACAATATGGCAGTATCTCTAAAATGTCAGCGTTGCACCAAAATAAAATTAGTTACCAAAAAAGGTAACGAGTCAGAGTACAAAACACACACAGCCCTACCGTTGCAACCTAACTGTTCTGTATCATAAAAAATAATGCACATGCCTTGCGTAATAACACTACTGATAAAACTCAGAGGATAAGCAGCACTTGTTGACGAGTGAACTTTGATATCTTTGATGTAACATTCTTTGCAAAACACTGTGAACCATTAAATTAAATATTTACGTATCTAAATTGTCTCTTTACTTACCAGAATACATTTGGTTTGCTTATTTGCACTGCTGACATAACTTACACGTTAGATGCAAGCTTACCTCGATCTGTGTAAAACACCATAAACAAGTAAAAGAAAAATTTTCCGTAATATTTCTCAAAATTCAGAAAGATTTGTTATACAAAATTAAATAAAATTCCTCTGCACTACTGCTAATCTAACTTAGATGTTAAAGTGCGCTTGTGATCGACTATAATTTCATCGTTGTGCTGATATAAACAATTTTGTATCAAAATGTAAGTTGTGTGTAATATTTATCAATATATCGTCTTAGTTCGGCTAAAACAGACATCAAAGTTAGCGAAACATGTTAGTGAACCCGATACCAGTACAAAACGTTTTTAACTTTCTGCAGATAACGCTAACTTGTTCTGTCACGCACTACATGACACTTTGGTGAAGTAGCCCACTGAACATTATTAATAGATATTCACCTAGAAAACAATCGAGAGTTACTGCTCATTCAACTACCCTCTTTCAAAGTCACCTGAAAATTATAGTGACTCCGTGCAGTACAAAACGGTTGTCATTTTGCTGATAATGGTAACTGATGGTAACAGTGGAGACTGCATAATATCTCACCCCCTATACATTTTATAGCAAAATCTTACAGGTTGCTCCATACATCACTACGTTACAGCGAAATCATAAGAAAATTACACCATACATCAATACAGTACCGAAAAAATTGTAACGAACTTCTTCATACATCACTGACTAAGCAAGTAATGTACTGCCTAATAAAAACACTAGACAAAACCACCAGCAACAAGCTCACACACAAGGAGTAACGTGTCCCCAGTTATTGAAGGTACTGGTAAAATAAGCCGATCATCACAGCCATTTCTACACTACGACACATCTGCATCTACGTCAACATGAGTACTCTGCAACTAAGTGCCTCACAGAGGCTATTTCTCAACCGTTGCTCTATGTAAGAGCGCACGAGAAAAAGAAAAATATGCCGTATGAGCTCTGATTTCTCTTATTTTATTAGAATGGCCATTTCGCTCATTATAAGTGGGTCCCAACAAAATACTTTCTCGTTAGGAGGAGCACGTTGGTGATTGAAATGTCGTGAAGAGTTCTTGCGGCAACGGGAAACGCATTTGATTTTATAGTTGTAACCCAAACTCGCTTTTCACATCCGTGACATTCTCTGTCTTAATTCGTGATTATATAAAAGTAGGTGCCCTTCTTTGATCTTTTTCAGTACCCCCCGTTAATCTTATCTGGTGCGGAGCGCACACTGCGCATTAGTGCTTTACAAGAAGACGGACAAATGTAGTGTAGGCAGTCTCTTCAACATGTCTCTTGCATCATCTAAGTGTTCTGCCAATAAATAGCAGTCTTCGGTTAGCTTTCACCGTAACACTATCTATGTGATAATTCCACTTAATTCCATAAGTATTTGTGAGTCGGAAAGCGAGAAGGGGCTCCTCGTCCGAGAAGTAAAATTTCCAGTGCAAATTAAAACGTTATATAGTGCCTACAATGTCCATTTTCGATTTCTGAGTGTTGTGATAATATACTTCATTCTGTACATTCTCGTATCGATTTGTGTGTTGTTCGAACACATCAGGAATAAACAGTAGCATTAAAAGCAATCAATGCCATTCTTCTCAAAAAGGACTCTTATCGATATGGGGAAATAACATTGGCCCAGCAACTGGCCCCACTTCAAAACGTTGCAGCTGTGTCTGTAATGCTTCAGAAAATGGGCTCCATAATATTTTAGAAGTATTTTAAGGAGGTCAAAGTTGCTTTCTATGAAAAAACTATTTGTGATTTCAGTATTGCCACATAACGGAAATGGTCTCTTAGTAGTGTATATAAGAGTCAGAAATAGAGCTGGCCATAACACAGAATAAAAATACCACAATATTCTGCAAAAAAAAGTGCAGGGTCACTAATTTCTCTCAATCTGGGGACAATTTGATTGTTTTTAAATTTATGTACACTGTAATGTGACATAAGCCTGAAGGTATTAACCACATAATTTGTAGTATTAATTTAGAAATATATAATTAGACAAAGTGTGTATACCTTTTACGCTAATATATAAGCAGAATTTGTTTATTAAATTTTTCCAATTAGACAATGGTACAAAGTGAAATTTCAAAAAGCATTATTTCGAAACACCTGTTTTCCATCACAAATATTCAACCTCTCATAACTCACTCAAATTTAGAGACAGAAATCTATATATCTAGTAGAAGTTCTTCAGAATTTGATACGGAACGTAAAATTACACTGAAATCCAAAATTTTCGACAATAGGTCCCATTTAGCTTTCCTTCTCACATTTATTTGACTTCACAGCTTATTGATATTTGTGATTTATAGTGGAAGCGAAATTTTGTGGATTTTTCTTTAGTATTCATGTGGATGAATTCACACTTTTCATTATTTAAAATCAATTGCCACTTTCGTACCATACAAATGTGATGTCTAAATCATTTTGCAATTTCTTTTGGTTATCTGTTGACTACACGAGATGGTTAATGATTGCATCATTTACAAAGAATCTAAGAGTGCTCTTCAGATTCTCTCCTAAATTGTTAATATCGATTAAGAATAGCAGAGGGTTTATAACACTTCCATGGGGAGCACCAGACATCAGTTGTGTTTTGCTCGTTAACTTTTTTATGAGAAGAGAATACCACAAATCCAATGAACCACTGAGACGATTCTCCATAGGCACACAGTTTGATTAGACGTGCTTGTGAGGAATGGTGTCAAAAGCTGTCTGGAAATATGGAATCAATTTGAAATCCCCTGACATTATCTCTCATTACTTTGCGTGAATAAAGAGCTATTTGTGTTTCAGAGAACAATATTTTCTGAATCCGTGCCGACTGTTTGCCAATAATCCTTAATTCGAGGTAATTCATCGTGTTAGAAAACAGTATATCCTCCAAAATGCCACTGAAATCGACGTTAGTGATGTGGGGCTGCAATTCAACGGGTTACTTCTTCTTTCGTTTCTCGAATATTGGTGTGACATGTGAAACTTTACAGTGTTTGGGTATGGATCATTCGTCGAGAGAGTGGTTGTATATAATGGCTAAGAACGGAGGTATTGGGTCAGCGTACTCTGAATGGAACGTAACTGGTAGACAAGATGGACTGGGAGACCCGCCTTTATTAAGGCTTCTCTCCACCGACAACATCTACTTCTAAGTTAGACATGTTGGTAACTTTTTTCCGATTGCAACTGAATTCTGGATATTTACTCCGGTTTACTTTCGGAAAACCGTGTTTAGTAACTCTGCTTTAGTGACACTGTTATCGGCCATTCCTAGCACACAGTAAAAGTATTGATTTGCTCTTACCACTGGTGTACTTTACATGTCACCAGGACCTTTATAGAATTTCTGCCAGATTTCGGGACAGACTTTCATTGTGAAATCTATTAAGAGCATTTTACATTGAAGTCTTTGCTATGTTTCAAGTTTCTGTAAAACATCACTAGTCTTGGAGATTTTGTGTTGTTTTAAATTTTGCATAAGTTTTTCGTTGCTTCCGAAACAGAATCCTGACCACTTTTGTGTACCATGGGGAATCCGTACTATTTCTTATTAATTTATTCGGTACATAGGTATCTCTCAATTGCCTTTGATACTATTGCTTTGAATCTAAGCCACGTCTAGTCTACGCTAATATAGTTTGGAATGAGTGGAGACTGTCTCTTAAGAAGGCGCCAAGCAAATATTTATTGCTTCTTGAATAAGATGTATTTTGCGTTCATTTTTTGTATGGTTGGTTGTTGCAGCTTTTAGTCTTGCTGCGACGACCCTGTTGTCAGTAATCCCATCATGATGCTCCCTATTTGCTCAGGATTATTTTTTGTTAAAAGATCAATTATGTTTTCGAAACTTTCGTAGGCTCCTGAACCAACTCTTCAAAATAATTTTTGAAGATGGCATGCACTTCGATTTATGTCGACTTTTATGCCAACGATCGACTTTATATTTATCTTTTCACCAATATATCGAGAGCAGCTTGAAGTTAGCACCAACTACAGTTTTATGAGTATGGTACATATTTGAAATGAGATGAAAGTTTTCTTTGACCTGCTCACCAACAGCAGTATTACCTGAGTTGGGCGGTCGGTGACAGGAACCCATTACTGTTATTTTATTCACGTTGTCAAGTACAGTCTCTACCCATACGAATTCAGCTGAACCTAACTCCGGTCGTAGCCAGGTTTCAGCACCTTTAGCGATTTGTGTTTCAGTGGTGTTACTGCTTGGAGGTACGCTTCTTTTGGAACACAGCTACGGGAGTGTACAGCTATAATATTGACTGTTGCTAGGTCAACCCTCATCCTGTGTATCCCCTACACCTTTTTACCCGACGCCCTTTTTGCATTTCTCTGAAACTTTGTAACCTAAAAATCCTCCCAGTACACTCAACGCAGGCCCCTTTGCTCTTGTAGCCCGCTGCTCTTGGAGCCGCTTCCTGTGTGGAGTGGACACCTGACGTATTAAGTGAATCTCGCAGCCCAGTCACCCTATCCTGTAAGTCGAAGAATCTGGTCTCCGTGGTCGCAGAACACCCTCAGCCTCTGATTCAGTCTCTCCACTCACCTATGTACCAACGGTCAAGAGTACTGCACATGGCGAGGTCTGCCTTCATCTCGCTAGTAAGACCGTCAGTCTTTACCGCTTCCGATAGCCGACCGAAACTGGAGGGAATCTCTTCTGAGCAAAACCGACACGTAACGGCCGGCCGGAGTGGCCGAGCCGTTCTAGGCGCTCAGTCCGGAACCGCGCGGCTGCTACGGTCACAGGTTCGAATCCTGCTTTGGGCATGGATGTGTGTGACGACGTTATTTAGGTTTAAGTAGTTCTTAGTTCTAGGGGACTGATGACCACAGATGTTAAGTCCCATAGTGCTCAGAGCCATTACACGTAACGTTAGTACAGACGTGAGCCACTGCCTGCAATTGGCTGCACCCTGTACTCTTCATGGCATCAGAAGGCACCTTTTTCACATATCGGATGACTCCTCTCGGTGTGCACGCATAGTGTACACTGGTCTTCTTCCCGTCTTTGGCAGCCATTTACCTATAGGCCCGTTTATGAGCCTAACAGTGGAACTACCAATTTCACTAATCATTACCTCTATGACTCCCCAGGTCTCAATGGCAACGAGTACATATTCTGTAGCGTGCTTTAGATGATTCTTAACTTCGCACGAAGTATCTCTAAATACATAGCAACAGCTATTAATACTTGACGTGTCAGGCACTTATTTTGAAGCAGCGCTATCCGCCATAGTAAATGTACGCTAGGTAACTATGGAGAGTGACCTTTTTCATCCGTACACTGCTATTAGAGCGAGAAGAACCATAATTTGGAATTAGACAGTTGGTTTCAGTTTCCCCGTAACAAGAGCTACAACCTTTTGACCACCTGCTATTTGGCATGTTGGTAGCCTTTGGAAACCAATAAAGTGGCTATTCAGAGTGACAATTATTCAACAAATCTTTGGTAGATTTCCGGAGATATCGGTGACACAAATAAAGTAAATTATGAGCCTTTGGTATTTGGGGGCACAGCTGAGCTCCATAGCGTCCCAGATGTGTCCCATCGGGTCAGATATGACAAATATGGTGGCCAAGACATCAAGGTGATTTCACCTCCATGCTTCTCAAATCACTGTAAAACAGTTCTGATAGATAACACAGTTATCCTGCTGTCAGATGCCACACCCTTCAGGAAAGATATAAAGCATGGAGTAATTTGTTTACTCCTAGTCCGCGGCTGATATGATGCCTTCCATTACTACCACTCATCGCACAGTAGCCCACTTGGGTGTCGCATATAGCACAACACTACCACAACGTCCTGCGTCCTTGGAGTGGTACATATTTCAAGCAGCTGTTCACCTGGGTGGCTGCATATCAGGACAATGCCAGTGATCTGATCTAAGAAAAAATGTGATTCAAGCATAGAAATCTGCTGCTGCAGAACTCCATGCTCAACAATGTGTATTAGTCAGTCTGCTCCAAAACACAAATCTGCTGTCTATCTTGATTTATACAGCGGCCAAGCTTCACTTCTATGTTCTCTGATGAGACGTGGGTAGTATAACTATGATGTTCCTGGTGCACAATTAAAGTGGCCACCAGTAGCTAACAATGCGTCCTGGGACCTCTGCTGTTCCTGATCTATATAAATGACCTGGGTGACAATCTGAGCAGTTCTCTTAGATTGTTCGCAGATGATGCTGTAATTTACCGTCTAGTAAGGTCATCCGAAGACCAGTATTAGCTGCAAAGCGATTTAGAAGAGATTGCTGTATGGTGTGTCAAGTGGCAGTTGACGCTAAATAACGAAATGTGTGAGGTGATCCACATGAGTTCCAAAAGAAATCCGTTGGAATTCGATTACTCGATAAATAGTACAATTCTCAAGGCTGTCAATTCAACTAAGTACCTGGGTGTTAAAATTACGAACAACTTCAGTTGGAAGGACCACATAGATAATATTGTCGGGAAGGCGAGCCAAAGGTTGCGTTTCATTGGCAGGACACTTAGAAGATGCTACAAGTCCACTAAAGAGACAGCTTACACTACACTCGTTCGTCCTCTGTTAGAATATTGCTGCGCGGTGTGGGATCCTTACCAGGTGGGATTGACGGAGGACATCGAAAGGGTGCAAAAAAGGGCAGCTCGTTTTGTATTACCAAGTAATAGGGGAGAGAGTGTGGCAGATATGATACACGAGTTGGGATGGAAGTCATTACAGCATAGACGTTTTTCGTCGTGGCGAGACCTTTTTACGAAATTTCAGTCACCAACTTTCTCTTCCGAATGCGAAAATATTTTGTTGAGCCCAACCTACATAGGTAGGAATGATCATCCAAATAAAATAAAAGAAATCAGAGCTCGAACAGAAAGGTTTAGGTGTTCGTTTTTCCCGCTCGCTGTTCGGGAGTGGAATAGTAGAGAGATAGTATGAATGTGGTTCGATGAACCCTCTGCCAAGCACTTAAATGTGAACTGCAGAGTAGTCATGTAGATGTAGAACATGGCAACCATGGAATTCAAGAATACATTGGTGGAAACTTCAGACATTCTAAATGGTGGTGTTCAGAAAAGAATTGAAGTTGGTGGAACTAACCCAGATGTGTTAGCTGAAAAATTAAAAATAATTTTATAATATCCAAAATGACAGAAACAGCTCACCTGTCTGTAAGGCGTCATGAACAAAAGTGCCTAAGAGTCTATTTTTTAGAACATACTCAAAAATTTTATGAAAAATATTTGTTAAATGTGTAACTTTGGTGTCATAAGGCACTAATGATCTAATTTACAGGTTACGCAGCAAGCTTAGCTTAGCTTGATATCTGCACCCCATTTCGTGTAAGACCAAATGGACCATCATATTAGATACTTCCACACATAAAATGAGTTTATTATTTATCTCTTTCCACCTCTAAATAATAATATCTGCAACCTCCTCCTAGACCTTGAAGAGTTTGTGCTAATGGCAAGACAAAAATGTTTTATTAATCAAAAATAATTAAGCCGACACACACAAAGGCTAAGTCCCTATTCTTTTCATGTGGAAATACGTAAAAAGTGTAATTTACAGTATTTATAAGTCAAAAACACACATAAATAAATAGCAATGGAGTATTTATGTCAGGTGTCACGATGGGTTATCATGTCTTAAAGATTTTACAGTTGTAATTTATTTCAACTTAGTTGTATAAAATGTTTGACAAAAGAGAAAAACATCTGTAGCACACAATGTTTGTGTCAAGTGTTACAATGATTCTAAACACCTAAAGTAACTGTCGAAATGAAGTAAAGGGTGGTGGGATTTCGATTATAGGTTTACTTAAGACTACGCTATCTGAGGTACAAACATCATATTTCAGCACCTACCGTTTTACCATAAAACGACACCTCCTCGCGCCCCGGATACGGGAGATTTAGAAAGTGGTTTACTTTCTACAACAGAATCAAGTGATGATACTGACAGGCTAATATTGCTATTTATTACACTTGATCTAGGCCTGATTCAAGTCACGTACAGAAACGAACTTTCGAGGAAAGCTGGTCAGAGGTACGGTGCCAAAGGTCTCTAAAATGTTTTGACTTTATCTCTCTCTCTTATGGTAGGGTATTAACTTCATCTTACAGTATATTACATTTGTCATCTTCTGCTTCTAATGCTAAATTAAGCCGTTTCATAGTGAGAACTACATGATATATTCCCTCAAATACTTCATCTTTTTATAACATACTTGTAACAAATAGATCGATAACTCGCAATATTACAGAAAAACTGTGGGAAATTACCCTTTATGTTGACATGTTATTGCAAAATTGTAACAAACTGTCCCATACACCGTCGTTCTCACGCAGAATATATTCTGAGTTATAATGGTGACATATTCACTATGCGAACAACAGAAATTGAAAACTGCTAATGTATGTGTTTTCCACAAAGGTTTCCGCAAATGACATGGATGTAGCCCACACATAACATAGAATCGATCATTTATTATATTGCTGTTAGACGAAAATACAAACAAAATAATCATCTTGTGGTGTTGCAGTTCTTCTTCCTAAGTCCGCACTTGCTATGAAAATCGGACAAGGAATTCCGCCTTATGCAAGACACCCTTTCAGTGTTTCAGCACTTTTTGTGATGTCTTCAGTGCGTTACTTTATATTTTCTTACTGTAAAATTGTTATTACATATTAATATTTGGCCCAATCTTTGGTATATAATATTTACAATGAATAATGTATGTAAAATATTATATATCATTTGTTCATAGTTTACAGTTGACATATGTGTTAACGACCTAATGCACTTTGTGTTGTTTATAACATTCTGTCTAACGTTCTAGTTGTAGCTTAATTGGCAAACGAGTAGATGTATGCATTAATTTACATGATGCTATTGGGTATTTATGTTGGCAGGTGGCCAGCTACACAATCTAAAACTTCACTTATGCAAACATGAAACGTAATTTTTATTTTTCTGTTTATTATTCATTTACAACCGAAAATGACTATATATCACGTTTTTTGTATGTAACTAGCGGCTTTGATGTTGTAGTGTTTTCTCATATTTTGTTGGAGAGGTGAAAGGGCAAATTGCGTCACCTAAGACCGCTTGACAACGCAGTTTCTCCGATTTTACAAAACATGGACAGGGTTTTCACCGTCAATACGTGTTGTTGTATCAGTGTAGCTTGTTTGGCTGGGTGAGGCGCTCAAGTTTGAAGTGTATTTGGCGTTTGTGGCGTTTAATTTGTGTGAGAGTGCCTGTGTGCCTGTGTGTGTGTGTGTGTGTGTGTGTGTGTGTGTGTGTGTGTGTGTGTGTGTGTGCAGGACAGAGAATGGGTGTTTTTTCTTCTGATGAGTAGTTTTGGAGTGGGTGTTGTTTGTATAGTTCTTTAATTGTGGCAAAGAGGGTTTCATTGCACAGTGATGTGTATTCATTTAGTACTTTCTTTCCTTGGGGTATTGACTTTTTGATGTGATAGTTTTCTTCTATAGTTAATCTTTGGCATAATCTGCTTGTAGTTTTGAGGATGTGTAAGTCAGTTCCAATGTTTGCTGGGTGCTAATTGTGTGATATCAGGTAACTTGCAAATGATGAGTGTGAGCTATTGCTTTTCAGTGTTCTCAGATGCTCTGTGTACCTGGTTCTGAACTTCCTGCATGTTTGATCCACATATACAGTTTGACAGTAGTAGCAACTAAGTTGCTATATACTGGACTCGCTGTATTTTTCAGTGTTGGTGGTATATTTACGAAGTCTGGTTTGTATTATGATGTTGGTTCTGTATGCTATGTTGAGCACATGTTTCTTTAGTATGTTACCCACCCCGAGTGTGACTTTATTGTTGTAAGTCATTATATAGCATTTCTTGCTTACTGTCTGCTGTTTAGTTGTGTGTTGTGTTGTGTTTGTTTGTGTGTGTGGTTCATGGTCATGTGTTGTTTGTGTATGAATTTTGTGGTTTATTTTGTCTACTCTCTTTGCATCATGTCCATTCTCCTGTGCAGTTTGTTCTGTAGTGTTCATTTCTTGTGTGTAATCGTGTCTGTTCATGGGTATTTTGTTCAGTCTGTGTAGTAAATATCTGAAGCTGGCTTCTTTGTGAGTGATGGGGTGATAGGTTTGGAATAATGGTGTTGGTGATTTTGGGTTTTCTGTAGACTGTGAATTAATGTTTGTTGTTTCTCTTGTGTACGATGAGATCTAAGAAATTAAGTTTTTCATCTGTTTGTGTTTCGATATTGAACTGTATTCGTATGTAGATGGAGTTTATGTTGTCATGAAGTTCGTTTATGTGCTGCTGTGGTTCATATTTTAAGCAAATTATGTCATCTACATACCTGTACCAATAAACCATTTTGTACTGTTTGGGTATTACCACTTTGTCAAAGAATTGTTTTCTATCTGACTGAGGAAACTGTCAGCTGTGAGGCAACTGATTGTGGATCCCATGGGTAGTCCATCTTGTCAAGAGCAAAATTTGTTGTTGAATATGAAGTAGTTTTGCCCTGTGATTAGCCCATGGCAGATATTTCTTGTGCGTTTGTTATGGGTATGTTTTCTTGTAGTTGGAGGTTCTTCGTATTATGTTGCAGGTTTCTTCTTTTCGTATGTGTGTGTACATGGAAATTATGTCAAATTAAATTACTGTTGCTGTGTTTATTATGTTATCATTCTTTTTCTATTAATTTACTTGCGTTCTATAGACTTCTGCTTTCAGTGTATTTTTGTATCGTCTGTAGCAGTGTGTGTGTGTGTGTGTGTGTGTGTGTGTGTGTGTGTGTTTGTGTGTTTGGCTAAGTATGTTGGTGCTTTGGTACAGTTTATCAATGGGCGTATTGATATTCCATGTTGGTGAATTTAAGGCAATGATTTTAGGGTGGAGGCCTTGCAATTTTTCTGTATCATTCTTTTTATCTGTGGTTTTGTGAGAATTTTTTCTGTGTTTTTCAGGGTTTTCTGTAAGTTACTTTGGTATTGGTTTGTTGGATCATTTCTTAATTCTATGATGTCATTACTTTGGATGAATTTCACCATATATATATATATATATATATATATATATATATATGGCGAAATGCATCCAAAGTAATGACATCACAGAATTTGTTTTTAGTGTTGGGAAAACTGGCTATTCGTTAAATAAATTACATATTAATTACCAGTCTTCACAAATACAACGTGATAATAATGTACAGTACGATACAAGTCTTGCCCAGGTGCATTTACTTGCTGTATAACTGTGGCGTATTCAGTGACCTGACACATTTTATATGGATATAAAAATGGTAACAGCACCATAAATAAAATAAAATAAGTATAAATGTGAGGCATCGAGTAATGATAGCTGTGGTGTTTATTAAGGTATCATGCAGTGTTCAGGAGTCGTTAACTTTGATTGCTTAATGCGATAATTTTCGTTTGCTGTCGACCTCTAACTCCCAACAAGTGGCTAACATCACCATTACACACGTTTCCTACACTGTCTCATTCTTGTTGTCACCCACATTCCGTGGGAGAAACCGTACTTTACCTGCCGATGTCCGTCCTTTTTTCGTGACCTATCCGTCGCCGTCTCAGCCCGGATAAGTCTTACCGTCAACATCTTATACTCTAACGCGTCCAAATTCTCGTCAGAAATTGGTTGTCTCACATGCAAATGGTTAAGTGAAGAGACAGAACAGACCGCAGATGAGATGATAGCTACTTATGAGAAATGGTTATCTATACAAAACACTCAAGGCAGATTAATTCATAACGACATAGGCAAGAGGGTACAAGAAGAAGTAAGAAAGGATAAAAATTAGCACTGGGAAACAGTGTATCCAGATACTGAGCATAAAGCAGCAAACACAAAACTTAATAAAGCATGTTGGCAATCAGAGAAATGCGAATGCAACATAAAAGTGTTGCTGGAACGAGTCAGGAGGAGTGGAACACGTATTATGAAAATTTAGGGCAGAATTTATAGCAGATTGCGAAAACAATCCTGCTACCAACACAAAATTATAAGAAACACTAGGTACATTCAGGAAACGTGAGAAAATGTTTCCAACAAGTGAAAAATAAATAGTTACAGGCCTGGAAAATGTACGTATGGAACTCCTAAGATACTTAACGATATTAGCAATTGTGATACATATACTCTAAGAGGAAAAAGGAATCGCAACACCAAAAAATAATTGATGTAGAGTAATGAAATAAAGGGAATATATTTGTCTAGATAACATATGTAAGTGATTAACAGTGCAAGTTCTCTGGTTAATATTAAGCGCAAGATAAGGCATTGAAAAAGTGAAATGTTGGTATATTAACAAACCGGAGTGACTATCAGAATGTTGAATGCCAGCGTGCAAACGTGCTCGCGTTGTGTTATACAGCTGCTGACTGTCAGTTCGAGGGATTGAGTTCCACGACTGTTGCAGTTGGTCGGTCAACACAGGAACGGTTAATGCTGTTTGTGGATGACGCTGGAATTGTCGTCCAATGAACTCCCGTATGTGTTCGATGGGAGACAGATCTAGTGATCTAGCAGGCCAACGCATCTTGTCGACACTCAGTAGAGTGTGTCGGGTTACAAAACAGGTATGTGGACGAGCGATATCCTGTTGAAAAACACACAGCTCGAATCACCAGATTTATATACAGATTTTAAATCATAGTGCGTGGGGTTACTACGGGAGTGCTCCAGCTGTCCTACGAAATCGGACCGTAGTGTATCAAGCACGCAGGCCCTCAACGGCCTCATCCCGAGGCAGAACCAGTTTTAATCAGAAAGCAACGGACTTCTACCTGGTCCTCCAGTGAGCTCTGGTTTGACTATGGCTGCAGTTTGGGATCAGCGGAATACACGTTACAGGGTATCTGCCTCGGAGCTGTCCTTAAAGCAACCAATTTACAGCAGTTCGTTGTGTCAGTGTGGTGCCAATGGCTGCCCAATCGCTTATGCAGATGCAATACGGTGCGCGGAACACGATGGATGGTCTTCCCCCTCGGTAGTGTGTCGTGGCCGTCTAGAGAGTGGCCTTTTGCGACTCGTTCAAACACAGCGAGGTGTCTTTGTCGCCTTAAAAGCATTCTTGACTAGCTTCAACTCATCACGTCCAATCTCAAAGGTAACAAACACTCACCACCGATAAAACGTGTCTTTAACGCAAACCTGATTTATCTTGAGTCATTGAGGCTAAATGTGAATAGACATCATTTTTCGGATATAGAAACAACACGCTCACCAACTTTCATTAAAGTCGCACAACTCCTTCTTGATACGATTTTTTTCCCGCCATTGCGTTTAATTGAAGTTTAAATGTATCCGTGTCGGAAAAAGAGGGCCGGTGCGTCTATTCGTATTTTGTAGGAGGTGGCATTATACCGGTATGTACGATAACCTCGTTGTACGTTTAAGTAATAAACCGTAAAACAGAAGCACAGATAAGGCAGTCTGAGGAGCAAAACGTGTTTAGAATGGGACCCTCACGCACAGATGGCAAATTCACTCTTAAACCCTCCATTGAAAAATTGAAAAGAAGCTAGAAAGTGGAATGACGATTTTTATTGATCTACCGGATGCACACGATACACTCAAATTAAGTACGTTGTAGGTAACAATGCAAAATTTTTCTACCGACAGTAGGTCTGTCCAGGCAATAAAAACTTATATGAGGGTTTCTTTGTAAAGAAAGGTCTAAGGCAACAGTGTTCATTAGCACGCCAAGAAGAAGGGTGTAAAACAAATGTGCTCATTATCATGGACTTTGAATTTTTGCATACCTGGAAGAAAAAATTACGTGGAATAGGAATTCCTTTAGGAAAATGAATACTGTATACCCTTCGCCGATGACCAGGTCCTGGTAGGGGAGGCAAAGACGACTTCCGTGCACGAAGAATACTCCAAACGGGGCCTAACAAACACAAATAGTGTTATTAGTGATTGGGAGCTCCAACGTTAGGCGGGTGATGGAGCCCTTTAGAAAAAAGCGGAAAGGTCGGGGAAGAAGGCCAGTGTTCAATCTGTCTACTTGCCGGGGGTCTCATCCGAGATGTGGAGGAGGCCCTGCCGGCGGCGATAGAGAGCACTGAGTGCACCCGACTGGAAATTGTTGCTCATGTCGGCACCAATGACTCCTGCCGTCTGGGTTCAGAGGTCATCCTCAGTTCATACAGGTAGTTGGAAGAGTTGGTGAAGGCGGAAAAACTCGCTCGCGGGGTGAAATCTGAGCTAACTATTTGTAGTATCGTTCCCAGAACCGATAGCGGTCCTCTTGTTTGGACCTGAGTGGAAGGCTTAAACCAGAGGCTCAGACGATTCTGCGGAGATCTGGAGTGCAAATTTCTCGACCTCCGCTATCGGGTGGAGAAATGTAGGGTCCCACTGAATAGGTCAGGCGTGCACTACACGTCGGAAGCGGCTACAAGGGTAGCGGAGTACGTGTGGAGTACACATGTGGATTTTTTAGGTTAGAGAATTCCCTCCCTAGGCCCGACAACACGCCTCCTGAGACGCGGCAAGGTAAGAGTAGGCAAAATGCAACAGGGAATTGCAATATTAATGTGCTAATAGTAACTGCAGAAGCGTCTATGGAAAGAACCCACAACTGCTCTCATTAATAAACGCTCACAAAGCCCAAATAGTACTACGGCCAGAAAGAGGGCTGAAACCAGATGTAAACAGTAATGAAATTCTACACTCAGATTGTTATGTGTACTGCAGAAACAGGCTGGACAGTGAAGAGGGAGGAGTGTTTATAGCGATAAGAAGTGCAATAGTTTTGAAGGAAATTGACGGAGATCTGAAATGCGAAATAATTTGGCTGAAGGTCACGGATAAAGCAGACTCAGACATGGTAATTGGATGTCTGGTAATTGGATGTCTCTATAGTCCCCCCTGGCTCAGCAGCTGTTGTGGCTGAGCACCTGAAGGATAATTTGGACAATATTTGGAGTAGATTTCCCCACCATGTTATAGTTCTGGGTGGAGATTTTAATATGCCGGATATAGAATGGGAATCATACGTTCATAACGGGAGTCAGGGACAAAGAATCAAGTGAAATTTTTTTAAGTGCTTCATCTGAAAACTACCTTGAGAAGTTAAACAGAGAACCGACTCGTGACAATAACATATTAGACCACCTGGTGACAAACAGATCCGAACTACTTGAAACATTTAACGCAGAACGGGAATCAGCGATCATAAAGCGGTTACTGCATCGATGATTATAAAAAAAAGGTAGGAAGATTTTTCTGTTTAGCGAAAGTGACAAAAAGCAGATTTCAGAGTACCTGACTGCTCAATACAAAAGTTTTGTCTCAAGTACAGATAATGTAAAGGATCAATGGACAAAGTACAAAACCATTGCACACTATGCGTTAGATGAAAATGTGCTAAGCAAGATCGTAAGAGATGGAAAAGAGCCACCGTGGTACAGCAACCGAGTTAGAAAAATGCTGCGGAAGCAAAGGGAACTTTACAGCAAACATAAACACAGCCAAAGCCTAGCAGACAAACAAAAATTACGCGAAGCGAAATGTAGTGTGAAGAGGGCTATGCGAGAGGCGTTCAATGAATTCGAAAGGAAAGTTCTGTGTACTGACTTGGCAGAAAATCTAAGAAATTTAGGTCTAATGTCAAAGCGATAGGTGGACCAAAACAAAATGTCCAGACACTCTGTGACCAAAATGGTACTGAAACAGAGGATGACAGACTAAAGGCCGAAATACTAAATGTCTTCTTCCAAAGCTGTTTCACAGAGGAAGACTGCACTGTAATTCCTTCTCTAGATTGTCGCACAGACGACAAAATGGTAGATATCGAAACAGACGACAGATGGATAGAGAAACAATTAAAATCGCTCAAACGAGGAAAGGCCACTGGACCTGATGGTATACCAGCTCGATTTTACACAGAGTACGCGAAGGAACTTTGCCCCCTTTTTGCAGCGGTCTACCGTAGGTCTCTACAAGACCGTAGCGTTCCAAAGGATTGGAAAAGAGCACAGGTCATCCCCGTTTTCAAGAAGGGACGACGAACAGATGTGCAAAACTGTAGACCTATATCTCTAACGTCGATCAGGTAGAATTTAGGAACACGTATTATGTTCGAGTACAATGACTTTTCTGGAGACAAGACATCTACTCTGTAGGAATCAGCATGGGTTTCGAAAAAGACGGTCGCGTGAAAGTCAGCTCGCGCTATTCGTCCACGAGACTCAGAGGGCCATAGACACGGGTTCTCAGGTAGATGCCTTGTTTCTTGACTTCCCCAAGGCGTTCGATACAGTTCCACACAGTCGTTTAATGAACAAAGTAAGAGCATATGGACTATCAGACCAATTGTGTGATTGGATTGAAGAGTTCCTAGATAACGGAACGCAGCATGTCATTCTCATGGAGAGAAGTCTGTCGAAGTAAGAGTGATTTCAGGTATGCCGCAGGGGAGTGTCGTAGGACCGTTGCTATTCACAATATACATAAATGACCTTGTCGATGACATCGGAGGTTCACTGAGGCTTTTTGCGGATGATGCTGTGGTATATCGAGAGGTTGTTACAATGGAAATTTGTACTGAATTGCAGCAGGATCTGCAGCGAATTGACGCATGGTTCAGGGAATGGCAATTGAATCTCAATGTAGACTAGTGTAATGGGCTGCGAATACGTAGAAAGAAGAATGCCTTATCATTTAGCTACAATATAGCAGGTCAGCAACTGGAAGCAGTTAATTCCATAAATTATCTGGGAGTACGTATTAGGAGTGATTTAAATGGAATGAACACATAAAGTTGATCGTCGGTAAAGCAGATGCCAGACAGAGATTCATTGGAAGAATCCTAAGGAAATGCAATCCTAAAACAAAGGAAGTAGTTTACAGTACGCTTGTTCGCCCACTGCTTGAATACTGCTCAGCAGTTTGTGATCCGTACCAGATAGGGTTGATAGAAGAGGTAGAGAAGATCCAACGGAGAGCAGCGCGCTTCGTTACAGGATCATTTAGTAATAGCGCAAGTGTTACGGAGATGATAGATAAACTCCAGTGGAAGACTCTGCAGGACAGCTCGGTACAGGCATTTGTTGAAGTTATGAGAACATACCTTCACCGAGGAGTCAACCAGTAAATTGCTCCCTCCTACGTATATTTCGCGATGAGACCATGAGGATAAAATCAGAGACATTAGAGTCCACACAGAGGCATACCGACAATCCTTCTTTCCACGAACAATACGAAACTGGAATAGAAGGGAGAGCCGATATAGGTACTCAAGGTACTCCGTCACACACTGTCAGATGGCTTGCGGAGTATGGATGTAGATGTAGATGTAGAACAACCTCGAATACATAGTAGTGGTCAATAATGAAAGAGAAGTCTTAAATATATTAAGAAGTAAGAATATGTATATACATTTAAATACGTGGGGGTGAAGCACACAAAATATTGGCAAATTAACTCCTTGCTTTAGAGTGATGGAAACGAAGGTCTCGCTGTCACATACGTATAGTGGTTAGCACCACATATTGCACTGAAGTACGGGAGTTTGCCAAAAAGCAGAGAAATAAATTGATTTTTTGCGAAGTAGTTGTCGCATCGCCAAGCTACAGCTCGTTAGGAAAGAAAAAAAAGGGCCATTATTGGAGAAAAAGACACTATTGTCGTTGTCATAGTCATCTGGATATTAAATTGGTATTTCTACCTCCAACAAATAGATGAGAACCGACTGCCAAAAAGAATCAATGAATGTGTTGCTGTCGTCTTCAGTCCAGAGACTGGTTTGATGCAGCTCTCCATGCTACTTTATGCTGTGCAAGATTTTTCACCTGCGGGTAACTTCTGAATCTGCTTAGTGAATTCATTTCTTGGTCTCCCTCTACGATTTTTACTCTCCATGCTTCCCTTCAATACTGAATTGGTTATCCCTTGATTCATCAGAACATGTCGTACCAACTAATACCTTCTTCTAGTCGATTTGTGCCACAAATTCCTCTTCTTCTTAATTACGTTCACTACCTCGTCATTAGTTACGTGATCTACCCATTTGATCTTATTTAATCTGTGAATATACACCAGAAAACTTCGAAGACCAACGAGATGTCTGATGCAAGACGTTAATGATCCGATGACTTTAAGGAGCTTCCAGGAGGAACATTGGAGAGCTAATAAGGAATGGAAATTGAGAAGTGGAAGACGACGACCGTCGTAAAAATGCTGCACACACACACACACACACACACACACATACACACACACACACACAGACACACACACACAACACACGCGTAATTACGTCTCGTTGCGTAAACGATGTTGACGGTTTCCCCCATGGTGAAATAATTAAACGAATACGTTGCTTAGATCTATGCGTTTACGCTTCCACCGACACGTAGTTTATGCAGTAAGAATTCATAAAGCTGTCTTCATCACTTATTCGTACGATAGGTAGCGCTCCACACCATCTACAGAATCTTAGGGTAATACACTGATAGTATTTTACACAGGTGACCCATACATCATGATACAATTGCAGTGGTAGATATTTCTTCTTTCACTTTCATTTAAATTTATCTGTTGATGTGTTCGTACAATTTGTAGGTTTTTTGCCTGATTATTTTATCTCGCGCTCTTGCCGAACGCTGCTGCAGAGTGTTCCGTTTTGTTTCCCGGCGCAACTGATGACTAACGAGTCTCATTTAGCTGCTAACAACGAATGATACGAATAGTCACTACTTGCAACCTATGGACGAAACTTGTTATCACGTGAGCCTTGCTGCCAATACAGTACTGCCATCCGGCTGACTAGCTAGTGAAGTTACGCGCTTCATCTAGGCAACTTTAACGCAGGGTCCGTCTGCACGTTTTTCTATATTTTTAAGTATAGAAAGGGTGCATTTATTAATTTCTGTTACATTCGCATTATGATTGCTGTGAATAACCGCTGGATTGTCACCTGAATTATTTTTCCTACATTCTCTTGCCCTGATCACTACATACTCGTAAGTAAGTTCCTGCACGTGCCTAATTGCAGAGATCCGGTGCACTGAAGGTGCTCTTCAACGTTCTTGCCCCTGACATTCCCTCACATGAAGGATGACGACTAGTTGGACAGGCTCTCTTTGCAAGAGTTTCGATGTGTGCCCTTTTATAAACCTGAAGTTAATACTTAGGACTGCCTTAGCTTATTGACACGGATTCAAAGCCATGTGAAATTGAAGGCCGTCGTTGTCAGTTGTCACTGCTAAGAAAACATTATTTACAAATTTCGGAAATATAATTCAAGCTTCAGGGCATTTCAGGATGGAAGAATTTCGTGTTTTAGCACATGTAAAAACTCATCTATATGCAGACATTCGAGATAGACCGTGTGACGATTGTACGGTTGTTTCTCAATTTTGAGATGAGGTAAAACACGAAACAGTTTCGGTTACAAATGTCTCAAAGGCTGAAATTACAGACGAGTAATTTGTAAATGAAATGAGTTTCACAGAAAAACACTAGAATGAAGTCCTATAAGAAGCTCGCTACCTTGACTAGATAGCCTTCTACCTCCTAAACGTATCGAAAATGTAATTTTTGTCGTATTCACTGGTGCTGCGGTCGCAGGTTCGAATCCTGCCTCGAGCATGGATGTGTGTGATGTCCTTAGGTTAGTTAGGTTTAAGTAGTTCTACGTCTAGGGGATTGATGACCTCAAATGTTAAGTCCAATAGTGCTTAGAGCCATTTTAACCAATTTTGTCGTATCTACCTGTATTTATAATGTGGTAGAAAACTAATTTATATGTGACCAATCGGTCGTAATTTATTACGTTCAATACGTGAGACCAAGTATCAGAGAGCAGAGCATTTCAGGGTCTACGATCATATAACGATCCATGCTGTCACGTATGTATGAGAGAAGTGTATCGTTGGCATTTCCATTTGCCTTGGAAGACACGGTGACGTGTTAGAGCCAAATACTGGTGCCAAAAGCAGACATTAATTTGCGCTAGTCACCATGAAATAATAGTTTCACTATAGCCGACACATTCGTCACCAGAGAATAGCAGCTGTACTGATACTTAAAATAATTCTCGATTATTCTGCAGACTCCGCTGCACATTTTCAAATACATGTCCTATTTCGATCCCTCTGACACTTATTGAGATCTAAGTAGTTGCCTCAATAACCTGTCTACATAGATCTGAAGATTGAAAAAGTTTTGTATTTAATAATGTGCAACTGAGAATGAAGAATAAATGAGTTGGCGGAGATGTAAAAACGATATCAAACGCGTTAATTGTCTTCTCTTTGCTATATACATTGACCACATCACTTACGTGTATAGTAAGAGACCCACACCACATTGTTTGCATGTATTTTGAACAGTAAGGGACCTAAACCTTTCTCATATCTATGTCTGAAATTTCAGATCTAAAGAACTCTTCCTTTAAAGAAAGGAGGAAAATGGACAAAGCTGTGAGTGTTGTTTCTGAATTTTAAAAAAATAGATAAACATCTGTATATGCAGTTACGTGTCAGCAGAACAGCGTCGGGAAATTTACTGCCGTGATGTACTCGTAAAGCAAGAACTACTAGATTACTCCTTATGTGTTGTGCGCTGAGGCAGTTACTCGCGCCATTACGGATAGCAGTTCAACGTACGACGAGAAGCAGATACGTGTGTTCAGACACACATTATGGGAGTCGCATTTTAACTGTCCGTGACGTTTATCACTTACATTAATATTCAAGTCGAGGTCAACACGTACAGTGCAAAACATTTCCGACTGTACACTGCTCATAACAAACTTCCACTGCTTGAGTCTAGTCATTTACTGGGATAATGTTGCACAGTAATGCATAATTTTTTGTCATTATCTACGTAGGTAGGCCTTCACTATGAGATAAATACTGGTAACATCACTTATTTCTTTCATAATGGAAGTTAACTAAAGCGATTAAATTTTCAAAGTTAATAGTTGATACCTGTTCAGTAGTTCATTTCCAATCATATTACTCACTATGAAGTGGATATGTGGTACTGATACAAATTTGTCCTAGGCTGTAGTATACTTCTTCAGCCAGTATTCGTATAGCTCGACAATATAGCGCGGCAATGAATCAAAATTGAAAAAAAATTGCGAATAGGTATCAAACTTTTTCGGTTTAATATATTCACACAAAGTAGACAACTCATGCAATAATCATTTACTTGTACGCATTAAATAAAATCATATAACATATGGGTAACCGTAAGTTGTCTCTGTTGGACTACGATTTGAAAAATAAGACGATATACACATTTATGTACATGCCAATACAAACGTCTTGTAAGGAATTGCTTCTTTCAAGCTGTTGAGAACTGAAAATTATTTGAACCTTAAAAGCAATTTCAGTAATAGTAAAACTAGATGGAAATGGTTTTTAATTACGTGATACCTTTTCACTGAATACTCGTACATTGTACACTGATCAGCCAGAATGTTGCGACCAACGACCAACCATAAATTTAAATCAGTCGAAGCGTTAGCAGCGTCTCCTGGCTCGGAGTGACTGCTAGTCAGACCCACGCACGGTGCATGTAGTTTCAGTGACTGTGCAGTCCGTACGCAGAACTGGGAAAGTCTGGGTGTGACCGAGGGAAAGATTGTGATGGCCCGGAGAATCGGCACGAGCACTTAGGAAACTGCACGACTCTTCGGGTGTTCCAGGTGCACTGTGGTGAGGTCGATCAACACGTGGCAGAACCTTGGTGGCCATAACTCTTTACTGATGCCGGATGTCGTAGGCTGGGCAGGCGGCGACCTGTAGCGGATCTAAACTCAGACTGAAACGCTGGGCAGAGTACAAGTATGTGTGGACACACACACTCCCAACGATGTGCCTCCACCGCCAGCCGATGACCCATGCATGGACCAATGTCAACACCACGACACAGGCGACTATTAGTGAAATGGGCACGTCACCATCAGAAGTGGACGTTGGCGCAGTGGTGGAGTGTTGCATGGTCTGATTAATCCCTAGACTTTCTTCGTCATGGCGATAGAAGGGTGCGAATCCGTCGTCTTCCAGCGGAACGGCACTTTGACACCTGTTCCATTATGCTCTAGGAAACATTCACATTGGCGTCTATGAATCGAGTAGAGCTCGTGCAAGTCACAATGGCGACCAAGGAGCATCGAAAACCGATTGCAGACAGCATACAGCCTTTCATGAAGACTACGTTTCCTGACTGCAGTGGCATTTTCAACAAGATAATGCGCTATATCACAAGGCCAGAAGTATGATGGATTGGTTCGAGGAACACAGTGGCGGATTCCAGTTAACGTGCTGCCCCCCCCCCCCCCCCCAACTCTCAAGATCGGAACCCGATCGAACGCCTCTGGGATGTAATCGAACGTGGCGTCAGAGCTCATCGCACTCTGTCCCCGGGATTTACGGGAATTAGGTGGCTTGTGTGTGCAGATGTAATGCCATCTCCCTACTGATACTTCATTTCTTCCACCCCACAACGTGTCGACGCTGTTGTTGGTGCCAAAGGTAGACATACCGGTAATTAGGTGGGTGGTAATAATGCTCTGGTTGATCAGTGTATGTGACACCTCTTCTACGAAGAAGAGGTCAATGATGAATTGTCTGTGGATCTATCACATGAGATTAGTCAGGATATGAATGATGACCTTTGGAATTCCCTAGGTCCACCTAAACATGACACAGAAGAAAGGGCAGCTATTGAATATGAGGTGGCTAAATAAAAATGCAATGGTAAAGCGGGTGAGTTTCACCATAAGAAGAGGAATAAATTACATTATTAACGTACTACTAATTCATTTTCATGTATTTCTGTACAACAGTCTGCCTAACTGATGATTCGACTGAAACACTTTGGATTAATAAATTACTTTATTGAAATGCATAATCGTATTGGTGAAATGTGCTTGCAGTGTATCTCTAATAAATGTACATTTAATTGACTTGATTAGGTGGTGACAAGGTAAGACTAATCAGTACAAGAAAAGGCAATAGCTATTTATGTGGCCTATAATTCCATCTTAATTGCATCATGAGACGAAAAACAAAAACTGAGTTTGTGTGTCTTACTAACATAGCCTGTGTTACGATAGTAGTAATAAAACAATTTCTGGTAGCCGCGTGTTTATACTGTCTTCTGTCCATGTTACGTTTCCCCGCCTCATCGCACTTTTATGGCGAAATATTGAAAAGTTACAATTCACAAAGTTAAGCTGACCTCTGGCTACAATAATTGAATTGATTATTTCTAAAAGGGCATAATTTTTCAGGAGAAAGAAAATAAATTCCACGCCATTTGTTTAGTAATTTAATTGCAAACTTCTTCTTGTCCAGTGAAATAATTCATTTTCCGTTCTGTGAAAAGTTAATATTAACACTGTATGAACTATATTTATAGACGCTGTGGCGTCTTTCATTACCTAGAGTTGTTCTCTTATAGCAATTTCCGAGGAAGCACCTGTATCCAAGCCATTTATTTCAATTGCTTGAAATTTACAATTTGTAATTAATGAACGCAATAAATGCTATAAAAGTAAATATGTCAGTCCTGAGAGTACTACTACACAGAAAAATTTATTATTAACGTACATAAGTTATGAAGAACATTTAAATGATAGCTGATTAAGGTACTGATTATTAATGCTTTTGAACCTAAATCACTGAATACATTTAATATCAACTCTTTAAGTCTTTAGAGAAGTGTCGTAAGTTCATACATAAAATACAAAACATGTTACAGAATATGATTAGTTCTAGTCAGTTATTAGTCAGCTTCATCTACGTGTGTTGGAGAACACGTTGAAAGACAGGACACTGTGGATCTGCCTCGACATAATCTTTCTTCTTCTTTTAAATGATTTCTTATTACAATTTCAATCCGCTCTCCATCAAGGCGTCCCATTTTGGTTCCAGCCGATGCATCTATGTCTAAATAAACCCAAACCGATAAAATCGGTACTTTCAATTTTTGTGGTGTTTTCATCTTTTACTAATCAGCGATTCAATTATTTAATAAAAAATCTGGTTTTTCGCACCAAAACGTGATGGATCGATGCACTTTAAGATAAATTTCAACTAATAAAATTACCAAATCAACTTCTAAGTATTTGTTCACAAAAGGAAAAAAGTAGTTATTGGCAGAAATTGCTTGAAACACAACTATTATATGGCAGTAGACGGTCCAAACAAGCAACGTTCAAATATTTATTTGTGCATTTCAGGCTTACTGCCGCTCTCTTATAAAAGAAAATTACTAAAAAATGTCTGTCTTAGTCTTATTTTCAACAAACACATAAGAAAATCTGAAATTTAAGAAAACAATTCTTATAGTGTTTACTCGTATGTTACAACGATCACGTCACATTTTGTAATAGTAAATAATGCAACAAATTCAGATGACTCAGTACTTCGCATCAGAGAAATATTTAACGGAAATAAAAGCATCTGAAGTACCTATACGCACGCTATCAACGGTCTGGTGGCTATTAGCCCGATGGATCGTAGACTTGAACATTTATACACATTGTTTTGGCTTCATCCTTCTCCTACTGTTTATCTGAGTTCGGCAAAATCAAATATGTCTCGTTTGACGGTAATATGAACTCCTCCAGAACGCGAATGCTGCACTTCGTTCAGTGATAAATCTGAGGCGTTATACATTGTGCCTGCAGAAATAAAGTGGATGTCATAAGTAAGCACATGATTTTGAAAGATGGTGACCAAAGAATATCGGTATACCTACCTGTCAAATTACCATCTTCTGCAATATACAGTGTGGCAATAGATCTACAACTACATATACATTAGAGGAATTTAATATATTCATGACGTGCCTGTGTTACACTGAAGAGCCAAAGAAACAAGTACACCAGACTAATATCGTCTAGAGCCACAGCGAGCGCGCAGAAGTGCCGGATCACGACGTGGCATGGACTCGACAACTATCTGAAGCAGTGCTAGCGGGAACTGACACCATGAATCCTGCCGGGCTGCCGATAAGTCCGTAAGAGTACAAGGGGATGGAGATCTCTTCTGGACAGCACGTTGAAAGGCCACCCAGATATGCTCAAGAATGTTCATGTCTGGGGAGTCTGGTGGCCAACGGAAGTGTTTTACTCAGAAGAGCTGAAACGTCCTCTAAGAAAAATTATACATGACTGTGCTTAAACTGACACACAATATTTTTAGTGCAACGCAATCAAACTTTCAAACATCCCTACACAAGAATGGCCCTGACTAACATTAACCTATACCTTTCACAAATCACTTACCTCACAAAAATCTTCGTTGCTCGAAATACTGCAATACAGCGAGCGCCACTACTGCCAGCTAAATAAAAGATTCAAACTACGGAAGGCACTAACTACTGATAGACATAGTTAGCAAATGAAAGATTTTGATAGTGCTCAATGTCTTTCCCTTAATAGTGTTCAAAAGTCAAAATATATATAGCAGTTCATGACATCCAGTCTCACAAATTTCAAAACTGCGCCATTTCTCTCCCCACATCCACCACTGCTGGCGGCTCACCTCCAACTGCGCAACGCTACGCGCTGTTCACAGTCAACTGCCCAACACTACAATAGCCAACAACAATGCAAACCAGCCGCAGACTGCACACAGCACAGCCAGTGATTTTCATACAGAGCGCTACGTGGCGTTACCAATAAGAAAACCTAAACAGCCTACTTACAGAGTGTTCCTGGCGCCACTCTATATCAATTCTTACATGCAGGATCCATGGATTTCTGAGGTTTTCTCCATACCTGTATACGTCCATCCGCTCGAACCAATTTAAAACGAGGCTCGTCCGACCAGGCTCCATGCTTCCAGTCGTCAGCACACCAATGCCGGCGTTGACGGGCTCAGGCGAGGCGTAAGGCGTTGTGTCGTGATGTCATCAAGGGAACACGAGTGGGTCTTCGGCTCCGAAAGCCCATCTCCATGATATTTCGTTGAATGGTTTGAAGCCCGCACCTCGTGGTCGTGCGGTAGCGTTCTCGCTTCCCACGCCCGGGTTCCCTGGTTCGATTCCCGGCGGGGTCAGGGTTTTTCTCTGCCTCATGACGGCTGGGTGTTGTGGGATGTCCTTAGGTTAGTTAGGTTTAAGTAGTTCTAAGTTCTAGGGGACTGATGACCATAGATGTTAAGTCCCATAGCGCTCAGAGCCATTTTTTGGCACAGACACTTGTTTATGGTCCAGTATTGAACTCTGCAGTAATTTGCGAAAGGGTTGCCCCTCTGTCACGTTGAACGATTCTCTTCAGTCGTCGTCAGTCCCAATCTTGCAGGGTTCTTTTTTTTATGGCCACAGAGATGTCGAAAATTTGATGATGTAGCGGCTTCCTGATATTTACGGTAGACTCGTGAAATGGTCGTACCAGAAAATGCCGATTTCATCGCTCCCTCGGAGATGCTGCGTTCCATCGCTCGTGCACCGATGATAACACGATGTTCAAACTCAATTAAATCTTGATAACCTGTCACTGTAGCAGCAGTAACAGATGTAACATGTCCACCACACACTTGTTGTCTTATATAGAACTTGCTGACCGGAGCGCCGTCCTCTGCCTGTTTACATATCTCTACGCATGCCTATACCAGTTTCTTTGGCGCTTCAGTGTATATCAGATTATTCCCATGTGATTCATTCTTTAACCTGGAAGCACCAACAGCTCACATATCAACGGCTTACGACGACACTTGTACGACAGTTTGCTTCATGCTGAATTGTTGCAGAAGACGTTTAATTCACCAACAATATGAAAGTGCTCAGGTACAGCAGATGGCGTGGGTGACATTTGCCTCGTGAGCGAGTGCAGTTCTCGCGAGGGCTTCGCACCTAAGGCGAGAACAAAGGGAATCGCCTTAACGTGGCACCATTGAATCCTGGGGCCGGTATTTGCAGCAAGCCAGCACAGCTTTGTCGAGCACTTTGAGTCTTTCAAGAGCCCGCGAAGATCGCTACCGTTCCCGTTCCACAGTTTTATTCACGCTTGTACCGCCTGTGGTCCAAATTGGAGCAACTACGTTTATAAAGTAAGACCAGTAATTGTTTTATGTGATCAACTAGAATTTATTTATATAGAATTTCTTAATTCTAACCTGAACACTATGCTTTAAATGCAAGACGACAGCGTACATATTGCGATATAGTACTTTTATGTCTAGTCTCGCAGTGGACACATTTGGTGAATTATGAAAGAAATGAACATGCCACCCAATATCTCCATTAGAAAATTATAATGGATATGCTAATGTATAATCTGGAACCGACATGTTTTTAAGACAACCTATTCCTTCGGATTAATTGTTCAGCATCAACTATGATACAAGAAGATTCCAAATCAGAGTTGCGTCATTCTAAGCCAGAGATTTAAAATTTTTATAGAACGTATAATCACACAGATTCCTCTATTTTAATTTTTGACTCCTGCACAGTAATGTTTCATCGTAGCGAAAGAAAGCACAAAAACATTAGCGCGTTCTGTTTCAGTAGTAGTTTGATTCATTATATTAGTGTTATTTCTGATCTGATTATTCACTCAGTCTATAGCAAAGAGCACTGTCGATGTCATAAAAAGATGATTTCGCATAACATGATGAACGACCATATGCAGAAATCATTGGACCTGACGTAAGATAAAAATGTGTATGACACACCTCACACAGAACTGTGTCTGAAATTTTTTGTATCAAAACTGACCATAACAGGTGCTGTTTGTAGCTGCAAATTTTAGTGAAATAATTCTTTGATTTCTCTTGAAGTGCGTCCTTGATAAAGTACGTTGAAAAATAAGTTTTGCGTTAATTTCGGCAAATTACCTTTCCCGTATGACATTACAATGTGAATGCCGTTGTATCATGTACCTTAACCTCTGATGCGAAATGTTTGCGCTACAAAGTCTGCAATATAAATCTATCAAATCGCAGTTGTAACTGTCAGAATTATGTGGAATTATCTTCAGTGCACATTTGAAACAACTGCATTCTCATTGGGAATTTGTAGGGTCCTATCACTTTAACGTCGCAAAAGTTCTTCCGTGTGGCTCCGCATCTTTTAGAATGACCGTTAGCTTTCTCCTTACAGGTATAGCCCAAAACAAATATAGTTTACGTATAACAAGGGAAGTCCGAAGTCGTAGTTATTAAAACTGAAGAAAGTAAAAATAAGCAACTCTCCTTAAATTTTCGGGCAACGACAGCAAATTACCACAAAGTTACTCTTACAGAAAAAGAAATGAAATAACGACGCCAATGTACAACGTTATTTACTAACTTCGTTACCATGATATTTGGTTTCGCGGCTGACAGCATTCTCGACATAACAGTTGTCACATTGCAGATGCCCGGTATATTTATGATAGTGCAAGTAAACCATGTAAACATGAACGTCTCTGGAATGCTATTTCATGAAACCTCGTTACTATCTTCTGTCATTTCTACCAGCACCTGATCGGTACATAGGGCTGAAGTTGGTAGTACATCAGTTTTCGATATTCATCTATTGGAGATTTCAATGCGTGATAGAAAAGGTATAGTTACAGTTTTGAATGTAAAAGCATCTGTTTGTTTTTACCACACTTAACGACTAAGTAAACATATGAATTTTTCTTTGTGCACATGTAAGGCACGGGACTCTGGACCGCCATGTGGCACTACCAAGATGGAAGACTGTCGTGTTCGGAGTAGGGCTCTGGCGAACCGTACTTTATCTGCAGCGGCCATTTAGGCAGCAGTTGACACCACAGTGACAAAACGAACTTCTACAATATCTATTACTTCGAGGACAACTCCTATACAGATACCGTGCAGCGTGCATTTCACTGACACCATTTGCGACTTCAACGGTGCCTGGCGAGAGCTCATTGGAGGGCAGGCTTCAGGTCTGTTCTATTTCCTGATGGAAGTTGTTTTTTCTCGATTCCAGTGATTGCATTGCTGGTTAGAAGAAGAACAATTGAAGGCCTACAAACAACTTGTCTAAGTGCTATGTACACTTGACCTGCTCCTGAAGTAATCACCTGCGGTGCGATTTCGTGTGACAACAAGAAAGCTGTCGTGGCTATCCCGCTCACAATGACTGCAAATTTGAACGTCAGTCTGGTGATTAGACCCGATGCACTGCTATTCATGAACAGCATTCCGGGCGGTGTTCCCCAACAGGATAACGCTCGATCACATGCCGCTGTTGTAAATCAACATGCTTTACACAGTGTCGATATCTTGATTTGGTCAGCTAGCTGTTTTCCATCGAGCACACATGAGACATAATCGGACTTTTTTTTTATTTGCTTGACGTATTCCAATCTCTGTCTTCCTCTACAGTTTTTGCCCTCTACAGCTCCCTCTAGTACCATGGAAGTCATTCCCTCATGTCTTAGCAGATGTCCTATCATCCTGTCCCTCCTCCTTATCAGTGTTTCCCACATATTCCTTTCCTCTCCGAATTTGCGCAGAACCTCCACATTCCTTATTTTATCAGTCCACCTAATTTTCAACATTCGTCTATACCACCACATCTCAAATGCTTCTATTCTCTTCTATTCCAGTTTTCCAACAGTCCATGTATCATTAACATACAATGCTGTACTCCAGACGTACATCCTCAGAAATTTCTTCCTCAGATTAAGGCCGTATTTGATATTAGTATACTTCTCTTGGCCAGAAATGCCTTTTTTGCCATATCGAGTTTGCTTTTGATGTCATCCTTGCTCCGTCCGTCATTGCTTATTTTACTGCCTAGGTAGCAGAATTCCTTAACTTCATTGACTTCGTGACCATCAATCCTGATGTTAAGTTTCTCGCTGTTCTCATTTCTACTACTTTTCATTACCTTGGTCTTTCTCCGATTTACTCTCAAACCATACTGTGTACTCATTAGACTGTTCATTCCGTTCAGCAGATGATTTAATTATTCTTCACTTTCACTCAGGATAGCAATGTCATCAGTGAATCGTATCATTGATATCCATTCACCTTGTATTTTAATTCGACTACTGAACCTTTATTTTATTTCCATCATTGCTTCCTCGATGTACAGATTGAAGAGTAGGGGCGAAAAGCTACAGCCTTGTCTTACACCCTTCTTAATACGAGCACTTCGTTCTTGATCGTCCACTCTTATTATTCCCTCTTGGTTGTTGTACATATTGTATATGACCCGTCTCTCCCTATAGCTTACCCCTACTTTTTTCAGAATCTTGAACAGCTTGCACCATTTTATATTGTCGAACGCTTTTTCCAAGTCGACAAATCCTATGAACGTGTCTTGATTTTTCTTTAGCCTTGCTTCCATTGTTAGCCGTAACGTCAGAATTGCCTCTCTCGTGCCTTTACTTTTCCTAAAGCCAAACTGATCGTCACCTAGCGCATTCTCAATTTTCTTTTCCATTCTTCTGTATATAATTCTTGTAAGCAGCTTCAATGCATGAGCTGTTAAGCTGATGGTTCGATAATTTTCGCACTTGTCAGCTCTTGCCGTCTTCGGAATTGTGTGGATGATGCTTTTCCGAAAGACAGATGGTATGACGCCAGACTCATATATTCTACACAGTGAAGTGAATAGACGTTTTTTTGCCTCTTCCCCTAATGATTTTAGAAATTCTGATGAAATGTTATCTATCCCTTATGCTTACTTGACCGTAAGTCCTCCAAAGCTCTTTTAAATTCCGATTCTAATACTGGATCCCCTATCTCTTCTAAATCGTTTCCACTTCTATCATATCAGACAAGTCTTCACCCTCATAGAGGCTTTCAATGTATTCTTTCCACCTATCTGTTTTCTCCTCTGCATTTAACAGTGGAATTCCCATTGCACTCTTAATGTTACCACCGTTGCTTTTAATGTCACCAAAGGTTGTTTTGACTTTCCTCTATACTGAGTCTGTCCTTCCGACAATCATATCTTTTTCAATTTCTTCACGCTTTTCCTGCAGCCATTTGGTCTTAGCTTCCCTGCACTTCCTATTTATTTCATTCCTCAGCGACTTGTATTTCTGTATTCCTGATTTTCTCGGAACATGTTTGTACTTCCTCCTTCCATCAATCACCTGAAGTATTTCTTCTGTTACCCATGGTTTCTTCGCAGCTACCTTCTTTGTACCTATGTTTTCCTTCCCAACTTCTGTGATGGCCCTTTTTAGAGACGTCCATTCCTCTTCAACTGTAATGCCTACTGCGCTATTCCTTATTGCTGTATCTATAGCGCTACAGAACTTCAAACGTATCTCGTTATTCCTTAGAACTTCCGTTTCCCACTTCTTAGCGTATTGATTCTTCCTGACTAATGTCTTTAACTTCAGCCTACTCTTCATCACTACTATATTGTGATCTGAGTCTATATCTGCTCCTGGGTAAGCCTTACAATCCAGTATCTGATTTCGGAATCTCTGTCTGACCACGATGTAATCTAATTGAAATCTTCCCGTATCTCCCGGCCTTTTCCAAGTATACCTCCTCCTCTTGTGACTCTTGAACAGGGTATTCGCTATTACTAGCTGAAACTTGTTACAGAATTCAATTAGTTTTTCTCCTCTTTCATTCCTTGCCCCAAGTCCATATTCTCCTGTAATCTTTTCTTCTAATCCTTCCCCTAAAACTGCATTCCAGTCGCCCATGTCTATTAGATTTTCGTCCCCATTTACATACTGCATTACCCTTTCAATATCCTCATACACTTTCTCTAACTGTTCATCTTCAGCTAGCGACGTCGGCATGTATACCTGAACTATCGTTGTCGGTGTTGGTCTGCTGTCGGTTCTGATTAGAACGACCCGGTCACTGAACTGTTCACAGTAACAGACCCTCTGCCCTACCTTACTATTCATAACGAATCCTACACCTGTTATACCATTTTCTGCTGCTGTTGATATTACCCGATACTCATCTGACCCGAAATCCTTGTCTTCCTTCCACTTCACTTCACTGACCCCTACTATATCTAGATTGAGCCTTTGCATTTCCCTTTTCAGATTTTCTAGTTTCCCTACCACGTTCAAGCTTCTCACATTCCTCGCCCCGAATCGGACGATAACGCCAGCATAATCCCCATATCCAGCATGAAATGTCGCTGTATTCACCGTCTAAGTGCAACAGGTATAGAACTCCATCTCATAAACTTACATCCGGCAACTGTACAACACCATTCATGTCCGTCTGCATGCTTCCATTCAACAATCAGGCGCTTTCGGCTATTATAAATATACCAGGATTTAGTATTTTCAGTAACTTCTATCGCGATTACAATAGACTGTGATATTGCAATGTTAATCAATTAAACATGTTACCCACACAAATTCACTACCGTCCATTACTGATTTTTTGGTGTTGCGATTTTTTCCATTAATGTACGTCCTAGCTAATGTATGACGAATAGCTGGCTGCGATTCATAAGTAAATCTAATCAGTTCGCTTGTTAAGAGTCACAATTGTTACCAGTTTATTACACCTTTCGTATCTTATACGCCAAGGCTGACAGTAAACCACCAACAAGTTTGTTGGCTCCAAATACACGGAAAAATCCCAAAGAATTTGACATGTGTCGTTCTGAAAGTTAGTGTGGTTACAACACCTCAAAGGGGAAGGTGGGGAGCCAACAACAAGCTGTTCTCATAACCGCGAAGGACAGTAAAACAGTGACCGATGAACAGAACGCTAAATTAGGAGATAGTACATGTCTACAGGGAGTGGTGAGTCCATTATCGTGCAAGTAATTAGCAAGCAGTACTTATCAGAAACACTCCGTTGCCGCCGCCTGAAGTCTGAAAACCACTAGCTACGTAAGATGAGGAACTTGAGTTGTCGATTGACACCCAGACTAATGGTCTGACAAGTTGTCTGACATCACGGATTTTTCTTCACTCAACGCCATTACGCAAATATTGTCGGTTGAATTCCATTCCTCTATATAATTTGTCAGAAAGTAAAAAATTAATAAATAATTGTCTCTTGATGACCTCCTCTATGATGCTCCTTTCCCAGTACATGCTTGAGAAAATGGAGAAGTGAGCCCCTCCCTCCTCCGGCCCATGTATACTG
This sequence comes from Schistocerca gregaria, assembly GCF_023897955.1. Classification (NCBI taxonomy): domain Eukaryota; kingdom Metazoa; phylum Arthropoda; class Insecta; order Orthoptera; family Acrididae; genus Schistocerca; species Schistocerca gregaria. The sequence continues at coordinate 434,415,621 of NC_064922.1, forward strand.
GTGGTATGGATTATTTGCTGTTTTGCGTTGAGCGTCTAAGTTCAATATAGAAACAACAGGCAGATAAAGATATTAATTATTTATTTTACTGTCGTTAATCTGATTGGTTTTGTGAAATCAACCACGATTTCGTCTCCTGTGACAAACTGCTTGTCGGAGAGAAACCCTTGCATCCAACGTCCCCAACTATTTGTTGTATATCTTCCAATCATGACTACAATTTTCGACTTCTATATATTCTTCTAGTACCATCAAAACTATTCCCAAATGAATTAAAATACGTCCTATCATCCACTTCACATGCTTCATACTACCTACTTAATTAAAATGGTTCATATCGTAATAGGGTGCTAAGAGCTCGGAGTTTTAAAGGAAAAGCAACACGCTATTAAAGCTACAAAATAATACCCAACAAAATATTTAAAATACACAGGAGAAAATTGCTTTGAACAACATCCTTGTAGCTCATAGTTTACATTTTAATTTTCATAGAGAAGGAAAATTATCTAAAGTAACATTCGGTAAAATAGCTAGTACGTGGAGCTCCGATTAGCTTTCAAACTCTCAAGACAACATCATAAATCATATAAACTCTCACATATGCAGGTTTTCCCATGAAAAACCTTCAGTCTAATCAGGGATATGAGAAGAACTGTCACTTCAAGCAAAAACTTCTAAATTTCTAGTAAGAAAGGTATAGCAAACATGTGCTATAAAATGTATACCTTACGAACTATAAGCACTCCTTCAGCTTCGATAATCGGAAACAAATCTCTTTTATTGCAGGCTCTTTGCTTTCCATATTTGGAGAGATGGAAGTATGAACAAAAGATGTCCAATCAAATATGGGCTCTAAACTGCTTATCGTAGCAACTATGGACACTGCTTCCTCTTCCCCACAGCGTTACACATATTTTCTACTGAACAAGTGACGACAGCTCTTAATATATGCATTTTACGGCACATGTTTACCTGACCATATTATTCTTGTTTTTGTCCATACTTCCTTCACTCAAAATATGGAAAGAAAACAACCTGTACTGAAAGAGATCTGTTTCACAGAAGCGATAATGAAGAAATGCTCATTACTCTAAAAGAATTTGTTTCAGAGCCCATTTTTGCAGGACATTTTGACATCGAATACTCGTTCCTGTAATATCCCTGAACACTGAAAATTCCTTCTGGCACCCCCTCTTTAAAAATCAACAACAGTTACTTGTTTAAATAAAAGAATGAATACTAATGTAATGCTTCCTATCTATTAATGAGGTTTATAAATTTTGATAACATTAATACAGGAAGCACCAAGTCAAATGTTTGGCCATTACACCATTTCATAAGAGTGCGAGTAGTAGGGTAAAAAGGCTATGAGCCCAGTTTTGATGTCAAATTGATATGCAAATTAATTAAATTGATTATTTAATTACCGCCATCCACCTAAGCCCATTCCTCACCCCTCACCACCGGATTACGTAATTTCCTCAGCCCCCACCCTCCCCCCCCCACCCCCCAATAGACAGTAATTTTGGATTTTGACAGGAATTACGAATTCTGGCAGGAATTTAGAATTTTGGTGGGACTTTCTTTGTCCCTGGGCTCTGCTGACTGTCCATCGCACTCCCCACCCGGCAACTGGCGGGAAGTTAAAAATGGCAGTGCCATTTCCGGGACTTGAACCCTGTCCTCCTGGAAGGAGAACCCAAGTGCACGCCCCTAACAGAATTGTAACGCCAAAGGCCCTTGAAATTAGCAGTAGCCAATAGGAACACATTATCCGATCACATCGGAGACATAAGGATGGCCCACCAGATCTGCAGCCTCAGTTGCAGTCAGTCAGTAAGTCAGCATGAAGGGCCAGCCGAGATCGTCCAGCACTGTCCAGGTGCAGCGGCAATAGAGTAGGAAGAAGCTACGAAAGAGTAAGTACCCCTGCTTAGTGTATGTGTTTACTGTCGTGTGAGGAAGATGGAGTCTTTGCTCTTGCATCATTGCCTGTAACGGTGTTCCTTTTTTGCTCATCAGTGGTTGCGACGTCCTCCAGCCTGTTGTGGTCTGTAACAGTGATGTATCCCAGCCCGTACGGACCTCTCAGCACTGGCAGCACACTGGGATTTTTTTCACGTACCAGGTCAGCTTGATGGAGCAGGACAATCAGCTGTTATTGTCGGTTGAAGTCAACTAGCTAGCCTCTGTCTCGCTGAATTGCATCAGAGGACCTAATCAACCTGATGTATGTCGATAGTGAACCCCATTATATGCGCCATATTCCAGTGATGTTGCATGGAAAAAGTGAGGATGTAGTGGATAAGAAGATACCAGTTATGTCATGTCCGCCAGTGCTCTTCACTTCAGTGTATAATTTAACCGTTAGTGGTTCAAAGCATTTGCATGTTGGTGTATAGGCAACTGCAGATAGAGATTGGCATCCAGAATGAGATTTTCACTCTGCAGCTGAGTGTGCGCTGATATGAAACTTCGTGGCAGATTAAAACTGTGTGCCGGACCGAGACGCAGACTCGGGACCTTTGCTTTTCGCGGGCAAGTTGTCTACCAACTAAGCTACACAAACACAAGTCACGCCCCGTCCTCACAGCTTTACTTCTGCCAGTATCTCGTCTCCTACCTTCCAAACTTTACAAAAGCTCCCTTGCCGAATTAGCACTCCTGAAAGAAAGAGCACTTGCCCGCGGAAGGCAAAGGTTCCGAGTTCTAGTCTTGGTCCGGCACACAGTTTTAATCTGCCAGGAAGTTTCAGAGATCGGCATGTTGTGATAGAGATGCAGCTAAAAGTATTAAAGTGCAGTTTACAGAGGTGGAGTGGGATGAACTGTGTCACACAAAGGCCTACATCAATCAGCAATGGACCACCGAGTACCATCCGAGCCGTCCTCCGCCAGACGTTTGCTGTGTTGTTCTGTCTATTACAACAGTGTACAATAACTTGCGCTCCATGTGAAATCGGGTGGCACATACATTTATCTACAGCACTCCACTGTTAAAAACTTAGTCTGTCTGCAGATGTTGTTATCCTTTGCGTTGGAAAGAATGAACAGATTGTTGTCTTATGTTAAAGCTGTGCATAGATACATTGCAGAATGTCTGAGTATGAACAGTGTGCATATAAACGACTTTGAACAGTGGGTAAACTGTGCTGCTAACGAGAACTAATGTACTGCTAATAAGATTCAGAGAAGTATACGCTGAATTCTGAGCTTAAAAGGAGACTCTATTTCCTATATGTTTTTAAGAAGGGTATTAGGAGTAATCCATCTAACTACAGACCTATAGCATTGACGTCGTTTTGCAGAAGGGTTTTGGAGCATATACTGTATTCAAACATTATGAATCACCTCGAAGGGAACGATCTATTGATACGTAATCAGCATGGCTTCAGAAAACACCTCATTGAGCTAATAGACCAACTACAACTGCTCATAGCACCAGCTGACGCTGCTAATACATCTCATCTGAATGGAGTTGTGTCAATAATATGAGCTAAGTGTGGAGACTGCACAAAGGTATGTTATGATTAATGGGATGAGGCGTGGGCACACCACTAGTGCACCTGCGCCCAGCAGCCCACTGCGGAGCGTCTTAATGGCTTTGCTATCGCTGTGGTGTGCGAAACGATAAAGCGATCCGAAATTAAACAAGAATATCCCTGTCCAACGAAATGCATATTATGTCCTTCTCAGAGCTTAATTCACAGATTTCTCATTCTTTGAATTTTTTTTATTTCTACCACCTATTCCCGTTTTATAAACAATTTCCATCAACAGTTTCCGTTAATGTTACGCCCTCTGAGTTGACAAATGAACTGTACAGCGAAAATTTGAACTTGCTGTCAAAATTAGAAATTCCCACCAATAGGTAGGTGGGGGAGGGGAAGATTGAGGGGTGGGAGGGGGGAGGAGGTGGGGACCCACGTCCAGAAAAATACATGACACCATACAGGAGTGGGTGGGGATGAGGGTGGGTGATGTGTGCACATCAATTTGATATTAAAATTGGGGTCAAGTCCAATTACCCTACTACTAATGGGCCACATCCCATACACTCCCACACCCACAGCAGCACCAAGCTGCTTCATCACTCAGTTCCTAGTCAGTAGCGTCCGCAACGACTATCACCAAGTCGGAATGGCGCTGTCTGCGATCCGATCAAGCTCTCTTGCCGAAACCAAAACACCAGGACTCTTGAAACGAACCCTAGGAACGGGATGTCAGCTCTGAGTCCACAAGTGATGGGAGTTGACCTACCTGAAACAAAGTCTACAATTAAGGTCTTCCACAGTAAACAACTGTCATAATGGGCTGCTAGCATCCAATACTTGGTTGAGCAGAGTCGATTTATGCACAACACACTCACTACCGAAAAATCGAGTATTCTGAAATAAATGCGTAAGGTTTCGTTGAGAAGCTCAACTTGCAACACCTATATCCACAAGACATTACACATCATACAAACTGTCACATATATTTGAAGGCAACAACAAGAAATTGTTTAAATAGGAGACTAATGAATCAAACAGCCCATTGTCGTTGACGAGAACCTTGTAGTTTTGAGCTCTGTGTGGTGGTGCTCACGGTGTGTCAAAGTTGAAAAGGCAGGTCGGGGCGACCGCCAGGCAATTCAGCTCTGATCCTTCAAACAGACCAGAGGTACCAGTAAACCGACAGTGTGTGAACTGTGAACTAGTATTGTTATTGTACTGTAGATGAAGTGTGGCGGTGCAATGGCAGGGCTGTTTATGACGGTACTTGCAGCAAACTTGTTTTTCATGTGCAAATGGCTCAAATGGCTCTGAGCACTATCGGACTTAACACATGAGGTAATCAGTCACCTACAACTTAGAACTACGTAAACCTAAGTAACCTAAGGACATCACACGTATTCATGCCCGAGACAGGATCCCAACCTGCGACCCTAGCGGTCACGTTTTCATCTGCCATGGAGTTCGGCTTTAGAAACATCATTTGCCTCAGTTATACTGGAAACCTATCGATAAACATTCGAAAACTTAAAATTTCAGTTTTATTAAGAATGTCGTAGTGTAGCATCTGCAAAGACCAATAAGTTGTAAATACTCAGCACAACTTAGACAAATACTCAGCATAAACAGTCACTAACTGCAATGCAGACAAAATTTCAGCAAACAATTATAACTAGACTAAAATTAGATTTGACACAATTGAGAGTGCTTGAAACGTTTACAGGATTCTCGCGCGATGTTACAATAAACTGGTTTGTCCAGCTACATGCATACAATTGCTTCCTAAACGTTCATTACATGAACACATTCAACTATTTCGTTGGAACAAAACGTGGCCTACATCTCTACGTCTACATCCATACTCCGCAAGCCACCTGACAGTGTGTGGCGGAGGGTACCCTGAGTATCTCTATCGGTTCTCCCTTCTATTCCAGTCTCGTATTGTTCGTGGAAAGAAGGATTGTCGGTATGCTTCTGTGTGGGCTCTAAGCTCTCTGATTTTATCCTCATGGTCTCTTCGCGAGATATACGTAGGAGGGAGCAATATACTGCTTGACTCTTCGGTGAAGGTATGTTCTCGAAACTTTAACAAAAGCCCGTACCGAGCTAAGAGCGTCTCTCCTGCAGAGTCTTCCACTGGAGTTTATCTATCATCTCCGTAACGCTTTCGCGATTACTAAATGATCCTGTAACGAAGCGCGCTGCTCTCCGTTGGATCTTCTCTATCTCTTCTATCAACCCTATCTGGTACGGTTCCCACACTGTTGAGCAGTATTCAAGCAGTGAGCGAACAAGCGTACTGTAACCTACTTCCTTTGTTTTCGGAATGCATTTCCTTAAGATTCTTCCAGTGAGTCTCAGTCTGGCATCTGCTTTACCGACGATCAACTTTATATGATTATTCCATTTTAAATCACTCCTAATGCGTACTCCCAGATAATTTATGGAATTATCTGCTTCCAGTTGCTGACCTGCTATTTTGTAGCTAAATGATAAGGGATCTATCTTTCTATGTATTCGAAGCACATTACACTTGTCTACATTGAGATTCAATTGCCATTCCCTGCACCATGCGTCAATTCCCTGCAGATCCTCCTGCCTTTCAGTACAATTTTTCATTGTTGCAACCTCTCGATACACCACAGCATCATCTGCATGAAGCCTCAGTGAACTTCTGTTGTCATCCACCAGGTCATTTATGTATATTGTGAATAGCAACGGTCCTATGACACTCCCCTGCGGCACGCCTGAAATCACTTTTACTTCGGAAGACTTCACTCCATTGAGAATGACATGCTGCGTTCTGTTATCTAGGATCTCCTCAATTCAATCACACAATTGGTCTGATAGTCCGCCTGCTCTTACTTTGTTCATTAAACGACTGTGAGGAACTGTGTCAAACGCCTTGCGGAAGTCAAGAAACACGGCATCTACCTGTGAACCCGTGTCTATGGCCCTCTGAGTCTCGTGGACGAATAGCGCGAGCTGGGTTTCACGCGACCGTCTTTTTCGAAACCCATGCTGATTTCTACAGAGTAGATTTCTAGTCTCCAGAAAAGTCATTATACTCGAACATAATACGTGTTCAAAAATTCTACAACTGATTGACGTTAGAGATATAGGTCTATAGTTCTGCACATCTGTTCGACGTCCCTTCTTGAAAACGGGGATGACCTGTGCCCTTTTCAAATCCTTTGGAACGCTTCGCTCTTCTAGAGACCTACGGTACACCGCTGCAAGAAGGGGGCAAGTTCCTTCGCGTACTCTGTGTAAAATCGAGCTGGAATCCCATCAGGTCCAGCGGCTTTTCCTCTTTTGAGCGATTTAAATTGTTTCTCTATCCCTCCTAAGTCTATTTCGATATCTACGATTTTGTCATCTGTGCGTCAATCTATAGAAGGAACTACAGTGCAGTCTTCCTCTGTAAAACAGCTTTGGAAGAAGGCATTTAGTATTTCGGCATTTAGTCTGCCACCAACTGTTTCAGTACCATTTTGGTCACAGAGTGTCTTGACATTTTGTTTTGATCCACCTACCGCTTTGACATAGGACCAAAATTTCTTAGGATTTTCTGCCAAGTCAGTACATAGAACTTTACTTTCGAATTCATTGAACGCCTCTCGCGTAGCCCTCGTCACACTACATTTCGCTTCGCGTAATTTTTGTTTGTCTGCAAGGCTTTGGCTATGTTTATGTTTGGTGTGAAGTTCCCTTTGCTTCCGCAGCAGTTTTCTAACTCGGTTGTTGTACCACGGTGGCTCTTTTCCATCTCTTACGATCTTGCTTGGCACATCCTCATCTAACGCATATTGTACGATGGTTTTGCACTTTGTCTACTGATCCTCAACACTATCTGTACTTGAGACAAAACTTTTGTGTTGAGCCATCAAGTACTCTGAAATCTGCTTTTGTCACTTTTGCTAAACAGAAAAATCTTCGTACCTTTTTTAATATTTCTATTTACGGCTGAAATCATCGATGTAGTAACCGCTTTATGCTCGCTGATTCCCGGTTCTGCATTAACTGATTCAAATAGTTCGGGTCCGTTTGTCACCAGAAGGTCTAATATGTTATCGCCACGAGTCGGTTCTCTGTTTAACGTCTCAAGGTAGTTTTCAGATAAAGCACTTAAAAAAATTTCACGGGATTCTTTGTCCCTGACTCCCGTTATGAACGTTTGAGACTCCCAGTCTATATCCGGCATATTAAAATCTCCACCCAGAACTATAACATGGATGGAAATCTACTCGAAATATTTTCCAAATTATTGTTAAGGTGCTCAGCCACAACAGCTGCTGAGCCCGGGGGCCTATAGAGACATCCAGTTACCATGTCTGAGCCCGCTTTAACCGTGACCTTCACCCAAATCATTTCACAATTCGGATCTCCGTGAATTTCCTTCGATACTATTGCACTTCTTATCGTTATAAACGCCCCCCCCCCCCCCCTTTCACTGTCCAGCCTTCTCTGCGGTATACATTCCAATCTGAGTTTAAGATTTCATTACTGTTTACGTCTGGTTTCAGCAAACTTTCTGTCCCTAGCACTATATGGGTGTTGTGACCGTTTATTAATGAGAGCAGTTCTGGGACCTTTCTATAGACGCTCCTGCAGTTTACTATTAGCACGTTAATATTGTTATTCCCTGTTGCATTTTGCCTACTCCTACCTTGCCGCGTCTCAGGAGGCGTCTTGTCGGGCCTAGGGAGGGAATTCTCTAACCTAAAAAAACCCCATGTGCACTCCACACGTACTCCGCTACCCTTGTAGCCGCTTCCGGCGTGTAGTACATATGTGACTTTTCACGAAAACTTAATGAGCTCATTATCTCTATCAGAGACTTGTGTTACGTCTCAGTGTCTCACTACATTTGCCATACCACTGTCCCTCACTCGATAAGATACCAACAACATGTTACTGTGAAAGAACACTGTGACCTTAGTCCACGCAGTAGTCACTGTCTCTTGTTACGACGGGGCGACAGCCCGATTTCTGCAACGCAAGAGCTCAACTTTTTGCTCTTCTAACGAGTAGCACTGATCTTTTCAGTGGTATAACATAATGGACAATGTCTACAGAACTGTTTCACACATCAGTAAATGATGTCCACAACATGCTAAATTATTGTCGGGTGCATTGTATTTCTTGCTACCAGTACTAATGCCATTCACATTCTTCCCCGTTTTTCACCAGTCACTGTAAATCCTACAATATTCTTTCACTAGATGCAGAATTTTCAAGTTTCGTAAAACATCTGTAAAACGGGAAGGACTTGTCGGAAACTATTATTTTAACGCTGTCTTCAATAAAGCTTTCTTAGCCGAACGCCTCAACAAAAAACAAGCTTCTAGGTGCTTTGCCAGAACTTGGTGCCGTTCCAGTCATTTTACCTTATCGCATATATTTAAGGCAAAGCTTTATTATCAAAGTGTGTCGTTTAAGCTTCAAGATGTTTTTAGAAACATGTTTCTTTCTCCCTTTATTTCATGCAATAGTGATGTAACATCTATTATGTTGTCCTTTGGCGATTCAGGGTGATTGAAATGGAATTCATTTATTTCAGTGTGCAATGTTATCAGTACCGCTAGCACCGTGTAATCAAAAGTGATTTTCTGAGACAGGAGAGTTCATAAGACGATGGCTTTCAAAGATAAGGTTTTAAAAATTGTCAAATAAAATTACATGTATATTTGAGATCAACGTAAAGTAAAATAATTTTCTTGTCCTCGTTGAACACGTTGCAGAAAATATCAAGTAAATTTTAATTTAAGTGAAATGAGACTAGCTATCGCTGATATCTTTATCAGAACACTGAGTAGTCACACGTTACAGTGTATAAATTTTTTCAGTTTCTCGTTTGATACTGTATATATCTTTCAACAATGAAAGAATGGATAATACAATGTCCTTTGCTAGGCATGGAGATGTTAGTACTACAATGTTAGGCGAGTGGATAAAGCGTCACTGATGTCACCATAAGAAAGAAATTTCATTATTGAACTTACGTCAGATGTCTTCCTGAATGAGAAGTAATACTACTTAAGATCTAAGTCTGGGTAACATTGCAGCTTTTTGTCGTTGATATTTCAGCAACATTCTATATGGAGAAGTGTTATTACTGTTAGCAAAGATTTCTCAGTTACGTAGACACATGATAATTATGGATCCGATCTCCTTTCGGTACACGTAGTTACATAAAGAGTGAGATAGAATAAATAGGCGACCCTATTATAAAGTAAGAATGTTGCGTATGCCTCACACCGCTTTAAGAGCCAAGAAGTATTTCAAAAATCCTGACAGACCGACGTTCTACGTAACGGAGAATGTTTACAAAATGTGGAAAATAAAACAGACGTTCTGACAGACCGAAGGTGAACTATGTTGCCTCATTTAGATAAATCGATCCAAGGTCTTACGTTGCTGCACTTAAAACACAGTTTCGTTTATCATGGTCTTTTAGTAAGGCAGTGTACAATATGTTACAGAGTGAAAGTTTAATTCATTACGCTACAGTCTGTTTGATACATGTTGCAGCTTCGAACAAGCATTTAATACTAGCGTCATCGACATAGGCACGAAATCTGGTACATAAAACTGTCGAAACTGTAACAGGCTTCGATAGCCTGGATCAATGGAACATGTGCAGAAAACATGTGCTGCACGTACTCCGTATGACCCTCACGTCCATCATTCATATCTGCTCGCGTTAGTTTAGTATGGTAAAAGTTCATAACACGAAAATTGGACACAGGAAGTCGTGGCGGTCTTAAAATAACCCTAAAACCGTATGTTTGTAATGCGTTGCTGTGGTAATTTTAAGTTCATCTTGTCACTTGTTCTATTTTTCCCCAAGTTGAAGTTATCATAAAGTTTCTTTTCCCGCTTTGTATAAATTTCTATCGCACCTCGCAAGATGTTTCATTTCTTCCTTTTAATAACTATTTCAACTTTTACACCTTCTTATGAATCACATAATCTTACTTCTTGGTACACAAAATACGTCGCATGCGCGAACAGACGCTTGAACTGATTCCAGTATAAGCAATCCGAGTGTTTCATAATCAATCACATTCACAGACTGAATACAATCTCTCGGAATATTCCCTGTGAACGAATGCCTGTATTTTTATATACCTGGTAAAATTAAATGATCGTTTTCACAGTGCTCTTTGTTATACCGCATACACAAACCGTTGGAATAATTTATTGTTTTCCCCAACACACCAAAGATTTATAGACTTTGATGCTAAAATTCACCGACATTATGATAAATGAGTTGTGTTCATTCAAATAAGCATAGTTCTCTGGACAATTCCACCTAGAAAGTGCATCTAAACTGACCTGGCACTGGCGGAATGGACAATGAAACCCCTCGTAAACTGGAGTTTTAATTGAGGTAATTGCCCTCGATCGGTGCCCACGGCATCGAATCCAGAATGTGATTGAAAACATAAACTCCGCGTCGGACAGGTAATCGACTCATTGATTCCTGAAGGCGGGCCATACAAATTCGTTAACTGAGCCATTAGCTGAATCGATCATAACTTCAGCTCTCGTAATTACACTCGCCCTTGTCAGCCTGAGCAGAGTCTCTCATCTAAATTCGCAGATTAGCGGCTTAGAGAAGACAGTTTCGCGAGAAATCATGTGTAGCCTATAAGAAACCACTCATTATTCTGCAAAGCAGACGGCCCAAAATGGTAAACGCGTGAATTAAAACGGACATTGCAGCGCTATTTGATTAAGTAATGTGGAAGCTTTACGTGATTATGAACTGGAAAAATTCGTGTTAATTAAATCAATCTACGTCAGTTCTATAATCGTCAGTGACACTGAGAAGGATTTTTCATTTCTTTATTTCTTATGAAAATGTAAATCTGTATTACCAGAAATTTCCTTAATGAAATTAAAATACAACATTTACATACTTCTGTATTAAGTAATATGTGCGTTATTTATTCTGAAGTACTATATTCAGAGATATTAAGTAACGTAAACAGATGGAACGACGCGACTATGCAAGTAGGGCAGTTGCATGGAAAAAGAACAAAAGGTTTGGCACAATATTACCTCGCATGTTCGCAGGACTGAGTGTATGAAAAGATGGATATGAACAACCAAAAAGCTAACCATCTGTGACAACTATTATAAAAGAGGGCAGATTGTACGTTGACGAAATAAATCTCGGGTGAACAGCCTCGTATGAGAGCACAAAGGACACAATATTTCAGCAATCGACCTTTTTGCCATCATCAGCACACCTGATGACGGCAACAAGGTCGAATGCTGAAATATTGTGTCTTTTGTACACACACACCACCTTGTTCATCCGATATTTATTTCGTCATGAAATACGCCTGGAGAAACTGAAGAATAACTGGCTGTATGTTGTCATCACACTGAAGTTGTTGAGATTCTACTTATAATCTGAGAATAGAGGCTTAACCGTCTATACTGTAAAAGAGGAAAGGTAGTAACTTCATGGCGACACTTTTTACTACCAGTGCCAAAGAGTGATTAATTGATAGTCAGTACTCATGATGATCTCTCCATTGACGAAAGATTCCGGAATAGTCAGCCACTCGGATCTCCGTAAGGGGACTGCCGAGGGGGAGGTTACCATGAGAAAAAGATTGAATAATCAACGAAAGGACAACGTTCTACGAGTCGGGGCGTGAAATGTCAGAATCTTGAACGTGGTAGGGAAACTAGAAAATCTGAAAAGGGAAATGCAAAGGCTCAATCTAGATATAGTAGGGGTCAGTGAAGTGAAGTGGAAGGAAGACAAGGATTTCTGGTCAGATGAGTATCGGGTAATATCAACAGCAGCAGAAAATGGTATAACAGGTGTAGGATCCGTTATGAATAGGAAGGTAGGGCAGAGGGTCTGTTACTGTGAACAGTGACCGGGTTGTTCTAATCAGAATCGACAGCAGACCAACACCGACAACGATAGTTCAGGTATACATGCCGACGTCGCTAGCTGAAGATGAACAGATAGAGAAAGTGTATGAGGATATTGAAAGGGTAATGCAGTATGTAAAGGGGGACGAAAATCTAATAGACATGGGCGACTGGAATGCAGTTGTAGGGGAAGGAGTAGAAGAAAAGGTTACAGGAGAAAATGGGCTTGGGACAAGGAATGAAAGAGGACAAAGACTAATTGAGTTCTGTAGCAAGTTTCAGCTAGTAATAGCGAATACCTTGTTCACGAATCACAAGAGGAGGATGTATACATGCAAAAGGCCGGGAGATACGGGAAGATTTCAATTAGATTACATAATGGTCAGAGATTCCGAAATCAGATACTGGATTGTAAGGCGTACCCAGGAGCAGATATAGACTCAGATCACAATATAGTAGTGATGAAGAGTAGGCTGAAGTTCAAGACATTAGTCAGGAAGAATCAATACGCAAAGAAGTGGGATACGGAAGTTCTAAGGAATGACGAGATAGGTTTGAAGTTCTCTAACGCTATGGATACAGCAATAAGGAATAGCGCAGTAGGCAGCACAGTTGAAGAGGAATGGACATCTCTAAAAAGGGTCATCACAGAAGTTGGGAAGGAAAACATAGGTACAAAGAAGGTAGCTGCGAAGAAACCATGGGTAACAGAAGAAATACTTCAGTTGATTGGTGAATGGAGGAAGTACAAACATGTTCCGGGAAAATCAGGAATACAGAAATACAAGTCGCCGAGGAATGAAATAAATAGGAAGTGCAGGGAAGCTAAGACGAAATGGCTGCAGGAAAAATGTTAAGACATCGAAAAAGATGTGATTGTCGGAAGGACAGACTCATCATACAGGAAAGTCAAAACAACCTTTGCTGACATTAAAAGCAACGGTTGTAACATTAAGAGTGCAACGCGGATTCCACTGTTAAATGCAGAGGAGAGAGCAGATAGGTGGAAAGAATAAATTGAAAGCCTCTATGAGGTTGAAGATTTGTCTCATGTGATAGAAGAAGAAACAGGAGTCGATTTAGAAGAAATAGGGGATCCAGTATTAGAATCGGAATTTAAAAGAGCTTTGGAGGACTTACGGCCAAATAATGCAGAAGGGATAGATAACATTCCATCAGAATTTCTAAAATCATTGGGGGAAGTGGCAACAAAACGACTATTCACGTTGGTGTGTAGAATATATGAGTCTGGCGACATACCATCTGACTTTCGGAAAAGCATCATCCACACAATTCCGAAGACGGCAAGAGCTGACAAGAGCGAAAATTATCGCACAATCAGCTTAACAGCTCATGCATCGAAGCTGCTTACAAGAACAATATACAAAAAATGGAAAAGAAAATTGAGAATGCGCTAGGTGACGATCAGTTTGGCTTTAGGAAAACTAAAGGCACGAGAGAGACAATTTTGACGTTACGGCTAATAATGGAAGCATCATCCACACAATTCCGAAGACGGCAAGAGCTGACAAGTGCGAAAATTATCGCACAATCAGCTTAACAGCTCATGCATCGAAGCTGCTTAGAAGACTAATATACAAAAAATGGAAAAGAAAATTGAGAATGCGCTAGGTGACGATCAGTTTGGCTTTAGGAAAAGTAAAGGCACGAGAGAGGCAATTATGACGTTACGGCTAATAATAGAAGCAAGGCTCAAGAAAAATCAAGACGCGTTCATAGGGTTTGTCGACCTGGAAAAAGCGTTCGACAATGTAAATTGGTGCAAGCTGTTCGAGATTCTGAAAAAAGTAGGGGTAAGCTATATGGAGAGACGGGTCATATACAATATGTACAACAACCAAGAGGGAATAATAAGAGTGCACGATCAAGAACGGAGTGCTCGTATTAAGAAGGGTGTAAGACAAGGCTGTAGCCTTTCGCCCCTACTCTTCAATCTGTACATCGAGGAAGCAATGATGGAAATAAAAGAAAGGTTCATGAGTGGAATTAAAATACAAGGTGAAAGGATATCAATGATACGATTCGCTGATGACATTGATATCCTGAGTGAAAGTGAAGAAGAACTAAATGATCTGCTGAACGGAATGAACAGTCTAATGAGTACACAGTATGGTTTGAGAGTAAATCGGAGAAAGAGGAAGGTAATGAGAAGTAGTAGAAATGAGAACATCGAGAAACTTAACATCAGGATTGATGGTAACGAAGTCAATGAAGTTAAGGAATTCTGCTACCTAGGCAGTAAAATAACCAATGACGGATGGAGCAAGGAGGACTTCAAAAGCAGACTTTCTATGGCAAAGAAGGCATTTCTGGCCAAGAGAAGTCTACTAATATCAAATACGGCCTTAATTTGAGGAAGAAATTACTGAGGGTGTACGTCTGGAGTACAGCATTGTATGGTAGTGAAATATGGACTGTGGGAAAACCGGAACAGAAGGGAATCGAAGCATTTGAGATGTGGTGCTATAGACGAATGTTGAAAATTAGGTGGACTGATAAAATAAGGAATGAGGAGGTTTTACGCGGAATCGGAGAGGATACCAATATGTAGAAAACACTGACAAGGAGAAGGGACAGGATGATAGGACATCTGCTAAGACATGAGGGAATGACTTCCGTGGTACTAGAGGGAGCTGTAGAGGGCAAAAACTGTAGAGGAAGACAGAGATTGGAATACGTCAAGCAAATAATTGAGGACGTAGGTTGCAAGTGCTACTCTGAGATGAAGAGGTTAGCACAGGAAAGGAATTCGTGGCAGGCCGCATCAAACCAGTCAGTAGACTGATGACAAAGAAATCTCTGGTGAACACGTACCAAACTGCAATTCCGGATTCTCTATTTATTAAAGGGCCATTCCCGGCGGGGTCAGGGATTTTCTCTGCCTCGTGATGACTGGGTGTTGTGTGATGTCCTTAGGTAAGTTAGATTTAAGTTCTAGGGGACTGATGACCACAGATGTTAAGTCCCATATTGCTTAGAGCCATTTGAACCATATTAAAGGACCGTGAAGTTACCTATCGAGCACTTCGATGAAGTTTGGCATTATAGGCGATTCTGATTAAACTGACAATATTACTCCCACCTGGATACTCCACTCAGACTGCTGCAAATTTATTTCTAATTCTTATAAACGTTACTTGATTCAAGCTAATTCCTTGCCAATGAAGCGTTGGTAACAATTTTGTTGCTTGTTCGTGTAAAATCGAGTAGTGTGTCACGCTGTCTTAATAAAATCAGCAAGCGAGACCAAAACATAACAACCGATGCACCAATATGGACACGACGTAAGGGTGAGAGGCAATCTACACATATCTGAGATAGAAGACAACTAGGAACACAAGCTTGACGTAATGGTGGCTGACATTTTATATCGTAGCGGAGAAAAACTGTATTAATTAATACAATGACGATGATGATGAGGTCCCATACTCCGAGGAGCGTAGGAGAGGATGCGGGAGTCCAGCACCGCCGACTAGACCTGGTGCTAGCGCAGGTGGTTGGCCATTGCCTTCCTCCGACCGTAATGGGGATGAATGATGACAATGAAAACGACAGAACAGCTTCCAGTCATCTCGAGGCAGGGAAAATCCGTGACCCTGCAGGGAATCGAACCCGGGGGCCCGTGCGCGGGAAGCGAGAACGCTACCGCAAGACCATGAGCTGCGGACATTTAATACAATAAAGAGAGGTTAAACTTAATTAATTTAAAATTTGCAGAGTATACACAAAAAGAATCTTACTCGTAGCTGATCATAGTGAGGCATTTCAAGGGGAATTTCAAACCTGTTACTTGCACCTCTCGCTGAGGGTTCCGTTATAATTTATTTCTGTGTATAGACTGTTCATCTATTTCGAGAAACGATAACCTCGACTATATTTAAGTGTTATCCACATGGACAATGTCGAGGTAGCGGTCCCAGGGCATACAAGATATTTTCGGCAATGTTTTAATTTCAATAACAATATCTGTAACATATAAATCAAGCAGGACGCAGAACATCATTTTTATATTAATAAGTAGCTCTCCATTCTGGGTGACCCGGTCGCAATGATATGAGTCGGACATCAGCCATAAATGACTTTTTTGATTATATGACGCGTTTCCTAATTTATCCATCATCAGATAGCCAGCAGTGATTACTGACCCTAGACATGGCGTTTAATTCTTATGTATAAGAAACATTCGTGATTAGAATGAGATTTCCACTCTGCAGCGGAGTGTGCACTGATATGAAACTTCCTGGCAGATTAAAACTGTGTGCCCGACCGAGACTCGAACTCGAGACCTTTGCCTTTCGCGGGCAGGTGCTCTACCAACTGAGCTACCGAAGCACGACTGACGTCCGGTACTCACAGCTTTACTTACTGGCAGAAGTAAAGCTGTGAGTAGCGGACGTGAGTCGTGCTTCGGTAGCTCAGTTGGTAGAGCACTTGCCCGCGAAAGGCAAAGGTCCCGAGTTCGAGTCTCGGTCGGGCACACAGTTTTAATCTGCCAGGAAGTTTCATTTGTAGATTAGTTTGTGTTCAATAATTGCTCCTGGATATCTGATGACGAATAAATTCCCAAAAGCGTTACATGAGCAATAAGGGTATTCCTGGTCTAATGTTTGACTTTTTCTGTTAAGGCTTCCGTTTTTCCCTGATTGCCGTGTGGAACCCAAACAATTCGTTGAGAAGCCAGATACACGACGTGATCAAAGTATCCGGACACCTGACTGAAAATGACTTACAAGTTCGTGGCGCCCTCTATCGGTAATGCTGGAATTCATTATGGTGTTGGTCCACCCTTAATCTTGATGACAGCTTCCACTCTCGCAGGCATACGTTCAATAAGGTGCTAGAAGGTTTATTGGGGAATGGCAACCCATTCGTCACGGAGTGCTGCACTGAGCAGACTTCTCGGTGTCGGTCGGTGAGGCCTGGCACGAAGTCGGCGTTCCGAAACATCCCATTCTATAGGATTCACGTCAGGACTCTGTGCAGGCCAGTATATTACAGGGATGTTATTTTCGTGTAACTACCGCGCCATAGGCCGTGCATTATGAACATGTGCCCGATCGTGCTGAAAGATGCAATCGCCATCCCCGAATTGCTCTTCAGCAGTAGGGAGCAAGAAGGTGCTTAAAACATCAATGTAGGACTGTGCTGTGATAGTGCCACGCAAATCAACAAGGGGTGCAAACCCTCTCCATGAAGAAAACGACCACACCATAACACCACCGCCTCCGAATTTTACTGTTGGCACTACACATGCTTGCAGATGACGTTCACTGGGCTTCTGCCATACCTACACCCTGCCATCGGAGCTCCACATTGTGTACGGTGATTCGTCACTACACACAAAGTTATTCCTGTGTTCAATCGTCCAATGTTTAGTCCTGTTACACCAAGCGAGGCGTAATTTAGCATTTACCGGCGTGATGTGTGGCTTATGAGCAGCCTCTCGACCACGAAATCCAAGTTTTCTCATCTCCCGGCTAACTGTCATAGTACTTGCAGTGGATCCTGATGCAGTTTGGAATTCCTGTGTAATGGTCTGCATAGATGTCTGCCTATTATACATTACGACCCTCCTCAACTGTCGGCGGTCTCTGCCAGTCAACAGAAGAGGTCGGCCTGTACGCTTTTGTACTGTACGTGTCCCTTCACGTTTGCACTTCACTACCACATCGGAAACAGTGGAGCTAGGGATGTTAAGCAGTGTGGAAATATCGCGTCCAGACGTATGACACAAGTGACACCCAGTCACTGACCGCGTTCAGAGTCCGTCTGTTCCGCAGAGCTCCCATTCTGCACTCTTTTTCGGAGTGTCCGAATACTTTTGATGAATGTTTTGCCGATATGTTATGTCGTGTTAGTTGAGTATGTGCATAACGCATCTGTTAATGGTTTTTGGTAAGCTCTGGCGGAATGTAGAGTTGCGTCTGGGTGTTTGTCGATGAGCAGGGAATGGACCAATAAACCACTGCTTCCTTAAGGAATCGAAATGCCATTTACACATCAGCTTCAGACGTCTGATCGCTTTACGAATGAGTTCATGTGTCAAATATTTAACACTGAGTGTGTAAGATAGCTAACACTTGGTTTAAGAATCATGAAAGAAGGTTGTATACATGGAAGAACCCTGGAGATACTAAAAGGTATCAGATAGATTATATAATGGTAAGACAGAGATTTAGGAACCAGGTTCTAAATTGTAAGACATTTCCAGGGGCAGACGTGGACTCTGACCACAATCAATTGGTTATGAACTGTAGATTAAAACTGTAGAAACTGCAAAAAGGTGGGTATTTAAGGAGATGGGACCTGGATAAACTGACTAAAATAGAGGTTATACAGAGTTTCAGGGAGAGCATAAGGGAACAATTGACAGGAATGAGGGACAGAAATAGAGTAGAAGAAGAATGGGTAGCCTTGAGGGATGAAGTAGTGAAGGCAGCAGAGGATCAAGTAGGTAAAAAGACGAGGGCTAGTAGAAATCCTTGGGTAACAGACGAAATATTGAATTTAATTGATGAAAGGAGAAAATATAAAAATGCAATAAATGAAGCAGGCAAAAAGGAATACAAACGTCTCAAAAATGAGATCGACAGGAAGTGCAAAATGACTAAGCAGGGATGGCTAGATGACAAATGTAAGGATGTAGAGGCTTATGTCCCTAGGGTAAGATAGATACTGCCTACAGGAAAATTAAAGAGGCCTTTGAAGACAAGAGAACCACTTGTATGAACATCAAGAGCTCAGATGGAAATCCAGTTCTGAGCAAAGAAGGGAAAGCAGAAAGGTGGAAGGAGTATATAGAGGGTCTATACACGGGCGATGCACTTGAGGACAATATTACGGAAATGGAAGAGGATGTAGATAAAGAAGAAATGGGAGATATGATATTGCGTGAAGAGTTTGACAGAGCACTGAAAGACCTGTGTCGAAACAAGGCCACCGGAGTAGACAACATTCCATTGGAACTACTGGCGGCCTTGGGAGAGCCAGTCCTGACAAAACTCTACCATCTGGTGAGCAAGACGTATGAAACAGGCGAAATACCCTCAGACTTCAAGAACAATACAATAATTCCAACCCCAAAGAAAGCAGGTGTTGACAGATGTGAAAATTACCGAACAATCAGTTTAATAAGCCACAGCTGCAAAACACTAACGTGAATTTTTTACAGACGAATGGAAAAACTAGTAGAAGCCGACCTCGGGGAAGATCAGTTTGGATTCCGTACAAATACTGGAACACTTGAGGCAATACTGACCCTACGACTTATCTTAGAAGAAAGATTAAGGAAAGGAATACCTACGTTTCTAGCATTTGTAGACTTAGAGAAAGCTTTTGACAATGTTGACTGGATTGCTCTCTTTCAAATTCTAAAGGTGGCAGGGGTAAAATACAGGGAGCGAAAGGCTATTTACAATTTGTACAGAAACCAGATGGCAGTTATTAGAGTCGAGGGACATGAAAGGGAAACAGTGGTCGGGAAGGGAGTAAGACAGGGATGTAGCCTCTCCCCGATGTTATTCAAACTGTATATTAGGCAAGCAGTAAAGGAAAGAAAAGAAAAATGCAGAGTAGGTATTAAAATCGACGGAGAAGAATTAAAAACTCTGAGGTTTGCCGATGACATTGTAATTCTGTCAGAGACAGCAAAGGACTTGGAAGAGCAGTTGAATGGAAGATATAAGATGAACATCAACAAAAGCAAAACGAGGATAATGGAATGTAGTCGAATTAAGTCGGGTGATGCTGAGGGAATTAGATTAGGAAATGAGACACTTAAAGTAGTAAAGGAGTTTTGCTATTTGGGGAGCAAAATAACTAATGATGGTCGAAGTAGAGAGGATATAAAATGTAGACTGGCAATGGCAAGGAAAGCGTTTCTGAAGAAGAGAAATTTCTTAACATCGAGTATAGATTTCAGTGTCAGGAGGTCATTTCTGAAAGTATTTGTATGGAGTGTAGCCATGTATGGAAGTGAAACATGGACGATAAATAGTTTGGACGAGAAGAGAATAGAAGCTTTCGAAATGTGGTGCTACAGAAGAATGCTGAAGATTAGATGGGTAGATCACATAACTAATGAGGAAGTATTCAATCGGATTGGGGAGAAGAGAAGTTTGTGGCACAACTTGACCAGAAGAAGGGATCGGTTGGTAGGACATGTTCTGAGGCATCAAGGGATCACCAACTTGGTATTGGAGGCCAGCGTGGAGGGTAAAAATCGTAGAGGGAGACGAAGAGATGAATACACTAAGCAGATTCAGAAGGATGTAGGTTGCAGTAGGTACTGGGAGATGAAGAAGCTTGCACAGGATAGAGTAGCATGGAGAGCTGCATCAAACCAGTCTCAGGACTGAAGACCGCAACAACAACAAAACGAGTGTGTAAGCGAAAAAAAGTAAAAAAAAGGTTTGCAATTACGCCTGAAGTTTGTTGGAAGCCGTTAGTGTTCTCACTTTGAAACAATAGATGAGAATAGTCTATGTAATTTCCGCACCATTTTAGGCAAAAGCAGGTTTTTCACGCATCTGCATGTCTATTGCGCCATATTTCCTGAACTATGTTTCGTACAGTAGTATAATTTTGTTCAATGGTATACATGGGTACTGTGTGAGAATATGTGGCGATTAGAGTCAGTAGTAAATAAGCAATAAACTAAAAAGTTATATATGATACTGAAGTTTTACTGCATGAGCAGCAAAATGTATTTAGCGATAAATTTTATTCCTTTCAGAATTTTGTGGAGGGTGTCAGGAAGAAAAGTTTCGTGAAAGGTCGAGATTATGTATAAAGTTTGCAACACTTGCCTTACTATGTTACATCTTTAACATGACATGCTAATAGTTAGATGGGGAGAGCATTTTATATTCGGTCAGTACTGCGTGAAATATTGAAAGACTAATTTTTGTTGCCATTATGTGGGGTGTCCCATTTTATTCTATAACGGTCGATATCTCTGGAGCGGTGCGATTCTGCAAAATAAGTCTCTAGTTTACTAGAGGCTTGTAAGGTTTGAAGAGGGTCATGGAGTGGTTACCTCGAAATAATGTTCAGCTCTGTTTTGTAGCTCAAGCCAAGGTCCAGTTCATTTTTGCAAATGGTAACTACTATTTTTCATTCAATATCGTATTCTACGTGGAAAAATACACACTGTTTGTAGGGAACATCTTTTTCGAAAAACTATGGTTTGTCGCCAAGGGGCACTTCATTGTAACTTTCCCATGTTACCGGTATCTCGAGAGTGAAGAGTGATCAGGAAAAATTTGCAACGAAAATCTTGTATGGTTTCTGAACTCTGTCCACTGGTCAAATGTTGGTTAACTTAGAAATTTTTTTCCCGATCGCGCTGCGTTCTCAAGATACTGTCAACCTGTGAAAGTTACAATGAAGTTCCCCCTACCGACAAAACAATGGGTTTTCGAAAAAAAAAGGCTCCCTACAAACAATGCGTTTTTTTCACGTAGAATACTAATATGGAATGAAAAGTAAGGGTTACCATTTGCAAAAATGAACTCGACCTTGGTTTGACCTTGAAAACAGGGTTCAAGGTCATTTCGAGGTAACCATACCTTGGCTCCCTTCAAACATTGCTACTTTTATTAGAGACTTTTCTTGGAGAATTGTATAGCTCCAGAGATATCGGAGGGAAGAGATTAAAATGGGCGACCCTCTATAGGCATCGTGCATCAGGCATCAGGCATCGGGTTCGTTTCCTGGGTAGTCGGCCCACAAGTAGTATGGTGCCCGATTGCTGAACGCGTCCTACTTCCCCTGAATAAGACAAAACGGCATGTTGAACGTAGCGGATGCACCGCTGTTACTGGTATCATGTTACTCAGTACACGAGTGACTGCACTATCGAAGGAATTATATACAACACCAAATAGCACATCAGTAACTGTACGCAAAAATTAGCATAAATGTTTCGATTTATTTAGAGCAACAAATGGACTACACTACCTCTTTTCACCCTACGAAAAGAAGTATTTCGTTAAGCGCACAGCTGAATAGTCGTATTCACGACGTATTCAAGCAGTACTGAAAGGCTAGCATGGGGACAAACATAAGGAAAAATTTAAAGATAAGTCTGCTTAAATTTATTTTGTTTGACAAATTGTTTTATCCAATAGGAAAATTTATTAACTGTCAATACAGTTTAAGATACCCTAAGACTGTTTAAATTTGTGTACATTTTTAAATAGCATTTATTGAAATTATTGTGAACAAAGACTTATAGGTATAATTTGTATGAAACTTTATATAATATTTTTCATTCCACAGTTAATGAACTTGTCGTGGATGTGAAGAAACCGTCTGAGGTAAACTAAAATAAGGCATTTCCACATAGCCTGGTGGTGTGGAATTTTACGCCAGGGCCTCTTCCTTCCTTTCTGCGAAATGCTGCTGACAAACATTTATCTTATCGTCAAGATACATAAACCGGCTACCGCACCGTTGGGTTGCATAGCACTAGTCGGCATTAGCGTCCTCCACTGCACAGCAGATAATGATAGTAACGCAGTAAAACATGTAGGCCTTAACGTCGAACCAAGTCTCTTAATAGAAACACTTGTACTTTGTAGAGAAATTTCAACGAAAAAAGTTTGTGAACACTGTAACGCTGTATTCACAGATTTCAAATAATTCCAAATATAAAAGGCTGTGGAAAATAGCATATAGATAAGCTATGAACATCCTGAATGTGTTTAAAATACGTGTAAAACATTTGAAGGTTATTTGCACACATCATAGCAAGCAAATAGCATAAATTCTGAAATCTCCAATTTTCTTCTTTCCTGTGCACTGATGTGTATATTCAATACTTGCTCCAATCACGTGATTCAAGCAATTACGTTATTCAATCATGTAATCATAATCCACTCTGTTAGTGCCACAGCTACAATGTACTACCAGCATGTTTGTTCCTAGTCTTTCGCAGATAGGGTCAAGTTTCACTAATGTTTTCCGAATTTTGTAAACGTGCATTGCAGTCACTGTTGAAAATGGCTTTCATGAATCGTTGGTACCTCATTTTACACCATGACGTATACTACAAGCCACAAAATTTTTGGTAAATCTTGTTTGGTCTATTGTATGTGAAGCTGTGTAGCACGAGGTAGGCCTGTACCCAAGTCATCCCACAGTTGTTGACGAGTACACACACGACAAGTGGAAACTTGAATTCTAACGCGGTGAACTGTAAACCAAGGGAAACCAAAACTCATCCAAACATATAGGATACAAAACCGTATTTTGCAGAATGTCAGCGACAACTCAGCTAATATAATAAGGCAATTGTCTGATCAAAGTAAAATTAGCGCTTGGAGAATATTTACTTACACAATCTTTAACGTGTCCGTGACATCACACCTAGTGATTAACTGCAACGGTTAATTTTTTGGCACTGAGCACTATGGGACTTAACATCTATGGTCATCAGTCCCCTAGAACGTAGAACTACTTAAACCTAACAAACCTAAGGACATCACACACATCCATGCCCGAAGCAGGATTCGAACCTGCAACCGTAGCAGTCACTCGGTTCCGGACTGAGCGCCTAGAACCGCGAGACCACCGCGGCCGGCGGTTAAGTTTTTGTCCATGTTTACTTTGTAGACTGTAGATAAACTTATTGTCTCTTCCACGTTCATTACAGACGAAGCTACTTCCGACGAAAGAGGTATAGTATCTTAAACTCTGGCAGCAGACCTCTGTGAGTAACAGAGAGTCCATGAGGTTCCATGTGCAAGCTGATCGTGTGTTGCTGGTGAGGACCTTCTGGGGACGTATATTTTATAACGTCATCTTATACTTGCTAGGATATCGTAGCACACGCTTCCAGCACTTCTGAGCCACGAGACTCTAAACACACAAGGAAATGATATGACTGGTGCCTGACAGGTCACCATCTGTTTTCACCCTTAATATTCGATCTACACTAACTGACAACAACTACCATAGTACGACAGTTACAGGCGAACCATTTACAAATCTTGTTGTGTAAACTACTTATAGCCGGCCGGTGTGGCCGTGCTGTTCTAGGCGCTACAGTCTGAAACCGAGCGACCTCGGAAGCTAAGTCGCATAGTGCTCAGAGCCATTTTAAACTACTTATATACATACCATTCCTATCAAATGAGAACATTTGAGGTCCTTAGTAAATGCAAGCGCGGATGACAATAACTCATTAGGAACCAATCATGAATGCCTATGAAACCATTTGCAACGTGCCTGGGGTGTTCTATAGTTTGACAGAGTCTGTGGTCCGACTTATCCGAGAGAACATTAAGCAAGTGAAGAACATTTGGAACGTTTATTGTAATCATTATTACAACTAATTGGGCTTAATACCCTATAAGGTACCATTTTAAAATACAGTGTAAAGTATGTATAGTGTTGTTGCGGTTCCCTTATATATCTAGCTGCCACATCAGACTTACCTGCCTGAGTACTCTGGATGTTCGGCTCCTTGGAGACCATTTGGAGCCATTCATTACTTCAGTGTCCCAGATAACGATGGTATTTCTGTGAATGACAATGCACCGTGTCTCCGCACCACAGATGCTCGCGACTTCTTTGGAGAGCATTCTGGACATTTCGAGCTAATGATTTTGCCACCTATATCGCCCGACATGAATCCAATCGATAATCTGGAGGTCAGTTCGTGCACAAAATCCTGCAGCGCGGAACACTTTTTCAATAATGGACGGCTACAGAAGAAGCTTGGCTCCATATATATGCACAGGATTCCAACGACATGTCGAATCAATGCGACGTCTAGATGTACTACGTTGGCAAAAGGAAGTAGTACTTAATATTAGAAGAAATCCCAGGACCTATTGGCTTCAGTGTATATCAGCCGTGCCATTTGACTTTGTGTTTGCATGAAAGAACAGTTATTTCAGTGTCATGATTGCGCATATCAAGGACATTTGCTTCGAACTACACAGATGCCGTAAAATACACGGTCATAAACGTATTTCGCACCAAAGCAAAGGTAAAATGACGTGCAGACTCGTTGTGTCTTCCTGTATAGGAATCACATAATGTCGAGCGGTATAGTACGCGTACACTAGGACATATGGAAATCTGGATGGGTCATGGGAGCGTATTCAGGTAGCCGAAGTAAATGCGACTGCTCTCGTTTCGCGGGAACTTTAGTTCGAGTTACGGACCGGCCGAAATTTTCATGTGTTTTTAGTAAATTGTACAGTTGATGTATAATCGTATTCGCAAATTACGAATACATTTAATGTACTTAAAATTGCCGTAGATCGTCTACAGTGACTGTTCTTAGGACACTTGCATTGACTTGCGAAGACACTGTGATGCTCTGACATTGCAATAACGAAAAAATAATACGTTCACTAATAATAACATCAATCGCGTATCCTGCAAACTACCTCTTCCTACATTATTTCGATAAAAATTATTCAAACATTATGTGAAACATGTAACTATCTAATTCTTGAGTCGCCTCTGCTCTGCATGGCACACACGTAGTGCTATTACGTCACCCGGTCGACACTTTTTACAACACGATGCAGTCATACATCCAGCCGACCTTAACAGAGATTTCCCGTCTCAGAGCCTTATTTTATGATCGTTTTCAACTCTTTCTTCCTGCAAAAACTATGGCTCTGAGCACTATGGGATTCAACTGCTGTGGTTATCAGTCCCCTAGAACTTAGAACTACTTAAACCTAACTAACCTAAGGACATCACACACATCCCTGCCCGAGGCAGGATTCGAACCTGCGACCGTAGCAGTCAAACGGTTCCGGACTGCGCGCCTAGAACCGCGAGACCACCGCGGCCGGCCAAAAATTATGTTTTCATATAAATCTTTATCGACCAACAGAAGTACATATCGTGAATACTACGTAAATACTTTTTTGCGGGGAATCTGATGAGCCTCTGCAGTACGGAATTGCGGCCAAACTACATTTGCGTGGATTGCCCAACGAAACGGATCGCATGATTCAGTGTACTGGCTACCGGAACGTAGCAATGCAACCATCTCAACAGTGGAATGCTATTTATGACGGTACGAAGTTAAGGACAACAGAACACTCAGT
This sequence comes from Schistocerca gregaria, assembly GCF_023897955.1. NCBI lineage: Eukaryota > Metazoa > Arthropoda > Insecta > Orthoptera > Acrididae > Schistocerca > Schistocerca gregaria. The sequence continues at coordinate 434,442,117 of NC_064922.1, forward strand.
CCCCGAGAAGAGTAAATCACCGTCCCAGCCTGGAACCAAACCGGGGTCCCTTTACTTAGCAATCCGAAGCGGGGCTACCGAGGAGGACGTTCGCTCGATGGAGGGTGAAGTATAGGTCTGCAATCAAATTTTAACATTTGTACTTTCTAGATTTAAAGTCTGTATGGTGTGAAACTCTAAAGTCAAATTTCCTGATGTGATTTTGAAAATGGCAGCCATCTGAAAACGAAGCAACTAAAAGTATATTTTTGTTGCCTGTATGTGTAAATAAATAGTAAATATTTGAAGAACATATTGTCTATTGAGGTTCACGCCAAGTTTACAAGTAAATATTTTATTAACTCTGAAACGGCATTCGGTTTCACTGAGCAGTTCTGCTTACTCGCTGGAAGCAGTTTAAAAACCGATGTCCGGAAAGACAGTCCGCAGCTCGTGGTCGTGCGGTAGCGTACTCGCTTCCCACGCCCGGGTTCCCGGGTTCGATTCCCGGCGGGGTCAGGGACTTTCTCTGCCTCGTGATGACTGGGTGTTTTGTGCTGTCCTTAGGTTAGTTAGGTTTAAGTCGTTCTAAGTTCTAGGGGACTGATGACCATAGCTGTTAAGTCCCATAGTGCTCAGAGCCATTTTGAACCGGAAAGACACGCACGTAAATATCTGAGTGCGATTTTTGTGTATATGACTTTAAAACCTTTCCACTTACCATTAATCTGCTATTCCCGTGCTACACAGCCAGCTCCGATAAGAACGAACGTTATCTTTATATGAGTCCAGCACATGGCGTAGGATGTCATTGAGGAGGCAATGCGATCACCTCTGATGTCATTGTGGAAGCAACGTGATCACCTCTGGTTCTTTTACAACCTGTGACATGGTGGCGAATGGATCACTGACTCGAAAATGTAGAATAAATTTCTTTTGTTTCACGTCTATGATCACCAACTAACGGGTTTGGTCATCAGTGCCGTTTTTATAAAACAGATCTCAAGATGGTCATTGCTCACGGGAATCGTTAGTCTGAGACGTACAAGTTTCTGACCATAGACTAAATAAAAGAAATTTATTTCACCTCTGGTTCTTATTGCCCTTAATTCTGGCAGCAGCCGTTTCATGCTGCATGTGCCATGTCCTCTGGCTGTGCCGTATGTTCTAGGTCTCCGAGTTGTTTTCTTTCAACAATACAACTCAAAACTGCATGTTCCTCAGTGCGGTTCTGACCTACCTTAATAAGAAGATGTACCACTCTTGACTATGCTAGCACATTCTCCAGATGCCTGACACACAGAGAATGCATAGTCATGGGTTACCGAGAAACTGGCTGTCACCGCTCAGTAGGTACCACCGTTTACAAACTCTGGCATAGAGCTGTCATCGAAGATAAGTTCGACTCGGTTCCCAGCCGGAATACAGCCAATCATTCTCCTGGTTGTGGCAGTTCTGTGTACTGATTGTTGCGGATTGCATACCACGAATTCATACAATGATGTATAATGTGACAATGGTGTTCTGACTGGGAGAGCGCTGACGCTTTATCCTAAGATTCGACACCCAGATAAGAGCTAGGAATTTTCCTCCTTCTTGTCGTTCAGGAAAGCCTCAAGTCCACTAAAACTCATTTGTGTGACTGGCGCGATCAGTTACCCTACTCTCGGCGCAACACTCTACCTGTAGTCAGGTAAGCAACCAGTTGAACTCGCCGGTGGTCTACGGGTATCGTCTTTCGTTTGGAATAAAAATGACTTCGGTCCCCGGTTCGAACCCCCCCACTGCTTAAATTCTGAACAACGTTCTGAAATGGCAGAAGAAGGCTTGCGACATATGAATTAACCCTTTTTTGTGGACGGCCTTGTCAATGAGTGGAGGGGCGGACAGAGGTTCAAGGCACTCTCATGCTATTGGGGTGAGAAAATGTCCCGACAAAACGGAAGAATCAGCAATGATCAAGGGCATGAGGATACAGAAGGCAGTAGTAACCACTGTACTAAAACACATAACGTCTATCCACAAGACATGTGACCTGTAACTGAAAAAGTGTCATGACGATCTCTCCATTGGCAAAAGATTCCAGGTAGTCCGTCATTAGGATCACAGGGAGGGGATCACCAAAAGCCAGGTGACCATGAGAAAGATATCGAACAATCACCGAAAAGATAAAGTTCTAAGAATCGTGCGTGGACTGTCAGAAGTCTGAAACTGGCAGGGGCACTAAAAAGTCCGATAAGGGAAACGCTTTGGCTCAATCTAGACATGGTGGGGGTTAGTGACATGAAATGGAAAGAAAACAAGTACTTCCGGTTAGATAAGAAAACGGAAATATCAGCAGCAGCAAAAGGCGGTGTAACGGGAGTGTAATTCGTTATGAATAGGAAGGGGAAAGAGTGAGTTACTGTGAACAGTTCAGTGACGTGGTTGCTATCATCAGAATCGACAACAAACCAACACCGACAACAATAGTTCAGGAATACATGCCGACGTAGCAACTCGACGATGTGGAGGTGGAGAAAGTATATGAGGATGTGTTACAATCTGAATTGAAAAGAGCTTTGGAAGACTTAAAATTGAATTACGCAGAAGAGGCACATAATATTCCATCAGAATTCCTGAAACCATTGGGACGAATTTGCAAAAAATGGACTGTACACATTGGTGTATAGAATGTATAAGTCTGACGATATACCGTCTAACTTTCTGTAAAATATCATCCACACAATTCCGAAGATTGCAAGAGTTGACAAGTACGAGAATAATTGTACTATCAGTTTAGCAGATCATGCATCCAAGTTGCTAACAAGAAAAATACACAGAAGAATAGAAAAGAAACTTGAGGAGTTGTTAGATGACGATCAGTTTAGGTTTACGACAGGCAGAGAGGCAGAGCAAACATTGGGATTGATAATGGAAGCCAGACACGTTCATAGCATTTACCAATCTGGAAAAAGCGTTAGACAATGTAAATGATGCAAGACGTTCGAAATTCTGAGAAAAATAGAGATAAGGTATAGGAAGAGGCGGGGAATGTATAATACGTGCAATACTAAGGGGGAATAATGAGATTGGGAAACAAAGAACAAAGTGGTCGGATTCAGAAGTGTGTTAAACAATGATGTAGTATTTCGGCCCTTTTGTTCAGGCTATACACCGAAGAAGCAAGGACGGAAACGAAAGATTCAAGAGCGAGATTAAAATTCAGTATCTAGGCATATGACATTAAGGGTCCCTGATAACAGTGCTATCCTCAGTGAAAGTAAAGACGACTTACAGGATGTGTTCAGTGGAATGAGCAATAAAATAAGTGCAGAATATGGATTGGGAATAAACGAAGCAACATGAAAGTAATGAGAAATAGCAGAAATACTTAAAATCAGAACTGATGAATAAGAAGTAGATGAAGTTACGGAATTCTGCTAGCTAGGTAGCAAAGTAACCCATGACGGTTGTAGCAAGGGAAAATTAAAAGCATTGGCAAGAAGAGCATTCTTGGAGAAGTCTTCTAGTATCAGACATATGCCTTAATGTGAATTTGAAATTTCTGAGAATGTACGTTTACAGCACAGAATTGCATGGTAGTGAAACATGAACTGTGGGAAAACCAGACCAGAAGAGTACTGACACATTTGAGAATATTGAGAATTAGGTGGGCTGATAAGGTAAGGAATGAGGAGTTTCTTCGCTGAATGGCGAACAAAGGAATAAATGGATATCACTGACAAGGAGGAGAGACACGATGATACGACGTGTGTTGAGACATGAAATAACTGTCGTAGTACTAGAGACAGCTGTAGAGGGTAAAATTTTAAGGAAGGACAGAATTAGAATATATCTATCAGGTAACTGAGGACGTAGGTTGCAAACGCTGCTCGGAGATGAAAACTTTGGCACAGGAGAGGAGTTCATTGCGGGCTGCATCAAACCAATCAAAATACAGATGACTCAAAAAACTCTATAAATACAATAAGTGAAACTTATTTGTTTGCTATCTCTTTTGAGTGTAGTGTTGTTATGCGGGCTCCACAAGCAAAAGTAGCTAGATATAAACCAATATCAACTGTATTTTAACATACATGCAAGTCTTCTTCACATGAAATTCATTGCTGTTGCTTTCTGAATAAAGAACATAAATATCTTCTGAAATTAAATAAACCATCTCTTTAGTTTATGGTTAGCTGACAAGTCTAGAAGACACTTTCCTGACGCAGACCACTATCACTGTTGATTAAACTTAAAAGAAATTCCAAATATAGACGGACCACAAGTGGACAGCTGTCCACTAATCTCAAGCACTAAGTTCAATGACCCTGTGGATACCAACTAATTGAATCTGAGGCTTCAGAGGCCATGTCGTAGAGCTGATTGATACTGATCGTTGTCTTGACGAAGTCCTGGTTGAGTCATTGGCTGGGCCTGGCTTTCTAAGACCGACGTCGTGCTCACAGGTGGTCTCCAAATGCTGAATTCGACTCTGCTCTGGCAGTGGATTGATCTGCCCGGAAACTGGGTGTACGATCTGAAGAACTAAATACTTTTGGATTCGCATAAAGACGCAATCTAATCCTTGCAAAAGCAATGTGCATGCGGGTCCGTGACGGGTCTGGGATACAGACCTCTATCATGCCCTGATGCAAGAGAAAGGTATGAAATGAAATGCCTATGTGGCTAGGGACTCTCGTCAGGTACAACGCTCATCTGGCAGATGTCTTTAGCTCACGCTACTTCGGCAAATTGCGTCTCCGTGAAGATGAAATGGTGATTAAGAGCATACAATACCAAACCCAAGAGCAGAGAAAATCTCCGATTTAGTCACGAATCGAACCCAGCCCCTTCGTACAGCGTTCTGCCGCGCTGACTACCCAGTTATGGAGGCTGGTGATTCACACCGAGCTCCAGACTTGAATTCCATGGCAGAACTGTCGTCCCAAAATCGTCTTGAAGATGAAACGAGTCTTGCAGAGCCACGGTTGTTCCCGTCGTGAGTTGGGGTACTGATTAAAAGATGAGAGGCTATCGACGCAATTGCAGTGTCCGTGTGAAAACACACTAGCAGAGCATTGTCTGAGCCAAGAAAGGATATTGGTGTTTGGGTTCTCTGGAGCGTCAGATGTATAACCAGAATCACGTACCTTCAAATCTAATTTGTTGAAATGTCTATCACCAAAATATTAGAATATGAATTGTCTCGTGAAATGATAGATTAAGAAATAAATTTCTAATGGGGGACCATTGTCACTGTTACGGGAGATTAGGACAAATTGAGAATGTGTACAGACCAGAAGTGGACAGCTGTCTGTTACAAGTACTAAGTTCAAGGAGCATGCAAATACCAAGTCCTTGCGCTTGAGTCCACGGAGGTCTAGTGACAGAGGCGGAGATCAATTATTGACCAATTTCTGCTAATTATTGTACTGTAGGTATGTAGTCATGGTTGAGGTGGCGATCTGGATCGGTTTGCTGAGACAATGGGGTGGTCTGAATACTGCTCTGGTAGAATGGTGCGTGACGTAGCAGAAGAAAGTAGCGCCATGTTTGCTGCACCACCTAGTTGTGACACAGTTGCTGCCTGTAGACGAAGGGAGCACCGCTTGTCGTGGTGGTGGCTGTCGGAGCTGCCTATGAAGACAAATTGGTCTTATCCTCTGGGGATGTTCGTGAGTGGCTCTGAAAGATGCTTTGCCTGCAGGCCCCCACTTCGGCGACCTGCTGGTCTTGCATGTAATTTTTGTGGGCTAAGAGACATGATACAGCAATAGTTTTACAATTCTAACGATCAGTAGTATGTTTACGCTTACTTACATTTTGTGGTATGGATGGAAGTACTGTTAGACAGTTTCTGTTTACATTTACGGATTCACAGTCCTTTCATCACTAAATAGGCCTGGAGAGAGCCGACATCGACAAAGGGCTGTGGCGCAACAATGTTATGTTACATTGCCGACCATTTCGGTGGGGCTGGCAACTGCGGGAAACTGCAAATGAAATCTGAGGGTCACTTCTTTATCGGCAACTATCAATATTGCGTTCTACTAGACGCCTTAAAGCGTAAAATGGCTAACGCGCCCGACCGCAGCAATTATGTTATTGAAGCGTTGTAGCCGTTATATACTACCCATTTTACTTAAAATGATCAACAATATGCTATTGATGATTAACCAAGGATTCTCATAATGTGTCTGCACACATTTCACAATAAAGCAGCATGTCCTTGTTCGATTCTATTGCGTTATACATCTCCTTCTGTTCATTAAATGATGATCATGATGATGATGTTTGGTTTGTGGTGCGCCCTATCTTTGCTCAGTGCAATCCCGGCACTTTCATGGTTCAAATGGCTCTGAGCACTATGAGACTTAGCTTCTGAGGTCATCAGCCCCTAGAACTTAGAGCTACTTAAACCTAACCAACCTAATGACGTCACATACATCCATGCCCGAGGCAGGATTCGAACCTGCGACCGTAGCAGTCGCGCGGTTCCAGACTGAAGGCACATTCATGAATGATGATGAAATGATGAGGACAACACGAACACCCAGTCATCTCGAGGCAGATGAAAATCCTTGTCCCGCCTCTGTTCATTAATATTCATTTATTAGGATCCATTTCACGACACTTATTTCTGATATTACGTCTTATGTGTCTGTGTACTTGAGAGGGGCAACAGTTACGTTATTTATCCTTACGAATTATAGTATTATGTATTTGTACGAAATACGAGAGAAGAGTAGCGAGCTACACTGATGTTTCGTGCGCCGAACTGAATTTAACTGTGACTGTCACGAGATGTTAATAGTGACATAAGCCACACAGTTCGAAAGAACGTCCATTGAATATTACAGAAATAAAATGATTTCTATGTAATGTCTGCTTGCTACGAGTCGCTGAAGGCTACGGCACCTGATCGACGAACGATCCAGGTGAAATAAAGCAGTTGACACTGTTTGCTTAAGGACGGTGAGGGAAGCGCTAACGAGCTCACAACTTTCCGGCTGTTTGGAAAGTCAAACAGAAGTTCCTGAGTGAAGAGCAGTTTCGTTATCCCGTTGATTGCACGCATCAGTGAAGTAATTAATCACTGCACAAGACTCCCAGACCATGCTGGGCTTCAGGGAGAGACCGTATCCGTCTTGAAAAGTAGGACCCCTTTATAAAATCGTAATTGTAGAAACGTGGAATACAAAAGCAACATGCTATGAAGTGTTTTCTTGACGCTCCATCGGACATATTTCCAATAGAGGTTGAAGTGGTAAATGGGTACGAAATGGTATTTTAGGAAAGTGATAGAGGAAGATTGGGGGTCAATATCCAGTGGACGGTGAGATCATTTGGATTTTTTCCATAGCTCATATGCACCGATGTGACGACACCCCCTCCCCCATGCCTTTCCACGCAAGGCTTCCTCTATTCTGTCCCAACCTCATCGTCTCTCGGTTGCACTTACTTCCAATTTCAATTATGTGCTGGATGTATTCTAATTTCCGTCTTCTCATGCAGTTATTACACGCCACGGCTCTGTCTAGAACCATAGTAGTTGTTCCTTACGCCTTAACACATGTTCTGTCACCCTATCCCCTCTCCTTCATAGGATTTTCAACATTTTTCCTTCCTCTTCGATTCTGTGGAGAACCATCAACATTTATTATCAGTCCAGCCAATTCAATTTTAGACATTTTTATATAGTACCACATATGAGACGCTTCGAGTCTCTTCTTTTATGCATTTCCCATAGTCCACCGTTCACTAACATGTAATGCCGTGCTTGAAACGTACATTCTCAAATATTTCTTCAAAAAAATGGTTCAAATGGCTCTGCGCACTACGGGACTTAACATCTATGGTCATCAGTCCCCTAGAACTTAGAACTATTTAAACCTAACTAACCTAAGTACAGCACACAACTCCTAGCCATCACGAGGCACGAGGTAGAGAAAATCCCTGACCCCCCCCCCCCTCCCCGGGAATCGAACCCGGGAATCCGGGCGTGAGAAGCGAGAACGCTGCCGCACGACCACGAGATGCGGGTTAATATTTCTTCAGATTATGTCCAATATTTGATATTAGTGTAGTTCTTTTAATAATTTTTTTCGTATTTCGGGGCCACAGTCGTAACATATTTCTTTATAGTCAGTACCGCCATTAGACTGTTGTTTATCTACAGTGTTACATTTACACTTACACTATCATGATTTCGGCTTCAAAGTGCCATTATCAAGTGTTTTAAGTGTTATAAATTGCCTAAGATGGCATTCTGTCGTATTAAAATACACTATTATGTGTTTAATAGTGTATTTTAATACGGCAGTATGCCATATAAGGCAATTTATAATACTTAAAACACTTCATAATGGCAATTTGAAGCCGAAATCATGATTGTGTAAGTGTGAATGTAACCCTGTAAATAAACAACAGTCTAATGGCGGTACTGACTTTAAAGAAATAGTGTAATTCCTTTGCCCAGGAATGCCACTCTGCTTTTGTATGTAACCCTCGCTACGTCCGCCATGAATTATTTTGCTTCCAAGGCAGCTGCATTTCTTAGCTTCTTATACCTCGCAGTAACCAATACTTATGCCAGTGTTAATCATTAATCTCATTACATTCGTCTTTCTACTGGTTCTTCTGAATCCCATATTTGGTGGCCAGTGTACTGTTCTCTCCAATCAGAATATCCTGAAACACTTCCTCAGTTCAACTTAGGAAATCAATCTCATCAGTCAATTCTGCCACTGACATTCTAATTATGTTTGACCTTCTCCCTCCAAAGCGGTCCATAATGTGATACGACACATACTGGGTGCTCCAACGGTACCCAATGGAGCGAAGACCACCACTGAACTGGCAATGTCTATATTTGTAGATCTACATACCTTAACCTTCAATTAGCATTTCGATCCCGTGTCTAGGCATAAAGTGATTCCGCGATGCTGTTAAAAACTTTCACGAATGATGAAGAAAATGTCCAGTAATAGGTTCTTGACTCAACAAGCACCTAAAACTCCTAAGGTATGCATTTTACTGAATACTTTTTATCTTATCTGGGTCGATACTACAGCCTCGAAAAAAACATGGAAGTCAAAGAGCTAGCATTAAAAATGTGTTTCACACTATCGAAGATGAATAAGTGCTCATATCTCTTTGTTTCACTGCCTTTGTTTACTAAACACTTTTTCCTTTCTTTGATCCATACTGCCACCCATGAAACATGCCTATCCTGCGATCTCAGAAAGAACAGTACTCCTGCGTGTACTTCAGATGTTTTCGGATGAGTACCTTTTGCCGCAAATGGATACATTCCCTCTTCACCATCGTTCCTTAAGGTTTGTAACTTCAAGAAGGAATCGGGTTACCCGTTTGTTGAATTCAGGACGATTCGTCTACAGCTGTATAACCGACCTTATAAGCCTGTTTCATTTTATATAATACTGAAATGTTACGTCTAGATATTTAATCGAAGTGATCGTGTCAAGCATCACGCCACTAGTACTGCATTACAAAATTACGGGATTGCTTTTCATACTCATACGTATTAACTTCAGTTTTTATGCACTTAGAGCAAGCTGCCATTCTTCAGATTAGAAATTCTGCAGAAGTCGTCCTATAGTTTCCTACAGTCACTCAACGACGGCACTTTCATGTACACTAGGGTGTTGTCAGCTAACGATCACAGACTACTGCTCGTTCCATCCTTCACATTGCTAATGCAGTAACTGCAGAGATCAATGTTGGTCCTATCATGCTTTCCTCCAATCGGTAGCTTTGTCTCTGATGAACGCTCGCCGTCCAGAACACTGTGCTGTGTGCCATTACTTGCAGCGTATCGAGACCCTCACGTAACTGGAACCTGTTCCATATCGTCGGACCTTCCTTAACTCTCCTGCGTGGCACTGCCAAACGCATTCCGGAAATCTAGACACGTGGAATCTACGTGTTGCCCTTCAGTCTCACCTTCTAAGTTTGTCACGACCGATGCTATCAAAATTCGTGTTTATTTGTGGATTGAAGCTTTTCTCTTCCAAGCAATTTATTACGTTCCAGCTTAGAATATGCTCAAGAATTCTGGAGTGAACCAGCCATGAAGACATGGCTCTGTAGTTTTTGCGGTCTTTTCTTTTACTCTTCTAATATGCGGGTGTTATCTGCAATTTTTCGTCACCTAGGATTTAGTGTAGGACAAGAAAAGCGCGATCTCATTTGTGCTTTAAGTGACTGGTTGTTCATCTGTCGAAATGTCGGCCATCAGTCAGGATGTTATACAGTTGGATTCCTATAGGTTATGTGAGCCGGACGTAACTACCTTTGCATATTGCTGGGTTGGTGCATAACATAGCACATGTATACAGCAGAGACTTACGTTATCAGCAATCCGCGACTGTAAAGGCTAAGAACATCGAACCATGTTCGGAGAGCATTTTCATCCGGAAAAGAAGTTCCTTGAAGAGTCTGTTGTTACCTTTGGCTTGACATGTGTGAACAGCAGCCAATAGTGGATTGCCTTCCACGTATTATGTTTTACAAATTTTGTGACTCAAGCTGTATCACTTGATATTTATTTTCTGTGTGACATGCCAGTTTGAATGTTTTACTTCCGATGAAGGCACTCTTAGTAGTGCCGAAACCAGATCAAAAGACTTAAATTTTACGACAGAAGGCTGTTATTGCTTTAATTTTACTTTGTAAACGGTCGCTGACCACGAAATCATGTTTAAAACTTCAGGTTCCTTGAAGGCTGTTAGAAAAAGAGGGGACAAGATCAGTTGAATAAGGCTGGCCCGTAATGACCTCCCAACCCAACTCCTGCATAGCGTTTTTAGTCAGTGCAGCAGAATTCGGGAGTGCGTTTTCATAGAGTAACATCACTTCACACAGTCTTCCTGGTCTTTGTTCTCGGTATATACCGGTAACACGTCTCAGTTGTTGACAATAAATGTCATCAGTGATGATTACACCTCGGGGAAGCAATTCGTAGTACACCATACCGTCCCTGTCCTACCAGATGCATAACATTATTTTCTTGTGGATGCACGTAGATTTTTGTATGGGGATATCTTCCTTTGCGCTCATCCATTCCTTTCTTATAGTCATGTTAATATTAAGACACAGTTTCTCGTCTCCAGTAACGATACAGGGTGGTAATGTCGCTGTTGTTCAAGAGCTAACTGATGACGAGCAAGCAGAGGTGAACATATGAGCATCCGCCAATTTTTTTTGTTTTTTTTGTGTAGTGCATGCGGTATGCATACACCCGATTTTTGAACATTCCTCGTCGCATGCAAACGTCACACGATGATGAAATGACCACAGTTCATCACATTTGCCAGTTCTTGAGTACGATGACGTGGATCATTGTGGATTAATGCACATAAGCAAACTTCATCAAACCTCGAAGGTTTTCCTGTGGAGGGTCACTAATGTCAAAACGATCCTCCTTAAAACGAGTAAACCATTTATTTGAAGTACTCTGTCCAATGGCATTATCCCCGTATACGGATAGCTGCTCTCACCCCTCTACTGAATAAAATGGACGAAAAGTTCCGTTTTCTCCATTTGACATTCTATTTTCTAGTGTCCACGGTCCCGCTCACTACCTCCAAATGACAAAAGAACTATGACTAAAACGTAATATAGTTCATAAATAAACCCATAGCAACCAGAAGACCAACATGCGGAACATGTTAACATCTCTTTGGGAATGGAATCACAATACACTAACTACTGGATTTCTTCAGGACTATACTGCCAGCAGTTACCTCATATTGGAAGGCTTAGGCCACTCTGAGGACGCCTCCTCCCCCCATTTTTGATTTTGGATTGTAATCGTGCACCGATTGGAAGTTGCGTGTATATACAGCTGTGCTGCTGAAGGCGCCATTCTTGCCCTTTGTTAGCTTCGTTTCCGGCTGCCTCTTTGCCCTCTTTGCCTGTGCTAGTCTGCTTTTTATCTCCTCTTTGCTTCCTCGGTCACGGCTTGCTTTGTCTTCTGGTAGCAGAATTATTTCACTGCGTTCACTTTGTCATTATCATTTCTGATATTAATTTTCTCGATACCATCATTTCTGCTACTTATTAATTTGGTCTTTCCACGGTTTTCTCTCAGTCCATATTCTGTACTCACTAGACTGATTGTTTCAGTCAACAGATCCTGTAATTCTTCTCCACAGTCACTAAGGATAGCAGTGCTATTAGGAATCTTATCACTGACATCCTTTCACCAAAAGATATTAATCCCAGACTTAAACCTTTCTTTTATTTCCGTCATTGCTTCCCCCATGCACTGATTGCACTGTAAGACTCAAAGACTGCATCCCTGATTCACACCCTAGCATTTTCTTCTTGGTCATCCAGTCTTGCCGTTCCTTCTTAGTTCTTGTGTATACGTTTATAACCCGTCTTCCCCTACAGCTAAAAGCTATTTCCAAGTCGGCAGATCTATGAACGTGCCTTGATTTTTCTTCAGTTTTTATTATCTACGCAATGTCACAATTGCCTCTCTGGTACCCTTACCTTTTGTAAAGCCAAACAGATCGTCATCTAACCGATCCCCAGTTTTCCTTTACAGTCTTCTGTAAATTATACTTGTCAGCAATTTGGATGCATGTGACAATTCTCGCTATCTTTGAAATTGTGTAGATTTTTCCCGAAAGTCTTGTGGTACATTGTCAGTCTCAAATCCCCCAATGATTTTAGGCATGGCATGTTCTACATTACTGGCCATTAAAATTGCCTCACCACGAAGATGTTCAGGCGCGAAATTTAACCGACAAGAAGAAGATGCAATGATAAGCAAATGATTAGCTTTTCAAAGCATTCACACAAGGTTGGCACCGGTGTCGACACCTACAACGTGTCGACATGAGGAAAGTTTCCAACCGATTTCTCATACACAAATAGCAGTTGACCGGCGTTGCCTGGTGAAACGTTGTTGTGATGCCTCTTGAAGGAGGAGAAATGCCTACCATCACGTTTCCGACTTTGATAAAGGTCGAATTGTAGCCTATCGCGATTGCGGTTTATCATAGCGCGACATTGCTCCTCACGTTGGTCGAGATCCAATGACTGTTAGCAGAAAATGGAATCGGTGGGTTCAGGAGGGTAATATGGAAGGCCGTGCTGGATCCCAACGGCCTCGTATCACTAGCAGTCGAGATGACAGGCATCTTATCCTCATGACTGTAACGGATCGTGCAGCCACGTCTCGATCCCTGAGTCAACAGGTGCGGACGTTTGCAAGACAACAACCATCTGCACGAACAGTTCGACGACGTTTGCAGCAGCATGGACTATCAGCTCGGAGACCATGGCTGCGGTTACCCTTGACGCTGCATCACAGTCAGGAGCGCCTGCGATGTTGTACTCAACGAAGAACCTGGGCTTACGAATGGCAAAACGTCATTATTTCGGATGAATCCAGGTTCTCTTTACAGCATCAAGATGGTCGCAACAGTGTTTGGCGACATCGCGGTGAACGCACATTGGAAGCGTGTCTTCGTCATCGCCATACTGGATTATCACCCGGCGTGACGGTATGGGGTGCCATTGGTTACACGTCTGGGTCACCTCTTGTTCGCATTGACGGCACTTTAAACAGTGGACGTTACATTTCAGACGTGTTACGACCCGTGGCTCTACCTTTCATTCGATCCTTTCAAAACCCTACATTTCAGAAGGATAATGCACGACGGCATGTTCCAGGTCCCGTACGGGCCTTTCTGGATACCGAAAATGTTCAACTCATGTCCTGGCCAGCACATTCTCCAGATCTCTCAACAATTGAAAACGTCTGGTCAATGGTGGCCGAGCAACTGGCTAGTCAGAATACGCCAGTCGCTACTCTTGATGAACAGCTACACCTGCACACGCCATCCAAGCTCTTTTTGACTCAATGCCCAGGCGTATTAAGGCCGTTACTATGGCCAGAGGTGGTTGTTTTGGGTACTGATTTCTCAGGATCTATGCATCCAAATTGCGTGAAAATGTAATCTCATGTTACTTCTAGAATAATATATCTGTCCAATGAGTACCAGTTTATTATCTCCATTTCTTCTTGCTGTAGCAATTTTAATGTTCAGTAGTGTATCTCTTCTGCTTCATTTGACCTCAAGTTGTACAGAGCACTTTTAAAATCTGACTCTAATGTTGGATCATCTATGTCTTCCCAATCGACTACAGTTTCTTCTTCTATCATGTAGACAGACAAGTCCTCTCTTCCATGTATACGGCGGTCTCTTCTCTGCTTTTAACAGTGGTATTTCGACTGTAGTCTTAATGTTACTAAGCTTGCTTCTAATTTTACCATATGTCATTTTGAGTTGTGTATGCTGAGTCAGTCATTCTCACAACCATATCATTTGCTATTTATTCATATTATTCATGCAGCCATTTCGCCGTAGCTTCTCTGATCTTCCTATTTATTTCATTCCGAAGGGATTTATATTGCTCTATTCCTGTACTTCCCTGAGCATTTTTGCACTTCCTTCTTTCGTTGATCAACTGGAGTACTTCTGTAGCCCAAAGTCTCATCGCATTTACCTTCCTTGCACCTATGTTTGCCTGTCCATTATCGGTGATTGCCCTTCTTATATACACTCATCTTCAGAAAAAAACAGAACATCTTGAATGGCTAGAGAAAGGAAGTTCATATTTACATGTAAACTGGTATGTTTTGTAGGAATGAGTACCATTTGAACCAAGTTGGTCCGCGGTTCCAAGGTCAATAACGATATCGGCGCAACACCACATTCCGGTTAACCTACATGCGGCTCTCGATGTCGCTATAAACCGAAGTTAATGGACCAGAGTGGCTTGAGCATACGTGCAAGAATCGTCGCAGACGTATGAGCGAACCGTATCGTCAAATTAGGGATTCTGAAAGAGGGTGCATTGCTGGCATGAGAGAATGTGATGCAGCCATCCGGGAAATTGCTGCTCGTGTGGGACGAAGTGTTTCGACAGTGCAACGGGCGTTCACACAATCATTCACGGAAGGCCGTAGAACAGACGAGATGGGTCAGATCGCCCAACCCAGACCACCACAAGATCGATCTCTCATCCAAATGGCATTGCAGCACAGATCTCTGTCCTCATTGGCTCTGGCGCAACATAGGAAAAGTGCAACGCTAGTAAAGGTGACAGTCCGTCGCTGTTACTACCGCATGCTTTAAGTGCGCGTCGTTCACTTCTCTGCCTTCCTTTGATGAATTTGTTGAAACATGCTAGACGCCACTCAAGATAGGAATGGCGTCAGGTATTCCAGGACGAATCCAGGCTCTGTTCGTTTGAAAATGACGGCCGCATTTTGGTTCGCCACAAACAGGGGGAGCGGCATCACAGTGACTGCTTTCGTACTAAGACACACAGCGCCAAGACAAGGCCTTATGGTGTGGGACGCTATTGGGTACCACCGCAAACCACAGTCTGTTTGTGTCCAGGGCACTGTGACAAGTGTGACCTGCTTGTATGACATCCTGCGACCTGCAGCCATGAACTTTCTCCGCAACTCCCCAGACGTCATTTTTCAGCAAGACAATGCACGATCACATGTTGCTACATGAACAGGATGTCAGCCTTCTGCCCTGGACCACCAGATCACCGCACTTGCCTCCAATCGGAAATGTGTGGGATATGGTGAAACGACGGGTGCAAGCTGTCACCCAGCTCCAACCACCACAGATGAAATTTGGATCCAGGTGAGTGCAGCATGGATTCCTATACCACAGAACGCCATTCGCGCCTTATATGCGTCGATACCATTGCGTATGGAACAAGCTATCAGGGCCAATGGCGGACCATGTGCCTACTGCGTAGCGGAACGCATGCTGCACTGTGGTGACAGAATTGCAAATCATCTCTGCAGAGGATACTAATGTACGCGTAATGTGAATATGATTGTCTGTCTCTAGTCTTTGAAGTTGATCTGTTTTTCCTGATATGGGGTTATGTCCACTCCTCTTCAAATGAACTGCCTACTCTGAGTTTGTATGTATTGTACACTCCTGGAAATGGAAAAAAGAACACATTGACACCGGTGTGTCAGACCCACCATACTTGCTCCGGACACTGCAAGAGGGCTGTACAAGCAATGATCACACGCACGGCACAGCGGACACACCAGGAACCGCGGTGTTGGCCGTCGAATGGCGCTAGCTGCGCAGCATTTGTGCACCGCCGCCGTCAGTGTCAGCCAGTTTGCCGTGGCATACGGAGCTCCATCGCAGTCTATAACACTGGTAGCATGCCGCGACAGCGTGGACGTGAACCGTATGTGCAGTTGACGGACTTTGAGCGAGGGCGTATAGTGGGCATGTGGGAGGCCGGGTGGACGTACCGCCGAATTGCTCAACACGTGAGGCGTGAGGTCTCCACAGTACATCGATGTTGTCGCCAGTGGTCGGCGGAAGGTAGACGTGCCCGTCGACCTGGGACCGGACCGCAGCGACGAACGGATGCACGCCAAGACCGTAGGATCCTACGCAGTGCCGTAGAGGACCGCACCGCCACTTCCAAGCAAATTAGGGACACTGTTGCTCCTGGGGTATCGGCGAGGACCATTCGCAACCGTCTCCATGAAGCTGGGCTACAGTCCCGCACACCGTTAGGCCGTCTTCCGCTCACGCCCCAACATCGTGCAGCCCACCTCCAGTGGTGTCGCGACAGGCGTGAATGGAGGGACGAATGGAGACGTGTCGTCTTCAGCGATGAGAGTCGCTTCTGCCTTGGTGCCAATGATGGCCGTATGCGTGTTTGGCGCCGTGCAGGTGAGCGCCACAATCAGGACTGCATACGACCGAGGCACACAGGGCCAACACCCGGCATCATGGTGTGGGGAGCGATCTCCTACAATGGCCATACACCTCTGGTGATCGTCGAGGGGACACTGAATAGTGCAAGGTACATCCAAACCGTCATGGAACCCATCGTTCTACCATTCCTAGACCGGCAAGGGAACTTGCTGTTCCAACAGGACAATGCACGTCCGCATGTATCCCGTGCCACCCAACGTGCTCTAGAAGGTGTAAGTCAACTACCCTGGCCAGCAAGATCTCCGGATCTGTCCCCCATTGATCATGTTTGGGACTGGATGAAGCGTCGTCTCACGCGGTCTGCACGTCCAGCACGAACGCTGGTCCAACTGAGGCGCCAGGTGGAAATGGCATGGCAAGCCGTTCCACAGGACTACATCCAGCATCTCTACGATCGTCTCCACCAGAGAATAGCAGCCTGCATTGCTGCGAAAGGTGGATATACACTGTACTAGTGCCGACATTGTGCATGCTCTGTTGCCTGTGTCTATGTGCCTGTGGTTCTGTCAGTGTGATCATGTGATGTATCTGACCCCAGGAATGTGTCAATAAAGTTTCCCCTTCCTGGGACAATGAATTCACGGTGTTCTTATTTCAATTTCCAGGATTGTATGTTAACAGGGGACCTAGAAACGACGGAGAGGCTCCGTCCCCGCCGCAGCCGCAGTGGTCCACAACCTCACGACGACCACCGCAGTCCATCCCTCCGCCACTTCACTCCGAACCCAGGGTTATTGCGCGGTTCGGCCCCTGGTGGACCCCCAGGGAACGTCTCACACCAGACGAGTGTAACCCCTATGTTTATGTGGCAGAGTAATGGTGGTGTACGCGTACGTGGAGAACCTGATTGCGCAGCAATCGCCGACATAGTGTAACTGAGACGGAATAAAGGGAACCAGCCCGCATTTGCCGAGGCAGATGGAAAACCGCTTAAAAACCATCCACAGACTCGCCGGTTCACCGGACCTCGACAAAACCCCACCGGACGGATTCGTGCCTGGGACTAGGCGCTCCTTCTCCCCGAAAAGCCGGGCGTTGGACCGGACGGCCAACCGGACGGGGGTACTCTGATATTACTTGTCGCAGTATCAATATGGTGAGCGAACTTGGAAAGCCTCTCTTCCTCCTCAGTACTTCGTTGTTCCATGTCCCCGACACTTAATCTCTTAAAGTACGCCGGCCGAGGTGGCCGAGCGGTTCTAGGAGCTACAGTTTGGAACCGCGCGACTGCTACGGTCGCAGGTTCGAATCCTGCCTTGGGCATGGGTGTGTATGATGTCCTTAGGTTGGTTAGGTTTAAGTAGTCCTAAGTTCTAGGGGACTGATGACCAAAGAAGTTAAGTCCCATAGTCTCAGAGCCATTTGACCTATTTTTTTTCTTAAAGTTCAGTCAACCCATACCTACACTTCATCATTACAAAATTGTTGTCGGAGTCTGTACATGCTCCTTCGTTCTTCTTAATATCGAATATTCGATTTCGGAATCTCTGTCTGACCATAAACTAACCCACATGGTATATTTCCACGTCTCTATGCCTTTTCCAAAAATAACTCTTCCTCTTGTCATTCTTGGACAGAGTATTCGTCATTACCATCAGAAATTTACTTAGTCTTTCTCATCTCCCATTGGTACTGCCAAGCCTCTAGTCTTCCATAGCCCCTACTCCTCACCGAACAACCACGTTCCTGTCCCTCATGGTTGTTAGATTATCACCTTTCTTTGCATACTGAATTATTCGTTCAGTATCCACGTATACGCCCTGCTTTCTTGATCTCTTCATCCTCTGCTTGCGACTTCGTCACGTATACCATCGTTGTTGGTGTCGATTTACCGTCGAATCTGATGAGAACAGTCCAATCATCGAATTGTACACAGAAACTCACTCTGCGGTGCATCTTCCTATTCAGAACATATCCTTCACCAGTTATGCCACTTTTTTCAGCTGTTGATTTTACCCTATATTTGTCTGACCAGATACCCGTATCTCTCTTTTCTATTGCATTTCATTGAACCTCCCTACATCTTCATTGAGTCTTTGCAGTTCCTTTTTCAGATTTTCTAGCATTCTTACTACTTTCAGTCTGACATTCCATGCTCCTACTCGCAGAATGTTATATCATCGTTGGTTTTCCAGTGGTTTTGTCGTCGGCACCAGCACATTAGAGTCTCCTCCCAGAAATCCGATTGGGGGACTATTACGGAATCTTTGGCTAATGGAGACATCATCAAGACACTTCTTCAATTATAGGTCTCATGCGCTGTGGATATACATTATGTGTGTTTCACGGATTGGTTTTCATTGCCCTCTGCATCGTCATGCCGTTGATCACTGCTGATTCTTGTGCCTTTTGAGGGCAGTTTCCCATTGTAAGGACTAGTAAGATCCATGAACCTCTGTCCACTCTTCCGCCCTCTTTGACAAGGCCGAGTAGTGGCTGAATTCGAAACCAAGGCCTAGGATATTTTTATTACTAGTGAAATACGCTACCCCTAGACCGCGGATCGTTGTTTTTGACGTGGGCACATCAAAATCTTTGCACTAAGATCGCCATGATAGCGCGAAGGAAAAAACGTTGCAGACTCGCAGCTTTTCGTTACTTGGTCTCGACGAGTCAGGACCTCGGCCACCGAATAACACGGCCGGAGTGTCTCCCGCTAAGTAGAGGCGATGGACCTCCGGCGCGCGATGTTCATTTCCTGGCAGCTCGCTTCGGAAATCGATGTGGGCCGCCGCCACCACCACCGCTGCGGCCGCGGGCGGTCGCTTCCTCGTCACCGGCGGGCCCTCCGCTGTGTTTTGTCGCCGCTGCTGATGGGCGCAGTCATCCCCGTGTCCGCTCCGTCAGCGGGGAGGCGGTCTCTCTCCCTCCCTCTCTCTCTCTCTCTCTCTCTCTCTCTCTCTCTCTCTCTCTCTCTCTCTCAGCTTCAAACGATGTGCCGCCACTGAAGCGCGAGCGACAGACGAGCCGTTTCACTGTACACACCGAGCTTCTTTGCCCAGTCACCAATAGCGGCTGAAAACATGCGACGACCTACTCCTCGTCTACGCGTTAATACCACTCACTGTCATAGCGTCAGTATTGATCACACAATGCTGGCTTTCACGGCAGATACTTGTTTAAATGATGATTCTTGTTTTATGGGCACTGGGCTTTGGATTTTTGGACAACATGGTTGTGGAGATGAAGAAGCGATTAGTATGATTAATCAATTATTCAAAAACAGTCTTAATCGCATTTATTATTATTATAATACCGCCAAGTGGTTTCAACCCGACGTAGGGGTCATCTTCTGGGCGTTTACACCATTGGTCGACTGCTGGTGGTGTGACTCCTGTCTACATAACTGCAGGACATGAAAAAGATGAATGTGACAAGAGGTAAAACCACATACAGAACACCATGGTTAAACCAAAATGTTAGAAAATTGTCTAGTCAGAAAAAGAAAACATTTCTAAAATGCAAAGCCAGTCAAAGTGAAGACGATTATACGGTCTACAAGATCATTCGGGACAGGGTGAACTCGGATAGTCGGAAAATACGAGAATCACTGGGAGATATGTGCAAAAGGTAGGGAACAAGATCTTTATGGATCACAAAAGAAAGAAGTATGGTGAATGCTCCAAAAGCAAAGGAAGGATATTAAAAAGACATTCACATACACAATGTAAGCAAAATTTCTTGGGAGAATTATTTTAAATTTCAGTATAAGGACTTCGCAAAGTTGGAAATTGAACTATTCACCAGAGCACAGAAAATGAAATGCAAATAGACTTCTAATTGGAGGACATACTATTGGCAATGAAAAGACAAAGACACGAGATCGCGAGGGCCAGGTGGCATATATAGTGAATTAATTAAACACAGATTACACGCATTATATCAACAGCATCATCATTTGTTTAATAGTATTTTGAAGGAAGTCAAGATACCAAGAGAATGGAAAAACTAACATGAGTAATTAAAGACAGAATGCAGAATTGTGTAGAGCACAACTGAAACCTTAATCTACAAGGTAACACCAATGGGTTAAGTGAAAATTTATATTGTGCTATTTTTATTCTGTGTTATGGCCAGCTCTATTTCTGACTCTTATATACACTCCTGGAAATTGAAATAAGAACACCGTGAATTCATTGTCCCAGGAAGGGGAAACTTTATTGACACATTCCTGGGGTCAGATACATCACATGATCACACTGACAGAACCACAGGCACATAGACACAGGCAACAGAGCATGCACAATGTCGGCACTAGTACAGTGTATATCCACCTTTCGCAGCAATGCAGGCTGCTATTCTCTGATGGAGACGATCGTAGAGATGCTGGATGTAGTCCTGTGGAACGGCTTGCCATGCCATTTCCACCTGACGCCTCAGTTGGACCAGCGTTCGTGCTGGACGTGCAGACCGCGTGAGACGACGCTTCATCCAGTCCCAAACAAGCTCAAAAGAGCACGTTGGGTGGCACGGGATACATGCGTACGTGCATTGTCCTGTTGGATCAGCAAGTTCCCGTGCCGGTCTAGGAATGGTAGAACGATGGAATCGATGACGGTTTCGATGTACCGTGCACTATTCAGTGTCCCCTCGACGATCACCAGAGTTGTACGGCCAGTGTAGGAGATCGCTCCCCACACCATGATGCCGGGTGTTGGCCCTGTATGCCTCGGTCGTATGCAGTCCTGATTGTGGCGCTCACCTGCACGGCGCCAAACACGCATACGACCATCATTGGCACCAAGGCAGAAGCGACTCTCATCGCTGAAGACGACACGTCTCCATTCGTCCCTCCATTCACGCCTGTCGCGACACCACTGGAGGCGGGCTGCACGATTTTGGGGCGTGAGCGGAAGACGGCCTAACGGTGTGCGGGACTGTAGCCCAGCTTCATGGAGACGGTTGCGAATGGTCCTCGCCGATACCCCAGGAGCAACAGTGTCCCTAATTTGCTGGGAAGTGGCGGTGCGGTCCCCTGCGGCAGTGCGTAGGATCATACGGTCTTGGCGTGCATCCGTGCGTCGCTGCTGTCTGGTGCCAGGTCGACGGGCACGTGCACCTTTCGCCGACCACTGGCGACAACATCGATGTACTGTGGAGACCTCACGCCCCACGTGTGGAGCAATTCGGCGGTACGTCCACCCGGCCTCCCGCATGCCCAGTATACGTCCTCGCTCAAAGTCCGTCAACTGCACATACGGTTCACGTCCACGCTGTCGCGGCATGCTACCAGTGTTAAAGACTGCGATGGAGCTCCGTATGCCACGGCAAACTGGCTGACAATGACGGCGGCGGTGCACAAATGCTGCGCAGCTAGCGCCATTCGACGGCCAACACCGCGGTTCCTGGTGTGTCCGCTATGCCGTGCGTGTGATCATTGCTTGTACAGCCCTCTTGCAGTGGCCGGAGCAAGTATGGTGGGTCTGACACACCGGTGTCAATGTGTCCTTTTTTCCATTTCCAGGAATATATATGCAGGTAGTAAAATAATTAGACATGGAGACTCATTAGCCCCCAATTGTTCAACTTAGTAATGGGCCACATTACTGATGTAAGAAAGAATATGGGCGGTATAATGAGAAATAAAACGGTGATACTGTATTAATAGCAAACAACTAAGAAAATTTACAAAGTTTACTTCACCAATTTAAAAAAAAACAGCTGATCAATATAACATGTAAATCTTATCTAGGAAACGGAGTATGATAATATCAAAAGCACCTGCACAACGTAGAAGTAGATGATGTGTCAATTGAACAAGTGATGAGCTTTAATTATCTAGAGCTGCTACTGCCAGGTATAAAGGCTTAACGTGAAAGTGAAAATTAAAGTGAAAAAAAGCAGTAAGGGTAACTGAATGGCTGCAAGGTACCGTATGAAGAAACAAATTTAAGACAACCGAGAGCAAAATAAAAATTTGCAAAACAATGGTGCGTCCTATATGACATTTACACCAGAAACTAGAGAGAGAACGAAAAAGATTAAACAAAAATTTACACAGTGGAAATGAAGGTACACGCGGAATCAAAGAGTAACCATGTGGGACAAAGTAACAAATGTGTCGATAACGGAACAGTGTGGTACACAAAATATAAATTAATCGATGAGTACAAGAGAAAGAAATTGGATGTTGTGACAGGGGACTCTTCAAGACTGGCTAAAGTTTGTAAACATGAACGATCCAGAGGGAAACGACCTCTCGGACAACCACCCGAGGTATGGGATATCCGTTGGTCCAGTAAATCCACGGAATGAGACAGACTAACAATGACAACCTTAGCAGCAGCAGAAGAAAAAGAGACTGAGCCCTCTGGACGTTCATCTACTTGGAGACCATTTGCACTCATACATGGACGTCGTGACCCGAAGCAATGATGGAATTTTTATGGATGACAATGCAGCATGCTCCGGGCCACAATTTTACGTGGCTGGTGTGAAAAACATTGTCTACATTTCGAGCAAATAATTTAGCAAACGAGATCTCCCGACATAGATCCGGTCGAACATTTATGGGATATAAGCGTTCGCCCATTGAATCCTGCACCAGCAACACTTTGACAATTATGGACGGCTATAGAAGCCGCATGGTTCAGTATTTCTCCAGAGGATTTGCAACGGCAACGACGAGTTGCTCCATTATATATTTGGGACATATATCGGAAAAGTAGAAGGGAAAGGAAGCTTAAAACACAATCAAATGCCTCAGCCAAACCAAACTCGGTTTTCGTGGATACAGTTCAGCACGAATTCAAATAAGTACATTTGTTACTTAGAGAGAATAAAGTGAAAGGGAGAAAGCATCCACAATATCTAAAGGCAACTGCAATATCAGATGATGGACACATTTCTCCACTGAATATGGATATCGGTATGAGGGCATCCGACGCCTCTGTTTTATTTGAGTCAAACAAAAATAAGCATACGGAATTTCGTGATGGAAATACAACTGGAAAAATGTTTAAGAGTATGTCAGAACAGACTGATATCTGCAACTGGTGATCAAGAGAAAATTAACTTCCCAGGAAGTTTTCGGCTGCACTGATGAGTTTCTTGAATGGTATGCACATTACCATTTTCTGCATGCCGTTTTCTGTCAATTGCTGAATACGCGCGGACTGACTGCATTTTAATTCAAAATGAGGTCGCATTTTTGTGCCGTCTTTTAGAAGGTGCCTGTTATTAAAATATTATAACAAATATCTCTGTCATATGTAGCAAAATCATTTTTTATTTTCTTTTTCTCCCTCGTGTTGATCAGTGACAATAGGATTATCATTTCATCATCTTCTTCATGTAGTCGAATCCAGTTCGGCCCTGTATCTGTCCAGCCCCGTTGCTGACTGTCGGTTGTGGATGCGGCTGGAGCAGCGCCTTCGGAAACAGCCCCAGTTGCAGGCAACAGCCGTACCTGGGATAACGCAGCTACACTCGTTGTCGAGTTTCCGGTCGATCACATCTGACCACCACAAGGGGGGATCACAGTATTGTACACCAAACACATTGTAACACCTTCACGTCAGCGCCGGCAATCCAAGAACAAGTAATGGACTCCTCGAGTATTCTACGTCATTCCACACAACTGGTTGGAGACTAGCAGCAGCCGAGCGAGAGCTACCAGTACCACAACACAAAAGGCTGTTATTGGAGTGCCGGGGTGATCAGGAAGCGTGTACTGCTGATGAATTCCATCGCGTTGTGTTCAGTGATGACTCACCATTTTGCAACAGCCTGGATGACCATCGTCAGGGATTATGGTGGAATCCTGCCCATAAGTAACATTCTTCCAATGTTTCGGGAAGGTACAGCACTGTCTTGACATCATAATGTGGGGATCCATCTGGTATAACTTAAGTTACGACAGCTATTGACTGAGGGATCTGTCACAGCACTACCAGTACGTCACAAACGTTCCGCACCGTCATTTATCCCTCTCATACAACAGTACTGCGGTGTCATTTTTCAGCAGGACAATGCTCGTTCAAATGCTGCAAGTGTCTTTATGAACTGTCTGTGTGATGTTGCATAGAAAATATATGAGATTAGCTCGGACGTCGGTTTCGCTCCAGTACCATTTTGCAGGATTTTAACGACCAATTACAACAGTTATGGGTCAGGTGAGGACGGGAAGGCTTTGACACCTTTGCGAATGGAATCAATACATGCATCCAGGACAAAGATGTTGCAACGTCATATTTATAAGTTGGCTCATGCCGCCAGGTTCTATGTAAATTTCAATTCGTAATCATGGCGATAATGTCAAGTATCCTTGAAGATTCACTTTTCTTCTTCTTTCCCATCTGTAGGCTTCACTTTTTGTCAGGCAGTGTATAACAATGGTGTTCTAACACCTTTACAAATGAGTATCTGAAAGCAACACGTAAGGATGATTGAATATGTACCTTTGGCCTTTAAGCTGCTGCCGTAGCCCACCCAGATGATTAGGCAGCGGAGGTCTTCCTCAAGTGAAGTGTTTTAGATCTTCTGTCACTGGCTCCTTATATATGATATTGCTTTTCTTAGATAGTCTTCCAATGCTGGTCTACTTTGTTGATGACAGTTCTCTGTCTGCCTGTCCACTACTAGTTTGACCACCGCACAGTTCTGCCCAATAGTAGAGAACGTGATCTAACGTCGACCAAGACAGCAATAGCAGTAACTGCATTCCACGATCTCTCACCTCACAAACGAGCCGGTATGCGCTGAACTACCCTATTTGGTTTGAGATTGGCTCATGGTTTTTAAAGACCTTACTACTTTCTCCTCATTTTGGACACTACCAGTGATATGTCACTGCTTATGTTGTTATTTACTACCTGTTTCACTGAAGTGATAAATGCGTGATTTCAAAAGTACTAATGACGCATATTCATAGCTATTGGTCTCTCTCTCTCTCTCTCTCTCTCTCTCTCTCTCTCTCTCTCTCTCTGTGCGTGTGTGTGTGTGTGTGTGTGTGTGTGTGTGTGTGTGTGTGTAGATCACCACGGTGTAAGTTTCGTATTTTGGTGAGAAAATTAACCTGTGTCTTACTATTTGTGTGACATAATTGAATGTAGTCTTTCTTTCTTCCAGCCTCCACAACCACTGTTCCATGGGCTGTTCGGTGTGACTGTTCGAGTTACTAAGGTATGTAAATGCACCACAGTAGAGATCACATATGAGACACTTAAAACCATTTAGGAGTTTACGTACATTTAAAAGTACCAAGAGACTGTGACATGTGACGAGAAAATTACTCGTGTGGAATTTGTATCTGAAGTTTTACTACGTAAATTTATAAGCACTGTTTCAAAATGACTAGATGAAAAGGACGACCCATTTCGCTTATTTTCAATTTGTTTGCTGAACTGTGTAGCATCTACCTTATTTGGCGTATATTCCTACACATTAGATTTAGTGTTAGTTTTTCAAGTACAGAGACGCATATGCAGTTTGACTTGTGATAAACAGGAATCTTTCCGATTCACTTTGCAAAACTGGAAGGTTTTCCCTTGTGCTTTGTTCATACTCATAATGTACACTAATATTATCAGAAATAGGAAGCTTTTAAAACTTGGTGGGAAATTAAGTGAAATGAGTGGTATGAATACTTGTTCTTTCCGGTTAAGATTTCCATTCCTATGATGTTTTTTACAAGTTTTTCTGCGAAGGTATTTTAGGAATATTCAATAAAATTAGAAATACTACTGTGAAGTTTACGCCTTCCTCTTAGTTCTACAGTATATCTATAAATTTAAATACGTTTTATTCCCCAGATACAATTGTGGTACTACTTCATTTCTTCTTGCACTTGTTCGGTATTTAGGTAGTTTCTTTCTGTAGGCGGATAGATGTTTCGATCAGTTGTCCCTCTATTTTACGATGTTGCATAGCTCATCGTTGACGACTGTCTTGCAAGAGTGTATTCAATACGATATGTGTTATGTCCAAGTAGTATTCTAGAACGTTTGAGTATATTCTACAATACAGGAAAACATTCGTGACTAATCATAAAATATAGGGAATGTTAAAAAAAATTTCTAATTGTTTCCCCTGAAAAATATAAGTACGTTCATGCTAAAGAGCCAGCTGTCCTGATATATACTGACTTATTTACTTTAGCAAATGCTTCAATAATTGTGATTGTGTACCTGTTGTGAAAATAGTAAAAGTACGTTGCGAATCTTCGGATGGATCATATGCACGAAATGGTCATTTTACTGTTTAAAATGTCAGGTATATCTTCGTTGTAATCAAAGAACGAGACACTCACAATATTCAGTCACCTGCCCCATGCCATGAATGAAATTTAGTACTTACTATCATTGCTTTCTGGGCCTAAAATCATTTACAATGAAAAAACCCAACTCTCAAATCGAACCTTGAAAACTTTTTCTCTCTTGTAATATTTACTTTCTAGTACTGTGTCTTAAAACACGTAATTTGGTATATACACTCTAATTTGCATGGCACACTATGGATTTTCATTATAGCGTATAAAATTATTAATTTCTTGAATAACTGTCTACAGAAACTTTAAGAAGACGGCAGAAGTGATATTCCGGCATTTCAAGAGCATTAGCAGACTGCAAATACCTCAAAAAGTAGAGTGAAACTGAACGGTAACCCTATTGGGGACTGTTTATGTGACTGATTGTGTTGGAATAATTTTAGTGCTCTAACAACATTTATTTAAAAAAAAAACAGACATAAATTATGCTAAACAATTTATTGATTGAATACTGTAAAGAGCTAACAGGTGGTTTTACACTACAATGGACAAGGATCCTCGGTGGCAGAAGAGAGTTAAATATTCTGGCCCTAAAAATGTGTATAACGCAGTCAGAATTGATCTGACCCTGAGCAGACTTTGATTTATCAAATACTGTAGTTTCCCTACGTAGGTGCAGCTGAGAGCAAGTGGAAGTTGAGATCTGTACAACCTGACAGTGCCAGAGCGGCAGGACGTTACCCTGTTTGCTTCGTACGATGATGTAACTTGCACCTCGTGAGATGTGTGCTGCAGAAGTGAGACTTGAAGGCGACACCTGTGAATCGATTACGGCCATGAAAGAAATGCAAAAATCTCACGGTCTAGCGTTCAGGCAGACGGATCGCAATTTATTCTCTACAAGACCCCTGAAATCATGGTAGATTTCCTTGTGGGACACTCCAGTTGGCACCGAGCGAGGTGACGTAGTGTGTGCTAACCACTGGTTAGCACACTGGACTCGCATTCGGGAGGACGACGATTCACTCCCGCATCCGGCCATCCTGATTTAGGTCTTCCGTGAGTTCCCTAAATCGCTCTGGCAAATGCCGGGATGGTTCCTTTGGTAGGGCACGGCCGACCTCTTTCCCCAACCTTCCCTAATCTGATGAGACCGATGACCTCACAGTTTCGTCTCCTCCCCCAAATCAAACCAACCCAATACCCGTTCGCTGGTCGTACCAACGACCAATTTGGCTCACTTACATGACAGAATGCACAAGGATACCAAATGTCAAGACTGGTAAACTAAAAACGAATAAGTGTGCCCTTGTCAAACGAGTAGTCCGCGACATTTGAAGTCACACTGCCTGTACAGTAAGAACTTCACCACAGATTCGAAAGTCTAAACTACTCGCAAGTGAAGTCTTAGGACAGGTCCCAAGTACCAACCATAAATGCCAGAACTTCGACCAGAAGTGCTTCCAGACCAAAGTCCCGCACTCGACTGCTTCGCACCTATCCTGAAAAAAAATCCGCTTTCCTGAAAAGTGCACAAACGACACCAGCCTCACCCCATCTTGAGCCAATCACAGGGCTCTAGAGGCGCTAAATCTCCCCTCCCACGCGACAGCACAAACTCATGTTGAACCATGGCAAGAGTTAAGGTACCTGTGTCTCTGGAAAAAAAAAGAAACCACCGATTACTGGCTTTTTTCTGTTTTTGGAGAGGTAGGAGATGATTTTCTCCGAGGTCATGTCGCTTCCCATGGCAACAAACGAAAAGATACAATCTTAAAGATTTCTGTCTAAATCGCCTGTGTCATGGAGCTTGTTAGTCCTGGCTATGAGGTGTAATAAAGATTCTACCTGTAAACGTATCCCAGACGTTGGAGTTTCTTATACAACTGAGGCACCCGATGGAAATGGTTTACAGACCTATTTGCAGTATTGGCGAACACAAAAACTTGAGAATTTTTATTACGTGTGGCTCTGCACACTATGTTGAGTTTACAACTCCACTGTGTAGACGCATTCCTTCAGACCATTGTCACCAACCCAGGTTCCCACTGGTGCCATTGCAGGTATTGCGTCATTCTTCTGCTGGATACCTGTCTTGATGAGGGGCTGCTCTGTCTGCCGTGTACAGCTGTGGGCCTGTCTGGAAAGATTTGCTGAGGGATGGGCTCGCCACCAACTGCTTTCAATTCCCAACATGCATTTCTATGAGCTAAGAACCATAAAAATACGTTATGCTTTTAGCACCCCACCAGGCTCCATCAACGTCTGCTCAGGCCCTTAACTCTCTAGAGTCTCGTTCAAGGTGTTTCAGGTTGTAATGAAATCTTTAATAATTTTCTGTATACGAAAAATAGGTGAGAGAGTAACTTGTCCTATCTCAAACGTAAAAAAAACAGCCTTAGAAAACATGGAGTACACTATTGAGGAAGCTTAACATTTCATGCATCCAAGCACGTGGCAAAAATAATTTTCAATATAATGAAACAGAAAATAAAGATAGAATAAAGAATGAAAGTAATGGTTGAACTGTGTAAGCATTCACTTTTGCATGAACAACTGTTACAATTCCATACTGCATTAATAATGACCTAACACAGGTCGAAATCTGATCTGCGTAGTGACTATAAATGTCATATTAAAGCAACTTAATTCTACGACTGATTGCTGGTCTATCTAAGCCAAATAAAGATATGTCACATGACGATCACTTTGCAGCTCTCACGTTATATTGTATAATCCAGCAAGGCTTACGAAAAATAACGGATTTGAGAACTTAAAGAACCGTTAGAAAATTAAAAGAGCCAAGAGGAATAAGAATGAAAAACAAAGACCAAATTACTCCGATTACAAGGAGTGAGACACGGGTAAACAGTTTTTCCCCTACTGTTCAATCTGTCCACAACAGAAGCAGTAGCGGAAATAAAAGTTAGGTTCAGGATCGGAATTAAAAGTCAGAGTGGAAAAATATCAATGATAACATTCGCCGATGTTGTAGCAGTCGCCAGTGAAGGCAAATGGAATCAGCTACCTGATGAGCACATGGTATGGATAGAGAGTAAATTGCAGAAAGACTAAATAACGAGGAGGAACACAAATGATATTAGCGGTACACTTAACACGAAATTTAGGATCACGAAATATAGAGAGTAAAATATTTCTACTACTTTGAAGCACACTAACACATGATGGACAAAGCAAGAAGGATTAAAAATGTGATTAGTGCAGTCAGCCAAGGCATTCCTGGTCAAAATAAGTGTACCAGTATCAAAAATTTACCATAATTTGTATCTTTATTTACATAGAAATATGTATTTAATTTAACAAGTTTTAAAATCTGATTAAAATTATAAAATAATCTCTCATAGGCCCACATTGATTATCGACTGCATACAGATAATTCTAAAAATTTATGGTTATGTATTTTTAATATGTATGAAAATAATTACAAGATTTACAACAAGGAATGTGGGGCGCTTGCACTAGGTAACAGTTAGGAGATGAACTATTCACGAATCTCATGTGTGTTGCATGTACCCCAGTCTTTTCCTTTTAAATCTTACTAGTATTTTCGGAGCTACTAAAATTCTCGATCACAAATTTTGAGAACTAACTGTTTGGAGTCAGGAATCTAGTTGAGCCTGGGAGAAATTATTTTATACTTTTCAGTCTAACTTTAAAACGTGTTATATTAAAAATGGATTTTAATTTATTTCTTTTTTTTGTGTTCAGATTTTCTCTAAGGGTTTTAAAGATTATCTAGAAACATGTGTTACATTTCAGGTATGTTTCAATGTCTTTTGACCTGATCATACCTGACTCAGAAAAAATATATCAATCATTTCTATTGCTAATTTCCTAAATTCTAATATAAAAAAGAAGCAAATTTAATTTAGTATGATTTTATAAGTTTTTTTTACTTGTTGAAAACTATTGTGACCAGAAACTGACAAGATCATGAACAACTCAAAGAACCAGCAGAGACTGACCAGCTGGCCAAGGGAAAACACAGTGGTTAGCTGAGTGTGAGCAAGAGGACAGCAATGAGAGGAAAATGGACAGAGCTGATGTCATGGCAGAAAAACAAAGTTCGTATGGGTAATGTAAAACCGAAAACCTAAGGTGCAGGGAACACTGAGACCAAACCAATAGTGTGTTACGAGAATGAGATGAGAGAGCAGTACATTCACAACTGAGCCCAGAGCTGCAGCGAGGCTAGCTTTATAGTGTAGCTCCAAGCACTAATTGGCTGTAAAGGTGGGAGTGGCCTCGAAGTACCATGTGGCTAACCCTGCAGAGGCGATACTAGTGTTCACAGATGCTAGCGGCCGTCATCAAGCCCCATGCTTCCAATGTGGAATGCATTGTGATACAACTCACACAACATGCCAGACCTGGAGTACAGTTGAGATGTCAGGCATTAGCAACCCTTTCTGTCCCCTCCTCACCAGCATGGGTGATAGGAGGATCAGACAGACAGGAAAGATAGTCAATATTGCATTGTCATCCATCTCTGAACTAGGTTAAAAATTTCAAGTGTCTAGTTCATAGGGAAGTTAGTTCAAAATCAACTGGAAACTCTGTACCATGGAGACAGAAAGACAAGAAAGCGACTTAATGAACATCTGTTAAAATGGAATTTCCATTCCTTTGGAACACAACATTGTATGGAAGTAATTAACAGGCGATAAGAAAACTGCAAAAGAAGAGAATAGAAACATTTCAGACATGTTGTTAATTAATGGTGGTCAAATTTGGTGGACTAGTAAGATAAATAAGGATGTTCTCTGTACAACTGACAAGAAAGGAACATGTCGCAAACACATATTAGAATAAAAGACAGGATGATGGGGTACGTATTAGGACACAGGGAAGAAACCGTAGGGGAGAGTAATTAAATTCATAGGGGGCGAGCGAGAGGTCCAGTGAGAGAATGAGGTGGGCCATAGAGAGAAAGTCGTTGTGGGACTACCATACTTGCCCGAAGACTGAAGACCTACAGAAAGGTAGTACAGTAAGGATGTCGCACGATTCAAGAAGCTGGACTCGCTTACGGATGATTGAAGTATAAATAGCCGTTCCTACTTTGTTTCATGATTTCCCGACATAACTACAGGTGAAGTCCTGTTGTATCTCGTGCAAGTAACGAACAGAAGGAAACATAACTAGCTCAAATGCTGGTGTTCAGGAACTTTGCAATGCCACCTCTCTTCAGCTTATAGCTTAAGACAAGGATTAAATCCTTTAGCACTCAGAGTTTCATTGTTTTCTCTTTCACGCTTGACTTTCTCGCTTTTTACCGAAGCAATCAGAAGTTTTGTATATGAAGAAGGAGGTGGTACTAAATGTTGACTTACTCTTGTAGGAACGTTTCACCTCTTTTCACAGTAAGCCTCTTCCTTATGCACTATGAAACACTTGTAAGGTGGTGTAGTAATACCGCCACATCAGAGGATACTGGAGAACATTATCGGTATATGCATGCAGTGACATGTCGCATCCATTACAGAACTCAAAATAGGTAGGGACAGAAGCTACTTGAAGAAAAATTTGTGTGAGAATGGCCTTTAACCTCAGAAGTAAAACGTTTAGTAACTGACACCATCAGTTTCCAGCAAAAAGGCTCATTCTGGTATGCAAATTAGAAAAAAAGTATGTCAACTTCCAAGTCACGTATAGCAAGATGCCATACTGTAAATAACGTCCAAAAAACTTATTTTATTGCACTGAAACCGAAAGTCTTTACAGACACTAAGGTGTTCATCTTTATTGCAATCAGCGACTGGAAATCTTCCTGGTTTTGTGCAAAGATAGACTATTAACAACTTTGTCTTCCACAGCTGTCAAAAGAAAAGAAGTGTAAACCAATAAATGCATGAAGGTGAAAAGAATTCAGGAATAGCCAATCAAGAAATCATATTAAAATAATTCATTTGAAAAGTATTTGTGACACATGAAGAGGAATTTCATAAGCACACTATGACGATAATGGGGAATGTCATCTTTCGCCATAATTCGTTTTTGTTTCTATTGCCTCAGTTACGATAAGTATATATACTTAAAATAATCCTTGTTCCGCTATTCAAAAAGGTGTTATTTTTAAGCGTGTGGCAGCTCCCCAAAATTTTCGACTCTTTCCTAAATCGCTGTTGGAACGTCAGTGTCCGGAAGGATTTTTAAAGCACTATCGAATCATTAGTTGCGAGAACTGTATTTTATCGTCAGAAGATATAATTTGTTTCGAGAGCTATACTGGACGATGTTAACATTTCCATCGCTCTTGTAATTGATATTACGGGGTAAACTTCGTTTCTCTTACAGTGGCTACGAATCAACGTGATGGTCTATAAAAGACGAGCCTTCGTTTCTCTAAATTGAGATTTGATTCAGACATGCCGCCTCGAAATACTCCGCGGGCACTTCTCTAAATTGTATTACAAATAAAGAACACACAAAATGAGACAAAATGAAAAACAATAAGTAGAAGAAGGTTTCGTGCGTTCGCTACAGTCAGTAACCTTTTCGAAAGGGTTCTTTTTCATTTGGTGACTTCTCGCTACCGGAAACACTTCTGGGGTATTCCACAAGTTACAGTAACGCTACCGACAAGCACGTTGGGTAATAAAACTTTCAGTACTTGATGTGGCCCTATAAGAAACGAATGATCGTAGGACAACGAAACTTTGTGGAATCGTTTATAAGAACACCCCGAACAGAAATAAAGGACTGGAAGAAACATATTTTAATTTACACATAATAGGTCAACGTTAGTTAACTGCGTGCCATGTTTACGTGCCGGGGTACAAAAGTTGCTCAGTGTGAAGGCCATCTGCATCCACGGCAGCCTGGGACAGCACTAGGGATACCGTTTCATATTTGTTCGCAGCACTTCAGTAACGGAGGACCACGGAATGTTAAACTGTCATGACACAGCGCGTGCACTGTCTGAACATCGCACATCGTGTACGTCATTCTCAACCATTTCAACAGTAACTTCTTGAACAGTGTGTGGTGCAACTGGTCGTCGGCCACTTCCAGGAGCAAAACCAAGAGGATAAATGGTTCAAATGTCTCTGTGCACCATGGGGCTTAACATTTTAGGTCATTGGTCCCCTAGAACTTACAACTCTTAAACCTAACTAACCTAGGGACATCACACACATCCTTGCCCGAGGCAGGATTCGAACCTGCGTCCGTAGCGGTCGCGCGGTTCCAGACTGTAGCGCCTAGAACTGCTCGGCCACCCCGACCGGCCCAAGAGGACAGATAATTCAAATTTCCGAATCATGTTCTTGAACCCCGGCGATGAAAGACGACCTCTCCGCATTCCTTTAATGCATCGATACTCCATAAGAGCAGCAGCAGCGTTACTGTTGCTTTGATAAAACAGCTCTGCGAGTAAAGCCCTGCTCACCTTGTCCGCAAGCATGCTGACTGTCTACAACTGTAGTACACACTTATGCTTGCGTTTCAACCCAGTGTTGGCGTGCCAGTACCGCGCCTAGTGGCAAGTCATAATACTAAGACTACTAACAAGGCAGATCCTGCAACACAGTCTGAACGTCACTCCCATAAAGTTAGGTACTATACGGTAAGTAGCTACTCGTCTACACTCGATCAAGTAGAGAAAGTTTCATTGTGACTACCCCGTATTACGTCCCTCTTTATTGGATGCCACATCACACTCTTTTTCAGCCTTGCGTCTATAGCTTGGATGAACAATTATAAGAGGAGTCGGCACCATTACGTCACCAAAATTACTTGAATATTTTTTCACCTGCGGTTATTCGAACCTTTATTACAGACCTAACAGTCTGAAGTTGAACAATTCAATGAACACTTTCTCTATCTGTTGGGGTCCCATTTCGGCTACACTGCATTCAACGGCCGATATCTCCGGAGGTCACCGCTTCGATGCATTAACATTAATATAGCTGTAACACTGAACTACACTTAGTGCATGTTCGTAATCTGTCGTGTATGATCGAGTTTACAATAACGATATTCATTAATTCCTACTAAATTATATGTATTATTAATTGACCATATATATCACTGTGGCAACATTCTATTTGCATGGAGGCTTTGCTCGAATTTTGGATTTCTAAATTGTGAACTGTTTAAAATATGATTATAATCATGTCACTATCACTAAATGTATATATTACGAATTTCTCCGTTACTGTGGCGTTTATTATGAACAGTGCAATTTTGACCAACTTTTGAGAACCTAAATTGTGAACGTCTTTACATATGATTATACTCAGGTCGTTAGCTGTTCGGAGGCAGGCAAAACATCCGCTACGCCAGTCCTGCTGCCGACCACTACACTGACATCAACAAGTCGTCCTGTACGAGACTTGCCTACGGTGAAGGTAATTTGATCCTGTGCTGTAACTTCTAATAAAAACTTTGCCTAAAAACTGATAGGATAGAGACGTGAGATTTTTTTATGGAAACGTCACACTGCTTCTCGATTTGAATATTTATCGCTATCGGAAACATTACACATGCACTGAATTTTGCTTCATAGCTACATATCAGTGTAGTGAACAAACCCGGGAGACATTCCGTAAGCTTACTTTTCGTGCAGTGCCGCAGAAGGTGGACCTATATCGAATTCCTTGTGGTTGTAGGGGAGCAAGACATTAATATGGGCACGGCTGCCATTCTCTGAGTCTAACAGAGCGAGATTAGGTCAGATAAGATTAATGGATTAGATTATGTTAGATTAAATTTTATTTTCATTCCTATAGATCTATAGAGACGATATCATTCTGGATGTAGAAGACGTCAGAGAAACAGGAATGCACAATAAATATTTACAAAGAGAAACATGTTAACAAATCTCAAGTGAAATGGTAATCATGAGAAAAAAAAGGTCACAGTAGACGTAGATGTTCAACAGACTGAGGTACATATTTAATTTCTGAGGCTGTTGTAGCCTGGCACTACCAAACTGAAAATCTATTGTGCAATTTTTATTGACAAAGAACACATTACTGCACTGAATTTCTACAGAAGCCAGGTGGCATTAAAACTCGAAATATTTCAAATTGCTAGTAACATATAAATGTCAGTTGGTTCTACTAAGAATTACACTTCTCTTAAACTGAATTTCATTAGCAGTTAGAGGATTCATGTCTGCTAGCAAGTCATTGAAAATATGTTTTCCTGAACAAGGACACCTTTCTG
Organism: Schistocerca gregaria; assembly: GCF_023897955.1. Lineage (NCBI taxonomy): Eukaryota > Metazoa > Arthropoda > Insecta > Orthoptera > Acrididae > Schistocerca > Schistocerca gregaria. Next base: position 434,478,297 of record NC_064922.1, read on the forward strand.
GATAGAAGTAAGTGACTTCATATTTTTGTCAATTTTATTCTGATTACATGAACTGAGCTGTATGATTGAAAAAGAGATATGTTTTTAATGACAAATTTCATTTCGGAGTAAAGATATTGGGAAGAAGTAGTTAGTACCCCAAGGACCCTGCAGGGTACTTTAGATTTCACGCCACAAATAATTATGATTACACCTTTTGGGGCCAGGAGAACTTTAGCTTAGCTTGATAAGTTGCCCCAATAAATAGTTCAGTACCAGATTGTTGAATAAAAGTAAGCATAGTGGGCTAGTTGTTCTGTCTCCTATGTCTGACAACATCCATAGTGCAAATAGAGACTTCGCTAGGGGCATTGCAGTTGAATTAATTATCAATTAATAATTCCAAAAATATAACACAATGAACTCCTTATATGTGTCTGTTGTTATGTTTTAGGCACATACTACCGGGAAACCTGTTACAAGCTCCAAACTGCATCTAGTGTTTTCAAAGTCTTTTGAAAAACGACTGGCTAGTAGCCATTCATTAACGTCCATGAAAAAATCATTAACTGATCTGTCTGAGACTAAACGTCATTCGTTATTTAGTATAGTGTTTGTTTAATCTCCAAGTAAAACAAGCACGGCACATGGTAGCATTACAGATGGATGGTCGTTGCTATGCAGAAGAAAAAGTAAGGAAACTATGATGGAACACTGTGGGACACGGGATATAATTAGTTCCGATTTTGATGTTGACTGATAACTTAATACGTGGTTCTTTTTTTCCTTACAGAGATGAAGGTCTCTAAACATTTTCTAACGTTTTCTGATACTCCGCAATATTTTAATTTATTTAGGGGTGTGTTGTGATTCACCATGGTTTTTGACAGGTCTCAAATATACCAGTATCTTTTAATTTATAATCTAATCAAATAAAAATTCTGCCTGTAAGTGTAAGTAGTCTTCTTAACATTAGAACACTGTAGAAATCCGAATTGTTACTGTGATAATGTAGAGTAACAAGGCAGAGCATTGTGATCACCGATCTACTGTCGATAAAAACCCGTGTGACTGGTAGGCAGCCACAAGCACGATTCGTATAGTATCAGTGGGTGTGCTGTCCATGTGTAGAACCTGAGAGGCGCGAAATCTATCTGAGCGAGAGATCTATCGTAGTCTGACCGAGAGCAGATTGTGATGATTCGGGGGCTGGCAGGAGCATTACGGTGACTGCACGACTTATCGGGAGTTCAGCTGTGCGAAACCGTGAGGAAACCACGTCCACACGTCGTGTGACTGGGCGGCGACCCCTCATTATACGTGTTGTCCCTCATTACACATGTAGGACGTCGTAGGCTGGGCGGACTAGTAAAATAGGACAGGCAGTAAACTATTGCGGAACCAACATGAGAATTTAATACTAGGCAGAGTACAAGTGTGTCTGAACAAGCAGTGCACCGAAAACTCTTAACGATGGGCCCCGCAACCGAGGGCCCGTGGATATACTGATGTTAACACAACGAAGTCGGCAACCACTGCTGAAATGTGCACATGACCGTCGGCACTGGACGTCGATGCAGAAGCAGAACGTTGCATGGTCTTATAAATCACGATACTTTCTTCGTCATGCCCATAGAACGGTGTGAATCCGTCGCCTTCTAGGGGAATTGATCCTGGACATCTACACTGCGGGACGGAGACAAGCTGGCTGCGGCTCCGTTACGCACTTTGGAAAATTCACGTGGGCATCCATGGGTCCTGTGGTGTTCGTGCAAGGCACCATGATGGCCAAGAAGTATCACACACTGGTTGCAGACCTCGTACAACCCTTCGTGACGCACGTGTATCCCGACGGCAATGTGATTTTTCAACAAGGTAATGCGCCGTTTCTGAAGGCCACGAGTATAATGGATTGGTTTGAGGCACACAGTGGCAAGTTCCAGTTGATGTGCTGGGCCCCAGCCTCTCCAGATCTTAACCCGATCGAACACATCTGGGATGTGATTCTATATGGCGTCAGCGCTCATCGTCCACCTCCCCGGAATGTACAGGAAGTAGGAGACTCGTGTGTGCAGATGTGGTGCCAACCTTCTCCTACGACGACCAAGGCGTCGCTGCTTTCATATCACGACCCGTCGCTCCTGTTATCCGTACCGAAGATGGACATAACGGCTATTAGCTAGGTGGACGTAATGTTCTACATGTACATCTACATCTACATCCATACCCCGCAAGCCAGCTGACGGTGTGTGGCGGAGGGTACCTTGAGTACCTCTATCGGTTCTCCCTTCTATTCCAGTCTCGTATTGTTCGTGGAAAGAAGGATTGTCGGTATGCCTCTGTGTGGGCTCTAATCTCTCTGATTTTATCTTCGTGGTCTCTTCGCGAGATATACGTAAGAGGGAGCAATATACTGCTTGACTCTTCGGTGAAGGTATGTTCTCGAAACTTTAACAAAAGCCAGTACCGAGCTACTGAGCGTCTCTCCTGCAGAGTCTTCCACTGGAGTTTATCCATCATCTCCGTAACGCGTTCGCGATTAATAAATGATCTTGTAACGAAGCGCGCTGCTCTCCGTTGGATCTTCTCTATCTCTTCTATCAACCCTATCTGGTTCGAATCCCACACTGCTGAGCAGTATACAAGCAGTGGGCGAACAAGCGTGCTGTAACCTACTCCCTTTGTTTCCGGATTTCATTTCCTTAGGATTCTTCTAATGAATCTCAGTGTGGCATCTCCCTTACCGACGATCAACTTTATACACTCCTGGAAATGGAAAAAAGAACACATTGACACCGGTGTGTCAGACACACCATACTTTCTCCGGACACTGCGAGAGGGTTGTACAAGCAAAGATCACACGCACGGCACAGCGGACACACAAGGAACCGCGGTGTTGGCCGTCGAATGGCGCTAGTTGCGCAGCATTTGTGCACCGCCGCCGTCAGTGTCAGCCAATTTCCCGTGGCATACGGAGCTCCATCGCAGTTTTTAACACTGGTAGCATGCCGCGACAGCGTGGACGTGAACCGTATGTGCAGTTGACGGACTTTGAGCGAGGACGTATACTGGGCATGCGGGAGGCCGGGTGGACGTACCGCCGAATTGCTCAACACGTGGGGCGTAAGGTCTCCACAGTACATCGATGTTGTCGCCAGTGGTCGGCGGAAGGTGCACGTGCCCGTCGACCGCAGCGACGCACGGATGCACGCCAAGGCCGTAGGATCCTACGCAGTGCCGTAGGGGACCGCACCGCCACTTCCCAGCAAATTAGGGACACTGTTGCTCCTGGGGTATCGGCGAGGACCATTCGCAACCGTCTCCATGAAGCTGGACTACGGTCCCGCACACCGTTAGGCCGTCTTCCGCTCACGCCCCAACATCGTGCACCCGCCTCCAGTGGTGTCGCGACAGGCGTGAATGGAGGCACGAATGGAGACGTGTCGTTTTCAGCGATGAGAGTCGCTTCTGCCTTGGTGCCAGTGATGGTCGTATGCGTGTTTGGCGCCGTGCAGGTGAGCGCCACAATCAGGACTGCATACGACCGAGGCACACAGGGCCAACACCCAGCATCATGGTGTGGGGAGCGATCTCCTACACTGGCTGTACACCTCTGGTGATCGTCGAGGGGACACTGAATAGTGCACGGTACATCGAAACCGTCATCGAACCCATCGTTCTACCACCCCTAGACCGGCAAGGGAACTTGCTGTTCCAACAGGACAATGCACGTCCGCATGTATCCCGTGCCACCCAACGTGCTCTAGAAGGTGTAAATCAACTACCCTGGCCAGCAAGATCTCCGGATCTGTCCCCCATTGAGCATGTTTGGGACTGGATGAAGCGTCTTCTCACGCGGTCTGCATGTCCAGCACGAACGCTGGTCCAACTGAGGCGCCAGGAGGAAATGGCATGGCAAGCCGTTCCACAGGACTACATCCAGCATCTCTACGATCGTCTCCATGGGAGAATAGCAGCCTGCATTTCTGCGAAAGGTGGATATACACTGTACTAGAGTCGACATTGTGCATGCTCTGTTGCCTGTGTTTATGTGCCTGTGGTTCTGTCAGTGTGATCATGTGATGTATCTGACCCCAGGAATGTGTCAATAAAGTTTCCCCTTCCTGGGACAATGAATTCACGGTGTTCTCATTTCAATTTCCAGGAGTGTATAATCATTCCATTTTAAATCACTCCTAATGCGTACTCACATATAAACTATGGAATTAACTGCTTCCAGTTGCTGACCTGCTATATTGTAGCTAAATGATAAGGGATCTTTCTTTCTATGTATTCGCAGCACATTACACTTGTCTGCATTGAGATTCAATTGCCATTCCCTGCACCATGCGTCAATTTGCCGCAGATCGTCGTGGATTTCAGTACAATTTTCCATTGTTACAACCTCGCGATATATCACAGCATCAGCCACCAAAAGCCTCAGTGAACTTCCGATGTCATCCACAAGGTCATTTATGTATATTGTGAATAGTAACGGTCCTACGTCACTCCCCTGCGCTGTTCAGTGTATCTTTCGTTGTCAAATGGTTATGAAGCCAATTGTGTACTACCTGTTCTAGAATAGTCATGAAGACTGGTAAATGCGAAATTTTTTTTGGTTGGCTCATTTTTCCAAGATGTGTGATAGTGTGATAGCACGAACTGATGAGGTTGACACAATAGGCTTCCCTCACACTGTTGCGGGCCCCGGTAGCTCGCAAAGCAGAAGGGCGCCGTGGTCGGTGGGAGAGAGTGTGGTCGCCCTCGAGGCGGCGCCGGAGTGGTGAGGTGGTGGTGTGGTGGTGCAGCCGGCGGGCCGTAACGAGCGCGAGCACCGCCGCGACGTCGTTACCGGCTAACAGTGTCCAATTACCGCGGCAGGCAGGGCAGCCGGATCAGTTGGCTGCGGGCAGCGGAGCCAGCTGGCGACCAGCGAAGCCCTGCACCAGCCACCGACTGTACTGCGGCGCTTTATGCCACCCGGGGATCACACCCCAACGACGGGCTCAGAGGCCTACTGGCGGCCTCGCTGAGAGCGCTTCGCGTCTTTCATTCTTTGGAGTGGGGAGAGGGACTGGGTGGCCAGGGAGAGGTTGCATTTATTTGCATCAGAGAAACGTATCCTAGAGGAGTTAATATGCATGTGATGTACCCAGCCTTACAAAGAAAGTTAAAGCACCCAGAAGAGCAGTAAAAGAAGGAAATTAAATTTCACGTCTCCAGGTTCTAATTTACAAAGAACTTCGCAGTGTGAGCCCACTTATCAGCATGACATTGAACATCCTCTTGTTAGGATGCATGCACTGGTTCCATTCGGAAGGACGACATCTACATCTACGTCTATATGTACTTGCTTACTCAGCTATTTGTAATTTCTTGACCGGGGTTCATCGAACAACTTCAAGTAACGTCTCTACCGTTCCATTCTCGAATAGCTCGCCCGAGAAACGAACGTTTAAACCTTTCTGTACAAGCTCTCATTTCTCTTAATTTATCATGATGACCATTTCTCCCTATGTACGTGGGCGCCAACAAAATATTTTCACTCTCTGAGGAGAAAGTTGGTGATTGCAATCACATGAGAATTTCATACTGCAGCGAATAGTGCTTGTGTTGTAATTAGGACAGTTGATAAAATATCGATATATCGATGCATATTACAAAAAATATCGATATACACTGAAGAGCCAAAGAAACTGATACACCTGCCTAATATCATGCAGTGTCCCCGCGAGCACGCTAAAGTGCCGCAACAATACGTGTCGTGGACTCGACTAATGTCTGAAGCAGTGCTCGAGGGTAGTGACACCCATGAATCCTGTAGAGTTGTCCTTAAATCCGGAAGCGCGCGAGGGCTTGGCGATCTCTTATGAACAGCACGTACCAAGGCATCGCAGGTATTCTCAATTATGTTCATGTTGGGGAGTTTGGTGGCCAGAAGAAGTGTTTCAACTTAGGAAACTGTTCCCGGAGCCACTGTGTAGCAGTTCTGGACGTGCGCAGTGTCGCATTGTCCTGCTAAAATTGCCCAAGTTCTGCGGAATGCACAATGGACATGAATGGATGAAGGTGATCAGGATGCTTGCGTACGCGTCGCCAGTCAAAGTCGTACTTAGACGTATCAGAGGACCTGTATCACTCCAACTGCACCCTCCTCACACCATTACAGAGCATCCAAAAGCTTGAACAGTCCCCTGCTAACAAACAGGGTCCATCGATTCATGAGGTTGTCTCCATACCCGTATTCATCCATCCTCTCTATACAACTTGAAACGAGGCTCGTCCAAACAGGCTACATGTTTCCAGTCATCAACAGTAGAATAGTCGGTGTTGACGGGCACAGGCGAGGAGTAAAGCTTTTTGTCGTGCAGTCATCAAGGGTAACGAGTGCGTCTTCGGCTCCGAGAGCCCATTTCGAAGATGTTTCGTTCAATGGTTAGGACGCTGACACGTGTTCATAGCCAAGCATTGAGATCTGCAGCAATCTGCGGAAGGGTTGCACTTCTGTCACGTTGAACGATTCTCTTCCCTCGTCGTTGGTCCCGTTCTTGCAGGATCTCTCTCCTGCCGCAGCGATGTCGGTGATTTGATGTTTTACCGGTTTCCTGATATGCACGGTACACTCGTGAAACGGTCGTACGGGAAAATCCCCACTGGTTGAAACACCATTTTCAGACTTACGTAAATCTTGATAACCTGCCATTGCAGTAACTGATCTAACGACTGCACGAGACACTTGTTGTCTGATATAATCGTTGCCGATCGCAGTGCAGTATTCTACCTGTTTACACATCTCCGTATTTGAATACCCATTTCTTTGGCGCTTTAGTATAAAACGGCAGTACTTTTCTCCCGATATATCGATATCAAGACGACAATATCGAGTGCTGATATTTTTATTCTATATTATATATTTTTAACAATGTTCTGTAAGAGTTTGAAACTGTTCTTTTGAAATTTTAGTATAATATAATGTTACTTTCACTCTATGAAAAGAGTCTTACAACTTGTTGAGCTTTGTCAGTTCCAATCTTTTCTTTGAATGCATGAAGCAAGTATAGGTGGCACAAAAGAAGAAATCCGATTGTACTGGGAGGTGACGGTGTGAAAGGAATATCAAGATGTCCTATGTGAAGAAATAGCATACCAGTTGCGTTAAAAACAATTTTTAACGCATCCAGTGTGCTATTTCTTATCATCAGCGTTCTTCAAAAACAGCTGCTGAAAATAATGAACTAAAATCTGAATGACGAGATCGGTCTTGGAGGTGGGCGGAGACGTGTGAGGGGAAATGAAGACGTAATCGGCTCTCAGCGGTAGCGACAAACTGCAACGTTCAACTTCACCACGCAATTTTGACACTACAAGAAATCCAATGTGTGACGAAACCTAACGATGAACCCATTCGACACCGTTTGTTGTGCCAGTTATCATTGCTTGCAAAGTGTTACCGCCAGGTGCGAACGTTTTCCTTCTTCTTGCTGTATGGGGGATAAATAGGCTGCTAGATAATTGATGTACAGAATATCTAATAATAAATGAATACTTAAATATCAGCTCTAAAACCAACAGTATATTTACGATGTTCGCCCGATATTTTGGGGTACGTCGAAAATTTTTCCGTCGTTATATCGTTAATTTTCCTCGATTTATCGAACCTAACAACCTTCTATAAACATCGAAACATCGGATTCCAGATATCAAGATTCCTAGTTGTACTAGTTGCCACCCAATTCGTGTATCATATGCGTATTTCTTGATAATACAATCCTGGAAATTGAAATAAGAACACCGTGAATTCATTGTCCCAGGAAGGGGAAACTTTATTGACACATTCCTGGGGTCAGATACATCACATGATCACACTGACAGAACCACAGGCACATAGACGCAGGCAACAGAGCATGCACAATGTCGGCACTAGTACAGTGTATATCCACATTTCGCAGCAATGCAAGCTGCTATTCTCCCATGGAGACGATCGTAGAGATGCTGGATGTAGTCCTGTGGAACGGCTTGCCATGCCATTTCCACCTGGCGCCTCAGTTGGACGAGCGTTCGTGCTGGACGAGCAGACCGCGTGAGACGACGCTCCATCCAGTCCCAAACATGCTCAATGGGGGACAGATCCGGAGATCTTGCTGGCCAGGGTAGTTGACTTACACCTTCTAGAGCACGTTGGGTGGCACGGGATACATGCGGACGTGCATTGTCCTGTTGGAACAGCAAGTTCCCTTGCCGGTCTAGGAATGGTAGAACGATGGGTTCGATGACGGTTTGGATGTACCGTGCACTATTCAGTGTCCCCTCGACGATCACCAGAGGTGTACGGCCAGTGTAGGAGATCGCTCCCCACACCGGGTGTTGGCCCTGTGTGCCTCGGTCGTATGCAGTCCTGATTGTGGCGCTCACCTGCACGGCGCCAAACACGCATACGACCATCATTGGCACCAAGGCAGAAGCGACTCTCATCGCTGAAGACGACACGTCTCCATTCGTGCCTCCATTCACGCCTGTCGCGACACCACTGGAGGGGGGCTGCAGGATGTTGGGGCGTGAGCGGAAGACGGCCTAACGGTGTGCGGGACCGTAGCCCAGCTTCATGGAGACGGTTGCGAATGGTCATCGCCGATACCCTAGGAGCAACAGTGTCCCTGATTTGCTGGGAAGTGGCGGTGTGGTCCCCTACGGCACTGCGTAGGATCCTACGGTCTTGGCGTGCATCCGTGCGTCGCTGCGGTCCGGTCCCAGGTCGACGGGCACGTGCACCTTCCGCCGACCACTGGCGACAAAATGCGTCCAATTTAAACTATTCGTAATTTTAATACTTAATTATATAGTCCACTTTACAGCGTTTAGGTTTGTGTGATTTATGGTGTAACTGAGATTTAGTGAATTCCTTTTAGTACTGATGAGGATGATTTCCAACTTTTCGTTATTTAGATGGAACTGCCACTCTCAGCATTGTACAGATATCTTTTCTAAATGGTTTTGCAATTCGTTTTGATCATCAGATGACATTTCAAGACGGTAAGTGACAGTATAACCTGCAAACAATCTAAGAGGGCTTCTGAGATTGTCCCCTACATCGCTTATGTAAATCACAAACAACAGAGGGCCTATAACACTTCCTTGGTGAGCGCGAGATATTACCTCTGTTTTACTCAAGGACTTTCTGCCCTTTATTTTGAACTGTGACTTTTCTACAAGGAAATGATGAATCCTGTCACGTAATTGATACAACATTCCATGGGGAAGCATTAGAATTCGCTTGTGAGGATCGGTGTCAGAAGGATTCTCGAAATCCAAAAATTCGTGACCAGTTGACTTCCCCTATGAATAGCACTACTTTGCGAGAATAAAGAGCTAGATGTATTTCAGCATAACGATATTTAATGAAGACATGTTAGATATTTTTCAATAAATTGTTTTCTTCTCTGTAATTCACAATCTTCGAGCACAGTATATGTTCAAAAATCCTACTGCAAATCGACGTTAGTGATGTGGGTCTGTAATTCAGTGGAATACTGTTTCCTTGCTTGGGATCTGGGGTGGCTACTGCTACTTTCCAGTCTTTGGGTACGAACCTTTGTACGAATGAGCGGTTGTATATGATTGCTAAGTAAGGAGATATTTTATCAGCATACTCTGAAAGGAACCTAATTGATACACAACCTGGAGCGGAGGCCTTGCCTTAATATGTGATTTAAGCTGCTTCGTTGCACCGAGAATATCTACTTGCATGTTGCTCATGTTGACAGTTGTTCTTCATTCGTCTTCTTTTGTTAAAGAATTTTGGTGAACCGTGTTTCATTATTCTGCTTTTTAGGCACTATCGCACTGTCATCAGGAATTTGACCATTGTTGTCGCACAGTGAAGGTATTGACTGCGTCTTTGCGCTGGTGTACTAGAATCTCTTTGGGTTTTCTACCAGGTTTCGAGAAATAATTTCGTTGTGAAAGCTATTAAAAGCAACCCGCTTTGAACTTCGTCCTAAATTTCGAGCTTCTATAAAAGTTTTTCAATGTTGAATTTTTTTCTCTAATGAAGCAGGCTGGCACAACTGATCATTTATACACTGAATACTGGTACTGGGATGGAGTTGACATCCGATCTTACCCCACCCAGTTTATGACGAGGTATGGTCTGTAGATCCTGCTTGCCATGGGAGTACCTCAATATCACGGTAACAGTTCGTCGAGTCACGTATCATGTGTGAACGAGGATTGTTCTGCTGAAAAATGTCACCACAATACTCTCGCACGGGAGGTAACACATGAGAACGCAGGATGTTCGTGATGTATAACGGGACCTTCAGAGTTTCCTCAATCACTACTAGGTGTAACCTCAAGTCATACCCGATCGCTCTCCACACCAAGATACCAGACATTAACACTGATGTGCCTCTTCAAATTATTGGAAGAACGCGACCTCTCCCGAAGTAACAGACGATGGTCATCCGGGGTACTACAGAAAGGCAATTCACAGCCCAATACAGTACGACACCATTCATCATCTGTGCATGCTTTTCAGTAACGGTACCACTGCAGAACCAGCCTTTTTCCGCATAGGGCCGTAATTGGCTAGTCTGGCTTCTGATAGACTCCGACGAATGGTATGCTTCGCATAGACCACTCAGCATCTGGCACTGTTCACGCCCCACGTATATCCCACCACGCCTCGCAGCAACAATAAAAATGTACAACATTAGTACACCATGGTGGCCTTTCTACCTGCAACAGAGGATTACAGTATCCGTTTACATACTTACCGATGGTTTGTATGTGCACGAAGTTATAATGCCATCTGGCTACGTGTTCTCGACATTTCACTTCTTTTGTTATTCTGTGAACTTCATAAAGTTGTACTTTTTAACTGTCACAAAAAGCTGAAAAACTTACGTTCAAAAGCTTTTCTCAATATTCAACTCACCCAGCTGCGTTTCGTGATTAAACTCTTAAGCAAATCAATACCGAGCTGGCAGCGACGTAGGCCACAACCAAGGCTCCAGTCGAATAGAGGGTGCAAAAACAGACCTGAAAAAAGGAAGATATACTTTATTGAAGGCAAGTGGAAGAGGGGCGTCAGTTCTACTACCTCTGGTGTTCTTGTCACCCGAATCCACAGCATCTTATAGGTTCGCATTTTCTGCTACCGCATTCAGTCTCTTGCCTAGGTTTCGATCGATGGACAAGTATTGTGTACGTTCTGTCATATGTAGTTCTCCAGTTTGTGCTGCTACTCGGCGCCAGTAGACCATGGAACTTGTAACTCAATTTAGTCAACGTGAAAGCACCATACCGCCCCCAGCATGTAATGGCATTGCATTGATTTTCAACGATTTGCTGGGTATGATTGTTGGCATAGGCGCTGTGGCCGAGCGGTTTTAGGTGCTTTAGTCCGGAACCGCTCGACCGCTACAGTCGCAGATTTGAATCCTGCCTTGGGCAAGGATGTGTGTGATGTCCTTAGGCTAGTTAGTTTTAAGTAGTTCTAAGTTGTAGGGGACTGATGATCTTAGATGCTAAGTCCGATATTTCTTAGAGCCATTAGAACCTTTTTTTGACATATATAGTCATCTCACGTCTATGAATAATAATCTTCTCTTGAATTCGTACTAGCGTGATCGTACGGATTAGGTGCCTACTGCATAACTTTAGTACTAAATGAAGATTTCGTGCTGTGTCCATCTTCTTGTACATTTTAATGGGAAAAGATGTGATGAATATTAGGTGTGTTATATGTAGGTCTAACAGAAGTTCACATTCGCTCTCTGTTAGATTCTGATTTCATTGGCGTTTCGGTTGTGTTTACTTCAGTTTGTTGATATATCTCACTTACAGGTAGCAGTACTGTGGTGGACAGTTTGCGAAAAAGAGGGCTATACATTTTCTTAAGTTTAGGATGTCTCTGGCAGAGGCTCTTTCAGCTTGTACAGTCCGAAAAATGAGGGCAGAAACGTGTGAATCACTTTTGGAGTTAGCTACACTATCTGATCAGAAGTATCCAGACACCACTATGTACCGGGAAATAGACCCCTAGCTGTCACGGAAGGCGGACCCACCACAATAAAACGAGGCGAGGAGTACTGTGGTGGCAATAGAGAAGCAGTAAAAATAGAATCGGTCGGTCAGAAGAGCCTACTGACCTCGAATATCGAGTAGGCAGTAGATGTTTCCTACGTAACAGATCTGTCAGGGACTTTCAATCCTGCTGAAGCTTTCAAAGGCTACTGATGGCCGAATGGAAATACGAAGGACAAACCACAGCCGAACCAAGGCAAGGCAATGTTCTGAGGGGCAGAGACCGTCGAGCATTGCTGAAGGTGGTTGTAAAAAAATCGCATGAAAGAAGTGGAAGCAATCACTCATGAGTCCCAAAGAGCTACCAGCTGCCCATCTAATGCAATAACGTTGCGTCGAAAGTTAAAAAGAATGGGGTGCAATACTCGAGCACCTCCTCATCCGCCAAACATTTCTCTAGGCAATTCAGAGGGGCGCCTGCTGTGGTCTAAACAGCGCCGCCACTCCAAATCATTGTTTTCCAGTCATGAACTGTCCGCTGGTTGCGCTGTTTAGACCACAGCAAGCGTCTCTCTCAGTTGCCTAGAGAAATGTTTGGCGTATGAGTAAAATGGTTCAAATGGCTCTGAGCACTATGGGACTTAACATCTGTGGTCATTAGTTCCCTAGAACTTAGAAATACTTAAACCTAACTAACCTAAGGACATCAGACACATCCATGCCTGAGGCAAGATTCGAACCTGTGACCGTAGGCGTATGAGGAGGTGCTCGAGTATTGCACCTCATTCATTTTAACTCTCGACGCAGCGTTATTGTATCAGCTGGCCTGCTGATAGCTCTTTGGAACTCTCGAGTGACTGCTTCCGTTTCTGTCATGCGATTTTTTTCAACCACCTTCGGCAGTGTTCGACGGTCCTTGTACATCGGTCTGACCGGAACCCTTATGGATACCCAGGCCATCTGATCTGTCAGTGGGCAATATTACTTTGTGTGGGGAGTCAAGTTTAAAATGTATAGCAACAAGCCTCAAAGTCTGTTCGGGTGAAAATGCTGCACTTCTATCAGTCCAGATTCGATCCGCCTTCAACAACTTATTGACCAGGGCCAAAAGAGCCAAGAGATGCATGAATGTCACCTTCAACGTCTGTTACAGCAATCCTTGTACCGTCGAACTCTGTTTTCCGGGCCGCTTTGATTTGTCGCTTCCTATAGTACCTGGCGTGGTTCATGGACAGTGTGTGCTGAAAAATGGTGTTGACATGGAGCAAGTTGGGTTTGGCAGCAACATGGCGGCACTGCTGTATGGTGTCTGTGCGGCCGGGGCCAATGGGCAGATGGTGAGGCCATAAACGAAGCGGCAACTGTTGAGGAACTCTGGTAATCCAAGATACGTTTGTTAGTGTAAGAACATCGCTGACTATGTGCTGCTCGACTACGTTACATCTTTAGTAGTGAGGGTGTGTATGTGTGCCCGGTGTATTCTGATTAATATTGTGCTGAATTCCTATGTGTAACTGCATCGGCCGTTATGTGTTTAAGAGAACTGCTGCTCGTAAATCAGATTTGATTTTTAATTCAGGTGCTGTTTTAAAGCTTTGCTTATCTTGTTAAGTCTGGCAAGTGAGTGTCGGCTGCATTAGGCTACCACTTATAAGCACTACATAACGGGGATGAACGTCTAGCGGTCATGGCCGCTTTAGTTGAACTGTGTTGTGCCTTAGACGCCGGATATTGTTTCTTAAGTTATATTTTTATACCATTTTCTCATTTTGAGAGGACTGAGGGGCGATCTGTTCTAATTGTAAAACCCATTCAACAGCATAGATCGCATAAAACGTTTCTTTATTTAAGACAACCGGTTTCAACAGACTTTGCTGTCTTCTTCATATTTTAAAACCTTGTATAACATGTTCATTTTACGCTGAACCTTTTCCACAAGTTGCTTCATGTTTTTAAATATTTACGAATTGAAACTTGTTCTCCCGTTGAATTGTTACGCAATTCACAAAGTACATCTACATAATAATTTAGGTGTTAACAGTATTACTCACCTTACAAAATGTCTTTCATAGGGCTCCTTAATTTCATTACTGAATGTCATCAGTTATAAACGTTTGTTTTTTTATTTATTTTCTTATTGTGATCGCTTGTCTGACTGACATCGATTGTCCACACAAATCACACTTTACTTTATTTCCTGGCTGTATCGATCTGTTCAGATTTATCATGCTCACGCATGTCATAGGATCATTCTAGAACCACTAAAGGCGTATTAGATATTAATTGTATTCACCGCAAAAAAGTTCATTTCATGCTTTTCCGCTTGCACTAAAAATGAGAAAACGTAGTACAACGTAGAACATTGTCGTGGATGTGTTTTGTATTATGAGTCATACAATAGAAGTAATCCCTCCATTGAACTCATATTTTAATTGTACATAGCTACTGAACGCTATGCAACGAGCGTAGATAGATCGCTCTAACTAATGAGTTCTCGCACTGATCCCATTTATTAGTGGAGCAAGGGGTTAGAAGTCCCAGGCCTAACTATACGTCCCTGGGCCGAAAGAATTGAATGCTTACGTATACTGATCATTCGCTCCGAGCCGGACTCAAAACAGACGTGAAAGGTAATATGGCGAGTGACAGAATGCATTCGATACTTAGTGTCACTACGGACTTGGCCTGATCAGATTAAGAAATTGTAGAAATTCTGAAACTACCAAGTTCCTACGAACTGAAGGCAGAGAAGAAAACTTGCGAGTAACGAAAAGTTTTAGGCGGTAACGAATCGGTACTGTCGGCAGAGTCATATACGCCTCAGAATTGCTTGTATATTACGAAATGGATCTTGGTGAGGTTTCGCCACTCAACGGATACGCTATACGTCTGTTCACAAACATTGACATACCACAAAAAGTTATTCTTATTTCGTTTAACATATGTGATATCAAAGTGTTTGGTTTGACTGTATTTTACCAAGAAGTTTTCAGAACAGCTAACGTGGAAAGGTGCCTTACCTCCTTCGGCTCTGCCTCCCAACCTTTGTACTTGATTGCTCAGAGGTCCTCTAGCTGCATAACCTTTATAAACCGTAGGTTCGCAAGAAGTATAGTAAATGTTTCCCTATTCGTTAATAAATGTTAAACAGTATGGAAACAGGTGGTCTGACAGCAAGTAGTATGATCAAGGTGGAACTGTTTTCTAAAGATGTAGTAAAATGGCTATTCGGATTTACCATGACCAGACATGTATACATTGAGGTCAAGAACAGCCTCTAGCTGGCGTAAAATTTGCATACAAGATGATTTTAGGCTAACCACTCTCGCATTACAAATAACTTGCAAGCAAGTGTACCGGAAAGACAGGTAACTGCTGTGTTTCCGTTGTGTAACGTATTTGCATATTCTGCATACTGTGTAACCAGCTTAGACAGCAAAATACGACGATCTGAAAAGAGTAGTTTGACATTAATTAAGAAGAAAACAATTTTTTCGACAAGAGCGATGTCGTAAAATGGCAGCGTATACAGATAAGTACTATGCGTACTTTCCCGGTAAAACTGGTACAGCACTTCCTTATTAACAAACTGAAAAATGGAATACTGTCAAAGCCAACGCTAAAAATAACATAAAACAAAAGGATCTACAAAGGAAGACGCAAAAATTGACAGGACTGCGAGGAAGGTTCTTACCTAGTCTGTTATTTCCTCTATCGCATTGAGAAACTCAGCAAGGAGTGAGATTGTTTAATAACCATAATTATTGCTTGCGTGCACGCTTAAGACTTGCTATCTACTTTTTTATGGCCGTGAAACAAGGATGACAAGTGAGTGTTAGCCTCAACTTTCTGTGAAATGAGGCTAGCTAGGTAACATGCAATATTCCTCCTGTAATGGATCTCTCAAAGAATGAAAGTTGGATAAGGTGATTGAAATTTAATCCTGCGAAAGCTAATTATTCGCAGATGGGACACATCACTGTGGCCACAGCAGCATCACATTAAAATCACGGATAATTAGAGTTTTAATGCTAACTTGTATAAAGAATCGTACGAATCCAACTAGGCGAAAGACGGCTCCATTACTTGCTATTTTCTGATTTCTTTTAGTGTCAGGCGCAGAGTCGTCATTATGGAATGGAAAAATTTGTCAAGGCGGACTGTGATAATATGAAGTACAATTCAGCAAATGATTTGCAGTACACAGAAATAGCAATCGGACTTTGTAATAAAAGATTTAGATTATACGATTCGACTTGTAAATCGCGAATGTGTATACGACAGCCCGTTGATGGCTCTCAGTCGACACGTAAGTCAGTCGATTCCCAGTGTAGGCAAATAACTAAAAGACAACTGCTTAAAAATAACATAAAACAAAAGGATATCTATAAAGTAAGACGCAAAAATTATTACACAAAATTAGGAAATGCTTTCATACATCAAGACAGTTGCGAGACAAAACGTAAGAAGTAGGAGAGTTTATGCTTCCCAATTATTTTCAAAAATATGAAACACAAAATTACAGAAGCGATATGATTCATTTGCTGCAATAGAGATTATACTTTATCTCCAACATAACGTGATATATAAATTCATTACACATCTTATGTACATGGAAGTGATAGTAAAAACTATATTGATGCTTATTCACTGATTCCAATCGCCATCCTGTCTGCAAACTATTTTATCAGAAGCATGATTGCTTAGTCTTTTAATGAAGGAGTTCACAAACAACTATGTCTATGGAAGTTTCTGTTCTCGTACTACATATATCGATAACCTCAGGACGTCTGGACGTAGTTTCATCTGAATTTTCACATATTTTGTAGACACTCACCACGATACTCCTCAAACAGCCGACGAGTCGTTAAGTTTCCAAAATTCTCGTGCCATGCGTCCGGGCCATCACAAACTGCCCTCGATCAAACTGAGTAAAATCGCGCGCCATCCCTATTCTACACACGGACAGTATGGACGGTGCGTGTGTCTGACTAGCAGTCATTCCCTACCAGATGACTCTGTTGTCGCCTCGACGGGTTTGTACTGATGGTAGGTCGATAATCATAATGTTCTGGCTGATTAGTGTATGTAACACAATCTTCCCACAGAAGAAAAAAGGTTGCACGAGCTGCAGGGGGTACGGTTTGAAATTTAACCCCCGCAAAATCGCTAACGGAGTTTCTTGCGGCATTCTAAGTTCGTGGTTTCCACGGGTCGTTGATTTTCTCTCACCCTCTCCACGGTTGCATCAAGCACACTTGGTCGGCCGGTATTTTTCTGTTTACAGAGAAAATTGGTGTCGCTAGATTCCATATACCAGAGCACAATGCTCTGTTTACGTGGCAGTTCGTTTTAGTAATTCCTTCTGAACGCAAGCTGCGTCGTGTAACAGATAAACATCTCGCGTATTCCAACACACAAATATTCTATTTTTGGTTTGTTCAAAGCACTGCATTTAAAACGCGAAATGGTAGACATAGTGCCAATTCGGTGAGTTTATGGATCTATTAATGCTTCACTCATGTTTTACATATAATACTTTGAAAAGTACTGAACTTTGAAAACGGAAAAATCATTTATATTAGCGCTATATAAGGCTATAAATGTGTTAGAAAAACTTTTTGCGAAGTTTTGTATTACCGCTTTATAAAAAAATAGTTTTGCATAAAATTTTGTGTAATTATTTGTGACCCATGATTCGATGTCCATAGTTGCGTTACCTGTACAAATAAAAGAAGGTGCGGCCTTCAATTTTTTTGAGAGAAGCTAGTAGAAGACTGGCTGTTCGCGTTTGTGTTCACTCTTCCAGTCTTCAGAATGTAAGCATCGTGGGCTGTAGTTATTAATAATAACTATTATACGAACTGACTTTGAATTAACACCGTGTTATATCTTTATTCATTCACCAAATCGCATGTATCTCTCAATATTTATCATTTTACAAATTCTATTTTTCAGCTTCTCTTTCGGGAAAGACGCTTCACACCGATGTGGTACCGTTCCGCCATTGACGTAACTTCTTGACTAATTCGCAGATTTAATTTTTGCTTTTCGTACGATCAGAGCTTGCAGTCCGAGATTTTTTAAATCAGTCATACTGCACAGAGTGGTTATCAAAGAGCGATACGCAATTTACTTTTTTTAAAATTCCATTGGTACACATCCTCTGTTGCGCGGCTTCCAATACCAATCTGGGACACTTATAGACTTAATACAGATAAAATTTAGAAATCTTTTGGTTGGCAGTGGTCGAAGCCAACTCACAGTTTCCACCAAAAAGACGACACTTTCATGTAGTTGAAGAAAGTGCTTGGTCTTCGTTATTTAACATTGTTAATTTGTCGCATACAAGACGAGTTTGAAATGATATTTACTTTAAATTTGCAGTAAATAACGATAGTTTCTTCGTAAAATATAAGCAGTGTACATTTGGATTTCCAGCTCTATGAAAGTTACGCCATTTAATTTTTAAATTGTTGATGGGTAATGCTCGATATGAACGCGATATCAGTACTAGGCATTTTATTTTTAAACTGTCGATATGTAGTGCTCTATACGAATGAGACTGCAGTACGAGGCATTTAACAGTGAAGAGTACACACTGAGCCAGAATATTATAACCACCGATCTACTATCGATATAAATGCGTCCAGACATTAGCAGCGACGTCTGGCGAGGAATGACTTCTACCCAGAAATACGCACGGTACGTGTAGTATCAGTAAGCGTGCTGTTCCAGTATAGAATAGGGAAGGGGAGCGATCTCTCTGTTCCACCGAGGGTAGATTGTGTTGGCTAGCAGTCATTTTTGGGTATTTGAGGAGTGCTCTAGTGAGTATCTTCATGTGTGGCGAAACCAAGGCGACATCACGTCTAGGATTCGTGGGGTTGCGCGGTCACCCTTCAGTATAGATTCAGACGGCGTCGGCTGCCCTCCCCTCTTTTTTATGTGTCCTCTCCCTCCATCGGCTCCCCGCCCGTTTTGCTTTTCCTCTCCTCCCCCCTTCACCCCCCCCCCCCCCGCCCCCTCCCACCCATCAGCCTTAAGCTGTGTTGTGTTATCTTCGTGTCTACTCGATAGTGCTGTGTTTAAGTGAGTGTTCAGTGTTGTGCGTCCCCTTTTTTGAGTGTTGCGAACAGAAACAATACTGTCGCTAGGTGTGTTTTTTGTCTCTTGCGAACAGAAAGCAGACTGTCGCCGTGTTTTCTAAATCGTGCCTGCCTAATTACTGTGTTTCTTCATTAGCATCGCCAAAACCGTGTTTTTCTTTTTTAACTTCCACAGCTTTTCGTCATCTTACAGTTTTTAAAAGACCACCTTTTAATCGTCTGTTTTTTATTGTTTGTTATCTTCTCATTATGTGTTCTTAATTCTTCTGTAGGCTGTAGAGCGGCATATTATACTGGGCAGAGTACAAGTGTGTCTGAGCGCACAGTGCACAGAATACTGCTAAAGATGGGCCTCTGCAGCCGATAACCCGTGCATGTGCCAGTGTTAACACCACGACATCGGCAACTACGAGTGAAATAGACGCGTGACCATCGGCACGTTGTCACAGTGGCAGAGCATTGCATGGTCTGATGAACACGTTACCTTATTCATCATGCTGATTGGAGGTCGTAAATCAGTCGTTTTTCTGGAGGATCAGTTGCTTTAAATTTGTACTGTGGGATGGTGGTTCCATTTTGCTCTGGGGAACAGTTTTATGGGCATCCATGGGTGCAGAGGAGATCGTGAAAGGTACCATGACGGTCGAGGAGTATCGTACACCGGTCTCAGATCACGTAGGCCCATTCATGAATAACACACTTCCTGACGACTGCGGCATTTTTCAAGAAGATAATTGTGTCATAAGACCACTTGTGTGATGGAGTGGTTCGAGGAACACAATGGCCAAGTCCAATTGACGTGCTGGACCAGTAATTCGCCAGCTCTGGACTCAATAAAACACATATGGCATGTGACGGAATGTGGCTTCGGAGATCATCGCACCCTTTCCGGAATTTATGGTAATTAGGCGAGTTATGTGTGCAGATGAGGTACCAGCTGTATCCAACGATCTATCAAGATCCCATTGCTTCAATGTGACGACGGTCACTGCTGTTATTCGTGTCAAAGGTGGTCATGCCGACTACTATTTTGGTCGTCATAATGTGACTCTAGTGGCAAGGGAAGCTGCAACTATTTATCAGTATTATTGAGACATTGCGGTATAGTTTCGCAGAGAAGGGTGCTAGCTGGGTATGCTCCTCCATCATCTTTATCTGAACTTGCCACTATTTTGCAAGAGGTGTAGTATAGGCTTCCCTTGGAAACCATACAGGACCTTTGTTTATCCATTCCGAGACGACTGGAAACGGTTTTAAATTGCATCGCTTGTTGTACGCCGTGTTAGCATGGTAGTGTGTCGCGTTTGTGATGTTTTCATATTTTATATTTTTGTCTGCCATCCCCTCCCCCACCCCTACGGCATTTCTCATTTCAATGAAAACCAAGAGACTCTACTAGTTCTGTGATTTTTATTCTTATACGAACTGTCATTGTTTCTTGAACGCTCACTTAAGATATTATCTCCAGTGCTAAACGTATTTGTTTGACAAATTTAATAGGCCAATCAATAAGACTTCTCTTTTTCTGAATTGAGGTTCAGTTCCTTTATCATCTTTTCAAAGTTGTATCTTAGATGAGTTTAAGGACAGCGGTGATCTTGGTTATTACAGTCGTAAATATCTATTTAGAATCTCAGCATCAATATTCAGCTTACCTTGAAACGTACAGGGGTATAATGTGTATGAAAACATCCATACGTCTTCAGTGCTATCCGAGTTTTGCTCTGTTTAACTGCGCGAATAATAGCACGAATACCGTTTGCATCAATTTTGAATAATAATTTCTGTTAATAAACCTCTTATTCTCAATAAGTGGTTTAATACCTCCGGAAATGATAATAAAATTTATTATGGTATGTAATCAAATCACAAATTTATTAATTAAAATTAGAATGAACTACGTCACTAAAAAAAGACATTACAACACCAATCAAATTGACTTCTTAAACTAACTACCCTGCCATTAGCACAATGGAAACTCTGTTCCTCATCGCACCCATTTCCCTAAGTTATGTTGGTTGATACTGGTCACGCAACTGGTTGTTCTCTGAAGGTCCACCTAGACCGACACAGAATCAGAGAGCCCTGGCAAAGAGCAAGTGGAACACGTACTAAAGTACAATTACAGTGCCCTACTTTGCCAGCTGATTACGCTAATATTACAGTAATTCAGTGTGAAGATTACGACGGTCGTCCTAGGAACCGGCGTGATGTCGTCTTTCCCCTGTCAAAGCTCGACTTCATCTAAAAACGTGGACGCGATTACTGTGCGAAAAACTCCTGACCAATAGTTGCTCAATTGCAGAGGCCGTCACGAGTTGATACACATTCTACTTACACAAATGCCATGAGTAGCTGGTAGACTCAAGAGCGTGGCAGCAAAGGAACACTTAATGTTGCATTCGAACGTCACAAGTGAGCACAAATATGTTTTCGCAGAACAACACATGGAATGAAATGATCGTATGGCATTGTTGACCGGCCGCCGTGTTGCAAGTCCTCCTTAGTTGACGCTACGCTACGGAGGCGGACAGAACAACAGCAGATTCAGCTTTTGTGGAGACGTATGCACCAACTCTGAACAACTGGAATTAGATCACTGGTCGCAATGCCAGCGATATCTCCAAACCTAACTATGGCTAGAACTCCACTCACCGACCAGACCGCGTCTGCCCAGCACCACACCATCTACCAGAGTCTCCCAACCTCTTGTTGGCACCAAACTTTGCAGTTCCTCTCACGTGTATCCCTACGCGTTTCCGGCCAATCAGGACTGTTTTCCCACTTTTCATGGGCGCGCCGAATCTGTGGCCCGTTCCAACCGTTTTGTAGCCGCTCTCTCTCTCTCTCTTTCTCTCCTTCCACCTGTGGGGTCTGAGGCTCGCCCGGAGTCTCCTGCGGTCGCTGGTACCATTCTGTCACCAAAGCACCCGCCGTGGGAAGCTGCGGCCAGCCACCGGCCACCTCGTTTGTTCTACAGCTCAAAACAGCTCTTTCCTGTGTCCGTCCAAACCACCTTCCCAATGATAATACGCAAAGTTCAGAAGATCTTACGTACCAGTATGAACCTTGGTCTTACTGTTAGTATTATTCTGTCTAACGGCTGTACCTATTCGCGTGGTATTTGTCATTTATTTTCTGAGTAAATCTCATGTAAGATGCTAAAGTCTGCCAACTTACAATCTTTTCGTCCTCGAACTGTTTAACAGCAGCTTGTACCACTTTTAAGAGACATTTGAGATATATTCTTCTCAGTATACATTGAATATAGAAGACCAGTAGTGTAGCAGTCATGGTTTGATTTTGAGAACGAGAAATGCAGCTTCAGTTCAACCGAATGTTATCGAATCCTATTCAGGTTTTGAATCGAGTCACCTTGTAGCACACAGTTGGAAATCTTTTAAAGTTGACTCTAAATAATTAATTGCTTCCTAGATTTTGCGGTACTCCTCTTGTCGGTTCGAGGACTGGCTGAACCAGTCGTTTCTCTTAATTCAGTATTTCGGGGAAGAGCATCCTAGGTTAACTGTAGAGGATGACACACACAGAGAGAAAAAGTATCAAATGGTATAGCCCACATTTATCTTTTTGAATTTTAAAAAGACCGTTTTTAATGCCATACACTACCAAAGTATTATATTTACTCACACCAACAGTATTGGTTAAGAGAGTCATTTCCTTACAATCAGTGCAAATGCCACATTATTAGTTTTCCTTCCATCGTTTTCGAAATTAGTTAATAAAATAAATGTTGATAACATGTAATTTAGCTGTCTGCTGAAACAGGGCACCACAGTTCTAAATGTTTAACAACAATAATATCTGTAGATTCATACAGAATTACACTAAACCTGTTTTCAATACCATATTTACGCATTACACCTAACTGAGTTAGGTGCTCTTTGTACGATACTACTTGTAATCAACGGTACTTCTAGAATCACAAAATATTCGCCGACGCAGTTTACCGGGATGATTAAGCAACAATGTAATCCTGAGATCTTGACCGCTCATCTATTATAGGGTGCCTAGGAAGCTGTTTCCTCGGATAGCTACATAACATACACATTGTGATCAAAAGTATGCAGACACCTGGCTAAAAACGACTTCCAAGTTTGTGGTGGCCTCCATCGGTATGCTGGAATTCGATATGGTGTTGGCCTTGATGACAGCTTCCTCTGTCGCAGGCATACGTTCAATCAGGTGCTGGAAGGTTTCTTGAGGAATGGCAGCCCATTCTTAGCGGAGTGCTGCAGTGAGGTGAGGTATCGATGTAGGTCGGTAAGGCCTGGCACGGAGTTGGCATTCCAAAACATCCCAAATATGTTCTATAGAATTAAGGTCAGGACTCTGTGTGGTCCAGTCCCTGTAATCAATCCGCCACAGGCCGTGCATTATGAACAGGTGCTCGATCGTGTTGAAAGAAACAATCCCCAGCCCCGAATTGCTCTTCAAATGTGGGAAGCAAGAAGGTGCTTAAAACATGAATGTAGGCCTGTGCTGTAATAGTGCCACGCAAAACAACGAGGGGTCCAAGCCCCCTCAACGAAAACACGACCACACCAAAACACCACCGCCTCCGAATTTTATTGTAGGCACTACGCACGCTGGCAGATGACGTTAACCGGGCATTCGCGATACCCACACCCTGTCGTCGTATCGCCACATTTTGTACCGTGATTCGCCACTCCACACAACGTTTTAACACTCTCCAAACGTCCAATGTTTACTCTCCTTACACCAAGCAATGGGTCGTTCGGCATGATGTGTAGCTTATGAGCAGCCGCTCGATCTTGAAATCCAAGTTTTCTCACGTTCCGCCTAACTGTCATAGTACTTGCAGTGAATCGTGAAGCAGTTTGTAATTCTTGTGTGATGGTCTGGATACTTGTCTACCTATTACACATTACCACCCTCTTTAACTGTCGGCGGTCTCTGTCAGTCAACAGTCAATGTCGGCCTGCACCCTTTTCTGCTGCACATGTCCTTTCAAGTTTCCACTTCACTATGACATCGAAAACACTGAACCTATGGATGTTTAGGAGCGTGGAAATCTCGCATACAGACGTACGGCACAAGTGACACCCAATCCACCTGACTACGTTCGAAGTCCTCGAGTTGGGCGGAGTGCCCCATTCTGCTTCCTCACGATGTCTAATGAATACTGAGGTACTGATATGGAGAACCTGCCAGTAGGTGGAAGCACAATGCACGTAATACGAAAAACGTATGTTTTTGGGAGTGTCCGGATACTTTTATCACATAGTGTACAAGAATATCTTATTAATGGAGTTTGTTATAGTAAATTTAATTGACAATACTTGGCCCTTTTACAAAGAAGCGTCGCAACAATTGGCGACATGCAAATAATCGATGTCCTTCTATGTATTATATTTCCATGCAAGCAATTAATATAGATCACAAGTCACGAATCGTCTTCTAATGCGACCGAGGCTAGCTGGAGCAGCGCTTATATTCTGTTCCTCTACTGTCCGCTCTTGTCATTGTGTCGCCCTGGTCAATGTTCTATTGGCTGACGTCGTCTCATAGCCTTCTCTACTGTGTGGTTCCTGGCTCACGTCCCGGCGCTTGATGTTACACCGGAACAGGAATAATGTTCTGCAATAAACGAGGATAATGTTCCTTTCGCAGTGTCTGCAGCTTTTTCGCCATAACTACACAGTTTACAAGGTAGCAGCTTTTGCTACGTAGGAAAGACTGAGTCCTGAAGAATGTGAGTGTTGTCTTCTTAATAATACTATGTCTATTAGCATCACTTAAGGTGATGTAAATTCAACATGGCAATAAAGGTATTAACATTAGATAACATTGGCTGCAACAAGCTTCGCCGGCCGCGGTGGCCATGCGGTTCTAGGCACTTCAGTCCGGAACCGCGTGACTGCTACGGTCGCAGGTTCAAATCCGGCCTCGGGCATGGATGTGTGTGATGTCTTTAAGTAAGTTAGGTTTAAGTAGTTCTAAGTTCTAGGCGACTGATCACCTAAGATGTTGAGTCCCATAGTGCTCAAAGCCATTTGAACCATTTTTTTTGCAACAAGCTTCCTCCAAAATTTAAACAGCTCACTAGCGATAAATCCATCTTTAATTTTTCATAATGTTGTCGACTCAGTATCTAGAAGCAAATCAAATACTGATATATAATATAGCATCACCCACACGGCAAGATTTCAAAAATAAACTGCCGAGGTGCCGATCAGCGTTGCCTGTCTTCGACATCCAGAAAGGAGTTTTAAAGGAACTGTATTCCTGAACAGAAATCTGCGTGTCACCCATTTTTAACAAAAACTGAGTAGTAAATTTAGAATGCATGGCTACCGCATGTTTCTGCTTCCAGCGCATAGTTCGCTGATAAGCACGCATCAAAAAAGTAACGCCTCCTTGATATACATCAATCATGTTGCTCAGCTTTAAACTGAAACATTCACCACAGCTAAATAATAACTCTGTACTTCGGTTGTGCGGCTATAGCATGATGGAAAGTCAGCGTTATGATGCAGGCAATCCACAGGGATATCCAAGGAGCAAGGGTTGTCATACAATAGCCAGTACTCGAAGCCCAGAGTGTAGAATATATTCATAAATTATAAAATTAATTTTATTTTAATTACATGTTTGTATTTTAGGACCATATTTAGTGTATACAATTCAGTGCTCCTATTGTGCACCGTACAAACAGGCAAGAAAGCGAAATTATATGTGTAAGTTTACGGTTGGAAATACAGGTACCGAGAGATCGAGGCTGAAAACTCACAGCCAGGGGATTCCCACTCTTCGCTGCAGAATAATGAGTCGCGACATTGTCAGAGACCTAATGGTAACAACAACAAAATATGCTCGACTGTATAAAACAATGTATGCAATACAGTAAAAGTCGCGCATGTCTGATCGGTTACTGTTTCATAACAATGACTCCCGCCAACCTACTGATTGGTATGATATAACGCAAACGACTGTGAAGAAATACGAGAATGGCTGCAGCAAGGTAATCTGGTCACGAGAATCATAAAAACTACTACACGCTTTTATGTACAAACTGACCATCCCCAACGTGGGTTACCTTCAAGTTGCGAATGTCATACTACACTGAGCTGCATCATTAACGGATTTACGTATAATGTCACTCCTTTCACAAACCTGTCCAGAAATCCTTTCATTGCAAGACAGGCGGTAAAGCGGCTGTGTGCTGAAGTATTAATATAATTTATTTAAGCTACAGCAATATTCATTTTCTGTTCCCACCTTTACAGCCATGAAGTAAGTCTTTGAATGATTAAACGTAACCAAAGTGACGTATTGGCCGGAACGCGTCTCCATCCACACGAATATGTTTAACGACTGACAGCCTAGTATCCATCCCGTGAATGCAGTCATACGTTACGTCTCCATCCGGCAGAGGATGTCCAGTGGCTGGCGATAGCTCCCCGGCTCTATGCCGTGCCTCCCGTCTCCGGGACATCGACCCACCGCGGAGGCCGTAGCGGCGCAGCCCCCGGGGGCAAATCTCGGTGCAGGCCAGCTGACATCGCCGACCCACATGTCTGTTCCCCCACATCCTTGTCCGTACACCACGCACCTCGTTACTCTCAAACTTTTTGATTAATGCGTCATTGTAATCTAACGCCTACAATGTGCCTGTTCTCATAACTGAAATCAAGGAAAATGACCCAAGTCTTCTGACTGATGTCGCCAGCCACGAATCCCTCTCCTGTGCCACCTCTTAATCTCAGAGTAGCACTTCCATTCTGTTTCCTCAATTATTTGATGAATGTATTCCAATCTATGTGTTTCTCTGCAGTTTCTGCCCTCTACAGCTCCCTCTAGTACCATGGAAGTCTTTCCCTAATGTCTTAACAGATGTCCTGTCGTCCTGTCCCTTCTCCTTGTCCGTGTTTTCTTCATACTCCTCCTCATTCCTTACCTAATTTTCAACATTCGTCTGTAGCACCACATCTCAAACGCTTTGATTCTCTTTCGGTTTTCCCTCAGTCCATGTTCCATTACCATACAATGCTGTGTTCCAAACGTAGATTCTCATAAATTTATTACTCCTCTTGGGCAGTGCTCCTCTGCTTTTGATGTCCTTCTTGCTCCATCCGTAATAGATTATTTTGCTGTCTGGGTAGTAGAATTCCTTAACTTAATCTACTTCGTGACCATCAGTTCTGATGTTGAGTTCTCGCTGTTCTCATTTCTACTACTTCTCATTACTCTCGTCTTTCTTCGATTAACTCTCAATCAATATTTTGTACTTATTAGCCTGTTTATTCCATTCAGCAGATCACGTAATTCGTCTTCACTTTCACTCAAGATAGCAATGTCATCAGCAAATCGTGTCATTGATGTCCTTTCACCTTGAATTTTAATTCCACTCCTGTACCTTTGTTTTATTTCCAACATTGCTTCTTCGATGTAAATATTGAAAAGAAGGAGCGAGAGACTATATCCCTGTCTTACACCGTTTTCAATCTGTGGATTACGTTCTTGGTAGCCCACGCTTATTTTTCCTTCTTGGCTGTTGTACATGTCGTGTATTACCCGTCTCTCCCTATAGCTTACCAAATTTTTCTCAGAATTTCTCAGACCCTTGCACCATTTTATACTGTCAAACGCTTTTACCAGGTCGACAAATCCTTTGACTATGTCTTGATTTTTCTTTAGTCTTGCTTCCATTATCAACCACATAGTCAGAATTGCCTCTCTGGTGCCTTTACCTTTCCTAAATCCAAACTAACCGTTATTTCACACATTCTCAATATTTTTTTCCATTCTTCTGTGTATTACTCTTGTCAGCAACTTGGTTGCGTGGTGTTAAGCTGATTGTGCGATAATCTCGCACTTTTCAGGTCTTGGAGTCTTCGGAATTGTGTGAATGATATTTTTCCGAGTCCGAAGGCATGTCTCCAGACTCATACATTCTACACTCCAACGGGAATGGTCGTTTTGTTGCCACTTCCCTCCAACGATTTTAGAAATTCTGATGGAATCTTATCTGTTTCTTCTGCTTTATTTGATGTTAAGTCCCCCAGAGCTCTCTTAAATTCTAATAGTGGATCTCCTACCTCTTCTAAATCGACTAATGTTTCTTCTTCTATCCCATCGGAGTAATCTTCTCCTGCGTAGAGACCTTCAATGTACTCTTTCCACCTATCCGCTCTCCCCTCTGCATTTAGCAGTGGACTATTTCATTCCTCGGCGTCTTGTACTTCTGTATTCTGAATTTCCCTGAACATTTATGTATTTCCCTCTTTCATCGACCACCTGACGCATTTCTTATGCTACCCATGGTTTCTTCACAGATACCTTCTTTGTACCTACGTTTTCTTTCCAGTTTCTGAGTTTACCCTTTTTAGAGATGTCCATTAATTTTCAACTGTACTGCCTGTTGAGCTACTCCTTGTAACTGTATCTACTGCATTAGAGAACTTGAAGCGTATCTCGTCATTCCTTAGTAATTTCGTATCCCACTTCTTTGCGTATTGATTTTTACTGACTTATCTTTTAAACTTCAGCCTACTCTTCGTCACTATTACATTGTGATCTGAGTCTACATCCGCTCTTGCGGATCATCATGACACTTACAATCGAGTATCTGTTTTTGGAATCCCTGTCTGACTATGATGTAATCTAACTGAAATCTTCCCGTAACACCCTCCCTTTTTGCAAGTATATCTCCACGTCTTGTGATTCTTGAACAGAGTATTCCCTATTATTAGCTGAAATTTATAAAAGAAGTCAGTCTTTCTCCTCTCTCTTTCCTGGACCCTAGCCCATATTCTCCTGTAACCTTTTCTTTTACTCCTTCCCCTACAATTGCATTCCAGTCGCCCGTAACTAGTAGATTTTCACCTCCCTTTACGTACAATATTACCCCTTCAATATCATCAAACACTTTCTCCATATCTTCTGCTTCAGCTTGTGACCTCGGGATGTATGTTTGACCTATCGTTGTCGGCGCAGGCTTGCTGACGATTCCGATAAGAACAATCCTATCACTCAACTATTCATAGTTGCACACTCTCTGCCCTACCTTCCTATTCATAACAAATTTTACTCCTGTTATACCATTTTCTGCTGCTGTTGATATTACCCTATACTCATCTGATCACAAATGCTTGTCTTCTTTCCATTTCACTTCGCTAACTCTTACTACAACAAGATTGAGCATTTGCACTTCCCTTTACAGATTTTCTAGATTCCCTACGACGTTCAAGCTTCTGACATAACGCGCCCCGACTTATAGAACGTTATCCTTTCGTTAATCATTCAATTTTTTTTCTCATGGCCACCTCTTTTTTGGAAGACCCCTCCTGGATATCAGAATGGGGGGAATACTCCGGAATCTTTTGCAAATGGAGAGATCATCGTGAGATATTTACAGTTACAGGCCACGTGTCCTGTGGATACTCATTATGTGTCTTTAATGCAGTGGTTTCCATGTCTTTAGTATCGCCATGCCGTTGATCATCCCTGATTCTTCCGCCTTTAGGGGCAGCTTCCCACCTCGACAAGAGAGTGCCCTGAACACCTGTCCGCCCCTCTGCCCTCTTTGACAAGGTCATTGGCAGAATTAAGCCGTTGGCAGAATTAGGCATTTGGCTTACGGAATAGTAATACTAGTTCAGGATCTAATAAATTCACTAAGACAAGTGGTGTAAGATTCCTCGATCGGTAGTTAAGTAGTTTATTGCAGGATCGTGTGTTGTAATGGAAAGAAGAGACTATGCCTGGTTTGCATTAACGGCAAGAGACGGGAAGACGTAATATACAGTAAAAAGGAAAGAGAAGTACTTAACAAACTTGTTAGACAAGCAAACACAAATAACAATTAAGAACTGTTAATAAATTAGAGTATGATTTAATTGGACCTCAAAAGTGTGGATCCAAAATATTCAGAAATTTGTGTATTGAAATCAGAAGTCAAGGAATGAGAGATATAAAACGAGGAAAGGCATAGTTACGTTATTACAAGCAACTACTAGTCAGTGAAGATGATCCCTATTGTACCAGTACTGTGAATGTTGGAAAGTACAGTACAATCTCAACGACAGACTCCAGCTTATATGAGGCCAGCCACAGAAAGGTTACAGTTAGAAATGGAATAAATGTCACACTTTTAAAATATGCGAATATTAAATGAAAAAAGTTATTCGTACAGTGGCCGAATGGCATATGGAGGCTGGCAGAAATTTGTGGTAAGATCAAAGGTAGCAAAAATTAACGCTGTATGCAAGAAAGGAGATAAAAAAGAATGGCTAAATTATAAAGGTATGTTCACTTTAAATGCTGCTTACGAAGTCTATTGTTAAAAGAAAACATCAGCCAATAGCAGAAATATGGTTACGAAAGGAGCAATGCAGCTTTCGTAAAGGCAGGTGCTGTGCAGATGCAACAGCTTTTTTAAAACAATTAATGTAAAAAAGAAGAGAAATCAACAAACAATTATTTATTTTTATTTCTTTTCTTCCTAGAGTACAAGGATGATTTTGGTAAGTAGGTAGACTGAAATTATGAGAAATACACACTAATTACAATGTCCCCTAAATTTCTTGACCACCATACACTATACAATAATACTAAAATTAATGTAAGCGAAGAGTTTGCAAACCTGGGACTAAAACAAGCGTGTAGTCTCTCAACAGTCCTTTCTGATATGCACTGATCTTCCAGGACATTATGACCACCTACCTAATAGTCGGTATGTCCACCTTTGGCACCCATAACAGCGGCGACGCGCCGTGGCATGGAAGTAATGAGGCCTTGGTAGGTTGATGGAGGGAGGTGGCTCCACATCTGCACACAAGGGTCACCTGATTCCCGTAAATTCCGAAGAGGGGGCATGAGCTCAGACGCCACATTCAATAGCATTCCATGGGTGTATTCGATGGGGATCAGAACTGGTGTTTTCAGGGGTTGCATATCTATTAAAACTCGCCACTGTGATGCTCAAACACGCCATCACATTCCTGGCCCTGACATGCGCATTACCTTGTTGAAAACTGCCACTGCCGTCTGGAAACATGACCGTCATAAAGAGATATACATGATCTGCAACCTTCGTACGATACTCCTTGGCCGTCATTGTGCCTTGCACCATCTCAAATGTACCCATGGATGCACAAGTGAACGTTTCATAGGCCACAATGCAGCAGCCGCCAGCTTGTCACCGTCCCCCAGTATAGATGTCAAGGAGCTCTTCCCCTGGCAGACGGGGAATTTGCGCCTTCTCTAGAGTGTGATAAAGAAGGCATTAGAATTCATCAGAACATGCAACTGCGTCCAAGTTCAATGCCGACTGTCACATGCCTATTTCAGTTGTAGCTGCCGAAGTCGCGGTGTTGACATTGGCACACGCTGCGGAGGCCCATCGTTGGGAGTGTTCGGTGCACTGTGTAAGACACACTTTTACTGTGTCCTGCATTACGGTCTGATGCTAGTTCCGTCACAATTCGCCGCCTGTCCTGATTTACCAGTCTGCCCAGCCTACGACGTCCGATATCTCTAATAAGGGATAGCCGCACAACCCCAAGACGCCTGCACGTTGCTTCACCTTGGTTTTGCCACGTGTGAAGATACTCACCACTGGACGTCTGGAACACCCGACAAGTCACGCAGTTCCCGAAATTCCAGTGCAGAACCTCCGCGCCATCCCAATTTGTCCTCCGTCAAACACAAATAGATCGCGCGCTTTCCTCATTCTACACACAGACTGTACACTCACTGACACTACTTACACCGTTCGTACGTCTGACTAGCATGCATTCCCCGACAGGTGACGCTGTTATCGCCTGGACGGGTTTGTAGCGGTAGCAGGTCGGTGGTCATAATGTTCTGGCTCATCAGTGTAAACTGACAGGAAAGAAATCACAATACCAGAAAATCGTTGGCTTAGAGTAATGAAACTTCTGGAATATATTTGTCTGGGTAACAAATTTGAGTGATTAACATTGCAATATCACAAGTTAATGTAAGCGCGAGGTAAGTCTTTGCAAATGTGAAATACTGATACATTATTAACTAGTGTAGCCTCCAGAATCTTGAATACAAGCATGCAAAAGTGCATATATTCTACAATGATTCTCATTTATTATTGCGTCTCATTTGCACATTCTGAATTAGGTTACATGTCAGCACTCTGATATGTGGTTCTGAGTAGACAAGACGGGTTGCTGACGCTACTACTTGGATCTGAACTGCTCACAACAGCGGTAAGTGGACGAGCGTTATTCTGTTAGAAAACATCTGGAATGGAGTTCATAGATGACGGCTCAGCAGGACGAATCAACTGACTGACGTACAAATTTGCAGTAAGGGTGCGTGGGATAAACATGAGAGTGCTCCTGCTGTCGTACGAAATCTTACCCGAGACTATAACTCCAGGCCGACCGGAGTGGCCGAGCGTTTCTAGATGCTACAGTCTGGAACCGCGCGACCGCTACGGTCGCAGGTTCGAATCCTGCCTCGGGCATGGATGTATGTGATGTCCTTAGGTTAGTTAGGTTTAAGCAGTTCTAAGTTCTAGGGGACTGATGCCCTCAGAAGGTAAGTCCCATAGTGCTCAGAGCCATTTGAACCATTTATAACTCCAGGTTTAGGTTCAGTGTGTCTAGCATGTGCAGAGGTTGGCTGCAGGCCCTCAATTGGTCCCCTTCTAACCAACACCCGGCCATCACTGGCACCGAGGCGGAATTGGCTTTCATCAGAAACCAGACCTCCACTCTGCTCCCCAATGAGTTGTCGGTTGAAAACGATGAAAACCAGATCGCAAATGGCGGTGATTTGGGGTCAGTGGAATGATGTCACCTCACCGCCTCCTGTCTCAAACTAATGCGCACGTCCGTTACAGCTTGTATTGAAAGCAAACCCGATTTACATCTCCATAGTGGCGATACTAACGCCACTCTTAAGCGACTGGCGTGAAATTTGAATGGTTATCATGATTCAGATGTAGAAACACGCCTGCTAACTTTCGTTTATGTCTCATCTTGGCGTTGCGTCAGACGTCGGTGTATATATCAGCGATGTTCTAGAAGAATGGAATTTTAAAATCCCTGAGGAAGTATACGTGAGAAGGAAACATTTATTAACACTATTTTATTTGCGGACGACAGAGTTTTTCTTGCAGACAGTGAAGGTCCTCTACATGAAAGCATGTTTAAACTGAATAACATTTAACAAACTTGCCAGATGGTAAATCTGTAAATAAAACAAAATTAATGGCAATGAAAGGGAAACACAACGGAGAGTAAAAACAGCGATATTTAATAAAACAATGAAACAGGGAAATTTGTTGAGATATCTCGAGAGAGAGAGAGAGATTAATATACAAAACGAATTCATATGTGGTTCAAATGATAAAAAAATGTAATGCTTCGAATGATGGAAGAAAGTATCTTGGTAGAAATATGAGGAAAGAGACAACATTAAGACTACACAACGCAGTACCTAAACTTTCTCTTATGTATGGAAGTGAAAAGCTTGTAATGTTGTTACATTAATTTGCTCTGCAAGCGGTGCTGCTAATCATGACCATAGAAGTGGGATAAAAGATGTGAGCTGTCTGGAGTCAGTTAACCTTTCATTACTGCGCAACTGTTTCACCATGTATCCAGTCTAGTTTACCAAATTCTCAACCAGACTAACATTAATTATAATCTTTTAATAGTCATACGACAATCGGTGATATATATACATATAAAAGAGAATTTAAATAAAAAGAAATAAATCAGTTTATATTTGGAAATTTATTTTAACATTGATCATTGAAATTTCAGCATATTAAACTTGATTCTTAACTAAACTGGTGCCTTATTTAGGATTGTGAAAATGTGAGATTGTAATCTTACGGAACACATCAAATATGGAGCCAAGATCGGGAGACTGCATACAACACTGCATTCATAAAGTAACACACGAAGAACGTTGGAACATATGCAAAAGGAAATTAACCACAACCAACCGATTCAATATTCACGCAAAGAAGTTACGTTCGTAGCGCAATCCTGTCCGCCATGTATTTACCACACACTGGTATATAAATTCATACAAACTCTCTGTGAAATCTTCCCGAAAAGAATAGCTGACGGCTACTTTGATGATTACACCACATGCTTCACGTGGTCAACTTGGCTTACACAAAGAGTGTAACTCCACAATAATTCTGATAATTAAAATAAATTATATCGAAAAGCAATTTACAAAATAAAAACCTTGAACTGGTTACTATCGTCTTACTATTAATCTGATGGGTCAAACAACTGTATAAGCACGTGGTACTGGTCTCAAAAAGTACACCCCACGTGGTTTGAACATAAAGAAAAGTTGCTATATTGAATAATATTGTCAAGGCGAGACATTGTAATCTCACGCACATTCGCATTTAAGATTGATGATCTTAGTTAGAGTTACTGATCAACACGTGGTTCCACTTTACTCACAAAGTAGTGACAAAGCAACTACCGGAATATATTCTGAACTTCACACTCGAATTACACTGCGTTGCAATTTAAGATGACATTAGATATTTTAGAGCAAAACCTGAAATAAAGGTGCTTAAATTTTCAGTTATGCTGAACTTAAGAAATCGATTGTCCTACGAACTTAGCAGACACGCGCTTAGCCGGAGATCTTACCACTTCAGACGCTCGCCACGGCCAGACTGCCCTGAGGGGCTCCTACCGAGAGTGCTTTCCAAATACAAAACGGAAGTGAACAGAGAGGCAACTCCCTATACCAAGATGACAAGGGACGGGCAGGACCATACTAAGAATAGAAACCTCTTTGCTTCTAGAAAGCTTAGCTACCTGTTCCGACGTTGGTCCTATTGTTCTCTAGCAAACAGGCTGGTCTGCTACCCTCAAGCATGCAACTACAAATACATTTGCTCATTCATCCTCTTACACAGAAGGGAAGGGGGATGACAGTATCTTATCATATACAATATATAAAATAAAGCGGATGTAGGTTCCGTATGAGACTGTGTGACATGAATTACATATAAACTGTGTTTTAAAGTGTAGTAGTGTGACAGATCGTTCTTGTTTATATATAAAAGTAACACGTTTCACTGCTCAGTCTCCTCCCAGATAGTCAGAAACACCACAGTAAATTTAGAAGAGGAATTTATGCCGTAAATGACAACAGATTTAAGAAATTAACATGAAAGGAATCCAACAGAGACCTTTCAAGCTGTATCCTAAAAATAGGAGCTTAGATGAGATTTCTGAAGTCACTTCTTGGACTAACGCTAAGAGAGAGTGTGGATTAAAGATATAAGACAACAACTATACGTGATAACAACAACCACAGGAGTAATTAGACACTACAAAACATGTGGCATGACCACACTAAAAGCACGATATTTGAGCGCCTACCGTGACAAGGATTACATTTCAGCCAAGCTGGAAAACGGGATGTGGAAGGTCCGATGAAGAGATGGAGAGAAGTTTTCTTAAATTCCTTTAGGAACAAAGAAACACCCATACCTTGAAAGATAAGAAGAAGAATAAAAATCAGTAAGTATTGTAACTCAACAGCTCCTATTCTCGTCCTATCCTGTTCCGAGTGTCAGAGGAACGTAACAAGACTTCCAGCTTCCCTTGTTCGTCCCTCATTATGCCTGTGCTGTGATGTCCTTCCTTTTCCCACTTTCTGGAGAGAAAGAGAGAGAGAGAGAGAGAGAGAGAGAGAGAGAGAGAGAGCTACCGTTACTGTAGTCAAAGAGGACGCGACGTATGGTAGGCGATGTAATAAGAGAAGCAGGTGAACAGAGTTAGCTGCCGGTATGAAGGGCAACAGACTGGCGCCAGCGGTACCTTTGAAGTTCCCATAAAGCGAGAGAACGGCTCCACTGAACGAGTTCCCTGATGCGAAGTCTCGCACGCTCATGCGCTCTGTAGGACGCCAAAGCAGCAGAGGTTAGCTTCTAGTGACTTCGAAAAGACGCTTCATTACGTTACCAGAACCGCAAGCACTGAGAGCTGTGTTTGTTAGGCTACATAGTGAGCTCCTGGTTACAACCCACTGCCACTACACGGGGTGCCGTAAAAGGCGCCTTTTAGAGGCATATAATTATTGCTCGGTGTAGAAAAAGTGGCCGTTGTGCCGGTGACATTCTATCGGAGGCGTTCGATTACAATGAACTTGGCTTCATCATCTTTACAGTTGTTCTCTTGCCGTTCGATGACGAGGCAGAAGTGTTTGAATTTCACTTGTACTCGATATCGATGTCGTTCAGTACAGTTATGAGAGACATGCCACGATGGAGCGGATATCATGCCTGATTTACCAGTATGATAACCTCTAAATTAACCTTGTGAAATACTGCAATTAAATCCTATTTATTTAATTGTGTAGTGATCTATTTCGAGTTTCTCAACATTATCATCCGATGTCTCCGGATTAGGTTATGGTATAACGAAACGAAGAGCGTTTAACTGCTTTCTAAGGCAATTTGTGATCCGGTAATTAATCTCACAGTTCCGTTAGTCTTAGAACCATCAGCGATGGAAAGTTGCAAAATAATTCATTTAATCCTTCCTTCCAGAAGGTGGTAGGGCGTACGTCACGCAGTTATAATCTCTAAATGAATTGCATGTTTGAAATGCACTACATTAACTGAATGAATTATTCCTCGATGCTTGGCGGTGCAGCTTCCTTCATGTTCTGCAAATAACAAACCGCTTTCAGGCTTCTCGTCACCAGGTGCCATCTGAATGTCGACACAGACGAAAATCTCTTACGAAAGGAATCATTACATTAAAAATAACTACAAAGAAGATGGGTGTACCTAAAAATGTCTTAATAAACTAAGGTCGTTCAGTACAGTTATGAGAGACATGCCACGATGGAGCGGAAATCATGCCTGATTTACCAGTATGATAACCTCTAAATTAACCTTGTGAAACACTGCAATTAAATGCTATTTATTTAATTGTATAGTGATCTATTTCGAGTTTTTCAACATTATCATCCGGTGTCTCCGGATTAGGTTATGGTATAACGAAACGAAGAGCGTTTAACTGCTTTCTAAGGCAATTTGTGATCCGGTAATTAATCTCACAGTTCCGTTAGTCGTAGAACCATCAGCGATGGCAAGTTGCAAAATAATTCATTTAATCCTTCCTTCCAGATGGTGGTAGGGCGTACGTCACGCTGTTATAATCTCTAAATGAATTGCATGTTTGAAATGCACTACATTAACTGAATGAATTATTCCTCGATGCTTGGCGGTGCAGCTTCCTTCATGTTCTGCAAATCACAAACCGCTTTCAGGCTTCTCGTCACCAGGTGCCATCTGAATGTCGACACAGACGAAAATCTCTTACGAAAGGAATCATTACATTAAAAATAACTACAAAGAAGATGGGTGTACCTAAAAATGTCTTAATAAACTAAGGTCGTTGTACTATTGTAATCTCCTTCAATCGTGTTGTGGCGAAGCAATTTGGGACCTCTTAACTTCCTTTCTTGTTTTTCCATCTGCTTACTTAAACTAACTTTTTTCATTTTTGACCAATTACTGTTAACATACATAAGTATAATCTGTATTTCCATAAAAGAGAAACGTTGGCCCCCAGTATTAAAGAATATAGCACCAAGTGCTTAGTGTTGTGTAGCATCAACTTAACCGTGAAATCAGTGTAACATAAATAGACCGTATGTTAAAATAATGACAGTGTCTGTTCAGTAGTGTCACACGTAGCATATGGTTCTGCAAGAACTCTGTAGTTAGGTTTTTACTGTTCATAGAGGTTCAACGGTAGGCTATTGTAGCAGTATGCTGACGTTTGTTTGCAAACTATTAATGAGGCTTATAAAAAGTTAACCAGTAGTGAACTGGTCATATTAACTATGTAACATAGATCATAGGGGGGAGGGGGGGTTAAACAGTGCAAGTAAAGAACTGTGAAATGTAACTGTGCAACTGTTGGTTACATCATTTGCAGTAGTCAGTATTGAACTTCCACCCCCCCCCCCCCCCCCCTTATCCCGACGTTTTACAGCCGGAATAACAACGCAGTACGTCGACACCGAGGACTATCAACGAAGAAATAAAGCAGGCGAACGTCTCAGTGGATAGAGGAAACTTAATGTAACAGGCGAAAAAATGAAATATGCAATCACACCTAACGGTCTAGACGCTGCAGTCATGCATGGACTGTGCGGCTGGTCCCGGCGGAGGCTCGAGTCCTCCCTCGGGCATGAGTGTGTGTGTGTGTTTGTCCTTAGGATAATTTAGGTTAAGCAGTGTGTAAGCTTAGGGACTGATGACCTTAGCAGTTATGTCCCATAAGATTTCATACACATTTGGACATTTTTTTGGAAAATGGTGGGACTCGGTAATTGTCCATCTATGTTATGGAAATATAACCATTATAAATCTGAACGGCGTCTACACTGACCTGAAACCGGTAGTGCGAAAAAGAACTTTCACACGGCATATGCGCTTTTGGTAATGCATAATCATTCCTGACTTTAAAGTGTTGTAATTTTTACGATAATTTGAATGTTTATCGAGGGTTGTTATCGTTACTAAAAGGAAAGAACAGCTGCCAACATGAGTAACGTAGGAGTAAATATCCACGGAGCAGTGAAGCAACTTAAATTACTTAATAAATTCAAGTCTTCTGGTCCAGACTGTGTACCAATTAGGTTCCTTTCAGAGAACGCTGATGCAATAGCTAAGTACTTAACAATCGTATACAACCGTTCGCGCGACGAAAGATCCGCATTCACACACAGGAAAGTTGCGCAAGTCACACCACTATTCAAGGAAGGTAGTAGGAGTAACCCACTTAGTTATAGGCCCATGCCATTCACGTCGATATGCAGCAGGATTGTAGAACGTATACTGTGTTCGAACATTATGAATTACCTCGAAGAAAACGGCCTATAGACACACAGTCAACATCGTATTAGAAAATCTCGTTCTTTTGAAACACAACTAGCTCTTTCCTCGTGTGAAGTGTTGAGTTCCATTGACAAGGGATTTCGGATTGATTCCGTATTTCCGTATTTCCGGAAAGCTTTTGACACTGTACCACACAAGCAGCTTGTAGTGAAATTGCGTGCTTATGGAATATGGTCTCAGTTATGTGACTGGATTTGTGATTTCCTGTCAGACAGTTCGCAGTTTGTAGTAAATGACGGAAAGTCATCGAGTAAAACAGAAGTAATTTCTGGCATTCCCCAAGGTAGTGTGTTATAGGACCTTTGCTGTTCCTTATCTATATAATCGATTTGGCAGACTATTTGAGCAGCCGTCGTAGGTTGCTCGCAGATGACGCTGTCGTTTATCGACTAATAAAGTCATGAAAAGATCAAAATAAATAGCAAAACGATTTAGTAAAGATATATGAATGGTACCAAAATTGGCAGTTGACCCTAAGTAACGAAAATTGTGAGGTCATCCACATAAGTTGTAATAGGAAATCGTTAAACTTTGGTTACACTATAAATCAGTGAAATCTAAAGGCCGTAAATTCAACAAAACACCTAGGAATTACAATTAAGAACAACGCAAATTGGAAGTAATACATAGAAAATGTTGTGGGGAACTCTAATCAAAGACTGCATTTCATTGGCAGGACACTAACAAAATGTAACAGATCTACTAACGAGACTGCCTACACTACACTTGTCCGTCCTGTTCTAGAAAAGTGCTGCGCGGTGTGGGATCTTTACCAGGTATGACTGACGGAGTACATCGAAAACGTTCAGAGAAGGGCAGCACGTTTTGTATCATCGGGAGATATGGCAGAGAGTGTCACTGAAATGTTACAGGGTTTGGGGTGTACACCATTAAAAGAAAGGCGTTTCTAGTTGCGACGGAATCTTCTCACGAAATTCAAATCACCAACTTTCTCCTCCAAATACGAAAATATTTTGTTGACACCGACCTGCATAGGGACAAACGATCAACACTGTAATATAAGGGAAATCAGAGCTCGTATGAAAAGAAATAGGTTTTCGTTCCTTCCGAGCGCTATACGAGATTGGAATAATACCCTCTACCAGGCACTTAAATGTGATTTGCAGAGTATCCATGTAGATACAGATGTAGAAGATATAGAACGAAAAGCCAGTCTATGGTGTAAATATTTTATTTTTCATTCCACAAATAGTTTCTGGCCGAGATTCCATTTTCAGATCACCATAAACTCGAAAATGGCGTTTCCGGAGATGTCAACAAAATGATTAACGTACATTCAGT
The DNA here is from genome assembly GCF_023897955.1 of Schistocerca gregaria. Taxonomy (NCBI): domain Eukaryota; kingdom Metazoa; phylum Arthropoda; class Insecta; order Orthoptera; family Acrididae; genus Schistocerca; species Schistocerca gregaria. Next base: position 434,518,641 of record NC_064922.1, read on the forward strand.
TTGCATACTAAAAAGATAGTCCGTGGATTCGCCTCCCGCGATTATGGACATTTTACAACGGTGAACGTCCGGCTGCGCGCTCTCTGCAGAAGGCGTTCTCTACCAGCCAGTGAGATCGTAGAAGGCAGTTGGAATAAGGAACATGTTTTCGTTCCCACAGTCACGAAAGCCGTGACTTGGCTGTCTTGAAATACACAGTTAAGAAACGGAGATCACTGACTGTTTTCCAAGTTTATTGACAGCTGTCGAGGAATAGAAGCAAAGAAACGAGAACATGAGGTGCCGATTTTTTTGAAGCCGCTAGTGCGAGGCACTAACAATGTAAAAATTATGTGATTAGCTAGCACTAAACAAATTTATGTTGATTGTTGGGCGATGGTTTTCGAGAGACTCTTGGAGCGACGTCTGGCAGAGAGACTGCATAGACACTGGTAATACTTCTCCCGACACGATGTGGTAGACACTTCTCCAAATGCGGTGCGGTGGGCTTTTCTTCTCCAGACGCGGTGCGGTAGACTACCTGTGGACTCGCCTATCACGATAAAGGACATTTTACAACGGTCGAGCATGGCGCTTTCTGCAGAAGGTACACTCCTGGAAATGGAAAAAAGAACACATTGACACCGGTGTGTCAGACCCACCATACTTGCTCCGGACACTGCGAGAGGGCTGTACAAGCAATGATCACACGCACGGCACAGCGGACACACCAGGAACCGCGGTGTTGGCCGTCGAATGGCGCTAGCTGCGCAGCATTTGTGCACCGCCGCCGTCAGTGTCAGCCAATTTGCCGTGGCATACGGAGCTCCATCGCAGTCTTTAACACTGGTAGCATGCCGCGACAGCGTGGACGTGAACTGTATGTGCAGTTGACGGACCTTGAGCGAGGGCGTATAGTGGGCATGCGGGAGGCAGGGTGGACGTACCGCCGAATTGCTCAACACGTGGGGCGTGAGGTCTCCACAGTACATCGATGTTGTCGCCAGTGGTCGGCGGAACGTGCACGTGCCCGTCGACCTGGGACCGGACCGCAGCGACGCACGGATGCACGCCAAGACCGTAGGATCCTACGCACTGCCGTAGGGGACCGCACCGCCACTTCCCAGCAAATTAGGGACACTGTTGCTCCTGGGGTATCGGCGAGGACCATTCGCAACCGTCTCCATGAAGCTGGGCTATGGTCCCGCACACCGTTAGGCCGTCTTCCGCTCACGCCCCAACATCGTGCAGCCCGCCTCCAGTGGTGTCGCGACAGGCGTGAATGGAGGGACGAATGGAGACATGTCGTCTTCAGCGATGAGAGTCGCTTCTGCCTTGTTGCCAATGATGGTCGTATGCGTGTTTGGCGCCGTGCAGGTGAGCGCCACAATCAGGACTGCATACGACCGAGGCACACAGGGCCAACTCCCGGCATCATGGTGTGGGGAGCGATCTCCTACACCGGCCGTATACCTCTGGTGATCGTCGAGGGGACACTGAATAGTGCACAGTACATCCAAACAGTCATCGAACCCATCGTTCTACCATTCCTAGACCGGCAAGGGAACTTGCTGTTCCAACAGGACAATGCACGTCCGCACGTATCCTGTGCCACCCAACGTGCTCTAGAAGGTGTAAGTCAACTACCCTGGCCAGCAAGATCTCCGGATCTGTCCCCCATTGAGCATGTTTGGGACTGGATGAAGCGTCGTCTCACGCGGTCTGCACGTCCAGCACGAACGCTGGTCCAACTGAGGCGCCAGGTGGAAATGGCATGGCAAGCCGTTCCACAGGACTACATCCAGCATCTCTACGATCGTCTCCTTGGGAGAATAGCAGCCTGCATTGCTGCGAAAGGTGGATATACACTGTACTAGTGCCGACATTGTGCATGCTCTGTTGCCTGTGTCTATGTGCCTGTGGTTCTGTCAGTGTGATCATGTGATGTATCTGACCCCAGGAATGTGTCAATAAAGTTTCCCCTTCCTGGGACAATGAATTCACGGTGTTCTTATTTCAATTTACAGGAGTGTATTTTATGCTAGCCGGCGAGTTGGTGTCAGGCCTCTGGAATTGGAGAAAAAAATACTTTTTCTCCCTTAGATTCTCACTTTGACCTAAATGCACGGTTCATTCCTGGTTTTCCATTCCTTTAACGGTTTTTGTACTCATTTACTATTAAGTTACAATACTAGGGTTAGTCCGTGTTAGTCCTTTATCATGATTATGCATTCAATATTTCGGTTCCCCTGTTTTTAGTTTTGGTATAACAATACAGATTCTCTGTATTTCATTAGGGTTCAACCACTGTATGTGATATCATTCTTTCTACAACAGTTAATGTATGCTTCCAATGAAGGCTTTTCTACAACATGAGAACTTTTACTTTATTTCATAATATTGTGTTTGAATGAAATGTTTTTGTGTTTCTACTAATACAGTTAATGGGTTAATGACAGTTCTGTGACCAGTGTTTGTATCTCATGCATTTTAGTTTACCATCTTAATATCTTTGACCTCTCTTCTTACAGTTTTTTTACTAATGTGGATTCATGATCAATTTATTTTAAATAGCGACAACTGACGTCTGCTTAAAGCTTGATATTGTCGATTTATAAAGGAGTTTAAAGATGGTGACAGTGAGGCAACGATACTGATAGTCAAACAGAATAATTCGGTATTTGCTTTTTTTTTCAGTTGTAGGGAAGATGTTTACGACCCCACAGCCGCGTAAACCACGAGTTGGGAATCATAAAAATACATGCACAAAAAGAGGCCAGTGACAGTTTTCCAAGTTTTTTAGAGCAGACTAGCGATTGGTTGCAAGGAAACGAGACTGTGACGAGGAAGCACGAGGATCGACTACAGCGAAGGAAAATTTTGCTGGTTGGTGGGTGATTTCTTTTCGAGAGACTATTTGGCCACTTCTGGTAGAGACAATACGTTAGGGACGACTACTTCTTCTCCTGATGATGTGCGGTACACACTTGTTTTCTAGGTGCGGTTCGGTAGACACTTCTCCAGACGTGGAGTAGTAAAAATTTCTTCTCCAGGTGTGGTGTAGCAATCACTAATTCTACACATTTCTTCTCGAGATATGGGGTGGTAAACTACGTCTCCAGACGTGCTGTGTTACACTTCTTCTCCAGATGTGGGCGAGACATGTCAACTCTTGGTTCGACTTCTGGCAGACACAGCACCGAGAGCCATGCTCAGCTCTTCTCAATACTTCTTCAATAGAATTTTAACGAAATATTATCACTTGATTCTGTTGCACTACGACTCTGGGGCGAGACTTCGATTAGTTAGTTACATGTCCCGTAGATCATTTGAACGATTCTTTTATCGAAATGATATGAAACGAGTCAGTTCACAGGATATGTCTACATGGTTGGTGGTAACGTTAACGAATGTATTATTATTTTCAGGCCTACTCATACAACTACACATTTTTATGCTGAGTATATGTGGTGGAATCGGTTGGTTATGGCAGAATCGAGTTAAATATTCGTTAATATTACATTAAATGGAAGATAGCACTACATGACTGGCGCTGTTGCTTGTAATCTCGTCACCTCTTTTCGATGCAAGAATGCAGTAACTAGCTCCTTCTCTTGTCTATGCTGTTCGGTATTTACACACTAGGATTCTGGCACTTTTCTGTTTCTTGTTAAATTGTTTTTGCTAACTGTACCATTCTCCACTGTAAACTTAACTGTGCCTCCTATTTTGATCTTCTTCTCGTGTGTTCGCTTACAAAACCTTGTAACGCTCTTGCCAATCAGTTCTCACTAAGAATTTGCAGCAAATATTGGATTTACCTTGGTCATTTCTGTAATTCCTTAATTAGTAGATCTTCCTTATGAAATTATTGAAGATAAAAATTAGTTCCAGAGCCACAGTACAATAAAATGAATTACTTTAGATTAGATTCCAGGGAGCGATTTGCCAGTAAGTAGGCCCAGTTGATATAGAGTAAGGTAGAGGCTCACACAAGGATCTTTATTTCAAGTAACTTTGAAGTTCATGACTAATTTTCTTTCAGGACCTTCTTCAGAGTAGTTTAAAGGTTAGATTAAATTACATAAGATGAGGTTGATTTAGAATACACACTCCGCTCGTTTTGCAGATCTATTAAACGAACCTTCAGTAAGTGGAACATATCATACATAAAAATTATATGGTTACAAGAGAAACTATGTGCTAATGTTCATTAGAAGAAACAAATTTGTCTGATAACCAAATACAGTATTATCAATAGCCACGTAAGCATTGAGAACTTTATATACGTACAATGCAAAGACTGTATATCATGAGAATTGTTCACAGCTGCATTTTTTTCTGATGATATAGCTACAAACCTCAGAAGTGATCACCAAAGAACAAACTGTGATCTGAAGCAGTTTCCATTTCTTAATTAATAAGCGTACATCTTTCCAAGTAGCTCCATCGACGGGGGAAACCTAAAGACGCTGATTTTCCATTCGCAAATCCAATTAAAATGACACCCAAGAATGTGGAATAAGTTAAAAGCTTTCACCGTATTTTCGCTTGGAAACTACTGAAAGATTTATCACCAATAACTAACTTTATATGTGTATACATAATGCTTAGGATAATTTCTGCGTTGAAGAATCGTAAAAGATTTTCAGCAGCTACTGACTAGGCGATCTTGAAATAAAAATGTGCAGTATTGGGATATTCCCTAACGATCGCACGAGCCCTACTTGATATTTTTCATATCGTAAATATCAATAGATATTCTTAACAGATAGGGTAGATAATGTTAAACATATACAGAATCCTTAGACGCCTAATAAAATGTATTTCATTACCATCTTAACTTCTTATGGTTAGTGATGAATTTATGAACATTTTTATTCCAGAATGAGGGACGATTTTCTGACACAGTGTAAGTTACAATAAGTCATGGTGTAGATCGTTCTCTTTATTATTTATGACAAACTCCAAGGTATTCTGAGAGGCAGGATTCCCTACACCCAGCTTACCAGCAATGTTATAAGAATCGTTCTTGAATCCAAACTGTAAGTAACTCTGTAATACGTGTTTTAAACTCGGTAGCTTGAGCTGATGATATACACCAGAAATTTAAATATTTTGCTATTCTGTTATGAATGTCACAAGAAAGTTAATATATTTCTGTACTTCGCATATAGACAGTTTGTTAAGTGATTTTGCAGCGGTGTGGCAAGCTCCACATAATTGCTTTTATTTTATAAACCCGTAATTCAAAAATTTTAAATTTTCAACCACTTGTATCAGGATGTCGTGTTATATACCTGGCATCGGAGAAGGGATAATTCATCAGTTTATGAAATGAATATTGAGAATTATGTAGACTGGTCCAAATGGCTCTGAGCACTATGGGACTTAACATCTGAGGTCATCAGTCCCCTAGAACTTAAAACTTCTTAAACCTAACTAACCTAAGGACATGACACACATCCATGCCCGAGGCAGGATTCGAACCTGCGACATTACCGGTCGCGTGATTCCAGACTGTAGCGCCTAGAACCGCTCAGTCACACCGGACGGCAATTATGTAGAAGCCGGTCAACAATCAATCAGCTATAAATTTATTAACTCTATCAGTATAATTTTAATCCACAGTTATTTTTAAAGTATAGTCAATTTGCTGTTGTTCCTAACATTCAAGATATTTATAAATGTTTGTACTACGGCGTGTCTTGGAGCTCTGAAATATGGAAGGAAAGCCATTGGTTTTAAATGTCTAACACCAAAGCTAGTATTTATTTCCCTTCTGACTATTTTGCACTTTTGCCGTTTTTACAAGCTACTTATTGCAGAGAACCAAATTTGTTATAAATGTATGAGCTAAATGTTTATAATAAAGGGATCACTGACTATGTAGTTCATATGGTAACTACCTGCATATTTTGTATGTAGAATGTATTTTGTGGAGACAGTGCAGCTTACGGATTCACACTTAATTTTATCTAAGACATGCGTTAAGTACGTCACAACTGTAATTACACTTTTCTATAATATGAGAATGTATTAGCCTAATATACATTTTTCTTAATTGTGGCACCTTCATTAACTGAGATACGTTAAGGTGTCATGACAAACACAAATGTCCGTACAAAATATATCCTACATAAAAAAATACATAATTAGTTACCATAAGAACCATTATATCAGTGATACCACTATTATACATGGTACCTGAGTACTCGGCACTGCTTTGGTGCGTATATATTGCGTCACCTGTACTTCCCCCTCTGGTCCCTTTCCTCTCTGCCCATCTCCTCCTCACCTTTCTGTGCCCATCTCCTCGTCTTCCCTTTCTATGTCCATTTCCTCTTCCCCCTTTGTCTGTTCATCTACTGCTGCCTCATCTGTCTACCTATCTCTTCCTCTCTCTCCGTCTGTCCATTTGTTCCTCTTTCCTTTCTCTGTCCGGCTCCTCCTCTCCCCTGTCTCTGCCTATTTTCTCTTCCCTATTTCTGTCCATCTCCTCCTCCTCCTCCTGTTTTTACCTGTCTCCTCCTACTCCTTTGCTGTCTGCCCATCTTCTCATCCTCACACCCAACGGGCTAGTGGGTCTTATCCCTACGTAATTCCTTTCCAGATTGTAACTAACATATGTACCAAATTTGATTGAAATTGTTCCATAGTTTGAGAATGAGCTTCTTATGCGTGGCTTTGCTTGCATACATACATGTCAAATATATTTCATACATATTTAACATATTTCACTTGTATTTGAACATTTATTTCACTGTATGTCTATTGAATTCCGCCGTGCACTTTTATTTGTACGCATCTCAGTCTTGAAGACGAAACTCGTGAACTATTTGCAGTACAATCTACAGTGTGAGTCACTATTGCCACTTAGAATAATCCCGAAAAAATGATAGTAACGGAAACGTTTGTGGGACAAACGTTGCATGAGACTACGTGGGCCATAACCCGACGTTGGTTTTTTGTTGCTAGGTGGATCTCGTCAGAGATATGAAGGTCAACTTTGTTTTTTTTATTTATGGGAAGTTGTAGTTAGGCACTTATTTTCTGATAGCGGCTGTTGTGATGAGTCCAATGACGTGTAACAGTAAGGTGTTTGAAGTTCAACGAAGGTCAAAAAGGTGGCATGAACGTCCACTTAGAGAGAATTGTCAGAGCACGTGCTTCGGTAAGTGCCGATGTGATGAGGAATACCACACAATCCATGATAAGAAGATTGACGTACTGCACTGATACCAATGGTCATCACTTCGAACTCCTTCTGTCACGACAGACGCTATCAAAAATAAGTACCAAACTATGACATCTCATTTACAAAAACAAAGTTGAGCTAAATATTTCTGAAGTGATCCCACCTAGCAACAAGAACCCAACGTCATTTTATGGCCCCCGTTGTCCCATGCAACTTTTGTCCCACCAACTTTTCTTGGTGGCAATAGTTTGTGACTCACCCTGCATACTTCTGCAAGTACATTCAGTAGTATATGCGCCTACTGTCTGTGAAATGTATATCGAATAGAGTTAGCAGCAAAGAACTAGGAAATTTAAACGCTTTGTGTGATGCTATGGTTTTGACGCACTCAGTGTTTATGATGTCATATCTCCTGAATTAAGTTCGTACAATGATGTTACCTTTGTGTTACGCTAAGTAGTATACGAGAATGTTGTCTGCAAAATGTGGTAAAGAAGTCATAAATTAAAACGTCATACTTCACGTGACAGTTTTATCGCATCAACAGAGAAAACGTAATAAATACTACTTTTTTCCCTTCTCCAATTTTTAGGTGCTGTCAGCGAGAAAAAGTTTCGTAAATTTTGAATCTGTGTGTATAGTTTGTTGCCAAATTGTTTTTGTTTTCCCTATCATATTATGGATGAGTGAAGTACATGTATTCGCAGCGTCGTGGTCTACACTGCCTTTTCACGATTACCCCCACCTGTTCGTTAGATAGGTTCTTACCCTCAATATGATTATTTAGAAACAGTGTATCAAGTTTGGATGAAATTGGTCCAGTAGTTTCGGAGGAGATGTGGATCATACATACCTACATAAATAGCAGCGTTGGTTTTCCACATTTATTTTCTTCGAAATTAGTAATATCTGCAGATAGGCAACAACTCACAATAAATTGGAACAGTATTCGACTGAAACAACTTCTGCAGTTGCCTTCACAATCTGAAATGAAAATGTTTAGAAGGGTCAGTGTTTTGCGATAGTACAGTGTTAATTCTGAGTACACCATTTTCAAAGCGTCTGCGTCATAACACGAGAACTCTACTGTGAGTTTCCCCATAATTGCATGAGTGTGTCCACAGTCTCCTTTCTTTTTTCTACCGAAACGTCGATGCTCCTGGCGAGCGGTGATACGTGGTTCGCGAGGCGGCGGGGCTGCAGCCCACCTGGCTCCCGAGTTGAGCAGGTCACATAAATATGGAACGTCAGGCGCAGCGCCCAGCCGATACCGTGGCCCAGCGATGTAGCCCACGGCAGATGTTGCGTCGGAAAGAAAGATGCTCCCCTATACATCAACGAGGGAAGAAAAAAACGTATTACTCTAGGAGGTAATACATATTTATTCTGTTGAGCAGTGGGAAACACGAAAGAGCCCCCTAAAGAGCGAATGGCGTTGCATACTTCTGTTTTGTAAGCTTTGTCATTCGCTTTGTCAAGAAGTTCATTAATATTACATTTCATTAACTAAACTGCTTTAGAAAGTGAAATAGAATATCACAGTTTTGTCACACTGTCAATATCAGTCTTTTAATTAAGCGACAATAATGTCTACATCCTATTTGCATTTCCAAGCACACAGGACAAAATATTCGTCATCCTTTCCAACTATCGCGATAATAAGGTGTAACATTGCATGTAGACTCGATAACGAGCTAAATTTTTAGATGATTAGATACCGCAAAGAAGCTATAATGCACGAATATAGATTGCTGCGCTATCTGTAACGTTTTGTGATACATTAAGGTCGGGTGACTTTGCCGGCACTTGAAGTGCGACAGGGTAACGGATAGCTGTGTGTTCGTCAAATTGAGTACCCATGCACCCACAGTCCTTTGAACACAGCTATTAAAATATTGAGACTATCTACAGAATACATCACCATGTGGATGTGAAAGAAAGAACAGCACTTGATGAGTGAGCAAGTTGAAATAAACATTCCGGTTCATGTATAACTACCTGAGTGAGTGGCGCCAAACCACGATATTAAATCACTGTCATAACACCACAGAACCGCCTCTTGCCAAAGCTAACGCACCACACATTGTGGATTAGACGTCTCATTGAACCGTCGGTACATATGACGCATTTTGTAATTTCAAAACAGGAGAAGTCCACCCCGTGGGACTACACCGCATAACTCCAGCCAGCTATATTCCATTCTCTGTGTTGTTTCACCCACTGAAGACACGCAGTCCTATGTGCCGCGGTGAGTAATGGCCTTTTTACAAGTTACGCTACTCCAAATGTCTATTGCATGCAGTTAGTTTCTCCATATTCTCTCGGTAACTGGTTCAAATGAACCTGCATTTACTGAAGCTGTTTGGCCAGTTTCAAATCGCCTAAATTGACAAGGGCTGAAAGTCGTCTGCAATCTTTGTTAATTAGGGCCATTTTGCGGTCATTACTCTTCTACCTTGTTACATCGCCCCGAGTGGTTGCTTGCGGACAGATTGGTCTCTTCACATCGATTCACCAACAAAAATTGGGTAACTTCACTCAAGGCGTGCACATCAGCACGTCAAAAAACAATAACTCCTTTCTCTCATTATTCCACATTTCCACATTCACCATTCTTACTGCGTTGATTCCATATTACCAAGTGACTCATGTGTAACCAACTGGCCCGCACCCTCATTCCACTGCCGTGCCTTACAGTGTGATAATGACAGAGGGTCACTGAAAAAGACTGGCACGAAAAATAAGAGGACGACAGCTGAAAAAGTCACAGCAGAACGGATTGTGTCAGCACCAAAACAAATCGAAAGAATAGACATGAAGCATTCGTATAATTGATTCCCCTGGATGGGCAACGAATCGACTTTCTTCAGTGCGGACGCACAAATACGTCTGACTTCCTACGGGAATCTCTGAGCAGCGAGCGTAGACAATGGCAGGGGCTGAGGATAGGTGGCACAAGATGGTTGGTCGACCGGAAGGCGTGCCCAGATGGTCAGCACAGTGGCGGCAAACACTATGTTCCGGGTGCCTCAGTGGTTAGCGCAACTGCCTATTAGCGATAGAATTTTCGTCATCTCGAATCTTCGGTCCTCGATACGGAATTGTGGCCCGTAGCCTTTCCAGATCACATTTCATACATATGCACTGCTTTCCTACCTCGTCAGCGATTGTGGAGGAGTTGTGGTGTTTGAAAATTGAATACAGCACATCTCAGGGAAACTGAGTGCAAACTTTTAATCTAAGACGCTAGCCACATATGTGAACGACACCTCCCAACATATCGGACGGCCTTGCAATGGTGGCTGGAACGCGATGAGCGTGCACTGCGCCGCCCGTTGGTTGCATACGGAAAGGAGTAGATGTTGTGGAGGCGCCACACGACGGAATTTTATTTCACGATGCTCCGCGAACTTTCTCTACAACTGCCTTCACTGGGTCGGAGTGCTGCTATAAAACGAGCGCATGCCAAAATAATTTCCATAACGCAACCTCGTCTTGAGAGTGTCGCAGTCCGCGCAAGGGCCTTCGAACGAATCCGCGGAGAATCGTCGTCGATGTATCACATTATCAGAGAAAAACAACGTAGCCGCAGAACCTTAATATAGACGGCCGTACTGGCGGATGGTTGCCATCAAGAAGACATTGCCGGTCACCTCTATGAACACAATGAGACAGCCCTACATTATGTCGCACAAACGCCATCCGTGTGCCTCGACGCGACGGCTGAGCGAGAGCTAACGGGGAAGTCACAGATGATGTCGATAAGAGAGCGTCGAACAAGTCGCCGGAGCCCGACGAGTTTCCCTTAGAGTTACCATACATTTAAAGATCTTATGACTGTGCGATGGACTGCCAGTTGCTGAGAATTGAATCTGTGGAAGGAATGATCATCCTTAACCACAAAACATCCTGGGGTGCAGGGATAAAGGCCTACCGGCCACTGACCCTTCTTAATTACAAGCCGTACACCAGGTTACTTGCTGCGCGTTTTAAAAGCGTAGTACTTCAAGTGATATCACTTGAGGAAACCCAAGTAGGAGTGGACAGCAAGACACAAATGGCATTCAGCGGCTATCGCGATGTTATGGCACTGGAAATAACATGTCGACTCCGGGCTGCGTTGGTATCGGCATATTTCGATCGCGCCTTCGATAGGTGAGTCACGCCTGTCTTGTGGGAGAGATGACGCAAATGAAGTTTCCACAGAGTTTTGTCACCGTCCTTATACGACTACTCCACGGCGCCTCATACAGGGTGCTCATCGATGGACGCTTCGTATGGCCCATAAGCGTCTCGCGATCGATCAGACAAGGGTGCCCGCTGTCGACTATATTTTATGCCAACGCTCTTGAGCTGCTGTTCTGCGGGCTCCGGACCGACTCCAAGGAATGCACCACAAGTTTATATGCAGAACATACGTGGACGACCTGGAGTTTTTAGCACCGCAAAGTCGAGAGCGATGAACATCGGCAGAGGATTCCTGACGGGAAGCTTAGGAGCCTTACAGCTGATAGACAGGATGAAATACCTGGGAATTATCTTCACTACAGACGGTCGACGCGCCGCGGCACTCAGCTACAGACATCTACTGTAAACAATTCGTGCGAGTGTTCAAAGTTATGAGTTAAGGGCTCAGAACATGGTACAAAGGATCACCTTTGCCAACACTTGCCTAGGTTTCGCATCCCTCACCTGGCCCAAGTTGTTGCTACGCCGGTGGTGTTAGCACGCCAAATCCCAGCGGCATTATAATATTTTGTGAGCACATTGCTGCTTTTTAAGGACTTATACGTAACCTTCACTCGTTCTAGTAATCGAGGATCTAGTCCACGTACGCGACCGAGCAGTGGCTATTTACGTATGCGGTATGATAAAGATGACATGTCACCAGACAAGTCTGATGGGCACCTTGATAGACAAATTGGCACCATCTTCTCGCCTGGCACCGGCAGCGCTGGCTCACATGTCACTATTGCTTGCCCATATACGAATTTTCTTTGTGGGACACAGTTACGTACGTATGGCATAGGGAACTGCCAACTGCCAGGATGACAACGGCACCTGATATATATCGCATCTTGACGTAGGTAATTATTGCATATAATTATTCTTAACAAGAAAGAACCACAACAGTGAAAAGGATCCACCACCATACGTGAAGACGTACGTGGCACCAAGGTGAGGTATAACCGGATTGCCGAGGAACGCGCCCAAGACGAGGGACGTTATCCGTTTTTGTTTTTTACTGCACAAAAAGTTTAATATTGTTACACCATTTACGAAAAAAAGGTAATGCTGAAAAAGTCCACTTACGTTTCCCTGAAATATTTTGTTTTATAAAGAACGTCGTCTTATTTTCACACATTATAAATGTTTATTTGCTTAAAAAAGAAAGTCTTTAGACCACTTGCTCAGGATATCCAGGACCCCGAGCTCGAGTGTCGATCCGGCAGAAGAAAAGAAGAAAAAGTAAGCAGGAGATCTCGGTTTTGAATCCCTGTCAGGTACACATTAACATTCCTTGCCGCTGTTTCTGCTTAATGTACAGACGCAACTGACATCAGTAACCCATTCACTTTCCTTTCTTTTCTCCCTTTTCCACCTCCAGTTAATATATAATGTACGTAAATATAAAAATCAGAAAATAGTTAAAACTAAAGACGAATCATCGTGTAGGCTCTGTTTTATTCCACGTTCTCTGGCTTAAATCGTCTACATTTTTTTATGTAGCGGTAACCTACGTAGCGCGTTTGTTGTACTCTGCCCATAAGCGTGGAAGAACTGGCAACGTCCTTCCATGCCGTTCTTGTAACTGTGAAAGCAGCTGTGTTGTGAAGAGGTCAGAGAAGCATGATCCAGTGAGTCGCTAAATATTTGGTGGTGCAGTGATCGCTATGACCACCTGCTCAGAATACTGGTTTTTGAAAGAGATGCTATCACTGATTGTGTATTTGCAATCTGCAACCAGTCGCTCGTACTAAATGGAATGTATAGTGCATGTGCAGATTGATAAGTGACTTCCATCTTACGAGATAGTTGATTTTAACTAATCATTACATGTCATGAACTTTTCTGACATTTATAACCAGTTACTACTATGACTCTTGTTAAAAAACTGCAGTTATAGAGTATGTGTCTTTTAAGAAAGTTTGTACTGCAGCACTATATATTTAAAAAAAAAATTGATTATACCTAGAACAAGACTCAAGCATTCTGATGCCAAACTATCCACCGAACAAACTAGGCAGCACAGATTCACTATAGCGAGTAAAGTTTCTCGTCGTACAGATGAGAACAGTGTGCCAAAACAGTGTTTATTTGACGTCTATATTCTACTGCAAATAGGCACAGAATGAAATTTTGTTAGACGTTTCTGTACCATTATTATGTAAGGAAACGCGCTGTTGCATCCGAAAGCGTCATTTTGGTGAAACGTGCTATTTGCGTCCAATAATAAGACAGGGAGGAGCAGGGCTATAATTATCAAATGAACACAGCTAGTGTTAAACAATGTTTATTACCTTGCACAATTTAATTCAATAAAACAGATAAATTTAACAACCTCACTGGATCACAACAAAATTTTTACTTAAACCCCGCTGAAAATCTGCATAATAAATGCATGACACATGAACAAAGTTTTTGTTGGTGTATGTACTTAATCAGATACAGGGTGTTTCAAAAATGACCGGTATATTTGACACGGCAATAACAAATAAACGAGCAGCGACATAAATACACCGTTTTCTGCAATATGCTTGGGACAACAGTAAATTTTCAGGCGGACAAACTTTCGAAATTACAGTAGTTACAATTTTCAACAACAGATGGCGCTGCAAGTGATGTGAAAGATATAGAAGACAACGCAGTCTGTGGGTGCGCCATTCTGTACGTCGTCTTTCTGCTGTAAGCGTGTGCTGTTCACAACGTGCAAGTGTGCTGTAGACAACATGGTTTATTCCTTAGAACAGAGGATTTTTCTGGTGTTGGAATGCCACCGCCTAGAACACAGTGTTGTTGCAACAAGACGAAGTTTTCAACGGAGGTTTAATGTAACCAAAGGACCGAAAAGTGATACAATAAAGGATCTGTTTGAAAAATTTCAACGGACTGGGAGCGTGACGGATGAACGTGCTGGAAAGGTAGGGCGACCGCATACGGCAACCACAGAGGGCAACGCACAGCTAGTGCAGCAGGTGATCCAACAGCGTCCTCGGGTTTCCGTTCGCCATGTTGCAGCTGCGGTCCAAATGACGCCAACGTCCATGTATCGTCTCATGGGCCTGAGTTTACACCTCTATCCATACAAAATTCAAACGCGGCAACCCCTCAGCGCCGCTACCATTGCTGCACAAGAGACATTCGCTAACGATATAGTGCACAGGAATGATGACGGCGATATGCATGTGGGCAGCATTTGGTTTACTGACAAAGCTTATTTTTCCTGGACGGCTTTGTCAATAAACAAAACTGGCGCATATGGGGAACCGAAAAGCCCCATGTTGCAGTCCCATCGTCCCTGAATCCTCAAAATGTACTGGTCCGGGCCGCCATTTTTTCCAAAGGAATCATTGGTCCATTTTTCAGATCCGAAACGATTACTGCATCACGCTATCTGGACATTCTTCGTGAATTTGTGGCGGTACAAACTGCGAACACCTCGTGGTTTATGCAAGATGGTGCCCGGCCACATCGCACGGCCGACGTCTTTAATTTCCTGAATGAATATTTCGATGATCGTGTGATTACTTTCGGCTATCCGAAACATACAGGAGGCGGCGTGGATTGGCCTCCATGTTCGCCAGACATGAACCCCTGTGACTTCTTTCTGTGGGGACACTTGAAAGACCAGGTGTACCGCCAGAATCGAGAAACAATTGAACAGCTGACGCAGTACATCTCATCTGCATGTGAAGCCATTCCGCCAGACACGTTGTCAAAGGTTTCGGGTAATTTCATTCAGAGACTACGCCATATTATTGCTACGCATGGTGGATATGTGGAAAATATCGTACTATAGAGTTTCCCAGACCGCAGCGCCATCTGTTGTTGACAATTGTAACTACTGTAATTTCGAAAGTTTGTCTGCCTGAAAATGTTCTGTTGTCCCAAGCACATTGCAACAAACGGGGTATTTCTGTCGCTGCTCGTTTTGTTTGTATTGCCGTTTCAAATATACCGGTCATTTTTGAAACGTCCTGTAAAAACTCTTCAAACTCTGAACCTGCAAGACTATCCTGTACAATGACTTCTCTTTTGCAATATAAATTCATACCAAGGCATAACATTAAGGAATAACATAAGGCACAGAAGTAATATAGCAAATTCTAAAATCTCAACGCTAGGCAATGAAGACACTGGGCACATTAACTTCTAATTAAGGAATAATCCGGTAAATGCCAGTACAGGGAAGCACTAATTAAAATAACAAAGAAGTAGTATAAAACAGCGCCTCAACGTCAAAACGTTCAATGAGAACAAACGCACATGAAATCCTCCATTACAAAAACTAAATTTCACGACTAGTACACAAGATACAAATATAATATACAAATGGCTGATAAGGGAGTATAGGATTAATAAGGAGGAGCCTCCAGGAACCTGATCGGGCAGTAGTCTCAGAGAGTAGCCAATTTTAGAGGTTTAAATTCATATTTCGAACGAAAGGTGCATTTGCCAAGGCGGCGAACGAACGAGCTGCAAAGCTTAACGACGTAGCACAGCCAGGAACAAAGAGAACAGCAATCCTCAACTTAAGGACGAGATGGAGACAGAAGGCCAGCAACACGGAGCCCGGTCTCACGAATCACAGTTCCACTGGCGGCGGCCAAGTCGTCAAATCCCGGTGCCACGCTGCACCGTGCAGGGCGAAATACACTGCGCTCCGCACTACTGAAATATAAATCAACTACAACAGCACACTTCAAGTTTCGTATTCCAAAAAGAAATAAAACATAACATTAAAACAGCAAAACTCGCATTTTTTTAACTCAGCGCTTAAGAATTCATCTAAACATTACAGTACTCGCGTAGATAAATTGTTCCTTGAAATGTGATAGTAGCAGCTGAGTTATTTTGAACGGGAAAAAGCACATCGGAACAGCACTTTCATGGAATCTGCCGTAATTTCACGAGATAGCATAGTATTTCGTTGCTCGTAAATTAAGGTTTATACTTTGCTACTTAATCAGCAAGGTTACAACAACTTTAGATACATAATCACTCAATAATTAGCAGCTCACTGGGTTTCCTTACATATATCTGCAGATCCTTCATCAAGTGGTAGGAAACTTTGATGGCAAGCCCCAGCCTCGTTATCATAATCAGTGTGACATAACTTTGACATATCAGCCTCGTCACCAAATTCACGCTGAAGACGACATTAGTTAATCATTAACAAATATAGGTAAGCACAAAACTGCACCTGTCTAAAACCAACACGCACCACTTACCCAGGCGAACGATTAGTGCCAGGCTTTTCTTCTCAACATGTACTGCGTGGCCATACACCATGCCTCGTGCCGGAACCCAAACCTTTCCGCCATCTCCGGCCGCACCACTCCAGTACATCTACATCTACATACATACTCCGCAATCCACCACACGGTCAGTGGCGGAGGGTACCTCATACCACAACTAGCAACTTCTCTCCCTGTTCCACCCCCAAACAGAACGAGGGGAAAATGACTGCCTATATGCCTCTGTACGAGCCCTAATCTCTTTTATCTTATCGTTGTGGTCTTTCCGCGAAAAGTAAGTTGGCGGCAGTAAAATTGTACTGCAGACAGCCTCAAATGCTGGTTCTCTGAATTTCCTCAGTAGCGATTCATGAAAAGAGCGCCTCCTTTCCTCTAGAGACTCCCACCCGAGTTCCTTAAGCACTTCCGTAACACTCACGTGATGATCAAACCTACTAGTAACAAATGTAGCAGCCCGCCTGTGAATTGCTTCTATGCCCTCCCTCAATCCGACTTGATAGGGATCCCAAACGCTCGAGCAGTACTCAAGAATAGGTCGTATTAGTGTTTTGTAAGCGGTCTCCTTTACAGATCAACCACATCTTCCCAATCTACCAATGTACCGAAGACGACTATCCGCCTTCCCCACAACTGCCATTACGTGCTTGTCCCACTTCATATCGCTCTCCAATGTTACGCCCAAATATTTAATCGACGTGACTGTGTCAAGCGCTACACTACTAATGGAGTATCCAAACATTACGGGATTCTTTTTCCTATTCATCTGCATTAATTTGCATACCACGCACAGTGATCAAGCGCACAAATTAAGGGCCAACCTACCGACCACGTTGTAACCAGAACCGACAGACCACACAGTCAGGATTGCTGCCTCGACGCTGCAGACTTAAATAGCCGAACCCGCGATGAACAATTGACTCGGGGCCGGCCAAAGTGAAATCGATGGCAAAGATGACACTACAAGAAAGAGGTACTGGCGCCAGCCGCGGGACGTATCTTTTTTTCACGATATTAGTATGAGGTGACAAAATTCATGGGGTACGTCCTAATATGGTGTCGAATCTCCATTTGTCCGGCGTAGTGCAACAGCTCCACGTGTCATGGGCTCAGCAAGTCGTTGGAAGTCCCCATCAGAAATATTGATGCCTCTAGAGCCGTCCATAATTGCGAAAATGTTGCCGTTGCAGTAATTTGTGCATGAACTGTCCTCTCGATTATGTACCATAAATGTTCGTTAGGATTCGTGTCGGACGATTTGGGTGGCCTAATAATCCGCTCAAGATGTCCAGAATTCCATTCCAACCAGTCACGGACAACTGTGGCCCAGTGCAGTGGCGCGCTGTCATCCAGAAGAATTCATTGTTATTTGGGAACATGACCTCGATGAACAGCTGAAAATGTTCTCTAAGTAGACGAAAATCGACAGGACTCAGTGAATTCCATGTAAACACAGCCCACCATCAGCTTGACATCTCGGATCCATGGCTTCGTGGTGTCTGGACCATACTCTAACGCTACCATCAGTTCTTACTATCGAAATTGGTAGTCATCCAAGCAGGCCACGGTTTTCCAGCCCAGGAGAGTAGCTGCAGGCGACGTCATGCTATTAGCAATGATACTCGCGTCGGTCGTCTGCTTGTCTACCTGAAAGAATCCACGATCACACAAATCACTTGAAATGTTGTGGTATTTGATTCGTGTCTGTGAGTATACTTATTTTGGTATAGGTCTGCAGCCTGTCGATAGTTTCCATCCACTTGACCGTACACAGACACTATCTCGGCGTGTTCCCGACATGAATGTTGGACCACTCTGCTGCTTACAGTACCCAGCGAGAATCACACAGACTGCAACAGACAACAAACAAGGCACGTGGTCAGAGGAACTGTCATTCGTCAGCATTGTTTAGTGTGGCCACGATGCATCTCCGGACACATGTTAATAAGACTTTTCTTCCTCCATTTCCAGTCACGAATTGTCCCTGTAGTTTCTTCCTATTAATGTTCTCCCTGGCCGGCCGAAGTAGCTGTGCGGTTCTAGGTGCTGCAGTCTGAAACCGCGGGACCGCTACTGTCGCAGGTTCGAATCCTGTCTGGGACATGGATGTGTGTGATGTCCTTAGGTTAGTTAGATTTAACTAGTTCTAAGTTCTAGGGGACTAATGACCTCGGAAGTTGAGTCCCATAGTGTTCAGAGCCATTTGTTCTCCCTGTTTATGTACTAAATGAACAGTCAGAAGAAGTCGAAAAAGAAATGACTCTTAATAGGACTGAGAAAGCATGAGGCAAAGTCAAAACAACTTCCGTTGAAATTAAAAGCAAGGGCGTTAGCATTAAGAGTGCAAAGGAAATCCGCCTACTAAATGCTGAGGACAGGACGGACAGGTGGAAGGGTTACACTAAAGGCAACTGGAGGCAGAAGGGCTTTCCTGACGACCTGACAGAAGAAACAGGAGTCGGTGGGGAAACGATGGGGGATCCAGTATTGGAATCAGAATTTGGAGGAGCTTTGGAAGGCTTAATATCAAGTAAGGCAGAAGGAATGGATAAAATTCCATTGGAATTCTCATAATCACTGGCGTAAGAAAACGTTTATTCACGTCGATGTGTAGAATGTATGATACTGTGAACATACCAATAGACTTTCGGGAAAAGATCATTCACACAATTCCTATGACTCCAAGAGCCCACAAGTTCGAGAATCATCGCACAATCTGCTTACGGTAACAGGTCATTATTCAAGCTGTTCTCAAGTATCGTAGATAGAATAGTGGAAAAGAAAACTGAGTTTCTGTTTGATGACGATGAGTTTGAATTTAGGAAGGTAAAGGTATCAGAGAGGCAGTTCCGATGTTGCGGTTGAGAATGGAAGCAAGGATGAAGAATATTCAAAATACGTTCACAGGATTTATCGATCTGGAAAAAGCGGTCGAGTTTGTAAAATGGTGAACGATGTTCGGAATTCTGAGAAAAATAGGGGTAAGCTACAGGGAAAGGCGGGTTATATACTTCTGTACAACAGCCAAGAGGAAGCAATAAGAATGGAAGACCAAGAGCGAATTGGTCCGATTAAAAAAGGGTTTAAGACAGCAACGTAGTCTTTCGCTCCTACTGGTCATTTGGTACATCAAAGAAGCAACGACGGAAATAAAAGAAAGGTTCAAGAAAGAGATTAGAATTCAAGGTGAAAGAATGTCCACGACATTGCTATTCCCAGTGTTAGCGAAGAAGAATTTGTTGAATGTAATGAAAAAGCTAATAATTACAGAATACGGATTGAGAATAAATCGAGGATAAATGAAAATAATAGGAAGTATCTCGAAATGGAAACAGTGAGATCCTTACCATTAGAATTGACGATCAGAATTAGACGAAGTTAAGAAATTCTGACCAAAGCCGCGTAACAGCCTATGATGGACGGAACAAGAAGGACTTCGGATGCAGTCTAGCATAGATAGAAAGGACATTCCTGGAGAAGAGAAGTCTACTAATACCAAACATACGCCTGAATTTGAAGACGAAATTTCTGATAATATACGTCTGGAACATAACATTAAATTGGACTGTGGATAAATCAGCACAGAAGAGAATCGAAGCGTTTGAGATGTGGTGCTACGGAAGAATGTTGAAAATTACGTGGACTGATATGATAAGGAATGAGAGGGTGTTTTATAGAATCGCCGAGGAAATGAATATATGGAAAACGGTGGCAAGAAGGCGGGCTGCATCAAACCAGTCAGAAGACTGATTACACAGAGGCAAAAATTATTCCTGATGATGAGATAATGTCGAACACAGTAACATATTAAATAATTCCTCCGCAGTTATAATGAGTTGGTGTGGTAGTTTTAATTATTTCTCTTGAAATTTCTGATCTGTTAGAATTCACATGGTTTTCCTCTCAGGTTAGGTCGTACAAATCGGGCGAGTTGTGTTGTCTAGGTTTGTGCCAATTCTTCACTAGACCTAGTGATCATAACACAATAATTGTTCTAGATATCCCATATTTGTGCCAAGGTTTATAGTGTACATTTCCGACATTCTGAAGCGGGATTTCATTTTCCAGTATAAAGTATATTCGCACAAGATAGAAGACCGTGCCACCAACATATTGAACAAAATATGTTGATGGCATGGTCTTCTATCTTGTGCGTTATATACGTTTCGTTGGCCTAGTTGCGATCATCTCCGGTTATGGTGCTCGCAGCGATCTTTACAGGCATGTGTTCTGGAAGGTTTGAAGTGACTTAATGTGTATTGCATACATAGTGTTCCACGCAGGGATCCATCTAGAATACTTGTCATTACTGCTGCTTTGTATACACTATCGACTATCTAAATTATTAGATCATGAAGTTCTAGACCGATATTTATCAGTTTTCATGGAGTTTGTCACGCAAGTATAAAATGATACAGTTTCGTCACATTCAGAACAGAAGTCCATGGTCAACGTTAATATGAAGTGCGACTTCTACGTGCACCAATACACAGTTGTAATGGTTTTGACTCGGAGGCAGGCTCAGATTGTCACAATGAGGAACTTCTTATTATTATGAAAGCATATAAATTTTACCATCCCACTGCAATTACGTTCTGTGAATGAGGGTTCAGATTGGACCAATAAAGGATATGTACATAAATCAAAACCTTTTCGCTGTGAAACGAAGTGGAGGATCGTGCATTATCCTTCTGGATTACAGTATTTCGTCATGGGTTTGAAAATAGTTTACCATTCTTGCCGCATAGCGATGAGTATTCAACCTGCTATCAACATTTACTAAACTACTTGGAGAATTTGAATCTCGAAAGCACTCTCCTTCCTGTGATCTTGTGGCGTTCGCGGCAGCGTATTCGCCACAAACAGAAACGGGAGTTACCACTGCCACCCAATGTGTGTGTGGCATGTGGTATGCTGCCAGCAGTAAAAGAGTCGTGGCATTTCGCGGTCTCAACCCATCTTCAAGAAATCTGTTCCCGCCCGTTTGTGGTGTCACTTTTCCTGCAGCCTCATTCAGGATTTCAAAAGATATCCTGAATATTTGTCACTGTTTTTGTAGCGATGCCCTTTATACTGTAACCATCAGTACCCACTTCTTCTCCGGTGGTTCGTGAGTTCATTTCAGTCCAGCAGTTCAGTAATTACTTACCATCTTAGTGACAAAATGTAGATATGGTGGTATTGCCGTCCGAAAGGTAGATAGCCTGTTGATAACAAAACTATGGTCATTAAAAGTTTGCTGACAATGTGAAAGATTGTGTCAGCTCTGAAAAAGTACATCCTATCAAAGGGGAATTTAATGATAACGAGACAGATGGAAAAAGGTAAGAAAATTTGTTACATAATATCTTATCTACATACGTGTGAATACCTTCGTTACCATATGAGATAAGAAGCCCAACGCCTTCATGGAAAAATGTTTGCTATTGCCTACTAAACAATGATTGTAAGCAGGCGCACGCGCACGCCTTCGACCGAAGAAAATCGAAGGAAACAAATGTTTGTCTTCAGGTATCCAAAAAAATGTAAATAACATATGGAAAGGTCGGACCACTATGGAGAATGTGCAAGGGCTTCAGGATGAAACTTCCTTAACCCAGTCGAAAACACCTTGGAAACATGTTGGCGGCCGTAATTGCACCGTGCGTCAACAACGCAGGACGTTTGCAGTTGATGTCGAGCCTCAGATTTTACGAAGTGTCCACATATCGCTGCTCGTTAACTGTGGCGCCGTCCGCCAGCAAGTCAGTAAGCAGTGGGTCCTTGCAGTCAGTCATCATGACCTTCCCGGAGCTTGCCTACCTGTTGTTTCGTCTTCGCTGCAGAAGTTTCGCTGTGAAGGCCCTGTGCGTCCTCCATACAGTTCCGCTGTCTCCTTATGCGATTTTAATGTTTTTCGAGTCCAGGAGAGAGGCACTCGAATCCGTAGGATTGTTTCAGACGAAGAGAGGCAACCGAAAATATTTTTCCATGAAGGCATTGGCTTACTTGTCTCACAGGTGGATAAATATATTAATAATTATGTTGAATACTTTTGAAATGACAAACAATTTACTTATTTGTTAGTGCTACCGGAAAATTTTCAGAGCACGAAAATAGTGTTGCGATGATGAAATTAGTTGGGCATAAGCTTGTTGCTGCCTCGCGCTGGTAATTAGATGCACAGGGTCGGTGGGCGCGTCATCACCTCTTTCCTGTTTACTCCTCCCACTTTTCAAGACGCCCCTAGGCTGTCAGCGCTGCCTCAACGTACGATCCTGCGACGGCGCTCTAAACTCGTTACCACGTGGTTGACGTCACTATGTGGCGACGTGATACCCGCAGGAAGAATACCACAGCGATGTATTCACGCTCGTAGCCTGCCTTAAAGCAAATAGGTTTCCACCATTTCCATTTAGTATCACAGTGGTTGTGCAATTTCACGACTTAAAATCTCCAAAATGTCCCATGCAGTTATACAGAACTGACGTAAAAAAGAAACAAATGTCAATAGTTACATGCACATGCTTGTAACGAGGCCATTGTAAGTAATAACCTTACGACCTTCATATGAAAGGTCATGGTAGTTTAGAAGCTGGTCACTGGGTTTTCTAGTCTAGGTTTATACGCACACATCAAATTGGATGAAAAGAAGATGAAAAGATTATAGTACGTACAGGAGGGGGAAAGCAGGATACTTTAGGGTTCAAAATGGTTCAAATGGCTCTGAGCACTATGGGACTTAAATTCTGAGGTCAGCAGCCCCGTAGAACTACTCAAACCTAACTAACATAAGGTCATCACACACATCCATACCCGAGGCAGAATTCGAACCTGCGACCGTAGCGGTCGCGCGGTTCCAGACTGTAGCGCCTAAAACCGCTCGGCCACCCCAGACGAAAGGAAAAGAGTTTATCGTTTAAACGTTCACTGAAGAATATGCTTACGCGAAGGTCAAAACCAAACTGCATCGAGTACTACACAGAAGTTCAAGGAAGTCAAGAAACGGTACAATACGAGGAAGTGAAATGACCCATTGGGTGCAGCATTTAACAGAATAATGATACAAACTATCATTGCATCACTGGTATAAAAAAGACTGGATCTAAATAGCCTTCGATAACTTCATAGCTGTCACTCAAAAAAAAGTGTACGAATTTAAATAATAATGTTGTGGTTGGCTGGAGAGTCAACCATGTTAGTAAAGGAAGCCGAAATGCACGCGTTGTAACTCACGCAGGCTGACGTGAGGTCTGGAACATGACAAGGGAATTAGAATTGAGAAAAACGGACGTAGCTGGTGGAATACTTAACTTTAATCCATTAATGACGAACGTCGCTCTTTATGGTACATGATTCACAATATCAATAGTACGGATACTGGCGCCTTGCTAGGTCATAGCAAATAACGTTGCTGAAGGCTATGCTAACTATCGTCTCGGCAAATGAGAGCGTAGAAGTCAGTGAACCATCGCTGGCAAAGTCGGCTGTACAACTGGGGCGAGTGCTAATAAGTCTCTCTAGACGTGCCGTGTGGCGGCGCTCGGTCTGCAATCACTGATAGTGGCGACACGCGGGTCCGATGTATACTACCGGACCGCGGCCAATTTAAAGGCTACCACCTAGCAAGTGTAGTGTCTGGCGGTGACACCACAAATAAGATGGGACATTATAAGAACATAAAGATGGCATCGGTATATAAAATCAACGAACTGTGAGAAGATACAACTTCTGCATCAATGGCATGGAGACGTAAATAAACTGAAAACTATACTGTCGGAAGATCAATATGTCTGCACATTCAATTTTATTTCTACAGAATATGTATATAACACCTTTAAGGTATATTTTAGAACAGCTCAGCAGTGAGTCTGACAAACCGTTTTGTAGCTGCATGTTTGACCCTTTTTTGTGCGAAAGTTAGATACTTAAAGGGTAATGCAAATGATTTTTCCTTCTAGTGCTGTACTGAATATATCTGTTATTCTCCAACTCAGATAAATTGTTGACAAAATATTCGATAACTGAATAAATGTACTGTTTTCCTTCGAATAATATTCCCAGTTGCTCAGACAGATGTCTGGAAGAATTACGGAGTGAACAACAGGCACATAATTGTAATTACTTTCTTTTTGTACAATGGATAATTTTTGCCTAATCGCAAAGTTACCCCAGATTATTAACCCATGAAATATCAGAGAATGCAAATATGCATAATATATTAAAATCACCATACTTAGCAACTATTCAGATGGCAAAAGTAACTGAACCTCAACGTTTCAGGAGGTATGCTATATTCTTTCTCCATTTTAAGATATGATCAGTATTTGCACTAAGAACTTAAAATTTTTCTATCCTGTTCCTTATATCTTGTTGGTGTACTAGGTTAACTGGAAGTAGGATATTTCTGACTTTACAAAACTGGATAATCTGTGTTTTTCTCAATTTGAACCACGACCATTTATGCGAAACCAATCAATAAGTTCTTCAAAAACATCATTTATTATGTTTTTTGTCGATACTTCTTTGTTCAGCCTTACAACAACGCTTCCATCAAATTAAATGGTATATCATTAAGATAAGGCAATAAGAGTAAAGTTTCAAGGAGCGACCCTCACGGGACTCCAGTCGTAATTTCTCCCCGTACTGATGACGTCGCGTCTCTTACTGTATTAGACATTCAGCTTAGCGTAATTTTCTGCATTGTGTTTATTAAATAAGAACTTACCTAGACATGTACTGAATTACATACTCTACAAAAACTTAAGTTCTCTAATTGGATATTGTGACTGACAGAGTCAAATTCCTTCGCTAAGTCCCAGAAGAATCCAACTCTTGAGACTTTATAATTTAATGATTTTATATGTGTTCAGCCAATTTGAGAACAGTGATCCATTTGAAATCTAAAGTGTGATTGGTTAAGTATCCCGTTATTTCCCTTATTACACGTATGGACGACAACCTTGAACTACACAATCCCCTTGAAAATTTTTGAAAATGACGTAAGGAGTGACATTGTATGGTAGTTGTAGGCCTTATAGAGCAGCTTAACAACGGCATACTTTTATAAATCTGTCAAAACACCACAAATTAAAGATACATGAAGATAGTACCTGTTCCCGTAGGAACAGATACCATTGATGACGATGCAGCTTCTCTAGAATGAAATGATTAAATCGGCACCCTGGCTGCAAACAGGCGTTGATATACATCATTGGAGACATGCTGAAAATGTGTGCACCGGCCGGAACTCGAACCTGGGATCTCCTGCTTGTATGGTAGGCGCTCTATCCATCTGAGCCACCGAGGGCACACAGGATAGTGCGCCTGCAGGGACTTATCCCTTGCACGCCACCGTGAGACCCACATTCCCAACATGCCCACACCACTACATTGGTAGTGCGCCTAATAGATGTCTGCCCATCAAACTCATTACTCGTGGCAGATTAATCTACCAAGCCCCGTATGAGTTGTGGTGTAGCGTGTGCGTTCGCACAAGAAGGCCAGATGCACATTTTCAACATGCCCTCAATGATGTATATCAACGCCTGTTTGCAGCTAGGGTGTCGGTTTAATCATCATTTCATTCTAGAGAAGCTGCACGGTCATCAATGGTATCTGTCGATTTAATCATCGTTACAGATTAATTATGTACTAGATAAATAACTAAGACCGTTACAGATTGTAGGTCCAGAACGTTCCAGCGACTTGATGAAGTTGTGAAATTAATTTTTATTTCAGTATATGTCCTCTGAATTGCTACTTCGGTGTTCTGTTTAGCTTCCTGTTTTGCAATATTTGCACCTACTTTCTCACGTGTTTTATGAAAATAATTACTAAAAATATCTAGTAAACGTGAACTGTTTTCACATTACTACCGCTCTCTTTAGCAAAAATTCTTTCACCTTCTATGAGCTCATCTCTTATCCCTCTCTTAACAATATTCCATAATTATTTGCTTTTACTGTCTGATCTGTCAGTTTCAGACATGATGCGCACGTTCCTAGATATTTTTCCAACTTATCTCATATGTTACAGTACTGTTTATGATATGAAAATATTTCTGGATCATTACTAGTTCTGGCCATTTTACGCAAGTCCATTTGTCGTTGTGAAGAGACTCTGATATTTGTAGTGATCCATGGATTTTATTCATGACTTCTAAGTGAAACACTTAATACTTTCAGAAACGGAGACCATCTCATTAATAAATATATTAAATTTAGACCTAGCATTGCACTCATTGTACACGTCACTCCAGTGAACGATTTTAGGATTTCTTTTAATATCTTCATTAGTTTTGTCGTTAAGCAGCCGCTCTGTTTTCTTATAGTGTTCATGAACTGTGCATGGAGTTAAGTGAAATAAGGAAAGAAACTGTGCATAGTTATCTGACAGTCTGTTTACCAAATAACAGGCAGGCGTCTTTTTAACTTCCACTGGTTCAGTCCATTATCTGTACGGGTACTGCTGCATTACCTGATCAAAAGTATCCGATGATCCCTACTACTAGACGTACGAGAGACGGACCCGCTAGTACAAAGGAATCAGGGAGCACTGTGTTGTCATGGGTGAAAGAGTAACACTAGGAAGTGTTGATCAGGAGAGTTGAGTGAATTCGAAAGAGGTCTAGTCATTGCGTGCTACCTGAGTAACAAATTCAACCCTTCTAAAGTGGCCGAAGTCGAATGCTGGTGATGTGATTGTGAACTAGAAACTCGAAGGAGCAACCTCGCCTGAACCAACATCCTGAAAACCTCATGTACGTACAGAGATGGACCGTCGAGTATGACATGGCGTGGTTGTTAGAAATCGCATAAAATCAGCGGAAGGAATGGCTCGCCAGTTCCAAAGTACTACCAACAGTCTACTGAGTACATGAGTTAACAAATGGTTCAAATGGCTCTAAGCACTAAGGGACTTAACATCTGAGGTCATTCGAACCTGCGACCGCAGCAGCAGCAGCGCGGCTCCGTACTGAAGCGCCTAGAACTGCTTGGCCACAGAAGACGGCAGGGGTTAACAACTCACAGATTTTGAGGGTGAGCGTGAGCACATGCCCACGCTCATACTGGCGAGCAGGGCTGCTGTGGCGTGGTTGGGAATGAGGGAAATGCGTACGTACGGTGCGGTCGCGACAATACGGGAGAAGCATCTGCTGTGGACTACGAGAGATCAATTTTCACAGCGGTGCCCTCTAATAGCAGCAGTGGCGTGTCATCATTGCATAACATCACCTATGCCATCACGTCTCAGTCCCCTGTGCGAGGAATCTTCCGTTTTCACGCAAAACGACAAGAACGCAAAGTGGCAGCTGGTGAAAGGAACTCCAGCTGATTTTCCCAAATTATCATCCGCGCAAGGTGCTGTTTTCGACAAAAACCTTCAACATTATTCACATATTTTAGTATGCCTTAATGAAGAATTTGAGCAACGTTTTCAAGATCTGACGGCACTGGTAACTGATTTTACGCTGTTCTCATCTCCATATTCAGCGAATATTAAAGAGATTCGTCCTGAACTACAGCTAAAAATTATTGACCTGCAATGTGACAAAGAATACAAATCCAGTAGCAGAAATAAATCTTGGAATTATACAGACATGTCCCACAGGACAGATTTTCTCGCTTCCCCAAACAGATGGCTAAAATAATAATCAATGTTCGGTTTCACAGGAATGATTGTGAACAACTGTTCTCTGCAATGAAAAGGAAGAAGGCGCGCCTGAAAAAACTCGCTATCTGGCCGCAGTTTCAACCACATGCTGTCTCTATAATGTACAAGAACAGATACACAGGACGTAGAAGCTATTGTTAAGGGGGAAAAGGGCAAGATAACCGAGAATCTCATAATTTAATTAATTCATTTTTGCATAACAGCTTACAAAGTAAATTAATAAAAATGTGAAAGTAAACAAATAAAACAGCTTTTCAGACTTCGTGGCAGATTAAAACTGTGTGTCGGGCCGAGACTCGAACTCGGGACCTTTGCCTTTCACGGGCACATGCTTTACCATCTTTCTTCTTTTTAACATCATTTTGTTCGATATTGGTCGTTTATTTGTTCTTGGCGAACGTCCCATGACGCTTGTTCAAGTTCGTCGTAGATACATTGACCCAGTTTTTTTTTTATGACGGATGGCAGCTAACCCTCTGACCGAACACGCTGAGCTACAGTGCCGTCAACTATATGATCTACCCAAGCACAACTCACGCCCCGCCCTCACAGCTTTACTTCCGCCAGTACCTCGTCTCCTGCTTTCCAAACTTCACAGAAGCTCTCCTGCCAGATTCGCAGGCTTGGGTAGCTCAGATGGTAGCACACTTGCCCCCGAAAGGCAAAGTTCATGAGTTCGAGTCTCGGTCCGGCACACAGTTCTAATCTGGCAGGAATTTCATATCAGTGCACACTCCACTGCAGAGGGAAAATCTCATTCTGAAAACAGCTTCTGCTTCAATCGCTGGTTTATTTTTCCACTACGCGATTCGATGGTTCACACCATCATCTTGATGTAGAGATTTTTTTTATTTATGTGGCTGGTGTTGGTGACGAGCACAGACGTCTCTCCACGGCCGCAGACCATGGGCAGCGTAGCTTATTTTGCTTGTTTTTCTAATAATAAAAATGCACTTTAGACGCCAAAAATATGAATATCTGACACTGGATTGTACTTACTCGGTCGATAGAAATAAAAGAAGTCTGCATACCGTAGTCTTGTTTATGTCTTCTGCACTGCACATTACGCGTAATAGGAATGGGAGACACCGATTTCTGTAGTCAATGCTACGCGACGCTTGAGGTGGTGTAAAGAGCGAAGTCGCTGGACCGTGAATGACTGGAAACGATTGATGTGGGGGGATGAATCAGTAATCTACAGAGTAATTAGATGTACTCCTGAGGGAGATCGTACCAGATCTTATCCAACTGGTGAGTTAGATAGCCAAAATACAGAGGTGGTTGGACGGTCCTGCGCATAATGCTCCAAACGCTCTCAGTTGGGGACAGATCCGTGATCTTGCTGGCCAAGGTTGGGTTTAGCAAGCACGAAGACAAACAGTAGCAGCTCTCGTAGAGTGTGGGCGAGCATTATCTCGCTGAAATGGGAGCCCAGTCAGCGCTTGCCATGAATAACAGACCTGTCCTCGACGTCGAATCTTATTGACTGGAGCAGAATTGTCTTCATTGGCGAGTTCCGCACCGAACTGAGCCCCGTTGACCAGCGAAGATGTATCTGGAGATGCCCAGGTTAACAACATGACAGTCAGGGGTGTAATTTTTTTTCATAGCATGCCCCCTTTTGTTTTCATTCGTGGCACCCTTACAGCATTGAGTCGACCATTTCCACGCTCCGTTTTATTGCCCTTCTTGACGAGCTATCCTGGTTTCACATTTCAGCATTTCAGCAACGTAATGCCCACCCGAGCACTAAGGGAGTTTCTACTGCTAATGTTCATGCGTGGCGAACCCTACCTTGGTCAGCAACAATGCCAGATCTCTCTGCAAATGAAAAAGTTTAGAGCTCAAGTCCAAATCCCTCCAACCACCTTGGGATTCAGACGATCTAACAGGCCAGTTGGACAGAATTTAGCACGAAATCTTTCACGAGGACATCCTACAAGCCTGTCAATCAATGCCATGGCGAATGACTGCTTGCATAAGGGCCAGAGGTGGACCAACGTGTTGCTGAGTACTGAGTTTGTGATGCTCTTTGTCTTGAATAGATCATGAATTTTTCTGAAAGTTTCTCTTTTCTCTTAGTGCGTATGTCCTTAACTCTTGTAGTCATGTGCAGTTCACGAGAACTAGATCACCATCTGCCTACAGCAACTACTCGGACAGTATTAAAGAGATTTGGCATCCATTTGAAGTGGCCCACTAAGCTTTATCTTTACTCGCTTAATAGCAGAGCTAACTCAAAGCTCGTCATGGCCACAGACTCTTGACAGTACCTACTTGTATGTGTTCAATTGCTCCTCTTATTTTGTCCATGTGACCCATAATATTGTGCTTTTTGTTTTTGAGCCAGACTGTTTTCCATTTCCCACAACGATCTACGCCTGAGCTTCTTTGCTGAACCCTTTACACTGTTGTCCAAAGTTTTCTGTTACCGAAGACTAACTCTTGGTTTCACCAAAAAGGTGACACAATATTCTGCACCTAATTTTTTCTGGCTCATATGACTGATAGGTAGCGGGAGAATTCTTTTCCTGTTCTGTTTTTCAGTCGACTTACGTGTATGATTTCTAGCACTTTTCTGTTGCACCCTACATCCCTCTGTATCTGTATGATGCTCTTCCTTACCTAATGCTGGCAAACAGTGAAATACAATGCTTAATTTCGCCGGCCGATGTGCTCGAGCGGCTCTAGGCGCTTCAGTCCTTAACCGCGCTGCTGCTACGGTCGCATGGATGTGTGTGATGTCCTTAGGTGAGTTAGGTTTAAGTAGTTCTAAGTCTAGGGGATTGATGACCTCAGATGTGAGGTTCCTTAGTGCTTAGAGCCATTTGAACCATTTTAACTTAATTCCGAATCTTCTAATAACATCTTTTTTCGTGTTCTGATTTTGCTCACTACCTTCTCCTATGACTCATTGTGGTTTCCCCTTCAAACGTCTTAATCTAAGTTTTGTAATTCAGGTATCATATTTTCTAACTGTGTCTGATGGGCACAAATCTTAACCCCATGTTTCTCAATTTACCGGTCTTTCTGGCGTAGTCTACAATGTCATGGAGGAGCCTCATCGAGCAACCTATACTCTTCCTCACTGCAGTCGTCCCAGTCAAATCATAGCTTCCAATTTTTTTCCGAAATACTCCCTGTTTATGGCAACACCCACATCTATCATACATCAATGATCAATTTTGTGAAGCTTTAGTTTAAGTGTAATAGAAGCAAAATGAAGTTATGGAACAGTAAATTTCGAATGAATTTCTGTTTTTTATCAAATGCAGGTTTTTGTCAGAAGTTTGTGAAGGCCGAGAGAAATTAAAGAACCGTAATCTGCAAGCATACAAAGCCGCCGGGACTAAGCGCATCGATATGAACAGTACTACGCGGGAGGCACGGATGAGCCCCGTATTAATTTTCGTTATCGCGCTGAATGCGTTTTCAGTCTTGGCAAATGGTCAAATAATAGCGAGGTCGCTGGGCATAATGACTGGAGCAGAGCGGTTAACAGGTTCGTGGCGCCGGTTTTGTGGAACCGCAGCGGTACGCCTGCCGGGTTTAGTTGGCTGAACCGCCGGCTGAACTTTGCCCGCGTTCAGCAGCGGGCGGTTTCATTAGCCGCAGCTACCCATATACGAACAACTGCCGCAGCAAATTCACCGTCCGGAAAAGAGTGGGGGAGAGCGGCCCACCGAGTGATCGTAGTTTTACCGCTGAGCGGTGCGATGCGCCACTCGACATGTTACCGGTGTTTCCAGCGGCTAATAACGGTCAACGACTATGTAACCGTGCATTTATTTCTTTCACAGCTTTCCACATTATTTCGCACTATCTCGCTTGGCTGCAAAACATGGAAAGGGGGGACTCACAAGAAAAAAGTACAACGCCAAACTCCACCAATCCTCACAAATGGTTCAAATGGCTCTGAGCACTATGGGACTCAACATCTGAGGTCATCAGTCCCCTACAAGTTAGAACTACTTAAACCTAAGTAACCTAAAGACATCACACACATCCATGCCCGAGACAGGATTCGAACCTGCGACCGTAGTGGTCGCGCGGGTCCAGACAATCCTCACATTACCCATTATTATGATAGATACTAAAACTATGTTATTTTGAATATACGCTATTTCATAGAAGGGACAGAAAGTGCCATTTGTTCTCTGTGCTGTCTTGATACTGCGTTCACTGAATTAGTATCAATGTACTCTTTACCTGATACTGAGGTTGCTCTCTACACAACCCAATGGCCACAAAACTGTATTTTAGCTAGACAGGGTTACTGTCTCTTCAGAATTCATGTGAACGCTGACAGCATGGCGTTACTACTTTCCTCATGTGATTCTAATCGGTAAATGTATACAGTGCTAAACATAACTTCTATGCTAAACATAACTTCTATGATACAGCACTGCCTCACACTTTCCACATAGGTAACACAAGTATTTACTGAAGAGTATCTGAATATAATGTATTAATATCACATAAGAAATTTTCTTATGTACATATTTGTTAGCATTTCGTAAACTGTGTACCAAATATAAGTTAACCTGCTGTCTCCCACCTGGCTAGCTGTGCGGTCTAACGCACTGCTTCCCGAGGGGGAAGGCGTGCCGGTCCCCGGCACGACTCCGCCCGGCGGATCAGTGTTGAAGTCCGGTGTGCCGGCCGGCCTGTGGATTGTTTTTAAGGCGGTTTTCCATCTGCCTCTGCGAATGCGGGCTTGTTCTCCTTATCCCGCCTTAGTTACACTATGTCCGAGATTGCTGCGCAAGCACTGTCTCCACTTAGGCCTACACCATAATTACTCTACCATGCAAACTTTGGTGGTGTTACAATTGTCTGGGATGAGATTTTCCCGAGGGGGTCTACTGGGTACCGAACTGCAAAATAAACCTGCATTCGGTGTGGGGCGGCGGCGGGGTGAGTGGACTGCTGTAACCTTTTGTAGAGTTGTGCACCACTGCGGGCTACGGCGGGAACGAAGCCTCTCGGTCGTTTCTAGGTCCCTAGTTCAATACATACATACATAAATAACCTGATGTCAGAGTTAACATTAGCATTACTGCTTATACTCTAACATAAATTTCTTCCGAAACTTTGTAAAATGAGCGTGAATTAAACGGATTCTACATAAACAATTTGTTTGTGGTACTAGACTGCAAGAGAAATTAAGTCTACTGCTTACGATATTGAAGTGGGACTGGCTACTCTTGAGTACGGTTTAAACGCTTTGCACTACAAGTTTAATTTATTTCTATCGTTTCGTTTCCTACTGCAGGTTAATGTTTTCATGTTCAGTGGATTCACTTGTCCAACATATTTTAGTGACGATCGCGACGATGGGAGTCATAGCTCAGCCATTGCAAACAGGCCTTTGTCGTGGTTTAGCAGCCGTAGTGAAATATGTGTTTCCGGGTTCCTCCTACCTCTGGCTGTAGATTGTGGTCTTTCTCAGAGGTGTATCACTGGACAGCTCTGCCGACCCTGAGCAGAAGTACGAGCAAGACTGACGGTCTCTCCAGTTCATATTAAGAAAATTACGCTGAAATTAGTTAGACCAAAACCACGCTCCAAGTCATAGTTGGGTTTACAGTAAACGTCTTGAATAAACTTGACAGAACTTCGGAATTGATTTAGATGTGGTAGGTCGTAAAAAACACAACAATGAACACAACATTACTATTATATTTGCTCATGCGTAGTGTCCACTTGTTTAAAACTTCCATTTTTCAAGCACAAGTTAAATGATATTCCCTCACAAATGCTAAAACAGCAGAAAATTCTCATCCAGTGACAAGGATAAACAGTTCGATCATTTGACACATTCCGTCTGCGTTACAGTCTACGTAAACCTTCCACTATGCTGACAAATATAAATATTCTCGGTTAGTTCCGACGTTACAGTTTTTTATCACATCTTCTGCAACGCATCTTCAATAATACTGCAAGCAGTGAGTACTCTTCTTCACCTTGATGCAGTTATCGTACGCCATTAAACAATTCTCGACCTTTTCTGTCCTTCTCCTCATTCTCTACGTCTTCTACCTGAAATTAACTTATCTTCCTCTACCATACAACCATAAGCCTCTTTTATTTCTTGCTCGGCTTCCACAGTCTATGAATAAAATTATACTGTAATATTAAACGAAAAATTGCTCCGTCGGCCGGAGTGGCCGAGCTACAGTCTGCAACCGCGCGACCGCTACGATTGCAGGTTCGAATCCGGCCTCGGGCATGGATGTTTGTGATGTCCAAAGATTAGTTAGGTTTAAGTAGTTCTAAGTTCTAGGGGACTGATGACCTCAGAAGTTAAGTCCCATAGTGCTCCAGCACGTTCTTCAATGTCGTCATTACCAGTCTTCGTTACACTGACAAATTCTCCACAACAACGTCACTTCACCACATTATCGTTGCATTATTTTCTTTCGTGTTCTCACAGTCGAAACAGTTCTTCAAAATGTTTCTCCTTTACATAAACCGTTCCTCCATTATCATCCATCATCACATTCTAACTCCCCTCTCTCAACTGATTCCCCTTTCATTACCTCGAATACAAAATACAAGTATTAACTTAGACTTTACGGGAACAGCTCTGATCTGCATACATTCAGTCAACACAACCTAGAGACATGGCTGAAGAAACGTATCGTTACGTCGTAGCCCATAGTAATACAAAACAACCATTGCCAAAACTATGGGGCTTGTAAAATAGCAATTTTTGAGTTGGTTCTTGCATTAGGTTAGTGAAGAGGGAAAACTAATGTACCCTCCTGGAAATTAAAATAAGAACACCGTGAATTCATTGTCACTGGAAGGGGAAACATTATTGACACATCCCTGGGGTCAGATACATCACATGATCACACTGACAGAACCACAGGCACATAGACACAGGCAACAGAGCATGCACAATGTCGGCACTAGAACAGTGTATATCCACCTTTCACAGCAATGCAGGCTGCTATTCTCCCATGGAGACGATCGTAGAGATGCTGGATGTAGTCCTGTGGAACGGCTTGCCATGCCATTTCCACCTGGCGCCTCAGTTGGACCAGCGTTCGTGCTGGACGTGCAGACCGCGTGAGACGACGCATCATCAAGCCCCAAACATGCTCAATGGGGGACAGATCCGGAGATCTTGCTGGCCAGGGTAGTTGACTTACACCTTCTAGAGCACGTTGGGTGGCACGGATACATGCGGACGTGCATTGTCCTGTTGGAACAGCAAGTTCCCTTGCCGGTCTAGGAATGGTAGAACGATGGGTTCGATGACGGTTTGGATGTACCGTGCACTATTCAGTGTCCCCTCGACGATCACCAGAGGTGTATGGCCAGTGTAGGAGATCGCTCCCCACACCATGATGCCAGGTGTTGGCCCTGTGTGCCTCGGTCGTATGCAGTCCTGATTGTGGCGCTCACTTTCACGGCGCCAAACACGCATACGACCATCATTGGCACCAAGGCAGAAGCGACTCTCATCGCTGAAGACGACACGTCTCCATTCGTCCCTCCATTCACGCCTGTCGCGACACCACTGGAGGCGGGCTGCACGATGTTGGGGCGTGAGCGGAAGACGGCGTAACGGTGTGCGGGACCGTAGCCCAGCATCATGGAGACGGTTGCGAATGGTCCTCGCCGATACCCCAGGAGCAAGTGTCCCTAATTTGCTGGGAAGTGGCGGTGCGGTCCCCTACGGCACTGCGTAGAATCCTACGGTCTTGGCGTGCACCCGTGCGTCGCTGCGGTCCGGTCCCAGGTCGAGGGGCACGTGCACCTTCCGCCGACCACTGGCGACAACATCGATGTACTGTGGAGACCTCACGCCCCACGTGTTGAGCAATTCGGCGGTACGTCCACCCGGCCTCCCGCATGCCCACTATACGCCCTCGCTCAAAGTCCGTCAACTGCACATACGGTTCACGTCCACGCTGTCGCGGAATGCTACCAGTGTTAAAGACTGCGATGGAGCTCCGTATGCCACGGCAAACTGGCTGACACTGACGGCGGCGGTGCACAAATGCTTCGCAGCTAGCGCCATTCGACGGCCAACACCGCGGTTCCTGGTGTGTCTGCTGTGCCGTGCGTGTGATCATTGCTTGTACAGCCCTCTCGCAGTGTCCGGAGCAAGTATGGTGGGTCTGACACACCGGTGTCAATGTGTTCTTTTTTCCATTTCCAGGAGTGTATTTTTACGTCGGTGGCGGATACCTAGCAGAAAATGTATTTACTTTTTGGAATACCTGTGACAAACACGAAAAATCAGTAGTTAAGTATTGCAATCAATACATTCATGCCAAGCTGTTTGACCAACAATATACCATAATCTAAAAACTGCAATATTAAATTACATTCCAAACGGAAGTACGTGTTAAAGTTACTGCTGAGCAATTAGTAAATCTTGCCGCGGAACTGAATGGAGCCATTTCTGTCTCATTACATCGTCTTTAGGAAACCTCATTAACATGAATTATGTTTTATGTTGTGTAATTTCCATTACCCTTCGGTACGCAGCACTTAATAACCGTAATAAAAATGAAAGTGAATAAATGTATATATATTCTGTTGTGATAAACTCACGCGAATATAACTTAGGAAACGTTACAGAATTTCTGTGTACTTGAGTAACAATTTCTTAACGATCACATACCATAACGACATTTTTTTAATACCCAGTACGTTTTTGATACTACCCAGGAAAGCTTTTTGTCTTCTGCGCTTCTAGCTTACGTCACAAATTCGAGTTCTCTGACTTGTATGGCTCTTCCATCCAATTGGTGTTTATCCAGTACATGAACATTACACAAAAGCACAATAAAAGGAATACATTTACAAATAAGGATTCCAACATTCGAATACATTCACTCCGATTTTACTTTTGTATTAACAAAAACCGGTAAGCAGCTATCCATTTACTCTAAATTACAACCCAAGACAACTACCAAAATAGACTACCGGCAAATTGACATTAAGAAATTAGATGATATGCAAAACCTCTGTCACAATACCCCTTGGCAAGTTGTTTCGTGCGAAGATTTGTGTGATACGCTGTTGATAAGCCACGTCCGAACTCGTTAAAAACAAAAGAGTAACTCGTTGCTACTGGCGACCGAAAACGATTGTAAATAAGTGCTCAGCTACTTACATAATGGTCACAGGACTGTAGCATAACTTTTTCACACATTAAACGTCCCTCCTGTCAACACTGGGTCTAGTGACGTCAAGCAGTTATCTTTCAAGACGGTATCGGTTCACATCCTCAAATTCCCTGGATCACTTAAGGCAAACACGTATTTCTTCCAGAAGGCACGTGTATTACGTCTCCATCGTCGATGGCGGTAAGTTAAGCACTAAACTTCCCTATTCTCCTCCGCGTCATCATTAACAGGGTGACGCGTTGTTATGTTTAGCTGTACACAGTTGAGGTCGTCAAGTAAAAGAGGTGCATTATTCAACAAAGGGCTCAAATAGAGAAAGGAAACAGCTGTTATGGGAAACCTGAATGAGCTACCATGCCCAGTGCTTACTGAGAAATTATCACGTTTTAAAGGTGGCTTACAAACCGTTTTCACCGAAATAAAATATTTATTGGCAATGGTTACCTGTTTCAATCAGAAAGTGATACCTTTTCTCACCATGATGGTAGGCGGTAGCGGTGAACGGAGCAGGTGCTGTTGATACGTGGTAGTTAATTGGAATTGCGGAAAACGTGGAAGGAAGGACCCACCAATATAACTTTATTTCCACACAACTTGTTTATTTAACGATGTACAACGATAAAATTTTCATTAACAAAATGAACTAATTTCCAAAATTCTTTTGACCTTAAACCTTAAGTTAAATAAGCTTTTGCAAAAGAAATCTGAAGAACTGTATTGCAAAACAGTAAACAATATGACAATGACTACAAGATGGCCGGACGTACAGCCCGCCCGTTATCGCGTGAAACAGCGGTGTTTACTACCGCGCTGGACACAGTCTGTCTTATTAAATGCCCTTGTGCAACATATGAAAACTATATAAGCACCATTGATAGCAACAGTGATTGATTTGCTTCAAACGGCTGTGTGTCGAAAGGTTCAGAGTTAAGATGCGCACCTGTGCTTAAAGATTAAACCGATGAGGAACCTATATGACAATGATAAGTCTTACTCCAAAGCCACCAACCTCTTTATTTCAATCGGCAACCAAGGTGCGACTGGATACCAGCCCGTCCCTTGTGACAATTTCATTTTGACTAAAGCCCTGGTGACAGTTGGCTGTTAATAATTCCAAAGTTAAACCAACTGTCAGTTATTAAGACTGCTCTGAAGGAACGTATTACAACATAACTTGTGAACACTTATTACAAAAGAACTCACTCGGCTGAACCACAAGATCAGGTTAAAATACAGCAGTCTTTCAAACACAGCAACGAACAGCTTAGTACAAGAGATTGTCCAGATTATAACCAACGACTGAGAAATGCAATTGAAATCAAAGAACTGAACCGATTAACATCTCAGGCTAACCACAAGGTCCCTCATTTGTTTAACGGCAACCTTCTCCTTAGTGCAATAGTTCCGGCTGTACTGACGACCAGGACATGATTCATCATGATCGGGTACAAACCAGAAATTAAAGGCTATATAATAATACAAAAAATTTTCAAGCGACAATTAGTGTCTTAGTACAATACTACGGCTTATATTACGACCAAAAAGCCGACCAGGTAAAACTTTGAGGGACGGGTGAAAACCAGAATATAATAAGGAGGGCAGATAGACAACGACACAAATCACCACGATGATCAGAGAATGTTACTCCCCTTTATCAGCAAGCAGTTCCATGGATCCACGGTGGGTCGTAGAGAGTTACTGAGTGGTGCCGACGAAAGCGAGGTAGAAGAGCTAGCGGGTGGTCGTGCCACACGAATGTTGCCAACCAACCGACGGGACGTCAACGCCGACCCCGGTGAAGTACGCCGGTATCCGAAAATAATCAGAGACCTTCTAAGGGCACAACCCACAGATACCAACTCTTCTTCATAGATATTGGGAATGGGGCCGCAAGAGGGATAGTCGATAATACACCAGTGGCGCCAGACAGATCAGTCTACTAACTCAATGGTGCCACGGCACAGCTGTGATTACGCGAACGTCAACTGCTAAAATATTGGTGCATAGCATATACAATAATACCAAAGCTGCTCATGACTGCGAACTGAATGAGCAGCTTAGGTTCGTGGAGTCGCAGACGCTGCTCTGATCACCGCCACCGCCTACTGTCATTATATGTATTGTGTGATAATGGTCACACTCTGGCCGAAACAGGTAACTATTGCAAATAAACATTATATTGCGGTGAAGACTGTTTGTAATCCATGTTTAAGTATCTTAGACAGACCATTGTTTTTCTCAATGAGAAGTGTTCTCAAAAATTACTAATTCTTACGTTCCTCCGAATGGTAGCTAATTCTAAAGGGTTTATTGCCTTAAGTTGACTAAGATCCTCAAAACACACCGATGAGTAAAAACATTATGACCACATTTCACCGACAGATTGAGCGCCATCTGGTGATAATTCAGGCGAGTGAAGCGGCAACTTTTTTTGTGTGTCGTCAGTCTTCTGACTCGTTTGATGCGGCCGCCACGAATGACTCTCCTGTGACAATTTCTTCATCTCGGAGTCGCACTTGCAACCGACGTCCTGAGTTATTTGCTGGATGTATTCCAATCGTTGTCTTCCTCTACAATTTTGACCCATATACAGCTCCCTCTAGTACAGTGGAAATTGTTCCCTAATGTCTTAACAGGTGTTCTACCTCCCGTCCCTCCTTCTTGTCGGTGTTTTCCATGTATTCCTTTTGTCGCAGGTTCTTAAGAGGACCTCCTCATTCCTGTTCTTACCGGTCCACCTAATTTTCAACATTCGTCCATAGCATCACACACCAAATGCTTCGATTCTCTCTTGTTCCGATTATCTCACAGTCCATGTTTCAGTACTATACAATGCTATTCTCCAAGCGTACATTCTAAGAAATTTGTTCCTAAAATTAAGGCCTATGTCTGAGGCTAACAGACTTCTATGGCCACGAACGCCATTTTTGCCAGAGATGTTCTGCTATTTATGTCCTCCCTGCTACGTCCGTCATGGGCTATTTTGCTGCCGAGGTAGCAGAATTTCTTAACTTCGTCTACTTCGTGATCACCAATCCTGGTGTTAATTTTCACGGCATTCTCATTTCTTTTGCTTCTTATTACTTTTGTCTTTCTTCCATTTACTGTAAATTAATATTCTGTACTCATCGGAAGATGCACTGTTGAATCTTCTTTTATTTCCGTCACGAGCAAGTAGTTGCATTAAACGGGACGAAAGACTACCGACATACACCATTTTTAATACTTCGTACTTGGGCCTCCACTCGTATTGTTCCGACTTGGTTATTGAAGATATTGTTTACTAACCGTCTTTTCCTATAGTTTAGCCCTATTTTTCTCATAACTTCTCAGAAATTCGATCATTGCACACGATATGACATTGTCAAACGCTTCTCCCAGGTCAACAAATACTGTGAACGTGTCTTGATTTTTCTTGCTTACATTATCAACCGCAACGTGAAAATTGCCTCTCTCGTGCCTTTCTCTTTTCTAAAGTCAAACTGATAGCGAGAACACCCTCAATTTTCTTTTCCTTTCTTCTGTATATTATTCTTGCCAGCAACTTGGATGCATAAGCTGTTAAGCTAATTGTGCGATAATTGTCGTACTTGTTGCCTCCTGCAGTATCCGGAATTGAGTCGATATTGTTTTTCCAAAAGTCAAATGGTATATCGCCAGACTCATACATTTCACACACCAATGTGAATAGAAGTTTTATTGCACCTTCCCCCCAACGATTTTTAGAAATTCTGATGGAATGTTATCCATCACTTCTTCCTTATTCGATCTTAAGTCTTAAAAGCTCCTTTAAACTCTCAGTCTAATATTGGATCCCTATCTCCTTTATATCGACTCCTGCCTCTTCGTCTAACACATTATAAGATGTTCCGCCCTCATAGAGACTGCGATGTAGTCTACTTACCAATTCTCTCCTCCGCATTAACATAAAAATGGTTCAAATGGCTCTGAGCACTAAGGGACTTAACTTCTGAAGTTATCAGTCCCCTAGAAGTTAGAACTACCTAAACCTAACTAACCTAAGGACATCACACACATCCATGTCCGAGGCAGGATTCGAACCTG
This sequence comes from Schistocerca gregaria, assembly GCF_023897955.1. Taxonomy (NCBI): domain Eukaryota; kingdom Metazoa; phylum Arthropoda; class Insecta; order Orthoptera; family Acrididae; genus Schistocerca; species Schistocerca gregaria. The sequence goes on from NC_064922.1 coordinate 434,560,166, forward strand.
CAACCGTAGCGGTCGCGCGGTTCCAGACTGAAGCGCCTAGCGCTGCTCGGCGACATCGGCCGGCCTGCATTTAATAGTGAATCCCATTGTACTCTTAATGTTACCAAACCTGCTTTTAATTTCACAGACGGATGTTTCGACTTTAGTACAGGCTGATTCAGTCCTTATTTCTCCATATATTCACATTTTTCATGCAGCCATTTCACCTTAGCTTCCTGAAATTTCCTATTTATCTCATTCCCAAGTGACTTGGGGTTGTGTTTTCCTGAATTTACCTATACATTTTCGTACTTCCTTCTTGCTCCATCACCTCAAGTGTTTCTTGTGTTACCCATGGTTTCTTCGCAGTTACCTATTTTGCACCTAGGTTCTTTGTCCCAATTCTGTGCTGCCGGGAATTAAAGTACGTAAAAGAATCGGACAGGAATGGAGAGTCATTCTAGTGATGATATGGGCCATAAATTGGGAAATCTACTGAAACCTAAGAAAGGAGAGATATTGACAAAGGATAGGTGGTAGTGGTTGGCGCTTGGGAGGGAGAGTCTCGAAAATGACGAAGCTACGTCTACCTCTATATCTACTATGTACCCCGTAAGGCACCGTGATGGGGGGAGGATGTGGTGCGTTGCACCCCAACTCATTTCCCTTTCTGTTACACTCACAAATAGAGAGAGGGAGAAACGACTGTCAGTATGTCACCTTTCGAGTCCTGATTCCTCGCCCTTTATGTTCGTAGTCCTTACTCGAAATGTACATTGTGACATTAGGATCATTCTGCGTTCAGCTTCAAATACCGGTTCTCTAAATTTATTCAACACAGTTCTTCGAAGAGAACCTCGTCCTCTCTCCAGGGGATCTGAGTTGCCCAAGCATCCCCGTAATACATGCAAGTTGACTGGACCTACCGATAACAAATGTAACTGCGCGCTTCTGAAAAAATGACTCTGAGCACTATGGGACTTACCATCTGGGGTCATCAGTCCCCTAGAACTTAGAACTACTTAGACCTAACTAACCTAAGGACATCACACACACCCATGCCCGAGGCAGGATTCGAACCCGGTTCTGAACTGCTTCGATATCTTCCATTAAGCCGACTTGGTGCGGATCCCGAACACTGAAGCAGTACTCAAGAATGGGTCACACTAGCGCTCTACATGAAATGCCCTACACTTTCCTAAAACTCTCCCAATAAACCGAAGTCCACCATTCGACTTCCGTACTACAGTCCTGGCTCGGTCCATTTCATATCGCTTTACAACGTCACAACCAAATATTAACCGACGCGACTGCGTCAAGCAGGAAATTACTTACATTTCTCTACATTTAGAACTAGCTACCATTCATCACACTAACTAGAAATTTTGTCTGAATCAACTTGTATCCTCCTACAGTCATTCAATGAGGACTCAGATTCCTGCTCACCCTGTCAGTCAGAACTTTTATGTGCCTTGGGAATAAGAGCGGTCCTATTACACTTCTGTGGGGCACTCCTGACGATATCCTAGTCGTTGACGAACACTCGGGATCGAGGACAACATATTGGGCCATATTTCTTAAGAAGTGTTCGAACCGCTCACATATTTGGGAATCTATTCCGTACGATCGCACCTTCGTTAACACTCTGCTGTGGGACACCGTGTGAAACGCTTTTTGGAAATATAGTAATAAGGAATCTGCTTATTACCCTTCATGCATAGTTCGGAGGATATCATGTGAGCCGGCCTGTGTGGCCGCCGGTTCTAGGCGCTTCAGTCTGGAACCGCGCTGCTGCTACGATCGCAGGTTCGTATGCTGCCTCGGGCATGGATGTGTGTGTTGTCCTTAGGTTAGTTAGGTTTAAGTAGTTCTAAGTTCTAGGGGCCTCATGACCTCAGATGTTAAGTCTCATAGTGCTCAGAGCCATTTGAACCATTTGATATCATGTGAAAAAAAGGCAGTCTTAGATTCGCGAGAGGGATCCTTTCGCTTTTTTCCACTCCTTTGGAACTTTGCACTGGGCGGGAGATTCGTGATAAATACATGCTAAGTGAGGCGTCAAAGCCGTAGAGTACTCTTAGTGGAATGAAACTGGGATTCTAAACCGGACACGGCGACTTACTTGTCTTCAGCTCTTTCAGATATACCTATTACTATACCTGTTACTATGTCCTCCATACGAAAGCCTGTGCGATGGTCAAACGTCGGTATGTTTGTACAATGCTCCTGCGACAACGAATTTTTAAACGCAAAACTTAAATTTTCATTTTTCCTTTTGCTGAATTCTATTGCCATGCCAGATTGGTCAACGAGTGGCTGGATAGGAGCCTTCGATTCGCTTAGCGATTTTACATAGGGCCAGAATTGTTTTGGGTTCTCAGTTAACTCCTTTGCTAAGAAATGTCGGTGGTACTTCTTGTATGCTTTGGGCAACGATTTCTTTTCAGGTGCACGAATCTTTACTAACCTGTATTTGTCGTCGTATGCACGTTCTTTTTTGAACCGAGAGTGCACAGTCCTTTGCGTCTTCAGAAATTTCCGAATGCTTTGTTTTCACCATGGTGGTCTGATAAAATAACCTGTTCGGTTGTTCGCAAGCTGCTTTCGTGAGCATGTGTGTAAATTGTTTGGAGGATGATGTAAAATGGCCCTCACTATGGGAATTAACATCTGAGGTCATCAGTCCCCTAGAACTTAGAACTACTTAAACCTAACTAATCTAATGACATCACACAGAGCCATGCCCGAGGCAGGATTTGAACCTGCGACCGTAGCGGTCACGCTTTTCCGGACTGAAGCGCCTGGAGCCGCTTGGCCACCGCGGCCGGCGAGGATGATGCAAGCACGAGCATGAGCCAGAGATTTGCCCAGACCTCATCACAGTACGTCTTTGTTGTAAATTTGTGTGCTCTGTAAAACAGTTGGCTGTCTGTGGCAGAAGTCACGACAAGGTATAATAATATGTAATTAATATTTTAATAAAAATGGAAATTGAAACGTGCGAGTAGGACTCGCTGTCTGAGGTTTCTGCACCAACTTAATGATGTATATACATAGCTGATAGATAGATTTTCATGAGTGAATTTGCGGGTAGTAATATGTGATATAAATGGTCGTATCTTTTCTTTTGCATTGATTTAGAAGCGTAAATTTTCCTCACCGCCAAGCCACCGAAGACCTTAGTATTTGACACAAATTTCAACTTGATACCTCTATCCAATTCTGAGAAAAAGGGTCTTTTGAAACGGACAGACACACGGAAACAAAATATTCCTATGATGGTTCCCTTTTCGCCGACTGAGGCACGGAACCCTAAACGGCAAATCCACAACGCAACAAATGCATTTATTTCTGATTCTGGTAACCGATTTCGGTCTATAAATCAATCCTCAAATGAAAGTTGCAGAAGACGTGAGGTATGCTAACCGAAAGTGATTACCGGAATTAAATGTAAAAACTTTTGTTGAAAACTGGACTGTTTTTCTATTAATAATGGGAGATACTAATGCAAAGCTCAAATCCCTCGCACTGGGATCAAAACCATGAGTTAACCTAGAGAGTGTGGTTCAGTACGACGTAACGTATATCTTGCAAAACTACACTCCTGGAAATTGAAATAAGAACACCGTGAATTCATTATCCCAGGAAGGAGAAACATTATTGACACATTCCTGGGGTCAGATACATCACATGATCACACTGACAGAACCACAGGCACATAGACACAGGCAACAGAGCATGCACAATGTCGGCACTAGTACAGTGTATATCCACCTTTCGCAGCAATGAAGAGACGATCGTAGAGATGCTGGATGTAATCCTGTGGAACGGCTTGCCATGCCATTTCCACCTGGCGCCTCAGTTGGACCAGCGTTCGTTCTGGACGTGCAGACCGCGTGAGACGACGCTTCATCCAGTCCCAAACATGTTCAATGGGGGACAGATCCGGAGATCTTGCACGCCAGGGTAGTTGACTTACAGCTTCTAGAGCACGTTGGGTGGCACGGGATACATGCGGACGTGCATTGTCCTGTTGGAACAGCAAGTTCCCTTGCCTGTCTAGGAATGGTAGAACGATGGGTTCGATGACGGTTTGGATGTACCGTGCACTATTCAGTGTCCCCTCGACGATCACCAGAGGTGTACGGCCAGTGTAGGAGATCTGTCCCCACACCATGATGCCGGGTGTTGGGCCCTGTGTGCCTCGGCCGTATGCCGTCCTGATTGTGGCGCTCACCTGCACGGCGCCAAACACGCATACGACCATCATTGGCAGGCAGAAGAGTCTCTCATCGCTGAAGACGACACGTCTCCATTCGTCCCTCCATTCACGCCTGTCGCGACACCACTGGAGGCGGACTGCACGATGTTGGGGCGTGAGCGGAAGACGGCCTAACGGTGTGCGGGACCGTAGCCCAGCTTCATGGAGACGGTTGCGAATGGTCCTCGCCGATACCCCAGGAGCAACAGTGTCCCTAATTTGCTGGGAAGTGGCGGTGCGGTCCCCTACGGCACTGCGTAGGATCCTACGGTCTTGGCGTGCATCCGTGCGTCGCTGCGGTCCGGTCCCAGGTCGACGGGCACGTGCACCTTCCGCCGACCACTGGCGACAACATCTATGTACTGTGGAGACATCACGGCCCACGTGTCGAGCAATTCGGCGGTACGTCCACCCGGCCTCCCGCATGCCTCGCTCAAAGTCGAACAACTGCACATACGGTTCACGGTCACGCTGTCGCGGCATGCTACCAGTGTTAAAGACTGCGATGGAACTCCGTATGCCACGGCAAACTGGCTGACCCTGACGGCGGTGGTGCACAAATTCTGCGCAGCTAGCGCCATTAGACGGCCAACACCGCGGTTCCTGGTGTGTCCGCTGTGCCGTGCGTGTGATCATTGCTTGTACAGCCCTCTCGCAGTGTCCGGAGCAAGTATGGTGGGTCTGACACACCGGTGTCAATGTGTTCTTTTTTCCATTTCCAGGAGTGTATTTCAAACGACTTTCCTCAACCGACGCAGAACTAATTGATACAACTAACAAACAAATGATGTAAAGGAAATATACAGCCAGGGCAGTTCGAAAATTCATAAAATTTCTTTGGTCTTTGTTTATAAATTTTTGCACTTTTGTCATGAATTTCCTCTCAAATTTACAAAAAGCGATTTGAAACCTCACATCCTCTCACACTTGTGGTTCACTCAAACATTCAACATGGTTTTGTTTGCTTAGGTCGTGAAGTGTCTGCTAATTTTGGAATATCAGTAACTAAATGTTACAACCAGTGATTTAAAAACCGCGAATTAGCAAGAACTTCTATAACACAACTTGAAAGCCAAACACGCTGTTACTAATTCGAGCTCAATCGGATTTTGACAAAAGTAACTGTCCACGCAGAGGAGCGGAATGTGCAGATATTGTGATTTAATTGTACATCGTATTAACTGTTCGCTTTTAGGTTCCAGTTTAGGTGCCTGTTTCCCTCTTTTCGATCTTACATCATCTGGTTGGCAACTACACAGAGTTTTCATCTATTCTGTGACCGCAATGCTGCAGCACTGTGGAGGGAACCATGACTTAACGAGCGGTCATAGATATCGCAACGAGCAGAAAGCGAACGTTGGAGCTGTGGTGGAAACACCGGGCAGCCATTAACGACCACCACAGCGACCGCACCCAACCGCCGCTGCCTTCATCCATCACCGGCAAAGCGCCGCTTCACCGCACTCCACGTTCCGCCTGGCGCCGGCGTCCGTGCACTATCTCACGCCACACACACACACGCACGCACACACACACACGCACACACAGCAGACGCGGACTGGAACGCGGACAGCGCATCGCGAGCACTTTGCGCGTGGCCGGCGGCGACGTTGCAGTGCACCCGACTCCTAACAAAGGATGGCGGACTGCAGGTCGAAAGCCGCCCAGTGCTACAGCCCCTTTGTGAAGGAGTATGAAGCCGACAACGACTCCCCATTCACTCCGGAGACAGCTGTCTCATTAGGCGACAGCAGCTCCACGCTCAGGTGCCGCGGTGGAGAGAAAACTGCTGACGTGGGCCACGCCAGGTAGCAACGCGATTTAGACAGCGGACAAGTTTTTCTGTGCCCCACTCATTCATTTTGAAATCAGAAAGATATGCTCTGTGATTTTTTTCTTTGTTGCTCTCCAAGATATAAGACTTGTAGGAAAGTCTAGAATGGGATGTAAGAATTGTGGAGTAGGTTATAGTGTAAGTGTGACTGAGAGATGTAATCCAGAATGAGATTTTCACTCTGCAGCGGAGTGTGCGCTGATATGAAACTTCCTGGCAGATCAAAACTGTTTGTCGGACCGAGACTCTAACTCGGGACCTTTACCTTTCATGGGCAAGTGACCTACCATCTGCGCTACCCAGGCACGACTCACGCCCCGTCCTCACGGCTTTACTTCCGCCAGTACCTCGTCTCCTACCTTCCAAACTTTACAGAAGCTCTCCCGAGAAGGTAGGAGACGAGGTACTGGCGGAAGTAAAGCTGTGAGGACGGGGCGTGAGTCGTGCTTGGGGAGCGCAGTTGGTAGAGCACTTGCCCGCGAAAGGCAAAGGTCCCGAGTTCGAGCCTCAGTCCAGCGCACAGTTTTAATCAGCCAGGAAGTTTCGTATCAGCGCACACTCCGCTGCAGAGTGAAAATCTCATTCTGGAAACATCCCCTAGGCTGTGGCTAAACAATGTCTCCGCATTAACCTTTCTTTCTGGAGTGCTAGTCCTGCATGGTTCGCAGGAGAACTTCTGTAATGTTTGGAAGGTAGGAGACGAGGTGCTGGCAGAAGTAGAGCTGTGAGGATACAGCGTGAGTCGTGCTTGGGTAGCTCAGTTGGTAGAGCACCTGCCCGCGAAAGGCAGAAGTCTCGAGTTCGAGTCTCGGTCCCGCACACAGAGAGATGTAATGTTTAATGTTTTTATGGTCTTCAGTCTGAATATTTGTTTCAAGCTGTACTCCACGCTAGTGTGTCCTGTGTAAATCTCTTCATTAACTACTGTAACCTAAGCGGGTAGGCTGCAAAGCTATGCACACATGCTTGCAGAACACGAAGAAACACAATTAGGAAGATCGCGAAAGGGTACACTTCCAAATCATGTGTTTTTCAACATTGTTACTGTTAAGTCTAAAATATTTCTTCCAGCTGTCACAAGTTTATTTCACTACATCAGTGAAAAATTCTTTTGACTTTTCTCGAATACAGGACGTGAACGCTGCCTTCGCCTCGTCATCTGTGGTGTCATGACTACTCTTCAGGTCTTTCTTACTAGAGAGGACAAAGTAAAAATCGAAAGACACAAAGTCGGGAGAGGAAGGAGGATATAGAATCGGTTCAGACATCAGGTTCCGCAGCGATTTTTCAGTTCCGCGCTATGTGTGTGGACGAGAGTTGTCATGTTGCAAGATTACTGATAAATGATGAAGCCCTTTCCTTGGATATTCCAGTAAGGTTTCCGATGAACTTTTCAGTGATTCACCGTCATTCTAAACCAGATCGTTGACAAATTTTCGATATTTATCATCTGTGGTAGAGATCGGGCGTCCGTTGCTTCTTTCACCAGCAGTTGCGACTTTTTCAGGCTGGAAACCACAAAATTTTGTACTCATTTATTTACAGTAGACCTATCAAAAGCTTCGTAGCCATAAACAGCCTTTAAACACTCAGAATCTGACTAGCAGTATAGAGGTAGAAGTTACCTTCCACATGCTACCTGGCGCGTTTTTCAAGGTCATTTCGTTCACTTTCTATAAGCATGTGTTGCTTACTTTAAATGCTAAGTAATGGATGACTGGTTATCTGGAGGGTTATTTTCACACAGGAACTGAGGACTGGAGGGGTGGGGTGGGGTGTAGGTGGGAGGTGTGTGTGTGAAAGGGGGGGGGGGGGGTGTTGGCAGTTAGCCCTTGTGGATCTCTGCAGTCTACAGTAAGTTTGTCTCCCACAAAATTTTTCCTGATAACCAGCCAATTTAATTAAAAATGAGAAAATGTGATAGAAAAACTGAATTAATCGCTGAGTTGGTAAGCGTAACTAAAGTGTTACCGGCCAACGATGCCATGCGCTCATTTCCATTAAGCAACAGATGCAAGTGAATCTATGGAATGAGCATATGGGAACAGTTTAAGTACAAACGTTAAATCAAGTAAATCAGAGTAAATAGGAGCTTAAGCCTCCAAATAAGAATAATATAATCAGACACAAGTCTACAGATATGAGGCATGCCTTTAGCGCTTCATAAAAGCCAGGTGGCATGTATCAAAAACAATCCTACAAAAGAGGAGGGGTTTGTCCGGGACGCAGTTTAACATAGTTATTAAAATAAATCATGTTAAAAATTCACAACTCGGAACTATGATCTGTCGTTTCCCGTTATGTATTTAGTTAACTCACTTTTACTACTATTGTATTGAATACTGCGGTAGATTGCGGTCATAAATAAAAAGGAAATCCTACGCACGTATAGTATAGTTCACGCAAACATCACGGTTTACAAACAAGAATAGAGATAAAAAGAATTTTGCCCGTCACAGGATATCAAGCTGTCAGAGCCTCGGAGGTTCATTCATGTCGCTATGATTGAATCACTGTGAATAAAAATATTATGGAACACTTTCTAAAAAAGAAATTTATCTGCATCACTTTGCGCATAAAATTAAAATACACTGGCATGAAACGCCTGCACATGCCGTGAATATTCATAAACAAAACAAAATTATTAAGACTTGAGAAAATTTCAAGCACGCAAATGTAAACTGAATAGACACAAATAGCAATAAAATATCTCGCGGAATTAAGAACAAAACTTATTCAAGATGGTACTGAAACTACTCGCCGTGAAATTACCACCACGTGGTACAAAAATTAAAATTAAAATTGAAATGGAATGAAAAGTAGAATAAACAAAATACATGCCCATCAGAAAAGTTCACACTAAAACTTAATTTTAAGCTTGTGCTGAAGAGCGAACTTCTTACACCACGTGTTCTGCTCGCATGAAGCGAGATCCGGAAAGACTTACTGCATACAGAAAAATATACCGGTGAGTACACTCTGAAAAGTATTAGAATTCTACTACCGAAGTTCAAAATGAACAAGCAGATCAAACGTGTACAACAGTTGGAGTAGCTACACACCATCACACATTAACACACTCACCAGCGCCTAGTCGCTCTTAAGAGCACCATCTTCACTCATCACAGGTCCATTCCTGAATGCCGACAGGATGCTCTCCCTGCAACGAACTTCCCCCAGGTAGCCGGAAGAGACCAGCCTACTGTCGAATGACTACCGGAAGGGTACAAATGTCTTTACCTTGACCGAGAAAGCTATGTTGGCGAGAAAGCTATGTTGGCACACTGTTGCTACCACAGAAGACAGCCAGATGCTGTACTGCTGACATATGAAAGACAAATTGAACATACACGCTCACTTCCTCATTCATGCGGAGGATAAAGAAAGAAATTAAATTTGGGAGCACAAAATGTAGGTAACAGGATTAGGGGCTTACTGGAGAAATTGATACTTTAATGTAATTGTGTACCACAAATACGAAGCACTAAACTAAATTTCAAATGATTCAACGTGACCAGTATATTAAGAGTTAAATAGTTTGAAACATATCCAACAGAGACGTTTCAAGTTCATGTATCTACTCGGACCTTCATACAACTAACAAGTTGTGGTCTCCCACTATAGCCCGGAACTGCCCGCTTTGGCCTCCGTTTCCGAATAAACTTCTCGATTTCCAAAGAAGTATTATACCAAACTATTCCTTCTTTTACTCAAATTGATTCATCAAGTTCTTTCCTCCTGGATCTGATATAGTACTTCCCCGTTAGTTACTGAATGTATCCATCTATTCTTCAAGCATTTCGATAGCATCTGTTTTATTCTTAGCTGAACATCTTATCATCCACGTTTCTCTTTCGTCAGACTGTGGACCAAGGGCTGGATACGGTTCCAATGAAATGTTTTTGTTGCCCGCGGTTCTCAGGCGTATTTTATAATAATACGAATCTAACCACCAACAGTCCAATCCAAAATATGCCTACAACATTATGAATATCTTAAGGATGCAGTTTTTCTACTCACCAACAAACAAAAATGTTTACAGAGAAAGTAATATTTCGACGTGTTCTTAATATTAAATAACGTTGCTGCAGTCGACTCGGAGTAAAGAAAGTTGGCTTCTTGCCTCAGGGGCTGATGGGTAAATAGTGCAGCCACTGCGGCGTTAGAGGATGTTCGAGAAGAACTGTTTTGTAGTTGCCTGCGGGTGCTGACAACTAATTGGCGTGTGTGCCTCGTGCCGAGCAGCCGCCATGGCATAAATTTCAAAAGAAAATTATATGGTTTCTAGAATGAGCATAACGAGGACGATAAACTTGTATCAAGAAATAGAAAAGCAAATTAAGGGTTTGTAATATGCAATGCGTTGAAGAAAACTGACATTCAAAATATTTAATAAAAATTGATGATCGTGTCTCATATCTATAACACATTTAAATACAGTAGGATTACTGTCGTGAACACTTTGATTGCAAAATTGCGGTAGACTACCGATTCCGACAAGAGACGGGGAAAGTTTTTTTCGCTTTTAGATATGAAATGCGTATATTGACGGGTACCATCGATCGTCATTGTGTTGTGTGGGACACGTAATTTCTATAAAGGGCCGCTTGTTGTATGAAGTCAAGATGCTGGAGGGCCTAAAGAAACGAAACACATCGCTTCACGTTGTCTTGCGGACGACGAAGTTTTGCCTGAGTTACAGTAAGATTTTGTGGACAGGGATAATGAAGATGGTATCGACGACTCAGATGCAGATCCTGACGTTTTGCAAGAAGAATTGTATCGAAATTCACGTATTACTTACTTTGATTTCACGAAATGTTGTTTGAAACTTTGAATTCTTTTCTGATGTAGCATCAGTTTCTGAACATTAAAACACTTTATCTATTTGTTACAGGCAAACTAGAAAGGCTGTAAAAGAGTCACTACATACGAGTGGAACAGGTGCGAAACAATCGTGTGTAACATGTATCTAACAAGAGATTACACTAAGTGGGAAAAAAGTAACGATTTATATAGTTAATCCAGAAAACTAAGTTACAGGCTTTCATAAAAGGTTACAATCACAGTTAAATGTTGACTAGTGTTCTTAATGAAAGATATTTAAAACCCATAACAATGGCTGGCATTCTAGGAAACGGCAGTCAGAGTTAGCCTCAAACTTACTGCTGTAATATCTTAAAGAAATTCACGGTATCAGTGGTCTTGCGTCTCAAGTGCTCTTTGCAAGTCCCTGCACGTTCATAATTATGGAAGATGGTTGCGTGACCTCGGCTCTTCAACATAAAATGTCAAATCAAAACTCGTTCAGCCATCTAAATTTCCAGTTTACTTTATTTGTGCTACCAGTTTCAGCGTTACATTGCGCCATCTTCAGGCCCCCTTATGGACAGGTATCGAGAATCCCACCTCTTGCTAACAGGCATCAGCTAATAGTCCCTGGCATCCGTAGACTACTTCTTAGCACAGCGATCCCTTCGATCACCACTTTCGAGGTGTTCAAAAAAGGAAAAAAGAACCTGCAAATGATGATGGAAGGGATCGCTGTGTTAGAAAGCAGTGTACAGATACCAGTGACTGTATACTGATGCTTATTTCGAATGTAGAAAAGGTGGGATTCTTCCTATACGTGCTTTAGCGGGCCGGAATGAGCGTAATGTAACACTGAAACTCATAGTAAAAATATTAATGAAATGGAAATTTAAACAGCTGGAAAGTTTTTATTTGACATTCTTTCTTTGGTTCTTCGAAAGTGTAAAACGGGAAACAGCTTGTTCATTCAACCACAGACGATTACGCCATGTCCTGACTCCTTTAAGGCTATGCTGAAAGCTGCCTGGTAACTTTTATTCCAAGCCTCTACACAATCACAAATTAATAATGATGCCGCACCCCGAATCGTGATTCTTCTGAAAAGACGATTTGTTGCCACTCTTTGGGCCAGTGTTATCACTGGCTGCAGCGCTGTCGACGTTCCTTTTTCTGCTGCTGCATCAAGGAATGGACGAACAATGGCAGCCATCGTCATCGCACCGTCCGTGTGAATACTTTTCATTCTGCAGGCTAGGTAGTCCATTTCCTGACCCAAACTACATGAGTGGCTAGACGGGCAAGTGGACAATTTTCATCCTCTCTGGCGCTAGTCACGTGACGACACGCGTTGACGTCGAGACCTTGTCGTTTTCGCATGAGAATCGCTGTGTGTCAGACAACGCAATCAGCAGTATCGCGAAACTATAAACCGCTGTATGATAAGCCACGGTCTTGCCTCTGTTCATTCCGACAAGAGCTAGTGGACGATTTCCTTCTTACGCCAGATAGAACACGATCTTCTTAAAAACAACTAACACTATTGCGACACATGAAAGGAAAGCCCAAGGCTAACCTTTTCGTGTGAATACAGTGGCACTGAAATGCTAGCCATTTAGATATCCAAGTTACTCAGTTTGACTTTCGTTGAATGCCATCTTATATTGCATATTTGATAGCCAGAGACAATGGAATGGTGAACTTGCGGAAAACATGCTATTTGTCTGTTAGTGAATGTCGCTCGTCGGAACTGGTCTTCCGTCTAAATTGTATGGTGCTGAGGGGATGTAAAAATGTTACTTTATTTTATTCTTGCCGCTATAGGATGAGAATGCAACAAGAAGAAATGCAACCACAGTTCTTACTTTTACTCTACATGCCAAGCTGGCACCACTTGATCTGGTGCTAAACGTTTATGGTAGAAAAAAAAAGTCATTCAACAGTAAGACGTGTAGTAGCACGCAATTCGTGATCTCTTTTTCGATTGGTATTGATCTTAGTTAAATATTGAGCCTTTCCACACTGCTCATCGTATGATGTCATGTGACAGTGGTGCTAATCCATTCTTCCGACGAAAGTGCTGTCTTCGGCACGCACCTGGTTACTATTTGACTAAGGGAAGGGTAAGTGACGTGGATTTCACAGTCATAATTTTTCCTCTCGTCATCATTATCAACAGAAGTAGAAATTCTTACAGGGGGCCCTATAATTATTTGCGAGAAAGGCCATATACACTGAGGTGGCAAGAGTCATCCGATACCTCGCAATGTGGACCTCCTTTGGCCCGTTGTAGTGCAACAGCTTAATATGGCATGGACTCAACAATTGGTTGGAGGTCCCTGCGAAAATTTTGAGCTATGCTGGCCACAACTGCGGAAGTGTTGTCGGTGCACGATTTTATGTACGAACTGACCTCTCGATTATGTACCGTAAATGTGTGATGGGTTACGTGCCGCACGATATGGGTGGCCAAATGATGAGCTCGATTTGTCCACGAAGTTCTTCAAATCAATCGCGAACTTCTGTGGTCAGGCGATATGCCGCAGTCATCCATACAAATTCCATCATTGTTTGTGAACATGAAGTCCATGAAATGCAGCGAATGGACGACAACTACCCGAGCATGACCATTTCCAGTCAATGGCACGCTTAGCTTGCGCAGTGTCTTGTTGACAAATGCGGTGCAGGCGATGGCGTGCTACTAGCGAAGGCACTCGCTTAGGTCGTCTGCTGCCATAGGCCATTAACGGAAACTTTTGTCGCTCTGTCATAACTGATATGTTCGTCGTACGTCCAACATTGATTTCTGCTGTTATTTCACGCAGGTAATGCCAGAAATTTGATAATTTTCGCACACTGTAGATCTCGGAACATGGAATATACTAAGGATTTACCAGAATGGTATGTTTCATGCGTCTAGCTCCAAGTATCATTTGGCGTTGAAACTCTGTTAGTCGCCGTCGCGCGGCAACAATCACATCGGGAAAGTTTTCACGTGAATCACATGAGTACAAATAGCAGCTCCACTAAAGCACTGTCATTTTATACCTATCGTACGCCATGCTACCGCCGGTATATGTGCATATCGCTATGCCCTGACATCTGTCGCCTCAGTGGTGTTTTGGAGTACTACATTTTAAATCGCCTTCCGATTCTACTGCTTTTTCTTATCCTCGGTTTTCCAGCATTTTCCTGTCCAAATCCACCTTGCTTCGACGCAACATTCCCGAAATCGAGAACACTGGGGTTGACAATTCAGTTATGCCTATTGAACTGAATGATGACAATGCTAATAGTAGTGAAGATCACGATGATTATTTTACCTTTTCGTTTGTCATCCAACGCTTGGCAAGGATTCACGTAGGGTACAGTAAACTTTTGACTATGAACACAAAATCTTTTCACACTGAAGTTCTAATTCGCGTGTCTGTTCCTACCACAGGAGCACGAATTTATTTTTGCGTTCCATTATACGATGCTCTATTCAGTTTTTAATCGAATCATTAAGTCTGTGGGGTGCGTCCAGTCTTCGCCTTTACAACAAATTGAGCTGTGCTGGGAGCGTTTTCAGTGAGCTGTCCAAATGTCTCTGGATGAATGGCAGTCTATTGTTTCGCAAGAGGTTAACCCGGAAAAGGTAATGATGTTAGACGCTGAGATCTGGAGCTAAGCTGAGGTTATAATTCATTCCGTAGATACTCCTTTGGGATCAATTCGAGACTCCATGCAGGCAAGTCTATTTCAGGAATGTTACTGTCCATTAACCATTCCGTCATAGATACTGCTGTACGACAGGACACATTCTCATGCTGATACAGACAGTAATCGTCTCCGTACTGTTCCTCTACTATACTCAGTACATTATACCGCGAAATTTGTTTGTATCTTTTCGCATTTAGCGGTTTCTTAAGGATTTTAGTGACGTCGCGCTTCTCACCACCGAAGCGTTGCTTCGCAGTGACTACAGAAATGTTTATGATGAGCTGTGCGACCACTGTACGCCTTACTCATAGCCATCGTGTTAGCGATATCTTTCATCTCACGCTAGGCGAGGAGAACCCTACGTCATAGTGACGTAACGCTACGTCATCGTGACGTAAATAAACCTAAATCGACTACCTGAGTACGTGTATCGATCTTTGCAGTTGTACCACAGAGGTTGCACCGATGACGTGAAAACTAAATGTATATAGAAAACAAGTGACAGCAGTTGTGTGGTATCCTCATCCCAGTTGAATTATATTAGAACAAATAAGCCCTCGGTCACAAATATTACTTATTAAGCTGTAATCTCAACAATTTTGGATGTTATTGTGTGTTTCTTGATGTAATGAATGTCTAAAAGAAGGAACCATAACAATAACAAAAGTCAAATTAGCACCTAGTCGTTTATAAAAAAAATCAGATGAATTGTGCGTTAATCATGTGGATAGAAAGTTGAAAGAGAGAGAGAAATTAAAATATTTGGTAGTTTCTATAAAAGCCAATGGACTGTACATAATTTTTCTGGGCAGAAATGTTAAACTGAGAAATTAATGTGGTCCCAAAGGTAACTCCGAATGTTGCTGGAATTCATGCTGTAGATCAGCACAGAAACTTTTGCTCTTCAGAAATAAATAATTTCTCATGATTATAATGTACTGACCTGTTATAACACGTCATTATTTTTCTTCATACGTTGTATACTGTGAAAAAACAATGACATGCAAGTCATATTTACCAGCATTTTGTTGTTGTTGTTGTGGTCTTCAGTCCTGAGACTGGTTTGATGCACTCTCTATGCTAATATATCCTGTGAAAGCTCCTTCATCTCCCAGTACCTACTGCAACCTACATCCTTCTCAGTCTGCTAGTGTATTCATCTCTTGGTCTCCCTCTACGATTTTTACCCTCCATGCTGCCCTCCAGTGCTAAATTTGAGATCCCTTGATGCTTCAGGAGATGTCCTATCAACCGATCCCTTCTTCTAGTCACGTTGTGCCACAAACTTCTCTTCTCCCCAATCCTATTCAGTACCTCCTCATTAGTTACGTGATCTACCCACCTAATCTTCAGCATTCTTCTGTAGCACCACATTTCGAAAGCTTCTATTCCCTTCTTGTCCAAACTATTTATTGTCCATGTTTCACTTCCATACATGACTACACTCCATACAAATACTTTCAGAAATGACTTTCTGACACTTACACCTATACTCGATGTTAAGAAATTTCTCTTCTTCAGAAACGCTTTCTTTGCCATTGCCAGTCTACATTTTATATCCTCTCTACTTCGAACATCATCAGTTATTTTGCTCCCCAAATAGCAAAACTCCTTTACTACTTGAAGTGTCTCATTTCCTAATCTAATTCCCTCAGCATGATCCGACTTAATTCGACAACATTCCATTATCCTCGTTTTGCTTTTGTTGAAGTTCATCTTATATCCTCCATTCAAGACACTGTCAATTCCGTTCAACTGCTCTTCCAAGTTCTATGCAGTCTCCCTGGATTTTAAAACCTACTCCAAAGTTTCTTTTGCTTCCTTTACTGCTTGCTCAATATACAGATTGAATAACATCGGGGAAAGGCTACAACCCTGTCTCACTCCCTTCCCAACCACTGCTTCCCTTTCATGCCCCACGACTATTATAACTGCCATCTGGTTTCTGTACTAATTGTAAATAGCCTTACGCTCACTGTATTTTACCCCTGCCACCTTTAGAATTTGAAAGAGTATTCCAGTCAACATTGTTAAAAGCTTTCTCTAAGTCTACAAATGCTAGGAACGTAGGTTTGTCTTTCCTTAATCTTTTTTCTAAGATAAGACGTAGGGTCAGTATCGCCTCACGAGTTCCAACATGTCTACGGAATCCGAACTGATCTTCCCCGAGGTCGGCTTCTACCAGTTCTTCCATTCGTCTGTAAATAATTAGCGTTAGCGTTTTGCAGCTGTGACTTATTAAACTGATAGTTCGGTAATTTTCACATCTGTCAAGACCTGCTTTCTTTGGGATTGGAATTATTATATTCTTCTTGAAGTCTGAGAGAATTCTGCCTGTGTCGTACATCTTGCTCACCAGATGGTAGAGTTTTGTCAGGATTAGCTCTCCCAAGGCCGCCAGTAGTTCTAATGGAATGTGGTCTACTCCCGCCACCTTTTTTCGACTCAGGTCTTTCAGTGCTCTGTCAAACTTTTCACGCAGTATGTTATCTCCCATTTCGTCCTCATCTACTTCCTCTTCCATTTTCATAATATTGTCCTCAAGTACATCGCCCTTGTATAGACCCTCTAGATACTCCTTCCACCTTTCTGCTTTCCCCTGTTTGCTTAGAACTGGGTTTCCATCTAGGCTCTTGATATTCATACAAGTGGCTCTCTTTTCTCCAAAGGTCTCTTTAATTTTCCTTTAGGCTGTATCTATCTTACACCTAGTGAGATAAGCCTCTACATCCTTACATTTGTCCTCTAGCCATGCCTGTTTAGCTATTTTGCACTTCCTGTCGATCTCATTTTTGAGAGGTTTGTATTCCTTTTTTTCCTGCTTTATTTACTGCATTTTTATATTTTCTCCTTTCATCAATTAACTTCAATATTTCTTCTTTTATCCAAGGATTTCTACTAGCCTTCGTCTTTTTACCTACATGATCCTCTGCTGCCTTCACTACTTCATCCCTCAGAGCTACCCATTCTTCTTCTACTGTATTTCTTTCCCCCATTCCTGTCAATTGTTCCCTTATGCTGTCCCTGAAACTCTGTACAACCTCTGGTTTAGTCAGTTTATCCAGGTCCCATCTCCTTAAATTCCCACTTTTTTGCAATTTCTTCAGTTTTAATCTACAGTTCATAACCAATAGATTGTGGTCAGAGTCCACATCTGCCCCTGGAAATGTCTTACAATTTAAAACCAGGTTCCTAAGTCTCTGTTTTACCATTATATAATCTATCTCTTTTAGTATCTCCAGAATTCTGCCATGTATACTTTTATAGTTCTTGAACCAAGTGTTTGCTATGATTAAGTTATGCTCTGCGCAAAATTCTAACAGACAGCTTCCTCTTTCATTTCTTAGCCCCAATCCATATTCACCTACTATGTTTCCTTCTCTCCCTTTTCCTACTGTAGAGTTCTAGTCACCCATGACTATTAAATTATCGTCTCTCTTCACTACCTGAATAATTTCTTTTATTTCATCACACATATCTTCAATTTGTTGGTCATCTGCAGAGCTAGTTGGCATATAAACTTGTACTACTGTAGTAGGTGTGGGCTTCGTGTCTATCTTGGCCACTATAATACGTTCACTATGCTGTTTGTAGTAGCTTACCCGTACTCCTACTTTTTATTCATTATTAAACCTACTCCTCCATTACCCTTATTTAATTTTGTATTTATAATCCTGTATTCACCTGACCAAAAGTCTTGTTCCTCCTGCCACCGAACTTCACTAATTCCCACTATATCTAACTTTAACCTATCCATTTCCCTTTTTAAATTTTCTAACCTACCTGTCCGATTAAGGGATCTGACATTCCACGCTCCGATCAGTAGAATGCCAGTTTTCTTTCGCCTGATGACGACGTTCTCTTGAGTAACCCCGCCCGGAGATCCGAATGGGGGACTATTTTACCTCCGGAATATTTTACCCACGAGGACGCCATCATCATTTAACCATACAGTAAAGCTGCATGCCGTCGGGAAGAATTACGGCTGTAGTTTCCCCTTGCTTTCAGCCATTCGTAGTACCACAACTGCAAGGCTGTCTTGGTTAATGTTACAAGGCCAGGTCAGTCAATCATCCAGACTGTTGCCCCTGCAACTACGGAAAAGGCTGCCCCTCTTCAGGAACCGCACGTTTGTCTGGCCTCTCGACAGATACCCCTCCGTTGCACCTACCGTACGGCTATCTGTATCGTTGAGGCACGCAAGCCTCCCCACCAACGGCAAGGTCCATGGTTCATGGGGGAGCAACTGAAAGCAGTGAGTGCTGTTGCCATTTTCAGCTACTTTTTGTATGACTCTTAGGCAATATGAAATAGCTATAGTAATCATGCCATACGCCTCCAGAACTTATACCATGTCTACTGAGAGAATAAACAAACACAGTATTCAACCATCGTATATGAAACATCACTTAGTCCTGCTAAAAACTGTGGGCTGTTGAGGCTATTTTGTCAAGTAGCTCACCAATTGTGACAGTCAGTGTTCAACATCATTTGGCCACTACTAGGAAACTTACGTTTTTTACTGTTGGTACTGCTTAAACATTAAAATGTGAGTAACAGTTATAGACGAAATATCATAGTTTTTTCACAGTATACAGCGTATAAAGAAAAAGAATGATAAGTGTTGTAAACAGGTTACATTATATGTTATAATCATCAGCAATAATTTATTTCTGAAGAGCAAATTTTCTGAGTTGATCTGCAGCCGTCTTTTACACTTTAATGAAAGTCTTATTAAGACCAGATGCGTCTGCAGATATTGAATGGCTGGTGCTATATATTCACGGTATTTTGTTTTCCTTGTACCTTATTTCAACAGTTCTGCCTGTATGTCCTAATTATAGATCATCACAGTCGTGACACCGGAGTTGGTAAATGCCAGATTTTTTGTACATGTCAGTGTGATCTTCATTTTTTAGCCAATTCTGTATAGAGTTATTACTTGTATGCTGTTTTATTTCTCGCTTCTTATATTCCCTAATCTGCGTGTCAGTTTGTTTCCGTATGTGGATGTGTATCGGCTCGTCTGTTGAGTTTATGTGTTGTGCCCTAACTGTGTATTGGTGGTAATGTTGGTGTGTTTGTGGTGAGTGTTGTGGATCAATGTGTTGTTTTATTTTCATGTTTTTCTCAATTTCTTTGTTCGGTTTTGTGACTAGGAATTCTTGGTATCCGCTGCCTTTTTGCTATCTGAACAATTGTGTACAGCTCCTTATTATAATTATGCTTATCAAGTAGTACTGTATTTAATATGTGAGTGGTATATCTGAGGGCAGATTTTTTTTTTTTTTTTTTTGGGACTGTGGGTGATCAGATATTTGATGTACTATAGTGTCTGTTATGGCGTTTTTCCTGTAAATGCTGAATAATTGTTGATTTCGTAGACTTTCCCGGCGTAATAACTGCTGATATTCTTCACGGGTTTGCAGCCGGATCATTTCGTCCTCCAGACACAATATTTCGGCGGACCAGCTGGCCGCCATCCTCAGGTGAGTTAATGCTGGTGCACTGCCTCGCCGGAACTGAGTTCCAGCCACAACGACGGAAACCTTTATACACCACAAACCATTCACCGCGCCTGCGCGAGAAGATAGCGCCTCCTGGCGGTAAGAAGACACGCAGCGCGCCGGTGGAGAAAGACGGCGGAAACGATAAATCGCATCAGGAAGGATCCAAAGATCGAAAAGAAGAACGTTTTTGTTTAATGTCCGACAACATCGGATTCCATATTTTGCTTAGAGGAAAACCTCTATCCCTGTTAATAATATTGCTTGCTAATCTGATTTCAATAGATTCTTTAAGAATACATTCCCAATAGCGAGAAGCAGGAGAGATCAATTGTGTCCTGTCGTACATCATTCTGTGTCCCTCGTTAAGGCAATGTTCCGCCACTGCAGATTTCTCGGGCTGGAGCAACCGAGTGTGCCGATGATGTTCCACACACCGGTCCTTAATCGTTCGAATAGTCTGACCAATGTACTTCTTTCCACAGTGACACGGGATTTCATATACACCGGGTTTCCTCAAACCCAAATTGTCCTTAACTGAGCCGAGAAGGGCTCTAGTCTTGGCCACCGGCGTAAAAACACTTTTAATATCATATCTCCTTAGAATTCTTGAAATTTTAGATGATATACTTCCCGCAAAGGGTAAATAAGCAACAGCTACAAAAGTATCCTCTATAGGCTCGCGTGACGGACCAAACTGAAGAGCACGGCATATTTGTTGTTCCGTATATCCATTCTGTTTGAAAACAGTTTTCAAATGGTCAAGTTCTTCTTTCAAATGTTCCTCGTCAGAAATGGCATAAGCTCTTTTTACCAAAGTCCGCAAAACTCCACTACGTTGGTGTGGTGGATGACAGCTGGTCGCATGAAGATAACGGTCAGTATGAGTAGGCTTCCGATACACACTGTGTCCGAAAGTCCCATCGTCCTTTCTTTCAACCAAAACATCAAGAAATGGAAGTTTGCCATCACTTTCAATTTCCATGGTAAACTGAATGCTCGGATGTAGACAATTAAAGTGATCCAAAAAACGATTCAAGGCATCAATTCCATGCGGCCAAACCATAAAAATGTCATCAACATATCTGAAAAAACACTTAGGTTTAAGAAACGAAGTTTTGAGTGCCATGTCCTCAAAGTCTTCCATAAAAAGGTTAGCGACTATGGGGGAGAGGGGACTCCCCATAGCCACTCCGTCAGTTTGCTCAAAATATACATCATTAAAAAGGAAATACGTCGAAGTCAACACATGACGACATAACTTGGTGGTTTCTTCATCTAATTTCTCACTGATTAGTGACAGGGACTCTTCAAGAGGAACCCGAGTAAAAAGAGAAATAACATCAAAGCTGACAAGCAAGTCAGAAGGACCAGAGTATAATGATTTTAATCGTCGAATGAAGTCAGACGAATTAGATATGTGATGTTCACATTTTCCCACATATGGCCTTAGGACCGAAGCTAAATATTTGGCCAAATTGTAGGTAGGGGCGCCCAAGTTGCTGACAATGGGACGCAGAGGAATACCACTCTTATGTATTTTGGGTAAACCATACAATCTCGGAGGAACCGCCGCACCAGGATGAAGTTTCTTGATGACATCACTAGGTAAAGAGCTCTTCTTTAAAAGTGAGAGAGTCTTTCGTTTTATACAATCCGTGGGATCATTTTTGATTTTCCGATAGGCCGATTCCTGTAGCAAAAGATCCATTTTGGCAACATAATCCTCACGTGCGAGAATAACCGTGGCATTGCCTTTATCAGCCGGAAGAATGATTAGATCCCGATTTTCTCTCAGAGACCGAATAGCAGCCCTTTCACAAGATGGAATATTATTCCTTGGAGGTGGAGTTCGACGAAGTTTATAGGCAACCTCCTGCCTGATCTCTTCTGCCCTGTCCTCGGGATCTAATCATTCTTCCGGCTGATAAAGGCAATGCCACGGTTATTCTCGCACGTGAGGATTATGTTGCCAAAATGGATCTTTTGCTACAGGAATCGGCCTATCGGAAAATCAAAAATGATCCCACGGATTATATAAAACGAAAGACTCTCTCACTTTTAAAGAAGAGCTCTTTACCTAGTGATGTCATCAAGAAACTTCATCCTGGTGCGGCGGTTCCTCCGAGATTGTATGGTTTACCCAAAATACATAAGAGTGGTATTCCTCTGCGTCCCATTGTCAGCAACTTGGGCGCCCCTACCTACAATTTGGCCAAATATTTAGCTTCGGTCCTAAGGCCATATGTGGGAAAATGTGAACATCACATATCTAATTCGTCTGACTTCATTCGACGATTAAAATCATTATACTCTGGTCCTTCTGACTTGCTTGTCAGCTTTGATGTTATTTCTCTTTTTACTCGGGTTCCTCTTGAAGAGTCCCTGTCACTAATCAGTGAGAAATTAGATGAAGAAACCACCAAGTTATGTCGTCATGTGTTGACTTCGACGTATTTCCTTTTTAATGATGTATATTTTGAGCAAACTGACGGAGTGGCTATGGGGAGTCCTCTCTCCCCCATAGTCGCTAACCTTTTTATGGAAGACTTTGAGGACATGGCACTCAAAACTTCGTTTCTTAAACCTAAGTGTTTTTTCAGATATGTTGATGACATTTTTATGGTTTGGCCGCATGGAATTGATGCCTTGAATCGTTTTTTGGATCACTTTAATTGTCTACATCCGAGCATTCAGTTTACCATGGAAATTGAAAGTGATGGCAAACTTCCATTTCTTGATGTTTTGGTTGAAAGAAAGGACGATGGGACTTTCGGACACAGTGTGTATCGGAAGCCTACTCATACTGACCGTTATCTTCATGCGACCAGCTGTCATCCACCACACCAACGTAGTGGAGTTTTGCGGACTTTGGTAAAAAGAGCTTATGCCATTTCTGACGAGGAACATTTGAAAGAAGAACTTGACCATTTGAAAACTGTTTTCAAACAGAATGGATATACGGAACAACAAATATGCCGTGCTCTTCAGTTTGGTCCGTCACGCGAGCCTATAGAGGATACTTTTGTAGCTGTTGCTTATTTACCCTTTGCGGGAAGTATATCATCTAAAATTTCAAGAATTCTAAGGAGATATGATATTAAAAGTGTTTTTACGCCGGTGGCCAAGACTAGAGCCCTTCTCGGCTCAGTTAAGGACAATTTGGGTTTGAGGAAACCCGGTGTATATGAAATCCCGTGTCACTGTGGAAAGAAGTACATTGGTCAGACTATTCGAACGATTAAGGACCGGTGTGTGGAACATCATCGGCACACTCGGTTGCTCCAGCCCGAGAAATCTGCAGTGGCGGAACATTGCCTTAACGAGGGACACAGAATGATGTACGACAGGACACAATTGATCTCTCCTGCTTCTCGCTATTGGGAATGTATTCTTAAAGAATCTATTGAAATCAGATTAGCAAGCAATATTATTAACAGGGATAGAGGTTTTCCTCTAAGCAAAATATGGAATCCGATGTTGTCGGACATTAAACAAAAACGTTCTTCTTTTCGATCTTTGGATCCTTCCTGATGCGATTTATCGTTTCCGCCGTCTTTCTCCACCGGCGCGCTGCGTGTCTTCTTACCGCCAGGAGGCGCTATCTTCTCGCGCAGGCGCGGTGAATGGTTTGTGGTGTATAAAGGTTTCCGTCGTTGTGGCTGGAACTCAGTTCCGGCGAGGCAGTGCACCAGCATAAACTCACCTGAGGATGGCGGCCAGCTGGTCCGCCGAAATATTGTGTCTGGAGGACGAAATGATCCGGCTGCAAACCCGTGAAGAATATCAGCTGAATAATTGTTATCTTCCTTTATCATACGTATATCTAGGAAGTTTATTTGACCTGCTTGTTCTGTCCCTAATTTGAATTTTATGTTTTTGTTTAACGTGTTTGTCTCTGCATGTAGTAACTTTATTTTATTTTCTTGTTCCTCTGCCAAGCAGAGGATGTCATGCAAGCATCTTTAGCAATACAGTATATCGTAGTATCCTAGTATTATTTTCTGAAAAATTCCAGATACAATTATGTTGAACTCATTTGATGCAGAAAACATGTACTCCACAATCACAGTCAAAGAAACAATCAAGATAAAAGAACAAGAGGTAGACAGATACAGAGATAAGGACACTCTTACACCTTGTTAGTGACCAAAATTATTTTGAATTGAACAAAGAGTTCCACCTTATTTCGAACTGAAAAAAAGAGTTCAACCTGCAAGAAGAATGATTGATAATGGGATCCCAATTTGGGAAAGTTAGCAAATACATTCAAGAACAAAATAGAAGAAAGAGTTTTCCAGCAATTAGCCCTTCAACATTTGTAGAGACGTTTGGTCTTAGTAAGACTTTCATCAGAGGTGTAAAAGGCGGTATTAAACCTACAGAACTAGATTCTTTCTTTTTTTTTTTTTTGATTTCGTGCAATTTCATACAACCACCCTCTGGAATGCTCTAAATCCACTGTCCATCAGTAAATGAGGTCTTCCGATTGCTCCTTCGCGTTTCCACTGTACCAAGAGTCGACTTGGCCGTTTTTAGGAGCGTTGGATGTCCCTGAAAAATTTGTTACGCAGGTGACATGCAATGACTAGTCCGAGCTGAAAGTCACTGAGCACTGTTTACCGACTTTATCGGTTGTTACCGCTTCTCTATTGACAACGCAATACTCTCCGCTTGCGTTTATACTGACGATCCACTTTCATCAGTTCTTTAGTTAGGGATATCTGGATACTTTATACGAGATAGTTGCTATTTTATTCTTTCAATAGCTCGATACTATTTGACCTGTTATTGGGTAACTTCCACCGACAGCCATCGTGGCTATATATGAAATAATAAGTAATTCCGTGGTGAGATTAGACGTCCCTTGGAACATTGCTTCCATGCGTGCCTCACAGCTGTTTCGTTGTCACTCACAGTTGCACTGTCAGATGCCGCGAGAATCCCAACATTGTCATGTGTGGCGTGCGTGAAAAGTTACACTTGCTACTGCTCTGTTGGTTTCATTGTAAACATCTATTGACGGAGTCGCATTAGTGCACCGCACCGTTACGTGTGCACTGGGTGGTTACAATTAAACTTTTCTATTTAACTCGTTATAACACGGAAACTATTTACCGTACGAGGATCAAACTCGGTAGCATTAATGTCAAGGACGTGAGAAAGAGAAATAATGTAGAATTAAGTCAGTTGAAAGACTGCTTCTACGGTACATCATAATTCAGGTAGCCCCACATCCAGAAATCACAGGTAGTGCAATCAGGAGATCGTGTCACCCAAGCATTTGGAAACGATCGGCTGATAATTCGATCGTTTCCAAAGATGTTTCGGAGAAGCAGGTGAACTTCACGACTGATGCGCTGTGGCTCTCCATCTTGCATGAAAACTGTTGAGCTTAGTGCGTCTCTCTCCTATAGGCCGGGTATGACATGCTGGCGAATCATATCGCAGTAGCGCTGGCCAGTCACGCCGCACGTCTTTGGTCCGTGAAGGCGAACCTGTTCAAAAAAGAATGGCCAATGATGAACGTAGCCGTGAAGCCACACCGTATGGTGACACGTTCACCATACAGAGCAACTTCATGCACAGTGACTGGAAGCGAAGATCCCCACACTCGGCAATTCTGCGTGTTCATCTCGCCCGCCAGAGAGAAATGAGCTTCGTCTGTATATAGGATGGTCGCGGCCCAGTCTTTGTCAACTTCAATCCTTTCGAGAGAGCGTGGTGCGTCCTGTGGTGCTAGCTGCTGTACGATATGGATGTTGTACGGATACCATTTGAGAATGGTTCGAATCAGCATCCGCACAATGGACCACGGAATGTTCAGCTGTCGTGACACAACATGTGCACTGCCTGACGATGGGGAATTGCCCGCAGCGTTGTCTGCCGTAGCAACTGCGATTTCATCAATCACCTGTAGTGCAACCGGTCTGGGAAGCCCAGTTCTCCAGTTGATTCAGATTTCTTCATCACCCTCTGCACAACTCATCCATAATCCTTTCAGCCGCCGATATTCTCTAAGTGCAGCTCCAGCATAACTCTTATTTTGATCATACAGCTTCACGAATAATGGCCTGCTCCTTTTGTCCAAGTTCATGTTGACACGTCAACAAGTGCACTGCGACTGGTCAGGTGTGTGAGACTATGAATCATGATGAGTGATCACAGCACCTTGTGAACATAATTGATACTGGATGGTGGTGATGTGACGCATGGAAGTCATGCACTTCATACTCTGGACATTAATGCTACCGAGTGATTATTTTCCGTGGCATAACGAGTTAAAAAGGGTAAGTTGAATTATAGACACCCTTTACTATAACGGGCTATCAAGAAGCTTCCTTTTGAAGGTCGTACAGTCCAGAATCGGTATGCCAATCAGAAAAAAGCGCCGTGAGCATAGAGGCCAACATCCCATCGACCCAACAGGTTGAAAATACCCATTTGATAAAATACCGTGTGCTGCCGAGCGAAGTTGTCCATAACTGCCTGCTTCACATTCTCGCCCAACTGGAATCGTCGACCGGTCAAGGCTTTTTAAAGGACCGCAGGCGTGATACTCCCATGAGGAGAGATTAGGACTATAAAGCGGGTGCACGAGTGTCTCTCCCATGAATTTGTGTAAATTCTGCGTTAGGAAACTTGCGATTTGCGGACGTGCATTATCATGAAACTGCAGCACCCCTGATCATGCTGCCCTATACACATTCTTGACTCCACGATATGTGTGTCTCTGAAGACTATCAAGAAAAGAATAACAGCACGTTGGAATGTTTGGACACATTTGATAATAATGTTACAATAGTTCAATAGTTTAAACATGGCTGAAACAGAAACTGTTGAAAATCTTCACTGTAAATGATAAAATCCAAACAGTTGCAGGATTAAGATCTATTGAAATCCTTGACCACGGTTTCGGTGTATCTAAATATACCTTCATCAGAAGCAAAAATACACTAAAATCACATCCAGCAATTTCAATAAATCTTTATCCCGCAACTGTTTGACTGTTATCATTTACAGTGAAAATGTCACCGTTGTTCAGATTTCCACATTTACCGCACATACGTCGGAAAGACCCGAACACCACATTAATCGCTTGCCTACATGTCGGTGCTCATATACCTGCATCGGAGTCGTACTACGTTGCATATACGCCGCAGCAACGCTATCGAAGGGAAACTTTTTGATCGTCCCTTTTATTAGTCTAAAGACGATTCACCTAGCCCTCTTTGATTTCCACTACGCACTTAAAATAAGCATTACCCTTGTGTCACTAATAGTGCCCTGTAGTGATCCAAATTACTTCAAAATTCCTCGGATCCGATGACTGGATAGGAAAACGGGTACCGAAAACTGTCGCTAGACGCTCTCCAACTGCCTAAACGCAGCTCTCTCCTCTTTAAGCTAAACAAGGTAAAAGTCGTAACTCACGAAGAGGTAGGACGCACAAAAAAAAGCCACACTTCAATTTTACACCGGAACAAGCGGACATTATTGTCTGCTGGTGGATCCCGTGAAGTCTGTCTGTTAGGCGCACCAGTTAGTTAATGACTCCACGCTCGGATACGCGAAGTGTTATTAAAGATTACTTGCAGGCACTGTGGGCTGTAGCACTGGCCTAGAAATCCAGCAAATAACAAAGCCAACATTGTCCCTCCGGCGATCGGGAACTCACTTGCGAACTCTTTCAAAGCTTTCTACACTGGCAGACCAACCTAATCGAACGCTGAGGACCAATGTTTGCTGACTCCCGAAGTACACCGCCACCTCCGCCACAGAGGACACAAAACTTGCCTCCTGCACCACACCAAGACTGCCAAGAGACGTTCTCCACTTCGAAATCCCCTAAACTGCTCCACATAATTCTTACAACATTCGTGTAAACAGCCATCCCCAAGGACAGAACTGAAACATGCCTCATAAATTTTGTATTATGGGCTATGAGATACACACAGCATTGTCAGACTTAGCAAGTGCAGCTATCTGCGTGTCTATAGACTCGGATGACGTCTTCAACGTTAGGTGAAGAAACTTGAAGCACAAAATTAGGCTTGGACCAAAACATAATGCCCATGTATATTGGTAAGTGGCTAACTCTGTCGATGGTTCATGGTCACAGTTCCAGGGTGCCCATCTAACGACTTCCACGATCAACAAAAATTAGATTTTTAGTATTTAAAACAATTACTGACTGAATTGAAAAAATTAAATGCTGTCGTAATCTACTTATTAATAGGTTTCACGCAATAAGACAAGTATTAAAGCCAGGAATTGTGTGCTCGTTTAGAGGCTGTGTAGCTCACGCGCGTAAAGTACCCACACTAAATTCATCCAGCTGAAACAGGTCTATTGGGAGTTCGTTATTTGCATTTCTGGAATTCGTACCTGCTACGGGTGATTCAGCCGCTTAGCAACAATACTAACTGGCTTACTATTCGCACGCAGCCTTTGGTCATAGTACGTGTGTCGCTGGGAGATGTGCTTGTTTTTCTCATCGCTGCTGGACAGCGAGGAGCGTGCGAGTTCTATGGTTAGGGTAGTAGTGTGACAGACTCTGAGCAGAGGATTCGTGGCAATATAGACGTAAAGTTAAGTGCATCTGTGTTTAAGTAAAACGATTTGTACATGAATACTGTGAAACAGACTAGAAGGATTTGATTAGTGATTCAGAAACAAAATAGTATTAAGTGGAATGAAGATAATATTTTACTGGCAATGCAGCCGCCTAGTTCCTGAATGGGACACGCGTATCAGGGAACTTTAGAATTATCATTACAGAGAGAGTTATTTTAACTGTAAGCCATTTTTCGAGTTTATTAAAATTCTAAATGCAAATAAAAAACTTCCAATAGACCAGTTCAACAGTGTTTGAGAATGAGAGCACTTATCGGCTTACAACAAACTTTAAACATTCACACATCAAAAAAAGTTCTGCGTCACCTCGTTTCCGAGAATTCCGGAATATGTACAGCGAAATCAATATAAACGTCAATTCCGCCCTTTTTATTGCTCATAAAAACCACACATTGCATGTTGTACCGCCATACACCGAGACCTTCAGAGGTACTGATCCAGATTGCTGTACACATCGGTATCTCTAATACAGACTAGCACGTCCTCTTGCATTGATCCATGCCTGTATTCGTCATGATGCATGCACTCATCAAAAATGTTTTGCGTCACCTCGGTTCCGAGAGTACCGGAATATATACAGAAAAATCAAGATGAACATCATTTCCATCCTTTTTATTGCTTGTAAAAGCCACATATTGCATCTTGTACCACCATACAGCGAGACTTTCAGAATCGGTGATCCAGATTGCTGTACACATCGGTACCTCTAATACCGAGTAGCACGTCCTCTTGCATTGATGCATTCCTGTATTCGTCGTGGAATACAGCTCACAAGTCCATCAAGGCAATGTTGGTAAAGGCTGTTACACTCCTCAACGGCGATTAAGCGTAGATCCCACAGAGTAGTTTGTGGGACACGTCATCCATACACAGTCCTTTTCAGTATATCCCAAGCATGTTCGAGAGGGCTCAAGTCTGGAGAACACGCTGGCCACTCATGTCGAGCGATGTCTTTTCTTGAAGGAAGTCATTCACAAGATGTGTGCGATGGGTGCGCGAATTGTCGTCCATGAAGGCGAATGCCTCGCCAATATGCTGCCGATATTGTTACACTATCGCTCGGAGCATGGGATTCACGTGTCGCACACCCGTTACGTCGCCTTCTATGACCACCAGTGGCGTACGTAGGCCCCACATAATGCCACCCCAAAACAGCAGCGTACCTCCACCTTGCTGCACTCCCTTGGCAGTGTGTGTAAGGCGTTCAGCCCGATCGGGTTGCCTCCAAACACGTCTCTGACGATTATCTGGTTAAAGGCATATGCGTCACTCATCGGTGAAGAGGACGTGATGCCAGCCCTCACCGGTCGATTCGGCATATTGTTGGGTACATCTCACTGCAGTAGTAACCCTTGGGCGGCCTGAGCGAGGCATGTCATCGACAGTTCCTGTCTCTCTGTATCTCCTCCAAGTCGGATCAACATCGCTTTGGTTCGCTCTGAAACGCCTGGACACTTCCCTTTTGAGAGCACTTACTGGCAGAAAGTAACAATGCGGTCGCGACCGAACGCCATTATTGACCATTCTAGGCATGGTTGAACTACAGATGACACGAGCCGTGTACCTCCTTCCTGGTGGAATGACTGAAACTGATCGGCTGTCGGACCCCTTCCTTCTTATAGGAGCTGCTGATGCTTGGTTGTTTACATCTTTGGGCGGGTTTAGGGACATCTCTGAACAGTCAAAAAGACTATGTATGTGATAAAATATCCACAGTCAACGTCTATCTTCATGAGTTCTGGGACCGGGATGATGCAAAACTTTTTTTATGTGTGTAATTTCAAACTTCTCCAAGCGTTTTCCCGCTTACATTATTAAAGTCCTCTTTTTACCAAATTAACTGAGTTGCAAAGTTATCTTGTGTTTGTAGCTGTTTTATAAATTGAAATTCGAATCTTGAAGGAATCGGCTGTTTACTGGTATAACAGCAACCGCCAAAGGACTCGAATACCGGCCATGATACACTGCATTGTACGATCAGAATCCAATCTTTCCAGTGGCCATTTCGAGCTCCATCGAAGAGATACTTATTACCTGAGATCACCAGTTATTCTCCAGCAGGTGTTGGAAAAGGCTGGCTATACTGTGGAAATAACATATCCCCGAAAACAGCATAGTCATCCCAGACCACTACCCCTTAACCCCATTCATGCCAGGCAAGACAAAAGCTTCCTAGCCTACACAACAGCTACAGGACGAGTTTCGTAATCTGTTTACATACGTTTTGTTCCAATTACTGTTGCTTATAATAGTCTTCACTGTACTGGTACGTTTGTCAATGGTTTCTTCCTGTCAAAAGATTTTCCTTTTCGAAACAACATGATGCAGATTTATCTCTTTTCTTTTGTAGTTTCGCGACGTTTTCGATCGATATTACTTACATATCACCCAATGGATTTTAAAACAGAGGGAGAAATATTCACTTCAGGGTATGAAATACAGCTGCGTAGGGACAGGGAGAGGGCTGTATGCCAGTGCGGCACGGTAACTGGGTTCTTTCTTGCTAGACGAATAATTGTTTGACATCAATTTGAGCGTCATTTTAAATAACGTGGACTTGATCATAATTTAAGGAACATATTATTTATTTACTTTTATTTATCATATCCACAATACCACTTTCACAAAATCTTTAAGATTAGAGTAAAGAGAATGCGTAAAACCTAAAGCAATAGAATACGTGGTACTGAGAAAAGTGAAGATTAAATAAAGTAAAATACAAAAACACAGACAACAATGTTCATTTAAAAGAGCTGATATGATTCAGTCAATCTTTATATCGCATGCATGCCTAGTACGTGGCAACTTGTACGGTCTTGTCATTTGCTGTTAATAAGTCCTGTATGGCGCAAGGTTCGTCCAGATTCCTGCAGACTACTGTTTTGGGTCCTGCAGTTCTCCACATTCGCAGAGCTCGTCTGTACTGACTTAGCCCCATTTCTTCATGTTTACTTTGCATCGTCATACACCCGAACTTAATCTATTCAAGACAGATCGTGTATGGAAGTCCGATGCCGGCTGTAGCTTCTTCCCTGGTCTTCCTGGATCCGAGTTTCGTTACAGTTCTCGTCGCGCTTGAGGCGGTAAAGGGGTTGGATCAGCTGTTTGTGGAAAACTTTTCTTTGATTTAAGTCTTTTAGGTTTAAAATAGTGTCTAAACACTGGATGTCTTGGGATCTGTTTCTTGTTGTTGTTTCTCGATTTCTGCAGCTGTTCTCCTTCTGATGTCTGGAGAGACTGTGGCCATAATTTGGTACAGCTGGTTTGTGGGAGATGGGTGGAGACAGCCTGTTATGATGGGTCCTATCTCATTCACACCTATATTTATTTGTTTTCCATGGGTGGATTTTTGCCCTACAGGTGCCCAGTACTCCGCAGCGGAGAAACATAACGCTAGAGCTGACGTACAGAGAACGGTGGTTATGCACCCCATCTACACACCTGCCATTAAAATTGCCACACCAAAAAGAAATGCAGACGACAAACGGGTATTCATTGCATAAATATATGATACTAGAACTGACATGTGATTACATTTTCACGCAATTTGGGTGCATAGATCAAGAGAAATCAGTACCCAGAACAACCACGTCTGGTCGTAATAACTGCCTTGATACTCCTGGGCACTAAGTCAAACAGAGCCTGGATAGCGTGTACAGGCACAGCTGCCCATGCAGCTTCAACACGATACCACAGTCCATGAAGAGTAGTGACTGGCGTATTGTGACGAGCCAGTTGCTCGGCCACCATTGACCAGGCGTTTTATGTAGTGGCCAGGGCAGCAGTCGAACATTTTCTGTATCTAGAAAGGCCCGTACAGGACCTGCAACATGCGGTCGTGCATTATCCTGCTGAAATGTTGGGTTTCGCAGGGATCGAACGAAGGGTAGAGCCACGGGTCGTAACACATCTGAAATTTAACGTCCACTGTTCAAAGTGCCGTCAATGCGAACAAGAGGTGACCGAGACGTGTAATCAGTAGCACCTCATACCCTCATGCCAGGTCATACGGTAGTATTGCGATGCCGAATACACGCTTCCAATGTGCGTTGTCCGCCATGACGCCAAACACGGATGCGACCATCATAATTCTGCAGACAGAACCTGGATTCATTCGAAAAAATGACGGTTTTGCCATTCGTGCACCCTGCTTCGTCATTGAGTACACCATTGCAGGCGCTCCTGTCGGTGATGGAGCGTCAAGGATAACCACAGCCATGGTCTCCGACCTGATAGTCCACGCTGCTGCAACGTCGTCGAACAGTTCGTGCAGATGGTTGCTGTCTTGCAAACGTCCCCATCTGTTGACTCAGGGATCGAGACGTGGCTGCACGATCCGTTACAGCCATGCGGATAAGATGCCTGCCACCTCGACTGCTAGTGATACGAGGGCGTTGGGATCCAGCACGGCGTTCCATATTACCCTCCTGAACCCACCGATTCCATATTCTGCTAACAGTCATTGGATCTCGACCAATGCGAGCAGCAATGTTGCGATACGATTAACTGCAATCGGGATAGGCTACAATACGACCTTTATCAAAGTCGGAAACGTGATGGAATGCATTTCTCCTCATTACACGAGGCATCACAACGTTTCACCAGCAACGCAGGTCAACTGCAGTTTGTGTACGTCAGCACGTTGTAGGTGTCGCCACCGGTGCCAACATTGTGTGAATTCTCTTAAAAGCTAATCATTTGCATCTATAACGGCATCTTCTTCCGGTCGGTTAAATTTCGCATCTGTAGCACGTCACCTTCGTGGTGTAGCAATTATAATGGCCAGTAGTGTACTATTTGTAAGTTTGCGGATCATGTCTTGGCACTCACTTTCATCTTCGTGCCTAAACATTGATCCTTGAAGGTGAGAGCAAGCAACTTAAGAATCGAATTAGTGTATAATTTCTAAATATACGTGCTAACCGATGTAGGTAAAAAAATATTAGCTATTTTTTCTGACTGTGCTGGTCATATTCCATGCGCAGTGGTCGGACGAGTACTTTTTTGGAGATACTGTATCACTCTGCAAGCCTTCGCGACTTACAAAACACCCCACGAACTAACCAAAGCATTCTAGCCAGATGCTGTTGCTACACCTGAATGGTGGTATCTCCTGAGAATAGTAGCGGAGGTGCAGCGGGGCGTGAATTCCATTGGAGAGAGAGAGAGAGGGAGAGAGGGAGAGAGAGCGGAAGCTGATCTCCTGTGGTCCTGGGAGGGTCGACGTGAGAGTGGCGTGTCTGCAGCCGAGCGGCCGGGCCGATACGCCCAAGGAGCATGGAAAGGAGGGCGGCGGCGGAGGGTGGGAGGCGGCGTGGGCGAGGAAACCATAGAGGCGCCGTGGGGCCCGTGGAGGACGGCGCGGCTGATAAACGCCTCTTACCGGGAGCGCGGCGGCGGCCGCCGCCCACCAGCCGCACGGCGCCAGAAGGCTCTGCACGTCGCACAGAGCAGGGCCGCCCCGCACCTGCCACGTGCCACGGAGCCGCCTGAAGTTCGATTCACACCGCACTTCAGTGGAACGGCAGGAAACTCTGTCATATTCTTCACTCTTTTCATAAATAAAAGATCCATTCCGACCACTCGATTCCAAATAGATTGCTTCGGATAAAAGCTGCTGTATAAGTTGGAGAGTCATATGCCAGAGAGAACCAACAACACACTACAGATTTCGAGATATTTATCTCTACAGTTGAAGCACAGGGGGAAAAAAACGACTTGTGATACTCAGGGTAGTAAATCACATTAGCAGACTCCTAACATAAATGAAATGTTTATTTACTTTCCAAATAAAACACACATTAAAGTTCTGAAAAAAAAAATTTTCATTACGAAAGTATGCAACAAAAATTTGACAACTTATTTCTGATCTCTGTTGCTACCTTTACACCCGTCTTCTTTCATTTTGTCCACGCAAAATTTTAAGTGTTGTTGAGACAGAGAGCTTCGTACAGTTTTGGGGAGGGGGGGAGGAGGGGGGGTAGGACGTCAAACGGGCGACTTGGAGCAGGAGAGTCACCACAGGACATTTAAATTCTACTGTCTATACTTTCACAAATAAATTCATAAATCTCTGTCACCATGACCAGGAAGGATTGAGGACTCACATTTATCGCAGTAGAAGTTCAAAAACACGGCAAAGTACCTTTTTTTTACATGTGCAATTTCATAATTTTTTCACTTATTACTGGCTGCATGTGTTGCTGTAGGTACACTTTTCTTCCTAAGTAAGAGAGATTCTTCGATGAAATTTTCATAGCATACAAACAGTAGATACAGGTGAATAAAACTCTAGAAGTTTCCAAATCTATTAAAAAACTTTGGACAACTTTGAAATAATTAACTATAAAACTTGAGTTTTTTCTAAACATGAAGTTTAAAATGTAACAGTTCATTTAATTTTTTCTATGAATTAAATTACTTTTAGAGATTCATACACCTCTAACTATGGTTTGTATGATGTGGAAAAGTCATCGAAGAATCTCCCATTCCTAGGAAGTACAGTTTACCTATAGCAACAAATACAGCCAGTAGGAAGTGAAAAAATGATGAAATTTCACATGTAAAAAAATGTGTTTTCTTACGTTTTTGAGTATGAATCCCGAATCCTTCCAGGTCATGCTGTTAAAGTTTTATGAATTTATTTGTAAAAATATGCACAGTGGAAATTAAAATGTCCTGTGGTGCCTCTCCTCCTCTAAGTCGGCCTGTTTGGCGTCCTACCCCCCTTAAACAGAATTTTCGGGAATCTAATTCATCTTCTGACAACATATTTTCACTTGAATATTCTCTTATCTTTGTAGTACTTGGTAATTACTTGTAAAGATCACGATGTGTAGGTGAAAGACTCGAAGATTACCTTCTTTGGACTCCTGAGTGATAGCCTTCGGAGATACTTGACATTCAGAACGATGTTGTGAAGCTGAGTTAGCCGAATTCCAACTCGTTATAGAAGCTCGCTTCATAGCATTGCTCATCATTAATGCGAGTGTACTTAAAGGGAACTGTATTAGACTTTTCTTTGGTTATTCAGAGGCTTCTTATTTTCATCCAGCCTACAGTTAGTCCATAAAACTTTTTCGTATTTTTTAAAATATTGTTAAACTACAACAGCTGAATAAACATTCACTTTTGTTTTCCATAACATAAATGGCACTGAGCACTATAGGACTTCACTGCTGAGGTCCTATAGGACCTAACTAAAATAAGGACATTACACACATCCGTGTCCGAGGCAGGATTCGATACTGCGACTGTAGTGCCTAGAACCGCTTTCCATAACATAGAACTTTTGTTTCTTGTCTCTGCATGTTTCGATTGTCTTTCTTGTGCTTCGCCTTCATAGTCTCACTGCACTCTGCATAAGATATTTTTTTCTTCAAGTAGACCTACAGCATACGTCTTTTTCATTTGTATCTCCACGAAACGTGCATAGGATGTATAGAAGTTAAACTTAGGCAAGAGATGTACGTTAAAAACGATGAACTGTCTTACGTTTCATATATTAAAGTGAAACAACTACGATCCTGAGGTCCAAGACATTCAACGCATACAATAGATAAAAAATCATGTTTCTAATGATGCTTGTATACTACAACATGGTTCACACATTATTCCCTAGATGTCAGCACAAAATACCCTCATGTAGTTGGTTTAGTTTTGTAACATGCGACCATAGACTCACATAAACGTACACCACAAAATTAAATTTTCAACCATGTTTCCATAATTTTTAATATAAAACGTAAATTCACTACTTGACTGAACTGATAATGACACATATTCGTCGCTGGAACTACACTAAACATCAACATCACTGTCATTTCACTCTTTTGAACTTTCATCTACAAGATAGTCCATCATATTGTCACTTTCGCGCTACAGATACCAATACACGAGAAGTTATAATGTGAAATACATCCCTCACTTTCAAACCATAACCTCGATTTGTTGCGAATCTAAATCATATTCTACATCACTTTCCATAGTAAACAGAAAATGTCCAAATTTTTAGGTGGTTCACTCTGGTATAGGACCCTTCAATTATAACATAAAAGTCTACGCAGTAAAAGTTAGTTCCGACATAATATGACAGATATTTTCGGCCACTATCTAAAATTGCTGAAAAATTTTTGTCCTTTTCCATGATGAAGCGTGTGGTATTGGTGGCAGGGAGACTCTTCGAGGGCGGTTCGGCCGCCGCTCCACAAGATCTACTACGGCGACTTGCGAGTGAATGAGGATGAAAGACACACAACACTCAGTCATCTCGAGGCAGAGAAAATCGCTGACCCCGCCGGGAATCGAATCCGGGACCCCGTGCGCGGGAGGCGAGAACGCTTTTGCAAGACCACGAGCCGTGGACGTCCTTTCCCATATCGATCTTCTTACTTGCTATCTTCGGTTGGTTCAGGTTCTCGTACAAGAAGTTCTCCCCAGCTACACTGAGATGTGGGGTAAGTCACAACCACCTCTAATTTACAATGATATCATACGTTTTTTGGCTGCAATAGCTCCCACAAACTAACACTGTAAGGCTCAATATCACAACACAGTGCATCGTAATTTTCTCACTTTGTAGAAAAGCTTCTGAAGGTACTGATATACTATAACCGAAGTACATGAGAAAATACTCCGATTTTTAAAAGTTTTAGTTAAAAGAAGGAGCTCCAATTACTATTAATTAATTGAGAAATCGATAAAGATACATCGATACTCTTGTAATACTTCGGTTTGACAAAATTCCATTTCAGTTCCATAATTCTACGATAAAAACGAAATCCTATGATATAGAGCACAGTAGCTTTCTGATCTATTTCTATTACGCAATTCGTATAGTGACTGTGTTTTTAGCCTGTCCACTTCTCTCTCAATCTACTTCCACCAATCGACACTAACTTTGGAAAATAGAAAGTAGTTCTGTCTGCTACATCTTCACGACTAAATCACTCTACCCACTCGGACGAAATTTGGTATGAAGATACCTTGAACAACAAAGGACAGGTAATGAAAGAAAGTTAAAACAGACCGCAAAGAGGGTGAAGTAGGGAGCAGAATACTCTTGCGCAGAGGTCGGAGATGGAAAGTTTATTCAGTGACAGAGCGAATCCAGTTTTACTCTTCGGCATGGTTTACGAATTTAAAAAGGAGTTGCCACACTGTTGCATCCAAAGTTTTGCATCTGATGGGTCCGTACCGCGTGTTAGGACAAAGAACGCCGTGTTATATACTTCCACGCTTTCGCTGCAGTTGACACACCATTAACTCGCTTTATTTACACCACGAAGAGCTCGTTCCGCAATTTTTGCCCGTTTTAGGAGATCGTGTATGTCAGCAGTTGCTTACTTTACGTGTCAGACATTATAACGAATGTTTATTGAAAACAGATAAGCAGCACCCAAGAAAAATTTCAAATATATATAAGTGCTGATCTTAATGTGATCAAAAACGAAAATTACCTGTAGCACAAAAACTGAGAGTTCATCAGAAGGACGCTCCAGGATGCATTAAGGAATATATTTCGTAATGACTCAGACCTAAAGTACACTTCTGTTAACATACATATACGATAACTTCCAAATGCCAAAAACTGCCTAAATGAGCCCATCGTGATGTAAATATAACTAGTTAATAAAATGACAGTTGCAGCAAAAACGTGGAGGAATATATAGTACAGTACAAATGCAGACTGAAGCGACGAATGAAAATTTGTATTAAGGCCGGGAATCGGGCTCCTGTCTACTGCTCAAGATAGAGGTACTAAGCACTAGGCTACTGTAGCACAGGAGATTTTCACAAATTCACAGACTTTCCTAGCACATATGCTTCCTCAACCCAATCCCAGCCTTGGTACAAATCTTCATTCGTCATTTCATTATGCATGTATACATTATGGATGTTTGAAATCTGAAAAGGTCTCTGGAACAATATAGTTTCATTTCAAATGGTGGTTCAAATGGCTCTGAGCACTATGCGACTCAACTTCTGAGGCCATCAGACGCCTAGAACTTAGAACTAATTAAACCTAACTAACCTAAGGACATCACACACATCCATGCCCGAGGCAGGATTCGAACCTGCGACCGGAGCGGTCGCTCGATTCCAAACTGTAGCGCCTAGAACAGCACGGCCCAGTTTCATTCCATTAAAGCACTTACGCTTAGCTTTCAGGCAGGAGCACTCGTTTCGTTCGATGTTGAGGAGCTCTTCCTATACAGTTGGAGAGACTCTACAGTTCGCTTCGAGTTTAGGGGGGCTGAGGCGTGAAGTGGAATTTCGTTTAGGTTCAAATGGTTCAAATGGCTCTGAGCACTATGGGACTCAACTGCTGTGGTAATCAGTCCCCTAGAACTTAGAACTACTT
Organism: Schistocerca gregaria; assembly: GCF_023897955.1. NCBI lineage: Eukaryota > Metazoa > Arthropoda > Insecta > Orthoptera > Acrididae > Schistocerca > Schistocerca gregaria. The sequence continues at coordinate 434,599,258 of NC_064922.1, forward strand.
AAACCTAACTAACCTAAGGACATCACCCACATCCATGCCCGAGGCAGGATTCGAACCTGCGACCGTAGCAGTCGCACGGTTCCGGACTGCGCGCCTAGAACCGCGAGACCACCGCGGCGGGCATTTCGTTTAGGAGGTAGGCATGCTAGTGTATTACGTGCAGTTGTGAAAAGCAGCTGTGCCAGTGTGGCCTGGTGGTTAGCGCATCTGCCTTGTGACCAAGAGACCTGGGTTTGAATCTCGGTCTTGCTACGGATTTTCCTTCGTCACTTCAGTTTACATATAAGCATCATAGTTATTTCAGACTCGAGAAGATCTCTCGAAAAAGATAGTTTCATTTGAAATGTTGAAGTATTACCTCGGAAAAGCTTTTTGAAATATATTATAAATATTATTTGTTTTGTTATATCCCTTGTAAACGTATGTCTTATTTAGTTCATAGGTGTAAGAGAGCTCGGAGTGCGAAAGCTCCTCCAAGCTAATAAAACCTCGGAGCAATCTTTGATCGGCCTTAGCTTAGATGCAAAATGCCATGCGGCCTTAAGAGCTAGTGAGACACTGGGACAGTCAGAAACCAGTGGCATGTTACACGCTGAGCGTCTCGCCTCTCTTGTAGCCTACCAGCCTCCTGAAGAGTTAAACGATTGCGCCACTTAAACGCTGTGCGACAAACAGAGAGACATTGTACCTTTGCATATGAGGCATGAGAGACATTTATTGAAGCTGCATTTATCACGATCAATTAATTGACTATGTTAATCATCGATTAGTCATCTTGGGGTGAATAGATGAAAAATATAGGCACTCTAGTGCGTTGAAATGGAAGGAAGAAATAGTTAGCATGTGTTGCTCTCGAGGTAAAATCTCACTTTCATCATTCACTTCTATACGGGCACTACATATATTTATACATACACACGCTCTTAACTACGGTACACCACTATATTACTCGATGTTTATTAATGACCAGCTTACGTATCATACTCAAAACTACTAATATTCGTGAGAAACCTTGAGTAACGGTTAGCATAATGTGAAAACACTTCTGCATGCGAAAAGAACCATACATTTTTGAGGGACTCCTAATGTCATGCTGGTGGACTGATTTGTCTGTACAAATGACCATCAGTATTGCTTGCTGCTTGCGCTTCCACCCAATAATAGTTAGCTCCTCACTCTTTCCGCTGGTGGCGAAACCACGTGTTTTCATTGTTTGCTTTGCTCCTTTTTTGTCGCGTTTCTAGTGAGACACCTACACCCGTCCATGATGAGTAGGTGCCTAAAGAGACTATGTATTGAACTAATAAAGCTGCAACATTTCTGGGGCTGCCCTGATTCGGCGCCGGCCCGTATCATTTTCAAAAAAAATGTGGAAATGGCGAAAGCTCGCACGTTACAGTTTTCCACCTTTACCATAATCGCTTCGATTATGATGCTTCGATCATAGAGCACCAGGGCCTCAGATTAGTTTTGCAATTCTCAGTTCTTTACGAAGAGGCGGTCTATTATGTCATTATTCCTCCTCAGTACTTGTTTGAAGGCACAGGAAGCGTCAGCGTCTGCTAAGCAGTGTTTCGTGTGGCAGTGCTTTGCTGTCATTCACCTTCACTGACTCTGGATGAATTTTATTTTAAACTGATGTCAACTGCAGTCAGTTTTCCACGTTTTGAATGAAATAATCCGCCCCGTAGTAGATGACTTTTATTCAATGTCGCGTCTGATTTCGCATAAAATGAAGACGCATCCTCAAGTGATATATACAAAACCTAGTGAAGAAGATATAACAAATAAGTACTCTGTGTGTTCTTTTTAGGTATTGCTGTTCGGTACTATTTTTCAGTAATATTTATTCTTCAGACAATAGTTAAGAATTCATAATTTTTACTTCATTAATTTTGGTACAGATTACCGGAGAATGCGTCTTTATTTGACGCGAAACTGATCGTGGCTTACAATAAACGTATTTTACAGTCACTCCGGATTATATCACTCAAAATCTGAATCGACTGTTGTACTGTTGTTCCTCTTTAAGTGTAGAAAACCAATCAACGTACGATAATCCGCGATTGCATTGGGATATGATAGTTGGTTTTGGTCACTATAGCGCTGTGCTATTACACTACAGTACGTGTATTTCAATGTGTACCAGGACAACAGAAATTTACGTGCGAATAAATAAAAAAACTAGTTTAACTTACTCTATTTTTTCGAGGTTATAGTTAACACTTTGTGGTCTCTCATAGTAAACAAAAACAGATGAAACAATATTTAGAATGGAAAACACACATCCTTCATTATTTATCCATTGTGTTCATTTAGCTTTTTTTTATACTGAATAACGTACAAAAACAACGGTATATTTCACCGCCAACAGAACTTACTTTCGCTGCTGAAGAAATGTCTGTAGTTAAATTTATTTTATCTACTCATGGTCTTATTTATGTGTAGTGCAGATTTTTTAACTATCAGCGTAGTGTGAAACAGAAACTATCTTTCCTTTACTTTTCGCTCAAAGTGTCCCAAGAGGAAAAGACAATATTTACGAGTATGACAGAAAGATAATTCGAAGCAAAAGGGCCCAGTAAACATGGGCTCCAAAATGCATACCATGAGCACTTCTTGATCTTCGATATCGTAAAACATATCTCTTGCAATGTAAACCCTTTTCTTGCCATATTTTGGGAGGCGGTAGTATGGGTCAAAACAATAACAAACTGTCTAATAAACATGGACGCTGAAATCTATACCTTAAGTGCTAAAAGCACTTGTTCAGCAGCAGAGGTGTCTTTCAATGTAGGGAGGTGAACAAGGCGATTTCGATTTGAAGTAATGATGTTTGGAAAAGAATTTTCCGGAATTCTGTCTTCCAAACTTGTGGAGCTGAAGACATGGCTGTAAATTGGACACGAGATTTCAACGGAACTTAGGAAATTCGAAGTCGTCGTACGTGTTCATTAGAAATATGAACAGCATACACTACATGATAAAAAGTATCCGGACACCTGGCTGAAAAAGCCTTACAAGTTCGTGGTGCCCTCCATCGGTAAAGCTGGAACTGTCCAAATTTCCAACTAACTTATGCTAAGAACAACACACACAGCCATGCCCGAGGGAGAACACGAACCTGCGGGGGAGAAGCTGCGGCTGCGCGGAATAAGCCGAGCGGTCTTAGGCGCTGCAGTCATAGACTGTGCGGCTGATCCCGGAGGAAGTTCGAGTCCTCCCTTGGGCATGGGAGTGTGTGTTTGTCCTTAGGATAACTTAGGTTCAGTAGTGTGTAAGCTTAGGGACTGATGACATTAGCAGTTAAGTCCCATAAGATTTCACACACATTTGAAAAATTTTTGAAAAGCTGCGCAATCAGTCACATGACGCCTCTAACTGTGCGGCCACTCCGCGCGGCAAAGATGGAATTCAGTATGAGGTTGGCCCACCCTTAGTCTTGATGACAGCTTCCAATCTCGCAGGCATACATTCAGTTAGGTGCTGGAAGGTTTCATGGGAAATGGCAGCCCGTTCTTCACGGAGTCCTGCACTAAGGAGAGGTAACCATGTCGCCGGTGAGGCCTGGCAAGACGTCGGCGTTCGAAAATATCTGAAAGGTGTTCTATAGAATGCAGGTGAGGACTCTGTGCAGCCAGTCCATTACAGGGATGTTATTGTCGTGAAACTACTCCGCCCCAAGCCAAGCATTATGAACAGGTGATCGATCGTATTGAAGAATGCAACCGCCTTCCCCGAATTGCTCTTAAACAGTGGGAAGCAAGAAGGTGCTTGAAACATCAATTTAGGACTGTGTTGTGATAGGGCCTCGCAAAACACCCTCCATGAAAAACACGACCACACCATAAGGCCACCGCCTCCGAATTTTACAGTTGGCACTACACACGCTATAGGATGACGTTCACCGGGCATCCGCCATACCCATACCGTGGCATCGGATCGCCACATTGTGTGCCGTGATTCGTAACTCCACATAACGTTTTTCCACTGTTCAATCGTCCAATGTTTGCACTCCTTCTACCAAGCGAGGGCGTCGTCTGCCATTTACCGGCCTGATGTGTGGCTTATGAGCGGCCGTTCGACCATGAAATCCAAGTTTTCTGACCTCCCACCTAACCGTCATAGTATTTGCAGTGGATCCTGATGCACTTTGGAATTCCTGTGTTGGTCTGGATAGATGCCTCCCTATTACACATTACGACCCTCTTCAACTGTGGGCCATCTCTGTCAGTCAACAGACGAGGTCGGCCTGTACGCTTTTTGCTGTACGTGCCCCTTCACGTTCCCACTTCAGTAAAATGGACCTAGTGATGTTTAGGAGTGTGGAAACCTCGCATACAGACTCATGACAGAAGTGACACCCAGTCACCTGACCAAATTCTAAGTTTCTTGAGTTCCGCTGAGTGCCCCATTCAGCTCTCTCACGATGTCTAATGCCTACTGACGTCGCCGACATGGAGTATCTGGCAGCAAAGTGCACCTAATATGAAAAACGTTCGTTTTTGGTGGTGTCCGGATACTTTTGATCACATATAGTAGACCCATCGAATACAAAGGAAAGAGCAATAAAATAGGAACGGGTTGTGCAGTGAAATAACTGGAAAAATAAATACCAAATGTGGGAAGCTGTGTGACTAGCAAGTTCAGAAGACCCAACTACGGAAGACAGTGGCAGCAGCAACAGAGCACTGGTTAATGGCTTCCAGCAGGATCGCTATTGCATCGCGAGTGTGGGTATCACGAACAGTGGGCTGTTTTAGATAGAAACTGATTCTTCCGTCAGTTCTTGGCAGGGAAACATGATGAAAATGAAAAGAAGTATACTACTAATACTCCACAGAATTAGTGTGTTCAGGTTTACCGGTTTTCGGCTTATAAGGCCATCATGAGACGTTAACTGAATATTGTCAGCCGGCCTAAGTGGCCGTGCGGTTCTGGGCGCTACAATCTGGAACTGAGCGACCGCTACATTCGCAGGTTCGAATCCTGAATCGGGCATGGATGTGTGTGTTGTCCTTAGGTTAGTTAGGTTTAAATAGTTCTAAGTTCTAGGTGACAGTTGACATTAGAAGTTAAGTCACATAGGGCTCAGAGCCATTTGAACCATATGACTATTGTCGCCAAAGAGGTTACAATGTTTGTAAAGAATTAGACCGAGGCCCCACCTACAGTAAATGCCACCCTTGACCCTGCGGTGGTAGTGCAATTCAAGAAGATAAAAGTCAGCTTTTTACCCAGTATTTTTAGATTTTATAGTGTCTCATATTCATACGCTTACAAACACCGGAAGTAATTCTACAAGTAGCGTATTAAACCCGCTTCGTTTCTAACATCTTATCCTGAATATGAGTTGGGCTTACCTGCTCGTATAGCGTAACGCGCAATTGCTATTTTCGAGACCAGAATACGAACCCGCCCTGGATCGAGCCAGCGCAGCGGATGAGAATATGATGTTGGTATCGGTGTCATTGTGTATACACCAGCGGAACCAATTTACGGAACCTGGCAGATCATTCGTAGGGGATAGGCAGAGTAATTCTTTAGTATAGTATTCAGCTGATGACGAAACTTTAGCCTGCGACAAAGAGGTTTTAATGTACACTCCTGCAAATGGAAAAAAGAACACATTGACACCGGTGTGTCAGACCCACCATACTTCTCCGGACACTGCGAGAGGGCTGTACAAGCAATGATCACACGCACGGCGCAGCGGACACACCAGGAACCGCGGTGTTGGCCGTCGAATGGCGCTAGCTGCGCAGCATTTGAGCACCGCCGCCGTCAGTGTCAGCCAGTTTGCCGTGGCATACGGAGCTCCATCGCAGTCTTTAACACTGGTAGCATGCCGCGACAGCGTGGACGTGAACCGTATGTGCAGTTGACGGACTTTGAGCGAGGGCGTATAGTGGGCATGCGGGAGGCCGGGTGGACGTACCGCCGAATTGCTCAACACGTGGGGCGTGAGGTCTCCACAGTACATCGATGTTGTCGCCAGTGGTCGGCGGAAGGTGCACGTGCCCGTCGACCTGAGACCGGACCGCAGCGACGCACGGATGCACGCCAAGACCGTAGGATCCTACGCAATGCCGTAGGGGACCGCACCGCCACTTCCCAGCAAATTAGGGACACTGTTGCTCCTGGGGTATCGGCGAGGACCATTCGCAACCGTCTCCATGAAGCTGGGCTACGGTCCCGCACACCGTTAGGCCGTCTTCCGCTCACGCCCCAACATCGTGCAACCCGCCTCCAGTGGTGTCGCGACAGGCGTGAATGGAGGGACGAATGGAGACGTGTCGTCTTCAGCGATGAGAGTCGCTCCTGTCTTGGTGCCAATGATGGTCGTATGCGTGTTTGGCGCCGTGCAGGTGAGTGCCACAATCAGGACTGCATACGACCGAGGCACACAGATCCAACACCCGGCATCATGGTGTGGGGAGCGATCTCCTACACTGGCCGTACACTTCTGGTGATCGTCGAGGGGACACTGAATAGTGCATGGTACATCCAAACCGTCACCGAACCCATCGTTCTACCATTCCTAGACCGGTAAGGGAACTTGCTGTTCCAACAGGACAATGCACGTCCGCATGTATCCCGTGCCACCCAACGTGCTCTAGAAGGTGTAAGTCAACTACCCTGGCCTGCAAGATCTCCGGATCTGCCCCCCATTGAGCATGTTTGGGACTGGATGAAGCGTCGTCTCACGGGGTCTGCACGTCCAGAACGAACGCTGGTCCAACTGAGGCGCCAGGTGGAAATGGCATGCCAAGCCGTTCCACAGGACTACATCCAGCATCTCTACGATCGTCTCCATGGGAGAATAGCAGCCTGCATTGCTGCGAAAGGTGGATATACACTGTACTAGTGCCGACATTGTGCATGCTCTGTTGCCTGTGTCTATGTGCCTGTGGTTCTGTCAGTGTGATCATGTGATGTATCTGACCCCAGGAATGTGTCAATGAAGTTTCTCCTTCCTGGGACAATGAATTCACGGTGTTCTTATTTCAATTTCCAGGAATGTATATTTTGCGTGCCGATGTGGACGGGTATTCGGAGGAGCAGCAGTCCGATGTGGATGAGCTTCATGGGCTATAATGGCGTTTAGAGGGTCAACAAGACGGTTTGCCCGTGTGGCTGTCTTGTGTAATAAGTTCTCGTTCAGCAACTTCTGCGTTTTTTTAACTATTTAGTAATATCATCATTACTTTCATCTAAAAGACAACAGCGTTCGTCTATTTTTTGTCGTGTAGCTTTAGGACATCCACTTCAGTCATAACACTTGAAAGTTTTAGAGTTACGCGCCAATCCGCGTTGTTATGTACCTGTGAGCAATGACCCAGTCCCTACTCTCATTGCTTGCACAGCGGAAGGCGGTTTGGCTACTGTGAAGTGCTGAGTACTATCATCGTTACTGTTGGCTTCTTTCTATTTTCAGTGGAAAGTACTCCATATGGCCACAAGGAGACTACATCCCAATTAGACTGTTGTACTTTTTTAGGGTTCCGCACCTCAGTCGGCAAATAAGGAACACTAATAGGATCGGTTTGATGTTCATCTTTCGGTATGGCTGTCTGTCTCTCTGTCCGACGGTTAAGAACCATTTGTCCCTGGAACGAGTAACCTTACCAAGCTATTTATAACACATACTACTATCTACCGTCTCTTCGTGGTGGAAAAAGTTTTAGCTTCTAAATCAATGCAATCAAAAATTTCTGTCACGTATTCTTATATTCGTAATCTTACTCATGAAAACCGATACTCTCTGTTTGTCAGTTTGTTAAGGGGGCAAACCACATTAGGAAGTTCAAGAAATCCTCTTACTTTTTATTGCGTAATTCGTTAGCTGAACTATCGAAGGTACGCTGTCATAATTTCAAAGCGAAATTGGCATTCGTTTAGATTTTATTAGCACAGAACCGAGTGCACATCGGGTACAGGCTCGGGCGCAGATAGTGTGGACCACTACCTCAGGTATGAAGAATTACTGGAGAGATGTTTAGGTGGTCACACACAAGATGCCACTGAACTTTGTAATTACACTATTTGGCGATTACCTCCTAAACACCTGCACTCCCTAAAATCGCTGAATTGGCATCGTATTTAGCATCAGGCTTATTCAGTTAAGGAAATTTTTTCCTTCTGATGGTCATGAACGAGGCGGGAATTTTGGTAGGTACGCAAAGCTTCAATTATGCCAAAAAAATGGATAACCAGCGCGTGAGCCTGTGTAATCGACATAGTTCATTGGAATCGAAAGAAGGTCGGAAAGCTCGGAAAGTACTGCCGCAAGCTTGAAACGAAGCCTATGAGGAAGAAGAAGGATTACTATATGGTGCTGGAATCGCAGGTTAATCGGTAACCATTTTACATTACTGTTAACTTCCTTGAATTTCTAGTTTTCGGGAAATTTATTGTTCAAACGCGTTTATCTCGAAACGATGTATTTCACATTTGCGTGCAGTATTACTCAAAACGCATAGAATCGATCATTATGAAAACTGATGGTATGATTTATTATAAAATTAAAAATTATCTGACCAACTTGTGAGATGATGTCACGATTTTAAGGGTATTTTTCTTTGCATGATTAGAGAAAAAAAATTGTGAAAATCGAAGTAAACTGTTAGAACGCCTGCAAAATTCTTTATTTTCATTATTTTCACCTACATTGAGGTTCATATTCTTAGAAAATAAGTTATTAATATAAAATCAAAACCTTTTCGATTTCAGAAGAATATCGCAATGGCTACACTGCACGCAATTGGAGAACTATACACGCAACTTTCAGCGGACATCGCAGCGTCGCTTTGTTATTTTTTGCTGAAATTATTCAAAAAATGGGAACAGGTATCACGTTCAAATTTGTCATGTACTTAGGTATACAGTCCACTGGAGATTGAAAGATTTAAACTTCTACGTCAGTGCAATTAAAAGCTATGCCCATTCTTATCACATATCTTGATACTCGCAAACTAACTCATCAAAACTTTTAATGTACTTCCCCTTGACCTAGAACCATGAAACTGGGCAAGAAGCAAGGTTTATAGTACCAGCAAATGAAAAAAAAGTACGTAAATTGTTAACTTGTAATTATATCAGATAGATGATATCTTTTTTGTATTATAACTTACGCTGCGTTCATCATCCGTCTAAAGCTTAATAATATTTCTGCATGTAAAACATACAGTGTAGGTTGTACTCATGTTTTACTTAGTAAATAAAACTATTTTATTAAATCTTCGCTCTCTGCATATGTAAAGTGAAATTTCTTGCTCGCTTTTTTGTATGTCTGTGCTAGCCTCAGAAACTAGTGTAAAGCTTCTGATAGTGCACTGGAATTCCCCGAGACCGATATCTTGCCAGTATCGATACCGATGACAGGGAAAAATCTTCAAGATTCTAGATTCACGGGATGCTTGAACTGTCCTTATGTAATTAAGTTTATTCGGAACCTTCATTGCATGATTCTTATTGGCATTTCGACAATTTTTTACATTTATGGTGTGTGACGCTCTAAACTTAAATAGCAGTCACAAAAATCAGTACTTTGCAATTTTCAATAATTCTCGAGAATACCGACTTGGAAGTTTTCCGACTACCAATAAAACGCTAACACAATACCGTTTTCTTAGAAAGGCCCTGTGTCTCTGAATATTCGTCTTCGGTTCGATTCCTGGCAGTGGAAAATTCTTCAGCATTGGTGCATGTTCGGCGAGCATTCTGTGGAGCTTAGGATACATAAGGATGAAAATATTATTTGTATTTTTTTTTAATTTAAACAATCATTATTGACAATCTTTCACTAAAGGTGAGCAGTTAAAAAATTTATGTTTACAATGTAATGGATTTCTGTGTGCAGTACTTAATTGGAAATAAGATATGCATTTTTCATAAAAATAACAATTACTTACGTGTTAATTAGCATGCATTTGATTAATTTTCTACTTGAGTGACTTAGATATTTAATCTGAACGAAGAATAACTAATATAATAATATACATTAAATGTATTCGAAGTTCCGAATTTGGAACACCATCAGCTGTGCAATGGAAGGACAACAATGAAAATTTATGGGAGATAGAGTCTAGAACACGGATTTCCCGATTATTGCGAGCAGTCGCCTCAGCCTTTGGCTATCCGAGCAAGACTCATGGCTAGACTCATCAAACTTCCACATGTCGCCAACCACATGTCTACATCCTCTACTCGTACATCCAGTTTATATATTCCCATACACGGGAGCCATTTCGCTTAAAAGTCGCTTGCCCGGTGTCGGAGGATAAATACTATATTGCAGTGCCTGTGTAACTCAGAAATACGGCACAGAGTTCTTTGATACATCTCCGAAGGTACTTTGAATTATAGTTCTGAGTAACACACGCTCTTCAATATTGTAAATATAATAACGACTGAAAAGAGACTCTGAACCAGCGATTCATCTATTTGTGGTCTCGAGCACAACATTTTTTTTTTCCATTTTCGCGCAGACAAGTATTCTACCACAGATACAAAATGAGTGTCATAAAAATATCATCCACACTTTAGGATATTAAACACGTTTGAAAAAATTCGATATCGATTTTCTGGACAACTTTTCAGAGTTGGACCTAACTGCTTTGGAAAATTGATATTTCTGAATATTAAACTTCAAGTACCATAAATATAGAAGCATTACTAAAATCCGATTGCCGTGTGTTTTTTCTTGTCAGTGAGAAATATTGCCTTAATAGGAGAAAGCAGTAGATCAGTCACGCTAATCACACAATATTTGTCCTTATAGATCGGAAAGAGTAAGTGTTAGTTAACAGTAGGAGCGCCCATGCTAGGGTACCTCTTCTTGTCAAACGTGGTAATGCCGACGGATTAGGTCTATTACTGGGAACAATGATGTCGCTAGAGAAGTGAATGACAGTGACAAACTCGGACTAAAATGTATATCCCAAACTTAGGCTGAATTCCAGTTTGGTGTCATATTTATTTCTGCCGTATCAGGTGAAGTTCATAAAATGTAGATTCATCTGAAGATTTTGTAGGCCAAATGATTGGGGAGCTGTAGCTGCAGATTGATTTAACAAAAACCTTAAGAATTTAGGGGGTTAATTTTCCTGATTCTAGTATTGTGACTTACCAGATACATTGGTCTACATCTACATGATTCCTCTGGAAGGCACAGTGTGTGGCACAGTGTTCGTCGAAACACCATCAGACTATGTGTCTACCGTTCCAACCTCTAACAGCACCTGGGAAAAATGAACACTTCAATCTTTTCGTACGAGCTCCGATTTCTCTCTTTCATTCGATGATAATTTCACTGCTTGTAGCACGGCGACAGCAAAATATTTTGGCACTCAGAGGAGAAAATTTGTGATCGAAGTTTCGTGAAAATATCTGGCTGTAGCGAAAAAACGAATTTATTTGAACCATTTCCACCCCAATTCGCTTATAATATCCGTAGCTCGGCCTCCACTTTTTCGCAATAATACGATACCAGAAGCTCTTCTGCGGATTTTTCCAGTGTAGTGGAGGCAGTCTCTTTAGTGGACCTGTTGAGCCTTCTAAGTGTTCTGCCAATAAAACGTGGTGTCTGGTTTTCCTATCAATCAAATATTTTATGTGGCCGTTTCAATTTAAGTTGGTCGTAACTGCAATTCCTAAGTATTCGGATTGACGGCCGTTAAATTTGTGTGATTTACCGTACAATCGTAATTTGGTGATTTGGATCAGCTCACATTCCTCCTTACTGAAAGACAATTGACACTTGTCGTACCATGCAGATATCGTGTGTAACTCATTTTGCAGTTTTTGTTAATCTTGTGATGACGTTACTGGATGGTAAATGACAGCATCATCAGCAAACAATCTAAGAGGCCTGCACAGATTCTCTCCTAAATCGTTTAAATAGATTAAGGGCAACCGAGGGCCCGTAACACCACCTCGGGCGAACGCCTGGTGTCACTTCTATTTTACTCGATCATTTTCCGTCGATTACTGCGTACTGCGACGTGTTTGTCGGGAAATCAAGAATTGGAAGAGAAGCGATATCCCACAGGCGCGCAGTTTGATAAGAAGTCTCTTTTGAGAAATGCTGCCAAAAGCATTGTGTAAATAAAAGAATTTGGAGTCAGTTTGATCCCCAGTCGATACCACTCATTACATGGTGAGAATAAAGACCTGACCGTGTGAAATGGAATATTTCATTCCAGTATAACTGTATTGTTGAAACACAAGTCTCCATTTCTCCTCATCTTATGGGTTCGATTGTTCTCGCTAATTGGTTAAACGCCTCCTTGTGTTCCATGGAGAGACTATGTGCAACGTTCGCGCTCATTTCCAGTTTCTTGTGCTCACAGCAACATTTACAAGACTGACAAGAATCGTGCATGTCAGAATTACATTTGCAGGTACATAAACTGTTCATGGAACAATTTAAATTCTATTATACAGGATGATTCACGAAGATATCAAATATTTTTAATATGTTATGCTACAAATAAAAATAAAGAAAAACCTTCATATAAACATAGGTCCGCAAATGTTTAGTTACGGGGTTACGGCTAATAACAGATTTTGCCTGAAATTTAACAACTTCGCTTATATGAAGCCATCGCAATACTGTATAAAGTTAAAGTAAAGCACGATTTCCATTTATTTTGTTCTTATTTATCGGGTGAACCTAATAAAACATGTCCCAGACGCGTCTCTGCAGTAGTTTCCCAGAACATCCAGAGAAGCAAAGACGTAATTCCGTAAATTTTTCAATTTATTAAATACTTTGCCAAATTGTTTCTTAAATTCTAAACAATTGCACAAAGTTTTCAACAGAAGTTGTAGAAAATTTAATTCTGAAAAAACGATGGTAATAATGTTAACTGAAACTCTATGAATGTATCAGATAATCTGCATTTATTAATACCATAGCATACGTGAATTCATGTTAAACCGGAAATGTTGAGGATGTGCTGGAAAAGTACAACAGAACACGTCTGGGACATGTTTTATTAAATTCACCAGATAAATAACAACAACAAAGATGGAAATCGAGCTTTGCTTTAACCTTGTACAGTTTTGCGATTGCTTCATATTACCGAAGTTGCTAAATTTCAGGCCAAATCTTTTATTAGCCGTAGCTCTCTAACTAAACATTTGGGGGCCTATGTTTATAGAAGTTTTTTTCTTTAGTTTTACTTGTAGCATAACATATTAAAATACTGCATATCTTCGTGAATCATCCTATATATACTTTTTATTCAAGAGATCCACACTGAGGAGTTTCTGATGAATACAGAATATGTCATAAAACAAGAGCACAAAATACGTATTTACGGAATACATAGGAATGCTAACGTTTCTCCACAAATGCCAACTGCAGTTTATCAACTGAATTGTCGGTATAAACGAAAAAACTACAAATGACGAAACTTGTCTAGCTTGAAGGGGGAAACCAGATGGCGCTATGGTTGGCTCGCCAGATGGGGCTATGGTTGGCTCACTACATGGCGCTGCCATGGGTCAAACGGATATGAAATGCGTTTTTTAAAAATAGGAACCCCCGTTTTTTAATACATATCCGTGTAGTATGTAAAGAAATATGAATGTTTTAGTTGGACCACTTTTTTCGCTTTGTGATAGATGGCGCTGTAATAGTCACAGATGTATAAGTACCTGGTATCACGTAACATTCCGCCAATGCGGACGATATTTGCTTCGTGATACATTACCCGTGTTAAAATGGACCGTTTACTAATTGCGGAAAAGGTCGATATCGTGTTTCTGTATGGCTATTGTGATCAAAATGCCCAACGCGCGTGTCGTATGCATGCTGCTCGATATCCTGGACGACATCATCCAAGTATCCGGACCGTTCGCCGGATAGTTATGTTATTAAAGGAAACAGGAAGTGTTCAGCCACATATGAAACGTCAACCACGATCTGCAACAAATGATGATGCCCAAGTATGTGTTTTAGCTGTTCTCACGACTAATCCGCACATCAGTAGTAGAGAAATCGCGCGATAATCGGGAATCCAAAAACGTGTGTGTTGGGAATGCTACATTAACATCGATTGCACCCGTACCATATTTCTATGGACCAGGACTTTCATGGCGACGACTCTGAATGTCGTGTAGAGTTCTACGGGACGATGACAGATTTTTTGCACCCTTTCTATTTAGCGACGAAGCGTCTTTCACCAACAGCGGTAACGCAAACCGGCATAATATGCACTATTAGGCAACGGAAAATCCACGATGGCTGCGATAAGTGGAACATCAGTGACCTTGGCGGGTTAACGTACGGTGTGACATTATGCGAGGAAGGATAATTGGCCCCCTTTTCATCGATGGCAATCTAAATGGTGCAATGTATGCTGATTTCCTACGTTATGTTCTACCGATGTTACTACAAGATGTTTCATTGCGTGACAGAGTGGCGATGTACTTCCAACATGATGGATGTCCGGCACATAGCTCGCATGCGGTTGAAGCGGTATATAATAGCATATTTCATGAGAGGTGGATTGGTGGTCGAAGCACATTGGTGGCCCGCACATTCACCGGATCTGACGTCCCCGAATTTCCTTCTGTGGGGAAAGTTGAAGGATATTTGCGATCGTGACCCACCGACAACGCCTGACAACATGCGTCAGCGCATTGTCAATGCATGTGCGAACATTACAGAAGGTGAACTACTCGCTGTTGAGAGGAATGTCGTTACACGTATTGCCAAATGCATTGATGTTTGACGGACATAATTTTCAGCATTTATTACAATTATGTGGTATTTACAGGTAATCACGCTGTAACAGCATGCGTTCTCAGAAATGATATGTTCGCAAAGGTACATGTATCACATTGGAACAGCCGAAATAAAATGTTCAAACGTACCTACGTTCTGTATTTTAATTTAAAAAAAACTACCTGTTACCAACTATTCGTCTAAAATTGTGAGCCATATGTTTGTGACTATCACAGCGCCATCTATCACAAAGCGAAAAAAGTGGTCCAACTAAAACATTGATATTTCTTTATGTACTATACGAATATATAATAAAAATGGGGATTCCTATTTTTTTAAAAAAAAACGCAGTTGATATCCGTTTGACCTATGGCAGCGTCATCTAGCGGGCCAACAATAGCGCCCTCTGATTTCCCCCTTCAAGCTAGATAAGTTTCTTTCTTTGTAGTTTTTTCGTTTCATGCTTATTTCATGAGATATTTGGCCCGGTCACGATCAATGGACCACCCTTTAATTTACGACGAGTATCAAACCCGGAGGTACGTCAGAAATTAAGTTACACATGTGGATCCTTGCTAATACCATTGCATAACGAAAAGTGGCGCATTGTCAGAAGACGGTACATGTTGTGGACATCCTGTACGCACAGTTTTGTTGGGGTTCGGACAGAAGGTGTACCACACGGTGAGAACGAGATGACAAGGCAACTGGAAAAATACTCCACAGCTGAAGTGGAAAACGTGACAGTATTGCTTCGTTTGGGCAAGATATCTACGCTGCTCGTTATTATAGGGCGAAACTCTGCCGATATAAGTACCAACATCAGTGTCTTTTCCTGACATAATGAAATGGTGTCAGCAATTAGATCACGGCCGCAGAGACGAGGATTACGCTCATCGGAATGTCCGTGTCTTGCACCATGCGATTTCCGTAGTTTCGTCAAGATGAAGGAACATGTGGAGTGAGGGCTTTCACG
The DNA here is from genome assembly GCF_023897955.1 of Schistocerca gregaria. Lineage (NCBI taxonomy): Eukaryota > Metazoa > Arthropoda > Insecta > Orthoptera > Acrididae > Schistocerca > Schistocerca gregaria. The sequence goes on from NC_064922.1 coordinate 434,614,971, forward strand.
TTGTGGTTCTCGAAAGGCTCTGTCACCAAGAACTGAATTTCTGTTGTCGAGGAATGAACTATTGGTAGAGCTTTCTTTACAGAAACTTGTTTAATATGTTGAAAAATACGGCCGCCAGGCTAGCCGCGCGATCTAGCGCGCTGCTTGCCGATGGGGATGGCGTGCCGGCTAGCTGCACGAATCCGCCCGGCGGATTTGTGTGGAGGTCCGGTGTGCCGGCCAGCCTGTGGATGGTTTTTAAGGTGGTTTTCCATCTGCCCCACGGTGAATTCCGGCAGGTTTCTCTTAATCCGCCTCAGTTATAATATGTCGGCGGCTGCTGCGCGAACACTGCACCACGCATACATACACCATAATCACTCTACCACGCAAACATTTGAAGTTATGGTCGTCTGTTATGAGACGTTCCCTGGGATGGTGGGGGGGGGGGGGGGGGGGGGGGGTGGAGGCCGAGCAGCACAATAACTCTGGGTTCGGTGTAGAGCGGCAGTGGGGTGAGTGGACTGTTGTGGCGTGTTGTGGGGTTGTGAACCACTAACCACTGAGAGCTATGGCGGGGCGAAGCTTCTCCATCGTTTCTAGGTTCCCGTAATGCAGCATTTAGTTAAAGTGTCTTTGCCTCCTTCAATAAAGTGTAACTTGTTTTCTAACTTTCCCTTGCATTATCAGGCAATAGTTCCGCCAACAGGCCTCGTCAAGGCGTTCTTGAAGTCACATCACAAATTATTCCTTTCGTAGTTCTAAAATCTGAATAAATCTTCATTAGGTAGTCCAAGAAAGGGGACAGCAGTGCACTGTGGCACGAAAGAAATTGAAGAGAGCTGAATTTCTTTATATTTTACACATGTCTGCTAACTTCCAAAATGAAAATTTATCTAGTGAATTAAATTGGATTAATATTGGGAACTAAAATTAGAACGTCCAACGTTAATCCGCAAAATTTTGTGAATTCATAATTTAAAGACCGATAAACACAATCTGAAATTCACCAAAAATTATTGAATATTCCCTTTTAGGTACAACATTAATTCTGCTCCGCATACATTGCTAAGTTCCATACATTCCTCTCTTTCTCTCCTGTGGAGCATATAACCGATTAAATAGATAACGTTAACGAAGTTAAGTTACAGGAAATTTTAGAAAATAATGGTATACTTAGGTATGCAATAAGTTTAACTGAAAGTACGTCCATATGCAGCAAAAGCCAAATACAGAAGGGAAGTCTGTTTAAGAGAACCATGTCAGAAGGTATGAGAGAAGGGTGTCCTTCATGACTCGTATTATTTAATATACACATAGAAGATATCGTAAAGACAAGATAGAATAACGTAGAGTATCATTATAAACGTAATAAAGAAGTTGTAAATATACTACTGCTTGGAAAGTATCTTACAGGCATCGGAAGATAAATGACAGATGGCAGTTTGGTGGTTGTACAAGGTAGCAAATGATTACGACATGAAAATATCTAAGTATAAAACTAAAATAACGTCATTCCAGGGAAAGGATCATTGATGAGACAAAAGACAATAATCGATCATAATTTGCTACGACAAACAAATGCTTTTAAATAACCGGGGTTTGGGATATCACACATTACATCAAATAGCAAAGAATAGAAAGTGCCAAATCTCAACAGTTGGTAGGTACTATATACAACACTCTCCTGAAGAAAGTTAACAAAGAGACAGTACAAAACCTTTATAATTGATGGCAATGCCAATCCTAAGGTATAGCTCAGAGTCTTGAACTCTACCCACCGGTCAACGGGGACGACTGAATCAGCAGAGATGCTGATTGTAAGATCACCAACTGGTTCTCTACTCATATATCGAATACAGATTATTGAAATCATAAATGTTCTGGGAAGTTCAAAGCATACTTCAGTAAAGAGAGTAGCTTTTATTTTTTGGGTCATCTGACTGGTTTTTATGCGATCCACCAAGACTTTCTCTCCAGTGGCCAACATCTCATCTTAGATTAGCATTTGCAACCTACGCTTCAATAGTTTGCTGGAAGTATTGTAATTTCTACCAACTCTCTGTAATACCATGGAAGTTATATCATTGTGTCTTAACACTTGTCCTATCAGCCTGCCCATTCTTCTCATCAGTGTTTTCCATATATACTTTTCCTCGCAGATTCTGCAGAAAACCTAATTTCTTACCTTGTCAGTCGACTTAATTGTCAACATTCGTCTGTAGCACCACATCTCATATGCTTCGACTCTCCTCAATTCCTGTTTTCTCACAGTCGATGTTTCAGTGCATTCAATGCTGTGCTCCAAACGTACATTCTCAGAAATTTCTTTCTCACAGTAAGCCCTATGTTTGATACTAACAGACCTCTCTTGGCCAGGAATGTTTTTTGACTGTACTAGTTTGCTTGCTGTATTCTCCTTGCTCCGAGCATCATGAGCTATTTTGCTACCGAGGTAGCGAAATCCCTTAAATTCATCTATTTCTTGATCACCAAATCTGATGTTAACTTTCTCGATATTCCCATTTCTCCTACCTCTCATTACTTTCGTCTTTCTTAGATCTACTGTCAATCAATACACTGGACTCATTAGACTGTTCATTCCATTCAATAGATCCTGTAATTCTTCTTCACTTTCACTAAGGATAGTAATGCCATCAGCAAATCTTATCATTGATATCTTTTCACCTTGAATTTAGTCCTACTCTGGAAGCTTTTTTTATTTTTGTCATTGCTTCTTCGGTGTAAAGACTGAACAAAAGGGACGAATGACCACATCCCTGTCTTACATCGTTTTTAATCCGAACACTTCGTACTTGGTCTCCCAAAATAGAGTAGTACACAAAGAAATGGCTTGAACACCTTCAAACGACGCCCAATGAACGAATACCCAAATCAGTATAGAAATACACGGCTCAAGGGAAAAGAAATGTTGGGGGTTTTAAGAAGAGACTTAAACATCAGCTGCATTTACTTGGAATTTTAACATACACGGATGCCTAACTAAGAATGAGTAACTCTGCTATGATTATAACGGTCAAGTGACATTGATGTGAAAATAAGATCGCTCCACAGCTGCGAAAAGGGATGAAATTTGTTGGCAACGGAGAAAATTAATCTAGGCAAGTCAGAACATTGTGAAAAAATTTGATTAAATGCTTAATACACGGAAACTCTTTCGTTCGTTATTGGATCACAAATACAAATACATCCTCAGGACAGTTTTACCTGGCTTTATTATTAATTTATTTTTTACTTATTGTTTATTTAGCTTGGACATATTACGGCTTAGAGGTTCTCTCTTAAATCTGACTATGGACAACACAAATAATAAATATTACGCAACAGCCACAATAATAATTTGCAGAATTAAAAAATTATTTTTAGGGGTAATAACAATAATAGTAACAATAATAATGATGATAAAATAATTATTTGGTATTACAACAAGAGCAAGGTACAATGAAACGGGAGAGGACTGAAATAAAAGTGAGAATGGGTGCTAGGAAGGAAGAGAATTTCAATAGAGAACTATGTAGTCAAGGGGAGGGAAAAGTGGTTGGGGAGAGAGGTTGATGAGAGTTAGCTGCAAGAAGAGATAGTTGTTTTGATAGAAGATGGACCATTAACTGTCTTCTGAAGTTTGCAATAATTTTAATTTCTCTAAAATTTTGGGGAGGATTGTTCCAAAGTCGTGTTTCTTATACAGAAGATGATTTAGAGAGCATAACTGGTAGAATTTGACAAGGGGATGATCAGTTTGGATTTCGCAGAAATGTTGGAACACGTGAGGCAGTGCTGACCCTACGACTTATCTTAGAAAATAGATTAAGAAAGGCAAACCTACGTATCTAGCATTTGTAGACTTAGAGAAGTCTTTTGACAATCTTGACTGGAATATTCTCTTTCAAATTCTGAAGGTGGCAGGGGTAAAAGACAAGGAGCGAAAGGCTATTTACAATTTGTACAGAAACCAGATGGCAGTTCTAAGAGTCGAACGGCATGAAAGGAAAGCAATGGTTGGGAAGGGACTGAGACAGGGTTGTAGCCTCTCCCCGATGTTATTCAATCTGTATATTGAGCAAGCAGTAAGGGAAACAAAAGAAAAATTCAGAGTACGAATTAAAGACCATGGAGAAGAAATAAAAATTTTGAGGTTCGCCGATGACACTGTAATTCTGTCAGAGACAGCAAAGGACTTAGAAGAGCAGTTGAACGGAATGGACAGTGTATTGAAAGGAGGATATAAGATGAACGTCAATAAAAGCAAAACGAGGATAATGGAATGTAGTCGAATTAAATCGGGTGATGCTGCGGGAATTCGATTAGGAAGTGGGACACTAAATGTAGTAAATGAGTTTTGCTATTTGGGGAGCAAAATAACTGATGATGGTCGAAGTAGAGAGGATATAAAATGTAGACTGTCAATAGCAAGGAAAGCATTTCTGAAGAAGAGAAATTTGTAAACGTTGAGTACAGATTTAAGTGTCAGGAAGTCGTTTCTGAAAGTATTTGTATGGAAGTGCAACGTGGATGATAAATAGTTTGGACAAGAAGACCATAGAAGCTTTCAAATGTGGTGCCACAGAAGAATGCTGAAGAGTAGATGGGTAGATCACATAACTAACGAGCAGGTATTGAATAGAATTGGAGAGAAGAGAAATTGGTGCCACAACTTGACTAGGAGAAGGGATAGATTGGTAGGGCATATTCTGAGGCATCAAGGGATCACCAATTTAGTATTGGAGGGCAGCGTGGAGGGTAACAATTGTAGAGGGTGACCAAGAGATGAATACACTAAACAGATTCAGAAGAATGTAGATTGCAGTAGGTACTGGGAGATGAAGAAGCTTGCAAAGGATAGAGTAGCATGGAGAGCTGTATCAAATCAGTCTCTGGACTGAAAACCACAACAACAACAACAGTGTTGTGTAGTAGTACAGAGAGAATCTTTTTTGTTGCGAACCGGTAATTTTGCTGTGTTGTGCGGATAGTAGCGTGAGGGTGTGAGATAGAAGTAGCACAAGGACTGAAAGGATGAGGCAGCAAACACGGAGTGTGATGATCGTCACGCTAATCAGTACGAAGTCACGGTAGTCGTTCATAGGCAGGACTGATACGGTCGAAGTAGCGTCCGTCACAAATTTATCGCATACAAGCATTCATTGCGAGTTCGTACGAAACGAGCTCTTCTACGGAAGTCTTTGAAGAATAGGATCACCATAATTTAGGATCGAGAGTATTAGCGACTAAATAATTAGGCAAACTGAGGGAGAGGGTGACGTGAAATCAACTACTTCATCTCATTCCTTAACGACGTTAGTTGTAAATAAAAGTCTGCGCGGTAAATACGATGTCGGCACAACGCTTCGACAATCCCTCGTGATATAAGGGGCCGCAGGAGAAGAACAGGCAACTTTCCTGCGTTCTGCGGCTTGGGGCCGATACTCTGGTTGACTTAAGTAGTTCCATCTTCCGTGCCGGCTGTCCTAATCCCTAAGGTTTAGCGCGGCTCGGGGGCCGAAGCGATGGTATTATTATTCCAGTGGTCGACGTCTGTTGTCTGTGGAGCTTTTCTCGTGAAGGTGGCGTTAGCGTAATATCTGGAGACTGACGTCAGAGAAGATATGTAATATTAATTATTTTTACGTGGAATCAACTGTATATATTCAGTACATGAACAAAGAGTACTACAATTAGTAAATAAACATACTCAGTACTCAGTACATTCATACGAAGAAATTTAAATTAAAAATACACGAATTAAAAAATGTTTTGCATCACTCCGTTACCCAAAACTCCTGAACATAGACGTTGCCTGTTCGATATTTTATCACAGGCACATTTTCTTTTAATGTTCAGAGATGTCACTAAGCCCGCCCAAAGATGTAAACAATCATGCATGGGCAACGCCTGTTAGACGGAGGGGGTCCAACAGCTGATCAATTCCAGCCATTCCATCAAAAAGGAGGTATACGGCTCTTGTTGTCTGTAGTTCAACCATGCCTGGAAGGTCAATACCGCGGTTCTATCACGTCCGCATTGTTACTTTGTTCCAGGAAGTGCTCTCAGCAAGAAGTGTCGAGGCGTCTCGGAGTGAAAGAAAGCGATGTTGTTCGGACACAGAGAAGATACAGAGAGACAGGAACTGTCGATGACATGCCTCGCTCAGGTCGCCCAAGGGTTACTACTGCAGCGGTTGACCGCTACCTAAGGATTATGGCTCAGAGGAACCCTGACAACAGCGTCACCATGTTGAATAATGTTTTTCGTGCAGCCATAGGACTTTGTGTTACGACTCAAACTGTGCGCAATTGGCTCCATGATGCGCTGCTTCACTTCCGACGCCCAACGCGAGGTCCATCTTTGCAACCAGCGGCTCCAAACGTCAACTTCAAAACAATTGCCAGTTTATCATATCATCTATATCAAGGAGTGGTCCGTTTGGTCCGTTCCGTCTCCTTCAAAATTTGTCAAGCCATCTCTTCACTCACGTTCCCAAAGATCTTTTGTCTCTTGGTTTATATTGTTTTATGGTTTTAGTGAATCTTGAATATGTTCTTTCCATCTTACCTGATATTGTTTTATAATGTCGACTATACTTTGCATATTCAGTTCAGCTCACATGTCATAATCTCTCTGTTTATCCATCGAAATATATCCAGCCAGGTATCTAAAGAAATTGTTTTCACATGGTTATATTCTCCCCCATGAACCATGGACCTTGCCGTTGGTGGGGAGGCTTGCGTGCCTCAGCGATACAGATGGCCGTACCGTAGGTGCAACCACAACGGAGGGGTATCTGTTGAGAGGCCAGACAAACGTGTGGTTCATGAAGAGGGGCAGCAGCCTTTTCAGTAGTTGCAGGGGCAACAGTCTGGATGATTGACTGATCTGGCCTTGCAACATTAACCAAAACGGCCTTGCTGTGCTGGTACTGCGAACGGCTGAAAGCAAGGGGAAACTACAGCCGTAATTTTTCCCGAGGACATGCAGCTTTAATGTATGATTAAATGGTGATGGCATCCTCTTGGGTAAAATATTCCGGAGGTAAAATAGTCCCCCATTCGGATCTCCGGGCGGGGACTACTCAGGAGGATGTCGTTATCAGGAGAAAGAAAACTGGCGTTCTACGGATCGGAGCGTGGAATGTCAGATCCCTTAATCGGGCAGGAAGGTTAGAAAATTTAAAAAGGGAAATGGATAGGTTAAAGTTAGATATAGTGGGAATTAGTGAAGTTCGGTGGCAGGAGGAACAAGACTTCTGGTCAGGTGACTACAGGGTTATAAACACAAAATCAAATAGGGGTAATGCAGGAGTAGGTTTAATAATGAATAGGAAAATAGGAATGCGGGTAAGCTACTACAAACAGCATAGTGAACGCATTATTGTGGCCAAGATAGATACGAAGCCCACACCTACTACAGTAGTACAAGTTTATATGCCAACTAGCTCTGCAGATGATGAAGAAATTGAAGAAATGTACGATGAAATAAAAGAAATTATTCAGATAGTGAAGGGAGACGAAAATTTAATAGTAATGGGTGACTGGAATTCGAGTGTAGGAAAAGGGAGAGAAGGAAACATAATAGGTGAATATGGATTGGGGCTAAGAAATGAAAGAGGAAGCCGCCTAGTAGAATTTTGCACAGAGCACAACTTAATCATAGCTAACACTTGGTTTAAGAATCATGAAAGAAGGTTGTATACGTAGAAGAACCCTGGAGATACTAAAAGGCATCAGATAGATTATATAATGGTAAGACAGAGATTTAGGAACCAGGTTTTAAGTTGTAAGACATTTCCAGGGGCAGATGTGGACTCTGACCACAATCTATTGGTTATGACCTGTAGATTAAAACTGAAGAAACTGCAAAAATGTGGGAAATTAAGGAGATGGGACCTGGATAAACTGAAAGAACCAGAGATTGTACAGAGTTTCAGGGAGAGCATAAGGGAACAATTGACAGGAATAGGGGAAAGAAATACAGTAGAAGAAGAATGGGTAGCTCTGAGGGATGTAGTAGTGAAGGCAGCAGAGGATAAAGTAGGTACAAAGACGAGGGCTGCTAGAAATCCTTGGGTAACAGAAGAAATATTGAATTTAATTGATGAAAGGAGAAAATATAAAAATGCAGTAAATGAAGCAGGCAAAAAGGAATACAAACTTCTCAAAAATGAGATCGACAGGAAGTGCAAAATGGCTAAACAGGGATGGCTAGAGGACAAATGTAAGGATGTAGAAGCTTATCTCACTAGGGGTAAGATAGATACTGCCTACAGGAAAATTAAAGAGACCTTTGGAGAAAGGAGAACCATGTGTATGAATATCAAGAGCTCAGATGGCAGCCCAGTTCTAAGCAAAGAAGGGAAGGCAGAAAGGTGGAAGGAGTATATAGAAGGTTTATACAAGGGCGATGTACTTGTGGACAATATTATGGAAATGGAAGAGGATGTAGATGAATACGAAATGGGAGATACGATACTGCGTGAAGAGTTTGACAGAGCACTGAAAGACCTGAGTCGAAACAAGGCCCCCGGAGTAGACAACATTCCATTAGAACTACTGACGGCCTTGGGACAACCAGTCCTGACAAAACTCTACCAGCTGGTGAGCAAGATGTATGAGACAGGCGAAATACCCTCAGACTTCAAGAAGAATATAATAATTCCAATCCCAAAGAAAGCAGGTGCTGACAGATGTGAAAATTACCGAACTATCAGTTTAATAAGCCACGGCTGCAAAATACTAACGCGAATTCTTTACAGACGAATGGAAAAACTGGTAGATGCGGACCTCGGGGAGGATCAGTTTGGATTCCGTCGAAATGTTGGAAAACGTGAGGCAATACTGACCTTACGACTTATCTTAGAAGAAAGATTAAGAAAAGGCAAACCTACGTTTCTAGCATTTGTAGACTTAGAGAAAGCTTTTGACAATGTTGACTGGAATACACTTTTTCAAATTCTAAAGGTGGCAGGGGTAAAATACAGGGAGCGAAAGACTATTTATAATTTGTACAGAAACCAGATGGCAGTCATAAGAGTCGAGGGGCATGAAAGGGAAGCAGTGGTTGGGAAAGGAGTGAGACAGGGTTGTAGCCTCTCCCCGATGTTACTCAATCTGTATATTGAGCAAGCAGTAAAGGAAACAAAAGAAAAATTTGGAATAGGTATTAAAATTCATGGAGACGAAGTAAAAACTTTGAGGTTCGCCGATGACATTGTAATTCTGTCAGAGACGGCAAAGGACTTGGAAGAGCAGTTGAACGGAATGGACAGTGTCTTGAAAGCAGGATATAAGATGAACATTAACAAAAGCAAAACGAGGATAATGGAATGTAGTCAAATTAAATCGGGTGATGCTGAGGGAATTAGACTAGGAAATGAGACACTTAAAGTAGTAAAGGAGTTTTGCTATTTAGGAAGTAAAATAACTGATGATGGTCGAAGTAGAGAGGATATAAAATGTAGACTGGCAATGGCAAGGAAAGCGTTTCTGAAGAAGAGAAATTTGTTAACATCGAATATAGATTTATGTATCAGGAAGTCGTTTCTGAAAGTATTTGTTTGGAGTGTAGCCATGTATGGAAGTGAAACATGGACGATAACTAGATTGGACAAGAAGAGAATAGAAGCTTTCGAAATGTGGTGCTACAGAAGAATACTGAAGATAAGGTGGATAGAGCACGTAACTAATGAGGAGGTATTGAATAGGATTGGGGAGAAGAGAAGTTTGTGGCACAACTTGACTAGAAGAAGGGATCGGTTGGTAGGACATGTTTTGAGGCATCAAGGGATCACAAATTTAGCATTGGAGGGCAGCGTGGAGGGTAAAAATCGTAGAGGGAGACCGAGAGATGAGTACACTAAGCAGATTCAGAAGGATGTAGGTTGCAGTGGGTACTGGGAGATGAAGCAGCTTGCACAGGATAGAGTAGCATGGAGAGCTGCATCAAACCAGTCTCAGGACTGAAGACAACAACAACAACATATTCTCTTATGATCTCTATTCTTAAGAATTCAGTTTTAATATTCATAGAATAGTGCTGATATAGCCATAGCCTTATAGAACTTAAGCAGAGGACATCTGCGGACTTTCTTTCCGAATGTTCTGCTGAACGTTCCACAGACGTAATTAAATAGGCCTAACTTTATTTGTTTTTCATTGTTTGTATGTAATGCAGTACCATAAATATTTGAATGTATTAACTTGCGTGTCAATTTTAATCTTAACTCGCATGAGCTTGTTCATAAAAATTCCACTGATCTTGTCTTTGTAACAGAGATGTTCAGACTGTATCCTCTGGCTATTTTTCTTAAGGCGAGATTCTTGTTAGTCATTTTCATTCGACTAAAAAAATGGTCTTCAGCAAAAGAGTTTCATAATTCATATTGTTAATTAGAAAATGGTTTATTTTCTGAACCTATATTTTTGTCACATCGTCGATAAATACACTCCTTGAAATTGAAATAAGAACACCGTGAATTCACTGTCCCAGGAAGGGGAAACTTTATTGACACATTCCTGGGGTCAGATACATCACATGATCACACTGACAGAACCACAGGCACATAGACACAGGCAACAGAGCATGCACAATGTCGGCACTAGTACAGTGTATATTCACCTTTGGCAGCAACGCAGGCTGCTATTCTCCCTTGGAGACGATCGTAGAGATGCTGGATGTAGTCCTGTGGAACGGCTTGCCATGCCATTTCCACCTGGCGCCTCAGTTGGACCAGCGTTCGTTCTGGACGTGCAGACCGCGTGAGACGACGCTTCATCCAGTCCCAAACATGTTCAATGGGGGACAGATCCGGAGATCTTGCAGGCCAGGGTAGTTGACTTACACCTTCTAGAGCACGTTGGGTGGCACGGGATACATGCGGACGTGCATTGTTCTGTTGGAACAGCAAGTTCCCTTACCGGTCTAGGAATGGTAGAACGATGGGTTAGATGACGGTTTGGATGTACCGTGCACTATTCAGTGTCCCCTCGACGATCACCAGAGGTGTACGGCCAGTGTAAGAGATCGCTCCCCACACCATGATGCTGGGTGTTGGCCCTGTGTGCCTCGTTCGTATGCAGTCCTGATTGTGGCGCTCACCTGCACGGCGCCAAACACGCATACGACCATCATTGGCACCAAGGCAGAAGCGACTCTCATCGCTGAAGACGACACGTCTCCATTCGTCCCTCCATTCACGCCTGTCGCGACACCACTGGAGGAGGGGCGTGCACCTTCCGCCGACCACTGGCGACAACATCGATGTACTGTGGAGACCTCACGCCCCACGTGTTGAGCAATTCGGCGGTACGTCCACCCGGCCTCCCGCATGCCCACTATACGCCCTCGCTCAAAGTCTGTCAACTGCACATACGGTTCACGTCCACGCTGTCGCGGCATGCTACCAGTGTTAAAGACTGCGATGGAGCTCCGTATGCCACGGCAAACTGGCTGACACTGACGGCGGCGGTGCACAAATGCTGCGCACCTAGTGCCATTCGACGGCCAACACCGCGGTTCCTGGTGTGTCCGCTGTGCTGTGCGTGTGATCATTGCTTGTACAGCAAACCGGTGTCAATGTGTTCTTTTTTCCATTTCCGGGAGTGTATATTATAAAGAGTGGGTGAGAGGGGACATCATTTTCTAACTACTTGGTTTATTTCAACTATATTATGTCTGTTCCTTGCTATTTTTATTTGTGTTTTGTTATTCACGTATAAACCTCGTACAGCTCTTATGAGATGAAATTTCTATGTTTAGTACAATTTCCTACAGTTTGTTTCGACAGACTTTATCAAATGCCTTTCTGTAGTGAATGGAGACATGAAACGTAGCTGAATTTCTACATGGATTCGTTGAACTTTATGATAATAAAGGTTAACTTTGTGAATAATTGTAAATTTATATTCTGAAGAGAAATTACAGCCTTAAAATAACTCTTTACTTTTTGCCGATTTCCTCTTACATTCGTTGCTTGCTACGATGTTAAAGGTCCATTTCATGATTTTTTTATGGTGTGACAGGAAGGGCTAAACAGATTGTTAATTGCCACACGGAATTTGTAGCATACTAACTGCTATTGTTATTTTTAAGTCTGCTAACTGGAGTTTGGATACACTACTGGCCATTAAAATTGCTACACCACGAAGATGACGTGCTACAGACGCGGAATTTAACCGACAGGAAGAAGATGCTGTAATATGCAAATGGTTAGCTTTTCAGAGCATTCACACAAGGTTTGAGCCGGTGGCGACACATACAACGTGCTGACATGAGGAAAGTTTCCAACGGATTTCTCATACACAAACAACAGCTGACTGGCGTTGCCTGGTGAAATGTTGTTGTGATGCTTCGTGTAAGGAGGAGAAATGCGTACCATCACGTTTCCGACTTTGATAAAGGTCTCTCACGTCTGGTCAATGGTGGCTGAGCAACTGGCTCGTCACAATACGCCAGTCGCTACTCTTGATGAACTGTGGTATCGTGTTGAAGCTGCATGGGCAGCTGTACCTGTACACGCCATCCAATCTCTGTTAGACTCAATGCCCAGGCGTATCAAGGCCGTTATTACGGCCAGGGGTGGTTGTTCTGGGTACTGATTTCTCCGGATCTATGCACCCAGACTGCGTGAAAACGTAATCACATGTCAGTTCTAGTATAATATATCTGTCCAATGAATATCTGTTTATCATCAGCAAACTTCTTCGTGTAGCATTTTTAATGGCCAGTAGTGTATGTATTAGGCCAAGCGTAGTTGGATAAAAGCCCGAAATGCGTATTGGCGTAAATAAAAGTACACAAAAATGTATCTGATTGCTGTATTCGAGAAAATAATTTCCTATAGGTGCCCTCCATGTGATCAGGAGGTTGTTTCTGACCACCAAACGTGCCGGATGATTCATTTCTCTCGAGAGCCTTCGCCAGCATTAGCGGACCCCGCTAGTGTGTTGCGCTCCGCCCCGGGCTAAAAGCGGCGGTTCGACCCAGCAGGCGCCGCTGAGGAGCAGGGCGGGGTTTGTTTCTCGCCTCAACGCCGCGCCACGCCGCGCCGTCCCCATCTCGGCCGCTGCCAGAGGAGACAATAGGCTGGCGGAGTCGCAGCCAGTAATGTCGGCGGCGGGTCGTTCCGCCAAACTGCCGAACTGCTCCCCAACTTGCAGACACTTCTTGCGCCTCTGCAGGCGGGGCGGCGGCGCGCTCCGAAACACAGTTCCCATCCGGGGGGAACAGCCATTGACTGTATTGTACTCCGATGTTGTGATCGCGGCATGCTGATCATTCTAAAGGGCCTGCCTACATTCCACGCCACACGAGGAACTAACTAGATCATTCAGCTGCACAGCACAGGGTATTCAGCGAAGTCCTTCATTTTAAAATTAAGTATCTCGAAAACTAAGATCGATAGACAACAAAATATATAATAAATCAAAAGCACCAGTTTGCTTTTGTTCTACAATATTACTTTTATTGTTAACCGGTTTTCGGCTTACAACACCATCTTCAGACATTTACTGAGCATTATCACCTAAGAAGTTAAATGTTAGCAGACAACACTGGAAGAGAAGTATCACATCTAGACCAAAGTTCAAATATACAGTAAGTAACATCTATGCAATGAAAAAGTAAAAACTCAACAGTTCATAAATAACAGTCGAGTAGACAGGAAAACCTGTAGCACAAAATAAGAATAGCATGCCTACATAACAGTTTCTATTAATAAACAAAACTAATAAAATAACATCAAATTAGTACTATACAAGGCTGCATCCGGAGGTATGACACATGGAGAGTGACACACAACCAATTAAAAGAAGAGACAGTTATAAATGTAAATACAGAATACATAAGGAACTTAAGCAATATCAAGAAGATAAACAGAGATAAATAAATGAAGGAAAATTGAGGTGTTTGAGGGAACCAACAGTTTGACAGTTTGATGGTACTGCATTTTAACATTAACATTATAATCAAAGCAGTGGCTGTGTAACAGTTTTCATTAAAGAACAGTGTAGAACAAAAGCAAACTGGCGCTATTCATTTATCATAGTGTTGTTCTACCAAGAACCGACGGAAGATTCTGTTAACATAACAAAAGATATGTTTATTATGAAAGCTGTAAGAATTTCATACCGAAGTCATACAGGAGTTCCAGATAGCTCAAAAATCTGGTAACAGAAGGTGCTACACACAGTGCAGTTCACACGGTATAAGTGTGCACATTTAACCTCGTCGTCTGCAAGCAGTCTTTGCAATCCGTCACACTCTGGGCGAAATGTACGGAGGTGGCGGAAACGATAAATGCAATTTGCCATTACATGCTGTACTGTCTCAACGAAAATGGATTCAGATGCTATACAGATCGCCAACTAAAGCTCGTACATCGTGGTGGGATGGTTCCGGTAGATAGTTTATTTCCGTGTGCCACACGAAAAGTAGCCGCATTAGTCAGATCGGGCTAATGTGGAGATCAGTCCATGCCTGAACCAGTAAATTAGCAAATAATCCAACATAATTCCTAAATATTCATCAAGAAAACGAAAAACCTGTTCTGTATTATGTAACCTGGCCCCATTCTATATCAACTGGTGATCCTCCAATGCTAGCTGAGCGGCGAGAAACTGTTCCAAAGCTGTAACGTAAGATTCACTAGTTCAAAGGCATGTAAAAATGGCCCAGAGTGCTTCCGATACACACTGTTGCCCAACCAGTAACTTTAGAAAAATACAGTGGTTTTGCTTAAACACAAATGGGGATTTTCGAAACCTAGTATCGCCACTTTTGTTCATTCACGATTCAGTTCAGGTGGGAGGTGTTTTATCTGTGGGGCCAACGTCAAATCATTCATTATCAATCATTGTGGAATTTGGTTCGCAACGTCAGCCCTCTATCTCACAGTTCGTAGACTTACGACACGGTGGATTTGGATTTTGGATGGAAACGGTTTAGGCTCTGCCTCAGTCATACTAATGTAGCAGTGAACACCATCCTGACGTTACATTGGCGTCGAATCACCTCAGAAAAAAAGTAAAGATCACCGGAACACCTAGTTCAAAATCCTGTTGAAGGAGGCCAAATAACGACCGACAACACCGAGGTGACAAATCGAGAGTTATATACCGAAGACACAGGTGCAACCTGAGGAAAAACAGAGAGGCACTCGAGCAAACTTGCTGCTCGAAAGTCGTTGGCAGATGAGATGGACTTGCTGCGTCCTGCAGAAGATACGGCACAACTTATACAGAAGAGTGCCAAGTTGCCTATTACCCAGGCGGAAATAGTTACGTTCAGGGGGAGGTTGTGTACGAAAGGCATGAAAAACTGTTAAACATTAGAATTTTTTATACCAGCAATGTTTTTTTTATTAATATGTGGTTTTTACCGTTTTATTATACAAGGTGTCCATAATTAAATTTCCAGATTCAAAAAGCTGGAGAAAGAGAACGACTTCTCAGTATCACGTGAAATTTGAACAGCGCTGAATACTGTAGAAGAAAAGCAAACTAGCGCTTTTCATTTATTATAATATTTTTCTATTAAGAACAGAACATGAACAGCATATTATTGATGCAGGGGGAAACGTCATGGAACAAAATGGCTGCAACGAAAATTTTACCAATAGATGGCACTGTAAGAGTCTTAATGCAAATGCAGTCTGCTATAAATGACAGATGGATCTCAATACAACTGCGATGGTTTCAGTTGGAGATTAAGCCATCCGTACTTCATAATGTGCACGACTACACAAGTTCGGCAGTCAACAATTATGGCATTGTTAGGTAAGTCCATCCACCAAGGCAAGGTCGTACCACATACCACGGGAGAAAATCGGTTTTCAATTGTCCTTAGGCCAAACACAGCATAAAAAGCAAAGTATCGATCGTGCTTAACCATCCTAGGGCCAAAAATCGCAAAAAAGCAAAATGGGATAGCTTTCTATTCGTCATCAACTAGAGCAAGACATGTTCAGTATGCTGTCCACCACTTTCTGCCACGAGTTTAAATCTGGAAACACTTGATCCCCAACAAACCGGAGTGTCCCGTAGATTACCTTCAGAAAGCTTCGCACAGTATGTGCCTCGGTTCAGCTGTGTTCGTAACTGGAGCGCTGGACACATCTTTCGTATAACCCCACAGCCAGAAATCAAACGTTTTAGTATCAAGTGATCCGGACGGTCAGGCTGTAGGGAAAGCAAGGTCCGAAATGACTTGGCAGTAGCGGCTTCACTAGCTGTGCAATGCGCGGAGGAGCACCATCTGCATAAAAATTGTCTTAGCCATACATCCAAGCAACGTAACGGTTTGAATAACGTTTTGTGCGCGAAAGACCCTCATTGCCTTTACCAACTATTGTACAAGTAACCTGTAAGGCTCATCTCCTCGAAACAGCACAGCTCTACAATAAACGATGTATCAACCCACACCACACAGTCACTTTCTCAGAATGGAGAACTACCATTTGATGTGCGTGCGGATTTTCCTTTGCCCTCCTTCTGCAGTTCTGCGTATTGACATGTCCTTGGAGATACAAATTGGCTTCGTCTGTCCACAGAATGTTCTACGGCCATTCACTGTCCACTTCCATTGGAGCAAGAAATTCCAGAGTGAACGTTGGTCTTGCTGGCAGGTCAGCACGAAGCAGCTCCTGAAAATGGGTGATTTTGTATGGGTAACAGTGCAAGATGCTTCGTAGGATTTTATGCATCGTGCTTGCAGGAATGTCCCAACATCCCACAATTCCCCGTATACTGTGTGTTTGCACACCACCGGTCGACTCCTCTTGCAGTGCAGTGGCCACGTCTTTTACATACGTTGGATCAACCGCTGTCCTTCCTCTGCCACATTGCACATCAAAAGAAGGTATCTTTTAGAATTTTACAATCATTTTCTCCAGATCCTTAGCAGACAATGGACCAACGCCCTTTTTCATACCCTTGTGTGTTCATAACTTCTACAGGGCTGCTGGCGCACAGTCACCGATCTTGTAAAAGACCTGAACCAGCAGCGCAGTCCTTCATAGGAATGTAGTTATTTTGGGTGTCTCGGACGCAAACTGAAGAACAGCCGTGTGCTACGCGTCTATTGGTGTGTATATGCTAATGTTCACAGAGTCATCTATTGGTCAAATTTGTATTATTTTTTTCCATGACATTTACCCTTGCGTCTGTAATGTGCTGTTCACGTTTGATGTCATTCTAAGCAGTGGTTCTCTTTCTACAGCGTTCCGAAGGTGTAGCTCTAATTATGAACGACCTGTACGTACATGCGTGCATGATAAACACTTTTTTATGTTATAACAAATTAAACATGTCAGTTGCAACCTTTGTCTAAGTATGTACCTCGCGATGTGTACTGGTTTGTGCGGAGCATTGTACAGACTTGTGGCTATTTCTCAAAACCGTAAAAATACAAAAATTTTAAATCAGAATTAATTCAGGGAGCATCACGATGTGGTTATGAAAAATACATCGAAAGAATGGCATGTACTTTAGAAATAGGTCAGTTTCTTGTCAAGTTCTCACTTCAAATGTTTAGTAAAATGTTTAAAATTCGAATGAAGAAATCTCTCGCTAGGGCCAGCAAACGTTAATTACATTTCGTTCAACAAATAAAATGATTTTGTTGATTTGTCGAGGGTCTTAAGCGCTGCACTCACTGAGAAATTTTCCGAGAAAAACGCGTTTAAAGTTTGGAGCAAACAGAACTCTTTGTTTCAAAACTTACTGTTAATCTTGGAATCCAGGGCGAGAGAGCCGTCCTTCCTCTCCCACTAACATGCTCTTGTTGGGAATTTAATGGTGCATTTTTCAGTCCGGGATCTTTTCACAGGCTGAGACATTCCTT
Organism: Schistocerca gregaria; assembly: GCF_023897955.1. Classification (NCBI taxonomy): domain Eukaryota; kingdom Metazoa; phylum Arthropoda; class Insecta; order Orthoptera; family Acrididae; genus Schistocerca; species Schistocerca gregaria. The sequence goes on from NC_064922.1 coordinate 434,632,803, forward strand.
GTTCCGCGGAAGCCGCTTGTTTCCTGTCGGGTAACTTCGCGAAGTTCTTGCTGATCGTTCGTATAACAATGCCTAGCACGTTCATGGTCTTCATAACAGATGGATAAGCTTCACTGAATATACCAGCAGTTATATAAACTGCTATTCCAACAGTGTTTCCCCGCAATCAATCTTTCGATATCAGTTTCCAAGTAGACGTGTTGTAGCTCTCGTCGTTATTTTCCGTATTGGTATCGGTGAATCCTTTAAAGAAATCTTCATTGTACAGAAATGCTTATACTTTAAGAATATTTTCTTGGACAAATTCCATTCATTGCGCTGAAACTTGTAAAACACTTTCACAATTAAAAAGTCCTATTGCAGGCATAATCCGGACACTTAAGGGATGGATACTATGTAAGAAATCTTTCTTTTCATCGATTGCGATCACATCCTCCCTTTAAACCCAGGGAGAGACTAAAGTAGTTTCGAAGTGAAGACCCATCTGCTAAGCGTATGTACAGGGTGTTTTATAGTTCCTGTTAATGGCTTATATGTGTTGTAGAGATGGCATAGTAGATAAATTTCTGATAAGGAACCCATGTTCGCAAATGTACTATTTTGGTGTAGATAAACTCGAAGATCGGATCTTTTCCAAATCTCATGCTGCACGGTGCGTACACGGTGGAGACGATGAGCTTCGACCTGTGTGCTCTGCGGTAGAGTCCGTGCAGAACACCGTCGCCGGTAGCTGCGCAGACTTCACGGAGGAACGCGTGGGGAGAGCGTTAGTGGTGGGGGTTACGGGAAGGCGTAATAGGGGAAATGCGGAGCGCCGGGGAAGAGTGCCTGTCTAAACTGAAGCGCACACTTGCATGTGTCTGTAGAAAAAGGTCTTTCACCTCTGCTTTTATCAGTGTATAAAAAAAAGGGCTCAAATGACTCTGAGCACTGTGGGACTTAACTTCTGAGGCCATCAGTCCCGTAGAACTTAGAACTACTTAAACCTAAGTAACCTATGGACATCACACACACCCATGCCCGAGGCAGGATTCGAACCTGCGACTGTAGCGGTCGCACGGTTCTAGACTGTAGCGCCTAGAACCGCACGGCCACCCCGGCCGGCCAGTGTATTAAAAGAATACCGCTGAGAACGCACCAATTTGTTTTCATCTGACTTGTAAGCCATTTGTAACTTTCAGAGAGCATCTTGGGTGGCGAATTTTATTCAAAATCTACACATATCTCTGATTGCCATGTTAAAACTTGCTTCTTTTTCCAAAACACAGTGGAGTTTACACAGTCTCACCTCACTAACATGCTGTGCAGACGCAATTGCGATACAATTCTGAAGCAGTGGTTTATTAAGTGCGATAGTGAGAAAAAGTAACGTTAATAGCTTATAGAAAGCTCATTCTCAGTACACATAAAAGTTTAATGTTGTTCCAAACCCGTAGCATTTCCCGTTTCACCAGGTATCGATGGCCCTTAAAAATTACATTCTTTCGTCGAAAAAGTTACTAGAATATCACGCTAGACAATGAACTTTGCCTGATAATTATATTCCAAAATGCTCTCCTCTTCCCCTCATTTCGATATCTGACATTGTTTATGAAATATGAGGAATATTGTGGATATTTCACTTTGGCCGTATCGTTGGTGTGGCGCAATCGCAAATGAATGTGCTACGTCAGATCAGTTTTCTAGAGATTGGTGACACATAGAAACGTCTACTCAAATCTGAAGAAAAATGCAATATGTTAGCTAAATTTCGTAAGCAGCAACATATTATGCAATATGCACCAAACGAAAAACCAAAGCAGTGTCTGTTTTTCACTGAAAACTTTTCTGAATTTGACAGTGTCTTACTTCCACGCAGATATCACAGTAACAATGACCATTAAAGATATGATTTGCACACCATAATAAACCTGACATATAAAGCAATAAGTAAAGTAAGACTGAAATTTTTACCTAATATTTTCTGTAAATTCGTTCGAGACAAATTATCAAAAATTTATCGGCTAAACCCTCTCTACAACCCGAAAATCATTTAATAGGAATTGCGTAATACCCGGTATACATACACCAGGATTTCGTATTTTTTGTCTAGGATGTATAGCTAGAATAAAATAAAAATTTACCTATCCTCCATACCCCAGTTCTGACCAATAATTTCGCGAAGTTTCCCTTTGTTGTACAGCAAGTTTTGGAATTATTTGATCCCTCTCGAATTTCCACGATGTATATCCTCTTTTTCCATTAGCAACATACCTGATATTTCTCTGTAAATTCCCACGCTCTTCAATGAGTCGTCGCAGAACAACCCCCTCTATGCTTTGGAGAAGGGTAGGAAAAGTACTAAAAACGCTGCAGTCTGTTTGTAACGTATCTTTCCTTTCTGCCAGATAAAAGTAAGAGAAATATTAAATCGCTGAATTAACGCAATGCATGAATAAAGGTTTGCCTCCGAAAAGATACGCCACAAGTGTGGTGGCACGATCTGGTGAACAATATGACACACATCAACATGTACACAAAATTTCCTATTGTACTGAATTACTGTTATTAAATATTTGTAGCATCGCCGCATATCATGATGTTTTGATGTAGTAGGCTCTGGTGAATATTGAACATGATCATTGTTTGAAGGTTCGTTGACAGTGAAAACGCTGTACTGACTTCGACGTGGAAAGCGGTAATGAACATTACTCCGTTCTTCGTTCAAATATATCTACAGGTGCGATAAGCAATCGGTCATCCTTCAAACAATGTGTACAAAATATCCTGATGCATATCCTGGAGCACAAGAAACGATCAGAATAAAATAAATATGGTAATGGAAAAGGATTCCACAATGAATGGAGCCACATCCAATCGAGGATAAAACGATTATTATTCAGTAAATGAGATATTACAAAGATAACGACACATGCCTCCTAATGTCTCGGAATCAGAAACGACAGTAACTCGCCAGAAGAGGAACTTCTCGCTTCCTAAAGCGTCGTTTGTTTTATAAAAAAATTAATTTAATACACGGGTTGCTTATTACGCCATATGCATACTGTCTGTGAGTTCTAATTGGCATCGATTATTCAATCTTCAATATAACATACACACTTCGCGAAGTAAAAGTTGTTAGAAGTTGATAGTTTCATAGCAAAAGTTTATTCTTGATGGTTAAGTGCCCTCTTCCAAGCACTGTTCTTGCGCGAATCGTGTATCTCTACCAAAATTTACTGACATCTCTTCTAATTTTTGCAGCCTCTTTTAACGAAGGTGTCCCGGAAACTTGTAATATGGGCTACAACCCATGTCTACAAATGCAAGATTTTGTGCATCGTCGCTGATCACAGCCACAGAATTGTGAAAGAGGCTGTGATCGAGGAATGAGCATATCACGGATTCCATTTTTCACTTCAAGCTATTGCGACTCAGTCATCGAACACAGTGGAAGTCAGGATGTTTATCATCGATGTAATACAGATCCAGTATTTTCTCTGAAAAGTGCTTGGTAGTTGACACCGATTTTTTGTAAGAAACTGAATGAGATTATGTCCCGTACTGTACGTCATGGTGGAAATAAAGATACCTTCCCGATTAATACAACTGTAGTTATTGGCGAAAGCTCGGATTTTCACGGTGAATCAACACGAGCGTATCAAGAACAATTTCCATAAAAAATCAATAAAAAAGAATTCGTTGTTACGCCAAAAATTTGCATGAGACACCGAACTCAGAAAAGATGTCAGACGGCGAGAAGATATTGCCCAAAAGAGAGAAGAACTTAGAACCGTTACAAGCTTCAGTTACTCAAGAAGTAACCTCTTGATACTTCTTTTCAGCTTGGGATCTGTACTACACAGTATTTATAGAGGAAATAGGAATATCCGCAGAAGAGTTGCACTTTTTGTTAAATGTCCATTTTGTTAGCACGAAAGTGTCACGTAGACGCTCAGTCAACTCCAGGGTAGACGCTGCAGGAGAGGTGTTTTGCATTACAGTGTGCTCGACTGTTAAGGCTCCGTCAGTCTACGTTCCTAGAAGTGTCAACCAATATTTTGCGTCCTCCAAACTATAACTCACGAAAAGACCACGAAGGTAAAATTAGAGAGATTCAGGTCCACACGGAGGCACCAGACAATCGTTCTCCCGTGAAACACTCGCGACTGGAACATGGAAGGTGGGAAGTGGTGGCGGTACGCAAAGTACCCTCTGCCACATACCGTAACGTGACCTACGGAGTGTGAACTTTTCGATTTGTACAATGATCGGTTTATGGTGGAGCGACGCCCTACGGCAAGTAGTTAAGTCTCAGAGAAGTTATTTAGTACAGGTGACTTTACATGACCCTGTGGCCATTCTTTACTACATAAATAATACCTCTTGTAAACTCTTTCAGTAATTAACGCGATAGTAACTCTGTGCTCTAATTTCACTGTCAGTTACTACGCGCATCGATGTTCACTGCAGACTGCGCTCAATGGTAAATTAGGACGATTTCAATTAAGTCGCTGTGATGACTACCGGAATTAATTTCGCTCAACGTTACGACCACCCAAGATTAATAGGTATGGAATTAATTAGCTGATTACCTAATTTGCTAGATTCCTACGGAAACAATGCACCGCGAGTCAAATTACAGTCTACGTGTACATTATTAGTTTATGTGGATGGTTACAAACTGGTCATTTGGAGATTATGAAATATCACAATATCTTTAATTTAACAAAAAATAAGCGCACCCTTCTTCCATGAGATTAACGGCCCTCAGAGTGACCTTACACATACTGCGACAGAAAATATATCTGTAGCTGCAGCATGCACAAAATGTACCAAATCGAGATGTCGCAGTTCTATTCCACTGGTGGATTGTACGTGCAAAGAACTGCTGGCGACACCCTTTGCGCACCCAAATTCCTGTAACGATATCGCTACTGTCAGTAAGACAGATACCTGCTGGAAGAAATAATATATTGACAGTTCCTTGTTTACCCGACGCTTTCATTTCACTGAACAATGTGGCTCAGTGGTTAGCACACCGGACTAGCATTCAGGAGGACGACGGCTGAAACCCGTGTCCGGCCGTCCTGATTTAGGTTTCCCATGATTCCACCAAACCGCCTAAGGCAAATGCCAGGATGGTTCCTTTGAAAGGACACGACTGCTTTCCTTCCCCATCCTTACCTAATACGAGTTTGTGTTCCGTCTCTAATGACCTCGATATCAACGCGACGTTGAGCACTAATCACCTCCTCCTCCACTTTCCAATATAAAGTGTGGCCCAAAAAAAAATTTTGTTTAACAGGCATTTTTTCTTGTTTCGGTATGAGGAATGCGTCTATAGATTGTTGGTGCGTTTTTGGGACAGCCAGTATATTTTATGTACTAGATCGCGATATTTATCTTTGAAATACTTTACGCGATTTGTCTGTACACACTTTGGATTAGTCGATACTTGCACTGTAGTAACCTCTTTGCTTGGTCGCTTATGCAGTTTTACGACTTTGGCGAGTTAGTTGGCTTTGGGCCAATGAGAAAAGTTCGTGAGTGGCGACCTATGTGGTCTCCCTTGTTTGATAGAGACTTACATTCGAATCTGTGTGCTGTTCCTTGTTGGAAGCTTACGAATTGGAACCGTACTGGGAGTAGAGAGCTTTGTCCGTTTGTCCAGATTTCTTAAATATTGGCGATGATTATGTCAGAATAACGTTGTATAAATTCGATGTTCCGTTTGAAATGAAAGCAGCTTTCTTGATTTACAATGTGGATTGTTGCTGTGCTTGAATTCGATAAGCGAAAACCGTGTTTCAATATTTAATGTGAAAGCAGTGTCCTAGGAAATCATTTATTAACCACATTCTGAAGTTTCAAATATAATTACTGCATAGACACTGTCTAAGATTATGTATTAATATACTACTAAAAAAATTCACTCTGGGGAACGAGGTTTCTGTTCTGCTTTAAATGTGTAGTACGAAGGCGTGCGTAGAAGCATAAACTGCTATTTCAGGCATATTATAAGGCCAAATAAAGCTTTCCGTTTTTTGTCGACTAGGAAACATCGAATGTTATCAGAAAAAATTGAGCTTTCCATTTTCAACACCATCATATCATTTTTGGTAGTAGCTTCGTGGTGGTATGATGTCTCTACTTGTATATCTTGGCACATAAGACTGCAATTTCAGATATTTGCCAAAAGCATAAGTAACAAGCATAATTCAAGTAAAACAGAGGCCAAGAAACTGTACACAAGAATATAAACATTTACTATGCATATATTAAAAAACGGTTTAAAAGATAGAGCGATTGAAGGCAATAGATACAGTAAACAGAAAACGCAGTTATTAAAAAAAATATAAATTGTATCACAATATCTTTGAAACTCTTCACCCGCTCTGGGAAATTACTGGTATCGGAAACGGAACATCCGCTTTCTATTTAGATCGTGTCCCCCCCCCCCCCCCTTCTCCGGCGATGGTTTATTTCTGTATCACCCAGTAAATTTAGGCGTTATTTTTGGGTTCATTTTGCAAAGTGTCACACGTAAATTAAATAAACGATCACAATTCCAAGAGTGACCAGAGCAATATGGACAGTGAAAACACAATCATAGTAAACGAGTAGCTGATTCACTGGCAGCTAAGACCCGGAATATAGGACGGGGTACCCAGTATCCACAGCTCTGAACCAGGCAGACATTTCCATAAACAAGTTGTGACCGCCAATCTTCGGAGTCTCATTGTCCTCATAGCTCTACGGTTACATTGTCCTTTCACGGAACGAGTGAAATGGAGGTGGTCACACGCGTACCATAGAAGAAGAAGAATCATTGGAATATAAAGAGACGCTCTGATCCATCGCTATGCCGTCTGGAGGCAGCAAAATAGTACTGGACGTGACGGGGTGGCCGATGATACGGAACGTAGAGAGAAACTAGATACATTTTGATTCTGTTGCACTGTGTATATTTGTGCGCATTTGAGTCTACGATAGACAGACAGTGATAATTTGTAATAATAGCATAAATACTGAAGTATTAGTGTTAGTGTTAGTAATAGTAACTTAAGTTACAGTAGTAGTAAGATTTACTCGACATATATAAATAAAAATGTAAGTGGTAGTCGTAGTATTAGCGAGTTTATGTAACTGTAAGTGTTAATTGTTTGTTTTTGGGGCAGTTGTATATGGTGTTGTAACGGTAGTAATAGCTGAAGGTGTAACTGAAAATGAGATCTGACATTACGAAAACCTCTGGCAGTATTTCTATCACAATAAAGAAAGGCCCAGAGTGTGGGTGCACAGAGATGCCGTAGGAAAACGATGAGTAATCATATAAGTGTATTTATGTTTGTCCATTTTTGTAATCAAGAAAAAATAAGTATATAAAGAAATAAATAAAAAATGAATGTCTGCATATCTATGATCACTAAACGGCTCTCTGAAAGCCTCTGTGCGACTTCGAAATTCTTCAGTTTATCATATTGATCATTTTGTGAGATATATGTGAAAGAAACAATGTTGATACACATGGATCTTGGAATTATAACAACAATCATCTTTTTGGAGCGGAACGCATTTCTTGCAGCATCTACATTCGTGATGAGATTCTCTCCTACGTCGGTCTTCTGTGACAAACTGCCACTTAACAATCAATGTCCACGATATTTTGTTGTTTGATATCCAACCATTGTCTTCCCCATATCTGACCGTAATGATTACTCAGGAAAGGATAATTAAGTATAAATGAAGAGTAGATCGAAATTCAACAGAGTCACAGGGGACACCAATGTAGAAGTGACCTGTTCTGTAACAATTATGTGCCTCTGAAATTTCGCAAGATCATAGCTGCAGCAACAGCAAATACTTACTGCAAATCATGGAAATACATATTTTCGTTAAGATACATCTTACATTTTATTCATGTAAAACCGCCCCTGGAAGGGTTTCTCGTCCGTTTGTGATGTCTATGTGCACGTTCCTATAGAATTTTCCTCTTGGGCACCAGTGCTGTATATAAAATATGAAAGAAAGTGGAAGACAATGACCGGTGAACAATGAAAACAAAAGTCTGACTATGAAGTCTGATGCTAAGGGAATATTTTTCGGATGGCCAATAACACGGCAGATGGGCAAGAGGGAGCGATTTGAAGCACTGTTCCACCATTCCCCGCGTCGCAGGGGTACTCTCAGCTGGCTACCGTAGTTCAGTTGAGGAGGAATGGACCACTCTAAAAATGGTAGTCCCGGATGTCGCAGAGAGAACTGTTGGTATAAGAATGTAATAGCGAAGACGTTAAAGATAACGGAGAAAATGCTTCAACTGATCAACAAACAAATAATTCCGCTGAAAGGAAGAAAAACGGAAATGTTCCGCAAAATAAGGGAGTTGTTGTTGTGGTCTTCAGTCCTGAGACTGGTTTGATGCAGCTCTTCATCTCTGAGTAACTGCTGCAACCTACATCCTTCTGAATCTGCACAGTGTATTCATCTCTTGAAGACAGCTAGATTTAATTATTATGATTGGTAAATTTATTTCGAAATCTTTCGTATGATTGCCGGCCGGAGTGGCTGTGCGGTTCTAGGCGCTACAATCTGTAACCGCGTGACCGCTACAGTCGAAGGTTCGAATCCTGCCTCGGGCATGGATGTGTGTGATGTCCTTAGTTTAGCTAGGTTTAAATAGTTCTAAGTTCTAGGGGACTAATGACCACAGCAGTTAAGTCCCGTAATGCTCAGAGCCATTTGAACCTTTCGTATGATTGAACATCTGACTTAATTTTTTCTGAAGTTTTACAGAATAAAGTTTTTGCTCTATGAACCTTACGCTCATGGTTACAGGAGCGTTGTCTGTGTTGATCTCATGGCTCTGTCTGCCGCAGTACTCCAACTTCACGATCGCCCGTAAGAAAACTTATACTGCCGGAGAGAAAGCGAATCCTAGTGCTACAATTTGTCCTTAAAATATTCCTAAAATGATCTAATTATTAACGTAGGTACAATGCATATCATCAGTTAAAATTAAGAATCAATGTCCTAACCGTGTATGCACGAGTAGCGACATGTTCTTACATTTAGTCTTCGCAATTGTACAGTGACGCACAAACGTTCCGTGTAGTGGCAATTCCAACCCGTATTGATATAGTTGCTCTTTGGTTTACGTATCTGTTAGTTACTACATGCCTTTCATTGTGTATGCATTCATATCTGTACAACTTCAAGCTGTTATCGAGTATATGTGGGAATGAATATCTAGTTTGTTGCTCACATATTTGGTGTCCCCGAACGACTAGACACGTCCACGCTGGCTTCAGCGTTTCGCGCAGTTTCGGTTGTAACTTCAGCGCCAGCCGCGCCGCGCTCGTTCCTACACGAGAATGAACGCCAACCAGTCAGAACTGAACCAGCAACCAGCAGTGCAGTTAACAGGGTGACGATAAAAATCCAACAGTTCTGGCAACATAATCCTCTATTACAGTTTCCCCAGCTAGGAACCAAGTTCTTCCTTGCACAAATGTCGGCGGACGAGACTAAATATAGCTATCAGCCTTGCCGCAGTGGTAACACCGGTACCCATCAGATCACCGAAGTTACGCGCTGTCGGGCTGGGCTAGAACTTTGAAACGCCCCTTGGAAAAACTATACAAGACTGTGGTTAAACTGACACACAATATTCTTAGCGCAACGGAATCTGACTTTCAATAATCCCTACAAAAGAATGGCCCTGACTAACATTAACCTATACCTTTCACAAATCACTTACCTCTCCGAAAAACTTCGTTACTCGAACTACTGCAATACAGCGAGCGCCACTACTGCCAACTAAATAAAAGATTCAAACTACTGAAGGCACCAACTACTGATAGGCATAGTTAGCAAATGAAAGATTCTGATAGAGAACAAACAATGTATTTACGTTAATAGTAATAATATATATAGCAGTTCATAACATCCAGTCTTACAAATTTCAAAACTCCGCCATCTCTCTCCCCACATCGACCACTGCTGGCGACTCACCTCCAACTGCGCAACGCCACGCGCCGCTAACAGCCAACTGCCCAACGCTACAATGGCGAGTATTACAACAATGCCAACCAGTCACAGACTGCACACAGCACAGCCAGTGATTTTCATACAGAGGTGGTGTTACAAATATAAAAATAACCTAAACATCCTACTTACAACCTGGCTGAATGACCATCCGGTCTGCCGAGCGCTGTTGGCAAGTAAGGTGCACTTCCGAGGCAAACTGTGGAGCTACTTGATTGAGAAGTAGCGGCTGTGGTCTAGGAAACTGACATATGGCCGTGAGTGCGGTGTGCTGAGCACATGTCCCTTCATATTCGCATCCAGTGGCGCCTGTGGGCTCACCATGTCACGGTGACCGGTCGGTACCGTTGGGCCTTCATGGCCTGTTCGGGAGGAGTTTAGTTTAGTTCAGTATTAGAATTACAGCCACGCCACCGGAAACCGAACGGTATGTATCGATTAAATCCATGCTTGTCGCAATCAGAAGCAAACCGACTAGAGAAGCTTTTTCGCATTGACGAGCGCGGAGACTGCGCTCCGCCGTAACTTCTAAGACGTTTACGCACATTGGCAAGTAACAGTGAAAGTGATGATGTGCTACAGCATATATGGTTGACCCGATTACAGACAGACGCCGAAAAAACTTCCGGTGTGAGTGCGGGCGATTTAAACGTACTTGCACAAACGGATAGTTGAAAAGTATCCTGCACCTTGTGTCTCAACATTGGCGCAACGGCAAGAAAATGTGCCAACCGAGACGTTAGCTTCCCTACAGTTGAAACTGGCAGATGTGATAACACACGTGACTGTATTACAAACAACGCACAACCGTCAACGGCCGCTCTACCGGCAGTAATGAGATTGTAATCGATCGCCGGCTGCACAGAACGTATGTTGGTACCACAGGAAGTTTGGTAATGACGCGCGAAAATGTGCACAGCCTTGCAGGTGCAAGCCTAAGTCTCAGACACCGTAGCAGCGACAACGACTTCAATTGCAAACACGTGGTGACTTTTTGTGATGAACTGCAATACAGAAGTACAATACCTGGTCGATACAGGGTTAGAAGTGTCAGTATACCGAGCAAACCACTTGCCACTCCTGGCTGTATCAATTGCTGTTTATTCGCCACTAATGACTTCAAGATCAGAACGGTTTTTCGGTAACATCGTTCCTTAACCTGGGGCTACACCGCATGTTTGAATGCCAATTTACTGTGACATATACGTGACGCCCTATTATCGGAGCACATTTTTTGTCATTCTGCGACTTGCTGCCATATCTGCGACATCAGCATGTAATAGATTTGAACACTAATCTGCATATACCAATGAAAGTCTGCTGTGTCATCCCACTAGCGACACGCACAGTCACAGACATTACACCGTACATATGGTTACTGAAACCTTTCACCACATTTTCTTGACATCAGGACCGCAAACCCTCGCTCGGGCTAGACGTTTGACTTCTGAAATGCTAAAGGTGGTTGCGTGATTTATTTTAACAATCGCAAGTATTTACGTTACAGTTCGTGACATCGACTGAAGCAAATGCAGAGTTATAGTGTGACGTAGCAGGAGGAAAAACACGCCCGTTTGTGTCACAGACATTCAGTGCATGAGCAATAGCATCAATGCACAATACGGCACGGCCGGGAGTAAGAGGCACTGTCAGATTAGTCTAACAGAACTTTGTGTGGCCAGAAAGGCAGAACATTTGTAAAGCGATGCTTGATGGGTGACGTACCAGAGGCATAAAATCACGTGGCATGTCAGAACGTCGTTAGGTTTTGAACATGTACATTCTGATATGTGGGCCCACTCACATCTTCGTAAGACAATAGTTATTGTCTCACGGTGCTAGACAGGTTCAACAAGTGGCCTGGGGCATCTCCAATGAAAGACATCACGGCACTAACTGTAGCGCAAACATTTTTCCTGGCTAGATAGCCCGATTCGGAGTCCCGATGAAAATCAGTGGCTGAAATTTGAAGCTTGCGTCTTCAGAGCAATAGACACGTTATTAGATACAAAGCGCATACGCAAGACGGCGTACCACTCCGCCTCAAACGGTACAGTTGAGCTTCTTTATCGACCATTAAAGGCAGCATTGGGATGCCACGCAACACCGCAGTGGACAGTGACATTGCCTGTCGTGCATTTGGTGTACGAACGGCATTTAAGAGTGATTTAAAGGGACCAGTAGCGCAGCTGGTATACGCCTTCATGGAGAGATTTTGCACAGCATGGCAGATTACGCAATCACCGCCTCAGTCTTCGCCACCCAGTTAAGAGAACGTATACCCCAGCAGTGACCGACAATGTCAAGAAACTAGTTGGACAGACTCGTTCGTGTTTGCGGGGCTAAGGAAATGCACTCATGTGTTCGTACACAACGATGCAGTAATTAATCCATCAAAACTACAGTACGGAGGGCAGTATTGGGTAGTCAATAGAGGCAGCACAAATGATCAGTATGGTACCCGCACCATAGACGCATTGTATCGGGTGAAGCCAGCGTTTTTGGATGCAACAGACATTTACAACCACCACGGAACACAAACCAGTGAAGACAGGACTCAGTAACAAGAAGTGCTCGTATGAACCACGAGTACCGCGGTGAACAAGGCACTACAACACAGACCGACGTCGAGGATTACTACCTCGCTCCCTGTTACAACCACTGACTCAGGTGGTGCAACGCCCGCTTTCGAGAAAGAAGTAATCACGATGGGTGTTCGGCTTGTTAAACTGTATATGCGGTAACGTTAACACTAAAGCGGGGAGTCATGTAGCGAACTGTTTTGATGTTTTGTCTTTGCAATTATACAGGGACGTATAAAAGTTCAGTACGGTGACAGTTTCAAGCTGTATTGACATAGTTCATCTTTGGTTTACGTTTCTGTTAGTTATAACATGCTTTACATTGTGCATGCATTCATGTTCATAAGTTGATATCGAGTATATGTAGGAATAAATATCTGGTTTTCTCCATTACCTACACACAATGCGAACAGGAGTCACTTCAGCAACAAAGTCACATAAACTCTTCGACGATATATCCACATAAGAGGTGGAAAAGGAAATAAGGTCCATTTGTGCCTTTAAATCACTTGAAATTTATCCAGCAAATCATACTCCTGTTTCCTTGAAAAATTTCTTCCAATACCTTGCCTTTACCTTAATTAACGATTCGGAATTCAGTGACATCCATCGCTAACAGTGTGAATAATATTAATTCACATTTAATAGGAAAAAATAAATTCCTCTTTGATTTCTGTGACAATGGAAGTAATATTCAGTTTACTTCCTCCATCATAAGAATAAACAGGAAGTAAACAAAAACAAATACGATGATTCGTCAGCTGCACGTACACTGGTGTTGGAAGAATGTCCAGCTCACGCATTAGATATCTTGTTATTATTTTACTATAAATGAAACCGTAAGATATTCTAATGTATTGTCATGCATCAACGTTTTTGTTAATCGCACTTTAGCTACGTAGTTTTTATTTCAAAAATCGTATACAGTTGCAGTCCATGTAAAAGACAGCTACGCTCTGATTGTTGCACTGTTAATACAGACTGTGAAAATGGTTGACACGGATTACTATATCGTAGCGAAACACGCTCGCGGAAAACCGTTCAAAATGGCGAGAAACAAGTTTTCCTTAATGTACTTCACAACATTACAATGAAATTCGGCTTCGGAGTTTTTCGAGAAGCAGTATTTACTAAATATAAGGCATTCACTTACATAAGATACGAGGCGGAATCTGCAGCGTTGGAATGTGGTAATCCAGTATTCTATGGATCGCTGACTCAAATATCGCTGTAGCATTACTTTTATTCGTTCAGTTCGAATGCCGGCAAATTTAAATACGAAATTAATCAAATATATGATTATTAATACATAATTAACCATCAATTGTTATATCAAATGCACGTTTTGTTGTTTTTAACTACACGTTGGAAACAAAATTACGTTCTCATTGCATGTATACATTCAATAACTTTTAAAAGATTGTTAATAAATGTTGTTTATGTTAATAAAACATTACATGTCTAAATTTTTGGGAGAAAGATGAGAATAATACTGTAACCTACTCTTTATTTAGACTATGTCCATTGTTTCATACCACAGATGTGGTTGAAAATGGCTCTGAGCACTATGTGACTTAACATCTGTGGTCATCAGTCCCCTAGAACTTAGAACTACTTAAACCTAACTAACCTAAGGACATCACACACATCCTTGCCCGAGGCAGGATTCGAACCTGCGACCGTAGCAGTCGCGCGGTTCCGGACTGAGTGACTACAACCGCTAGACCACCGCGGCCGGCACAGATGTGGTCTCACACGAGCAAAAAGTTGTAAGCATTGTAGACACCTGGAAAACATTAATTTTCACTGTTTTGAGAACACCGTACAAATGGATATTTACAGTTGTCGCCGTACCATTACAGTCTGAACCAAACAGAATTGATCTGTAGCTGAGTGAAGGGATTTGTAGGGAGAAATAGCACAACATTTAACCTGTCAGACGTACTGGAACTAATGCACGACATTTTGTCACACGTCATTGCTGAATGCTGACGCAATGCAGAAGAGCCAATTATAAAAGGAGAGGAGAAAATGTGGTTTTCTATAGCTTCGTGGATTCTGTTGTTGATCGCCCCGTTATCATCGTAGCAGATTACAGTTCCAGTAATGAAAAGTATTCCTCGCATTGGGATACAGAAGGAGTTCAGAGATTTTCAGACGGCTGACTGTGAGTGCTACCTTCAGTGGCTTCAGTATTTAACTACATGGTGAAATCGCTGCAATAGACTTTTACGTGACACATAGCTCATACAGAGATATTATCATGTGTTTTAAGTTAGAAATTTTCATCGCTCTTGTTATTATTTACAGTGTTATGTTACCTAAGAACGAGAGCTTGCTTCCCAACTGGTCACCTAAGAAGCATTACCAGAATTTTTCCATATATTACTTTACTGTGTTTAAAAACTAAATGACGTTCGAAGCTATACTGTTTCCCTGCTCGTCTCTTTTTACGCCCTAACTGCAGCTGTTCACATCACTGCCAGTTAGTTGGACCACTTGGCCGGTCAGTGCTGTCTGAGTGAAATGCGCCGCTAAAGCTGCAATATCCCTATCATCGCTGAGTAATTTTCGCGTAATGCACATCATAAAACTTGTCCTTCTTATCGTATTTCACTGCACTCGAGACAGCTTGTTTCAGCTCCACGTGAAACGAAATCCAATGAGGTTCCAGCGACGGTGCAAGAATACATAGTACGAGGGTCAGTCAAAAAGTAATGCCTCCTATTTTTTTCTACGTTTAATTGTCAGGAAATTTAAATGCAATTACATAGGTTGAAAACCACAACATTGAGGATCATTTTGTCATTTTTCAATGTAATCTCCGCCCATCTCTACAGTTTTGGTCCATCTTTGAACAAGGGCATGTATCCCAGCACGGTAAAAATCACAGCTCTGCTTCCTAAGCCATTGACGCACGGATGTTTTGACGGCCTCCTCATCTTCAAAATGAATCCCACGATGAGCTTCTTTTAGTGGCCCGAACAGATGGAAGTCTGATGGTGCCAGGTCAGGGCTGTATGGGGGATGAGGCAAAACTTCCCATCCAATTTTGACAATCTCGTCAGAGGTGTGACGACTGGTGTGTGGTCTTGCATTGTCATGCAAAAGAAGAACATCTGCCATTGATTTTGTTGGGCGAACTCGCTGAAGACGTGCTTTAAGTTTTTTGAGGGTTGTGACGTATTGAACAGAATTTATTGTGCATCCCTGCTCCAAAAAATCAACCAGAATCACACCCTCTGTATCCCAGAAAACTGTTGCCATAACTTTCCCTGCCGATCGCACAGTTTTGAATTTTTTCTTCCTCGGCGAGCTTGTGTGACGCCACTCCATTGACTGCCTCTTTGGTTCGGGTTCAAAAAAATGCACCCATGTTTCGTCCCCGGTCACAATTTTTTTCAGAAACTCATCTCCCTCCAAACGGAAGCGCTGCAAGTGTTGGGAGGCTATTGTTTTCCTTGCCTCTTTATTCTGATCGGTTAACATTCTTGGAACCCACCGTGCACAAACTTTTGAGTACCCCAATTGTTTAATAATCGTGATCACACTGCCATTACTAAGAGAAATAATGCGACACACTTCATCTGCAGTCACCCGACGGTCACCACGAATGATGTCATCAACTTGCTGAATGTTGTGTGGAGTCACTGCACTCACCGGCCTGCCGCTCCGCTTTTCGTCAGTCAACGGTGTTTGCCCTTCAGCTTCCTTACAACGACGAACCCATCGTCTAACAGTGCTGACATCCACTGTCACAACACCATACACCTTCTTCAGTCTTTCATGAATGCGTATGGGCGTTTCACCTTCTGCATTCAAGAATTCAATCACACAACGCTGTCTCAAACGAACATAGATGTCGGCCATCTTACAAACTTCTGCTGTGCTGCCACCTGTTGACACAGAAAGTTACTACTGCAGTGGATTGCAGAAAAAGGTTTGAGGAATGGCGCCAAATTCAGATTTTTCACTTAACTTAATTTTTTTAAGTAGAAAAAAAATGGGAGGCATTACTTTTTGACCGACCCTCGTATAATGTTTACATCTGGTTTATTCTTGCGAGGAACACAGTGTAGCTGTAACTGCTTCTGTGGCAGTAATGTGGAAACATTAAACTTAATTTTGTTCTCGGGGAGTTAATAAAACCTGTGTGTGTGTGTGTGTGTGTGTGTGTGTGTGTGTGTGTGTGTGTGTGTCAAAGCGAATTCCTGCCTTCATAACACTGCACTTATCGGACTGTCTGCCATGCTAGCTTTCTGGCATTAAATTTTTGTGCTTATATTCTAAAAATGTTACATTTGAAAATCTCTTAAATACGGTTCATGAAAATATGAAACAGCCATGTTCTCTGGCTATAGAAGCACATTTTTGTCTCGATTTACAAAGTTCGCTTCTGCGTATCAGCATAACAGAATGAAAGGGAGAAGTTTCCGCTTGCCGAGTGAAGGAATGTATGGAATTTTTAATTACACGCCATGTGCAGCCCTTAAATGCTCTGCCGGTTTCAATTTATACTTGATAGTGCTCGACTCCTCGATTACATTGACGCGAACGTTCATTTATTGCTACACTCTGACGTTCTCTCCATCTATGCGAATCGACTACGACAGCGTCATTACCACCTTCACACTTGTATTTTTTTTCTCTCTCTGTCTTCACTGTTTATTACTGGTGACTGTTGGTCTATAAACAAATAGACTAATTTTGCATGTCTCATCAATATTGCCTTTTGATCCAGCTAGTGACTTCATTTAGTAAGGTGTTTCCGCAGACATCGTTCTTTATTTGTTTAAGCACTCTTTCCTTCGGCTTCCCACCAGCACTTTTAATGTATGATCGAATTAGATAAGTCTCGATGGCCTACCGATTCCGAAATTCAGGTTCGTTGTTTAACAGCATTTCCCGTTAATATGTCTTAGTGCTTCGTAGTTCCAGATAAGCAAGTACAAGATTAATTCCTTTTCATATCACTAGTGTCTTGCGATTAGACACTGAAGACGTCTTGTTAATCTAATGGTCACTTACGTCACAAAATAATCTAGGAAATAAGCCTTAAGTCAGTGTGTCATCCATTCAGTGAATCTGTGCAGCATTATTAGCAGAACTACTCACATTCAGGCAGTGAACAACCTGCGGAAGAAAAAGAATAATTCAGCAACCGTGTTAGTTTTTTGTCCTCGTAGGTCTTAGATTTTGTCCACAATAACGAAAAAGTGGTATGAATATGAATTTCATTGTAAACAACCAGATGCTGTGTGCAAACCGTTTACGCTGCAATATTCTTTGGGTCGTTTGCCTGTCGTTCGCATTTCCTACATAGCTATCAGTAAGATATTTGTTTCTTGAGATTTGCTAATACGGAATACAAACTGAAGGTGAAGAAGGAGACCAAAAGCATAACCAGCCACAACTTCTGTTGTTTGACTTTTTTAATGAGTCACTTGTGCTCTAGAAGTCTGTCCTCCTTTTACAGCTGAGTAGTAAGTTCATTTTGCGTAAATGATAATATTCCATAAATTAACTATTTTTGTGTTCACGGTCGTGCTGAATTGTGTAACTCATGATAAGAGCACTATTTGACTGTTCTTTTATTTGCTTTTGGACGCTATGACATTCAGACTCTACAACTATTTTCAAATTACTCTTTATTATCCTACAATAATCAATCAGATTACATGCCGAAACACATACGAGGAACTGAGTATGCAACTTCTGGCCATACCGCAAGCATGAAACCCATCAAAGCCACTTCACCATTTTCACTATCACACTGCTACTCTCCTTCTAAGCCAACTCCTTCACCATGGCCAGCTGTGCTGAGTTTCTGAGTTAGGGAATCCATAGTGGAACAGCCTGATGGACTTGGTCCTATATATTCTCGAATGGGTTGAAATTGAGAAAGTTTGGTGGCTAGTGGAATACAGTAAATTTACACCGGTGATCTTCGAACTACAAACGTCCACTGCTGTGTGTACGCCGCTTTGTGGGACACGTTGCGTTGTTCTGTTTGTAGATGCCATCGTGCTGTGGAAAAACAAACTGCATGTGACGGCCGACAAGATCCACAAGGATACATTCATAAGTGTGTTGAGCCATTGTGCATTCCAGAATGACCAGATCACCCAGGGAATGCCAAGAAAGCATTCCCCAGATCAAAATGGTACCTTCTCTGGCTTAGGCCCTTCCAATGACTGTTGCAAGGCTTCTGATTTCAAATGTTTCACTGTAATGGAGCTTTAAACTCGATTCATCTGAAAAGATACCTGTTACTGCTAGTGGAGAGCCTGTTACCATACTGCGGTGCAAATTCCAACTTTCGTCGCCGACGAACAGCAGTCGGCAAGGGAGCATGAACCAGACGCCTGCTATGGAGCTCCCTTGCGCAGCGAGGTTCTCTGAACGGTAGTTCGGCGATCAGTTGGTCAACAGATGTACGACCCTTCGCCTGTAGATATAGCCACAGCTTTTGCTCATCTCTGACATCTAAGGCCCATGGAGCACTGCTGTTGCCTCAGTTCAGTTTGAAACAGCAACGTTTTGCCAGGTACGGCATATTTTAACCACGGCGACACGCAAACAGTTTACAAACATGGTCGGTTCTGAAATGCTTCTACCATTGGCGCAAAAATCAGTGACCAAGAGCTTGTGGACGTCAGCTGAATCGCTCGGTTATCACACTATAAAAACGAGCGCACTATTTCCTGTGTCCCCCATACTCGCTTTACATACCTCCAATTGTACTGAGCCACCTATAGTCTTTAAACGATGGTTACACATTGATGTAGAAAAAAGGCGATTGTCTCGTTGATGCGACTGGACCGTGTATATAAATCTAAACTCAGCCCGAACTGACCATGAAGGCCCAACAGTTCCGACCGGCCGCTGTGTCATCCTCAGCCCACAGGCGTCACTGGATGCATATATGGAGGGTCAGCACACCACTCTCCCGACCGTATGTCACTTTAGGAGAGCGGAGCCGCTGCTTCTCAATCAAGTAGATCCTCAGTTGGCCGCACAAGGGCGGACTGTGTACAAGCAGCAGTAAAATACACCGCCGGAAAAAATATCGACACACCAAGAAGCAATTTTGGAACATAAACGAAGGTTTGTAGCCGTCTTTCTACATCTGAAAGATTATGTACATTGAAATTTCTCGCCATTCACATAGCAGTGACGCTAGTAGCGCCACTATAAGAATGCAAATCACGTTTACTTTAAAAGCACTCTCTAATGGCAGTGAGCGTTAGTTTGAGATCGGACATGATGACCTGGTGTTAGTCAAGAATGCCTTTAAGGTGACAAACAAGTCATTATCAACACCTCACTGAGTTTGAACGAGGTCTTTCAATACGACTACGAGAAGCAAGATCTTCCCTCTGCGATATTGCAGAAAAACGTGGGAGCAATGTAGCCACTGTCCATGATTGCTGGCAACGGTGGTCGCGGCAATGTACAGTCGCAAGAAGACAGGGCTTCATGCGGTCACGTGGCACTGCAGGGATGGAAGACCATTGTCACATCGTACTTCATCCGCAGCTGCAATTTGAGCGGCAGTTCGTACCACGGCGGCACAACTAATTGTTACAAATGGGTTACTTCAAGGACAGCGGGCGTTCCAGCAACCACAAACACGATCATTTGTGACTTCAATGGTGTCAAGCGAGCACTCATTGGAGGCTGGGTGGAGTGTTGTTATATTTTCTGAGCAAATCTGATTCTGCCTCGATGCCAATGATGATTGTGTGTTTGTCAGGAGGACAGGTGAAGGATTACAACCGAACTGTCCACATGCTAGACACGCTGGAGCAACATCTGGAGTCATGGTCTGAGATGCGATTTCGTATGACAGCAGGAGCCCTTTCATGGTTATCCCATACCCCCTAACTTCACAATGTACGTCAGTCTGGTGATTCGATAAGTCGCGCTAGCATTCACGCATACTGCGGGTTGTTTTCCAAAAGGATAACGCTTTCCCAGATACCGCTGTTGTAACCCAACATACTCTACAGAGCGTGTAATGTTGCCTTGTCTTGCTCGATCACCAGATCTATCTCGAGTCGTACACATGTGGGACATAATCGGACGACAACTCCAGTGTCATTCACTACCAGCATTAAAGGTCCCTTTACTGACGGACCAAGAGCAGCAGGATTGAAATTCCATCCCACAAACAGATATCCGGCACCTGTACTGCGTAACGCAAGTATGCTTGCATGCTTGCACTGAACAGCCTGGTGGTTACACCGGTTATTAGCGTACCAGCGTACCAGCACTTACATTAACCTGTGATCTTCCAATATTAATCACTTAAATATATTACCTAGACGAATGTATTCCCGAAGGTCATTATTCCACATTAATTATTTTTTGTAATTTTAGGTGTTGCCATTCTTTTCCATCAGTGTACATACTACTAGAAACAGAGAACACCCTTCCGCCAAACTTGCGCAACTTACGTAAGTAACGGCTAATTATTCTCGCCTTTGTTTCTGCTATACAACTTGTGAAAATTTGGAGTCGCAATGCGCGTGTAGTGCAGCTCCATTTCTAGCAGGCTTACTGTATTCATCCTCTCAGAGGCCTTTCCCCGTTCGGTTCTCAGGTAATGCAATCTCAGAGTCTGTCAGCATCATGAGGAAGCGAGCGCCGCTGCACCTGATTTGTGCCCTTGTTCCGCCGGCGCCTGGCTCGCTGAGTTTTCGAACGCAGTGACGTGCCCTGGCGGCCTTACTCATTCATGGAGACTGCAGTGGAGTGGGACGGCCTCGGCAATAATTCAGGGCGCGCCGGATGAACAAGGCCCGCGCCGCGATGCCTGCACGGTGCCAGTGGGCGGTGCAAATCCTTCGCCGAAGCTTTAGCTTCGTTAATAATGTGTCACAACAGCAATCAAGGGTGTAGCAAGTGTCAGACGCTCAAATAGCCAGTCGTTTTGTATGTCCCCTTATTGATACAGCTTCGCTGTTGCTTCGTTGCTAACATTTACTTGAATGTGGTTCCTGCTCAGGTAAGTATTTCATGCGTGTAACTTGACAATATGTGATCCCGTTACAGACGCGTTCCATGTGAGCATTTTACAACTAAACGCCAATTTTTCACGTGTCTAGGGTGACAGAACTGATTCAATGATTAGACAGAACTGATTCAACGACATCACTGTGGCTATACTTGTTGGTTCAGTGAATATCGCCATTCGAGTTCACGGTCCCCTGAAGCCTTTATAGACTGGAATGACGACATTATTGTGTATTTAGACAAACCTGTTTGTTTTATTGTTTATTTTGACAGATCCTGTATCCGACTTCATACCCATCTTCACCGGTCCTACGGAAGATACACAATAAGATTAACAGTGCATAATACTGTATTATACGGGATGCGTTCACAATTTTTTGGGAAAAATTGTAAAACGAGATTGCGTGCACGTATGAATAATAGTGAAAACAAGTTATCAGCACATCTCACATTTCAGAGAACAAATCACTGTCGATATCTAACTGTCTTCGAAGAAATGGAAATCATCATTCACATGAAAAAGGAATCGAATAATATTCTAAATCAATAAACATACCCACCAACAAATAAACTTATGAACTATATACAACAGTTTTATATTAATATTATTTTATATAGTTTATTTTTAAAATAATTATGTTTTAAATGTCTTACTGTTAACAATCAAAACAATCAAAGTAAAAGAAAAAAGCACCGGTCACAAAAAAATGCTATGTACTTACAGCAGCGACATCTTTGACGATAAAATACATCACAGGTAAAGTAAAGCACGCTACCTTTCCTGTAACTAAACGAGGACGTGCTGAATGCCAGTTAAGAATTAAAAGAGCAAATTTTAAAAGAACTACA
Organism: Schistocerca gregaria; assembly: GCF_023897955.1. NCBI lineage: Eukaryota > Metazoa > Arthropoda > Insecta > Orthoptera > Acrididae > Schistocerca > Schistocerca gregaria. The sequence continues at coordinate 434,655,281 of NC_064922.1, forward strand.
GACATTCTATGAGATCACAATAACAAATACGTGAGTACTGAGCAAATTAACGCTTCCTGTGAAATATAGTACTATGTATTGTGTATATTATTATGTAACTTTTGTAGCGCCGCTGAAGATGGAGATGTAGCTCGATATTAGTCCAGTCTAAATAAAAATAAACAATACTGCAAGTAATCTTACCTGTGTGTACAACAGTGTCACTCATGAACGCATTATTTTCAGTGCCGTGTTTTCCGTATGCACCAAGGAATGTTTGTGAGAAGTAATTTGTCTTCCGTACTCTGAAGGGTCTAAAAGCTGTGAAGATTGTTCGCAAGATGTACCTACAGTGTGATGATAGCTGACGTAGTGAGCAAAAAATCTGCGTTGGAATAAATCGCTTCAGAAGTGTGTGAGTAGCCTACTTGTGTGAGAGTACTAGGGTACGGCATCCATTTCGAAACCAATCAGTAACACAAAGATATAAGAGGGAATGTTTCGTGACACTCGTCCAGTCATCTACACCTACACTCCGCAAATCACCTTACGGTGTGTGGCGGAAGGTACTTCTGGTGCCACCATGAATTCGCTATTTACCCGTTGAAACAAACTCTCTCAGGAAATGCCAGCAGTAAACCTCTCTACAATGAACAACGCCTCTCTCTTAACGTCTGCCGCTGGAATGTGTTGAGTCCCTCTGTTACGCTCCTGCACTTACTAGACGATCAAGCCGCTGTTTGTTGGACCTTTTCTGTCTCTTCTCTTAATCCGACCTCGGTACGTATCGATATCGTGGTCTGTAAGCTTCTTCTTTCATTTATTAATAACATTCCTTCAGTGACACTCAGTCTGGCATCTACGTTCCTACGGTTAGTTTTATGTGATCCTTCCGTCGCTTCTGCCTTTTATTCCGAGCTATCTTATGGTTTCAGTGATTCAGTGGTTCGCCGCCATTTTCATAAAACTACAGTTAAGGGTCTTTTTTGTGTGCAGTACGTTACAGATATTTTAGTTCAGAGTCAGCTGTCAGTCACAGCACCAATTATTGACCCTCCGCATGTGTTCCCGAATTTTGTGACAGCCATTCGGCAAATAACCTACTAAAACACAACAGCATCGTCTGCGGACAACTTCATGAAATTCCAACGTTATCCACTATGTATATTGTAAACATTCACAAATCTCGTCCGACACTCAGTAAATCGAATTTTGTTTACTAAACAATAGTATCGAACAGTATCGAAAGGCTTCAGGATATCAAGGAACATGATATCATCCTTGGGGTTACGGATTTTATAGACGAACATAGCGACCTGTTATCTCTCCAGAATTCATGATAACGTGCATTAGTTGAATATTAGCCACATTTCAGCTTTGGCAGTCATCCACGAATCTCTAAACTATCGCAAAGCTCGCGCTTGTTGGGAACCAACTGAACTGACAAACACAAACAGGAATGCTTGAAAATGTCGAAATCACACTGAATGCATTTTCCTCAGAAGGAATGAGTGGACATTATCACTCGCACAAAAATGTTAATGAAATGTGGACCCATCAGTACAGACCACACGGATTCATAACACTCCAATGTCTGGAACTCAAAATAAGCACGAAGAATGAAGCTTCCGGAAGGAGTGTTACTACTTCAAGATAATTCCCGCCCTCACATTGTGGAAAAGTAAGTCCAGTGTATTCAGAATGTTAGTTTTTGACCGGCCGGGAATCCAGAGTATTGTCTTGACGTAACACTAAGTGATATTCACCTTACTAATCTGATGAAGGAATGTTTGCCTGAAACCAGTTTTTGGAGGATATAAGGATGCAAAAGTGATTGTTGACTATGCCACATGGCTTCTTCTAGAATTGAGTTCAGAAGCTTGCCAAGAGCTGGGCAAGTACACAGAGATTTAGGAAGTTTATGTACAGATATAATGTTACTTGCAATCTTAATCTCGCTATAAGAAATTTGTTTAATAATACTATCTTTACGTCCCTAGCTCGTGGTCGTGCGGTAGCGTTCTCGCTTCCCGCGCCCGGGTTCCCGGGTTCGATTCCCGGCGGGGCCAGGGATTTTCTCTGCCTCGTGATGACTGGGTGTTGTGTGCTGTCCTTAGTTTAGTTAGGTTTAAGTAGTTCTAAGTTCTAGCGGACTGATGACCTTAGATGTTAAGTCCAATAGTGCTCAGAGCCACACTATCTTTACATTTTGACTTCCCTGCGTAGCACAACTATTCACACATAGACGACACAAATCATATAAGGTGTAAGGCCCCACTCGATTCTAGTAACATCTAAATACCTCACAACGTTCTCTCGTAACCGAACGAGTGTAACACTGTGGACGAGCGCATCTTCGTCCTAACTGATATTAGCTTGTGTACTTGGTGTTGTTATGTATTGGATAGTCACATGAAAGCGGATACCCGTCACAACGGGACCGTGGAATGGTCCCATTCAAAAGTATTTACTACGTGTGTTAAGACATTAATCCCACTGATCCCACTGGGAGAGGAGAGTATGAAACCCTATTTCGTAGAACGCGGTCGGCCGCTAACGGATCCACATTCATCCCCGTTCTTTCACTCCTTCGACATACTGAAACCAACATCCACACGTGTCTTTCTTCAGGTCATCAAAGACGTGACAATCACGCGATGAAAGATCCGGGCTATAAAGGGAATGTTGCAGTGTTTTCCAACCAAATCACTGAAGTGTAGCCTACGTCCTATTGGCAGTGTGGGGGCTGGTGTTATGTGCAACAGGATGATTCCGTCCGACAGTATTCCGACAACCCGAGAACAAAGAGCCAAGCTAACAGTGGAAACAAGCCACATTTCCCCTGCAAAGGAAATCCAGAGCTGTTCACACAAGTTCCGACAAGGTCATGATGACTTTCTTCTGGGAAGTTCTATGATGGCACTTTGAAGAAACTGTCCGCTCCATAACGCCAAGACATCCAGGAATGCAGTGGACAGAATCACCCTTTTACACGATAACGATAGCCCTCACACTAGAACTACACTTCAGCTATTTGTTCTGGAACAATGCAACATCCTCCGTACAGACTGTCACTCACGGTATGATTTTCACATCTTTCTGTCAGGTTCACTTTTTCCTGATGCGCTCTAACCGATGTCCAAAGGTACACTGACACATATACAGGGTGAGTCACTAACTATTGCCACCATGAATAACTAGAAAAGAATTATAGGAGCTGAAAAGTTTATGGGACAGAAGTTGCAAGGAACAAAGGGGCCATAATATCACTTTTTTTTTAATTGCTAGGTGAGGTCGCTTCAGAGATATGGTCAACTTTGTTTTATTGAATGGAATGCTATAGTTTGGTGCTTATTTTCTGACAGCGTCCATCGAGACGAATCCAATGATGTGAAACAGTATGGTCTTTGAAGGTCAACGAAGGTCACAAAGGTGGCATGAACGTCCATTTACAGAAGGTCCGAAGTGATGACCATTCGTATCATTGCTGTACTGTAATCTTCTTATCATGGATTCAGTAATATTCCTTATCACCTCGGCACTTATCGAAATACATATTCTGACAATTCTCTCTAGTATATCTTTAGGTGTAGTTGGAACGTCTTTACAAACAATGTCTTTTACGAATCCCTACAAGAAAAAATCCAAAGGCGTCAAGTCTGCGGAACGAGCCGGGCTATGACACACTGCTTCCGCGTCCAATCCAACGATTTGGGAATTGTCTTTGCAACTCATTTGGAGCGATCAGCGAAAAATGTGTCGAACATCCATGGTGTTGATACCACAGTCTGTTCCTTGTTCCTAAAGGTAGGGGTCGCATTGTCCTGTTGGAACTGCCCAAGTCCAGTGGAATGCACAATGGAAATGAATGAACGCAGGTTATCAGACAGCGTGCTTACGAACGTGTCACGTGTTAAAGTCGTATTCGGGGCGCATATCATTCCAACTGCGCACGCCCCACACCATTACAGAGCCTCCATCAGCTTGAACAGTCAGCTGCTGATATACAGGGTCCTTGGATTCATGAGAATGTCTCCATACACGTACACGTCCATCCACTCGCTACAATTTGAAACGAGTCTCTTCCGACTTGGCATCATGTTTTCAGTCATCAACAGTCCAATGTCGATGTTGTTGGGTCCAGGCGAGACGTAAAGCATTATGTCATGCAGTCATCAATGATACATGAGTGGGCCTCCGGCACCGAAGTCCCATATAGGTGATGTTTCATTCAATGGTTAGCACGCTGACACTTGTTGATGGTCCAGCACTGAAATCTGAAGCAATTTGCGGAAGGGTTGCACTTCTGCCACGTTGAATGGTTCTCTTCAGTCGTCGATAGTCCCGTTGTTGAAGGATCTTTTTCCGGCCGCAGCGATGTCGGAGATTTGATGTTTCACCGGATTCCTGATTCGGCGTACTCGTGAAATCTTCGTACGGGATATCACTAGTTCATCGCTAACTCGGAGATGCTGTGTCCCATCGCTCGTGCGCCAACTGTAACACCACGTTCGAACTCACCTAAATCTTGATAACCTGCCGTTGTAACAGCAGTAACCGACTTAATAACTGCGCCAGCCACATATGTGTCAAATGGGCGGTGCAGACCGCAGCACCGTATTATGCCAGTTTACATGTCTGTGTATTTGAGTACGCATGCCTATATCAGTTTCTTTCGCGCTTCAGTGTACTTTATTTCAATACCATCTTCATTATCGTCCATAGTTTTTAAACACAATGCCAAAACAACGCAACAGACTGGTTTCCTTTCTACAAGTATCTTATTCCCAGCTTCACTTAACTTCCCTAAATGCATCCAACTAAACATATCTTTATCGCCTACAGCCTTCTTCGGTTCTGAATACACGTCAAACACTATTTCTGTCATCATACACTCACCACTGAACAACAGTAGAATTGAAGATTAAGTAAAGATTATTCCTTAATTCTGATACGCGCTAAATCAAGAAATTTTGGTTTTGTTTGTTTTAAAATGACTAAATCATTTAGATAATCTATTTTTTTTATTGAACTTAGTTCGCAGGTGCCAACGTTAGTCAACACAGGCAATTCTGAAACTGCCTTCATTTTTTACTGATGTTCATTATGACTGTTGTATGGCAGCCCATATGTTAGAACTGGAACGTGTGAACTTTTTCCTGTCAGTGAAAGGCTATCGCTGAATGAGCAGCCGGGATGGAGCCTAAAAGACGGATAATAGGCGGACGGAGAGAAATACTATGTAGCTTTCATGGGCGTAAGTTGGATTAATGAACTAAGCTTGCGAGGCAAGTTCAGCGGCCAGGAGAGGGAAAAGGTCCGGGTCAAGAAGCTATAGCTACTTAACGTCTGAAAGTTATAGAAGTTTAATGATTACACCGGTAATAGATATGTTGTCCGAAGCAATCTACTGCCGCACTTACTGTTAACGGATTCGCGTCTAATGTCCTCGCTGCTCTCAGAGCCCCAAATTAATAAATTATAAATTTTGGTCTAGTTCTGACATTTATTTATAAATTAGGAAATTTGACCATATAGGTAACCACATGAACATTTACTGGGGAGGGTGCGTAGTTAGGAAGTCAAGGAATAGCAAAGCTATGATTGGGTGCAGACACATACACACGTACGATATAATTCACCCAAGAATTTATTTACTTTTGCTCTTTACGAGGAAACTGAAAATACTGATTGCAATCAAATTTTTTCCGTTAAAATTACAATGAATATTTTAATGATTTTATTTCATAGTTTCTATACGGTACTCGTTATTTTCATAAACATGTAAATAATATAACTTTTGCTTTAACACTGAGGATACAGTTTATTACTTATTCTTAACTGAAGACTGCAATAGGCGGCAACACCATATATTAAAGTAATTCTGTATAATCTTAAATTTCATCTTCCTTGCATTAAATTTAGTGTTATTTTCATAGACAAATACACGTACATATACTATACCTTTCAAAGTGAAACTTCCTATATCCAAAAAGGAATGGTGATCACTTGGACGCATTCGATCACAATATAATTAGTTTCATTAAATTATTATTGTAGCCAATGATTTTATCTTCCCGAGTCCGTGCGCTATTTGAAAACAAAAATTTGCCGTTCGTCTAAGATTTCACGAGGCTCCATTAAACGATGCAGTGTTAGATTCAGTCCACTGCCCTCTGAAACAGAGCAAGGACACCGCCAAATCTGTTCTATCTCGCTGGCTGCAAGTGACGTTTGGGCTCTCTAAAGCATGGGATCCCTCCATTCATCGACCTTGTCTGTCTGAAGCAGGAACAAGGTCTACTAGCGACAAGTTCTGTAACCTGGAAGACCGGAGTAACTTGATAATGTGGTATCTACAGGGTGTTTCAAAAATGACCGGTATACTTGAAACGGCAATACAAACTAAACGAGCAGCGATAGAAATACACCGTTTGTTGCAATATGCTTGGGACAACAGTACATTTTCAGGCAGACAAACTTTCGAAATTACAGTAGTTACAATTGTCAACAACAGATGGCGCTGCGGTCTGGGAAACTCTATACTATGATATTTTCCACATATCCACCATGCGTAGCAATAATATGGCGTAGTCTCTGAATGAAATTACCCGAAGCTGTTGACAACGTGTCTGGCGGAATGGCTTCACATGCAGATGAGATGTACTGCTTCAGCTGTACAATTGTTTCTGGATTCTGGCGGTACACCTGGTCTTTCAAGTGTCCCCACAGAAAGAAGTCAAAGGGGTTCATGTCTGGCGAATAGGGAGGCCAATCCACGCCGCCTCCTGAATGTTTCGGATAGTCCAAAGCAATCACACGATCATCGAAACATTCATTCAGGAAATTAAAGACGTCGGCCGTGCGATGTGGCCGGGCACCATCTTGCATAAACCACGAGGTGTTCGCAGTGTCGTCTAAGGCAGTTTGTACCGCCACAAATTCACGAAGAATGTCCAGATAACGTGATGCAGTAATCGTTTCGGATCTGAAAAATGGACAATGATTCCTTTGGAAGAAATGGCGGCCCAGACCAGTACTTTTTGAGGATGCAGGGACGATGGGACTGCAACATGGGGCTTTTCGGTTCCCCATATGCGCCAGTTCTGTTTATTGACGAAGCCGTCCAGGTAAAAATAAGCTTTGTCAGTAAACCAAATGGTGCCCACATGCATATTGCCGTCATCAATCCTGTGCACTATATCTTTAGCGAATGTCTCTCGTGCAGCAATGGTAGCGGCGCTCAGGGGTTGCCGCGTTTGAATTTTGTATGGATAGAGGTGTAAACTCTGGCGCATGAGACGATATGTGGACGTTGGCGTCATTTGGACCGCAGCTGCAACACGGCGAACGGAAACCCGAGGGTGCTGTTGGATCACCTGCTGCACTAGCTGTGCGTTGCCCTCTGTGGTTGCCGTACGCGGTCGCCCTACCTTTCCAGCACGTTCATCCGTCACGTTCCTAGTCCGTTGAAATTTTTCAAACAGATCCTTTATTGTATCGCTTTTCGGTCCTTTGGTTACATTAAACCTCCGTTGAAAACTTCGTCTTGTTGCAACAACACTGTGTTCTAGGCGGTGGAACTCCAACACCAGAAAAATCCTCTGTTCTAAGGAATAAACCATGTTGTCCACAGCACACTTGCACGTTGTGAACAGCACACGCTTACAGCAGAAAGACGACGTACAGAATGGCGCACCCACAGACTGCGTTGTCTTCTATATCTTTCATATCACTTGCAGCGCCATCTGTTGTTGAAAATGGTAACTACTATAATTTCAGAAAGTTTGTCCGCCTGAAAATGTACTGTTGTCCCAAGCATATTTCAACAAACGGTGTATTTCTATCGCTGCTCGTTTAGTTTTTATTGCCGTTTCAAATATACCGGTCATTTTTGAAACACCCTGTGTATAGATAATAATACGGAAGATACGTTTTCTTCCATACTGAACTCTGGAAACATCGTTCACAGATGTGTCGTTTAACTGGCTGATCAATTTCTTTGAACGCATCTACTCCCGCTTCATTTAGTTTGTGAAACTACGTTCCTGTAGCGTCTAAATATTACTGCAAACGCAAATAATTTCTTTTTCTTTTCAATGTAAGCACTGCTTTCTAGATCATTTTCGTTTAGAATTAGCGTGTTCCTTTGGTACTCTAGACTACATGTTAGATTTCGTCCTCAACCGTTTGTAATTGAAATTTAAAGTCTGATACTCATTTCGTACTCTTTTTATACCATGCTGTTTGCCTTTCATCCAATCTAATAGCCGGCCGCGGTGGTCTCGCGGTTAAGGTGCTCAGTCCGAAACCGCGTGACTGCTACGGTCGCAGGTTCGGATCCTGCCTCGGGCATGGATGTGTGTGATGTCCTTAGGTTAGTTAGGTTTAAGTAGTTCTAAGTTCTAGGGGACTGATGACCACAAATGTTAAGTCCCATAGTGCTCAGAGCCATTTGAACCAATCTAATAACATCAAAACAGCTTTGCTGTATACATCTTACTCTTACCAGAAGGTATTGGTGTTGTTCCGGAGCGATTTAATAATTGGTCTTTTCTTCAATTGATACTATTAATCGGGGATATATTCTTAGCTAAAGTTTAAGAATCGTCTTTATTACCAATTTCACCAGATGATGTTATTTCTTTCCTGAATAATACTGGGATACATTCCGAACACCAATTGTCAATTAGCACCAGTAACACTGGTCGTGAGAGACGGCAGCCGTTCGTTAACTGAATATCAACAACGTATTCTGAGTTCCCTTTAAGTTTTCATATACTGATTTTCCGAAGAAAAACTTGTATTTTTACCTCCAGACTGTTTCATTTGCTTTCGAACATTCACAAACCAATTTGCTGCATACGTTTTATTTTAATACAAGTGGTTGATCAGCTGTGTAAACAGCAGGTCAGTATATAATTTTCTCTTTACTCTTTTATCTGATCAATGTGTCGGGAAAATTGTTTCGTATAAAAAATAATGAACTGATCGTATGTGTTACTAGCGCGAGGGCATGTGTCTCTGTACTTCTTTCATCTGAAGTCGTCAACTAACCCATTTCAATAACTTTGGGAACATGTTGTGTGTCAGATGACTTCCACGGGGTTGCCTCACCCAACACAATCTCAACTACTCTCTGGTTTACTTATACTTATTAATGTATTTCTTCTTTCATCCCTTTCTATTTTGTTCTTTCAATTGTGGCCCTTAAAATATATTACCTTTTAGTTTTTAATGACCCAATAGCCTTTCTTTGTCTAGTTTGTGGCAGTAAATACTATAAACAAATTTACATCGTGGAAGATAATGAATTTGTTCGTGATATGTCTGTCCTCACATGTATGAAATTGATAAGAATTATTTAATCAATATACCAACATTTTAGACGTCGTCTTATCCATAACGTTGCACATAATGGAGGACTATAGTTTACAGTCCTCAAATTAACGCTAATGGTGGACGAGTAGTATATTGCGTCTTGTATGTTTGGATTGTCTTTGTCAATTGCCACCTTCTTCGAAAAGAGGGAAAAGAACTTGAGACGAATTGTTATTCTAATGATTTATGGTCTATGTGATTCCATATAGTGTCTACTCAATGCTACTAATCTTATTTATTTCAAAATTACTCATTCGCTTCATAACCACGCTACAGGCGGAAAGAAAAGAGACATGACGTTACGCGTGAAGAAGATTGTGTCTGCTAATTCCACAATTAGCTGTAACGCCGTTTCAATAGGACTACTACATTACACATCTAAACGGAGAGTTTTCAAGATTCTGAAATCGAAACACAATTCCCAGTGTATTAACAGCGTTTCATATACTCATTCGTCATGATATACATGACGGCTAGATTTGAGTATCCCATAATGTTGCCAACAACGTAAAAATAATTATGTTTCTGGTATCGTTCCTGCGTGAGTGCTACGGTCGCAAGTTCGAATCCTGCCTCGGGCATGGATGTGTGTGATGTCCTTATGTTAGTTCGGTTTAAGTAGTTCTAAGTTCCAGGGGACTGATGACCTCAGCTGTTAAGTCCCATAGTGCTCAGAGCCATTTGAACCATTTGTTGTATCATTCCAACAACGGTCCTTCGGCAGTCATATTTCAACGGCAGGATACCAAATGTTTTGATTAGTAAATTCCAGGCCAGTGTTCGTTTCTGAGACTGATGTATTTACCCTTCCCCATCATCCATCATCCCTTCATCTCTGAAACTATTTGTCATTATTACAACATCACGCTAGATTCAACTAACATGATGGTGAAAAAGATGGTGAAAAATGAGATGAAGGGAAAGGCAGAGAGAGAGAGAGAGAGAGAGAGAGAGAGAGAGAGAGAGAGAGAGAGAGAGAGAAAGGGGGGAAAGAGATTTTTGGAACAATTACAATCGTTCTCATTTATAATTCGAATAATTTTCATCTACAGTCAGAGATGATGAGGCTTGGACAAAAAGGAAAATGAACCCAAACGCTTACAGATCAATCTCAAGGGATGCAAAAAAAAAGGCGGAATATATCCATCTATTAGCAACGGACATGGCAATTCCCAAAGCCTGCCTGTGTGGTCGAGCGGATCTAGGCGCTTCAGGCAGGAACCGTGCGACCGCTACGGTCGCAGGTTCGAATCCTGCCTCGATCATGGATGTGTGTGATGTCCTTAGGTTAGTTAGGTTTAAGTAGTTCTAAGTTCTGGGGGACTGATGACATCAGATGTTAAGTACCATAGTGCTCAGAGCCATTTGAACCAATTCCCAAAGTGAGAATATACACGTGCATGCGTCACGCTTAAAATACGCATATCCTCTCTAATTGGCAGATAAATTACGGCATATTGTTTGCACCTACCCAACAACTGGCGAATTGTACGAAACGTGAGAAAGTAAATAGTTGTTAATGAAGTAACAGCCAAAGTAGCGCGATTACAATTTCTGTGGAAAAAATAGGTCCAATTCTCTGGTTCCGAACATTGTTTTTGGGTGGTTTTTCTTGCTTACTGTGTAACTGCCGGAACTGGATATAATCCTAGAATTTTTTAAATGTTGATGATATTCTATGGATGGGAACTGTTTTTGGCAGGACAGTGCCGGAAATTAAAACCTTCTCCCGACGATTCACAACTGGGAGCCCCTCTGCCACACGTCGAGCCTATTGGGAAGAAGCTAAGAAGAACAAAATTTGTTATGGAACAGCCCGTCCAACTCTCAGCAGCTGGAACGGAAGTTGGAAAAATACATTCGTTTATCGCTGGTCTGCAGATTTTAGCGACAGAGAAATCACATTCAAGGACGCTGGCTGCTCTATGGCACATGGGCAAAACATGTATGGCCGAGAGATTCTTTACCCGGCATTGTTCGAGAGACGCACAGACAGCCATAGCGAGACGCCATTGTCCCCTAGACAAGCGCCGTTATACAGCTCCCTGCTGCGTCTCCGCTCCTCGGGTCTGTCCCTTGTAATAAGGCAATCTAATTGCGAATGTGTGTTGCGACTTCATACATAACACAAACTTCCTGCAATGTGGGAAGGCAGTTGTCGTGAGGGCAACGTTCACTGTCTCAACCCGGACCCCATGTGTGTTGTTTGTACTGACACGTAGAGTGGACGCGCGGGTAGAGGCGTTACGTCAAGGATTTTGCAGCCCCTCCCTCCGGAGGTTCGAGTCCTACCTCGACCATGGGTGTATGTGTTGCTCTTAGCATAATTCAGTTTAAACAGTGTGTAAATACACTCCTGGAAATGGAAAAAATAACACATTGACACCGGTGTGTCAGACCCACCATACTTGCTCCGGACACTGCGAGAGAGCTGTACAAGCAATGATCACACGCACGGCACAGCGGACACACCAGGAACCGCGGTGTTGGCCGTCGAATGGCGCTAGCTGCGCAGCATTTGTGCACCGCCGCCGTCAGTATCAGCCAGTTTGCCGTGGCATACGGAGCTCCATCGCAGTCTTTAACACTGGTAGCATGCCGCGACAGCGTGGACGTGAACCGTATATGCAGTTGACGGACTTTGAGCGAGGGCGTATAGTGGGCATGCGGGAGGCCAGGTGGACGTACCGCCGAATTGCTCAACACGTGGGGCGTGAGGTCTCCACAGTACATCGATGTTGTCGCCAGTGGTCGGTGGAAGGTGCACGTGCCCGTCGACCTGGGACCGGACCGCAGCGACGCACGGATGCACGCCAAGACCGTAGGATCCTACGCAGTGCCGTAGGGGACTGCACCGCCACTTCCCAGCAAATTAGGGACACAGTTGCTCCTGGGGTATCGGCGAGGACCATTTGCAACTGTCCTCATGAAGCTGGGCTACGGTCCCGCACACCGTTAGGCCGTCTTCCGCTCACGCCCCAACATCGTGCAGCCCGCCTCCAGTGGTGTCGTGACAGGCGTGAATGGAGGGACGAATGGAGACGTGTCGTCTTCAGCGATGAGAGTCGCTTCTGCCTTGGTGCCAATGATGGTCGTATGCGTGTTTGGCGCCGTGCAGGTGAGCGCCACAGTCAGGACTGCATACGACCGAGGCACACAGGGCCAACACCCGGCGTCATGGTGTGGGGAGCGATCTCCTACACTGGCTGTACACCTCTCGTGATCGTCGAGGGGACACTGAATAGTGCACGGTACATCCAAACCGTCATCGAACCCATCGTTCTACCATTCCTAGACCGGCAAGGGAACTTGCTGTTCCAACAGGACAATGCACGTCCGCATGTATCCTGTGCCATCCAACGTGCTCTAGAAGGTGTAAGTCAACTACCCTGGCCAGCAAGATCTCCGGATCTGTCCCCCATTGAGCATGTTTGGGACTGGATGAAGCGTCGTCTCACGCGGTTTGCACGTCCAGCACGTCGTCTCACGCGGTCTGCACGTCCAGCACGAACGCTGGTCCAACTGAGGCGCCAGGTGGAAATGGCATGGCAAGCCGTTCCACAATACTACATCCAACATCTCTACGATCGTCTCCATGGGAGAATAGCAGCCTGCATTGCTGCGAAAGGTGGATGTTCACTGTACTAGTGCCGACATTGTGCATGCTCTGTTGCCTGTGTCTATGTGCCTGTGGTTCTGTCAGTGTGATCATGTGATGTATCTGACCCCATGAATGTGTCAATAAAGTTTCCCCTTCCTGGGACAATGAATTCACGGTGTTCTTATTTCAATTTCCAGGAGTGTATAAGGACCGATGACCTCAGAAGTTTGGTTCCTTAGGAGTTCACACACATTGTTGTTTGAACAGTTTACTTACCTTGATGGTTTCACAGCACTCTCGCGCGCTGAGGAAGTTACACGATTCCGGTTCTGTGGTTTGAAGAGTGTTCCTCCGAAACTTGTTGTAGGATTCGACAACGATGTTTTATCTACAAGAGCAGGATGTGGCGAGTAGAAACTGGACTGATCTTCGCTGCAGTACGTAATAATAAGCCATAGACAGCAATAAGTATTTTGCAGTAATAAACGGCATTCTTAAAGGTACTTCTGCTATTGTATTCATCATTTAAAGTCGTTAGAAATAAGACCTTCAGATTTTATTTAATTGCAGTCTTTCATTTATAAATTTCGATGTTACATTCACAATTCGCAATTGCCTAGTGATAGCAACCTTAGACCTTTCGATTCATGTGTATATTCATATTGTATACTGTAGACTCAGCAGTATTTAGCTTGTAATGTGGCAACTACGTATCCCAGCCCCTAGACAACGGAACTAGCCAAAGCTTTTAATATTTTAACTCTGAGTATAAGGATACGTAGTTGAGGATTACATTTTTATTCGAAAGCCCGCGAACTCAATGAAAACTTTTAAAGTTAAAACACATTTGTTAATAGGACAATAGACTGAAGAGCCTAAACATTAGAACCGATTGCTTAATAGCTTTGTGATATACCTTCAGAACTCAGTACAACAGTAGTTTCATTGTGATGTGTTCGAGAAGTTCTTGGTACGTTTCCAGAGGTATGTGGCATCAGATGTGTACGCAGTTCCCGGAAATTCGGCGCCGGTGGTTTGTGGGCCAGGAACTGAACGAAATAGTTTCAGAGATGTGTTCCCTCAGGTTCAGATAAGGTGAATGTGATAACCAAGTAAGTTCATTATCGTGGTCCTAGAATCACCATAGTCGTATTCTGGCCGTATGGCGCTAACAGTTAACCTGCTGCAAGATGCCATCGTCATCGTGGAGAAGATAAACCATGACAGAATACAGATGGTTCACGTAGTCTATATCTGTCATGGGTACTTCGTTTAGTACAACAGGTCCGATGGAAGCCCAGGAAAAGGCCTGCCATTGCATAATTACTGACTCCATCAGCCTGTGCCCGTTGCGTGGTTTATGCTCCAAACAGCATTTCGCCTGTGTCATGGCTTATCTGGACACGACTGTCAATCTGGTCCAAAAGAAACGTGATTTATCCCACCAGGCAAGGTTTCCCTTTACCAACGGTACGATCTCGATCATCCACGTGATGAAAATGGTCCGCACTATTGTTCATGTGTTCACTACTGTCAGGTGCCTTCGATTACTGTCACAAATTGTACGGAAACCCAAGTGAATATTCCCCATAATAAATTACTGCTCCCACCGTCCTGGCATGGTGCGTATTTCCACAACCGCTTGCCTGAGTTACGAACACGACCAGCAAGTTGGTGTAAAAATGAAACGTGATTCTCCCGATAAGGAGATTCGATTCCATTGCTCCAGTGATACCGATACTGACGACGTCACTGAACCACTTTGGTAACACGTCGCTGTCGTCAGCTGCGGAGCCCCACCTTCAAAAGTGTGCGCTCGCTGTGTGGTCCGAGGCACTTCTCTTCTTACCAGAACTGTAGTCTGACGTCAGATCTGCCACAGACCGACGCCTCTCCTGCTTCACAGAGAGGCAAGCGTCCAGCCTCCACATTCTGCGATGAGGCGTGCATGTCCAATACTTCGTCACTCACTCGGCTTCATTGTCCTTCCATCCAATTAAACACATCTTCATGACAGTTACGTGAACAGTCGACCAGTTTCTTCGTTTCCGGATTGCTCGTTACCATTCCACACGATTACTCTGCAATTCACAATCAAGTGCCTTGTTGAGTGCTCTTCGAACCACCTTCAGGCTGTTTCTGTACCGTTGCACTCCTAAACAGGGAAAGCAAGAATAATGAACACTTAAATACGGTATTGCAGTGTTTGTGTCATTCTGGTTACGATGCAAAGTTCCTTTAGACATGCATGTCCAAAGGAACAGGCACTACGACGATCAGAGCCGTTACGAAAACATAAAATGAAATCGCAGTTGCGAATTAGAACTGGGATCAGGTGTGGAATTGAATGACGACAATGAAAACGTGCCAGACCTGGACTCGAACCTAGGTTTCCCGCTTATCGCGAGTGGTCTCTTACCATTTGATTATCTGTGCACGGCTCAGGGCCAGAACCTAGGTTCCATATGTTGTCACCCATGCGTCTACAGCCGGTACTCGCATCCATTCTGTATATTCACATACAGGTCAGGCGTTGTACTTGAAAGTAGCTTGCACTGTATTGTCAGATAAATACGATATTCCAGTCCTTGTTGTATTGTGATCACGATGCAAAGTCCTTTGGACATGCATGCGGTAATATACATAATGGATGTAAGAGCACAGATTGTTGACACATGGTTGACGACGTATGGGACTTTGGATGTGGCCGTGAGTCGTGCTCGGATAGCCGCTCGCGAGAAGCGGGGAATTCAGGTTCGAGTCCCGGTCTGGCACGTTTTCATTGTCGTCATTTCATTCTAAAAGTGATGGTAGTCCTTATTCGCAACTGGGAAATCATTTGAACACTTAAATATTTCTGCGCGAGGCCTGATTTTGTTTGTTTTCTTACGATGATCATTTTCCCGTATGCAGGTGTATGCCAAGAAATTATTTTCTTATTTGGAGGAAGACACTGGTGACTGAAATTTCGTTCGATGATTCTACCGCAAAGGAAACCGCCTTAGCTTTAATGATTACCACTTCAACTCGCACATTATGTACGTGGAACCCTCTCCCTGTTTCGTGATAGTACAAAGCGTCCTGCCCTTGCTTGATCTTTTTCGATGTCCGCCGTCAGTCCTATCTGTTGGGCCTCCCACGCCGCACACCTGTACTCCAGTAGAAGACGGAGAAGCGTAGTGTAGGTAGTATCTTTAGCAGACTGTTGCATTTTCTAAGTTTTATCCCAACATCGCAGCCTATGCTTCTTTTTCCCCACAATGTTATCTGTGTGATCGTTCCAATTTGAGTTACTCGCAATTGAAATCACTAACTGTTTTGCCGAATTCGTGGCCGTCAGAAATGTGCAACTCATTCTGTAAACGCAATTTAACGTATTACTTTCACTACTCACGTGGACGACTTCACACTTTTCATTAGTTAGAGACGATTGACACTTTTCGCACCATACCGATCTTTTGTCTAAATCAGTTTTCAACTGGTTTGCATCATGTGTTGACTTTACATGACGCTAAATGACAGAATGATCAGCAAACACTTTAACAGGATTGCTAAGTTTGTGCCGTCCGGAGTGGCCGAGTCTGGAACCGCCCGACCGTTACGGTCGCAGGTTCGAATCCTGCCATGGGCATGGATGTGTGTGATGTCGTTAGGTTTCAGTAGTTCTACGTTCTAGGGGACTGATGACGTCAGGTGTTAAGTCCCATAGTGCACAGAGCCATTTGATTTTGCTAAGATTGTCTCCTAAATTGTTTTTGTTGATCAGGAACAGCAGTGGGTCTATATCATTTCCTTGCGGAAAGCCATATTCACTTCTGGTTTACTCGATGACTCCGTCAGTTATAATGAACTGTGACCTTTCTCACAGCAAATTAGGAATCCGGTCTGACAGCTGAGAGGATACTCTGTAGGCACACAATTTAATTACACGTCGTTTCTGAGGAACTGTGTTAAAAGGGTTCTGGAAATCCCAAATTATGGGATCAATATATCGATAGCACTCATTACTTCACGAGAAGCCAGACCTAGTTGTGTTTCACAAAAACGATATTTTCTGGATTCAAAACACATCGTTTTCTTCGACGTTAATCATAATCTCTGAACACAAAATATTTTTCAAAATCCTATTTGCAAATCGACGTTAGTGGTATGGGCCTGTAATTTAGAGGCTTACTCCCATTTCCTTTCTTGGGCTTTGATGTGACCAGCACAACTTCCCAGTCTTTAGTTTCGGATCATTGCACGAGCGAGTGCATGTATAATATTGGCGAGTATGGAGCTATTGTATCAGCTTCCTTTCGAAGGAACTTAACTAATGTACTACGTATCTGGACTGGAAGACTAGCCATTCGTTAAGTGATTTAAACTGTTTCGCTACACCACGGTTATCGACTTACTCAAGTTGGCAGTTGTTTTTGATTGGAATTCTGGAATATTTACTTCGTCTTCTCTGGTGAACGATCTAACGAAGTAACTTTGCTTTAGAGGCGTCGTCATCAGTGACATAGCCCTTGTGTCGCGCAGTGCAGGTATTAAATGCGTGTTGCCGATGATATACTTTAAATACGACCAGAATCTCTTTGGGTTTTCTCCTAGATCTCGAAATAGAGATTCTTTGCGGAAAAAATTAAACTCAGCTTCCACTGAAGACGGCGCTGAATGTCGAGTTCTTTAAAACTCTTTCAGAACCATAACAATCTGCGCTTCGCAAAATCTCTCATGTCAGACAATTGTTGAATTTTCGGTCCGTATTGTCACTGAAAGAGCCCTATTGCGAGAATTATCACACAGTCAATGTAACCACTCATCCATCCAAGTTACTGACAAGAATAATATACAGAAGAAAGGAAAAGAATATTGAGGGTGTGTTACACGACGGCCAGTTTGGCTTTACGAAAGGTAAATCCACTGGAGAGGCATTTTCGACGTTGCGGTTCATAAGGGAAGCAAGACTACAGAAAAATCAAGACACTATCATAGGATTTGTCGACATGGAAAAAGCTTTCGACAATGTCAAATCGAACAAGATGTTAAAAAATCTGAGAAAAATGGGGTAAGCTGTAGGGAGAGACGCGAAAGAAGAACCAAGGGGAGGTAATGTGACCTGAAAACCAAGAACGAATTGCTCGGATTAAAAATGGGGCGTAAGAAAGGGATGTCTGGTTTCGACCCTAGCGTTCAATTTATATGTCGAAGAAGCAATGATGAAAACAAAAGTAAGTTTCAGAAGTGAAACTAAAATTCAAGGTGAATGGATTTAATAAAAGTTTCGCTGATAACATTGCTGTCCTCAGTCAAAGTGAAGAGGAATTATAGCATCTGCTGAATGGAATGAAAAGGCTAATGAGTACAGAATATGGATTCAGAGTAAATAGAAGAAAGTAAGAAGTAATGAGAAGTAGTAGAAATGAAAACATCGAGAAACTTAACATCAGGAGTAGAGATCACGAAGCAGATGAAGTTAAAAACTCTGCTATGCAGGCAGCAAAATGAACGGACGACATAAAAAGCAAAGCAACACTGGCGTAAAATGTATTCCTGGCCAAGAAAAGCCTACTAGTGTGAAACACAGGCTCCAATCTGAGGAAGAAATTCTTAAGTGTGTACGTTTGGAGCACAGAGTTGTACCATAGTGAAACGTGCATTGTGGGAAAACAGGAAAAGAAACAAATTTATGTATTTGATACAAGGCGAAAAAAAATTTTTGAAAATTAGGTAATCTAATAAAGTATGCAATGAGGACATTCTCCGCAGAGTCGACGAGGAAAGGAATATTTTTTGGAAAACACTGACAAGGGAGATGGGACAGGGCTCGTACATCTGTTAAGACGTCACGGAATAACTTCCATGGTACCTGATGGAGCTACAAAGGGTAAAAACCATAGAGGAGGACAGAGATTGGAATACATCTAGCAAATAATTGAGTACGTACGTTTCAAGTGCTACTCTGAAATGAAGGAACTGCGTCAGAAGAGAAATTCGTGGCGAGCCGCATCAAACCAGTCGTAATAATGACGACGCAAAAAATAATTTCATTATAATGATTCATCATTGGCCTGTTCTCCGCATATACACTTCTATTACCGCCTCAAGAGCGGGGAACGCCTCCATGCAGTATACGATATTTTGGCAGCAGTGATTATAATACTTTAACACATCAGTTGAATCTATTCTGAACTCAAGGCTGCCGTTAACCAATATTTACAATTATTTCGGAAATGGCTTCTTGGTAGACGAATGTTTACTACAATATTTTTGCTTTATCGTCGTATGTTTTCTTCAGTATCAGTTTTCGTTATTAACAAAAATTCTTTATAATTCAATTTAATAGAATTTTCATTAGTATCAGTATACAGGGTGTAAGCTGTCACCACAATCCCTCTTGTAACGTCACAATTGACGTAATGTATCTATAGCAAAAAAATGTCTCTGAGCACTGTGGGACTTAACTTCTAAGGTCATCAGTCTCCTAGAATTTAGAACTACTTAAACCTAACTAACCTAAGGACATTACACACGTCCATGCCCGAGGCAGGATTCAAACCTGCGACCGTAGCGTTCGCGCGTTTGCAGACTGTAGCGCCTAGAACTGCTCGGCCAACTCTGCCGGCTGTAGCCCTAACAATTTCGTTAACCAAAGATATATTTTTTTCCACAGTTTAATTTCATGAAAGCAAAGAAAACCATTAAGGCACCGTCCTAGGAAGCAAGGAAGTAGTAAGTAGAAAAGGAATACAGTCCTCCTGTACCAGCTATCATGCTTGAGCACTGCTAAAACATGAATAGTATCCCTAATCAGAGCGGAAAGTGGCTTTTGAATTAGTGACAGCCGCACGCTCGGGACGCTATTGCTCTGGGTCATGGGGCAGGCCCCAGTGACCTTCTTCAGTTGCGTAGGCGCGGTCAGACCCGTAGCGCATCCTACACGAAGCCGAATTTAATGTAGGCGTGAACATAGAACCTCCTCTGCAGAAGACTTCTCGGAGTGGAATTGATGGAATCGCTTGCTGATGAAGGGCGGCTCCTCGTCTCAGAAAGTTTTATGGCATCTGTGTAAAGCTCCAACTGTCGGTGCTTTACCATAGTGTAGGTCACACAGCAGATTTTCCGAAGCTAGAGGAAAGCTAGGGGATTCGAGTCAACTGCATTCGGGGCCTATGACTTATCCATGTTGGACAAAAAGCACGGCAACTGAAAAGAGGTGGACTGAAATGCCGGCCTTCTGGTTTCGTTTTTGATAGATTTGGTTTCAAAAATACGTGTGTTGGTGTGTGCTTCAGAAAACGGCGTAAAATACGGCATCTTTTAAACAGATGGGACTAAAATGACCCATTCATAAGAGTCAATGTTGTGTAAAGGTGGGTCTGCATATGGAAGTTACGAACAAAGAAGAATACGCTTCTGTACGCAGAAATTACCAAAGATGGCTCTAGAAAGATATTTTACCTACATTAACAGACATCCAAACGATGTCTTCAGAGAGAATAGATGAACTACAACGCAAAATTCTAAGGAAATGTTGTATTTTTCTTTTCATTAATCACCCTTCTGGCTTATTTGATGCAACCGACCTTTCTTCTTTCCGCTGCCAATTCTTCATCTGAGTAATACTTACACACAACGCTCGTGTTACTTGTTAGGTAAATTACAGCCTCTGCCATCTCTGCAATTTTTACCCCCTACGTATCCCTCTAGACCACAGCTATTCCATGCTGCAATACGTAACGTATCATTTTGTCACATCTTCGTGTCATTGTGTACACAAACATATGTTGTCGCTGATTATGTGAAGATTTTAATTTCTTGTCTTACCAGTCCATGTGATTATCGATGTCTTTTCACAGCATTAAATTCGAACGAATCGATTCGTTTCTCTTTCTGGTTTTCAATGGTCCATGAATCACTGTCATACAAAGCTGTGACCTAAATGTAGGCCTTACACACCTTTGAGTGAGGAATAACTTCTTTGCGTAGGCTAGCCTGCTACTTATATCCTCGTTCAAAATGATTCAAATGGCTCTGAGCACTATGGGACTCAACATCTGAAGTCATCAGTTCCTTACAACTTAGAACTTCTTAAACCCAACTAACGTAAGGACATTACACACATCCATGCCCGAGGCAGGATTCGAACCTGCGACCGTAGCGGTCACGCACGGTCACACTGGCTGGATATATCCTCGTCCGTCATGCATCGTTTTGCTTCTTGCTCTTAGTGGTCCCCAATTTTAATTTCATAGTTGGTCGCCAATCTTATTTCTGCTACTCGTTAATCTTATTTCACTAGTCGTCATCAGTGTTGTTTTTGTTCGGTTTGCTCTCAGTCCACAATCAGCACTCATTAAGCTGATCATTCCATTTAGAATATCCCGCAATTCAACTCCATTTATAGTCATAATAGCAATGTCATTACTGATATCATTTCGCCCTCAGTATTAATCCCATTTGCTGAAAATTTGTTTCGTATTCATCTTCGCCAGTTACATATACAGATTGAAAGCTAGGACAGAAAGTCTCCGACTAGCATCAGTTTCTATCCTATTACTTTGTACTATATTATTCTTAGTGTAAGAGCCTATGTTTCAATAAACAGTATATATAGCAAAAGCAGAATTTTGATATTGAAAAGTTTCAAGAAAAAATAATGTCTTGTCTTCACATATTCATTGCATTACTACACTAAGGAACAGATTTCGTTTTCAACCTTTAAGTTGAAACGTCCCCTTTGAACAATTATACAAGACTGTGCTTAAACTGACACACAATATTTTTAGCGCAACGGAATCTGACTTTCAAAAATCCCTACGAAAGAATGGCCCTGACTAACAATAACCTATACGTTTCACAAATCACTTACCTCACAAAAATCTTCGTTACTCAAGCTACTGCAATACAGCGAGCGCCACTACTGCCAGCTAACTAAAAGATTCAAACTACGGAAGTCACTAACTACTGATAGGCACAGTTAGCAAATGAATGATTTTAATAGAGAACAAACAATGTATTTACCTCACTAGTCATAATATATATAGCAGTTCATGACACCAATTCGTACAAATTTCAAAACTCCTCCATCTCTCTCCCCACGTCCACCACTGCTGGCGGCTCACCTCCAACTGCGCAACGCTACGCGCTGTTAGCATCCAGCTGCCGCTGCCCAACACTACAATGGCAGACAACAATGCAAACCAGCAACAGACTGCACACAGCACAGCCAGTGATTTTCTTACAGAGCGCTACGTGGCGTTAGCGTTACCAATAAAAAAACCTAAACAGCCTACTTACAAAGTATTTGCTAGGAGTTGTTGCTTACAGTATTAGAAATTACGGTAATATTTTTTTCCCACTCCATGATATTTGCAAAGCACGTAGGCTGCAATGTTCATTTTTATACAGAATAAAAAATGTATAATACCCTTATCGAAAGACTGTTCCGGTAGATCACAGTGTCCTTTATAAGTAACAGAAGATAACAGAGCAGCCGCAGCTTCTTGTTCTCAATGAACAGTAGCTAAAAATGTATCTGGGGCGTTTGAAGAAAGACCTAAGCCTCTCTCTCAGTCTGTACACTCCCGTAAGCATGTATATCTTGTGATACTTTCCCGGTTATAGAGTCATTGTTGAAACCCTGTAAGTAGTAGTTTCCTGCTCTTTGTTATTTCCTGTTCTGAGAGTGATTATAGAGTGTATCTTCATGAATTACAGAATGAAGTTTCACTAACTGGTTGGCGAATGCAGACTAGTTTTCGACACCTATTAGAACAGACTCATGTTTCACAAATCGGTTCCTCATGCATATAAGAGACTAATCTCACAGCTGGTTGTGAAGTTATCGTGAAATGTTGCAAGATGATCCATCCGCCATCTCGTGAAACTCAGTATTGTACGTAAGCGTTATATTACGTAGTCCGCCTCCGTAGCTAAGTGATCAGTGAGTCTGACTTCTATGAGGAGGGCTCATGTTCAGTTCCCGCTAGTGTAACTGATTTTTGCTTGTTTGTTTGATTGTTAGAAAAACTGTTCAACCTCGTAATGCCAGTTGAGGAGCTACACGCATGACCATTAGCGGCTGCAAATTCTGGGAACTGACTACGGCCTGAAGATTGTGTGCTGACCCAGTGTCCCCCGTACAGTATCCGGGTGACGCTCTTGCCATAGGATGACACGGTGGCCGGTCGTTAATTGCCCTACAGGACTAGCAGGCAGAGCTTTAGCTTATGTCGTACAGAAACACGATGCCGGGCAGTAGTGTAGTGGATAAAAGGACTTACTGCGTGCAATATATATTATAATAACTCGCTTCTGATTCATTGAATGTATACTACATAAAGCATAGCAAAATATTTTTAATACCCCAACTTATTAGCTTCAAATTGAGAGTTAAACAAAATATGTAACCCTAACCAAAATCATGAATTCTTTTAACAATAATGAATTCTTTGACAAGACTACTAAAAAAAAGGAAAAGAAAAAAAACTTAACACTGAAACTTTAGATACGAAATGCAGGACAAAAAGTAATTACTTTGTTGTCTTAACTATGAGCTCTTGCCTCTCATGGCAGCAGAATATCCTTATGCACAAGATCAGTTACAGCAACAGATTAGAGATCTTATCGCCGACATATTGAAATCAGAGGCCTTCACAAAAACGCACTCACTTCCGTCGTGGCAAGACGATCTTCTGGCTGCTGTCCAGTCGAATTTCCATAAAGAAAAACCCATGAAGTCTAGGTCTCAGTTCAGCTTTGCCAAGGCGAGGAAAACAGCGCCCTTTATATCACCGAGTGGTCTCGCCCAACAACGTTGGAAGGGTACTGAAGTTGAACTGTGCCTTGCACATCATGTTATACACTGAACAGCTCTGTGCCCATCAAAGCGCAAAATGTTTTGTCATTTTGAACTCACTTAAAAAAAATGATGAAGTTCATTGTCATTATCTTACCAATTAAAGACACTTTCATTCCTGTTTTGTGAAATTCGTGATGTAACTGGATCAGTCAAATAAGGTTATTTTTGAGAATAATTACTCTTTCTAAATTTTATTACATTTCCTAGGGGTTGGCCATTAAATTGTAGAAGCTGTGCCGTAAAATAGCCACTGGTGAGGTATGGCATCTGACAGCAACGAACGCTTGCTTATATGTGAAACTGCGCTCAGATGGGCTGCCACTTTTGCAAAGCCTGTTCTGTTATGCACCATTTGGATTGAACTGTCCAGTATGATTTATTTTACAAATTACTGACTGGAGTCCTAGCAGCTTATGTGAGGCTTACAGATTCGACTCTGCTAGTTTCCCTCCATGTTTTGCCGTAACTTGCCTTCAGTGTACCACTGACTTAATGGTTCAAATGGCTCTGTGCACTATGGTACTTAACATCTGTGGTCATCAGTCCACTAGAACTTAGAACTACTTAAACCTAACTAAGGACATCACACACATCCATGCCCGAGGCAGGAATCAAACCTGCGACCGTAGCAGTCGCGTGGTTCCGGACTGAGCGCCTGAACCGCTCTGACTTAATAAATGGGCATTTTGATATATTGCACCAGAGGCCTGTTCGTTCTAGAAGTGCGAAAATTGACGAGAGGTTATGTGCATGCTTTTGTCCGGGCTCCGTACCACAATCGATAAATCGAAACCCTTTTAGGATCGTTTCGTTGTCCTCCCGTCCGTCTACCACTCTATCTCCGTCCGACTGTTAAGAACCCATGTTCTCAGGAATGAGAGGACGTAAAAAGCTGAAATGTATGTCACATACTAAGGCCCACTGGCCCTTAGCAGTAAACAAAATTTAAGCTTCTTAGTCAATCCACTCAAAAGATACTGCGATATTTTTCACACATATTCATACTTGCAAAGTCAATCATCAAAACCTATATGGTATCAACCTCCTAGATTCATGAAATTTGCGAAGGAGCTAGATTTCACATTAAAAGTATAGGATAAACTCCAGAAATCGTTAATTTGTAATTATATCAGATTAAAATTTTTTCTTAATTTTTTTATACTTGTGTCTCTCTGCCTGTCAATAAAGACCCATTTTCTCAGGAACTGATGGGCGTATAAAGCCCAAATTCATGTCACATACTACTTTCTGTGATCCCTTCGCGACGTAATACGTTTAAGCTTCCAAGTAAATGGAATCAAAAGGAATGGTCATTTATGTCTTACACTTTAATACTCATTCACTCATTACAAATTATATGGGACTTTGTGTAGAGCTAGAAACATGAAATTTGGTAAGGAGCTAGGCTTTACATTACAAATAAAGGAGAAAAATTCAGGAATACAGAAATACAAGTCGCTGAGAAATGAAATCTGTATGAAATGGCTACAAGAAATTTGTGAAGAAAGAGAGAAAGAAATAACTGTCGGAAAGACTAACTGAGCATACAGAACAGGCAAAACCACCTTCCGTGAAATTGAAAGCAAAGTGTTATAATATTAAGAATGCAATGGGATTCCACTGTGAAATGCAGAATAGATAGCTGATAAGTGGAAAGAGTACATTGAAAACCTGTCTGAGAGGGAGGATTTGTCTAATGTAATAGAAGAAGAAACCGGATTCAATGCAGAAGAGAGAGAGGACCCAGTACTAGAATTAGAGTTAAAAAGAGCTTTGGAATACTCAAGATTAAATAAGACAGGAGAGATAGATAACATTCCATCTGAATTTATGAAATCATTGGGGGACGTGGCAACAAAACAACTACTCACGATGGTGTATACAATGATCGAGTATGGCGATATATCATCGGAGTTTCGGAAAAGAAGTATTATCCACACAATTCTGAAGACTGCAAAAGCTGAAAAGTGCGAGAATTATCGCATAATCAGTTTAAGATATCATGTAACCAAGTTGATGACAAGAATAGCATACAGAAGAATGGAAAGGAAAACTGAGGCTGTGTTAGACGACGATCAGTTTAGCTTTAGGAAAAGTAAAGGCACCAGAGAGGAGGTTCTGACTTTGCAGTTGATAAGGGAAACAAGACTAAAGGAAAATCAAGAGACGTTCATAGAATTTGAGGACTTGGAAAAAGCGTTAGACAATGCCAAATCGTGCAAGATATTTGAAATTCAGGGATATATATGGATAAGCAACCGGGAGAGAAGGATAAAATACAACATGTACCAGAGCCAAGACGGAATAATGATAGTGGAAGAACAAGAGTGAAGTGCCGTGATTAAAATGGGTGTAAGACAAGGATGCACTGCTTCACCGCTACCGTTCGATTTCTACATCGAAGAAGCAATGATAATCCCCAGTAGAAGTGAAGAAGAATTACGCGATCAGCTGACTTGAATGAACAGTATAATGAGCACAGAATACGGTCTGAGAAAGACGAAAGTAATGAGAAGTAGCAGAAATGAGAGCAGTGAGAAAATTAACATCAGTATTCATGTTCATGAACTGAAGGAAATCTGCTAGTTAGGAAGTAAAGTATCATACGTTGGACGGAGCGAGCATCGAAAGCAAACTAGAACTGGCAAATAGGGCATTTCTCACCGAGAGAAGTCTGCTACATCAAACACAGGACTTAATTTGAGGAAGAAATATCAGAGAATGTACATTCGGAGCACTACATTATATGGTCGTGAAATTTGGTCTATGGGAAACCGGAAAAGAAGAGAGTCGAAGCATTTGATATGTGGTCCTGCAGAATGACAATAATCAGGTGGACTGGTAAGATAAAGAACGAGAAGATTCTTCGCAGAATAGGTGAGGAATGGAGTAAATGGAAATCACTGGCAAGAAGAAGGGACAGTCTGGTGAGACACCTGTTAAGACGTCGGAAAATAACTTCCATGGTACTAGAGGGAGGTGTATAGGGTAAAAACTATAAAGGAAAATAGACATTGGAATACATCCAGGAAATAACTGAAGACATAAGTTGCAAGTGCTACTTTCTGATGAAGAGGTTGGAACAGAAGAGAATTTTGAAAGAAAAAAAAATAGTTGCTCGCAGACTCACCTATGGAAACCTGTACGGAACTTCCAGTTGACCTAGAATCAATAATAGATTTGGGAACAAGTAAATCTCAATAATGTGAAACTGTAGCTACGTGGCATAAAAATATCTTTTTGCTATTATAAATTACTGTTCATTCACCAACGGTCAAAAGCATAATAGAAAAGTATTACTGCTTTTAAACATGAAACGTAAGCCGTTACCATGTTTTAGTATCTATATAAAAATATTTTACTAAATTTTCTCTTGATACATATACACTCTAAGAGAAATAATCACAAACAGCAAAGGAATTACACAAACTGGTTACAATTTGTAATTCATATATATGTGGACAGAAAACGCAAAATTGTGAACTCTGGCTGTCCATGGATGAACGTGTGACGCTGCAGCGCTGTTGCACCATGAATGTGTCAAGCATAGTTAACCGGGGACATAACGATCCCAAAGCACAAAGACATTTTTAATTTCACTTCGTGTACTAAGTCGGGCAGTAACTATGCCTCGCAGATACTCATATGATCAAATAAGCAGATGTGAACATTTGAGAGAGAACTTTTAGTTGGGCTTAAAGTAGCCAGTAGTAGTAATCTGTCATCTGAATGAAAGTGACGTCACTCTTTGACGACGTTGGCAGGAATGGGTGAACCATGTCGAACGCAGCGTTAAGAAGGAGGCGTTCGACCTAAAGAGACAACAGAATAAGAAGACGAAGCAGTCGTGAGAGAGGCACTGAAAGTCCTGAACTCACGATGGTCATCGATCTGACATGTAACCAATAGGTGCTCCAGTTATCACAAGGACCACTCATAGGCTGCTCACCGAAAATACTGACAATCGGATGAGCCAGTTGGTCAGAATTTGGCACTATATCCCTCAACAGGACATCCAACACCTCCGTCAATTAGTGCCAAGCTGAGTAACTGCTTGCTGAAGGGCCATTGGTGGAACAACGCGTTATTGACTGTCTCAATTTGTGAAGCTATTACTCTCAAGAAAATCATACAATGTTTCTGAAATTTAACCACTTGCTTGTCCTTACATATTCATCGCATCTACCGATTTCTTTCCCATTCAGATAATACCTTCGTGGTACGTCGTAGCGTGTATACATTGTAGTCTCCTGCTCGCTTCTTTTTGTATGTCCGGGATAGTCTGAGAACTGCTATAGAGATTTTGATACTCTGAGCTACTGTGCCGGCTTCACTCAGCTATGCTGGCGGACGTAACACTCCATACCGGTGCGGAGTAGCCGCGAGATTTGAGGCGCCATGTCACAGATTCCGTGGCCCTTCCTGCCAGAGGTTCGAGTCCTCCCTCGGGCATGGGTGTGTGTGACGTTCTTCGCGTAAGTTCGTTTTACTTAGTGTAAGTAGTGTGTAAGTCTAGGGACCGATGACTACAGGATGTTGGTCCCTCAGGAATTCACACACGTTTGAACCACTTCATACCCACATATTTATAAAATTCTAGCTTGCTTATTCACCATATTCGGCGTTAAAAATGTTATTGATATGCGAACGCAGCCACGCTGACCACTCAGCTACGGAGGTATACTGATTACCATTGATCCTTAAAACTATGCACGGGGCGGGGGGGGGGGGGGGGGGGAAGCTGCAAGCGTACTTGTGAGAAGTCAATCTTACACTGAAGCGCCAAAGAAACTGCAAAAGTAAGGCGTATTCAAATACAGAGATAAGTAAACAGGTAGAATACGGCGCCGCGGTCGGCAGTGCCTATGTAAGACAACATTTGTCTGTCGCAGTTGTTACATCGGTTACTGCTGCAACAGTGGCAGGTTATCAACATTTTAGTGAGTTTGAACATGGTATTATAGTTGGCGCACGAGCGATGGTACACAGCATCTCTGAGTTAGCGATGAAGTGGGGATTTTCCCGTACGACCAACTCACGAATGTACCGTGAGTATCAGGAATCCGATAAAACATCAAATCTCCGACATCGCTGCTGCCGGAAAAAGGATCCATTTAGATCGGGACCAACGACGACTGAAGAGAATCATTCAACGTGACAGATGTGCAGCCCTTCCGCAAATTGCTGCAGATTTCAATGCTGGACCATCAACAAGTGTCAGAGTGCGAACCATTCAATGGAACGTCATCGATATGTGCTCTGTAATGGTGGGGGCGTGTGATGTTGCAGTGCTATAGGACTCCTGATACGTCTAGATACGACTCTGGCAGCTGATACGTAAGTGAGCATTCTGTCTGGTCACCTCCCCAACCATTACGTCCATTGTACATTCCGACAGTTGGGCAACTCCACCAGGAAAATGCGACACCCCACACATCCAGAATTGCTACACACTATCCCCAGGAATACATTTCTGTGGTTCAACACTTCCGATGGCCACTAAACTCTCCGTAATTGAGCATACTTGGGATGCCTTGAACGTGCTGTTAAGAAGAGTTCTCCACTCCTTCGTACTCTTACGAATTTATGGACAGCCCTGCATGATTCATAGTGTCGATTCCCCCTACTTCAGACATTAGTCGAGCCCATGCAACGTCGTGTTGCGGCACTTCTGCGTGCTCACAGGACCCCTACACGATATTGGACAGGTGTACCAGTTTCTTTGCCTATTCATTGTACATAATCAAAGTCCACCTGCAAGGAGATGAACCAATTCTTCTATTCACAGTGATGCATATGTACCTGTTACAACTTGGTTATTTACTGTGGCCTTGAAGTTATCACAGATGGAAAGAAACTCTTCTGTTTGACAGACGACTATGCTGAGATATGACCAGAGACTTCATGTATTATAGTCAAGAACTCCTAGGCCATGAGAGCATCTAATTCATTCTGCTCAGACTCTTTCAAATCGAACGGTATACACTAGCATATGTGAACCGTGAAATAAAGTAGGTACGGAGAGTGAGATGTGTTAAAATCACTTTTTGCACGTCTTCATCATTAAAGAAACAGGTATCTCAAATTGTTACAACCGTTTCTGGATTCTCAGATAAGAAATACTTCTGCTACTTATGACTGAAACTGTACATCGCCAGATATATTTTGGCCATCCTTATGATTGCCCACCATAAGCTATAGGCGCACCAACCGCCTAAATGTCGAGTTACTGCTTGACGAAACCGAAGGAGTGGGCTGGGACATGACAGTAGGGGGACAGAGGTCTAACGTGGTTATAGCAACCTTCAAAGGTGGTCACAGCTTTACAGTCTGTCTTCTGGTATTGTGACAGACGACGGCTATGTGGACAAAAGGTTTCTTGGAGGGAGCAGGCGCCGCGGCTGTGGCCATGGAACTCAGGGCAGCAGGTAGCCTGTCTTGATGCTGGAGAGGTGGTATGGCTCTTCGTAGATGGCGAGAATGGCTGTCTGTTGAAGCTGTGAAGGTCGCGTTCAAATGCGGCGGCGGACTGTAGGCTTCCTCTTTCATTGTAAATGACCGTACGATGCGTGCTACTTTTTCCAAAATAGAATGTGGTAACTTCTGGGCATCGACTGTCAGTGCATCTTGGATCAGTCTATCGTCTATGAGGCTGTGTTCATAAAATTTATCAGTACTATCTTCTTTGCTAGTGAATTTACGGTGTCGATTAATGTGTTGGAATTCAGAGGTGTGTCTGCACCAGTTGTTTAGCACACGAATAGAAGCGCAGTGATATGCATTCGGCAATCAGAGCGTGAGTGTACTTTATCCACGAGCTCGCCCAGGATGAAGACGGAAGGCACCTTCTAAGGGGCGTAATTCTGTATCATTTGAAACACTTGTGGTTCGCAAAGTGCGAGGAAGTATCCAGAATGAGATTTTCACTCTGCAGCGGAGTGTGCGCTGATATGAAACTTCCTGGCAGATTAAAACTGTGTGCCCGACCGAGACTCGAACTCGGGACCTTTGCCTTTTGCGGGCAAGTGCTCTACCAACTGAGCTACCGAAGCACGACTCACGTCCGGTACTCACAGCTTTACTTCTGACAGTATCCGTCTCCTACCTTCCAAACTTTACAGAAGCTCTTCTGCGAAACTTGCAGAACTAGCACTCCTGAAAGAAAGGATATTGCGGAGACATGGCTTAGCCACAGCCTGGGGGATGTTTCCAGAATGAGATTTTCACTCTGCAGCGGAGTGTGCGCTGATATGAAACTTCCTGGCAGATTAAACGAAGAAAGGATATTGCGGAGACATGGCTTAGCCACAGCCTGGGGGATGTTTCCAGAATGAGATTTTCACTCTGCAGCGGAGTGTGCGCTGATATGAAACTTCCTGGCAGATTAATCAAACGTTGCCTCCCACATACTTAATTCTGGCGAAGAATACCAGCTCGATATGACACAGAGATTTTCTGAGAGAAGTACATTTCAATGGGAGCGTTAGCAGCAAGTATAATATCCAAGTACAATCGCCGTTCCTTCAAAAGCAGTAGAGTCTGAACACTGTTTTGAGCCCCTGTTACTATAATAACTGATCTGCCTTAGGGTGTTGAATCTTTAATCAAGATAAATTCATCACATCTGTACAGCCATTGGAAGGCGTTATTTATAAACACCTGGTTAATATGTTGAACGTTCTAGATAAACGGAATTTGTTAAAAAGATAATGTATCTTTATTAATTTTTGCCACAGTGAATGCTGGTATTAGTAACAGAAGATCGTAGTAGACGTGTTCAAATGCATAGTATTCCAAGTGGAAAATGTTAGTCATAAAAAGTTAAATTAGGAAGCGGGAGTATGTAACATAACAGTTACCACAATAGTTGTACTGATAATAATTTCCTTAGGTGCACTCATATATGCAAAGTGACGTATTTATAGTTACAGCGAATGAATGAACACATTGCAGTGAGCACAGATATAATGTATTAAGGGATCTGTATATGGTAAAAATTAAGTCATTGTCAAGTCCAGTTGCAGTGAGCACAGATATAATGTATTAAGGGATCTGTATATGGTAAAAATTAAGTCATTGTCAAGTCCAACGTTGTGGAATAGGTGGAAGTAAATAACGGAATTTGCGAAGATTTTACTCTGATTAAACCAATTGTTTTGATTCACTTCCTCGTGATTTGGTCCTTACAACTGTCAGTTTTTACGAAATGGGCTGTCAATAATATGCTATATCCAATACGAATCATTATCGTAACGGTTATCACTGAAATGGAAGTTTTCCAGGTAGACTTACTATGTATTTCTGCTTAGCCTTCTGTGATTTTAGAAAAAAAGCAAAATGGGTTAAAATATAACGTAGTGACCAAAGGAGGGTGTCCGTTTAATACGTGGTTATGTAGAAATCTACTCGGAGAAAATCAGGAACAGTTGCAATACGATACCGATAGCGAAATTACTTAGAGGTGATATAAACGGCTTTAGTAGTATTAAAAAAAAAAAAAAAAAGAGAGAGAGAGAGAGAGAGAGAACATTGACGAAAATCAGAAGAGTACATCTATGAACGTGGACTGTATATCTATTTAAAGTTCTATTTAAAACCATGGCGTGTGTGTTTTCTTATTTGAACACACTTACCTCCTAAACTACTAGACGTATTTTCATGGGATTTTCATAGATAACTTTAATGTAGTTTAGAGTAGCTTATGGGCTTTTTCCATCAAAGTCGGATGACGGTGAAAAGATACGGTAATTAAAAATATTATTCATTCTAATATTATAAAAGTAAACTAACTCTATTTCTTGCGTTTTCACCACTTAGCCGATTTCGATTACAGTTGGTATGGAGTTATTTTGACCGTCGAGGAAGAAAAAAGGCAACTTTACAAGGCTACTGGTAGTACAAGATGTTTACTGATCTGAAGAATATTATGCGAATAAGGCAAAAATATTTACTCTTTGAAAAAGCTAAAGAGCAATTTTCTGCTGTCGGTTGAGGTCGGAGCAAACCCCTATGCTGTACAAAACCAATTTACGATGCCCAACTGAATGAACAATGACGCGAAACGGTCATGCAAAGCATGCTAATTGCAAACAAGATACTGTCACGCAACGGAAAACTTCTTATTTAATGAATATTAACGGAAGTGGCCCAAATAAGTACAAAAAAGGGTATCACACCACTCACAGAGATTAACGGCGCGAGGGAATCTTGTAGTCATGAATGGAAAAGAGTGACATTTTATCCAGTATATTTATTGACTTTGAACATGTACGTTATTACTTATTGACGCTTTAAAAAGAATATTAATAATTGGACAAGGGAATACAGTTCACAATGTAGCTTTGGCACAGGGACGATAAAACATAGTCACTTTAATATTAGCGAACACGGCCAGTGACCGGGAAGGTGTTAATTAGATGTGGAAAGCACACGGAAAAATAGGAGTGAGCACCATTAGATTGCCAAAAATGTGCACTGAAAGCAACAAGCTGGATGCATGACATCGTGACCACGTACTCGGATCCTGAAGAAAGCGCGTTAGATTCAGTTCTGATCTGCTTCAGAGGCCGCGTACGATGTGCCGTCTTAGAACTCGGGCAGTGAATAAATAAAGAGGCTGGCGGAGGCAGTGGCTGGGAGAAGTGCTTGCAGCCCTTCTTTTGTACTGAATGCTTAAGTACAGACATACCTTTAGTGGCAGCAATAGTCGCCGCGTGAGTCACCTACCCCGTCCTTAACCTGAGGGGTTTATCCCCATCAGACGTTGAGTAGAAGAGTACTTCACAAACCCTAAAGTAGAGATAGTTCTCTAAGAGCCGTCGAAATTCGGCTACGTTGGTGCCAGATTTAGAAACCGCCACCAATGAGCGCAGAAATTCCTCGAGTTCAGACGAATGAAGAATACGTAAGAGCGTTAAGCAATCTCTTACTGGTTTCTATGTCATTACACTTCAGGCAGTCACCCAGATGCGTGCAGTTAGAGCCAGGAGACTACCTTTACTCCATGAAATGATTAAGAAAACGTCGAATAAACGGCTCCGTATGTAGGGACAGCGCAAAATCGCGGCGTTCACCTACATCTCCATCTACACCATACTCCGCAAGCCACCTAATGGTGTGTGACGGAGTTTACTTTTATACCACTAAGTGAGCATTGCAGCCTTGTTCCTCAAGCGAAAAGCGAGTGGGATGAATGATTGTCGGAAAGCCTCTGTATTGGATCTAATTTCTCGAATTTTCTCCTCGTGGTTACGACACGAGAGGTATGTGGAGAAAGTAATGTGTTGTCCGACTCTTCTCGGAAAGTGCTCTCTCGAAATTTCAATAATAAGTCTCTCGTTGATGCACAACACCTCTCTTGTAACGTCTGCCAGTGGAGTTTGTTGAGCATCTGCATAACGCTCTCGCGCCGGGTAAACGATACCGTAACAAAACCCACCTCTATTCGTTGGAACGTCTCTATCTCTTCTAGTAGTCCTACCTGGTGGGGATGCCAGGTAGATGAATCGGTCGAACAAGTTCCTTATAGGCCACTTCCTTCCTGGATGAGTTACATTTCCTTAAGATTCTTCCTATGAATCTCAGTCTGGCATCTGCTTTTTCACTGTTTGGTTTATTTGTTATTCTCCTTGAGGTCGCTGTGGATACTTACTCCAAGATGTTTTACTGTAGATACAGTTTCCAGCTGTTAGTCATCTGTAGTATAGCTGTACAATATCGGGTTTCTTTTCCCGGGTATGCGCAATATGTTACATTCATTTATGTTCAGGTTCAATTGTCAGAGTTTGCACCATTCATCAGTTCTACAAATCTTTCTTATCTTCTGACGTTGCTGCTTTGCTATAGACAATTATCCTCTGCGAACAGCCTTAGGAAGCAAACAATCTTATGTAGGAACAGAGGGAGCTAAGTTTCGCAGGATCTCTGTTTGCGAAGTTCATGTTGATTTTTGTAGCAGAGAGTTTCTTTCTCCAAAAACGTCATAACTGTTGATCATAGAACATACTCCGTTAATCTGCAACAGATTGACGTCAACAATATTCTTCTATAATTGTATGCATCTGTACTACGGCCCTTCTTAAAAACGAGGAATGATCTGAGCTTTCTTTCAGTCGCTACGTAACCTTCGTTGTTCTAACGAACTACGATAAATTCCTGCTAGAAGGGGGACAAGTTCTTTCGCATAATCCTTGTAGAATCTTACAGGTATCTCATCTGGTCCTGACTCCTTTCCTCTACTAAGCGATTGTAGTTGTTTTTCTGTTCCGTGATCAGCAATCGCAATATCTGCCATTTAGACGTTCTTACGACGATATAAATGAGTCACCGTGTTACGATCTTCCGTGGTGAAACAGTTTCGGAACGCCAAATTCAGTATTTCGCCCTTCCCTCTGTTACCATCAGTTTCGATGCCAGTATGGTCACTCAGTGAGTGAATAGATGATTGTGACCTTCTTAATGATTTTACGTACGACCAAATCATTTAAAAATTTTACTCAGATCGGTTGAAAAAGTTTTACCCTCAAGCCATTGAACGCTTCTCTCATTGCCTTCCTAATGCTCATTTTCGCTTCATTCAGCCTTTGTTTGTCAGCTAGGTTTTTTCTTCTCTTGCATCTGACGTGAAGTTCTCTTTGTATATGTAGCAGTTTCCTAACACGGCCATTAAACCATTGTAGGTCTTTCCCATCCCGGAAGATCTCTATCGGAACTTACTTCTCTAGGGCATATTGCAAGACGCCTTTAAATTTTTATCATTCGTTCTCCACATCTTCGTTCTCATCACCAAATATTTGTTGCTGGCTGCTCGGATACTCTGAAATTTGTGTCCTGTCAGTTTTGGGAAGAAAAAATATCTTCCTACATTTCTTAACATTCTCTGTAAGACCCATTGTCGTAGACGCTATCGCAGCCTTATGATCACTGATCCCTTCCTCTAAGTCAAATGATTCGATCAGTTCAAGTCTGGTTGGTGCCAGGCGGTCTAAGACGATACACTTACAAGATGGTACTCTAGTTATTTCCTCAAAGTAATTTTCGGACAAAAGATCCAGAAGAATGCCACACGAATCCCTGTCCCTGGCACCAGTTTCGATATCATGACACTCCCAATCTACAACTGGCAAGTTGAAGTCATCCCCTATTACAACGGGATGATCAGGAAAATTTCTAACGATACTCAGCAAATTCTATCTGGAGCGCTCTACATCTAGAGCTTCTGGCCTACGATTTCGTTGTCATTAACGTCTAGTTTCAACCAACTTTCTGTCCCTTATAATATCTGTGTACCTTCAGCACACGATACTAATTCTGGGACCTTTCTTTGGATGATCCTGCAGTTTACTAAAATCACGTTAACGTTTGCTATCTCTGATCGGCAACGATGAACATTCTCTGAGAACATTATGGCCAATTTATCAGGTAAATCATCTTTGATCCCAAGGGAGGGTTTCTCTAACCCAAAAAACGCCCCATGTGTAAGCCACACGTGCTCCACTACGCTAGTACCTACTTTCTGCGTGTATTGCACGCTTAATCTGTTAAGGGGAACCTACAATTCTGCACCCTATAGCTGAGGTCCTAAAATTCGCATCCGATACCGTCGCAGAGTCGTCTGAGCCTCTGGTTTAGACCGTCCACTCTGCTCCAAAACAGAGGACCGCGATCAAACCTGGGTACGATGCTGGGTACGATGTCTAGCTGAGCCTACACCCGCTGTGCTATGCTAGTTGCCTTCACCAAATCAGCCATGCGCCGATAGGAGCCGAGGATGCGGATGCGCTTAGAACCCAAGCGGCATGTGTCACTCGTGCCGACATGTCCCACTATATGGAGCCCGTCGCACCTAGTGTGGGCGGCACCCCCCCCCCCCCCCCCCCCCCCGGCAAACATACCGAGTACACTCTGACATTCTTTCCCACTTTGCCTGCTGGGGCTCTCTGTCACCGCCTAACACTGGAGCTCCCAGTGACAAGTATACCCACCCTCTGCTCTAGCCCAGATTGTGCAGGAAAATCGGCCACTGGCCCAACAGGAAACGCATCCCTTGCTGGCTCAGAGTTATCGCTAACATCTCGGACCTGTTGCTAAGGCGTGGGGAGCCAGCCGCGCGCCTTGTCCCTCTTTCGCCTTCCGCCCAGTTACATGCGAATCTTGACTACCACATACGTTCCATTGTGCACAGACCGATCAGATGTTGCGTGTCAGAAGATGCAGCGACAGTCGGGTCACAAGAGGATTGCAGAATTACTAAAAGTGCTGCAGGTCTCGTCACCAGCGCCGCAGCTTCGAGTATTAGCCGCAAGCATATCAACGATAGCCAACAAACCTATCAGCTGTTTACAGACGGCAGCCAATTCTCTCTGTGTCCGCTTACAACAAGCACAATCCCTAGCCGTAATGTACTGTGTAAAAATAGATATAAGATCTCAAATGGCGCTAATGAGTAGGAAATCTACGCAAAAAACGACGAGGAGAATAAAGAAACATTACAAACTGCTCTCTAGATTTATTAGTATACAGTACCCTGACACGACAAGCTCTTAAACAGAAATAAGTTTCTCTACTGAAGTGGATGTTTCTACAATTACCTGATAGTAGAAATTCTTCTTACTCAAAAAAACTACAGTAAGAGATAAGGATGCAAACTAGAGAGCATTGACCTAAACTATAGGCTGTGTACCAGCATGAGATTTAAACTCAGTAGCGTGGCGTGGAGATTCTGGTGGCGAGAAAATTACACTAGGAAGCCGCCTTACTGAAGGTTATGCACAATGATTTAGGCAAAAACAAAGACTTAGAGTAATTTGCTAACCACTAGTCTTGTGGTGTGCGTACTGTAAGACCTTCGGTACACACACCATGAGATTATTTGACTTGTCGCTCTAACGAAGAAGGCGAGTGTCAGCAATATGTCTCGTGGTCTTATCGTGGCGTGTTTATCTTCTGCCGCTAGGTCAGACGATAGAAATGCCACTTTCACGCTTAGAGTAGCAGATTGACGGTGACCAAAATTGACAATCTGAAGTTCCTTTGGTCTTGGTACGTTAATCTTATTCTCACATATCTCTGATACTTGACAAAAGTGTCTATATATTTATCTTCATGGCTACGTACAGGAATATGGTAATCTTATTAAGCGCACTGATACTTGACTATAGACTGGTACAGACTAATGCAGACTGGTACAGACTGGTGCAGACAAATGCAGAGTAATGCAGACTGACTAATCGGAGGTCTGTACACTCATTATAATGCCTCACGCATTCAGGTATCACTGAGCGAGTGTGATCTGCAAGGAGAAAAGGTTCTATATTAGCAGCAATCTCAATGGCTGCGTTACATATTAATAAACGGATCGGCGGAAGCAGAATTTGGTCCGTCTCTAAGCCAGCGCCATCTCGTAGTGCGAGGGCAGACGAGCGCTGCGCCTGCGCTGTTGTGCTTAGCGGGGCGCGCTCTAGTGGGAAAGTTGTGTGCGCGCTGACTACGCGGAACTATGTACACAACAAGTCTAGACAATAAAATACACAGGTATAGTTCGCTTCTTTACAGAATCGCGTGGAAAAAAATCCAGAAGCTAAACTAGATTACCTTGTATCAGTCTACTGCTGCTGACACTATCGCCGCTCACGCCTCCACTCGGCTCGGTGTCTGCCGAATATGAGAGTGCGAGCCAATCAGGAGACTCTATTCTGAAGTTTAAACTGGATTACTCCAAGCCACTGTAACGAACAGTCACAAGCCGTGAGAGAAGTCACACCTTCCTAGAGATCTGAAAGGGCTTGTACAAAGGATTTTATGTTTCAATCCAGAAAAGAATGCATTTCTCATAATCCTCCTGCATTGTGGTCTGGGGGAACGTCAAGGCCAACTTCCCTACCTGCAGGCAGGGGCTTCCGCCAGACAGCTTTATAATGGCAACTTCCTTCCACCCGTTCAACCAGTGAGCCTTCAGGCATACGAAACTTTCATCAAAAGCAGGGGGAAAAAATCAGTGAAGTGATAACAGCTACTGGCAGTGCTAATCCACAACTGCAATTAAAAAACAATGTAACCAACAACTACTTGAAATTTAAAGCACATTTTGAGAAAAAAACCGTATTACACTATTTAATCTTCGACTTTTGAACTTTATCATATTTTTGAAAATGGTTTATTGGTTAATATATGCTGTATGATACCACTCAACGCAATGAATATAACGCTTATAGACTCTTCCGTATTTCTAACCCATACATCCATACTTATGTTATAAAATGCAAATGTAGCTCTGTTAGTTTTCGAAACTACACCGCTGAACCAATTTAGATGAAATTTGGTATGGAGAGAAGGACAGAGGCTACTTTATAAAGAAAAAAAGAAACTCTACCCTAAGAGGATGCAGTTGGAAATCGAACATCTATTTTTCCTTCTTGAACATAAACGATATTAAAGAGTTATTAAATTTGTTCCATAATGTACACATTGGACTCAGCAGTTTGGTCCCATAAGACTTTACGACAAGTTTCGAAATTTTTCAAGAGTCCATGGCCCAGACCCACTTGTCGGTACTGTGTCATAATGTAAACCCAGAGAATTGCTATTGTAACCATGGCCGAAACATTGGTTTCCCCCAGCCCCAGAAGAACGCCCTAATGTAATCTGGAAAGGATATCTGTGGAAGCTCAAAATGGACTCATGAAGAAAATTGCGAACATTTACCACAACATGTATAGGTCAACAGTCCAATGGTCTAGAGAGAGAAACTTCCAGGAAGACCTTATGTCGACTAAAATGTTTCCATACAGTGCCTCAAGGATGGAGGATAAGGGTTTGTCATGGAAAATCAACTCACGTCCTGAAGGATACGGAAATACAAGAGGTATCTCCTAAAGATGAAAGTTACTGTCAGATGCAGGAAATGTGAATTAGCAGGCAAGCTGTATACAATATTGTGTGCCCGGCACTTTCATAATAAGTATACCTGTGGGAAAGTAATTGCTTTAACGACAACATACTACACATGCATAGTTGACAAGCAGTACATCAGCAGTTTCTATTTTTTAATCCTAACACCAGCTGTATCGAGATCGACTAGTGTTGGCTGGCGCGACAACAGAATACCGATAAATAGATACAGACCTGAAACAGCTCATTCGTAAAATCTCCCATAGTATTCTACAAGTAACACAAATGCCGAGAAGAATTGAGGAGGTGCAACGAACTGGCTCTTCACATCAAATATATTTTGTACCTCCAGAATGTTGGAGCATAAGGTATTCCAATTTATCCAGAAATAGCAGTCTCAAAGACTTTTTGATGTATCTGAAACCTTAGGTTTCAGGATTTGATTAGAGTCGCAGGTGGTTCTGCTTTGTTACTTACAGGTAGCACGACCAGAAAAATTCTTAAGGCGCACACAGATGTCTGGGGAACGCAGTTAATTTCCTATATAATTTTTAAAATACCTTTCATTTCCTACCTCACAAAACAGAGTCACGTTAATTTCATCCAATCAGTAAGGCCAGTTACATTTTTCTCTTGTATTAGATGATATATTATTATTTCCTCTATAATGGAGTTTGATGAGAAAAGTCATTACTGAAAAAATTTCTATAAATAGTCAGGTTATGATAGTTCGCTTATTGTGCCATCTCAACATAACCTCAGGCAGGCCTAAAATCAAAAATAGTGAAAAGCATTACTATCCAATCAAGAGAGTCAATCTAGAACGTGCTGCACTTTCTTCTCTCCTAAAATGATGCTTGGTGAAGGGAACCATTACTGAAATCTAAAAAAAGTCAGGTGATGAAAATTCGTTTACTGTAGCCAGCTTTTGCAATAGCAGATGCTATCCCAACATTGCACACAAAAATGTTATCAAAATTCAACTTGTGTTTATTACAGTAGCGCAAAACTATTGTAAAATGTAAGCAAACAA
The DNA here is from genome assembly GCF_023897955.1 of Schistocerca gregaria. Taxonomy (NCBI): domain Eukaryota; kingdom Metazoa; phylum Arthropoda; class Insecta; order Orthoptera; family Acrididae; genus Schistocerca; species Schistocerca gregaria. Next base: position 434,696,012 of record NC_064922.1, read on the forward strand.
ACCGTTCTAAAAAAAATGGCTCTGAGCACTATGAGACTTAACATCTGTGGTCATCAGTCCCCTACAACTCAGAACTACTTAAACCTAACTAAACTAAGGACATCACACACATCCATGCCAGAGGTAGGATTCGAACCTGCGACCGCAGCAGTCGTACGGTTGCGGACTGAGCGCCTAGAACTGCTAGACCACTGCTAGACTCACAATCACTTAAAAACACAGCAAAACAAAACTAATCTTTTGATTTCGGCTTGAAAATGGCTGGAACTTGAAATCTTTTTTCTTCTGAACTTCAATATGTTTAAGGGTATGCTGCTTACAATAGTATTACCAAAAACTGAAAATCTAATAAAATCAACCAATAATATATTTTCAAACTGTTCATAGCATAATTTCTCACCGTTGTACAACGCCAGGCTTTAGGGCACGAACCTGCATGGCGCTGGCACAAAGATATCCGACATTAATTATAAATAGCATTTCAATCAGTACATCTTATTGTAATAGATCGGTACTGTTGTGTGTTCTTGGGATCGTGACGTCCAAACGTTGCTGGAAGTGGATGGCTGAAGTCTTGGCAGGCTACATTTTGTACCTGCTTGGGTCTCTAACGCTAGACGAAAGCTGCTCACCAATTTATACAGTGTAAATTCATTGGTACATAAAATGAACTACCAGAGAATTCCACAGCAGAAGTCAGAAATCAGACGACCACAGATCGAACTAAGAAGACAAGATGGCAGAGCAGGAGGAGGGGGTCAGAGATCTACAAGCACAAATATGGTGATCGGATATCAGTCTAGCAAAGAAAGTTGATGGCTCAGGGGTGCATTTACAAGAAAGTGGCATGACTTAAGAAAACATGTGCTCTCTGTCCACTTTGTCCTCCTATCTCTAACTGTGCACCGAGCGAGGCGACATAGTGGTTAGCACACTGGACTCGCATTCGGAAGGAAGACGGCTCAATCCCACGTCCGGCCATCCTGATCTAGGTTTTCGAAGATTTCCCTACATCACTTAAGGCAAATGGCGGGACGGTTCCTTTCAAAGGGCACAGCTGACTTCCTTCCCCATCCTTCCCTAATCCGACGACACCGACGATCTTGCTGTTTGGTCTCTTCCACCAAATCAATCCATAACAAAATACTTGTGCATCTCCTTCTCCATAGTTTCCATCTCTTTCTTGTCTTTGTCCATTACCTTCCTCCACCCCTCTCGCTCTCTCTCTCTCTCTCTCTCTCTCCCTCTCTCTCTCTCTCTCTCTCTCTCTCTCTCTCTCTCTCTCTGTCTGTCTCTGTCTACCCCCCTCCCTCTACCCCACTCTTTTTCTCTATCCACTCCCTCTCCCCCTCCTCCTCTCTCTCTGTTTAGCCACACCCAACAGCATGTGTAGCCCCAGCAAGGCATGCCAATACTTCTTGTCCTTCATTCTCCATCAATATCCTCCTCCCTACTCTTTCTGTCCATCTCAACCTTCTTCTCTCCCTATGTCCATCCTTTCTTCTAAGCTCTATCTGTTTCTCTCCTCCTCCCCCTCTTGTCTATCCACATCCCTCTCCCCATCTCTGCCCTCCTTCCTTCTTTGTGTCTGCTTCCTCTTGCTTCTCACCCACTCCTCATCTCCCATTAGCTTTCTCCATCTCCTGTTCCTCTCTCTCACTTTTCATTTCCTGCTCTCACTTTCCCTACCCATGTTTCTGTCACCCCCTCGTTCCCCTCTCTCATGCCCTACCCCCCGCCCATTTCTGTCTGTCTGTCCCCTCCTGGCTCATCTCTCTCTGTAACAGTCGCCTCTTGCACTCCTCTTCGTATCCATCGTCTTCTTTATCCATCTCTACATACCAATAGTCATGCCCATCCATACATGTAGCCCCTGCTGGTTGATAAAGAAGGCCAACACTACTTCCACAACATTCCTATTGTGCAATGTAGCCTACATTCCAAGGGCCTTGGAAATTGTTTTTTACCTCTTATGTATAAGTTGCCTTGTGAAGATGGTTGATAGGGCAGATCATTACTAATGTACATAATAAAACTGCTGTAATTAACCTTATGTCAGTTATATTTGAAACATTTGTATTGTATGAGCACATTTGGCTAATTAATTTTATGTGTTGAGAATGCCTGAAGTGTTGTTTTGTAAGTTAGCTTTGACATGGACTCTTTGACTTAAGGAGGATAGGACATCAAACAGGACGAATTGGAGCAGGAGAGACACCACAGCAATTTTCAATTTCCACTGTCTATACTTTGAAAAAGAAATTCACAAAACTTGGCAGAATGACCAGAAACGATTCAGGATTTACCCTTTTAGTGTTTGATGTTGAAAAATATAAGAAAATAATAATTTTTTTACATTTATATTTCACCTTTTGTTCACTTACCATTGGCTGCATTTGTTGCTATAGGTACACTTTTATCCATAAGTAAGGGAGATTCTTCGATTAATTTTGCACAGCATACAAACCATACTTACAGGTATATGAAACTCTAGAACTTTCCACATCTATTAAAAACTGTGGTAAAAATTGAGATAATTAATTATGTAATTTGAGTTTTTTCTAAGCATGAAGTTTAAAATGTAACAGCACATTCATTTTTCATAAATGAAATAGTTTCCAGAGTTTCATACACCTGTAAGTATGGTTTGAATGCTGTGTAAATTCATCGAAGAATCTCTCTTACTTATGAAGAAATGTGCACCTATGGCAACAAATGCAGCCAATAGAAGTGAAAAAATGATGAACTTTCACATGTAAAAAAACATTATTTTATACTTTTTTTGAACTTCCACTGCTATGATTATGAATCCTGAATCCTTCCTGGTCATGCTGACAAAGTTTTATGAATTTATTCCTAAAAGTATAGACAGTGGAAATTAAAATATCCTGTGGCGTCTCTCCTGCTCCAAGACGTCCTACCCATCTTAATATTTATGCTCCATATACTCCACCCAAACAGCTCTGAGAAGACCCAGTGGTACCAAACGACCACCATGTCGTATTCAGCTGATAGGCACCACTGGATGTGGGTACATAGGGGTATATGGTCAGGACACCACTTTCTAAACTGATGTCCGTTTTTGCTTATGGCGCTGCTGGTTCTTAGCCAAGTAGCTACTCAATTGACCTCACAAGGGCTGAGTGCACCCTGCTTACCAACAACACTCAGTAGACACTGACAGTTACCCATCGAAGTGCTAGCTAAATCTGACAGAACTTAACTTCAGTAATCTGACAAGAACACGTGTTAAAACTGCGGCATGGCCATTGACTAATATTTATACATAAACCTGAAGATAGCAATGAGTCCTTGAAACCTTGTATTGTAGACCACATTCAATAAATAAATAACTCTACAACTACAGTGGATGTGTTATGGTTAATATCACATACAACAGTTTTTGTATGTCACACCTGCAAAAATTCATGAGACCAATACCACTCAAACACAACATACATGTGCTGCAAGGGAACCAGTGTGTTGTGATGAAATTTTTTCCTGCCTCTGAAATGTAGACTGCCCTGTAAAGCAAGTCGATGTTGTGGTACAGAAGTGACTGAAAAACCAAATATGTGCATATGTTCTGCTCTTGTTGGAGCTAGAAGTAATAAACCCCAGAATGGTTACACTGGTTAAACTTGCTGTCTCTGTCCAACATTTGGTTGAAATGAATCCAAGTATTTTAGAGGAGCACTCAGACATACATACATGTTTGCTGCTCCATATACCGAAAGAAAAAGTCCCAGCACCAAAGAATTATTAATTTAGAGTAATGAAATTTCAGGAACACATTTATATAGCTAACAGGTTTAAGTTATTAACATAGCAAAGATCACAGGTTAATGTAAGAGCGGTATAAGTCGTTGCAAATCTGAAATTCCTGTACATTTAGAACCGGTGTGAATGGAATCATGCAAACAGGCATGCATTGTGTTGTACATGTGACGGACTACAGTTTCTACGATGGAGTTCCATGTCAGTTGTACTTGGTTGGTCAGGCAAAAGTTAGTAGAGATTATTGCTGGTGTAAAATTATCGATGCGCGAAGCATACAACCACTACTACCGTCATACCTTAGCAAAAGATCTTGCAGAAAACCTAAGGAAATTCTGGTCATACGTAACGTCGGTAACGTCGAAGGCTTCCATCCAGTCACTCACTGATCAGTCTGGCCTGGCAACGGAACACATCAAAACGAAAGCTGAAATTTTAAATTTAGCATTTAAGAAATCTTTCACGCAGGAGGATCGTACAAACATACCGCCGTTTGAGTCTCGTAGATTACCGGATGGAGGACATAGTGATAGACATCCCTAGGGGTTGTGAAGCACCTGAATGGGTTGAAAAAAAAATAAATCGCCAGGTCTTGATGGGATTCCGGTTTGGTTTTACAGAGAGTACTCTACTGCATTGGCTCCTTACTTAGCTTGCATTTATCATGAATCTCTTGCCCAACTTAAAGTCCAGAGCGACTGGAAAAAAGCGCAGGTGACGCCTGTATATAAGAAGGTTAGAAGGACGGATTCTCAAAATTACAGACCAATATCCTTAACATCGGTTTGTTGCAGGATTCTCGAACGTATTCTCAGTTCGAATATAATGAACTTCCTTGAGACAGAGAAGTTGCTGTCCATTCATCAGCACGGCTTTAGAAAGCATCGGTCCTGCGAAACGCTACTCGCTCTTTTTTTTCACGTGATATCTTGCGAACCATGGCTGACGGGTATCAGACGGATGCCATATTCCTTGACTTCCGGAAAGCGTTTGACTCGGTGCCCCACTGCAGGCTCCTAACTAAGGTACGAACATATGGGATTGGTTCTCACATATGTGAGTGGCTCGAAGACTTCTTAAGTAATAGAACCCAGTACGTTGTCCTAGATGGTGAGTGTTCATCGGAGGTGAGGGTATCATCTGGAGTGCTCCAGGGAAGTGTGGTAGGTCCGCTGTTGTTTTCTATTACGACATAAATGTTCTTTTAGATAGGGAGGATAGCAATGTGCGGCTGTTTGCTGATAATGCTATGGTGTAAGGGAAGGTGACGTCGTTGAGTGACTGTAGGAGGATACAAAATTGCTTGGACAGGATTTGTGATTGGTGTAAAGAATGACAGCTAACTCTAATTATAGATAAATGTAAATTAATGCAGATTTATAGGAAAAAGAATCCCGTAATGTTTGAATGCTCCATTAGTAGTGCAGCGCTTGACACAGTCACGTCGATTAAATATTTGGGCGTAAAGTTGCAGAGCGATATGAAGTGGGACGAGCATGTAGTGGCAGTTGTGAGGAAGGCGCATAGTCGTGTTTGGTTCATTGGTAAAATTTTGGGAAGATGTGGTTCATCTGCAAAGGAGACCGCTTATAAAACACTAATACGACCTATTCTTGAGTACTGCTCGAGCGTTTGGGATCCCTATCTGGTAGGATTGAGGGAGGACATAGAAGCAATTCAGAGGAGGGCTACTGGATTTGTTACTGGTAGGATTGATGATAACGCGAATGTTACGGAAATGCTTCAGGAACTCGGGTGGGAGTCTCTGGAGAAAAGGAGGCGCTCTTTTCGTGAATCGCTATTGAGGAAATTTAGAGAACCAGCGTTGGAGGCTGAATGCAGTGGAATTTTACTGCCGCCAACTTATATTTTGCGGAAAGACCACAAAGATAAGATAAGAGAGATTAGAGCTCGTACAGAGGCATATAGGCAGTCAAATATTTAATCGACGTGACTGTGTCAAGCGCTGCACTACTAATGGAGCATTCAAACTTTACGGGATTCTTTTTCCTATAAATCTGCATTAATTTACATTTATCTATAATTAGAGTTAGCTGTCATTCTTTACACCAATCACAAATCCTGTCCAAGCCATTTTGTATCCTCCTACAGTCACTCAACGACGTTCTGTTTGGAAGTGGAAAGGGGAGAGAAGATGCTAGTTGTCGTACGAGGTACCCTCGGTCACGCACCGTATGGTGGATTGCGGAGTATGTATGTAGATTAGATGTACGTTGTGGATGACGATCGAATTGTCGTCCGATAATATCCAATATGTGCCAGATTGTAGACAGATCTAATGAATAAGTAGGCCAAGGCAACACGTCGACACTCTGTAGAGCATGTTGGGTTACAACAAGGATATAAGGGCCTGTTGGGAAATACTGTTCTTGAATGGCAGCACGACGGGTCGAATCATCACAATGACGTACAGATTTGCAGTCAGTGTGCATGGGATAACCACGAGAGTGCTCCAGCCGTCAAACGAAACCGCATCCCAGACCTTAACTCCAAGTATAAGTCCAGTGTGTCTACCACACAGACAGGTTTGCTGCAGGCCTGCTTCTAACCAACATACGACCATCACTAGCACCGAGGCAGAACCAGCTGTCATCAGAAAACACAACAGACCTCCATCCAGCCTTCCAATTAAATATCGTTTGACACCACTGAAGTCACAAATGGCGGTAGTTTGATGTCAGTGGAATGAGGGCTAAAGGCCGTGTGTCTCCTAACTGCAATTGAAGTAACCGATTTGTAGTAGTTAGTTGTATCACTGTGTTGCCAGCTGCTGCTCAGATTGATGTAGCAGATGTAGTACGATGCAACAGAGCCGTACGCCAAACACGATTATCTTCCTTCTGGTTAGTACCATGTCACCACCTGAAGCACAGTCCTTTGTCATCAGTGCCTTCTCGTGACGACCGCTACCAGCAATCATGTACAGTGGCTATATTCTTTCCACATTACTACTGATGAAACATCCAACCCTGTTACAGAACCTCCCTCAGAAACAGTGCGGTGTTCATAGTGGTCTCTTTGGCACCTTAAAGGCAACGGTGACTAACATCAACTCACCAAGTCCAATATCATAGGTTGTTAACATTCAAGAACGTTACAGAGTATATTTAAAGCAATGCTTATTTGTATCCTTATATTGACGCTTCTAGAACCATTCTTATGCGACTGGGGCCAAATTTCTACAGACATCGTTTATGATGTGTAGAAACACACCGACCGGAGTGGCCGTGCGGTTCTAGGCGCTACAGTCTGGAGCCGAGCGGCCACTCGGTCGCAGGTTCGAATCCTGCCTCGGGCATAGATGTGTGTGATGTCCTTAGGTTAGTTAGGTTTAAGTAGTTCTAAGTTCTAGACGACTGATGACCTCAGAAGTTAAGTCGCATAGTGCTCAGAGCCATTTGAACCATTGTAGAAACACGCCTACCGACTTTCGTTTATGTCTGACATCTCCTTCCCGGTGTGCGATTGTTACCCATCAGGGTATATAAAACAATTAAATATCTCGTAAACGACGCATCTTACGAAAAAGGAAGTTCTTTGTTAAGAGTAAATATTAGCACAGGAGACATTCGTCTACGCTACAACTGGCCACCTCCTAACCACCCTCCTGTGTGTATGGGGTCAACCCACCCTTGCCCCCATTTTTATTGCATATCCGGAATCTAAGTAAAGATATACGTAGGAGTTACTTAAACCATTGTTTCCCACTCGTGGTAGACTGTGCTGTAATCAACAAATTTCAGGTATGCCTGTTTCTGCAGTTAAGAACCGACAGATTCGATTCCATTCTTCGTTTACGAAGTATGTGTACACTTTTGAGTTTCAACGATTGGTATTTATGTACGAAATTTACTTTAGTGTTGGAAATTTGGTTGTACTGTACAATATGGTTAACTGTTTCAATGTCACATTTAGCGTGGCTGTAGTAGTTTTCTGTTCCCATCGGGAATCTTGAGATCGTCGAGACGCCTTGCATTTCACTGTTGGGCCGCCTGATTTCAGTGAGTCCCCTTGCCTCTCACGACTAGGGTACTTGATTTCGGTGAGTCCTCTTGTTTCTCATCACTGTAGTGCTAGATTTCGATGAATATCGATGGCAGCTGCGCCTGTCACTGTCGCTTCACAGACATTTTATGTAGCGGCGTAGCGGTCAGCGCGTGAGTTAGGGCGGTTGGATGGAAACACCTACCGACGTCAGTCCCCGCATGGTGAGGCTCATGGCCATCACAGAAAGGAAGCATCACGGCGGTTTTGGGACTCACTACAATCAACCGCATAGGGGGCAGAAAACTACGTTTCCATACAAGTAGCTTGTTTACCAAAAATGTTAAAGTCGAACCATATAATTTGTAGCACTTTGCCAGCATTCAACCAACGTCTGAGCACCAACCACTAGTGAAACAAATGTTTACATTTACATCCCTAAAAGAAATACAAACACAAAGGCGTGTATCATCGTTGAAAAAACAGGCACATTGATAGTTGTCGGTTATATAGCCATCTGCCCAAATCGGACACAATTATTTGAGAAAACCGCACGTATTTTTTGGCGCGCATCTGAATATGCAGTAAAAATAGAGGGAGGGAGCCAGTTGTAGCACACTGCCAACTTAGTTATATTGTCACGTTTCTGCTCTTTGACTTAGCTAAGTGAATAACACGCGCTAGCTTCAACTCAACGAATATTTATTGAAAAATGAAGTAACACATTCACACAAGAGCACGGAGCGAACTACCTCCGGACGGAAGGTACCACAGTATACAGGGTGTTACAAAAAGATACTGCCAAACTTTCAGGTAACATTCCTCACACACAATGAAAGAAAATATGTTATGTGGACATGTGTCTTGAAACGCTTACTTTCCATGTTAGAGCTCATTTTATTACTTCTCTTCAAATCACATTAATCATGGAATGGAAACACAGCAACAGAACGTACCAGCGTGACTTCAAACACTTTGTTACAGGAAATGTTCAAAATGTCGTCCGTTAGCGAGGATACATGCATCCACCCTCCGTCGCATGGAATCCCTGATGCGCTGATGCAGCCCTGGAGAATGGCGTATTGTATCACAGCCGTCCACAATACGAGCACGAAGAGTCTCTACATTTGGTACCGGGGTTGCGTAGAGAAGAACTTTCAAATGCCCCCATAAATGAAAGTCAAGAGGGTTGAGGTCAGGAGAGCGTGGAGGCCATGGAATTGGTCCGCGCCTACCAATCCATCGGTCACCGAATCTGTTGTTGAGAAGCGTACGAACACTTCGACTGAAATGTGCAGGAGCTCCATCATGCATGAACCACATGTTGTGTCGTACTTGTAAAGGCACATGTTCTAGCAGCACAGGTAGAGTATCCCGTATGAAATCATGATAACGTGCTCCATTGAGCGTAAGTAGAAGAACGAAACTAAAATCAGCTCTAACATGGAAATTAAGAGTTTCCGGTCACATGTCCACATAACAACTTTTCTTTATTTGTGTGTGAGGAATGTTTCCTGAAAGTTTGGCCGTACCTTTTTGTAACACCCTGTATATACATATACAGAAGCGTCTAGAACGTTGCTTCTTGACAAGTCTAGAAGGTAATAGAACTATATATAGAAATTGAAATGGGTCTCGAATTCATGAACCTTTGCATAGTATCCCAATACCGTATCCACTGCACCACTATAATACTCAGTTCCTTAGATTCGTCTGCGACAAAAATAACTTTCGACACAGGACCTTTTCTATGATGCGTCGATTTCGAGATGTTTACTTGTCTCAAGGTAATACAAACACCTTATACAGGGTGTCTCAAACCTTCTGGGTCACAATGAAACAGGTGATAGTGGGTCCGCTACTGATTATACTGAGGTAAAGAACAATGGTCGGAAATGCATACTTATTGTGTCATGGAAATACACCGCATAACAACAGTGTAAATCATTGTAATTGTTCAGAGTGCCGACCGACAGTCTCAATGCATGTATGGCAACGGCGCATGTAGCTCTGGAGCACTGTTTCACAGAACCCTGTTGTCTGTTGCACAGGAGACAGGCAGCATGGATGCTAGGAAGCAGGTCTTGGTCCGTTTATACTGGGACTTCATACACTGAAATCTTGACGTAAACCCAGAAGAGAAGCCAGAGGTGTGAACATACCTTCACCAAGGAGTCAATCAGTATATTGCTCCCTCCTACGTATATCTCGCGAAGAGACCATGCGAATAAAATCAGAGAGATTAGAGCCCAGACAGAGGCATACCGACAATCTTTCTTTCCACGAACAATACGAGACTGGAATAGAGGGGAGAACCGACAGAGGTACTCAAGTTATCCTCCGCCACACACCGTCAGGTGGCTTCCGGACTATTGATGTAGATGTAAATGTAGATCCGGCGATCTGCAGGAACACCAGGTAACGTAGACCAGTCAAACGGGGAGGCGACAAATAAGGTCCTATTAGGCGATTTCCGCCCACATGTTGACAGAGAATCGTTGTTGGTGGCCACTGGTGTGTGCGGCATGAGGATTGTCCTCTCTCCAGGCATGGATATTGCGGCTGTTGAAAACACCGTCACGAATTATTGAGGCCTCATCTGTGTACAATAAGAACTGCACGAAATTCGGGACGTCAACACTATGGTGGAAAATCCGTTGACAGAACAGAAAGTGGGGCTGAAAATCCGTTGGTCCCATTGCTGGTACACCTTCTTTATTATACGGTGTAATACCTGTACCTGTACTCTCCACACTGTATCCTTAGAAGAGTGAATTTCACGGGCACGTGGACAGGTGCTCATTGCTGGGGGGTCGGTCACACGATCCATCACCTATCTCCTCACTGTCTGGTGTGAGAACATATCTTTGGCAGGAAACTTGACCGGCTCTCTGTGGCAAGAACGACCTCGTCTTTTTTAATTTAGTACCCACAAAGGCAAATTTCTTCCAATTATGATGGTGCCTGCTGGGAATACGGTCTCTGTAAACTCTTACTGCTTTACGGACACTACATCCTGCCGCACAGTACGTTAAACACATATCTACAAACTCTCTTGACAAGTAACGTTCCGTCATCCACTATGTGTCATACGCTGTACACAGCAACACATCTCACAATGGACACATCTCAAACTGTCTGATGTAATGGACAACTGACGTCAGGGATAGTGGTGCTAATGCGGCACAGGTTCATGTGCCGGTGTGATGCAAGCAGTCAGCACATGACACACGTGCTATGAGCGAATTTATGTACGATGTCTGTTTGGTGGTCATGAGTGCACGCTTTGTGTCACCTGCTGCCTATTCCAGTGCACAACAGACACCTGGAATTTTTGTGGGTGTGTGACAGAACTGCTGTATGCAGCGTTGCAATACGTGCATTGAGAATGGCGGTCGTCACTTTGAACAATTAAATTGACATATATTGTCGTTAAGCAGTGTGCGCTGTGTATGACCATAACGCACTAAATATTCATTTCTGAACACTGGTTCCATATCTCAGTATAATTGGTTGCGGATCCACGATCTCCTTCTTCAATTTGACCCAAAAGGTTTGAACACACTGTATAATCCTTATGAGCGAATAACTATAGGCCAGTGTTACAGTCCGTTAGAAGACAATTACTAAGGTAGAAATAAACTATGTTGAGAAGTTTAGCTAAGTTAAAGGGACGTAAGCTCAAAACTGGAACTCGTTATTGTGAACAACTAGCAGAGTACTACAGTGTATTAAAAAAGCTGCACAAATGCCCTCAACATCTTTGGAAAATAGATTTCACAGTATAAAAGTATTTGATTCATTTGTCTCTTCAGTAAAATATAGGAGTGACCAGGCAAATAAAGGAAATCAAATAACACAAAAAAGGACATTGCGTCTTTCAAGGGAGCCACTAGTGATCTGACATATTATGCACGTGACTGTTGAATAGCAAAATACAGTAACATGAATACGACTGATTGAACTATTGTTATCCATTGCCACGGATCACGTCCAAGCGTTGGTGGCAATCGTCACCATATAACGGTTTCGCCTCCGACCCCCTCCCCTCATCACTGTAGCATCACTCGGCTCTTATTTTGTGCCTAGTGAAGTGGCGCGTTGTATAGACGATAGGCACGTTTTAGGTTAGAGGAAGTTTGTCTGCGCCTGCCGATGTGGCCGAGCGGTTCTAGGCGCTACAGTCTGGAACCGCGCGACCACTACGGTCGCAGGATCGTACTATTGAGAGTTAGTCTGTCCCTCCTAGCAACTGCGATGTCAACGGCGAGATAAACCGTGCCCATACCACCAAAATTTCGTTCAAAATTAGTACAAAACACAATATTATGTTGTTGCAGTTATGTCCAGACCAAACTTTTCTAATGCCCTGTGGATCATCGCGTGAGCGTAATTATTGTCTTCGAATAAAAGTATAATTTCTCCTCGCTTCATTGCGTATTTCTTACAGTTACCTACTGTGCTACACTGTAGCAATACTTTTTACGTGTGGTCCAAGTTTCTTCGAGCTATGTTAGTTGGTAGCGAAAGTTCTGCACACCAGTGTAGTTCAAATGTTCAAATGTGTGTGAAATCTTGTGGGATTTAACTGCTAAGTTCATCAGCCCCTAAGCTTACACACTACTTAACCTAAATTATCCTACGGACGAAGACACACATCCATGTCCGAGGGAGAACCTCGATCCTCTGCCACGACCATCCGCACAGTCCATGACTGCAGCATCCTAGACCGCTCGAAAAAAATTGTTCAAATGGCTCTGAGCACTATGGGACTTAAAATATGTGGTCATCAGTCCCTTAGAACCTAGAACTACTTAAACGTAACTAACCTAAGGACATCACACACATCCATGCCCGAGGCAGGATTCGAACCTGCGACCGTAGCGGTCACGCGGTTCCAGACTGAAGAGCCTAGAACCGCACGGCCACACCGGCCGGCTAGACCGCTCGGCTAATCCTGCACGGCCCAGTGTAGTTGACCACTGTAAATCTCTCGATATTAATAGAATGAGTTTCTGGATCGCGATAGCACCAAGCTATTGACAGCAAAGTGGGAAATACTTTTGTATCGAAGGAGATTATTATAAAAAAAGTACCTGCCGCAATCCATTCCCGATATCCACACGAAGGAAGAGACGCGACTCTCGCCTTGCTGGCGGAGGATGCGAGAGGCATTGATTATTGTGAGGAGCGAGGCCGCAGGTGGCGTATAACCTGCTCCCACGCAGCTACAATGGCCAGAGGACCAGAGGCGGCGGTTGGCCGCGGTGGGTCGCGGCGCATGCGTACAACCGGGCCCAGGCCGTGACGACACGCGGCATGCTTCGAAGACTGCCCTGTGTGGCGGATGCTCTCACCAGGACACCGTGGCAGGCCACGTCGATATCGCGTATGGCTCCAAAGTTGCTGTTGCTAGTTCCATTTCGTACTCTCTAAGCCCATGTGGAATCTAGCTGTGTTTTTTTGAAATGGAATTGATTCGAGGTCCAAACAGTAACGTGGAATCCCAGTTCCACAACTCCTTTGGATGTACTTGTCTTCTGGTATTTGATTCTCCATGATCCCAAGTCCACGGTTTCACGCTTTGTCTGACGTCATCTTAATTTCATAAATAACAAACTTACACTTTAAATAAAGTTGGACTATTATAGTTATATACGAAAGAAAAACACAAGTGAATAATAAAGTGTTTCTAAGTGGATACTAGGTGGAAACAATGTCTTGAAAAATACGCACTTCTGGAGCTGGTAAAGCATTTGCTTGCTGCACCCGTTGATGCCGCTCTAAGACTCAATCCACAACTACCCGTCCTTAGCTGTGGCTACTTCTTTTATTCTAGTGGCTTTTCACGTCGTTCCTTCGGCGTTAGACAAGGCCTACGTTACATTTAAGTCGCGTCATACGAATCAAGTTTCGTATGATTTTAAATGAGGCTCATGGTCAGTTATGTAGATAATTCAGTGTAGCGAAATAGTATTGAGAGATCCTAACAGATCGCGTTCTAATTGTATTTACAATACACTGATATCCGGGATGCAAGAGGGTGGCAAGAATGAACCATAAAAAATCGCTAGAAAAACGACAAAATATTGTGACGTATGTAAAATAATTCCGTTTTCTCAGAGAATCACAGAACTGAAACTGGATTTTATCCAGGCGAAATATTACGAGCGTTATCGAAGAATTTTTATCATTGTATTAATTAATTAATATTGATTAATCATTGTCCATTAAGTAAAACACATTACTCCATTCCAATTTCGGCAACAGTTGTGGAATGTTACAAAGGAGTCTTTGTTGCATGTGTTTTATTAATAACGAGGTGTTTCATGCGAGTAGCGCATTTTCAGATTATCTTGAACAGCAGAGACTGCAGTAGTCACACCTTTAAAAGCCATCGATATGACGGCATTCAAGCGAAGTCCGAAGTCGTCAAATATAAACATAGGAAACCCAAATCACGGTAATATGCGATGCAGTAATAGGTTAGCAGTCACAGCCCTGTAACACGGTAGTAAACACTGTTGTAGATAACGCACAGTATATCGACGTGAGAATGAAACTTAGCACCGAGTGGCTACTGCCATGGTCTGGCTTTCCTATATCCATCTTTAACGACTGAGGTCCTCGCTTAACGCCATCATATCGGTGCCGTTTAAATATGACCAATGCGGTATCCGGGTTCAAGAGAGCCCGAAGAGCCGCTAATTGCACGAAACGCATCATTATTAATAAAATATTTGAAACACGGACTGTTTTCTATTTTTGGAACATTATGTAAAACTAGTTACCAGAATAGAAATATTTTAACCTCTTACTTCGACTGATATATCTTAATTGCTTCAAAAGATTTTTCTAAAAAAATGTCAAAATTAACATGAATTGTGCTTTAATATCAAACCTGACAGGAAAAACTAATTGGGGGATGTCCACTAATCCTGTGATGTTACAGCTAACAATAGTGGTTCTGATTCAAAACACTTGCTAGAAAAGCTGGGGGACAATATTTAAACTGAAACGAAATACGAAAACTTGAACCACGCGAATAAAGGTGGTGAAGTAAGTTCAAGTAAAAATATCGATACGGCAGGAACAGATAATACAAGCAGTTTTATGTAGCGGCCGAAAATGTCTTATGTTACATCGGAACGTATATTTATTGCGTAGAATTTCAGATCACAATTTAGAAAGGACGTTTCATCTGAAGCACTCGATTTGGAAGAGATCGACTGGCCTTACGAGAGCAAGCTACTGAGATTGCTAACGGGTTAGCCGCCCGACCTTTGACGCCTTGCCACGGTTCACGCGCCTCCCCCCGTCAGAGGTTCGAGTCCTCCCTTGGGCACTGGTGTCTGTGTGTGTGTGTGTGTGTGTGTGTGTGTGTGTGTGTGTGTGTGTGTTGTCATTAGTGTAAGTTAGTTTAAGTTAGATTAAGTAGTGTGTAAGCCTAGGGACCGATGACCTCAGCACTTTGTTCCCATAAAACTTACCACAAATTTTCTTTTCGAGATTGCGTAGCTTAATTAATTATCGATATTACAGTGCTTCTGTTGATAAGGAGAACGATGCATGCACTACGGCGTCTATGTGTGTTGTGAAATACATGAACGTATTCGCAATGGTGAAATCGGAAGACCATCAATTGTATAATGGAATGGTGTCAACGAAAACGTGTGTCGGACCGGGACTCGAACCTCAGTTTCGCTGCTTTACGCCAGCAGTCGCCTTAACCGTTTTGGTTATAAGTGCACAACTCATGACCGGGCCCATACTGCCATACGTCGTCGTTCCCCAGTCTCTCGTTCGAGGACAGTCCGAGCGATTAAGGCGACAGCTCGCATAAGGGGGGAAATTCAGGTTCGAGTCCCGGTCCGCCACCAATTTTTGTTGACCTTATTCCACTATGTAGGTATCCCTCTTTACATTCGCAACAGCGAATACATTTCATTTATTAATTTTGTTTGCCCTCCAGTGTTCCCATGACATTGTAATGTCTGTTCTACCCGCCTCCTAGTCCAGGTCGCCAAGGCACGCATGCAGCAGGTAGATGGGTGCTGCTGGTTTTCTCCTCCTGTATTTAGCCGAAAAGGGAGGAAAGGTAGTGGCGTGAATTCCTGTCTCAATGTCAGGGTCCTAGACTAATTCTACGGCTTTGCGCAATGTCTCACAAAGTGAGGGAATGTCACAAGATCTGATGGGTTTATTCGGGAGGAGTTAGCTGTGTGCGGGGATGCAAATTCTCCCTTCTTCCGTCATCATAAGACACAAACCTAAGAATACACTGTGCACGCATCCATTACACTCACCTACACTCTCCAAATATACACACTACACACCTTTCACGTATTTATTATCTGAGGGTATAGAAACAGCCTTAATGAAGTTAATCTGAAGAGTAATGGACGTCTCTGAAAGGGGGAATCACAGAAGTTCGATAGACCAACAGAGGTAGAAGGAAGTTACCTGAAAAAAAAAGAAAAATGTTCAAATGGCTCTGAGCACTATGGGACTTAACAGCTATGGTCGTCAGTCGCCTAGAACTTAGAACTACTTAAACCTAACTAACCTAAGGACATCGCACAACACCTAGGCATCACGAGGCAGAGAAAATCCCTGACCCCGCCGGGAATCGAACCCGGGAACCCGGGCGGAGGAAGCGAACACGCTACCGCACGACCACGAGCTGCGGACGTACCTGCAAAAAACCCTGGGTAACAAGAGAAATACAACAATTAATCGACGAAAGAAGGACGTACGAAAATTATCAGAAAAATACAGAAATACAGCAATGCAAGTCACAAATAGTATGAATCTGAAATGCAGGGAAGCTGAAGCGACATACCTGCAGAAAAAATCTGAAGAAATTGTTTATTTATTTATTCAGTCTGATAAGATTAGCACCTTAATCGGTCGTGGGTTTCATACAAGCAGCACCTTCCAACATCATAATTACCTAAGACATAGCAACAGTTTTAATGTGATTAATACACTCCTGGAAATGGAAAAAAGAACACATTGACACCGGTGTGTCAGACTCACCATACTTGCTCCGGACACTGCGAGAGGGCTGTACAAGCAATGATCACACGCACGGCACAGCGGACACACCAGGAACCGCGGTGTTGGCCGTCGAATGGCGCTAGCTGCGCAGCATTTGTGCACCGCCGCCGTCAGTGTCAGCCAGTTTGCCGTGGCATACGGAGCTCCATCGCAGTCTTTAACACTGGTAGCATGCCGCGACAGCGTGGACGTGAACTGTATGTGCAGTTGACGGACTTTGAGCGAGGGCGTATAGTGGGCATGCGGGAGGCCGGGTGGACGTACCGCCGAATTGCTCAACACGTGGGGCGTGAGGTCTCCACAGTACATCGATGTTGTCGCCAGTGGTCGGCGGAAGGTGCACGTGCCCGTCGACCTGGGACCGGTCGCGACAGGCGTGAATGGAGGGACGAATGGAGACGTGTCGTCTTCAGCGATGAGAGTCGCTTGTGCCTTGGTGCCAATGATGGTCGTATGCGTGTTTGGCGCCGAGCAGGTGAGCGCCACAATAAGGACTGCATACGACCGAGGCACACAGGGCCAACACCCGGCATCATGGTGTGGGGAGCGATCTCCTACACTGGCCGTACACCTCTGGTGATCGTCGAGGGGACACTGAATAGTGCACGGTACATCCAAACCGTCATCAAACCCATCGTTCTACCATTCCTAGACCGGCAAGGGAACTTGCTGTTCCAACAGGACAATGCACGTCCGCATGTATCCCATGCCACCCAACGTGCTCTAGAAGGTGTAAGTCAACTACCCTGGCCAGCAAGATCTCCGGATCTGTCCCCCATTCAGCATGTTTGGGACTGGATGAAGCGTCGTCTCACGCGGTCTGCGCGTCCAGCACGAACGCTGGTCCAACTGAGGCGCCAGGTGGAAATGGCAATGCAAGCCGTTCCACAGGAATACATCCAGCATCTCTACGATCGTCTCCATGGGAGAATAGCAGCCTGCATTGCTGCGAAAGGTGGATATACACTGTACTAGTGCCGACATTGTGCATGCTCTGTTGCCTGTGTCTATGTGCCTGTGGTTCTGTCAGTGTGATCATGTGATGTATCTGACCCCAGGCATGTGTCAATAAAGTTTCCCCTTCCTGGGACAATGAATTCACGGTGTTCTTATTTCAATTTCCAGGAGTGTAGTAATAAAATAATTGGAGTGTCTTTAAAGAGGGAATAACTATCTTTGATTACGAGCTAATAAAGTTAATACTGGCCGTAATTCAACTATAACTGCTTCTAATAATAATGATTATAATAATGATAGTGGTATATATATATATATATATTTGATGATATAGCGACTTATGAGGGAGGGTAATTTAAGAACGCAGCACAGGCTATGAAGGCTGGGAAACGAACAAGTGCTTGAAACGAAGGATATAAAGGACTGTAGAATGACAATGGCAATCTTTATTGTCACTGGGGTAGATAGGCCATTAAAAGTGTTTTGAAGCTAGAGTTGTTGCTTAGTTCTCTTATTCGATAGTCAGGTTGCTGCTACTGAAGAATACTTCTAGAAAGTGTCTGATCCATGAAGTATGGCCGCACGGAGCGGCCGCGTGTTGGATGCGCCGTGTAACGAATTGTGCGGCCCCTCCCGCCGAAGGTTCGAATCCTCAAAATGGTTCAAATGGCTCTGAGCACAACGGGAGTTAACATCTGAGGTCATCAGTCCCGTTCACTTAGAACTACTTAAACCTAACTAACCTAAGGACATCACACACATCCATGCCCGAGGCAGGATTCGAACCTGCCACCGTAGCCTCATCGCGGTTCAGGGCTCAAGCGCCTAGAACCGCTCGGCCGCATTCGAATCCTCCCAAGGGCATAGACTGTGTGTGTGTTGTCATTAGCGTAGGTTAGTTTAAGTAATGTGTAAGTCTAGGGACCGATGACCTGAGCAGTTTGGTCCCTTAGGAATTCACACACATTTGCACATTTGGACATGAAGTAGGACAGAAAGCATTTTGCTCAGGTGGTAATGGGTGTTTCTACCATGTTGCCCACACGTGACTCTTAACTTAGAGGAGAAATACGAGGGACACTATAAGCCGATAAGAGAACAGAGGAAATGTGGTCAAATAGTCGAACATCACAGAAGTATGGAACGTGGGGCTTATAAACAGTTCGAAGCGCCGCGAGCTTTGCTCCAAAGTTCTTGCAGGATAACGTTGCTGTAATCAATAACTGGAAGTTTAGGAGTTTGTACAACTTCCTTTCTCAATTAAGGATGGAAGAGCCTTTTATTTTTTTATGGGGCAGAAGAGATGCTGACGCTTTCTTGTAAATTGAAATGCTCGTCGGAAAGACAGTTTCGGCGTACAGAAATGACCGAAGAACCTTTCCTGAAATGAAACAAAGGTACCTACATTAAGAGTCCAAGACTTAATTCCGCTGGAAAAAAAATTAAAATTAAAAAACTAAAATAAAGTAAGTAAAAAAAAAGAACCATTCAGGGGCACTATGAGAGAGGTTAGATAGAAGAGGAAATTTAAACTGATTTGGAAAACGTGGGGGATCGATCTGTAGTGTGTGACAGAGCTATGGAAGATCTGCGATCGTATAAGGCACTACTTCGGAATTTCTAAAATGATTGGGAGAAATAACTACCAATCAACTATTCGAATTTGTGTGCGGACTATGAGATATTGGAGACATACCTTCGGTCATTCGGAAAAATAACATCCCAGTTTCGAAGACAGGAAGGGGAGATAAGTGGAAGAATCTATACACATTCGATTTAACAGGTCATACATCCAACTTAACGACTAGAATAATATTCGCCTACAGAAATATTGGAAAGAAAATTGATGACCTCTCACATACGATCAGTTGGACTTCAGGAAAGATAAAGGGACAAGAGTCGCAGCTCTGACGTGGCGATTGGTAATGGAATCAAGACATACGAAAAAACAAGACTGCTTCAGAGGATCTGTCGATCCTGGAAAAGCGTTCGACAGTCTAAAACTGTGCAAGATATTTTCAGTTTTCAGTCAAATAGACGTAACCTAAGCGAAAGGACGGTTTATCCAAAATATGTAAAGACGGAGAAGTAACATTGAGAATGGAAGGTGACGAACTAAACGCTCGGATTATAAAGGGTGTAAGATAGCGTTACGGCCTTTCTTTCGTTCCATCGTAGTGGTAATGTCGAAAATAAATGTTCAGGAGTAGGTTTAATATTGAGGGTGAAATAATATTAACTAATGCTAAGATTGCCAGAGTTCCTTTTTCTGTATTTAAAACTTTACTTATATTCTGGGCAGCTGTAGCTGTTAAAAGGCAGGATGTTAGGAAGAACTCCGCTTAAAGCTGGTAAAAATTTTGTTTAGCAAAACACGACCGGTTTTGAGGCTTTAAGCCGCATCATCAAATGAACGACGTTAAAATATCATAGGCATAACCATCGCTCCTGCTGCCCTGCTGTCATACTGATGCAGGCAAATTTTAAAGGATAGGTCACGTCTTCTTTACGTTTCGCTCGCCACAGTATTCACGATATTCTCTTAATAGTAATTTTTTTAACTAATGATGCGGCTTAAAGCCGGGAAACTTATCGTGTTTTACCAAACAACAGTTTTTCCATCTTTAAGCGGAGTTGTTTCTAACATATTTTCTATATTTTATTTACCGCTTCCAGTGGTGACACCCTCTCAAGGGGTACCGAGAGAGAGACCTTGTTGAGAGATATCTTCTGAGCTTCTTAGTAGCAACGACTCATGGTCCCCGGCGCCTTGTTACAGAGTAATGTTGTAAGAATCAGAGATAAACTGCTCCACAAGAAGGCTAATATGCTGCTGATTAAAAGACTCTGACTAAAAAGTGAAGTGCCAGCTGTTTCTTCTGGCTTCATCAGAACCTTTAAAATTTTTCCCAAAATTTATGGCATGCGAACGTATTCGCGCCTTTTTATGCTGAGAGAGAAGAAGACAGCGGTCGTAGGAAAAAGATGGAAAAGTAACTGATGCTGAAACGTAGTAGATGCACTACATACTACATGCATACAGCCTAATTTACTGATATGTTTAACACCAAAATTTTCAATAATCCTAATAGTATAACAAGATGAAGTCAAGGGTTTCATCAGATCATCAAAATGATTCTTCCAGTTCAATATGTCATCAGTGCACACAGACATTTGGAATACTCTGCTTTAGCAACAGACTTCTGCTCGAAGTTTGTGTTTATAAGTGGTGTTATGCCATTTATCTTACAGATTTGTGTACACTCTTATTTCCCAAAGCTTTGTGAGAGTCCATTTGCAAAGCACCACTTAATAATTTTCTGAAAGACGCTATTTACGATGTCCTCGTCAGCTAAGTCTTGTTTGCTGGATGTGACTACTAGTAATCTGCAAAAAGAACTAGATTTATTTATTCATGAATACAGAGTGTTAAGTCATTAACATAAATTAAGAACAATGAGGGATCCAAGACTGAAATGTGTGGGACACGACAGATCGATGCTTTCCTTAGGGTTTTATAACGGCGCAACCTATTCAAATGCTCTGTGTATTCATATGCTCTTGTTAACATAGTCTAACATCACAGGCTCTTACTTTTATGTACATACCTAGTTTAGCGTGAATGAGGATGGTATAAAAACTATCTTAATAGCACATAAGAGAACAGTCCTTTACAGGACGCCGAAAAAGTGACGGGCAGAACAGCGATGGGGAGACACAGATACAAGAAAAAAAATCTGCATTCATTTCATTGATACGGTCTACACTGGGAGCCTCCAAGAAATGTGGAGTTATATCGAGTACCTGTCTCATGAGCAACAATATTGGATGGCTGCAGAAGTTTACAGCGAGCAGTGATATTTCCAGTCTGAATGCTGAATGAAACAACAAAGGCTGATGGTCTCTCTCCTCTATGTCAGAATCAAAGATGAAGATCAGGATGGAGGGAGACCCCAAACTACTATAGAAAGGAAGAGGCAGATGGTCAAATGCCGGCTGCTGTCCCGCAGAGCTAAAGCACAAGTGAATCGTAGCTAATGTCCTAAATTATATATCCTGGACAATATCTAAAATACAAGAGAGCCATACGTGCGTAGTTCGGTAGACATACACGGGTGGCAGCAGGTGGTCCCTCTCTCGCGCTTGGTGACTGTGTAGTGAAGTAACGCCGGGCTTTCTTTTATCTTGGTACACTGTCTGTACTCAATGATTTTTTTCAGTCAGTCGAATACACATGTACCGACACGTTTACCTAAAACGATGAAAACTATTAATTTCCAGCGATCCAAATTTAGATTGCCAACAGAGGTTATATAATGCTGAGGTTTACACATTTCAGTAACTTTACAAGAAGCCCGCCCGGTTGGCCGTGCTGTCTAACACACGGCTTTCCGGGCGGGAAAGAGCGTCGGTCCCCGGCACAAATCCGCCCGGCGGATTTGTGTCGAGGTCCGGTGAGCCGGCCAGTCTGTGGATGGTTTTTAGGCGTATTTCCATATGCCTCCTCAAATGCGGGCTGGTTCCCCTTATTCCGTCTCGGATACACTATGTCGGTGATTCCTGCGCAAACAAGTTCTCCACGTACACGTACACCACCATTACTGTACCACGCAAACATAGGGGTTACACTCGTCTGGTGTGAGACGTTCCCTGGGGGGTCCACCGCGGGCAGAAGCGCACAATAATCCTGGGTTCGGTGTAGGGCGGTGGTGGGGTGAAGTGGACTGCGGTAGTCGTCGTGGAGTTGTGGACCACTGCGGCTGTGGCGGGGACGGAGCCTCTCCGTCGTTTGTAGGTCCCCGGTTAACATAACATAACATAACCTTATAACAACACGTCCGACCATGCGGCACACACATATTACGAAGGGCTATGCAAACTAACCGGGACCACTGAAAGTAACTGCCGTGGTATGGTTCAGACCAACTACGATACCGTTAAAAAAAAAAAAAAAAAAAAAAAAAAAAAAAAAAAAAAAAAGTGTATGGTGCCCGCAACCAAACTGTTTCTGAGAAATCCAAGAATTGCTTATTTCTATCCGTTGCATAATTACACGCTGATAAGCCAAAAATTTCATGACCACTACCCAGTGCAAAATTTAATGCTGCCTAGTTGCGTTGCAGAAACGTGAAGCGTAAGCAAAGTACACAGGGGGATTTAAAATTCCTGTTACGGTCTTCAAGGGGCTTTAGTGAGTAAGTTTTCGTAACGAACCTAGGTTCGGAAGTGTACCGTTTGGATGTAAAATAAGTTTGAATATCAGAACGCACTCAAATCTTCCATTTCTCGGTACGTACACGAGCTCGGAAGAGGGCGCCTTCGTCAGCCCTGTTGTAGTTATGACATTGCATAACGCGTTCGACCGACTACAAAAACGGCGGGGTGAAACTGGTACCTTCGGAACTAGGAAGGTTTGTCGTGGTGCTCCACGGATGCGTAGCTCACTCGGCTTTGAAGATGTCGTTCTTCGTGAAACAGAAGAGAACCATGGGACAAATACTGGGAACACTGCCCATGCCATGTTCTCCTACAGCACACAGACCACAGCTCAATGTCGCCACTAGGTGCCTACCATGAAGCAGGAGATCTGAAAGTGATCAGATCCTTTAACTGATTTTACATCCAAATGGTACATTTACGCACACGAGTTCATTATCCCTTTCCAACCCCCGGAATGCTTCAATAGGAATTTTGAGTCACCCTGTATTAAGTGGAGCAGAAACGAGTGGTGATATGGCCCGAAAATAGGAACATAGAATGATATTTGACTAAAGGCAGATTGTTAATGGCCGTCACCTAGTAACAAACATGATGTAACTGTAGCGAGCGTCTGTGAAAAGTAGTTGAGCGAGTGTAAATCTAAGAGAGTAGGTGACGATGAAATGAAAGTCCACGGCTCTGCACAGAACCTCGAAGTCGGCGGCTTGCCCGCTCTGTGAAGCAGAATAGGCTGCGACCTGTGGTGGGTCTACCCGAGACAAGCACTGCGCCACGGACGCAGCCCATTGAAGTCAATATTATGCTATCCGGACATTCGTCTGGGCTACCGTGGGACCTGTGATAGTAATCGATTACACCTTGGCATGTCGACTACATCTATATCTACATGACCACTCTGCAATTCACATTTAAGTGCTTGGCAGAGGGTTCATCGAACCACAATCATACTATCTCTCTACTATTCCACTCCCGAACAGCGAGCGGGAAAAACGAACACCTAAACCTTTCTGTTCGAGCTCTGATTTCTCTTAGTTTATTTTGATGATCATTCCTACCTATGTAGGTTGGGCTCAACAAAATATTTTCGCATTCGGAAGAGAAAGTTGGTGACTTAAATTTCGTAAAAAGGTCTCGCCGCGACGAAAAACGTCTATGCTGTAATGACTTCCATCCCAACTCGTGTATCATATCTGCCACACTCTCTCCCCTATAACGCGATAATACAAAACGAGCTGCCCTTTTTTGCACCCTTTCGATATCCTCCGTCAATCCCACCTGGTAAGGATCCCACACCGCGCAGCAATATTCTAACAGAGGACGAACGAGTGTAGCGTAAGCTGTGTATTTAGTGGACTTGTTGCATCTTCTAAGTATCCTGCCAATCAAACGCAACCTTTGGCTCGCCTTCCCGACAATATTATCTATGTGGTCCTTCCAACTGAAGTTGTTCGTAATTTTAACACCCAGGTACTTAGTTGAATTGACAGCCTTGAGAATTGTACTATTTATCGAGTAATCGAATTCCAACGGATTTCTTTTGGAACTCATGTGGATCATCTCACACTTTTCGTTATTTAGCGTCAACTGCCACCTGACACACCATACAGCAACATTTTCTAAATCGCTTTGCAGCTGATACTGGTCTTCGGATGACCTTACTAGACGGTAAATTACAGCATCATCTGCGAACAATCTAAGGGAACTGCTCAGATTGTCACCCAGGTCATTTATATAGATCAGGAACAGTAGAGGTCCCAGGACGCTTCCCTGGGGAACACCTGATATCACTTCAGTTTTACTCGATGATTTGCCGTCTGTTACTACGAACAATATGGCGGTCTACATGTATCACAGACGAACTGGTTGTGGGGAACATATAGTTTCAATTAGAAATACGTAATTCAAATAGAATTTCATCAGAACTGGGGCATGCGATCTTTTGTAGTCAAAGGTGAATAATGTGAAAGCCTAGCATATGTGATGATTTATTTGTTTATCTGTAGCGAAAGAGGCCCCAATCGTGGACAATTAAGCCTTTTTGAACTCTTTCTTGGTATAGTCCGAACGAAACTTTGTACGATATTAATGCTAAAATTTTAGAAGCGTTTTAAAGTGATTTGTTCTAACCAACTGTTCCCAACGCCAGTCACATTGTATGAGAAACACATTGAAAATTTGAACACAAGAATAAAATTTAATGGACCAGTAACATCGATGTCGATGCAGGCTTTCAAAATAACAAGTAACTGATCTCCTCTGTTCTTAGAACGACAATAACCGTGCATACAGTAAAGAAAATTCTTAACGCATTTTCCAGAAAAATGAAAAATGAACCGCTAAACCATAAAACTACGTTTAAATACTTCGTTTTGGTTACAGGCAAAAAGAGATGTCTAAATGTTTAATATTTTGGATTAGACCGTCTTCCAATTTGTCAGTGAAAATGTTTTTAATTGTGCCATATGAAGGTACCGTTGTTATATATCTAATCTTTTAAGGGTGCTTGGTGACAGTAAAATATCCTACTCTTTCTTTGACGCCAAACTTTCCAGCTAGTACACCATCGACAGTTGTATTCGTTGCCTCATCCTCCGATTTTGATTTCCTTGAAACTGTCATTCCGATAATAATCCCGCGAAAAGTAAAGGTTCAGTATGTATAACTTTTTCTCTGTGCCGTGTGGGTCACAGACGTTTTGTCAGAGGCATGGGCAAATATGATGGGTTTAATAATTACTTACTGCTGTTGCATTACAGGTAAGGTTCATTAAAAAAGGACTCCCTACTCTTAATCTATGCCGTTTTAACCAACATTAAAATAAAGTTAGCATTTAGAGGTGATGCACGTAGAGAGGAAAGAAACAAAACTTGACCTACATTGAATATTCAAACTCAATTTAATGGTTCAAATGGCTCTAAGCACTATGGGACTTAACACCTGAGGTCATCAGTCTCCTAGAACTTAGAACTACTTAAACCTAACTAACCTAAGGACACCACACACATCCATGCCCGAGGCAGGATTCGAACCTGCGACCGTAGCAGTAGCGCGGTTCCGGACTGAAGCGCCTAGAAGCGCTCGGCCACCGCGGGCGGCCGAAATTTAATAATGTAGCTCTGATAGCGTACTTAATTTACGAACGGGAGAGACGGAAAATGCTTTCTCCAACAGTTTCGTGGATATTTTTAAAGATCAGCGTCAGTACTATGTATTTGAGCTGTTTGCATACACAACAACGATGATAATGGTATTTTAGTTCTTTTAGATCTACATGAAAGGGATTCTGCGACCCGTAGCTGTACTCTCTGTACACAACATCCCAGATGCAATTCTTCAGCAAGACAACCCACGATCACCTGTTGCTGTGCCACATGTGCCTTCTTGGTGTCACACGATGTCAGCCTTTTGCCCTGGCACACCAGATCACCAGAAAATGTACGGCATATGGTGAAACGGCGTGAACAAATGTCAACCGCCACAGATGAAGTTTGGAACCAGGTAAATGCAAAATTGACGGCTGCATCACAGGACGCCATTCGCTCCTTATCCTCGTCGATGTCTTCACAAATGGAACATGTTATGAGGGCCCATGGCGGATCATGTCCCTGCTAGGAAACATGACACTTGCTGAATCCAGGTGACCAAATGCTAATCATTTCTGCAGAACATGCTAATGTATGTGTCCTGTGAATATGGACGTCCTATCTGTAGTCGTTCTAGTTGCTCTGTATTTTCTAAAGAGTGTCCTGCTCCCCAGCGGATCCACACGTGCTCGATGGGTTTAATATAGGAGAAACGGTCAGGCAAGTCGATTCACCGAATATGCTCTCGTTCCAAAAGCTCCTCCACCTGCGCTGTTCAGTGAGGTCGCATTGTCATCCATAATAACGAACTCAAAGTCGAAAGCACTCATGGAAACGTACAAATGGGGAAGAAGCGCATCGTCAAAACAACGTTGACCGGTGAGAGTAAAATGTTCTAAGATTTGGATGCAGTACGTCCATGCCTCACCAGACCATAGCAAATGCGTCACCAAAACGATGACCGAGAGAGGTGGCGCAGTGGTTAGCACACTGGACTCGCATTCGGGAGGACGACGGTTCAATCCTTAAATCACCTCAGGCAAATGCCAGGATGGTTCCTTTTAAAGGGCACGGCCGACGTCCTTCCCCATCCTTCCTTATCAGATGAGACCGATGACCTCGCAGTTTGGTTTTGTTCCCCCAAATCAACCCAACGCAACCAAAACGATGACGTTCAGTAATGTTCCTAGGTGCGTTACGTGTTCTCATCTCCCGTAGTATGAGTTCGTACAGAATCACGAAGTGAGTTTGCCAATGGAGTGCACTACACTGTTCCTCCGTACAGGCGCCGTGCAACGGTGGAGCGCGAAATGGCGTACCTTTCTGTCCTGTTCACATCTAGGTACAACCACGACTGCAGTTCGAGGTGACTCTCTCCATGCATGTTTTACAGTTTAGCCGCCATCTGATGCTGTAGCGGAACGTGGTCGACCATCTCCTTGGGGCAGTAATGTATTTGATTCTGAACGCTCCCAATGTAAAAGAAACAATGCTGTCAGCAACCCAAATTCTTGCGCTACATTCCTCCTACTTCGTCTTTTATCCAGTTTCCCGATGATTCCTCCCTTGCGATTTCATCTAAATGTTGTCTACGGTCTTCGTTATAATGAAAACATCGCCATAGTGCGCCAGAATTGGTCGCTGATTGGCATAGACTGTCTTCTCCCTTTTCCCTTTCCTGCAACTGCCTCGTATTGCGGGGGAGCCTCATTTGGCTTTATAAGCATTGTGACCTCAGGAATGTGGCGTCCAGCTATCTATACATGACTGTCAACATGCTCCCTCATTTTAATTCTTTTCCAACTATTAGTTATTATGTTACGTTACTTTATCTATTTCGTTCTTAAGCTTCGCTGAACAGTGTAGTTTAGTCACCACAATAGGGTACAGAATTCCTTTGAAGCTTTTCTCCACCGCACAAGTAACTACTGAAGTTCAGTTAGCAGTGGATTTCTTACCAGTGAGAAGGACAAAAGTAAAGCTCAACGAGAAACATTGCGCAAGTGTGTTCCTCTATAGCTGCGTGTCAGCTTCTGCAATCTAGCTTGCAAATTGGTAAACAAAACAACTGGTCTTGATCTGCAGCTTCTGCAGTACTGCGCAAGTTCCCCTATACGTGGAAAAATCGATGACTTGCTCAACATGTGCCGAGTAACTCTGTGTATGACAGTATAATTTTGTTGCAAGTTGCGCGCGAGCGCACACACACACACACACATACACACACACACATACACACAAACACACACACACACACACACACACACGTTGTGACATATAAGCAATAAAAACCACTGAAAAGTTCCCCTTTGAAAACGCGGTTACTTTTCGAATATAGAAAATACCCCGAAGGTGCCAAATGAGGAAAATAGTGTGGGTATTCGAGTACGCAGATCCATTTTGCTGATAAATGCTGTTTTACAGGCGCCACTGTCATGGAGAAGAGACAAACTCTTACTTTAGAACAGATGCGTCCCGATACGACACATGCGAGCAAAGTGGCATTGCATAACTCCTAAGTAGTGGTTTCCGATCACTGTTGTGCCCTCATGAAGAAATTAACAATGAATCACACCAGAAACGCACAAAA
The DNA here is from genome assembly GCF_023897955.1 of Schistocerca gregaria. Lineage (NCBI taxonomy): Eukaryota > Metazoa > Arthropoda > Insecta > Orthoptera > Acrididae > Schistocerca > Schistocerca gregaria. The sequence continues at coordinate 434,724,704 of NC_064922.1, forward strand.
AAATATGTTTGTTTGATAGGCGTTTTTCGCAACCTGTGTTTCCTCTGTGATGATATTCCACACCATTCCATTCTCCGACGTTTTGTCTCTGAGTCGAAGTGAGAACACCAACCTTCATCCCCATTTACCGGGAACAAATCTTTCTCTAAAATGTCTGTACTCATTCCTTACTAACATCAAGTTCACTACAAGCATTCTGGTATTAGTCTTCAACTGACACCAGTTCCTCGCCTTTTACAGCGTTTTCATCCTCCCCATCACACGCAGGACGTCCGACGGATGGTTCACCTGCCAAGGATCCATTCGTATACACTGACAACCCTGTAAACACGTAGCATGTCTTCGTAAATTTCCGATTCAGTTTTCCATAATTTGCACTAAAATTTTATCACAGCTCTGTGAGTCATGATGCTTACCTTTGGTCGCTGCTACTTGCCCGAAGTTACTTTAACGGCAGCTGTGCGTGCGCTAACTGAGTAGTCGACAGGATCGAAGCTTTTACGTGCTCATAAATATCTAGCGGATTAAATGGCCACAACATTTGGCTTCTTTCTTCGACGTTTTTCTAGAATCATTATTATTTGGCATACTGTGGCCATTAAAATTGCTACAACACGAAGATGACGTGCAACAGACGCGAAATTTAACAGACAGTTAGAAGATGCTGTGATATGCAAATGAATAGCTTTTCAGAACATTCGCACAAGGTTCGCGCCGGTGGCGACAACTAGAGCGTGCTCACGTGAGGAAAGTTTCGAACCGGTTTGCCATACACAAACAGCAGTTGACCGGCGTTGCCTGGTGAAACGTTGTTGTGATGCCTCGTGTAAGGAGGAGAAATGCGTACCATCACGTTTCCGACTTTGATAAAGGTCGGATTGTAGCCTATCGCAATTGCGGTTTATCGTATCACGACATTGCTGCTCGCGTTGGTCGAGATCCAATGACTGTTAGCAGAATATGGAATCGGTGGGTTCAGGAGGGTAATACGGAAAGCCGTGCTGGATCCCAACGGCCTCGTATCACTAGCAGTCGAAATGGCAGGCATCTTATCTCCATGACTGTAACGGACCGTGCAGCCACGTCTCGATCCCTGAGTCAACAGATAGGGACGTTTGCAAGACAACAGCCATCTGCAAGAACAGTTCGACGACGTTTGCAGCAGCATGGACTATCAGCTCGGAGACCGTGGCTGCGGTTACCCTTGACGCTGCACCATAGACACGAGCCTCTGCGATGGTGTACTCAACGACGAACCTGGGTGCAAGAATGGCAAAACGTCATTTTTTCCCATGAATCCAGGTTCTCGTTACAGCATCACAATGGTCGCATCCGTGTTTGGCGATATCGCGGTGAACGCACATTGGAAGCGTGTATTCGTCATCGCCATACTGACGTGTCAACTGGCGTGATGGTATGGGGTGCCATTGGTTACACGTCTCGGTCACCTCTTGTTCGCACTGACGGCACTTTCACAGTGGACGTTACATTTCAGATGTGTTACGACCCGTGGCTGTAGCCTTCATCCGATCCCTGCGAAGCCCTACATTTCAGCAGGATAATGCACGACCGCATATTGCAGGTCCTGTACGGGCCTTTCTGGATACAGAAAGTGTTCGACTGCAGCCCTTGCCAGCACATTCTCCAGATCTCTCACCAACTGAAAACGTGTGGTCAATGGTGGCCGAGCAACTGGCTCGTCACAATACGTCAATACTCTTGGGGAACTGTGGTATCGTGTTGAAGCTTCATGGGCAGCTGTACCTGTACACGCCATCCAAGTTCAGTTTGACTCAATGCCAGCGGTATCAAGGCCGTTATTACTGCCAGAGGTGGTTGTTCTAGGTGCTGATTTCTCAGGATCTATGCACGCAAATTGCCTGAAAATGTAATCAGTCAGTTCTGGTATAATATATTTGTCCAATGAATACCCGTTTATCATCTGTATTTCTTCTTGGTGTAGCAATTTTAATGGCCAGTAGTGTATAAGGATGGACGTAGTGATATTAGTGTGTGAGAGTAAGATGAGTTTGTGCGGACAGTGTGCGCAGGAGGAGCGGCGCAGCGATGCATCTGCGCGCGGACAGCGACAACAGCAGCATGCTGCGCGAGCTGGAGTGCCTGCTGGGCGGCGCCGGCGCTGGAGACGCGGCCGTAGACGGGCCGCGGTGCGCGCGCTCCTGGGACCGCCTGCTCTGCTGGCCGGACACCGAGCCCGCCACGCTCGCCACCCAGCCCTGCTTCTCCGAGCTTAACGGCATCCCCTACGACACCACCCGTAAGTCGAACAAGCAATGCTGCGCCAACTCACTCACACGGTCCCTCTCTGTTCTAGTCACTCATCAGTCTTCTGACTGGTTTCACGCTACCCGCCACGAATTTCCCTCCTGCGCTAACCCTTTCATCTCACACTCACGCCTCCAGTTGTCAGGCATTCAGATCGGTGCCAAACGTATGTCGGGAGACCATCAACCAAAATACCGATTTAGTTCGTACTGTGTGCTGTGCGCAATAGACCGTGTGTAAACGATAATTAAAAGTAACGCTAGAGCTACGAAACACAGAAAACATGCATCTGTAGTGGCAGTAATGTAGATCTCGGGTCGATGAGAAGGTAGAGCGTTAATTGTTTACGCGTGAAACTGTTGTATTGAAGACCGTTCTCCTGTCACGTAAAAGGAATTTTAGAAGTTTGTAGCAATGTTCTTTGAAACTTATGTAATTATTATTGGCATTATTCTTTTGTTTCTTGTTCGTTATTGTTATTACTATTGGTGGCCGTTGTGGCCGAGCGGTTCTAGGCGCTACAGTTTGGAACCGCGCGACTGCTACGGTCGCAGGTTCGAATCTTGCCCCGGACACCGATGTGTGCGATGTCCTAAAGTTAGTTAGGTTTAAGTAGTTCTAATTTCTAGGGGACTGATGACCTCAGAAGGTAAGTCCCAAAACGCTCTGAGCCCTTTGAACCATTTGTTAATAGTATTACCTCCGCACGTGTGACGAAATTGTTTCTTTATGTTCTGATTGTATATTCTGTGAAACTACATATGTGTTCTATAAGTTCATTACTTTCAAAGAAACTAAGCAAAGGACAACATTACTGTAAACTGCAAACAACCATTTTACATGTCGTGAAGTTTGTCCTATATAAAACTTTCAACAAATATACAATAAAAGGAATTGTTGTCATTTGAGTTTGAACCACGGACGCTTGGTATAATGATACAAGGATCTACCACCTTCATCACGGAAGCAGGAAGTATTATTTACTCACAGTTATGCTTTTGACGCATTCCGTAGTTAAGGTGTTACTTTGAATCACCGTTTACGCCTGTTCTGCTGGGCGACAACACATAGTACGAACTGAATCGGATATTTGGTTGATTGTTGACATACAACATTTGGTACCTATCTGAATGTCTGACATTTGGAGGTTTGGGTGTCAGAGCAACACTTGCAAACCACGACCACCTTCCCCTATATTTTAACAGGTGTCGTATCATCCATTTCCTTGTGCTTGTCAATATTTTCCACATATTCCTTTCCTCATCGATTCTCTGGAGAATCTCCTCTTTCCTCACTTTATCAGTCTAGCTAATTTTAGACATTCTTGTGTAAACACCACACTTCAAACGCTTTGATTATCTTGTGCTCTGGTTTTCCTATTATCCATGTTTCGCTAACGTACAGTGCTGTGCTTCAAACGTATCCTCGGAAATTTCTTCCTCAAATTAAGACCTATATTTGATGTTAGTAGGCTTGTCTTGGCCAGGAGTGCTATTTATGAATGATAATATGCTTTTTATTTTCTCCTTGCTCCGTCCGTCATGGGTTATTTAGCTACTTTGGCAGCAGAATTCCGTCACTTCATCTACATCATAATCCCCAATTGTGATGTTATGTTTCTCGATATTCTCCTTTGAGCTACTTGTCATTACTTTCAACTTTCTTTGATTTACTCTCAGTCCATATTCTGCTCCCAATAGGTTGTTTATTACATTCTACACGTCCTGTAATTCTTCTTCACTTTTCCTGGGGATAACAATGTCTGCAGCGATTATTACCATTGATATCCTTCCACCCTGAATTTCAATCCCGCGCTTGTATCTTTCCGTTATTTTTGTCAGTATTTCTTCGTTGTATAGGTTGAACAGTAGAGTCGAAAGACTAGATCCTTATCTTACACCCTTCTTTAATCTGAGCCCTTAGTTCTTTATCTCTCACTCTTATTGTTCCCTCCCTGCTTATCTGCGAACAAATTCACTCATCACAAACACAGTCACATTATTACCTACTTACACTGTGAAACGGCCTCATCAGGCCACATGCGTTGTGAACTGGAATATAAACTCGATTAAAATGCTATAACATTTTAACTTCTGAAGACAACCATTGCGACGTAGAAACCAGTCGCAGTGAATACAGGATTATTCATAATTACCTATAGAGTTTCAGAAGACAAATGCGTGGAAACTAAAAGACAAACGTAAAATGACACATGGCAGTGGACAGAACCTCTCTCCAAGTTTCGCCTCGTAATGTGTGCCATGGCGAAGTTCCACTAGGGGACAAAAGCGTCGGAACAATGGAACAAGTAGACATATTGTCTACTTCCTTCTGTGGCTTCGAATTAGTTCACGCCTGCAGATAGGCAAACTCTCTGTACTGATTAGCAGAGCATGCTGCTGTTGAGCCATCCTAAGTAAAGCGAGTCAGTGACTTCAATGAACCGCCCACGCATATTGAAGTTTGATGCGTTACAAATGGTGCTCATTTTGAGGAGTTGTAACTTGAGTAAAATACTTGGACGGATGCTCTGTCAACTGATAAGTGCAGTTTTTGTGCAGTCGTCTTTCGTAATCCTTGAGGCACTCATGAACAAAAACATATATATAATGAAGAATTTAGTAAAAATGAGACAGATGGTTAAAAAAGAAGAGTAATCGCAACAACTTTTAAATCACCTATCCCACTCTGAGACAAGACGGTCAGTTGCAGTTGACTACAGAACCATGATTGTAGCCGAGCACCTCCCCCTCCCATGAAAATGTACGGCCACGAATATCTTTCTTCAGGGCTCCAAAAATGCGTAAATCCCAGGGGGGAGAGTTCGGAATTGTAATGTGTGAATTCTTAAGGGACGAAATTACTCAGGTCATCGGTCTTAAATTAACATATGCTAAGAACAAGAAACACACCCATGCCCGAGGGAGGACTCGAGCCTTTGGCGGGAGTGACCGCGCAAATCCATGACATCGGAATTGTATGGAGGATGTATAAGGGCTTCCCAGCGAAACTGCTACAGCTTAGTCGAGGCAACCTTGACTACATGTGGGCCTGCCTGCCCTTACGCATCCTATCCCCATGCGATTCCAACGGTTTTGGGACCCTGAAGAGAAAGAAACGTGGCCGTCGATATGCTTCGGACAAAGATTCGCATACTTTGTAAGTAGGCTGTTTAGGTTTTTATGTTGGTAACACCACGTAGCGCTCTGTATGAAAATCACTGGCTGTGTTGTGTGCAGTCTGTGGCTGGATGGCATTGTTGGAATATTCGCTATTGTAGTGTTGGGAAGTTGGATGTGAACAGCGCGTAGCGTTGCGCGGTTGGAGGTGAGTCGCCAGCAGTGGTGGATGTGGGGAGAGGGATGCGAGAGTTTTGAGAGCGGACAATCTGGACGTGTGTCCGTCAGAATAAGGAAATTTGTAAGACTGGATGTCATGAACTGATATAATGACTTTTGAACACTATTAAGGTAAATAAATTGTTTGCTCTCTATCAAAATCTTCCATTTGATAACTGTGCCTATCAGTAGTAGCTGCCAGTATTGGAGCTCGCTGTATTGCAGTAGTTCGAGTAACGAAGATTTTTGTGGTGTAAGTGATTCATGAAAGGTATAAGTTATTGTTAGTCGGGGCCATTCTTTTGTAGGGATTATTAAAAGTCAGATTGCGTTGCACTAAAAAGTTTGTGTGTCTGTTTAATAATGATCAGAAATGACTGAGTACGTTCAGATTTCCTCAGCTGTTTGAAATCCAAATAACATAAGGAGTTTACCAGCACAATAATTCATGAATTTTTTTCTAAGGGGCGTTTCATACACGTACACTCATGTTTCCACAGGCAACAACAAATATTGTTTCATGAGGGCAGTGACCATTTTTCTCACATTGAGATAATTTTAATAACAGATAAAGTGATTACTTTTCAAATAACAAACAGTGTAACACTTCTTTTCCATCTGCCTCGATTTCTTTTGACTTTCCTTTGGGCCAGAAGGTTATAATTAAACTTTCCCTATTTAACACGTTATAACACGGAAACTAACTACCATAAGAGTACCAAATTTGGCTCTGAGCACTATGGAACTCAACGTCTGTGGTCATTAGTCCCCTAGAACTTAGAAATAGTTCAACCTAACTAACCTAACGACATCACACACATCCATGCCCAAGGCAGGATTCGAGTTAGCGACCGTAGCAGTCGCGCGGTTCCGGACTGAGCGCCTAGACCCTCTAGACCACCGCCGCCCGCCATACCAAATTTAGTAGCATTAATGTCAAGGACGTGAGGAAGAGAAACAATGCAGAATCCATTCAAAAGAAACTCGTTTAATGTGCTGCTATGGTACATCATATCATTACATACCGGTGCCATCACTGTTAAGAAAAGGGGCTCAATAAGGCGCTCAACTGTGTCCAGAAGAGTCTCAAAGTGCAGTATAGTATTCTGAACAGCAGAACGAATCAAGTCCGTAGGTACGCTGGCTACCTCTCTTGATATGCTGCGCTTCAGATCAGCACATGTGTGAATGTTTCCCTGGTAAACCCTGTCCATCAGGTAGCCCCACAACCAGAATTCACGGGGAGTGAGAGTTGCCGGCTTTTGTGGCCGAGCGGTTCTAGGCACTTCAGCCAGGAACCGCACTGCTGCTACGGTCGCAGTTTCGAATCCTACCTCGGGCATGGATGTATGTGATGTCCTTAGGTTAGTTAGGTTTAAGTAGCAGTTCTATGTGTATGGGCCCGATGACCTCAGATGTTAAGTCCCATAGTGCTTAGAGCCATTTGAACCATTTGAAGTGGGACGGTGAGTCCAATGCTTCTCTCTGCTGTAGGGTGGGTATGACATGCTGACAAAGCATGTCACAGCAACGCTGCCCAGTCACACTGCACGTCTTGGATCCTTGAGCGCCAGCCTATTCAAAAAAGACTGGGCCAACGATGAACATAGGTGTGAAGCCACATCATACGGTGACACGTTCTCCACACACAGGAACTTCATGCACAGTGAATGGAGATGAAGATCCCTACAGTCGACAGTTCTGCGTGTTCACCTCACCCGCCAGAGATTAATGAGCATCGTCTGTCCATAGGATGGTCCACGGCCAGATCTCGTCAACTTCATTCTTTGCGAGAAAGTGGAGAGCGAAGTCAACGCGTCGTTGTACGTCCTGTGGTGCAGGCTGCTGTACGATATGGATCTTGTGCGAATACCACCTGGGAGTGGTTCGAAGCACGTTTCATACAGTGGACAATGGGTTGTTCGACTGTCGTGACACAGCACGCGCACTACCTAACGAGCGGGAATTGCGCGCAGCGATGTCTGTCATAGCTGCAGCGAATTCAGCCAGCACCTCTGGTGCAACCAGCCGTCTGTCTCTTCGTGGAGCAACGGCCAGTTGTCCAGTTGATTTGATATTTCTTCTTTATGCTCTTCACAGCAGGTGGAGAAAGAGGACCTTTCCGTGATCCTTTCAGAAGGCGATATTTTAGAAGTACAGCTGCAGCATTACTGTTGTTTGGATAATGGAGCTTCATCAATAATGCCCTTTTGTCCAAGCTCTCGTTGATACGTTAACAATTGCATTGCGACTGGTGAGTTGTGCAATACTATGAATCACCATGAACTGATAACTGTACCTGGTGGCCGTAGTTGGTACTGGACAGTGGCGCTGTGCGTTTGTAAATCATGTGCCCCCTATTCTGGACATTAATGTTACCAAGTTTGGTAGTCGTACGGTAGGTAGTTTCCGTGTTATAACGTATTACATGGGGTAAGTTTAATTACAGCCACCCGTTATATACTTTGTCAAGATGACAATCGTTAAATTACATCATATTATCAAATTAAGCTTCGAGACATTATTACTTCCTTACTTTTACTTGTCTTTACTTTGGTGGCAAAACTGCATTTGCAGCAGACATATAAAGTGGCGGAATAAGAGCAATTCTCGCCTGGGCAAGATGAATAACAAGCAGTAGTAGATCATGCGATAGGACCCGGAAACTACCAAATTCGTTTCACTATGGTTTCAGCAAGCTCTAATAATTATCATGCTGGGATGCACAGGGAGGTTACAGAAATTAAAAAAATATGAAGACAATTTTAATAGAAAAGAAGGATTGAAGCTAGACAGTTTGTGGGCTTTAGTGCTAAATAAAACAAACAGCTCCAACTCTTCGTCACTACAAGCTCCGTACTGCACTCATACGCGCGACTCTGCGATCTTACGCAGCGGTCTGATGATGTCACGCACCGACCGTTTCGTGGGTAGATATAAACAGTTCTGCAGCCTCTTTCTGAGTCGTTAAAGCCACTGAGATGTCTCGAGCATTCCAAGGCGAATCGTTAGGCAGAAAATTATGCATTGGACAACGGCCTTGTGTCCATAAAATAAATATCAGCAATTACGCAAATACTGACCGTGAAAGCCTGCGTTCTGTAAATACTAATGCACTCTTGTGGCCATTCTGCAGCTCTAACACACCCATAGTGTGTAGATCTGTAAAGTTACGTTCGCATCTTCCGCTTCACTTTTTATTAGGCAGTGTACTCCTCAGCATTCTGCCAATGAATCTAAGCCGCCCTTATGCTGTTACCACAATTTGATGTGATCGTTCCACACTATTTATTTGTTTAACATGGCAAGATTAGGGCCATCAGATCCTCTCTTACATCTTGGCCGTTGTTCTACACGTATCACCTGACAAGGTGCATCCGAACTCCCGTACGTAAGGCGGAACTGGTCACTGCATGTCACCAGAGGAGGACCTTCCAGTGTAAAAGGAGATGGAAAGTGTTGTGCTGCGAGTAGGGAGGCAGTAACAGCAGAATGGATCGGCCAGGAAAACACAGTGATTCCGAACGTGGACTAGTCATTGGATGTGACCTGAGTAAAAAATCCATCAGAGAGATATTAACCCACGTAAAGCCAGCCTACACGACTGCAGGTGATGTGATTGTGAAATGGAAAAGCAATGGAGTAGCGATAACTCAGTCAATAATAGGCATATATCAAGTACTGAGGGGCAGAGACCACCGAAGAATTCGGTGAGTGACTGTAAAAAATCGCATGAGGTCAGTGGAAGGAATCTCCCTTGAGTAGCATTCCGGATACCACAGTGTCATCAGGCAGGAAGTTAAAAAAGAGTGGGTTACAATACTCGAGCATCTATTCATAACGAACTTACTTCTGTAGTCAGTGGTAAGCGACGCTTGAGGTGGCTTAAAGAGAAACGACGATGGACATTGGATAACTGGAAACGAATGATTTAGAGTGATGAATCCCGCAATACACAATGACATTCCAATGTAATGGTTTGGGTTTGGTGAATGCCTGGGAATGTCATCTGCCATGACATGTAGTCCCAACACTGAAGTATCGAATAGCTGCTGCTAATTGTATGGGGGATGTTTTTCGTGGTCTGCTTTCACTACAGGAGCAGTTCGGAGACGATGTTTATTTGTATCAGCATGACAATGCACCCTGTCTGTGAGACAATGGTTTGTGGACAATAACATTTCCGAAATGTAAAAGACAGTAGGCTGTAATATTGTTAATTAATTGTGCAGTCGGGCGATTTCGAAGTTTCTCATTGTCGTGTACATGGATATAAACATGTTTAGGCTGTTAACCGGAACAAAAGTAAAGTGGGGCGCCTTTGGCAGGAGTCAAGACGCCGACTTCGTTCCAGACTCTAGCGCCTAAAATCATTACCACCTCTGGTTTCGGCTCTACAGGAAGACTGGGCTGGCATTCCTACACAGACATTCAGACACCTCACTCAAATTGTTCCCTGCAGAGTTCAACCCTTTGTAAAGAACACACCTCATATGAATGTCTACTAATAGGTATCAGAATACTTTTGATCAGATAGTATATTCTGCTTTAATATAATATAATTAGCGTGTTATTCGTTTCTTCTAATAGAATTCATCGTTTGGAAGTTACTCTAACATAAATAGAGCAGAGAAATCAGATTTTCTATTCGTTCATAAATAGTACACAAATAACGACGGATTACTGTCGCCGGCTGCAGTGGCCGACCTGTTCTAGGCGCTACAGTCTGGAACCGCGCGACCGCTACGGTCGCAAGTTCGAATCCTGCCTCGGGCATGGATGTGTGTGATGTCCTTAGTTAGGTTTAAGTAGTTCTAAGTTCTAGGGGACTGATGACCTCAGAAGTTAGGTCCCATAGTGCTCAGAGCCATTTGAACCATTTGATTACTGTCAAGTAGATTTAAACTGTAAGAGTTAATAGGAATTGACACAAGACAGGGGGCGGAAGACGAGGAGGAACGTGATAAAACGTAATGAATGTAGAAGCAAGAAAGAACTTGGCGTGACTGATTGAGAAGTGGTAACAATAATGAGTGTTACTGGAAGTAGATGGTAGTATAAATTTCTGTTAGTCGGACATCCATAAGTGCTACATAGAACGTTCGTAATTGAAACTCCCTCTACAGTTGACAATATTTTTGTTACTGAAGTCTTGCATAACGCGGTTTCTGTGGTATCAGCTCTATCTTCAGGCCCAACGCAAAACTAGCACAATGTGTAAACGTCCGATTTATGTTAAAAGGTGACATATCTGCACTCATGACTCGCACTACTTCTGATGGGCCACGGAAAGCAGATGTGCTGCCTTTTAAGTTAACTGGGGCATGTACACTTAGCACTTGTTTTCGTTGGGCCTGAAGATGGAGCTGAGACCCCGGAAGTTTCAGTAATCAACGGTGTAGGTGGTAGCGTTCGACAGAGGAGTAACTGAGCATATAACTAAATTTCTGAGTAAATATTATGAAATTGGCGAAAGGAAGTGATTCCGTTTTTTCATAAAAGCGGCAGGGCATAGAACTGTGTGCATAATACACGCTCACAATGAATGAGGATGACAGTAGTGTCAGAGAAGTACTTGTGAAACGTTTTTGTATTTGGTTGGGAGCAGATAGTTTACAAGACAAATGAGATATTGTGTTTCGATTATGATACTATGGCACTTACTTCGTATACTGGATCTTGGGGCGTGTGTACGCCGAGAAACCTGTGGAGTGGGCACTGCATAGTCTTGTAACTTGGCTGCCGTCAGTATTGCGAGAGACATAATAATGTAGAAGGAAGTAGTAATCTCAAAAAAAAAAAAAAAAAAAAAATTAATAATAATAATAAAAATGAAAAAGCTCCACGAGGGGAATTATTGGAAAGGGAAATCGGTAGACGTTATGTACGTGTACAAGCAAACAGCAAACAAACGATTATAATCTCAGCATTTCAATAACTCGTTGGTCCACCTCTGGTTTTTACCCAAGAAATTATTTGGCAGATTGACAGAATTGTTACCTCTTTCTGGAGAACATTGTGCCAGGCTCCGTCCAACTGGCCTTGAGATCGAATTCCGAGATGGTTTGAGGGCCTGCCCATGATACTCCAAAAGTTTACGTTAGAGCAACTTAATGTCCGACTATTGCTTGTCTTCGTGTGTACCAAAGGCTACCTTGATCCTCAGGGTCTCCGGATCTCTCCCAGAGTGAGTATTTTTGGAACATGATGATCAAGGCTCTGCCGCCAGCTCGGGATTTAGACGCTCTAACATGCCATTTGGACAGAATTTGGCACGATATCTCTCAGGAGCACATCCAACAACTCTATTAATCAATGCCAAGCCAAATAAATGCTTGCGTAGGGGACAGAGGTGGACCAACGCATTACTGACTTGCTCCGATTGTGAAGCTAGCTGTTTCCAGCAGCTCATGCGGTTAACGTTGCTGACTCTTGACTTTGAGGCCCCAGGTTCGATTCCAGGCATAGTCGGGGATTTTCTCGGCTCGGGATTGGGTGTGTGTGTAGTTCTCATTACCATTTCATCGTCATCAAAACGCAAGTCACCGAAATGGTTTCATCTAAAAAAAGACTTGCATCAGGCGGCTGAATTCTCCGGAAGGGGGAATACGGCCGCAAAAGTCATAAGCACATTTCATTTTATTTGTGAAGCACTTTCTCATGAATAAATCTTCCAACTTTTCTGAAATTGTGATCGTTTGTTTGTCTGTAAATGTACATCACATATACCGATTTCCGTCCCTCGTCCCATTTGGATAATTCCTTCGCGTTTTTTTTTTCTGCATATTGCCACGTTCTTTCTGGTGCGTATCGTACCTGGCGTATGAAGCATTGACAACATCAAATAGACAGCTGTTGCTGATGCATGTCATACAAACATTCCTAGCTAGTTCTGAGCGTCTAGACTTTTCACGAATCATACTGTTAATAACAGATATTAGATAGAATGATTGGTTACGCAAGTCCATCTATTGGAAACATTCTCTGGGGTTCTGGAGGGCACAGTGGCAAACACAATTATTACTGCATATGGCGACAGAAGCTGCTGCCCGGTGCTCAACCGAAGTTGTACTCAAGTTCGTCACTACTCTGTAATAAGCTATTGGGATAGCACCGTAGAAATGGAAGTCACTTCGGACGATTATTTGCATGTATTTTTTTAATTTTTTATTCAGGAAACTACATGATACATATATAAGCCACTAGCTAAATACATTAGTGGCTCTTAATTTATATTTGTATTACAAATACTGCAGCTTATCTTGTTATTTACTACGGTGTGTCAGTGCTACTACTACACTCCTGGAAATGGAAAAAAGAACACATTGACACCGGTGTGTCAGACTCACCATACTTGCTCCGGACACTGCGAGAGGGATGTACAAGCAATGATCACACGCACGGCACAGCGGACACACCAGGAACCGCGGTGTTGGCCGTCGAATGGCGCTAGCTGCGCAGCATTTGTGCACCGCCACCGTCAGTGTCAGCCAGTTTGCCGTGGCATACGGAGCTCCATCGCAGTCTTTAACACTGGTAGCATGCCGCGACAGCGTGGACGTGAACCGTATGTGCAGTTGACGGACTTTGAGCGAGGGCGTATAGTGGGCATGCGGGAGGCCGGGTGGACGTACCGCCGAATTGCTCAAGACGTGGGGCGTGAGGTCTCCACAGTACATCGATGTTGTCGCCAGTGGACAGCGGAAGGTGCACGTGCCCGTTGACCTGGGACCGGACCGCAGCGACTCACGGATGCATGCCAAGACCGTAGGATCCTACGCAGTGCCATAGGGGACCGCACCGCCACTTCCCAGCAAATTAGGGACACTGTTGCTCCTGGGGTATCGGCGAGGACCATTCGCAACCGTCTCCATGAAGCTGGGCTACGGTCCCACACACCGTTAGGCCGTCTTCCGCTCACGCCCCAACATCGTGCAGCTCGCCTCCAGTGGTGTCGCGACAGGCGTGAATGGAGGGACGAATGGAGACGTGTCGTCTTCAGCAATGAGAGTCGCTTCTGCCTTGGTGCCAATGATGGTCGTATGCGTGTTTGGCACCGTGCAGGTGACCGCCACAATCAGGACTGCATACGACCGAGGCACACAGGGCCAACACCCGGCATCATGGTGTGGGGAGCGATCTCCTACACTGGCCGTACACCTCTGGTGATCGTCGAGGGGACACTGAATAGTGCACGGTACATCCAATCCGTCATCGAACCCATCGTTCTACCATTCCTAGACCGGCAAGGGAACTTGCTGTTCCAACAGGACAATGCACGTCCGCATGTATCCCGTGCCACCCAACGTGCTCTAGAAGGTGTAAGTCAACAACCCTGACCAGCAAGATCTCCAGATCTGACCCCCATTGAGCATGTTTAGGACTGGATGAAGCGTCGTCTCACGCGGTCTGCACGTCCAGCACGAGCGCTGGTCCAACTGAGGCGCCAGGTGGAAGTGGCATGCAAGCCGTTCCACAGGACTACATCCAGCATCTCTACGATCGTCTCCATGGGAAAATAACAGCCTGCATTGCTGCGAAAGGTGGATATACACTGTACTAATGCCGACATTGTGCATGCTCTGTTGCCTGTGTCTATGTGCCTGTGGTTCTGTCAGTGTGATCATGTGATGTATCTGACCCCAGGAATGTGTCAATGAAGTTTCCCCTTCATAGGACAATGAATTCACGGTGTTCCTATTTCAATATCCAGGAGTGTATTTCTACTATGGACATTGCTAAGTTTTACTACTATCTTATGCAACATGTTCCTTTTGTTACTGTGCTACTTGGGATTAGTTCACTACTGCTGTTTTTTATTTATATGCTACTTTATCTATGCTTAAACTAATCTACACTACATGCAGCGTTACAGGTGTGCCAGCATGTTACACACCTACGTTGTCGGCCGTGCCCACCGAGCTAATCACAGTGGCACCGGGCTGCAGTTCTGTCCTAGTGGGTTATCCTATCCTGTCCTCCATGTAAACCTAATTCTTAACCATACTGTCATTTATGGTGCGTGTCATGATAGGTTGGAATGTACACCCTTCCCTTAATCCGAGACGTGGCGGATCCCACCCGTGAAGCGGCTGACCAAGTTCCGACGGAACTGGACAGGTGCAAGGAGTCTAAATTGGATTTTATTCACTGTTGTTTGTTTCTTTGAAATTCTTTCAAAACTTTACTGCATATTTCGTTTGCTAGTTTTTTTGGAATGTTAAAGGTGTCCTCTTGCCTGAGCAAGTGATACGTATCGTGATTCTGAAGTTTTTGTCTAAGTTGTGCTGCTACTTCGTCGAAGAGGAGGCACCCATACACCACATGGTCTGGGGTGCCCCGTACGGCACCAGACTCACACGATGGTGTAGCCCGCTACCCATACCGGTATAGGTATGCCGGGTAGGATCCATGTCGAGTAAGAACGTGCAGCAGTCCTTTTGTCGGTTTGACGTAACTAAGCTGCAGACGCTTCTTGATTTTGGGCAGAGTCTCGTGTGTTCTTCGCCCCGTTGCTTCAGTATCCCACTGTTCCTGCCATGATTCCTCTCACCTTCTTTTAGTTCCATATTTGTCCCCTACGTAAATCCCCATTAGTTCAATTATTTTTTCACTTTTCTCACCTAGTACCAGGCTGCCCGTTCTCTAATGTTTATATCAAGAAGACGAAGTCCCATTAATACTTGTAGTGCTCCCACCGAATTTGTTCTGTATTCCCCTATCGAACACAGAAGCATATTTCGCTGCACTCCTCTTACGGCCATGTTGGCGTAACTCTCTTGAGCCTCTGTGCCCAGACTCCAGAACGGTATCTCACAATCGAATTTATTATACTATTATGAAATAATTTTATTTAGTCGGTGGCAGGTGGAAACCTTTGTGTCCGATCCCAATTAACTTATTAATTGTTTCCAGGGATCTTTGCTTTACAGTGTCAATATGTGATGTATAGTTCCACCTCTCGTCGACGACTACACGTAGATGTCGGGCCTCACGGTGCAACACAACTGGCGACCCGTCTATTCTAACTGTTTGGTTTCTTGCAAGTTCACCTTCTAATAGTAAATACGTGGACTTCCTTGGTGCAACCATCTTTTTGATGTGCAGCACCATGTAGTCAAAGATATAGCCCTTCCGATTTTCGGCTCTAAGTCTTCGCGGATACGACCGCCAACCAGCAGGAGAATGTCTGCGTAGACTGTGACCTCTAGCACATCATTACTGTCCTTTAAGTTGTCCAGGAGGGGTTCCATATTAATGTCCCAAAGGAGTGGCCTCAAGACAGAGCCCTGTGGACACCCCTTTGTTTTCTTTTTACTGATTTTCCCGCTTGGGGACGACAGCCACCCCCCCCCCCTTTCTTCACAATAGCTCCTAAGCCATATTTAGCGGTCCTGGACACTCTTTCTCCCGCAAGCAGGAGAAGAGTGAAGACCACAACAGGTTGTTAAAGGGGCCACTGGCGTCCACCATGATGCCTAAAATGTACCTGCGTCGAGCTGAGTCACAGACCTCCGCAGCCAGGGCAATTCCGTCAGACGCCCATCGCGCCGACCGAAAGCCGAATTGCATGTCACTCATCTCACACGATACACAGTGTGCTGTCAATCTGTCTGTTAGCAGCCTCTCAAAAATTTCCCCAGCAGGTCCAGTAAGCAGATGGGCCTATATGTTTTGGCTTCTTTTTGGTCTTTATCTTGACCTTTCTTAATTATTACATCTGACTTTTATTCTAGATGGAGGGGAATTTTCTGAGTTGTAGGCACTCATTGTATAACTTAGTGAAAGGCGGCGCCAGATGGAGTGCCATGAATCCCACCACCTCTGCTGTGATGCTGTCTGGGCCAGGAGCTTTGCTCTTCTTAAGGGGGTAAACCATGCTATTATTTTCGAAAGCCTGTTGGTTTTCTGTCATGATTCGTCATTGGTCCTCTGAATCACTTTCTTCTATGTCGTAAGGCAGCAGGACCTGGAGGAGGACCCTGGCCGTCTGCCGCCAAGTTTCTGTAATCCAGCCCCCATCCCTGACACTGGACAACACCATTGGTGATCTTATCGTTTCCCTTACTAACTTGTATTGGATACCCCATGGGTCTGTAGTCAATGGCTTTGTACGCAATTTTCCCAACTCTTCATCCTGATTGCCCTTAGCTCTTGTTGAAATTGTTGTTTTGCTTCTTTGTAAACAAGGAACCAACGTTGCTTTTCTTCCCAGAGGACACTTCGCTGGTAGTATCTCCTCGCCATCTTTATAGACTGGTGCATCGGTCTCAGTTCGCATGACCATGGTGATGGAGAAAGCGCAAGGCTCTCCTCGTGGTTGGAACAGCTGCCTCCACTGCCCTGATGCCTTCTTTCACCAGTTCCTCGGCATATTCCTCTACGTTCTCATCACCTTCTGGTAATGTCGGTACCTCACAATCCCTTGCCAGGCGGTCCCTATCGGTCCTGTTGTAGTTTAATTGTATTTCCCACCCCATGTCCCAGTGGCACTCCCTATCACCCATTGAGAATGTTATTAGATTGTGGTCGCTAGTATTAATTTGATCCCAGACAGTCCAATCTTTTACCTTGGTTACGAGGTGAGACTTTACCACAGTACCGACCGAGGTGGCGCAGTGGTTAGACACTGGACTCGCTTTCGGGAGGACGACGGTTCAATCCCGCGTCCGGCCATCCTGATTTACGTTTTCCGTGATTTCCCTAACTCGCTCCAGGCAAATGCCGGGATGGTCCCTTTCAAAGGGCACTGCCGACTTCCTTCCCTGTCCTTCCCTAATCCGATGATACCGATGACCTCGCTGTATGGTCTCCTTCCCCAAACAACCCAACCCCCCGTTACCAAAGTAACGTCAATATTTGTGCCCTCACGTCCATCACCAGTGTAGGTACGGGGGGGGGGGTGCCCTTGTTTATTGCCAACCATTAACTGCAACGCCATGATAGTTTCTTCCGCTTCCTCTCCTCTCTCATCTGGAGTGCCACTGAACAATAAGGGTGGGCTGGGGTGGGGGGGGGGGGGGACTTCACGTTTATGTCCGCTGTCACGACAAATATGCGCCCCCGCAACGCCGTGGCCACCGCAGTTAGTCTGTCTAGGGATTCATCAATTCCTCTACCATAGTGGAAGTACTTATTGATGAGGTACAGCGTTCCATTAGGCGACTGAAGTTCCACGACGTTGCAGTGGTCATCGGAAAGCTGTGCGAAAACCGTAGCTCTCAGCGCCCTACTTACGACTATGACTGCAGCTCTTGGTTCCACTTCACTGTGGATTACTTTCCAGTTGGCTGTCAGGAAGGTGACCTGTCCAGCTTGGGACTATGACTCTTGCAGACAGAGCACGTCCAGACTCCTCTCCTCCACCAGACTTCAGAGTTCCTGCGTTACTAGTTTACTGTTGTGCACATTTATTTGTCCTACGTTTAACACGCGCATGGAAAGTATGTTCGGATGTGAGATTCCTGCCAGTTCTTCCTCCATTCAGGCGCTAACCTCATTTGTAATAACAGATGATTGTATAACTCGTCCAAATCCTCAACCTTTCGCTCGGAGACTTCCTCTTAGGTTTCCTGTGTATGGGTATAGCCTCAGCCATAATCAGTTCTGGCAATGAGCCTTTTATGACTAAGTCTCGCAGGGCACCCAAGTCAGTGGGCAGATTCATCGTCTTGAGATGTATCCTACCCACAGCTATCATCACCGAGAATGAGACGTCCCTACCATACTCATGGCCGACAGCCGCCACATGCCTCAGAGCAGTAGTGAGGACATCCGCCTCCTCCGGGTGCGCTAACTGCTTAGCGTGTTCTAGGTTTGGGTACACCCTAGTGGGGCCCCACCCAAACCTCTCTGGAAAGGTGGGTCTATTGGCGAATTTGTGCTACTCACAACGTTAACCTGCACTCGGTCTTTAGTGACCATATCATTGTGCCTTGTCATCGGAAGACTCCCTACTACAGGATACGCTTTCGGTAGTTCATGATCTTCAGGCGACCTTAGTCCCTGGATTTACGGAGAGGGAGCATCTTTCTGAACACAAGGGTCTGTTTGTATACATAAATCCTTCATTACCACTCTTTGAGTTTGCTTCTTGGTGAACTTCCGCATAAATTCCCTAAATCTGCTGGCTCTCAGAGCATCCCTCACCTTTCGCTCGGGGACTTTCTCTTAGGTTTCCTGTGTACTGGTGTAGCCTCAGCCATAATCAGTTCTGTCAATGAGCATTTACTCTAGCATCCTTTAGGTAGGGCATATTCTTCCGGTGGTGTGGCAGGTTTTCTTCCCTCTTCGCGTGCAAGGGATGCATATCCCAGTTCTGCAGCAGTTTTTCCTTACATGGTCTTCAGCCCCACACCTGGAGCATGGCAGCTTCCGCTCGCAGTGCTTGTGAATATTGTCTGAGTCGCCACGATTGTAATCCCTCATACTGATGACATGAAAGCCCATGTATATCGTGCCCATAGTGGTGAGCATGCGTCACATTTTTCCAGAGACTCCGGAAACGTGTTGTACGACAACTCATTCCCAGAGAAGCATCTTAAATCGGTTTTGGGTGTTTCCTGGTTCATGTCCTCAAAATTCTGTTGACAGATTGTTTCGTAAATGTCATTTTCTTTTTAGTGTGAATGGTACAGCATAAAGGATTACCAAAGGATTCCGCTTCTTGGACGATTCACACTTTATTGCCTTGTTTAATTTTAAATGATTTAAGATTTTATTCCGATTTTCCTTCTTGTTGATATCTACTATAGCTGCATTTTTGTCGCCTTTACTTCATTTTTGTTGACTGTCTTTTGCAGTGTTTACAGTGGTTGTAAAAATCTCCTCCACCTTTTTAATGCCTTGACCGGGCAGGGCCTCAAGAAGACCGCCGTGTCAGGTCTTTTCGATACTTTAGCGATTGTTCCTTTTGTAATCTGTATCTTGGTAGCCGCTTTCACGTTCACTCCAACCCATGTTTTTATTGGTTGCTTACGTAGCCGCTCGTTCTCTTTCTCTAATTCCTCCACTCGCCCCTTGAACTTTGCACTAGCGATGGCCCAGACGGAGAGTTCATTTTTGATTGCCATAACTGCTGCTTACTAATTTGGGTGCGATTCTTCACATTAGAATGTAGTATTTGATTAATTCTAGTACGCCTTTCAGTAACAGTTTCCTCATTCTGTCCCAGGCCTTCTTCTGAGGTAGAAACGGTAAGTATCGAAGACCTCGAAAACGCACTCGTGTCACTCGCCTCTTGGTCAGTCATTCTCATTCTGAAGCGTAGACGAGTGAAAAGATGGCAGCCCCTCTCGTGCCTTGGACCGGCTCCTCTGACATGGGGGAGGGGGGGAGAGAGGGGAATTCCTGTGCTTTCGGGTTCAGTACTCTGTCTCCAAGGTCCTGGTCCCCTTAGTTGGCCCCGTCATCGATGATTTCACTCATTGCTCCTCGGCAACTACACCCCACACTCCTGAGAAGCTGATGCACCTCTCGCCCTTCGCCGTCTACTAGCCCGAGTTTCCACCTCAAGGTCAAAGACCCACTCCTACTCAGGTGGTGGACCAGTCACTCGGTCGATCAGCAGTCTGAATATGGCTAACCCGGCCCGGGCGGCGTTACCACCTCCTGGGTTTGGCGGATCACGCCTCAGTTACCCACAAGCGCGGTGAAGCATCCTTGCCGACTAGCGTCAAGATTCCACTCCCACAAACGAGGTCGACGGCATGCAGGGCACTTGGTGCTCGGTGCTGTGCGCAAGGAGGGCATGCAGCAGCAGCCGCCCAGCACAGAGGAGTCGCTCACTGGGTGAGGAAACCCTCCAACCTAGCAGCCCCTCACAGCCGTTCCCCCCTCCTCGCCTGCCCCAAGGGAAAGATCTTCAGTCCTTGGACACAGCTCCCCTGTGCGATGCACCTCTCGCTTTCACATCAACCTGAGCTGCAGCTCTCCCTTCTTACGCAAAGCAACATCAGGGCGGGCCCGGGAAATGACGACCATGACTTCAGGCACCACAGGATGACAGAAATAGCCATTTGGAAAGGAGAGGCTGTATGTGACGCATCACACCCCATGTGAGGCATGTTGCCGGCACGCCCGTCCTAGAAGCGATACGCCCTGGTGCGAGTTTCTGTACCTTACGTCTCGCCAGCGGTGGGCGGGCCCGTACCAAGTGCACCGTACAAGTGACCGAGGTACTGCGAGCCTGCGCCCATGCTCGACTCATCCGATCTGACGCAATGTATGTTACTGCAGGTACTGTTTCCAGCGATTTATCGCCAGTAGCGTAATCGAACCTGTACCCGTGGCTGGTGTGTTGCAGAGAACGCGTCGCGGTGGTGCCACGCGAACGGCACGTGGTCCAGCTACAGTAACTACTCGCTGTGCCGAGACCTCAGCCCGCTGGCGGCCGACGAGCCCGGCGTCGAGGTGACGACGACGCTCTACTTCAGCGGCTACGCCCTCTCGCTGGCAGCGCTCGCCGTCGCCGTCGCCGTCTTCCTGCACTTCAAGTAAGCCAGCTACATGCACGATAACTGTGACAAATGGAGTCATGGGGCAGGTTTCATAGTTTAGAGTCAGCCTACAGACAGGAAGTGCTGAAAGAAATTACAAATGAACAATACCATACTCTACAAGGGCCGACCAAAACAGTTACCGTTTTAAGGCGTTGCTCCAACTTACAGGGTGGGGCAAATAAAAGCGGCCAGGACGAATGGATACGACTGGACGTTAATTTGTGGCAGCATTAGCGGAGGAGTGAAAGACCTACAGTTACTTCCAACAGGATGGAGCAAATGCCCATAGAGACAGAACGAACCCTGGAGCACGTCTACCGAATCTCCACGCACGGCAGAGCTATTAGCAGAGGTCAGTCTAGTCGCGGGCTAGCTGATCACCCAGCTCGCTTGATCTGTCAGTGTGCGACTACTTTGTCTGGGGAGTCCTCAATTCTAAGGTATATCGCAACAACCCTCACAGTCTTGAAGAACCGCAACACAACGTTTCGGATGAGACTGCAGCAGTTACAACAGTCTAGCTTCGATCTGCCTTCAGCAAATTGCTAACCAGGCCCAAAAGTGCCAAGAGATGAATGGTAGTCACTATCTACGTTTGGTGTATTAAGCTTAGTACTGTACTTCATTTCCTCTGCTATGTTTCTTTGTACCCTGGAATCCTGCTCTCCTGGCCACTTTTATTTGTCCCGCCCTGTATATGCAACATAACGCGACTTCGATGCGCGGTTCCAGGCACTTCAATCTGGAACCGTGCGACCGCTACGATCTCAGGCTCGAATCCTGCCTCGGGCACGGATATTTGTGATGTCCTTAGGTTAGTTAGGTTTAAGTAGTTCTAAGTTCTAGGGGACTGATGACCTCAGATGTTGAGTCCCATAGTGCTCAGAGCCATTTGAAACATTCGAACTTCGATACTGCTACATAAGCACAACATGTCGTCAGGGGATTAGTATGGCACTTTTGTCTTTCCGACTCGCTTGCGGTAAATGCGGAAACGTGAACTATGGAGATATCATTATCAAACGCGTCCAAACAGAACCAACGTGATGTTATTCTTTTCCTGGCTGCCGAAGGACAAACACCGTTAAACATCCTACGGAGACTGTAGAATGTGTATAACTGTATAACTGTCGGAAACCACCGCCCAGAGAAACTGAGACAACGGGTGCTGCTGCTTCATGATAAAGCACGTCCCTGCTTCGCAAATGTCGTAATCCAGAAGTTACGCCAACTCTAGTGCGAGGCATTCCAGACCTATCCTGTACTATTATCCCTCCCTGAGCTATTTTCACGCCTTCGGCGCTTAGAAAAGGATTGAAAGGTCACCGAATCCTGTAGGACATGCATGTGCAGCATGCAGTTGCAGACTTCTTCAGGACAGCAAGACATGGCGAGTTTCCAGACAGGTATCTTCAACCTGGTGCGTCCGTGGGAAGATTGTCTCAATGTTCACGGCCATTTTGCCATATTCGCGTACCTATTCTGGACTGTACAACCTTCTAACGGAATTCTTTGATCGACACTTGTGTGTACCACTGTCCAGAAACGTAGAACTAATTTGTGTCATTCCAACATGAGGGGGCTGAAAAACAAGGTAGGTGAGCTTGTATTTGTTAAATATGTGGGAAGTTTTGAAGCGATATGTGTTCTGCGCCTTTGCGGTTACAATATAACCACAGGTATAGAGAGTTTAATACCTGAGATTATACAGTAGCATGATTTTCATCTAGAATTTATATGGAAAAATTAGAAGTGGCAACATATGTAAAACTTGAACATAAAGTCAAAATTATTGTAACAAGTAGGTTTTCTGTAGATCACAATTTAGAAGCAAGTCCTTGACAATACTACTCTTACACAGCCTGACAAAAAAGTGAGCACATGTCAGGTGTCAATACAACACGGTGAGTAATTAATTGATTAAAGATGAACTTCTCTGTAGATGGTCGAATGGCCAGCAGAGTTCATTAGTGTTGTTAGTGTTTAACGTTATTGCAGGTTTGCAAAGTGTGTGAATAGCGTAACGTGTTGAGTGATTAGTGTGAAGGACGTGGAGAACATCGCACTCGTCTGACACGCCATTATGTGCAGCTAAAAGGGGACTTATTTTGGGTCTGCATTTGGCCACCTGATCGCATCGTGCAGTATCCAGATTCCACGGGCTTTCGTATGTGACAGTTGTTGGACTGAATGGGAACATGAGTTCAGGCACTCTTGAAGTGGAGGTTTAGATCTACAACATCCGACCACCGCAAGGTAGGACTGCAGTTCAGCTCCCCAAGCACGCGATAACCGCCTGACATAAGCGTCGGACGTCAGACATTCTCTGTCTCCGCACCTCTAATCGGAGGCTAGCAGCAGCAGCTGGATGAGTGAATCACTGTTCCATGTGTAGGTTTCCGTTTACACCACAACACAAACGGATGCGCTTGGAGTGATGCCATTATCGGGAACCCCGGACTGCTGGTGAATAAAGTCATATTGTGGTAAGTGATGAATCGCGGTTCTGCACATAGCTGTCTTCGGTATAGTGGTGACCTCAGGAGGAGTCCCATTCTTCCTATGTTTTAGAGAGACACGGATTCGAGTCCCGGTGCAGACTACAGTTTTAATGTACCAGGAAGCTTCGATACCAGTGATAATGTTTTCTGGTAATAATACTTTCTTCAGGGACGGCGAGGAAGAATTTCAGGTCTGTTGAATGGAATGAACAGTCCTATGAGCACACTCCGAGCATTGGGAACAAACAGATGAAAGACGCAAGTAAAGAGATGTAGCAGAAATGAAATAAGCTTAAAGTGAAAATTAGGGACCACAGAGAAGACGTTATAAAGAAATTATGTTACTTTGGAGGCAAAATAACACACAACGAATGAAATGAGGAGAAACAGACAAGAGCAACAAAGAGGGAACTCCACGCAAAACGAAATCTACTGGTATCAAACGTAGGACTTAATTTGAGTAATGAATGTCTGAGAGTGTTCGTACGAAGCAAAGCTGTGCGTGGAAGTAAAACATGAATATTGTCGAACCGGGAAAAGAAGAGAATCGAAGCATTGGTTAAGAATTAGGTAGACTGATATGATTAGAAACGTGGAGGGTCTCTCCAGAAGCGGCGAGGGCGGAACAAATGGAAAAATGTGGTCAAGAAGAAGAGACAGGACTTGAGAACATGGATTAAAGAACTAAGGAACAACTTCCATGGTACTTGAGAGGGATGTAAGAAATATAGGGGAAGACAGAGATGGAAATACATCCAAACAAATAACTGAAGATGTTGCACACGAAAGAAAGATTATGAAGAAAGATCGACATAAATTGTTTGAAACACGACGAGTGTCATGTAGCGCATCTCCTACTCCTTACTATGTATTCGGCACCAAAAATAACACTAGCGAACACGAAACGCCTAATATTGCACATACCGATTTCAAGCTAATATTTATCCTTCATTTCATTCCTTTCCTGAAGAAAATTTGTCTCAAAGTTATGTACATTATCGTCTTCTGGGCTCAACATCTCTTTCGTTATAGAGAGATGTTGTGCACAAAATGGTCCTAATATCACCTAATTGTGAGTGTTGCGGGCGTAAAGTTATGAAACGATGTCTGTATAGTGTATTAGCGTTTACAGTGACTGGGAGTGAGAAATGAATAAACAGCGTAGATTATCCATTCATCACTGTTAAATAACTTATTTGTAAAACGGTATTGTACACTAGGTCTAAACCGTATGTGACAGCACTGTTTTACATAGAGTGGCTTTGCATTCGTTATGGTGGTGGCTCCAATCTTTATCCGCCAATTTGATTTCGGTTTTCCTTGGTTTCCCTAAATTATTTCAGGGAAATTCCGGGATGGGTTCCACTACAAGGCCTACCGACTACCTGTCCCAACCCTGTCATTCTAGACAGGTAAAAAAAATGGTTCAAATGGCTCTCGGCACTTTGGGACTTAACTTCTGAGGTCATCAGTCCCCTAGAACTTAGAACTACTGAAACCTAACTAACCTAAGGACATTACGCATATCCATACCCGAGGCAGGATTCGAAACTGCGACCGTAGCGGTCGCACGGTTCCAGACTGTAGCGCCTAGAACCGCTCGGCCACACAAGCCGGGTACACAGGTAATAGCAAGACATACCCAGTACCTTTATAAAAGACATCTACGGATAAATAAAGCAACTGCTACTACTATTGCTACCCTACTACTACTAGTACTAGTATTTAAAATGTGTTGCTAAGGAGTGTCAAGGATTACAACTTCCCTGATGTGTACGTGCTGGCCTCTTGTTCAATCGAAGGTAAAGAAAAGGCCTCTTTGTACAATGAGAAGAAGATACCAAGGCTGGTGATGGGGCGGAAGTGGAGTAACGAGAGTACAGAAACTTTCAGTAAGTGTACTTTACACAGGGAGAGGATAACCGAATATAGAGACTCCAGTTCATGCCAATAAATGAAGTGGCGACGGTGTCAGAGGTTAACTGGGAAGCTGCAATATAATCTGCCTTAATAAGTGTAGGTGCCACAACCTATTACCGTATCATATATCAAATATCGGAATAGAAATCTTACAGCGGAGAATTGACATTTCATTCAAGAAAGGTGCATTTAATGACGGAGACTGTTCAAATGGTTCAAATGGCTCTAAGCACTATGGGACTTGACAGCTGAGTTCATCAGTCCCCTGGAACTTACAACTACTTAAACCTAACCAACCTAAGGATATCACATACATCCACGCCCGAGGCAGCATTCTAACCTGCGACCGCAGCTGTCGCGCGGTTCCAGACTGAATCGTGTAGAACCGCTCGGCCACATCGGCCGGCACAGAAACTGTGGAACCGTACGTGGTGTGTGACACATACCACAGAGAAGTAGTCAACAGAACATAGAACAGAACATATCTGCGACAGATTTATGAAAAGTGCACAATGTGAAGCAACTCATTAGGCTGAAACAGACGACAACGCTTATTACAGCATTAAGGGGCCTAAAAAGAATAAGCACAAAAATGTCAATCACTTTTCCTGCATGTTATTCCGTAGGCTGAATTCATCTAAACGTGAATCGTCTGCGATCGGATGTGGATAATCTGGGAAATCAGTTGAAACTGCCAGAAGAAACGAATTACAGTCCTTGGATATGTATGTAAGCATTTTGTGACTGATCATATAGCATGGATTTATGCACGAGGATGGCCAGATTGTGTAAAATTTACTCAACATCCCTAATAGATATAAAATAGGATAGCCAAATGCCACGAGAAAAGCCAGCGTAGTGCATGAGACCTCAAGAACCGTAACTAAAACAATAAAGACCCCCAATATGCCAATAGCTGCCCAAATGGTGGCCTTGGAATTACTTCCTATGACAGCAGTAATGATATTTTACACGGAAATTACAGTGACACAAACATAACAGTGTTGTTAACAATACGTAATTTGTATGAAAACATAATCTTGTTTCCACAGACTTTCAATTTATTGGTGATGTCTGTAGCAAACGCCATCGATGCAAAACACGATATCATTGATGCCGCATAGCCGTCTGACTGGTACCGTGGAAGGCAACTAGAAGAGACTGTAATGGAACTTCAAGTAGAGATACTGAAAACATCTCCCAATCCGCCTACCCATGGAGGGCGTGTGAAAGGCGGGACGATTAAGAGCGGAATGACATCGAGTGATTGCAGTATCATACACTATACAGTCACTAAGAGGGAAATCCAAAGCGCCACAGCAAACGAGAGTATAATAGCGAAATGCAACATCAAGTAATCTACGTGTGAAGAATATTGAGACGCATTTTTCAGTGTCTACGAACTCCACCGCTAGCTGATAATGCAGGCTTTCAAGCGCAGTGACTAACAGTGACAAGGCATAGAGAAATGGAGGCCTCGATACTTGTCATGAAAGATCTTCTAAGCTACCTTGCTGCCATCCCGGAAAGGCTGTATTCTCAACGGATGGAGAAAAGTATATGAGGTCGGCGACCACTGAAGAAAAGAGTTTTCAGGACTTTCCATTGCGTTGATGTCCATGATTACAGCTAGGTGAGCTCAGTGATGGAAACAAAAAAATTATTAATGTAGACTGCGGAAATTTCTGGAATACATTTGTTTATGTAACATATTTAAGTGATTAACATTGCAGAATCACAGATTAATTCAAACGCGAGGTGCGTGCATTGTGTTGTACAGCTGCCAGCTGCCAGTTCATGGGATGAATTTCAATGGCTGATCCACTTCGTCGGTCAGGACAGTGACGGTTAATGCTGTTCGTGGATGACGTTGGAGTTGTCGTCCAGTGATGTCCCATATGTGCTCCATTAGAGACAGATTTGGTGATGTAGCAGGCCAAGGCAACATGCCGACACTCTCTAGAGCAAGCTGGGTTTCGAAGCTGTATGTGAGCGAGCGTTAGCAAAACACCTCCTGGAATGCTGTTCATTAAACGTCGAACCACCACACTGACATCCAAATTTGCAGTCACTGTGGGTGGGTTAACAGTGAGAGTACTCCTCCTGTCATACGAAATCGCATCCCTCGCAAGCCAAACCATAACTCCACGGACATGTCCACTATGTGTAGCTCGCTGACAGGTTGGTTGCAGGCCATCAACTGGCCTCCTAACCAACACACGACCGCCACTGGCACCGAGGCAGGATCAGCTTTCATCAGAAAAGACAAGACACGTCCACCCTGCCCTCCAGAGAACTCTCGGTCATCACCATTGAAGCCGCAAATGTTGGTGGTTTGAGGTCAATGGAAAGCACGCTGCAGGGCTTCCAACTCTAAGCTGTTCTTGAATAAACGATTTGCGACAGTTCGTTGTGTCACTATGGTGTCACTTAATTGCTACTGCAGGTGCAGTACGATGATCCACAGTCATATTCCGAATACGGTACTCTTCCCTCTCGATAGTTCCACGTGACCGTCTGGAGCCAGGTTTTGTTGTGAACGTATACTGCCGCAACCACCGCTACCAGAAATTATGTACAGTTCATGAAAAATTTTCCTGCAGTGTCGCTGAAGGAACATGCACCATCTCATAGCCATAGCACACGACCTCGTGCAAACAGTGCGGTGCAGATAACGGCGTCTTTGTCGCCTTAATGGTATTTTGCACGAAAAACCAGCTCATTATGCCCTATCTCTCAAAGGTAACTAACGCTCACGACCATCACAGCGTCTGCTTAAAGCAAACGTGATTTACTAACTCATAGTGCTGTCACTAACGCTACTCTTATGCGAATGACGTGAAATTTGAACAGATATCATCTTTCAGATGTAGAAACACATTCAAGCTTTCGTTTCTGTTGCACAACTCGTTGTTGTTGGGATTTTTTTCCGTCACCGTTCTGGTAGCCTATCGTGGAAAACATTGTCGAGGTAGTAACACTGCTGACTCGCTATCCTACGACTTCCGATCCAACAGACAATGGCTGCAGTTCGATGTAGTTTGATAGAGGATCCAGCAGTCGAAGCTATCTTCCACATCATAATGTAGAAAACCTTACTGGAGAAACCAACTTTTCGGCCAGGGATACAGTGGCCTTCTTGTGGTTGCATTGAGTCCACAAGACCAAGAATTAGGCCACTGTAACCGTGACCGAAACGTTGATTTCTCCAGAAATTTTACATTACGACGCGTTACACTACTCAGAAAAAAAGTGTCATCTGACTCTGGCCGGGAAAGAACACGCAGTTACTATGGCCAGGAAAGAACACGCAATTATATCTTCCATACTTTATGCCTAACCTAAGGCATGAACAAAAACAGAATTTTACCGAAGATTTGTAGTACCAACAAGAGTATTACGAGGGTCACTCCAAAAGAAATGCACACAATTTTCGTAAAAATACAGTTTTCATTCTGCATGTGTGAATGTTTTGCAGTGTGTAGATACAAACTTTCCGGTTGTTTTCAAACTTAGTTCAACCTGTTCCCGTGAGTGGAGCCGTCACAGCATGTCTTCAAGATGGCTGCTACACTTGACGTTCGCCAGAAGCAACGTGCTGTCATAGAATTCTTGTGCTGTGAAAACGACACAGTTGGAAACTGCCACAAGAGTTTGGAAAAGGTGTACGGAGATGCTGCTGTCGATCGCAGTACAGTTACTCAGTGGGCAAACAGGTTACGTGATGAAAGCGGGCAAGGCAATATTGAGGATTGTCCTCGCAGCGGCAGATCTCGTACTGCACATACTCCAGACAACGTGCAGAGAATTAACGAATTGGTGACTGCTGGCAGACGCATCACAGTGAACGAATTGTCACGCTACGTTGGGATAGGGGAAGGAAATGTTTGCAGAATGCTGAAAGTGTTGGCGTTAAAAAAGGGTTATGCCAGGTGGGTTCCCAGGATGTTGCAGTGGCTCACAAAACTCGGATGGACAACACTGAAACACCCGGCTTACAGTCCTGACCTGGCTCCACGTGACTATCATCTCTTTGGGAAACTGAAAACTCTCTATGGGGAACAAGGTTTGAAGATGATGACTTCCTTGTGCACGCTGCCAAACAGTGGCTCCAGCAGGTTGGTCCAGAATTTTAGCGTGCGGATATACAGGCGCTGGTTCCAAGATGGTGTAAGACAGTTGAGAGGTTCAAATGGAGAACTTAGAACTACTTAAACCTAACTAACCTAAGGACATCACACAACACCCAGTCATCACGAGGCAGAGAAAATCCCTGACCCCGCCGGGAATCGAACCCGGGAACCCGGGAGTGGGAAGCGAGAACGCTACCGCACCACCACGAGCTGCCGACGCAGTTGAGAGGGACGGAAATTATGTGGAGAAATGAAAATTGTGTTCCTAAAGGAAGTATCTACACACTGTAAAACTTTCAAACATGTAAATAAAAGATGGATTAAAAAAAGTGTGCATTTTTTTGGAGTGACTCTTGTAGTATTGGCTAGTTATTTAAAGGGTCAATAGTAGTAGTCTGCATTGCTATCAATTAGTTTTTTAGTAGTATTGTGTGTTTTGCAGTTTTAGGAATTTTTCTGTAATACTTCTAAGTACCAGGTAAAAGTAATTAATCTATACCCATTTTATTATACAAAAATTTGAACTGTGTACGTTTTTCTGATAATAGGCTGCATTTGTGAACTATAATAAATAAAATCGGTTAGTGACCTGTTAAATAGCTAAGTATTCTGTATTTGGAGTCGTATTATCTTTGTTTGAGTTACAGTCCGCCACCTGACTCCAGCATTATTTGAACCAGGCTTTGTGAGATTGGCGTTCTACATGGTTATATTTGTCCTGATCCAGGAGCAATAAGTGACTATTGTGTGCACCAACAGACGAAAATGATTGTCGCAACAGGACATATATTGCGAAAGAAGATCACCCACAGAAGATATTTTGACATCTTCCGTGTCAGTTTCAATTATAAAGAAGCGATTTAGGGATAGCAGTCCTTCTCCCTACGTCATGTTCGTGATGAAAACAGTTTAGCAAGAGAAATGACACTGACATTCTATTACGGGAGCAGTCTGCCTAGTCATGAGCATCTGGCGTCTCTGTATGTGTTGTAATCGCATTCCCATTGGATCTAAACAAGACCTGTATTGGAAGGGATCTCAAGAGAGTGCTTTGACGCATAAACAAGTGTCAAGAGATTACCTGAAAGAAGAGGTCCGTTGAAGCATTGTGTTTCGTTCTGCGTCTATCCATATACGAAGTGTGGCATTACGAAATGCCGAACATAGAGTAACTTTAGGAACCTACATGATTTAGAGCTAAAGTATAGTTGAAAGAAAGATGACCTGGAACTATGTTTATAATAGATTAGAGATCGTCGGTATAAGTTGATCTATTCAATTGAAGAACTGAAAAATTAAAGCAAGAGACAAATCCTTATCAGTGACAGTTATAATCATACTGACAGTAATTATAATCATCATACTACACAGAAGGTACGCTTGGATAGTAGCCTAGCTTACAATTGATAACACAAAGCCGTTCTTTCGAAAATGAAGCGAAAGATCCACCATATCTAAAGTACGACTCGTGAGGTCGCTAGCTTGTGATGTTGCATGCTAAGTTTTCATATTACTAACTATGACTGTAAGTCGAACTGGTGGTGCATTGTTGAGAGGTGTGCGCAACAATATTCCAAAAAGAAAAGCACTGTTTCATACTCAGCACGAATGCATGAACTTAAAAAAAACGTAAATCAAGGGAGAAACCGCTAGTTATCCTTGGAATTTTATTACCACAATGTATAATAACCGCAGAACTCGGCATTCCGGAAACGTTTTCATCCAGGTTCCGCAGAAGAAAAGCTCTTCAAAATGGTTCAAATGGCTCTGACCACTATCGGACATAACTTCTGAGATCATCAGTCCCTTAGAACTTAGAACTACTTAAACCTAACTAACCTAAGGACAACACACACATCCATGCCCGAGGCAGGATTCGAATCTGCGACCGTAGAGCCTAGAACCGCTCGGCAACCCCGGCCGGCGTTCACAAAAGTACAGGGAACAAACTGATAGTGTGCTGTAGTATGGCACTGGGCGCTCATCCTGGGTGGTCGTGGTTCAGACCCACGTATAGATTTCCAACGATTCACGTTAATCGCTTCAGGAAGACTGGAATGCGGTTTTTTTTTTTTTTTTTTTTTTTTTTTTTTTTTTTTTTTTTTTGCAAAGAACTCACCCGGTTACGTCGTCTAGGCTTTCCTAGTCAGAGCATGTGCTCCAATTTTAATGACCTCATCGGAGAAAAACCTTTACAGATTGACGCCTCTAATAAAGATCGTAATAAATTATTACCTGAAAGGCATAAATTACCCTCACCGTTTACACGAACGGAAAATGACCCACCTACCTACCCCTTACGAGCAAGGTAGCAAACCGTAACATTCCATTGTCGTTTTTCTCTCTAATAATATTTTCAGCCTCACAGTGTCTTGATAGCAAACGGTGGGACTGGATGGCCCTATGGTGGATGGTGTAACTTTAGAGTCGGTTTCAGGAAGCTGATAGTTCACCACTATAGTCGGAACAGCAGTGGAGCGATGGGTGGATGTAGGGATGCATTTCGACGTATCGTGGAGCATCATATTAATTTTATTAGTAATTAAAGTACAACAGACTTAGCGGCACTTGGCAATGGCAGCGCTGAGTAGGATGTTTGCCGTAGATGGTGGTTATGGTGGTGCTGAGGGAAGTAGGCGCCCTGCAACCTCTGTCAGCTTTTGGTGTCACAGAAGAACAATGACGTCAGCGCGTTAAGTACAGCTGCCTGGGCGACGTACGCCATAACTGGAAGCAGCTTGACAGTTCATGGCAGGCTGCACCTGAAGTGGGGAGTGCCGCCGTTTATCTCGCGGGGGAAGACAGCTCTGATTTGTAGTGGCTGTAATGGAAATAGAGGCGGACACCACAGTGTGGCCGCACTGCAGTGGTTGCGCCGAGCTTCTGCCAACACCCGACCTCAAACAGCAATTCTTCAGGGTAGAAGGGTCGCAGGTTCGAATCCCGCCTCGGGCATGGATGTGTGTGTTGTCCTTAGGTTGGTTAGGTTTAAGTAGTTCTAAGCTGTAGGGGACTGATGACCACAGATGTTAAGTCCCATAGTGCTCAGAGCCATTTGAACCAACTTCGGACTCAGAGTCAACAGTAGACCTGCAGCATAAGGAATGCCATGTCTCGTGGTGGCAGCTTGTAGATTCATGTCGACTCGTGGCCTCGCATAGATCTCCCCTCGAAGCTTTTGGCTGTCACAGTGCATCCATCTGTGGAAAAATGGAGGGTATTTGTACGGTATTGTGCGTACTTGTTTTGTAAGGGCATCGATCCACATCGTATGTCTCAACAAAGCCCGCAACTCAGATGTGAAGCAGCGATGTAATGGCTCTGCCTGTTTGCTGATTTTACAAATCTGCCCTTTTGGCTGGGCAGCGACGTGGTAATTGTTCTGCATAATAGAAGCAGTTCCTGTTGTATCAGCAGCTAGCCCCTTCTGTAACAGCATTTGTTCGTCCCCGATCTCACATGCTTCCTCAACTTCTTGTATTAGCTGGCAGCGTCGTTACATTATTCAGTCATGCCTTTTGTGGCACCACATCATGAACATCACAAATTATTCATTTTCTCATTGGCATTAATGTTAACCAGTGAGACCTGGTGATCAGCTACCGCTTTTTCTTATATTTCACTGCCAGGTATTTCTTCTCTTATTTAAGTTTAAACCTTTGATGAACAATACGTTAAAATTATTCAACATCCAATAAACTAAATGTAGAGTAATAGCCACGGGAAAGCATGTTCTTTAACTAGACAAAATTTAACAATGCATTACTATCGGCTGACAATCCAGAAATGAAGGCCTCCACATGAAATCAGAAGCGATGGATCAGAACGCCCTGCAAGAATGACACTACCACTGCTCAAAAACTATTAACACTAAAATGCCAGTTTCTGACGATTTCTGTGACTAAACTGAAAAGTAGTACTGTAACTTACACTTAAGTGACAAAATTCATCGATTACTATCTGACGTATACAGCTGGCAGCAGTATCGCGCACACAAGGTATAAAACAGTGCATTGGTGGAGCTGTAATTTGTACTCAGGTCATTCACGTGAAAAGGTGTCTGACGTCATTATGGCCTCTCGACGGGAATTAACCGAGAATTAACAGACTTTGAACGAGGCGCTACACGAATAGGGAATTCCATTTCGGAAATCGTTGGGGAATTCAATATTCCGAGATCCACAGTGTCAAGTGTCCCGAGAATACCAAATTTCTGGAATTATGTTTCGCCACACCAACATAGTAGCCGACCGCCGTCACTTAACGATCGACAAAAAATGTTCAAATGTGTGTGAATTCCTAAGGGATCAAACTGCTGAGGTCATCGGTCCCTGGACATACACACTGCTTTAACTTACGCTAAGAACAACAGACACACACCCATGTCCGAGTAAGGACTGAAACCTGCGGCGGGAAGAGCTGCGCAATCCTTGGCAAGGCGCCTCGAACCGCGCGGCCACTCCGCGCTAATGATCGACAGTAGCGGCGTTTGCGTAGAGTGTCAGTGCTAACAGACAAACAGTACTGCGTGAAACTCCTGCAGAAAGCTATGTGGTACGTACGACAAACGTATCCGTTAGGACAAAGGAGCGAAATTTGAGGTAGCAGACGACCATTTCGAGTGCCTTTACTTTAAGCGGGAGATCGTTTGCAGCGTCTCTCCTGGGATCATTAGCATGTTGGTTTCACCCTACATGACTGGAAAACCGTGGTCTACTCAGATGAGTCCCGATCTCAGTTGGTCAAAGCAGATGGTACGGTACTTGTATGGTGCAGACCTCACGAAGTCATGGATTCAGGTTTTGAATGAGAAATTCTGTACACTGGTTGTGGCTACGTAATGGTGAGGGCTGTGGGGTCCTCCATTAAGTCCGGCTACTTAGAGACAATCTGCGGCCATTCAAGGACTCCATGTTCCCAAACAACGATGAATTTTCATCAGGTTACCCTCCATTCAAATGCTGTTGCACGCGGCGACCGTTATTTTGATTTGTAAATAATATATTTCAGCTATCGGTGGTCATTTAGAATAGTTATTAGCAGATCTAGATTTCGGTTAGCAACTAGCCATTCTCAATGCACTATCCTTCTTTTTGTCAATGCAGGCAATGCCTGTTGGTCTGGCTTTGTACACAGTTCATTGAATAGTACTCCATGAACTAGGTACAAAGCGAGACCAACAGGCATTACATGCATTGACCAAAAAAGGATAGTGCATTGAGAACGGCTAGTTGCTAACCGAAATCTAGATCTGCCAATAAATATTCCAGCTGAAATCTATCATTTACAAAACGATGGATATTTTATAGATGACAGTGAACCATGTCACCGGTCCATGATCGGTTTGAAGAATCATTGTTGACAATGACTGATTTGGCCATCCAGATCGCCCGACGTGTAATATATGGAACATTTATTGGACCTATCGAGAGGTCAGTTGGCGGATAAAATCCTGCACCGGCAACACTTTCGCAGTTTTGAGCGACTGTAGAGGCATCATAACTCAATATTTTTGCAAGGGACTTCCATCGACATGTTGTGTCTATGCCCCTCCAGATGTTGCACAACTCCGGGTAATCGGAGGTCCAACACGATATGACAAGGTATTTCATGACTTCCGACACATTGTATAATGAAGGAAGAGAAGAATAATTCGAATAAAAGAAGCGATTTATTAAACATCCAATGTGGAAGTTACTGACAACAAGCAACAGCATTTATTTACGTAGAACGGTCCTCTCCTCCCATCCACACCCACTGCATCCCCGCCAAAAAGAGAACTTGTTATTACCAGAAGCGTTCCTGCGATGCTAGCCATAATCATTTAGCAGGAAACTTTGTTAATTAATCGGGACTTGCGTTGTAGGTACCTTAATGACCCAGCAGTTTCCTCGACGCGCCGTTCATTACCCCATTCCCTTTCATTCACCCTCCACCTGCTTACCGGGCGGCGCTTTCAGCTGATACCCTTTGGGCATGGAGTCTGCGAGATCATATCGTCAGCGCTGGCCCTAGGGGGCCATTCTCACCAGGGGTGCGCCCTTTTGCAGGCCAGAAGGAAGCGCGGAGGAGGCTACAGGCGTGGTCGGGCAGAGGCGAGCAGCACCTGCAAGAGACGCGGAAGGGGTTTTCTCATTAAGGCGGCGGCGGGCGGCGGCGCCGAAAACTCGGGCAATTACTCCGGTGAGCAGCGCTAATCAGCGCTCCTTATCTGGCGACGCGGCCGGCGCGAGTTGTTGGGAAATTAGGTTCCGATTGATTTCCCGACCTTGCCCTCCTGCGCGACCGCGCTGATTACGGCAGGGATGTGCCAGGGAGGCCGGTGGCAGTGGGCGGTGTGTGCACGGAGTGGGGGTGGAGGCGGAGGTCGGAGGCAGAGGTTGGACCCCGCAAAGGCCCTTCTAGCCAAGCCGCAGCCGCGCGGTTGCCCATTAAGAGCAGCAGAAGGGCAGAGCGGACCGCCGAAGACCCCACATCTTAACCGCCATGCGAAATTCACCCTCGGGTGCGTCTTTGTTGCTCCTCTGTGATTCTCATCTTTGGGAACTTCACTAATTAGGACGCTCCCTTAGGTGGTAATCTGAATAACACAGTGCACTGAACCAGCTTATCCGTTACGACAGAAGTCTCGTGGCAATTAAAGTAGACACGAGATTGCATAGTCTTAATTTTAGACGAACGCAAACAGTGTCACATGCCCTCTCTCGTCGGAAAACTGCACAGAAGTTTGAAATTAAACTCAGTAATCTTCCTCTTTCACGAAATTCCACATTCATAAATTATTTTGGTCTCAGTTTAGGAACTATAACAGTTCACTGGTTTGGAGTGAACGTAATTATTATCATAACTACTATTTTCTTAGGAAATAACAGGTCAAAAAGTGACATAGCTGACTTGATTTCAAGTGACTAGGAATTGCGCTGGGTTCCTAGTTCTCGTGTTACTTTCATAACAAGAAACTTCACCTGACGGTGACTCATAAGTGTCTAAAGTGATAAACGCTTGCGAGGTGCTGTGGTGGAGAAGAGTTTGTACCTCTTTAATTCTGACGAATTTTGCATGAAAACGAGACATGCACTCGACCCCCTCCTTACCTGCCACCTAACTAATTATGTGCACAACGGTAGGGATATGATGGTGGACCATGATAGTTGGTAAAATAAGGATTGCACACTCACAATAATTTAATAAAAATCGTAATCTACTCAGAGAGAAAAAAGGGAACTTTACCATAATAAACAACAGGAAATGGGATTCTGCATATCTCTACGAAATGATATGCGGCTTATATATTACAATGAGATTTATTATACATCAGATTATAAAGGCACATTATTATCGACATAAATAGTATTTTAAAGGATAGGATATAGTGAACTATTATGAGAATAAGAGTTGGCTTCAGAACAAGGGGCTCCTATTCTCTGTGACGCAATAGATTGACGATAATGACTGGTGGTCGTAATGAATCAAACATTAATCTCCCGACTATATAGCAGTATCGCAGTTAGTAGTGAGAGCTCAAATGGAATCACATGGAGAAACAAGCAAGGCGGACTTGTAGCAAAGCGAGTGCACGTGCTTCTGAGCGATTCAATACAAAGTTGATAAGGTCCTACAATTCTGGAGCCGCAAAATACTGTACCAGTACTGAAATCTGTAGCACGTCATCGGTAGGCAGCGTCCTGATGATGTAGGCACCGACTCCTGCTGTGCAGCAACTCTGTTTCATCCCCTGGCCTCGAAGGCTGTCGGAGAATTCTAAGTTCACCCGAAAAAGGGTGATCAAGCCACAACACTGTCGGACTCCGACGAAGATCATATCCAGAATCGCCATTGCCCGCGCAACACAAGAGCGAAGCCAACATTGCTCAGCTCCTTACTCCACTAGAAAACCGCGAATCAGCATTCAGTGCTGATTCCAGAATTCCCCCACCTGTCTCAGAACATCATTCGCGCCAATATCGACCGTTCCCTCCAATTTCGAGCAGGGCTTTATGACACCAACTAGCCTCAGTTTAAGTTGACCAATCATGCCTCTGCTATTCAGCTGAGGGCACTCAACTTGCCGTTTGACCGGCTACGAAAACAACATGGCTAGACCCCCGGCCATCCAGCCCCAGACAGTCACACCCACCAGACCACTGTCCACAAGTATTCTCAGAATTCAGAGGACAGCGCAGTCAGACGGTGCCAGGAGTGGTAAACACATAAATTGCGGCGACACCATGCTTTTCTTCAGGTCCAGATTGTATACGATTAGGTTCCTTTCAAATTACGCTGATAAAATAGCTCCCTACTTAGCAGTCACATACAACCGCTCGCTCACCGATAGATCTGTACCTACAGATCGGAAAATTTCGCAGGTCACACCATTGTTTAAGAAGGGTAGTAGGAGTAATCCATCGAACTACAGACCTATATCAATGACGTCGGTTTGCAGTAGGGTATTGGAGCATATACTGTATTCAAACATTATGAACCACCTCGAAGGGAACAATCTATTGCTATGTAATCAGCATGGTTTCAGAAAACAGCTAGCTCTTTATTGGCACGAAGTAATGGCCGCTATCAACAGGGGATCTCAGGTTGATTCCGTATTTATGGATTTCCGAAAAGCTTTTGACACCGTTCCTCACAAGCGACTTCTAATCAAGCTGCAGGCCTATGGGGTATCGTCTCAGTTGTGCTACTGGATTCGTGATTTCCTGTCAGGAAGGTCGCAGTTCGTAGTAATAGACGACAAATCATCGACTAAAACTGAAGTGATATCAGGTGTTCCCCAGGGAAGCGTCCTGGGACCTCTGCTGTTCCTGATCTATATAAATGACCTGGGTGACAATCTGAGCAGTTCTCTTAGGTCGTTCGCAGATGATGCTGTAATTTACCGTCTAGTAAGGTCATCTGAAGACCAGTATCAGTTGCAAAGCGATTTAGAAAAGATTGCTGTATGGTGTGGGAGGTGGCAGTTGACGCTAAATAACGAAAAGTGTGAGGTGATTCACATGAGTTCCAAACGAAATCCGTTGGAATTCGATTACTCGATTAGTACAACTCTCAAGGCTGTCAATTCAACTAAGTACCTGGGTATTAAAATTACGAACAACTTCAGTTAGAAAGACCACATAGATAATATTGTGGGGAAGGCGAGCCAAAGGTTGCGTTTCAGTGGCAGGACACTTAGAAGATGCAACAAGTCCACTAAAGAGACAGCTTACACTACACTCGTTCGTCCTCTGTTAGAAAACTGCTGCGCGGTATGGGACCCTTACCAGGTGGGATTGACGGAGGACATCGAAAGGGTGCAAAAAAGGGCAGCTCGTTTTGTATTATCACGTAATAGGGGAGAGAGTGTGGCAGATATGATACGCGAATTGGGATGGAAGTCATTAAAGAGAAGACGTTTTTCGTCGAGGCGAGATCTATTTACGAAATTTCAGTCACCAATTTTCTCTTCCGAATGCGAAAATATTATGATGAACCCAACCTACATAGGTAAGAATGATCATCAAAATAAAATAAGAGAAATCAGAGCTCGAACAGAAAGGTTTAGGTGTTCGTTTTTCCCGCGCGCTGTTCAGGAGTGGAATGGCAGAGAGATAGTATGATTGTCGTTCGATGAACCCTCGCGCAAGCACTTAAATGTGAATTCCAGAGTAGTCATGTAGAACTAGATGTAATTGTAGATGATGAAACACGAAGATCGCCATAGGGCCGCGATCCGAAATAAACAAAGTTAAGCCAAAATAAGTAAAAAAGGCACTTTATTACGATACTCAGAGCCCATTTAAACACAATGTGTTATGTTAATGATTTAACATCTGACACTAAATTCGCTATGCTACGAACCGATTTTGGAAAGGAAAACCCAATGCAAATACAGCAAGATAACCGATACAAGACATCGCATGAATGTTTTGCGT
Organism: Schistocerca gregaria; assembly: GCF_023897955.1. Taxonomy (NCBI): domain Eukaryota; kingdom Metazoa; phylum Arthropoda; class Insecta; order Orthoptera; family Acrididae; genus Schistocerca; species Schistocerca gregaria. Next base: position 434,764,305 of record NC_064922.1, read on the forward strand.
CACTATACTCATATGAGTCACGAGTGTCAAAAACGAAGTCTGGCGCGTCTGATGATTATGAAGGCCTAGGAAAAAATGTTTTTCCAACGGTATCGTCTCAAAACTGGCTAGATGAATGCGTCTTAAAGCCAGCCAATTAACAGTTGGAACTTCCCTCCGTACTACCCTAGGTTTAAGTATTATTTTCATAGTAACTGAGACTTTGAAAAGTAATAAACTCCACAGATAACTTTGTGAGAATCACGTCACCTTTACCTATATGCTTTCAATGCCTTATTTATTGTTTATAGTAAACAGCACATACACAGTTTAAATTCAGGTCTGTGATTCGATGATTTCGTTTCCCGATGGACACCAGCTTTTTAGGTGGGCAAGGTAGCATGAAATGTTGCGGCCATTACACCTAGTATCGTGGGAAGCCACCGGCTTTTATTTGCGCCTAATCTGGCTGTGGAATTTGGTCGAGTCGCCTTTTTTTCGTTGTTTTACTTAGGACGTTTGTGCTTCTGCATACACACTTGTTCTGGCCCATTACAACCTGTAAGCATCCGTTCAAGCTCTGATGGGACATATGATGACTCTTCATTTATGTGTGTTACAGGGAGCTGAGGTGTTTACGAAATACCATCCACACGAACCTCATGTGCACCTACATCCTAGCGGACTTCATGTGGATACTCACGACCACGCTACAGGTACGACAGACATTCACTTGTACGCAAGCAGATATGTGTAGTTCTAAGAATAGAGCCTCGTCGTGAAATATGATTAGCGAAGTCAATGGAATTAATTTTACGTTTCACTATTGTGGGTTCGAAGAAAACTGGTTCACATCTAACAGTTCACATTATCCTTCTAGGTTTACCGTGTGAGCGCTGCAAAATAACAGAAATTCTGATACCTGATTGCCGTACAAAGATCTTGATGGCTTCTGTGATTGTTGCAGGTTAATGTAAATTTCAATACTTATTGTATTTATGTTTTGTACTGTCTCTTCTGTTAACTATTTCTAAAGGTATTAGGTTAGGAATAATTTGTTACTATTATTTACCGGTTTGAGAAGACTCTCCGGCATTTTCAAATGTCCAGTTTCCAAGATTCCCTATCGTCCAATCAATAGCATCTTAAATCTCTTGATCTCTGCTTTTACAGATCCCTCTACCCAAGTGTTTCTTTCTTGACCTTCCAAGTTTTCTGCAGCTTAGTCGCCTTAGGTAACCTGGATCCATCCATTGGCTGGACATGAGCTTACCATAGTAATGGCTTATATCGATATCAGTAGTCAATGTTTCTTCTACATCAATGCGGCGAGCACATGGGAGTTCTTTAGCTCAGAAGAATCATCACTTGCCTGCAAGATCGAAGATACATCTGACACAGTGTTCTTCGCAGATCGGAAATAGAAACGATTAATATTATTTTTGTAAACTGCATGAAAGGGACACCGCCTTGTCGGAGATTTCTTCAGTGCCTGCCGGGAGGGTTTATGTGCTCCGTTGAAGCCAAGGGCTGAGCCGACGGTAGCATAGTTACCCCCCCCCCCCCCCCCGACCACCCAAGCTGGAATGGTCTTAACTTAGGAGCCAGATAGTGTCCCACAACACAAAGAGGGGGGTCTTCGGATGCGTGGTCAAGCCAGTTTCCCTACAGAAATAAACCTGATACAAGTTCTGACCAAATACCTTCAAGGATAAGAAGATATCCTATACAAATGCCAGGGAGTAGATGTTAGGGCACACTGTTGCCCTTGGGGTACGCAGAGAAAGGTCCAAAAGGCGATCCCAAGAGGAGATAGATGAGTGAACTTATGTACAAAACATTACGTTTTGTTTCTAATAACTATTTAAACTTCGTCCTAGAAGGCTTTACACATGGACATTACCCCTGATAGTGAGGAGAAGAGCATCAGAAACCAGAATGATTTTATTCCATGAAATTTCTCGTATTGATAATTGAGGAGCGGTCTGTATGTTCGTTAAATTAATTTTTTATAGCTAAGATCGAGTTCGAAACTGCTTTTTATTGACTGGTTCCACAAATACAATGTGATTTTCTGATCTTGAAAACCTTTTCTGTTTGTACGCCATCTTCAACTGTGCGTTCATTACTTAAGCCGTATTAAAATTTTTATAGAGAGTGCATTTCCCATTTTCGATAATCTCGTGTGGAATGTGAAATATAAAAGTTTTTGAATATATGAAGATGACAGTTGTGTCTGTAGGAATCGGTCAATAAATTGTTATGAAAGAGAACTGAGCTACAAAAGGAATTTCTTTAATGATTTTCTACCGGTGAAACAAGAACTAAGCAAATATGTGAAATCCATTTAAATCTATCCTGACGCCAATATCAGTAATGACTATAACCCTATAGTAATTGAATTAAATGAATGATTTTGGGAACACTAGAAGGGGCATATAAACTTAAGGAATTAGGAAGTTCTGAAGTGAAAACAAATGTTGGTGATGTTCTTGAGGAAAATATGAAATCAATAGAAGAGACTCGACATACAGAAGTAGAATTCAATTGGAACTATTTGAAAGACAGCATATCAGGTCCTGGAAAATTGCATTGCCCATCAAGTATAAAAAAACTGCACGAACACATAAGCAGAAGATGCAAAGAAGTGATGGAATTATCGGCAACTTAGAAATATAACGAAACTGAGGTACGTCAGGAGAAACAAAGTGAGCACATGGCTGTCGAGAAAGAGCTACGATTGGATGGCATCTGACCCCTACTAATCGAGTAGCTATAAAGTGAGTCACAAAGTAATTTTAATCAGGATATAGTATCGTTTTGTGGCAGTTTTCGCTGGGCACAACTCTCCTCAGTACGGCAGAATTGTGGTGTCAGCGCAGTTTACACTTCGTGGTTTGTTCGTGATGTGGGCGTCAACAGGCCCAGTGCCTGTTTGCACAAAATGAGGCAGTATACCGATTTATCGTCACATATCTTTAAAATTAAATGGGAATGACAGAAGAGAGTGTTGAGAAGTCTCAAAGTCTATTATGCAGTTGCATGGTCGACGGTTACTTCAAACTTGACATGCAGACAGAATTTAACAATGCAGAAAGAATTTAACAATGTAAGAACAGTAAATTAAAACGATCAGAAGATAATCATTGTTGTGTACATGAAGAAACACTTTGTGTTAAATTAGCATGCAGGGAGATCGTGAACAGCAAAATATCTGAAGTGATACGCATTATTGAAGTATCAGTTACAACACCTTTCGTAGGAACTGAGCGAAGAGTTTGAAGACTTTATATTACTGAAAAGTTCGCTGCTTAAGACAGTGGGAGTGCCTGGAATAATTATTTGATTTAAGACCACTATTGTTGAATTTATGAAGTAGAATGAAGTGCAGAAACGAAATTTAGAATAATCGGAAGGGACAGCTCATTGATTTCAACAGACCTCCGCGAGAGCCTGAAGAATTGCTTTAGTTACTGACATTTCGGTCATGCTTTAAGAGGGTATACAGCTTTTGTGTAGCAACGTCAATCCGTGCAAAGTAACCATCTTGCCATTGGCTTCTGGATACTTGGTGTAGGGAAAAACGTTAGATCTAGCTATTACAATAGTGACCTAGAAGTAGAAAATAAAGAAAGAGAAGAAAAGTAAAGAAAAAGTATGGAAGAACGGAAAGCGGCCGAAGAGCAGAAACGCAGTAAAAAGAAGAGTGCGAAGAGCAGGAAACCAAGCTTCGAATTCTTTTTGATGACAACGATGAAGACACGAGTGAATGCACTACGAAGAAAAATTTTCAGATTTAAGGCTAGAAGTGCAATGGATCAATTACAAATTATGCTCTCTCTGCGCTCATGATCTCTGTGCAGGAGTTCAGGGACACAATTTGGCATTTATTGATAAGATGTGTAGGTCACTGTTTCTGAGTGAAGTGTTGCTTTGGTGGCGTCTTGTTATTATTTTATTGGCTTTGAAGGCTAAAGCATTGGTTTCCATGGAATTTAATTTAGGAGCATCACATGCAAGTTAGTAGATGCAATAAGGCTCCTCAAGTTATTGGCATTAAGTCTGCGCTCTATGTTATGCTTTGACTTTTGTTTATGAGAGCAAGTTCATTGTCTATAAAACTGATGTTAGTTGAGTTAATAGTTCTTTTATGAAACTGATGTTGCAAGGGAGGTTATCATTCTTCATTTTCCAAATATCTAATTCTTTCTTATACGTACACAATTTTTTTCTGCTGTTCTTTTTCAGTAAAGCTTTCTGTGTTTTGTAAGATGTTGGAGAATTGAAGGGTGGAGAGGCAATTTACAAGTTGCTAGTGTAGACTGTACTGCTGCAGTTAAAAAGACGTTGTCTCACATCTTGTTTTGGTTGTAGGGCACCACCACCTGAAGGAAATTTCGTCAGGTGGGGAAACAAAAGGCAAAATCTAATGTAAAACATGAACTAGCCATCTCAAAATGAACCTGGCGGTTCGGAACCGGTAACAGCACTGTTTAAATATGTAAATAGCATTGTAAAAAGTGGGTCGTTGCTGTAATCTTCTGTGTAGGAGTCAACCCATATTCTATACACCGCCACGGGCTCAAAATGTCAGTTATTGACAAAATAGCATGATCCTAAGGAGCTTAAACTATGCTACAGTGAGGCGACAGAAGTCATATGATGCCTCGTAAAATAGTGTCGGGCCTCCTTTTCCCCGGCGTACTGTAACAACTCGACGTGGAATGGACTCATCAAGTCGATGGAAGACCCTGAAGAAATACTGAGCCAAGCTGCCTCTAGAGGCATTCATAATTGCATAAGTGTATTGCAGGGTTTTTTGGGCGAATTGATCTCTCGATTATGCCCCATAAACGCTCAACGAATTCATATAGGGCAATCTGGATGACCAAAACTTTCGCTCTAATTGTCCAGACTGTTCTTAAAACGAATCGCGAACACTTGTGGTCCGGTGGAATGGCGCATTGTCATCCATAAAAATTACTTACTTGTTTGGTAACATGAAGTCCAAGAAAGGGTGCAAATGCCCTCCAAGTAGCCGAACATTACCATTTCCATTCAATTATCCGGTCAGTAAGACCAGAGGACCCAGTCCATTCCATGTAAACACACTACACATTACTATGGAGCTACCACTAGCTCGCACAGTGCCTTATCGACAACATGGGTGCATGGCTTTGTGTGGTCTGCGCAGCACTCGAGCTCCAACCATCAACTCTCACCAACTGAAGTCGGGACTCATCTTACCAAGCAACGGTTTTTCGGTCGATATGGTTACGAGCCCAGCAGGGGACTGCAGGCCATGGCGTGTGTTAGCAAAGCCTCTCGCGTCGGTTGACTGCTATCATAGCCCATTAACGTCAAATTTCACCCCACTGTCCAAACGGATACGTCCGTCATTCGTCCGACACTGATTTCCGCTGTTATTTCACGTAGCGTTGCTCGTCTGTTAGCAATGACAACTTTCCGCAAACGCTGCTGCCCTCTGTAGTTAAGTGAAGGCCTTCGGCCACTGCGTTGTCAGTAGTGAGAGATAATGTATGAGATCTGGTATTCTCGAAACACTCATGAGACTGTGGGTGTCTGAATGTCGAATTCCCTATCGATCTCCGGAATGAATGTCGCACGCGTTTAGCTCCAATTACCATTCCGTGTTCATAGACTGTTAATTCCCGTCGTGCGGGTATAAGCACGTCGCAGACCTTTTCACATGACTCACCTGAGTACAAAAGACAAATCCTCCGATGCTGTGCCCTTTTGTGCGTGTGTATACAATTGATTCTACTGCCATCTCCATATGTACATATCGCTATCCCATGACTTTTGTAACCTCCCTATATAGTATAGTATTTATACATTATAATCCTGACTTCTATGAATTTCTGCCTACTAATTATCAGGTAAAAAATGAGGATCCATTAGGTTGGCCATTTGGTCCAGTTCTCTTCTACGTGCTCTAGATATCACGCCAAGGAGGTACTCGTAACGGCCTAGACAGGGTATATTCCTACTGAGGCAATGTTACGCTATGAAGGCAATGGAAGTCGACAGGAAAGCTGATGAATTTTTGCCCTAAATAAACTTCCTTATTTATCTATATATGTGAAATGTACATTGTCAGTCTAGATGTAGAGGACGAACATTTGACGAAAGATGATGAATTTATGCCCCAAATATACTTCCTTATTTAGCTGTACATATGAAATGTAACATTGTCAATCTAGATGTAGCGGACGTCAATTTCGATGTCGCGCTGCAGCGCTGAACAGAGTTAACGTTTTCAGCCTTCGCAGAATTCCTCTTCCGCTACTACATAATTCAGTTTTAATCATTTAAAACTAATGGATCTGACTAATCGAAATCGAGCAGCGCGGCAGGCAAAAGCTGTTATAAATAACCCGCTTCGTGCGAAATGATGAGATTTTCAGTCTGCAGCAATCAATTTGCCACGCACAGAGCGCCGGCCTCCTGCAATGGCGTCCGTATGCGCGTGCGACCCGGTGGCATTTTTAGTTTTTTTTATCCTCTGCAGTGCTGACGTTTTGTCTGCGGCCGGTTTCGGGATTCGAGCACACAGCCATTTGTCAGGGGCGACCGGAGACGTAATCTGGTCGGCGCTGGCGTCGCCCTAATTGGTTTACCCGGGGCGCTGCGAATGGCCACCTCGCTGCCCTAATTACAGCGCAATCCGTCCCGCGGGCAAACAGGTGCCAACCGGACCCTGCACATGGCTCATTTTCATTCGCCGCGAGAGGGGTACGATTTTCAAAGGCCTTCGCACCCACGTTCATATCCATTTTATTGTATTTCTTATACTGTAAGATATGAAAGGGAAATAGGAATTGACAAGGGAGTGAGACAGAGTTGTAGCCTATCTATGATGATATACAATCTGTGCATTGATCAAACAGTAAAGGCTACCAAAGTAAAATTTAGAGTAGAAATTAAAGTTCAGGGAGAAGAAGTAAAAACTTTGAGGTTTGATGATGACATTCTGATTCTGTCAGAGCCAGCAAAAGGCTTGGAAGAGCAGTTGAATGGAGTGCACAGTTTCTTGAAAGGAGGATGTCAGACGGACATCAAAAAAAGCAATATAGTATAGTCGGATATAGTCGAATTAAATCAAATGATGCTGAGGGAATCAGATTAGGAAACGAGACACTTGAAGTAACAGAAGGGTTTTGATATTTGGGCAGCAAAGTAGATGATGGTGGATGAGGTAGAGAGGAAATAAAATGTAGACTGAGAATGGCCAGAAAAGCGTTTCTTAAGAAGAAAGTTTGGTAGCACCGAGTATAGATTTAAGTTTTAGGAAGTCTTGTCTGAAAGTTTTTATATGGAAAGTAACGGTGTATGAATCTGAAACATGGACGATAACAGAAGATTTTGAAATTTCGTGATACAGAAGAACGCTGAAGATCAGATGGGTGGATCACGTAATCAGCGAAGAGGTGTTAAACAGAACTCGGGATGACAGAAGATTGCGTCGCAGCATAAGAGAAGGGATCGGTTGGTATGACACATTCTGAGACATCAAAGGATGGAAGGAGGTAAGTATGGGGGGCAGGGGGGGGCGGTAAAAATCGCACGGGAGACCAAGACATGAACAGATTAAGCAGATTCAGAAGGATATGGGTTGCAGTAGCTATTCGGAGATGAAGGGGATTGCACAGTATAGAGTAGCATCAAACAGGTCTTCGGACTAAAGACCACAACAAAAAAAACGACACACTGTAACTGTGCACGTTACTGTACCAATGTGGGCGTTATAGTAACTGCTCAGGTGAAGATTTTTAAGAGCGAGAATCTATCCGAGCACTGTTTACGAATATTGATACAGCCAAACACGTACAATGGATCTGAACTGAAGATAGTGGAGACGGGAATCGTAGAGTTTTCGTGCAAAGAGCAGAGTTTGAGAAAATGAAGCACAATGTTTTACAAAAATAAAAACAATAAACTGGTGAAAACTGTGTTTATTAGTCACTAAATGTATTAATGCGGCCAAATTATAACTGGCGACCTTCTCCGCAACTGAAAGACGAGAGTGACACTACTGTTAGGAGAACTCATTTCAGTTCCAGGTACTGCTAGGCGTTCTTCTTTTGCTGGAAGGGCTGGCAGGGGATCCATTCAAACTTGTGATGTCCGTTTAGGAGCTACTCGAGTGCTAAGTAGCAGCTGAAATGTTTGGAAAGATGACAACAGCCGGAAAAGTGGCGTACTGACCACATGGCGTTTCATAATACACCCGAATGACGCTATTGTAGACGACGACACGCCGACAGATTGGCAGGGGCAGAACGCAGAGCTGCTATACGATAACACACCGACAAAAAGTAATTGCAGCACTGAGAAAGAGTTGTGCGACAAAAAAAGTTGATATGTGGATTTGTACATCTGAAAAATTTTCGGCTGTTCAGATTTTGCGACAGTCGCGCAAGAATGGCGCTGGTAGCGCCACTACGAGAATGAAGATCAGGTTTGCCTTAAATAAACCCTGTAGATCTGGTGAGCGTTGGATACCTTTGAGATGGGACGTGCTGAGTTGATGTTAGCCAGGAATTCCTTTAAGGCGACAAAGAAGCCGTTAACACCTAACTGAATTTGAACGAAGTTATGTAATAGGGATACTACCAGCTGGAGGTTCCTTCTGCGATAAGGCAGAAAAACTTGGCAGGTATGTAGTCACTGTATATAATTGTTGACAACGATGGTGACGAGAATGCACAGGCGTAGAAAGATAGTGCTCTAGCCGGCCACTACCGAGAAAAAACGCCATCGTTTTGGCGAAAGGCTCTGGCGCATCGTACTACATCTGCAGTTGAATCTGAGCAGTAGTTGGCGCCGCCGTAACACTACGAACTATTAAAAACCTGTTACTTTGAGGACACCTCCGAGTCAGACGCTATGCAGCATACATTCCACTGACCCCACACCAACGCCGTTTGCGATTTCAGAGGTGTCAAGCGATAGCTCATTGGTGGACTGAGTGGATGTCCGTTGTGTTTTCTGATGAAACCTGATCCTGTCTCAGTGCCAGTGCCAATCCTGTCTTGGTTAGAAGGAGCTTAGCTGAGGGTCTGCAGACAACCTGTCTCCGTGCACGATATACTGGACCTACACTTTGAGTTATGGTCTGGAGTGCGATTTCGTATGACAACAGGTGCACTCTCATGGTTATCCCACATAACCTGACTGAAAATTTGTACATCAGTCTAGTAACTTGATCTCTTGTGCTGTCATTCATGAACAGTTTTCCAGGGGGTGCTTTCCAACAGGATAAAGCTCGTGCACGTATCACTGTTGTTACCCGTCAGGCTCCACAGAGCGTCGAAATGTTGCCTTCACTAGATCTGTCTCCAATTGTGCACATAATGGGTCAACGGATGACAGCTCCAGCGTCATTCACAACCCGCATTCCCTGAATTGACCGACCAAGTGTAACAGGCACGGAGGCCCATCCCATAAACTGAAATCCGGCACCTGTACAACAAATTGCATGCACGTTTTCATGCTTCCATTCAACATTCTGGCAGTTACACCAGTTATTAATGTAACAGCATTTCACATGTGCAATGGCTTATCTTATGCTTACTTTAACCTGTTATCTTGCAATGTAAATCATGCAGGCAAATGTTTTCCCATGATTTCATTACTCTAGAATTGTTATTTTCTTGGTGTTGCAATTTTTTTCCGTCAGTATAGATAAGAACTACGCTCATCGAGCCAAATGTTAAGACACCTCATTAACAGAGCATACTGTTCGATTTGGAGCGCTGTGCAACTGGTACGAGGATGTTATGCAACCTTAGTAAGTTACATGTTTCATAGACAATTTGAAAGATCCTTTTATCGAAATGGTGTGGAACGATTATTTTTAGTCCTACTCAAGCAACTACACTTGAAAACAAGGGATGGAAACAGCACAGTAATATGGGTCGATCTTTTTGGATGACAGAAAGGCAGACAGGATCTTTTATTTTTGGAGTTGCCCATGACCACGCAGTGAATGAAGCAGCCTACACTGACCGTTATCAGCGCGCAGATTGTCCAGCTGATCTACAAGGAATGGTGTACGACTCGTAACGATGTAACACGACGTAAGAAGAGTGGCCATGAAAAGATGTTAACCGACAGAGACCGGAGGAATGTTGGTGGTAGTCTGTTTCATATGTGGTGCATCTGCTGTTGTCAGGCAGTGAAGGTCCATCTTAACCTCTTTCCCAGTGATCGTTGATGAGGGAGTTTAGTGGCTCGCAAATGTTCATTTCTCGGAGCAGCGCAACGAGGTGCACGTTTATAATGCCCCAAGCTACACAAATACTGACTGGCGCTGTGTAGACAGGGTCCAGCCAATAAAAAACGTTTTCTTTTTCAACTGATACACCGGCAGCCAAAAAATGGTGTTTAACCCACAGTGTACGACTGGCTTTTGATGTTTTGATGTTGTTTTTCGTACCATGACTATGTCTCCTCAACGATGTTACTGTGAACATGGACCAGGACGTTTCTTTCAACAGTCTCCATCACTCCGTTTTATACATAGTCATGCTCAGTAATACACTACGGGATCAAAAGTATCCGAACATCACCAGAAACATACCTTTTCATATTAGGTGCATTTTGCTGCAACCTACTGCCAGGTACACCATATCAGCGACCCCAGCAGTCATTAGACATCGTAAAAGAGCAGAAAGGGGTGTCCCGCGGAACTCACGGACTTCGAACGTGGTCACGTGACTGGGTATCGCTTCCGTCATACGTCTGTACGCGAGATTTCCCCACTCTTAATCATCCCTAGGTCCACTGTTTCCGATGTGATAGTGAAGTACAAACGTTAAGGGACATATACAGCACAAAAGTGTACAGGCGACCTCGTCTGTTGACTGACAGAGACCGCCGACAATTGAAGAGGGTCGTATCATGTAATAGGCGGACGTCTATCCAGACCATCACACAGGATTTCCAAACTGCTTGACGACCCACTGCAAGTACTATGACAGTTAGGCCGGAGGTGAGAAAACTTGTCTTCCATGGTCGAGCGGCTGCTCATAAGCCACACATAACGCCGGTAAATGCCAAACGACGCTTCGCTTGGTGTAAGGAACGTAAAAATTGTACGATTTAACAGTGGGAAAACGTTGTGTGGAGTGGCAAATCACGGTACACAATGTGGCGATCCGATGGCGGGGTGTGTGTATGACGAATGTCCTGTGAACGTCATCTGCCAGCGTGTGTAGTGCCAACAGTTTAATTCCGAGGCGATGGTGCTATGGTGTGGTCGTGATTTTCATGGAGGAGGCTTGCACCCCCTGTTGTTTTGGGTGGCAATATCACAATACAAGCCTACATTGATGTTTCAAGCACCTTCTACCTTACCACTATTGAAGAGCAATTCGGGAATGGTGATTGCATCTTTCAGCACGATCGAGCACCTGTTCATAGTGCACGACCTATTTCGGAGTGGTCACACGACAATAATATTCTTGTAATGGACTGGCCTGCACAGAGTTCCGACTTGAATCCTACAGAATACCTTTGGGATGCTTTGGAACGCCGACTTCTTGCCAGGGCTTACCGACGACATCGTGTCCGGATATTTTTGGTCACATAGTGTATGTGGACGGTTCCATCTTTCAGCGTGACAACAGTTGTGCCCACATATATGCATCCGTGTGTTCTTGATCTGACGAACTGACCGCCTGTTGCATCTCATATGCCCCGCTACGTATACCACCTAACTGTAATCCGATACGTTTACATCTACGTGACTAGTCTGCCCTTTATATTTAAGTGCCTGACAAAGAGTTTACCTAATCACTTTGACTATATTCCTCTACGTTCCGCTCTCGAACAGCGTGGAAGAAAGGGACCTTTTTAATTTTTCCGTGCGAGCTGTTATTTCTCTTATTTTACTAAAAAAATTTTGCTTCTTACGATGTAGGTATGTGCCAACAAAATATTTTCGCATTCTCAGGAAAAAGTCTGTGAACGAAATTTCGTCAAAATATCTCGTAGCAGCGAAAAATGTCTTTAGAAAGGTATGCAAATTCAGTTTCCAGATCACTTTCCTTAATTTCCATATCACTGGTTTCCAGCCGGCTGCCCATCTTTAGATTATATCACTGCAATAAACTTTCAGTTCCTCATTCGACAGGTTACTCTGTAACTGAAACAAATGGTCTGGAGATGGGGATTTTCCCCGAAACCGGTCTATGGAAATAAAGGAAAGCGTTCTGGAGACTGAATTCGGAAACATTTCTATAAGTAACTATCACGGTAACTCCATGAACACAAATACGTAAATATCCGTGTCACCCTTTCACGACAGTAGGAAACGCGCTCTCTAGGTATAAAAAAAGCCACCAGCTGTAAGTTCACCTCCAGTTTATTGTATTGACTACCGGCTTCGGTGATATAATACGGCATCATCAGGCTTCAAATAACGAATTTAGAGCAGTATTAACAACAATAACTACATGGAATAAGGCTGCAAACTGTACAAATAGGTAATCGTTAAGATATGAGTACGTTTCAATATGATGTCACCATACACGAAGACTCCACAAGCTATGTTTCTTACGTAGATATAAAATATGAGAAGCCTCTATAAGTGGTTAAACCGTTGATAAAGTGTATGTTTTAATTATGCCAAACATCAACGATGTGTATGTTCTAATTATGCCAACAAAAGGTTAAGTGGAAACGTCATATGATTACAAATATGCAATTCACGCTGCTTATTCGCTGTCAGAAAAACAATGTAGAAACACTGTCAGAAATTGGAAAGAATGAAATTATCTAAATGTCTGAACCGTATGTGTTATTAATAGTGACAACCCTCGTAGTGATGCACTGTTAAGTCAATAGGATGCATTAGGTATAAGGTATATGCGTACTTAATACTATACACCACGGTCACAATCGTTATGGTTAAAGCAGTCTGTTTACCTCTTTGTGTAACATTTATCATACCTATTGCGTACTATTGACAACGTATCACTAAGGATTGTTACTGCTAATAATACATATGATTCAGACATATAGGTCATTTTATTCTTTTGAGTTTCTGACAATGTATAAGCAGCTTCAACTGCATATTTTCTCCGAAATCCAGATACAGTCAAATTTATGAGCGTTAGCACTTGATCATTACGAATGTGGTGTATCCTAAAGTCACCCTGCTCGACTAACGTTCTTTTTCACCAGTAACCTCTTGGATGTGGTTAAGAATTAGACCATGAAGTAATTTCCACGTAATTCTGAGTGGGGAGACTGGTCGATAGTTAGTAACATTATACCCTTCCTTGACTGGTTTCAAAACTGCGCACACATTTTTTTTAAAATCTTTGATTTTTTTCGTGTTCCTAATGTTTCGTTGAAGAGCTTGAAGAACTATAGGTGCCATTGTTTTATTCTGGGGCTTACAGCTTTAAGGAACTCTCAATTAAACCCAGCAGCTTATTTTTCTTTAGTGTGCAGAGCTGTTGAACGTCAGAGTCGCGTTCATACTGAGGTTGTGGTTCCAAGCAAGATCACTTTGCGTATAGCTGTTTCTTCACAGTTCTTTTATGTGTCTAATTCAATTTAACTTTTGAGAGTGTGTCATTTCTTGTTAACAATATTAGCTTATTCCCAAGAACATGCAGCTTTTACTCAGTTAATACTCGACAGAAATCAGACCTGCATTTGGATCGGACTTCCTTAATTCTTGTGCAGAAATGTGTGCAGTATACTGCTGCATCCATTTTCAATGAGCGAGCCCTCGAATTCAAAATTCTTAGCAGTCGTCCACGCACTTTCAAATCGAAACTGAAGAGTTTCCTCATGGGTCACTCCCTCTATTCTGTCTATGAGTTCCTTGAAAAATGTAGCTGATTCTGGTTGTATTGTTGATTCGGTTTACTTTAACTTATGAACTGACTTTCTTCCGGTTCATGTACTTTTTATTCTCATCTGTTATTACTTGTATGTTGTAATTTCATATACTAACATGTTCCATGACCTTGGAGATTTGCTCCTCAATTTGATCCTACGGAACTTGACGTATAAATAAAATTTAAAAAAAAAACTACTGGAAGCAATTGTATTAGTAGTTTTGAATGCGTTTCTTTTTTGATTATGTTACAAGTTTCCTTATAAGATTCCAAGCTTTACTGCTGGAACGTGTAATATTCAGTCCAGTTGTTGTCTTGTGTCCTTTATCTTTTCTATCTCGATTGAGAGCCTGAAGTATAAGTTCAGCTATTATATCTGTGTGATTGCTGATACAGTATGTACAATTCGTCGCATTCTTGCGCCCATCCAGATATGTAAAAACGTCGAAACCCACTGGTATGGAGTTATTGGGATCAAATTTCCTAGCACACACAAATCCCTCATAATCCGATGGAATGGGAGGGATCCACTGGACGGTATCATTAACTTCCTTCTTAATCTGGTCTCTGTTGCATGTTGAAGGTTTCATCGAGGTTGCACAACATAGGTAGCAAATGGGATTTCTATACCATATTGTATTATCACTGGTTTCCTTTTACCATATTGCTTCAAAACGCTCCTGAATGTTTAGAAATGTAAACGTGGTTGTGACTTCTCACTTCCTGAGGATAGCTCTATTTATTTCTTCTCGTGCGCGCCTCCCCTCATGGCTATGGCTGTTAAAATCCCCAATGTATTGGTACAATACCGGACCACCAGGAGACCTTACTGGGGAGCTTTGCCTCTCAGCAGCTCAGATATTAGCCACCTTGACGTTGGTAAGTTCAATCACTGAGACAATTGCATCTGCTGATCTGCCCTCTTGAAATGGTTTGTATATCGTGACTTAATAGCTAATCAACGTAATCGTCATGAACCTCCTCCGTAAGGTATACTCATATATCTTTCGTCTCCTGTACAGATCTGCATCGTCATTAGCATGATTCTCCTGTATTGCTCTTACATCTACACCATACCCCTTAAGAGACGTTAGAGGTATTCGCTTTTTGGTGGTGAGGTCGACTCCTTGTTTAATTGACATATATTTAAGCTGTCACTAAATGTTATCGAGTTGTATCGTCTGTCTGACTAGCTCCGAGAAGGATCTTGCACCTGTGTTCTGTTGTATATTTTGTGCTGTTGTGCAGCAGCACCTATTTGGCTTCATTTGTCAGTATATGCCGTTGCCCAAGGATTGGCCGAGGTTTCTGCAATCTTCGGGGAGTTTTCTTTCTTGTCTCCCATATCGCGAGTGTTGATGAAAGTACGAATTTAGACTCTAGAGAAATAAGTGAGATATTGTGTAATCACATGTCATCTGTCCAGATTTCGTTGACATTCTTGTCCAGCCATGTTGATCCTCACAGCCCGATCAATTTCTCACTGGCGGAAATGCATAATCAGATGCATAAACACGGAACAGCTTAAAGCATGTCTATACTGCGCAAGAAAATTAGAAGGTCGGCTTTTTGAAACTGTCATTTTCTCCCATTACGACGCGGAAGTTCGAAATTTAGCTCAAAAGTGCCTACTAACTCGCTCTGCAATGACGAATGGTTGTTAGGAGCAAATACAGAAAGGTAGATTTCCAGTGATGGCAGGCGATTTTTTTGATCCGCTCCAAACTGTGTCACAGGACACCTACGAGAGCTGGGGATTTTGGGAGTCGATAACTGTAGTTGCAGGATAGTCTAGGAACTCAAGCACCTGCATAACAATTGTTTGTTGCATTCAGGCTAACTGCTACACCGAAGGCTTGTTCTAAACTATAGAAAAATCAAAGGACTCGACTATTTGCACAGCAGAAGTCAGTGACTGAGTCCGTGGGGTGAGCGCTAACAGAAGAAGCAGGCACAAACATTTGAGAGCAGTACTCCCAGAGAGAAAACAGGCTTGAATGGGAACTTACGCCTGGCTGACATTCAGAGACGCTTACTCGGCATCCTAACGTTCTGGCTGAGAACTCTTCTCAGTACCAAAAATCTGGAGGTATTGAGGGATTTTGGCGGCGCGCTGTTTCTCTCAACCTGCTGTCTGATCACCAATCACCGGCACCTGACAACCATTGGCCAATCTCACAAGCGGCTTTGCACCTCCATGGTGTCTCTGGCCAACCACATTTATATCCATTTTCTTCTACTAATCTGTGTTGTCAGCTTCTTGAAGCCCACTTTCTTTCCGGATTCTTTTTGCAGACTAAATGTTGTATTTTACGAAAATTAATCATCATTTCCCTTCTTTGGTTTTGCATTGAAAGTCCAATATTTCCAGTGAGTGAATTATGTTATGTGGAGTTCACTCCTACACTATGTGATCAAAAGTATCCGGACACGTGGCTGAAAATGACTTACCAGGTCATGGCGCCCTCCATCGGTAATTCTGGAATTCAGTATGGTCTTGGCCCATCCTTGGCCTTGATGACAGCTTCCACTCTCGCAGGCATACGTTCAATAAGGTGCTCGAACTTTTCTTGTGGAATGGCAACCCGTTCTTCACAGAGTGCTGCACTGAGGAGAGGTATCGATGTTGCTCGGTGAGGCCTGGCATGAAGTCTGTGTTCCAAATGTATTTGTACGATTTAGGTCGGAAATCTGTGCAGGCCAGTCCATTACAGGGATGTTATTGTCGTGTAACCACTCCGCCACAGGCAGTGCAATATGAAGAGAGCTCGATCGTGCTGAAAGACGTAATCGCCATACCCGAATTACTCTTCAACAGTGGGAAGCAAGAAGGTGTATAAAACATCAACGTAGCCCGGTGCTGTAATAGTGCCACGCAAAGCAACAAGGGATGCAAGCCCTCTCCATGAAAAACATGACAACGCCATAACTTCACCGCCTCCGAATTATACTGTTGGCACTACACACGCTGTAGATAATGTTCACCGGGCATTCGACATACCCATACCATGCCATCGGATCGCCACATTGTGTACCATGATTCGTCACTCCACACAACGTTTTTCCATTGTTCAATCGTCCAATGTTTACACTCCTTACACCACGCGAGTCGTCTTTTGGCATTTACCGGCGTGATGTGTGGCTTATGAGCGGCAGCTCGACCATCAAATCCCAGTTATCTCACCCACCGCTTAACTGTCATACTACTTGCAGTGGATCCTGAAGCAGTCTGGAACTCCTGTGCGATGGTCTGTATAGATGTCTGCCTATTACACATTACGACCCTTTGGGGTGTCCGGACACTTTTGTATCTTTGTCTTAAAATCTCCAATTAATGAAGAAAATGTCGTGGTTACTGAATTTTTTGCTTCTTTCAGATCTTTATGGATCTGTTCGAGGTCTTCAGCAATTGAAATGGAAATAGTTGCATAGCTACATATGATTTAAAACCAGCATTGGTATTGCACTTAAGGACCATGTAGAACACTCTGTCTGAAACAGACATGGTCTTGGTGATAAGATATTCGCTGCTGTTGTGAATTGACAGTTTAGACCGACAGTATGCAAATGTATGTCCTAGTGATTCTGTAACAGAAAGTGCTTAGACCTGAGGATGGTAGTCACTTTGCCTTTCGGCCTCCACTTCAAGTATGTCTCATTTGATGTTCTGCAGTTCGTATTCTAAACAAGCGAGATGTTCTTCAAGTTTTATGGTTGAATATTATATTCTGTAGCACACAAAGTTTTTTTTCTGGTTTTCCCTATTTACTTTCTGTCTATTCTGTTTTGTTTAACTGAATCTTGGCAACAATGCATCAATGTATAATAAACTTGGTTGCTCAGTCCGTGATGAGTTGCTACCTGGATGCCACTGAATTAGCTTGCTAAATCCATCTCCTTTTTCGTGTCGTTTCCATTGAATAATCTTCTTAATGTGTGACATAAATTTATCAGTTTATGGTTCTGAGTCCAGGAAAGCCGTTCCACACAGAAGCTGTAACTGATCTCGTCTTTAACGTTGCGGTCCATCTGTCCTTGCCACGACGGGTGAGAGACAAATATGGCAGCTTATCTTTAGCTTTGAGGTGACCCGGTAGCCTGCAAATCGAAGGCTGCTTGGGCTCCCAATATTAGTGTCATTTAAAGCTAGAGATTTAGCTGTTCTATAGCAAAACAACAAGCAGCCACATAGAAAACCAATAAACTATTTTTAAGAAAACCTCTCCATAATAAGCCTTCTTGCTATACGCAGTATCTCATACTGTAAAGGCGAAAAAAGTATACTGCCCGACTGATAACGCCTCTACCCACACCTGCTGACATAATGATTCGTTTTTGTCTATACACAGTTTTAGTTATAAATTGCCACAACCCCACACTACTTGAATATAACACAAGATACAAAGCAAACACAGACACTTTCGAAGTTCAGCATGATTAGTATCTTACTAATCCATACCATTTAGGAATGATCATATTACAGATGCCTTATGTTATATACAAATAGTTTTTGTTGTGAAGTTATCATCTTAAATTGCATTTCATTTCCATTAGTGTGTTGTATGTATTAATAGTGTTTTCCTATTTGTTTATTGAGCACAGCAGTACCCCTAAAAGCGAAATTAATAATAAAAAGTACATTCTCTCACATTATTTAAAACATTCTTACAATGTTCAAGCAGTTAAGCGATTCCACGAGTGTAGAAACCTACTGGTACTTAGTTAAATACATATTCAAACAAAGTTTGATTGCATTTTATCCGGGAAACAATTTTCTTACAGGTTTCTAGGTATGGATCCCCAAAGATAAACCTTTGATGGCTTAAGAGTAGTGTAAAAGGTGTGAGAGGGATGACTTCCCAGGCAAACTCCGGATGACGTTTTTGTGAATTCAGCAGAATATCGTGTACTTGATGCAGTTTTGTTGGTCGTTACATTGCAACTGTAAGGTATCTCATTTGTTTGCAAAAGATACCAGCTGCAATGGACACTTTCCCTTTGGAGCCATTAAATGCAAACAATTACGTTCAAACTAACGGTTGCTGGAGTGTATGTCTTTTCTTAGGGCTCAGCCATTAATATATTACACTCGTCGCCAGTAACAGTATTGTGAGGGAATGCTCAGTGAGTGAGCTGATGACATTCATACAAAATACACTAGTAGCCACCCTTTGATCTTTGGACTTGGCGCAACTTTATCGGCAATCTAAACCGAATGTCTTGGAATTAGTCCCTACGGTGGTAGGTCGGTGGCCAGGTTTACGTCTAAGACTGCATGTTTTGTGTATTGAAAAGAAGACCTTTACTGTCAAGTTAAAGATAAATTCATCTGGTATGTTATTCTAATATTATCATCTGCCAGTGTTGCATCGCCTAGACTAAATGTCTAACGTATTAATATACTTTTGATACTGATTCCACTTCTACAGAGTTTTGTAGCTCTACAGATACTCTATTAAGATCACATCTGACAGTGGCTGTAGAAACACGTTATACGCATCTAATTCTGTGTTGTCTTGGATCATTACGTTTTACCGAACTAGCCTCTCGAATATTAGGCAAGAACTGCATATTGGTTATTTTATCCAAGTTGAATCTGGTGTAATCCGCGGCCGTTAATGATAGCTGGCGAATGACACGACCAACCACAAATACCTTTTAAAGTTTATTTTAGTGTCATAACCGGTTTCGGGCTACCATGCCCATCTTCAGATAGCTAATATTTTCGTTACACAGATGTTTTCATCAACAGCATGTCTTCTGATCGAATGGTTTGTTTTATAACACATTGTATTTTCTCCAGTCTGTTGCCACGAGTCACGTAAGCAGTCGAAAATTTGGAGACTATTTCCCTCTATAGATCTAAAGCTGAAGTACTTTGTTGGTGCTGTTGTTCCAACTAGTAATCGTCGAACAATCGGCTGTCGAAAATCAGGCATATTTCGTCTTGTGTCATTTTTGTGGAGCCAAATCAAAATTAGAAAATGTAAAAACGAGTTTATGTGGTCCTAAATTCTTTTTTGGCGATAGCAAACCATAGCTGCTGAGTTCTTCCATCGTCATACTGGTACCATTCCTCATTAAAGTGTCAGCTTGAAATATTATCACAACAAACAACACAATGGTAACTAATATTTCCGTTCTTCTCAGATCGCTGTGCAGACGGATGCCACATCATGTGTCGCGCTCATCTTGCTGCTCCACTATTTCCATCTCACCAACTTCTTCTGGATGTTCGTGGAGGGTGAGTAAATTAAAAAATAACATTTCAAGTTGTGTTTCTTCTCCATTCCGTGTCTTACGCGTCATAGTAATGTTCATGGAACATGCACATAGTCTTAAAATTTTACTATGGATCAGAATAGTGGGTTCGTTATAGATGAACCTTTTGCCACATAATCACACGGCTTATCGGAAAGATGGCATTGCTATACTGTATTAAGGTACCTAAGAAACGTTCAAAGTCGATTTTCTCGTGAATTTTTTTAGAGTCGCGTTAAACTTCTTTGACTTATTGATATTTGAGTTCTGAACATCACCTACCATAAATATAAAAAATATGCAAGAAACCGATTGCCATGTGGTCTCCTTGTATGTGCAAATACAGCGTTGCCCTGCGAATGGCTAATTCAGTATGGGAACCTTGCACTAGTACCAGTGATGGGTCTGGCTATTTTTGTGAGTCGGTGTTCACCCTTTGAGAGACAGCGCACTCTACAGAGAATGCAAATTTACTTCTACCTCCATTACACAGGTTCCTGTACGTGGTGATTGCCTGTGATCAAGAAACTAATTGAGCAAAAGTTTCACGATAAAAAAAAAAGCCACAAACTATGAGTGTTATGAATATGGTACAAAAGCATTTTTGAGCATTTAATGTCTTCAATTACTCACGTACCATAATACTGTCCACAGATGACTATATGCTTTATGCGGTTTTTTGTAGAGCAGGTTAGATACTATGAATGGAATCTTGTTACCAACGTCGATATGATACACCGACAAACGTAAATCATTTTCTGAATTCGTTAATCTCCATTACTCAGATGCTACTTGTAGGAGTGATGTTCATGTCACAAACCTGATACTCTAGTTTGGGCGATGCTGTAGTAGGGAAGGCAAATGGTCAATTACGGTTTATTGGGAGAATTTTAGGATAGAGTGGTTCAACTGTAAAGGAGACCGCATATAGGTGGCTGGTGCGATCTGTTTTTGAGTACTGTTCGAGTGTTCGGGATCCGTGCCTGATCGGATTGAACGAAGACATCGAAGCAATTTAAAGGCGGGCTGCTAGAATCGTTACCGGTTGATTGGAACAACATGTTAAGTGTTACGGACCCGTATCGGGAACTCAAATGGGAAGCCATGGAGGGAACGCGACTCTCTTTGCGAGAAAAACTGTTAAGAAAATTCAGAGAATCTGTGTCTGAAGCTGTCTTCCAAATGTTTCTATTGCCGCCGGAATAAATGACAAGAAGTGGTTCAGCGTACCCTCCGTCACGCACCGTACCGTGGCTTCTTACCACACGGTGGGCTTTTCCTGCTGTATTACGTTTTTACAGTGTCTGTTTTGTTTTTCCTTTACAGTTAGTCATCTGCAAGGTTTGTTTTTTCGTCATCATCTTCATAGTCAAGTTCTGTGTATTGAGTTTTCACTGTTACTGTTTACCAGCTGTAATCCTGTCTGGGACAAGAAACATAACTGTGTTCTGGTGAAGACGGACCCCACCCAGAAACATATGTTATTGTTAAAGGAAACACAGACAAAAGAGCTTCAAGGTCAAGATGATTATTCTGTAACAGTATCCAACATTCTTGGCGTTGTCATAATGTTAGGATTAAATGTCAAGGATAAAGTGATATCCCTCAGACATTTATGCACTTACTAAACCGCAACCATAAGCTTTTCTAAAATGGTGATCGCATTCCCTTCTTCTCTGAGAAGTATGTCCAGTTTCTCATTCGCTACAGTAGATAACATTGGTACGCCCCTCCACTCGAACGACGGCTGGTCCTAATTTTGGGTGTATCTGAATCTGAACTCATAGTATTACAATCTCAGTTATCTCCATGTTTGTTAACGCTGTAATTGTGTAATATTATCTGCGCACGCGGTAATAAGTGGGAGGAAAGTAATATCGTGTGTAACTACATAGTCAGATTATAAGAACTTTCGTGAAAAATTTTGGACGAATTGTGATCTTAGAACAAATCAATCCTGACCATCGTAATAGTCTGTCACCAATAATATGAAATAAGTAACGTCGTTCGAAGAAGTGACAGTGAAGGAAACGTTAAGAATTCGGAAATATCTGGCCATTGAATTTGCAAAAGTGACGACAGAAACAAGAAACTAAGCAAAAACCTGGAATAAGGACAATACATGCCAGCTGACGCACAGAGGAAATTAAATTTCAGCATCTGATATGATCTGAAACCGTTATCCTGCTGCATTTCGTAAATCCAGGCTCGTTTTAAATTTCGTGTCACGTCTGGTAATACTTTGACGGGGCATCAGATTCACAGCGTGCTGATGACAGATGAATGGCGGTTGGAAATAGATGTTGAATGAGTGTGCTGCAAATCAGTTCTGAAACCGGAAACACCAGAAAAGCATTAATCACCAGACTAAAGCGAAAGGAAAGCGTGTAGTATTAATGGAACTAGAATCTTCGCAATTACAGTTGACATCAATAATTACTTATATCACTACAGACACAATAGATATTCGAGAGATGTGGGACATGTACATGCATGTTATTAGCGTAACAAACTTTCCTTCTTAATTGAGCAAACATTTTCTCCATGTAATGTGAAATTGCTACGTGATAAATTGTTCACGTCAGTTTTCACTGCTAACCGTTGGTGACACTGAATCGGACAGTTAAGTGATGTAACTTAATAACCAATATCAACAGTCGTAGCGCAACGTAGATTACGGGGTTTATTTCCAAGTAAACAACATTCGAGAAGGCGATTTTTAATAATAATGATATGTTTAACAATATGTTGGGACTAAACGTTACTCGACCAAGTAAAGTGGCGAAATAGTTGAGATAACAGAGTTATACTCACAAAGTGTGGGATTAATACTACCATGTGGCATGCTGATAGAGATGTTTCATGCTTCGTGACTTCTCAAAACAATTTAATATGGCGTCGTCGCTTTGTGCAGACAACGAGCGAGAGTCTTGCCTCTTATGACCAAGCCATCGACGGATAGTTACACTCTAAGCTTCCTTTACTGCGTGAATATGAAGTTTTTCACGAATACAAAACTTTACTTATAAGGAACTGTGTTGCATAGGGCTATGCGATTTATTGGAGATGCTAGCTTAACTGATGAAGTTTTTTGTGGATACAGTTCACTGTATTCTCCTCGTTGTTCGTAGAATATTATGGTGACACTCTGTTTCTTTACATGTCTTTACCTAGCTTCTCTTTCGGAACCGCCTCTAAAGAATCTCGTACTTGTACTGTAGAAGTCTCCATATTAGGAACTGGTAAAATGACACTTTATTCTGAATGTATCCCAACAAAAAGCGTCAAGCGGGTTTATGTCTGTGAAACGAGGTGTTCATGACGTTGGACCGTTTCTACGGATCCTTCCGTCCGGAAAGGATTCATACAAGAACTGGCGAACATGCCCGTAGTTAAATTCTGTAACTGAGGTGCAACGTTATGTTCCCATAATGTTAGGTAAATTGTCACCGTAATGATAGGCTCAACGAAAGAGCATATTCCTGAAACTGAGTTCTGTTTTACGCCACAGCAAACATTCACTTTCAAGCGATCCCTTATCTGCTTTATCACGATATGCGGGTTCCCCGTTCTTCGACCGCCATCCCCCCCCCCCCCCCCTCTCCCTAATCCATTCACAGCCGGTTACCATGCCTCTCTCCGAAGATATGAAGAGTCACTTCATCGGAAAATGAAACTATATTAAGGTAATCACTGTCTACATCTGGTTCCAGTATGTTCCTAGGATATAGCTGCAAAGGTTCTAGGAGCTGCATTTTGTACGCCTCAAAATGCAGCCGGTTGTGGAAATATTCACCACAATGCTCTGAGGTACGCCTACCTCTGGAAGCAAGACCCGCTGACCTCCGCAGACTTCGTTGAAATGGCGTACTTACCATGTCAACGGTGTCATCGCTCAGTTCAGGACTACCACATCTTGACTTGGTACCAAAAAGACGGTATTTTGAAACTTTTCGTACTGTCTTTTGAGTTTTTTCACATCTGGCGGATTTTGACCATACGCACATCGGAACATTTGCTGAATTATATATTTTTTTATTATTTTTTTTCCATCAGTCTACTGACTGGTTTGATGCGGCCCGCCACGAGTTCCTTTCCTGTGCTAACCTCTTCATCTCAGAGTAGCACTTGCAACCTACGGCCTCAATTATTTGCTTGACGTATTCCAATCTCTGTCTTCCTCTACAGTTTCTGTCCTCTACAGCTCCCTCTAGTACCATGAAAGTCATTCCCTCATGTCTTAGCATATGTCCTATCATCCTGTCCCTTCCCCTTATCAGTGTTTTCCACATTTTCCTTTCCTCTCCGATTCTGCGTAGAACCTCCTCATTCCTCACCTTATCAGTCGACCTATTTTTCAACATTCGTCTATAGCACCACATGTCAAATGCTTCTATTCTCTTCTATTCCGGTTTTTCCACAGTCCATGTATCACTAACATACAATGCAGTACTCCTCAAATTATGACCGGTATTTGATAGTAGTAGACTTCTCTTGGCCAGAAATGCCTTTTTTGTCATAGCGAGTCTGCTTTTGATGTCCTCTTTGCTCCGTCCGTCATTGGTTATTTTACTGCCTAGGTAGCAGAATTCTTTAACTTCATTGACTTCGTGACCATCAATCCTGATGTTAAGTTTCTCGCTGTTCTCATTTCTACTACTTCTCATTACCTTCGTCTTTCTCCAATTTACTCTCAAACCATACTGTGTACTCATTAGACTGTTCATTCCGTTCAGCAGATCATTTAATTCTTCTTCACTTTCACTCAAAATAGCAATGTCATCAGCGAATCGTATCGTTGATATCCTTTCACCTTGTATTTTAATTCCACTGTTGAACCTTTCTTTTATTTCCATCATTGCTTCCTCGATGTACAGATTGAAGAGTAGGGGCGAAAGTCTACAGCCTTGTCTTACACCCTTCTTAATACGAGCACTTTGTTCTTGATCGTCCACTCTTATTATTCCCTCTTGGTTGTTGTACATATTGTATATGACCCGTCTCTCCCCTATAGCTTACCCCTACTTTTTCAGAATCTTGCACCATTTTATATTGTCGAACGCTTTTTCCACGTAGACAAATCCTATGAACGTGTCTTGATTTTTCTTTAGCCTTGCTTCCATTATTAGCCGTAACGTCAGAATTGCCTCTCTCGTGCCTTTACTTTTCCTAAAGCCAAACTGATCGTCACCTAGCGCATTCTCAATTTTCTTTTCCATTCTTCTGTATATTATTCTTGTAAGCAGCTTCGATGCATGAGCTGTTAAGCTGATTGTGCGATAATTCTCGCACTTGTCAGCTCTGGCCGTCTTCGGAATTGTGTGGATGATGCTTTTCCGAAAGTCATATGGTATGTCGCCAGACTCATATATTCTACACACCAACGTGAATAGTCGTTTTGTTGCCACTTCCCCTAAAGATTTTAGAAATTCTGATGGAATGTTATCTATCCCTTCTGCCTTATTTGACCGTAAGTCCTCCAAAGCTCTTTTAAATTCCGATTCTAATACTGGATCCCCTATCTCTTCTAAATCGACTCCTGTTTCTTCTTCTATCACATCAGACAAATCTTCACCCTCATAGAGGCTTTCAATGTATTCTTTCCACCTATCTGCTCTCTCCTCTGCATTTAACAGTGGAATTACCGTTGCACTCCTAATGTTACCACCGTTGCTTTTAATGCCACCAAAGGTTGTTTTGACTTCCTGTATGCTGAGTCTGTCCTTCCGACAATCATATCTTTTTCGATGTCTTCACATTTTTCCTGCAGTCATTTCGTCTTAGCTTCCCTGCACTTCCTATTTATTTCATTCCTCAGCGACTTGTATTTCTGTAATCCTGATTTTCCGGGAACATGTTTGTACTTCCTCCTTTCATCAATCAACTGAAGTATTTCTTCTGTTACCCATGGGTTCTTCGCAGCTACCTTCTTTGTACCTATGTTTTCCTTCCCAACTTCTGTGATGTCCCTTTTTAGAGACTTCCAATTCCTCTTATACTTACTGCGCTATTCCTTATTGCTGTATCTATAGCGTTAGAGAACTTCAAACGTATCTCGTCATTCCTTAGAACTTCCGTATCCCACTTCTTAGCGTAATGATTCCTCCTCACTAATGTCTTGAACTTCAGCCTACTCTTCATCACTACCATATTGTGATCTGGGTCTATATCTGCTCCTGGGTACGTCTTACAATCCAGTATCTGATTTCGGAATCTCTGTCTGACCATGATGTAATCTAATTGAAATCTTCCCGTATCTCCCGGCCTTTTCCAAGTATACCTCCTCCTCTTGTGAGTCTTGAACGGGGTATTCGCTATTACTAGCTGAAACTTGTTACAGAACTCAATTAGTCTTTCTCCTCTTTCATTCCTTGCCCAAGCCCATATTCTCCTGTAACCTTTTCTTCTACTCCTTCCCCTACAACTGCATTCCAGTCGCGCATGACTATTTGATTTTCGTCCCCCTTTACGTACTGCATTACCCTTTCAATAGACTCATACACTTTCTCTATCTGTTCATCTTCAGTTTGCAACGTCGGCATGTATACCTGAACTATCGTTGTCGGTGTTGGTCTTCTGTCGACTCTGATTAGAACAACCCGGTTACTGAACTGTTCACAGTAACACACCCTCTGCCGTACCTTCCTATTCATAACGAATCTTACACCTGTTATAACATTTTCTGCTACTGTTGATATTACCCGATAATCATCTGACCAGAAATCCTTATCTTCCTTCCACTTCACTTCACTGACCCCTACTATATCTAGATTGAGCCTTTGCATTTCCCTTTTCAGATTTTCTAGTTTCCCTATCACGTTCAATCCTCTGACATTCCACTCCCCGACTCGTAGAACATTATCCTTAAGATGTTTATTCACTCTTTTTCTCATGGTAACCTCCCCTTTGGCAGTCCCCTACCGGAGATCTGAGGGGGGGATTATTCCGGAATCTTTTACCAATGGAGAGATCATCATGACACTTCTTGAACTACAGGCCATATGTCCTGTGGATACACTGGATACACGTTACGTGTCTCTGATGCAGTGGTTTCCATTGCCTTCTGCATCCTCATGTCGTTGATAATTGCTGATTCTTCCGCCTTTAGGGGCAACTTCCCACCCCTAGGACAAGAGAGTGCCCTGAACCTCTATCCGCTCCTCCGCCCTCTTTGACAAGGCCGTTGGCAGAATGAGGCTTACTTCTTATGCCGGAAGTCTTCGCCCGCCAATGCTGATTATTTATCAAAATTTACGCAGTGGCGGGGATCGAACCAGACACCGAAGACGTTTCGATTGTTAATTAAAGACGCTACCCCTAGACCACGGGTAGGATGAATTACAATAGGCGACTGTCTTTCATGAAACATAGACATTGAGGTTTCTTCTGCCTGGAAGACATTGTGACGTCAGCACTCGTAAATTACATTGCTTGTAAGGGGCGAGATAGAAAAAAACTGGCACTTTCGTAGCACATTTAGGAATGTATCCACAACAACTTAATGAATTAAGCTACATTTTGTTGAAAAGGCGGAAAGACATGTGGAAGTGTGCTCATAAAAAACTTTATGAGTTAAGGTGCCATTGGTAACACAGATCAGAGGTCTATCTGGCATAGTTCCTTAGAATTAAACTTTTGTTACCAGAGATAGAGATCTTGCTCATGATCGCATCACTCCATTTCCAGACTGCCCTGTGTCACATCCTATTAACAAATGATATAAAATCATCACTATCTGCACTTTATTACTGTCAGTTCATTAAATAGTTAACGTCTTGTAATTAATAATGTCAGTGATTGCCACGAATAATCTGTCTGCAACCATATTAATTACGTCTCTGCCCTGACGGCTATATTGCACGTAATTTCCTCTACAGTTTAGGTGAAGCTATGTTAACATAGTGTGGCGAAACGCCTGCACTCGTGGAGAGCCTCCGTTTTTAGAAGCAGAACCATCAGACCAAAACACGCTTCAAAGGAATCTTGTCTTTTGACGAAAAGTCGAAAAGTCACCTTCCTGGAATGCTATGCCAGCGGCAGTCAGTGATAGATAAAGATATCGGGGTTCTATGAGAAGCGATCGGCCCGCATTGTGAGCGGTAATTATTTTCTGCCTGTAAATAGTCATGGAAAATTAGCCCGAAATAAGGCCGCGCTGCCCAATAAATATGCACAATTTGGAAGTAATTTTAAACGACGTTAGGTACCCTAAATAACAGTTAAATGAGTCTACAACAGTTTCTGGCTAATGCTAAACTTTTGAAGGTCAAGAAACAACTGAATTTTAGGAAGTTTTTCGGTTTTTCAATTATTACTCGACAACGATACATCCTACAGACAATTCCTAAGACACCAAAATGAGTGACCATTAACTTACGAGTAAAATTAACTGCTTCAAAGTTAAAATTGGGTCAGACGTTTAGTCACAACAAAGATGGGTAATATTTACCAACTTGGCGGAAAAGTGAGTCATGCTCACGTTCCAGCGCCTCTAACTTAAAAATGGCTACTCTACATGAAAAATGTCGTGAAGTAAGGTTGAAGAGTATCAAATTCTGTGTAAATAGATCTCGTAATTCAGTGACTCCTTTCTAATGATACAAATAAATACGTGAAAGTAATCGTAGCCGTAATTTCTGGTAGGACTTTTATGTGAAGTCAGATTACTTTTGAACCCAAAATAGTCCACATTCACATTTATGAGCAATGTTGTTCTGTACGTACCTATCTGTGTAGTTAGCTCTATTTGTTAATTTAATTAGTCAAGTAGTTAATTTATAATTTTTGTGTTAACTACTTGTGCTTGAATTAATCATAGAAGTAGTG
This sequence comes from Schistocerca gregaria, assembly GCF_023897955.1. Taxonomy (NCBI): domain Eukaryota; kingdom Metazoa; phylum Arthropoda; class Insecta; order Orthoptera; family Acrididae; genus Schistocerca; species Schistocerca gregaria. The sequence goes on from NC_064922.1 coordinate 434,793,251, forward strand.
TCTAAAAAATGGGGAAAAGCACGAAAAATATTCACGGGAAAAACTTTGGAGACGTGCAGTGCCCCTACGAGACGTGAAGCGTAGGGCAGAGGTGAATGGTGAACCAGATCCTGTCAGTTCAGAAAGAATTTTTCGTCGAATCCCTTTTCACCACGCAGCCGGCCGGTGTGGCCGTGCGGTTATAGGCGCTTCAGTCTGGAACCGCGTGACCTCTACGGTCGCAGGTTCAAATTCTGCCTTGGGTATGGATGTGTGTGAAGTCCTTACGTTAGTTAGGTTTAAGTAGTTCTAAGTTATAGGGGACTGATGACCTCAGATATTAAGTCTGATAGTACTTAGAGCCATTTTGAAGCCTTCTCGCCACAACATTCGAGTCACACTTCGCCTTTGAGTTAGCCCCAAAACCATTAACTCTTTCTGATGCGACAGAGTAAGGTGCGAGACAAGAAAATCAGACCACTCTAAATGTTCAATCCAGCCAGTGTTAAAATAAGAAGAAACACATATTTCGTCCTTAACGGTGGGTTCCTCTTACACCGAGTTGTGTGGAAACTGACGATGTGTTTTTCCCCATCCATGAAAATTACATGAACAACATCAAAAAGTCGATATTGGTGATCTGACGGTAGGCACCGTGTACCTGGGAACCGTGACGTCGCGAGATCGTATATCGATCGGACGATGAGTTTTTCGGTTTTCGTCTTAACCTAACTATCACTTCTCGATTATGTTAGGAGTCACCAAAAACGATACATGATTCGGATACCTAGTTAAACTATAGATCCGCCTTACGCGGTTGGATAACTGGTGTATATTAGAGACACACAAGTCCCCGAAGTGGGGTCCAATAGAAATACCTACACCTGGCTACTGAGTCACACGAAATTATTACCTCAGAAAACACTTTGGCTTCAGTTACATCATAGTGCTTGATGGATCCCTTACAAGAGCACCGAATGATTAAATCTGCGAACACGCCGAAAGAGCCCACGCTGTGCCATCCACTTCTGTTTTAGTGAATGAGACAAAGTTACCTACTACGTCAAAAGCACGTTACTTACTAACCGAACTTAATAGGAAACGTGTTATCTCGAAGGTGGCAGAAAAACTTATTCGCTTAATACTACCAGGTCCAGCAGGCCATTAAGCGCACAGACTCCTTAAACTCTGTACAGGGAGTCAGCTTCTTCATTGACGGGGAAGATACTCATTTGTTGGTCCTGCTGACTGATCACGTAGGTGATAATACTGCGCAGGATTAGCCTGTATCCAGTATCTTCCTTATTAAACCTGGAAACAACTCACATTCATCTAAACCGCCAATCCGAGCAAGCCAGAAAACAACTGTTATGTCTTCAGTGGCTGTGATCCCACCTATATATTTTTCCGGCAGGGAAAAATCAAATCTGTAAACGTATTTTTAAAAAATGCAAACATCCAACAAGCCGCCTCATAATTCGTGGATTACAGCAGTAATCCGGTTAAGGTTGCTGATGCGGGAGTGAACTTTATTGTCTGTTCCACACGGGTGGTGTCTCGAAGCACTTAAATTAAATTCGTCTGCTACCGTTCCAGATAGCTCTATCTAAAAATAATAACATAAGCTAGGAATCTTTGCCTCCCACCGCAGCTGCCGCTCGTCGGCACTCCCTCAGGATCTACTTGCAGGTTCAGATACGGAGGAACGATCAGCTGTATCCACTGAAATGCGGATGGAAGACCACCAAATACTATCTGTCCTCCATTGCAACCGCTAAAGTACAACGGTCCTGGAAACGCTCAGCGCAGTATGCTGCACGTGCAGGAAGGCATGACAAGCAGCTTGTTCCAGCAGGAAAGTGTCTATGAAGTGCTGGGTTGTATTTAGCTATTACAAGAGTGCATACATGCTTTACGCCTCTAACAGAAGAGGTCATCTTCCTCGATTCGACCTAAATCGTCGATGAGACTGACATCGAGGAGAAAATCAGTTTAGATCCTGTGACAGAAGAAGACCTTGAATTGGACGACGACATTCCCTCCTTGGACCATCTTCCCCAAAATTTAGAGAAAAACGTCAAAACAATAAATTGTAAACAAATGTAAATACAGAATAATTACTGGTTAAAATAAACTCATCAATTGAAATATTTTTCTATTAATAAAACCTTCAATTTATCTGCTTTTTCTTTTTTAAACCCAGATTTGAATATTTCGACTAATCTGCACGATTTTGGGCTCACAACTAAGTTGACTTCGCCAAATAGCCTGTAATGGAATAGTAGTGGATATATTCGAATATCTACACGCAATGTGTTACATTTATTTATGTTCAGAGACAAATGCCAACCCCTGCCCCAATCATTGATCCTCCGTGGAAGAATAAAACATTAATGTGGTATTAATGACGTGTAGGGGTATCAGTCGTAAGGGATCAGAATTAGCCTTGGCTCTTAGAGATTATAAAAATCACTGTAACAGAAACCCGAAGTGAATAACTGTGAAATCCTAAAGTCAGACTGGAATTAGTACGGAAAGGATGCATTACATGCCTGTGGTCGCTGCTTATTTTTCCTGTAAAGCGGTCTATAACATACAGTAAGGTTATTACACATTATGAACGTGAAATAATACTAATGAAGGTAAGCATCAAAGGTGCGTCAAAGATAATAATCAGATGCTTTTATAGGCCACCTGCCGAAGGAACCACAACAGAATGGAAGGGTCATCAAGGACTTGAATGAAATTAGTCTGAACACTTTCTCTGAAAAAGACTTAGAGTAGTCAGGAAACCGACTCGAAAGGAGAACTTTTTAGACTTCCAAAAACTAATAGACCTGAGCTTTTCGAATTGGTTAACGCAGATAAAGAAAACAGTTAGTATAAGGCTGTTAAATCATCCGTAGTCAAGTGGATTTTACGAAAGGAAAGAGACAAGTAACTAACTGTAGTGTTCCTGAGCATTACCAATGGATAAAATTTCAAATATAAGACCCGTATGTGTCGAATCAAAAAAGTAAAAGAAAAAAACAGGCAGCGTGGTCTGAGGCGCCTTGTCACGGTTCGCGCGGCTCCCCCGTCGGAGGTTCCAGTCCTCCCTCAGGCATGTGTGTGTGTGTGTGTGTGTGTGTGTGTGTGTGTGTGTGTGTGTTTTGTCCATAGTGGAAGTTAGTTTAAGACAGGTTAAGTAGTGTGTAGGCTTATGGATCGATGTCCTCTGCAGTTTGGTCCTATAAGACCTTACCACGAAATTTCCAATTTACCGAAAAAATTTTGTACAATCAGAAACATCGATCGCTGTTCAATAGCCATGTCAGAATCTTGGTACGCAAGAAAACAGTGATGCATCCAAAAACTTAGCAAAGTAAAGGCGTTGGTGATAAACGGAAGCACACTGAAATCCAAAATGAGTCTAAGGAGAGAAATATGAGGACCGTTCCGTGAATTCAGATGGTTCAGATGGCTCTGAGCACTATGGGACTTAATTTCTTTGATCATCAGTCCCCTAGAACTTAGAACTACTTAAATCTAACTAACCTAAGGACATCACACACGTCCACGCCCAAGGCAGGATTCGAACCTGCGACAGTAGCGGTCACGCGGTCCCAGACTGTAGCGCCTAGAACCGCATGGCCGGCCCGTGAATTCAAAAGTACTATATTGCGACTATTGCGACTAAGAATCAGACGAACGTCACTAATCGCATGGAAATCATCTACATAGCCTCTCACTAACATTACTGGCACAGTACCTCAGAGTGGGAGAAGGATGGCTCAAATTCCGATATTGGTTTTCCGAAATTGTTGCTATGCAGGAGATCGTAGTAATCCCAATCAGTCCTTGCGTAAGCCGAATTGTCAGATACTGAAATCAGAGATGGCTGAATAGAAAATCAGCCGAAATCACTCAACACTGAAAGGTATATAACCTTGATGAGAATGCACAGATATTATGCGTATCAGCTTGCTTTCTTAATAGGAGCAGTTTATTGTAGAACATTGGAACACCGAAGGAAAAGAAGCGACTGAATAAAGCGTCAGTCTCGTTTCCAAGAATTGTCAGACAAGTGTCCACAATTATAGATCTGTTATGGTGGTGTCAAACTGGTGTAGAATTGTGGAACAAGTTTTATGCTCACGCCTTGTAATATTCAAAGAAACCGAAAACCCCCTGTATAATAATCAGCTTTGATCATTCATAGACCTTACGAAAATCAACTCGATGTCTTCGCCAGTGAAAAACAGAGCCCTGATTTATGCTACGATCCTGGAAATCCAGAAAGAATTCGATACAGTTCCGTTGTGGAATGTGGAGAGTAGGGAACAGGTATACTATTTACAACAAGCGTATTATCTTGTAGTCAGCTACTTCCTCTCCTCAGCAGTTATTTTTTCCACGTAACACAGTATCTATTTCAGTATACATTTTGGTACTGTTTCGGATTACACATTCTTATACTTTTAATCTTTTAGTGCAATGTAATATAAGGTTGATTTGTTTATAGATTCTTTATGTATGTCAATGTGTTTGAGTCTCTCATGAAGATATATAGGCGTACGCTGGTCGCACATTCTTATATAATCTGTCTTTGTACAACTATATTTTCTCACTGATGTGTATTCAACCTGTTTACTCTGAAATTGTCTGAGTATGGCATATTCTTAACGAAACTTTAATATAATGGTTTTCAAATTCTAATACTTCTATGTTCCACCAATAACCAACAGAATATTCCGCAAAATGTAACTATCTCCGTTCACAGAGTAATTCATTTAATCTAACAATATGAAGAATGACGTTTAACATATTTGAAATGAATTTAGTATAGAGAAAGACGCAAAAGGTGCCCAAATGTTTTATTTATTTAACACAATTTGTTTCAGGACAACGTGATCCCAATACCAAGCTCTTAAAATTAATATTCCATCAGACACGAAAAAAATACACAAGCTTCAAACATACAATATCAAACATACAACACAATACCTGACAACGCATATTTGCTGCTTGCTTATTATTTTTTACTGTTCGTAATGGAATACCAGTTTTAATAACTTGAGAATGGCATCAAGTCGTCCTGAAAAATGTTTTAAATAATTCAGACATATAGACAACTGGTACGTCTCACCATCTGCTGGTATCATGAGAGAGTTGCAGTATGGCATCTCAACATATTATTTGAAAACACCTTTATTCTCTAATGACATTGTAGATTGCCCAAATATATATATATATTATTATGTTCTTTTGTAATAACGTATTGTTATGTTAACTTATGAAGCGTAGATCTTTTCGGTGCAGACATCTGTTTCATTGAACAATGTCACTTTGCAAATTTTGCCACCTACTTCTAATTTGGGTATCTCTCACATTATGCACGTTATTTGCAGGCCTCTACCTATACATCCTCGTGGTGGAGACCTTCACAGTGAAGAACATTGAGCTTAGTGCCTACGTGGCCATCGGATGGGGTAAGTAAGTACTGGACTGCAGTCAGTCACATTACCGAAGTGCATCTGAATTGATCTATTAAACAAATTCGAAATTTTGTAAGGTTGCTGATATCGTTCACGTAGACTATTGAAAATGTTGCAGGATGGCCATTTATGCCTTGAGTGTTGTATGTGGTGTGGGATCTCCAGCAAGATTAGGAAACCGACCCATTAAAGCCTATACAGATTTTTTAATTCCGAAAACTCGACATTTTCTGGTATTTATTTTGTCTCGGTTATAATAAATGTCCATTATTTTTTACTAATAACAAAATAAAAATATCGGAATATGAGTTAGCCATGGCATGGTTTTTAAATAAACCTCTCTTAAAGAAGAAGTAATTTTTATATGTGAAATTTGTGCTATTTTGAGACATTGTGTCGTAACAGAAAATTGGAAAGCTATCAGTGCTACTTTAATAACAATACAGGCAGAAACGATCAACAATCACATGGCAGAAGGTTTGGTACATTGTTACTGAGACAATAGTGACCCCGTTGCCGTGTGCCCTAACTTAAAGTACGTGTGTACGTGCAATGTATAAGACAGGTTCACACCTAATCTGTACGGTAGTTTCTCGTTGTCGTTGTCGGAAATCCGCTGTAGTGTAAAATGGAACCAGCCCTAAACTGAAAATATTTTTACTAAATGACGAACTACGAATTACAACGCTTTGTTTACTTAAAAAGATTAAAGATTTGGCTGCCGTTTCTGTGAAATAATAAGAAGAAGAAAATTGTGGCAACAGTAACAAATTAAGAAGTTGACAACTATTCATTCATAATGCACAATAAAAATAGAAAGAAGCTAATGTGCTGGCAGTCTACATAATATGCCTTTATCTGCTTGTAGCACTTGTAAACGGACAAATTAACAGGAAAACAGACTTCTTCAACCTCAGTTTTCACTCTCTATCACTGAAAATTCGTCATGCCCTAACACTGATATAATCCCTGATTACAAAATGATTTTTGAGCAGAGTTTCAAAACATGAAAACCGGAACGAGAATGCTGGTGATTTTTTTCCTAGTATTCAACCACTTACGACTTTCTTTTGTTAATTTTTTGTACATTTATTGCAGGAGATAATAGGAACAAAATACCTATGATCGATTATTTCAGAACCCCGATATTCTGAGTAGGTTTAACAGTCAGGTTAATGTGGCGTGGAAAAAGGGATATAAACAAAAACCTGTTGTTCCAGCGACAGACTCCGTCCGTACTCTCTATTAAAGCCGCGGTTGCGAAACTAGAAATGCTAGAGCAATTTTACTTATTTATTGAAATGTGACACTAAACAGGTACACAGATTTGCTGCCGTGGCGTGAGCTGTGTCCCATAGGCAGTATGTGACGTCCATACGATGGACTGCAGAGGCAGTGCACCAGCTACTTGTCGGACAAGTAGAGGGTCTGCTCTAGTCGCATTGCTTGAGGCGGCTTGCCTGGTGTGCACATCCTCTAGCCGTAGCGGTTGGCAGAAAGCCTGAAAACGTCCAACCTAAACTATGATCAATCACCGAAGATCTGCTGTGTGAGGCATAGGCGACCGCTGGGCTGTCTCTAAGCAGCGAATCCCGTTCGAAGCCCGGGAACGAAACCAGCGGCTCCGACTAGTAGACGCAGCTGCTTGGTGAGGTCATGTGTGTACTATAGCAGCCGTCACTAAAACGGGCATCACAATGTCATTTTACCGACTTACAGCGTTTCCAGTTAATGAAAATTTCAAGTATTAAGTAAAAATTCCGAAAAAAGTAGTAGACAGCTATATTTTTAATCTAGAATATTACGCTGTACTTTCTAAAAGTAAATTCTCCCCAGCTGCTATGAGAAAAATAAAAATTTTCGATACGAACAATGTTGAAGAGAAGCAATTTCTTAATTACACCTCTTAATTAAACAGAACTACTGGAACATTTGCGCTGAAAAAATGCATTATCATAACGAAAGTTTTTAAATGCATATGTACATACACTGAAGAGCGAAAGAAACTGATGCAAGTACCTAATGTCGTGTAGAGCCTACGCGAGCACCCAGAAGTGCCGCAACACGACGTGACATGGACTGGACTAATGTCTGAAGTAGTGCTGGGGGGAACTGACACCATGCATCCTCCAGGGCTGTCCATAAATCCGTAACAGTACGAGGGGGTGGAGATTTCTTCTGAACAGCACGTTGCAAGGCATCCCAGATATGTTCAGTAATGTTCATTTCTGGAGAGTCTGGTCACCACGGATAGTGTTTTAACTCAGATTCTGGAGGTTTGGAGTGTCGCATTGCCCTGCTGGAATAGCCAAAAACCGTCGGAATGCACAATGACCATGAATGGACGCAGGTGATCAGACACGATGCTTACTTTCGCGTCACCTGCCAGAATCGCATCTAGACGTATCAGTGGTCGCATATCACTCCAACTGCACATGCCCCACACCATTACAGAGCCTCTATCAGCTTGAGCAGTCCCCTGCCGACATTCAGGGATTCATGAGGTTGCCTCCATACCCGTACATGTCCATCCGCTCGTTACGATTTGAAACTTAACTCGTCCTACCAAGCAACATGTTTCCAGTCATCAACAGTTCAATGTTGGTGTCGACGAGTCCAGGCGAGGAATAAAGCTTTGTGTTGCTTTGTCATCAAGGGTATACGAGTGGGCGTTCGGCTCCGAAAGCCCATATCAATGATGATTCGTTGAACGGTTCACACACTGACACTTGTTGACGGCCCAGCACTGAAATCTGCAGCAATTTGCAGAGCAGTTGTACTTCTGTCACGTTGAACGATTCTCTTAAGACGTCGTTGGTCCAGTTCTAGCAGGGTCCTTTTACGGCAGCAGCGATGTCGGAGATTTGATCTTTTACCGGATTCCTGGAATGCACGATACATTCGTGATATGGACGTACGGGAGTATCCCCATTTCATCTCTACCTTGGAGATACTGTGTCCCATCGCTCGTGCGCCGACTATAGCACCATGTTCAAACTTGCTTAAATCTAAATATACTGCCATTGTAGCAACAGTAACCGATCTAACAACTGCGTCACACACTTGTCGTCTTATACAGAAACTGCCGACCTCAGCGTCGTATTCTGGTTGTTTACATATCTCTCTATTTGACTACGCATGCCTATACCACTTTTTTGGTGCTTCAGTCAATTGTATAGTGAGAAAATTGGAAGTATTCCGAGATAACGGGATAAAATACCGTACGAGGTATGTATCTGTCCCGTCTGTGTAGCGAAATATGCCGTCGCTGATGTATTTGCGTTATTTTGGCCTTGTGGAAAATTCGAGCCAGAAAATTCTAAAGAAAATTACAACATTAACTTTGGTAACATCTGAGATATCATTATTGTCTCGTGTCATCTATGAACACATTTTATTTGCTTGAGACTCTGTGTGTGCCAGTGCGCGACTACAAGCGTGCCGCCGCCAAGATTTTTGTTCCGACTATTCGCATTAATATGGCCGAGAATATTTTCTATCTCAAGAAAAATTTTTATTTGCAGTTCTTACTGATACTTTGTCACTGCACTCATCATACAAATCGGCGATATACGCGATAGAAAAATAACTGCAGGTACTTTCAGGCCACTACCTCCGTTGAAGTCGAGCAATATACATTCGTGCGTGTAGTTTTGTGAAAGCCAAATTTTATCGAAGTACACCACAAAATTATTGTCCTCGACAAGTAAGAAGAACGTTGCACAGAAAACTTCGTTCTTGCAGTTACAAAGGCACTGCATCCAGTTAAAATTTTCGTCCATCGTTACACTTTCTGAATCAGAAACCAAGTGAACAGAGAAGAGAAAGAACGGATGTTTCTGAGCGAGAATAATTGACTTTTTTCACCGAGATCAACTTGTATTTTTCTAGCGATCGGATACTCTTATCGGTCGTGGTAACTAAGTACATTTATACGCACTAACATTTTGTCAAAAGCGTCAAATTACGTAAATTTCCGTTTTCATCTATATTCCTTGTTTGTAGAATCAAGACACATGTTCATATGTAGCGATTCTGCGACGTTACTGAACGGTTAATAGGCATTATAGTCGGTTCCGCTTGCGCAAAATTTATTTTATTTCTATTTTCTTCACACTTAGTCAGATAATTAATCTTCAGTACATCCAATACGACAATTTTAGATTGTTTTCGCATGTCTTCGCGCCTCCTACGCAGGCCCTTTCTTCTGTATTTCGTTCCCCAACAAAATACGCCAATGCGCTATTCCCCGGAACACTGAAACCACACGTGAACACCCAATATCGGATGCAAACCAAGATGGTGATGTACGTTACTGCTGACATTATGGCAACGAAGCTATGAGGTGGGCGAATCCCAGCACTTACCCCTCTGAACTGCAGGCAGCGGGTGCGACCGTGACGTATCTAATTTCATGACGCCCACTCTAGCAGTACGTTCGACAGATGACACATGGGAAAACTGCGTCGGCAGAACACAAGATGCCAAATAGTTTTGCCCTCTGAAACAGGAGTCTTTATACTTCATCTGGTTGCTTTTGTTTGCTCAGGAGGCGGGTTCCTATTACGTATTCGGCTGTGGAAATGTCACGCTGCGCTACACTTGCACCTATATGGTATGCCACCAACGGTAGAACGCAGCACAACTGATTTTCCGGCATACTGAATTATCTGCCAGAATTATCAGCGCCAGGATGTGGAACTGCCGCTGTGGCTTACCTACATGTAAATCCACTCTTTGCAAAGGCATACTCCCAGTTTGGACTGCAAAACAGCAGTGGAACATCTTCAGTATTCTATTCATGTTGTTGTTGTTGTTTTGGTTGTTGTTGTTGTTGTTGTTGTCTTCAGTCCTGAGACTGGTTTGATGCAGCTATCCATGCTACTCTATCCTGTGCAAGCTTCTTCATCTCCCAGTACTTATTGCAACCTACATCCTTCTGAATATGCTTAGTGTATTCATCTCTTGGCCTCCCTCTACGATTTTTACCGTCCACGCTGCCCTCCAATGCTAAATTTGTGATCCCTTGATGCCTCAGAACATGTCCTTCCAACCGGTCCCTTCTTCTTGTCGAGTTGTGCCACAAACTCCTCTTCTCCTCAATTCTATTCAATACCTCCTCATTAGTTATGTGATCCACCCATTTAATCTTCAGCATTCTTCTGTAGTACCACATTTTCAGAGCTTCTATTTTCTTCTTGTCGAAACTATTTATCGTCATTGTTTCACTTCCATACATGGCTACACTCCATACAAATATTTTCAGAAACGACTTCCTGACACTTAAATCTATACTCTGTGTTAACAATTTTCTCTTCTCCAGAAACGCTTTCCTTCCCCTTGCCAGTCTACATTTTATATCCTCTCTACTTCGACCATCATCAGTTATATTGCTCCCCGAATAGCAAAACTCCTTTACTACTTTAAACCTCTCATTCCCTAATCTAATTCCCTCAGCGTAGCCCGACTTCATTAGACTACATTCCATTATCATTGTTTTGCTTTTTTTAATGTTCATCTATTCATGTTGCTTTCTGCATATGTAATGAGTATCTCCTCATTGTGGAACCAATATTTGCGTATGTGGTGAGAACCCGTTCCTGTCAAGGTTATTAAAAAAGAGGATGGGGTTGGGAAGGATAGGGATTTGTTTCTCGAGTTTCCACAACATGGTCTTTATCAGTCGGACAGTATCCCTGTAGGGAGTGGAGTGTCACGTGTCCATCTAGATTAGGCTGTTCCAACGCTGCACGTGGGGCAAGGGCTTCGTCGCCCGCGTAGGCAGGTGCAGCTAGCGTAGCCTAACCGCATAAGGCCCTATTACGCGCATTATGCACATGATCGAGCTGTTTGGCCACCATTGACCGAATGTGCTCGCTCTGTGGAATACAATCGCATATAATACAGCCTAGCAGCATGTCCATCCACTTGTCAACCATTTGCCCACCCATGTCCACCTGTACACCTGCCCACCCGGCCGCCCTGGGCAGGCATGGGATCTGAAACAATAGCAACTAGATACTTTAAACGACTATGATTATAGAAAATTAAGTTTTCCACCTGCAATGTCACGAGTGTCAGAGAATGTGAAATATTCAGAGAGAAACTCGATAGTGGCACACTTTATAGTCTTGTTTCGAAGCATCCAAATGAGCCAACAAACTTAAGATACCCTTTCAGTGACCAAGTCACCACAAACATAGAGCTGAAACGGAAATTCCAACACTGGTTCACAACTTCAAACCAATCAACAATTTTCAATTTTCTCTGTCGGCAGAATGATAGTTATCGTTGCCAAAGTGACACTGGTATTCTAATCTGTAAAAAGCATTTATGCACAATTGCGTTGATAACTCTTGGAAGACTTTAACAGTTTACTTGTTTACATTACTATGACTCGTCATCATAACTAAAAGTCCAGAACAGACAAAGTGAAAAACTGCAGTTAAATATAAAAATAGTTAAAGTATTAAACTGTAAGACAGGAAAAATAAAAACGGATCCAGAATCTTGTTACGAAAGCAACACATCAAGCGGCCTTCCGGCATACATGATGCTCACTTAAAAATGAGCAGCAATCCGTGCTCATGCGTTGTACATATAAAATGGGACAGTTATGTCCGTAAAGGGAAGGTGAAAATTTTAGTCTGCTGTGAGCGAGAACTGAAATTTAAACCGTTATTTCTGTGTATTAAAATATAATTTAAAAATAAGTTTTCTTTTTTAGAAGTATTATCGAATAATCCAGAGTTGTAGTCCCCTTTTATGTAATTTTCTTCAAGAACTCTAATTTGTAAGTATACCTCTGAAGTATCCGCAACAATATTAATCACTGAGTTATAGAACTGCCATTAGTCTCAAAAGGCAAACCACCTCCGCTAGGACCTCGCCCAGTCGGCGGTGCGGGTTTCCCGCAGCGTCCTCTACGCTCCTCGGAGAATGGGACCTTATCATCATTCACAAAATTCCCTTTTTCTATTATTTGTAATTCCGTTGCATTCTTCATAATTATGAATCTATGATAAGAATTTATTTTGTCACAGGATTTTCCTTCCGGTACGTGCCTTCTAGATAATTATTCCTCCCTGTTCTACTGTAATTGTCATCTTCGTACCCCTCACTTTATCTCATGTTTGTGCATTTCGCTGTAGCTTTGGGTGTTGGCTGTTTTCCGCAACCAGTTGTCACCTGCTGGAAATCTTTAAGTGCCTCTCGTTCTTTTCCCCGCAACCAGCGCCCTCTCATAATTCTGCCTTCTTTTGTCTTCCTTACTGCCCTTCCCTATCACTTAAGTTCACTTAATTTTCTCAAATATATTGCTTCCATCTCATCAGCTAATATTATATACATCAGTAATACGAGTGCACATCGACGGGGTTCCTTACCGTAACCCTCCTTTTTTTTATCATCAGTCTTCTGATTTGCTTGAAGCGGCCCGCCACGAAATCTTCTCCTGCCCCAACCCTTCCATTACATAGTAGCGCTTGCAACCTACGTGCTCAGTTATTTTCTGGATGTATTGCAGTCTCTGCCTTCCTCTTCAGCTCCGTCTGCTACCATGGAAGTCATTCCCTTATATCTTAACAGATGTCCTGTCATCCTATCTCTTTTCCTTGTCAGTGTTTTCCTCATATTCCTTTCCTCTCCGATTCTGCGCAGAACCTCCTCAGTCCTCACCTTATCAGTTCACATAATTTTCAATATTCGTCGGTAGAACCACATCTCAAATGCTTCGATTCTCTTGTGTTCCGTTTTTCACAAAGTCCATGTTTCAGTACCATACAATCCTGAGCTCCAAATGTACGTTCTCAGAAATTTCTTCCTGAAAGTCAGGCGTATGTTTGGACTTCTCTTGTCAAGGAATGCCATTTCTGCCAGTGTTAGTCGCCTTTTGATATCCTACTTGCTCCGTCGGTCATTGGTTATTTTGCTGATTGTTTCGTCTTCCATCGATTTAATCTCAATCCATATTCCGTACTCACTAGAATATTCATTCTACTCAGCAGATTATATAATTCTTTCTTCATTTTCTCTCAGGATGGCAATGTTAATAGCGAATCGTAGCATTCATATCATTTCACCTTGAATTTCAATTCTACTCCTGAAACTTTCATTTATTTCCATCATTGCTTCTTGGATGTACAGATTTAACAGTAGAGGCGAAAGACTGCAGCCCTGTCTTACATCCTTTTCAATCCAAGCACATCGTTCTTCGTCGTCCACTCTTATTATTTACTCTTGGCTCTCACACATATCGTATATTACAGGTCTCTCCCTATAGCTTACCTGAACTGTTCTCAGAATTTCGAACATCTTGCTCCATTGTACATTGTCGAATTCTTTTTCCAGGTCGATAAATCCTATGAAAGTGTCTTCATTTTCTCTTTAGTCTTGCTTGCATTATCAACCGCAACGCCGAATTGCCTCTCAGGGGCCTTTACCTTTCCTAAAGCCAAACTGATCGTCATCTAGCCCATCCCCAGTCTTCTTTTCTATCCTTCTGTATATTATTCTTGTCAGCAGCTTGGATGCATGGGCTATAAAGCTGATTGTGCGAAATTCTCGCCTTTGTCAGCTCTTCCAGTCTTCCGTATTGTGAGGATGATGCTTTTCCGAAAGTCAGATGGATGTCGCCAGAATCATCTATTGTACACACCAACGTGAATAGTCGTTTTGTGGTCACTATCCCCAATTATTTTAGAAATTTCGATGCAATGTAATCTATGACTTCTACTTTATATGATCTTAAGTCTCCAAAGATCTTTAAAATTTTTATTCTAATAATGGCTCCCCTATATCTTCTAAATCGACTCCTGTTTCTTCTTCTATCACAGAAGACAAATCTTCCCCTTCATGCACGCTTTCAATCTACTCTTTCCACCTATTCGCTCTCTCCTCAGCATTTCATAGTAGAATTTCCATTGCACTCTTAATGTTACCACCCTTGCTTGTTACTTCACCGAAAGTTGTTTTGACCTCCCTGAATGCCGAGTCCGTCCTTCCGACAATAACTTCTTTTTCGATTTCTTCACATCTTTTATGTTGCCATTTCGTCTTGGCTTCCCTACACTTACTGTACATTTTATTCTACAGCTATTTGTATTTCCGTATTCCTCAGTTTCCCGGATTATATTTGTACTGTCTCCTTTAATACATGAACTGAAGTATATCTTCTGTTACCTATGTTTCTTTCGGAGTTACCTTCATTGTACCTATGTTTTTCTTTCCTACTTCTGTGATGGCCATCCAGTCCTCTTCAACTGTGCTATATTCTGAGCTGTTCCTTATTGCCGTATCTTAAGCCCTAGAGAACTTCAAGCGAATCTAGTCATTCCTTAGCACTTCCGTATCCCAGTTCTTTGCATATGGATTCTTCCTTATTAATGCATTAACCGCCAGCGTACTCTTCATCCCTACTACTCGTATGATGTGATCTGAGTCTACATCTGCTCCTGAGTACGCCTTACAAACCAGTATGTAATTTCGGAATCTCTGTCTGACAGAGATGTAATCTAACTGAAATCTTCCCGTATCACTTGGCCTTTTTCAAGTATACCTCCTCCTCTTGTGATTCTTTAACAGAGTGTTCGTTTTTACTAACTGAAATTTATCACAGAACTCGATCAGTCTTTCTCCCTTCTGGTTTCTTGTCCCTAGCCGATATTCTCTTCCAACGTATTCTTCTACTCCCCCCCCCCCCCCTCTAACAATTGCATTCCAATCCCCAATGACTACTAGATATTCATTTCCGTCTACGTACTGTATTACCCTTTCAATATACCTTCTCTATCTGTTCATCTTCAGCTTGTGACGCCGGTATGTATACCTGAACTATCGTCGTCGGTTTTTGTTTGCTGTCGATTCTGATAAGGACAACCGCATCACTGAACTGTTGACAGTAGCACACTCTTTGCCGTACCTTCCTATTCGTAACGAATTCTACACCCGTTACACCATTTTCTGCACCTGTTGATATTACTCTATACTCATGTGACCAGAAATCTTTGTCTTGTTTCTCAATTCACTTCACCGACCCCTACAATATCTAGATTGAGCCTTTGCATTTCCATTTTGATATTTTTCAGTTTCCCTACCACGTTCAATCTTCTAACATTCCACGCCTCGAATCGTAGAACATTATCTTTTCGTTGATTATTGAGTCTTTTTCTCACAGTCACCTCCCCATTTATAGCCCTCTCCCGGAGATCCGAATGGGGAAATATTGCGGAATATTTTGCCAATGGAGGGATCACTATGACACTGCCTAGGAAGAAGAATCATTTACTTTTCATTGTTCTCATTTCTGCTACTTCTCATTTTATTCGTCTTTCTTCGATTTACTCTCAATCCATACTCTGTACTCATTAGATTGTTCATTCCATGCGGCAGATCCTGTGATACATCTTCACTTTCACTGAAGACAGCAAGGCGGTCGGTGAATGTTATCATTGGTATTCTTATATCTTGACTTTTAATTACTCTCTGGAATCTTCCTCTTATTTCCACTAATACCTGTTTAATATAATATCAGCCTGTATGATTTACTAGTTTCCCGGTCGTTTCATAGCTTTGTTATTTTCCACCGTTATCCACAGTTTCTGCCAGAAGATTAACCTCTAACCGCCGTCTTTACATTGGCCTTTGGTGGACTGAGAGTGATTTCTAGTACAAATCGCCAAGAGTTTGGCCTTCATCGTCCATTATTTTTGTTCAGAAATTAAGCAGTAGCTAAAAGCAAACCTAGGATCGGTTAGATCACTAAACCTTGGTGTCACTGAATCTCATAACTGAATAGAAAGTATATTACTTTGACAGGACTAGATTTGGCGTTTAGCACATTCCCCCTCTTTCATTTTCTCTCTCTCCGCGTCTCTTTTCCACACACTCTCTCATTTTATCCTTCGCTTCCTCAATCTCTGTTCCTTTAGAACCTTTTCAAACTCTTACATGAGCGTAATTCTCGTTTCGAGACCTCTCATAAGGGAAGGACACCACATCATTTAGAACAAAACAATTTGTTTCATCCCATGTGTAGCTAAAATTATGTGAGTATTGACAGTACAGCTCTCTTCGTAAGAGCACTTTCTTCAAACTGAAACAATGAATAAACACTCTCTAACATTCTGCGTGGTGTCTCTTTGTTCTATATCGTGTCTCCCTACCACTTTCGCGCAACGACGCTCTGAGTTTGTTTTTTAGGGAATTGACTAGTTTGAACGTGGGACATATTGCTGATAAAGTGACGCCAGACCACACATGATATGTAGAATTTAGAAGAGTTCAGTGAGAATAGCGATGATATAACCAAATACTTAATGTTTTCAGCGTCAGCTCTAATGCACTCCCTCCCTGTAAAAGAATCTTAATACTAACTAAATTTAGTTGAAGGGGTTCAAGGCTTTCCTGTTTTTAGTTAGCTGGTAAAGTAACGTCGAAAAAGCAGTTAAGTTTACCATTGGAAATTTTATTCTACTGACAAAACATTGTTTATAAATTGCACTATTGACAAAAGGAGATGTTTTAATACAGGATGGTAAAACCCAACTGCGTTCAACAAAAATGTGAACGAATATTCCCTGAATGGGTTTCCAAGTTCTACAATGGATCGAAGGATGACCTATGCCATATCACATCTATAATCTAGGTTTAAATTAAGTTTCACAAAAGAGAAAACTATCAAAATGGTCTACAGTGACCCTCAATTATCTTTAATTACTTACCTAACTTGTAGTAAATTGCAGTGGCTGATGTGGCTTCTCAATAACTATATAACAGAAAAATCCTCGCGTTTCAGATTTTTGCTTCAAGTGGCAAATGTGAACACCATGAGCTTTAATTGACGATCGACACTAGTGTTACGCAAAATGGGGGTGTAACAGATGAGACTTCTGCAGTTTTGATTGAAGCTTTATGCGCTTTTATGCGGCATCGCGTGCGTTCATTACCTTGTCTGTGTTCGTCAGGGGCGGCAGGCAGCACAGTTACGCTCACTCGCTGCCTCGAAAGCAACTCTCTCCTAACTTCTCCTTACTACAATTTACCAAAGTTGGTTTAAAAAAACTATCTGGCTGTGTTTTCATCTGACCAATCAGGGTCTCAATGTTAACCTTAAGCTCCGCCTACAAAAATTCTGTCTATCCAATGAGAAACGTTATACTTTTCGTAGTGGGGCAATGTTTTTAATGTTTGCAACGAAACAGAGACTCGGAAAAGGCTCACGCTAAAACTTGCAACTCGTGTGGTCCTTTTAGCGTTATCGTAAGATCTATACTGTTCTCCTGAGGGCTCTATTTTTAACATGGTCTGTGGGGTTGTCCTAACGTAACAGAGACGCGAAAAAGTCTCACGCTAAAACTTGCAGGTTGAGTGGTCCTAGCAGTTAGCTGGGGACGTGGGTGTCCGTCTGTCCCTTATCGTAGGGTCTTCCAGCTTAACACGGTTCTGCTCTCGGCTTCCCGTTTCTTCCTTCAGAACTGCGTCTCACGGTGGGAAGGTATGACATGCATTTAGGCATTCTTGTGTTAGTGTGTGGTATTCCATTTGCTCACTCGTTACTCGTATTACTTTGGTTAATTTAATGTCACGATTTATTTGGAGCTATGTGACATACTACTGGATTTGCTTATCATGTCAGGGTTTTCATGGGTGGTGTTGGATTTGCCTGACACCTTACAACTCTGGTCGCTAAAAAGTTAGTTACTTTTCTGAAAATCTTATTCGAATTTTTCAGATATTTGATACACCATGGGACATGAAACTTTTTTGTATCTTGAATGCCTACACATAAACCTTTGCGTATGCGAAAATGCAGCTGTACTCCACTAGTTCCACTTTCATCAGTACATTCCCTCATTAACGATGGTTTGAACGTATTTACAAGGGGAACGAGGAGCGCTGCAACGTCCTTAAAATTACTTTGAGTTAGATGATTGGTTCAAAATGGCTCTGAGCACTATGGGACTTAACATTTATGGTCATCAGTCCCCTAGAACTTAGAACTACTTAAACATAACTAACCTAAGGACATCACACAACATCCAGTCATGACGAGGCAGAGAAAATCCCTGATCCCGCCGGGAATCGAACCCGGGAACATGGGCGCGGGAAGCAAGAACGCTACCGCACGACCGCTAGCTGCGGACGACATAGTTGATTGCTTTACTTTATTTGAAAGCAACTACTCTAAGTAAACAGAATCTCTATATGACATTATTTGTACAGTTTTCATCAATATAACAATTTTTAGTGCTAGTGGTGTTGTGCAGTGGTTGTAAACAGATATATGTAGAAAACTGGCACTGTACTATAAACAGATTTTACACAGAAAATGGGAAGTGGTCGTGGCTGTTTTGACCTGTTGTCCGCCACCAGTATCGATCCTCTGCGGTCATCAGCTTCGGTCCACCGCATCCCCTGTACACAGGATGACGTATGCGTCTGTGTATTTAAGGCTGAATTTTTGACGTGTGATGTTGCATGTTTGACAACATGTCGATCATAGCGACTGTAATTTTACTGTGATACGCATCAAAGTTTACCACTGAATCCAGTGAGACACATATTTCCGGTTCTAGGCGCTCACTCCGAAACCGCGCGACTGTTACGGTCGCAGGTTCGAATCCTGCCTCGTGCATGGATGTGTATGTGATGTCCTTAGGTTAGTTAGGTTTAAGTCGTTCTAAGTTCTAGGGGACTGATGACCGCAGCTGTTAAGTCCCATAGTGCTCAGAGCCATTTGAACCATTTAGACACGTATTTCCAGAGAGACAAGCGTTGTTGTTGCCCAACATTACCGGCTGATAAGCCATTCCGTGCATCCCAAGTCATTCTGTCGTGGCTGTTATTGGTTCACTTTGATCGACTAAGACGCAAAGTGACTTACTTGGAAGATGAAAGCACTAGCACCTGTGACTATTCTTTGTACATCTCGTTTGTGATTTCAGTGGAGAGATCTTGCGAACTACCATCATCAGGTATTAAATCACATCTAAAGGAAGACAAAATAAGTGCTCTTGATTTGTTATTTTCGTAAACAAAGCACAGTCTAGATCAGAGCTTTCGTGAAGGTGCCTTTCTTCCCACGTGTCACTTGCCGCTGTAAATGGAATTGGTACTAAAGGGATATATATTAAGTATATTTGCTTGTGTAGGCTCTATGACCACAACCTTATGCTGATTCCTTGATCACGTTGATACTCTCGCAAAAATAATAATTAAACAAGATATATAAAATATTAAAGAACAAGATTAAAATGGCGATTGAAACACCAAGAAGGGAAAGAAGGATGAAGAATTGGAACACAAAAACTTCACTATGAAACTCAATCTGAATGTAACAAAGGATATATTACCGAAGGATGGAGAAAGAAAAATTATCTTGCAATAAGGTGGATGTTGCAGCACAATAGGCTGCAACATCGCTTAATTTCTGTCAACAGTTTTCTCACGACATTCCCAGAGCTCTGAAGACTGGAGATATTTTCATTTAATGACCATTGTTGAAAATAACAACTGAAACGAATAAGAGGTAGTGAACAGCGTACGATTCTTCGTTGCTAAAGCCAAATCTTGAAGTCAACCCCAACACATTTTCAAAAAAAATGGTTCAAATGGCTCTGAGCACTATGGGACTCAACTGCTGTGGTCATTAGTCCCCTAGAACTTAGAACTACTTAAACCTAACTAACCTAAGGACATCACAAACATCCATGCCCGAGGCAGGATTCGAACCTGCGACCGTAGCAGTTGCACGGTTCCGGACTGCGCGCCTAGAACCGCGAGACCACCGCGGCCGGCAACACATTTTCAACTGAAAATTCAAATCTCTTGTGGGAGCCACAGGACAAATCTGCAAATTATTCTTCAGCGTTTAGTGTGAGGTTTTTCAGGTACTGTACTCCTGTGGCAAAAGGATTCTTCATTTCCTTAAACTGTTTGAGCATTTTACATAGTGTTTGACGTGGGGATGAGAAAAATTGGTCAGATAAAACCGATATCGATACTTGTTGTTTTTCCGGTTTTTGATTGGTTTCGGCTATTTTCTTTGATTATAAAAAAACAAAATATCTGGTACCCATAGAAACATGGCTAAAATTTTTCGTATTTCAATGAACCTATTTCAAAAGGTAAGTAAGTTTTATTCGTAAAATCTGGATTGGTTTGAAGTATAAATGGGAAAGGCGTTCAGTGATTTTTTAATGACAATGCTGGTAGATTCTAGGAATTAACACATGACATAAGAACTGCCACAGCATCGCTGAGACAATTGTGTCCCTGTTGCCTTATTTCGCAGCTTACGGTGGCGCGTATGTTTCAGTGTTCAAGACTTACTCCCATCTAGTCTACACAGGAGTTTTTCGTTGTCCTCTCTGACATCCATTGTATTGCAGAATGGCACCTACCCTAGTCTGGAAATACCTTTACGAAGTGACGTAGCAATGAAGTACAGTGCTTCTTGTAATTTAAAAGATTAAAGATTTGTCTAGTATTTATCTGAAATAATAAAAGAGGAAGGAAATTATGGTAACAGTAATAAACTAAAAACTTAAGAAAAACTCATTAATACACTGAAGCGCCAAAGAAACTGATTTAGGCATGCGCAGTGAAATACAGAAATATGTAAACGGGCAGAATACGGAACTGCGGTTAACAGTGCCTATACAAGACAACAAGCGTCTGGCGCAGTTGTTAGATTGGTTACTGCTGCTACAGTGGCAGGTTACCAATATTTAACTGAACATCTTATAGTTGGCGCACCAGCAAAGGGGTACAGCATGTCAGACGTAGCGATGAAGTGGGTACTATCCCGTACGACCATTTCATAAGTGTACCGCAAATGTCACCAACCTGGTAAAACAGCAAATCTGCGACATCGCTGTAGCCGGAAATTGATCCTGCAAGAATGGGACCAACGACGACTGAATTGAATCGTTCAGAGTGACAGAAGTGTAGCCCTTCCGCAAATTGCTACAGATTTTAATGCTGGACTATCAACAAATTTCAGCGTACTGAGCACTACGGGACTTAACATCTGTGGTCATCAGTCCGCTAGAACTTAGAACTACTTGAACCTAACTAACCTAAGGACATCACACACACCCAAGTCCGAGGCAGGATTCGAACCTGCGACCGTAGCAGTCACGCGGTTCCGGACTCAAGTGTCTAGTAAAGCTCGGCCACCGCCACCGGCGATGGTCAGACGAGTTTCGATTAAAATTGTATGGAGCGGACGGACTTGTACGAGTAAGAAGACAACCTCATGAATCCATGGACCCCGCATGTCAGCAGGGGATTGGTGAAGCTGGTGGAGGCTCTGTAATGGTGTGGGGAATGTGCGGCTGGAGTGATATGGGACCCCTAACACGTCTAGATACGACTCTTACAGGTGAAGTGTTAAGCATCCCATCTGATCATCTGTATCCATTCATGTCCACTGTTCATTCCGACGGACTTGGGCTATTCCAGGAGGACAACGCGACACCCAACACGTGCAGAATTGCTACAGAGTGGCTCCAGGAACACTCGTCTGAGTATAAATATTTCCACTGGACAGCAAACTCCCAAGACATGAACATTATAGAGCATATCTGTGTTACCTTACAACGTGCTGTTCAGAAGAGATTTCCATTCCTCCGTACTCTTGCTGATTTATGGACAGCCCTGCCGGATGCAAGGTGTTACTTCCCTCCAGCACTATTTCATATATTAGTCGAGTCCCTGTCACGTCATCCTGCGGCACTTCTGCGTGCTCGCAGGAGCCCTACACGATATCTGGCAGGTGAACCAGTTTCTTTGGCTCTTCAGTATAGTAGACAATAGAATTAGAAAGCAGCTAATCTGCTGGCTGTGTATACATAATACGCTTTTATCTGCTCATAGCCCTTGAAAACAGACAAATTAACATGCAGAACAGGTTCTTCAACTTCAGTTTTCTCTCTTTAGCACTGCCAATTCGTAATGCCCAAATGTTCGTATGATGCCCGATTACAACTCACATTTCCAGCAGAGTTTCAAAAATTAGTATCAGTTGGAGAATACTAGTGGTTTTTTGTAATATTCATCCATATATCAAGAAAAGCGGAGAATGGTGGAGAGATTGAAATTTCTTGTATTCATATTTAATTTAATGTTTTCATTCTATTATCTTGAAACTGAGGGAGTCAAAATTTTTCAAAACTGATGAAATGTGTGTGAATTCCTAAGGAACTAAACTTCTAGGCCATCGGTCAATAAACTTCTTTATCTAACGTATGCTAAGAACAACACACACAACCCATGCCCGAGGGAGGACTCAAACCTCCGGCGGGAGAGGACGCGCAATCCGTGACATGGCACGTCTAGCCGCACGGCCATTCCGCGTCGCCCGACAAATTTAAAATCGACGCTATTATTAGCAGTCAAGTCGTCTACATATGAAAACACTTCGTTTCTTCTTAAGAGCCTGAATTTTACCCTGATGAGCCAAAACATTGCGACGACTGCTCAATGTGTGATAGAATGCCCCTGGTGACACTGTGCTCAGGAAGTGTGTAAGGAAATTATAAGAGCGTAGCAAAGACGAATGGGGAATCATAGGAGCGACGATACGGACGGTAAATGGGGAAATCCACTGACACGAGCAAAATTTAAAAAAACGGCAAATTGTTATGGCCAATCGCCTGGAAACATCTTGGAAACGGAGAAACTGGGCAGCTGTTTACGTACTACAGTCGTGAGCATCTATGGTAAGTGGCTAAAGGACCATGAAACTACAAGCTGGAGAAAAAGTAATGGTCTTCCACTACCCATCACAGAGATCGGAGGCTTGCTCTGTAGAGCAAGACAGATGCCGATCTGTAGCAGAGCTGACGGTTGATTAGAAAGCTACTGCAGCCACAAGTGCATAAGAGGACGACGTTGTTGAATGTGGGGGTCCGCAGCAGATAATCACTACATGCTCCCATATTGGTTGAACGATTCCGTCAATTAAGACTGCAGTGGACACAGAAAATCACCTTTCTTGTTACGCCAAGCAAACGGTCTGGTTTGAACACGCTGTCATACAGGTGCATGACAGCTCGAAACACGCACGCATCGTGCCAGGTACGTAGGCCAGTATTTGCAGATAATACTGTGCGAGTATTCAGCTGGGTCCTCATGAGAACTGAGACAATAATCTCATTCAAAATTACTGTTACGGTTTATGTGAATACAGGGTGTCCCAAAACGAATGACCCGATTTTATGTTGTAATAATACTGAGGCAAATGTCACTCGGTAACTGAAACAGCTCTAGATGTAATCAGCATGTTCTAGAGTGTCAGAAAAATCCGTTAGATGTCGCTACGAGCGCTGACCTGGAGCGTGCAGCCAGTCTCGCGCAATATGGCATCCGCTCAACAAAAGGCGTATTGTGTTATTAAATTTAGTCGTACTCAATCAGTGATATCAGTTCAACGGGCGTTTCATATTCGATTTCGTGCTGAACCACCTTCACCAAAGAGCATTCGACGGTGGTATAAACAGTTTGAAGAAACAGGGTGCCTCTGTAGTGGCAAAAGTCCTGGACGGCCACGCGCTCCTGAACGAACAGTGAATCAAATCCGGCGATTATTTGATTGGAGCCCCCGCTAGTCTACGCGCCGTTCTAGCTGAGAACTTGCTTTTCCGTGCATGATAGTGTGGCGTGTGTTACGGCGTCGTTTAGTCTTAAAACCATACCGATTACAACTGGTACAAGGTCTTCTAGATACTGACAAAGTGAAGCGAGTGGACTTCAACAATTCTGTCCTAGAGGACATGAAAGATGGCACTTTTATGTCACAGCTGATGTTCAGCGATGAGGCAACTTTCCTTATTAGCGGTATGGTTCACCGTCATAATGTGCATATATGGGGGCTCGAAAATCCTCATGAAGCAGTTGAACACGAACGTGATTCACCAAAAGTGAATCTTTCTGTTTTGCAAAGCAAGGTTTATCAACCCCACTTTTGTTAGAAAGACACCGTAACAGGGCAATCATATCTTGCAACGCTACGGAACAACTCCGCTCTGATAATTTCACATATCAGCAAGATGGAGCACCACCGCAGTGGCATAACGATGTGCGCAGTTTCCTCAAAGTTGGATAGGGCGTACAGGGCCGTGAGACCAGGCTTTATACTCTTGGCCTCCTAGGCCCCCTGACTTAACACCATGTGATTTCTTCCTGTGGGGATATGTTAAACAATGTGTTTACGATCCTCCGTTACCTTGTAACATTGGTGAACTAAAAACCAGAATAACACCTGCTGTAGCTTCTTCAGTGACAGAAGACACCTTACGCTCAGTTTGGGATGAATTCGGCTATCGGCTAGATGTCGCCCGTGCAGCCAGTGGAACACCTATTGAACATTTATGATGGATTTTTATAAACTTCTGTCTTTTCTGCGTAATTTAGTATGCAATTTGTTGGTTTTAAGCCCTTCTTCCTAAAAAATAATTCTATTTAAAATCGGGTCATTCTTTTTGGAACACCTTGTATTATTGCAGACCACCTACATTATTTCATGATTGACGTCTAACCCGACGGCGATAGCATCTTCCAGCAGGATAACTGTTCGTGTCACAAGGTCAGAATCGTGCTACAGTGGTTCGAGGTGCATGATGTGAACTCATAATGAAGTCTCGGCCAATAAATTTGTCTGATCTCAAACCGATGGAACAAGCTATCAGGCGACAGGCAACATACGGGAATTTCGTAACCTGTGTGTAGATATCTGATGCCACATAGACTACCTTCGGAAATCTACCAAGGATTTGTCGGTCCCATGCGGTGCAGAACTTCCGCTGTACTGCGTTCCAACACACAATTAAACAGGTGGCCATAATCTTTTGTTTCGTCAATATGTGTTTGTACCTAAACATTTTGCTTCTCGACTTTCTCAAATATACCTAACAGGTTGCATAATTTCAGCAGCCAATTTCTACTGTGGAAGAAACGGACAAATTCCTAAGTGATCTGACAAAAATAATATTTCCATTTTTTAACTATAAGAACCAGTTCAGAGCTTTTTTCCTAGACAGTCATTGCAATTTTGAATCTAAAAAGTTTGTGTTGAAATTCTGTTCAATTTCAAAATGGTTCAAATGGCCCTAAGCACTATGTGACTTAACATCTGAGGCAATCAGTCCTCTTTAGAACTACTTAAGACTAACTAATCTAAGGACATAAGGACATCACACACAGCCATGCCCGAAGCCGGATTCGAACCTTCGACCGTAGCAGTAGTGCGGTTCCGGACTGAAGCGCCTAGCACCGCTCGGCCATAGTGGTCGGCTGTTCCATCTCATCATATAAGTTTGCGAAAAGAAGAATGCTAAGTACGCGCCTTCTAAGCTGGTAACATTAATTACAGTTTGTAATACAGCATCAGATCTAAGGGCTTACGACGAACCATCCAAGGAACAAAAGTAGGACCACTGGTTGTAGATTAACTTTAACGTGAGACCCTGTTGTTTTACTGTTACTGCCACAGCGCCGTTGGTATGTACTCCTATACATTTATTCAGTAGCAAGCTCCTTATGCGAAAGCTTCAGACGTTTTGAAATGCGTCACCATCCGTAACAATTTACGATAATGGCCCACAAAATACTAAATCTTCGTTCGTTCTATCCGAATGACGATACCTGACACATATCACAAGAAGCGTGAAATTTATAGTACCAGTTGATTCGTTATAAATTGCCCACACTTATTTTTTATTTTACTTGATTCCGATAGCCGTTCAAAAACTTTTACATGTTTATTGGAATAGAAATCCTGATGATTTGTAAGCAAACGTCTTTTTAAGTTGATAGGTTTCACTTGCTAAGCTTTCACTACAAATAAAAAAATATAGTAGTTACGGAAATAAATGTAAATCTATGAATGGCCTATTTTCCAGATTTCAGCGGAGTTGTCGTTTTTATTTTTGTACACGATATTTTGACCTGAGGTACTGACAGCAATATGTGTTCTTCTTGCCGTGACTCAAACCAGCATTTGAAGTGTTGTTAGCGTCACCAAACTACTTTCAGTGGAGTTCGACCTCCGGCAAAGGCTACGGCCTTTGATGTTCGTATGTTCCTCTGAACCCGCAGTGTTAATGCGTGAAACGCATGTTATTTCAGGGATTTCCAGCTGTGATAGATGAGAGGGCTGACGAGATATTAACAAATGTAGTTCCTTATCCCAAGATTTGCGTTAATTGAAATGTCTGTCCAGGTTTATTATGTTTTCGACAACTTTATTTCTGTGGTGTTAATTACCTTATCCAAGGTATGTGACATTTCTATCAAAGCTCTGGAGTCGTCACATATCGTTTCATGATTATAATCAAGTCCGTGCTCAGAGACCGCTGTTCTCCTTCGCTGCTTTAGTCGGGTGTGTCGCTGTTGTTCCTTACACCTCTCCTCGACAGCTCTGAAAGACTGTCCCACATGCGACATCTCATTTTCGCATGGAAAGCAGTACGGAGCCGGCTTTCGGAGACGTTGTTGTTCTTTGAAATGACAAAGAAGACTTTTTGTCATTGTCAACGGGAGCTAAATACATTGAATGTCATGCTTCCGTAGGAGCCTACAGATCTTTCTGGATACAGGGCCAAATAACTAAAAAAGAGGAAAAAGAAAAAAAGGACTTTGCATTTTTTTCTTTGTTTCTCAGTCTCAACCTCTTCCTCAGTAGTTGAATTGAGTACCCTTTCCTTCGGAACACTCTTCGTAGGTGTTAAAGTTCTTCGGAGAGAATTTCTTTGTCAAACAATGATCGAGGCCTGTATAGCAAAGCCTCTAGCACGGAATTTCTTGGTGACCCATAATCATCCTGCCTTCTTGGTAACGACTCGAAACACTGGAATAGGACCACAGAATAGGTCATGCTAGCCGCTTTCGTTAAAAGATACTCTGAATGTTCTTCTCAAGAGATGTAGTTTTGCGTTTCCTTTCTCTGCTGCTACTGATATCATGAGTTCCACCTCACAACTTATAGACATTCATCCGATGTGAAGGTGATCCAGATGCTTGTCACAATATTGTAATCGAACACTCTTAAGTTATTTATCCGTGATGAGATCAAATACCGACATTTATAGTTAGCTGACATTCAGTTCATAAAGTGGAAACGATGTCAAAGTTATTCTGCACTGTCTAATTGAAACCAACCAGCGACGATTCCTTCCGTTAGGTAGAAGCACAGTGCGTTAACAGTGTGAGAAAATTTGATCCATGACTTTCAAATGCGTAGACCTCAGGAGTTTTCATACATCGGTCTGTGAACCTGCGAGCTTAATCTAGTCACCAGGAACGACCTGCATTCCTTTCAAGTTACGCAACACTATGCCTTGGGTAAGACTCGTAACTATGAGCGACGAAAGGGGTGAATTCCTCAGTACATTCCATATAAAATTTACTGTGTATCTAATTTCAGCCGAATCCCTTATTCCCATAGAGTAATTTGCGTTTTTCTTTACTAGTACGAGTACTAGTATCTGTATCTGATAATTGTGACTTTGTACGAGGTTCCGCCGCTCATCGTGTAGCAGAAGTCTTATATACAAATGCACCTTCAAAAGTAAAATTTCATATGTAGGCTTTCTCTTCATTGTCTTGAATTTAAAAAAGCTTTGATCCAACAGAGTAAGATTGTGTCTTCGATCGGTTAACCGTATTTATAAGATGGGTAATTGCCTACACCTGTCAGAAAACTGATGTAAAGTATCTTTAGCCTTCGTCTGTATATATGCAACTTAATGTCTCAGCCGGTTTCACTTATTGCAAGCGTCACCACTATAGGAATAACTGTCCAGCAAAAAATTGATGTTAACGACGTTTCGATTTTTCGATGTGTAGATGAAGTGATGATGCTTGTAATAAGAGAAACCGATTGAGAAATAAAGGTGCACATGTACAGACGAAGACTAGAGATGCTTTACTTCAAACAATCACATTTATTTATTTGAAGGGCATATTTACCGTGAATTTCTGAAAGATCTTTCGGAAGAAAGAGACTGTGAAACTTATTGTGGGGAAGAAGCACGGCACTGACAGACAGTACAGGATCTCTAAAAGTTTCCTTTCTTCATTGCACTTCATTTTCTTAAATATTCTTTCCTGAAAGTTTCTTCACACAGCGACTGTGCAAGCATTGTTTCGATATCCGAAGCTGGTGTCAATAAAATACATAAGTTTCAATTATGGTATTTTACAAGTCCCACATTACTGCCCTTTACCGGAATTCAGCGCCGTTGGCCTTGGAGGAAAGTGATTTATTGTTCAATTTCAACAAGTTATCTTCCCATCATCACCGGTCGGATTCAGGTAATAAGAGGGCGCAGTAGTTCACTCACTGTATCACTGAGGTGCTCTCAACGTGTTTGTGAGGAAACTACTCTTTTGATGCTGATGTGACGGATGACGGCCAAATCTGCTAATTTTGTGATGAAATTTGGAGCGGTCGTGCCGGAGAATAAAAAATATTTACTGTTCCGTGTCTCAGTTGGTGAAAACGGATCCCTCATAGGATCCCTTTGTTGTCCATCTGTCCGGCCTACTGTTAAAACCGTTTATTCTGAGGAAACGATAAAGGTATAATATTGAAATTTATTCCACTTACTAAGGTCTACGGCTCCTTGGTGGTGTAAGAAACTGAAGCTCCTAAAGACATTGCAATCATTAGATACAGCCAATTCATTCATCAGAACCTGTAGCGTACTTCCTGTTGACCTGGGAACATGAAATTTGGCAATAAGTAAGAATTCACAGCACAAGTAAGACAAAAAATCGGAAAACTATTAATATCTAACCATATAACACAATTTTTTTTTTCATTTCGTATCCGACTGCCTGCAGCTCCGTCCGTTAAGACTCCTTTTTTCTCATTAACCGATAGACGTATCGATTTCTAATTTAAGTCATATACGATGGTCTATGGCATGTGGCCGTGTTAAAATTTTAAGCTTCTGTGTCAATGAACTGGAAGGATACAGCCATTTACGTTACATATTTTGATACCTTGCCAGTATCGATCTCGAAACAGGCAAAATTCGTCGAAGTTCTTGATTTCCGGGATGGATGAACTATCTGTAAACATGATTAAGTTTGTGTGGAAGCCTGGGTGCGGGAGACCCCGCGCATGTCTGTGATGTCTTTAGAGACGATCTGGTGTTGCGAAGTCAGACTCCGTCCCCGTTTCTATCCTTAGAGACTTTTTAGCTCAGGGGTCACTGATGCGCTGTCGCTTGCATAGCCATCGACCTCGTGAAAACGCGCAAGCACTCCGCCACTCCGGGGTGATCTTGAAGGTGCCCTGTGGGAAGAAGAATGTTATGCGTGCAGTTTCTGAAAAGAAGATCCGCTCCTCAGTACCAGTATAGTCTTAGACCTCGTGCTTCTCTAATAAAGTAGAAGATAGCTCAAAATTCGTGGCGTCCGAACACACAGACTTATGGCTAGAAATTAAATGAATATCTTATATGATTAAGATAAATTTTTAAACGGAAATGAAGAGTGGAGGAATATATATAGAAACAAACATTAAATATGCTATCAAGGGGACCGTGCCTGTTCGAAGTCACCAATATCGTCCAAATTTATAGTATATACAGGGTGTTACAAAAAGGTACGGCCAAACTTTCAGGAAACGTTCCTCACACACAAATAAAGAAAAGATGTTATGTGGAAATGTGTCCGGAAACGCTTAATTTCAATGTTAGAGCTCATTTTAGTTTCGTCAGTATGTATTGTACTTCCTCGATTCACCGCCAAATGGCCCAATTGAAGGAAGGTAATGTTGACTTCGGTGCTTGTGTTGACATGCGACTCATTGCTCTACAGTTCTATCATTGTTAGTGATGTCTTGATTGGGCCCCATGTTCTTATACCTACGCTAAACGGTGCACGTAATCATGATTTCATACGGCATACTCTACCTGTGCTGCTAGAACATGTGCCTTTACAAGTACGACACAACATGTGGTTCATGCACGATGGAGCTCCTGCACATTTCAGTCGAAGTGTTCGTACGCTTCTCAACAACAAATCCGGTGACCGATGGATTGGTAGAGGCGGACCAAGTCCATGGCCTCCACGCTCTCCTGACCTCAACCCTCTTAACTTTCATTTATGAGGGCATTTGAAAGCTCTTGTCTACGCAACCCGGTACCAAATGTAGAGACTCTTCGTGCTCGTACTGTGGACGCCTGTGATACAATACGCCATTCTCCAGGGCTACATCAGCGCACACTAGATCGCGTGTTACGGAGAGTGGATGCATGTATCCTCGCTAACGGAGGACATTTTGCACATTTCCTGTAACAAAGTGTTTGAAGTCACGCTGGTACGTTCTGTTGCTGTGTGTTTCCATTCCATGATTAATGTGATTTGAAGAGAAGTAATAAAATGAGCTCTAACATGGAAAGTAAGCGTTTCCGGACACATGTCCACAGAACATATTTTCTTTGTTTGTGTGTGAGGAATGTTTCCTGAAAGTTTGGCCGTACCTTTTTGTAACACCCTGTGTAGGGCTTCATGGTCAGAAATAAATGCACAGTGGTGCGAGCTCCAGTGGGCCAAGCGCTTGGGGAAAAAAATGCATTTCAGCGCCGATTGGCGAAGCATGAGCCATGCATGCTTGCATGGCTTTCTGGTAGCGATTGGCGGAGTGGGAAGAATACAGAACGATAATCAGAGGCTCGTGGAATCGAATCACTAAACAGAAACTTTTTGTTTCTTGTAGTTTAGATTTTTACATTACTAACACTGCAGGTAAATAATGCTGAATTCTTTAATATTTTCATAAAAGGTACGAAAAGAGAAGCCATAGAAAAGTTTGTAGCTACAAATAAATATTAGGTACTTTTATTATTTTATTGAGGCGATATCCGACAACCAGATTTTTCAGTAATGTTTTGGGTGTCTTCCACCGCCGCCTTTTTACAATTACATTGTTAAGTTTCTACAGAATAACAAACTTGTATTAAATTCATAAAAGATTCACTGTCTTTATACAGTTTGACAGCAAAACACGCATAACGCATTATGTCGCCAAATATCGGCGAGGGTAGTTGGAGATGTACAGTGGGACGTGTTTTGATGCAATCTCGCCGGAAAGTGATTTCTTTTTATCTCTCGATGAGATTAGAGTAGTTTTGAAGATTTGACGATGGTTATCCACGTGTGTTGGAACATGACATAAACGGTGAAATTGACCGATCCCACAATTAATAAAGAATATTACGGCCCAATATAGACCATGTTTACCTTTACACAGTTTTTCAAGCCTGTGGCCCACGTAAAAGCGACATTATGATAAAATCGGATATCGCAGTGTTACTGAGCATTATTTAGATTTATTTGCGGTGTGAGTAACGTAAAAATTGAAAGCAAACAAGGAAAATAAAGTCTTCGGCTAGGGACTCGACCTCACAACCTTCAGATTACCGTTCAGCAGTCTTTCCGTTGCTCCAACTGCTGCGTAGATTCTACACTAACGTAACTGACTCCTGCCTCTCCCGACCCGCGTCGAAAAATGTAATTATTTATAAACGCTTGATCTCCTGGAGCGGCACTTCCGTACCTTTCACTTCTGGCCAAGCCTAGCACGTACAGCTGAATGTTTATACAGTACAAATGAAGGGTACCAAATTATTGTGAAACTTAGCGACTATACTTGCGCTACTGTAATTTCGTTTTGCAGTTTTGTACCTCTAATTAATTTTGATTTAAACTCATTATGACAGTCCATTACCATTTTGTAGACTGTAGATGAATATTGTTTTCAGTTACAAATAAACTGAAAGGAAAACATGGAACACTACGCTTGTTTTTCCCTGGCTGCGATTTCTAAGGAATCTAGTTCTCATAAAAGTTTCGGTAAAACTCTAAATTCTGGCTAACATAGGCATAGATTGATGCGTGTGTGAATATGTGTGTGTGTAGGGGGGTGGGGGTGGGGGGAAGAGTTGACGGACCAGGTATTCGGCCAGAGACTAACATAAGGAAAGTAATGTTGACAGATACAAACGCAATTTTGGAAGTTTGGAAATTTTTGGTAAGTTCCTATGGGACCAGACTGCTGAGTTCATCGGTCCCTAGGCTTACGAGCTACTTAATCTTAAACTATCTTACGCTAAGGACAACGCACACATCCATACCCGAGGGACGACTCGAACCTCCGAAGGGTGGAGTCGCGCGAACCGCTGCAACAAACGCAAACAGAAGGACATTCTGGACTTGAAGACTTTAGGATTTAATAAAAAACCGATCTCTAATTCGATGTCTTGTGGTGGTTTTAATGTATGTTTGAATTACACAATATACGATTAAGTTACGAGGGTTGTCCAGAAAGTAAGTTCCGATCGGTCGCGAAATGGAAACCACTGGGAAAATCCGGTAAAGCGTAGCACAGATGTGTTGGGCAGGGTCTCTAGCATCCCCGTCGACCGTGCCGCGTGGCTCTTTTTAGTTTTGAGTGAACATTGAAGACGTAAAGATGTGTATGGAATAGCGTCTCCCGCCAAGTATGAGAGCCTGGTTAGCAAATCCGCCTGTGTCATGCAGCCCACATAACACAACTGTCGAGCAGTTCCTTTTTCATACCATTTCTCACAAGGGAACCACCACATCGCGCCCCCCTACCCACCCCCCCCCCTTAGATTTGGTTATAAGTTGTCACAGTGGTTAGGCCTTGAAAAAGTGCACACAGATCAATCGAGAGGACAGCAAGAAGTTGTGTGGAACTATGAAAAAAATTAGCAAAATATACAAACGGAGTAGTCCATGCGTAAGATTGTGTGTGCGTAGGTTAGTGTGAGCTCAGAAGCACCGTGGTCCCGTGCCTAGCTTAAGCAGGTGCTGAACAAAAGGTCCCTGGTTCAAGTCTTCCCTCGAGTGAAAAGCTATTTCATTTTTATTTTCAGACAATTATTATCCGTCCGTCCGATGCGAAGTAAGTGCGCCGTAGCATGGGGACGCTACACCTAAACAAACATCGAAACGCACGACGCCAGTCGACTACAGCGCACGGAAGAGAGAGTATTCCTGCTAAAGAGGCTCCCTGGCTGTCAGTTGACTGTTCGCTACTTTGGACGAGAGTGCATTAAATACGTGAAATGTATTACGTGCGCAATATGAATCCAGCAAAACACAGACACTAAACTTATTACAGTGAACAGAGACATCAATGAACGAACGGACAGATCATAACTTTGCGAAAATAAACTTTTTGCTCGGGGGAGGACTTGAACTAAGAACCTTTCGTTCCGTAGCTGCTCACGCTAACCACGGGACGACGGCGCTCCTGAGCTCACATTATCCTTGATGTTGCCTGTCTTGTGCATGGACTACTCAGTTTGTATATTTTGCTTATTTCTTCCTGTTTTCTCGATTCATCTGTGTTCAGTTTTTCAAGGCCTATCCACTGTGCCAACTTATACCTAAATCTGAGGGGGGTGCGAAGGGGAGGTTCCCTTGTCAGTCGCACACTGCAGAGGCAATGAAGACGCTCCTGCAGCGTTTCCGATGAGAAGTGTTTGATCACCTACAACACAGTCCGTAACTGGTTCCCACTGTGTCTCATCACTGCTCACAAGAACAGCTGTCTACGAAGACAAATTTTTTCTACAGACACCGAGCTGCAGACCAATGCAGATAACTGGCCGAAAGCACAGGCGGCTGCTTTATACAACGAGGATATTGGAAAGTTGATACAACACTACGAAAAACCTCGAAGTAGGAGCGGCGACAACGTAGAGAAGTAGGTGGAAGGTGTACCTAACTGTTGCAAATAAACGTTTCTGGTTTTCACTATGGTTTTCATTTCGCGACCGATCAGAATTTACTTTCTGGACCACCCTCGTATTTTACAATCAAATCTTCTTTTCCTACTCTTTTCAGGTAGAAAACAGTTTATGATAGTTCGCCCTGATGCTGACGCATACACCGGTGAGACAAAAAGGCGGACTGGCTGTTCCTGTGGTCAACGAAGGTGAAGCTCATGAAGCGAACGGCTAACCAGAAGCAATGTACAGAGTGAACCAAAAGTCGTCGTAAGCGTGCACAAACGGTCCACAGGGCTACACAAATTGAGAAACGTAAACACAGACAAGGTCAATCAATCTACTACAAATAGCTCTTGTCAGACAATTGCGAGGAACTGAGGGGTAAGTTGGGACTTGCGTTACTTAATAGCAGTGGTCGGACGCACGCGACATGTCCACGGCAGCACAGCCGTCCACGGAAAGGAGCTGCAACAGTGTTATCCAGGTTTCTCTGACTTTTCTTTTGAGTCGGTACCCAGGGTGTACGAGGATTCTGAATCATTATCGGATTTCATTCGTTTGGCTAATGATATGATCTGAACCCATGAAAAGTTAATGTTTCGTAAATGTGAATTTATGTCTATCTAAAAAGATGAAAGCAGGCCATGGTCCTTGCTGCTATTCTCCTGGAGTATCATTTCACATATTTGAAGTAACCACTCGCGCTTTTTAGAGATTAACACGACATCAAAGACTGAGCCTCCCCATTTTGTAATTTTGAAATATCTACAGAGCAGATCTTGACCTGACACCGTTGCGTTTGGCAAGCATTGGGCCAAATAACACATCATTGTGCATCATTTAATCTCTAATCTCACGTACTCTTTACACCAAAACTTCTACAATTGCTTATGCTACAGAAAGTACTAGATAAGGTAAGAGGTTATCTTCCAACGAGGACGGTAATTTTCACTTGTTTAACCTGCGTTTACGAAGCAGCCGACACTGCTTAGAACTTTATGTTATGTCACGTGCGAAGACTAAAACTCGGGCCCTGAATTCGCGTAGACAGAACTGGGAAGGTAACAGCAAACGAGTTGAAGTTTTTTTCAGTCCTTCAGGAGAGCTCAGATAATGAAAGTAGCAGCGCCCTGTCGAAACAATATTTCTTCATTCAATTACGTCTTTCGTTAAATAACCTAATTATTATGAATTATGAGGAAGAATATGTACCAAATCCTAATGAGCGAAGTCAGACTGTATAAAAATATAAAACGGTAACACCATGTGAACCTAATGGCTATAAACTTATGTAAAGTGTGATCGAAACAGTACTGTACTTATGTATGAAACGTCCTGGCCGATTAAAACCGTGTGCCGGACCGAGACTTGAACTCGGGACCGAGTTCCAATCTCCGTCCGGCACATAGTTATAATCTGATAGGAAATTTAATATTAGCGGACACTCAGCTGCTGAGTTAAAATTTCAATTTGTATTTATGCACGTTCCCAAAAACTTTCTGCGAAATATATAACAAATTCTGAGCGTTATCTCCTTTCGAATACAGTGAATTTCTTCTAAAGAGAAGGGCTGTTCTTAAAAAATCTGCGTGAATTTAGAAAACATCGCTCGTCCGAAAGTCGACTTGCCCTTCGGTCACGTGATGTCTTGTAAATAACGAATGAAAAGTAAGAGACAAATTCCATTCTATTAGATTTCTTGACAACTGTTGACTTAGTGCCAAACGGCAGTTTTTTAACGGAAGTCCGAGGAAACGGCATGGGTTCTCCGTTAAGTGAGTGACTCGAAGGCTGTTCGAGAAATGGAAACCAATATGTTGTCCAGGACCGCGAGTGTTCGTCAGAGGAAGGCTATCGTCAGAGATATCCCAGGAAAATGTGATGAGGTGGCTGTTGTCGTCCACACACACTTAAAGGGTAAGAAGATGAGCAACCAGCAACTGTTTGTCTGATAATGCAGTGACGTCTTTGTGTGACTGCAGGAGCTCGTTCTAAATGTGCAAAACTGTAAGTTAATGTTCACGAGTAGCAAAATCAATCATGTAATTTTCGATTACAGTATTAGTGGTGTGCTGGGTGACACTGTCGCGTCGAATATTATCTAGACATAACGTTGCAAAGCGACAAAAAATAAAACGAGCACCTACTGTTGCCTTTAGGGAAGGCGAATGGTGAACTTTGGCTTATTGGGAGAATTCTTTCAAAATTAAGATCAACGAGTATAAAGGAGACCACGTGGACAACACTTTCGCCACTCATTAATGAGTACCAGTCCATGGTTTAGGACCTTCGCTGACCGCACTAAGCGAAGGCATGGAAGCAGTTGAGGTGCGTGCAGATCTGTTCCCGATAGCTTCGATTAACACGTATTCCTAAAACTCGTGAACTCAAATCGAAGGTTTTTCACGGAAGACGACGGTGTTTTCATTAAATATGACTTAAAAATGTAGAAAACGTTCT
The DNA here is from genome assembly GCF_023897955.1 of Schistocerca gregaria. Taxonomy (NCBI): domain Eukaryota; kingdom Metazoa; phylum Arthropoda; class Insecta; order Orthoptera; family Acrididae; genus Schistocerca; species Schistocerca gregaria. The sequence continues at coordinate 434,829,942 of NC_064922.1, forward strand.
TTTACAACAGACTTGAGAATGATTCTGCTGCCTCCAACGCACATGTCACTTAATGACAGCGAAGACAAGATAGAAGGAATGGTAACTAGTTCGGAAGCATATTGCCACTTTTCCGTGCCCACATTTGCTTGTGGAGAAGCAAAGGGAATGACGTAAAGTAGATCAAGGTACCCCTCCACCGTTCATTAGGTGGTGCCTTTCGGAGTATGTAAGTAGATTTAGATACTCTTAAGAGAGCAATAAGCCTAGAATTTTCACCGAAAGAATCCTAAAGAATGGATCTTAGAACACTGAACAGGACTGACATCGAATCAACATCTTCTCATTCTCTAACGTTTCAGTTACTTGACTGATTGTAATAACTGCGAAGTGTACCGAGGTTGCGCTCATAGAGCCTCCTTAACGCAAGGTACCTGTCATAGGTTTTCTCGATCTTTGTAGCAATCCAAAGCCATATTGCAGCTGAATGGACCTAGCATATATACAGCCGTCCCCCGCCCCCTTTATGTCTCTGCCACTATGCATCCCTCGCGCTGCGTCAAGTTTTTGGTGTGAATGGCGATGGAAATGGCAGAAAGAGACAGGGCTAATGCTGATGAAAAACGAGTTAAATAGAGAACAGCGTAATCGACTATTAAGACAGTCTCATTCCCTCATTTCACAATGTAAGTAGGAGTAATGTGACATATAAAAAGACATCTCGGACAGATACTCTACACAGTATCATTTCAAACGTTTGACGCCAAAATTCTTTTCACCACAGAATTCTAACCGCTGTCTCACTGAGAAGAGACTGATAGTCATTGACATATAGCAAACTAGAATTTTTACCATGAATATCCCATTTACACAAAATATCCTTGGAGAGAAATCGCGTTTTTAAAATTAAAAGTTCATGTATTTTGGCCTTAGGTCACTCTAACGGTATCATTACGGGTTTTGATCCGCTACCAAGTCATCGTGAGATGACCAGTTTCCCAAGGAAAGGAATAGCAAAACAATGAAATTAAATTACAAATTATACTGACTTGTATACAAAACCATGCACACTTGAATACGTTCCCTAATTTATCGTAAGTACAACACAAGATATTCTCGGAATAAAACTGACTGTGTGAGTAAGCCTTCTCAAAAATAAAAAGTTAGTCAAAAATGACTGAATCACCTCTGAATATAGACTACACATCGAGAATGACACAACTGTAAAATAATGCCACTGTTGAAGGTCGTAGCATTATGATGCAAATACTGTTTCATTCCAAACAGATGCATTAGAAAATCGAATACCTAACTTAATGTGATTCTACGTACGTACATTGCAATAGATCCTCTGATGCTCACTTAGTAATAGTTCTGAAGCCCTAATGATACCATCTGAGCAACCTCAGGTAGAAATACATATTTCACAAAAAAATTACGCAATAACGGCCACGAAAGGAGAATCGAGGGAAGCAGGGTTCGACCAGAGCAACGCATAGGTCCATCCACTTCATGTCGGTGTGCATCAAAACGTTGTCGCAAAAACTTAAGTCTTTCGGCCACCAGCTGTCTCTATTTTCAACGTACAGTGATCCTCAAACGAAACCGAGTTCGCTGCGTGGTGCGTTCACCCTGCAACTGAGAGCGCTGCTGACGGCGGAACGCGGACGTCGTGCCGTCTGCAGGCCGACAGGCGACAATTTTTTCCAGTCTCCCTCCCTCCTCGGAAACAAATTGGCTGGACTTGGCCCCCTGACACTCGTGACGCTTTCCGCTTGGCCGGCTGGAATTAATCAGATCGCGCGCCGTCCCGGCCGGAAACGCGCCGCCCTTATAAAGCCGATACGCGAGGCTGCAGCCACTTTGCGTTCCGTCCGGTGGCAGTCGCTGTATTTCACGTTGGACCCGATGTTGTGCTTGTGTATTATGTTGTTCTGCAGTAACATTCCAGTCTTGAAAAATTACGTCAGAGAAATAAATTTCTCCCTTTCTCTCTCTTTCTGTTTGTCTACTGTAGCAATGACGATATTAGCATTACCTTGGCCAATAACATTGCAGATACCTTATTTCCAGTCATAACAGACACCAGTAGCCCACATACGAGTCAAAAATAAGGAACAGAGTTCAGCTGTCCATGACAAACTACGAGGACTATCCCGAAAGTAAGGTCCGATCTGGCGTGAAACAGAAAACACTCTGAATATCCGATGAATTTTTCCACAGTTTTGTTTGGCAGTATTACCAGTATGCCTGTCGATGGCATCAAGTCGCTCCTTTCAGTTCTGAGCGCACAGTGAGCACGTACAGATGCACAAAAAATTGAGTCTCCTGCCAAGTATGGGTACCCGTTGAGAGGTTTCACCTCAACCTATGGAGCAGAAGTAGCACAACTGTCATGCGTTTCCTTCTCATGGCAGTTGTAGGTCGAACACTGCAGGGACGGTTTTTTTTTTTTTTTTTTTTGGCTCAAATGGCTCTGAGCGCTATGGAACATCTGAAGTCATCAGTCCCCTAGAATTTATAACTACACTCCTGGAAATTGAAATAAGAACACCGTGAATTCATTGTCCAAGGAAGGGGAAACTTTATTGACACATTCCTGGGGTCAGATACATCACATGATCACACTCACAGAACCACAGGCACATAGACACAGGCAACAGAGCATGCACAATGTCGGCACTAGTACAGTGTATATCCACCTTTCGCAGCAATGCAGGCTGCTATTCTCCCATGGAGACGATCGTAGAGATGCTGGATGTAGTCCTGTGGAACGGCTTGCCATGCCATTTCCACCTGGCGCCTCAGTTGGACCAGCGTTCGTGCTGGACGTGCAGACCGCGTGAGACGACGCTTCATCCAGTCCCAAACATGCTCAATGGGGGACAGATCCGGAGATCTCGCTGACCAGGGTAGTTGACTTACACCTTCTAGAGCACGTTGGGTGGTACGGGATACATGCGGACGTGCATTGTCCTGTTGGAACAGCAAGTTCCCTTGCCGGTCTAGGAATGGTAGAACGATGGGTTCGATGACGGTTTGATTGTATCGTGCACTATTCAGTGTCCCCTCGACGATCACCAGAGGTGAACGGCCAGTGTAGGAGATCGCTCCCCACACCATGATGCCGGGTGTTGGCCCTGTGTGCCTCGGTCGTACGCAGTCCTGATTGTGGCGCTCACCTGCACGGCGCCAAACACGCATACGACCATCATTGGCACCAAGGCAGAAGCGACTCTCATCGCTGAAGACGACACCTCCCTCCATTCACGCCTGTCGCGACACCACTGCAGGCGGGCTGCACGATGTTGGGGCGTGAGCGGAAGACGGCCTAACGGTGTGCGGGACCGTAGCCCAGCTTCTTGGAGACAGTTGCGAATGGTCCTCGCCGATACCCCAGGAGCAACAGTGTCCCTAATTTGCTGGGAAGTGGCGGTGCGGTCCCCTACGGCACTGCGTAGGATCCTACGGTCTTGGCGTGCATCCGTGCGTCGCTGCTGTCCGGTCCCAGGTCGACGGGCACGTGCACCTTCCGCCGACCACTGGCGACAATATCGATGTACTGTGGAGACCTCACGCCCCACGTGTTGAGCAATTCGGCGGTACGTCCACCCGGCCTCCCGCATGCCCACTATACGCCCTCGCTCAAAGTCCGTCAACTGCACATACGGTTCACGTTCACGCTGTCGCGGCATGCTACCAGTGTTAAAGACCGCGATGGAGCTCCGTATGCCACGGCAAACTGGCTGACACTGACGGCGGCGGTGCACAAATGCTGCGCAGCTAGCGCCATTCGACGGCCAACACCGCGGTTCCTGGTGTGTCCGCTGTGCCGTGCGTGTGATCATTGCTTGTACAGCCCTCTCGCAGTGTCCGGAGCAAGTATGGTGGGTCTGACACACCGGTGTCAATGTGTTCTTTTTTCCATTTGCAGGAGTGTATTTAAACCTAACTAACCTAAGGACATAACACCTATCAGCGCCCAAGGCAGGATTCGAACCTGCGACCGTAGCAGTCGCGCGGTTTCACCGAACAACCCTGACTTGGAACCCTCTGAGGTTCAGCTCTGCTCACGCGAATCGCTGGCTATGAGAACGAGACTTTGGCACAGACAACTTGCTGCAAACGGTCACATAGAGGTGGTGCAAAGCACAGGTGGCTGGCTTCTATGACGAGGGTACTGGAAAGTTGCTACAACTCTACGACAACTGTCTAAGTCGGTGCGATAACTTTGTAGAGAAGTCGCTGGAAAGTGTAGCTAACTGTTCCACATAAAACTTTTTTTATTTTTATAATGGTTTCTATATCGTGACCGATCGAACATTATTTTGCGAAAGGCCGTCGTATAAAAGATTGAAACACATTTCGCATGTCACTGGACTGAAGAAGAGTAAATGTTTTGACACATCTGCACTGTTAATTTCTTTGTAGCAACGTGGCGGCGACCACACCAAAGAGAAATCATTTTGTGCGTTGGGATTTGCTCGAACTCAATCCAGTGTTTAATGAGCATTTCGCTGTCTATTTAGCAAGAAGTCAAGCTCTGCAAAAGCAGATTTGTGATCGACATGCAAAGTTCTTGAAATGGTTGCGTATGTGAAGAGAAGAGGACCGGTCGGCCACGCAAGTCCGATGAAAATGTCCAGCGTATCCCAGACGCGTTCACACAGAGCCCTCGGAAGTCCACAAGACGGGCGGCAAGGGGCTTCAGCCTCCTAAATCGGCCGTGTAGCCTGTTCTGGAATGAAGTCAGCTTATGAAGCCCTACAAGTTGCAGTTACTGCAGTAATTGCGGCCCGGCGACCATAACATAAGGCATGAATGTTGCATTTCAATTCCTCCAGGGTATGACAAAGGACACTTTCACTGAATGACTCATCTTTACTGGCGAATCGACGATTCTTCTATCGACTCAAGTAAATGGCCGTAATATAGAAATTGGGGTTCACAAAATCCTGGTGTCGTTGCCCAACAGGCAACAGACTCACTGTCACTGAATGTGTTTTATGCCGTTTCTGATCACAAAGTTCATGGACTTTCTGTTTTTGTGGACAAATCTGTGATGGTAATGTGATATCTGGACTTGCTGCCAAGTTGGTAGCTTCCACATCTTTACGAAGGTTCCAATGTTTCCATTTTTATTAAGTCGTAGCCCTGACTCAGTTTTACTACTTGGTGCGGCGTTATCCTAAAAACACTGTTAACAATACTATCCCACAGCGTTGGACTGGAAAGGAGACAACATCTTGATCACTGTTTTCGGCCTCCCAGGTCACCAGACCACACAGCCTTGCGATTTTTTTCAGTGTGGGTACATAAAAGACAGAGGTTTGGTCCTGTCAATGGCAACAATTCTTCAAGAGCTGAGAAACTGACTTACTGAACTTGTAGATTCAACAGACATGGACTTATTGATCCGTGTGTGGTATGATATGGACCACCGCTTCGATATTTCTAGAGCGACGCTTGTTACTCATGTTGAGTGTATGGTGTAGAGTATCTACGAAAAATATCTTTTTCTGCCAATTGGTATCGCAATGTACTTCTATCTTTCATAGTTTCGATGTAATGTACAATCGAAATCCTCTCTTTTTGAATAAGCCTGTACGTTGCGAGATAAATCATCAACTTAACTGGTAGTAAAAATTATTTTAATACATGGTTTATTGTTCAGTCCCAGTTGCACATCTCTTTTATAGCGTGACTGGTTTCGATGTCGGTGCATCATCATCATATCTGTGTAATTATGTCAGCAACCTGTAGTGTATGTATCAGGAGAACACATCTGAATACTCTGTTCTGCAATTATTCGTTTCACGGAACCTGCACTACAGCGATAAAATTGAACACGGCATGAGTACTGAAAACACTATAGGGTTATAGCTGGCCATGAATGGTTTTGTCCATACATCTGCAACATCCGTATTTTCATGTAAGAATTAATGATCTGGGCGCAGGCCCAGTTACGATGATTTGGGCCAGACAAGTTACGTAACTCTCTGGCTTGAGTGCACTCCAGTACCACACACAGGGTACTCGATAACTTCCTTTACATCATAACCACAACAGAAAGTCTCGCTTGTCTATCGTCCTAGCTGAGAGTATCCATAAAGCATAAACACCCGCCTATGGAACAAGCTAACCTGCAGTCCTCGCATAATTCAGTGTTCTATTGCATACACGAAAAAACTATTTCGTCAACGTCATATCTTATGCCTACAAATTACCACATATGGCTAGTTTTACCTGTGACAGGGAATAAAGCAGATATCCACATCTTCTCCACTTCTTTTCGCACTCTTAATTTCCTTTGTTCGTACCTCTTTCTTTCTTTTTCCACCCTTCCTCACGTCCGTCGCTGCCGATGTACTTTGCTTAAGTCTGCCTGACTGTGACCAACCTGTACTACTCTACTGTTGAGATGGCCCAGCCCAAACTTCGTTTTTTTTTTCTGCTGTAGCAACTACTTATCCTTCCCGATTTACATTGTAGTTACGTCTGTTTCACGCTGTATGAAACGAAGGTGTTAGGATTTAAGGGACTGATGACGCTGAAGGGTAAACAAATAAATAAAGTGTGTAAATCGACATTAAGTATATGATTCATACCTGTTTGAACTCATTAAGATTTAATGGCGTATTCAACCAGAGATGTAGAAATAATCTTACGGTGTATCTACATGGTGTTTCAAAGTCTTTACGATTAACCTCTAAGGGTGACAGATATCGTCGTGAGGATCAATGTTTGTTAGAGATAGAATGTTTGCTGACGTTTTCCGTCAACATTACGTGTCCTTTTATTCTGGTTATATCCCTGAGACGTGGCAGGGAGTAGGCTCTCTGCATCGTGTGTATGCCATGTGTGTTGCCTATAATCTACTCATATGCACCGTGTGAAAGTGGGTAGGCCCACAAAAATTAAAGTATGTCATGCGTTTCTGAAATATCATTCTCAGCTTAGAGACACTAACTGATAGATCTTGTTGAAAAACGATCGTTTTAGTGGTGTTGGTAAGATGTAGCAGACACTGCTAGCTCGTTGAAATCTCGTTGCCGCAGTGCAGGCGTATGCTGAAGGGCGCCTAGCTTCGCTGGGAACTTGCTGGCTCTCAGAAAAGTTATTTCGCATGAAGTGATCTATCTCCACCAGACGTTTGATGCAACCACTTTGAAACTCCAAGTACATAGTCTGAAATGAACTCGTACTGATTTCAGTGGAGAGCCAGAGGTTGAGAAAGGCGATACCCAAGCTCCGAATTTTCGGACTTGAGTCCCGACTAGGAAAACATTCAGTTTACTTGTTGTACTCTAAATACGAGGGGCGTTTAATAAGTAATGCAACTCATTTACTTCAGAGAGCTGGTTCGCTTTATTCGGAATTCCAATACACCGTATTATTCTCCACGCTTTTGGCTACAAAACTAAATTTTTTAACATAATCTCCGTTCAATGCGACTGCCTTGCGCCATCAGACTGTACCCCGGCAATGTACCACTTTACTGGTCCATGTCGGAGCCAATGTGTTGATGCATCAATAATCTCACCATCATCCACGTACTGCCTCCCGCGGAATGCCCCCTTCATTGGGGCAAACAGATGGAAGTCGGAAGCAGCGAGATGCGGGCTGTAAGATGGATAAGGAAGAACATTTGAATGAAGTTTTTCGAGCTTCTCTCGGATGTGCAGGACTTTATGAGGCCTTGTCACGGAGGAGGAGAAGTTCGTCTGTATGTTTGTGACGACCAACACGCTCAAGTCGGTTCTGTAATTTCCTCGGGGTAGCACAATACACTTCCAAACTGATCATGCGGTAGAACATCAAACAGAGTGACCCATTCAGAGTACCAGAAAACCGCCGCCATGACTTTAGTGGCTGAGGATGCGGTTCTGAACTTTCTCTTCGGAAGGGAGGTGGTGTGGTACCGCTCCATTGACTGCTGTTTTCTTCCCGGTTCGAAGTGATGAGTCCACATTCCATCGCCTGTGACGATGATCCACAAATGTTTGTCACGATAAGTCTTGTAACGTGCAAGAAATTGAGCACAGATGGTCCTTCGTTGCTCTTTACGGTCTTCTGTAAGACGACGAGAAACCCAGATGTTACACACCTTTGAGTACTCCACCCGGTAGACCAGTGTTCCGGCACTATCAACGGAGACGTCCAGTTGAGTAGCGAGATGTCTGATCGTGAGCACCTCGTATGAGAGTATCGGCAGTTCCAACATCGCAGCAGTGTGCGGCCAGTCTACTCGCAGGTGATCCCAAATGTTTGTACGACCTGGTTGCGCTGATGACATACGTCTCGCTCAACGACTTACCGTGCTTTAGTTCACTGCCATGTCTCCGTGTAGATTCTGCAGGCGCCTATAGTTAAATGCGATGCTCTGGTTTTTCGCCAAAGGAAACTTAATTACAGCTATTGACTTATAACGCACTTCGGTTACAGACGCAAATTTGAAGGCTATTACAGCACCGCCACCCATCAGAACTACAGAGGCTGAAGCGGGAATATTCCACGACGTCCCACAACAAATTCCGCATTTTTCCAACCGAAATTAGCCAAGAGAAAAAAAATGTAGCATTACTTATTGAACGTCCCTCGTATCATGCTTTCTACAGGCGCTTTATGCGAGGGTGTTTAACCCTGGTGATTGCCTACTAGAAATTGAGTGTGCTGGAAGGATCTTCTTGTTTATAACACAAGGTATCTTTTTTTAGCTATCAATCTTCTGACCATTTTGATGCACCAGCGACGAACTCCTCTCCTATGCCACCTTTTCATCTCAGAGTAGCAATTGCAACCTGAGTCCTCAATTACTTGCTCGACGAATTTCTCTACAGTTCTCGCCCTCTGCAACTTCCTGAATACAGTGGAGGTTATTGCTTTATGTCTTAACAGATGTCCACTCAACCTGTCCCTTCTTCTGTTTAGTATTTTCGATATCTTACGCTCGTCGCCGATTTTGCAAATAATCTGCTCATTCCTTACTTAATCAGTCCACCTGATTGTCAACATTCGTCTGCAACACTACATCTCGCATGCGTCAATTCTCTTCTATTCTGGTTTTCCAGCAGTCCATGTTTCACTGCCATACATTACTGTGCTCCAAACGTATATTTCCAGAAATTTCTTGCTCAAATTAAATTTGATATTAGTAGATTTGTCTTGGACAGGAATGCCCTTTTTGCCACTGACAGTCTCCTTCTCATGTGCTTGTTCTGTCCGTCACGGGTTAGCTCGCTGCCTAGGTAGCAGAGACCATAACGACATCTGCTTCCTGGTCCTCATTTCCTATGTTATTTTTCTCGCTGTTCTCATTTATGTTACTTCAGATCACTTTCGTCTTTCTTCAGTTTACTCAAACCATATTCTATACTCATTAGACCGATCATTCTATTTAACAGATTCTGTAAGTCTTTTCCACTTTCACTTAGGACAACATTGTCATGAACAAATATTATATATTACTGACATCGTTACACCAAGAATTTTAATCCCACTCTTGAACCTTTCCCTTATTTTCATCATTACGTCTTACACGTACAGATTGGACAGTAAGGGTGAAACACTGAATCCCTCTCTCACACCGTTTTTAATCCGAGAACATCATTCTTATTCTTCCAGTCTTACTGTTCCCTGTTGGTTCTTATACAAATTGTATGTTACCAGTCTATCCTTACCGCTTACCCCTATTTTTCTTAGAATCTCGAACATCTTGCACCATTTGATACCGTTCTACGGTTTTTCCACATCGACAAATCCTATGAACCCGTCTCGATTTTTCCTCAACCTTGCTTCCAGTACCAACCGTAATCTTAGAACTGTCTCTCTCGTCGCTTTACGTATCTTAAGGCCAAACTGATAGCCATCTAACTGACCGAAAACCTTTTGATAATTATTTGGTGATTCGTCTCTACCTCTCTCGAGAAAGGCTGTGCTAACGCTATTGGTTCTGCATCTAAGTGGCCAGTAATGTAAAGCATCTACCGCTTGACGATGATCTTAAGTTCCAGAGCAGAATATTTTTCAAGTGCTTCATTTTCTTAAAGCAATGCGATAACGTAGCAGATTTATTGGTATCCTGTTGCTAAACATCTGGTACATGTATGGGACTGTTGTATGAGTAGTTACTTTATGATCTGATGCGATCATATCACACATCGGCTATGACTGCATTTACAGACTAGTAATAACTTTTGAATGTGTGTTATCTGAGACAGTAAAACACACACAATAAATTTTCGTTGGGGGACTGTTAACAGATACCTCCAATACGAACAGATTATGGAACTGAAAATCCAGTTCTTCGTCAGAATCTCGTTAATGCAGTAATTCAATTTTTTTTCAATTTGAATTACATTTTTTTGTTTTTCGATAGTATTTCAGTCCGTCACATCTCTTGGACAAGATACTGTCTCTATAAAAGATTAGATGGCGTACATTTCGAGGGACGGGTTTACTCTGGGTGTCGCAACTTGCAGACGCCGGGAGAATGAGATTATTCTGCATTGGCGCAGGGGCCTACTGAATAGTGGGAACGTGTGGGAACCTGAAAGGATACAAGGCTGTGCAGCACACCCTTTTCGGGCAGCATTCACCATCCACACTTTCAAGCCGCACTGATGGCCGTCTGCGATAAGCCCTTTCGTTGCTGTCGGACTGTGTAAGTAAGGTTACACTTCCTCCACAATTCCGTGTACCATATGGTTTCTGTAATGCTGTACATAATCAGAAACATTTTACAATGTTGTGTTACTTTAGAGTATTGTTAAATACCTTGGGAACATTCTGAATGATAATTTCTCAAATGAGATCTAGTCATTGAAGTGACATGTTGGTTGTTGTCTTCTTATATTTGCATATTGGCGTAGACTAGATTGGTGCGTAAGTTTGTAGGGTCTTTCATTTGTGTGTTGATATTCCGGTTGCGGTGGGTTATTTATCAATTGTCATTTTCTATTTGTAGTTCAGTATTGGTATTTGAGTTTACATATTTTCGTGTTTTAGTTTGGACATAGTGAGTGGAGATGTAGAGCCTAGAAAATGTAGTGCCAAGTGTATCAATCTGACGTTTCCGACATATTTTGCTGTCTGTGTTCAACAGAGACGTGACCACAGAGAAGGCAGCAAGAAACATTTGAGCCGTGTATGGGGATAATGCCAATGGACAAAGAACGGCAAGAAAATGGTTTTCTCGTTTTAAGGAGGATCGTTTTGATTTTAGTGACAATCTCCGCTCAGGAAGACCTTCTTTAATGAAAATCGTTTAAGCGCGTTAATCTACAATGATGGAAGTCGGTGTACTCGAGAACTGGAAAATGGTATGAAGTGTAGTCATTCCACAATCGTGCAGCATTTCCATGCAATGGGGAAGGTTCAAAAATAGGATGTGTGTGTACAGCATGCTCTAAGCCGAAATGACAAACATCCGCGGGTGGCCATATGCGCCTCTCTGCTTACTCGTCGTCAGTTGGCTTGTAAACAACCACAACACAGTCCAGTATCGCCATTAAGGACGAGAAATAGTGTCTTTATGCTAACATAAGGAAAGGAGAAATGGTTGAGTCCAAACAATGCCTAGGCGCGCAGTCCGGAACCGCGCGACTGCTACGGTCGCAGGTTCGAATCCTGCCTCGGGCATGGATGTGTGTGATGTCCTTAGGTTAGTTATGTTTAAGTAGTTCTAAGTTCTAGGGGACTGATGACCTCAGAAGTTAAGTCCCACAGTGCTCAGAGCCATTTGAACCAAACAATGCACTAACTCCCTGTACAAATATCTGCGCGCATCCATAAAAGGTATCGTTGTGCATCTGGTGGAGTAGCAACGGTGTCATGTACTACGGATTGCTTCCCCCAGGTGTAACTATTACTGCTGACGTTTATTGTCAACAACTGAGACGTCTTGAAGACGCAGTCCCAGAAGAACAACAAGGAAGACAGCGCACAGTCATGCAACTCCACGATAATGCCCAACCCCGTTCTGCTAGACTGAAAAGAAGCACTACACAAGAGTTGGGTTGGCAAGTCATCCGCACTCAGCTATTTCTTCTGATTTTGCGCACTAAGAATTTAATCTGCAAGCCCCTCCATCGAGAAACTTTCAAGTGACTTCCTTTCCTGATGTAAAGATGAAAATGTACTCCAAAATGGCCCGAAGACTTCTTCGTCTCAACATCACGTGATTTCTAGAGTCGCGGAATCGAAAAATTGGCCCAGCGTTGGCAGACTGTTGGACTTAGTGGGGGAGAATATCTTATCGACGACTAAAGTCTCTGTCATGTGGAGGCATTGTGTTTATTAAAATACGCTACGGACTTATGCACCAACCCAGTAATTTAATTTTTTCTGTCACCGTATGCTATAGCTGATCACTGTGATTTTCGGTTTCTCAGTTAGCGACTGCAGTTATCATTTTGTACCAGCGGTCATCACATGACGCTCAGTACAGTGTACAAAAAAAGGAATTACTATGAGTACATCTAAAATAATTTGGTAATATTTTAATGCTTGGAGCATAAGGTTAGATACTACTCTCCGCACATTAATCTCCATGGGGCTGTGGAGTAGGCCTGCCTCTGACGCTCGACTAATTTTCTCAGCCTAATATCCTTTCTGTTTAGAAACAGCAGACAGAATAAGAGATAAATTGAGGGTACGCTCCTCGTGCTAACGTCGTAAGACTTCCATTACTTTGGTGTCCCGAGTACCAATTCGTCCCATGCAGTTACCAGTTGATATGGGTAGCTTGGCAACAAACTATGTGCTAGTGCTCTCTAGAGACTGAGGTACGTGGCGCTTTGTCCAAAAGGGTGGCCTCGTTTTCGGAATATTCAAGTCTTACTTTATTTTCTTCCTCTGCTTCTTATTTTATGTTGCATAGTGAAAAACAGATTGGAAAAGATTGAGTAGGTTGTTGTATTGCAGGAAGAATCGGGTTTTACTTCTGTGTTCATAACATCTTTTCTGTACGCCAGATGTGTCAGAATATGATCGCAAACAATCAAAAATACTATCATTCAAATAAATGCCCGAGACTTCACGCAAATCTGAAGGTCATCATTAACGAAAGCTAAAATATGTTGATATATATCACAAGGCGAACCTCAGTGAATGTCCAGGGTCGCAGCTGTACTATACTTTAGATACTCTCGGTTTTACCTCCTTTCCTTCCTATATAAATTGTTTTTATTTTAGATTGTAAAAAAGATCTGTCATTAAAAATATACAAAAATTGAACAAATTCACAAGTATGAAAATTATTACCTCTTTTCCGCCGCTATGCCCTCTTAAGAGAGAGATTTCAAAAGCAGATTTTAAGCTGTAATTAATATCCAGGAGCCGCTGTTGTCTCTGATCGTAAATTTTTGGTTATTAACTGCAGATAAAAAATGAAGAAGTTGCAAACATGTAGGAAATGAAAATGATAAGATCCATCTGAATCTAAGGAAGCATAGCAAAGTGAGAGTGTAGGTGGGAGGATCAGCCAATGATCGACAGAAACAGGAGAAAGGAATATTTTAGAACACGAAGGGAGTAGCTTTGAGAAATGAAATATGGAAGGCAGCTGAGGATTAGAGACGTAAAAAGGCAGAGCCTAGTGGAAATCTCTGGATAACACAACAGATACTGAATTTAATTGACCAAAGGAGAAAATATGAAGACTCAGAAAATACAGCTAGTGTAAAGGAACACAGGCGTCTAAAAATTAGTGACAGAAAGTGCAAAATAGCTAAGCGGGAATGGCTAGAGGACAAATGTAAGGATTTAGAAGCATTATAATAACTCTCTGATAGTAATTACCTGTCACGTACTTTGGGTGCCAATTAAAATGGTTTTTCATTACTGGTTTTCCAAAGTATGTCAATAATACTGCATGCGTCAGTTCGACGTAGCTCTTTAAGCGCTAGGAATGAATGAACGGAGCAATAACGCATTTCATCGCCGACAGCAGAGTGATGTATTTTCCTCTGTGGGAATTACAGTTAGTGTACGAGTGCAGGTTAATGACACATGGACGGCACGTAGAAGTTAGGGTCTAGCCGTGAGGCCTGCAAAAAGGTCGACCGCTCGCGATTTTCAGGAAATGCACTTTCGATTCCCAATCCGCAATTTTTTTTCAATGCCGTGATTGTTTTCTACAACTGGAGATTGCACTTATTTGCAGCTGCGAGTATATTTCCTGAAAATAATTTGTGCCGAATTTGTAGATACGTTATTGGAGGTTACATGAACCAAGGTACTTCTTTGCTCCATTCCAGCTGATAAGAGAGGTACGAACTTCAATGGAGTATGAATAGACTGCATCAGAAAACAGCCAGAGGCAGCGTGGACGGATGTAGCTTACAACTAACTTGCGAATTTTTGTCGGAGAGGCCTATGCCCAGCTGTGTATATCATCTGGTAGATAAGTGATGACCATAATTATTCATATTATTGTTATGAGCTACAGTTAAACAGCAATATTCCTCAAGGTTTAAGGAAAGTGGCGAAGAAGACTCTTACAGTTTCCTAGGGGTGTGTGATATAAAAACGGTGAAACGTTTTAAAGATCAGCTCAGATGGTTGTCGGACAGAAACTGTCGATGTTGGGAGATGCATAACAATACAAGAGACGTCATCGAGCAACTGACACAGATGCTGACACAAAACCGACATCTGTCGCTGAGACTTATATCGATGTAATTATGGGTTTTTGGAACGGAGCTGGTGACATCATTCATAAATAATTACATATCTGGAATCATATTATGGACTTTCACTAACACGAACGGACATCAGAGCAGAAAGTAACACGGTGTAAGTTGCTGGAAATAGTGCTTCCAATTCTATCCGGAGTAACGACGTCAACAGTTATGCACAACTGTTTGCAGCACACTTAGTCCGACATCCAAAAATGTATGCGTGCTGTGCTTAACTTTAACAGATGTATTAGGCTGGAGTTTTAAACTGTTAAATAGAAATTGAACTGGGCTTCAGTCACAAAGGGTGCAGGCTGAACACACGAAGAACATAGATACAGGAACCATTGGTATAACAGTTGTACATTGTCGTAGCTGTGTTGGGAAAGTACCAGAGCTCCAAGTGATAATAGAAAGTACTGATGCTCAAATCCTTATAGGCACTGAAAGCTGGCTAAAGCTGGATATAAGCTCAGCCGAAATTTTTGCGAAGAACCTAACGGTGTTCCGAAAAGATAGGCTAAACACGTTTGTCGGTGGCGTGTTTGTTGCTGTTAGAAGTAGTTTAACTTGTAGCAAAATTGAAGTAGATACTTCCTGTGAGTTAGTATAGGCATAGGTCATTGTTGGCAATCGGAATAAAATAATAATAGGATCTTTTTATCTAACTCCCAGTTCAGATGATACAGTTGCTGAAAAGTTCAAAGAAAACTTGAATTTGATTTCAAACACGTACCCGACTCATACGATAATAGTTGGTGGTGACTTTAATTTACCCTCAATATGTTGGCGAAAATACATATTTAATTCCGGGGATACGCATAAAATATTGTCCGAAATTTTGCTAAACGCATTCTCTGAAAATTATGTCGAGCAGTTAGCTCATGACCCTACGCGAAAACACACTTGTCTTCTTAGACGCAAATAATCCTAAGTTAATAACCAGCATCAAAACCGATATAGGGATTAGTGAACACAGAGTTGTCATAGCGAGACTGAATATTTTACCCCAAATCCTCGAAGAAGAAACGTAAAATATACCTATTCAAAAGAGCAGAAAAAAATTCACGTGACGCCTTCCTGAGAGACAATCTCCACTCATTCCAAATTCATAATGTAAGTGTAGACTAGATGTGGCCCAAATTCAAAGAAATAGTATCGGCAGCAATTGAAAGGTTTATACCAAATAAACTAACAAACGACGGAGCTGATCCTTCTTGGAACACAAAACGGGTTAGAACACTGTTGCAGAAACAACGACACAAACATGTCAAATTTAAACAGACGCAAAATCCCCAAGATTAGCGATCCTTTACAGAAACTCGAAACTTAGCGTGGAGTTCAATGCGAGGCGCCTATAACAGTTTGCACAACGAAACTTTGTCTCGAAACCTGGTAGAAAATCCAAAGAGATTCTGGTCGTATGTGAAGTATGTTAGCGGCAAGAAAGAATCAATGCCTTCTCTGCATGATAGCAATTGAGATACTATCGAAGACAATGCTGCCAAAGCAGAGTTACTGAACACAGCCTTCCGAAAAACCTGCACATAGTAAGACGAAGTTAATATTCCAGAATTCGAATCGAGAACAGATGCCAACATGACAAACGTAAAAGTAAATATCCTCGGAGTAGTGAAGCAACTTAAAACACTTGATAAAAGCAAGTTTTCTAGTCCAGACTGTATACCAATTAGGTTTCATTCCGAGTACGCTGATGCATTAGATCCATACTTAACAATCATATACAACACTTCGCTCGACGAAAGATCCGTACCGAAAGACTGGAAAGTTGCACAGGTCACACAAATATTCAAGAAAGGTAGTAGGAGTAACCCACTAAATTACAGGCCCATATCGTTAACGTCGATATGTAGCAGGATTTTAGAACATATGTTGTGTTCTACCATTATGAATTACCTCGAAGGAAACGGTCTATTTAAACACAGACAATGTGGGTTTAGAAAATATCGTTCCTGTGAAACACAACTAGCTCTTTATTCAGATGAAGTGTTGAGTGTTATTGACAAGGTATTTCAGATCGATTCCATGTTCGCGGATTTCCGGAAGGCTTTTTACACTGTACCACACAAGCGGCTCGTTGTGAAATTGCGTCTTTATTGAACATCGTCTCAGTTATGTGAGTCGATTTGTGATTTCCAGTTAGAGAGGTTACAGTTCGTAGTAATTGATGGAAAGTCATCGAGTAAAACGAAGTGATTTCTGGCGTTCCCCAGGGTAGTGTTATAGGCTCTTTGCTGTTCCTTATCTATATTAACGATTTTGAAGACAATTTGAGCAGTCATCTTCTGTTGTTTGCAGATGACTCTGACGTTTATCGACTAATAAAGTCATCAAAGACCAAAACAAACTTCAAAACGATTTGAAAAGATATCTGAATGGTGCGAGAAGTGGCAGTTGACCCTAAATAATGGAAAGTGTGAGGTCATTCACATGAGTGCTAAAAGGAACTCGTTAAACTTCGGTTACACGATAAATCAGCCTAATCTAAAAGTCGTAAATTGAACTAAATACGTACGTATTACAATTACGAACAATCTGAATTGGAAAGAACACATAGAAAATGATGTGGAGAAGGCTAACCAACGGATGCGTTTTAATTTCAGGACACTTAGAAAATGTATCAGACCTACGAACGAGATTGCCTATACTACACTTGTCCGTCCTCTTTTAGAATACTGCTGCGTGGTGTGGGATCCTTACCATGTAGGACTGAGGGAGTACACTGGTAAAGTTCAAAGAAAGGCAGCACGTTTTGTATTATCGCGAAATATGGGAGAGGGTGTGGCAGAAATGATACTGGATTTGGGCAGGAAATCATTAAAAGAAAGGCGTTTTTCGTTGCGACGGAATCTTCTCACGAAATGCCAATCACCAACTCTCTCCTCCGAATGCTAAAATATTTTGTTGACATCAACCTACATAGCGCGGAAGGTTCAGCACGATAAAATAAGTGAAATCAGAGCTAATACGGAAAGATATAGGTGTTCTGTATAAGATTGGAACAATAACGAATTGTGAATGTGGTTCGGAGAACTCTCTGCCAGGTACTTAAATGTGATTTGCAGAGTATCCATGTAGATGAAGATGTAGAAATTAACTTAGAAAATATTAAAGGGATGTTGTGCAGTACCACTCGTTGAGGGTTAAATAAATACTCTGTTTTCTGTGTATTAATCTTTGTATTATATCTCTCTGACTGGTAACGTAAATAAAGCTGTAAGAACGATATATGTTGTCCTGCAGTTTTTATACAATACGTAAAACCCCTCGATTATTTTAGTTTATGATTACGCAAAGGTTCACGTTGTTTCCGCCCCTTTGCAGCAAACTCTTAAGAGGAACGATTTAATTTCTTTTGTAAGAAGTATACGTTATATACATCATTGCCATTCATTCTTGCTACTGTGTTTCAGGCTGCCCTGCTCTCTTCGTGGCGATGTGGGGTCTCGTGAAGACTTTCGCGCCAAGAGAAAGGGACACTCAGGTGAGCAAAAAGAAAAGAAGAGAAAAGAAAATAAGCAGAAATATACTCGAGAGAAATGTCTATGGCACCACTATTTGAGATTCATACATTAGTAATATATCTTTTGTACACAGACCACCACAATTTGGTTTACCTGAAAAGATTACACGATTATAGTATGCAGTAGTTGTATAGGTTTTCATTAAGTGTCTGCAGGCGTTACAGAGAGTATCGTCAGGTCACCGTGTAACTTCGCAGCTGTTTGTTTTGAATGTTGGTAGATCAGTTACTTTTTTTTTTCCCAAGCCATCAGTCTTGTGACTGGTTTCATCCGTCTTGCCACGAATTCCTCTCCAGTGCCAACCTCTTCATCTCAGAGTAGCACTTACGACCTACGTCTTCAATTACTTGCTGTATGTATTCCAATCTCTCCGTTACTCTACAGTTTTTGCCCTCTACAGCCCCCTCTAGTACCATGAAAGTCATTCCCTCATCCCTTAACAGATGAATTAACATCCTAACCCTCCCCGAGTCAGTGTTTTCCACATATTCCTTTCCTCTCCGATTCTGCGCTAAACCTTCCCATTCCTTATACACTACTGGCCATTAAAATTGCTATACCAAGAAGGAATGCAGATGATAAACAGCTATTCATTGGACTAATATATTATACTAGAACTGACATGTGGTTACATTTTCACGCAATTTGGGTGCATAGATCCTGAGAAATCAGTACCCAGAACAACCACCTCTGGCCGTAATAACGGCCTTGATACGCCTTGGCATTGAGTCAAACAGAGCTTGGATGGCGTGTACAGGTACAGCTGCCCATGCAGCTTCAACACGATACCACACTTCATCAAGAGTAGTGACTCGCGTATTGTGACGAGCATTTGCTCGGCCACCATTGACCAGACGTTTTCAATTGGTGAGTGATGTGGAGAATGTGATGGTCAGGGCAGCAGTAGAACATTTTCTGTATCCAGGAAGGCTCGCACAGGACCTGCAACATGCGGTCGTGCATTATTCTGCTGAAATGTAGGGTTTCGCAGGGATTGAATGACGTATAGAGCCACGGGTCGTACACATCTGAAATGTAACGTCCAATGTTCAAAGTGCCGTCAGTGCGAACAAGACGTGACAGAGACGTGTAACCAATGGCACCCCATGCCATCACGCCGGGTGACACCCCAGTATGGCGATGACGAATACACACTTCCAGTGTGCGTTCACCGCGATGTCGCCAAACACGGATGCGACCATCATGATTCTGTAAACAGAACCTGGATTTATCCGAAAAAATGATGTTTTGCCTTTCGTACACCCAGGTTCCTCGTTGAGTACACCATCACAGGCGCTCCCCTCTATGATGCAGCGTCAAGGGTAACCGCAGCCATGGTCTCCGATCTGATAGTCCATGCTGCAGCAAACGTCGCCGAACTGTTCGTGCAGATGGTAGTTGTCTAGCAAACGACCCCATCTGTTGACTCAGGGATGGAGACGTGGCTGCACGATCCGTTACAGCCATGCGGATAAGATACCTGTCATCTCGACTGCTAGTGATACGAGGCCGTTGGGATCCAGCACGGCGTTCCGTATTACCCTCCTGAACCCACCGATTCCATATTCTGCTAACAGTCATTGGATCTCGACAACGCGAGTAGCAATGTCGCGATACGGTAAACCGCAATCGCGATAGTCTACAGTCTGACATTTGCCAAAGTCGGAAACGTGATGCTACGCATTTCTCCTCCTTACCCGAGGCATCACAACAACGTTTCACCAGGCAACGCCGGTCAACTGCTGTTTGTGTATGATAAATCGGTTGAAAACTTTCCTCATGTCAGCACGTTGTAAGTGTCGCCACCGGCGCCAATCTTGTGTGAATGACCTGAAAAGCTATTCATTTGCATATCACAGCATCCTCTTCCTGTCGGTTAAATTTCGCGTCTGTAGCACGTTATCTCCCTGGTGTAGCAATTTTAATAGCCAGTAGTGTATTTATCGTCCATATTTCACTTCCTTACGTGGCTACACTGCATAAAAATACTTTCAGAAACAATCTCCTCTTCAGAAACGCATTCCTTGCCATTGACAGTCTACATTTTATATTGTCTCTACTTCGACCATCAGATATTTTTCTCCCCAAACAGCAAAACTCATTTACTACCTTGTCTCCATAATCTAACTCCTTCAACATCATCCGATTTAATTCGACTACGCTGCATTATCCCCCTTTTCCTTTTGTTGATGTTCATCTTATATTCTCCGTTCAAGACATTGTCGATACCATTCAACTGCTCTTCCAGGTGCTTTGCTGTCTCTGATAGAATTATAATGTCATCGGTAAAACTCAAAGTTTTCACTTCTTCTCTGTGTCTGCACGTTGTAGGTGTCGCCCCCGACGCCATCCTTGTGTAAATGCTCTGAAAAGCTAATCATTTGCATATCACAGAATCATCTTCCTGTCGGTAAAATTTTGCGTCCGTGGCACGTCATCTTCGTGGTGTAGCAATTTTAATGGCAAGTAGTGTATTATCACTACACCTAATTTTCAACATTCGCCTGTAGCACCACATCTCAAATGCTTCTATTGTATTCTGTTCTGGTTTTCCCACAGTCCTTACAATGCTGTCCTCCAAGCATACATACTCAGAAATTTCTTCCTCAAATTAAGACCTATGTTTGATACGAGTAGACTTCACTTGGCTATAAATAACCTTTTATGCGGTGCTTGTTGCCTTCAGATGTCCTGCTTGCTCTGTCTGTCATTAGTTACTTTACTGTCTAGGCAGTAGAATTCCTTAACTTCATCTACTTCGTGACCATCAATCCTGAAGTTAAGTTTCTGGCTTTTCTCATTTCTGCTATTTCACATTACTTTAGTCTTTCTTCGACTTACTCTCAGTCCACATTCTGTTCTCATTGGATTGTTCATTCCATTCAGCAGACCATGTAATTCTTCTTCACCTTAACTTACGACAGCAATGTCATCCGTGAATCGAATCATTGATAAACTTCCACCTCTAATTTTAATTCCACTCCACAAACATTTTTTAAATTCTGTCATTGCATCTTCGATGTACAGACTCAAAAGGAGGGGTGAAAGACTACTGCCTGTCCTACATACTTTTTAATCAGAGCACTTCGTTCTTGATTGGCAACTCTTAATATTCCCTCTTGGTTGCTCCTGCACAAACTGTATGATACTCGCCTTCACAGTAACAGACTCTCTGCCCCTCCATCGTATTCATAACAAATCCTACTCCCGTTATCCAATTTTCTGCTGTTGCTGATATTACCCTATACTCATTTCACTGACTCTGAGTATATTTACATTGAGCATTTTCATTTTTCTCTTCAGATTTTCTATCTTTCCTACCACATTCAAGTTTCTGACAGCCACGCCCCGACTCGCAGAGCGTCGTCCTTTCGTCGGTTATTCAGTCTTTTTCTCATGGTCACCTCCCGCTTGGCAGTCCCCTCCTGGAGAACCGAAAGGTGGACTATTCCAGAATCTTTTGCTGATGGAGAGATTATGATGACACTTTTTCAATTACAGGCCACGTGTCCTGTGGGTACACGTTACGTGTCTTTAAGGCAGTGGTTTCCATTGCCTTCTGCATGATGCCTCTGATCATTGCTTATTCTGCCGCCTTCATGGGCAGTTTCGCACCCAAAGAGTAGGAGAGTGCCCTGAACCTCTGTCCGCTCCTCCGCCCTCTTTGACCAGGCCTTTGGCAGAATGAGGGTGACTTCTTTTGCCGAGAGACTTCAGCCGCCAAAGCTGAATATTAATCAAAATTTAAGCGGTGGTGGGTTTCGAACGAATGACCAAGGTTGTTTTCTGGTTTCTATGGTTCCTTCCCTCCCCCCATGAACCATGGACCTTGCCGTTGGTGGGGAGGCTTGTGTGCCTCAGCGATACAGATGGCCGTACCGTTGGTGCAACCACAACGGAGGGGTATCTGTTGAGAGGCCAGACAAACGTGTGGTTCCTGAAGAGGGGCAGCAGCCTTTTCAGTAGTTGCAGGGGCAACAGTCTGGATGATTGACTGATCTGGCCTTGCAACATTAACCAAAACGGCCTTGCTGTGCTGGTACTGCGAACGGCTGAAAGCAAGGGGAAACTACAGCCGTAATTTTTCCCGAGGACATGAAGCTTTACTGTATGATTAAATGATGATGGCATCCTCTTGGGTAAAATATTCCGGAGGTAAAATAGTCCCCCATTCGGATCTCCGGGCGGGGACTACTCAGGAGGATGTCGTTATCAGGAGAAAGAAAACTGGCGTTCTACGGATCGGAGCGTGGAATGTCAGATCCCTTAGTCGGGCAGGTAGGTTAGAAAATTTAAAAAGGGAAATGGATAGGTTAAAGTTAGATATAGTGGGAATTAGTGAAGTTCGGTGGCAGGAGGAACAAGACTTCTGGTCAGGTGACTACAGGGTTACAAACACAAGATCAAATAGGGGTAATGCAGGAGTAGGTTTAATAATGAATAGGAAAATAGGAATGCGGGTAAGCTACTACAAACAGCATAGTGAACGCATTATTGTGGCCAAGATAGATACGAAGCCCACACCTACTACAGTAGTACAAGTTTATATGCCAACTAGCTCTGCAGATGATGAAGAAATTGAAGAAATGTACGATGAAATAAAAGAAATTATTCAGATAGTGAAGGGAGACGAAAATTTAATAGTAATGGGTGACTGGAATTCGAGTGTAGGAAAAGGGAGAGAAGGAAACATAGTAGGTGAATATGGATTGGGGCTAAGAAATGAAAGAGGAAGCCGCCTAGTAGAATTTTGCACAGAGCACAACTTAATCATAGCTAACACTTGGTTTAAGAATCATGAAAGAAGGTTGTATACGTGGAAGAACCCTGGAGATACTAAAAGGTATCAGATAGATTATATAATGGTAAGACAGAGATTTAGGAACCAGGTTTTAAGTTGTAAGACATTTCCAGGGGCAGATGTGGACTCTGACCACAATCTATTGGTTATGACCTGTAGATTAAAACTGAAGAATCTGCAAAAATGTGGGAAATTAAGGAGATGGGACCTGGATAAACTGAAAGAACCAGAGGTTGTACAGAGTTTCAGAGAGAGCATAAGGGAACAATTGACAGGAATAGGGGAAAGAAATACAGTAGAAGAAGAATGGGTAGCTCTGAGGGATGTAGTAGTGAAGGCAGCAGAGGATAAAGTAGGTACAAAGACGAGGGCTGCTAGAAATCCTTGGGTAACAGAAGAAATATTGAATTTAATTGATGAAAGGAGAAAATATAAAAATGCAGTAAATGAAGCAGGCAAAAAGGAATACAAACGTCTCAAAAATGAGATCGACAGGAAGTGCAAAATGGCTAAGCAGAGATGGCTAGAGGACAAATGTAAGGATGTAGAAGCTTATCTCACTAGGGGTAAGATAGATACTGCCTACAGGAAAATTAAAGAGACCTTTGGAGAGAAGAGAACCACGTGTATGAATATCAAGAGCTTAGATGGCAGCCCAGTTCTAAACAAGGAAGGGAAGGCAGAAAGGTGGAAGGAGTATATAGAAGGTTTATACAAGGGCGATGTACTTGAGGACAATATTATGGAAATGGAAGAGGATGTAGATGAAGACGAAATGGGAGATACGATACTGCGTGAAGAGTTTGACAGAGCACTGAAAGACCTGAGTCGAAACTAGGCCCCCGGAGTAGACAACATTCCATTAGAACTACTGACGGCCTTGGGACAACCAGTCCTGACAAAACTCTACCAGCTGGTGAGCAAGATGTATGAGACAGGCGAAATACCCTCAGACTTCAGGAAGAATATAATAATTCCAATCCCAAAGAAAGCAGGTGCTGACAGATGTGAAAATTACCGAACTATCAGTTTAATAAGCCACGGCTGCAAAATACTAACGCGAATTCTTTACAGACGAATGGAAAAACTGGTAGATGCAGACCTCGGGGAGGATCAGTTTGGATTCCGTCGAAATGTTGGAACACGTGAGGCAATACTGACCTTACGACTTATCTTAGAAGAAAGATTAAGAAAAGGCAAACCTACGTTTCTAGCATTTGTAGACATAGAGAAAGCTTTTGACAATGTTGACTGGAATAACCTTTTTCAAATTCTAAAGGTGGCAGGGGTAAAATACAGGGAGCGAAAGGCTATTTATAATTTGTACAGAAACCAGATGGCAGTCATAAGAGTCGAGGGGCATGAAAGGGAAGCAGTGGTTGGGAAAGGAGTGAGACAGGGTTGTAGCCTCTCCCCGATGTTATTCAATCTGTATATTGAGCAAGCAGTAAAGGAAACAAAAGAAAAATTTGGAGTAGGTATTAAAATTCATGGAGACGAAGTAAAAACTTTGAGGTTCGCCGATGACATTGTAATTCTGTCAGAGACAGCAAAGGACTTGGAAGAGCAGTTGAACGGAATGGACAGTGTCTTGAAAGGAGGATATAAGATGAACATTAACAAAAGCAAAACGAGGATAATGGAATGTAGTCAAATTAAATCGGGTGATGCTGAGGGAATTAGATTAGGAAATGAGACACTTAAAGTAGTGAAAGAGTTTTGCTATTTAGGAAGTAAAATAACTGATGATGGTCGAAGTAGAGAGGATATAAAATGTAGACTGGCAATGGCAAGGAAAGCGTTTCTGAAGAAGAGAAATTTGTTAACATCGAATATAGATTTAGGTATCAGGAAGTCGTTTCTGAAAGTATTTGTTTGGAGTGTAGCCATGTATGGAAGTGAAACATGGACGATAACTAGTTTGGACAAGAAGAGAATAGAAGCTTTCGAAATGTGGTGCTACAGAAGAATACTGAAGATAAGGTGGATAGATCACGTAACTAATGAGGAGGTATTGAATAGGATTGGGGAGAAGAGAAGTTTGTGGCACAACTTGACTAGAAGAAGGGATCGGTTGGTGGGACTTGTTTTGAGGCATCAAGGGATCACAAATTTAGCATTGGAGGGCAGCGTGGAGGGTAAAAATCGTAGAGGGAGACCGAGGTATGAGTACACTAAGCAGATTCAGAAGGATGTAGGTTGCAGTAGGTACTGGGAGATGAAGCAGCTTGCACAGGATAGAGTAGCATGGAGATCTGCATCAAACCAGTCTCACGACTGAAGACAACAACAACAACAACATGGTTCCTTCATCGATTTTAATTTCTTATTTATAGTCCACTGTTGCTATTTGATTTTACATATTGTCAGTTTATCATCTGGAGAGAATGAGTGAAGCTATGTGCTTTAGGAAATGGAGTGAGACGTGGACTTCAGTAAAGGGAAGGCAGCAAAGGTAGCAGCCAAGAACATTTGTGCTAAGTATGGGGGCAATGCCATCCGACAGAGAACGGCAAAAAAATGATTTTCTCGTTTTAATGGAAATGGAAATGAAGTACCATGTTTCTTGACACAGCGTAGGGGAACGATGGGGGAGACCCGCACCGTTGTACTAGGCAAGATCCTAATGGAGGTGGTTTGCCGTTGCCTTCCTCCGACCGTAATGGGGATGAATCATGAAGATGAAGACGACACAACAACACCTAGTAATCTCAAGGCAAGTGAAAACCCCTGATCTCGCCGGGAATCGAACACGGGACCCGACCGTGGGACCACGAGCTGCAGACTCTCGTTTTAAGGATTTTTTTGATATTATTACAGTCTGCGTTCTGGAAGACCTCAGGCTTTGATGAAGATCATTTCATGACATTAATCAACAATGATCGAATTCAGAGTATTCGCGAAATGGCAAATGTGATGAACTGTGGTAACTGGACCTTCGTGCGACATTCGCGTGCATATATTTATATAAGTCAGTGGATGGCCATTTGGGCGTGTCTGCTTTCCTCGTCCTCAGTTCGGTCGTGAACACCACCGACCATTTCTAACCTGTATTTTACTGCCTCCATAAAAGATTTGGTGAACCAGCGACGGTGTGGTGTATTAGGAATTGCTTTCTGAAGTGTAGCCATTACTGCTGTCATTTATGGTCAACAACTAAGACGTCTTGTAGACGCAGTCCAAGAACGACTATCAGGAAAAGTGGGTATTGTGATGTTCCTCAACGACAACGTACTCCTGGATTTTTCTCGTTTGACTAAAACATTACACAGGAGTTTGGTTGGGTAGTCATTCCACACCCACCGTATACACCTGACCTTGCACCCTTAGATTTTCAGCTTTCCCGCTCTCTATCGAACAACCTTTATGGATTAAAATCAGATTCGAACATTGCTGGACGAATTCTTCGCCTAAAAAACCACATGATTTCTACAGTCGCGGAATGAAACACTTACTCCAGTGTTGGAAGACTTGCAAATAGCGAAGGAGAATTTATTGTTGATTGCTAACGTCTCTGCTATGTGTAACTGTTGTGTTTATTAAATTTGTTAATAAATGCTACGAACGTATGCATCAACCAAAAACTAATCCTTCCCCTTTTATCAACTACCCGCCCTGCGTCCTGTACAACCTCTTCCTGACTTTTACCTCACGATTTAGAGTAATAATAACCATAAATTAAATATGAAATTCCTATCCATCCGCCCTAAGGCAGACAAATACAGTTACATAAGTAGTTTGTGACTAGTGTACGAAAGCTCGATACTTTGGGATGTCTGTTGCTTTAGTTTGATACACAGAAATGAATCCACCCTCCCCCCCCCCCCCCTACAAAAAAGATAATGTTAGTAGTATGCTTAAACAATGTGAAATAGTTCCATTGTGCTAACTTCTATTCGTAATTCGAGCATTATAGAGAAATAATCGACGATTCTATGAATTATATCATAAAGAGATACCCTCCAAGCCTGCGACGACCGATTCACTAAAAGTGTCCCTCGGGTGACTACTAGTATTAGACTTTTGCGTTGCGGTGTGTCTGTTCGTAACTGGTCTTGATCAACCGAGTTACTCTTTTGCTTTGTTTAGTTGCAACTAAAAACTGCAACTAGATCTTTAAGATGAAAAAATCCTTGTCTTCGTTTTTGTGATGGTGGCAACAAATTTTACTATTATAATCGCTAATTATTCTCCTTCTCTCAATAGCAAAATATCTTTCGACTGACGTTTCGGAAAGTGGCTGTAGTACGTTAAAAATATAAATGCAAGTTCCTTAAGTGTTGTGGCCAGATCATCAGGTCCTACCACAATAGGTTTTTGATTCCAGTCACATTCTGCAGAGATTTCACTCATTCAGTCGAAATCACAAACATACTGTGTGCCTTGTTTAAAAGTGGATTTCTGCCTCGAAGGAAGATACAGGTACTACGTCTGAAAATTGCGCTCCTTTAGCCTGACACGTAGATTACGATGGCGTGCTGAAAAGTAACTGTATCGCACTGAAAGATGGCATCACCATCAGGGGTGGCATCAAGGACAGAGGAATGCAGGTGGTTCAAAATGATGTACGTACCTGCACCTTCGTTTACTACCAAGGGTCCCATGGAAACCCAGGTAAGGCAGGCCGGGATGGCCGAGATGTTCTAGGCGCTACAGTCTGGAACCGCGAGGCCGCTACGGTCGCAGGTTCGAATCCTGCCTTGGGCATGAATGTGTGTGATGTCCTTAGGTTAGTTAGGTTTAAGTAGTTCTAATTTCTAGGGGACTGATGACCTCAGAGCCATTTGAACCATTTTTAAAACCCAGATGAAGGTCTACTATTGCATAATTACTGACTCCACAGGCCTACGTACTTGACCTGGTTCATGTTTGGAGCAGCAGTTCGCCTGGATGATCATCGACCTGATACAACAAATGTTCAAATTGTTCAAATGTATGTGAAATCTTATGGGACTTCACTGTTAAGGTCATCAGTCCCTAAGCTTACACACCTCTTAACCTAAATTAGCCTAACGACAAACACACACACCCAAGCCCGAGGGAGGACTCGAACCTCCGCCGGGACCAGCCGTACATTCCATGACTCCAGCGCCCTAGACCGCTCGGCTAATACCGCGAGGCCCTTATGCAACAACCAACGTGATTCATCCAATACTGTAACAATTTCGCTTTGATCTAGGGTACAGTGGCGATGATTTCATGACCATTGCCGTCGTAATTGATGATGTCTTTAGATCGACATTATAACACGTAGGTGGGTTATTCTCCGGAATCATGGTCAAAATATATGAGATGAGAGGTGTACTAGGAAACACTTCGTCTTACTCCTGCACCGCCGACGTTGTCTGCTGTGAACTCCGCTACAGATAGCGATGTATTTCAGAAAGCAGGCTGGCATCCAAGCTTCAGGTTCTGTGTTGAGACGTGGACGTCCAACAATTTGTGGGGTTCACCGTCCTTTAATTACCTTCCACAGATGTTCATGACTGTGCCACTTGATCAGCCGACCAGGTTCGCACTTCTCGGAGAAGCTTGTTGCTAGCGGTTCATCATAACACTCTGCTCTTTCTCAGAGTCACTTGTGTCATAAGATTCTACATTTGCGGAACGAATCATCGTCACAACAATTCCCCATTTGTCTCTGCCTCATTTATACACCTCCATTACCTCATTAGGTGCCCACAGTTTCAACAGGCGTCATTGTGTCTCAAGGTGGGCATTGACGATCTGGTCATGAATGTGCCTGCTCTGTTTCCCAAGATCTCAGAGGCAAGTCTGTGTGGGACGTTTGATAGTAAAAGGCACGTACAGTTTTCAGCTGGTAGGTGGATATGGTATTATTTTAGTGAACGTCCTCCTTTGCTGCTATTCAGTAATATATACAAAGATAAATATATGATTATAGACTATATAAACTTTTTAGACACAACGATGCTCTCCATAAAAATTTGATACAACATAAAACCTTATATTATGTATCGCGTTACACAGGTGCAGACGACGGAACCGCTCATGCGACATTGCCCTTGGATGAGCCCCGACAGCTACGACTGGCTGTTCCAGGCTCCAGCCATCGCCGTACTGGCTCTCAACCTCATCTTCCTAGTCATGATCATGTGGGTGAGTATGCCGCACGTGTAGAGGTAAACTGGCCACAGATTTTAGAAAAAAAAGGAAGAGAGATTATGATTCAAAGTTCTGTCAACGAAATCGTAAGAGACGGAGTACAAGCTTTAATTTGGTAATGACGGGGAAGAATACCGAATATGACATTTTTGATGCAACCGTCGTGGTGTTTTCCTTCAGCGATTTTGGAATACTTTAGAAAACCTAAAGCTTTACTGAATCTTCATGATAGATTCAAATTGTGTGGCGGACCGAAACTCGAACGTCGGGCGTTTGCCTGTCACAGGCAAGTGCTCTTCCAGGAGTGCTTGTCTTGCAAGTTGGCAGGACAACTTCTGGTAATTTAGGAACGTAGGAAACTAAGTACTGTTGAAAGTAAAGCTGTGAGTACAGGTTGAGAGTACTGCTTGGGTAGCTCAGTTATACAGCTCTTGCCCGAGAAATGCAAAGCTCTCGAATTTTAATCTCGGTCCGGTACACACTTTTAATCTACCAGGAAGTATCACACCAGCGCATATTCCGTTGCAGAGTGAAACTTTCATTCCTAAAGCTTGATTGGTGAAAGGGGATTTTAACCACCGTCCTGAAGCACCCAAATTATTGTATGTTTTCATTGTGTCACCTCACTCGCTTTGGCACAGATCATCGTTTGAAGAATCGATTATGAATATAAATCTATGGCTTCTGTCACAAGTATATTTTGTACAAGAATCAATGTATCCGTTTGCAGCGTATGTAACCGGTGCATACTACACAGTCACCTAAATTACGTAAAACCAAGAACACTGATATCTGACTAGTACTGCTACTGTGCTACGAATTCCGTCTTTATGTTACGTCCAAGAAACGTCTCATATGGACCTACACCGCTGGACATTAATACTGAAAGATCACGAAGGATATCAAACAATGAAATTTCACCTATTGTATTCATGATTAAATTTGTAGGTGGTTTAGAGGTAGAGGTAGTACTGCAGTGATTGGTTTGGGAACCGTAAGGTGGTCGTAAATGTTAAATAACATTTTATTTAATTTTAACATGAGCCAATTTGTATTTATCCTTTCGTATTAACAACATCAAAAGAACACAGTGACTCCAAATTTACATGTTAAGTACTACACTAGGCTCAGCAGATGGAACTTGATAGATTAACTCAGAGGCCAATCTCATCATAAAGGGAAGGTCTTGTATTCACATACAACTATTACCTGGATTCATTCCACATGAAAGCATTTAAACACACATTAGAGACCGCGTACTAAATTGTCAGATAACCTGCAGTTACTTCGCCAGAGGAAATCACAAAACTTAATCAGGTGTACGCTAAAATTTGTTCCGCCAGCACTAAGTCTTAATCTTCTTTATTTATCCTAGCGACCAAACAATGAATGCACAGTATGTGATTTACACACATTTACAATATAAGTCGTTTCATGAGCATCTGGTCTGGTTAGCCGTGAACCAAGTCGTTTGCTTCTCGAAGCTCACATCCCTTGCCCAGTTCCTTCAGAGAATAGTAACCAAATAAATTCAGAAGCTCTGATGAGCGAAAGTAAGATCCAATCTTAAACAGAGAAGGCGACCATTACACATCAGTACACAACATAATTTGGTTAATCACTTCAATAACAAAATAAGTGGCCCAAACCAAAACATTCTCCGCAATAGCCTTAAATAATTACCAATTATAGCCCACTTCTTGCAATTCACATTTGTTAATAATTACGCTTTTAGTAACTTTGAACGCAGTACCTCAAAGCATGCTTCCGGGAGCATTGATTGTACAACACCACCGAGCTGAACAAAACTGTTAGTACTGTCAAGAGAGGCACACAGAGAAGCAAATGATAATTTAACACAAACGTACCCAAATCCTTGATGAACAAACAACACCACCACGAGCAGATGTCGCAACGCCGTCAAACAGGAATAAATGCCCCCTTTTAATTATAATAATCTTCCTCGTACTGCAACCATAAAACCTGTAATACAAATAACAGGCAGTTATGGTGAGCTCATATTATGGCTAGTGCCACGCGTAATATTTACGTAACTAAACGGCGTAGCACTTAATAATTCATGGACACTTCACGACTAGGCCACACTAACCAGTAAGGAACCTACTAACTGCATACACAAGATGGCAAACAATTAGTCCACCATTCGCCTTGTAATTGAACCTAAGGTTCAAATCGTGTACTCTTATATAAAACTAAAGAAATGATATCCGGCGCGAAAGGCACTACACTGTTCAACGGACATGACTACTAGACGTTCCACTCGTGTACGCAATGCTAACTGCTGGGATCTTAACGCCGCTGACATTCACTTGCCAGCCTTAGCAAGAGAAGTAAAGCTGAAAAACACCAGCTAAATTAACAATCCTGACTGAGTTACCAGCACCGCTTCGCTTAAACATACAAAGGTCCGTAAAGTGGCACAAATGACTTCAGCTTGTAACACGCCCGGGAGTACTAATGGGGATGGGGGACCCTTAAACTGGTTGACGGTTCTGCTTTCCTTGGCAGTGCGCCCTGTCCACACCTCGTACCTGGTAATCCCGCGGCGGTCCTACTGTTCTCCTCCACACTGCTGCTGGCTTGCCTGAAATTATCTATCTAAATATGCAAGCGGGCTTAGGGTAGCCACGCAACGTCAAGCACAACACTGCCTTACGTCTTATATGAACATCTGCATTCTGAGACAATAAGAGAAATCACAGGTGGCACTGCTTACAGTCTAAGTCATAAGTTTCGATGTCAACTGATAGTCTTGATGATTATCTGTCCACAATATCACTTGGACGAGCGTTCGCGTACCGAACACGCCACGGATGATTGTTGACGATGCGAAAGCCGAATAATCGAAAGTTCTTACGCTCACCACGCATACACAGATTTATTTTGGTACCAGTCCTCCTAGACACTGCCCGTAAAGTTAATTTTTCAGTTCTCAGTTCTCACTTGTACGAGCTTGCGCGGCTGATTGTTGATAATGCGGAAACGTCATGATCCAACGCACGTTCTCACGCTCGCTGTAAGACACCGGCATTTGACTGCACTCTTTTATGGTAACTAATTTCTGCTGATTCACATTAGTTGATTCCGGGAGACCGAACAGGGCGCGGATGATTGATACTGTACGGTGCGGCACACAACGAGAGGATACACAAATACGTTATCGACGTCAGTGCTCATTTTTAATTACTTCTTGGCGCATTTTCCTCTGAGTCATTTACATACTTCATTACTTTACTGTAATAACACTTGTAGCGACACTTCAACCTCGATACCAACAATGTCTCTCACATGTAGAGCTACCCACAACACAACATAACAGATCCGTGTCCCGCGCTCGACTCTCTAGAGACGCGGCTGCCCGCAAAGATACTCCACAACTAAGCCAGTGATATGACAATAGGCTTACAAGCTCAGTCTTAATCAACGTATGCTGGGCACACGCCCCGACTATTAAAGCCGTAACCTAATCGAGTGGCACACAGTCAGTTTCAAAAAACGAAGGGACGCTCTTAAATGAAAATATGTATCTTGAATCACCGCTATTCTCACTGTGTTCCCGATACTGAACGTAGTGCAGGTTCCTCAGCGGTTGTCACTGCAATTACGGCCTCACATATGAAAGTCACCTGGCCACTGGCCCCGGCAGCAGAGAAACCACACAGCAGCGTCGCCGGGTTCCTCGCCAAACCCGGCCTGCTCCTCGACAGCACCACCCTGCAACACACTCAATCTGCGAGCGACGCCAGTTATTATTTTTTTAAGTTGACTTTTCTCGACTCCGCACAGTATGTCACTAAATACTTGTCTTCTCACGGGCCATCACTGCCCTCTCCTGATGTAAGTCCAAATCTATTGGCAGTTACATGCGCACGGTACAGGGATACATAAGGTGAGAAATTAGTATGCAGAGATGGCACCTCCGGCAGCTAAGGTGGCTCTACAGTCTCAAATGATGTGTACATCATTGCATGATGTTTCGACTTCGTGCCAGAGTTCATCAAAAGTAGTGTCATGCCGATAGTGCAAACCAGTTCCTCATAAACCCATGACCAAGTGGATGAGAGTTCTGGAGAATATGTGAGAATATGGTCTAACATCTTCTCTATCAACGTAGGTCAGGATACCATGGCCATAACTCCATCTTTCACTCACTTCTTTCGAGATAACATCACAAAGTCCTGAAGGACTGGGCACAGGTGCTAGCCTTAACACGTCTGAAAGTTAACGACTGCTTTCCAAATTACCGGTTCTGAAAAGAAGAAGCAGTTTTGTTCTGGAACCAGTAGCGTCTATACGTGATACCTGCGACGATTGTGAATGCAGTCTGGCAACTTTCATTCTCCGCCGGCAAAGCGGTTCTAGGCGCTGCAGTCCGGACTCGTGCTGCTGCTACGGTCGCAGGTTCGAATCCTGCCTCGGGCATGGATATGTGTAACGTCCTTAGGTTACTTAGTTTTAACTAGTTATAAGTCTGATGACCTCTGATGTTAAGTCCCCTAGTGCTTAGAGCCATTTGAACCATTTTTTCTTTCCTTCTCCTCCGAGCCTCCACACTGCAACAAAGATCGCCGTGTGCATATTTTATTGTACCCCAGATATCAACGCAGTGCCCATACGTACATCCATCTTGTTGCAAACAGAGACATATTCTTGACAATACCTTCCAGGCTTATCTTATAGCACAGAATAGTAAAGGAGTAGAAATCAGGAAATTTTATTAACACTCATTTACTTTACCACTAGCAAATTCAGTCACACCAGAGACGGAGGCGGAAGCAGGAAGCGACCCAGTCAGTCACAAGTGGGTCAGGTCGGCGACACATTACGACACCGTCTGCCGAATGAGGAGACGCATTCAGCAGAAAGTGAGCAGCAACAGAGAACCTAAGGACGTGGGACAAGCATATTTTTTAGCTCATAAGACATATTGGAAGGAACTGTAACTCTTTCACAAGAGCACACAGTGAAAAGCTGATGCAGTAATCAACAGCGTCTTAAGAAAAGATAACAGACCAAGAAGAGCACATGCAGTCATTACGAACCGACGCTTGCGTCGTAGCCTCACGTCATCTCCATTTTTCACTTTCCACCTCTCCAGCTGTCGTCATGAGTTGACTATTGGAATCGATGGTGCTCAATTTCAATATTACAATAGTGCAGTGAAACTATATCCTAGTTGGTGCAGCACACACTATGAACTAACCGAAAATGTATTCAATACAGTGGCCTTCTGCTGCTCGTCACCTACAATCTACTGACGGAGAAACTAAGTGTCTTCCGACAACACCACATCACAGAGCGCTGCAAGTACAGGACTTGAACGCAGGAACTAGCAACAGGGCCTCTTTGAGTCCACATTGCTGTTCAGTAGCCATGCACCTTCTGGTGCTGAAACCTACTAGGGTTAGGGAGGAGATCAATCGACCACATGACTAACGACACCTGGTACATGACGCATCGTACAATTCGGAGGGGTACTGAATACTCTCCAGCAGTCAGCAAGAACCAATTTCCTCTGGGCAACGGCTGCACCTGCTCGCAGGGAGCCCGCAGTGACCTCATGTTCACTGACATCCACCTTTGGGTGTGCAAGCGTTCAGCTGACTGGACGGACGTCAACTAGAACCCAACACACATCAGAATGAGCAACAGCCGAGCATGTCGCGGGAGAACAATTTGTTGCAAACATGAGAATACAACACTGAACTCTTGCTATGTTTTTACCAGCGTCGCTGACGCTTCGCAGGTTCCCAACACTTATCCTGATTTCATGCACAGGTCTCTCGGCTCGTCTCCCTGTAGCGCAGTTGCAACTTTTCGACTAACTTCCTACTAGTGATCTTCAGGCGAAATGTCCGGTTCATTTCCAGGTCTGTAGCTTTATAGCACCTGGGTCGCAGATTCCTCTGTCAAGGGTGTAACTGGTGGGCCAGTCGAGTGTCCCTGGAAGAAATATCGCTACTGGTTGGAAGCGATGCTGGCTGACCAGACTGGCACTGGCCGCGAAATCTCCTCCGGTGGCTAGCGACAGGCCCTGCCATTTGTCTCTCTACAAAGTAGTTTGTGATTCAGTGGCTGTGAAGGAATAGAACTGGACATTAACCCGACATTTAACCACAAGATAACGAGCAGGAAGATCGTCGAAGGACTGCAACAACACGATACCTCGACTCGGCTGATAACAAGGAAGTTATCATCAATGGAATTCGCCAAGAAGACCTGCATTCCCATATATCCTTTTACTGACTTGTACTAAGTCATTGGCTGGCCTAATGTGCACGGACGAGTGAACGATGTCTGTCCTCTCTGGCGCCTGTCATATGCGGCCGTTTGGATCCTACATGGCGTTCAGTGTGTCCCCCCCCCCCCCCTCTAGCAGTGCTGCGCAGCAATTAATTAGCTTCGAAAGTGATTTATAAATGATAAATCCCTAGCATAAGCTTCCTTTATACATAATGTATATGTTGCTACTTCTTACCAATTTTTTGTGTTCGAACTCTAATAATAATTACTTGCCTATCCAAACATGTACTATGTAAGTTTGTTGTTCGTTCCATGCAGCCTCCATAAATTTTAATGACTAGTGTTTTACTTGGGTTACTTGTTGTACTGTGTGTACTTCCGGGTTTCATCCTGTGAAGCTTGTTCATTGTCATAGATCTTGTAAATGTGTCCCTACAGCTATGTTCAGGGACGTGTATTGCTCTCCAAAATGATCGCCTGCTGCCCTACGACTCGGAATTGCCATTGGTAGCGACATGTATTGAGGCGACAAAACTCATGGGACACCCCCTAAAATCGTGTTGGACCTCTCCTTAAACGGCGTAGTACAAGAAATCGACGTGGCATGGACTCAACAATCGCTGGAAGTCTCCTGGAAAAATATTGCCGTGCTGCCTCTTTAACCGCCCGTAACTGCGAAAGTGTTGCCGGTGCAGGATGTGGTGCACAAACTCACCTCTCAGTTATGTACCGTGGGATTCATGTGGGGCAATGTGGGTTGCCATATCATTCGCTCTATTTGTCTAGAATACTCTTCAATCCAATCACGGATAGTTATGGCCTGGTGACATGACTTCGCTGTTTGGCAACATGATGTCCATGATTGGCTGTAGATAGCCTGCTGGTAGCCGAACATAAGCAGTTCCTGTCAACAATCTGTTGAGCTGCACAAGATGACCCTGCCCATTCCATGCAAACTCAGTCCGCACTGTTGTGGAACCACCGCCTGCTTGCACAGTGCCTGTTGCCAACTTGGGTCCACGGCTTCGTCGGATCTGCGTCACACTCGAACCTTATCAACTGAAATCACGATTTAGCTGACCAGGTCACTGTTTTCCAGTCTTCTACGTTTCGACGGATATGGTCACGACTCCAGGCGATGTCGTGCTGTTAACAACGGCACTTTGGTCTGCCATACCCGATTACCGCCAGATTTCACCGTACCGTCCTAACAGTTACGTTCATCGTTACGTCCCACATTGATTTTTGCGGTTATTTCACGCATTGTTGCTTTTCTGATAGCACTGACAACTCTACACAAACACTGGTACCCTCGGTCATTAAGTGAACCGCGTTGGCCACTGCCTTGTCCGCCTGAGAGGTAACGTCAGAAATTTAAAACTGAAGCAAATGAGCCCTCGGTCACTATTATTTGTAGTCTTACTGACCAGGATTCAACGCTTCTAAGGTTGCATTCATCAGAATTAAAACAATTAAAATAGCCTGATGAAGGCACTCTTAGAAGTATTGCAAACTGCTCAATAACACTAAAAATCAATAGTGACCGAGGGCTCATTTGTTTCAATTTTAATTTAGAAACGGTCACTGAACCAAGCAGCCATGATTAAAACCTTGTCTGAAATTTTGTATTCGCGGCACACTCTTAGCACCGTGGCTCTCAGAATATTGAATTCCCCACCGATTTCCGAAATGGAATGTACCATGCGTCTAGGTCCAACTACCAAACTGTGTTCAATGTATGTTAATTCCAGTCGTCTGAAACATTTCCACATGAATCAACAGAGTACAAATGACAATTCCACAAATGCACTGTCATTTTGTAGTGTTTGCGATACTAGCACCTTTTGTGTATGTGTATATCGCTATCCCATGAATTTCGTCAACTCAGTGTATTGTTGGCCCAAGGTGGGAACACTCAGTGCCTCCATCAGGAGTGCTATAACGGCCACCGTCATTCAAGGATAACTAAATTTAGCAGACGAAAATCTCATTCGACCATTGGCCTCTCTGTAGTAGTTGTGAATAAGTTTGGGGGATCAGTCAGTTTTGTCAGCACAGCAAGAACAAAGAAAGATCTATGAGGCTTTGCGGCATCAGTGATTAGGAAACTACTTGATTAATTACGCGAAAGGTTTGCCTTTCGTGGTATAACACTTCCATAATGGAAATCATTATGGACTTAGTAAACAACTTAGTAAAAATAATCGACATTCCAATACTGCAGAAGTGTAGTTTGTAATTCAGCAGAATGGCGTGCCAGTGATGTTGAGATTACAATGTCGACTGCACATCGTCGTGATGAAGGGAGAAATTAGTTGCAGAATCTGAGTGGGACGTGCTCTGTATTCAGGAGTACGCAGTCTGTTTGGTATTCAGGCAGGATGTCCCCGTTTAGGTGGCTACAACAGGCGCTTTATTAGGGACTAACTCACTGTGTCGCAAAAGCACCGCAAGCGTTCCACACGAAATTGAAATTTGGTTGATATTAGGTCCTGTAACACAGAAAGAAACTATGCCAGCAGTAAATTAGCAAGTTAGATTATTACCTTTTATCGAATCTGGCACTGAACGTTGTTTTACAAGTTTCGAATTTTGATCAGACGATGACAACAGCCAAAGCTTAGTTATATGTGAAGAAATATACTATCCGTTTTAGACGACTTTATTCGCAAAAATACTTTTCAGTAATACTGCTTTTCGTCTGGAAAAAATACTTTCTTCATTTCCGACTTTCTTTCATTTGAGATTTGCAAATATCTGCATCTTATCAGGATTTTAAGCTCTTAGTGATAGTTTCTCGTTGCCATAAATAGCCGAAGTAGAACTCTTTTAATTATAACTCCAAACAGAAGGTTCCCCTACCTCAAGACTATCTTCAGTAGCCCAAAAAATTCTCAAATAATAACTCACAAGTTACATTGTATCACATATTACTTGTCTGTAATAGTGCAGCGGACAGAAGCTAGTTTGAGGAGTGGTGTGGGGATGGATCAGCTAATGAACACATAACACTGCGAAACACATTTATTGCAAATGAAATTGCCCACATGATAAACGGTCTGTTAATTATAACGTTAATTGAGCATGTCCACGATGAACTTAAACAAGCATGCACTGCAGATGAAAGCTTAATTGCAACTTCTTATTTAAATCTTTAAACGTTCAGTTAACTTTGAACTCCATAAAGTCCTTACAATGAGAAAAATCAGCTCTAGCCGCAAACAAAGAGTTGGCCTCTATCGATATAGGAGGCAAATAGGATATTCGCGCAAAGGTAAATAGTACTGCCAAGCCACTGCTCCAAGTGTCATCGGGAAAAGGAAAGTACCGTAAAAATTAACATCGGATATTAGACAGACGTAACGACCTTTCATCAGAAGATGCAAGTCAATAAAAAGTGAATTACAGCAATCTTAGCCGGCCGCAGTGGTCTCGTGGTTCTAGTCGCTCAGTCCGGAACCGCGGGACTGCTACAGTCGCAGGTTCGAATCCTGCCTCGGACATAGATGTGTGTGATGTCCTTAGGTTAGTTAGGTTTAAGTAGTTCTAAGTTCTAGGGGACTGATGACCACAGATGTTAAGTCCCATAGTGCTCAGAGCCATTTGAACAGCAATCTTAAGCTTAGCTACACTCTAAGAATTACACAGTGGTATCTGTCACTGAACATTCGTGTAGAGACGCAAATACAAGATGACATATTATCGCTGTGTAGCAGGGCTGATACTGTATCAGAAAAGGAACACCGTTTAAATGAAGGCATGACCTTAGTACAGTAAGTGAAGACAAACACTTTGAGATATCAGCCATTAAATTAAATAGGATTTACATCGCCAAGGAATTAATGGTATCGGGTGTATGTCGATCACCCAGTGACATTGTGGGCACTTTTCACAACAAATTGACAAGTATTGTCCCTGTTCTGCGCTCGTAGGTACCATAACGCGCCTTTTAAACGTCTTTCCCGGCGCTCGGGGGTCACAACACCAAGTTACGACACCTGAAGACTGCCTTTTAAAAGTCCGAAACCGGTCGTGTGATAATAAAAGAACTTTACAACTGCAGTGGAGTTTTCAACCTCTGCTATTATGCGCAGTTGTGGATGTTCCTCTATCTTCATTGTTTGTACTTTTAATGCAGTTTACTCCTCCTCCCACTCTGCTCCCCCTCCCTGCCTCATATCTCTCGTCACCTCTTAAAACCCGTCTCCTTCTTTTAGTTCCTCTTATATTTTAGCCAGAAAGGATTGTTATTTTCATGGAAACAATATCCCAGTCGTAGAACTACACACTGGTCTTATATTTATTTTTAAAATGTTACCTTTAATCCCATTCGCCTTCACCCACCCTTCCGTTTTCCACCCCCTTTGTTTACTTTTAATTTTCCAAATTTATCGTGTGTATAATTCCTGCATATGATTCGTTATATCTAATTATGTAGGACTATCTCGGATTCCTATGAAACACTGGAATATCTAATATATGAAATGGAAAGCAATTACGTCATGTTGTACAATTATCAGTTTCTCTTTCCTCTCATTAATTTTCACTGGTTTTCTGTAACTGTAATTTCAGATGATTAAACTGATATTTGGCGGTGCGACAGCTTAAGTGAGGTAAGAAATCTGAATGGTTACTATATACTACGGTGATATTGATGTATGGCATTTTTCATTTTCTTACGTGTGTGTAACTTATCAATCAGATCCTAAGTTTTACTATTATTGGCGGAGTGATAATTTATGAGTGCTGCCTCTTCTTAGAAAGTAACTACTGCATTCCACGGCAGATATTTCAGTATTTTGTAAAATACACTGACCGAAGAAAAATTGCAACATAGCGAAGTAATAGTGCGACATAAACGGAAGTTGGTAGATGTGTTTTTACATCTGAAGCATGGTGACTGTTGAAATTTCACGCAAATCGCATAACAGTGGTGCTAGAAGGGCCACTATGGGGATGCAAATCAGTTTTACTTCAAATACACTCTGGAACGGTCGAGAACGTTGGTTACCTTTGAGATGTGAGGTGATGAGCTGATGTTAGTGAAGAATGCCTTTGAATCGACAAAGATACCTTGATGAACATCTCACTGAGTTTGAACGAGGTCGTGAAACAGAGCTACAAGAAGCTGAATTTTTCTTCCGCGATATTGCAGAAGTACTTCACAGGAATGTAACCACTGTGCATGACTGTTGGAAAGGGTGGTCACGATATTGTACGGCCGCAAGAAGATCGGTCTCCTGATGGCGCGTGGCACTACACAGAGGGAAGAGCTCATGCGAACGAAGTGTGGAGGTCTGTATGTTTTCAATGAAAGCTTGTACTGACAGACCAAGGGTAACAGAGGTGGAACTCCATCCCACAAACTGACACCCGGCACCTGTTCAATACAATGCTTTCATATTTGTGACCTTGAATCCAACATTCTTGCTGTTACACCGATTTTTAATGTATCATTATTACACATTTGCAATGGCTTACCTTGCACTTACATTAACTTGTGATCTTACAATGTAAATCTGTTAAAATTATCTAGATAATTGTATTCTCTAAATGTCATTACTCTACACTAACTGTTTTTTGGTCTAGCTATTCGTTTCGTCAGTGCATTATACAGAGGGTTAGCTTTAACTTGAGACAACTGAATACCTCAACAATGACGAATGGTACGTAACAATTTTCTGTGAAATTTAGTGAATGGTATGCCATACTGTAAATGACCACCTCCTAACCATCCCTCTTGGGTGGTCGTGATCAACTACGTATTTTCGAATGGGAACTCCTCATTTTTGTTGCATATTCGTATTCTGCGCCAAGGAAATACGTGCAGTTTACTCAGACATTTGTTTCCCATTCGTGGAAGATGGAGCTGTAATCGAGAAATATCAGGCGTGCTTATGTTTGAAATTAAGAAACAACGAATTTGATTTTGTACTTCATTTATTATGAAAATATATACCTTTGTTCAAAAATGTCTCTGAGGACTATGGGACTTAAACTCTGAGGTTATCAGTCCCCTAGAACTTAGAACTTGTTAAACCTAACTAACCTAAGGACTTCACACACATCCATGCCCGAGGCACGATTCCAACCTGAGACCATAGTGGTGGCGCGGTTCCAGACTGTAGCGCCTAGAACCGCTCAGCCACACCGACCGGCTATACATTTGTGTTCTAACGGTTGATATTGATGCCTGTACGCTATATTGAGGGATGTAAATGTGTAAATGTGGTTGTACAGTATAAATAATGTGGCTAGACAAAACGTTTTGGGACATTGTTCCAGGAAAACAGTGTTCAACTAATATTAAAATTTATTTAGTAAACACAGTGGTGGCCGCAAATGAGTTGTTACTTTTTTCTTTTGATGACTGGTTTCGTTTTACGAGAGAGAACATCATCAGATCTACATTCTGTGATGAGGAATAAAGAATAATGCCTTAGTTACAATCTAAGTGAACATTAATATACAATAATGTAGTTAAAAAGCGCATAATGTTTTAACCTTGGTAACAATACGAATCGCTGGTGTGGAGCAAGCGCGTCCGTGCTGGCATGGAGAACCCTGCTAAATACGGCTCGGCTCTCGGTAGTTGAATAGTGGAAGCCCATCCAATTGTCTCCGTCATAAAGTCATTGGTAGCCAATGGCCGTCAGAATGGATTACGTTGTGTGGAGAACATGTATTAGATGCATAATTGTTAGGAGTTCGGTCTATGAGAAAAAAGAACGAACGCTATTTCCATTTTGTAAACAAGGAAATCCATGATAAAAGCGACTAATAGAAAACAGTCATTACCCAATGACCGGGCTCTTTTAAAGGTGTGCTGCCCTCCCAGGGCATTCTGGTTAACCTAAACATAGCAAAGGCAGTTGGTAGGTGGACATCTTGGTAACCAAGGAGACGATATGAATTCCGCCTTTAATCAAAGGTGTTGTGGAATCTGATTGGCAAGGGCGACCACTGGTAACCACAGAAAAGAGGCGTAAACAATAAGTCACATACGTACATAACCATCAGCAGCTAGTGTAATACAGTTATATAATGCGTATTTTCCGTGAATTAGCTGTTTGTTACGTAAATAAGTTTCTTGTTATGTCGTTATCTTTATCCAAATATAATTAATATTTTTTTTCAAATACCCGAATCAATGTTTACAAGGAAAATAGAAACCTAAATCATTGATTACAAGACATACAGCGACTTTATACTGGTCCAAGATACATTTATACATCAAGAGAGCATCATATTCGGAATCGAAATAAGTTTTAGTCGCGAAGAGTAACAAAACCAGTAACACCGACAAGGCGTCATGGCAAGAGCTATCCAGTATGGCCAATTGATAAATATCTACATATTTATGTATAATAGTAGTAGGTTTACATAGACATAACATTTATAATTTAAATAACCACGTCAAAGTTTGAAGTTATAATAATTCAATCTTGCAGTACGGATGGCAACATATACCTGTGACTTTTTCACAACCTACAATAGATGCGTATATCAAGAACGCGAATGACTTTAGATCGTCGATAAGTCGTAGCTACATAGAACGATAAAATTAATAACAATGATGACGCTGTATAGTAAAAGCTGTGGTGCGTAACATACGGTGTATTTCAGTTATTACAGGCCACAATGCTGTAATGGGGGAATTATAGCAATGTTTGCTAAATATTCGATGTATTTAACTATCGGCAGCCAGCTGTATTCAGCAGTGTTCTCTAGGCCGGAACGGACGGGCCTCGTCTGCACCAGCGATTGCTGCTATCATTAGGGATATACGAGGGTTGTTCGGAAGGTAAGGAAACATCTGTCGACAATGGAAATCACAGTGAAAATCAAAACTGTTTTCTTTGCACATTTAGCTTCATATTCCAGGTACTTCTGCACATAGTCGCCGCTCCGACTTAGACATTTATCGGAGCGTAATACCAAGTTTCCAAAACCATCGTCATACACTCCTGGAAATGGAAAAAAGAACACATTGACACCGGTGTGTCAGACCCACCATACTTGCTCCGGACACTTCGAGAAGGCTGTACAAGCAATGATCACACGCACGGCACAGCGGACACACCAGGAACCGCGACGTTGGCCGTCGAATGGCACTAGCTGCGCAGCATTTGTGCACCGCCGCCGTCAGTGTCAGCCAGTTTGCCGTGGCATACGGAGCTCCATCGCAGTCTTTAACACTGGTAGCATGCCGCGACAGCGTGGACGTGAACCGTATGTGCAGTTGACGGACTTTGAGCGAGGGCGTATAGTGGGCATGTGGGAGGCCGGGTGGACGTACCGCCGAATTGCTCAACACGTGGGGCGTGAGTTCTCCACAGTACATCGATGTTGTCGCCAGTGGTCGGCGGAAGGTGCACGTGCCCGTCGACCTGGGACCGGACCGCTGCGACGCACGGATGCACCCAAGACCGTAGGATCCTACGCAGTGCTGTAGGGGGCCGCACCGCATCTTCCCAGCAAATTAGGGACACTGTTGCTCCTGGAGTATCGGCGACGACCATTCGCAACCGTCTCCATGAAGCTGGGCTACGGTCCCGCACACCGTTAGGCCGTCTTCCGCTCACGCCCCAACATCGTGCAGCCCGCCTCCAGTGGTGTCGCGACAGGCGTGAATGGAGGGACAAATGGAGACGTGTCGTCTTCAGCGATGAGAGTCGCTTCTGCCTTGGTGCCAATGATGGTCGTATGCGTGTTTGGCGCCGTGCTGGTGAGCGCCACAATCAGGACTGCATACGACCGAGGCACACAGGGCCAACACCCGGCATCATGGTGTGGGTAGCGATCTCCTACACTGGCCGTACACCTCTGGTGATCGTCGAGGGGACACTGAATAGTGCACGGTACATCCAAACCGCCATCGAACCCATCGTTCTACCATTCCTAGACCGGCAAGGGAACTTGCTGTTCCAACAGGACAATGCACGTCCGCATGTATCCCGTACCACCCAACGTGCTCTAGAAGGTGTAAGTCAACTACCCTGGCCAGCAAGATCTCCGGATCTGTCCCCCATTGAGCATGTTTAG
The DNA here is from genome assembly GCF_023897955.1 of Schistocerca gregaria. Classification (NCBI taxonomy): domain Eukaryota; kingdom Metazoa; phylum Arthropoda; class Insecta; order Orthoptera; family Acrididae; genus Schistocerca; species Schistocerca gregaria. Next base: position 434,874,380 of record NC_064922.1, read on the forward strand.
GACTGGATGAAGCGTCGTCTCACGCGGTCTGCACGTCCAGCACGAACGCTGGTCCAACTGAGGCGCCAGGTGGAAATGGCATGGCAAGCCGTTCCACAGGACTTCATCCAGCATCTCTACGATCGTATCCATGGGAGAATAGCAGCCTGCATTGCTTCGAAAGGTGGATATACACTGTACTAGTGCCGACATTGTGCATGCTCTGTTGCCTGTGTCTATGTGCCTGTGGTTCTGTCAGTGTGATCATGTGATGTATCTGACCCCAGGAATGTGTCAATAAAGTTTCCCCTTCCTGGGACAATGAATTCACGGTGTTCTTATTTCAATTTCCAGGAGTGTAGAAGGCAGCCGCCTGTGCTTCTCGATAATTTTCTATGCCGGTCTATAGCGCGTAGCCTGCGCCTCAGATTGTCTTCGTATCCAGCGTTTCATGTGAACAGAGATGATACTCAGGACGAGCAAATTAGGGCTGTGTTGTGGGTGATCGAACTCTTCCCATCGAAAAGGCTGAAGGAGCGTCTTCATTGCCCCTGCAGAGTGCAGCTGAGAATTGCCATGAAGAAGTAAGTGCGTGGCAGTTGTGTTTGGTGGGCTGTATTCATTAACCCGAAGCTCTCAGTGGGCCCTCCTACTTCTCAGGTGACATTGATGCTCTAGGAACCTTTACCCGCTCGCAGTACGCGCACATCTGAAAAGATCGTCTTGATGCGATCGACGGGCATACTAGAGAACCTGCCCAGAACGTCTGTGAAAAGCCACGTCGGATTTTCACAGTGGTTTCCATTTCGCGACCGATCGTTCCTCACTTTCCGAATGGCCCTCGTATCATGCTGTACGTTTCTCCTACGTTGTTGTATACTAATGTCTATCTCGACTGTAACTAAAGCAATATGTTTTATTTCTGTTCAAGGAATGTAGATCTGAAGATGGTCTCTGTAGCAGACCACAAGCGATCATCAAAATAATGACGTAACAACTCATATGCGACCATGACTATGTTTACTAAATAAAGTATCATCTGTGACCTATAAGGTACTTATATAGTAACGCAGGTTTCGGTTCCCAAGGGGCTTGACTGTGATGAGACACCACACCACCAGGATGATTGACTTCGGTGGCCACCTTCGAAATCCTTCATCAGGGCGACTGATTCGGCCGTTGTTCCATCCCACAACAGCCACTCTCGCGCGCCATGGATACTAACCAAAATCAAGCGCTCCACTGATTAGGGGCAAGGGGACTCACGATATCAAGCTTCCCGATTGAACAGAAAAGTATTACATCTACTTCGTAGTTTATAGCTACAATGCTAACCATCTTATATTGTAAAATCAAATTTGCAACACTAAAGTAAGTTTCAAAGATAAGTATCAGCCGTCAGAGCCGCAAAAGTTTACACGAAATATATAATCCAATGCATAGGCCGTTAATTGCAAGAACAGGCACATTTGATATTTGTCGATTTCAGCAACATCTACTACGAACTGGAAACAATGGTGTCAATAAATGAGATACATCTTTTGGTGTAGAATCCGAAAATGCAATAAAGATTAGCGTTTCCATTTGAAAACAGACAGTTGCCCCATCCATTCTAGAGGGGCGGTTTGGAGGTGGCCCGTTGTAGCACAGCCAGCTGTTCCGTTTACTGCTATTGTCTTTTCACCTCGAACACTCTTCTTGTTTCATGCATAATTTTGGAGATATTTAGTTATTTAAAGTTAAAACAAATACCCTGCACAATGAATTTATATAATTTTAGTGACGCAATTGCTTTAGGCGTTGTAATTAGTTACAAAATTATAATAGTCAACACTCAATATTCCTCTCGGACCCTAGCTCGGCCTAGAAGTTTCTTCCATTGCATTCATTTCTGAGCATTGTTAAACGAAGCGAAGTAGGCATTGCGTACAAAATCGCTGTGTCCAGTGATCACTTGTCTGGCTCGGTTTTTTTTCTTTATCAATTTCAGATTCTTCTAACAAGTTGAGAGTACACATGTTACTCTCAATGCTCCCTATAGAATTAATAGTTTCCGGGAAACACAACCACAAAGCAATTTTTCTACTCGCCTGCGAATTCTCCTTAAACGTTTCGTCAAAGGAGCGGCCGGTTTGACCGCTATAGTGTTTATCATACTTATTGTAATCAGTTCTGCATACTCCAGAGCAATCAAAATTGTCACACGTCTCATTCTGTTAATGTTTTACTATTAATTTTAAGGTGTTGTTAACTTGAAAGCCACATCAAACCTTAGATTTTCTAAATCATTTCTCTATTGTCTGAGACATATTGCTTAAAATTTCAATTGAATTCATTTCTTACGTTCTTTATTGGTGCTATTTTCTGGGCGAGTTTGCGTTTCCTTGTTGCTTAATATACCTGTCTTTAGCCTATTGCAAGGACGGATCACATCATACACAGAAACACCATTAGCTATTGCAGTTTGCTTCGTAATGCTGGGTTCTTTATGTATCTCGCTTTAGGCCAGAGCCAGACGAAGAAGACGGTCAATCATTGAGATGGAGAAGGCTTTCTTATATCGTGAAGGATAGCATGAACTGGCACTGACGATTGCACATGTAGGTTTCCTGAAAATCGACAATTTATGTTTGCTGTCAACTTTGTTATTAGCGAGCTCAAAATAATTAACGGAGCTCACTTTTTTAGCTTCCGTAGTAAAAGCTGCTTTTCTGAGGTGGTTGCCTATTGCTTGAGTAAATGCGTCAACCTCACACTACATCACTAACAAAAAGTCTTCAACATAACTTTTATAGTTAATTGTTTTCTGTTTTACCTCTGGAAACTTGGCGAAACTTTTAATTCTAAATCGTTCACAAAAACATATTCTAAAGTATCATCAGCACTATTGCCCATTCCAAGCCCATATTTCTGATAATATATTTTGTCATTGAAATTTAAAAAAAACTGTAAGCTAAAACAAAATCTAGAAATTCAATTATTTCCGTACACCTTACAACACTGATCTTGTTATGCGACAGGAAATTACATCTAATATCTTCAATAGTTTCTTTCATCGGAGCATCACCGTAGAGGTTTTTTATTACATCCAAGGAAGCTAATGTTGCGTTATTTGATATATGCTTATCCTTGACTGCATTTGCAACCTCAGAATTGATTTTAACCACAAAATTAGTATCAAACGTATAAACTGATTATTACGGTAATGACGTCCGCACCTTATAATCTTACTACAGGCTATATCGATTGTGTTTTGCTTTTTACGCCAGATAGTACAAATATTATAATTAAACAATATGTATACACCTACAGCAGGTGACATTTGGCGTGCTTGTGACGGAAATATTTTTCGATACTGTACAGCACTTTGTTTTGAACAGTAGCGTTGTTAACGAAAGTACTCTAGTGTCTAACGTACTTTATTTATGTGTGACTATGCTGATCTGATCTTGTGTATATTTGTTGAGGATGTCACTACGGCTCCATTAGGATATGTTTTTGAAACAGCTATGCCTCCTCACTTTAATCACATGATTTTGACATGTATGTCAGTAATACTTTTCATTATTACGTATTTTATAGTTTTAAGCTCTAGACAATCCATTGGTTGTATTTGTGTTTTTCCTATGTTTCGCTGCAGATCTGAAGATAGTCATTGCTGACGGAAACCAATAGTCTTAGGACCTAAAACGTCGGTAATCATAGACGGATGTGAAGAAATTTATTCTAACATATTTCGCAACTTTTGATCCCCTTTTTGTATTGTATTTCACAGCCTTTGAAAATATCGAAACGCTTACGGCTATTTTAGAAAAATGAAAAGTGTTGTCAAGACGTCTGAAAGCTGTAAAACCAAAAATAAAAAAAATGAAAATGCTCAGATGAAGTACCAGTGAGTGTACTGCAACAGTGAATACAGAATAGACGAACCATCTCAAAAAAATAATAATACATTAATCATTCAAATCAATGAAATTTCCAGAGTATTTAAAATAGGCAATCATAGTACCACTGCTAAACATTCGTAAACAGAAAATATAAAAATTACCGGCCCATTTCCTTGTTCTCATCAGTCTCCAAAATGCCACTGAATTATGAATGACGAATTAATGAATTGCTTGAATTAATACACTCTCTTAAGTGGATCACAGTTTGGTTCCTGAAGCGGTAGATGTACAGAATCAGCCACAGTAGATTTCAGAAAATTGGTACTTGATGCTCTTGACAAGGATGAGAGTGTCAAAGACTAATTTTTAGATTATTCTAAGGCTTTGGATACTGTTTATCATAGGGTTCTACTAAATCAGCTAGAAGCTTTAGTAATAAGAGGCATAGCTAATGACTGGTTCCTGTCATACCTCGCAGGTAGGGTACAAAGAGTGAAGATAACACTTCTACATCTACAGCATATTCGCAAGCTACCTAATGGTATGTGCAGGAAGGTACTTTTTGTACTAGTAACTGAGGCCTCCAACCCTGTTCCACTCGAAAACAGCGGGAGTGAAATATGATTGTCCGTAACCCTCTGTATTGTCTCTAATTTCTTGAATTTTATCCTCATGGTCATTACGCGAGACGTATGAAGGGGAAGTAATACGTTGTCCGACACTTCTCGTAAAGTGCTCTCTCGAAATTTCAATACTGAATATCTCCGTGATGCGCAACGCCTCTCTTGCAACGTCTGCCAATGCAGTTTGTAGAGCATCTCCATAACGCTCTCGTGCAGACTAAACGTTTCCGTGACGAGACTGCTCTTTGTTGGATCTTCTCTATCTCTTCTATCGTTCCTATTTGGCAGGGATCCCAGATAGATGAACAACACTCAGGAATGGGTCGGACAAGCGCCTTATAAGCCACTTCCTTCTTGGATGATTTATATTTCCTTACGATTCTTCCTATGAATCTGATTCTGGCATTTGCTTTTCCCACTAGTTGTTTCATGTGGTCATTTCTCTTATGATCGCTCCAGATAGTTACTCCTCAATATTTTACTGTAGAGACTGTTCCCAGCGTTTTGCCTTAAATAGTGTAGTTATACAGTAGTGGATTTCTTTTCCTATGTATGCGCATTAGGTGACATTTATTTACATTCAGGGTCAACTGCCAGAACCTGCACCATTCATCAGTTCTCAAGAGGTCATTCCGCAAATCGTTACTATCTTCTGACATTGCTACTTCTTTATAGACGACCGAATCATCTGAGAATAGCCTGAGACAACTTCCGACACTTTCTACTGAATGATTTGTGTGTACTGTAAACAGTAACTGTTCTATCATACTTCCTTGGGGCACACAGGAAATTACCCTCACGTCTTCCGATTTCGTTCTGAAAAAAAAAAAAAGGTTCAAATGGCTCTGAGCAGTATGGGACTTAACTGCTGAGGTCACCAGTCCCCTAGAACTTCGAACTACTTAAACGTAACTAACCTAAGGACATCACACACATCCATGCCCAAGGCAGGATTCGAACCTGCGACCGTAGCGGTCGCACGGTTCCAGACTGTAGCGCCTAGAACCGCTCGGTCACAACGGCCGGCTTGTTCTGATAAGAGCGACGTGTTGAGTTCTGTCTGCAAGGATGTCTTGAATCCAATCGCAAATCTGCTCCGATACTCGGTAAGCTCATATGTTTTTCTATTAAACGGCAGATGCCTTCCTGAAGTCAAGGAACACGGCATTAACCTGAACGCCTTTGCCTGCGGCACTGTGGATCTCATGGAGGCACAGAGTGAGCTGAGATTCGCAGGATATGTGTTTGCGGAATCCATGTTGATTTTTACAGAGGATATTTTCCTTCTTCAAGAACGTCTTATGTCTTGAGCATAAAACATGTTCCATTGTTCTACAACAGATTGACGTCAACGATATATGCCTGTAGTTGTGTACATCTGTCCAAAGACCCTCCTTAACAACGGGAATGACATGTTTTGATGCACCTACAGTGTCATTAGTGATTCGTTATTCTATTTTCTTTCTTGTTAATGGTTTCGATGGCTCTCGTTTTTTTTTCCATTTTGCATCACAGTTTATTTTTCCGTCACGCTTCGTAATTTTTCCTGGGTTCCCCATTATCTTCAATGTGGAAAACGTATTTAATACGTACTACATTATTTATTTCTTAAACTGTAATAACAAGACATGTCCAGTATCCTTGTAAAAGTAATCCACTACTAATACTAATGCTGTTAACTTCCAGTACAGATTGCGAAGATATAAGCATTGCATTCTTCACATCTTGCTCACATACCAATGCATTTATGGACAGAATTAAAGACCAACTGAAGTAGGACCCAGTCAGATTCTCATATCGTAAGACGTATAACGTTGCTAGATGATGCACAACATTTCGCAAGTATATGACTCATTCCCTTCTCTGTGCCGCACTGGTGTATTCTCTATCGAATACTCACTACTTTGGTTTTCCATGGAAGTTAGTGTGTTAGTTTTCATGCTATACCAAGATCATATTTCTTGGTACCAGGCGAAGTACAGGTAAGTACCGGAACTGATAAGCGTCTCTTATTTATTACCATTTGGAAATCCCTAAGTCTGGTTTCTGGCTCAAAAGGATTAACAATCAGCCAGATCTTACACAATCTGCTTTTTCCCTCAGAACAGAGAAAAAAATCTAAAGAGAGAGATTTGTTTTGAGTTGGGAAGTGGTAGAAACAGCAGGCAGACACACAGCACATGTTGAATGAGTCAACGAATTTACCCTGTTGTTCACAGAGTCGTATTCTCTATTAAACACTAAACCTTCATACTTTTGTTTGGAACCCTCTGCCCTAGGAAAAATTAAAAAATAAATTTTCAGTTTTAAATATTTCCAGATCCCTAGTTCTGATCACGGTATCATTCCAAGGCAGATGCTGAAATTAGATGCAATCTCCCCAACTTCCACAAGTGAGCCTCTCTGACCTTGGGTACCAGTTCACCAAATATTGAACTGAAACGATCTGGGCTGTTTAATGGATCGGATCAGTTTAAACAGATTTCACTGATAGTGTCACAGTCGGAAAGAGAGAGAAAGAGAGAGAGAGAGAGAGAGGGAGAGAGAGAGAGAGAGAGAGACAGGTAGAGAGAGAAAGGAATCTTTTATTTATATTAATAAACTCCTGAAGATATAATATAATTGAACAGTATGTGTTGCAGAAATTTTGGTATGATTTGACAACTGGAGGTTTATTCTGTTCGTGTGGGCTGGGATCATGAACTTGCACTATGCAGTGACGTCACTACAAAATATTTTTGATTATTACGTCTGAATACAGCAAAGTCCTAAGCCAAAAAGTCCTGAAACAACACGAACCAAACATAACCCTACGGCCAATATTTCCCTAGTCAATTCGATGAAGTGGCAACATGGAAATCCGTACACTCAGAACTGACAGGGCTTAGGGTTCCATGCCCTATGAGCGATACTGGTCAAATAAAGAATAATGAGACACTAGACTTATATTATTAATTTGAGTTAGAAAATTTCATATATTATGCAAACATATATAGATCAGCATTTAGTGGTTAATTATAAAACTGGTTGTAGCGTAAAGTTTGATGACTTTAAAGACCTGTTTGTAAATATTTTATGCAAAGAAAAATTTGACATACGAGATAGGAATCTGTGAATAGCCATTATGGCCGCTATGATAATAGCCCCCCCCCCCCCCCCCCCATGAACCTTGGACCTTGCCGTTGGTGGGGACGCTTGCGTGTCTCAGTGATACAGATGGCGGTACCGTAGGTGCAACAACAACGCAGGGGTATCTGTTGAGAGGCCACACAAACGTGTGGTTCCTGAAGAGGGGCAGCAGCCTTTTCAGTAGTTGCAGGGGATACAGTCTGGATGATAGACTGATCTAGCCTTGTAACATTAACTAAAACGGCCTTGCTGTGCTGGTACTGCGAAAGGCTGAAAGCAAGGGGAAACTACAGCCGTAATTTTTCCCGAGGGCATGCAGCTTTCCTGTATGATTAAATGATGATGGCGTCCTCTTGGGTAAAATATTCCGGAGGTAAAATAGTCCCCCATTCGGATCTCCGGGTGGGGAGAACTCAAGAGGACTATTTTACCTCCGGAATATTTTACCCAAGAGGACGCCATCATCATTTAATCATAATGAATAAATGAAAAAATAGGAGTGCGGGGAAGCTACTACAAACAGCATAGTGAACGCATTATTGTGGCCAAGATAGACACAAAGCCCACGCCTACTACAGTAGTACAAGCTTATATGCCAACTAGCTCTGCAGATGATGAAGAAATTGATGAAATGTATGATGAGATAAAAGAAATTATTCAGGTAGTGAACGGAAACGAAAATTTAATAGTCATGGGTGACTGGAATTCGTCAGAAGAAAAGGGAGAGAAGGAAACATAGTAGGTGAATATGGATTGGAGGGGAAGAAATGAAAGAGGAAGCCGTCTGGTAGGAGCCGTCTGCACAGAGCATAACTAAGTCATAACTAATGCTTGGTTCAAGAATCATAAAAGAAGGTTGTACACGTGGAAGAATCCTGGAGATACTAAAAGGTATCAGATAGATTATATAATGGTAAGATAGAGATTTAGGAATCAGGTGTTAAATTGTAAGACATTTCCAGGGGAAGATGTGGACTCTGACCACAATCTATTGGTTATAAACTGTAGATTAAAACTGAAGAAACTACAAAAAGGTGCTAATTTAGGGAGATGGGACCTGGATAAAAAAAGAACCAGAAGTTGTAGAGAGTTTCAGGGAGAGCATAACGGAACAATTGACAGGAAAGGGGAAGAAATACTGTAGAAGAAGAATGGGTAGCTCTGAGGGATGAAGTAGTGAAGGCAGCAGAGGATCAAGTAGGTAAAAAGACGAGGGCTAATAGAAATCCTTGGGTAACAGAAGAAATATTGAATTTAATTGATGAAAGGAGAAAATATAAAAATGCGGTAAATGAGGCAGGCAAAAAGGAATACAAACGTCTCAAAAAAGAGATCGACAGGAAGTGCAAAATAGCTAAGCAGAGATGGCTAGGGGACAAATGTAAGGTGTAGAGAATTATCTCACTAGGGGTAAGATAGATACTGCCTACAGGAAAATTAAAGAGGCCTTTTGAAAGAAGAGAACCACTTGTATGAATATCAAGAGCTCAGATGGAAACCCAGTTGTAAGCAAAGAAGGGAAGGCCGAAAGGTGGAAGGAGTATGTAGAGAGTTTATACAAGGGGGATGTACTTGAAGACAATATTATGGAAATAGAAGAGGATGTAGATGAAAACGAAATGGGAGATAAGATACTGCGTGAAGAGTTTGACAGAGCATTGAAAGACCTGAGTCGAATCAAGGCCCCGGGAGTAGACAATATTCCATTAGAACTACTGACAGCCTTGGGAGAGCCAGTCATGACAAAACTCTGCCATCTGGTGAGCAAGATATATGAGACAGGCGAAATACCCTCAGACTTCAAGAAGAATGTAATAATACCAATCCCAAAGAAAGCAGGTGTTCACAGATGTGAAAACTACCGAACTATCAGTTTAATAAGACACAGCTGCAAAATACTGACGCTAATTCTTTACAGCCGAATGGAAAAACTGGTAGAAGCGGATCTCGGGGAAGATCAGTTTGGATTCCGTAGAAATGTTGGAACACGTGAGGCAATACTAACCTTACGACTTACCTTAGAAGAAAGATTAAGAAAACACTAACCTACGTTTCTAACATTTGTAGACTGGGAAAAAGCTTTTGACAATGTTAACTGGAATACTCTTTAAAATTCTGAAGCTGACAGGGGTAAAATACGGGGAGTGTAAGGCTATTTACAATTTGTACAGAAACCAGATGGCAGTTATAAGAGTCGAGGGACATGAAAGGGAAGCAGTGGTTGGGAAGGGAGTGAGACGGGGTTGTAGTCTCTCCCCGACGTTATTCAATCTGTATATTGAGCAATCAGTAAAGGGAACAATAGAAAAATTCGGAGTATGTATTAAAATTCATGGAGAAGAAACAAAAACTTTGAGGTTCGCCGATGACATTGTAGTTCTGTCAGAGACAGCAAAGGACTTGGAAGAGCAGTTGAACGGAATGGACAGTGTCTTGAAAGGAGGATGTAAGATGAACATCAACAAAAGCAAAACGAGGATAATGGAATGTAGTTAAGTCGGGTGATGCTGAGGAAATTAGATTAGGAAATGAGACACTTAAAGTAGTAAAAGAGTTTTGTTATTTAGGGAATAAAATAACTGATGATGGTCGAAGTAGAGAGGATATAAAATGTAGACTGGTAATAGCAAGGAAAGCGTTTCTGAAGAAGAGAAATTTGTTAACATCGAGTATAGATTTAAGTGTCAGGAAGTCGTTTCTCAAAGTATTTGTATGGAGTGTAACCATGTATGGAAGTGAAACATGGACAATACATAGTTTGGACAAGAAGAGAATAGAAGCTTTCGAAATGTGGTGCTACAGAAGAATGCTGAAGATTAGATGGGTAGATCACATAAATAATGAGGGAGTATTGAATAGGATTGGGGAGAATAGAAGTTTGTGCCACAACTTGACCAGAAGAAGGGATCGGTTGGTAGGACATGTTCTGAGGCATCAAGGGATCACCAATTTAGCATTGGAAAGCAGTGTGGAGGGTAAAAATCGTAGAGGGAGACCAAGAGATGAATACAGTAAGCTGATTCAGAAGGATGTAGGTTGCAGTAGGTACTGGGACATGAAGAAGCTTGAACAGGATAGAGTAGCATGGAGAGATGCATCAAACCAGTCTCAGGACTGAAGACCACGACAACAACAACATGATAATAGCAAAATAGTCGCAGGTATTTTGTGACTATTCTTTTTGATGAACTGCGGCTTGTAGCTTCCAAATAGCTATTCCGATTTTCCTGTCTAGTATTAGCTACGCGCACACGTCATTTACGATTTCACATCGGAAGCGCAATTTAATATTACTTCAGTGTTAGTTCTCGTCTCTCCCTTAGCTGTTTTTGAGGAGGCCACAAGGCGTAATACTTGAGTCAGAAAGCTAAAAATTTTATAGTTCAGAAACCAGTAGGCCCAGGTTTTCGATTCGTGGTCTGGCGTGACCACAGGAGGCCCGTCACACGGGCTCTAAAGATGGGGAGTGGGTCCCCAGACCACTGCAGTTCGTGGCAACAGTGGCGGTAACTCCGCTTCACGCTTGGCCGCAAATGTCTTTTTCTCCTTTGAAGGCAACTGATAATAAGCAACTGCAAGTATTTAGAGTATAACTGCGCATAACAAACTGGCCTCGCTGTACCCACGGGCCTGTTTGGACACTATCACAATATTCATTACCTTTCCCTTCAGTTCTTGTTATCCAAGGAAATGAGCGAAGGACTCGAGCAATGAGAGGAACATTGAGAGCAGCTGATACAATCCTCTCGCATGTTAAGATACACTCGGTAATTCAGGAAATATTTTGGGAGTGTTTTTATAGTAACAATAGGACGGATATATACAAATCAAAAAATGCTATACATCACCTCGGTTCCGAGAGTTCCGGAACCTGTACAGAAAATTGGAACAGAGATCAACATAATCATCATTTCCGCCCTTTTTATTGCTAATGAAAGCCACATATTGCCGTACAACCATAGAGCAAGACCTTCAGTGATGGTGGTCCAAACTGCTGTACACGCTGGTACCTCTAATACCCAGTAGCACATCCTCTTGTGTTGATGTATGCCTATACTCGTCGTGGCATACTATCCTACTATCAACAATTTCACCAAGGCACTGTTGGTCAGCATTGCCACACTCCTCAACAGCGATTCGGTGTAGAACCCTCAGAGTTTGTGTGTCACGTCATCCATAAACAGCCCTTTTCAACCTATCCCAGGCATGGGCGATAGGGTTCTTGTATGCAGAACATGCTGGCCACTCTAGTCGAGCGATGTCGCTACCCTGAAGGAACTCCTTCAGAAGATGTGCACGATGCGGGCACGAATTGTCGTCAATGAAGACGAATGCCTCGTCAATATGCTGCCGATATGGTTTTACCACAGGTCGGAGGATGTCATTCAAGTATAGTAGATCTGTTACGGCGCCTCTCACGATCAGCGGTGGCGTACGTCATCCCCACATAATGCCACCCCAAAACAGCTGATAACCTTCACCTTGCTGTACTCTCTGGACAGTGTGTCTAAAGCGTTCAGCCTGACCGGGTTGATTCCATATACATCTCCGACGATTGTGTGGGTGAAGACGCATGCGACACTCATCAGTGAAGAGAATGTGATGTCAATTCTTAGAGGTCCATTCAACATGTTGTTGGGCTCGTCTGTACCACGCTGAATTGTGTCGTGGTTACAGAAATGGACATCGCCATGGACGTCGGGAGTGAAGTTGCGCATCATTCAGCCTATTGCGCACAGTTTGATTCGGAACACGACGTCCTGTGCCGGCACGAAAAGCATTATACAACATGGTGGCGTTGCTGTCAGGGTTCCTCCGAGCCATAATCCGGAGGTAGGAGTCATCGACTACAGTAGTAGTTCTTGCGCGGCCTGAGCGAGGTATGTCGACAGTTCCTGTCTCTTTCTATCTCCTCCATGCCTGAACAAGATCGCTTTGGTTCACTCAGAGACGCATGGATACTTGCCTTGTTGGGAATCCTTCCTGGAGCAAAGTAACAATGCGGACGCGATCTAACCGCAGTATTGACCGTCTAGGCGTGGCTGAACTACAGACAACATGAGCTGTGTACCTCCTTCCTGGTGGAATGATTGGAACTGATCGGATGTCGCCCCCCCCCCCCTCCTCCGTCTAATAGGCGCTGCTCATGCATGGTTGTTTACATCTTTGCGTGGGTTTAGTGACATCTCTACAGTCAAAGGGACTGTGGCTCTGATACAGTACCCACAGTCAACGTCTATTTTCAGGAGTTGTGTGAACCGAGGTGATGCAAAACTTTTTTTAATGTGTGTATAACCTTATCAAAACCTAAAAGAAAATATCACATAGCTCTAACTTAAAAGTTCTCTTTCATGAATCTCCTGTTATACCGGTAACGTCACATAAATGTCAGGCATTAATATTTGGAAACCAAGTTAAAAAAATAACTGCTAAAATTCGAAAGAAAAATACTAATAAAACTTTTCAGGCCGGTATGTGAGGAACTGACATAGAATATAAGTAAAAAACGAAGAATTAAGGGGGCTGTACAAACATGGTAATACTGTCAAAGTCCTAAAGAAGAGAAAGGTGAACTGAGAATGCCGTATAGCAAGGCTGGCGGAAAGTAGACTACCTAAATCAGCATTTGGCAGTATAGTGGATAGAACGAGAGGAAGAGGAAGATCCCGAATTACGTGGCGTCATAACATCCAGGAGGACATGGCTGGGATGAACATCACAACCGAATGGTCAAACGGTGCACTCTCAGAAAGAAATGGAAGAACCTTGCAGAGTATTCGTACAGTCGATAAGGCCCTTGCCACATATAAACGAAAGTAAGAGTAAATAAATGACGTAGAAAATTCAGAGTTGATTTTGATATCTAAATCAAGATACTATCCTACAACTGCTCATGATTAGACAAACTTCTAAAAACAAATATAACCCATCCATTCCTAATTTGTTTTTCTTACTGTGACGGTGTTCCATTGTAAAGCAGATGCCGAACCTTAGTGTTTCAATATTAAATATGAATGTACTTTGATACGCAGTTATATTAGAGGTTTGTTAGAGATAATAGATTGAAAATAGGTAGGTCAGATTCTGCTCACTTCATTTATACGTTTAAAAAAGGCAATTTGTTATAATTTTTAATGACTAAGTACAGTAATCACCAAATAAAAACAAAAATAAAGTCACATTGCAGTCTACAAAAATGTAAGTGTTGTCTTACACTAACTTGCTTTTGAAATTTGTGCTCTATCTTTAAAAACCTTTGACACGCCCGTGACGTTTTCACCCAGGTGCTGATCACGAAGCTGCGGTCTGCGAACACGGTGGAGACGCAGCAGTACCGGAAGGCCAGCAAGGCGCTGCTGGTGCTGATCCCGCTGCTCGGCATCACCTACATCCTCATGATCGCAGGGCCCACGGAGGGCTTCTCCGCTGAGGTCTACGGCAACATCCGCGCCGTACTCCTGTCTACACAGGTAGAGAGGTTATGGGCAGTAAGAGCCTCTTGCAAACGACGGAGGACCCCCGTGGTGCCTGCTACATATTCATAGTTACTGGCATTTGCTTTGCAAAACTTACTCAGACGAGGTCGAATGACGTCACCTAGTTGAGCTTTGTAATATTGTATGAACATTCTAATACCTACTGGGTGGTATAGAAGAGAGGCGAGAATGAGACAAAAAGGAGAAAGTCAGCGTGATGATAGGTCTTGATCTGTTTGGTCCTTGTCCCACAATTTGAACGAAATCTGAAGATGTATATACGAATGATTTATATATACAGGAAATGTATATTCAGTTGCTAATACGGAAAACCTCCAGCTGTAGAAAGAAATGACGACATTGAAAATTTGTGCCTGATCGAGATTCGAAACAGGATTTCACGCCTGTTACTAGCGATCGACTTCACAATTTCGGTTATTCGTGCAGGCCCAAATTTTTGTATGTCGTAGTCCATGTGTCATTAAACTGGCCTAGTAGAAATATTGTAATCTCCGTACAGGAGAGACATCAGATCGACAGTCATTACCCTGGTGTCGCGGATAAATACGTTACTACAGTCCATGTGTTTGCAGTACTATGGAATGTTTCTTGGTCACGCATGCATTTATGAAAGAGTGTTGCATGTTACTTCTTACAAACACAGGCACTGTAATATCGTATCGATTTATAAATGATTTGGAATACTATCGTAAAATGTAGTCTACGATACTAGAGGTCTCACTGACCTAGGCAATACCTAGGCATTACCAGATGAAATAAAATGTCTGACCGACAGCAGTAACAGTTCTAAAAATAAAATGAAATCTCCTTGACAGCTCCTTCAATACTACAGATGAACTTTTGAATAGGAATAAATAAATATATACGTATAATGTGTGTATTATGTCCCCTTTAAGGACATGGGGTAGGTAACACAATTTTATAGCTTAAAAAAAAAAACTTCATTCATGTGTGCATTTCTTATGCACTTGACACGTTCCACATCATAACGGTTACCGTGAGACTGATCATTGTACTATGTAACTTACTAACTCCTGTATTATCACAAACAATCCTGTTGCACGAACATCCGCAACTCAGCAATATACTAGACGTTGAAAATACCGTTTCAGTTGTAAATTTGTTTTATTATCACTACCGGTAGCAAACCGCGCCTGGTACACGTCCACTGGGGCGCTCGGGGGCCACAGCACAGTTGCGACCCCTGAGGATGGGTTTATGGAAGCCCGAAACCAGTCGTGTTAATAAAACAAATGTACAGCTTAAGCAGTTTTTTAGATTAGATTAATTATTCATTCCATAGACCCATAAAAGAGGGAATCCTCCTGGGTGTGGAACATGTCAGGTAAACACAGTACAAAAATGTAATTAGAAAAACTTGAGTATCATTAATTTTAATGATCCTCAGTCAGTAAAATTATGTATATGAATTAAAGTTAAACTTCTAATATTTACACGTTTAATACTTACATCTGCTTTCATTAAATGCATCATTCAGACATTTGCTAGTTTCTTGGCTGTTACAACCAAGTATTGTCAAAAATTAAAGTATAATAAATGTTCATTAAAATGGTCTACTGCACTAGTTGTGAAACTCATGGATGGAATAGAAGGAGCTGGCCACCAAAAATTCTTTTAAATTATGTTTAAATTCTGCCTTGTATGAAACTAAACTCTTAATGGTTGCTGGTAACTTACTGAAAATATGCGTTGCTGAATGGTCGACATCTTTCTGGGCAAAAGTAAGCGATTTTAAATCTTTATGTATACTGTTCTTATTCCTAGTATTGATACTGTGTACCAAGCAGTTAATTGAGATGTATTATTTACTACGAACTTAATTAAGGAATAAATATACTGTCCTGTATTATCCATATATTGGACGTTGTTTGCTACTGTCATGCCTTGTGACTATTTTCTAGTCATGTAGACCTAAACACATCGCTGCCGCAGCGAAACACCATGAGCCACACAGTATCAACAACAGCTTCACTCAGTTTGCATTCAGCACTGCAGTAACATGCCACGTTGAGGCACACAACACTTTAATGGTGTTAGGGTAGTGGCATTACTTTCAGAAGGTCATACATACCAAGATACTGTCGATCAGTTACGTGGCACTTAGAGTATTGTGGCTGACGTTTGGAGAAATTATAGAGAGACGGTAAATGTGAACGACAGACCTTTTAGTGGTCGTTCTCGTACGACAACACCAGAGCAGGATCGTTTCCTCCAAGTGTCAGCTCGCAGGAGCCCAAAATCAGCTGCCAGCAATATTGGAAATAGCTTCTCCCGGGCAACAGGGTTTCGTATCTCAAACAGAACAGTGTGCAGAAGGTCATATCATTATATTAGCTGTCAACGTCGGATTTATCGTACCTGTGTGTGGAAGAGGAAGTTTGTGGTTGTGACACGAATCACAGTCCACAATTCTCTGTGCTACAACAGGGGGTGTTTATTTGGGCATGTCTGCATGGTGTGATTTCAGCTATTCAGTTATGGAGTGAATGGATCTACACACTGACCATCTTTGGGGTTTCAACACACTTGAGGCTCGGTGCCAGTCCATACGCAGAAACCCGACTGACTCATTTTAAACGCGGTGTCAGAATGTGGTGGTTTGTGTGTGTTGGGCAGGGCTTCACGGTGGCGCTGTTCTACTGCTTCCTCAACTCGGAGGTGCAGACGGCGGTGCGGCACCGGCTGGACAGCTGGCAGACGGCTCGCAGTCTCGGCGGCGCGGGCTCCGGCGCCCGCAGGCTCAAGAGGTCCAACAGCCGCGACGGCTCGCCCAGGTCCCGCACCGAGAGCATACGGTCTGTATGGCCCGCACGCGTCGCTAGGGGCAAGCACGCTGGTGCGCGCGTGGAGCATCTTTCTTCTATTGGCGCTTTATTACCTAACGACTTGCAAGCTGCTGAGTGTTTCTATGTTCTCTATTACAACCATGCGCTCTCCAATAAAGCTGCGTCTGAAGTCTTAAAGGCTTAAGGGGTGCCTGTTCAGTGCCTGAAGGCCAGAACTAGAGTTTAGCTTCGAATTATGAGTAACGTATTATTCTTAGCAAAGCTTGACAGAACTCGTTCCACATTTAACTAACGTTACTGTATATTTATTTTTTTATTCACACGTCTGGTTCCGTAGGACCAAATTGAGGAGCAAATCTCCAAGGCAATGGGACGCGTCAGTACATGAAATTACAACGTAAAAGTAACAACGGATAAAATGAAATGTTTATGAACCCCAAAAAATAGAGCAATACGTTTAAGTAAACGCAATCAACAACATAACATAAGAATCAGCTTAATTTTTCAAAGAACTCCTCAGCTGGAGTGAGCCATGAGGAACTTTTCAGTTTAGATTTGGAAGCGCGTGAACTGCTAAGATACTTGAGTTCCCTTCTGAAAATGGATGCAGCAGTATACTGCAGAGCTTTCCACACGAGAGTTGCCCGCAACTCGTGGTTGTGCGGTAGCGTTCTCGCTTCCCGCGCCCGGGTTCCCGAGTTTGATTCCCGGCGGGGTCAGGGATTTTCTCTGCCTCGTGATGGCTGAGTGTGGTGTGTTGTCCTTAGGTTAGTTAGGTTTAAGTAGTTCTAAGTTCTAGGGGACTGATTACCATAGATGTTAAGTCCCATAGTGATCAGAGCCATTTGAACCATTTTTTGCACGAGAGTTAAGGAAGTGCGATCAAAATTAAGATTGTATTTCTGCCGAGTATTACCTGGGTGAAAGCTGCTAATCTTGTGAATGGACTGATATTTTTTAACAAGAAACGATACTAAAGAATATATAAACTGATAAGGCAATGTCAAAATACTCATACTAGTGAACAGGAGTCGACAAGAGGTTCGTGAAATTACACTACTGAGCTAAAAATATCCGCTTGGAATGGCAAGAGTTAACCTAAAATACAATACAAAAGACATAAGCGAATGAAACTAAGCAAAGTAGACTAATTTTCCTGTCGAACGACCACTTGCTTCTGATACCGTTCGAATAGTAAAAATGACAGCATTAATTCTCTGAACAAGATCCTGAACGTGGACTTTCCAGGACTGTTTACTGTCTATCTCAACATATCGAATTTTGAACTGTACAATTTCAGTAATTATATGCCCATTCTGTGAAATTAAAACGCCCGGTTTTGTTGAATTGTGTGTTAGAAACTGTAAAACAGAATCTCACTATGATTTAGCATTAGATTATTTTCTACAAGCCATGAACTTATGTGATGAACTGCACTATTTGAAACAGATCCAGTGTAGCACACAACATTCTTTACTACCAAGATAGTGTCATCAGCAAACAGAAATATTTTAGAATTACCCGTAGTACTAGAGGGCACATCATTTATATAATTCACATAAATAAGGAACATCAGTGCCCCAACATTGATCCGTGAGGCGCCTCACCCATTGGACTGTACCCCACTCAGAGCCCACATTACAGCCATTCTGAACACTGTGGATAATTACCTTTTGCTGTCTGTCGTTAAAGTAAGAGGTGAAAAAATTGTGAGCTACTCCCGGTATTCTGTAGTGGTCCAACTTCTGGAGTATTATTTTGTGATTAACACGTTTAAACGCCTTAGTTAAAGCAAAAAGTATACCTAGCGCTCGAAACATTTTGTTTAATCCATCCAGTACCTCACAAAGGAAAGGGAATATAGAACATCCAATTGTTAAACGACTTCTAAAGCCGAACTGTACATTTGAAAGCAAATTATGTGATATAAAATGATCAATTGTCGTTATATATATAGCCTTTTCAATAACTTTAGCAAACACTGATGGCATAGGAATAGGTCTAAAATTGTCTACAATATCCCTCTCTCCCTTTTTATAAAGCGGCTTTACTACTGAGTACTTTAATCGTTCAGGAAACTGACCATTCTCAAAAGAAAAATTACAGATATGGCTAAGTACATGGATAATATTCTGCTAAGCCCTCCAACATATCCAGGAGAGTCCTTAGTCTTCAGTGATTTAATTATTGACTCAATCGCCCCCTTGTCAATATCGCAGAGGAGTATTTCAGACACCAGTCTCGGAAAGAGAGTTATGTGATTCCCTGTAGAAACGAAGTTCATTTAATTCACCAGCAATTCTCAGAAAATTATTGTTTAGTACTGTACATATCAGTAACAGAAATAATTTTGGTACACATTTTTGAGAACAGTGATCAGTAGTGTATTATATTTTAACTTAAGTTCGGTCTTGGTCACAACACTTATGTCTCAATAGCATAGGTGACAGGTTTCGGTTATATTTATATAACCATCTAGAGACCCATGGCTTCTTTGGAGGATGGTAGGCGGAGCTCTCCTCAGCTGCTACGAACTGATAGTAACAGAAATATTTTTACTACGAGCTGACCTTATCGTTGGACTTGTGCTGCTGGCCAGGCACTTCCTTCACAACTGACCAAATGGTTTTAATTTTATCCTGTGAATTAGCTACTCTATTTGTGTACCAATACATTTTGCCTTCCTAATAACATTTTAAGCACCTTACAGTACTATTTGTAATGAACTCAGTGTAGCTTGATTGTGACTACTTCTAATATTTTGATATAATTCCCGCTTTGTTTTATACGATATCCTTAGCCCACTTGTCAGCCACTCAGGCTGCCTTTTACTGCTAGTAATCGGTTTAGAACGTTCTAATAGAAAGCAATTCGCAAAGAGCATGAGAAATGTGTTAGGTAAAGCATTATATTTGCCACCTATATTATCGGCGCTACGAACGTCCTGCCACTTTAGTACGTTAACGAGGTTTAAAAGATTCGTTATGGTAGTAGCTTTCCTGCATAGTTTGTAGTTATATTAAACATTTGTTTCAGTGCGGAAGCCTTTTACTGTCAAAATTTGTGCACCATGTTCATCCCTTTACTAACTGAATGCCAATCTGCTAATGAAAAATGAATAAAAATATTGTCTATGGCTTTGCTACTGCTCCCCTGCCCCCTAGTTGGAAAAACCACAGTCTGCATCAGATTATATGAGGTTAGGAAATCTACCAACATCCTTTTTCTTGCACTATCATATACAAAATTAATGATGAAGTCATCACATATAACTAATTTCTGGTACTTCCTATAAAGTGAACCAAGCATCCTCTCCAGATTGAGCTGAAATGTTCTGAAGTCAGAATTAGGGGACCGATATACAACAACAATTAGAAGTTTAGTTTCACTAAATTCAACTGCTCCTGCTCATTGTTCAAATATCTGTTCAATGCAGTGCCGTGATACGACCATGGACTCCAACGGAATACTGTTTTTTACGTACATGGCCACTCGCCCACACAGACGAGCGGTCTGAGGCGCTGTAGTCATAGTCTGGGTGGCTGGTCCCGGCGGAGGTTCGAGTACTCCCTCGGGCATGCGTGTGTGTTTGTTTGTCCTGAGGGTAATTTAGGTTAAGTAGTGTGTAAGCTTAGCGACTGAAGACCTTAGCAGTTAAGTCCCACAAGATTTCACATACATTTGAAGATTTTTTCGCCCACCCTTCAAGGAACTCCTGGAAATTCAAAGTGATAAGCAACGTTATAGTAACAGGACGTCGTGGCGTTCTTCCGCTGCCACTGCGTGTACATAAAGGGTCAACGTCCTCGATGTACTTTTCAAACGATAACATTGTCCGTTTTAGACTGGCTTCGGGTCAATTTCGACTGTACAGCTATAATCAAGCAACATACAGACTATCTCTACCCAACATGCCGCAGCTACCCACACGTAAACATTAACCTGGTCTGTCCTGAATATGAAGGCAGAAAGTCTATAATACCCGTCGGAGACCCATGCACAATACAACTCAAGGACGTATTTGACAACCACCCACTGAAGAACCACATTTTTCTACACATGGACTTCAGACTTATTCTACCATTACATACATATACAAACTCATTCAGTCTTGTTCTTAATCCTTGGTTCCCAGAATATCTTGAGGGAGAAGGGGAAGATGAGTTTTGTACCAGCATTGCTTTGCAAGTCCGTCTTGATTTGTGGATAGAAGCTTTATCCTCTGAAGGAGCTATATTGTATTTGAACATACAGCATGATCAAAACTTCTGCAGGACCGACGTTAAGGATATCGACCTGCAAATACGTGTCTTTTGTACTTTTCTCATATACGGCAGTCAACCTGAAGTGGGCGAGAGATTGACGATAAATGTAACTAAGAGTCAGAACACTTTCTATAAAACAAATTGGGAATTCATTCTGGACCTCACTTCTTGTTTGCTTTCAACTCTTTCAGCGACCGCATCAGTAGACGAATGGTTAGTGTCGCATCCTATGGTGCGAAAGTATCCGAGCTCCACCCCCCGGTACCTCCTCGTATTTTTCTGATTTTAGTAAGGTCTGCAATGGGGTCTGGTACCCTCGTAAGGCCAAATAACGAGTTGCTTGAATAAAGAAACAGCACCATCATCAAAGTTCATTTATTGGTACTATAGTATAGAGGTATCGGTGACATGCTGATCACTTGTCGTAAGAACGTCTATCACGTCTTTTATGTCCTTGTACGGAGTAGCCACTAGTCGGAATAGGTGTAACGTCTAATCCCTTAGTGCTGTTCTCTACTACTGTTTCAACTCCTTTTCAACACCAGTATTGCCAGACTGCCACATCAGACTGGACTACGAGCGACTCAACAGAAGTCTTCGATCGGCTCAGTGAGTTGCATAAGGTCAGAATTTTCTGGGATCCTCGGCAAAATCTACTGGTAACCTGCGACGCTGGAAGTTGGTGTGTGCTTTGCACATCGACCTCTTCGTAGACCCAAGCATTTCTACAGACGTTTGCCTGTTCACTGTTCGGCGATATGGCCGAATATGAATTAAGAGTATATCAAACTAAAAGTAAGCAGCAGCAAATTTATCAAAACTGATGGTCCAAGAGGTAGGAGAATTGATAGAAAACTGCTAAGTTCGAAGAAACTAACATTTGAAAAACGAAGCACGGAGGACGTGAAAGCAGTCTGTTACAAGCAAAGAGGGTTTCAGATCAAAAGAGGATTATCATCATCATCATCATCATCATTTAAGACTGATTATGCCGTTCAGCGTTCAGTCTGGAGCATAGCCCCCCTTATAAAATTCCTCCATGATCCCCTATTCAGTGCTAACATTGGTGCCTCTTCTGATGTTAAACCTATTACTTCAAAATGATTCTTAACCGAATCCAGGTACCTTCTCCTTGTCTGCCCCGACTCCTCCTACCCTCTACTGCTGAAGACCGTGAGTCTCTTAGGTAACCTTGCTTCTCCCATGTGTGTAACATGACCGCACCATCTAAGCCTGTTCGCCCTGACTGCTACATCTATAGAGTTCATTCGCAGTTTTTCTTTGATTTCCCCATTGTGGACACTCTCCTGTCATTGTTCCCATCTACTAGTACCTGCAATCATCCTAGCTACTTTCATATCCGTAACCTCAAGTTTGTTGATAAGGTAACCTGAATCCACCCAGCTTTCGGTCCCATACAACGAAGTTGGTCGAAAGATTGAACGGTGCACAGATAACTTAGTCTTGGTACTGACTTCCTTCTTGCAGAAGAGAGTAGATTGTAGCTTATCGCTCACTGCATTAGCTTTGCTACACCTCGCTTCCAGTTCTTTTACTATGTTGCCATCCTGTGAGAATATGCATCCTAAGTACTTGAAACCATCCATCAGTGCTAACTTTGTTCCTCCTATTTCTGGCACTTAATCCGTTTATATTTCTTTCCCACTGACATTACTTTCGTTTTGGAGATGCTAATCTTCATACCATAGTCCTTACATTTCTGATCTAGCTCTGAAATATTACTTTGCATAGTTTCTATCGAATCTGCCATCACAACTAAGTCATCCGCATATGCAAAACTGCTTATTTTGTGTTCACATATCTTAATCTCACCCAGCCGGTCTATTGTTTTCAACATATGATCCATAAATAATACGAACAACAGTGGAGACAGGTTGCAGCCTTGTCTTATCCCTGAAACTACTTTGAACCATGAACTCAATTTACCGTCAACTCTAACTGCTGCCTGACTATCCATGTAAAGACCTTTAATTGCTTGCAAAAGTTTGCCTCCTATTCCTTAATCTCGTAGAACAGACCATAACGTCCTCCTAGGAACCCGGTCATATGCCTTTTCTAGATCTATAAAGCATATATACAATTCCCTGTTCCACTCATAACACTTCTCCATTATTTGCCGTAAGCTAAAGATCTGGTCCTGACAACCTCTAAGAGGCCTAAACCCACACTGATTTTCATCCAATTGGTCCTCAACTAAACTCGCACTTTCCTCTCAACAATACCTGAGAAGATTTTACCCTGTTCCACTCATAACACTTCTCCATTATTTGCCGTAAGCTAAAGATCTGGTCCTGACAACCTCTAAGAGGCCTAAACCCACACTGATTTTCATCCAATTGGTCCTCAACTAAACTCGCACTTTCCTCTCAACAATACCTGAGAAGATTTTACCCATAACGCTGATTAAAGAGATACCTCTGTAGTTGTTACAATCTTTTCTGTCTCCATGTTTAAATATTGGTGTGATTACTGCTTTTGTCCAGCCTGATGGAACCTGTCCCGACTCCCAGGCCATTTCAATTATCCTGTGTAGCCATTTAAGACCCGACATTCCACTGTATTTGATGAATTCTGACCTAATTTCATCCACCCCAGAAGCTTTATTGCACTGCAATCTACTGACCATTCTCTCCACTTCCTGAAATGCGATCCTATTTCCATCATCATTCCTATCCCATTCTACCTCTAAATCTGAAACATTACCGATCGCATTTTCACCTACGTTGAGCAACTCTTCAAAATAATCCCTCCATCTGCCCAAAGCATCCACAGGATTCACCAGCAGTTTTCCTGACCTGTCCAAAATACTTGTCATTTCCTTCTTAACTCCTTTTCGAAGACTGCTAATTACACTCCAGAATGGTTTTCCAGCAGCTTGACCCGTAGTCTCCAACCTGTTTACAAAGTCTTCCCAAGATTTCTTCTTGGATGCTGCAATTATCTGTTTGGCTTTGTTTCTTTCTTCAAACATAACTTTCTCTGTCTACCTGAGTTCTAGTATGTAGCCATTTTTGATAGGCCTTCTTTTTCCTTTTACAGAGGTCCTTGGCTGTGTCATTCCACCAAGCTGTTTGCTTCATCCTACCTTTACACACTACTGTTCCAAGACATTCTTTAGCCACTTCTAGTACTGTGTCCCTGTACCTTGTCCATTCCTTTTCCAATGACTGTAATTGACTACATTTAAGTAACTGGTACCTTTCTGAGATCGCTGTTATGTACTTGTGCCTGATATCCTTATTCTGAAGTTTCTCCACTCTTATCCTCCTACATATGGACCTGACCTCCTGCACTTTCGGCCTCAAAATCCCAATTTCACTGCAGATTAAATAATGATGAGTGTCATCAAAGAATCCCCTGAATACACGTGTGTCCCTCACAGCCTTCCTGAATTCCTGATCTGTTATTATATAGTCAATGACAGATCTAGTTCCCCTGCCTTCCCAAGTATACCGGTGAATGTTCTAATGTTTAAAAAAAAGGGGTTCGTGATTACTAAGCCCATACTGGCACAGAAATGCATGAGTTGTTTCCCATTCCTGTTGGCCTCCATATCCTCTCCAAATTTACCCATAACCTTTTCATACCCTTCTGTTCGATTTCCAATCCTGGCGTTAAAATCACCCATGAGCAGAACACTGTCCTTGTCCTTTACTCTAACAACTACATCACTGACTGCTTCATAAAAACTATCCATCTTATTTTGATCTGTCCCTTCACAATGCGAATACACTGACACAATCCTAATTTTCTTGCTGGCCACTGTCAAATCTATCCACATCAGTCGTTCGTTTACATACCTTATTGCAGCTACGCTGGGTTCCATTTCTTTCCTGATGTAAAGCCCTACACCACATTGTGCTATTCCTGCTTTGACTCCTGACAGGTAGACCTTGTATTCTCCCACGTCCTCTTCTTTCTCACCCCTTACCCGAATGTCACTAACAGCTAAAACGTCCAGCCCCATCTTACTTGCAGCCTCTGCCAGCTCTACCTTCTTCCCAGAGTACCCCCATTGATAGTAATAGCTCCCCATCTCATTACCATTTGTTTGCCAAGTCGTATCTTAGGAGTCCCTGGTTTGTCAGTTAGAGGTGGGACTCCGTCACCTCCAAAGGTCCGAGGCATTTTGCTCTGATTGTTGCCAGCATCATATTTAAAGTACGAGGGAGGCAGGTTGCTAGCCTTACTTTCCCCGAGTCCCATTGGGTTTTACCCCTAACGGCTGAGGGACTAACCGGTGGATTTGGTAGTCTTTGCCATATGAGCACAAAGATGACCACGACTCAGAGTATGTCCGAGATGCCCAGCCTTATTCCAAAGTAACTGGTATCCCGACTGTCGGGACCACTTATTTGGCCACTCATACGTTGCCCGTGGTTCATGAACTAGGTCATGACTACAGGAACCCACACCATGAACCACAAGAATTATTAGTATAAAAAATCGGCCATAATACGAGGAAGTACTTTATAACAAGGTAGCTTTGGAAGCGGTTCATGGACTGTGGGTAAAGTGGAATAGAAGAGAATCGAAGAGTTTGAGATGCGTGGCTATAAAAGAATGTTAAAAACTAGGTGAAGAGGATGAAATTAGGAGATTCTCCCCAGAATCGGCAAGCTGAGCTGGACGACTTGTTGAAAACATTGAGAAGAAGAAGGGCCGGGATGAAAGGACACGTATTAAGATATCCGAGAGTAATAAAATTTCAACATGCTCTTGATGTAAGACCAGCAACCCTTTTATTTCATTAAATGGTCATCACGAATCTGTCACAGTAGTGGCACATATGCAGGGTGAACATTAGTAAAACCGAGAAACTACAGGGATGGATTCCTGAATGGAAATGGTGGAAAGAAGGTCCTATGAAGATGTATCCGGAAACGCACCGTTGTCACGGTAGATGATGCTGGCGAATTACAGTTCCTGTGGTCACGTGCCATGTGATCCTTGTGTGTTGTAGGCTGTATGATTCACGGAGCGTACTGTAAGCACCAGAATGGTCCAGTATTTATGGAGGATCAAGCCGAGATGGTGGTCGTGTACTGTTAAACAGATGGAAACGGTGGAGAGGCAGCACGGCTATACCTAAACAAGGACTCCCACAGGCCCCAGCTACACCACACAACATTTCAAGCCGGTGATAAGAATAGTAACTCTCCTCTTGGAGGATACACTTGATCATATTTCGTTTACACTACATTGGCAGGCCACTTTCCCCGATCTTGTCCTAGGGTTCGTGTCAATATCTTGTAGAACCCGGTTCTGGAAATCTGCTGTGCGCACAGTCCGTGTCTGCCTACACGTTCATCTGTCTAAAAGGGCCCATGATACCACATACACCAAAAGAGGGCTTGAAATGTTGTGTCACGTGATTGGTATCTGTGATGATACTTGTTTTGGTATAGCCGTTCTATGTGCCGACTGTTTCCGTTTGGCCTTACACAAACAACACCTCGACTTATTCCCAACGTGAAAACTGGACCATTCTACTGCTTACAGTACACTGCGTCCATCATACAGCCTGCAGCACACCAAGAAAACAGGGCGCGTGGTCAGAAGAACTGTCATTCATGAGCCCCATCTACCGTGACAACGACGCATTTCTGTAGACGTATACACGGGGCCTTTTTCTCCCCATTGTCAGTCAGGAATCTATCCCAGCAGTTTGTTAGTCTTGTTAATGTGCACCCTGTATTTTAGCTTTTAGTTTCGAACTGACTGACTCGTTTTCAAACATGAACTATTGAAGCTACAATGGAGTTGCCTGATCCTAGTGTCAACAATCTAAAATTGGCAATACGGGCATCACGCAGAGGCATCTCAAATGGTTCAAATGGCTCTGAGCACTATGCGGCTTATCTTCTGATGTCATCAGTCTCCTAGAACTTAGAACTAATTAAACCTAAGTAACCTGAGGACAACACACACATCCATGCGCCAGGCAGGATTTGAACCAGCTACCGTAGCAGTCGGTCGGCCCCAGACTGTAGCGCCTAGAACCGCACGGCCACTCCGGCGGGCTCACACAGATGCAGGAGATCTGTATCACGATATACATAGGCTCTGCATACAAATAAGAATCAAACACTCGTAGTTTGAGTCTGATTCGTGTAGTTGGCAGATACTTGGCAGTTAGCTGCTGCATCTCGAAGGATATGTCTCGCAGCTGGGGACGAAACGTGAGGGGCCTAGCATCCCAGAAGTTTTAAGTGATGTTGCATATAGAGGGTAGAACCTATAGCGGAACACGGTGATTGGAACACATGCAAACAAACAATGGAGGACTTAGGATACAAGTTCAAGATGAAGGCGTTGGCATAAGAGAGGAATTAGTAGCGGGCCGCATCAAATGAGCCAGAAGAATGATGACAAAAAATGTGCACTTGAAACTAGGTTTACTCGCAGTCACATCCAATAATAAACAGCCAACCAAAAGCGATTGTGTACAAACGGTAGTCAAACGAAACGGAGATAGATCGAAAAAACCTAACTAAAATATGTTTTGCAGGACTTCCTACACAACGGTAAGAACAGATGTGATACAGAGCGGCGTGGCAACTGTCGTCATACGAAAGCTGAATAGGAGCAGAAATGATTAGCGAACAAGTGAAGACAGTAAACAGAAAATTTGCTTGTATGTCTCCATACATACGAAGACTCATTACAATTAGTGCAGCAAGAAATAGAATCGAGCTGTTACAAGAGCAACAACGATGGCGACGGAGACGGTACTAGGCGGCCACTGCGTAGTTTCCTGTAGCGTTGTGGCGCCGAGCGGGAGTGTGGTGAGTCGCGGCCACCGTCCGTCCTAGACTGCTGCGTCAGGGAGCGCTTGGAGTACACAGCTGGGTCCGCGCCAGACAGAAACTTGCAATTCTGTTACCAGCGTAACGACGCACGAGGCGTGGTATCGATACGTGATACTACGAGGAGGTTATTATTTCAAAAGTGTTCGCCTTATCTGTTAAAACATTTATCCCTCTGTGAGACATGAATGTCACTGCATTCAAGGAAAAATTTTTGCGGTTGCCTGCGGAATCATCCTTATACCCAGATATGCACCTCTTCGTCCGAAGCAAATCGACAGTTACGAATTTCTTCATTCACAGCACAAAGATATGGAAATTGCATGGTGAGGTTTCGGGTCGTGTGGAGGCTGTGGAAGAGTGTCGCAGCAAAAGTTCTGCAGCATACTCAAAACTTTGGCAATATATGGGCAGTTAAACGAAGTATCCCAGCATTTACTATAAGCGATTTAGGGAAAATACAGAAGGTCTGTCATGTTGAAAGGATATTGCAACCCCCATCCTCCCGAGTATGAACCCAGTGTTTTACCAATGTGCCACCTCAATTAGCGACCAAATCTACTATATTGTTAACATTACCGCTAAGTAACGCAAGGAAATTGTGCACTTATGACAGTATGTCAATACCGCCCTCCCTGAAACAAAAAGACACCAGTTCGTCAAAAAAAATGAAATTTACACACAGCCGTCATTCTATTCGCAGGTATACAACAATTCTGTTAACAATTTAACGGATTTGCAGTATAAACAGGTAGGAGCAAGTCATTTACTTTCGTTCCCTAGAAAATACACATATTATTCTCTAAGACATATTGTCCAATAAATAAATAACAATACATCGTATCACTCGATTCTAGGTTTTCCGAAGGTTCTCCTTAGTTGTGAGGTATTTGTCAAAACTGTATATACCCTCCTAGATATTTGCAACGGAATTTTCTCTTCCTCATCAACAACTCATCAGATACCTCACCGAAAACATTTCACCTCTACTGTGGTTTCCATCTGAAACTACGCGGTGTTCCCTTTGGTGAAGATAATAGAATGTATAAGGGAAAGGGGACCTTCAAAAGTATGAGATAGGAAGGAGCTGTTCAAATTGGTGAGAAACAGTGAGTGCAAGGGTCCATTGATACGGCCAGTTAGTTCTTCCGATTCAACAAGTTTTCTCTGGAATACGCCATTTGAAATCCAGGTAGGAGAGTACTCTCCAAATTGACGTAACATTGCACCCCAGGCAACAACATCGCCAGCGCTTTGCAGCTGCTGAAATTCACGTAACATACTCTTAGACCTCTGCCGTCTGGCAACACTACAGTGGTGTCATGAGCGAAATAGCGGTCAATGGCCGGCGACACCACAGAGCTGTCGTGTCCATGGTGTCGCTCGGTGGCCGGCGACACCACAGAGCTGTCGTGTCCATGGTGTCGCTCAGTGGCCGGCGACACCACAGAGCTGTCGTGTCCATGGTGTCGCTCAGTGGCCGGCGACATCACAGAGCTGTCATGTCCATGGTGTCGCTCAGTGGCCGGCGACACCACAGTGCTGTCGTGTCCATGGTGTCACTCAGTGGCCGGCGACACCACAGAGCTGTCGTGTCCATGGTGTCGCTCGGTGGCCGGCGACACCACAGAGCTGTCATGTCCATGGTGTCGCTCAGTGGCCGGCGACACCACAGAGCTGTCGTGTCCATGGTGTCGCTCGGTGGCCGGCGACACCACAGAGCTGTCGTGTCCATGGTGTCGCTCAGTGGCCGGCGACACCACAGAGCTGTCGTGTCCATGGTGTCGCTCAGTGGCCGGCGACATCACAGAGCTGTCGTGTCCATGGTGTCGCTCAGTGGCCGGCGACACCACAGTGCTGTCGTGTCCATGGTGTCGCTCAGTGGCCGGCGACACCATAGAGCTGTCGTGTCCATGGTGTCGCTCAGTGGCCGGCGACACCACAGTGCTGTCGTGAGCATAGTATCGCGCAGTGGCTGGCATTTGTTGGTGTTTTGTTTAGGTAATAGTAAGTTACACAATTCAACAAGTTTTTTTAGTTTTTATAAGTACTAGTGCCCTTTCATCATGGCAGACGAAAGAGACGATTATTTACGATGAATGGGCGGACGCCTTGTCTGACGTTCCGGACGACTTGGCCGACTGATAAGCGGACATTGGATATTGATGAAATGAAAGTGAAGCAGAAGAAAGTGAGTTACGTCCAAGAAGAAATCGGCGAACGCTATGGTTACCAACTGATTCGGATGAATCAGACGAAGAACACAGTGCACAGTGGTCAGACTTTGATTTACCGAGGACCAATAGTAAATTTTAAGCATCTCCGGGTCCAAACATATTTCCCAAAGATACACAGAGCGTCAAGGATATCGTCGATTTATATACTGGGAACGATCTATTTGAATACATTAGCAATGAAAACAACAAGTACTGCAGTAAGAACTGCAATAGAAGGAAATGGTATAAAAAATGCCAAATTTGCTGACGTTATGGGGCCCTTGCTATCCTTAGGGGAATTGTAAGAAGAGCAAGGATCGATAACTATTGGTCAACGAATCAGTTGACAGACACAAAGAAAATTTCGCAAAACAATGTCCTGCAACCGATTCAGACAAACATATCGTTTATCCATTTTTTCGGCAATAACAATATATCGGATAATGGCGACAGGCTTTTCAAAGTGCAATTCGTAACTGATTATTTTTCCAAAAAGAATAAATACACAAATATTTGAAACAAACAAATTTTGAATTCATTTGCTTATGTGTATATTCGAAATTTCATGACAGTAGGGGAACAGGGTTGAGAACGTATGAGAACTAATGACGAGATTAGTAACACTTAACAATGTATAATCTCCCGATAGTGTCAAGAACGGCCGGCGACAAGCCAAATAATCCGAATTAGCGCTACCGACACCAAGCGAATCAATTGGTACAGACGCGCAGATGACAAAGTATTAATGTGGAAACTCTCCGGCACGCAGTTTTAATCTGCCTGGAAGTTTAATATCAGCGCACAGTCCGCTGCAGACTGAAAATCTCATTCTGTACCCTTATTATTGCTTATAAAATACTGTCATTAACGCAGTATCTCTATTCCTCTTCACTCGTCTCCTGTAAACCCTTACGACCCGCTGCTAATTGCCATCCACGGGTTGTATGACTTACAACTCCTTCTACAATTATCTGCCTCTTGCATCCTTAGGTCAGAACAAGTGGAATACCCTCACACTATCATTTATTTCCAGCTCTGCTACTAAATTTCTGTTTACTTCAACCCTTGTAAATTTTAATCATTGTAGTTATAGAAACTATGTTCTTAACATAATTACTGACATTACTGTCGTCAGAAATACACTCTAAGACAAAAAACCATGCACCACAATGGAATTACTCCAACTAGACAAGTCGCGTTGAGCGGCCGCGCGGTTAGGGGCGCCATGTCACGGATTGCGCGGCCCCTCCGCCGGAGTTTCGAGTCCTCCCTCGATCTTGGATGTGTGTGTTGTTCTTAGCATTCATTATTTAAATTAATTTAAGTAGTGTGTGAGTGCAGGGACCGATGACCTCAGCAATGTGGTCCCTTAGGAATCCACGCACATTTGAACATTTTCGAACTGGACCGGAGTTAGTAGATTTGGCGGACACTTACAGAGAAAGAAAAGATTACAATTGCATTAGGCCCAGAGGTGGGCCAATTAGTTATTGACGTGCTCAATTTGTGAAGAACTTTCTCTTGCATAAACCATCCAATCTTTCTGAAATTGTAACGATTTGTATGTATGTGCATGTACATGACATCACACGACTTACGTCCCATTCGGACAATTCCATCATGGGGCGACGATTTCTTTTGTCTTGGAATGTATAATAATCGATTTTGAAATTTGTTTTCGTGACACAGGGGAGTTTACACAAACCACTACACCACTACAAGATGGTTTTTTTTCATAAAATAGAAAGATCTTGTCCATAACAGGGGCATTAAGATGGTGGTGGTGATTAGTGTTTAACGTCCCGTTGACAACGAGGTCATTAGAGACGGAGCGCAAGCT
This sequence comes from Schistocerca gregaria, assembly GCF_023897955.1. NCBI lineage: Eukaryota > Metazoa > Arthropoda > Insecta > Orthoptera > Acrididae > Schistocerca > Schistocerca gregaria. The sequence continues at coordinate 434,906,453 of NC_064922.1, forward strand.
CGGGTTAGGGAAGGATTGGGAAGGAAATCGGCCGTGCCCTTTCTACATCTACATCTACATCCGTACTCCGCAAGCCACCTGACGGTGTGTGGCGGAGGGTACCCTGAGTACCTCTATCGGTTCTCCCTTCTATTCCAGTCTCGTATTGTACGTGGAAAGAAGGATTGTCGGTATGCTTCTGTGTGGGCTCTAATCTCTCTGATTTTATCCTCATGGTCTCTTCGCGAGATATACGTAGGAGGGAGCAATATACTGCTTGACTCTTCGGTGAAGGTATGTTCTCGAAACTTTAACAAAAGCCCGTACCGAGCTACTGAGCGTCTCTCCTGCAGAGTCTTCCACTGGAGTTTATCTATCATCTCCGTAACGCTTTCGCAATTACTAAATGATCCTGTAACGAAGCGCGCTGCTCTCCGTTGGATCTTCTCTATCTCTTCTATCAACCCTACCTGGTGCGGATCCCACACTGCTGAGCAGTATTCAAGCATTGGGCGAACAAGTGTACTGTAACCTACTTCCTTTGTTGTCGGATTGCATTTCCTTAGGATTCTTCCAATGAATCTCAGTCTGGCATCTGCTTTACCGACGATCATCTTTATATGATCATTCCATTTTAAATCACTCCTAATGCGTACTCCCAGATAATTTATGGAATTAACTGCTTCCAGTTGCTGACCTGCTATTTTGTAGCTAAATGATAAGGGACCTATCTTTCTATGTATTCGCATCACATTACACTTCGCTACATTGAGATTCAATTGCCATTCCGTGCACCATGCGTCAATTCGCTGCAGATCCTCCTGCATTTCAGTACAATTTTCCATTGTTGCAACCTCTCGATACACCACAGCATCATCTGCAAAAAGCCTCAGTGAACTTCCGATGTCATCCACCAGGTCATTTATGTATATTGTGAACAGCAACGGTCCTATGACACTCCCCTGCGGCACACCTGAAATTGTAACGATTTGTATGTATGTGCATGTACATGAAATCACACGACTTACGTCCCATTCGGACAATTCCATCATGGGGCGACGATTTCTTTTGTCTTGGAATGTATAATAATCGATTTTGAAATTTGTTTTCGTGACACAGGGGAGTTTACACAAACCACTACACCACTACAAGATTTTTTTTTTTCATAAAATAGAAAGATCTTGTCCATAACAGGGGCATTAAGATGGTGGTGCTGATTAGTGTTTAACGTCCCGTTGACAACGAGGTCATTAGAGACGGAGCGCAAGCTCGGGTTAGGGAAGGATTGGGAAGGAAATCGGCCGTGCCCTTTCAGAGGAACCATCCCGGCATTTGCCTAAAACGATTTAGGGAAATCACGGAAAACCTAAATCAGGGTGGCTGGAGACGGGATTGAACCGTCGTCCTCCCGAATGCGAGTCCAGTGTGCTAGGGCATTAAGAGAATGACATCCAGTATAGTAGTTGTATATTTTGAGACTATTCATTGCAAAATAATTTAGACAAAGGTTGTTGCCATTTCTTTCCTAATAAGCACTTGTCTTATCCATAGGTTTAGAAAAAGTCATGGGATAGCAATGGGATACGTGTCAGTTTCTGGCTCCTAAAGTTCATTCCCGAATTTGCCTTCGAACAGTCCTGGCAGACATTTTTTACAGACATCGCATATGCAATGTTACTCCTAGTACACCGTCGATCACACCGTATGAATCTGCGAAGGTGACGTGATGTCCGTTCCTCAAACACTTGTTTTCATTATGTGAAGCAGTTTACACTTGTACAAACATTGTCTCTACCGCATTCCACCCCAGACATTGTTGACTTCAGTAACAGAAATTCTTATGCAATCTCTGAAATAACACTTTACATACATCTCACCTTGGTTATCATCCCATGTTCCAAGTCTGTGAACTACCTTGTTAATTTCGTACTTGTCTGTAAGAGACTACTCCGATATGGGGTCTATTATCGTGCCATGCGGAACATCTAACAGCAGCATTCGGGAGTCATATGTGACACACAGTGGAGTGGAGCAACCCGACCACTAACTTTTGCCCCTCTGTCCAGATCACAACATCAGATCATTACTTTTAATATTCAAGCGACACACATTAACATTATTATTCTTTGAAGTGTGATATGTATTAATTTCCTTTTTAAATGTTCGTACACGTGTGTCTAATGATGAGCCAAAACTTTATTCTGTGTAGCAGTGTGATGAACCACTTTTGGAATGCATACAGGAAAGTTACTGTGCTGTATGAAACTGACAGACCCTTGGTGTGTTTCGGAAGATATGTATCACTGTATGTCTAGGCACAGGTAAAGCCGGTGAAGCCGATGGTTAGTGGACGCGAAGCTACACCATGTGCTCAAAAGTATCCGGACACCCCCAAAACTTCCCGTCTTTCATATTAGGTGCATTGTGCTGCCACTTACTGCCAGGTACTCCATATCAGCGACCTCAGTTGTTATTAGACATCGTGAGAGAGTAGAATGGGGCACTCCACGGAACTCACGAACTTCGAACGTGGTCAGATGATAGCGTGTCACTTGTGTCATACGTCTGTACGAGAGATTTTTACACTCCGAAACGTCCCTGGGTTCACTGTTTCCGATGTGTTAGTGAAGTGGAAAAGTGAAGGGACACGTACAACACTAAAGCGTACAGGTCGACCTCGTCTGTTCAAAAAATGTTCAATGTGTGTGAAATATTATGGGACTTAACTGCTAAGGTCATCAGTCCCTAAGCTTACACACTACTTAGCATAAATTATCCAAAGGACAAACACGCACACCCATGCCCGAGGGAGGATTCGAACCTCCGCCGGGACCAGCCACACAGTCCATCACTGCAGGGCCCTTGACCGCTCGGCACCTTGGCTGTTGACTGAGAAGAGACCGACGACAGTTGAAGAGGGTCGTAATGTGTAATAAGCAGACATCTATCTAGACCATCACACAGGAATTCCAAACTACATCAGGATCCACTGCACGTACTATGACAGGTAGGCGGGAGGTGAGGAAACTTGCATTTCATGGTCGAGTGGCTGCTCATAAGTCACAATCATGCAGGTAAATGCCAAACGCCGCCTCACTTGGTGTAAGAAGTGTAAACATTGGACGATTGAACAGTGGAAAAATGTTGTGTGCAGTGAGGAATCACAGTGGCGATCCGATGCCAAGGTGTGGGTATGGCGAATGCGCGGTGAACGTAATCTGCCAGCATGTGTAGTGCCAACAGTAAAAATCAGAGGCGGTGGTGTTATGGTGTGGTTTTTCTTTTCATGGACGGGGGTTGTACCCTTTGTTTTGAGAGGCAATGTCATAGCACAGGCCTTCATTGATGTTTTAAGCACATTTTTGCTTCCCAATGTTGAAGAGCAATTCCTGGATTGCGACTGCATCTTTCATCACGATCGAGCACATGTTCATATTGCACGGCATACAGCGGAGTGGTAACGCGACTATAACATCCCTGTAATGGACTGGCCTGCACAGAGTTTTGACCTGGATCCTACAGAACACCTCTGGGATGTTTTGGAACGCCGACTTCCTGCTAGGCCTCACCGACCGACATCGATACCTCTCCTCAGTGTAGGACTCCGTGAAGAACGGGCTGCCATTACCCAAGAAACATTCCACCACCTTCATTGAACGTATGCCTGCTAGAGTGGAAACTATCATGAAGGTTAAAGGTGTGCCAACACCATAGTGAATTCCAGCATTACCGATCGAGGGCGCCACGAACTTTATAAGTCATTTTCAGCCTGGTGTCCGGATACTTTTGATCACATAGTGTACCTCCTGATGCCGTCTGATATTTGTTACATTAAGTTCAGGTACGGCGAATTTCCAGTAGAGATATGAACTTGTCTTGTTTTTTCCTCCTCGAACAACTTCAGCAGTATTCTGGCAATGTGACACGGATATTTACCCTGCTGGAACATGTCATCGCCATCGGGGAATATATCAAGCTTGAAGAAATGCATGTGGTTCACAATGATGTTAACGTTTTCTACATATGTAAGGATGCCTTAGATTACTACCGCTGGTCTCACGGAAAACCAGTTGAATGTCCACCGTAGCGTAATACTGCCCACTTCGGCCTGCGTCCATGACATGGCGCATTTAACGAGAAGTTTTGTCCAGGTGACAGCTTACACTGATGATATATGATGTAATAAGGGACGTAGATCATCTCCCCAGGGGAAACGTTTCCACTGATCCATGTCCTATCTCTAGGATACCATACCGTGCTCACTGAACTTTCAATTGACGATGTCGTTGGGTTGACATGGGATCAGGTCGTCTGCTGCTGAGCTCATAGTTCAAAACTGCGCACTAAACGGTTTGCTGCGAAATACTTGTGTCCGCGCGATCATAGTATGTGGTCAGATGTACCATAGATAGTCGTCTATCCTGCTTCAGAAAGCGGCCAATCCTCCGAACATCACTCGGACGCTTGACACCTTTCACTAATCGTCCTTTAACCACTTTTCGTAGATGATTACTACTGCCGTTCTAATTTGCCACCACTCCGTCTACAGTCCCCAAGTGGCCCAATGGGGACATCCGACCGCCGCGTCATCCGCAGATAGGACGCAGATAGGAGCTGTTATGACGGTATTCTTGACCAAAGCCGACTATTCGGTCGAGTAGCTCATCAATTGGCATCACGAGTCTGAGTGCACCACAAAAAATGGCAACAGCAGATGGCGGCCGGGATGATGACCCATCCAACTGCCAGCCTCGCCCGAATGCGCTGAACTTTGGTGATCTCACGAGAACCGGTGTATCCACTGAGGCAAGGCCGTTGCGCTTAGTTGGCAGTCGCTAGAATTTTAAAGTCCGCAGAGCTAAACCAATCGAAACCGAAAACAAGCCAGATGGTCAAAGGGACACGTAACGTGACAAGAGAGTAAACCTCAAAAGAGAACACCCCTAAACATACAAACGTCTAAATGTGGCAGAATATCGGCAGGTCAGACTTCTAAGTTAGCAAAGACACATCTGACGTGCTTCGGCAGTCACCGTAATTCCTCGCCTCGGAAACCAGATGCTACCTCCAGTAAAGACGGTGCGAGCAAGTCCTTTCGCCGACCATTGTGGCCAGTTTACTGGCTACCAGGTTCGCTGGTTCCACATTCTCTGGTCCCGTGCCTTATCGACAGTCGTTTATACCATCCTACGACAGTAGGAGGCAGAAAGCCCTTTCAGCTTCGGCGTTTCTGAGATGCTTGTTGGCAGCTGATATCTGTACCGCATGCCTAATATAAAAGCAGCTTACGCCCTTTTACTGTCCTTATCGTCGTTGGAATGATTCGCCATTAGTTTTATCGCCGCTTATGTACTACTCTTACCTGGTCACGTGCCCGGCTTTCGAATAGGTGGCACTGAATCTCAAAGAGGGTAATGGCCTTTAACGTTTAGCCTCATCAGCGTACATATTGATTATGTTCAGACAATTGAAAATGCAATCGAGATCAAGATTAAGACCCGCCTTTCTGGAGCAGTCGCGTAAATAATTAGGCTAACTGAGTACTCCTCCAAACCTGACCCAAACTTTCATTGCTACCGATGCCTTCTCCTATGATTTCCGTACTCTAGCACCAGAAGTTCTTTTACGGAGAACGTGGGAACTACACAGGGAACATGTGTGGTAGACGATAGTGATTTATCTTTTCACTAGGTATGCTTATGTACTGAACTCGCTGACTGGATTTTAGTATGCAATTAAGTTATTTCTGTTTGTTATCATTGTTTGTTACTGCATGTTCATTGACTTCATCCTTCTTGACGCCATTTTAATTTCATTTCTGCTCATAGTAATACTTGAGTAGGACGCTAATTTCATTCGAATTATATAGATCACACACATCTAAAATCGTAGTCATGCTTGAGACCCTCGCTTAACGAATCAGTTACTGTGTGGCTACCGAGTCTGGCATTCAGTAATTTTTACAATCTTCTGAGACAGTATGCCGATGGAGCTGATTGTATTATTTGTCACTGGTACATATTCCATTCTTTATTGAGACGTTCTGTTCCACTCTTTTTTTTTTTTGCGTTCCGCAGGTCAGTTGACATAACGGAACAGTCATAGGATCAATTTGTTGTCCGCCTGTCTGTTGTCTGTCGGTCTGACTGTTGAAAACATTTTTTTCTCACAGACGGACAGACGCCCTTGTCGGCGCAAGCCGTCCATGGTGGCCGAGCGGTTCTAGGCGCTACAGTCTGGAACCACGCGACCCCTACGGTCGCAGGTTCGAATCCTGCCTCGGGCATGGATGTGTGTGATGTCCTTAGGATAGTTAGGTTTAAGTAGCTCTAAGTTCTAGAGGACTGATGACCTCAGAAGTTAAGTCCCATAGTGCTCAGAGCCATTTGGACCATTTGTCGGAGTAAAGAATTACAGCTTCTAAGTCAATGCAAACAAAATATGGGGCAGTTTATGTCAAATACTTTGATATTAGCAAACTCTCTCATCAAAAGCTAGAGGGTACTCCCCCTTGCCCAAGAGTCGTGAGATTTGGTAAGAAGCAACTTTTCACATTAAAATAAAAAAAAAGATCCGGAAATGTTATTTTGTAACTACGTAAAACGATAATTTTTTCTGATTTGTTATCCGTCTCTCTCTCTCTCTCTCTCTCTCTCTCTCTCTCTCTCTTTCTCTCTCTCTCTCCATCGCTCGGTCAAGACTCCTTTTCATCAGGAACGGGTGAACGTATCATGTTGAATTTTATGTCATATGCTGATGTGTACGGCTCTCTGGCGGTGTAATAAATGTACTCTTACACGTCAACGAAGTCAAAAGATACGGCCATTTATGTCACATATTTTCATAGTCGCAAACTCGCACATCAAAAACTATAGAATGCCTCTTCAGCCTAGAATCATAAAATTTGGCAAAAAACAACATTTCACAGTACAGGTAAAGGAAAAATCACGAAAACTGTTACTTTGTACTTATCTCACACGTAAAAAAATGTCATTTTCTGCCGGCTGGGTGACCGAGCGGTTCAAGGTGCTACAGTCTGGAACTGCGGCGACCGCTACGGTCGCACGTTCGAATCCTGCCTTGGGAATGGATGTGTATAATGCCCTCAGGTTAGTTAGGTTTAAGTAGTACTAAGTTCTAGGGGACTGTTAACCTCAGAAGTTAAGTCCCATAGTGCTCAGAGCCATTTGAACCATTTTTTGTCACTTTCTATCCAGTTGTCTGTGTGTCCTTTTCGTTTGCTAAGACCCCTTTTCCCTCATAAACGAGTAGACATATTAAGTTGAAATTTATGTCACATACCAAGGTCTATGGTCCCTTGAGGATGTAGAAAACGTAAGCTTCGAGGTCAGTGCAGTCAAAACATAAGAAAATTTACGTCACATACTTTGACACTCGAAAACTCACTCATCAAAACCTGTAAGATACTTCAAAAATGGTTCAAATGGCTCTGAGCACTATGGGACTCAACTGCTGTGATCATAAGTCCCCTAGAACTTAGAACTACTTAAACCGAAGTAGCCTACGACATCACACACATCCATGCCCGAGGCAGGATTCGAACCTGCGACCGTAGCAGTCGCGCGGTTCCGGACTGAGCGCCTAGAACCGCTAGACCACCGCGGCCGGCTGTAAGATACTTACCGTTGACCTAGAATTATGGAATTTGGCAACACCCAATGTTTAATAGTACAGATAAGGAGAAATACGGGAAGTGTTAATCTGTAATTATATAAGATAACAAAATATTTTTTTCGTATATTATCCGACTTAAAACTTACAACAATAACATAGTCGAAAGTCTTGGAATGCCCAGTATCAATGTCGATAACAATCAGAAACGGTCAACATTCTCGATTCCCGGAACGGAATCAGTCTGTATAAATTGTTACATGTAACACAATAAACTGGTAGCCAAGATCGCAGAAATTCTTTTATTCCATGATTACCGGTTTTGGCTAAACTAAAGCCGCCATCATCTGATCTAGAGAGGACAGAAAGCACTATAAAAGTGGGCTTTGATTCCACTTATATAACACGTATACGTATAAATTTAGTAATATGCCTTGGGACACATATAGGTTACAACATCAAGGCAAACAATGATGATATTAATAGTTGCCTATAACACGCAGGCCTTACAAAATTGTGGTGAGTAGCACATAGGCGGCCAAGAGAGATGCCATAAATGTTAAGTGTCTCTATCAAATACAAGCGCACGCTAGGTACTACCTCAACTCCGGCTCTGATCTTACACTACAGGCCGCGTCGCGAGAAGGAGCTAGTAGAGAAGGCGCCAATGAATGCCACAGCTCGCGTCATAACAAGCTCTGCGTGTGTGGTAACACTACGTCATTAGGACTTATACATAATTCTAGAGATTACTGTATCACGTAAACATACACAAAACTTATGAAAGCTGCAGACTTACACAATTACGCATCTTCCTGGTCACATATGCGACATATCGAAAAGCAATTGCAAATGTCATGAGAACTGCGGAATTACAAATATGTACATCTGTCTGGGCCTATACATAATAAGATAAGGTCATACATAGATATTTTATGGGGTCTGCAGGGTTATACACAGCACATCAGACTGGCGATGTATAAAATCTGCCGAGAGTATATATAAATTTTAAGAACGTTACAGGGTTACACAATGCAGATACGTCTGGTCATATATAAAAATAACAATAAAACACACCTCGCATATGAGAGCAGATTTTTCGGCTTACGTGATACAGTAATCTCTAGAATTATATATAAACTCTAATTACGTAGTGTTATCACACACGCAAAGTCTGTTGTGACGAGAGCTCTGACATTCATTGGCACCCCTTCTGCTAGGGCCAACTAGAGACGTGGCTTATAATGTAAGAACAGAGCCGGAGTTGCCGTAGTACCTAGCGTGCGCTTGTATGGGATGGAGGCACTTAATATTTATGGCATCTCTCTTGGACGCCTATGTGCTACTCACGACAATTTTGTAAGGCCTGCGTGTTATAGGCAACTATTAATATCATCGTTTGCCTTGATGTTGTAACCTCTATGAGTCCTAAGGTATGTTACTAAATTTATACGTATACATGTTATATAAGTGGAATCCAAGCCCATTGCTATACTGTTTTCTGTCCTCCCTAGATCCGATGATGGGTGCTTTAGTTTCGCAGAAACTGGTAATCATGGAATAAAAAGAATTCCTGCCATGTTGGCTACCAATTTAATATGTTACAAGCATCTATATCGCTTCCACATGAGCGCAATGTCCTCCCTACTAAATTGTTACATCCGTACAGAACCATCAGCCCACGAGTCCTTCTCGCACTTTACCAATATTTTTCTTCTCTTTCCGCTCTGTAGCCAAAATGATTCCGCGGCCACGAGGTGGCACCATCTACCATCGCCTTTACAGCCTGTGTTGCTGACGGAGATAGACGCGACACGTCGTCAAACTTGTCCATCCAGACGTGTCCACGATAATCCGCAACGATGGGGTTGCGATAGATGTGGGAGGCTGACCGGCAGAGGTGATCCATCAGCGGCCAGCGGTCATTGACGTCAGTCCTCGGCTACGGGGGCGGTGCTTTTAGAAATATGAAGCTGTTCCTGCCGCGAGAGATAGCACCAACTGAAGTAACGCACAGAAACATCAGTAACATGTTGAACCCTTGCCTGTCGAATGAACTTGCATATGCCCTATTCCTATGATATTGTCAAGACAGACTCTGGAACTGAAAGACAATTAATGGAATGTGTGGGACTGATTATCGTAGATATTAGATGTGGTATACGTCCTGACGTTGAAGAAAGAAAAACACTATAAGAAGAGAAGGCGATCAGCATCGAACCAATAAACATTTAAAATACAAATTATCTGTCGAACTATTATACCTAAGCCGTATTTTTTGGGGGTATTTTAGACTGAAGTATACACTCAGAAGCAAGTGAACTGAAGACAGGGGTTGTTTCGAAAACAGAGCATTCTAATCACCACGATCACTTTGGCGTGTGACGTTGTTGCTGCGCCCTTAACAGTATGTGAAGCACACTATCTTGTTTGAGGGACAACCGCTGCCATAAATAGAAATCTTGGCTGCTGTTGAAAATAATTTATTTAATGACAGGTGACTTAGGTTAGAGGTCACAATATCAGGTTCGATATGATAAATCATGAAATCAAACTTGTGACATGGACGAGACCGAACATTCCTTTTGTATCAATAAATCACACCATTTTCGATTCGTCAGGTAAACGGAAAGAATGGCTCCACATTCCTCAGGCATGCAATGAATCTGTAAGGGGTAACAGTAAGCCAAAAATAACCGGTTAATCATTAGATGCAGGGTAAGAATGCATCAAAGGTGCCTTAACTACAGCAAACCACGAAGGATGGAAATACAGGCGAGGAATTGCACAACTAGATGCGCTGTCTAGAATAGTCAAATTGGTGAAACATTTCTGAAGAAACACAGGAATATTTAACATAACGCTAAAGGAAATTGTAGAGGGCCGGAGCGGATACATGAGGTGAAGGGCGCTATCGAGTCTCCCCCCCCCCCCCCACAACCTTCCCCCCTTAAAAAGACATTTCATTTATTTTCAGTCATTAGTTCAGACTTCTGATTGGTTTCGTGCGGCCCACCACGAATTCCTCTCCTGTGTCAACCTCTTCATCTCAGAGTAGCACTTGCAACCTACGTCCTCAATTATTTGTTAAGTGTATTCCAGTCTCTGTCTTCTTCAACGTTTTCACCCTCTACAGCCCCCTCTAGTACTATGGAAGTTATTCCCTGACGTCTTAACAACGTTCTACCGTCCAGCCCCTTCTTCTTCTTGTCTGTGCTTTCCCTACATTCCTTTCCTCTACGATTGTGGGGAGGACCTTCACACCCCTTACGTTATCGGGCCGCCTATTTCTCATCATTAGTGTGTAGCACCACATCGCAAACGCTTCGATTTTCTGTTTCGGTTTTCCTACAGTCATTGCTTCCCTACCACAGTGTGCTGTGCTCCAAATGTACATTCACAGAAATTTCATCCTGAAAATAACTCCTACATGTGATTCTAATAGACTTCTCTTGGCCAGGACGCCATCATTAACAGTGCTAGTGCTAGTCTGCTTCTGATGACCTTGCTGCCTAGGTAGTAGAATTTCTTAGCGCTTGTCATTCCCTCTTGGCTCTTGTACATGTTGTATATTACCCGTCTCTCCCTAGAGCCTAGCGCAGTTTTTCTCAGAACTTCGAACACCTTGCACTATTTGACATTGTCGAACGCTTTTTCTAGGTCGACAAACCATATTAATTAGTCTTGATGTTTTTTGTTGCTTCCATTATCAACCGCAACGTCATATCTGCCTCTCTGGTGTCTCTATCTTTCCTGAAGAAAAACGGATCGTAGTCTAAAACATCCTCAATCTTCGTTTCCATTCTTCTGTATATTATTCTTGTGAGCAACTTGCAAGCTGACTGTACGGTCATTTTCGTATTTTTAGCTTCCACTCTTTGGAATTGTGTGGATAATATTCTTTCGAAAGTCAAAGTACATATCGAGACCAATAAATTCTACATACCAACGTGAATAGTCGTTTTTTTCCCACTTCCTCCAACGAATTTGGAAGTTCAATGTTACCTATCCCTTCTACTTTATTTGATCTTAAGCCTTCCAAAGCTCTTTTGAATTCTGATTTTACTACTGGATCCCCTATCTCTTTTAAATCGATTCCAGTTTCTTCTTCTAACACATTAATCAAATTCTCCCCTCACAGAAGCTTTCAATGTATTCTTTCCTTCTCTCTACCCTGCATGTAACAGTGGAATTTCCGTTGCATTCTTAATGTTACCACTCTTGCTTTTAATTTCAGCAATGGTTGTTTTTACTTTCTCTTCCGACAGTCTTCTTTTTATTTCTTCACATTTCTTATGCAGCCATTTCTTCTTAGCTTCTCTGCAATTCCTATTTGTTTCATTCGTCAGCGACTTGTATATCTGTATTCCTGAATTTCCCTGAACATTTTTGTATTTCCTTCTTTCAGTAATCACCTGAATTATTTCTTCGGTTATCCAAGATTTCTCGCAGTTACCTTCTTTGTACCTGTGCTTTCCTTTCAAACTTTTGTGACTGCCCTTTCTAGAGACGTCCAGTCCTTTTCAAATGTACATCATGCTGAGCTATTCCTTTTGCTGTATCTATAGCATTAGACAACATCAAGCGAATCGCGTCATTACTTAGTCGTTCCGTATCCCACTATTTTGCGCTTTTATTCTTCCTGATCGATCTCTCAAGCTTCAACCTACTCTTCATCACTACCACATTGTGATCCGTGTCTATATCTGCCCCTGGGGACGCACTACAATTCAGTATCTGACTTCGGAATTTCTGTCTGACGATGATGTAATCTATCTGAAACCTTTCAGTGTTATCGGGCCCTTTCCATGTATACCTCCACCCTATACCTCCTCCTTGTGATTCTTGAAGAGAGTATTAGCTGAGCTAGCTGAAATTTATCAGAGAATTCAATTAGTCTTTCTCTTCTCTCATTCCTAGTACCATGCCTGTATTCTCCAGTACCTTTCTTCACGTACTGTCGAATTCTAATGCTCTAAGATTATTAGATTTTCATTTTCCTTTTCATACTGTTTTACCCGTTCAATCTCCTCATATAATTTCTCTATTTGATCATCTTCAGCCTGCGACGTAGGAATGTATTGGTGAAATGTCGTTGTTGGTGTTGGTCTGCTGTCAATTCTGCCGAGAACAACTGCATCACTGAAACACAGTAATTTACTCTCAGCCCTACTTTCCTATTAATAACGAATCTTACACAGTTATACAATTTTCTGCTACTGTCGATATTAACCTTCACCCATCTGACACAAATCCTTGTCTTCTTTCCATTTCACTTCACTGACCCCCGACTGTATCTAGATTGAGCCTTTGCATTTCCTTTTACAGCTTATTGACTCTTTTTCTCATGGTCACCTACCCCTTGGCAGTCCCTTCCCGGAGATCCGAATGGGAGATTTTTCCGGAATCTTTAACGGCATCTAACTCGTCAGACAACTATTTCACTTCCTGTCACCAAGAAACGATTTCCTAAATTTCTTACTAACTAAAGATTGGTACCTGAATATCTTACTCTTCGGGAGACCTAACTTCCGTATGGGAAAATTTTGTAAGCTCGTACCTCGAACGTTATAAAATTTTCGTCATCTACTACCGTATGCCAGTGGACTTTCCCATCTTTTATTATCATAATTACGTTCCACATTCCAAACTTTCTTCCCCCCGTAAACCACGGACCTTGCCGTGGGTGGAGAGGCTTGAGTGCCTCAGCGAAATATATAGCCGTACTGTAGGTGCAACCACAACGGAGGGGTATCTGTTAAGAGGCCAGACAAACGCGTGTTTCCCGAAGAGGGGCAGCAGTCTTTTCAGTAGTTGCAGGGGCAACAGTCTGATGATTGACTGATCTGGCCTTGTAACACTAACCAAACGGCCTTGCTGTGCTGGTACTGTGAACGGCTGAAAGCAAGGGGAAACTACAGCCGTAATTTTTCCCGAGGGCATGCAGCTTTACTGTATGGTTAAATGATGATGGCGTCCTCTTGGGTAAAATATCACGGCGGTAAAATGGTCCCCCATTCGGATCTCCGGGCGGGGACTACTCAAGAGGACGTCGTTATCAGGAGAGAGAAAACTGGCGTTCTACGGATCGGAGCGTGGGATGTCAGATCCCTTAGTCGGGCAGGTAGGTTAGAAAATTAAAAAAGGGAAATGGATAGGTTAAAGTTAGACATAGTGGGAATTAGTGAAGTTCGGTGGCAGGAGGAACAAGACTTCTGGTCAGGCGAATACAGGATCATAAATACAAAATCAAATAGATGTAATGCAGGAGTAGCTTTAATAATGAATGGAAAATAGGAGTGCGGGTAAGCTACAACAAACAGCATACTGAACGCATTATTGTGGCCAAGATAGACACGAAGCCCAAGTCTACTACAGTAGTACACGTTTATATGCCAACTAGCTCTGCAGATGACGAACAAATTGAAGAAATGTATGATGAAATCAAAGAAATTATTCAGATAGTGAAGTGTTACCAAAATTTAATAGTGATGGGTGACTGGAATTCGGTAGTAGGAAAAGGGAGAGAAAGAAACGTAGTAAGTGAATATGGATTGGGGCTAAGAAATGAAAAAGGAAGCCGTCTGGTAGAATGTTGCACAGAGCACAACTTAATCATAGCTAACACTTGGTTCAAGAATCATGAAAGAAGATTGTATACATGGAAGAACCCTGGAGATACTGACAGGTTTCAGATAGATTGTATAATGGTAAGACAGAGATTTAGGAACCAGGTTTTAAATTGTAAGACGTTTCCAGGGGCAGATGTGGACTCTGACCACAGTCTATTGGTTATGAACTGTAGATTAAAACTGAAGAAACTACAAAAAGGTGGGAATTTAAGGAGATGGGACCTGGATAAACTGAAAGAACCAGAGGTTGTACAGTGTTTCAGGTAAAGCATAAGGGAACAATTGACAGGAATGGGGGAAAGAAATAGAGTAGAAGAGGAATGGGTAGCTTTGAGGGATGAAGTAGTGAAGGCAGCAGAGGATCAAGTAGGTAAAAAGACAAGGGCAAGTAGAAATGCTTGGGTAACAGAAGAAATATTGAATTTAATTTATGAAAGGAGGAAATATAAAAATGCAGTAAATGAAGCAGGCAAAAAGGAATACAAACATCTCAAAAATGAGATTGACAGGAAGTGCAAAGCAAGGATGGCTAGAGGACAAATGTAAGGATGTAGAGGCTTATCTCACTAGGGGTAAGATAGATACTACCTACAGAAAAGTTAAAGAGACCTTTGGAGAAAAGAGAACCACTTTTATGAATATCAAGAGCTCAGATGGAAACCCAGTTCTAAGCAAAGAAGGGAAGGCCGAAAGGTGGAAGGAGTATGTAGAGGGTTTATACAAGGGCGATGTACTTGAAGACAATATTATGGAAATAGAAGAGGATGTAGATGAAGACGAAATGGGAGATAAGATACTGCGTGAAGAGTTTGACAGAGCATTGAAAAACCTGAGTCGAAACAAGGCCCCGGGAGTAGACAACATTCCATTAGAACTACTGACGGCCTTGGGAGAGCTAGTCCTGACAAAACTCTACCATCTGGTGAGCAAGATATATGAGACAGGTGAAATACCTTCAGACTTCAAGGAGAATATAATAATTCCAATCCCAAAGAAGACACGTGTTGACAGATGTAAAAATTACCGAACAATCAGTTTAATAAGCCACAGCTGCAAAATACTGACGCGAATTCTTTACAGACGAATGGAAAAAATAGTAGAAGCCGTCCTCGGGGAAGATCAGTTTGGATTCCGTGGAAATATTGGAACATGTGAGGCAATACTGACCCTACGACTTATATTAGAAGAAAGATTAAGAAAAGACAAACCTACGTTTCTAGCATTTGTAGACTTAGAGAAAGCTTTTGACAATGTTGACTGGAATACTCTCTTTCAAATTCGAAAGGTGGCAAGGCTAAAATACAGGGAGCGAAAGGCTATTTACAATTTGTACAGACACCAGATGGCAGTTATAAGAGTTGAGGGACATGAAAGGAAAGCAGTGGTGGGGAAGGGAGTGAGACATGGTTGTAGCCTCTCCTCGATGTTATTTAATCTTTATATTGAGCAAGCAGTGAAATAAACAAAAGAAAATATCGGTGTAGGTATTAAAATCCATGGAGAAGTAATAATAACTTTGAGGTTTTCCGATGACATTGTAATTCTGTCAGAGACAGCAAAGGACTTGGAAGAGCAGTTGAACGGAATGGATAGTGTCTTGAAAGGAGGATATAAGATGAACATCAACAGAAGCAAATCGAGGATAAGGGAATGTAGTCGAATTAAGTCAGGTGATGCTGAGAGAATTAGATTAGGAAATACGACACTTAAAGTAGTAAAGGAGTTTTGCTATCTTGGGAGGAAAATAACTGACGACGTTTGAAGTAGAGAGGATATAAAATGTAGACTGGCAATGGCAAGGAAAGCGTTTCTGAAGAAGAGAAATTTGTTAACATCGAATAAAGATTTAAGTGTCAGGAAGTCATTTCTGAAAGTATTTGTATGGAGTGTGGCCATGTATGGAAGTGAAACATGGACGATAAATAGTTCGGACAAGAAGAGAATAGAAGCTTTTGAAATGTGGTGCTACAGAAGATTGCTGAAAATTAGATGGGTAGATCCCATAACTAATGAGGAGGTATTGAATAGGATTTTGGAGAAGAGAAGTTTGTGGCACAACTTGACTAGAAGAAGGGATCGGTTGGTAGGACATGTCCTGAGGCATCAAGGTATCTCCAAATTAGTATTGGAGGGCAGTGTGGAGGGTAAAAATCGTAGAGGGAGACCAAGAATTGAATACACTAAGCAGATTCAAAAGGGTGTAGGTTGCGGTAGGTACTGGGGGATGAAGAAGCTTGCACAGGACAGAGTAGCATGGAGAGCTGCATCAAACCAGTCTCAGGACTGACGACCACAACAACAACAATAATTTCAAAGTTTATAGGTTCTTTACTTCACACCAATTCTTATGAGAGTACCCAGTTTATAAACAGGATTACGTATTGGTTGTAGTATATGGTACAATGCAACAAAACTCTGCTATTCGAGGTCTCTGACCTCGTTTCCTTGCTTTGGGTGAGTACACTCCTCACATTTCACCTTAGGTCGGCTGTAGGTCATTCTTTTCACTTCACCACATGAGTATTCAAGGCATTACATATTTACACATCGACTGGCACAAATATAGTTACCTAATGACCTAGAGAATTGCACATTGCACTTATAGCTAAGGGGTTAGTGGTAATTTATTTCTTGTCAGACCCTAGCACTGGCGACTCCAACATATGATTATTTGCCTCCATCTTTGTGGTGAGTGGTGGCGTCTACGTTCCTTCCACTACACACAGTCTGAGGGAGAGGTGCGTTGTACGGACCTCAATTCGTACTCTGCTATATCTTCCTCGTCTCCGCACTGTGCTAGTGAATGTACCCCACACTACCTTTAGGGTTACTATTTGGTACTACTGTATTCGTCACACACACTCTGGTACGACGGTTCCCTCCGACTTCACAAAGCCGTTTTCCACACCTTTTACGACACAATAAACACACAAATACCCAGTTACAGTTACCAGACAGATCAGTACCGAACCCGCGTATCCCCACATGGAATACACACTCCTCGACCATCCCCTGAAGGTCGTCCGTTGTTAGTAGTCTATTTCATCTAGTAAGTCTTCTGTTTTACGACCTGCTACTTTTATATCATCTAAATGCCTAACTATATGCGCTAATGGTAAGAGTACGGGGATTTGATTCACGTTTTGTTTTTCGTCGTTTATTATACAACAGTCTCTTACTGTGGTTAACATCTTACCGACATTTTTACGAACGTTATAGTCGGCCTGAAACATAATCTGTGTAGCATATCCCTTACATTTACTGACGAAACTTAGGTTACCAGTGCCCTGCACAACAAAGTCGGTGGGTGGCGAATCATTACATAATATTATTAAGGCTTCGTCAATTGGGTGGGCAAAGTACAAACATTCGCTGCCTCGCATCTGCGTCCAGATACTTTCATTTAATGCAATGTATTTAAGATTGCAATCTTTGGGAATTTCTCTTACTGGTTGTAACGTACGAGCCTCATTTCGGCCGCGATAGTAATTGGACGTTGGGACGAAATGTTATTTCAGATCTGATTTCTCAAAATGACCGTTTTACAGCGTGGCTGGTCACTGGCCAGTTGTCGTTTCGCTTCGTCTGTAATTAGGAATTCCCTTTCTGGTGCTACGTCTCCGCCCGAACAGGCCTTTGAAGCCCAACGGTACCGACCCGCCACCGTGTCATCCTCAGCCCACAAACGTCACTGGATACGGCTATCGAGGGGCACGTGGTCAGCACACCGATCTCCCGGCCGCATGTCAGTTTACGAGACCGGAGCCGCTACTTCTCAATCAAGTATCTCCTCAGTTTGCCTCTCAAGGGCTGAATGCACCCCGCTTTTTAACAGCGTTCGGCAGACCCGACGGTCACCCATCCAGCTGCTAGCCCGATGATCTGACGGTAACCGGTGTTACCACTCCGGCAAGGCCATTGGCTCTGGTGCTATATAAACGAACAATTCCTTTGTCTTACCGTACTAAATTTGTAGCGGCCATACCTTACATAGTGCATATACATTACTGTGAACTAGATGTGTATTTAATGCATACATTAACGTATTTCCAGTTAAAAATACGTCTAAATATATCAGACGAAGTAACAGACACCCTTGAGTTCAACTGGGAACTTTGTGTCTCTTAATCCTCCTTTTATTAGTTCCAGATACTTAACTACCTGCACACCAATTATTAAGTGTGGTCCTAAGAGAGACAGAAACCAATGATTCGTATTCTCGTTCCAATTTATTACAAATGGCCATGATTTGCACTAACTATTCCTCGATGGTTATTAGAATTAGGGTCTGTTGTACCTTCTTGCTAGTACTGTTTTTGTAATCTTCCACATTCTTTCTTAACTTTCTGATCCTATCAACGATAATTTGAGCAATCTTGGTTACTGTGTTCAGCGTTTGATTTACCCCCGTCAATGACGCCCTTGTTATCGTCACTTTCTCTTTGGATAACCCCATCAGCTCCCTCTGTTGCTCCTCTAAAACATGTATTTTATTTTGAAAGAATGCTGCATCGTCTTCATCTAATGTACCGAACAGTACCTTGCTCGTCTCACCAAAAAAGTTTAGTATTCCTCGTTTAGGCCTCGTGGGCTCTTGCCTAGCCAACTGCTCAATTAAACCTTTCGCTCTTTTACCCTCATGCCATTTTACCATTTTCTGAACATTCTCACATTCTCCAGTGTTCACTCTTCCCTGAAGCAACTTGTTCACACAGTGCGCTACTGCTCAATTGGCCAACACTTGCGTCTGCGCAAATTTTTCGTGCAGTACTCGTAGATTAAAATAACTCACAGTTCTCGAAGTCGTACTACACAGACTAATTATACCATGGACGTCGTAATACATCCCCAGTGCCGATTTAAATTGTTGCACGTACGTCCTGCGGCGGCGTGTCTCCTTCCGCGAGGCAGGCCGGCAAGGTACTCCCCATAATGATTGTCACCCACAGTGGCTTCACTTCTGGCACCTTTAACAAAAAGATGTCCTCAACCTCCCAGTTCCATTCTCGCAAACCCTGTTTCCTGGACACTAATTCACCCGGCCATGCATTACAATTTTTACTGCCTACCCATATGTGACTGTCGTCCGTATACTTTTGTAACTGTCCCCAGGACTCAAGAAAACTCAAGTGATTTTCACGCACTTTCACACACTTCTGTCCTTTAATTCTAATTATTACATTTGGTCCCTGTACATCAACCACAGTGAACAATACTCGTCATTCGCTACCCAGCTTCTTACTGCGTACTCCGCGCACCCACTCCTCATACAATAAGACGCGGTCATGCGTCCTATATTTCTTTGGGTTTTGAGTTTTGTCGTAATTGACCTTACTTCTCTTCTTGCTTGCCTGTGTCACTAGGTAGGCATCCTGATGTAGCATCTACATTCGTTGTCGGATCTCGGTCACGTAATCCTGGTAGCTATACTCTACGTTCGCAGGGTTTGTCTGAGGCCATCCGGATAAGTTGCTCTTTCTCCAGAAAAACAATTCGACTGGAGTGTACACTGTGGTACTGTGATGGGTCGTGCTGTACACGAATCTCGTGAAGGCACCCATTAGTCCTAATCGTCTTGCCTTCGGCTAACATAGTGCCGTAGAAATTCGATTAGTGTACGATGTATACCTTCTAGGGCGCCGTGTGATAGACGATGGTAAGTAGCTGTCTGCAATTTCTCTGTTACGGATCGCTTACAAGCCTGGTTTATACTATCACTTATAAAATTACTACCCATGACGTAGGGACTCAAAATTTCAGAATCACATTTTCCACTAACTTACCCCCAACCATGTCGGCGTTCTGTCGGTTAATTGGCTGGGCCAAGACAAACTTTGTGAGTGAGTCCTGAAACGTCAGGATACATCTGTTCCAGGATTTAGCTAGTGGTAATGGATCTAGGATATCAATATCGTATCTTTCAAATAAGAATTCCGGGGTGGAGTTATTTCTAATAATTGCTTTCTCTTCGCCAGTGTTATTTCGTTTTTCTGCGAACTCTCGCATGATTTTATAAATTTCTCTGTATCCGTCTTCATTCCAGACGTAGTACAATACTGTTTCATGCTATCATAAGTTCTCTCAGTTCCCTCGTACCCGTGTATAGGGGATAGATGCCAATCACATTCTCTCCTCTTATTGTGGCGTGTCGGTCGTCCCTTCCCTGTCCGGCGCTTCGGTGGCTACATCTAACACGTCACACGTCACGCTACCAAGAATTGATTTCTCAGTTTTCTTACTAACTTAAACTCAATACTTTGCTACTGAACTTTTTAAGATATACACGAAGTCCACGCCTACCACAGTAGTAGAGGTTTATATGCCCACTAGCTCCGCAGATGACGAATAGATTGAGCAAGTACGATACGATGAAAGAAAATTACTCAGATAGTGAAGAGAGACGAAAAATTAATAGTAATGGGAGACTGGAAATCGACTGTAGGAAAAGGAAGAAAATGAAAAGTAGTAGGTGAATACGGACTGGGGGTAAGAAAGGAAAGGGGAAGCCGCGTGGTAGAATTTTGCACAGAGCATAACTTAATCATAGCTAACACATGGTTTAAGAATCATGACAGAAGGCTGTATACTTGGAAGAGACCTGGAGACGCGGGATTGTTTCACGTAGATTATATAATGTTAAGACAGAGATTTAGGAATCAGATTTTAAATTGTAAGACATTTCCAGGGGCGGATGCGGAATCTGGACACAATTTATTGGTTATGAACTGTAGATTAAAACTGAAAAAAAATGCAAAAAGATAGGAACTTAAGGAGATGGGACCTGGATAAACTGAAACAATCAGAAGTTGTAGAGAGTTATAGAGAGAGCCTTCGGGAACAATTGACAAGAACAGAGGAAAGAATTATAGCAGAACAAGAATTGGTAGCCTTGTGAGATGAAATAGTGAAGGCAGCAGGAGGACCAAGTAGATAGGAAGACGAGGGCTAGCAGAAATCTTTGAGTAACAGAAGAGATCTTGAATTTAACTGATAAAAGGAGAAAACATAAAAATTCAGTAAATGAAGCAGATGAAAAGGAATACAAACGTCTCAAAAATGAGATCGACAGGAAGTACAAAATTAATAAGCAGCGATGGCTAGATGACAAATGTATGGATGTGCAAGCATGTATCACTAGGAGTAAGATAGATATTGCCTACAGGAAAATTAAAGAGACCTTTGGAGAAAAGAGAACCACTTGTATGAATATCAAGAGCTCAGACGGAAAGCCCGTCCTAAGCAAAGAAGGGAAAGCAGAAAGGTTGAATGGGTATATAGAGGGTCTATACAACCGTGGTTTACTTGAGCACAATATTATGGAAATTGATAAGGACGTTGATGAAGATGAAATGGGAGATATGATACTGCGTGAAGAATTTGACATAGCACTAAGAGACCTAAGTCTAAACAAGGCCCCGGGAGAAAGCTACATTCCATTAAAACCACTGGTAGTATTGGGAGAGTCAGCCATGACGAAACTCTTGCATCTGTTGAGCATGATGTATGAGACAGGTGGAACACCGTCGGACCCCAAGAAGAACATAATAATTTCAGTCCCGAAGAAAACAGTGCCGATAGGTGTAAAATTACCGAACTATCATTTTAATAAGTCACTGTTGTAAAATCCTAAAACGAATTCTTTACAGAGAAATGGAAAAACTGGTAGAAGCTAACCTCTGTGAAGGTCAGTTTAGATTCCGTAGGAAGGTTGGAACGCGCGAGGCAATACCGACCCCACGACTTATCTTAGGTGATAGATTAAGAAAAGGCAAACATACGTTTCCAGCATTTGCAGACCTAGAAAAAGCTTTTGATAGTGTTGACTCAAATAATCATTTTTAAAATTCTGTTGGAGACACGGGTAAAATACAGAAAACATATGGCAGTTATAAGAGTCGAGGTGCATGAAAGGGAAGGAGTGGTTGAGAAGCGAGTGAGACATGGTTCTAGCTTATCCCCGATGTTATTCAATCAGTATATCGACCAAGCAGTAAAGGAAACAACAGAAAAATTTCGAGTAGCAATTAAAATCCATGGAGAAGAAATAAAAACTTTGAGGTTTTCCGACGACATTGTAACTCTGTCAGAGACAGCAAAGAACTTGGAAGAGCAGTTGAACTGAATGGACAGTGTCTTGAAAGGAGGATATAAGATGAACAACGACAAAAGCAAAATGAGAATAATGGAATGTAGTCGAATTAAGTCAGGTGATGCTGAGGGTATTAGATTAGGAAATAAGAGACTTAAAGTTGTAAACGAGTTAGCTGTTTGGGTAGCAATGTAACTGATGATGGTCGAAGTAGAGAGGATATAAAATGTAGACTGGCTATGGCAAGGAAAGGGTTTCTGAAGAAGAGAAATTTTTTAACATCGAGTATAGATTTAATGTGGGGATGTTTTTCCTAAAAGTATTTGTATTTAGTGCAACCATGTATGGAAGTGAAACATGGGCGATAAACAGTTGACACAAGAAGAGAATAGAAGCTTTCGAAATGTGGTGCTACAGCAGAATGCTGAGTATTACATGGCTAGAGCACATACCTAAAGAGGAGGTACTGAAAAGAATTGGGGAGTGGAGGAATTTGTGGTACAGCTTGACTAAACGAAGGAATCGGTTGGTAGAACACGTTCTGAGACATCAAGGGATCATCGGTTTAGTACTGAAGGGAATCGTGGATTGTAAAAATCACAGAGGGATGGGAGCAAACATTCCCAAAGATGTTCGGGCTCAAATTCATTTCCTCTTCGTTGAAATATCTTGGTAAAAACTCGTCTAGGGGGTGAACCGCACGTGTCGCACTACACACCCTAAATTAGACGCTTGTGACCCTTTGGTTAAATGTCTGCCAGATGCCAAGTTTGCGAAATGCGGAGATAATGTAACATTTAGTAACAGTAATAATAGTATCGGGAACTAAATAACGACCCATAAATGATGTAGACCACACCGTTGCGATTTGGTTAGGAACATGTTTATTCAGAAAGCAAAATAATAGCGAAAGCGGTCGCATTTAGAGTTACTGTTACACTCGAGCGCATATCTATTTGATACAGTTCGATCATTTACAATCTCATCGTGAAACACAAGTCCAACACCCCGCCTCCTTAAGTACACGAACAGTTAGAGTTCACAACAGGCGCGCGGCTGCTCAACGCTCTGAGACTAAGTCCCGTGATACCACACAACGCGAAACTTTGTATGCCGTTTCACTTCCTAGCTACCTAAGGACCGACCGTCCACTTTCGCGTCTCCACCCGAACTGTCCCCTTTGGTGTCTAGACAGGAACTGTCCCTCTGCCCGTCTCTGGCAGCGTTAACCGCGCGCCGAACATCTTCACTCAACTGACTAGTGTACTTCCCTTTCCTGGAGCTGTACATCTGATTGGATGCGGCTTATTCGACATTAATTCAAATGATAACAAATTTAAATAATCTAATCTTGACCACTTTCACGTTCTAGATAAAGTAACGATTATACCCATGCCGTAACAAACGTTAAATTCTTTTACATAAAAACAATACAATTTCCTTCTTAACTTTGATTGTCACGGCCAGTAACCTTGCACCAATGAGCTTTCTGATAAATAATAAAGAACAAAAGTAACTAATATGCACTAAACTTTACAACAAATATTCTGTTACCAAATGATTCAGTAAGGTGTCATGCTGTCATCGTTCAATGTGTTTTGTATGGAGCAAATGATAATTTGATACTTAACTGAAAATACTGAGAATTGAAATTTACTATACCTTTTAAACAAATAAAGTTACAGAGTTGATATTTTCAAAGTAGGCCATTTTAATTTTCCGTTTCTATATGAAATGTCTATCATTAAGATCGACCAAAGCGTTCAGAATTTATCACTCAGGTCTTTGTTACAAAACTTGTTAATTTCACTTTAACAGTAAATCCTAAAGTATTGTAGATACGATCGGTATTCAAGTTTTATTGGGATCACCAAGACAATTTATGGAGGATGGAAGGTTAAAATTACTGTGGCTTCTTTCCCTGCGTCACTACAGAATTCAATATTTTCCAACAATGTTTCCCTTTATAGCCGATTTTATGTTCGACATATCTAGCACTGCTACATCTCTTCGGCCACAAAGGTCTGCTATTGGGTTTCCCAATGAAGCAGGTTCTTGTCTGTCTTACTTGCACACTACAGCACTTACACCTCAATAGACAATAGATTTCTGTAAGTTTCCCCACCTTGTGCTGAATCTGCGCCCTTTGTGGTACGTAGTGCCGGACAACAGAGTTCGTTTCACAATTCCTGTAGGCTGACTCTTTCGACCATATATTTAAATGAGAGCACAAAGCTCGTTAACTCACTAGGAGATCAAGAAGTGAATACCCTAAGCTGATTCAGAAGGATGTACGTTGCAGTAGTTATTCTGAGATGAAGAGGCTTGCACAGGGCAGAGTAGCATGGAGAGCTGCATCAAACCAGTCTCTGGACTGAAGACCACAACAAAACATCTTACACTTCACTACATCTCGCAGCCTGGTATTAGCGGGTTCATACTCATTGCTAAGGGCATTATCTTGAATTTCTCCACCTTCAAAGGAACCGGTCTTTGACTGCAATTAGCAGTGATTCTGTGTAAATGCTGCAGAATTTCCAATATTGATACCCCACTGCAGACAACAGAATCTTAGTGAACAACCTGGGTCCAGCTCCCAATATGCACGAGAAATCTTTTGTGTTTAGTGAGAACTCTAACGGGTGTATTATTTTTCCTTGGAGTGCAAAATGCATCTTGCCCCTTAGAGTATCAAGAAAGGCGTACAAATACAGTTAACACCATTCGCCACTCTTAAAAGCAGAATAAGACGAGTTCCAAAAAGCTTTGTAGTTCTTTACCACTTCAACTGAGGATATCAACGTCACCGCCGTTAATTTTAAACTCACTCTTTAACTGTTTTGTTATATCCATCATTTCTTCTTCGATGTGTGGAGTGAACGGAAACGGCGGAAGACTACATCCCTATCCTATGCTCTTTTTATTGCGAGTACTTCGTTCTTTATGTCCCATTCTTATTTTCTCCCTCTTAGTTCTTTTGTGTTATCAGTCTTACCTATAACTTATGCCTATTTACCAGTGAATTTAAAATTTTGTAACGCGTTTTCTAGGCCGATAAATCATATGAATGTGTTTTCAGTAAAAGAAAATCGGTGGGAGGAATCACTGTCATGATTGGTACAGTGCCAGTGCTTATAGGTGTCAGAGTGGTACCTTTTTTAAGACAGCGAAGACAGAAAGAAATAAAGTTTTAAGAGACATTTAGATTGACAGATACCTCCAGTGTGAGAAAGTAGCTCGATAATATAATCCTGGCTCACTGCTTCAGTACAAACTACCATCAGCAATCAGAAGAAATTTTATCTCGGTCAGAGTGAAATGCAGCTAGCTAACTTTATTAGAGTACTAAGATGTAAAATTAATGAATGAATCATTTACATTATATCTGGACAGCATATGACCTGTACTATAGGTATGTTAAGAGTTACAAGGCTTAGTTTAGAACCTAATTTGTGTAGAACAGAAACACAGAAAGTAGAAAGTGTTATGATTTTCAGAACATAGATTTTCATGAATTTTGTTTAGAGCAGCAAATGGAATCAAATGTGGTAGAACTAGGCTTTCGCAACAGATCCCTCATGGTAGCAGATGTACATCGAGCCGCTGCAGGTATTTTTAATGTCTGCATTTTGAATCTGTATTGACCTATTTAAGAGCAAAAAACACAGAAATAGAGGTCGCTGGAGATTTTAATTTTCATTTTCTTAAAAACTCTTCCAACAAGAATAGATACAGACGGATACCTTGTCACTCAATTACTACTGTAAATTTTCCATCTAAGGCTATTAGCTGCAGAAAACATGTTTACAGATAGGTTTTATGAAGAAAATTATATTAGGTTAGGTTAGGTTAGTGGTGTTTAATGTCCCGTCGACAACGAGGTCATTAGACACGGAGTGCAAGTCGGGTTAGGGAAGGATGGGGAAGGAAATCGGCCGTGCCCTTTCAAAGGAACCGTCCCGGCATTTGCCTGAAACGATTTATGGAAATCACGGAAAACCTAAATCAGGATGGTTGGAGACGGGATTGAACCGTCAACCTGCCGAATGCGAGAAAATTATGTTACAGAACCAACAGTCAACAGCCGCTCAGACCATGACATGCAGTTCCTTTTGTTAAATTTCGGTTTAAGTGGGTAGATGAAACATGCAACACTTTACCATATTTTAAAACTGTTTCCCTGCTAAACTAATCCAAATTAAACCAATTTAATTTCACTTATGGAATAAAAGTGACTTGTAAGACAAAAAGGTAACTGTTTATGAGTCATAAACAGTTCTGTATTTAATGTTACAGGTGATCAGCAGTGCAACAATAGTACAACTGTATCAGCAAAAATCACCGAGAAAGTTACGCACCAACTGTCAAATATATTCAATTACTTATCACAACATGTTTCGGAACCACACTATGGTTCAAATGGCTCTGAGCACTATGGGTGCTGAGGTCATCAGTCCCCTAGAACTGAGAACTACTTAAACCTAACTAACCTAAGTACATCACACACATCCATGCCCGAGGCAGGATTCGAATCTACGACCGTAGCGGTCGCGCGGTTCCAGAATGAAGCGCCTAGAACCGCTCGGCCACAACGGCCGGCGGAACCACACTCTCTCAGTTAATACAAGAACCTGACAGTGGCGTCCGAAAAATGTTGCTAGCAAATTAAACATTTACATTACACTAACTTAGTGCGTAATTTTCTCAGTGTTGGCTGACACTACAAGTCATAACAAAACGCATACCACAAAATATTGAAGATAGTAATATAGACATGAAAGCAAACGCATTACGAGAAGAATATAGTCACATCATATAAAAAGATGTAGAAAATATGGGATAAAAATGAAGGAAGAGAGTGAAAGAACCACATATGAGTAGGAGAAGATAGCAACAATAGTAAATTATATATTGATTTACAGATGTGTGCAGCCTTGTAAAATGTTTTATTAAGTGAGGGGTTGTCAGTCTCAGTAGATGCTGCTATGAAGTAACTCAAACCAGTCGTTACAAACAACTTCAGCAGTGTGAATACGACGCTAACTATACCAACAGGTGTAATGACCACTATATTTTTTTTAAATCACAAAATGCTATTAGCCATAATAAAATGCCAAGTAATCTACTTTGTGAGAATGCTTCTAAATTGAGTAACGTATAAAGTTATTTGTGTAACTAGTCATTTCTCAGTGGAATATTTCCTGAAGGGTAGGAACATGCTGAAGTTAACCATTTGAGTAAGAAAAAAGCAAAATGAATTCTATCAAATTTCCATCCAATTTGACTTTTACTGGAACTGTCAAAAATAGTAGAACAGTCTATGCGAATCATCTTCTTAACCATCTTAAATAATATGTAGTCAAAGATGCTGTTGGGACTAGTAGAAGGTTCCAGCACTGAGGAGACTATCTACACATACATCTAGAACGTACTTAATTCAGTAGACAATTAACTTGCTGGTTGTTACAGATGAAAGGTACTGTGTAAATTACAGTATCTTCTTTTACAATTTAGACACCATATCATTAGCTATCGTATCTGTGTGACAGGAAACAGTGTCATTACGAAAAAGACCTGTATGAAACTATCTGATACATTCCTACTGTGAATTAATTATAACTCATCTCCGACGAGGTTACAGCTTAGACCTCTACTTTTTACTGTGGGTATCAGTTTCCTTTCATCGGTAACATTACCAGATGTCAAGTTTGTTTTGTTTGCAGGTGATACAAACATTGGAAAAGGTAGCAAATCAAATATAGTTTTAGAAAAATCGGCTAATGAAATGCTCATGAACATTAATACGAATAATTGGTACCTAGATGGATCTTTGACACTAAACTTTGAAAAGGCATTCTATATGCAGTTTAAAAGTCAGAAGTGGTTTTCCTCCAAGTATATTCCTAATGAAGTGTTAAATTCCTAGGATTACAGCTTGATGATAACTTCGACAGTGAGGAGCGTAACACAGAACTGGTGAAACGCCTCAACATATCTCTGTTTGAAACGCGGATACTGGCAGATGTAGGCCATATGAAAAGAACAAAGCTTTGCTTCCTTTCATTCAAGATCGTTTACTTGGGGTATCCATCAAGAAAATCAAAAGGTTTTCTGGATCCACAAAGTTTTAAGAAGAATTACTTTTGGTATGAACTCAAGAACTTTGGCTGGAGACCAATTAAGGAACAGTAACTTACGAGCAGCCATAACTAGTTTAACTACTAATTAAGTTCAGTTAAACAGGAGCTTAAAGGATTTACTGGTAGCCAACTCTTACTCCACTTCAGAATTTCTTAACTAAACTGACTGATGCGTTTATATTATTAATAATATCAAACAATGTGAGTAGTACGTCCGTACAACTTCAGAGGAGTCATGAGATCAATCTAAACAAACGTTGTAGGACGATTTTTCTATATTATCACGCATGGCTGCAATATCTCAAAAATCCTCATATGTACGTTAATGTCCTAAACATTTAAATTTCTTGTGATAAATTTGGTATTACCTTTAAAGAAAAATATTGTTTTGATTTTTTTGACTAATTTCGCATGCATGACGAAATTTCACTTGCGATATGTGGGAGTTACAATGGAACGCCTTCTCTTTCTCTGTAAATATTGATTGTGTATTCGTGTTTTCTGACATGTTTTGCGCCTGGAGAACCTTCTCCCAAAGGGTCTACGAAACGAAAAGTGCATCTAATTTAGTATAATATGATGTTGGTTTTTCTTAAGTATTGCTTCCATCACTAAACGCTACTTCAGAATGTTGCTATGCTTTTACTCTCACTAAGTTACTTTCGTTGCTGCTGAATAATCGCCGTATAATATTGAACGTTGGGTTCTGTCAGCGAATGATTCCACGACCACTTCCAAGTATCTGCTGCAATACTATGTACGCTCGTAACTTTTTATTAGTCGGCAATGTGTTTCCTTGGGATCGGGTTATGTAATTTGAAAGAATAAAAATTTTACGGTTCTCCTGCGTGTGCTATTTGCAAGATATCGTGTGTGAGAACAATCTATTTCCTTCTACAGAAGTGTCATCACCTAACCGCTTGCTGGTTGAACGCGTTTCCTTTTCCAAGAGGAATACTAAATAACTGTTGCGGCTGTGAACGGAGCTAATATCAAAGGACGGTGATGGGGTCATCGGGAATGCCAGCGTGCATCAGTCTAGGGTGGATAGGTGGTGGGGGGAGGGGGGGGGGGGTGGCGGGAGGGGTGATATGGTCATTAGCGTACTAACGGAAATGTCACAGCACTGGGTGGGCAACCGCAGCCCAGTGGGAGGGAGCGAATACGCATGGGTGTCAAAGGGCTTACTGTGTCCCTCCTGGACAGCACCACTAAATCACCCGAGCTTGGGAATTGTCCTTGCTGCACACAGGATTAATAATTGTAATAATTTCTTCCAATAAAAGGTCCTGAATGATTACTAAAGCGTTTCAGCTTGATTATTTTTAAAAAAGGGAAAAAAGTTCTTGTCTGAAACACACTAATTAACGTGTTACATCTGTCTCTGAACTACTCTTTCCTAAATCTAAAAGCTTCTCGCCAGACATCCTTGCAGATAAGACAACCGTAGCTACGGGTAATCACCTTGGGCATTAATAAACGCTTCAACTGCGTCACCACTGGTGGACAACAAATATTGAGTAGAAAGTTCCGAGCTTTTTAGCTCTAGTGTTTTAGGTGTATGTTCGCCTGAAGATATGAAAGTACCAAGAAACCGGTAGTGATCTAAAAATAATGGATTAAATACAGCTGAAGTGGTTTATTAATACCCAAGATAAAAGTTACCCATTTTTCCATTTGGTCTCCAACTGACCTGGTGTTCCAGTGTTCTGTTTTTTGGGAACTGTCAAACATGTTGCTACATTCCTCTAATTCGTGTTTAATTACGAGAATTGCACACGGTATGTGGTGCCCTACGTAACGTCAATGGCCTTAGTATTACGCGAGCTGCTCGAGATATAAAAACGACGACATCAAAATTGAGCAGTTATTTTACTGAACGTTTATCGCAGTTAACTCTTTAGTATGTCGAGAATTGAAGAGGAAGCTCTTGTTATGAAGTACTCTGCAATAAAAAAAAAGTTCTGATAGCTCCTGCAGGGACAATGCACAGGACAGTGTTTGACAGTGTTAAGATTCATTTGATGGAAGTAACTGAGATC
Organism: Schistocerca gregaria; assembly: GCF_023897955.1. Lineage (NCBI taxonomy): Eukaryota > Metazoa > Arthropoda > Insecta > Orthoptera > Acrididae > Schistocerca > Schistocerca gregaria. The sequence goes on from NC_064922.1 coordinate 434,936,967, forward strand.
TAACATGAATGAAACTGGCCAGGACGTGGAAAGTTTTCTGTTTCGCCATCAGTGTCATTTAAACATCGTCCGAAGGGGCCGATACCACTCTGCGTCCCCAAAATTGGATCAAAAACATAGGATAAGTTCCAGTTATTCGTATTCGAATGCTTTATGTCATGTTATAACTATGAAATGTAACTAAATGTCTCTCCTAAGAGTCGTCACGCACTTTTTCCCTTGTATTTCAGCAGATACTTGCTATTTCGCTTTTGTATTGTGTAGATGGAATGGCCCATACAAATACACTTCATCATACATTTCATGCGAAGCTCGCTGTCAACAGAAGACCTCGGTTTGTTCTTGTTACAAACAAGATGATTATTAAAGCGGGATTCTATGTGCCCACTGGATAGGGACGTCCCACATTAGTCTTGGGCGACACCTGTTTTAACAGTAGTTACTAACACGAATCGTCCGGAACCGCGCGACTGCTACGGTCGTAGGTTCGAATTCTGCCTCGGGCATGGGTGTGTGTGATGTCGTTAGGTTAGTTAGGATTAAGTAGTTATAAGTTCTAGGGGACTGATGACCACAGCAGTTAAGTCCCATAGTGCTCAGAACCATTTGAACCATTTTTGAACTAACACGAATAGTGAAACACGGAGAATAACCAGTACTCCAGCAGAGATCGACTAGCGCTCTTGCTTGGCGATAGCTCACAGTACGGGCCAGGGTGGCATGAGCCGATTCCATCAACACACTGCAAAAACCAAACTGAAAGTATTTGCCGAAACGACGGAAAAAATGCTCCTGAAAACACATAGCGGATATATTCTGTATACATGTATAATACACAATAAAAATTCGTAAATATGGGAAGTTCAATTTTACAGATATGAATGAAATGGCAATACATTTAGAAACTGACCTATTTTTGTAGGTAGCTGCTACTTTAAGAGATACGTAATCCATAAATTTTAAAGCACTGTACAGTCTAAATTTCCTAGAACAATTGCTTTCTCACTTTTTATTAATAAATGCACAATGTCGTCGTGAGGCTGATGAGACTCTCACTTTGAGAAGCCTATTAATTTAATAAAAACTTCTCCCATTATTGATATTCATCAGAACCGTTCTTACTTTATCAACACTAAAGATTTATTTTCTCGTTAGCTCCTAGCTGAAAAAGAAAGGGTGACGTGGAATCTCTATATGTACCACCATGCCTGTTAACAATGTCGGTTTCGTTTTTGCTTATCTGGTAAGTGTCCTATGAAGGGGTAGCTCGGTAGTGAATGTCCTTTCTCTTCAAACGAGATCGAAATTCTACAAGCACGCTATACGTGGGTGAATTACCGACTGTTTACATTACTTTAATAGAAATTGTCTTTCACCTGGTCGCGACTGCCTTCGTAGAACCAACATCGAATTATATCGAACCCTTTAAGAACTGAGATAAGAGCGCGATGTTGCCATACGTGGTACCGAATCGTTCGCGCGACTCAGCATATTTGTTCACGAAAATAGTGTGTCTGAGAACGAATGCACGACACGATGCTAGATACACAAAATCAATTACACATTTCCCACATTTCTCTTTGAATTTGATTTTTGATATGCACTGGCTAAGCTGTGCATATGTCTGTCGATTATTGTCCTATATCTTATGAATTATATCATGTTATTAAATTTCACAAGTAATATATCACTATTTTTTTTCTTTTTGTATAAATGCAACATCTTACTACTGAAATAGAACAACCAGCTTTTCTCAACATTGAAAAATACTGTTCCATATTATGGGATGCAGTATTGAGTGGCTTGTGTGGGCACACTCTCATTGGTCTGTCATATGACCAGTCAGTAAGCAGAGCACATTTTCTTTGCTCTGACATGTGTTGGGTCTTCTAGGGAAGGTATACTTTCATTGATATATTGCCATATGACAGGCCTTGTAGTTAGGGTTAGCCGGCCCAAGTGGCTGTGCGTTTCTAAGCGCTACAGTCTGGAACCGAGCGGCCGCTACGGTCGCAGGTTCGAATCCTGCCTTGGGCATGGATGTATGTGATGTCCTTAGGTTAGTCAGGCGACTGATGACCTTAGAAGTTAAGTTGCATAATGCTCAGAGCCCTTTGAACCATTTTTGAACTTAGGGTTAGTTTCATTGATACATTGTGTGATGGAACCCATAGTAGGCATTCGGTTTCCTGGTCTTTCACCTGATACACTTCATAGTAACATGTTATTTTCATTGATACATTATGCGATAGATCTCATAGTAAAGACTCAGTTTCAGTGGTTTCTCATACGAGGCACCTCATAACCAGGGGTAATTTCCATTGGTGTATCATGTCATAGACCCCATAATGAGGACTCAGATTGCTTTGCTTTGTCATACGATGGGCCTCATAGTTAGGAATCAATTTCGTTGGTGTGTCATGTGATGGACCTCAGTATGAGGGCTAGGTTTCACTTAGTTTATCTTATGTTGAGCCTTGTAGTTAGGCCTTAGTTTCATTGGTGCCTCGTGTGACGATGCTCGGAGTAAGCGCAAGCTTTCATTAGTCCTTCATATGATGAGCCTTGCAGCAGGAGTGTACTTTCATAAGTATGTCATGTGGAGGGGCTTGAACCAGAACACAGTTTTATTTATTTTTGGTATAATACGCCTTGCAGTTGGTGCACGGTTCCATAGATCCTTCGTAGATGCGCATTGTCGTGGGTGAAGATTCCAGTTTGTCGCTCAAATGATAGCTCTAGCAGTTAAAGGGTTTAAGACTTTTTCACATCAAAACTCATATTTTCTGTCAGTTCTAAACCTACGTTGTCTTTGGTTTGCATAGCGACCAACACATTTATGAAACAATGGACCCGTACCTGCTCTGGCAGTTTGCGTTCCTGACGCTGTGACGACTGTATGCGTGCTGTGTTGCAGGGTAGGCGACGTGATGCCGGCTGGAGGCCCCCGGGAGGTGTCGGACAGTCAGCTCTGAGGCAGCCGGCACTGCAGGCGCCAGCCCTCCACAACCAGCGAGCGGGACACGCGTAGTGGAGCGCAGGCCAAGGGGACCGCCGCCATGCCATCAGCGTGTGACCACACCTGCTACCCACCGCACATACATAACAAACTCTAAGACTATACTTGGCTCATTGTGATACATGCTCCCCGAAGACTTCATGAGGAGAACTCTTAGAAAGTAGTCTAATCCACTGATTCTGAATACAGTTCAACAGTAACGAACAGTTTCCCAAGTGTCTATGACAGTCTCGTTAGCGAACAACCACTTGACAATCTCAGTAGAGAACAAATAAGTCATTCCGTCATTGTGCCCTTTTTTGAATAGATATCAATATCGTTTCGATTTACTTTAATATTTCCGTTGTACAACAAGTACAGGTAAGTAAAATAAGATCTGTATAAGCTATGGATTCAAAGTGTGTGTGTTTTAGTGACACTTTCTGTTGGGAAAATTTCAAGAATAATAAGGAAGTTAAACCATTACAATTTTACATTTGTGACAGCACAGGAATGTGATGAAATCCATGAAGATAATGAATAGCTACAGTGTCTGAGAAACGTTCGTCGTAAAACACTGATGCCTTCTTCTTTCATATTGCGAAGGCCAAGACCATTAAGATTGTCTTTCTGCAAGTAATTAACAAATTACTAATAAAACTTCTTGTTTATTATTTAACCGAAGTGTATCGAAAGCACTTATGGACTGTTATCTGAATACGTCTGACAAAGCAAAGGCGATAAATGTGTACCGGTTGTATTGCATACCCTAGTGAACTGTTTAGAGAATAAATTAAACAATCTACTCTTAACAGGGATTAAGAACAGCACCGATAAATTTCACATTCTCCTATGCTACACAAGATGAATTCCGCATGTAACACAGTCATCTCTTCTTAGTGTCAGGTATTTAATAAACAACCGAGTGTATTTCATATCTCAAGAGGAATTTCTGTTTGGTCGGCACGACGCAACAGTTGCTGTTCACTTTCATTAAAACGACCAATTAGCTACCTAGAACATTAGTCAATTCAAACGAATTTTTTAATATTTTTCTTTTGGTTAATTTTATATTGACATGTTCATCAATCAAACTCATTTCTCGAATGTCACTGGCAGGTCATGGGTAAGAAAATTTGCCTCAGCTTAGGATCACTTTAGAGTAATACAATTAGTAAATGCTAACGTTGTATGCCATTGAACCGTTTATCTTTGTCTTCTGAAACTTCTGTTTTTCGGACAAGGCTCCCATCAGTGATAACTGATTGGGCCAACTGCTGTTTAGCTACCACTAAAATTGGTGGAGGGTAAAAGTCACCGAAAATTACTCGTTATAAAGCAAATGATTAGAGAACCGTGAAACGTGAAGACGATGTGTCACACTGCGATTACAATGCGAATACCGGACTTACTGTGGGCCGTAGATGATCACGCCTCACGTCCTGACACAAAGCTTCAACTTGCTACATTTCATTTCTTACTCTGGAGACATGAGCTATCCAAGTAATTCTCAGGAACTCAGTTTCAATTGGCGATGTGGTGCACGCCAGCCCCCGGATGGCACAATTTTATGACAATTATTTGTCACAGTGTATATTCTTATAACGAATATTGTTATATCAGCTGAAGAAGTAATTTGCGAGTTAGATGCATTATGTAGTAGTTATGTATGATGAAGACAGGTCAATATGGCATTAAAAGTTTCTAAAACACTGCACAGAAATGTAGCCAAACATATGATAGGGAAATATTAATCCTCTCGCCGAATGATGAACATTCGCATTATGGGAGCATAACCAAAGCGGATGTAAGCTTCGTTTTAAAATTCTAATTTCTCTTCGTTGAATGACAATCATTCAGGAAGAAAGCAAAGTTAGTGTAATATAGCAACTAGTACTGACGCATTATAGTATTTTTTCTTAATTCTACTAAAATATGAGACTTATTTACAGCAGAATGGATATTTTATACAGCGTAATAACTAGGGACGATTTTTAATGCCTTTCTACACCTCTTTTACCGATATTAACCTTCCTCTCTTTTGTTGGCCATAAATGTGATGTTACGACTGTATTGTTTTACTGTTTCCTCTATTACTGTAACATTACTTATTACAGTATGCTAAGGTGTGTATTATTTCGTATTAACACCTCATGAAAAAGATGGGCTGGCAGGAAGATCTCAGTTGGAAAACTTACTGAAATGTCATTTATTTGTCGAATGCTATACATACAGATACTACTTGTTAAATATTTCAGTACCACAAGTGATACGAAAATTATCAATAAAAAGAGAGCTACGACAATCATCTTGAGAACCCGAAATACTAAAGAACCAAGGAAGAGCTACACACAAAATTTTTTGACTACAAATATTGATGAAGATTATTAATAAAATTCACTCATTGCTGGTTAATGTTGTCACCATTTACTGCTTCATTGCCCCATAATGTTAAGCGTGAAGTATGCTTCACTACTAAAGTCTGATCCGTTTTCATCCATAATATACAACAGTGTACTGCATAATTTATGTTTTCCACCAGAAGGCTTCGCTAAATGACGTCATCGTGCGGCAGCGTTATTTTGTATTGTCGAAGAAAGTATTAACTAGAAGAACTCGATATGATATTTACGTACACGAAATACAGCTGGGGAACAATTTTACGAATTCAAGATTTGGTTAATCCTAACTTTGATTCTGAAGAGCAACAGCGAAAATTATTCGGTCTGACAGTGAATGGTCTTTGATCTTTCCACAGCCGCTGTTATAATATTTTTGTTCGTATGATGTGTGTCGAGACTGAATCTCAATCTCAAATGTTTCGTATGTGATATTGACACATAACCGAAAGTTAGACGTTAAGGTAAAACAAAAATGAATCAGGCTGCAAGTGATGGCTTAGTAAATCTGGTTAATCAGTAACATCGTTTAGTGAATATCAATGGCCGTAACAGGGCCGTAAAAGGGCATGCAACGATGGGGTAGTAGCTGTAAAATACGACTGGTTGAGTATGAAGTAAGATTACGTTAATAGTTAAATTTTTGTGGTTTTTATGAGAGAAGCGTGACAGCCTTAAAACGAGAACAAATCACATGTCCATTTAATATCTATTAGAAGGTGTAAATGGGGAAAAAATGCTTAAATATGTTGTGCATCGCAAAAACTCTGTGAATTCAATGTTACGAATTAATGAACATTTTGATTTTGGCATCGAAATGGTAACAAAATTGTTGTTTGCATACCTATCAGAAAATGGGACCAGAGAAAGTAAAGCAGTTACAATGAGACATTAGACTAATCCCTCATAAAATATTGGTGAACCTCTCTATGAAGCACGTCAGGAGTAAAACTTAAGTTATAAAGAAAGTAATTCGCTGTCATACACGTTGTAATTTATCAAGTGCCACATATTCCAAATATGAAAATAAATGTTATGTTTAATACTGTTCTAAGATAAATAACTGTAACTCAATTAACCTTTAATAAATGACTTATTTCAAGTAACATTTCCTAACTGAAGACGATACAATGTAATTTTCAATTGCAGAACTTCTACATTTCAGTAATGGAGACGTTTTGGGCGGATCATCCGACATTGGAATGGGGCCATTGGCCAGTCAGGTGAATAATCAATTATTGGAAGCTTCTTACGGAATAAATTTGTTATCGATGGTGTTACCATCTATTTAAAACTGCATTACAAAATTTAAATAATGTATATGTGCCGTTCTATAGAGGATATTGAAATTATTCCCTGTTACTACATTAAAATGATTAGGTTGAGAGAAATTCTTAGAACCACTACCGAGGAAGTACGACGCACATGTTTACCACAAGAAGTGAAACAATGGAGTACAAGTCGAAAGCACGTCCACTTCCCATTGTATATATGTCTATTAGCAATCTATCTGTGAATCGTACTTCATTGTCAAGTTATACTGCCTTGTAAGTCCAAGCAAGCGTACGTGTTATCCAACATCAAAAGTGCAGTCAATTTTAGAACTTTTCCTTACCGCTTTTGTTGCTTTTCACTTTTCACAAACGATATAGTGTCACAGTATTTTAGGATTAATGTGTCATGTTGTGCTTATATTTCAAAGATAAAAGCCGTTTCCTTAGTAACCAACAAAGAGTGGTCTCTTTTTCCGTTGCTCGAAGGTAGCACAAATATGGTTGCAAATGGATTTGAACTTGATCTGCACAAAGCGCAACGAAGATTTCACAACAGGGTGTGGATCCTTCGTGAACTGCTTTGACATGCTGCAACTGCTATTAATGGTAAATACACGATCAGAGTACAAGAACTGAGAACACATTTTAATTTTTCTCTGAGTAACATATGAAATGCTTAGTAACACATCTGATCTTTGTCGAAAACTTCTTCTCTGTAAGTTCTTTTTTCCGTAAATGACATGTAATATTCCCCGATATTTTCAGTAGTAAATTAGGTATACCAGCAGGAAATTATGTAATTAGCATTCGATGTACGTAACTGTATAATATAAGTATTTGAACTAATTCTTTCTAAGAGGCAGAAGCTGACCCCGAAAAAAATCTTGATTTTGGAAAAATGTGGCAATACTGACGTTAAGACGCATATATACTAAAGAAAGATTAATCTACGTTTAAAGCATTTGTAGATCTAGAAAATCCGTTCGCAGTGTTGACTACAAAGCGCTGTAGGAAACCGAAGATAACATTGATAAAACACAGGAATTGAGAGGTAATTTGCGATGTGTACCGAAAACAGACTGCAGAAATAGAAAAATGAAGGCTATGAAAGGGAAGCAGTTGTCGAGGGGGGAACGATACAGGGTTGTATCCAAAGTTTTTCAGTCTGTAGTAAGTTCTGTTAGATATGGCAAAGGTCCTGGGTGATAAGTTAAATGGAATGTATAGTATCTTTAAAAAAGGTTATAGGGTCAATGTCAACTAGAATACATCAAAAGAAATAGAATGTTATCAAATTAAAGCAAGTGATGATGAGGGAATTACAGTAGGAAACGATACACTAAAAGCGATAGGCAAGTGTTTCAATTTGGGCAGCGTAATAAATGATGACGTTCGATGTAGAAAGGGCAGATAAATTAGATTACTAATAGTAGAAAGTGTTTCTCTACTAATATCGAACACAAATTTATGTTTTGGGAAGTAATTTGTGAAGTTGCTTGTCTAGAGTGAATCCACGTATCGAACTGAGACGTCGACGACAACCGGTTTATGGAACGAGAATGTTTAAAGTTTTGGAACCTGTTGCTACAGAAGAATGATTGCGACTGTTTGTAGAGATCGTGTAATTAATAAGGATGTCCTAAGTTGAATTTGGGAGAAGAGAAATTTTAGCCACAAATAAAAGAAGACTTCGGTGAATGATACACTTCCTTAGGCACTAGGGAGCCGTCGATTGAGTAATGGCATGAAGTGTGTGTGCGTAAGAGGAGGTGAGGAGATGGGGGGGGTGAGTAAATTCGTAGAGGGAGAGAAAGGGTTATCTACAGCAAACAAATAAGTGTAGTGAATCTTGAGTTTCTCCCGGCGTATTTGATAATCAAAATATCCACGGGTGTACTGCCGGTCTGTAGTGTCCAACGGGCACAATATCGCCATCATCAGGCGAACTGACGGACTGAGCTCCTGTGAACGCGCCGGCACGGAGATCCGTACGCTATGGCTGCTCAGGGGGAACTGGGTTCGGTCGCGGCGGCGGCCGATTTAAATACCCTCCGCCCGCGGCGCGCTCCCTCCGCCGTCCGCGCCCCGCGCCACGGTAGCGCGGTGGAACAGATTGCGACGGCGTCTGAGATGACGTCGGTGTGATGGCTCTGTCCGCCGTGGTCGTCACAACTATGCGTTTGCTCGATTTACTCTTGATTAACCCAATCGCTGGTTCCCAAGCCTTGCTAAGTCTATAGCCACAGTCACGGTTTATGAGGTCGTCATTGGTGCGAATTTCGATGGCCTCTCTAACAACGCTGTCCCAGCATCTCGACGTCTGTACCAGAATCCTCGTGCGGTCATACTCCATAGCGTGATTTTCCGACAAACAATGTTCAGCGACCGCCGACTTGCTTGGATACATCAGTCGAGTGTGCCTCTGGTGTTCACGGCATCGATTCTCGACGGTACGCATCGTCTGACCAATATACGACTTGCCACATTGACACGGAATCTGGTACACGCCGGCCATCCTCAAACCGAGGTCATCTTTGGCGCTCCCCACCAGTGCACGAGTTTTATTCGGAGGAGAAAACACAGTTCCGACCCGGTGTCTCTTCAGAATGCGGGCGATTTTCCCCGAGAGTGCGCCTGTGTATGGGATAAATGCAGTGCGTACCTCCTCCCTCGAACTTCATCCATCTCAACAGGTTGTGATGCAGTGGTTGGGCGGAGAGCACGTTGGATCTGCCACTCTGAGTACCCATTTTTTCGAAATACAGTTCTCAGATGTTCCAATTCCTGCGGTAGACTCTCTGTGTCAGAGATAGTGCGCGCCCTATGTACTAGAGTTTTAAGTACCCCATTCCTCTGTGAAGGGTGGTGGCAGCTGTCTGAGTGCAAATACAGATCAGTGTGTGTTGTCTTTCTGTACACCCCATGACCTAGGGTGCCGTCAGCCCTTCTCCTGACCAAGACGTCAAGGAAAGGTAATTTACCCTCCGTTTCAGTCTCCATAGTGAATTTGATGTTGGGGTGTATGGAGTTTAGATGTGTAAGGAAGTCAAGGAGTTTATCCATACCATGTGACCAGACGACGAACGTGTCATCCACGTCACGGAAAATGCAAGTAGGTTTCCATTCGGATGATGACAGGGCTTCCTCCTCGAAGTTCTCCATGTACAAATTCGCTACCACCGGTGAGAGTGGGCTACCCATGGCGACTCCTTCCGTTTGTTCGTAGTATTCTCCATTAAAAAGAAAATACGTGGAAGTCAAGACATGCCTAAAAAGTTCAGTGGTATTCTCGTCAAACCTCTGACCAATCAACTCCAGCGACTCTCGCAGGGGTACCCTCGTAAACAAGGAAACGACGTCAAAACTCACCATGATATCTGACTCATCCAACCTGAAGCTATCAAGGCGTTTAACAAAATCCACGGAATTACGGATATGATGAGGGCATTTACCCACATAAGGACTTAATATTCTCGTCAGGTATTTGGCCAACAAATATGTAGGTGCCCTGATGTTGCTGACAATGGGGCGTAATGGTACCCCCTCTTTGTGAACCTTCGGGAGTCCATATAGTCTAGGCGGCACCGGACCATGGAGTAACAATTTCTTAGCGTCACCCTCCGGTAAATCTGCGTCCTTGAGAAGAACCCTCGTATTGTTCTCCACCTTCTTTGTAGGGTCAACGCTGATCTTCCGGTAGGAATCATCATTTAGCAGGCTCTGCATCTTATCAGTGTAGTCCTTATGGGAGACAACAACTGTAGCATTGCCTTTGTCAGCCGGTAAGACAACAATTTCAGAGCGTTCCCTCAGATCACGAATGGCCGCCCTCTCTTTACTGCTGATATTTGACTTCATCGGCTTGGATTTCGTCAACGCACGACAACTTTCACGACGTATTTCCTCGGCTGATTCTGGCGGAAGTCGAGCTGCAACCTGTTCAATAGCACTAACAATTTCTGCGACCGGAGTGAACTTGGGGGTGGGAGCGAAGTTGAGGCCTTTCTGCAAAACCGAGACCGCATCATCACTCAACACCATGCCACTCAAATTGATGACAGTCTTGCACGGAACCTGCAGAGATGGTTTGTAAAGGAGACGTGAGAACTTAGCTGTTTGACGTCCCACAGCCTTCTTATGGGCGGAATCAGCTGACACCCAGGTGACACCATCAATCCAATCCCAGGAAAAAGAAGTGAACGTAGTAGCCAGTTGCAAATGTAATTTGAGTAATTCCTGTGAGATAAACTCAAGGCTCCGGCGGATGAATTGCACTCTTTCACGTACCAATCAGGAATCAGCTGACACCCAGGTGACACCATCAATCCAATCCCAGGAAAAAGAAGTGAACGTAGTAGCCAGTTGCAAATGTAATTTGAGTAATTCCTGTGAGATAAACTCAAGGCTCCGGCGGGTGAATTGCACTCTTTCACGTACCAATGCGAGGCTGGCTCGTTTCTTGATTCTCTTAGCTGCTGCAGAATCGATGTGATGCATAACCTTAGCAAAATTTGGAACAATATTCCCGGAACGACATCTCTTTAGAAAGGCAAGAGTACTTAGCAAACGACATCTACGGTGGCGCAACTTTTCAAATTTCTCCATGCTGCGATACATCTCCTCCCCGTAAAGGTGTATGATGTGATTCTTGAGTTTCTCCCGGCGTATTTGATAATCAAAATATCCACGGGTGTACTGCCGGTCTGTAGTGTCCAACGGGCACAATATTTCGGCGATCAAACATGTCGCCATCATCAGGCGAACTGAGGGACTGAGCTCCTGTGAACGCGCCGGCACGGAGATCCGTAGGCTATGGCTGCTCAGGGGGAACTTAGCAAGGCTTGGGAACCAGCGATTGGGTTAATCAAGAGTAAATCGAGCAAACGCATAGTTGTGACGACCACGGCGGACAGAGCCATCACACCGACGTCATCTCAGACGCCGTCGCAATCTGTTCCACCGCGCTACCGTGGCGCGGGGCGCGGATGGCGGAGGGAGCGCGCCGCGGGCGGAGGGTATTTAAATCGGCCGCCGCCGCGACCGAACCCAGTTCCCCCTGAGCAGCCATAGCGTACGGATCTCCGTGCCGGCGCGTTCACAGGAGCTCAGTCCGTCAGTTCACCTGATGATGGCGACATGTTTGATCGCCGAAATATTGTGCCCGTTGGACACTACAGACCGTCAGTACACCCGTGGATATTTTGATTAAATAAATGTAGGTTTTTAGTAGTTATCAGAGATAAAGTGGTGGTGGTGGTTAGTGTTTAACGCCCCGTCGACAAAGAGGTCATTAGAGACGAAGCGCAAGCCCGGGTTAGGGAAGGATTGGGAAGGAAATCGGCCGTGCCCTTTCAAAGTGAACCATCCCGGCATTTGCCTGAAGCGCTTTAGTGAAATCACGGAAAACCTAAATCAGGATGGCCGGAGACGGGATTGAACCGTCGTCCTCCCGAATGCGAGTCCAGTGTGCTAACCACTGCGCCACCTCGCTCGGTAGAGATAAAGAGGCTTTTACAAGGTATTCCAGCGTCGGTAGCTGCATCAAACCATTCTTCTAACTAAGGACCTCAACCAGGACTGTAGTGGGTAAAATAACAGTCGAGATCTGAGTCCGCCCGAAAGTCTTTAGAGCTCCTTGTACTGTCTCGGTAACATGTTCATAATTTTACACAACACTGTCCACACTGTTAAAGTAACAGTCTAGACCACCATACGATCTTCTTGAAAGTCCTTTGATCTCCTGGTGGCTGAGTCGCTAAAATGTTCAGAAACTGGGACAACAGTGTCCATTGGAAAACAACGATGTGGTGCTATATTTTGGTTAAAACAGGTCTAGGTCGCAGTCTGATTTCCCTGAAAGTTTTTAGACCTTCTAGTAACTACCTCGGCAAATTGTTCGTAAATTTAGATAATACTGCACACAGGTTATGATGCCTTAATTTCGTTAAAATAACAGTCTAAATCTAGATCTAGATTGTACTTTAAATGTAGATCTGGACTATTACTTTAACCAAATTAAAGCACCGCATCACTGTTCTGCTATGGACAATGTTAACTAAACTTATAGTGACTGTAGTTTTGCATATACTGGATTTATATTGTAACTGGCTAAAGGCGATAAATTCCAGTTCTATATTTATTTTCCAGTAACATTTCTGAAACGCTGCACAGATATTTATGCTAGACTGTAATTACTGTCCAGAACTAATTTATTAATGATTGTATCAGAATATAACAAACAGAAAATTGTTTCGATAAGATACTTGAACTTATGTAAACGACTCAGTGGCATATTTTATCAGAGTACCTTGTCCACCGCGAATCCGTATTAACGTGAAAGCTTTATTAATAAAAATACATTAAGTCTGCGTGTAAAATGCACAGAAGAAAAGAAAAATTGACCAGATTCAAGTAGAACTCGCGCACGAAAAGTTCCGTACAAATTTAATCATATCTATAAACATTTGATCCACTCCGAGAATCAGGAATCTCGACCATAGTAGCCTGTTATTGACACTGCTACTAGCAAGATCTCGGTCCGACGTTTTGCAAGATTTTCTAGAATGTTTTAATCTCAAGAAAATAAATGTGATAAATTTCTATACTTCTCCATTCAGGCCGATTGGGTAGCAATGGTAAAAGTCGGGCATCAGGAAACAAATGGCTTTATTGCTCATACACTCCTGGAAATGGAAAAAAGAACACATTGACACCGGTGTGTCAGACCTACCATACTTGCTCCGGACACTGCGAGAGGGCTGTACAAGCAATGATCACACGCACGGCACAGCGGACACACCAGGAACCGCGGTGTTGGCCGTCGAATGGCGCTAGCTGCGCAGCATTTGTGCACCACCGCCGTCAGTGTCAGCCAGTTTGCCGTGGCATACGGAGCTCCATCGCAGTCTTTAACACTGGTAGCATGCCGCGACAGCGTGGACGTGAACCGTATGTGCAGTTGACGGACTTTGAGCGAGGGCGTATAGTGGGCATGCGGGAGGCCGGGTGGACGTACCGCCGAATTGCTCAACACGTGGGGCATGAGGTCTCCACAGTACATCGATGTTGTCGCCAGTGGTCGGCGGAAGGTGCACGTGCCCGTCGACCTGGGACCGGACCGCAGCGACGCACGGATGCACGCCAAGACCGTAGGATCCTACGCAGTGCCGTAGGGGACCGCACCGCCACTTACCAGCAAATTAGGGATACTGTTGCTCCTGGGGTATCGGCGAGGACCATTCGCAACCGTCTCCATGAAGCTGGGCTACCGTCCTGCACACCGTTAGGCCGTCTTCCGCTCACGCCCCAACATCGTGGAGCCCGCCTCCAGTGGTGTCGCGACAGGCGTGAATGGAGGCACGAATGGAGACGTATCGTCTTCAGCGATGAGAGTCGCTTCTGCCTTGGTGCCAATGATGGTCGTATGCGTGTTTGGCGCCATGCAGGTGAGCGCCACAATCAGGACTGCATACGACCGAGGCACACAGGGCCAACACCCGGCATCATGGTGTGGGGAGCGATCTCCTACACTGGCCGTACACCTCTGGTGATCGTCGAGGGGACATTGAATAGTGCACGGTACATCCAAACCGTCATCGAACCCATCGTTCTACCATTCCTAGACCGGCAAGTGAACTTGCTGTTCCAACAGGACAATGCACGTCCGCATGTATCCCGTGCCACTCAACGTGCTCTAGAAGGTGTAAGTCAACTACTACCCTGGCCAGCAAGATCTCCGGATCTGTCCCCCATTGAGCATGTCTTGGACTGGATGAAGCGTCGTCTCACGCGGTCTGCATGTCCAGCACGAACGCTGGTCCAACTGAGGCGCCAGGTGGAAATGGCATGGCAAGCCGTTCCACAGGACTACATCCATCTTCTCTACGATCGTCTCCATGGGAGACTAGCAGCCTGCATTGCTGCGAAAGGTGGATATACACTGTACTAGTGCCGACATTGTGCATGCTCTGTTGCCTGTGTCTATGTGCCTGTGGTTCTGTCAGTGTGATCATGTGATGTATCTGACCCCAGGAATGTGTCAATAAAGTTTCCCCTTCCTGGGACAATGAATTCACGGTGTTCTTATTTCAATTTCCAGGAGTGTATGACTCGTTTCGGAATTTATTCATTTTCATTAGATACCAGGAGCGAGTACTGTACGCAGATATGGCATTTCTAATTATAAGTGGAACAGACATTCACAGACTAGTCTTTACTTGTAATATGAAAGTTTATTTTTACCAGATTTCATTACCGTATGCCAACGGTAAGTATCCAATAGTTTATGATGAGTGAGTTTGCAGGTGTTAAAATAAGTGACATTAATGGTCGTATCTATCGACGGCATTGAGTTAAAAGTTTTCAATTTTTACACGGCTAAGGGAACATAGACTTCAGTAAGTGACACAGATTTTAAGTTGATACGTCTACTGGTTTCTGAAAAAATGTTTTAAACAGGCAGGCAGACCGATAGACTGACAACAAAGCTCTCGTATAAGCTTTCCGTTTTTACCGGTTGGAGCAGGAACCCTAAAAGCGCCGAAAATGTAATACAAAAATTAATCTGCAGGATTTTGACGAACATCCTCACGGGGTTCGGTGAGATGTTATAAAGACTGTCAAATACGGTAACTAATAGTTATCATGAGACAGACTAGAAGCAGATTTTCAAGTAGATGCTTATCTGCCTATTCCACAGAAAAGTTACTTTCATTATCTGTCAAACTTCACCGTAGCCTTTTTCCTCTCTCTTTTTATATGACACTGAAAGCGAATCTTCATGCTGTACGACAGATGTTCAAAAATGGTTCAAATGGCTCTGAGCACTATGGGACTTAACATCTGTGGTCATCAGTCCCCAGGAACTTAGAACTACTTAAACCTAACTAACCTAAGGACATCAGACACATCCATGCCCGAGGCAGGATTCTAACCTGCGACCGTAGCAGTCACGCGGTTCCGGACTGAGCGCGTTAACCGCG
Organism: Schistocerca gregaria; assembly: GCF_023897955.1. Lineage (NCBI taxonomy): Eukaryota > Metazoa > Arthropoda > Insecta > Orthoptera > Acrididae > Schistocerca > Schistocerca gregaria. Next base: position 434,952,619 of record NC_064922.1, read on the forward strand.
AGACCACCGCGGCCGGCACGACAGATGTGATCTGACAAACTTCATCATCAGTTACGTTACAGAAACCAGAATGCTATGACGTAGAAAATCTTGTGCTCTGCAAAAAAGATAAAATTAATCACACAGTTACGATGGACTTTCACTCCATATTGCGTAAACTTCACGGTGGTATCAAGTAAGAGTAATACAGAAATATCTACATACATAATTCCTCCTTTGTTGGTTTTCTGGCTCTGAGGAGTTGCCACTGTTTCAGAAATAGGTTATTACATAAATGCTGTGATGATACTTCTTAATAATTCATGAAGACAACTGGGTAGTGTACCATAAATTTTTATTTCGCGTTCCTTTTACGGCTGGAATAAAAGTGACATAAACCTTGATTCTCGAGGAAACAGACATGTAGCTGCGAAGGAAAGGCGGAGCATGGCCCAACATAACGTGGGCACAGTAGACGTCATTTTTCAATCGTTGACCGTAAATCTGTAAATACAATACGAGAATAGTGACATACATTACGATTTGTGATGTTCAACGTCGTTTTGAAACTCTACTTTCATACTGAGTCTATTCAACATAATCGCGTTTGCTTTCGATGAAGTACATCATTTATTTCTGTGTTTCTCTTAACAACTGATGTGCTTCGTTTCCAGACTGGAATTACTAATGTGATCGTTTACTGACGTGAGATGTATCCAAGCAGAGAGTGTATAGGTATTTTGAAATGTTCTGGTAAACATGTCAACAATACTGTAGTATTTCCGTAGTTAAGATAGTGCTTCATTTAAATCGTTAACCACTATGGCTCTTTTATAGGTGGCAAAGGCATTTAAATAGAAATGCCTCAGATTTATATAAGTGGTAGATAAAAATAAATGTTGAAACAAACATTTGATTTACAGCTTCTGGGGCTTTCATGGGAAGCTGTACAATTCTTTCCTTTTCTTTTTATACTCAGTTACTAATGTATCATCATTATAAAATGATGACGAGAAGAAGAAAGCACGTTATACTATGATCGAATGTTTGATGATTACGATTGAACCTTAAAATGTTTACCTGAACTACCTTCTTATAAATTACGTATAGACAGCCTGGTACGTACTGCACTGAACTTAAGCTCCCCTTTCACCGATACAGTAGAAGATCTAGTGATACTTTAACAAGTCCCACAATGGATGAAATTAAGAGACAGTAATAGTACCAGCATCATTTTGACACATTCTAAAATTACGTTATTTGTTTAAAAGAAGTTCTAGGCCACATTTGTATCGAGGTGAAGATTAATTCTACAAAAGACTTCAGCAAAGAATTTCAAAAATAATGGTAGCACGTTATGAACAAATTCGTAAAGAAATTCAAACACTTTGATCATTGTTAATAAAAAGATTGACGTGTCCTACTAAACATTCTGCTGTTAGAATACATAGGAGTGCGGTTGAAGCAGGCTTGGTATCAGGTTTTCAGGCTGCTTTAGACCGGCTCAGTACGTATGCGTTTCTAGCTGAACCTATACTTCAAGGTATATAGACACATCTTTCATCCGTCTTTGTGGTCCCCATAAAACAAACCCTTAAATTTATCTGAGCCATCGTACAGCTGTCTCGTGGATCGGTACTGAGAATGTTATGCACAAGTCGTCAAACGTGTGGTGTTTCCACCAACAAATGTGTCAACACTACGTTGTCCCATTATCAACAGCTTAAAACTAATTGGTGGATGCATGTCTGAAGGACATTGTAACGTCCAGACATAGACATTGTATAAATACATGCATGTTAACCACCAGCGGTCTCTTCAAGGCTCAAAGGGCTAAAATGAGGATAAATTATTAGTCTCTCCCTGTGCGGGAAACACGCATAAGCGTTATGGACTCCCTGGCGTATAGAAGATTGGCTCGATCCTGGAGGTGTGCGCGGATACCCGAAGTGGTGAAGGCGACCGCTCGCGTTAAGAGGGAAATCCGGATTCGAATCCCTGTCCGCCACAAACTTTCATTTGTCACACTCAGCTGACCTCAAGATGGATTCGCAAACAAACAACAATGCATTCTAATCCTTATTAGAATTCCTACTGTCAAATGGTATATTTGAATTGGACGTGCTCCTCATTGGCTACGGGAGCGAAATCTCGACAAAGATGCACACACGCTTCAATGGTGTTGCAGAGAGACAGTGCAAAGAGTTTGACTCATCAGACTGCAACTGACCATAGGACGTCTTCGCTGCATATGTTCAAGATAAGTTCGCGATTTTATAAAGAAATTCTGTTGGAAATGAAAGATCAACCTGACAGGGAACTTTCGCCTTGTGCTGTTAAGTTGACAGTGTGATAATTCTTGCAGCTTACTGCAGTTGCGATCTTCGAAACTCTGTGGATGATGTTATTCCGAAAGTCAAAGTATCAGAATTTCGGCAAAACATCATCCACACCGTTCCGAAGACGGTTTATAGATTCTACCTGAATCGTCGTTTCGTTGCCATTCCACCAAATGGTTTTAGAACCGTCGAAGGAGTGTTATCTATACCTTCCGTCTTACTTCACTGCAAGTCTTCCAGAGCTCCGATTGCAATATTCTATCCCGTATGTCTTCCAAACAGACCTTCAATTCTTCTAGGATATCCTCAGACAATATACCCCTCTAAGAGTACTTCGATGTATTCTGTTCATTTGTATGCACTCTTCTGCACTGAAGAGAAGAACTCCTGCTGAATTCTTAATGTTGACCACTCTGCTTCAACATTTTATCGAAGGTAATGTTTACTTTTGTGTGTGCTGAATCTGTCCTTCTGACATCCATTCCTTTTTCGATATCTTTACAGTTATCCTGGAGCCATTTGCTTTAGTTCACCAGTACTTAATATTTATTTTCTCACTAAGGGACGAATAAAGCTGCATTCCAAGCTTTACCTGAATATTTTATTGTACTTCCTCCTGTCGTCGATCAGCGTACGTATTTATTCGAATAACTCCATTTGCTTACTCTCATGACTCCAAAATAAGGTTGTTATTAGCACAAAAAGTGGTGTGCAGTGCACAAATTAAAAATTTTGATAGCTCACCCAGTTGGAATTAAATGTTTTATAGATAACAAGACAAAATTAAAAAACCAACTGAAAAAGGTTCTTCTCGACAACTCTTTCTACACTCACCGAAAAACAGTTTTGAATCACCACGGTTCCGAGAGATCTGGAACCTGTACAGAAAACTGGAAAAGAGGTCAATATGGACAACATACCCGCCCTTTTTATTGTTCATGAAACCCTCACTTTGCATGTTATACCACCATACAGTGAGTCCTTCACAGGTGGCGGTCCAGATCGCTGTACACACCGGTACGTCTAATACGCAGTACCACATCCTCTTGCATTGATGCATGCCTGTATTCGTCGTGGCATACTATCCACAAGTTCGTCGCGGCACTGTTGGTCCAGATTGCCCCACTCCTCAACGGCGATTAGGCGTACATCCCTCAGAGTGGTTGGTGGTTCATGTCGTCCATAAACAGCCCTTTTTAATCTATCCCAGGCATGTCCGATAGGGTTCATGTCTGGAGAACGTGCTGACCACTCTAGTCGAGCGGTGTCGTTAATCTGAAAGAAGTCACTCACAAGAGGTGCTCGATGGGGCGCGAATTGTCGTCCATGACGACGAATGCCTCGCCAATGTGCTGTCGATATGATTGCACTATCGGTCGGAGGATGGCATTTACGTATCGTACAGCCGTTACGGCGCTTTCCATGACCACCAGCGGCGTACGTCGGCCTCACATAATGGCACCCCGAAACAGCAGGTTACCTCCACTTTGCTGCACTCGTCGGACAGTATGTCTCAGGCGTTCATCCTGACCGGGCTGCCTCCAACTACGTCTCTGACGAGTTGAAGTCATGTGCGACGCTCATACGTGAAGAGAACGTGACGCCAATCCTGAGCGGTCTATTTGACATATTGTTGGGCCCATCTGTATCGCGTTGCATGGTGTCGTGGTTGCAAAGATGGGCCTCGAAATGGACGTCGGGAGTAAAGTTGCGCATCATGCAGGCTATTGCCCACAGATTGAGTCGTAACACGACGATCTGTGGCTGCACGAAAAGTATTATTCAACATGGTGGCGTTGCTGTCTGGATTCCTCCGAGCCATAATCTGTAGGTAGCGGTCACCCACTGCAGTAGTAGCCCTTGGGCGGCCTGAGCGAGGCATGTCATCGACAGTTCCTGTCTCTCTGTATCTCCTCCATGTCTCTCTGTCTCTCTGTATCTCCTCCGTGTCCGAACAACACACTTTGGTTCAGTCCGAGACGCCTGGACACTTCCCTTGTTAAGAGCCCTTGTGGGAAAATAATAACAATGTGGACGCGATCGAACCGCGGTATTGACCGTCTAGGCACGGTTGAACTACAGACAACACGAGCCGTGTACCTCCTTCCAGGTGGAATGACTGGAAATAATCGGCTCTCGGACCCTCTTCGTCTAATACGTGCAGCCCATAGTTGTTTACATCTTTGAATGGGTTTAGTGACATCTCTGAACACTCAAAGGGACTATGTCTGTGATACAATATCCACAGTCCACGGGTATCTTCTGGACACTGGGGTGACACAGAACTTTTTCTTGATGTGTGTATTACGTATAAGAACTTCTACTAGTGTAATTTGTAAAAGTTGGTGACTAGAAATTATTAACTAATATCAGAATTACTAAAAATCTTGTATGAATTTCCAGCATGTAGTAAAATTTTAAAATTAATTTTCGATGTGTTGGTTTCAAGATTTGTGTGATGTGATAGGTGAAGGAGCAATAGTCGATTTTGAAGAGACATGGGATCCAATATTGGAATCAGATTTTAAAAGAGCTTTAGAAGACCTAAGATCAAATGGGACAGAAGGAATCGATAACATTCCATCAGAGTTTCTAAAGTCATTGTGGGAAATGGCGACAAAACGACTATTCACGCTGATTTTAGAATTATGAGTCCACCTATATACTACCTGCTGAAATGATTCAAATGGCTCTAAGCTATATGGGACTTAAAATCTGAGGTCATCAGTCCCCTAGACTTAGAACTATATATACTACCTGCTGAAATGATTCAAATGGCTCTAAGCTATATTGGACTTAAAATCTGAGGTCATCAGTCCCCTAGACTTAGAACTACTTTAAAGAAACTAACCCAAGGGCATTACACACATCCATGCCCGAGGCAGAATTCGAACCGGCGACCGTAGCAGCAGCGCGGTTCCGGACTGAAGAGCCTAGAACCGCTCGGCCACAGCGTTCGGCTATACCATCTGCCTTAAGGTAAAATATCATCCATAAAATTCCGAAGACTGCACTAGCTGACCACTGCGAGTATTATCGAACAATCAGTCTAACAGCTCATGCATCCAAGATGTTGACTAGAATCACACAGAAGAACGGAAAAGAAAATTTAAGAAGTGTTAGATGACGATCATTTGGGCCGTAGGAAAGATAAAGGCACGAGAGAGGCAATTCAGACGTTGTTGTTGATAATGGAAGCAAGTTTAAAGAAAAAACCAAGACATATTCATAAAATCTGTCGATCTAAAAAGAGCATTCGACTATATCGAAGTGTTCAAGATGTTCGAAACTATAGGTAAGTGTAGGAAGAGTCGGATAATATACACCATGTACAAGAGCCAACAGGAAATAATAAGAGTGGACGACCTAGAACGAAGTACTCGGATTAGAAAGGGTGTAAGAAAAGAATGTAGTCTTTCATCCCTACTGTTCAGTCTATATATCGGTAAAGCAGTGACAGAAACAGAAGAAAGGCTCCAACGTGGGGTTAAAATTGTAGGTGAAAGGATATCACTGATAAGTTTAGCTGATTAAATTGCTGTCTTCATTGAAATAATTACATGGTCTGCTGAAGGGAATGAACAAGCTGATGACTACAGAATATAGATTGGGAGTAAATCGAAGAAATACGAAAGCAGTGAGAAGTAACAGAAGTGATAACAGGGAGAAAATTAACATCAAGGTTGATGGTCTTGAAGTAGACGAAATTAAGGAATTCTACTATCTAGGCAGCAAAATAACCAATGAAGGACGTAGCAAGGAGAAATTCAAAAGCAGACTATCGCTACCAAAAGGGACATTCCTGGCCAACAAAGGTCTGCTAGCATCAAACGTAGGCCCGTAACTTTAGGAAGAAATTTCTAAGAATGTACGTTTCGAGCGCATCACTGTATGGTAGTGAATCGTGAACTGTGATACAACCGGTGTAGAAGATAATCGAAGCATTTGCGATGTGGTGCTACAGACGAATGTTAAAAATTAGGTGGAATGATATGATAACGAATGAGGAGGTTCTGCATAGAATCGGGGAGAAAAGGAATATGTGGGAAACACTGATAATAAGAAGCCACACGACGATAGGACTTCTGTTAACACATCAGTGAATAACTTCCGTGGTACTAGATTGAGCTGTAGAAAGTAGAAGTGTAGATGAAGACAGAGATTGGAGCACACTCAGCTAAAACTTTGAGGACGTAGGTTGTAAGTACTACACCGAGGTAATTGGCATAAGAGAGGAATTCGTGTTGGTGGGGCGCACCAAACCCCTTCAGGAGACTGATACCTCAAAGAAAAGGTATAATCTTCCGTTAGACTATTCTCAGTTCCTTTGCATACAACTGCGTTTCATTAATTTTCTCAGCGATTACTGTTCAAAATGCGGATTTTGTTGTGGGACATCTTGGAATATTCCAGCTTCACCCCTTTAGTTTCATGAAGTTCTCATAGGTACTAGCGCTACATGTCGTCTTCAAAGTCGCACTCGTAATGGGCGTGTGTTCCAGGCAGAGAGCTGTCACTGATAAGTTTCTTTTTGCGGAAAACCAGAACATCACAGACATTCATAGGCACTTGCAGTGTGTGTGCGGAGTCCTGGCAGTGAACAAAGGCACGATGAACCGTTGGGCGAGGTGTCTGTCATTATTACAGCAAGGCCGCCCAAACCTGTCCGATCTCCCCTGTATCAGCTGGCCGCACGCAGCTGTGACTCCTGCTATGTTGGAACGTGCGGACACTCTGATTCAACTTCATCGACAAATCACAGTCAAACACATCCCTGCACAACTAGACGTCTCTGCTGGGAATACTGAGACACTCGTCCACCAGACGGGGTGCTCAAAGATGTATGCCCGCTGACGTCCTCGCCGCCTACCAGAAGACCATTAGGACCAACGAAGGATCATATGTGCGGCATTACCTGCTCGTTACGAGGCTGATCGTGAACATTTACTGTCTAACATTGTCAGAGACGGTGGAACATAAGTTCATCACTTCGCGCCACAAACAAAACCACAGTCAATGGAGTGGCTGCACATCACCTCTCCGAAGAAAAAGTTCAAAGTGGCAGCCTCAAGCGGAAAAGTCAAGGCGACGGTCTTCTGGGTATCTGAATGGGTTATTGTGCCTCATGTCCTCCCTCAAGGTGCAACCATCAACTCTGGCATATTGTGCTACCCTCACGACATTGAAGAAACGACTTAAGCGTGTTCGTCGCCAAAAAAGGCAAAATAATTTCTCCTTCTTCATGACAACGAAAGGCCACACACAAGGCTGCGCGGTCGAGAGGATGCCACAGAACTTCATGGGCTGTTTCTCCTCATCCAGCCTACAGTGTGCAACTCGCACCTCCCGACTTTTACCTGCTTGCCTCAATGAAAGAGGCACTCAGCGCTAAGCAGTACGTGGATCTGGGGGAAGCTGTTGTTGCAGCAAGGCATAGGCTCCTACGTCGGTAAGCAGAGTGGTAACTTGCAGGCATACAGACCGTACCAGTAATGTCGCAATGAACAGAGACTACTTCGAACAATAGTATTTTGTAGGAAGTAATAAGGTGTATTGGAACGCTGACTAAAGCCAAACTGCTTTCAGAAAAAAATAAATTGCATTACTTATTGAACGCCACTTGTATGTCATTTCTAGCGTATCTCTTCATCTTCATGTAATGATTGCCCTTCTTTGGATGTTGTTGGCCTTGGTTTCCTGTTGATTCGCATGTGAACAGTCTTATCACCTATCAACCCATTCACAATGAGTGCTACAACCGAGAACTATTTGCTGCAGCTGTTCGTATTGAAATATATTCGTCTGATCAAAAGCCTTATCTTCTTTCAGTTTCACTTTACTGGCCCCTACTACATTTAGATTGAACCTTCGCATTTCCCTTTTCAGTCATCTACCTAATTTAGATATCTGACATTTCACTCTCCGGCTCGCGGAATGTTAATTACCCATTCTTGGGCTGTTTAATCTTTTCCTCGTGATTACCTTCCCCGAGATCCGAAAGGTGAACCCATTCGGAATAATTTGCTAATGGAGAGATCATCATGACACTTTATTCCCTTATAGTTCATGTGTCCAGTGGATAAACGATTTCTTAATTTCTGTGGTTTCTGTTGCCTTCTGATTCCCTGTGCCGCTGATAAATGCTCATTTTTGCTTTTAGGGGCAGTTCCTTGCGCCAGTGGCAAGAAATTGTCCTGAATCTCTTTCCACTCTTTCTCCTTCCCTGGCAAGACCCTTGGCAGAATGATGGTGGCTACTTGTGGAGGAAATTTTCGTCAGCCATTGCTAATGATCTCATGTGGTCTTGCAGCTAACCTTCACTGTGCCAGTATCACCGCGGTGGTCGTGCGGTTCTAGGCGCTCCAGACCGGAGCCGCGCTGCTGCTACAGTCGCAGGTTCGAATCCTGCCTCGGGCATGGGTGTGTGTGATGTCCTTAGGTTAGTTAGGTTTAAGTAGTTGTAAGTTCTAGGGGACTGATGACCACAGTAGTGAGTCCCACAGTGCTCAGAGGCATTTGAACCATTTGAACCACAATACTTGTGTTCACAGGACATTACTTGTGAGATTGATCCCCTCACTATGAGTGTTGCCCATGAAATAATGTCATAGGTAACATAATACTCTGTACAGGGTTTAGTTTGGCTTTTATTAAAATGTGAATGACTCTCCAACATATTATGTATTGAGAACTTTTTCTCTTTCGGTAAGATCGTATCTTCTTGTTGTTATTCCTAAGTAATTTTTCATGTGTCCAAATATTTTGACTAATTTCACATCTCTGAATATCTGCCTTCGTGTTAAGATCCCAACGTAGTGTGTGAGTTATTGGATAGTTATCCAAGGTATGCCAGTAAAGATGAATGTTCAGAAGTCACGATCATAGCATACATGGACAGCAGTTCGATATAAACTGAAACCGATTAATCGGCTTTGGATTACTTAACTTCTAGTAACTTTTAAAATAACAAAATAAGCGATTATATTAAACAAACGTTTAACTAAACTGTTTCTAGAGTTTTCAGAACTAACGAAAAAAATTGTTTTGGCACCTTACGGATAGTTGTTTGGAGCTGTTGACAATAAGTGTAATTTTAATTCCATTCTGCTTACGATATGCAGAATCTGATGTACAGTCATTGGTTGCAGACTTCAAATACCACTCGTGTTGCAAGAGTCATTCAGGTAAGTTTGTGAATAAAATTTTATCGTGTAATATCACCCTAATAAGATAACTTCGCTACTATGTATTTTCGAGCAGTAAGTATGACTTACGAACAACCAAATACGTCTTCTCATCACTCTTTTTATCATGGCTTTTCGACACAAATAGAATCTTCCAGGTTGTGTGTTAACATAAGATCTACATAAACGCCCGAGTGCAGAGTTCAACGTAACATCAGATTGCTGAATGTGCTTCGTAACTATAACCTGATGTGCACTGCCTCTAGTAAGAGTTGCACTCATAATGTGCATCACATAAACATTAAGAGAGTGGTAATAGTGGTACTCAAGCGAGGCTGCTTAATCATTATTTATTTCTGTGCCATACTACTTAACCTTGAATTTCACTCTCCGACAGTCTGAGAGGTCTGTCAGCCAGTTATTCTTCAACATATGGTTCATATCTCCGGGCGGGCGATACTCAGGAGGACGTCGGTATCAGGAGAAAGAAAAGTGGCGTTCTACGGATCCGAGCGTAATTTGTCAGATCCCTTAATCAGACAGGTAGGTTAGAAAATTCAGAAAGGGAAATGCACTGGTTAAATTTCGATACAGTGGGAATTAGTTCGGCGGCAGGAGGAACAAGACTTCTGGTCATGTGAATACGGGGTTATAAACAGAATACCAAACAGGGGTAATAGAGGCGTAAGTTTAGTAATAAATAAAAAGATAAGAGAGTGGGTAAGCTACCACGAACAGCATAGTGAACGCACTATTGTAGGCAAGATAGACAAGAAGCCCACGCCAACTACAGTAGTACAATTTTATATACAAACTAGCTCCGCAGACGACGAAGACATTGATGAAATGGTGTTTGATATAAAATAAATTATTCAGATAGTGAAGGGAGACGAGAGTTTAATAGTCACTGGAGACTGGAAATCGACTCTAGGAAAAGTAAGACAAGGAGAAGTAGTAGGGTAATATGGAATGGGAGTAACGAATGAAAGAGGAATCTGCCTGGTAAATTTTGCACACAGCATAACTTAATCATAGCTAACACTTGGTTTAAGAATCGTGAAAGAAGGTTGTATACATGGAAGAACCCTGGAGATACTAAAAGGTATCAGATAGAATATATAATGGTCAGACAGAGATTTAGGAACCAGGTTTTAAATTGTAAGATATATCCAGTGGAAGATGTGGACTCTGACCACAATTCTTTGGTTATGAACTAAAGATTAAAACTGAAGAAACTGCAAAAAGATGGGAATTTAAGGAGATGGGACCAGGATAAACTGAAACAACCAGTGGTTGTAGAGAATTTCAAAGAGAGTTTTAGGGAATATTGACAAGAATGGAGCAAAGAAATACAGTAGAAGAAGAACGGGTAGCTTTGAGAGATGAAACAGTAAAGGCAGCAGAGCAACAAGTAGGTAAAAAGATGAGGGTCAGTAGAAATCCTTGAGTAACAGAAGAAAATTGAATTTAATTGATGAAAGGAGAAAATAAAAAAATGCAGTAAATGAAGCAGGCGAAAAGGAATACAAACCTCAAAATGAGATTGACAGTAAGTGCAAAATGTCTAAGATGCTATGGATAGATGGTAAATGTAAGGATGTAGAGGCATAATTCTCTGTGGGTAAGATAGATACTGCCTACAGGAAAATTAAAGGCACCTTCGTAGAAAAGAGAATAACTTGAATGAATATCAAGAGCTCAGATGGAAACCCAGTTCTAAGCAAAGAAGGCACAGCAGAAAGGTGGAAGAAGTATATTAGAAGGTCTGTACAATGGCGAAGTACTTGAGGGTAATATTATGGAAATGGAAGAGGACGTAGATGAGGATGAAATGGGAGATACGATACTGCGTGATGAGTTTGACAGAGCACTAAAGGACGTAAGTCGAAACAAGGCCCCGGAAGTAGATAACATTCAGGTAGAACTAGTGATAACCGTGGGAGAGCCAGCCCTGACAAAACTCTACCATGTGGTGAGAGAGAGGTATGAAATACCCTCAGTCATCAAGAAGAATATAATGATCCAAATCCCAAAAAAGCAGGTGTTGACAGGTGTGATAATAACTGAACTGTCAGTTTATTAAGTTATGGCTGCAAAATACTAATACGAATTCTTTATAGACGAATAGAAAAACACGTAGAAGCCGAACTGGAGAAGAATCAGTTTTGATTCCGTAGAAATGCTGGAACACGCGAGGCAATACGACCGTACGACTTATCTTAGAAGATAGATTATGGAAAGGTAAACTTACGTTTCTAGCATTTGTAGACTTAGAGAAAGCTTTTGACAATGTTGACTGGAATACTCTCTTTCCAATTTCGGAGGTGGCAGGGGTCCAATACAGGGAGAGACAGGCTATTTAAAATTTGTACAGAAACCAGTTGGCAGTTATAATAGTCGAGGGGTATGAAAGGGAAGCAGTGGTTGGGAAGGGAGTGAGACAGGGTTGTAGTCTATCCCCGATGTTATTCAATCTGTATATTGACCAAGCAGTGAAGGAAACGAAAGAAAAATTCGGAGTAGTAATTAATATCCATGGAGAAGATATAAAAAATTTAAGGTTTGCCAATGACATTGTAATTCTGTTAGAGACAGCAAAGGACCTAGAAGAGCAGTTGAACGGAATGGAGAGTGTCTTGAAAGGATATAAGATGAACATCAACAAAAGCAAAACGAGGACAATGGAAAGTAGTCGAATTAAATCGGGTGATGCTGAAGGACTTACATTAGGACATGAGAGGCTTAACGTAGTAGATGTGTTTTGCTGTTTGGGGCGAAAAATAACTGATGGTGGTCGATGTGTAGAGTATATATGACGTAGGCTGGCTATGGCAGGGAACATGTTTCTGAAGAAATTTGCTAATATCGGGAATACATATAACCGTCAGTATGTCGTTTCTGAAAGTATTTGTGTGGAGTGTAGTCACGTAAGGAAGTGAAACATGGACGATAAATAGCTTAGACAAGAAGAGAACAGAAGCTTTAAAAATGTGGTGCTACAGAAGAATGCTGAAGATTATATGGGTAGATTACGTGACTAATGAGGAGGTATTGAATAGAATTGGGGAGAAGAGAAATTTGTGGCACAACTTGACCGGAAGAAGGGATCGGTTGGTAGGACATTTCTGGGGCATCAAGGGATCACTAATTTAGTATTGATAGGCAGCGTGGAGGGTAAAAATCGTATAGGGAGGCCAACAATACACTAAACAGATTCAGACGGATGTAGGCTGCATTAGGTACTTGAAGAGGGAGAAGCCTGCACAGGATAGAGTAGCATGGAGAGTTGCATCAGACCAGTCTGTGCACTGAAGTCCACAACAACAACAAAAACATGGTTCATAGCCGAACTCTTTGCCTTTAACACAAAATGAATTGTTAAATGGAAGCCTGCTGACTGCCGTGAGACAAAGGTAGGCTGTACCAAAATATCGCCAGGAAGTTTGCCTAACCACCGCGCAACAGAAAACTATTGCACAACAATAGGTAAGAAAGAATCATATTGAGACCAGCACCGCCAAAACGTCGCTAATCCATACCAGATTCCGGAATGGAATTAATTTTCCCTTGAGGATATTTAAATATGAAACGTACAGGACCAAGATTTGGTGAGGAACTGAGGATAACGATCATAGACTGAATCATCTGTAATGAAAGTATATTATCCTGTTCACCCTTAGTGATAGGACAAGCTGACAGGAATACAATTAACAGTCATTGAAGTGGATGATACAAATCTCTCTGAGCACTATGGGGCTTATCATCTGAGGTCATCAGTCGCCTAGACTTATAACTACTGAACCCTTAACTAACCTAAGGACATCACAGACATCCATACACAAAACAGGATTCGAACGTGCGACCGTAGCAGGAGCGCGGTTCCGGACTGAAGCGCCTAGATCCGCTCGACCACAGCGGCCGGCGGTGAATTATACGATGGAGCTTGGTTGTTCTCTCGTGGTCTTTACAGGAACCTGCCATCTTTTCATGAGAATTCGTCTCATATGACCGTAATTGCATACAAGAAGCATATTAAATAGTTTAGAGGCTACCTAAGGGAATGCGGGAGTGAACACTTGCTCATGGTCAGGCACATTCAGAGGAGGCAACATTCAAATATGGCGACTACACAGTGTGACATAAAAAATAAGAGAAAAATTCCCTATATTCATAACCTAGAAGGAGTTTTTAGCACTGAAAGACCTGGGTCGAAACAAGGCCCCCGGAGTAGACAACATTCCATTGGAACTACTGACGGCCTTGGGATAGCCATTCCTGACAAAACTCTACCACCTGGTGACCAAGATGTATGAAACAGGCGAAATACCCTCAGACTTCAAGAAGAATATAATAATTCCAATCCCAAAGAAAGCAGGTGTTGACAGATGTGGCTCTGGCTCTGAGCACTATGGGACGCAACTGCTGTGGTCATCAGTCCCCTAGAACTTAGAACTACTTAAACCTAACGAACCTAAGGACATCACACACATCGATGCCCGAGGCAGGATTCGAAGCTGCGACCGTAGCAGTCGCACAGTTCCGGACTGCGCGCCTAGAACCGCGAGACCACCGCGGCCGGCAAGTGACAGATGTGAAAATTACCGAACAATCAATTTAATAAGCCACAGCTGCAAAATACTAACACGACTTCTTTACAGACGAATGGAAAAACTAGTAGAAGCCGACCTCGGGGAAGATCAGTTTGGATTCCGTAGAAACACTGGAACACATGAGGCAATACTGACCTTACGACTTATCTTAGAAGAAAAATTAAGGAAAGGCAAACCTACGGTTCTAGCATTTGTAGACTTAGAGAAGTTTTTGACGATTTTGGCTGGAATACTCTCTATCAAATTCTAAAGGTGGCAGGGGTAAAATACAGGGAGAGTAAGGCTATTTACAATTTGTACAGAAACCAGATGGCAGTTATAAGACTCGAGGGACATGAAAGGGAAGCAGTGGTTGGGAAGGGAGTAAGATAGGGTTGTAGCCTCTCCCCGATGTTATTCAATCTGTATATTGAGCAGGCAGTAAAGGAAACAAAAGAAAATTTCGGAGTAGGTATTAAAAACCATGGAGAAGAAATAAAAACTTTGAGGTTCGCCGATCACATTGTAATTCTGTCAGAGACAGCAAAGGACTTGGAAGAGCAGTTGAATGGAATGGACAGTGTCTTGAAAGGAGGATATAAGATGAACATCAACAAAAGCAAAACGAGGATAATGGAATGTAGTCGAATTAAGTCGGGTGATGCTGAGGGCATTAGATTAGGAAATGAGACACTGAAAGTAGTAAAGGAGTTTTGTTATTTGGGGAGCAAAATAACTGATGATGGTCGAAGTAGAGAGGATATAAAATGTAGACTGGCAATGGCAAGGAAAGCGTTTCTGAAGAAGAGAAATTTGTTAACATCGAGTATAGATTTAAGTGTCAGGAAGTTATTTCTGAAAGTATTTGTATGGAGTGTAGCCATGTATGGAAGTGAAACATGGACGATAAATAGTTTGGACAAGAAGAGAATAGAAGCTTTCGAAATGTGGTGCTACAGAAGAATGCTGAAGATTAGATCGGTAGATCACATAAATAATGAGGGAGTATTGAATAGGATTGGGGAGAAGAGAAGTTTGTGGCACAACTTGACCAGAAGAAGGGATCGGTTGGTAGGACATGTTCTGAGGCATCAAGGGATCACCAATTTAGCATTGGAGAGCAGTGTGGAGGGTAAAAATCGTAGAGGGAGACCAAGAGATGAATACACTAAGCAGATTCAGAAGGATGTAGGTTGCAGTAGGTACTGGGACATGAAGAAGCTTGCGCGGGTTAGAGTAGCATGGAGAGCTGCATCAAACCAGTCTCAGGACTTTATCAAAGCAACGGATCTTAAGGATATCCCTATCCTGCCTAATGGCTTGTGGCCTCAATAATCAGTCCACATGTCGATAAACTTAAAAAAGGTATAAAATCCAATCAATAATACACGTACGAACCAAATCAGATAATTCCATGAAATTGCTGGAAAGGATATATACAAAGTCCTTCATTAAATGGGATTGGATATTAAGATACACTGTAAGCTAATATTCGCGTGGTATTCAGCGAACAACTAGCACTTGCTTGCACACTAAGCGCATGTATACTGCCAGAGTCGACATTATTTTTCACAGCGAACACAGTGTCACACTTTACTTCATGCGTAAACTAAGGGTATGAATTTCCATGGAGCGTGAGAATAGCACCAGCATAGCCCACCTACAGATGAAATGTACTGATGGTGGACTACAAATCACTACAGAGAAACTAACTTATTGGAAATGCGAATTCACAAAAATGAAAATAAATTAGAGAGTACATTTTATCGACCAGATGTATGGAGTGTACTGGATTAAGCAAACGAAGAGCACATGAAGAACCCTGCTCTTTGTGGAAGATTACTCACATGTGATGGAAAAGAAATCATTACAAGCCAGGAAAACTCGAAATATTAGCAATTATGAACTTTGTTGCTAGGTATTGAAATATGAAAAAAAAGTTTTGCCACTTTATCGGAACAACGAAAGACGGAATCATAATCCTGTGTTAAAAAACGGCTGTAAGACACAAGTCAGACTAAATAATCCAAAGCATCTTGCATAAGCCCAATGGAGGGAATTATTCTTAAATCAGAAGTTGCGCCACTAGCGTCGAGAGTGTGCTTAGAACTGCGTTCAGCCGCGAGACATGTGACTGACGAGACAGGTCAGCTACCATAAACTATGATCTGTTACTCAGACTAAGTGCAAAATTGTGGTTGATTTCCAATACACACACGAATGTGGAATAGCTAGCATAAACCTGCTGTATTCCTGAAATGTAATACAAACGGCATTCCTAATGAGCAAGCTCTTGGGGATTTGTAAATATTTCTAGCTGAAGATCAGCGTTCCCACGGTACGTATATTTTTTCCACTCTTCTGCTAGTCCTTTTATTCGTTCCCCCTCTCTCTGTCCATGTCGCCCTTCAACCCCTCAATGTTCATCTCCTTTGCCTCAGTCGACCTTGTCCATCTCCATTCTCAATCCATCTGCTCTTGCTCTTCTCTTTGTCCAGTTCCTTTTTCCCTCTCTCTGTTAATCTGTTCTCCCCCCCCCCCCCCACTGACCATGAGCTACGTGCCCCTTATGTCCATCTTCTTCTTCATCATTTCTCTGCCCATCGCCTTCTCCATCTTCTCCCTCACGGGGATGTCAACCTCATCCCGTCTGTCCCCAGATCGGTCTGCCGCTGTGGTTGCCCCGGTTGCTGCCCGCAGTGGGGCTGAGCCCTCGCCTGTGGTTGATTGGGAGGTCGTTCCAAGGCGTGGCAGGCAGCGTAAGGCGTCCCCGGAAGCTGATCAGAAAGCCTCCCCGGTGCGTCTGACAAACCGGTTTCAGGCACTGTCTCTGGCTGAGCCAGATGCAGCTGCCTGCCCTGTTTCAGAGGATCATTCTCAGCCTTCAAGGTCCGGGCAATCGCAGAGGTTGGGCTTACTGGTAGTTGGGAGCTCCAATGTTAGGCGCGTAATGGGGCCCCTTAGGGATATGGCGGCTAAGGAGGGGAAGAAATCCAGTGTGCACTCCGTGTGCATTCCGGGAGGAGTCATTCCTGATGTGGAAAGGGTCCTTTCGGATGCCATGAAGAGCACAGGGTGCAGCCAGCTGCAGGTGGTGGCACATGTCGGCACTAATGACGTGTGTCGCTTTGGATCTGAGGAAATTCTCTCTGGATTCCAGCGGCTATCTGATTTGGTGAAGGCTGCCGGTCTTGCTTACGAGATTAAGGCAGAGCTCACCATCTGCAGCATCGTTGACAGAACCGACTGCGGACCTTTGGTGCAGAGCCGGGTGGAGGGTCTGAATCAGAGGCTCAGACGGTTTTGCGACCGTATTGGCTGCAGATTCCTTGACTTGCGCCATAGGGTGGTGGGGTTTCGGGTTCCGCTGAATAGGTCAGGAGTTCACTACACTCAGCTGGCGGCTACACGGTAGCGGAGGCTGTGTGGCGTGGACTGGGCGGTTTTTTAGGTTAGAAGGCCTCGGGAAAGTGCGGGATGGGCTGCAATGTCAAAGGGTGCTTGGCAATTACAGGACGTGCTTGGATCAAGGAACAGTCGGAATTATAGTTGTAAACTGTTGTAGTTGCGCTGGAAAAGTCCCTGAGCTTCAAGCGCTAATAGAAAGCACAGAAGCTGATATCGTTATAGGTACAGAAAGCTGGCTAAAGCCTGAAATAAGTTCTGCAGAAATTTTTACGAAGTCTCAGACGGTGTTCAGGAAAGATAGATTAGGCAGAATTGGTGGTGGAGTGTTGGTGTCTGTATCTTGTAGTGAAGTCGAAGTAGATACTCTGTGCGAATTGGTGTGGGTGGAGGTTATACTTAACAGCCGAATTAAGTTAATAATTGGCTCCTTCTACCGACCCCCAGACTCCGATGATACAGTTGCGGAACAGTTCAGAGAAAGTTTGAGTCTCGTAACAAATAAATACCCCACTCATACGGTTATAGTTGGTGGGGACTTCAACCTACCCTCGGTATGTTGGCAAAAATACTTGTTCAAAACCGGTGGTAGGCACAAAACGTCTTCCGAGATTGTCCTAAATGCATTCTCCGAAAATTATTTAGAGCAGTTAGTCCACGAACCCACGCGAATTGTAAATGGTTGTGAAAACACACTTGACCTCTTGGCCACAAACAATCCAGAGCTGATAGAGAGCATCATGACTGATACAGGGATTAGTGATCACAAGGTCATTGTAGCTAGGCTGAATACCATTTCTTACAAATCCATCAGAAACAAACGCAAAATAATTTTATTTAAAAAAACCGGATAAAGTGCCACTAGAAGCCTTCCTAAAAGACAATTTCCATTCCTTCCGAACTGACTATGCGAATGCAGACGACATGTGGCTCAAATTCAAAGATATAGTAGCAACAGCAATTGAGATATTCATACCTCATAAATTGGTAAGAGATGGAACGGATCCCCCGTGGTACACAAAAAAGGTCCGAACGCTGTTGCAGAGGCAACGGAAAAAGCATGCGAAGTTCAGAAGAACGCGAAATCCTGAAGATGGGCTAAAATTTACAGACGCGCGGAATTTGGCACGTACTTCGATGCGAGATGCCTTTAATAGGTTCCACAACGAAACATTGTCTCGAAATTTGGTAGAAAATCCAAAGAAATTCTGGTCGTATGTAAAGTACACAAGCGGCAAGACGCAGTCAATACCTTCGCTGCGCAGTGCCGATGGTACTGTTATCGACGACTGCGCCGCTAAAGCGGAGTTATTGAACGCAGTTTTCCGAAACCCCTTCACCAGGGAAGACGAATGGAATATTCCAGAATTTGAAACACGAACATCTGCTAGCATGAGTTTCTTAGAAGTAGATACCTTAGGGGTTGCGAAGCAACTTAAATCGCTTGATACGGGCAAGTCTTCAGGTCCAGATTGTATACCGATTAGGTTCCTTTCAGATTACGCTGATGCTATAGCTTCCTACTTAGCACTCACATACAACCGCTCGCTCACCGATAGATCTGTACCTACAGATTGGAAAATTGCGCAGGTCGCACCAGTGTTCAAGAAGGGTAGTAGGAGTAATCCATTTAACTACAGACCTATATCATTGACGTCGGTTTGCAGTAGGGTTTTGGAGCATATACTGTATTCAAACATTATGAATCACCTCGAAGGGAACGATCTATTGACACGTAATCAGCATGGCTTCAGAAAACATCGCTCTTGTGCAACGCAGCTAGCTCTTTATTCGCTCGAAGTAATGGCCGCTATCGACAGGGGATCTCAAGTTGATTCCGTATTTCTAGATTTCCGGAAAGCTTTTGACACCGTTCCTCACAGGCGACTTCTAATCAAGCTGCGGAGCTATGGGGTATCGTCTCAGTTGTGCGACTGGATTCGTGATTTCCTGTCAGGAAGGTCGCAGTTCGTAGTAATAGACGGCAAATCATCGAGTAAAACTGAAGTGATATCAGGTGTTCCCCAGGGAAGCGTCCTGGGACCTCTACTGTTCCTGATCTATATAAATGACCTGGGTGACAATCTGAGCAGTTCTCTTAGGTTGTTCGCAGATGATGCTGTAATTTACCGTCTAGTAAGGTCATCCGAAGACCAGTATCAGCTGCAAAGCGATTTAGAAAAGATTGCTGTATGGTGTGTCAGGTGGCAGTTGACGCTAAATAACGAAAAGTGTGAGATGATCCACATGAGTTCCAAAAGAAATCCGTTGGAATTCGATTACTCGATAAATAGTACAATTCTCAAGGCTGTCAATTCAACTAAGTACCTGGGTGTTAAAATTACAAACAACTTCAGTTGGAAGGACCACATAGATAATATTGTCGGGAAGGCGAGCCAAAGGTTGCGTTTCATTGGCAGGACACTTAGAGGATGCAAAAAGTCCACTAAAGAGACAGCTTACACTACACTCGTTCGTCCTCTGTTAGAATATTGCTGCGCGGTGTGGGATCCTTACCAGGTGGGATTGACGGAGGACATCGAGAGGGTGCAAAGAAGGGCAGCTCGTTTTGTATTATCGCCTTATAGGGGAGAGAGTGTGGCAGATATGATACACGAGTTGGGATGGAAGTCATTACAGCATAGACGTTTTTCGTCGCGGCGAGAACTTTTTACGAAATTTCAGTCACCAACTTTCTCTTCCGAATGCGAAAATATTTTGTTGAGCCCAACCTACATAGGTAGGAATGATCATCAAAATAAAATAAGAGAAATCAGAGCTCGAACAGAAAGGTTTAGGTGTTCGTTTTTCCCGCTCGCTGTTCGGGAATGGAATAGTAGATAGATAGTATGATTGTGGTTCGATGAACCCTCTGCCAAGCACTTAAATGTGAATTGCAGAGTAGTCATGTAGATGTAGATGTTCTCAAACCTCTCTGTGTGTATCTCCTCCAACCCCTCTACCCATTCATCTCTGCCTCCTACCTTTCTCTGTCAATCTTCCCCTCTCCCTGTTTCTCTGTTCATCCCCCCTCTCTCTCTTTCCATCTCCTCCTCCCCTCTCCCGTCTGTCCACCTCCTCCACGTTTTCACGCTCACACCAACAGAGTGCTGGTGATTCTTAGCCTAAAATCATTTCTTTCCATATTGTCACTAATATACGAGTGTGTACCAAATTTGGTTGAAATCGATTTCTAGATTAAGTATGAGCTTTCTACGCTTTGTTTTGCCCGCTTAAGCACTTACCAAATATATTTCACATATATTTAACATATTTAACACGTATTTGTACACATAGTTCACTTGTATTTTGAGCGAAATTCGCCCTGC
This sequence comes from Schistocerca gregaria, assembly GCF_023897955.1. Lineage (NCBI taxonomy): Eukaryota > Metazoa > Arthropoda > Insecta > Orthoptera > Acrididae > Schistocerca > Schistocerca gregaria. The sequence continues at coordinate 434,973,444 of NC_064922.1, forward strand.
AGTTTCATTTTCGTGCAGCTCAATGTTTTTGACGTCCTATCTCCTGAACTATGGGTCTTATAATGATATAATTTTCCATGGACATCCAATGGTGTATTTGGCTATTGTATGCGAAATTTGTGGTGAAGAGAGTTAGTGGTAAAGAAGTAATAAATTAAAACGTCATGCTTCAAGCAACAGTTTTACTTCATGGACAGCGAAAATGTAGCAAGCGATAATTTTTTTTTTTCCTCTCCTTGTTTTGTGGTGATTTTCAGCGATACAAAGTTTCTTAAAGGTTTGAAAATATGTGTAAAGCTCGTTGCAAGTACCTTAGTTCTCTCATTCACAAATGCTGGATGTCTAAAGTGTGGGTATTCTCGCGTTTTCGGGTACGCTGCTTTTTCACCTCCACCGCCACCCCTCTGATAGCTGGCTGGTTCTTACCCCAAAAGAAATGTTTTCCTCACAGTAAACGACACCTGAATCAAGTTTGGTTGAAGTCGGTCCAGTGGCTTCGGAGGAGTTGTGGAGCATATATCCATACATACATTCGCACATTCGTTTTTATAATTTTAATGGATAACATCAATTAAACTGGTATTACAGCCTAGTTTCGTTCGTCTTTTGGCTTCGACAAACCGAACGTCGGTTTCGGAGCAGGGCGGAGCTCACGTTAAGCAGTGTCGCCACGACTTGCCACCTGAGAGACGTATAAACGACGCAGGAAGTCCGGCGGGCTTTAAGTACGGTCTGGCCACCAGGTTTATGCTGGCCGGCAGTAACCTCGCTGCCTGCTCGCGACGTCCACCGCCTCGCTATCGTCGCAGTGGACGCCGTTCACCCGTTTAGGGCTTGCCCGGCCTCGCCATCTCGACTCTGAGCTAGAACGTTACGGCCCCACACCTGCGTCAGCACTACAGCACTTTATGTGACTTCCAGGAGACGGAAATCGCGCAGTCGTAAGGTACCTACGCGCTATTTACAACCTCGAATCTTTCTTCCGCAGATTAACACAGAGCAAAGGCGAAAATATTTCGATCCGGCATGAACATGGTGCTGGTGAAATTATTCTCTGTTTACGTCACGCGGGCACCTGTTACTAAATAACACTCATACTCTGACTTTAGAGGAAAACATAATTACTTATTATTCTTTTATTGCAGATAATACAGATTCCACATATTCTTTAGCACATCGTTAGCATTAAAAATTATGGTCACGATGATATCTGTCTACTTGCTGTGTCTGTCAGAACAACTTAGACTCCTATAGTCGAGCAGCTGGGATTTTGAAGAAAAGTGAACCATGACCACATTATGGTTCAAATGGCTCTGAGCACTATGGGACTTGACATCAGAGGTCATCAGTCTCCTAGAACTTCGAACTACTTAAACCTGACTAGCCTAAGGACATCACAGACATCCATACCTAAAACAGGATTCGAACCTGCGACCCTAGTGGTCGCGCGGTTCCACACTGAAGCACATAGAACCGCTCGGCCACAGCGGCCGGCACCACGTTATGGATCGAAAGATTTGTAGGAAGGGAGTTCAATAAGTAATGTGACACTTTCTTCCTGAAAACCGGTTTGTTTCATTCAGAATTCCAATACCTTATATTACTCGCCCGCCTTTGGCTATTAAATAATATTTTGTAACATCAACTCCGTTCAATGATACGGTATGATACGGAAACATTCTACGAAATCTCACATAATATTCACCATATTCCCAATGTAAATTGACCGGATAAAAATTTGTGGCATTACTTACTGAACGCCCTTCGTGCCTTAAGCGAAATGGTAATACATCGTAGTTTGTTTAGTATGTTACCACTTGGTGCAACTTTGAATGCAAATACGATGGAAGTTATCTGTTTATTCGAATGTTGCCACCTTAAACATCTTTAAATGCTAAGTACGTGAGCGATATACCGTCTTTGGTTTCCAAGGTTGCACGTGTTACTTTGTAGAGAGCATGCGAACAAGCAGATAATAATCGAGTCGAGTCGCAGCCTCGAATAATAGCAGTTGTTGAGTGGTGGATCGCAGCTGTTCTATATGGCAGAATGAGCAGCTTAGACATCGGCAGAAACCGATATCAACCACTTATTTTACTGAAGCATTCAAATCATGTTACGCCCTTGTGTGTATCGTTCAAATGGGTGAACTATAATAGGCTATATCGTGCACTGTAAACGTCGGGTACAGCGTAAGCCTTCAGAAATTACTAAATAAGCGAATGAGACAACACAAAAACCAAAACAAACTAGTCATTATCCATCATAATTACACAGCTGCCCTGAACGGTGCTTTCCCAATTAAAGGCTGATACGCTGCAAGCACTAATTACTGGAAAATCCACATATTAAACTAGGTTTAGCACACTCTAACGCCCATTTTCTCCAACACTTGGAGAGAAACGCATGAGTGTAAATCGTTTTGGTACCAGTTGTGACACTGTAATGGTAATTTACAGAAAAACCAAAATCACATGTTAACGATAGAATCTAATTGCTGAAGATGGAGTCTGCTTTCCAAGAAATACATTAGCCTAAGTGTTGACAAGATCGAAAGAGATTTCACTTTTAGCTGTTAAACTGTCTTTTCTTTTCAGCTACCAAACCGAAAGGTTTTCACCTTTCCGCGATAGTCTGCAGGGCGTGTATAAATGACATTGACCTCCTCTGCTGCACTAGGAAAAAGTGAAAATACATGCAAAGTCATACCACTAACTGTAAGGCTAAAGATTCTTTACACAGTATATTGTTTGTGACTACAACGTAACGTGTGTCAGGATGAGTTTCATTTTTGTATGGACATAAAGACGAATAGGTTGTAAGAGGTCCATAATTAACGAATTTGTTGCTAGCGCAATCGAGCTGATGTAATTTCGATGTATTGCTCACGCGCTGCGTGCGATATGTAAGCTAGAAGAGAATCTGAGACCAAAGAGCAGTATTGACTGCAGTAGGAACTGTGTGGCCTTAGGAGTAAGTTGTTGCTAGCGAGCAGTCGTGTCTGGTGTATCGTGTTGGCTGGGCCGGTCGTGTGCAGCGATGGCGCAGCCTGTGCGTTGTAGGATAAGGTAAAAGCAGCCTCGCGCATATATAGTATTGTTACATCAAGTCCCATGTAAATGTTTTTAAAAAAATCTGTTAATAATAATCTTTCTCATAAAAACTAACTTTTGACATTTATCTCAATTTAAAGAATTCACTAATTTCTCCAATCCTTGGCAATCCCGATTATTGAAAAGAAAAGTCAGTTCTTTCCTTTTTTATAAGACAAATCTATCGGCCAGCATTGCACTTAGCTGCGCCAGGAAAATGTCTTATAGGAGCAGATATATACGCGTTATCCGGCGATCTAATTAAGGTAAGATTTTTCAGTTTATTCAGAATGATGTATCAGGGCCATGACGCAGCATTGCTGACATCCAAAATTTACCAGGGTAAATTGACTGTCAATTATTGAAAGGTTATAGGTTTCCCACATTGTATTATATTTTCACTGTTGGGTAGTTACGCTAAATGAGAGTATTATTCATATTATTTTATTTTGTGGGGAGGTTACAAGGTAAACAAAGAAGCCGTACGATGGGCACCAAGCTTTACTACAGAGTCGAGACAGGCCATATGCGCGACAATTATACGGTATGGCTGAAGACATATTTGCACAATAAAGGCGTTAGTTGGTAACAGAAATACTCATAGCTCGATAATAAATACATTCTGTTATGTAAGATGGTTCAGAAGGCTCTGAGCACTATGGGACTTAACTGCTGAGGTCATCAATCCCCTAGAACTTAGAACCACTTAAACCTAACTAACCTAAAGACATCACACTTATCCATGCCTGAGACAGGATTCGAACCTGCGACCTTAGCTGTCGCGCGGTTCCAGACTGTAGCGCCTAGAACCGTTTAGCCACTCCGGCCAGCTGTTAAGTAAGACCGTGGTCTGCGTTACACACAGTTGGTAAAAGGTACCGTCCTATTTCTTTCGCATCTAAACAGAGGGATAATTTATCCTTCCTGCAGTGTCCGTAAGGCATTAGCTTTCTTTGAATTCTTGACTAAGATACCGTTACGCTTTACATTTATCAAAGGTGTTTGACGCTACCTGACAAACTTTGGTTCACCGACAAAATTTAATACCAGATGCTGCAGGTGGACAATGGTCCGAAGCACCGCAGCAGGCTTTGCAGCGACTGGATAAATGAGAATGGTGTGCAGGTACTGGATTGGCCTTCGCAGTTGCCTGGCACTATTCCAATTGAAAATGAATGGTCTATCATCAAAACGAATTTGCAAGGGCAATGGGTCATCATCCTGAAACGGCTGTAAACGCATATTCGATGCATTTGGAGGTGTCTTCCATGTAAACAAGCGGGAAACTTGATTTCAAGCATGCCTCGGAGAGGCGAAGCAATTATTGACTGTAATGGTCAAAGGGCACAGTATCAGTTGTAGCTGCATTTTCCTTTCGTTCGTAGATGATGTATGTGCATGTTCTAGTTCGCTGTCAAAACACATTCTTCTAGCGAACCCGACCACTATGTAGCTCGACAGGACATGGAGCATGCTGATATTGGGAAAATTGAGTGTAAGAACTCGGGAACTTCCTGGCAAAGTTATTCCTCTTATCGCGAGGAAAGTGGGTGTTTTACAGAAATGGTTTACATTTACCAAATAATTTATTAGTCGAACTTTGAGCCGTCTGAAGGGAAACGACTACAGTAATTTATTCATAACAATAGGGCAGATAATCTAGAGTGGAACAGTGCAGAGATTTCACTACTAGGCTCGAGTAAAGTATTGCGGAGAGATCGCGCATGACTTGCCGTGTGGGTCATTGCTGCTAACATCGAAGATCCAGTCCTACACCGTGCTGCAACGATAGACGAACGACAGCCACCACTGGTTGTTTCACACGTAAGTATGTGTTACACTGTAGTACTGAGCGTGCATCCCCAAGAAGAGTTGTCATCACCAGTTGGGTTGTAGCACCTTGTGTTGCGCCTGTGGAAGTCAGATGGCAGAGAGCAGGCAACAGCATACGATACTCACAGTCCTATCACAACGGATGTGCGCTTACGGTGTAGCAGTTCCTCCCAATAGTTACGGCTGCAGCTTAGAGGTGTCAGCATCTAGCAGATTTAAATCATACGCAGTGAAAACAGTATATTTTGGAAACCAAACTGTATCTTAGACTATGTGAATATTACGTCTTCTATTAATTATTATAGATTTAGTATTTTAATTATTAGCGTGAATATTGATGTGAGTGAAAAGTAATATAATACATGAATATTGTTAAGTCTGTTAACCGAATAAATGGTAGCGTGGTAACTGTACGAGTAACTAGAGAGTGGATCATAATCCGAGAGAAATTTGTAAAGTGTATTTCACCTGTATATGGTACTGGGAAACACTTTACGATGAGTCAGTTATTTGAGCAAGGTGTAATTTCCGTATTTGTGGGTTTTATAAGCTGACAGTTCCGATAGCGGATTGGCAATGTTGCTCTGCAGCCGAAGCACAGTACTTTCATGAGTAGTTAAGGATCTGTCCGCCCCCGGTAGCTGAGTGGTCAGTTCCGTTTCAGCCGCGCCCGCAGAGTGGCCGCTGTTAACTGTTGCACTGCACTTCGGTGTATACATCGCTGTACTTGTGCTTCGCCGAGTGCCGTCCGTCCGTTAATCTCCGCGTTCGTTCCTGTTCCTTGTGATCTGATCGCTCTTACTGGTCTTGCTGCTGCTACTTGGAATTTCGGTTGTTTAGCCGAAATTGCTTCGCTGGATTAACCATGGCTGCAAACCTCAGGAAGAATACTCTGGTATTTGCTTTTGACAAGCAATCCCGTCCTGTTCAGCGGACATCCCTGGAAATACATGACTGGATCACACAGGTAATTGGTCTAAATTCTGAAACCGTTCATACCTGGCAACTGGATCAGGAAAAATACTGTGTTTTCGTCAAGTTAATCAGTGCTTCGACTGTCGATAAAGTGCTACGAAAGTGGGGCTATGAAGTAGATTTTGAGCATAGAAATGGTTATAAAAGTAAGGTTTCCATCTATAGAGCGGACATTCTTTACAAAACCGTTCATGTCTTAAACCTTCCCATTGAAATTGAAAATGATAAGATTAAGGAAGCTCTTTCAAAATACGGAGACGTTAATGTGGTGTCACCGCCAGACACCACACTTGCCAGGTGGTAGCCTTTAAATCGGCCACGGTCCGGTAATATACGTCGGACCCGCGTGTCGCCACTATCAGTGATTTGCAGACCGAGCGCCGCCACACGGCAGGTCTAGAGAGACTTCCTAGCACTCGCCCCAGTTGTACAGCCGACTTTGCTAGCGATGGCTCACTGACTTCTACGCTCTCATTTGCCGAGACGATAGTTAGCATAGCCTTCAGCTACGTTATTTGCTACGACCTAGCAAGGCGCCAGTATCCGTAATATTGATATTGTGAATCATGTACCATAAAGAGCGACGTTCGTCATTAATGGATTAAAGTTAAGTATTCCACCAGCTACGTCCGTTTATCTCAATTCTAATTCCCTTGTCATGTTCCAGACCTCACGCCATCCTGCGTGAGCTGAGACGCGTGCATTTCGACCTCCTTTAACCATACGGTTGGCTCTCCTGCCAACCACAACATTGGCGACGAGGCAATACCGCGTTCTTTTCTAAATTGCCCTGATTTATTTTTGTAATGGCTTCTCTACAATCTCCAGATATACTGTCCGAATTTTATCGCTTACAGAATCAGCAGACGCAGGCCTTACTGGATGCCCTTGGACAGCTCATCCAGGGTCAACGTGCGATGCAAAACGATGCGGCAGCAGCCGCTTCACCGCTAACGCAGCCACAACACGCTGTTGCACCCACTTTTCGACCTTTTGATGCTGCACTGGAAAGCAGGACGGAGTGGTCACGCCAATTTTGATTCCATCTCGCCACCTACAGAATTAAAGGTAACGAGCGGCAGCCTTTTCTCCCTTCCTCCGTCGGGGTACAAAAGTACCGTGTGATAGTCAAATTATTTCCCCGACGCGACGTAGCAACTCTGTCCTACGAAGAAATTTTGTCTGCATTAGATGTATATTTCAAAGAATCAGTCATGTAGTTGCGAAAAGGTATACCTTCTTTCGTACAAAAGGTACGGCAGGTCAGACTAATCGGGAGTGGGTTGCAACCTTGCAAGGCCTTACTAGGGATTGTGCTTTTGAGTGTCAATGTGGACTCCCTTATTCAGATACTATGGTACGTGATGCAATTGCACAGAACGTTTCTGATGTTCGTATAAGGGAACAGATTTGGAAACTAGTAAATCCCTCCCTTCAACAAGTGATGGACATATTGGATCGGCAGGACACACTTGACTTTGCTCTGGAATCATTTGAAACTTCGCCAGCAGTGTGTCAGGTTAACCGGCCCGCCGGGCGAGCTGCACGGAGTAGTAAACAGTCCTCGCGCCCGGCCGCGCAGCTGCTGTCAGGCTCTAGGCCACGTGTACCTTGTCGGCAAGCTAATGCAGTGATCAAATCATGCCCGCGGTGTGCTACTAAACATTCGCGTGAGAATTGCCCATCACGCCAAGCTATTTGCTTTTATTGCAATAAAAAAGGACATGTTCAGAGTGCGTGCCAGAAACAGCTCAGATTGGAAGCTCAAAACCGTTCCAGGCCCTTTGTTTCGCGCCGGAATCGAAATCGAACCATGGATACTCAGGCTCGCGAAACTTCGCCCATGGAAATTCATGTAGTTCATTCCACTCCGCCCAGTGCCACTCTCTCTAACAGTGACTGTGTTCGTCCCAAAAATAGTGTGCGTCGACATCGCCGGAACTCCCGTCAAGTCGCAAGTGATTCTGTACCAGTGTCAGTTCACGCTGCACGAGACAGTCGCTCTTGTCGCCAGCAGGACAATAAACTTTTTGTAGACTTGGACATTAACGGCAAAGTGATACCATTCCAGCTCGATACCGGAGCTGCAGTTTCACTGATCAATCACGACACTTACAAACTGCTGGGCACACCTCCGTTGCGTGCCGCAAATGTTAAGCTACGTAGCTATTCCGGTCAAAACATCCCTGTGTTAGGACAGTGTAGCCTTCTTGCAACATACAAAGGACAAACAAAACTTGTGTCATTTTACGTCCTTCGTTCTTCTTCTGCAGTGAACTTGTTTGGTTTAGATTTATTTCAGTTGTTTAACTTGTCTATAGTAAATCGGGTCCTATCAGTGAACCAGACTGTGCCTTCAGACAGTGTTTCTCGTCTATGTGAAGAATTTGCAGACATTTTTGCACCGGGCCTCGGTTGCGCTAAGAGCTATAAAGCACATTTGGAACTGAAAGTAAACCCGCAACCGAAATTTTTCAGATCGCGCAATGTTCCCCACGCATTGCGTGATGAGGTGGCAAAAATATTACACGATTTGGAATCATAAGGTGTAATTGAACTAATTGAACGAGTGCAGGCTTCTCTCTGGGCATCACCCTTAGTAATTTTGCCAAAACCTTCCGGAAAGTTGAGACTTTGTGTGGACTTCAAGGCAACAGTGAATCCACAACTAGTGATTCCAACTTTTCCTTTACCCCGCCCGGGTAAATATTTTTCGAAGTTGGACCTCGCAGATGCGTACTTTCAAATACCGGTGGACGAAGAATCCCAGCGCGATTTGGTGGTTAACACGCATCTTCGTTTGTATCGGTTCAAACGACTGCCATTCGGGTGTGCATCCGCTCCCGCATTGTTTCAGCAATATCTACAAACTGTTTGTGCGTCGGTCCCTACTGCAGCAAATTATCTGGACGATATTGTGATCTCTGGATAGACGCAAGAAGAACATTTGGCCAATCTCAGATTATTTCAGGTCTTGCGACAAAATGGTCTTCGCTTGCGAAAGGACAAATGTGTGTTTTTTGCTCGGGACTTACCATACCTGGGACATGTAATCTATTCCCAAGGCATACATCCCAGTTCCACGCGCCTTCGTGCCATTCAAGACTTGCCTTCGCCGCAGAATTTGAAGCAGCTACAGAGTGTGCTGGGAAAAATTAATTATTATCAACGTTATATACCACACGCCTCTTCCATTTCAGCTCCGCTTCATCGCTTACGCCGTAAGGGTGTTCCGTTCGTCTGGACGACGGAATGCGAAGGCGCCTTTCGCCAGTTGAAATCGGCGTTGCTTTCCAATACTTGCCTTACGCCATTCGATCCCCAGAAGCCCCTTTTGTTGATGGTGGATGCATCTGATTTCGGGATCGGTGCTGTGCTTGCTCACAAAGATGGATCGCACGATCGCCCTATTGCCTTTGCGTCCAAATTGCTCTCGTCTGCGAAAAGAGCTTATTCACAGATCGGAAAGAAGCATTGGCTCTCGTATTTGGTGTTACAAAGTTTCATGATTTCTTGTATGGTCGTCACTTTACCATAATCACAGACCACAAACCTTTGACATCGCTTTTTCATCCGACCAAGCCTGTACCACCACGTACAGCGCAGAAATTCATTCGCTGGTCTATTTTCCTCTCGCAGTACCGCTACGATATCTTGTTCGGTTCGCTGCTGAACACGGAAACGCCGATGCGTTGTCCCGCTTGCCTGTTGCTGAGGATAGGGCATTCGATTCCTCCGAAATTGCTTGCATGTTCATTGATGCGGAAACCGATGACGTGGTCGAATCGTTTCCGATTGATTTTCGCCATGTAGCTACAGCCACTGCTGCCGACCCTGTCCTTGCTCCCGTTCTGCGTTTTGTTGCTACGCAATGGCCCTTGTCAAAGTCACGGATCGGGGTCCCGTTGGTTCGCCGATTTTTTGCTCACAAGGAGAGACTTTTTGTACGACGTGGTGTTTTGCTGTTGAGTTCTGATAATGATCAGTCCAGGGTCGTGGTATCACGTTCGTTACAGTCCTCTGTCTTACAGCTTCTCCACCATAGACATTGGGGTATAGTGAGAACGAAACAACTTGCTCGTCAGCACTGTACTAGGTTCGGAATCGATGCCGCGATTACGAATATGTGCTCTTCTTGCATGGTGTGTGCCGAACAACAGTCAGCACCACCGCGGAAGTTCTTTAAATGGCCAAAAGCCACTTCCCCTTGGCAACGCTTACACATCGATTTTGCTGGTCCATTCTGAAATGCTCGATGGTTGGTTGTGATAGATTCATTCGGTAATTTTCCTTTTGTTGTCCGGATGCCTTCCACGACGTCATCTGCCACCATCCAAGCGTTATCCGCTATCTTTTGCATTTAAGGTCTTCCACAGACTATTGTTTTCGACAATGGCCCACAATTCATGTCCGCAGAATTTCAGTCATTCTGCGAGGCCAATGGTATTCAACATCTGACGTCCGCGCCGTTTTCACCGCGGTCCAACGGTGCCGCTGAACGATTGGTCAGGACTTTCAAGTCACAGATGTTGAAGTTGAAAGAGTCGCATTCTCGGGAGGACAAGCTATTGCTCTTTTCGTCCTCGTATCGCTCTCAGCCCAACGATGGTCGCTCGCCGGCTGAGTTGCTCCACGGTCGCCCTCATCGAACGTTGATGTCTTTGCGACATCCGCCGCATCAGGTTCCTGTGCAGAGGCAGACACCTGCTTTTGCTCCAGGGGACGTTGTCTACTATCGCCACTACCGAGATTCACGGCTTTGGCTCGAAGGGCGCATTCTTCGCTGCCTCGGATGCGCTATGTATCTGGTTTTGGGGGGCCTCTGGTGAGGTGCGTCGGCATCTCAATCAGCTGCGCCTCTGTCGTCGCACGGGATCTGCCGCTCGCCGTCTGCTTTCAGCGATGGTGCCGTCCGGTCAGCGCCCTGGGGACCCATCTACTGGCTCGCCTCAGCCCCAGGTGTTACCGACGCTGCCTTCCATTTTGACCCATGGCGACGCGCCGCCACCGCCGCCGCCGACGCCTGTTCTCCCGCCGGCGACGCCCGCAGTGGACGCCTCCCTGCAACCGCCGGGCGCCTCCCTGGGTCACGCGCCGCCAATCGCTTCCCGTGACCAGCTGTCCTCCGACATGGAACTCTTGCCCTCTCCGGACCATATGTCGTCTTCGCCCGTCGGGTGCCCCGACCCGATGGAGGTCGACCCTTCGGCCCCTCCTGTCTCTCTACGTGCCCATACACCGCAAGTTGGCGTGCACCCTGGAGCAGGTTTTCAGGCGTTTCCTAGCTCCCCGCGGTCCGAATGGCAGGATGCGGGTGGCACAGCCTCGCCTGTTGTTAGGCTCCCCACCTTGTCGCATACGTCAACATGCGGTCGCCGATTTGCGGGGGAGGACTGTGGTGTCACCGCCAGACACCACACATGCTAGGTAGTAGCCTTTAAATCGGCCGCGGTCCGGTAGTATACGTCGGACCCGCGTGTCGCCACTATCAGTGATTTGCAGACCGAACGCCGCCACACGGCAGGTCTAGAGAGACTTCCTAGCACTTGCCCCAGTTGTACAGCCGACTTTGCTAGCGATGGTTCACTGACTTCTACGTTCTCATTTGCCGCGACGATAGTTAGCATAGCCTTCAGGTACGTTACTTGCTACGACCTAGCAAGACGCCAGTATCCGTACTATTGATATTGTGAATCATGTACCATAAAGAGCGACGTTCGTCATTAATGGATTTAAGTTAAGTATTCCACCAGCTACGTCCGTTTATCTCAATTCTAATTCCCTTGTCATGTTCCAGACCTCACGCCAGCCTGCGTGAGCTGAGATGCGTGCATTTCGGCCTGCTTTAACCATGCGGTTGGCTCTCCTGCCAACCACAACAGTTAAATCAATTGCAAATGAATGATGGTCGCCTCGCTTTAAACTGCAGTGTTTTAATGGGGTCCGCTGTGTAGAGATGGACGTGAAGACGAATATTCCGTCTCACATAACTGTTTGTGGGTATGAGGCACAAATTTTTTATACAGGTCAGGAAGCTACATGTCATATATGTAACGAAACCGGCCACTTCAGACAGGAATGTCCGCGGCGAACTGTTGTTGTTGAAAGTAATTTGATACAGCGTCAGAAGCTTACCTTAAATGACCTGTTACCAAAGAATAGCCCGGAACTACTGGTTGAGGTTGTTAAAGCAGCGGGGCAAGCTGATGTCTCCCTTCACGATAACAGTCAATTTGCCCCGTTAACAACAAAAGGAAACCCTGTTGCTACTACTCGTGAAACTGAAACGCAACCGAAAAAACGACCTCTGGAGATAACTGATAGTTGTTCAGAGGACGAGCTGTCTTGTCCCACTCCCTCACTTCGCAAGCAAAAACAGTGCGATGAGGAGGCAGACGAACCTAAAGGCAAAATGCGAATGGCAACTAATGAACAGAAAGATAATACACATACGGTACCAAAAAATGAAGGGAGTGTAAGCAGCAATAATTTGCAAGAAACAACAGGTGCCGATTGCAAAGATCGGAATCTATCTGTTAATAAACAAATTCAGGGAGAAGTTGCAAAACTGCAGTCTCCATTTGTTTCCCTCGATCAGAAAGTGAGTGAAATTAATAAAGAACGAGGAAGTGGTGGCCAAACTGAAATCATGTTCAACACCTCAGGGCAGGCGCCGGCAACCGAAATTGCTAAAGCGTCTGTTGTTGCTCCAGATAAGCCGCGAAGTAAAATACCGACGCAACCAAATGAGAATGTAGCTCGTAACCAAGGGAAGGGAGAATCCGGTAGTGGCGACCCAAGTCCAAAGAATGTTCATTCCCAAAACGGCCGTACACGAATCACTGGCGTAAAAATAAGAAAGTTTACCGGGAAATCAGTCTGCTTGCGGTACAAGAGAAAACATCAGAAGTAGAAAAAAACGGGACAGTAACTAATAAACTGATTGAGGTATTATTCCATGTTCAGCCTTCCGAGAAAACTGTTACAGATTAACTGAACCCTGAACCACAGGAAACTAAATTAGTCCATCAAAACAACTACATAGTGACAGCACAATGACGCAATCTTATTCTGTGACCACTACACACATAAATAAAATCATGACCTATTTGAAATTATCGACCCTTAAGGAATTTGTGTACGAATCCGCGACTGATATTGCCCTGTCACAAGAAGTTCTAATTTCGGATTTGGTAATTCCCGGTTTTGTCAGTTACATAAATGTCTCTCCCGAAACAAGTGTTGGAACAGCTATTTTGTGAGGGAAGGGATTACAGTAAGCGAGGTGGAACGACTGGAATCCGGAAGGGGAATAGGACTAAATATCTATGATGTGACCATCATCAACTTGTAAGCCCCTTCAGGAAGTTCTCATCGAGCTGACAGGGCACGTTTCTTTCAAAGATGACCTGATATACTTGTTAAGGCTATCGCCAAGACAGTTATTACTTGGAGCTGATTTCAACTGTGTTTTAAATCGAAAAGATCAGTTAGTAATTTTAATTTCTCAAGTGAACTAAAACAATTAATTACTGGTTTAGAATTAAAGGATATATGGGAAATCAAATACCCCTCCACTGTTGAGTTCACTTAAATCAGGCAACATCTCGTAGCAGGATTGGTAGACCATATATTTCTAAAAATATTGAAACTTCCATGACAAAAGTAGAAACCATTCCTACGTACTCTTCAGACAATTCAAGTGTCTTAACTTGCATAAATCTAACAAGACAGCCGGTTCGTCGATTCAAGCATCAGTGAAATTTGAACACTTCCTTGTTACTAAATCATGATTTATAAGATCTGATTAAAGAAACATGGGCAATACGCCTGCGAGCCCGTAGTAGATATGCCACTGCTATTGACTGGTGGGTTAAAATGGCGAAGCCAAAGTTGAGGAAAGTTCTTATTCAATACAGTGCCCAGAGCGCAAGGGAAATGAAATGCGCTGTAGAGTATTACTATTCCGTTTTGAGAGATCCATATGATCAAGTCTCAGCAGGTTCCTCACTTCGGATAGCAGACATCAAAAAAGTCAAAGCCAAGTTACTCAATATCAAGAGAAGTCAAATGGAAGGGTTGAAAATAAAACCGAAGGCAAATTCGGTGTCAGAAGATGAAACTACTTCCCTATATAATTTAGTGAAGCATACGAAAAACGGGAGGACTTTTATTGATGAAATTCGAACAAAACACGGTACGATTCTCAGAAACCAGCAGGATATCATGGACGAGATTTATCGCTATTGTTGCGAGCTATATTCTGTACACCAAAGTAGTGATGTTTCCATGGAAGAATTCCTTGACATGCTAGCCCACAGCTGACAGAAGATGACAACGAAAATTTTCTCGAAGTTGTCAGTGAAGAAGACGTGTATGAGACTCTGTGCGCCTCACCACCAAAAAAATCCCCAGGACCGAATGGTCTTCCGTTACTGGCGAATAGTAGGTGCGAAAATCACGGACATTGTAAATGAGGTTATTCAGGGTAAAATGATTCCGGCTGAGTTTAAGGAGAGTAAAATTGTTCTGGTGCCAAAAAATAATGGAAACAAAGATTTAAATAATTTTCGTCCAATTTCACTGCTGAATTCTGATCGTAAATTAATATCTAGAATAATAAACAAGGGAATTTCATGCCTTACAGATAAAATTATTAGTCAACATCAGAACTGTGCGCAAGGCAGAACCATTTTTCAAAATCTACTTCTATAACAAACATAAAGTATAATTTATTGTTTTTAGATTTTTACAAAGCGTTCGATGTAGTAAATCATGAATATCTTCTACAGTCATTGAAGAAAATAGCTTTCAACGATAGGCTCATACAGTTGATTAAGAAGATAGCAACTGGAATAAATGCTAAAATAGCGGTAAATTGTCAACAATCCAGGGCGATGCAAATACAACGAGGTGTTCCTCAAGGAAGTCCTCTGTCCATGTCGCTCTTCACCATTACGCTGGAGCCTTTCCTCCGACATGTCCATGCTACATTAAAAGGCTTAACATTATCAGGAAATAAAACAGTTATAAGAGCCTATGCTGACAATATAGGGGTCATTATAAGGAATAATGACGAGGTAACACGCTAGCAACAGTGATTGATTCGTACTGTAGAACATCTGGAGCCAATGCAAACGGAAAAAAAAGTAAGATGTTAATTCTGAGAGGTTTTCATAATATAAACGTCGAGTGGGCAAAATTAGTCCGACAACATAAAAGACTTGGGATCACCCTGACAGCATGCCCTATGAAAATGACGGCTTTTAATTGGAAAGTTGCAGCTGATAAAGTGCAAGGAGCCATTGTAGAGAATTTAGCTCGATATATGAACCAAGTTCAAAGAACACAGTATATCAACTCATGCATCCTTGCTAAGGCTTATTATACTGCCCATCTGTTCCCAATACCGAGAATGATAGCGAGGAGAATAATGTCCAAAATCACAAACTTTTTGTGGAGAGGTGAAGTGTTCACAGTACCTGCTAAAGTAGCCACTTTAGATCCTAAAAATGGTGGACTAAGATTAACTGATATAACGGATAAAGCCTCTGCTCTTTTTGTCAAAAGGCAAGTTAATTTAATAAGAGACTCGCGAGGAAGCATAACCAGCCAACTTTTCTAGATCATTAAACCTCCAAGCCTGCTTCCCCCGATTGACGTGCAGAATATCAACAGTCGCTTACAGCACATGAGGATTTTCTATGTTGAGTTTAGATATGTCAGTGTCGAGCTCAGGCAGTCCCGCCACTTAACATCGAGAGCCATAATGCGGGAACGAAAAAAAGGCGAAGGAAGAAACAATATAGAACGACAGTTTCCAAACATTGAGTGGACTGAGATTTGGAAAAAACATTGGTTATAATGTGCTCACGTCTAATATAAAAACGTCATGGCACAAGGCAGTTAACAACATAGTTAGCACCAATGAAAGACTGCACGCAGTCGGACTCTGTGAAACAAATTTATGTCAACAATGCCATCTAGTTGACATAGTAATTCATAGATATCCTTGCAGTGGTCACATGAATAGTTGGAAGTGGATCCGGGGGAAAAAAGCTCTGATTACAAGAATATCCCCTGAGCATATATCGCTGTCATTGATACACAGGCCTGAAGCACGCTATTTCCCAGAAGCAAAAAATAACGCTGTGTACTGGTTGCCGGGAAATTTTGTTAACTACGTCCTTAACAAATTAGGATCCGATAGCATCTTAGAGTTCAAGGTACACACGCTGTGTGAGTTCCACAAAATTAGAAGCTATTCGAATCACAAGAAAAAGTTCGGTAATATGATAAAAATTGTATCTGAAAGAATGGATATTGGTTAATATAAATAAGAAGACTGTATTGACAGTGATGTATTGTAGTTACCTTAAGGATACTATTTAAGATATATTTAAGATATATTTATGATGTGTGCTTTTTCTAGTTCAGAGAGTAGTTTTTTTGAAATTTATAAGCTAATGTACAGAACTTATGTGACATTGAGTTTGTGTGTCTAATAGTGACAAAACACAAGACATTAAAGGTGCATTATTGGCTTATACTAGAAATTTGAAAATAGACAGTTTTTATAGAAATGTCCTTACCGATTGGTTAAAACTATAAGATTCTATCTGATAAATGTAATATTCAATGGCTGGCACATTGCCCTGTTCATTTTTGCACTGTGGTGTGTAGGTCAGCTTCGCATGAAAGACTGATTATATAGATCTGATCACTTCAGATACTTAAGATTCAATTAATGTCCAGAAAGTGTAGATTTAAGGCTAGTCAACTTCATTATTTATTTCCTTTCCGCCATTCTCAAGTATTTCAGACATTGTCTAATATGATTATTAAATTGTTTTATATTTAAAATCATTCCACCAACTTGCTGATATCCATCATAAAGAACTAATTATACTTCTGTAAAGATTGCAGCTCATGTAATTCAAAGTGCTGACTTTACTTCTTCAGGCTGAAGTTTAAATGTCTTTAAAAAAATTTTCTTCATGTTTAACTTAATTCTTTCTGGTAATTTATTCAGTAACACAATCTTCTGTTGTCTTTCCTTAACGTCAGTGTAACTGAAATGATTAAACCGTTTTGTTTAAATAACTACATGTATGTATAACTTAGTATGTATTTGGAATGTGTAACATTGTTTTTTTTAATAAATGTTTTTTTTAAAAAAAGTAGTCACTGCGACAGAATGTCAATCCAAAGGGCCCGGGTTCGATTCCCGGCTGAGTCGGAGATTTTCTCTGCTTAGCGACTGGGTGTTGTGTTGTCCTAATAATCATCATTTCATCCCCATCGACGCGCAAGTAGCCGAAGTGGCGTCAAATCGAAAGACTTGCAGCCTGCGAACGGTCTACCCTACGGGAGGCCCTATTCACACGACATTTATTTATTTTAGTTTGGGATCTAAGGATTGTTTTGTGAACTCTAAGTGCAGTTCCGAGGTCGGCTTTAAATGTGTGATATTGATTTGGTGGACAGGGCGGGCAGCAATCTGCGGTTGTTTGCTGATAATTCTCTGGTGTACGGTAACGTGTCGAAGCTGAGTGACTGTAGGAGGATATAAAATGACTTAGACAAAATTTCTGGTTGGTGCAATGAACGGCAGCTAGCTCCAAATGTAGAAAAATGTAATTCAATGTGGATGGGTTGGAAAGACAAGGCCGTAATGTTCGGGTACAGCATTACTAACGACCTACTTGGCACAGCCACGTCGGTTAAATAAACCGATGTGAAGTGGATTGTGCAAGTGAGGGCTGTGGTAAGGAAGGAGAATGGTCTGTTCGAAAACCTTTAGGACAGTGAGCTTCACCTGTAAAGGAGACCCAGTATATGATAACAGTGCGACGTGCTGTTGAGTACTGCTCGATTGTTTAGGATCCGTATTAAATCAGATTAAAGGATGACATTGAAGCAGTTCAGACGAGTGCTTCTAGATTCGTTATCGATGGGTTCGAATAACACGCAAGTGTATCGGAGACGCTTCGGGAACTGAAATGGGAATCTCTGGAGGGAGAGCAACGTTATTTTCGAGGTAGCCTACTGAGAAAATTTAGAGAACCAGCGTTAGAAGCAGAATGCAGAACAATTCTACTACTGCCACGAAGAGAAGATACGAGAAATTAGGGCTCATACGTAGATGTATATATAGTCGTTTTTGCGTCGCTCTGTTTGCTAGCGGAACAGGGAACGAAATGACTAGCAGTGGCTTGTTAAGTATCTAGTAGATGTACGTCTTGTCCAATCTAGCAACATTCACTCGTTTCTACCAGGGAAGGCGTGTTGACTAGACTGCAGAAGAAGAAAGGACTGAAAGGCGAGTGGACGTTTTCTGTACGGTGAACAGCAGCTGCATAGAGCTCCTTGTTCAGCACATAACAATAACGTGCAACGAAGCATTGCACTGAAAGTTCGCCTACCAGTGTTCTACTGTCTGAGAGTATAGACTAAAGCCTTGGACAAGCAACGTTGACGTAATCGATAAGTCTGTAGGCATATGAAGGTTTCCATTTTGATCGTAGTGAATATTAAATACATATCGATTGTGTCGAAATTGTGATTTTGTATACGGAAGCTAGTATTCGATATCAAAATACAGCTGTATTTTTGTGGAATTAGAACAACCCTAATGAATATATTTTGGTTTTCCATCGTACAGTAAGAACTCAGCCATGTGATTATTTGCAGTTACAAACAAATTAGCCTCCCGATGCTAAATTGTTTCTGAATTTCTGTATCACTTAATCAATTTCGGCACTACCAGCTTTATCTTCAGACGCACCTTGCAATACACACACAATCGATTTTAGGTATTATTTCTTTAATTCCGGTATCTGCGCTGGCTGTTACCATCGATCAGTAATACGTGTAAAACTCGTGTTCGCAACATCACGCAGAAAGTGACACATAACAGGTGGGTAGCGGACCCTAAAAGTGTTACTGATTTTCATGTTTTCACAGTGGACGTTTGCTAACCTGTGAGTACACTACCATCGATTAGATATACACGGTCGAGTCACATTAATGTGGAAACCACCTACGTTCAACGTCAGCAAGCAATAACGACTCACAGACGCCAGGTGGCAGCACTAGCAGAGGAACGCATATAAAGCGTTTCGCGGGGACGCACAAAACAATGCAGTCGTTGTCGTCATGAGGAAACGGAGCGATTTATCTCAAGTTCCAAAGGACTCGATAATTTGCTTTCGGAGCATGGGTGGAAGTGTTGTGTTGGCAGAAGAGCCAACACTGTGTTACTAGAGGAGGCCGAAATGCACGCGTTTTAGCTCACGCAGGCTGGCATGAGGAGGGAGGAACTATACTGACGTGAGGTCTGGAACATGACAAGGAATTAGAATTCAGAAAGCGGACGTAAGTACTTTGATACTTAACTTTAATCCATTAATGATGAACGTCGCTCTTGACGGTACATGATTCACAATATCAATATCAATAGTAACGGAATATGGCACCTTGCTAGGTCGTAGCAAATGACGTAGCTGAAGGCTATGCTAAACTGTCGCCTCTGCAAATGATAGCGTCTGTAGTCAGTGAACCATCGCTAGCAAAGTCGGCTGTACAACTGGGGTGAGTGCTAGGAAGTGTCTCTAGACTGGACCTGCCGTGTGGCGGCGCTCGATCTCCAATTACTGATGGTGGCGACACGCGGGTCCGACGTATACTTAACGGACCGCGTCCAATTTAAAGGCTACCACCTAGCAAGTGTGGTGTCTGGCGGTGATACCAGAGCAAGCATTTCGGACACTGTTAAATTTGTGAACTGTTCGCGTTCCGCTGTAGTTAAAGTATGTCGAGCGCAGCAAAATGGCGCTGTCGAAAATCGGCGCCGACGCAACTGTGGTTCACGACGTGCCACAGAGGACAGGGGTGAACTACGGTTGCGGCCATGTGCACAGGAGAATATATATGCAACAGTTGAGCAACTGATCGCTCAGATGAACCGAAAACTACCAATGTGTCTCCACAACGACCGTCAGGGAACGTCTCTGCGTGTGTGCCTCCGCAGCAGGCACCAGGTTTATGCACTCAAGCTGACTGCTGTTCATCGGCGAGAAAGACTGGAATCTGCGTGCCAGTACCGCAGCTGGCTGTCCACTGACTGACGCCAGGTAACCTTCACAAATGAACCACGTTCTATGCTGCAATGGACAATGGCCATTGGCATGTACGGCGTGATACGCCTGAAAACAAAGGATCCAGGCTGCAGAAGGGAGCTTTATGGTGTGGGGAATGTTTTCGTGGACTTCCCTGGCTGAGCTGATCGTTCAGGAAGGCACGCCGGCCGCGGTGGTCTAGCGGTTCTAGGCGCGCAGTCCGGAACCACGCGACTGCTACTGTCGCAGGTTCGAATCCTGCCTCGGGCATGGATGTGTGTGATGTCCTTAGGTTAGTTAGGTTTAAGTGGTTCTAAGTTCTAGAGGACTGATAAACACAGATGTTAAATCCCATAGTGCTCAGAGCCATTTGAATTTTTGGCAATGTGCACCCTTGCATGCAGTTTATTTTTCCTCGGTACGGATACATCTATAGCAGGCCATTGCAACGTGTCAGACAGCTTGCAGTCAACGTGCTTGGTTCGGATCCTGATGAGTTTTCTTTGCTGCCCTGCCCACAAAACGCCCCGGATTTAAATCGAGACGGGAATCTGGATAAAGCTGTTCGTGCCATGGGTCCTCAACCGAGAAACCTTATGCAAATGGCCACACACTGGAGTCAGGACGGTTCCGTAGCATTGTCCGTATCTTCCAGAACCTGACTGACTCCCTTTTTGCACACCTCACAGCGGTCCCTGCTGCAGGACTTGGCTGTACAGGCTTTTGACATTAATGTGACTGGGCAGTGTTTACATTACAATATGCACCTAAAGATGTGATTGGTAACCCAGAAATCTATTAGCCAATAAAGAAATTAACATGCTGGGTAATGTAATGTGTAATTGAAAAGCTGCAACAAACTTAGGTATGATCACACAGCTTGTATACCGAATCGGTTTATTTGTTGTTAACTGGGATTATTACACTCAACTGCAGTAATTTTATTTTTAATAAACGTAGCTACGCGGGGGACCTTCAAATGTTGCGTCGAAAGTAACTTAGATACAGGCATATAAAGCCACCCTAAAAATTTACCATATTCAACAGGGCAATTAGTGACGAAGGGGCATGAAATGCTGGGTTTGATTGTGTTCAAGAGCATTTAGTGAATCTATTGTCAACTTTATTTACAAGAAAATACTTGCAAGTAACGCTGTCAAAATTGCAATCATTTGAAATTAAACATTTATATTATTCTAACTGAATCAACTGTGGGCTCTTCGTGAAAGATTGTAAATGAACTAAACAAATATTCTTTTTGGTCTTGTTTCACACATTTTATTATTATTACTGCACATCCTATGTTTTCGTTTATAAGCCCACTTCCAAATACAGTCCCAATTATGAAAATTCAAAGATTATCATGATGATAAGGCAAAGATCATCTCAACTTCTTAATATATCGATCTATGCCTTTATGTAAAAGTACTTTATTGACAATTTTCTAACAAATTACATATGGAATTACAGAATTCAGTAACTACACGTACGTGACTAGGAATAAAGTTACTCATCAGCCAAGAAGTTTTTACCTAGTGATGGACTGAGGCCCAAAGTTTTACTTCTGTCCTGAAGTTGTGGCACGATATAAAAGAGGTGAATAATTCAATTGGGCTTTTTCGTTTAATAATAGGTGTGGGGATGTGCACATATGTTTCTTTAATTTCTAAATTTTCTCACTGATTCAGTTTAGTCCCCTTTTCCTCTCTGTGTAAGACTTGCACATCTATTATGTATCTGTGGTTATTCTTAAGGCAATGTTCCGCAAAGGCTGAATCAGGCTTCTTCAATCTCCAGCTTCTATGATGTTCTTTAAGCCTGGTGCGGATTGACCTCCTCGTCCGTCTATAGTAGCAAGACTGACAATCAAGCCATGGGGTTTTATAAATACTACTTTTTGTGATGGCTGGATGATTGTGTTTTGCATTTAAAAGGTCTCAAGGAATAGAAAAACACAGGGAACTCCTTTGCCTTACTTTAAGCCACGGATCGATACATAGTCATCTCAACTTCTTATCTTTGCCTTATCATCATGTTTATCTTTGCATCATCGTCTTTGAGCATCAGCAACATATTTTAATATAGGCTGATAACCCGAAGCCAAGGTTGTGCAGTGACAATAATAAAATTTGTGAAACAATCAAAAAACAGTGTTTGCTTAGTTGAAACTTTTGCGTATATAAGGTGGTCAGAAACAGTTTGAAAGCCATGCAAGGGTGTTGCAGGATATATTGTGCTGAGAAATAGTTGTTAAGCAAAAAATCGGATACGTTGCACCGTTTCCTAGTTAATAAGCACTGAAGTTAGCCAATCCGGCTGTTGAGTGTGCACATTGCAACGACCAGCTAACTATGATGTTGCTAAAAAGTTCTTCGTTCCGCTTCCTAAAACTGAATGTGAGAGCGACACAAAAATAGGACCTGAGACGGTAGTGAAAACTTAACCCCAGCCAAAGGGTCAACTCTCTCGGGAGCTCTCATCTGCGCTGTAAGAACAACTGGCACTATTTGTGTCTGGCATGCCGCTTGAGTTCGTTCGCTCAACGCACCTATAGAACTTTTTTCTTAATTGTGTCTCAGCTCAGTATACTCTGCGATACCCTCACAAGCCTTAAAGAGTGCTTCTGACCACATTGTACAAAAAGAAGCAATTAAAAACTGCCTTCGCTAAAAAAAAAAAAAAAGGAAGGAAGAAAGAAAGAGAAAGAGCTGCCCTGGAATAGACCGGCTTCAATAAAGTCAGTCAATGTTTAATATTATCAAAATATGTGGTGGCGATAAATGTAATTAGCTCAAGAAAGAAATCTAAGAGAACATAGCACCTAGATGATACAAGAAAAGATCAAAATCAAATATAACAACACTGTGTGAATGACAGCTCTGTACAACTACTATAGCAATTAATTAACGACTGGATGTTGACTTCGTAGCAGCTGAGGAGAGCTCCGCCTACCATCCTCCAAGGAAGCCATAGGTCTGAAGATGGTTATATAAATATAACCAAAACCGGTCACCTATGTAATTGAGACATAAGTGTTGTGATTAAGACTGAACTTTAATTAAAACATAATACGCTATTGATCACTGTTTCCAAAAATGTTTACCAAAACTGTACAAAGCTCGACTACTTTCAGATTCTAAATAAAGTAACAATAATACCCATTACGTAGTAAACGTTAAATTCTTTTGCATAAAACCAGACAGTTTCCTTCTTAACTTTTAATGTCATGCCCACTAACCTTACACCAATGTGCTTTCTGAAAAATAGATAAAGAACAAACGTAACTATTAAGCACTAAACTTTACAACAATATTCTATTATCTAATGATTCAATAATGTGTCATGCTGTCATCGTTCAAAGTGTTTTGTGTGGAGGATATAATGATCTGACGCTTAACTGAAAATACTGATAATTAAAATTTGCTACATCTTTTAAACAAATAAAGTTACAGAGTTGATATTTACGAAGTTTGTCATTTTAATGATGCCCTTTTATATGAAATGTCGATCGTTAAGATCGACCAAAGCGTTCAGATTTTAGTATTCCGGTCTTTGTTACAAAACTTGTGAATTTCACTTTAACAGTAAATCCTAAACTGTTATAGATATCATCAGTATTCAAGTTTTATTGGGATCATGAATATTTATGGAGGACAGCAGATTAAAATTACTGTGGCCTGATGCCCTGCGCTATTACAGAATTAAATAGTTTTCATGGACGTTTCCCTTCATGGGCAACGTTAGGTCCGCCATATTTAACACTGCTATGTCTCCTTTGTCACAATCTTTCTACTGGGTTTATCCATGGCGTAAGTTCTCATCTGTCTCACTCGCACACTACAGCGCTTAGGCGTCAATAGACAATTGACGCCTGTGAATTTCTCCATCTCGTGATGAATCTGCGTCCTTTGCGGCATCCGGTCCTGGACGACAGGGTTTGTTTCACAATTCCTGAACGCTGCCTCTTTCCGCCATATACTGAAATGAGAGTGAAATGCTCGTTAACTCACAATGCAGTGGTTATATAAAAATTAGATGACCTACAATATTATGTGAGATACTGTAAGTATATTTAATTTAAAAGCAGGTAATGTAGTGATATCACAGCAATGAACAGTAGGCTGAAACACATTAACTTTGCAACGCGCATTCAATTGTTACGTAAGACAAACTTTATATATGCGCTAGAGTTCATATATATTATATGTATTCGGTAATGAAAGTCGGTGCAGTGTTGGAATTAATATGCTACATGTACTGTAGAAGTTTTATTCTTTTACCCTCTGTCAGGATGTGGTTACGAAATCCGCTTCATCTTTATCCACTCATTCTAAAATATCCTCCACAGTTGCAGGCCCAAATACGAGATTTAAATCCGCATCTTCTATTCCTTTAAGGCTAAAATCTGCCGTACCACTGTACACGGAGGATCTAGCTTGGATGTTATCAACAATTTTCATTTTTAGTTCAAAACTTAAAAATTTATATTTACCACTAACACTCACCTTGCTTGCTGCCTTGTACCGTACGACATTTCATCACACTTTTAAGAGGTACCTTGCGAGGTAGCCGTGGGATCTGAGGCGTCTTGTCACGGTCAGCGTGGCTCCCCACTTGGAAGGTTCGAGTTCTCACTCGGGCATGGGCGTGTGTTTGTCATCCTTACCGTAAGTTAGTCTAAGTTAGATTAAATAGTGTGTAAGCTTAGGGACCGATGACCTCAGCAGTTTTGTCCCATCAGACATTACCACAAATTTCCAGTTTTGTAAGGGGTCGGCTACCAGCCCCCGTTTAGGAGACAGGTTTTGGTAGCACGGTGTCGGCTTCAGGAATGGAGTGAAGCGATGGCCTTCGCTTTCCAGGTCACGCAGCTGAAGCTTCCAGCTGGCCTGCAGGCATCCGCGCCTCAATAGCGTTGCCCCAGGAATTGACAACGCATCTGACAGCAGCAACTTCCTTCCAGCTGACTCGTGGTTCCATACACGATCGAAGAGAGTTAGTCCTCCCCTTAATGGATAATGGAACTGACACAGGGTAATGGTCAATCACCACTCAGCAATGAGACATGTGGGGTATCTTTGTTAGTGTTTCCCGTGCACTCTGCAATGTTGGGGCCGGCAATGACATCATGTGCCGTGGTTTTCCCTCGCTGTTAGCTCTCGTAGTGACCCCAGACTTTCGCAGTTTCACCTTTCAGAGGCTCTTTTCTGCTGGTTCGGCCCCAGAATAATTATTGCGTTGTACGTAGCTCCTCTTACGACTCTCTGCTTGTCACTAGTATGCCGGTATCTCTAGGCTTCCATGATGTCATTATGCTTCCCTTGCAGACTTGGTCACTCGGTCGTTCCTCTGTGCTACAGCACCTTCCTTGTCTGACGTAATTCGCTAAGCATTTTCTCCTAGTTGGCTGTCTAGTGGTTACAGACACATGCGATTCGGCTTCCGGAAGGTGCCAAGGTAGAGCTTGGGCTAATTTTAAAAGTACGCCGGGGATACTACCCTAAACTGTCCTAGGGTGTAACGCATATGATGATGGACGTCCTACACCACTGATGTCTGCCCGACTAACTCCCAGATTTTGAAAGCATCTAGCAAATAACAGCATTATTTAAACAGTGTAACTTTCACGCAATCAGCATAGAGCTGCATAGCAATTGGCATTTGAACGCATGTGATCTTATTACTTATCCCGTAAAGAAACTGCCTATAGTAAGTATTGCATTCTGGCCCTGTTATTTTCCATTAAATTTTGCTCGGATAATACATGACGTCATAAGCATATCTTTAAGGCTAAACGAGTCTCTCAGACACTGACCGTAACATTCAGCTGGCATTGGGAAACTCTGACACCAGTCTTTATGAGGATTGGGAAAACACCAGTCCTTCAACTCTCGCCCAAACGCGAGCATCCATACCCTGTGGACTTGCAGGTATCCGCCAGATGCCCACATTGTCCTGGTATCTTCTAAACCAGTGTGTCGCAAGGTGCAGGTCCTAAATTACATGTCACTGCAATTTTTATTCACGTTCACTTTATATTTCTGTCAAGCGAACAATTAGAAACACATTGTATACTTCAGAACCCACTGCACAGTGGATATGTTTCCAGGACATTGTATCTTGTGATTTATAATTCCAAGTACTCTACAAAATTTGATTGCTTTTATTTTACAATAGGCCTATTTCAGCTGACGTATTATCATAAGCTAATCTGTAAGTTGTTGTTGTTGTTGTGGTCTTCAGTCCTGAGACTGGTTTGATGCAGCTCTCCATGCTACTCTATCCTGTGCAAGCTTCTTCATCTCCCAGTACCTACTGCAACCTACATCCTTCTGAATCTGCTTAGTGTACTCATCTCTCGGTCTCCCTCTACGATTTTTACACTCCACACTGCCCTCCAATGCTAAATTTGTGATCCCTTGATGCCTCAAAACATGTCCTACCAACCGATCCCTTCTTCTGGTCAAGTTGTGCCACAAACTTCTCTTCTCCCCAATCCTATTCAATACCTCCTCATTAGTTACGTGATCTATCCACCTTATCTTCAGTATTCTTCTGTAGCACCACATTTCGAAAGCTTCTATTCTCTTCTTGTCCAAACTAGTTATCGTCCATGTTTCACTTCCATACATGGCTACACTCCAAACAAATATTTTCAGAAATGACTTCCTGACACTTAAATCTATATTCGATGTTAACAAATTTCTCTTCTTCAGAAACGCTTTCCTTGCCATTGCCAGTCTACATTTTATATCCTCTCTACTTCGACCATCATCAGTTATTTTACTTCCTAAATAGCAAAACTCCTTTACTACTTTAAGTGTCTCATTTCCTAATCTAATTCCCTCAGCATCACCCGATTTAATTGGACTACATTCCATTATCCTCGTTTTGCTTTTGTTGATGTTCATCTTATATCCTCCTTTCAAGACACTGTCCATTCCGTTCAACTGCTCTTCCAAGTCCTTTGCCGTCTCTGACAGAATTACAATGTCATCGGCGAACCTCAAAGTTTTTACTTCGTCTCCATGAATTTTAATACCTACTCCAAATTTTTCTTTTGTTTCCTTTACTGCTTGCTCAATATACAGATTGAATAACATCGGGGAGAGGCTACAACCCTGTCTCACTCCTTTCCCAACCACTGCTTCCCTTTCATGCCCCTCGACTCTTATGACTGCCATCTGGTTTCTGTACAAATTGTAAATAGCCTTTCGCTCCCTGTGTTTTACCCCTGCCACCTTTAGAATTTGAAAAAGAGTATTCCAGTCAACATTGTCAAAAGCTTTCTCTAAGTCTACAAATGCTAGAAACGTAGGTTTCCCTTTTCTTAATCTTTCTTCTAAGATAAGTCGTAAGGTCAGTATTGCCTCACGTGTTCCAACATTTCGACGGAATCCAAACTGATCCTCCCCGAGGTCCGCATCAACCAGTTTTTCCATTCGTCTGTAAAGAATTCGCGTTAGTATTTTGCAGCTGTGACTTATTAAACTTATTGTTCGGTAATTTTCACATCTGTCAGCACCTGCTTTCTTTGGGATTGGAATTATTATATTCTTCTTGAAGTCTGAGGGTATTTCGCCTGTCTCATACATCTTGCTCACCAGCTGGTAGAGTTTTGTCATGACTGGCTCTCCCAAGGCCGTCAGTAGTTCTAATGGAATGTTGTCTACTCCGGGGGCCTTGTTTCGACTCAGGTCTTTCAGTGCTCTGTCAAACTCTTCACGCAGTATCGTATCACCCATTTCGTCTTCATCTACATCCTCTTCCATTTCCATAATATTGTCCTCAAGTACATCACCCTTGTATAAACCTTCTATATACTCCTTCCACCTTTCTGCCTTCCCTTCTTTGCTTAGAACTGGGTTGCCATCTGAGCTCTTGATATTCATACACGTGGTTCTCTTCTCTCCAAAGGTCTCTTTAATTTTCCTGTAGGCAGTATCTATCTTACCCCTAGTGAGATAAGCCTCTACATCCTTACATTTGTCCTCTAGCCATCCCTGTTTAGCCATTTTGCACTTCCTGTCGATCTCATTTTTGAGACGTTTGTATTCCTTTTTGCCTGCTTCATTTACTGCATTTTTATATTTTCTCCTTTCATCAATTAAATTCAATATTTCTTCTGTTACCCAAGGATTTCTAGCAGCCCTCGTCTTTTTACCTACTTTATCCTCTGCTGCCTTCACTACTTCATCCCTCAGAGCTACCCATTCTTCTTCTACTGTATTTCTTTCCCCCATTCCTGTCAATTGTTCCCTTATGCTCTCCCTGAAACTCTGTACAACCTCTAGTTCTTTCAGTTTATCCAGGTCCCATCTCCTTAATTTCCCACATTTTTGCAGTTTCTTCAGTTTTAATCTACAGGTCATAACCAATAGATTGTGGTCAGAGTCCACATCTGCCCCTGGAAATGTCTTACAACTTAAAACCTGGTTCCTAAATCTCTGTCTTACCATTATATAATCTATCTGATACCTTTTAGTATCTCCAGGGTTCTTCCACGTATACAACCTTCTTTCATGATTCTTAAACCAAGTGTTACCTATGACTAAGTTGTGCTTTGTACAAAATTCTACTAGGCGGCTTCCTCTTTCATTTCTTAGCCCCAATCCATATTCACCTACTATGTTTCCTTCTCTCCCTTTTCCTACACTCGAATTCCAGTCACCCATTACTATTAAATTTTCGTCTCCCTTCACTATCTGAATAATTTCTTTTATTTCATCGTACATTTCTTCAATTTCTTCGTCATCTGCAGAGCTAGTTGGCATATAAACTTGTACTACTGTAGTAGGTGTGGGCTTCGTATCTATCTTGGCCACAATAATGCGTTCACTATGCTGTTTGTAGTAGCTTACCCGCATTCCTATTTTCCTATTCATTATTAAACCTACTCCTGCATTACCCCTATTTGATTTTGTGTTTATAACCCTGTAATCACCTGACCAGAAGTCTTGTTCCTCCTGCCACCGAACTTCACTAATTCCCACTATATCTAACTTTAACCTATCCATTTCCCTTTTTAAATTTTCTAACCTACCTGCCCGATTAAGGGATCTGACATTCCACGCTCCGATCCGTAGAACGCCAGTTTTCTTTCTCCTGATAACGACATCCTCCTGAGTAGTCCCCGCCCGGAGATCCGAATGGGGGACTATTTTACCTCCGGAATATTTTACCCAAGAGGATGCCATCATCATTTAATCATACAGTAAAGCTGCATGTCCTCGGGAAAAATTACGGCTGTAGTTTCCCCTTGCTTTCAGCCGTTCGCAGTACCAGCACAGCAACGCCGTTTTGGTTAATGTTGCAAGGCCAGATCAGTCAATCATCCAGACTGTTGCCCCTGCAACTACTGAAAAGGCTGCTGCCCCTCTTCAGGAACCACACGTTTGTCTGGCCTCTCAACAGATACCCCTCCGTTGTGGTTGCACCTACGGTACGGCCATCTGTATCGCTGAGGCACGCAAGCCTCCCCACCAACGGCAAGGTCCATGGTTCATGGGGGGAATCTGTAAGTAAGCGGTGCATAATTTTGGCACTCTTTTGCTAATGTTAAGATAATGAATAAATGAAGTTCGTTATAATACGTTTTTACATATGTCTGATGGCTTTGGCATTTAGGCGATGTCGGTGGTTTTATCACTACTTATTTGTTTGTTAGTTACGTTCCGTTGGTGTTATTGGGGTGATAATGCCTGGCTACTACGTTTTCTACCTTATTAATTTATGTAGTTGTCAGATTATATTCTTGGTCTCGGTATTTTAGTGACAGTTTATTTCACATATACATCTAAATCTACTTGGATACTCTGCAAACCACACATAAGTGCCTGTAAGAGGCTTCATCGAACCACCTGCAAAACAATTCTCTATTACTGCAATTTGTTTTCGTCTTCTGATGACTCTACTGGACGATAAACGACAGCAGTATCTGCAAACAAACTAACGCGGCTGCCAGATTGTCTCTTCAATCGTTTATGTAGATAAGAAACAGTAGAAGACCTATAACACTACATTGTAGAACGCCAGAAATCACTTCTGTTTTACTCGATGACTTTCCTTCAACTACTACGAATTGTGACCTCTCTGAAAGGAAAGGAAATCACGAATCCAGTCACTTAACTGAGACGATAGTTCATAAAAAAGCAATTTGTCTACAAGCCGCTTGTGAGGTACAGTGTCAATAACACTCAGGGAGTCTAGAAATAATGAAGCAATTTGAAATCCCTTTTCATCAGCATTCTTCGTCTGAGTAAAGAGCTAGTTGTGTTTTCGGAGAACGATATTTTCTAAATCCGTGTTAACTGTGTGTCAATAGATCGAGGTAATTCATAATGTTCCATCACAATATGTGTTCTAAAATAGTGCTGCATATCGATGATAATGATAAGGGCCTGTAATTTAGTGTATTACTCTTACAGCCTTTCTTGAATATTGGTGTGAACTGTGCAACTCTCCAGTCGTTGGGTACCGATCTTTCGTCAAGCGAGTAGTTGTATATGATCGTTAAGTATGGCGCTGTTGCATCAGCATACTCTGAAAGAAACCTAATTGATATACAGTTTGGAGCGGAAGATTTGCTTTTAATAAGTTATTTAAGTTGCTTCACTTCTCAGGCCATATCTGCTTTTACTCATGTTGGCAGCTGTCCTGTGATATCCTAGAATACTTCGTCTTCTTTTGCGATTGAATTTCGGAATGCTGTGTTTAGTAACTCTGCTTTTGGCAGCACTGTCATCGATGGTATTTCCATTGCCATCGCGCAGGGAAGACTTGCAACTATGTCTTGCCACTATCATATTTTACACCGACCAGGATCTCTTTCGATTTTCTGCCAGGTTTAGAGACAAAATTTCGCTGTGGAAACTATTATAAGCCTCTTGCATTGATTGATTGGCAACTCCATGGAGTGTCCTGTGCACCACGACCAGATAATGGATATACTTGGAAGGAGAGACAGCATTGGTCGTATTTTGTTGTTTTATTAACCGCAAAATCGACCAATGCTGTCTCTCCTTCAAAGTACATCTCGCATTGATGTCCGTGCCAAATTTCGAGCATCTGTAAGTGATGGCTAATCTTGGAGATTTTGAGTTCGTTTGAATTTGGAATGTTTCTGCAATAGTGTTCTGATCCGTGTTATGTACCGATAGGACTAGCTCCGTCGTTTGATTTTTTGGTATAAATCTTTCAATTGCTGTCGATACTGTTTCTTTGAATTCAGCCACATATGGTCTACACTTACAATGTTACTTTGGGAAGTGTTTCTCAGGAAGACGTCGAGTGAACATTTAACAGATTTTTTGAATATATATATTATTCGTTTATTTCTGGAGGATTTTGTGGGTTACAGTACTCACTCTCGCTGCGACAACCCTGTGTCAACTAATCCCGTATACCTTTTGATGCTCGTTATTAGCTCAGGATTATGTGTTGCTAAGAGATCAAGCGTGTTTTCACAACCGTTTACTATTCACGAGGGGCCATGAACTAACTGCTCGAAATAATTTTCCGGGTACAGGTCTGAAATTAGACTCACGTTTTCTTTTAATCTTTCATCAACTGTATCGTGTGAGTTGGGAGGTTGGTGAAACGATACAATGATTAAATTATTCCGGTTGCCAATAATGACCTCTACCCATACTAACTCACAATAACTACCTACTTCAATTTCGTTTCAAGATAAACTATTCCAGTCAGCAACAAATACGCCACCGCGAGCTGTGTTTAGCTTATCCTTTCTGAACACGGTTACGTCCTTCGAAATAATTTCGACTGAACATATCTGCCAGCTTTATCCAGATTTCATCGCCTTAACGATTTGAGCAACAGCGTTTTCTATTAACTCCTTGCGCTCTGACCCTTTCCCTCCACAGCTATGACAGTTTACAGCTGTTACACCGATGGTTCCTGGATCTATGTTCTTCTCCTCTTCGACCTGCACCCCTTGAGACTGAAACACTTTCTGTGTTTCGCCGAGGCTCTCTAACCTAAAAAACCGCCAAGACCACGCTACACGCCCCTGCTGCGTGTACCACCTCCTGCGTGTAGTGGACTCCTCGCCTGTTTATCGGAAACCGAAACCCAACCACCCCACGGCACAAGTCGAGGAATCTGCAGCCCACACGGTCGCAGAACTGTCTGAGCCTCTGATTCAGACCCTCCACTCGGCTTTGTACCAGAGGTACGCAGTCGGTCCTGTCGACTATGCTGCAAATCAAGCGATATTGCATTCTTACAGGCAGAACTGTTTATCGTTGCTGTTGTGTAAGTATTGATCTTAGATTGTCCATATCGCATCGCTGGATGCTGTAATTGTAGTTATTTTTGTATAAAGATATCGGTATGGCCTGTGTCTAGCTCAGTATTTGCGTTTGTATTCAATTATAAAGGGAATTAAACATTTCTTTCTTGTTATTTATGGGCTGTAAGTTCTTTTTGATTTCCATGGGGGCCGCGGTGGTCTCGTGGTTCTAGGCGCTCAGTCCGGAACCGCGTGACTGCTACTGTCGCAGGTTCGAATCCTGCCTCGGGCATGGATGTGCGTGATGTCCTTAAGTTAGTTAGGTTTAAGTAGTTCTAAGTTCTAGGGGACTGATAACCATAGATGTTAAGTCCGATAGTGCTCAGAGCCATTTGAGCCATTTCCATGGGGGTGTTTTTTTGTCTGCTTGTTGGCAGGTTTTCCAGAATCACTCTAAAATGTATAACAATTAAATCCATTTAATAATTACCTTTAAAATTAGAAATAATGTATAGAAAGTATGTACCATATACTTACAGGTAACCCGTTGATGACAGCTCAGGCGAAATAGGACTGCTGTAGAATAAAAGCGATCAGCTTTGACAGCATGCTTGGAATTATAAATTATAATTATATGACAGAACCTATGTTTTTGATACATACAGCAATTTTAAATTATATCTTGTCAAAATTTATCATAAATGGATTCATCGGTCTGGTAGACAAATGTATGAACTAAGTCACAATAACAATATACATCACATAAGCCGTTACTAAGAGGCTGTTTGCTTACAATGAATATTTTGCACTAATGGCTAGTTTCGCAGTTAATTTCACTTTCAATGCATCTGCATGCGTAATCCTCTTCTTCGTCTTTCAAAGAGCAACCGACTTTCCAGTTGGACTAGCAGTGAGAGTTGATGCCATTTTCGCTTCGTCTTCCGACGCGATAAAAGTGTGTTTGGTATATTTCCTTCTTGTGTTCTTCTGGGCGTGATTCTTTACTTTCTTTCTTTGATTGCATCTTCTACTTTTAAAGAAGTCAGTTCTCCTGGTACATCACCATTTTTAAATCTGTCCTGTCTGTTGCAGACTGCCGGGATCTCAGATATCTCATTTTTAATTCTTGTTACTATTCGTCGCCCAGTCTCTGAGTGGTATAGCAAAACCAGCGCGGCCATCAGTTTATAAAGTTTCGATCTTGTTTCTTAGATACTGTCCTCTGGATTGTACCATGTAGGGCCTGCTACTTATTCGGTTTGTGATTGATATCACGTTGGTAACAAACATAATAACTTACAAAAATACACCTCTTGGATTTGGCAGGCTTCTGATTTGTTTGATTCGGCCCGCCAATAAGTTTGAAACTCCTCTTTCCATTGGGAAAGTAAGCGTCTGAGCTACAGTCAGGTATTCATTCATAGCGCGGGAGGGGTCCTGCGCCGTCGCCATGGCCTGGCCCGAGTGATCATCATCTTGATCATCTTCACTTTCTGCCGCAGACATCGACTGTAGCCGCCGCCATAGTTATGAGGTTGCCTTTACTGTGTATCATCCCCACAGTCTTCGTGACAAACGCCATTCAGCTTTATTGGCCTCATAATTCAGTATGATCTTCACATTGGTTTGTGTACGTTTTGTGTCTCGTTACAATTTGCTTGTGCTGCCTTCTCGACGACAGCTGAAAAAGTGCGTAGATACCTATTTAGGACTACCAAACTCTTATTTTACTGTATTCGCAAAGCAGTCCGCAAGTTGTATCAGACTATTTTGAAGTTGAAAACAAAACAAATTTAGCTTTGCTCCAGCAGCACTTATTCATTACCAACCGTTTTCAGCTCATTACTAGATCACTACAGCCTCACAAACCGAAGAAAACGTTGTTGTTGTTGTTGTTGTTGAGGTCTCTGAGACTGGTTT
This sequence comes from Schistocerca gregaria, assembly GCF_023897955.1. Classification (NCBI taxonomy): domain Eukaryota; kingdom Metazoa; phylum Arthropoda; class Insecta; order Orthoptera; family Acrididae; genus Schistocerca; species Schistocerca gregaria. Next base: position 435,007,634 of record NC_064922.1, read on the forward strand.
GATGCAGCTCTCCATGCTACTCTATCCTGTGCAAGCTTCTTCATCTCCCAGAACCCACTGCAACACACATCCTTCTGAATCTGTTTAGTGTATTCATCTCTTGGTCTCCCTCTATTATTTTTACCCTCCACGCTACCCTCCAATGCTAAATTGGTGACCGCTTCATGCCTCAGAACATGTCCTACCAACCGATCCCTTCTTCTGTTCAACTTGTGCCACAAACATCTCTTTTCCCCAATCCTACTCAATACTTCCTCATTAGTTATGTGATCTACCCATCTAATCTTCAGCATTCTTCTCTTCTTGTCCAAACTATTTATCGTCCGTGTTTCACTTCCATACATGGCTACACTCCATACAAATACTTTCAGAAATGACTTCCTGACACTTAAATCTAAACTCGATGTTAACAAATTTCTCTTCTTCAGAAACGCTTTCCTTGCGATTGGCAGTCTACATTTTATATCCTCTCTGCTTCGACGATCATCAGTTATTTTGCTCCCCGGATAGCAAAACTCCTTTACTACTTTAAGTGTCTCATTTCCTAATCTAATTCCCTCAGCATCACCCGGCTTAATTCGGCTATTCATTTCTAAATAAGAAATTTAGTGAAGACACATTAACTTTATAATACTATACATCATTAGTGTAACCGAATAAATAGTCTGTGGGTACATTGTGATCGTCTTAGCAGTACTTGACACCAAAGCATTACTGTCAAGAATGTTATTAATTAATTGTATTTTCTTTTTTCTTTTTCACATTGGTCTGAAGACTGATTTGATGCAGCTCTCCACTTATTCTCTGAACTACAGATTTATTTTACTTAAGTTGTGCGATAAGTTTCATTCTTTCCCAGTTCGGTTCAGTACCTACTCTAAGGTTGTTCGCACTATGTACCTAACCTTGAGCATTCCTCTATAGCACCACCGGCCAAAAGTTTTGGTTCTCTTCTTGTATGAACTGCTCATCATTCACGTTTCACTTTCCTGCAGTGCTACACTCCACACAAATACGAACGGGAAAAATATAATCTATTTTCAGAAATGTTTTCCGGTCTAATAATGACAGTCTGAATTTTACATCCTACCTACAGCGGTCGTCATCATAATTTTGTTGTTTAAACAGCAATCTTCAGTTCCTGCTTATATTTTCACATTTCCTAATCAAGTCACTGCCATGCTATGTTTGGTATTGATATGCGTACAGCTGATTCCTTTTTTTATAGGCGACACTTTAGACGTCAGTATTCCGCCTTCTTATTTCACCGTATTTTTATACTTCCTCCTTTCGCCAGTTTAATTAAATATCTCTTGTATTATCCACGTATTTGTGTTGGGCCCTGTATTTTCAACTATGTGACCTTCTTCCTTCCCTATTTCATCTAAGCTACATATTCGTGCCCATTCGACGTCTAATATATTCCTGTCCCCTGTTTCATCGAACGTTGCTAATGGTCCCTCTATACTGCTCAACAGCCTCGACTACCAACACTTTATCCACTACCCACGTCTTTAAATTCCTTGCTTTTTGCAATATATTCAGGTTTAAACCGCAATTCGTTTGTAATACATTACGGAGGCCTACAAGAAACGAGTCTTTCTTTGATGCCTAGGATTCTCGAGCTGATCTTAGCTTTATTTGAGGCTGTGAGTCCAAGTATGCAAAAAGGGGTTCTATTTTTCCTCAGCTATTTTAAATCAGATTTTTAAATTGGAATTCTTCATGAATGTACATTTACTATTTCATTTTGAGCAGTTCTGAAGCACGTATACAAGATCTGATTCGTGTATATTTGCTCTATTGTTAGACTACCGTCCATTTATTTCCATGAAACTCCACCAGATGGAGTAAGCATCTGATATCTTCGGTGAGCTTAAGCTGAGGTTAGTGTTTGAGTTCTCACCGTACAGGGCAGAACAAAGTTGGCGTCTCGTGGCATTTGTGTTTAGTTAAGTGATGTTATAAATCTGATCAAAAACGTACAATGTTTCAAATTGTTTTATTTGTTTTGCTGAATAGAAATAAAATGTGTTCAAGTAGAAAAAGTTGTATAAATCATCCCTATGTGTTTTACTGTTAATGTAGAGAATGCACGTTGAAAGAAAACAGATAAAAACTGGCATTGTAAAGACGGCTTATCTTGGTTAGCTTGTTAGACGTGGTGATGAAGATAAAGCCTGAGCACCTCTCACTTTTACGACAGTGAACTACTTGGAAAAGAATTTAATTTGGCGTTCCGACGTTTTGGAGTAGACCCTCAAACCGCTTGGTTGTTATTTCTGCCTAGTAAATGTAACTGAAATTAATGAAAAACACATCTGCTGCAGGGGGGGTTATCCTCAGCCAGTCTCCTCTGGTACTGTACAGTTCACAGTGATTGTGAGGGGATGTGATTAGTTGCTATACACTTCAACCCGATGAGTTAAACTACCTCACCCGAGATCTTAAGCTGTCGAATACTTGCGTCCAGGTTGAAAGACAGGCGTGTACTGGAAGAGGGAAAAGTTTTCATCGTAAAGGAGAAATGGATCTGCTATACTACTCCTGTCAAGGAAAAATGCTTGTATTCTGCCACGAAATTTGAGGAATTCTGGGAAAAAAGTGTATTCCTCAATAATTACCACATAATTGGTGCCTATCTGCAGACAATACAAAGAAAAACTATGAACGTGTTCCTTCGAACAGTGGTATCAAATACGGTCCAATACTAACTGCTCATTGCCCACCGAGGTGGCCACGCGGCTCTAGGCGCTGCAGTCCGGAACCGCGTGACTGCTATGGTTCCAGGTTCGAATCCTGCCTCGGGCATGGATGTATGTGATGTCCATTGGTTAGTTAGGTTTAAGTAGTTCTAAGTTCTAGGGGACTGATGACTCCGATGTTAAGTTCCATAGTGCTCAGAGCCATTTGAACTAACTGCTCATTCAATGAAAATGGAAAAAGAACATGACACCACAGCATTGGTCTCACAGAAATGATTTCTGTGAACTTGAAACGGTAAATTCTCTCCTTGTACAGCAAAGTGACCACACAAAATATCGTTCGTTTATTTACCTTCACGAGAGCAGAGAGGAAACGTACTGCATCACTAGGCTGGAAAAGAGTGGCCAAAGACAAGAAACATGGGCATTGAGAAAGAGGTCTCAGCTGCAACACGAGACCCTCTTCAGATGATAATAAAGTCTGTCAGAGCTACTGAGTTTGTGAACTACATTCATAGCTTTTTTTTCTTTTTTAAGGCTCAAATTCTCGCAACTCACGCATTGGATGCAGTGATTATCGCCATAAGTTCAAAGAGTTTTACAATTTGTTCTAAAGTCCATTTAGTAGTCAATCAGCAATATTTTTGTGACACATTTCTCCAAAAATATAGAACGTAACAAAAAAAGGATACACAGAAATCTATTAGTGAAACTCTGAATGTTCAGGGTAACAGGGGTTATGTTGAAAAAAATCACATACATCTGAAAGAAAATTATACACATCTGAATGTTCCAAGTATAACCGAGATCAGCATACTCAGTCTATCTTATAACGGCCCAATCATTATTTCTCAGATAATGCAGTACATTGTAACAACGCTTGTTTGCAAATTGACCATAACATCATGCCTAGGACTTTTAGTTATTGATTTATATGTTTCCCAAGAACTATTCTTCCCATTTTAGGAAGTCATTTATTTACTTCTTCATCTAGAGTATTTTGTTGATTTGGAAAAAAAATAACAACACCATTCAAAGTCTAGCAGCAAATATGAACTTTTTGTTTTAGATAGGACTTGGGATAACAAATGAAAAGGTTTAGTAACATTGCAGTATCATCGCAGTACCACACCTGCTTGCAATCCCTTCAGATGAAGTGCTATAACACCAACGAATTGAACAGCAGCTGTGACATAGCAAAAACTGAGGAAACCTACGAGAAAATGCATACATCAGTTACTTCATTCAGAATGACTGATACAAAATTAGATTCACTTATCTCTAATCTTGCTTAATTGATGAGCGTGTTTAAAATAGAAGCATTTCTACATTAGATTTTAGTCTATTGCTAACTTGGAGCAATGTTCTAAATGACGCTTCCTCTGTTCGTAGTATACAGCGAGATGTACAAGTACAACAAAACTATAGAAATTCTTTCAGTCAATCTGTGGCATGAATCAGCAAACCAGTGTTAATAGTACTAATTGAAAGCAGTCTCGGTTACCATTTTAGTTTTTTTATTTATAAACTACGCGTTTCACCTTATTTAGGCATCTTCAGGCTGATCTGCATAGAAAACAGAGAACAAATACATCTATTTAAGGATAGCGATCGCGTTGTGCAGACTTGGAGAACCTAAAATCATGTATTAACAGATCAAATCCTAAAAGATCAAATACCTAATTTGGTATTTCTTAGGACGATCCTTTAGAAAGTGTAGCTAAATGGCGTCGTCGAGTACATCACGCCAACATCGCCTTCGTTAACCTCAATAAATACTAGAAAGCTAAAATAGTAACAACGGATATGAGAATTGGCCAATGATCGGACACTCAGCATGCAATCATATTCCCGAAGCATTACCTTTCTAGATGAACGTGAGTGACTCCAGCATAACGCGTACACGTTCTCAGGAGCAAATAATAGAATAATATGGGGCTTCGGCAGTTACCATAATGCATCCTTAAATAGATTTGTTCTCTGTTTTCTATGTAGATCAATCTGAAGATACCTAAATAAGGTGAAACGCGTAGTTGATAAATAAATAAAACTAAAATTTCACACAAGACTGTTTTCAAATAATACAACAAAACTACGTTTGTTCAACTTTTGCATATTAGCGCATCCCGACAGCAAGTTGTTGCTAGTGTACAGATGCGTACTGGGACATCATATGCAAGATCTTTAGTTATGATCTGTGATTAAGTTGTAGGTCTACTCAGTTGCATTACGATCGTCTTTCTTGGGAACTGCAGGCAGAAAAGTTGTGCCGCAGAGACCCACATTCACACCAGCTCTGTTATGCTTGGATTCGCATGATTTCGCAGCTCAGCGGCACGATATGCAACGAGCGTGGTTGCTCAGCTTCCCGCCAAAAACTTTATGCCTATACATTTGTTGTTATAAATTGTTACACCTACTTAAGGCTTTGTGGTGCAAATGTCATACATAGTTTTACCACAAGAACTATGTATGACATGTGCAATTAATAGTTAGCCTTTAACACGAGTAATTATTCGGTAGAACTTAAACAGAAATTACAGTATTTAGTCTTCCTAACCTCACACCATGGCCTGCAAACTGGTTGGTCAGCTGGTGGCTGCGGATCGCAGGTAGCCACGAGTCCACTTTATGCTGGCCAAGGAATGCTTACCTTGCGCCCATTGAATAAACGGCACTGGATCTTTCTATGTTGCGACCCGTAGAATTAACTGATTTTGCTAATAGCTTCCCGAGTAGTACCGGACTGGAGAGCCAAATGAGGGACTATTTTACTTCGGGAATATTTTATTAAAGGGGATGCCACCATCATTTAACCATATAGTAGAGCTGCATGCCGTCGAAGACAAAAATCACAGATGTAGTTTCCCCTTGCTTCCAGCCGTTCGGAGTACCATAGCATCAAGGTCATGCTGGCCAGATCAGTCAGTCATTCAGAATGTAATATAGGAAAAGGCTGCTGCCCCTAATCAGGTACCACGGGTTACCTGACCTCTCCAGCGATACCTTCCACAGTGGTACATGAGCCGTCCCACCCTGCCAAGGTGCAGTATTCATTATGGGTGCCGTAACTTCAACATCAGAATTTTGGATAATATTGGTCGGAAGCGGTAGGCTACGTATTTGTATCAGTTGATTCAGAATAAGAATCAGAAGATGTTCAGGGCTGTGTATATAACTGTGTTACAACGAGACACTTGGAGGATTTCGAACTTGTATGGTAAAATCCTTTGCCTCCCCCATGGCACTGGCGGAAGAAACTATACTGATACTGTATCAGATCCAAGAAGTGTACTCCAGTCGAGTGAACTTGTGGTAAACGTTTAATGTATGTATGATAGCTATATAATTTCAGAATACAGAATTTGCTAAACATCTCAAGCAAATATTTGGCCTGTGTGAAAGTTCATTCGACTCTACTACTGTGATGTAGATTACAGGTTGGCAAGGACGTCTGCCGCAAATGGGGAAGCCCTTCAGCACCAAGTTGCCTTACACACAGCACAACAATATTAAAAATGAAAACTAAAAAGCGTTAAGTAAATAGAAACAGCAGTTTTACGCGTCAGTCCTACAAAACATTCTTTTAGGACTGGTTGAGTAGAACATCGACAACCCACCATATAAATCGTAAGTGGAAGTAACATCGGTGTGGTATTTACCCACGGCAGGTTCCGAAATCGCCACTGCTTAAACCAGAGTGACAGCCGCTTGCCAGAATGCGACTTCCACGACAGCAAGTAAAATCAATGTAGAATCTTCAGAAAATAAGTTATACATGTCATCGCAAGCTGAGGCCGTTGCGCAACGAAAGTTGCGCCAGCAACGAGAGTTGCGAGTGAAATGGCATGGCCCTTATAAACGCTTTCCAAAGCTGCAATAGGTGAGAGAGTACAATTCTTGTGGACGAAACGTCTAAACCGCACACAGATTGAAAGTTAAGTTCTGGCGGTGTATGGACCAAATTCACTGTCGCGTCCAGCCATGGACCAAATTCACTGTCGCGTCCAGCCGTAATGAAACAGTACAAACAGTTTGCCATTAGCAAAGAAGGTCAGAGCCATTGTTTTGACCAAGGTAGTGTGAGGTGTGTGATGCTGATAGGGAAGGAAGTTCACTGACATCGAGCTCAGACGACTGTCATGAAATCGCAAGAAATCGAGGAACTAATTTGGAGCTGTCACGGAGTGCGTATCGGGACATTGCCCAGCAGATGTGCATCTCAGCAGGTAGCGTCCATTCCATCGTCCGAGATCGTCTTCAGTTCTACGGAAAGTACTGTCAATGGGATACGCGATCACTGTCACCTGCCAACAAAGGCTCATGGTTTACGACGCCTCTGCAGTTTCTTGAGAGTTACTCCGTGGAAGGCAGTATTTTCCCGAACCAGATCATTACGGCTCATGAAACATGGGTCCATCATTACACACTGCAACAGGGAGAGCGTCTATATAGTGGTCAAGGAATACAAATAAGGTAGCGCCATAAGCAGGGAAGGCCACAACCACCGCTTTGCCTCAGTGTGAAGGAGTTGATTAAACAGTGTATGGCAAGTGGCACAACCATTAATGCCGATTCGCATTTCACTACAATGACATCGCTGCGCAACTCCATAAAGAACGAAAAAAGCAAATACATTGTTCTCCTGTAAGGCGATGACGCATTAAATATGGGTCTCACCAAAATCTGGGCTTCATCGTTTTCAATGGAAAGTTTGGAGGCACTCGCCATACAGTAGAGATCTTTCACCATGAGAGCTCCACGTTTTCCGCAAGTTGAGCAATAAGCTACAAGAACTTCTGGGGAGCGAGACATTTTCCAAATACGAGGACAATCACAAGGCAGTCTTCGAATGGCTCCGTGACCATGGAGCTGAGTACTGTCGTCGACAGAGTGAACCATTGGTAGGACGTTCCCACTGTTGGTTACAGGGACTAGGGGCCTATGTTGAAAAATGTTGTCATATGTCTGGGTAGTGCAGCATTCGATAAATGTTACAAGTGAAATTTAAAATTTTCCCGCGAATTAAATATCCGAAGAGATTTCAGGGTTGCAGTCGGACGTCGTAAACTTCACTCCACGACATTTCGACTGGTAAGTGTCCATTCGAAGTATCGTGGAGTGAAGATTACGACGGCAGGTTGCAGTCCCGAAAACTCTTAGAAAATGTTTTTGGCCTACCATGATAAAGTGTAACTTACTTTTATTAGTCCCCTCGTAAAACTTAAAAACAGAGAACTGAATACGCTTTCAGGCTGCCTCGAGGGGTAGCGGCGCAGTCTCAGACGCCTTGCCACGGTTCGCGCGGCTCCCCCGTCGCAGGTTCGAGTCCTCCCTCGGGCATGGGTGTGTGTGTTGTCCTTAGCGTAAGTTAGTTTAAGTTAGATTAAGTTGTGTGTAAGCCTATGGACCGATGCAGTTTGGTCCCATAGGAATTCAACACCACACTTTCAGGCTACTACTCAGTTACTTAGTTGTGTGGGGTACACAGTCGAAGCTAATTTTCTACGTTATTCTGGCTGCCGTTAATTCGGTAGAAATATCCTATTATGTTGAATTCATCACTAATACAATTTCGAGCGTGTTCTTACTTTCGCGTGAGTATAGTACAGCACTTCAAGCATATTTAGGTTACAATATAAAAGTTCACCTACTTATACGTGCCAGCCGCGGTGGTCTCGCGGGTCTAGGCGCGCAGTCCGGAACCGCACGACCGCTACGGTCGCAGGTTCGAATCCTGCCTCGGGCATGTGTGTGATGTCCTTAGGTTAGTTAGGTTTAAGTAGTTCTAAGTTCTAGGGGACTGATGACCACAGCAGTTGAGTCCCATAGTGCTCTGAGCCATTTGAACTTATACGTTGTGTAATGTGGTGGTTTAGCTATCACAAGAGTGTGCTGATCTATGAAAAAGAAGCCTCTTCGTCGATGGCAAGCCAGCGACCAACAAAACATATTTTAATCCAGCTAACGAGAGCCATTTCGATAGATAATTCTCATTCAAGGACATTCAGAGTCTTCTGATAGCGAATAAAAACAATTCACACATATTTAAAGAAATTCAGACAGGTTCAGAGAACGGAATTTTGAATTTGTGCCAATGTAACCCATTAATAAATATTTCTATATTTTTCTGGTAGCTTAATCTCAACTTTTATTTAAAATACTACTTGCTGATGACCACTGGTATGCTACACAAACTGAAAGACGCCTTAACGTGTTCAGACAAAGTTACTTATGTAATTTGTTGTATAGGTCGAATTTTTCAACGTAAAACAGGATAAGATCGCGGTATCAGGCAACACGGTACATCAATAATAATAATAATAATAATAATAATAATAATAATAATAAGACGCAAGCATTGTATCGAATTCTGCTTCAAGTTTTGGTCTAGGAAACTAATGCAGCGTGTTAAGATACACTAACAGTTAACTTGTTGGATATCATTGCCAAGTATTTCACTTCTTCAGGATTGTGTCTCGTAGAAACCACATTAGTTATACACAGCTGTGTATAATACAGAGAAACGTCACATGCCCTCAAAGCCATGTATTCCTGCGAATTAAGATGATGATAAAGAATTAATACTGAATAACATTTTAGCTCTTTCCCTGATAGTGATAAGTTTAATTTAATTTCGTACAGATTTAATCTTATGATATTTATGCTTTTTTTTTAAAGCTAATCTGACAAGACATTAGTTGTAGCTTTCACGTGTTTATGCTAGATTTGTTCCCTCCGACACACAGATCTTTTCACAAAGTGATGAGTTGCTAGCACAAGCGAAGCAGTTTAGCATAACTTTGTTTGCTGATTGTATTAATTTATTAATGGATTACATTAATTTCCTTCCAATTATTATGGAAGACAGTGGAAGTGACTATGCATATTTGGAACCGAAAAGCTGGATAGTGGTCGGCCTCTGGACTTTCAGTCGTAGGAACGTGTTAAAATGTGCCTTTGACAATGTGTATTTCATTTTGCCTTACTTTTTGCAAATAAATGAAGGCGAGTAGGGAAATCGATAGAGTGGAAACAATCGGTTGGGTATACTATCACTGTTAGATTAGCACTAGTCATTGACTAGACTTGTTTGTCGGTGGAAAACATAATGTTACACGTAGGTACTCTGGAGAGCAAGGGAATGTGTCGGTCCTGGCGAGTATACAACAGAGTGCAAGCTCTCTCATGTATACAATAAAGCCGCTCGTCGGCGACGCATCAGCTAAACAGATGACCTGTATATTCTAGGTGACAGAACACACGCGCTCGCGTGTGGTGTGCTCTAAGCATTTAGCACGTCCTCAGAGGGCAGCCCGGTTCGCGAGCAATTATTTGCCAGCAACAGGTGTGCCCTACTTGTTGAACACAGCTGCCACGAGCGGCAACCGCCGGAACTACCAGCGCAGCCTGTGTCTGTTCACGTTTTATCACAGAACCTGGAAGTTTCCTCACGCAGCAAGGATAACACACATCAAAACGTCCACTGAGAAAGCATTTCCTCGGAGACAGCATCTATTGTTTCTACGAAAGTACTTGTATTTGTGTCCACATGCCTGCTAGCTTCCATGATATGCATGTTAATTGAATGCCTTCATTCTTTGAGACACAGAATTCATATTTGCTCCATTTCGAGATACATTCCTGAGGGAAGAATGGCAAAAAGAAAATTAGTTATAGAAATGAAGTACTTTTTCAACATCGTGTAGAGGGTGTTCCTGGAGGAACGATCAATATCAACGGGATATGACAATTTTCAGTGATATGAAGGGAACGATCATTCTAAGCAAAATGGGTAGTAAACATGGGCTCAAATATGCGGACCTTAACAATCTTTCATAGCACTTAAAGTATGCATTTTAGATCCCATGTTTCTCACACAATGTTTTACTGTTGTGGTCCATACCATCTCCTTTCGTGGGGAAAAATGAGCTTGCAACAGAAGAGTTTTGTTGCACAGTGTCGAAGATTAGATGCTAATAACTCTTAAGCTGCACATTTTTGAGCTCATGTTTATTAGACTTTTTCCTTCAAATGATGGGTCCCGTCATACGCCCGAATATCGACCATTCCTCCTGTGTATGTTTTAACACTGATCAAATTATAGACAAAGTGTTGGACAAAATGAAGCCTTTTTCTCAGAGAACTGCTGCTGTATTACAAAAAGGAAATAATGGTATAACATTTATTAGGCGGGATATCCCCTTCGGGGTTCGGCCACCGCATTGCGAGTCTTTATAGTTGACGCCACTTCGGCGACTTGCATGTCAATGATGATGAAATGATGATGAATCACTCACAACACCCAGTCCCCTGCCGGGAATCGAACCCGGGATCCCTTGGGCAGTAGGCGGTAACGCTACCGCTGCACTACGGAGGTGGACACTGTATTATAAAATGCGTTACACAGTTTACGAATACAAGTTTTGCTTCTCTATGTACTAAAAAAATTCTCTCGAACTTCCAGATTCAGTAAGTGGTTTAAAATCCACAAGCTTTCGGCCAAGGATCGCTTGGCTATTGCCAAGTCGCTACTGTCTTTTGGTTGCTGGTACCGTCCTTATATAGCTGCGGTGCCTCTAGTAACATCACTGGTCCTCGCTCCAGCGCCGTATAAGTTAATGTTTTCGGTACGCGCCCACCGTGCTAGCTTCAAATTTCAAGGGCCGGCTTTGAACCAGTGCTTCGCTTGCAGGCCGCCATCATTGTTTAGAGTGTTATCAGAAGGTCTTGTCTCGGTAGCTTTATATTACACTTTTACAGAAAGTTTACCTAATAGCAGATGTCTTCTCGAAAGAATACGATGCACGTTTTCTACAGCACGTTCCACAACTGTTGATTTCTCACGGTATCGAAAGTGAAAGCATCTCTCATATTCTACACACCGATGTTCAATAGTACTCACGATGTGCCAGAATTAATCCTGTCCACATGCAAGCGGTATTTTATATACTTCTGGCGTTGGAGGCCTGCATCGTCTTTCACAGGCCTCATGAGTTGTCACACTTTTGCTGGAGCTCTGAAGACAGAATAGATTTTATGCGAAATATGGCTTGGGGAATCCGGCGGTTGTTGTAGCCGTTTTCTTTGAATACTGTTCATAAGTGGCTCATTCGAACACGAGAGGTATTTTTCCCGTCGGTACCCTGAAAAATCTGTCGTGGCAGAGCATGCTCTAGTAAAGGATTTAGTATTTAATTCTTCGAGACATCTGTTGTTACAACGAAATAAAAGTTTGAAAGGGTGTAATAAAAGAACCGCTCGAGATAAAACTTGGAGACAACACTCTCAATAAAGAGATGCGGCCGCAACTAAGCACTGCTCAGGACTCGGCAAGCTGAAGCGGGCGCGGCGGGCGAGCGACGGAAACGTCAACTTATATGGCGCTGTAGCGAGCACCAATGACGACACAGAAGCAGCGCAGCCATATAAGGACAGTAGCAGCTACCAAAAGACACACACCACTTGACAATAGCCGAGAAGTACTCGCCCGAAAGCTCGTGCATCTTAAATCACTGGACACTGATGAAAGCACTGGACAATTTTATCCGTTAATGAAATATTATCGTCAAGCGGTTAAATTCTCACGAGCATTTGGCTGACAGTGAGTACTTCTCCCACATTTTCAAGTGGTAACTGACAGCTGTGTAGTCTCTCGCCTTGTTATTACATAATTCTGCATGATCTTTGATAAGTTTTGACTCCATTACCAGCTGCACTATCTGCATACCTACTGACTGTTAGCTTTCGATTTGTGAACTTCAGACGACATTTGTTTAACGACTAGTCTGATACTTCACCAGCCGAGTTGCTACTCAAAATTTCATCATCCATTGCTGTTGCAGTGAAAGGTGAAATGCCAGCCACTCGTGTTGGCGAAACGTCAGAAAAATCATTAAACAAATGTCGGCCGAATATCCCGATACAGAAGCTAACACAAAAGACTCAACAACATTTTGCTACCTGAATAGACCAGAAAACAGCTCTCAGTCCTTCATATTTTGACCTCAACGTAACTATTCTCCTGTGCCAAATTCTTGAGATCATATTAGCACTGGCATCCAACGCGGTTAAGTGCTTGTCGGATATTCTCCAAAATCTATCTAACCTTACAGCGTTTGAGCTCTATCACTTCTTCTAACTCCATGGAATTTACCTTCTCACGCCTAACCACATGTTCTCTTACCGTCTCCTTATGGTCAGTGTTTTCCATCTATTCTTATTCTCTCCAATTTTGGGCCAAACCTCTTTTTTATCATCAGTTATCTGAATCCTTCTGGAACAGCGTAACACCAGAGCCACAATTCCATACAGTGACGTTCTCGATATGTTAACTCCCAGAAATTTCTTCCTGAAATTGACCCATGTGTAATACTTGTCGGCTCCTTTTGGTGAAGACTGTTCTCTTTATCTGTGCCAGTCTGCTTTTTGTATCGTCCTTGCTTCATCCGACTAAAGTTATTTCCTCTAACTGAACTGAACTTCGTCACTTGATCTACTATGTGGACTTCAATGTTCATGTTTAGTTCTTTCTAATCTCGTTTATGCTACTCCTCAATACATCCGACTTTCTTTGGTTTACTCGTAATCAATATTCTATGTTCATTCCATTCTAGAGGTCCTCAATGTCACTGGTAGCAATATCAGCAGAATTTTGGCTATACTGATGAAACTTTTCTTTAAATCCTTAACTGCTTGATTGATGCACAGGTCGAACAGCAGAGGGGAGAGACTGCCTGATTACCTTAAACTTGCATGTGTTTCTGAGGATCTCAAACATTTTGCACCACGTTTTCTGTCGGAGGCTTTTACTGTGTCGATAAATGGTAAGCCAAGTGTTTCGATTCTTCTTAAATCTTCCGTCCGTTATCAACCGCAACGTCAAAATTTAATCTTTCTTAAAATTAAGCTGGTCGTCTAACTGATCCTTAGTTTTCTGTTGGGTCTTTCTGCAGTGATCTCTCCTTGCTACCTTTCGTACTGCATGGACGACAAACTTAAGAAAATCAGAAAACTCAGATGGTATGTCTCCAGAGCAGAGATTCCACTCAAAGGTTTGAACATTCATTTGGTTACTATTTGATAAGGCTAACATCTACGAGCAGATTCAAGACAGAAAAATATCAGCGGTAAAAACAAACTACAATTTCTGGCTGTCATTGTTTACTAGTAAGTATCCCACTGTCTAACTATACTGGCTGTCGCATTACCATCTGATCATTTCTCGTTCACACTTGGTTGCAGATTATAGGCAATACAAACAGATCCCAAAAGAAGAAAAATAAGAGCGAACGAAAAAGTCAGTGCAATAATAATGATGTGGCAAAATAGGAAAAGTACATTTAAACATATTAATTACTAATTATAGTATTTTGATTAGATTTTGAAAAATAAAGAATTTGGTTGCCTTCGCCAAGATTTGAAACTACGACTTTCCTCACGTTCGTCTTACATGCTAACCACCACGCTATGCCATTACATTGCCTAATATTATCGTATTAACAGTTATTCTTATGCAGTAGCAACGATTAACTCCACCCTCCAATAATTCGGCTTCATGCAATATCGTGCGAAGCTTATCTAATATAAGCCGTTCTCTGATATAATAATTTTATACGTGACACTGAAACGCGTCTCGTGCAAAAGAATCCAGTAGTGTTTGGTTGGTGCTGTGAAATATGTGTGTTTCTTTAGCATCGTTACGTGTGTGTTTATCGTGTGTAATGATTATATTCATTCAGAATCCTAACTCATCAATTAAGGAAGCTCCACAAGGAACTGAGTGTTGTGGCAATTCGGCAATGGCAAACAGTTCGAGAGTGGCGTTGAGCGCTTTGACTGCAGGATTCTGCAACGCATGAGGTTGTCAAGTATAAACTAATTTTAATAGGACAATAATAGAATTCTCTTGTCCGGATATGCCATCTTTGCCTGAACTAGACTGCTTTTTATAGCCCCCTTTCTCCGTCCATCATGGATTTATTTTCTGCCGCGCTGAGTGGCCGCGCGGTTTGAGGCGCCGTGTCACAGACTGCGCGACCCCTCAGGCCGGAGGTTCGTGTCCTACATCGGGCATGGGTGTGTGTGTTGTTCTTAGCATGAGTTAGTTTAAGTAGCGCGTAAGTCTAGGAACCATGGCCTTACGTGTTTGGTCCCTTAAGAATTCACACACATTTGAACATTTGATTTATTTGATGCCCTTAATTTGATCCACTCGGTGTTCATCAAATTTGATATTCATTTTCTCTGGGTTCTCATTTTTGCTACTTTTCGTTGCTTTCGTCTTTCTTCGATTGCCCTCAGTCAGTATTGTCTACTCAACATATCCTGCAATCGTTGTTCACTTTCACTGAGGATAGCAATGTCATAGCTAATGATATATTTGATATCCTTTCACGTTCAACATTAATATCAACCTTGAAACTTTATTTTCTTTCTGTCATTGCTTCGTCGATGTATAGACTTAACAATACGGGCAAAATACTACATCTCTGTCTTGCACCCTATTTAATCCGAGCTCTTCGTTCGTGGTCTTCTACTCTTATCGTACCCTCTTGGTTCTCGTTCATATTGTTTCAAATGGTTCAAATGGCTCTAATCACTATGGGACCTAGCAGCTGAGGTCATCAGTCTCCTAGAACTGAGAACTACTTAAATCTAGCCTCAGGTCATCACAAACATCCATGCCCGAGGCAGGATTCGAACCTGCCACCGTAGTGGTTCGAGACTGAAGCGCCTAAAACCGCTCCGCCACAACGGCCGGCCATATTGTGTATCAGCCCATTTTCCCTGTAGCTTACCCTTCTGTTTCGCAGAATTTCGACCACCTCGAACGCTTTTTCCAGGCCGACAAATCCTCTGAACGTATCTTGATTTTCCTTCAGTCTGGCCTCCATTATCAACAGCAACGCCAGAACTGCCTGTCTGGCGCCTTCAAGATTCCTAAAGCCAAATGGATAGTCATGTAACCACACACATAGTGATCGAAATCTACACCAAATATTTCAAGTAACTCTCCCTCTTGCTGTGGTACGGCAGGTCCCGGCGGAGGTTCGAGTCCTCCTTCGGGCATGGGTGTTTGTGTTTGTCCTTACGATAATTTAGGTTAAGTAGTGTGTAAGCTTAGGGACTGATGACCTTAGCAGTTAAGTCCCGTAAGATTTCACATACATTTGAACATTTTGCTGCGGTACTGTGAAGATAACTTGACATCATGTCTGTGAGAGAAACTGCCAAAATGTGTCGCAAAGAGGTGATCGTGAAAAATACACCACAGTGGTGCTCACTGATACGTTACGTTGTGTTCTAAGAAAGTATATACATATATTTTTTTATTTAATGTGCTTTGGCAAAAGGAAGAATACAGTGTAATGTCCCACGGCAATGAGTTCCTTAGAGATCGAACGCAAGCTCAGATTGCTTTAAGAATGGGGAAGGTAATCGGCCGTGCCATTTCAAATGAGCCATCCCGGCATTTGCCTGGAGTTGTTAGGGGAAATTACGGGAAACTTCAGTCTGGATGACCGGATGTAGATCTGAACCGTTTCCTTCCCAATGGCACTGCTTCTGCGGTCGCTGGTTCGAATCCTGCCTCGGGCATGGATGTGTGTGAAGTCCTTAGGTTAGTTAGGTTTAAGTAGCTCTAGGTCTACGGGACTAATGACATTAGATGTTAAGTCCTATAGTGCTAAGAGCCATTTGAACCTTCCCAATGTGAATAAAGCGTGCTAATCACTTCTCCAAGCCGCTCCGTCGTGTATTTTGGGTAATAACACGCTGGAGGAAAAATGAACCATAAATACTTCTCACTATGACGTGGGTGTATATACACTCACGGGAAAAAATTTTTACACCAAGCAATAATGAATGTGGAGTAATGAAATCCCGGGAGTACATTTTTCTAGGTAATATATACTAGAGATCAACGTTGTACGATCGCATGTTACTTTAAACATGAGATAGAACTTTGCGAATGTGAAATGCTGGAACATTAATAATCTTTGTGTTTGCGGACCGTGACAAGGCGCCTCACACCATGAGGCTAGCACGCGCGGCTTAGAATCAGGCAGGCAGCACATAGGGAACATAATAGTGTTCATAGCGGACTTTGTGCTTCAACAGCAGTGTGGATAAAGTGGACTAAATAGGAGAGCTTGTAACACTTACATCGATTAAAAGTAGGTTTATATTATCTGTGTATCTGCAATTACGGAGTGTGTATTCTGATTAATTTAAACTCTACGGTATGTCACAATAAAATTAGTTTTCTTATTTATGTATAGAAAAAGCAAAAAGATATTTTAAAATGATAAATTATTATAATAATATGTATGTTCACAAAACAAGATGTTTATTGAAAGCTGGTTCACTTTTGGGGCAGTTTTATTTGTGACATGGAAAAGCTGTAGGGATGTTCCCCCGTAACGGAAGTGGAATGAAACGATGTAAAAAGTGATTTTGGCGGTCGAACTGAGCGGATCCTTGGTGTGAACGATACGCAGTATGTGGATTGTTGTAGCACGGTACACTTCGACGGTGTTAATAGAGGCAATTGGAAGCTGCTTTACAAAAGATTTGCCTCGGATGTGAATCTGGCTACTATTTGGTATTCTCGGCGTAAAGGAATGGCTCTAATATGTTGTAAATCCGACGCCAAGAAGAGAATTTACAGAGCATTCGAACATCAAGAGCCGCGAGTACAGCTAGCCGCCATGTCGTTTGCCACTAATCTTCGCCACTGCTTCACTAATTTCATGCATTCAGTTATGTATATGGGCAAGGATCAGTTAATTTGTGCGTTGTTTTAATAATAATCACTACATTATAAATCCGTGTCCGGAACCATATTTTCTATCCTGGTCACGAATCTATGCAGTGTTCTCACCCACGAGGTACCCTCCGCCATGCACCGTATGGTGGATTGCGGAGTTTGTATGTAGATGTATATGTATAAGGGCTAATAAAACAGAATATCTTGATTTAAATGAACACTTCTTGAATTCAAGTGTTTAAAAGTGAGTTTTTGTCTAATATAAGAGGAGTAGTAAAAGTAAAAGTTAAAACCACAAAAGTGAAGTTGGATAAGTTTTTGCTAAATTATCCTTAGTTTGTTGCAAAATATAGTTTTCTAGGATTACAGTGCAAGATTGAGTAAATATTATTGTCTAGAATACTTGCTTCATAGGTGATAAAAAGACAAATAAGTTAAGTTCATTTTATAAATTGTGTGTTTTCTATTTCTATCATGAGTAGTTCCTTTTTCGAAGTTAATTAAGCACAGTGTTGTATTTACTCACAGTCCGTTTTCTCTGCTCATTAGACTGTTAATCCTATTCAATATGCTGTATTTCTTCTTCAGTTCCACTGAGGATATCAGCCTCATCAGAGAATCTTACCGTTGATATAAATTATCCTTGAATTTTAATACCACGTTTCACCCTTTCTTTTATTTTCATAATTGCTTGTTCAATATCTCGACTGATTATTTAACCCAGGCACGTCTTTCTTGGTCGTCCAATCTTATTGTTCCCTTTTGGTTCGTCTACATACTAGGGTGCCTTTACCGTACCTGAAACCAAATTGATCGTCGTCTAACAGAGCGTCAAACTTCTTTTCCATTCTCAAGCATATTACTCTTCTCACCGACTCGGATACATGAGAGGTTAAGGTGATTGTGAGATAATCCTCTCAGTTGTCGGCTTCTTGCAATTTCCGATATTCTGTGTATAATATTTTGCTGAAATCCTCATACAATTTACACATTTTTCACATCAAGAGACAGATCCTCCCTTTATAGAGGCCATCAAAATACTCTTTTCGCCCATCCGCTATCTCATCTGGCTTTAACAGTGGAACTCCCGTTTGGCTATTAATGTTATAGAGCACTTGCCCGCGAAAGGCAAAGGTCCCGAGTTCGAGTCTCGATCGGGCACACAGTTTTAATCTGCCAGGAAGTTTCATATCAGCGCACACTCCGCTGCAGAGTGAAAATCTCATTCTGAATGTTATGGCCGTTCCTCTTGATTCGACTTTTCTATATGCTGAGTCCGTCCTCCTGACATTTTTCATTCAATCATTTTGCCTTAGTTTCCCTGCACTTACTATTTATTTCGTTCCTAATTGACTTGTATTTCGGTATTCCTGAAATTCCCGCCACATTTTTATACTTCCTTGTGTAGCCGATCTTCTTCTATTGTACCCATTTCCTCGCGGTTACGTTCCTTGTACTTATGTTTTTCTTCTCTGATCGTTCTTTTCAGAGATATCCATTCCTCTCCAACTGAACTACCTACTGAGCTGTTCATTACCGTAATATCTATAGCCTCAGAGAGCATCAAGGGTATCTCTTCATTCCTTAGTATTTCCGTGTTTCGTTTCTCTGAGCATTGATTCTTCCTGAATATTCTCTTGTTATCATATACATCGCTGCAGCCCTGGTACATAGTGAAACTCGCGTACCACAATATCCTAGCAGACCCTCGCTCCCTGTATTTCATCATAATCACCTTCATCATTGCAACTTCCAGCTTACATCTGGAACAACTTCCAGTCGACATTCTTAAAAGATTTCTCAAAATCTGCAGATACGATACATATGAGTTTGCCTTTCTTTGGTCTGCCTTCTAAGTCGAGTCGTTGGGTTGCTATTCTTCTCCAAGGTCTACTTCTAAGAGTTATTACAAACTTCTATGAGTAACTCTTGTTAGTATTTTGTAATAATTTCTTATAGAGCAGGTTGTTCTGTAATACTTATAAATGTTAGCACTTGCCTTGGAACTGGGATTATTACATTTATTTTGAAGTGTGAAGGTATGTCGCATGTGCCACATATCTTGCATACTAACTGAACTAGTTTCGCTAAGATTTGTTCTACAACGGATCTCGTTAATGCTGAGGGAGTATCGATTACGAAGGGCACCCTTTTTCGGCTTAAGCCTTTCATTCCCCGTAAAATTCTCCTGGTGGTATCATACCTCCAGTCTCTTCATTTTCCATTTCCATAATAAAATCTTGAAGACCTTCCTCCCCCTGAATTTTAGACTTCGGGGAGGTGGGGTGTCTTGTATGCCCCTACCATACAGATAGCCATACCGTAGGTGCAAGCACGATGGAAGGGTGTCTGTGGAGAGGCCAGTGCAAGCCATGGTTGCAAAAGGGGGCACCTGTGTTTTCAGTAGTAGCAGGTGCAGCAGTGTAGATGATAGATTCAGCCACGTAACATTAGCCTTGCTATGCTGATACCCACAGTTGAAAGCAAGGAGAAAACTACAGCCGTTAATATCTCTCAAGAGCATGCAGTACGGCTAAATGATGTTGGTATTACCCTGGGTGAAATACGCGTGCTAAAACAGGCCATCAGTCATATCTCCGTACGCGGCCGTCATCAGGAGAAACAGTACTGGTGTTCTATGAATCAGGGAGACCAGGTAGTTTAACAGGGTAGGTAGCCTAAAGAATTTAAAAAGTGAAATAGATATTTTAAGTTGGATATAGTGGGAATCAGTGAAGTTTGGATGCAAAAAGAACTTCTGGTCGCACCATTGTAGGATTATCAACGCAAAATGAAAGATGAGTAATGCAGGAGTAAAACTAATAACGAATAAGAAAATATGAATGCGCATAAGAAATTATAGGCAGTATAAGAAAACATTTTCGTAGGCACAATAGACATGAAGCCAACACCTATCACAATGTAGTTTGTATGCCAACTATTGGCACAGATCATATAAAGATTGAACGAAAGAAGATTAGAGAAAGAAAATTATTCAGATGGTTTAGGGAGACATAAATTTTATTGTGATATTGACTGGAATTCGGTAGTAGGAAAACGAAAAGAAGGTAAATGTTGTTGAGGAATAACGACTTTGGAGCAGGAATGAAAAAGAAAGCTGCCTGATAGCATTTTGTACAGAGCATAACATATTCATTGCTGTTTCTTGGCGGAAGAATCATGACAGAAGGGATGCATACGTAAGAAAGACTTGAAGAGTCTGGGAGGTTGCACATAGGTAATATAACAGTAAGATAGAAATTTCGAAACCAGTTTTTAAACTGTAAGGTATTTCCTGGGGCAGATATGGAGTCTGGCAATAATTTCTTAGTTAGGAACTGTAAATCGACACCTGCTGCACCTAATCGTTAGCTACTGAGAAGTAGCTGGCGGAGGATGCGTCACACTGTACCAGTTATTAGGAGTTTTTTTTCCATTCCGTTCACATTCAGCGATCTCTGTGGAGCGATGTGCAGGAGGCTGTAACGATGCATAAATTCATGACTTAAAGTTAGTTCTCAAAATTTATAGGTAGATTTTTATGGGATAATTTGCATCTACCTTCAAGTGTCTGTCAGTTCAGTTCTTTCAACATCTGCCTTCGGCAGTGACACAGTGCGGGCAGTGTTGCCTGCCGGCCACGCTGTGTGTTGACGCAGGAGCAGCTTCGCTTTTGCGGTGTTGTGAGTCTAGAACGAGATCTCGCACTCGTACAGAAAAACGACTTTGAAGTTCAGTTTTGCGACGACTGTACACGACCAAAGGCACACGAGATTGAACGTTTTTTAAGAGACGAGGTCAAAATCGATCCACAGAAAATCGTGGGAATCCATTTATCGATCGTTTCAAGCGTCGTCTATGTCAAGCTTATTGACGAGGCTGCTTGCGAAAGACTTCTACAACGATCACCGAACGGGTGTCATGCTGGTGCGGTTACGGTCGATCACGCGGGAATGGGGATCCGCACTATATGGGTCTTCGAACTTCCGTTTGAGGTCCCGTCTGAACTTGTGACCAACGCCTTTCTGTCCCATGTGGCCGAAAAATGGAAGTGTTTTACCACATACCCCGCCTTAAATGGGGTGGGACAAATACGGATAGAACTGCGAAAGCACGTCCACTCTTATTTGTATACGGGAGGTTGTCGAGCGATTATAATCTATGATGGACAACCTCGCACTTGCTCGGTGTGCGGGAAAGGAGGTCACGTCTGCTCGGAATGCCTCCAGCGACGTTTAGTGCAAACCCCACGGGATGACGTTCAGGCGCCACAACAGATGACTGTATTACCACTGACCTTTGTGGAAGCCCTGAGAGGGGACGTGAGGGAGATTTCCGATGGGCACCAGCAGCTGTGCCCTATAGAGAACATGGACAACAACGGACTGGAACTCCGACCACCGGTTCCACCACTGCAGGCACAGGACACCACACAAGAGGTGCAGCTGACGGCCGCTCCAGGCTCATTTGTGGTGGCTGCCAGTGCTTCCACCGAGAGCGTGATAGGGCAGGCCCAAGACGGAGGATGTGCATCCCAAACAACAGATGCGGAAGCAAGGCAACGGAAACAGCGTTCGCCGAAGAGAAGAAAGAAGCGTCGACTGACTTCTGCTGACGACAGCCATAATCCCGAGGGGACAGTGGACGACGACAACAGTATCGACCTGAGACCAGTGTATTCAACAGATACCGATATGACGGTGCAGGAATTGCACAGCGACAATAATTTGAATTCTCCTTCTGGTGACCGGAAGGCAGAAGTGGAGATGACAATTGTCCAACATCAGAACGGTGACAACGTTGCCTACCATCCTTCGGCAAGTTCCAGAAATATGCTGGGGGACTGGGCCCAAGAAATGGACCAACAGGAACAGAATGAAGATACGAACGCGACGATTGAGGATAGTCCTGGCCAGACGCCGGGAAGGGTCGGGGAATGTTGAACAACTTAGTGTGGTGAGGAGCGCCGGGGGTGCAGATAGACGACAGCAGTCCGGTTTTCAACAAAATCGCTTGATGACACCCCCCCCCCCCCTACAACTGATGAACACATGCCAGGCGTACCGCATTGCAACGATAAACATTAATGGCATTCGGACACCGCTTAAAATTCAAATGCTGAAAGATATGTTACACGCTGCGGACGTGGATATTGTACTCCTCCAAGAAGTGCGTTTCACATCGCCGCCGGAGTTCTACAGCTACGATGCATATTATTCAGTGCACGATGAGAGTGGATGCAGTGTGACGATCCTCACCAGGGAAGGAATAGGATTGGAGGAAGTCATGTCTCTCCCTTCGGCATGTGGCGTAGCGATCACTGTCGACGGCGTTCGTTTCATCAATTTATACGCGCCCTCTGGCTGCACAAAACGAAGAGAAAGGGCGCCTTTTTACACCGAAGAGATAGCACCGTTGTTCTCTGGACGCTATGATGACTATGTAGTGGACGGCGACTTTAATTGTGTCGTCGACCAAAAGGACCAAGTACCTCATTATGTGCCATGCATGGAACTGCGTGCTTTGATTACTGAAATGGCGCTTCTGGATACCTGGGAACTGCAGCATGGCGACAGACCAGGTTATACGTTTGTAACGGGACACTTAGCGAGTAGACTTGATAGCATGTATGTGACACGAGCTCTACGGACGGCGATACTAGACGGCGAAATCTGGCCAGCGGCTTTTACGGATCATATGGCGTACGTCTGTACGATTTCACTAAGGCGTCAGAAGATATGGCGGAGTAAGGGTCACTGGAAAATGAATAGTGCACTTTTACGTGACGCTGCACGTCGCCGGTCGATAGAGGCGGTCTGGGAGACCTGCCTTCGCCGCCGAAGAGCATACACCTCGGTTCTCCAGTGGTGGATCAAATGCGGAAAATCAACGTTACGCAGAACGTTGATATGATACGGGCATGACAAATCGCGGTGGAACCGCACGAAGGCGGACTTTTATTTTAGAGCCCTGAGGGAGCTGATGTCCCAAGGAAGGGCACACTGCCAAGCGCAGGATAAATGCCAAGTTATTACAGCTGACGAGACTAAGAATGGAAGGGATAATGGTCCGGGCGAGATTGGTGGATACAGTTGCTGCCGAAGCCCCCTCCATGCACCACATAGTACGTGAACTCCAACGACGACGAAAGACATTGATCAGGGAACTAATCTCTGAAACTGGCCAGCAAGTTGTGAACCAGCGTGATATTGCGCATGTGTTTACTGAAGGAGACACTACATTATGTCATCTCGGAAATGCCAGATAGAGAATCACCACTGGATGGAGAGACTTTCATCAAAGCGATAACGGAGGACGAGCTGACAGATGTAATTCCCAGGGGGGCTCCGAACAAATCCCCAGGACAGGACGGCTTCCCAATTGAATTTCAACGCGCCTTTGCATACCTCATGGGACGGACCTGGATTCATATGTACAGCGAACTCCTGTTACCGCAGACTGAGATACCTGACGAATTCACGGAGGGTATCATCATCCCAATACCTAAACCACGCGGTGGCAGAAGGCCAGAAGATTATAGACCACTCACTCTCTTGAACTGCGACTACAAGAGTTTCGCGCGCATCCTTGGGGCACGCCTACGGTCTTCAATTTCTGATAGACTCCTCATATATCAAACATGCCTCGGCGGTAATAGTAACGTACATACGGCGCTCGGTGACTACCGAGATGTCATCGCATTAGCAGCGGCATGCCGAGTGCTTGGGTCACTAGTCGATATTGACTTCGATCATGCGTTCGACAAAGTGGATCATAGCTTTTTTGCACGCAGTGATGGGCAGATTGGTAATCCCACAGGCCTTCATCCTAGTGATCATGCGACTGTTACACGGCGTGCGATCAAAGGTCTCGGTGAATAGGCGGGGCACTGACTACCTTGTGATTTTAAGGTCAACGTCAATGTTGCCCCCTTTCCATATTTTTGTATGCAATGGCTTTGAAACCCTGTCTATATGGTATCCGAAGGAGACTGGAGGGAGTGCCGTTGCCACAACTGACCTTTCATTGCCGCGCTTATGCTGACGATGTGATGCTGGAGACACGGACAGGCGACGAAGTACGTATGGCATTGGCATGGATACAGCAATACGGGATGGCGGCAGGAAGCGTGCTCAATCTACAGACATCGCGCTGCATGAATGTCGGTCGAGGATTACAACCGGGGGAGGAAGGCCCGTTCATGTTAGTTAAGTCCATAAAATGTCTAGGTGTTCCGTTCCACACTGATGAGCAGCGGACAGCAGCGGATAAATACCGACGCATGTTGAAGCTGATGCGGACAATTGTGCTGTTACAGAAATTAAGAGCGTTGGATATGATTCAGAGGGTGACCTATGTTAACGTGTACCTAGCACCGAGACTCACTCACGTACCACAATGGCATCACAGATACAAGCAACTTTCGGAGCCTACGTGAGTGTGGAACACCTGTTTAAGGTCCAATACACAACGCTTACGCTACCACCTGGAGAGGGTGGACTTGGTCTAGTGAACGTATATGAAAAGACACGGGCGTTATTCGCCAGTACGATTTTACGACAGTGGCGCGGTCAATTTCGCAATATCTCGGGTGCGTTGGCCGATGTACTAGCGCCCACTTCACTGCTGCCCCCAGTCAATGTGGGCCATATTTCACCGAATATGTCACCGAAGATGTCACATTTCAATTGTAGAAATTCTCTCTACAATTACGCACTAGCAATAAACAAAAGCTACACTAATTACACAAACTACAAGAAAAAATCAGAAGATTCCAGTGAAGTATCCTCAGCTAAGGGTCGACATATGAAACGTACCCTTTGAAAAATGTTACGTGACTGTGCTTAAACTGACACACAATATTTTTAGCGCAACGCAATCTGACTTTCAATAATCCCTGCAAAAGAATGGCCCTGACTAACATTAACCTATACCTTTCACAAATCACTTACCTCACAAAAATTTCGTTACTCGAACTACTGCAATACAGCGAGCACCACTACTGCCAGCTAAATAAAAGATTCGAACTAAGGAAGTCACTAACTACTGATAGGCACAGTTAGAAAATGAAAGATTTTAATAGAGAACGAACAATGTATTTACCTTAATAGTCATAATATATATATATATATATATATATATATATATCAGTTCATGACATCCAGTCTTACAAATGTACTGTCTCTGGTGGACACACGTCCAGATCATCCGCTCTCAAAAATCCGCCATCTCACTTCCCCACGTCCACCACTGCTGGCGCCTGACCTCCAACTGCGCAACGCTACGCACTGTTAACAGCCAACTGCCCAACACTACAACAGCGACTATTGCAATAATGCCGACCAGCCTCAGACTGCACACAGCACAGTCAGTGATTTTCCATATAGAACGCTACGTGGCGTTACCAATGAAGAAACCTAAACATGTAAGTCTTCGCCACTGGAGGCCGTCACCACACGGTATTTCCATGTCCACATCGTAAACAATTACAGCATTTTGAGGAGGAGGATACATAAACGTCCACTGGACAGCAAAACCCGTGAGTATACACAAACTGTGGGAGCCGCTTCGATCTAAATGTCACAAGACAAACTGAAGAAAGCCTTTTTCCCGATCGCATATCCAAATTTATTAAATCACCTGACGGCAGTAACGTCGGAGCAAAACGTCATTTCCCTTAGTAATTCATCCTACGTAGTGGAACTTCGAACATTACTGAAGACACCGCTCGGGTTTAGCCGATGGGCCTTAGGCGCTCCAGTCACGGACTGTGCAGCTAGTCGCGGCGGAGGTTCGAGTCCTCCCTCGGGCATGGGTGCGTGTGTTTGTCTTTAGGTTATGTAGTTAGGTTACGTCGTGTGTAAGCTTTGGGACTGATGACCTTAGCACATTTTAGAAATTACTGAAGACGCCTTTTTTGGTATTGAAGAACATCGGAATGTAGGCCTCCTATTTTGCTTTGTCTAAGGAAGTGCGTTGAACCGAGTCATTGGCAGTCTCTGTTTTAGTTACTTTGAAATTAGCAGTGCATCTTATAGGGTGGTGGATGACGGTATCTTCCTGGAGGATGTCTACGCGTAGCACTTTCTCCATTTCGTCTCGTTCGTCGTCGGCGTCTCCTTGGCATTTGGTCTCGTTAGCATTCCTGTGAGAGATGCACGTCTCTTGCTCTCGTTGAATTGACAGATGTATCGGGTTGTAATGTCTCTTCCTAGTGGAACGCGTTGATTATAACGTTAATCACTTCACATGAAGTGCTTCAGTATCCATTGCAACACTGTGTCGCTGACAGTGCGAAGTTTGTGGAGCAGGGTGACTACAGTCGCCACCGTCCATGTTGATCTGAACGTAACAATAGTTCTAACGATTCGGCAAAGCGTATGGAAGTAGAACAAATACATGTGTTTCTGTGCTATCTAGAAGTGTCTCTAATACGAGCCAGTGACCTACTCTTGGCTGTTGCTTTGCCATGGTGAGTGGATCGGTGGAAGTGCTTTTTCTCTGTTACGTGCTGTGTTAGCAGGTCAGAGAATGCAACCACTTGCGAATGTCGTAGATTCAGTACTTGAGAATGAAAACGTGGTCCCAGAAGGCTCCATTCTTTTTGTTATCTATGCGATCGGGCAGTTTCAACCTTGGGTCATTTTCATGCACATATCTAAAGCTGCCAGCTTCATTTCACATTGCAATACATCGCTCGTACAAGTGGACAGGAAATGTAAACTGAAGATGAAAGCTTAAGAAACATGCGTAAAAATGAGTCAAGGTCCGATCGAACACACATTAAAAAGAATACAGCCTACTTGGACCATGATTTCATTCTCAAAACCTGTTGGAACTGTGAACCCCAGAAAAATAAAGCCTTAAAATTCAATACTTGGCTGTGACTGCGACTCCTTCAATTACAACTTCTTGGTTCGTCTGCCAGGTATTAATTTGCCTCTAAGGTATCGGAACACCTTCGCTTTACCTACTTTTGAGTCATCTATTTTGATGTAAGGATTATCGCTAATCGCATTTCTGTTACTCCTCATTCCTTTCGTCTTTCCTTGGTTTACTCTCAACTGATATTCTACACTCATTAGAGCATTCCAGTCAGAAGATCCTGTAATTCTTCTTCTTTTTCACCGAGAACTGCAACGTATCGTTGATATCCTCCCACAATCTGTTCTAATTCAACTCGTGAACATTTACTTTATTTCTCTCTTGGTTTTCGATTTGTAGATTGAACAGCAGGGCGGGGAGATGGGGGTGGGGGCGGGGGTAAATGGTACCTCTGTTTTACACCTTCTCTAATCCGCATACTTCCATTGATTAAGTTCCATTCTCATTCTATACAACTACCTCTCCCTATAGTTAGCTCTAATGTAAATACTGTGTTCGAACGCTGTTTTTCCTCCTACCCAGTGTAATGTTCCCACAGAAAATACCCTCTACAACGCAACAATTAATCATTTTCAATCAAACCATCCACATTCATTCACTTTGGAAAAGTTATCTGATCTGATTTTCTCTAATATATGCGGCGACAGTTCGTCGACGCCAAAGTATTTTCTAGTGAGTTTATTCTTTGCAATAACAGAGATTCATAAATGCATTCTCCATGGTTGTTTGAGTGGTAACTAGGACAGCTTCTGGAGTATCTGTTGAGGGATTGACGTGTTTCTGAGAGATACATATTCTGCTTTTCTTCTGGCTAAAGCGAGCCAATTAACATTTGTGACGCTAGCGGTTTGTTTGAAGAGAAAGAGACTGTAAAAAGAAAATAATTAAGGCGTGGAATCACCGGAGATCAGGACATGTAATGGAAATGGATTTAATACACGATTTCCTCCATAAATAAGGTTTGTGACTTTTTTGTTCTGGAGTGAATCAACGAATGAGGTTTTTCTGAATCATTTGATGATCGCGTTGGCCCTGTAATTAGTGCGGAAGTTTCATCTGTGTCGAAGAGAGCCTGCAATCACTGAGTCTGTTTTAAATCGTCCAAAAAGGCTTCGTACACATCTGGAATTCGCAATCTTTCGTAAAAGGAACAAATTGTCCAAACGATTGATTCTCCCGACTGAATGCACTGTTTAACAGTAATAATAAATGTAATGATCTCTTACAGCAAACCAGCCGCTGATTACCAAGACGAAGAACTCCATCAAAGATTATATTTGGCTGGTTTCACGTAATGAGATATTATATTAAAAACTGTACATAGATAAAGGAGAGAAAGAGAGAGCGAATGAAAATAGAGATAATACTAATAATCTTCCATTAGTCTAATTTTTCGGCTGTCTTATCACGGATCAGCCAAGAAATGGGAGGCCCTTACTTTACTGTATAGATTTATGTGTGAAGGTGAAGGGATCTTAAAGGCAACAGATACACGTCTATACAGACAAGCCATTACACAAAGATAGCGGCTACCTGCATTCATCATCTATTCTTAGATAAAGAGGCGCTAACTTAGTATCCGAACATTTAAGAAATGTTGAACCAGCTACATCTACGTAAAAGTCTAATATGTTGCTATATAAACCAATGTGATGTGCATAGTGAAGGGTACTTTCCATCTGAATATGTGTTGAGGTTTACTCCCGTTCAGTGTGCCGGCCGCGGTGGCCGTGCGGTTCTAGGAGCTTCAGTCCGGAACCTCGGGACTGCTACGGTCGCAGGTTCGAACCCTGCCTCGGGCATGGATGTGTGTGATGTCCTTAGGTTAGTTAGGTTTAAGTAGTTCTGAAGTCTAGGGGTTTGATGCCCTAAGATGTTAAGTCCCATAATGCTCAGAGCCATTTGAATCGTTCACTGTGCTTGTGGAGTGCGGAATAATGATTGTCTAAATGCTTCAATGCGTACTGAAAGAAGGGTGATAGTATCTTCACTTACAGGAGCCTTAAGTGTGGTGCTGTAGTAAATTCCTTGATTCCCACTTGAAATTGGATTTCTGTTTCTTAGATAAACATTGGCAAGGTGGCTGACGTCAATCAGCAATCGTCTGGAAGTTCATGTTTTTACTTTTCGGTGATGTTCTTTTGTGGGTCAAACAAACGTCCTACAGTTTGCATTGTTCTTCTTTGTACAATTTCAATATTACTTGTTGTTCCTCCCTGATAAATGAGATGGGTCCTCGAGGAATCGCATTTTCCCAGTATCTTATCAATGAATTGAACTCTGCCAGCAGCTATCCTACGGTGGAGACTCTGTGATCACTCCATCACATTCCTGCAAATTTTCACTCCGAGATATTTTGAACATTTACAGTTAGTAGCCAATGCCCCACTATAGAATCTCATAAAGGTGAAACTTACTAACTGACATATGTTCTGCGAATAGCATATTTATTTTGATCATACGATAAGGATACAAAACATGTAGTCGAATAAGTTTAGACAGCGTCTTAAGTATCGGGTCCGTGGTGCTGTGACGTGGTGCTGTGCAGGCAGGCAGCAGACATAGTATTCTCGAGGTCTCCAAAGCCGCTGTTGCCGCAGCAAAATGGGGTTGACACGCGCGGCCGGTTACAAAATGGCGCCATATTTTTATTAAGCGGCGTTATTGGTCGGTCGTGCGGAGCTGAGTTATGGGCCGCTGTACGACCCGCTCGCCCGCCCTCAAGGACGGCGCCGGCCCTACGCGACGGCTTTAAGGGCTGCCCGCCGGTCCGGAAGCTCCTTCGCATCAGCCGAGTGACACGTGCTCCAGCTAGTCTGATAGTCGTGGGCGTGTCGTAAACGGTAGGTGATGTAGCGGGCGTTGGGAGGAGCCGTATATCATCCCTAGAATATCATTTGTTACACTGTCACCACATATTATATTGCTACTGATACATATGAAACACCATTTTACTACTTTATGATCTCCCACCCTCCACGGTATCATAGAATCAAGTATTAATAACAATTCACATCAAAAACGAAACTTCGTTTCGCTTATTTTGGGGAATAAAAATTATTTATGGAGCTACTATTACTTTATCTCCAGATGTTTCCGTTCCCTTTTTTAACTTCATGTTAAATGAGGGCTGCCTGAAAACTCAGACTGATAGTGGCAAATAAAATTTTAATTTTTCTTTATCAACTTTCATTCTATTGGGAACTAGATGCACCTGGCGACTACACTTATTTCAAATAGTAAATGAGAGAGCAATCAGTCGCAAATAATATTTATCGCATATCCAGTCGGCTGCTGTGTCGCCATTTTCAATGCTTCATGTAAGGACATAGTCCCAACTGGACTATTCATGTCAATGGTATGACTCTGACATGAAGAGTCCAGATGGAACTACGTGCATGGATGTAATTTTAATGTTTCAACTTACATTTACTGCCCAGAAGATGGCCATACAGTGACCGAAATTTGGATAAACAATTTGACACTGATTATTGTACCCTTTATTACTTATCATTTTCCTTTACCTTCAAAAAATATTCAAAGGTATGTGAATTCCTAAGGGACCAAACTGCTGAGGTCTAGATTTACACACTACTTACACAAACGTAAACTAACTTATGCTAAGAACAGCACACACACTCATGCCTGAGGGAGGACTTGAACCTCCGGCGGGAGGCACCGCGCTATCCGTGACATTGCGTCTCGAACCACGTTGCCGCTCCGCGCGGCCTTCTAACGTTAACACATTTCGCACAGAGGTGTTTCAGCACCATCACTCCATCTCAGCTGAGTTCCTCTGGAAATGTTCCAAAATACTCGTTTATATCTGGGTTCCCTTCCTGAATGGATGATAAACACTGGCCCACTGCATTTTCTGAAGGGATGAGAACGTGAGGGAACAATATATGGGTGGCGTGCCGAATGTTAAAATACTCTATATCGCAGATTCGTAACTTTTTCAACTGCCAATAAACGTTTTGGAGGAAGATTGTGATGGAACATGGATTTTTTTTTTTTTTTGCAAACCTGTTGTTTTACTCGAAATTTTTCACTCAGCTCCGTTACAAAGTTGGAATAATATCCAACATTTATTTTGTACCTTCTTGAAGATATTCTAGAGAATTTGTTTCACACCCCAAAGCACCGAAGCCATGACATTTCCTCATTATTTCTGGAACTAAAGAACCAGTTTCTGTCTTCTGTTTCAGTTGTTGTTTGTATCACGAGTGTAGTGATTTTTCATCCGTTTTCAAGTACTGTCCAAGAAAATTGTTTTTACATTTTCGAAAACGCACTAGCCGCTGGTGGGAAATTGTCATGTGAATTCGTTTCTCATTCGCCTTGAGACTGGGTGGCACACAACTTGATCAGAGGTTCCCATGTGCAAATACTCATACATAATGAAGCCGAAACCTTTCTTTTAATCATTTCTCTAGTTGCTTCAATTCTAAGTTGACACTTGTCACTTTATTTTAATTTGCTCCTGAATTTACGTGACAAATTGAGAGATTGGGAGCGCTAGTCGTTAGAATATAAGTAAACGGTCACAAACTTTTATTTTGGCAAACAAAAGTCTTTTGAACCACTGCTATAAGTACTTCCCAAATCACAGTCACAAAATATTGAACCTCTTTCCACAACGGCAAAAATAATAATAACAATAATAATAATAATAATAATAATAATAATAATAATGTGCCGATATAAACCATCAGTTGTATACATGGAAGAAGCCTGGAGATACTGGCAGGTTTCAGATAGATTATGTAATGGTAAGGCAGAGATGTAGGAACCAGGTTTTAAATTGTAAGACATTTCCAGAGGCAGATGTGTACTCTGACCACAATCTATTGGTTATGAACTGTAGATTAAAGAAACTGCAAAAAAGGTGGGAATTTAAGGAGTTTGGACCTGGATAAACTGGCAGAACCAGAGGTTGTAGAGAGTTTCAGAGAGAGCATTAGGGAACGATTGACAAGAATGAGGGAAAGGAGTAGAGTAGAAAAAGAATGGGTAGCTTTGAGAGATGAAATAGTGAAGGCGGCAGAGGATCAAGTAGGTAAAAGGACGAGAGCTAATAGAGATCCTTGGGTAACTGAAGAGATACTGAATTGATGAAAGGAGAAAATACAAAAATTCAATAAATGAAGCAAGCAAAAAGGAATACAAACATCTCAAAAATGAGATCGACAGGAAGGGCAAAATGACTAAGGAGGGAGGGCTAGAGGACAAATGTAGGAATGCAGAGGCGTATATCACTAGGGGTAAGATAGATACTGCCTACAGGAAAATTAAACAGACCTTTGGAGAAAAGAGAACCACTTGCATGAATATAAGGAGCTCAGATGGAAGCCCACTTCTAAGCAAAGAAGGGAAAGCAGAAAGGTGGAAGGAGTATATAGAGGGTCTATACAAGGGCCATGTTCTTGAAGAAATGGAAGAGGACGTAGATGAAGATGAAATGGGAGGTATGATACTGCGTGAACAGTTTGCCAGAACACTGAAAGACGTGATTCGAAACAAGGCCCAGAGTGTACACAACATTCCGTTAGAACTACTGATAGCCTTGGGAGAACCTGCCCTGACAAAACTCTACCACCTGGTGAGCAAGATGTATGAGATAGGCGAAATACCCTCAGACTTCAAGGAGAATATAATAATTCCAATCCCAAAGAAAGCGGGTGTTGACAGATGTGAAAATTACCGAACTATCAGTTTAATAAGCCACGGCTGCAAAATACTAACGCGAATTCTTTACAGACGAATGGAAAAACTGGTAGAATCAGACCTCGGGGAAGATCAGTTTGGATTCCGTAGAAATGTTGGAAAATATGAGGCAATAATGACCATATGAATTATCTTAGAAAATAGATTGGGAAAGGCAAACCTATGTTCCTAGCATTAGTAGACTTAGAGAAAGCTTTTGACAATGTTGACTGGAATAGTCTCTTTCAAATTCTGAAGGTGGCAGTGGTAAAATACAAGGATCAAAAGGCTATTTACAATTTGTAGAGATGGCAGTCATAAGAGTCGAGGAGCATGAAAGGGAAGCAGTGGTTGTGAATGGAGAGAGACAGGGTTGTAGCCTTTCCCAGATGACGTTCAATCTGTATATTGAGCAGGCAGTGAAAGAAACAAGCGAGTTTGGTTATTTGGGGAGAAAAATAACTGATAATGGTCGAAGTAGAGAGTATCTCAAATGTAGACTGTCAATGGGAACGAAAGCGTTTCTGAAGAAGAGAAATTTGTTAACATCGCGTATAGATTTAAGAGTCAGGAAACCTTTCCTGATAGTATTTTTATGGACTGTATTCATGTACGGAAGTGAAACGTGGACGATAAATAGTTTAGACAAAAACAGAATAGAAGCTTTCGAAATGTGGTGCTACATAAGGATGATGAAGATTAGATGGGTAGGTCATTTAAATAATGAGGAGGTACTGAATATAATTGGGCAGAGGAAAAATTTGTGGCACAACTTGACTAGAAGAAAGGATCGGTTGGTAGGACATATTCTGAGGCATAAAGGGATCACCAATTTCGTGTTGGAGGCCGGCAGGGAGGTTAAAGGTCGTAGAGTGAGACTAAGAGATGAATACACTAAACAGATTCAGTAGGATGTATGTTGCAGTAGGTACTGGGAGATGAAGAATCTTGCACAGGATAGAGAAGCATGGAGATCTGCATCAAACCAGTCTCTGGACTGAAGACGACAACAACAACATAAACAAGAAAACTGAGAATCGTTATCAAGGGTTTAAAATGTACTTCATAAGAAATGGAAGTGACAGCAGGAATTGGACTGGAGTGCTCTAGTGTAAGTCGACTGGCTGCATCTTCCACTGGCGTCATGGATGTAGTGAGCGGCGTGTGTCCTTCAGCTGCGACCAGAGTTAGATATTAGGTGTTACCGGCAGTGACACTGTTAAACTAAGTGCAGTCACGGTCATGTTGCAAGGCCCTACTCTGGCGTTTTCGAACGTTGTCTCTACTACCGAAACTCTCTGGGAATTGCCTCTTTCTTTGTCTTCAAGTCCCCATATAGAGCAATTTGTCTCCCATCTTTCTTCAGAGATCTGTCCCTGGGCGTGGCCGTATACCCGATTGGCCAGCTCATGCTTATTTTCTGGCAAGTCATATTATTTTACAACCTGGCAGTGTGGCACGCGATTCCCACGCACATCCACGAAGGAAGTTCTCCTACTACAAATTCCCTCACTTTACAATTGTGTCTCATTCGCTAAGTGTCAGCATCTCGTGTCTGTCATCCTATGTGTTTTTCAAGTTCAGTCTGACAACATCGGTTAAGTCAACGACCTGTCCGATACCTGTTCAGACATACGCTAGTGACTGGGTTAGCAGCTTCCATTGATTGCCCTTCAGCCTCTGGTTGCAAACTGTACACGTGTTAGCCGGCCTCTGCGCCGGGCGGCTCCTTCATGTCAAAGGCAGGCTGAGGCTCTAGTATAGCCGATATATTACACTACAGTCATGGTAACTTCACGTACCTTTGTGCGCTGATCATACAAGATCACACCGTGTGCTTTTCCAATGACTGCTGTTGTGGTAGCTTGTTTCTGTCGTCCTTCACATGAATCATATCGGACAGTTTCATGTCCTTTCATTACTTCAAAGCACCATACAAATTTCTGAACGTCCAACTAATTTCGGTTGTAAAACTTTTTTTTTCTTTTGAGAGAGAAATTGTCACTGGATTAATCTTAATTTTCTCAATTTCTTAGCATTCTCACAATGCGACCTCTTCAAACAATTGTTTAAAGTCAACTACTGCGTGGAATGACTTGCAAAACATTCTCTGGGGAATACACTAATACCTAGTATTTTTACTATTTCAGCGATCTAAGTATCTTCAGTCCTATCAGCATCGCAATGTATGCCATATACATTTGCGCCTGCATCTCGTGGTCGTGCGGTAGCGTTCTCGCTTCCCACGCCCGGGTCCCCAGGTTCGATTCCCGGCGGGGTCAGGGATTTTCTCTGCCTCGTGAAGGCTGGGTGTTGTGTGATGTCTTTAGGTTAGTTAGGTTTAAGTAGTTCTAAGTTCTAGGGGACTGATGACCATAGATGTTAAGTCCCATAGTGCTCAGAGCCATTTGAACCATTTGAACCATTTGCATATATGCGGCGTCAAGCCGGCAAGATAAGGTAAACGATATCTATAATCAATAGTAAAATCGAGAAAATAAATAAACATGATGTACAGTTGTATTTGAGATAATTAATTTTCTCCAATAAAATGTTTTGCGCATAACGTCAAAAATTTTCCGAGCTCTTTGGAAGAAACAATATTTTCACTTTCCTGCAAACATGCTCCACTAATCTATTGTATCTCACTGTTTAGAGGCACAAAACGCGTGGGTGTTTTCAGCTCGTTTCTAAATGCAAATAAGTAGGAGGCCGGGTTGATAGGAGCTGAAAGAGTCCTGGTTGCAATGATATGCGCTACGACACACTGTTAGAGAGAAGGATTATTATTCAAGAAACACATAATACAATGAAGTAACACAACATATTCTCAGGGACTAAGTCTGATGGGCCCTCTTCAGAGAATCAATGCAAACAGAACTGGCTGAGACCGACTATGAAAGTGCGTCTGCCTAGGTTGAAATGTAGACAAGAAGTGAACGAGGCACACTCCAGTTCCGCCGAGCTGCACAGCCCGCTAGAGGGCGCTGTGCTCCGCAGACGACGGGCTCCCAACCCTATCTTGGTGCGGCGTTGTAGTAATATCTGTGGCAATAATCAGTACATTCTATGGAAGGAAATGCAAATGTCTTTTTCAGATGTCATTAGTATCTATAAATATTTATTTCTCAAGGAACTGGAGGCTAAGAATTTTTGGAAATACGTCAATAATGCGGTGTTGAATATATTATCATTATATTATTATTTGAGCCTTTTTTTTCAAATCGCCTAACGTTACACATGGAATCAGTACTGTTCTGTCTACTCGAATAACCCCTTCAAATATATTCCCGACTATTCATTGATTCCTGTGTCCGGGCATCCAGGCACTTTTTAATGGTTGCAAGTAAGTCGTACTGAAATAGGAATACTATTTCGTCCTCCACGTAATACTTCAATCATACAAAATTTCGAAAATCTCTACTTTTCTTCTGCCGTTTCCAATAGTTCTAGATGTTTCCTTTGGGATTAATGTCGTACGATTTAGCGGGACATTCGATAGTTCAAAATGGCTAGCAGCACTATGGGACTTAACATCTGAGGTCATCAGTCCCCAAGACTTGGAACTACTTAAACCTAACTAACCTAAGGAGATCACACAAATCCATGCCCGAGGAAGGATTCGAAACTGTAACCGTAGCAGCAGCGCGATTCCGCACTCAAGCGCCTAGAACCGCTTTTTTTAAAAAATATCATTTATATCGTTTTCGTTCGTTGTATTTGCTCGGTGCGAACGTCGCGAGACACCCGTTTATGTTCGTTGTTGATCGATGAACTCAGTTTTTTTTTTTATTACAGAGGGCAGCTAACCCTCTGACCGAGCACACTGAGCTACCGTGTCGGCTGTACCGCTCGGCCACAGTGGCCGGCCAGTCGATAGTGCCTCAGTGTTTGTCTAGCCGGAAACATCTACGTGCAGCGCCAAAAGCAGGGATATTGGTATCTAGGATGATGATAGTGTTCACAGCCTGCTTATCATGAACGTATAGAGAAAGTGTAGTTTATCGGTAGTAGGCCGCATGAGTTCGCTGCCAGCCCAACGTTTATACCTTGCGCAGATGCGTACCCTTCGCCAGCTAGAGCCTCTCCTCCGGGGATTTGCATTCGCTTCAGTTGGCCATCGAGATATTTCATGCGCACATGGCGGAGCACTTGATAGTATATACAGAACTGTCTTGAAATCATTCACAGTGCGATGCGTTTTCCTCAGTCACCACAGTAATGTCTATTGTTAAGTCACCATGTGTTTCAAGTGCAGTATTATCGTGGTGGGGTAGTACTGACCCACCAGGATATTACAGCAGTAGGCCTCCTGTGGCTGCTATCTAAAACTCCCGGTGACATTGGAGTAATCGAAAACCGCATCAAATTTTTCGATTGTCGTATACGCTGTGAAAGTCCGAATGGCTGCAGGAGCAAGTTTTCGAGTCTTTAAAACAGCAGATCGTATTCTGATTGGCTTGGAGTGAACAGGTAAACAGACGAACAGACCGAATCACCGTCACTACCAGGTGCAGTAATATTGTGGTCGACTGATACACGACGTGCGTCATGTGCCACGAGATCGTGCTGCATACGAGCAGCATGTTTATATGCCGTTTGTTCCAGGCTTCACCAGAGGGCACGAGCTACGCTTGCGGGACCCTAGCGTAGGGGAAACCGACGACACTGCTAGCGAACAGCAAACACCGTTTGCACATCACGTGGGCGGAAACGTACTTCCGCTTGCTGTGTACACAACGCCAGGCACTGTCTCGAGGGGGCCAGTTCTAGCTCGAGTTCCAGCTTGAGTTGCAGTTTCAGCGCACTACAGTCCCTCAACGGACGCCGCCCTGCAGCCATACGGGATGATGCTTCCCATGGCCCTGTTTTCACGCCAGTAAGATTTATGTTTATTGTTTCAAGGGATCAAGAAAGATCTTTCCTTCTTGGTTTTTGAGACAAGTCATTGTGAATTTTTGAAGTTAATAAAGTGTTCTGCATTCCAACTGGAGAACCATATTTCAACACAGAGAGCAACCACGTATACAGGAATGTATAGAAGAAAGGACGGGATTGGGTCACCGACAATGTTGGAACATGCATCGTGGCTCATGTTCACCCAGTAGCCTGAATGAATTTTCCCAAGTCACGATACGGATAAAACCTGTAAAGATCACAGAAACACCCTCAGTCGGAACTGCATCTACCTCATACTACGGTTTAAGCACCTCAGTTCACTTGATACCTTGTATCATTAGAAAAGGTCCGAACAAGCTGTGCAGCCGTCAACCGTGTTTGTCGCTATGAGGTAACGGCTTCCGAATGTTCACTGCACGCAGTTCCCTCCGCTGTGTCTGCTCGGAGACTTACTGAGATGCTCATACATTCGCTGACAGCAGCAATTCCTATCGGTTTCAAAACCAAGTGTCAGTGACAAGGAATGACAGACGAATCCATTCTCCATTATGTTATTTTGATAAGTTAAGTTTCTACTTCGTGTTACGTTACACATTTTACATTTCGCCTAGGTCCACCAACAGCTTAGGGAACTTCATCCACAATGTGGTTATGGGCATGTCAGAACACGATAACTCTTTCCTGACATTCTGTAAATCTCCACGTCGACTCATCTCACTGCACTGATGCCACAGAACCGACTGGAACGTAAACACCGCTTAGCTACCATGACCTACGTCAGTGGTGGAGGGTAACTTTACCGTCTGGAACCAGTGCCACCCCACGTGCAGCGCTCCAAAGTGATCAACATGCTTCCTTAAGAGGAGTGCCAAATGCTTGGTCCCGTGAGCTTACGACGTCACCCGACGATAGCGTTAAAAGAAGGTGTTTTATGGGATAACCTCCGAGATGGCGGGAAGCAGTGGTTTTTATACCAATACAAAAATATTCAGTACGACACATTTCCTATCTCAAGTGCTAATCTGTAGGAAAGGTTGATCAAACAGCACATTGAGCCCTGAGAGTATTTCCAGTTAATGGTAATTTAAGATACTAGTAAAAATTATGAAGAACATTTTACGCATCTGTAATTCTAGTCTAGAAAGAGATGGGGTATTTGCCAAGAAGAAAATACTTCCATTAGTTAAAGAGAAGTAAAAGCTAACGTTACAGGAAATTTTCTAGAAGAAATCATGTGGACTTAAAGAAATACATGATCATTCTCAAAGTTTTTAGATGCGTATGATGCATATTTTATCACAAAAGGATAAAAAGTAGCCAGAGATAAAAACTAAAATAGCGAAATAGGTGTGCAACTGCTTAACCCCCGTGGTGAAAAATGGCGTTTTGTTGCACCTTGCTGAAACTTTTAATGAGAAAGTTGTTAAGAAAACTATAAAATTCATTCTGGCGACATCTGCGCAATTTACACTCTAAGAAAGATAAAAGACAACGCACCAAGAAGGAAGCATCCGAATGACACGGAAATCGCCGGCCGCCATGGCCATGCGGTTCTAAGCGCATCCGTCCAGAACAGCGCGAATGCTACGGTCGCAGGTTCGAATCCTGCCTCGGGCATGGATATGTGTGGTGTCCTTAGGTTGGTTCGGTTTAAGTAGTTCTAAGTCCTAGGGAACTGATAACCTCCAGTAGTTCTAAGTTCTAGGGGACTGATGACCTCCAAAGTTAAGTCCCATAGTGCTCAGAGCCATTTGAACCATTTATGACATGGAAATCGGTAGACTTGATGAACTTGTACAGGCAAACAAATTATTACAGTTTCAGAAAAAATAGTCGATTTATTCAGAAGAATGAGCTTCACAGACTCAGCTAATCAGTAACTTGTTGGTCCACCTCTGGTCCTTAGGCAAGCTGTTATTTGGCTTGGCACTGATTGATGGTGTTGTTGGATGTCCTCAGGGACATAGTGTCAAATTCTGCCCAATCGGCGCTTTAGATCGTCAAATTCACGAGCTAGTTTGAGGAGCCTTCCCATAATGCTCCAAAATTTCTCACTTGAGGAGAAATCCGGCAACCTTGCTGGTCAAGGTAGCGTTTGGCAAACGTGAAGGCAAGCGGTGCAAGCAGTGGAAATTCTCGCGATGCGCGAGCAGACATTATCATGCTGAAATGTAAACCCAGGATCTTGCCGTGAAGGGCAACTAAACATGATATAGAGTGTCGTCGACGTACTGATGTGCTGTAAGGGCGCTGCATCTGCAACCAAAGGGGTCCTACTGTGAAATGAAATGCCTCACGTAACCATCTGTACTGGTTGTTGGGTCGTATGGTGGGCGACAGTCAGGCTAGTATCCCACTACTCTCTGTGGTGTCGCCAGATAAGTCTTCGCTGATCGTCGGACCTCAGTTCGAAGCGGTACTCATCAATGAAGACAATTCCACTCCTGTCAATGAGGTTCCAGGCCGAAAATGCTCAACGACACTGCAAACAGGCTTGTTGGTGTGTAGAGGTCAATGATATAAGATATATAACGTGCAGGGGGTGCCATCAGCTCAGCCTTCTTTCTGTGAGACGGCTATTAATGATCACTGTGGTCACTGAAGCACCAGTTGCCCTTCAGATCGATGATTTTGATGAATCAGGGTACCTAAGTGCCTCTCTTACGACAGCTCGGTCCTCACATTCTGTCGTCTCTCTATGTCGCCGATTTCTTCTTGACGCTGTGCCTGGCTATGGATCACCCATTTCTGCGAACATCGTGGAACAGTGGGATCGCCTCTGTTCAAATGTCGAGCCATTCGCCGATTACTCATACCGGATTTTTGGAACCCAGCTGCACGTCTTCTGTCAAATAGTGACATTTGCGGGTTTTAGTAATGCGCCTATCTTCGAGGCATGATTACTATCCAGCTGAGTACATGGAATGAAATTCGCAAAGACTTTATGTCCTGGTATCGACATGTCGCCTATTTACTATCCTTCCAGGCGCGAGGCAATATTGCGATGTAGCATCACCCATTCATCCATCGAACGGCAAAGTTTGCAGTTGTGAGTTTTCAGTCGATACATGTATGATTATCGATTTGTGACCTTTTTCATAGCTCCTTCGTGGTACACCTTCAATATTTTCCGTATCGTCGGCTCGCCTTAATAGGATTGAGAATACAGGATTTCTCCCGATATATATTATTAGCAAGTTGCCGACCGTTCATCATTACACACAACATACTAAACGCTGATATACGCCATATAAAAGTAAATGTAGGTACTTTCGGGCCACATTTTCACTTTGTTCGTATAGCTTTGTGGAACCCAAGTTTTATAGAAGAATACCACAAGACTATTGTTCTCAGTAAGCAGTAAGTGCATTGTACACAACTACTTCGCTTTCGCTGCTGCAACGTCTCTGCATTCCATTCCGAAGCTTCGTCCATCACTACATCCTCTGAACCGAAAACCAGCTGATCGGAGAAGACGAAGAAAGGAGGTCTCTGAGCCACAATAACTAATTATTATCTTTTTTGGAGATAACACCGTATTTTTCAAGGCTTTGGATACTCTCCTTTCTCATAGTACCCAAGTAGAATTCTCTGCACTAAATGTTTGTTAAAACTCTTCTAATTCCGTAGATCTCCGTTTTCCTTTACGACCCTTTCTTGGAGAACAGAAACTATTGCTTGTATGAGGCTATTCTCCTGATTTTCTGCAGTATTAATACGGAATGGAGTCGATTTGGAAATACAACGGTTTGCTATTAGTTTATGAATATGCGCAAAATTTGTATTATTCCTGTTCCTGGCTGATCCACTGTTTCGAAATATATATAACCTACCATGCTTTCTATACGACACTTTCTGTTTTTGAATGTCTTATTGCCATATAACTACACTGACTAGATGAAGCCCTTGGTACTCCATTACGCTCATTACAAAACACAAGTCAATGCACCTGTCAACGCAAGACTGAAACCCCACTTAAACATACGACATCAGGCGGGAAAAACGACAATATGCCTACCGCTGACCTCCATCCCTGCTGAGCCCTGTATGTGGCAACAAATATGTGAAGCAGACAAATCACAGTGTTTCGTGTCTGGCTACATCAAGCAGCTCGTATGGCCTTTAGATACCTATTTTGGCGACGACCACTGTAACGACAGTTTAATCATATGTGTTCATGTAATCGTGTTATTGAATCTGCTTTTTAAATGTTACAAATTTTTTAATCCTAATTTAACAGAGCTGGTAGTCTTAAAGGTTATTTAAATATTTTAGTAGTGACTGGACCAGGTGTTCCTAAACCAGATGGATCTAGCTAAGCGCTAAAAATGTTACATCAGTTTCTTCTACTGAATTCCCCTTTGTGCAATACATATGACAGCAGAAACGTTGAATTGTGTTTGTTTAATGCTGACTTCTTCCATACAGTAAATTCTATTCAGATCAGAAAACAAGAACTATCAATCTAATAAGACATATCTTAAAATTATTCAGGAACAGAAATTAACCCTAGAAAAATTTAATAGGTTATTCAGAAACTGATTGTGGTTTTCACGGTTATCAACATTAAACAGAATGCCACAGTGTGAAATTCAAGTTTTATTTAGAAAGTAACAAATAAATTCTGAGTAAGATCGCTTATTTTTCTAGGTTAAATCGAACCTCGAAGTGTTTCCAGTCGTCAAATGTTCTAAAAGCCATTTTAAGCATTTTTACGTCACATTTTTTACTAATTATTTGCCTCTAGTTGTTCCTACACACAGGTCTTAAGTCGAATTTAGAGAAATGTTGTAACTAGCGACGTGTGTGCAGCACATATTCATCATATGCCCATTCAATCGTTTCTACCTACAAGTCGTTTGTAGCTACTTTCTTTAAATGTGACGTGACACACATCAAAAAAAGTTTTGTATCACCCCAGTTCCCAGAACTCCTGAAGATAGGCGTAGACTGTGGATATTGTATCACAGACACAGCCCTTTTCACTGTTCAGAGATGTCACTAACCCCGCCCAAAAACGTAAAATGTCATGCATGAGCAGCGCCTATCAGAAGGAGGGGATCAGGCAGATGATCAGTTTTAGTCATTCCACCAGGAATGAGGTACACGGTTCGTGTTGTCTGCAGTTCAACTATGCCTAGACCGTCAATACCGCGGTTCGTTCGCGTTCACATTGTTACTTTGTGCCAACAAGGGCTCTCAACACGGGAAATGTCCAGGTGTCTCGAAGTGAAACGAAGTGATGCTGTTCGGACATGAATGAGATAAGAGAGATATGAACAGTCGATAAGATGCCTCGCTCAGGGCGCTCACGTTCCACTGCAGTGCATGATCGCTACCTACGGATTATGACTCAGAGGAACCCTGACAGCACCACCGCCATGTTGAATAATGCTTTTCGTGCAGCCACAGGACGACGTGTTATGACTCAAGCTGTGCTCAGCAGGCTGCTTGATTCATAACTTCACTCTCGACGTCCATGGCGAGGCCTATTTTTGCTGCCAAGACACCAAGAAGAGCAGTATAGGTAGGTCCAACAACATGCCGAATGGACCGCTCAGAACTGGCATCGCGATCTCTTCGCAAATGAGTCGTATACGCCTTCAACTACACAATCATCGGAGACGTATTTGGAGACAAGCCGGTCAAGCTGAATGCCTTAGACACACTGTCCAGTGAGTGCAGCAAGGTGGAAGTTCCCTGATGTTTTGGGGTGGCATTATGTGGGACCGACGTACGCCGCTGCTAGTCATAGAAGGCATCGTAACGGCTCTACGACACGTGAATGCCAACCTACGACTGATAGTGCAGCCATATCGGCAGCATATTGCAGAGGAATTCATCTTCATGGACGACAATTAGCGCCCCCAACGCACGCAGGTTGTGAATGACTTCCTTCAGTATAAAGACATCGCTCGACTAGAATAACAAGCATGCTCTCCAGACATGAACCCTATCGAAAGGGCTGTTTATGGACGACGTGACCCACCAACCACTCTGAAGGATCTACGCCGAATCACCGATGAGGAGTGGGACAATCTGGACCAACAGTGCCTTGACGAACTTGTGGATAGTATGTCACGACGAATACAGGCATGCATCAATGTAAGAGGACGTGCTACTGGGTATTAGAGGTGCCGGTGTGTTCAGCAATCTGGAGCACCACTTCTGTGGTCCTCGCTATATGATGGTACAACAAGCAATGAGTGGTTTTCATGAGTGATATAATGTGCGGAAATGGCGTTTACGTTGCTCTCTATTCCAATTTTCTGTACAGTTTCCGGAACTCTTGGAACCGAAGTGATGGAAAACTTACTTTGATGTGTTTATTTTTTGATGTGCTTTCGGTATTTACTGTTCGTCATTATTAACTCAAGAAGAACACTTTCAGTTTATAGAAAACATGTTCTTTAACGTCAAAAACAATCTAGGTGTCTCATATTAGTCACGTTTTCCTAACCATTCCAAATCAAACCCATCTGTGTTCTCGGTTGTCACATTATTCTATTAGCAACAAAAAAGGCATGTTTTCTCGCCGTTTATGTGACAGTTTCATATACCTGATTTAAAGGAACACCACAAAATTCTAGAGATAAATTCAACAACGTGATAACAATAATTTTTCATACGTGGCAAGGCAATTTCCAAAATATATAATGATGCAGTATAAATTATTGATGAAATTTACAGTGTATAATGAGATGCCCTATGAACCATGGACCTTCCGTTGGTGGGGAGGCTTGCGTGCCTCAGCGATACAGATAGCCGTACCGTAGGTGCAACCACAACGGAGGGGTATCTGTTGAGAGGCCAGACAAACGTGTGGTTCCAGAAGAGGGGCAGCAGCCTTTTCAGTAGTTGCAGGGGCAACAGTCTGGATGATTGACTGATCTGGCCTTGTAACATTAACCGAAACGGCCTTGCTGTGCTGGTACTGCGAACGGCTCAAAGCAAGGAGAAACTACGGCCGTAATTTTTCCCGAGGGCATGCAGCTTTACTGTATGA
The DNA here is from genome assembly GCF_023897955.1 of Schistocerca gregaria. Lineage (NCBI taxonomy): Eukaryota > Metazoa > Arthropoda > Insecta > Orthoptera > Acrididae > Schistocerca > Schistocerca gregaria. The sequence continues at coordinate 435,052,605 of NC_064922.1, forward strand.
TTAAATGATGATGGCATCCTCTTGGGTAAAATATCGCGGAGGTAAAATAGTCCCCCATTCGGATCTCCGGGCGGGGACTACTCAAGAGGATGTCGTTATCAGGAGAAAGAAAACTGGCGTTCTACGGATCGGAGCGTGGAATGTCAGATCCCTTAATCGGGCAGGTAGGTTAGAAAATTTAAAAAGTGAAATGGATAGGTTAAAGTTAGATATAGTGGCAATTAGTGAAGCTCGGTGGCAGGAGGAACAAGACTTCTGGTCAGGTGTCTGCACGGTTACAAACACAAAATCAAATAGGGGTAATGCAGGAGTAGGTTTAATAATGAATAGGAAAATAGGAATGCGGGTAAGCTACTACAAACAGCATAGTGAACGAATTATTGTGGCCAAGATAGATAGAAGCCCACATATGCTACAGTAGTACAAGTTTATATGCCAACTAGCTCTGCAGATGACGAAGAAATTGAAGAAATGTATGATCAAATAAAAGAAATTATTCAGATAGTGAAGGGAGATGAAAATTTAATAGTCATGGGTGACTAGAATTCGGTAGTAGGAAAAGGGAGAGAAGGAAACGTAGTAGGTGATTATGGACTGGGGCAAAGAAATGAAAGAGGAAGCCGCTTGGTAGAATTTTGCATAGAGCACAACTTAATCATAGGTAACACTTGGTTCAAGAATCATAAAAGAAGGCTGTATACATGGAAGAACCCTGGAGATACTAAAAGGTATCAGATAGATTATATAATGGTAAGACAGAGATTTAGGAACCAGGTTTTTAATTGTAAGACATTTCCTGGGGCAGATGTGGATTCTGACCACAATCTATTGGTTATGACCTGTAGATTAAAACTGAAGAAACTGCAAAAAGGTGGGAATTTAAGGACATGGGACATGGATAAACTAAAAGAACCAGAGGTTGTACAGAGTTCCAGGGAGAGCATAAGGGAGCAATTGACAAGAATGGGCTAAAGAAATACAGTAGAAGAAGAAAGGGTAGCTTTGACGGATGAAGTATTGAAGGCAGCAGAGGATCAAGTAGGTAAAAAGACGAGGGCTAGTAGAAACCCTTGGGTAACAGAAGAAATATTGAATTTAATTGATGAAAGGAGAAAATATAAAAATGCAGTGAATTTTTATTATTTACTCGATCGGCATTTACAAGGCGAAATATTAAATTTGAACTTTACAGCATTAAAAATGAGACATTCAGCTTTACCTAATTACATAATACAAAATACAAAATTTTATACTATATGACATTTTTTTTAGCCATTAAATGGCATTGTCCGTGAGATTATGTATATCCTCCAGTTCACCATTAAAACCATGCACAGTACACTCGATCAAGTGGGCCATTGATTGATTGAGTCCACATTCGCACTGAGGGTCGTTCGCGAGGCCCCATGCAGTAAATGAAGCAAGCAAAATGGAATACAGACGTCTAGAAAATGAGATCGACAGGATGTGCAAAATGGCTAAGCAGGGATGGCTAGAGGACAAATGTAAGGATGTAGAGGCTTGTCTCACTAGGGGTAAGGTAGATACTGCCTACAGGAAAATTAGAGAGACCTTTGGAGATAAGAGAACCACTTGTATGAACATCAAGGGCTCAGGAGGAAACCCAGTTCTAAGCAAAGAAGGGAAAGCAGAAAGGTGGAGGGAGTATATAGAGGGTCTATACAAGGGCGATGTACTTGAGGACAATATTATGGAAATGGAGGAGGATGTAGATGAAGACGAAATGGGAGATATAATACTGCGTGTAGAGTTTGACAGAGCACTGAAAGACCTGAGTCGAAACAGGGCCCACGGAGTAGACAACATTCAATTGGAACTACTGACGGCCTTGGGAGAGCCAGTCCTGACAAAACTCTACCATCTGGTGAGCAAGATGTATGAGACAGGCAAAATACCCTCAGACTTCAAGAAGAATATAATAATTCCAATCCCAAAGATATCAGGTGTTGACAGATGTGAAAATTACCGAACTATCAGTTTAATAAGTCACAGCTGCAAATTACTTACGCGAATTCTTTACAGACGAATGGAAAAACTAGTAGAAGCCGACCTCGGGGAAGATCAGTTTGGATTCCATAGAAATGTTGGTACACGTGAGGCAATACTGACTCTACGACTTATCTTAGAAGGTAGATTAAGGAAGGGCAAACCTACGTTTCTAGCATTGTAGACTTAGAGAAAATTTTTGACAATGTTGATTGGAATACTTTCTTTCAAATTCTGAAGGTGGCAGGGGTAAAACACAGGCTATTTAAAATTTGTACAGAAACCAGATGGCAGTTATAAGAGTCGAGGGACATGAAAGGGAAGCAGTGGTTGGAAAGGGAGTGAGACAGGGTTGTAGTCTCTCCCCGATGTTATTCAATCTGTATATTGAGCAAGCAGTAAAGGAAACAAAAGAAAAATTTGGAGTAGGTAATAAAATCCATGGAGAAGAAATAAAAACTTTGAGGTTCGCAGATGACATCGTAATTCTGTCAGAGACAGCAAAGGACTTGGAAGAGCAGTTGAACGGAACGGATAGTGTCTTGAAAGGAGGATGTAAGATTAACATCAACAAAAGCAAAACGAGGATAATGGAATGTAGTCGAATTAAGTCTGGTGATGCTGAGGGAATTAGATTAGGAAATGAGACACTTAAAGTAGTAAAGGAGTTTTGCTATTTGGGGAGCAAAATAACCGATTATGGTCGAAGTAGAGAGGATATAAAATGTAGACTGGCAATGGCAAGGAAAGCGTTTCTAAAGAAGAGAAATTTGATAACATCGAATATAGATTTAAGTGTCAGTAAGTCGTTTCTGAAAGTATTTGTATGGAGTGTAGCCATGTATGGAAGTGAAACATGGACGATAAATAGTTTGAACAAGAAGAGAATAGAAGCTTTTGAAATGTGGTGCTACAGAAGAATGCTAAAGATTAGATGGGTTGATCACATAACTAATGAGGAAGTATTGAATAGGATTGGGGAGACGTTTGTGGCACAACTTGACCAGAAGAAGGGATCGGTTGGTAGGACATGTTCTGAGGCATCAAGGGATCACCAATTTAATATTGGAGGGCAGCGTAGAGGGTAAAAATCGTAGAGGGAGACCAAGAGATGACTACACTAAGCAGATTCACAAGGATGTGAGTTGCAGTGGGTTCTGGGAGATGAAGAATCTTGTAATAATGATGGACATTGTGATTATGAGTTCTGACGTTACGTCACAACGTATAACTGATTGATCGGTGCAACTATTTATAGTTTGCCAATTGTTGCAAGAATGGGAGGAGATAGGAAATATTATACCACTAGCAGGACGCTCAACAGGACCGTTATCAGCTCTGGAAATATTCCTGTAAAGAAGTTGATGAACTTACCAACTGGTGGGGTTCAACGGATGGTAGGCGGAGAGAAGGGATTCATAATCTGTTGCCGCAAATTTTTTCTAAGCGTTGTGTAATACACCTATGGTCACTGTTTGAAAAGTTTGTAAGTATGAAAAATGTAGTAAACACAATCATAAGTTAAGACACAAGTTCGTTCAGAGCGGCAAATGATGAACTATATTACTAGTACGGTTATCTACTGTTTCATATGGAAGTGCGACGGTACTACAACGTCTTAAAGACTTACTTCCTGCCATATTACGATTTTTGAAAGAACAAGGCGATTCCTTGTGTGAGCTAGAAGATCCACTTTCGGCTACCGGGTTTCCTTCGTATCACATGATGTCCATATATCGTCACAGTGGTGACTACAAGTTCGGAATACACACTCTTGACACATGTCCACGGCACCTAACTATTATATAGGCCCTATGATCCGTGAGCCAATGAGTGGAAGTACTAATTGCGTTTATAGTAGAACCTGAAAATGACGCAAATACAGCGTTGAAACTAGTAATCTGGAAAATAATTACTTCCACCTCCATTGCCCATACTGTGGGCTGCTGTCTCACGTCCACAAGGGTAATGGACTTTCATCAGCTGAAAAGTTAAATAACCCAAAAGCACTGCTTCAAGATAATTTCAGCACAATTTCTTAAACCTACCTTTATACAGATTGATGCAGATTAATTGTGCTCTTTTGTCATGGAGAATTTTGTGTTCCAGGTTCCTGATGACAAAAATCCGTGCCGTCTTTCTCATCAAAGTTTACAAGCTTGATAAAAATGTGTTCTTACATTTGCAATTTATTGCTAACTGCACTTCATTTCCTGTATGTGTAAAATTCAACTTCCATTTCTTTTTCTTACGAACAGTTTACTTAAAATTCATATCATTTTTACTAGAAATTCTGAGGCAATATTTTTAAGGTTATTATTTTGTCCTATTTTCTTCGATAGCTCACACCCGAATTTTTAAAAACATAATATGCGGCATCTCATTAGCTTTGTAAGTTTGGGGACCACTACCATTTGGGAACGCCCCGCTTAGCAGCGAGTTTCGTTTTAGTAAGAGTAACTACTCATATACTAGCAATACAATCATAAAAAACGGCGATGATGACCACGCTGTTTAGCCCTCAACAATCCTAAATCCATCCATCCATAGATATTCCTTCCATATTCAGATTCATCAACACGATGTAGAAACTGATTGATACACTGTACTTACGAAAGGGGAGGGTTCCCAACCATTTTAGTATTCCTCACGAACATACCTGAAAATGAGTGAAAAATCCAAGGTTGAAACAAACGGCTATACATATAATATTCGACTATCGTCGCCTGTCGTCACCAAAACAATACAGGAATATATTGCAGCGTATTACCCACAGCCTGTTGACAAATGACTAATAACTCTTTCGAGGAAAACGCCACAAAAATTTTCGGTTAAAAATAAATTGATAAGCACACTGAGCATTGCTTTCATTCTTGAGAACTGTTTCCTGTGGAAGATAGTCTTGTAGACAAGAAGTAAGGAACATGTGTGAATGCGCTACAGGTTCCTTGAGGATCAACAGCTAGGTCCTTTTCTACACCTCTAGCTGCGCGTAACAGAACCGATATAGGTAGGTTTAAACTGCTACAAAAGCTAGTTTGTTGGCTTATTGCACTGCGAAAATGTAACACGTTAATTCATAACTGACTTTATCTCAACAATTACAGTATCCACTACGTCATTTCATACGAAAAAAACTGAAAATGAGAGATCATAAGGATCGCCACGAGGAACATTTCAGAAACAGTGCGAAAGCTCTTATAAAAAGACAAGTACTCTCTTCCAGCAACGCTGAACGGTGCTACGTGGATTTGACGTTATTCACTCACCTGAGGAGAGCACAAAGGAGAACGTTAATGTAAGTTGGCAGCGGGGGCTGTGAACGTATTTCCAGGGGCACGCGCAAAGGTGGAGGCGGACTGCCCCACGACTCACCTCGCCGCCCCCACCCCTCGGCCAACCTCCTCTACCACAGCAGTCCCTCTTTGTGGGCGGACGGCAATTTCGTCGACCGCTTGTTGCGCCAGAGGTTTCTGTCCGACGGGAACGAAAATTGCGATTCCAGGCAGCAACGGCCACGACGGAATAGCGCAGGCAAAAAGGGAATCTGAGTGTAACTGTTCCCTCTTTACGGTCGCACCATAAAATCTTTTTTTCTTGCATTCACTGTACGGTTTATTGACTCTTTGTCTTTGATTGCGTGGTTTAGTTCCGTTATAGAGTTTTCATTGATGTGGTACTTTTTTCTACGGCCTAATGGAATTCGCAATACCTAGCATCTCCAACAGTAAAGTAGAAAGGAATGTGACTGAGTAATTATCGTAGGGCAGCTCAATGTAATGGGTAAATAGAAAAAAAGTAGAATAAAGTCGATGATCTCATAAAAAGTATAAAACTAAACAGTTCTGACTCTATTCTAGAGTGCCACGGTAGTGACCGCATGAGCTAGGAGACAATACGACAACATAAAGTGAAATGCAGACAATTGTAGTCGAACTCGCTAAAAGCCTCCGGCATTTACAAATACATTTTGTAACAGAGTCTGGACGTCTGGGCGCCAGAAATTCACAGAGCGCTCACAGTTGTCTCGTCGGCTTCCTGCCTAAAAAGGGCCCATCCTCTACTTTATTGCTGGTCTTCAATGCGCTGGCCATTGCAGCGGCGACTTCTCGGCTCTAGCCACTCCACCTGAATGTGAATACATACCGACCGGCGCCAACAAACGTGTCTGCACAATGAGATCGCAGAACTTCGCCATTCGGAAACGTTTCCACCCAGGTTCCACAGAAAAATCAAGGATTCCTTGGCCCACAGTCGCTGTGCTTTTACTCCACTTGTTTAAATCGGCACCCTGTTCCTTTGAATGCAGGTAAACCGTACAGTTATTCCTACCCTAGAGAATGCAAGCAACAGCATTAACTACTACCCAACATTTCATCATGATGTATGAAGTTCAATCGTGATAAAGATCATCTTCCCTAAGAACTTGAAGCAGTGTAACACTGAATCAGAAGTGAGAGTGTCCTGCAATCTCTCAATATCAATAAAACCGTCAAATTGCAAGGACGAATTCCTGACATAAACGGAGGAGGAATGGCCTTATGAACATATATTCGGTTATTTACGGTGTGCTTTCAATGACAACAAATCGTCCCAGATCACAGTACAGAGCTGCATCGCATCCACATCACAACTGATTTTTAATTGAATTTCGTTGGATCCAATGCAAGTTTTCATATGTCACATCATAAACTGCCACACTCTTTCACACGTTACGGTCTCTCTCCGAATAGCGTCACAGGCGTCGTGAACCTGAGGTTTAAGAGTCTGCAAATGGGGAACTTTTTTCAGCACACACAACATTTTCAGATGCGCCAAAGGTATTCCAGAGGTTTTAAGTCTGGTGACCTTTGGTGCAGAGCCGAGTGCAGGATCTGAATCAGAAGCTCAGGTGGTTCTGTGACCGTGTAGGCTGCAGATTCCTTGACGTGCGCCACCGGGTGGTGATTTTCCAGGTTCCGCTTAATAGATCAGGAGTCCATTACACACAGGAGGCGGCTACAAGTGTAGTGGAGGCTGTGTGGAGGGAACTGGGCTGTTGTTTTTAGCTTAGAGGGTCTCAGGGAACCACAGAAGTGTCCTCCGTCTGAAAGTGGGCAGGTAAAACACAGTAAGGTAGTTGTAGAAACGATTGGTATTGTAGTTGTAAATTGTCGGAGCTGTGTTGGGAAAGAACCAGAGCTTCAAGCCCTAATAGAAAGCACTGAAGTTCAAATAGTTGTAGGTACAGAGAGCTGGGTAAAGCCGGAAACAAATTGAGCCGAAATTTTTTCAAAGGATCTAACAGTGTTCAGAAAGGATAGATTAAATACAGTTAATGGTGGAGCATTTACTGCTGCCAGAGGTAATTTGCCTTGTAGCGAAATTGAAGTAGATAGTTCGTGTGAAATAGTATGGAATGAGGTTATACCTGACAATAGGATTAAACTATTATTCGGATCGTTTTACCTACCCCCCGACTCAGAAGATACAGTTGCTGAACAGTTCAAAAGAAACTTGAGTCTCACTTCAAATAAGTACCCTACTCAAACAATTATAGTCGGTGGTGACTTTAATCTACCCTCGATATGCTTGAAAAATTATACGTTGAAAGCCGGCGGCAGGCATGAGACGTCATCCGAAATTGTACTGAATGCTTTCTCAGAAAATTATTTTGAACAATTAGTTCATGAGCCCACTCGAAGCGTAAATGGCACCGAAAGAATACTTGACCTTTCAGCTACAAATAATCCTGGCAAATGGTGAGTATTGTGACGAATACAGAGATTGGCTACCATAAGTCAGTTGCTGCTAGGCTGAATACAATAACACCTACGACCATCAAAAAGAAACTCAAAGTATATATATTTTTTTAAAAGCTGATAAAAATGCTCCTAACGCCTTTTTAAGTGACAGTCTTAACTCCGTCCGATTTGATCATGTAAGTGTAGAAAAGTTGTGGAATGTTTTGAAAGAGATAGTATCGAAAGCAATTGAGAGATATGTACCACGTAAATTAATAAGTGATGGTACTGATCCCCCATGGTACACAAAACGGGTCAGATCGTTGTTACAGAAGCAACGAAAAAGGCATGCCGAATTTAAAAGAATGAAAAATCCCCAAGATCGGCAAAGTTTCACAGAAGTTCGAAATATGGCAGATACTTCATTGCTACATGCTTTTAATAATTTTCTGGCAGGAAACCCAAAGACATTCAGGTCATACATAAAGCACACCAGTGGCAAGACGCAATCAATACCGTCACTGCGCGATAACAACGGTGAAGTCACCGATGACAGTGCCACTAAAGAAAAGTTATTAAACACAGTTTTCTGAAATTCCTTCACCAAAGAAGACGAAGTAAATATTCCTGAATTCCAATCAAGAACAACTGCCAAGATGAGAAACATACAAGTAGATATCTTCGGAGTAACGAAGCAGCTTAAATCACTTACTAAAGGCAAGGCCTCCGGTCCACATTGTATACCAGTCAGGTTCCTCTCAGAGTATGCTGATAAAATAGCTCCATATGATATACAACCACTCGCTTACAGAAAGATCCGTACCTAAAGACTGGAAAATTGCTCAAGTCACACCAAAACCCAAAAGGGAAGTAGGACTAATCCGCTGAATTACAGGCCTATATCACTAACATCGATATTCAGTAGGGTTTTGGAACATATACTGTATTCGAACATTATGAAGTACCTCCAAGAAAACGATTTATTGACACATAGCACGGTTTCAGAAAATATCGTTCTTGTGAAACAAAACTAGCTCTTTATACTCATGAAGTAATAAGTGCTATCGACAGGGGATGTAAAATTGATTGCATATTTTTTAGATTTCCAGAAAGCTTCCGACACCGTTCCTCACACGCGTCTTCTACCCAAATTTCATGCCTACAGGGTATCGCCTCAGTTGTGCGACTGGATTCGTGATTTACTATCAGAAAGATCACAGTTCGTAGTAATAGATGGAGAGTCCTCGAGTAAAAAAAACCAACAGAGAACTAATATCCGACGTTCCCCAAAGAAGTGTTATAGGCCCTCTATTGTTCCTTATCTATATTAGCGACTTAGGAGACAACCTGACTAGCCGTCTTAGATTATTTGCAGATGATGCTGTCATTTACCGTCTTGTAAATTTATGAGATAATCAAAACTACTTGGAAAATGATTCAGATAAGATACCTGTATGGTGCGAAAAGTGGCAATTGACATGGGTACTAAATGAAATCAGCTAAATTTCGAATACTCGATAAGTCACACAAATCTGAAGGCTGTAAATTCAACTAAATACTTAGGGATTACAATTACAAATAACCTAAATTCGAACAAAAAAATGGTTCAAATGGCTCTGAGCACTATGGGACTTAACATCTGTGGTCATCAGTCCCCTAGAACTTAGAACTACTTAAACCTAACTAACCTAAGGACATAACACACATCCATGCCCGAGGCAGGATTCGAACCTGCGACCGTAGCGGTCACGCGGTTCCAGACTGAAGCGCCTAGAACCGCACGACCACACCGGCCGACCTAAACTGGAACGATCACATAGATAATACTGTAGGTAGAGCAAACCCAAGACTGCGATTCATTGGCGGAACACTTAGAAGGTGCAACAGGTCTATTCTGATGTATTGCTGTGCGGTGTGGGATCCGCATCAGGTGGGACAGTCGGATGACATCTAAAAAGTACAAAGAAGAGCAGAACGTTTTGTATTATTGCGAAATAGGGGAAATAGTGTCACAGTGTGATACGAGAATTGGAGTGGCAATCATTAAAACAAAGGCGTTTTTCGTTCTTCTCCGATTGCGAAAACATTCTGTTGGCACCCACCTACATAGGGAGAAATGATCATCACGATAAAATAAGAGAAATCAGGGCTCACACAGAAAAATTTAAGTGCTCGTTTTTCCAGCGTGTCGTCCGAGAGTGGAACGGTAGCGAGACAGCTCGAAGGTGGTTCATTTAACCCTCTGCCAGGTGCTTTATTGTGAGTAGCCGAGTAATCATGTAGATGGAGATGTAGATGTAGATCCAGCAGACTATGCCAAAGGACCTCTGCATCCTGTGAAACATCCGGGGAAGTTATTGTTGAGGTGTCGGCGTACTATAATAGGGGAGTGGGGTGGTGCACCGTTACGCAGAAACCACATAACCTATCGTATTGCCAAAGGTACATTCTCAAGCAGCCCAGGCAGAGTATTCTGCATGAAACCCAGGTACAACCGAGGCGTTGTGGAACAATAAGTGGTGCATGTAAGCGGCCGCCAAGAAACCTTGCCCACATACTGATTCTGAACCAATGCTGGTGAGACGTCTCAACCATTCCCCGAGGATAGTCTGTAGACCAAAGATGCCGATTATGCGGACTGATGATGCCAGTTCTGATAAGGGTTGCTTTGTCTCTAAAGAAGACTAATGACAGAAATCCCATGAACTGTGATGGAAAAACTTTCGACAAAGCCTTCCCTTAAAGGGAAATCCGCTGCTGATAATCTCTGGTGGCATTGCAGGTGATAAGGATAGTAACGGCTGCCATAAGGGATACACATAATCGTACTTAGGGTTACACTATTTTGCTGGTCCATTTGCCTGGAGCTTCTACTAGGGTTCGTCTCAGTATCCTGTAAAACACAGTCCTCCAAATGTGGTGTATGCATAGTCCGCCGTCTCCCTGCACGATCGTCTGTCTGAGAGGATATGACACACAAAAGCCTAAACAAGGTTCGAAATGTTGTGTGATCTGGTTGGTGTCTATGAGGGTACTTGCTTTTGTATAGTTATGCTTTTTCTTGACTGTTTCCATCTGTAAGGCGGTACACAAACACCATCTTGTCTTGTTCCCAACCTAAGTTCCGGATCATTCTGCGGTTCACAATACGTAACGTCAATTGCACAGTCTGCAACACTTAAGAAACAGACAGCACGTGGTCAGAGGAATTTTCATTCGTCAGCCCCATCTACCGTGGCAACTGTGCATTACCGGGCACATGTCAATAGGAGTTTTTTTTTTTCCTAAATCCGTCCCTGCAGTTTATTGGTTTTATTAATGTTCAGCCTGTATACTGACGATATTGTTATACAATGAAAAACAAAGGTCAGTTGACTGGACAAGTACATGTTCGCTGGCGATCAAATAATTTCACCCTACAGTGCATAATGAACAATGAGAACGGAACAGAAAACGATTATAAAAGCCACTGAAGCAAACTGACAAGATTCCATTAACGGAATGTTCTGTAAGTTCTTGACGAAATATTTTATTCATTATGAAAGAAAACGCGCACAACACAAGCGTGATAATCTACGATAAAAAAGAAACATAAAGTAAAATATAAAAAGACATGAACTAATGACAGTCTTGAAAGTATAGTCTCAAGCATCAGATACGAATGAAGACATCAGAGATGAGCTAGAATTTATTTGATTAACGATTTAAGGAAACCAGAGAGTGTACAAAAGTAGAATATATCGATAGGATGCGTTAAGGTAGAATAACAACAGAAATATTCAAACACAAACGACAAGGATAAACGAATCCTCTAAGACCACGTAAGAGATGGGTAGGTTGATATTGGAGCACAGGGGAGCATTCTATTTCAAGAGGAAGAAGTAGTTAAACGATATAATAACAGCTATCAGACATAATTTAAATGACTGTATGAGCTAAATAACAATAGGTGTGTATAGATGACTACCACAGGATAATAAAGGATGTGACAAGAAGTTGCGGCGAAACTTCCAGAAAGCATTACTCACACACACAGGAATAAATTGTGCTATATGGACATAGGATCGTAAACACTTGATTTCTATGTTCGAGGTCTTTTTCCACTTCTCTTCATAATCACAACAATCATGGAAAACACACGGAATCATTGCGTTCCAAATACTCTCTTGGTTACGTTCGTTTGGAATGTGCAGTTGTAATGTCCCCTTAGAAAAATTATGAAATGACTGTGCTGATAAATCTCTTATTATTTGCTTTTCAAGCAGCTAAGTAAAACTGAATATACTCAGACATTTCTCTGTTTACTGATTCTGATCATCACTAAACTGACACAACGCAGTCTGACTTTCAGTAATGCCTACAAAAATGGCCCTGACCAACAATAACCTATACCTTTCATGAACCACTTATCTCACAAAAATCTTCGTTACTCGAACTACTGCAATACAGTCAGATAAATGAAAGAGTCTAACTACGGAATGCACTAACTACTGATAGGTATAGATAGCAAATGAAAGATTTTGATAGAGAACAAAAAATGTATTTACCTTAATAGTGTTCAAAAGTCATCATATATATACCTATCAATTCATGACATCCAGTCTTACAAATTCCTTTTTCTGATGGACACACGTCCAGATCGTCCGCTTTCAACACTCTGCCATCTCTCTTCCCACATCCACCACTGCCGGATCCTCACCTCCAACTGCGCAACGCTATGCACTTTTCACATCCAACTGCTCTACACTACACAAGCGAATATTTCAACAATGAGTCCAACCATCCACAGACCACACACAGCACATCCAGTGATTTTCATATCGAGCGCTACGTGGCTTTACTAACATAAAAACCTAAACAGCCTACTTACACAGTGCGTTGTAATTCTTAGGTTAGCTGAGTTTGTTTTGCGTTACAACACAAGGAAGGCAACATTAATATGAGCCTCAAGTCATTGTTTAAGTTCCCAAGCGAGTAATTTAATTGCCTTATTAGCATCAAGTGCGTAGCATCAACTGTTTAGTATTAATCACAGACTGTGCAAGTACGTAGCATCATCTGTGTAGTGTTCATTGTGGACTTGGTTTCCGGTACAGCGCAATGAAAGTTTACTCAATTGCAGTGATGCCAGATGATCGTTTCCGTTCAAATTAGCAGATGGAAATTACTGTTAAGCTCAATATTAGTATCTGGGGAAACCTCCAGAACGACAATGCTGCGACAGGAGTATGTTGGAATCAGTTGTTCGTCGTTTTTGGGAGCATGAGATCTTCAAGCCTACTACTCGCGACTGGGTAGATCTACGTCAGAGTAAGACAGCTGCACCAAGTAGCGCTGATCACATGACTTTCTGGAGAATGCTGAAAGGGACTCATGTGTTTACGTACCATGTAGAGCGTATACAGACTCCATCAGCAGCTGATTTTCCCTCATGGGTACATTGATGTGTATGGTTCAATTAATAATATGTGAGTCCTCACTTTAGTGCATATGTGCTATTCACGAAAGAGACTTCGTTTCCACGTGATCAGAATGTAAATTTTCACAACCAGCACATTCGGGATGTAGATGATTGTACGATTACGTTATCAGCAAAGATTTCCTGTCAATTTTTGGGTCGACTTCGACGGTGAATGTTTGTTGGGACCTCATGATCCTCCAGCCACACTCCTTGGCGGAACTTGCTTTCTTACAAAATATTCTACTTGTTCTGATTGGACACGTGCCTTTACGAATGCAAAAAAAAACACATGTACTTCATGCACCACGGAGCTCCTCATTTCAGAATTTGAGGCTACCAAGTAACAGACTCCGTGACACATGGATCGCTGTAGGTGGACCAGTTCCTCGTTTTCTACGCTTTTCGGTCCTAAAAAGACTACAATTTTATTTGTGGGGGCATGTGAAAGCTCTAGTGTCCGGAACAAGATGGACAGAGTCTTCGTGCTTTTACTTTTGACGTCTTTGAAATAATACGCAACTCTCCAGGGGTACATAACACATTAAAGATTTAATGGGCCATACTTTCTTACTCTATGTGTGAAGAATGTTTCATGATACTTTGGCATTACCTTTTTGTTACAAGCTATAAGTAATAGAAACGTAGTATGAGCAATACCTTTTTCGAGTTGAAGCAGGACTAGATATCGTATCCTTCCTTACTATGTACACACAAATGAGACAAAAGTCATGGGACACCCCCTAATATAGTGTCGGACCTCCTTTTGCCTGGCGTGGTGCACCAAATCGACGTGGCATGGACTCGAACGTCGTTGGAAGATCTCTGCAAAAATATTAAGACATGCTGCCTCTATAGTCTTCTGTAATTGCGAAAGTGTTACCAGTGCAGTAATTTTGGGACGAACTGACCTCTCGATTATGTTCTACAAATGTTCGATGGGATTGACGTCGGTAATATGGGTGCCCACTCGAATTGTCCAGAATGTTCATCGAACCGATAGCGAATGATTGTGGCCTTAAGAGATGCTTGGCAAGATGAAATATAAATGGCTTAAAATAGTCTCCTAGCCGCCGAACAATACCATTTTCAGGTGTACCAGAGGACCCAAAGTTTACACAGAACTGACAGAACCAGAGGACCCATTTGATTCTATGTAAACAGAGCCCACAACACCGATATTATCATGCCCAATCGATATCGTCACGAGTCCAGGAGAGGCGCTGCTGGTGATGTAATGCTGTTAGCAAAGGCACTCGCTTCGACAATGTGCTGCTATAGCCCATTAACGCCAAATGTCGCTCTACTGTCGCACACTGAGTTCTGCGGTTATTTCAAGGAGTGTCGCTTGGCTCTTAGCGCTGACCACTCTACACAAGCGCTGCTGCCCTCGATCGTTAAATGAAGGCCGTCAGCCACTGCGTTGTCCGTGGTGAGGGGTAATGCCTGCAATTTGGTGTTCTCGCCACAACTTGACACTGTGGATCTCGGAATACTGAATTTCCCAACTATTTTAGAAGCTGAATGTCCTTTGCGTCTAGCTCCAAAGACCATTCTGCGTTCAAAGTCTGTTAATTCTGACCGTATGGCCGTAATAATACCGGAAACCTTTTCACCCGAATCACCTGAGTACAAATGACAGCTTCGCTAGTACATTACTCTTCTGTATGTTGTGTACACGATACTACCTCCATCTGGGTATGTCAATGTCACTGCCCCATGACTCTTCACACCTCAGTGTGTTCTTCAAACCACAGTCATAACGTTCTGTAGCGATACCTGAATTAAGCAGGATCTATTCTTCAACATATTGTTCAAGAAATAAAGACTATCCACACCATTTTCCAGCCAGTGTTTAACGAAGTAATCTATATTCAGCAACAAACAGTTTCAAAATCGTTTCCAGTTCCCTAACATTGTTTAGAGTATATCTCTGGCTAGTAAACTTTACATAGAAAGTGAATGACTAACAAGTACTATTAGTATTGATCATGTACAAATTGTTTATTCATACATACGTATGATCAGCCACTTTTGAAGTGCATTATTTTGTGGAAAGTGTGATATATATATATATAATCTCTTAACTGTACAACACCTCTCTCTGATTGGCAGAAATTTAGGTACCTGCAATGAACTTCTGCCTCTAAATATCTCTAAAACGCAGAACCACTGCTTCAGTGACACTGCTGTCAAAAATGTATGCAAATGACTGTAAATGTGGCCCTGTGAAGAAAAACTTTTCCTCCAAGACTATTCTTGCAGAAATTTAGGTACCTGCAATGAACTTCTGCCTCTAAATATCTCTAAAACACAGAACCACTGCTTCAGTGACACTGCTGTCAAAAATCTATGCAAATGACTGTAAATGTGGCCCTGTGAAGTGAAACTTTTCCTCCGAGACTATTCTTGTTATTCCCCACATATGTAAGTTAAACTACTAAGGGTGATCAAGGGATCATGCCTACTTGAATAATAAATAGAATTGAGCATCACCACTGAGTCATTCATAAAGGAATACGAGTAAAGTGAAACATAGGTCAACATATGACATGGATTATATCTCGTGATCGTAAAGCAGACAGCTGACGAAGTGGAACCTAGGGTGGCGACTTGGATTTAATTGTGACTTTAAAAAATGGATAACGCAACTTCACTGCGATCAACATGAATGGCAGTGATTGTGAGCTGAACCATGAAAGAAACTACCGCAATGCCCTTGAATCGGACAAGTGCTTCTGCAGTGGGTGTGCAGTAAAGTAAGAGAAATTCACAGTATACATTTCTATTACTGGTGCTGCTAAATGCAAACCACGCACATGAAAACTCGAGACGCAGTGCTCAATGGGCATCGGCGTTGGGTAGGACGAAATCTCCTCCCGGGCAGTGAATGTTGTGTTTCACCCTGTATAAACTGCGACGTATTCTGTGAAATGGCACCATTAATCCTAACCGCCACAGCCGTGGTTGTCCGCTCTTTCTCTCCACCTCAGATAACTACATTCATCTACCTACTATTGAATTCAGCATTACAACATTCTCTAATAGTCTCATTGTCCATAGAGCATGTAATTATCGTTTCGACTGTGTAAATAAAGTAGAGAAAAGGCTAGTCGAAAAGACCTGCCCTCTTTCAAACCCTAAACTCGCAATAAATTTTTGCAAAATACTGGTTACACTTAAAAGAGGATACTGGCGTATGTACAAGCAAAAATTTGAGCTTTAAACGATATATTTCATGTCAGTCAACCGTCAATCAAGAAGACAGATGAATCATCAATCAACACACAACATTATCAGGGATCCCAACTGATATCGATATATGTCTCTTACTGACAGGGCAGGCCATGTAGAATGTTGCTGACATGTGATGGGATTATATGCTGCCAAGGAGGTGTTCAGCTTTTCAGGACTTATACAGGCGTGGTTTCGCACCGGTAAAGTACTTTGTCGCTACACTGTCCTCCAGCGCAATGCTCTCTGCTACCTTTTTAGTTTGTCAATACCATACTTGTTGCTTTCGTCTGGTAGTCATTTCCTCTGCACACCAAGCGTGTCGCGAGGGCAGCTGGCCATCCAGGAGAACGTAGAAAAACTGCTTTTACACTACTGGCCATTAAAATTGCTACACCAAGAAGAAATGCAGATGATTAACGGGTATTCAGTGAACAAATATATTATACTATAACTATGTGATTACATTTTCACGTAAATTGGGTGCAGAGATCTTGAAAAATAGGTACCCAGAACAACCACCTCTGGCCGTAATAACGGCCTTCCCGCCTGGACATTTAGTCAAATAGAGCTTGGATAGCGTGTACAGGTACAGCTGCCCATGCAGTTTCAACACGATGCCACAGTTCATCAAGAGTAGTGACTGGCGTATTGTGACGAGCCAGTTGCTCGACCACCATTGACCAGACGAATTGGTGTGAGATCTGGAGAATGTGCTGGCCAGGGCAGCAGTCGAGCATTATCTGTAGCCATAAAGGCCCGTATAGGACCTGAAACATGCGGTCGTGCATTATCCTGCTGAAATGTAGGGTATCGCAGAGATCGAATAAAGGATAGAGCCACGGGTCGTAACATATCTGAAATGTAACGTCCACTGTTCAAAGTGCCGTCAATGGGAACAAGAGGTGACCGAGACGTGTAACCAATGGCACCCGATACCAACACGCCGGGTGATACGCCAGTATGGCAATGACGAGTACATGCTCCAAATGTGCGTTCACCGCGATGTTGCCAGCCAGGGATGGGACCATCATGATGCTGTAAACAGAATGTGGATTCATCGGAAAAAATGACGATCTGCCATTCGTGCACCCAGGTTCGTTGTTGAGTACACCATATCAGGCGCTCCCGTCTGTGATCCAGCGTCAAGGGTACCCGCAGCCTTGGTCTCCGAGCTGATAATCCATGCCGCTGCAAACGTCGTCGAACTGTTCGTGCAGATGGTTGTTGTCTTGCAAACGTTCCCAACTGATCGAGACGTAGCTGCACGACCGTTACAGCCATGCGCATAAGATGCCTGTCATGTCGCCTGCTAGTCATACGAGGCCGTTGGGATCCAGCAAGGCGTTCCGTATTACCCTCCTGAACCCACCGATTCCATATTCTGCTAACAGTCATTGGATCTCGACCAACGCGAGCAGCAAGGTCACGATGTGATAAACCGCATCGCGACAGGCTACAATCCGACCTTTATCAAAGTCGTAAACGTGATGGTACGCATTTCTCCCCCTTACACGAGGCATCACAACAACGTTTCACCAGGAGACGCCGGTCAACTGCTGTTTGTGTATGAGAAATCGGTTGGAAACAGTCCTCATGTCAACACGTTGTAGGTGTCGCTTCCGGCGCCAACTTTGTGTGAATGCTCTGAAAAGCTAATAATTTGCATATCACAGCATCTTCTTCCTGTCTGTTAAATTTCGCGTCTGTAGCACGTCATCTTCGTGGTGTAGCAATTTTAATGGCTAGTAGTGTATCAACATCGAGATATTTTCTTCCCTGGGTTGAGCTGTTTACCATGGAGTTACACGTTGCCTCCACAGCGTTTGGGGGCGCCAACCTTGCAGTAAGGCAGCGTGCCTGTTGCAGCAGTAACCGCTTTCAGCAGGGCACTATTTTACTACGTCCGGTCACGTGTGATCACAGTGGCACGCATGTATCCATCCGTACAGACCGCTTTGGCCATCGGTGAAGCATTTGAAGTCAGTTACACCCTAAGCCTAATGTCGGTGGTGCCAGCAGTTCCCTCTGGTCACATCAGCAGCTCATTCCGAGCACTGCAGATTGATAGTACCAGCAATTTCGTCTCAGTACTCCACGACAGCTGCACGGGCTCAGTTTCATCCTGGTCTTCACCAGCAGTACGCCAATCATCACACGCCAGTAGCACTGGCCCACTAACGTCCAAATTCTTCACGCTGCTTCCTATCACGACTCTAGGGTTTGTCTTGCAGGCACATCACAGATAACATCATAGGAGGAACATTTACGTTGTATTTATTGTTATCGATATTCATCCAAGGACTTTGTAAATGAGTTTTGGATTCGTTAATGAACAAATATTCTTTTAAAGTGCCTTCGATCAGTTCTCAGTACGTGGTTGCTTTATAGCCCATCCTCCTGGGACGCCGGCTGCTACCTTTGATATCCCTCACTGCGTCCACCCAATTAGGCGAGGCCACGTGCCTCGGAATCCCCGCTTTCTGAAGTGCCACTCAGGATGTCAGTCAGGTGTGTACACACCAGCTGGGTCTTGTGCAGGCCCCGATACTCGGTTGCTCAGACGCCTCCACAGTCCCACCGCGCTGACACTGTGCATCGCATATATGCCCCACCACACCCCAAGTTCAAATCCACACACATCCCATACATGCCTTTAGTCATCGACCATTGTCAATCCATTTATAGCCACAATTTCAGAATGTAAGCAACACACTGAAAATGTGAATTCAAAAATTGACTTCCGTGGCATTAGTAACAAAATGAAGCCTACACTAGCTTATCTACTACCTGAAGTACATGCATGATGGGTCACAACTATGAAATTAGGGTATAGTGTGCAGTGTGTGTTTTGCTGCCTATGGAACAGTATGAGCTTATAGAACTACCATGAGTCCCGAGTTGCATATTTTATGACCAATGACCTTTATATTATGTTTTGACTATTCTCTCCACTACTGAGCGACATTAATTTTATCCTAACATACAATTATCCACTGATCTGAAACTACAATTACGAAAGTACCGCGTATCTGCACACATACACTACGGTTATGTGACAGTCTAAATCTAGCATTCCTAGCGGCGACGTGCACGGTTGGACGCCAGCGGTTAAAGCTGTGAATATACAAATAAGAAACGACGACAAGTAACTTTCATACTCTAGTGTCTAGCTGGGCTGACTATGTAACGCGTGGTACTATTCACACAAAAGTGTTGCTATTTACTAAGCTTAGGCCAATTTAATTGGTTTCAATCTCGTAACACTAAATACTTACCTCTTCCATGGAGATCAGTCATCTCGGTAACGATTTGTCCAGTTTACAATCCTGTTGGCAGAACATCCGCAACCGAGCACTATGACAGAGGTTGAAAATACCGCTTTAGTTGTAATTTACCTTGTTTTCGCACGACCGCTTTCGGGCTGTTATAAGCCCATCCTGAGGTGTCTTACTGGAAATAGCAAAAGACGGGAGATAATTTTCACACGCCACAACACACATAAAAAACAAAAAACAAATTTCTTCTAAAAGTTTTAAAACTTTTGAAAATCATTTCGAAACCGCCGGCCGGGTTAGGTGCTATGAAACCTATGTCAACGCACACGAGGCACCAGACAGTACTACGGACGAGTGCCTGGGTAGGGAATATATACAAATGATATCACGACACGTACGCTGTGCTGTCGTCCCCGAGCGCCGCGTGTACCAGGCGCGGTGTGCTCCCTATGAGCGCAGGACAGGAAGTAGCGGATGCGAACGAGGAGGCAAACTGGTAAACCAGAGTGGCAAAAGTGCTGCCATGTATTGACGGAGAGGAAATACGGGGCCACTAGCCCAGCCGTGCACAATTCGTTTGAATTTAGTGGTTTACATTTAAAATGAAGAGAAAATCAAAAAAATTAAATACAAAATACATGATATAAGTTAAAAGAGCATTATGCTTATTGAAGGAGACCATTGAACCGGTCGGTCCAGAACTGTAGTAAAGTGAGTGGAAGGAGCGATGTAAAATTATTTTATAAACCGTAACTTGAACTGCTGTATGCCAGTGCTTTACCTTCCGTATTGATGAAACACTCTGGTGCAATAAAAACACAAGCAACTTCTGGCCATAGAAGACCATCTTACGGTTTCCACACAGCTGACGTAGGGGATCGCAGTATTGTCTCCCCATGCCCCTGATGTTAACACCGCTCGCTACCACCATGGCTTCGATGATCGAAACGTAGCGGTCCACTTCACACATGATTCCTTTCTCTTTCAGGCAGCGCGTATCCCGTCGTTCAAAAGAGGGTTGATGTCAGGATCTCCAACTCTGCAAAGGGCAGCACATGAAAACCTAACAGTCGCAGTAACAAACAGTCCGTGTGATAGGCGGCCCCATTCTTGTTACGTTTCAATACTGCTACCGCTGTGGTAAGAGACCGGCGTATTGGCACATCACAGCTGCACGCAGCTATTGGGTTATGGCATTGTCTGTTAGCGAACTGGTATAGCGTTGTCGTCCAACTGTCATAGTATCTTAAGGCTAGCGCCTAAGTTTCGACTACCCTTCAGACAACCGTGTAGCAGACATGGCCTCCATCTCTTGCCCGCCCCCTACATGGACTCCGGCGATCACAAGGAAGCAGTTTCCTCAGGCGTGGAAGCACAATCAGAAAAACGCTGTGCTTCATCGATCTGCTTAAGAAACACAGAGACACCCTCCGGGCAGCCCAAATTATTCACTGTGTAATTTTGACGCCCTTGATGCTCTGAAGAAAGACATGCGTGGAATTCGGATGCAGGCGGGCGAAGGAATGGAACACTGGCTGCGGTTGTTGATCCGTCAGCTACGAACGCGTAGCACGAAACAGCATCTGATCCTCTCGCCTCCCAGTGGGATCCATGACTCAACGCGTGTGGTGATTACTTCTGAATGGAGCCGTTCTATAGACCCGCTGTGGCAGGTGTTCGGTTTTCATTTCATTGCCTCTCATATGTCGACCCCTCGCATCTTCTCGGGACATGAAGGTTGTGCTGCTCTCGTAATGCAACAGCAGTCAGGTAAAATGAATTTATTTTCAAGCTGTCGCTCGGTTTTATTACCTCAAAATTAGCGGTGTCGGGCAGTATCACTCTTCGCTTACAGCGTACTCAGTCTTAACGGAAATACAACTTCATTGCAATACCGTCATTCCGTTAAGAGTGGTTGCTCTGTAACTGCGACAAGTATTGATCTGAGGCAAAGCTGTCGTCAGGAGTGTGAAGTGTGGTAGGGTCAGTCTTGTTCTCTTTACAGATAAACGATGTGAGGCATAGGGTGAACAAAAGTCTGTGACTGTTTGCTGATGACGCTTTAGTGTACGGTAAGTGTCGTTTTTCAGTGATTGTAGGAGGGCACGATTTTATGGAACATCTATGGCAGCTTGCTCTAAATGCGGGAAATGTGAGTTAATGCAGATTAGTACGAAAAACACTCACGAATTTATTGTATACAGCATTTGTGTGCATACTGACATCGATTAAACATTTAAGCCTAGCGCAAAGCGAAATGAAATGGAACGAGCATGACGTCGGTTATGGGGAAAGCGACTAGTCAGCTTCGAATTTAAGGTGACAATTCGACGAAAGTGTACCTCATCTATAAAAGTGACCGCATACAGAAAGATTGTGCGACTCATTCTTCAGTAATGCTCGAGTGTTTCGTGTACCAGACAGGTCGGATTAAGAGAACACATCGAAAGAATTCAGAGGCGTGGTGCTATATGTGTTACCGGTAGGATCGACCAACATTCCAGTTACGTAGATGTCTTGTGAACTGAAATGGAGGTCCCTGGAGGCAAGACGTAGAAAGTAGTATGCATCGAGAACTGGCATTTGCGGTAGACTGCACGATTTTTTTTCCAAAAAAACATAAATTATATCACGCGTGAGAACTGCGAAGAATCAAGGGTTCAATTAGTAAGGGAATAACAGTAAAATAAGGTTCTGTCAACTACGCACCGTAGGGTGCTTTGCGGAGTGTTTATATGATATATAGATGTTGAACGATCTGACTAAGATCGATGCAGTCCGAAACCGGAAACACATTGCCATCGAAAACAAGCTTCATAGAAATAAAGATCGTGGATGGGATTCTACTGACAAGTATGTGTGGTTTTCACGGTACCTGAAATTGGAAATTTGTGGTAAGATCTTATGGAATCAAACTGCTGAGGTCATCGACCCCTAAGCTTGTGCACTTCTTAATCTAACTTACACTTATTTACGCTAAGGACAACAAACAAACACGCCCATGCCCAAGGGAAGACACGAACCCCGACGGGGGGGAGCGGCGCGGACCGTGAAAAGACGCCCTAGACTGCTCGGCTACCCCGCGCGGCCACAATAGTTAAAACCTTCTTTACTGACATACACACAGAAGCGCCAAAGAAACTGATTTACACAGGCGTATTCAAATACAGAGAGATGTAAACGGACAGAATACGCCGGTACAGTCGGCAACACCTATGTAAGACGCAGTTGTTAGATCGGTTACTGCTGCTACAGTGGCGGGTTACCAAGATTTGAGTGAGTTTGAATTTGCTGTTATAGTCGGCGCACGAGCGACGGGTCACAGCACCTTTCAGACAGCGATGAAGTGGCCATTTTACCATACGTCCATTCCACGACCGTACCGTGAATATCAGGAGGTGGTTTAAACCCAAATCTCCGACACTGCCACTGCCGGAAAAACATCATACAAGATTGGGACCAACAACAACTGAGGCGAATCGTTCAACGTGACAGAAGTGCAACCCTCCCGCAAATTGCTGCACATTTAAATGTTGGGCCATCAAGTATCAGCATGCGAACCGTTTAACGAAATATAATCGATTTTGGCTTTCGGTGCCGAAGGCCCGCTCGTGTACCCTTAATGACAGCACAACACAAAGTTCTACACCCCGCCCAGGCCCGTCAACACCGACATTGGACAGTTGGTAGATGGAAACATGTTGACTGTTGGGCGAGTCTCGTTTCAAATTGTATCGAGCCGATGGACGTCATGAATGCATGAGAGTTCAAGCTGGTAGAGGCACTCTAATGTTGTGGGGCGTGTGCAGTTGGACCAATATGGTACCCCTGATACGTCTAGATATAACTCTTACAGGCGATACACACGTATACGCTGTGCATTGGGCAATTCCAGGAGAACAATGTGACTCCCCAGACATCCAGAAAGCTACAGAGTGGCCGCAGAAACACTCTTCGGAGTTTAAACAGTTCCGCTGTCCACCAAACACCACAGACATGGAAATTATTGGGCAGATCTGTGATGACCTGCAACGTGCTGTTCAGAAGAGATGTTCACCCGCTTGTACTCTTACGGATTTATGGTCAGCCCTGCAGGATTCATGGTATGAGTTCCCTCCAGCTCTACTTCAGACCTTAGTCGAGTCCCTGCCACGTCGTGTTGCGGGACTTCTATGTGCTTGCGGTGGCCCTACACGATATTAGGCAAGTGTACTAGTTTCTATTGTTCTTCTGCGGATGGGCAGTTTTGATAATAGAGATTTATATGATTATACTTCATACCTCTGATTTGAGATCTGCTGAATTCTGATTACTTAGTGATGAAACAAGCACATAAAAACGAAGAGGCACTGTGAGATAACCATTTTGTATCATTAGAACTACTAAAACTACTCATTTTTATCAAATAAAATTTTGTGGTCGGTGAATAATGTAGTCTGCACAAAATACATTTAAAATGCATTATTTTAGTGCCACAAAGGGTTTGATCTAGCGTGTCCATCTTCGCTAACGTTTACGATTACGTTAATGATCTCATCATCAGCTTTTCGGCCGCTCTCCCACTGTAGAACAATATTTGAACAGTTAACGCCCCTTCCAAACTAACTGCTATACAGTTTGTCAGTGCAGCAGAATGCGGACAGATGTCGTCATAGAGTAGTGTCGCTTTGCTCTTCCTGCTATTTGTTCTAAGACTGCGCCTGCAAGACATCAGTGTTGTTGAGCCTAAATGAGACCATGATTACACCTATGGGAAGCAATTCACAGTACGCTAAATCGTCGTCGTTCCACCAGACGCATATAATTATATTGTAGAGGCACTACCGTTTGGAATGGGAAATACCAGTTTTGGTGCTATATTTCTGAGCACGCTAGCTATAGCTAGACGTGGGCCTGTTTACTGTGAGTTACGCTTACCAGCAGTTGCGAAGTAAAATAGAGGCTACAGAGGCGTAGAACCGCCAGAAAAAGTACACGCATCGGTTTTCATGGCGCAAGTCACAGGCAGAAGGTGCCCACTGGCCAAAGTAAGTATTATGAGTATGTGACACGGAGCAGCGCGTTTAGCAAAACACAGGCGCACAGCCGCATATAAATAGGTGCCGGTTCACTAACAAGGCATTCAAGTGTGACAGTTCTCCTGGACGGTGGGGCGTGTCACACAACTGATGGGGCACCAGCGTTCCAGTCCACGGCAGGTCGCTGGTTCGATCCCCTGAGGTGACCGCAGGGTCCGCAGCCAGCCAGCGGCGGGCTACGCCATGGCTCACTGCTGCAGGCAATCATGTTGGCTCCCAGCACACACTGGAGGCATCCCGAGGTGAGGGGCACGGATTCGGACTCCGGATCACAGCCGCTTGTTGTCGCCATGATCTTAGTCACGCCGGTGAGGAAGCAAGCCGCTGGGCCACATTGCGGCTTCCCGGCGAGCGGCGCTGAGGCAATTGGAGATGGAGGCTGCTGATTCAGCTGCCAATGCAATCTGACGTCGCCACAACTCTCCGGCTGTACAAGGCCGACACACCACAGGGCGTTGCATGGGTCGCTGCGGCAGCCATTCTGCACCAAGCCATTTTGCAAAAAGCAAAGTGGTGTCCTCAGCATTGCAGGAATTGGTGACGCAGACCGAGAGGAATGGTGGCACTAGCTGCAAACAATAAATCACTTGGTAAGCTTCGACAAGTCTTAATACGGTGCCTTCTACCTCTTCCCACCACATTTTGTGTTGCTGTTACATTCTCTGTTGGAAGTTGCCTTTACAGCATCTGGTAGATGCACCTAGGTAGTTGCTGCTTTGCTTGGGCCCATCCATTCCTTCCTCTAGCTTATGTGAGCATAAAAGCGCAACATCTTTTCACCAGTAATGGCGCAGATAGGAGTGCTCGGTGTTATTCTCGAGTCAACAGAGATGCACATATGGCCACCCTCTGATTTTTCTGATTTTGACTTATAGTATGCGGTATCTGTAGACCAGAAATTTTAACCTTCCCATTACATGCAAATGGCGCACGATGGTTGAACGATCTCAGGTAAACACATTTGCCAGTCTTGTGTACACTGACGTGGGTTAATGCGATTAAGTAATCTTTATCAAATCCCACAGGTCTTCCTGTAGGTGGAGAGTGACTAATGTCGAAACGAAATTCCTTAAAATGAGAAAACCATTTTCTTCCGTGTAACGTGCAATGGATTTATCCCCATACAGGGCGCAAATGTTCGTGGCTGCTGTCACGCGCCTACTGAACTCACTCAGAATAATATATCCGATATGTTCTGATTTCTACACTTCACACTCCTTTTCCTAGCCTCTCAAAATGACAAAACGACAATAAGAAAAATCTAACAGCAGTGAACTACAAATAAAATATGTCCAGCGATAAATATACCCTCAGAAACTGCAATACGACCATGCGAAACAAAAATGCTACGAACTTATGCACCAACCTAATGCAGGGTGGCGCAGGGAAACGGGAAATTTCGAAATAACGTCACTTCCATGAGTAAATTCATAAAACAAGTAATTTATTAACGAAATCGAATGTATTCAGTATACCATTATTCGGTAGGTCTTTACAATCAAAATGTCCAAAAGTGTCTCTTTACTTTTTAAAGATGACATCGGAAAGCTGTGCTCCCATTCGGCGTTTACACTCTAACAGCCTGTTATGAAAACTCCGGAATGCGCGGTGTAGCAAATCTTGGGGAATGGCAGTGATTTCGTTTACAATGTTCTCCTTCAGTTCACGGATTGTTGCAGGACGTGTGCGGTACACCTTGCCTTTAAGATATCCCCACAGGAAGAAGTCACACACACTAAGATCAGGGGATCTCGCAGGCCATGCAATGTAACCGTTACGTGAAATAATGCGTCTTTCAAGCAATTGACGAATTGCTGCCATCGATTGTCGAGCAGTGTGTGACGTGGCTCCGTCCTGCTGAAACTACATGTTTTTGGACGTTCAGATTACGCTCGTACAGTCTCTGTGTAAAGAAAGTTTGAAACATTTCAACATATCGAGCGCATGTTACTGCCACTGCACTACCATCGCACGTTAAAAAAATAAGGGCTGATAACACCGTGACATGATACAGCACACCATATTGTGACCTTGGCGCTATGTAGTGGTCACTGGTGAAACTCACAAGGATTGTGTGCCCAATAACGAAAATTCTGTTTGTTCACGAATCCGTTCACGTGGAAATGGGCTTCGTCTAATATCCATAAGTTACGAAGGAAATTCGCGTCCTCGTTGATTTTAGCTAATATCTGGCTACTAAACTCCATACGTGACGCTGGATCTCGTTCATGTAAGTGTTGCACAATCTGCTCCTTATAAGGATGGAAGTCTAATTCGTGCAGTATTCTTTGTAAGCTTCGTCCCTTAATCCCTAGCGAAGATGGATGCTGTCGAATGGAGCGGCGAGGACTTCTCTCGATTGCAGCTCTAGCAGCAGCTATGTTCTCTGGGGTACGTATCGTTGGAGTGCCACCTGGAGGTTTCGTTTTCAAGGCAGATTCTGTTTCTTCAAAATTACGCACCCACGTTGTAATCGCATGTGCAGATGGGACACGTCCTTGACGTCCAAGTTAGTAATGCTGTCAAATGTTTTCTGGGCGGCAATCGCACTATCACCATTTATGTAAAACGCTCTCACAGCTACTGCACGTTCCGCATCAGTCCAATTCTCCATGACTACTAAATGGCAATGCGTTCACATCAATTGTGCAAAGATTCGAACATCTGCCGGCGCTACAGTGCTGCCAACTGTAACGTTCAAAATTTCTCGTTCCCTGCGCCACCCTGTATAAGCAGTTGCAGCACAACACATATACTGTACATGTAGTGTTCATATGAAGTCCCCTTCTGGGGAATTCGGCCGGCTGGTGTAAGTATCTTTACCTGACTCCTGGTTGGTGACTTTCTCGTCGTTGATAATGTTGAAATGATAGTGACGATAACACACATGCTCAGTTCAGAGAAGAGAAAATCCTCGATCGGGTCGGGAACGGAACCCAGGGCCCAGTTGTCAAAAGTTTGCAACGCTTGCCACAAGACCACAAGCTGCTAAACATATTGTACATAAATCACTATGATACACCAAAATTGCATAATATATGTCATACCAGTTGGGGATTTGCACAGGTACTTTACATTTGATATTTTGATTTGCGATGCAAACTGTATCGACTAAGCTAAGATATAATTCATTTCGTAATGAGCAAAGATATAAACTAAGCTAGGTGAAATGGCAGGGCAGCCGGTGAAGGAGTGGGTACGTGCTGCTGCAAGGAAACAATTAACAACATAATAATAAAAATTTTATTTGAATGACTTCGAAAATCTTCTAAAAAATTAGCTTTGGTACAATTTTTTTCTTTGGTACTAAAAGTTTTTGAAAAACCATTAAAAGATCTCTTTATTCAAAAATTAATCATGCTAGCGGATACGATTTGTCTAAATCTACCAAAGATTATTATACCAACATTCCAAAGCAGAGACGGGCACGAGTTTCTCTTAAGAAAAATGAACATTTAGTCTAACTGTATCAAAAGCCTTAAACAAAATTTGCGTTTCCTTTAATAGCATAAAGCATAAGTTATCAAAACTTTATATAGCTCTTGTTGTAGAAAGACAAGATCTTCGGTAAACTGAATTAAAGATACCAAATAGCCACACAAGATACGTGTAACTCTTAAGACACAAGAAATGCTTGAACAGAACAAACAGAAACAGCCTGATTAAGCGCGATGCATATGCATGTCACTTTTAAGAAAATATAAGTTTACTTAAATACACTCCTGGAAATGGAAAAAAGAACACATTGACACCGGTGTGTCAGACCCACCATACTTGCTCCGGACACTGCGAGCAATGATCACACGCACGGCACAGCGGACACACCAGGAACCGCGGTGTTGGCCGTCGAATGGCGCTAGCTGCGCAGCATTTGTGCACCGCCGCCGTCAGTGTCAGCCAGTTTGCCGTGGCATACGGAGCTCCATTGCAGTCTTTAACACTGGTAGCATGCCGCGACAACGTGGACGTGAACCGTATGTGCAGTTGACGGACTTTGAGCGAGGGCGTATAGTGGGCATGCGGGAGGCCGGGTGGACGTACCGCCGAATTGCTCAACACGTGGGGCGTGAGGTCTCCACAGAACATCGATGTTGTCGCTAGTGGTCGGCGGAAGGTGCACGTGCCCGTCGACCTGGGACCGGACCGCAGCGACGCACGGATGCACGCCAAGACCGTAGGATCCTACGCAGTGCCGTAGGGGACCGCACCGCCACTTCCCAGCAAATTAGGGACACTGTTGCTCCTGGGGTATCGGTGAGGACCATTCGCAACCGTCTCCATGAAGCTGGGCTACGGTCCCGCACACCGTTAGGCCGTCTTCCGCTCACGCCCCAACATCGTGCAGCCCGCCTGCAGTGGTGTCGCGACAGGCGTGAATGGAGGGACGAATGGAGACGTGTCGTCTTCAGCGATGAGAGTCGCTTCTGCCTTGGTGCCAATGATGGTCGTATGCGTGTTTGGCGCCGTGCAGGTGAGCGCCACAATCAGGACTACATACGACCGAGGCACACAGGGCCAACACCAGGCATCATGGTGTGGGGAGCGATCTCCTACACTGGCCGTACACCTCTGGTGATCGTCGAGGCGACACTGAATAGTACATCCAAACCGTCATCGAACCCATCGTTCTACCATTCCTAGACCGGAAAGGGAACTTGCTGTTTCAACAGGACAATGCACATCCGCATGTATCCCGTGCCACCCAACATGCTCTAGAAGGTGTAAGTCAACTACCCTGGCCAGCAAGATCTCCGGATCTGTCCCCCATTGAGCATGTTTGGGACTGGATGAAGCGTCGTCTCACGCGGTCTGCACGTCCAGCACGAACGCTGGTCCAACTGAGGCGCCAGGTGGAAATGGCATGGCAAGCCGTTCCACAGGACTACATCCAGCATCTCTACGATCGTCTCCATGGGAGAATAGCAGCCTGCATTGCTGCGAAAGGTGGATATACACTGTACTAGTGCCGACATTGTGCATGCTATGTTGCCTGTGTCTATGTGCCTGTGGTTCTGTCAGTGTGATCATGTGATGTATCTGACCCCAGGAATGTGTCAATAAAGTTTCCCCTTCCTGGGACAATGAATTCACGGTGTTCTTATTTCAATTTCCAGGAGTGTAGAATTAAAAGGTATAACAAGGCTTAGACGATAATTAAGTCACCTCAGGGTTCAAAAAGGCACAGCGCCTTTAATTAATATGATATCAAATTGTTCATTAACTGTCCGTGACGTGCGGCACTATTAAAGGGGGTAAATCCTCACTCCTTATTCTTATTTGAACGATTTTTCTCCTTGCCAAGCACGGAAATTAATATAACACCGTCCGTTCCTTCATAGGACACAATACACGTTTATGGCCAAGGCTATCTTTGAGAATGCAACGCCAAATGTCAAATAAAGGTTGAACATTAAGACAATCTGTCAAAATTTTGGAGTCATCACTATTCCACAGTAAAGGGTTAATGCCAGTTACTTCAGTGGCGAAATAATAAATCATAACGGGTTTTGATTAAAGCGTAAATTTTAACTGAGATGGTACAATGCCGTCTGCTGAAAAGATACTAGTTAGCCTTAAGACCAGACGTTCAAACCTCAAGACAATGCTAATCAAGGAATATGAACCGGAGCCTCAACAAGCCTATACACAAGCACCTTAATTCCGGTTATTAGTATGAGAGACATGCGAACACGTCACACTGCAAGGCAGAATAGCGCAAACGATACACAAATTTGAACGGAGCTAACGACAACACTCGTCTGCCCCCAACTAGCACTTGTTGTACACTTTCTATTAAAATTGTCTGTATCTGAGAAAACTGAATATATTGATTTAAAAACCTTTTCCTCATTTAATGTCCACTTAAGATATGAAACTTAATGACTGAGGAAAGCTTAACTGTTGGTTGGTCCTGTGATGCGCATATGAACAGTGCCGTTAAAAAACCTTTAAACCTCATCAAACGCATAATTTTAAATACACAAAATCTAACTGTTTGCTAAGCGAGAATTAGACACCTGAAATACAGTGCCGAAGTACATTATGAACTTTCCGTGATATGAAGTGCAATGTCCGACTTTGAATATCGACAAAAATAAATTATTTCTCAACACGAAGAAAACAACTGTTTGACATTACCTACACTGAACATTGTAGATTAATCTGTTTGCAGGCACAACAACTGATAATTTCGACTACATACCGTATGCTCACAAGCTTGAAAGATGAAATCTGTCCTGAAATAAAAGTGACTTACCTCTTGCTCAGCATGCTTTTTTGCGTCTGGTGTACTGACTTTCATGAAAGCAAATACGAATCAGCAGCCTGTCGGGGTGGCCGAGCGAATCTAGATGCTACAGTCTGGAACCGCACGACCGCTACCATCGCAGGTTCGAGTCCTGCCTCGGACATGGAAGCGTGTGATGTCCTTAGGTTAGTTAGGTTTAAATAGTTCTACGTTCTAGGAGACTGATGGCCTCCAAACTTAAGTCCCATAGTGCTCAGAGCCATTTGAACCATTTTGAACGAATCAGCAGATGTAGCAGCTTTCTATTTGCTTCTCAGACACATGTGGTGCATTGTGCAGTGCATACAAGAAAAATTATTCAAAACTTTATTGTTATTCAAGGAGATGGGATTCACGTAAAAAAAATTTGTTTTGAGAAATAAAACACTGAATAAGACAATAAGAACTGAAAAACACACAAAGTTCTCTCATTACAAAAAACTACAAGCGTTACAGTCAATTAAGTTATTTGTGACATAATGAAAAAAAGTTAGACCAAATTAACAGTAATCATGGAAGTTATTAGTTATCTGGTGGAGAAAGATTTCCTTCAATTAATAGTTCTGACAAATAAACATTTCATTCTTGCACTTCCACTGGTTACCTCAAAAATTACTCAAAATAATAATCAAGTATGTTCACAAACAAGTTTCTGTCTCGTTAATATTCCAGATAATTTCTTTCAGATACGCATGTATCAAATATCCTTCACTAAATAGTCTACTGTTCGCTACAATGTCTCAAACAAGAATGACTGACTAGCAAGTCAATTACAGATAAAACGAAACACTGATTCAAGGACCTTATTCGTTACGCATGCAATGTGCTCATCGTCTTTGTCCCAGTACAGTAAATGTGAATTATTTACAATAACAGAAAACATATGAGAATGCTACATTGTTAACTTACAACTGTGCGTTTGCACCCGAACGGAAGTACACAGCCAATTACAGTAATTAACTAAAATACAAAGAAGAATACCATCACTTAGCTCGAAGTATTGAGATCAGTGGACACAGTTCTTTGTTAATACAGCCACGGCAAGTGCGAGTGAACTTTAATAAAAATTTCGTGCGAATAACAGATCCATCAATCTAGTACACATCAGCGACTCATGCTCTTTCAGACCAAATTAAAGAAATTGTCAGTATTAATGAAATTCTCCAACAGTTTGTAATATTAGTAATTTTCGCCTCACAAACATTAATATACGCTCAATAGTAAACGCCTGTTGGCCTAAAGTTATCGAACAATTGTAAAGTAAAAGAAATGAACCATCGCATAGCAGCGACAGAATCTATTATTCTTTATCTTTGCCGTTCTTGGGCGGTGCCTGTAAATCTCTATGTACATGTATCGATTAACGGTATAAAATAGAATTCTGTTGTTTCAAGACAAATGAGGCTTTTGGCGCCTCACCTTTTACTGTTTGTATTCTATGAAAGGCGGACTCGGACTTGCTGCGTTCCACAACTATATTTTATATTTTATGTGAAAATATTGAGTGAATATGCTAATTGTTATTTTTTTTTTCAATCAGAAAACATGTAGTTTCTTGTAACTGATTTCGAACAGACAGCGTCAAGAGGACATTTTGACTGTTATGTATAAAGTATTTAACCACAATGGTCATTTATTGTAATTTAATATGAAAAGGTACGTAGCATTAAAAAACGTGTGTTAAAGATAAGTGTGCTTATTTTAGTAAATTAACCTTGATGATTCCATCTCCTTATTTACCTGAATGATAATTATTTTATGTTACTTCATCACCAGAAATTACGATCACGCTGATTGGCCGAACGCAGCATGAGGCAGAAGGAACTTTATCGTTCTACTATTATTTCAGAACCAACTTTTTTGTGTAGTGTTGCATTTCTTTTGAAGTCTATAAATCTTCTGGACCCTTAGTATTGATCCGGGTATGACTACATCGCGACTATAAAAATGCACAGAAATGATAATGTTTCTTCCGAACAATCTCAAATATATATTTATATATATATATATATATAAGCTGCTCTTATGCGGGTATTTAATGCTCAGCGTATGTTATTATAATAGTGTAATCAATCCCTGATTCTGTTGCCAAGTGGCACACCAAAATAATCACTTTTTAGACATTTAAAAAAAATAATAATAACAATTCTTTTTCTTTTCGTCCCCCCAAGAGCAACGCTACAAGTCGTCTAACTAAGATGTTATTTTATTTTCACGACAGCCAAATTCAGCATTCCACTGTGCCATATTCAGGCCCCTTATGCTTCTCTCAAGGTAGACGAGAATGCCATACATACCATATATCCCTGGATTTCATCAATTCAAACAGTTGGTAGTAACTCTTCGAATGAAGCGCTTATGAATCTGTTAGAATTCACGAGAATCCGGAGATATAAGGCGCTGCATGACTTGGTATTGACAATTACTTAACCAGCTGATGTCCCCTTGTCCATGACGGATCAACAGAGATAGAAATTAAACAGACATCAGACTAGGCAGTACTCACTACTATGACACTCGTAGTGAACAGGAAGCCAAACGAAAGCCACTGGCCTGACACATACTTATTTCCAAATGAGCACACTTTTCAGACGGCTGCAATTCTACAAGGGCAGTAGTAAGCAGCCCGGATTTGCTCAGGGTCTGTCAATATTCACGAACTATGTGTTCCTCCACTCGGTACCGTCCAGTATCGGCTGTCGCCGGCAGTACACGTCGGCACAGTTTAACACAACAGCGTCCGCCGCCGGTAGCTGAGTGGTCAGCTCGACAGACTGTCAATCCTAAGGGCCCGGGTTCGATTCCCGGCTAGGTCGGAGATTCTCTCCGCTCAGGCACTGGGTGTTGTGTTGTCCTCATCATCATCATTTCATCCCCATCGAAGCACAGGTCGCCAAAGTGGCGTCAAATCGAAAACTTGTACCAGTGCGAGCGGTCTACCTGACGGGGGGCCCTCGTCACACGCCTGTGTCACACAACAGCCATAGCAGCAATGATTGGCACATCTTTGCTTCACAGCCTCGCTCTCCTGAATACCCCCCTCCCGCTTCAGCTGGATCCCAAAGACC
This sequence comes from Schistocerca gregaria, assembly GCF_023897955.1. Lineage (NCBI taxonomy): Eukaryota > Metazoa > Arthropoda > Insecta > Orthoptera > Acrididae > Schistocerca > Schistocerca gregaria. The sequence continues at coordinate 435,086,737 of NC_064922.1, forward strand.
CAGAATAATACCCAAGAAACCATAGATATACGCTGTTCTCCATACAAAGAAAACTTGAAATATGTTAAAAAAAGAAAAAAGTCCTTTACTCTTAGAGTTCACGAGGTGAAAAACTTTAATGTCATGGACCTCTTTAGTACGATATTTAGGCCGAGTGCGGTGTTCTCGATCGTGGTACTGGAGCAGAGCGCTCTGCGGGCTCATTTCCTCGGGTAATCGTGTGTCTGCTCCTTCCCGTAGACGAGATCGCGCCGCCCGTGATGGCGGCCGCCGCCTCGCTTCCGGATGTGTCGGCGTGAGAAGCCGCAGCGGAGGGCGGCGGTGGCAATCTGTGCCGTGCCGTACTCCGCCGTACGCGCGTGGCGGCGGGGGCGGCAGCGGCCGTCGTGGGTGTCTGCGCCGCTCCAATCTAGTGGGCGCGCGGCGAACCGGGCCGGCAGATTGTTCCCCGGGGGGCAGTCACCGCGCTGGCCGGCGAGAAGGGGTGGCGCCTGGAAGAGGAGGAAGGCAGGAGCAAAAGAAGGAGACGGCGCCCGGAGGCTGGCCGGCTCATGCATCAGCAATAGGCTCACCTCAAGACAGTGGCCATCGTCACCGAAAGTACGTTGTACCCTCCGGCTCTACATGTAGATCTGCCTGTGTATGAATAGTCTGCATTTCACTCTTAAGTGCCTGGCAGAGGCTTCATCGAACCACCTTCAAAATAAGTGCAGCGTTCGATAAGTAATACGATACATTATATTTTTTTCGGTCGGCCAGTTTCTATTCAAGAAATGCGTAACTTTTGTGGAACGTCGCTTGAGCTCGAACAGCTTAATGAAGTTCCGATAGGTGACTGCGCTGTACGTATCATTCAAAATGGCGTCTGTAATGGAGGTGCGTTCCAATCAGAGAGCTGTCATTGAGTTTCCTTTGGCAGAAAACCAGAGCATCGTACATATTGTTAGGCGCTTGCAGAATGTCTTCGGAGACATTTTAGTGAACAAAAGCATGGTGAGTCGTAGGGTCTGTCGTAGTCACTTAACGGTCGCACAAACCTGTCCGATCTCCTGCCACGCACTGCTGTGAATCCTTTAATGATAGAACGTGTGGACACTCTCGTTCGAAATGATCGATGGACCACAATCAAACAGGTCGTTTCAAAACTGTTGGTAGTGCTGAAGCATTCGTTCACCAGCTGGGGTACTCAATGGTGTGCCTCGCTGCCTAAAAGAACACCATGAAGAGTGACTAAGAGCCATCGGTGGGAAATTGCTTACATCACGTGGCTGATGGTGACAATTATTTCTAGAACACCGTCACCTGCTGTGATACATAGGTTCATTACTTCGATCTGGAAACAAAACAGCAAACCACACCTCCTCAGAAGAAAGAAACCAAAGCCAGACCCTCAGCTCGCAAAGTCACGGTGACCTTGTTATGAGACTCTGAGATGATTATTATGTTTTATGTCATCCCTCATTGTGCAACAGCCAACTCTTAAGTGTATCGTGATACCATCAGGAGACTAAAGAAACGACTTCAGCGTATTCGACGCCACTAAAATGCAAACGATTTTCTCTTTCTACATGACAACGCAAGGCCTTACACAAGTCTGCACGCCAAAAAATCTCACAAAACCTCATTGGTCTTCTTTTTTCATAGTAGCACCACCCGACTTCCATTTACTTGGCCCAATGAAGAATACACGCCACGAGAAGCAATACGTGGATGATAGGGAGGTTATTGATGCAGCAAGACCTAGGCTCCGACGTCTACCAGCAGAGTGGTACCAGCCGGGAATACAGGCCCTACAAAGTGAGGTGGCGTAGAGCCGTCACGTTGAACGGAGATTATGTCGAAAAAATAGAGCTTTTGTATCCAGATGAGCGAGAAATAATATCGTGCATTGGAATCCTAAATAAAAGCAACTTGCTTTAAGAGAAAAAGTGTTGCATTACTTATTGAACCCGCCTCGTATTTGTTTACGCTTCCTCTGTCTAACAGCGTGTGGGAAAAACAAACACGTACTATTTTGTGCGCCCCCTGATCTCTCTTACTTTGTTACAACGTTCGTTTCTCCCGATGTGGCTGGGTGTAAAAAAATATATTCCTATTCGCTGGACAATGTTGGAAATCTTACCGCAACAGAAAACACCTTTGTTTTAATGAGTGCCATCCCAAGTTGCTTATGATATCCATGACGCTCCTCTGTTTCACGATAATAGAAGACGTGCTACCCTACTTGGTACTTTTTGGATGTCTCTCGTCAATCCGATCTGCTATGCATCACATACTGCTCATAAATACTCTATCAGATCTTTTGCGTCTTCTAAGCGTCCTGCCAACAAAACGCCACCTTTGCTTTGCCTTTCACACAACATTGTTCCAGTTTAAGTTGTTCGTATTTTTAATTCATAGATGTTTCGTTGAATTGACAGACTTTAAATTTGAGTGATTTATCAAGTAACCGAAATTTAACGGGTTCCTTTTGGTACTAATGTGAGTGACATTACACTTTTCTTCATTTAGGGTCAATTACCACTACATATATCTTCTCTATAACATTTATGAATTGGTTTTGATCTTTTTATCACTGTACTGGATGTCAAATGACAGTGTCGTCTGCAAACAATCTAAGATGCCGTCTCAAATTTTCTCCTAAACCGTTTACCTAGACTAGGAACAGAAGACGGCCGAGTTTACTTCCGTGCGGAACGCCGGATATCAGTTCTGCGTCAGTTAATACGAACTGTGACCTTTCCGAAAGGAAATCACAGATCCAGTCGCACAGTTGAAACAACACTCCATAGTCGGCAAACTGGATTATGAGCCGCTTGTGAGGAGCAGTATCAAAATCTTTTTGAAAATCTAAAAATATGCAATCAATTTGAGATCCCCAGACGAGAGCCCTCTTTGCTTCGTGAGAATGAAGAGGTAGTGTGTTTCACAAGAATGAGATTTTCTGAATCCGTACTGACCGTGTGTTAACAGATAGTATTTCTCGCGGTAATTCATACTATTTTAACACAGTATATGTTGCAAAATCCTACTGAAAATCGAAGCCAGTGATATGTGTCTGTAATTCATCGTATTACTCCTACTTTTTGTTGTTTTTGTTGATCGTTGTGTTTGGTCGTTGCGGATGTCATACAACATCCGTTAAAGTTCGTTTTGTTTATCCTTCCACTCAGTTTTTTTTATTACAGAGGCCAACCAGCTCTCTGATCGAACACGCTGAGCTACCGTGCCGATCCTACTTCGTTTCTTGAGTACTTGTGTGACCTGTGCAGCTTAGGATAGGTATGGATATTTCATCGATCGAGGGGTTGTATATGTTATTAAATACGGTGCTATTATATCACCATATTTTGGAAGGAATCTTACTGGTATAAAGTATGGACCACGCGACCTTAAGCTACTTTTCTACTCCGAAGATATCTACTTCTAACATCCATATCTCCACATGTCATACAGTCAGTTGGGTACCAAACGTTGTATATCGATATATTGTTAACCAAACCAACGCTACAATTTATGCTACGCGCTGTCTTCCAAGAGAAAGCGCGTAGATGGTAAGTAAGACATGCGACATGAATACGGCTCACGGGAAAGGAGTAACTGTAAGCAACTGTTGTGTGGAGCTACCGTGGGCAAGTCAGTAAAACGTTAGTTCGCAGTATCAACGGGCTCAGGCAGTAGCCGTTGATTATGTCAGTTTTTGTACTGCAGTTCGTGTGAAACTGTTATATGGACAAGAACCTCATGACATGTAAAATTACTATAAGGAGTTTAGAGATGTGCGACGGTGCTGCCATCTAGTAGTCATGTGTTATTCTTATTGCTATTATTATTGTTACTATTAACACTTCCGCATGAGTGATGCAATTGTTTCTTTATTCTTCTAATCACAGAGTTTCTGTTTATTCTGCTAAACAATAGACGTACCTTAAAGGTTTGCCTCTTTCAAATAAACGAAGCGAAAGTGGACTCCGAGTAGAACAGTTCTATAAAATCCGAATAGTCCTTTTTCATGTCGGGACCATATTGTCCCATACAACAGCTTTACACATACTACGGTACAAAAACTGGAAAAATTACGGCTCGTACCCGAGACCCTTCGTATGATTGACTACCGCCCTACCAGTCTCACCTCCTGAGCTCGACGCAACAGCCGCTAATACATACACTTTTCCTGCGATCCGTAGATCATGTGTTGTCAATTATGTACCGTTTATAATAATCAGCACTTGCAGCCGAAGACTTCCTGCATCAAAAGTCACCCTCTCTCTGCCAACGGCCTTGTTAGAGACGTAGGAGGAGAGGACAGATAACATACCAGGTGGTGATATGGTACACAAAATCATAAGCCGTTTCCTGAGAAAATGCGAAAAAAATTAACAGTCAAGGAGTCGCAAACACTGGCGGTCGTGTGGGACTTCGTGAAATTCAGATTATTCTTGTGTGCTCAAAAAACGAGAGTATACACCGACCACTAGCGTTAGAGTTTCTTCTCACAGCAAAACTCCGCAATAAAACACTGGCAACATGGGTTCTCGCATTATAAGAATATGAGTTTACAATCACGCACATATCTGGTAAAGAGAATATCATCGCTGATGCGTTGTCACGATCACTTGTAAGGTTGGAGAGGAATAGTGTGAACCCATTGCTGGAGGAGCACTTCAGTCTATACTAAACTATACAAAACTGTACAATTTTAAATTTATATGACTGCGAGCTTGAGTGAAAATGAGAAATACCCAGTTCTGTCAGTCTTGATGGGGACACTCAAGGACTTCGCAGAAACAAAGATTAGGCAGTTTTATTTGTTACGTAAAGTGGTGCTTTCTTACCGTGACGAAAGGGAGGATGCATTGTGAAGCGTTTGCATCCATAATGAACTCGAAAATAAGGTTATATAGCACACAAACTTGAGTTGTACGCACTTCGGTGCCAGAAAGTGTCATTTGAAGCTACCTACACAGTGCTGTTTTAAAGATATGAAAAGTAGGAAAAGGAGAATACTGGCGGTATGTAAGGCATGCCAGAAATAGAAACACACAACAGCACGACGCAGGCGCCACAGTACCCTATCATTCCGACGAAATTAAAGCATATGGTCGCCACAGATACGATGGGACCTCTCCCACGCATGACTAGGGGGTACTGCTACATACTAGTTGTCGTGGAGCTAACGTCTGAATACGTCTCTCTGACACTCCTGAAGAAGGCTACCGCGCTATGTGTTTTGCAAAGATTTTCTGTCACAAGTAGGTCATAGTCATCGCCGGCCGAAGTGGCCGTGTAGTTCTAGGCGCTGCAATCTGGAGCCACGAGACCGCTACGGTCGCAGGTTCGAATCCTGCCCCGGGCATGGATGTTTGTGATGTCCTTAGGTTAGTTAGGACTAACTAATTCTAAGTTCTAGGGGACTAATGACCTCAGAAGTTGAGTCCCATTGTGCTCAGAGCCATTTGAACCATAGAGTCATCTCCCCCAATCGACCGCAGTTTAGCTCAAACAAATGGAAGGCCATGTTGAGACGGCACAGGATAAGATCAATCTATGGAACTATAAAATATCTCCAATCGCCGCCGGCGGAGAGAATAATGAAGAGCCTCGGGAATCTCTGCTGCATCTACTGCGCGGAAATGCAAGCCACTTGGTATCCTTCTTATGTGATTTCCAGGACGTACTGAATGAGCTGCCATATGGAGTCATCAGAATGACGCCAGTGACCGTGCTAAAAATCGCAGCCCAAAGACGTGATTCGTGGAGTAGGTGACTTTCCACCGAGAAATCCGGAAACAACTTTAAAATGTTTTAAAACCGGCTCACAGACGTTTGCGGCTGGCAGGTGCAGAGAGAAAGGATGGATGCGGCAGGAAAGCTCTAAAACGAGAGTTTTAGATTGGACAAAAAGTCCCCGTGAAAAGCTTCGGAGTATCTAATAAGTATAAACATCCGTGCTACAAATTTTATTTAATCGGTATCGGACATAACTGAGGATAGCTCATCGAAACATGGTACAACTCGAAACATCGAAATCAAAGTCCTTGGAGATTCATCACATCTTCCATGTGAAACCCTTCATAGAATAAGACCTCAATAATTATAGCATTAACTTAGAGTTGAGAATCATTTGTTTCCGATTAATTCATTTAGTCATTTAGAGTATTGTTCTTCACTTGTTTGCACTTACACTTTTTGGATGATTTATTAATATAATTAGGGGATAAGGTCGTTTTTTTGTAGTTTTTCTGTACAGCAATTGAACTTTGATAATTTACCACAAATTTGAGACGTACTGGTACCTGCACATATTTTTCAGATAGAAATTAATTACGTGGATAGGAATATGCCGATTTCTCGGTGGAAACCTCTTGGGCATATGATAAAAGTGAGGGGTTTAATAATGGAGCTTTGTCATATTTGTAGCTCGTCGTGCCACAGCAAAGGTGTGTGTTAGAACAACGTGAAGCTTGCATTTTTTGTTCAGAAATAGTTAGACAAGATTTGGAGAAACAATTATTCGCAGAATTCATCTTGGAATGTAGTAATGGTTTGACTTCTTCCGTTGATATTGTGTGCGTTGGCGGTGGGGCGTATGCGCAGTCTGTTCCAGCATTCGGAGCAAGAAGGCGACAGTGGTGCCAAGAAGTGGATTTGCGATCCGATAGTGGGCTGTAGCGTGCTTTGGATCAAGCCATTTGTACCGAAGGCGTTATCTGGTGAAGTGGACAAGAACTGTCCACTCCAGAGGTGTGTAGATGGTCAAGTACGGTATTTTTTCTCGCTTTGGTCGATTAGGGTTATCGCCAGTTGAGCTATGTGTTCTCGTTATTTTTCGAGTGTGGTTACGCTTATGGATAATCGTCTATTGCGCGCTATTTTCTCGCTGGTGGTACTTTTGCGACTGTGGTTATCGCTAACGAATTATCACCAATAGTTCGATGATGCTTGCCTTGTGATATTTCGGCTATGGAACGCCAACGAGAGAAGCGCTTCATTGGCGAAGTTTTGTATGCCATGAGCATGTGGAGTGCGAGTCACGTTACTACGTTTTTAGTAGATGAGTAGGAAGCAAATGGCGAATGGGACAAGACAAAAAAAAGGAAATTAACCCCAAATCCGTAAGCACTACAAATTACGAAACGAAACTGTTATTTTATAACTTTGCAGCATCTGTTGTTTGATATCTGTACGTCAATTGTTGACAGTTATTGGTCAGTTTCAGAGAAGGAAGGAAATGGCGAATGGGACCAGACAAAAAAAGGAAATTAACCCCAAATCTTTAAGCACTACAAATTATAAAACGAAACTGTTATTTTATAACTTTGCAGCAGCTGTTGTTTGATATCTGTACGTCAATTGTTGACAGTTATTGGTCAGTTTCAGAGAAGGAAGGAAATGGCGAATGGGACCAGACAAAAAAAGGAAATTAACCCCAAATCCTTAAGCACTACAAATTATAAAACGAAACTGTTATTTTATAACTTTGCAGCAGCTGTTGTTTGATATCTGTACGTCAATTGTTGACAGTTATTGGTCAGTTTCAGAGGGAAAGATGAAATCGCGCCGATGTCTGATCCATCCTCAAAGCACAATTAAGAATTGTACAGACAGCTGCGAGCGGTATTCGACCCAGATTCTTTGCCAGATATCATCATCAGCGTCACCATCCAATAAACTGACTCAGGAGAAGTATCAAAGCCCAGATTGGGGTAAGGTGAAAAGGGTTAGAGGTAAATAGGTTTGGTAATGGGTACAGAAATCAGAAGTAGGTCTTGCTTGATGTGAGAGCGCTTGAAGCATGAATTTGCAGCCTCTGCCGGATTACTGCATTGGGAAGGATGAGTGGTCTTGCGAAACTAACGAAACACTGACATAACACTACAGCAATACGACTTCACCACTGTAAAATGATTGCTTTATATATTTTAAATAAGCGATTAATTGTCGATGTTACTGTAGTTTTTTTTTTTTTTTTCAAATGAGCCTTAGTAACAAGAGTGTTTAAATGAAAGAAAGCAATATGTCACTTTTTTGCATTAATCATATTGTAAAGTTTATACTTGAAACAGTCCATATTTTTGTTGCTGTTTTCTATGTATCTGCTCTTAAACATTCGTAGTAAAAACACGGCAGTAAAATATGCTCCAGGGATTATGCAGAGGACTATGGCGTTCTTGGAGGTGAACGAGAAGGAGCTCGTCGCTGGGTGCGAGGTAGAAAGCATATATCGCCACGCTGTAGGCGGGGCTGGTGCAACGTATTGCGTCCTCAGGCGCAGCTGCCGGTGTGACGTCACAGCAGGGCGACCACCCCAGATGAGCGACCGTCTGACGCGATCTCACTGCATGATCACAGCGGCAGCTGTCAGCTACAGCCACAACCCCCACCTCCCCCCTCCCGCCTCCACCTCATTCCAGCCCCTGAGGCAACAGGGCAGGCAGCCAACTGACTTGATTGATGCCACAGGTATAGCTCAAGGCTAACAGAGGTACTCGCAGAGTTCCACTAATCCTTCGTGCCAACAGAGTGAGGGGAATTTCAGGTGCTGCGACTGAAAGTATCAGTAGTGGTGCCTCGCCTGTCACCAGCAGGTAACGGAGGCCCGCCTCTGATATCGCGCGACCACCTGGGACCACCAATGTTTGAAGCAAGAGCCTCAAGGGACTGGAACTCAATGTAACGCCGTAACGACCTGAAAGGAGGGGCTAGGGAGCGCTGTTTGTCTCTGGACACTGGTTGCAACACTGGCAACTGCTTGTGGAGGTCTGTCTTCAACAACAGCTACAGTTTGTCAATTACTGTCTCATCTCTGGTCTGTCATGTCCAACCTGTTACACAGTGTAGTACTGTGTTTATTCATATAACTCCCTAAAGACCATTGAGAAGGAAGCAGTAGGAGACTTAAAATATGGTTTAGTGTATGTGTTTGTGTGTGTTTGTGTGTGTGTGTGTGTGTGTGTGTGTGTGTGTGTTTTACTTCTTATTTTTGTGTGCATTGCTGTATTTATTTTATTAGGTTATATGTAACTTTTGACTTTATTCTCCTACTATTTTTGTCATGAAGGACAGCGCCATTTTCAGATCTGTAGTGGGGTACTAGGTACCTATCATCTTAAGTCCAAGATTACCAAAAGGTCGCACTCAATAAATACTGAAACATTGGAATAACTTATTGAAACTGATTCGTGTTTTCATTTTGTCTTCGTCTGTTGTGTAAAGTCTAACTATGTTTCACATACCTTTTAATTGTTGTTTATTTTGTGATAACAACATTTACGACGTTGTACGAAGAGAACTGAAAGGTACCTTACTATGAAATGTAGTTAACAGACGGACACATGTCACAAGAACACCTGACTTGCGTAGATTTGCTGAATGCGTGAATAGAATTTATCATGTTATTTATCTCTACAGGAGATTGAAATACTGTGAATGCTTGTGCAGAGTAACAAAATCGCTAAGGCTGAGAAAGCTCAATGGTCAACGATATTGTGTTGTGGTTAGGAAAACCGAACATCTCTGACATTGTCTTCGGTGTGAATGGGTTGGTTAAACGTCTGCATGACCTTACAAGAGTTCAGTCGTTCTATTTAAAGTCAGGGGTATATGTTAAAGGCCGGAGGATCCACAGGGACACTACAGTTACCAAGCAAATCAAAAATATTTAGCAAGAACGCAGCAGTCAGTATCTGTATGACCCCTGGTTGAATGGGGACAAGGCAGGATGTGGTATTTTTTGATTTTTATCTTCGAAGCTGTTATGGCCTGGCGTGGCATTCTCAGAGAGCCATTTAAAGTGTCATGCTTTCTTCTGACCTTTGTCGCACTAACGTTTTTGTTGAACTGTGACACTTCCCACGCAGAAATTATTGGGAAACGGTGAGGTTGTGAGAGCTTACAAGCCACATTGAAAAATTTTACGTCATGATATAGATGTTCCCCGATACTTCATTTGATATGTGTGATGTATGACTTTCTTACATGGGAAAATTGTGAGCAGAATGTTCTTATAGTTGCAAGTGCAGCCTGTGGAGAACTTGTACACGAGAGGCAGTAGTGGAGGCGACGAAGAACAGGAAGACAGATAAACCGGGGGCCATAAATGCTGAATGCAGCGACCTGGCCGTGCCAGTGGTTCTGAGAAGCAGCGCTCAATGGATCTCACATGCAGAGAGTCTTTTCGCCGATAGGCTCTCCTCCTTACACATGGGATCGAACAGAAGGGCGCCCATATGCAAAATCTTTTACCTGGCCCAGGAACAATTGTCTCGCAATGGTGGCTGGATGGTGGAAAGTGAGTGGAGGAAGCCATTTAAGAGAGACTGCTGTAAACTGAGTTATTCTGCAAACAGTAGGAAGGTGATAAGACTTTGCATTATCGTTTTATAAGCTGTGACGATACGGACACAGCGGCTAGTATACGTGTTTACTGGAGGCCAGATTGTAAGTCCCCTGACGGCAGGAAGTCGCCTGGTTCTTTCAGCGAGCGACAAAAACATATGTTTCACAGGTAGGACTACTTGCGAAACTTAACACACTCGTTTCAGAAATTTAAATATTTAGCCTAGAAAGATTAGATCTCTGCAAAAATGAGGGAGTGTGGCCCCATCTAGGTAGATTTTTTTCTCAAAACATGGCCTTGCTTACCGTGAGAACGACGCCTCCCTAGTCTAAAATCGTCTTTCTCTAGATAAGAGAGATTAGGAGTATGACGGACTCTCTCCCACGTGGTAAATCATGTGCTGTGTTTGGATTGGTACCAGACCAACAGAACACTCAAGAGCAAGAGTTGTCAACAATATTAATCGCTCTACTAATTTATTCAAGTCAATATCTGCGGATAATTTGTTGAAGACTTTCTTCCAAACAAGAATGACATCATAAGTATATTCTTCTTCCTCTCCTTCTCCACATTCTGATTTGAGGGGGGTGGGGTTGTTTTTGGGAGAGGAGACCAGACAGCGAGGTCATCGGTCTCATTGGATTAGGGAAGGACGGGGAAGGAAGTCGGACGTCCCCTTTCAAAGGAACCATCCCGGCATTTGGCTGGAGCGATTTAGGGAAATCACGGAAAACCTAAATCAGGATGGCCGGACGAGGGTTTGAACCGTCGTCCTTCAAAATGCGAGTCATTCTGGTTTCACATATATGTCTTTTAGCATCTTTTTCATGGTCTGCCCCTTTTGGATTAACTTTTTTTGTTTAATCAGTATCTGAGAAAGAAATCTGCTTGAATCAAGTGGTGTGATTACGAGAACGTTGTCTGATAAAATGAGCCTCCAAAACTCAAACTGTGTAACATTATCTTAATTAACTTCAACAAATTAATTAGAAAGGCAAATCTGTTAAGTAAATAAGCGATCCTGCAGAATTTTGTGTTGTTTCATGCAATACTACTATGTGTTACGTCACGATACGTTATTTTTAATTCCAACCCACAAGCTAACAGGATAGAATCCTACATAAATTTTCCAAACGAATTTTGAAAGAATAAATCACCAGACTATTTCTACAAAAATCCCCTGTGTAATTCATACACTCAACCTGATTAAACAAGTTTCAACCACTTAATGGTGCACACTCAAATGTAACACTGCAGTACGAGAATAATACTGTCTGCGTAGGAAATAAAATCTGAAATAATCTTTACGTAAACTGAATCTGACAATGAATTTTGAAAAACAAAGCTGGCTGTGAATGATCTAACTGTAACCTGACTGTACTGTAAAACTGGTCCAGAAGAATTCCATATGGCTCTCATGTGGCAATGCAAACCTAGTACTGTCGAAGTGATGAACATAAAACACGCGGCACAACAGGAAACAAGATAAAAGGAAATAAAAAGCCCAGCACAGCGCAGTTCTAAACAGATAATGCACCTTTCACGAAACGTTTCTGCTCTGTGCAGTGCGGTGGCACAGTTAACCGCAAAATATGAAAATGCGTTTTTGAGGACACGGTTGTGGAGTCTGAACTTCCTAAATGATTTAAGTTACCTTTTAAAAAACTCTGTTACGAAATCTCTATTCATTCTTCAACAGTCACAATGGTCTTTACAACATTATCCTTTATAATAAAAATTTCTTTGCTATGAAATTAATTACTGAAAATGGTATAGGAGTGGTAAGACTATAACCTCTGAGTGTAATCCATGTGAATTTCTAACTATCTCTACTCACATCTGAACGGTGAACCAACTAACGCAAAATAATAAAAAAAATTCCATTAAAAGTCTCCATGAATCAAAATCATCCTAACTACGCACAAACAAGCACTACAGTAACCAATTAACATCCTCACTTATTTTTTGGATGTATTACAGTCTCAGTTTTTGAGTTTTTGCCCTCTACAGCTACCTCTAGTATCATGAAATTCATTCCCTGATCTAATAACAGATATCAAATCATCCTGTTCCTTCTCCTGGTCAGTGTTTTCCACGTATTCCTTTCCTCTCCGAATCTGCGCAGAATCTCCTCATTTCTTATCTTGTCAGTCGACCTGATTTTCAACATTCGTCAGTAGCACCACATCTCAAACGCTTCGACTCTCTTCTGTTCCGGTTTGTCCAGAGTCCATGTTTCACTACCATACAGTGCTGTGCTCCAAACGTACATTCTCAGAAATTTCTTGCTCGGTATCATAGAAAGTATTTGACTGTCTCGCTAGCTTCTCTTAGAGTATCTACTGCAATGATAGTACCAATGGCAAGCCAAGACCACAGTGCTTGTGTGCAGAACCTCTCTGGCTTAACATATCAACTTTCTAAAACTACGTTTGAAAAATATTTCGGGTAGAAATACGAAATATGACACATCCAATGAAAAGCTCATATCGCTTTCACTGAATACCAAAAAGAAACTAGAAACCTTACAATAAGGATACATTTATAGCCTATGTTGGAATTTTATTACATGTAGGCGAAATAGCTTTGCTTATGAGCATCGCTTGCCATGAGAGTTTCACCATAATGCTGAAGACTGTTGTTGTGTAATTCTTTTCATGACGTTTAGTTTTAAACCATAGGTTACGTAATAATGTCGTATCTTACGTCATGAATTATTGAATCATCTCATTGACATTTACCGCTGTATTACTGTAATTTTGATAATGCACTGATTTTGAATTACCTGTATACAGTGTCGTACGTTTTGTCTGTCGATTAAACAAAAAATGATGCTGCCAGCCTACCCTCGTCTCTACCTTAAATTTCCTCTGTGACATTCCATCATCATCACCACAATCTTGCACATCTTCTTTTTCTTCAGCTTTCACAAATAAATAACATTGTTGTTTTGAGTTTTATACAGTTGGTCTTGTTCTTTTTTCTCTTGGAATAGCTGTCGCAGTCTGTCTTGCTGTTCATAAATAGGTTAAAACATGTTTACCCCTCCGAGTCAACTTGCCTTTTTTGTAGAAACGCCAACTTCCTGTGGATATTTTGTCGAGATTCTCACATCCAGCTCTTAAGACTGCTCTTCCATCCACTGGCATTAAAGGCACGTTGACAACCGCAGTGATGAGTCAACAACTGAATCGATCATAAGCAAACGTCACATATATAACTCCATTCATGGGTAGACGGTAAATAGTAAATAGGTAAAACGCTAAACAGGTAACAGGCAGTGGCAAATGGTAAACGAGTTAAAAAGAAATTGATAAAACACTTGTCATTTACCATCTAGTAAAGTCATCACTGTATAAGTATTGTTACGGCGAAGAGTAATACGGGTTCCAAGTTATAAAATTTGTAAAGCAGGGTTCAACCACCTTGTCGTAAAACAGACTGGTTACGACAGGATTAGATGCTGACCAGGAAGCACGGTGATGCAAGACACACGGGAAGCACAGCCTGTAACTCTGAAGTAGCTCAGTGAGAGAGAGCACACCCAGTGGCAAAAAAGAAAAGGACAGCGACTACGGAAAATTATATTCACGAAAATGTGTGTGAATTCCTAAGGGGACAAACTGCCGAGGTCATCGGTCCATTGACTTACACGCCACTTAAACTATTATGCTAAGAACAACACACACTCCCATGCCCTAGGGAGGACTCGAACCTCCGGCAGGAGGTGCCCCGCAAATCGTGAAATGGTGCCTCAAACGTCACGGTCACTCCACTCAGCCATCACGCATGCTCGAACGTGCTACGGGATGCGGCAAGAAGCAATAGGCACGGCTAGGGTTAACACTCATACGCCAATTCGACTAGCTGCTAACAGAGAATTGAAGCAAGAGTAGCAGATTAACGAGGCGGCATGTGGTGATCGCTGGCAAACTGCACGCCACAGAACTACGGAGGACTCTTTAAATACCATAGCCCCAGCTCCATACTGGGGAGAACGGTTCAGGTCAATGGGAACGATAGAGTCGCTGTTGACGACATTCCGTTCCATGACCACGTTTTTATAGTAAGTCTTGTCTCATATCAACCAGTGCAATACCAGCCAGCCGTGGAGTGCCGCAGAACTGAACTCCACTGACGAACTTCATACTGTGTCACACCAACCACTACTGCTGGGAGAGCTGATGAACTACCAGCAGCAGCTTAGTAGCCGGTGTTGAACTCTCTCAGTGTGGGACGGCAGACGACGACCAGGGTTCTTGGCAGACCACCGTCCGGTACGCCTAAGCGCATCTGGGTGCGGGGCCTACCTCGCTGGCAGCACTGGGTTCAACGCTTGACGCCTTCACCACACAGTGGATGGGGTGGTCCAGGGAAGAAGAGGTACGGAGTGGGATCGAGTACACTCCCTCAGCCGGTAGCAGCTATCCATGCTGTACCAGGCTGAGCTTAGCAAGAGGAACGACGTCTCGCTTGGACGCAGACGGAAGGACTGGCGGAGCATCCGACACAGACAGTCTGTCTGTGACCAGGGCAGGAGGCAACGACGGCCAACACTGCACTACTCTTTGTAAAAGTTGTCAGAATAAACGATCCACTGAATAATCGTGTTTTCTCGGCACCTCGAGCACTTCTAGACGATTCCTGATATCGAGCAGAGGCGTCATCCGCTCGGCCCCTCTGTAGAACAAGTTACAAAACGTATTACTAATTGAATATCATCTGTATACTTCCCTCCAACATCATAAGCTGATTTTATCGGCTACAATATTTCACTGTTCCACTTCTTACATCAACTCAAAGTCTTTTTGTATTTCCGTGTGATCGTCCTGTAGGCAGCACCTATAATATGTAGACACAGTCTCTTGAATCTCTAATAAATTTGTATGGCTTTCATAAACGTAGGAGGACGTAACATACATTTCACATTGAATTTGTTATTCACCATGCATCAAATGTGAAAAATGTATTTGTGGTGTTTTCTCCACAATTTTGGAACTAAAGTGCTCTAGAATTCTACACAAGATGCATATCACTAATATTGGTGAGGATACATCCATTGAAAATAGAGATGACGTGTGGTATTATCCAGGGTTACTTGTAGCACATTATATTCTCAAGCTAAGAAATGATGGCCTTTAATGTTAGATTACTCAAGATATCCTATAGGAGCTGGTGCTTTGTGTAATGCAGGGTGTCTTGACGATTTTAATGAAACGTACATTTATTTTGACTCCCATCCATGTGAGGGGGGGGGGGGAGGAAGGGGGCTGAAATGATGTGAGAAACTAGAACTCGATTATATAGTTCGGCCTGGAAAACAATTCATAAAGTAGTAGGCATAAAAGGTCACTAGAGTTAGGGGAGAAGCCAAACAACAATGAGGTCTCCTCTAGCAGGTGGTGGCCAGCTGGCAGTTGTGATCGTGGCCCACTTACACACCCAGCGATCTACAGGACACTCATCAGAGCTCGACTGAGGTGCTTACTACAGTGTGTTCTCACATGGTGCCTTGAACAGTTTATTTCATTGCCAGGTTATAATTATTGCGTGCCAGTGTAACTGTGAGGGGAGCAAGATTCGACTGTTTCCTGTTGCTTGAAATGTTGAAAGTCGAACACGCCAGCAGAGAGGCGGAAGGATTATGTGTACGTTAAAACGCGGAAGTGCTGTATGATGTATATATCAACAGGGAACAAGGCATTGTTGTGAAAACCCTGGTGAAATGTCTGCAGAAATATTACCTCTTTTTGTTTTCATTACCTGTCGTAGCAACTAAATTATTTGCTGGATGTTTTCTAATCTCTTTCTCCCTCTACAGGTCCCCCTGGTACCCTCTGATATTTTAACAGAATTTCTATCATCCTGCGTCTTCTTCTTGTCTGTGCTTCCCATGTATTATTCTCGTGGCCGATTCTGTGTATAATAACTTCATCAGTCCACATGATTTTACAAATTCCTCTGTAGCACCACACCTCAAATCTTTCGGTTTTCTCTGTTCCGGTTTTCTCATAGTCCACACTCACTACCCGACAACCGTGTGCTCCAATGATACATTCTCAGGAATTTCTTCCTCTAAGTAAGTACTTTGTTTCATGTTAGTACACTTCTCTTGGCCAGGAATGCCTTTTTTTTCCAGTGCTAATGGCTTTTTATGTCCTCGTTGCTTCGTCCATCTTCAGTTATATTGCTACTTCGGCAGCTGAATTCCATGACATCATCTGTTTCGTGGTCTCCCGGCCGGATGTTTCTCGCCGTTCTGAATTCTGCTACTTCTCATTATTTTCATCCTTCTACAATCTACTCTCGATCTATATCATGTAATCATTGGACTGTTCATTTCATTCAACATGTCCTGTAATTATTCTTCGATTTCACTGAGAATACCGAAGTCATCAGCGAATCGTATCGTTGACATCTTTCCACCATGAGTTTTAATTGCAGTCTTCAACCTTTCTTTTAATTCCGACATTGCTTCTTCAATGTATAGATTCAACAACAGGGGTGAAAGACTACACCCCTGTCTTACACCCTTTTTAATCCGAAGTCTTCGTTCTTGATCTTCACCTCTTATTGTTCCCTCTTGGCTCTCGTACATACTACCCACCTTTCCCCATAGATTAACCCTATTTTCCTTAGAGTTTCGAACATCTTGCACCATTTTACACTGTAGAACTTCTTCTTAAATCGACAAATACTAGGAACGTGTATTAATTTTTTTAGTATTGTTTCCATTATGAACTGCAACGGCAGAACTGCTTCTCTGGTGACTCTACATTTCCTAAAGCTAAACTGATCGTTATCTAACATAGCCTTAATTTTCTTTTCCAATCTTCTATGTATTATTCTCGCCGGTAACTTGGACGCATGAAATATTAAGCTGGTTGTACGATAAATCTCTAATTTGTTGTCTTTTGCAACCTTCGAATTGTTTCCATGATGTTGCCCTCAATTATTTTAAAATTCCGATGGGATGTTATCTTCCGATGCTGCCTTATTTGATTTTAAGTCTCCCATATCCCTTTCAAATTATGATTGTAATACTGAGTCCCCTATCTTTTCTACACCAACACTGGTTTCTTCTGCTGCCACTTCATCAGACAAGTCTTCTCCTCATAGAGGCCTTCAATGTACTCTTTCCACCTATCTGCACTCCCCTCCACATTTAACAGTGGAATTGCCATTGCACTATTAATCTTACCGCCCCTGCTTTTAATTTCACTGAAAGTTGTTTTGACTTTTCTGTATCCTGAGTCACTCTTCCTTGTCATTTATTTCTCGATTACCTCACATTTTTCATTCAGCCATTTCGCCTTAGCTTCCCTGTAGTATCGATGTATTTTATGCATATGTGACTTATTTCTGTATTTCCGAATTTCCCTGAACATCTTTGTACTTCATTCTTTCATCGACGAACTGAAGTATTTCTGTTGTTAACCACAGTTCTCTTGTTACCCATGGTTTTTTCGCAATTACCTTTATTGCCCCTATGTTTTTCTTTCTACCTTCTGTGAGTGCCTACTGATATATCCATTAACGCAATGCCTATACCCTTAGAGAACTTCATGCATATAGTAACACATTTTCTCAGCCTGTTGTTACTTGGTGGATTATTGGTACTGCAACTGAGATTAGAGTGTAGTGTGCAGTCTCTGATTCGGCAGAAATTCACCCACAAAATAAAAATTTTAAGGAATCCATCTTCCGTGTCTTTCAGGAAGGTCGGGTGTAAAGAAAGGTAAAAAAAAAAAATCATATGTTCCTTTCTGTCTACATCGTTTGTTCTAACCATTGTCAACTTTGCAGGCTTAGCAGCTACTACTTCCTAATCACGTTTCGCCTCTGTTGGCATCATGAGACTGAAGGAAATCCAATCTAGTTCTCCTATCAAGGAAAAATCGTTGGTAGTACCAGGAATCGATTCTCAGACCTCTCTTGAAATCCATCTACACTGACCCCTCAGCAGGGCACAGACAGGTCGTAAGATGAGAGTCAACAAAAGTACAATAAGGGTGACAGAATTTTGTTACTGTATCGCGGCAACGTGAACAATTTGTTACAATTTCACTGTTACATGGAGGAGAATTTTTTCCAATTTTGGGACAGTTTTTTATAACTTCACTATAACAAGGAGGCTTCAATTTTGTGGCAAGTTTGTGAAAAATTAGAGTCAAGGTAGTGCCGTTTAGGGGCACTTTCACACACTTTTGGGGCAGTTTATTTTAGACTTTGACTTTCAAGTGAAGATAACTGAATTATGTAACTTGGCATCATTTGCAAACATCGATTTATTATTACACCAACTAAATACAGAGATATATACATGTTGAAAAATATATTTGACCTTCAAGTAAATGACACATACATTTGAACTAAGTGATATACCATAATTATGTTATTTTGATGAAATACAAATGTATGACTTTCATGGAAAATGTGCATATCATTGACTTTGGTGCAATTTTTATACATCATTTTAATATTAATGTGTGACTGATTGTAGACAGAGTGGTAAAATGGGGTAGAAATCACAACTTATATAGGCCTACAAGCTTTGACATTTTTAAAAATTTCGCCATATAACAATTGTGTTGGTTCCACCATATTGAAGTTTGATTGGCTGTTCCCTTTTAAGACTATTAACATTTGCTCTTCAGTATCAGTAGCAGATGTAATTTTAATACTAGGCTTTGATTGGTTTGAGAGTGGAAGGGGAGGGGGAGGAGAGGGGTAGGATATGGGAAGGGGTGTGTTCATCACATCATTGATAAGGAAGGGTATGACCTGTCCCATGATATGGCAGTGCAGCTGCTTCCATATTAGATAGTGATGTCACGTCATGGCATTCCTTGCATTCCAAAGTGACTATATCCCTCGTATTGGAGAGTGGATAAAGAGTTAAGAGTCATACTACCGATATGGACTAAAATACTGTTTCGTTGATGAATAGCCCATGCACCAAATTTCAGTTGTTTCTTTTCTTGTTGCAAACCGTTCTGTTTGATACAATCTTGTAACCATCAGCATGTGGATTTTTTCTTCTACATAGATTAAACCTTTAAATTTGACATGTCGTTTTTGAAACTATCCCAACATTAAATATAGAGTGAACCAAGAAATCCTCTGCTATCCCAAAGACAAATTCAGTGTTGTAGCACTCAGCAATTCACTTAATAGCCGCAGCTGCTAAGGAAGATACTAGCATAGTAATCTTCAAAGCAGATTTCAATATTCATTTATCATGGGGTATCTATCCTCAGACTCATATAAGAGAACTTCTGTGTAGTTTAGGATATGAGAACAGTGCATAGGTGGAATAAACATTGGGCAGCAGAACTTTGTAAAGTGTCGCATTAGGGTGAACTTAATTCTATTCTCGTCTTATTTGCTGCGATATATGTCCATCTTGTTAACATTTTGTCATCTCATACAGGTAGTGAAATAAATTTGTGCGCGAAGGCCACAAAAACTACACTTCATCAAGAAAAGGTAAATTAATTTAAGCAACCAATATTTGTGTATTTCTTATAACACATCAGATCTGACAACCCAAATGAATGGAAGAAAATCACCAATAAATGTTTACTATTTTAAATATGAACAGTTTATAGTTGAAGTTTGAAATCATGACATTATGTAGAGGTTCTCCCCACTCAGGTGGTTCTGTCTCAAATGTAATTCAATAAAGGAACGATCGAATTCGGGTTCTATTGAACAGACAGTTAACCATTTTAACTGGCGAAAGCTCCTGAATAAAACATCAAGCATCAATAAACATTTAGTATCCTGAATAAAACATCAAGCATCAATAAACATTTAGTATACACTTCAGTTAACACCTGTGAACACGCAAAATCTCATCAGGAAATAAGCAACTGTAAAACTAAGAACGGTTATACAAACATTGAATTATGTATGAAGCAAACCTCGGCCAAGAGAAAATGTGCACGTGTGAGTAGCTTCTTTTTTAGTTCTGTGTGATTCAGCCCAATTCCGTAAAGGAATGTATAAATATTATTTATACAACAAGACCTATATGGCTTAAAGTAAAGCAGGTAGGAAAATGAGACTTTCACTAATCTCAAGTATGAAATTAATTACACAAAACCATCACAAATAACATTCATAAATTATCAACAGAGCTCAGACTTAATAAACAGTAATAACTGTAGCATAACCAATATTAGCAGCGTAAGTTAGCCCGGATGGAATCAGTTAACTCTTTAAATAAACTTGTGGTTAACCCAAACTTAAAAAAATATAACATACATAGCGTAAAGTCTGTGGCACAGTGGACAATTGTGAGTAATTGTTCATACAGTCTAGTCACTAATCTTCCACCAAACAACTCCAACAAACACACAGGAAATCTACTAAAATAAAGTAATTTTGAGCTAATTTATTGAGAAATCGAGAAGCTGTCACGGCAAAAATTCCCCATTATGGTCAAAAAAGTACGTAATATATTTTCTTAGTGTGTCACGCTTAAAAATCATACAATTATACTATGCTCCCCTTATTTAATTGCGTCTTATTACATATCATGAGATTAATGGATTCATTACAAGAAATAATTTACACTATCAACATCTTCATCTTGACTATGTCAGTAAAAACAGTAAACAAGCGATTCCTGCGAGACAGTCGCTTGGAAAAGGCAAGATTCATGGAATAATTCTGCACGTCAAACACTGTTATAATCTTACAATAAATTTTGACAGCAAAAACGCAAAACCCTCAGTTCTTACCCTTTCAAATTAAACAAATGACGCGTACCAAAAATTAAACTTACCTTTTTCAGAAAATCTTGGACTGCGGATTTGGTCACAATATTATCGCGTGAAATATTACCAGCGACATTCCTAGGTTATGAATCAGTTTTAGAACGTCATGTCTTGAGATCTCGATCTCCTCCAGCCGGCGAGCAGGATTCCGGAATAAAAAGAAAGCCACTTGTGCGGAATGAGAGGGCTGTGCCTTCTGGAGCTAATTCGAAATATGTCCCGAGGAAAGCAGATTGAATTACGGCAAGCCGCTGCGAGCCAGAGGGTCGGGATTACCCATCTCGCAATCAATGCCGAGGCGGCAGCCTTGCGGCCCCTGGGGAATTCCAAATGTCACTCTCTCTCCGTCAGAGCGAGGCAAAATGTCCCACGGGCGGAGCCCTTGTAAAATCGACGACCATAGCTCGAACAGGGTGGCCATGCATACCCTGTCCTCGCTGTATAGAAGTCTTCAGAGCTGAAGAAACAAGCTATTTATTATCTGGACACCGTTTCGTTGTGTCAGACTGAAAATGATATATCAATGTAAAGAAGAAACCAGTAGATCTAATGTTTGTTTAAGAAGTCTCCACCCAGCTTTTATTACGACTTAACGGTTAAATTAAAAGTTAAGTTTAAAAGTGGGCGGCAACATCGCAGTACTGTGTGTCACTTCATGTAGGTCTTTCACACTTTCCTTGAAAGCGTCGAGTGGGCTCTCTTGTTCAATATGTTCTACTGCACCTCCGCACCACAGTCGCATGCAGCACTGTTTCACTAACCATATTTCTTCAAGATGTGGTCGCCCGTCGTTTGTCCCGTTCGGACACAGTTGAGTGTCGGGCAGTCACGACGGGAAAGGTTTCTCTTTGCAACATTTGCTTTGGGTTTTGATTTAAGGGGCCGTTCATTCCAGGTTTCCTTCCACTTTTCAGTGACATCGAAAACGTCTGTGACCTGAGGATCTAACGAAGGTGGGTTGTATGACTTATAGCTGATGGTGTCTCCGAAAATGGTATTTAAAACTGTTATAGGACTTCTTAGAAATCTGCACTTTCGCAGCTTTCTTTCTGAAGACCGGAAAAGCAACATTGGTTGGAACAGGCAACCACTGAACGGGAGTAGATATTAGAGTGCCAGTAATAACCTTCATGGCCTCATTCTGACATTTATCTCTCTCAGTTGTTATGTGCGCTGTTTGCCACCAGGAACACAATATTCAGCAGCTGAACACACAAATCACAACTAGCGTGCCGTAACTCCACATTGTTAGCCGCCCCAAGCGGAGGACGTCGCTTGTAGGTGCTCCACGATTTTCGCTATTTGGACTGTGATAAAGTGACGCTGCAGTGTTAATCTTTGCTACGTCAGCGTAAGAGGTGTTACACATACAGCTAAGTAAAAATCTACGTGTAATTTCAACGTCTATTTAGATACAAGGCGACTTCCGGATTTTAGTTTGCGTGAGACCACGTGCGTCAGATAGTGTGCCATTTCAGAATTCAAGATTCTAATATTTCATGTTCACTTCGCTTTTGCAATACCTTTCGTTGATGCTTCAATACTCGTGTGTATCGTGGTGTATGTTAGAATCTTCGGTGAATGAAATTACCTCTTAGGAAAGTGAAATGAAAGGAAGGGAAGGAACACGAGGCGCATTAAGTGGGCATATGTGGGGATCGTATTAGGCATGTTGAAGAGCTTTTCTGGAAGCCATTGAGGGAACAGCGTGCAGCCAACAGCAGAATTTGAACGAAAGGTGCTAGTCATCTGGGCTCGAGGGTCATAATTGGAACATTCCAACGCAGGCAGTGAACATTGAGAAGACAGTCTAGTCTTACTAAACGGGCTTCCACGAATCTTTTAATATCCGTTATTGTCTCCATAACTGCTCCTAGATAGCTGGCTCTGGTGAACTAGACACATTGAGGCTCTTTGACTTCCTTTACTTGCGACAGAGAGTTGAGAATTGTAGGGTCTCCTGAATTAGTCAATGTGCGCTACACTTCAGAGGCTGTTACCCAGGTACCTGGGTATGTGTGGAGTGGCCACAGCGTTATTCATTTTTTTACTTGAAAATCTCTCCATACAGTCAAGGTAATGATACCTCTAGGGGACTCTAACGTGTCAGTTTAAGAACCTATGTAATTAATTGCCAAAGATTTCGCAGCAAGTGCCAAAGTTTAAAGCACTCCTAAATATCTGAGAAGCTAACGTTATTTGGCAGTAATTCGATGACTGTGGGAAACTTAAGCATATATCATAATGATAGCCTAACGGTAAAAGGTGTATTTGTCGCAGTAGACAAGAAACGTAAATCTACTGAGACAAAAAGTGAAAATGTATGCGAGATTGTCTCGGTAAGACTCAGTATCAAGGGTGGAAATAAACTTGCGATCAGAACCTTCTATCGACCTGCAGAATTACCTCCAGATGTAACCGAAAACTTTAGAGAAAATCTAAGTTCTGTGTTATTTGAGTTCCCCAATCGTAGTGTAATCATTGAAGGAGATATTAATCATCCAACAATAAACTAGGGAATGGGTATGACCATATGTACTAGAAAACATTACTAATATTTTACCGGAGAATTATCTAGGGCCTATTGCGCGAAAGCTGACTTACGCTGGAAATACACTGGATCAAGTGGGAACTACTAGATATGACTTCTTTAAGTTTGTCCACATTGTAATACGTCTCGGTGATGACGAGGCAGTTCAATTTGTGTACATAGAAACTGGTGTTTGTGACCGTGAAGCAGCTGAAACTACAATGACGGCAAAAGTACAAACCAATTAAACCATGTAGAAAAAATTATATTTTCAGCGATTTAAATAGACGGCAGTGTGATTTCAGAGTAAAGAACTCGAAACATTTAGCGCTGGATAGGAAAACGTGCAAGATTTGTGACTCGGGTTTAGAAGAATAGTTGCCTTGCACTTGATAAATATACACCTAATGGAACAGTTCAGGTGTAAGGGTCCCTCCATGGTATACAATAACGGTGACTACTACGTAACAGTTAAAACACAAAAAACACCGTATGGTGATGTTGAACGTACGCGTAAAGCCTGTTAATGGTACTGCAGTTAGTTATCAAGCACTCATGGGGAGGCAGGGACTCAGATTGAGGGTAGAGCAAAGTAAAAGAAGAAATGCACGCCTTGGGTTCCAAATGTACCTTTACAAATGAAAATCCAGAAATATTACCCCAATTTAATTCTCTCGCCATTGAAAAGGTGAGTGACATCAATATTAATGTCAGTGATGTTGGGAAACAGCTGAATTCGCTAAAACTGAACAAACCTCCAAGGCAGGATGGAATCCATGACAGATTCTTTACCAACTGTACATATGAGTTAGCCCTCTTTTGATTATGAAATACAGTAGCTCTTTAGAACAAAAAACCGTGCCTATAACTTGAAAGAAAGGAAAGTCCTGCTCATCTAGGAGATTGGTAGCAAACGATCTAAGAAACAACTGTTCAGTACCCGTGACATCCACTTGATGTAGAATCCAATGACATAGAATGAGCTGAAACGTATTGAAGTACCTGCTTGTCAGCAGGTATGAGTTTGGAAAAAAATCGATCATGTAAAACGCATTTCGCACTTATCTCTCACGTACCAAGCGGAAAACAACGGATCAGGAAATTAAATTTTATGCGGTATATCTCGATTTCTGGAAAATCGCTGTCACAGTACCACATCTACGTAGACTCCGTCCACTGGCTCTGACGGTGCCATTGGCAACCATTTAACGCCTCGCCGTCCTCTTGCTGTGTCGGCACTGGAGGAGGTATGGAGAGTCCTGGGGTCTGCACACCGCCCCACAGCCTGTTGTCAGTTCTCTTGACGTGGATCCGCTACTACTCGGTCAAGTAGCCCAACAATTGGCGTCACGAGGCTGAGTTCAGCACGTTACAGTCCTCACACCTAAGAAAGATCCATACCAGCACATGAATCAAACCGTGTGTTCTACACGGCAGCCTGGAGAGTCGATCACTCAGCTGCGTATCACGCCTCCACTTATTATCGAAGGTACGAACGTATTTCCTAGCAATCGGAAAAATGGTTCAAATGACTCTGAGCACTATGGGACTGAACATCTGAGGTCATCAGTCCCCTTGAACTTAGAACTACTTAAACCTAACCAACCTAAGGACTTCACATACATCCGTACCCGAGGCAGGATTCGAACCTGCGACCGTAGCGGTCGCGTGGTTGCAGACTGAAGCTCCTAGAAGCGCTCGGCCACACCGGCCGGCCATAGCAATTGTAAGTAGGCTGTTTAGGTTTTTTTATTGGTAACGTCACGTAGCGCTCTGTATGAAAATCACTGGCTGTGCTGTGTGCGGTCTGTGGCTGATTTGCATTGTTGGTGGCTATTGTAGTGTTGGGCAGCTGGATGTTACAGCGCGTAGCGTTGTGCATTTGGAGGTGAGCCGCCAGCAGTGGTGGATGTAGGGAGAGAAATGGCGGAGTTTTGAGAGCGGATGATTGGATGTGTGTTCATCAGAGACAGTACATTTGTAAGACTGGATGTCATGAACTGCTATATATATCATGACTTTTGAACACTTGTTTATTCTCTATCAAAATCTTTCATTTGCTAACTATGCCTATCAGTAGTCAGTGCCTTCAGTAGTTTGAATCTTTTATTTAGCTGGCAGTAGTGGCGCTCGCTGTATTGCAGTAGTTCGAGTAACGAAGATTTTTGTGAGGTAAGTGATTTGTGAAAGGTATAGGTTATTGTTAGCCAGGGCCCTTGTAGGGATTTTTGAAAGTCAGATAGCGTTGCGATAAAAAATATTGTGTGTCAGTTTAAGCACAGTCATTTATAACTTTTCCAATGGGACGTTTCCAAATTAATTTTTATGAATGGATAGAGGATTTTTTGATAGGCACGATGCAGCATGTTATATTGAATGGAGGGTCATAGACCGATCTAGAGTAATATCGGGTGTGCGCCAGGAAAGTGTACATTAACGTTCATGTTGTAAATTAATGATCTTGCGGACAATATTAATAGTTACCTCAGAATTTTCGTAGATGATGCGGGCATCTCTAATGAAGTACTGTCCATAAACTGCAAAGTTAATGGGTCACATCTGATAAGGTTTCAAAGTGGTGCAAAATTTGACAACTTGCTCTAAATGTTAAAAAATCTAACATTGTGCGCTTCCCAAGCAGAATAAAACGTAGTATCCTATGATTAAATTCCTATGATTACAGTACCAACGAAACAAAGAATAAGAAACCTGATACAAGTACCTTGTCGTTGCACTTTGTAGCGATATCAAATGATATGATCACATAACCTCTATCTTCTGTAAAGCAGGTGGTAGAATCCGTTTTATTGATAAAATACGAGGGAAATGTATTCAGTCTACAAAAGAGACTGTTTACAAATAACTCGTGTCAGTCATCCTACAGTTCTGCACTGTTGTATGGAACCTGTACCAAATAAGGCTGCAGAGGATATTCAACGTATACAGAAGAGGACAGCACGAAAGGTCACAAGTTTGTTTGACCCATGGAGGAATGTTACAAAGATGACAGAGAGGCTGAAGGGACTAAACTGGCAGGTACTTGAAGATATATGTAAGCCATTCCGAAAGAGCCTACTTACATTCAAGTACTGGCTTTAAATGATGACTCTAGGAATATACAACACTCCCCGACGGATAGCTCCCATAAGGATAGTGACTACAATTTTAGGTCAACAGTAGCGTGTAGTGGCGCAGTGACGGACGCTGAACGAAAGCGTGGCTGAGGGAGAGGGAGGGGGAAAATTGCCCCCACTGACAATTTGTTTGGCTTACTCTTTTGAAAAAGGACATGTCACCGCATGGCCCAGATTAGTTAACCTAAACTACCAGGAAAATTATTACTAAAATTAACCTGAAAGTATCGATAAAATTATGAAAAAATTATGTGAAACATATGTAAAATCAATTATAAAACGAACTAGAGTAATGACAAGTTTAATAGGAGGTTCGAACAAATTGCAATAAGGGTAATTAACGTAAAATATCTATGGTTTTCATTAAGAAATCTTATTCTCTGAAATGTGCAAAAATTCTGCTGCATCCATCGTAGAGCTGTTTCAGTGTACGATAGCATGCACAGGTTCTTGAAAGTGAGGGAATTTCTGTTTTAGGACTACACGTGCTTGTAGCAGGAAAATCTTTCAATATTTTCTGTAACAAGAGGCGCGTGTATATAGATACTTGCTTCTAGTTTCAAAAATAAATCTAAAAATGGACTCAAAAATATCGTTATTTCACAAATGGATGTGATTGGTATCATATCGAAACAAAATGTCGATATTTTCTTTCAGTACGCATACCTGGTACAAGTTAACAATATAACCCTTAATAGTTATTTCTCTTACATGAAGCACATTGTGCGCTATCTCACTCGATGCTTCATCATGTACATAGCACTTATATCTTGTATTGCGTTTGTTCTTTGTTTTTTAGTTCTTTTTTCTTTCAGTACGCATACCTGTCACTAGTTAATAACAGTAACACTTAATAAGTGTTTCCCTTATGTGAAGCACTTAAACTGTGAGCTATCTTACTCGATGCTTCATTGCTTGTATAGCACCTAGACCTCGTATTGCGTTTTTCTATGTTTTCTTTAGGTCTTTCCAGACTTCGTAGTAGAATAAATTTGACTTCAGGAGGTTGTATCAATCTATTTGTGTCTTTACACTAAGGATATTTGATACATTATTCAGTTTCGAATACATAAGGCTCCTTGTGGTTTCAGTTAACACGTAATGGTTCCAGTTCTTATATGAAACACTGCAACTTTGAATTACCGTTATCAGTATGTCCTTATGTATGTAACACTTATACCTCAATCTACATTTGGATTATGTATATTTCTGCGTCTTCCGGAAGTTCGTCTTAGAATATGACAGACTTCACGAACAGGTTATTGATAATCAGTTAACTTCTATCTTGCCATGTATGCGTTATCAGTTTGTATGCTATATTCCATGACAAATACGTATGCACTAGGTTCTATAAACTTCCTGACAGATTAAAACTGTGTGCCAGACTAAGACTCTAACTCGGGACTTCCGCCTTTTGCGGGTAAGTGGTCTACAATCTGAGCTATCCAAGCACGACTCACGAGCCATCCTCAAAGTTTTAGTTCCGCCACTACTTCCACCAGTACCTCGTGTCCTGTCTATCAGATATCTCAGAAGCTCTTCTGCCAAACTTGCAAGACTAGCACTCCTGGAAGAAAGGATATTGCGCAGACATGGCTTTGGCACAGTCTGGGCATTGTCTCCAGAATGAAATTTTCACTCTGCACAGGAGTGTGCGCTGACATGAAACCTCATGGCAGATTAAAACTGTGTGCCGTACCACGACTTGGACCCGGGATGGGTCGTGGGTCGTGCTTGGGTAGATCAGATGGTAGAGCGCTTGTCTGAGGATGGCAGAGGTCCCGAATTATGAATCTCGGCCCGGCATACGTTTTTAATCAGCTAGGAAGTTTCATATCTGCGCACACTCCGCTGCAGAGGGAAAATTTCATTTTGAGTTAGGTACTATGACTATATTCATGAGTTTTGAATTTTTTTAACTTACTTTAATTAACAATTATTGGCTCAGTGCAACCTACTCTAGCTTCTATCGACTTATTTACTAGTTTGTAATGTAAGAGGTCCATAATTAGAGAACTGGTTGCTAGCGCACTCGAGCTGATGTAATTTCGATGTATTGCTCACTCGCTGCCTGCGATATGTAAGCTAGAGGAGAATCTGAGACCAAAGAGTAGTATTGACTGCAGTAGGAACTGTGTAGCAGTAGCAGTATGTTGTTGCTAGCGAGCAGTCGTGTCTGGTGTATCGTGTTGGCTGGGCCGGTCGTGTGCAGCGATGGCGGAGCCTGAGCGTTGTAGGATAAGGTAAAAGTAGCCTCGCGCATATATAGTATTGTTAATCAAGTCCCATGTAAATGTTTAAAAGAAAAATCTGTTAATAATAATCTTTCTCATAAAAAGTAACTTTTGACATTTATCTCAATTTACAGAATTCAATAATTTCTCCAATCCTTGGCCATCCCGATTATTGAAAAGAAAAATCAGTTCTTCCCTTTTATATAAGACAAATCTATCGACCAGCATTGCACTTAGCTGCGCCAGGAAAAATCTCTTATAGGAGCAGATATATACGCGTTATCTGGCGACCTAATTAAGGTAAGATTTTTCAGCTTATTCAGAATGATGTATCAGGGCCATGACGCAGCATTGCTGACATCCAAAATTTACCAGGTTAACTTGACTGTCAATTAATGAAAGGTTATAGGTTTGTCACATTGTATTATATTTTCACTGTTGGGTAGTTACATTATTTCATTTTGTGGGGAGGTTACAGTAATCATAGCCGCACGTAACACTTGTTGTGTTCGGCTACTAGAACAGGGATTACAGTACTACTTCGGCTTAATATGGAGTATTATAGATATATCCTTTTTGATCATTTCTACTATTCTTACATTTCTCTATCTAAAATGCTATATTGGTCAATTGTGACTTGGCACTATTTTCCTTCTCATTCACTGTTTCCTGGTTCTGTGTTACGTAGCGAAGTGGTGACATTCAGTGTATGCTTATAGATTTAGTGAAATCGAATAAAATTTTTTGCGTCTTATAAAATGTAGTTTTGCTATGTAGTCATTACTCATTTTTCTATAGAATTAAGACCTTATAAAATTAGGTGGCTGTTAGCGGCACCTGGCCATTAGCTATCGTATAAGACTGACGCTACATATCGTCCATTGTCTGACAGTTATAGTACATGTTTCTTACGGCCTCTTCCTGTAGCGCTGCGAGTGATATACCTTGTTTACGTCCACATATAGACTATGTAACAGTTACCACTGTCAATCACATTTCATTAACACACAAAAGTGGCGGTATTAATACTGTATCTCCACCTGATAAATAGTCATCGTCATAAAAATAACAATCTTTTACTTTAGGTAAGATAGTGGTTTGATACCACTTACGAAATATACATTTGATTGCCTTTATTTTTGTCATAATAGAATATATTTTCAGTTTATATTTGTCTATACAATCCTTCAATTTGATTAGAGCAGTTCAGCTGAACAGATTATAAAGATGTGTAATGCGCGGTTGCTGATACAAGCTAAACAAAATGATAATTTTATATTGTATATATCATATAATTGAAGTTCAGTTATTAAATATAGCTCGTGGTTGTCCACCTCGTATATGCAATTTTATGTATTTTAGATATGAAGATAGTTCGTTAATGAGCCGAAGCTAGTCGTGAACAAAATTTTTGTTGTTATATTGGCTTAGGATTTGTAATAAAGAAAATTTAACATCAGCAAGTGAAGCAACAATAATAAAACGCAAATCTACCTTCGAATTATTTTCGACTATTGAGTAACATTAATGCGTTTTCTTAGAGGCACGTACTGTGTTCGTTTTTGTTAATATTGAAAGAATGAGGTGATTTAATCTAGATGGACGTTCAATATAAAAATCTAAGTAAAGTACAGAACGGTACCTATATGTTGAAAAATTCAAGACTATAATTTACATTTTTATAGCCAAAATATAGAAGAATTATGGGTAGCTCATTCAGAAAGAAAGACTATACATCAACAAACCCCGAGTGTGACTAATATGCTGTAACAAATCGAATGAGACTGCTAGTCAAATGAGTCACAAAATTTCCAGACCTGTAGAAGGTCCCATTAAAAGGTATAACCATGGTGAGAAATCCACCTCAGAAATAAAAGTCACCCTCCCAGTTTCCACGTCACCTTGTGCATAATGTTTCATTAGCCGCAAAAGTCTGTTTGCACTTACTTTAATATTGCCGCCAGGATATGGCTTAACTGTCCATGCACTGATCTATAAGGCACATTGGTTGTTGACTAGGGACTGATAATGATCGAGACAATAATGACTTGGATGTGTTACCTTGAAATGATAATAACTTGCAAATGAGTGTCTCAGTTACCTGACAGCAACGAGGGCCACCTGTGTTTCCATGCTTCGTTCCTTTCATAGATAGTCCAGTTTCAAATGTTCCATTTTTGAGCCTTGCAACGGGAAAGATAAGGATTGTTCGCCAGTGTCTTTAGAGGACAGCTCAGCGAACCTGATGAGGTTGAGGACGTGTACTGCTCACCCTAAATCTATGTTCTGCGTACAGCTGCCACACTGTTTTCAAGAAAATGAAGTATATCGGTTGTAAAAAATAGAAGATAATAATAAAGGTAGGGAAAAAAGGATACTGCTTCAAAACAATGTATTACTTACTTCGCTCAATTACTTTCTTTAAAGATATTTTTATTGCTTTTACCATTATTTAACAAATACTTGTCACTGATAAACTGTTTCTCAGCATTTTTACAATATAAATTTAAATTAAGATAAACTGATAATTCGTTTTCAACCAAATTGAGATCTACTTTATTTCTTTTTTGAAGCACTTAATATTCATCTTAGAGAAAACACTCTGTGTCGTTGAAGTGTAGGCCAAGGCAAACAGAAAAAAATTATTTATACACATCTGTAAAATCATTTGTCTTATTAAACACTTGTTGCCATACTTGTGAAATGCGGTAAGCTTCAGAAATATATATTTGATCATGTCAGTTGTTTAATAAGTCGATTTCTCCATAAGGGTCATGTTTACATTGAGTTTTTGGAGGTTCACATTTTCAGCTACGTTAACAAAATTTTCAACTCCAGCACTGCCTTTCAAATCTGTGTTGTTTGTATCATTAGAATCAAACTATTTATTTATGTACTATAAAGCTTTATCAACAAATAATAAAAATAAATTTTACTATATAATTCAGTTGTAGACAACATTTAATTTTTTTTTTTGCCTGTTTCATATCAAACAAATAGACCTTGTTTTAGCCTATTTGTAAGCCTATCCATGATATTAAACACACGTTCAACAGTTTTACGATTGCGCTCCAGATGCTTTAGTATCATTAAACAAATTTAAAAGATGACTACAAACATGCAAGTTTATATCAGTCAAGTCATTGTCAATTTTAACCATCACTACGTCTTGCAAAATCAGTGGAGAGTTTTCTTCTGAGCTTACAAAATCTGTACTGCTCGGAGTGTGAGAGGCAGCGTTGAGTTGAAATAACAAGAACGATTTATTAACAACATAAATCTTCTTCATTAAAAACCAAATGCAAGAGCCACTAGCAGATACCTAAGCGCACAGTAGTTGAGCAGATCCCAAAGAATAAGAGCAGTAGTAACCAAAAATATACAAGCATAAACATACATAGTGACACTCAATGCAAATAAAAACAGGGAGCCGAGTAAAACTACACTATAGAGAGGTACCTAATACACAGGAACTTCATCTTTAGTTAATGGCGCCCATGGCTCTGCTCCATTACATATTGCTGAGGAATTAGAATTACCGTATTGCCTAATAAATGCCTAACAGTACTTACACAGATGCATAGATATTACCAAGACAAACGATTTTATTCACTGGGAATCATTACGTGTATTGGCGTTTCTCTTTAAACCTTGAACTGAAAATCAGGTGTGGACGGTCGGTCATAAAGCTGTTCGACAGTAGAGCAAATTAAAAAAATCCCCCTCACACAGGTCGATTGTGTAGACACACAACACAACACATTCCGCTTCTTCCTATAAATACAATACTGGCGGTACAAATGGTGGACTTGCAACATACATCACATCCAGCAGAGAGGGGCATACGAAACACGTACTCAAATAACTCAAAGATTAACAGTTCGCACAGTCCATTAAGTGGGCAAAACAGACTCCTTAGTGGAACCACATTAGACGTTCGGTATTAGGATCCATCAAACACCACGCTCATATTGCTAACTGCCCTCCAGGGAACGGCTACACAAGTCCGTCTTCCAGTTCTTCCTATGTGACCGCTCCTCAACACTCTGCCATCTGGTGCCAAACTTTCTTCTCTGCGGTATCCAGCGTTCTGTTCTTCCATCACAGGCGGCTTCACAAGTTGTGCATCAGATGACGTTGGCATAGAGGAGCTCCTGCGGGCAGCGCCCTCAAACTGTAGAGCTGGTGTACCTGCACCTCTGTTCGTACAGCTTTTCAAATTGCAATCGAGATGTGGCATCGTGTGACGGCAACAGGTCAATTCCGTTTTTTTCTGAATTTATCAATAATCTATTCCTGAAAAATAAAAGACAAAGCAACCTTGTTCCACATAGCGTTTCACTACAAGAAAGTCTCCATCCACTGATTCTATAGTTTTCTTCAATTCTGCTTTTTTACAGCAGAGTAGGGAAAGGAGCACAAATTTTCAAAATTAGAATCATATGGTAGAAACCTCATGGCATGTGTCATCAAATTATGCACTATTCGTTCGTGAGTTTCTTCATTAGTCAAAAGTGATACCAAATCCCTCAGTATTTCTGAATGAAGAATCGTTAACTCCAAAATCAGCATTTGTGTTGTTCAGATAGCGGAGATACACTACGAAGAAGTAATTTGTGTTTTCCCACAGAGTTTTATACTGCACAGAACAAGCCATCAGCAGACTCATCAGGATTTTCGTAAAAATCAGTAAACTTGTTTAGAATGCCATTTCCAGCGTAAAATATTGTACCAATAATAGAAAACGCTTCATTTTTTTCTTATTAGGAGTATCAGTTTCTAAGCAGTAAAATAAATTGTTTGCATTTAGATCATCTATTGCATTTTGAACAGTGTACAGCCCCAACACCTCACTAACCAGAACTTACATTTTGGTTCTAGCCTAGTCTGAAGCTGTACTTCAATTAACAGAAATAATTTTATTCAGTTTTAGAATAAATTTTATAATGTTGTAGGCAAGATATGATTCACTGTGTGATGTGTCTAGTTCCGATGCAACAATGTTTTCTTGATCACTGCTGAATAAACTTTGAGATGTGGAAGCACAAGCAGAGTCCAGAAATTTCTCCAGCACTCCAGACATTTTTTTCATTTCTGATTTAAATTTATGGTATTTTGTTTCAAGGTGGTTCTTAATCTGAAAATAACATTAAAAACCGTTCACTTCACTCTCCACGAATCAACAATCCAGCGAACCATCACAATCATATCAAAACATGCACACACATACACACAAGGCCTGCCTGCACAAAAGATCAAAAGATATTTGCCCTCGCCCGTCATGTTTCAGACGAAGAAACTGAAAATGCAACTCCACGTAATTTGCATTTTTCACTACATTGGTTTCGTGGATCATTATTTAATCACGCAGCATGTTCGATTTCCAGTTGATTTTTATATTTGTGTAATCGTTTTGTCTTTTCTACTGTAGTATCAACAATTTAAGCGCATTTTTGGTGCTATATATTTACTATGTATTTTCTTCCACTTCACGAGTAAGATTACGTTTTTTAGGCAAACACGGAGTACTCAGATTACTAAAGTTACCTTTACCCACTTTTCACTATTACAGAAAGCTGCGAAACTGAGTAATTGATTATGGCACTCAATTTGCGTCACAAAAAAGGAAGAAAGAAACACACAACATAAGACTTTCCCCTCACGTCGGTAGTGTCACCTATGTGAGTCGTGCCCTAGAGACCACAAAGTTTACTAGTGTCGTTGTGTAACGAGCAGTACTTTCGAAGCTCTCGGGTAATCAGCTAAATTTTCGTGAATTAATAATCCACGGAGAGATGTTTACTAGCCTCCCCAGTCTAGTAAGTTCAAATGCAGCAGGTGACAGTTGCAAAAAATAACAAATTAACGGTTTGACACTCTTTCTCAATTTCAACTCTGACAAAGACTTTGATAAAGACGATACTGAAATTTGACAGTTGATTGTGTCCAAAAAATAGTACTAGTTCATGCTTTCGTAACTCAACCGATCGGTTCTGCGTCAAATTACGGACATCTTTCATGTTTTCCAATGATTTACCCAACATGAAACAAAGAAAACTTTAAACTGTGTGCAGAGAGCCGAATAAAACTATGCAATACAGAGGTACCTAATACCCAGGAACTTAAAATTTAGTTTGTTATCAACAAGTATAGAAAACAGTTGCCTGAAATAACATGCAGTTCATTATTATAAAGTGTGGGTGACAAAACTGGGTCATTCGACCTTGCAGCTTCTGAACATCATAGACTGGTTCGGACACATATACTCCGAAATATGGAGCTAACCTGTGTAACCGACTTCCGCAGTTCCTAAAAACCGTAATTGGAGAAAGCTATTGTTAGGTATGCCAAACGAAGGTTTCACTACAGTGATAGTAAATTTGACCAATTTTACACGGTTAAATGAAAAAGCTCGTCATATCTGAAAATAGAACACACCTAAGAGAGTAATTCACCTACAGCCATTCCTTTAACCCTGGATCACTACAAACCCGCAAAAAACACAATGAAGCGCCAAAGAAACTGCTTTAGGCTTGCGTGAGCCGTGGTGCCATTGCGTTACTAGAGTGCTCTGTAAGGCGCCACTGGCTCAGGTGTAGTATCGACTATCTCTATTGCGGCCCTATTACCAAAGCCTATGAGGAAGAGCTGGTCTCTGTGGGCAGTACCCTTAGAAAATCTTTGCTTGCCGATTTATATACGGGGTTCGCTTGTCCGAGAGAGAGGCACGAAGTCTGGCGATTGTCGGTAGCGTAGCGACAAGAGACTAATCTGTTTAACCTTTAAGCACAGGTACGCATCTAAACCCTAAGCCTTTGACATATAGCATTCAAATTAAAACTTACGTCATCTGTTTTGAGTAATTGAATCACTCTTGTCATCAATGGTGCTTATATAGTATTCATGTGCTGCAGAAGGGCATTTAATAAAACAGACTGTGTCCAGCGTGGTGGTAAACACCACTGTTTCACCAGATAACGGGCGGGCTGCAGGTCCGGCCGTCTTGTAATCATTGTCATATTGTTTGCTGTTCTGATTTCTTTTGTAAAAGCTTATTCAACTTAAGGTTTAAGGTCAAAATAATTTTGCAAATTTGTTAATTTTGTTGAAGAAAATTTTATGATTATATGTTGTTAAATAAACAGGTTGTGTGAAAAGGAAGTCCTATTGGTGGCCCCTCCCTTGTTTTCCTTAATTCCAGTAAGTACCACGTGTCATTGGTAGCACAGCGTGGTTTTCGACTCGTTAGCGGGGGATTGTCACGAGTTTCATTTCACGCAACCTGCTTCAGTTTAAAATTTGTTTTTTATCCTTTTGGGACATTGTCTAATTATTCTCTTTTGCCCACAGCTGCAGAATGAGTCCACGTCAGTGCCCCGGTGTCCTGTACCTGAAACCTCACCTCGAGTATGATCTGAGCATTAGGCAACAAAATGTTCACGGTACGGTGGGGGAGCTGGCAGCCAGGCTACGGACAGCGTTGTCGACACCACTCTCCGTTTCTGTCAGCACGGTTGGCGAGGTGGGCCAGAATTGACAGAATTTATGGTAGCATTGAATCACTTACAAGAAAATTTCTTCTTTCTCCAAAATAATCAACTAACCTTGAGGCAGTTGAAGCGTATTCATGCGCAGTTAGTCCACCTGGGCAATACACTAAAGGATCTTAAACTTCTAGAACCGATCACTTGGATCTCGAGCAATGGATCCGCATTCGGCTATTGGATTGCCAGAAACGCATTCTATATTATTTGTGTCAGCCCCACTCTCTAATTCCAAAGCTGCAGTTTGAATTTGCAAAATTGGAGTCGTGAATATTCGGTTTGGCGTCGACGTGGAAGCATGGCCGGAATATCCGCATGATTTTTTGCGTTTATGGTTATCGTAATGAACCCATTTTTCATTCCCAGTCACAATACGATGCAGAAATTCCTTCAGTTTTTGCCTCTGAAGCAACTGTTCACAAACACACAAACACCGTTCAACGTCTCTTGGTTTCAGCTCACACGGGACCATGGTCCTTATTTCTGAATCATGCCCATAGCCTTGAGACGCTTTGAAATGGCTTGCTGCGTCACTTCCACTAATCGTGCCAATTCTTCTAGAGTTTGACGCGAGTCTTCACTCAGCAATGTATCCAATTCTGCATCTGCGAAAACATTCTCTCTTCCATCACTACGCCGGTCTACGACGTTAAAATCATCGGTCTTGAAGCGTTGAAACCACTCACGACACCTTCTTTCACTAATAGCGTCCATACCACACATACCTGAGAGCATTCGATGACACTTAGCCTTTTTTTTTCTTCATATTCAAACGAAACAGTAACACCTCCCCCCAAATGACGAGAATTAGGCTCGTAAACTGACATTTTCAATCAAGAACAAATTTATGATGCAGACTTTAATCGACTAGTGTTTGAACGAAGTTATACTGACCAAGGTCCAAGCTAACTGCCTGACGTCAGCGATATGTTTCTTTCGACACGGGAAAGGCGAAGGGTTCATAGCCCGGGGGAGGCTTGTTCAGGTTTGAGAGGGGGAGGTTGAGCTGCGGCGCCATTCAGTAATTGACTGTTCTGTCTGGCACCACTGGCTCAGGTGCAGTATCGACTATCCCACTTGCGGCCCCATTGTTAATATCTGTGAGGAAGAGTTGGTATCTGTAAGTGGTGCCCTTAGAAGGTCTTTACTTGCCGATATACACTCCTGGAAATGGAAAAAAGAACACATTGACACCGGTGTATCAGACCCACCATACTTGCTCCGGACACTGCGAGAGGGCTGTACAAGCAATGATCACACGCACGGCACAGCGGACACACCAGGAACCGCGGTGTTGGCCGTCGAATGGCGCTAGCTGCGCAGCATTTGTGCACCTCTGCCGTCAGTGTCAGCCAGTTTGCCGTGGCATACGGAGCTCCATCGCAGTCTTTAACACTGGTAGCATGCCGCGACAGCGTGGACGTGAACCGTATGTGCAGTAGACGGACTTTGAGCGAGGGCGTATAGTGGGCATGAAGGAGGCCGGTTGAATGTACCGCCGAATTGCTCAACACGTGGGGCGTGAGGTCTCCACAGTACATCGATGTTGTCGCCAGTGGTCGGCGGAAGGTGCACGTGCCCGTCGACCTGGGAACGGACCGCAGCGACGCACGGATGCACGCCAAGACCGTAGGATCCTACGCAGTGCCGTAGGGGACCGCACCGCCACTTCCCAGCAAATTAGGGACACTGTTGCTCCTGGGGTATCGGCTAGGAACATTCGAAACCGTCTCCATGAAGCTGGGCTACGGTCCCGCACACCGTTAGGCCGTCTTCCGCTCACGCCCCAACATCGTGCAGCCCGCCTCCAGTGGTGTCGCGACAGGCGTAAATGGAGGGACGAATGGAGACGTGTCGTCTTCAGCGATGAGAGTCGCTTCTGCGTTGGTGCCAATGATGGTCGTATGCGTGTTTGGCGCCGTGCAGGTGAGCGCCACAATCAGGACTGCATACGACCGAGGCACACAGGACCAACACCCGGCATCATGTTGTGGGGAGCGATCTCCTACACTGGCCGTACACCCTTGGTGATCGTCGAGGGGACACTGAATAGTGCACGGTACATCCAAACCGTCATCGAACCCATCGTTCTAACATTCCTAGACCGGCAAGGGAACTTGCTGTTCCAACAGGACAATGCACGTCCGCATGTACCCCGTGCCACCCAATGTGCTCTACAAGGTGTAAGTCAACTACCCTGGCCAGCAAGATCTCCGGATCTGTCCCCCATTGAGCATGTTTGGGACTGGATGAAGCGTCGTCTCACGCGGTCTGCACGTCCAGCACGAACGCTGGTCCAACTGAGGCGCCAGGTGGAAATGGCATGGCAAGCCGTTCCACAGGACTACATCCAGCATCTCT
Organism: Schistocerca gregaria; assembly: GCF_023897955.1. Taxonomy (NCBI): domain Eukaryota; kingdom Metazoa; phylum Arthropoda; class Insecta; order Orthoptera; family Acrididae; genus Schistocerca; species Schistocerca gregaria. The sequence goes on from NC_064922.1 coordinate 435,125,663, forward strand.
ACGATCGTCTCCATGGGAGAATAGCAGCCTGCATTGCTGCGATAGGTGGATATACACTGTACTAGTGTCGACATTGTGCATGCTCTGTAGCCTGTGTCTATGTGCCTGTGATTCTGTCAGTGTGATCATGTGATGTATCGGACCCCAGGAATGTGTCAATAAAGTTTCCCCTTCGTGGGACAATGAATTCACGGTGTTCTTATTTCAATTTCCAGGAGTGTATATACTGGGTTCGCTAGACCGACCGAGAGGTACGAAGTCTGAAGATTGGCGGTAGCATCGTAGTAAGAGGTGGTCCCGTGACAAACTTCGAGAACTTATGGGGAAGTGAGTAATAATATTTTGAATAGGAACCCATGTTTCGAAACATGCCGTTTCCGTGCTACAGCCGTTTGAAAATAGGTTTGCTAGGTAGGTATGTAATGGGGTGGTCATGGTGTGAGATGGTTACATCAGATCAGCTGATGTCAATTAACATCTATCCTACCTCTCTGAAATGGTTCGTGCCTCATTCATGTGTCTGTGAGTGTTAGAGTTATATGGTCGAATATGCATTTGCAGAATAGACCGACGTGATTCTTCTGAATGGCGAAACTCACGCTATGAAAGAGCTGTTCGTCGTCCTTAACGAGATCATTATCCGTTACGTCCGACTCCATTACATACCCTTTTCGAGTCCTTTACGCAATGTCTTCGAGAAAGGGCACCTTTACCATCAGCAACAGTGAGTTTGGTGCTCCATGGAGACTCCGCACACCCGAACTCGAAGACGCCGTACTGCATCACGTTGAAGGGAACGTGTTATCGAGTGCACGAGCAGTATCTTTGGCTAATAATGAGTGGAATTGTAAAACAACTACCTGTAAAACTGGTCACGTTACCAACATGTTTTCAAGTAGTTGTAGCACGGAAACGATAGACGTCCGGAAGTGGGTGCCAATTCAAAATATTATCTCCCCACTCCCCACTAAAATTGCTGGAAGTTTGTGGCTGGAATTTCCGAACACCCTGAATATTTTCTGATTTGTGGTCATGAATTATCTCGAAATCTGTTTATGTTGTGACTTGACAAATGTGGTTTTCCCATACTGACCATCATAAACCCTAGCAATAGCAACGAATATTCTATATCACCCATTACCAATAGGGGGAGGGGAGTGGCACGTACTTAACGTCCTCCGAGAAAAAAAATCGTTAATAGTTTTAATTTATAATAAGAACATATCTTTTAAAGAAATAACGATGAGTTCGTAGGATTCAGAACATGAAAATATCTTTCAGCACACACTTAGCAATATCAACACACTTTCAGTAACATGTCCTACCTACGATTTCGTTCATTGCTGTTGGCTTTTAAGCACAACATACTTTTTAAACAGATACTGATGTGAAACTAAGGTCCTCAATTTGATATTGTTGAATATGACACTCATTGGGGAAAGTGGCATACATTTTTGTCTTACATTTCAATGAAAAATGTGAAACATTAATGAAATCTGGTTAAGGAACTGATAGAAGACAATGAATATGTTTTCCAAATTTCAAACACTAAATTACCATCTACATTACAATATTTTCATAGGTGGTCATAAAGTACGCCCTCCCTGGTACTACATGGGTTAATTACGTCAGCAATAGCATAGTCATATAGCTTTCTTATCCTGCACAGGCAGGTCTTCATTATCCTTAATATTGTGCATCTGAATTTCTATTAGATTTACAATATTCTTCAGCATCAGTCATGAGCGGTATTCCCTCTTTGGTGATGAGATTGGTTCAACGTTTAAGTAAGAGTGTAGTAAAACATCATCGATATTAATGTGTTAATCACGATCGTGCTGTGTCTCGTTGGTCCTGAAAAGGACAACCTGTGCATTTGTTTCGTTGCATATCCTCTACTGCTGGATAGCAGCCTGCAGTTGAAAGCGTTAACCAGTATAGGTGAAGGTACTTGCGTGCCTCCGAGATGTGGATAGCCGTACCGTAGGTGCAATCACAACAGAGGGGTAAGCTATCTGTTGAGAGGGCAGACAAACGTGTGGTTCCTGAAGAGGGGCAGCAGCCTTTTCAGTAGTCGCAGGGGCAACAGTATGCATGATTAACTGAACTGGTCTTATGACATCAACCAGAACAACATTGCTATGCTGGTACTGCAAACAGCTGAAAACAAGGGGAGTCTGCAGCTGTAATTTTTCCCGAGAGCATGCAGTTTTACTGTATGGTTAAATGATGATGGCGTCATCTTGGGTAAAACATTCCAGAGATAAAATTAGTGCCTTACTCGGATCTCCGAGCGGGGACTTCTCAGGAGGACGTCGTTATCAGGAAAAACAAAACTAAAATTCTACGGTTAGGAGCGTGGAATGTCAGATCCCGTAATAGGGCAGGTAGGGATCGATTAAAGTAAGATATAGTGAGAATTTGTGAAGTTCGGTGACAAGAGGAAAGCACTTCTGGTCAGGTAAATACAGAGTTATAAATACAAAATAAAATAGGGGCAATGCAGGAGTAGGTTTAATAATAAATAAAACAAATAGGAATGCAGGTAAGCGACTATGAACAGCATAGTGAACGCATTATTGAAGGCAAGATAGACACTAAGCCCACGCCTACCACCGTAGGTCAAGCTTATATGCCAAATAGCTCCGCATATGATGAAGAAACGGAAGAAATGTACCGTGACATAAAAGAAATTACCCAAATCATTAAGTCATGGGGAACTAGAATTCGATATTAGGAAAAGGCAGAGAAGGAAAAGTAATGGGTGAACATGGACTGGGGGTAAGAAATGAAAGAGGAAGCCACCTGGAGAATTTTGCACAGAGCTAAATCATATTAACACTTGGATTAAGATTCACGAAAGAAGGATGTGTACGTGGAAGAGACCTGTAGACACCGGAAGGGTTCAGATTGAATATACTGTAGTATAATGATAAGACAGAGATTTAGGAGCCAGATTTTAAATTGAAAGACATACCCAATGGCGGATGTGGACTCTGTCCACATTTCATTGGTTATGAACTATAGGTAGAAAACGAAGAAACTTAAGAAAGATGACAATTTAAGGAGATGGGACCTGAATAAACTGAAAGAACTACAGGTTTTAGAGAGTTTCAGAGGGAGCATTAGGGAACGGTTGACAGGAACTGGGGAAAGGAATACATTAGAACAGGAATGGGTAGCTTGACGAGATGATACAGTGAAGGCAGCAGAGTATCAAGTAGGTAAAAAGATTAGGGCTGGTAGAAACCCTTGGGTTACACAAATGATGAAAGAAGTAAATATAAAAACGGAGTAAATGGAGCAGATGAAAAGAAACACTAACGTCTCAAACATGAAATCGACAGGAAGTGCCAAACGGCTAAGCCGGAATGGTTGGAGGACAAATATAAAGATGTAAAACATAATGACTCGCGGTAAGATAGATGCCGCCTACAGAAAAATTAAAGAGTCCTTTGGAGAAAAGAGAACCACCTAAACCAGTAACAAGAGCTCAGAAGGTACCGCGCCTAAGCTAAGAAGGGAGGGCCGAAAAATGAAAGGAGTATATATGGGGTCTGTACAAGGGTGATGTACTTGAGGGCAATGGAAGAGGACATAGATGAAGATGAGATACGAGATGTGATACTGCGTGAAGAATTTGACAGAGCACTGAAAGACCTATTTAGGAACAAGGCCCCGGGAGTAGACAACATTCCATTAGAACTACTGATAGCGTTGGGAGAGCCAGCCATGACCAAGCTCTTCCATTTGGTGCGCAAGATGAATCAGAGAGGCGAAATCCACTCAGACATCAAGAAGAATACTGTATAACAATTCCAACTACAAATTAAGCAAGTGATGACATGTGTGAGAATTACCGAACTTCCAGTTCAGTTAGTCACGGTGGCCAAATACTACCACGAGTTCTTTAGAGACGAATCGAAAAACTGGTAGAAGCCGATCTCGAGGAAGATCAGTTTGGATTCCGTAGAAATGCAGGAACACGCGAGTCAATACTGACTCTACGACTTATGTTAGAGACTAGGTTAAGGAAAAGCAAATCTACATTTATAGAATTTGTTGACTTAGAGAAAGCTCTAGACACTTGACTAGAATACTCTTTCTCAAATTCTGAAGCTTAGAGGTAAAATATAGGGAGCGAAAGACTATTTACAACATGTATAGAAACAAAATGGCAGTTAAGGAGTCGAGGGGCACGAAAGGGAAGCAACGGCTGAGAAGCGTCTGAGACGAGGTTTTAGCCTATCTACGGTGTTATTCGATCTCTATATTGAACAACGGCAAAGGAAAGCACATAAAACTTTGGACCAGGAATTAAACTCCAGGGAGAAGAAATAAAAACCTTGAGGTTTGCCGATGATATTGTAATTCTGTCAGAGACTACAAAGGCCTTGGAAGAACAACTGAACGGAATGGATAATTTCTTGAAAGGAAGATATAAGATGAGCATTAACAAAAGCCAAACGAGGGTAATAGAATGTAGTCGAATTAAATCAGGTGATGCTGAGGGTATTGAATTAGGAAATGAGGCACTTAAATGAGTAGATGACTTGTACTATTTTGGGAAGCAAAATAACTGAGATCACTCGAAGTAAAGAGGATATAAAATGTATACTGGCGATCACAAGGTAAGCATCTCTGAAGAAACAAATTTGTTAACATCGAGCACAGATTTAAGTATCTGGAAGTCTTTTTTGAAAATATGTGTGTGGAGTGTAGCCATGTATGGATGTGAAACATGGACGATAAACTGTTTAGACAAGAAGAGAATAGAAGCTTTCGAAATGTGGTGCTAAAGATGAATACTGAAGATTAGATGGGTAGATCACGTAACTAGTAACTAGGTACTGAAGAGAATTGGGGAGACGAGTAATTTGTGACGCAACTTGACTAGAAGAAGGGTTCGGTTTACAGGACACGTTCTGAGGCATCAAGGGATCACCAGTTTAGTTCTGCATGGAAGTGTGGAGGGTAATAATCGTTGAGGGACATCAAGAGATGAATATACTAAGCAGATTCAGAAGGATGTAGGTCGCAGTAGTTATTCGGACATGAAGAGGATTGCACACGACAGCATGGAGAGCTGCATCAAATCAGTCTTTGAACTGAAGACCACAACAGCAAAACAGACAGTATTACGCCATTGCCCGATGCTTTCTTATCACTCTACGTGTAAGCTTCTTCCATGCCCAAACTTTATAACTGTTGTAGTGAAACACGACGTTGACAGAACGTTTATAGTAAGAAGGTTACTTTAAAGTAACCGCCAGTGGTATTACTTTATCAATGATTAAGGATGTGTGCGTGTGTGTGTGTGTGTGTGTGTGTGTGTGTGTGTGTGTGTGTGTGTGTGTGTGTGTGAAATGTTATGGGACTTAACTGCTAAGGTCATCAGTCTCTAAGCTTACACACTACTTAACCTATATTATCCCAAGGACAAACACACACACCCACGCCCGGGGGAAGATTCGAACCTCCGCCGGGATCAGCCGCACAGTCCATGACTGCAGCGCCTTAGACCGCTCTAATTCTGCGCGGTGATTACGGATGTATAGGTTCATAAAGTAAAGGGTAGTGTAGAACTACAACCCCCCCCCCCCCCCCCCCCAGTCTTCATGAATCTTTTCCAGGTTTGTGGACGGCCATAACGCTAACTAGAGTAATATCTTGTGCATGGTGAAAACTGCGATATTCCACAATTTTGTGTAGATACAAAGTTCTACTGATAGACGGTGAAAATGAAGCTAAATGGAACACCTTCAGTCTGAAATACCGACTCAAGTACTGAGGACTGCAAGCGGAACTCTAAGTCTTTGCCCTCTGTTTGCCAGAATATCTGCATAGTGTTCTCTACCAGTCGGGCCTCTTAGGCCTCGTGTCGTTTGAATTGACATAAATTAACCCTGTTCTGGCTACTTACGACGTGAGTTACTTTTAAGTTAAAATACTTTTAAAGTAATTTTATTTATTTAAAGCTTACATTTTAAAAAGCACAATTTTATACATTTTCTGTTGGCTTTTATCCTTAGTGCAAATTTGCAGCAGCAGATTGTTCCGAGCATACTGGTTTGATGAACTTATATCATGTAATACGACTTTTTCTGTCTTTCTTCTCTACACAATATATCCATCTCCTTTTCGTAGATGGTCGTTCCATTGCGGTTTCTGTTCCAGGTGCTACTAATCAATCCACTAATTTCTTTCCAACGCTACTTGCTTTCCAAAATTGATGACGAAAGTTGTACGTCTCATTTCTTTATTGGTAGCCAACATCTTTCAAATTATGTTGGCATTTATTACATTTACATCGATTATGTTGAAGGAAACCACCTCTGCCCAGCGGCTTGTTCTCCTCTGCTCACCGTAGCATTGCGCCTTCTGGTCCATTGGTGTCAACGCCACCCTTTGTGGCATTTTATGTCATTACAACTTCACGGCAACAACTTTGATTATCTTAGAAACGTAAGAGACTGTTAACACATATGGTTGAAAACCAAATAATGTAGAGTGTAATTCACCTCCATTACGTGTAATAAAAGTGGCAGGCAGTTCACCTTTGATGTTTCGGATAGTACCTACAGCAAATAATGTGTTAAACCCGAAGTTGTCAGAAGGAGCGGACGAGCAGATATAGGTTCAGGGCACTATCTTGCCCTTGGCGTGGGAAACTGCCCCCAAAAGCGGAAGAATCGGCAATGATCAACGACACAAGGGTGCAAAAGGCAATAGAAACCACTGCATTAAAGACACGTAACATATGTCCACAGAAAATGTGGTGTATAATTGGAGAAGTGTCATCATGATCTATCAACTGGCAAACGATACGGGAATAGTTCCCCATTCGGATCCCCGGAAGGGGACTACCAAGAGAAGAATAACGAAACTTCCTGGCAGATTAAAACTGTGTGCCCGACCGAGACTCGAACTCGGGACCTTTGCCTTTCGCGGGCAAGTGCTCTACCATCTGAGCTACCGAAGCACGACTCACGCCCGCTACTCACAGCTTTACTTCTGCCAGTATCCGTCTCCTACCTTCCAAACTTTACAGAAGCTCTCCTGCGAAACTTGCAGAACTAGCACTCCTGAAAGAAAGGATATTGCGGAGACATGGCTTAGCCACAGCCTGGGGGATGTTTCCAGAATGAGATTTTCACTCTGCAGCGGAGTGTGCGCTGATATGAAACTTCCTGGCAGATTAAAACTGTGTGCCCGACCGAGACTCGAACTCGGGACCTTTGCCTTTCGCGGGCAAGTGCTCTACCATCTGAGCTACCGAAGCACGACTCACGCCCGGTACTCACAGCTTTACTTCTGCCAGTATCCGTCTCCTACCTTCCAAACTTTACAGAAGCTCTCCTGCGAAACTTGCAGAACTAGCACTCCTGAAAGAAAGGATATTGCGGAGACATGGCTTAGCCACAGCCTGGGGGATGTTTCCAGAATGAGATTTTCACTCTGCAGCGGAGTGTGCGCTGATATGAAACTTCCTGGCAGATTAAAACTGTGTGCCCGACCGAGACTCGAACTCGGGACCTTTGCCTTTCGCGGGCAAGTGCTCTACCATCTGAGCTACCGAAGCACGACTCACGCCCGGTACTCACAGCTTTACTTCTGCCAGTATCCGTCTCCTACCTTCCAAACTTTACAGAAGCTCTCCTGCGAAACTTGCAGAACTAGCACTCCTGAAAGAAAGGATATTGCGGAGACATGGCTTAGCCACAGCCTGGGGGATGTTTCCAGAATGAGATTTTCACTCTGCAGCGGAGTGTGCGCTGATATGAAACTTCCTGGCAGATTAAAACTGTGTGCCCGACCGAGACTCGAACTCGGGACCTTTGCCTTTCGCGGGCAAGTTTCATATCAGCGCACACTCCGCTGCAGAGTGAAAATCTCATTCTGGAAACATCCCCCAGGCTGTGGCTAAGCCATGTCTCCGCAATATCCTTTCTTTCAGGAGTGCTAGTTCTGCAAGTTTCGCAGGAGAGCTTCTGTAAAGTTTGGAAGGTAGGAGACGGATACTGGCAGAAGTAAAGCTGTGAGTACCGGGCGTGAGTCGTGCTTCGGTAGCTCAGATGGTAGAGCACTTGCCCGCGAAAGGCAAAGGTCCCGAGTTCGAGTCTCGGTCGGGCACACAGTTTTAATCTGCCAGGAAGTTTCATATCAGCGCACACTCCGCTGCAGAGTGAAAATCTCATTCTGAAAAGAATAACGCTCTATGAGTCGGGGCGTGGGGTGACCGAAGTTTTAACATGATAGGCGTACTAGAAAATCTAAAAAGGGAAATGCGAATGCTCAATCTGGATAAAGTGGGGGATATCTGGTCAGATGAGTATAGGGTAACATCGACAGCAGCAGAAAACGATATAACAGAAGTAGGATTCATTATGAATAGGAAGGTACGACAGACAGTGTGTTAATGTGAACAGTTCAGGACAAGGTTGTTCTCATGACAATCGACAGCAAACCAGCACCAACAGCGATAGTTCAGGTATACATGCCGACGTCTCAAGGTGAAGATGAAGAGATAGAGAAAGTATATGAGGATATTGAACGCGTAATGCAGTACGCAAAGGGAGATCTTGTAGTCATAAGTAACTAGAACGCCGTTGCAGGGAAGGAATAGGATAAAGAGTTACGCGACATTTTGTGCTTGGTAGTTGGAATGAGAGACGAGACAGACTAATTGAGTTCTACAACAAATATCAGCTACTGATAGGGGATACTCTGTTCAAGAATCACAAGAGGAGGAGCTATACTTGGAAAAGACCGGGAGGTAAAGGGAGATATCAGTTAAATAACATCCTGGTTAGGTAGATTTTGAAAGAAAATACTGGATTTTAAGGCTTACCCAGGATCAGTTATAGATACAGTTAACAAGGCACTAGTGATTAAGAGTAGGCTGATGTTTAAGAGAAAATGTTGATATATGTGTGAATTCCTAATGGAGCAAATTGCTAACGTCATCGGTCCCTATCCTTACACACTACTTAAAGTAACATACGCTGAGAACAACACACACAACCATGCCCGAGGGAGGACTCGAACCTCCGGCGGGAGGGGCCGCGCAGTCCGTGACAGGACGTCTCAAACTGCGCCGCCACTCAGTGTGGCAAGATATTAGCCAGCAGGAATCATTACGCAAAGAAGTGAGATACGGAAGTACTAAGGAATGGAAGAGATACTCTTGAAATTCTCTGAGTCTATAGATACGCCGATAAAGAATAGCTCAGTAGGCAGTACAGTTGAAGAGTACTGGACATCTTTAAGAAGGACACTCACAGAAGTTAGAAAGATAAAGGTAGGTACAAATAATGTATAGTTGCGAAGAAAAGATACCTAACAGACGAAATACTTCAGTTGATCGATGAAAAAGGAAAGTACAAAAATGTTCAGGAGAATTCAGGAACACATACATGAAAGTCGCAGCGAAATGAAGCAAATAGAAAGTAATACGAATTGCTAGCATAAAAAATGTGAAGAAATCGAAAAGCAAAAGATTCTCGAAATGACTCACTGAGCGTATAAAAATCTCAAAACAACCTTCGGTGAAATTAGAGCAAGAGAGGTAACATTAACAGTGCAGTAGTAATTCCACTGTTAAATGCAGAGGAAAGAGCGGGTAGGTAGAAAGAGTACAATGAAGGACCCTATGAAATGGAAAATATGTGTGATGTGAGGCCGAAACACGAGTCGATTTAGAAGAGACAGAGTATCCAATATTAGAATCTTAACTTAAAAGAACTTTGGCAGACGTAAGATCAAATAAGGAGAAGAGATAGGTAACACTTCATCAGAATTTAAATATCATTGAGGAATTTTATAACGAAACGACTATCCACGTTGGTGCAGAATTTCAAAAAAATATCATCCACACAATTCTGAAGACTGTAAGAGCTGACAAGAATAATATAGAGAAGAATGGAAAATAAAATTTTTGATCTGTTAGATGACTATCAGATTGGTTTTGGGAATGGTAAAGGAAACAGAGGCAATTCTGACTTGGCTGTTCTTCATGGAAACAAGAGTAAAGAAAAGCGAAGACACGTTAATAGAATTTGTTGATAAAGAACAGGCATTCGGCAATGCAAAATGGTGCTACATATTCGTAATCCTGAGGAAAACAGGGGTAAGTTGTAGAGAGAGACATGTAATATACAACATGTACAAGAGCCATGAGGGTATAATAGGATTGGAAGACCAAGAACGAAATGCTCAGATTAAAAAGGCTGTAACACAGGGATATGATCTTTCGGACATACTATCAGAAGAAGCAATGATTTAAAATAAAGAGTCTGGAGCGGAAATAACATTCAAAGTGAAAGGATAGCAATGATATTATTCGCTAACGACATGGCTATTCTAAACGAAAGTGAAGAGGAATTACGTGACCTGCTGTATGGAATGTACATTCCAATGAGTACCGAAAATGGATTTGGAGTAAATCGAAGAAAGACGAAATAAGAGGTAGCAGGAATGAGAACAGCAAGAAACTTAACATCAGGACTGATGGTCACGAAGTTGATGAAATTAAGGAATTCTACAACCCAGGCAGAAAACTAACCAATGACTGAATGAGTAAGGAGGACAAAAATGCAGACTAAGACTGAAAAAAAAGGGCATTCCTTGCCAAGTAAAGTCTACTGATATCAAACCTAGGACATATGTTTGAGGGAGAAATTTCCAAGTATGTATGTTTGGAGCATAGCATTGTATGGTAGTGAAACATGGGCTGGGGTACCGGAACAGAAGAGAATCGTAAACTATCATAAGTGGTGTTACAGACGAATGTTGAAAATTAGATGCACTGATAAGATACGGATTGAGGAGGATCTGTGCAGAATAGGAGAGGAAAGGAATCTGTGGAAAACACTGACAAAAAGAAGGGACAGGATGATAGGACATTTGTTAAGACATGAGGAAATAACTCCCATGTTGCTAGAGGAAACCACATAGGGTAAAATTTGTAGAGGAAGAGAGAGATTAGGATCTATCCAGCGAATAACTGAGAATGTAGGTTGCTAGTGCTACTCTGAGATGAAGATTTTGGCACAGGAGAGGGATTCAGAGCGGGCCACTGAAAACCCGTCAGATGACTGATGACTCAAAAGTAAATAAATAAATAAAATACAATAAAAAATAAAATTACAAGAGATTTTAAGTCCATAGTTTTTAAGTTCAATGACCAGCGTTTTCACAACATTCTCTCCAAGTCGCACGGCTGTGGTTTCTTCCCCAAACACATTTTCGTCTTTATGCGGTAGCTAGTTGCACTGTGACATACTGCCCGAACTTTATTCCGTATCTACAAGGTTTTGATGGAATGTACTGTCGCAATGGACAGCGACCTAGAGATGTGATTAACTGTTAATTCAATTTCATGAACCAACCTCGAATGAAGGCATCCCTAAAGGTGATTTCCCACGTCTAAAAGACATCTGCGAATGGTTCCAGTTAGTCACACGATCGGTGTTCACGTCGAGCTGCTGCACTGTCGAAGTGCAACACCCTCAGAATATCATTGACGCGGTTAGTAGACATTATTTCGTCGAACAGTGGTCGGCCATTCTCAACACTCCAAAGCTAACTTATATCTTCATTTATTGAAGTATAAACTCCCATCAGGACCAAAACAACAACAATTTTTTTCGTTTCATGGGTATCTACACTATCTGATCAAAATATCCGGACACCCCCAAAAACATACATTTTTCATATTAGGTGCATTGTGCTGCCACCTACTGCCAGGTACTCCGTATCAGCGACCTCAATAGTCATTAGACATCGTGAGAGAGCAGAATGGGGCGCTCCGCGGAACTGAAGGACTTCGAATGTTGTCAGGTGATTGGGTGTCACTTGTGTCATACTTCAGTACCGAGATTTGCACACTCCGGGAAGTCCTTAGCTCCATTGTTTCCGATGTGATAGTGAAATGGAAACGAGAAGGGACATGTAAAGCACAAAAATGTGCAGGACGACCTCGTCTATTGACTGACAAGATACCGCCAACAATTGAAGAGGGTCGTAATGTGTAATAGGCAGACATCTATCGCGACCATCACACATGAATTCGAAACTGCATTACGATCCACTGCAAGTACTATGACAGTTAGGCGGGAGGTGGTAAAACTTGGATTTCATGGTCGAGCGGCTGCTCATAAGCCACACTTCACCTCGGTAAATGCCAAACGACGGCTCGATTGGTGTAAGGAGCATAAACATTGGACGATTGAACAGTGTAGGAACGTTTTGCTGAGTAACGAACCACGTACATGATGAGTAGATCAGATGGCTGCCGAGTGAATGTCCTCTGCCAGTGTGTGTAGTGCCAACAGTAAAATTCGGAGGCGGTGGTGTTATGGTGTGGTCGTGATTTTCATGGAGGGGGCTTGTACGCCTTGCTGATTTGCGTGACGCTGTGACAGCACAAGCCTACATTGATGTTTTAAGCACCTTCTTGCTTCCCACTGTTGAAGAGCAATTCCGGAATGGCTATTGCATAATTCAACTGGATATACGACAATAACGTAACAGACGTTTCACAGACAGATATCTGGTTGTTGAAAATTTGCTTCTGACCGCACGGGCCTGCGACGTCCCTAAGGGAAGGACCGTGTACCAGCACTTTAACACAAAGCCGTAGGACAATTTTTGTAATTATTTTCCAATACTACGAATAGCTTCACTATTTATGAAGAGTCTTAAAATTTGATTAAAATGAAAAGTATAATCCCTAATAGAAAAGAATTTACTCATGACGGATGGGTCTCCAATGCGCAGTTGTAGGTAAAGGTTAAAACACTGCAATTCATGGAAAACTTTCGATTAGTGTCATAAAGTCATTTTAAATTTCAAAATGGTGCTACGACATTTTCTTCACCCTTTGTAGTGCACAACTCTGTGCTCCGCTTTCCATCCTAAAAGTTCCGAGACAGATTTTATCCGTGGTGTGAAAGCGATGTTAGCACCGTAAGTACGGTGGGAGCTTAAACTAGCAGCTGCAAACAACAGATTTACATTCGACTAGTCAGTTGTCAGCAGGCGGTGTTAAGTAGTGAACGTGCTGTCGTAATGTGTCAACGTTGTTATCACAAATCGCAATGGAGCAACGAACTCCACATCTCTAAATCAAATGTTGAAGGCATTCTCCGGCATGGTTCAAACGGTTCAAGTGGCTCTAAGCACTATGGGACTTAACATATGCGGTCATCAGTCCCCCAGACATAGAACTACTTAAGCCTAACTAACCTAAGGACATTACACACACCCATGCCCAAGGCAGGATTCGAACCTGCGACCGTAGGAGCAGCACAGTTCGGGACTGAAGCGCCTAGAACCGCTCGGTCACAACGGCCGGTTCTGCGGAATATTTTTGAGAATAGTATATGCAATGTGTGCCGCCACCTGAGTGGAATGAGAAAGGCGGACGATACTTTCCTAAAAAAAATCATCGTGGGTGCCGAGAGTTGTTGCTATCAATATGACCCTACCATCAAAATACGAAGTGCAGAATTTCACGTGAAGCGTCAAATCTTTGACGAGATTAATCTGGTTTGGAAACATTTATGGCTCAGGGGATATTTTTATGTCTGCATTTTTAATTGTAGCGTAACCAGCTCTATTGTATTTATCTCGATAATTTCTTCGGGTAAATAATTGAATATGGCAGTATTAACGTTCAGAGTTACATCATTTTGCCATAATCACACACAAAAATACTAATCACGATAGTCGTAGATGTAATTTCCTAATATGTTTCGGTTATGTAAGTAAAACTGACATACATGGGGCGTTCAGTAAGTAATGCAACACTTTCTTTTTCTAAAAGCAAGTAGGTTTTATTCAGGATTCCAGTACACTAATTCACTCCTCACCCATTTTTTTATACATAAATTCCGTTCAATGTGACGGCATTCCACTACGTTCTGGGAGGGCCTGAATGGCACCATTGTAGTGGTCGACGTCGGGGTCAGAGTCTTGCTGCATCGATAACCTACCCAACATCCCCCTACTGCTTCCGCGGAGTGCATGCCTCATTGGGTTCAACAGGTATAAGCCGGAAGATGCCACATCTGGGCTGCGAGGTGAATGAGGAACAACAGTCCAATGAAGTTTCGCGAGCTCTCCTCTAGTGTTGTGAGAGGCTTCACTTTCACATAGATACAGTTAAGTTTGTTTGCAACTTTGCGGCAACGTCAGTGTGTGACATTGAACGTTTTTTTGGATGAGAGGAATGTGGCCCTACTCCGTGGTTGGCCATTTTGACTCCTGTTTCATGTGATGAACCAATGTTTCGTCTCCTGTGACCATGATAGATCAAAATGTATCACGATCAGCCTCGTAACGTGCAAGAAATTCCGCACATATTGTCCGCCTTTGGCCTTTATGGTCTTCAGTTGGCTGTGAAGGAACCTACCAGGCACACACATTTGAGTACTCCTAACGGCACTACCAACAGACACGTCCAGTTGAGCAGCGAGGTGCTTCATTGTGATCCGTCGATCACCTCGAATGAGAGTGTCCGCACGTTTCAAGATTCCAGGGGTAACAGCTTTTCGCGACGGGCTGGCACGCGGGCGATGTAACAAGTTTACGCGACCTTGCTGTGCTGACGACAGACGCCTCGCTAACGACTGACCGTCTTTGTATTCACTGACGGTTCTACGCAGACATTCTGCAAGCGCCTATGAATATCGCCGTTGCTCTTGTTTTCCGTCAAAGGAAACTCAGTGACAGCTCTCTGCTTGGAATCCAACTCCTTTACGGACACCATTCTGAATACTACTTGTAGTGCAGCAGCCCACCTTAACTTCATGAAACTGTAGGGATTGAAGCTGAAATATTCCAGGTTGTCCACAAAAATTCAGAATTTGTCTACGAAAATAGGGCGATCCAAAATGTGTTGCATTATTTATTGAATGCTCTTCGTATATTGCCCTGGGGAGAAGAGCCACAAAACAGTTAATAGAAGAATTTTGAAGAGTGAAACATTAGTTACGTGGTAGGGTTGAGTAGGCTAGCTGTTCAAGCTTTATGCTGTTGTACCAAACCAAGTGATCTACGTAGGTGTCCATAATACAGGTAGGGGGGGGGGGGGGCGGCAAGTGCAAGAGAAACGATAGTTTTTTTTGTTCCCTATAACATGTTACGTCTCGAAACTGACCAGCACATTTATATAAAATATATTTAGATTAAAAAATGACAATTTTAGACCATTTTCCCCCCTCTCTCCGGAAAAATTTCTGCCGACGTTCATGCTGATAGAGGCATTACAATCATATTAATATTACCTCTCTTAGCTCAAGACGATAAACAAATACTTTCAAAATAAGAGCAATATCTATGCGAAAGTAATAAATAAAGGACCCGTGACTAATAGAACCGAGAATCTCTTTATATTCATTACTTTTATAAGAGGTCTTACTACGCAAATGTCCCTTAAAATAAACTGATCTTGATTGTTCTGTTTAGTAAAAGAATGTACACTCCTGGAAATGGAAAAAAGAACACATTGACACCGGTGTGTCAGACCCACCATACTTGATCCGGACACTGCGAGAGGGCTGTACAAGCAATGATCACACGCACGGCACAGCGGACACACCAGGAACCGCGGTGTTGGTCGTCGAATGGCGCTAGTTGCGCAGCATTTGTGCACCGCCGCCGTCAGTGTCAGCCAGTTTGCCGTGGCATACGGAGCTCCATCGCAGTCTTTAACACGTAGCATGCCGCGACATCGTGGACGTGAACCGTATGTGCAGTTGACGGACTTTGAGCGAGGGCGTATAGTGGGCATGCGGGAGGCCTGGTGGACGTACCGCCGAATTGCTCAACACGTGGGGCGTGAGGTCTCCACAGTACATCGATGTTGTCGCTAGTGGTCGGCGGAAGGTGCACGTGCCCGTCGACCTGGCACCGGACCGCAGCGACGCACGGATGCACGCCAAGACCGTAGGATCCTACGCAGTGCCGTAGGGGACCGCACCGCCACTTCCAGCAAATTAGGGACACTGTTGCTCCTGGGGTATCGGCGAGGACCATTCGCAACCGTCTCCATGAAGCTGGGCTACGGTCCCGCACGCCGTTAGGCCGTCTTCCGCTCACGCCCCAACATCGTGCAGCCCGCCTCCAGTGGTGTCGCGACAGGCGTGAATGGAGGGACGAATGGAGACGTGTCGTCTTCAGCGATGAGAGTCGCTTCTGCCTTGATGCCAATGATGGTCGTATGCGTGTTTGGCGCCGTGCAGGTGAGCGCCACAATCAGGACTGCATACGACCGAGGCACACAGGGCCAACACCCGGCATCATGGTGTGGGGAGCGATCTCCTACACTGGCCGTACACCTCTGGTGATCGTCGAGGGGACACTGAATAGTGCACGGTAATCCAAACCGTCATCGAACCCATCGTTCTACCATTCCTAGACCGGAAAGGGAACTTGATGTTCCAACAGGACAATGCACGTCCGCATGTATCCCGTGCCACCCAACGTGCTCTAGAAGGTGTAAGTCAACTACCCTGGCCAGCAAGATCTCCGGATCTGTCCCCCATTGAGCATGTTTGGGACTGGATGAAGCGTCGTCTCACGCGGTCTGCACGTCCAGCACGAACGCTGGTCCAACTGACGCGCCAGGTGGAAATGGCATGGCAAGCCGTTCCACAGGCCTACATCCAGCATCTCTACGATCGTCTCCAAGGGAGAATAGCAGCCTGCATTGCTGCGAAAGGTGGATATACACTGTACTAGTGCCGACATTGTGCATGCTCTGTTGCCTCTGTCTATGTGCCTGTGGCTCTGTCAGTGTGATCATGTGATGTTTCTGACCCCAGGAATGTGTCAATAAAGTTTTCCCTTCCTGGGACAATGAATTCACGGTGTTCTTATTTCAATTTCCAGGAGTGTATATTTCCAAACAACCATTTACGAAGATGAGCAGATAGTATCAACGCAGTCACGATGTTTCAGTGTTAACAACTATGCTTGGTCGATAATGTTGCCACAAAGAAGCGCTGAATGCACTGAGACAAATTTTCGACTGTATTTGAGCGATATTTAGTTCCAGCTATTAGCAGCCTGTGGTTTCCTGTGAACCTATACAGAATAATTGTGTAATTGTGTTTTATTCGGTGTGTTACCTCAATTACCCATGTTTCAATGAAATAGCCTCCACATTAGTGAAAAAGCACGGAGCGTGCAATCATCGATCATCGAAACGTGCAATACACAGAACACGGAGCACAGCAAGAAGCTTCAGGGAGATCCAATAGTACGTGACGTGGTTGCCGTTGTTGCAGAAGCAGCTCATTATCGTGCCGTGATACCGCTCTCCAATTGTGTGAATAAGCTGATAAAAACGATGTACATCCACTAATTCTTCATCACTAAAACTGTTCATACAGATGTGTATCACCAGCATCGTACAACAAACACTGAGGATAGTAAACTGCGCGCTGCTGCGGTCAACAGCAAATAACATGGGTAAACGAAACAAGTTTGTTCCCAAAGAACACGCAGAGTGCGTACCGTTGACATTTACTCTGTTGTACACATATTTTCAGTACAATCCAGGTACAATGAAAAAAGAACTGGAACTAAATACTAATGCTCTGTATCGAGCCGACTGAGACCAGCGGCCCATTTTATCAAAAAACTCAGAAAATACCCCTGAACAACCTCGCAAGTTTCGACGGTGAAGTTCGGGTTCACCTTCTATACAAAGGGTACAGGTACACCGTTTTTCTTCTGATTTTTTGACGTAGATCATGGGGTTTCAAGATTAGAGATCTGTTCAGAAATCAACCAAACTTTATTCTTAAAAAAATTGCAGATAATTGATCACTGTCTCCTGCAAAGTGCATCCTCCGTTATTCACACACTTTTCCAGCAATTTTTCCATTTCGTGAAGCACTCTCCGATAGCTTCCTTGAGTCGGCATGTAATGTCTGTGGCGAGTACGCTAATATGTGGTCAGTACTCTGAAAATGTTGTCGTTTCAGCACTGTTGGGTCTTGCGAGTAAGGAGACTGCGGATGGACAGTAATCTGGTTTTTAGCAAAAAATTGACGAATTGACAAAACTGAGTGCATGGGTGTCACTACTCTGGTCTCTTCTTGGGTGTTTTAGTATATAACCGTTGTAAAACGCCTATATAACACTCACTGTTCATTGTTTCACCTCGAGGCAAGAATTCAAAATGTTCAGGCCCATAAAGGTGACAATCTCTTTGACATTGGTTCGACACTGACGAGCTCTCTTCGTGAGCGGAGATTCTTCGGCCAAACATTGTTATGACTGGACGTCTGTCTCGATGTCGTAGCCGTGAATCCCATCTTCTCTTATGGTGCTTCGCACTAATGTTTCACCGTACTGACTTGCTGAAGGAGTTGTCGAGAAACGCCCACTAAATTTGTTTTTTCGTTGGCTCCAACTCGACGCATGTTCAGTTCTTCCGTAAAAAATTTATGACATAACTTAGTAAAGATGTTAAGTTCTTCTGCAAATTGCTCTAGTAGTCAATCAGCTGTCTGCGTTGTAAGTAAATATTTCGATGTCAGAGTGATTCTAAGAAATTACTATTACGTTCCTACCGAAGCCGCTGATGAGAATTACGACATTCCTATGTAAACCAGAGAGGCAGGGTTCGCCTTCTATTTTTGCCACTTCTTTTCTGGTTCCCTGTCTTGCAGCAACTAATAATGTAAGCGTGCTTGTAATTACACCTAAGAGGTTCGGTAATGATAATAGTAATTACTAATCCTGTCCATGTTTCATTTGTAGATCACTGTTGTTACCTTTTTTTTTACTTTTGATATGAAAAAATTGCTGTATTTCAGAGTAAATGAAATTAGAAGGAGATCAATTTGGTACATGTCGATTCCTTTGCCAAAAACGAGCCATTGTTTGGAATTTTGTGATAAGGTCTTATGGGTACAAACTGCTGAGCTCATCGGTCCCTACGCTTACCCATTACTTAATCTAACTTAAACTAACGTGCGCTAAGAACAACACACACACCCATGCGAGAAGGAGGACTCTAACCTCCGACGGGGGAAGGGGAGAGGGGGGAGACGCGCGGACCGTGACAAAGCACCTCAGACCGAACGGGTACACCACGCGGCAAATACATGCGCCATTGCGTGAAGACTTGCATACTACGAAAAAGTAGAACCTTTGCAGTCTAAATTTATTGTACGAATTCCGATGCATATTATTCAATGTAATGAAAATTATGTGTTGAATTGTGTTTAACACAAACACGATCTGTCATGAAAACTTACCTACTCCGAAACAACGAAACCGAACAACCAGAAAAGCTGTCAGCCCAATAAATTATATCATACTATTCGTAGAAGAAGTTATTAATATTAATATTCTAAGTTATGTTTTTTCATATTCAAATCCTGCCGTGGACACTGTGACTCGCCCCAACTTCCGAACATTTCAGTTTCTGTAGAATCAGCAATTTTCTCAGTTCTTAAATAATTTAGAAACAGTTTAGCTCATTCGTCTGTCGGTCTTTGTTTTACGGGATGAGCTATAGGACGCACCATATCGTCGAGTTTCTGAAGTGGAAAGTCGTCGTGGTCGAGGATCACCTTCAATTGACTGACGACCACTTTCAAATCGTGAAAATCATTTAAGACATTGCGCACGTCTCTGAACATCGTCTCAGTTAGCGTTTATAAAAAATTTTCTTCAGTTTCACACAGAATTGTACATCGAATCGTTGTTCCAGAACATCGCACATTCCAAAAATTCCAACTACCTTTGAAGTACAATATTAGAAATACCAACGCATTTCCCGTAACGTGTACAGGAAGTTGACCGGTACTTTACGATCACAGCAAAAAAATTTACGAAGATGTGGATGTCGTTAGTTGCCGTTGACTTTTATTCGAAACATTCTTTTTAATGCATATAGAAGGTTCCTGAACTTCCAAATCCGAATATGACATTTGTTGCCAAAAATTGCATCCACAATTAATTATTTAAATTTTTTAGTTAAGTTTTAAAACCATTATGGAATCTACTGGAAGCAGTCATTAAGAGCAATAAATATTTTTTCATCATTTTGAAGAACAGGTAACAACATTTTCAAACGGTGGACATAAATTACCCCCGCCCTCCTTTATATTGCGAGAGATAATAAGAAGTTCTCATAAAAAGAGAGAGGTGGTTGCTTCTAACTACATATAATCCGCAAATGCAACCCCTGTATTCCGATATTACGGCTGAGAGCATCGAAAGGTGGTTCCGCTGCGGACCGAAGCCACTCTGTGTACCTCGTACAGCAGATGCACTTTTCCTGGGGCCATGTTTTCGCTACATCCTTACTCGCTGGAAAACAAACAAGACCCTCACGAGAGTTTACGAGCGCCGGCAGCGGCGCTCGCGAGACGCCGGCGGCCCGAAAACAGTCAGCAAGCAGACCGAGGCGGATCCACACACAGCGCCGGCCGTCCATCCCCACCCCCTGACTGCAGCAGCGTCCAGAAAATGGGAGCCCGCTCCATCCAGCAAGAGCGATGGTGGCGCTATTCGTCGCCTTATCTTCAATTTAATCCCACAGTCCCTCATCCCCGCACAGCTGGCGCCGATTTTAGTACTGTACTAGGAAGCAAGCGAAAGCGGAGGACAGAAAGAAGAGGAGCCTCCGGACGGAAGAAAAACGCTAACAAGAAGCAGGGTGTGTCCGGGAGATAAGACGAATGAAGAAAGATGGCGGTGAGGGAAGAGGGTGGAACCGAGGATGAACGCCCGCTTCAGAGCGCTCTGTGTAGGGGCGGGCACCGCGTTTTGCAGTGCGGCTTGAGCTATATAACCAGTCTGTGGCGTAAATTCCGTCTGCGGCTGTTTCACCATAGTTCTCTTCGTTCGAACTAATTGTAACGTTAGCTTCTATAGCCATTGCTGCAACGAGAAATGTCGGCACTTGATTGCTGCTACTCGACCAATTTCCATCATGCACAGCACGAAAAGAGGGTCAAGCACATGTGTACCGTGTTTCGAGTAGCTGCGGTAGGACAGATCCCTTTTGTGGTAAAGGAAACGCTATTGCGTCGCACACTAAGGTGGTAGAACCTTTTGTTGCAAAGATTGCAGTATATATCAGTGGAAGATTCACTGCCCAACCACAATAATGTGACCACCTATCAAAAGCCTGAATAAGTACCTTTCGCACGACGGATCGCTGGCAAAAAGAGGACAGTGAGGTTCTGAATGGTACCGACACGTATGTGAAGCCATTCCATGGCGCAAACAGCCCGAGCGAAGTGGTCCCACAGATTCTCGATTGGGTTTAAATGCGTTAAGTCTGGTGACCAACTCATTCCGGTGCCTTTCGGACCACGCACGTACACTTCAATCTGTGTGTCACGTTGCATTGTCCTGCTGGTAGACGTATCTTGCCGACGAAGAACAGGATGCTTCTGGGGGTGTACATGGTCCGAATGATTGATCCGTAGTTGTACTGATCCAATGTCCCATCCAGACTGAGGACACCGCCCAGGTAATGCTACGCCAACATTCCCCTCACCATGGACCTCCCTCGCTTTCTGCTTGCGGACGTTTCAAGTCTTGCTACCTAGATCGACAATAAAGCGTGGTTCATATGAAAAACTATCTGTCACCACTCAGTGGACGTGGACGTCTAGTTCTGGCACTGATGTGAAAATTGCAGCTTTCGTAATCAGTGAACAGAAGTCAACACGGTTCCATGAATCAGGCTTCCACTGGAGAGACCATACGCAGCAACAACCGCTGAATAGTCGTTGAGGAGACACTGTTGTTCATCCCATAGATCATCTGCACGGTCGTTTGCTGAACCGTTGCACATCTATTCGCCCGTACACATCTCCGCGAGCGTCGTTCATCCGTCATCTGTGGCTCTTTAGTGCACAACAGTGGCCTCGTCACCAGCTCTGGATACAAACATTTTGCCATGCATGGTGTACTCTAAGCACGACAGTACGTAAACATTTTACAAACTCAGCCGTATCTCTCCCGAATATTAGTAATCGCGCCCGTTTAGACGTCAGACAAATTGCTCCGTTTGTACATTACAACGTTTGAACTGTTTTCAGCGTCCGATATGCGTTATATACTCTCCACTAGTCACGCCGCCACCTTCCGTTTGCGTATCGTTATCGAATGTTGACGTCGAATAAAGGTGGTGCTCACATTAATGTAACTGAGCAGCGTAATATGGAGCAAATCAGCTCTGTCTACATGTATGTAAATTCTCCACAAGACAGTACACTCGTACAGTTTATAGCACATGGCATTTCGTACGGTATAGTAGCAATTATCTTTCACGTTCCATTCGAGTATGGAGTGACAGAAAAACAACCGTTACGTCACAATCTCTCTTGTGTGTCGTCACCACGTACAAGAGGGAAACACTTGAATTCACACACGGTCATCTGAAATTTTACGAAAGGGGATTTCCCCTGGTTTATGGGTAGTGTCTTTGACTAGTAAGAAGAACGTCCTCGGTATCGTATTCGAACCACGCCACCGCTTAAACTTTAAATAAAAGTCAATAGCAGTGGCAGCCGAAGACTTTCGATGTAAGAAGTGAGCCTCGTTCTGCCAACGGCCTTGTCAAAGAGGGCGGAGGAATGGAAAGAGGTTCAGAGCACTATCTTGCGCTTGGGGTGGGAAGTTGCCCCTAAATGGAGGAATAATCAGCAATGATCAACGGTAAGAGGAAGCTGAAGGCTTTAAAGACACACAATGTAATTGAAAAAGTGTGATGATGATATCTCTCTCGGCAAAATGTTCCGGAGTAGTACCTTATTCAGCTCTCCTTGAGGGGGCTGCCAAGAATGAGGGGCCCACGAGTAAAAAGACTGAATAACCGACGAAAGGATAATGTTCTATGAGCCGGGCGTGGAATGTTAGAAGTCGGAACGTGCTAAAGAAGCCAGAAAATTAGAAAAGGGAACTGCTAAGGCTCAGTCTACATATATTGTCAAACAATGAAGTGAAATGGAAAGAAGACAAGAACTTCTGGTCAGATGAGTATAATGTAATATCAGCAGCATCAGAAAACGGTAAAACGGGAGTAGGATTCGTTTCAGTACGAAGGCAGAACACAGAGTGAATTACTGTGAAAGGTTCAGTGATTGGGATACTCTTATCAGAATCAAGAACAAATCAACACCGACAGTGACAGTTCAAGTGCACAAGCCGACGTTGCAAGCCGAAGATGAAAACATAGAGAAAGTATATGAGAATACTTAACGGATAATTTAGTACGTCAAGATCAGTACGTAAAGGGATATAAACATATTTTAGTCATAGGGGCGACTGTACAAGAAGAGGTAGAAGAAAAGGTTGCGGCAGAATATGGACTTCGTACTAGGAAAGGGAGAGCAGAAAGACTAATAGGATTCTGCAATAAATTCCAGCTACAGATATAGACTTAGATCATAACTTAGTGGTGATGAAAAGTAGGTTCAAGTTTTCGAGAGTAGTTAGGAAGAATCAATGCGCAAAGAAGCATGATACGGAAGTACTAAGGATGAAGAGATACATTTGAAATTCTGTGACGCTGTAGATACTGCGGTAATGAATACGTGAGTAGGCAGTTAAGGTGAAGGTGAATGGACATCTCTAAAAAGATCAGTCTCAGAAGTGGAAAGAAAAACCTAGTTACAAAGAACGTAACTGCGAGGAAACCGTGGGGAAAAATGTTCAGGGACATAGAGAATTACAAGCCCCTTACGAATAAAATAAATACGAAGAGTAGGGAAGCTAAGACAAAACATCTGCATGAAAAATGTGAAGATATCGAAGAAGAAGTGATTCTAGGAAGAACTGACTCAGGATATAGAAACATCATAAGGCCTAGGATAAAATTAACAGCAGGGATGGTAAAATAAAGAATTGAATGATAATTACACTGTTAAATGCAGAGAAGAGGGCAGATGGATGGAAAGAGTACGCTCAAGATCTCTAGGAGAGGAAAGCCTTGTCTGATCACAAGACACGAGAAGAAAAAGAAGCCGATGTAGAAGAGACAGGGAATCAAGTACTAGAATCAGAATTTAAAAGGGCTTAAGAAGACTAAAGATCAAATAAGGCAGAAGTGATAGGTAACATTCCATTAGAATTTCTAGAATCACTGGGGGAAGTAGCAACAAAACTATAATCCTAGACAACTACTCAAAAGGAAGAAAGTAGAACCCAAGTGTCAGAAATGAAATTTCCAAGAGGAATCAATGACTGTACATGATTAGATAGACTACGAGCCGAAGACATACGAGGAGAGATGGTGTGTAGAATGTGTGAGTCTGGCGATATACCATCTGACTTTCGGAAAGATATCGTCCACACAATTCCGAAAGCTATTAGAGCTGATAAGTGTGAAAATTATTGCGCTATCAGCGTAATTTCTGATGATCCCTGGTTGCTGACAAGAATAATATACACAGGAATGGAAAAGAAAATTGAGAATGTGTCAGGTGACGAGCAGTTTGGCTTTAGGAAAGGTAAAGGTTTCCGAAAAGCAGGTCTGACTTTTTTTTTGTCATGGAAGCAAAACTAAAGAATAATCAAGATGGTTCATAGGATCATAGGATTTGCCAACCTGGAAAAAGCGTTCGACAATGTGAAATGGTGAAATGTGTTAGAAATTCATCTTCCTCTTTCCTCATGGACTAGGCAATAGACCTGTTACCTATTCTAGGTATCCAGTCATCGTTTTCTTTGCCTTCCTACGATTCCTTTAGCTAAAGGTTTTTAGTTTAAGCCTGGCTTTTGTGGACATGTATCTGGCATTCCTTCTACTCATCTTTGTCGGTTAGACTTGATCTTCTCATTTACAGCATATATTCCAAGCTCTGCTTGTATGTCTTCGCTTCGTAGCCTGTCTAATCTTGTACAGCGTTAATTCCTCTTAGAAATTTCATTCCTGCCACTTGGATTCTACGTTCTTGCTTTTTAGTAGTTTTGTAGGTTTCCCTTCCAAATAGGACTGTGGTGTTCCCATTATCTTATAAAACCTAATTTTTGTGTCTTTTTTCACTTTATTTCGCAATTTTCTATTGATTATTCCACATATAGTTCGATATTTCTGCAGTTTGCAGTCAGTGTCGAGATTACTCTGCTAGCTTGTGACTTATATTTGCAGGGTAACTGGAGGAACTAACTTGCTCATTGGTTTTGGTTTCCTATTAAGATCTTAGTTCTCCGCTTTGTCATTTTGAAAGCCATCACTTCTGCGTTTGGAATGAATATTTTTATTTTGTATTCCTTAGAAATTTTGTTCAGTTTGTAGATGAATCTTTGCAGCGAGGTCTCACTATCTTGTAAAATTTGAAGGCCATCTGTGAAAAGTATCATATTCAAAATATGTTATGTGATAATCTCAAGCTGGGATCAATTTGTTGTTCCTATGTTCCAGTCATATCGTCAATATATGTATTGAAAAGTGTGGGAGATAAGCTAGGCTCTTGTCCAATCCATTGGTTTATCGGCATGTCTTTCTATATCACATGGTTAGTCTTTATTCTAGTTTTTGTACCTTTACATACGCTTTCTATAACCTTTCGTATTTGCTGAGGATATCCTATTCTGTGCAAATGTTCCATTAGATTTTCCTATCTACTTGGTCGAAGGCTTTTTCTAAGTATATAAATGCGATGTGTGTTTCCCTGTTGAACTTCCTTTGTTTTTCTATAATTTAAATGTGAAAACATTATCAGTATCGGATCTTACTTTTCTGAAACCAATTTGTTCTTCAGGCAGAGGATTTTCGACGGTAAACTGTAGACTTTAATTTATTATCTTGTCTTAAATCTTATACGCTGTGTCTTTCAATGTTTTACCTCGATAATTATTACGTTTTGTTTACCTTTTTAAAGATTGCGATGACATCTGGAACTATTCGTGGTTTTGGGATTTGGAGTCTATTGTAAAAATGTAGAAGATTAAATTTTAAAAACAATCCCCTGTATTTTATTAAATCAGTCTTTATGCCGTCGTGGATTGTTGCTTTACGGATTTTACTTTTATTCAGGACCTCGTTTAGTTCTTCAATCGTTATGAGATCGCCGTCAAATGGTTAATACATTTCAGGTGGGTCCTCCTCTAAAGCCTGGTTTTTATTACACCAGAGTTGTTTGTAATGAGAAATCCATTTATATTTTGGTATTAGGTTTAGGTTTATTATCACTTTCTTAGTTTTATTTAAATTATTTGTCAAATTTTTAGCTATGGACTGTCTTTCATGGCTGTCATGTTGAATTTTGCTCAAAAAGTTACTCCACGATTCTTCATTGGTTTTTCGGACCGTGGTTTTCCCACTATTTTCCTTTCCTGTTTATATTCTTGTTTTGCAGATTTTATTTTCGCCTGTAAATATATCTGATATGGTCCTTTACTTTTTCCTTAACTGCTTTTGTGATATCTATGTTTCTGACTCATTTACTGCCTGTTCAATATATTACTTTGTATTTCGCCATTAGGCTTATAAAATAACACTTTTGTTTGTCTGGTTTAGGCAAAGATTCAATCGGTTTTGGTATAGATGTTTTATGCTCTCATTCGGAAACAGGTAGGCCTTTATACCTTTTTCCTCTCTTGTCTCAGTCCTTTTCGTCTTCTGATATCAAGCGAGCATAGCTCTTTTTGCAACTACTAGGTATTGATCCGAATACGTGTCACTACCGTTGAAACCAGGAGCACACAACTTTTTTGCATATTTTACTCTTGGCGATCACATAATCTATTATTGATCTCTGTCACATTGCGTTCCAAATATATTTATATATGTCTTTCTTCTTAATAGAATAGTTGGTGATTTTCTGTCCATTCTTGAGGCATAATGTTTAAGAGAATGTTCATTATCATTTAAGTGTCGTTCTCCAAAAGTTCTCACTGGATTATTTCCTATCCTGACGTTCAATTCTCCGCAGTTTATAGGTGTTCCGTTTTGTTGTATGTATCTACTTCTCATTTTAGGGTTTCATAAAGAGCCTTAGTCTCTTCTTTTTTTTCATCTCAAGGAGTGTACACCCTAATCATTGTTAAATGTTATAATTCTGTCCATTTACATGAGTATCATTGTCGCGTCGATTTTAGATTTCTACTTATTATCCACTGATATAGTAAATCCAATATAAGCTATTTCGTCAGTAACTAAAGCATTGTATTTCATTATGTATTCACCTAAATCTGTAGTTTCTTGCTGTTTTTCTTCGTTTCTTTAACTGTTTCAATGTTAATGGTTCTTCGTTTCAGTTGTTTACATAGCTTCGTTTCTATTATGTGCTGGTTTCTCACACTACAATTGGTAATACCTATCTTTTCCACTATTCCAAATCATTTATCCATTTCTTTCTTGGGTCGTTTCCTGTTTAATTCATCTGTCTGGTTTCTTTGAAGATCATGAATAAATTTAAAGTCCCTCGTATGAGATACCCCTCTGTAGCCGGACTGGACATGTGGTGGGGCTGCCAACTTTTAGGCTGATGCCTTGCCAGTAATTTTTGATCAAGATTTACTTCCTGTAACCTTTGGTAAGACTATGATCTAACTGCAAGGCAGCAGCTGTTTAATTTTACTCTGGGGTTATTTCACCAAGGAGGGGTGACTTCACCACCTCTACGAACACTACAGGAGGCTGTCGAATCCGAAGCTACCAGGGGCCATGTTGTGGACTACGAGTACTCTTAGTCCGGACCGATCACTGAGAAAAATAGGGCTAAACTATAAGAAAACACAAATAATATACAATATGTGCAAGAGCCAAGATGGAATACGGATAGTGGAAGACCAAGAAAAAAGTGCTCGAATTAAAATGTGTGTAAGATAGGGACGTCACCTTTCGCCCCTACCATTCCATCTACACATGTGAGAAGCAATAACCGAATTAAAAGGAAGAATCTAAAATAGAATTACAATTCAAGGTGAAATGATATTAATGATAAGTTTCTCTGAAGATAGTGATAACCTCGGTGGAAGTGAAGAAGTACAAGTTCTGCTGAATAGAATGAACAATCTAATGAGTACAAAATATGGTTTGAAAGTAAGTACAAGAAAGACGAAGGTAATAAGAAGTAGCAAAAATGAGAAGAGCGACAAACTCAGCATAAGGATTGGTAATAAAGAACTAGACAAAATTAAGAATTTCTAATACATAGACAGAGAAATAAACCATAATGTATGGAGCAAGGAGGGTGGAAAATGCAGACTAGCAGTGGAAAAAGGGCATTCCTGGCCAGGAGAAGTCCACTACTATCATAGGCTTTAATCTGATGAAGAAATTTCTGAGAATGTTTGTTTGGAGTACAGCACTCTATGGTACTGAAACGTGGACTATGGGAAAATCAGAACAGAAGAGAAGCGAAGCAACTGTGATATGCTGCTGCAGAAGAATGTTGAAAATTAGGTGGACTGTTGAGTAAGGAGAGAGGAAGTCTTATGGAGATCTGGCTAGGAAAGGAACGTATGGAAAAAAAACCGGCAAGAAGAAGGGAGAGGATGGTAGGATGTCTGTTAAGACCCCACGGAGGGAGACAGAGACTCGAATACGAGTACATAATTTAAGACATACAAACATGAAAAAAAAGTTTTGCGTCACCGCGGTTCCAAGAGTTCCAGAACCTGTACAGAAAAATGGAATAGAGATCAACGTAAACATCACTTCCGCCGTTTATATTGCTCATGAAAACCACACATTTCATGTTGTACCAGCATACAGAGAGACCTTGAGAGGTGGTGCTCCAAAGTAGAGAGGGTATAAAATGTAGACTAGCAATGGCAAGGAAAGCGTTTCTGAACAAGAGAAAGTTGTTAACATAGAGTATGGATTTAAGTATCAGGAAGTCGTTTCTGAAAGTATTTGTATGGAGTGTAGTCATGTATGGAAGTAAAACATGGACGACAAATAGTTTGGACAGGAAGAGAATAGAAGCTTTCAAAATGTGGTGTTACAGAAGACTGCTGAAGATTAGAAGGGTTAATTTCTGTACACACAGATACCTCTAATACCCAGTAGCACGTCCTCTTGCATTGATGCGTGCCTGTATTCGTTGTAACATACTGAACACAGGTTCATCATGGCACTGTTGGTCCAGAGTGTCCACGTCGTCCATAAACAACAATTTTCAGGCTATCCCAGGCATGTTCTATAGGGTCGAGCGATGTCGTGTACCCTGAAAGAAGTCCTTCACAAGATGTGTACGATGGGGGTGCGAATTCTCGTCCTTGAAGACGAATGCCTCGCCAATGTCCTGTCGATGTAGTTGCACTAACGGTCTGAGAATGGTATTCACGTATCTTACAGCCGTTACGGCGCCTTCCATGACCACGAGCGGCGAACGTCGGCCCCACATAATGCCACTCCAAAACAACAGGGAACCTCCACCTTGCTGCACTAGCTGGACAGTTTGTCTAAGGCGTTCAGCCTGACCGGGTTTCCTCCAAACTCGTCTATGACGATTGTCTGGTTGAAGGCATATGCGACACTCATCGGTGAAGAGAACGCGATGCCAATCCTGAGCGGTCCTTTCGGCGTGTTGTTGGACCCAACTGTACCGCACTGCATTGTGTCGTGGTTGCAAAGGTGGACCTCGCCATAGACGTCGGGAGTAAAGTTGCGCATCATACAGCCTATTGCGCCCAGTTTGAGTCATAACGACGTCCTGTGACTCCACAAAAAGCATTATTCAACATGATTGCGTTGCATTCAGGGTTCCTCCGAGCCTTAATCCGTAGGAATAGGTCATCGACTCTAGTAGTGTCCCTTGGGCTACCTGAGCGAGCCACGTCATCGACGGTTCCTGTCTGTCTGTATCTACTTCATGTCCAAACGACATCGTTTTAGTTCACTCCGAGACGCCTGGAGACTTCCATTGTTGAGAGCCCTTCCTGGTACAAAGTAACAATGCAGGCGCGATCGAGCCGTTTTATTGACGGTCTAGACTTGGTTGAACTACAAACACAAGGCGTGTAACTTCTTCCTGGTGGATTGGCTGGAACTGATCCGCTACCGGACCCCCTCCGTCTAAAAGGCGTTACTCATGCATTGTTATTTACACCTTTGGGCGGGTTTAATGACATCTCTGAACAGTCAAAGGCTCGAATCCTGCCTCGCTTAAGGATGTGTGTGATGTCCTTAGGTTAGTTAGGTTTAAGTAGTTCTAAGTTCTAGGGGACTGATGACCACAGATGTTAAGTCCCATAGTGCTCAGAGCCATTTGAACCATTTTTGTGATCCATTATCAACAGTCAACATCTATCTTGAAGAGTCCTGGGAACCAGGTTGATGCAAAACGTTTTTTGATGTGTGTAGATTGCAAGTGCTACGCTGACATGAAGCGGTTGGCAATGGAAAGTAATTCGTTGCGGTGGGCCGCATTGTACCGATAATAGTCTGTTACGTTCTTAGCGTGAAATGAGACGACCATGTGCTCATAGGACGGGAAACAAAAGAAATCGAAGGCAGTGAAATCAGCAGTATGAAAAGCTGCCACTACAGCTGGAAAGTGCAAACAGCAACGGGCAAAAGAGAGTCATCCTAGTGATCTATTGGAGCCCCATATCAAATAGTTAACAAGAAGTCTGTTTTGTGGTTTGACGATAGGGATCAATGAATCTAATTTTTACTGTCAAAAACTCTAAAGTAACGACGTTTAATATCAAATGAATAATATTTGACATCAAATAACAACGTTTAACGCTGTATCTCAAATTGCTGGAAGAGAACGTTTCGTCAATGTTTGCGATTTGTCGCTGATAAATATGGTTACATAGGGGTCACGTAATAGGCACTACAGGAACTAGCACCACTGTAAGACAGTTCACTTCTTCCTCACTTTATGAAAAAAACTCCTAACAGCATATTAAGCAAAGAAGATCAAATTCACAAAGATTTCAGGTCATAGACATTAGCGACATTTAAATATGATTTCGCTGTTCAGAAATCACGAAATATGGAGATATATTTGTAAAAAGACAGGAGTAAAGGGAAGATTCCACTTGGATTACATCATAGTCAGAGAGTTTCCGAAATAAGCAGCTGTACTATAAGACGAATAGGAGCAGAGAGCCTTAGACTTGAATTACGATTCAGTTGTTATGAAGAACTGACTGTAGTTTATGAGATACCGTTCGGAGAAATTGCTGTCGTAACATGTGAAATGTTGAAGTATTAAGGAACGATGGGTCGAGTTTGAAGGTCTTTAAGGCTATAGATACGGTGATAATGAATACAACAGTAGGCATTTGAGATGAAGACGAAAGGGGAAAGGACATCTCTGAAAGGGCAGTCATACAAGTTGGACTGACAGACATACAGTAGATGCAAGGAAGGAAACTGCTAAGAAATGCAGAAGAAATTCGGCGGTTAATCGAAGAAACAAGGACATACAAAAATGTTCATGGGATGAAAGAAATACACTTCATTACCTCAGAAATAAATAAATGGAAAGTGCTTGGGAGCCAAGGAGAAATGGCTGGAGGAAAACTGTGATGATCTAGAAAAAGAAGTGGTCCTTCAGAGGAATTTCGGGCTTTCAGCTGATCGACGTCAACTAAAGTGCGAGATATTTACACTTACACCTACCTATCGCCTTGAATATCAGTGACAGGTACTCATTCGAATTTTAAAACTGGAAAAAAATGGTAGTCAGACGGATTTATGCAGCGTATGAGATGGCCAAAAGCACCTTCAGTGAAATCAATGGCAAGACCGTCAGCTTTAAGAGTGGGATGGTAATCTCACTTATGGACGCGGTGGAGAGACCAAAATCGTGTAAAGAGTGCATTGAAGACACCTATGAGATACAGGAACTGTATGTCGATGTGATGGATGATGACATGGGAGTCGAGATGGATGACGTGTTAGGGTCATAGTTCAACAGATCTAAGACAGAGTTATGATCAGATAAGGCAGAAGGGATAAACGACGTCCCACCGGAATTTCTAAAATCATTGTAGATATCGCCACCGAACCACCTTTCGAGTTGGTGTGTGAAATCTATGAGACTTGCCGTCAGATATTTTTCCGAAAGGTGTTAGCCACTGAATCTCGAAGTTTGTAAAGGCTGATAAATACGATAACTGTCATCGGTTAGCTTACTGGCTCTAACCAATTTACTGTCAAGAATAATGTGTAAGCCAATCGAAACAAAAATCGAGGCGCCTTCAGGTAGGATCAGTTTCGCATTCGGAACGGTAAGGACGCCGAAAGCTACTCTTAGGTTGTGTTTGATAATAGAAGTAAGTAAGAACCCTCCTAATACCGTGGGGTCTATAACGACCCCAGGCCTTAATGTGCTGTAAAATATACCTTATTTCCTAGTCCTAAAAATTACGAAAAATTCGAAGTTTTCCTGAATTAAGTTGTGTGTTGGAAATATATTAATATAACTTTTTGAAAATATTTAGTTTTACAGAATATCAAGAGAGAACGACTAAATACCATTGGGGTTAAATGCGACCCCATTTCTCTCCTGTGGTATTATTACCCAATTATGCTGCATTGAATCAGTAGCTGTTGCTGTATTTCCTTTGTTTTATTCTTGTTAATATTGTTGTAATGTGTATTTGTTGCCAAAACTTTATAAGCCGCCAGTTATTTGTTCCATATAAGTGGAGACTACTATTGTGTGTGTTGCATTTAATGGAAAATGTCTCGTCACCTTTCCGAAGACGAAGTGCTTGAAATATTACTGCAGGATAATCCTCTATCTGGAGAATGAAATAGTGATATCCGCGATATAGTTTCTGATGTCTCATGCGGAGAGGGGGGAAATTGACGTCTAAGAAGAGAATATTCCTCAATCAGACAGAAGTTCAGAACAAGATTTGGACAGCGCTGATGTCCAGCCTGAACAGGAAGTAACACATATTTCTGACTGTTATATGTAAGTACACATTGTATTTTTGTATACGTGCGTTAGGGTCTCGCACCAAGATATACCCTTTGTATTTTTTATTTATTTTATTTTGTGTAGGTCAAAAAACAAATAAGAATTGTGGCACAAACACGAGTTGAGAAGAGCTTGTGGAAGAGAAGAGAGATGGAACATAATGCGAGTAAAGCCAGGTCCAACAAAATTCGCAGTGAAAAATGTAGACTCCATAGAATCAGCTTTTCAGTTGTTGATCTAATTCTAAAGTTGAATAACAAAGAGGGTAGTCTTGTTCACGGTAGTACATGGAAATCAATAGATGCCATTGAAGTGGCTAAATGGTTCAAATGGCTCTGAGCACTACGGGACTTAACTGCTGTGGTCATCAGTCCCCTAGAACATAGAAATTCTTAAACCTAACTAACCTAAGGACATCACACACAACCATGCCCAAGGCAGGTTTCGAACCAGCGACCGTAGCGGCCACGCTGCTCCAGACTGTAGCCCCTAGAACCGCACGGCCACTCTGGCCGGCCTGCCATTGAACTGAAGTGCTGTGTCGGTGTCTTGATCCCAGCTGGTGCTTACAAAGCCCATAATGAAGCAGTTACACATCTGTGGAAGAAAGAGGATGGTAGACCCATTTTAGTGCAGCAATGGCTAGAAATCACTTTACGCAAATTTCAGGGTGCATCCGATTTGATGACGTAGGTGTGAGACATCACAACCGTGCTCCTGACAAGCTGGCTAGCGTTAGAGAAATATTTTAAATGTGGCTAACCACATTTCAAGAAGCATATGATCCTCACAGCAACGTAACAATTGATGAACAACTTGTGGCATTTCGTGGTAGATGTCCATTTCGGCAATATATTCCTTCAAAACCAGGAAAATACAGGTTGCAATTATGGGCTGTATGTGATAGTGCAACGTCATACGTTCTCAGTCTCCAAGTTTACACTGGTCAACAAGATAATTAATATAGTGAAGTTGTTCAAGGCAAGAGAGTTGCTTTAGATGTGTGAAAGGCTTAGAAAACAGTGGCAGAAACTGACAATTTTTTCACTAGCATTAGTTTGGCAAGAGAACTTCTGAAAATCAATCTCACACTCTTAGGAACAATTAGAAAAAATGAAGAACTACCACAAGCTTTCACTCAGAGCAAAGGTAGAGTCAAATATTCATCTGTTTTTGGATTCCAAGTTGTAACTTTGCTCAGTACACTGCATTCAAGGACGGAAGTGGAAGATCGTGAAGAATGCAAGCCACTAATCATTCTGGATTATAATAAAACAGAATCAGGAGTAGATACCATGGAGAAGCTGATTAGAACATACGCTACAAAGAGGATGAGCAGAAGGTGGCCAATGGTATTATTTTACAACATGATCGATATCAGTGCACTGAATGCATTTATCATAAGGCTAAATCTTACACCAGACTGAGCAGAAAGGACCAACTACAAGAGACAGGTATTTCTCATAGAATTAGGAAAACAGCTCGTCAGAAGAAAGCCACACAAAATTAATTCCCCTGTACTTCCATCAACAGTACAGACAAAAGAAAAGAGGAAGGTGTCCGTTTTGTAAAAGGTCTGAGAATAGAAAATTTACCGATATATGTTCAAAATGTGGAAGTTCTGTTTGTCGAAACCACTCTGCTATTTATTGCTGTAAGTGTAATGTGTCATAAATGTCAATTCGGAATTTAATCAAAAATGATTGTAGTTTCATGAGAACTGTTTGTAAATTTTACAGAAATAAATAATTTAAAGAAGTATGCATTTTAATTTAATGTAATGTCACTGACATAATGTTTTAGGTTGTGGAAAAAATAAGGAACGTGATTTTATTCTACCATTATTAAAACTATCCTTAATAAAAAATAAATTCCGTTGGGGTCACTAAAGACCCCAATGGTACTCAGTGTAACAAAAAATACTCGATATTAAAAGGGTTAAAGAAAATTAAGGCACATTCATAGGTTTTGACGACCTATAAGAAGCGTTCTCTCGAAATTCTGAGAAGAAATAAGAGTAAGCTACTAGCAGAGACATGACACACAATATATACGAGTGCAGTATATACGAGGTAACAGGCTATGTCTACGTCTACATCGGTACCCGACTATCCACCCCACGGTGTGTGGCGGAGGGTGTCACTGGTGTTGAGTGTATCCATTACAGTCTCCGACCGAGTAAGCGACCTCTTGCCGAAACATGTTGCCCTTCGTTGGATATTCAAATGGCTCCAAGCACTATGGGACTTAACATCTGAGGTCATCAGTCCCCTAGACTTAGAACTACTTAAACCTAACTAACCTAAGGACATCACACACATCTATGCCCGAAGCAGGATTCGAATCTGGCACGGTAGCAGCAGCGCGGTTCCGGACTGAAGTGCCTAGAACAGCTCGGCCACTGCTCTCTACCTTTTCCACTTATCCTACAGGATAAGGGTCCCGTACTGGTCAATACTTCTAAGAAACCCATTGAACGTTTTGTAAGCTACTTATTTCGTATATGAATTACATTCCCTATATTTACAACATTTAATGCAGTTAGTTTAGCAGACAGTCGATGTAATCTTCATAGAAGTATAATTTCATGGTATGTGCAGAAAATTACATAAAGCATGTAAGTATTTTAAACACTGTTTGACAATTTGCAGTTCCCAAATCAAGTATAACTGTTGTGCTAGAATCAAGGAACATACATAAAAGCATGTATAAGAAATACAACCAAGGTAGATAAAGAAGTTATATATAATACATTTGAAAAATGTGGCACATAATTCTAATATATAAAACGGATGAGCTGGTTTTCACATCATTCAACAACTATTTTGAATTTAGGTGAGAATGTTCATTCATTTCAGATTCTTCTAAAAGGTTCATTTTGTAGCCCTCGTCAATTATACGAAAATTTCGATGTTAAGCAAGGATGGGAGAGGAAATGTGTTTCTCTGTTTTGAGGTGTTCTGCAAAAGTTGTCTTATGTGAATGCTGGCCATCTGTGTTCAGAAAATGCTCAGGGAAGCAGGTCTTAAATGTCCTCCCTGACTGTCCTACATAAAAACTCGGACAATTGTTATATTTTATTTTATATACTCCAGACATGAGAAATTTGTAGGTTGGAGGTTTCTCATTATTTATAAAGAGCTGCTTCGTGGCATTTGTGTTTTTGTAGTTTTTTTATATCTTCTTCATTAAAGGATAATGCTATGGTATGTTCAGAAATTTACATATTACATGTCGTTATTTTAAACACATTTGACAGTGTACAATACCTGAATCACATATTCTCAAAATTTTTTTCTAGTGAAGACATCGTTAGAGGTGTCGACACCTAGGTCAATGTACCAAACACTTGTTTGCAACCTGTTGTCTGTGTGATTCCTTTGTTGATATGTGTCTTTAATGGAAGGCTTCGTGAAACCTCTTTTTATCGGTTTGCGGTAACAGGTTTCATTGAATAAGGAATGAGTGAAGTTTTTTATTTTATATGGGTGGGTATCACCCAGTGGTTATAGATTTACCACCCCTTTATCATTACAGTAAATAATTTAGGTACAGTAAAGTTTGTTATAAGGAACAAATTTTGTAAAGATGATTTTTATTGTCAACAAACGAATTTGTTTCTGCAGTACAGTTTTTAAAAGGTCAGTTTTCCTTCAACCATTCAACAACTTCTAATTCCAGCACCATTTCCACACAAAAGAAATTTATTTTCTTATTGTATGTGTCGCCGCATTGCACTCTGCGAAACACAGTAAGATTGAAGCATGAACGGATTATAACAGTTGCATGTCCTGGCATTGCACGCCACAAGCCTTTCTCTTTCGTGTTTAGTCTGCTTGCTGCAGCGATACATATTTAATGTTCATCACGTCTAGCATTAACAAGTTTCTGTCACCACAAGTAAGCCAAGAAAATTTTTTTGGGTCAGTTTTACAGAACACGTAGGTCAAGTTAGGTCACTCAGTTAGCTTTGATTTTCAGAATTCGTTGACACGCACACCCACGCACTCCGCTGCTCGACTTGCTGTGGCTCACTTCGTTACCGTCGCTCAAGCACGCTAACGCCACTAGCCCAACGCCATGTCGAGATGCGGTAAGGGAGGCAAGCTGGCTGCCGTTGCCAAGCTCCTGCTCACGCTGGCGGGGGATAGCCGGGGCAGCAAGAGGAAGAGGCGAAGAAGACCGCAGCACAAAAGGCAGTGTTACCGCTGCCAGAAGGTCGGGCATGTCGCCAGAACGTGCAAGGAGGAAGTCGCGTGCCTGAAGTGCGCTAAGGAGCATGACACGCGCGACTGCGACAAACCACACAACACGTGGCGCCCACGTGCACCAATTGTGGTGGCGCACATGCTGCAAACTCGCGTAGCTGCGCGTACCTAAAGAAGAGACACAGGCCGCCGCAAGAAAAGCTGCAAATAAGGAAGAGATTGTGGCCCCACAAGGACCCCGCCAACAAGATGTCGGCGAGGCGGGAGTCCCGCCCAGCACCGCCACCGAACACGCAGTGGCTGCTCTCAAAGTCGCAATGGAGGCAGTGAGGGCAGCCACTCAGAAGGAGCTCGTCGCCGTTCACCGGCAGCTCCAACTACTGCGGGAGGAACTAAGGATGGCGACGAAGAAGGCACTCCTCCCCGATGCCACCCCAACGGTGATTCGACAAGCAGGGGTGGACGCGGCGACCCAGAGGGGTGTTCCCCCGCGGACGGACGCAGCAAAACAAACGGACGTCGCCCCGGAACCTGTAGCAATACAGGAGACCGGGGAGACGCCCATGGACGTGTCACCGTCCTTCCCTTCCCTTCCCCAAACAAAAGGGGAAACACGAAGAAGAGGGTGGCAAGCTGCGCACAGATGTCATACCCTTCCCCGACAGCAGCAACATGCCGGTGATACTGAGGAAGATCGCCACCAAGCTGCGGGATGGGCGCTTCAGTGCGCAGAAAAACCCATACCTCTTCGCCCAGGTAGAAGGAGCACAGAAGCCCTCGCTACCACACAGGCCGGTAGACTTCCGTGGCGGACATCGAGCAATAATGCTTGAGTTCGCCACGAGAAAGGATCTCAACGTCATCAACGCGAACCCCGTATTCACGCCGTGCGACTGGGACTACATCCTGGAAGACGCAGTCGTACGACTGAGGAAGGAGGTACGCGACGGCGAGAGGCAGCTGACAGCGGACCTCGAAGCAGCAATCCAGCAAGTCACGTGCGAGGGGAAGAAGACCCAAAAGAACGAAATCTACCGCTAGCATGTTCGCATGCCAGCAGCCAGGAGACACCGACAAACCGCGCCAGCACAAACCATCAACAGAGGAAACACCATCACACACCCAGCAAGGAACAGGAGGCAAGGTCGTAACAGCCCAGAACTCCACCATCCTCAGGCCATGGATAAGGCCCGTCACTTTAGCGTCAGAATTCATTGTTAGATTAGTTTGGGCAAAGTTTATTGCAGATTTCATTTCATATCTAGACAGTTATTTTCGCAGTTCAGTGTTACATTTGCGTGTGCGTTATTCTGTGTTTGGAATTTCGTTTAAGCGAACTGAATGCCTAAATGTACAGGGCATTTTTGTGTCAACATTTGTCTACTGTAGTTTTTCCTCCTATCTATGTAATTATGTAGTTCTCAATTCGTTTGAGCAATCTATCATTTATAATAGGAAAGACAGTCATAGCTCAGTCACTCAAAATGATTCAGAAATTTTACTTGTTAGAATGAAATAAAGCGATGATTGTTCTTCTCTGCAGTCTTGTGCCTTGTAGCAGTCTGCTAATCTGTACAAATAAAATGCCTCGTATTGTTGGGAGCGTTGTATAATCAGTCGGGAAACCTAAGATCAATCGGATATTTGGCTTTGATGAAGTTTAACCTTCCGAACAAGTAATGGAGCTCTTGGATTATTAAATGCAGGTTCGTATCCAGTCTTCCAGAAGTTCCCTTCTGATTAACAACTACTCAATATATCGATGAATATAATTAATTCTCAAATGCCAAATACACACCTTTTGAATGAAAGAGAAATATATATATTCGTCCCCTTTTAATCGTAAAATTTCGTATCAGTTATCTTTTGTCATAAATCGCAATATTCAGATTACAATTCTTCAAACAAAGCTCAGGCTAATCAGCACGAAGATAATCTCGGAAGCTTTTTTTTTAATTTTTTATAACAACCACCAGAGAGTGTATTACAAAGAATAACTATGCGCTCATGGCATAGACCTAGAATTGTATCAGAATAATTCCTCGAATATAAAGAGATATTACAATTGCCCCTCGCAGCGAGCAAAGTTAATGATAATACACTTTGCGAGCTAACAGAAAAAAATTGTTGGGTTGTTTATTAAAAAGAGGAATATTTTGAATTAATAGAATTTTACCATAGAGAGTATGGGTAACATGTTAAGA
Organism: Schistocerca gregaria; assembly: GCF_023897955.1. Classification (NCBI taxonomy): domain Eukaryota; kingdom Metazoa; phylum Arthropoda; class Insecta; order Orthoptera; family Acrididae; genus Schistocerca; species Schistocerca gregaria. Next base: position 435,164,957 of record NC_064922.1, read on the forward strand.
CAGTAAGTTAAGAGAACACATAAGCTGTAATTTTTACATGTACTGGGGTATACCCGCATCACGAGTACATAACCAGGGAAGATGTAGATTTTTGTAATTACGAAAAAGGTCTACCCATTTGGGAACTGGTCTTCACAGGGAAACCCTGGAAAACGCGGAAGAATAGACCCAATCTCAGGTAAGCCTAAATCCAGTAATTTTGAAATATATAGAAGCTCCATAGATTAGATCGAAGGAAAAGTGCCTCATAGCCAAAAAAAATTTACATTAGTGGTCAAAAAAAATTTTCAAAATTTTTCTTTCGACGATGTAGCCGGCGATCTCGTTGTGAAGTCGATGGAACAGGAACACTGGGTACAGACAGCGGGTAGGCGACGTACAGCGTTTGGTGGACGTGGTATGGAGGCACTGCGATGGCCTATGGTACAGGACAGAAGCTGGTAATGTGCCGTACAAACAGCAAGATGATATCAGGAACAGATGGTCAGGGACGTGAACATGGAACAGCTATAAAGTGGAATAAGAAAAGGTTCTGACTGAATAAATCTCTGGAAGAGAGTGTACTGAGGCATCGAAGTACATATTTTATCTGTGAACTCAAAATCGGAGTGGATTCATATATTATTCCATCTGTACTAGACTCGAACATCCATCGGTCCTGACAATCACGATTATTTTTTTGTAGTCCTCAATACCAAAGCTGTTTTCATTACAACTGCTGACTGTCCAAAACCTTGCCAAATAGACTGTGGACATTTAAATTTTGTTGTAGCTCATATCGAATGTATTCATCTCAAATTTTTTTTCTAATCTTTGTTTTGTTATAGTGCAGGTGGAAGTAGAGCATTGAATCTGTCCAAGGTTTGCTCTTAATTACGAAATTATGGATAAAATTTAAGTTTACACCCGATGAAAAATTTTAGACATAGGCATTTTCATTATTCTTATAATTAATTGATTTATATATACACCTGCAAATAAATATCATTGATGATGACGTATGTTCACTTGACAAATCAGCCACTCGCAGAATCTTCTTCATTCTCTCATGAACATTTATGGAAATATATTTCAACAATGATGTCCATAATATGAAACACACAAACTGCTATTCTTAAAATGTTAGTTAATATTCTTAAATTAATTCTCCTGGTAGAGAAGGCATAATAAAAAATCTAAAAATTATAATAATTTTCTCTCACGCAACCAGAAAGTCTCTTCAATTGTTTGCAGCAGTGACATTATCGACTGTTGCCCCATTTCACAGTTCATATGTTTTCTCGCGCTAACAGCGCACATCATACACACAGCATATTTACCTACATATCCCGCACTGTTCAAGTTTCACAAGCAATTCTCACATAAGTGCCGTGTATTGCAGGAAATTTAGATGCACTTTCAATCTATATCACTGTGGATTCTGCTCATAGTCCACACTTACAAACACTAGTAATTAACAAATTCTTCTACCTATCTTAAAATTTTGTGCTAAATTATCACAGGAGTAATCTCACTGTCTCTTAACCTATAAACAACATAAACATCTTGATATTCTTCTCCATATTTGATATCACAGATCTACAATCCTTCAAAAAATTTCTTAATATCACTATGTGGGAATAATCCCTTTATTCCTTTCGATTCGGGATATGCCAACATGTATGACCCAGGATTTGGTATATTTACAATAACATATGGTTCAGTATAAATAAGATTCCATTTCTTTATGTTCTTCTTCAGTTTCTAGGAATGATGTGTCGCCTCAATAAAACCTTTTCTCCAAGATGAAACGTCTGAATCCGGTGAATGCGTTTATCATATGTCAATTTCCGTTGTATCGCCTTTCTAGTTAAATTGACAAGTGCGAGTCGAATCTTTTCCTCCCATTTTAAATTCTGGTCTTCATACTTTGGCAGATGGTTTATCCAGAAGTTCTTTTCAATCTGACTAAACATAAGCTCTGTTGGAGAAACGTTAGTTGAGGCATGTGTCAGATTATTAAATATTTGTTCAAATTCTGACAAATAATCAGCCTATGACGTTTGTTTTCTGTGACAGTATGTACATATGAATCAGTTTAATTCTTGGAAAACCCGTCTATTGGATTACCTTGTGGATGATAACATGATGTCAGAATTTGTCGAATACCAAGCTGTGTTAATGACTGCTTCCATTTAAATCCGGTAAAAAATCTGGCATTATCTGTAATTATGGATTTCGGTAAACCTACATGCGGTAGATAGTCATGCACCAATCTCACTAGAACAGCTCTGGCAATATCACACTTTAATGGATATAGTTTCACATATTTAGTAAATACGTCAAAAATCCTACAATGTATTTGACTCCTCCTCTTGATCGTGGGAGAGAGCCGCAGATATCACACGAAATTAATACCCTTGGCTCTCGTGGAATAATTGAATGCAGAACATGCTTACTACCTCTATTATCCGGTTTTGCCTTTTGACAGAGTAAACAGTTTTGTATTGTTTGGTGCACTTTTCTCCGAATATTCGGAAAATAATAGTATGCTCCTGTTTTATTGGCACATTTGATCACACTAAAATGTCCCCATGATAAATGGGTAAACCAAATCAATCTTTCCTCATATTCCTTAGGTATACATACACACCACTATGGATTGTTGTCCTTTCCACATCTGAAGAATAATACTCCATTTACTAATTTATAATGATCTAAACTAGCCCTTGAATTTTGTTGTTCATTTAGCTGAATTATCTTCTTCCATGGAGGGTCTTTTCGTTGTAAATTTCCCATATCTCTAAAAAGATGTACATAATAAGTTTTGTAGATATTGTCCTGCAACAGTAATACTGGAAAATACGAAGTATTTACTGATTCTATTTCCGGCGTTAAACCTTCTGGGGATCTTGACAGTGCATCAGCAATAATATTTTCCTTGCCAGACACATGAATAACATTGAATTGGTACTGCTGTAGTGTCATTTTCCAACGTGAGAGTCTGATATGTAATAATTTACATGTTCGCAAAAAGGTTAGTGATTGATGGTCACAATACACAATCGTTTTCGAACCATATAAATAATAGTTAAACTACTTGAATGCCCAGATAACTGCAAGTGCTTCAAGTTTTGTGGTCGTATAGGCTTTTTCACAGGGCGATAACATTCGACTAGCAAGTGCTATCGGGCAGGATGTTGGTACCCCTTTCATTTTCCTTATTTGGAACAGACAAGCACCTAATCCGAGATCTAATGAATCCGTGGACAGATAGAACTCACAATTCATATCAGGGTGATATAATAAGGATGCGTTAACGAGTTGGTCTTAAATGTCTCTAAAAGCTAGTTCACATTCTTCAGTCCATTGCCATGGCACATCCTTCCGTAGAATCCGGTTTAATGCCTCAGAATTCATGGCTTGATTCTTTATGAAACGACGGAAGGACGATGCCATACCTATAAATCCCTTCAGCTGTCTTTCATTCCTTGGTGACTGAAAATTTAGAATTGCTCTTATCTTCTTCTCGGTAGGCAGGATACCTTCCGCATCTATCATATGTCCTAAGAACTTAATTGGTGGAAAAGCAAAATGAGACTTCTGTAGGTTTACTGTAATTCCGCTTTTCTTGAAAACAGCAAAAATCCTTTCCAAAATATGCAAATGCTCTTCCCATGTTTTCGTGGCTATTAATAACTCGTCAACAAACACAGTTATACGACTACGCAGTTCTCGTCCAAGAACATAATCCAACGCTACAATAAATATTCCGGCACTAACATTAAGTCCGAACGGGGCAATTCGAAATTGATAACTTCTCCCAGCATAGATAAATGAGGTATATTTCCTAGATTCTTCATCCATTTGTACCTACCAGTACGAACCTCTCAAATCAACACCAGCCAAGTACGCAACATCTGGATATTTTGAATTAATTCATCTTTATTTTCCGGATGAGTTCTTGCAGGTACTATTATTTTATTAATCTCCCTCGCATCCAGAACTAACCTAACGTTGCCTCCAAGTTTTGGAACGACTAAGAGCGGAGAATAATGTGGACTAGTTGATGGCTCAATCAAGTTCCATTCTAACATTCTATTTATCTCCCTTTGAACAGATTGCTTTAAACGCCAGAGGAGCGGATAGTGCGTGTAACAGTAAGTCTGATGTGGCTTCACTTGTAGGTGACAAATATACCCTTTAATAATTCTTGGTATCTCAACAAAAATTTCTTTATATGCCTCTAACAAATAATGAAGCTGCTGCCTTTGTTCTCCGGTAAGCTGATTTGATTCACTAGCTTTTATCGTTGTTTGGTTAAAGTCCTCCTGTTGTATCAAATCCTTTGAAAGCTCCTTCTGACCATTTGTAGTGTCAATTAATTGAATTATGGCACCTCGACAATATTTCTCATGCACCGTTTCCTTTCTACTTAAATCCAGTGCTATCTCTTCTCCATTTAATCTAAATTTAACTATTCCTTCCAAAAAAATCAATCTGACAATCGTACTCCTCTATACTCCCAATACCAAGAATACAGTCCACTAATAACTTCTTCACTACAAGGAACGTGCATTTTATTGCTACATTTCTCATTTTCATCTCTAATTGTGTTTGTATTTTGACATTGGGAGAGCGTGCTCCAACGGCTCCGATGATTTTGCAGTTCTGTACCGGCAAAATTGGTACCTTCTTCTTCTTAATAATTCTCCTAAAAAGAGCGCCTGAGATGAGATTGGTGGAACTGGCGGTGTCTAATATGACATTCGTTGGAACTTCCTCTATTTAAACAAATACTTCCGATACCGGAACACTCGATCCGTCATTATGACACGTTGTTAAATTCTTTGTTAACTCTTCAGTCAACAGCTAACCATCATTATATCTTAACAATTGTAACTTTACTGTTTCGCCCCTAACAGATCCCCTGACCGCTCCTCCGGGGCACGATGCGGTCATGTTTCGTTTGACTGATTGTCGGTCCGATTGGTATTTGTCTCTTCAGCTACTTCAGTGATTATCGGTTGTTATGGTGAATTCGGTCTATATTGTCTTGCTTGATTCCTGTAATTATTGTTGTTGTTCTGCTGGTGTTGTTAGAACTGTCTTGTGTTGCCATACATTGGATTATATCGATTAAAATTCCTATTGTTCCTAAAATAGCCCCTCGCTGCACCATTACTAACATATCCATTATGGTAATAATTATTGTTGGCATTTTGTTCTTTTCTAAGTATCCTCGGAGATTGTAGTTGGTTATGATTATTGTTACTGCTACCATTACTGCCATTCGAGTTGCAGCTCGGATTCGCTTCTGTTGCTCTTCTTTGATACGACATTTATCTTGCCCTTTTATTGTCCTCCTCAATTATATCAAGATGATCAAGCGTAGTCATAAATGAATCTATATCCTTATCATTTATATATAACAGCTGATTCCTTATACTGATGGGTAGTCTGGACTTGAGTATCCTAAGTATATCCAGCAAAGGAATCGGTACATCCATATACAAAGATTTATTCGTGTATTTCTCGAAATATATCTTTACAGATCCTCTAGAAAATGAGAAAGGCTCAGGATATAATACTTCCTTCCTAAGTCTTTCTTGTATTCCAGCAGACCAATATTTTGCTAGAAAAGCCTGCTCAAATCCATTATAACATTTACAAGAAGATGTTTGTTCGGATGCCCACAATGCTCCTGATCCTTGTACACTCCTGGAAATGGAAATAAGAACACCGTAAATTCATTGTCCCAGGAAGGGGAAACTTTATTGACACATTCCTGGGGTCAGATACATCACATGATCACACTGACAGAACCACAGGCACATAGACACAGGCAACAGAGCATGCACAATTTCGGTACTAGTACAGTGTATATCCCCCTTTCGCAGCAATGCAGGCTGCTATTCTCCTATGGAGACGATCGTAGAGATGCTGGATGTAGTCCTGTGGAACGGCTTGCCATGCCATTTCCACCTGGCGCCTCAGTTGGACCAGCGTTCGTGCTGGACGTGCAGACCGCGTGAGACGACGCTTCATCCAGTCCCAAATATGCTCAATGGGGGACAGATCCGGAGATCTTGCTGGCCAGGGTAGTTGACTTACACCTTCTAGAGCACGTTGGATGGCACGGGATACATGCGGACATGCATTGTCCTGTTGGAACAGCAAGTTCCCTTTCCGGTCTAGGAATGGTAGAGCGATGGGTTCGATGACGGTTTGGATGTACCGTGCACTATTCAGTGTCCCCTCAACGATCACCTGTATGGCCAGTGTAGGAGATCGCTCCCCACACCATGATGCCGGGTGTTGGCCCTGTGTGCCTCGGTCGTATGCACTCCTGATTGTGGCGCTCACATGCACGGTGCCAAACACGCATACGACCATCATTGGCACCAAGGCAGAAGCGACTCTCATCGCTGAAGACGACACGTCTCCATTCGTCCCTCCATTCACGCCTGTCGTGACACCACTGGAGGCGGGCTGCACGATGTTGGGGCGTGAGCAGAAGACGCCCTAACGGTGTGCGGGACCGTAGCCCAGCTTCACGGAGACGGTTGCGAATGGTCCTCGCCGATACCCCAGGAGCAACAGTGTCCCTAATTTGCTGGGAAGTGGCGGTGCGGTCCCCTACGGCACTGCGTAGGATCCTACGGTCTTGGCGTGCATCCGTGTGTCGCTGCGGTCCGGTCCCAGGTCGACGGGCACGTGCACCTTCCGCCGACCACTGGCGACAACATCGATGTACTGTGGAGAACTCACGCCCCACGTGTTGAGCAATTCGGCGGTACGTCCACCCGGCCTCCCGTATGCCCACTATACGCCCTCGCTCAAAGTCCGTCAACTGCACATAGGGTTCACGTCCACCCTGTCGCGGCATGCTACCAGTGTTAAAGACTGCGATGGAGCTCCGTATGCCACGGCAAACTGGCTGACACTGACGGCGGCGGTGCACAAATGCTGCGCAGCTAGCGCCATTCGACGGCCAACACCGCGGTTCCTGGTGTGTCCGCTGTGCCGTGCGTGTGATCATTGCTTGTACAGCCCTCTCGCAGTTTCCGGAGCAGGTATGGTGCGTCTGACACACCGGTGTCAATGTGTTCTTTTTTCCATTTCCAGGAGTGTATATATGCAGATATAAAACTAATCTTTTGCCATTCTGTCCAAGATTGTGTAAATAGACCTCTGAAACTTCGAATAAAGACTACAGGATGAACATTCTTTTTGTCAGGGCTAAAGATTTGAAATTGTCTCTCTTTAATCATCTTTTCCTCAACGGTACTACGATTCCAAAAATCATCCTGTTCGTTCTTTTCCCTGTGGCTATCCATTATATCGAATCTAACTTTTGACGTTCCATTTCTGTCTACATCGGATCTTGACGTGGACGGCATATCACGCGCAAATTGAGAATTTTATTTCCTACTTCTCGCTGTTTCTAAATCCTCCTGCGAGAGATTTAGTGATCTTTCGATATTTTCTTTCCAACGCAAGTTGTTCACGAAGTTCCTTTAACCCTTTGTTGAAAACATTCTCTTCGGAACTCTCTGAAATTGTCTGTAAAGCTACTTTCACAGTTTCTTCTATCGTTCCCGAAGGAAAATTTTGCCGCTCTAATGTCATTTCTGAAAACTTTCCCGCAAGTACATTCATTCTATGTTCCACTGTCGTCTGTTTTTCCTTCAGTTCGTCAAATTGATTCTTTAGATTATCTTGGGATTCTATAATTTCTGGTGTCATGGCTACGGAACAGTGTATGTCCTCTTGAGCTTGTATTACTTGAGGAAAGAGTTCTGCTTGTTTTTGTATCGTGTCAATTTTGTGGGATACATTTTCGGGTAGTTCCGCTTTTAATTTACTATAGTTTTCTTGGAATTGTTGGCGGACCTGCTCAATTTGAGCAATAAGATTCTGTTCGGTCCTTTCTGCCTGTTCTTTTAATTCCTGTGTCTGGGTATTAAATCTCTGATCTAATTCGGTAAAGGTTGCTCTTAATTGATTTTGTAATTCTGTTTGATTTTCGGCTAACTGATTTTGAAGTTTATTTTGTCTGGCTGATAATTCTCGCTTTACGTCAGATTGTATAACGGATAAGTCTCGTTTTACCTCCGCTTGGCCTTCTGCTAATAGAGACAACTGTTGCATAATAACAACTAATGTGTCAACAACACTCTGATCAGCTGTTGTATGAATGTTTTCTGAACCAGCGGGATTATTTATATTGCTACCGCTAACCACAACAGTCTCAGAATTGCTACACGTGGCCTCTGCTTCTCAGCAAACAGCTGAAGGCTGTTGCACGTCTCGTTGCTGATTCAATGACATTTTAAATGCTGCTGTAGTCCATACCATTAAATAACTGTCAATATCAGGTTCTAATCTCTAAATACAGTTTCAAATTTACCGTCGTAAACACACTTAACTTTCAAATTACTTCACAGATGATATAAAGTTCAATGTCCAGATACGAAAATCACACAATATAAAGTCCTACAATCTAACTACTATCTGGAAAAAAGTTCTTTCTAAATTAATTTTAAACTATTGTAACTATCTGGCCTTGTTGTGTAGTATAGGTCTTGTCCAAAAGTTGAAATCGTTCCTTGGTATCAGCAATCATTTACTATGGGCACCTTGGTTTTCATGAACCAAAGATACATATATTATATAACAATCCAAGAGAGTCCTGTCACACTGGCTCCACTGTAATTTTTCCTCCTATCTAGGTAATAATGTAATTATGTAGTTCTCAATTCGTTCGAGCAATCAATCATTCATAATAGGAAACACAATCATAGCTCAGTCACTCAAAATGATTGGAAATTTTACTTGTTACAGTGAAATCAGGCGATGATTCTTTTTCGCTGCAGGCTCGTGCTTTGCGGCAGTCTGCTAATCTGTACAAATAAAAGCTCAGGCTAAACGGCACGAAGATAATCTCGGAGGCTTTTATTATCATTTTTTTAACAACCACCAGGGAGAGTACTACATAGAATAATTATGCGCTCATGGCATAGCTATTGTATGAAACTACTTTGTGCAGGGATTCTGCGAGTATGAAGATAGAATATTAGTAAACTTCATTCAAGGGTAGAATTGTATCAGAATAACTTATGGAATATAAAGAGATTTTACATTACGTTATTCTTTCGACAGTCGATTTTAATTTTATACAGCTTTTTCATTCCGTAAGCTCTGTATATTGTAACTACAAGTAACGTACTGTGACGTCGCGTAGTTTAGCACTGGTCACTCCTGCACAGTATGCAGTTTCAAAGGATGGCTTATTTAGTTTATAATTATGGTTTTAAAATTACTTTGTTACTTAAAAATACAGTTGTACAGTTTCAGTTTTGACGACTCTTTTATCAGAGAACGTTTCCGCTAGTACAATACTTGTAGTACTCAGGACAACAACATGGATACGCAAGCATGAAGACTAGTAGTTCGTTTTATTCTAGTTTCAGTTTATAAGGTTAAATAAACCTATGGAAAAATCAGATTTACTGTCGACACATAGCCTTCTTTTCTGTTCCGTGTTTCTGCGGAAATAACAGCTTGGCTCAAGGGAATTGAAGCAATGGAGAAAGAGTGCGTAGCCTACGCGTCTAGAGGGACCTTAATAGGGGAAATGTCTTCTTGTTTGTCGGTCAGTACTGGCAAACCACCGCTGAACTCGCCTCGTGCCGATCAACAGTTATGGTATAAATTACACGTAGCAAAGAATCGTTTACACACGCTCGTTATTTTTCAGCTTACTCACGTAACACAAGAATATTTCGTAACGCTTCGCAAGAGCCAATACTGATAGACTTCTTAAGTCGACAGCAGTACAAAACGGACAGTCAGATAGAAATGATCCGTTTTTTTAAAAAAATTATTTTTTATGTAGTGGGACGAATAAGACGTTATTCTTGGTTAAAACCCACCACAGCCCCAAACGTTTACTATGCTTTTAGTCCACTACTTTCTTCCTCTCGTACGGTATAACGTAGCAAATGTACGCAGAGTACAATAGTTCTTCTTGTATTTCTATCTCCATTGTTATCCATTGCGAGAAAATTCTATGAATCTGTGCAGCTGAAATCTATTGCGACAGAATGTCCCTTACGTCTCCCTCATCATCAGGTCATATGTTGGCCATGTCCATGAAAACCACGACAGAATGTTGGTCGCCCTATGCAGACGAGAGATACCGTGTGCAGCTCGGCGGCGGAGGAAGATGCGGCGATAACTCACGCCGAGCCCCGGGGCGGCCTGGCCGCCTTCTGGGTCAAGCACTCCGTGGCCAGTATTCATTTTATCGGCTGCCTGGGCGTCTGCAGGGGCCAGGCGCGTGCATCATCACGGTATCGCTGCCAGCAGTTACCGCCTGCACTGCAATACGTATCATGCATCAGTCCAAACAGCCAGCACCGCTTCGTTTGCATGAAAGAAACTACAGATGGCGTTTGAAATCAGTTCTTCTTCCTCATCCTCTTTGGTTTATCTGGCTTACGACAGTTTTCGACCATACGCTCTCCATCGTCCTTGATCCTCCTAAGCCTGTTGCAGAACTGCGAGCTTTTTTAATGTCCTCCAGCGTTCCAAGTGTTCAGCTTCGTCTTCCTGTTTTCTTTACAATATTTTTTTCTACAACTCTTCGCTGCTTGCAATATCTTCACAATGTACGTCTCAGACAAGACGTTTCCCTCATTCTGTCAATTCCATTACATTTCACTCCTCTCTTATTCTCTGAAATATTAATTTATTCATCAGTCAGCCCATTTAACTTTTCTCCACAGCCTCGTACCAAAATTACTGAAGTGTTCTTTAGATCTCCCTTTTTTACTCATCATGGTTCGCTAGCATACAGTATTACACTCCAGGTAAAACACCCCACGACTCTTTCTTAATTCAATCAATTCATTTTCACACCAACAAAACTTTAATCTTGCCAAAAGCTATTCTACCCACAATATCTTCTTATTTCCTGCATAATGTTTCCATTTTCTTCTTCTCCTCCCTGAAGTGTTAGACCAGTTCTTCGTTAGTGTTTTCTAGATACATCTATCTTCTTCTGGTCCACCAATGTTCCTTCTTCACTTTTGAAATGTAATGCAGCAGTTGTTTTGAAATACGTTAATCGGCCATACTATCTAATTGTTCTTCTCATTTTTTCTGTAATCTTTAATTTATTCATTTAAATTGTAAATATCTCCAGTTCTCTGGATGGTTTTATCTTTTAATTTGACTCTTCTTCTTACTCTCTACATGGTTCTTAAAAATCTAATCTCGGTTACTTGGAATTTACTACGTTTTCTAGAGACGGTAAGCCAATTTTACTTCAATATAGCCCACTGGGAAATGCCATGACTTTTTTAAATCTTGGCTCTGTGTCCTTTCGCACTTTTCCCCTGACCGTTCTTCTGATAGTACTACAAATCGCATTGACGTTGATAATTATTACGTGAGATGTATCCGTCACAACTGATTAAAAATAATTTTTCTGGTCGTACGCGCTTTGCCTATATTATTTGCTAGCCATTTCAGTTGGAAACACCGTCCATAATATAATTTCAAGTAAACAAATATTTTTCTCCTAGTTCCATGAAACGAAATTTCAACATCACTAAATCGGGAGAAAGAAAACATGTAGACCAGTATCTACAAAAACTGCCACTGAAGATGTCTGGCTAATAATATAAGACAAAATCATATGGTTAGCTGTGATATAGGGATCTAAAGCATTAAATAACAACATAATATTACATCCAACTGTGAACGATTGAACAACAAATATTCACAGATGTAGCATCATACTGAATATTTAAATCCTTATTTTCACTATGTACCTCTCCGAAATATGATACGTCACAATCCAGGAATGTTAAGATGTTAATTAGTTCAATTACTGTGTTTTCTAATATGAATTTATATGTTAAAGGTTCTGAGCCTTGGGGTGCCATGAACTGGATTTTATTTGACGATAGATTTAACTTATGTTTTCATTTTCCGGTAAGTAGACTTAAGTAGTATCTACAATATTTCACCTGTGCTAAATCCATCCATTTCAGTGATATTTGACGGAATCTTGCTGCTTGCTGATTCTCATCACTTTAGTGTTCTCGGTGTGTACCATCATTCCACACACTTTTCCAAATTATTGCCCTTCCTTTGACTGAGCCAACACTGCTTGATCTTCTACGTACAGACGTGCAAGTGTTTCCTCTGGACATCCATTATCTGATACGTTCTTATAATACTTTTGCAGTCGCTGTTTTAGAATGCAACAGACCTTTGAGCGCCGTTCCTTTCATATGACATCACTTTCTATTATTAGACAGTTAGATGTGAAACTATTACCAAATTTTGAAATGGAGGTCATTTTATTTTGCTTTTCTTGAAAATCCAAACGCAGGAGCGTTATCGGCATTTTGTACTTTTACCGGGGAATGTAGCACATCAGTTACGACATTGTAATCACATTTGGCAGTAGTGTGACTTAAATCTTCGTCTGGCCATCAATATTTCGGATTTTCTGTCCTGTTTTCTGTGATGCTTTGTATGTTTCTAAGCAATTATACTAAATAGCAGTCGTGGTAGCAAACACCCCTGTCTAACACCTTCGCCGACCGCGGTGGTCTCGCGGTTCTAGGCGCGCAGTCCGGAACCGTGCGACTGGTACGGTCGCAGGTTCGAATCCTGCCTCGGGCATGGATGTGTGTGATGTCCTTAGGTTAGTTAGGTTTAAGTAGTTCTTAGTTCTAGGGGACTAATGACCACAGCAGTTGAGTCCCGTAGTGCTCAGAGCCATTTGAACCATTTCTAACACCTTCCGATATCTCTCGTCTGTTTCCTAAACGTCAATCCATACTAGCACTTTCGGCCTTGTGTAAAGTTCTTTACGAAGGAAGGTACACAGTATTATTCTCCGTGTGGAACGCTGTCGACCGCCACTTTTATAGATGATCATAATGGAACTACAAGATTGCTACAGCAATATAAGTGGATGATTAGTTTTATGTGTTACTAAATGAGCGATATAAATATACTAAAGATTTTAGAAGGGTTCTATACTGTGATATGGAGCTGAATAATAATGGCAACAGCCGACGGGGGTGGCTGAGCGGCTCTAGGCACTACAGTCTGGAACCGCGCGACCGCTTCGGTCGCAGGTTCGAATCCTGATGTGTATGATGTCCTTAGGTTAGTTAGGTTTAAGTAGTTCTAAGTTCTAGGGGATTGATTACCTAAGAAGTCAAGTCCCATAGTGGTCAGAGCCATTTTTGAATAATGGCAACATAAGAATTGTGAAATGGTAGAACTGAGGGAACATTTAAAACTCTGGACGAAACAGGCGTCCAAGCATTTTCTCCTGACTTCCATGATGTTATTACGTTATTATAATACTTTTTGCAGTGGATATACCGATAAGCTGTTTTAGAATACGACTGTCCTGCGTGTAGTACATTTTCTGAACTTTGAGCGTCGTTCCTTTCATATGACATCACTTTCCATTATTAGGTTGTGAGATGTTACCAAATTATGAACTGGAGGATATTTTATTTAGATTTTCTTGAATTTCCAAACGCAGGAGCGTTATAAGCATTTTGTATTTTTACCGTGGAATGTAGCACATCGGTTACGACACTGGAATCAAATTTGGTAGCAGTGGGACTGAAATCTCCGTCTTGCCATTCATGTTTCGGTTTTTCTGTCGTTTCTTAACTTCACGAGGACCAATACCGACGTGGGTCTTCGAAAATGAATGCACTGAATTCCGTTCACAACCTTGTAAAACCCCAGCTCCTATTTCAAGGGCAATGTTGATGGGACAGTGCGTTAAAAATTGCTCTTCATCGTCTACATCTTCTGAGACAAAACAAGATATTACGTGCCAATAAAGTCTGACACCAATCGTTCTCTATTCCACTCTGACTCTACGACGTCACTGTTGTGCTAAATGACTTACCAAGGGGATGTAATATTGTACGTATATGGTTCGTATAATAAGTGCTGCATCGTTTATTTGTCACATGATGTTTACCCTTCACTACCTGTTTATAGAGAGGCTGGCATCGCATAGTCTGCAAAGAATATTTGTGGGAAGTCAGAAAACGATTTTGGGAGTATCAATTTGCAATATCGTATGAGAATCGTTTAGCAAATTCTTACGAATATCAGTAAAACGTGGAAAGAGCCATAGACATTGTTGTGCTCCTTAGACAACGACAGTGGAAGGTGCTGGCATAAAAACAGTATACACTGAGGCAATTCACCTTCGAGGAAATTGGCTAAACTGGAAAATTCAGTTTTAAATAAGAAATGGAAGCTTCAGTCCAATATATGTGACCACGTTCGCTATTTGACACACGTCACTTCCTCGCCTAAGAGCCGTTTTCAAACACAGAGATATGTAAACAGGCAGAATACGGCGCTGCGGTCGGCAACGCCTATATAAGACATATGTTTGGCGGAATTGTTAGATTAGTTACTGCTGCTACAATGGCAGGTTATCAAGATTTAATTGAGTTTGAACGTGGCGTTATAGTTAGCGCATGAGAGATGGGACACAGAATCTCCGCAGTACCGATGAACGGGGGATTTCCCCATACGACCCTTCCACGAGCGTACCGTGAATATCGGAAGGTCGGTAAAACGTAAAAACTCCGACATCGCTTCGGCCGAAAAGAATGCTGCAAGAACGGGACCAAAGACTACTAAAGAGAATCATTCAACGTGACAGGAGATCAACCTTTCCGGAAATTGCTGCTGGAACATCAACAAGTGTTAGCGTGTGATCTATTCAACGAAACATCATCGATATGGGCTTTCGGAGCCGAAGGCCCACTTGTGTACCCGTGATGACTGCACAATACAAAGCTTTACGCCTCGCATGGGCTCGCCAGCGCCTACATAGAACGGTTGATGACTGGAAACATGTTGCCTCGTCGGATGAGTCTCGTTTGAAATTGTATCGAGCAGATAGGCGTGTACGAATATGGAGACTACCTCATGAATCCATGAACCCTAGCCGGCCTTAGTGGCCGAGGGGTTCTAGGCGCTACAGTCTGGAACCGCGCGACCGCTACGGTCGCAGGTTCGAATCCTGCCTCGGGCATGGATGTGTGTGATGTACTTAGGTTATTTAGAGTTAAGTAGTTCTAAGTTCTAGGGGACTGATGACCTCAGCAGTTAAGTCCCATAGTACTGAGAGCCATTTGAACCATTTGAAGCCATGAACCCTACATGTCAAAAATGGTTCAGATGTCTCTAAGCACTATGGGACTTAACATCTGAGGTCATCAGTCCTCTAGACTTAGAAGTACTTAAACCTAACTAACCCTAGAACATCACACACATCCACGTCCCTAGGCAGGATTCGAACCTGCCACCGGACTGACTATAGCGCCTAGAATCGCTCTGCCACAACGGCCGGACCTAGACGTCAGCAGGGAACTGTTGAAGTTGGTGGACGCTCTGTAATGGTGTGGAGTGTATGCAGTTGGAAGCTCCTCATACGTCTAGACACGACTTTGACAGGTGACACGTATGTAAGCATCCTTTCTGAGAACCTGCGTCCATTCATATCCATTGTGTATTTGCACGGACTTGAGGCAATTCCAGCAGGACAATGCGACACTTCACACTTCTTTAATTGCTACAGAGTGGCTCCAGGAACATTCTTCTGAGTTTAAACACTTCCGCTCGTCACCAAATTCCCCGGACACTAACATTATTGAGAATATCTGGGATGCACGTTATGTTCAGAAGAGACCTCCACGGATTTACGGACAGCCCTGCAGAATTCATGGTGTCAGTTCCTTCCAGCACTACTTCAGACTTCAGTCGAGCTCACGCCACGTAGTGTTGTGGCACTTCTGTGTGCTGGCAGGTGACCAACACGATATTAGGCAGGTGTACCATTTTCTTTTTCTCCCTAGTTTTGCTTGAAAATAGAATATTCTGTCGTTACCAAAAAATACACAATGAAGTACAGTAACGGGAATGCTGTTATGGGTGCGATAGGGTGTGACTGAGATTATTCGCTAAGAGGTTCTACGGCTCTATAAGCTGTGACAACGTCGCTAAGGAAGACAGTGTTCCACGAAGTACAGAATTTGTTTATTTAATTCCAGTCAGCGATATCAAACAAATTGTCATTGTTCCATCACTTTAGATCCTTAATTATCGTCATATGATCTAAATGAAGAAAAAAGAACAAACCCCAATAAGCCTAAACCAAACTGGTGATCTTTCTCTGAATTTGTTCCCAAGTCCTACTCCTGGTTTGTCTGTTTCTCGAAAGAGATAGAATTGACAGCTGGGTTTCAATCGCGGCCTTACACTTGGCTACAGTATTCAACAAATGATGAAATAAATGTTTGCAATACAGCCCTTGTTTACGATGATATGCAGGTAATGAGCTATAGCGCACAGGACCAAATTTTGCCTATAAACGAGACCACTCTTAGATTAGCATTAGCTCCAACAGGCAAAATTCCATCTCGCAACAGAACACCAGTGCAACAACGAAAAGTGACACTTCCCGCGGGCATTGCTTACTGTGATGCCTTAATGTTACTACCTTTCCAGATATCTTTATTCTGGGTATCTTACCTGACTAAATACCAAGAAAACGATTAAATTACATGTCGGACATTGCTAGGTTAAAAATATGAAGCACATAAAGATTCTATACTGTAGAACATACATAGCTCATCGGTATGAGATACTACCCCTGTGGTCACAAGTGCACATGTTTTGTGAACTAAAGAAGTTTGCTGCCTGAAGGCTGTTATAAAAGAATATGGCGTCTCATTGCATCCCACACATTTTCTGTGAGTGATACACCAAATGATCGGCCTGGTCAGAGAGGAATCCATACATTCCTGAAGGCTTTTGTGCCAAATGTTGCATGTGTCCTTGCTGGAATATGCCGTTTGATTTCCTGGTCATGAAGGATACGTCAGCAGGGTTTACCATTCTTGTCACATCTTGGCGAGAATGCAACCTCCGTTCAACACTTATCAAATTAGTACTGTTACCATATCCAGTACCTCCCTACACGATGATCCCAGCAAGAAACGCTGCTACCTGTGACCTTTCACTAAGTCGTCTGAAGGCACGTAGGGATGGAACTGACCACCTCAAACAGAATCTAAACTCATCGCTGAGCATCACAGAATGAAATTCACTGGCACCATGCAAGGATCTATTGTCTATGGTAGATGTAAGCAGTGAAGGACGAATGGCGACTAGAGATATCAACCCAATATACAGTCATCTGTTCCCGACGCTTTGTGGTGGTATTCATCCTGCTAATGCTAGAAGTCTTTCTTTTGCTCGTCAGAGTCCATCAAACAGTTACGTGATCATCTTTTAATGTGGTACTAATGTTCTGGCCACAATGTTGTTCTGAGTCCATCTTGTCACCACTCAGTCTGCAATGATTACACTGAAGCCAACAATATGTATGGTTCTCCAATCTTCTTCATGTCAATTATTCGATCTCCATCAAAGTCCGAAAGATAGCAATAAGCTGTAAGTGTACGTCCTCCAGGCTGGCGGTATTGCAATCTCAAGCTGAAGTTTTCAGTAAGGTTTGTCACACGTAACAGCCGTCACGTACTCACACCATTCTACATCTGTACCGAAAATGATCTTTTCTAAGTATGAAATTTTTATCGAAACATCTCAGAGACATGTAAATACCAGACTACCAGTTTGGTGGCCTTAGGTCAAGCTGTTCATGATATAACAGTTTTCATTTCCATCAGTGTAAAGTTGTCGCAAGATGTGAAAGAAAATCTTTTATTTGCGCATTGTATGTGGCGAACCAGAATATCTGTTGTGTGAGTTACATAACATAGGGCACACGAGGACGGCCAGTGATCTTTCTGAAGCAGCCAGCTCTGTGATGGATGGCTGCGTACCAGCGGCCATTGGCGTGTGGCACAGAGACGCGCCCACTGTGATGGCAGAGGATGGCTGCTGAGTGCGAGATACGGCCCACACCATCCTGGGTAGGAGACCGGCTTGCTGACGGACTGCTGGTGGGGCCATGTTGTCTGCTTGCTGTTTATACAAGACAGCAGCGGACCTGTTGAGGTAAGGTGCCACTTCTAGTCACGTTCTCGACAACACCACTGGAACCCAATGGTGGAGAAATCCCCTATCCTGTACCGTGCATTATCACTGCAGTGGTGGGTTTCACCAAGTGAGCCTCGCCTGTATTGCAATAATTCAACTCCTCTGTTGCTATAAGCAAAATAACAAAACACTGCACTCGTCAGCAACCAGCAGCTGCTGCAGTACTCCATCACCAATTCCCACTGTTGTGTCCATAAATTGGTAGCAGCACTAGAGACCTTGTTCATCTTCGCTACTGTTAGACACATCTCATTAGCTAAAAATTATTTGCATTCGACATTCCGAGAAGTAGAAGTATGGAACAAAGCAGCAAAACATATACAGCAAACATTGGAGCTGAACTAACACCTTAAGAGTTATAAGCATTTGTTCAGTTTAGTTATTGTAAAACGTTTCTACTAAATGAGTGGTCACAGGTCTCAAAGAATGAGTTTTTCTTGTTTTGGTCTACGTACAACCTCCCAAAATATGTAGTGCAAAGACCGTGCAGTAGAAGAGATGTTTCACAGTAACTAAGACGATTAAGTGCTCATTACTCTTAAGAAACGCATTTTAGAGTCTGTGTTTACTACACTTATTTCTTGCTGTGATCTATACTACCAGGCCTGAAAATTTCTTGGTTGTGTTCTGGATCATGCATTGTAACAGAATTTTATAGACAGGTATGCAAAGAACTGGAAAATCTGTACACAACACTCTGCTAGAGATGTGAAATACATAATGAAAAAAGAAAAGATCAAGAACGTAATTTTATTTATTTAGTAAGCAATACATACGATGCATAAACTTGAAATATGCCAAAGATGAAAGATTCCTCTAAAAACCTGTAATCATCATTTTTCTTAACCCACAAACGTGCGACAAACACTCACTAAAGAACCGATTCACGCGTGACAGCTTTCATCATTTCCGCACTTGTGAATTAGTCTCGTCAGTACTGTTTTCATCTGCGAGGTAAGTTAAAATACTCTTATTCTTCACACGAATAATTAGGGACCTGTAACCACAAAATTACAATCAGATAGTATCCAAGATATGACTATCAGATCACAAAGGATACGCCATCAAATTCTTTACTGTTTAAATGGAACACCTTGGAAGTCTAATGAAAAAATCTTGGAATACTAATTAGAGAGTTACGCAAGTCACATAAGAACTTTAATTTCCCCTTGAACTATTACCTCAGAGTCCGTCCATTTGACAGTCATGTCTTCCAGAAAACTGGTAACTCTAGACAAGGTCGCTGCCAAATACAGTACTCGTCTTTCTTACATAGAGTTGCTTAGTAAATCCGCGTCCGTTCGGAATCCGATAAGCCAAGACGTGTGTCCACGGGATCTGCATGTGAATTCACGAATGATTCCGCAGTCTCGCGAAAGCAGCGTCAAAACAGTTGAACAGCAAGCAGCATTGTTGTGACTGTAGAGTTGGTTGATTTTGGCTGTAGTCTTCGTAATTTTCATGGTTTCTGTAGCCTTTTACACTAACTGCAAAATTTTCTGTGAAATTAATACCCTGGCAGGACAATTTGTTACTCTAGTTCGCGGTAACGATCAGTATACTTACTCTGTCGTCATGGGGTACCTTCCAACCATTTAAGTATAAACTGTATCGCGAGTACCTTACGAGGCATAAGAACAGGGTACGTGCACTTAGACTGTAGAAGTTCTCCCTTTCATTAGGAATGGGGGAGACTTTACTCTACCGACTAGCTTTATAATCACACCAAGTAATGTCCGCTAGAGAACGCCATAAATAGTCTCGCCACTTCCTAGAGTTTGACATGAAGTTGCTTTTTGTGCAGTATTTGCAAGTAGTTCGAGTTCTTCTCACTTTAGTGGTATTGGGAATATTATTTATGTCTACAGTTACATATTTTTAAAACTAGCTACGAAACGTGTGGACGATAAAGCCATACTTGAACGGTCGTGCACCATCTTGTACAATGTAACAGAAGGAGGTCTTATATCATGGAACATGGAGTATTTGCAAAATAAATGAGTTTCGTCAATGTCCTGCAAACACAAATTTGTGTTAGTATCCGAAAGCTTCGGTATCCGAATATATTTAACTTGTAACCGGCTTTTGATTATACTTCTGCTTAATTTGATTTCAATTCATGATTATTGGTTTGAAGCAGAGTAATAATGGTACAGAGAGACGACTTAATACAGTACTGAAACATTTTTTCTGTTATAATGTATTTCAATTTAAATGTAACATTTGTTCCCAGGTAAATGACGATATTGTATCTTTTAACTTGTTGTTGCATTTGGTAAACCTAAATTTTTGGTTTATCTTTTGGAATTACTGAAAAAGGTAGCAGCACAAAGAACGTAACTGACCTCATTTAAAACTGAAATAAGAAAATGTGTTACACTTCTATTACAGGGATAATAGGAGGTGAACTTCAGGAAAGCGTCCGAAAGTACAACGATCCCCCCTACTTGTTATTAAGAGCATCCTTAGATCAAACTGGTTCTGGAATTTCCTGCTGCGGTCTCAACTACAGGAAATTTACGCCCTTACTGGAGCGATGCTTCGGTCAGAGAAAGTCAACTTGGCACCCAATCTTGAATTAAAAACTAGAACGAATAATCGATATGAAAACGTTTTGCCAATGTTTTAAAACTCTTCTTCAAATTACAATGTGAACTTTCTCACGTTATTGTTATTGTTATGTGTGTTAGGACGCGAAAATTCGCACCTCAGCCTTTACTCCCAAGTAATATCAATGCAAAGAGGAAAAATTATGGTAAATGAGTACCCCTTTGCCATAAAACGCCGAGCGACATAGACGTATTAAGTGTATGCTAGCTTATAACTTTATTTCTAAAAACCGTTGGCGCAAGGCCATGGATGGTGTACTTCATTAAATGCTTATCACCATTCATGTTTAAATGTGGGTAGATGCTACGCGTCTAAAAGTCTAATACATGTCCTACCAACCTATCCCTTCTTCTTGTCAGTCTTTCCATAAGTTCCTTTTTTCCCGATTCGACGGAGAACCTACTCATTCTTTGTCAGTCCATCTGATATTCAACATTCTTCTGTAGCATCACATAACAAACTCATCCATTCTCTTCTGTTCCGGTTTTCCCATTGTCCATGACTTATTACTATACAATGCTGCGCACCAAAAGTACATTACCAGAAACTTCTTCCAAGAATTAAAACCTATGTTTGATGCTAGTAGCCTTCTCTTGGCCAGAAGTGCCGTCGTCGCTGGTGCTATGCCGCGTCTTACAGGTATGTCCTCTTTGCTTCGTCCATCATGAGTAATTTTGCTTCCATAGTAGCAGGGTCTCTTCGTCTTTCGTAACCACCAATTTTTGTGTTTAGTTTTCTACTATTCTCATTTCTACTCATTCTCATTACTTTCATCTTTTTCCTTTTTAATCTCAATACATACTCCGTACTCATTAGACTCTTCATTCCACTCAATAGATCCTGTAATTCCTCTTCACCTTTACTAACGATAGCAATGTCGTAAGCAAATCTTATCATTGTCACCCTTCAAAACTAAAATTTGATTCCACTCTTGACCCCTTTTTTTTTAAATCTGTCATTGCTTCTTCGACGTATAGACTGAACTAGCGCAAGTCCGCATTCTTGTCCTACACTCATTTTATAGAAGTAGTTCGTTCTTGGTCTCTCAAACTTAATGTTCCTTTTTCTTTCTTGTAAATATTGTATATCACCCGTCATTCTCTGGAATGTAGTGCAGTTTATATCAAATATCTAATATCTTGCACTGTCTTTCATTGTCAAATGCTTCTTTTAGATCGACGAATCCTATGAGCCTGTCTTGAGTTTTCTTCAGTCATGAGTGAATTATCAACCACAACGTAAGAACTATCTCACTTGTGCCTTTACCACTCCTAAAGCCAATCTCATCCTCACCTATCACACCTTCAATTTTCTTTTCCAATATTCTGCATATAATAATTGTCAGCAGCCTGGCTGCACGAGCTGTTAACCTGACCGAGCGATAGTATTCGGATTTATCTGCCCTTGCTAATTTTGGAATTTTGTGGATAGTATTTTTCTGACTGGTAGTACGTCTTCGGACTCATGCATTTTATACACGAACGTGAATGGTTGTATGGTTGCCATTGCCGTCATTGGTTTTAGAAATTCCGATGGAATGTTATCTACCCTATCTGCCTTATTTGATCCTAAGTCTTCCTGAGATCTTTTAAAATTAACTCCAGGTCTGGATTACCTAAGTCTTTCTTATGGACTCCAATTTCTTCTACTATTAAGTCTTCAGACAAATCTCGCCTCTCATAGAGGCCTTCGACGTACCCTTTCTATTTATCCGTTTTCTTTTTCCTCTGCGATTAGCAGTAGAATTCCCACTGCACTCTTATGTTCCCACTTTTGCTTTTATTTCACTGGAGGCTGGTTTTACTTTCCTATGGGCTGAGGTAGTCCGACTGAAGAACATTCTTTTATCAATTATTTCTTATTTTCCGCAGTCAGAACACTTTGGCTGCCATTCAATTTTATTTATCTCAGTCCTACGTGATTTATATTGCTGGGTTTCTGTGAAAGGGTATAAGACAGACATGTATTTTCTCATCCCTAATGTTCAATCTACACGACGAAGAAGCAATGATGGAAGTAAATCAAAGTTCCAAGAGTGAGAATAAAATTCAGGCTGAAGGGATATCAATGACGAAATTCAATGGTGGCACTGCTATCCTCAGTGATAGTGAATAAGAATTATAGGATCTATTGCATGGAATGAACAGTCTAATGAGTGCAGGGTTTGGACTGAGAGTAAATAGAAGAAAGACGTAAGCAATGAGAAGTATCAGAAATGAGAACAGAGAGTATCTTGACAACGGAATCGGGGATAATGGATTGGACGAAGTTAAGTAGTTCTTCAACCTAGGCATCAAAATAATCATCGATGGACGGAGCAAAGAGGGCATAACAAGCAGACTGACACTAGGAAGAAAAGGCATTTCTGGGAAAGAGAGGTCTACTAATATCAAAGGACTGAATTTGAAGAAGAAATTTCAGAGTTCAGCATTTTATAGTAGTGAAACATGGACTGCAGGTTACACGGAAAAGAAGATAGTTGAAACATTTGAGATGTCGTGCTACAGAAAAATGTTGGAAATTAGGTGAACTGATAAGGCAAGGAATGAGCAGGTTCTTCGCAGATTTATGTAAAACACTGACACGAAGAAGGGACATAATCATAAGACTTGTGTTAGACATCATAGAATAACTACTACGTAGCAGACAGAGCTGTAGAAGGGAATACTGCAGAATAAGACAGAGATTGGGATACATCCAGCAATTTATTGAGGACGTAGGCTGAAATAGCTACTCTGAGATGAAAATGTTGGCACAGGAGCGGTATTAGTGGTGGGTCACACCAGACAAGTCAGAAAGCTGATGACACAAGAAAAAAATCCTGTCTGCTCCCGTATATTTTTGTACTTCTTTTGTTGACTGGTTGAAGTATTTGATTTTCTTTAAATCCATATTTCCCTCGCAGTTACGTTCCTCGTGTCTACATTCGTCTCTCCAGCATCTGTGCATCTGTAATTGCCATTTTCAGAGATGTCCACTTCTCTTCAGCTGAACTGCCTACTGACCTATTCCTTATTCCACTGTTCACATCCTCATTGCTTCAATATACCACTGCCTTTCATACTGATTCTTCTGAACGATTGTATGAAACTCCTATCTGGTCTTCATCATTACTAAATTTTGATCTGAGTCTATATTTGCTCCTGGATACGCCTTACAATCCAATTTTTATCTTGGAATCTCTGTCTGACCAGGGTGTATTACTGCTGCAGCCTTCGCATGTCTCCATGTCTTTTCCAAGTATACCTCTTCCTCTTGTTTTTCTTGAACAGTGTATTCGTTACCTACATTCTCAGTCCTTCTGCTAAGTCCATATTCTCCCGTAATCACTTCTTCTATTCCTAGCCCTACAGCCGCGATCCAATCCTCCACGGTTATTAGATTTTCATCTTCCGTTACGTACTAAATGACCCCGTTCAATATGCTCCCATACTTTATCCCTTCATCTTCTACTTGCGACTTGGGCATATAAACCTGAACTATCGTCGTCGGTGTTATTTTGCTGTCGAATCTGACCAGAATAACCCTAATACAGAGCTGTTCATGATAGCTCACTCTCTGCCCTACTTTTCTATTCATAAAGAGCACCACTCGCATCATTATACTTCCTGCTGCAATTGATATTTCCCTATATTCGTCTGACAATTAATGCAAATCAGAGCAATTTCATGTCGTCTCTTAGACACCTCTGTGGCCGCTTGTTTCTTTGGACTCTCTGTACTAATACTCACTTGTCAAAATGTGTGGTTTTAATATGCATTACAATTCAAGGAAGTAAAATGTACGCTAAAAGTGAAAATAAATAAGCACATTGTATGGAAATTTTAAATATAGTAATACACAAAAACTACATTATTTGTAATCAGAGAAATTTATATATAATGCCACAGCAGGATCGCTATTAAGTCTCATCGTGTAATACCGGAATAGTGTTAACTGCCTTGTCATGAGATACGTCACTACAATTCGCAAAATAGGTTACGCTACTGGTAAACAAATAATTAATCCACATTAACTAGATTTAATTAATTATTACCGTTGCGTTCGATATAATGACTCACACAATGGTCTGTGAGATATTACTCACCATAAGTACCTAAATTCACTGCATTTAATACACATGAAAATAATCGCTACAGAAGTTTGCATTACGTAGCGTACTTGCCAATGAAGGCAGCAGTGTATGTGGTTTGTTTGTGTATACTCTGTACTGTATAGTTCTATAAATTACCACCAAATAGTATAGAAAATAACTGAAAACTAGAAACTGAAAAGGCGCTAAGCACAATTTTTGTGAAAAACTAAATTTTTCTCTCGATAGGAGGTACGGGACAAGGCGAGTACCTGTGGAGAAGTGCTATATCCTTGCGTGCTCCCCTTAGTTTTCCATGTCCCTCGTAGATGGTGTTCAATCCATGAGGAATGGCGATATGCGGTAAGTCCGCGTACTACCGCTATCGCTCTGCTGTTCATCAGTTTGCATTTATTAATAAAGATGAAGTAAGTTATGACGCGTTGTGAGGAGCCTGAATACTGTGATAAGCCAAAAGCAATGAAGAGACATTGTGAAAGTGGAAGAGAGTGGCGGAGAAAAAAAGAAGAGTGCCTGGTTTATCATACAAGACAGGGAAAGAAAAGAAATACCTTCCAAGCAACAGCCAAATACCCAGGTATGGGATCAGCGTACCAAACGTTAATGCTCCATGATAAGAGTAACTGCATGAGGTTCTTATGATTGAAAACAAATAATAAAATATTGCAAAATTATACTGTGACGGTCTAGTGTATAGCATTGCTGCCTCTGAATCACAGGGTCCCGGGTTCGATTCCCGGCGGGGTCTGGGATTTTTTTCTGCCTCGTGATGACTGGGTGTTGCGTGATGTCCTTAGGTTATTTAGGTTTAAGTAGTTCTACGTTCCAGGGGACTGATGACCATCGATGTTAAGTCCCATAGTGCTCAGAGCCATTTCAACCATTTTTTTGCAACGTTATCAAACAGTGATAATTACACGTTTGCCATAGATCTCCAACAGTTTAAGTTCGTACCTATCCTTACACATTCATATATGTTCTACTCGAGACAACCCTCATGTAAAGATTTCGGTGTACACATGCATGAGACTGGTGATGCAACAATGTGTATGTGAAATAAGGTGGAATGTAACAGGGGAGCCAATGAAATCGTATCAATTTCATTTGTATTTTATAACGATATGTTTACGTTATGTGTATACATAAACATACAGTTATAAATGTCCCCGTTCGTAGTCGCTAATTATAACAATATGTTTACTTTTGTGCTGTAACATATAGCTATGATCAGCGTTGGAAGTATATTTGCGAACACCGACCGTGTGCGGCTGTTTCTTGTTGGATCGTCTGATCAGTCGGAAGTTGCATTGCAGAGGATAGTAAATGCCTATTCAAAATATAATTATTTTTGGATAGCTCAACATGAATTTCCTAAGGGACCGTAGTTTATCATGCACTTGCCAGTAGAATGTGTCACGGAGAAAATATTTCGCCGCATACAACTCCCGTCCGATTTCCACGGAAGAATTCGTGACTGTGAACTCTCTATTTGGCAGAAACATACCGAAAATTAAATAACTTCTTGAAGGAGTAAGACATAGATTCTACACTAAATAAATAGTCCATACACCAATTCCATTTAAATCTGAATTTATGGCAATTAGTAGATGAACTTACGTTACAATGAAGAATTTTAACATGGATGCCGTTTTGACTGGTACTTCTCTTCCCATAATAAAAATAAATTCCTTTGACGTTTTCACATACACGTCGCACAATAAATTTCCTGCTATGCAGTTTTAAACTTTTAGTATTGCACTTTTACTTTACGCTAAAATAATAGTATTTTTAACGATAATAATACGGCGGCAAGACATGCGCATCCGACACAAGTTACAAGAGACAAGAGAAGTATTGAGTAACTGTTCCTCTAAAATATCTCGTACTTCAAAAGAATGTGTAAAAGTGTTCTTCTTCTGTCCGGTTTTCGCGCCGCGGTTTTCAAAATCAATAACTCACTGCATCTGTGACGGCGCTTCGACAATAAACAAGTTACGTCACAGGTCTTTCACCTTTTAACATTCTCGCGACTGCTCGATTAGTGAACGATTTAAAATGATAAGGCAATCACATAATGTTACATTGCCTTCCATTGGAATCTTGGAAATCAAGGTGATTACCAAGATTCACATGTCGCCGTTAACATTATGGGATTAAGTACTTTACAAATTTCCATTGATAAAACACAGTTTTCCTGCCATTTGATTATTAGGATTACACAAATATGGTGATCTCTCATTCATAGACAAAGACAGTTCTTAAGGTAAAGATACTCAAAAAATTTAAAAACTAAGACAGTAAATCTACGAAATTTACAATGGAGATTATACATTATACTAATTACAATCCTTTTTTTTTGCAGAGTTCATAACGACCATCTTTGTGGCCTCAAGTTATTGTCCAGAGCTCATAGGCTCTTTGCTCCTGAAACAAAACACATAGGATTCATCTTTTTATACACACATAATTCTCACACATTGAATTTCTCATACGTGTCCATTTTGCATTGCTCACTAGTTGCTATGATTTTTACGCTTTCATTGTTTGTTTATTTGACAGGTAAGTTAAAATTTGATTCTTCTCCAGGTGAAGCTTATCCCTTGAGAAGTTGGATCGCTACTTTGCGTTCTCCGAGTAGAAAACTTTTCATCAGCTCTGGCGGGCGAGTCTCACTCGCACGTTACGTACACACGTTACATGTAACAAAAAATGTAGATATCCATTAGTCTAAGAACTAAGCTTAAATCTAATTTTAGGACTTGGGATTCGTAGGAATATGGCTTTGTCACTATTCGCTTGTGGTTTGGCTGTTCGCATTTCATTCACGGGATATAATATTAGCATAGTGTGTGATATGTTTTGAACTCATATAAGAGTCGTTTATTTTGGGAGCGGCTTTCATGGAAAGTCCGTTTCGTCGAACTGCTGCGCTAGTGCTGTGCTAGTACATCACTTTAAATTTAACGCGTTTGTTGTGTCGATGGACGTTGGCACAGGCTGATTGTTAGAATTGAATCGCAACTCGAGGCGCTCACTAGCCTCCACGCGGTATTTCAGCTTTTCCGCGCACGGCTCAGTGAACACGTTGCGTCGATGGTGTTGTGGTATTTTGTGGTTTGCTGAGCTGGTGCGGAAGGACGAGGATTATCAGGGACAGAGACTCCATTGAAACCACCCCAGCTTCCACATTTTCCAGCCGATTTTGAAGATTTTAAGGTAGGCTAGCGCTCGCACTTTGCACAGCTAACACACTTGGTTTGCGATGCACTGCAGGTAATCACATCACCGCCATCGGTTACACCACCGGACTATCACTGTCCGTCGGCCTATTTGCACGTTTAACACTTTTTATCTTCATCGTGAATGAAATTACCACTTACTTATAACAACGACGCATTGCTTCGTGTCTGTGGCAGACGTCCACAGCATTTTAAGCCTTCACTTATACACTACTATGTACACAATTTTTTATTTATAGTTTATAATCAAATAGTTAGTCTCACTTTGAAGTTTGCTAATTCAGAGCTCTGATTGTCATTTCCATTTCAATTTCTGTTGCTTTGTTGGTAACTATCTTAACATTTCGATTTACATTGTTCATCATCTTTCTCGAAGACTAATTATGCTTTTAGTTCACAGTCACAATACATTAGTTTCTCCGATCTGTTAGCAATTATTATTATTATTATTATTTTAATTCATTTGAATCGTTCTTTCTATTCATTAGATTCATTAAAGTTATCACTGTCATTTCAACAAAAATTCTCTTTTTACTAGATGTGAGGATCAATCAGTCACATCTGATAGTCCTCTCACATGAGAACAGAACACCATTCAGGAAAATATTCAAATTCCTTATCGCGATCTCTGTTTGCGTCTCGGATTGACTTTAAAATGAAAAATAAAGACATTTCAAAACTAGCTTTTCCCGATTTCGTTCACACGTTTCCTTTTGAAAATCGTATGCCAAACCAGCCTTCCACGTCAACCGCATTTCTCAATCTGTGACGTCAAGCGTACGGGACGGGTTTAGGCGGGTTAGGATATTTACACAAATTCCGAAGAAAGACATAGATATAATAGTACATAGAAGAAGAAATATAGCAAACAACTCCTTGTTCCTTATGACTTAGAAATTAATTTTCCTTTGCGCCGTACGTCTGCGTACGCTCTCCAATTAATAACTAGTTGCGTTGTTTTGCCGGCTGTTTCATTGTCATATTATTCTCGCCCTGACGCCTGCTTGCGCTAGACTGCATTGACCTCTATATATGACCTTAAGTCATCATCTTATACTTGGTATTTATTTCACTTATGGCTTTCAATGTATCTGACCTGCGTATTGCAATTACAATTAATGCTACTTTGTTTATCTAGCTGAAGGATAGCGCTTTCGTGTTCATGTTGGTACTTACAAGTAACTCACATGCTTCGTAAACATTACGTTATTTTAATGCAGAGATTTCTATGTACATTAGAACTTAATCTAGACATAGCTGACTTAGGAACTAGTTACTTGTTTTCTTTTTAGTGGAATCAGGAACCAATAATTGTCAAGCGACCCTTGTCCTTGACGAAAATAAATTTCATTTCTCGATCATTGCTCCTTGAACTTAAAAAAAATTTCTTACATTCTATGTTTTATTTTCACTTCTTTAGCATTTCATATCGCAGAAGCCGGCGTGTTAGACACATCCTTCGCTTTATATTTCATTTCCATCTCTTAAATATTGTTGCTGTTGTTGTTGTCTTCAGTCCTGAGACTGGTTTGATGCAGCTCTCCATGCTACTCTATCCTGTGCAAGCTGCTTCATCTCCCAGTACCTACTGCAACCTACATCCTTCTGAATCTGCTTAGTGTACTCATCTCTCGGTCTCCCTCTACGATTTTTACCCTCCACGCTGCCCTCCAATGCTAAATTTGTGATCCCTTGGTGCCTCAAAACATGTCCTACCAACCGATCCCTTCTTCTAGTCAAGTTGTGCCACAAACTTCTCTTCTCCCCAATCCTATTCAATACCTCCTCATTAGTTACGTGATCTATCCACCTTATCTTCAGTATTCTTCTGTAGCACCACATTTCGAAAGCTTCTATTCTCTTCTTGTCCAAACTAGTTATCGTCCATGTTTCACTTCCATACATGGCTACACTCCAAACAAATACTTTCAGAAACGACTTCCTGATACATAAATCTATATTCGATGTTAACAAATTTCTCTTCTTCAGAAACGCTTTCCTTGCCATTGCCAGTCTACATTTTATATCCTCTCTACTTCGACCATCATCAGTTATTTTACTTCCTAAATAGCAAAACTCCTTTACTACTTTAAGTGTCTCATTTCCTAATCTAATTCCCTCAGCATCACCCGATTTAATTTGACTACATTCCATTATCCTCGTTTTGCTTTTGTTAATGTTCATCTTATATCCTCCTTTCAAGACACTGTCCATTCCGTTCAACTGCTCTTCCAAGTCCTTTGCCGTCTCTGACAGAATTACAATGTCATCGGCGAACCTCAAAGTTTTTACTTCTTCTCCATGAATTTTAATACCTACTCCAAATTTTTCTTTTGTTTCCTTTACTGCTTGCTCAATATACAGATTGAATAACATCGGGGGGAGGCTACAACCCTGTCTCACTCCTTTCCCAACCACTGCTTCCCTTTCATGCCCCTCGACTCTTATTACTGCCATCTGGTTTCTGTACAAATTATAAATAGCCTTTCGCTCCCTGTATTTTACCCCTGCCACCTTTAGAATTTGAAAAAGAGTATTCCAGTCAACATTGTCAAAAGCTTTCTCTAAGTCTACAAATGCTAGAAACGTAGGTCTGCCTTTTCTTAATCTTTCTTCTAAGATAAGTCGTAAGGTCAGTATTGCCTCACGTGTTCCAACATTTCGACGGAATCCAAACTGATCCTCCCCGAGGTCTGCATCTACCGGTTTTTCCATTCGTCTGTAAAGAATTCGCGTTAGTATTTTGCAGCCGTGGCTTATTAAACTGATAGTTCGGTAATTTTCATATCTGTCAGCACCTGCTTTCTTTGGGATTGGAATCATTATATTCTTCTTGAAGTCTGAGGGTATTTCGCCTGTCTCATACATCTTGCTCACCAGCTGGTAGAGTTTTGTCATGACTGGCTCTCCCAAGGCCGTCAGTAGTTCTAATGGAATGTTGTCTACTCCGGGGGCCTTGTTTCGACTCAGGTCTTTCAGTGCTCAGTCAAACTCTTCACGCAGTATCGTATCTCCTATTTCGTCTTCATCTACATCCTCTTCTATTTCCATAATATTGTCCTCAAGTACATCGCCCTTGTATAAACCTTCTATATACTCCTTCCAACTTTCTGCCTTCCCTTCTTTGCTTAGAACTGGGCTGCCATCTGAGCTCTTGATATTCATACACGTGGTTCTCTTCTCTCCAAAGGTCTCTTTAATTTTCCTGTAGGCAGTATCTATCTTACCCCTAGTGAGATAAGCCTCTACATCCTTACATTTGTCCTCTAGCCATCCCTGTTTAGCCATTTTGCACTTCCTGTCGATCTCATTTTTGAGACGTTTGTATTCCTTTTTGCCTGCTTCATTTACTGCATTTTTATATTTTCTCCTTTCATCAATTAAATTCAATATTTCTTCTGTTACCCAAGGATTTCTAGCAGCCCTCGTCTTTGTACCTACTTTATCCTCTGCTGCCTTCACTACTACATCCCTCAGAGCTACCCATTCTTCTTCTACTGTATTTCTTTCCCCTATTCCTGTCAATTGTTCCCTTATGCTCTCTCTGAAACTCTGTACAACCTCTGGTTCTTTCAGTTTATCCAGGTCCCATCTCCTTAATTTCCCACATTTTTGCAGTTTCTTCAGTTTTAATCTACAGGTCATAACCAATAGATTGTGGTCAGAGTCCACATCTGCCCCTGGAAATGTCTTACAACAATTTTAAACCTGGTTCCTAAATCTCTGTCTTACCATTATATAATCTATCTGATACCTTTTAGTATCTCCAGGGTTCTTCCACGTATACAACCTTCTTTCATGATTCTTAAACCAAGTGTTAGCTATGATTAAGTTGTGCTCTGTGCAAAATTCTAGTAGGCGGCTTCCTCTTTCATTTCTTAGTCCCAATCCATATTCACCTACTATGTTTCCTTCTCTCCCTTTTCCTACACTCGAATTCCAGTCACCCATTACTATTAAATTTTCGTCTCCCTTCACTATCTGAATAATTTCTTTTATTTCATCGTACATTTCTTCAATTTCTTCATCATCTGCAGAGCTAGTTGGCATATAAACTTGTACTACTGTAGTAGGTGTGGGCTTCGTATCTATCTTGGCCACAATAATGCGTTCACTATGCTGTTTGTAGTAGCTTACCCGCATTGCTATTTTCCTATTCATTATTAAACCTACTCCTGCATTACCCCTATTTGATTTTGTGTTTATAACCCTGTAGTCACCTGACCAGAAGTCTTGTTCCTCCTGCCACCGAACTTCACTAATTCCCACTATATCTAACTTTAACCTATCCATTTCCCTTTTTAAATTTTCTAACCTACCTGCCCGATTAAGGGATCTGACATTCCACGCTCCGATCCGTAGAACGCCAGTTTTCTTTCTCCTGATAACGACATCCTCCTGAGTAGTCCCCACCCGGAGATCCGAAAGGGGGACTATTTTACCTCTGGAATATTTTACCCAATCATTTAATCATACAGTAAAGCTGCATGTCCTCGGGAAAAATTACGGCTGTAGTTTCCCCTTGCTTTCAGCCGTTCGCAGTACCAGCACAGCAAGGCCGTTTTGGTTAATGTTGCAAGGCCAGATCAGTCAATCATCCAGACTGTTGCCCCTGCAACTACTGAAAAGGCTGCTGCCCCTCTTCAGGAACCACACGTTTGTCTGGCCTCTCAACAGATACCCCTCCGTTGTGGTTGCACCTACGGTACGGCCATCTGTATCGCTGAGGCACGCAAGCCTCCCCACCAACGGCAAGGTCCATGGTTCATGGGGGGGTCTTAAATATTATCTCCTTAAAACTAAATCTTAAAGCTAGAGTTCTTGAAGTTGAGCACTTTCTTTGTTAAACAAGAATTTTTTAAATTTTTTATCAGATTGTCTGTACTTAAATTATGGCTCAAGATAACATATTTTAAATTCTCTGCTGTATAGCAAGATAGACTCACTGTCGTGTAATTTATTCTAAGCAATTTTTTTTTATGGAGTCAGATCAGTTGTCGCTTATTCACTAGCGGCTAACCATCTCTTGCCATTATAAAGCTTTGCTTTTGACTTATTATGTAGCATGATATTTTTTATGATCAGAGTGATGGTATAACCCTTTTATTTTTCCATTTGCGGGATCAGAAATCAGATAATAACCTGTGTGCGGTATACGAAGGATCTCGTAAGGTCCCTCAAAAAGACTTTGCCATTTTCGATTTTTGCTTAAGAGCAACGATGGTTTAAAGTGTGTTTTTAGCAACTATCAGTGTGCAAATGCCTGTATAAACATCCATTGGGGCTCTATATCGTCATAGAAAATGCATTCCCAAAAGACATGGCACTGCCAAATTCTTGACAACGAGGAAAATACATTTTATGGGTATTGATTGAATCTCCAGTGGTACCCAAGCTTGTATACTGACCTTTTGTGTCTGGGAGCCGATGGCTCCTGTTATTGAACATCCTAGGACGGGTAATGCTGAAATTTTAATTTATGTACTTATTTGCTTATAGAAACATAAGAACATAGCATTAATATTTGCACCTGTATCTATGATTACAGTCGTCAAAATTCCAGCTATAGGAACTTTTGTCATAGCTTGCACTTGGTCATCTATCGGTTCATCACCGTCAGTCGTCTCTTCCTCTTGTAATAATTTTTGTCTCATGTCAATCCCGTCATTGTATCTCAGTACAAGTACGTCATGGTTAGCCTCTCCGTCGAAGTGGTCGCCCCCATTCTGTCTCACAGCATCACTTAGGGAGCTTTCAGATGCTGAACTTAGTTTTCCTGCTTGTGTGGTTTTGATTGGCCTTCATCATTAGAAAGTTCGACCAATCTGACATTATGAGAACACTGAGGAAAAAAATTACTGTTATGCACAAACCTTGTGTCAAAATGTTGCTGCCTTTGTTCTGGTGTCCAATACGTGTTACTGTCTTCCGCGTTTGCGAGAAATACAGGACGATTGTACTGCCTTCGCGGGGT
The DNA here is from genome assembly GCF_023897955.1 of Schistocerca gregaria. NCBI lineage: Eukaryota > Metazoa > Arthropoda > Insecta > Orthoptera > Acrididae > Schistocerca > Schistocerca gregaria. Next base: position 435,198,996 of record NC_064922.1, read on the forward strand.
CTGATGATTTTTATTACTTTTATGATTTCCGGAATTGTTACTGTGAAATCCACGTTCACACTGTAGTTTGCCGTTAAACTGTGTGTTTCTGTGCAGTCCCTGCGCTTGATTTTTACTAGGCGCGGAGTTGTGTTGGTATGAGTGGGCGTAATCAGCTGTTTGTTGCTGCCCGTAATTTGAGTGTTGGCTGCGCGAGTACGGTGCATTCCATTGCGATCCGCTCTGCTATTTGGCTGCGCGAGTACGGTGCATTCCATTGCGATCCGCTCTGCTATTGCCAACCTTTTTGACTGAAACCATTTTCAAACTTCTGCTTGTACGGTTGATTGCCGTACTAGTTACCAGTCGTGTTATACATGGGATTGAATCGGTTGTATTGATTATGTCTATTCCTTTTGTGCGGATACCCATTGCCTTTATTCCCTTTTTTCCAATTGGTACTACTTTTGTAACCGTTTCCTGGCTTTTCATAGCCGTTACTCTCGTAATGTTGTGGCCAAGAATTGTGCGGGGTATTCCGCGGTTTGTTAGCTATCATGTCCTCATAGATCAGGTCTAGGGAATCTAATATGGACAGAAAAGTATCTGGATCATGATCTGGTTTGGCTATCAGCTTTTCACGAATCGAAATGAGTAATTTAGACTTGAGAATCATAATTACATCTTTACTATTGATAGGGTTGTCCCAATACCTGGTTTTGCCAAGATATTTTTCGAAGTACTTTCTCAGGCTACTATTCCTGGGGTCAAATTGTTCTGCATTATAGACTTCTTTACGAAGGCGCTTCTGAACACCTTCGATCCAAAATTTGCTGAGGGAACAGTGCTCAATTCCTCATACGTTCGACACTTATCAACCATTTCGGTTCCCCATATTTCCGATTCGCCACCTATATATCCGGTAACAAATTGGATACGCTGTCTATCAGTCCGCGAATTTGGAAAAATGCCAGAGAATCCACGAAGAAAAATAATTGGGTGGATATTTCGTTTTTCCGGGTTAAAGGTTTGAAAAACTCGATGCTTTATCATGCTTTCTTCCTTCATCATTTTTACTACTGAGTCAAATTCTTGGTTTCGGTTACTAACTGGAATATGTGGTGGTGAAGTGTGTTCATTAGATACAGCAGGTATTCAGAATTGACGAAATAATTCATCTTCTTCCTCTGAGGCTAAAGAGTTAGGATAATTCGGTCTCTGTATTCGGGAACTACTACTCACTTGTGCCTTCAGGTTATTTAGCTGTTCCGCTACCTCTTGCTTCCAATTTGGTAATTCGTGCTGAAGTGTACGCTCAATGCTACTGACTTCAGACATTACGGTATCTCCGGAGCTTCAAGGAGCTGATAACATACCAAGAGTGGTTGCTTTCACAGTCTCTACTACGTCTTTGTTAATTTTATTTTCGACAAATTTGTCCTTTCCAGTAATCCAGTTCTCATACTTTTCCCTAAATTCTCTCTCATGACTATCTAGCCTCTCCTTTACTTTCGTTTCAGTTTCCAGAGTCACGTTTGACATTCACTCGGTTAGTTTTTCTACCTGCGTAGTTACTCTGTCTAATCTGTGATTAACCGTGGTTACGGTGGAGTCAAGATTCTTGGCTGCGTTTTGGATGTCAGCAGTCTCGCTTTGCACGATAGCTAAAGTGTCATACAGTTCGAAAAATATTCCACTTCGCATTTGAGAAACAGCATCCTTAACTTGCTTTGCTACCTCTTTGGCTACGTTTTCTCTAAAAGTTTTTATTTCTTCGCTTACTGTAGAAAGTTTATCTTCAAGCGAGTCTCTCATTTGTCTATTTTCGTCTTTCAAATCATTTTTAATGGAAAACACCACTTGGCAATTTTCCTCTTTCAATTGGCGATTTCCGTCCTGCATCATTTGACTTATTTGACTCAGTAGCTGTTTGAATACATAGTCTGTCACTACCCCTCAGTTGCTTTCACCTGCCTCCCTTGTAACCAGCATATGGCTACGACTACAAGTGGCAGAAACTATCCTGGCATTGTCTTGTTCAGTACCGGTAACATTATGGTGTGAGGCACCAAAGTCCATAAGATTTCCCACTTCACTTTCTACAATTGTTTAGATTGGTGTCTCAGTACGACTAATCATCGTGCAGGACCGTAAGCGACGCGACACTTCACTCGTTTCATTCTGTTCATTTGAATCTAGTAATGACATTTTATCGTCTGCCGTAGCTCACTTATTTACAAACAGTAAGTCAATGAAGTTCGTTTGACCTACAGCCGTCAGCTGTCGACACAGATGTAATTTATCGGTTGCGAGTCTGTTGTCACTGCTACGTCACAAGATCGGAATGTCGGGAGATGCACGTCACGAGAACAAGAGACTATTCTGGACCGTAAAGAAAGTATGGCTGCACACTGTTCAAAATACATGAATACAAAGGCTGGTCAGCTCCGTGAACAGGCAGCGGACATTTAAAAACAAATGATATGCAATACACAACAATGGAATTTAAACAATACTTAAAGAAATTACCAATCAACTAAATGCAATCTACTGAATTCAAAGCAAATTTTTACTGCAACTACTAAAGATAGTCACAAATTGATTAATGACCGATGAAATTAAGAAAGCTTCGCTACGGCTAACGAAGTTTTAACTTACGTTACTGATGACTGCCTTGGGCATTGCAACTAGATTTTTGCACAAATTCGGTTATAAAAAAATCTCTCTTCCGTAATTTACTCTGAATATCTAGTTTCTTTCGCTCAATGGAAATTTTATTGGATTGTGTTTGATGCCATGTAACAAATAAAAAACACAAAATTAGCTAAAATTCTTTATGAATATTCCCACAATGCGTGTCGTATATAAAGTTTTATTTCTTTGAGTTTTTTTTTAATTCGCGGCGCCAATTATAACGATATGTTTACGTAATGTGTATACATAAACATAGAGTTATAAATTTCCCCGTTCGTAGACGCTAATTATAACAATATGTTTACTTTTGTGCTGTAACATACAGCTATAATCAGCGTTGGAAGTATATTTGCGAACGCCGCCCGTGTGCGGCTGTTTCTTGTTGGATCGTCTGATCAGTCGGAAGTTGCATTGCAGAGGAGAGTAAATGCCTATTCAAAATATAATTATTTTTGGATAGCTCAACATGAATTTCCTACGGGATCGTAGTTTATCAAGCATTTACCAGTAGAATGTGGCGCGGAGAAAATATTTCGCCGCATACAACTTCCGTCCGATTTCGACGAAAGAATTCGTGACTGTGAACTCTCTATTTGGCAGAAACATAAAAAAAAAATTAAATAATTTCATGAAGGAGTAAGACATAGATTGTACATTAAATAAATAGTCCATACACCAATTCCATTTAAATCTGAATTTATGGCAATTAATAGATGAACTTGCACTACAATGAAGAATTTTAACATGGATGCAGTTTTGACTGGCACTTCTCTTCCCATAATAAAAATAATTCCTTTGACGTTTTCACATACACGTCGCACAATAAATTTACTGCTATGCAGTATTGCACTTTTAGTATTGCACTCTTACTTTACACTAAAATAATATTATTTTTAACGATAATAATACGGCGGCAAGAGATGGGCATCCGACACAAGTTGCAAGAGACAAGAGAAGTATTGAGTAACTGTTCCTCTAGAATATCTCGTACTTCAAAAGAATGTTTAAAAGTGTTCTTCTTCTCTCCGTTTTTCGCGCCGCGGTTTTCAAAGTCAATAACTCACTGCATCTGTGACGGCGCTTCGACAATAAACAAGTTACGTCACAGGTCTTTCACCTTTTACATTCTCGCAAAAGTATTTGCTAACTGTAGCTGTTGCCGAGCGACTGCTCGATTAGTGAACGATTTAAAATGATAAGGCAATCACATAATGTTACAATTTCTCAATCATGGTCCCAGCATCTCCTTGAAGTGAAAACTGTGTATATGGAGTGGCAATCGCTGTGCAAAAAACTAAAGATATGTACATGTACATGTTTCTAGTGTCTCATGTCATGGTTCAATGATGTTGTTGTTGTGGTCTTCAGTCCTGAGACTGGTTTGATGCAGCTCTCCATGCTACTCTGTCCTGTGCAAGCTTCTTCATCTCCCAGTACCTACTGAAACACACATCCTTCTGAATCTACTTAGTGTATTCATCTCTTGGTCTCCCTCTACGATTTTTACCATCCACGCTGCCCTCCAATGCTAAATTTGTGATCCCTTGATGCCTCAAAACATGTCCTACCAACCGGTCCCTTCTTCTAGTCAAGTTGTGCCACAAACTTCTCTTCTCCCTAATACTATTCAATACCCCCTCATTAGTTAAGTGATCTATCCACCTTATCTTTAGCATTATTCTGTAGCACCACATTTCGAAAGCTTCTATTCTCTTCTTATCCAAACTAGTTATCGTCCATGTTTCACTTCCAGACATGGCTACACTCCATACAAATACTTTCAGAAACGACTTACTGACACTTAAATCTATACAAGATGTTAACAAATTTCTCTTCTTCAGAAACGCTTTCCTTGGCATTGCCAGTCTACATTTTATATCATCTCTACTTAGACCCTCATCAGTTATTTAACTTCCTAAATAGCAAAACTCATTTACTACTTTAAGTGTCTCATTTCCTAATCTAATTCCCTCACCCGACTTAATTCGACTACATTCCATTAGCCTTGTTTTGCTTTTGTTGATGTTCATCTTATATCCTTCTTTCAAGACACTGTCCATTCCGTTCAACTGCTCTTCCAGGTTCTTTGCTGTCTGTGATAGAATTATAATGTCATCGGCGAACCTCGAAGTTTTTACTTCTTCTCCATGAATTTTAATACCTACTCCGAATTTTTCTTTTGTTTTCTTTACTGCTTACTCAATATACAGATTGGATAACATCGGGGAGAGGCTACAACCCTGTCTCACTCCCTTCCCGACCATTGCTTCCCTTTCATGTCCCTATACTCTTATAACTGCCATCTGGTTTCTGTTCAAATTGTAAATAGCCTTTCGCTCCCTGTATTTTACCCCTGCCACCATCAGAATTTGAAAGAAAGTATTCCAGTCTACATTGTCAAAAGCTCTCTCCAAGTCTACAAATGCTAGAAACGTAGGTTTGCCTTTTCTTTTTCTTTCTTCTAAGATAAGTCGTAAGGTCAGTATTGCCTCACGTGTTCCAACATTTGTACGGAATCCAAACTGATCCTCCCCGAGGTCCGCATATACCAATTTTTCCATTCGTCTGTAAAGAATTCGCATTAGTATTTTGGAGTTGTGACTTGTTAAACAGATAGTTCCGTAATTTTTACACCTGTCAGCACCTGCTTTCTTTGGGATTGGAATCATTTTATTCTTCTTGAAGTCTGAGGGTGTTTCACCTGTCTCATATATCTTGCTCCCCAGATGGTAGTGTTTTGTCATGACTGTCTCACCCAAGGTCGTCAGTAGTTCTAATGGAATGTTGTCTACGCCCGGCGCCTTGTTTCGACTCAGGTCTTTCAGTGTTCTGTCGAACTCTTCACGCAGTATTATATTTCCCATTTCGTCTTCATCTACGTCCTCTTCCATTTCCATAATATTGTCTTCAAGTTCATCGCACTTGTAGAAACCCTCTATATACTCCTTCCACCTTTCTGCCTTCCCTTCTTTGCTTAGAACTGGGTTGCCATCTGAGCTCTTGATATTCATACAAGTGGTTCTCTTCTCTCCAAAGGTCTCTTTAATTTTCCTGTAGGAAGATGACGTGCTACAGACGCGAAATTTAACCGACCTGAGGAAGAGCCTGTGATATGCAAATGATTAGCTTTTCAGAGCACTCACACAAGATTGGCGCCGGTGGCGACACCTACAACGCGGTGACATGGGGAACGTTTCCAACCGATTTCTCATACAGAAACAGCAGTTGACCGGCGTTGTCTGGTGAAAGGTTGTTGTGATGCCTCTTGTAAGGAGGAGAAATGCGTACCATCACGTTTCCGACTTTGATAAAGGTCGGATTGTAGCCTATAGCGCTTGCGGTTTATCGTATCGCGACATTGCTGCTCGTGTTGGTCTAGATCCAATGACTATCAGATCGGAGACCATGGCTGCGGTTACCCTTGACGCTGCATCACAAACAGGAACGCCTGCCTGCGGTGGTGTACTCAACGGCGAACCTGGGTACACGAATGGCAAAACTTCAGTTTTTCGGATAAATACAGGTTCTGTTTACAGCATCGTGATGGTCACATCCGTGAACGCACATTGGAAGCGTGTATTCGTCATCGCCATACTGGCATATCACGGGGCGTGATGGTATGGGGTGCCATTGGTTACACGTCTCAGTCACCTGTTGTTCGCATTGATGGCACTTTGAACAATGGACGCTACATTTGTGTGTTACGACCCGTGGCCCTACCCTCCATTCGATCCCTGCGAAACCTTACATTTCAGCAGGATAATGCACGACCGCATCTACATCTACATCCATACTCCGCAAGCCACCTGACGGTGTGTGGCGGAGGGTACCCTGAGTACCTCTATCGGTTCTCCCTTCTATTCCAGTCTCGTATTGTACGTGGAAAGAAGGATTGTCGGTATGCTTCTGAGTGGGCTCTAATCTCTCTGATTTTATCCTCATGGTCTCTTCGCGAGATATACGTAGGAGGGAGCAATATACTGCTTGACTCTTCGGTGAAGGTATGTTCTCGAAACTTTAACAAAAGTCCGTACCGAGCTACTGAGCGTCTCTCCTGAAGAGTCTTCCACTGGAGTTTATCTATCATCTCCGTAACGCTTTCGCAATTACTAAATGATCCTGTAACGAAGCGCGCTGCTCTCCGTTGGATCTTCTCTATCTCTTCTATCAACCCTACCTGGTGCGGATCCCACACTGCTGAGCAGTATTCAAGCATTGGGCGAACAAGCGTACTGTAACCTACTTCCTTTGTTGTCGGATTGCATTTCCTTAGGATTCTTCCAATGAATCTCAGTCTGGCATCTGCTTTACCGACGATCATCTTTATATGATCATTCCATTTTAAATCACTCCTAATGAGTACTCCCAGATAATTTATGGAATTAACTGCTTCCAGTTGCTGACCTGCTATTTTGTAGCTAAATGATAAGAGACCTATCTTTCTATGTATTCGCATCACATTACACTTGTCTACATTGAGATTCAATTGCCATTCCGTGCACCATGCGTCAATTCGCTGCAGATCCTCCTGCATTTCAGTACAATTTTCCATTGTTGCAACCTCTCGATACACCACAGCATCATCTGCAAAAAGCCTCAGTGTACTTCCGATGTCATCCACCAGGTCATTTATGTATATTGTGAATAGCAACGGTCCTATGACACTCCCCTGCGGCACACCTGAAATCACTCTTACTTCGGAAGACTTCTCTCCATTGAGAATGACATGCTGCGTTCTGTTATCTAGGAACTCCTCAATCCAATCACACAATTGATCTGATAGTCCGTATGCTCTTACTTTGTTCATTAAACGACTGTGGGGAACTGTGTCAAACGCCTTGCGGAAGTCAAGAAACACGGCATCTACCTGTGAACCCGTGTCTAAGGCCCTCTGAGTCTCGTGGACGAATAGCGCGAGCTGGGTTTCACACGACCGTCTTTTTCTAAACCCATGCTGATTCCTACAGAGTAGATTTCTAGACTCCAGAAAAGACATTATACTCGAACATAATACGTGTTCCAAAATTCTACAACTGATCGACGTTAGAGATATAGGTCTATAGTTCTGCACATCTGTTCGACGTCCCTTCTTGAAAACCGGGATGACCTGTGCCCTTTTCCAATCCTTTGGAACGCTTCGCTCTTCTAGAGACCTACGGTACACCGCTGCAAGAAGGGGGCAAGTTCCTTCGCGTACTCTGTGTAAAATCGAACTGGTATTCCATCAGGACCAGCGGCCTTTCCTCTTTTGAGCGATTTTAATTGTTTCTCTATCCCTCTGTCGTCTACTTCGATATCTACCATTTTGTCAACTGTGCGACAATCTAGAGAAGGAAGCACAGTGCAGTCTTCCTCTGTGAAACAGCTTTGGAAGAAGACATTTAGTAATTCGGCCTTTAGTCTGTCATCCTCTGTTTCAGTACCATTTTGGTCACAGAGTGTCTGGACATTTTGTTTTGATCCACCTACCGCTTTGACTTAGGACCAAAATTTCTTAGGATTTTCTGCCAAGTCAGTACATAGAACTTTACTTTCGAATTCATTGAAAGCCTCTCGCATAGCCCTCCTCACACTGCATTTCGCTTCGCGTAATTTTTGTTTGTCTGCAAGGCTTTGGCCATGTTTATGTTTGCTGTGAAGTTCCCTTTGCTTTCGCAGCAGTTTTCTAACTCGGTTGTTGTACCACGGTGGCTCTTTCCCATCTCTTACGATCTTGCTTGGCACATACTCATCTAACGCATATTGTACCATGGTTTTGAACTTTGTCCACTGATCCTCAACACTGTCTGTACTTGAGACAAAACTTTTGTGTTGAGCCACCAAGTACTCTGAAATCTGCTTTTTGTCACTTTTGCTAAACAGAAAAATCTTTCTACCTTTTTTAATATTTCTATTTACGGCTGAAATCATCGATGCAGTAACCGCTTTATGATCGCTGATTCCCTGTTCTGCATTAACTGATTCAAATAGTTCGGGTCTGTTTGTCACCAGAAGGTCTAATATGTTATCGCCACGAGTCGGTTTTCTGTTTAACTGCTCAAGGTAGTTTTCAGATAAAGCACTTAAAAATATTTCACTGGATTCTTTGTCCCTGCCACCCGTTATGAACGTTTGAGTCTCCCAGTCTATATCCGGCAAATTAAAATCTCCACCCAGAACTATAACATGGTGGGGAAATCTACTCGAAATATTTTCCAAATTATTCTTCAGGTGCTGAGCCACAACAGCTGCTGAGCCCGGGGGCCTATAGAGACATCCAATTACCATGTCTGAGCCTGCTTCACCCAAATCATTTCACAATTCGAATCTCCGTCAATTTCCTTCGATACTATTGCACTTCTTACCGCTATAAACACGCCTCCCCCTTCACTGTCCAGCCTATCTCTGCGGTATACATTCCAGTCCGAGTTTAGGATTTCATTACTGTTTACGTCTGGTTTCAGCCAACTTTCTGTTATTAGTACTATATGGGCGTTGTGACCGTTTATTAATGAGAGCAGTTCTGGGACCTTTCTATAGACGCTCCTGCAGTTTACTGTAAGCACATTAATATTGTTATTCCTTGTTGCATTTTGCCTACTCCTGCCTTGCCGCGTCTCAGGAGGCGTCTTGTCGAGCCTAGGGAGGGAATTCTCTAACCTAAAAAAACCCCATGTGCACTCCACACGTACTCCGCTACCCTCGTAGCCGCTTCCAGCGTGTAGTGCACGCCTGACCTATTCAGGGGGACCCTACATTTCTCCACCCGATAGCGGAGGTCGAGAAATTTGCACCCCAGCTCTCCGCAGAATCGTCTGAGCCTCTGGTTTAAGCCTTCCACTCGGCTCCAAACCAGAGGATCGCGATCGGTTCTGGGAACGATACTACAAATAGTTAGCTCTGCTTCCACCCCGCGAGCGAGGCTTTCCGCCTCCACCAACTCCGCCAACCGCCTGTACGAACTGATGATGACCTCTGAACCCTGACGGCAGGAGTCATTGGAGCCGATATGAGCAACAATTTGCAGTCGGGTGCACCCAGTGCTCTCTATCGCCGCCGGTAGGGCCTCCTCCACATCTCGGATGAGACCCCCCGGCAAGCAGACAGAGTGAACACTGGCCTTCTTCCCCGACCTTTCCGCTATTTCCCTAAGGGGCTCCATCACCCGCCTAACGTTGGAGCTGACGGGCCTTTCTGGATAAAGAAAATGTTCGACTGCCGCCCTGGCCAGCACATTCTCCAGATCTCTCACCAATTGAAAGCGTCTGGGCAATGGTGGCCGAGCAACTGGCTCGACACAATACGCCAGTAACTACCCTTGATGAACTGTGGTATCGTGTTGAAGCTGCATGGGCAGGTGTGACTGTACCCGACATCCAAGCTCTGTTTGACTCAATGCTCAGGGGTATCAAGGTCGTTATTACGGCCAGAGGTGGTTGTTCTGGGTACTCATTTCTCAGGATCTATGCACCCAAATTGTAGTCACATGTTAGTTCTAGTATAATATATTTGTCCAATGAATACCCGTTTATCATCTGCATTTCTTCTTGGCGTAGCAATTTTAATGGGTAGTAGTGTATTTTCAAGCATACAATTCTCGCTGTTTTTCCGTAATTTTTTGTCTAATCAGTGAACGACAAAAGTAATTAAGAAGTAGGTCACCTCTAGTAGAACATCAAGCACTGTGGCCATTAAAGCTTTCACGATGCTAATTCGTGTCTGTTCCGTTCCATCATACAAGCTACAGTATTTTCGCATTGAGATTTGACATGCAAGTCGCGCTAAACTGACATATCAGTCGCGTAACAGAACTGTTGCTGTGCAGCTTAGGCACAGGTCGAGTGAGGACCTGAGCACACCTGGTGCAGCGATGTGCTGACGTCACAGTCGCTAAGCAACATGGCCAGGGTGTGCATAATTGACGCCTGCAGGACGTCGTCCGCTGCCGTTGCCCGCACCACACACACATTCCACTCTGTAGTATTGACAACGGTGCTATAAACGGAACAATGAACATACTGTACGCACCGAGCAAATGACTACGTAGAACTTCATATGGAAAAAGTGAACTAGGACGACAGTAAAATTAATCCATATTTATCCTCCGGTCATTATTTTAAAAGTAGTAGACCCAATTACGTAAAACTTGAATAAACACAACCTCTTAAGTGAATTAGAGTTCGGTATGCGAAATGGGAGAGGTGCAATGTAAACCATAGTATTAACCGCAAAATCTATACTTAATGCTCTCATAAGAAGAAATGTATCATAGGCATATTCTCAGGTCTTTCTATAGTTTTTTATACTGCCGACCAAAATTTTTTTTCTAAATTAGCTAGAATCAACATAAAGATAGTGAGTAGCTCATGACTGATTCCAATTATACAAGCCAATTATGTTAATATAGGAGTTTCTCAGAGTAGCACATTAGGACCACTGTTGGCCTGATATACAACAATAACTTTCTTAATAGCGTTATTCACGGTCCAGATATTATCTTTAGTAATAGCTGCAGTATTATAGTTACTGAAAACAAGAAGACCTAGCAAAGAAAGTAAATTAAACTCTCAAGGATGTTTGCAGTCGATCAGTATGCAGTTAAGTTAAATTGATCGTAAAGAAAACAAATGCCATGAATTACAGTTTGAAGAGAAAAACTGCTTGTGTAGGTGGTACCTCTAATGACTGCATTATAATCACAATATTTCTAAGAGTGAATACTGATTCTCAGGCGACGTGAGTACACAAAGATATTTGTCAATAGAATGTCATTAGCATCTTATGCCATTAGTCGTATTAGCAGTATGTAAACAGCATGTCTTTAAGTTACATTCTATACATATATGTACTCTATTCTTGGCTATTAAATTCTTCTCTGGGTAACAAATTCCTAAAATGTGAACAATGTTTCCTAATTCCAAAAAAGCCAGAAGAGAAATAGACAAAACAAGTAATGTGACTCACTCTAAAGATATGTTGTAAATATCGGAAATTTTAACCATACCATCAGAGTTCATTTAACTATCTCTCACATTCATCAAAAATAACCTTGGCAACTGCTGCATAAACAACTCTGTTCACAACTCTCAAACAAGAACTAAACTAAACTAATATTTAGCAAAAAGGAATAAAAGATCTCAGAATATCTTTTATACCAAGGAATGAAGTTTTACAGTACAATATACTGCCCAAGAGATTCCTGAAACATTTTAATGTGCAAGTGAAAACGTCATTTACGCAATAAATTCTATTCTTTGAACGATTACCTAAAATATATGGAGTAGGGACTTTGTGAAAAATGTGATACAAGTACATAATAATAATAATAATAATAATAATAAAACCCGTGGAGGCCCGGGAAAAGAATAGGCCTCCAGTATGTTCAGTCGTAAAAGGCGACAAAAAGAACAAACCACTAATAGGGCTAACCCCCCGATTTTAGTGTGATTAGTTAGTTCAGGACAGAACTAATGAAGCCTCGGACAAGCGCTGTCATGGTCAGGAACGAAGCATGAACACTATGCCCGTCCACAATGGTAACAACACTGCTAGCCACACAGAAAATAATTTAAATCCAAATAGAGGTGTTTTACAGGATATGCTTCCTGCAACCACTCTAGAAGGAAAACAAAGACAGAGGATGAGATGGTCAGATAGAGTTAACCAACACCTCATGTTCTGTTATTAGCAAGCAACAAACTTAGGAACCAACACAATTGGATACAGATCACAAGTATACTCAAAATGTATTACCAGATAGCCAGAATTAAAATTTTTAACAGAACAACGACTAGCTGATCAGATCTGTCTAATAATCAAAAATAACAGGACACCCCAGTCAGAATTAGAAAACATCAAACAACAAGTACAACAAGTACTGGAACAAAATAATTTGCATTCAGAAGAAGAAAATACAATAATGGACTCAAACAACACAGAGCAAACAAACAAAGAACAACACACATCAATTAAACGGTCAGAGGAAAACTAAATCTTAAGACAGCCACCAGAACAAGCACAAATACACTCCTGGAAATTGAAATAAGAACACCGTGAATTCATTGTCCCAGGAAGGGGAAACTTTATTGACACATTCCTGGGGTCGGATACATCACATGATCACACTGACAGAACCACAGGCACATAGACACAGGCAACAGAGCATGCACAATGTCGGCACTAGTACAGTGTATATCCACCTTTCGCAGCAATGCAGGCTGCTATTCTCTCATGGAGACTATCGTAGAGATGCTGGATGTAGTCCTGTGGAACGGCTTGCCATGCCATTTCCACCTGGCGCCTCAGTTGGACCAGCGTTCGTGCTGGACGTGCAGACTAAGTGAGACGACGCTTCATCCAGTCTCGAACATGCTCAATGGGGGACAGATCCGGAGATCTTGCTGGCCAGGGTAGTTGACTTACACCTTGTAGAGCACGTTGGGTGGCACGGGATACATACGGACGTGCATTGTCCTGTTGGAACAGCAAGTTCCCTTGCCGGTCTAGGAATGGTAGAACGATGGGTTTGATGACGGTTTGGATGTACCGTGCACTATTCAGTGTCCCCTCGACGATCACCAGAGGTGTACGGACAGTGTAGGAGATCGCTCCCCACACCATGATGCCGGGTGTTGGCCCTGTGTGCCTCGGTCGTATGCAATCCTGATTGTGGCGCTCACCTGCACGGCGCCAAACACGCATACGACCATCATTGGCACCAAGGCAGAAGCGATTCTCATCGCTGAAGACGACACGTCTCCATTCGTCCCTCCATTCACGCCTGTCGCGACACCACTGGAGGCGGGCTGCACGATGTTGGGGCGTGAGCGGAAGACGGCCTAACGGTGTGCGGGACCGTAGCCCAGCTTCATGGAGACGGTTGCGAATGGTCCTCGCCGATACCCCAGGAGCAACAATGTCCCTAATTTGCTGGGAAGTGGCGGTGCGGTTCCCTACGGCACTGCGTAGGATCCTACTGTCTTGGTGTGCATCCGTGCGTCGCTGCGGTCCGGTAACAGGTCGACGGGCACGTGCACCTTCCGCCAACCACTGGCGACAACATCGATGTACTGTGGAGACCTCACGCCCCACGTGTTGAGCAATTCGGCGGTATGTCCACCGGGGCTCCCGCATGCCCACTATACGCCCTCGCTCAAAGTCCGTCAGCTGCACATAGGGTTCACGTCCACGCTGTCGCGGCATGCTACCAGTGTTAAAGACTGCGATGGAGCTCCGTATGCCACGGCAAACTGGCTGACACTGACGGCGGCGGTGCACAAATGCTGCGCAGCTAGCGCCATTCGACGGCCAACACCGCGGTTCCTGGTGTGTCCGCTGTGCCGTGCGTGTGATCATTGCTTGTACAGCCCTCTCGCAGTGTCCGGAGCAGGTATGGTGGGTCTGACACACCGGTGTCAATGTGTTCTTTTTTCCATTTCCAGGAGTGTAGAACATGAAGTGACACACATGTTAGAAGAAAAAGAAAAAATTAAGCTGACATATATAGAATTCAAATACATAAATACAGACATTAGACCATTCTTGCATAGACCACCTATTAACCCACAAATCGAAACCACAATAACAACTATCAACACAATCATACACCACAAAATAAATGAAAATACAACTATGGAAGAGTTACAACTACTGGTTTATATAGGAGCACTCACTACACTAAATATACACACTAGGCAGAGATCAGAACCAACCAACACACAGAAGAAATCCACAAAACCAGCATGGCAACACAGGCTACAGATCAGAATAGAAAAACTGAGAAAAGACATCAGACAGCTAACACAATTTATAAGAAACGAAATATCTGACAAAAAGCAAAAAAGGTTAGGTAAAATCTCACAACAAGATGCGACAGAGAGATGAAAATAAGCAGAAATGACAAGCACTGGCCAGACGACTTAGAAGATACAAAAAAGTGAAAATAGAAGGAAACAAAACCGAACATTCAACACAAACCAAAAGAAATTTTACCAGACAGTAGATAACACACACATTAAAATAGACAATCCATCAAACATAACAGACATGGAACACTTCTGGAGCAACATATGGTCCAAGCCAGTACATTATAACAGGCATGCATGGTGGATACAGGCAGAAACAGACACATACAAGATGATACCACAAATGCCTGAAGTGATAATTTTGCAACATGAAGTCACCCGAGCAATTAACTCTACTCACAATTGAAAGCCCGTGGAAAAGATAAATTAGCAAATTTCTGGCTAAAGACGTTCACCTCAACACATTCACATCGAAGTAAATTATTTAACAGTTACATTGCAGACCCATTCCCATTCCCCGATACACTTACGCATGGAATAACTTATCTGAAACCTAACGATCAAGCAGACACAGCAAACTCAGTGAAATATCGCCCCATAACATGCCTACCAACAATATACAAAATATTAACTTCAGTCATTACACAGAAATGAATGACACATACAATACAGAACCAAATTATCTGTGAAGAACAAAAAGGCTGTTGCAAAGGAGCACGAGGATGTAAAGAGCAACTGATAGTAGATGCAGAGGTGACATATCAAGCTAAACCTAAACAAAGGTGGCTACACTACACATACAGTGATTACCAGAAAGCTTTTGATAGTGTACCCCACACATGGTTGCTATAAATATTGGAAATATACAAAGTAGATCCTAAGTTGATACAGTTCCTATACATAGTAACGAAAAATTGGGAAACCACACTTAATATCCAAAAAATTCATATAATATCACATCACAGCCAATACAGATTAAGTGTGGAATATACCAAGGAGACTCATTAAGTCCATTCTGGTTCTGTCTTGCTCTGAATCCACTATCCAACATGCTAAATAATACAAATTATGGATACAATATTACTGGAACATACCAACACAAAATCACACATTTGCTATACATGGATGATGTAAAACTACTGGCAGCAACAAATCAACAATTCAACCAATTACTAAAGATAACAGAAGTATACAGCAATGATACAAATATGGCTTTTGGACCAGACAAATGTAAGAAAAATAGCATAGTCAAAGGAAAACACACTAAACAAGTAGATTACATATTGGATAACCCCAGTGACTACATAGAAGCGATGGAAGAAACGGATGTTTATAAAAAACTAGTATACAGACAAAAAATAGGAATAGATAATACAAATATAAAACAAGACCTAAAAGAAAAATATAGACAAAGACTAACAAAAATACTGAAAACAGAATTGACAGCAAGAAACAAGACAAAAACTATAAAGACTTATGCTATACCAATATTGACCTACTCATATGGGGTAGTGAAATGGAGTAACGCAAAACTAGAAGCATTCAATACACTTACACAATCACAATGCCACAAATAGAGAATACATCACGTACATTCAGCAACAGAAAGATTCACATTAAGCAGAAAGGAAGTAGGAAGGAGATTTATCGACATATGGACAGGTAGACAATTTAAGAAAGTTCTTTATAGAACGAGCAGAAATTAGCAAAATAAATAAGGCAATCACTCATATAAATACATCGGCAACACCACTGCAATTTCATAACCACTTCTACAACCCTTTAGATCACATAACATCAACAGATACGAAGAAAGTAAATTGGAAAAAGAAAACACTACGTGACAAGCACCCATTTCATCTAACACAGCCACACATCGGTCAAGATGCATTTAACACATGGCTAAGAAAAGGCAATATATACAGTGCGACAGAAGGATTCATGGTTGCAATACAGGATCAAACAATAAAGACCAGATATTACAGCAAGCATTTTATTGAAGATCCCAATATCAGAACAGATAAATGCAGATTCTACAAGCAACAAATAGAAACAGTAGATCTCATCACAAGTGGACGTACAATACTAGCAAATGCAGACTACCAGAAGACATGACAATGTAGCAAAATAATACATCAACAACTTGCCATACAACATAAACTAATAAAACAACACGTTCCCACATACAAGTATGCACCACAAACTGGGCTTTTGAATTATGAATACAAATTATACTGGAACAGAACCATTATAACAGATAAAACAACACCACATAACAATCCTGACATCATACTCACCAATAAAAAGAAGAAATTAACACAACTAATCGAAATATCCATACCAAATACAACAAATATACAGAAGAAAACAGGAGAAAAAATTGAAAAATACATCCAACTGGCTGAGGAAGTTAAGGACATGTGGCATCAGGATAAAGCTGACATTATACCAATTATACTGTCAACTGCAGAAGTCATACCACACAATATCCACCAGTGCATCAACGCAACACAACTACATCCAAACATTTACATACAAGTACAGAAATTTGTAATTATTGATACATGTTCAATTACCTGTAACTTCCTAAATGCAATGGAAATTATACCGTACAGTTAAAAGGAAGTCTCACTTGATCAAGGTCCGTGTCACTTTCCATTTTTAACCAGACATAAAGTCTAAGAAAGGAAAGCAAGAATAATAATAAACATCTCTGTTATTTGGCGCCATAGTTTGGCATTATAAGTTTTCTTTGAATAATCTTACTTTAAAACTGTGCAATTGAGACGAAAAGGCCTTGGTCATACACAAAATGTAATCCAATGACTTCACTGCAAAACGTAATGGAATTTTATTTGGTACAAAAAAAGCTCCAGTCTGCATACAGTTATCCATATTTAGTAATTTCTTGGTTATCAAAAGTTACTTCAGCAAAAGTTGAGATATTCCTACTGGCAGGTCTCAGTCGACAATCTGTTCTACCTTGTGAATCTAGACCTGTAAGTGTGTCTGTATGTGTGACTTATGTTCCTTTCTTCATGTTTACTATAATATCACTACATGTGTAATATTAATGCAACGGTATTCTACGAATGAATCACTACCATTCCTGATACAGAAAACACCTTCACGTCATTTGCATTGTCGTACCACAGGTATGCTACTACAATAAACAAGACGCTACCAACAACATTTTCTGTGGCTCTACACCACAAAACATAGGAAGAGCAATTAACGTTGAGTTTATGACGATACAGTATCGATCACCAGTGTTTCCTCATGTATTACACTTAATATTTTTATTTTTTGTAGCATATATGGGACCAGATTAATTCAAGGCATGTAAATAGAAACAGTATGCCAAATCATTTTTCTTCAAATGATAATTTTCAAACTGTCATTCCAATGCATGTGATTTTATGGCACTCTTTTGTGACTGCAAAATATCTACTAACATAAATTTGTTTGTGGCAGAACTTCTTTTAGTGGTCATACCAAAACTGTATACGATATATATATATATATATATATATATATATATTTCCTACAAATACATTGTATCCACTGTTTTTAATTAAATATATAAGAAGTTTATATTTACCTACCGTGAATCTGAGGCTACTTCTATCTTACGCTGATGTTGTCCGTGTTCGAAGAGTACTGTGGTCAGTGTGTTCAACAAATTGCGAAACCAAGGTGCAACCACGTTCAGACGGTGCGATCACTTTTAACGATGAGCCTACGCGGCTGACAACACATGCATGTGCCAATATTAACACCAGGACAAAGGCAACTACAACAGAAATGGGCACGTGGCCATTAGCTCTTAGGGCTGGTGCCGTGGCTGAGGAGTGCATGATCTCTGAATCCTGATACCATAGTGCCTATGAGACCGCTTCCAGGGGAACAGCTCCTTTACACTTGTACTGCGGGACTGAGGCAAGCTGGCGGCGGATCCATTATTCTCTGGGGAACATCCACGTAGGCATCCATGGGACGAATGGAGCTCGTGCAAGGTGCCATGATAGCAAAGAATCATCGTACACTTGCTGCAGTCAATGTACACCCCTTCATGAAGATCAAGTTTCCCAACAGCAGTGGCACCTTTCAGCAACATAATGCGATATGATACAAGACCAGGAGTGTGACGAAGTGGCTCGAGGAACACAGTGGCGAGTTCCAACTGGTGTGCTGGTCCCTCCAATTGCTCAGATCTGAGTCCAATCCAACAAATCTGAGATGCGATAGAATTTGGTGTCAGAGCTCATCGTCCCCTCAGGAATTTATGTGAGTTAGGTGAATTACGTGTCCAGATGTGGTGCCAACTTCCTCCAGCGATCTACCAAGGCCTCATTGCTTCCATTTCACGACGTGTCGCAGCTGATATCAGTGCCACAGGCGGACATATCGGTGATTTTTAGGTGGTCAACGTTCTCGCTGATCAGTGTATATTTGTATGCATCGGACGTGTAAAATAATGTTACATTATTCAAAATAAATAATTTGCTACTTAATTTTGAACTTCATCAATCTGACCTAGCCATTGTTGTATCCCAAGGTACGTTGCGAAACATGAAAGACTGGAAATCAGTTATATTCTCCGCGTAAGTGAATTAGTCATGGATTTGGCTAACAAGGAGACGATATGACAATCAAACTGTTGAAACTTTTTGTGATTATGGTTCTGAATTCAGTTATCAGTCGCTCAAATCCGGTCGATGCGGCTCTAAAAATCTCTCGAGTAAATCGATTTTGAGGTTTTTAGAACTTCTTCAACATACAGAAATTAGGTCTATTTTCCGACAGACAACATCGCTCTCTCTCAGAATGCTCACCTGTCGCATGGGAGGCCTGGGCTCAATTTTTGGCCAATGCAATTTTTTAAACAAAGACACGTGTTCGTCAAGGGTTTCTATGAAGTATAAATTACATGAATATGGGAAAAACTCAGTAGATTTCAGGACTAGTAATCTGTGGATCATATTTAGTTATAATACCTACTTCACTGAAATATAAAATTAATCACCTATATACTAAGAAACACATATGTATCTGTCTTTTTTATAAAAAATGTGCATCTTCTTATTTATAATTAGATAATGCACACGAAAATCCAGGTTTGCTTTGGAAATATAAATTCTTAATTACTAATTTTTTATAAACGAATATTACTAAAGACTGTTATAACTATAAAAAACATTACATATTACGCTTTATTCATGTTCACTGATTTTATACCTTAGGGAAATGCACCTAGAACATACACCACCATCAAAAATTTACCATGGACAGGAATCATTCAGGCCTCACGTGTGGATGGTGAACATTCTATCATAGAGCCAACTGTCTGTCGAAAGACAGGCCTGACATTTAGTATTAAAGTTGCTCAGAGCAGTTTAAGCCCCATTGTCTCGGTAAATCTGGAGAGTTTCTTTCAGCTGCTCTGAGTGTTCAGTATTCCAATTGTGAACTTCACGTATCATAAAGACACCTAAAAACCACAAGAAACAGAACATCATTGAATCTCCTTGCATGCCATTTCCCCACAACATCCTTTCTTCCACAAGTCTCACTAGGTATGCTGGAGAAATTTGCGGAAGCATCGAAGGTTTCTGCTGGCAGTGAAGTTGTGAGGGCTTGGATAGCTTGGACATTTGCCCACAAGGAAAGATACACATTCCAATAGTTAATATGATAGAATTATTAACGCTCCAGGAAAAATGCAGATAACATTCTCTACTGCCAATGTTTGCAAAGCTAATTACTTCTACTTCTCCTTTCCTTTTGTTATGCTAAGTAGAAACTGTTACTTTCTGCAGCATTGGAAGCTTTCCTGAGAAGGCTCATAAGAGGGATGATAACTCAGCAGGTTCAGAGCATTATAAACTAGAAGGAATCTGTTTTGATGAGATAAGGATCTGAAAGCCACATGAAGCACTACGTCAATTTTCCCATGTTACGTCTGTGTGCAAGACTTTCGGATGGCTAGGTTTGGTAACTTGTCATGCAGTGGGAGAGTTTTATTGCGCTAATTCCTCCTGCACACCATTATTGGTTAACCATGACAAAATTCATGAGAAAAGGGATTTATTAAATCTGTTTGTAAAATAGTTATTGATCTGAACTTGCAAGGTTTGCTGCAATTGGTTTGCGAGATTCTTACTCTGACTGAACCAGCTCTGTTCCTGGAAGTAGAGTCAGAACACACTAGCTGCCAAGAGATCAATGATTACATCTGCTTCAGAGGCGCTAGCGAGCACACAGTTCACTTTAGACAGCCACCCCCTCCCCCCCTCCTCCCCCCCTTCCGTCACACACATACACAAACAGAGTGAGTGAGTGAGAGAGAGAGAGAGAGAGAGAGAGAGAGAGAGAGAGAGAGAGAGAGAGAGAGAGAATCTCCGATTTCGAGCAGACTACAGGGATCGATTCGGTCTGACTTTCCAGCCACCACTGTAGCAGTTTTCCACATACATTCTGTCTAAGTGCCAGCAATCCAGCTACCGAGAGAGATGAAATTTTGGAAATTTGTGGTAAGTTGCTATGGGACCAAACTGCTCAGGTCATCGGTCCCTAGACTTACATAACATCCTACTTAATGTAACTTACACCAACGTACGCTAATGTTAACACACACACCCAGACCCGAGGGAAGACTCGAACCTCAACCGGGGGAAACGCGCGAACCCTGGCAAGGTGCTTGAGACCGCGCGGCTTCTCAGCGTAGCCTAGTATGATGAAGGGTTATTTATTTTACATCACTGTTTAATTGCACATTTCTTACATTTGACTGCATCTGGTGAAACCCTTCATGCAATTATAGCGAATCTGTTGGTGCCAGTATTTGCTATTCCGGGGTTCGTTCTTCAAATCACTAACCGTTTTCGCAGTTGGCCGTATGCTTGATAAAGTTTCACACTATGCTTTCGTGTGTCCGCTCAACTGTGCCAAGACTACAGTTCACAATTATAATCTTCTGTGCATAAAAAAATATTTATGTGCCTGATTCAGTGGAAAAATAATTTTTTTAATGTTTTATGACAATAAATCAAGTTCGTGTAGTGCCCGCTAGGTTCCTTCGGTAGCCAGATTGACTCCTACGTTAAAATATCTGTGTGAGACGTGATACCCATAGTTTCTCGCTTAATTGGGCTATCCCTACTAGATTTCATTTCGTAAGAGATTAGTTGTGTAGCAGTGTTTCTCTTAAATTTGCAAAATCTTGTGAGGAACTTCTCTATTCATCACCGGAAATTGGACGTATTGCATCTGAGTGGTATGCTAAACAGCTCAATTGACATCTCACAAAAGATCCGAGGTTTGTGTCATGGTTAGGCACTTGGTACCAAACTGCCAGGAAGTTTCAACTAGTCGTCTGGTTGCCGTTTCCCGCAATCAGATTCCTCAAAACATACTAGGTGTCTCTCCAAGGAGTCGTCAGGCGCATTTC
Source organism: Schistocerca gregaria (assembly GCF_023897955.1). Lineage (NCBI taxonomy): Eukaryota > Metazoa > Arthropoda > Insecta > Orthoptera > Acrididae > Schistocerca > Schistocerca gregaria. The sequence continues at coordinate 435,220,902 of NC_064922.1, forward strand.
CCTGGTGTGTTTGCACTGTGTGACTGGAGACAACCCAAACAAACAGTGCTCATCACGTCTTTGATGGGACGCCCAGTGCTGATGGAAGGAGTCAGTTTGTTCCCCATTACAGACTAAATGACTATTAAAGCGGAATTTTCCTTCCGCATTCGATAGGGCGGTCCAAATCAGTCTACTGTGATATTTGTTATATCGATATGTATTAACAGGGACAGTGAAACGCGAAGTTTAACCGGTGCTGCAGCAGCTACACCACCGCCCCAATCTGCACTGACTGCTTCTGCCAGTCAGCAGCGCTACTCAGTCTCTGGTGGAGCACTGGTTCTTCATTGTGTTCTAGTGTCCTCGTTAATCCACAGCGATATAACTGATATGGCACTAGACTAATTTGGGACCGCTTTATCGATTGGGACTCTAAAATTCCACTTTAAAATTAATTTTGTTTGAGTCAGAAAACTAACCGATGTTTTTTGTCCACAATGGGCATCGCTTCACAGACGTGATGACGAGTATTTCTCTGGGCTGACACCATCTACACATTGCAAAACTAAACTGCTGATGTCTGTCAAAACATCAAAGAAAATACGCCTGACGGCTCTTAGAAGAGACATCCCATGTAATTCCTTTGACTGCTTAAGTGAATGTGCCAACTACTTCACGTTGTCTAACGAAATGACAGTAAAATTGGAAGGAATTTCCCACAAAAATTTTCGTCTTACAGGAAGTGCGCCCTTTAAAGTCAACAATCAGCAAGCTAAAAAAATATCAGTTTGACTTCTTGTCGACAGCGAAGTTGTTGAAGACTAAAAACGAATTCATTTCGAGTTTATTGGATTGGGTAAAGGCTAATTAATATATAGCCATCTCTTCAAGTCTGATAGCAGTATGACCCCGATAAAACAGAATACTGAGCAGCGACCTGTGTGCTGGCACACCTCATTAGTTCTACTCGTTGACCTAGACTGCGTCTCTACTCGTCTATTGGATATCACGACATAATAAAAATGCTCACGGTGGAATCGGTTATTTATAAACTGTCTTGCAGAGCTGTATTACAACACACACGAAGTACCTTCTAGCTTCTGGTAAACATGAAACTAATCTTATACTTACTGTTCCCCAGATCCACGCCACAATCATAGCATTTATTAACTTCCCAACGGATCTGTTATTATTTAGATAAGTACGTAGGCGTGCAGGAAAAACATACGGTATTAACATTCTATATATTTATCCTTCATACGTATATACGAGTTTGTCTACGGAAAGACGACCTCACTTCTGCTTGCACCACTTCATCGCTATCAAAGTGAAATCCTCGATGGTTTTCCTTACGTTATGGCAACAAATAGAAATCGGATGGAGCGAAGTCGGAGCTGTATGGAGGATGATCGGTGACAGTGTACCCAAGACGTGCGATTGTTGTGGGCGACTCCTTCGAATTCGAAACTCAACTAAGGCACGACATTTCTCACGCAGCAATATTTTTACGCCTTGTTCAGTGGCTGAGGGTTGCAAATACGTAGGTATGAAGAATAAAGATGTAGAATGTTAATAATGTCTGTTTCATTGAAAAAGTTTTAAGAGCTGTCACATAAGAAATTCGGAGGCGTTACTTTTCATTACTACCACGTGTGTTAACAAGACTGGACAGTTCTTAGCAGCAATAACACCATTTCAGCCTCATGATTTCCTAGATTCTACGCGCAAGTCGCCGAAGTAGTATCAAATCGAAAGACTTGCACCCGGCGAATGGTCTACCCGACGGGAGGCCCGAGTCACGCGACATTTACATTTATTTATTTTCTAGATAGAGCACATCTAATGTACATCGTTATCCATAGAACTGACGACTTTACACACAACTGGTCTGAATCATCATTAACAATCAGAATGTGAAATGTCGTGTTTTATTCGGTTTTATTTATAAAGCATCTTGCGTGGTTATTTCGCAAATTGGATACATATGTTTGTAATACGAGGAATGACCACAGAAGGTCCGTTACAAATTAAAGCGAAACTCGTCTCGAATAAAATTCTCTTTAATTAAATTGCAGTAAGCTTAAGGCAGAATAATTGATTTTAATAGTCGCTGGGAAAGATGGCCATGCAAACATATTAAATCAAATAATATTCTAAAGGCAGAAGGTCATAAAGAAATCACGTAATGTTCAGTTTTGGATCCACTAATATTCCTGCGGCAGAAAGACATTCCGAAAAAGGAATCTGAAGGCAACGGCGTAGATTCCGCTCGAATAAAATGGCAAATAGTTTTGGTGGATAAGACACATGCGTATGTGCATCTAGCCCAAAAACAAAAGTGTTCCATCTCAGAAAACTTTCGGAACACGTCATGATGTTCTTTGCTTCTAAAGAGTGGTCCTGCCTGAATACTGACCATTCCTCCAGGGACAGACTGTAGCGTGATATTAACTGAAATCATATAGTAACTAACTTCAGATTGTTTTTCCAGGAAAGGTAGAAACAAAGTCTAAGAAACACAACGGTAACTTTTCTAAATATTTCATTACATACACATCCAATAAAAATGTTAACAGAGCAAGGAGAGAATATCGCCGTTAAGAACTTTCAAGACGAAAGAGACGGAAATAATAGAAGATCTGGTGAAAACTCTTCGCAGACTCAGTCTGCAGTAGCGAAACTCGAAACCAAAAGAAAGCGAGTCGAGAAAGCCGTTTCTTAAATAGAGGTAAAGCGTGCCGCAGAGAGCCGGCAGTTACTCTCCGCGGAAAAAGGACATCACATTGGCGACGCTGTAGCACAGAGGAAGTCTGACGTATAAGACTGCCATTTTTGTGCATGACGATGTTATTATAGTATATCAAGGGAACGGATAGTTGAACCTGAACAACTGCAAAATACTTTGTGGATGGTACGATCCAGCTTCGTGTGTCAATAATGGCTTCCTGCAGACAGCGATGGGATTATAAACAGCGTCAGCTATTGATGGAGTATAGTATACACGAATAAACCGAGCTGTCATTTTGTGAGTTGCATTTTTATTTTGCACTTCGTAGCTTGTTTCAAGGCGGCTCAGCTCATTTTTAACTGGTATCACTTAACTAATAGTTGCGTTTCACCTGGCTCAATCCTCTCTGAAACGCCATGCGAAGTCCGCAGAATTTGTGGAATTGTGGAAAGGGGTAAAAAATGAGCTGCTGTCAGTTACACTGGAACACATATAACTTTAATTATTTGACCATTCATTACAGTACAAATTCTTGAAGTTACTTATCGTCTGAATACGCCACACTATCTTATGCCGTAAGGCCACAACCACTTTAATTATTAAAATAAAATAAAATAAAAATTGCTAAAAGCCATTAACTCAAAATTCAGACGCCAAAGAGAATATTTAGAGGGCAGACGGCCTCACGTTAAGTAAGTTTTACAATTTGGCTAAAGGCCAAAAATCGAACACTTGAAATGCAACAACCTTAATTTAAAGACGTCTGAAGACCCATGATTTAAGAATCAAGGTAAAATTAACTAAAAAACACACAGCAGAAGGCTTCATCTTCAGTTAGGCTGAAGGTCCCAAACGGACTGATGCTCTAAAGGCATAGATGCTTAATTTAAAAATGCCTGAAGGCCCAATGACTTAAAACGCATAATAAAATACATTTAAACAACAAAGGCTTATCATAAATTAAACTGAAGGTCCTAAACACTCTAATACTGGACAAGCAAGGAACTTTAATTTTAAAACGGGTGAAGGTCCATGACTTAAAAAGCAGCTAAAATAATTTTTAGTAGACAGGGGGCCCAAGGCTTTATCTATAAACAGTATACTCCCCGGGATGAGATTTTCACTCTGCAGCGGAGTGTGCGCTGATATGACACTTCCTGACAGATTAAAACTGTGTGCCGAACCGAGACTCGAACTCGGGACCTTTGCCTTTCGCGGGCAAGTGCTCTACCACTTTAATATACACCACTGGCCATTAAAATTGCTACACCACGACGATGACGTGCTACAGACTCGAAATTTAACAGGCGGGAAGAAGATGCTGTGATATGCAAATGATAAGCTTTTCAGAGCATTCACGCAAGTTTGGACCCCGTAGTGACACATACAACGTGCTGACATGAGGAAAGTTTCTAACCGATTTCTCATACACAAACATCAGTTGACCAGCGTTGCCTTGTGAAACGTTGTTGTGAGGCCTCGTGTAAGGAGGAGAAATGCGTACCATCACGTTTCCGGCGATGATAAAGGTTCGGATAGTAGACCATCGCGATTGCGGTTTATCGTATAGAGACATTGCTGCTCGCATTGGTGGTAGAGCACTGTTAGCAGAATACGGAATCGGTGGGTTCAGGAGGGTAACAAGGAACGCCGTGCTGGATCCCAACGGCCTCGTATCACTAGCAGTAGAGATGACAGGCATTTTATCCACATAGCTGTAACGGATCGTGCCGCCACGTCTCAATCCCTGAGTCAACAGATGGGGACGTTTGCAAGACAACAACCATCTGCACGAACAGTTCGACGGCGTTTGCAGCAGCATGGACTATCAGCTCGGATACCATGGCTGCTGTTACCCTTGACGCTCCATCACAGACACGAGCGCCAGCAATGGTGTACTCAACGACGAACCTGGGTGCACGAATCGCAAAACGTCATTGTTTCGGATGAATCCAAGTTCTGTTTACAGCATCATGATGGTGGCATCCGTGTTTGGCGACATCGCGGTGAACGCACATTGGAAAGATGTATTTGTCATGGCCATACTGGCGTATCACCCGGCATGATGGTATCGGATGCCATTGGTTACACTTCTCGGTCACCTCTTGTTCGCACTTGTTTGAAGAGTGGACGCTACATTTCAGATATGTTGCGACCCGTGGCTGTACCCTTCATTTGATCCCAGCGATACCCTACATTTCAGCAGGATAATGCACGACAGAATGTTGCAGATCCTGTACGGGCCGTTCTGGATACAGAAAATGTTATACTGCTGCCCTGGCCAGCACATTGTCCAGATCGGTCATCAATTGAAAACGTCTGGTCAATGGCGGCCTTGTAACTGGCTCGTCACAATAAGCCAGTCACTACTCTTGATGAACTGTGGTATCGTGTTAATGCTGCATGGGCAGCTGTACCTGTAGACGTTATCCAAGCTCTGTTTGACTCAATGCCCAGGCGTATCAAAGCCGTTTTTACGGCCACAGGTGATTGTTCTGGATACTGATTTCTCAGGATCTATGCACCCCTTTGCGTGAAAATGTAATCACATCTCAGTTCTAGTATAATATATTTGTCCAATGAATACCCGTTAGTCATCTGCATTTCTTCTTGGTGTAGCAATTTCAATGGGCAGTAGTGTATTAATCAGGCTGAAGGTTCAAACAATCGAACACCCGTGACTTCTGAAATTTTCCCGGCGTATTTGTTCTTCTAATAATTTCCGGGTATGCAGCCGGATCCCGTCGACATTCTGCCACGATATTTCGGCCCAGAGACGTCCGGCCATCATCAGGTGAGTACACAACTACTGAAGAGCCCAGGTGCAGTCGCGGTATTTATACCGATTCTCGCGCACGTGTTGACATGCGCGGCATAGCCGAGTTGTACGTGCTGCCCTCGGTGGTGAAAGTAAAAGATCATCTAGTCATTGAGTATCGAATGACGCTGTCTATTCCGCTGTGAATGTATAATTTTAATAACAGGATTCCAAGTTTTATCCAGTTGATAGCCGTTGTCACGATTTATAAGATTATCGGCAAGACGTATTTCCACTGATTCCTTGATTACGGAATCCCAAAATCCGGAAACCGGAGCTAAAATTTTTGTTCCATTGTATTCCATTGAATGTCCCAATGAAATACAGTGCTCTGCTACTGCCGATTTTGACGGTTGCCGCAGACGGGTGTATCTTTCATGTTCTGTACATCGTTCATGGACAGTTCTTGTCGTCTGGCCAATATATGCAGAGCCACATTCACAGGGAATTTTGTAGACGCCTGCTTTCTTCAGTTGTAAATCGTCTTTAACGGATCCAACCAGGGCCCGGTTCTTTGCTGGTGCACGGAAGATAACCTTGATTTTATTCTTCTTCAGTAATCGGCCTATTTTCGACGACACATTCCCGGCGTATGGAAGAAACGCAGTTGATTTAAAGTCGTCATCAGCGTCCTCAGTGCGCTGCTTCTTGTAATGACAGTTGCGCATGGCCTTTCTTATTTGGCGTGAAGTGTAGCCATTCTCTTTAAAAACCTTCTCCAAGTGTTCTAATTCTGCGTGGAGGTTTTCATCGTCCGAAATTACATGCGCTCGATGTATTAAGGTACTGAGAACGCCGGCTGTTTGTGCTGGGTGGTGGCAGCTTGACGCCTGGAGATACAGATCTGTGTGAGTCGGTTTCCTGTACACAGAATGTCCTAATGACCCATCATTTTTACGGCATACTAGCACGTCTAGAAATGGTAAAGTGCCATCTTTTTCAATCTCCATCGTGAATTTGATGTTCTCATGTAAAGAGTTTAAATGTTGAAGGAATTTCTCCAGTTCCTGTCTGCCATGAGGCCATACAACTGATGACGACTTTAAATCAACTGCGTTTCTTCCATACGCCGGGAATGTGTCGTCGAAAATACGCCGATTACTGAAGAAGAATAAAATCAAGGCTATCTTCCGTGCACCAGCAAAGAACCGGGCCCTGGTTGGATCCGTTAAAGACGATTTACAACTGAAGAAAGCAGGCGTCTACAAAATTCCCTGTGAATGTGGCTCTGCATATATTGGCCAGACGACAAGAACTGTCCATGAACGATGTACAGAACATGAAAGATACACCCGTCTGCGGCAACCGTCAAAATCGGCAGTAGCAGAGCACTGTATTTCATTGGGACATTCAATGGAATACAATGGAACAAAAATTTTAGCTCCGGTTTCCGGATTTTGGGATTCCGTAATCAAGGAATCAGTGGAAATACGTCTTGCCGATAATCTTATAAATCGTAACAACGGCTTTCAACTGGATAAAACTTGGAATCCTGTTATTAAAATTATACATTCACAGCGGAATAGACAGCGTCATTCGATACTCAATGACTAGATGATCTTTTACTTTCACCACCGAGGGCAGCACGTACAACTCGGCTATGCCGCGCATGTCAATACGTGCGCGAGAATCGGTATAAATACCGCGACTGCACCTGGGCTCTTCAGTAGTTGTGTACTCACCTGATGATGGCCGGACGTCTCTGGGCCGAAATATCGTGGCAGAATGTCGACGGGATCCGGCTGCATACCCGGAAATTATTAGAAGAATCGAACACCTGACAAGCAAGAAAATTTAATTTTAAAACGTTTGAAGGCCCATCACTCAAAACACAACTAAAATAATTTTTAGTAGGCAGAAGGCCCAAGGCTTTATCTATAAACAAAATTTTCATCAGGCACAAGGTCCAAACAATCGAACACTTGACAAGCTTGGAATTTTAATTCTAAAGCGGCTGAAGGCCCATGACTTAAAACACCACTAAAAACAATTCAACTTTAATTCAAAACCATTGGCTATGATGCACACAACAGAAAATAAGAAAAGCCACTCAGAAGTTTCGGGGGTCGGCCAGCACTTGAAATACTAACGATACCTTGAGTGACACAGGCAGTCGGTCCAACTATTCTCGATCCGACGACATCCCAACCAACAGACAGTCAACGGACGCACAGGCAAGGCACCTTGCACTCCACTCGACCAGCAACAACCGGGATATCAATGCAAAACCTAAAATGCATGGGCGCCAACAACCAAGCATACATTAAGCTGTCATACTACACACCGTGCTGGACAGCGACAACACGGCGAGGAAAGGATGCATCCTGAATTTACATCAACACCCCAGGCAGGTAACCGGGGCGTTAACGGCCACAAAGCAGAAAATTCCGCTGGTGCATTTCTATTGCAAATATCCAAATGCAGTTAGACTCCACTGGACGGCGGCTAAACCTTCGCCAACTCCCGCACACACATTGTTGCTCGCAGGAATGTCCCAATAGCCAACATCTAGAAACAGACGGCACAATGTGAGCAGTCTTATCTTGCTGATGCATGAAGTACTAGACAATACCAACAGCAGCGACTGTGCAATAACAAGGACGAATCACGAGCTGGCACACGCAGGCAACCCATAAGCGATCGCCTTCCATCATACTCGTCGTCCGACAATACGACCGACCGACGACCAGCCAAGGTGGTCTGCACTCAAGCGATATGTGTCGGAAACCATCGGATGAGTCACGGCTGTCCAAACCTCTACTGCAACTGCACCCCGACTTAACTTCTGCTGCGTCCTAATTCCAACATTGCCAGATCCAAACTGCAGTGCTAGCGTCTCCCAACTCACTGGGAGATCCGAACTAACTCCGAACACACGACAACCGGGAAGTAATAGCAGTCAGCAGAGATAATACGCCAGTGCTTATATCGGTGTACACTGTGTATACGCACAGATAGCCGGGCGGGGACTACTCAAGAGAATGCCATTATCAGGAGAAAGAAAACTGGCGTTCTACGGATCGGAGCGTGGAATGTCAGATCCCTTAATCGGGCAGGTTGGTCAGAAAATTTAAAAAGGGAAATGGATAGGTTAAAGTTAGATATATTGGGAATTAGTGAAGCTCGGTGGCAGGAGGAACAAGACTTCTGGTCAGGTGACTGCACGGTTATAAACACAAAATCAAATAGGGGTAATGCAGGAGTAGGTTTAATAATGAATAGGGAAATAGGAATGCGGGTAAGCTACCACAAACAGCATAGTGAACGCATTATTGTGGCCAAGATAGACACAAAGCCCATGCCTACTACAGTAGTACAAGTTTATATGCCAACTAGCTCTGCAGATGACGAAGAAATTGAAGAAATGTATGATGAAATCAAAGAAATTATTCAGATAGTGAAGGGTGACGAAAATTTAATAGTCATGGGTGACTGGAATTCGATAGTAGGAAAAGGGAGAGAAGGAAACGTAGTAGGTGAATATGGATTGGGGCTAAGAAATGAAGGAGGAAGCTGCCTGGTAGAACTTTGCACAGAGCACAACTTAATCATAGCTAACACTTGGTTTAAGAATCATGAAAGAATGTTGTATACATGGAAGAACCCTGGAGATACTAAAAGGTATCAGATAGATTATATAATGGTAAGACAGAGATTTAGGAACCAGGTTTTAAATTGTAAGACATTTCCAGGGGCAGATGTGGACTCTGACCACAATCTATTGGTTATGACCTGTAGATTAAAACTGAAGAAACTGCAAAAAGGTGGGAATTTAAGGAGATGGGACCTGGATAAACTGAAAGAACCAGAGGTTGTACAGAGTTTCAGGGAGAGCATAAGGGAACAATTGACAGAAATGGGGAAGAGAAATACAGTAGAAGAAGAATGGGTAGCTTTGAGGGATGCTTTGGTAAAAAGTCGAGGGCTAGTAGAAATCTATGGGTAACAGAAGAAATATTGAATTTAATTGATGAAAGGAGAAAATATAAAACTGCAGTAAATGAAGCAGGCAAAAAGGAATACAAACGTCTCAAAAATGAGATCGGCAGGAAGTGCAAAACGGCTAAGCAGGGATGGCTAGAGGACAAATGTAAGGATGTAGAGGCTTATCTCACTAGGGGTAAGATAGATACTGCCTACAGGAAAATTAAAGAGACCATTGGAGAAAAGAGAACAACTTGTATGAATATCAAGAGCTCAGATGGAAATCCAGTTCTAAGCAAAGAAGGGAAAGCAGAAATGTGGAAGGAGTATATAGAGGGCCTATACAAGGGCGATGTACTTCAGGCCAATATTATGGAAATGGAAGTGGATGTAGATGAAGATGAAATGGGAGATACGATACAGCCTGAAGAGTTTGACAGAGCACTGAAAGACCTGAGTCGAAACAAGGCCCCCGGAGTAGACAACATTCCATTGGAACTACAGACGGCCTTGGGAGAGCCAGTCCTGACAAAACTGTACCATCTGGTGAGCAAGATGTATGAAATACCCTCAGACTTCAAGAAGAATATAATAATTCCAATCCCAAAGAAATCAGGTGTTGACAGATGTGAAAAATACCGAACTATCAGTTTAATAAGCCACAGCTGCAAAATACTAACTCGAATTCTCTACAGACGAATGGAAAAGCTAGTAGAAGCCGACCTCGGGTAAGATCACTTTGGATTCCGTAGAAATACTGGAACACGTGAGGCAATAATGACCTTACGACTTGTCTTAGAAGAAAGATTAAGGAATGGCAAACCTACGTTTCTAGCATTTGTAGACTTAGAGAAAGCTTTTGACAATGTTGTCAAGAATACTCTATTTCAAATTCTAAAGGTTGCAGGGGTAAAATACAGGGAGCGAAAAGCTATTTACAATGTGTACAGAAACCAGATGGCAGTTATTAGAGTCGAGGGGCATGAAAGGGAGGCAGTGGTTGGGAAGGGAGTGAGACAGGGTTGTAGCCTCTCCCCGATGTTATTCAATCTGTATATTGAGCAAGCAGTAAAGGAAACAAAAGAAAAATTCGGAGTAGGTATTAAAATCCATGGAGAAGAAATAAAAACTTTGAGGTTCGCCGATGACATTCTAATTGTCAGAGACAGCAAAGGACTTGGAAGAGCAGTTGAACGGAATGGACAGTGTCTTGAAAGGAGGATATAAGATGAACGTCAACAAAAGCAAAACGAGAATAATGGAATTTAGTCGAATTAAGTCGGGTGATGCTGAGGGAATTAGATTAGGAAATGAGACACTTAAAGTAGTAAAGGAGTTTTGCTATTTTGGGGAGTAAAATAATTGATGATGGTCGAAGTAGAGAGGATATAAAATGTAGACTGGCAATGCCAAGGGAAGCATTTCTGAAGAAGAGAAATTTGTTAACATCGAGTATAGATTTAAGTGTCAGGAAGTCATTTCTGAAAGTATTTATATGGAGTGTTGCCATGTATGGAAGTGAAACATGGACGATAACTAGTTTTTGACAAGAAGAGAATAGAAGCTTTCGATATGTGGTGCTACAGAAGAATGCTGAAGATTAGATGGGTAGATCACGTAACTAATGAGGAAGTATTGAATAGGATTGGGGGGAAAAGAATTTTGTGGCACAACTTGACCAGAAGAAGGAATCGGTTGGTAGGACATGTTCTGAGGCATCAAGGGATCACCAATTTAGTATTGGAGGGCAGCGTGGAGGGTAAAAATCATAGAGGGAGACCAAGAGATGAATACACTAAGCAGATTCAGAAGGATGTAGGTTGCATTAGGTACTGGGAGATGAAGAAGCTTGCACTGGATAGAGTAGCATGGAGAGCTGCATCAAACCAGTCTCAGGACTGAAGACAACAACAACAACAAGAACGGTGTATACGCTTCCCTGTTACGAATACGAACAAACGAAATATGGTGTTGTCCGTCGGCGTAATGAGGCGGACGAATATTCTATACCACATCTCTCTCTCTCTCTCTCTCTCTCTCTGTCTGTCTCTCACTCTCCCTCTTTCTCTCTATCTAAATATCTGTACCACTAGAAGGGGTTATCATTATGCACTAATTGTCGGAAGAGCAATAGCTTCGCGAATTTTCTCTGGCGTCGCGCTGTCTTCGTAAGGTTCTCTTTGCTTTGTCGTCCGCACTCTCGCGTAATCGGTGAGTAGCCTGAGAATAATAAGAACATAATCTGAGTGCGGCGACTTGAAAAGACGCGCGGTTCAATCAAAATTGCGGACGTTAAGGTGGTGTGAATTCTGCGTTCTCTGGTGGCATCAGTAGCGCCATTCGACGTTCGGCGAGCCACCTATGGCAGCGGCCTGCCACAGTTGGTTTAAATGTTTGCTCTGCACAGTGGTGAACGTCCCAAATATAGTTACATTTCTTCGAAAGTAATAGAAATCTGAAAGTAAAAAGAAAGCCTTCTAAAGACGGAAACATACTGGGCTTTGCGCCTGAGAATCTCTAATGTACCTCGCATCTATGGTGAATATTGCCTAAGCTATGCCTCACTATTAACATACACACTTTATACTCATTTCGATTGGACAATCGCTTATATTACTTTGGATTCAATCCAAAATAAATATAATTTGCAAGAGGTTTTCCTAGTTATCATCACATGTCTTCTATTTAATGTAATTAAAGCCATATTACATTCCGTCAACCATGGTAAATTTTATGTTTTAGAGCTCGTTCTTTGTTTATGGTAGGAGGTTTCAATTTCACTGTTCGCTCAAACATGAAGTATTAATACAGGGTATTTCAAAATTAACATATGGGTTTTAAGGATCTGTAGCCTGTATTATATCCAACGTACAATTATAAAGGGTATATCAAATGAAAGAGCACCATTCGTCACACATCAAGTCGATAGGCGAGTTTATCTGAAACCTCGATCATTACATTTGGAGTAAGTGCTGCAACAATGCTGTTTCAAAAGCCATTTAGATCCTATATGAACAACCAAAGGTGAAAATCGTATGGCGTCAGATCGTGTGTAAGTGGAGGTCATGCATATCAAGGCTCTGTCATCCAGCCCCTTTCGGCCCGTCTAACGGTCGGGTGCAACCTTGTCTAACCAGACGTTTACTAATTTATGCCAGTTAAGCGGTGCATCATCTTGCTGCTAAATAAATTACTGTGGTTCAGCTTCTTCTGATTAAAGAAAGAGCCATACTTCTAGCGTATCAAGATAATAACAGTTAGAACTGATGAGTCTCACGGGTTTGCAGCCGGGTTCCATCGTCCTGACGACAACACGATATTTCGATGGACCATCTGGCCGCCATCTTCAGGTGACATTGAGTGCACAATCACGCCAGAACTGAAGAGACCTCAGATTCGGAGGCTCCTGTATACCGCGGGTACTGGCCGCTGCAGGTGCGCGAGCACCGGAAGAGCTGCCCTCTATGAGGCGAAGAATTGGCAGCGACGCCAGCGGTGAAAACTGTCAAAAGCGAGGAATCGCAAAATTAAAATGCAGCCCATCGGAAACCCCGACCTTACCGTTGTTGTTTTATCTGTGATAAAATAGGATTCCACGTCTTGCTTAACGGAACACCTTTACCTCTGTTAAGAATATCATGAGACAGACGTATATCAATTGATTCTTTCAAGACACAATCCCAGTAACGGGAAGCCGAGGCAATAATTTGCGTCTCTTTGAAGGACATATTGTGCCCTTTATTAAGACAGTGTTCAGCAACAGCTGATTTTTCCGGCTGGAGCAGACGTGTATGCCGTTGATGTTCCACACGTCGATCTTGAACGGTAGGAATAGTCTGTCCAATTTAGGTCTTGCAGCAGTGACAGGGAATCTTGTATACCCCATGTTTCCTCAGTTCCAGATCATCTTTAACCGATCCAAGAAGGGATCTAATTTTGGCCAAAGGCATAAGGACGCTTTTAATATCATATTTCCTGAGGATTCTTGAAATTTTCGAAGAAATACTTCCCACGAAGGGTAAAAAGGAACAGATTTGGAAGTGTCCACCGTTGGTACTCGTGGGGGTCCAAATTTAAAAGCACAAGTAATTTGGTGATCAGAATTTACATTCTGCTTGAAAACAACCTTAAGGTGATCCAACTCCTGTTTCAAGTTATCGGAATTCGAAACAGCATAAGCCCTCTGGACCAGTGTGCGTAAAACTCCCAAGCGTTGATGTTGTGGATGACAACTTGTGGCATGGAGGTAGTAGCCCGTATGCGTGGGTTGTCGGTGTACACTGCGGCCCAAAGTCCCATTTTCTTTCTTATGTACTACAACATCCAAAAAAGGTAATTTGCTATCATTTTCAATTTCCATCATAAATTTGATTCGTGGATGAAGGCAGTTAAAATTATCTAAAAATCGATGGAGAGATTCCATTCTATGTGGCCAAACGATGAAAATATCATCCACGTATCTCAAAAAACATGTTGGTTTAAGAGAAGATGTCCTATGTGCCAAATGCTCAAAATCTTCCATAAAGAGTTTGGTGACAATAGGGGAAAGAGGACTCCCCATAGCCACACCGTCAGTTTGTTCAAAAATTGCTTCATTAAATAAAAAATACGTCAATGTCACTACATGGCGGCACAGCTCATTAGTTTTGTCATCTAAGAGCTGACCAATTAGCAATAAAGACTCCTGCAAAGGTAACTGAGTAAAAAGTGAAACAACATCATAGCTCACTAGATGGTCAGATGTTCGAGGACGTAGAGACGTCAGGCGTTTGTTTCACTTTTTACTCGTGCTTTTCAATTTGGACCCCCGCGAGAACCAACGGTGGACACTTCCAAACCTGTTGCCTTTTTACCCTTCGTGGGAAGTATTTTTTATTTCTTATTTTATCACATATAAAACAAAAGCGGTCTGGTTTCCGACCGGCTGCATTTTAATTTTGCGATTTCTCGCTTTTGAAAGTTTTCGCCGCTGGCGTCGCTGCAATTCTTCGCCTCACAGAGGGCAGCTCCTCCGATGCTCGCGCACGCGCAACGACCAGTACCCGGGGTATAAGGGAGCCGCCGAATCTGAGGTCTCTTCAGTTCTGGCGTGATTGTGCACTCAATGTCACCTGAAGATGGCGGCCAGATGGTCCACCGAAATATCGTGTTGTCAGGACGATGGAAACCTGCTGCAAACCCGTGAAAATCATCACTATTTGATACGCCGGGAAAATCTACGTTATCACAACAGTTAGAACTGTTTCACCGAAAAAGAAAGGTCCATAATTTTCCGCCAGGATATGACAGAAAAAACATTCAATGCAGGAGAGTCTCGTTGCAGCTGCACGGTCTCGTAGGGATTTGATGACCCCTAGATGCTTATAATTATGTTTGTTCACATTTTCACTTAAATGAAATAGCGATTCATAACTGAAGACGACACGATCTAGAAAATCTTCTTCATCGTGCAGCAACATTTGCTTTACAAAGTTGGCACATAAAACATAGTCTGTGGGCTGCGGAGCTAGTGACAACTGCCAACGATAAGGACGTGCTTGTAAGCGTCTCCTTAAAAGTCTGCATAGAGACGTCACTGGAATTGCTAATTCACGACTAGCTTTCCTTACTGACTCTCACTCGTTCAATACGTTCATCAGTCACTCTTGACCGTTCCATACTCTTCCTTTGCGCACAAGTATACAAAGAAAACTGTTTGTGTTGCTGTTTCATTTGCTGTATTATTTTTATAATTGTAAAATGAACGTAATAAATGCAAAGTTTTAAAAAGCAGATACATACTTCTTGTAATTTAATGGTTACATGTGACTGAACATCAGTACCGAAATTATTTTTGTCTAAACTATCTTGAAAATCTGAGTGAAACAAAATCACAGCCAGGTTATATATTATCTAGCATATTTTCTTGTTTGCTTTGAAGTGGTAGTCTGGGTATACAATCAGTAGTGCATCATTCAGGTCTTTAGTGCCATGCTTGTTATTATTTCTAAGGGGGCAGTTTGCCTCCTGCCGTTAGGACGTTTGTTTGGAGTGGTGTTCTCCTGTTATTGTTTTATCAAATTCCACACATGTTATGTGAGTGTTCCTCATACAACGGAAATAAGTCTGAAGGCAATTCGAAATGCGAACCAGTCTTGTTTCTCAATGCATTTTTACTCAAGATAACGAAAGAATACAATATATTCAGGTACAGCTACTCTTTTACCCAGTCCACGTTCAAACTTATCCATTTTTCGAGGCGTTCCACAAGCTTTCGTATATCTTCTGCTTACTTAGTTGTGATCAAATCGTCGAATGAGTTACTAAAGTCCTCTTCAGGTCAGGAAATTGAGCTGATCATCAGTTCAAAGCGTTCTTGGCTGTTAGAATGAGCCTCGTATACAGCGCCATTAAAAAGAAAATTACGTTGGTACGTCACCACAAGTCAGTGGCTATAAAAGACAAAACCTAGTTAGTGTGTCTGAAATTTCGCCTCATTTTTCGTGTCAGTTCAGAGAAAACCGCACTTCGATGTATTTATTCGTTTGACACATGTTTTTTTTCTGCGTCTTCTTTTATCTGGGTCCCTTACGCAGAAGGCATCGCAAGATAGTACGTCCGTTGGCAACGTTCATCCCGATCGCCACGATTTTGTCTGTTGAGCTTTTGGCAATGAGTAATTAAGTAGCTTTGGGATGCAATAATATTTTTTCGTTACTCCCATACCACATTTTATCACAAGCATTGTGAAAGTAATGACACACCTGAAAAAGAGTAAAACACACTCTCGCACAATGCACCTCTTTTTCGGTGTGCTTGGTTAGTCTACGATTCATCGGAATTTAAAGTGAAACGTCCCGTTAGAAAAATTGTACAAGACTTTGCTTAAGCTGACACACAATATTTTTAGCGCAACGCAATCTGACTTTCAAAAATCCCTACAAAAGAATGGCCCTGACTAACATTAACCTATACGTTTCACAAATCACTTACCTCACAAAAATCTTCGTTACTCAAGCTACTGCAATAAAGCGAACGCCACTATTGCCAGCTAACTAAAAGATTCTAACTACGGAAGGCACTAACTACTGATAGGCATAGTTAGCAAATGAAAGATTTTAATAAAGAACAAACAATGTATTTACCTTAATACTCATAATATATATAGCAGTTCATGACATCCAGTCTTACAAATTTCAAAACTCCGTCATCTCTCTCCCCACATCCACCACTGCTGGCGGCTCACCTCCAAGTGCGCAACGCTACGCGCTGTTAGCATCCAGCTGCCGCTGCCCAACATTACAATGACAGACAACAATGCAAACCAGCCACAGACTGCACATGGCACAGCCAGTGATTTTCATACAGAGCGCTACGTGGCGGCAGCGTTACCAATAAAGAAACCTAAACAGCCTACTTACAAAAGTACTATTTGTTTACAAGTATATCACATCTAAAGACGGATGATAAATGAAAAGATACACCATGTGATCAAAAGTAACCGGATTACCCCGAAAACATACGTTTTTCACATTAGGTGCATTGTGCTACCACCTACTGCGAGGTACTCCTTATCAATAACCTTAGTGGTCATTAGATATCCTGAGAAAGCAGAGTGCGGCGCTCTGCGGAACTCACCGACTTCGAACCTGGTCAGGTGATTGGGTGTCGCTTGTGTCATACGTCTGCAGGCGAGATTTCCACATTCTGACATGACGGTGAAGTGGAAACGGGGACACGTACAGCACAAAAGAGTGCAGGCCGACATCGTCTGTTGACTGACAGAGACCACCGATAGTTGAAGAGGGTCGTAATGTGTAATAGGCAGACATCTATCCAGACCGTCACACAGGAATTTCATACTGCATCAGGATCCACTGCAAGTACTATGACAGTTAGGCGAGAGGTGAGAAAACTTGGATTTCATGGTGCAGCGGCTATTCATAAGCCACACATTACGCCGGTAAATGCCAAACGACGCCTCGCTTGGTGTGTAAAAAGTGGATTATTGAACAGTGGAAAAACGTTGTGTGGAATCACGAATCACGGTAAACAACGTGGCGATCCGATGGCAGGGTGAGGGTGTGGCGAGCCCCGGTTTATGTCATCTGCCAGCGTTGATGATGATGATGTTTCGCTTGTAGGGTTCTCAACTGCGCGGTCAACAGCTCCCTTACAAAGTCCCAATTTTTTCACAGTTCAATTTTTACACAGTTCAATTCAGCCACTGCCACGAACGATGACGATGATGTCGATGAAATGATGAGGACCACACAAGCACCCCTTCCCCGGGCAAAGAAAATTCCCAACCCGGACGGGAATCTGATCCGGCACCCTGTGATCCAGAGGCAGCAGCGCTAGCCATTAGATCACGAGCTGCAAACATCTGCCATCCTTTGTAGTGCCAACAGCAAAATTCGGAGGTTGTCGTGTTACTGTGTGGTCATGTTGCTCATGGAGGGACTTGCACCCCTTTACGTGTAGCGTGGCACTATCACGGCACAGGCCTACATTTATGTTTTAAGCATCTTCTTGCTTCCCACTATTGAAGAGTAATTCCGGGATGGCGATTCCATATTTCAACACGATCGAACACCTGTTCATAATGCACGGGCTGTGGCGGAGTGGTTACACAACAATAACATCCTTTTAATGGATTGGCTTGCACAGTCCTGACCTGAATTCCATAGAACACCTTTGGGATATTTTGGAACGCCGACTTCGTGTCAGGCCTCACCGACCGACTTCGATACCTCTCTTCAGTGCAGCACTTCGTGAAGAATGGCCTGCCGTTCCCCAAGAAACCTTCCAGCACCTGGTTGAACGTATGCCTCCAAGGGTGGAATCTGTCATTAAGGCTATGGGTGGGCCAACACCATATTGGATTCCAGCATTAGCGAGGGAGTGCGCCACGAACTTGTAAGTCATTTTCAGCTATGTGTCCGGATACTTTTGATTATTTACACTCACCAAGTTTCTGGTACATTCCACAAAGTTCATTTCGTGCATCTTTGGTCACTCGGTGCACATCCAAACGGTAATCCGTTTCCGTCATTACATCCACTATCTTGTTTCCGTCAGTGTTCGTCACAGAGTAGTTAAGCGTTCCTGTAGTTATTGCAGTTTTAATGGCATTAGGATACATAAGCTTAGTATTTAACGTAACCTCACAGGAAGAAGTCACGTGGAGTGAGATCTGGCGACCTGGGGGACAATTTCAATAGAGGAACATGATCCAAACCAGCGCTCTCTACTCAGTGACATGGCTGTTATCCGTTGAAAGAGGGAGCACACTTGTTTTCCATTGAGGAGGAGTCCTGTCCTGTTGAAAGCTGGAAGTTGAGAAGTCAGTATTGAATAAGTCCAATACATTCAGCTACTCGGTACCTGTCGCTGCTGGATGAAGATAATGGGACCATACAACATTTTCTTGGATGCAGAACAGAAAACTTTCACTTGTCTCGAATTCCTATCCACTCTACATGGGCATGTGGCATTTCAATATCCCACAATCTCACATTATGAAAATTAACTACAGATGGAGAGTCACCTAGTCTTTGAATATCAATGCCCCTGCAAAGTCATCACCATCTTCCATACCTTGCGGCATTCAGGTAGAAATCTGCTTTCGGCTGATATTATCATCTGAAGTCACCCGCTGTAACAACTGCAAACATTAGGATTTGAAACGCAACCGCTAACGCAAAACATTCCATACTGTTTTGCGCGTAACGACCGATTCACTGTTTATGCGAACAACTAATTTTTGTGGACTTTCTCACGTACTCCACTATTTCATCGGAGACGCGCTTCCACCTTGTGCTTTTTCCTTTACACAGACAACCAGAAACTGAAGAAACCCACGCAAAATGCTCTGGTGACCATTTGCAGCTATTCCAAATTTCCGTACGAATTTTCCGTCGTTTCACTTTTTCTAACACACAAAAGGATCCTTCTCCTGCATTTTCGCCATTTGTGCCGTCACAGGTCTGCCATGTAGCGAGGACGCAGGCCACGAGGTGAGCTTTAAAACTAAATTTGTCTATCTTTTCATGGGCCACCCGTCTTTCTACGTCGTGTACTTGTCAATAAGCAGTGTTCTGAGTGTAGCAGCGGTACCAAGACGAGACATCCAGGTGGGCTCATGGATTTGGAGTCATTATTACCTCGGCTACGGCCGGCTGCAAACCTTTGTACGTGAGGGACATGTACTGATAGTAGGAGCGAGTTGTGTGCTTCCAGCGAGCGACCGGAGCTGGAGCCCGACTGCGGACCGTCGTTATGCTTAAGTTATTTGTCGGCTCCAAGCTGTCCTTTCTGGATTTTGTACGGATATGTCTGGTGAGCTTACGATTTGGTTTCTCGGATGCGAGTGAGCTGATCACCAGAAGTAAAAATACCTTTCGACACCGTTCTTTACAAGCGTCTTCTAACCAAACTGCTTGCCTATGGAATATCGCCTCAGTTGTGCGACTGCACTCGTGATTTACTGTATCAGCTCCTAGTAATGAACGGAAAGTCATCGAGTAAAACAAGTGATATCCGTCGTTCCCCAAGGGAGTGTTACGGGCCCTCTGTTGTTCCTAATCTATATTAACGACACAGTAGACAATCTGAGTGGCCCTCTTAGATTGTTTGCCTGTGATGCTGTCATTTACCTTCCTGTAAAGTCATCAGATGACCAAAACGAATTGCAAAATGATTTAGACAACATATCTGTATAGTTCCAAAAGTGGCAATTTACTCTGACTAAAGAAAAGTATGAAGCTATTCACATGAGTACTAAGAGAAATCCGATAAATTTCGATTACGCGATAAGTCACACAGATCATAAGGCTGTAAATTTAGCTAAATACAATTACAAAATACCTAAATTGGAACAATCGCATAAATAATGTTGCGGGTAGAGCAAACCAAAGGCCGCGATTCAGTAGCAGAACTCTTAGAAGATGCAACTTGTATAGTAAAGGGACTACTCACATGTAATCTTAATTATTAAGTGTGGTGGGACCTGAAATTGAAGCGTCACCCATCCACCAGTGTCAGCCCAATTTGCAGGTGAATGTGAGTTTGAGTTAGTGTTTTGTTTAGGTATTTTGTAATATTTATAATTGTTGTGAATTATCTAAAGTTTTTGTATTTATTTTTATGTTTAATGTACGGAGAGGGCGGCGCAACGAACGGAGACAGCATCTTCGCTGCCGGACCAGAGAGAAAATTGCTGGCCGCGGGTCGATAGCCAAACAGCAACAGAAGATCCTGAAACCGAGTTGTTGCGTCGTGCTTCTAAAACCTGAAAAATAACAATTTGTAATGTTTCTACAACAATGTCGTCATAGAAAGTTTAATCATGTTGTAAATGTTTAGTCCTATCTTGTCAAGGCTCAGGTTCACGTCTGTATGTAGTATATAGGAAGATAATAAACTAGTGTATACTACTAAAGTTTAAATACGTGTTCCGAGGATTTATTTATGATGAATTATGTTAAGGAAGAGGTTTAACTAACTTATTTGACAAGATTATTAATTTTTGACAACGTTGGTCTTGAGTTTGGGTCTTGAAAGTTTATTCAATGTAGTTCTAATATTTATTAAAGCCGATAACTTCCATTAATATAATTTCTGAGAAAAAACAAAAGACATCTAAATTTTTAAAAAAAGTTTGCGCAATCCAGTTGGACTGAGTGACGTAATTCTGCGCATACGACTCAAATGATGATGTTTGAATTATAGTTTCGTTCAAGAACTTTTCAGCGACCACTTATAAAAAGAGTTTAAATAATTCTGTTTTGTAACTGACGTTGGTGACGAAGTCTGCACATGCTCATATGTCAAAAGAAAATTATTTATACAAAACTAACGTCGTTACACTACATAAGTCTGTCTCAGTGAGCACTTTATTTTGCTTTTGTTACTACTATATTATATGTGGCAGTAATGTTATTGAGAGGGTTATGTTCTATCTGCTATGAGCCAGTGGTTCGTTAGCCAATCGAGAGTGTTAGATTGGGGTATACAGCTCCGCTGGCGTGGCGGTTATTTGCTTAACGATCGCCCACGTTGTTCAAGTATGGTACAGTTTGTGGCTGGCAGTCGAACTTCCTGCTAGATAACTTTGTTAAAAACTGTGACTAGGTTTTGGCCACCTTACAAGTTACATTGATGCGACTCCGTTAACGCACTGAAAAATTATTTTCTTGTTTTCTGTAATTTTGACTGTCGTGCGGCAGCGTTCGGTCTATAGTAGAGCCCTGGCTCAATTCCTGTACTAAATTCTATATTTCTCTGTTAATTAGGCAACCACCTGTGTTTCTCTTGGTGGGCCTTGGGAGAAATATACCTTGTTGATAGAACAGGAGCAGCGTCTGAAAGCGGATTTCGACCGTGCAGACAGTTGTGAACAAGTGGTCCTGCACCACTTGATCGCTGTAAGCCATTACGCCTTCCCAAGACTGGGCTGTATAGCAAGTCAATGTAATCATCTGTGTATTAATAATTGCGCTCTTTCTTTGTTTGTAGCTCATGTAAATTGGTGGTGTTAACCGCCTAATTTGCCAGTTGAGTAATTACTAGATTTATTTTCTTAAATGTGTTTATGCAAATGTGGCTCGGCCAACTGAATGGTTATCAATCTTACTCCTTGTATTGTAACATGTAACTTTAAACTAATGATTCAACTTATCAAACTGACAATAGCTTGAAACACATCTGTTAGAATGGGAATGGTATGGAACATATATATTTTCTAGTCGCTTATGCACTTTGCCCTAACGAAACTTTTTTGACTGCGAAAAAGTAAACTGTCAATAACTTTAAACCAAACCAAAACTGCATGAATTTACGTGACACAAAAACTGAATCTGATGAAATACTACTGATCTGGAACTGACACTGGTAATTATATATAAAAAATCTTCATAAGTTTGAAAATAATGGTCCCTGTGCTTAATGAATGCTATCCCTGAAATAATAAAATTTTTACCTTTATCCGCGCAATGGTAACGATCTTCGCATTGCTCTCTGTTAGTACTTTAAATTGTATAGATAGCATCCAGCTATGGCGCAAGGCTGTTTCTTAGCATACATTGTCTCAATCATCACTTATCTATACGAGCACTACATTTGTAACAAAACAACTTTCTTTACCTTAACTATTTCGAGTATGGTATCTTGCAAATAAAAATCATTACTGCCCGTAACTAGAAAGTATATACCCAGCAGACAACATACAACACGCCTTCACACTTCAGAGTCCTCCATACAACCAGCTATCTAAAATCACTCTCACGCATTACCCATAATACCTTGAACCAGCGATTGCTGCTGAGAAGAGACGCTACTACACAATCGGAAAATTCTAGCAGTGGATCATACTCGTAAACAAACGAATGTAGCATACGATAAAAACGATAAAATTACAATCACATTCACGCAGTAATTTACTTAGTTTCGAAGTACATCTAAACGAACTGTAGGTAACTAAAATAATGAACAAGAAGAATTATAAACAAATTTTCATGTCTGGTAAGAAGTATTCTCGTAATTTATGCGACAAGAAAAGTACAGATAACCTTTAAGTTGCATTACAGTAAAGCACATGGTGAAGTCATACTGAGCGTTAATTTTATATTAGTTATTGAACCTAACGGAAGAACAGGAAAGTGAAAGTTTTGGGAGGGGAGAAACTAGAATGCATCAGGAAAACTTAAAAGTTAAATGAATGGCAACAAGTGTGAAACAGTAGCATAAAACGTGGAGAAACCGACACACTAAATTCTACAAGAAAAGCCAGTACATAACAAACGAATATATACAAAAAATACAAAATAGTGCAATCGATAACCAGAATTAACCTACGTAGGTAAATTGCAGTTACAGATTCCAGTTGATCCATCATTCATATGTAAATTATTTTTGCAGTTGTATGCACTGAAACGTAATACCATTTCTGCATGTATAGTTGCCCTTTAAAACTACTGCGGTGTATAACAAAAACTGGAATCGGAAACCAGAACTGATGTTCTATATAGGTCAATTCTAGTTACCGATTCTGATATCAGTAACTTTGTTGCAGTAGTTCAGAGAGCAATTACAAATGCAGAAGTCATATTACCCTACATTTTAGTGCACACACGAGCTAAAGGACGACCTAATTAACGAACCACTGAATGGCTGGAATCGGTAACTAGAACTGACCTTCAATTCTAGTCTCCGATTCCAAATTTTCGATGCTTGATCTCAGAACTACTACGAAAAACTAATAAATTTTGTAGGTACAGTTTCCAAATTTTTCTCTTTTTCATAGAAATGAAGGTAGTAATACCATATGTAGAAATCCTGTAACTTTAGTGCACAGACTTGTTGTTAGAACGATCTAAATCAAGAACCGTGGAACGATTGGAGTCGGTAACTAGAATTAACCTATATAGGTCAGTTAGAGTTACCGATTCCAGCATTTGTTGGACCCTACTTTTTTGTCAATTTTCGTTACTTGTATACTCGTCCCGTTATATTTAACAATTAGTATAAAAAACTAATGCTGATTAATAATATTGACTTCACCATGTGCCATACAGCGCTGCATTTAAAGGTTCTCTGTGCTTTCCATTCTCGCATAAATTGCAATGATAATTTATTTCAGACATGTATACTTCTCTTTTTCTGTTCTCATATATTTTCGTCACCTTTAATTCTTGTCGTTATAATTTTTGGCTAAGTAATTAATCACGTGAACTGTATTTCTAATTTTATCGTATGCTACATTTGTTTGTTTACGATTACGATCAGTTGCTTTCAATGACTGCCTCTATGTAGCGTCTCTGCTTTAGGTACGACGACAGTGCTCAAAGCCGACGGTGGAATCGCCCACGAGAATTGATCCACACAATCTATACTACACTTGACCATATATGGTTCGTTAGAAAACTGTGTATATACTTTTCAACATGCCAGGCTGGTGGTCTTTTTTTTTTTTTTTTTTTTTTTTTACCTGGCCAATCACTAGGAGATGTAAAATCTGTTAATTTCATGAAGGTTCTCACTGACTATTTGTACCATTTAGGATGTAATATTTACCATTAATGTTGTATGGTTATTTCTCTTGTGGGACTTACTCATCTCTGCCATACGGTGATAGAGCAGTTTTCTGATACGATTCTTATATGTGGACTATACTGATCTATTCATTGTAAATCTTGAAGTTTCTTCCGAGAAATAATTTTTTACTCTTTCATTGTACTGCTACAGTTTTTCTATTATCGTGTTTAACCTGCCTGCTATTAATCAGTCTCATTCAGTTTTATGACTGTAAATTATTCTGTTTCTTAGCAAACAACAGCACTGAAGTTGTTTCTCCTATAGCTGTTTAGTAAATTTAACTTAGTGTATTGTTTTAAAATAAAGAAGAAGTTTGTAACACGAATTATGTTCAAATTCCCTTAGACCCGCCCCTTCCTACCGCAGACATCCTGATACTGCGATTGTGTACCATTTTGTTAGCAAGAGCGTTGTTGTCTTGTTGTGAAGGATTCAGATCTATCTAGCACCAATCGTGTTACTACATTTACATATAGTTTAGTAATCTATTTTGTATCCTTCTAGTTTTGATACAATTGCTGTTGTTTTGAAATTTGAGTTCCAGATGCATTTTGTTCCACATGGGGTCTAGATTCGTGGTCGGAGGGGGGTGTTTGAGGATGAAATAGCTAAGTTGAGTGTCGCATCCGCGGATTAATCGAAGATGGAGGCGCAATTCAGGCGGCTGTGTGGGCTCCATCGACGTTACGACGTTGCCGACAGGGTATAGGAGAGGTGAGCGCCGTCACCCCGTGTGAGCATCTCCCCCACTGTGTGGCGGTTGGTTGGCCAAGCTTAAGGTTTATCTATTTAATTTATTTACCCTGTCTCAGAACATGGATGACGCAGTCTGAAATTATCTAACGCTGAGTAGATATTGATGGATATATTCCACATGAAATTTCCACTACATTGGTACAGCTGAGAACAAGTGGCGAAACTGTGAATCTGTTTGCCCTAACAAGCCAGAGCAGCAACACAATAATCCTTTTCTGATGCGTATTGCTGCCTCAGGTGACAATTTTGGTGCAAGTATCGCCAGAGTAGTAATGTGTGGCACCTGTAATTCATTATTGCAGACATGGAATATGCACATTGTTGAACAGGCAATCTGTCAGATGGACGGCAATTATTCTGTAACAGGGCCGTGAAATCTCAGAAGATTCCAGTGTGTGTGCCTGTCATACCACAGACAAATTTGACTCAGATATACGGCAGTGTCTACAAGGAGATCAAACGTCTAGGTGACAGACCTGATATGAACAAGACTGTCCTTGACACAGCAGGTTGCCTGAGATGGTTTACGTCCAAACTGTCAGTACAGCTATGGCTTATCTATAGCCTCCCCATTCAGGACCAGAGCCGGTACCAAGTCACGCTCAACATGTGCGTCCCAAGTGAAACCTATTCGTTACCAAAGTCAAGACCAGAATTTCCTCTCCCCCCCAATCTGAATCAGGAGATGAGTATCCTCCCCACCCATTTCCATCAAAAGTTGGTAAACTCGAAAAACGCACCTATGCAACTGCTCTCACAGGAGAATCATGCCAATCACAAGACTCCACGAGTTCTACGGCTCCAATTTGGTTCGTCTCCTCAACCTCTTCAGCCAATGCTAACGGAAGTTAATAACATTCTGTTCCCTGCTGGACAAGCAGCCACTCCCTAACTCATAAATTTCCCTGTGGGGTGGAGAAGACATTATGCTCCCAAACTGTGTTTCCCACAGACACTTTGAGCAGCATGTTTTAGAGTTCACATTTACGCCTAAAGTGAGCAACACATTTATCACAGAGATCGTTATCTTAAATGGACCAAGCGCTACTGCATGTCTAACAAGGGGCCTTGACTCTCCTAAGATAAGTGCTTTTGTGTCCCAACATAGACCACTTCAGACCGATCATAAATATTGAATCCCATCCGAAAATTCTTCCAAAGGTCGAAGACTTCATAAAAAGCTTAGTAGTCGGAGGGACAACACGATCTCGTGTTTCCCTCTATAGTGTCCGGTCCAATGGAAACTCAGAATTTTGTGAACACCAGCCCTGCATACAATGGACATTTACGACAATGTCGAAAAGCGCCGGCCGTGTAGCCTACTTTCTATCCTGCAGCACTGTCCTTGTCATAGCCAGAAACATCTAACAGCAAGATCCAGATAGGCCGTTTCTCGTCTTTTCGGCCGAAAACACTGTTTGCACACCATGCAAGAAATTCTTGGTTCCAGCATTCTGTCTCCTTTAAGAGTTTTGAGATATCCCTCTTCCTAACAGCTGCAAATGGCTTCCAAACTGTGAATGTCTACTGCAACATTTACTCTTAAATAACGAAACAGCGTGCTTGTTCTCAACTCCAGAAAATATTATTCGAAGGAGAGCTGCCATAAAGTTCCTGCATGTATTAACAATGCACGACGTCCTGTCGTCTCACAGAAAATGTTGTCGCCAGCCGCGGTGGCTGAGCGGTCCTAGACGCTTTAGTCCGGAACAGCGCGACTGCTACGGTCGCAGGTTCGAATCCTGCCTCAGGCATGGATGTGTATGATGTCCTTAGAGTAGTTAGGTGTAAGTAGTTCTAAGTTATAGGAGATTGCTGGCCTCAGCTGTTAAGTCCCAAAGTCCTCAGAGCCATCTCAACCAAAATGATGTCTGGGCTGTGACAACAACTTTAAAGAATCGTCTTGAATATGAAACTAAATAAGAGTGATATGTCCTGTCTCAATCCCCCCGCCAACCTCCCCCACGCCCCACCTGCGCTTGATTTTCACATAGGTAGTATCTCACTGTCAAATAGTATAATGTGGCTCGGAACAGAGGAAATCATGAAATGGTACTTAAATCTTGCAATGATAACGTGACAGGGGAGACCTAGCCAACAATGACTGCACATGAAAAAGCCATCCAAACTTGTCTTCATTGAGCACAGGAGTCACCCACACAAAGGTGCATGCCTACAAGAACAACATATGAACATTACTGTCTGTAATCAGATTCACGTGAACCATAAAGTACACCACAGCCTTCGGATGAACAACTACTGAGCCGTTACAAACGTCTTGCAGCAGTATTCTTTTTACCCGCTCATATAATTTCTGAGGTCAGAAACGACTTATATCACATTAATAATCTATGAGGTTTGAACGTTTCTCTACCTCAGTGATTTACTCTGCTCAGTCACCCTTAATTCAGAAACAAAAATTAATTATAATTTCAGAAACCCACTCACTCTCAAAATCTAGTCAAGCAAGCAACATGTGTCATCTGTTGTGCTTATTTCCTAGAGCAACGCAATATTATTTCAACTACCTACAATACTTTTATGTCTAGCGTTTCAAATAGATTTTACATATATGCATGAAAATTATCTTTACAAATATAGCTGTATCAAAAATTAAATCAGTTTCACCAGAACATGAAATTAAGAGTTACAAGAAACACCTTATCGCTCCTTCTGTGAAGGTCTCTGTGGAGTCTATTTACATTTAAAAATTCATATGGATAGAACACTGTGCTAGACACTTGCTCAAAATGTCTCTGCACTGGTTGAAGCATCAAGGTGCTGCACTGTTGCGCCAGAGTGAGGATTGTCTTTCACTCAGCGCCTGATGTAGGAGAAGCAGCATCTGCAGCTGCCATCTTATCCTTGACAGCATTTCGATGGCAGCTGGGCAGTTGGCATCACCTCGACCTGACAGAAATCGGCAGTCTGGCATTCTGTCGGGTATGATGGATGTGTCATCTGGTAGGAGGAAATGAAACACCAGTGTTGATGCACGGTTCCAAACTCAGGTAGTAATGTCTCTGCCTTTGTCTCGTCTCTCGACCCGGTAGCTAAAGAACTGCAGTCTTCTCTCGGATTATATGGGGAGTCAGTATTGCGTTTTATACACAACAAGTGTCCTAACGATGAGTTCTTGTTTCCCAATGCACCTGAGGGTGGGGTGAGATGTTTCCACAGTCACAAGCAAAAGCCTGCATCGTAGTGCAGGACTGCAGGAACAATCTATCCAGATAATGACCAACAGATTCCGCATGCCACCTGTAAATGGGTGTGCCCGCCTGTAGGATTTCTCCAGAAATTGTTTTGGCGCAGGCTTGTCTGCAGGTCCGTCAAGGGTGTGGTGCGATGTCAAGGACGAACCTCTTATCCGGCAGGCATAAATGACAAGTGTTCTGCGGCTGGTTGCTGTCAGCTGTCAGTTTCGCAGCGCCAAACCGTCTGCAAAGTTTTTGAGGGTGTGGTGTGATGTCAATGGCGGGCCACTCTTGTGCAGCCGACCGCCTCCAATTGTTGCTGCCAGGGATGGGCTGCTTGGGGCAGCCGTCGCGCATGGCGCAGGTACCCCTCGGCTTCCACTGTAGTTTGGCCGCTAAGGCAGCTGGCTTGCCCCCAGCTGTCCCAGCGTTCATTACGCGCTGCAGTCTGGCCTTCCACTCAGTGGCGTTCTGGGCTGTCCACACCACAAACATTTTGTAAGTAGGCTGTTTAGGTTTTTATGTTGGTAACGCCACGTAGTGCTCTGTATGAAAATCGATGACTGCGCTCTGTGCAGTCTGTGGCTGGTTGGACTCATTGTTGGAATATTCGCTTGTGTAGTGTTGGGCAGTTGGATGTGAACAGCGCATAACGTTGGGCAGTTGGAGGTGAGCCGCCAGCAGTGGTGGATATGGAGAGAGACATGATAGAGTTTTGAGAAATTACTATAAGCGAACGATTTGGACGTGTGTCCGCCAGAAAAAGGAAATTTGTATTAATGTCATGAATTGATGACTTTTGAACACTATAAACGTAAATACCATGTTTGTTCGCTATAAAAATCTGTCATTTGCTTACAATGCCTATCAGTAGTTAGTGCCTTCAGTAGTTAGAACCTTTTATTTAGCCGGCAGTAATGGCGCTCGCTGTATTGCAGTACTTCGAGGAACGAAGATTTTTGTGGGGTAAGTGATTCATGAAAGGTATACGTTATTGTTAGTCTGGGCTATTCTTTTGTAGGGATTATTTAAAGTGAGATTGCGTTGCGCTAAAAATATTGTGTGATAGTGTAGTGATGATCAGAATGAGTAAAGAGAAAGCTTTTCGAGTACGTTGAGTTTTGCTCAGCTGTTTGAAAATTAAATAACGTGGGAGTTTACCAGCACAGTTATTCTTAATTTTCAAAGGGGACGTTTCAATTTTCCTTCAAGCTACCGGGTGGTCATTGTGGCTGGCTGCAGGATGTTGCTTCGGCACGCTGCAAAGGACACATCGCCACTGGGTTTGAAAGCTTCCAAGATCTGCACAGTCCTCGTAACATGCTTGGGTGCCATGTCCTTGCATTGATTTCTTTCGGGAACAGTTTCTCATGAGTAGAACAACCACAAAAAAATGAGCTCTTTGAATAAATAATGTATGAACACATATCTGATTATCTGAGTAACTGTAATAATATGAAAAGAAGAAATAAGTGTTACCATATTGACTAAACATGTCATCCTTAACATTTACAATTGTCTTAAAAACAAGTGTGTAGAATCTCTGGTCTATGTGTGATAATTGTATTAGAAACATTTACGTCATGCATATCCATATGTTAGGCCAGTACTACATCCACTAATCACTCAAACATATTCACACCATACAACACTTAATGTTAACTATTTTGTTTACGTAACACCTGTCAATCTTACCTCTAAACCCTCCCTTCTCTTACATTATGACTACGCTATATATACTCCACCTGTTCTTAGTACTCTTGTATGGTGTTGTCACCCAATGTCGCAGTGGTCCGAAACCGCGCTGCCATTCGTCTGCATAAACGCCCTGTCTTGTAACAACTGCCGCTGGATTCGCCCATCTGAAACTTAAATGTCATTAGTTCCCACGAACGTGCTGCTTAACATGTTACAAAAATACCTCCTGGCTTCCTCATAATGGATGTCCGCTGTAATAAAATACAAAAATTTGAATTAATTCTGCAATGTATGTTGATCTTCGTCCTCAACAATGGTCACCTCCCTTTTCCTGAGCCGGAGGTACGCCACACCACACTGACTCGCACTTTTCTTCGTCACGCCTCGCAATATACAGTTCGCCCACGACGCTCTCAAGGCACCGGCAAAATACAGAGACCTCAAGAATGACTTCGTCGCACGACTGCCAATGGTCCGGAATACCAGCAGAATTAGCGTCTCGACGCACCTAACGTGGGCAGCTAAAATAACTCACAAGACATCAAAAAATCGAGACAAACATGCACAGTAGCATGGTCGGAATCTCGCCACCGCGAAACTGCGGATAGCAACATGCACTCGCCTGCTGGGCAGTGTACAGGATACCGCGAAAAAGAACAGACATAATCTCACAGCCCACAGTGATATCATAGAAGAAACTGATACGAGAATTACACATCTGAATTAGGTGTTCACACTTAGATCGTTTCTTGACTAGCATTCTTCCTCTCCTTGGAGGGTGATAGCAGACAACGACAATATGGCCGAAAGACATAATGGCCATTTGTAACAAATGTAAAAAGCTAGCTGACAAAGAGCTTCATTCATCAATATGCATGGGTTATCATGCCACATGAAAGTGCCAGTTCACACGAGGACTCGTCACTTGTGACGAATTTCTGTTCAAGACTGACTCTTATTTTCAACCAGGCAGTGTACGCGTTGATACGATGATGTAACAGCCACGCATTTCGAACTCGGGACCTTTGCCTTTCGCGGGCAAGTGCTCCACTGACTGGGCTACCCAAGCACGACTCACGACCCGTCCTCACAGCTTTAGCAAAGGTCCCGAGTTCGAGTCTCTGCCAGGAAGTTTCATATCAGCGCACACTCCGCTGCAGAGTGAAAATCTCATTCTGGGAACACGCATTTCATTCGACCACATTTCACAAAGAGTCATACCGTAAACTAATAAATGGCAAGTACAAACACAACAAATACAGGAATTCAATTAACAGATAATCTAGACGATGCTATCCGGTACCACCAAGAATTTGCTAATCCATTGAAGTTCTAGGTACTAACTAATTATTCACTCTGATCTAAATGAACTGCTGCATACACCTATTCTACAAATCTCGTGTCTCCATATTCTAACATATGTTGCTCGTTCCGATAGCTTCCGCAGCCTTGTTTGGAGCCAAGTCCGCAGCAGCCGAGCACCTGTCTCTGTTTAAACTTCTGCTACGTCTCCACAGAGCCGGATTAAGTGGCATAATTTGGATATTTTGATCTTCTTGGGTACATTGCTGACACTGAATGTTGTTCTCCCAGTTGTTTCTTTGCTGCTGTGGTTCTCCGGCATCCCGCTGGAACTGTTTTGGAATTTGTGGTTCACTCCAGTTTCCGCTTTTCTGCTCGTCGTACTTATTGTTCTAATTGCTTCATCTACCTCTGTTCTCTGACAGTGGCTGGTTATTCCATCGAGTTTTTGTTCCCCTATGACTGATATTCTCTCCCGTTTTGCCTGTCGTCGTTCCTTTTTGACGAGTCTTTCCAATTGCGGTCATTGTTTCTTTTCGAATGTCTTGCGTTTTGTATTTTGTCTCTTGAATGATTCAGTAGAATAGTCGCACCGTCCGAGAAAGAATTGCTGGTAGTGCAGAGATAATTTGACGCAACAGTGCCTCTTAATTTCCTTGGGACTGTACGGCTGGTCCAGGAAAACGATTCTTCTTAACTATCAACTCAAAGAAATACACGGGACTACGGAATCCGGACGCTTCTAGGCCTTTGCCCAGCAAAATCTCCTGCTTGATTTTTTCTTGCATGTCCTGCAAAAAATGTGTTAAATAACGTGTCCTTTAACTCTTTGTATGAGCGACCACACTCCACTCCGCTACACTGCGCATATGTCCCGCGACTTACCCCTCTAAAGATCCGCAGATAAATTACAGTTTGCATTTCAGTATCCATGATTCTGGTAGCACTTTATCGTACTGAGCTATCCAACTTTTTGATCCAATGTATTGTTATTCTCCTTGTACACTTGGGAACTTTGAATGTATGACCGACCGAGGTGGCTGAGCGCTTCTAGACGCTACAGTCTGGAACCGCGCGACCCCTACGGTGGCACGTTCGAATCCTGCCTCGGGCATGGGTGTGTGTGATGTCCTCAGGTTATTTAGGTATAAGTAGTTCTAAGATCTAGGGGACTAATGACCTGAGAAGTTAAGTCCCATAGTGCTCAGAGCCAGTTGAACCATTTTTTTGAATGGATGAGAAACGTTTGTAGTCGAATGGTTCATTTCCTCCCAACGAATTTTCCCTCGTTTCTCCACACACTGGTATCCGGACGATCGTTATGCAGTGTTAAAACCTTCTCTTGTGTCTTGAGATTCACAAAATAATGTTTCCGTTTGCCTAAGACATACACAGCAGTGTTCTGGTTCGGTTTCTGTCATATTTTGCATCAAAGAAGACGTGCGCTGTGGAGTGCGCCAGAAGGCAGACTATGTAGCCTATGTAGCCTCATAATGTGCATCCAAATGTCGTAATCCATGCTCTTCTCTCCCACCATGATCACGACGAAGTGCTGCCGTGGCAGACTGTGATTCTAATTGCGCTACCGCTCGCCCACTTCCTGGACGTCTTTTGTTTGTTCATTTTGCTGTGAGGTGATCCGATTCCTCTCTTCTTTGACTCCCGATATTCCTGCCTGATTACGATTCCTGGACGGTCCTTCTTCCCTTTTCTGTTTTTACAGAGATCGGTTTTGGCCTGTTTTATTTGTTATTTAGCTAATATGGCGTCTTTGGGTGCACCATGGTCTATCAACCACGCCGCCCTGGCATCGTGTATTTCCTCGTCTGTGGCCTCTCGCATCTCTGTTGATGCTATCTTGAGGTTTTCTCTCTCTTCCTTAACACCCGCTATTTTCTTCTTAACCTGCTCTATACATTCAGCAAGCTATTCAGGTACCACTCGTATCTCATCCGTCTCCTTAGTGATTAATGTTGTATCCTGCCCACTGTTCGAATATGGGGTGCCCAGGAAACCTGCTTTCGGATCGCCAGGCGACAGTTCAATCAAATCGTATTAAAGAAGTTTATTACAGAAAATAAATGGCAGTGCTTAGCTACGAGGATTTACAATGACGGGTCGCAAGCAAATGGCGACAGACAAATAAGAAGTCTCGACAATATAGACAATGCCTAATACAAACGAAAGGGTACAGTCGTAACTCCCTACTATACAATTCGTAGAACGACCAGTGTTCAATTGGGGCCGCGGCCAGGCTGCGCGACGCTTTTATTCTCTTCGTCTACTGACCGCTACTGTCTCGGTGTCGTCCTAGAGAGGGCCGGTCAGCGTACTATTGGCTCACATCGTCTCCCAGCTCTCTCTGCTTTACCGTTCTTGACCGCTAGCGGCGCTCGACGTTACGCCGGAACAATTAATTCATTCAACTCATTCGTGGCTATCTTCTCTCTCTCCTTTCTTCTCTACTTCTTCCCTGTTCCTTTCCGTTTCCTGCACGAATCGCGCGAGGGCCACGAATTGAGATCCTCCACTAATACCTCCAGGAATAGATGAACACCATTTCATCGCTCTGTAACGTTGTGTTCGTGAGTCTGCTCTTCCACTCTCGGTAGCAGAACGTCTTGCCATGCCTACATGGCGCTCTGCAGTGGCTTCACCTTCGCTTCATATGTATTTTATTAGCATCATCATTCCTTTGTTCTATGTTTTAAGTTCCACGATTTTTTCGCCATGTTATCATTCAAGTCTCCGATTTTATCGCCTGTTTTCATTATTTATTATGTTCATCTTCTTAAAACAAAATCTGTACGCTGAAGAGCGTTATACTAAGCTGCTGCCTGCCTGCTCCCTTCGGGGGGAATCGAAACTCAATAAAGGAAGAAAAAAACTTCACCCTCGCTGACTTTGCCTGACTGAATATTTTTGAGCCATGAGTCGTCTGAATAGTTTGATGCAACCCGCCACGAATTCCTCTCCTGTGCCAACCTCTTCATCTCAGAGTAGTGCTTGCAACCTACGTCCTCAATTACATGGTGAATGTATTCTAATCAATGCCTTCCTGTACAGCGCCCTCTAGTACCATGCAAGTCATTCCCTGACATCTTAACAGATGTCATATTATCCTGTCCCTTCTCCTTAACAGTTTTTTCCACATACTTCTTTCCTCTCCGATTCTGCACAGTTCCTTCTCAATCCTTACCTTATCAGTCCATCTAATTTTCAAAATTCGTCTGTAGCACCACATTTCAAAAGCTTCGAGTCTCTTCTGTCCCGGTTTTTCCACAGTGCTTGCTTCACCAGACGTGCGCTCCAGACGTACGCTCACCGAAATTTCTTCTCAAATGAAGGCTTATGTTTGATGGTAGTAGATTTCTCTTGGTCAAGAATGCCTTTTTGCCAGTGCTAGTTTGCTTTTGACGTCCACCTTTCTCCGTCCGTCATCGGTTATTTTGTTCCGTAGAAAGCAGAACTCCTTAACTTCATCTACTTCGTGACCATCAATCCTGATGTTAAGTTTCTCGTTGTTCTCATTTCTCCTACTTCTCGTTACTTTCATCTTCCTTCAATGTAGTCTCAATCCATATTATTTCTTGTTACACTATTCATTCCGTTCAGCAGACACTATAAGTTTTCTTTATTTTCGTTCAGGATAGCAAGATCATCAGAGAATCGTGTCACTGACATCCTTTCGCCTTGAATTCCAATTTCACTCCTCTACTTTCTTTCATTCCCATCATTGCTTCTTCGATGTACAAATTGAAAAGTATGGGCGAAATGATACATCCCTGTCTTACACCCTTTTTTATCCGAGCAATTTGTCCTATCTCGTCCACTCTTATTATTCCCTCTTGGGCCTTCTACACATTGTATATTATGCGTCTCTTACTACAGTTTAAGCTTATTTTTCTCACAATTTCGAATATCTAGCACCACTTTACATTGTCGAAAACTTCTTGCTTCTTCCAGGTCGACAAACACATTAAACGTGTCTTGAGTTTTCTTTAGTCTTGGTCTCATTATCAACTGCAACGTCAGAATTGCCCTCTGGTGCGTTAACCTTTCCTAAAGCCAAACTGATCGCCATCTAACAAATCCCCAATTTTCTTTTTCAGTAATCGGCATATTATTCTTGTCAGGGACTTGGATGATTGTGCGTTAATTATCGCATTTATCAGCTCTTTCGGTCTTCTGAAATATGTGGACAACATTTCTTCGAAAGTCAGATGATACGTTGCCACCATCATACATTCTACACACCAACGTGAAGAATCGTTTTGTTGCCACTTCCCCAATGATATTAGAAATTCTGATGCAATGTTATCTATATTTCCTGCCTTGTTAGATCCTAAGCCTTCCAAAGCGCTTTCAGATACTGATTCAAATACTGGGTCCCCTATCTCATCTAAAAAGACTTCTGTTTCTTTGTTCCATCACATCAGACAAATCTTCTTCCTCATAGAGGCCTTCAATATGTACTCTCCACCTATTCGCTCTCTAGTCTGCATTTAACAGTGGAATTCCCGTTGCACTCATAATAGTACCACCCTTGCTTATAATTTCACCGAAGGTTGTTTTCACTTTCCTATATGCTGAATCCGAGCTCCCGTCTACCATGTCTTTTCGATTGCTCCATATTTTGCATGTAGCCATTTCGTCTTTGCTACCCTACACTTCCTTTCTATTTCATTCCTCACTGACGTGTATTTCTGCATTCCTGAATTTACCTGAAAAATTTGTACTTCCTTCTTTCATCGATCAGCTGAAATACGTATTTCTTCTGTTATCTAGGGTTTCTTCGCGGTTACGTTCTTTGTACCAATGTTTTGCTCTCCAACTTCTGTGATTACACATTTTAGATATGTCCACTCCTCTTCAACTGTACTGCCTACTGAGCTATTCCCTACCGCTGTATCTACAGAGTTTGTAACTTAAGAGTATCTCGTCGTTCCTTAGCACTTCTGTATCCCACTTGTATGTGTAGTAATTCTTCCTGACTAATCTCTTAAACTTCAACCTACTTTTCATCACAATGTATTGTGATCTGATTTCGTAATCTCTGTCCCACCACGATGAAATGTAACTGAAATCATCCGGTATCACCCAGCCATTCCACTGATTTTCATTGCCTTCTGCATCACCATGCCGCTGATCATTGCTATTCTATCGTCTTCAGAGGAGGTTTCTAACATACAACGCCCAGAGAGTGCTCTTGATCTCCCTCCGCCCTTTTTGACAAGGCCGTTGGCAGAATGAGGCTGACTTCTTATGCCGGAAGTCTTTGGCCGACAATGGTGATTACGAGTCAAAATTTGGGTGGTGGTGGGTTTCGAATTCTACCGCTAGATGCTGCTCGTAGACGGCTGGTGATTGAGTTATCGTGACATAACAGAAAATTCTGTGTTCGACTTATCCTTAAGGGCTCTGCTACATTCGACTGCGAATTCTCCACAACTTTCTCTTGATCAATGCTACCGATATCACGCTGATCCATTCGTGACGATGTTCGAATTCTTGTACTAATTTGCAGCGAAAGTGCCATGTTTCATGTAAGTATGCATTCAGATCCCTTCACCCGAATGGTTTTAGTGGCATCTAATCGCAATGTTACAAATTCTATAATGAAATCTTCTCTAGCGAGCAGCTGATTCTAAATCCCTGACAACTCATATCACATAAAAGAAATCGCACAAGTTAACACAACACCGTTCTCCATCAGGAATAACCATCAAGTGACACAGAAATCACAACAACAAATGAATAAAACAAAACTAAAATATTATAGATCATTTACATATTTAGCGCCAGAAATTGTTGTTGCTACGCGAATCTAATTTACTTCAGTGCACCAAATGAATTTCAACATGGTAAAAAAGAAACCTTGTAGCGGAAATCACATCTTATGATTACAGCAGGTTCCGTCAGTTCGGGATACTAGGCAGCGGTCGCCAAAGTGGAAGACTACGCTGTTCTTGCGGTTTGCTTTGAAAGACAACAGGTGTCTGCAAGTTTACCCTCTGGCAGCAGTCGATTTAATATATAAGCCTTCCAACTTCTACCTGTCCATGCGTCTGAAAAATTAAACCTGCCCTGTGATAGTGATCATTATTATTATCCGGCATTGGAGGTTATCACTTCTATCACAATCTTAAATAAAAGATGAATAATGATAAAAATTATTAAAATGGTGGCCCCATCATTATTGTACTCAAATCGTAACGGGTGATTAATATTCTAACACAGGTTTAATCTTTTGTAGAAATAACATAAGTTTATTAATCATAAAATAGGACAAACAACACAAGTTAAGGAAGATGACAAATGAATCATGACCTTTTGGGAAGACAAATGGAAGCAACACATAAATAGCACTCCACTGGGTAGCGTTTAGTAGGCAAAGACTAAGGTTCATCTGTTTAATCTATTTGCCCTAGCTCAAAACATGGATGATGCAATCCGAAATTATTTATCGCTGAGTAGACATTGATGGATTTATTCCACACAGAATATACACTACATTGGTGCAGCTGAGAACAAGTGGCGTATCTGTGAATTTGTTTGCCCCAAGAAAGCGGAGCGGTGACACTATAAGCCTTTGTTGATGCGTACGCTGTCTCAGGTGATGGTCGTGGTGCAATCAGTAGAGTGGTGATATGTGACGCCTGTAATTCGTAATCACGGGCTCGAAACGCGCAAGGTCATGAGAATGCGATCTGTCAGATAGATCGCAATTACTCTCTAACGGAGCCATAGAACCTCGGCAGATTCCAGTGTGTGGCCTCCCGTTTGCCGTCATACAACGGACCAATTTGACTCACTTATGGGCACAAGAAGATCAAACATTAAAGCGGCAGTCATGATACGAATAAGATTGTCCTCGGCACAGCGACTGTCCGAAATGAATGAAGTCCAAATTATAGATACGGCTAAAATTTCGGAACAGGCTCCCCATTTGGGACAAGCGCCAGTCCGACGTCACTCTCAGGACGAGTGTCCCAAGTAAAACTCACTCATAATCAAAGTCAAGGCCATAATTTCCTCTCCAGACCGAAATCTGAATCAGAAGATGAGTCTCCTCCCCACCCCTTCCTATCAAAACTCGGTAAACGCGAAAAATACACCAAAGCAGCAACACCTCACATTAGTTTCATACCAGTCGCAAGACTCCACTTGCGCCACGTCTCCCCTCTAGCTCGTCTACTCAACCTCCCGGCCAATCACAACCACAGCTGATAACATTCCTTTCCCTGTTGGAGAAGCAGCCAGTCCCCGACTCGTAAATTTCCGTGCAGGGAGGAGAAGGCATTAGGTTCCTACACAAAGTTTCTCACCGCCACTTATGGCAGCATGTTTTGAGAATTTTCGTTAGGTATAAAGTGAACAACACATTTATCACAGAGATCATTATCTTGATGGATTGAAAGTTACAGCATGTCTGACCTGTTTTCCCGGCGAAATTGAGGAAAGAGCATTTGTGTTCCAAAACAGACCATTTAAGAGACATCATAAATGTTGCATTCCATATGAAATTTTTTCGAAATGCCCGACTCTTCACCCTCGGCAGGCAAAGAGAAGACAGCACCTGATGGCTCCATTTGTAGCATCCAGTCCAAGACGAACATGGAAACACACGTTTCTTGTGGGTGCTTCTGTACGCAATGCGCATTTACGACTGTGTCGAAATGCCTCAGACTGGAGACCTACCCTCTCTCTCGTCCCTCTGTCCTTCCCGTGGACAGAAATCCGTAATACGTAGATACAGGTAGGCAGTTTTCCACTTCGGCCGAAAGCATAGTTTGCACACCGGTGCTACAAAATTCTTGGGACCAGCGTTCAGTACTCAGTAAGCCCTTTGAGATGTTCCTTTCCCTGACTGATGCACGTGGCTTCCAAGCTTCGAATGTTCACTGCAACATTTTCTGTTAAATAATCAAACCATATGGTTTCTCTCAACTGCAGAAAATATATTCGAAGGAGAGCTACCATAAGGAGCCGACATCCATTAACAATGTACCTGCTCCCATCAGTGCCTGCGCGTGTTGAACAACCTCCTGTCCTCCCACAGAAAATGAATATGAAAATAAATGAGAGATTGACTTGTTCTCTCTCAAAATTAAGGAACTCTCCTACCTTGGAGGCAAAGTTACCCATGAGAAGCAAAGCGAGGAAGACGTAAAACGCAGACTAGCACAGGCAAAGAAGGCTGACCAAGAGAAGTCTACTGGTAGCAAACACATACCTTAATTATAGGGAGAAAGTTTTGAGTATGTGTGCTTGGAGCATTAGTATTGGATGCTAGTGAATCATGGACAGTGAAAAAACCGAAAGAGAAGAGATTCGAAGCTTTAGATACGTGATGCTACTGAAGAATGTTTAAAATCAGTTGGACGCTAAGGAAGGAGATGGTTCTTCATACGGTCAAAGAACGAAGGAACGTGTGGAAGATACTGACAAGGAGGGACAGGATGATATGACATGCTTTAGGATATCAAGTAACAACTTTCATGGTACTAGAGGGAGGTGTATAGGGTAAAAACTGTAGAGAAAAACAGACACTGTAAAACATCTAGCGAATAATGAACGGCGTAAGGTACGAGGGTCACTCCAAAAGAAATGCACACTGTTTTTGTAAAACTACAGTTTTCATTCTGCATGTGTGAAAGTTTTACGGTGTGTAGCTACATCCTTTCCGCTTGTTTTCAAACTTAGTCCAACCTGTTCCCGTGGGTGGCGCCATCACAACATCTCTTCAAGATGGCTGCTACATTTGACGTTCGTCAGAAGCAACGTGCTATCATAGAATTCCTGTGCTGTGAAAACGAGACGTAAGAAACATCCACAAGATGTTGAAAAAGGTGTATGGAGATGTTGCTGTCGATCGCAGTACAGTTAGTCGGTGGACAAGTAGGTTATGTGATGAAAGCGGGCACGGCAATATTGAGGATTGTACTCGCAGCGGCAGGCCTCGTACTGCACACACCCCAGACAATTTGCACAGAGTTAACGAATTGGTGCCTGCTGACAGACGCATCACAGTGAACGAATTGTTACGCTACGTTGGTATAGGGGAAGGAAGTGTTTGCAGAATACTGAAAGTATTGGCGTTAAAAAAGGTTTGTGCCAGATGGGTTCCCAGGATGTTGACATAGGCTCACAAAGAAACAAGAAAAACGGAATGCAGCGAACATTTGGAACAGTACGAGAATGGTGGGGATGAATTTCTTGGAAGAAATGTGACAGGTGATTAAACATGGCTCCACCATTTTTCACCAGAGACGAAGAGGCAATGAATTGAGTGACATCATGCAAATTCACCCAAGAAAAAAAATTCAAAACCACACCTTCTGCTGTAAAAGTTATGGCTACGGTGTTTTTCGATTCCGAAGGACTCTTCCTTGTGGACATCATGCCAAGTGGAACCACCATAAATTCTTATGCATGTGTGAAGACACTGAAGAAACTTCAAGCTCGACTCAATCATGTTCTACCACATCGGCCAAAGCAGGATGTTTTGCTTTTTCACGAAAAATGCACGGCCACATGTCAGTCAAAAAACTATGGAAGCGATCACAAAACTCGGATGGACAACACTGAAACACCCACCTTACAGTCCTGACCTGGCTCCATGTGACTATCATCTCTTTGGGAAACTGAAAGACTCTCTTCGTGGAACAAGGTTAGGAGATGATGACTCCCATGTGCACGCTGCCAAACAGTGGCTCCAACACGTGGGTCCAGAATTTTACCATGCGGGTATACAGGTGCTGGTTCCAAGATGGCGTAAGGCAGCTGAGAGGGATGGAAATTATGTGGAGAAATGAAAATATTGTTCTTAATTATGAATCTACACATTGTAAAACTTTCAAACATGTAGAATAAATGATGGATTTTAAAATAATAGTGTGCATTTCTTTTGGAGTGACCCTCGTATAAGTGCTACTTTGAGATGAAGAGGTTATCCCGGGGGAGGAATTCGTGGCTGAACAAATCAGAAGACTGATCACTCCGGAAAAAAGACGTGAGGAAGTCTTTTGTTGGTGTCATAGATAGCACCATGTCACAGCACTCTGCAGCAACCGCAATCTCCTCGAATTCCTCAGTGCAGGTGGCTGTTCCGTTCGATATATTGCTCCAGCGCGGGTGTGAGACCGTCGCTTTGCAGAGACGGCAGGTGTCACAGCTCAACGAGGCGTCCAGGCGACGTGAAATCTCCGGGGAATAGCCTCCAGCCTCAGCCCCCAGCCACCTGCTGTGAGGCGAAACATGCGTCCCGACACACCGCCTCGCCTCGCTGGCTCGCTCCGCTGGGCGGCGGATATTGGCTGCCTGCTCACAGCCTCGCTGCCTTACAACGGGCCGCACTCACTGAACACGTGTCACCTCCTACCTCTTCGCTGGACTTACAAGCTGCCCCTTAAAAGGAGAAATTTGGTCACTAATCTCCCTCAGGAGATTCAAAATTACAGTGTCGTTCAAAACTATTTTTTAATGAATTCGAAAAACAAATTCCTTAGCAGAAAATTTAAATGAAAGAACTTAATTTCCAAATCACTATAATTTGAAATTTATTTCCTTGCACGTGTTATGCAATTCTAATCTTTGCATCAATAATAAACACAAACAAACAAATTACGTAAGCTCAAAACTATTTTGTTATAACTAAACACAAGGCAAACAGTCATGAAGTCTTGACCCATTAGATTTTTGGCTTAATAATTGGTTGCAAAGCCCTTTGCGTGTATTACTGCAGCACACCTGGATAGCATTGCCCCTGAAGAGTATTCTTCCATTGCTCACACAAATCTTTGTAGAAAGACTCCTTCTTAATGCACTTCTGTTAGCGTTCATTTCTATCTAGCTAGCCTCAACGGTGCTCTGTGGGGTTCTAGTCTGGACTTTGACTTGGCTATTCGAGTACCATTACTTTGTGTTGCTTCGAAACTGCATTTACGAAGTCTCAAGTGTGTGCCGTATCGTTGTCATGTTGCAGTAGTCAATATGAGGCATATTTCGTCCTCTATGAGGTATCATAGGATCCGTTAATATTTCACCATTCTTAGGATAATCCATTACACCCTTAATTTCGACGAGAGGAACTGCACCACTTTGTAAGAGCTCCACATCACGATACTTCCTCTTCTGTACTTTATGTTTTTATCATAGGTTTTCGAGAGAGTTGCCTGCCGTTCACATCTATAGCTACTAAGCGGTGTTTAACTGCCGAAACATGGACTTTTGTCCCCTCTTTTACCTGTAGATCGTCACGTACTGTCCGGGCTGATCTTTTGGGGTTAGTCACCGATTGCCTTCAGGTGGCCGGCCCTTTAGGTGATTTTTCGGTTCCGATCACACCGTGCGTTGTTCTCTGTCGTCCCTCTTTATTCTGAAGATGGGTTCGGACACTCACAAGCTGTTGTGAAATGCCAAACATCTTAGCTGCTAAGGACT
Source organism: Schistocerca gregaria (assembly GCF_023897955.1). NCBI lineage: Eukaryota > Metazoa > Arthropoda > Insecta > Orthoptera > Acrididae > Schistocerca > Schistocerca gregaria. Next base: position 435,263,827 of record NC_064922.1, read on the forward strand.
GATTTGGTCTTGACTCAGTGCCGTCTGAAAGCTACAGAATATTCTTTAGTTTTAGGCATTGTTGTAAGTAAATAAAAAGATAAAAATGAAATTTGCTTTATATAATTAGGTTTGCTGCAGTCTTCCCATTCCATAAAATACTTGTGAACCCCTTGGTAACACTTTTTACGGCTTAAGTCCATGCTTACCTTCACTCATCAATCAATACATTTTCATTCCGCTTATAGATAAACACGACTACCAAAATATTAATTCAACTACAAAATATTTTCGAGGGGTACTGCATCTTACAGGACGGAAAGTATCGCTTATGATTACAAACACTCAAAGTGCGGGAGTGTGTGTGATTCCATTGCTTTCTCCATCCTAATGAGTTAACCACTGCAGAGTCCTCCGCTTTAAACGAATGTTCTCATTCTCTTCCGGGTCTATGTCACGTTGCCATGGCCGCTGTCAGAATAACGATAACCACTTACACAAAAAGTCCTGTCATTGCTGATTATTTAAACAGTGGTCAGGATCGAACACGAGGCAGACCATGTTTTGGAAAGCTGTCACAGACGCTGCATCCTGCACCACGTCCCGCGAGATTCCTTTGCTCAATAATGGTCAGGAAAAGTTCTGAATTTGATTCTGCAGGGATATCAAGCCATAGCAGCGGTCTAGCACAATTTCCATTTTACAATTATATGTTGAATCTAGACATTTTATTATCCAACCGAATTGTTTGTTCAGCCTATTTCACATCTCAGGTTACTGTTGAGCTCGTAAAATTCCGGACACATCGCCTGGTGCAGGTACTGCAGCAGAAGCTTTTCCTATCTTGAATATTTATGCCAGTTGTAGTGTGAACATTCAGTCTTCTATCAAAGTCCATTTACTCTGCCATTAGGTTACTTACTAGTAAACCTGGATTCCTTAAAGAAGTTCCAGAAGTGTAATTACAGATGGGCTAATGTTTTAAGTATCTGACGATAAATTAGGGCAGTAAAAATTTAGAAAAGTTTGATCCTGTGCTTAAAGTTTGTTGGAAGCCAATATTTTTTTTTTCCTTTATTGATTTGCAATTTCACTCAAAGGGGCCAGGCTGACAGCAGCTTAGTACACCGCTCTTCAGCCTACAGAATTTTTTAAAACATAAGAAGAAGATAATAAACAATAAAATCAGTCGATAAAACAGCGACTGAAATTGTAAAATGGTGGAAAATTGTGGATAGTTAAAATATAAAACAAAGGGTTGGCGGTGCTAATAAAATACACAGGAAGCAGACAGGTAGAATAGTAGACAGACAATTAGATAGACATAGCGTCAGTCTGTTTTTTTTTTTTTTTTGCAAGGGATATAAAAACCACACCCAGAGACAGTATAATTTCCATTCGCAACGCTTCAGAAAAGAAGCACAACACTTAACACTCACTGGAAACACTGCACTAAAATGTTGGCACGAAGATGACACACACAGCCAAGGGCAGTTGGGGGGTGGGGAACCTGGACAGATGAGGGGAAAAAAGGGAGAGGAGAGGAAAAATGAAGAGTGTGGGGGGGGGGGGGAAATGATGGAGGGAGAGGACTCATAAGGGGTCAAGTCAGATGTGGGAGTGAATGGGGAAAGGCAGAGGAGGGAAATGCAAAATGACTCGGGGGAGAGATGGGAGGAAGAGAGAGGGTAGGCGAGGAAAAAACAGGATGGAAGGGGTGGGAGACGGAGCCCGGGAAAACTACAGAGGAAGGGTGGGGGAGGTGAGGATCAGAGTTGATAGGAGGGGTAAATGGAGGGAGAGAGGGCATCATCCAGGAGGGGGTGTGGATGGAAGCCACCTTTGGAAAAGAGATGAAGGATGTAGAGATGGAGGGTAGGGGGACACCACAGTGAAGACGTGGCAGAGGGCAGGGGATGGAGAGGAGAGGATCAACCAGAGGATGAGAGGGATGAAGGCAGCAGGAGGTGTAGAGTACCCTGATATGTTCAAGGAATAGGAGCAGATAGAGGAAAGAAATCAGGTTGTAGAGGATCAGCTTGGGGTATGGGAGGCATATGCAGAATGCAAGGTGGAGTGCATGGAGCTCGAGGATCTGGAGGGGGGGGGGGGGGGTTATTTAGGTGGGACTAGCATGACAGAGGATGGGACGGAGTACGGGTTTGTAGGTGTGGAGGATGGTAGAGGAGTTCAAACCCCACATCCGGCCATAGTTGGAAGCTAAGTGCTCTCATTATGAGTACCGAACGAAAATGCCTTGGATAATACGTTCTCAGTTTCAAGAAAGAGCAAGTTCTTCTTAAAAAGGTCTATGGCTTCATAACTTCTGTACTACATGTCATAACATTAGTAATTTTGGTTCCTACTGGCATCAGATTAGTTAAAATTTCGTCACACAATTTTTCTCCACCCCGTATAGTCTTCCATGCACACTACGACATCTATGGGTACTGTCTGCAAAATGTGCTGAAAATAGTGACGATGGTAAAGGTGTAATAATAAATGAAAATGTCATTCCTGATTTTGAAGTTTTACTGCTCACCATTTTAAGCAAAATCTAGTTTTTCATCCATCTAAATGTGTATGACGTCATTTCTCCTGAACTGTGTGTCGTACCATGATAGAATTTTGCACACAGTGTACAATCAGTGGTATATATGAGGAAACACTCTGCAAACTGTGAGGTCAACAGGGTTGGCTGTAAAGAGTAATAAATTAAATCGTCGTGTCTGATGCTGAAGTTTTACTGCAAGAACAACGAAAATGTAGTAAGTTATCAACATTTTCCTTTCGCTATTTTGTCGCTAAGCACACTGTTTCTCAAATACTGGATGACTAAAATTATTGTTTTTATGTGTCGTAGAACTTAAACAAAAAGTACAGTATGAGAGCATTTTAAATTTTTAAGCTCGGTCAATAACAAAGCGAAATACTGAAAAAAATTGTTGTCTGAGGAAGTTGTGAGATAGGCGATCTCAAACTGATGTTTGGACTCCAGATTTCTGGACAATCACTTAATTTTATAGACTCTCGAATTATTACTAGGAGAAACTCTAAGTCATCTGGTTAAACGATAGGATAAAACAGTTAAGCCTAGGTCGAATTGGTTTATCGTAGTTAGAATTTACATTCATTAGGATAAACTGGTACGTCCTAGTCTGAACTAACTTTGCCTAGGCGGAACGTGTGTCGCTGCCTGTACGAACGGGGAATCCCTGAATCATCTATGGCTCGCCGCTCGCGCCTCTCAACTGCTCTTCGCTCGCAGTGTTCTTTGTTTTGAACGGCATTTTGCATTGACTAGTGCGTGTGTTAAGTAGCTGGTTGCGTTTAAAATATGTTATTATTGTCCTAGTATAGTTATTGTGAGTCATTTCGTCATCGATGAGCCTTCCTATAATAGACAAGCCAATCAAAATATCTGGAGTGAAAAGTTTCTGGTGAAAATTTTGCAGAATGAAAACAAAAAGTCTTCTCATTATAATGCGTTAGCAGTCGACGAATATGCGGATTTTGTTAAACAAGTAGAAGACGCGGAAAAGTTGGGAAGGAAACATCATTACAAAAGAGAATACTGAAGCGATTTGCTGTTTTGATAATTGGTGATGTCAAAAAAACTCATTGCACGGTGTGAAAGGAATACAGAATACTTTGTTCTGCCTGATGTTCTTTATGATGTGATTGACACAGCTCATGTAGCTGTGGGTCAAGGTGGTCGCGATAGAATGTTAGCCGAGACATCAAAAGAATATGAAAATACCACAAAGGAAATGATATGCCTCTATTAATCAATGTGTGATGTTTGTCAACAAAAGAAGACAAAAAAGGGAAGAGGGCTAGTTTCAAAGCCAGTTCTGCATTCAGAAATGAATAGCAGATGCCAAGTCGATTTGATTGATTTCCAAACACAACCAGACGGGAATTTAAAATTCACTCTAGTTTACCTAGACAATCCCACAAAATTTGTTATTCTGCGTGCGTTAACATTAAAGAAGGCTGAAGAAGTGGCTTACCATTTGAATGAGATATTCCTAACTGTAGGGGCGCCGTGCATTCTTCAGTCTGATAATGACAGAGTATTTGTCAATAATGTTATAAGTGAAATCGCAAATCTTTGGTCAGAACTGAAAATTGTGCATGGAAAACCAAGGCACAGCAAAGTCAGGGTTCTGTTTAACGTGCCAACAAAGACATTGAAAATATGATAAGTTCTTGGTTAAAGGACAGTGGCCGGAAGGATTAACGTATGTCCAATTCATGAAATATCTAGCTTACCACTGTGCCATTTAAAGCAGTCACCCTACAAAGCATTATTCCGAATCGAACCGAAGGTAGTACTTTCCACTTCCTCGTTGCCTCAAGAAATCGTAATTGATATTCAGATGAAGATGATCTAAAGAAGGCAATCGATTATGACAGCAAAACTGAACAGTACGAAGACAGTGATGACGATAACTCTGAACATTGACGCTAACGACATTCAAAATGCTAGATAAATTGCGGCAGAAAATTTAAAAAAAACAAGGTAAAAGAATGAAAGCTTCCTCTGACAGACACCATCCACCAGCTGATATTGGAGACAACGTAACCATACCCATACCTGATGTAAATAAAGGCATAGGTGACCTTCGAAGCATAACAGGAGTAATATTTAGAAAGACTGGTGAGGGCCTCTACAGAGTTAGTATCAAATAGGGAGTACTTAGAACCATTACTTTAGTCATAATTTTATTAAAATTTTCCATAATCTTTTTCTAATAAAAAATTTAAAGTATTTGTTTTTACTTCTTTTTTATTTTTTTAGAACTGGTTTTGACGTCTGCAGTTAGACGTTTTTAGATGTGGAAGGTATTAACCAGGATACTGAAACATCTTTAAAGACTGCACCCACAAAACATTCTGTTGAATCAGGGCAAGGCTTTTTGAAATGCAGATGAGAAACTGAACAACAAACAAATGCAATTGTAAGAAAAACAAAGTACTTTACAATTCTAAGTAGCACCAAAGTAAACCATGCAAAAATAATTAAATAAGCAAATTGCAGATGAGGTGGTTTCTGTGGATGGACATATGTAAGTTGAACTAGTGATAGATGTGAAATTACTGATTAGTTAATAAATAATTTTAACGAATCGTATGCACTATCTTATTTATATTACTTTATTCAATCTACTTTGAAAAGCTTACAGAAGATACAAACTAGGGGAAATTAGTTCAAACTAGGACGTACCATGTAAGGTGTCAGGCAAATCCAACACCTTACATGAAAACCCTGACATAATAAGCAAATCTAGTAGTATGCCACATAGCTCGGAATAAATCGTGACATTAAATTAACCAAAGTAATACGAGTAACGAGTGAGCAAATGGAATACCACAGACTAACACAAGAATACCTAAATGCATGTCGTACCTTCCCACCGTGAGGCAGACGCAGTTCCGAGGGGAGAAACGAGAACAGAAGCCGAGAGCAGAACCGTGTTAAGCTAGAAGGCCCTACGATAAGGGAGGGGCTGGACACTCACGCCGCCGGACTACCTGTACGATTACACAACCCGCCCGTTTTAGCGTGAGGCTTTTTCGCGTCTCAGCAGTATAGATCTGACGATAACACAAAAAGGGTCACTACCAGCTGCAAGTTTTAGCGTGACACTTTTTCGCGTGTCTGTTACATTAGGAGAATCCTCCAGCCCATGTTAAAAGATAGAGCCCTCCAGAAGAACAGTATAGATCCCACGATAGCGCTAAAAGGACCACACCAGCTGCAGATTTTAGCGTGAGACTTTTTAGCGTCTCTCTTACGTTGCAAACTTTAAAAACATTGCCCCACCACGAAAAGTATAACGTTTCTCATTGGATAGACAGAATTTTTGTAGGCGGAGCTTGAGGTTAACATTGAGACCCTGATTGGTCAGATGAAAACACAGCCAGATAGCTTTTTAAATCTACTTCGGTAAATTGTAGTAAGGAGAAGTTAGGGGAGAGTTGGTTCCGAGACGGCGAGCTGGATGGCTACTGCGCCGGCCGCTGCCGCCCTGACGCTGCTTAAACACCGACAAGGTAATGAACGCACGCGATGCCGCATTTTTGAGCACATAAGGCTTCACTCAGAGCTGCAGAAGTCTCATCTGTTACACCCCTTTTTTTGCGTAATACTAGTGTCGATCGTTAATTAAAACTCATGGTGTTCACATTTGCCACTTGAAGTAAAAATCTGAAACGCGATAATTTTTCTGTTATATAGTTATTGAGAAGCCACATCAGCCACTGTAATTTACGACAAGTTAGATAAGTTATTAAAGATAATTGAGGGTCACTGTAGAGCATTTTGATAGTTTTCTCTTTTGTGAAACTTAATTTAAACCTAGATTATAGATGTGATATGGCATAGGTCATCCTTCGATCGATTGTAGAACTTGGAAACCCATTTAGGGAATATTCGTTCACATTTTTGTTGAACGCAGTTGGTTTTTGCCATCCTGTATTAAAACATTTCCTTTTATCAATAGTGCAATCTATAAACAATGTTTTGTGAGTAGAATAAAATTTACAATGGTAAACTTAACTGCTTTTCCGACGTTATTTTACCAGCTAACTAAAAATAGGAAAGCCTTGAACCCTTTCCACTAAATTTAGTTAGTATTAAGATTCTTTTACAGGGAGTGCAGTGGAGCTGACGCTGAGATCATTTAGTATTTGGTTATATCATCGCTAGTCTCACTGAACTCTTCTGAATTCTACATATCATGTGTGGTCTGGCGTCTCCTTACCAGCAGTAGGTCCCAGGTTCAAACTAGTTAATTCCCTAAAAAACACACTCAGAGCGTCGATGCGCGAAAGTGGTAGGGAGACACGATATAGAACAAACAGACACCACCATGAATGTTTAGAACCAGTTTATCCTAAAGCATGTACATTCTAACTAGGCTAAACTGTTTTATGGACAACATGGTTGTGGAGATTAGTATGATTAATCAATTATCTTCTGGGGTCATCTTCTGGGCGCTTACATCATTGGTCGACTGCTGGTGGTGTCACTACTGCTGTCCAAAAATCTATGTAACCTACCAAGTCAGGTAGTCGGGGATTTAAAGACTTTTAGGAACAGGAGTAACACCACCAGCAGTCGGCCAATGGTGTAAACGCCCAGAAGATGACCCCTACGTCAGGTTGAAACCGGTTGGCGGTATAGTAATAATAAATGAGATTAAGACTGTTGTTGAATAATTGATTGATCTGTTTTATCCTATCAGTAACAGGATGGAGGAGTTCGACCTCGACGAAACTAGTTCATCGTAATATCGGGTTTGGTCGGTAACATATAAACGGCTGTTCGAATCACTCACTGAGAGTACTTCCTTTTTTCCTGTATGCAGGTCATAAGTCCACGTCTTCCAGTTCCAGAGGAGATAATAGTGGCCACTCTCGGTGAGTAGTTTCACGGATAGCAGCTTTGGCTGGACCGTTATTGCTCGTGGCCGCCGACTGTTTTCCGTCCCTGGACTCGTCTCACAAACAGGCCTCATCCGAAACATTAGCGGCCTTCTCGCCGACCAAGCCGACGATCGGGAGCTGCCGCCAGTCCGTCAGTATTCTGGGCGCGCATTTATCTCCGTCTCCGGGACAGCCGCCGACGCCTGCTTTGAAGAAGGAGGAGGCGTCATGGGGTAGCGGAGTCCGCCCCGGGCGGTTTTCGCCCAACAAATTGCATCATCTCCTTCCGCTGAGGAAATTCTCTCATCATATCAGCTGCCGCAGCTGAGACCTGCTGGCTATTAATCACGTCAGAACCCATTAGAGCGACGTCGACTATTTGCGATAAACTCACACCTCAGGCGAATATTTCCTGTCACACAGAACGTAGCCTATCCGTCGTATAACCAATGCGTGCGTGACAGCGACAGCTGCTCATATGTGAGTACGCTTCCCTAGACAGTTGCTTTCCCACGCTTATGTCAGTTGTGATATATACCTACATCTCTGTATCCATCAGGCTGCAAATCCTATAATAAAAGCTCGTTTAGGAAATGCTGTAAAATGTCATGCAATAGCGAAAAATTCTTCACATAACCGCCCTGAGTTTATATTTCGTAACTAAAAAGTTAATGTAACCAAAATATTACTGCTAAAATATATTTCTTATCTAGTGTCTCTTAGCCAAGTAATGACATTCAGACATTCCTTTGACGGATTTTGTTTATAAACTAATAATTAATATATTTATGTAAGGACTACAACATGATACTTTATTATTAAATTCAAAACACAAAGAGAAAATTTCTCCCATGAGGGTATTTGAAAAATTAAATTATTATTACGTCAAGCCAAGTAACTTTTACTGAATCGTGCACTACACATCAAATTTAGATAATTACTTGTATCCGCAGCTCGTGGTCTCCCGGTAGCGTTCGCGCTTTCCAAGCATGGGGTCGCAGGTTCGATTCCCAGCGCGGTCAGGGATTTTCACCTGGCTCGAGATGACTGGGTGTTGTTGTATCATCTTAATCATCATCATTCGTCCCTATTAAGGTTGGAGGAAGGCAATGGCAAACCACTCTTCGCTAGGACCTTGCGTAGTACAGCGGTGCAAGACTCCCGCATCGTCCCTTACGCTCTGTCAATGAGTACGGGACTTCATTATCATCACTTGTATCTGATAATAGTTTGTAACATAGTAACCAGGTTTCTGTAAACAACCAGTAAGTAACCTTTTTGTATGTTGGCAGCGCTGTAGACTGTTTTAGCTCAGCGCCCTCGGCAAGAGATTCAGTGGTTGGACGGAATAGCAATTAGCGAGTATATAGAGAGCTGAATGGAAATGATTTTCTTAGTGGACACTCTGTTTTGGTATGACAAGCAATGAAAAGTGAGATGAAATTATGTGTTTATAAGAAAATGTGCAAGGGAATGTATGATGATGATGTCGCTGATAATCTTTGGGTAGTAGAATTATCGACAATTATATAATTTTTGGAACTGGATGTCACATGAATAAGGTGAAATTTTCTTAATACACTATTTGCTATTCATCAAAATCTTTCTTTTTCTAATCATGTGCCTCCTAGTAGTTCCGGTCTATAGTAGTGAGAGTCATTTTATTCAGCCGGCTGTTGTTGCTACTTCCTGTAATTGCTGTAGTTCATGTTATGAAGATTTTTTGTGAGGTAAGTAACTTACGAAAAAGAATGGGGTTTCCACTATCGGGATTCGTGATTGAAATGAGTCTGGGCAATTAACAGAGGTGGAGGTAATTTCATTTTTCTTAAATTTCATATTTTTTGGATTTGTGTTAATGTTAGGATTTGTTGCAATTCAGGACCATTCTTTTGTGTTGATTATTGAAAGTCATGTTGTGAATAAATAGCAGTCAGATTGTGTTGGGCTTGTATATTGTAGGTACTAAATGAATAGGTTAAATTTGAGTTGTCTTGTCAGGGAATACTCTGTGGGTCTGTATTCAATTAAAAATAATTAAAGCCGTAGTTTCAAACCTTCTACCAGTCTGATGTCAGTCCTTTACTTATTTGACCTAACTTTTTTAGCTCATGTCTTTCTATCATCTCTCCACTGTAACGTTTTCTCATGAAGATGGCCTTAGTTTGTATAGAAACCAAGTCAATGGACTGAGGTTTGTGTAACCGGTTGGATGTTTTTATAATTCACTAAAATTTAAGTACGGTTGGTGACCATCAGCCATGTTCAAGCTTGTTCTACCAGTCGTTCAGTTTCTCGACGACAGAAACCGGCGCCTTGGTCATGGAGCCATTCGAGAACCACTGTGTAAATATCTTCATCGTCGGAAAATCTGCGACCACTGGAAAGTATTTTCTCCATTGCCTATATATTGTGACTTGTAGTTTCTGTTGATGACCTTCCTTTCCGATGAGCACCACCACGTCTGTGCAGTCTTGGTGAAAGTGCTGGAATCATTTCACTATCGCATCTGGAACAGATACTGCCAGAATTTCACGGTGAATATGTGTACAATATAGACGTTTTGCCACGAGAATCTTACTGTCCCGCATATTTCATCTTCAGACCACTTTCCGTTTAGTGTGCTATTTCACTCCCACACTTTGATGCACTTGTTATCTCTACCGCAGGGCAGATGTGTCTACATGTACTATCTTCTGAGAAAGCGCCACTCTACAACAGTGATCGTAGTATGGGATTACAAGCGCTAATATGCTTTTTTGGTTCGTTCTGCTATTTTTACAGACTTCCAGAAAACAGTTTCTTATATTCTGCTTTACTATACAGCACAAATGTGAAACCGGTGCATCCATGTAAGCCACAATTTAAACGTCTTTTATATGTTTAATTCACCATCTGAGGTAACTGCAAGAAATGGAACAGCTTTGGTATTGGTACTTGGGTTTCTCGAGCGTATCCTCATTGAAATGACCCATCTCTAAAATGGTTCAAACGGAGCAGCCACCTGGACTGAGGAATTCTAGGAGATTGCGGTTGCTGCAGAGTGCTGTGACGTGGTGCTAAAAAATGGTTCAAATGGCTCTGAGCACTATGCGACTTAACTTCTGAGGTCATCAGTCGCCTAGAACTTAGAACTAATTAAACCTAACTAACCTAAGGACATCACACACATCCATGCCCGAGGCAGGATTCAAACCTGCGACCGTAGCGGTCGCTCGGTTCCAGACTGTAGCACCTAAAACCGCACGGCCACTTCGGCCGGCGACCCATCTCTGTCTTCATATCCCTTCTCTTCTTCTTCACGTTCTTCTTCCACTTCATTCTCTCTTGTTGTGTGTAGACCCAGTGCTACATCGAAAAAAATGTACCGTTATATTGTTATGAGGAGATGATAAATACTGGATCTAGCAGACGAGTATATGAAAAATGCGCACAGAGGTGGTTCTTTGTGGTACTACACTGATTCGCTTTACTCATAGTTTCCCTCACATTTTCAAAAACATCTAGTTCGTAGTGATATGTGAGCAGCTGTCTGATGAAAGATATTAAGAAAACTCAAGTGTCCCGCTGAAAGCGGACTGCAAGGCAGAAACGCAGTAAGTTGTCATGCTGACCCCTTATCAAAGCTTAACAACATTTTTATGCTGGAGTGGTGAATTAAAGATAGTCGTATACCCACAGAATATTTTACTGATATCAGTGAATTTGTGATAATATCAATGATTTTACAGTCGATGTCACCTAGTCGACGATGGGTTTTAATGTTTTCGCAGCGATATCCGTTAGTAAAACATTCTCGTGTTTCAAGCCTTATCAAATGGTTACTGCCCACAAGATTTTGGTAGAGATCTCCTCTACCACTGTCAAGTGGATGACATCCACTTGACAATGCCAGAGGACATCTCTGCCGAAAGCTCGTGAACAGTAAACCACTAGACACGGCTGTATTAAAGGACACAGGAAATCTGCCTTTGTGGATATTAGGGACTTAACCGAACAACGTTTTATGTTGTTATATATTTGCAGACAGCACATACTCCTACCATGATAAGCCGGGATAGAAACAGATACCTGTGAGATCAGTTGGGACAATAAAGTTTATGCAGTGGCAAGCGACACAGAGGTTTCATCTTGGTTGAAAAAGGTAAAGTATAGATTAGCTTTCGTTATGCAAAGTCATTTAGCTACTTGGTTTGTAAGCTGTCGCCGCAGAAACCATGATTAGGGAGCACAAATACATGTATAGCTTCACACATGTCAATCGTTGCTGTGCCTCTAGTTTGCTGGTAGATCTTTTTGCTATGTTGGTCGAACGCGAATATTTTTTATGAAACTTCCTGGCAGATTAAAACTGTGTGCCCGACCGAGACTCTAACTCGGGAACTTCACCTTCCGCGGGCAAGTGCTCTACCATCTGAGCTACCGAAGCACGACTCATGCCCGGTCCTCATAGCTTTACGTCTGCCAGTATCTCGTCTCCTACCTTCAAAACTTTACAGAAACTCTCCTGCGAACCAGGAGGATAGCGCGTGAGTCTTTGCTTCGGTAGCTCAGATGATAGAGCACTTGCCCGCGAAAGGCAAAGGTCCCGAGTTCGAGTCTCTGTCGGGCGCACAGTTTTAATCTTCCAGGAAATTTCATTCCATATTACGCTGCAGAGTAAAAATCTCATTCTGCGAATATTTTTTGTTTTCCATGCTGAAAATGATGACATAGCGATATGTTAGTAGGAGAGATAAGGCGGTATGTGCGCAGTTATGATGTCAAATCATTATGCAAATTAGTTAATTTAACCAATTAATTACCCCTGAAGCACGCTCGTCACCCCCCTCCACAGCCCCACATGACGTCATGTGTTTTCCTCAGCTGGCAATTGGTTCCCACTCTCTGCCCTGCTCCTTCCCCACCAACCGTATTGGTGGGAATATTAAATTTTGGGGTGAATTTCAAATTTTGGCAGGAATTTCGAATTTTAGCGGGAATTTCGTTGCGTCAGCACTGTGGTGACACTCCACCCCCCAGCCGGAAATCGGCAGAAAATTAAAAATGGTGGTACCCTTCCCGCGACTCGAACCCTGGTCGTTCTGGATGTAAATCCCAACTGCACCCCTCAACACGTGATAACTGCCGATATGCAGAAGAGGAAGCTAGTTTAGTGTGCTTTATTTACTTTTTTTGGAATCTGAAGTGAAGATTGGTACTAATTACATAATTAAGTATAAAAATCAATCCTAATTACACAACTATATGCATAGCGCTACACAAGGACTTCCTAAAATCGCAATACAGCTCAATAGCTGATGGTTACACAAACTGCAGTTATCTTGCGGGGGAAATTTCACAACACTATATGAAACAAGTGGCAGAAGTACTCAGACTCTATCCTTCACCTACAAGCTGGCGGGAAAGAGGCTGGGATATAAGGGACTATCATTATTTGCATCAGCAGAAGTCAACTCCGTACATACGTCAACTCCCTGTTGCATGTCAGTACGTGAATGAACATGTAGAACTGTGCCAGACTTCCAGTTTCCTTCAAGTGCACCTCTACATGAGTCGCCAGACAAGCTCTGTCATGTGTCATAGCAGTTCAAGAATTTGTTACCAGACTACGAGTTTCCAGTATGCAACACTCGTTGAGTCTTAGTTAGGTATGAAGAAAATATTACTATACTTTTCATGATCTTCCTGTCCAACATGCATGCATGTAGATCACCAGAAAGAGGGGAATACTTAGAATTATTTGGTAGGCAAATATCCTCATATAAAATCAAACAACACATAGGTATGCCGTCAGTATAACCATATGCTTACGGAAAAGTATTAAAAAACTGAACAAATGACCTAAAATCGGAAAAAAATCGTGGAAAACCTGGCATAAAACCGAAAAATCGATGGGGAATACGTAAAATTGTGAGAAATACGATCAAATACGTACCTCGGGACAAAAACTTACTGAATTACTTATACTGACTGCGAATACATAAAATTAGAGACAGAGTACCATGAAATGCGGGCACCTGAGGTGGGTTGGGGTACCCAGACACTCAAGACCAAGAAAAGGTTAAAAATTATGCTCTGGCTGCACTCACGTTTTACCCTCTCCCTCCCTCTGTAAAATATGTGGGTATTCGGAACACATACATCAACAAAGACAACATAAGTAATACATAGAAGGGCCATATTAGAGCATGCAAAATATATGTATCCCAAAGCATGACTTTGTTCTCACACATACAGTAGGATAACGATAATACTGAATTATGCTTGGTTCTCCAAAACAGTGTCATTCCTTAATTATTAAGGAGCAGAATTAATGCAATTGTCAGACTTTAACCATTCTCTAGAGTGCTCTGGAGGAGAGTGGACCAATGTCATACTCGAGAGACATGGTGTTACGACGAAATTTCTCTATTGACCTACAGCTGAGCAAAGCTACCTGTCATCAGCCCAGGATTTCTTTCTGCAAGAGTAATGCTACCAGAGCTGTTGTGATGCTACTGTAAACAGAAATAAGACAGTTACGTCTCCTCTGGCTACTGATTGTGGTGCTTACTCCCTTGTTAGAAGTTGTTGCCTCTTAATGTGAATTTTCACAGACCATTGCTTGGATGGTACCTCAATGTATCACCTATCGAAATTATTCATGTCGGTTTTTCCTCATTCCACTTCCCAGTGAGACATATCCGCTTCCATTAAAACCAATACTACTACTACTACTAATGATAAGCACAACTGTCATGGAAAGTATGATTAAGGGTAAATACGTTACCGACTTAAAAAGGCGTATGAAATCCATAAACCTCCTTAGAGACAGAAGGGCAAACTCCAGACTTCGTTCTAGTTGGTTTACAAGCAGCATCAACGGCGGGTATACACTGATGGTGTCTTCCTAGGATACCGGAACAATGTAGAGGAAAGTAGTTTTATCATTATAAAGTTTTTCACCATATTGATTGGATTAGGATACTTGTAGAGTGGCTGTATGTTTGATGTTGGTCAAATACATCCTCCATTAGTGTATTAGGAGCATTGCATTGCATTGCATTGCATTCTGCATGACTAATATTTCAGAAGCCATATGGCTTCGACAATATACCATTTTTAACTGCAGAATCATATAACCATTGGAGCGTGTGTTTATGCTCTATGATCAATTATCCCATACCAGTACGTTACTGTTACTGGCTCCAGACAGTGGAATAATGCTTCAGAATTAATAGCAAGGTTGATTTGTGGCAACTGTCTCAAACTCCATCTGTATGGAATGTATAAACCAACCCTCTCTATACACCGATAAGAGGTGCTATCCACCTCGACTCGCACGCATCTGGAGAAATCTTGTGCATTTGGATTTGTGCCATGGGTGAGATTGATGGTCCAGGGAGGATTGGTCAAGGAAATGTGGGAGGGTTCTGTGGTGTCACCGCCAGACACCACACTTGCTAGGTGGTAGCCTTTAAATCGGCCGCGGTCCGGTAGTATACGTCGGACCCGAGTGTCGCCACTGTTAGTGATTGCAGACCGAGCCGACTTTGCTAGCGATGGTTCACTGACAAAATACGCTCTCAATTGCCGAGACGATAGTTAGCATAGCCTTCAGCTACGTTATTTGCTTCGACCTAGCAAGGCGCCATTATCACTACTATTGATATTGTAAACCATGTATCGTCAAGAGCGACGTTCGTCATTAATAGATTAAAGCTAACTATTCCACCAGGTACGTCCGTTTTTCTCAATACTAATTCCCTTGTTATCTTCCAGACCTCACGCCAGCCTGCGTGAGCTGAGACGCGTGCATTTCGGCCTCGTTTAGTAACACGGGTTGGCTCTCCTGCCAACCACAACAGGTTCTGACAATCTCCGACTTTAGCCTACGAATGCAAGAATACTCTGTGATGCCCATCGACACAGGCAAAGATAGCCAGTCATAATCGTAAATTCTGCATTATGATTGATGCACTGGGAATCTATAGATAACCTTTAGTGTATATTGTCGAATGGACGTACTGCACAGTCGTCTATCTGCAGTGTAGTGGAGAGGTGATTTATCGATGATACAGAAATTGGGAAACATTCTGCCGTGTCATTGGCTGGCCCCGAAACTGCGGAACAACTGGTAAAATTGATCATGCTATCAACTACAGTGCATATTACGGTACATTCTCCCATTCAGCAGTGTCTTTCCCATCCCGTACCTGCTCTGGTACACTGATGAATACCACATAACAATTGACCGAAACCACTTGGTTCTGGAAGGAGGGAGCCTTGGCAGAACACTGGATATCTGCTACTTGTCATTGTGGAACATGGGATTGAATGTAGAGATAATCACTTTCAGAGAGTTGTTTGGAACTATTCCACAATGCCTTAGACTCATCCTATTTCTATGTGCTGTGATAGCCTCCACATGTTTTTCTTTTCACCAATAAGAAAACTGTACCCCTTTCCATTACTACTACCTCACACGAGTTGTAAACATTACCTCCCCATGATGGTCAACATCAGGACAGTAATCATGTACATGACTGAAAAATGCTGTGTGCCCGACCGAGATTCGAACTGGGGACGTTTGCCTTTCGCAGGCAAGTGCTCTACTATCTGAGCTACCGAAGCACGACTCAAGCCCGCTACTCTCAGGTTTACTTCTGCCAGTATCTCGTCTCCTACCTTCCAAACTTTACAGAAGCTCTCCTGCGAGCCTTGCAGAACTAGCACTCCTGAAAGAAAGGATACTGTAGAGACATGGCTTAGCCACAGCATGGGGGATGTTTCCATAATGAGATTTTCACTCTACAGCGGAGTGTGCGCTGATATGAAACTTCCTGGCAGATTAAAACTGTGTGTCTGACCGAGACTCGAACTCGGAACATTTGCCTTTCGCGGGCAAATACTGGCAGAAGTAAATCTGTGAGTACCGGGCTTGAGTCGTGCTTCGGTGGCTCAGATGGTAGAGGCAAAGGTCCCGAGTTCGAGTCTCGGTCGGGCACACAGTTTTAATCTGCCCGGAAGTTTCATATCAGCGCACACTCCGGTGCAGAGTGAAAATCTCATTCTGAAGAATGCTCTTTGAAATGGAACACTCAGAAATCTGTTAATCCTTTGCTGTGAAATATGTGATTATCTGTATAGTTCATTACCTTCGTATAGCTGTTGGAAACGCTATACAACGTCGCAAACCCATCCTATTTCCATGTGCTGCAATAGCCTCCACAAGTTTTTTCTTTCCACCAATAAGATAACCGTACCTGTTTTTATTTCTACTACCTCATGTGTGTTGTGAACAGTATCTTCCAGCGACAGTCAACACTGGAACAGTAATCATGTACATGACTGCAGAATGAGGAAACAATGCTTTTCAAAATGGAACACCGAGACATTCACTATCCTATTGCCGTGGAAGATGAGATTAACTACATAGGTCAGCTCCTTTGGATAGCTTTTGGAAACGCTCTTCAATGCCACAAACTATGCTATGTTTTCCTCACTTTCATAACTGAGAACCATCACTTCCCTATCTTATTTCTATCAATCTCTGTGTGGGAAAGGGGGGGGGGGGCAGCTGTATAGTTTACACGATGTGATGTCCAGCTTTCTGTGAGAGTCAGTGGATCGAAATGTATTAATCTCAGTGTAGCACCTGCCAGAGACCTCGAATACATGGGAGAAAAACAAAGTGTTTGGCACTGTACAGACCTGTAGTCGTTCACTGCTTGAATGTGTTACAGCCAGAAAAACAATGTATTAAACTTTTTGTGAAGAAACAATACAGGAACCGTCTCTTACGCAGAAATGTGCAAAGGACACCGACCACTGGCCACCTGCCCCAATGGAACGATGTGTGTATTTGTAATATGATCAGTGTAACATGCAGATGGTATTTGTTTTTCGGTGTATTGGAAGATAGAGGCGCAGTAAAATCTTATAGGAGCTCCTATTACAAGGAGTGGTATGACTGTTTAAAGCTTGGATGCAGATAGTTCTCTCGAAATTACACCGATTTTTCTCATAAAAGTAACAGAAATCGGGTGTATCAATTCTTGTGGGATTTTCACTGTTTTTATTGTCATCATCACAACTGCGTTTTTAAAAAATAGGTTTCCTGCAATTCCTGTGTTATTTCATAGCTCATAACCTCTAATTACAAAGTAGACACCACTTGAGTTATAGCACATTGTGGAACCTAAAATGATAGTGCTTTTTCCCGACATGCCAATAGGTTTCCTGAAACAGATCGTGAGGATCAGATCGCTGACAAAACGACAATGCGAGAATCTGTTTATGACAGAGACTTTACAGATGTTTCGGTAGCGGGGAATTATAAAGCAAAAAATGTCAAATGTAAGCACGCTGATGATAATTGGTTTCGATGTAATGGAAGAGAGAGATGTAGTGAAATCTTATAGAAGTGTTTATTAAAAACAAGCTCTCGCAATTTATTTCGTACATATTGGTGTGAGATAGCTTTGCATTGGTGAAATAGGACCTGCCATAGTGAACAAAACAGCAACTTCCTCTTGAATTAGAGCTTGTTGTTGTTGAAGGTAAAGTGATTGTGTTTTTTCGACATGTGAAAATATGGCGTGAAAGAGTGTATTATGTAATGTTATTTCCCACGTTTGAAATGTTTTTAATACAAACGTGCATGACAGTTTATTTACAGACACTGATTTGAACGCGAGAAGCGCTATCACCTCATCTAATTTGTCCCTCAAACTAAAAGGAATTGCTTAATACGTAATTGCTGCAGCAAAATAGTGGAATTTTTTTTCCACATTTACGCAGGGTGTACATGTATAGGTGTTTGTATTGTGATCATTTGTAATCGATGGTGATGCACTTTGCTGAATGTCGCAAAATACTGAGATGCGAACTGTATCCTGCAGTTGAACAAAAAACTATCTCTTTTTGTTCATAATACTAAAATAAAATTAACTGACCCTATTTTCTTTGGAAGCGATTGTGTTTCCCTTTTTAAAAGATGCTCGATTATTGGAAATGCATGGACGTTAAATACAACTATAACAGTGCAGTCTTCTCCATCGCAGAACAGAGGTCGCTTGCGCAGGGATGGTCTGAGGGTGGTAAAGTGCATATGAGACTACCATTGCAGCTGCGTTCGACCAGGGAGCGGTATGTAGAGTGGGGTGGTGTCGCTTAATTTCCATTTTATGTTGATGGATCTTCATCACCACAAGGAAACCGTCATCTTGTGGCATGCCCTAAGCATGCTCTGGCCACAGATATGGCTGGGGATCTGACTGGCAGAGATGATGATCTGCTTTGTTCCAAGCAGTTGATGTTTGAAAAACTGATCTGGAGAGTTCCCCAGAATTTCGTTTTTGTTCCATGTGGGGTTCAGTCTTCCTGAGAAATACGTTTAAAAGATTTCAGGAAGCATCCCCTTCTTGTCTTTTGTCTATCTGTGACTGGTTTCCACAAACGGGGGAAAGGATGGTGCACTAGGGCCTTCTTCCCAGAAGCACTAGGGTTTGAGTCCCAGAAAAGGTAACGCCATTTGTAATATCCTCTCTATTCTCAGGTGAGGTGTGGGTTGGAACATCAACACAGGTCTGGGACAAAGGAATTCCCGCCAAAGTTCTAAATTCACTCAAAAATTCCCGCCAAAATTCGAAATTCCGCCAATATGCTAGGTGGAGGAGGGGTCGGATGGGGCATGTAGCAGGCAGGAAACCACTTGGGGCTGAGGACATCAGGTGACTTCATCGGAAATTGGGGTGGGGGCAGGTGTGGTCAGTTCAAATGGTTCAAATGGCTCTGAGCACTATGGGACTTAACTGCTGTGGTCATCAGTCCCCTAGAATTTAGAACTACTTAAACCTAACTAAGCTAAGGACATCACACACATCCATGCCCGAGGCAGGATTCGAACCTGCGACCGTAGCAGTCGCGCGGTTCCGGACTGAGCGCTAGACCACCGCGGCCGGCAGGTGTGGTCAGATGGTGTAATTAATTGATTAGTTTAATTAACTTGCATATCAAATTTGTGTTCGTGCCACCATCTCCCTACTACTTGTGTTCATGGAATAAGGTAGTTTCTGTAACATAAGGGAGTGTTGTGTAGCGCTGGAGGTAAATCTAATTTCTGAATGAGTAAAAAGTGTTGGAAACGTAGGGAATCAAGGGAACTAAATTATGTGAAAATGACGTTTAACCTAAGTTCCAGTGTTATTTACTGTGACATCTCTTACAAACACTATACAAGGACTTCGATACATCTATCATTATTTACTGTTTTCTCTAACATTTAAAAAACCTACCTCCTTGGCCATTCACAGCACTGAATTTCCCATCTGGTCTGGGCCTCACACACTTTGCTCTGACTGTATTGTATCACATGTACGTGTTGTGCCGTGAAAAAATCCCTGATTTCAAAATTAAGTATTTCGAAAACAAGATAGTTAGACGAGTGTAATAACAGGTATGTTTATTGCAAAAACTGAAATAATTTAATGCAGCTGTTTTACAGAATTTCAAAATACTTCGAGACGCTGTTCATAGATGGAAATTTACACTGTGCATTTCGTACCGTATCAGCGTACATAACTAAACTCGTCCTCAACAAGGAGTCTTTGCAGCCACAATCTTTTCAGAATGTCCACCACTGTCGGTATGGAGGTGATGCAAAAGTACAATAAAATTTTCCACGGCATCCTGTAGTGCCTCATTTGAGATGGATTCAGATAGCACGCACATCACTGATTCAAGCCCGTCCAGTGTCGTAGAATGGTTCCAGTAGTGTCCTTCAATGCCCCCCTCAAAAAGTGATCATTAGTTGACAGATCGGGCAAATACTAAGCCTAACCGATCCTAGTGCTAGTAATTTCGCAATGCACTGCACTCTACTCCCTAAGTGTTTATCAAGAAAGCGAAACACCTGTTCAGTGCAGTGTGGTGTGACCCCGTCTTACACGAACCACTCTGGGTCTGGTCGATTCTCCAAAACCAGCTGTGTGGCAACAAACTGTAACCGAAGCTGCAACGTAAGATTCTTTAGCAAATCTACTGCTTCATTGTTAGTCACCGTGAGAATCTAGTTCGCAATGTCAAACCCCTGTCTCACACTTCGTACAGGTATTGCCTGGTGGCTTTAGATCTTGAATGAAAACATTTGTAGGCTGTGTCTCAGTATTTTTTGTGTGCTGGAATACATTCCCTGCGAAGCGCCTGTGAATTGTTTTCATATTGGGTCATTTTTGAACATTATATCGTGGTTGAAAACCGCGCCTTGTTGCCACAGGACTGTGTTCCAACCTGTGGTATTCCTGTACCAGGAAAACATGTTCTTCAATTGTATACATGATTTCAACCATTTCCTTCTGTGCGCTAAACTCCTTGCACGTCTCACTGTTGGTGCTGATCACTCCGAGTTGCGGCGCGATATTTCTAAGCACTCCGTATTGCAATTACAGCGCCGTCTCTTAGAAGATTTCCTAACAATTTCGAAACTTTTCTATAAAATTCTTACAGCTTTCGTGAGAAATATACGGTTTGTTGTTATCTTCTATCGATCGTAGTTTTCGAGATATTTAATTTCGAAATTGTGCATTCCATCGATGGGAGAACAAACACAGCAGAGTGTGTATGAAAAACAAGAAGCTAAAGTTACCATGTCAGACGATACGTGTCGAACTCTCATATTCAGATTAATGTCTGAAAACGCACCGGTTCTCGCTATACCTTTACCAAAACTTGACGTTATGTTGGCTTCAATAGAGTTAACGAAGAGGAACCTAAAAAAAATGACCAAGGAAACGTGGGCGGGACTATACGCTCAAAACAGAACACATCATTCGTGCAAACGCTCTTCATCTGCACTACGGGATGAACAGTATCTCGAAACCTATTAGCCGACGTTAATAAGGGGTTTGGCTACCTCCCACCTACACGTCGGCTTGAACTCTGGGACTCATTCACTGACGCGCATGAACGTGTGCGGAGAAATGGCAGGCCATTCTTCCTCATAGCAGGAATCAGGGAAGGAAGTTTTGAGGGACGCTGGAATGCAGAGAAAGGTCAACGTTCTGACTCACACCAAAAGTGTTCCATTGTCTTCCGATCTGTGCTCTGGGTCAAGAATGTTATTGTTCAACATCCATTGCCGCACAGATGTTGCCCTGACAGGTCACATTATTATGCGGGTACCATCGTTATCTCGAACTGTTGCTCTACTGTGCTCAGTACATAATGCTGTAAAATCTGTTCTTTCGCATTTAGCTTTCTCCCAGTCGCAGTAAGAGGACCACACACTTACCATGAAAACCACCCCCTATACCCTAGCACCACCTCCTCCGAATTCACTGTTCGCGCTACACACGATGGGAGACAAAGTTCTTCAGGCACTAGCCAATCCCAAACCCTTCCATTGGAATGCCACAGGGAATAAAGTGATTCCTTACTCCAAATCACTCGTTTCTAATTATCCAGTGTCCATTGTTGTAGCTCTTTGAACCAAATGAAGCGTCCTGCAGCACTGAGTACAAAAATATATGGCTCATAAGGGGCTGCTCGACCATTGTAAACCAGTCTTTATAACTGTCTACGAACACTTACTATGTTACCTAGACTACTGGTAGCACCTTGGAACGCACGAGTGATACCTTTCGCTGATTTCATGCGATATTTTTACAGCCGCTTTCCAAAATGCTCTAGGCAGTGTAAGACGACTGCCTGACCTAAGATTAGCTGCGGTTTTTCACGTTTCCGCTCCACATCACATCACAGACAGTGGAGTTGGCCAGAGTTAGAAGGGCTTAAATGTCTCTTATGTATTTTTTTCCCCTTCAGGTGACATGCTAGGAATAGTCGACGCTCGAAGATGCTGCGCGACTCACTCAGCTGTTGCTGCTTGGCTGCTCACCATGCAACACTCACCGCCTTCTTTTATACCGGCGAGTCTACCTCTCGTGACTTCTAGCAGTCGATTGCGCCTTTCACAGGAGTGATTGGATACTTTTCATCAAGTGGTTTACGAGTTTCCTGCAGCACTGTTCGAGTAACATTCGGAACTTAAGTTCGCGTTGGATATTGGGAAACGTTGAAACGACGTTGAAGAAAAATATAGCCACAGTCAGTCTCAAACCTGATTCAAAGGCATGTTGTAGCTGCTCTTCGTTCAAACGGTTTTGAAAATACATAATATTTTACGATGTTTCAGTAGATAACGACCATCTGGAGATCCCTACACTCAAATGTGCTACTGTACCTGAAAATAAAACAGTACGACACACACGCCCCTTGAGCCAACCGTCTTAAAACCACGGAAGAAAAGTTGAAGCGCGCGACCTCTGGAGCTTTCCACGACAGCGGTCGAATAATATCTTCACGAAGGTCACAAGAATTCCAAAGATATTACGAAGGCAAACATAGCGCACTATGGCAACAGGCATCTAGATTTTTGCAAACATCTATCTATCTAACATTGAGGTATACTCTTAGACCTTGATAATATGCTGTGACAAAGATAGTATGAGTATTTCAGATCAAAATGGATACGTGTGTTGTTTTCCGTAATGAAGTCTTAAAGCCGTCCTCACACAGGCAGCGTTTCCCATTGCCAAGCATCCCAGACGTGGTGTCCGTCGCGGCTGCTGCAAGCTCTATACGTCATAATACATATCGCGGAATATAATGTGCTTCTCATCGTCGTGTGCGATCTCAGCGCTCTCCAGCGGCAGTCTGTGACATCTTGCACGGCTTCTGGCGCATAAACCACAGTTTCTTTACGAAACTTAATGCGCATGAAACAACTGCTTGACCTCTGTTAGCGACTGTCGGTGAAAAACGGAGGAAATTGTGAAGAACGTTCTGGACTCGTCGATGGCTTGAACAGCGAATAATGCTGTACAACGATCAGCATGCATAATAACGGAAGTTATTCACTAACTCAGACGAATTTTCATCCCATTGTCCCCAGATGATGCCCTCTCTCTCTCTCTCTCTCTCTCTCTCTCTCTCTCTCTGTCTCCATTTATCCCTCCTATCAACTATAATTTTCAGCTCCTCTCCCTCCGTCTGTACTCTCCCTGGACTCCCTCCTTCTCCCCCTTCCATCCTGTTTTTTCTCCACCTAACCTCTCCTTTTCAGTAGTTGCAAGGGCAACAGTCTGGATGACTGACTGATCTGGCCTTGTAACATTAACCAAAACAGCCTTGCTGTGCTGGTACTGCGAACGGCTCAAAGCAAGGGGAAACTACAGTCGTAATTTTTCCCGAGGGCATGCAGCTTTGCTGTATGATTAAATAATGATGGCGTCCTCTTGGGTAAAATATTCCGGAGGTAGAATAGTCCCCCATTCGGATCTCCAGGCGGGGACTACTCAAGAGGACGTCGTTATAAGGAGAAAGAAAACTGGCGTTCTACGGATCGGAGCGTGGTATGTCAGATCCCTTAATCGGGCAGGTAGGTTAGAAAATTTAAAAATTGAAATGGTTAGGTTAAAGTTAGATATTGTGGGAATTAGTGAAGTTCGGTGGCAGGAGGAAGAAGACTTTTGGTCAGGTGAATACAGGGTTATAAATACAAATTCAGATAGTGGTAATGCAGGAGTAGGTTTAATAATGAATAAAAAAAATAGGAGTGCGGGTAAGCTACTACAAACAGCACAGTGAACGTATTATAGTGGCCAAGATACACGCGAAGCCCACATCTACTACAGTAGTACAAGTTTATATGACAACTAGCTCTGCAGATGATGAAGAAATTGAAGAAATGTATGATGAGATAAAAGAAATTATGCAGGTAGTGAAGGGAGACGAAAATTTAATAGTCATGGGTGACTGGGATTCGTCAGTAGCAAAAGTGAGAGAAGGAAACATAGTAGGTGAATATGGATTGGGGGGAAGAAATGGAAGAGGAAGTCGTCTGGTAGAATTTTGCACAAAGCATAACTTAATCTTAGCTAACAATTGGTTCAAGAATCATAAAAGAAGGTGTTATACTTGGAAGAATCCTGGAGATACTAAAAGGTATCAGATAGATTATATAATGGTAAGACAGAGATTTGGGAATCAGGTTTAAAATTGTAAGACACTTCCAGGGGCAGATGTGGACTCTTACCACAATCTATTGGTCATGAACTGTAGATTAAAACTGAAGAAACTACAAAACGGTACTAATTTAAGGAGATGGGACCTGGATAAACTGAAAGAATCAGAGGTTGTAGAGTTTCAGGGAGAGCATAAGGGAACAATCGACAGGAATGGGGGAAAGAAATACAGTAGAAGAGGAATGGGTAGCTCTGAGCAATGAAGTAGTGAAGGCAGCAGAGGATCAAGTAGGTAAAAAGACGAGGGCTAATAGAAATCCTTGGGTAACAGAAGAAATATAGAATTTAATTGATGAAAGGAGAAAATTTAAAAATGCAGTAAATGAAGCAGGCAAAAAGGAATACAGATGTCTCAAAAATGAGATCGACAGGAAGTGCAAAGTGTGTAAGGTAGATACTGCCTACAGGAAAATTAAAGAAACCTTTGGAGAGAAGAGAACCACTTGTATGAATATCAAGTGCTCAGATGGAAACCCAGTTCTAAGAAAAGAAGGGAAGGCGGAAAGGTGGAAGGAGTATATAGAATGTTTGTACAAGGGCGATGTACTTGAGGAAATGGAAGAGGATGTAGATGAAGATGAAATGGGAAATAAGATACTGCGTGAAGAGTTTGACAGAGCACTGAAAGACCTAAGTCGAAACAAGGCCCTGGGAGTAGACAACATTCCATTAGAACTACTGACGGCCTTGGGAGAGCCAGTTATGACAAAACTCTACCATCTGGGGAGCAAGATGTATGAGACAGGTGAAATACCCTCAGACTTCAAGAAGAATATAATAATTCCAATCCCAAAGAAAGCAGGTGTTGACAGATGTGAAAACTACCGAACTATCAGTTTAATAAGTCACAGCTGCAAAATACTAATGCGAATTCTTTACAGACAAATGGAAAAACTGGTAGAAGCGGACCTAGGGGAAGATCCGTTTGGTTTCCGTAGAAATGTTGGAACACGTGAGGCAATACTAACCTTACGACTTATCTAAGAAGAAAGATTAAGAAAAGGCAAATCTACGTTTCTAGCATTTGTAGACTTAGAGAAAGCTTTTGGCAATGTTAACTGGCAAACTCTCTTTCAAATTCTGATGGTGGCAGGGGTAAAATACACGGAGCGTAAGGCTATTTACAATTTGTACAGAAACCAAATGGCAGTTATAAGAGTCGAGGGGCATGAAAGGGAAGCAGTGGTTGTGAAGGGAGTGAGACAGGTTTGTAGCCTCTCCCCGATGTTATTCAATCTGTATATTGAGCAAGTAGTAAAGGAAACAGAAGAAAAATTTGCAGTTAGTATTACAATTCATGGAGAAGAAATAAAAACTGTGAGGTTCGCCGATGACATTGTAATTCTGTCAGAGACAGCAAAGGACTTGGAAGAGTAGTTGAATGGAATGGGCAGTGTCTTGAAAGGAGGATATAAGATGAACATCAGCAAAAGCAAAACGAGGATAATGGAATGTAGAAAAATTAAATCGTGTGATGCTGAGGGAATTAGATTAGGAAATGAGATACTTAAAGTAGTAAAGGAGTTTTGCTATTTGGGGAGTAAAATAACTGATGATGATCGAGGTAAAGAAGATATAAAATGTAGGTTGGCAATGGCAAGGAAATCGTTTCTGAAGAAGAGAAATTTGTTAACGTCGTTTCTCAAAGTATGTGAATGGAGTGTAGCCATGTATGGAAGTGAAACATGGACGATAAATATTTGGACAAGAAGAGAATAGAAGCTTTCGAAATGTGGTGCTACAGAAGAATGCTGAAGGTTAGATGGGTAGATCACATAACTAATGATGAAGTATTGAAGAGAACTGGGGAGAAGAGGAGTATGTGGCAGAACTTGACAAATAGAAGGGACCGGTTGGTAGGACCTGTTTTGTTGCATCAAGGGATCACAAATTTAGCATTGGAGGGCAGAGTGGACGGTAATAATCGTAGAGGGAGACAAAGAGATGAATACACTAAGCAGATTCAGAAGGATCTAGGTAGCAGTAGGTACTGGGAGATGAAGAAGCTTGCACAGGATAGTGTAGCATGGAGAGCTGAATGAAACCAGTCTCAGGATTGAAGACCACAACAACAACAACAACCACTCCTTGACTCCATTCTCCCCCCCTCTCCCGAAGTCCTTTTTCTTTCCCTTCCACTCTCTTCCCCGCTCCTTTCTAACATCTGCCCTGCTGACCCCCCCCCCCCCCTTTCTCTGCGCCCTCTCCCTGCATCGGCTCCCATGTGTGGGCCTTCCCCCCCCCCCCCCTTCCAATATGCCTTTATAATCTATAATGCAGTGTTTTCTGTGAGTGTTCATTATTGTGTGCCCCCTTTTTAAAGTGCTGCGAACAGAGACCAGATTTTCGCCGTATTTTTTATTTGTGCCGGTCTCTTCCCTAACTGTTTATAATGTCTCCTAATTATAGTTTTTAACTTTATGTGTAGGCTGCAGACCGGCGTATTACACTTCAGCCAGAACCCCCCCCCCCTCCCCCCATCTGGTAGGGGGAGGGAATCGAAATATAGTAAAGAAGAAAAAATCCCATTTTCGATTTTAAAATGAATATAGTTAAAGAATAGTGTCTAATGTCGGTTTTCACATTCATAATATGCATATTGTTGATGTAATGTGCTTCATGACATAGTTTTGAAGATAGAGATTCTTTTCGTAATTTCTTTTGAGTGTAAGAGGAGATTTTTTCGAATGTGCTCACCATCGTAGGAAAAGATATTTACTGACAAGATACAAATATGAAGCAATCCATAAAACCAAGAGATAGGTATAAGCACTGCAGCGCCAAAGAAACTGATACAGGCATGCGTATTCAAATAGAGAGATATGTAAATAGGCAGAATACAGTGTGGTCAACAACGGCTATATAAGAAAACACGTGTCTGGAGCAGTTGTTAGATCGGTTACTGCTGCTACAATTGCACTTTATCTAGATTTAAGTAAGTTTGAACGTGGTGCTATAGTCGGTGCACGAGCGATGGGACACAGCATATCAAAGGTACCGATGAAGCGGGGATTTTCCCGCAACGGCCATTTCACAATGTATGGTGAAGTTCAGGAATCCCGTACATCAAATCTCCGACATCGCTGCAGCCGAAAAAGATTTTGCAAGAACGTAACTGGACCAACGATGACTGAAGAGAGTCGTTCAAAGTGACAGAAGTGCAACCCTTCCGCAAATTGATGGAGCCATCAACATGTGTCAGCGTGGGAACCACTCTACGAAACATCATCGATATGAACTTTCGGATCCGAAGACCCACTCGTATACCCTTGATGAGTGCTCAACACAGCGTTTTACGCCTCGCCTGGGCCCTTCAACACTTACATTGGACTGTTGATGAATCTAAACAGGTTGACTGGTCGTATCAAGCAGATTGTGTCGAGCGGATGGACATGTACGGGTATGGAGACAGCCTCATTAATCCATGGACCCTGCATATCAGCAGGATGGAGGTTCTGTTACGGTGTGAGACGTTTGCAGTCGGAGTGAAATGAGACCCCTGATACTTCTAGATACGAATCTGACTGGTGAGACATACGTAAACATCCTGTCTGATCACCTACATCCATTCATGCCCATTGTGCATTCCGACGGACTTGAGAAATTCCAGCATGACAATGCGATACCCCACACGTCTATTATTGCTAAATAGTAGCTGCAGGGACCTTCTTCTGACTTCAAACACTTCCACTGACCACCATGCTCCCCAGACATGAACTTTATTGTATAGGCAGCTATTTCGCCGAAACAATTACTTACGGAATCCATATCTCGTCACCTATAGGATTATACGCGACAACTATCATCATGTAAGTGTAATAGCAGCTGCGAGAGAGCCGAATCCCTGTCGTGAAAAGAAATTTGGTCACCAAAGGGGGATGAAGTTGCTGTAAACTGCCAGCTTTCACATCAGATCCAAATTATTCTAGAATTTTGAGGAAAAAGGCTCAGTGATCCATCAACCTATAATCTTCAGTCTTCACTAAGTATTTAATCTCTCTCTTGCACAGAGTTAGTGGTCATACATTGCTTGTCTGACCGTGTATAATATCCGAGACACTCACCACCAAGGTATCCAGGAACTCTTGTACTCAAAATTATCTTCAAATTGGCGCAAATTTAGCGGACATATCAGTGATGGTTTTGCTCTTAACTTTTGACCTTTACTTCTGGCCTATGTTATTAAACTGCTATGCTCCCTTCGTAGTAAGTATTATATATTGCAGAGACCATTAAAGAAAGTGTCCGACGAGTCGCAGCGCGGCATGGCGTATTTACTGAAACAAATTACATATTGATGCACAGAAAAAACCATTGCATATTCCTCTTTCACATGTAGTATCTACGAGACTGGTGAAATGCCATCGGACTTTCGAAAGAATGTCTTTCAACAATCAAGAAGGATAGATGTGAAACATATTGCTCACTCATCATGACAGCTCATGCATCTAAGTTGCTGTCTAGAATAAGAATGGAAAAAAGCTGAAGGTCTGCCACATGGCTACTGGTTTGCCTCCAGGAAAAATTAAAGCACCAGGGAGCCACTAATGGCAGTGTACTTGGTAATGGAAGCAAGGCATGAGAAAAGTGTAGGCATTAACATGTACTTCTTCGGCGGAGGACAAGCGTTCCACAACATACAATTATGCAAAACGTTGAAAACGTTCTGAAAATACGTGTAAGGTACAAGGGGAAAAGGGTAATTTAGAATAAAATACAATCGCCCGTTACACAATTGTTTTTATTTCATTTACCAGTTTCTACAGATTAATTTGTTAGCTTCATAACCCTAGAAAATTTTGGAAATTAGAAATCATTAGACCTTGACCATATTTTTATGTGAACGACAAGAGGTGTATTATAAAAACTTACTTGGTATTGGTTTAACAGTTGTCAATATCTTCTCCACAGTAACATAAAGCCATGAAATTCCAAAAATGTACTTATTGTGTGTGATAATAATTATCACAGTTTATACATATTTACAATTATTGTAAATACGGATTGACAGACTGATAATCTGTGTAAAACGAATCACATTTTGATATACAATACAGTTGTTAGCAAGCAATTTATATATATATATGCCGTTTATAGAGTGACTGAAAGCACACCGCAAACCATATAGGTGTGTTTCAGAGTAGGTTGTGCTGAGAAATAATTATTAAGAAAGAAATTCGATTAGTCGCTCCGATTCATTTAAGTTAAGCCATCAGGACGTTGTGCGCAAAAATTCAAGTCTCCCGCCAGAGGCGGTGTTTGCAAATGCCTCTTAGTGTGGTTTACTGAGCCCGAACAAGCGAGCGATACAGAAACTGGAAGTGGAACGGTAGTAAGGATCGAACCCAAGCCAAAGGCTGAGCAGTCTCGTGCGCTGTCATATACACCAAGAGAACAATTGACGCTATTGGATTTGGCGGGCCACTTGAATTTGCAAACATCAATGCTAATTAAATGAAAACGTCATAACGTACCGAACTTTTTTCAGAAAATTTATTTCTCAGCACAATACCCTTAGAAGCTTTTTAGACTGTTTCTGATAACCCTATGTGCAACTACAAAGCAGAAATTGTAAGAATCAAAGAGGAATAGAGATAAATGCTTGCATTAAATTGGGCGTAACGTAGTGAAGCAATCTTTTACGCCCACTGTTCAGCCTATGTATGAAAGAAGCAATTGCAGAATTAAAAATAAGTTTCTGAAGTGACAAAATGTAGACTGACGAGGATAGCACTAAGATCCTCGGGTGGTATTGCTATACGCAGCGATAATCAGGAAGAATTTCGGGACCTGTTGAACCTGGTCGAATGAGCACAGAACTGGATCAATAATAAACAAAGGAAAAAATAAGATGTTGAGAAGCAACAAACAAGACAATAGCGATAAACTTAGCAGAACTGCTGGAGAGCTTGTTTAGACTTAGCGAAGGGATTCTGATATCTTGTAAGAGACATGAAACTTTACGGGTGGAAGAAGGAAATTAAAAAAAGACTGAAACACATTTGGCACCATAAAAAGTGCTATTTCACAGACTTTCATTTAGTCGTAGGGAATTTCCCACTTCGTTGTAAATGCTGGAAAATCGTAAGGTGCTATATATTGGTGTATGACTATTATGTAGCAACGCCAGACACATAAATTCCACGGTTTATGAGAAAAGTGATAATGAATGGCGAATAGCTGGCGGTGATTTACCAGCGCGAGACAACAGCGGCCGGCGGCCACCACGTTAACGACCGCCGCTGCCAGGGTAGGCAGCCTGTGAATTTAGATGAGACTTTCCTTTAATTATACGCTTGCTTTGGCACCGACTCCGCTCTTCCAAACAGCTGCTGGGTCCCCGTATCCATTGCATGCCGCTGTGCCCTACGCTGCAATGCCGCTAATGTCCAAATAAAGTTCGTTAATGCCATCCGCAGCGACCAAGGCACTTCCTGGGTAGCTGCCATTTACGCAACCGCAGTCGCTACTCCCCCCCCCCCCCCCTCTCACCCCCCCGCGGCTCCATACGTTTTCGGAAATAATGCAAGGGGAACTTCGGCACACCACGCATGAATTGCGTTACAGAATTGGATTGAGAAGTAGAAATAGCAAGCAATGCTGAGTCACTCTGGTGTCTTCACATACCGGCTGTTTCAAGAGGAATTCCAAATGCTAAGTCTGATAAATGTTGACGTACACTGAGGGAGACGTTCCTGATATCAAGGGAACAACTTTCGTAAGGTATCAAAAGCCTTTATTTCGGTTTTATGTCTTTGACCGTCAGTTACATAAAATTTACATTTCTTGTTGTTGTAGTAATCGGACCAAAGAGTGGCTAGAGGCAGCTCTCCAGAGTAGGAAACTCGCATCGGTCTTTTCTTATCTGCGTATTTTACACGACCGTTTTTAACGAAACTGTCCAATAACTTGGCGTAAAACGTGTAAGGAGGAACCAAATCATTTCAGAATAAACTAACTTCCGGCAGTTAATAAAATGTTAATCAGAAACCGTATTGCCCATATTTAACTAATTAGGTTCAGATTCCTATTGTCAAGAGCATGCAAAGCAAAATGAGAAGCCACTGTGAAAGCAAGTAGAATTCCGCGGAGATGCATAGTAGGGTTATGAACTACAGGAAGTCTGTCCCATTCTCCATAAGCAGAATCCCAACTCGCCTCTGTGTGAGAAGAATTCCAAGGGAGGAATGATGTCAGGACGGGCTGTGTTTTGAAAAGAGGCCACCTTGGCACCAGCGCTTCTAATACTGCAAATTACATCTTCAGTATGTGAAGCATGACTGAGTCTGTGTGATCACAACGCATTCGCTAAACGGCGAAGCCCCGGAAAAACTGCTGTTGTGGAGAAAACAGAGGGCAGCCAAAATTCTCGAAACAGTTCGGAATGATAACACAACATCTTACAAAGTGGAATCGGAACAAAAAATTTTGGACTCCTTTGCAGACTGTAAGATGCCAACACATTGTCCAGATGGCACCAAAACCAAATAGTACAGGAAATATAAAAAGACCTAAAGCAGGTTCGTGTACAGAAGTTAGAAGTGGGAGTAAATTCTGTAACTGTGGTTACAGAGATTCTTCTGTATTGCCCAGTGTCCAAACATAGGCAGAAAATGAAGACAGTTGAAAACACTTTGGAACGCAAAGTCTAACACTTCTTGTAATCACTTATCTACCTGAAATAAGAGTAAGGGAGGCGGACCAGAGTCTTGTGAGGTAACTGTTTAGTGATCGGCTGTCACAAGAATTATTACTCAGCCGCTGAGTTTTTATTGTTGGAAGCACTCTGCAGATAGTTATTTCTGCAGCGAACTTCTTACTTTAGCATCTTGATGGGCTATTGTCTCCGTGGGGAGACGTCACTTCTAGATGACTTCTCCATACTCGTCTAGGACTAAAAGCTCTTCTATCTCTGTACACTAACTTTCAGTGACCATGGACCCCTCCCGTGAATGTAAATGTTTCGTGCACATACGCCTTCACTTTAACCGTATTCAAGAGCCCATATCCAAATTCCAAGGCGCTTCTGTTCTTATTTTAATGTTTGATCCATTTACATGCACCCAGAATGCAACATTTCCCGCGAAAGGCAAAGGTCCAGAGTTCGAGTCTCGGTCCAGCACACTGTTTTCATCTGCCAGGGAGTTTCATTTGAATAATGCTGAAGATAAGATGAGTAGAACGCATAACTAATGAGGATGTACTGAATAGAATTTGGGGAAAAGAGGAATTTGTGGCACAAGTTGACAGGAAGACGGGACCGGTTGGTAGAACATGTTCTGAGGCATCAGGGGATCACAAATGTAGCTTTGGAGGGCAGCGTGGAGGGTAAAAATAGCAGAGGGAGACCAAGAGATGAATACACTAAGCACATTCACAAGGATGCAGGTTGCAGTAACTACTGGGAGATGAAGAAGCTTACATAGGATAGGGTAACATGGAGAGCTGCATCAAACCGGTCTCAGGACTGAAGACCACAACAAGAACATACTAAATTTTATTATTTGCATTCTTAATGCACTGTGGCCCTTGAGAACTTTGTATGATTTCGTAGTTTGACGAATTCCTTTCTCATTGATTTGATAGGTTATTATTTACCTTTGCCAGACACACAGGACCAAATTAAGATATTCAGTTATATATTACAGTTAAGGTAATACATCCATATGTCACACGATAGGGTGTAACCTTAAACATAACTTCAGTACCATACATAAATTTGAATCTTGTTACTGTGAACAAGAATTGGTCGTCCTCTAAATTCTTATCCCAAACTCCAGGCATTCACCAGACCTAAAGCCTTCCCTCGAATTGCCACAAGGTCTAAAACGATCCATCGCTCCGAACCGCTTGTTTTCTGTCATTAAATGGCCAATGGTGTAGCTCCTTACACCACCTCAAGCGTCCCTGAATACTGATTGCAGAAATTTGTCGTTTATGAGGAGCTGCTCGACCATTGTACCACAATATTTTCAGCTCCGTACCACAGTCACTGTATTAGCTGCGTTGTTGGTAACACCTTGAAGCTTACGGTGATTGTTTTGCTGATCTAGTGTGATTTCTTACAACCACCCTTCGTTGTGTTCGCCAGGTCTTGTGTGTCAGTACATGAGACTCGCCTAGTCTTCGATTAGTGTGTTTTGCCTTCGCGTTTCCACTTGACAGTCACATGACGGACAGTCGACTTCGGAAGCCTTAGGAGGGTTGAAATGTCCCTGGCGGATATTCTAAGTAGGTGACATCCTACGACTAGTCCACGTTCGAAGTCGCTGAGCTCTCCTGGCCGACCATTCTGCAGTAACTGTCTCTATACTCTCAATTTGTATTCGCTGGTCCACCTCTCGTGACATTCAGTCGTCAATTCCGTATTACGTCGGGGTGCCCGGACACTTTTGGTTACACAGTGACTTTGATGGGTGGAGGTACGAACGAATCAGAGGTGTGCAGGGCCTTGTGGTCGCTCTGCAAGCCCCCTTTGATTGAGACGAAACTTCCGGCCGGACTACTCACTGTGTTTTCGACGGCTTTCTACGATATACTCTTACGGTGTTCTAGGCTGTTCCTTCCGCGTGTTGGCTATGGACGACTGGTGTAGTGAATGGAAGCTGGCCACAATTGCACTACGATACATAAATTTTAACCTCGTGAATGCAGCCAAGAACTCTTCTCCTATCTACAATTTTTATCTAAAACAAGACGCTTTCGCAAACCTAAACCCTTCCTTCGGATTTCCACAAGGTGTAACACGAGTCGTCACTCCAGATCACTCGTTTCCTGT
The DNA here is from genome assembly GCF_023897955.1 of Schistocerca gregaria. Lineage (NCBI taxonomy): Eukaryota > Metazoa > Arthropoda > Insecta > Orthoptera > Acrididae > Schistocerca > Schistocerca gregaria. Next base: position 435,298,087 of record NC_064922.1, read on the forward strand.
CTTCCAATGTCCAGCGGCCTGTAACGTTCACTGGCAGCACACACAACATAAATAAAATGAAATGACAGTGTACTATGTACTATGTACGCCGCTATGAAGCAATTCGAATGTACTGTAATTGTTTAACAAAAAATGTTATTTAATTTTGTACAAAGGACGTTGGTTATTATAGTAATATTTTCTGTAATAATATTCTCGATGTATTTACGATTGTAATATTTCTATACTCATAATGTAATTACGAAATATGCCAATATCTGCGATGAAAAAATATAAAATATAGCCACAGAGGAAAATAATGTAAGATTACAAAGAGACATTCACAATCACCAGTAGTATAAAAAGCGCTACATAATGTGCATTCTTTAGTCGTCTTCCTCTAGACCTGAGAGAGAGAGGAACCTGTGACGTAGACTTCGTTTGTCTGTTTCTATCTTTAGCCTCCATTAGAGGAGAAATCATCAAGGTGTGTAATTTTGAGTATTGTTATGGTGTAAATACATTATAATTTATCAAAATAGTGTATTACTAATGTAAATTAGCTTGCCCATGTCATCTATAATATTTCTTTTAAAGGATTTTCAGCACTTTTAGCGATTATGGTTGCTTTTGCTGCGCTGTGCCGCGACCGAACGATTTGCAGCGGCGGCACATTTAAAAAATTGTTCCGCTATAAAATTAACCAAACCCGTACATCGGGAGAAGGTAAAATTAGCAGTGAATTACGAAATATTTTTCTTCTACAGCGATCACGAGGCTGATTGAATTTATTACTGGTTTTACATTTGTGCATTCATAGGCGGATAATTATCGTTGAAGTTGTTAATCTGTTGGTTCTTTCCATTTCTAAAGCAAATAACTTAAACGTATAGTGAAGTGTGTTTTGTCAATGATAATTAAACGTTCAGGTCGGCTTGGCAATATTTAACCATTTTATGCTAACAGAGACAGTCTTGTGTTCTATAGCTAACGCCGGGAAAGAATTCAGTAAATATTTAAAAAACCACTGCATCTAGAAAATGTGTGCCAAGGCCGAAATACGAAAAAAACTTAATTTAAATAAGTTTCAAATAAATGTTATTAATCAGTTAGTTTAAATTTATCAGCATGAGAGGGTTGCTAAGGTTCACGTAATTTTAAATGTGCTTAATTCTGTCTAAATGAATTTTTATTAGCACACGTAAATAAGGGGTTCTACAACAAAGTTCATACTGAAAGAGTAAATAACATAAATATTTAAAGCCATTTCTCCCCCATTTTCATTTTCATCCATTTTCATTTTTTACATAATAAAAATATTTCTTTTATTTTATTTTATTTTTTTTTCGTCAAAGGCCGTTTTCATGGAGCAAGGGAAAAAGTATGGCACGACTGCGGGTCGTCCGCTGCAGTGTGGCACAATAGTTGTTTCGTGCGTTTTTCGGATCTTTAAAGTGTTTTTACCTGTTTCCAGACTTAACTCCTTTGTTCAGGCAGATAGATAGCTTTCGATAAACATAGCACAGAATCGGTTTTTCACTAACCCATCCACATTTAGCCGTGTTGGTTACATCACACTCGCGTTTGCTCCTTTGTTCCATTTTTTTTTCTTATGTGATCGTCCTTTATTCCAAGTGATCTATTTACGGACAAATGTAGTACTACATGCATCAATAATAATGATGTTTGGTTTTTGGGGCTCTCATATGCGCGGTCACCAGCGCCCGGCCCGTACAAAGCCCCAATTTTTACACGGTCCAGTTTGTACACAGTCCAATCGAGCCACTGTCACGAATGATGATGAGGATGATGAAATGGTGAGGACAACACAAACACACAGTCCTCTCCAGTGAAAATCCCCAACCCGGCCGGGAATCGAACCAGGGACCCCGTGATCCAGAGGCAGGAACTAGACGACGAGCTGCGGACTGTTGCATCAGTGGTTACGCTTTGATTCCTAATAATTATACAGGTTGCTTATAATTAAACTTTCGCATCTGGAGCCATTATAGACAGAACAGTATTTACCGTTCCGGTACCATAGTTCATAGATATGATGTTGAGACGGTGAGCAACAGAATTTTCCTTATTAGTGAAGCTAATTTCATGACTTGAGGTTAGGGGCTGGTATCGATACGGCGACGTAGGTTGAAACACAAGCATCCGTGTGTATTTCGTTTGCAAACACTCAATATGGGGCAAGCAAGAATGAGTACACCATTACTCATGAAGCTGATTTATCAAAACAACAGCAATAGTGCTGCTGCCCTTGGCGAGTATCGATACTTTAAACGAATATGAAGAGGTCTTCTTTCCATATAGTGGTCGAGGAACGTGATTCCGATGTTCAGATTAACTGGAGTCTTGGAAATTGTTTCTGGGAGAGGCCGACGACCAATTGTGCCACAAGTTGTTGAAGAAGTTACAGTAGCTACGGCCGATAATGCTGGACGCAATGTGCGGTCATCAAGCAGTGCAGCTATTCTGTCACGACAGCTGAACCTTCCGTGGTCCACCGTTCGAAAAGTTCTGCGAACAATTGCGAAACGGTATGTCTAGTGCGGTTCCAGGCTGTAGTGAGTGCAGATGGTTGTCAAATCGAGCAACGTTTGCAACTAAGACATAAACACGGTACGTAAATAAAGAATGCTGCAATCTTATGTGAAAATTAAAGTCTTTTACTTTCAGTGCTTTATTTGTGATTTCTCTTTCCCATGTCCTTACAAATTCTTCCACAAAGCTCCATTCTCATTCCGGCATTCGTTTTTCATTGGGGTGAGGGGAATCTCAAGTAGGGGAAGGTTCATTAAAACCACTCTGTACACTGAACTGCATTTTTTCCCATTCCATTATCATTGGTGGAACAGTGTTTAAAATACTTAAGTGCCGTAGTATGCTGTTTGCAGGCTACACGTAATTTCAGACAAGGACTCCAATCCATGCTCGAAATTCACCAGGAATGTTAATCATGTAAATTAGCTATGAAGCAGTCACTATAGGTTTTTCAGAATTGTAAGCAACAGAAAACTTTGTCTACTATTTGCATGATTTACAGCATGGAAGGTAACTGACGGTGTGGAGATTCCGAAACGGTTCGCTGCTTACCAGATTATGTTCGATGAAGTTCTACATCTTTGTTATTTAAATTTTGTACGAAAATGTGTTAGGTTATCAGACAGAACCAAACTTGGTCATGGCACGTAATTCGCCTACAACGTGGATCATTAACATGTTCATAGAGTCACATTGTGAATTTACTAGAGGTAACTGAATTATTAAAATTCTCTCAAATATTATTTCATTTCCGCATTTCTTACCGAATCGTGGGGTCTACCTACAATTAAATGCGTTTTTGTAAGGCGGTCAGATTGCGTTATGATTTTTTAAAATCTAAACTACTTGTAAAAAGACGCAAATATTCTTGAGCTTTTTTTCTAATTTTCGTGTACTCAGAATGCTAAAAAATAGAGAAAAAGAGTAGATGAGTTACAAAATGAGTTCCTCTAGAACTAAACTCTTTCCTATGGTAGTCAATACCGCAATATGTGCAGGTTCAGAGAACCACAAACTGACGTCTTCGTTCCTCACTCCTCTGGTATCTCACTACTTCACACAGTGAGTTTTCATGGCTAATCTCTTAATGGTCGGGCTACTCTTCACATTTACTGACTTGATACTAGAGTCTATACACCTCCTCGTAAGATGATTTTTGAACTTAGAATCTGCTGTTACTAGTTCTAATTAGGAACCGTATAATTATTAGATTATGACCTCCTTCCGTCTATTTACTTACTTACTAGTTCCCTGCCCTCACATAACCTCTCTATTTCTCTGTCTTTCGGTAGTTACATCGGCATGTAGAATGTAACTACACTTGTTGGTGCTGGTTTGGTGTTGATTTTAATTACAACTATTCGCTCCACGTAATTGGTGACAGTAATTCTTGATTAGACCTTTCTTTCTTGTCATAACGAATGCTACTTTCCTGATCTTATATTCTGCTGATGATGATAATACCCAGTATTATTCTCTCAAATATTGTTGTGTCCAGTTTTCACCGAGCCCTACTGTACGAGTATTTAGACTGCCTACCTGTTTTTAATTTTCTGGCTGCCTTACCACATTTCAAACTTCCAGCATCTCACGCTCCAACTCGTAAAACTATAACTTTTTGTTGTTTGTGCAAGCATTTTCTTATGGGCACCATTTTATCAGAGAGTCCAATGAGACAAATTCGGACGCTTTGCTGGTAGAGAGGTTTTCATACGACTTCCAGAATTGGAACTTCCTACTGTGTACCCGAACTTTGTCTTTAGCAGGCAGTTGCTCTACGAAGCACATCTGACGACCGTCGTTGGCCTAAGTGGCCGAGCGGCTCTAGCCGCTACAGTCTGGAAGCTCGCGACCGCTTCGGTCGCAGGTTCAAATCCTGCCTTGGGCATGGATATGTGTGATGTCATTAGGGTAGTTAGGTTTAAGTAGTTCTAAGTTCTATGGGACCGTCGTTGGCCTAAGTGGCCGAGCGGCTCTAGCCGCTACAGTCTGGAAGCTCGCGACCGCTTCGGTCGCAAGTTCAAATCCTGCCTTGGGCATGGATATGTGTGATGTCATTAGGGTAGTTAGGTTTAAGTAGTTCTAAGTTCTATGGGACCGTCGTTGGCCTAAGTGGCCGAGCGGCTCTAGCCGCTACAGTCTGGAAGCTCGCGACCGCTTCGGTCGCAGGTTCAAATCCTGCCTTGGGCATGGATATGTGTGATGTCATTAGGGTAGTTAGGTTTAAGTAGTTCTAAGTTCTATGGGACCGTCGTTGGCCTAAGTGGCCGAGCGGCTCTAGCCGCTACAGTCTGGAAGCTCGCGACCGCTTCGGTCGCAGGTTCAAATCCTGCCTTGGGCATGGATATGTGTGATGTCATTAGGGTAGTTAGGTTTAAGTAGTTCTAAGTTCTATGGGACCGTCGTTGGCCTAAGTGGCCGAGCGGCTCTAGCCGCTACAGTCTGGAAGCTCGCGACCGCTTCGGTCGCAGGTTCAAATCCTGCCTTGGGCATGGATATGTGTGATGTCATTAGGGTAGTTAGGTTTAAGTAGTTCTAAGTTCTATGGGACCGTCGTTGGCCTAAGTGGCCGAGCGGCTCTAGCCGCTACAGTCTGGAAGCTCGCGACCGCTTCGGTCGCAGGTTCAAATCCTGCCTTGGGCATGGATATGTGTGATGTCATTAGGGTAGTTAGGTTTAAGTAGTTCTAAGTTCTAGGGGACTGATGACCTCAGAAGTTAGGTCCCATAGTGCTCAGAGCCATTTGGACCATTTTTTTGACGACCGTCATCACAGCTTTATATCCGCCAATACCTATCACCGTATAATCTAAGATTCGTAAAAGTACTCCTGCAAACATTAAAGGAACAATACACTGGATATAGCAGAGAAATCGTTTCCAGGTGAGTGAGTCGCGAGTCGTGCTTGGGTAGTTCAGTTAGTGGGCACAGTACCTCAGCGTGTTCGGACAGGTACCGGGCCGCTATGTGTAATAAAAGCTGAAAATTGTCATCGATGGAATTTGTAAGATGTCTTGCAACATGTGGGGAGAAACACTAAGAATAAAGACGAATATTGAAATCGAAAGAAAGAAGAGAAAGGGAAAAATATGTTGGAATACCTCAATGCGAAATACGTAGGTCATAGGTTTGAGTCCTGCTTTAGCAGATAGTGTTAATCAACCAGGAATATTTAAATCACAATTAAAGCTCTGGCCGGCCGCTGTGGACGAGCGATTCTAGGCGCTTCAGTCTCGAACCCCGGTGCTGCTACGGTCGCGGGTTCGAAACCTGCCTCGGTCATGGAGGTGTGTGATGTCCTTAGGTTAGTTACGTTTAAGTAGTTCTAAGTCTAGGGGACTGATGACCTCAGAAGTTAAGTCCCATAGTGCTCAGAGCCATTTGAACCATTTTTTGTACACCCGACGTCTTAATAGGACAATCAAACCGGAAAATTTAGAAGAGCTAGTGCAGAATTTTCACGGTGTGAACTATGTAACTGCTCTTGACCTCCGATCATCTTACTAGGAAACTAAACAATCTGAAAATTTTAGAAAATACACTGATTTTGTATTTACCGGAAGAAGCTATCAATTTAGAGTGATATCTTTCGGGTATCTTTCGGGTTAAACGTTAGTGGAGGAGTTTCTATGACCGCGCTCGACATGATGTTTGGTTACGATTTACGAGAGAAAGTGACCACTTACATGGATGATTTGCTAATAGCCACTGCTAGTTGGGAAGAGCACGTTGATTTGGTGACGAGGGTGTTAGATAAGTTCAGTGAATACGGTCTAACTGTAATCTAAGTTTGGCCGAGATAAAATCAAATTTCTCGGGCATATTATTTCGCCGGATGGGATAGTACCTAATCCGAAGAAACTGGATGCGATTAGAGATGGTCCACATCCTCATAGAGGATGACTTCAGACTGTCTGGAAATAATTGCTGTGGGGTTAAGAACCACGTTCTAGCCAAAAATGTAAGGATGAGCCTGAAATAGTAGTGTAGCCAAAGACTCACAAATAGCTAGATTTTATTTGTCCAGTAAATGAAAATGAGAGCACTTAGTGACTTGCAACAAACGTTGCACATAATTACAAACCTTTAAGGAACTTTTTTCTTGCTAATAAGGAAAAGCGTGTCGTTTACTACATTTTCACTGTGACGGCAGTGATACTGTTGCATCAGGCATGCCGATTTAATTTATTATTTCTTTGCTACTAAAAGTGTTCCTGACACGTTTTGCAGGCAGTTTCCACATACGTCACTGAACGTAACTACAAAAATATGTCACTTTACGACACGTCACTCAGGAAATATGACGCCATGAAAATTGAGTGGAAACAAAACTGTCACTCCGTGGGGCGCGGTCGCTGTTGCCCGCATCGTGCTGTGAGGCTGTCTCGTCCTCGCAGTTTCGCGGTCTGCCGATAAGTGAAGCTGTCGTCGTCGTAGCCAGCTGGTGGCCAGCCAAATGGAGCTGCAGTAGACATTTCGGAGATCCTCCACGAGATGTCGAGATCGACGGCCTCACTGTAACCGTTATCACCTGCAGTCGCTATAATAACCGTCCAATGTAGTTTGTCTGCGTTGTCCACGATCCTTGCCCAGCCTGCTAGAACGTCGTGTAGTCACCTTACTGTTGTATGTTCTTTGGTCTGGCTGCTGCGTGGATCTGCATGATGATTTAAATAGCAAATCTAAGGGTAATGTGACGGTAAAATCTTCTCTGATATTCTGGTGCTGAATATTTGGCCTATTTGGTCGCGATCTCGTTCACACGTGCCTCTCGTTAGTATTCAGTTTACACTGATCGTCGTTCAGATTTTAGCGTTTACCTTTGGTAACACAGTTTGTTGATAGCGTTTCTGTTGTCTGAAATGTGGAAGTCTCTTCATTATTATGAGATTATTGTTTCCTTCCCCGGTTTTTAATTTTGCACGCTACTCGGAAGTACACAGTCCGAAGTTCGATACACGTTATTATTCATTTCCATTCACGTTAACTACAATAAAGCGTTACGTATCGAAATATTGTTATTAACTCAAAATTTTGCATTTGTTTGTGCACCAAATTAAACGTTATGTTCTGTATTCCTCTTCGACCGTAAATTGCAAACGTTTCTTAACGGAAAGCCACGATGAAACATTCCCGTTTGGTTTGGATATCATTAATCAAAGAGTGGCAGCCTAATAAATAAATTATAATAGCCGCGTCCTAAGGATGAGGGTCTGATCGGCTGATATTCCTGTGGGAGTTTTTTCGTATCAGAATTGAAACAATCAATGACATTCTGTCGTAATAAAAACTACTACGGTGTTCCACTATAATTGTGATATTCTTGACTTTACACAAATGTGAGGCAGTTACTCTCTTCGTCTTACAATTTAATTATGACTATACTCATCACAGGTTACTCTTTGATATCCTCACACGCTGTAGAATTAATCAGTACCAACATACCACAATCATCGCTACAGTCCAATTGTAGATGCCCGGCGTGGTTCACACGAAACGCCTAATCACAGTACTATGTAGAAATTAATAAAACAAAATAAACTCTTTCGTCACAATTGGTAAGTTTCTGAGAATCAACCCGCGGCGTCGGGGACACGCTCAGTCGACAATAACTATTTCGAGCGATCTTTCGCCATTACACCAAGTCCTGCACCACAACCGGGAAACTGGAGTTGGAAAACTATGATAATGATGGTGACTACGTCCTGCTCCCATAGAGATTGCCACTGTACACTGCCTGCCCTTCAGTTACTAACAGTTGCTGTATCTCTCTGACGCTCGTGACAAAACGGTTCAAATGGCTCTGAGCACTATGGGACTTAACTTCTAAGATCATCAGTCCCCTATAACTTACAGCTACTAGAACCTAACTAACCTAAGGACAACACATACATCTATGCCCGAGGCAGGATTCGAACCTGCGACCGCAGCGGTCGCGCGAATCCTGACTGTAGCGCCTAGAACCGCTCAGCCACTCGGGCCGGCCGCTCGTGACACTTGACTATCGATATCTAGCCTACCTAAACCTTTGTAGGGCAACACATAAGGAGCTGTGGTCCGCTTAGACGCTGCTTAAAATTACAAAAATCGTCAGTATTGCCGACCAAAGACATCCGGTATCAGACAACACTCACCTTCTACCAACGGGCTTGTCAAAGAGAGCAGACGAGAGCGAATAGGTTCGGGACTGCCTCTTGCCCTTGTGGTGAGAAGCTACCTATAATTAGCAAAAGAATTAGTAATGAACAATAAAACGAGGAATCAGCAGGCACTCGAAATCACTGTATTAAAGACTCAAAATGTATATTCGCAAGAAACGTGACCCATAATTGCAAAAATGTGATATGGTGCTCTACTTGCTAAGAAATTGTGGATTACTTTCAGATTCATGTATTTTGGAGGAAATTGCCAATAGGGATATATACATGAGGAAAAAAGTGAATAACCAATGCAACCGAAACTTTCTAATAGACATTATAACAGAAATTCGAAAGTGGTGGAGAAACCAGAGCATATGAAAAGGCAAATGCATTGGGTCAACATAGCTACAACTATATTGGTGCAGTGGTGGAGGAGGGGGGGGGGAGGTTCAATGAAATATTGATCGGATTATTTCAATTAGCTCAGTTGTGTACCTGCCATTGTCACAAAGAGAAGGAGAGAGAGAGAGAGAGAGAGAGAGAGAGAGAGAGAGAGAGAGGAAGTATGAGAGAATACTAAAAGGGTAATTCAATATGTAATGGGACACAATAACCTAAGAAAGATTGGAAGAGGGGGGGGGGGGGGGGGAGAAGGGGAGGATTGGAACACGGTGATATGGGAGGGAATAAATGAAAATGTTACAGGAGAATATGGTGTCTGTATTAGGAATGACAGTGGAGAAAGATTTATTGAGATTTACTATCAAGTTCAGCTTGTGATAGTACTGTTTAAAACTCACAAGAAAATCAGATATATTTGGAAATAGGCCGTAGACAGCTTTTATGTATGCAAATATAGGCACAAGGAAGGTTATGATGGAGAAAACTTGTGAGGCGTGGCACCTTATTTTGCTCATGTCTAGAGCCTGTGTATCTGGAGAATAACTCTTGCCTGCATGGTGACAGATGGTCTGAAGCAGGTTCAGTAGACTTCGTAGCTCTAATTTTTATCTGCTAGAGGACAGTAGTGCACAGAACATTCAAGAAACAAGTCAACAAAACGTTTTCTTCGATTGTTCTCTTTATTTCTTGAAAGCTTTTTTGTTTATTTATGTTTGTACAATTTTTTGACATGCTTTTAGTAGTGTGAAAGATGCATGAATGTGGCCTTAAGTAAATATATAGATCATTTTTGTACTGATAAACGTTATATGACGGGGAATTTTCTATCACAATATGTTAAGTAAGTTTATGGTAAAAGGAAAGCTAATTCTAGTGCAAATGAAAATAATTAATAACGTAAAATATAAACAAAATATTTATTTCGGGGAAAAGGACAGTTAGAAAAGGAGAACAGTGTTTCAAAAACGTGTGTGAAATCCTATGGCTCATCAGTCCCTAAGCTTACACACTAGTTAAACTAAATTGTCCCAAAGATAAACATGCTCCAGGGAGGACTCGAACCTCCGCCGGGACCAGCCGTACAGTCCATGAATACAGCGCCCTAGACCGCTTTTTTTTAGGAACAATAATATTTTATTTACTCATTTAATTTTAATGTCCCAAAAGAAAATTTATATATAAAAAAGAAGAAAAAGAAATATAAGGCTGAAGTGACATCCTCGTCACTTCACTGGGAGTACATCCTATCCCTCGAAACAACGTAAACCTGGGACTCCCCACCGCTTCGGGGGTTATGAAACATGCTAACTAGAAAGTTCGCAAAATGCGTTTTATATTTAGAGTGGCGTCGGATGATTTCGTGTTGTTCTAGTAGATAATGCCAATAGTGCATGCCCGATATCAAGGTCCGCGAGAGCACGTAGTGTGATGCGTGTCGTCCAATCCATCGGATTGCCGAAGTTTCTTGTGAGGGGGAAAATACAGCGTCAGGGAAAAATAAAGCGTCCGTCGTGATCGTGGATTCGTCGGTGCGTTGGAGGAGGGCCATGATGCGTTGCGTCAGCCGCCAAACATCCTTGGCTCACCGCACTGCAGAGATTGTTCATCGGTGTCCTGCATGCCACATATAAGGCAGAGAGGGGAATGTACCATGCGAATGTCGCACAATCGTGGCGGTTGACGGTCTTGCGGTTGATTAATGTATACCATGACGATTGCGCTGCTGTGGTGAGGAGAGGGCATGGACAGCTCGCCAAATCTGTCGCCAGTTTCGTGTTGGGTGTTTAAGTTCGACAACATTGCTGCCATGATGACGCCGCAATATCGATATATCTCACGGGCAGTGGGGATTCTTGTAGAAGGTATCTGTAGCTGAACGTCACTAAAATCAACAAAAATACGCGCTACGTGAGAAAACGAGGGCGAGATTGTGCCTACCGCCACCGGTGGTTCAAAGGACGTGGGAAGAAACACATCCAGGATGGCCGACGTGATGGCGTGTTGCCGTTGGTTCCAAGTGCGTAGCGTCGCTCGCAGGTATAGAACTAGAGCCTTGTCCCGCACATCCGTGAGGTTAAGTCCTCCAGAATGGTGTGGGAGAGTTAAAGTTTCGTATTTGATCTTAAACAACATTCCTTGGCTCACATAGTATCCAAAGACCGCCACTAACCTGTCAGCAATGCAATGTGTCATTGGCAGTACCTGTGCCAGGTGCGGCAGACGCGAGGCCAGGTGAACATTAGTGTAGTCCACCCTTTGGAGCAGGTCGTGATTTCGGAGTGAATTGTTGCGTATATGCAGTCGGACTTGCTGGAGGAGACGTCGATAACTCGCCGCCGCTGATTGCTGTAGCGAGCGGGTGAACAATACACCTAAGCATCGCAAGATGTCCACCGTCGTAAACGGACTATGCAGAGCGTCCAACACTCGACCGATGTGTATGATCTTGGTTTTATTCATGTTGACCCTGCTTCCCGTAGCTACTCCGTACGTAACAAGAAGGTTAACCACCTGACTTACTTCGTTCTCCGACAGGACGAGTATCATCAAGTCGTCGGCATATACACGACACGTGAAGGAGCTCGCACGGAGTCGGACGCCTGTTAGAGTCTAAGAGTCTGCATCAATGGTTCGAGCGCTATTGTAAACAGTATCATCGACAAGGGACATCCTTGCCTAACTGAGCTGCAAACAGGAATCGGTCCTACCTCCCTGCCATTGACTCTCACCGTCGAAGAAGCGCCGCGAAAGAGGCGCATGAGGACGGTAATAAAATCCTGTGGTTTCGCCATGCGTCGCATGGTCGAGTCAAGGAAATCATGGTTGATCCTGTCAAAGGCACGATCAGAATCCACCGATACGAACGCCACTCGCATGCGACAAGCTTCCGTCAGGGAAATTACGCCACGGTATTCGCCGAGGATGGAATGTATGTTGCTCCGAACCCCTAGACAAGCCTGGTCTGGTAGTATTGTCTTGGATATTACACTCTTGAGCTTTGCCGCCAACATTCGCGTAATGATCCTATAGTCAGTATTGAGCATTGTGAGCGATCTAAATTGATGGGCGCTGACACTCGCTGTCGATTTCGGTATTGGTATAAGCAGTCCCGCCATGAACTGCGACGGAACGTCCATGTCAGGGCTCAGTAACTCATTATACATCAATACCAACTGGGACAACATTAAATCCGCAAATGCACGGTAACATTCGAGTGACAACCTATCTGGCCCAGGGGATTTATGCACCGCACCCTTCGCGAGTGCGCCCCGGATGTTATCTTCCGTTAGGGGTTCCAATAGCGCCTCTGCATCCGGACCATCCACCTCCGTTTGCATCTGTCGCAAAATTTCTTCTCCTGTCCGATTGTCCGTCGGCGTCCCGTTGAAAAGGAGGCGGTAATGCTCCAGAAACTCAGCAGCAATGTCCTGTTGTGACGTCAAGGGCCGACCATCGTCATCATGGAGGACTGTGATTAGGGATCAGCGATTACGTGCATGTCCCTTGGACACATGATGAATGCCAATACGTTCCCCATCGAAGTTGCCCAAGCACCGAGCACGGATCGAAAGTCCCTCCAGTCGACGTCTCGTGATCGATAAAATGCAGGGTTGAATGCGATGGACTTCCGCTTGACGCTCGGGCGGTGGGGCCCTGGAGGACAGGTCGCGGAGCACCATGTAGTAATAATCAAGTGTATCTCGGAGCCATTTCGCTTTTTCCTTGCCATACGTTATGAGAGCTCTTCGTATCGCCGGTTTTGCACACTGCAGCCACCACGAAAGAACCGTACGGTGCAGCAGCAGACGGCGAGTGCAGTCTACCATGTTTCTTCGATCCGCTGGAGACGTTCGAGATCCACCAATAAGGATGAATTAAGTTTCCAGGAACTACGACTCCGCCAGCCCCGCTGCCGTGGGAGGGTTAACGTGCATAAATATGCAAGGTGATCAGTAAAAGCTGTGGGCCAACGTTCAGCAGCCAACACGTGATCTCTTAATCCGTCAGAAACATAAATCCGATCCAACCTGCTCGCCGAGTGGCTAGTAAAATACGTGTAGCCCTCACGCTGTCCATGGATCTTTTCCCACGTGTTCATAAGGGCCATGTCCCGGCAGATCGTGTTCAGTGCGTGGCAGGAGCTGAAATTTGGAGTTTGATCCTTCGGTGTGAGTACACAGTTAAATTCCCCCCCTACCAAGATGTGGTCATACCTCCCATGGAATAGGGGGGCAATCTCCTCCGAGTAGAATCGTGCACGCGCCTGGCGATTGTCAGATCCGGTTGGTGCATAGATGTTGACGATACGAATGCCGTTACCGGTCATAGCCAAACCCCGAGCCGAAGGAAGGTAACCGAGGTCACACATCGGAATCCCTTCCCGGACAAGTATCGCTGTGCCACGTCCCCCATCTGGAGTCGGCGCTAGGTAAGTGTTATACCCATGCACGTCGGGAAAAGCAGCATTGCACGTTTCCTGCATCAGCAGAATATCAACGTCTGTGGCGTAAATCATGTCCCGGAGAAGTTGCATCCTTGCAAGCCAACGTGCGGTGTTAATGTTGACTGTGCCCACCTTATATGCTTGGTTCGTCGTCGTTTTCATGGTCGTGTCATGTCATTGAGAACTCCAAGGGCTTTAGTCCACTATTCGTGCTCAGAGGGGTGCCCGCCAACGCGTGGCCTTCCTTTGTTGCCGGTCCGTGGTGTGGATGCTGTAGGTGAGTGGTCATCACTTGGGGGTGGTAGTTCCTGTGTGTCTTCGATTGGTTCCGCCCAGTCACAGTGGTCATCAATCCGAGAAACGTCCTCTGATGTATTTCGACGTGTCTGCCGAGACATTGGTGTCCCTGACTCCTTTGTCGGCAGCGCTGAATCAGTCGATGTCAATGAAGAGGGACCATCTGAAAGGCAGGTCATCCGGTCACCATCTGACGGAATCCTGTCAGCGTCATCTAAAGGCACGTGTTCTGTGTCAGACAGTTCTGCGGCTAGGATACCTTCCGTGTCCCCTAGGCTACGGGGACGGGGGACGTGTCACCCTAACTATGGCGACGCTTTTTGCGACGCTTCAACGATCGCTGTTTGCGTGTCCTGCCCTCTCCTGCCTCACTGTGTTCGTCGATCGATCGTTGGTCCGTTGCCGGCGCCACTGTCTCGACCTCTACTTCCACGCCGTATGCTACTTGTGTGTTTTCGGAAGGTTCCTCCCTCAACTGAAGTGACGTGGGTGTAGGGATATTCTCCGAGTCACCTCCATGCTCCCGTAACTCGGTCTGCTCTTGCATAAGCACGTCGTTGTCACGCTCCGAACTCGGCAACACCTCCCGGCGGGCCACCGACACGTACGTCATCGGCAGTTGCGTGGGAACTTCTCGCTGTGACGCTTCTCCATATGGCAGCTGCACGACGCGGCGTTGTATGCACTCCGAGCTGATATATCCTTTTCCACCACAGCCAGAACAGGTGCGTGGCTGGCCATCGTAGATCTCAATAGCTCGACATCCTCCAATGTATAAATAAGACGGGATATGTTTAGTAAGGACGATCCGCACCTGTCGGACGACGTTTAGCACAGGATAGGTGCTAAAACTTGCCCAGCGTCCAGGCGTATGGCTAAGTACCGATCCATATGGTCGCAGCGATTCAGTAACCATCGATTGTGGCACCTCAAACGGCAATTCATAGATCCGAATGACCCTCACACCCAATCCTGAAGGAGCTACTGTTACACCACTGATATGGCCATCAGAGGGTCGAAATTTAAATCCTCTTTGAGCAGCGGAGAGAGTTCTTTCACGCGCAGCTTCATCGGTCATCTTTACGTACATTGTACTGCTGACAATGGACAGGTGTATTCCAATTATGTCTGCAGCAGGTAAACGAACTTCTTCCCTCAAAAAACGCTCTACTTCGAAAGCTTTTGGTCTGGCACATTCGTTGTCGAACGTAAACTGGATCGTAGTCTTTCGAAAATTATGTGTCATGGCGATTGAATCAGATAACAACACGCGCGAGTACCGGCGGTGTCAACACTTCCTCGTCCACGCGAGCCCTCGGCCGGGACAGCAGGTCCGTGCCGCTCCACCGACTAAAGCAGACTTAGACCGCTCGGCTAATGCCGCGCGGCGGAATAATATTTTTCTATTGGCCTTCAACAAAACTGACCAATCTGAACCGAGTATCTTTCTTGGAGATATAGAATGCTTACAGCAGTCTAGATAGTCGGAGCCCATCCTTTCAATCGTACGGTCGTGTGTTGTATGATCTCCGAAGGAAGTTACAATTTTCTGGCTTTAGTTGTGCTACATGTTTCAAAGATGTTTTAAAGTGAACACATATTTATTCTGCTGTGTTTTTTTTACAAAGTTTAGACTTTTTAAGTAATTTTGTGTATGAGAAAAGACAGTAATTCCGGTTGGCATGGTGAGCAGATCGCTGACTAAAAACCTGAATGCGATAAATTTAATAATATGGCGAGCGTATTTATTTAAGAACAATGCGTGCTTAGTAACTGTTCAGATTTCGGGAAATACGTTACCATAAACCTGCTAACGTGAATGAAAGGGTTTGTGCATGACAGTGTTAAATTTAGCAAGGGATTGGCAGTGAAAGTGTACATTTTCAAGGTGCAGAATACACCGAAGTTTACCAAAATTTCCACCTTTCATTCAAAATTGAGACCGTTTCCCGTTTCTTGGAATAGTTACGTTCTATGTCGACTGGTTGCATTTGCAGTATGATAGGTTTCTGCTGGCCGGCCTCGGTGGTCTCGCGGTACTAGGCGCGCAGTCCGGAACCGCGCGACTGCTACGGTCGCAGGTTCGAATCCTGCCTCGGGCATGGATGTGTCTGATGTCCTTAGGTTAGTTAGGTTTGAGTAGTTCTAAGTTCTAGGGAACTGATGACCATAGTTGTTAAGTCCCATAGTGCTCAGAGCCATTTGAACCATAGGTTTCTGCTCAGCTTTCCTACCGGCGATATGTTGCAACAAGTTCACAGGTAGGTGTAGGTAAAGGATGAAAGGAACCGCGCCTCCGTACTTGGGTAACAAATGGTTCAAATGGCTCTGAGCACTATGGGAATTAACTGCTGAGGTCATCAGCTCCTAGAACTTAGAACTAATGAAACCTAACCAACCTAACGACATCACACACATCCATGCCCGAGACAGGATTCGAACCTGCGATCGTAGCAACTTGAGTAACAGAAGAAGGACTTTTACTGATGCCCAAAAGAAACAAGTACAAAAATGTTCATGTTAAGTCAGGAATTAAGCAGCAAATGCCAGTTGGGAATGAAATAAATAGTAAATGCAAGGAAACCAAGACGAAAAGTCTACAGGAAAGAATGTGAAGAAATTGGAAAACATATGGTCATCAGAACCACTGATTCAGTATATGGAAAAGTGAAAATGACCTTCGATAAAATTAAATACAATGATGTCAACATTAACTGCACAATGAGAGTTCCACTGTTAACCGCACAGTTGAGAACAGATAGACTGAAAGTGTACAATGAAGTCCTCTGCAAGAGCGAGGACGATTTTGATGTGCTTGAGGAAGAAATGAAACACGCAGGAAATCTAATATTAGAGTCAGAATATAACGGAGCTTTGAAACACTTGGGATCAAATAAGACGAAACAAACAGATAATATTTCTTCAAGATTCTTAAAACTGTTGGCGGCAGCGGCGACCAAACGCCAATAAAAGCTGGTGCGTAGAATCTATAACTCCGTAGGCATTTAATCAAACTTTAGGAAACATATCATTGACAGAATGGCGAAGGTAGCAATAGCAGACACGTTAAGCTGCTATCTCACAACCAGCTTAACATCTAATGCATCAAGTTGGACCAGAATTATATAGAGAGGGATAAAAAGGTAATAAACGGTTAGTTAGATGAAGGTAAGTTTATCTGTGGAAAGGTACAGGCACCAGAGAAGTAGTTTAGACATTGTTCTTAGTATTTGAAGTAAGACTTCAGATGGTTCAAATGGCTCTGAGCACTATGGGACTCAACTGCTGTGGTCATCAGTCCCCTAGAACTTAGAACTACTTAAACCTAACTAACCTAAAGACATCACACACATCCATGCCCGAGGCAGGATTCGAACCTGCGACCGTAGCAGTCGCACGGTTCCGGACTGCGCGCCTAGAACCGCGAGACCACCGCGGCCGGCTAAGACTTAAGAACAGTCAATATACATTATAGGATTTGTAGACCCCGAAAAAGCTTTAGACAATGTAGTGTGATAGAAGATGTCGAAATTCTGGTAAGGCAAGAGTAAGATGCAGGGATAGAAGGGTAATATATAACATGTACAAGAACCGAGAAGTAATAGTAACGCTAAAAGCCCAAGAACGAACGACTCGGTTTAAAAGATTATAGGACAATGATGCAGTATTTATCCCGTATTCTTCAACCTATACATCGAAGAAGGAATGACAGAAGCGAAAGAAAGTTTCATGAGTGGGATTAAAGTTCAGGGTGAATGGATATCAATGATATGAATTGCTGATGACATTGTTGTTCTCAGTGAAAGTAAGGAATAATTTGGACTTGCCTGGCTGGTCTAATGAGTGCATAATATAGACTGAGAGTAAACCGAAGAAAGGCGGAAGTAATGAGGAGTGGCATAAACGCTATTAGCGACAAACTTAACATCTAAATTGGGAACACCGAAACAGTCGCCGTTAAAGTATTTAGTAACTTGGAAGCAAAAAACGCTAGACAGACGAAACTAAGAGGGTATAAAAATCAGACTTGACAGTTAGAGTGTGAGGTCCTGGCAAAAAGAAATCTACTAGTTTCAAACATAGGCCGTCAAGTCATGAAATTTCTGAGCATTCGACGTTGGAACACAGCATTATGTGGTACTAAATGAAGGATTTTGGGACACTTGAAAAAGAAGAGAATCGACGCGTTCGTCATATGATACCACAGAGGGTAGTTGAAAATTAGGTGAACTGGTAAATGAGGAGGTTTTCCATAGCACTGACGAAAAAGAAATACGTGGTGAAAGTTGACAATATAAACAAATGAATGAGAGGCTAGGGATACGAGTTGAACCATCAAGGAGGGAGTTGTAGGGGGTAAAAACTGTACGGGAAGACAGCAACTGAAATAAATCTCATAAATATTCGAGGACTTAGGGTGCAAGTAGTTAGGCATAAATAAGTTTTCCTTCCGGGTCGCATCAAACTAGCCAGTATTTTGATGCCTCCCAAATACAGCATCACGTCAAAACACAATGAAGCGTATGCCATTTATGGAACTGTCTCTCTTATTCCTACTCTGATCTTCGAGGTAAAGTATCAATTGTTAACGAAGAAACAAACAAAACGTGCTATCAGACGGTATTTCGTGATGCAGGCGGAAAACTGAATAGAAATTACCACAGCTGATGATGCTTTACGAAGATGAGAGTTCTAATTGTTGACCTGATAATGGCAGTTGCGAAAACATTGTACAAATGAAAACTATCTAGAATCATATTTTTGCATCAATAGTAAAAGCTACCAATAGAGGATACTCGGTAATGGTGTTCTAAGAAATTCATCAAATACAAATACCACGTTCGTCACGGATGTGTACGAGTAAGAAGGAAAGGTTCTGATTCAGTAATCTGTCGATTAGGACACTACACGCCAAGTACAAACTCGTATTTGGAAAAAACGGAGTAGCAACCACTTCCAAAGTTCCTGAGGGTATTTCTGTTCCACAGAATCCAGTATGGGCATGGGTATTCAAATAAAGAGATATGTAAACAGGCACAATACGGCGCTGTTGTGGGCAACGTATATATAAGACAAGTGTCTAAAAAATGGCTCTCAGCACTATGGGACATAACTTCTGAGGTCATCAGTCCATTAGAACTTAGAATTAATGAAACCTAACTAACCTAAGGACATCACACACATACATGCCTGAGGCAGGATTCGAACCTGCCACCGTAGCGGTCGCGCGGTTCCAGACTGTAGTGCCTAGAACCGCTCGGCCACCCCGGCCGGCGACAAGTGTCTCGCGCAATTGTTAGATCGCATACTGCTGCTACAATGGCAGCTTATGAAGATTTAAGTTAATCTGAACGTGGTGTTATGATGGCTCAAGGGGGATGGGACACAGCATCTCCGAGGTTGCGATGAAGTGGATATTTTCCCGTACGACCATTGCACGGGTTTGCCGTTAATGTCAGTAATTCTGTAAAACATCGAATCTCCGCCATCGCTGGACCGAAAAAGATCCTGCAGGAACGGGAACAACGACGACATGTTACCTGGTCGGGCGCGTCTCATTTGAAATTCTATCGAGCGGATTGACGTAACACAACCTCATGAAACCATGGACTCTGCATGTCAGCAGAGGATTGTTAAACCTGGTGGAGGCTCTGTCATGGTGTGGGGCGAGTGCATTTCGAGTGATATGGAACACTTGATACTTCTAGATACAACTCTAACAGGCGGCATGGTTAAAAAAAAAAAATGGCTCTGAGCACTATGCGACTTAACTTCTGAGGCCATCAGTCGCCTAGAATTTAGAACTGATTAAACCTAACTAACCTAAGGACATCACATACATCCATGCCCGAGGCAGGATTCGAACCTGCGACCGTAGCGGTCGCTCGGTTCCAGACTGCAGCGCCTAGAATCGCACGGCCACTCCGTCCTGCTAACAGGTGACATGTACGAAAGCATCCTCTCTGATCACCTGCATCCATTCTTGATCATTGTGCATTCCAATGGACTTGGGCAATTTCAGGAGAAGACGGAGACACCCCACAAGTCCAGAATTGCTACAGAGTGGCTCCAGAAACACTCTTCTGAGTTTAACCACTACCATTGGCCACCAAACTCCCCAGACGTGAACATTATTCAGCGTATCTGGGATGCCTTGCAACGTGCTGTTCAGAAGAGATCTCCACCCCCTGGTACTCTTACGGATTTATGGATAGCTCTGCAGGATTCACTGTGTCATTTTACTCGAGCACTACCTTAGACATTAGCCGGGTCCATGCCACGTCGTATTGCGGCACTTCTGTGTGCTCGCAAGGGCCCTACGTATATTAGGCAGGTGCACCAGTTTCTTTGGCTCTTCAGTGTACAATAAAGGTCGTGTGTCTCTCACTAGACGCTGGGATTTTCGCCTACATCAGGAAACGCAATCTGGTAGCACGCATCTGGTTTCCTTTTTGGCCAGAGACTGATACTTGTCGTCTAATTGCGCTGTGAAAACCTAAAAAACTGCTTAGTTCTGCAAAGCAGCGAAAAATTGGAGGATACGTATCAGTGTCTAACGAAGAAATAAATCGAGGACGTGCTAACAGACGGCAATTCATGATGTAGGCGAAAAAACAGCCAATAATTACCCCCACTGATGATGTTTTACTTCAACGAAGCGAAACGCGACTGCTGAGGAAATAACACATTTTCATTTTGTTTTCACGAGAGAGCAAAACTCCCCCCAGGAATTGTAAAGCAACTACTGTCAGCATGGCCACACAGATGAAGAAACTCCTACAGCTGTCATATTTTGCGATGGAAATAACGAAAGTGTCTGGATTGCTGACTGTTAGTCGTCCCCAGTTCCATCGGTTCAAATAGTGTATGCAGTGACTTAAACATTCCAGCATACCAGTGTGATTCATTCGGTGATCAGACACCTTCATTCATTCGCTCGCTTATTCAAGTTGAAAGCAGACTGCAGTGAGTTGACGTTTATGTCACTAAAGAGATAATAAAGAGTAACACTTGGAGATGTAACATGAATCCCGAAGTTTGGACGACGTTTGGTACGTGTTTGAGCGGCTCGCTGTAAGTGTGCGTGTGTGTCAGACGATTGCAGGGTAATGCTGTTGCGACGGGGATAGCTCTGCTGCCCCCCCATGGGCCGCACTTTCCTCGCCCGGCGCTGCTCTTTAGCGGCTCTCCGTGGACGGCGGTCACGTGTCAAAGGTTGGCCGCTGTCCGGCAATTTGACGCGCATTACGGCCGGCTGATTGAGTTGCCGAGTCCATCAGCGCGCCGACCCTCGGGATATAATGAGGCCCGCCAAGTCCCATCGCTGGGGGCGCGATATCTAGACCCCCGCCGCCGCCTTTGAGTGGTGACACGGAGACTACGCAAAGGCTGCATGTTGCAGCTGTTCCTGTTAACAATGGCTGACACTCCACTTGCTTCAAGTATAAGATGCTATTCACTTGTTTCAAATATGGTATACTATAACTTTTCTTCCTTTTTCTCCGGAGTTAGTTTGCTATTGCATTTTAGACAACCTTTAAGCAGCATGCATTCAAAATTGTTAGTAGGTATTGTAAAAAAAGGAAGGAGGAAATACAAACAATTTAACATAAGTAAGATACATATACTGCAACAATCACAAATACCGTCATTTTTCTTACTGAAAACAATTGCTGATAGAATCATACACTGGAGAGATCCTGCAAGAACGGGACATACGACGAGTGAAGAGAATCGTTCAGCGTGACAGAAGTGCAACCCTTCCGCAAATTACTGCAATGCTGGGCCATCAACAAGTGTCAGCGCCAGAACTATCCAACGAAACATCATCAATACGTGCTTTCGGAGCCGAAGGGCCACTCGAGTACCCTTGATGACTGCATGACACAAAACTTTATGCCTCACCTAGGCACTTCAGAAGCGACATTGGACTGTCGACAACTGGAAACGTGTTGCCTGCTCGGTCGAGTCTCATTTCAAAGTGTATCGGCTGGATGGACGTGTACGTGTATGGAGACAACCACATCAATCCATGAAACCTGCATGTCAGCAAGGGACAATTGAAGCTGGAGGAGGCTCTGTAATGGTCGGGGGGGGGGGGGGTGTTCAGTTGAAGTACTATTTTACCCCTGATACGTCTAGATACGACTCCGACAGGTGACACGTACGCAAGCATCCTGTCTGATCACCGTCATCAATTTATGTCAATTGTTCATTCGAAGGACTCGGGCAATTCCAGCAGGACGATGCGACATCCTAGACGTCCAGAATTGCTACAGGAGCACTCTTCTGAATTTAGCCACTCCCGCTGGCTACCAAACTTTCCAGATGTGAACATTATTAAGCGTATCTGGGATACCTTGCAATGTGCTGTTCAGAACAGGTCTCCTCTTCCTCGTACTCATATGCATTTACTTACAGCTCTGCATGATTGATGGTGTCAGTTCCCTCCAGCGCTACTTCAGACATTAGTCGAGTCGATGTCTCGTCGTGTTGCGTCCCTTCTGCGTGTTCGCCGATGCCTTACGCGATATGAGGCAGATGCACCAGTTTCTTTGCCTGTTCAGTGTATAAGCAACAACCTCACTGTCCACAAAACACCTTTTTTTGAAGTAGGTTGACTGCTTCTTGAGTTCCTTAATGTCACACAAATCCCTGCGCTAATTCTTTGCACTTTCTGTCTACGCTCCATCTTAGTGTCTCTGGGGCGCTGGATTCGTCGACACGTTCTCACGTTCCAAGGCAGGTAAAAACGGCTGCTACGAGTCGTAACATTTAAATGCCTCCGCGTGTGCGTTCTTGACGCTTATGTGTCAGTGTTCCGTCCCAGTGGCTGCATGTGTTCATCAGTTTTCGGCATGCTCCTCACTGTCCACCAATGTCTGCTTTCTCTGGGCAGCGTATACTTCCTTGAGCTAGGCTGCGTGTTTACCTGATGCTTTTGGAGCTCGCTATATGGGGTCTACCTTTCCCTCGTGCTGGGCCGTTCATGCTGTGAGTCGACGAAAGCGGCCATCAGCTTAGATACCACAGTGCTGAAAGAGATTTTATTCAGTCTGTGTACCATGCATGGGACAACTGACAATTTCTGGGTTTGAGGGTCATAGGTTATGCCATATACACTGCAGAGCCCAAGAAACTGTTACACCTACCTAATATACGCAGTGCCTTCGCGAGCACGCAGAGGTGTCGCAACAGGACGTGGCATGAACTTGACTAGTGTCTGAAGTAGTGATGGAGGGAATTGACACCGTGAATCCTGCAGAACTGTAAATAAATCAGTAAGAGTACGAGGGGATGGAGATCTCTTCTGAACAGCACTTTCAAGGCTCCCAGATATGCTCAAATATGTTTATGTCTGGGGAGTTTGGTGGCCAATCGTAGTGGTTAAATTCAGAAGAGTGTTGCTGGAGCCACTCTTTTGAAATTCTGAAAATGTGGGGTGTCGCATTGTCCTACTGGAATTGGCCAAGTCGGTTGGAATGTACAATGGACATAAATGGATGCAGGTGATCAGACAGGATGCTTACGTACGTGTCACCCGTCGGAGTTGTAAGTAGACGTATCAGGGTTATCATATCACTCCAACTGCACTCGCCCAACACCATTACAGAGCCTCCACCACCTTGAACTGTCCCCTGCTGATATGCAGGGTCCATGGACTCATGAGGTTGTCTCCATACCCGTACATGTCCATATACTCGATACAATTTGAAACGAGACTCATCTGTCCAGGCAACATGTTTCCAGTCATCAACAGTCCAATATCGTTATTGCCGGCCCCAGCGAGGAACAAAGCTTTGTGTCTTGTAATCATCAAGAGTGGTGTTTCGTTAAATGGTTCACACGCTGTCACTTGTTCATGGCCTATCATTGAAGTATACAGCAATTTGCGGAGGGCTTGTACTTCTCTCACGTTGAACGATTCTAGTCATTCGTCGTTGGTCCCGTTCTTGCAGGATCTTTTTCCGGCAGCAGCCATTTCGGAGTTGTGTTGTTTTACCGGGCTCCTGATATTGACGGTACACTTTTGAAGTGGTCGTCCTGGAAAATTCCCACTTCATCGCTACCTCGGAGATGTTATGCCCCGTCGCTCGTGCACCGACTGTTACACCACGTTCAGACCCAGTTATCTCTTGATAACCTGTCATTGTAGCAGCTGTAACAGATCTAACAACTGCGCCAGACATTTGTTTTATATTGGCATCGCCGACCACAGTGCCGTATTCTGTCTGTTTACATATCTCTGTATTGGAATACGCATGTCTATACCAGTTTCTTTGGCGCTTCAGTGTAAATCACGTACGCCAGCATATTCTAGAGGCCTCATATAGAGCTAGCCCTTATAAAGAAGTGTTTTGTGGGTGCTTTCTCAACAACTTAGGAATGGAGAACAACTTCAGAACAATATTCAACAAACTCTGGGGACGGCCTTGACGGTGAAAACATAACAAAGACGCCAATGCTCGAGTCACACACCAGTCCAAAGAAGGCAGAAAATTCCGTCCGGCACTGACAGGCATGGCCATGAAAAAGGTGATCAGTCAATGGGTGGCAATGCAAATTTCGTCTGCAGTTGATAAATCCTAGCTTATCAAGGTGAGAAGGAGGGTAGTTGCAGTTGATAACTCCTAGCTTATCAAGGTGAGAAGGAGGGTAGTTGAGGAGGCAGCACACGAGCAACAGGATATGGGGGCTCCTCCATTCCTCGCCTTAATCTCTCTCCCGACACCGTGATCCTGTACCTTTGCCCACCCAACCTACAACAAGGTGTCAACGTGCAGACTGGTCCGGGCCTTCGTCGTAAGTCCGGGTGTCGCCGATGAAACCTGTCGACTCCCGCCGCACAGCTGCACAGTGACACGCTAAACAGACCGACGACATCCCTACACGACAAGTAATGACGAAGCGATCAAACTCGGCCCTGAGATTTGTAATTTTGTGTTGATGGAGTGCTGTAATAAAAGCTAATATTTCATGTTTTAATGATGTAAACAATTTGTCCCATTCGCTCATCAGTCCATTGATCTCTTACCTTTTGCTGTTTGAGTTTGCTTAATTATTTATCTCGATCACTGCCTCCCTACGTGGGGCAATATAATTAGTAACCTGGGTGTCAATTTACGCAAGAGATCACAGAAGTCTCAGTTCACAATAATAGAAAGAATTGTGAAAGAAAACTAGGGACAATACAACTCAAAGTCAAAAACTAAAGATCTAACCATATAAAACAAAGACTCAAACACGAATGAAAGTGCAGCTGCCAAAAAACGAAACTAATCCGAATGTTATTGACCACATCGTATTGCAAAGCTTGCTGTTTGGCATGTTGAACACTAGTTGTATCATAAACTTAATTTTACCTATTGCCACTGTTTATATTATAATGTCACACAGTCTCTATTAAACCTTCTAATAGATCAAACAGACGCACAGGAATTGATTTGTTACTTTCATTCACCTTAAAAGATCCATAAAGGTGTTAATAAATCAGATTTCCGCAAAACTACTAGATGAATATTTAATTTACGAGCAGTGTTAGTGAAGTATCAGTCTTACATAGTACGCAATAGGAAAGGAAATACCTCGAAAAATTCAAAGAAACTAACAGAAGTTTACAAAGTATAGTGAAATCGTCGAGGGGATCGAGCGAAAACGTTAGGTATAATGTAAAGGTTCACGCCAATACGTCGGTTAGTGGACAGACGTGCCAGTCTGTACAGTCTCTGTTCTTTCATTATCGAGCACAAGTAAGTTTTCAGTCGGTGCAGGCAGCTAAAACTTTGCTCACTGCTGCAGGTTGATACACGAAGGACAGCAAATACACTCCTGGAAATTGAAATAAGAACACCGTGAATTCATTGTCCCAGGAAGGGGAAACTTTATTGACCCATTCCTGGGGTCAGATACATCACATGATCACACTGACAGAACCACAGGCACATAGACACAGGCAACAGAGCATGCACAATGTCGGCACTAGTACAGTGTATATCCACCTTTCGCAGCAATGCAGGCTGCTATTCTCCCATGGAGACGACCGTAGAGATGCTGGATGTAGTCCTGTGGAACGGCTTGCCATGCCATTTCCACCCGGCGCCTCAGTTAGACCAGCGTTCGTGCTGGACGTGCAGACCGCGTGAGACGACGCTTCATCCAGTCCCAAACATGCTCAATGGGGGACAGATCCGGAGATCTTGCTGGCCAGGGTAGTTGACTTACACCTTCTAGCGCACGTTGAGTGGCTCGGGATACATGCGGACGTGCATTGTCCTGTTGGAACAGCAAGTTCCCTTGGCGGTCTAGGAATGGTAGAACGATGGGTTCGATGACGGTTTGGATGTACCGTGCACTATTCAGTGTCCCCTCGACGATCACCAGAGGTGTACGGCCAGTGTAGGAGATCGCTCCCCACACCATGATGCCGGGTGTTGGCCCTGTGTGCCTCGGTCGTATGCAGTCCTGATTGTGGCGCTCACCTGCACGGCGCCAAACACGCATACGACCATCATTGGCACCAAGGCAGAAGCGACTCTCATCGCTGAAGACGACACGTCTCCATTCGTCCCTCCATTCACGCCTGTCGCGACACCACTGGAGGCGGGCTGCACGATGTTGGGGCGTGAGCGGAAGACGGCCTAACGGTGTGCGGGACCGTAGCCCAGCTTCATGGAGACGGTTGCGAATCGTCCTCGCCGATACCCCAGGAGCAACAGTGTCCCTAATTTGCTGGGAAATGGCGGTGCGGTCCCCTACGGCAATGCGTAGTATCCTACGGTCTTGGTGTGCATCCGTGCGTCGTTGCGGTCCGGTCCCAGGTCGACGGGCACGTGCACCTTCCGCCGACCACTGGCGACAACATCGATGTACTGTGGAGACCTCACGCCCCACGTGTTGAGCAATTCGGCGGTACGTCCACCCGGCCTCCCGCATGCCCACTATATGCCCTCCCTCAAAGTCCGTCAACTGCACATACGGTTCACGTCCACGCTGTCGCGGCATGCTACCAGTGTTAAAGACTGCGATGGAGCTCCGTATGCCACGGCTGGCACTGACGGCGGCGGTGCACAAATGCTGGGCAGCTAGCGCCATTCGACGGCCAACACCGCGGTTCCTGGTGTGTCCGCTGTGCCGTGCGTGTGATCATTGCTTGTATACCCCTCTCGCAGTGTCCGGAGCAAGTATGGTGGGTCTGACACACAGGTGTCAATGTGTTCTTTTTTCCATTTCCAGGAGTATATTTCATGCAGTGTTCGAATTGTTGAGAAGGAAGTCTCTGAGAATGTCCCTAATGTTTCGACTGCTTTCTTCAGCATGTCACTCTGTCGACGTTTTCCCTCCCACCTCCTCTTCCATGTCTCGAATTTACTTTTTACAACAATTTCTGAACCTATGAGGTCACTACTGTAGGCGGGAGTAGTGGACTGTATATCAGAAAAATTGACTTCAGTAATGAATTTCGGGTCAATGCGATGCAACTTAATACACTCATTCTGATGTCTGGAAAGAAGTTCTGACAATTCACTGCGAACACAGTGTAAGGGATGCAAAGACTAATGCGAAAGTACTCCTAAGGTGTCGAGTGAGAACTGTTCTCATGGTGTAATAGTCTCCCAACCAGACGCGGCAATCGGATGTCAACATTTAGCCCATGACCGTGCTTTGAAACCTGTGGATACAGGTGATGGAATTGTTCATTATCAGTTTGCTTTCTTCCAGTCGGTATACAGACGACAACTTCAAGCTGGAACCAGGCAAATTTAGTATTTTTATTTCTATGAAAAATTCTTCAGGTTACTAAGGTAATATAGCCACTTATACAAATGATGGTAATGCGTTTCAGCTTAGACTCAGTACCTATTTTGAGAAAACATATATAACAATTGTTTGTGTAAGTAGTATGATAAAATCTAATTTGTTTAATGTGCACATAACATTTTCCAACGTCAACTACAGAGCAGTGGAGTAATGATGTGCAAAATAGCAGATATTTTTAGGTGATTTAAATAAAATAAAAGCGCCACAAATAAATGTGTTTACCTGTTTTGTTGCGTCAGTAATGGCAAGCTGTGGAGACCGCAACTCTGCAGAGACTGTAAGCGGATGTGAAGCAAATGATTCGATGACACACAACGCACCAATTAATTCAAGATTATACGGTGCTATTAGTAGCTCACTTGCATATGATGAACTAGTCCAGCGTTCTGACTTTCATTTTCTAGAGTAAGAAGTTCATTAAATATTATTATGCCAGAGAGGTTTTCAATGAATCTGGTAGCACAATATGGCTTGACACGCTTCCTAGCAACTTCGGGTGAGATGTCAGAAACATTATTTGTGATAGCGAAAACCCGAACATATCTGCTTTAGAGAAAAACACATATTATTTTCATTGTTGGAAGTGCATTCACAGCTGTGAATCAGTGCAAGACTGAACACGTTGTCCGAGAAACGAAGGTACAGTGCTGGTAGACACTTCTTCATTTCTGCTTGAAGAGCCTTAAATTGACCATTAATTGTATTGCAACTGTCGTATCTCTGTCCGCCCAGATATGTCAATATGACAGCGTTAAGAGTCTCCAGCGAAGTTTCTGCCAACCCATTGTTTTCTCGGTCAGTTACTTCAACAAATCTGAGAAATCGTTCACGAAGAAGGTTACACTTTATTAAGTGCAGTGCAATGGAGATCTGATGTTATTTCGCAATGTCTTGAGTTTCATCTGTTAAGACAGAAGAACTTTGCTGCTTGAACTTCAGCAGCTACTTGTTCCAATATGTTGTCCCACAAGTTGAAATAAATTTGGTTCTGTGTTCGCCAACTCAAATGACTTGCATGTTTGGAACCTGTACCTGTATCCACGGGAGACAGTAGATGTGTATCACCACTGTAAATTCTGAATCTATCAAAGAACAATTAGAATATTAAGAACACGAAATGTGTGTATCAGTGTCAAATGCAATTACTTCATCTTTAATTTTTTTACATTCTAATTTTAATTGAAATCCCTAATTTAGTGTGGTTTTAGCCATCCTGGAGACAATAATTTGTCTCAAAAATTGTGTATATTTCTAAAATAAATTTCAGATTTTGTCAGAATTCCTTCACTAGGGTGCTTTTGGAAATATGTTTCACTTCAGCTTATACTGTATGCTCAGTCAAGGCTCTTAGAACATAAATGGCGTATGCCACTTGGATTTGCGCTTTAGATTCATTGACACTTTCTCTCTCTCTCCAATCGAAGTGTCACAACCTTGTTTATTCTCAAAGATGCTAGTTTCAAATACATGCATGCCTAAGTCTGCAAGGAAGAGACTCTTCTGTGATGGTTGTGCCTGAAGGCCTACACTAAGGAATTAATGAGTTCGTATCTATACAGTGAGAGCAGCAGTTGCTAATCCAAGTGTAAGACAGTTAAAAATTATAAATATCGGCCTACTTCCCATTCATAATATCGTATAAGCCACAAAAGAATGTGGCAGATATGTGGGAATCGTAATTTGCACTGCACTTTCTCACAACAGAACAGTGGTGGATCCCTCATTGCTATCCTGATGTCACACTAATAAGGAACTAGAAACAACTGTGGATCAATTTTTATCATTAAATTACAAAAATTAACTGAAGCATTGTTTATACATACACTAAAAGTCCCAAGAAACTAGCGTCGTTACCTGATGAGAGACCGAAAGTTTCAGCCATTTCGAATGCTCCATCTGGTAGTTTTTCGAAGTCGTTAGTACCATGTAAAGCAGTATTCTGCCTTTCGCAGAAAATGACAGTTTTAATGATAGTAATAAATTGAAGTGGAATTAGGTATATAACTATTGAATATTATTTGTTTATCTAACAATTTCGTTGCCTCCGTTACATCTTTAAAAAGACGTTCACAAGATAAATACTGATTCATCCACCTAAATACTGTTTATTGGCATTTATAGTCTATTAATGCATATTTGAAAAGTTAATCAAAATAGAAAAAATATATATAAAAATGACTGTTAACAATCCTCTTGGAATTCTCCTCAACCAATTGTTTATACCCAGCGCATTGTTTGTTTGACAACATTGAACGTTGCTTCCTATAGCAGGTAATAAAATTTTGGGCATTGACCTCAACCTTGATAATTACAGGTCTCTCGAAATTAAATAACAGTTCAATTCAAAATGAAAAGTATGGGTTTAAAAATGTATTAAAATTGTAACTTTATGTCAGTGTAGAGAATGCAGACGGAATTATTCAGATTACATAAAAAATAGTACATATAAGAAAATTTCGTTTGGGTATCATTCTTAAATTAAATACAATAGTATTATATGATAACAGATGTAGTGGGAATCGATATTAATATTTTCCCATAGCAGTTTTTACAGTAGCTTCTGAGAAGTATGTAATCACTACCTGCCTCTTATGGAAGCTGTTCTCAAAGTGATGAACTCTTAGTATTTCCATAGCGTCCTTATTTCGTTCATTCGTGTTCTGATATATGTCTGTAATTTTAGATGTGCGTATTTACCAGCAGTTACTTTTGCAAATAGAACACACTTCAAACAAAAGGTACCCTCACTAACGGAGCTGTATGCAAGCCACGGAATCAAATCCAACCATGAGAGTTGGAAATAACTGCAAGTAGGTGATAATTGTATTCAACATTCATAATAGGTATACTAATCTAGAATTGAGTGATCTAATTAGGTTATAGTTGGAAAATTATCTGTCTTGCTAGGTTGCCGACAGTTTTTTGGGGGCTCAAACTTTACGCTGTAGGGTATGTTTCATTTTCCAACGCAGTGACATATGTCAAGAAGATGAAATTCGGACGGCTGCTTCCCTTCTTTCCCCTGTACTTCTACATCTGGATCACAAATGTCCACCTGCTTCTTTTGTAAATCTATTCTAGTGTTTGAAGCTGGCAACGCTGTTTTAATTCCTTAGGGTAGGCCTTCAGACACAACCATCGCAGAAGAGTCTCTTCTTTTCCGTGTTTCAAGAAACAGTTTAGTCAACGACAACTGTCTTTTTTCCTCTCTCCTTTTCACTCGTTCTGAAACTTGCACATAGCTATTTGATTACTGGGCTTACTTCAGTAGTTGATAGAGAAAGGCTGGATTACTTGAGCTGCTTACCATTCATATACCACTTGTTGATTGCGACACAGAATTAACAGACGCATAAAAACCACTTAAGACTCGAACTCGTCACACTACCACCAAGCAAAGATAAACGATTTGTCTGTAACGTCTCTGTATGATTTAAATGAAGTTCCTAAGCGAGGCTATCGGCTCAACGTTTTTAAAGAAATGATGGGAAAATAGTATACTATAGCCATTGTCACGTCAGATGCATTATTCGGCTATACGTATTGCTCATCAATTAAATTTAGCCATGACAGTAGGGCAGGTTATTCATAGAAAAAGAATTTTATGGGTCAATAAAGTTTTGAGTGTTTACTTACACAACCTTCAGATGCTAACAGAGACAATTTGCAGCATATTTCTCGGCGCTACGTCGTCTTATAAACTAAATTTGCACCTCATCGGGTATTACGTATGTATTTTATGAGTACAAGTAAGGTAACCATGAGCCTCCCTATCTCGGAAATGGATACGATGCCAAGAAAGTTTTGTAGGTTGCTGTAGATCGAGACCTTACGAATATAACGCAAAAATTCCTGCCATTTGCTGTGCATATCCGTCTTGTAATCCGCCGCCCGGTTCTGGTACCAGAAACCCCAATCTTTGGGGTGTTTCTCGATAACAGATACAATTTTTGAAAACGGGAAGGTGTCAGTTCTAGATTAATGCCCACAGGAAACACCGTGAAGATTTGAGCAATTATCTGCGGTTAGCTATTTAAATATCCACTGCTGAAAGAAACCGTCCATAAGCTCTTAAAGGTGCACCATAGAATACATCTATTGCAAAAAGATCCAACCGATTTGTTCCGTTTGCCTAAGAAGCAGGTTGTGTGTAGTATTCAAAAATCGGCTCTATACTGTAGGATGGTTACAGAACGACAGTCCGTCTGCTGGATGTACAAATGCTACCTAAACCCATGGGCTATACAAATCACTTGACCCTATCTTTCTGTCACTATTATAATTCGAGGTATGAGCTACGGAAAAGTTCCGTTTATATGCGTGGCATTTTGGAGCTTGCTGGTTGCGCATTTTTCACATGAGTAAACCCTCTTTATTTTATGCGTACAGCAAACTTGCACAGAGACTGTAAGTGCTTCGTAAATAAAAGAAAATGAATCTCTTACATGATGAAAACGGCGTTATGTTTACAGCATACATGGCTCTCATTTGTAACTTTACAATGATAGCAATAAGAAAATAGATAGCTGATGCCAGTAGTAACCAAAATTACTAATGTTGTGTAGGTCGACAAGATACAACTTTTAAACTACGGAAACTTGGCGCTATGAGCTGCGATTGCCCGCGGAATTACGCTGTTACCGGAAGTTCTGGACGATGTATGACCGCGAATGCGTTGCATTTCGGAGATCGCGATGTATCCAAGGTTGCCAGCGCGCTCGGTGGTAGCGCACCAGCCTTCGACTCTGTGGGCTGGGGGTGAATCTGCCGGGGTCCCGACACGTCAATTGTAGTTTCATGATTAAGACGTACCGGGAACAAACCCATCAACAGCTGTTAGGTTGCGTACAGAAAGTCTTTTACAAATTGTGTCGACACTGAAAAGGGCGTTTTTTGTAGCTTGGAAATTGTTTACTTTAAGCAGGTGCTCTGACGCGACACAAGCTTGGTAACGTCGAAAGGTGTTTCACAGAACTCTTTCAAAAATACCTGCGATTGCCCAGATGTGATTGACGGAATGTTGAATTCTAGGTGGTTCGCGTCCAGGCGGATGAACCAGAATCTTGAAGAATCCCCACAGGACAAAGTCCGGTGGCCTGAGGTCTGTTGATCGTGGGGGCCATGTCGTGCGAGCACCTCCGCCGATTGCCCACTCGTGTCAGAGTTCATTTAAATGTCTGTGCACAGCACGACTGTCATGTGCGGTCGCCCCGTTATGCTGCATCCATATGCGTAACCGTATGTCCAGGGGAACGTCTTCCAGGAGGCCAGGTAGAGTTTCTTGCAAAAAGTGAAGGTAATTTGCCCCGGCAAGTCGAGGATATAGACGGACCAGCCCAATAAGATAGGTACCCACAATGCCGCCCAAATGTTGAGCGAAAATCGTTCCTCGTGTCCGTGGAAGTACGTGATGTCAGAATTTACCCTTGCCCAGTAATGAACGTTTCAAGAGTTGTCAAGGCTATCCTGATAGAAGGTGCACTCGTCGTTAAACGACGCAACGGCGGGGAATTTGGGATCTCGTGCAACACGTCACAGAAATCTCCGGAAAAACCCTAGCATGAGTTCACAGTCCACCAAAGGGTTTAGGTCTTGGTCAGGGTGGAAACTAAATGGATGCTGGCTGTCACTTTTCAAAATCTCCCAGACTAACCGATGGGTGACCCCAATGTCGTGTCCAACAGCTTCAATACTTGTAGTAGGTGCTTCCTCGAAGAGCACGAAAACCTTCTCTTCAAGTACAGCATCCAATCGTGTTACAGATATTCCAGCATCACCATGATATCCTGCTAACGAGTCTGTTTCGCCAACTCGCCGGTGGATTGCTGTAAATGTCAGCGAGTGTGGGTGGCGTCCAGCTGGGCACCGTTCCTCATACAAACGTCGAGTTTCATGTGCATTACCGTCGGCTAGTGCATTAAAACAAAATTTAAGAAAAATTAAAAAAAAAAACATCACGTTGGTCTTCAAACGAATACTGTGCCGCCAAGATTACTGTATGACTAAGTCGCAGATAACGTGTGTGTGCTCCGAAGCGAAGCTTACGTTTGAGTGCCTCTCACGTGAGGTGGAGACAAACAGCAAGACCTATTCGACACGTGTAAGTAACACATTGGGCAATGACGGGGCGAGGGTAGCTTGTATGTGTGAACGACAACCACACCAAGGCAATCCCACGGCACGAGCAACTATGTGGCTAATATGTAATCAACTGCTTGATCGAACTGGTAATTTTACCTCCCAGTGCAGCTTCCATTTAATGTATCATATATGAGGCATGCATCTTAACTAAAAAAAAAGGCCATCCACATACAACAGAGCGAATGTACAAGCCAAGTCACTACTAAGGAAGCTTCTTTCCTGTAAATATTCTCTCAATATATGCATCCTACGCATGCTTAAGTTAGCACGTAGCAATTTTCCACTACGTATTGCTAAAATTGCTCTGCGCACATTAATATATGTCCTTCAATATCACGATAGTTAAGACTTAACATTTATGTACCACCACTTACATACTTGAAAAGTGTCAGAATTAAAATATTTCCGCAATGGAATCTGACATCCAAGTACAGAGATACAAACTGTTACGAAGACAACCTAAATAAAGTTCTTGAGACATCACCTCTGGTTATTTGTTCCGCTGCTAATAAATGTTCAGTATTATATACAGATTTATGTCAGTTTGTTTCTTTGGTAAACCTTTTAGAAATATTATGACAAACTCTAGTATATTATGATTAATCGTAACGTTTCAATGTCACTTTCTCATGAAACTGCTTGAAAGTGTTAAGCTATAAGACGCTAGTCCTTGAAATTAACCCTCTTCACTTGTATCTATTTTGAATTCAATTGTCTGGATCCAGCTCCTCACTCGGGTCTGCTTACCCTACCTGTTAAATGTCAGAACTAATACTTTTACTTTCCTCTTCAAATTCTTTCCCTTTTCCAATCAATTGTAGCAAAATCGTAGTGGGTTGAAAACTGGCAGACTAAACTTTATTTTTGAATGGTCAAAGTTTATTTTATATGAAGATATAAATGTTTTACATCGACCAAATGTCTACTTTGAATGGGTGACTGCAGGAAACTGATAGTTCCACACTAAGGAGGCAGTCGCAACGCAAAAAAACGGAAAATAAATCCTAGGTGCCACCACCACTGTGTATATCAACTTGAAGTTCAGATTTTCAGAATGTAAGCCTCTTGAGGTGTTGGTCTCTCGCGCTCCCTCTAGCATATCCTAAATGTAATGTCGCTCATCACTTTTATTACGGAAATAATAGTAGAAACTGGAATTTCTGCTTTGAAATGGTTCAGCTAGAGCAATGTGGTCGCAACGGTTCGCCACTAACAATAAGCAGGTGGAATATAAACTGTCTGTAATAATTTTCCTCCGGTACGTGTGTTCCTTGATTTTGATTCCCCTGTGAAGAAAAGTTTCGGCAATACCACTGTTTCTTAGCAGTTAAAATAGAGAGTCTCTCTAGCGGCTCTTCTAGTGGCCATTTCGCCCGGGGAAGATGACTAGCGCTTCCAATCTGTGCTGTAGACAAACGATGTACGGATGATCTTTGGTGTCTCTGTATTAGTACTTCCATGGCTGAACATAGTACCGATTTTTCAGTAACTTATTCATCAACACAGACTTTATTTACAACGGAATGATAAATATCATATCCTTTTCCTTGACTTATCTTACTTCTTGACTGCTGTTACGATAAACTGAAACGATGAAATTAAATCTTAACGACAAGAAAACCGATACAATTATTTTGGTCCGTCACAACAAGACCCATTGCCATTAGTTGATGATGAAGGCTTTGATCGGACATTGACACTAACACTGAGCATGCGTTCCGGACTTGTAAAGCGTGCGAAGGAACCCATTTATAATGATGTTTCTCTACGTTGCGTAGTCTAG
Source organism: Schistocerca gregaria (assembly GCF_023897955.1). Lineage (NCBI taxonomy): Eukaryota > Metazoa > Arthropoda > Insecta > Orthoptera > Acrididae > Schistocerca > Schistocerca gregaria. The sequence continues at coordinate 435,333,643 of NC_064922.1, forward strand.
ATTACCATGTGGTCATGTGCACAAATACTTTGCAGGACCTTTCTTGGGGGCGGCTTCCCTGACTTCCTATACGTTATCAGGAGACAATCGCCCTTATCGGCTGCTACTTCGGGAGCTAGAGACGATATTAGTCGTAGAGGTAGGGCCACAAACCACAGCATAAACAAGTGTCCACAGTTAAAACCGGGTGATATCCATTCATTCAGTAAAGGCATTGCGTAACACGTCTGACCACCGCTGCTTCTAATCCTGCGTCTAACTCTGAAGCACATCGGTTGGTTAGAACTGAAAAAAATGATAACGGTAATGTCCTGATATGCTCCGTCTGCACTGACATCCCGTACACATGCTGCTCAGATACAAGCACCGTACCCCTCTCAGTCCGCTGCACCCGACCCAGCAACCCCTGCCCACCTCAAAATAACGTCCGTACCATTGAGGATATCTAGTCTCGAGTTCCAAGTAGGGCAAAACTTCGGTGTGGACCATACTGTTTTTCAAGTCTGCCTGTGGCTGTAAACGAAAAATGTGATCAGTACGGTGTGTTCTTCAGTATATTTAGATACCTAGTCCGCCATTCTCGTCCGTAAGTCAAAGTGGATATTTTCGAGATTTCAGTTCATTTTACAGCAGTAACTCTGTGTGCGGGTTTAATATTCATCATTTGAATCTAACGTTCATCAAATAAATGCTAATTAACACATATCTATTATTTTTAGAAATGTACGCCTCCTCTGATTACGTACAGCACAGAAAATTCCAGTTTTTGTTTCTAATATAAATTCATAATAACAGATCCTATGTAAAATATTGTCACTTAAGATTGTTTAAATTTAAAAAAGCATTACACATTAATTTTTCTTAATCTTAATTTATTTTACGCTTTACAGAAATGCTTACAGAATATACACTTGTGCTTAAAAACTTGCCACAGTTAGGAATGGAACCAGGGTCAGTCACATCACAGTCAAGTACTCTATCACAGTGTACTCGTAACGTGGTCCATCGAAAATTCGTTACAGCTTTAATGAATTACAGATGGTCAGAAAACTACAAAGTCGATTTCATGGAGAATATTTTAGAGTTGTGTCGAACTGATGTGGACGATTCATACTGGAGTCCTGAACTTGATGTGTCTTAATTATCAAGAATTACATAAATCCGATGGCCGTCAAGTCTCCATGTTAGATTTCGTCTGCCAAGAGATTCTGAAACTTGTATAAAATTGATGTTTTTCTTTTCATTTTTTAAAATTTATTAGCTTTCCGTACTTTTACTTACAGTCATCTCAACAGCGGAAATATGATACGACAGTATTGTGGATCGAGAATTCACAAGATGCATCAATTTACGGCGCATCCTTGTGCTAAGTTGCGTATGCTTAAGACTATTTATACTATACCATACAGACGACTTCGCGTGGACTGACGACGATACGAGGATAACACCTAGTCCAAGAGAGGGGAAAATCTCCTTGTGTGAAGTTAAAAACAGAATATATGAGTAAAGGACGTTCTGAATCCAGCCGAAGAAACATGTTAGTTCGCTATCTGGTAGAAGGAGCATTTGAGAGAACAAGTGTAATGGCAAATAAACAATAGAATACGCGAGCCGCGTCAGAGAGAATGTAGGGTGTAGCATTTACGTGGAAATGAGAAGAATAAAACGAGAGAAGAACAGATGGGTGACAGCATCGAATCAGACAGAGAAGTGGTGTCACATAACATATAAGAAAAAAATACCAGACTTCCTTATATCTTTTCTTGTCTTACTGGAACTGTTAATTACGAGACTGGCAGATCATTTACTCTTATGCTGAGCTCTGAGATGGTAATTTAATTCTAAAAGCGTTTTTGAAACTGATGCAGAATGAGGAAGAAGATTTTTTAACTGATAAACTAACTGTGGGTATCTGGTACTTCAGACATACACCTCTTGTTGAACTATCACGAGTACCGGAGGAAACGCTTTACTTGCTCCGTAGAGACATTATATCAGCATTTCCTTGCTTTCATAAATTCGATAAAGCGCTGATAAATTACAGAACTTCCACCGACACTGAGAGATAGCTTCTGCTCTCCGTGGTCATTAGGTTTGAAGTTACATGGTGAAGTAAGACTCGCTGAAATGGTGTGTTAAACGATTGGCTTCTGATGTAACAAAAGCAAAGAGATACTCAAGAGTGTAAATAAGAAGAAGTATTCGGCAAACTCGCCCGTATATCTAACGTTGTTGGCAAACAAGTCGCTGTCTTCGACGCGCGGGTCGTGGCAAAACAAACGATGCATAAATCTACCTGTCGACCGCGGAGTACTGCTTTTTCTAGTTCTATTTGAGGTAGCCATGGAAGAAAATCCGAACGGGAAACTTGAGTTTCTTCCAGCTTGTAAGATTTTCAAATAAATTAGAGGATTACGGCCAGCTGATGCCTTTGAAACCGCCGATATGTCGACAGGCACAGTTATTTCAAGTGCACAAATCCTACTCTATGGCCGGTCGGAGTGGCCGAGCGGTTCTAGGCGCTACAGTCTGGAGCCGAGCGAGCACTACGGTCGCAGGTCCGAATCCTGCCTCGGGCATGGATGTGTGCGCCGTCCTTAGGTTTAAGTAGTTCTAAGTTCTAGGGGACTGATGACCTCAGCAATTAAGTCCCATAGTGCTCACAGGCATTTGAGCCATTTGTAAACCGACGCGATGGCTCTGTGTAAGGAACATACATGCCATGAAATTGACAGGGTGTGCACCTGTCGAAAGATAGATGGTTCCAAAGATGTCACCCGGCTACATTCCCGTAAGTTATTTGAACAAAATCTGAATACTTGCAACACAGTACTCTCGTATAAGCTCCCGTTTTAAACGCTGCATGAAGTACAAAAGTAGAGAATATCCACTACGGAAACTTTGCCGTGGTATGTATTTATATCCACAGAAAACTGGTGCGTTTCTTCAGAATAATTATCGTTAGGTTTACACAGAAAAATATTGCAGATGTACAGTTCCGGAAAAATAACTTAATTTAGAAACCCATACAAAGTCGTTTTAATACTATGTTTTAGTTTCAAATGGAGAAATGAAATACTACGAATTTTCAGCAAACGTTATTACGAGAAAAACTAGGTTCTGCTTCACGGGAAATTAATTAGGCCCTGGCTTGTGGGTAGCACTTGTTAGTTTTCTATTGATGCAGAAAAACAAGGAAAACATTAATTTCGCGAAAAGCACATTGGCTGTGTCGTAAGGCTGTTCTGAACCACTTACGGTACAACGTATATTACGATGAGATTTCGCAACACTTTAGAGTTATTTACAAACTGTGTAAGATGAAGACTTCCAACATATGACGGCGTTAACCAAGTCTTAATCTGCCTGCTATAATTTACTACTGAATTCCGGAAATTTATCTTTGCTTCATGGCAGTCACCAACCGCATGACAGAAATATGCTAAAATCGCAACTGCGGACAGCGTAGTGTAGAAAAAATCATGGATAAAATTTTTGAGTATATTCGAAGCTTTAGGGTTCTCCTTATTTCTTCTTTCTATTTCTGTGCTCTTCGTGATAGTTACATTCATTGCAGATAAAAAAATCTTAATTTTAGTATGCGGTTAACAAGGCTAACATTCTTTGGACCATTTCTGGCATACAACTCAGATGATCTTTTAATTGAGACCCAGTTTAGACTTCCATTCAGGCACTGCCTAGGGTGTAGATTCAGATCTAGAAAGTAACTAATGTTTGCTGTAGCGCCAAAAAGTAGCGAATCGAACAGAAGAAGATTAAATTGTAATTGTGCGTGTGTGTTTTCGGAGCTTATGGTCACTAAACAGGCGAGGTTATCAGCACTCTTTACTCATTAACAAAACGTATGTTCGTAAAATATCTAAAATAGCTGCACACAGAAAACAAGGAAATTTATAAAATTACACTCATTCACCAACTGCTACCTTACTAGCTTTGAACCACGCAATCACTGCATCTCGCACGCCTGAACTATACTGAGAAAGGATGGAAGGTGCTGCAGCTAAGATTAATACAGATGTAAAACCATACAAGAGCTTAAAGAAAGACACAGGAAAATGGATAAGTCAGTCACACGGGTAACACATCATAAACGTCTCCCTAAAGCTTTCTGAAAATAGTGGGGCAAATTACAAAACTTTAAAAGCCTCAGTTCACTCGTTTGAGCGTCACCTTCGTTCGAAAATAAAAGACAGTCCAGCATAATGTGGCACACAATGATTTGTATGTCGAAAGCACCACACGTTGGGAGTCCTCTAGCCGGAGGAAAAAGCTATACGTCAGCAAGAAGACATGCGCATGGCTCTGTACGTCAATAGTGAGGTGACAGCTTTCAGGGGAATGGCATACAGAAATTACTGAGAATGACAACACGGTTTCTTGGCTTCTACATTCGCCCTTTCATTCCCCGCGACATCCATGTGTCCTGATATCCAGCCGAAAGACACTTCCTTCCCGATCCGTTCTAATCGCAGGAGGGCGTTCTGGATATTCTGGACTTCTTTATCTGCTGGGTACAAGCGTTGTAAAGAGGGAAGGGCACTTAGAGTATCGGAACAGACAATGATTGCAGCATTCTAAGCACCCACCATCATTTGCTCCAGCTTCCGCAAGATCGCAAGTGTCTAAGCAAGCAAACTGAAAATTTGTGGTAAGTTCTTACGGGACCAAACTCCTGAGGTCATCGGTCCCTAGGTTCACACACCAGTTAACCTAACTTAAACTAACTTATGCTGAGGATAACAAACACACCCCTGTTCGAGGGAGGACTCGAACCTCTGGCGAGGAAAGCCGCGCGTACTGTGGCAAAGTGCCTTAGACCACGCGGTTACCCGAAGCGTGTATTACTGGATTTTGTCGCGATAGGGGAAGTATCACGGCTCTCAGACAGTGCCGATTCTAGCTCGCGCGCGGAGAAAGGGCAGTTGTAAGACTCATAATTGTGGGATCTAACATCTGACCTGCCCCTCTCTGCAGCCACACGGTAGTGGCGAAACGCTGGAACCTTGCTGGCATTGACAGCAGTTGCTGCAAAACGCTTTGCCATCATCTGAGCGATGTCTCTGCGCGTTATTTGGAGACACCCCTGTTTCAGCACTGCTGGTATTGGTGCTACCCAGTATAAACATTTCTTATGGCTTCCCATATTTTTTTAGTACAAGGGAAACGGGTGATGAAGTCCTGGAACACTTTCCATGATCTTTTCTTGCTCTAATTACACTGGCTGTCGCTACACGAAAGGCCTTCAGGTTGTCTGTTGTTGGTCTGCATTCAACCGTTGAAGAGCCATACGCCTGTCCCGGATTGCTGAACCGCACTGATCGATCCGCCAAGGCACAGGTTGCCCTCTGATATCACTTGTAGAACATAGGATGGATGAGGAGGAGAAGGAGGAGATTAGTGTTTAACGTCCCGTCGACGACGAGCTCTTTACAGACAAGCACAAGCTCGGTTTAGGGAAGGATGAGCCGTGCCCTTTTCAAAGTACCATCCTGACGTTTGTGTGAAGCGATTTATGGGAAATCACGGAAACATTAATAAGGATCGTCGGATGCGGGTTTGAACTGTCGTCCTCGAAAATGTGAGTCCAGTATGCTAACCAGTGTGCATCAGTCGTGTGATGTGGTCCACCCATTCACGGATGTTGTCGAATTGTTCAAACACTGCCAGCTGGTTGACCAGCGTCCCGTTAGCCCCGCTGATCACCCATTTCGGTAGCTTCTTTTCCAGCAATCCTCCATCTGGTAGATGGATCCACAGTGGGAAGTGGTCCCTGGAATGAAGGTGATCAGTGACCTGGGTCTCCAAGGCTGGGAGAGTGTAAAAAGAGGTTGATAGGTGAGGAAGATCCAGTAGCGGACACGAAGTGAGTAGGAATGCCCGTTTTGAGGATGAAAACCTCCTGAGACATTATGTTCTCCAAGACTCGAACCTACAGCAAATGTAGCTCGAACCCCATAATACATTATGAGAAATGAAACCACACGGCAGGAGAAATGGGCCGGGTAGGGGGGGGAGAGGGGGTCTTATTCATTAAGGGCTGTGAGAGCCTCACAATCTACACTCCTGGAAATGGAATAAAGAACACATTGACACCGGTGTGTCAGACCCACCATACTTGCTCCGGACACTGCGAGAGGGCTGTACAAGCAATGATCACACGCACGGCACAGCGGACACACCAGGAACCGCGGTGTTGGCCGTCGAATGGCGCTAGCTGCGCAGCATTTGTGCACCGCCGCCGTCAGTGTCAGCCAGTTTGCCGTGGCATACGGAGCTCCATCGCAGTCTTTAACACTGGTAGCATGCCGCGACAGCGTGGACGTGAACCGTATGTGCAGTTGACGGACTTTGAGCGAGGGCGTATAGTGGGCATGCGGGAGGCCGGGTGGACGTACCGCCGAATTGCTCAACACGTGGGACGTGAGGACTCCACAGTACATCGATGTTGTCGCCAGTGGTCGGCGGAAGGTGCACGTGCCCGTCGACCTGGGACCGGACCGCAGCGACGCACGGATGCACGCCAAGACCGTAGGATCCTACGCAGTACCGTAGGGGACCGCACCGCCACTTGCCAACAAATTAGGGACACTGTTGCTCCTGGGGTATCGGCGAGGACCATTCGCAACCGTCTCCATGAAGCTGGGCTACGGTCCCGCACACCGTTAGGCCGTCTTCCGCTCACGCCCCAACATCGTGCAGCCCGCCTCTAATTGTGTCGCGACAGGCGTGAATGGAGGGACGAATGGAGACGTGTCTTCAGCGATGAGAGTCGCTTCTGGCTTGGTGCCAATGATGGTTGTATGCGTGTTTGGCGCCGTGCAGGTGAGCGCCACAATCGGGACTGCATACGACTGAGGCACACAGGGCCAACACCCGGCATCATGGTGTGGGGAGCGATCTCCTACACTGGCCGTACACCTCTGGTGATCTTCGAGGGGACACTGAATAGTGCACGCTACATCCAAACCGTCATCGAACCCATCGTTCTACCATTCCTAGACCGGCAAGGGAACTTGCTGTTCCAATAGGACAATGCACTTCCGCATGTATCCCGAGCCACCCAACGTGCTCTAGAAGGTGTAAGTCAACTACCCTGGCCAGCAAGATCTCCGCATCTGTCCCCCATTGAGCATGTTTGGGACTTGATGAAGCGTCGTCTCACGCGGTCTGCACGTCCAGCACGAACGCTGGTCCAACTGAGGCGCCAGGTGGAAATGGCATGGCAAGCCGTTCCACAGGACTACATCCAGCATCTCTACGATCGTCTCCATGGGAGAATAGCAGACTGCATTGCTGCGAAAGGTGGATATGCACTGTACTAGTGCCGACATTGTGCATGCTCTGTTGCCTGTGTCTATGTGCCTGTGGTTCTGTCAATGTGATCATGTGATGTATCTGGCTCCAGGAATGTGTCAATAAAGTTTCCCCTTCCTGGGACAATGAATTCACAGTGTTCTTATTCCAAGTTCTAGGAGTGTATTATATCAAGTGGAAGTAAATATTGACTTCTAACCCACATGAAGTACAACAACTACTGCTTGTAGGTTAGTATCCAAGAAGAGAGCAGAGGAGTGATGTGTGCTATTGAATAACACAACAACTCTTAACTCAGCTCTATTTCCCGTAAGGTCATCCTTTCAGTGAAGGACATAACCCCGTAGCACAGGGGCATCACTATCTTCAAAATGTGTTTCTTGTTAAACACAGGCACAGGGGGCATTTCTGTGTTAGCAGATTCATTTCCTCCACTTTTGTCCTGAACCGATTAATGTTCCACTGTAATACGGAGTCAACCATCACGAGGTCGCACATTCATCCTATCTTTACGCCGTGGGGTAGGGGGGGGGGGGGCATATAATGGGTGGAAGCTCAGTCATGGGGAGAGATACTTGTCCCACTCTAACAGCAAGGCCCAGAACCTCTGCAGAAGAATCATTAGCGACGTCAGAGAGGATGATGTCAACCTCATCGGACTGTTACTTTCTGACTCCAACGGTGGTGCACGCTAGACCTTTGAATTTTTGCCTCGGGCAGGTTTCGGAGCGGCGACAGTGGCAGAGTAAGGGATTGGGAATGGTGGACGGTGGACCAGACTGAACTACTGCAGGAGCACGGAGCTCTGCAACGTCAGCTACCATGGGCTTGTTTGATGTTTTGTGAGGAAGTGTAGGCTTTTAAGTAACTGTAGCAGCACAAACACAGACAAACGTAGGTAGTAGTGTTAACAGTAGCGACCTCCGTTTATGTAGCAGCATCAGTTATCTAACCGGGTCGTTTAACAGCTGAAGCAAATTAGGGAGCGAACGTGGGGGCTGCGTGGTCTTATAAATCATTCTGGCCTCACCATATGGGTCTTCTGGTTTTGATCTTCTGTATGTTTCGTTCTCAATAAAGACAGAGCACTCCCTACTCTAGACAGAATGAGCAACAGAGCAATTCGCACACTTCAGAGTAAATGAACATCCTACTCCTTCGTGGGCAGCCTTACCACATTTGCCACAAGTGGCATCTCCCTTAAGTCCAAGAGTGGTGCGCCTAAAATGCTGTAATTTAAAACAGTGCATTGGGTGAGAGACATGGGGCCGCACAGTTAACCGAAAAAAAACCTGCCTTAATATGTTCTGGGAAACTTATGCTATTAAAAATGAGGATAAATGAGTCATATTTAATCTCATCGCATTGGACACTTTTCATAATATTATGCACGTCTAGAATGCTTTCTTGGTCCCACTCAGCTTTCAGGTCTTCTTTGGGGATGTCCGCCAGGTCCTGGCATGTCACAATACATTTACTGCAATTCAGTGTGTTATGGAGCTCAGCGGCAGTCTCAGTGGCATATTCCCTAAGGTTTTTTGTCTTCTCCACGTTTGTCAGTTGTCAGGAGCTTGATATTTCCATCAATAGTATCCCATTTCGCAACCGCTTTACAGATTTTAACGTATCTGTATTCCTCTCCAAACCTTTTTGAATGTGAAAGCCTGGGATTTCGTCAAAATTTCCCTCTTTCCTTTTCAAATAATAATACACATTCTGATTACCAGCTTGTATTCTCTTACAATAAAAACTGTAATTCTGAAACAGTTCTGATTTGGGAGGCTATGTGAACCTTCTTTTCAGACTGGGTGTGAGTACCTTCCAGCGGCTCATTCTTTCCGTTGGGAAGAAGAGAAAACTTATAAGGATCCATCTGGGTCACATGAGCACCTTTGGAAGTAAAGGTCCACTCAGACAGACCCTCGTGTGCCTGAGTAAGCCTTATACAACTGAGGTACAACAGGTACCCTTTCAGATTGTCACCTTACGACTGTTCCACCTCGTCAGCCAAGCATCTCAACAGCGCACAGCTCACATAGAGACTGAAGGATTTTTATAGCTTTTACCAACCTCGCTATCCTGGTGGCAAGCCAAGATACCAGTTCCCAGTGACACACAACGTTACACCAACGCCCAGCACGGTGGTCTGTGAAGCATGCACAGAGATTGTGGTGACAGAGGACTAGCGGTGCGTACCAGTCACCAGGTAAGGCACCCCAGGGTCACCAAGCCTGTACACAGCAAACGAATGTGGAGCCCCTAAGGCCCGAACAATACTTATGAGTGTAACTAGCATACCACGCATAGTTGCATATCACCAACATACTGAAAATATTTTGTATTGCCAGAGGTCGTCCAGTGTGGCCGATCAGTCCTAGGCGCTTCAGTCTGAAACCGCGCGACCGCTACGGTCGCAGGTTCGAATTACTGCCTCGGGCATGCATGTGTCTGATGTCCTTAGGTTAGTTAGGTTTAACTAGTTCTAAGTTCTAGGGGACTGATGACTTCAGATGTTAAGTCCCATAGTGCTCAGAGTCATTTTTATTGACATAGGGGTAAATAGGATTTTCTCTACCTAAGGAGACGACAGCAATAACTACTACACCACACAACTAATAATAATAGCTTATTTCGAAATTACACTATATAATGAAGTAGCGTATCTCACATAGACTGTAGGAGAAACAGGGTTGTATTTTTAAATAAGGTTTTGGGAGTGTTTGATTGTCTTTACACGCAAATGACAAATAAGGATCGTAAGATACTCGTTTAGAAATTAAGACCTTGGAAAAACACCTCAACAATTTCTCTCAAAATCGAAGAGACTGTTTTCACATTTTTTGGACGAGCTGGACGTCTACAGACATAGCTGATCCATTCTTTCAGCAAACTGTATTTGATTAAAGTTATTACTTTGTTTATACATACGTTACTGACCATATCTGGCCGGCCGGAGTAGCTGAGCGGTTCTAGGCGTTACAGTCTGGAACCGCGCGACCGCTACGGTCGCAGGTTCGAATTCTGCCCCGGGAATGGATGAGTGTGATGTCCTTAGGTTAATTAGGTTTAATTAGTTCTACGTTCTAGGGGACTGATGACCTCAGAAGTTAAGTCCGATAGTGCTCAGAGCCATTTGAGCCATTTTTCTTACCATATCTGCAATGATAAATTATGTGAATGTACTGTTATTTGGGGCATTGTTATGTCTAATCGATTCTGCTATTTCATGATTTCTTCAAAGCTTCACTGAGTAGTGGCACCACCGTTCAGGGTGAGGAAAGTTTTTTTTTTTCGATATTCTGAGCACAAGTTAAAGCCAGGTGTGGGCCGGATTGCAGTGAGTTACGCATACCAACAGTTGCGAAGTAGAATAGAGGCCACAGGGCCATCAAATTGCTGAAAGAGTATAAGTAACTGTTTGGCATTTCCCAAGTCACAGACAAAGAAGCCCACTGGCCAAACTAGCATGTTATGAGTACATGACGTGAGGCAGAGCACTTGGCAAAACAGAGGCGCAGAGCCGAGTATAAATAGGTGCCGTATCCTAACGAGATTCATTCAAATGTGGCAGCTCTCCTGGATGGCAGAGCATGTCACACCACTGGCTACACACATCAGCAGATGGGGCGCCAGTGTCCCAATCCATGGTGGGTCATTGATTCGAACCCCTGAGGCTGATGTGAGGTCCATAGCTAGCCAGCCAGAAGTGGGTCTCTCCACAGCTTACTACCACGGGCAGTCGTCCAGGCTTCTAACACAAGCTGGAGGCATCCCAAGGCGAGGGCTGCAGAATTTGATGCCGGATCACGGGCTCTTGTCATCGCTGCGATCTCAGCCATGCCAGCAAGTAGAAGCAGCTGCTGGCCACCTGCGGCTCACACCGAGCAATGATGAGTCGGCAGGCCACAAGACCGCTGGGTCAACTGTCGGGGAATCCTGACACCATTGGAACTCCGCAGCTATCCAAGGACAGCACGACACAGCTTTGTGTTGCACGGGCCGCTGGGGTGCTTCCTCAGCACAGCAGGGGTCTGTGATGAAGACCAAGAGGAACGAGGGCACTGTAGTTGGAAAGAATAAACCACTTTCAAAGTTCTCATCGAGTTTTCATATGGCACCTTCTGGCACCAGCCACTACATTTGGTGTCAGAATAGCGGACGTTGACTGTACATCTTTATCACGGTCACAAAATGCGGTGACTATTGACCAATTTTCTTATGAGTATTGGACGTTTTCTTGCCTTTTTTTTTCAAGTATGCCTCCTCGCAAGCCGCATTTTTGATGTTTTGTGTGGCCATAGTATTAATTCTTGTCATGTGTTAGTGTATTTGGGGCAGTAAGATTTATTTTTACGTGGAATTTAATTACTTTTGTATTGGTTTGTTTATGATGTTACTGAGTATGATGATGCTGAAGTATAGGGAGTCATGTTGTACTTAAATGTTTTGTTTTGGGACTAGCTGGGAATGAAAGAAACACAATGGCAGAGTCAGGGATGCAAGGTGTGTCAGAACCAGAGGCGGCGTGGATTTTGATGGGAAAGATAGCACAATTGACAGCAGACAAAATCCAGTTGAGAAGTGAATTAACATCTAGAAGTGAGCGGCTTATCGCATCGGGTCAGTCATTGTTACATAGAATGCTGCAGCAGGAGATTGATCCAGCTGCTGTGCGTTTGATTATTCTATTTTCTTTCAAGGCATCTGAGGATGTGCGTTAGTTTGTGGAGGATTTGGAGACTTCAACAGTGATGAATGGTTGGCCTGATGAACAGTTGTTACATGTAGCCAAGATTAGATTAACAGGTGAAGCGAAGACAGATGTAAGGAGTTCTGAGGTCTTAAGGAAGGCAGGACAGTTTAAACAGTTAAAGTAAGGGCTTTTACAAGGGTACAAAAAACAGAACAGCTCTCGGTACTTTAGAGAGAGGTTAAGTACAGTGAAAAACAGACAAGGGAAGACGACGGAGAAATTTGCGGACAGGATAAGGGAAATTAGTGAGTATTCTTATTCGTTGGGTACGAGCGATGAAGCGATTAGTGTTCTGTTCCAGGAAGCCTAGCAAAGGGCATTTGATGTATTTTTGAGAGGGTTACCGGCGCATATGTAATGAAAAGTGCGTGAACGGACTCTGAAAGATTTGTATTCGGCCATTCAGCTGGCAATTCAATGTGACGAAATACACGTGGCAACATTGTTTACAGCGGGTATAAAACGTTAAAAGTGTGGTCGTACGTGACATGTGCATAGGCAATGTACCCAGTCACCAAGGAACACAGGAACGGCTGGAAATCAACAGCTTGGAGGATGGTGAAGTGGAGATACTAGAGGTGGACAGGCGTTAAACGGCAGAGGGGGCCCAAGACCCACCTAAGGGAGCACGTGTTTAATTTGAATGCTACGAATACGTATCCAGAGGTGGAATGTTCAGTGGTAGGATCCATAGGAATTAAAAAGTTTAAGATTTTGTTGGACACAGGGGCGCAAGTGTCAGTTGCTACTAAGAATATAATCGGATGAAGGAAGTTAGTCCCACCACGTTATAGGTTGCGTGGAGTGGGGGATAAGGGGGTCACACCTTTGGGGTCGGTGACAGTTGGATTTCGAATAGACAAAGTCCGATTTAATGCATGCGTGGGTAAGCGAGCGCTATGACATGATCCTAGGAGTAGATTTATTGCATCAACATCATGCCAAAACTGACCTTGGACATCGAACTGTGGAACTTGGTGAAATGTTATTTCAGCTAGGGGAAACTTGTTTTCAATGCAGAGCTGTCGTGAGGGGCGTTCAATGCAATGAACCAAACCAACTCAACCGTGTGCATAAGCATTAAGGCTTAATTCGCATGAGTGTGTTTCTAGTGGCATCAGGAAGTCGCTTTGGGTAAGTGTCGAGTCAGATCTACCTGTGGGTACGGTATGTGTTATAGAACCATTGGAGGATAATGAAGTTTTGGGTTCACTGGGTTATTTTGTGAAACGTAGTGTTTTACGCGTACAGGAGGGGAACGACGTGCGAGTAGTTCCGGTGAACGTATGCGCGAATTTGAGGAAAGGAGTTTTAGTAGCAAATTTGGATGTGCCAGATGACGAAGTCTGGTGTTCGAGAAGTGGGCGAAGCGATAAACCACTAACTGCCGATAGAACTGCATTGCGGGACAAAATTAAGCATTTGAAAGGAGGAGAAAGAGAGCATATCGAAGAATAATTGTGAGAATTTAAGGATTTGCTTTTTCCACAAGGGCCGTTGCGGGCAACTCCATTAGTTCAACATAGGATACCAACAAGGAATGAAGCACCTGTTTACCGTAAACCATACAGAATATCGAGGTATTTGCAGGCGATTGTGGAGGATTTTATTGATCAGCAGCTTGCGGACGGTATTATAGAGCATAGTAATAGTTGCTGGGGAGCGGGCATCGTCGTTGTGCCTAAAAAATCTATGGATGGATCTAAGAAATACAGGTTCGGTTGTGACTACCGGTATCTCAGTAATAAAACATTAACGGACACATACCCCATTCCAAACATATCGGAGACTTTGGATCACTTAGGACAGTGCCAGTACTTATCTACGATGGATTTGACAAATGGTTATCATCAGTTAGAGGTGGCTCCAGAGGATCGTCCAGAAACTGCTTTCTCTACACCTGGAGGCCATTCCCAGTACATTAGAATGCCATTCGGTTTGAAAAACGCTCCGGTAACGTCTCAGAGGTTGGTACACAGTTTCTGAGGGGTTTGGTACTATGGAGCAACATAGACAGCGGTTAAGGGAAGTCTTTATGAGGTTAAGAGCAGCTCGTTTGACGTTGAGCCTGGAGTAATTTTGCATTAGAAAAAGTAAAATATTTGGGTCATATTATCAGTAAGGACTGAGTGCGAACAGATCCGAGGTTGGTAGAGGCTGTAAGGTATTTTCGGGAACCAAAAACAGTTAAGGAAGTGCAGTTATTCATGGGAATCTGCAATTTCTATCGAAAGGTCGTAAACGGTTTTACAGATTTAGCACAGCCGTGGACGCGATTGTTACGGAAGGGTGTGAAATTTGAGTGGAAAGAAGTGTGTTAGAAAGCATTTCACAAACTGAAAGAAGTGTTAACATCATGTCTGGTTCTTGTGTTTCCAGATTTTGAAAAGGAGTTTACACTAACATGCAATGCATCGGATCAAGCATTATGGTGTGCTCTTAGTCAGGAAATTGAAGGGAAGGAACATACTGTAGCCTATGCGTCTAGGCAGTTGAATGCAGCAGAGAGGAATTACTCAACAACTGAGAGGGGCCGAGCGGTTCTAGGCACTTCAGTCTGGAAGCACTACGGTCGCAGGTTCGAATCCTGTCTCGGGCATGGAAGGTGGTGCACAAGCCTGTGAAGAAGCACGGTAATGCACGGCAATACAGTAAGTAGGAGGGTGGGAAAAGTAGAAGCCATAGCTTAAGACCTAGTATTATGGCAAGAATTATAGGATGCTGACAACGATTGTAAATTTTATCGGACACACCCACAACTTAATATGTACGACGGTCTTCTGTGCAGGGAAACGAAGTTAGGGCCAGTGAAGTTGAGAGATCAGGTCTTAAAGGAAGCACATGATCACGTGTTACCTGGTCATGGAGGGTGTAGAGCGACGAATTGGAGAGTGGCGGAAAGGTATTGTTGGAGAGGTAGGAAAACAGATGTGGATCAGTATGTCAAGAATTGTACAGCATGTGCGCAGAGAGCAGACTGAAGTCGGAAACAGATACAGCTACAACGAGTACCAGAAGCAACAAATCCATTTTCTTTGTTGAGGATTGATGTCTTAGGACTTTTTAGGCGAACACCATCGGGGAGCAGATTTGTTCTCACAATAATAAATCATTTTACGAGGTATGTATAGATGATGGCTGTGCCAAATCAACAGGCAGCAATGGTTACGCAAGCGTTAATAAACAACTGGATTTTGAAGTTTGGTGAACCAGAGATAATAATTACTGACCAAGGGACCAACTTCATGTCGGATTTAATGAAGGAACTGTGTAAATTGTTGAACGTTAGCACGTTGCATCCACAGGTGAACGGAACGACAGAACGGGTACACAGAACAACCGGGAAGATGCTGAGTTTTTATGTGAATTACCATCACCATGAGTGGGACGAATATTTGTATGCGCATACAGTGCAAAAGCCCATACAAATACCTGTTTGTGTCTTTATGATGCAGTTTACGGGAGAAAAATGCCGTCACGGTTTGATTTAGTGAAGCTACAGAAAGAAAGGACCGGTGAATCGGTACGTCAATTCGCAAGGACAATTCGGAAAGTTTGGAAACGTGTAAGAAACGCGAATACAAATGCTTTGGAAAGGCAGGAGGATGCAGTAAAGGGGAAAGGAGGTTTACCGCAGTACAGAGTGGGGCAATGGGTAATGTTGTCAATCCCTACAAGCAAAAAGGGAAAACGAAGAAGTTCTCCACGAGGTATTAAGGGCCATACCAAGTTGTTGAAACCACGTCTCCCGTTAATGTTACGCTTCAGATGCCAACTAGAATGACGATAGTAGATATTGGCGGTTACGGCCATTTAAGGGTTACCCTGACGTGATTACAGGCGTGTCACAGGAAGGAAAGAGGAATGAAAGAGAGAGTGAAAGAGGTGCTAAGCACAGAAGGAACCAGGAAGATAGAGCACAGCATGAAGTACAATATGCTTTACGATCCAGAAAGTAGTAGAGTATTTGTAGTTTTTGTTGTATTTCTGGTTATGTATGCATTGATTTCATGTGTGTTTTCGAGTATTGTGAGCCTGCTACGGGCAGCAGTCTTTTTGAAGAAGGAGGGAGGGTGATGGTGATCCCTGTCCTCAAGTCACTGAAAAGGGGAGTGTAGCGTCTGACGTATGTTGAGCGTTGTTGGAGGAAAAACGATGTCAGAGTCGTACGACTTACTGTTTAATTTTTTAGTTATCGACAGTGCTGTGTCAGGAAAATCGTGTTTATTGCACCATTTCATATAATTTAAATTAAAGGATGAGAGAAGTCACACAATCGGTGCTGAGTTTAGATCAAAAATAGTGAATGTTGGAGAAAAATCTGTGAAGATACAAATATGGGCGCACAGTGCAGTCATTTTTAGCCAGGGGAAAAGGAACAGACTGTCCCAGGGACAACGTGAAACCAAAATTGAGCTTGCAATGGGTAGGGGAGCATTGGATCTTCTCCACCTACGAGAATTTGTGGTAGTAGCAAGTTGTTTTGAGCGGGGAGTATTTGCAGAGACAAAATGTATAGAGGTCGAGGGAGCGGAATTTTAATCAATGGAACTAAGTGTAACATAATAGCCTTCTACCTTCCAGCATCAATTTCAGGTTCAAAAAATGATTCAAATGGCTCTGAGCACTATGGGACTTAACATCTATGGTCATCAGTCCCCTAGAACTTAGAACTACTTAAACCTAACTAACCTAAGGACATCACACAACACCCAGTCATCACGAGTCAGAGAAAACCCCTGACCCCGCCGGCATTCGAACGCGGGAACCCAGGCGCGGGATGCGAGAACGCTACCGCACGACCACGAGCTGCGGACTCAATTTCAGGAGTCATAGAATTGAATGTTACGCAGCCACAGCTGTACTGGCCGGAAGCCACTTTAGAGTTTTGCTATGGCTTAATCTGACCTTGTTAAATCAAACTCTGGAGCCAGGTCCGTTGAGATCCGTAAACCATTGGATGTTAGAGCAAGAGGGGCGCATTTCAGCTGAACAGCTCGTGCAACATGTCGCTCAGTATAGTGAAAGGCAACGGCAAATAACGACCATTTTGAGCACCTCTGGCCACATGTCATCGCAGCCTTAACTTTGTTATGTGTTGTTTTCTTTCTGATCAGGCCGAGAGAAAATTCCAAAAGGGAACCAAGGGTAGTCAAAGTCCCAGTGGATTGGATACCAAGGGCGTGAGACGAGTAGGTAAGGGGTTGATCAAGCAGTGGTCGTCCAGGAAGGAATTTTTACGTTTTGTTTCATGTCATGTTTTTAAGAGGGTAGTAGACCACATTTAAGTGTTCTAATAGTACGGTAATGTGCCATAGGAGCCGACCCAAACAAGTAAAGGGCTAGTTAATGGTCGACCCGGGGACCAGGTCTTTCCGAAGAGGGGAATAATGTATCGGCACCACCGTTTAGTAGGGAGAAAGATAGTTTTGTTCGATATTCTGAGCACACATTACAGCCAGGCGCGGGTCGTATTGCAGTCAGTTATGCATACCAACAGTTGCGAAGTAGAATAGAGGCCACAGAACGGTCAAATTGCTGAAAGAGTAGAAGTAGCTGTTTTGCATGTCCCAAGTCACAGACAAAGGGGCCCACTGGATAACCTGGTGTGTTATGGGTATGTGATGCAAAGTGGCATGCTTGGCAAAACAGAGGTGTACAACCGAATGTAAATAGGTGCCGTATCCTAACGAGATTCATTCAAATATGGCAGCTCTGCTGGATGGCGATTCATGTCACACCACTGGCTACACACAGCAGCAGATGGGACACCAGCGTTCCAGTGCATGGCAGGTCGTTGGTTAGACCTCTTGTGGCCAACACGGGGTCTGTAGCCAGCCAGCCAGTGGTGGGCCACTCCATGTCTCGCTACCGTAGGCAGTTGTCCTGCCTTTGTACACACACCAGAGGCATCCCGAGGCGAGGGCGCAGATTCGGATGCTGGATCACAGGTGTTTGTCGTGGCTGGATCTCAGCCATGCCAACGAGAAGAAGCAGCAGCTGGCCACCTGTGGCTCACACCGAGCAGTGCTGAGTCAGCAGTCAGCAGGGATGCAGACCACTGGGCCAACTGTCAGTGCATCCTGACACCACTGGAACTCCGCAGCTGGCCAAGGCCAACATGACACAACATTGTGTTGCACAGGCCGCTTAGGTGCTTCCTCAGCATTGTGGGGCTGTGTGATGCAGACCAAGAGGAACGAGGGCACTGTAGTTGGAAACAATAAATCATTCAGAAGGTTCTCACCGACTTCTAATATAGCACCTTCTAGCACCAGTCACTACAACTGCTACAACTTTCAACACACAACGTTAACACAATGCAAGACTTAAACGAAATCGGTGCCACATACAAAATCTACCATTCTGGTTGTAGGGCTAGTTACGTTGGACAAATGGAATGAATTTTAATACACAACATAAAAATCACACAATGTAAGAGCATAAACATATAAAAGTGTCCCCCATCATGTTTTTTTTTCTGCCTGTATGTGAAAGCTAATCTCAGGAACTACTGTAGTAATCATGATACGGTTTTCACTTATAGACAGTGTGAATAATTTATTATCACAGCGACAGCAAGTCACCCGATCATAGTTATTTAGCGTTACCTATGTGAAGCAGCGACAGGTTGCTACTAGGAAAGAAATTCCTCTTAGCCGTTTGCCTCATACAGACTGAAAACAACCTCGTTATTCCTGATGCAATGACGAAGTGATACTTTATGGACATGAATGAAGGAACTGAAGTTTGTGTTCATCCACAATAATCTAGAGTAAAGACGTTCTCCGTGCAGTCCACACTAACCGACACCAGTCAACTGGAGATGCCTTTTAAGGCAAGGAAAAACACCGTTCTCTATACATGGAAAAGAGTAATAATCTCAGAAATGTCATTTCGTGGACATTCCATAGCCAATGGAACGTACTTCACAATGTGACCCCTATTCATAGCATACGATGTGCGGTGTAGCCTTGTGGTCTGAGGCGCCTTGCTATGGTTCGTGTGGCTCCTCCCATCAGAGGTTCAAGTCATCCCTTTTGCACGTGTGCATGTGTGTGTGTGTGTGTGTGTGTGTGTGTGTGTGTGTGTGTGTGTGTGTGTGTGTGTTGTGGCTAGCATAAGTTAGTTTAAGTAAAGTATTGTGTAAGCCTAGAGACCGATGACCTTAGCAGTTTGGTTCCAAAGAACTAACCACATATTCACATTCGCAGCTCACCTTCACAAACTGGCGTTTCTTTTGCAACTGGAACAATATTATTGAGTGCTTAAAGTTGCTATTACATTCTCAATTTCAGATTTTAGTATTGGTAAATAGTATGAATAAAGTCATTGGTTAAGGAGCTGTGTTGGCATGGTATTTCCAAAGAGGTGCCTTTGACAACTATTTCTGAAGTATTAATGATCATTGTAGAGTGCAATTTCTAAATATAATATACTAAGCTTAGCTCTATCGTGACCTCTACTGTCTTACTTGAAAAATACCTGTGCGTGTGTAGGAGGCGGTCTTGTAAACATTTGAAACTGCGGAGGACTAATGCTACTGAAGAAAATTTCGTGAGAATAGAATTCATGTTGTGGATGATGGATGGGATACTAGGGTACATCTGCGTAAGTTGTACTATAATCTCAACCCCCATAGGTGCCAGAAAGAGGTAGATGCAGTAGTAATTAGTGTAGTAGAGGCTCTAAAATATCATGGAGTTTATCTTATCGTGTGATGATCCCATGTCTTTCAATAAATCTTGCTGTTGTGTTTTCGTATTCATTTTGGAATGTACCTCACCAATGTTGGTCCAAGCATGTGAAAGTAATATGGGAGACCACACATAACAGTATGCAAAAAGTTTGTCAGGAAAATTAAAAAAAGTAAGTGCTCAATGGGGAGAAAATTTTAGTGACTATAAACACATCTGAAGGGACATCTTGCAGCATTCAGCGTTTTACGCCCATATATGTGAATCTCCTCCCACTAAACAAATATAAAACAGGTTTAGTATTTTTTGAGGACAATACACAGAATATAACTGATCCTGTTAGAGAGAAAGCAACAGAGAAAATTCTTAAAATATAATTTTTCCTTTTTTAATACATCATTAAGTGGTGTAAATGGACATGAAAGAAAGAACACACACACACACATACACACACACATACACACACACACACACACACACACACACACACACACACACACACACACACATGAACATACCCATACAGTGTATTTTCTGCTGTACAAAAAATGAAATAACACCAACATTAACGTGGTATGTGAACATGAGATGGTAAATAGTGAAGAATGTGTCAAATTTTTAGGTGTACAAAATGCAGAAAACTTGAACAAGAAGAAATATTTTGGTGAACTACTCAAACAACAAGGTTCAGTAAATTTTACTCTTGATAAAACTACTCGTATTCGAAACAAACAGTAACATGTTTCTTGTAGTGGCCATTTTCGCAGCAGCTGTTTATATATAGCAGTTGTTTGAAACAACTGAAACAAACAATGTTACATTTTAACACACATTACCCATTTGCACACATGAGTTACTTGAGGCACAATGGTGAGGTCTACTCATCACTAAGAAAAAAAAAATTAATCAGACAGAAGCAAGCATTGCGAATAACACCTTGTTTCATTCACTATCATCTTGTAGTCAACTCCCGAATGAGTTTGGTTGGTTATCTGCTCGGTAGTGGTAACTTCTGCCACCGAATGTATCAGGATGACCAAATGTAGTGGGAAGAGGTAGAAGGCACCATATTATGACTCGCCTGATCTTACCTAATGATTTATTTGTTTCCAGTACAGTGCCCCGTTGGCCTCAGTCCACGCCGCAGGATCCTGCAATGATGAGGCCATCACCCCAGCGACCCAGTGCAACATGCTGCAGTGTGTCAGCCTTGTAGGGCTACGTCATCAAGGCCGTGCCGGCAGCCGACTCTGCGGTCTTCTTCCCCATTGACACAGCGCCGCTCCGCTGCGAGCCGCTGAGCAGCTCGCTGTGTCCTTCATTGCTGACATAGCTGAGATCGCGCCGACAACAAGTACCCACCGTGTGGCATCCAAATCTGCGGCCCTCGCCTCGGGATGCCTCCAGCGTCTGTTGGAAGCCAGGACGCCCGCCTGTGGTAGCGAGCTGTGAAGTGGCCCGCCACTGGCTGGCCGGCTACAGACCTCACGTCGGCCTCAGAGTATCGAACCAGCGCATGCCGTGGACTGGAACACTGGCGCCCCGTCGACTGCTGCGTGTAGCCCGTGGTGTGACATGTCCAGGATGGCTGCTATACTTGAATGGATCTTGTCTCACAATAACTGCCAGTGTTAAGTGTGGTCCCAGCGATTCAGATCCGCCAGCGAGGTGAAAGAAGAGGTTCATAACATTATAAACAGTATGGCGGCGAGCTGGTATGACATGGGCATACAAAAACTGCCACAGCGTCTACAAAACTGCATTGACAGAAATGGTGATTATGTCGAAAAATAGCATAAAGTTCAAGCTGTAAACCGATGTAAACCATTGTAGAAGTAAAGAAGTCTATGTACCTATAAAAGGTAGGAAACCTTATTTTTGGGATTACCCTCGTTTCTTAAACTGTGATGCCACTTCAGCTCCTTCAGAGTGTGTGTATTCTCCAATGAAATTCGTCTGAAGTAATGTTTCACGTGTTAAGAAGAATAGTTTGGGCCACTGTTAAAGCACTAGAAGAAAATATTGCCTTCATTGCTCACTAGTAAAAGTGATAGTGGCTCAGAAGAAAGATAAGTATGTAGCTACAAAAACCTACATCAGTTGACAAATAACTTGAAGTGACTTACAAGTAGTAAAGCAAATTTTAAATTTGTCCTGAGGTAACTGCTTTACGACAAGACCCTTTGTTCCATACATGACCTTTTATTAAGGTTTGGGACTACGTTTGGCTAAGCAACTATATTTAAGTGTACCGATAGTTGTAAGACTTATTTTAAATGCTAAAAAGATAATTTATAAAAATTACAACTAACTTTCTGTTTATTAACATATAAATGGCCAATGTTTATGCACACCCACAAACAAATGAAGTACATGTAACTATTAGACTCCCTCCTTATATTTTGTGCAAAATATGTAACGAAAATGGAGTTCTGTAGCTTGAGATATTAAATGGGACAGACACTTCTTTAAAAACTTATCTTGTCCGTTTCCTACCAACATATTCCAGATAAGTTCTTGTGATAGTAACACTGTGACTAGAGATATTCGAACTCTATTTCAGCAAACGTGTTGCTCTTCTGGTACTTCATTAAAATGCTATTAAAAACATTCCAGCTTTAAAATAGTTAATGTTAAAAGAATAACGTAGTTAACTTATACAGGATACCTGAAACAGTTTCTCGTAAACATTTCACCCATAACCCTGAACCGTGCGCTTAGTGACATCAGTAAATTCTTTCTCTAGCGTCGCTTAGCTACAGATTTCTAGGAGTCCCGGAGTGGTAGCGTCTGCGCGGTTCCGCAAGGAATTTATGCAAGCAAGCGCGCAGCTCAATTGCGATCAGCTGAGATTTGACTGTTTCGATGGAACGTCGTGTTGATGTTTATTTCGTTGGCGGACCCATCGCTTACTGGAGTGTTCCAACTCTATCCCTCCCCTCCCCCCCCCCCCCCCCATTCCATCTGAGCAATGACGGACCATAATCTGCAGTTGGCCTTCGGGCACGTTCGTGCTGCCTTGGATGGTGGACGTGGGCACGTACACTGTCCATTCGGCTTCATACAGGAGCGATGAGTAGCGACGTTTTTGAGGAAATTAAGTATTGGTCAGGATTCGCGAGAGAACAATCCCTCCCCGTGCAGTCCATTCTGAGTGTCGTTTGCTACTTGAACATTCAACTAATCCGGATGGTTCTACTGGCCTGAGCTTTTGTGCGGATCAACCGCTCCTAGTAGTAAGAATCTTCACTTGTAAGAGTGTCAGCTTCATGAGGCGTATGGTATTTTTCTTAATGTTTATTTTCTTACTTGATACTAGCAAGCCAGAGAGACTCAGTTATATACTAGGTGTATTCAGTTTGTGTTTAAATTTAATGTGTACTCTGTGTGTATGCTTCTGAATGTTCAGACAACTGGCTGGCAGATCGACACAATGATTAGCTTTTCAAAGCATACACCCAAGTTTGGCGCCAGTGGCGACACCTACAACGTGCTGACATGAGGAAAGTTTCCAATCGATTTGCCGCGCGGGATTAGCTGAACGGTCTCAGGCCCTCCAGTCATGGACTGTGCGGCTGGTCCCGGCGGAGGTTCGAGTCCTCCCTCGGGCATTGGTGTGTGTTTTTGTCCTTAGGATCATTTAGGTTAAGTAGTGTGTAAGCTTAGGGAATGATGACATTAGCAGTTAGGTCCCTTAAGATTTCACACACATTTGAACATTTTTTTCCAACCGATTTCTCATACACAAACAGCAGTTGACAGGCGTTGCCTGGTGAAACGTTGTTGTGATGCCTCGTGTAAGAAGGAGAAATTCGTAACATCACGTTTCCGACTTTGATAAAGGTCAGATTGTAGCCCATCACGATTGCGGTTTATCGTACCGCGACATTGCTGCTCGCGTTGGTGAAGATCCAATCACTGTTACCAGAATATGCAATCGGTGGATTCAGGAGGGTAATAAGAAACGCCGTGCTGGATACCAATGGCCTCGTGTCACTAGCAGTCGAGATGACAGGCATCTTATCCGCATGGCTGTAACGGATCGTGCAGCCACGTCTCGATCCCTGAGTCAAAAGATGGGGACGTTTCTAAGACAACAACCATCTGCACGAATAGTTCTACGACGTTTGCAGCAGCATGGACTATGAGGTCGGAGATCCTGGCTGCGGTTACCCTTGACGCTGCATCACAGACAGAAGCGCCTGCGATAATGTACTCAACGACGAACCTGGGTGCACGAATGGCAAAACGTCATTTCTCGAATGAGTCCAGGTTCTGTTTACAGCATCACGATGGTCGAATCCGTGTTTGGCGACATCGTGGTGAACGCACAATGGAAGCGTGTATTCGCCATCGCTATACTGACGTATCACCTGGCGTGATGGTGTGGGGTGCCATTGGTTACACGTCTCGGTCACCTCTTGTTCGCATTGACGGAACTTTGAACAGTGGACGTTACATTTCAGATGTGTTCCGACCCGTAGCTCTACCCTTCATTCGATCCCTGTAGGATAATGCATGTTGCAGGTCCTGTACGGGCCTTTCTAGATACAGAAATGTTCGACTGCTGCGCTGGACAGCACATTCTCCAGATCTCTGACCGATTGAAAACGTCTGGTCAATGGTGGCCGATGAACTGGCTCGTCACAATACGCTAGTCACTACTCATGATGAACTGTGGTGTCGTGTTGAAGCTGCATGGGCAGCTGTACCTGTACACGCCATCCAAGCTCTGTTTTACTCAATGCCCAGAGGTGGTTGTTCTGGGTACTGATTTCTCAGTATCTAATCACCCAAATTGCGTGAAAACGGAATCACATTTCAGTTCTAGTATAATATATTTGTAAAATGAATACCCTATTATCATTTACATTTCTACTTGGTGTACCAATTTTAATGGCCAGTAGTGTATATATACATTGTGCCTGTATGAACCTTTTCAATTCTACATTTTATGTAACTGATGTTTGTTTATATGAAAATGTACTTGAAAGACAAGAATATTGATTCAAATTTTTGCTGTCACTGATTGTCCAAACTAGTGAGCTAAGAATTTATGCTGCTGGCTTTCCTAGTGTATGTAATTTTTTTTTAATTTTTGGTGTTTTTTAATGTTAGTGTCTATTCTGTATCTCTCCTGCTTCACACACACACACACACACACACACACACATATATATATATATATATATATATATATATATATATATATATATATATATATATATATATATATATATATATATAGCAGCCTGCATTGCTGCGAAAGGTGGATATACACTGTATTTATTTATTTATTTATTTATGCATTTATTTTACCTGGCAAGATTAGGGCCTTCAGGCCCTCTCTTACACCTAACCAGGCATACTCAGATTGAACGAGCTACAGTTTCTACTTAACATTAAGGACATATAGCCTATTATGCAGTATTGATGTTAAAGAAAAAAATAGATATTATAACAGTAGTACAATGATAATTATAACAATAAAAAATAATTATAACAATCAATAATAATAATAGTAATAATGATAATAATAATAGTAATAATAATAATAATAATGTCTATGTATATGAAAGTAAACATACTTTTCCTTTCTGAATGTCAGTCACATTGTTAGTTGGGAATTTTCTCGTTATGTTCTTGCAGCTTGTGAGTTATTCTCATCGAGCACAGACATAAGACGATAGAATGGGGTGAAAGAGATATATAAGAGGTAGATAGGTTAGAGGAAGAGAAATAGAACGGTAAAATTCGAAGCTGTGATGGAGAGGAGAAAGAAAGAGATGGGAGGGGCACAAGAATGGTGGCTATACCGTCCCTAATATGTATGTTATGAGTTCCCTCTTGAATGTTGAGTAGTTCTGGATAAGACGCAGATCACAGGGGAGCGCGTTCCATAGTCGTATGGCTGAGATGGAGAATGACACGGAGAAATATTTTGTGTTATGTAAAGGTACAGCCAAGATGATAGACGTATCCGATCTGGTGTTGCGATTGTGGAATGATGATAGGTGTTTAATGTGAGAAGATAAGTATCGGGGGCACCAGTGGCTAAGAAATCGATGAAGTAAGCACATCGTGTGGAGATCGCGTGCCGTATGTGGGCGTATCCAACCTAGCTGGGAGTATGAAGGACTGATATGATCATACAACCGAATATTGCACACGTATCTAACGCAAGCATTCATCACTAGCTCGAGGCATCTAGAATTTTCACTACTTGTGCCGTGTTGAACTACATCGCAGTAGTAAAGATTAGGCAAGACTAGTGTTTGGACTAATTTTTGTTTAACATGGGTTGGAAATATTTTTCTAAATTTTTGAATTGCATGTAGGGAGGAGAGCGATTTCCGGCAAGCTGTGACTGTTTGTTCTTCCCAGTTTAGGTGTTCATCCAAGATTATTCCAAGGTCTTTTATTGTTTTTTGGTATGGTAGTTGGGTACCATTGAGGAGTATTTTAGGGACTGTTTCGCGAAAGTACCGGCTGATTAACTTTGGATGAGATATATGTATGACCTGGGATTTCTTGGGGTTTAGTTTCAGACCTAGGTTCTGTGCCCATCGAGAAACAGAGCAAAGATCTGCGTTCATTCTCGCTACTGCGCCAGCAATGTTCTTGGGGCTTGCACTTATGTACAGTTGGATGTCGTCGGCATAAAGATGGTAGTTGCAGGAGTGAATCACTGAAGAAATATCATTAATGTACAGTGAGAAGAGTAGTGGACCAAGGACGGAGCCTTGGGGAACTCCAGAGCGAACGCTTTTCCATGATGACTTTTCCGACCCACAAATGACTTGTTGACTTCTGTTTCTGAGGTAGCTGTCGAACCATTGTATTGCGCTGTTTGAGAAATTCAGCTGTTTCATTTTAATTAGTAATATATCGAAGTCAACTGTGTCAAAAGCCTTGCTAAAGTCAAGCAGTGTTAGGATAGTAGCTTCACGTCTGTCCATAGCATGTTTAATGTCATCAGTTACTTTGATTAATGCGGTTGCTGTACTATGGTGCTTTCGAAAGCCTGACTGATATTCGTCATGGATGTTATGAGTTTTGAGGTAATCCGTCAGTTGTTCATGGACGATGTGCTCTAGGGCTTTAGAAATTGCAGGTAGTATGCTGATCGGCCTGCAGTCACCTGGCGACTTAGGGTTGTCAGTCTTGGGTATAGGCTTAATTAAACTTTGCTTCCACTCCGTAGGATATGTACTACTGACAAGAGACAGGTTGAAGATGTCTGTGATAACTGGAATAATAGTGTCTACGACGTTCTTAATCATGCCAATGCTCACTCCATCATTTCCTATTGCCTCGGAAGAGATTCTCATAATTGCCTTGTGTACTGTGCCGGTAGTGACATGTTTTAGGAAAAACTTGTCTCTCGAGAGATTGATATCTTGGGGCTGGTAATTTGTCGCTCCGTGGCAGTTTGCAGCTGTTGAGAAGAAATCGTTTAATTCTTCTGCAGACGCTTGATAAACAGCGTCAGATCTTCGCTTTCCTATACCGAAACTGCGCAGCTTTTTCCACAGTGCATCAGGTTTTGATATGCCGCATACGACAGAGCGGGCATGTCTGATTTTGGCATTCCTCACGCTTTGCTTGGTTCTGTTTCGGAGTTTCCTATAAGCTTCGTACGCCTCGGGAGTTGGGTTACGCTTGAAGGCCCTATGTGCAGCATCACGTTTATTCATTAACTGACGTAATGCAGTGGTGAGCCACGGAGCGGGACCTCTCTTTACATTAACAGTGCGTTCAGGAGCATGTTTATCATACAGTGCAATAATTTTGCGACATAATTGCCGAATTTTTTCGTCTAAAGTCGGTTCATCGCTTATATCATGCCAAGGGATGTCTGAGAAATCCTTTTGAAGAGCGTCATGGTTAACATTTTTTAAGTTTCTGTAGGTTACCAGGTGAGATTTTTCTTTGGTAGTATGCACTGAGTAATTTAAAAATATCACGTCATGAGCAGAGAGTCCCGGAGCGGATGTCTGATTGGCGCGGATTATTTTATCTGGTCGCTTTGTTGCTATTATATCTATGATTGTGTGGCTGTGTGGCGTGTGATGAGTTGGGTCCAGCGGTGTTAAACTCATATCATTGGAGTGGAACAGTCGTCTTAGTTTTTCGGCAGAGGGAGATTTTAACTGTAAGTCGATGTTTGTGTCGCCCATAATGATTATGTGTTCATACTGTGACACGAGTGAGGACAGGGCAGACTGAAAGGAGGACATGGCACCGACGTTTGGAGGTTTATAGATTACTCCAATTAGCAGTTTCTGATTTGATGTATTTATTTCGAAAAACAAGAACTCTGCTTCTCCTTCGCCCTTTGCATCCGATGTGCATAGCACAGTAGGTGCCAGATCAGAGCGAACATAGGCACCCACACCACCCCCGCGTCGTGTTTCACGATCTGCCCTTAGGAGAGAGTAACCAGCGATTCGGATAGCGTCGGAAGAAATGTTTGGTTTCAACCAAGTTTCAGAGACGAGGATAATGTGGAACAGCGATTGGCAGAACAGGTCACAGAACTCGTCGAAGTGAGCCGTTAGCGACTGCGCGTTCGCGTGGGCCACAAAGAGCCCGCCGCCGGAACCGGTCCGTCCCATTGTGGCCGCCTGTAGGACCGAACGCGCTCCGTTTACCTGCTGGCCGGAAGAGGGACAAAAGCTGGATTTCGCGGGGCAAGACATATTTACAGGTGTGTCCAAGGTCGTGACTGACTCAAGCGTCTGTGGACTAAAGGTGAAAAACACGCTGGAAGTATCGAAGAAGGGAGTGAAAAGAAAGATGGAAAGTGGCAGTAGTAGTTACGAAAAAGATAGTAGTAGTAGTGGTAGTGGCGAAGATGAAAATAACAGATATAGAAAGGCGGTTGTAAGGAGATTCCTGTTAATGGAGAATGTTAATTCCCATTTGACTGACAATATGAATATACATGAGCACTTATAATAGACAAATAAAGAAACAATATTTTTGTGAAACAATTGACTGATTTTAAATAGAGTACTTATGGTACTTATAGAAATAACGGAGCAGTATTTAAGCTAAAAAAATGAAAAGAAAGAATAAAAAAAATTAACTTATATTAGACAGATTACAATATGAGACTTTGTGTCTCGCGAGATTTCGCTCAGTCTTTCAGTTCGAACATGTTTGTCACCGTTTTCCTCCCTCCTTCCGTCTTGATTACGATCCTGCCATCCTGGGTCCATACATTTTGAAGGCCAAACTGTGTGATCGCAGCGTTCAAAACTTTTAGTCTTTCGCGCGTCAGATCTTCCCTCAGGGTAACCCCACTCTTGGCGAGTTTTCTTTTCTGAGCAAACACTTCAGCTCTTTTCCGGTAAGACACAAATGTAATTATTATGGGCCTGGGTTTCATGGCACCTGGTATCCTGCACCCAACACGGTGGCTTCTGTCAATATCGCCCACGTCGATCTGCACGCCAAGTTTCTCACTCACGAGGCTAATGGCCAGGTCGTCGGTGTTTTCGCGATCGTTTTCAGCTACCCCGAACAAGCGCAAGCTGTTCCTTCGCTGATACTGCTCAATTTCGTCGGTGGCAGCAGACAGTTTAGCATCTAGGTCGGCGGCTTTTTTCTCTTGTGCGGCCAGGAACTTTCTAAGAGACTGGATTTCGGTGCTGTTGCGCCCGACAGACTCTTTTAGTTTGTCCATGACAGCGGCCGTCACGGAGTCCGTGATGGACTGGACGATTACGTCTAGCGTGTCTTTGCTGTGCAGCGCCGCACTCACCTGGGACCGGACGAGCTCCCCGATGTCGGGAAGCGGGGCCTCACCTGCCGCCGGAGACCGGGCGCCCGCGCTGCCTGCGCCCCTGTAGCCTCGCCTGCTGCCGCTTACTCGTGCTCTTCCCATTTTTCACTCACTTATCACTTATCACTTGTGGTAATCAACGGAGAACAATACACCACGGCAACTAACACTTGTTTAGTCAGATGCACACGTTGTGGACTGCCGCACTTCTCTGTAACACCTTTAATGAGCGGAAAAACTCGCGAGCCGAAGAAACGCGCGTCACTCAGTGGCCGCCATGTTTATCTTATCTTATCTTATCTCTACTTCTCTACTGCCGACATTGTGCATGCTCTGTTGCCTGTGTCTATGTGCCTATATATTCTTATTTCATATATATATATATATATATATATATATATATATATATATATATATATATATCAAATAAGAACACCGTGAATTCCTTGTCCCAGGAAGGGGAAACTTTATTGACACATTCCTGGGGTCAGATACATCACATGATCACACTGACAGAACCACAGGCACATAGACACAGGCAACAGAGCATGCACAATGTGGGCACTAGTACAGTGTATATCCACCTTTCGCAGCAATGCAGGCTGCTATCCTCAGCAAGTTCCCTTGCCCGTCTAGGAATGGTAGAACGATGGGTTCGATGATGGTTTGGATGCACCGTGCACTATTCAGTGTCCCCCTCGACGATCACCAGAGGTGTACGGCCAGTGTAGGAGATCGCTCCCCACACCATGATGCCGGGTGTTGGCCCTGTGTGCCTCGGTCATATGCAGTCCTGATTGTGGCGCTCACCTGCACGGCGCCAAACACGCAAACGACCATCACTGGCACCAAGGCAGAAGCGACTCTCATCGCTGAAGACGACACGTCTCCTCCATTCGTCCCTCCATTCACACCTGTCGTGACACCACTGGAGGCGGGCTGCACGATGTTGGGGCGTAGCGGAAGACGGCCTAACGGTGTGCGGGACCGTAGCCCAGCTTCATGGAGACGGTTGCGAATGGTCCTCGCCGATACCCCAGGAGCAACAGTGTCCCTAATTTGCTGGGAAGTGGCGGTGCGGTCCCCTACGGCACTGCGTATGATCCTACGGTCTTGGCGTGCATCCGTGCGTCGCTGCGGTCCGGTCCCAGGTCGACGGGCACGTACACCTTCCGCCAACCACTGGCAACAACATCGATGTACTGTGGAGACCTCACGCCCCACGTATTGAGCAATTCGGCGGTACGTCCACCTGGCCTCCCGCATGCCCACTATACGCCCTCGCTCAAAGTCCGTCAACTGCACATACGGATCACGTCCACGCTGTCGCGGCATGCTACCAGTAATATCTCAGCTTGTTCAGAACGCTGTGGTTGAATTTGATGATAATAAGCATCCATCTTTATTAGATATCATCTTCATCAATATAATTCCCGCTCATGTTATTCTATCCTCCAGTCTGTTCACTCTCATTAATTAGTACAGCACATTCCCCAGATGCCTTTTTGACATGAGAATTTCTAATCGTTTAGTTCAGTAATCAAATATAAATCCACAAATAAATAATCGTCACTGTGTGGTTTTACAGAGACAAGTTTATTTATCAGATGTGCACTTAAATTTCTGAGACATTAATTTCACAATGGTCGAATCTATACATTTAAAATGTTTCGTATCAGAGTGCAATACACGTAGTGACTATTTAGTTGACAAATCTGAATTATTAACCAAAAATCAATAATACGTGGTGGAAAAGCTGTCTCCATGAGGTACGGCGGAAAACGCTGTAGAATTATAGAAGTTCACACCCATATTAGCAGCCCCCTATTCGCCCATAGCCTTTTTCTGGAGAGCAGGAACCTCTTTCAGTTGACGATGTATTAGAATGTCGAGTTTCATGAAACAGTGTACTTCTTTTACTGTAATCGTACGCGATGTGGGGCATAGCTTGTTCAGCCTCTACGTGCGGTTGCCCTTTAGGCACACCGGAGCACAGTATTCCACAGCTGTACACGAAACCCGCTGCAGAGCAGCGGACCGTTTCTTCTGTTGATACCGACGAGATACTACTCAGCTTTTGGAGGAGGTTGTTCCTAGGGGGAACTTCGGCTGTTACGTTAGTCAAGTCTGACCAGTAGGTCAAGCGTCCGCAAGCCTAACACCCAAATACTACACTGCTGTGAATTGTTTCTTTCACTAAATTTCCACTAAAAACAGGGCGATTTGAATTAAAAATACAGTTTCAAAATAACGTGAAAAAGTGACAAATACTAAGAATAATGTAAAATTTCGACGGGATGTTATCGAATAAGTGGGAAATGTTACGGAAAAGAAAAATTAAAGAAAATGTTCCCCACTAGGTGGCGGTGTAAGCATCATAACTTTAATGGGTTGGGCTGAAAATGACAGATGAATCGCAGTACGACAGCTATGGTGTGTGTTGCACGTTAAATCAACCGTGCTGTGCCATCTGCACGATCTGAGTTTGTCATTCAACAGATGTTGCACTGTTAGGTAAGCCCATCCACGACGGCAACGTCGTGCCACATCTGACTGGAAAAACTCGTTTTTAACGGTCCAGAAGCCAAAACCACATAAAAATCAACATTTAAATGAATAGTTTTTATCTTCTCTTGAGACTGGCGCAACACATTTTTAGTATGCTGTACACCATTTTTTGCCGCACGTTGAAATCGAGTGAAACAGTGTTCTGCGACAGATTGGGGAGTTTCAGGGATCACGTTCAGAATGTGTGCAATTTGTGCCTTCAGTTGAGCTACATTTGTAATTGAAGCACTGAACACATCATAGCAAGTGGTTGCAATTAATGTGCTGCTACGGTACGTCATACCATTACACACCGACATCATTGCTGCTACTAAAGGGGCTAAATATGGCGTCCATCCAGAAGACTCTGACAGCTCAGGATTGCATTCTGCACAGCGGAATGAAGCATGTCCATAGGTATGCTGGTTACCTCTCTGGATATGTTGCGCTTCAGTTTGGTACATGTGTGAATGTTCGCCCGGTAAACCGTGTACCTTCAGGCAGCCCCACAACAAGAAATCACAGGTAGTGAGATCAGGTGAACGTACCGGCCAAGCATTTGGCAACGATCAACTGATAATTCGATCGTTTAAAAAAGTGTTTCAGAGAAGCAGGTGAACTTCAAGAGAGATGTGCGGTGGGGCCCAACCTTGCATTAAAACTATTGAGTTCAATGCGTCTCCCCCCCCCATGAACCATAGACCTTGCCGTTGGTGGGGAAGCTTGCGTGCCTCAGCGACACAGATAGCCGTACCGTAGGTGCAACCACAACGGAGGGGTATGTGTTGAGAGGCCAGACAAACGAATGGTTCCTGAAGAGGCGCAGCAGCCTTTTCAGTAGTTGCAGGGGCAACAGTCTGGATGGTTGACTGATCTGGCCTTGTAACATTAACCAAAACGGCCTTGCTGTGTTGGTACTGCGAACGGCTGAAAGCAAGGGGAAACTACGGCCGTAATTTTTCCCGGGGGCAAGCAGCTTTACTGTATGATTACTGTATGATTAAATGATGATGGCGTCCTCCTGGGTAAAATATTCCGGCGGTAAAATAGTCCCCCATTCGGATCTCCGGGCGGGGACTACTGAGGAGGACGTCGTTATCAGGAGAAAGACAACTGGCGTTCTACGGATCGGAGCGTGGAATGCCAGATCCCTTAATCGGCAGATACATTAGAAAATTTAAAAAGGGAAATGGGTAGGTTAAAGTGAGAAATAGTGGGAATTAGCGAACCGGTGGCAGAAGGAACAAACTTTTGGTCACGTGAATACAGGGTTATAAATACAAAATCAAATAGGGGTAATGCAGGTGTAGGTTTAATAATGAATAAAAAAAATAGGAGGTCGGGTAAGTTACTACAAACAACATAGCGAACGCGTTATTGCGGCCAAGATAGACACAAAGCCCACGCCTACAACAGTAGTACACGTTTATATGCCAACTAGCTCTGCAGATGACTAAGAAATTGATGAAATGTATGAAGAGATAAAAGAAATTATTCAGGTAGTGTAGGGAGACGAAAATTTAATAGTCATGGGTGACCGCCATTCGACAGTAGGAAAAGGGAGAGAAGGAAACATAGTAGGTGAATATGGATTGGGAGTAAGAAATGAAAGAGGAAGCCGCCTGGTAGAATCTTGTGCAGAGCATAATTTAATCATAGCCAACACTTGGTTCAAGAATCATGAAAGAAGGTTGTATACATGGAAGAACCCTGGAGGTACTAGAAGATACCAGATAGATTATATAATGGTAAGGCAGATATTTAGGAACCAGGTTTTAAATTGTAAGACATTTCCAGGGGCAGATGTGGACTCTGACCACAATCTATGGTTACGAACTGTAGATTAAATTGAAGAAACTGGACAAAGATGGGAATTTGAAGAGATGCGACCTGGATAAACTGAAAGAACCAGAAGCTTTAGAGAGTTTCAGGAAAAGCATAAAGGAAAATTGACAAGAATGGGGGAAAGAAATACAGTAGAAGAAGAATGGATAGCTTTGAGGGATGAAGTGGTGAAGGCAGCAGAGGAACAAGTAGGTAAAACGACGAGGGCTAGTGGAAATCCTTGGGTGACACAAGAAATACTGAATTTAATTGATGAAAGGAGAAAATATAAAAATGCAGTAAATGTAGGAATACAAAAGTCTCAAAAATGAGATCGACAGGAAGTATAAAATGGCTAAGCACGCATGGCTAGAGGGCAAATGTAAGGATGTAGAGGCTTACCTTACTAGGGGTAAGATAGATATTGCCTACAGAAAAATTAAAGAAAAGAGAACAACTTGTATGAATATCAAGGGCTCAGATGGAAACCCTGTTCTAAGCAAAGAAGGGAGAGCAGAAAGGTGGAAAGAGTATATAGAGGGACTATACAAGGGCGATGTTCTTGAGGACAATATTATGGAAATGGAAGAGGATGTAGATGAAGATGAAATAGGAGATATGATACTGCGTGAAGAATTAGATAGAGCAGTGAAAGACCTAAGTCGAAACAAGGCCGCGGGAGTAGACAGCATTCCATTAGAACTACTGACAGCCTTGGGAGAGCCAGTCCTGACAAAACTCTATCATCTGGTGAGCAAAACGTATGACACTGGCTAAATACCCTCAGACTTCAAGAAGAATATAATAATTTCAATCCCAAAGAAAGAAGCGTTGACAGCTGTGAAAATTACCGAACTGTCAGTTTAATAAGTCACGGCTGCAAAATATTAACGCGAATTCTGTACAGACGAATGGAAAAACTGGTAGAAGCCGACCTCGGGGAAGATCAGTATGGATTCCGTAGAAATATGGTAACACCTGAGGCAATACTGATCCTACGACTTATTATCCTTAGAAGCTAGATTAAGAAAAGGTAAACCTACGTCTCTAGCCTTTGTAGACTTGGAGAAAGCTTTTCACAATGTTGACTGGGACAATCTCTTTCAAATTCTGAAGGTGGCAGGGGTAAAATAGAGGGAGCGAAAGACTATTTACAATTTGTAAATCTGGTGATGGCAGTTATAAGAGTAGAGGGACATGAAAGCGAAGCAGTGGTTGGGAAGGGAGTGAGACAGGGTTGTAGCCTCTCCCCGATGTTATTCAATCTGTATATTGAGCAAGCAGTAAAGGAAACAAAAGAAAAATGCGGAGTAGGTATTACAATCCATGGAGAAGAAATAAAAACTTTGAGGTTCGCCGATGACATTGTAATTCTGTCAGAGACAGCAAGGTACTTGGAAGATCAGTTGAATGGAATGGACAGTGTCTTGAAAGGAGGATATAAGATGAACATCAATAGAAGCAAAACGAGGATAATGGAATGTAGTTGAATTAAGTCGGGTGATGCTGAGGGAATTAGATTAGGAAGTGAGACACTTAAAGTAGTAAAGGAGTTTCGCTATTTGGGGCAAAATAACTGATGATAGTTGAAGTAGAGATGATATAAAATGTAGACTGGCAATGGCAAGGAATGCGTTTGTGAAGAAGAGAAATTTGTTAACATCGAGTATAGATTTAAGTGTCAGGAAGTCATTTCTGAAAATATTTGTATGGAGTGTAGCCATGTATGGAAGTGAAACATGGACGATAAATAGTTTGGACAAGAGGAGAATAGAAGCTTTCGAAATGTGGTGCTACAGAAGAATGCTGAAGATTAGATGGGTAGATCACGTAACTAATGAGGAAGTATTGAATAGGATTGGGGAGAAGAGAAGATTGTGGCACAACTTGACCAGAAGTAGGGATCGGTTGGTAGGACCTGTTCTGAGGCATCAAGTCATCACCAATTTAGCATTGGAGGGCAGTGTGGACGGTAAAAATCGTAGAGGAAGACCAAGAGATGAATACATTAAGCAGATTCAGAAGGATGTAGGTTGCAGTTGGTACTGGGAGGTGAAGAAGCTTGCACAGGATAGAGTAGCATGGAGAGCTGCATCAAACCAGTCTCAGGACTGAAGACCACAACAACAGCGTCTCTCTCGTGTAGGGCGGGTATGACATGCTGGCGAAGTATATCGCAGTAACGGTTAGCCAGTCACGCTGCACTTCTTTGATCAATGAGTGCCAAACTGTTGAAAAAAAGAATGGGCTAATGATGAACATAGCCGTGAAGCCACACCATATGATAACATGTTCACCATAAAGAGGAGCTTCATGACAGTGACTGGAGGTGAAGATCCCTACACTCGGAAATTCTGTGCATTCAAATCACCCATCAGAGTAATATGAGCTTCGTCTGTCTATAGGATTGTTCACGGCCAGCCCTTGTCAACTTGAATCCTTTCGAGGAAGTGGAGAGCGAAATGAGCACGTCGTTGGCAGACTCTGGTACTAGCTGCTGTTAAAATATGGATTCTGTGCTGATACCATCTGAGAATGTTTCGAAGCACCTCCCTTACAGTGGACCATGGAATGTTCAACTGTCGTGACACAGCACGCACACTGACACAATGGAGAATTGCGTTCAGTGTTGTCTGCCATAACGACAGCGATTTCTACAACCACCTGTGGTGCAACCTGTCGCCGGCCTCTTCCCGGTGTGACACCCACTTCTCCAGTTCATTTAAACTTCTTCATTGTGCTCCTCACAGCAGGTGGAGAAAGAGAACCCTCTTGTAATCCTTTCAGCCGCCGATATTCTCGAACTGAAGTTGCAGCACTGCTGTTGTTTTGATAATTGGGCTCCACCAATAGTGCCCTGCAACTTTTGTCCAACCTCATGTTGCCACGTCAACAAGTGCACTGTGGTTCATCAAGACTGTGAGACTATGAATCACGATGACTGATCACGGTGCCTGATGCCGGTAATTGGAACTGGACGGTGGTGCTGTGACGTATGGAAAACATGCTCCCCATACACTTGACATTAATGCCAAAAAGTTTGATACGTATGCTGTAACTAGTTTCCATGTTATAATGTGTGAAATAGAGAAAGTTTAATTATAACCACGTGGTATTTCAGATAATCCAACAACCAGAAGTCACAAGAATTTAGATCAGGTGATCTGTATGGCCAGACTGTAGGGAAATGTCCACTGATAATTCTAACATTTGCAAAATGTGTCTGCAGCACCTGCTTCATTGGCTGTGCAAAGCACGGCAGGGCGCCATCTTGCATCCACGCTGTTGATTAGGTGGAATGACGTTAAATGCGCAAGAGACTGTCGTAGTGCTTAGCAATGACGGTACAGGTAACAGGACCAGTAGGATCTCTGTCCTCGAAACAATGTGACCATAAGATAAACGATGCTGTCAACCCGAACCAAGCAGCTACCTTTGCAAAATGAAGCTGTATCAATTGCTGTGCGAACGGCTTTTCCGCTGCCCATATTTTTCAATCATGTGGGGATGTAAATTGGCTATGTCTGTTCACAGAATGTTCCGTAGCTTCTCATTGCACACTTCCATGCAAGAAACTCTAGAGCAAAAGTTTGTCGTGCTGCCAGTTCAACAGAAGCAACTCCTGAACACTGATAATTATGTATAGATAACAGTGCTAAATGTTTCGTAGAACTTTATCCACAGTGCTCCCAGGCATGTCCAAAGTTCGAACACTTCTCAGTGTACAGCATGTTTGCGCACTACCGCTCGACCCCAACTGCAATGCTGTAGCCACATCTTATACTGACGTTGCGTCAATTGTTTCCCTGCCTCTGTCTCACTGCAATTCAAAAGAGCCTGTCTTTTTGACTTTCATAATCATTTTTTCAGAACCTTGGCAGACATCATACCATTTCCTTTTTTTAATGCCCCTGAGAGCCCAGAACTTCTGCGGAGTTAGTGGCGCACAGTCACCGTTCTTCTAAAACATATTTACTAGTAGTGCTCCATATTGCATTGAGACAGTAATATCGAGCGTCTCACTTGCAAACTATGGGACAGCTATGTGTTCCGCGTCTATTATTTTGAATACCCTGTCGGTTACAGAGCCGTCTAGTGCTAAAATTTTCGTGGTTTTTTCCCATAACTTTCCATTGTTATTCGATATTGCACCCTTAATATTTGACGTCATTTTGAGCAATGGTTGTTTTTTACAATGTTTGGAACCGGAATCATAATAGCCAACTGTGGGTCCACATCCGATTATACTGAGACAGGGAACCAATGCTTGGAAATGCATCTATGTTGTGTTGTGGACATACACAGCTTACATCGCATAGCAACAACGCATCTCACAGTTATTGTTCAAAGGAATGATCGCCAGTGTCAGCTCATGTATTGCAATGGCGAATGCAGCGATGCCGCACTCTCGCAAAGATCCCGGTTGTCTGTTGTACACTAGGACAGGCAGGGTGTTATACACAACAAACACCCTTGATCACCAACAGACATATTGTACACAACTTATCTCATAGCATGTATGTCATGGGAGGACCACATGTATAGCACCTGCGCATCAACCTGTGGCGCACATGCAGCAGTATCCCTGACGTCAGTTCTCCACTGCATCAGTCAGCTTGTGATGTGTCCGTGGTGAGCTGTGTTATTGTGTACAGTATATGACGAGTAGTTTAAGCTGGAACGTTACTCGTCATTGGAGTCATACGTGTAATGTAGGGTGCGCCAGGTTGTAGTGTCCGTAAAGCAGTGCGAGTGAACAGAGAAGATTTTTCCAAATGGCTTCATCCTAACTTGAAAACGTGTATCTTCTTTGACACCAAATTACGTGACACAGGATCGTTCACACCACAGATAGCTGGCCAAACCTCCCAGCAAAGACAAGCCTGTACACCAGACATTGAGAAGATGTTGTTTGATCATGTGACCAACCACGCAGCTATAAACACCAGTGAACGTGGCCGTGAAACGGACGCTTCGAAGGATACAGTGTGGAGAGTACTGGTGGAAGAGGCGCTACAGCTTCATCATAAAGAACGTGTCGAAGCACTGGGACCAAAGGATTTTGAGCTCCTCTTTCACTTGTGTCAATAGATATCCACAGCAATGCTGTATTATCGAATATCGTACAGTTTGTATTGTCATGGATGAGGCCTCATTTACCTGTTATGGTCTTTCCAACAGCCGAACAGCGATGTCTAAACCGAGGACAATTCCCAGGCCACTCACACCGTGGCCACTGGCAACAATTCTCTGTCAACGTACGGAGGGGGAGGGGGTTGGGGGAGGGGGGGGGGAATTGCCCAAGATCACTTAATATGACTTTTTATTTGCTGCCTCTCCGTTTGACTGGTCCACGTTACCTGGTATTGCTGCGAGATGTGCTGCCACAATTGTTAGAGACTGTACCCGTTGTTGTCCGCGATAGGATGTGGTTTCAACACAACGGTGCACCATCCCACTTTGATATTAATGCGTATCAGCACCTGAGCAATGCGTAGCCTCATCGTTGGTTTCCAAGGAGAGGTCCTGTCCCATGGCCAGTACGATCACCGCATCTCACACCACTCAATTTTTCCTGTGGGGTTACGTCAAGAAGTGGGTGTATGAAATCGCTGTAGAAACGGATGAAGACCTGCTTACTAGGGTCCGACCTGCCTGCCTCCTGTGACAAACGACTCCGTGGATCTGTAAAAGAGTGGGGTAAAACTTCATGTGCCGTCACCATGCATGCATTGAGACTGGGCAAGGTCACTTTCAACACTTACTATGAGCAAAGTTATTTTTATGCGGTGTACGCTATATACATCAGTAAATCAATAAATATGCATTTTCGTACGTTGCTTCCCTATCTCAGTGTAATCGAATTTTGACACACTGCCACCTGTTTCAGTTTGACCCAGAAGGTTTAAGACACCACGTACACTCCTGGAAATTGAAATAATAACACCGTCAATTCATTGTCCCAGGAAGGGGAAACTTTATTGATACATTCCTGGGGTCAGATACATCACATGATCACACTGACAGAACCACCGGCACATAGACACAGGCAACAGAGCATGCACAATGTCGGCACTAGAACAGTGTGTATCCACCTTTCGCAGCAATGCAGGCTGCTATTCTCCCATGGAGACGATCGTAGAGATGCTGGATGTAGTCCTGTGGAACGGCTTGCCATGCCATTTCCACCTCGCGCCTCAGTTGGACCATCGTTCGTGCTGGACGTGCAGACCGCGTGAGACGACGCTTCATCCAGTCCCAAACATGCTCAATGGGGGACAGATCCGGAGATCTTGCTGGCCAGGGTAGTTGACTCACACCTTCTAGAGCACGTTGGGTGGCACGGGATACATGCGGACGTGCATTGTCATGTTGGAACAGCAAGATCCCTTGCCGGTCTAGGAATGGTAGAACGATGGGTTCGATGACGGTTTGGATGTACCGTGCACTATTCAGTGTCCCCTCGAAGATCACCAGAGGTGTACGGCCAGTGTAGGAGATCGCTCCCCACACCATGATGCCGGGTGTTGGTCCTGTGTGCCTCGGTTGTATGCAGTCCTGATTGTGGCGCTCACCTGCACGACGCCAAACACGCATACGACCATCATTGGCACCAAGGCACAAGCGACTCTCATCGCTGAAGACGACACGTCTCCATTCGTCCCTCCATTGGAGGCGGGCTGCACGATGTTGGGGCGTGAGCGGAAGACGGCCTAACGGTGTGCGGGACCGTAGCCCAGCTTCATGCAGACGGTTGCGAATGGTCCTCGCCGATACCCCAGGAGCAACAGTGTCCCTAATTTGCTGGGAAGTGGCGGTGCGGTCCCCTACGGCACTGCGTAGAATCCTACGGTCTTGGTGTACATCCGTGCGTCGCTGCGGTCCGGTCAAAGGTCGACGGGCACGTGCACCTTCCACCGACCACTGGCGACAACATCGATGTACTGTGGAGACCTCACGCCCCACGTGTTGAGCAATTCGGCGGTACGTCCACCCGGCCTCCCGCATGCCCACTATACGCCCTCGCTCAAAGTCCGTCAACTGTACATACGGTTCACGTCCACGCTGTCGCGGCATGCTACCAGTGTTAAAGACTGCGATGGAGCTCCGTATGCCACGGCAAACTGGCTGACACTGACGGCGGCGGTGCACAAATGCTGCGCAGCTAGCGGCATTCGACGGCCAACACCGCGTTTCCTGGTGTGTCCGCTGTGCCGTGCGTGTGATCATTGCTTGTACAGCCCTCTCGCAGTGTCCGGAGCAAGTATGGTGGGTCTGACACACCGGTGTCAATGTGTTCTTTTTTCCGTTTCCAGGAGTGTCTTTGCAACTCAGGATTGCCCTCTGTGTTACTGAGATGGAAAGACCAGCATTCTGTTTTCGTTGCACCGGGTTTGGGTCACATCTTACTCATAAAATATCCTTCAAAACGATGGAGAATGGGGTCAGCGGGTTTCAGGTTCACACCGTTACATCTCCAAAGTACAAAAAAGACAGAGACATGTTTTCTGCTCCAGTGCTATGACTGTCGGTTACTGATGCCATGAATGCGCGACTCGCTGGTGGGAGCATCGCTGGCGGGTCTCCTGCAGTAGACTGAAGTGGGCACTCTGAGCTGCAGACGGCGCGCCGCCTCTCTGGCGCTCCCTGGAGCCCGCCTCCGCCTCCGTTCCACGCATGCGTGGCCGCTTTGTGCGCTCCCCCAGCGTCGCTCGTCATCAGCATTATTAATTCAGCTCTATTAGCAAGATATGTCCTCCGCCGCGAGCATTGTACTAAAGGTGCCATCTCAGAGGGATGGGACCACTCGTTCTGAGCAACCTCCGTTGTTTTCATTTTCTTTGTTTACTGAAAATACGAGAGTAAGAATATAAGCCGTCACCTCAGCATCCCTTTTCTGAATGTGCATGCAGTAGACATCATTTAGCACACATTACAATTCACTAAAAACATAACTGGTTTCCTGTGCACCCTCGGATAGCTCCCCATGTCTTCAGCGAATCGTATCATGCTAATTTTCAAAACACTTTCTCCATATCTACGAATTTTCAGTATTTTATTTTCTAAGCCTGGCTTCTATTACTAACCGCAATGCTTAAGTAGCTTGTCAACCGCTATGACGAACAGTTTCATCACAGAGAGAGCCCTCTATCTATTTGTGTAGGAGTGTAATTATTTCACCTGAAAAGATTAGGGCCTCCCGCTTTTCTTACATCTAACCAGACATCCTGAGTCAGTCAACATCAGTATTTTCATAATACACGAGCAATAGATAATAGTGACTTGGTGCGTAAGTTCGAAGCGTTTTCCCATAAACACTACAGATACACGTAACAGAGAATTTAGTCATTAGTAATATATTTTCCTTGACTACTTGCGAGTGTCTGCCCATGCCGGGAAACTTTTAGATTTGTGACTGTAGAACCCAGGTTGTTTTGAGGCGAATAACTCGTCGAGCCACGTTCAGAGCGTATTTTCATCCGGAAAGGAGGTTCCATGAAATTCATCCGTCAGAGAACGGGAAAGGTGAAAATCTGAGTGTGAAAGATCAGGTGAAAAAGGTGGGTGTGAAACGACCCGCCAACCCACCTCCAGTGTAGTGTTTTTTGCCAGTCTACCAGAAAGGGGGCGGTCGTTATCGTAGAGTAGCAGCACTTCACGCACTTCTCCTGGTCATTGTTCTTGGTGAACAGTGGTGTTATAGCCCAAGGATGCAATTTGTAGTACGTCGTACCGTCGCTGTCCCATCACATGCATAACATTATCTTATGTTGATGTGCATAGGTCTTTGTACTGGAGACACTACTCTGTTTCGCTTCAACGATTTATTTGTTTCCTTATGGTAACATAAAGACACCATTTCTCATCATCAGTAACCACACACGATAGGAATGGTCGGTGTTGTCTACAAATCAAGTGATGACGAGCAAGCAGAGATTCAAGTCTAAGCACCCGCAGAGTTTTGTGATTTTGGCTTGGGGCATGCGGTACTTGTACACTCAATTTCTGTACACGTCCCATTGCATGTAAATGTCGCACGGAGTTGGAACGACCACAGTTCATCGCATTTGCCAGTTCTCGAATACACTGACCTGATTCATTGTGGGATAATGCGTTTAAATGATCTCCATCAAATTCCGAAATTCTTGAACGTGGAGTCACTAATGTCAATGTGATTCTCCTTAAAACGAGAAAACTGTGTGTTTCCATGCTATCTCCAATGAAATTATCGCCATACACGGCCCAAATATTTCTGGCTGCCTCCGTTGTTGTCATCCCTCTGTTGAAGTCAAACAGAGAATACATCAGAAATGTTCCGAATTTCCACTTGGCCCTTCATAGTCTAGCGTACACAGCTCCACTCATGATCACAAAATGTCAAAATGGCAATTTGTAAACTCAAATAGCGATAGTGAACTACAAATAAAAGTTGACAGCCGTTGAATGATCTCATACCAACCTAAATACTAACCTTCAAGACCAAACACCTAAGAACATACGCTCCAACCGAATAATAACAATAATAAAAGTGAGAGCGGTCCCAGTGGTTCTCAGCTCACTAGGAACACTGGAAAAAGATCTTAGCGAACGCTTCAAAACATTTGACATTTGTGAATTATTCAACACCCAACTGCAGTTGGCCACTTTA
Organism: Schistocerca gregaria; assembly: GCF_023897955.1. NCBI lineage: Eukaryota > Metazoa > Arthropoda > Insecta > Orthoptera > Acrididae > Schistocerca > Schistocerca gregaria. The sequence goes on from NC_064922.1 coordinate 435,377,238, forward strand.
CTGGAAAATCCGTGAATTATCAGCCAATACAACATACAGTCTCAGACGCTTGCGAAGTGACAAATTACGAAAAAACGAAATCCATGGTAGTGAACTAATTTGTTGTGTTTACTGTTTTATAATAATACTAGTACAACATTTACAGTAATGACTATGTGAACCTTTAAGAAATGCCAGTGTTACTTCACGTTCTTGTCGAAGGTGAGTAATGGAGTCTAGTAGAAACATGTGGAAACAGTACAAACGCCATGAATGTAGGGAGGATGACGTCAGAGAAAGAGTGAGAAATAGCAGAGTAAGTGGAGCAGAAAAGATGAAAGAAATAAATCAGAAATGTAAAGGGATGAGAGAAGCATAGATACCTGACGTGGAGAAACAAATGGAAACACCACGAGGAATGCATCCTTGAACAGCAATGAAGCTGGTAGCCAACCCCACAATGGCATCAATGCAATAATGTCAATATCTTGCAAGAGCCAGTCGTGCTCGTAATACTGTTCTGTGCAGCTGTGTTTGCATTATTTCGGAGCTTAGTGCATTCAAAAATGGGAAAATTGTTGGTGCTCATGTAACACATTGAGCCAAAGTGTTTGGTCTTACAAGGAACATCAAATCTATGACCTGTCTATACTGCATACAGTGAAAGAGGGCAGAAATGTGTGTTGCGTGATCGTTAAGGTCACTGTAGACCGTTGTGAGGAAAATGAGAGGGCGACAGTTGCAACCGTCATTTCTCAACTGTATGCAGAATGTCGTACTCGCGAGCCCTGTCAGCAAAAAAGCAACAGGAAGGGAGCTAAAATTGTAGGGGACTGCAGGCCGAGATCGTACTCTGAAACAAAAAAAAAAAAAAAAAAAAAAAAAAAAAAAAAAAAAAAATGGTTCAAATGGCTCTGAGCACTATGGGACTTAACATCTGAGTTCATCAGTCGCCTAGAACACAGAACTACTTAAACCTAACTAACCTAAGGACATCACACAGATCCATGCCCGAGGCAGAATTCGAACCTGCGACCGTAGCAGTCGCACGGTTCCGGACTGCGCGGCTAGAACCGCGAGTCCACCGCGGCCGGCTACTCTGAAACAAGTCATCAGTGATGAAAATAAACGGAATAGCAAAACGTGGTCCCGAAGGCACAATGCATAACTGTGGAGCAATGGAAGAATATCATTTGGAAGGGTAAGGCTTGCTTCACACTGTTCCCAGCTTCTGGCCAACTTTACGCCCAAAGTGTGATATACGGCTGGGGTTCACTGACGTGATTTGCGCAGCCATATCATGGTTTTCCATGAGCACCATGCTTGTTCTGCAGGATTGCTATAGACAAGGGTGACCAGTTTGGTTCATCAGATTCATTCCATGGTACTATGTTTTTTCCCTAGTGGTGATACTGTGTTCAAAGACAACACGCCTCTGTTTCTAAACATCGCATCGACCAGGACTGGTTTTGTGAGCTAGAGGATGAGTTTTCACATCTCCCTAAACACCACAGTCCCAATATCTCAATATTATTGAGCCTCTGTGGTCGACATTCGAGAGAAGGTTTTATTTTTATTTATTTACACTTCAAGTTCCGTAGGACCAAATTGAGGATCAAATATCCAAGGTCATGGAACGTGTCGGTACATGAAATTACCACAGATAAAAATCAAATGTTTATGAGCCCGAAATGTCAAACCATAAATGTAACTAAGCGCAATCAACAATCCAACAACAATCAGCTTAATTTGTAAAGGAACTCCTCGACAGAATAGAAAGAGTGGCGCACGAGGAAACTCTTCAGTTTCGATTCGAAAGCGCGAGTATTACTGTTAAGATTTTTAATTCTTGTGCTAACTTATTGAAAATGGATGCAGTAGTATAGTGCACACCCTTCTGCACAAGAGTTAAGGAAGTCCGATCCAAATGCAGGTTTGACTTCAGTCGAGTATTAACAGAGTGTAAGTTGCTTGTACATAGGAATAAGCTAATACTGTTAACAGTAAATGACAGTAAGGAATATATATATATATATATATATATATATATATATATATATATATATATATATATATATATTGTACCTACCAACCTAATGTGATCAGCAAACAGAAATATTTTAGAGTTACCCATAATACTAGAGGGCATATCATTTGTATAAATAAGGAACAGGAGTGGCCACAACACTGATCCCTGGAGCAACCCTCCCCCCCGCCCCCGCCCCCCATTTGGCCGTACCCCACTCAGACCCCACATCACAGTCATTCTCAACTCTTTGAATAATGATCGTTTGCTGTTTTTTTGCTGAAGTAAGATGTCAACCAATTGTGAGCTACTCCCCGTATTGTGTAATGGTCCCATTTCTGGAGCAATATTTTGTGATCAACACAATCAAACGCCTTAGTTAAATAAAAAAAAGGCCTAGTGTTCAAAACCATTTGTTTAACCAGTCCAGTACCTCACAGAGAAATCAGAATATAGCATTTTCAGTTGTTAAACAACTTCTAAAGCCGAACTGTACATATGATAGCAAATAGTGTGATATAAAATGATCAGTTATCACTACATACACAGCCTTTCCAATAACTTTAACGAACGCTGATACATAGAAATAGATCTAAAATTTCTACATTATCCGTCTCTTCCTTTTCACAAAGCGGCTTTACTACTGAGTACTCCAATCATTCAGGAAACTGACCATTCCTTAAGGAAAAATTACAAATATGTCTAAATACAAGGCTAACATGTACAGCACAATACTTTAATATTCTGCTAGGCACTCCGTCATATCCATGATGGTCCTTACTCTTCACTGATTTAATCATTGACTCAATCTCCCACTTGTCTGCATCACAGAGGAGTAATTCAGACATCAATCTCGGAAAGGCATTTGCCAAGAGAGTAGGAAAAAAATTTTTATTTAATTCACCAGCAATGTTCAGAAAATGATTGTTAAATACTGTACAAACATCTGATTTATCAGTAACAGAAATATTTTTTTCTACGAACTGACTTTATATCGTGGACTTTGTGTTGCTGACCAGACACTTCCTTCGAACTGATCATACGATTTTAATTTTATCCAGTTAATTAGCTATTCTATTTGCGTACCGCATACTCTTTGCCTTCCTAATAACATTTTAAGCACCTTACAATACTGTTTGTAATGGGCTGCTGTAGCTTGAATGTGACTAATGCTTCACATTTTGATATAATTCACACTTTGTTCTACATGATATCCTCGTCCAACTAGTCAGTAACCCAGGCTACCTTCTATTGCTACTACACCGCTAGAACGTTCTAATGGAAAGCAACTCTCAAAGAACATGACAAACGTGTTAAGGAAAGCATTATATTTGTCATCTATGTTATCGGCACTATAAACATCCTGCCACTCTTGTTCCTTTACATGGTTTAGAAAACTTTCTATTTCTGTTGGATTAACTTTCCTACAAAGTTTGTAATTATATGCGACATTGTATGAAAATCACTGACTGTACTGTTTGCAGTCTGTGGCTGGTTGTCATTGTTGAAATATTCACTATTGTAGTGTTGGGCAGTTGGATGTGAACAGCGCGTAGCGTTGCGCAGTTGGAGATGAGCCGCCAGCACTGTTGGCTGTCGGGAGAAAGATGGCGGAGTTTTGAGAGCGAATGATCTGGACGTGTGTCCATCACAGACAGTAAATTTGTAAGACTGGATCTCATGATGACTTTTGCACACTATTAAGATAAATATATTGTCTACATCTACATCTACATTTATACTCCGCAAGCCACCCAACGGTGAGTGGCGGGGGGCACTTTACGTGCCACTATCATTACCTCCCTTTTCTGATCCAGTCGCGTATGGTTCGCGGGAAGAACGACTGCCAGAAAGCCTCCGTGCGTGCTCGAATCTCTCTAATTTTACATTCGTGATCTCCTCGGGAGGTATAAGTTGGGGGAAGCAATATATTAGATACCTCATCCAGAAACGCACAATCTCGAGACCTGGAGAGCAGGCTACACCGCGATGCAGAGCGCCTCTCTTGCAGAGTCTGCCACTTAAGGTTGCTAAACATCTCCGTAACGCTATCAAGGTTACCAAATAGCCCTGTGACGAAACGCGCCGCTCTTCTTTGGATCTTCTCTATTCCCTCCGTCAACCCGATCTGGTACCGATCTCACACTGATGAGCAATACTCAAGTATAGGTCGAACGAGTGTTTTGTAAGCCACCTCCTTTGTTGATGGACTACTTTTTATAAGGACTCTCCCTACGAATCTCAACCTGGTAAGCGCCTTACCAACAATTAATTTTATATGATCATTCCACTACAAACCGTTCCGCACGCATACTCCCAGATATTTTACAGAAGTAACTGCTAGCATTGTTTGATCCGCTATCATATAATCATACAATAAAGGATCGTTCCTTCAATGTATTCGCAATACATTACATTTGTCTATGTTAAGGGTCAGTTGCCACTCCCGGCACCAAGTGCCTATCCGCTGCAGATTTTCCTGCATTTCGCTACAATTTTCTAATGCTTCAACTTCTTTGTATACTACAGCATCATCCGCGAAAAGCCGCATGGGACTTCCGACACTATCTACTAGGTCATTTATATATATTGTGAAAAGCAGTGGTTCCATAACACTCCCCTGCGGCACGCCAGAGGTTACTTTAACGTCTGTAGATGTCTCTCCATTAATACAACATGTTTTGTTCTGTTTGCTAAAAACTTCAATTCAGCCACACAGCTGGTCTGATATTCCGTAGGCTCTTACTTTGTTTATCAGGCGACAGTGCGGAACTGTATCGAACACCTTCCGGAAGTCAAGGAAAATAGCATCTACCTGGGAGCCTGTATTTAATATTTTCTGGGTCTCATGAACAAATAAAGCAAGTTGGGTCTCACACGATCGCTGTTTGCGGAATCCATGTTGATTCCTGCAGAGTAGATTCTGGGTTTCCAAAAAGGACATGATACGCGAGCAATAAACATGTTCTAAAATTCTACAACAGATCGACGTCAGAGATATAGGTCTATAGTTTTGCGCATCTGCTCGACGACCCTTCTTGAATTCTGGGACTACCTGTGCTCTTTTCCAATCATTTGGAACCTTTCGTTCCTCTAGAGACTTGCGGTACCCGGCTGTTAGAAGGGGGGAAAGTTCTTTCACGTACTCTGTGTAGAATCAAATTGGTTTCCCGTCAGGTCCAGTGGACTTTCCTCTGTTGAGTGATTCCAGTTGCTTTTCTATTCCTTGAACACTTATCTCGATGTCAGCATTTTTTTCGTTTGTGGGAGGATTTATAGAAGGAACTGCAGTGCGGTCTTCCTCTGCGAAACAGCTTTGGAAAAAGGTGTTTAGTATTTCAGGTTTAACCGTGTCATCCTCTGTTTCAATGCCATCATCATCCCGGAGTGTCTGGATATGCTGTTTCGAGCCACTTACTGATTTAACGTAAGGCCAGAACTTCCTAGGATTTTCTGACAAGTCGGCACATAGAATTTTACTTTCGAACTCACTGAACGCTTCACGCTAACCCTCCTTACGCTAACTTTGACATCGTTCAGCTTCTGTTTGTCTGAGAGGTTTTGGCTGCGTTTACAATTGGAGTGAAGCTCTCTTTGTTCTCTATCAAAATCTCTCATTTGCTAACTATGCCTATCAGTAGTTAGTGCCTTCAGTAGTTAGAATCTTTTATTTACCTGGCTGTATTGGCGCTCGCTGTATTGCAGTAGTTCGAGTAACGAAGAGTTTTGTGAGGTAAGTGATTCATGAAAGGTATAGGTTTTTGTTAGTTAGGGCCATTCTTTTGTAGGGATTATTGAAAGTCAGATTGCGTTGTGCTAAAAATATTGTGTGTCCTTTTATTGATGATCTGAATAAGTAAAGAGAGAAATGTCTGTGCACGTTCAGTTTTGCTCAGCTATTTGAAAAGCAAATAACGTAAGGGGTTTATCAGCATAGTCACTCATAAATTTTTCTAAGGGGAAGTTTCAGTGTTAAAATTCGTGCATCATGGTCTGAAAAGCCATTCACCCTTTTAATAACAGGATGCCCATCTAGTAATGAAGACTGAGTAAAAATATTGTCTATGGCTGTGCTACTGTTCCCCTTCACCTTAGTTGGAAAAAACACATTCTGCATCAGATCATATGAATTTTGGAAATCTTCCAATATCCTTTTTCTTCCACCGTCAAATAAAAAATTGTGCGCCTCCCTGGCGTGCACAACTGGTGGTTGTTATTTCGCGGTGCTTGACCTTAACCAAGTCTATTACCAGATACCGCTGGCCGAGGACTGCAAACAGGTCACTGTATTTTGCACCAGTTGTGAAATACATGAGTTAAGTCGGGCGCCTTTTGGCTTACCTACCGGGGCCGCTGTGCTGTTTCGTCTGTTATATCATGTTCTGGACAACATTAAGTTCGCCATGATGATGATCTTGTATAGAGCCATTCACTTTACGAACTTTGTTCGTGTCGAGAAAGTGTTTTTACGGCTTAGACAGATGGATTAATCGTTAATCCGCCTAAGGTTGCACTGGCTAGGCGACAAATTTCTTTCTTGGGTCGCCTTCTGCTAGCGATGGAATTAGATCACAATCGTACCTCAGTCTTATGACTTCTCCTCCTCCAAGGAACAAGAAAGGGATAGCTGGATTCATTACTTCAGGAACGTTCTTCCTCGTTCTGCTCATCTCACCGCCCCTTGTACTAGTTGGCGTAAAAAGCGAGAGGCTGCTTTTGAGGGAATTCATATCGCCTTGAGTAATCGCCCACTCTTGCTCATAGCGGGCACCGAGAAAGGCTTCATTGTCCAGAATGACGCGTATAATGCTGGTGTAGCGGCCGTGTTCTCACGGGAATGTTCCGGAAATGCGTCTCATCGGTTACGCCACGAAGAGTTTAACTGTAGCTTAATTAAATTATTCCTTTTACGATTTGAGGCCTTGGCCGTACTCTTCGCCCTTAAGGGCCGACTACATGGGGGGTGTGTGAACTATTTAAGATAAGAAAACCCCATTAATCCCACCCCTCTTTCACTGAAATGGTGAAACGTTCTGTCTCGGGGAGAGGGAGTAAGATTTGAAACGTTCAACCAAGCATTAAGCTGAATCTTAGCATGACCTACAAAGGTGTCGATACGGATGTACCCATTCTGCTTCAGAGTTCGGTACATTTAGGGGCCGTCGCACTTCGATTCATGTTCGGGGAAGGCGACGAGGAAGTAGGAAGGTGTCACCCTTCGACCATAAATCCTGTCGACCATGAATCCTGTTTGTAGAGTCTTGGACGAGGTACCGGAGCATTTTGCCGATCATAAGTTCAAGCAGGGCCAGGACCCCCATTTGGAGCCCATTACAGAACATCTGCTGGCCAAGAAACCGATAGTCGGTTAGCTGTAGAAGGGGGAAATTTGTTGCGAGTTTGGGAGATCTGCTGATGTTGGGATGTGCTGTGGAGCTTGTTATTTACATTTTTCATTACTTTATGATTCTTTGCTTTGCGGTTGGGGGGGGGGGGGGCGGGGGAAGGAGGCATGTGGGGCTTCACAATACCATCGCTAAGATGGGGGAACACTTCACCTGGTCATCACTATGTAAGGATGTCAGCCCGACTGCATAGGGGGAGTGTGAACTATTTAAGATAAGAAAACACTATTATTCCCACCCCTCTCGCTGAAATGGTGAAAAGAAACCTCAAAGCCGCTCTTAGCCGCGCTTAGCAGATCTCGGAGCAAATAGGATGGCTGACTCCTATGGATTAACTTTTTTTTAAAATCTGGTCAACTGTAGTGGTGAAGGCAACCCTGGCCTCCTTAATGTTTGCCTACCCCATTAATGCCCCTCTAGCTAATTTGTGGAAAATGTTCAAATTTGTGTGAATTTGTAAGGGACCAAACTGCTTAGGTCATCGGTCCCTAGACTTACACACTACTTAAACTAACTCACACTAAGAACAACACACACACCCATGCGCGAGGTAGAACTCGAACCTCTGGTGGAAAGGGCCACGCAGTCCGCGACACTGCGCCTCTAACCGCGCCTCCACTCCGCGCGGCCTAATTTGTGGAGCGTCATTGATCTTTTGCTTCAGGATATAACTCCAGAGATCACGAAACGGAATTCGTATAAGGTTACGCGCAATGTAGTATTTGATCAGCTTTGCGAAATGAGGAATTTCAATCAGGGCAGGTAGCAATTTCATGCCAAAGCTAGGTGTGGTTTTTCCATAAGTTCAATTGCAATTGCGGCAGGCATGCGGCTATTTCTAGGATGCTTGTTCCGAGTTTTGTCCGGTCTTGCCTAATTCTTGGAGCCAATTAATCTTTTCGCTCGCAATCGTCCCACAACTAAAACCTTGACCGTGCACGTCAACACTACCCCCGCGTTACTGGAAATAATAAAGTGTTCCTTGTTTCACTGTGAGAGGTTGAACCGTGTCAGCTTGTATCGATAGCGGTTTGTAAATCGGATCTCTGGTTTGTTTTCCCTTTGGACGCCGGGCCGTGCTCTTGCACCAAGCCTTCCGGTTTGAAATGTGTACGAGGCGGGCGGGCGGGCGGTGGAACGGACAGTCATCAGAGGACAAGGAAGAGTCTGCAGCTCGTGGTCGTGCGGTAGCGTTCTCGCTTCCCACGCCCGGGTTCCCGCGTTCGATTCCCGGCGGGGTCAGGGATTTTCTCTACCTCGTGATGACTGGGTGTTGTGTGATGTCCTTAGGTTAGTTAGGTTGAAGTAGTTCTAAGTTCTAGGGGACTGATGACTATAGATGTTAAGTCCCATGGTGCTCAGAGCCATTTGAACCATTTGACAAGGAGGAAGGAAATAGGTTGGGGGAAATGTGTTTTTCACATGGAGGTGGTGGGTGTATTGGTCGATTTGCTCTGAGGGAACTGTTGCAGGGGGAACGACCTTGGTTATCATTACTGGATTCCCGTTGCCAAGCTGTGTTGCATGATCTAGGTCGGCAGCATTAGCGGGCTCTGTTGTTACCACCCCGCGCTATGTGATGATTCTTCCCTGAATTGTGAATTTCTGCTTTCCGCGAGGTTTGGATCCGGTGTAGTGTGGTCTGTGTCGCTTACATAAACTGTTGAGCCGGCCCACCTCAGTGTTCGCCGAGGGCTCCGTGTTGCTTTCCTGAAAAGTAACTTCGTTGTGATCCCTGGGTGTAATGATTGTGGTGTCAGTTTTTTAGGGTTTGGTTTTAGTAGTGTTCCTTGTTGGCAAATGACACCTAATATTATTACGGTCACCGTCTGTGCAAGCTGTGGGAAAGTGATGGTTGTCGCAGGTGCTACTGGTGCTGGCCATATCTATTAGTATACCGGGAGCACTGCTGTAGAGCTGTAAAATTTTATGTGTTGGTTCCCTTGGGTGTTGTTGAACACACCCAAAGATGTAACAACTATGCATGAATAGCGCCTATTGGACGGGGTCCCACAGCCAATCAGTTCCAGTCATTCGACCAGGAAGAAGGTACATGGCTCGTGTTGTCTCTAGTTCAACGATGCCTGGACGGTTTCATCGCGTCCGCATTACTACTTTGTGCCAGGAAGGGCTCTCAACAAGGGAAGTGACCTGGCATCTAGCAGAGCACCAAAGCGATATTGTTCGGACATGGGGAAGATAAAGGGAGACAGTAACTGTCGATGAAATCCCTCACTCAGTCCGCCCAAGTGCTACTACTGCACTGGATTATGGCTCGGAGGATACCTGACAGCAACGCCATCATGTTGAATAATGCATTTCGCGCAGCCACGAGACTCAAACTGTGCGCAATAGGCTGCATGATGCGCAATTTCACTCCCGAAGTCCATGGTGAGGTCCATCTTCGTTACCACGACACAGATGGGCCCAACAACAGGCATTGACTGCTCAGGATTGGCATCACATTCTCTTCACCGTTGAGTGTCGCATATGCCTTTAACCAGACAATCATCGGAGACGTGTTTGGAGGCAACCCAGTCAGGCTGAACGCCTTAGACACATTGTCCAGCGAGTGCAGCAAGGTTTAGGTTTCCTGCTTTTGGGGTGGCGTTATGTGGGGACGACGTACGCGCTGTTGGTCATGGAAGGCGCCGAAACGGCTGTACGATACGTGAATGCCATCCTCCTACGGATAGTGCAACCATATCGGCAACATATTGGCGAGGCATTCGTCTTCATGGACGACAATTCGCGCCCCCCATCGTGCACATCTTGTGAATGATTTCCTTCAGAATAACTATATCGCTCGACTAGAGTGGCCAGCATATTCTCCAGACATGAACCATATCGAACACGCTTGCGATAGATTGAAAAGGGAGTTTATGGACGACCCACCAACCAGTCTGAGTGATCTACGCCCAACCACCGAGAGGAGTGGGACAACCTGGACCAACAGTGCCTTAATGAAGTTGTAGACAGTATGCCACGACGAATACAGGCTGGCATCAATACAATATGACGTGCTACTGAATATTAGAGGTACCGGTGTGTACAGCAATCTGGACCACCACCTCTGAAGGTCTCGCTATACGGTGGTCCAGTATGCAATATGTGGTTTTCATGTGGAGTAAAAAGGGCGGAAATGATGTTCATGTTGATCTCTATTCAGATTTTCTGCACAGGTTCCGGAAATCTCGGAACCGAGGTGGTGCAATACTTTTTTTGATGTCTGTATATTTATAGGTTGGTTTTGTTACTCGTGGTTTTTGCCAGTGTTTGAATTGTACTATTCCTGAAATTCTTAGTTTAATCTGTTAATCGGCATTTGCCGGGGTTATTCTATCTTATTCTGGATTGCTTGTTTAGTTAGTTATTTGCTGACCATGTGTTATCGTACTAATTGACCTGCTGATGTTTCTAGGTATCTTCTTGTCGTATGTCGCTTATTTTACTAGCGCCCTGGTGTTGGCTAATGGGTCAGGTACTGTACGATTTACCGCTGCCGCTACCCTGTGTGAAGCAGCTCTTTTTCATGGTAACTGTTCTTTAACTTTTCTCTTCTCTCCTTCACAGCAATCTAAATCTCTTCAGAGGTCATGCATTTTTGTCTTTTGACTTGGATCCCCTTTGTTTCGTCCTTTCGGTATCTAGTTTTCCCTAGTCTTCCGGTCCATTTCTGGCCCTCGTGTCGCTCAAATTCGTCAGCCGTCTGAGACGGTGTCAAATTTCGATTTGTTAATTTAAAACCTTTGTCAGCTTGAACATTTAAATTTGTTTATACCTGTTATTAAATTTGTGCTAGTCGTTGTTATATTAGACCTTGAAAAACTTTGCTCCAAATTTGTCAGGATCGCCTTAAATCATGGGTCTGGGTTAGCGTGGGATCATTTTGCTATTTCTAAACGATTATTTATTTATGTTTTCTTATCATTGTATTTTTAAAAAAGAAAGTCTTATGAATGTTACTCACTTGGCAAATAATCAATGTCATAACTTCGGGCCTAGTCCTTTCATGAATTCCTGTTAGCTGGCTGGCTGGAGCATTCACAAGAGAATTCTACAATACCTGTCAATAAAATTCTTCTGGGCTGTTGGCCGGTTTGTTATTCCTGAGCTCAGCACAAAGCCCTGAGATGGCCGTTTGCAATAGTGGCCGAAACGTCGGGCTATTTTATATATTTACAATGCCTTCAACAGCCCAGAAGAATTTTATTGACAGCGACAATGGCCGCGGAAGCTTACGCTTACAATCCTATAGTCAGTTCCGGACAAAGTGTCGCTATCTCACGTAAAAATACAGTCATTTTCGTACATGACTGACCCGTGCTTGGAAAAACAGATCACTCCTTATATGATAGGTTGTATGTCGATGATGTCGAAATGGTTACACGTTCATTCAAAGTAGTTCCTCCAAAGTGTATGCCGATATGTAAACCTGGCGACGTATACTTTCGCTGACAGGTGAAGAATTATGTCCGCCGATTCAAGAAGTGCCGTAGTCTCATCGCACAGTAGACTGAAATTGCAAGTGGAAACGATGCAAATAGAATAAACAGCTTGACCTACAATAAATTTCAGGGTCTGTCTTTCGAGGAAATGCTTCGATGCACGTGGTTTTCCACGAAATTATCGCCAGGCCGCGAGGTTTTTTCCCTAATAATATTCACAAAAAAATATGAGTGGCATAACTGCCTTCGCACGTTATTCGTGTGCTCCAATTTTTTTTTTTTTTTTTTTTTTGCTTTGAATGAACTTTATGACAATACTGGTCCTGTAGAAGCGTAGAAGTAAATTACAAATCAAAAAATGAAATAGTAATATTTTATGTATTCCCTTTCGATTACTCTTAGTCAAATCTTTTATTTCTATATATTCATGTCCTGACTACTGACTCACCATTGCCCAACCCGAAACGCTAGGGCCAGAAAATTAAAATTCGAGAAGGTGTGGATCTTATAGCACAGGTATCGTTTATTTTTTGGAAATTACAGTTCTAAGGGGTGAAATAGTGCATGAAGTGTTTTTCTGAAAAAATTCGTTATTAAGGCAGTTTTGAAGCTAGACCTACAAAAATTGATATTTGGTTTCTCGGTTACAAATAAAAACAATGTCTTCTAGTAATTTTGAAAACTGAACCCCTCAGCGGGTGAAATACGGGAAGGGAATTCTTATGAAAATTTTTATTATTAAAGCATTTTTAAGGCTAAATCTATGAAAATTTAAATTTGACGTCTTAGTTAAAAATAAAAATTTTGAAATTATAAAAATACATGCTTCACTCTTTTTATAAATTCAGCCAAAACCGCTAAGGATAGAAAGTTGAAGCTTGGAGAGGGTCTGGATCTTATACTGTAGGCATCGTTTAAGAAGGGATTGTTCGAAATTACTCCTCTTCTAAGGAGGTGAAATATGGGATGAAAGCTTTTCTGAAAGTATGTCGCTATTAACCCCTTGTATGCTGTAGCTTTGTGTCCGGCTGCCCGTGTAGAGCGCGCCCTTGAGGTCGTCTAATCCCTTTACCTGCGCTAACAGCCATCTCCGCGGACTGCCGTCTGTACTTCGCTCAGCCCACCTTGTCCTGTGTTGCGTATTTCTGGAGTCAGGGCAGTCGCGACTGTCTGTCAGTCTGACACTGAGTGTGACGAGTTTTATTTGACGTACTGATACTCAATTATCAGATTTTTGTACGTAACATATGAAATAAACGCTGGAGAGTCGATCAAACGTTGACGTTCGTCTGTGCTAGCGCAATAATTCGACCGCAAACAACTTTCGAGGGATGTGGCGAGACAGACTTTGGAAGCTAATCATTACAATTTGAGCTCATTAAACCAATAAAGTATCCTCTGGAAAACTTCAAAGCCAAAAAAGTAAAAGTTTCTGAATTATTTTCATACGTGACGCAACTGTTATTACACAGTTTCTACACCATTTAATTAAACTTAATTCGGAATGAGTTCTTGCAGCTGACCGTTTTTTAAGGTTATATATATATATATATATATATATATATATATATATACTCTGAGCGTTAGTCTCACTAAAACACGAAAATGGCTTTGACCGATTTGGATGATTCTCTGTTAGTTGCGTTCGTAATTGTTGTTAACGGAACGTTTGTGTGAAAGATAAATTTGAAAAGTTGGCTAGAAAACTGGAAAATTCAGGAACTACTGAAAGAGATTTTCGTCTATGGGATTTTTACGATTTTCGCTATTCACGATTGGAACGAGTGATATGAATAATTCTATTTTTTGTTTCGTTCATGAAGCATCCAATCTGCGTATCTCAGCACAGACTGGATGTTTCACATGTTCGTACCTAAGGTGTTCGTCAGCACAGTTATTCATGTGGAGAGGCTCTTTAAGCTCAGATAATTCGCTGTTTTTATTTATTTATTTTGCCCAGTTAGATTTCCCATCCTTCTTTCTCAGCCAGGCTTCGGACCGACAATGGCGAAGTTAAAAATATATTTTCTTAATTTTTTACTTGTTTTTTTTGTTTGTTGTTTTTTAAACTTTTTAAAGTTTAAAGAATTCTTTCAGAAGTAAGTACTTAATTTCATCTTCCAGATATAGAAACTTGGCTAAAACTTCTCCTTTGTGTGACATTTTTCGATACGTGGTACAACACACAATGGTAAGTTGCATGTTTTGTAGTCATGTTTCGTTTCTCGGCTCACATTCTCTTTCGAGCAGACTGCAAATCTACTCCATAGTCCGCGTTTATGGACTGGTAACTTGGAATGACATTTGGAAATTGCCATCCAGTAAAGTGCAGAGTATTCTTGTCAACAGAGCGTCTTCCTTTCCTATCACTTCTCCGTTCTCGTACTAGACATAAAAAAATGTGCTATTAGTAGTTTTGTTTCATTCACTGATCTGTGAAGAGAGTGAACATTTAGAACACAAAGGTCCTAAAGTTTAAAAAAAATTCTGTTTTACAGATTTACGCACAGATCCAACTGATCTTAACACCATGTCAAAGCTGTCTGCTGCGCCCATACTTGCATTGTAGTGAATAACACATTGCGGCTTCATTACTTTCTCGGAAGTCTTCCTGTTTGTCTTTCCCGTGTCACTCATTTCTGTAGTGTTACAGGCAGTCAACATCAACGTTTTTCTCTTGTCGCATCACTTGATGGCAAGCATTGTGTCAGTTGACACAAATTCGACTTCTCCTCGTTTCAATTTCTTTTGTATCTTCGGCAAATTTCGCCTGTTGCTACGTGCAGTACCGCATGCTACAGTTCTACGGTTGTGAAGCCAGAGGAACGAGTGTGGACTTGTATACCAATTGTCGACACACAGGATATGTCCACGTCCACAATATGGCTTCGTTAGTGCTGCCAATATATCGTCGGATTTCTCCAAATTAGGAACTTCAGTTTCTGTTTGTGTATATAATAAAATCAAAGGCGTATCCAATTTTACAGTCGCACAACACAAATGTCTTCATTCCAAATCTACTTCGTTTCGAAGTAATGAATTGTTTAAAAGATAAGTAACCTTTAAATAATAATAGACTTTCATCGACACATAGCTTTATGTATGAATTGAACGCACTGCGGAGCGCCGTACAAACTCTACTAATTATTTTCCTAATTTAAAAAGAAACTGTCATCTCCGCGATTGGCACAGTTGTCACGAAAATGCAGCATTCTCAAATGTAACGTAAAACGGTCACTGGACATAACTTCGCTGAAAAATGGAGTGCTCAGAAGTACATATCTGGATCATTATTCCCTTATCCTCAACTTTTTGATACGGGCCGTAAGAAGCCAAGTACCCTGAAGCAATATAGTTCCTCAAAATCGGTATCTTTCCAAGTGGACAGTCTCAAATGAACTGATTCACGCATTTTCCATGGTGAAAGTGTACAATCGGTTCGTTTCAAGCGCTATAAATTTCACCATATTTTCTGATTGAAATACCATGAAAAAGGATGGAACATTTGAATCATGCGCTGGCTGGCTTTTATGTCCTGAGAATGAGTCAACAAATACATGCAATGCTGGTATGAAATCACACTTTTGCCAATCGAATTGGTCACTAAAGCGTGGCCTTTTGAAGGATCGATTCGTCTTCACTTTCAGAATCTGCAGAAGAACTATCCAGGGGAGCTCTGCTAGGGGAAGTACGTGGACGTGAATTACTGCGAGATTCTACTGAAGAATCATCATCATCGTTACAGTCATTGAAAATGTCACACCCAGAGTCACTATAACTTCTTGTGAGTATCTCCAGTATCCCTTCGTCAGTGCAACCACACTGACGTGCCATTTTTTTGACTCAAATGTGATAGCTAATTACGGACTGCGGAACGTTCGGTGCTATTTCCCGGCCTAACTCTCGACGATGGGTGTCTTCTCGCAGGCCATACGCCGGCCTACATACTGCTGATGCGCGGACTCGTTCAACCTGAGTATGCCTGGTTAGGAGTAAGAGAGGGCCTGAAGGCCCTAATCTTGCCAGGTAAAATAAATGCATAAATAAATAAATAAATAAATAAATACTTCCGAGAATGTGACGTGCGGAGGGAAACGGTACGCGCCGGCTGCACCTCTTGTTGAAGACTGGATCGCCGCCAGAAGGCAAGAGACCAGCACCTGAAGAGGTGCCTTCCCGGGTTCCTGTCGATAACAAGTCGCGTAGCTTCTGTAGTTGCTGGTATGCTCTTAAGGACTTTTGGGCTCGTAGCCCTCCTGCAGACGTCCGAAAGCAAGTGGATGGCACCTGAAGCTAGGCGACCCTCGAGACGCGGGTATGCTGCGGTTGGTGTCAGCTCGGAATGTAGGTGGGGGAAAGCACTTTCAACAACTCCGACAGATGAGTCATAGCGTACCATCAAAGTCGCGTCTACAAAGACACTCTTTACAAGCTACTCTCTAGTATTGAATAGCTTGTTCCGGAAAAATAAAGCATGGATACTGTAACCGATTGTGTGCTTCGTATGGTTATGGCGCAGTTGATAGTTGTGTAGGGAAGTGGGTAAAGAGAGTTAAAGCATCGGGCATTGTTGAACAAAGCGCCGTGACTGGCCACGATCGAGACGTCCTATCACAGCCACTGTTCCAGATACGGTGAAAAGTACGAGTGCCGTTAGTGGGGCAGAATGGGGCTTCACAGCTTGACAACTGGCTATACAACTTTCGGAGAGCTCTAGAAGTGCCTTTGCAATGAAGCTTGAATATACGAAGGTGTGCTCAAGATCGGTTCCACGATTTCTTCCAATAGCCCACAAGGTCCAAAGAAAAGCCATTTCACCTGAACTGCTGCAGTTGTTTGGCTGTCAATGTAGAGATCTTTCTATCACGAATCGTTACATGGAGCAAAACAAAATTCAAACCATGCGTGCAGCACTCTAGGCCAGAAAGAAAACTTCAGTCAATGGAGTGGCATCATCTACAATCCGACAGAAAAGAAAATCAAAGATGCAAAAGTGTTATTCATTGGTACTGTCACCAAATGAGAGCTCTTCAGAATAAGGATGGACTGAGAAATACTTTTGGGCCATTATAAAGTAAAACTAACACAGGAGTACTGGATGAAAAACTGGAAGAGGTGTTTCATATGAGAGTTGAAACAGAAACAAACTAAAAGATAAAATAGACGGTTGTAATAGGAAATACATGAATCCGGTGGTATAAAGGCTTTCTCTTGTGGCAGAAGATGTACATAGTATAAAACTACTGGATATAAGCAGTGTATACAGTCGCAGTAAAATAAATAAAAACAGTAAACATGGAGAAACAGAATTGAACAGACAGTGTTTGAAACACTGGAAATCTGTTGGGATTAAGTAAAGCTTAGAAGAGGTAAAAGTATTTAGCTGTGTTTCATTGTTTAATAGTATATCAGGACCCTGAACCGAGAGTTTTTTGATATCCAGTCCTTCCAACAAATTAAGTTCTCGGTCTATGTATGCTAAGTATAGGATCGTGGCTGGTATCTATTAACCTCACTCATTACGAGGCAGAAAATGTGGACACGTAAGTACACAGTTTCTAGCTGCGTCTTTTCTTTTTCAGCCAGTCTAGTTTCTATTTCTCTGCGTGATCGGCGAACATAGTGCCTAACACAAGTAGGACAAATAGATTGACTTGACTTAAATTTACTTAAATTTCATTCTTAATTTGATTTAAAATGTTGCATACGAACAGTGTGTCGCAGTTTAGTGTTAACAATATCTTGGTTTGTTCCGTCCATACTAATTTCGTATTTAATGTTTTTAATTACACTACCACTCCAGTCTAAAAGATGACTTCTATTCTGTGTTTCTACTACAATCTCCTTTGTAACGTCTCTTTCAATGTATCTTTGACGCCGTTAGTTAATTAATGTCTGACGATAGCCTAAGCCCAAAATCGGTGATAAAAGGATAAGTTAATATAGCAGAACATACAAGAATACTGGAGGTTTCATTTACCCTATGGAAATACAATTTACTTTCAACGCACCATTGGATTTGATTTTCAACGTAATATATCAGATATTTTTGGACATTTTACGTACAGGGCTTTTGAAACTTGCTAGTCCGTGCACCTAGTATGATCCTACCTGTCGCCTGCCTGAAAGTAATTACAGCGACGAAAATCCCTGCCCGCTAACCGGTATTTAAGTTAGCCCTCCCTGACAGCACGAAATAGCAGATTGAATGAACTGCTCCAGTTATTAAAACTGTAAGAAATATTTCTGTTCAGACACAGAGCTACAGTGAGGGAATTTGCTTAATATCTCGTAATATAAATGTCATTTTTTGCGACACATCGTTAAAATTTACTATCTCTATACGTTTTTATTCTTATTGTGTGTATCTTTCGTAAGAAAGGCCATTTAGGCGAATGTGCAAAACCATAAGTACAGCGAAAGAAAAATACTGACAGCTTCAGATCATAAATTTCTGTACATATTTCATAAGACATAACTGCGCTCCTAATGCTGAAGTGTTCCTGTGCAGCTTGTCCGCTGAGTTACAGAGTTTATCAAGCTGAACACTGTTATTTCTTCCTGTAAACAAAAAGAAAATTACTGACGTAAAGCTGGGTAATATGTGCGTGTAGCATTGACCACTCGTTTGACATCTAATAATATATCAGATAATTGAAAAACAGTTTGTTAAAGAAATACTTCACCTAAGATCCTCAAGCCAAGTCATTTTTTAAAAAAGTTTCTCACTCAGTGATGTGTAGAAAATAGTTAGTTTGTTGCCTGTAGCACTGAACCAAGCTATCAGCAACTGTAATTATAAATTTTGAGCTGCCGCATAGAGAACAGCAGGCATCGCGTTTCCAAGCAGTTACATTACGAGGTAAGATATTTTCATTTCAGGATCAGTATGCTACAAAATAACCTCCGGGTACCATTTCATGAACAGCAATATTGGGCGAACCATTAAAGCACAGGGACCACTTTGTTCAGGATTTAATCACATTGCACTTTGAAGTATTATGAAACAGGGTCAAATTCGTGACGTATTCTCGCAGGCCGATGTATTTGGTTTCAGAAATGCCCAATGTCACCCAAAACTAAACAATAGTAAAGTTACAACCTACCATCCAAGGCAGTAAGAGTTCAAAGTCAAACGAAAACAATTTTTAAAGGTGACTTTCACTATATAATGTGGCTCTACAACCTCAAGGTCCTAGAACACCATAGGTTACGAGGACTCCTTTGCAATGATATTTGATTTCCACTACTATTCAACTGTGCATTAACCATGCATCTTTTTGCCTGCATCTGCATGGAATCGATATTTACGGTTTTCCAGCATATGTGCGAGACTCAGTGAAAAGCTAATGTAAATCACATTCTGTTCTCCTGTGTCTGATTTGACAGTGAAAAATCTGAAATTTTAGGAAACACTCATGAATATGGGATTTTACCTCCCTAAGAAATCTTCTGTTTTGTTTATCAAAGGCTTCAGACTTAAAATGTGATTGTCTATTTCCCAAGCATTGTGAAGAAAACTTTATAGATTTAATGGTTTTCTTATTTACATTTCTTCGTATCGCTTGTAATTAAGTTGAAAGAATACCGTGTAATGCACATATGTCTTATTTACTTATCATTGTGAAAAAAAAATTGTAATATTTTGAGCTTTTTAATCTGTAAATATGCATTTATGAATTACAGTCATACATTTAAATACATAATGAAAACTTGCGTTTAATTGGATATTCAGAGTAATAACTCTGGAGGCCAAATCAAATTAAAAACAGTATATCGTCGGTACTGATCTGAGCTCATCAAATGTCTCAGACGGACAGATCGTAAAGTTAGAACATAACTTTACCTGCGCACTGGATAAAACACTATTTCTTTTAAATTTCTACGAAACTGGTTTTAATTCCATCATCTTATGTTATATTTCACACTCACTGTTCATTAAACAATTATCATTCCCTTTTTATTTAATTTCCGTTTGTTTCTCTACACGACAAAGCACGCAAGGAAAATGTAAAAAATGAAACATAACACTTAGTAGGGTTTCAGTCATCATAGGAATAATTATCACGTCATTAATATTGTATGGAATTGCCTCAGATAATTTTACCCCGCATATTTACCACAGATATTAATGTCTGAATTATATATCCGTCACTTATCTGTACGAGTTTCTTTATTTTGTATTATTACAGGGGTTTAGGCCTTAAGCCATTACTAAGTACATTGAAGTTGGGTCTAATTGGACTTTGTGAAGTAATCGTCCTTAGCAAAGTTTAATAGTACCCAACATTGGTGCCCACGATAATGGCTTACGGCCGAAATCATGACAGTTACGCTAGATAACGAAGTTTGTACAGTCAAATGGAGGAAATATCATTCAAATATAATGACATGACTGTAGCCGCATGCCGGTGTGCCCGAGCGGTTCTAGGCGCTTCAGTCTGGAACCGCGTGGCCGCTACGGTGGCAGGTTCGAATCCCGCCTCGGGCATGGATGTGTGTGATGTCCTTAGGTTAGTTAGGTTTAAATAGTTCTAAGTCTAGGAGACTGATGACCTTAGATGTTAAGTCCCATAGTGCTCAAAGCCATTTGAACCTTTTGACTTTGCCCCAAAATATGAAAAGATTAAAAACATTAATAGTTATTTACTAAATTGTATTTGTCAGTATACTTTCCAATAAAATACATACAATGCCTTCATATAATACTAAAAATATATTGTTTGCTCCACTGTTTGGTACATTACTTAGGCGTAACTTCCATGAAATTGCAATGTAGAGAAATGCAACTTTGAAGATACTGCATTCACCGATAATTTCGACAAGCACGTTAGTCTTGCAGTTGTTTCAAAAACTAATCTGGCACCAATTATCACAACTTTACACCACAGACTGCAAGCTATGCTTCTGCAAGAGTGCAAGTGAGGAGACAATTGTTCCTTTCTGTCGTTTCGGCTTATTACGGGAAAACCAGTTATTTTGGGTTTGAGGAGCTGGGGGAGGTGCTTTGCGGGGGGGGGGGGGGGGGGGGGGTTGGAGTGAGATGGAAGGTCTTTCCCTTCCTGTCTTCCGTTATTCAACGTACTGTGATTTACCATTTCCATTCGCCTACAGTCTCAGATTTTTGCTTGCATACTGCAAACTGGAAAGCTCTTTCACCAGACATCATTCACTTTTTTGAAACAGCTGTGGTGGTTAGACGTTAGAATTATGCATAGTTAAAACGCATTTCTATCTTTAGTGACTTAGAAAAGTTTTCTCTTAAGAACGTTGTCATTGGCTCTACCGCCACAGCTGAGAAACGCAGGTAAGAAGCAACAGCAGAGCACCTATTGCACGGTGAGAACGTTCACAGATATTTGGTAAGCTATAAGTCATATAAAGCTCATGCCACTTAAGTAAACTGTGCAAATAAGCAATGCATAATGAGCGATAAAGCTCACTAAGAAGGCACAAAGAAATGAAAGCAGAAAAAGTAGAAAGGAACATACGCTACGGTAAACTCTTTAATAAGCCATTCTTAAGCAAAATTTTATTTATTCCAGAGTAATCGTAGGAACAGTAATTTCTACCCACAATAAGTTATAGAACAATTACTACTGATGCTTTGTCCACAAAAGTGAAGACGGACGGTTGAGACGCTGAGTTTCCAGTACGGTTATGATAGAATCAGAAAGAGCAGAAAGGTTCTGCAAAGCATTGGCTCGCAGGTGCAGCTTAATCTTCCTTTACTGCCTGATAATTTCATATTAACGATGCCTGTAGGCTACCACAATCCAATGAGACAGTAGCCGAGAAATAATCTTTACAATAGACTGCTGGGTTATGTAGTAATTAGCGGTGTAAGGTATCGGTTATTGCTTTGATCTCAAGTCTTGACGCATTCGACATGGTTCAAAATAAAGTCTGTAGGATAGTGTACAGGTGTATTAATTCATTCAAGATAGCTCTTGCGCACAGTTTACGTCGCTACAGATATTACG
This sequence comes from Schistocerca gregaria, assembly GCF_023897955.1. NCBI lineage: Eukaryota > Metazoa > Arthropoda > Insecta > Orthoptera > Acrididae > Schistocerca > Schistocerca gregaria. The sequence goes on from NC_064922.1 coordinate 435,399,079, forward strand.
AGGTGCTTTCAAGTTCTAAGGCCTCCGATTTTTTTTCTAATTAACTACTCACCCGAAATCGATGAAACTGGCGTTACTTCTCGATGTAATCGCCCTGCAGACGTACACATTTTTCACAACGCTGACGCCATGATTCCATGGCAGCGGCGAATGCTTCTTTAGGATTCTGTTTTGACCACTGGAAAATCGCTGAGGCAATAGCAGCACGGCTGGTGAATGTGCGGCCACGGAGAGTGTCTATCATTGTTGGAAAAAGCCAAAAGTCACTATAAGCCAGATCAGGTGAGTAGGGAGAATGAGGAATCACTTCAAAGTTGTTATCACGAAGAAACTGTTGCGTAACGTTAGCTCCATGTTCGGGTGCGTTGTCTTGGTGAAACAGCACACGCGCAGCCCTTCCCGGACGTTTTTGTTGCAGTGCAGGAAGGAATTTGTTCTTCAAAACATTTTAGTAGGATCTACCTGTTACCATAGTGCCCTCGCAATGGGTAAGGATTACGCCCTCGCTGTCCCAGAACATGGACACCATGATTTATTCAGTCCTGGCGGTTACTCGAAATTTTTTTGGTGGCGGTGAATCTGTGTGCTTCCATTGAGCTGACTGGCGCTTTCTTTCTGGATTGAAAAAAGGCATCCACGTCTCATCCATTGTCACAACCGACGAGAAGAAAGTCCCATTCGTGCTGTCGTTGCGCGTCAACATTGCTTGGCAACGTACCACACGGGCAGCCATGTGGCCGTCCGTCAGCATTCGTGGCACCCACCTGGATGACACTTTTCACATTTTCAGGTCGTCATGCAGGATTGTGTGCACAGAACCCACAGAAATGCCAACTCAGCAGGCGATCTGTTCAGCAGTCATTCGGTGAGCCCCCCAAAACAACTCTCTCCACTTTCTCGATCATGTCGTCAGACTGGCTTTTGTGAGCCCGAGGTTGTCGCGGTTTGTTGTCACACGATGTTATGCCTTCATTAAACTGTCGCACCCACGAACGCACTTTCGACCCATCCATAACACCATCACCACATGTCTCCTTCAACTGTCGATGAATTTTAATTGGTTTCACACCACGCAAATTCAGAAAACGAATGATTGCACGCTGTTCAAGTAAGGAAAACGTCGCGATTTTAAGTATTTAAAACAGTTCTCATTCTCGCCGCTGGCGGTAAAATTCCATATGCCGTACGGTGCTGCCATCTCTGGGACGTATTGACAATGAACGCGGCCTCATTTTAAAACAATGCGCATGTTTCTATCTCTTTCCAGTCCGGAGAAAAAAAATCGGAGGCCTTAGAACTTGAATGCACCTCGTATTAATCACCTGTATTTTTTTTTTTAAATTCAGGTAGAGAAGTAGTGCGAAACCGTAACGACAAAAACACATGGAGATAGTGATACACAATATGGCATACCCATGGCCAAACGTGAAAAATCGGTTGGGAATTCGAAAATGGTAAAGCACCTCGTTTGCATGATACGCTGAGGTAACAAAAGTCATGGGGTAGTGATGTGCATGTATACACTTGGTGGTAGTACCGGGTACACAAGGTATAAAAGGACAGTACATTGGCAGAACTGCCATCTGTATCCAGGTGATTCATGTGGAAAGACTTCCAGCCCGCATCTCGTGGTCGTGCGGTAGCGTTCTCGCTTCCCACGTCCGGGTTTCCGGGTTCGATTCCTGGCGGGGTCAGGGATTTTCTCTGCCTCGTGATGGCTGGGTGTTGTGTGATGTCCTTAGGTTAGTTAGGTTTAAGTAGTTCTAAGATCTAGGGACTGATGACCTAAGATGTTAAGTCCCATAGTGCTCAGAGCCATTTTTGAAAGACTTCCGACGTGGTTATGTGCTCACGACGAGAATTAAAGGACTCTGAAGGCGGAATGGTAGTTGTATATAGACACACAGGACATTCCATTTCAGACTTCGTTATGGAATTCAATATTCGGAGAGCCACGGTGTCAAGAGGGAGCCGAAAAATCAGGTTTCAGTCGTTACCTTTCACCACGGACAATGCAGTGGCCACGACCTTCGCTTAACGACCACGGGCAGCCGCGGTTGTGTAGAGTTGTCAGTGCTTATAGAAAAGCAACACTGTGCCTAATAACCGGAGAAATCAATGTGAGACGTATGAGAAACGTATCCGTTAGGACGTCAAGGCGAAATTTAGCGTTAATGCGCTATGACAGCTGAGGACTGACGCGAGTGCCATTGTATGCAGTACTAGGTGTGCGCGTCCCCGCTGGCGCGCCGCCAACGCCGGGCGATAAGCGTATTTACGTAACAAAACTGTTGCATCCTTGAGCCTCAAGTTCTAGATGTACCCTTGTCCGGTTAGTGGCTGACGCTACAGATCTTTATTTATGGAAATATAGAGTACAATCAGCTACAAATTTTACATATTCATTTACACCTTTACCTTTAACCCAAATAAATACAGACTCATTTTGATTACTTTTTCTTTTTCTATGAGTATACAAAACAAGCGGAGATGTAGAGTCATAAGCCGATTTACCAAAATCTTTACTACCAATTTCAAACATATGATACGTACGATAAGCAATTACATCTCTAACATTAAAATATGCCCTACAGGAGTTATTGTCATAGCCGCACAACTGTCTACAAAACCATAGAAAACATTTAACTTACAACAACGTCAGCAGACAAGAAAAATCGCATTCCAGTGAAGAGTGTTGCAGCCCACGCCCTCGTCGATGGACCTTGTGTATTTCTTGGATGTTCACTTAATTTTTAGCTTGGACATAAACGACACTTTCTCACATGGAAATGGATGGGTCAAGGTAGCCATGGTGAGAGGTGGTAGCGGAGTTCTTAGTGTACCTGGTCGTGAAAGTTTTAATGATAGAGATGTAATTGCCTATCGTAATTATCATATGTCTGAAATTGGTAGTAAAGATTTTGGTAAATCAGCTTATGATTCAACGTCTCCCGTTGTCTTGCATACAAGTAGCAAAAGAAAACTTATTCAAAATGAGTCTGTACTTATTTGGGTTAAAGGTAAAGGTGTATGTGAATATGTAAAATTTGTAGCTTATTACACTGTATATTTACACAAATAAAGATCTGTTGCTGGAGCACCTCTTCTGGTCTCCATATCGTGGCGCCGCGCGATGTAGCCGCGCGGTCGGAGCCTTGTCACGGTCCGCGCAGCTCCCCCGTCGGAGGTTCGAGTCCTCCCTCGGGCATAGGTGTGTGTGTCGTCCTTAGCGTACGTTAATTTAAGTTAGATTAAGCTTAGGGACCGATGACCTCCGCAGTTTGGTCCCGTAAAACCTTACCATAAATTTCCATTTCCATATAGTGGGCTAGTCAAATGAATCTCGATTTCAGTTGGTAATTGAACATGCAACACGTCAGCCTCAGTTTCAAATAGACCTTCTCCAAAAGCGAGTGACACTAAACTATTGCATGCCAAAGTTTGGCCATGCCAAGTATAAAACTGTAGCACCGTAGTAACTGGTCACAATCTACATTACTTGGGCTGAATAGAAACTGCAGAACCCACTGCGCCGACGAAGTAAGTAGGCCGCGAGAACAGTAGTTTAGTGTCGCTGGCTTCTGGAGAAGGCCAAATTATTTTGGCGGAAACCTGGGTAAAGTTTGGTCTATTTGAAACTGTGACTGACGTGTTACATGTTCAATTATCAGAGTTGCTGACAGGGACGCACAATGTTAAAAATTCTTTCAGTTGGTAATGATAGATGGTAGGGGTAGACTGTGGCTGACCCCACGAAGCCTTGAACCCAAGTTGTCGACAAGATACTGTGCAAGCTGTCGACGGTTCCATAATGGCGAGGGCTGTGGTTGCTTGGAATGGAAGCGATCATTGACTAGAAATGGTTATGTTCGCTACTTGGAGACTGTTCTCAGCCATTCATAGACTTCATTTTTATGGATGACAATGCATCATCTCGCGACTGTTTTGAAGTACATTCTGGACAGCTCAGGTGAATGATTTGGCTACCCAGATCGCCCGATAAGAGACCCAGTATACATTTATCAGATATGATCGAGAGACCAGTTCTTGCAAAACAGTTTCACAATTATGAACGGCTACAGAGGCAGCTTTGGGCAGTATTTCTGAAGGGGACTTCCAGCGACTTGTTGACGCCGTGCCACTTCATGCTGCAGCCCAACACCGGACAAAATGTGGACCGACAAGTTATTAGGAGGTATCCCATGACATTTGTAACCTCAGTGCGTGGTAAAAGAACAAAGTTAATGTTTCAGTGCCAAGACAAAACACTAAGTTTCCATAAGCTTCCCTGCGTTCATTCCCAACTGGTGACTCTGCAACTTATAAGTATCTCTCACGTCCTCTTTGAGTATTTGTGTGACTCACATTAGTAGATCGAGTTTACTCTAGCGCATGTCAACGTTGTCACGGTGCGATACGATATGCGGCTTTACTTCTTGACGCAATTATGCCATTATGTGATAAGTTATCTACAGACTCGGATCAACTCCCAGTACTTCGTTAACAACGAAATTGTGTAGATAAGATTCACCAGCTTCACCTTGTCCTTCGAGAGATGTGTAACTAACAATTGCAGACTGATTTCGTTTACCAAGTCCTGTCCTTGACACAGGAATATGCACAGCTTAACCACCATCTGGCGCCCTACGTTGTCACGAGAACTTCAGCATATACAGGGTGGTCCATTGATAGTGACTGTGCCAATATCTCACGAAATAAGCATCAAACGAAAAAACTACACAGAACGAAACAAACTCGTCTACCTTGAAGGGGAAAACCAGATGAATGTTTTAGTTGGACCAATTTTTTTCGCTTTGTGATAGATGACGCTGTAACATTCACAAACGTATAAGTACGTGTATTACGTACCCGCCAGTGCGGACGGTATTTGCTTCTTGATACATTACCCGTGTTAAAATTGACCGTTTACCAATTGCGCAAAAGGTCGATATCGTGTTGATGCGTGGCTATTGTGATCAAAATGCCCCACGAGCGTGTGCTATGTATGCTGCTCGGTAACCTGGACGACATCATCCAACTGTCCGTACCGTTCGCCGGATAGTTACCTTATTTAAGGAAAAAAGGAGTGTTCAGCCACATATTTTAACGTCAACCACGACCTGCAACAAATTATGATGCCCAAGTAGGTGTTTTAGCTGCTGTCGCGGCTAATCCGCACGTTAGAAGCAGACAAATTGCGCGATAATCGGGAATCTCAAAAACGTCGGTGTTGAGAATTCTACATCAACATCTATTGCACCCGTTCCATATTTCTATGCACCAGAAATTGCATACCGACGACTTTGAACGTCATGTACACTTTTGCCACTGGGCACAAGAGAAATTACGGGACGATGACAGATTATTTGCACGCTTTCTGTTTAGCGATGAAGCGTCATTCACCAACAGCCGTAACGTAAAACGGAATAATACGCACTATAGGCCACGGAAAATCCACGTTGGCTGCGACAGGTGGAACATCAGCGGCCTTGGCGGGGTAATGTATGGTGCAGCATTATGGGAGGAAGGATAATTGGCCCCCATTTTATCGATGGCAATCTCAATTACTACGTAATGTTTTACCGAAGTTACTACAAGATGTTTCACTGCAGAATGGCGATGTACTTCCAACATGATGGATGTCCGGCACATAGCTCGCGTGCGGTTGAAGCTGTATTGAATAGCATATTTCATGACAGGTGGATCGGTCGTCGAAGCACCATACCACGGCCCACATATTCACCGGATCTGACGTCCCCGGATTACTTTCTGTGGGGATAATTGAAGGATATTTGCCATCGTGATCCACCGACAATGCCTGACAACATGAGTCAGCGCATTGTCAATGATTGTGCGAACATTACGGAAGGCGAACTACTCGCAGTTGAGAGCAATGTCGTTACACGTATTTCCAAATGCATTGAGGTTGATGGACATCATTTTGAGCATTTATTGCATTAATGTGGTATTTACAGGTAATAATGCATTCTCAGAAATAATAAGTTCACAAAGGTAAATGTATCACATTGGAACAACCGAAATAAAATGTTCAAACATACCTACGTTCTGTATTTTAACTTAAAAAACGTACCTGTTACCAACTGTTCGTCTAAAACTGTGAGCCATATGTTTGTGACTATTACAGCGCCATCTATCACAAAGCGAAAAAAGTGTTGCAACTAAAACATTTATATTTCTTTACGTACTACACGAATATGTAATAAAAATGGGGGTTCCTATTTAAGAAATCGCAGTTGATACCCGTTTGACCTATGGCAGCACCATCTAGTGGGCCAACCATAGCGCCATCTGGTTTCCCCCTTCAAGGTAGACGAGTTTCGTTCTTTGCAGTTTTGTCGTTTGATGCTTATTTCGTGAGATGTTTGGCCCGGCCACGATCAGTGGAACGTGCGTGTGCGTGTGTGTGTGTGTGTGTGTGTGTGTGTGTGTGTGTACGTTTGCGCGCGCGCGCGCGCGTGTGTGTGTGTGTAATGAGTTTCAATGAGTTTCATAGCAACCATCAACTCCCATCGCTCTGTAAGGCTGTCTTCAGTTACAACATTGTGACCATACGCTGGAGTTATGCAAGTGTTCTGCGTAGTTCTGAGGACATTACGCTGGAGTTAAGACAGTTCGAACGTAGACAGCTTGTTAGCATACGAATGGAGGGAGCTTCTGCAAGCCAAGTAGCCGCACTATTTGGGTGATTCAAGAGGGTACGTATGTAAAACTCATTACAATACCAATGAAGTTGGAAGAATATCTCCGGCCGCTGTGGCCGAGCGGTTCTAGGCGTTTCATTCCGGAACCGCGCTGCTGCTACGGTCGCAGGTTCGAATCCTGCCTCGGACGTGGATGTATGTGACATTCTTAGGTTAGTTAGGTTTAAGTAGTTATAAGTCTAGGAGACTGATTACATCAGATGTTAAGTCTCATAGTGCTTGGAGCCATTTGATTTGGAAGAATATCATCCGCTAAGTTACAACGCGAACGAAACATTTTTGTGCGTTATCGTGGCATAGGGTCACTGAGGAGAATTGTGATGAAAAATAAGAGGACGATAGCTGCAAAGGTCACTGCAGAACTGAAAGTCGCGCTCGAAAACCCTGTCAGCACCTACACAACAAAGAGAAATCTCCAGCAGCAGTGCCAGAATGATATTTTCACTCTGGAGCGGAGTATGCGTTGGTATGAAACTTCCTGGCAGATTAAAACTGTGTGCTGGACCGAGACTCGAACTCGGGATCTTTGCCTTTCGCGGGAACTTTCTCGGTCCGGCACACAGTTTTAATCTGCCAGGAAGGTACACTCCGCTGATGAGTAAAAATCGCATTCTGGAAACTTCCCCCAGGTTGTGGCTAAGCCATGTCTCCGAAATATCCTTTCTTTCAGGAGTTCTAGTTCTGCAAGTTTCGCTGGAGAGCTTCTATAAAGTTAGGAAGGTAGGAGATGAGGAACTGGCAGAAGTAAATCTGTGAGGACAGAACGTGAGTCGTGCTTGGGTAGCTCTGTTGGTAGAGCACTTGTCTGCGAAAGGCAAAGGTCCCACGTTCGAGTCTCGGTCCGGCACACAGTTTTAGTCTGCCAGGAAGTTCCAGCAGCAGTGAATTTAATGGCAGGATTGAATTCCAAAACCATTTATCAATCACTAAATTCCAACAGTATTTAGCCTCTGGTCAGCTCTGCAGAGAAATGTGTGTGATCATTATTTATCGCTATTTTGCTGGAACAATAGTGTCAAATTTCCTTTAATACCTTACAAGGACTTTGTTTTTTCATTCCGGGACTGCTGTAAACGGTTCTGAATCCCATAGGGTTTCGTACACAATATTATGCATGGTAATGTGTTGTGCCCGCCCCCCTCCCCTCCCCCCAATTCCCTCGCCAAAATGGGGAGCCAATCATTAATTGTATACACACATGGGGTCCTGAAGCTCGTTAAATTCTGTGAAGCTCTTATAGTTAGTAGCAACGTTAAGAAAAATCATATTTGACCCATGAATCAAAAAGTGGTCGATAGAAATTACCATTCTGTTGCTCTAAGCTCATAATAAATGAAGTTTTATAAAGTAGGTGTAACTACCTTCACAAGTTACGGCATCGAGATTGCCAGAAGATATATGAATAGTTTCGAGAATCGTATGTCACATGAGATACTCGCCCTTTGTAATTGAGATTTTGACACTAAAACATGACTTGATCTGTATTTCGATCTTCTCATACCTACTAACTTAGCCATCAGTTTTCCAGTGCCATGAAACCTTGTCTCTCAGTTTATTCCATGGAACAAACTATTGAATCATCAGTAATAGTTGTAGATTTTTCAGTACCACGCGTTCGTGGCTTTCTGGCAGGATGTGTTACTCATTCAGCGGTTGCGTAACATGCCCCAAAGGAAATAGCTTTGTCCTCCTGACAATAAAACATCTGAAATGATTGTAGATTTGCACCTTCGTTACAGGATCCTGTACCAGTACTTCTGATTTGATTTTTTTCCTTATCGTCTCACAATTAAATGAAGTGTTAAAGTAAATGCGGTTAATGGGTATGGAGAACATGCTTCCATTCTTCCAACCCGATAATGCAAAACATATTGACAGTAAGCAGTACAAAAGCTATTGTGAACGAATAATTGACTGGTTTAATTTACATTGATTGCGTATTTAAAGCGAATCTGCACCTAATGTCTATCACTAAGCATCATTGTTAAGAATTGTGTTAGTTTGGAATCACAAAAGACCGTCATCAGTTTACGCTCCCTATAGTGCTGCACCAAATGCATTTCTGCACTTTCCCATGACTATGGATCGTATAGTTAAGTCTCACTATGACATAAGGTATTTCAGTAAATCTGAAAGAGGATGTCAATGATTGGTTTTAGGAGTAATTTGTTCCTCTCCCAAAACTCGTGAACCCATTGTTTTACCATTTATCAATTTATTAATGACTTTTCGGGTATTTCAAGTTATGTTCTCTATGTGATGGCCCGTCTTCATTCCTATTTGTTGTCTAGTTTTGCTCTTATTAATGTGACCCAAAACGTTTATTTTGAAAAAGAACTGGTTAGGAATAAATATTGGAGTAAAGTGAATGTGTCCAAGAGATATCTGGAGGGTTTTTGACTGGTTTGTAACCTGTCGAACAGTTCAAATATTATAATTCAACAATTTTTTTTATTTAGCAGTTGGAACATTTTTCTGCAGTATTTCTTTACTAGAAGAATTTACCGAAAACTTAGAATTCTATATGAATGAAATAATATTATATTGTGCCCATGCTTACAACGTATGAGAAACAACATATCAAGTGGGGGAGGAACGGGTTCAGATGGGATGCATGGTGGTGTCATAGTCTGTCACTCTTGTTTTTCACCTCCACGATGAGGTGAACACCTGCTCTGCAAGAAATTAAACCGTCGGCAGAAAAGTTTAGCATAGGCCATATTCTTGCAAGTAACTAGCGCATGGCTGGGCTGTGTTGTGTGTGAGATACAAATGTTTACGTACTCTTCACCCATACAAAAACACTGCCAGAAAACAAATGTGGGTTATATTCCAGGTTTCAACAACTGCCGATACAAAATTGTGGCCGAAACGTTGATTTTCTCCATTAGGTACCATACCCAGAAAACTTTTATGTTGAAAATTATGGCAGTTTGTTGTAATGAACTGTTGTCATGTAGAAACACATTGCAGCGCTGATTCCATGTCATTGAAGCCTTCAGCAGAAATAGCGTCAATATATATGTAAAGTAGCTATTTATGATTCACATACGAAAATGGTATTATTAGACAGAAAATTTAAAGCTAACTGCACTGGCTATGGACCATCGCTTTGGAAACGTGCGTCCTGCTACGCTAGTCGAATGTCTTACTGCTATTCGATGTCTTTCTGTCACAAGAATACTGCAGATTTAACGGCACATCCGTCACGAGGCTGTCACTGTTACGGACAAGACAACAGCAGTGATTATTCTGTAATCGTTACGAGTAGTAGTTACTTTCCATCTTGTGATTATCATGGAAAATTGTACTGAAGAACATTATGTGACATATCAAAATTAAAGCTAACTGCACTGGCTATGAGCCATCGCTTTGGAAACGTGCGTCCTGCTACGCTAGTCGAATGTCTTACTGCTATTCGATGTCTTTCTGTCACAAGAATACTGCAGATTTAACGGCACATCCGTCACGAGGCTGTCACTGTTACGGACAAGACAACAGCAGTGATTATTCTGTAATCGTTACGAGTAGTAGTTACTTTCCATTCTTGTGATTATCATGGAAAATTGTACTGAAGAACATTATGTGACATATCAAAATTAAAGCTAACTGCACTGGCTATGAGCCATCGCTTTGGAAACGTGCGTCCTGCTACGCTAGTCGAATGTCTTACTGCTATTCGATGTCTTTCTGTCACAAGAATACTGCAGATTTAACGGCACATCCGTCACGAGGCTGTCACTGTTACGGACAAGACAACAGCAGTGATTATTCTGTAATCGTTACGAGTAGTAGTTACTTTCCATTCTTGTGATTATCATGGAAAATTGTACTGAAGAACATTATGTGACATATCAAAATTAAAGCTAACTGCACTGGCTATGAGCCATCGCTTTGGAAACGTGCGTCCTGCTACGCTAGTCGAATGTCTTACTGCTATTCGATGTCTTTCTGTCACAAGAATACTGCAGATTTAACGGCACATCCGTCACGAGGCTGTCACTGTTACGGACAAGACAACAGCAGTGATTATTCTGTAATCGTTACGAGTAGTAGTTACTTTCCATTCTTGTGATTATCATGGAAAATTGTACTGAAGAACATTATGTGACATATCAAAATTAAAGCTAACTGCACTGGCTATGAGCCATCGCTTTGGAAACGTGCGTCCTGCTACGCTAGTCGAATGTCTTACTGCTATTCGATGTCTTTCTGTCACAAGAATACTGCAGATTTAACGGCACATCCGTCACGAGGCTGTCACTGTTACGGACAAGACAACAGCAGTGATTATTCTGTAATCGTTACGAGTAGTAGTTACTTTCCATTCTTGTGATTATCATGGAAAATTGTACTGAAGAACATTATGTGACATATCAAAATTAAAGCTAACTGCACTGGCTATGAGCCATCGCTTTGGAAACGTGCGTCCTGCTACGCTAGTCGAATGTCTTACTGCTATTCGATGTCTTTCTGTCACAAGAATACTGCAGATTTAACGGCACATCCGTCACGAGGCTGTCACTGTTACGGACAAGACAACAGCAGTGATATTTCTGTAATCGTTACGAGTAGTAGTTACTTTCCATCTTGTGATTATCATGGAAAATTGTACTGAAGAACATTATGTGACATATCAAAATTAAAGCTAACTGCACTGGCTATGAGCCATCGCTTTGGAAACGTGCGTCCTGCTACGCTAGTCGAATGTCTTACTGCTATTCGATGTCTTTCTGTCACAAGAATACTGCAGATTTAACGGCACATCCGTCACGAGGCTGTCACTGTTACGGACAAGACAACAGCAGTGATTATTCTGTAATCGTTACGAGTAGTAGTTACTTTCCATTCTTGTGATTATCATGGAAAATTGTACTGAAGAACATTATGTGACATATCAAAATTAAAGCTAACTGCACTGGCTATGAGCCATCGCTTTGGAAACGTGCGTCCTGCTACGCTAGTCGAATGTCTTACTGCTATTCGATGTCTTTCTGTCACAAGAATACTGCAGATTTAACGGCACATCCGTCACGAGGCTGTCACTGTTACGGACAAGACAACAGCAGTGATTATTCTGTAATCGTTACGAGTAGTAGTTACTTTCCATTCTTGTGATTATCATGGAAAATTGTACTGAAGAACATTATGTGACATATCAAAATTAAAGCTAACTGCACTGGCTATGAGCCATCGCTTTGGAAACGTGCGTCCTGCTACGCTAGTCGAATGTCTTACTGCTATTCGATGTCTTTCTGTCACAAGAATACTGCAGATTTAACGGCACATCCGTCACGAGGCTGTCAGTGTTACGGACAAGACAACAGCAGTGATTATTCTGTAATCGTTACGAGTAGTAGTTACTTTCCATTCTTGTGATTATCATGGAAAATTGTACTGAAGAACATTATGTGACATATCAAAATTAAAGCTAACTGCACTGGCTATGAGCCATCGCTTTGGAAACGTGCGTCCTGCTACGCTATTCGAATGTCTTACTGCTATTCGATGTCTTTCTGTCACAAGAATACTGCAGATTTAACGGCACATCCGTCACGAGGCTGTCAGTGTTACGAAGAAGACAACAGCAGTGATTATTCTGTAATCGTTACGAGTAGTAGTTACTTTCCATTCTTGTGATTATCATGGAAAATTGTACTAAAGAACATTATGTGACATATCAAAATTAAAGCTAACTGCACTGGCTGTGAGCCATCGCTTTGGAAAAGTGCGTCCTGCTACGCTAGTCGAATGTCTTACTGCTATTCGATGTCTTTCTGTCACAAGAATACTGCAGATTTAACGGCACATCCGTCACGAGGCTGTCACTGTTACGGACAAGACAACAGCAGTGATTATTCTGTAATCGTTACGAGTAGTAGTTACTTTCCATTCTTGTGATTATCATGGAAAATTGTACTGAAGAACATTATGTGACATATCAAAATTAAAGCTAACTGCACTGGCTATGAGCCATCGCTTTGGAAACGTGCGTCCTGCTACGCTAGTCGAATGTCTTACTGCTATTCGATGTCTTTCTGTCACAAGAATACTGCAGATTTAACGGCACATCCGTCACGAGGCTGTCAGTGTTACGGAGAAGACAACAGCAGTGATTATTCTGTAATCGTTACGAGTAGTAGTTACTTTCCATCTTGTGATTATCATGGAAAATTGTACTGAAGAACATTATGTGACATATCAAAATTAAAGCTAACTGCACTGGCTATGAGCCATCGCTTTGGAAAAGTGCGTCCTGCTACGCTAGTCGAATGTCTTACTGCTATTCGATGTCTTTCTGTCACAAGAATACTGCAGATTTAACGGCACATCCGTCACGAGGCTGTCACTGTTACGGACAAGACAACAGCAGTGATTATTCTGTAATCGTTACGAGTAGTAGTTACTTTCCATTCTTGTGATTATCATGGAAAATTGTACTGAAGAACATTATGTGACATATCAAAATTAAAGCTAACTGCACTGGCTATGAGCCATCGCTTTGGAAACGTGCGTCCTGCTACGCTAGTCGAATGTCTTACTGCTATTCGATGTCTTTCTGTCACAAGAATACTGCAGATTTAACGGCACATCCGTCACGAGGCTGTCACTGTTACGGACAAGACAACAGCAGTGATTATTCTGTAATCGTTACGAGTAGTAGTTACTTTCCATTCTTGTGATTATCATGGAAAATTGTACTGAAGAACATTATGTGACATATCAAAATTAAAGCTAACTGCACTGGCTATGAGCCATCGCTTTGGAAACGTGCGTCCTGCTACGCTAGTCGAATGTCTTACTGCTATTCGATGTCTTTCTGTCACAAGAATACTGCAGATTTAACGGCACATCCGTCACGAGGCTGTCACTGTTACGGACAAGACAACAGCAGTGATTATTCTGTAATCGTTACGAGTAGTAGTTACTTTCCATTCTTGTGATTATCATGGAAAATTGTACTGAAGAACATTATGTGACATATCAAAATTAAAGCTAACTGCACTGGCTATGAGCCATCGCTTTGGAAACGTGCGTCCTGCTACGCTAGTCGAATGTCTTACTGCTATTCGATGTCTTTCTGTCACAAGAATACTGCAGATTTAACGGCACATCCGTCACGAGGCTGTCACTGTTACAGACAAGACAACAGCAGTGATTATTCTGTAATCGTTACGAGTAGTAGTTACTTTCCATTCTTGTGATTGTCATGGAAAATTGTACTGAAGAACATTATGTGACATATCAAAATTAAAGCTAACTGCACTGGCTATGAGCCATCGCTTTGGAAACGTGCGTCCTGCTACGCTAGTCGAATGTCTTACTGCTATTCGATGTCTTTCTGTCACAAGAATACTGCAGATTTAACGGCACATCCGTCACGAGGCTGTCACTGTTACGGACAAGACAACAGCAGTGATTATTCTGTAATCGTTACGAGTAGTAGTTACTTTCCATTCTTGTGATTATCATGGAAAATTGTACTGAAGAACATTATGTGACATATCAAAATTAAAGCTAACTGCACTGGCTATGAGCCATCGCTTTGGAAACGTGCGTCCTGCTACGCTAGTCGAATGTCTTACTGCTATTCGATGTCTTTCTGTCACAAGAATACTGCAGATTTAACGGCACATCCGTCACGAGGCTGTCACTGTTACAGACAAGACAACAGCAGTGATTATTCTGTAATCGTTACGAGTAGTAGTTACTTTCCATTCTTGTGATTGTCATGGAAAATTGTACTGAAGAACATTATGTGACATATCAAAATTAAAGCTAACTGCACTGGCTATGAGCCATCGCTTTGGAAACGTGCGTCCTGCTACGCTAGTCGAATGTCTTACTGCTATTCGATGTCTTTCTGTCACAAGAATACTGCAGATTTAACGGCACATCCGTCACGAGGCTGTCAGTGTTACGGAGAAGACAACAGCAGTGATTATTCTGTAATCGTTACGAGTAGTAGTTACGAGGGTCAGTCAAAAAGTAATGCCTCCTATTTTTTTTCTACGTTTAATTGTCAGGAAATTTAAATGCAATTACATAGGTTGAAAACCACAACATTGAGGATCATTTTGTCATTTTTCAATGTAATCTCCGCCCATCTCTACAGTTTTGGTCCATCTTTGAACAAGGGCATGTATCCCAGCACGGTAAAAATCACAGCTCTGCTTCCTAAGCCATTGACGCACGGAAGTTTTGACGGCCTCCTCATCTTCAAAATGAATCCCACGATGAGCTTCTTTTAGTGGCCCGAACAGATGGAAGTCTGATGGTGCCAGGTCAGGGCTGTATGGGGAATGAGGCAAAACTTCCCATCCAATTTTGACAATCTCGTCAGAGGTGTGACGACTGGTGTGTGGTCTTGCATTGTCATGCAAAAGAAGAACATCTGCCATTGATTTTGTAGGGCGAACTCGCTGAAGACGTGCTATAAGTTTTTTGATGGTTGTGACGTATTGAACAGAATTTATTGTGCATCCCTGCTCCAAAAAATCAACCAGAATCACACCCTCTGTATCCCAGAAAACTGTTGCCATAACTTTCCCTGCCGATCGCACAGTTTTGAATTTTTTCTTCCTCGGCGAGCTTGTGTGACGCCACTCCATTGACTGCCTCTTTGATTCGGGTTCAAAAAAATTCACCCATGTTTCGTCCCCGGTCACAATTTTTTTCAGAAACTCATCTCCCTCCAAACGGAAGCGCTGCAAGTGTTGGAAGGCTATTGTTTTCCTTGCCTCTTTATTCTGATCGGTTAACATTCTTGGAACCCACCGTGCACAAACTTTTGAGTACCCCAATTGTTTAATAATCGTGATCACACTGCCTTTACTAAGAGAAATAATGCGACACACTTCATCTGCAGTCACCCGACGGTCACCACGAATGATGTCATCAACTTGCTGAATGTTGTGTGGAGTCACTGCACTCACCGGCCTGCCGCTCCGCTTTTCGTCAGTCAACGGTGTTTGCCCTTCAGCTTCCTTACAACGACGAACCCATCGTCTAACAGTGCTGACAGCCACAGTCACAACACCATACACCTTCTTCAGTCTTTCATGAATGCGTATGGGCGTTTCACCTTCTGCATTCAAGAATTCAATCACACAACGCTGTCTCAAACGAACATCGATGTCGGCCATCGTACAAACTTCTGCTGTGCTGCCACCTGTTGACACAGAAAGTTACTACTGCAGTGGATTGCAGAAGAAGGTTTGAGGAATGGCGCCAAATTCAAATTTTTCACTTAACTTAATTTTTTTAAGTAGAAAAAAAATGGGAGGCATTACTTTTTGACCGACCCTCGTACTTTCCATTCTTGTGATTATCATGGAAAATTGTACTGAAGAACATTATGTGACATATCAAAGAATGTACTGTGAGGGTTTTACAACACCATATTGCGCTTCTTTG
The DNA here is from genome assembly GCF_023897955.1 of Schistocerca gregaria. NCBI lineage: Eukaryota > Metazoa > Arthropoda > Insecta > Orthoptera > Acrididae > Schistocerca > Schistocerca gregaria. The sequence goes on from NC_064922.1 coordinate 435,415,218, forward strand.
GTCATCATACATTGTTTATATGCACAATTTACTCGATTGATATTTGACTTTATATTACCTGTAGTTTACAAAATATCTTTGAGGATGTTCGTGTTTTGAAGTTAATGCTCTGTTGTTATCTTCTCATTCGCATTCCCCTGTTTTGAGGGTATTGCCAATGACAGAATCGTAAGTAAAAACCTATTTACGTCTGTAAAGATCAAAGGATGTGTTAGCTACACACAATGTTTACTCCATATCAAGCACTGATGCTTCCAAAAATGAATCTTCTGGTAAAGAGCTTTCGATTTTTCAGTGCCTTTTAAGAATGAGAAACAGTAGTAAGTTTTACAGCTCTTGACTTTCGATATTCAGTTCGTCACTGCCGTCTGAGTGAGGCAGCAGTACTAGTACGTAATATCTGCAGTTTCGCTCTTCTTTAAGCGAACTACAAACTGACAGACCAGAAACTGGGTAAAAATCTTAACATTACTTCTGAATTTAAAGTCAACTTGCAAACTAGATTCAATGAAACTGGTAGGGAACTTAATTTTTTCTGTAGCAGACTGAGACCTCGTTATGGAGCCAGTAAATAATTGTTCCTGACTCTCACCACATCTTGAACCCCTCAGTGGGCGCATGGATCGTAACAAACACTTGGGCACCAAGCTAAGTACACTGTGTTTTCCTATTTTTATTTGTTTCTAAACGATACACAGACCACTAATAAGTGTCACAGACGTTTTAGAATAAGTTTGCGTTCTCATTACTTATATGTACACGTATGTGTATATAGCCAGACACAGATCAACTCTTAACAATTGAGAATTAAAGAAATAGTTGCGACAAAGGCCACCAGACTCATCATGGACGAGAATAAGGGAATGTCAACACCCATACATTTGTGTTAGCTCCGTACCATTGTGATTACATTCCGTTACATTCCTATGTCCCAATGCTAAACAGGAAACATACATTGTTATTGTGTTCCATTTAGCCCCTAAATCGTATCGCTAAAAAACGTCATCAAAAATCTCAATTAAAAAGTCCCAGGACGAATGTGGAAAGGAAGACCATCAAACAGTCAGAAAAAGTTAAACACATTAGTTCTTATGCAGACAATATAGCTCATTTTCTTTTTAAGAAGTCGTAGCTGTTTTCTTGATAAAGGTACATTCTATTAATAAGATCAGTTTTCTTTAACTCGCGACAACTACAGCACACTAAAGTTTGAACTACACAGTTAGCAAGCAGCAATTGGTACGGATCTGCCTCTGTAAAGTCTCCTGTTTCTGCACGAAATAAAAAGACTCACCTTCAAATGTTGGAAACTGCCACTGAAAAGTTAACTTTGTTTACGTTCGCACTGTACACAAAACGGAGCTTGTCAAATACCCATTAATTACTGATGTGTTGAGAAATCGATATACTGCCTAAATTAACCACTGTGCCATGAGTCTAACCTGGACGCTGAAACCTCCCTTCCACACATCCTCGACTCGTGTGTGTGTGTGTGTGTGTGTGTGTGTGTGTGTGTGTGTGTGTGTGTGTGTGTCTGTGAGCAAGAGTATGCGAGTCACCTTGTATGTTCGTGGCCTTGTTCTTAAGAGAGTCAGAGACGGAGAGAAGTAAAGGAAGAGGGAGAGAGAGAGAGAGAGAGAGAGAGAGAGAGAGAGAGAGAGAGAAGAGAGAGTTGGGAAGAACAAGGAAGGAAGGAAAACAGAAGGGTATCATCATTCCATTTATTTTAAAGAAAAGAGAATAATTAGTGAATGAAAGAGAGAAGGACAGAAATTAAATCAAAAGCTTTCGTTACTCTTACATTCGATTGCCTAGTTTGAGTTACATTTTACTGTTCTTTTCGTTTCAGTGAATTCCCTAGCTGAAACTATTAAAATCTATGCATTTTCATACCACAAATCCACTCCTCAATCAATTACAACACGGGAAGACAGAGAGGAGAAAACGTTCTCCTTGGTCACAAGCATTCGAACACTCTTGGCAGGTACATTTGGCGGTAATCTGCATTCCTAAACGTGCGAGACTATAATTTCAGTTAACAAAATTCGAAAGTAGGCGATTTTAGGAAAAAACATTTAGGTAATACAGGTCCTTAATTTTATTTATTTTCTGTTGAACAGTGTGGCCTGAATGGTAGATAGTGTTCCCATAAAAACACATTCTTCAAACTTTTATAGCTACCGTGGCTCTTATGTGTTGATATCCAGTAGCTGTCGCGGTATTTAGGCGTTCAGTCAGTTCCTTCTCCTAGCTAGCAGCCTTTCTGCAGCTCCCTCCTCCACCCTGTCAAGCAAGCTATCCTTTCTTGCGGGGCACTTACAGAGTGAGCGTTACAGATCTCACATTTCTTGCTTGACGTTATGCACTGGAGTAGTTTTTCTGCTGCATTGCCAAATAGCCAGAATTTTCTGCCGTTTTATCGGCAGTGACTTTTTTTTCAGAGGGAGTTCAGGCCGTGAATGCGTGGAATGCTTCCTGCAGGCGGTCAGCTCGCAGGCTCATCTACGTGGGCAAGCAACTAATAAATATCATGTATGAAACATACCACATAAAATTTCTAGAATTCCTTGCCATTTAACAGATTCATTGTTTTCATGCTACTTCATTTCCCGAAAATTAGCTGCGTAAATTTGCATACTTTTAAAAATAAAAATAAAAACGCCTTTACTGAAATGATTTTTGGGTATCATGACCCCCTACGACAATCTACAACACCCACTCTCCTCGGATCGCCGCCTGACAAATGCAGCTGGAGAATTCGGGAGTGACTGAACAGTGCCTAGTAAACGGAATGAAATATAACTTCAAAAGGCAAGTTTTCTTAGTCTGCATGTCATCTTATAGAGATTTAAACACATGCCAGCTGTCGGAGGTTAAACTGATTTGCAGTAATTATTCGAATCAGTAAGTAAGGCACGAGTACCGACATTTGACACCGAACGGAAGTAAAGACGAAAACACGGTGCTTATAGGCAGATGCGAATGGCAGTTTGGGTATGGGAGCACCATCTTGCACCACCTAACGCCGTTCTCTTCGACATCGGGCCACAGCTACAAGCGGCTTATCATTTCTCCGTCATGAGCATACCTCTTGTCGGCCTTCCCGTGGAAGGTTCCAGATGCCGTTGCCTCGAGCTAACAAGCTACCAAACAAAGCCAATTTCGATATTGAATAGTTTCGCCGCTGAAATTTCGCGGAAAATGTAGAAATATCAAGAAATAGTTAGGCTTGGATAACGGGTACACATTACTCGGAAATACTGTACAGTTAAATCCTCAAAAAACTATTGTTACTATTACTTTGTGACACTTGGATACTCAGGATAATTTATTGTGTCATCATACGGGTTGAAGAGTGAGATTAAAGGATAGCAATGACAGGATTCGTTGACGGTATTGGTACACTAAATGCAAGTGAAGAAGCATTACTGGACCTGTTGAATGGAATGAAGAGTCTAGTGATAACAGAATTTGGACAGAAAGTAACCGAATAAAGGCGAAAGTAATAAGGGGTACCAGAAACATGATTGACAATAAATTTGCATCAAAATTAGTGACCACGAAGTAGATAAATTTAAGGAATTATTCTACCGCGGAGCCAAGAAATATATAACGAATGCTGTAGCCGAGCGGTTCTAGGCGCTTCAGCAGGCGATCGCGCTGCTGCTGCGGTCGCAGATTTGAATCCTGCCTCGGGCATGGATGAGTGTGATGTCCTTAGGTTAGTTAGGTTTAAATAATTTTAAGTCTAGGGCACTGAGACATCAGATGTTAAGTCCCATAGTGCATAGAGCCATTTGAATCATATAACAAACGTTGCAAGATGGACTTAGAAAGGCAAAGACGGTATTCCTGTCCAAACGAAGTCTAATAGTATCAAACACAGGCTTTTGTTTGAGGAGGAAATTTATAAGAATGTGCTTTCGGAGCACTTTATTGTGTGGTAGTGAATCACTGACTGTGGGTACATCGGAAAACACGACAATCAAAGCATTAAGGATGTGGTCCTGTAAAGGTATGAATTAGGTGGACTAATGAGGAATGAGGAGGTTCTACGCAGAACTGATCATGTAGAAGGAAAAGGAAAGAAGATTGGGTATAACGTCCCGTCCACATCGAGATCTTTAGAGACGGAGCACAAAGTCGAATTGTGTCAAGATTCAGGAAGAAAATCGGTCGTGTCCTTTCAATGGAACCATCTCGATATTTGCCTTGACCATTTAGATAAATCACGGATAACCTAAATCTGGATATGGCCGGAGGCTGGTTTGAATCGTCGTCCTCCAGAATGCGAGTCCAGTACGCTAGCCACTGCGCCATGTCGCTCGGTTGCTCATGCACAAAACATTGACAAAAAGAAGGGACAGGACAGCAGAATACGAGGCAACATGGAGTAACTTCCATGGTACTGGATAGAGCTGTAGAAGGTAAAAGCTGTAGGGGAAGACATCCAGCAAATAATAGAGGGCGCTGGGTACCAGTTACAATCTGAGAAGGGGTGGTTGGTGCAGTCCATAAAACCAGTCAGAAGACCGATGACTCAAAATAAAAAACACCACTGCCATGGAGAAATTCAAACAAGAAATACTTCCTTTCCGAATTCGCGAAAATAGATTATGGCGTTTTAGTAGCTAAGTGGCAAACGAAATAAAATCCTTCTCTTACGTTCCAAGTTTTCGTAAATCATTTCAAGCGAATTCCTCTTCTCGGTCTTGTATAACTTTTCTTTGGAGCTAGCGCCACGTCTGTGATAACACTAACATTGAGAATATATTAATTTCTTATCCTAGCTTTCTTTTGTTCGATAAATAAGATCAGAGACATTCTCGTCAAATAAACAAAAAACATTTAACGAGAAGCAGTGGAACGTGAGGTTGCACTAAGACTCGAATGCACATCCATATAATCGAGCTAGCTAAGTACTAACAATCCACTCGTTAAATGGATCCAGCGTTAACGAGCCGAAGAGACAGCAGATTTGTGAGTGGGGATACGGCAATAGCAGGCGACGCGAGTGCTTCGCCGAAGGCAGTCAGTGCTGGTGAGAGGCGTGACGTCACGGCACTGTGGAGAACGCACGCGCGCTGCGTCTAAGGCGGTCGTTAAGCGACGGCACAGTCCGAAATGGAGAAGGGACCCACCCAAGCTGATCGGCGGTCGCTTCGAGACGGAAATCACTGTCAAGAGTACGCTGAGCCTCCCGCTGCAACGTCTTGTTGATAAAAGGTTGCTGCCGACCGCTGCAATTGGTAGATCATACATGTCTGCAACATCCTCTGTATGCTAGCTATAAAACGTACGCAAGCACTAGCTCCTTTCACCAGGATCGGAGATCTCACTTGTGTGGAATGCAACGTATGTTAAGCCGAGGTTGACCAAAGATGTAATTCATTCTTCGACTGGTGCTCGCAGCCTTGAGTACGTTTTAAAAACACGCCACGATGAAAATCAATAGTTCTGTCATTGAAACAAGATGTAAGAAATATCATTGTGATGCACAATTAACGATTTAAATTCTTTATATGACACAGCAATGTGCCTTGGCCGTTATTGCTGAACCGCAAAGTAATCTGAATCGTTATGCCGCGTAATATTCGTCTTCAAACGTCTACAGTGTTCAACATTTAGAACCCTCTGCTGGGATCTTCTTCAGAAATCAATTGATGTCCGCACATGGCCGAACACTCTTGAGACGCAGCGTCGTGTTTACTTATAAAAGCCGGCCGCGGTGGTCTCACGGTTCTAGGCCCGCAGTCCGGAACCGTGCGACTGCTACGGTCGCAGGTTCGAATCCTGCTTCGGGCATGGATGTGTGTGATGTACTTAGGTTAGTTAGGTTTAAGTAGTTATAAGTTCTAGGGGACTAATGATTACAGCAGTTGAGTCCCATAGTGCTCAGAGTCATTTGAACCATTTACTTATAAAGCGCCATTTTCCGTGCGTCTCCGCAGAAGTGGAGTTTCTGGCTTTAACTCGTCAACTCGTCACGCTGCCATTGGTTGGCTGTAATCGAAAAAAATGGTTCAAATGGCTCTGAGCACTATGGGACTTAACATCTGTGGTCATCAGTCCCCTAGAACGTAGAACTACTTAAACCTAACTAACATAAGGACATCACACACATCCATGCCCGAGGCAGGATTCGAAACTGCGACCGAAGCGGTCACGCGGCTCCAGACTGAAGCGCCTAGAGCCGCACGGCCACACCGGGCGGCGGCTGTAGTCGTTGATTAGATAATACATTCAGATATATTTCGGTCAAAGAAAGTGCAAGAAATCGGAAGGTCCTTTTAAGAACCCACAAGTTCGCAAAGAAAGGTAATTGCCAAAATATTATTACCATTGTGTTGCCTCGGAAATAGCGCAGCAGTTTTTTATGCTTATCGCTCGGCGCGGTAGGATGTTTACTTGGTTAATGGTGGGAAGTAACGTAGAGGGAAGCCTGCTGCCGTCACCACTTTTAAAACTGCACTCATTTTCGATATCTCAACTGCTGCACAGACTTTCCTTCTATAAATACTACCTTTTATGGCTAAAAATCGTATGTTCTTAAAATCCACCACTGGCAACCTGGAAATTTGTAGGCATTAACTTCACTTCTCCGGAAAGGCGTGGGAATATAGCCTTCCCTAAGCGAAAGCGACGTTGCATTTTGACAGTATTCAGTCACCCAGGGACACCAGTGGAATCCTAAACTCGATGTCAGCACGGGCATCGAAACGACGAATTTTGAAGATGTTTGGAGAAAAATATGACGCGATCAGACACATAAAATTTTATAATCATTTAACTTCTTTAATACGTCCTTCGATATACTAACTTACTAACATACGACACTGATGAGGAGTGAAGCTGCAGCAAACCTTACTTTCCTCCAGCAAATATACTTTTTAATTTCCTTTCTACAAGTAGTAAGTTCATACTGTGGCATGAAACCCTTTTTATGTCTCCAGTAAACATTATCAGTTATAATGGTTCAGTACTCACTGGCGGTATTAGTGAACGGGGCAGAAACAGTGATTCGATGAGGCTTTTAGCTGTTCTCTGCTCCACACTGTGGAAGCAACCACAAGAGAATTAGGGTCTCATTACCGTACAACGTACCTGTAGGCAGTATCACAAATACACCTTCATTACGATGTATATCGCTGCACGACCATGTGATTTTATCAGTCCCACTCTCATTGTCTTATATAATGATACTAGGGGAACATTGACAGTTGCCAAAACTCTTATCTAGATATATTCGAATTAGTCTGTATCTAACCATGTGGGGGTTTAATTAACAGTTTCCAAAGTAATATCGTGTGGGAATTCGGAGGAAGTTAGATATCAGTCATGAAGGCTCAACGTGGAAAAAATTCCTCATCCTTACCAGCTAGGGAGCAATAATATACTTGCGATACTGTAAACTGTCACTCCATAATGCGCCTTGGGTTCGTCTTCATGGTTGTTAAGAGATCAAGAATCAGCATCTGACAACTGAAGGAACAGAACTCTGTACAACCTGGACCTGAATTCAAGTTACAAACCTTCGCAATATTACAACTACGGGGGTTCGACATGAATGTGGAAACACCGTGGGAAATGCATGTTTCTACACTTGAACGTAAATGCAGATGGTAGTCAAGCATGCCGGTTGCGTAATTGCATTTAACCACGAATGGTAGCTGTGCAATGTCCTCAGTACATTCAGCTTTTAACACTACCGCCCACTACTGTTATACTATAACCTCAAAGCTGGAGGCAGTTCTTATGGTGAAATTATTAAAGCAATTACAGTATAAAGCGGCAGTGCAGTGTTACCCTCTGAAAGGAATATTGTTGTGTTGACCGTGATGTACCTAACGGAGACCGAGCGAGGTGGCGCAGTGGTTAGCACACTGGACTCGCATTCGGGAGGACGACGGTTCAATCCCATCTCCGGCCATCCTGATTTAGGTTTTCCGTGATTCCCTTAATCGTTTCAGGCAAATGCCGGGATGGTTCCTTTGAAAGGGCACGGCCGATTTCCTTCCCAATCCTTTCCTAACCCGAGCTTGCGCTCTGTCTCTAACCACCACCACCACCACCTAACGGAGGTGACATCGGAAGTGTAATTCAGAATTAAGTAAATATTTAAACAATAACAAACGATATTTAACCTATCCACACTGTTCAAGGAATGAGGAAAACGTTCGCCAGCCTAATTAGGCATGACAATGATTAAAATTCTTGTTCAATAAAATAGATATGAGTAACTTTAATGGACAGACACAGCCTATACTTTATCACACTAGTGGAATGAACTCCGTCACTAGCAGATATTGACGTTAAAGAAAATGCTAACAGTTAAAGAAGAACAAGGCTATTTACATAAACACAACATATAAAGACACACACATTCTGGGCTTAGTCAAACGGAATAATTTCAATAACATTATTATTAAAGCTTACTGTATAATTATAAAATTGGACATGCATTTAGTCCCTCTTTACCAAATACATTTTTACTTGACATGAAATTAATAAGTATTTCACCAGCAAACTCCTCTGAATAAAACAAATTACTATTTTATTAGAAAATGATCTTCCAGTCAATAATTTTCTATCACTGAGCAAATCAGACCATCTATTGGTCCTGTGGCACTGGTAATAAGCACTTTCAACAAATACAAGGATCAAGAATTTAGCAAGTATAGGTATATAAGTTTCAGTAGTGACAGTTTTACACTTTTACTACAATGAGACACAAATTGACATAGTTATAAAACAATGACTCACATTTTGCAGTATTTCAATAGATTACACAATAACTGTTTACTAAGAAGAACATTTCTAGCCAACCTTTAGTAATATTTACTTTTGAAACTAACGTCAAGATGATTTATTGTCTGTCTTTATTACCACAGTCTTTAGTTTAAAGTCAATGATTAAACAGGTAACTTTCAAATCCACAAAACTTTTAATTGGATTGTTTCTGTCACTGGGAGGCTTTCACATAGCTACATGTACTACCCCCCACAATTTTACCAAATCCACAGTAAATATGAATACTATCTTCTTACCAAATATCAAACAACATTACTTAATTAACTGTTTGGCTTTGAGACTTTAATTTTTCCACAATAAGGACAATCGGTAATCATAGTTCAAATGGAGAAAAAAAACTGAGAGGTGTTGTGATAAGGAAAAAATCAAGTTAGGTTCATTGATTCAGGTATAAGTTACCTTATATCTGAGCACACCATAACATCCAATGAGTTGATCCTTCACTTTTCATATTTACAATTCCTCCATTCCGTTACAGTGATTGCGCAATGTGATGGCGAGTACATCATGGCAGGTTGATTTACAGTTGGTAATGATAAACCTACGTCTTTGGTGGCGATTATAGATACCATTTCCAAAACAGATCTAGCTTACAAATCCATCCACCCATCCGAGGCTGGCACATTGGACAGTGGAACAAAAAGCCTCTCTCGGCACCAGCACAATACACGACCTGTACATAAGCTGTTGACAGTTTGGCAGCTCGTCCTCGACTAGCTCTTGGTTCCATCTTTCTATCCATGCCAACCACATTTTGCTCACGCTGCACGATTCTGTTCCCTAGGGGTACCACAACACCTTTTATATGTATAAAGTACTAAGAACCACAAGTGAGGATCAGCAATTAATAACAACAACAAACATATTAAATAAAACGGAACATTTGCACATATTAATATTTCTACAAAAAAGTATTGACACAGAAATTACAATTATATTCACGAAGTTTTGATCCTCTCCAAATGAGGCAAATAATTTAAATGATAGATACACTAAACTGCATAGAATCAAACCATGAAATCAAAGTTTTTACAAAGGAAAAAGCGAACACTCTTGTGTTATCGGTATAATAAAACAATATTTACAACAGTTTAGCTACAGAATGATAAACAAAACACAAAAAGTCACAGAAAATTAATAGTGTTTCAGAGCTTTGGTGTTACAAGCTGTCAGCCATGGTGATTTTGTGTAGTGTGAGTGCAATATGTAGGTGCTCCGTGCGTTCGAACGAGGGCAACTGTTCATGCTCATATTGTAGGTGTTTCCATAACCAAAAGAACCGAAGTAGCTAGTGTTTCTGGAGCCAACGTATGGGAGATTTAAACTGCACACAGTGTAGCATTGCTCTTGGGAGGCAAAAAGAAAAAGAATTGTTATTTTATATTTTTTTAGAAAATTGTGGAAAATGTGAATATTTTGGTGGGCCACTTGGCAACAGAATCAGGTATTGATTACACTATTATAATAACTTACGTTGAGCATTAAATACCTGAAAAAGAGAAACATTATCATTTCTGTGCATTTTTTTATTCGCGATGTAGTCATACCCGGAACAACACTAAGGGACCAGAAGATTTATAGACTTCAAAAGAAATGCAACACTACACAATTAAAAGAAAAGATTGGTTCAGAAATAATGGGGAAACGATAATGTTCCTTGTGCCTCAGCTGCGTTCGGCCCATCAGCGTCATCGTAATTTCTGGTGATGAAGTAACATAAAATAATTATCAATTGAGTAAATGAGGAGATGGATATCATCAAGGTTAATTTACTAAAATAAGCACACTTATCTTTAAAACACTTTTTTTATGCTATGTACCTTTTCATATTAAACTGCAATAGATGACCATTGTAATTAAATACTTCATACATAACAGTCAAAATGTCCTCTTGAGTAAAATACTTTATACATAACAGTCAAAATGTCCTCTTGATGCTGTCTGTTCGTAAACAGTTACAAGAAACTACATTTTCTCTGCTTGGAAAGATAGCAATTAGCATATTCACTCAATATTTTCATATTAAATATAAAATACCGTTGCGGAACGCAGCAAGTCCGAGTCCGTCTTTCATGGAATACAAACACTAACAAACACTAACAGGTGAGGCGCCAAATGCCTCATTTGCCTTGAAACAACAGAATTCTTTTCTATATCATTAATCGATTAATTGTAAGTAGGCTGTTTAGGTTTTTATGTTGGTAACGCCATGTAGCGCTCTATATGAAAATCACTGACTGTGCTGTGTGCAGTCTGTGGCTGGTTTGCATTGCTGGAATTTGCTAATGTAGTGTTGGGCAGTTGGCTGGATCTGGACGTGTGTCCATCAGAGACAGTAAATTTGTAAGACTGGATGTCATGAACTGATATATATATATATATATATATATATATATATATATATATATATATATATATATATATATATATATATATACTTTTGAACACTATTAAGGTAAATACATTGTTGGTTCCTTATCAAAATCTTTCTTTTGCTGACTATGCCTATCAGCAGTTAGTCCCTTAAGTAGTTAGAATATTTTATTTAGCTGACAGTAGCGGCGCTCGCTGTATTGCAGTAGTCGAGTAACTAAGATTTTTGTGAGGTAAGTGATTCGTGAAAGGTATAGGTTATTGTTAGTCAGGGCCATTCTTTTGTAGGGATTTTTGAAAGTCATACTGCGTTGCGCTAAAAATATTGTGTCAGTTTAGTGTTGATCAGAATAAGTAAAGAGCGAAATGTCTGAGTACGTTCAGTTCTGCTCAGATGGTTGAAAATCAAATAACGTAAGGGCTTTACCAGCACAGTAATTCAATAATTTTTCTAATGGGACGTTTCAACTTGTACATAGAGATTTACAGGCAGCGCGCAAGAACGGCAAAGATAAAGAATAATAGATTCTGTCGCTGCTATGCGATGGTTTACTATTGGGCGTAAATTAATGTTTGTGAGGCGAAAATTACTAATATGACAACAGGGAAAGCGGAAAGCATCATTCTCTAAGTCACATCGCTGATGAAAACGCGTGTTGAGAGGTCGCGACACAGGGTCACTGAAGAGGCTTATGACGAAAAATAAGACTACGGTAATTGCAAAAGTCACTGTAGCCCTGGAAGCTGCATTCGCGAACAATGTCAGCACAAAAACAACAGGAAGGAAGCTGCAGCAGCCGGAAATTTAAAGACGAGAGCGAATTCCAAAGCCACCCATCAGTGCCACAAATGCAGATAACAGGAAAACTTGAACTGTGGAAGGGAGTTAGAATATAGTCATATAGTCCTACAACCGTTTAATAACATGTTGTCGAAAGCTTGACGAGCCTATAACACTCAATTAAAATGTTTGTTGGTTGGTCGTTTGGTGAAGGAGACCAGGCAGCGTGGTCATCGGTCTCACCGGATTAGGGAAGGGTGGGGAAGGACGTCGGCCGTGCCCTCTCAGAGGAACCATCCCGGCATTTGCCTGTAGTGCTCTAGGGAAATCACGGAAAACCCAAATCAGGATGGCCGGACGCGGGCTTGAACCGTCGTCCTCCAGAATGCGAGTCCAGTGTCTAACCACTGCACCACCTCGCTCGGTAATTAAAATGTTCTGAAGATAGTTATTCAGTAGCTGAAATCAAATTTTGTTGTACAAATTTACAGATTGGATTTGCGATTGAATGTTGAATCGCTTTTTCTTTTTTCAAATGTCATTTGGTCGAATGAATTTTCTTTCATGCTGCTCCAACTTCTGGCCGAGCTTGCCTCTCATGAGTGAAACATGGCGGGGTTTCGGTGATGTTTTGGGTAGCCACGAGGCAGTATTCCATAGATCCCATGATTACTTTACAAGATCGCATTACTGCAAAGGAATAGGTGCCTATTTTGACTAATTACGTTCATCGCATTGCACAATAATTGTTCTCGAATGTTGAGGCTATGTTTCAAGACAACAGGGCCTCTGTTCGCACAGCTTGCTGGTGGTGGATTGGTTTAAAGACGAGGATGAGCTGTCCCATCTTCTGTGGTCATCATACAGTCACCATATCTTAGTATTATTCCATCTTTGTGCTCAACCTTTGTGAGAAGAATGTGTGATGCCTTTTCACCTCCATCATAGATACCTGAACTTGCCTATATTTTGCAAGATGAATGGCACAAGATTCGCTTGAAATCGTTACAGAACCTTTATTTATCCATTTCCTGAAGTGAGGAAGCTGTTTTAATGCCAATGGCTTTCATGCACGGTATTGGGTATTAGGTATGGTGATATGTCGTGTCTGTACTGTTTCTATGAAGGTCGGGTAATATCAGTCAACGGATTTTATCGGCAGGGAGCTGTTTCTAAGGTCTAAGGCTGATGACAACACATGTCGCGCCAATGCAGTGTGAACTAGGGATTATCGAGACTGCTCAAAACAAAAGTGCATTACAGAGTGCCAACAACTTATCTGTTCCTAGTGAGTTGTTCACCATGCAAACTTTAATCTGAAATTTTTGTTTTCTTTGCAAGGTAGTAATACACTGAAGCGCCAAAAAAACTGCTGTAAGCATGTGTATTCAAATAGAGAGATATGCAAAGAGGTAGAAGATTGTGCTCCGGTCGGCAACCCATATAAAAGATAACAAGTGTCTGGCGCAGTTGTCAAATAGGTTACTTACTGCTGCTACAATGGCAGATTATCAAGATCTAATTGAGTTAGAAGCTGGTGTTATAGTGGGCGCACGAGTGATGGGACACATCGCAGCGATGAAGCTGGGATTTTACCACACGACCACTTCACGATTGTATCGTGAATATCCGGAATCTGGTAGAACATCAATTGTCCGACATCTCTGCGGCCGGAAAAAAGATCCTGCAAGAACGGGACCAACGATGATTGAAGAGAATCGTTTAACGCGACGTAAGTGCAATCCTTTCCCAAATTGCTTCACATTTCAACCATGGGTCATCAATAACTGTCATGCATACCATTCAACGAAACATAATCAAAAAAGGTTTTCGGAGCCGAAGGTCCATTCGTGTACCCTTGATGACCGCACGACACAAAGCTTCATGCCTCTCCTGTGCCAGTCAACACATACATTGAACAGTTGATGTTTGGAAACACGTTGCGTGGTCGAACGAATCTCGTTTCAAATTGCATCGAGCGAATGGATGTGTACAGGTATGGAGACAACCTAATGAAACCATGAATCCTGCTTGTCAGCAGGGGACTGTTCAAGATGGTGGAGGCTCTGTAATCGTTTGGGGTGTGTGCAATTGGAGTGACATGGGACCCCCCTAATACGTCGAGATACGACTCTGACAGGTGACACATACGTAAGCATTCTGCCTGAACATCTGCATCCATTCATGTCCAATGATCATTTCAATGGACTTCGGCAATACCAGCAGGACAATGCGATACCCCACACACCCATAATTGCTACAGAGTGGATCCATGAACACTTTTCTGAGTTACTTCCGCTGGCCTCCAAACCCTCCAGACATGAACATTGTTGAGCATATCTGGGATGCCTTGCACGTGCTGTTCAGAAGACATCCTTACCCCCTCGTACTCTTACGGATTTATGGACAGCCCTGCTGGATTCATGGTGTCATTTCCTTCCAGCACTACTTTAGACTTTAGTTGATTCCATACCACGGTGTGTTGCGGCACTTCTGCGTGCTCGTGGGGGACCTATACGATATGAGGCAGGTGCACCAGTTCCATTGGTTCTTCAGTGTATTACAATAAAGGTACCACTGACGTTATTATCTATCTTCCAGGCTGTGACAGCGTCTAGATCAAGGAATAACAACGGGGATTTTAAAGCACTACAACGGATCTTTAGGGTTGTATCAAAGAATGCAATTTCAGCTTTTATCATACGAAACAGATCACATAAAACATTTTTATTGTTATTTTGTTTAATAGTAGAAGACTGTGAAGTCAGGATGTAAATGCGATGAAAAGAACCTGACTAAAACCGTATAAAAAGTCCGAATTTTTGAAATGGTAATCAAGAAAGTGAGTGGGAGATACTTAATTTTTAGAAGTACATTATGTGATGGACTTCATTCTTCACGAGGCAACAAAGCAGTGGTTACGAAACCTGTATTATAAAATAATAAGTATATCTATTCTGTGACGAATGGGAAACAGTACTGTAGGATGGTTTTAAAAATTAAGATTGCAAGCTTACGCATTTGAGTAAAGTTGAGGTCTTAACCCACTGTACAAGTATTCGCAGCCACTGAAAAGAAAGCATCACTTAAATCAGACAAAAAAGAAAGCGGGTGAAGACTTCTATTACGATTTTATGAAAAAAAAAATTAAGTAAGGCTATGGTGAGCCAAATCCACGAGTATGCAACGAACAGCAGGTTTCAGCAGGGAACAAGTAGACACATTGTTTGACAAACTGGTTGAGCCGAGCGACCACAATACGTTCACAACATTTTCAATCCAATTAAACCCCTTCATGTAACAAAAATTACATTCTTCACAGGTTCATGATCCTAAAATTTAAACGAGCGAAATACAAAACGCTGGAATAAATTTTAAATTAAGTGTACTCTCATGACCTCGATTTTTATCTAATAATATTGTTAAGTGTGAATAATATTCCAATATGGCCTTCACAAAATATAATATTGAAAAACCTTACATAACCGATACCTTCCAACCTTTCAGTGAGCCTACTAGCCCCACATGAAAAGATTGAAAACTTCTGTGACGAACTAAAACAAACTCTCGATAACAATTCCTTGGTTTCAGAATCCGCCTAAAGTGGTTTGTGGTCGGAGTATACCAGTGACTTTTCAATAGCGGCAACTGTTTTCCAACATCAGTTGGACGTTGCTAATAGTTCTTGTAGAATGTACTTCTTTCTGGAGAAGTGGTATCAGTAGGTGAAGTGAATGACCAATGAACATGAGTGAGTACTGCTCCTCCTTCTGACCGACCTATAGGCCGGAAAACGTAATGATTTTGCAAAGTTCTTTGGAAGCTCAAAAGATTTGGAAGTGATTCACCAGTCCTCTTGGATGCAGGAGGAAAGTCGTGTTCTCTCTCGGGTGGAAATCATTTAAAAAAAAATTAAAAAGTCGGTTACATTTCTGAAATCTGTAGACCCTACTCCGTGTCCTCAGCTATTAAACAGAGTTATGTTTCCTAAAGTGAAAAGCCTTCCCATATGCAAAGAGCTTTCCCATGCTCATTTTAGCATATTCTCGGGACAGGGCGCTGAGTTTCAGGTAACAAGCAGACAGAGGGCTTACATCAATCGGGTGGTTATCAGTAGGCTGCAGGTTGCAGTTGATGAAACAGATGAGCTTGGTGAGGTCGGATTAAAGGGAATAAAATACGCTTCTTCCTGTTAATAAGTGAAGTATTGATCTGCAACGTTTAAACTGTTGTGAACACTTATACCTTTGAATAAAATAATTTTTGGTATTAGGCAGCGACGTTGTACGTCACCAAGGCAACTGAAATTTCGATGATTAAACCAATGCAACAGATCTCTTTAGGGCGGTTAACGGCTGATACTGATGAAGATCTCAATCTATTTCATTTATCTCGTCGTTACTAACGGCGAGTATCTGAGATGCGATAGGAAAATTTGATGTGAAGTTGCTGCGTGGAGCGAGGTTTGGGGGGAATGGCAGTACGGTAGGCTATTGCCTACGTTTTTCTGATAGGTGACTGGAAGACGAATCTAGTCGGGGGTAGGCAACAGCGAATCGGAATGCGGGACTAAGGATTACCATCTGTGAGAAAGCTCAAATTTGGGATTGGATATAAAATGTGATGGCACAACTCCTGCCACACAGTTTAAGGTACGCTGAGGTGACAGAAGTCATGTGCTACCTACTATTTTGTCTGGCCTCCTTTTGCCGGCGTAGTGCAGCAATTCGACGTGTGGTGATGGACACAAGTCGTTGATAGTGTCCCGCAGAAATATTGAGTCATGCTACCTCTATAGCGGTCCATAGTTGGGAAAGAGTTGTGGGTGCAAGATTTTGAGTACGAAATGACCTATGGAGTATGTTTCATAACTGTTAGATGGGATTAAATTCGGGCGATACTGTTGGCCACATCATTCGCTAGAATTCTCCGCAATGTTCTTCAAAGGAATCACGAACAGTTCTGACCCGGTGAGAAAGCACTGTCAACCATAAAAAATGTCATCGTTATTTGGGAACATGAAGCCCGTGAATGGCAGTAAATGGTCTCCTAGTATCCAAACATTACAATTTCCAGGCAATGGTCGGTTGGACCAGAGGACCAGTGCATTCGATGTAAACACAGCCCACACCATTATGGAGCCACCAGTAATTTACACAGTGCCTAGGGTCCATGGCTTCGTGGAATCTGCGCTACACTCGAGTCCCACCATTAGCTCTTGCCAGCTATGAACGAGATGTCGTCTAGGATGTGACATATATGGTAACGACCCCAGGAGAGGAGCTGGAGTCGATGTCGTGCTGTTGGCAAAAGCACTCGCTTCGATCGTCTGCTGCTCTAGCCCATTAACGCCAAATTTTGCCGCACTGTCCTAATGGATACATTCGTCTTACGTCCCACATTGACTTCTACGCTTATTTCACGCTGTGTTGCTTGTCTGTTAGCATTGATAAATCTACACAAACGCTGCTGCTCTCGGTCGTTAAGAGAAGGCCTTTGGCCACTGAGTCGTCTGTGGTTAGAAGTAATGCCTGAAATTTGGTAATCTCGGCACACTATTGGCGCACTGTATCTCGTAATATAAAGTTTCGTAACGATTTCTGAAATGGATTGTCCCATGCGTCTAGCTCCAACTACCATTCCGCGTTCAAAGACTTGAATCCCATCGTACGGCCATAATGAAATCGGAAACCTTTCCACATGAATCATCCGAGTAGAAATGACAGCTCAGCGAGTATACCGCCATTTTATATCTTGTGTACACGATGCTACTGCCACCTGTATTTGTACACATCGCTATCCGATGCCTTCTGTTGCCTCAGTGTAAATGCTTCAGGACATGTGATGATGATGAGGTCTCATAGTCCGAGCAGCGTAGGGAACGTTGCGGGAGACCCACACAGCACACTAGACAAGGTCCTAGCGGAGGTGGTTTGCCATTGCCTTCCTCCGACCGAAATGGGGATGAATGATGATGATGAAGACGACACAAAACCCGAGGCAGGTGAAAATCTTTGACCCTGACCGGAATCTAACCCGGAACCTTGCGCGCGGAAAGCGAGAACGCTACTGCGGGCTGACATGTCGAAAGTGAATATAGATTAATGTCGGCATGGTACCCATATTATAAATGACATAAAGCTCACTGCCCAGAACATGGGATAGAAATCAGAGCTATGAGCAATGATTAGACGTTTTCCCCATATTCTACTACTTCGGTTACGTATCAAGTGTCCCACCAACCTGCTTCTTCTTCTCGCTAGGAGATTTCCACAGACTTCTTTTCGTGCGTTTTTTCTTTTGTTATTCTTCATTTCGTGCTTGATGTATCAACATAATCTTTTTCTTCAGTTGCACCAAATTTAAACGCTTCGAGTTGCTTCATTTCCTTACATCTGACCGTCGATGGATCACTTGTGCACAACGCTATGCTCCAGAAGTACACATTCAGCAACTTCATCCTCATTTCCATATCAAGATCCGATATCACAACAGCGTTTCCACTGGAAAATTTCTCTGTGCCAGTGTCAACATACTTCAGATATCTTCCCTATTTCGACCGACCTGTAACTTGTTCCCTATATAAAAGAATTTTTCCTCTTCTCTATTTATTTTGTTTTATCGAATTTTATGGATAAGCAATATTCTTTTCCACTAAGCATCATCAGATTTTTCTTTGCATTGTTTAATTAGAAGTAGTTATGAAATTGCATTTATCTTCAAGCCTTTCATGCTGGGACACTTAGCACCTCTCGTCAATCTTATTTCTGATGGTCTGACTATGTGACGCTGTCAGGTATGACCGCAGCTTTCGTGTTTTTTGGTACGTTATGCTGTAACATTTAGTTTTAATTTTGTCCGAAGAAGGTGTCCCTTGTGGCACCGAAACCTAGGTCACAAATTAATTGTGTTCGCGGCTGATGGGTGTGTTTTTCAAAATTTTGTAAAATTCTAAGGCTTCCATGACACGGCGATGAAGAGCTTCAGCGCCCGGGTGGTCTGTACAGAGGCCGATTGTCTACGGCGACCAGAGATATTAATGCAAAGGATTAGGGTCAGAGGAATGTCCAGTCCATGCAAATGGTCCTCCTCTACCTATCCATCTGTCGTGGTAGATACCAGCCAGTGCATCTCGAACACTGAGACTGAAAGGTGGTGCACCTCAATCGTACATAAACAACAAGTATCTTCTTATTTGCAGAGGTACATCTTCTAGCTTGTCTTGTAAGGCGTTCCGAATGAAGTCTCCATAGACAGCACATGTAAGAGGTGCTGGGAGACATGAGGACCTGCCAGACACTCACCTGTATTTCCAGCCCAGACATTAATCTTAAACTCATACAGATGTGTAGACTGTACTGTGGCACAAGGATTGCGATCGGCCCATTTGTGTTGGTTGTTGAAATTTGTTATTCCATCTCTACTAAGCGTCTGTAAATAAAACTGGAAAGACAGACAACCGATTGGAAATTTTTGCAACAGACCGCCGGAAAAGTTCTCCCTTCGTGGGTGATAGGCAGGCGTAGAGAACTGCACACGTTGAAGATGTGAGGGGTACACGAGTTGCTCGTATCCTCCAGGCTTAATTTGGAGATGCACCAGACGTCAGGGCCACCTGTCTCGCACTGATACCCGTCTCTTCTTCGACAGCCCGTGGAATGCGCTCTTCCTGGTTACCAATACGTGGTCTTCCTCGGTCAGTTGTCCGTGGAGCAACGGATCCTGTTTCGGCAGCGATACTATACACAATACCAGATGTTGGATGACATAGCTGTCTTCCGTCTGGCAGCAACGCCTGATACAGCCATGCAACCTCGTGTCCATTGATATTCGCACGACCCTTCGACGAAATGAATATCCTGTCATGTTTGAATGAAACATTTTCAGTGAACTCACTATCTGTAGTAAATGTATAGAATGGACACGGTGAAGACAAATGAATGACGAATGGAAACGAGTCACATTGGCAACACAATGCTATCTAGGATACAATGAGTCAAACAGGTCCACGCATAAGTGAATCGGTTGGATGTACACGGGAAACCAATGAACATCACCTTTCATTAATAACGCTGAAACGAACTTTTTTCGTCTTTTAGTTCAAGACGCCAGTTCCCGAAGTTAGTAAAAAGTATTTTTGAAATACTTTTTGTAATATTTCGATAACGTCATGTACGATATTTACTGACTTTGTAAGCAATGCTCCTTAAATTGTACTCATCAAATGTTATCACATTATGCCTTGCCACTTTGTTGTGTATGAGTGTTATTGGTTTCGGTTTCCACCTTGTACTTGAAAATGGCCCTGCAACCGAAACCGTGACAGCGAAATAAATAAACACCATAAACATACATTCACCTGACGTCAATGACTTAATTTAAAAAGTTTCATTTGACTGTCGTCCTTAACCAAGGAAAAGTCATCAGGTAGTTCAGTATTTCAGCATTTTAAGTAATTTTTAAGATGACACGGTACACCCGTAAGGTTTTTTAACGTAGGTAACACCAGGCGCGGAAACATACGTATTTATATGAGTCCATAGAGTCTAGCAAAGTAAAGAGGTACCTAGCCCTATGTCAAAGAGAAGGGTCACCTTAAATCAACTTTCTGAAAAATGAATTTTATGTCTTTTTATTTAGGGCTCGTGTTGCTTTTCTTTGGCTGAAAAGCGGATAAGGTTCATTTCCCATGAGGTTAGGGAGAAAAATCTGTACATTTGAAGAAATTGGATAACGTGACAATTTTCAGTAACGGCCCGATGTATTCTGCCGGAACGATGTCGCCTTACTGTCTGAAACACAGGTCAGCATCTCGCTGTTTCTCGCGCCCCATTAGTTGTCTCTCACAACACGACTTGCTAGTGGAGTTAGTTACTTTCCAGCAGAGGACGTACTCCGTGACCCCAAGAAGCTACGCAGAGAAGGACAGGGCAGATACGTTGCAAATAACAGTAAAATTAATTTATGAGACAGAAAAATAAGCGGAGTATCCCTGAAGAAACGTGGAATATGCCGTAAAGAAGTCGCACGAAGGAGATGAGAAGCACAGCGGATGGCGTGGTGTGGGGTGGAAGCGAACCGCCTTTAAGCTTAAAGGGGTGGCGCTGCACAGAGAGGAAACGGGCCTTACACCATTGTAATAACTTCGCTCTCTTTCGTACATCGTTAAGTCAAGAACAGTTTAACGAGGAAACGAGTTGCTGTACAATCATGTTATTAAAGTTTCATTTACACTCCGCTGTCTAAGGTGGCATCATTTTTTGGGGCGTTTGTTGATTTGAAACGTCCGCTCTACAAGCCTTTAACAATTTCCTGCGGTCGGGAGAAATAATTACTCCAAAAATTAAAACCATGTTTCGCTTTGTCAGACAATCCGTCTGGACAAAATACAATCGAATTAATGATATTTTAGTACATAAGTTCGGCGACAATAAAAAAAAATATTTTTATAACGAAATTTAAGAAGAGACTGCATAGTAAAAGAGTAGAATTTAATCTCACCGGTGATGATCCGTTGACCAAAGTCAAAATACATACACATTTCATGTAAACGTCTCATGCATTAAGACCAACGCTTTGACGACATGAAGGGCCATTGCAGAAGGTACAGAAAAAAATATTGCGCTAGGACTGAGTAGGACATCTTTTGTGGTCTTATCAAACAGAATTATCGCACTGTCAGTTAAACTAAGAGAATTAAAATACGAGATAGCTGGACAGTGACTTGGACGTTCCTTATTCTGAATACGAAAATACTGTCTTAACCATTATGTCACTTTCAGGAATATGATTAACAGTTCCCTTTCTTGGGCTTAAAATCGGATAGGAACGACCTATTGGCTATTTAAAGTACGGTAAAGATCAGCAAGACATTATTTTTGGAAAAATGTTGTGCCTTATCCACTGATGTGCTTAAAACATTAGTTTATAATGGAATTGAAGAGAATATAATAGGTGGACTAAATGCTCAATTTTCCCGCTATCTAAGCTTTGTGCCTACTTCTTCAGTCCGTGACACGCGATGAGCATAATATGATAAGAATCTGTACTCCACAAAGAATTTACAATTACGTAAATGTCAACATAACTGCAGTTTTTGTGACGATTATTTGCTTTTCCAGCTACTATTGTTAAATAAATGCTCGCCCCTACCATGAAACTCCAAATATGTGTTTACAAACTGCCTTGTTACTTATTTTTGCCTCAGATGCAGTAATGATTTTGTTTTCGTTTCCGAATCAGACTTGACAGTTGCATCACATTTCATCATTCATTCTTTATAGGCTGCATCTACTCCACAGGTTTAAAATTATCTAAACGTATCTCTCAGTTTATCTCTCATATTTCACCAGTCTGTCGGTTTGCCTCATCTCAGTTTGCATCTCTTACCGTTAGAACAAATTAATACTGTGTACTACAGCTGGTCACACAAGTTTTGACTTCTGTCTGACCTTAAAAAGTTATGTGTAACTAAATTTCTTCGTTAAAACATCACTTGTCTCTCTATATGTGAAAATAGTTTATTTCTTATGACAGCATACTTTCATTATCTATCCTTTCCGTACAAATATTTGATTTTCATTTCTGATGGTAGGTGAGAGCTTCATTATGTTTTTAGAAAAACGTTGGGAGTGTTTTTCTTTTAAATGATAGTGGTAAAGAATAAGTAATTGACTTAACTGCTTTACATAAATGAAACTGATTTAATTAACATCGTTAAAATACCAGCTGTACGAAGTACACTTTTATGACATAACAAAGCTTTCTTTAAGAAATGGTACCCCGAAGTTAACATCGTAATGAGTCGTAACTTGTGATGAAGGACGTTCCTATAGTCACCACATTGGATGTAATATTTATTTTATTTTATCAGAATGTCACAGAGTTGATTGTCCATAGTGAATCAGTGACCAGATGTGAAGAGTAGAAGGCCAAACATATTTTTACGAAATTTGTATCATATGAGAACCAGAATAACGTTCGAATTTTTAGGGACATTTTTAACAGTAATGCTTCATGCTGTAGTATAAAGTGCTTGCATTTATACTGAAAAAAAGTTCGTTTGGTGTGGCTTAGAGAAGATACAAACGCTCTTTACAGGTTATATTTAAATTTACGATCAAGGAAGATGCGACTTGATACTTAAAATGGCATAAATGAGACTACTGTAATAATTACTACAATTACTACAAAATCATCTAGGTGCTCTCACAGTATTCATAGTAAAAGCTATTGAGTACAAAACAGGACGATGAAAATGCTGTTAAGTTTCTTCTTTTACGATTTCTCCTCTCAAAGTGTTGTTTCAGATTTGCAGTTTCACGTATTTCTTCCACGATTTTAGGCCTGAAATTTACACAAATGGATTTTCTCTTATTAATGTCCATTTGCTGTATTTTTATCTTTCACTGCCCTTAAGTATTTATGTCAGTAACAAATTTTCTGTGACTGTTGGCTTCCTCGTTAACAATTCACTTCTTATCTATCACATTGGGGCCTGCATCCACTGCAACTGATAATAGCCCTGGTTTTAGATGGAGTGGGGTTTGTGCTGCAAAAATGGATTAATATAATGATTCAATAAATAAACACTTCCTAAGAAATACGATAAATATATTTTCAAAAAAAAGATTCTAAGATACATACATTTTAGGCACCACAATTTAAAAGATTGACAAAAAGAGCAAGGCAACATTTTTCCTTCATCAAACATACGTTTTAGGGCATACATTCGTAAATTTTCTTCAGACTGGTCTTCTTTCACTTACTCATGTAGACTACTACGTACAGTTAACAGAAAAACACTCGTTTGTATTAAAGCAGTTAGTTTGTGAATTAAGTTTAATGGCTACCACTCGTTTTAGATCCTGATGTCCTCTTGTAACATAAACTGGGCTATGACATCATAAGCACTCTTGGTTGCATCTCCAAGAACTGGTATAGTGTGAACTGGCAACTTGTCACTGCTCTACAAATTTGAGTTGTTAAAGTCAATGTTCCCCTATAGGTGATGCCTACACCTGTTAACAATGTGTTACTAGTCGAAGGTATCAAAACATATAACATACTATAGTTAGGTTCTTTCAATTAAAAAAGTAGGTACAGGAAATTACATGTATCGTTGGTTACATGTGTCAGAGGATTACTTTTCTTTAGGGTGGAGAGGGAAGAAGGGAAACGAGTTCTAGGAGAGTCTAGGGTTGAAAGAAAAATTGAAGTTGAGAAAATAGCAAAACAGCAAGCAGATTTCACAATGCAAATAGAATTTGTCAGGAAACTTTGTCCAACTAGTTGTATTTGAATCAATGTGCCCTAATTACATCAGAAGATCCGCGGAATCAGAAGTAAAATTGGTGAATTACTCATCTGTGATCGTGAAATAGATCTATCTAACCTAGTTGTCATAATACGCATGGCTGAACATCATGTGTTAAGTGATACACATACATTAACCTTTCCAGGATTTAAACTAGCTTATTACTTCTGATGATAAGACTTCAATATATAGGAAGTTGCCACATTAATTAGGAAATTCTTTAAATTCAAGAGCATTCACATTAACAAATTACACTTTGAGAAGTATTATAAGAACTTTCAAGAGAAGCAAAATTCCCTAGAGTATCCTTCATAGCAAGTACAGATATATTCTGAGTAATTGTATGAAATTGTAACTTCACGAATCGCCTTGAAACTCTGTTGGCTTATTTACAGGATAAAAGAAAGAAATCGTTGTTGATCATGTATAACACACATTTTCATAAAAATAACCTCCAGCAAATATTGTCATTAAATACAATCCCTATAATAAACTTTCCATCTACAATAGTTGGTGTTCTAACACAGCCACTGACAATATCTATATAAACAATCCCAAAAAGCAGAATTATTTCACAAAAAAATAATTAACAGACTATGACACGCAATGTCTAGTTCTACGTGTAAATACCAATCAGGTTAAAAAAACACTAAATCTAAGTGCAGCATAGTTAATCTGCTAAAAATTGAGCATTTCAGGAAACTGCAGAGATGTTTACAGCGCTCGTGATATGAATTGAAAATGCAACACATTCATTGATATAATAATTTCATTGTTTGAAAATTGTTTTGCTCCAGAAGTTACATTAAACAGAAGTCTTCACTGCAATCCTAGGTTACTCAAGAAATAATGGTATCTTATAGCACAAAAAATAAACTATATCTGTCAGCCAAGAAGATCTTCAAAGTTGATCACACAGCTCAATTAAAAGAATACTAGAGAATACTATGGATAACTATGCAGATATCTCTGAGAAGAAGATAGAAACATCAAATAACAAAATGAAAACAATGTGGGACACAATGAAAGAAGAGAAATATAGAACCAGAAATGAATAGCAACAGACAGAATAGTTGATACATTGGTTAAATATCGTTGTAATGGGGTGAATCTCTACAATAAGTGTATATTTTACTGACAGCATGAAATTGTCAGTGCCAATAAATAACGTTGTGAAACATCTGAGAATATCTGTAACAAATAGCTTTAGTTACATAAGTGTGACACTCAATTCACCAAATCAAATAAAATTGATCATAAAATCTTTAAAATCAAAGTAATGTAGTGGTTATGTTAAAACTCAACAAATTTAATTATGTAGCGCACTTGTGTTTTTGGTAAAATCTTAAGTTATTTATGGAGCAAGTATTTTACCACAAGACAGTCCTTACAGAGTAAAATATGATTAGCAGCTGCTCGAGAAAGGTGGTTAAAAAAGCCAAAGATCTACATACAAGTTTCACATTTGCCAGCATTCTTAGAACTTTATAGAGTAGATAATGTACAGGCTCATTATTGACCTTCTGATCGCAACACCCTGTCCAAGAGACACATGCGAATTGTCAGAGATTCCTATTTTGAGAAGATTACTAACATAGTTAATTTGAATGTACTTAGTAGATAATAAATTTGTAGCTGCAGGTATTTTCTGTGATTTGTCGAAGGTAACTGACTGCATGAATCACAGCATACTTTTAAAAAAATTACAATGCTGTCATTTCAGTGGCAGTGCTGCAAAATGATTCAGGTAATATCTCGCAGGCAGGAAGTAAAAGATGTTAGGTAGATACATCAATGAATTAAGGTATCTGTGTTCGTCAGATTGGGACGCAGCTAAGCATCGTTTACTGTAAATTAGAGGGCAGATAAGAGATGGGATAAAGAGAAATGAAACTCCCAAAAACGTTCTGTGCCATAATGTCGGACGACAAGTGGGAATATAATACAAAGATACGTTTCTGCACGTTGGTAGTGAACCAATCCTACAGGACAACTGTAAATCTCAATAATTGCTCAGTTGTTGATTTGTTTACTCTACGACAAACGTCAAACGTGGTGCTGAATTTCTTTATTTCGAACGTTATCTGTAAGTACCAATCTAAATTGTATCGTTTTAATTTAAGTACATGGAAAAGAAATCCACAAATACACTTCACATTTATACAATATCCACACATAGTGTGTAATCAACTTGTACATGTGCATAGCGCACAATTGTATATACAATTACAACAATCAGATCAGGCATGCACTTATGACAAACAGTTCATACAACAATTCCACCAACACAGTCACACACATCCACTATTTACAAATAAATATCCATCCACACAGTTACTTGAATGAGTAGTGTAAGTAGGAAAGGGTCCCGACCCCATCCTCACAGTTGAGCCACTTGCCATCATAAGAAACCAGGCAGACTTTCAGTTGTGTATCGGTATGTATCTCATTATCTTATGACTGAAGGACTACTTGGCACACCATAGGTGGAAGTTGAGATGGAGGACCTCCAACGCCAAACAGTAGAGTTTACCTGTATTTTCAACCCTGTAATCTTGGCGTGACCGTGGGTAGCTTTCTTATCTGTACTGTAAACATACGTTTTGGATTGGAGCCATACAAACTCTACAACCTACTAACAACTTGTCTCTTGTCAGGCTGACGAGAGGTTTTATTCCATAAGAATAATTGACCGCATATCCATAAGTGTCACATCCATCTGATGGTATCTAATTACTTTATATAGCTTGCACACTTTCATCCAGTAGATGAAACTGTTTCTATTCGTATAAAGTAACTTGGGTTCAACGGAGTGTGGTTTTGCAAACTCGTTGTGTAATCAGCGTATGTGGAGGTGGCAGATGTCCAGAACACACATGCCGCCATTCAAACGCTTCATGAACTGCACCGAAATATTAGTCATCTCCACGTCGACTAGTACCTGATAGAAGGTAGTGACTCACTTAAAAATTTCCCCGGCGACTTAATGCCTTAAAATGACTTTCAAGATGGTTTATTACATTTTCAATGGTTTTGTGGAAATGGAATTCAAAGTCACACATCATAACAGTACTCTTTTACTACTTACATCTATGGAAATGGAGCATTATTCTTGGTGTGACTTGGGTTCAAAACTTAAATGTAGTTCACTACATAGATATAACACTAACATACCTTCTTCCAAAAGGGTATCACTCAAGTACTTAACTTGAAAGTGAGCATCATGCACACTCAAATTTTGGAAGAAAATGATTGTGGGTCATGGTAGTTGAAATTTCAAATTGTATACATTGTGATCTGCACTGCAGTACTTCCCCACATGACAACAGTCGGCCATAAATGGAGTTCCCGCATTTGTATCCTATAGCAGCCAACAATTAAGACAGTCAACTGCCTACTCGTATAAGGGGTTATTCCGCTATGAGTTGGTCACGATAATGCTTTCGCCAAATATAGCAACGACACATGGTGCAAATTTTTCGAGCTCAGAGAGTAGCTGTCTTGAAGGGTTATCCTTGACATGTGATTCCAATAGACTGAAGTTAGTGTCATACAATATAACCCTTGGATGCGTGAGAGTTTGGACTGACCTTAATACGGCGCAGGGGCATCATAAACCATCACTGAGATTTCTATAGATAGGCCTATCGTTATTTTTCAGCCTTGTTAGGTTTTTTCTTTTTTTTTAACTTACCGTTTTGATCCAGTGAATGCCGTCTTATCATATCTGTAGTTAGTTTAAATTAACAAAACATTAAAGAAATGGTTTGGACATTAATGTCGATGAAAAAGTTTCAATCTAATCTTCACTAATTTTATTATTTTGCGTATAATAACTTATAATAATATTTATATAAACTAGGAATTGCTCACTTCAGAGGTAAAATGCAAATCAATATGCATGAAGACTCCAAACACAAGACGGAAATAAAGAAAATGGCTAAGTTACACATTACAAATTCGCCACAAAAATTAAGCTCGAAGTGGCTACATGTCGCAAAGGTCTGCACATTACTGGAAACAATCTTCACAAACAAGCACGCTATTTTCATCACAAATATTATTAGAACTTTTGAACAACACTGAGCAGTCTTTCTTTTCTATTCATGTGGACACAAAAAGCGTCTGTTCTGGGCACTTTTCCTTGATGTATGATATCCATTTCTTGGCTCCTTTGTCAAAACACCTAGCCAATTGTTGTAGAACATTTCGTTAAAAATTTCGAGTTTTGGCCTTGTACTCAATGTGCGGAGAAATACGTTTTAGGGCCAAGTCCTTCAAGAAAACGCTCCTTCTGCGTGATTTTCCATTGTGATACTTCATTGTGATACTCTGGATGTTGATTTGTGAATAAACAGAAAGCATTGATAGGGGCAACATACAGTACATTAGCACATAAACCACACTCCAATTACCTTGTCTGTCTTTTGCAAACTGTAAGTACGTACTTTTGGTCAAGAGAACCCACACCTAAGTTTATTTTGTTATAAGATAAAATCATTTCTGGTTTCTTCTTCTTCTTGTGAGTCTCTCCAACTGCGACGTCGTAATGCATGGAACTTAGCAACAGCACAGTTATTCGTCTTTGGCACATAGCTCACTACAGTCAAATCATCTCTGAATCCAAATGTGGAAGAGAGAACCACTCATGTCTTACATAGTTTCTTTTCAGGTGAAATTTGTGGTTCACGGAGGAGAGTACAGATCACTATAATTTTGTCCATCAATAAATCGCCAAATGTTGGTTAAGTAGTTGCCCTTCATGATATTGGCAGCGTCTTTACTGCATGAACTGCAACATTAGCTTAACGAGGGATCTCTCTTTTTTTTTTTTTTTTTTTTTTTTTTTTTTGAGAACGCTAGACCATCCACAGCGTATGATGTCAAAGAATAGCGTAGTTTGAGTATCTTTATTCAGTGCTTTCCTGGATTGTTTGGAATGAATTAATTGTAGAACTCAGCAACACCGTCAAAAGACAACACTTACTCATCTGTTCTGGAGCACTCTCCAAGACGACATCTTTGTCTGCAGTTGTTTATGAATGTTTGTCACACAATGCAGAAAACTACGCACTATATTATCATCTTGGCTCCTAGTTTGTCGGGCACGTCTGTCGTCGAAACTTAATGGCTCTCCTAACTTCTTCAGATCTGTTTGTGGAAAAGAGTTGTCATATAAACAGCGTTACCAGTAGAGCCACTAAAAGTTCTCTAGTAGGAGCATCCGAGCTTCTGTTACTGCAAGCTAATACAATGCCAAAAAAAACATTGATCTCCTCGTTTGTGACATTAGGCCATATTTGACCATTTATAGCTGCTGAGCTTCGTCCTTCCAGATTTGTGCAATGAATTATTTCATCCACAATATTATTTGTGATGAAGTAACTCCGAGCATCTTTTGGTGTTCGTGTATTTATTTCGTTAATAGAACCTAGAGAAAATTTCATTTCATTATGAGTAAGCGTTCTGCTAGAAGGAAGTGGTGTTTGGCTTCACTGAGTTCCGCCATGTCCGATAAATAAGTTTGCAGGATAGGCAGGACTTGCTGTATTATTTTCATTTCCAGGCTGTGTTGTGCTTGACATACTGTTTTTGTTTGCAGGTTGTGGTGTACTTGCCACATTATGTGTATCAGCAGGCTGCTTTGTATAGCAGGTCAGGGTGTTCTGAGTAAGCCTGCCTCATTTACGTCCCAAAATTTATCATTACTTTCTTCCGATTCTGAGTTGTCTGACCTGCATCTTCATGCACGATCAGTTTCATCTTTTGAATCAATAACAGATCCACATCGTTTAACAATTCAGAAATAACTGTTGAAGCGTTTGGATTATCTACATTTGTAGTATAAGTAGGTTGTCTTTGTGTCTTTTTCGAGAAGTATTCGATGATTCAGTAATGTAAGAAACGAACGTTTCTTGTTTAGAAAGAAAGTCTAAATAGCTACTTTTTCACAGAAAGAGAGGAGAAGGAAAGACAGAGAATAACAAACGTATTGTGGTAGGAGTAATCCATCGAACTACAGACCTATATCATTGACGTCGGTTTGCAGTAGGGTTTTGGAGCATATACTGTATTCAAACATTATGAATCACCTCGAAGGGAACGATCTATTGACACGTAATCAGCGTGGCTTCAGAAAACATCGCTCTTGTGCAACGCAGCTAGCTCTTTATTCGCACGAAGTAATGGCCGATATCGACAGGGGATCTCAAGTTGATTCCGTATTTCTAGATTTCCTGAAAGCTTTTGACACCGTTCCTCACAAGCGACTTCTAATCAAACTGCAGGCCTATGGGGTATCGTCTCAGTTGTACGACTGGATTCGTGATTTCCTGTCAGGAAGGTCGCAGTTCGTAGTAAGAGACGGCAAATCATCGAGTAAAACTGAAGCGATATGAGGTGTTCCGCAGGGAAGCATACAGGGACGTCTGCTGTTCCTAATCTATATAAATTACCTGGGTGACAATCTGAGCAGTTCTCTTAGGTTGTTCGCAGATGATGCTGTAATTTACCGTCTAGTAAGGTCATCCGAAGACCAGTATCACGTGCAATGTGATTTAGAAAAGATTGCTGTACGGTGTAGCAGGTGGCAGTTGACGCTAAATAACGAGAAGTGTGAGGTGATCCACATGAATTCCAAAAGAAATCCGTTGAAATTCGATTACTCGATAAATAGTACAATTCTCAAGGAAGTCAATTCAACTAAGTACCTGGGTGTAAAAGTTACGAACATCTTCAGTTGGAAAGACCACATAGATAAGGCGAGCCAAAGGTTGGGTTTCATTGGCAGGACACTTAGAAGATGCAATAAGTCCACTAAAGAGACAGCTTACACTACACTCGTTCGTCCTCTGTTAGAATATTGCTGCCCGGTGTGGGATCCTTACCAGGTGGGATTGACGGAGGACATCGAAAGGGTGCAAAAAAGGGCAGCTCGTTTTGTATTATCACGTAATAGGGGATAATCTGTGGCAGATATAATATGCGAGTTGGGATGGAAGTCATTAAAGCAAAGACGTCTTTCGTCGCGGCGAGATCTATTTACGAAATTTCAGTCACCAACTTTCTCTTTACAATGCGAAAATATTTTTTTGAGCCCAACCTACATAGGTAGGAATGATCATCAAAATAAAATAAGAGAAATCAGAGCTCGAACAGAAAGGTTTAGGTGTTCGTTTTTCCCGCGCGCTGTTCGGGAGTCGAATGGTAGAGAGATAGTATGATTGTGGTTCGATGAACCCTCTGCCAAGCACTTAAATGTGAATTGCAGAGTAATCATGTAGATGTAGATGTAGAATTACTTAAGTCAGCTGTGAGAGCAACAGTTTTCACTCCTGAAGTATTGTGTGTGGAATGGTGCCATGACAGGGAAGCTTGAACAGCTGCCGAATGATGTTCAAATAAGTTCAGCGACGAGTCGTTGTTTCCCGGTACGCTGGGGGATCATCATCGTCTGGTTTGTTAGCGACCTGGGGAGTGGTTCAAGTGCTCCAAAGTTTTGGAGTGGCTGAGAAGTCGTGGCTGGTAGTGACTGAGGAAACTCTGAATGCGCAACGGTACTTCATGTACATCCCGCATCCTCATGAGTTGTATCTCAAGACAAGCAGCATTGGTATATTTTTTAACTGGGCAACAGTCGCCCACAGATTACTCCTAGGGCCAGCATGATCCATAAATCTCACCGGTAGAACATGTTGGGAGTGGCTTACATGACAAATCCGTGCCATTGCCAGTATCCAGGATATCAAAGATCAGTTACAATAGTTGATGGCCATCACGTCTCAGGAGAGTAGACAACCTCTTCCTGACACCCTTCTCTAGTGCATCAAGGATAGAAGGGATGCATACTGACAAGTGGGCTTGTACTAAGAAGTTCTTTGCAAATATGACTTGATGTTGTAATCACTGAAATACCTCAAACGTGCTCAACCCATGACGTTATATTTTATGTCCTTCGCTACCTCTGGGTGCTTCCCTTCATAGTCAGACTGTGTATTTCTGTTTCTCTCTTCCCCTACAGTCTGCGCCCTCTACAGCTTCCTCTACTACCCTGGAAGTTTTTCCCAGATCTCTTGACACATGTTTAATCAACCTGTCCCATGCTTTGCTGAGTGTATCCCATATGATCTTTTCTTCGCTGATTGTGCACAGAACCTCTTCAGTAATTATCAGTTCATCATCTACTGAACATATTTCTACAGCCACACACCTTAAACGCTTTGATTCTCTTCTTCCGCGGCTTTTCGGCATTACATGATTGACTACCATACAATGCTGTGTTACAAACGTACTTTTGCTAGTTTCAGTCCTGGCCGACTTTCTCTAAATTTCACGTGGTTTTATAATCATTAGAGTAACATCAAACGCCCTCTGAACCTCTGGAATTTCATTTTGTTTGTTCTTCCCTTATGGGTGCTTCCTGTTTTCTTGGTCAAGCAGAGGTGACTTATAATTCTGTGTCAGATTTCTATTTGTAAAAGAAAATTCTATACCTTGAGGTGTCTGTTAGCAAATATTGTAGTTATGTTCCTATAACATCGTCACATTTTCTTGCACAGGTACTGCACTATCACCACTCTATGTTACTATTTTACTGCACGCAGAAACTCTCCATCCATTTCACTGCCGGTGCCTCGGAAAGCTACTCCGCCTTCTATATTGGAATTCCTGGCTTTCGCCAGCGACAATGTTTCTGCCTTTCTCGCCAGAGCAGAGGCCATTATTTAGGAAACGAGGGCGCGAAATGGCCCGTACGTCTGCCGCTCGGCCAGTTTCCCGACTGGAGTGGATTCTCTTATCGTGCTTAGGCGCATGGCTCTCCCTACCCGCGAGCCGGAGCTGCACGGCCTACTGAGTGGTGAAGCCACGTCCTCAGCCGCTGGTGGCGCCAAGTGCGTGTCCGACGTGGCGCTCGCTTAAGGGCAGTTGGAACGCCCTACCCTGATAATGTTAAATTTAGTGACTTGGCGTTCCTGTATTCAGGAGCCACTGTAGATCTCTTACAGGACATTAAACTGTATGTTTTGAGTCTACTGAACTACAATAGTTGCACAGACACTGCTTTCGAAAATGCAATTTTTTAATTACACGGTTAAAATTTTGTGTACTTTTTGTACGTTATCCCAAATAATTGTAAATATACGTAACATTATGTTCTTCTTTTAGTTCACTAGACTCAGGATATGTATGTTATTAGCCCCAGAAAATTTCAATACTCTACTCGAAGTGGTTTCTGAGATTTAGTGGAAAATGCAACAGAAAATGTAAATTTTCAGGAACGGCGTATAAAGTAACGTAATATATGCTTAATGTTTTTTTAATGACTCAGAAGTACCGTGCAACATATTGTTTATCATTCTCTTGATCTTTTCCTAAGTTTTTTCTTCTTTTCTCCTTTCTGGACTCCTTAGTGATCAACTGTGCTGCATACTCTGCTTTATCATTGCGGACCTTGTCCATTCGTTCAAGTTCTCTGTTGCAGTTTCCCCCAGGATTAATTCCCATATGCTGTAGCATTTTCACCCTACCAACGTTGCCACCATTAAAAGCAATAGAAGCATCATTGACCTCCCACTTTAGTGTCTTCATTACAACAAAAACATTTTTTGGTAAGCGAGTCCATATAAGATTACTGAACGACTCATTGGGATTTTGAGTCTGACACTACAGACACTTCTTCAGTAATTCAGGATTTGCCACATCTCTGTAAATGGGTTTTATAAAACACACAACTACTGCTGGGATGGAATGTTTATGGTTGTATGAACTGGAAACTGGTCATTACGGTAAATGCACCATGAATAAAGTCCGGGAGTGCAATGGTGGTGTATTGGTTTTTCATCAGTTCTGTGGAAGCAGGTAGCCTATACTGCCTGCTTCATTTTCAACAAATCCCCAGTATTATTTCTAATGACCATCCCATAATACTGCTGCAGTTCATCAATCATTTTGTCTGTCTGCCTGCGTCTTATGGTTTTACCATCAGAAATCTTCTTGTCTCTCAAACTTTCTTTCAACTTCCTCAAACTGGTGCCCACCCTCTTCTGGACATGACCTTTATAACACAGCAATCCACAGCTGTCCATATAAAAAAATTAACGATTTTATTAGATCTTGAAATAATGCACGTAAACATTTCAACATTTTTAACCAGTGTTGATTAAATTTAAAAAAAAATACAATAAAAAAGTGCTTGTCATGTGAGTTTATAATTGATATTATATATATCACTTTATTCGCGAAATTGCAAGTTTTACAATGAGATAAAAATCCAAAAATGTGAAAAAAAAATTTTTTCTAACTCCCCTTGAAGAGGACACCTCCTTGTACGCATGGTGCTTGGAAAGATTTTACCTGCGAATAGTACGAGAACTTTGTGACGTACTTCTATTTTGTTTTTCTTTTTTCATTATACACGGTGTTTCAGAATGACTCATCGTATTTCACCAGTCTAGTTCTTCTACATCAGGGGTTCCCAAAGATTTCCAAGGGGTTGACATAAACGAAAACTGATTTTGGGGGTCGACGACTAAAGATAGGCCCCCTTATTCATAATAGTCTGCTAACTTGAGGCATTGCTAAATCTCACTCTGTCTTCTTCTGTTGACCTAAGTCAGAATGAAAAATAACATTCTGTAGCAGATGTTTTAAGTTAGCGGACTATTTTGAATAAGGGGATTGACCTTAAAAGTAGGTAATTGGGCCATGGGGGTCTGAGGTAACAGTTCATTTTGGAAAAGGGGTCACGTATCCAAAATAGTTTGGGGATCCCTGTTCTACATCGTTACAGATAATATAGATATAGTTCAAGTGGCGTTCAATAAATAATCTAACACTTTTTTTCTGAAAACAAGTCCGTTTTATTCAAGATTCCCATACACCATGTTATTCCCCACTCTTTTGACCACAAAACCCTACACTCAGTGCTATAGAGTTACACGACCTTATTGGGAGGGCGTGTATGCCCGTATGGTGCCACTCTTCTGTTCGACGTTGGAGCCAACTTCTTACTGCATCAATAACCTCCCCATCATCCGTGTACTACTTCCCATGGAATGTATCCTTTATGGTCTTCTGTTAGATAGCGAAGAATACAGTGGAGACACTCCTCTGAGTACCCCAACTGGAGGACGAATGTGTTAGCAGTACCAACATTTTCAAACGCTTCCCCCCTCTGACTGGCTCTGGCTCCCACAAGACGTGGTCGATGCGGTTTCGGACGTCAGACCGCCATCGGCTTTGCCTGGAAGCTCCTTCTCCCTTCCGTATGCTGCTCCAAGCAGACCTTAACCAACATGCAAGCTCTTAGGCGCGCCAGGAGCGCTTGAGGCGTGCTGTGGCGAACTGTTGCGCACGGTTGGGTGTTCTAATGTGCTGTGAAACTGCTAATTAAAACGAGGAGGAGGTTAGTGTTGGGCGGTCCGACCATAGCGAGGTCCTTGCCGACGGAGCAAACGGTCGATTTCGGGAAGGGTGGGGAAGGAAATCGGCCGTGGCCTTTCATAGGAACCATCCTGATTTAGGGAAATCTCGGAAAACCTAAATCAGGATGGCTTGACGCTGGTTTGAACCGCCTTCGTCCCGAATGCTATTCCAGTGTTCTGGACACTCCGGCACCTCGCACGTTGAAACTTCTCTTTCGCGTTACAACAGACTGTGTTTATTAATGTGTTACTTGCGCCATTACTGGAATTATTTCAATACATTCTCCATACAGCGCGATTCAGCTGCGCCTACCGATGAAGTTTTATGAAACCCGCAGTGCAATATCTGGCCTCTAAAAATTTCGAGCGAGATATTCATTTCCTCTCGTACACTGCGCGCTAACTATTAGTCCTGCAGAAAAAAATAAACAGTGCCATTTTATAGCAAATTTAATGTAGCTAAATTTTGTACGCGAATACGTTACCGCTAGAGGCCGAAGTTTTCGAGTTATTCTAAAGAAACTTACAACAGTTATCTTCAGATACATCCCCATTCCAATATTCAGTCCCACCGGTCATGACTTCTGGTATGTAGTTCAGGACACTCCCTCCTACCACTGCACTGAAAATTGCGACTGCACGAGTTATTTCCCTCATTAGATCTGTGGGCTTGTTAAGCCACAGCTTACTCGAGCATTTATAAACTGTGAAATTGACGGGGGTGTGAATTTCACCTAACCATTTCGTGAACTTCAACAATATAAAATAAACGATTACGCCGTCGTATTTGTCAGGCATTCTGATTACGACACTATTGTATACATATGATTTAAGTTTCCATCAAACTGTCAACGTAATTACTTTTACCTGAACGTTTACAAAAGTCTCTTTTCTTTAGTTACCTGATGGATGCGTTTAAATTAATAGCGTTAACGAAATGTCCGAACAAGAATTTTAAATTGGATTAGAGATCACATGACTGAGAAATTACACAGTAATAGATGCAATTTGTATAACACAGGTCTGATAAAGCAGATATGTAGTGGTTTCAGCTGATAAGCATCTAGATTATTAGAGCTTGTTGTACACAACATGTTTATTGGCAGGTGGAAGGCCGAGACAACTATATGGCAGGAGGTGTAATGATGGCAACAAAACGGGCGTAGAATACCCCGATGTACTGCTGAGCTGCAAGGGTACCGAGGATAATAGCGAAGGGGTCCTGCTATGAAAATAAATGGCACCCCAAACCATAACTCCCACCAAGAGTCAGGTTGAAGACCCACCACTCCCCGGGTCATCTCCAGACATGTCTTCGCTGGTCATCGAGGCTGAGTTCCAGACGAGTCTCATCACTCAAGACAAGTCCACTCTAATTAATGACATACTAAGCCGAAGACATATCTGGAGAGAACGCACACAGCCGATGGGTATCTGCCTGAATTTCGGCTACCATATAGCCCAACATGAGGGAGTGATGGTTTGACGTCCCGTTTAATTTCGTAGCAGGACCCCTCTGGCTGTCAGCCACGGCATCCTTACAGCACAGTGGTACACGAACGATATCTAAGCCCCGTTATGTTGCCCCTCATGGCAAGCAACCCTGGGCTTATATTTCAGCAAGATAATGGCCGCCCTCACACGGGTACGGTTTCTATTGCTTGTCTTCGTGCTTGCCGAACCCTATCTTGGGAAACGAGGTAGCCGGATCTACTCCCAACTGAGATCGTTTGAAGTATTATGGACGGGTCCCTCTAACGATCTCGGGATTCTGACGATCTAGGGCGCCAATTGGACAGAATTTGTCATGACATCCTTTACGAGGACATCCAACAACTCCAACAATCAATGCCAAACCAAATAATTGAATGCATAAGGGCCAGAGGACGACCAACATGTTACTCACTTGCTCAATACGTAAAGCTCTTTGTCTTGAACTAATCATCCACTTTTTCTGAAATTCTAATCCTTTGTTAGTCTGCAGATGTACATCACATCTACCGTATCCGTCCTATTCGGTCTTTTTTTTCTTTTTTGTCTTAGAGTGTGTATTAAGTTATGCGTAAAAGTGTTAAATACAGCTCTTAGCGACTTCGGTTAAATACAGCTCTTAGCGTCCTTTTATACAGGAGAGTCGTGCACTATCGGTCGGCTGCTTTGTGTGCTCTGAGTGTTTGATGGTGTTGCTGTAGCTCTTACCACAAGGAACATATTTTGTGGCCTGTGGTACACGTCTACAAGCTAAATGGTTAATTTCGTTTGTGTATTTCGGTTATCTATATTATGCAACGAACGTCAAGTGACAAACGTTTCTTGATAATTTCTACAAGAAGACGTACGATATGACTAGACCCTACTGCGTGTTTGTTGTGCAGTACAGGCCACCCGATTGTTATTCAGCATAAACCAGAAGTAATTTCAATTTTTCAATTATATTTCCTTACTCTTACAACTTTGTAGACTGAAATGGCCGAAAACGAGGAAAACGTGAGAGGGAAATGCAATGAAGAGTTCATGAAAACGGCTGTCAACAATATTATGTCTAACAAAATGAGCAAAAGAGACGCATCTTAAGTGATTTCAACTATTACAAAAAAAGGCGCTGAAGAGAAGACAATAAAATCAGAAGGAATAAAGTGTGAGAGAGGATTTAAGAAAGCTGAACTTTAGTCGTGTGTCCCAAAATTAAATAAACACTCAAGGGGTGGCCATGGAAACACAAAGTGCAAAGAACAGGTGTATAAATTTACTTATCTGGGCAGTAATATTACCAGGGATGGAAGGGACAAGGCAGAAGCGAGAAGTAGAATTGCTCAAGCAAAGGCCGCTTTTAACAAGATGGAAAACATCTTAACATCTAAGAGCATCAGCCTTGAAATCAGCAAAAGGTTAAAAGGTTTTCGAAATCATATGTGTGCAGCGTGGCATTCTATGGGTGTGAAACATGGACTCTCGAGAGACAAAAGGAAGACCAGAAGCTAAATTCTTTAGAAATGTGGTGCTATAGACGCATGCTCAAAATAAAATATATCGACAAAGTCACAAACGAAGTGGTTCTGGAAAGAGCAGGTGAGAAGAAAAGCTTCTGGAATTTCATTGTTAAAAGAAGAGTGCGATTTACAGGTCACCTATTGAGACATAAATGGCTCCTGAACACAATCATGGAGGGATACGTCGAGGGAAAAAGACCAAGAGGAAGACCACGGCTGAGGTACATAGATCAAATCGTGAAAATTGTGAGATGTAACACCTATAAAGAAATGAAGGCAAAAGCTGAAAGACACACAGAATGGAGACAAGCGGCCATTGTAGCTGTTGCAAGCCAATCCTTGGATTGACCACTACAGAAGAAGAAGAAGAAGAAATGCATCAACAGAAGAGACTGAAGTGTGGGTTACGTGCTTGGAGTCATCTGAGGAAGACTTGATGCTGTGTACCAAGTGTAGAGGCTGGACACGTGTTGGATGAATAGGTCACGAGCACATTTTGTTGTAGTAAGATCCGCAAAACCCTGTGCTAACCATTCGTGAACTGAGCTGATATTGTGACATTAAGTTCCAGTGCTTATGTGTTCTATTATTATTCAATAATTGTCAGTACAGAGTGTCATCAACAGCCGATATTATCGCAGAAATGACAGTGGCCGATACTGTAAGGCACTTTCCGCAAGCCTTGTAATTATAGCTCCTTTACTTTGGATGTAATTAAGAACTGAAAATAACAAATCAAAATCATTACACTCTAACATTCATAGAACATGTTTTCAGGTAGCAGCAAGTATGGTTCAAATGGCTCTGAGCACTATGGGACTCAACTGCTTAGGTCATCAGTCCCCTAGAACTTAGAACTACTTAAACCTAACTAACCTAAGGACATCACACACATCCATGTCCGAGGCAGGATTCGAACCTGCGGACGTAGCAGTCGCACGGTTCCGGACTGCGCGCCTAGAACCGCGAGACCACCGCGGCCGGCTGGCAGCAAGTATGTTAATGTTTCGATTAACCAGGGCAGCTACACAGTAAACTGAAAAGACTTACGGCAGCCGATACTCCATGACTCTCCCGTAAACATAATTTGCTTTAACTACAGCGAAGAATAATTTCAAGAGAAAATAATATTTTTTGAAAATAATTTGCTGTGTTATTTTCCTTCTGACTATTTTTCTTTCTCAATCTATACTGATAATTTAACTAAACTCACAATTTGTTTTCACTCTAGTAGGAAGAGTCAGTGACTGCCACAGGCAGTGTGTGTCACCTGCAAGAGGACGGGTGATCTCAAAAGCAACCCGACGCCGCCGTCGCCGCAGCATGTCGAGGTGTCGGGTTGCCGCAGCCTACTGAACGTCCATTATGGTGTAGCTCGCCCGCCCTGCAGACGCACTTTCCGCCCCCCGCTACCCCTCGTCACCCCGATCCCTCACCCCTGGACCCTCTGCCGCGAGGGACCGACAGACCGCGAGCCTCGTGGACAGCACTGAAGAAACTTGCCTTTTCCCGTGAATATTGCGAGTAATGCGCATGAAACTTTGTAGAAAGCAGACAACTCGCAGTCTGCCCATTTAGCTTTATCCAACTTCTCTCATAAGTAAATTAGAGTCTTAATGGCACAATATCTGATCTTAGGACAGTGGAAGTAGAAACGTTGCTTTGTAGCAACGAAACTTTGTGCATGTCTTTCAAGCTTTTTACTGTTTATCTCATCTCGGTAACTCTTCTTTTATTACTCATTAAAATATAAGAGTACATTTAGCCTGAAGCGTTTCCAAAGAACTTTTTCGAACAAGTCGTTAGCTCCCGAAGAAGTTTCCCTCAAAGAATTAGCCCGGGTGCGAGAATGACAACTTATATGGAACACATATCTTGTTTTTCCCACACGATATTTAGAAAACCTAGGTAAACTGGTAAATGCCGTCTTGCTTAATTCCCGAAATGTAATCAAGAGTGCACTAGTGTGCAAGCTGTCACGAGGCCTGAAATCAGCATTACTCACAGAGTTTACGTAGCTGAAGGGGTAAAAACGTTGAGGGGTACATCAGAACTATCCAAATGGAACACCTGTTATGTACAGTATATCCCAAAAATTGTTCCTTATCTCCTGTTTTTCCAACTTTTGTGCGTTAACTGTATTTCTGTGACGTGGTATTTACTTTTGACATATTCCAAGAATTTGTATACATAACGCTTTACTATATTGTGTGATTGTGAGTTCCCGTATGTATGCCACTTTTATTCCGGTTTTCAGCAACCGATGATGGCAGCGCCCGAAACACGTGATATGCAGTGAACGCAAGTGATCTAGAACGAAATTATAAATTAAAATTACAACAGCTTCTCTGGCTCTTATTCCGAATTTTTATCCCCAATAACAAAAATGGAAATATCCTTTCTGTCAGGAGAATTCTGAGAAATTTCAGTGTTTTTGTGATGTATGCAAGACGCTTGTGTCACCTGCTCCTAATTCACAGAAGAGCTGATACAACTGTAACATTACAGTGCGATCCGCAAGAAAGATATGTGCTACTCTCGAAATGAAATCAACGCTGTACTAAGGAAAGACTATTGATCAAATTTATAGATCAGATATTTGAAAAAAACTGAACTATATTTTCATCGCCTCCGTCTCATATTTTGCTAAAGTATCATTGTTGTGGCCTACAGTTCGAAGACTGTTTGTATACAGCCAGTCATTATATTCTATTAGTTAAGAGATCGACCCATCCAATCTTCAGCATTCTTCAGCAGCACCAGATTTTAAAAGTTTCTATTCCTTTTTTGCCTAATCTGTTAATCGTACACGTTTCACTACGCTCCAGCCGCGCGGGATTAGCCGCGCGGTGTAAGGCGCTGCAGTTATGGACTGTGCGGCTGGTCCCTGCGGAGGTTCGAGTCCGCCTTCGGCCATGGGAGTGCGTGTTTGTCCTTAGGATAATTTAGGTTAAGTAGTGTGTAAGCTTAGGGATTGATGACCTTAGCAGTTAAGTCCCATAAGATTTCACACACA
The DNA here is from genome assembly GCF_023897955.1 of Schistocerca gregaria. NCBI lineage: Eukaryota > Metazoa > Arthropoda > Insecta > Orthoptera > Acrididae > Schistocerca > Schistocerca gregaria. The sequence goes on from NC_064922.1 coordinate 435,456,928, forward strand.
TTTGAACATTTTTTTTGCTACGCCCCACAAAAATACTTTCAGAAAAGACTTAGTAGTACTCAGACCTATATTCGATCTTAACTAAGTTCTCTTGTTCAGAAACGATTTTCTTCCCATTGTCATCGTTCATTCATTGTCAGTTACTTTGCTGCCGAAATAGAAAAACTTATCCAAAAACCCGCACCATCCCCTGATTAAATTTGATTACATCCCATTATCCTTGTTTCTCTTTTGTTAATGTTTATCTTATATCCTTCTTTCAAAAGATTTCCCATTACTTTCAACTGCTCTCTCAAGTCGTTTGCTTTGTCTAGCAGAATTACAATGTCATCAGGAAAAATTAAAATTTTTATTTCTTCTACCTGAACTAAAATTCCTATTTAATTTTTTTCTTTGGTTTTCTTTACTGTTTGTTCAGTTTACCTGCTGAATAACATCGCGGATAGGCTACAGACCTGTCTCACTCTCTTTTTAACCACTGCCTCCCTCTCATGCCCCTCGACTCTTATAACTGTCGTCTGCTTTCTGTAGAATTTGTAAGTACCCCTATACCGCTTTCCTCCTTGTATTTTAACCCGGCTACATTCGGAATTTCTAATACAATATTACATATTGTCAAAAGCTTTCTCTAATTCTGCAAATGCTATTACCGTTAACATGGGATAAGTCGTAGGCTCAGTATGGCCACAAGTCTTCCTACATTTCTCCGTAATGTAATCTGATATTTCCCGACGTCGGCTTGTACCAGTTTTTCCATTCTTCTGTAAATGATTCGTGTTAGTGTTTTGCAATCGTGACTTACTAAACTTATAGTTGCGTACAATTGACACCTGTCAGCACCTACTTTCTTTGGAACTGGAATCATTATATTCTTCTTCATGCCTGAGGATATTTCGCCCCTAGCAAACATTTTGCCTACCAGATGGAAGGGTTTTGTCATGTGTGGCTCTACCAAGGCTTTCAGTAGTTCCAACGGAATGTTGCCAAATCCAGGGCCATGTTACAACTTCAGTGATCTGACAAATTTTCTCGCAGTATCGTATCTCCCATCTTATCTTCATCGACGTTATCTTCTATTTCTATAACATGGCATTTAAGTTCATCTTTCTTGTGCAGACTATATACACTCCTTCTCACTTTCAGCTTTCCCTTATTTGCTTAGGACTGATTTTCCATTTGAGCCTTTGATATTCATACAGCTGCTTGTCGTTTCTTCAAAGGCTTCTTCAGTTTTCCTGTGGGCCATATCTATCATAAGCTTCTAAATCCTTGCACTTGCTCTCAATTCATTCCTGCTTAGCCATTTTGTACTTTCTGTCAATGTCATTTTAAGACTTTTGCATTCCCTTTCACTTGTTTTATTTTCTGATTCGTTGTATTTTCTCATTACATGAATTAAACTAGGAAATCTTCTGTGTTATCCACCGATTTCTATTATTTTATGTTTTTACCTATAGGATCCTCTGCTGTCATCACTATTTCATCTCTAGAAGCTACCCATTCATCGTATACTGTATTCTTTCCCCTGTTCTAGTAAATCGTTGCCTAATGCTCCCTCTGAAACTCTCAGCAACCTCTGGTTCTTTCAACTTATCCAAGTCACATCTCCTTAATTTGCTACCTTATTTTTAATTTCTCCTGTTCTAATTTAACTTTCATAACCAACGTTTGTGTTCAGATTACACACCTGCAGATGGGAATATTTTTCCATTTAAAATCTGATTTCGAAATACCAGTCTTATCAATATATAATCAATCTGAAACCTTCCTATGTCTCCAGGTCTTTTCCATGTATAAAACCTCCTTTTATAATTCTTAAGCCAAGTGTTGGGGCTGATTAGTTTGTGCTTTGCGAAACATTCCACCAAGCGGCTTCCTCTACAGTTCCTTTCTCCCAGTGCATATTCACCTACTTGTTTCCTTTCTGATCCTTTAACCACTGTGAATTCTAGTCCAACATCACAATTAAATATTCGTCTTTCTTAATTATGTAAATAATTTCCTTGTCTTCTAATGCAGTTCTTCAATCTCTTCATCATCTGTGGAGCTATTTGGCACTTAAACTTGTACTACTTTGGTGGGTCTGGGAATTAGGTCTCTCTCTGCAACGATATTGCGTTCACAATGCTGTCCATAGAAGCTTACCCACATTCTTATTTTCTTATTAATTTTTAAACCTACTCCTACATTACCCCTAATTATTTTGTATATCTAAGCCTGTATTTACCTGACAAGAAGTACTGTGGCTCCTACCACCTAACGTCACTAATTCCCACTATATGTGACTCCAACCTGTCATTTCCATTTTTAAACTCTCCAACCTGCCAACCACATTAAGGGATGTAACATTCCATGCTCCGTCCCATAGAATGCCAGTTTTCGTTTTTCTTGATAATTAAATCATCCTGAGTAGTCCGTCCCCGAAAATTTGAATGGGGTACTATTTTACCTCCGGAATATCTTACCGTAGAAAGTGCCATCATAATGTAACTGCACAGGAGAGCTGCATGCCCCCCCCCCCCTGAAAAATACGGCTATAACTTCCCTTTTGCTTTCAATCGTTCTCAGTACCAGCACAGCAAGTTCGTGTTGGTCGTTGTTACAAGTCCAGATTAGTCAGCCATCCATATTGTCGCCCCTGCAATTACTGAAAAGGCTGCTACCCTCTTCAGGAACCACACATTTGTCTGGCATCTCAACAGATACCCCTCCGCGATGGTTGCACTTACGATACGGCTATTGTATCGCACGCAAGCCACCCAACCAAAGCCAAGGTATACGGTTCACGAGGACGGGGGCGGCGGTAAGTACCATGACAACAAAAAAATGGAGAGCAGGTCGCTTTCTAGGCATGGAGAACATCGTATTTGTGTCCCCCTAGCGCAATTGGGACAGAAAGTCACATTGTTTAACATGTATCAGCTTCTCCTTACAAAGACTGCATAAAGTCATGCTCTGCGTTGTTGAATGTTGATTGGTGCACCGATCTTCAAAATTATACGACAGCATGCTGAAAAAGAATTCCTTCAAATTTTTTGTGTCACAACTCGTAGAACTTTTTAAATAAATAACCGTTATTAATACTGTACATCTTTTATTTTTGTCAACTTATTTACAGCCCTTTGCCGCTATATGACTCCGAACTGTTAAGTATAACACGACGGCGCGAAATGCAACTAAATCGATATGTGAGAAACAATATGCTGCTATCGAGTTTCGAATTCTAAGAGTCGGTCCACACATGCAGCGCTCTGTCCTTCAGCATGACAATGTCATATCGTACGGGGCGCTGCGGCAGCTGCAACAACCAGACGCTTTGGGTTCACTGTCGTCGATTATCCTTCACACAGTCCCGACTTCGCCCCATCCGAATTTTATCTGTTCACAAAAGTTAAAGAACGCCTTCGAGGACTCCATCAACAAACACTCTATAGTAGTGGTATCAACAAACTAGCCTCTCATTGAGAGAAATGTATTCGTCGCCAGAGTGAGTATGTTGAGAAAGAAATGCTTAGGAATGATGAATAAATTTTAGACTGTTAGTAAAGTTTGTTTTATTTAAAAAGCTTTATTTGTTTTGACACAAAAATTTGGAACCGTAAGTTTTCAACATGCTCTCGAACACCCAAGATTTTCAGTCACTATACAGGCACTTCCAAAGCCATGGGAAAAGCGTAGCGCCAGTTCTCAAGATGTGATGCGCCGTTCTGAGATAAATATTCCAGGAAGCTTGCAGTCTTGAAAGTATAGCTCGTGTAAGGCATGTGGTTGTAAGCCGATTATGTTGAACAACTAATTGTAAGAAGTTCCTGCAGTGTAGCCGTTAGTGGTAGTAATCTGAAAGATCGTATGAGGTGTGGCGTCCAGGGCCTATTTGAAGCCCAAGCGACACAAGCTGCTGCTCGTTACGTCAAACTAATAGGGCCACCATAGGTGTCAAGGCGTAAAATTTTGTGTCATAGTTACTAGGAGAAACTGATAAGAATGCAAAATGTTGTAGTAGAAGCAAAAACGTTCCAGGAAGACTGAGTTCACGAACGAGTGAGATAACAGCGAATGCGTGGTCGCATGCCGCAGCTGCCCTGAGTAGCACACATCGTCTACTTGGTATATGGATTTGGAACGTAAACTTTTAGGCTAATTTCGTGATTAATTGGGTTCAAATTTCACCCATGGCCTACGCTTCCTTATATTACGCTGTTAGCGTTGGAAGTAGTTTATAAAAACTCAAGTTGGTGAATGTGTACCTTAAGTCAACTCAATTCAACTTTTGGATAAGAAACTTGTTGATAAGTTAAAGGCTATAAAAACATCAATATATTTTTTTACTGATCGGAATATTTAATAGTAGGTACATATATTAAACAACTCTTAATCATGACTTCATTGAGAAAATATTTCTCTTTCGTATGACACAAAAGATTGTATTGTATGCACAAAAATTTTGACCGCATTCATCAACTTCCAACTAGTTTCATAACACATTTTCTAAAATTTATCTTCTGACGAGTTTTCTTCACGTATGATAAGGTCTTACGACGTAAAACTGCACCTTACATTTCAAACACTAACATAAACTTAGATGAAATTTTTGCATCTCTACCCCGCTGTTTTCGACAGAAAGTTAAATTATTCGTACATTACATAATTAAAACGTTTCAGCCTTAAACTAGATAAAAATCTGAAAGTTCAGTTTAATGAATAATACTTTTTTACTAAAGCTAGCTCTACTTTCACTGATAACTATCAAAAATTCCTGGGATTACTATCAATAAAATTTGTCGCGTGTTTTGCAATATTTAACACTGGAATAAGATTCAGGAATTTTATGTTACAGATGAATATCTGGCTAGTACATACGTAAAAAGAAGCAGGCCTCTTCCCTGATCCCTAGATTTAGATGTAATTTCAACTGTTTCTAGCTACCACTCTGTTTAGATAACAGTATCTTGGTGGAGAATGCAAATGCATGATCTTATTTACCTTAACTGATTTTGACCCATCACTCATTCTTCTAGTCTACAAACAAATTGCAGCTGCGGAACAGTTGGCTGTTAGGAGACTTGTTAGCTCCTGTATAAAGAAATGACTGTAGCTAATGTCAACTGCATCAAATGAATTAGGTGACAAACGAGTTACCTTTGAAATTTATCAGCGTATTCTTCAAAATATAGCTCTGCTGTACCGGCACTACTTATCTCAACAGTTACAGAATGCAGCCAAGTTCGTAAATACCATTCTTGAAGTGCCCCTTGCAACTCAGGGATAACTGATCAGACTGTTACATCTGCAGTGCCTTTTCACATGTGGTCTGGTATTCCAATTATTTTGCAGTACATGACCACTTGTTTCTCAGAAGATATATCGCACACATTCTATGAAATCGCATCTGGGTCACGGTCTCCTCACCCTTTCGACTCTAAAACGGAACGGCCTCCAGTCTCGATACCCAAGACCTGCTTAATCTCCGTTAGCCCCACTATTTTTCTTACCATTTTTCTTATTGATTGCCGCTATTGTCTCTTCCCTATCATGTCACTATGTTGTGCTGAACCGCAATACATCACGATTCAATACGTCTTTCGACCAATCGGCAAACGACGATAAAAAGAGTTTGATAATAAATCGTTCTCAGAGGTGGAGCAAAATTATATCAAATATTATTTATTTAAAAATAATCGCTTCTCATAAAATATTGCATTAAAATGTATATATTCTTGTTAATGTAAGAGATAAAGAATTTGCACATTTTGATTTTTAGGTAAGGATTGGACATAGTTAAGCATGCTACGCTGTGTCATTAAATGTTCGTAAGTGTGATTTGGTGGAATTTCGGCCTATAGGTAGGCCGCTCATGGCGACAGTTTCATCTATACACCTGTGAAGATGCACCGGTGCCAGTCCTCTAAGCGCCACGGGCCCGGCTGGTTTACCTCGTCTTGTACGAGCTGCATGCGTTAAATATCTTCACCACTGTAAATCACGTACTACAGTCCGTTCGGTACAGCACCACTGTTTTGGTTCGATGAGCAAAGGTGAAACTTTCCTCACTACAAGTAATGTATGGCCAGACCTTCTTGCCTCAAACAGCACTTCTGCATTGAAGTCAAACGTATGTATAAAAATAATAGCTTAACTACTAGTGTGCCATTCTGAAGAATTGTCACTACGCATTCATTATTTGTGTAACAGAACATACACCTACGTACAGAATTGCCATTTTTCACTTAAAAATGCAATACATGTATCCCACAAGTATACCAAATTCTCCAGAATCAAAGTCATGAGAAAACTAAGAGAATTGAAATTAAGAAATCAAATAACCAGCTTTCTAACTTGTTACAAAGCAAATAAGAATACAATAACCTTAACTCTAATCACAGATTTAAGAAAATTTGCACAAAGACAACATTTTACGTTTACTATGCTTAATGTTTTCATCAACTACGAACAAAATTTGTTTGAAAAAGCAAATTTTTGTGACAAAAGTGGCCTATCAAAACTATGTACTGATGTGTTAATGAGACTGGGAATAAATTTATCGTTGCACTTTTGAAGAAAAAGCGCAAAAATGCACTTCACGAAAACATTCTTTTATCTTGTATGATGGACAAATCGATTTCCGACACATGTTGGTAGCTGGTTTTTCTTCTGACACGAGACGTGACACGGTCGTCTCACAAACGACGAATATTTGAATGTGTTTTCGGAATGAAATCTTTCCTTAAATATCGAACGTTAATGGATTTGCTCCTTCTCATTTTGTGCTGTTGTGCTGAAATCCAGGCACGTGGCACACTTCAAGATTATTATACTTTTTGCATGCAATCTTCATAGTGTTTCAATTTCAATGACCAGAAATGTAGAGAACCATCTTAACGAAGCACAATATTTTCAACTCCTCCGTTACCGGTTGCTGCAACGGCAACATGAACTGTTATCCACGTTCAGCGAGACCGAGGTCTTGAAATTCCTTAAGGCCGGTGCTAAAGTAGCTCTCTGAAAACTACTGAGCGTTGGGTACGCAAAAATATTGTCAAATAAACTATCCGTTCTGTGTTTGTTATGGAAGACTGCAGAAATCCAATCTTATTAGCAAAACATCTATATTAGATACAAACTGAATTGAGGTTGGGAGTATCAGTTTTTTAACCAAGTCTTACAGAGAATTTGACTGTTGATCGCTACCACCTTTACTGTTCTTATTCTTGACAATGTCTACAAACAGCATCTCGAAAACGATCATAACGAAGTATAGTTTTCCTATAGTTCTCAGTGAGAATGGTCTTTCCTTGCATATCGTGCACTACAGCGAAGCTCGATAAATGAAAAATCGCTATAACTATTTTGTGCTATTCAGTCGAAAACCGACATTTTGATCCCATGACTGTGTATAAAATACAGGTTGATTCTTGCAGAGTACATAACAGAAACCAGCCTCTTTGCATAACGCTGTTTATTTACATAAATAGCGCCGTTACCGGTTTCGAACGGACATATTCATCATCAGAAGGCGCGTTCAAGTATTGAGAAATGTATCTTAACGTGAACAAGCCGTCTGATAATGAACCTGTCGGTTCTAAACCTGTAAAGGCGCTATTTATGTCAATGAATAGCGTAAAAAGTGTTTAGTTGCTGTTATCTTCTCTGAAAATTCTACATTCAGAATGAATGTGGAATGAATAGTTAGTTAATTGGTCGTTGTAAGACATTAGAAAGCTTAATTTCCTGTAAGAACGGTGATTGGAGGTTTTGATTTGAAAACAACGACCTGTTGAGCCCCATTTGGTGGATATTTCCCTGGCAGCTGATGCCAGATCAAAACGAACTCGCAATACACATATGTGGTGAATAATTGCTTGTGTTCTAAGTTTCAAAGGCTGCTAACAATAAATTACGGAGCTTCAAGGTGTGGAATTGGAGTTTTTGTTTTGTCGTGAGGTGATGAAAGAACAGGTACAGCACAATGCTGAAAAAAGTTGATATCAATTGCTTTTATTGTTTTACAGAAACACTGAAGGTCTTTTTTACAAAAATACATCAATCCAAATAATAAATTGTTCTTACTCTAGTAATTCGGTACAAGTATGATTTGAACACACGTACAATCCAGTGCACCATGTAACCACATGCAAATAACGGGATGTAAAATTAAAATTAGAAAACTTGACACTTAATGATTTCTTTGTTTGTCATTATCTTTCCTCTGATATAAATATCTTTTAAACATATTTTCATCTACAGGATATTTTACAGAAGGAACATTTAATTGGACCAATTTATATTTCTCCATTTGTACTTTACGTTATCGGCACTCTTCAAAAACAGGCAGACCAAAGCATATTTTACAACGTCCTTAACAGTTTCTCTTCACGCTGAGAAAAGATTTGAACGAGACGAAAGTACGAAGACCTCAGTAAATGATGTAGTGATTTCTCATTGATTTCCACGATAGTATCAACAAGTATGAAGTGTAAGTATTTTATGTCTAATTCTGTCAGTTGACCTCCTCAAAATAAAAACAAATTTAAATGTAATTAAGATTACACATTTAGTTCTTGACAAATTTGTAAGCTATGTTACGTAACGATAACGAAACCATTGCGTGTTCGTTACTGATACGTAATTCTACACAATCATTGAGTAATATCCATTGAACCTAGGGAAGATTGTCATTTTTATTTTTTATCATCACAGTGGAATTATTTCTATGCCTCGCAATCCTAAATCCTTTCGTACAAAGTATTTCATTGGTCATTTTAACATCTGTCATATTTTGAGAGATTTATTTAATGTTACAATGAAGAATAAAATTAGATTTTTCCTCACTCGTATTTATAGCCACAACTACGCGGCCGTCTGGGCTCAGCGTATTAACAGTAGGGAAGAGATACAGTAAGAAACTAAAGACATTACGGTACATTTCAACATTTCTTTAGTACGACGCTATTTTATCATTTCTCTTGAATCGCATATATATTGGATCTAAGAATACTTCATTCCTCATAAAGATCATTTTATGGGAGCAGCCTGTCCTACAGGTCAGCTGGTGACAAAGCCAAAAATACTGACTTCTTTTGAAAAGCGCTAAACGTGCACTACTCAGCAGCACACTTTACTGTGTATCTTGTTCTTTTGGTTATGTAACGGTCGCAAATAATGGCATGATGATTTGCTGTGGAAAGTAGACATCAATATCAGAAGCTACACGAATGTACAGCCCAGGAAAAGACGTATCTGGATAATGCCGTCAAAAAGGCGGTCGTCTCAGTACCCTTCTCGGGATCATTAAAAGAAAATCTGAGAACCAGACATTTTTTACATGTCTAATTGATTTTACTGATAAGCCATGATCCACCATGATTTGAGAATTATTATGTATCTCATGTACCACAGGCATGACGTTATCATGGCCTGCTTACGGAACTCATGTGATGTGTGCAACTATATCGCATGACCATTTACTTTCTTTATGACATCTTGCTGCAAGATGTATTTAACTAACTAGCATCTTGCAAAGTAGGCCATTTCATACGCATTCTTCACACATCAGTGTGACTTTCACAATGACACACTCGCACATACAGTCCAACACACAAGTGGCAATTTCCACACTCTATACATGCTCGACTTGAAGAAGTCTGTTAACAATAACATATTACATATTGTAAAAGCAACTACTTTTATCGTAATGCAGTACAGAGATCATTACATGTAGAACGTTTGGAACTGAAATTAGTCTGCTGGATGCACAGTATGGAATAAATAAATGGAAGCGAGCAAATCTTGGATTATTAAAATCACAAGGAAAGAAGAGGGAAACAGAAGGTGTAGTGTTGTGATGTAATTTACCACAGAGATATAGAAGAAGTGTTTTATGAATACATTTCGTTATAATCAAGGAATTTATAAACCACACACACGAAAGCAAGGAAATCTGGCAAGAAATGTTTACAAGCGATGGATCTGCTACACAGAAGTACCGTACCGAATTCTTGTAAATAAATGAGATGTGTGTGTTAAAATGTGGTTCTTGGCAAAATTTTTACTTTGAAATGATAGAGAAGATACGCTAAAAGACAATATTCCAACAAGCTATTCATGGAAAAGTCCAGGAGAAAACTGACGTGTAAGAAAATTAAAAAAAATCTAAATAAATGAAACTGAAGAAGAACTAGACAACAAAGACATCGCTAAGAGTCGATGTGTTACAGACCTGCCAACAATCTATCTTTACCATTGGATGCTAACTTAAAAATTAAGGCATGTTATATACGACAAAGAGAGTGGCACTTTTAAAGATCTTCGAAGATTTCAGTAGAACTTCATATACATTCTCCAGCTATGTTTTACTATAGGTAGTAGGTCCTGATAAGGAATATGTTCTTGAAATATTGCTTGCAATCGTTGCAGATATTCCAAATTTCGAGAAAGTAGACGAACAGGAATCATGTTCATAGTTTAATATCCCACTAACGACGACAACCATACATATGGGAAAGAAAAGCAGTTGGGGACGTTAGTGAACGATGACATAAACTGGAGAAACTTGGTGAATGTGGTACTCATGGAAATTATTGCACAGGCGTCTACAGAACATAGTGACGCTGAAACGAAATTTAGAAAAAGGTTCCTGTGGTGTTTTGGCAGTGGTAGGAAAAATTTTAAATTTTATATCTGATGATAGCATCGCTATAAGTAGAATAAAACAAGGTCAAATATAATATAGTAGAACTATCAGGGCAATGCAGAAAATGAGTCAAATACAAATAAATTCATGATATTCGTTGTATTTCACTAGAACAGAAAATGGAGTGACTTTTGATGAAACTTTATTGTAAACCCTCGAATTAAAAATTATATTACAGATTATGAAAAAATATCTAACTTCAGAACAAGATACGAATTTATTATTTTTAAAGTATATTACATCAAAATCATTCTGGTCTACGCTTCAAGACGTCCTCAGTCTATTGAGGGGGTGGAATACTTCTAGGAAGAGTTACAGAAGCTGAGGCCAGAAAAGGTCACTACTGAATCACAACAGAAATCATTTTCAGAGTAGAATAAACACTAAGAATTATTCTTCACTGAGGTAGTTTATACATGGTACCTGATACTATAGAAAGCAGAATTTAGTAGAATTTTTCACGAAGAACAATGTAATGTCCCTAACAGATTTCCTAGAAATAACTAAATATACTGTATATGGAACTGGAGCTGAACAAATGGAATGCAAAACGGAATCTACAATTGTTAAAAGACACCACAAGAACTTAAAAGGTTTATTTCACTTCATACACCTTAAAATGAAGCTTCTTTGTTAAAAAAAGGATTTCTGGCTATTTGAATATTTATTGACCATTTTTATTAGAATAATATCCTCTCACTTCACCAAAATCTATAATAGATAAGAAACTGAAACTGAATATTTATTTCAAATAAAAATAGACTGTAGGAAGCTGATTTAGAATATCAAGACGTCGTAGGCTGGTTAGATACACAGAAAAGGAAGTGTGGTGATAGAAAGAAACAAAATGGCAAGTGATCAGATATTATCTAAGAATATCAGTGTATAAATTTAGTGTTTGGCAAAATGAGGGTTATAAGAACACAGACAAAGAGGGAAATTCTTTAACAAATTTATTTATGCAAACAGCAAAAGACGCAACAGGACGAAGAGAAGGGCAAAGGTAGAAAGTGAATTTCTTGTATTAAAGAGAATACACAATTTCCAAGTAAACAGTGGAAGTACATACTGAATCAGGGAATACTCCGAGAACTATCTTCGAGAGCAACGACGAAAATTTTGTAAGAAAAAAAATGAAAACAATGAAATATGACGAAACGAAAATAATAAAATGTTGTGTGGAAATCACATTTTATGTGCAAAGATAGCAGTCAGAACAGAGAGAAATTCATCCAAAAATCTCGACAGTTCTTTACATGTTTGTGTATTTCAAGAGATGAATCATAAACTGGGGCACTTGATAATGACAGTAACAATGTTTCAGAATTAATGACATATGAAGTGTATCAAGTCATTTGGGTTATTAATGAAGGACAAGGTCTGGAGATGACGGTGTTTCAGTAGAACTTACGAAAGTGGGAGCAATAAGCAACTGAAAACTAAGATAGAAAGTATTCTAGCGAATATCATGAAAGAAGGCGACTCCAGAAACCGGGAACAATGATGCACATTATTACAATGAAAGCCAGTTTCCTTGCAACTGTGTTTTCCTTTTATTTTGATGCTTGTCTGATTTATGTAAATCGACTTCAAGATATCATTGTCTGATCTTTATGTACCTTCTAGAGAGCAGAGAGTGTTTGACAAGAATTATTAAATCGTGTCCCTTGAAGGAATCACGGTCACAGTATTTATGGCACTCCATTCATGAAACAAGCGTAATAAATACCTGAAGATAAGGCAATGCTGTGTTGGAACTGATTGTACAGTAATGAGATAAACATCGAAGTAAAATAAAAAATATAACTGTAAAGCAACTGATTTTCTCGCTAGTAAATAGATAACAAATGGAAGTAATATTAATACTCAGTGGGGAGCTGATTCCACGAAAGTCGAAAATGCTACTCTTGGTCTTCGTCAAAAAATCGGGGATATACGAGGAAAAAAATCAATCAAACATACTAACCCCTTTCCCATGGTATAAGAGAAACTCAGTAACATTATACCAACAGTATGGAAAAAGCAAAAGATGTGAATCAAAGCAATAAGTTTGGTTCTGATGGTCGTAGTACAATTTACGTTTATTTATTGCTTAATTAATCTGCAGAAAGAAATAAGCAATACAAATGATTTGAAGTCCTAGAGACAGAATGGTTTCTACTGGGTGACAAAGAAATCTCAACCCTTCAAAAGCCAGACGCTGCTTCAACACCTTTTAGTGTACTAGAGAATAGTGTAGCGTGGTTGTCAGAGGGGAAAGAGGAAGGGACTATAAGAGTAATTCTTCATAAGCTTAAAATGGTAGATTAAAGGAATAAAACTTGTTAGTGAAACGTATCTGAACCATCTTCGGTCAACTCATGACACGGAAGTGTGTAATCAACAACAAATTAAAAAAATTACTATAGCAAGTTTTAAGGTAGGTTTCAAAATTACAGTAAGACTAAAATAATTCGGTATGAACACAAAGCAAAACTATACAGAATGACAATGAAGCCACAGAAACTTTATATATATTTCCACTTTTTTTTTTAATACGGGGCTTGAAGACAATGGCTTGATGGGCAATAAAAGAAATACACAGAAGGATAAAAATGGCACGGAGCGTAGTTGTTAAATTAAATAGAATTTTCAAAATAATCCATCGAAGTGTGGCTAACAGGAAGGTTTACTACAGTATAGTATCAAGATTTCACTGTGATATTCAGACTTGATATTTACTGTAAAAACCACACAACAAATCGAGAAATACTCACCGAGCAACGGAGATACGTGCGCTAGGAATTACTAGCAGGTAAGAAAGTACTAATGGATCAACCTGAAGATTTATATGAAAAACAGTTGTAGCATAATCAGAATTAAATGGAGGGGACGAAGAAACAAAGAATCTCTTTATCAGATTTCAAGAAGTGAGGAAAGGCCACGAAGATGACCTCACTGAAGATGAATGGACGTCAGGAATCATGGAGGAGCAACTTAACGTGCGTAAATCTAAAAACCTTACAGCATGAAAAGTGTAGAGGATGTCACAGCGGATGTCAAATAGCTGACCATGATGGTGATGATAATGACTGAAGAAAGTTACTCAAGATAAGTTCTTTACAGGATTCCATATTTTATGGCGCAATCAACACTAAATTCATTGTAAGATGAATTGAAGATGAGGAAAACGTGTTTGACGAAATGGGATATGAAAAGGCGGCAACCGTATTTTGTGGAAACAAAGCTGCCTATAGCAGTCAACGACTTCAACAATTATGTAGAAATATTGTTCTTTTCCTTATCGCTTAGATACTGTAGGTGGAACTAGTGAATAATATACTGACTGTCTGGTAGGACATATTCTATGGCATCAAGGGATCACTAATTTAGTATTGGAGGGCAGTGTGGAGGGTAAAAATCGTAGAGGGAGACCAAGAGATGTATACACTAAGCAGATTCAAAAGGATGTAGGTTCCAGTAGGCATTGGGAGAGGAAGAAGCTTGCACAGGATACAGTAGCATGGAGAGCTGCATCAAACCAGTCTCTGGACAAGACCACAACAACATACTGACTGTCTTGGCACTACACGAGGCATGTTCAGTTCAAGTATATGTGGTTCTGTCATTTATATTTTGTTCTTCACGCTGTGAGTTAGTGTAATGCTATAAGCAACTGCAATTTCTTTTGTACTACACCTTTTTCCCGGGAAGGGAGCTTCGAATTTTCATCATTAGATTCTCTTTAGGTTCTCCGTCTTCACACAATAGGCAAATTTGTTAATTAATAGGTTAGTGGCGCGTTTCGTATCTCATCCTTAATCTATCTGAGTTTGTACTCCGTTTGTTATGGTATTCTTGTTCTCAGCAGTTAAAACTTATAATTTGTATCGTTATTTGTTGGTATGATTGCACCAGTACAGTTTAGTATCACTGATAGCTCTGACAACTTTTCTTCGGATATCAGCTCCTGTGTAGCAAGCATCTTTTCATGTGTTAAACGGGTATTAATTACTGAAATATCCTATGAGTTGCAGAAATGTACTTTTAATATATCCTTGATTAAAACTGTATTCTTTGGGTATCCGCAGAAGCGTACTGTCGTAAACATTGATGTAGACGAAGACAATTTGTTGAACTATTGGTAACTAATTAGTTACATTGGGGGGCATTTATTACATCAGAGACGTGATGAAGTAGTGTAGTAGGTTTCCTTAGGCTCATACTTCACTCAAGGTACCGAGGCATACACATGAGAATCATTTCTATTGCAGCTGCAAAGTAGGTAACTCATTTATTACTCGGTACACAATCAACTGAATGAGTAAAAAATGATTTCTTTCAGTTCGTTTTTGAAGTCAATTACATTAACAGTTTTTGGTATTAAATACTGATGCACTGTACAAAATACGACATTTAGTATCATCAACATTAAGAAACACCAATTTACAGACTAATTTTAATTTTGGATCGTATAGGAGGGATGTGATGTTGCTACGTTTATGCACACGATCATGGTCAGTTTTTCCTGCACGCATTATAATGCCGTACAGAGCTCGTACGTAGCTCCCAAATGGGACAGCACCAGGAAATTACTACACAACACCTGGTCTCAAGTATCCTGTTGTTCTACTGTAAAACTATAGAGCACAAGCTGGACAGCATTGTGTCCTCGAGTATTCTGTTACGCTACAAACCTTGTGAACTCCATAGTACCTGGAAGACCTGGAATTTATGTCAGCAGTAGACAGACCTCGAACTGATACATCATGACACTGTGGCGGGGTGGGAGTGTGTATACGAGGAATAATGATATAGAACTGAGTTTTTCCCGTTATAATCGCGTGTATTGTAACGAAATGTCGAGGTCCGTTCCACGGCAGAGCTATACATTGCTGAAAGTACGCATGGGAAGTAGAACACACGATATTCTAAAAAGGTGGAACCCTTTTCGTTTTCGGCCACTCACTGCGTAATTTTAGGGCAGTTAGTATGATGTACACTGTGGTTTGGTGTTAATTCCACTACTGCACTTGATTTTCATATTTGTAGGTCCTGCCAACCAAAATACTGACGACAGCTATACGTACTAGTTGGTTCCCAAATAGGACAACACCAGCGAATTACTATTCGCCTGTATTGTCCGAGAGAGAGACAGCACGAACCACGTCTGCAGGGCGCCGCAGGAACACTTCCTCGCCACGTAGTGATGAAGCACGGTGATAGCGCACCAGCCGCTGAAGGCAGTGTTCCAGAGTCGCGGAGACGCTCAATTCCAGCCGGTGCGTGTGGACAGCCAGGCGATGGCCGGGGTGACGGCGCCGCCGCCGCCGCCGTTGACGTGGCTGGGGCGGGAGGCCGCCGCGCCGTCCGGCAGGTCGCAGCCGGCGATCACCGACACCCTGGACGCCATCCTGCCTCCAGGCGGTGCGGGGGCGGCGGCACAGTTACGGGAGGGCACACGGGACAGCACAGCAGGTCGTACAGCGCAACGAGCACGTAGGCAAGTGGAAGGAGGCAGGAAAGAGAGAGACAGAGAGAGAGAGAGACCTGAAGAACACTTAGATCACACTGTACATTCATAACACGAACAGACATTTATTTTAAATAACAGCTATGAAGGAAGAAGCTAGAAGTAATGCTCACAGATTTGGCGTATGCACTAATAATGACAAAAATGAGATACACAAGATGTCTCATTTATTGTGACCACCCCAAATACCTTTCTGTGCACATAAAAACAGGAAAAAAGTAAGAAAAGCATGGATACAGGAAATTATAGGTTTTCGCTGACAAGGGGCCATAAAGATAAGCTGAGGCACGAACTGGAGTTTCTATTAGAGAGGGAGACGTACTAGGGTAATGCGCGCAGCTGTGTTAGCCACAGAATGGGGGTGGCGCAGTAGTTAGTGCGTCTGTCTAGGAAGAGAGAGACCTCATTCAAAACCTGGCCTTGGTACAAGTTTTAATTCATTGCTTTGGCCAGTATTCATTGACAAGAAGAACAGCGTATCATGCAAAAGTTGTTCATCTACAAGACAGTCATCGACAAGACTATAGATACTCCTATAATGACTACTTCAGTTCGAGAGGAATAGACACGTCTAAAAAGAGCAGAGAAGACAGACATAGGTATAAGGATGGTAACTGGAAAGAAATCTTGAGTAAAAAAAGAAATACGTAAACGAAAGAATTAAGTAAAAAATTTGTTCAGAGATGTTTATGAACACAGCAATACAAGTCACACAGGAATGAAAAAAGAACTGGAAGTGCACCGAAGCTAAGGTGAAATGCACGAAAAAAGTGAAGACATCGAAAAAGAAATGATCGTAGGAAAGACTGATACATGAAATAAAAAAATAAAAACATAGTCCTGTGAAATTGAAAGTAAAGAGTGTCAACGTTAAGACTACATTGAGAATACCGTTGTTAAATGTAGAGTTTATAGGCGGAAAAAACACACATTTAAGAATTCTACCCGAACGAGGCCTTACCTGGTGAAGAAACTGAGGAAGAAGTGGGAGTCGATACGGGACACGTGGGAGATCCATTATTAGAGTCAAAGTTTCATAGAGCTGCGGAAGACCTGCCATTAAATAAGGTGGAAGCGATGTGTACCATTCCATCTACATTCCTGAAATAATTATGGGAGATGGCTGCCCAGAGTCTATTTTAGTCCGTGAGTAGAATCTTCGAGTGTGGAGACACACCATTTGCCGTTCGCAAAAATATATTCCACACCATGCCAAAGATAACAAGGGCCAGTAAGCTCAAGAACTACGGCACTATCACCATAACGACTCGTCCTCCATGTTGCTGACAAGAATAACATACAGAGGAATGGGTTTATAACTGAGGAACTGTCTGTTGCCGATCAGTTTGGTTTTGAGAAAGTTAAGGGCACCAGAGAGACAGTTCTAACGTTGCGCTTGATAATGGAAGCAATACTGAAGGAGACTCAAGGTGCGCTCATAGGATTTCTTCAGTAGAGAAATGTTCTATAATGTAAAATGGTACAAGATACTCGGAATTTTGAAACAGATATAGGGAAAGAAGAATAATAAGCTGTATGTACAAGAGACAAGACGGAACAAGAAGAATGAAAGACCAAGAACGACGTCACTTACATTAAAAGAATAGTATCGACGTCAACTGACAAATTTATTGGAAATCAGATAATAAGAGACGGAACGGATTCCCCTCAACACAGTTGCCTAACTGAAACGAACCTAAGGTCGCCAAGACAGGCAGTGTTTGACTGAAGTTGAAAACTTAGTACGTTCTTCAGTGAGAGACGCTATTAGTAGCTTACGAAACGAAATTATCTCGATCCAAAGAGATTATTGTCGCCTGGAAGTAAAACAGCAGCAAAACACAATCAATAACAATGACAGTGCTACTAAAGCCTGGTTGCTAAATGTGGTCTTCCGCTGCTCATTCACCAAAGGGGAGGAAGTAAATATTCAAAAACTCGAACAGTTGCCAACATGAGTAACTTGTGGGTAGATATCCTAGGTGCAGCAAAGCAAATTAAATCACTTAATAAAGACAAGTCTTCCAGTACACACTGTATATCAATTATGTTCTTTTCAGAGTATGCTGATATATTGTAATAGCGCTTTACTTAGCAATCATATAGCCTACAATCGCAAGCCTGACGAAAGATCAATACCTGATTACTGGGAAGTTTCGTAGGTATAATCAGTACTTAAGAAAGAAAATAAAAGTAATGCACTGTATACTGTGTTCGATCACTACGAATTATCTCGAAGAAAACGAATTATTAATGCACAGTCAACACCAGATCAGTATGTGTCGTTCTTGCGAAAGACAACTAGCTCATTATTCACACGAAGTAATTAGTGCTGTCGACAGGATCTCTCACGTTTCTAGATATCCAGGAAGCTTTTCGCACCATTCCTCCACACTATAAGTGTACTGCATGATTACGGAGTATCGTCACAGTTACGTGACTGGGTTTGTGATTTCCTATCAGAAAGGTCACAGTTCGTAGTAACCAACGGAAACCCATCAAGTAAGAGAGAAATCATATCTAGTATTCCTACAGGAAGGGTTATAGGTCCTCCACTGTTCCTGTTCTGTACAAACGATTTAGGAGATAATGTGAGGAGACCTCTTAGATTAGTTAGAGATGATGCTGTCGCTTATCGTCTGGCAAAGTCATCAGAAGATGAAAAGTAACTACAAAATTATTTAGGTAAGATATCTTTATGGTGCGGGAAGTGACAGTTGACTCTAAATGATGAACAGTCTGCAGTCATGCACATGAGAATTACAAGTAAACCGTTCAATTTCAGTTAGACAATACATCACACAAGTCTAAAGGCTGCCAATACAACTAAATAGCTATGGATTACAGCTAATAATACTTTAGATTGGAATTATCCCATAGAAAATGTTGTGGGAAGACAAAACAGAGACAGCGTTTTATTGGCATAGCAGTTAGAAGATGCAACAGGTCTACTGAAGAGACTGCCTGCACTATGCTTGTTCGTCATGTGGTGGAGTACTGCTGTGCAATACAGGTCCTTACCAGATAGGAGTGACTGAGGATATCGAAAAAGTAGAATGAAGAGGTCAAAAACATAACAAGCGAATGGAAGCGACACTCATTAAAACAAAGACTTTTTCGTAGCGGCGGGATCTTTTCACGAAATTATAGTCAACAACTTTTTTTCTCTGAGAGCAAAAACATTTTGTTGATGTCAACCTACATGGTCAACAAAAGTTTGGAATACTATCGTAAGATATCTATGATACTAGAGATCTCACTGACTTTGGCACTGGATGCATTACCCACTTAGCGCCCACACAGTGGATGGTGTTTACTACGGGCAGGCTTTGTTGCCGTTTACCAGTCATGTGGAAACACCGGTGCCGCAGTGCCACACCGCGAGCAGTCCAGAATCAATAACAGCTTCACTCAGCTTGTTTCCAGCACTGCAGTAACATGCCACGTAGAATATACAACACTTTCATAGAGTCAGGATGGTGGCTGTATTTTCAGCAAGTCATACGAAGCCAGATGTTCCCGACAACTTACATGTCACTCAAAGTGATGCGTCTAAGGTGTAGAGAAAGTACAGAGAGGCGAGAAAGGTGAACAATAGGCCTCGCAGTGGTCGTCCTCGTATGACCAGACCAACGCAGAATCGTTTCGTACAACTGTCGACTCGCAGGCGACCAACATCATGTGCCAGAAATATTGGAATTCTCTCGGGTAACTGAGATTCATACATCAGACCACACTGGGCGTAGGAAGATGCATCGGGGTTGTTTTTATTCCAGAAGACCAAAAAGAATTTTTGCATTGAACCAAAGGAACCGATGCACTCGAAGGACTTGGGCTCTTGCACATCAGCATTGGAACATTGCAGAATGTAGTAATGTCATGTTCGTGGACGAGACAAGGATTGATATGCGACCTCACTCAAGACGTGACAGGGTTTGGAGAAGCGCTAGAAGATACCAGTAAAGTATCGTTCGGGAAGTACATTCGTTTGAAGGTGGAAGAGTCATGTTGTGGGTGGAAATAATGATGGGATGGCGGAACCCTCTAATTCCCGTCTACGGCAATCTGACTGGTACCCCATACTTCCACGGTAGTAAACCCTATGATATTCCGAACTTATGTTGTAGCGTGAAGAAATGATCATCGTAATAAATTCAGAGAGGCTAGAGCTCTGGCGGAAATATTGTTTGCTTTTCCGGCGTGCTATTGGAGAGTGGAACGTTAGAGAAATAGTACGAAAGTGGTTCGATGAGCCCTCTGGTAGGCAGTTTGGTGTGAATTGCAGAGTAGATAAGCAGTGTAGACGTGGTCGGCCTAAATGATATGTAGTCCCTCACCCTTACATTTAAATCTATACATCGGGTACGCACTGACGGAAACAATAAAACGTTCAAGGGTGAGATTAAAATTCAGGGTCAAAGCATATAAATGATAACAACGATAACACTGATGACGTTACTATCTTCAGTGAAAGAGAAGAAGAATTAAGAGCAGAGGAGATGTTGAATAGAATGAACAGTCTAGTGAGTACAGATTATGAACTCAGGGTAAATTGAAGAAAGACGGAACTAATGAGGAGTAATGGAAACGAGATTAGCGATAAACCATAACATCAAAATCTGGGACCACGAAATAGACGGAATTAGGAAATGCTCTTACCTTGGAAGGGAAATGAGACATGACAGACAAAGCAAGGATATGAAAAGCAGGCTAGCACAGACGAAGAGGGCATTACCAGCCAACAGAAGTCAGCTAGTATGAAATGTTCGTTTGGAGCATAGCATTATATGTTAATGCACCACGGGCTTCGGAGAAACAGGGAACGACAGTAGAAACATTTGACTCGTGGTACTACGGAAGATTGTTGACCGTTAGGTGACTGATGCATCCAACAGTAAATTGAGGACGTATTGTACAAGAGAGGAAACCGTGGCAGGCCGCATCGAACCAGCCAGGAAGGAAAAGAAAAATGCAACGTACACGAACGAAGAGAGTGTAAGAATGCTATTCGTGTATTGATAATGTAAGTTAGCAGAACAGTAACTGCAATAATATTTCGTCATTTACTGTACGTGTACCTTTAGCACGGTGCTACGTTTTCATCTTATTCACACTTTTCCGTATGCTGTGAATGTAAAATTTGTTTTACATCGGACTATGACCTACGTAACTTCGTACCCATGGTACGACTTCAACTAATGTATGCTCTGTATTGTCAAATCAAACTCTAATATAACATTTACGGTGCAGAAGTGGCTGTGTGTGTGTGGATGGGTGTATGGACACGTTCCGAAAGCCAACAAATTAAAAAAGAACTGATGACTCATTTCACGATGTGCATTTTTTGTGTTTGCATTTGTTTACTGGCAGTTCCAGCAAGTGAACGAACACGATTCCGAGGGCTGCTGTACTGTGCGCTGGTACAAGAGAGTCAAAGTCAATTCTGTGTTACATATTTAATAATGTCATGTTTACGAGAATGAGTTCCACGGGTGTTGCACGGTATGTTGTCCTGAGAAATAAATGTTAGTAAAAAATCTGATTCTTTGCGCTGTTTACTATTTAGTTAGCACTGATGTTAGCCATCAGGACCCTGGCGTGCGCAAGTTCAAGCCCTCACAAGCAATAGAGTGCTGTGATAACAGAGTCCATGGGACAGTGAGTAACTAAATATTCACATTCTCATTTTAACAATTACAACTTTCCCGTTTTGGAAGTGACGAGAAAAATCTACATCTGTTCGGTTTGAAATATAAAGGAAATAAAAGTGTGGCGATTACGTCTCTGTCGGGCTGTTTGATTTGAACAAATATCTATCTGACTGGCTGGATTCAGTGTTAACCAAATTGGAAACGGCGCATCGATATTATTTCTTAACAATTATATCAGCACATTCTACCCTGCAGCACCCTTACAAGGTTTTTAGACCGTTTCTGACCATTCTGTGTAGGTTGTAGACGATAACTCTTTACAACGTGACACTGTGGTGTAGGGAAGGTCGAAACGAACAATTTGATATAAGACACTTCTGATCCATCAAGAAGCGATATAAACTTCAAAATGGCCTACAGAAGTCACCTAAGCTACAGCGCATGTTCGCCATGCGAGATTTTCAATATCGTCTCATACTCTTACGCTGCCGGTTTAGTTGACTATTTCGTAAGCTTTTCTGCGAAGATAATGAAAGAGAAAAAACTTTCGTAAATATTGCACAAACACTGAAGTGGTGCATTCTTCGATCCTAACTTGTCACAAGCATACTAGGTTCATGTGAAGAAGGCCCGACAAAGAAAACGATGTAACTGCTAATTTTATACCGTGACAATTGACAATATTTTGGGACAAAATATTCACAAAAGTTAATTTTAAATTTTGTAAGGGCCAGAACAAAGAGTTTTTGATATTCATGGGTGTTTTCGGTGAGAAAAAGTGAATGAACTAGCATGTCCCGCATTCCCATTAGCTTATCTAGTATTTGTACTATAGTTTGAGGCATTTTCCCGGCTTCATAGATCTCAGGTGTCCCATATCAATTTGTTCGGCTCGTCTACAGCTGCGCTACCATTGAACGTTGTAAACCGTTACCGTTGGGACCCTGTAAAGAGAAGTCGTAAAGCTAGAAAATTTAGGCAACATGCAACATGCACAACGACCTGCAGTGAATCGAGGCTTACTGAGAGACTGACAACTTATACTCAGGGTAAACGAATGTACTCTACTGCACTCACACAAATGAAAATACCCGTTATTATCTGATTACACGTTTCAAGAACAATTACTAGAAGCTGTCACAGTCACTAAATATCTGGGAGTATGTGTACAGAACGACGACCAAATAAAACTATCGTAATAAAGCAGATGCAAAAGCATGGGATACTGGGAGAATCCTCTGGATGTGTATTATACCCACGTAGGATACAGCTCACAAACCCTTTCTCGACGGTTGCTTGGTGATTGTCCCTCAATGTCTCGTACCAGAAGTATCTGAAAGGTGGGAGGATCCAAAGAGCAGCAGCTCGTTTCGCAACAGGGTGCTGCGGTAAGAGCCAAAGTGTCAGGGAGATATGCTCATCCAACTCCTTTGGCAGACGCTGCGAGAGATGCGTCGGACATCAAAGTGTGGTTTACTGTTAAAATACTGAAAGCGTACGTTCGTAGAAGAATCAACCAATACTTTATCTCCTGCTTTGTGTATCTCGCGAAAAGACCATGATGTTAAAAAATTCAGGGAATCGAGGTCACACAGACGTCTACCAAACACCTTTCTCCCTGAGCACCGTTGTCAGTTTAAATTTGAAAGGTACGGAATTGACACTGGTACACAAAGTACCCCCCCCCCCCCCCCCCCCCCCGCCTCATACTACAAGGTGACTTGAAGGTCCTTACTCCCTAAGCCATCAAACTGAAACTATAACTCAACGTTAGAGTGTAATGTTTCGGACGAGAGATTATACTGTCTACAAAAATGGAATTTGAGCCAAGAGCCTTACATACAGCTCTACTTAATGAATCATCCGATACCACCTTACAATTTCAGTCTCTAGAAGAAGTAGACCGATAAAACACGAAACGAAAAAGTATTAAAAGAAACAGGGGGAAGAAATCTGTTCAAAACACCTCAAATAAAAAAGTAAGAACGAGCTTACGGGAAAACTGAAAGGTAAAGGTGGTAGAGCGGTTCCCACGTAGTTCACACCGTTTCCTTCGGTGAAGTAGATCAAAATTAAGGTTCAAAAGCCAGAGACATTGTATGTTGAAAGTTCCTTGAAACTGTTCTGATTTAGGAGGGGTTTCAAGTATTTTTCTAAACCAAAAAGTAGCGCTTTTGTTAAACGCAATTTATCAGTCCCCCTTAAACTGTTCCTGGATGTCTTGCAAAACTGTTTAATAAGAAAACAGTTCGTTTAATGTATCACTAAATGAAATTATAAACCGTCTCCATAGTTATTCAAACGTCACTCACATTTAAATACATTTACTTCCTCACCTCTACGATATGAAAGTGTTTCATATGTATGGCTAATGATCTGATGGAGCCTAGATTGTGCAACTGTAAGGCAGAAGACAAATAGGGAAGAAAGACAAGATATTTATATTTTTGATACTCATTAACAGCAGAGAACATTACCACGTTCAGTTTCACTAGTAGTTGCCTCAGTATTAGACGCAGGCTATAATGCTGTACTATATGTGACGTCTTTCAGAGACGAGCATTGTACATTTTGTTAGTTATCAGCACCGTAAGTAGCTTCTACAGCATTATTATATACTATCATTAGAGAAAGGAAAAAAATGAGAAAAGAAAACAAGCATTTAAAAAGAAATTGAAGATAGAAACAAATTCGGAAGATGCTCATTACAAGAATAGTGAATGTTAGTTACATTGCGTACATTAAGTGTAGGACAGTACACACCGATACAATACAGAGTTCCACAACCAGGAAATGAGACACACAAACAAACGTAGTTTTATCGTCACTACACTTAGTCGTACGGAAGAATTTATAGTATGCATATAACAGGAAGGAAGAAGATAAAGAAGATGTGAGTGTGGAGCCCACACCAAAACCATGGATATATGACAAATGGTTTAGAACTGCAGGACACTTCAGGCTGAGTTTAAGTCAAAGGAATTTTTTGTTTACAATATTTTCGCTTCTGAATAGTATAATAACTATGACCAACGCCATATGTACAAAATGCATTATTCAGTCATTGCCACAAGACAGTTAGAGGCGAGAATAGCACCTGCGGTGGGTACAATAAAAACATATAGGTCGTCCTTTATCATGGGCACATTTTCGTCACATCATCAGCAAGAACTGAAGAGTTCTGAACAATTATCTGCTACGTGGTACTAACTATTAACATCACAGTTTAAAATACTATACATATACTAGCTAGCTAACTAGCACTGCAGGATTGGTGGAATTTCCAGGGAAACATCTCTTACCTGAAAGTGAATTATATAAATTTATGGCAAGCAAAGGCAACAATAAAGCACAGTACATAAGTATTTCGTGGCACAGGCAGAGATGGACATTCAGAGGCTTCAAGAAGTATTACTTAGGGTCATAAGTATAGAACACACGATTTAGTGTAAGAGTATTAACGGGGTATATGTGGACGGTCTCGCCTTCACCATATTTTTAAGGGTCGGAGCCGTCTGTCAACCTGCAAAACGATAAACGAGTTCACAGAGGAGAAACTCTATAAAATATTTCAATTGAATGATGATAAAAATAAGTACCAGTTATCATTGGATATTAGCATTTCATTTTAAGATCACATATCATATTACTATATCTGAATTTCTCTAATAATTTTTCAGGATATTTTTTATTGTTAGTCTTTCTTTCTCTTCTGAAATATTCTTCTACAGGGTGTTACAAAAGGGTACGGCCAAACTTTCAGGAAACATTCTTCACACACAAAGGAAGAAAATATGTTATGTGGACATGTGTCCGGAAACGCTTACTTTCCGTGTTACAGCTCATTTTATTACTTCTCTTCAAATCACATTAATCGTGGAATGGAAACACACAGCAACAGAACGTACCAGTGTGACTTCAAACACTTTGTTACAGAAAATGTTCAAAATGTCCTCCGTTAGCGAGGATACATGCATCCACCCTCTGTCGCATGGAATCCCTGGTCCGCTGATGCAGCCCTGGAGAATGGCGTATTTATCACAGTCGTCCACAATATGAGCACGAAGAGTCTCTACATTTGGTACCGGGATTGCGTAGACAAAAGCTCTCAAATGCCCCCATAAATGAAAGTCAAGAGGGTTGAGGTCAGGAGAGCGTGGAGGCCATGGAATTGGACCGCCACTACCAATCCATCGGTCACCGAATCTGTCGTTGAGAAGCATACGAACACTTCCAATGAAATATGCAGGAGCTCCATCGTGCATGAACCACATGTTGCGTCGTACTTGTAAAGGCACATGTTCTAGCAGTAGAGTATCCCGTATGAAATCATGATAACGTGCTCCATTGAGCGTACGTGGAAGAACACGGGGCCCAATCAAGACATCAGCAACAATGCCTGCCCAAACGTTCACAGAAAATCTGTGCTGATGACGTGATTGCACAATTGCGTGCGGATTCTCGACAGCCCACACATGTTGATTGTGAAAATTTACTATTTGATCACGTTGGAATGAAGCCTCATCCGTAAAGAGAACATTTGCACTGAAATGAGGATTGACACATTGTTGGATGAACCATTCGCAGAAGTGTACGCGTAGAGGCGAATCAGCTGCTGATAGTGCCTGCACACGTTGTACATGGTACGGAAACAACTGGTTCTCCCGTATCGCTCTACATACAGTGACGTGGTCAATGTTACATTGTACAGCAGCAACTTCTCTGACGCTGACATTAGGGTTATCGTCAACTGAACGAGGAATTGCCTCGTCCATTGCAAGTGTCCTCGTCGTTCTAGGTCTTCCCCAGTCGCGAGTCATAGGCTGGAATGTTCCGTGCTCCCTAAGACGCCGATCAATTGCTTCGAACGTCTTCCTGTCCTGACATCTTCGTTCTGGAAATCTGTCTCGATACAAGCGTACCACGCCACGGCTATTGCCCCGTGCTAACCCATACATCAAATGGGCATCTGCCAACTCCGCATTTGTAAACATTGCACTGAATGCAAAACCACGTTCGTGATGAACACTAACCTGTTAATGCTACGTACTGATGTGCTTGATGCTAATACTGTAGAGCATTGAGTCGCATGTGAACACAAGCACCGAAGTCAACATTACCTTCCTTCAATTGGGCCAACTGGCGGTGAATCGAGGAAGTACAGTACATACTGACGAAACTAAAAAGAGGTCTAACATGGAAATCAAGCGTTTCCGGACACATGTCCACAGAACATCGTTTCTTTATTTGTGTGTGAGGTATGTTTCCTGAACGTTTGGCCGTACCTTTTTGTAACACTCTGTATACGCATCCATCTCTCGCTGAATTAAGCATGTGTAGCTATATGGAACTGAGGTTCGTAGCCAAAATGCGTCTAGCAGGTGGAAACACGATATTACTCGTCCCCTATAGGGCATGGGTAAAACAGAATTCGACTTCAACAAAAGATATATCTTCAGGACAGGATGCTGAGAAAGAACATTCCTCACAGAGTATCTCTCGGAAATGCATTGAAAAAATATACTATTTTGATAGCATACTACCTCTTATTGCATTAGACCACTCCTTTTAAATATTAGAACTACGTGTCACGTTTTTCAAATGTATTATATGTAACTTCGTTATTTACCTTAGTTACACTTTTTATATGATCTTACATGTATTCCCTGCTGCTGACACAACAGCCTGAATGCTCATATATGTGATTCATTTAGTGTAAATATATGTGATTCATTTAGTGTAAATTGTCATTATGTCAATCTGTGTTTACAATTATCACGTACAACAAGTACAGTTTTTGACACGTCATGGCATCTGCTACAACAATACTAAACAAGTTTTTCTAAAGCATTTCTTATACATTACATAAATGTATGGCCATGGTCCTTCCCCATGAACCATGGACCTTGCCGTTGGTGGGGAGGCTTGCGTGCCTCAGCGATACAGATCGCCGTACAACCGGAGGTGCAACCACAACGGAGGGGTATCTGTTGAGAGGCCAGACAAACGTGTGGTTCCTGAAGAGGGGCGCAGCCTTTTCAGTAGTTGCAGGGGCAACAGTCTGGATGATTGACTGACCTGGCCTTGCGACATTAACCAAAACGGCCTTGCTGTGCTGGTACTGCGAACGGCTGAAAGCAAGGGGAAATTACGGCCGTAATTTTTCCCGAGGGCATGCAGCTTTACTGTATGGATAAATGATGATGGCGTCCTCTTGGGTAAAATATTCCGGAAGCAAATAGTCCCCCATTCGGATCTCCGGGCGGGGACTACTCAAGAGGACGTCGTTATCAGGAATAAGAAAACTGGCGTTCTACGGATCGGAGGGTGGAATGTCAGATCCCTTAACCGGGCAGGTAGATTAGAAAATTTAAAAAGGGAAATGAATAGGTTAAAGTTAGATATGAATGGAATTAGTGAAGTTCGGTGGCAGGAGGAGCAAGACTTTTGGTCAGGTGAATACAGGGTTATAAACACAAAATCAAATAGGGGTAATGCAGGAGTAGGTTTAATAATGAATAAAAAATTAGTAGTACGGGTAAGCTACTACAAACAGCATAGTGAACGCATTATTGTGGCCAAGATAGACACGAAGCCCACACCTACTACAGTAGTACAAGTTTATATGCCAACTAGCTCTCCAGATGATGAAGAAATTGAAGAAATGTCTGATGATATAAAAGAAATTATTCAGGTAGTGAAGGGAGAGGAAAATTTAATAGTCATGGGTGACTCGAATTCGAGAGTAAGTAAAGGGAGAGAAGGAAACATAGTAGGTGACTATGGATTGGGGCTAAGAAATGAAAAAGGAAGCCGCCTGGTAGAGTTTTGCATAGAGCATAACTTAATCATAGCTAACACTTGGTTCAAGAATCATGAAAGAAGGGTGTATACATGGAAGAATCCTGGAGACACTAGAAGGTATCAGATAGATTGTATAATGGTAAGACAGATTTAGGAACCAGGTTTTAAATTGTAAGACATTTCCAGGGGCAGATGTGGACTCTGACCAAAATCTATTGGTTATGAACTGTAAATTAAAACTGAAGAAACTGCAAAAAGGTTGGAAATTAAGAAGATGGGAGCTGGATAAACTGAAAGAACCGGAGGTTGTACAGAGTTTCAGGCAGTGCATAAGGGAACAATTGACAGAAATGGGTGAAAGAAGTACAGTAGAAGAAGAATGGGTAGCTCTGAGGGATGAAGTAGTGAAGGCAGCAGAGGATTAAGTAGGTGAAAAGACGAGGGCTATTAGAAATCCTTGGGTAACAGAAGAAATATTGAATTTAATTGATGAAAGGAGAAAATATAAAAATGCAGTAAATGAAGCAGGCAAAAAGGAATACAGACGTCACAAAAATGAGATCAACAGGAAGTGCAAAATGGCTAAGCAAGGATGGCCAGAGGACAAATGTAAGGATGTAGAAGCTTATCTCACTAGGGGTAAGATAGATACTGCCTACAGGAAAATTAAAGAGACCTTTGGAGAAAAGAGAACCACTTGTATGAATATCAAGAGCTCAGATGGAAACCCAGTTCTAAGCAAAGAAGGCAAAGCAGGAAGGTGGAAGGAGTATATAGAGGATCTATACAAGGGCGATGTACTTGAGGACAATATTATGGAAATGGAAGAGGATGTAGATGAAGATGAAATGGGAAATAAGATACTGCGTGTAGAGTTTGACAGAGCACTGAAAGACCTAAGTCGAAACAAGGCCCCGTGAGTAGACAACATTCCATTAGAACCACTGATGGCCATGGGAGAGCCAGTCCTGACAAAACTCTACCGTCTGGAGAGCAAGACGTAGGAGACAGGCGAAATACCCTCAGACTTCAAGAAGAGTATAATAATTCCAATCCCAAAGAAAGCAGGTGTTGACAGATGTGAAAATTACCGAACTGTCAGTTT
This sequence comes from Schistocerca gregaria, assembly GCF_023897955.1. NCBI lineage: Eukaryota > Metazoa > Arthropoda > Insecta > Orthoptera > Acrididae > Schistocerca > Schistocerca gregaria. The sequence goes on from NC_064922.1 coordinate 435,486,690, forward strand.
AATAAGTCACAGCTGCAAAAAAGCCGACCTCGGGGGAGATCAGTTAGGATTCCGCAAAAATGTTGGAACACGTGATGCAATACTGACTCTACGACTTATCTTAGAGGAAAGATTAAGGAACGGCAAACCTACGTTTCTAGCGTTTGTAGACTTAGAGAAAGCTTTTAACAATGTTGACTGGAATACTCTCTTTCAAATTGTGAAGTCGGCAGGGGTAAAATACAGGGAGCGAAAGGCTATTTACAATTTGTACAGAAACCAGATGGCAGTTATCAGAGTCGAGGGGCATGAAAGGGAAGCAGCGATTGGGAAGCATGTGAGACAGGGTTGTAGCCTATCCCCGATGTTATTCAATCTGTATATTGAAGAAGCAGTAAAGAAAACAAAAGAAAAATTCGGAGTAGGTATTAAAATCCATGGAGAAGAAATAAAAACTTTGAGGTTCGCCGATGACATTGTAATTCTGTCGGAGGCAACAAAGGACTTGGAAGAGCAGTTGAACGGAATGGAGAGTGTCTTGAAAGGAGGATATAAGATGAACATCAACAAAAGCAAAACGAGGATAATGGAATGTAGTCGAATTAAGTCGGGTGATGCTGAGGGAATTAGATTAGGGAATGAGACACTTAAAGTAGTAAAGGAGTTTTGCTGTTTGGGGAGCAAAATAACTGATGATGGTCGAAGTAGAGAGGATATAAAATGTAGACTGGCAATGGCAAGAAAAGCGTTTCTGAAGAAGAGAAATTTGTTAACATCGAGTATAGATTTAAGTGTCAGGAAGGCGTTTCTGAAAGTATTTGTATAGACTGTAGCCATGTATGGAAGTGAAACATGGACGATAAATATTTGGACAAGAAGAGAACAGAAGCTTTCGAAATGTGGTGCTACAGAAGAATGCTGAAGATTAGATGGGTATATCACATAACTAATGATGAAGTATTGAATAGAATTGGGGAGAAGAGGAGTATGTGGCAGAACTTGACAATTAGAAGGGCCCGGGTAGTAGGACATGTTCTGAGGCATCAAGGGATCACAAATTTAGCATTGGAGGGCACCGTGGAGGGTAACAATCGTAGAGGGAGACCAAGAGTTGAATAAACTAAGCAGATTCAGAGGGATGTGGGTTGTAGTAAGTATGGGGAGATGAAGAAGCTTGCACAGGATAGGGTAGCATGGAGAGCTGCATCAAACCAGTCTCAGGACTGAAGACCACAACAACAGCAATGGCCATGGTCTAATAATTTATAGTCTTCCTAATTTTTAGGCTTCTGAAAACGACAAATTAATTTCTGGAAACTGATGAAGCGAAATAAAAATACCTGTGCAACTAACGATTGAATGAAATGTATACTACTGTTGCTGAAAAATTGACGGATGTAAATAAAATGATGGAGCACTGACTGGAAATAGACCTATGCCCGAACATTCATGTCACATAAGAAATTGTGTTCTCTCACTGGGTTACAATCCATGACGTTAACGGCAGTGATATGCAATTATGGAGACTTGTTACACTACTGGCCATTAAAATTGCTACACCACGAAGATGACGTGTTGCAGACGCGAAATTTAACCGACAGGAGGAACCTGCTGTGATAATCAAATGATCATTTTTTCGGAGCATTTACACAAGATTGGCGCCGGTGGCGACACCTGCAACGTTCTGACACGAGGAAAGTTTCCAACGGATTTCTGATACACAAACAGCAGTCGACCGGTGTTGCCTGGTGAAACGTTGTTAAAATGCCTCGTGTAAGGAGGAGAAATGCGTACCGTCAAGTATCCGACTTTGAGGAGGGTAATACAGAACGCTGTGCTGGATCCCAACGGCCTCGTATCACAAGCAGTCGAGATGACAGGCATCTTATCCGCATGGCTGTAACGGATCGTGCAGCCATGTCTCGATCCCTGAGTCAACAGATGGGGACGTGTGCAAGATAACAGCCATCTTCACGAACAGTTGGACGACGTTTGCAGCAGCATGGACTATCAGTTCGGAGACTATGGCTGTAGTTACCCTTGACGCTGCATCACAGACAGGAGCGCCTGCGATGGTGTACTCAACGACGAACCTGGTGCACGAATGGCGAAACGTCATTTTTTCGGATGAATCCAGGTTCTATTTACGGCATGATGATGGTCGCATCCTTGTTTGGCGATATCGCGGTGAACGCATATTGGACGCGTGTATTCGTCATCGCCATACTGGCGTATCACCCGCCGTCATGGTATACGGTGCAACTGGTCACACGTTCCGGTCACCTCTTGTTCACATTAATGGCACTTTGAGCAGTGGACGTTACATTTCAGATGTGTTACTACCCGTGGCTCTACCCTTTATTCGATCCCTGCGAAACCCTACATTTCAGCAGGATAATGCACGACCGCATGTTGCAGGCCCTGTACGGGCCTTTCTGGATACAGAAAATTTTCGACTGCTGCCCTTGGAAGAACATTCTCCAGATCTCCCACCAATTGAAAACGTCTGGTCCATGGTGGCCGAGCAACTGGTTCGTCACAATACGCCAGTCACTACTCTTGATGAGCTGTGGTATCGTTTTGAAGCTGCATGGGCAACTGTACCTGTAGACGCCATCCAAGCTCTGTTTGACTCAATGCCCAGGCGTATCAAGGCCGTTATTACGGCCAGAGGTGGTTGTTCTGGGTACTGATTTCTCAGGATCTATGTACCTAAAATGCGTGAAAATGTAATCACGTGTCAGTTCTAGTATAATATATTTGTCCAATGGATACCCATTTATCATCTGCATTTCTTCCTGGTGTAGTAATTTTAATGACCAGTAGTGTATTAACTGCACTTTGTTGAATGTGGAGTTACGTGTAAAATTTCCTATAACGGCTCCTTGTTGATCCATGACCAGGAGAATGCCTTAAAAGTGAAAAGCATTATAGATTAAAGTAGTAATGAAAACCGTTTCCCTGCTGATAAGAATCACGCGTCATATTAGAGCACGCAGAAGGAGGTGTAACGATAGGTCGTCTTAGGGCGTCTGCTTGAAATACTTACTGTGTGATCCGACTATACTGACGGTGGCAAGCTAATGCCATGGTGGATAGTCATATGTACGCTATGGAACCTGTTCGCTTGTTACACAAACCACAGTGAGACCTGTGAACCTCTTGAGTATTATTACTTTCCCCTAATCGGCCCTTTCATGGTTCATATTGGTCCCGGCTGACATTACATTTACCGCTGGTGGAATTTTCCACGAAAAAGACCATTATTGTAGTACAATGATCTTCGCATTATTATTATGACTAACTGCAAAAAATCCTGTAAAAACATTAACCGATTTGTCCTGTACTACAGTTCTGCCGAACAGGAAGCCTCTTCAGTACATAAGGGATGTAGCGCAGTATCATCTGATGGGTGAGAGTATATCACTTCGTAATATACACTCTAGGGGGAAAAATCTACGCAACGCGAACGAATCATACGAATGGCGCTCAACTTGAGGAATGTGATGTACGCCTACATATAGAGGGACAAATGATTACAATTTCGGAAAAATAACTTAATTAATTTAAAAGATAGAGCTGCACAGATAGAGCAAATCAATAAGACGTTGATCTACTACTGGTTCTTATACAAGCGGTTATTAGGCTTGGCATTGATTGACAATTCTGTCCAATGGGCACAACAGATCATCAGAATTACGAGATAGTTGCAGGACCCTGTACATTATGCCCCCACCGTTCCCAGTTGTAGAAAGATGAGGCGATCTCGGTGGTCAAGGTAGGGTTTGGCAAGCACGGAGACAAGCTACACAAACTCTTGCGGTGCGCGGATGGGCATTATCTTGCTGAAAATGTAAGCCCAGGATGGCCTGCCGTGAAGAGCAACAAAACGGGGCATAGAATGTCGTTGACCTATCGCTGTGCTGTAAGGGTGCCGCGGATGAAAACCAAAGGGCTCCTGCTATGAAATAAAACGGCACCCTGGACCATCATTCCTGGCTGTCGCGCACTATGGCCAGTGACAGTCAGGTTGGTATCCCACCGTTGTCCGGGACATCTTCAGACACGTTTTGCTCGTCATCGTAGCTCATTTCGAAGCGGGCCTCATCACTGGAGGCAGTTCTACCCCAGTCAATGAGATTCTGTGCCGAACGTGCCAGACACCACAGCAAACTGATTTGTTGGTGTACAGAGGTCAACGGTAGTTGGTGCAAGGGACGCCGTCAGCTGAACCACCTCTCTGTCAACCAGCCATTAACGGTCCTTGTGGTCACTGAAGCACCAGTTGTACGTCGGATTGAGGATAATGATGAACCCGGAGCTCTGAGTGCCTCTGACCATTTCTCTGTCCTGACGTTGTGTCGTCTCTCTACGTCGACCGCCTCCTTCTTGTCGCTGTGTTCGGCCATGGTTCACCCATTCGTGCCTGCACGGTCGAACAGAAGCATCGTCGCTCCTTTTCAATTTTCGACCGATTTACCGATAATTCTAACTGGCTCCTTGCAGCCCAATTACAAGTCCTCTCTCAAACGCTGACATCTGTGTATGTTACTCATGCGCCTATTTGCGAGGCATATGTAGTTACAGTCGGACTCAGTATACGGAATGAAATTTGATAATACCTTATGCCCTAGTATCCTCCTTCCTATCCTTGCAAGCTGCAGTCTGAAACTGAGCTGTAGCACCACACAATCATCCATCGGCCGCTACTGTCTACAATCTTACATTTTTGTTGTTGATCCCTGCATGAATATCAGTTTGTGACCAATTTGCATAACCCTTTCGCGGTGCTTCGTTTTTTGTCTTAGGTTGAACTTCCGCGAGATATGTTTGGACATCTGATGCCATCTACTGTATGCCATGTCGCATTGGCAGAAACTGTAGAGCTCTTTACCGACAAATTGCAGTTTTCTTTCACGCGAAATCTAAACCAAGAGGGATGAGTCAGTAAAAAGAGGGACCGGGAGCACTGTACTGTCACTAGAGAAACAGTAACGGCAGAATCGGACGGTCGGAAGGGCTCGGTTACTTCGGACGTGAACTAGCTATCGGGTGCCATATGAGTAACGACTGTCAGGGATCGTTCAATCCTAAGGCTGCCAAAGTCGACTGTTCATGATGTGACTGGTTGGTTGATTGGTTTGGAGAGTAAAGCAACTAAACTGCAGGGTCATCAGTCCCTTGTTGGTGATGTGACTGTGAGGGAGAAATCCGAGCTAAATAAGACATGGCAGACTCCATGTACTAGTCATTGTAGAGGGTAGTACTTCAAAATTGCCTGATATGAGCAGAAGGAATCACACGTGAGCTAGAAACTGCTAACAGCGGTCCAGCTACCACAAAAACTGTGAGCAGAGAGCTAAGAATAATGAAATTAATGGGGTACAGTGATCGTGCAACTCTTCATAAACCACACATTTCCGTAGTATTTGTTACGCAACTCTTGAGTTGACGTAAAGAGCGACGCCACTGGACACTGCATGACTCGAAACGAATGATGTGGAATAATGAATCACGCTATACGCTGTGGCAGTCCGATTGAAAGGGTTTTCTAATGGGTGGAGAACGCTACCAACCGTCATATGCACTGCTCGCAGCAAAATACAGAGGAGGTGGTGTTAGGGTTCGGAGTACTTTTCTATGATTAGTGTATGGTACCAATATTGCTCTGAAGAAAATTATAAAAGCGGGAGGATATGAACAGATGTTACTGCATTCTCTACTGCATAGAGTAGAGGAGACGATGATGATTGTATCAGTACAACAATGCAGCTTATGATAAATCACATTGTGTACAAAACATTCTTGAAATGGTCTTTCCTACCCAGATCGCGACCTGAACCCAATGAAATAGTTTTGGCATGAGTTAGTATGTAAACTTCGCTCCAGATACCAGGATCCAACGTCACATTACCTTCCATAGTTTTTGCTCTAGAGGAAGAATGGGCTACGATTCCTTCACAGACATTCCAGCATCTCACTGAAAGAGTCCCTTGTATAGTTCGACTAATCATGAAGGTGAAGGGCCATCTCACCCCATTTTAACGCCTGCTAATAGATGCCAGGATACTTTTGATCAGAAAGCGTAAATAAGAAATCTCAAGACACTGCTTTCATGTCAGCAGAAAATGTATAGAAAAACCAAGTTTTCAAACGAGGAAAAACTAAACCGTTAGGAGTGCCTTTGGGAGTAAATCCCAGAAAATGGTTGCTCCATTTAGGGCGTCATACTGGAGTGCCATTGCTTCATTTCACAGAGCTTCTCCTCTCTCTCCATACATCTCCTTCTCTTCCCAACCCCATATCTGTCCATCGGCTCCTTCCTCTCTCCCTTCGTCCTATTGCTCCTCCCCCCACTCTCATTTCATCACCTCTTCCCCATTCCCCTTGTCCATTTATTCCTATCTTCCTCTCTGAATTTTCCTTCATCCCTTCTTTCCGCCAGTCACCTGTCTCTATCGCCTCCTACACTCTCTCTACCTGTCCATCTCCCAGTCTCTATCCATCTCCTACTCACAATTCAGTCAGTGTCCTCATTCCCTTTTTCTCATCTCATCCTGCTGCTCTTCGCAATCATTTCATTCTCCTCCTGTCTCTGCTGAGCTATGCCCATCTGCACGTACAGACCCTGGTATTTATTGTGATACTACCTGGATGACATGCCAGTCATGCAGGGCAGTGCAGATGTCAGAGGTTAGCAACTCTTTAGGACCCGCAACACCACCCTTATGGGAGCTAGCTGGGACTTACCCCAAAACTGCTTCTTTCCACACAATAAGTAGCTTGTCTACCAGATATGGGTGGAATCTATCGATTGCTTTAGGAGGAGATGTGGAATACACATTCATATACGCGTACACACATAGATAATTTTTTTCTACATATAGATATTGCTGCGAAACCACGCTTTTGAGAAGCAATTTACTTTGCAGGCTGTAAAAGCGCTCAGCTGACACCAAATCTGATCTCAGAAAAAATTGTTAACTTCTATGTGTGACAATCATGTTTTAATTAATAGTTGTAAAAATTGGTTTTAGTGTTTTTCAGGAATGTTTGCAAAATATGGTGGCACAGTGGCCTGGAAAAGTCTCCCTTAATTTTTTCTCACAACAAAAATGTTGTGGAAGAGTTTGGGAAGAGTATATCACTTTTGTTAGAAATTAACAATTGTGTATGTTATGTTCGTACTTCAAGTGGCTCTGAGCACTATGGGACTTAACATCTGTGGTCATCAGTCCCCTAGAACTTAGAACTACTTAAACCTAACTAACCTAAGGACATCACAAACATCCATTCCCGAGGCAGGATTCGAACCTGCGACCGTAGCAGTCGCGCGGTTCCGGACTGAAGCGCCTAGAACCGCGAGACCAGCGCGGCCGGCGTACTTCAAGTATTTTATGGGTGGCCTATTAGGAGTCTGACTGAACGAAATTATGTAAGATCTATATTTGTTCGCCAGAACAAGAGGGTGCGAAGTGCGAAGTTTATCTTTCGGAAAAGTACCTACAGAAAAGGGCCACCTGAGTGTGCATAGGGTCCGTGTGCGCGTGGGTGTATGCGAGCTTTGCGACCAGGGGTCACTAGACTTGCCGGCAGAGCGGCCGCGCCGCCTCCTGCTCCGCCCCAGCGGCCGCTGCGCACCTGAGGCTCTCGGTGCGCGACCGCGGCGACCAGTCTTTGCTGGGGCGGCCGCCGCTGCTGCTGCGGTGCCGCCTCCGTGAGTCACGCCCCCGCGTCCGCAGCGAGCGAGCCGTCTGCCAGCTGTCCAGCCGGTGCCGCACTGCAGTCTGCACCTCCGAGTTCAGGAAGCAGTAGAACAGCGCCACCATGAAGCCCTGTCCAGCACAATAACCTGGCTCCGGATCACTGCCGCTCACCGCAAGGATGTAACACTCTAAAGGAAGATAAACATGACAAGGTCGTGTCCACACTATTGCTAGTATAGAGGTGATATTTATGAGATGGAATCCAAGAGTTCATAGCCATTAAAGAGAACTTGTAGTTGAGAAGGGACTGAGACAGGTTTGAAGCACGACCTCGACGTTATTCGATCCGAACATTGATGAAGCAGTAAAGGAATCCATAGAGAAATTTGTAATGGGAATTACAGTTCAGCAGGACGAAGAAAAACTTTGTAACTATCGGCAATGACGTTGTAAACGTCAGAGAGCAAAAAGCTTGGAGGACTTAGCTGAATAAATACAATTTTTAAGTGAATCACAGTTTGGGTTCCAAAATGGCAAAAATACGGAGTCAGCCATAGAAAAATTTGCAAAAGTTGCACTTGACGCTCTTGATAGATATATTTTTGGATCTATCTAAGACCGTTGATAAAGTTGACCACAAGATTCTATTAAATAAATTAGAAGCATTAGGAACAAGAGGGGTAGCTAATGATTGGTTTCGATCATACCTAGCAGATAGGGTACAAAGGGTAGAGATAACAAATACTTCAAATAGATCGAACCATTTGATAAAACACTTATGCGAACCAAAATAAAGAGGAAGGGGCTCCGCAAGGTAGCATATTAGGACCAATACTATTCCTGGTATACACTACTGGAAATTGAAATAAGAACACCGTGAATTCATTGTCCCAGGAAGGGGAAACTTTATTGACACATTCCTGGGGTCAGATACATCACATGATCACACTGACTGAACCACAGGCACATAGACACAGGCAACAGAGCATGTACAATGTCGGCACTAGTACAGTGTATATCCACCTTTCGCAGCAATGCAGGCTGCTATTCTACCATGGAGACGATCGTAGAGATGCTGGATGTAGTCCTGTGGAACGGCTTGCCATGTCATTTCCACCTGGCGCCTCAGTTGGACCAGCGTTCGTGCTGGACGTGTAGTCCGCGTGAGTCGACGCTTCATCCAGGCCCAAACATGCTCAATGGGGGACAGATCCGGAGATCTTGCTGGTCAGGGTTGTTGACTTACGCCTTCTAGAGCACGTAGGGTGGCACGGGATATATGCGGACGTGCATTGTCCTGTTCTAACATTAAGTTCCCTTGCCGGTCTAGGAATAGTAGAACGATGAGTTCGATGACGGTTTGGATGTACCGTGCACTATTCAGTGTCCCCTCGACGATCACCAGAGGTGTACGGCCAGTGTAGGAGATCGCTCCCCACACCATGATGCCGGGTGTTGGCCCTGTGTGCCTCGGTCGTGTGCAGTTCTGATTGTGGCGCTGACCTGCACGGAGCCAAACACGCATACGACCATCATTGGCACCAAGGCAGAAGCAACTCTCATCGCTGAAGACGACACGTCTCCATTCGTCCCTCCATTCACGCCTGTCGCGACACCACTGGAGGCGGGCTGCACGATGTTGGGGCGTGAACGGAAGACGGCCCAACGGTGTGCGGGACCGTAGCCCAGCTTCATGGAGACGGTTGCGAATGGTCCTCGCCGATACCCCAGGAGCAACAGTGTCCCTAATTTGCTGGGAAGTGGCGGTGCGGGCCCCTACGGCACTGCGTAGGATCCTACGGTCTTGGCGTGCATCCGTGCGTCGCTGCGGTCCGGTCCCAGGTCGACGGGCACGTGCACCTTCCGCCGACCACTGGCGACAACATCGATGTATTGTGGAGACGTCACGCCCCACGTGTTGAACAATTCGGCGGTACTTCCACCCGGCCTCCCGCATGCCCACTATACGCCCTCACTCAAAGTCCGTCAACTGCACATACGGTTCACGTCCACGCTGTCGCGGCATGCTACCAGTGTTAAAGACTGCGATGGAGCTCCGTATGCCACGGCAAACTGGCTGACACTGACGGCGGCGGTGCACAAATGCTGTGCAGCTAGCGCCATTCGACGGCCAACACCGCGGTTCCTGGTGTGTCCGCTGTGCCGTGCGTGTGATCATTGCTTGTACAGCCCTCTCGCAGTGTCCGGAGCAAGTATGGTGTGTCTGACACACCGGTGTCAATGTGTTCTTTTTTCCATTTCCAGGAGTGTATATCAATGACTTTTCCAGTAGTGTTAGTCATGGTGAAAAAATTCTCTCCGCTGATGACAGCATTATTATAGCCACTGACAAATCAACAGAACTCCTTGCTGAGAAAGCAAATGAAACTCTCAAGGAAGTTTATGATTGGACATTAAGCAATAAAGTGACATTGAACACAAAGAAGAATAATCCCGTGAATTACAGTTTAAAGAGAAAAAATGACAATGTTAAATGTAGATGGCACCTCTATAGACTTTGTAGCAAATGCAAAATTTCTAGGAATGAAAATTGATTCTCAGTTGAAGTGGTGTGAACACACAAAGATACTTGCAGACTGAATGTCATTAGCATGTTATGCCCTTAGAATCCTATCATCAGCGTGTAACATGCAGTGTCTTTTAGTTACGTATTATTCATATGTACACTCAGTTCCTAATCATGGCATTAATTTTTGGGGAACAAACGCACAAAATGTGAACAAAATTTTCAAATTCCAGAAAAAATACATTAGAATAATAACCAAAAATACTAGTCGAGCTCATTGTTAAGATCTGTTCAAAACACTAGTGATTTTAACTGCTCCATGTGAATACATTTACCAGTCAGTTGTACACATCAAAAATAACATTGGTAACAAACAACTCTGTCCATGACCGAGCAACAAGAGATAGATTCAACTTACATTTACCAAGAAAAAATAAACATAAGACTCAAAACAGCATTTTCTACCAAGGAATAAAACTGTATAATTAATTACCAAAATAAATTACAGATATTGCAAAAATAAACTTATTTAAAAAGGCATCTAAAAGGTGCATGTTATAGAACACATTTTATACGTTGAAGGATTACTTAGATCAAACAGAATAGGAGTTTGATAAAAAAAAGTTATACAAATAAATAATATTAACAATGATTATAAAACATCCAACATTCCACATAACACCATCACTTGAAATTTTTTTCATTATTTTTTCCATTCTAGAAATGCTAACCGCCAAGCTATGCATAGCACGGTACTAACACCTCTTCAACTTTCTGAGCTCAACACCTCACTCATTATGGAGGACTCAGTTTTTTCAGTTTTTCAGGATAGAAAATGGGAAGTTGCAGTACAGAATATGGCCTAGAGATCACCAGTGTGTGTGTGTGTGTGTGTGTGTGTGTGTGTGTGTGTGTGTAGTGAGCGAAGTTTTATGAAACAACGTGCGTACAGTGTGTGCAATGACTGATAGTGAGATATGTGTGAACAATGTGGCATTACATTATTTAATAAGTTATCTGTAAAAAAAAGTATTGTATACCAGGAGGAAATCTAACGATTGTCTCTAACTAAACGTCTGTAAATACATGTGTAAACGAATTAGCTTATTTTAAATTGGTCTAAACTTGTAAACACTTCGGACTTGAACAGAATGGGCAGTACCTTAAACAAATACTGTACGATGACCGTCAAACAAAAGTAGGATCAGAATGAGGGAATAAAGTCAAATTAAAGCAGGTGATGCGACAAACTAGGGAAATGAGACATTAAAAGTAATAGATGAAATTTGATTCTTGGGCAGCAAAATAACCGGTAACTGACGTGACAGTGAGGATACTGAATGCAAAGTGGCAGTAGCAAGAATAGCGATTCTTTTAAAAAAAATCACCTAACGAAATCTCCACTTACACCTTTACTGAATCCATAGCACATTCCAAAAAGCGATTCACAGATACATCGTCAAAAATATAAGAGCTTCAGAGAAGAAGGTACCTCCGTAAAACTGTTGGAAAATCTTAGACCAAATTTATTCAAAAAACTTACGCCAACCTTGACAGAGGTGTGGCAGGTGTAATATGTCCCGAAGACTGGAAATGTGCTCTGATTTATCCTCTGCACAAAAAATACAATTTAAATAACAATCGAGTAACTTCTCTTCTGAAAATTACATACAAAATTCTGTCAGCATATCTTCTCCAATTAGTCCAGGAGAACCTCGATTAAAAAATTAGTGAGCACCAAGCAGAGAGTTCCCTACTTGAAGTATTTTGCCGAACTCCATGAAACAACAGGTAGAGAGAAAATGACACAGAAAATTCTTATGCAAAAACTTAAAATAGCTTACAATGAAATCTACGCCTACAGCAAATTGTATGCCCACACACGCTAACATCTGTTATTATAACACACTTTTCGAGACTGAAGTCTTGTACACTAGCGAAGCCTTTAAACTATACAGAAAATGTGAACTGGAAGACATCCTAAAAAGAAGCTAACTTCTAAGAAATATACTGCACTACGATACAACAGAACATCGATACACATAGCAATCCCCAAAAACTGTGGTGGTATACATCTCGTGGTACACGTCTGAAAAAGAAGACTCATACCATATGAGTATATCCACAGATTCCCATCAACAAGAATTACTCACAAAACTGCCACATATTTTGTCTTTTTTTTCAGCTATTAGTCATCTGACCGGCCGGCAATTTCGATGCCGCCCCCCACGAATTACTCTCTTGTGATAACCTTTTCATCTCAGAGTGCTAGCTGAAACCGACATACTCAGTTATTTGCTGGATGTATTCAAACGTCTGTCTTGCACTGCACTTTTCACCCTTTAGAGCTCCCTCTCGTATCATAGATTCATTCCCTGATGTCTTAACAGATGTCCTTCAATCATGTCGCTTCTTCTTGTCAGCGTTTTCCATATTTCTTTTTCCGAATCTCCGGGGAATTTCATCATTGCTTATGTTATTAGTCCACCTGATTTACAATACTCTTCTGCAGCACCACATCTCAAATGCTTCGATTCTCTTCTTTTCCTGTTTTTCCGCCGTCCTTGTTTCATTGCCACGCAATGTTGTGCTCCAAACATACGTTCTGAGAAATATCTTCTTCCCATTAAAGCCTAAGTTTGATAACAGCGGAATTCTCTTGGTCAGAAATGCCGTTTTTAGCAGTGCTAGTCTGCTTTTTATGTCCTTCTTGCTCCGTCTATTATGGGTTATTTATATACCTTGGTTCCATGATTCCTTAACTTGATATGCTTCGTAGTCAACAATAGGGGAGTCAAGTTTCTCGATGTTCTCATTTCTGCTACTTATTATTTTCATATTTATGTGATTTACTCTCAATCCATATTCTGCACTCATTAGACTGCTCACTCCTTTCAACGGATTTCGTAATTCTTTCTCACTTTCATTGAGAATAGCGATTCTTGTCATTGATATCCTTTCACCATGAACGTCAATCCTATTCTTGAACATTTATTTTATTTCCATCACTGCTTCTTAGATGTATGGACTGAACAATAGGAGTGAAATACTTCATCCATGTCTAACGGTGTCTTCAATCCGAACACTTCGTTCTTCATCTTATTGTTCCCACATGGTTCGTGTACAAATTGTATATCATCCGTCTTTTCCTATAGCTTACCCCTATTTTTCTCAGAATTTCCGACATCTTGCGCTATTTCGCATTGTCGTACGCTTTTTTCGAGTCGACAAATCCTAGAAATTGTGATTGCATTCTTCTTCAGTCTTGCATCCATCATCAAGAACCACGTCCGAACTCCTTCAGTGGTGCCTTTAACTTTTCTGGTCGTCATCGAACAGATTCTCAATTTTTATTTCCATTCTTCTGTGTATTTATTATTCTTGACAGCAATCTGGAGGATCTGATAAGCTGGAAGTGCGATAATCCTAGCACTTGTCGGCTCTTGCTATCTTCGGAATCGTGGATGATGTTTTTCTCTATCTCTTCCTTGTCGACTCCTGTTTCTTCTTCTGACACGTCATCAGACAAGTATTCCCTTTCATAGAGGCCTCAGACGTACTCTTTCCACCTCATCCACTCTGCCTTGTGCACTGTACATCTGAATTTCCATTGCACTTTTGATGTCACCACCATCGTATTTAAATTCAAAAAAGGCTATTTTGACTTTTCATATGCTGAATCAGTCCTTGGGACAGTCATTTCTTTTCGAATTTTCCACTTTTTGATGTAGACATTTCACTATAGTTTCCCTGCACTTTCGACTTATTTCTTTCATAAGTGACTTGTATTTCTGTATTCCTGAATTTGCCTGAACATATTTGTACTTCCTTCTTTCATCGACCAACAGGAATACTTCTTCTGTTGCCTATAATTTCTTGGCAGTTTCCTTCTCTGTACCTACGTTTTTCTTTCCAACTTCTGTGATTGACATTTTAAAGATGTCCATTACTCTTCAACTCAACTGTCTACTGGGCTATTCATTATCGAAATATCGGCAGCTTCACAGAACTTCAAGCGTGCCTTTTCATGTCTTAGTACTGCCGTATCCCACTTCTTTGCGCATTGATTCTTCCTGCTTTCTCTCTCTTCATCATTATTACATTGTGATCTGGGTCTATATCTGCCCTTGGGTACACCTTAATTCCAGTATTTGATTTCTGAATCTCTGCCTGACCATGATGAATCTAACTTAAATCTTCCCTTATCTCCTGGCCTTTTCAAAGTATATCTCATCCTTTTGCGATTCTTCAACAGATTATCCGGTACTGGTAGCTGAAATTCATTAGAGAAATCGTTTAGTCTTTCTCCTTTCGTCTTCCTACAACCAAGTCCATGTTCATCCGTAATCCTTTCTTCTACAACCGTATTTCAATTCTCCATGACTATTAGATTTTCATCTACCTCTATGTGCTGAATTACCTATTCAACACTTTCACACACTTTTTCTATCTCTTCATCTTCTGCTTGCGACAGTGGCATGTGTGCCAAAAGAATTGTTGATAGTGTTGGTTTTCTGTTGGTTCTGATCAGAACAACCTTCTCACTGAGGTGTTCACAGTAACTAACTGTCTGTTCTGCGCTCCTATTCATAACGAATCCTGCTTCAGTTATACAACTTTCTACTATTATTAATATTACCATATAGTTATGTGACGAGAAATCCTTGTCTTCTTTTCATTTCACTTCACTGATCCACACTGTGTTTAAATTGAGCCTCAGCATTTCCCTTTTCATATTCTTAGTTTCCCTACCATGTTTAAACTTTTGACATTCGGCGCTCCGATTTGTAGAACGTTATTCTATCGTCAGTTATTCAATCTTTCTCTCATGGTCGCCTCCACTTGACCGTCCCCTTCCGCAGATTCGTATAGGGGACTATTCCGGAGTCCTTTGCCAATGGAGAGATCATCATGACATTTATTAGTACAGACCACAAGCCGTGTGGATACACATTATGTGTCTTTAATGCAGTGGTTTCAGTTGTATGCTGCATCCTCACGCCGTTCATCATTGTCGATTCTTCTGCCTTTCAGGAGCAAGAATAATAACGATGATAACACTAATCGTAATGATGATTTATACGGTAGGAAGTCTTGAATGAAGTGGAAATGGGTAATTAACAGCCGAAACAGGAATACAATACAAGCTGTTGAAGAGTGTCACTACAGAAGAATGGTGAATATTAGACATGTAGACGGAATACCAAATGACGAGGTTATTAATCGAATTGGTGGCAAAAGATAGTTATGGCACGGCTTGACTAAAAGAAGAAACTGGTTGATATGCCGCTGTCCGAGGCATCAAAGGGCCGTCAGTGCCATAATGAAGGAAATTGTGCGCTGGGAGGGAATGGAAACTGTACATGGAGACTAAGAGCATACAGTAAGAAGGTTCATGTGAGTGTAGGTAGCAGTAGTCATACAAAACTGGAGAGGTTTGCACAGTATAGAGTAAGGAATTGCATCAGACCAGTCGTCGGACTGAAATCCAATGATCCGAAAGTTCTAGAAATTTCAATTTTGCGAGTAAATGGTTACATGTATTCTAAAATGCCACAAGTTGTCTCCCTATACATTCTTCTTGGAGCAGTATGACAAGTGCTAGCGAGCTGAGTGATTTGGACAATAGTTGTTTACATGAGTGTGGTTTTACGACGACCGATCTTAAAGAGTTGAGTGCGTAACGTTTTCTTTAAAGGATTACAAAAACGGCTGCAGAGACGCATCAAATACTTCAGGAAGTATTAAGAGACAATGCTCTAGGTCCGATGCAAACTTATGACATGTGTAAATGATTTAAAAACGGACGGACGTAGACTGATGATGATGACCGCTGCCGTCGTACGCCAACTGTCATCACACCAGCAATATTCGGGATGCGAGGAATATGATTCTACAGTGCCGTAGCCAGGCCATCCAAGACCTGGAAGTAAATTATAGTGTAGGTGAACGTATTCTGTCGGGTGGGAACATAGACAGGATTGTCCCGAAGTTTGTGCTGTCATTGCTTCAAAATGATAAGAGAGGGATCGTCCATTCTTCGTCAGACGGTCAATAATGACGTCTGTCTCGAGGTTTTTATATATTTGAGGGAGGAATTGCGGAGGAAATTCCCACAGCAGTGGCGTACGAATGACTAAATACTTCATCACGACAATCCACTACCACATACGTTTCACATTATCCGGGAACTTTCTCCAAAAAACATGATGGCGTTCATCTCCTCACCTACCTCACTTGTTAGATTTAGTTCCGTGTGACTTCTGCCTGTTCTCCAGGATGAATCCCAAGAGGCGAAGCTTTCATAGAGTTAAGAAGATTCAAGCAAAATGATAGTGGGTACTGTAGATCTTAACAAGTTAGCGTACTATTGAATTCGGCGAAACATCTTGTGCATGTGAAAGGAACCACTTAGCAGGTCGGAAATCAAACCGATTTCAATTTCTCAAGTAAAGATCTTCGACATTATTTACGTCGATGGGTGGCCAACAAGAGTTTCCTGGTGTCATCATTCTGAGTGACGAAATTACAATTGAGAGATCGTGCAAAATAACTTGGCTTATACGATTAAGCGCATTTTCGTTCTCAGTGATGGGCGATCCACTTCTCTGTTCTGAAGGGGCGGGATTTGCTGGCTGCCTGCTGAGAAGTGAGCATCGTCCACTGTGAACGAAACATTATCTGGATGCCTTGGCTACACAGAGGGAATGGTTGTACGCAGAAGCCTGCCAGTCTGCAATCTTTATTACATAAATTAAAAAAAAAACATCTGTTTGGAAAAAGATTTATCCTGTGGCATTTCATAGTATCTTTCGTTAACTTCATGATGAACTGCGTATCATTTCGTTAATTGTCACAGTTACTGTGATATTTACATATCTTGTAAGGTGCTCTGCCAAATTTCTGCATGTTCAGTCATACATCGCTGCATACGAAATGCAGCCAAAATGTTGAACTTTTATTTAAACTTGAGACCAGCACTTTTCCGCAGTCTCGAGAAAACGTATTGAATGTAGAGCATACGCTTCCGAGCGTGCGCTCATACGACAGAGTGAAGCTGAAACATTCAGAACATCCTCAGATTTCAAAAACGGTTCCAGACACCGAAAGAAGTTTTAGGAAAATGACAGTATGCAAACTGAAGAGCATTTTCACATACAGTTAACACGTAAAACATTCTTATCTATTGCGATATGTGAGAAAGTACAGTTGTTTTAAATGAAATAGCATAATAATTTTAAGGGTCATCGATGGCAGTTGTAATTAGAGTTATTATAGGTATTTAGAAACATATGGGAATGAATCATGCTTTTATTCTTATACATTACATGCGCTTTTGATATGCTATTTACATGACTTGTCCTCAGTTGTTCGTTTGATAATAGACTGTTACAAGATTCTGTCATAATTGCAACTGCATTACCATATTATTGTGGTTAAGTTGTGTACTGTGTTTTGGTGAAAGAAGTTAATTTTAACTTGTCAACTAGAGAAGGAAAAAAAGGTTTACAGTTGACCCGAAAATAATTCGTTCCTTCTGTGGCAAATATAGCGTAATCCTGTAACCCACTACCTTTTCAGTAGTAAACGGTCTACTTGTCGAATTTTCCCTCTTACTGGCATAATCTATTATTACCTTCATTTGCAGACTCGCTAGCGCTGCGTTGAAGGTCTCCGAGATCGGCGTTTGTGTGAGTGCTTCAGTTGTACAACTACATTTCCCCTAGCAAGGTGGCCACCCGGAAAAGGAATGCCCTCCACTACTGTTGTGACCCCCTGCCCCAGCCGACTTTTCGGCTAGAAACAAAGTAACATTGTATACACTCTTCTTTCATTGCATATTACCCAGCTACTTGTCGACTAGATTTTTAGTCTTGTTCGACAGATGTTTTCCATTGAGACAAGCAACTGAAAATCTTTGTTCATGTGCAGGAGTATACAGCATGTTTAATGAGGCATGCTCTTCACTTTTAATCATAACTTGGATGTGTGTTAACTACAGGGTGATAATAATTGAACGACATAAAAGAAACGTAAATTAGTTACAAACCATGGCATGCACACAATTTATTCAACATGTAAACGTCACTACATGTATTCGGATTTACGTTATGGCATGCTCCACATGCCTGCCATGATTGGCAATGGTGTGGGGCCGACGAGTAGCGAAATCGTGAATGACCCGCTGAAGAGTCGGAACGTCCATGATGTCGATGACCTCTTGAATGGCTGTTTTCAGCTCAGCAATGGTTTTGCTGTTATTGCTGTACACCTTCTCTTTAACCTAGCCCCACAAAAACGGGTCGCAGGAGTTCAGATACGGATACTGTGGTGCCCAATCTACTCGAAGGGTACCCCACAACCAGAATGCGGCCCCTAGAGCGACATCAAACACTTTTCTGCTCTGATGTAATTGAGCTCCGTCTTGCATGAACCACATATTGTCGGTACCAGGGTCATTTTGGATAATGGGGTTGAAATCGTCTTCCAAAACCTTCACATACCGTTTGGTAGTCACCGTGCCACAAATTATTCCTTGACTGGATATCTCATCACACAGTCACCCATTGAGGGTGAAGAGAGTTCTCGATCGCGAAATGTAGATCCTCAGTCCCTCAAATGCGCCAGTTTTGCTTATTGACGTACCCATCCCAATGAAACTGGGCTTCTTCGCTAAACCGAACCATACCGCTCATACTAATTCTCATCATGGCCCGCGGCCAACCGTGCAGTTTGAACGTCCTGACGCAAACCGTTCAGAAGTTATGACTATTTTATTTCATATACACTCATGGAAATGGAAAAAAGAACACATTGACACCGGTGTGTCAGACCTACCATACTTGCTCCGGACACTGCGAGAGGGCTGTACAAGCAATGATCACACGCACGGCACAGCGGACACACCAGGAACCGCGGTGTTGGCCGTCGAATGGCGCTAGCTGCGCAGCATTTGTGCACCGCCGCCGTCAGTGTCAGCCAGTTTGCCGTGGCATACGGAGCTCCATCGCAGTCTTTAACACTGGTAGCATGCCGCGACAGCGTGGACGTGAACCGTATGTGCAGTTGACGGACTTTGAGTGAGGGCGTATAGTGGGCATGCGGGAGGCCGGGTGGAAGTACCGCCGAATTGTTCAACACGTGGGGCGTGACGTCTCCACAGTACATCGATGTTGTCGCCAGTGGTCGGCGGAAGGTGCACGTGCCCGTCGACCTGGGACCGGACCGCAGCGACGCACGGATGCACGCCAAGACCGTAGGATCCTACGCAGTGCCGTAGGGGACAGCACCGCCACTTCCCAGCAAATTAGGGACACTGTTGCTCCTGGGGTATCGGCGAGGACCATTCGCAACCGTCTCCATGAAGCTAGGCTACGGTCCCGTACACCGTTAGGCCGTCTTCCGCTCACGCCCCAACATCGTGCAGCCCGCCTCCAGTGGTGTCGCGACAGACGTGAATGGAGGGACGAATGGAGACGTGTCGTCTTCAGCGATGAGAGTCGCTTCTGCCTTGGTGCCAATTATGGTCGTATGCGTGTTTGGCGCCGTGCAGGTGAGCGCCACAATCAGGACTGCATACGACCGAGGCACACAGGGCCAACACCCGGCATCATGGTGTGGGCAGCGATCTCCTACACTGGCCGTACACCTCTGGTGATCGTCGAGGGGACACTGAATAGTGCACGGTACATCCAAACCGTCATCGAACCCATCGTTCTACCATTCCTAGACCGGCAAGGGAACTTGCTGTTCCAACAGGACAATGCACGTCCGCATATATCCTGTGCCACCCAACGTGCTCTAGAAGGTGTAAGTCAACTACCCTGGCCAGCAAGATCTCCGGATCTGTCCCCCATGGAGCATGTTTGGGACTGGATGAAGCGTCGTCTCACGCGGTTTGCACGTCCAGCACGAACGCTCGTCCAACTGAGGCGCCAGGTGGAAATGGCATGGCAAGCCGTTCCACAGGACTACATCCAACATCTCTACGATCGTCTCCATGGGAGAATAGCAGCCTGCATTGCTGCGAAAGGTGGATATACACTGTACTAGTGCCGACATTGTGCATGCTCTGTTGCCTGTGCCTATGTGCCTGTGGTTCTGTCAGTGAGATCATGTGATGTATCTGACCCCAGGAATGTGTCAATAAAGTTTCCCCTTCCTGGGACAATGAATTCACGGTGTTCTTATTTCAATTTCCAGGAGTGTAGTTCAATAACTGTCACTCTGCATGTTAACATTGAGCAAGATGCAAACGTTGTTGTTAATATGGCTATTTATTTTTCAGTATTATGGAAATGTCTGAAGCATTTAGCATTTATACTTAATTCTTTCAACTATAAAGATGAAGAAAGGTTTATCGTGACAGGAGGAAGATATATTTGGCTCTATGTACAGTTCTACAGATCCTACCTTTTTTATTGAAATAAATCTAGTCTTCAAGAATTGCCTCTACATGTTACGATTTAATACTTCTCTGTAATATAGGATTTCTTTAATTGTTCTTTTATATGAAACAGGGAAACAGTTAGTAATAAAAGAACATAAGTACACACTAGATTACGTTTATCTATTTAAAAGAGAAGAAATAATGTTAATAAAATGACTTCTTCCACGCCAATGGCAAGCTCTGAGACAGAATTTCTAGAATAACTTCACTGTATGAAGAGAAGGAACAATATATTGCAAATATCTGTAGGGAAAGACACATCAGTAATTACAAATATGCGCAAATTTACATTACAGTAAAATTACCAGAATAATAGAGAAGCTAAGAAAGGTGTCATATTTTAAAATGTCGAAGTGCACAAAAAACTCACATTTAACTCGGAAATTAATTCTCAAAGACAGCTACGCAAAATACTAGGTCTAAAACTTGGCTTCCGCCGTTTTTTTCGAAGTTCGAGACTTTATTGTGAAAAACTTACAAAATATTTTTGCGATTCAAAGTATTGGCCATTTTTGGCCACTGCTTTCTCCTAGCTTTAGGGCAGCATACGCATCCCGCAGTATATAAACTGGGTATCTTTATAGGGGAGCCATGAGTCGATCCAATTTTGCTCTTGTTCATGTGACCGCAAGTGCTGGTCCGATAGGTCGTTTGTCATAGATCGAAAAATGTGGCAGTCAGAGGGAATAATATCTGGAGAATACAGTGGGTGGTGTAGAACGTCGCATTTCAAAATTTCCAAGAATGTTTTGACGGGACTTTCGAGATGGGGTCGTTCACTGTCATGCTGCTAAATCATTTTTCATGTCTATCGCTGTAGGGTGGCCGTTTGTCTTTCAGTGCTCGGCTCAAGTACATCAATTGTTTTCGATAACGATCTCCTGTGAATGATGCCGCCGTTTGCAGTAGCATCGAAAGCTTTCTCTCTTTCATAACCATTCCGGTCTCCAACGTCAAAATCACCATTATTGAAGCACCTCGCTTGGAGCATAAAGAATTGGAATGGATTCTGCATCTATTCGGTACTGTACGGACTCTTCTTTGTTCACGGACTATGGTTGGATTCCATTATTGGTCTGTGGTTCACAGAGATCAACTCGGCTCTTGAATCATATTGTGGTTATATTTGCATCTCATTTTCTTTTGTCTCAACAGAATAATCATCTGAGTAAAGAGAATCATACATAGTTTCAAGCTCTATTGAAAAGCTGTGTGGTTTAAAAAAATACTTAGTATCGGTAGTTCTCTAAAACCAGATATTAATTAGTAGTCGTGAGATCATTAGAACGACTCTATTTAATATAAAGATAGACTACATGAGTTGGAGGTTTGTGTGTACGTACAGATGAAAATCTTAGATCACGAGAGATATAAATATATTTTTAGGTGAAATGATTTCATCAAGAATAAATTAGAAAGATGGCATGAAAGCTCTAGCTGGATATTTCCGTCAACTATAGTCACATCTGCTGAAAAAGTATTTATCAACTAATAACGGGAACGTAGTGACAATTAAGAATTGCAACATATTAATGTTTACTTAACCATAAAAAATCAAAGTGAGGAGAAGAAGTAACTGACTTCTTTTCAGCTGTCAGTCGGAACAAAAGGCCCTCCTCAGTAAAACAGGAATCTACGGCCAGTAATCTTGCTACCAAAAATGATGTTTAGCGAATCCGTACACTTCGGCTTTACAATATTTTCCTGCTGCAACGACTATAAATCATCAGTAGCTTTTCCCTTCGTGAAAATGATGGTGTGTCATATATGGCACTAACCGATGTGGGCTATGTGGACTGCCCTGCCTATGCATGTGGAACTCTGAGGATAAATGTGTTTACCTGTGGAGCAGGCTGGCTGTGAATGGAGGAGATCGGTGGTTGGAGAGAGAGAGAGGGGGGGAGAGAGAGAGAGAGAGAGAGAGGAAGGACGCAAGCACGGAGACGGGAGAAAACGGGGCGTGTGAGGAAAGCAGGGCGCCAAGCAAGTGCTCCGGTGTTTACTTAACGGAAGCTACGCTGGCACGAAGGAAGTTACGGGCACGGTTAACCAAAGCACATATTGTTGCATGCAGCATGTCTCAAGTGGCCATATACTCGGTGTCTTAATGCAGCCGCTGAATTAATGGGAAGTTTGGAAAAGGTACTATTAATCACTGATATTATAGCCTTGGTCGAACATTAACTTATGATGAGTCGGCATCACACTGCTCACTCTCGTGATCAAACCCTGGTCTCCTGCGAATTTTGCAGCCTTTGACATAGAGACTAAACGGCTGGTTACGTTGTGTTACAGTGTTTCAGGAAGAGGGGATGTCACTAGTTATGTAACTGCTCAATTGTGTCTGGTTGTCTATTAATCACGCTGATGGGGACTGTGGTGTCAAGTGACTGCAGTTGAAGCTGTCTGCCCTCTGAAAATAGTTGTCGTTTCTTGTCTGTGCTTCTTAACTGTTTGAGATGTAATAGATTATTTTGTCTTGCATTTATTTGGGCTATTCTCGGATAGAGCGCATCACAGTACAAAGTATATGCTGGAGCAATGGTTATGATACAAGCAAACGTTACTGAAAGGGAAACAACGTTCTACTTCTAAGTGTATTAAAATTAACGTTAGTGAGCATTAAGGTCAAGCATTAAGATCAACTGTTCATAGTTGAGTCTGCTATAGGTCGTTACAAAATTTGTATAGTCACTTTCATATTCTCGGAAATTCAAAGATTTAATAGTTGATTTGGTTATGCTTATTTTGCCTTGTGAGTAAGTGTGGAAAGGAGGCAGTTGATTGCTGGTTTAAGTGAGATTAAAGTAGCTGGCATTTCTGAGGAAGAACAGTAATTGAAAGATGTGCGTACGTTTCAGTTTCTTAGATGTTAAACTGTAAATATTGTTTTTTAAATATTCGCTTCGTTCAGGAAATAATTTCGTGGAAAGTATTCACGCTGGCTGATAACTATATTGAGTGTTGTTTCTGGGTTCTCAGTGATCAATTTGATGCGACTTAGTAATTTTAAAATAAATGAGTAAAATTCTAATGTTTTCTCTACTGAATCAATCGTTTCACCCTTTTCCACTGTGGCCCAGTTACCTGCCACAACGGTTACTTTGAGCAAATGAGTTCGGGCAGCACATTTTGCTTTATGACGCTCTCCACCGGCTAACGTTCTCATTTTTATTTATTCATTTAACTATATTAATACATGTCATAATGGAGTATTATCACTGTTTCTAAACGCAACTGCTTTTTGAAATAGTTCAAGATTTTTCGCTGTGCTTGTACTTCATAATTTCGCTCGAGCAAAACTTCATGTCCTTTTCTTCTGTAATATACTGGTTTTCCACAACGTGGTGGAGAGTAAATTACATGTACCCTTAATATGTTGTTACAGGAAACTGATAAAAAAAGTTACTTGAATCTGAGATGAGAACTGTTCTTAATACTTAGCACAAGACGTAAGGCAGCACATCGGTTAAGAAATAACGGGTTATGTATGCTTTCAATCATGGGTATGAGTCAGGGAAGAACTGCTTGACACAGGCAGAGCGATACTTGTAAGGGGGCTATGTGACCATAAACTGATAAGTGGAGTAGGGATGCAATGAGAATTGGTATAAAAACAACAAAAAGTGTTTGCAGTCAGCCAGGAACAATCCACAACAGGACACCTATCTTCAGTCTTATTTATGTCTCCTGTTTTCTACTTCCTTGTTTAAAAGGAAATAAGCACAATGCAGTATTTTACATGTCCTCCACATCGAGGTCTTTAGATTGAATCACAGAACTGAGTATGTAGCGTAAGGGAAGTAAGCTGTCAATGTGTGTAAAACGAGCCATCCGATTAGTCACTATGGTAAAGCCTACCCACGGTGTCTTCATGAGGGCGTAACTATGCTCCTACCTCCTTCTTCACTGTGTCACCAAGATTGGTTGATTTCTTTCACTTCTATTTCTTTTACTCTTTCTCCCTTTGTACAGAAAAATCCAAGTATAAAAGACAAACAGTAAGTGTTTGATTAAATCTCATTCCTAATATTATTTTTTCAGAATCCCATCTTAGTGTAACAGCATGAAGCACACAGTTAATACTGGAATAACAGTGTGTTTATGTTCAGAAATGTACAATATGGTTTGTCTTCAATGACCTTTGCTTCTTATTCTGACGTAGCTAAATGATAGAAGCGTAATGACTGTAAGTTAATTTGACAGCGCTATGCTACTAACTATCGGAATCCGCTGCCTCTTCTATTAGAGCGCTGTTGTCACCGTGTCTGGAATAACTCCGTGGGCGGTATTGACATTTCACAGCGCATACCAGGATGAAACTATGTAAAATTAATAACCGGCAGGAAGTCAACGCTGAACTCAGCACCGACGCTGTGATTTCATAGCAAGGAGGATCGCGTAGCAACATGCGATAGAGTGACAGTGATAGAGATCCGAGCGATGCTGCTCTGTAGAATCAGTGTGTGAACTAACAATGGGACCGTGCCTACTCGTCATCACCGATTTGTTCCAAATTTATGGTATATGCAGAGATTTCAAAGAAATGGATGTGGCCAAAGCGGGAGCAGTATTAAAGTGATTCCCTACCAAATGCACCCCGCTAGTGCAAACCTACGGTGTCTAATTTTATCGACAGGTAAAGAATTTGATCAGAAACCTTCAAAACTACTCTTACCTCATCGAGAGAGGAAACGAAATCAAATCCCGTGAAGACTGTAACAAAACACATTCCATTGCACATCACCCGCTCTCCTTGCCGATATGCGGCGAAAAGATGCGTTACGCATGGTTTTCTGCCAAACTGTGCAACAAAGAGAACGTTTTATTAACAGAAGCCAAGAAACTTTGAGGTAACCATGTAGTTATAAAATATGGCATATGTGACGTGTGCCACATGAGAAAATTACTCCGGCCCTGCTTTTATTATAAGTATCGTCCCTGCACTCGTGTAACATCTGCTGCCAAATCATAAAAGTACCTAATTTTGTATTTTAAGTTCTTGTACACGCCGTAAAATAGTTTCCTGCACATTTTTTGCAGTTTCAAGCTATCCTCTGCTTCCTCAAACTATCCTTCGCTTTTCCTTTTCATACCTTATACGAAAAGTTTAATCAATACAATAAACTCAACATTATTTCAGTTCTTTTCTTTTAAGGTTGAATAACAAGTAAACGGTTCTTGTTGTATTGATATTTGTTTATTTCTAGCTAGTGTTCGACTTGCTGGGATATCTTCATGAGACTACTGACCAGCTTCTATAAGGAACACTTGTTCTTAAGTAACCAGAGGTAAATGTTGGCTAGATGGCCGGTGTAGCCGAGAAGTTCTAGGCGCTTCAGTCTGGAACCGCGCGACAGCTACGGTCACAGGTTCGAATCCTGCCTCGGTAATGGATGTGTGTGATGTCCTTAGGTTAGTTAGGTTTAAGTAGTTCTACGTTTTAGGGGACTGATGACCTCAGATGTCAAGTCTCATAGTGCTCAGAGCCATTTGTACAATTTAAATGTTGGCTAACTGAGATCTCGAGTCCCTTGTAGACGCTATGCAGTTGTTTCCTGAACATGACCCAGTAAGTCGAAAACTATTTACAAATAAGCATACACGAGTGGAACAAAACCAGTGTACTAGTCATTCAACCGGAAGTATGGAACTGTTCGACCAAGAAGTAACGGAGGAGTTGATAAATAAGATATTTTCAGTTTATCTGCAGTGTAAGGAACGCAAAAATTAGAAATGAAAAACAAGTTTTCTTATGTGGACTCGTACCGGCGACCCTCGGAGTATTGTTCTGTAATCTTTCTGCAGCGTCAACCGCCGCCTGGAAACTACGCCACCTGACCCGCGCCAGAAACCCATCTTTCTCTAAACGCTACACTCTTCTGAAGCCCCCACCTACGTCACTTTCATTTCTGCCCATGGTCTGCGTATGCCATATGTCTCAACTAAGTCAGTGATGAGAAAAAGTCGTAGTCCCTTTCTAAGCGAAGGAGGAGCAACGCTCACATCTTCAGCTTCTTGCAAAAATTTGTGAGCGAACATGTTCATTTAAACACGAAGCATGTTTAGGGAAGCGACGACAGTAAAAGTACTGCTTAAATGCAGAACTAAAAAGACGTTGGATTCCAATTACCGCACTACATGTCGTGTACTCTTGTGTGGTCCGTATTGTGACTTTCGCGTCTTACAACTGTATATGCCGGAACAATCATAGCTTTTATGTGTATAACGCATTTCAGTTAGACTCATAATCACGTTAGCTAACCATAAGTTCAATGAAATGCGAGGATTTAGTAACTTTAATTTCCTACCGCAATGTACAATTCACAGTATTACATGTATACCATGTACAGTTTACCGTATTTGATAATAATGTCTCTCATAATCTTACTAGGGGATCAGGTCATTTAAGCGTATGAAGGTGTACTATGCCTAGCATCCTAAAGATTATATTAATTGCACCAGATCTAGATTATCTTGACCTTTAACCATACAGTAAACAGCGTTCCCTTAATTAATTGTTGCTGTGGGCTTCAGTCCAAAGACTAGTTTATGCAGCTTCCTACCTAAGATTATTCTGTACAGATCCCTTCATATCTGTATGACTACTGCAAACTACATCCATTTAAACCTGCTTGCCAAGGCTTAGTTTTCCTGTGCATTTTTGCTCTCTATTCCTGACACTCCGATCCATTATGTAAGCGACCTTAATTTGATGCCCCAGGAAGCGTCCTATCTACCGATCGCTAATTTTAGTCACGCTATGCTACAAATTTAATTTTCCCCTATTCGCTTCTAGATCTCTTCATTAGTTGTTTGATCTTCCACTCTAATCTTCACCACCCATCTGTAAGCCACTGGTCCAAAAACTTCTTCCCATTCTTCTCTGCAATGATCACCTTGCAAATTACGCGTCTGTGCAAAGCCACACTGCAGACAAACAGCCAGCAGCTGTGCCCGAGTGGTTCTAGGCACTTCAGTCCGGAACCGCGCTGCTGTAACGGTCGCGGGTTTGAATCCTGCCTCGGGCATAGATGGGTGGGATGTTCCTAGGTTAGTTAGGTTTAGGCAGTTTTAAGTCTAGGCAACTGATGACCTCAGATGTTAAGTCCCATAGTGCTTAGAGAGATTTGAAACCTTTTTGAGCAGACAACTACCTTCCAAAAAGATATTCTAAGTACTGAGGAAAAGAGAGAGCTGGTGCTGGCTGCATCGTTGCTAGATCTCCTGCATAGGCTAAGGTCAAGGTCAAGATAAAAGTCAACACCCTCCCTCCCTCTAACATCCTCTCATCTCACAATCCTGCATTCTATCATAAATACCATACATATTAGTGGTGGGACATTCAAATTGGGAAATGGGGCATTGTCCTATTGGCTGAAGCATATGAGCTCAAGCTACTTGGTCGCCCGATTTCCTATGTTTTTTTTATTATCTAATGTATTAGCTTCTGAATGTGCAGAGTGTTCAGAAATTCCCATTAGAAACCTCTACGGCTTGTAAAGGGAAGTGAGTAGATATTTTTAATTAGAACCAGTGTCCTAAAATACATCTTTTCCATACTAGAAACATTTGAAAACATGTTGGTAATGCGACCATTTTTACAATTACCTGATTAATTAATCACTTGTTTTACAGTTCCACTCATTAATAAGCAACAAAACTACTTGTGCATTCTTGGATAAGTTCTCTTCAATATAAAGCAGTACGGCCTCTTCCAGTTCAGGGAGCAGTGTCTCCCTGGAGCACCACGGTCGTGCCTGCTGATGGTGAAGGTATCCTTTCTCAAAGCTCTTTCTTCAGGGTAGGGGATGGAGTGGGACATTATGCAGAACGATCTTAAAGTGAGGAGCAGCTCTTCCATTACTGTGAGCTTCGTCATTCAGAAGGATAATGTTGGCGTATTCTGCCCCATGTACCACTAACACTCATAGGCATGTGGATGAGGTTCAAATCATGTCAGAGAGGTAGGTTAGATATAAAATAACATTAGATGATCTGACGTAACCATTCACCACCATGACTACCCCGCTGCATACCTACCCAGCAAACATGTTTTCAAATGGCTGTAGCCTGGAAACTGCACATTGCCTTACATAAGTCCCCTTTTGGAATGTTATGTATTTACTCCCCTCTACAAGTCATAGATGTTTGTAATGGAGATATTCTAAAACCTGTCATTTATGACCCTGATGCAATGATTTATAACCTGTCACTTTAAGCCATGTCCCCTATAGAAGAGTCTCTTGTTTATCACTATAATTTGTGTATTTAACACTAATAGAGGTAAGATGTGCTTTAATTAATGTTTAAACCATTACATGAATGTTTCACATGTTTCCAAAAACGTTAATAACATGTCTTGCACTACTGCATATGCTGCAGCAGTGGCCGCAGCTGGCTGCAGCTCATAGAGGAGGAACCCAAGTCAGAGCTCCCCCAGTCGCACTTAGCAATACACCCTCATGTGTAGAGCTTGTATCTTGCTCATACAGTTTCTGTCGAAAGGATAGTTACATATTCAGTTATCAGTCATGTACTGCGAAAAACATAAACTTTTCGGTGAACACATCACAGATACGTTTCCAATACACATCTCTATCTTTTTGCTGTGCGTTTAATCCATAAGACCTGTGGATCAATTGTCGTTTCTCAGTTTTTTTCCTTGGAAAGCAATAGGTAAGAAAAACTCCTATTGCATTCGAGACAAAAATTCTGACATTTCTGACATGTAAATTCGGTGGCACCTTCCACTACTGGAATTACTGTATACTTATCAACGCTTCAAAAGTTTCCATATTTTTTTCTCTTTTAAATGAACGAGTAGTATCTTGGTTTCGACTCATGGAGAGTAATTGGCAAGTGATGTAAGGTCTCTTGTGTATGTTTATAGTCCCAGTGGACACGTTGCAGAATGCTATTAGATTAAACAATAATTCTTTTAGTACTCTGAACACAGGATGCTGACCTATGTATGGCAGTATGTCAGAGTAGTATTAATTTAAACAAGCACGCAACAGGTGGTGGGTTAGGCCACTAAAGGCGGTGCTTGCTGTGCAAAGCAATGCAAGCCACAGCGGCTGGCCCTTCACTGCTCACATCAAGTGCTATCATGTGTCTGGAGGACAGAGGAAAGGAATCCCAACAATGAAAACACATTCCTCCTCCTCATCCCTCATGGAGGCTGCAGTCCCCTACCACACACCACCCCTCATCAGTGCCAAGGGCTCAGGCATTTTTCCTCCATATGGAAAACCATGGTCTTGGATGACAGAATGAAGTGCTCTATTTTTCATATGTTTGTCTTGACTCAGTTCTGTCGATCAGTTTATCTTCTTAAAGTGCTAATGTGCATAAAGAGAATAATATATTTACATATTATTTAAACGTGTACCCTGCTGCTCATCATGGACAAGAAGATAGGGTTTTGTAAGGCTGAGATGCACAGTCTCCTGCACAGGTCAGCCTGAGAACTATTTTGATTGGTTTCTGACATCTGCATATGCCTTATATGCCTTCCCTTGCTGTTTTGTCATCTCTACATCGTGGTATTTCATTACTTTACTTTGTTAAAAAAAATTAAACCACTCCGTTGACAAGCTCACCTTCATCCACAACTTATATCATCTGTAGCTCTATGTAAGCTACATATGTTCAGAAAGGACTTAAGTGTGATTTCGTGGGTGAAAGACAATGTAGTTCTAACGAAGATAGGAAAATTCTTAAGACTTATATTTGAGGAAGATAATGTGGAATGCGCATAACTGGTAGCAGAAGAGAGTTATTTTATAAACAAACCCACTGCAGCAGGTCCATTAACGTAAACATTTTACATATCACTAAGGCACACATTGAGCAGCAAGTGGTATTGTGCGCATTTTAATTGTTTCAAGTAAGTCTAGCATAACATTCTATGTTATTTACTGTCACATTATTGTTTCCATTTAGGAAAGATGGTATTTTTAAATTGACACCCTGTCTCACAGAGATGAATTTAGAGACTTTACCACATACATAATAAAATGCAGCACAAACTTCCTTTCCTAAAAAATTCTGTTACATGTGTAACACCTGCATGCCATTACGTGGTATATGGTGGTTAGTGCTTCCACTGTGTAAGCATCATCCTTCCTCCATTCAAGAATAAAGTGTAGAAATAATCCCAGTTTCTGGTATTTTCTCTTTGTGGTCATTTTGTAAGACATTTGTGGGAAGAAGCTGGATCTTACACAATTCTCCACGGAACTCATTCTAGTGTCTGCCACTGGAGTTTCTTTAGCATCTCCATAAAATATTTATTAAAGTGAGGTCATCCCCACTTACATTTTAGATTGACAGCTACATTGAATACTTGTGCAGTAAACCGAAGTCTACCGCATAGTTCCGGTCTATTTCCAATGTCTTCGATGACTGTGATCCCTTACAGAAATCATTTGCTGAATGCTGAAGCACCTCATTAATATGTAGTGTTCTGGATCACTGGTCCATATTCTGGGCTATGTACCACATTTAAAACATACTAACAATAATCCAGTAAGCCATTCTCCATTATATTATTTGGAGAGTATTGCTGTCATGCCACTGATTCCTACACTTATAAAATAAGTAATGACTCCATTTACGAAGAAAGGCTGATGCTGACTTACGTTTTTAAGAAAAGTCTTCCATTTATCATTGCATTTCATACCAAAGGTTTTACAGCCAGCAGATCAGTTTGCTACAGTTCCGCTGTAACATTGTCATTTCATCACTCTCTTCCAAAATGAGTTAGCTTTATTTTCAGACCAGTCAATTTTGTGTCGAAATCAACGAATTATGTACTAAAATCATTCAATTGTATATCGAAATCAACCAGTTTATTATGGAAATAAGCAAACTTTATGCTGAAATTAGTCAATGTTATGTCGAAAGCAGTCAATTTGCCACTACTGACGCAACCATGGTCCACAGCCGAAAAAAGTGACTCAAACTATGATAACTGACTTTGAGTCCAGCAAACACCAAGCAATAGTATTAGTCATGGGAGTGTCAAGACGAAAAGAGTGTGACCACTACAGGCTAGTCATTACATCCAAGCTGGTTAGGTGAATGGAAACCAATTTCTTCAATGAGTTTAGATGTATCTGTTACCAGCAGTTCTGGTACTGTAATCGAAGTATCCTGTTTTTTGCTTAACAATCTAGGACATTACCAGTAGTTAGCTATGGCTCCTATACATCCTTATATCCCTTTATGGTTGTGGTTTCTCTCGCAGAGATGAATCTTGATGATTTACCACTTAACTATTCTACTAGATGTGGTTTGGTTTCCTTAGCATCCAGCCATAATACAGATCCCCCCCCCCAGCCAGAGCATCCATGATGTACTTGTAGGTGCAGTTCTTCCTCCAATTGTTCGCCCAGGTATATCCATAAAAAACTCAACGCTAACTGTCAAAGCTAGCCCTCCTAGGCACTAAATAACATGGACCTTGATGGAGGTGGAATACATTACATAGAAATGCACTGTACTTGAGTGTGTTGGTTTCAGCTATTTTATATACAGCTTTATCTTTGTTCTTGTAAAATCTTTCTTCATACCCATCATCGGAGATCTGAGGTAGGATTCAGAGGTGAGTCTACTTGTGTTAGGTCTGGGATAAGACCCAGATAACCATCTACCTTCTTTAGGTCTGTATCTGGCTAGGAGATGCAGTCACCCTCGTTAAGACCGAGAGAGTGTTGGGACTACCCGTGAAATACAGTCCCTGACACACACTCACACACACACACACACACACACACACACACACACACACACACACACACACACACACACAAACAGTGGAGTGGAAGTGGACTAGCATCACCACAATCCATGTGCTATATTGTATATAAGGGCTTGCTTTGGCAGTTAGTATTCTGTGTTTACAGACGTTTCCATGGTGGATATTCAGAGGAAGAAGAAGAAGAGAAGGAGGAGGAGGAGGAGGAGGAGGAGGAGGAGGAAGTGCTCCTGCAAGCACTTTGTAGAGATTCTGGCTGGATGATGAGTCTGTATTATGGATGCATGCTAAACAAACGAACCCACTTCTGATAATGTAACTGCATGGTAGATTCTCTAGGTTCATCAGTGCAAACAGCAGCGTCATGTGGGTTACAGTTGAATGAAAAAAACGTAACGTTAATACGTGCATAGTAGTCACTTTCCTCTTATGTCATTAACCACCTGTGGAGACAAAAAGTACTGTAAACTGTTACTTCTACAACAAAGAATATTATTCCACAGTTCATAAGAAGAAGAAGCAATGCAATGAATAAATTAAGCCAGTCTCTATTTACTAAATTACTTCTTAAAGTACAGTTAATGCGGAAATTACAGTGACCAATGCCAAAAATACTGATGGAACTGAACTACTTGACAAAAAAATTTCACCACAAAGAATGAAAACCGCGCTCAAAATGGAACACGTCATTGCTGATGTGAAGCAACGCTCACACATTATTTTATGTGTGTTCTTTGATAAATATGAACCCCTAAATTTTTGCCTAGTGTATGTTTCTTGAGATAGAGTATATCAGCATACATAAAAAAAATAAAAATATTGCTTATAGTAATATGCAAGTATGACTGCTTATCTCTGGTAGCGAATGAAAAAATACATTTGAGAACTGTAGCTATGTCGAAACTGTCTGTATTACCTAGTGAAAAAATCATCTTAGTTCTGCTAAAATCAGTATCAATGTCATCCATATACAGGATGTTTGGAAATATGAAAAGTGCATTTGTATCCAAGCCTGAACCCATTTCAGTGTGTTTGAAAACGTTTAGCAGGTCGAATACAATGTTATGCCACTCTTACACAACACACTTGACACACAAAGAATTTCACTTCTTGGTCGGTTTATGTGTTAATAATACGTAAAACGTTTATTTTTATTGATCTGTCTTGATGGTGTCATATACAAAATAACTTCTTTCGGTTAGCAGTCACGACCTCACTTTTTAAATAATGTGAGCATTTCGACTGGCTCTTGATGGTTTTCATGCTCTCTACATCGTCTTCTTCATATACAGGCTCTCGAAATTGCATAAAACCGCTTCACAAAACTATGTTGTCTTTAGTTCCCAAATACCTTGGCTGTGAGAGAGCATTGCCTGAAATCAATGGGAAAGCTGAAAATTCGTGGCAAACTGGGTTTCCAAGCTGAGTCTCCTGCTTACTAAGCAGATGCTCTGACCACTGAGTCGCCAAGCACAGAGGTCATTGCAAATGCACGGACTACCCTACCACACCTCCTATCAGACGCAAATTCTCAATTTATCCACACACTAGAACGGTAGTGCCCCTTGCCCATCAACATCATTACTAGCACCATAATGATGCGAGTGAAGAGGAAAATGGGCAAAGGGGGCTAAATTTGTGGTGTGTGGATAAGTTGAAAATTTGGGTGTGACTCGAGGCGTGCTAGGATAGTCAGTGGAGTTGCAATGACCAGTGTATCCAGATGGAATGGCGGTCAGCGTATCTGCTTAGAGAAGAAATAAAAACTTCAAGGTTTGCCAATGACATTTAAATTCTGTGAGAGACATTAAAGGACTTGGAAGAGCAGTTGAACGGAATGACAGTGTCTTGAAAGCAGGATATAAGGTGAACAACTAAAAAAGCGAAACATCAATAAAGAAATATAGTCGAATTAAAACAGGTGATGATAAGAGAGGTAGATTAGCAAATGATACAGTTAAAGTAGTAGATGAGTTCTGCTATTTGGGCAGAAAAATAACTGATGATGTTCAAAGTAGAGAAGTTGTAAAATGTAATCTCGCAATGGCAAGAAAGGCATTTCTGAAGAACAGAAATCTGTTAACATCGAATAAAAATTTAAGCGTTATGAAGTCTTTTCTGAAGGTATTTGTTGGGAGTGTAGCCATGTATGGAAGTGAAACATGGACGATAAACAGTTTACATAAAAAGAGAATAGAAGCTTTCGAAATGTGGTGCTACAAAACAGTGCTGAAGGTTAGAGGGGGTCGATGACGTAAATAATGAGGGTGTACTGAACAAAACTGGGGAGACAAGGAATTTGTGGCAGAACTTGACCAAAAGAAGGGATCAGTTGATAGGACACATTATGAGATATCAAGGGATTGGACTGAATTGTGGATGGTAAAAGTTGAAGAGCGAGACCTGGGTATGAATACAGGAAGCAGATTTAGAAAGACGTAGTTTGCAGTAGTTATTCGGAGATGAAGAGGATCGCATCAAGACAGAGCTGCATCAAACCAGAATTTGGACTGAAGACCACAACAGAAATCACATCTTGTGAAACCGAAATTGGGGTCTAGGCCAGCATGTTCCTGGACGAGCCTCGAAAACCACCTAAAGACGAAACTCACGTTGAGCAGTATTGCAGACCATCAGTCATTAATCCGACGTGCCGGTTCTTTTCGAAAACTCACTTTCTCGCAAGCGCGCTGCGCATCAGGCTTCATCCGCCACTTGTATGACTGCCTTGTATGTGGTACTAATTTCCACCACTGATAAAATGAACGAGTATGGAAAATCATCAGCGTAACGGAAGTAATTGCTGAAGACCCATCTTCTGTTAGCAGTTGAACTGCATATCCCTGGAGTCTTTACTAAGTAATAAGTTTGCGCCTTGTAGCTAAATTTTTCTTGGAGCAGGAAATTCTGAGAGCAGCTGCCCCTTCACTCTAGGCTGGTGGAACACTGGCGGCCCACCTTCACCGCTGCCAGAAGATGGGCATTCCATATCTTGCGATTGCACCTAGTCCGTTAAGCAATACTTTAGCTGCACGGCAGTTGCACGTGTGAACGCCCAGTGGCGCAACTTCAGAGACACACCTTTTTTCGCCCCACAAAAAGTTCAATTTGCTTGTACATTGCTACGCCACTTTCCTTTCTCTAAAGCGCCACTGTGGCTGCATTTCGAAATACAAGTTGGTTGGTGGGTTTTTGGGGGAGGAGACCAGACAGCGAGGTCATCGGTCTCATCGGATTAGGGGCGGATGGGGGAGGAAGTCGGCCGTGCCCTTTGAAAGGAACCATCCCGGAATTTGCCTGGACCGATTTAGGGAAATCACGGAAAGCCTAAATCAGGATGGCCGGACGCGGGATTGAACCGTCGTCCTCCCGAATGCGAGTCCAGTGTGCTAACCACTGCGCCAAAAATACAAGTATTCTGTCACAGTTATTGTTGGGTAATTGCTATCTGCATTCCATCCGACTTAAGAGTATTTTCATTTTATTACTGAATAAAGTCCAAACAATGATCGGCAGGTAGTTCAAATGGCTCTGAGCACTATGGAACTTACCTTCTGAGGTCATCAGTACCCTAGAACTTAGAACTATTTAAACCTAACTAACCTAAGGACATCACACACATCCATGCCCAAGGCAGGATTCGAACCTGCGACCGTAGCGGTCGAGCGGTTGCACAGTGTAGCGCCTACACTTTCGCAATATCTGGAACTATAAGGACAACAACCCATGTTCAATTTTTTATAGTAGTGTAAGTGAGCCTGTGTGTGTGTGTGTGTGTGTGTGTGTGTGTGTGTGTGTGTGTGTGTGTGTATTTGACAACCAACGTTGTAGGCCTATCCCACCATCGTGAGAGATACTTGGATGAATACAATAACTTAAAATGTAACCAAAAACGCGAGTAGTATAACTTCATGATTTGTGAGACGAATCACTATATAAATTGTGGATTACAAGCTGCTACGGTCGCAGGTTCGAATCCTGCCTCGGGCATGGATGTGTGTGATGTCCTTAGGTTAGTTAGGTTTAAGTAGTTCTAAGTTCTAGGGGACTAATAACCACAGCAGTTGAGTCCCATAGTGCTCAGAGCCATTTGAACCATTTTTTGATTACAAGCGAGAAATACCAACCGTGTGCGATGTGGCAGCTGTTAAACTAGAAAGTAGTTCATCCAATT
This sequence comes from Schistocerca gregaria, assembly GCF_023897955.1. Taxonomy (NCBI): domain Eukaryota; kingdom Metazoa; phylum Arthropoda; class Insecta; order Orthoptera; family Acrididae; genus Schistocerca; species Schistocerca gregaria. The sequence goes on from NC_064922.1 coordinate 435,523,290, forward strand.
GCCTAGATCAATGAACACATTAAGATTACAAAATCACGAAAGAGTGGCGTGTCTACTTGTCTACAGATGATACTTACGTGGCAGCTATTATTGAATGTCTGATTAAGATCTTGCTGCATAGTACCTGACCAATACAATTTTTCTGCACCACTGGTAAATATGCATTACTGTCCATTAAAATTGTTACACCACGAAGATGCCATACTACAGACGCGAAATTTTACCGACAGTAAGAAGATGTTGTGATATGCAAATGATTAGCTTTTCAGAGCATTTACGCAAGGTTGGCGCCGGTGGCGACACCTACAACTTGCTGACATGAGGAAACTTTCCAATCGATTTCTCATACACAAACAGCAGTTGACCGGCGTCGCCTGGTGAAACGTTGTTGTGATGCCTCTTGTAAGGAGGAGAAATGCGTACCATTACGTTTACGACTTTGATAAAGGTTGGATTGTAGCCTATCGCGATTGCGGTTTATCGTATTGCGACATTGCTGGTCGCGTTGGTCGAGATCCAATGACTGTTAGCAGAATATGGAATCATTGGGTTCAGGAGGGTAATACGGAACGCCGTGCTGGATCCCAACGGCCTCGTATCACTAACAGTCGAGATGACAGGCATCTTATCCCCATGGCTGTAATGGATCGTGCAGCCACGTCTCGATCCCTGAGTCAACAGATGGGGACGTTCGCAAGACAACAACCATCTGCACGAATAGTTAGACGACGTTTGCAGCAGCATGGACTCTCAGCTCGGAGACCATGGCTGTGGTTACCATTGACGCTGCATCACAGGTAGGAGCGCCTGCGATGGTGTACTCAACGACGAACCTGCGTGCACGGATGGGCGAAACGTCATTTTTTTTTCGGATGAATCCAGGTTCTGTTTACAGCATCATGATGGTCGCATCCGTGTTTGGTGACATCGCGGTGAACGCACATTGGAAGTGTGTATTCGCCATTGCCATACTGGCGTATCATCAGCCGTCATGGTATGGAGTGCCATTGGTTACACGTCTCGGTCACCTCTTGTTCGCATTGACAGCACTTTGAAGAGTGGACGTAACATTTCAGATGTGTTACGACCCGAGGCTCTACCCTTCATTCCATCCCTTCGAAACCCCGCATTTCAGCAGGATTATGCACGACCGCATGTTGCGGCCCTGTACGGGCCTTTATGGAGAAAGAAAATGTTCCACTGCTGCCCTGGCCTGCACATTCTCCAGATCTCCCATCAATTGAAAGCGTCTGGTCAATGGAGGCCGAGCAACTGGCTCGTCACAATAAGCCAGTCACTACTCTTGACGAACTGTGGTATCATGTTGAAGATGCTTGGGCAGCTGTACCTGTACATGACATCAAAGCTCTGTTTGAGTCAATGCCCAGGCGTATGAAGGCCGTTATTACGGCCAGAGGCGGGTACTGATTTCTCAGGATCTATGCACCCAAATTGCGTGAAAATGGAATCAAATGACAGTTTTTGTATAATATATTTCTCCAATGAATACCCGTTTATCATCTGCATTTCTTTTTGGTGTAGCACTTTTAATGGCCAGTAGTGTAGCTGTACCATGACTTTTGTCACTTCAGTGTACAAAGAGGTCAAAGAGTTGCTATTGTTTCTGAGCATTTTCCATATCATGTGGAACCACTGCATAGTAACGCCCAGTGCATATAATTTTCTTATAATAGCACACCTGGGGGTAGAGTCAAGGCAGCGTTGCAGAAACAGTGGTAAACGGAGGTCAGAGCGAGCAGGAGGAACCAGGAACCGCACCTGAGTGGAGATGAGGATGGCCCTGACGTAGATGTAGCCGTCAGATGAGAGGCCCTCCCTCGGGCCAGCGATGACCAGGATGTAGGTGATGCCGAGCAGCGGGATCAGCACCAGCAGCGCCTTGCTGGCCTTCCGGTACTGCTGCGTCTCCACCGTGTTCGCCGACCGCAGCTTCGTGATCAGCACCTATGAACAGGCATCGAGCACTGTGCAAACAATCTGTTGAATTACGATCTGTGACGTGCCACATATCAACACACGGGTGCGCTATCCTGGGTGAAAGACAGGAACATGTAGGTACCAGTGACGTCTGCTCTATTGCACATGTCCGACAGAACAGTCATCACTCACTATGGAGCAGCGAATAACTAGCGTGAAAGGAATGGAAAGGAATCGAGATTTCTGAGAGTCGGAAAGAAATAATGACTTCCAGTCACACAGGACATTGCGGCAATGCAATGCCGAGAGTTGAAGATTTGTGTCGGACCGGGTCAAGAAAACAGATGCTTCGCTTCTCTATAACAGTTGTGGGGCGGCGAGCATGAAGCTGGGAGTCTGGTCTGACAGGAAGTGTGTCCGGATGGCCGAGGCACTTGAAGCAATTGTTCTAGAGGCGCTGAGTATCAGCGTTCGAGTCTCGGTCCGGCACAAATTCCTTACTCTCGCCGTAGCATTGCCACAATGCCCTCGGCGGCTGGAATTAATTACTTCTTTTCTGTCTCTTTCACATTGAGTTTCCTTTTCCTGTTTTTAATCCCAGTTATAAATCTAAAAGTCAGGAATAATTATATCAAATGTTGAATAAAGTTAACAGTCGAAAGAGCGCAGAAAATGAACTGTAAACAAAACGAAAAAAGATCAGGTCGTTACACCACAATTGGGCTCGACGTATTAGACGAAGTGAAGCATTTTTGATACCGTGGAAGCAAAGTAACGCATGATGGACTAATCAGATTAGCACAATGTCATTTTCCACCCGGTATTTCGGTGGTTAGTAGCGGCTGCAAATTTAATCACATGCAATCGGAGAATTTTCAGGCTTTTAAGTTTTTAAAATTTTCTTTTAACGGGGAATCTTAAGGAGAAAGAGGTGTAAGGTTTAGAGCTTTGAACGTATGTCTAGAATGAGTTCTATGACCCTCTTTCGATGAAAATACAGGTTTATTATATTCAGTAGTTAAAAGAAGTAATGTAAATGTAATCACTGTGTATTAGACTAAGTTCAGTTCGCATCTGCTCGGTTCGCTAGTTTAATACACTGTTTTCACTCTGTTTACTGCTGTTCTGGAAATTTCGTTGCTAAATATTAGAGGAAATCCCTTATTGGGACTCCTCTCTTTTTTCATTTCCTGCAGTGTATTTGGTAACGTAACGAGAATGAGTTACGAATGAACTTATAAAAATATTGTAAGATTCTAATAACTTTTCTTCGATATGTAAGAGCGTGGGCATGGATTGCCGAAAGGTGCTGTTATTAGACAATGCAGTCGAGCACAAGGAACAATGTGCTGAATCAGAGCAGGCGAGGAGTTCATAATAATTGCCACCGGAGAGCAGAAGCGGAACCAGAATATATCTGGAAAGCGAAATTTTCGATTTTACGCAGAATAGTGATGTAATCATGGAATTTACACAAAGAGTATATTTTTCTTGTAAGACGGAATTGGACTTTTAGAAGTACAGATAGACCTGCTGTAAATAAGACTGGAAACATAGACTGAAAGATAATGAGTATTGTGAAATGTCAAAGTAAATCCTACGTACATTTTATTTACTTTTAAGCGAAAATTTTAAATAGTTATATACCTAATAAATGTTATATGCAATCTGTCAATTTTTGTTTTAATTAAGATCCATATAGTCGGCTACTTAACGCATCCAGTACAATGAAATTTTATACTTTTCCTATTATCTCCGCAAACTCTTTTTATACCAAGACATTGAATGAGTAACAAGCACATGAAATACGACGTCTCCCTGACGCTATGCACGTGGAATATACATAGCGCACGGTCACGGGACAAATTCGTACCTGAGTCCATCCGTGATTTTATACATCGTATGCGCGAATAGGAAAAGACTTGATATTATGTTTAGGTCGAAATGCGAGAGGCCAGGGTTCACAGAAACTCGGTAAGAGTGTTGCCAATTCATTTTAACACTCTCTCCCCTACATGTGCGTAACTATAACTACTGCAAATTCATCAAAGAAAATTTCACAGTGATAGACTCGCAAAGAAATCCACTCATGCTCGTTAGCACACATGGAAAGCTGCCCACACTAAAAGTAGATATTATTGTTTCGAAACCTAATATTCACGGCTGCTGAAGTCATGCCTGTCCGAAACCGTCGTGTGATAATTTATTAATGGAGAAACTGGCTGTCGGCAAAGGATAGTTCGGGACCCCATAACGGTTCTTGTTTTTGGGCATGCTCTCGTTCTGGAAGTAATTATGCCTGGCCGGCCGGGGAGGCCGAGCGGTTCTAGGCGCTACAGTCTGGAACCGCACGACCGCTACGGTCGCAGGTTCGAATCCTGCCTCGGGCATGGATGTGTGTGCTGTTCTTAGGTTAGTTAGGTTTAAGTAGTTCTAAGTTATAGGGGACTGATGATCTCAGAAGTTAAGTCCCATAGTGCTCAGAGCCATTTGAAACATAATTATGTCTGAGATAAAAATATACATTGTTTCGACATAACCAACTGTTAGACAATGAACTTTATCCAGCGTTTTTCCGGTCATTATATACAAACACTGAAATATTACTCTGGAACTTTCATAAAATAGCCATCTACACATGACACGAGACTGTAATTCAACTGAAGCTGTTTCCCAGCCACAAACAGCCTCAGGTGTGGAGTATATAGCAGTAAAAAAAAGATGGCGGCAAATATACTGAATTTCATTAATTTGTAACTCATGTCTCCAGTGCCACGTTAACCCATGTGGAGGCCCGGGGCAAGAAGAAATGTGTGGCCGCTGCTTCTTTCGTGTAGGCCTAATACGTTTCTGTGGAAGTAAAACGGGAAAGGTATGGGAATACACCTACTTCCACGACATCAGCCATGCCGTATTAGATGACGATACTATGCCAATGGCATTTAATAAAACACAAAAAGTTACCTTATTATGTAAATACAACAAATAAAAAAAGAGTACAGACAAAATGTCTTTCCCTCGCTTTCGTTCTAGAGAAGTCTGTCACATCCTGATAGTCAAGACAATTGGTCACCTCATGTTCAGTTGATGAGGTGTCCCACCGACCCAATTAATTTTCGGTATTCTTCTGTAGTACGTCCGCCTTTGACCTTCATACAAGGCTACACCCGAGCCAAATATCTTCAAAAAAAGACTTCCTCAACTTCAATTTATATTCGGTGTTAACACATTTTGCTTTGTATAAAAGTTTTTCATTCTATTTCCAATCTGCTTTTGAATCATTTCTACTTCGGCTATCATCAGTTATCTCGCTGTTCAAACAGTCTTGACCGAGTTCATGTGTTTTAGATGCTTACGTTTTTGAAGAAATTTTAAAATATTGTGCATTCTTACATTCATCAATCTTGCTTCTCTGTTACTTTATATACTATTTTATTGGTGTTTTTAAATAATTTCAGTCAAGTGTACAACTGTTAATACTTCAGTATTACACTCTCATTATCACATAATTATTTAATGGCCACTTCTTTAGATTCGGACAAGACTGCCATTTTTGACTTGGAAGTTCATTGACTTGTATGTTGTACGTCACTTGCTGTCCTTGTGTCAATGTGCCATCATATTTCTATCTTGTTACAAATTTTGATTTTATATTATCTCGTCAATTGTGGTATCCTGTGGGAACTTACATTATAGCATGAATGACATGTGATACATCTGTGATGATTTTCGTGAGTATTTCGATCGCTTTAACGTTTTTTGCCACTTTCCTTATTTCGTTTGGCATTGTCACATTGGCAGCTTTTGTGTGCTGTACAGCTGCCGTTGATGATGGTTTAGGACTGAAGAAGGTAGGAAAGTAGAATAACATTATTACAGACAGCACAGTGTTATGCATATTCGAAAATTTGTACACGCCGTTGGCCGTCACCTAAGCATGATTACCCTTACTTTACTGATTTTGATTTTAAAATTTCAAGATGGCATCTGTTCCGTTCAACTGACCTTCGAAGCACTTTTTCGTGACTGACATAATTATAAAATCATCAGCAGATGAGGTTTTCCTTCTTGGCTTTCGTTAGTCCTTGTGTTATACCTGTAACGCGTAAGAGATTATCTGTTTATTCTTTGGAGGTGGACCTCTGACTTGTTAACACTTGTTGATAAATGTAGTTCTGTGACGAGAAACAAAGTTTGTCGTCGATGTAATACACTCCATCATAATACATATTAACGACGCAACATTTTTTTTTTCCAGAATGAGATTTTCACTCTGCAGCGGAGTGTGCGCTGATATGAAACTTCCTGGCAGATTAAAACTGTTTAATATTAGCGCACACTCCGCTGCAGAGTGAAAATCTCATTCTGGAAACATCCCCCAGGCTGTGGCTAAGCCATGTCTCCGCAGTATCCTTTCTTTCAGGAGTGCTAGTTCTGCAAGGTTCGCAGAAGAGCTTCTGTAAAGTTTGGAAGGTAGGAGACGGATACTGGCAGAAGTACAGCTGTGAGTACCTGCCGTGAGTCGTGCATCGGCAGCTCAGTTGGTAGAGCACTTGCCCGCGAAAGGCAAAGGTCCGAGTTCGAGTCTCGGTCGGGCACACAGTTTTAATCTGCCAGGAAGTTTCATTTTTTTTTTTTTTTTTTTGTCGTAATACGATACGGAGCGAGCCGGGAAGGAAAGTTCAGAACAACAAAGGAGAGCTGGACGACAAGGAAATGCAAGCGTTTGTCCTGTAACACACGTACGTACAGCTAACTCATCGTAATACTTTCATAGGCCTACGGAGGCTCTATGGCAGTAATGTAGTAATTTGATTCTCAAGCTATAAGCGCAGTCTGCTTTAGTAGGTTACCGAGAGACATGAACAGTCGTGAAATAAATTTTTAAAGCAGACGAATCTCACTGATTCACCGCCATAAAGGATGACTCATTTATAAAGAAATACTTTGCCAAGTTTATGACTACGGCTTGTATCACTGAAATCAAGAGAATGTAAACACATATTTAATGCACGAGGAGCATATATTTCGATTCTTAACTGTTATTATGAAAGCCTCTTCCTTCTTACATTCATACACTACACTCGACTTTCCAGTGCACAAATAGTTCAGTAAAGCCAATGTTTTTAATATTATTGCCGTTTGTGGGCCAGATGTAGTAACAGTGGTGCTATTGGTTTCTTCTGTGTTGTGAAAGAAGTTTTTTTTTCACGTCTGCGTGATTTTCTCTTCATCTACAGTTGTGATACTTATTTTGTACATTAAATAGTTAGACATTTCACTCCATACAATTTTCCTATGTTTCGCATGTACTGATTTGACGGGAAGTGTAGTAAACAAAACTTCACGTTGTTAAGACGATATACGACTTGTTTCCGCAAAGGTCAGATCTGTTGCTGTTAACTAGCCATTTTGGGTACTTAAAAGAAATATATATCGTTCAGGAAATATCTGTAGGTTACAAGAGCATCGTACATGAAGTGTTGTGTAACGTACCGTTTCATACTTCCAGGATCCTTAAGAAACTGAAGAAAGACAAATATGGTGTCATATTTCAGTTACTGTCGATATTTTATAGTACTACGTACACTCCCCATTACAAAAGCTATGCTTCCAGAATGAGATTTTCACTCTGCAGCAGAGTGGGCGCTGATATGAAACTTCCTGGCAAATTAAAACTGCCTGCCGGACCGAGGCTCGAACTCGTAACCTTTGCCTTTCCCGGGCAGGTGCTCTACCACATACTTTTAATGGCTCAAATGGCTCTGAGCACAATGGGACTTAACTTCTGAGGTCATCAGTCCCCTAGAAGTTAGAACTACTTAAACCTAACTAAACTAAGGACATCACACACACTCATGCCCGAGGCAGGATTCGAACCTGCATCCGTAGTGGTTGCGCGGTTCCAGACTGTAGCGCATAGAACCGCTCGGCCACCCCGGCCGACACAGTTTTAATCTGCCAGGAAGTTTCAAAAACTATGTTACTATACACGAACTATTACTTGACGTCTCCCAGCGAGAGGTGCGGGAAGCGGGCAGCGAGCACGATGGCTGTTTGGGAAGAGACGGGGTGAGGAGGGGATCAAGCTCCACCCACTTGTACTGCAAGCGCGCAGTGCAGGCAACACACACAAAAGCAGCTATGTGTAGAACAGAGTTAATCGTCAGTTAAATACTTCGTGCTACCGAAATTGAGATCACTGTTTGTACTGACATATTAAATAAAGACATAAACGTCCTACGTTATCAGTTACCGTATCAAAATAAATACGGAATTAGAAGTAGGTACAAGAGCAGTTTACGACACTAGAAACGGAAGATACTAAATTACTGTTTATTTTTTAAATTTACTGGATGCCACATATTTCAGCAAAGCTATAATAACATTCAACACAAATGTATAATAAAACAAGAATGAAACAGGCCAATTTGCTGAACCTTCTGATAATTCCGTTGCACTAACAGTTTCACTTTCGTACGCAATCGTTTTCTCTGGTTTGTCATTGGTATCTGAAGTGCCGACGTTGACAGTGAGGTTGTCAGTGGCTATTTCCATCACACCGCCATGCCTCCAGTACTTCTGCTCAAGCTGGTGTACGTTTTTGCAGTAACCTTTTCTGTCTTCCTCAGTGACAGCCTGAAAAAAAGCGCTTGCAAGAGTCCGAAGACTTTCAGATGACATGTCACCTGTAATGTGACCCTCCGAAAGAGTCAAATTGCATTTGAATATTTTCAGAAATGGGTTAAAGTGTACGATCAGTCATTACTATAAGCATCTGTCTTTTTACTGGCTCTATCAGTAAAAGAGTACACATTTTACATTAATTACAACGAAATGTGGAGCTTTTCTGAAGTATTCTCTAATAGGAATAGAACTGAAACCAATTTCTTCTTGCCAGGAGTTCCTGAAGTCTATGTGATTCCTGGCAAATTCTGTAACTCCTGCAGTACTACGCAGCCTCTTCCCAGGGTGCGTCGCAGCTCTGAGGGAAGACTGCCATATCAGGTACAACAGTGATTTTTATATTTTTTCATCATCGCAGTACGTTCATCATCATTTTACGACAACCGGTCCTTATAGCCAGATTCTTTTTGCAAAGTGGAGTCGACGGTAACTCCCGCGATGGGCCGGCAACCGGATCATCACTCATTTTCGAAGCACTGAAAACACACCTACTATACACTGACAGCAACAGCGGCCGACATAGCAGGCAACAAAGCAGACGACAAATGCAGTCTACGCCGCACAGTTGGCAACAGGTAAAAATCTGCACGCCACGCCCCTAAATCTCCCGATTGCTGCCGATAGTTCCCGATGTGGAACTAGGGGGCCCGCATGCCAAATTACAGTTCCCATACAGTGAAAATCAACAGATTTGACACTATTCGCTTTCATATAGGCACTATTGCAAAGTATGACAATAATGAGGAGGTGTGTAGTGACTGTTTATGTTAGACTGTGATATAAGTGGAACGACGCACATTCTTTGTGCTTCCGTCGCTGTTTAAATTAAAGCTTTTCTTCGCTTATAACGATAATACGCGCTTTTGGGGAATGCTACTGCGAATGCTCCAGCGCCTATAGCTAATGCTGCCATCGGACGGTTGTTCATTGTACTACTCAGACTAGCGATCTTCTGATTAGCCGATTGGTGGTAGCTGATCGCGTGCCGATGGCGGATTGGATGTGGCGCACAATACGGTAGCACAATTACAGGACCAACGACGAAATGTACGAGATGAAGCGCAAACACTACGGTATTCGTCGCGGAAGCTGAAAAGTTGGCTGACACTGCGGAACTCTAGGATTATAGATACCGTATAAGAAGACTACACGGTGTCTTGCACCGGCTCACCAACCTAGATGTGGCAACCGTTACGTGTTAGACGATGACGAATACCAGGCAGACGTTCGAAAATGCGAAGAGCATACAGACGCCGTAAAAAGCGCTATTTCATGACCCTCGCACGAGATACAGAACAGCTCAAAAAATCTGCAGCAAACTTGAACATTTCACTTAATCTCACAGTACAGTAAGTAGCAACGAGTGTTCCTTCAGTCTCAATAAGACCTCCACCGATCAAGTTTGAGTCCTTTTCAGGTTACCTGGAGAAATGGGCGCGTTTCTGGGAGCAGTTTGAATAGTTGTTCGACAAGGACCCGTCGGTAACTACATTCGACATATATTTACTTCTTCGCGGATGCCTTTCAGGAGAGCAGAAGAATTTACTTGAATTGTCGCGGTGACGACTGAGACGAACGCAGAACCGAAGAGGATCCTCCCATTTCGTTACGGTGATTCAGGGCCACTTACATTACCTAGAAGCCATAAAACCCATTCGATTGGCCGCCCCAGAGTAACTCAATTCGATATTCATTCAGTGCCAGGACTTATTCAAGCTCTCCGGGCTCTTGGGGAAGACTTGAACCGATATGCCCGAGTTCTCGCGTCGAGAATTCTCCGCCCTTTTGCGGATGAAATATGGCGCCGTTGGATAATTCATGCAAAGCGTACGGTACTATCCGAAGGGAATGCGCATACCACGCAGAAAATAGGCGATGATATTTCCACCACTTCTAGCATTGCCCCCACGGCTCCCACACTCCACTTACATGCGAATTCTAAAAGAACAACCCAGAAATGTACTACAGTACAAAAACCATTCCGCGTCTTTTGTAAGTGTCGCGACCACTCAGCGCAGGACTGTAAGATGTGTCAGTGATCGAACAGATAACGTGAAACGGGCAAACAAATGTTTTCTTTGTCCGCAATGTGGGCATATAGTTTCAGTTTGTAGGAAGAAGGCAAAGACTTGGTGTGCTACGTCTAGACAGGTCCACCGTAAGTCAATTTGTGACAAAGGAAGGGGTGCTAAGATTCTCGCGGTTCAGACTAACATTACTTCTGTGTAAAAAAGCTGTTGCTTCCCACGGATTCACGTATCTTCATATGGTGCAAGTATGCTTTTCTTCGTCTACAGGACTGAGTAGGACAGCTGGATGTGTCCTGGATGCAATCCTACTTCATAGTAAGATCGCTGACTGACGATTTGAAAATGCGGACTGTAAATCGATGAGAATTAACTGTTAATTCATTTGAATTATAGCCTGCATCCCCACGCCACGACAGATTTTTTCAGTTTAATATGAAAGCACTTTGAAAAATTCTTCGCTGTCACTCACTGTCTTTAAAAAGTCTTCATGTTCTTTCACACCAGCCACCTGTTCCACAACATGTAAGCAGTTTATCATACGCCCATAAGATTACACTAGCACATCCAAAAACCAATTCAACGCAAGTTACTCCCGTGGACGTTCACATAGCAGGTGATTTTTACTGGAAAATGCTGAAAGACCGTTTTCCAATACGTGGTTTTTGTATGTTTCATGTTAGTTCCTTCCAAATGTCTCTGGGTATTTCGTGAGACCAAGCCAAGATCCTGTGTACATGCAACTGTTGTGGTCTCCTTTACCATCTGCTAACAACTTCAGACACTCCTCGGACGTTAAGACTACAGGGATTACGACCTGTCCTCAAAGCTTTAATTCCGCCAGTACCTCGTCCGGCTCTTATCTTCCAGACTTGACAGAAACTCTCCTACCAAACTTGCAGAACTAGCGCTCCTGGAAGAAAGGATACTGTGGAGACATGGCTTTGCCACTGTCTGGGGTAGTGGAGTTCGAGAATGAAAATTTCACTCTGCAGTGGAGTGTGCGCTGATATGAAACTTCCTGGCAGATTAAAACTGTGTAAAATTCCCGAGTTCGAGTCGCGGTCCGGCACACAGTTTTAATCTGCCAGGAAGTTTCTTTGAGGTTGAGATTTCATCGTCAAGAAGCCTTTAAGCAAATATACTACGACGTAATGCTTGACTTCTTTACGAAAGGGCACGTTGTGCTCTCTCGCACTCAGCTCTCTGGGAGGGTACTATTTTATCTAATTCATCATACAGTGAGGAAAGAGGAACATGGGAAGACTAAGTGAAAGGTAGACATTGACGAGGCACCTCACGAAAGCAATGCACATTCTCCGAACGATGTTCTAGATCCAGACCTGAGATCCTAGAGATTTTACTGCGTCTCACACTAAATTCCATTGCTGTTGTCAACATTACGCAAACGTTCCTTCACCTGACCTTCACTGAACAAGACAAAGACTTATCGAGATTCTTCTGGTTCAGAATTAACCGGAACAAAACGGGAGATCTTTAGACGACAGACGACATAATACAATACTGCGTCACCAGGCTCCCATTCGGCGTAACCTGCTGTCCATTTTTACTCTCTGCAACTCAAAGAGAACACCGCGATAAGGAAAGGACATCATTTCCCACTGTGGCACTTTTCATAAACAGGAATACAAACATGAACAACTTTACGATCCCAATAGTGAGTGATAATTTGGCAATCACTATGTGCTGTCAACTTGTAGGCCTAATAATATTGATCAGTCTACCCCCTTATCGAAAATACCAACTCCTAATAACTTAAAATCATCTGCAAGGCAGAAGGGCAAGAATCCCACCCACAGAATCATGTTTTAGCTGTAGACTGAGATATGGAGGACAACTACTACTGTGTCGTTCACACTGAAATCACTCGAAAGTCATGAGAAGAGACAGCCACCGAACTATAACTCTTCTATATCTACATCTACCTGATTACTCTGCTATTCAAAATAAAGTGTCTTGCAGAGGGTTCAAAGAACCGCCTTCATGCTATATCTCTACCGTTCCAATTTCGAACGGCACGCGGGAACAATGAGCACTTAAATTTTTCTGTGCGAACCCTGATTCCTCTTATTTTATCGTCATGATCATTTCTCCCTGTGTAGGTGGATACCAAAAGAATGTTTCGCAATCGGAGGAGAAAACTGGTGACTGAAATTTCATGAGAAGATCCCGTCGCAACAGATAAAGCCTTTGTTTTAATGACTGCCACTTTAATTCACGTACAGTGGTACTATCCCCCTATTACGCGATAGTACAAAACAAGCCACCCTCCTTTGAACTATTTCGATGACATCCATGAGTCACAGCTAACGCAGATCCCACACCACACAGCAATACTCCAGAATAGGGCGGACAAGCGTAGACCTGTTGCACTTTCTAAGTGCTCTGCCAATGAATCGCAGTCTTTGGTTTGCTCTACCCACAACATTATCTATGTGATCGTTCCAATTTAGGCTATTTGTAATTGTAATCCCTAAGTATTTAGTTGAATTTACAGCCTTAAGATTTGTAGGACTTATCGTGTAATCGAAATTTGGCGGATTTCTTTTAGTACTCATGTGAATAACTTCACACTTTTCTTTATTTAGGACCAACTGCCACTTTTGCATCATACAGATATTTTATCTAAATCATTTTTCAATTCGTTTTAGTCATCTGATGACTTTGCAAGACGGTAAATGACAACATCATCTGCAAACAGTCTAAGACAGCTACTCAGATTGTCTCCTATGTCGTTAACATAGATCAGTAACAATAGAGGGCCTATAACACTTCCTTGCGGAAGGCCAGATATTACTTCTGTTATACTCGATGACTTTCCGTCTGTTACTACGAACTGTGATCTTTCTGACAGCAAATCAAGAATCCAGTCGCACAACTGAGGCGATATTCCATGGGCACGCAGTTTGGTTAGAAGACGCTTGTGCGGAACGGTGTTGAAAGCCTTCTGGAAAGCTAAAAAATATGGAATCAATTTGACATCCCCTGTCGATAGCACCCATTGCTTCACGAGAATAAAGAGCTACTTTTTCACAAGACCGATGTTTCCTGAATGCGTGCTGACTATGTGTCAATAAATCGTTTTCTTCGAGTAATTCATAATGTTCCAATACAGTATATGTTCCAGAACCCTACTGAAAATCGACGGTAGTGATATGGGCCTGTAATTCAGCGGATTACTCCTGTTTCTCATCTTGGATATTGATGGGACTTGAGCAATTTTCTAGTGTTTAGGTACGGAACTTTCTGTGAGCGAGTGATTGTACATAATTGCTAAATATGGAGCTATTTTATCAGCATACTCTGAAAGGAACCTGACCGTTATACTACCTGGACCGGAAGCATTACCTTTATTAAGGGATTTAAGCTGCTTTGTGACACCGACGATATCTGTTTCTATGTTTCTCATCTTGGCAGTGGTTCTTGATTGTAATTCAGGAATATTTATTTCGTCATCTTTGGTGAAGGAGTTTCGGAAAAGCGTGTATTATAACTCCTCTTTAGTGGCACTGGCATCAGTGACTTCACCGTTGTTATCACGCAGTGAAGATATTTGTTGCGTCTTGCCACTAGTGTGGTTTATGCATGACCAGAATCTCTTTGGGGTTTCTGTCAGATTCCGAGACAGAGTTTCGTTGTGGAAATTATTGAAAGCATCTCGCAAAGAAGTACGCACTATATTTCGAACTTCTGCAAAACATTGCTTATCTTGTAGATTTTGGGTTCTTTTAAATTTGACATGCTTTTTTCGTTGCTTGTGCAACAGCGATCTGACCCATATTGCGTACCATGGGAGATCAGCAACATCACTTGTTAAATTATGTGGTATGTATCTCTCAATTGCCGTCGATATTATCTCTTTGAAATCCATCCACGTCTTTTCCGTGCTTACGTGATCAGATCGGAAGGAGGGGATTCTGTCTCTTAAAGAGACGTTAAGAGCATCTTTATTCGCTTTTTTAAACAGATGTACTTTGTGTTTCTTTTTTATGGTTGGGGGTGTTATGGTATTCAACCCAGCAGCAACTGCCTTGTGGTCGCTAATCCCTGTATCCGTTATGATACTCCTCATTTTTCAAAGATTATTTGTTGCTAAGAGGTCAAGTATGCTTTCGCAACCATTTACGCTTCGAATGTGTTCATGAACTAACTCTTCAAAATAATTGTCTGAGAAAGTATTAAGTAGAATTTCGGATTACGGTTTATGTTCAAAAAAATTTGAGTGAAATCTTATGAGACATAACTGCAAAGGTTATCAGTCCTTAAGCTTGCACAGTACTTAACCTAAATTATCCTATGGATAAACACACACACCCATGCCCGAGGGAGGACTCGAACCTCCGCCGGGACCAGCCGTACGGTTTATGCCTTCCGGCGGCTTTAAACGTATAATTTTTCCAGCATTTCGAGGGTTGACTGAGGTCGCCACCAACTATATTGTATGAGTGGTGTACCTATTTGAAAAGAGACTCAACTTTTCTTTGAACTGTTCAGCATTTATATCTTCTGAGTTGGGAGGCCGGTAAAACGATCAAATTAATAGTTTAGTCCGACTGTCAAGTAGAACCTTTACCCATACTATTTCGCAACAGCTATCTACTTCAATTTCACTACAAGATAAACTACTTCTGACAGCAATAAATACTCTATCTTTTCTGAACAATGTTACGCCGTTTGAAAAAATTTCGGCTAAACTTATGTTCGGCTTTAGCCTGATTTTCGTACCTATAACTATTTGAGTTTCAGTGCTTTCTGTTAGCGCTAGGAATTCTAGTTCTTCCCAATACAGCTACGACTATTTGCAACTACAATACTGATCGTTTCTACAACTACCTTGGTGGGTTTTACAGCCCCCTTTAAATGGACACCCTTTCTGTGGTTCCTGATACCCTCTAACGTAAAAAACCGCCCAGTCCCTTCTACACAGCCTCCGCTACCCGTGTAGCCACTTCCTGTGTGTAGTGGATTCCTGACCTATAAAGCTAAACCAGGAAACCCACCACCCGATGGCGCAAGTCAAGGAATCTGCAGCCTACACGGTCACAGAACCACCTGAGCCTCTGATTCAGACCAAACACTCGGCTCTGCACCAAAGGACCACAGTCGGTTCTGTCGACGATGGTGCAGGCAACACTGTCAGTCTTTACCATTTCCACTAGCCGCCCGAAACCAGAGAGAACCTCCTCCAATCCAAAGCGACACACGTCTTTGGTACCGACATGGGCCACCACCTGCAGTTGGCTGCACTCTGTACTCTTCATGTCATGCGGAAGCACCCATTCCACATCCGGAATGACCTTCCCCAGTATGCACACGGAGTACACACTGGCTTCCTTCCCCTCCTTAGCAGCCATGTTCGTAAGGAGCCTCATAACGCGCCTAATGTTGGAGCTCCCAGCAACCAGCAAACCCACCCTCTGTGAAAGCCCAAACCTTTCAGACGAGAAGCTTGCTCTTGAACAGGGTGGACGATTTCATTCAGCTTAGAGACTTTCCCAGCCACAGACAGCATCCAAAACCAGTTTGTCAAATGAACTAGGAGGCCCTACGATCGGCCTCTCGGAAAGTCTTTTGCTGCCTGCCAGGCTTTGGAATGATCTCCCATTTGTCAAACTCAGAGCACGCATTAACCAGAGTGCCCACGGCAGTGGACCTATGGGGGGACATATGGGACGTGCTCGATGTCCCTCGAATCCCTGCGTGCGACCTCACACAGTGATGGCCCTCGGCAGCATCCTCAAGCTGTGTGATGGAAGCTAACACTGCCTGAAACTGTGAGCAAAGGGTCAACAACTGAGCCTTTTACAATGTAGGGCGTGTTCTATGATACATCTGGACTGTTCTCCCCTTCCCTGTTGAAAAATGTTACTACAGGACACATGGTATAAGGGAATTCACCGTGATGAACTGATGTGGAACTGTGGCACCTATTATAAACAAGAATAGAAACAAGGACAACTTTGCAATCGCAATAGAAAATGATAACTTGGCAAACATCATGTATTACCAATATGTAGCCCTAATGTTATTCATCAGCCTACCCCCTTATCGAAACTTACTACCAGCTCGTAACAACTAAAAACTATGGTTCTCTGTAAAACTCTCTCCAATCAGTTTTGTATAACATATAAAGTCCTATCAACAATTGATGTATCACTTGAGCACTAGTCGCTAAATAGAGAGCAGTGTTCCAAAGTGTTGGGTATACATATTGATGAAAACAACTTGTACTGGAAGAGGCATTTTATTGAAGATCTCAAACAATTAAGTTCAGTTATTAATGCTCTTCATATAATTTCTTGATCTTAGAATCAATATTAACTACCTCTTCACATACTTTGCGTATTTAAATTCAATAATGACTTACGAAATCATTTTCTAGGGTAACTCCTCATTTACGAAGAAAGTGTTGATTTCACAAAAGCGAGCAGTAAGAATAATATCTAATGTTTACCCACGAAAGTAATCTCAGTACATCGTCAAGGAGATAGGAATTTTAACTGCGATGCATACATTCGCTAATGAAATTCGTCATAAATAATCCATGACAGTTTCATATGAACAGTGTCCGCGCCCGGTAGCTGAGTGGTCAGCGCGACAGAATGTCAATCCTAAGGGCCCGGGTTGGATTCTCGGCTGGGTCGGAGATTTCCTCCGCTCAGGGGCTGGGTGTTGTGTTGTCCTAATCATCATCATTTCATCCCCATCGACGCAAAAATCGACGAAAAGGGCGTCAAATCGAAAGACTTGCACCCGGCGATCGGTCTACCCGACGGGGGCCCTGCTCACACGACGTTTTTTATTTAGGAAAGTGATATACATAAACATGAAACTAAAGGCAGACATTGCCTTCATTACCCATTGCTAAAGCTGCCAGTGGCACAGAAAGAAGAACTCAGCAACAAAAATTTTTGTTCATTTACCCAATAACTTAAAATATCTGACAGATAGCGCGGCAAGTCTTAAGTCTAGTTTAAAATCACTTCTCTTGGTCAGATCCTTCTCTTCCATTACAAAACCGGTAGACAGTTAAAAAATGTAGTTGTGAGAGTAGGACTAAAAATAACAATGTGTTCATTAATATTAACACTAATCATGCCTACATATCCTGTAAATTGCTGCATTTCTCATCATTTCAATAAACGAATAGTCCAAATGATCTATGGAACATCTAACCAACAGTCGACTGACTACCTCCTGAGAAGAAAATAACGAAGGAAACCCATAGCCAAGCTCTGTCTATATCTATACCCTCCAGCCTCATGAACCTATCTAAATTAAGCTCATACTCTAGGCTCGCTCGTACTACAGCAACGACTCTTTAGTTTTTTCATAACATTCGTCAGACGAAGAAATCTTCACGGGAGCTTGCAGCTACTGAACTATCAACTGCCAGACTGTCTTAGATATTGTTAGTCCCGCGAGAATCCTTCGCTGATGAGCTACAAGTACTGCAAAATAACTTACCACTCGACACGATTCCTCCTCTGATTACAGAAGTTTATTCGTCCAGGTCACACAAAAATACACAATGATTACTAGTTTCAGCGAAATTAAATAGCCATAGATGATTTTTACAGAAAAAAATTTACATAGGCAATCCATTCCGTTGACTGTTCACATCAATTGGACACAACTGTGATGTATGAGTACATAACGGTACAATTGTTAAAAATTCTAGCGCCAAATCAACATAAAATGCATTCATATTCAAAGTAAACATATCTTATAGAGACGACATTCCATATTACCACCTCTCGTCATTCAATAACAGAATGCGTTTCTTGCACAGTAGTTACAACTAAAATACATAAGACGTTTATAAAATGTGTTATTGTTGTTTCCTTGTTGATATCTGACAGGAATCTGTTTCAGGGCAGTTAACCTAACTCATCGTGTTCTGAAGCGCCAACAGACGCCAGCAGTCTTTTACAAAATTAAAACTTAACATTATGTCTTAGAAATACAATGTATATAAGTAAAAGGGTTATATACTTGGATTTTCAAATATATACGTCAAAAAATTATTAAAAAATTTCGTTACTGTATCTAAAATCAGTGCTATAGTCATCGTTACCAGATAAATAAAGTGGTAAGTATTAACGTTGCTCTAATAAATTCTTGATATACAGAGCTTAAAAATATGAAAACGGTGCTGTATGACTTTAGTACATGCGAGTGTAGAGTCTTATATAATAATTATATATTTTCAGTGATCAGCTGATATGAGCTGAATAGCCAGAGGTCTAGGTTATGTCCCAATGTAATAAAAAAAAGGACTCTGAGCATTATGGGACTTAACGTCTGAGGTCATCAATCCCCTAGAACTTAGAACTACTGAAAGCTAACTAATCTCAGGACATTACACACATCCATGTCCGAGGAAGGATTCGAACCTGCGACCATAGCGATCTCATGGTTCCAGACTGAAGCGCCTAGAACCGCACGGCCACACCGGCGGCCAATGTAATCAGCCTGTTATCTAAGTCATGGTCTAGGTTATGTTAAGTGTTAAATATTGACTCATTATATAAAATTATCGGTCCAGACTCCACATTTAAACTTAAAAAGGGGGAGAAGCGCTACTAGGCGTATCTATATAAACAACGGATATGGCATGTCGTTATTATCTATAATACACAATGTTGAGCTCAGTTTTAATCTATTGCAGCACCTTCCTGCGTAATATCACCTATAATTATGTGAAAGATAAAATATATAAAAAACTAACAATGCAGTATATAAAAAAACTTACAAAGCATACAATACCATATATCAAATCGCATGAAGATTAATATAAGTAGAATTTGGTGTTAATAGTGATGTACGAGTACAATTATGGAAAATTTTAATACCAAACCAACATGAGAAGGAATGTTACCATTTGACAAAGTGTGCCTCATATGACGTGATAGAAGTGAAGTAGGCCGTTTAATGCGAACAGTCGACGAAATGGCTTGGTCCCGTAAAATATTTTTTAATAGGAAATGATCTGAGGATGGCAATTTAATTTCTCTGAGGCTAGTAATTATTATGTACTTTTGTGCTATGTGGGCGAATAAACTTCTAAGAACAATCGTGTTTAGATTCTGAGATCGCTTCCAATACAACTATACTGTCCAAACTCCAAAATGTATGTTGGATCCTCAGAACTCGCCAAGCAATCACAAGAATCCTACACTCCTGCATTAGACGTAAGACCCTGAAGTACCCACGAGGGCAACAAAGTGAAGCACCGTCGCCATCCGAAAGAGCTCTGCATGCCAAATCTTTTGTAGGACGTCTACTCGTCAAAGCGGAAAGACAAATTCGCAAGTCACGTAACTTTCTTTTTACGTATGCTACAACACGAGCAGCGCACCTCAAACTCTGTACAGACTTGTCACCGATAATTTTCTCATGGTACTCCGCGATTCGGCGAAAGACATGGACTACCTCATACGATTTACACAGATAAAGTGAAAACACTTCAGGCTCCAAAGAGAAAATTAGCACGAGTTCGTAAGTCGTTAGCCATCACAAAGACTTATCAATTTCTAGCCGCCACCTTACCACATGGAAGCAGCTTAGTGGGAGGATGGTGGAGAAGAATGGCGGGCATTACAAAGCATTGTCCGCGGAATGTACTGGGATTCGCAAGGCTCAGTGAGGAACAATTGAATATTACTTTGACTAGTACTGAAACCCCTCTGAACTCAAAGTCCATCACACCAGAAGGCGATGCAGATGCACTGACTCTCTGCCCATTTTATGGTTCAAATGGCTCTGAGCACTATGGGACTTAACATCTGTAGTCATCAGTCCCCTAGAACTTAGAACCACTTAAACCTAACTAACCTACGGACATCACACACATCCATGCCCGAGGCAGGATTCGAACTTGTGACCGTAGCAGTCACGCGGTTCCGGACTGAGCGCCTTAACCGCGAGACCACCGCGGCCGGTGCCCATTTTATGCCTGGAGATAAATACACTACTGGTCATTAAAATTGCCACACCATGAAGATGACGTGCTACAGACGCGAAATTTAACAGACAGGAAGAAGATGCTGTGATATGCAAATGATTAGCTTTTTAGAGCATTCACACAAAGCTGGCTCCGGTGGCGACACCAACAACGTGCTGACATGAGAAAAGTTTCCAACCGATTTCTCACATACAAACAGCAGTTGGCCGGCGTTGCCTGGTGAAACGTTGTTGAGATGCCGCGTGTAAGGAGGAGAAATGCGTACCATCACGTTTCCGACTTTGATAAAGGTCGGATTGTAGCCTATCACGATTGCAGTTTATCGTATCCCGACATTGCTGCTCGCGTTGGTCGAGATCCAATGACTGTTAGCAGAATATGGAATCGGTGGGTTCAGGAGGGTAATACGGAACGCCGTGCTGGATCCCAACGGCCTCGTATCACTAGCAGCCGAGATGACAGGCATCTTATTTGCAGGGCTGTAACGGATCGTGCAGCCACGTCTCGATACCTGAATCAACAGATTGGGACGTTTGGAAGACAAAAACCATCTGCACGAACAGTTCGACGACGTTTGAAGCAGCATGGACCCTCGGCTCGGAGACCATGGCTGCGGTTACCCTTGACGCTGCATCGCAGACAGGAGCGCCTGCGATGGTGTACTCAACGACGAACCTGGGCGCACGAATGGTAAAACGTTTTTTTTTTTTTCAGGATGAATCCAGGTTCTGTTTACAGAATCAGGATGGTCGCATCCATATTTGGCGACATCGCGGTGAACGCACATTGGAAGCGTGTATTTGTTATCGCCATACTGGCGTATCACCCGTTGTGATGATATGGGGTGCCATCGTTATACGTCATGGTCACCTCTTGTTCGCATTAATGGCACTTTGAACAGTGGACGTTACATTTCAGATGTGTTACGACCCGCGGCTCTACCCTTCATTCGATCCCTGCGAAACCCTACATTTCAGCAGGATAATGCACGACCGCATGTTGCAGGTCCTGTACGAGCCTCTCTGGATGCAGAAAATGTTCGACTGCTGCCCTGGCCACCACATTCTCTAGATCTCTCAATAATTGAAAACGTCTGGTCAATGGTGGCCGAGCAACTGTGTCGTCACAATACGCCAGTCCCTACTCTTGATGAACTGTGGTATCGTGTTGAATGTGCATGGGCAGCTAGCTGTATCTGTACACGCCATCCACGATTTGTTTGACTCAATGCTCAGGCGTATCAAGGCCGTTATTACGGCCAGAGGTGGTTATTCTGGGTACTGATTTCTCAGGATCTGTTCCCCCATATTGCGTGAAAATGTAATCACATGTCAGTTCTAGTATAATACATTTCTCCAATGAATACCCGTTTATCATCTGCATTTCTTCTTGGTGTAGCAATTTTAGTGGCCAGTAGTGTATGTGATGAAGCCAGTAGTACCAGAGCCAGTCTTAAACATGAACATGGCGCCAAAATCCGACTCTTACAGCAACACTCCTCCAGCTTTTGGAAACTCTGGACGAGAGGGCTGAGGAACTACTATTAATTGAAACACCCACCAGGATGGTTCATCAAATTATGCCCTGCAGATGCCGGTCTGATACAAAAGGACATGCGCCCACAACACTTGTAGGAAGGCCAGACTAGAGAGAGCACAACCAGGGTGGGATGAGTAGGTATGTACAATGATCCTCCGCACACCAAAAGGTCCCACGACTCTGAGCAGTGTAAGATACCTTGTTGTGGGGAGGGTCAACAAAATGTTATTCAAATTAATTGGATTTATTTGTGTGTCAAAAGTTAAATAATTAACAATTAAGGCAAACACAATACTCATATAAGCTTACTGATAATTAATTATTCATACACGATAAAGGGAACCTGTGCAATTTCTTAATCAACATTTCACTATGGTAAACGATGTTATACAAATATGATGGATGTAACATAAGAGTCAGGGAGGAAAACTGAGAATAAATTATGCGAGTACTTAGTGATTCTCGTCAAACTGGTTGCACAGAATAGAACTGCTGAGGGTAATACTTGGAACTCCTGAGCGTAATGTGTCACTCATGTTGTTTATATTGGTAGCAAACTGTACACGACGTTGCAAGGCAAGTATTCAGAGTGAGGCTCTGAGATTGTACAATTATAAGTTGACTTGAAATCTCCTACATCTCATATAGTCACAGCTCTATCGCACCACAGTCTAACCGTCAGTGACTGATGTACTGAAATCTTAGTTACTGGGAACACCAGCGACACTCTCCTGTGTCTAAGTATTGGATAGCAGAAAATTTTTCGAAATCCTCCCTCCCTCCCCAAATGCATCAGATGAACTTGTGACTGAATCTCAAGAAGATAGCAGAATGGCAGCAGTTCCCCAAGATGAGAGGTAATATGACAAGATCTGAAGTTGACTAAGAAGCAAGAAAAGAAAAAGAAGGAGAAGAAGATAAGTTATTCCTGCATGAGAGCATCCAAAAAGGAAACCTCGCTTTGTCGCATTTTTCGATACACGCTCAGTTTGATTGGGTGGGCTACGAATCTTCCGAGTCCTCAGAGGGTAGGAGAGCCTTTCTCTGACTATGTTTAATTTGGTTAACTAATGGTTTCTTTCCTACCATTATCCTCTACAAAAAGTGGTTCCTCATTATTGTCGTCTCTCTCCTCAGCCAATGAGGCAGCTTCCTCTGTCAGTGTTTGCTTCTAGTCACTCTGGAAACATTTAGATGAACCAATTTTCGTATGTCTTATGCCCTTAACGTTGTTTGTAAGACCTATACATTTGGTGGCTCGTCACGGTTTTCAAAGACCTAGCTTCGGTCTGTCTTTTCACCTGCAAGATGGCGATCTACGGAGTCCTAAAATCCTTTATTCTGGGTTCAGCTGGCAACAGTGCCATTCGATAAAGATTCTTCCTCACTCCAACTAATAAAAACATTACCATCGCCTCAGGATGTCCTAACTATTCATCATTTGGTAGGTGCTTCTATGCGGCGTCACAGAAGTGAATAAGGACTCTGCAGGGTCCCTGATTATTCTGGTGCTTGGCTCTGCACCCATGTTGGTCAGCGTGCTTCCAAAACATTATCTTATTTCCATTACCAGCATGCAAATCTGTTTTCGATTACGATATGAACTGACAATAACTCATACAATTAATACCAATTCATTACACTGATTGTAATTAATTATCAAGATTGAGGGTGGATCTCTACAATGATTTTATATGAATTTGCATGTCTTGCGTGACTTTTCTGTAAAATGGCCCCATAACAGCAGCTGGTCATACCGTTAGAGGTCGACCAGGGTGGGGAGATGGGTTGTGGAATCAGATACCTGTTATAAGTGGAGACTACCTGTTTCATATTTGGAGGAGTATCTCTGACATTTTGATACATACTCAGGTGACAAAAATCATGGGATACCTTCCAGTATCGTATCGGACCTCCTTTTTCCCGGCGTAGTGAAGCAACTCGACGTGGCATTGACTCAACAGCCATCCGTAATTGCGAAAGTGTTGCCGGTGGCCGGCCGGGGTGGCCAAGCGGTTCTAGGCGCTACTGTCTGTTACTGCGAGACCGCTACGGTCGCAGGTTCGAGTCCTGCCTCGGGCATGGCTTTATGTTATGTCCTTAGGTTAGTTAGGTTTAATTAGTTCCAAGTTCGAGGGTACTGATGACCTGAGATGTTAAGACTCATATTGCTCAGAGCCATTTGAACCATTTTTTTTTCAGCACACTCTTATCACTGCGGATCTCGGAATATTGAATTTCCTAAAGATTTACGAAGTTGAACGTCCCACGCGTCTAGCTCCAACAACTATTCGGTGTTCATAGATGTTAATTTCCGTCGTGTGACCACAATGACGTCGGAAACTGTTTCACAAGTATCATCTGAGTACAAATGACAGCTGCCCAAATGCACTATGCTTTTATACCTTGTGTACCGTATGCCACCGCCTTCTGTATATCCCAAGACTTTTGTTATCTCAGTGTATGTCGTTCTGTAACGAGAAATAAAGTTTTTTGTGAATCTAATACTCTCTGTCATTACTATATATTAACGACAGAACAGCTTTGCCAATACAGGCTTTCTGAAACATCGAAGGTAGGCTGCAGTCCTGTGTCACTCACATCTCACCTACTGCCACCGTTGTGTTTATAAATTCAGAATGATAGTGACGCAATAATACCTTAATCGAGGCCTACGAGAAAGACGGGCCGCGACACGTACGTCAAGAGAATAGTCCTGCGCTCGCTCGCTCGTTCAGTCAAATCAGCACACAAACTACGCTTCTAAACCTGTTAACTCGTAACTAGGCGTGTCCGTAGAAACTAAAACTGAATCTTCCACTGGAATCCGCTACTGTTATTAGTCCTATAATGATGGAAAGTCCATTGGCCTAGTTATAATTTATTACGGCTCTACTGGCGTACAGTAAAATAAAATCATGTATATGAGTAGCATAAGCACCACTTACAGCATGTAATGAGTGCTGTTAAGCAGAAGAGACTAAATGCTATAAACACGCCGTCATACCATTTATATCGAGTATTGGTCTTAAATTAAATTTTGCTGAAGTACTGTTAATCAGTAAGCCTACATAATAGGAGATTCCAGTGGAAGATGCACTTCTCATTAGTACTTACATGCCCAGCTGCGAGTTAACAGTTTTAGAAACGCATTTTGTCTGCTGAGCTGAGCGTGCGAGCGAGTCCCGTACTACCTTAGTGACGTACGCGCCGCGACCTGTCTGTCTCGTAAGCCTCGACCTTAATCCTGATGGCATAGTGGAGTTGCAGACAATCCGGGGTGTCTCACAAAGGGGTTTACACTTATTGAACTTTCATAATTCCCACAAAAAAAATATGAATTTTTAACTCACATACATCGCCACGATATTACTGTATACGTTTTACTGATTAAGACGTCCAAAATGTCCTCCATCAGCAGCAAATAGCATCTGCGATGCTTATTGATACAAATGTGTACGGTTGCTGTTGGAGTGGATTCACAGGCAGCCACAGTGGCCTCTCTCACGTCGAACAGCGTTCGTTTCTTCCTGCCATTGACGCTGTCCGCAGAGTTCCCCACAGAGAGATGTATAACGGCGTTAGATCTGGAGATCTGGGCGAAAACTCAACACCTCCTCATCGGCCTATGCGTCTCTCAGCAAATGTTTAATCCAGAAATTGTCACACACCACGAGGGTAATGTAATGCTGCACCGTCTTGTTGGACAACAAAAAAAGTCTTCATTACAGTTCAGTTCATAAACACCCGGTACAGTTCGTTCCTGCAACATGGTAAGGTACTTTACACCTGCCACTGTTGCTTAAAAAAGGGATACAACTACAAGTCTTCTGACAGACAGAAGACACTGACAACACAGGAAGTCTAACAGGTCGTTCTTCCGTAACATCTAGCTTATCTCTTGCCCAGTGCAAACAGTTACGGTAATTGATGGTTCCATTCAATTTAAACGTCGACTCATCAGATCAAATCATGACATCCGTCAACTGTTCTTTATTGCAAACCCATTTACAGAATTCGAGGTGCCTTACCGGACGTTGTCATTCCCCACGGAAAGCAACAGGGGAATTTAGCTTTTCCACTTTGCTTGTTTCAAATTCTCGGTGAATATTTACTTACACCTGACTCCGGCGCAGCGCTGCCATATGGAATTCTTCGGGGATCTTGTGAAACCTTGATCCACTGTGTCCACTCTCTTTCACCTCCTACTGCTTTCCTCCCGCCACACTGTCCGTTCTTCAGATCACACACAGCTAAATCCCTAAGAAATTAGTCACCTAATTTAATTTATGTCACGGGTGACGAAAGTCACATACACTACTGGCCATCAAAATTGCTACGCTAAAAAGAAATGCATATGATAGACGGGTATTCATTGGACAAATATATTGTATTAGAACTGACATGTGATTACATTTTCACGCAGTTTGGGTGCATAGATTGTGAGAAATCAGTACCCAGAACAACCACCTCTGGCCGTAATACCGGCCTCGACACGCCTGGGCAGTGAGTCAAACAGAGCTTGGATGGCGTGTACAGGTACAGCTGCCAATGCAGCTTCAACACGATACCACAGTTCATCAAGAGTAGTGACTGGCGTATTGTGACGAGTCAGTTGCTCGGCCACCATTGACCAGACGTTTTTAGTTGATGAGAGATCTGGAGAATGTGCCGTATCCAGAAAGGCCCTTACAGGACCTGCAACATGCGGTCGTGCATTATACTGCTGAAATGTAGGGTTTCGCAGGGATCGAATGAACGGGAGAGCCACGGGTCGTAACACATCTGAAACACTGTTCAAAGTGCCGTCAATGCGAACAAGAGGTGACCGAGACGTGTAACCAATGGCACCCTATACCATCACTCCGGGTGATACGCCAGTATGGCGATGACGAAAACACGCTTCCAATGTGCGTTCACCTCGATGTCCCCCAACACGGATGCGACCATCATGATGCTGTAAACAGAGCCTGGTTTCACCTGAAAAAAATGACGTTTTGCCATTCGTGCACCCAGGTTCGTCATTGAGAACAGCATCGCAGGCGCTTCTGTCTGTGATGCAGCGTCAAGGGTAACCGCAGCCATGGTCTCCGAGCTGATAGTCCATGCTGCTGCAAACATCGTAGGACTGTTCGTGCAGATGGTTGTTTTCTTGCAAACGTCCCAATCTGTTGACTCATGGATCGAGACGTGGCTGCACGATCCGTTATAGCCATGCGGATAAGATGCGTCATCTCGACTGCTAGTGATACGAGGCCGTTGGGATCCAGCACGGCGTTCCGTATTACCCTCCTGAACCCAGCGATTCCATATTCTGCTAACAGTCATTGGATCTCGACCAGGGCGAGCAGCAATGTCACGATACGATAAACCGCAATCGCGATAGGCTACAATACGACCTTTATCAAAGTCGGAAACGTGATGGTACGCATTTCTCCTCCTTACACGAGGCGTCACAACAACGTTTCACCAGGCAACGCCGATCAACCGCTGTTTGTGTACGAGAAATCGTTTGGAAACTTTCCTCATATCAGCCTGTTGTACGTGTCACCAACGGCGCCAACCTTGTGTGAATGCCCTGAAAAACTAATCATTTGTATATTACAGCCTCTTCTTCCTGTTGGTTAAATGTCGCGTCTGTAGCACGTCATCTTCGTGGTGTAGCAATTTTATTGGCCAGTAGGGTAATTCCGTTGTTGTCACAAGTAACGGAAACACAGTATCTAATTCCGGCAGCCATCGTTCCTTTACGACTTTTGTGTTCTTACATATGCAATAACACTTTAAATCCACTTTCGTTGGTCCAAGGGCATGTTTCCTGTCACCGTGTTATTTCTGTGTTGTTACCGACAAACTAGTCATGAGAGCACCTTATAATCACAATTCTATCTGTTTATATCAATACCCCCTCAGCTATTAAAGTTCAAACAGCGTAAACTCCTTTGTGAGACACCCTGTCTCTCTCCAACTTAGTGTTGATTTCTTTGGACACGGTAAGGGCCCGTGATATGAATGTGTCAGTCAAAGGAGGCAGAAGCAGCGGCCACTCACCCACATAATCCTGGCGAGGAAGCCGAGGTTAGCGAACAGCACGAGCATGATGGGGCCCATGTGGATCGAGTCGTACGCGTCAACGTCCATCCACGGGCAGTGCAGGCGCAGCGGTTCGGCGCTCGGCACCTGTCACACACACAAACCATGAGCGAACGTGTCTCCGCCAACTGTCGCCCCCTCCCCTCCCCCTGTCTCTTTATATCTCTCCTCCTCCGTAACTCTTTTTTTCTCTCCCATCCGCACATTTCCCCCCTCGTTCTCCATTGCTAGCCCAGCTATACTGAACACAAATATACATAGAGTAAAAAATTAACAAAAGGCGTATATATAATATTTTAATGTAATGACAGCTGCAATCATCTGTTTACTGCAACTGTAGTTTCTAATTGCAGTGAAGATTTGTATTATGGATCAATACGCGTGGTTAGGCAATCTGGTAAAACCATTCGGACACCTGTTAGTGGACACTGATATGGTTTTGTCCAACTTCCGCCTTTACCACGGCTTCAATTCTGCTGGGGACGCTTTTAATGATGTGTCTAAATGACAGTGGAGGATGTGAGCCCATTCTTCCTCACAAGCTGGAGCGAAAGATGGTAGTGATGTTGAACGCTGGGGTCTGGACAGGCCAGTCCATCTGACGAAAGTCATTGTTCACAAATCATTGCCCTTAAAGATGCTACTTCTTGACATGTGTACATTGTCATGATGAAATAATCATTGTGTTTCTACTGTTGCTCTACCGTACTCCGTATCCAATGCTGAAAAATGTGTTCATTTCTTACTGTATTTAGCATCCTCTTAAGTGCAAATTATGGGACCACACCCTAACCACGTAAAACACCCCCATGCGAGTCATTCACTGTCCAGTCCAATTCAGTTTTTTCCAGTCGTTCCTGTTCAGTGACGTCGCTGTTTCCACCACCGCTAGGATCACTTCATACTGACTACATAAATGTGTAGTTGATGAGTAACAGCTACAACATTCTATGCCATTATGTAAACTCCATATACACATTTATTATGTTAGCCGGCCTTTTTTTTTTTTTTTTTCAACCACTCTCCGCAATTCTCGATAGTCTCTGTCAACCAGTACATGAGTTTTGGTTTATCAGTGGTTTTTTCCTTTCGTTTCCTCTTCACAACGACTTGGGCAGGTTCAGAAGGATTAAAGTGTCCCTGATGGATTTGTTTCTTAGCTGACATGCAATGACTATACCACGTCCGAAATCACAGAGCTCTTTTGAAGGTCCGATTTTGCTCTTACTGCTTGTTCTACTGACTTTGTTTTCTATTGAAGGTTCCGCTTTTCGTCTCATCTATCCGTCACCTTAAAATTACGTTGGGAGCCCGCGTACTTCTAATGTGATTGCAGATGTGAAGTAACATAAAACAACTCTCGCCTTTAGTGTCGGCTGATTGTTGAAGCCTATATAGGTAACGTACATGTAAGCCAGCTGCTGATTTGTGGTATAGCATGCATTGAAATGAACTAAAGTACATACTGTAAAAATAAACTCTCGGTAGGTGGTGAGATTTATTAGTTATTACTACCCGCGAAGGAATTCCATTTGAACCAATTTCCCGATTGACAGTGCCTGAAAATGACAATCCAAACTCTGTTTAGGTATGCTACACTGTGTTTCCCTAACGTTCCTTTTCATGAATGACTACCAGTTTCAATCTTCAGGGCTGGCTCCGAAAAATGCAGTTTGTCAACAGCTCTGTTATTCACTCGGAACCAGCTAACGCAAATAACCGAGTGACTTATAAGAGCCCACATGTTTAACCATAAAGTCAAAGATGTACCAGATATAATATTTGCCAGTATTCTCCTAGTTCCATAGCTAGCGACATTGTCAGGTGATGTGTAAAAATTCGGCAAAAATGAATATTCTGTTAAACAGGTTGTATGTTCAACTAAGTATAAATATTCATTAATTTAATTCAGATAGCTTTTTCAGATAGGGACATTCACAGTCACAGTGATGAACAATTTCAGTTTCTTGTAAATAAAGAAGTAAAAAGCCAATAAGCATGGAAAGTTCTTCTGCTTAAGAACAGCAATAATTCTGTCTACAAAACTAACGTCATTCCGACATTATTGGCCAAATATTACGTAAGTTGTCAGCTTAAAGATTCGATCATTCGGAGTAACAGTGAAAATACTATGGCAAACACTAAAATCTGCTGTAGTAGGAAAAATTACCGTGCGGTCTTGATTTTCACACTGGTGTGACTGAAATTTACAGTAAACAGCATCCAGAGAAGTTCCAGTATGTAAAATACGTGCAGTATTTAAATATTCACTTTCCCCTTCCCCTCCACACACCCACTGGACGACTCACGTATGCAGAATGTGTAGTCTTGAATAATTCAATCAGTGTCATGAATGGTGTCTATCTACTTTACCTGTAGTATATTATTATAATGTCGATG
Source organism: Schistocerca gregaria (assembly GCF_023897955.1). Taxonomy (NCBI): domain Eukaryota; kingdom Metazoa; phylum Arthropoda; class Insecta; order Orthoptera; family Acrididae; genus Schistocerca; species Schistocerca gregaria. Next base: position 435,553,962 of record NC_064922.1, read on the forward strand.
CCTTCGAATTATTGATTAACGTTTACAGCAGCAATCAAAATACAAGTGGTAGACACGTTGGTACCAAAGATAAGGTACACTGGAGATGATAGAATTGTACATGATATCTGAGTTTGACAATTTAACACCGTGTAAAGTCATCTCGCGTATCATCGCAGGCCTCTAAATGTCGTGGTGCATAACCGAGAAGGTTCTCGAGGTTTACCCTCTAGCCGAGTCCAACAATGTAGAATAAAATGTAACCAACGACATCTCAGACATTTATTGACGATAACTTGAAGAGCTGCATCAAACATAGGCACTAAAATACAGTGCTGTCCTAATTGCTCTGCACTCACATGTTTTATCTAATGGAGCCCCTGAGGATTGTACTTGAAACTGTTTAATTATTCCGCTCAAAAATTCTGGCCGACTTGTCGCAGATTAACTCTGTGCACGAAACTGTACGGTCCGTTAAAGTGTCAGACATCCCACGCCGTAGTCTCCAGAGAAACAATTACAAGATTCACTTAAGGAGATTTACGGAAAACCTACGTTTCGATGGCTAGGCAATAATTTGACTACTAATTAGAGGCCAGTGCCCCTAATCATTTAGCCACGTTTCTCCGTAGGTCATGCAGAAGTCTGCCACTAAACCCAACTGAAAAGTTTTCATATCACATTGCAATAAAACACTTAAGCGATAGTGAGATTTAGGGAAATCCACAAGCAGCAGTACAGCCGCTGTCTCGAATACTCACCGTGGGGTCTCCCGTCCCCGTAGTGAGACCTTTCGCGATGCCCCACGCGGTTATGATTACTAGTGGCACCCCTGGAAAAGAGAACAGTTCAGACAGCTTTAATTGTCCCATTACATTGTACAGTGAAACATGTGTGGTAATGGTGGATAAATTTTAGGTAGTAGTTTCTCTGGAAGTAACGGTTTAAGAAAAACACAGACATCAAATTGTACGAAGATTATCACTGTGCAAAATACGAAACATAAACAATTGACAAAGAATCGTAGCACATTATGAACTACAAAAATGAAACTTCCAGGCAGATTATAACTGTGTGCCCGACTGAGACTCGAACTCGGGACCTTTGCCTTTCGCGGGCAAGTGCTCTGCCATCTGAGATACCGAAGCACGACTCACACCCGGTACTCACAGTTTTACTTCTGCTAGTATCTCGTCTCCTACCTTCCAAACTTTACAGAAGCTCTTCTGAGATCATTGCAGAACTAGCACTCCTGAAAGCAAGGATATAGCGGAGACATGGATTAGCCACAGCCTGGGGGATGTTTCCAGAATGAGATTTTCATTCTGCAGCGGAGTGTACGCTGATACGAAACTTCCTGGCAGAGTCGTGCTTCGGTAGCTCAGCTGGTAGAGCACTTGTCCGCGAAAGGCAAAGGTCCCGAGTTCGAGTCTCGGTCGGGAACACAGTTTTAATCTGCCAGGAAGTTTCATATCAGCGCACACTCCGCTGCAGAGTGAAAATCTCATTCTATAAAAATTTCATTTAGGTTCGGTTCGTACTAGTTAATATTAAACTTCTACACCATCACGATTTGCAGTGGCGTTTTCTTCGGCTATAATGTCCCAAATCAGCTGACAGAGGTAACACTTTAATGAGGTCAGATCTGCACTCCAAGACTGATTATGTCTGGACAGCGACTGACTCCATATCAGTAGACTGTGTTTACACATGACGTTTAACAATAACGAACTATTCTGTTCATTAGTTGCTGTAAATAATATAGTAATTTTCTTGTTAATCAATTGTCTTGGTAATAGTTGATTTTGGCGAGAGAAAGTCATTCCATATCAGACTTCAGTAATCGTAATAAACAGTTTCTTCTTATAGAAGCCTGCATTCTGGCGAAATAATGTTTAGGTAACTTTTAAGTGAAGGTATTCCACAACGCCTCCCCCCATGAACCTTGGACGTTGTCGTTGGTGGGGAGGCTTACGTGCCTGAGCGATACAGAGTGCCGTACCGTAGGTGCAACCACAACGGAGGGGTATCTGTTGAGAGGCAAGACAAACGTGTGGTTCCTGAAGAGGGGCAGCAGCCTTTTCAGTAGTTGCAAGGGCAACAGTCTGGATGATTGCCTGATCTGGCCTTGTAACAATAAACAAAACGGCCTTGCTGTGCTGGTACTGCGAACGGCTGAAAGCAAGGGGAAACTACGGCTGTAATTTTTCCTGAGGGCATGCAGCTTTACTGTATAATTAAATGATGATGGCGTCCTCTTGGGTAAAATATTCCGGAGGTAAAATAGTCCCCCATTGGGTTCTCCGGGCGGAGACTACTCAAGAGGACGTCGTTATCAGGAGAAAGAAAACTGGCGTTCTACGGATCGGAGCGTGGAATGTCAGATCCCTTAATCGGGCAGGTAGGTGAGAAAATTTAAAAAATTAAAAAGGGAAATGGATAGGTTAAAGTTAGATATAATTTGAATTAGTGACGTTCGGTGGCAGGAGGAACGAGACTTCTGGTCAGGTGATTACAGGGTTATAAAGACAAAATCAAGTAGGGGTAATTCAGGAGTAGATTTAATAATGAATAGGAAAATAGGAATGCGGGTAAGCTACTACAAACAGCATAGTGAACGCATTATTGTGGCCTAGATAGATACGAAGCCCACACCTACTACAGTAGTACAAGTTTATATGCCAACTAGCTCTGCAGATGACGAAGAAACTGAAGAAATGTATAATGAAGTAAAAGAAATTATTCAGATAGTGAAGGGAGCGAAAATTTAATAGTCATGGGTGACTGGAATTCGGTAATAGGAAAAGGGAGAGAAGGAAACGTAGTAGGTGAATATGGATTGGGGCTAAAAAATGAAAGAGGAAGCCGTCTGGTAGAATTTTGCACAGAGCATAACTTAATCATAGGTAATACTTGGTTCAAGAATCATAAAAGAAGGTTGTATACATGGAATAATCCTGGAGATACTAAAAGGTATCAGATAGATTATATAATGGTAAGACAGAGATTTAGGAACCAGGTCATAAATTGTAAGACATTTCCAGGGGAATATGTGGACTCCGACCACAACGTATTGGTTATGAACTGTAGATTGAAACTGAAGAAACTGCGAAAAGGTGGGAACTTAAGGAGATGGGACCTGGATAAACTGACTAAACCAGAGGTTGTACAGGGAGAGCATAAGGGAACAATTGACAGGAATGGGAGAAAGAAATACAGTAGAAGAGGAATGGGTAGCTTTGAGGGATGAAATAGTGAAGGCAGCAGAGGATCAAGTAGGTAAAAAGACGAGGGCACCTAGAAATCCTTGGGTAACAGAAGAAATATTGAATTTAATTGACGAAAGGAGAAAATATAAAAATGCAGGAAACGAAGCAGGCAAAAAAAAAGTCTCAAAAATGAGATCGACAGGATGTACAAAATGGCTAAGCAGGGATGGCTACAGGACAAATGTAAGGATGTAGAGGCTTATCACACTAGGAGTAAGATAGATACTGCCTACAGGAAAATTAAAGAGACCTTTGGATATAAGAGAACCACTTGTATTAACATCAAGAGCTCAGACGGAAACCCAGTTCTAAGCAAAGAAGGGAAAGCAGCGAGGTAGAAGGAGTACATAGAGGGCCTATACAAGGGCGAGGTACTTGAGGACAATATTATGGAAATGGAAGAGGATGTAGATGAAGATGAAATGGGAGATACGATACTGCGTGAAAAGTTTGACAGAGCACTGAAAGACCTGAGTCGAAACAAGGCTAGGGAGTACACAACATTCCACTGGAACTACTGACAGCCTTGGGAGAGCCATCTGGTGAGCAAGATGTATGAAACAGGCGAAATACCCTCAGACTTTAAGAAGAATATAATAATTCAAATCCCAAAGAATGCAGGTGTTGACAGATGTGAAAATTACCGAACAATCAGTTTAATAACCCACAGCCGCAAAATACTAACACGAATTCTTTACAGACGAATGGAAAAACTAGTAGAAGCCGACATTGGGGAAGATCAGTTTGGATTCCGCAGAAATGTTGGAACACGTGAGGCAATACTGACGTTACGACGTATCTTAGAAAATAGATTAAGGAAAGGCAAACCTACATTTATAGCATTTGTTGACTTAGAGAAAGCTTTTAACAATGTTGACTGGAATACTCTCTTTCAGATTCTAAAGGTGGCAGGGGTAAAATACAGGGAGCGAAAGGCTATTTACAATTTGTACACAAACCAGATGGCAGTTATAAGAGTTGAGGGACATGAAAGGGAAGCAGTTCTTGGGAAGGCAGTAAGATAGGGTTGTAGCCTCTCCCCAATGTTATTCAATCTGTATATTGAGCAAGCAGTGAAAGAAACAAAAGAAAATTTCGGAGTAGGTATTAAAATCCATGGAGAAGAAATAAAAACTTTGAGGTTCGCTGATGACATTGTAATTCTGTCAGAGACAGCAAAGGACTTGGAAGAGCAGTCGAATGGAATGGATAGCGTCTTGAAAGGAGGATATAAGATGAACATCAACAAAAGCAAAACGAGAATAATGGATTGTAGTCGAATAAATCGGGTGATGCTGAGGAAATTAGATTAGGAAATGAGACACTTAAAGTAGTAAAGGAGTTTTGCTATTTGGGGAGCAAAATAACTGATGATGGTCGAAGTAAAGAGGATATAAAATGTAGACTGGCAATGGCAAGGAAAGCGTTTCTGAAGAAGAGAAATTTGTTAACACCGAGTATAGATTTAAGTGTCAGGAAGTCATTTCTGAAAGTATTTGTATGGAGTGTAGCCATGTTTGGAAGTGAAACATGGACGATAAATAGTTTAGACAAGAAGAGAATAGAAGGTTTAGAAATGTGGTGCTACGGAAGAATCCTGAAGATTAGATGGGTAGATCACATAACTAATGAGGAGGTATTGAATAGGATTGGGAAGAAGAGAGGTTTGTGGCACAACTTGACGAGAAGAAGGGATCGGTTGGTAGGACATGTTCTGAGGCATCAAGGGATCACCAATTTAGTATTGGAGGGTAGCGCGGAGGGTAAAAATCGTAGAGGGAGACCAAGAGATGAATACACTAAGCAGATTCAGAAGGATGTAGGCTGCAGAAGGTACTGGGAGATGAAGAAGCTTGCACAGGATAGAGTAGCATGGAGAGCTGCATCAAACCAGTCTGAGGACTGAAGACCATAATAACAACAACATTCCACAACCATGAATGTTTTACAGAATGTGATTTCGTCCCTTCTGATGAAAACAGAAGTTCTTAAGCCGGAATACTTTTACCTTCATTTGTTTTCTGCGTCTCAAGGCTATTATAGACAATGGTACACTTTCCGATGTTATACTCTGAAGTGATCAAGATTACAGTAGTCGGTGAAATCATTTTATAGTGAGTTTACGAACCTACTTGTATAATAATGCATAGCCAAACTTTTCCGAACCAAAAAGGGTAACAGCAATGGTCAAGTTGTTCGCTGTGATTTCTATTGTATTCGACCTCTACAAAGTTGCGATTTTTTTTATTTATTTTTTTTATTTGCAGCATTTACCTACACCTACACATTCCAGCAGCTGCAGATTCTCTAAATGGTTGCCAGGTGGACATAGATTTTTGTTGTCGCGTGGCACCAACTTCCCAACACCCTCGTCTTAGAAGTGATTTTCGTCAATTCCCTTCTCTGGCATGCCAAAACACTGCCGTCATAGCCAGCGGTTCATATAAGCAAACAGATAAAAATCAAAGGGAACTAAGTTCGAGATACATGAAGGGCTATCAAAAGTTCCCATCGAAAATGCTCCTGAGCATCTTCGTTGCGTTTGCAGTGTGCAACTGAGAATTATCATGAAGAAGATATCACATGACACTTACATTGTTTCGGGTGCACGAAATCAGGCGACATAGCTCAACAGACTTACCTATTTGGAGGGGGGCAGTATTTTCTAGGCGTCTTTATCCGCCTACTATGCTTTCAAAGCTGCAAAGTGCGACGTAACGCGATGGACGGGCATGGCAGAGACATTGCGCAACATGTCTGCCGGAAACTTTATTGGATTTTCACTCACGTTCTAATTTCGCGACTTTCCTATCCTCTTAACTCTACCACACAATTAATATCCCTTCGCGAAATTTCATAATTCAGAATTTACAATTATGTGAATACTGTAACTCCTCCATTATTCGATCACCGAGCTGATGTTAGCACAGTGGAGATGCATTCGGGAGGGTGATGGTTCAAATCTGCATCTGGTCATCCACATTTAGGTTGTCCGTGATTTCCCTAAAGCGCTTAACACAAATGTCAGGGTGGTTCCATTGAAAAGGGCAAGGACAATTTCTTTCCCCATCCTTCCATTATATAAGCTTGTGCTCCGTTTCTAAAGATCCCATTGTCAATCGGCCGCTATACTTCATCTTCCTCCCTTCCTTTCATTTGATCAAGCAAATGAGGAAGTGATCCTCATCTAGGTCTATCAACAGACTTTCAGATTATCCGCTGACTGCGTAATACACACAAAGAGATCACTGTTGTACCAAACAGCCGAAATTATTTTTTCAGCAGGTAAGTTGAAACGGAACTAAGACCGCAAAAGTAACCAGTAATGAATTAACGAAACTGACCTGCCTCATATCACAAAATTGCGGTCTGATGTAGTACAAACTGAAAAAGTAAATTCATTTTAAAGTACAGTTTCGTATATAATTTATATTCAAAACGTTACACCTGTGTCACAGAACAAATCCTACATCGAGAATATTTTACACAAGTTTTAGGGAAGAAATGCTTCCGATAATTATTACAGTATTTAAAGAACATCAAAATATAAACACGCTGAAATGAACAAACATTACATCAGATTACGTTAATCAATTTAACTGTAAAAAGCTAAGGAGCATATTATTAACAAAATGAGAAATGTGCAAAAGTGAAATACCAAAATGAGGACTTCTCAATTGGGAGTAAATCAAAAGAATCAGAATGGCTGAAAGAGAGCACAACAGCATGGGCCATAAACGAATAAGGGCTAAGCAACTAAGCAAATAAGAGACTAGGTAAGAATGAGATGCCAACAAAATTAGAGCTGGCCGAACTCCGTCGGCACTTACATACGGTTGCGCTCGTGGCGCCATCTAGCGGCGCGTACGCAAGTTGTGTGATTGCTGTCGCAGGTCGACCCTTAATCTATGATGTTACAGAAGGTAATGAGAGCTACCTACAGCGTCGTAAAACATACTTACTTGGCGTCCTAAGCCGAAAAGAGTTACGAAATCTATTGTTACTATATAAATTTCTGGACAGCGCTGTAGTCAGGAAAATTAAAGAAACTTAGAAAAATTAATCGCTACAACGAAACCTACACGCGATGTTTGAGTGTTGAACAAAGTGCGTGGTAGTTTGAAAACTACAGGGTGTTTCAAAAATGACCGGTATATTTGAAACGGCAATACAAACTAAACGAGCAGCGATAGAAATACACCGTTTGTTGCAATATACTTGGGACAACAGTACATTTTCAGGCAGACAAACTTTCGAAATTACAGTAGTTACAATTGTCAACAACAGATGGCGCTGCGGTCTGGGAAACTCTATAGTACGATATTTTCCACATATCCACCATGCGTAGCAATAATATGGCGTAGTCTCTGAATGAAATTACCCGAAACCTTTGACAACGTGTCTGGTGGAATGGCTTCACATGCAGATGAGATGTACTGCTTCAGCTGTTCAATTGTTTCTGGATTCTGGCGGTACACCTGGTCTTTCAAGTGTCCCCACAGAAAGAAGTCACAGGGGTTCATGTCTGGCGAATAGGGAGGCCAATCCACGCCGCCTCCTGTATGTTTCGGATAGCCCAAAGCAATCACACGGTCATCGAAATATTCATTCAGGAAATTAAAGACGTCGGCCGTGCGATGTGGCCGGGCACCATCTTGCATAAACCACGAGGTGTTCGCAGTGTCGTCTAAGGCAGTTTGTGCCGCCACAAATTCACGAAGAATGTCCAGATAGCGTGATGCAGTAATCGTTTCGGATCTGAAAAATGGGCCAATGATTCCTTTGGAAGAAATGGCGGCCCAGACCAGTACTTTTTGAGGATGCAGGGACGATGGGACTGCAACATGAGGCTTTTCGGTTCCCCATATACGCCAGTTCTGTTTATTGACGAAGCCGTCCAGGTAAAAATAAGCTTCGTCAGTAATCCAAATGCTGCCCACATGCATATCGCCGTCATCAACCCTGTGCACTATATCGTTAGCGAATGTTTCTCGTGCAGCAATGGTAGCGGCGCTTAGTGATTGCTGCGTTTGAATGTTGTATGGATAGAGGTGTAAACTCTGGCGCATGAGACGATACGTGGACGTTGGCGTCATTTGGACCGCAGCTGCAACACGGCGAACGGAAACCCGAGGCCGCTGTTGGATCACCTGCTGCAATAGCTGCGCGTTGCCCTCTGTGGTTGCCGTACGCGGTCGCCCTACCTTTCCAGCACGTTCATCCGTCGCGTTCCCAGTCCGTTGAAATTTTTCTAACAGATCCTTTATTGTATCGCTTTTCGGTCCTTTGGTTACATTAAACCTCCGTTGAAAACTTCGTCTTGTTGCAACAACACTGTGTTCTAGGCGGTGGAATTCCAACACCAGAAAAATCCTCTGTTCTAAGGAATAAACCATGTTGTCCACAGCACACTTGCACGCTGTGAAGAGCACACGCTTACAGCAGAAAGACGACGTACAGAATGGCGCACCCACAGACTATGTTGTCTTCTATATCTTTCACATCACTTGCAGCGCCATCTGTTGTTGAAAATTGTAACTACTGTAATTTCGAAAGTTTGTCCGCCTGAAAATGTACTGTTGTCCCAAGCATATTGCAACAAACGGTGTATTTCTAACGCTGCTCGTTTAGTTTTTATTGCCGTTTCAAATATACCGGTCATTTTTGAAACACCCTGTATAAGCGAGCACACTAACATTCTTAAAACAGAACTCTCAGTTTGGCTACTGATGAAATCAACTTGAAATTTAACTTGCACCCGTAGCTAGTAACTATATTTTTCTCAGAATACCATTGAACATCTTCTGAAACACGTAGGATTAAGGAGAAGAAAGTTTATTCTTTAAAATGCAGACTATAATAAACTCATAATATACAGTACATTCTGTACATCCAGCCGTTCAGTGCTAGAAATGATTTCGGTTACTTTTATGAACCCCAAGTTCTAATTAATGAAGAAATTACAAAGAAAATTAGAGCCTTTTTAAAAGTTCTCCCTACGTTATTACTATTACTACCATTTTTTATTGTTTCAAATATGTTGTAGGAAAAATGTTCTATGATTATTTCCTCGTTATAAACTAAATTATTTTGATTCGAAATTTATGGCAAAATTTAATATTACCGTTCCGTTGAATCACAGAAAACGTAAAACATTTATCCCAAATAATACGTCTGTGAATTGAAGACTACTCACCCCATCCGATGAGAATGTAAGCACGCATCTGCATAAGCTTCCCCGTAAACGTTTGCACCACCAGCATATACAAATAAAGTCCTGGAAGCAGAACATTAGTTGTCTACAATTAACAATGTGATTACCGGCACAGATAAAAATATCAAAGCGGTCATAAAATGTAGTAACATTAAAAAAAGTTCTTGTTATTTATTCTCACGACAGTCTCCAGTTACACTGAACAGACATACAACAGACATAGAACCTCTACATATACGTATAATGAGGGTTCAGTTCAATAGACAGGGATACACTGCCGAGTAGCAGTTTCATAGCAACATAGTAATGCTGTCGCAGTTTAACTTCCGTTTAAGTGAGAATATGAATACTTACTCTCGTGTTCGCAGTACGGCGATGTTAGTTCTGAGCAGATGTTAAAGCGTTGATGCCACATGTGAAATGGTGCTCCCACTGGGAGGAGGATACATCGTAACTGCTGTCTGTCTCTAGTCTACAAGCCAAGGTTATTTGCTTCACTTCTCGTACGTCGCAAAGTTGACTTATGTAACATAATGTAATGCAGGGAGTAACACTATTGGAAGTGCAAGAAGAATCATGACGAAATTGTCGCCGCTTAACCTTTCATCCTGTTAAGCTTTCGTTGGGCCCATAAATTGCAAATAGTCCGTCAATAATTTTCTAGGGAACATTTTTCGGGTGTTTGGTGGTGGGTTCAGAATGAGCTACAAAAGGCTTTCAAGGATTCAAGTATATAAAGAACAATAAAGCTGCAGACTAGGAACAATTATGATCAGATCAAGTTAAAATGGTTGGACCTGCTACAAAACAGTGGACGTTAAATTTTACGACTACCTGAATTTTAAAATTGTAAATTCCCCAGACATGTGGAGTACTAGCACGGCTTAAGCCTGTGAAAGAGCCAATAGACACAAAAGAATCTCTTCCAGTTTCACCTTTGTACAATTTGCATAATGTTCTGGAAAGAATGATTTTCAATCTAATATCAGAGTACGTTGAGAAAGGTCTCATGAAAATGCAATCAGATTTTCTTCCAGGAAGGTCTTACTGTGAACGTATCTTTAAGATGATCCAACATAATTCGGTTGCGTACGATTGTGGTCAAGTTACAAGTCTGCCTTCGATTGACCTCACATCAGCTTAGGATACTGTCATGCACCAACAGCTGGTTGAAAAAGTGCATTCAATCGCTAATGAGTACCGATTAACATCACTCATCCATTTCTCCAGATAAAGGCTTTTAGGAGGTGGAAATTAAGTTTACAGGAGCTCTCGATGACCTGTCTAGGTATTATCATGAAACCACTTGAAGGACAGCCCTAAAAAAAACCTAAATGTGTCCATTCCATCTACGGAAAAGGGAAGCTAAAATAAGTGGGCATCACTTGGAGAAGGGAAAGCTATTTCACGCTTACAGACCAAAAGATGGGTCGAACACACAGAAACGACCTGGGTGCTCAGTCAAAAGTCTAATATCTGCTCTGGAACGAAGTTTCTCCTCAGCAGAATATTCTGCATCAGTCTTAGAAAATTCTGAGAAAATTCGGTTCATGCCAAACAGACTGACAAAGGTTTGAAGAAGACTGCATGTATTGTGGCAGGCTTTCTACTACTAACTCCTGTTAGTAAACTGTATCAAATTATCGGTATAGCCTCAAGCTATATCCAAGTATTCGTAGGAAAGCAGTTGCTGAAGTGGAGAAGAAGAACTATGGAAACTTATCCCAGTCATCCCCTGTTTGGACACGAGCCCCAACGACGAAGACTCAGATAAAGGAAGAGACAACTACACCAATCCCTTCATCTCCTGGAATTCGTCGAGTGGGGTCTTGGAGAGATTGTTTGCCTGAAGCACACCGATCAAATGTCAAGGAGGAACCATCCGCAGTTTCACACCTGCCACATGTGACACGTAACACGCTCTACAGGTTCGGAGGTGAGGAGGCACGGTGCAGGACCTAAGAAAATGGGGTTTCAGCAGTGACGAAGAAATTTGGTAGCGCTATGATCGGCAGAGTCAACAACACAGCGTAGTCAGCTGCTGAATACATGTACTACCAGTGATCTTGGTGCAGCTAACATAACAGCATTCAAAACAGCCGATTTCTGGGCTCTCCACAGAATAGGAAAAGAATTATCTTACTGGCTATTTTATCTTTCTGTCCGTATTTTACAAATTCTTTTTCTTCTTTCGTTGCTATAAAATCTTTGTATGTAATGTGATGTAATGTGCGCATTATATCTGGGTCATTACAGAACTGTTAACTTCTTACTCTGATATATCGATATGCACATGTGTGTGAGTAAACCATGCTGCTCCGAGATCTTTGGTTGTTTCTCACAGTGAAAGCGTTATTATTAGTCGAGGTGTGTGAAAAAAAATGGCTCTAAGCACTATGGGACTTAACATCTGAGGTTATTAGTCCCCTAGACTTGGAACTACTTAAACCTAACTAACCTAAGGACATCACACACATCCATGTCCGAGGCACGATTCGAACCTGCGACCGTGGCAGCAGCGCGGTTCTTGGAGGTATGTGGAAAGCAAATTTGGAACTGGGTGGACTGAGCTGCTGAATATTGAATACAGATTTGCTGGAAATGATTAGGATGATGATGAGAGTGTGTATCGATTTAGAAAACAGCTTTGTAAATAAATGAGACTGGAGGTAAATTTTCACAAGCTGTGACATAATCGCGAATTGAACAGTGACCCAACAATAGAATAAATTTCCTTTACTTCACGTCTATGGTCACAATTTTTTTTCATCACACTACCGGTTGCGGGCTATAATAACCATCTTCAGATATACAGCAAAACATCGAAAAACACAAATATACTAGCATATTCTCTACAGTTTAAAACAATAAGATAAACCAAAACAATAAGATATACCAAATGAAAAGTATTACTAACATACATGTGCAACTGTGTGCAATAAGTATGAAGGGGCATACCTGTCCTTATGTACTGGAGCCATAGTGGTATCTCCAAATGCTAAACACAAAATCAGCAGCAGCATCGTTATATATGTGTAACTAATTAATTGTATACACTAGAATCATCTTCGCAGTAGCACTACTATTCAACACAGACTGCGGTACAGCAGCCAAGTGTTTGTGTCGCAGGTTCGTCAGATGTCGCTACAGTAAGCGAACACATATTCTTGAGTGATTAATTGTACAATGTAAAATAAAGAGAACACAATCAGTAAGGTCTCTAATGAGACTGTAAGGTGTAATTTTTTTTCTTTATTGAATTTCAACTCCGCCTCGCAACAGCCTACAGAACAGTTAAAAACATAATGAGGAGATATCAAAACAATAAAAACAGGCGATAAAACGGCGACTGTTTAAAACTGGAACATGACGAAAAGTTGCGAAGTGAAAATATATAACCAAAGGGTCAGTGAAGCTGATTAAAACACATAGTAATCAGAGAGGCACACTTAAAATACACGGCAAAATTCTGGTTTCTGTTAGCAAGAGTTGAAACACACACCTGGCGACAGGATGGTGTCTGTTTGCAACACTTGAAAAGGGGACACACAACACTGAACACTCACGTAAACACTGCACTATGGAGTAGACACGAAAACAAAAAAACGGGGGGAGTCGATGGAGGGAGAGGACATAGAAAAGGGGGGTCAGGATAGATGTGAGGAGGAGTAGGGCAGGTAGTGGAAGGGAAAGTAAAAGGACTTAAGAGGAGAGAATGAAGTCAGAGAGTGAAGGCAGGGGAAAAGCAGGATGGAAGGGGGGAGAGAGAGCACATTGAGAAGGACAAGGAGAGGGAGGGGAGGTGAGGATCAGAGTTCAGAGGAGGGATAAAGAGAGGGAGAGAGGGCGTCATCCAGGACGGGGACTTGACGGAAATCACCTTGGGAAACGAGATAAAGGGTGTAGAGGTGGAGGGTAGGGAGGACACAATGGTGAAGGCGCAGCAGAGGGTGGGAGTTGGAGAGGAGAGGAGCAACCAGGGGATGGGGGGGATCAAGTTGGCAGGAGATGTACAGGACTCACATATGTTCGAGGAAAAGTAGCAGATGGGAGAAAGGAATCAGGTCAAAGAGGATCTGTGTATGGGATGGGAGGTGTACACAGAAGGTGAGGCGAAATGCATGGTGCTCGAGGATCTGGAGGGCCTTATATAATTTGGGGGGTTGGAGGGGGGGCAGATATCCAGGGGGACTGTCATAACAAAGGATGTGACAGATCAAGGATTTGTAGGTGTGGAAGATGGTAAATGGGTGCAACCCCCATATGCAGACAGAGATGAGTTTAAGGAGATGGTGGTTGCTGTGGGCTTTGGACTGGATAGAGCAGAGATGAGGGATCCAGGTGAAGTGATGGTCAATGGTGAGTCCAAGGTAGGTGAGGGTGGGGGAGAGGCAGACAGGACGAGCGCAGATGGTAAGCGAAAATCAAGGAGCTGGAAGGAGCGAGTGGTATGACCTATGATGATTGTCTGGGTCTTGGAAGGATTGATTTTGAGGAATAAATGGTTACACCATGTGGTAAAAGATCAAGGTGATCTTTAAGAAGGCATTGGGACCGTTGAAGGGTAGGAGAGAGGGCAAGAAATGTGGCGTCATTGGCATAGAGTGGGAGTTGGACTGGAGAGGGGGGGGGGGGGGGTTGGGGCATATCTGCTGTGTACAGCAGGTAGAGGAGAAGGGAGGGGACAGAGTCCTGTGGCCCACCCATAGAGGGGTGAAAGATGTGGGAATCAGCATTATAAAGGGTAACGTAGGAGGGACAGTGAGAGATGAAGGAGGCAATCAGACAGATATATTTGATAGGAAGGGCATAGGTCTGGAGTTTAAACAGGAGACCATACTGTCATACAGGATCATAGGCCTTTTCGAGATCTACAGAGACAAAAATGACGGAGTGAGGAGAGTTAAGCTGGAGGGAAAGGAGATGTGCGAGGCGTTGGAGTAGGTCACCAGGACAGAACGAAGGTCGAAAGCTATATTGGGTGTTGGTGAGGAGGTGGTGATTGATATGCCAGGTAAGGATGGATTCCAAGAGCTTGCTTAACACTGAGGTGAGAAATATATAGCGATAGAAAAAGGTATCAAATGGAGGCTTGTTAGGTTTGGGTAACATCAGGTTATGGCAAGTTTCCCACAGGTCGTTGTAGAAGCCAGTGGCAAGGATTACATTGTAGAGGGGAGCCACGACTGCAAGGAAGGAAGGAGGCCAATGTTTGAGATGGCGTTTAGTGTGGAGTATGAGGGTGATGTGTAGTGAAGGGAGTATTAAGGTCTGATGGTAATGTGTTTCTCAAGTACTGAACGCTAGGAGCAAGGGGAGGAGTGGAGGCGTCTATACGTTCGATGGTGTCGGGGAAGAGAGAATAATCAAATTGAGGATCATCTGGAATGAAAAAGTCATCGAACAGGTGGGAAGCAAAGTGGTTGGCCTTACTAAAGTTGTCAGGAAAGGGGCGGTCATCAAGGAGGAGAGGGTACTGCAAGGTAGGGCGGTTCCCACTGAGGCGGTGGAAAGCAGACCAATACTTGGAAGAGTTTATTAGGAGTGTGGCGCTGAGTTGTGTACATGTCTGTCGCTAAGCACGGCATTTCTTCGCAGTAAGCAAGTTGTGGATGTGTCGTTGTAATAGTCGGTGGCGGGTGTGTGTATCCCAGCCAGGAGTGCAGAGGAAGGACTGCCGCATATAATCAGCGCCCTCAGTTAGCGCTACACCAGAACGCCGCATAGGCTAGATGTGATAAGAGGAACATGACTGTTAGAGCGCCTCTCGTACACTGCGGCACGCCGTTCCAAGAAGAGAATGGAAAAAACCCTGTAGCAGTGTGTGACCAAGGCTATCTATTTAATTAAGTGTATTATATAAACAGAGAAGGGACAAGAAAATACTAGAGCTATGCGTATAATGTAAGAAAACGAAGTAAATATGTAAGGAATTCTGTACCAGGTGAAACCATCAGCAAGATACATACCGTAACGATAAACTTATATCAGTTTAGACATTCCATTTTCAAAGTGCTGCGAACAGAAACCTGATTGTTGCCGTGTTTTCTAATTGTGCCTGTCTATTTCCTAAGTGTTTTTAACCAGCATCACTGACCTCTTTGTTTTCTATATTTTCCTCACAACTTTTTCGCTACGTATCAGTTTTAAACAGTCACAGTTTTCTCACCTATTTTCATTGTTATATCTTATTATTATGTTCTTTTAACTTTATCTGCAGAGCAGACTATTAAACTGCTGAAGCTCCCACCCCTCCCCCTCTGGGGGAGGGGGGGAGGGGGTATCGAAATACAATAAAGAAAAAAATCAATTTACACTTTCGATAGTTATTTTGGGGTCAAAAACAGTTCTGAGCTAGCAAATGAAATTAAGGCTATACACACACCAACTAATGCGACATTTGTATCCTTTGATGTAAAGAAACCTCTTCAGTAATGTCCCTGAAAAATAAATTATTGACATTATTAGACTAATCTCCTATCCAGTAACAAGATCAGTAACCAGTACTCCATAGCGTACAGAACTGAATTTATAGAATCTGGTTCAACTTACAGTTTTTTTATCTTCAATGACAAAACATTATCAAAAAGATGGGCTCGGGATGGGTGATAGTCTAGCTGCTACTTTAGCAGATACTTTTGTGAATAATCTAGAATGTAAATTTTTTCCCAAGTTTTCACAGCTAAAAGACAATACGATTGATTATAAACGGCATATTGACGACATTTTATCACTTATAGAAGGCGACACCAGTGAGTTCAATGGATTTGCCCAGGCGACACGACACCAGTGAGGTCAACGGATTTGGCCAAGCAATAGGAATCACGCCCACAAAAATAACTTTCAGTGCTGAAGATGAAAAAGAGAGTTCCATTGACTACCTTCAGATTACTATTAGGAAAGATGTCAACAAACAAGTTTTCGATTTTCAGAAACCTGCTTGTTCAGGTAGTATCATCATGCCAGTTCATGCCATTCGCCCCGATATAAAAAGGCCTTCTTCATCTCCATGATTACCGGCTCCTTCGTCTACATTTGGCCGAAAGCGAAATACGTGAAGAACTCAGTCTACATCTACATCTCCATCTACATGACTACTCTGCAATTCACATTTAAGTGCTTGGCAGAGGGTTCATCGAACCACAATCATACTATCGCTCTACTATTCCACTGCCGAACAGCGCGCTGGAAAAACGAACACCAAACCTCTCTGTTCGAGCTCTGATTTCTCTTATTTTATTTTGATGATCATTCCTACCTATGTAGATTGGTATTTTAAAGCAGATTGTGGTAGCTAACGGATTTTCTGTAAAAGACTTTCCGCGCCCTTACAGTGTGCAAGGTCTGGATGGCGTAGAGTACGGCAACGGAACAATGAGGGTTTCAGGTCGAAGTGTGTCGGGAGTGTTTTTCACGCTCGAGATGTTGCTGTAACATTTTAGGGGTGTTTCCCGTACCACAAATTGGACCAACTTAGTCCAGTTACCAAGACGATGAACGAGGATCAATATCCCCTCCGCAGCGTAGCTCTACGCAAGGTAACCATTAATTGGCTTCATCATGATTAGGAGGACGTGAAGAGACTTGTGAATTCTCTTCGTCTCTGAATTGTGGCTATTCTCAAGGCTAACAGTGTTGTTAAATGATCTCAACGCGACGTCTTCGGGGCTAACAGGCTTATTTGACCTATGCGCATGTCCTGTAGCCGTATTTCTTGCTTTATCTTGTTATTTACAATTCTATGTGCATAAAATCTCATCTCAGCTCCATCAAAATTATTCTCTCTAGTACTACAGGGAGAAGATGTCGTTAGAAGGGTCAGCAGCAATAGGAAGGTCTGGGGATTAACAAACCTTAAAGCATGTTAGTATCATAAAGTAGGGACAGGACTTTGATAGCCGATTCTACATATCGTGTCCTTATGTTATTGCATGTACGGCAGAATGTTCGTGCCAGTAATATTACTGGAGTGATTCCGAAGGATATTAAGTCTGGTAGAGCACTGAGAGCATAGTCAAAAATTAAATCTCGTAATGTATATCAAAAAACTTTTTGGTTTCCTTTACAAATCTGTGTCGACTCTGTTCCGAGTGGAGAACCAATAAAATTAATACGATGTCGAAGAGGAAGTCATTAGAATTGACGAGATAGGTCCGTTGGAGTAACGTGAAAACAGTAACGACCTATTAAAAGAAAGAACACAGCGTTAACCTTATACGATCAACTGATTCAAGATTACCACATGGTCATTTCTTTGAATTTCTCCCCTCGAGATCGCGAGCTCTGTTTCCTAACTACTCTGTCACCTCTCTCTATTAATTCGGAATCAGTTTCCTCGTCTGAGATTTATACATTACCCATTCCCAACTTTGCTAAAAACGTGTAAAAATATCACGGAAACCTCCTCCACAGACGCGAGAAAAGTACAAGGAAAGATAGTCACCGCCTTGGAAGCAGTTCCGAAAACGCTTACACCAATACATCTGCTCCGTGTGTCGTCTTGATTCTATATTTAGTGCTTGACTCAGTGACATAAATCGTATCGTGTCTCCCTTTTGAACATTAGATTTGCTTAACTGTTCCGAATTTCAGTGAGCCAGTATTGAGGCTACATTTCAAGTTTCTATAACTCAGATGGAAATTAAAAGCTCTTACCTTCTACAAACATCCAGAAGAAGTTAGTCATCTGAAAATAGTAGAAAAGTAGCACCAGGACGACGCATACAGAGCTACTCACTTTCTCTGATACCTGTAAAAAAAATAACAATGTGTAAGTAATCATAAAGAGCGGTAATCCTTGCTACATAAACATACATAAATCAGATAAAGCGCAGTATCCTTATATTGCCCGTTCAGCTAGCCGCGCTGCTGCTCCTGCAGAGGCAACTGCATTGAACGCTGCCAAGATGCCGTATAGAAGATATCGTCGCCGTTCCAAATACACAGTTTATAAAACAATCGAAAACATCGAGTTTGCTACAACAGCTGGAGACAAGAAGAATCGTATACCAAACAAGTCTATCGCTGCTCAAGCCTTGCTAGAGTCCAAGCGGCGGATTAGTGTCGAGGTGCGGTGCGCCGGTCAGCCGGTGGATGGATTTTAAGGTGGTTTTCCATATGCCTCGGCGAATGCAGTCTGGTTCCCCTTATTCCGCCTCCATTACACTATGTCGGTGATTGCTGTGCAAACACTGTCACCACGTAAGATTCCACAATCATTACTCTACCAAGCAAATACACTCCTGGAAATGGAAAAAAGAACACATTGACACCGGTGTGTCAGACCCACCATACTTGCTCCGGACACTGCGAGAGGGTTGTGCAAGCAATGATCACACGCACGGCACAGCGGACACACCAGGAACCGCGGTGTTGGCCGTCTAATGGCGCTAGCTGTGAAGCATTTGTGCACCGCCGCCGTCAGTGTCAGCCAGTTTGCCGTGGCATACGGAGCTCCATCGCAGTCTTTAACACTGGTAGCATGCCGCGACAGCATGGACGTGAACCGTATGTGCAGTTGACGGACTTTGAGCGAGGGCGTATAGTGGGCATGCGGGAGGCCGGGTGGACGTACCGCCGAATTGCTCAACACGTGGGGCGTGAGGTCTCCACAGTACATCGATGTTGTCGCCAGCGGTCGGCGGAAGGTGCACGTGCCCGTCGACCTGGAACCGGACCGCAGCGACGCATGGATGCACGCCAAGACCGTAGGATCCTACGCAGTGCCGTAGGGGACCGCACCGCCCCTTCCCTGCAAATTAGGGACACTGTTGCTCCTGGGGTATCGGCGAGGACCATTCGCAACCGTCTCCATGAAGCTGGGCTACGGTCCCGCACACCGTTACGCCGTCTTCCGCTCACGCCCCAACATCGTGCAGCCCGCCTCCAGTGGTGTCGCGACAGGCGTGAATGGAGGGACGAATGGAGACGTGTCGTCTTCAGCGATGAGAGTCGCTTCTGCCTTGGTGCCAGTGATGGTCGTATGCGTATTTGGCGCCGTGCAGGTGAGCGCCACAATCAGGACTGCATATGACCGGGGCACACAGGGCCAACACCCGGCATCATGGTGTGGGGAGCGATCTCTTACACTGGCCGTACACCTCTGGTGATCGTCGAGGGGACACTGAATAGTGCACGGTACATCCAAACCGTCATCGAACCCATCGTTCTACCATTCCTAGACCGGCATGGGAACTTGCTATTCCAACAGGACAATGCACGTCCGCATGTATCCCGTGCCACCCAACATGCTCTAGAAAGTGTAAGTCAACTACCCTGGCCAGCAAGATCTCCGGATCTGTCCCCCATTGAGCATATTTGGGACTGGATGAAGCGTCGTCTCACGCGGTCTGCACGTCCAGCATGAACGCTGGTCCAACTGAGGCGCCAGGTGGAAATGGCATGGCAAGCCGTTCCAAAGGACTACATCCAGCATCCCTACGATCGTCTCCATGGGAGAATAGCAGCCTGCATTGCTGCGAAAGGTGGATATACACTGTACTAGTGCCGACATTGTGCATGCTCTGTTGCCTGTGTCTATGTGCCTGTGGTTCTGTCAGTGTGATCATGTGATGTATCTGACCCCAGGAATGTGTCAATAAAGTTTCCCCTTCCTGGGACAATGAATTCACGGTGTTCTTATTTCAATTTCCAGGAGTGTATTTTGGGCTACACTCGACTGGTATGAGAGGTTCCCAGGGAGAGGGGAGGGGGTCCACGGGGACCGAACCGGACAATAACTCTGGGTTCGGTGTGGGCGGAGGTGAGGTGGGTGGACTGCTGTAGCCTGTTGTGGCGTTGTGGAAACACTGAGGGGTTCCGGGTTTAATACACAACTTCATACAGTCTTTATACACTACTGCCCATTAATGCAAATGATAAACGGGTATTCATTCGACAAATGTATTATACTAGAACTGACATGTGATTACATTTTCTCGCAATTTGGTTGCATAGATCCCGTGAAATCAGTACCCAGAGAAACCACCTCTGGCCGTAATAACGTCCTTGATACGCCTGGGCATTGAGTCAAACAGAGCTTGGATGGCTTGTACAGATACAGCTGCCCATGCAGCTTCAATACGATACCACAGTTCATCAAGAGTATTGTGACGAGCCAGTTGCTCGGCCAGCATTGAACAGACGTTTTCAATTGGTGAGAGACCTGGAGAATGTGCTAGCCAGGGCAGCAGTAGAACATTTTCTGTATCTACAAAGGCCCATACAGGACCTGCAACATGCGGTCGTGCATTATCCTGCTGAAATGAAGGGTTTCGCAGGGATCGTGTAGTATCACATCTGAAATGTAACGTCCTGTATTCAAAGCGCCATCAATGCGAACACAAGGTGACCGAGACGTGTAAGCAATGGCACCCCATAGCATCACGTCGGGTGATACGGCAGTATGGCGATGACGAATACACGCTTCCGACGAGCATTCACCGCGATGTCGCCGGCCTGTGTGGCCGAGCGGTTGTAGGCGCTTCAGTCTGGAACCGCGTGACCGCTACGGTCGCAGGTTCGAATCCTGCCTCGGGCATGGATGTGTGTGATGTCCTTAGGTTAGTTAGGTTTAATTAGTTTTAAGTTCTAGGGGACTGATTACCTCAGCTGTTAAGTCCCATGGTGCTCAGAGCCATTTTTTTTTTTCACCGCGATGTCGCCAAACACGGATGCGACCATCATGATGCTGTAAACAGAACCTGGATTCATCCTAAAAAATGACGTTTTGCCATTCGGTCACCCAGGTTCGTCGTTGCGTACACCATCGCAGGCGCTCCTGTCTGTGATGCAGCGTCGAGTGTAACCGCAGCCATGGTCGCCGAGCTGATAATCCATGGTGCTGCAAACGTCGTCGAACTGTTCGTGCAGACAGATGGTTGTTGTCTTGCAAACGACATCTTCTGTTGACTCAGGAATCGAGACGTGGCTGCACGATCCGTTACAGCTATGCGGATCAGATGCCTGTCATCTCGAGTGCTAGTGATACGAGGCCGTTGGGATCCAGCACGGCTTTCCGTGCTACCCTCCTGAACGCACCGATTCTATATTCTGCTAACAGTCATTGGATCTCGACCAACACGAGCAGCAATCTCGCGATACGGTAAACCGCAATCGCGATAGGTTACAATTCGACCTTTATCAACGTCGGAAAGGTGATGGTACACATTTCTCCTTTTTACAACAACGTTCCACCAGGCAACGCCGGTCAACTGCTGTTTGTGTATGAGAATTCGGTTGGAACCTTTTCTCATGTCAGCACGTTGTAGATGTCGCCGCCGGCGCCATCCTTGTGCGAATCCTCTGAAACGCTAATCAATTGCATATCACAGCACCTTCTTTCTGGCGTTTAAATTTCGCGTCTGTAGCACGTCATCATTGTGGTGTAGCAATTTTAATGGCCTGTAGTGTATTTGTTGATTCTTTGTTACTCTAATTAAATAAATACGACATCTCTTTTGTTTTTAAATCATCCAATTTTTCTGGTGATTACTTTTGTGTGCATACGATTAGCAGGAAGTTTAACTATTTAAAACACTAATATACACTTCAGCAGAGATTACTCTGTCATAAATATTGATAAGATTAGTTAATAGGCCCAATATCTACATCTACATACAAACTGCGCAAGCCACGGTATGGTGTGCGGCGGAGGGTACTCCCTACCGCGCTAGTTATTTCCTTTCCTGTTCCACTCCCAGAAAAGAACGAGGGAAAAAGGAATGTCTATATGCCTCCATATCAGCCCCAATTTCTCGTATCGTATCTTCGTGGTCCTTACACGCAATATATGTTGGAGGCCACAGAATCGTTCTGCAGTCAGCTTCAATTGCCCGTTTTCTGTATTTTCTCAATAGTGCTCCTCAAGACGAACGACACCTTCCTTCCAGGGATTTAGATCTGAGTTCCCGAGGCACCTCCCTAACACTTGCGTGTTGTTCATACCTACAGGTAACAAATCTAGCAGCCTGTCTCTCACCTGCTTCGATTTCTTCCTTTAATCTGAGATGGTGCGGATCACAAACACTCTAGTAGTACTCAAGGACAGGTCGAAGCCCAGAAATTTTCTCTGTCATCTTTTGTCCTCCTACGGTCACTCATAAACGGCACATAGAACCGCAGATTTCCGCCTACGCTGTCCGCCAAACGATTTATGCACATAGTAAATAAAAGCGCTCGTATCACTCTTATCTGGGTCACTGCTGTCGATAACTTGTCTCTGATTAACATCCGCCGTCGAGCACAACATACTGGGATTCAACGCTGAAGAAATTTTCAAGCCACTGACATATGTGGGAACCTATTCTGTAAGCTTGTACGTTCGTTAACACTCTCCAATGGAGTATCGTGTCATATTCTTTCCAAAAATATAGAAATATTGAATCTGCTTATTACCCTTCATCCATAGTTCGGAGTATATCATGTGAGTTAAAGACCAGCTAAGTTTTCCATGAACGATGCTTTCAAAACCGTGTTGATTCGTGGACATAAGCTTTTCAGTCTCAAGGAAAATTATTATGTTCGAATTGAGAATACGTTCTAGACTATTGCAAGAAACCGATGTTAAGGATGTTGGTCTGTATTATTGCAGGTTCATTATTTTACTCTTCTTTTATAGGGGAGTCACTTATGCTTTTTTTCAATCACTCGAGACTTTGCGATGGGAGAGAGATTCTTGATAGGGTCAAGCTACGTAAGGGGCCAATGCTGTAGCAAACTGTTCGTGAAACCGAATTGGGATTTCATCAGGACCCATCGACTTATTTTTTTAAAAATCTTTTAGCTTTTTCTCTACGACAGGGAAGTCTTTTACTATGCCGTCCATACGGAACTCTGTGCGTTGTCAAGTGACGGTATGTTTGCACGATTCTCTTAAAAGCTTCTTAAAAGCTGAGTTTATAGCTTCTTCTTTTGTTTTGCTGTCTTTAACTGTCACAACAGACAGGTCAACGAGTGACTGGACGGAAGCCTTAGACCCTCTTAGCGACTCTGCATATGACAAGCATATGCTCGTGTTCTCAGTCAGAGCCTTTGCTACCGTATGACGGTGGCTCTGTAGTTGTTTCATGCTTCGCGATATCTTTTCACATACGCAGGATTATTTACTATCTTCTGCCTGTCGTTCCTTTGTGCCTTCTCTTTTGAACCGAGAGAGCAACAGCCTTTGCTTCCTCAGCGTTATCTAAATTTCGTTGCTAAGCCACGTTGGTCTTTTCCGTCCTTATTCCACTTTCTAATCGCATACTTGCCCAGATCACGATTTACAGTCTGTTTAAATTTTGCCCGTAATTCCTCCATATCCATCATATTGGAATTAAACAATTGCAGTTCATTGTCTACACAGATCCTAAGATAGCGTTTTTAACGCATAATTAGTAAACGTTATAAAAATTGTGCAATTGCGAAAGTGGAAAAAGAGTTAATTTTAATAACAGACGTTGCAACTGACGCCTGAGTGGACTGATGCTGTCCACTCGGATGTGCAGGATGGTACGAGGCCTGTTACAAAAATTCCAGAACATTTGGAATCTAGCGCCATTCTTGTGTTGGAGCGAAATACGGTTGGCATCCTTGCACACATGTCTGCTGTTATTTTTCAGTGCTGCACTGAGTGGAACGTTTTGTCGCGCAGTTTGCGAATTTAGAGATCGCAGAGTTGCAACAGGAACGCGTCCACATTAAATATTGCGCGAAACTCCAGAAAACCTCTATAGATGCTCACAAAATAACGAAGGGGGCCTACCGTTAAGCTATACTTTTGTGTTACGACTGTTTCTCGCGGTTTAAAAAAGGCCAAGTTTGTGCGTCAGGCCAGGTCAAATATCAAAGCCACGGTGTTACGACGACTGCGAGAAAATGTGAGAAGTGTGGCGAAACAAGTTATGGCTGTTGCATCTCGATAACGCAACCACATATTCATCTTTGTTGGTGTGTTACTATTGCACAAAAAACTAAATCACTGTGCTGCATTAACCTTCGTACTCTCCAGGCCTGGCCGCTGCGGACTTTGTAAATAATAAAAAGATGCAAACGCCGCTGAAAGGACGAACATTTGTAACGTTAGACGAGATAAAGGAAAATTCGCAAACAGCTTTTCGACGATCCAGCAAGAGGCGTACCAGGACTGCTTCCGGAAGTGGAAACAGCGTTGGGAGCGGTTTATCAATTGTGGAGGGGAGTATTCCGGAGGAGACCATGCACGATGAGTAAAAGGTAAGAATGAAAAAATTTGGAGGAGAAAGTTCCGAAATTTTTTGACAAGACCTCGTACAGACGTGTCAGGTACTTTGGATCAGGGATTTGGCTTCCGCAAAAGACAGGTATCCACGAACCATGCGACAACGTTCGCAAGACCGTGAATTGTCGGCATAGACCCCCTGTCTCGGTTTCCCTTGATAGGGAAACAGGGAGAGACGCATAACGACCGTACTGTATACAAGAATACAAGACAGAGGAGTAGCACCAATTCACCTTTTCAGGCGAGTCTCGGTTCCGCGTACAGCATCGCGGTGGACTGTTTTGCGGTAACGAACGTTTCCCTTTTGATTCGTCATGGTCATAGGCGCCGAGATGATTGCGTAATGATTTGAAGATCTACTGGGTACACAGTGTCATTAACTCTTGTTCGCATAGCCGCTAGTTTTAAAAGCAAGCGTAACATTTCTTGCGTGAAAAGGGAAATGACTGTGCCCTATTTTCGGGGTTTCCGTGACTATCTTTCACCTCGATGACGCAGAAGCAGATCTTTCCTTCAATACCAGATCTACCACCCATTTAAAACATCTGGTCATGGATTTCCGTGAGTCTGGCATACCACCACTCATCATCCACTACGACTGATCCACTCTGGAATACTAGTGAAGCAACGTGGAATGACTCACCGATACCCGACATCCAGTTTTACTCGATACCCAGCCAAGTCAGAGCCGTTGTTGCTGTCAGGGATGAAATAAATTTCGCTCCCTTTATACCCACAACAAGTTACTGACAGGAAAAATACAAAGATGAATTGAAAAGAGAGTTGATGATCTGTTAGACGACGAAAAGTTTTGCTCTAGGAATGGTAAAAGCTCTAGAGAGGCCGTGTTGATGTTGCGCTTGATAATGGAAGCAGGACTGAAGAATCTAGACTCTCCCATACGACTTGTCGACCAACAATATGCGTTCTACAATTGCTGCTGGATGATAGAGTAACATAAAATATGTACAGAAGCCAAGAGGGAAATATAGGGTTGAAGAACTAAGTGCTCTGAGTAAAGAGGAGCTAAGACAGATACGTAGTCTTTCGACCCTAGTATTTTATCTATTCATCGGAAATAAAAGATAAGTTCTAGAGAGGGACTAAAATTCAAAGTTAAAGGATATAAATGATAACATTTGCTTATAACTGCTGTCCTTAGTAGAAGTGAAGAAGAATTACACGATGTCGAATGCAATGAGCAACGACTAAATAATATGGTTTGAGAGCGAACAGGCAAATGATTGAAGTAATGAAAAGTAACAGAAATGAGAATGTCGAGAAAGTTAACATAAATATGTGAACATGGACGAAGACAACCCATGACGGACGAAGCAAGGAGTACTTAAAAACCAGTTTACCACAACTAAGAGGGCATTCCTGGCCAAAAGAAGGGTAGTGTCATCAAACTAGGGCCATAATTCCAGGAATACGTAAATTTCTGAGAATGTACGTTAGGAGCACAGTGGTATAACAGGTACAGAGAAAAATCGAATCGTTGAAGTACGGTGCCTCAGAAGAATTTTGTAAACTTATTGGGCTGATACGATAAGGAATGGGAAGCTTCCGAGCAGAACGGGCGAAAAAAAGCAGCCTATCGGAAACGCTGACAAAAATGGTTCAAATGGCTCCGAGCACTATGGGACTCAACTTCTGAGGTCATTTGTCCCCTAGAACTTAGAACTACTTAAACCTAACTAACCTAAGGACATCACACACATCCATGCCCGAGGCAGGATTCGAACCTGCAACCGTAGCGGTCTCGTTGTTCCAGACTGCAGCGCATAGAACCGCTCAGCCACTGTGGCCGGCAAACGCTGAAAACAAGAAGCGACAGGATGATAAGACATTCCTGCAGACATCAGGTAATAACCTCCATGGTACTAGAGGGAGCTGTAGAGGATAAAAACTGTAGACGAAGACAGAGACAGAAAAAAAGCAACGAATAATCGAGGACGTAATTTGCAAATGCTACTCTGAGACAAAGAAGGTGGCACAGAAGAAGAACTCGTGGCAGGCGGCATCAAACCAGAGTACTGAAAACAATTAATCTGCAAAATTCATCTTGTATGCCTCCTACTACACTCTGTGTGGTGACACCGCCAGACACCCCACTTGCTAGGTGGTTGCCTTTAAATCGGTCGCGGTCCGGTAGTATACGTCGGACCCGCGTGTCGCCACTATCAGTGATTGCAGACCGAGCGCCGCCACATGGCAGGTCTAGAGAGACTTTCTAGCATTCGCCCCAGTTGTACAGCCGACTTTGCTAGCGATGGTTCACTGACAAATTACGCTCCCATTTGCCGAGACGATAGTTAGCATAGCCTTCAGCTACGTTATTTGCTACGACATAGCAAGGCGCCATGATCAGTTTCTATTGATGTTGTAAATTATGTACCGTCAAGAGCGACGTTCGTCATTAATGGATTAAAGTTAAGTATTCCACCAGCTACGTCAGTTTTTCTCAATTCTAATTCCCTTGTCATGTTCCAGACCTCACGCCAGCTTGCGTGAGCTAAAACGCGTGCATTTCGGCCTCCTTTAGTAACCATGGTTGGCTCTCCTGCCAACCACAACACTCTGTATTCAAAATATGTAGTGTTTCCTTATATGCTAAGTTTTCTGGTGTTGCAATACATATCTATATTTATCAGTAGTGAGAACCATACTCTGGAACAAATAGCACGCTCTTACCTCTACAATACCAGTCAGAATCCACCAGAAGTCGGTGAGGATATACGCCCACATGAGATTCATGTGGATGGCATTTCGGAGGCATCGCAACTCTCTGAAACAAAATAGGTGGCATAAAATAGTGTTTAATATTTTGTACTAAAACACACAAACAATGCCTAAAAGTCGCTAAAAAGGTGACATTATGGACTAACTATTAGAAAGAAATATCGTTAAATAATATGAGCCCTCGTATCCAGGCAGGCTGACTGCACGGATGTTGCTGAGCTTCTCCGAGGCTTGCGAGCAAATATGCCAGTAGGGCGCATCAATATTTACTTGTGCCGTTTCAAATGTTTCGCACTGGCCGAGGAACGAATGGAAATGCTTCTACCGCGATAAATCTCCCGGTTCTCCAGATGAGCCATTGGACGCAAATAGAAACTAAACGTATGTTTTCCTAAGGGTAATTTTCGAATCGAGAAATATATGTCAGTAAGGCACATAGGACTCACACAATGATGTCCAAAGAAACCTGTGAGTAGTAGCTGCTATTGTTTGAATGTATTCGTTATTCAAATTTGATTCACAAGAATATCCGAGAAAATTTTTGTCACATTACGAAGTCTACAACGTACGTCGCAAAGTACCTCATACGTGATATTCTAAAGTGATATAAAACACCGAAGTATTGTTTTCAATAAGTTGTAGAACTCAAACCGTACAAGTATTTTTTCCAGAGATAATATATGTAAGAGTTGTATCTTTTGATATAACGAGGGAAATAAGATCCGGTTCAGTAAAATGTTGTAGTGTTCCAACAGCATTGAGTAGTTCTCGAAAGTATGTGCACTCTGATACAACGTTTGTTACAGTGATAGTGAAAATGAGTAAAGCCGGAATAGTAAGTACACAACCTAATTACATTTTTTTCAAACGGCTTACGGGAATGCAGCCGGCTGACGTCTTCGACAACCGCTGATACTTCAAAAAGTGCTCATCCTGTTATTTTCAAGGTACAACATGCACGAAAGAGCTCTGTGGAGGCGTATGGTGCACGTATGCCGAAAGGCAACACCTGCCAACACACACACACACACACACACACACACACACACACACACACAGTAGACACACCACCTAATACCCAACTATGATCAACATCAGAAGCTGTCGACAGTGAATATTATACCAAAGGCGAGCGATATAGCTCTAAATTTATGTTGTTTGGCTAGGCACAAACGTGTTTCTCAGCAGAATTTAGGCAACAACCTCCATCGCTATTTATAAGGGCGCTTGCTAATTTAACCTCAAGTGCTTCCTTAATAACACTGTCCCAATACTCAGATGTGTATGCCAGAATTTCTATGTTGTTATATAGCATAAGAAGATTGTTGGAAAGGTAATGTTGTGCAATAGCAGATTCGCTCGGCCACTGTAAGCACGGGTGATGCTTATGCTCAAAAGACGGCTCCTCCGAGGAACTGATGGTCTGGCCAACACACGAATTGCCACAAATGCAAGGAGTACGATAGACACCTGCTTTACACAAATCAAGATCTTCCTTTTCGGAAGAAATTAAATTGATCCTAATGTTAGATCTTAGCCGAAAAATACATTTCACATGATGTTTCTGCACAATACGACCAATCCTATTGCAAACGATACCTGTGTGCGCCATAGAGGTAGTTGGTACCTCGTTGTTTTCACCCAATTCACTGTTAGTCTATAGCGCAACGCAACGCTCGTCCGATCTGTCTTAGCCAAAAACCATTTTCGCAAAAGGTGACTTCTGAAAGGGCTAGCTAGCTCAGCTGACTAACTTTCAGGATCTGAGATGACATGTGCCCTATGAAACAAGGTACGGAGTAACACTTTACTCTGAGCCAGGTGGTGACAACTGTCAGGTTGATGATATAAATCAGAGTGAGCTGGATTCCTATTCACGGCATTTCCCAAGTTACAATCCACCTTCCTCATATCATACATCGTACGTACAGTACATTTCTTACATTAAACACGTTTTTTGTAATAATTAGTAGACACTATGACACCGTTTACATATCTCGGTTTTTAGTTGTATAGTCTTAATATTTGTTAGGGTTATGCTACTACTGATGTACCTTAACGAGCAATGAGAGAACAAATCTTAAGCGTAGAACAAAGCTAATCGTAGAGTAACCTTATGTTAAACTGATTTCAATCAGAATTTCTGTATCAGCAGTCTCTTGAACTTGAGCAGCATGAAAGACCAGTAAGAGAAACTTGAAAAAAAATACGAGTATCTATTGCTTTGTGATAAAAGGTATTGGCTTGGAGACCTATCTCCGACTGTTCTGCTGCCTAGTCTAATCCTTTTTATTTGATTTGAGCCTCTTCGAAGACATACTCGTCGACGATGATGAAGTGATGGGGACAACACAACACCCAGTCCCCGAGCGGATAAAATCTCCGACTTGGCCGGGAATCGAACTCAAGCTCCACGTTCGGCATCTGCCGCACTAACAACACTTTTATCTTCATTTTGTTCGTTATCGTTTTCGTCATTTGTTCTCGGCGGACGTCATGTGACACCCCTTCAAGTCATCGCTGAATACTTCACTCCGTTCTTTTATTACTGAGGGCAGCCAATCGTCTGATCGAATATTCTGAGCTACCTTGCCGGCTCAGTTAACTACTCAGGCGGACTATGAGAAAAGAAACTTATTGTCACTGACGTGTACTACACCAGAGCATTGTCGCAGTAATCTTGTACAGGCCGATAGCCAACTGACTCCAGGAAGTATAGTTATTCACACAAATATCTAAATTACTCAGTTTCTAACAAACATCGTTATGGGTGGTAGTTCTTAATAAACACAGGCTAAATTAGATGACTCATAAAATTCCTTCGGATCCTTGTGGATAGATTTCCGTAAAGAAAGCCAAACCATGTCACCAACTTTAAAAAATGCCAGGTAAAATTGCATTCCATTCATTTTGTAGAGCTACTTACAGAAGAAGTGGCACATTTCACATGTTTAGTTTCTTCCACGACAGTCTTTTTTATTTCCTTCTGACTGGACTGACGCGCTACATCAAGAATTCTTCTGCTGTGATGACCTGTTCATTTCAGAGTAGCACTTGCATCCTACGTCTTAAATTTCTTTTTGTACCTACACCAGTCTCTTTATTACCGATAGATGTTGCCCACTGCAGCTCGCTCTAGTACCTTGGGAGTTATTTACTGATGTATTACATTAACTACCATACTGTTCCTTCTTCTTGTCAGTGTCCTCCATACATTTCTTTCTTCGCCAGTTCTGCGGAGAATCTACTCAGTCCTCCATCAGTCCACCTAACTTCCTACATCTTTCTATTGTGTTACGTCTCAAACGCTTCGATTCTCTTCCATTCCAATTTTCACACAGTCCGTGATTCCATACCTTGCCTACAATACTATGCTCCAAACGTACCTTGCGCTAACTTTTTTTAATTGTAAAATTAAGACCTACGTCTGATGCCGGTAGACTTTTCTTCGTCAGGGATATCCTTTTTGTATTGTGTTCGTCTGTACTTTGCCCTCCTTGTTTCACCCCTCCACAACAGTAATGGAATATAAATCCTAGCTACAAATCCATCCACACATTCTGTTTTGCAGTGTCGTAGAACAGAACACAGTATTCACGTGACACCCATACTAACGGATCACTGCCTACCAGTTGCTACCTCCTAAAAAGAGATTAGAACAATACCTCTGTAAATCATACATGGAGCTCTAAATGAGGATGGATGTTATGGTGCAGCAATCAAAACTAACATAATTACATTGGAATAAATAAGCTACGAAATGCATAATGAGCGAATGATTGAAAGAGCTTCTGCGATTCTAGAAAGACCTCTATGCTTGCCTTTTTTCTGACTGCACTCGCACTACTTCCGTTTGAGGTGCCTTGAGTCTAAGTGTCTCGTGTACAAAACCGAATAAATGTGTCTATAGCACAGTGCTGTCTCGGTGTTTTTGTTGACGAAACACGCTGTCAGTTCGTGAATTCTTTCTCTCCAGAGGCACCACGGTTTCACCGAAGTTAACAGTCACCATCATTTGCTCATCTGCTCTCAATCCGTGACATAATTCAGAATGGTTTGGAATTTAACCCAAGACCGTGTGGTCATAAGGAGCCGTGCGTTGTCAACTCTCTTCGTCTTGCCGGTTATGTTGACTACGAAACCTTTTTCACCTCAGAGCCGAGTGCCATTGCGCAAGACGTTTGCTGTTATCTTGGACGCTGTGGCGGGTTAGCTTGTTTATTGTAAACCTCCAGGATTCAAATGGTTCAAATGGTTCAAATGGCTCTGAGCACTATGGGACTCAATTGCTGTGGTCATCAGTCCCCTAGAACTTAGAACTACTTAAACCTAACTAACCTAAGGACATCACACATCCATGCCCGAGGCAAGATTCGAACCTGCGACCGTAGCAGTCGCACGGTTCCGGACTGCGCGCCTAGAACCGCAAGACCACCGCGGCCGGCAAACCTCCAGGGCTATCTTCTCTCACGTGATATGTGCTTGCGAATTATTGACCCAACTCTGTTAAATCACACTGGTGGAAAGAGTTTAAGCCATGGCGTTGGTCGATCACTGTCAGGTACTCCAGTAACCTGTTGATTAGGGAGGTCAAATTATTAAAATTAAGGACATAGGAGCTCCACAGCGAAATACCACTCAGTCAGTTGACTCCACTGCAACTCCGGCTGAACGAGTAGAGAAAGATTCAGCAAGAAGAAAGGGCACATGTCCTTCTGTAACAAATATTTTAGGAGAATATGGTAGGATTGTTCGACTGGCTCTGAGGAACAAGAAAAGTTGATATCCGGGTAGATGTTACAGGCAGTGTCACTACAAACACTCGGGAGCAGACTGTTATTGGAAGCAGGGCGCAGATCTCGAGCTGCCGTGACTTGTTTACCACTGACATCGTACCACAGTCGACAGGGACTCGCTTGGCGTCGAGCCGTCTTGAAAAGAGGCACTGATGTTCACAGATGAGTTTCACTTCTGTTTGTGGCAATCAAACCGACTGGAACGTGTCTGTAGGAAACCCTGTGAAAGATTCTCGAGGCCGGATGTACATCTTCGTCAATCATGATCTGGGGATCTGTTACATATGCCAACTGCACTGATCCGTTAATATTTACAGCGACACTGAATTCCATGTCAAGAGGTGATAAGAATGCTAAACCCTGTTGGGTTGGGTTGTTTGGAGGAAGAAACCAAACTAAACCCTGTTACCATAGCCTTCGTGACAAAGTACCAAATGGCGGATTCTGGGAGGGCAACTTACGTTCACACCACAAATGCCTTGGTGAAAGTGTAGATCCTTGACTGGCTCGTCCAGTCCCCTACTACATCAAATTTGCTTGGGAGACATACAGTTTAATGTCAGCCACCAGGAAGCAGTACTAATGAACCGACACAGCATATGCGACAAGCCAGCCAAGAAATTCCTCACGGTGACATATTGATTCTGTTCACTTCGACATCACAGCGAATACGGTGGGTATATTCATGCCCCTATGGATAGATGTACGTCATTTCTGAACTGAACGAAACTTTATTCATTTAATATTCGTTATGCGACGAAAACAGTCACAGAGTGTGATAAATATCGGTCTAGTGCTTCATGGTATAAAATACTACATTTATGTCAGTGTATAAAGTATCTGAATTAGGAGCCTAGTAGTCAGGTGCTGATAGAAGGCTCTGGCGTACGTAGTTCCGGCAGAATACTGTCTGTTATACGTTACTTGAAGTATAGGAAGATCGTGACGGCGACGACGAGGGCGGCGAGCGAGACGGAGTAGCCGGTGAAGTAGAGCGTCGTGGCCACCTCGACGATCACCTCGTCGATCACCTCGACCACCGGCATCTTGGGCAGCATCGCCTCGCACGACGAGTAGTTGCTGTAGCTCGACCACGTGCCGTTCGCGTGGCACCACCGGCTCGCATTTTCTGCAACAGTAGACACGTGGATAGTGAGAAAAAACAGCACGTGTTGTTCATCTGCGACAAAAATTCTGTTTGAAAACAGGAGATGATAAACACGAAGAAACCCAAAAATAATCGTGCTAGTGTATCGCCCCAATTAAAGACAAACGTGAACATGCAAATATTTGTTATCGCATTTCACCAACCAACTAGGTTCCAGGGACTTTTGAAGTCACCCTGAACATTTCGGCGCATATGCCGTTGATGAATACAACATCAAAGATAAACATATGATAATGTTTTATGAAAAGAAAATCTTCCGACGTGCGTCTATTTACAACGAGTCTGTCATCAAAGGCTGTTGAGAACAGAATGTGCAATACCAGTTTCAACTGGAACAGCGGCTGTAGCCTTAGGTTTGTTACAAACTTAAGCTGATGGTCCGCGCTCCGCCTCATGTGCGTTGTTTCCGAACAGTGCCGACGGTTTTCACAGTCGGGCGTGTGAACGTGATTCTGTGCAATAGAGGGACAGTGTAGTTCTGGCAGCTGCACATCCTGCACTTTGATCGAACGTATAGAGATGAGCTGCCCGCAATTAAAAGACACACTATCTGATATACATCATGCAACCAAATCAAAACGAGACAGATGCAAAAAGGAAGTAAACTGTCTGCTGTTTCAAATGTAATCGCAAAACCTATTACTACATTTACTCTACTGTGAGACAGAATAGCCAATGTCTTCATAGAAAAATGTTTGCGGTTGCCTGAACAATCTTGACTGTACCTCTTCTCCTTAAGTAAATCTACAGCCACGAATGAATTTCCTCAGGATTCCAAACATATGTTAATGACAGTGGAAGAAGTCGCCTGAAATAACGCACAATGGTATGAGAGCACTTGGCAAAAACTGAAGTTCGCCATCAAGTCCAGACTCCCTGGAATTCTGACGGACGGCATCACTCTGTTGCTGGATAATGCCTGCCCATATGTTGGCCAGCCGGTGTGGCCGAGCGGTTCTAGGCGCTTCAAAAAAATGTTCAGATGTGTGTGAAACTTTATGGGACTTAACTGCTAAGGTCATCAGTCCCTAAGCTTACACACTCCTTAACTTAAATTATCCTAAGGACAAACACACACACACACACACACACACACACACACACACACACACACACATGCCCGAGGGAGGACTCAAACCTCCGCCGGGACCAGTCGCACAGTCCATGACTGCAGCGCCTGAGACCGCTTGGCTAAACCCGCGCGGCTAGGCGCTTCAGTCTGGAACCGCGCGACCGCTACAGTCGCATGTTCGAATCCTGCCCCGAGCATGTATGTGTGAAATCCTTCGGTTAGTTAGGTTTAAGTGGTTATAAGTTCTAGCGGACTGATGACCTCAGATGTTAAGTCCCATAGTGCTCAGAGCCATTTGAACCATTTGAACCCATATGTTACCACGATTGTTTCGACCAAGCTGCAGACGTTTCGCCGGGAAGCCGTTATGGATCCTCCATACAGTCCCGATATCTTCCCAACCGATTTCCATGTTTTAGGGCCCTGAAGAAAGGCATTCCTGGCTGTCGATTTGCTTCGAAGAGATTCGCGGCTG
The DNA here is from genome assembly GCF_023897955.1 of Schistocerca gregaria. Classification (NCBI taxonomy): domain Eukaryota; kingdom Metazoa; phylum Arthropoda; class Insecta; order Orthoptera; family Acrididae; genus Schistocerca; species Schistocerca gregaria. Next base: position 435,588,915 of record NC_064922.1, read on the forward strand.
GGTATCACATGGTTCTGTACGCAGCCGCAAACTTGTTTCCGTGAAGGCGCTGCCCGTCTTGTCTCACAGTAGGACAAATGTATTAACAGTTATGTAGATTACTTTTGAAATAAAAAGCAGTTTACTCACTGTTTCCATCTGCCTTGTTTTTGGTTTACTGCCCACACAAAAAGAGGAATTCCACACGCCAAGGAAGATTTGGATGCATCCCATCTTGGAACAAAGATGTACTAAACGTTCGTCACACTGTATTGCAAATTGCGTAACAACGAAGACAAATTGTATAATTAGTAACCTGTATCTATTCGTCCTTTTGCCGATCTTGTCGGTGGAATACATGTCACTTTCACACTTTAAGATCTCAAACGGATGCTTGTTACTCCGATAGATCGAGTAGCAGTAACCTTATGGTAAGAATATGAATAAGTTTATCAAAGATGATGGTGATGAAGTCCCATACTGGAAAGAGCGTAAGTGAAAGGTGCGGGAGACCCACACCACCGTAGTAGGCAGGGTTTTAGTGGAGGGGGTTTGCCATTGCCTTCCTGCGACCGTAACTGGGATGGATGATGATGCTAATGAAGACGACACAACACCCAGTCATCTCGAGGCAGGTGAAAATCCCTGACCCCGCCGGGAATCGAACCCGGGACCCCGTGCTCGGGAAGCCAGAACCCTACCGCGAGACCACGAGCTGTGGACAGTTTACCAAAGACGATTAACGTAAATGACATTTTTAATCATTCAAATTTTTCTTAATTTCGATCCTTTCGTATTGGACAATTTTACTGTTTTGTGTTTTACGTCTTAATTGCTATGATTATTGTCTTGTCACCCAAGATGACGTCAGTATTGATGGCACTGTTCTTCTCTTAGCTTCACTGATTAAAAGGTTATTAAAAGGTTATACTGACATTGTAGAAAATTTTCAAAGTACTCTGCTAAACAATCTTATTGCCTCTTGTGAAATACTGTGCTGAAATGAATTTTTCTTGAAACTTCCTTTCTGCCGGACCGAGACTTGAACTCGGGACCTTTGCCTTTCTCGGGCAAGTGCTCTACCAACTGAGCTACCCAAGCACGACTCACGACCCCTCCTCACAGCTTCACATCTGCCAGTACCTCGTCTCCTACCTTCCCAAACTCACAGAAGCTCTTCTGCGAGCCTTGCAGAACTAGCACTCCTGGAAGAAAGGATATTGCGGAGACATGGCTTAGCCACAGCCTAGGGGATGTTTCCAGAATGAGATTTTCACTCTGCGGCGGAATGTGAGCTGATATGAAACGTCCTGACAGGTTAAAACTGTGTGCCGGACCGAGACTCGAACTCGGGACCTTTGCAAATCGCGGGCACGTGCTCTACCAACAGCATAATATATTAGGAAACAGTTAATAAATTTAGATCTGAAGACTAACATACTAGGGTTATTCAGAAAGTAAGAAACGATCGGTGGCGAAATGGAAACCACACTGAAAATCCGATGAAGTTTTGCACAAGTGTGTTGGGAAGTGTCTCTAGTATGCCCGTCGATCACGTTACGTCGTTCTTGTTAGTTCTGAGATCACAGGGAGCACATAAAGATACCTAGAACAATAGTGTCTCCCAACAAGTACGAGGGCAAGGTGAGAAATTTTGCCTGAAGCTATGCATCCAACATTACATAACTGTCGTGCTGTTTCTTCTTCAAGACAATTCTCAGCCGCATTCTGCAGGAGAATGAAGATGGTCCTGCATCTTTTCCAATTGAAAATATTGGATTACCCACAATACAGCCCGTAATTGTCTCTCTCTGAGTTTTATCTCTGCTAACATTAACCGCTGGCTATGAAGACAACAATTTGGCACAGACAACGAGCTGTAGGCTAGCGTAGATAATTGGCAGGAAGCCGACATCGGTGGTCTCGCGGTTCTAGGCGCGCAGTGTGGAACTGCGCAACTGCTACGATCGCAGGTTCCAATCCTGCCTCGGGCATGGATGTGTGTGATGTCCTTAGGTTAGTTAGGTTTTAGTAGTTCTAAGTTCTAGGAGACTGATGACCACAGCTGTTAAGTCCCATAGTGCTCAGAGCCATTTGAACCATTTGAATTGGCAGAAAGCACTGGCGGCTGCCTTCTATAACGAGGATATTGGAAAGTTGGTACAATGCTACGACAAACGCCTAAGTCGGATCGGCGACTATGGAGATAAGTAGCTGGAAGTTGTAGCTAACTGTTGCAAACAAACAGTTTTGATTTTCACCGTGTTTCCCATTTCGCGACCTATCGTTCCTTACTTTCCGAATAGCCCTCGTATTTTCTAATTTTCACCAGCTGCCACGGAACCCATACATATTATAAAAATCTCCTCATGATTTGCTGGACAGATTTCCACCAAACGTCGTACACTTACTGCCTGGAAAGAATCGCTGTGGGTGTGAGAACCATCTACCGATCAGAAGGGTGGGGGTGAAAAAGAAGTGTAGCCTACGATGCGTGAATATCCAGTATTTGAGGACGAAAGCACTTTCACCCAAACCTCAAGACGTCAGACACTCAGTTCGGTACCAAACGTTGTATGTCGATAGAGTGTCAGCCAAAACTCCGATTTAGTTCGTACTAGGTTCTGCCATCACGCAGAGCGGGCGTATACATTAACTGAAAGTAAAACTTGGTTTACGGAGCAGACGAAAAGCATAAAAGTAAGTAAGTAAAGGTGCAGCTCTTGTTAATAAGTCGGCAGAGGCTGGGTTCAAAAATAAAGACGAAACTTTTTTTATTGTCTTATGTGTGAACGTGTTATAATTGACAAGATATTTACGATATACGAAAGGGCTTTTTGGAATTCACATAATTTTTTTTCTTGATAGTCTACTTTCGCTTTGCTTCTTTGAAAGTAGTAAACCTATAGATTATATTTGTAGTTTCATAGAACATGTACAGTAATTCGAACAGAAAACACTTGCATCCTAAGTTCAGAAGTAATAGCAAAAACCATAATAATAAAACTAATCGTAGTACTAATGACCAAATTAAAAAGATCAATAGTAAATACATAAAGTTCAACTAACAAAGCGAAGACAAGCTCCCAAATGAACATTGCTACAAACTCCGAAGAGTCTGTTTACCTGTCACGAAAATGTTCTACTATATACCAGTTTCCACGTAAACAGTTAGAAAAAATTCCTCAATAGTGGGATTTCAACTACTTACCATTCGTCTGACGATCGAACGTTTTACCAACTCAACCATAGGACATACACAAACTAGTTATTCGCAGATACTCTTTTCCTGCGTTCCGTAGTTCTGGTGTAACTTCTAATTACCTTTAATGCATGTCCTACCGGGCGATTTCACACAGCACGAACTAAATCGGACTTTTAGTTGATACTCTGTGGACATACAACATTTGGTACCCATCACAGTGTTTGACAGCTGAAGGTTTACGTGTTCCTGACTTGCAACGAACTTTACACATAATTTCAAACCGTTACGCAACTTTTCTCTCTGACAACCCCCACAAAATGATGAAAGGGAAAACGTTTATCGGTTACATCATTTTAAAACTACTACATGATGCATGGCTTATATATTACTTCTTTGCTACTGACTCCACTGGAAACACTTTTGGCGTATAGTTTCCACATATGGTCCGCCTGCGTAGCTGAGTGGCCATGTGGAGTATCGGTTCTATTCCCGGTACTGTTAAGAGTGGTCTGCAGTGCACTCAGCTTCGTGAGATCAACTGAGGAGCTACTCGACCGATTTGTAGCCGTAGAAATGTCAAGGAATCCGACAACCACCACGAGAATGGTGTGCTCTACACACACCTCTATTCCGCATCTAATGACGCCATGGCAGAGGATGACCCGGCGGTCGGTCAGGCCCAGCTGCCTTGTTTAGGGCTATAAGACGAACTTTTTCTTGCCCAGGTACGCTGGTGAATGTACTTACAAAATTATATCATTGTACGACTCATAATTCAGGAAATATGATATTACACACATTGAGCTACGTGAAAACCGAACTGCCGTGTGGAATACGCTAGAAATACATGTAAAATGTGAGTGAAGTATATTAAATATATGTGACACGTGAGTATGAGGGGAAAGATAAGGATAAAAAAGACTCCTCCTGAAACCTTGGATCAATTTCAGCCAAACTTCGTACACTTATTAATTACTATCTTGAAACAAATACTGCGGGGATGAGATACAGCAGCCGCCTCCTAATGGGGTGGGGATGATGTGGAGAAAGAAGGGAGAAGGAAGATACGGACAGAAAAATAGGGGCAAGGAAGACATGGAGACAGATACGAGGGAGGACGAGATGAACAGGAGGGTTGGGGGGGGGGGGGGGCAAGGGGAGGCGCAAAGAAAGGGAAGAGTAGGAGGCAGAGGGGTGGCGGTGGAGTTGAACCGAGAAACGAAAGATATGGAGATGGGGGAGTAGCTGATGGGCATTAGAGAGGTGTGGAGGCTGTGGACTGAGACAATGGGGAGAAGGAGATGAACACAAAGGAAGGTGGAGGAGATGCTCTAATGGTCTAATGAAACTGGAATACATACATACCTGGGCAAGGCTGTGTACACAGTTACAATAGTTAACTGTAAAAGTTGATTAACTGTTTTCTATCTGAAGACAAATATACGTTCTTACTTTTCGCAATAAAGAAATACGCCAACAAAATTCTTACAATGTAATTTCTGAAAAAAATTCTATATTTGTAATTTTCATCAAAGTTTCTAGTGGAATCTTCCAAATATTCCCATTTAAGTTTTCCGAGCACTTATGTTACGTTACACCAACCGGTTACGACTCTGTCAGCCCATCCCTAAACTCGATCGATCGATACCTGTGTCGTGCCTACGGGACAAGGACTCCAAAAAGTGGAACAGCAAACTAGAATAGGCCACAGTAAACGCTTCTTTGCAATTTGCCTTACAAGTTTACATCTATTTCACGGAAACCGCCCAAGAAATCTGTTTTCCATTCACCTTAACGGATGACTTTACGTGCTCGTCGCATTTCGTATTACTCCTTATAATTCCCGTAAATACTTAATACGGTGTGACGTGCTCACAACGTTCACCACTAGTCCTGTAATCACATACAATCGGGTTCTTTCTCATTGTTAGAGGCACTGACTAGTATTTACCCACATTTAAACAAAGGTAGCATTGATTATTGAAAGTGGAGATGTTATCCAAGTCTCTGTGCATTTCATTATGGTCCTCCATCGACAATGTTTCCTACAGACCACCGAATCTTCAGCAAACAGTCCTGCAGTGTTGCTGATACCATATGATAAATTATTTACGTATACTGAGCACATTAGTGGACCTATTTCTCTTTGGTGGTTACAAGCCACCAAATAGAAAACAGTGTCACACTGTCGACAAATTATTTATGTACACTGAGCACATTGGTGGTCCTGCTTCACTTCGTTGGATACATCCAATGTTACCTTAGATTCTGTAGGTCATTCACCGACCAGAACGGCATATTGAACTCTTATTTAAAAGTACGTCGAACCAATCGTACGTCTAGGAGTATATTTCGTATGATTACATTTTTTATACATATCGATGATGACGTACAGTATTCAAAGTTTCTCTGCAATTCAGGAATGAGGAATCTACTTGTCCGCACGCATTTTCTGATTGTAAGATGTCACGTACTAATACAACAATCTATGTTTCACACAAGTGTTTTTCTTCTGAAATCGTATTGATTCTTTTTGAGAAGTGTCTTTTGCTCAAGGAACGATATAACGTTTGAGCTCAGAATGTTCTCTACAATCCTGAAAAGACGGATTTAACCGTTATTGTTCTGACGTCCTGTGGATACCATCCTTTGTCCTCTTTCTAAACAGGACAACATGCAGTCCTGGAATTTCAAATATACACTCCTGGAAATTGAAATAAGAACACCGTGAATTCATTGTCCCAGGAAGGGGAAACTTTATTGACACATTCCTGGGGTCAGATACATCACATGATCACACTGACAGAACCACAGGCACATAGACACAGGCAACAGAGCATGCACAATGTCGGTACTAGTACAGTGTATATCCACCTTTCGCAGCAATGCAGGCTGCTATTCTCCCATGGAGACGATCGTAGAGATGCTGGATGTAGTCCTGCGGAACGGCTTGCCATGCCATTTCCACCTGGCGCCTCAGTTGGACCAGCGTTCGTGCTGGACGTGCAGACCGCGTGAGACGACGCTTCATCCAGTCCCAAATATGCTCAATGGGGGACAGATCTGGAGATCTTGCTGGCCAGGGTAGTTGACTTACACCTTCTAGAGCAAATTGGATGGCACGGGATACATGCGGACATGCATTGTCCTGTTGGAACAGCAAGTTCCCTTTCCGGTCTAGGAATGGTAGAACGATGGGTTCGATGACGGTTTGGATGTACCGTGCACTATTCAGTGTCCCCTCGACGATCACCTGTACGGCCAGTGTAGGAGATCGCTCCCCACACCATGATGCCGGGTGTTGGCCCTGTGTGCCTCGGTCGTATGCACTCCTGATTGTGGCGCTCACCTGCACGGCGCCAAACACGCATACAACCATCATTGGCACCAAGGCAGAAGCGACTCTCATCGCTGAAGACGACACGTCTCCATTCTTCCCTCCATTCACGCCTGTCGCGACACCACTGGAGGCGGGCTGCACGATGTTGGGGCATGAGCGGAAGACGGCGTAACGGTGTGCGGGACCGTAGCCCAGCTTCATGGAGACGGTTGCGAATGGTCCTCGCCGATACCCCAGGAGCAACAGTGTCCCTAATTTGCTGGGAAGTGGCGGTGCGGTCTCCTACGGCACTGCGTAGGATCCTACGGTCTTGGCGTGCATCCGTGCGTCGCTGCGGTCCGGTCCCAGGTCGACGGGCACGTGCACCTTCCGCCGACCACTGGCGACAACATCGATGTACTGTGGAGACCTCACGCCCCACGTGTTGAGCAATTCGGCGGTACGTCCACCCGGCCTCCCGCATGCCCACTATACGCCCTCGCTCAAAATCCGTCAACTGCACATACGGTTCACGTCCACGCTGTCGCGGCATGCTACCAGTGTTAAAGACTGCGATGGAGCTCCGTATGCCACGGAAAACTGGCTGACACTGACGGCGGCGGTGCACAAATGCTACGCAGCTAGCGCCATTTGACGGCCAACACCGCGGTTCCTGGTGTGTCCGCTGTGCCGTGCGTGTGATCATTGCTTGTACAGCCCTCTCGCAGTGTCCGGAGCAAGTATGGTGGGTCTGACACACCGGTGTCAATGTGTTCTTTTTTCCATTTCCAGGAGTGTATTTATACGGTAGTAGCTGTTAGAAACAGACCGAGGGCCGTTAATATTTTCATCACAGAGCAGCAACCAATACAGTGGTATGGCTGCAAAGATGTTCTTTATTTATAGGTTTCTTCCAATCTGAAATCCCTGCCTCGCCAATGCAGTTGACGCTGCAGGAACTGATATAGGGCTTGAATAATTTTGTTTGTATAAAATTAGATACCAAGCTGCCGGACACTGCAAATATTTTTCCCTGCAAAAGCACATACGATTACACAATACTCCAGCAAAGGTTACACTGTATTGAAGGTGGCTCTATACATCCTTCATACAAGGCCAAACCGAGCACCAAAGAATTCCTTGCTGCGGTTGTTCTTTGCACAATAGCACCAGCTCACGTTGGTGCTGGTGTTGATACTGACTCGTAACACGTAGGGCCATATGATCATTCCCCAGATCCCGTAACAGTATAGCGACAGTTTACTAAATATAGGTCACTAGAGGATGACGTGAATGAAACACCTAGCACGTCAATATTTTACTGACAAAATCAGGGACGACGGGGAAAGACCCGTTCACTCGTATGTAAGTGTACAGTATTTTCGCCGGGTATGTTGGCCAATTTCACACCATGGCTGAGTCAGTAATGTAGCTTTTGCGTGACCATTAATTATTAATAATTCCAGGTGATTGGTGATTGTACATATAACGCTCCCCCTCCCCCCCCCTCGAAAAAAGTCACTATTTTCTGTACATGACCATACTGCAGGATACCGTCGCTGAAACTATAATCAGAGCCCCAAACACACTTTGAGAATGTAGCGGCTACCATTTAAAATTTTGATACATAGAAGACACTTATTCCCGACAGAGCGGTTCAGGAACGCTATAAAAATGATTTGAGACTTGTGACAACTGTTCTGTTGTAACCAGTGGAGAAAGGTTGCAGAGCGGATGGTGCAATATGTTAATCATCAAAACTAAATTTCTGCAGTATTCCAAAACTCCCGCAGAGAAATCTTCCATTGAAGACATTCATTAACATGTCCAAACTGCTACATCCTTAGTCTTCAAAGCACTCATTCAGGACATCGCCAGGCTAGACACAAACAAAGCTTAATACAATGTACGTCAACCAGCGTAGTTGGGTTGGGTTGTTGGGGAAGGAGACCAGACAGCGAGGTTGTCGGTCTCATCGGATTAGGGAAGGATGAGGAAGGAAGTCGGCCGTGCCCTTTCAAAGGAACCATCCCGGCATTTGCCTGGAGCTATTTAGGGAAATCACGGAAAACCTAAATCAGGATGGCCGGATGCGGGATTGAACCGTCGTCCTCCCGCATGCGAGTCCAGTGTCTAACCACTGCGCCACCTCGCTCGGTCAACCAGTAGTCTGGGGACTTAATCCTGACTAGGAAGAATCCACGAATGGAGCTGCCCAAGGCTCAATCTTAGGTTAACTGTTGTTCCTCATATATGTTAAAGATCTTCCGTCTAACACACAAAAAGTGGGCCCTTTTTTTGCAAATGACACTGATATTTTAATCAACAATGATACATAGAGAACCAGAAGGAAAAAAATGTTCAAACGGCTCCGAGCACCATGGGACTTAACATTATAAGTCATCAGTCCCCTAGAACTTAGAACTACTGAAACCTAACTAACCTAAGCACATCACACACATCCATGCCCGAGGCAGGATTAGAACCTGCGACCGTAGGGGTCGCGCGGTTCCAGACTGAAGCGGCTAGAACCGCTCGGCCACACCGGCTGGCCTCAGTTCTGCACATCTATTGGAACTACACCAACGATAAGTGTAACACACAGAGAGGAATTTGTTTGGGTCACCACCAGCTACGCAACACAAACACGAAATTAAAGGTATCTGGTGAAACACCAGAGAAAATTCGCCTGATTACTCTTATAAGGGACACAATTTTGTTCATTTATATTAATGGAATCTTATATCGAAATGGGTTGGTTTCTCTTTAACAACTCATTATATTGTTATGTGGCCTCGTTCCCTGCCAGCAAACGACCGTTCCAGCTGTGCAGGATGATCTGTATTTTCTTCCTCTAAGAAAACTGTGGAAAACAGTTGCTAATATACTCCTTAATACTTCCTCTACCTAATATTACAAAAGCCAAAACGTCAGTAATAACATTAATAATAATGGAAAGTGAGATGTGAGAGAAAATGTAGAAATGAATAGAAAAGAAAGAAAATCAACAAGAAATAGATACGCCACTAGTCCTGAAACAAGAGGTAAAGAGCAAAATAATTATATTACTTTTTAGGTAATTTTGATCTCAGTGGCCATGATATTCCACATCCAGTTTAGCTTTTCACACTAGCTTCAAGAATATCAACGATCCGAAGTCAAGACGACTGTTTACAAAACTGCTGCCAATTACACGAGCTGTGCGACAGGCATTGGAGAACCAGTCTCGCTGTAAGACTCGTCTCCACATCCGAAAACTTGTTGATTGTTCACTGGAGGCTCTTCTCTTCGTCTGAAAAGTTCTCACCCTGGTATCGAGCCGTTCCCTTTCTTCTTGGCCTGCCGTGTCCCTCTGCGCTGAGCACGTGCTATCTGATCAGCACGCTCTTCTTAAGCAGTGTCTGAGAGAACAGCGCCTATTGTGTGCTCAAAGCTTTAGACTTCGCATCACACTGTGCCGAGTCGACCAGAGTTTAACGTAACATCATTATGTAAAACTTTCAACACGAGATCAAATTTTTAATAATAATAGTCAAACGGAAACAAAATGCAAACCCGTGCATGAAAAATGTGAAATGCCTAATATTCATGTCTCTCATTTCTAAAAGTAATGCAATTAAATAATTAAAATTTCAGTCTCTTATAAATACTTTACTACGAAGAATCAGACAATCTGTGATTCTATCCAACGCTACGATAACATTATTAAGTGACGGTGAAACAACTGATATCTTTCTAGTTATCACATTATTTTTGTGTGACCCTCCGTTTCATTGTGGGAATATGTAATATAAATAACTTCAATTCCACGATTACCGTAAACGTAGGCTAAATGGACAACCATGGAAATTAAAGAATATCTGATGTGTGCCGCAGCTGTCACTCACCCGTGTCATCTATGGTCGGTGATGCACCAGTGTCTTCGGCGTCGTTTTTTTGATAGCGCCATTTTGTCATGCGCGGTGCACTTTAACTACTGCGGCACGGGAACAGTCAGCAAACTTAGAAGTTTCGGAAATGCTTTGACCTCTGGCTCGAAAGTCAAGGATCATGCCCCTTTGTGCGTCAGATAAATCGCTCCGTTTTCTCATCACTGCACTGCATTCCGGGTTCACCCGAAAAGCTTTACATACGCTCCACTACTACTTTTCCCACCTGCCGTCTTTGCGTGGTTATTGGACGTCGAACATACGGTGGTCACGTGTCACAACAGCCCTCGAAGTACCAAGTGGGGGATAGTAGTGATACGTGGTGCCCACCTTTTGAAGGTATTGTAATCTACTCTGTTTTTCATGTTTTAAAATTCTGGAAAAAGGTATTTATTCTTTTTAATTAAATTCTTCTACCAGATACCATAAATATTTTACGTATTTCAGTTAAACTTAACCCAAGCCTTTTGAAGACATTGTAATCTATTCTGTTTTTTCATGTGTTAAAATTCTGAAAAAAGGTATTCATTGTTTATAATTTGTTCTTCTACCAGATACCATAAATGTTTAAGATATTTCAGTTAAACGTAACCGAAAAATTTAAGTCGTAGAAGTTGATGTCACTTTTCCAAATGAGTGTCATATTCAATTTTTTCAAGTTCAGGGCCTTACTTACACGTCAGTACTTCTTTAAAATATATATTGTGATCACAATTAAAGAAAAGTTACCGAAATTTGCATTTTAAAATTTTTGTTCTCGTCATAGTACAGCTGGCAGTACATGCCCGCTGATGAAAGGTACTAATACGTCATGTCGTGTTATTGCGCGGAATTTTCTCATCTGTTAACTGCGGCAATTTTCACACAACCAAATTATTTCCTTCTATTGCCCAAATCGATTGTGCGAGTCAGTTTTCCGAGACTGCTCAGGACCCCCACCGTTACTGCCAAACAGAGCAGCACTTCTAAAAAAAAATACTTTTCCAACCTTTCACTTTCAACATTTTGTTTATGCAGGACCAGCAACCTTTTTTAAAAAAATCTGGTAGCGTTTATTGATAAATCCTGTCACAGTTGCTGTGTCTATGTTTGGCGATTACCTTCTAACCAACCTGTTTCATTCTCAAGACTGACCTACTGAGGATGCACTGAATGAGTCTTATCTTGATAACAAACACCAAAATTCCTCTACATGCTTTAAAAGGTAATCGCAGATGACTTTCACTATCAACATGTGCCTACTTTGCATGTCAGAATCAAACTTGCTAGGTAGGCAGACTTATGTCGAATGCGACAGTCATCTGCCATTATTTTGTAAAGCGTTTGTTATTAAGATAAGACACGTTCAGTGCAGCATCGGTAAGTCAGGCTTGAGAAAGAACAAGCTGTTTCGAAACTAGCCGCCAAACATATGAGTACGTACTGCAACTGTGACGGGTTTCTTAATAAAAGCTTCACAATATACTTTTCCATTGAAACCGGAATAAAGGAGTTCAATACAGCGCAAAAAAATGAGGTCATCAGAGAAGCACCCCTTTCGTGGACTGTGGAAGAAGATCGGCCAGCTCCTTTTAGTAGGCAGCATTCCGGCGTTTGCCTTAACTGACGTTTGGAAACCACGGGAATCCTGAATCCGGATGGGAATGCCACTGTAGGTCTTACCACAGACCCACAAGTGCGTTTCCTGAGTCGAGGGATGCAACATAATTATACGATCCTGCAAGGCCAGGTGAATACGCTGTCCACTCGGGCACTAGTCGCGTGGGGCCACTGACGTCTGGCGTAACGTGGATTAAAGCTCTCTGTAACCCATATTTTCCATTTTCTCATGCCAGTATGAAATCCCTAACAACCCAAACGAGCAGCCATGTCACATAACAATAAAACGCTGTCTCGACAGGTCGTGATACAGATGCAGTTGAATTCTGACACGATATGGTAGGCATTTCTCCTTGTTACAAGAGGCATAACAGGATTTTCCCTTCAACAGCTAGCACCGAAATTCAATTTCTGAATGAAGACTCACTGCGAAATTTTTCTATATACACAGCATGTAGATGGCGCTACTCCCACGTACTCTGTAAGGTTCTTCTGAAGTACCAATAATTTGCATATTCAAGTTTGTGGTATACTATTATCAATTTAGTGGTTATTGCATGCGGCCTGCACAATGCTGCAACTTGAAGAGCCGGCAAAGTAAACTACTGGCCATTAAAATAGCTAGACCAAGAAGAAATGCAGATGATAAACGGGTATTCATTGGACAAATATATTATACTAGAACTGACATGGGATTACATTTTCACGCAATTTGGGTGCATAGATCCTGAGAAATCAGTACCCAGAACAACCACGTCTGGCCGTAATAACGGCCTTCATACGCCTGGGCATTGAGTCAAACAGAGCTTAGATGGCTTGTACAGGTACAGCTGCCCATGCAGCTTCAACACGATACCACAGTTCATCAAGTGACTGGCGTATTGTGACGAGCTAGTTGCTCGGCCACCATTGAACAGACGTTTACAATTGGTGCGAGATCTGGAGAATGTGCTGGCCAGGGCATCAGTTGAACATTTTCTGTCTCCAGAAAGGCCCGTACAAGACCTGCAACATGCGTTCGTGGATTATCCTGATGAAATGTAGGCTTTAGCAGGGATCGAATGAAGGGTAGAACCACGGGTCGTAACACATCTGAAATGTAGCGTCTACTGTTCAAAGTGTCGTCAATGCGAACAAGAGGTGACCGAGACGTGTAACCAGTATCACCCCATACCATCACGCCCGGTGATACGCCAGTATGGCGATGACGCAAACGCGCATCCAATCTGAGTTCAACGCGATGTCGCCAAACATGAGCGCGACTATCTTGATGCTGTAAACAGAACCTGGTTTCACCTGAAAAAATGACGTTTTGCCATTCGTGCGGCCAGGTTCGTCGTTGAGTACACCATCACAGGCGCTCCTGTCTGTGATTCAGCGTCAATGGTAACCGCAGCCACGGTCTCCGAGCTGATAGTCCATGCTGCTGCAAACGTCGTCGAACTGTTCGTGCAGCTGTTTGTTTTCTTGCAAACATCCCCATCTGTTGACTCAGGGATCGAGACGTGGCTGCACCATCCATTAGAGCCATGCAGATAAGATGCCTGTCATCTCGACTGATAGTGATACAAGGCCGTTGGTACCCAGCACGGCGTTCCGTATTACCCTCGTGAACCGACCGATTCCATATTCTGCTGACAGTCATTGGATCTCAACCATCGTGAGCAGCAACGTCGTGATACGATAACTGCAATCGCGATAGGCTACAATCCGGCCTTTATCAAAGTCGGAAACGTGATGGTACGCATTTCTCCTTCTTACACGGGGTATCACAACAACTTTTCAAATGGCAACGCCGGTCAACTGCTGTTTGTGTATGAGAAATCGGTTGGAAACGTGCCTTATGTCAGCACGTTGTATGTGTCGCCAGCGGTGTCAACGTTGTGGGAATTCTCTGAAAAGCTAATCGTTTGGATACCACAGTATCTTCTTCCTGTAGCAATTTTAATGGCCAGTAGTGTACTTTCTCGTTCGTCCCTCTCCTGCTCGTCCTTGGCTCGCATCCTGGCCCGCATCAGCGCGTGCCAGGCTGTGGGATGCAGGGAGCGTGCCGGCTGCAGACGGGCGCGCCCTCTCCGCGCTCGGCGGCGCCGGCGCCACGGGGTGACGTCACGGCGCCGGCCCCACCCGCTACGCGCCGCTGCTACCAGATGGCCGCCGCGCTGCACAGTGGCCGCGTCATTGTCCTCCCCGTCCCACACCTGCCGCCCAATCGCGTAACGCGTAGGGGACAGGCCGTGGGTCCGGAAGCAGTAAATCCGCGCGCCTAAGGCGCTCTGCGAGGCCTTTGTCGCGGACGGCCTCCGGCTACGTAATGAGGAACTACGGCACTGGCTACGCGATTGGAAGCCCGGCGCCCAGTCTGATGGAAACTGTCCCGTCCTGTCCCGTCCCGTCCATTCCCTTCCCAGCGGGCGCTAACCGGTCACGTGGCTTTTGGCCAAGAGACAACGGAGGAAAGAGGTTAAGAACTTACAGCTCAGGCATTGACGTCTATCACACTGCATCAGAAAAACACTAATAAATGGAAAATGTCTTGTGAGAAACAAGTCAACACATGCGCACAGTCACTCGCAGACAGCACACACACACACACACACACACACACACACACACAGACACACTCACACACATCCACCCTTCTCCCGGGAATACTCCGTGTTGTTTACAGTCTGCACTAATGACGGAGGTACCATCACTTGAACCATATGAAGTGCGTGAAGTAGCGCAAATATAACATAAAGGTGAAATTGATTGGGTTGCGGTTCAAATCACCAACCAGACATGCGGGCTTAGGATTTCCATAATTACCATAAATCGCTAGATGAAAATGCTTGGATGATTCTTATGAAAGAGAACGGCCGATTTTATTACTCAACCTTCCAAAATCCGAGGTAATTCTATAACAGTTATGTTGATGCACCTTTCCCTGTTACTCTGTCATGTGCAAGCTATTCATCCCCGAATAACTGCTGCAACTGACGTCGTTCTGAATCTGCCTGCTGTATTCATCCCTTGCTCTCCCACTACGATTTATAACCTACACATCTCCCTCCACTACTAAACTGGTAAGCATTTGATGTCTCAGAATGTGTCCTACCAACGGAACCCTTCTTCTAGTCATATTGCGCAACAAATTACTTTTGTTCCCAATTCTTTTTAGTACTTTCTCATTAGTTACGTGATCTGTCGATCTAATCTCAAGCATTCTTCTGTTTAACCTCATTTCAAAAGCTTTGAATCCTCTTCTTGTCTAAACTTTTTATCGCCCATGTTTAACTTCCAGACGCGGCTACATTCCATATATACATTCAGAAAAGTCTTTCTAGCACATAAATCTATATTCGATGTTAGCAAATTTCTCTTCTTCAGAAACGCGTTTCTTTCCATTGCCATTCTACAGTTTTTTATCCTCTCCACTTCGACCATCGTCAGTTATTTTGCTGTTCAAATAACAAAAGTCACCCACTACTTTAAGTGTCTCGTATCATAATCTAATTCACTCAGCATCATCTTATTTAATTCGACTACATTCCATTATCCTTGATTTGCTTTTGTTGATATTCGTTTTACATTTTCTTTTCAAGACAGTGTCCATTCCGGTCAACTGCTCTTCCAAGTCCTTTGCTGTCTCTGTCTTCGGTAAATCTCAAAGTTTTTATTTCTTCTTCCTGAACTTTAATTCCTACTCGATATTTTTTACTGCCTTCTCAGTGTACAGATTGAATACCACTGGGGATAGGCTACAACCCTTAACTCTCCCTTCTCAATCACTGCTTCAATTTCATACCACCGACACTTACAACGGCCGTCTGGTTTCTGTAAACGTTGTGAATAGCTTTTCTCTTCCTGTATTTTACTCCAACTGCTTTCGGAATTTCAGAGAGAGCATTCCAGTCAACATGGTCAAAAGCTGATTCTAAGTTTACAAATGCTACAACCGTAGGTTTGCCTTCCCTTAACATGTGTTGTAAGACAAGGCGTAGGGTCAGTGTTGCCTCGCGTATCCCTACTTATGATAAAGCAATTACAAACCATACAGCAGTAGTGCAGAACACCATTATCACATTACATCTACACAGCAACTGTCCAAACCAACAACAGCACCAACATAACTCCGTGTAAGGCCACCGTTGGCAGACATAAGAGATTAACTTTTGACGTCATGTCACGCAGGAAGCCTGTGAACATGATAGGAATACTTAGCACATATTCAACGTCGCTTTTGGTTACAATAGTCTTTTGTTGCTGAAACTCAGTTATTTGCGCGTTTCGGCCACAACCTTGACGTCAGAGTATCGGATAAAAGAGCTAAATTATAAAGTATTGCGTCAAGTGATAGCAGTCGAATCACTGATGCTCAACAGCACCAACGTCTTGGTTGATATCGCTTTACATAGTACTTTGTCTTAAGTTGTTTTGCTTTATATTCTGGCGAAGTATTAAATCAGAATAGCGCACATAGAAAATGTTAAACAGGAAACGGTTTGTGATTATTACCGATGAAGAAACAATGTTGGGGACGTTCTCAGAATCTATTAATGGGATATTCTTACTCGTGACAGTCGCATGAAAGTGCTGAATGATAATTAGTGGTATGCCGTACCATTACCCAGTAAGAAACTTCTGGTTCATTGACAGATTTTAGAGGACAATATTGGGGAAATGAATGCTTCTTTTTCAATTCGATCAAGACGTTTACGAATAAGAAACGTATTTTTTTTTAAAAAAAAATCACGTTCTTCAACTTGACAATCTCATATTTCATTAACTGTTTCCCCAGCGTTGACTTTCGAAATTCGTTTATATTGTTGTAGGGGTAAAACATACACGGTTTTCAGAGACATTCATCCCATTCACAACACTACATGCTCTGTGTGAATAACATAAAAACATCGGGTATGTTTTAACATACGCCTAAAAACTTAAAGTTTACTCTGGCGCCAGTAGTCAATTGCTGGTTCATATGTTTGCTGGAAACGGTCTGTCTGAGGATCCCTTGTTTTGCAATATATTTTGTTTTCTAACATTAAGGAATACGGGATCTTGGCAGACAGCTGAAGTAATTCGCTGCCTTAAGCAGCGCTGCAGAATACGATGGCAGCCATTCGGAAGCTGGTGGCCTCTAAGACAGTGTTCCTGATCGGACCATACGGCATTCTATTGAACAATTGGAGTGGGGAGAAGTATGCGAGCCCTGAAAGCGAATCTTGGTTGGCAATCAAACATAGAGGAACGACAGGTGTTCCGGCATGAAATTCAGAACTTTCTTTATTAAACGTTAGTTATGAAAGTCTACTTTTGAAATAGCAAATACTGTGCGGAGCCTACGTATCACCAGGGATTTAATACCATGTTATTGCTGTGCAGTAAACCATTTGATTCAGTTGACAAATAAATATTGCTTAATCATCCATCTCGCCAATCACCGACATGATGTGTTCGGATCCTCTTCTTATAGCGTAGTGAGTCTCACCATGCTCTCAGATTTTATTAATTTTTTGATAATAAACTAATCATAATGGCACCCCGGGAATTACTTTAAGTAAATAAGCAACCCGCTTGTCCACTTGTAATCACAGATAGTCCGCTTGCATCCTCTGAAATATCCATTACACTACAAGAGCTGCGTCGAGGGGGAAACAATTACGAGATATTAACAGGAAACAGGTAGAAGTACATCCTACGTGCCGATTCGTTAAGATAATCCACGAAAGATTGGCTTAACTAACACAGTCTTGGATTGGAAGTCACGACCAGTTACACTGTACCTTACTTATACCAAACTCAGAAACTTTTATATCGGTTTAGCACAGCGAGGGGATTTTGCACCCACCATGAGCTAGCTCACTCGACCGCTACCCAGTACGTGCCTGGTAGTTATGGCGATAGTTCAGCAACAAAAGGATTTAATCTGACACGTGGTAAAGTGCTTAAAGATCTCTAATTGCAATACTGGCCTCCATGGTCACCTGATCTCAAGGTATGTGAGTGTTATTGACAGAGTACTGGGAAACAACCAGTGTATGTTCTTCCCTCAGAAGCACTTTAGGTAACTGCGACGTTGCATAAAAATCAGTGAATTCATGAATTCCAGAATTGTTCATAAAAGTATAGACTGATTATCGTGCATCCGAGGGCTCATTCTACATTTGCGTGGCCCAAAACATAAATGTAAACAATACACGCTCGTTGTAAATGCATATATGCAAAACATACTTTGAGATCATTTTGAAAATAAAAACTTTTCACTCCTACAATTAACAACAAATTTATAAATTTGCAATAATATGTAACATTTTGAAACACCTTGTGTTCTGTAATATTTAAACCATCTTCGGTTGAGAATTGTTGTTGAGTCCGACGATTCTATTCGCTGTTCACTCGTCTCCCACTAACAATCCACTAACGCAAATTTCTTGATTTAAATGGCAACGCCTCGCTGTTACCACAGCTGCCGGTTTTTGGACAGTACTGAAGGCAACCTTTTGCACATCGAGCGTGAAAACAGACAAACTATAACGACCTTTCATTTGCCGCACGAAATACAGATATAATCGAATGCGGATGGACGGTCTTTAGCAGACTAGCCTTGTATTCAGGAGGCTCTTATTTGCATCAGCTTAATTTCTTATTTCTGCATCCCTCGATATGAAAATTCAAAATCTGGCTGATGACGATTAGTTTAGAAAAGGTAAAGGCATCATACAAGCACTAGTACTTGTTAATACAATCCCCAGTCACATTAATGCGGCTGACACCTATATTTGACGTCAACTTGCGACAGGCACTCGCAGACACCTGTTGGAAACTTTAGCAGTTAGAGTGTATAAAAAAATATGCCGAGCACTTTTTGGGCTGACTCAGCTCGCTTCTTGTTGTGTATGATACCGCCGCTTTACATTTTCTTCGCGTGGCCCACCTCACGTCTAAAATTCCGTTTCGTAGTAAAATCTGCGGCAGAACGTCGTATCTCCCTCCAGCCATCTCTTTCGATTCTGGGCTCTGGAAAATAAGCAGGCCTATTTAAAACTGCGTACTTGGCAGACAGATACAGGACGCCATCTCGCAGCGATATAAACTGTGGCCTGTAATGTAGCAATTTTGAAACTAATCGGCGCAGCTCGGTATGCGAATAAGCCAAGCAGCCGTTACAGAGAGCTGAAAATATCACTAGTACCAAGTTAATCCATTACTAACAAGATTTTCTGTCAAATATTTAGCAATGAATGTGAACTTCAGCTACCGACTGTTATGAGGCATTGAAACGTGTTTGTTCTAACACATCTACATTCAGCGTGCTTCACAAGCTAAGGTAAGCTACAGAATTCTTTGGAATGTTGTAATTTTGAATACAATAAATTTCCTTGAGAGGAAAAGTTTGTATTCACGAATAAACAACGATTTGGAAATCATCGATCGTGTCAAATTCAGCTTGCTCTTTCCTCACACAATTTGCTGCGAACATTGAATGAAGGACAACGGGCACATTCCATACCCATAGAATTCCGGAAGGTATCTGAGCCAAGTGCCACACTCCAGGCTGTTAACGTAGTTCCGAGCATACGGAATATCTTCTGACATATGTGAGTGGCTCAAGGCCTTAAGAGAGCCCGGTACTCCGTCTTGGACGGCGGGTGCTCGTCGGAGAAATGGGCATAGTCAGGAATGACCTACAGAAATTTTGATAAGACCGCTCTCGATGTCTGTATACATAAATGATCTGACGAATAGGGTGAGCACCAGTCTGCGACTGTTTGATGATGACGCTGCAGTGTACGGTACAATGGGGCTGTTGACTGACTGTGGGAGAATACAGGATGAGTAGACGACTAGGACGGAATTTCTATTTTTTGCGAAGAATGGCAGCTTGCTCTAAACGTAGAAAAGTGTAATTCAATACAGAAGACTGGCAGTTAATATTGTGTTATGTTTGAACACAGTGTTACTGGTGCGTTGTTTGGCACAGGACCGTCGGATAAATATCAGGGGGTAGCGTTGCAGAGCGACATGAAATGGAACGGTTACGTGAGATCCGTTGTAAGGAAGGTGAATGATCGACATCGCTTTGTTGGCAGTGTTCTAGTTAAGTGTGGGACATCTGTAAAGGAGACCACGTACAGAACACTTGTGCGTCAATATTAATGAGTTACCCTTAGTAACCAAATTGTTGTGGCCAACATTGTACATAGGTAGTTACTATTTAGTTAGCATGATCTGAGAATGATGCTGTTTAACCTAAAAGTTGCAGTTATATTTTATTGCGATCAATACCATTACAATTTTTAACAAACAGTATTGATCTCAGTGCCTCCTTCACTCGACTGCGCCACATCTTACGAATACTCGACTGATCGTTATTAATATTCATTTCTAATTAATCGTAAGTTTGACTGACTGAACACGCCAATACAATGTCGCTTAGTTACATCTACAATCTTCAGATCTACCGTAAGGAGAACTCCTGTTAATAATTTGTATCCCATATTACAATGATAGCAAATTAAAGAAGTTCTGGAAATGTCAGAATGAGAGCCACATCTCTAGGTAACAATTCAGTGTGCCTTTGACAACAATCGCTGCGAAGTTAACCATGGCGATAGAGAAATATCTCATTTATATTAGATAAAACACTACTTAAAAAACAAATACGTTTGCCTAATTTAGGATCCAGTGCTTCTGCTTCCGGCTTCTGTTACTGAACGGTTAATAGATTCATGAGTTATTACTTTTCTCTCCTGGTCTGCTGACTCCTTCCTGTGGATTAAGACACAAAATAATGAGGAGTTAGATATTAAAAATTCATCGTCGTACAATACGTTCTTCCTAATATCAACCAAGTCTAAAGAAAAACCAACAAATTCGTATAATTTTCCAATCTATAAAAAACAATGAAATGTTGCAAGATGATGAAATTCTCAGTAAAATGGAAGGCCAAGAACGAAGTGCTCGGATTAAAATGACTGTAAGAAAAGGAAGCACTCTATCAGTTCTGCTGGTCAATCTATACATCGAAGATGCAATACTGGAAATAAAAGAAAGGTTCAGGAATGGCTTTAAAATCCAAAGTGGAATAAGATCAATGATAAGATTCGCCGAAGACATTGCTAACCACAGTTAAAGTGAAGAAGAATTACAGAACCTCTTTATTTGAATGAACAGGCTAATGAATATATGTTACGGACTGAGAATAAACGTAGGAAATACGGAAGTACTGAGGTGAAGGAAACATGAGATTACCAATAAAATTAATACTAAAACTGGAGACACCGTATTAGAGGATTTGAAAGACTTCTTCTACCATGGGAGCCAAAATCACGTGACGGACGCAGTAACAAGGACATAAAAAGTAGACCAACACTGAAAAAGAGAGCATTCCTGGATAAGTGAACTCTACTAGTCTCAAAATTTGCCCTCAATTTGTAGAAGATATTCCTGACAGCGTACATTTGGGGCACAGCAAATGTATGGAAGTGAGTCATTAACGAGGAGGATATCCGAAAAGACGGAAATCAAAGCGTTTGAAATGTAGTTCTTGAAGATGACGTTTAAAATTTGGTGGGCTGATAAGAGATCAGGATCAAGAGCTTTACCTAGAATTGACGAGGAGACGGACTTGTGGAAAAAATTGACAAACAGAAGAGACAGATTGAAAGAACGTGTGTTAAGGCATCAAGGAATTCATTTCCTCTATACTAAATGGAACCGCAGCGACTAAAAACTGTAAGTGTATATTAACAGTGGAAGGTGAATGCAGGTGTTATTGTAAGATGAAGAGTTTGCTACAAAAGACTGATCATCCGAAAAAAAGAATAAATTTTACAAACCTGTAACTATGTTCTGTCTTATGGTAGTCATCAACGCTATCTGGAATGTATTGGTATCAAGTCATTTCTGTACGAATTAACGTGGCAACTCGCCAGTCAAATGATACTAAAGAGATGCTGGAGGAAATTGAGTTCTATTACACACTCGTCTCTCTGAAACATCTCAAATGTTTTACTCCGTAGAGAGTAGTACTCCAATAGAATCTTATAAATCGTAATGATCTGAGTTTCTTTCCAGTCATCAATTAAACAGGTAAAACGTAAAGCTATGCTACGTAAAGCAATCGGGTCCGACCGACCGCCGTGGCATCCCTTGCCAAAGACGTCGTTGATGCATTATGTATGGGCATGTGGTCAGCGCGCCACACTCCTGATCGTTGTCGGGTTTCTGTACCTTGGTACCGCTTGCAATCGGTAGAAATAGTTCCTCAGTTGGCCTCATGAGGCTCAGTGCATCCCATATCCCATACCAGTCCTTCCATCAAGGAGAAATCCGTGGTAGTACCGGGAATCGAACGTTGATTTCTAAGCAAAATGAATTTAACCTTGAAGGAAAAAGCTAAATAAAGTGTGAATTGTCACAATCCTACCTGCATTTGGGTAGTAAAATTCTTGAAGGTAACTCTAAACTGGTTACCATTAGAAGAAATACAGGGCACGTGGCTATGAAGCGACTGTGAACATCGAACCCGTGTGACAGCGATAGCCTCGCTAGCAGATACGGTAAAGGATATTAATTTAGTAGTGATTGCAGACAGCGCATCTGTTGTCGACCGACGCTGCGGCATTATCTCTGGCGTCAGCGCGTCTGTCCATTGTTTTTATCTCTGGGTGCCTGCATGCGTGGTATCGCAACGGATCAGAAATCGCTGATACCACACCAACTTCCGACCCGCATACATCCCCTTTGATCGGTGTCCGTAAACCGTGCGCCCACGCAGTGGTAGCCAAGTGGGTGCCATCTGACGTGCCCGCATTTAGTGACGTTTACTAACTTACAAGGTATTGCGGTGTATCTGGATACTGCTCGAAGTATTCCATTTAAGCTACAAATACGCGCAGTTAGTGACGTTTACTGACTTAAAAGGAGATTATATCTGCATGTTGTGCAAAGTTCTAAATACGCGGCGAATAACTCGAACATAATTGCTCCAAGACAATTCTTTTTGTCACCTCGTCGCTTCTTCAGTCTCAATTGCCTTTCGCTCCCGATAGGTTTCAACAATGAAGTTGATACACATGACTGAAATGAATGACGTCTTATTGAAAACAAAAACGAGTGCAAAAATCGGCCAACGGATGACGTTGGACTACAACTTGTCAGTGAAGTCGTATTAGAATCGGTCATAAAACGTCAGCGTGATGAATGCTAGGTATGCCGATACGTTGCAGATTCGCATCATCTATAGCCTGGCTGATAAACACGTGATGGGAGGCACGACTTTTATGTAGAATTTGCATTCCACCCCGTATTGCTATACGTGTGCAAAATCTCTTGGGCACACGTTTTGGTGAAGATCGCTGGCAGAGCCACCACTCCCGTCATGATGGTCTGCCTGCCCCCAGACCTCAGTCCATCTGATTACTGATTGTGGCGTTACATGAAGTCTCATGTCTACTGCGACCGTCCGACATCATTAGTGATGCTAAGACAAAGTCTGACGTCAGTTTCTCACCATAGCTACTGATAAGCGAACAATGGTGTTCACAATGTTGTCCCTAGACTACAGGTGCTGTTGATAAATAGAGGCCGACATGTTGGACTTTTGTCTTTGTTAAACATCAACTGTTATGCAAATTACACAGGTCTGCAAAAATATATTTTCTGAAAGTTGTTTGAAATTTGATAACTGACTTTTATGTATTTTTCAGCGCTGATTTCAAAACTGCAATCCATTTTTCTCTATCACGTCAGGTTTTCTCACAAAAAGGGAATATTTTTGAATATAGTAACAAAAATTTAAGGAATTTATCACATTTTTTCCAAAGTAAAAATTTTGTTTTATTTGTAAATCGTGTTCTAAACTACATTTACAACACACTTCCATTTCTCTTTAAGCTCATAAGGCCTTATAATAACGCTGTCGAAGCTTCTTTTATTGCTTTTCCGGCTGTGAACTCGATAAGGATCATCTCTTTTTATCATCCAGCAGTAGTCCGCTACCAAGCTTATGTTCCATCTTCCTTGACATCACCTTTCCATTTCTTTGATGTCTTGGTGGAATCTTTCGCCCTGCTCTTCACTTACATCACCAAGGTTTTGCAGGGAAGTAGTCAAGATGTGAGTAGAGAAAATGAACTTTAATGCTCATGTTACAGCCCAGCTTCTTCAAGTTGTCGAGCATGTCTGCGACGATTGTCTTGTAGTTTGGATCTCTTTTGTTTTCTAGGAAACCGGTAACAAATAATTTAAAAGATATCCATGCTGCCTTTTCTTTTGTTTCCATTTTGTCCACAAAGTTGGGATCTGTCATTAGTTTTCTAATGTCTGGTCCGACAAAGGTTTCTTCCTTTAGATTTGCCTCGGATAAACCAGGAAACTGTCCTCAAAGACATTTGAAACACTGCCCTTCTTTTGGCAGTGCCTTAACAAATTGTTTCATCAGCCGCAGCTTAATGTGAAGTGGTGGAAGTAACAACTTTATGTGATCCACAAAGCCTTCCTCTCAACATTTTTAACCCCTACCTGTAAGGTTTCTCTCAAGGGCCAAGATTTTTTTATGTAGTGTTGCTGTCTGTCTCTACTCTCCCATTCACAGAGAAAGCAAGGGAACTTTGTATAGCCACATTGTTGACCAAGCAGCATAGAAATCACTTTTCAGTCACTACGTAGTGTCCATTTGTGGTCTGAATAGCAGAGTATGCTTAAAACCAGTTCAAGGTTTTCGTAACATTCTGTTAAGTGAACCGAGTGTCCAATTAGTATAGAAGCATACTTGTTGCCATTGTGTAGAAGTACTGCTTTAAGGCTTCTTTTAGAAGAATCAATAAAAAGTCTCCACTCATCAGGAGCATATTCTATTTTGAAACGTACCATAGGTCCAGGAACACCACTGCAAAACACCAGGTCGCGTTCTTGAGAGAAGAAAGATACAAACTCCTTTTCCCTCGATCGATACCAAGAAAAGTATGTACCCGGAGCCAACATATGTTTATCTTTCAATCTAGATCCTAAAACCTCTGCCGATTCTTTAGAAAAGCCTAGGTCTCTAACTAAATCGTTCAGTTCAGATTGTGAGAATGTAATGGGATCGGTTGTGCCAGGATCGTAGCAATCTCTGTCTACTTCACTATCACCTTGCTCTGCCAATAGCTCCTGATCATCTGTATCAGCCAAAGAATCTATAGGAGAGGGTATTGGTAGTACAGGGCCAGTTGTTCATTTTGTGCACTTTGCTTTGTTTTAAATAAATTCCATATCATTTCAGGCATGTGTGTCAAATTTTTACCTCGCTGCCTACGTTATTCCATGAAGTATTACATTTTCAAACATTAGCGGACTTTCGAATCACCCTGTATTTCGCACATTAGTACTAACAAATTCATTTTCAGCAGTCTTTATTGGTTACCTTGGGTTTGTCTTTCTTGTTAAACAAATGAATTGTTCAACTATTCTTTCATTTTTGGTACAGCGCGAGGTCGCATATGTGTTCCTCAAACAACTGCAGCAGCGTGGCGGCCTTGTGACAGTGCTAGGTATCCTCGTAGAAAATGCCATCGCCGTTGGAGAATAAATCAAGCGTGAAGGGATGCAGGTTGTCCAAAATTGTGTTCATATTGTCCACAGCTGTCTTAATGGCGTCTATTACCCCCACAGGTCCAACGAAGACGCAGGTGACAGCACATCATAACGTCATACTGGCACTCTCATCCTCCGTCCGTGACGGGCTGCATGTTGAAGCAGAGGAAAGCTGGCTCTGAGCACTATGGGACTTAACAGCTATGGTCGTCAGTCACCTAGAACTTAGAACTACTTAAACCTAACTAACCTAATGACATCACACATACCCAGTCATCACAAGGCTGAGAAATTCCCTGACCCCGCCGGGAATCGAACCCGGGAACCCGGGCGTGGGAAGCGAGAACGCTACCGCACGACCACGAGCTGCGGACAAAGCAGAGGACATCCTGTATGTCTGTGGACGACAGTCAACCTGGTGTAACAAGAAACGCGTGATTCACCCGACCAGGGGACAAATACCACTGTCAAATCTAGATGATACCTGGCCCACTGTAATCGCAAATGATCATGTCCTTGGGTCAACAAGATAACACAGTGAAAGCCTCTATGAGGGGGAGGTTTTGTCTGATGTGATAGAAGATGAAACAGGAGTCGATTTAGAAGAGATAGGGGATCCAGTATTAGAATCAGAATTTAAAAGAGCTTTGGAGGACTTAAGAACAAATAAGGCAGAAGGGATAGATAACATTCCATCAGAATATCTAAAATCATTGGGAGAAGTGGCAACAAAATGACTATTCACGTTGGTGTGCAGAATGTATGAGTCTGGCGACATACCATCGTACTTTCAGATAAAATATGATCCACACAATTCCGAAGACTGCAAGAGCTGACAAGTGCGAGAATTATCGTATAATCAGCTTAACAGCTCATGTATCCAAGTTGCTGACAAGAATAATATACAGAAGAATGGAAAGAAAATTGGAGAAGGGTTAGAGGACGATCGGTTTGGCTTTAGAAAAGGTGAAGGCACAACAGAAGCAATTCAGACGTTTCTGTTGATAATGGAAGCAAGACAACAGAAAAATCAAGACACGTTCATAGGATTTGCCGACTTGCAGAAAGCGTTCGACAATGCAAAGTGGTGAAAGGTTTTCGCCATTCTGAGAGAAATAGGGATAAACTATAGGGAGAGACGGGTAATATACAATATGTACAAAAACCAAGAGGTAATAATAAGAGTGGATCACCCAGAACGAAGTGCTCGCATTAAAAAGGGTGTAAGACAGGGATGTAGACTTTCGCCCCCACTGTGCAATCTGTACACAGTAGAAGCAATGATGGAAATAAAAGAAAGCAATTAAACTTGAAAGTGAAAGGATATCAATGGTACCATTCGCTAATAACATTGCTATCGTAAGTTAAAGTGAAGAAGAATTACATGATCTTCTGAATGGAATGAACAATCTAATGCGTACTGAATATGGATTGAGAGTGCCAGTTTCTTAGGGTATGATAGATGAGAGGATACTAAACAAGAAGCCGGCCGGGGTGGCTGAGTTGTTCTAGGCGCTACAGTCTGGAACCGCGCGACCACTACGGTCGCAGGTTCGAATCCTGCCTCGGGCATGGATGTGTGTGATGTCCTTATATTAGTTAGGTTTAAGTAGTTCTAAGTTCTAGGGGACTGATGATCTCAGAAGTTGAGTCCCATTGTGCTCGGAGCCATTTTTTGTGTGGAAAATCGTTTCCATGTGCCTCAACGCGTCCGTGTACGGGACAGAGCATGTTCTGTTTCACACGTTCACATCGGCCGGGCTGCATCCAAACCGTTCGAAACATCAATGGCGCTTCTTCCAGTAGGGGAGGCAAAGTCACCCCCAAGAAACGCCGTTAGTTTCGGCTGTGTGGCGTGGACGGAAGCCACTAACTATCCCTGCCCATACATTCCGGCTGCACCGATGCTGATGATTCGCTGTCACTGTACCATGGGTGTTATGCATACTATCCCACAGATGAATTTTATGAATGTTGAAGGTACCATTCCGCGTAAGGGTGGCCTCATTTGTGAATAGAATGGATGGCAAAATCCTCGGAATCGTGGTTGCATAGTGAAGGAACCAGAACAAAATTGCTCCCGATATGGTTTGGTTCAAATGGCTCTAAACACTATGGGACTTAATACCTGAGGTCATCAGTTCCCAAGACTTAGAACTTATTAAACCTAACCAACTTAAGGGCATCACACACATCCACGCCCGACGCAGGAATCGAACATGCGCCGTAGCAGAAGCGCGGCGCCGGACTGAAGCACCTAGAACCGCTCGGCCACAGAGGCCGGCCTATGGAAAGTCTGTCGCTAGAAAGCCCTGCACACGCTGTAAGTGATAAGGGCAGTAACAATTGTCATGGAGAATGTTCCACACGGTCGTCTAGCTTTACCTGTACTGGCGGGGCAACTACCTGTTACTAACACGGCGATTGCCTTCTTCATTCATAACATATTTTGCTCCAAGTCTGGTGTCTGAAAATTTCAGGTACGTCGTTCTTGATTTCCTGCTTCCTGAAACGACCCTGTGTAAGACAAACGGTGAAACACTGTTGCAAATATTGAATACTGTGGCTGTTGTCGGCTGGGATCGGTCTCCTGATAGAACCTTGTTGCCTGCCGCCCGTTACCTGTTGCGTTTCCGTAAGTAAACACAATGTCGGAAAGCTCTCGATTCGAAAAGGGGACCATTGTGCGCAACACTGAATCACATCCTTTACAGGATGAGTCTGGAAGAGAAGTGAATCCGACACAACATTACCAAGTGCTATCACAGTAGAGGTCGCTAGGGCATGACGTATGGGGAACATTATAACCCCCCAGCAGGAAACCATGCATACTGTAACTGAAGCTGCATGGTACAGCGGGTATTAGACTGCAGTCTCTGTAACAAAGTATGACTGAATAAATGATCTCTAGCATGGAAACCATGCATTTCTGGACATAAGTTCTTTAAACCTTTTTTGTTCCGTATCCTTTCATCGATCAGTTCCTAGTGGTCGCACACGGTGTAAAAAATCACCTGTACATGTATAATACTTTTGTTTTGTCAGGTGAAAAAACTCTAATATTTCTTTTTGCGTTTATCTTCGTCATGAGAAAGATGCCCAGGAATTTCGTAGCTACATCCACTCAATAATTATAAATTTAAGGCATTGTCTCTTATTTCCGATAGGAACGGTAATGTATCACCAAAGAGTTTTCATTTTGAAAATCAGGTTTATCGGCACACTTGTTTGTTATGAAAAAACTGCTATAATGTCAATGTTTTAATTTTGGAATCCTGTTCAGTCCCACATTTACCAATTTTGTTTGATGTCGTCCGTCATGTGAGATACCTTATTGTAACTTCTCACTGCAGCTCAACTTCGTAATGTCCGAATCATGAAGGAGTGCAAATATGAATATTAGCTGTAAGTGTTTTAACTTAGATAGAGACTTACATTACAAACCGCTTTCGTCAGTCCATAAAGACTCCATACGTACTAAGAAACCGTTGATTTCACGCATACTCATTGCGAATTGGAGGTAAAAAACGGCGCAGTCACATCTCATCAGTCACAAATGCCGTGTATAGAGGCCTTCAAACGCCAAACATGGCAGAGCTCGAGAGCTCAAGTGCAGAAGAGTTCATATCTCAAATGACCGACAGTTTACAGAGGGAACCACTTGTGTATTTCCTTCGGTTAACTTGTACACTAAGAAGGACGTGCAAAGCTTGACAGTAAGTACCTCTGGACTATGGTTATTGGTTTCTAAAGCACATCTATCCACATGTACCTATGTATTGTATGTCACTCTCATTGTGACGTGTACTTGAACCTAAGGGTTCTACTACAGCAATGGAATGTGGCATTTCCGTGGTTTGTAGTTTGTAGCACCATACGTTACTGTGTATACCCGAATTTTAGTAAATTTATAAGATAGGGTAGCTTTTTTCTGGTAATTTGTTGGAGAATTTGGTAGCCCTATTCTATTTTTTACACTTCCTGTACTTATAGACTAGTGTCTGTGCTATTCTGTGTGTTCATTGCAAACACGTGAAGAAGCCATAAAAAGCAGACCTTTAAGCCAACCCAGAGCTTCATTTTCCTTTCATCGTTATATGTACCTTCTTTGTTTAACACTCAAGCATTTCTGCACTGCCTCGAACTACAGAGACCTGAAAAATCGCAGCCTGACCCCATCGCCATTTCACTCCCGTACACAGCCGTTCGAGTACCAATAAACGGATGACCTTAAATTCTCTGTCACCTCTTATCTGTGCGCGAGCTTCTAATCATGTCGCAATCCACGACAATATTTAAGAGTACTTAGCTGTCACGAATACTTTAAGTACACAAGTAATCTCCTTCTACCAACCCACAGACTCCGATGATACAGTTGCGGAACAGTTCAGAGAAAGTTTGAGTCTCGTAACAAATAAATACCCCACTCATACGGTTATAGTTGGTGGGGACTTCAACCTACCCTCGGTATGTTGGCAAAAATACTTGTTCAAAACCGGTGGTAGGCAGACAACGTCTTCCGAGATTGTCCTAAATGCTTTCTCCGAAAATTATTTCAAGCAGTTAGTCCACGAACCCACGCGAAATGTAAATGGTTGCGAAAAAACACTTGACCTCTTAGCCACAAACAATCCAGAGCTGATAGAGAGCATCATGACTGATACAGGGATTAGTGATCACAAGGTCATTGTAGCTAGGCTCAATACCATTTCTTCCAAATCCATCAGAAACAAACGCAAAATAATTTTATTTAAAAAAGCGGATAAAGTGCCACTAGAAGCCTTCCTAAAAGACAATTTCCATTCCTTCCGAACTGACTATGCAAATGTAGACGAGATGTGGCTCAAATTCAAAGAAATAGTAGCAACAGCAATTGAGATATTCATACCTCATAAATTGGTAAGAGATGGAACGGATCCCCCGTGGTACACAAAAAAGGTGCGAACGGTGTTGCAGAGGCAACGGGAAAAGCATGCGAAGTTCAGAAGAACGCGAAATCCCGAAGATGGGCTAAAATTTACAGACGCGCGAAATTTGGCACGTACTTCGATGCGAGATGCCTTTAATAGGTTCCACAACGAAACATTGTCTCGAATTTTGGTAGAAAATCCGAAGAAATTCTGGTCGTATGTAAAGTACACAAGCGGCAAGACGCAGTCAATACCTTCGCTGCGTAGTGCCGATGGTACTGTTATCGACGACTGTGCCGCTAAAGCGGAGTTATTGAACGCAGTTTTCCGAAATGCCTTCACCAGGGAAGACGAATGGAATATTCCAGAATTTGAAACACAAACATCTGCTAGCATGAGTCTCTTAGAAGTAGATACCTTAGGGGTTGCGAATCAACTCAAATCGCTTGATACGGGCAAGTCTTCAGGTCCAGATTGTATACCGATTTGGTTCCTTTCAGATTACGCTGATACTATAGCTCCCTACTTAGCACTCATATACAACCGCTCGCTCACCAATAGATCTGTACCTACAGATTGGAAAATTGCGCAGGCCGCACCAGTGTTCAAGAAGGGTAGTAGGAGTAATCCATTTAACTACAGACCTATATCATTGACGTCGGTTTGCAGTAGGGTTTTGGAGCATATACTGTATTCAAACATTATGAATCACCTCGAAGGGAACGATCTATTGACACGTAATCAGCATGGCTTCAGAAAACATCGCTCTTGTGCAACACAGCTAGCTCTTTATTCGCACGAAGTAATGGCCGCTATCGACAGGGGATCTCAAGTTGATTCCGTATTTCTAGACTTCCGGAAAGCTTTTGACACCGTTCCCCACAAGCGACTTCTAATCAAGCTGCGGGGCTATGGGGTATCGTCTCAGTTGTGCAACTGGATTCGTGATTTCCTGTCAGGAAGGTCACAGTTCGTAGTAATAGACGGCAAATCATCGAGTAAAACTGAAGTGATATCAGGTGTTCCCCAGGGAAGCGTCCTGGGACCTCTACTGTTCCTGATCTATATAAATGACCTGGGTGACAATCTGAGCAGTTCTCTTAGACTGTTCGCAGATGATGCTGTAATTTAGCGTCTAGTAAGGTCATCCGAAGACCAGTATCAGTTGCAAAGCGATTTAGAAAAGATTGC
This sequence comes from Schistocerca gregaria, assembly GCF_023897955.1. Classification (NCBI taxonomy): domain Eukaryota; kingdom Metazoa; phylum Arthropoda; class Insecta; order Orthoptera; family Acrididae; genus Schistocerca; species Schistocerca gregaria. The sequence goes on from NC_064922.1 coordinate 435,620,613, forward strand.
TGTATGGTGTGTCAGGTGGCAGTTAACGCTAAATAACGAAAAGTGTGAGATGATCCACATGAGTTCCAAAAAAATCCGTTGCAATTCGATTACTCGATAAATAGTACAAATCTCAAGGCTGTCAATTCAACTAAGTACCTGGGTGTTAAAATCACGAACAACTTCAGTTGGAAGGACCACATAGATAATATTGTCGGGAAGGCGAGCCAAAGGTTGCGTTTCTATGGCAGGACACTTAGAAGATGCAACAAGTCCACTAAAGAGACAGCTTACACTACACTCGTTCGTCCTCTGTTAGAATATTGCTGCGCGGGTTGGGATCCTTACCAGGTGGGATTGACGGAGGACATCCAAAGGGTGCAAAAAAGGACAGCTCGTTTTGTATTATCACGTTATAGGGGAGAGAGTGTGGCAGATATGATACACGAGTTGGGATGGAAGTCATTACAGCATAGATGTTTTTCGTCGCGGCGAAACCTTTTTACGAAATTTCAGTCACCAACTTTCTCTTCCGAATGCGAAAATATTTTGTTGAGCCCAACCTACATAGGTAGGAATGATCATCAAAATAAAATAAGAGAAATCAGAGCTCGAACAGAAAGGTTTAGGTGTTCGTTTTTCCCGCTCGCTGTTCGGGAGTGGAATAGTAGAGAGATAGTATGATTGTGGTTCGATGAACCCTCTGCCAACACTTAAATGTGAATTGCAGAGTAGTCATGTAGATGTAGATGTAGATGTAATCAGTTTCCATAGATTCACACGAAATACCATGACGGATCTAGTGCTGCATTTAAACAAGTGTTGAGAGGAGAATTAGTCAATGAAGTTAACAAAACGTTATAAAAATCAAGAGAACACTTTGTCACAAGACGGAGATATATTTGCCGCATGATTACAACACGTTCATCTCAGTGTCTTATTGAGCCTCGACAAGATTTTGGAGGGGAATTAAGAAATACAGGAAGGAGTGTGAGAGGTAACAGGTCAAAATTCAACATCACTTTGGTTGGCGGAGTGCAGTGTTTAGCCTGTGCTGTTGTAAAGACTTAAGCAGGTAAACTATTTCCTGAAGAATGAACATTAAACTCAATCCAACAGTTTCACCAAGGAATAAACTAGACAAAGGACATGAAATACATCACTAAAATGAATTTATTTAAAAAGGCTGTAGCAAGGCACTTGTTACTCAACACACTCTAAACAGTGAAGTATTACTTACACAACAATCAGTAGCATATCAGTAAGAAATATAAGACAAGGAAACAATAATAATGCTAGTAAAACATCACTTCACGCAACATCTTCACGCTATATTTTTCCCTCCTTTCTCTTTTCTGGAAAACATTAAATGCAAAGCTACGCAGAGTATAATACTAAAGCCTTATCTTCTTCGTGGGTTTGATGCATCACTTGTTATAGGGAGGAGCTGGCTCGGTTTTTCAGGCTAGCAAATGGGAAGCTGCAGTACATAACACGACACCAAACATAGCCTCTATGGTTCTGGTGGTCCAAATGGTTCAAATGGCTCTAAGTACTATGGGACTTAACATCTGAGGTCATCAGTCCCCTAGACTTAGAACTACTTAAACCTAATGAACCTAACGACATCACACACATCCATGCACGAGGCAGGATTCGAACCTGCAACCGTAGTAGCAGTGCGGTTCCGGACTGAAGTGCCTAGAACCGCTCGGCTACAGTGGCCGGCTTATGATTCTGATGTCGGCTGGTAGTGTGTGTAGTGTTAAATTATGAAATAATGTTTATGTGCAGTGCGTGTAGGGTTTACAATGGCTGGTAGTCAGAAATGATGAGAAACTGTGACGACGATGGTTTGTCACGTGTTAAGCGACAATATATGCTGACGGAAAAAATCCCAACACCAAAAAGTAATTAATGAAGAGTAATGGAATTACTGGAATACATAGGACTAACTTCAAAACCGTAGGTTAAAGTAAGCACTAGCTAAGTCATTGCATATGTGAAATGCTAGTACACTAATAACAGGTGTAACCGCCAGAATGTTGACTGCATGCACGCAAACGTGCATGCATTGTGCTGCACAGGTGCCGGATGTCATTTTGTGGGATGGAATTCCATGTGTGTTGAACTTGGTTGCTGAAAACAGGGACGGTTAATGCTGTTTGTGGATGATGCTGGAGTTGTCGTCCGATGACGTCCCGCATATGCTCGATTACTCATAGATCTGGTAATCGAACAGGCCAAGGCAACATGTCGGCACTCTGTAGAACATGTTCGGTTGCAAAGACAGTATGTGGGCGAGTGTTATCTTGTTTTAAAACACCCTCTGGAATTCTGTTAATGAATGGCAGTACAACTAGGTTGAATCAGCAGGCTGACGAGCAATGTTGCCGTCAGAGTGCTTGGGATGCTACGAGAGTGGTCCTACTGTTATAAATAGTATCGTATCCCAGACCATAACTCAAGGTGTAGCTCCAGTATGTCTCGTAGACACCTCCTCCTATCAAGCATCAGAAGAGGCAGAACCAGCTTTCATCAGAAAACACAGTAGCCCTCCACCCTATATTTCAGTGCGCTCTCGTCAGACACCATTCAAGTCGAAAATGGTCGTGGTCTGAGGACAGTGGGATGCACGCTTCAGGGCATCTGTATCAGAGTTATTCTTGAAGTAAGCGATTTGCAACAGTTCTTTGTGTCAGTGCGGTGCCAAGTGATGCCAAACTGCGGCTGCAGATGTAGTAGAATGCACCAGAGCCATACGCCGAACACGATCGTCTTCCGCCTAGGTGGCGCTTCCTGATCGTCCTGTGCTCGGGCCTTCTGTGACCGTACATTCTCGTGAACACAGTTATTACCAGTCATCTAGGATAGTTACATTCCTGCCAAGTCTTTTTGCAGTATCGCAAAAGGAACATCTGAGTATGAAAGGGGTGGTGTAATAGCGGAATGTTAAAACACCTCTTTCATACTCAGTGAAGCGTTGATAATGGCGACTTTTTCTTCTTAAAGGCATTCTTGACCAACATGAACTCCGCAAGTCTAGTCTCAAAGGTAAGGACCGCTGATGACCGTTGAAGTGTGTGTTTAAAGCAGACTTCATTTGCTCACTCATAGTGGCGCTACTGGCGCCACTCTTAAGCGACTGGCGCGAAACTGGAATAGACATCATGTTTCAGATGTGGAAACACGCCTACCAACGTTCGATTACGTCGCACAAAGCCTTCCTGGTGTTGCGAATTTATTTTCAGTCGGTGTGTATAGTCACTTTATGTTGTATTCTGGTAAACATCTTCAATGGAAAAGCCGAGACCGTGAATTCTGGCGTATTAGCTCTTGTTTTCCTCAGTTCGTGGAATGTGGCACTTGCAAGACTTTGGCAATGTGTTGACAATAGAGGAACTACGAGAGGCTTCCCAACAGCAGTTCTCACGGGCAGCAGTCTCGAGAGTAAGCCGCTTTGGGTGTCTCTAAGCCAGAGTGCTGTAAAAGTGCCTTTCAGAGCCATGTTATCCACGAGAAGAACTGAGAGATTTAAACAAAACCCACAGGTGTTCCAGAAAACGCTAGCGGAAAAGCTGGGGCGCAGCTACGTTCCCATTAACAACTTGGGAAGCCAGCTGCATTTATTTGGCCAGATATTTTTCCGCCAGTCGTAAGGCGAGGCCCGGTATTCTACCCACTTAAGCTATTTTAAAAGAGAATAAAATAAATGCTAAATGGAAAATTCTGTGGTCTTTTACTGTACGCAGGAAGAAAGAGGACAGGCTTTCAGTTGCCGCTGTGGCAAAAAATGTGAGGGAGAGTGTAGTCGGGGTTCGCTTGAAGTGTGGAGGTGTCGATTTTCCGGCGAGCGCACGACAGTTGCTTGTGTCTCGTTCATTGAAGAGCTGCTGTTCGGTGCACGGCTCCGGCCAGGCGCGCCTGTAGCGATTTTCCAGTAAGTGTCGCGTTTAGCGTTTGCGTTTGTCTTTGCATTGAATAGCTCAAAAGTTTAGAGTCGGTTTTGCAACTTGTAACTGCATTTTATCATTATTGCTTCGTCACATTCCTAAAAAGTTGATACTATCCAGTGTATCGGTGGTAGGAAATTACAACCTCGTAACCCAATTTTGTTAAATTTTTTATTAGAAGCGAGAAGGGTCTCTTAAAATACAATATAAAGTCATACAGATAAAGCTACTACAGGTGCAACTAGAAAGCTGAAGCCTAGTCATTGATATATTAGAGGAAGCCATTCGATTTCAAATATTTCATTTATAATGGAATTTCTGTTCGCTGGAATTGCGAGGGTTTCACAGACAGATGGAGTCACAAGGTTGTCATTGCCTACCATCAATATGTGCATTTTATGAGTTACCTAGACGTAGGAAAGTGATACGCACATTAATCTACAGTCTTCCAGAGAGCATTCAGGAACCTTCCACGCAGGTACAGCGCACGCTCTCTCTTCTCGATTGCTAATCACTTATGGCTTGTCTTATAACAGAACGTATTGTTACATTTAAAAATTGATATTTTAGTGATAAAACAGAGTAAAATATGTGTAAGAGTAGCCAAACATTTATGTATAAAAATTTTCTAGAAGTGAAGAATAGAAATATCTTGTTTTTGGAAAAGGAGATGAACTTCATTGTCGTCGCCGTATATCAATCTACAGAAATGTAAGTGTACAAAATTCACTAAAATACAGGAAAAGAAATGCATTAGCTCTGAGCACTATGGGACTTAAAAGAAATGCATTCTCTGTAGTTTTAATTAAATAAGTAAAAACCTCTCATAATTTCTTAATTACAGTTATTGGATTATGTTCTTGTCCGATAGTATGGTGCTGAACTCCACTGACCAATTTTGATGTAGCAGGACATGTAGTTTGAAGGAAGTTTGTGAGCCAAGAAATCTTCTTTTCTCACGTAAAGCAGATTGCTGTTTGATCTTATTTACTTACAAGAGTGGTCCCTTAGGTAGGAAAAGCTACGAAAACTTGGGCTCAAAGCTATCCCCAATACGGCCAAGTAACTAACAGAGTCGTATTTTAAACCTTAAAGAACAATAACATCCTCCAAATTATAATACGTCACCAACTGGTGCAGAAGCTGATCATTCAAGGAGGCACAACCAAAATTCAGGTACCAGTTACGACTTAAAGTAAAAATCTCAATCAAAAATCAATCTCTCTCTCTCTCTCTCTCTCTCTCTCTCTCTCTCTCTCTCTCTGTCTCCAAACACATTTATAAATATTCATATTATTAAGATAAAAGTCATTTTATACACTCTCTTGGTTATCCCACACACCCTGACTGCAAATTTGCACGTAAGTCTCTTGATTTGACCTCTTGTACTGCCATTAATAAAGAGTGTTAAAGGGGTTGTTTTCCCATGAGATAATGCTCGCCCACCTACCGTTGCTGTAACCCAGTATGCCATACAGAATGCTGACATGTTGAGCTTACCTAATCACCATATCTGACTCTAATCGAGCACATATGACACATCATTGGACGCAAAATCCAGCGTCATCCACAAACAGCACTACCCGCCCACGTATTGACCTGACAAGCACAAAAGGCACGGAACTTCATCCGACGAACTGACATACGGCACCACCACATCACAATGCATGCACGTTTGCATGCTTGCACTCAAAACAAAACAAAAAAAAACTTCAAATGTATGTGAAATCTTATGGGACTTAACTGCTAAGGTCATCAGTCCCTAAGCTTATACACCACTTAATGTAAATTATCCTAAGAACAAACACACACACACACACACACACACATGCCCGAGGGAGGACTCGAAACTCCGCTGGGAGCAGCCGCACAGTTTGCACTCAGAATTCGGCGGTTACGTCGGTAATTATCGTACCAGCATTTCACATTTGGAATGGCGTATCTCGGGCTTACATTAAACTGTGGTCTTGCAATGTTAATCATGTACATGTGTTAACTAGACAATTGTGTTACAGAAAGCTCATTACTTTACGGTAAATCCTTTTTTGCGTCAGAATATAAATTGAGCTATGTTGCTAGCAAATTCCACTACACGGTTTGTTTTAAATTACTAATGTTGGCAACTGTTCTTGATTATGATTCTGGAATATTTACTACCTCTACTTTCGTAAACCACGTAACATTCCGATGCGCTAAGCCAAACTGAGTCACTATTTAATAACGATTCCCACGCCTGGCCCTGCTTTCTGCATTTGAGCGCACCCACCTTCGGCGACATGAGAGACCGTAACAACTCAGCACCCACCTTCGGCAACACTAGAGACCGCAACAACTCAGCACCCACCTTCGGCAACACTAGAGACCGTAACAGTACAACAGCCAACTTCAGCAACACGAGAGACCGTAACAAGTCAGCATCCACCTTCCGCAAAACGAGAGACCGTAACAAGTCAGCACCCACCTTCGGCAACACGAGAGACCGCAACAAGTCAGCACCCACCTTCGGCAACACGAGAGACCGCAACAAGTCAGCACCCACCTTCGGCAACACGAGAGACCACAACAACTCAGCACCCACCTTCGGCAACACTAGAGACCGTAACAGTACAACAGCCACCTTCAGCAACACGAGAGACCGTAACAAGTCAGCACCCACCTTCCGCAACACGAGAGACCGCAACAACTCAGCACCCACTTCGCTAACACTAGAGACCGTAACAGTACAACAGCCACCTGCAGCAACACTAGAGACCGTAACAAGTCAGCACCCACCTTCCGCAACACGAGAGACCGTAACAAGCCAGCACCCACCTTCGGCAACACGGCACACCGTAACAACTCGAAACACGGCTACGGCGGCGTCCCGCGTCCAGGCGCCACACGGCAGCGAAGCCGGAAGCGCCGGCCGGCGGCCGCCTCTGAGAATAGCCTCGCGGATTCACGGCCGGCCTGCGCATCCAGTGATAGACGGCGCGGCATGCGGATCTGCCGGCGGTGTGTTGCGGCGCGGCCGTGTGGCCTTCAGGGGGTCCGCGTGGCTACCGGCCTTGACGCCGGGCGGACAGCTGCAGGCACATGCTATTACTACTCTCGCAGGAGTTGTGTCATACTTTAATAATCGATTATAGAAACAAAGTAAATCGCAACACTTACAAAAAACTCTTTTGCTCCAAACGGAATTAACGTCAAGTGAATTCTACTTTCTTTTTTCTCTTCTATGACGGCTTCTTTTCCCAACTTCGATCACTGCGAAGATAAAACCACAAAGAAAATCTGACGAAGTTTCGCGCAGCTGTGTTCTGCACTGTTTCTAGTATGCCCGTCGATCGCATCACGTCGTACGTTTCAGTTCTGACTTCACAGGGAGCATGCTAAGATGCCTAGAACTACAGTCTCCGCCAAGTGCGAAACGCGTACTGTTATTCTATATCTTCATTCTGATGGTATACTCCTGAACACGTGAGGCAATACTGACCTTACGACTTATCTTAGAAGAAAGATTAAGGATAGACCAACCTACGTTTCTAGCATTTGTAGATTTAGAGAAAGCTTTCGACAATGTTGACTGGAATACTCTCTTTCAAATTCTGAAGGTGGCAGGAAATTTACAATTTGTAGAGAAACCAGATGGCAGTTATAAGAGTCGAGGGACATGAAAGGGAAGCAGTGGTTGGGAAGGGAGTGAGACAGGGTTGTAGCCTCTCCCCGATGCTATTCAATCTGTGTACTGAGCAAGCAGTAAAGGAAACAAAAGAAAAGTTCGGAGTAGGTATTAAAATCCATGGAAAAGAAATAAAAACTTTGAGGTTCGCCGATGACATTGTAATTCTGTCAGAAACAGCAAAGGACTTGGAATAGCAGTTGAACGGAATGGACAGTGTCTTGAAAGGAGGGTATAAGATGAACATCAACAAAAGCATAACAAGGATAATGGAATGTAGTCGAATTAAGTCGGGTGATTCTGAGGGAATTAGATTAGGAAATGAGACACTTAAATTAGTGAAGGAGTTTTGCTATTTGGGGAGCAAAATAACTGATGATGGTCGAAGTAGAGAGGATATAAAATGTAGAGTGGCAATGGCAACGAAAGCGTTTCGGAAGAAGAGAAATTTGTTAACATCGAGTATTGATTTAAGTGTTAGGAAGTCGTTTCTGAAAGTATTTGTATGGAGTGTAGCCATGCATGGAAGTAAACGTGAACAATAAATAGTTTAGAAAAGAAGGGAATAGAAGCTTTCGAAATGTGGTACTACAGAAGAATGCTGAAGATTAAATGGGTAGATCACATAACTAATGAAGAGGTATTGGGGAGAAGAGAAACTTGAGGCACAACTTGACTAGAAGAAGGGATCGGTTGGTAGGACATGTTCTGAGGCATCAAGGGATCACCAATTTAGTACTGGAGGGCAGCGTGGAAGGTAAAGATCGTAGAGGGAGACCAAGAGATGAGTACACTAAGGAGATTCAGAAGGATGTAGGTTGCAGTAGGTACTGGGAGATGAAGAAGATTGCATAGGATAGAGTAGCATGGAGAGCTGCATCAAACCAGTCTCAGGACTGAAGACCACAAAAACTCCTGATTTCCATGGAGCCCACAAACGTACCTGTTATGAGTGACAACAAAGTGCGGCAATGGTGCACGAACTTTGCAACATGACGTACATCTACATGGATACTCTGCAAATCCATTTAAAGTACCTGGCAGAGGGTTCATCGAACCCCCTTCACGATTCTCTATTATTTCAATCTCGTATAGCGCGCGAAAAAAACGACCACCTGTATCTTTCTGTATGAGCCCTAAGTTCCCCTATTTTACGATGGTGATCGTTTCTCCCTACGTAGGTCGGCGTCAACAAAATATTTTCGCATTCGGGGGAAAAAGTTGGTGATTGAAATTTCGTGAGAAGATTCCTCCGAAATGAATAACGCCTTTGTTTTGATGATGTCCTTCCCAAATACTGTATCATTTCAGTGACACGCTCTCCCCCTATTTCGAGATAGCACAAAACGTGCTGCCCTTTTTGAACATCTTCTACTATCTGGTAAGGATCCCACACCGCACAGAAGCATTCTAAAAGAGGGTGGAGACGCGTAGTGTACGCATTTTCATTAGGAGATGTGTTACATTTGTAACTGTCCTGCCAATGAAGCGTAGTCTTTGGAGGTCCTTCCACACAACGTTTTCTATGTGTTCCTTCCAATTTAAGTTTTTCGTAATTATAATTCTTAGGTATTTAGTTGAATTTACGGCCTTTAGATTTGACTTATTTATTGTACAACCGAAATTTAACGAATTCCTTTTAGCACTCATGCGGATGACATCACACTTTTCGTTGTTTACCGTCAATTGCCAATTTTCGCATGCTACACTATGTGATCAAAAGTATCCGGACACCTGGCTGAATATGACTTACAAGTTCGTGTCACCCTCCATCGGTAATGATAGAATTCCATATGGTTTTGGCCCAACCTTAGCCTTGATGACAGCTTCCACTCTCGCAGGCAGACGTTCAACCAGGTGCTGAATGGTTTTCTGGGGAATGGCAGCCCCTTCGTCACAAAGTTCTGAACTAAGGAGAGGTATCGATGTCGGTCGGTGAGGAACGGAACGAAGTCGGCTTTCCAAAACATCTCAAAGGTTTTCTATAGGATTCAGGTCAAGACTCTGTGCAGACCAGTCCATTACAGGGAAGTTATTGTCGTGTAACCACTCCACCACTGGCCGTGCATTATGAGCAGGTGCTCGATCATGTTGAAAGATGCAATCGCCATTCCCGAAATCCTCTTTAATAGTGTGAAGCAAGAAGGTGCTTAAAACATCAATGTAGGCATATGCTGTGATAGTGCCACGAAAACAAGAAGGGGTGCATGCCTTCTCCATGAAAAAACACGACCACACCATATCACCACCGCTTCCGAATTTTACTGTTGGCACTACACACGCTTCCAGATGACGTTCACCGGGCATTCGCCATACCAACACCCTGCCATCGGATCGCCACATTGTGTACAGTAACCACACAACGTTTTCCCACTGTTCAATCGTCCAATGTTTACGCTCTTTACACCAAGCGAGGCGTCGTTTGGCATGTTTGGCTTATGAACAGCCGCTCGTCCATGAAATCCAAATTTCCTCACCTCCTGCCTAACTGTCATAGTACTTGCAGTACTGCCCTGATGCAGTTTTAAATTCCTGTGTGATAGTCTGGATAGATGTCTGCCTATTAAGCATTACGACCCTCTTCAACTGTCGGCCGTCAACGTCAGTCAACAGACGAGGTCGGCCTTTATGCTTTTGTGCAATACGTGTCCCTTCACGTTTCCACTTCACTATCACATCGAAAACAGTGGACCTAGAGATGTTTAGGAGTGTGGAAATTCCGCTTACACACGTATCACACAAGTGACACCTAATCACTTGACCACGCTCGAAGTCCCTGAGTTCCTCGGAGCGCCCTACTCTGCTCTCTCACGATGTCTAATGACTACTGAGGTCGCTGATATGGAGTACCTGGAAGTAGGTGGCATCACAATGCCCCTAATATGAAAAACGTAAGTTTTGGGGATGTCCGGATACTTTTTATCACATAGTGTATCTTTTCTAAATCGTTTTACAATTTGTTTTGATCTTTTGATGACTTTCTTAGTCGATAAACGATAGCGTCATATGAAAACAACCTAAGACGGCTGCTCAGATTGCCTCGCAAATCGTTTGTATGGATAAGAAACAGCAAAGGGCTTATAACAGTACCTTGGGGGACGCTAGAAATCGCATTCGTTTTACTCGATGGCTTTCCGTTAATTACTAGGAACTGTGATCTCTCTGACAGGAAACCACGAATCCATTCACATAACGGAGGCGATATTTCATAAGCACGCGATTTCACTGCAAGCCGCTTGTGTGGTACAGGCCAAATGTCTTCCGGAGATCCAGAAGTACGGAATCAATTTGGAATCCCTTGTCAATAGCAATCAATACCTCGGGCGAATAAAGAAGTAGTTGTGTTTCACAAGAACGATGCAGGCGTTCACGAAAAGAAGCGCGTGTCAACGTACGATCTTTTTCAGCTAGTGGATCTGGCGATTGGATACAATCGTCTGCGAGGTATACTTCAGAACAGGCGTAGATGAATGTTGTCAGTACATCCTGAACCTGGCTCCTGATTTCAGTGCGTTGGTCACCTGGAACGCTGGCTATGAGGGCAGTGTTTTTGGCACAGAGAACCAGCAGCAGACCAGTGTATAGAATTGGTGGGATGCATAGGCGGCCGCCTTCTATGACGAGGGTACTGGAAATTTGGCACCACGCTACAACAAACGTCGAAGTAGGGTGTCGTCTATGTATGTATTGCTAAATATAGCAAATAAAACATATTTGATAGTCACTGAGGTTTTCGTTCCAGATTGATCAGACCTTTAAAAAATAGCCGTGGCACATAAGGCATATTTATGAAAGTAGCAAGATATTGTTAATTATTTGCTGATTCCACTGTTACTAGACAATCCTTCTTGAGTTCTATTTTAGGACTACTATCAGAATTCCATATTTTTACTGTTGAGATCAATTTGATATGTTACACGATATTTTGGTACTATGAACTGAGGATGGTTAATATTTCTAGACTATTATAGGATAATATGTTTCATGAAGGAGTAACTTATTTGGCTGGTCACAAAATCGTATCACATATTAAGGAAGGATATTGACGTGCAATTTTCAAATTCAATTACGAACTGCTTTTTCAAAAGTAACATTTATTCAGCATATGCTGGAAGAAAAATACATCATGTTCTACACATAAAAGCCTAATCCAAACGTGTCAAGTGAATTAATAGTAGTGAAACGTAAACAGTAATATTACACTCTACATAATTTGGTAAATACGACAGGCTCCCAAAATCTGAGGCTAAATTTGCAATCAGCACAAAAATTCCTTCAAAATGAGACTCGCACATAAATTCTCAATTATTTAAATTTCGAATAACATTTATTTACTTTATTTTGGTAAGATGGCAGACAGTAGTAAAATCAAATACGAGAACTCGATTTTTGGTGCTCGCTTTTCAGGTCGCAGTGTTGTGCTCGCTTCTCAGTTCTCACTGCTCAGTTCTGGGTGTGTGTTACGTTTCACAGACTAAAACGAGATCAACACTGTTGATTCGCGGATTTGTGTTTGTTTCTGTTGTGTGCACGCTACCTCTTACTAGAGGAATTTGTACACTTGCTAAAAATATTAGACTAGAACGATTCACTGAATGATGTATAGAAAACATAGGATATATTTTATTTGCAACAACAAATGCATAGAACTATGCCGCGAAATATGACATTAACTTTCAAAAATGGTTATCAAATGCGAGAATGTTAAATACTTTGAAAATAAGTTCTGATGAATATAATAAAGTCGTTTAAGTACTGACGGCATGGGAGACGACAGTCTCTATGAGCATTTCCAAGTGCAATTGAGTCGCCGTTTGTCCATGCATGGTAAGCGCTCAGTGGCTGTGGTCTTGAGGTAATGTCAGCGTTTCTTTTCTACACAGGCAGGGATAACTTGAAACTAGTGCGCTCCAAAAATTTGGACGAAACATTATCATCAATAAGTACGAGTCAGGATTATGTTTCAGCCTTCGCGCAATGTAATAAGTCAATAGTTCTACTGGATATGAAAATCGTCCTACTAGGAAATCGGAACCACACATTTTCTTGAATAATTTTATTGACTACGGTGACGTTATTAGTAAGCGCGGAATCAAACACCGTAGTTCGATCATCTGTTTCTTATGGCAGTCGCAAATTGTGAAGTGAAAAAGAATTTAATTCGTGCTGCCATCATATAGTTGTGTGTGCAAAAATTGCCCATACATCTGCCTTTTATTCAAAAATCGTAACAAGTATCATGTTATGTTTATGGGACCTATTGTATTTGTCTTTCAACTTATAAAGTATTATACGGTACATTGCTATGTTTATAATGTCAAAAATTGCAAATAAAAAATAAGAATTTTATGCCCAAGGGCATATTTGGCCCTCGACTGGTACTACATGCGACCATAACTTTACTGCCTTCCCTACAACCATCAAGCAGAATTATAAATTACCCGTAGATTTTTCATTTATTAAATTTCATTTGGCAACCTCGAATGTTAGTTTTAAGTGTCTGCTAAGAGTCTAACTGTTGAGTTTCATTTTCATTGTTGATTAATGGTTCAAATGGCTCTGAGCACTATGGGACTTAACATCTGTGGTCATCAGTCCCCTAGAACTTAGAACTACTTAAACCTAACTAACCTAACGACATCACACACATCCATGTCCGAGGCAGGATTGGAACCTGCGGCCGTAGCAGTCGCGCGGTTCCGGACTGAGCGCCTAGAACCGCTAGGCCACCGCGGCCGGCTGTTGATTAATAACCATTATCTTTAGAAGTTTTTCACAGTAGATCAAAAGTCTTTCTTGTGAAGCAGATTTTCAATAATGCGGTATAGATACTTGAACGACGCCAAAATTCTTGCTGAACTTTTAGTAGACAATGAATTATCAGACTTCAGTGATTTTTGAGTCGCATTACACAAAAGTAGAAGAGAATTCAAATGAAGAAGCGCAGGACGCTGAAGAACCAAGAATGCAGGTAACGCTTCAAACAAGTACAGGGTGTTTCAATAATGACCGGTATATTTGAAATGACAATAGAAACTAAACGAGCAGCGATAGAAATTCACCGTTTGTTGCAATATGCTTGGGACAACAGTACATTTTCAGGCAGACAAACTTTCGAAATTACAGTAGTTACAATTGTCAACAACAGATGGCCCTGCGGTCTGGGAAACTCTATAGTACGATATTTTCCACATATCCACCATGCGTAGCAATAATATGGCGTAGTCTCTGAATGAAATTTCCCGAAACTTTTGACAACGCGTCTGGCGGAATGGCTTCACATGCAGATGAGATGTACTGCTTCTGCTGTTCAATTGTTTCTGGATTCTGGCGGTACACCTGGTCTTTCAAGTGTCCCCACAGAAAGAAGTCACAGGGGTTCATGTCTGGCGAATAGGGAGGCCAATCCACGCCGCCTCCTGTATGTTTCGGATAGCCCAAAGCAATCACACGATCATTCAAATATTCATTCAGGAAATTAAAGACGTCGGCTGTGCGATGTGGCTGAGCACCATCTTGCATAAACCACGAGGTGTTCGCAGTGTCGTCTAAGGCAGTTTGTACCGCCACAAATTCACGAAGAATGTCCAGATAGCGTGATGCAGTAATCGTTTCGGATCTGAAAAATGGGCCAATGATTCCTTTGGAAGAAATGGCGGCCCAGACCAGTACTTTTTGAGGATGCAGGGACGATGGGACTGCAACATGGGGCTTTTCGGTTCCCCATATCCGCCAGTTCTGTTTATTGACGAAGCCGTCCAGGTAAAAATAAGCTTCGTCAGTAAACCAAATGCTGCCCACATGCATATCGGCGTCATCAATCCTGTGCACTATATCGTTAGCGAATGTCTCTCATGCACCAATGGTAGCGGCGCTGAGGGGTTGCCGAGTTTGAATTTTGTATGGACAGAGGTGTAAACTCTGGCGCATGAGACGATACGTGGACGTTGGCGTCGTTTGGACCGCAGTTGCAACACGCTGAACGGAAACCCGAGGCCGCTGTTGGATCACCTGCTGCACTAGCTGCGCGTTGCCCTCTGTGGTTGCCGTACGCGGTCGCCCTACCTTTCCAGCACGATAATCCGTCACGTTCCCAGTCCGTTGAAATTTTTCAAACAGATCCTTTATTGTATCGCTTTTCGGTCCTTTGGTTACATTAAACCTCCGTTGAAAACAACACTGTGTTCTAGGCGGTGGAATTCCAACACCAGAAAAATCCTCTGTTCTAAGGAATAAACCATGTTGTCCGCAGCACACTTGCACGTTGTGAACAGCACACGCTTACAGCAGAAAGACGACATACAGAATGGCGCACCCACAGACTGTGTTGTCTTCTATATCTTTCACATCACTTGCAGCGCCATCTGTTGTTGAAAATTGTAACTACTGTAATTTCGAAAGTTTGACCGCCTGAAAATGTACTGTTGTCCCAAGCATATTGCAACAAACGGTGTATTTCTATCGCTGCTCGTTTAGTTTTTATTGCCGTTTCAAATATACCGGTCATTTTTGAAACACCCTCTATGTTACAAGTTCTGGTAGAGTGTATCTTGCAGAAGCTCCAAGGAACTGCAAAACGGATTTGCCACAGTGGTCCATATATATCAGGGAATACCTACTGCTGGGAATGTAACAAGTATTTGTGAATCACTCAAGAAATTTTTCACTTCTGAGAAAGCACAGAAATTGTTGACAATACTAATGAAGAAGCTGAAAGAAAAAAAAAAACGTATCTCCTGCTAGTATTCCTGCAATATATGCTTTGATAGACATTTTAATTCTAATGGGAATTACCAGGAACCAATATTTCGTTACCTTATTTATGATCAAATTTAATGGCATGGTCCGTATATAGAGGAACTATGGGGAACACAAGAGCACATCAGCTATTGAAAATTCTTCGCTTTGATAAGGGCACCAGGGCAGAAAGGCGTGTAAGTGACAAATTTGCGCAGCTGCGTGGAGTGTTTGAAGAATTAAATGGAATATTCCCAAGGTACTTCAGTAGTGAACCCTAGAATACAGTTTATAAAATGCTACGTCTTTTTAAAGGTCGTTGTCCTTTCAAAGTTTTCCTGAAAGACAAACCTGGAAAATATGGTATACTTGTTAGAATTCTTAGAATCGCATCTGAACGCTACAAAATAAAAATGGCAGTTTATGTTGGAAAAGACAGTAGCCTCGCCTGTGAATGAGGTCCTCTTAAGATTATGAAGAGCAATAACTTAAGACAACAACAGGCAGAAAGCTGTATTCCTCCAAATTTGCATTTGCAGATCGATCTACTAAGAAGTCTCCAGTAACAATTGTCTCCCATCACAAAGGAAAAACAAAAAAAAAAATGAACCTGGTGATATTGCCAACACAACATCGTGACGCAGGAGTAGAAGTTGATGCACGAAAAAAGGAAACCCACATAAACCTGTATTACAATTATACTAAAGGATGAGTGGATGCCATAGATCAAATGGCTAGGACATATTCTACAAAAAGGAGTACGAGAAGATGGCCACTGTTAATATGCTAAGCCTACTTGATATAGCTGCAGTAAATTCATACACATAGTTCAAGATGAGTGCTCCTGAGTGGAACGAAGGGAAATCAAACGCCAGGAAACTGTGTCTTCATGAATCAGGCATCGAACTTTTGAAACCATATGTAGAAGAGCGATCCAAGGACTTGAAAGGCCTCCTCTTTACGGGAGATCCTTCGAAGAAAACTAGTAGTAACCAAAATTGCTGCAAATGATGGACCAACTAGGAAAGCAAGATCGTAGATTTCTACATCTGCGTGATTACTCTATTATTCACAAGAAAGTGCCTGGCAGAGGGTTCAATGAACAACTTTCAAGCTGTTTCTCTTCCGTTCCATTCTCGAAAGGCGCGCGGGAAAAACGAGCACATATTTTTTTTGTGCGAGCCCTGATTTTTCTTATTATATCGTGGTGATCATTTCTCCCTATGTAGATGGATGTCAACAGAATGTTTTCGCAATCGAAGGAGAAAACTGGTCATTGAAATTTCAGTAGAAGATCCCGTCGCAACGAAAAACGCCTTTGTTGTAATGATTGCCATTCCAATTCATGTATCATGTCTGTGGCAATATCTCCCCTACTTCGCGATAATATAAAACGAGCTTCCCTTTTCTGTACTTTTTCAGTGTCATACGCCCCAACTGATGCGGATCCCAAACCGCACAGCAACTTTCCAGAATAGGGCGAACAAGTCTGGTGTAAGCAGTCTCTTAAGTAGACCTGTTGCACCTTCTAAGTGTTTTACCAATGAATCGCAGTCTTTGGTTGGCTCTACCCATAGCATTATCTATGTGATCGTTTAAATTTAGCGTATTTGTAATTGTAATCCGTAGATATTTAGTTGAATTTACAGCCTTCAGATTTGTGTGACTTATCGCGTAATCAAAATTTAGCGGACTTCTTTTAGTACCCATGTGAATAACTTCACATTTTTCTTCATTCAGGGTCAATTGCCACTTTTCGCACCATACAAATATCTTATCTAAATCATTTTGCATTTCGTTTTATCATCTGGTGACTTTACAAGCCGGTAAATGACAACATCATCTACAAACAATCTAAGACGGCTTCTGAGATGGTCTCCTAGGTTGTTAATATAAATCAGGGACAACATAGGGTCTATAACACATCCTTGGGGATCGCCGGATATTATTTCCGTTTTACTCGATGACTTTCCGTCTGTTACTACGATTTGTGACCTTTCTGACAGGAAGTCATAAATTCAGTCGCACAACTGAGGCTTGAAGAATACAAGTCACCTAAGAGCCAGAGACAATACCAAGAAAGCTAAGCTCACATGTGGAAACCGTGGTCTCCATATGTGTAAGAGTCATTCAGAATCAACGATTGCTTGTACATGTGGTAAATATCATCTGTACATGACAGTATTGTCTCCAAGTGCAGAGTGTTTTTTGAAAGTTTTCAGTGTACCATAACCTGTATTTGTGCATGTATTGTTACTTTTGTTTTTGAAACTTTTCATAGAGGAGAAAACTACTATTCAGTTATTAGATCAAAGAGTGCACAGTAACTTTGTACAGCCTGTGTCATCAAGTACATACTTCATAGTCCATTAAATTTCGGGCTTGCAGCCGCGCCAATAAAAATTCTTCCAGTGATATTTGTGCCGTGTATCGTCCAGCCATACTCAGAGTAAGTCGAAAGAAATTTAGCGGACGGCGAAAAGTTGAAAATAAACATACTTTATGTTTCTAGTTTAAGTAAACTTTCGTTGTCCAAGATATGACCTCTTTTGCTTGTTATTTTCATCCTATGTGTTCGAAAAATAACTTTTCAGTTATGTTGTCAATGTTTCGTGTTACACATTGGAAACATAATTACTTAAAAATAAATACATATTACAAGATGTACAGCCTATTGCAACATGGGTAAAACTTGCCCTTGGTTGGTGCTCCGTGTAACCTAAAGTACCTTAGTGCTCCTACGATTAATATTAAGTATATCTCTGTGAATTTGTTATCTAGTGTTAGAAGATCGAAAAATTATTGCCTAAAGTACCTTCATTGAAACAGAGATACGTGGTTTCTCAATGCCATAACCACTCGATGACTGCAGTGGTTCCAAACAGGTATCACATTAACCTACTGTGCTGGTATACGAATATGCACAACCGCGGAAGTTGTTAGGGTCTTGTGCCCATGTTAAGGAGATGCAGACGTATGGTTTTATTTACATCTACATCCACGCTCTGCAAACCACTGTCACGTACGTAGCAGACAGTACGCCCCATTGTACCATGTACTGAATCAGAGGCTGAGACGGTTCTGCGACCGTGTGGGCTGCAGATTCCTCGACTTGCGCCACAGGGTGGCGGGGTTTCGGGTTCCGCTAGATAGTTCAGGCCTCCCCCCATGAACCATGGACCTTGCCGTTGGTGGGGAGGCTTGCGTGCCTCAGCGATACAGATGGCCGTACCGTAGGTGCAACCACAACGGAGGGGTATCTGTTGAGAGGCCAGACAAACTTGTGGTTCCTGAAGAGGGGCAGCAGCCTTTTCAGTAGTTGCAGGGGCAACAGTCTGGATGATTGACTGATCTGGCCTTGCAACATTAACCAAAACGGCCTTGCTGTGCTGGTACTGCGAACGGCTGAAAGCAACGGGAAACTACAGCCGTAATTTTTCCCGAGGACATGCAGCTTTACTGTATGATTAAATGATGATGGCATCCTCATGGGTAAAATATTCCGGAGGTAAAATAGTCCCCCATTCGGATCTCCGGGCGGGGACTACTCAGGAGGATGTCGTTATCAGGAGAAAGAAAACTGGCGTTCTACGGATCGGAGCGTGGAATGTCAGATCCCTTAATAGGGCAGGTAGGTTAGAAAATTTAAAAAGGGAAATGGATAGGTTAAAGTTAGATATAGTGGGAATTAGTGAAGTTCGGTGTCAGGAGGAACAAGACTTCTGGTCAGGTGACTACAGGGTTATAAACACAAAATCAAATAGGGGTAATGCAGGAGTAGGTTTAATAATGAATAGGAAAATAGGAATGCGGGTAAGCTACTACAAACAGCATAGTGAACGCATTATTGTGGCCAAGATAGATACGAAGCCCACACCTACTACAGTAGTACAAGTTTATATGCCAACTAGCTCTGCAGATGATGAAGAAATTGAAGAAATGTACGATGAAATAAAAGAAATTATTCAGATAGTGAAGGGAGACGAAAATTTAATAGTAATGGGTGACTGGAATTCGAGTGTAGGAAAAGGGAGAGAAGGAAACATAGTAGGTGAATATGGATTGGGGCTAAGAAATGAAAGAGGAAGCCGCCTAGTAGAATTTTGCACAGAGCACAACTTAATCATAGCTAACACTTGGTTTAAGAATCATGAAAGAAGGTTGTATACGTGGAAGAACCCTGGAGATACTAAAAGGTATCAGATAGATTATATAATGGTAAGACAGAGATTTAGGAACCAGGTTTTAAGTTGTAAGACATTTCCAGGGGCAGATGTGGACTCTGACCACAATCTATTGGTTATGACCTGTAGATTAAAACTGAAGAAACTGCAAAAATATGAGAAATTAAGGACATGAGATCTGGATAAGCTGAAAGAACCAGAGGTTGTACAGAGTTTCAGAGAGAGCATAAGGGAAAAATTGACAGGAATAGGGGAAAGAAATACAGTAGAAGAAGAATGGGTAGCTCTGAGGGATGTAGTAGTGAAGGCAGCAGAGGATAAAGTAGGTAAAAAGACGAGGGCTGCTAGAAATCCTTGGGTAACAGAAGAAATATTGAATTTAATTGATGAAAGGAGAAAATATAAAAATGCAGTAAATGAAGCAGGCAAAAAGGAATACAAACGTCTCAAAAATGAGATCGACAGGAAGTGCAAAATGGCTAAACAGGGATGGCTAGAGGACAAATGTAAGGATGTAGAAGCTTATCTCACTAGGGGTAAGATAGATACTACCTACAGGAAAATTAAAGAGACCTTTGGAGAGAAGAGAACCACGTGTATGAATATCAAGAGCTCAGATGGCAGCCCAGTTCTAAGCAAAGAAGGGAAGGCAGAAAGGTGGAAGGAGTATATAGAAGGTTTATACAAGGGCGATGTACTTGAGGACAATATTATGGAAATAGAAGAGGATGTAGATGAAGACGAAATGGGAGATACGATACTGCGTGAAGAGTTTGACAGAGTACTGAAAGACCTGAGTCGAAACAAGGCCCCCGGAGTAGACAACATTCCATTAGAACTACTGACGGCCTTGGGAGAGCCAGTCATGTCAAAACTCTACCAGCTGGTGAGCAAGATGTATGAGACAGGCGAAATACCCTCAGACTTCAAGAAGAATATAATAATTCCAATCCCAAAGAAAGCAGGTGCTGACAGATGTGAAAATTACCGAACTATCAGTTTAATAAGCCACGGCTGCAAAATACTAACGCGAATTCTTTACAGACGAATGGAAAAACTGGTAGATGCAGACCTCGGGGAGGATCAGTTTGGATTCCGTCGAAATGTTGGAACACGTGAGGCAATACTGACCTTACGACTTATCTTAGAAGAAAGATTAAGAAAAGGCAAACCTAAGTTTCTAGCATTTGTAGACTTAGAGAAAGCTTTTGACAATGTTGACTGGAATACTCTTTTTCAAATTCTAAAGGTGGCAGGGGTAAAATACAGGGAGCGAAAGGCTATTTATAATTTGTTCAGAAACCAGATGGCAGTAATAAGAGTCGAGGGGCATAAAAGGGAAGCAGTGGTTGGGAAAGGAGTGAGACAGGGTTGTAGCCTCTCCCCGATGTTATTCAATCTGTATATTGAGCAAGCAGTAAAGGAAACAAAAGAAAAATTTGGAGTAGGTATTAAAATTCATGGAGACGAAGTAAAAACTTTGAGGTTCGCCGATGACATTGTAATTCTGTCAGAGACGGCAAAGGACTTAGAAGAGCAGTTGAACTGAATGGACAGTGTCTTGAAAGGAGGATATAAGATGAACATCAACAAAAGCAAAACGAGGATAATGGAATGTAGTCAAATTACATCGGGTGATGCTGAGGGAATTAGATTAGGAAATAAGACACTTAGAATAGTAAATGAGTTTCGCTATTTAGGAAGCAAAATAACTGATGATGGTCGAAGTAGAGAAGATATAAAATGTAGACTGGCAATGGCAAGGAAAGCGTTTCTGAAGAAGAGAAATTTGTTAACATCGAATATAGATTTATGTATCACGAAGTCGTTTCTGAAAGTATTTCTTTGGAGTGTAGCCATGTATGGAAGTGAAACATGGACGATTACTAGTTTGGACAAGAAGAGAATAGAAGCTTTCGAAATGTGGTGCTACAGAAGAATACTGAAGATAAGGTGGATAGATCACGTAACTAATGAGGAGGTATTGAATAGGATTGGGGAGAAGAGAAGTTTGTGGCACAACTTGACTAGAAGAAGGGATCGGTTGGTAGGACATGTTTTGAGGCATCAAGGGATCACAAATTTAGCATTGGAGGGCAGCGTGGAGGGTAAAAATCGTAGAGGGAGACCGAGAGATGAGTACACTAAGCAGATTCAGAAGGATGTAGGTTGCAGTAGGTACTGGGAGATGAAGCAGCTTGCACAGGATAGAGTAGCATGGAGAGCTGCATCAAACCAGTCTCAGGACTGAAGACAACAACAACAACAGTTCAGGAGTCCACTACACGCAGCAAGCGGCTACATGGGTAGCAGGGGCTGTGTGGCGTGGACTGGACGGTTTTTTAGGTTATATGGCCTCGGGCAAGTACAGAAAGGGCAACAGCTTCAAAAGATGCGGGGCAAAGTCATTACATGCGGGGACCAAGCAGAAATCGGTATTGTAATTGTAAACTGTCGAAGCTGCATTGGTAAAGTACCGGAACTTCAAGCGCTGATAGAAAGCACCGAAGCTGAAATCGTTATAGGTACAGAAAGCTGGCTGAAGCCAGACATAAATTCAGCCGAAATTTTTACATAGGCACAGACGGTGTTTAGAAAGGATAGATTGCATGCAGCCGGTGGTGGCGTATTTGTCGCTGTTAGTAGTAGATTATCCTGTAGTGAAGTAGAAGTGGATAGTTCCTGCGAAATATTATGGGTGGAGGTTACACTCAACAACCGAGCTAGGTTAATAATTGGCACCTTTTACCGACCTCCCGACTCAGCAGCATTAGTGGCAGAACAGCTGCGAGAAAATTTGGAATACATTTCACATAAATTTTCTCTGCATATTATAGTCTTTAGGTGGAGATTTCAATTTACCAGATATAGACTGGGATACTCAGATGTTTAGGACGGGTGGTAGGGACAGAGTATCGAGTGACATTATACTGAGTGTACTATCCGAAAATTACCTCGAGCAATTAAACAGAGAACCGACTCGTGGAGATAACATCTTCGACCTGCTCATAACAAACAGACCGGAACTTTTCGACTCTGTAAGTGCAGAACAGGGAATCAGTGATCATAAGGCCGTTACAGCATCCCTGAATATGGAAGTTAATAGGAATATAAAAAAAGGGAGGAAGGTTTATCTGTTTAGCAAGAGTAATAGAAGGCAGATTTCAGACTACCTAACAGATCAAAACGAAAATTTCTGTTCCGACACAGACAACGTTGAGTGTTTATGGAAAAAGTTTAAGGCAATTGTAAAATGCGTTTTAGACAGCTACGTGCCGAGTAAAACTGTGATGGACGGGAAAAACCCACCGTGGTTCAACAACAAAGTTAGGAAACTACTGCGGAAGCAAAGAGAGGTTCACTCCAAGTTTAAACGCAGCCAAAACCTCTCAGACAAACAGAACCTACACGATGTCAAAGTTAGCGTAAGGAGGGCTGTGTGTGAAGCGTTCAGTGAATTCGAAAGTCAAATTCTATGTACCGACTTGACAGAAAATCCTAGGAAGTTCTGGTCTTAAGTTAAATCAGTAAGTGGCTCTAAACAGCATATCCAGACACTCCGGAATGATGATGGCTTTGAAACAGAGGATGACACGCGTAAACCTGAAATACTAAACACCTTTTCCCAAAGCTGTTTCGCAGAGGAAGACCGCACTGCAGTTCCTTCTCTAAATCCTTGCACAAATGAAAAAATGGCTGACATCGAAATAAGTGTCCAAGGAATAGAAAAGCAACTGAAATCACTCAACAGAGGAAAGTCCACTGGATCTGACGGAATACCAATTCGATTCTACACAGAGTACGCGAAAGAACTTGCCCCCCTTCTAACAGCCGTGTACCGCAAGTCTCTAGAGGAACGAAAGGTTCCAAATGATTGGAAAAGAGCACAGGTAGTCCCAGTCTTCAAAAAGGGTCGTCGAGCAGATGCGCAAAACTATAGACCTATATCTCTGACGTCGATCTGTTGTAGAAGTTTAGAACATGTTTTTTGCTCGAGTATCACGTCGTTTTTGGAAACCCAGAATCTACTCTGTAGGAATCAACATGGATTCCGGAAACAGCTATCGTGTGAGACCCAACTCGCTTTATTTGTTCATGAGATCCAGGAATTATTACATACAGGCTCCCAGGTAGATGCTATTTTCCTAGACTTCCGCAAGGCGTTCGATACAGTTCCGCACTGTCGCCTGATAAACAAAGTAAGAGTCTACGGAATATCAGACCAGCTGTGTGGCTGGATTGAAGAGTTTTTAGCAAACAGAACACAGCATGTTGTTATCAATGGAGAGACGTCTACAGACGTTAAGGTAACCTCTGGCGTGCCACAGGGGAGTGTTATGGGACCATTGCTTTTCACAATATATATAAATGACATAGTAGATAGTGTCGGAAGTTCCATGCGGCTTTTCGCGGATGATGCTGTAGTATACAGAGAAGTTGCAGTATTAGAAAATTGTAGAGAAATGCAGGAAGATCTGCAGCGTATAGGCACTTGGTGTAGGGAGTGGCAACTGACCCTTAACATAGACAAATGTAATGTATTGCGAATACATAGAAAGAAGGATCCTTTATTGTATGATTATATGATAGCGGAACAAACACTGGTAGCAGTTACTTCTGTTAAATATCTGGGAGTATGCGTGCGGAGCGATTTGAAATGGAATGATCATATAAAATTAATTGTTGCTAAGGCGGGTACCAGGTTGAGATTCATTGGGAGAGTCCTTAGAAAATTTAGTCCATCAGCAAAGGAGGTGGCTTACAAAACACTCGTTCGACCTATACTTGAGATTGTTCGTCAGTGTGGGATCCGTACCAGATCGGGTTGACGGAGGAGATAGAGAAGATTCGTCACAGGGTTATTTGGTAACCATGATAGCGTTACGGAGATGTTTAGCAAACTCAAGTGGCATATTCTGCAAGAGAGGCGCTCTGCATCGCGGTGTAGCTTGCTCGCCAGGTTTGGAGAGGGTGCGTTTCTGGATGAGGTATCGAATATACTGCTTTCCACTACTTATACCTGCCCGTGGAGATCACGAATGTAAAATTAGAGAGATTCGAGAGCGCACGGAGGCTTTCAGACAGTCGTTCTTCTCGCGAACCGTACGCGAATGGAACGGAAAAGGGAGGTAATGACAGTGGCACGTAAAGTGCCCTCCGCCACACACCGATGGGTGGCTTGCGGAGTATGAATGTAGATGTAGATGTAGATGTACGAGAGCTTATCCGCATTCCATTCACATATGAAGTAGGGAGAAGAATGATTGCTTAAATGCCTCTGTGCCTGCCCACAACAGACCAAAATTAAAGGAACTATTAACTTGTCAAACAGGGCGATTTCAACCTTCCGTGATCCTCCATACCTACAAAATCCCTGACCTCGAGCATCTTCTGCTATGCAAATCTGGTGTGGATCTCCGCCCCTCCCTCTTTCTATCACTTCTTACAGATCCCAGAATGCCGCACACTCCTCCCCTGCCCAAATCATCTAACAACTTACAAAATTCCTCACACACCCTGCTCTACCATCTTGAACATCTGTGAATATCCTAAGCTATCCGTAAACTCAACATTAATCACGCGCTAGTGCCCCTCATGCTATCATATCCTGGTAATCTGACATGTCTGTCCCTACATTACACCTCTACACTCCCCACGTAATCTCCCACGGGAAGTTTAATTGTCCCTTACCTGACCATTAAATCCTCTCAGATATACTCCCGTCCTATCACACCCAGGAGAACCCACCCTTCCTCCCTTTGTCAGGGGTCCGTTCCTAACCAATCCTCTCCGTCGAAACAACAAGGCTTGGTTTGGAAACACATCCCTCTTCATTCTCCGAATCTCTCTGCCAAACATCCGTCCACAAAAACATCTGCCTGCACAGAGCCGCAAACGCTACAAATGCCATATCATGTTACCCTTCCACTTTCAGGCTATGTAAACTCTTTACTTCATTCGTCTGTGTACATATCTTATTTAATCAGCAAATCAGGTTTTTACTTTATACAGCTGACGACCTGCAATTTATTTTGTGAAAACACTTATTTTTTTAACACCTAGCATAATTTTACTATTTTTTACATTTTAAACATCGATTGACAGAAGAGTTGCGAACTGCAACTGATGGCAGCCCACTCCCCAATAAGGAAGAAGATATATATCTGTCTAATACTCGATCTGATCCATTTGCTCCTATGTAAATTTTGAGTGGATATGTGCTCGAGTTTTACCAGTTCCTCCGAATTCATGAATGTCATGCAATCCACCTTGCTTTCTACATCTGTCTACCATACGTCCTGTGGATACACTATCATTTTATCAAATTCCCACCCATCCTCACTCTCATCGAACACATCTACGTATCCTAAACAATACACACAAAGTAGATTCCAATAAGCCAATTGCTTCCCCTCTGATCACCAATCCTGGTACGCTGCCTGCCTTTACAAATACAGCCACCAGTGTCTGCACCTACATACACACAGAATATCCTATGCCAACGTAATTTCAACTGACTCCTTTTCCCAGATAGTGAAACCTGATCTGATATTTCTCTGTTCCATCAACCATAATTTCTTACCTATGACACTCCATTTCAGAGCGCCCATCCCCTCCCTATACTCTCCCCATCTCTACCCATCGCTTCCCCTCTCAATACCATGGACCTGCTCACCCATCAAACTCCCCCTCACCTTCTGTCTTCCCACTGGCCACCGTAACACAGGCTCTCATTTTCTATAGGTACCAATCAACAGTATACATGTTTACACCGGAATCCGCCCCCTACAAAATTTCCACTTTTTTTCTCTCCCATCTCCCCACAACCACTTTCCCCAGTGCAGGTCTTTCAGGCTTTTCATGTACTGTTACGCCAGAGAGTAGAGAAGCCGCAAAAGTTAGAATTCTTCTAATATACACCTTGGTACAGCCACAGGCAACGCCAGGGAGAGGTGGTGACATAGCAGTGCAGCATACAGAAACAATCAACACTACCAGTCGACCACATATGTGAACACACATTACTACATTGGCACAAATCGCCAAACATATTTCAAAGACTTTGTAAGTAGGCTGTTTAGGTTTCTTTATTGGTAACGCCGCCGCCACGTAGCGCCCTGTATGAAAATCACTGGCTGTGCCGTGTGCAGTCTGGGGCTGGTTTGCATTGTTGTCTGCCATTGTAGTGTTGGGCAGCGGCAGCTGGATGCTAACAGCGCGTAGTTGGAGGTCAGCCGCCAGCAGTGGTGGACGTGGGGAGAGAGATGGCGGAGTTCTGAAATTTGTGAGACTGGATGTCATGAACTGCTATATATATTTTGACTATTAAGGTAAATACATTGTTTGTTCTGTATTAAAATCTTTCATTTGATAACTATGCCTATCAGTAGTTAGTGCCTTCAGTAGTTTGAATCTTTTATTTAGCTGGCAGTAGTGGCGCTCGCTGTATTGCAGTAGCTTGAGTAACGAAGATTTTTGTGAGGTAAGTGATCTGTGAAACGTATAGGTTAATGTTAGTCAGGGCAATTCCTTCGTAGGGATTTTGGGAAGTCAGATTGCGTTGCGCTAAAAATATTGTGTGTCAGTTTAAGCACAGTTATGTATAATTTTACTAAGGGGACGTTTCAGCTTGACAGTGCAGTTAACGGTCTGTAACGAATTGTTAACCGAACACTGTGGAACGTAGACTGCTGACTATTAGTAAGTAAGTGGGCCACACTCAGTCGTAAGGAATAGGCCCTCACATCATTACCACTTGCCCACGTCCACAAATACGAAACTCTGCAGCTCAAAGTGTAGGTGGTCGTTGGGACCACCTGATTCAATGATTAATATGGTGTAGTG
Organism: Schistocerca gregaria; assembly: GCF_023897955.1. Taxonomy (NCBI): domain Eukaryota; kingdom Metazoa; phylum Arthropoda; class Insecta; order Orthoptera; family Acrididae; genus Schistocerca; species Schistocerca gregaria. The sequence goes on from NC_064922.1 coordinate 435,647,972, forward strand.
CCATCCTTGTGTCAGGAGAATGCTGATTATCGTTTCCAAGATGACAGCACACAATTAACGGTCATCTGCTGCTCATAGGACTTCTCTTCAGCTGCCACATACCACATTGTTAATAGGCAGACTGAGTGTCTGAATGTATGCAACCCACAAAAACGAAGTGGTGTAGAACGAATTTTGTCCCATTACTGATATTCCTTAATTTTGCCTACTTCATGATCTGCAAGCCTGATGTTAAGTTCCTCGTTGTTCTTGTTTCTGCTACTTCTCTACTTTCATCTTTCTTCGATTTATTTTCTATTTTTGTTCTGTACGCATTAGACTGTTTATTTCATCCTGCACTTCTTCTTCACTTTCACTGATAATAGAAATGTCTATCAGAAAATCTTGTCATTGATAACCTTTCACTCAGAATTTTAATCTCACTCTTTAACCTTCCTTTCATTTCTGCCTTTGCATCATCTTCGATGTATATATTGAGCAGCAGCATCGAAAGATTACATCTCTGTCTTACACCCTTTTTAGTCCAAGCACTTCGTTCTTGTTCTTCCAGTTTTGATGTTCACTCTTGGTTCTAGACCATATAGTGTACTATTCGCTTATCCCTAGAACTCATGACTCGATTTCTCAGAATTCGCAAATTTTGTATAATTTCCGATTGTTCAACGCCAACTGGTATCAAATATGATTTGTCACTTTATTTAAACAAATGTACTTACGCTGATGTGTAACTGCGGAAGTAAGTTATGTGGATGAAAGACTCTTTACGACTGCGAGAGACAGATTACCTCTGACTCGTGATTTAAAACTTTGTGGATATAATGTGGAACATTATGTGTACGATGGACTTACATACTTCTGATTTAGCAATTGCGGAGAGCAGGATCGCAGCGTAACTGTAATCATCGGAATTATTGTAAGCTTCCATTTTTAATAAGTAATGTAATTTGACTAATTATGATAAAATTTCATCTCATACCAGAGGACGATATATCCTGAAATGTAGCTATGAAGATCATTTGTGGGAAAATATAGTGTCATGAATGGGAAACGTACGTTTAATTCTTTTGTGGTTTTAACTTTTTCGTTGTCTGTGGCTCAGAACATTATTTGGTGTGTCGTACCTCGTAGGGAAATTATTATCTTGAGAGATCAGTTAAGCCTGCACTGCGATCGGTTAAGCTCATTTTGAGAGATTAACTTCTGGACTTTTATCTAAATTAATACACAACTTGGACATTGGTCACTGATTCCCACGCTGCAGAATGAGTACCTCATAGCACCAAGACGGCATTCCCACGGCATACGATTTGCCTCTGGTCATTTTAAGAATTTTCAGAGTCGACGATCGCTGTAATTCTGCAGAGCCACGGAAATTTTATTCCAGGTGCTGACGTCGACAACGAGAGGCAGACAGAGTATGATTAGGGGCGGTAACTATCTAATCATTTTGTTTTGTAAACATGAGAATTCAAATTGGGAACTAAATTTGTGTTAAGATATTGGGGAAGGACTCCTCTTGCCCAAAAGTTTCCATTCAAGAACTATATATTATTCAGTCCTAATAACTTCTACTCACTGGGGAGAGAAGTTAAAACAGTCTCTTGATTTTTCTTAGGTCTTGCTCTTGTTATCAAACGCAGCTGACTGTCTTGGCTGTTTCCTTTCCTGAATTCGTGCTGATCGTCGTCAAACAGATCTTAAATTTTCTTCTTATTCGTATCAGTAACATTAATGCATGAGCTGTTAAGCTGACTGTGTGATCTCGCACGTATCTACCCTTGTTAGTTTCGGAACTGTGTGGATAATATGTTCCCGTAAGTCTGATGGTACGTCGCCAGTCTCATAGATTCTACAGACAACTTGAACAGTCATTATATTTCAGCTTCCACCAATGATTTTATAAATTTCGATGGAGTGTGATCTGTCCTTTCTGCCTTATTTGATCTCAAGACTTCTAGAGCTCTTTTTTCCTGTTTCTTCTTCCATCCCGTCTTTAGATCAGTTCTCTCTCATAGAGTTTTTCAATGTACTCTTGCAACCTATCCGCTCTGTCCTGTGCATTCACAAGTGGAATTCCCATTTCACTCTTAATGTTAAAACGCTTGCTTCTAATTTCACCTAACGTTGTTTTGTCTTTTCTATATCCTTTCCTGTAGCTATTTCGCCTTGGCTGCCCTGCATTTACTGTTTAATCCATTCCTAAGGGATTTATATCGCTGTATTCCTCTCTTTCTCTGAACAATTTTGAACTTTCTCCATTCGTCGATCAACTCAAGTATTTCTCGTGATACGCAAGGTTTCTTCGCTGTAGGCTCCTTGCACCTATGTTTGTCTGTTCGACATCTTTGTTGCATGTTTTAGACATATCCACTCCTCTTGAACTGAAATGTTTACTGTGTTATTCCTGAGGGCAGAATCTATTTCAAGCACACCTCCTGTTCCTTAGTACTTTAGCATCCCACTTCCTTTCAGCTGTTTCTTCTAAGCAAGTCTCTTAAATTTCTTAATCTTCATCGTTACTAAATTATGCTCTGAGCCTGTAAATGCACCTTGGTACGTTCTGCAATCGAATATCTGATTTCGGAATCTCTGTCTCAGTATGACGTAATTCAGCTGGGCTGTTCTCATGTCTCCGGATCTTCTGTAAATATACTTTCTCCTCTTACGATTCTTGAACAGAATATTGGCTATTAGTAGCTCAAATTTATTGTAGAACTCAATTAGTCTTTGTCATTCTTACTGCCACGCACACATTCTCCCAAAACACTTTATTCTACTTCTTTCCCTACAACTGCGTTCCAATACCCCACTATTATTAGGATTTTCATCTCCTTTCAGATAATGAATTACCTGCTCAATATTGTTATACGATTCCTTTCTCACCTTGTGTTCTGCTTGCGACGTTGCCGTGTATACCAGAACTATCGTTGTCGGTGTCAGTATGCTGCTGAATCTGATGAGAACAATCCTATCACAGAACTGTTCACAGTAACACACTCTCTACCCTAGCTTCCTAATCATAACGAATCCCGCTCCCTTTTTACCAATTTCTGCTACTATTGATATTACCCTCTATTTGTCTGACCAGAAATCGTTGTCTTATTTCCATTTCACTTCACTGAAACCCCCTACATCTAGATTGAGCTTTTGCATTTCCATTTTCTGAAGTTCTGGCTTTCCTACTACGTTCAGACTTTTGACATTCCATGCTCAGACTCGTAGAATGTTAACCCGTCCTATGTTACCCTATGTTTTTCTCATCGTTACCTCTCCCTTGGCAGTCCTCTCCAGGAGAACCAAATGAGGGACTAATCCGGAATCTTTTACCAATAGAGAGATCGCCATGATACTTTTCCAATTACAGGTCACAAGTCCTGTGAATACACATAATGTGTCTTTAACGCAGTGGTTTCCATTGCCTTCTGTATCCTTAGCTCTTGATCACTGATGATTCTTCCGTCTTTTAGGGGCCATCTCCCACCCTAAGCGCAAGAGAGTGCCCTGACATTTTGTCCATTGCTCTGAGCTCCTTGACAACGCCGTTGGTAGAACGACTGTCATTTGTGATGCCAAGTCTTAGGCCACCATTACTGAAGATTTTTATTCAAAATTCAAGCTCAGGTGACGTTCGAATCCAGGAAGTGTTGGTTACTTGTGAAACGTGCTACCCCAAAACCACTCCGAGATACTAGCCCCAAGACTTGAGAGAAACTGGTCACATAAGCCATCATTCTGTTAAATTTATTTCTTCGGCAACATCCATCACTGAAATGCAAATGGTTTGTGAAGACACTATTGGCAAACTGCACCTCCATAAGAAAACATGCACGGAGAGAGAGGAGTAGCTAGACTAAATATGAATGTTCATTAATATTTCTCATGACGTAATCCTTTTTAACACTTTTTCTGGCTCAAATATAAGATTTTTAAACACATTTTAGCAAATTTTCTATAACTGTCCTCATTCAAAGAGGTTACAACCTACTATCTGCGCTTGTCTAAAAAGGGTTGTAAAGTATTGCAGGTTTTGTTATTATCACAGTTATTCTGATACGAATACGTCAGAAGTTTCTAGTGAAGTTTCTGACCACTGCCAAAGTGCTGCCGCTATCAGACGCTGTACACTGCCTCTTGACTCCACCGCAAAAGGCCCTCTTCTCATTGAAGTCAAATGCAGTATCCTGACGTATTCGACACAAGACGATGCTCGTAACTCTTTCGCCGACTGTGGACCGAGAAGTGGAAATGACAGCGATTGTAATACAAGAAAGAAAGCAATATGACGGGTTCGGAAAAGTGTAAATGCCTCAGTTAGCTGTACGAATTGCTATTGAATTTTTGTGTGCAGTTTTAGCGTCCTAAGTCGTAACATGTTATTGTTATGTGAAGCAACCTCAGATCAGTGAACTAAAAACTTAAATAATAGGTATAACCAAAACAACGACACGTGGACACCTGCGGTAACTTGACTGAAATGAAAACGTGGAAGGCTATTTTCTAGAAAGAATTGACCACAGATAAGGAGATTTTGTCGTATCAATACGAACCTACCGCAGAACGAAAAAGTGCATAAATGCACATCTTCCATGACAGAACCATCGTCCACGCCAATGTGACACGGGAGCTGAACAACATCCAAAACAATGATTTTCCTGAAATTTTAACTTTATAATATGTACGTTCTCTGCGTTGTACTCAGGGGGGGGGGGGGGGGTGGAAGGGAGGGGAGGAAACAGTGTAGAGCATCTGAAACATTAAAATCACAATCTTAACGTCGCTATATTTTTATTAATCCATTGTAATACATTCTTGGAACGTTTTAGGCAGACAAGATAATTGTCAACTGTTGCCATGATTTTCCACAATCTAGTTTTCATCAGCGCCGCAATTCATTATTTACCTGCGAATAATATTTCTACTTACTCAGCTCGAAGAACATCCACAGCTAAACACCCACAGCTAAAGATAGCTATAACGTAAAAGAGCACTTACTAGCAGTCATGCCACTCAAGAATATTTCAGGTGTTTGCTACCTCAGAAAGATTCTTTCCAATCCACCCTCTTGGTTCGGAGACCACCGAGCGAGGTAGCGCATCGCATTCTGGAGGACGACGGTTCAATCCAGCGTCCGGATTTAGGTTTCCCGTGATTTCCCTAAATCGCTTGGGCGAATTCCGGGATGATTCCTCTGAAAGGACACGGCCGACTTCCTTTCCCATCCATTCCTAACCCGATGGGACCAATGATTTCGCTGTTTAGTTTCCTCCCCCAAACAACCGAAGCAACATAGGACAGGTAAACAAGTTAAAGCAAATTTGAGGCAGTAATAAAATAATGTCAGAGCGACGAAGAGTAGGGCCAATACTAGCAGATATATCTTCCTTATTCCATTTCAGAGGTAATTGGGGAATTAGTAGATAGACAGAACATTTATAAGAGAATATAGATTAAGACTGAAGAAACCAGTAGCAAATAGACCCCATCAGTAAACCATGATATGAGCATTATTACATAGATTAAATAGAGAGAAAGGAATCATTCGTCTTACTAAAGCGGAAAATCTCGGAAGAAAGTTGTAGTAAGGAAGAGAACTGAAAGAAAAAGACAGCAAGAGGAAAGGGTAACAAAAAACGAAGACATTCTTTTTGCCAAATGATCGCGAAATTGGCCTATAGCTGGAGATGTTTCTGAAGCAAACGATAGAAACTCATGCTATAATCGACAATTATGAAACGCGAAAGTCACAAAAACAGGGAAAAGAAGCGAAATTCGGAGCACTCTAAACTTGACAATTACAAACCTCTATAAACGTTATTCGAGTGTATGTTACACGAAATGAAGGAACAGTAGACAAAACAGCCAAAACATGATGTTACAGGAAACTCTTGACAGAAAGTAGGGGTAATTTATTCGGATATTTACTGGGCCATATTTTAAATCTGCAAGAGGGTCATTTGAATGATCAGAAAAGAGTCCAGTGTCGTAATTAGGACAGAAACGTTCCTTCATTTACAAAAGTCCAAAAACAGCACCCGCTTTTAACATCTATTTGCAAACATTGTCGTAAGAGCACTAATGTTCATAAGTGTAATACTGAAGCTAAGTAAAAGGCTAGACACGGTAATTTGTTTCATTGCATGGGACAGATACTAACAAAATTCTTTTATCTGCTGCTGAGTCTGAAACTATCGTTTGAATGCACAGTGTGAAAAATATTGCTTGAATTGTGGTGCTGAAAATTCGCTGTTGTATCTATATTTCAAACAGCGTACAATAAGTGGAGAATTTTTCACCGAGGGCACGTGCTAACGAAACGATCAGCCTGCATGGGAGAAACTGGAGGTGATTCTACGTGTGAAACAATAATACCTCAGGAGCAGTGAAACTGGCGCGAAAATGGGATCGAGAACCGAATAAGAGATTCTTGCCAACTGCTATAGAAAGCCGCTCTCCCGTAAAGGGTACAATAAAATCTGGATTTCGCGGTATTCCCAACGCTGCGAGAGTAACTGGCGCAATGACGTTGCATGAAGCGTGTGCGTAGCGCAGTAACAGGACCGCGCGAGGGATAGGGTGGAGCAGTAAAGCCTTTTGTCTGTGCGCCTGGCTGCAGACTCTTACGGCTAGCTTTACGACGAGAGACGCGAGCTGTTTACGAGAACACGACAATGTGGCACCGGACGGACCGCGTCACCATCTCAGGGGATCCACGGCCGATCGCATCTAGCCGGGTGCAGCGCATACCAGTATCTGCTGGCGTAGAACGCGTGTCTGTAACGGTGACACCGCAAATTCGCTACGTCGCGTTAAATTCACTCTGCCCCACTTCAACACCTTTATAGAGGAGGACTTTACTGAAGCTACACGTGATGCAAGAGGAAACGAAAGCTGATGTAAGTTAACGTAGCAGCTGCTGTAGTTTACTTCAAACTACGTCGCTTTCACGGTGTGGCTCCGGAACTTTACGCACTATAGAATTAACGGATTAGACCTTAGTCCTGGTTTGACTGACCTACTGCTAATTACAAGGCAGTACGACAAACCATTTAGGGTCGTGGGACATGTGATCACAATCTCCCCAACCCCACCACTGGATGAATCCTAATGATGGAACTGCGTCTTTATTCAAACAGTCACTCACATGATTCAAATGGCTCTGAGCACTATGGAACTTAACATCGGAGGTCATCAGTTCCCTAGAACTTAGAACTACTTAAACCTAACTAACCTAAGGACATCACACACATCCATGCCCGAGGCAGGATTCGAACCGGCGACCATAGAGGTCGCACGGTTCCAAACTGAAGTGCCTAGAACCGCTCTACCACACCGGCCGGCAACTCACATGACTTGACGGAGCTGAGTGGATCACGTTCAACATCTCCTTACCTCAGAGAAAGCGGAATGGCTACGGGAATCGAAACACGTCCATTCGCATCGAAAGCAAAGACACGGAACCACTCGGCTAAGGAGACACACTGCTTCGGAAGTTTTGTATGTACACAGTAAAAAGAAATAAAAAAAAGTGTGTGACGCTACAGCACGACGTCACCGTGCAGCTGGCAAGGCTGGTAAACAGCAGACATGTCGATACCAAGAAGGAAGCGGTTCACGCAGAGACACGAAAGAACGTGAGGACAAATTTGTCGATCGAGTAGTGTCAGAGAGAGAGGCACTCAGACCCCTGGATTCATCATTATCATTAATCCAATGTGTAACTAGTGCTTCACTGACCACAAGAACAGTTAACAGACTCCTCACAGAAAGGGGGCTGATCCCACAGTGCCTCTCGCGCCAACTACTGTTGACCTCGGTACACCATAAGCCCATCTCCAGTGGTTTCAGACACATTCGAAATGGAATCTCATTTTTCTCTCTGGAGACGCCCCAGACAGTGGTGGGATACCGAACCTGACTGTCGCCCGTTATACGGCCCGACAATCAGGAGTGATGGACGGTCTGGGGTGCCACTTCTTTTCATAGAAAGACCTCTTTGGTTGTCATCCTGGAAAAAGTGTTCAACAATGTAAAATGGTGCATGAAGTTCGAAATTCTGAGGAAAGTAGGTATACAAGAACCAAGGGAGAACAATTAGAGTGGGAGACGAAGTGCTCCGATTAAATAGGGTGTGAGAGAGGGCTGTAATCTTTCGCCACTGTTGTTTAATCAATACGTCGAGAATACAATGACGGAAATAAAAGGAAAATTCAAGTGTGGGATTAAAATTCATGGTGAAACCATGTCAGTGACGGGATTCGCTGATGATTGTTATCCTCAGTAAAGGGAAAATAGAATTAAAGAAACGGTTCAACAGAATGAACAGTCTGACGGGTACAGATATATGGATTGAGAATAAATCGAAGCAAGACAAAAGTAATGAGAACTAGAAGAAAAAATAATAGAAAGAAACTTATCACCAGAATTGTGGATTACGCAGTAGAGGAAGTCAAGATATTGTGATACCTAGGCAGGAAAGTAAGCCATAACACATGCAGCAAGGAGGACACAAAATGCAGCTTAGCACTGGCAACAGGGACATTCCTAGGCAAGGGAACTCAGCTAGTGTTACTGAGAACCTTAATTTGAGGAATATGTCTCTGAGACTGTACGTTTTGAGCACAGCACTGCATAGCACTGAGACGTCGACTGTGGAAAGATCGGAATAGAAGACAATCGGCGTATTTGAGATGTGGTGCTACAGAAGAAAGTTGAAAATTAGGAGCAAAAAAAAAAAAAATGTCTCCGAGCACTATGGGACTTCACTGCTGAGGTCATCAGTCTCCTAGAACTTAGAACTAATTAAACCTAACTAACCTAAGGACATCACACACATCCATGCCCGAGGCAGGATTCGAACCTGCGACCGTAGCGGTCGCGCGGTTCCAGGCTGTAGCGCCTATAACCGCTTGGCCACTCCGGCCGGCAATTAGGAGCACTTACAAGATAATGAATGAAGAGTTTCTCTGAAAAATCGGCGAGAAAATGAATATGACAAAAACACTGACAAGAAGAAGGGGTAGTATGATATGATACTGATTAAGCGTGGAATAACTTCCTTATACTAGAGGGAGCTATGGAGGGTAAGAACTGTAGAGGAAGACAGAGATTTAAACGAATCCAGCAAATAACTGAGAAAGTAGGTTGCAAGTGCTGCTCCGAGATGAAAAGGCTGGCACAGGAGAGAAATTGGTGGTGGGTCGCGTCTAATCAGTCAGATGACTAAAAAAATCTCCAATTGGACTTAATTTGGCACGATATCCATAGGAGGACTTCCAACAACTCTATCAATCAATGCCAAGCCAAATAATTGCTTGCATAAGAGCCAAAGGTGGACCACCATGTTTGTCTTGCTCAGTTTGTGAAGCTCTTCCTGTAGAATGAATCGTAGAATCCTTCCAAAGCTGTTATCACTTGTTTGTCCGTATAAGTACACCAAATGTCTCTATTTTGATTACATCAGGGTAATTCCTTCATCGTGTGTCCTGTTTTGTCTTATGGTGTACTATTTTCGGTGCACGTTTGTCCGTATTTAAAAATGTGACAGCAAACGGAATGTCAACGTGCAACACTCTGGCTTTCAAGACAGGACGGGGTTCATATGTGAATCGGATCTACGAACCCTATGAGGGAAACACTGATGTAATTCTGCAGCCAGCCGGAAGTCTGAAAGTATTGTCTACGGAATATTGGATCAAAAAATACAAAAGCAAATTATCGCTCCGCACAAAAGGAAGTTTACACTACTCACAAACAGAACGGTGACGGAACTTTCTTCCAATATAAATGGCAATTGCGTCGACAGTATTATTTGGCAGCAACATTATAACTGTAATATTACCATATCGTACACGGAGGACTGTTGATAGTTATTTCACCCTGAAGCGAAAGGACAATTACTGGGAAAAAAACTGTAGCGAAGTGGTGGCTCCGACTTCTGTTTGAGTGCCTTGTACTTATATCTGACGTAATCTACTCCCAAATGTTTAAGCTATTGGTATGCAGGCCATATCTATTAAATCACATTTACTATAAATTAAGGAAAAGCACGATTTTGTGCTATCAATTCGTACCGTAATGTAGGTTATTACCAATAATAACATATCATCCTTCCCCTCCACATCAGAGAAATTAAGAAAAAAAGATAGTTTTCTTGAAAGGAGAAGAATACGGAAATGAAGTTCATAAAGACTCTCTCATCAACCACGTAAAAATTATATCGGTCAAATAACATTCTCGGAAAGTAGCTTGGGATGCAAAGAAATGAAACACTTGGAAAACCAAAGAAAGACAAGCGACAGGAAAAATCATTATAGGAGATGAGAAGATATAATATTGCAAATCTTTGTTGTCTCTGAGGAAAAATTCCACATAATGAGTTGGATCTCAAAGCAGTGGACTCAGCAACAGGAAAAAAGGATTTTTTAAAAATTCTGCCAACATAACAAAGTTTTCTAAATACAGACTCAGACATCTAGGAAAATTTAAAAAACATCTTTGAAGATTTTAGAAAGGGAAAATGAGCTCTAGGTGAGACAGATCAGCTTATGGGTAAGTGTTTATTCTCCAAAATGTATACTCAACACGAAGGTAATTTACAGACAATTATAGTTTGCTGCAAATTGAGATGTATTTCAAAAGTAATTAAAAGATTTCCGATTTAGTACTATTCTTTTCTGATAGTTAAAGGCCCAGTTGCAAAGAATTTTGAAATTCATTTTGAAATATCAGCAGTTGTAAAGTTGCAGTCAGAGACACTATGCACCTCATTAACGACCACGCATATTTGTGTACGTCACATCTTTAGCTCATTGACTACTTTACTTCTATGGACTTCGTAAAGTACGATGGGCTGTGCAACAAAACTATCAGAAATTAACCATAGCAGGCAATCCTAACGACTGTAAAATTACGCAGATGTATTCAGACTCCAGTATTAGGACAAATGAAAAACAAGTGCAACGAGGATACCCAACAAAATCGACTCATTAAAAAAATAAAAAAAATGAAGGGTTACCCAGAGACAAAAATAATCAGAAAGTGGCAAATTTTCGAATCCAGACTGAGACATACACGAATATGTTATAACTCCGCCGTCTTTGGATGACTGAAGATAACCTTACAGTATTTCAATACACACATCAAAAAAGTTTTCCATCATCCCGGTTCCCAAAACTCCTGAAGATACACGTTGACTGTGGATATTGTATCACAGACACAGTCCCTTTGACTGTTCAGAGACGTCACTAAAGGACCAAAGGATGAAAACAACCACGCATGAGCAGCGCCTATTAGACGGAGGGGGTACGACAGCCGATCAGTTCCAGTCATTCCACCATGAAGCAGGTACACGGCTCGTTTTGTCTGTAGTTCAGTCATGTCTAGACGGTCAATACCGCGGCTCTATCGCGTCCGCATTGTTACTTTGTGCCAGGAAGGGCTCTCAACAAGGGAAGTGTCCAGGTGAACCAAAGCAATGTTGCTCAGTCATGGAGGTGATACAAAGAGACAGGAACTGTCGGTGACATGCCTCGCACAGGCCGCCCACGGACTATGGCCCGGAGGAACGCCATCATGTTGAATAATGATTTCCGTGCACCCACAGGACGTGGTGTTACTACTCAAACTGTGCATGATGCGCAACTTCACTCCCGACGTCCATGGTATTGTCCATCTTTGCAACACGACACCATGCAGCGCGGTACAGATGGATCCAACAACATGCCGAATGGACCGCTCAAGATTTGCATCACATTCTCTTCACCGATGCCTGTCGCATATGCCTTCAACTAGACAATCGTCGGAGACGTGTTTGGAGGCAACCCGATCAGGCTAAACGCCTTAGACATACTGTCCACCGTGTAGAGCAAGATGTAGGTGCCCTGCTGTTTTGATGTGGCATTCCTCAGCAGAAAACAGCTCCGCCACAGCGGCCCGCTCGCGTTCCATTTCCTGTGTATTTCCTAATGAAGTCTTATTAGGAGTGTGGGCTCTATACTGAGATAGTCCGAATGATAAATGTGCTGTTTTGATGTGGCATTATCTGTAGCCGATGTGTAGACAATCTGGACCAAAAGTGCCTTGATGAACTTGTGGGCAGTTTGACACGAGGAATACAGGTATGCATCAATACAACAGAACGTGCTACTGGGTATTAGAGGGACCGGTGTGTACATCAACCTGGACCACCATCTCTGATTGTCTTGCTGTATGGTGGTACAACATGCAATGTATGGTGTTCATGAGTAATAAAACGGGCGGAAATGATGTTTATTTTGATTTCAGTTCCAGTTGTCTGTACAGGTTCGGGAACTCTCGGAACCGAGGTGATGTGTGTATATTCCGTCCACGATGCTAATGGAGTGAATGCTGTGCTACGCTTCATACGCTGGAGAAAATCTTTTTGGCAGATTCCCACTGCTCCAAATCGCGTTGCTGGACCACGACGGACTGAAATTTAATTCAGCTTCTGTTAGTATGTTGAATATTCAGCTGCCGGAAAAAGTCTGCGCGAAACAGCAGCAGTGGTCGTTCTGCATGTCATCACAGGGCGACGCCGCTGCCGACCGAATTACGTGCTGTGGAATTATAAAGACGGCGTGCTCTTTCACTGCCTCGCCCCTTTGTACGTTAACACGGCTTAAAGGTGAAACCTGTTCCTGCAACGCCACTTACTCGGAAACGCTACGTGAAAGAACTGTCGACGAGTACAACGAAAATCCAGCCTGTAAAAGCTGCAAGACACAAAATAATACAACCTTTTTAGTCGTCAGAAGGGGAAGAATATTGCACATTCTTGTCCTGTCACTGATAACATTAACTGAGTCATTTATTAAGAGGTTCCCGTAAAACAAAATTTTATGATAATTGCACTGTTTAAGGTACTGATGGCCTGAAACAAGCCACAGGCAACAGTGAGGCATCGAACTATCTTATACCCTCAAGTAAAACATTTGGTTGACAATATTGCGCCAACTGAAATTTTCAGATAGTGCACTGGACAGCCCTGGGAGACATTTGACGAGCGCAGAGCGCATAGAGTTGCCTATGGGAATGAAACGTTGCCCTGGAAACAAATTCTCTCTTGTCATAGGAGTCACTCTTGGGCACTTTACTGTTTCTTCATGTAGCAGTGACTTTCCGATGTTAGCCTCCAGAAAGTACAATATCTGAGCCGATAACTTCCGCTTTACTTAAATTAAGGGATTTCGTCGCAAAATAACGACACCATTCTCTTCAAATTTGTTTTTGACTCTGCAACTAGTTTCGAGTAAAGAAGTCCTGTGTCAGAATCTGGATACCATGAACGAACAATAGCATTTACTGTAATTTTAAATACTCACATTTAACATTTTTATGATAAATAGCAAATGTCTATAATTCTATAAAGTAATCCACCATTACTTATCATTGTATAAGTATGTGGCCCTAATAGCACCAGTACGATAAACGAAAGAACAAGTGTTACATATAACAATAATTACATTTACATAAGCTGAATGAAGCAACAAATGAAAATTTGTACTGACACTAGGATTCGAACCCGTGTCTCCCACTCACCAGGTAGATGCTTTAACCACTACGCCTCCCTGCCACACTGGCTTTACACAACTGCACGGATTACCTTAGCATGTATCTCTCTGTGCAAAATTCTATCAGACGGCTTCTTCTTTCATTTCTTAGCCCCAATCCATATTCACCTACTACGTTTCCTTCTCTCCCTTTTCCTACTCTTAAATGCCAGTCACCCATGACTATTAAATTTTCATGTCCCTTCACTACCTGAATAATTTCTTTTATCTCATCATACATTTCATCAATTTCTTCGTCATCTGCAGAGCTAGTTGGCATATAAACTTGTACTACTGTAGTAGGCGTGGGCTTCGTGTCTATCTTGGCCACAATAATACGTTCACTATTCTTTTTGTAATAGCTTACCCGCACTCCTATTTTTTTATTCAGTGTTAAACCTACTCCTGCATTACCCCTATTTCTTTTGTATTTACAACCCTGTATTCACCTGACCAGAAGTCTTTTTCCTCCTACCACCGAACTTCATTAATTCCCACTATATCTAACTTTAACCTATTGATTTCCCTTTTTAAATTTTCAAACCTATCAGCCCGATTAAGGGATCTGACATTCCTCGCTCCGATCCGTAGAACGCCAGTTTTCTTTCTCCTGATAAAAACGTCCTCTTGAGTAGTCCCCGCCCGGAGACCCGAATGGGGGACCATTTTACCTCTGGAATATTTTACCCAAGAGGACGCCATCATCCATTAATCATTCAGTAAAGGTGCATGGCCTCGGGAAAAATTACGGCTGCTGTTTCCCCTTGCTGTCAGCCGTTCGCAGTACCAGAACAGCAAGGCCATGTTGGTTAAAGTTACAAGGCCAGATCAGTCAATCATCCAGACTGTTGCCCCTGCAACTACTGAAAAGGCTGCTGCCCCTCTTCAAGAACCACACGTTTGTCTGGCCTCTCAACATATATCCCTCCGTTGTGGTTGCACCTGCGGTACGGCTATCTGTATCGTTCAGGCACGCAAGCCTCCCCACCAACGGCAAGGTCCATGGTTCATGGGGTGGAAGTATCCCTCGTCATTCCGAATTCCCATTCATGCCTCAGGCGTGTGTGAGAATTGGGAATGGGGGGGGGAGGCCTGTTAGGGTAGTGTGTGCAGCTGTGCAGAGCCACTGTCTCAGTGTCGCGTATTGTTTAAAGCTTCTGCCTAGCGAGAGAGAGACGCTGGGTCGAATACCGACCTTGGTACAACTTCTGATTTATTACTTCAGTCTACATATACACATCAGAGATGTTTGAGACTTTAAAAAGTCTCTGGAACCGTATAGTTTCGTTTCATAAAATACAGTTACATTCAGTCACAATATACCTTGCATATCACTTGATACCGTCAAGTCTGCGACTGCTTTAGAAATCTACGCTCAGTATATTAACAGACCAGACAGGATGTCTTAGCTCTCAAATGTATATTATAATTAGCATTAAAAATATATATATAG
This sequence comes from Schistocerca gregaria, assembly GCF_023897955.1. NCBI lineage: Eukaryota > Metazoa > Arthropoda > Insecta > Orthoptera > Acrididae > Schistocerca > Schistocerca gregaria. The sequence continues at coordinate 435,662,993 of NC_064922.1, forward strand.
TCATTACAATTTATATGTACATTAACTCAAAATACAATACATATTATCAAAATGTTATCAGAAACTATTAATTGAAAATTATAAAACGGTGTGTCACAAAATATACAAAAGTAAATGTTAATGAAAATTTTGTATCGTTTTTTGGCTGGAAAAACTCTTACCCACATGTCTCTTACAAAAAATGGACATAAATCTGCGAATCATTCTATTTTATAGCAGACGTTAGTGACATTTGTTATACACTGAACTTCAATTGTTATAATTTTCCTGGAAGAGAACCTGCCCTGCCTGTCTTTATCGCTCTCTCTGAGGCCAGCGTTTAACTCGTCTGTCAAAAGGTCAGTGCAATGCTTTAAAATCACAAGTCATAATCACGTCCGGCTACCACTTTAGAAAGTTACCTCATCTAAGTGCAACACTGCTTGGGGAATGCTAAAGGCTTTCTTATTCCGTGCAGCTCGCAAATGTAAAGTAAACGAGTCCAACACCAACGAACTCATATTTTACAATTAATCAAGCAACTCAAGTTGCATAGCAAATTCCGCTAATCGTGAGCTGTTGTGAAAGTGGATAGCGCTAATGTGGAATGCAACACTCACTTCAAACTCAGCAAACGGCGCTAGACCGCGTCAGTCAGCACCGGATAAGGTCAGCTGAGATGGTGGAGATAAACGCTTGCACCAACGACCTCTGAAACAAGAGTGCTTGAGACGGCTTCATCTCGAAAAGTTCCTCTCAACTTAAATCCCGACTATGTGAAAACTTTACATGGAGTGTAACACCGTACCATTTCCATAATGACCAGCGAGAATTTCCCTTCATTTATGTGAATATAGGAAATCCCTGCAAAAATATCTCATTAGTGGCTTACAGAAAGCATCCGAATACACATTAGGTTCGCATCTGCTGCTAGCGATGTTCCGCTCATTGGTCGAGCTCTTCACGCCCCAGCACTGTGGCGGTCAAGACTCACTTGATTGGATGACAAGATTTTGAGGACAAGGAAATGCATTTTCTCACGGTAGCCCAGTCTTAGATCTACGTACAGGGAGCTGAATTCGTTAGGGACATTTATAATGTAGGGACTTACAGTGGTTCAGCAGCAAGTGCCTTCAAAGGAGGAAACCACTTTAGCCGCCAAAGCGAGCTAAAGGGGCTTAACGGAACCGCTTCCTGGAACTACTGTGCCCTGTGTACCCATTTCCTTTCTTTAGAGCCTCTGAGACTGACATCCTCTGGTCAAGCAAGACCATGATACCAACATCTGGGCCCTCTCTTTTCTTGAGAAGAAATCTGAAGCGTTTCTGCAGAGTTACCAAGCCATGTACTCTCCTCAAAAATAGACAAGAAGTGAGCAGAAAAATACACTCCTGGAAATGGAAAAAAGAACACATTGACACCGGTGTGTCAGACCCACCATACTTGCTCCGGACACTGCGAGAGGGCTGTACAAGCAATGATCACACGCACGGCACAGCGGACACACCAGGAACCGCGGTGTTGGCCGTCGAATGGCGCTAGCTGCGCAGCATTTGTGCACCGCCGCCGTCAGTGTCAGCCAGTTTGCCGTGGCATATGGAGCTCCATCGCAGTCTTTAACACTGGTAGCATGAAGCGACAGCGTGGACGTGAACCGTATGTGCAGTTAACGGACTTTGAGCGAGGGCGTATAGTGGGCATGCGGGAGGCCGGGTGGACGTACCGCCGAATTGCTCAACACGTGGGGCGTGAGGTCTCCACAGTACATCGATGTTGTCGCCAGTGGTCGGCGGAAGGTGCACGTGCCCGTCGACCTGGAACCGGACCTCAGCGACGCACGGATGCACGCCAAGACCGTAGGATCCTACGCAGTGCCGTAGGGGACCGCACCGCCACTTCCCAGCAAATTAGGGACACTGTTGCTCCTGGGGTATCGGCGAGCACCATTCGCAACCGTCTCCATGAAGCTGGGCTACGGTCCCGCACACCGTTAGGCCGTCTTCCGCTCACGCCCCAACATCGTGCAGCCCGCCTCCAGTGGTGTCGCGACAGGCGTGAATGGAGGGACGAATGGAGACGTGTCGCCTTCAGCGATGAGAGTCGCCTCTGCCTTGGTGCCAATGATGGTCGTATGCGTGTTTGGCGCCGTGCAGGTGAGCGCCACAATCAGGACTGCATACGACCGAGGCACACAGGGCCAACACCCGGCATCATGGTGTGGGGAGCGATCTCCTACACTGGCCGTACACCTCTGGTGATCGTCGAGGGGACACTGAATAGTGCACGGTACATCCAAACCGTTATCGAACCCATCGTTCTACCATTCCTAGACCGGCAAGTGAACTTGCTCTTCCAACAGGACAGTGCACGTCCGCATGTATCCCGTGCCACCCAACGTGCTCTAGAAGGTGTAAGTCAACCACCCTGGCTAGCAAGATCTCCGGATCTCTCACCCATTGAGCATGTTTGGGACTGGATGAAGCGTCGTCTCACGCGGTCTGCACGTCCAGCACGAACGCTGGTCCAACTGAGGCGCCAGGTGAAAATGGCATGGCAAGCCGTTCCACAGGACTACATCCAGCATCTCTACGATCGTCTCCATGGTAGAATAGCAGCCTGCATTGCTGCGAAAGGTGGATATACACTGTACTAGTGCCGACATTGTGAATGCTCTGTTGCCTGTGTCTATGTGCCTGTTGTTCTGTCAGTGTGATCATGTGATGTATCTGACCCCAGGAATGTGTCAATAAAGTTTTCCCTTCCTGGAACAATGAATTCACGGTGTTCTTATTTCAATTTCCAGGAGTGTATATCTGGCAAGTTGAAGTCACCCGTTATTACAATAGCTTAATTAGGAAAATTACTAATGATAATCTGCAAGTTCTGTCTGAAGCGCTCTACAACTACATATCCTGACCCAGGCGGTCTATAGAAGCATCCAATCACCATGTTTGACCGTTATTTGATGCTCAATTTCGCCCACATTGATTCACATACGGAATCTATGATAACCCCGCTACATTTTATGGATTTTTTACTGCAATAATAGCGCCTCCACCACCGGCGACTAACCTATCCTTACGATAAACATTCCTGTCCGAACTTTTGTTATCACGGACGTCTGGTTTCAAGTAGCTTTCTCTTCCCAATACCATCCGTGCATTCTAACCTTCTGTAAGCGATACTGATTCTGGGACCTTCCCTTGAATGCTCCTGCAGTTTACTAAAATCATAATAATCTTTTCTATCTCTGATCTGGGAGAACCAGGATTCTTGGAGACCGCTGTGTGTGATTTAATAGGCAAATCGTCTTTGCTCCCAAGAGAGGGGTTCCCTAACCTAAAAAGGCGTATATTAAAGGGAACAGTACAATTCTGAACCCGACAGTGGAGGTCGAGAAATTCGCATTCGATGCCGTCGCAGAGCCGTCTGAGCCTCTGATTTAGACCTTCCACTATTCTCCAAACCAGAGGACCACGATTAAACCTGGGTACGATGTCTCAAATAGGCAGCTTAGCGTGCACCCCGCGTGCATTGCAAGTTGCCTTCACCAAAACAGCCAGCTGCTGAAAGGAGCCGAGGATGGCCTCAGAACCCAAGCGGTAGGCATCGTTTGTGCCGACATGTGCCACTACACGCAGCCGGTTGCACCCAGTGTGCTCGATGGCCGCCGGCAGGGCCTCCTCCACATCAGGGATGATACCTCTCAGCAAACACACCGAATGCACACTGGAACTCCTTCCCGCCTTGCCTGCTACCTCCCTGAGAGGCTTCATCACTCGCCTGACATTGGAGCTCTCAATGACTAGCATACCCACCCTGTACACTTGTCCGGACTGGGCAGAAAAATCGACCGCTGGCTCAACAGGAGAGGCATCCCCTGCTGGCTGAGAGTTATCATCAACAATGGGTAGCACCTCGTAACTGTTGCTAAGACGTAGGCAGCCGGACGCACGGTCTGCTCCCTCTTTCGCCTTCCGCCCAGTGACACGCTGACCCACCACTGATTGCCACCCACTCTGGCGTGAGGCACGACCGGTCGGATGTTGCATATCGGAAGCCGCAGGGACATCTGGGCCACCAGGAGACTCCAGTGGCACCAAAGGTGTCGCAGGTATCGTCACTGGCGCCCAGACGTCACCGCAACTTCGAGCATTAGCTAGAAGCTTGTCGACGGTAGCCAGCGCAGCTTCCAGCTGTGTACGAACAGCCGCCCACTCTCTTTGTGTCCGCCAACAACAAGCACAGTCCCTAGCCAAATCCTACTGTGTATAAAACAGATATAAGGTCTCAAATGGCGCTACTGAGTTTGAAGAAATACCGGACGAGAATAAAACGTGCGTCCGTGCGTCGCTGCGGTCCGGTCCCAGGTCGACGGGCACGTGCACCTTCCGCCGACCACTGGCGACAACATCGATCTACTGTGGAGACCTCACGCCCCACGTGTTGAGCAATTCGGCGGTACGTCCACCCGGCGTCCCGCATGCCCACTATACGCCCTCAGATTTCAGAATATCTCAGCAGTCAGCATTAAAAATTCGGTGATCAGAAAAAGATGTGGAAACAAATGAAAAAAATTGAAAGGCATCGTTCAATATACTCTTGACATGTACGTTCCGAAAAAGGTTTTAACAGATAGGAGAGTTCCACCATATTTTAATAGCCGTGTTAGAAAAGCGCCACGTAAACAAAGAGCACTTCATCTCAGTCAAGAGAAGTAAAAGCCTAGGTGGCAAACAAAAGCTGCATGAAGCGAAAATGAGCGTAAGGAGGGAGAAAAGAAGCGTTCAATAATTCTGGTAGTAAGTCGTTGTCAATCGACCTGAGTAAATACCGTGAGATATTTTGGTCGTATGTAAAATCAATAATTGGGTCAAAATCATCTATCCATTCGGTCTTCCGAAGTTGTTTCACAGCGGAAGATAGTAACAAATGGTTCAAATGACTCTGAGCAGTATGGGACTCTATGATCATCAGTCCCCTAGAACTTAGAACTACTTAAACCTAAGGACGCCACGTACAACCATGCCAGAGGCAGGATACGAACCTGCGTCCGTAGCGGTCGCGCAGTTCCAGACTGAAGCGCCTAGAACCTCTCGGCCACTCCGGCCAGCATAATAACACTGTCCCTCCTTTCAATCATCGTACGAACATCGAAATGGCAGATCTTGAGATAACTGCTAGCGGAACTGAAAAGCAGCTACAATCGCTTAGTAGTGGAAAGGTTTTAGGATCGGATCAGATACCTACAAGATCCTATAAAGATTATGCGAAAGAACTTGCTCCCCGTCTAGCAATAATTTATCGTAGATCGCTTGAGTAATGAAAGGTGCCTAACGAGTGGAAAAAGCACAGGTCATTCCCGTTTTTAAGGAAGGCCGTAAGACGGATCCATACAATTAAAGATATATTGTTGACGTCAATCTGTTGTAGAATTATGGGAAATGTTTTATGCTCAAGAATTATGACGTTCTTGGAAAATGAACATCTCGTATATAAAAATCAACATAGATTCCGTAAATAGAGGTTCTGCGAAACTAAGTTCGCTCTGTTCCTCCATGAGATCCACAGCGCAGTGAACAAAGGCGCTCAGGTTGATGCCGCGTTCCTCGATTTCAGTGAGGCATTTGACACCCTCCCGCACTGCCGTTTAAAAATACGAGCTTACGGAGTATCGTAGCAGGCCTGTGACTGTATTGAAGACTTTCTTGCAGAGAGAACTCAACACGTCGCTCTTAACGGAACTAAATCGACAGATGTAAAGGTAATGTCCGGAGTACCACAGGGAAGTGTGATAGGACCGTTGCTCTTTACATTATATAAAAACGATCTAGCAGAAAGCTTCGAATGCACTGTAAGGCCGCTCGCAGATGATGCAGTTGTCCGTAGCGAAGTAGCAACGCGAGAATTTGCAAAATGACCTGCAGAGAACTGATGAATGGTGCAGACTCTGGCAGTTGACACTGAACGTAAATAAATGTAACATATTGTGCATACATAGGAAATGAAATCTACTACTGTACAGCTATGCGATTGATGACAAACAGCTGGAGACAGCATTTGCCGTTAAATATCTAGGCGTAACTATACAGAGGGACCTTAAGTGGAATGACCATATAAAACAGATAATGGGAAAAGCAGACACCAGACGCAGATTCGTCGGAAGAATCTTAAGGAAATGTATGTCATCCACGAAAGAAGTGGCTTATAAGGCACTTGTTCGCACGATTGTTCATCCATCTATCTAGGATCCATATCAGATAGGACTGATACAGATAATAGAGAAGATTCAACGAAGAGCGGCGCGATCGTCACGGCATCGTTTAGTTGGCGAGAGAGCGTTACGGAGATACTAAACGAACTCCACTGGCAGACGTTACAATAGAGGCGTTGTGCATCATGGAGAGATTCACTATTGAAATTTCGGGACAGCTCTTTTCAGGAGGATTCAGACAACACATTACTTCCCCCCATATACATCTAGCGTATTGACCACGAGGAGAAAATTCGAGAAATTAGAGGTAATATAGAGGCTTACCGACAATCATTCTTCCCACGCACTATTCGCGAGTGGAACAGGGTTTGAGGGATCAGATAGTGATACTTGAAGTACCCTCTGCCACACACACCATTAGATGGCTTGCAGAGTGTGATCTAGATGTAGATGTAGATGCACTATCACAAATGATATACTGGTGTCTTTCATTGAGCATGCAGGAAATATAACTGGAGGTTACAATGAGCAAAGTATAAGCTCATGTCAGCATATGAAATGCACAATGTACACCATATATGGCAATGTGCAATTATGTTGCATACAAATGTAAAGGTCACAGGTATGTTTTGCAAATATTAGATTCCTGTGGAACATTGGATGTAAGTAGTCACAAACTAATGCCAAACACTGAATGTAAATTTTACTGCTCTTTGTCATGTGGAATGGAACATTTATTGTTGATAACACGATCAGTATTTTCAGTTAATACATTTGACTTCGAGCAGCTTTGCAGATTAATCATAACAAAAGGAAACCAAATATTTGTAGGTCACAAACTCAAAGAGCAACATTGTATTTGTGATTTTTCATGCTATTGATTGCATACGAAATAATATGGAGTGTCCATTTAAAAAAAACACAAGTTTGTGTTGAAAATAGTATTTGTGTCTCACCTAACACTACCACTTGAAATATCTCTGGAACAGCAATAGATATTCAAAAACGGTTTTCACTACCATGAACGTACGGCAGGGGCTGAGGAAACCAAATACTATGCGAAATTTTAAAACGTAAACAAATACTATTATCAACACAAACTTGTGTTTTTTAAATGGACTTCCATATTATTTCGTATGCAATCAATAGCACGAAAAGTCACAAAAACAATGGCGTTGACTGCATCGCACCACGTAAATTACATCCCGCGAAATTGCAAAACGAAGTTGACGCTTGAAACAAATGAAGTGCACAGCTGGCGCATGTCCTGAGACTCAAGCGTGCACCTCACGCTGCCTTTGTCAGGGGCTCACACAATGGGATGGTATGCAAAAATTAACAAGTAACACGTCCATCGCAAGTTAGGTTTTTCAAATTGTAAATGTATGTTTATTCTAGCGAATTAGAGATAACACACTTGAATTCACTTTTCTAAACACATTTACTTGCGCCCTGTCGCCCACAGAAACTGTATTGTTGTGCATTACATCCAGCATAGAAAATACACCCACATCTTGACCAATGAAACTGTGTCACGTCAACATATGTCAGGAGTGCTCTCCGTTTGCATCAATACACGCTTGCAGACGTGTAAGGAGAGAGTGTCCGCAGTTATACGAAGAGGGAGAGAACTTCCGTGATGACGTGACTGAGGAAGAAGTGGGGGTCGTAATGGAAGACACGAATATCCAGTTTTGCAAAGGAATGCAACAGAACTGTAGAAGACTTACGATCAAGTAAGGCAGAAGGGATGGATATAATTCCCTCCAAGTTTCTCAAACCATTGGGGAAAGTGACAACCAGCCCACTGTTCAAGTTGGTATGTAGAAGCTACGAGTGTGAAACATACCGCCAGACTTCCAGGAAAATGACATTCACTTAAACCCCAACATAGGAAAGGCAGATAAGTGCGAGAACTGTCACCCAATCAGCTTAACCTCTTACGTGCCCAAGTTGCTGAAAAGAATTATATACAGAAGAATGGAAAAGAAAATTGGGGTCTATTGCCTATCAGTTTTACTTCCGAAATTGTACGGCCACCAGAGAGGTAGATCTGACGTTGTGATTGATAATGGAAGCAAGATTGAAGAAAAGTGTGTCACTCTCTATGATTTGTCAACCTGGAAAAAGGGTTCGACAATATAAAATAGTGCAAGCTGTTCGTAATTCTGAGGCATATGCGAGTAAGCTATAAGGGAAGACAGATAAATGACCATGCTTAAAATAACCAAGAGGGAACAATAAGAATGGAAGAGCAAGAACGAACAGCTCAGATTAAAAAGGGTGTAAGAGAGAGATGCATTCATGCGAGTTTGTTGCTCAATCTAAGCATCGAGAAGCAATGACAGAAGAAAAAAAATTCGAGAGAGGCACTAAAATTAAGAATAAAATGATGTCAATGGCAAGGTTCGCTGATGACATTCTTATCCTCTGTGAAAGTGAAGAAAAATTACAAAAAACTACAGGAATTCCAGAATGGAACTAAATCTATTGAATACTGAATACGGATTAAATGTAAACCGATAGAAGACGAAAGCAATGAGGACCAGCAGAGAAGAGTATAAACCTAGTATTAAATTGGAGACCACGAAGTAGACGAAGTGCAAGAATTCTGCTACCTTAGAACCAAAATAACACAGGACAGACGAAGACCGGAGGACATAAAAAGCAGATTATCAAAGCAAGGAGAGCAGTCCTGTCCAAGGGACTTCTAGCAGTATGAAATATCGGCCTTGATGATGAAGTCTTCGGAAAGGTACGTTTGAAGCACAGCGTTATATTGGAGTCAAATGGCTGTGAGCACTATGGGACTTCACCTCTGAGGTCATCAGTCCCCTAGAACTTAGAACTACTTAAACCTAACTAACCTAAGGACATCAAACACATCCATGCCCGAGGCAGGATTCGAACCTGCGATCGTAGCGGTCGCGCGGTTCCAGACTGTAGCGCCTAGAATCGCTCGGCCACTCAGGCCGGCATATGGGAGTCAATCATGTGCTGTAGGAAAACCGGATAAGAAAAGGAACGATACTTTTGAGATGCGGTGCTGCAGAAGGACATTGATCGTTATTTGGAGTGATAAGGAATGAAGAGGATCCCCGCAGAATCGACTGAGAAAGAAATATACGGAAAACAATGACAATAAGAGGAGATGGGATAATGGAACGTGTGGTAAGACATCAGGGAATAACTGTTAAGGAAGACAGAGGTGAATGTAACATAAGCTCCGTTCACAGGCCTTGCCACCCCGTTGGTAGCGACTGACTGCCGTGTCATCCTCCATCAAAGGTGTCATGGCAGGTGGTATAGTGGCTCTTTGGATGAATACTTCTTCTTGAAGTCTGAGGGTATTTCGCCTGTCTCATACATTTTGCTCACCACTGGCTCTCCCAAGGCCGTCAGTAGTTCTAATGGTATGTTGTCCACTCTGGGGGACTTGTTTTGACTCAGGTCTTTCAGTGCTCTGTCAAACACTTCACGCAAAATCATATATCCCATTTCATCTTCATCTACATCCTCTTCCATTTCCATAATATTGTCCTCAAGTACATCGCCCTTGTATAGACCCTCTATATACTCCTTCCACCTTTCAGCTTTCCCTTCTTTGCTTAGAACTGGGTTTCCATAAAAGCCCTTGATATTCATACAAGTGGTTCTCCATTCTCCAAAGGTCTCTTTAATTTTCCTGTAGGCAGTATCTATCTTATCCCTAGTGAGATAAGCCTCTACATCCTTCCATTTGTCCTCTAGCCACCCCTGCTTAGAGATTTGGCACTTCCTGTCGAACTCATTTTTCAGACGTTTGTATTCCTTTTTGCCTGCTCCATTTACTGCATTTTTATATTCTCTCCTTTCATCAATCAAATTCAATATTTCTTCTGTTACCCAAGGGTTTCTACTAGCCCTCGTCTTTTTACCTATTTGATCCTCTGCTGCCTTCACTATTTCATTCCTCAAAGCTACCCATTCTTCTTCTACTGTATTTCTTTCCCCCATTTGTGACAATTGTTCCCTTATGCTCTCCCTCAAACTCTGTACAACCCATGGTTCTTTCAGTTTATCCAGGTCCCATCTCCTTAATTTCCCACCTTTTTCAGTTTCTTTAGTTTTAATATACAGTTCACACCAATAGATTGTGGTCGGAGTCCACATCTGCCCCTGGAAATGTCTTCAGTTTAAAACCTGATTCCTAAATTTCTGTCTTACCATCATATAGTCTATCTGATACCTTCTAGTATCTTCAGGGTCCTTCCATGTATACAACCTTCTTTCATGATTCTTAAACCAACTGTTAGCTATGATTATGTTATGCAAAATTCTACCAGGCGGCTTCCTCTTTCATTTCTTAGCCCCAATCCATATTCACCTACTACGTTTCCTTCTCTGCCTTTTCCTACTCTTAACTGCCAGTCACCCATGACTATTGAATTTTCATCTTCCTTCACTACCGGAATAATTTCTTTTATCTCATCATACATTTCATCAATTTCTTCGTCATCAGCAGAGCTAGTTGGCATATAAACTTGTACTACTGTATTAGGCGTGGGCTTCGCGTCTATCTTGGCCACAATAATGCGTTCACTATGTTGTTTGTAGTAGCTTACCCGCACTCCTATTTTTTATTCATTATTAAACCTACTCCTGCGTTACCCCTATTTGATTTTGTATTTATAACGCTGTATTCACCTGACCAAAAGTATTGTTCCTCCAGTCACCGAACTTCACTAATTCCCACTATATCTAACTTTAACCTATCCATTTCCCTTTTTAAATTTTCTAACCTACCTGCCCTATTAAGGGATGTGACATTCAATGCTCCAATCCGTAGAACGCCAGTTTTCTTTCTCCTGATAAAAACGTCCTCTTGAGTAGTCCCCGCCCGGAGATCCGAATGGGGGACCATTTTACCTCTGGAATATTTTACCCAAGAGGACGCCATCATCCATTAATCATTCAGTAAAGGTGCATGGCCTTGGGAAAAATTACGGCTGTAGTTTCCCCTTGCTGTCAGCCGTTCGCAGTACCAGAACAGCAAGGCCATTTTGGTTAGTGTTAGAAGGCCAGATCAGTCAATCATCCTGACTGTTGCCCCTGCAACTACTGAAAAGGCTGCTGCCCCTCTTCAGGAACCTACGGTACGGCTATCTGTATCGCCTGTATCGTTGAAGCACCCAAGCCTTCCCACCAACGGCCAGGTCCATGGTTCAAGGGGGGGGGGGGGGGGGGGTTGTATTTGTAGATAAAGAAATTAAGCTGAAGCTGGTTGACATATTTGCTCATTCGCTAAGGTGAGGATCTATGTTACATAGAAGAATACATTCTTTATTACAGGCTTCATGTTTGTAAAATTAGATACATTTCATATGGCCTCAATGAAGGATCTGTGGGAATCGCTGTCCAAACTCCATCAGTGTGAGCACCGGACAGTGTATTCACCTCTGTTAAAATAACCTAAGCAAAATTACAAGTGCAGCCAATAACGACGATACAGAACGGACTCGTTAGACTTTGAAAGAAACAGAAATATACCTTCCACTTAACAGAATAGGACAGATTAGCCAACCGAGGACAAAGAGATGACGAAACCGCTGACTCTAAGAAATATCGGTTTGGCAATGAAAGGGTGACTCTAACTGATGAGACAGTGTGATGTAGGTATGTATCAGATATTTATTAAAATTGTCATGATGACTATCGGTGACGGGAGCTCTTAAACCCGTAAGCCTCAATAAAGTAAACGACTTTGACAAAGGTCTAAATCGGCCGAAACTGTGTCTCACAGTTAAATAAAAATGACGTTTAGACTCACATAATTTTAAACTAAGATCACTGTCACCTTAGGCAAAGTGCCTCCAATCTGAGAATAAATACGACTTGGTTATAATTAAATTTTCTATACTTGAGAGGGTCCCAATGAAAAACGAGTCATCGTAGAACAAGGAAACTGTTTAGAAACATTTGAAAGCACAGCGGAAGAGAAATAACGAATAAACCATTGGAAGAAACACAGTTTAATCTCCACGTGAGAGAGTTGTTTGTGTTGTCTTCAATCCTGAGACTGGTTTGATGCAGCTCTCCATGCTACTCTATCCTGTGCAAGCTTCTTCATCTCCCAGTACCTACTGCAACCTACATCTTTCTGAATCTGCTTAGTGTATTCATCTCTTGGTCTCCCTCTACGATTTTTACCCTCCACGCTGAACTCCAGTACTAAATTGGTGATCCCTTAATGCCTCAAAACATGTCCTACCAACCGATCCCTTCTTCTAGTCAAGTTGTGCCACAATCTTCTCTTCTCCCCAATCCTATTCAATACCTCCTCATTAGTTACGTGATCTATCCACCTTATCTTCAGCATTCTTCTGTAGCACCACATTTCAAAAGCTTCTATTCCCTTCTTTTCTAAGCTATTTATTGTTCATGTTTTCTTCCATGCATGGCTACACTCCATACAAATACTTTCAGAAACGACTTTCTGACACTTAAATCTATACTCGATGTTAACAAATTTCTTTTCTTCAGAAACGCATCCTTGCCATTGCCAATCTACATTTTATATCCTCCCTACTTCGACCATCATCCGTTATTTTACTTCCTAAATAGCAAAACTCCTTTACTACTTTAAGTGTCTCATTTCCTAATCTAATTCCCTCAGCATCACCCGACTTAATTCGACTACTTTCCATTATCCTCGTTTTGCTTTTATTGATGTTCATCTTATATCCTCCCTTCAAGACACTGTCCATTCCGTTCAACTGCTCTTCCAAGTCCTTTGCCGTCTCTGATAGAATTACAATGTCATCGGCGAACCTCAAAGTTTTTACTTCTTCTCCATGAATTTTAATACATACTCCGAATTTTTCTTCTGTTTTCTTTAGTGCTTGCTCAATATACAGATTGAATAACATCGGAGAGAGGCTACAACCCTGTCTCACTCCTTTCCCAACCACTGCTTCCCTTTCATGCCCCTCGACTGTTATGACTGCCATCTGGTTTCTGTGCAAATTGTAAATAGCCTTTCGCTCCCTATATTTTAACCCTGCCACCTTCAGAATTTGAAAGAGAGTATTCCAGTCAACATTGTCAAAAGCTTTCTCTAAGTCTACAAATGCTAGAAACGTAGGTTTGCCTTTTCTTAATCTTTCTTCTAAGGTAAGTCGTATGGTCAGTACTGCCTCACGTTTCTACGGAATCGAAACTGATCCTCACCGAGGTCCGCATCTACCAGTTTTTCCATTCGTCTGTAAAGAATTCGAGTTAGTATTTTGCAGCTGTGACTTATTAAACTGATAGTTCGGTAATTTTCACATCTGTCAACACCTGCATTTTTTTGGATTGGAATTATTATATTCTTCTTGAAGCCTGAGGGTATTTCGCCTGTCTCATACATCTTGCTCACCAGCTGGTAGAGTTTTGTCATGACTGGCTCTCCCAAGGTCGTCAGTAGTTCTAATGGAATGTTGTCTACTCCGTGGGCCTTGTTTTGACTTAGATCTTTCAGTGCTCTGTCAAACTCTTCACGCAGTATCTTATCTCCCATTTCGTCTTCATCTACATCCTCTTCCATTTCCATAATATTGTCGTCAAGTACATCGCCCTTGTATAAACCTTCTATATACTCCTTCCACCTTTCTGCCTTCCCTTCTTTGCTTAGAACTGGGTTGCCATCTGAGCTCTTGATATTCATACACGTGGTTCTCTTCTCTCCAAAGGTCTCTTTAATTTTGCTGTAGGCAGTATCTATCTTACCCCTAGTGAGACAAGCTTCTACATCCTTACACTTGTCCTCTAGCCATCCCCGCTTAGCCATTTTGCGCTTCCTGTCAATCTCATTTTTGAGACGTTTGTACTCCTTTTTGCCTGCTTCATTTACTGCATTTTTATATTTTCTCCTTTCATCAATTAAATTCAATATTTCTTCTGTTACCCAAGGATTTCTAGCAGTCCTCGTCTTTTTACCTACTTTTTCCTCTGCTGCCTTCGCTACTTCATCCCTCAAAGCTACCCATTCTTCTTTCCCCCATTCTTGTCAGTTGTTCCATTATGCTCTCCTTGAAACTCTGTACAACCTCTGGTTCTTTCAGTTTATCCAGATCCCACCTCCGTAAATTCCCACCTTTTTGCAGTTTCTTCAGTTTTAATCTACAGATCATAACCAATAGACTGTAGTCAGAGTCCACATCTGCCCCTGGAAATGCCCTACAATTTAAAACCTTCTTACTAAATTTCTGTGAGAAGGTGATGTTTGTTAATTGAGTACCATAAATACGTACAAGATTAGAAATTTTACTCAATGTGACGACCATCTGCTTCCATCACAGCTGAAACTACCAGTTCACAACTCTTCGCAGCAGTTTTCGAACAGTGGACCACGGAAAATTCTGCTGTCATGACACACAGTATATTGTGTGTATTGAACATAACACAATGCGCCTAGGATTGTCAGCCATGGCACCAGTAACTTCTCCAACAATCCATGGCGCAGTTGGCTCTCTGCCTCTCCCAGGAGCGATGATTCCAAAATTGCCAGTTAAGTTGAACTTCCAAATTACGTCTTGCAACCTCGTTACGGAATGAGGACGTTTCCGTATTCTTTCAATGCGTCGTGAACAGGAGCATAATTGCTGTTGTTTTTATAAAACAGCTTTACGAGTAAAGCTCTCACCTTGCCCAGACCCGTGTAAACTGTCTGCAATTGTAATACGCAATGAAGCTCGTGTTTCAACCCTACGTCGCCGTACAAATATCAGCGCCTAACGGCAAGTCACGACGATGACACTATTAACAATGCACATCCTGCAGCATGCAGTCTAAACATCATGCCTATAAACTTCGGTACACGTAGGGTAAATATTTTCCGTCTGCACTGGCTCAATTAGTCGAAGTTTAATGAAAATCAGCCCGTAAATCAATAAACTGATGATAGCGTCAATATAATACCCAAACCAAACTATGATGGTGTTGCTGAGGCTCTTTTTTTCTGTCGTGTCAGTAACGTATTTTTCCGATCCTTTGTGTTCTAAGTTATAAGGCTGCCTTCCTCTGAAGATTTGCAAAGCTGTGCGCTGTCACCTGACACTGCAATATAGCCTGACTGTGCCCTCAATGTCTCGCCGTGCTGCTTCTCCAACGGTGCTTTGGTTACCTTGCGCTCGCCACTAGCTGACTAACGAGAATATTCGCCGGTAAAATTATCAAGTTTCTTACATTTCTTGCAATACATGTACTCTGCAAAACTCCTTCGTAAACGGTGCATTGCATTATCAAGAAAAAACCATCAAGTTTCAGTTTAACTGTATTCAGATGCGATATTCATTCGAATAGGTTCTACAGATTGAAAATCACGTAACACACCTTGAGGAGCGGTCTGTTTACGGAAGACCTGCTGTCACTAAGTACGAGTGCCATCGACCTAAAACACAGGGTGATTCCGGGATGTTATAACAAAGTACCGTGAAACATATCTGTTCTAGTGAAAAAAAAACTCCTCATAGCTCTTAAGCTGTGCATTTTATATCCCATGCTTACTGGATTTTTTCTTTTTTTTCCATTTTACCTCCTCCCAAGATATGAAAAGCCAAGTCCTTGTATTAGAAGAGGTCGACTGAGGCACCAGAACGATTTTTGCTTATAACTTTCGATTCGGCCGCTTCCAGACCAAGGTCCCTTACCTCCAATTGATAACTTATCCTTCTCCATCATCCCTGAAAGTTTCTAATATCATCGCGGTATCACCCTTTATAAACGACTCACTCTGTTCTCTAACACTGAAGCCCACAATTTACAGAGGGAAATAGGCTTTCTTAAAATCAGTGAATACTACATCCGTCTCTAAATTCCTCGCCAGTCCTTCTTCCGTAAGCTGTTTAGGCAATAAACATTGTTTGTTCACGATATTCAGGCACTGAATCCGCTCTGGTTTTCTTCACCCAGAATCTGTATTTCGATTTTCACCTCTGTGACTTTTCCATAGAATGTAGAAATTGAATTTGTTTCACTCATATGGTCGGAGCACTTTTTTCTGTCCAAATTTTTCTATGTTTGATATGTATTTTCCATTCCTGTGGTAACTGTGTCCCCCGCTTCCTCATCCCCACCCCTTCGGAACGCAACTTAAAATTGAGACACACCAGAGATAAAAAATTCACAGTCAACTTTTACAAAGAATTCTAGGTGGTTTTCAGTAAACAGATTCCCACAGTACTTCTTTCAGTCTTCCAATGGAGTTAAGGTAATTCGAAATTTTTCTGTCCTGTCACATCACAGCGATTTCATTGTTCTCTATGCTCCATTGCTTCGACCACCTCGAGTATACTGATCTATTGCCCCACACTTTATTCTTGTTATTCCTGAATGCTTTCTTCACCTATGTTCTACATTTGCATGGTTATGGCCATTGCTGTTTTCCTTGTTCTTTGCCTTTAACCATATACTGTATGTCCTCTACTTATACTAGTTTCTCAGTGTTTCATTCAAATATGAATTTCTCTTTTGAATCCCTGGTTTACGCTGCTGTATTCCTAAAGCTGTCTTAATTGCTTCCCACGTACATCTGACAATATCGTGATATATACAATCCCGAAGAGTATGTTAAGTTATTCAGTATCAGATCAAATCCAAGACTATACAGGAATAATGTTGATTCGTTTTCCAGTTTTTAAATTTATACTTCATTTTAACATCTCTTCATCATTGCATCTTGCCTGATTTATAAAAGATTTAGCTGTTGAGAAAAATATTATAGTTTTCAGAAGGTTATGGTCAGTACCACAATATGCGGCTCTATACATTCTCACGTCGAAAAATTTTCGGAAAAGTGTTTCTATCTGCCTCTGATGTAGTCACTTACAGACTTTCTTTGGAGCATAGACTGTGTCCATGTAGATTTATGAGCATCTTTATGATTAAAATAGTCATCTTGAATTCTAGGTGAGTATGACTTCGAGCGCTTGGTGAACTCTCTGTTAATAGATTGGAGATTGGTTCTGAGCTTTTATTTCATCATGTAGTACTTTCAGTCAGTTTTTTACTTTAGTCCTACGTTTTCATTTGATTACATTTACTTAATTTTCGCCTGAAGTAAACGACCTAGTGACATAGACTTTGTTTTGTGAGGGAGTGCTCCGACGTGCACCTAAAGGTTAGTGAACGGATTGTTTCGTGCTTTAGTTCATTTCCAAATTCGCTTGAGTATTTATTCCAGAAACGTAAAATCTTTGGTATCAAAGTTTATGTGACTTTAAGATCTATGATCGTTTCAGTGTCAGTCCGTTGTTGGTGAGCACACCACATGGTCCAGACTCGATTAAACCTCGTCCTGAATTGCTTATTTGAACGTATTATCATGTTAGCCATTTCGCCGACGCGCTTTTGAGAATATGTCCATCAGTACTGAATGATTTTCGCTGGATTCTGTATCTACGGATCGCTAGCAGAATCTTCCACTTATTGTTTATTTGGAACCAAGAAGTGCTATGCTTCATATTGTGGTACATAAAATTACAATTTACAAAAAGAAAAAAAATCACTAAATAACAGTATGTTTCCAGGAGTTATTTTATTTAGATGACCAACTTCTGCATCTTATTATCGCTATCTTCACGCCCCTATATAATCCATGTATAGACAAACAGACATATCGATACATGCATAACTGAAGCCATCAATATCTGGATTCGGTGAATTCGTACTTCTAAGACCGCTCTCCCGTATCCGCGATGGATCAACAGACATAAAATCACTGACCGAACGATCATCGACATGGGTAATGAATTTCTTCTAGTCAGGAATTTGTAGAATTTAATGTCATCAAACTTCGTGGCAGATTAAAACTGTGTGCCCAACCGAGACTCGAACTCGGGACCTTTGCCTTTCGCGGGCAAGTGCTGTACCATCTTTTTTTTTTTTTATACCAAGGATAGGGTTCGAACCCGGGTCTCCTGCTCCCTAAGCAGACGCGCTAACAACAATTTTTTTTTGGGCAAGTGCTCTACCAACTTTTTTTATATTGATAGTCGGGACGTCAATCCGTCACGATGACCACGTGTTTTTCTTTTTTTCTTTTATATGTTCGCCCCGACCGGGACTCGATCCCGGGATCCCCTGCTTACATGGGAGACGCTGTATCGATATCTTTTTTTTAACTTTGCCTTTCACGGCAAGTGCTCTACTAACTTTTTAAAATTTTTTTCTCTTTTTTTTGTAAATTTTTCTCTATCAAACGTTTGTTTTTATATGTTCAGTTACGACAAACAAAAGTAGAATGTACATCCGTAGTAACAACAGAACAAGAGTTCCTTCTAAACTACGAAATAGAATTCGAAACTAATAGTATGGTGATAGATAATAAAGAAAGAAATATGTAACCAAATCCCGCACGCCATACCCTGTGCATGGCTCATCTGCGTACAGATTCCATGTTCCAATTTGATGAAACATTTCGCAGCGTTTGGAGCTCCATGGCGGCGGTCATCCTCTGCCCGGTACTCCCCAACTGTGAGGGCGGTTATCGAAGACACTGCGCAAATAGTTCGCAAATAGTTGTCGGTATCTGGGTGTACACTCAAGTGTGCTATGGCTATCCTGGAGAAATTGCCAGTAATCAAGTACCATTTTCTCATCATCTCGAAAGAGGTAGTATATGGACATGCCTTTAAACCATGTGAGAGCGTGAGTCGTCGCAGGTGGGAAATAAGTATCATCTGGACAAAGAAGGAGCCGTGGCTCAATTGTGCGTGGCGCGATACGTAGGTAGCCGAGGATCTTATGCACTAGCAGCCATACCTCTAACGCCGATCCACATATTAAACGGTGTTCGTCCGTATCCACGAGGTGACAACGTGGGCAAAGCGTGCAGTCTTTGTTGTGTTACAACCTTCCCGTTCACCACCTGGTACCACGCTGCTTGTACCCGCGTCGGGAGAAACGGCTTCTGCACCGCTCTCCACAGTGCAGGCCATAGGGTGGTCGGGCTTTTCCTCTCAATCGTATTGCGAGGGATGGACCTTAGCAGCAGCCGGTAAACGTCTCTCGCCTTGGGAGTGCAAGTGTTGGGGAGGTCTGGGTGCACGTAACTATACTCAAGAATAAATGCCGAGAGGTGCGAGAGTGAGGGTGTAATGTGCGCAATCGTGACAGGTGGCAGAAGAGACGCCGGCAGCAATTCCTCTAACAGATGTCCCGTAAGGGAAGCATCTTTGTGGGTCCACAATTTCATCATTGTGCACAAGTATAACGCGGTAGCTCTCGCTCGTACATTTATAAGTCACAGTCCGCTATCACGCGGGGGGAGGGTGAGTGTTTCGTAGCGGACTTTGAATAGTGTCCGGCGGTAAGGTAATATCCAAACGCTGCTTGCAGTCTGTGTGCCATCGCTGTCGATATCGGTAGGACCTGAGCCATGTGGATCATCTTAGTCGCCAAGTGAAGGTTGAGGTATTCCACACGCTGTAGGAAGTCCATCTGTCGAAGTAGGTTCCGGCGAACTTCTGTGCGTATTGCCTGAAGTAATCGTGCATAGTTCATGGCAGCCGTGCAGCGCACATCCTGTGTAAATGTTATGCCCAAGAACCGGATCTTGTTGACTGGTGGGAGTGGGGCTAAAGCGTCCTCTTGTAGACCTCTCCCAATGGGCATCGCTGCCGACTTGGCCAAATTCATGAGGCTGCCCGCTGCCAATCCATAGCGATTTATCCATTGTATCACCGAGCGTACCTCGTCACCAGGTCGGACAAGTAACAGAAGGTCATCAGCAGATATCCTGCAGTGAAATGTGTGATCCCTCAATCACAAGCCCGAGAGCCTGTTTTTCAACCCTCCGACAAGTGGTTCGAGTGCGATCGCGTAAAGGATCATGGAGAGTGGGCATCCTTGGCGAACTGACCGTCGGATCGGAAAGGGACCCGAAATCCGTCCATTCACCAGTACACGGGATGCAGCTCCACGGAAAAGGCGCTGAAAGATGTCGAGAAAGTCAGGCGGGAAGCTCATGCGGGCCATAACGGACAGGAGGAACTTGTGGTGCACTCTGTCGAAGGCGTGTTCGAAATCAATGGAGATCAGAGTAGCTCGAAGGCGACAGGATGTGTCGATGGCTATCAAATCCCTGCATTCGTTGGTTGCCGTTTGCATGTTGGTCACTCTGCCCTGAGTCGTTTGCTCCAAGGAGAGGAGTAGGAGCAGAACCTTCTTTATGCGTCTGGTGAGTAGTCGGGTGAAGATTTTATAGTCCGCGTTGAGAATTGTAATTGGCCTGTAGTCCTCGAACGTCCGACCTCGGGAAGGTTTGTGTATCGGTATTAGGAAACCTTCCACGAATCCAGGTGGCACGTGGGAACCGGGGGTCATCAGTTCTTGGTACATGGTGATCCATCGGGGCATCATTAGATAGCAGAAAGTCCGATAAAACTCGAGCGGCAGTCCGTCTGGCCCGGGAGATTTGTTAAGTGCTCCCTTGTTAAGCGCGGCCTCGATGTCGTCCCTCGTAAGTCCAGCTAACAGCGTCGTCGCTGCTGCATCGTCGAGGGTGTGCGACACGTGCTGCAGTACGTCGAGGGTGTGCGACACGTGCTGCAGTACGTCGTGCCCATCCACTTCCTCTGTATTCACCTCGTCGTAAAACCGGCGATAGTGATCTACAAAGGCTTCTGTAACCACCGCCTGAGTCATTACGACCCTACCACTTGGCAATGTGAGGTCCGTGACCAGCTGCTGTCGGCGTCGGCGGCTGTCGAGCACGATCTGATGCATAGACGGGTTTCCTCCTTCCGCTCGGTCTTGACGTCACGATCGCCCGACGACCCCCTCCAAACGTTTCCTCGTAAGCGACAATATTTTCCCTTTAATTCGGCGGCTTTCCATTGGTCGGTTT
Organism: Schistocerca gregaria; assembly: GCF_023897955.1. Lineage (NCBI taxonomy): Eukaryota > Metazoa > Arthropoda > Insecta > Orthoptera > Acrididae > Schistocerca > Schistocerca gregaria. The sequence continues at coordinate 435,684,055 of NC_064922.1, forward strand.
GGAGATGGTGGTTGGCTGGCGAGTTCGCGGAGCATCGTGTAATAAAAGTCCAATGTGTGACGATGCCACGCTGCGATATCTTTTCCGAACTGTGATAGCACAGGCCGAAACGCTGGTTTAGCACATTCCGCCCACCATACTAGAGTCGAAGGGTATCGGGGAAGACGACATTCGCAATCCATCCATGTGTTGGCGATAATCTGACGGCATTCCGGGTCTTGAAGATGTGCCACATTCAGCTTCCAGGGTCCTCGGCTGCGCCATATCCGCTGCTGCTGTAGAGTGAGTGTGCATATGAAAGCGCTATGATCGGAGAAGGCAAGCGGCCAAAGTTCGGCGTCCAATATTCCCGGCGCTAGAGCTCGTGAGACATAAATGCGGTCTAGGCGACTGGCTGAGTGACTAGTAAGATATGTCGGCCCGGGACGGTCAGCGTGTAGTGTCTCCCACGTGTCGGTGAGAAGTATATCACGAACCAGGAGGCGAAGTTCTTGACAAGTCGAGAAATGAGGGTCTTGGTCTTTGGGGTGGAGCACACAGTTAAATTCGCCGCCGAAGATATATTGATCGAAGCGACTGATAAAGAGAGGGGCGATATCCTCGGAGTAGAACAGCGACCGTTCGCGGCGTTGGTTAGTTCCTGATGAAGCGTAATAGTTAATGATGCGCGTGCCCAGTGCTGTGATCGCCAGCCCCCTTCCTGACGGAAGGTAAGTCACTCCTTCGATGGCAATTCCGTCGCGCACTAGTATTGCCGTACCGCTGCCACTCCGGTCCGCCGGTGACATATATGTCACATAACCGTAGAAAGCAGGGAGGGCCGCTATATAGACTTCTTGCAATGTCAACGTCCGAAGAACGAAGCATCTCACGCAGCAACTGGATCTTCACTGCGGTTCGTATCGTGTTGAGGTTAATCGTGGCGATACGATAAACCTGTTGCCGAACCCCAGGTGCTAAGCTACCCATTAAGACTGGACTTACGCTTCGGACTGTATTAACACCTCCGCATCTCACCAAACCTCACCTGCAGTTATTTCTAGCGAGCCGGCGCCAATGGCGTGGGTCCTGTTGGCGTAACTTGCATGGTGGCGTCGTCGTCGTGGTCATCCGCCCACGTCGGGGAACTCAAGGCAAGATCGGTTTCCCTACCTGCCTCAGGAGACAGCATGGGTGCTTGCACTCCAGAAGGTGGTGGGCAGCATCTGTCTGGCGTATCGGCATCCGATTTTGCCACTGTAGATACGTGTGGTTTGTCCTCAGTTCCGTTCGCTGGTGCCACACTGCAGCAAATGGCGGCTGCCTCTGTGGTAGCGTCGTCATTGAAGGTGGAGTCGTCGTCCTCTGGAGGCTGTGTCGCATCCGTTCGGAAGTTGCTCTACGCCTCCGCTTCCGTCGCTTCGGAGAGCGTTGCTTCCTGGTGTGTCCTTCTGTGTCAGACGATTCACGACGTTCCGGCACAAAGGCAGCCGTAGGCACAATAAGCGAGTCTACGGCCATGCTGTCGTCATGTATCTTGTTATCCGTCGACGGGGGCGGCTGCATCGGAGTTGAATCCGTAGCTTGTAGAACTGGTGTGTCGTCATCGCACTGTATTGGAGGATGGAGCCGTGACCCAACAGTGGATGTCGGCTGTGGTGGTGAAGTGGTAGCTGTCGTGAGGGCTGCTGCGTAAGTCACGGGAAGCAGCGTCGGCTGCGACGGCGGGTTCTCGGTAGCCGGCGGCAGTTGAGTGATTCGCGTTGGATACATTGTGATCTGAGGTGTCCCTCCTTCCCACAACCAGAGCAGGTCTTCGGTTGCCCGTCGTAGATGACGACGGCACGGCAGCCACTGATATTCAGATATGAAGGTAGATATCTTTTAAGTTCTATTCGGACCTCACGGACTCCGTTCAGCACAGGATATGTCTGGAATTGCGTCCATTTTTCCGCAATATGATCATGCACCGTGCCGTAGGGGCGCAGCGCTGTCACGACGTCCTCCGCCGATAGTTCGAAAGGAAGTTCGAAAATTCTGATCGTGCGAAGTTCCAAGCCAGAATAATCTACGTGCACAGTCCCCACATTGCCATCATCATGGCAGAAACAGAGGCCCTGTTTCGTTTCCCGAAGGATACGTTCACATGTTGCGTCGTTGATGATCTTGACATATACGATACTGCTCACAATGGACAAGTGAATGCCGAGAATGTCGGTCGCCGGTATTTTAACTTCTTCTCGTAGAAATCGTTCGACTTCGAGTGCTTTGGGCCGTGCAAATTCGTTGCGGAACGTAAATTTGAGCGTCGATTTTCTGTACTGGTGCCCCATGGTGACCTACCTGTATATGCTGAGTACGGCACGTGCGAAACGGCCGAGTACGATGTAAACAACACGAGCGCTCGCTCCGCGGCAGGAACACAAAGAGCGCGTCCTCACCGCAACACAGCCAAAGGCCAACTGGCCATATGAGCTACCGAAGCACGACTCACGGCCGGTACTCACAGCTTTACTTCTGCCAGTACCTTGTCTCCTACCTTCCAAACTTGACAGAAGCTGTCCTGCGAACCTTGCAGAACTAGCACTCCTGAAAGAAAGGATACTGCGGAGACATGGCTAGGTCACAGCCTGGGGTATGTTTCCTGAATGAGATTTTTACTCTGCAGCGGAGTTTGCGGTGATATGAAACTTCCTGGCAGATTAAAACTGTGTTGCCGACCGAGACTCGAACACGGGACATTTGCCTTTCGCGGGCCAGTGCTCTACCACCTGAGCTACCAAAGCACGACTCACACGCGGTACTCACAGCTTTACTTCTGCCAGTATCTAGTCTCCTACCTTTCAAACTTTACAGAAGCTCTCCTGCGAACTTTGCAGAACTAGCACTCCTGAATGAAAGGATAATGCGGAGTCATGGCTTAGCCGCAGTGTGGGGAGCTTCTGTAAAGTTTGGAAGGTAGGGGGACGAGATAGTGGCAGATGTAAAGCTGTGAGTAGAGGGCGAGAGTCGTGCATCGGTAGCTCAGATGGTAGCGCACTTGCCCGCGAAAGGCGAAGGTTCCGAGTTCGAGTCTCGGTCGGGCACAGAATTTTAATCTCCCGGGAAGTTTCATATCAACGCAAACTCCGCTTCAGAGTAAAAATCTCATTCTGGAAACATACCCCAGGTTGTGACCTAGCCTCCGCTGCAGAGTGAAAATTTCATTTTGTAAATGTCATCACTTCGATATCTTACCGGCTATATGCAAGCACTCACCATTTTGTCACCAAAGAAAGTTCCATGGTAGTAACTAAGCATCTGTAGGCCCTTGGTAGTCTCTATTTGTCAGCACTAGTCTGACAGGTTTCGTGGGTTTGCATTAAATGTTTCTGGTACCACTGTTTCGCACCGTTTTCTCTATTCACTGCGCAGTATCCTCTTGCTGTTTAATGCGAATGATGAGTTATTTTAGGGGATCAGGTAATAAAGGTATTTTTGTCTCGTTCTACGCGTTTCATTGTCTACGGCCACTCTCAGTGTCTCTTTTACTGTAAAGATGCAGGCTGTGGTTGACTGTAAGAGATGACAAATGTCCAATACCGTTCTTGAACTAGTATCGTTCATTAACGAACCAACGATCCCATGTCCACCCTGTCACTCAAACTAACGTGTCACCCTGGTGTAATGAGTGCTGACAAGACAGATTATATTAGTCACAGAGATGCATGACAAGTTTCTCCATGCGCTAGTTCATATAACAAGAAAAGCTCCATGTTAATGCTGTCAGTGGCTAAATCAAAAGAAGTCAGATTTACATCATTTGCTTACACACTTGGATCACACAAGCTCATTGGCATGCAGATACCTTGTGATCTGCACTGGAACATGTTATATTTCGTTTATAACTGATTTAAATTCATTACAATCTAAGTTCTATTCCTGTCTGTTAAAATATTTGACGCTAATAACAAATAACCTCATTGATTCTAAGAATTGAGCTGCCTCTTTCCTGGTGGCAGTTTTGCGTGTGTTATTTTCTGTAGTTTATGAGACCATCACGAAACAAGGAAAAAAGAGAGCCACAAAGCAGCCACTGAGTCATTTAAGGCTCTCCCCCCCTCCCTCCCCACCCCCCACACAACTGAGAATTTCGCCCAGAGGAGCAAGCGAGGGAATGGGAATGTGGTAAATGTCTACTAGCGGCAGGTAGATTCCAACGGCGTCTGGGAGTTGCCTCCCGCCAGTTTTTCACATAGTATGCTAAGTGCAATATGGGATCCCGTCCTCTATGCAAAGAAGACATAACGTGCTGTGACGAGCACGTGTGCATGCGCACTTTGACTAGGAATCCTTTTCTCTCTTTTTGATAGCGATGGACTGACATTCTGGCACCACTCCACGTGCAGTGAACACGGTCCTGTCTAGTATGTCGTAAGAGACCATCTCATTGATCAGTCTTTAAAAGTAGCAGAGGGGAGGAAGTCAGGACTTGGAGACAAACACATTGGTCTAAGTGAAAGCTTAACAGAAGAGTGTAGTGTAATACAGAACTCTTTAAGACCTGCGTGCATGGGCGTTCGGCAGTTGATGAACATTGTAAAACTTTCGCGTGGTTGTAAGTTTATTTCTTAACAATTATATCATTGGCCAGCACTTCGCATAGAATTTTCATTCGCTCACGGAAACTGAGCGGTCTTGGTAGAGCGGAGAGAGGCATCAGCAGTTGATGGGCTTCAGAGACCAGCAGATCACGGAACTAGCAGCTATTTGAACTGTATTATGTAGGGCATGGTGAGAAATTACAGCTTAGGCGTTCGCTTGTATGTGCATCTTTTAGAGTGATATATGTTCCGCGAATCGTATGCTTTTCTTTAGTGATTTAGAGCTTAATCATACTCGGCCAGTGGTATTTTCACGCAGTAGTTTCCGTTCTTTTAGCGAAATTAGGCCATCACCTTGTGTACACCGTGAATTTGTCTTTCAATATCTGAATTATAATATGTCGGTCTTCCCCACTCAATTTACCCATCCAGTCTTTGCCGGTCATTTAATTGTTAGATCAGATTTCATGTTCAGCAACTGTCAGCTGCCGTGTTCTCTGCATTTGTCTATCTCGAGCAGACCCTACGATTAACTCTTGTTCATGTTTATGCCAGCAGAGACCTTCATAGTAAATTGGGATAATTTGGGCCATTATTTCCTTTTCGTTATTTTATGGGAGGTGCAACATCAATGACTCAGGTTTGATAGGGCCACCCTCCTCCTCTCACTAATACGTTGTACTACAGTTCTTTTAAAGAATATGAGCCCTTAGTGAAAGATCTGACTATAGGTCAGCTCAGCCGATGCATACAATTCCGACATCCACAGTGGTATATTAATCCCTGCTGGTGCCGTACATCTGTTACGAAGAGACGAGAAGTAAGGAGCCTAATTACATAGTATTTCCCTTTTGGGTACCCCTTTTTGCGAACAGAGTAAGTTAAAATATATTAAATACATCTCTTTTAACGTGGCTTAATTGGCATTTAATGGATCAGACACTTCAATTACAACCACTTGAGTCGTTTAGCGTCAAGCTCTACCTTTATAATACAACCATCTGTTGCATCCCAATGCTTAATGTCTTTACCAGATTTTTCCTTGGTAAGCGTGGAAACCCAAACTTTGCCCGGTCTTTATCGACACCACTGCGTAGATAGATATAACAGTCCAGCTGCTTACTTTCTTTCGCCTTTCGTTAAGTCTACGTAGGGGTCACTAAGTCGATTTGGAATTGTCTTACTTTACCCCTAACCTTTTCTTTTTGCTACAGGCCTTTTATATATTTATACCAACTTTTTTTCTTTGCCGTGGAATAACGCTAGTCTGGCTGTTACAGAATGGAGGGGGTGCTGGTTCGGGACCCGATCCACCACACAGTTTTACTGTATAAAGGCGTTTCGCCTATTTTATTTTGCATTCAATTACAGTTGCTACAACTGCTACTCCCTCCTGAAATAAACTTTTAAAGTTTCAACTTGATCCTTCCCTTACGCGAGTGTCAGCAGCAAAAATGGACACGGCGTTTAGAATATGCATTTCTGCGAAGCATGTAGTTATATAAGTCAAAAGTGCGGTGTCATGGCCGAACGGGGAAGGCCGCATTAAAAAGCAGGGTGGCTTTTGCAAGGAGCTCGTGACAGCCTTGCAAGGAATGGGAAGGAATAAAACAAGTCCGCTCACGTCTGAGAATCGCCGTAAAAAGTCGGGAACGCGCAGTAAAGGCGGCTATGCAAGCATCTCGGGTACCCCAGTGTTCCCTGCGCCGGCTAACCGAGCGCGGTCGAGGAACAGCCCGTTGACCCGCAAGTACACTCCTGGAAATGGAAAAAAGAACACATTGACACCGGTGTGTCAGACCCACCATACTTGCTCCGGACACTGCGAGAGGGCTGTACAAACAATGATCACACGCACGGCACAGCGGACACACCAGGAACCGCGGTGTTGGCCGTCGAATGGCGCTAGCTGCGCAGCATTTGTGCACCGCCGCCGTCAGTGTCAGCCAGTTTGCCGTGGCATACGGAGCTCCATCGCAGTCTTTATCACTGGTAGCATGCCGCGACAGCGTGGACGTGAACCGTATGTGCAGTTGACGGACTTTGAGCGAGGGCGTATAGTGGGCATGCGGGAGGCCGGGTGGATGTACCGCCGAATTGCTCAACACGTGGGGCGTGAGGGCTCCACAGTACATCGATGTTGTCGCCAGTGGTCGGCGGAAGGTGCACGTCCCCGTCGACCTGGGACCGGACCGCAGCGACGCACGGATGCACGCCAAGACCGTAGGATCCTACGCAGTGCCGTAGGGGACCGCACCGCCACTTCCCAGCAAATTAGGGACACTGTTGCTCCTGGGGTATCGGCGAGGACCATTCGCAACCGTCTCCATGAAGCTGGGCTACGGTCCCGCACACCGTTAGGCCGTCTTCCGCTCACGCCCCAACATCGTGCAGCCCGCCTCCAGTGGTGTCGCGACAGGCGTGAATGGAGGGACGAATGGAGACGTGTCGTCTTCAGCGATGACAGTCGCTTCTGCCTTGGTGCCAATGATGGTCGTATGCGTGTTTGGCGCCGTGCAGATGAGCGCCACAATCAGGACTGCATACGACCGAGGCACACAGGGCCAACACCCGGCATCATGGTGTAGGGAGCGATCTCCTACACTGGCCGTACACCTCTGGTGATCGTCGAGGGGACACTGAATAGTGCACGGTACATCCAAACCGTCATCGAACCCATCGTTCTACCATTCCTAGACCGGCAAGGGAACTTGCTGTTCCAACAGGACAATGCACGTCCGCATGTATCCCGTGCCACCCAACGTGCTCTAGAAGGAGTAAGTCAACTACCCTGGCCAGCAAGATCTCCGGATCTGTCCCCCCATTGAGCATGTTTGGGACTGGATGAAGCGTCGTCTCACGCGGTCTGCACGTCCAGCACGAACGCTGGTCCAACTGAGGCGCCAGGTGGAAATGGCATGGCAAGCTGTTCCACAGGACTACATCCAGCATCTCTACGATCGTCTCCATGGGAGAATAGCAGCCTGCATTGCTGCGAAAGGTGGATATACACTGTACTAGTGCCGACATTGTGCATGCTCTGTTGCCTGTGTCTAAGTGCTAGTGGTTCTGTCAGTGTGATCATGTGATGTATCTGACCCCAGGAATGTGTCAATAAAGTTTCCCCTTCCTGGGACAATGAATTCACGGTGTTCTTATTTCAATTTCCAGGAGTGTAGCTACACTACAAGCCCTCATGGCTTTACAGCGCGCATTGGCCTCCGACAGGAATTACGTTTTCCGACTTTGACGCTGTCCGCAAGACAGTACCGCGCAGACGGCAGCAGTAGGTGCCGTGAAACTTCTCGTCACCAAAAGGAGGAGGCCATCGTCTACGTAGAGACATGGGTGTGGAAAATATTTCACCGCAGTAACATCAGTCTTCACATCGCAGATTCTAATACTCTCACCAAATACTAACATATTTTATTCTCAGCGTATGTATAGCTTCACCAATACGAAATCTCTATCAGAAAATCAATTCTCCCCCCCCCCCCCTCCCTCCCCGCCGCTCCCATTTTCCTCGTTCACACTCCCATATGCCGCACACCTGGTAACATCCGCTCTATTGTTGCTCTCTAATTTGTAGTCGTTGTACGCTGTCATGCATCAATGAAATCATGACGAAATCTCACATACCGGCCTGTGTGGTCGAGCGGTTCTAGGCGCTTCAGTCTGGAACCGCGCGACCGCTACGATCGCAGCTTCGAATCCTACCTCGGGCATGTACGTGTGTGATGTCCTTAGGTTAGTTAGGTTTAAGTAGTTCTAAGTTCTAGGGGACTGATGACCTCAGATGTTAAGTCATAGAGTGCTCAGAGCCATTTGAACCATTTGAAATCTCACATAGACACATTCTTTCCAACGTAACGTCGATAGAATCCAATTTTAATAACAGGATACCGATCAGATCTTCCCGTCCTACCAACATTTCGTTTCTGCGTCTTTCATCAGCACCTCCTCCTCCACTTCATGGCTGCGTCCAAATTCTCTCCTACCTTGTGACCTAATTCTATTGAACCAGCTACTCTTTTTGTTAACCCGACATCAACTGCGATCACAATTTTTTTTTCCAAATCGAATGCTTGAGATGAAATATACTCTGTAGACTATAATCTAAAATTCTATATTATATTAGTTCGTGTGGATGTATGAAGGGCGATCAAAAAGTTTGCGTTTAAGGGCGTTGCTGCAGCACATGTGCAACCCAGCGCGACTCGGATGCAAGTGGACGGTGTGGCCTTCGAACTAAAACTTTTTGATCACTCCTTGTAATGTAGCACAAATTTTCGACCACTGCTGATTGAAATTCTCGGTACGTTTTCCTACCGTTCTTTTCACTTATATTTACTTTGAGATTTCCTCGTGTAGTTAAGGTTTTCGTATTAGGCTTTGCTTTGAAGAACTATCCCCAGCTTTACTTACATATTTTTGGCAGTCATGACTACCTCTTATTCGCAGTGACAAAATAGATTTTGCACGGTATGGCCTCCATCAATCAATCTTGCGTATCTGATATGAGAATACTACTTACCTTAGTCATGACGCTTTTTAAAACATAGCCTCTTGAAGCAATTAAGTTGTATCAGCGGAAGCATGGTGTCAAAATACATCGGTTCTCATAAATAATGTTACTTAAAAGCGATTTTTAATTGATGTTAATTTATTAAATTATGTTAATTTATTAAATTACCGATAATGATTCACTGACAGCTTTCGCAACACATCACTGAGACAAAATATAATTTCACTTTCGTAATCCCCTGAGAAAACTGGATCGTTTGCTACACATCATGATAGTATGGTTTGCTTTCTGCTTGGGATTTTTGCTAGTCATTTGTGTATTTGTTTGTTTTTAGCCCCTTCAACCGTTTTAACCCAGTTCAATCAATATATTGTAACCATGACTTGCATCTGAACAGAGGTGGCAATGTTTGACGTATTCCTAGCGTAATTCGGATATACTGAAGTATCTATATAATTGATCATCAGAGTAGCTTTAAATTACGTCAAACGTAATCTGATTTATGGAAGATATCATACTTGTAACGAAGAGATTGTGCGACGCCTTGAGGAGAACATAATAAGCCACCACAATGAAAGCAGCGGCCCCAGTGGAAAGCGGGAAATAGCGGCAGGTGACGGCACAGACTTCACACGATATCAGTGGGTGTAGCAAGCAGACACTTTGACAGCCATCACTACGCACGTCTTCAAGATTGTGCTGTACTGGTTTCGCCTAGAGTGTAGGAGGAAACACTAATGCAGCGAAATATTTCAGTTCATCTTACTCGTGTTATTCAAATGGTTCAAATGGCTCTGAGCACTATGGGACTTAACATCTATGGTCATCAGTCCCCTACAACTTAGAACTACTTAAACCTAACTAACCTAAGGACAACACACAACACCCAGCCATCATGAGGCAGAGAAAATCCCTGACCCCGCCGGGAATCGAACCCGGGAATCCGGGCGCGGGAAGCGAGAACGCTACCGCACGACCACGAGATGCGGGCACTCGTGTTATTATTTTGTACCGAACATAACCAACAAACATTACTCAATGCCCTGTTTGATTTTTTATAAAGCCAAGGTAACAATAACAATAAACTGGAACAGTGGACCTGCAACTCTAGGCAACGAACCATCACAGGATCCGCGGGAATTATGGGTATGACATTCTACATTATTTATTAGTAGCCCGCAGAAGTAGCATTTCAAATAAATTGCAGGTTAATCTCGACGTTCCAACCACAGCCCATTTATATTCTCTAACCCCACCCTCTCACGACTCGGAGTCAGAACTTTCCATTTCGCGAGCATGCTCTCACCGACAGAGGTATGCAGACACCACACAAAACTCGCCCTGACTGCCACAAATTAGGCAATACCTCTCGCTCGCCGGTATAATCATACCCCACAAGGGAATGTAAGCAAGCCCCTTCAAAACTGCACCTGCGATACAGAAGAGAGAAGTGTATTTTGTGTGGCCTAGGGTTCTGTCCCTTTTAGAGGCATCTACTTGCCCGTTTACGGTGAAAATTTAAAATAACTTCGCTTATGCACCTCTCCAGAGCAGACAAAACTTTCTCCTGTTACTTTAATGGTGCTGAACTGTTTGACTCAACTGTGCTAAAGAGAAGTTTAGAAGATGGCTGTGGATGTGGTTGCTCACGGGCTAAGCATGAAGTCTTTCCCTGATAACAAAAATTTATTTCTACGGAATCGTGCTGGATACAGCTATGAGGCTTACTACTTTAATCCTAACGGTTTTTTATACACTTCCTGATGCGCTCTGTTTGTTTCCGGAAGAACGTCTAGGTGACATTCAGTTTTTTTCAATGTCTTTGCCTACTTCTCTTTCGTTACCGACACTACCGACACTACGGCACCTCCCATTCGTGCCGTAAGTGTTGGCTCCTTAGGAGTTGGTGAACTGAACACTTTTCCTTAACGTAATGACACACAAGAAGTCAAGAAGGTTGTTTCAATATGCTGGACGGCTTCCATCGATCCATCTGGTTTGTGACCTGTTAGTGTTCATCGAGGCTACTACCGAATGCAATCGTTGCCGATTCACATTGCCTGTTAAAACGACAGCCACATTATATGACGAAACAAATATTCCCGCTACTGTCGTTTCCTCTACTTAAGCTAGGAATATGCATGAGACTTTTTCACTCTCAGAGAGTTCTTGCGAGTAATACGTGTTGTGTAAATAGCGCCGATTGTAGGCTCGCCGGTAGTGCCTGAGAGGGGGCAAGACAGGAGACAGACGCGGCCTACCATTTTAGACATCTCGTGTAGACATCTATCTGTACCTCCTGAGAGCTGCTAGCAGTAGCAGAGAACTGAGAGTACTCGAAGAGTAGTCAGCGGCCATAATGCGACATGGATTTGTGGCCTATTTCTCAATATGTTCGCTACCACATGTTGCTAATATCTTTTCCCGTTCTTATGTATACATTAAAGAAAAGTATCCACGAAACTCCGTGTTTTGAGCAGCCAGTAGGTGGCCCGTTTTAGTTTCTAAATGAACAGCACGAGCAGTTAGCCTATTTCGAAAGACAGACTGAAACATGCTACGCGACAAATAACATATAAACACCATAGACATATTATACAGAAGTAACAAATGAAACAAAATTGTCACTGAAGAGATTCGATTCCATGTTAACAAGAAATTACAAATTACGGAACAGCGCGTACCTACTGCTCCGCATCAACACTGCAACCACCCGTTCTATGACGTGCACCAACACTGTCGGGACAGTTGAGATTACTATCACGGTGGATACGCATTGTCATTGCACCCATGTGTCGGCAAATAGAAAAAAAAGTGATGAAGAAAGCTGCCAGGAAGAGGAAGTAAGGCATTTAATTAATGTGTATGAGGGAAGGCCTGCGTTGGAAAGTACATTAACAGTCGTTGAGAGCATGCTCGCGAAATGGGAGGTTCTGAGTTCGGGTCGTCAGAGGGTGGGTTTTGAGAATATAACTGGGCTCTGGTTGAAACGTCAAGATAAGAAGCAAAGTTTATTGACTCAAATGGCTACAGGCTAAACACCTCCACAGAAGAAATTTACCAGAATATGGGCAGTTGAAGGTATCAAGCAAATTAGTCTTTTAAAACAGGTTAATTAACATAGAGAAACAAGTGAAGTTATGTTTGAAAATAATCATTTTGGAAATCACAAAATTGTTATTTAACTTTAAGTAATCCAGCTAAATCTACAATTTTCTATGACGTAATATTTACTGATTTCATTATTATACTGGGTGTTGAAGAGAAGATCTTCAGTAATTTGCCGGCCGATGTGGCCGAGCGGTTCTAGGCACTTCAATCTGGAACCGCGCAACCGCTGCGATCGCAGGTTCGAATCCTGCCTCGGGCATGGATGTGTGTGATGTCCTTAGGTTAGTTAGGTTAAACTAGTTCTACGTTCTAGGGGACTGATGACCTAAGATGTTAAGTCCCATAGTGCTCAGAGCCATTTCTACATTTCAGTAATTTACTAGTCGTTCCGTAAGTCAATACAGTTAGAAACGTCCAAATAAAATGTATCTCCGGAGATGCTTCATTTACCAGATATGCACCTTATTTGGCCTTTGACGTGTATGGGCATCAAGATGAAATTTGTGTAATGTCATCTCACCATAATTGTCACTTTCCCAAATATGAAACAGACTAAACATAGGTGACGGTTAGTTGATTTGGAGAGAAAGGGACCAAACTACAGAGTCATAAGTCCCTTATAGATGATGCTAGGAACATTAGCATCACAAGCAATCTGTCTTTATTACTAAGGGATTTCCGCATAATGCTACCTAGATTGGCAACTTTGGATCAAATTAAAAAGAGTATTCTTCCATCTCCATTGCTGTCATTGTCGTAAAGATTATGTGGCTTTTCCATCACATGCCCTGTAACGAGGTTCTTGCATGCTCCTGAATCATCTAACAGATAATCCAGTCTCATCCCACAGGAACACATAGTTTATAATTTTTTTTCCTTTTGCATTAACATTATTAAAAGCGCAGCTGCAGCCTGAGGCTATTCTATCGTAACCTCTTGCTTCAGGAGCAGAATTACGACCGAAAAATCTCACGGATAGTTATCTATCAGCCTTCATGCACTCTCTCACCATTCTGTGTGGAAACGCTTCCGACATCTGCTCTCGCAAAATTCTTACTTACAGAAAGTACCCGCAAAAAACTATCAGACAGTAACTATCATCGAAAATTCTGCCCTAATTTAAATAATTCTGCGTGTGCTATCTGATAGAACCAAACTGCCTGATAGCAAAAAACTCTCAGGTGTATCCCAGCACTTATCCTTATCATCTTAATTTCTTTACTGTTTTACTCAAAAGCACGATACATACTGGTAAGTTTATCAACGAAATGGAATGATGAAAGGGGTTGTATGTTAGAAGAAAGATCTATAAAGCTAGGAGACAAATGTAGTGACGCTGTAGGTGAGGGCTGGGAATGTGACCGATCAAGGAAACTGTTTATTCATGGAGATGTGAGAGCGCCAGTAAACAGCTGACAAAACCCCCAATACCGTTCGATAACAGCAAGAGCGATGCGCCGCTGCAGCTGTCATATGCAAAAGTGATAGCACGGACCGTGTGTTGCAGTTATCAGCCACAAGCAGACGGTCCCACTGTAGAATGTCAATGCATTTATATTGCATCCGGAATGCGGGCTGCGCAAACACACGCGGCGCTCACACCAACAGCAATAACGTCCACGGTTTAGCAGAGTTTTTGGCCAGCTACAAACTATATGTAATTTTATTTGTTCATTATATTTAAAGCACACCTAAATAGTTTGTACACTTCGTCGAGACAAGACGTCGAAGTTACATTGATACAGATTGGCAGCAAGTTATACATTTGCGTAAGAGGGAAGACCGCAGATTTAGGGAAAAAATTCTCCGATGGTTCATTTCAGTTCCCACGAAAGAAATGTACATAGTTGAAGAGCTGTCTTCTAAGGCCAACAAGCAAGTGACAGTTATGAATATAACTGACGTTAATTTGAGGAGGGCAGGGGGAGATGTGATGCTATCAGCGGCTACACAAGACATATCATTGGGAAGTAATCTTGGAAAATTAACATTAGGAAGGCGACTACTGTCTGTCTAATAACGCTGTTACTATTTCTAATGTACAATTGTATATCACATCTTCATCATCAGGGTTTCCGTTGTTACGTTAGGAAATATTTGAACACGGGAACTTCTCAACCGAGGAATATTCGATATTAACCAAATAAGAAATCCACTTCAGTTGCCAGTAATAGGCCTAGCATATTTATTGCATGACCTGTTTCGAAGCCTGAACCGATATTTTCAGGTGCGACCAAATAATTACGGAAACATACATGGGTCGCAGTTGGGCCAGTCAGTCATGGGAATGGAGGGTCATGCACCCACGTCAAACAAACGCGTGGGACTGGAACAAACACGCTAACACAGAAGGCTTACACAGATGGCAAAACTAATATTTGCAAATAACTTATATTGTCTGAAAGGCCAAAGAAATTGCGTCACTTGGTGGATTACAGTTTAACCTGCCTTTTCTTAACTGAAGGCAACTTACATCTGATGATTGTATTGTTAAAAAGGTTACAATGTATTACAGTTCTGTCCGCTGCTAACAGAATGAGCAACGTTTACCTGCTGTAGTAAGACAGCAGCGAACAGTTCCTTAGTACCAACGTGTCTGCAGCAACTGACACGTTTATTTTTGCTTTTTTACTGTGATCTTACACTCTATTAACTTTTCCAATAGTGCAATGCAGTTTTCAGATTCTTTTCTGTCTGTGGTGCACTTGCGAAGGACTGGCTGTATCTCAAACACTGAGTTTCTCAATGAACGCCTGGTAAAGGCCGATATTCTAGCCATCATAGGTGTTTTACAATAATAGAAATATTGCTGTACTATCGTTGACATGGAACGTCTCAGTCCAAAAGATTTATGTAAGAGCTTACATCTACGACAGTTTAGTGACGTAGTTGTATTTTCATTAGACACTGACACACCTAAACATATCATAACACAAATTCTTCAATCACTGAATATTTTACTTATATTTGCAACTTTTAGATGAGTGTAATTATCAGTTAGAATCAATGTAAAATTCAGTGACGTGTTCTGTAGGAATGGAACCAGCCCTCAAGTTTATGTCCGGGAGCCCAGAACTCCAGCAAGGTTTGGGTAGTAGTACTAGAGAGATTTTCAGAGCCATACAAAAATATGTTGCTGCTGTTGGAAAAGCTGATGGAAACATTACAAAGTTATTTGTACAGTCTGTGATCTTCGACTTACTTTCGGGGCTGAACCCGAATTACTTTTCCACATTTCATGGTTATAAAAGGTAAATACGAGACAGAACTAACTTGTTTCAGAAGTGGATGGATAGCGAGATTTCCAGAAACAGAGTCCCGAATCTGAACAGAGATGCCTTCCTCCCGGTGTCTCAGGAATTCTGATGCATGGGATAAAAGTACGGACACTTAGTCATATGGATAATAATACACTCCTGGAAATTGAAATAAGAATACCGTGAATTCATTGTCCCAGGAAGGGGAAACTTTATTGACACATTCCTGGGGTCAGATACATCACATGATCACACTGACAGAACCACAGGCACATAGACACAGGCAACAGAGCATGCACAACGTCGGCACTAGTACAGTGTATATCCACCTTTCGCAGCAATGCAGGCTGCTATTCTCCCATGGAGACGATCGTAGAGATGCTGGATGTAGTCCTGTGGAACGGCTTGCCATGCCATTTCCACCTGGCGCCTCAGTTGGACCAGCGTTCGTGCTGGACGTGCAGACCGCGTTAGACGACGCTTCATCCAGTCCCAAACATGCTCAATGGGGGACAGATCCGGAGATCTTGCTGGCCAGGGTAGTTGACTTACACCTTCTAGAGCACGTTGGGTGGCATGGGATACATGCGGACATGCTTTGTCCTGTTGGAACAGCAAGTTCCCTTGCCGGTCTAGGAATGGTAGAACGATGGGTTCGATGACGGTTTGGATGTACCGTGCACTATTCAGTGTCCCCTCGACGATCACCAGAGGTGTACGGCCAGTGTAGGAGATCGCTCCCCACACCATGATGCCGGGTGTTGGCCCTGTGTGCCTCAGTCGTATGCAGTCCTGATTGTGGCGCTCATCTGCACGGCGCCAAACACGCATACGACCATCATTGGCACCAAGGCAGAAGCGAGTCTCATCGCTGAAGACGACACGTCTCCATTCGTCCCTCCATTCACGCCTGTCGCGACACCACTGGAGGCGGGCTGCACGATGTTGGGGCGTGAGCGGAAGACGGCCTAACGGTGTGCGGGACCGTAGCCCAGCTTCATGGAGACGGTTGCGAATGGTCCTCGCCGATACCCCAGGAGCAACAGTGTCCCTAATTTGCTGGGAAGTGGCGGTGCGGTCCCCTACGGCACTGCGTAGGATCCTACGGTCTTGGCGTGCATCCGTGCGTCGCTGCGGTCCGGTCCCAGGTCAACGGGCACGTGCACCCTCCGCCGACCACTGGCGACAACATCGATGTACTGTGGAGCCCTCACGCCCCACGTGTTGAGCAATTCGGCGGTACGTCCACCCGGCCTCCCGCATGCCCATTATACGCCCTCGCTCAAAGTCCGTCAACTGCACATACGGTTCACGTCCACGCTGTCGCGGCATGCTACCAGTGTTAAAGACTGCGATGGAGCTCCGTATGCCACGGCAAACTGGCTGACACTGACGGCGGCGGTGCACAAATGCTGCGCAGCTAGCGCCATTCGACGGCCAACACCGCGGTTCCTGGTGTGTCCGCTGTGCCGTGCGTGTGATCATTGCTTGTACAGCCCTCTCGCAGTGTCCGGAGCAAGTATGGTGGGTCTGACACACCGGTGTCAATTTGTTCTTTTTTCCATTTGCAGGAGTGTAGTATATCTGCCATTACCACGCTACAGTCGTGAGCCGAGCGACCGCTACGGTCGCAGGTTCGAATCGTGCCTCGATCATGGATGTGTGTGATGTCCTTAGGTTAGTTAGGTTTAATTAGTTCTAAGTTCTAGGCGATTGATGACCTCAGAAGTTAAGTCGCATAGTGCGCAGAGCCATGTGAACCATTTGCCATTACCAGCACAGTCTTCTCAGTCATCAGTCGAGACCGGATTACATGCATTTGCATGTTGCATATGCATCTGCATATTTGGCTCCTTTTCGCCGGTGGTTGATATATTAACTAACAGCTAGTGACAATTCATATTTTCGCCCAATGTTTACAATATTTTACTCGTAAAAATGTATTCGGGCTGTCTCTGATTCGGTCTAGTTTTGTTGTCTCACAAATTGATAGTTTTATTAATAGGACGGGTGAACTTTTACCAAAAACAATAAATGCAAACATACCACCCTAATTCAAATACTGCCCAGTTACCTCAGTTGCTGTAGAACGGTACTCCTCTGCTTATAAAAATGTTTTGAATGATCGAAGACACAATCTTAATCCCGAACATTTGGAACTGTACTTGGTCGCTTCTGTCTACAATAGTAGAAACATGTAAAATAAATTGAAATGATGCTTTGATCCAAAGTTAATGCTGTTAAAAAAAATTATGATTTTATGTTGTTTTTTAAATAAAATACTACCTAGTTTTTGAGCGTGCCCCTCGGCACGCAATAGATCTCGAAGTTTGTCCTGTACATATCGACTGTTTTGATGCGATTCACTCGCATCGCATCCGCTTGTTACCGATAGCAAAAGCAAAGAAGGAACAATTCTTCAAAGCGTCCCCATTTTGCAAGTTTTAGAAAATAATCCCAGAAATGCACCCTTCCTAACATGTACCATAAAGTACTCATAAAATGACATCAGCGTTCTAAGTGTACCAATTTTTTCTGTGGCCGGTACTCTTCCTCGTATTTGATATAATTCACGCAGTAACTATCATGTTTTCTTATTATTTGATCTTGCATATATCGGCGCTTTTTATGAATTTTCTAAGCATTTTTCAGGCATATTTGCATGTATATTTTCAGGTTTTTATGATGCATATAATTCGGTATATAGTCATCAGTCTTCTGACAGGTTTGATGCAGCCGATACTGAATTGCCATTCTGAACTGACCATTTCATCCTACATTAGCAGTTGAAACCTATGTCCTCGATTATTTGCTGCATCTACAGTTTTTTACCCTCTACATCTCCCTCTCTACTACCATGAACGTCATTCTCCGCAAATGGGCTCTCATTAAACTTTGACAAAACAGTATATACAGTTCCACACAGTAAATGGAATGACACCATTAATAAATATAGACATCGATCAGGAATCGGTAGCTAAGGTAGAATATTCAAAATTTCTAGGTGTATTCATTGATGAGGGGTTGAACTGGAAAAAACACACTGAGGATCTGCTGAAACGTTTGAGTTCAGCTACTTATGCTATTACGATCATTGCAAATTTTGGCGATATACATCTGAGTAAATTAGCTTACCACGCCTATTTTCATTCTCTGCTTTCGTATGGCATCATATCCTGGGGTAACTGACCATTGAATAAAAGAGTGTTAATTGCACAAAAACGTGCAATCAGAATAATTTCTGGAGCTCATCCAAGATCATCCTGCAGACACTTATTTAAAGAGCTAGAGATCTTCACTGTAGCCTCACAGTATATATGTTCACTTATGAAATGTGTTATTAACAATCCGAACGAATTCAAAAGTAATAGCAGTGTACAAGGCTACAACACTGGAAGAAAGGATGATCTTCACTACTCAACTTTGGCTCAGAAGGGGGTAAATTATGCTGCCACAAAAGTCTTTGGTCACTTACCTAATAGCATCAAAAGTCTTACAGATAGCCATACAGCATTTAAAAGGAAATTAAACGAATTTCTTAATGGCAACTTCTCCTACTCATTAGGTGAATTTTTGGATACAGTATTTGGGTAATTTCCCCAACCCCACAAAAAAATAGTAAGTGTCATGTAATATTTTGTGTAATGTAATATTTTGCATAGACACCTTTTATTAACCTGGCACGTTCCACATCATTACGAAGTGTCGTATTCATGATCCACAAAACAAGTAATAATCTAATCTAATCACTAATGTGCTAACAGAGGTTCTATCATCCTGTGCCTTCTTCGTAACAGTGTTTTCCACACATTCCTTTCCCCGCCGATTCTTCGGATGATCTTCTCATTCCTTACCATAATTTTCGATATCCTTCTGTAACACCACATCTCAAAATCACATATTCTCTTCTGCTCCGGTTTACCCACATTCTTTGTTTCACTTCCGTACGATACTGTATTCGAAACGAACATTGCCAGAACTTTCTTCCTATAATTAAGGCCTATGTTTGATACTAGTAGAATTATCTTAGCCAGGACTGCTCTTTCAGTCTGTGCTAGTTTGCTTTTTATGCCCTCCTTGCTCCGTCTATCGCGACCTATTTTGCTTCCTAGATCGCAGAACACCTTAACTTATTCTAAACTTAAGCTCAAATTTTAATTTTTAGTTTCTCGCTGTTCTCGATTCTGCTACATCCAATTACTTGCATCTTTCTTCGATTTACTCTCAATCCATATTCTGTACTCATTATACTGTTTATTTCATTCAACAGGTCCTTCAGTTTTCCTTCACTTTCACTGAGGATAGGAATGTAAACAGTGAATCTAATCATTGATATCTTTTCATCTTGAAACTTAATTCCATTTTTGAACCTTTCTTTTATTTCAATCATTGCTTCTTCGATGTATAGACTGAACAATTGTGGTGAAACACTACATCCCTGTCTCACACCTTTTTCTAAGCCGTGCACTTTATTCTTGGTCTTCCAGTACTGTTGTTCCTTTTTGGTTCTTATACATATTGTGTACCACAAGCTTTTTCCTATTGCTTCCCATTTTTTCTCAGAGTTTCGAACATTTTGCTCCAATTCTCACAGTCAAACGCTTTTTCTAGATCAACAAATCCCCTGAAAGTGTCTTCATTTTTCTTCAGTCTTGCTACCGTTATCAGTCACCTCTCCGGTGCCTTTACGTTTCCTATAGCAAAACTGGTCATCATGTAACAGATCCTCAGTTTTCTTTTCAATTCTTCTGTACATTATTCCTGTCAGCAACTTGGATACATGAGCTGTAAAGCTGATTGTGCAATAGTTTTCGCACTTACACGCGCTTGCTATATTCGAAATTGTGTGGAAGATAATTTTACCAAAGGCTGATGGTAAGTCGTCTGTTCCATACATTCTACAAACGAACGAGAAGAGTCTGATGGTAAGTCGTCTGTTTCATACATTCTACAAACCAATGAGATTAGTCGTTTTGTTAGCACTTCCTCTACTCATAATGGAAAATCCGATGGCATGTAGTTCATCCTTTTGCCTCATTTTATCTTACGTCACCCAGGTATCTTTTAAATTCTGATTATAACACTGAATCCCAAATCTATTTCCTGTCGACTCCGATTTATTCTTCTTGTCACGACATCGGTCTCGTAGAGACCTTCAATGCTCTCTTTCGACCTACCCACGCTCTCTGCTACATTTAGCAGTGGAATTCCCACTACGCTTTTAATGTTACCACCATTGCTTTTAATGTCACTGAAGTTTGTTTTGATTTTTTATACGCTAACGTAGTCCTTCGGACAATCACTTCTTTATCGATTTCTTCATACTTTTCATGCAGTGATTTCTCCTTAGCTTCTCTGATCTTCCTGTTTATTTCATTGGTAAGTGACTTTTACTTCTGTATTCCTAAATTTCCGTGAATATTATTGTACTTCACTCCTTCGTCAATCAGCTGACGTATTTAATATTTTATCCAAGGTTTTTTCTCAGTGACTTTCATTGTACCTGGTTTTTACTTCCAGCTTCTCTGATTGCCTTTTCAAAGATGCCCATTCCTCTTCAAATGGCGTGCATACTGAGCTATTCATCATCGCAGTAACTATACCCAGATAGAACGCTGTGCCGGCCGTGGTGGCCGAGCTGTTCTAGGCACTTCAGTCTGGAACCGCGCGACTGCTACAGTCGTAGGTTCGAAACCTGTTTCGGGCATGAATGTATGTGATGTCCTTACGTTACTTAGGTTTAAGTAGTTCTAAGTTCTAGTGGACTGTGGTCAGAGCCATTTTTTAGAACGCTGCGCATCAGTTCTCCCAATCAGTTTTTTTTTTTAATTTCAGCCTACCTGTCATCATTAGTAAATTGTGAAATGTGTCCGTACCTGCTCCTCGCTACTCCTTACAACCCAATACCTGAATCTCTTACAAACCGTCATGGAATTTTCCCGCATCTCCCAGCCTTTTACATGTATACCTCCTCCTTTGGTGGTTCTTGAGCAGGGTATTTGTTATTACTAACCAAAATTCCTACTACAAGCCCATATTCTCCCTTAACCCTTTCTTCTGCTCCTTCCTCCACAACCACATCTCAATCCGCCACGACTGTTAGATTTTCATCTCTCTTTGCATTCTGAATTCCTAGTTCAATGTCCTCATAAACTTTCTCTATCTCTTCATCTTCTGTTTGCGGTGTCGGCATGTAGACCATTACTGTTGCCGGTGTTGGTTTGCTGCCGGTTCTGTGGGAACAACATTGTTGCTGAACTGTTTCCTTCAGCTCACTCTCTGCCCTACCATCCGATTCATAAGAAATTCTACTTCCGTTATACCATTTTCTGCTGCTGTTCATATTACCCTATACTTGCCTATGTAGAAATCCTTGTTTTTTTTAAATATTTCCCTTCACTGACCCCCGGTTAATCAAGACTGATCTTTCGAATTCGCTTTTAAAATTTACTAGCTTCCCTACCTCGTTCAGACTTTTGACTGTACACGCCCCGAGTTGTTTAACGCCACCCTTTCGTTGGTTATATAGCCTTTTCCTTATGGTCACCTTCCCTTTAGCGGATCCTCCCACAGATTCGAATCTTTTGCCAATAGGGAGGACATTGTGACACTGCCTCAATAGCAGGCAACCTGGACTGTGGATATACATTATATGTCTTTAATGCAGTGGTTTCCGTTGCCTTCTGCATCCTCACGCCGTCGATTATTGACGGTTCTTTCACCTTTTAGGAGTAGCTGTCACCCAAAGGGCAAGAGAGAGCGTCCGCTTCACTGTCCTCTTTGACAAGGTTGTTGGCAGAACGAGGGCGACTTCTCACGCTGGAATTGTTCAACCGCCACTGCCCATATCTTATATTCGGAATGTAAGCAGCGGCGAGATTCTAACATAGGACGTATTGTTCACTAGGAAAATTCACGTCCCTGAGGTCATGGTTGCAATCTTTACATAGCCTATGTTTCGATAAAAAATGATATAACAAAAAATGTAGCTTCAGCAAGCGTCACATGGTCAACAATGAAACGTTAGTAATTATGAAAATACTCAGATGATTAGTGTTAGGTCAGATATTATTCATACCATTTTGAAATAATGCATACCAGCGTCCATCTGACTTTGGAACGAAACATTTATCTTTGCGGTACTATAAGACATTTGGCTTATACTCTGACATGGAAAGCGTCTTCCATTCAAGGTGATTCCATGATGAAGTTACAAACATTCATAGATAATGGAGGAGTGTAAGTTTATCAGTTTGAGTTAAAGAGACCCGGGCCCGGAAACGATCGAGTTGAAAGTTGTAACGGAAAATTGTGCTGATGCCTCTGACACTCTGTCTGGGAATACACGTGCGAGTACTTTCGGTGCTACGATTGCATGGTAGATAACATTCAGAGTTGGTAGTATGGAAAAAACAAAAAAAAAAGTCTAGTAAACATGGGCTCTAAAATGCATACCGTACCGTCCCTTGTATTCCAATGTCAGCGATGTCAAAAAAAATTTTCGCTTATGATTTTCGACTCGGTCGTTATAGGACCAGTGTTCCTTAGCAGATTGATATATTTAGTCTTGTCTGTCATCCCTAAAAATTTGTAGCATCATTTTGGGGACATAGTCTCTGTAAACACATTGTCACATCTTCTAGGGGCAGCATTGTACGATCTCATGTCGTCAGTAGCATGACGACTAATTTACTCGGAATGATTTCCGATAAATTCTAGTGTGAACTTCGATTGCAAGCAGTGATACTTCTCTGCACACTCGGGTTGTGAGCATCGCATTATGGGCGCTTTTCTTCGTCTTCTTATTTCTTCACGTGGACCCATATTACTGAGTACAAACGTCTGGTATGTGCGGGCTGTACTATCTCGACTCGGACGGTAGGAAACTTATCATTTTTTGTGCGAGCTCATTTTTCACCTGAAGAAGACAAATTCAGCTTTTATAAATGAGGACCTCCGGTTTTCTTAAGGTTCAAAGTTACAGCACTGTAATAAAATCAAGCGATTCTGAGACGCGTAACTCAAAAAGTACATACACCAAAAAAAGTTTTGCGTCACCCCGGTTCCCAGAACTTCTGAAGATAGATGCTGGCTGTGGATATTGTATCAAAGACACAGTCCCTTTGACTGTTCATAGATGTCACTAAACACGCCGAAAGATGCAAACAACCAGGCATGAACAGCAATTATTAGACGGAGGGTGTCTGACAGCCGATCAGTTCCAGTCATTCCACCAGGAAGGAGGCACACGGCTAGTGTTGTCTGTAGTTCAACCATGCCTAGACGGTCAATACCGCGTTTCGACGGCGTCCGCATTGTTACTTTGTTCCAGGAAGGGCTCACAGCAAGGAGTGTCGAGGGGGTCTCGGAGTGAAAGAAAGCGATGTTGTTCGGACATGGAGGAGATACAGAGAAACAGGAACTGTCGATGACATGCCTCGCTCAGGCCGCCCAAAGGCTACTACTGCAGTGGATGACCGCTACCTAAGGATTATGGCTAGGAGGAACCCTGAAAGCAACGTCACCATGTTGAAAAATGTTTTTCGTGCAGCCACAGGACGTCGTGTTATGACTCAAACTGTGTGCAATAGGCTGCATGATACGCAGCTTCACTCCTGACGTCCATGGCGAGGTCCATCTCTGCAACCACAACACCATGCAGCGCGGTACAGATGGGCCCTACAACATGCCGAATGGATCGCTCAGGATTGGCTTTGCGTTCTCTTCACCGATCTCTTCACCGATGAGTGTCGCATACACCTTAAACCAGACAATCGTTCGGAGACGTGTTTGGACGCAAACCGGTCAGGCAGAACGCCTTAGACACACTGTCCAGCGAGTGCAGCATGTGGAGGTTCGTTGCTGTTTTGGGGTCGCATTACCTGGAACCGATGTACGCCGCTGGTGGTCAAGGGAGTCGCTGTAAAGGCTGTACGATACGTGAATGCCATCCTCCGACCGACAGTGCAACCTTATCGGCAGCATATTGGCCACGCATTCGTCTTCATGGACAACAATTCGCGCCCCACCATGCACATCTTGTGAATCACTTCCTTGAGGATAACGACATCGCTAGACTAGAGTGGCCAGCGTGTTCTACAGACTCGAACACTATCAGACATGCCTGGGATAGACTGAAAAGGGCTGTTTATGGACGATATGACCCACCAACCACACTGAGGGATATACACCGAATCGCCGTTGAGGAGGGTGACAATCTGGACCAACAGTGTCTTGATGAACTTGTGGATAGTATGCAAATCGAATACAAGCATGCATCAATTTAAGAAGACATGCTACTGGGTATTATAGGCATCGGTGTGCACAGCAATCTGGACCACCACCTCTGATGGTCTTGCTGTATGGTGGTACAACATGCAATGTGTGGTTTTCATGAGCAATGAAAAGGGCGAAAATGATGTTTATGTTGATCTCAATTCCAGTTCTCTATACAGGTTCCAGACTCTCTCGGAACCGAGGCGATGCAAAACTTATACTTGATGTGTGTATAAAGCAAAATGCTTATATAAAATTGAAACTGAGTGTAGAATTGTATAGATTGTGTTGGTATGTATGCTGCTAGAATTTAAATTTAATGTAATTTTCGTCTGGCTTCAGATTTTATGAAACATAGAATTTGAAATGTAATCAGGATTATGTCCTATTCTTCAACATTTGATTTATAATCAATATTGGTAACCATTTTTACGATATATTTAGTACACAGAATACAAGAAAGCTAAAGTAAATACAAACAGCGGCAAAAATCGCTGAGGTACGCAATCTAGGCAACACAAAACTTTGAGGTCTGTTCCCACGTTAAGTGACAGACGGAAGCCCTTAGCAGACTAAGTACACCGCAACCGTAAGTATTCGTTTTAGACAAGGGCCTCAATTAAACTTAAAACTGAAATCAATGTGCAATAAAATGAGGTGCAAGACTATGTAACTTTAATCTCATTTAGCTGTTACCCGCCGTTGCTCCCCCATTGCAGTGGTTTTGTTAAGATGAGTTATGGCACGTAAGTAAGTAAGCCAGCTGCTGTACGTGCAGTAACGTCAGCTTCTGTCACCTGTGTGCCTGTTCGGGTAGGCGAAGCACGACGCATAGATGCGCCTCTCTCCCTCCTGCTATCCCTACGCACGACAACGTGCCACGCATGCAGTGTTGCTGCCGAATGCTGCATGCGGTCAAGCGTGGGCACGTGCACGCATCTGTGCGTCGTGATATTTAAGTACTTCACAAGTGTTGACTTTCCTTTTCACTTGTTCTTCTTCGTGTTTCGAGCTATCGCCATACCAAATTTCATCTCAATTTATTCGGCGTAAAGTCATCAAAACATAACAGAGCTACTTACTTATATACAGTATGGAAGTATGGAATAAGTACTTTCGGGATTGTGTAAACAATGTTTTCATTATTAATCATTATCAATCGTAATCAATCAATGGAACCATTTACACAAAAGTGATAACATTCTAAAGTCACAGAATAAATAGGCTTTTCAAAGAGTAAACAGGGTTCCACACACCTTATCTACATATACATACATACTCCACAGTCCACCATACGGTGAGTGGCGCAGGGTACCTCGTACCACAACTAGCATCTTCTCTCCCTATTCCACTCCAAAACAGAACGAGGGAAAATGACTCCCTATATTCCTCTGTAAGAGCCCTAATCTCTCTAATCTTATCTTTGTGGTCTCTCCGCGAAATGTAAGTTGGCGGCAGTAAAACTGTACTGCAGTCAGCCTCAGATGCTGGTTCTCTAAATTTCCTTAGTAGAGATTCACGAAAAGAACGCCTCCTTTCCTCCAGAAACTCCCACCCGACTTCCTGAAGCATTTCCGTAACACTCGCGTGATGATCAAACATACCAGTAACAAATCTAGCAGCCCGCCTCTGAATTGCTTCTATGTCCTCCCTCAATCCGACCTGATAGGGATCCATAACGCTCGATCAGTACTAAAGAATAGGTCGTATTAGTGTTTTACAAGCGGCCTCCTTTACAGATGAACGACATCTTCCCTAAATTCTACCAATGAACCCAAGACGACTATGCGCCTTCCCCACAACTGCCATGAAATGCTTGTCCCACTCATATCGCTCTGCAGTGTTGCGCCCAAATATTTAATCGACAAGACTATGTCAAGCGCTACACTACTAATGGAGTATTCAAACATTGCAGGATTCTTTTTCCTATTCATCAGCATTAATTTACATTTATCTATATTTAGAGTTAGCTGAAATTCTTTACACCAACCACAAATCCTATCTAAGTCATCTTGTATCCTCCTGTAGTCACTCAACGACGACATCTTCCCGTACACCACAGCATCATCAGCAAACAGCTACACATTGCTATCCACCCTATCCAAAAGATCATTTATGTAGATAGATAACAACAGCTGCACTACCACATTTCCCTGGGGCACTCCAGATGATACCCTCACCTCATATGAACACTCACCATAGAGGACAACGTACTGGGTTATATTACTTAAGAAGTCTTCGAGCCACTCAGATACTTAGGAACCAATCCCACATGCTCGTACCTTAGTTAGGAGTCTGCAGTGGGGCACCGAGTCAAACTTTATAAAGTAGCCTATGTACTTCCTCATCATTCAAGTTACCTCCACACTAAATTTTATCAGAATCGGTTCAGCGGTTTAGTCGTGAAAAGGTAACAGATGAACAGACTTTCGCATTTATAAAACTTTAAATCGTTGTATTATTTTTTTCTTTTTCTTTCTTCTTGATGCAGTTTTGGTGAGATAAATCCTATACGATGCCCCAACCAAGTTCATGTTACCTACTAAAATCTGATCAAAATTCGTCTAGTACTTTTGGATACTAGCGTGTTCAGACAGAAAGACAGGAAGGTTTTACACAAAATTTTAAATTCTGATGTTTAGTTTTCGTGATCCAATTTTTATGAAATAAGGTCTATACGTTGCCTCAAGATAAGCTCAACGTTACTGTGAAAAATGTAAAAAATTCCTTCAAGTAGTTTGGAGATAACCGTGTTCAAACAGACAGACAGACAGACAGACAGACACACGACTATTGTGGATAAAATTTTAAATTACGATGTATTTTTTCCCGCGGTCTGATTTCGAAGATATAATGCCTACAAATTGTGTTGTTCGGAAAACAAGCACAAACTTAATCGAATTTTAATTTGACAAGTAAGTTGCTTTATTTTGTAGGAAAGTTAATGATTTAAAAAAAGAGGCCAACTTTCTCATTTTTCGTCCTGTCTGAAATGGGATAGACCCCCTCGGATCCCTCCATCCCTCCCCCCCCCCTTCAAACATACACCTCTCACTAAGGCCACAAAAGACATGGGGTACCTTCTAATATCGTGTCGGACCACCTTTTGTCCGGTGTAGTGCAGCAACTAGACGAGGCATGGACTCAACACGTCGTTGGAAGTATCCTGTAGAAATACTGAGCCATGGTGCCTCTATAGTTGTCCATAATTGCGAAAATGTTGCCGGTGCAGTATTTTATGCACGAACTGACCTCTCGATTACGCCCCATAAATGTACGATGGGATTCATTTCGACCGATCAGGGTAGCCAAATCAGTGGTTTGAAATTTCCAGAAACATATCGCCGACAATTATGGTCCTGTGACTGGGCGCATTGCCATCCATACTCATTCAGTCAATCTTCGGGGACCCGGAGTCCTTGAATGGCAGCAAACGGTCTCCAAGTAAAGTAGACGAACATAAACATTTCCAGTAAATGGTCCATTAATTTTGACCAGTGCACACAGTCAATTCCATGTAAACACGGATCACACCATTGTGGAGCCATCACCACATTGCACGGTGCCTTGTTACAACCTCGGTCCTTGGCTCCGTGGGGTCTGCGTGACGCTCGAACCCTACCATCAGATTTTGCCGACTGAAACCTGAACTCATCTGACCAGGCCACGATTGTCCAGTCGCCTAGGGTCCAGCCGATATGGTAGCGGGGCCAGCAGATGGTGTCGTGCTGTTAGCAAAGGAACTCGCGTCGGTCGTCTACCGCCACGCCCATTAACGCCAAATTTTAACGCAGTGTCCTAACGGATACGTTCGTTGTACGTCCACATTGGCTTCTGTAGTTATTTTACGCAGTATTGCTTGTCTGATAGCACCGACAACTCTACGCAAACGCCGCTATTCTCGGTCGCTTTCCATGGTGAAAGTCAATGCCTTAAATTTAGTATTATCGATACATTCTTGACACTGTGGAAGTCGGAATATTAAAATTTGTAACGATTTAGGAAGTGAAATTCCCCACTGGTGTAGCTCCAACTACCATATCGTGTTGAAAGTCTGTCAATTGCATTATGCGGCCGTAACAAGGCCGAAAACTTTTTGACATGAATTAAGAGAACACAAATGACAGCTCCACCAATGCACTACGTTTTTATACCTTGTGTACGCAATACTGCCACCATCTGTGTATGTGCATATCGCTATCCCATAACTTTTGTCACCTCAGTCTATCCAGAATGAGATTTTCACTCTGCAGCGAAGTGTGCGCTGTTATGAAACTACCTGGCAGATTGAAACTGTGTGCCGGACTGGGCCTCGAACTCGGGACCTTTGCCTTTCGCGGGCAAGTGCTCTACCAACTGAGCTACCCAAGCACGACTCACGCCCCGTCCTCATAGATTTACTTCTGCCAGTACCTCATCTCCTATCTTCCAAACTTCACAGAAGCTCTCCTGCAAACCTTGCAGAACTAACACTCCTGAAAGAAAGGATATTGCGGAGACATCTCATTCTGGAAACATCCCCCAGCCTGTGGCTAAGCCATGTCTCCGCAATATCCTTCCTTTCAGGAGTGCTAGTTCTGCAAAGGTTCGCAGGAGACCTTCTGTAAAGTTTGGAAGGTAGGAGACGAGGTACTGGCAGAAGTAAAGCTGTGAGGACGGGGTGTGAGTCGTGCTTGAGTAGCTCAGTTGGTAGTGTACTTGCCCGCGAAAGGCAAAGGTCTCGAGTTCGAGTCTCGGTCGGGCGTACAGTTTTAATCTGTCAGGAAGTTTCACCTCAGTCTTTATCAATGGTGGAGGATCACACGATAGCCTGTTCTACACGATCTACCGAGCCCCAAAGTGACTGACGTTCTCTGTTACGTGTGTGACTAATAGTTCGTCCGTTGACCTTACAATTAGTCGATAAAAATGCTCAGAGTACTTACGGCTGGTGTCATACGGCATGCCGTTGAGCTCCGAGAAGCAGGGCATCAGCACAAGTGTGTCGGCCGGCGAGGTTGGCCAGCAGGTGACGCTGTCCCAGGCTCGGGGGCAGCTGGCCCCCGACACCGCCGCTTCCAGCTCTGCCCCCGTGGCTTCCGCCAGCAGGCACTGCAGCTCCTCCAGAGTAGTGTTCTCCAGCATCGGGAACATCAGCGATGGCAGCGCCATTGCTCACGTTACGCTTTGAAGTACTTTACTCAATAGGTGGGAGGTTCTCTCTGCAGGGAAAGGGATCTATACTGTCGTTTTGCGTGCTTATACACCAGTCACCTCTCGTCCCCATTATACGCCAACTTGTCGTCCAGTGTTCCTGCACCTCTGCTACCAGTGCCAAGATTAATTTGGTGTTGTCAAGTTAGGTGCTCACAGTACTATCCTCAAAACACAATAATATTGATCAGTTGTACTGTAACACGACACAACAACGACGCTTGCACATTAAACTCTTGCTCATAGACAAGCCCTTTTTCATTTCCGAGAGTCAGTTCACGCATAAAGAATAATGCAGAAAGTGTTTATTCACGAGGAAATTTGAAAGTGCATTACATGGTAACTTTTAGGCGTGGTAAACCGATTTAAAACAGCACGTTCGTCTGAAATGATCTACTGTAGAAAGCATAATGAACGAAGCAGATCTTGTAATTAATTGTACACTTTTTTTCTACGTGCTGTGTATCTAGTTCGTAATACAAACGAACTATTGATCTTGACACGGCTTCTCGTCATAGGCGTCAATGGCAGCTGCGATGCAGCAGACAGTATTTGGGAATGTAGCATCCAGCTTCAGTATGGGTGACTGCCTCCAGAAGCCCACCAACAAGTCTCCCAACCTAAAACAGAAGATAGACAAAACACCCAGGTAAAAGGTGTATTTTCAAAGAAAATAATACATAGTTAATACGGAGGTATACAGTTCCTGCTGTAACACTCTTTTATTTTCTAGTATCACGACTGCTTTCGAAATAACAACTGCCCTTCATCACTTGTTATGTTACAGAAAACAAGAAAGAGATGAAGCTAAACAAGAATTATTTACAAATTTTAGTAACCATAGGGCAATGCATACTAATAAGAGCTACCGTAGCTAAAACTTTACTTGTGGTCGGACAAGTTGCAGTGAAAAATAAAAGACATCTCGCGTAACAATGACGATTGGGGAACCAAGAATGGAAACAGAGAGGCATACGAGACAGAATAACAGGTTGAAACTTTCGTCTCGGGACTGGGTAGAGCATATGAGGCCATCACAAGAAATAGCAAGTCACGTAATGGCGCACACAGAGAAAGGAAGTCGATGTGGCGAAGGTGTTACGATCTATTACGAAGGTTAGCAAGCGAAAGTGTCTAGCCCGGTCCACATGAATTTGACAGTCTTCCACACAAATTAAGTAAGTATACTAAGAAATGATGTAAATGACGACGAAGGAGCATAAAATGCAGAAAGGTATGATACGAAAATCATCAAATTGACCAGGTTAAAAATGAAAGGTTGAAACAGCATACTATAAAGTAAGGTGATTAACTCCGAAGACATATAAAACGTAGAAAGTAAAATAAGATAGGATAATGGACCAAATAAAACACATTACAATAAGAAACCTCGTATTTTCAAGTCCATACATACAAACACAGTGAACAATCTTAAGACCCCTTCCCCAGTACTGAGAACATGATATTTAGTAAATAAACATTTAGTTGAGATGCTGCAAGTCTACAACGGAACGTAATGGAAAATTATCCGAAGCCAGAAAATAGAAGGGATGAAGCTGGACACTGTTTCAAAAAATTAAACTTATTCATTGGGTCATGTGTTTAAGCGAGGTTTGTTCATTCAGAATATGCAACGGGTCGTGGTTGGTGTTGCAGAGTATTGCGATTCCCTCAAGAATATTCAGGACATCGCCGTCAGGCTGGAGATGTAGAATGCTGCAGACAATGTTGATGTACGGAATACAGTGGCCATTATTTTTATGTGATTGATCAAGTTCGATTTTGAGTTGTTAAGATACAGATGCTCTCTGAAACGTAGTTTAAAGGAACGACCTGTCTGGCCTGTACAGATATGCCGGCAACCGCTACACTGAATCTGATTAGTGCATGACTAAGCGTAACGATTGCACTCTCTGGTTTTGTGATGTTTCAGTTGGAGTCCAACACTACTGGGGGCGTAGGAATCGGTTTCAGTCCCTGCTTTCCTAACCTACTTACTGATCCTATCAGATGCGGGACCCTAAAATTATTTTTTACAAGTTTGTCTGTGCTAAAGAGTAATAAAGTATCCTGACAACGGTTCTTAGGCGGGACTTTTAATTGCATTGTTCGGATGAGTGAATCAACGTCATTTGGTTGATATCCATTAGAATACGCAGTAAATCTAATTGTATCGAGCTCATTCTGGGAGTCTTGTTCAGAAGGCGGAACGTTATTGACACGATGAGGTATTGCACGGAGGGCAGCGATATTATGTTGTTTTCGGTGATTTGAAGAATAGTGAATAATACAACTAGTTGGTGTTTCCTTCCCCAATATTTTAAAATGGACTCCATTAGATCTCAGGATGATTTCTACGAGTTTTTAATAACAAACTCCAAGAAAATCAGGCTGGAGACTTCGGCTGTACTTTTGTAGTTTTGTATGAAGTTGATCGTGCGCAGAAAGCATAAAATTTTCTTTCCTTCACTATATGTGTCATATGTCCCTTCAGTCCCACGGAAAAATTTCTTGTGGAAATCAAAGAAGCTTTGAATGACTCGTATAATTTGTTTACGCCAGTTTTGCCAATGCACTCTAGAACTTCAACATTCAGAGGTGTAGTGACGCTTCATAAGCCTTACGCTCCTTTAAGGCCAATTGTTAATGCTATTGACTCAGAGATTATAGGCTAGCCAAAGAACTGAAATTATCCTAAGTAAACACTATGGTTTTCACACTGATCATACTATCAAAAACATTCGAATCCTGCCTCGGGCATGGATGTGGGTGATGTCCTTATATTAGTTAGTTTTAAGTAGTTCTACGTTCTAAGGGATTGATGGCCTCAGCAGTGAAGTCCCATAGTGCTAAGAACCATTTGAACTAGCAGAAACATGGTCGGCCTCATTAAACACCTTACACAGGTAAACATAAACAAGGCCACTAACTTGGCAAACTTGGATATCGCAAACATGCATCCAAATATCCCTTTTAAAGACATGCCTCATATCATCCTGTTCAACCTATAAAAACTTTTCTACTTAGATCCGCAAATAATTAAGAAATCCCTGACTTTGCTGCGAATAGTGATGGATAATAATTATTTCTCCTTTATTAACATAGTAACAGACAAACCCGACGGGATAGTTATGGTGTCCCTCCCTGCAAGCATACCTGCTTACATTTACGTTAACTGTATCGAACATACGTTCTTTTCCTCCATCCATCCTCAGCACCTTCAAAGAATAGTGTTATTATAAAACATACGTTGACGCATTATACTCTTGTACAATGGAATCGTTGCCCAAGTACAACTCTTTCAACAAGACTTTAATAAAACGCATCCTAAAATGGAGTTCTCTTTGTAACACCATAATGGCTTCACATTTCCATTTTTGGATCTGGAAACAACCCTACGAAACAATGTAGTCCACTTTACTACGTTAGTTCTATCATTCATTATTCTTCACATCACTCGGAACAGCATAAAATGGCTGCTCTCCATGCAATGCATCAGTCGCGTCCCATTTTCAGAAGAAGACCAACAGCGCGAGCTTAATACAATTAGATTTATCGTGCATTCTAATGGTTGTCAACAGAATCTTATTCAATCACTCATACAAAAAATTCTGTATCTTCCAGCACACACAGTTTCTTACAAATTCTTTGTAGTCTCCCGTATCTGTGTATCACATTTGATGAGATCGGTAAACGGCTTAGAAATAAATCTTGAGTAAATCGAAATACCCCGCAGCACCAACCACGACCCATTGCATGCTTTGAATGAACAAACCTCGCTCAAACACATGGCCCTACTTGTAACACCATAGCTTAGACACTACATACTTTTCGTTGATTCATTTAGCTTTCTATTTTGTTCAACAATCCATCGTTGAACTTCTGTAATTAGTGTACGATTAATTCGATACTATAATGAAATGTAATCTCTGTAATATGCACAATATGAGCAAATGATCTTTTGTCTTCCTCATATAATCTCTTTGGTTATCAATTAAATAATTTTATTTAAATAATTTTGTGTAGAACTACCAATATATATGCAAATCTTCTGTTCTATTTAAAATGTTTGTTTGCTGTTACGTAAATTGCTGACCTTCACTTATGGTTTTTATGTAAAAGGTGTTGTGGTTCCCCTCGAGAACGGAACTGTGTAGTGATTGGCCTAGGTAGAAAAGGTGGAACAAAGAGTCAGTCGGGGACGAGCTACCAAACTATCAACTGCTCTTGTATAAGTTGTGTGTTGTGCTGGTTCCGAGAGAGGCTTTTCCTGACGCTTTCCAATGCCTCGGATGGATGAATAAAGAGCTGGAACTATTCTGGAATTGGTATCCATCATCGCCACCAAGAAATGACAGAGTCCAGCAGTTCTACCTGCAAATCCACCTACCAACATGCAATCGCCACTACATTGTGCAATCACTATAATGGAATAGAAGAACTGTAGTAATTTACAGTGAAGGACAAGCTCATAGGATGTTATGGTGTACCCAAATATAAGATAAAATTTGACTGAACTCTTGTACCTACCGTGATTTATCCTCAGTCACATATCCACTTGGGTCCCTCCCACGCTAAAGTGTTTACCGAGTGTCCTTTATTGAAGGTATATTAAAATTAATATGACATTACAGTGTTCTAAAATTAATATTGTTTGTTTTGAAAGGATCTTACAAATATCTCAGATTTGTGTTTCACTGCAGTGAAAGTTCAGAACTAAAACTGTTGAGAGTTATATGTTCATGCTTGGAAGTACTTGTTTCTGTAGTGTACTGAAAGTGCGTTTAGTTTCCTCTGCAACAGTGGTCAAGATTACGGGCCCCCCTTCATTGAAAGTAGTTCAAATGCAAAAAGTTACTTAATTATGGAAAGTTTCGGTTACTCTTGCTATTCAAGCCAAATTCTGTACAATATTGGGTTAATAGAAAGAAAACTAGCTATGAAAACAGTAACTTCTTTATTCAAAAGACAGTGAGAAGTTATTTGTTAGTGAAATGCATTTGACTTTCATTGTAAATAGAAACGTATTTAGCTGAGGGAAACTTAACCTATGACCAGTTCATAATTTTGCAGTAAACTACATTTACAATTTTTTTGTCTGATAGGAAAATGTTTGAAAGGTAATACTGACCCTATGTCCAATTTATGATTCTACAGTGAATATTAGTAATAATGTTATAAGGACTATTCAGTTTGAATAAGCCCTGAAAGTAATAGTGTGTATTGTTATCTGTTATATTTATGCAAATAGTTTGGTCTGCTCTGTCAGATCCAACCTTACCGTGAACATATGCAGGTGTCAGAGTTCATTGCACTCACGTGTGACAAAAAGTATAGACTGTGTTTGTCCGTTAAAGCGACTCATATCTATTTTCTTGAACAAGAATGTTAATCATTCTCATGCCTAATTAGGCGGGCGACCGTTTTCTTTATTCTTTGAACAGTACGGATAAGTAAATTATTGTTTGTTACTGTTTGAATATTAAGGTAATTCTGACTTTCGCTTCCGGTAAGTTACCTCTGTTAGGTACAACACGGTCAACATAACAAAATTCCTCTCAGAGGCTAACACTGTTCTATTTCTTTATACCACAGTTGCTTTAACAAAATAGTTTTCATTTCACGACCCGCCTCCAACTTTACGTTATAGTATAGCTGTAGCAGACGGTAGTGTTATATACTGAAGACTTAAAAAAAATACAGCGTCCAACTTCATCCCTTCTCTTTCTTGGCTTCGGATGGTTATTAGATTATGTTTGGTTATAGGATTTTTGCATCTATCCTAACTGTATATTTTTACATGACACATTCTAAGTACTTGCAAGGTTTCTTAGGATTGTTTACTGTTTTTGTATGTACTGATATGAAAAAAGTGGCTTTCTTGTTATAATGTGTTCTGTTTCTGCCATTAGTCTCCCTTGTTACACCTCCTACATTTTACATGATTTTAGGCCGCGCGGGGTAGCCACGCAGTCTGTGGCGCCATGCCACGGTTCGCGTGGCTCTCCCCGTCGGAGGTAAGAGTCCTCCCTCGGGAATAGGAGTGTCTGTTGTCCTTAGGGTAAGTTAAAGTTAGATTGAGTAGTGTGTAAGCCTAGGGACCGATGACCTCAGCAGTTTGTTCCCATAGGAACTTACCACCACCAAGTGAGGTTTCGCCTTCTGCGTTATTCACACCGCTTTGTAATATACTTTTCCAACTTTTCATTCTGTAAATTGTCAGTTTCATGGCTATCATGTCATACTTTGCTTACGTTTTAAACGCCTTTGCCATAGTTTACTTCGTTTCATAATATACCTCCACAGCTTGTGGTTAAGACTGTTAGTTTCATGTGAACGGCCGGGCTAGTCGGTTTCACGACACCTCGTATTCGTCCTAATACATGACTATAGTTTCGCCCCGTCGACTTAGAAGCTCACCTATTTACTTCCCTTATCCATGTGCACCACTCCGTGCCCTCGCATTGCTTGAGGTGGTCGTCTCTGCGCTTCACAGGTCACTGTGTTCTGGGTCGCAAACGTGATGTAAGTTTCAACAGGTTTCACCGTATCTACTTGTATAGGCTCTGTTTCTATTCTTAGTTCTTCAATGACCACTCTTCTGCGATATTTCTTCTATATTTCAATGCATGTAGCCCGACCGCAGTTAGAATTTTAACTATGAAACCTCTTATTAGTATCCTTTGTCTTTCGCTTAGAAGCATATATAAATAATGCGTCGTTAGCGTCATCTATTGTTCGTTTACAGTAACGTTGCGCCACTTGTTAGCCCGAAGCCTGTCGTGATATTCACAGAAATTATAAGAAATGTATGTATGTACGTATTTATTTATTTATTTATAGTCCAACTTTCCTCCTAATCCAGTGAACCAAGTTCAAGTCAACTGGGTACACATATCAATTACTGTCTGAAATATTCACTATGGGGGTAAGAACCACCCACCAATCAGGGGGTAGGTGAAGGTGTTGAAAGAGAAGTGTAGTCCACCACAACAGAATACCCATACCTTAGTTATCCAGTATTTGAGAATGAGAGCATTTAAAGACTCGCAAGAACCTTTACACATTATTTCAACCTTTACGGAAATTTTACAAGCTGACGACCCCCAAAAAATCATGTAAGGAAATA
This sequence comes from Schistocerca gregaria, assembly GCF_023897955.1. Classification (NCBI taxonomy): domain Eukaryota; kingdom Metazoa; phylum Arthropoda; class Insecta; order Orthoptera; family Acrididae; genus Schistocerca; species Schistocerca gregaria. Next base: position 435,721,108 of record NC_064922.1, read on the forward strand.
TGTTTATCTCTTAATACATTTCCTTTGTACATGCAGTAAAACTGCCACATGAAGCATGACGTTTTAATTTATCACTTCTTTGCTACAAACTCTATTCGTAACACCGTTGGAATACAGTATCGAAATAAGCCACTGAATGGTTCCTATACAAATGTATTATCGTATGACACGTAGTTCAGGACATGTTATGTCATAAACAGTGAGATGTGTAGAAAGTGCCGCAACATGTTTGACGTTTTAATTTATTACTTCTTTGCAGCTAACTCAATTCACAACACATTTCACAGACACTAGGTATATGTTGGATTTACCTGAATAACTGTATCACTGTACACCATTTAGTTCAGGAGACACGATGCCATAAGCAGTGAGCTGCTTGAAAATGACTCTGCAGGCGAAATTGCTAGACACAGGTGAAACTTGTGTGAAATATGTTAAAAATGTGTGACATTTATTTTACAGGTGCGTATGCATTCAAAGCTCATCCTAAACTGCCGGAACGATTTCAGTCATATTTCGTACACATATTAATCACGATCTGTAAAGGAATACTGTAATGGTAAGAACCACCAGCGTCCTTCTAGGAGGTGGGGGGGGGGGGAGGCGTAATAATGTGGAGAGGGAAGAGAGAATGAAGAGAGCGGCAGACAGCAATGTGGATGAGGGGGATAGGCACAGACAGGAGGGGGAAATGGACAGAGAAAGGGGAGAGGAGGAAGTGAACACGGAAAGGAAAGAGGAAGAAATGAACATAGTGAGAAAAAATGGAAGTTTGTGGTAAAGCCTAATGGAACCAAACTGCTGAGGTCATCGATCCCTAAGCTTACACAGTACTTAATGTAACTTTAACTTACGCTAAGGACGACACATACACACATGCCCGAGGGAGGACTCGAACCTCCGACGGGAGGAGCCGATCGGACCGCTCTTCTACCCTCGTGGCATAGGGAAGATGAAGAGAAAGACATAGGCAGAAAGGGGGTGGGGTGATGGAGTGGACTAAGAGAAGATTGGAATAAATACATGCCCGAGCAACGCCACTAACTCAGTTATTTGGAAAATAATATACTTTTACAATTGGAGTTGCTTAAGTACATACTTACTACGATACAACGTTGTGGATGTTCATTCAACAGGATTGCTTGCAGCAATAATGCAGTTCCCTAATTCTGTCTTGAAACGACAGCAGAGATGATGATGCACATTGTTTTTGGCTTGCAGCTAACCAATTTTATTTTTTATAACGTTGTTACAACTACCAAGTCCTAACAAATTTCGATTAATAATACCAGGAAGTACGAAGTGCATCTTAACAGCTGTCATATGTCTGTCTGATGATTCGTTATACGACAGGGCTCTCATATCAGTAGACAACTTGAAAATTTCTTCAACTACATACTGCCAATCTCTTGCGCTTCATAATCAGAGCCAATATAGACAATATTAATAATAACAATAATAATAATGAAGTGTGGAACGCTTCAATTCTACCTATAGAAATATCTTCCGCCGACCCCATCGACAGATTCATTGCACTAGAATCGTTCTAATTCCTAATCACGAACACATCATCATTCGACCACAGATTTTTGTAATTATCATTCTGATGACTGGTTTGATGAGCCTGTCACAACTTCCTCTGCTAGCACTTGCACTCAACGCCTTCAGTTATTTTCGAAGTGTATTCCTATCTCTGTTTTCACCTAAACTATTTACCCTCTACCGTTTCCTCAAGTTCCGTAGAAGTGATTTCCCTCACGTCTTAAAATATGTCCTACCATTCTACCCCTTCTATTAATCGCCAACCCGCGGAGAAACTCTTCACTTATTAGTTTCTCAGTCCACTTACATTTCAACATCCTTCCACAACATCACATATCAGACACTTAGATCCTCTTCCTTGCCGATTTCTACACAGTCCAAGATTCACATCCATATGGTGCTATGCTCGAAAAGAATGTTTTCGGAAATCTCTTCCCCAAGTTAAGACCTATGTTTGATATTAGGGCAGTTCTTGCAAGGAAGCTACTCAGAGGTATGCCACTAGAAATGTTATCGATGGCGGGATGCTGGTGTGCCTGTGTTAAGGACCGTTTTCCTTAACAGATCAGGCACCATAGTATCGTCTTTATCCGCCGATACCAGGCAACGAGTTTCAGTTGAAATGTTCTCCCCTGGACGGAAATTACATAATGTGTATAAGAGTCAGGATGTGACGCAGGAATGAGGAATTATGTAATTTTTGGTCAGACCATTAGGCGCGCACGGACCGCCAAAGCGCGCAAGGCACCGCTGGCGTAAAGTGGGTAATTAGATTTCGAGTCATGGTCAGGCACAAATTTTCGTTGTCTTCATTCCCTAATACAGCTGAGGGTTGTTCGTAATCGCGGTTGATAATATGTTTCATATATGCTACTGGTAGGTTCAGTCTACGTGCGAGTATTACTGAAATGTTCCTTAAAGACAAATAGAGAACCGACGTTTGACTATACTTTGCACAATGAGGGCTAATAGAAAAATCAGGGATAGTACAGAAGCTTATAGACATTCATTCTTCCCTCGATCTATTTTCGCGTGAAACAGGAAAAGGAATAACTGGCGACGTTGCAAGGTACCCTTCGCCATTCACCGAGTTTCTGAGTGTGTAGGTGCAGATTTAAATAGTTACCCCCCCCCCCCCCCTCCCCTGCTACTGTTTATACGTGCCTTCAGCTGCCGCTCGCTCTTTCTACACCAACCACGAAACTCGACGTCGTCCCGTCAATCTCCCCCACCTCCCCCTCCTACACCCAAGAGCTGTACGGTATTTACGCGAAACGCCGAGTGGCGCCGCCACTATCCCCGACTCTGAAGACAAACAACGAGCGGCTGAACACAGGCCAGCGAGTCTGAGCCGAGCGAGGCGCTCCTCTCACCGCTCATCCCTGCCCCCGAGGGTGAAGGTTTTTGGCGGCTGCAGGCCTCTTGCGAGTTGTCAGCCTGCGGCTTTTCCTGTCACACTGGCGAGCAACTTGCAGCACTGCGTGTCGCGGCGTTCCGGGGCTGCGGCGGAAGTGATGTGGGACTAACATGAGCCGAGGGCCCGTGTGCTCCTGATACGACAGGCGACGCATTCGCCACGCGACATGGTGAATTATCGTCTCCTCAGACTTGACTGAAATGTCACCGAGATCCGTACAGAGTTTACGACGCACCAGTTGAGCACACGTGAGATTTATTTAGCTTAAAAACACAGAAAGACAGGATTCCATTATCGAGTTCTATAAATAAGGAAATACGAATTATTGTTTTGAATTGCTTCACGTAATAACGTGCGTATAATGGATGTCTCAGTTGTTCCTGTAGCATTACGTGCCATCAAACCGTTATGCTTTCGGCAAAGATAAAAATATGCAACTAGCAAAAATGAATTTCATACATATAAAACGCTCCATTACAAATATCATGTGCTGGCATAAGTTGTCCTCAGTACACATGTGGGCAAATCTGTAGCGCGAAGATAGATAAGTGGGGGCAGAATCAAGTGCACCTATCACGAGAGAGGCAACAAACACACCGACAAACAACATGCCGCCATGGCCCTCTCGACATCAAGTACACATATCAAAAAAAGGTTTGCATCACGTAGGTTCCGAGGGTTCCGGAACCTGTACAACAATTGGAGTAGAGATCAACATAAACATCATTTCCGCCCTTTTTATTGCTCATCAAAACCATACATTGCATGTTTACCACCATACACCGAAACCTTCAGAGGTGGTGGTCCACATTACTGTACACACCGGCACCTCTAATACCCAGTAGTACGTGCTCTTGGATTGATGAATCCCTGTATTCGTCGTGGCATACTATCCACAAGTTCATATACACACTGTTGGTCCAGATTGTCCTACTCCTCGACAGCGATTCGGCTTATATCCCTCAGAGTGGTTGGTGGGTCACGTCGTCTATAAACAGCCCTTTTCAATCTATCCCAGGCATGTTCGTTAGGTTTCATGTCTGGAGAACACGCTGGCCACTGTGGTCGAGCGACGTCGTTATCCTGAACGAAGACATTCATGAGACGTGCACGACGCGGCGCGAATTGTCGTCCATTAAGACGAACGCCTCACCAATGTACTGCCAATATGGTTGCACTATCGGTTGGAGGATGACATTTACGTACTGTACAGCCGTTACGGCGCCTTCCATGACTACCAGCGACGTACGTTGACCCCACATAATACCACCCCAAAACATCAGAGAACCTCCTTCTTGCTGTGGTCGTTGGGCAGTGTGTCTAGGGCGTTCTGCATGACTGGTTTGCCTCTAAATGCGTCTCCGGCGATTGTCTGGTTGAAGGCATATGCGACACTCATCAGTGAAGACAACGTTATGGAAATCCTGAGCTGTCCATTCGGCATTTTGTTGGGCGCATCTGTACCGTGCTTCATGATGTCGTGGTTGCAAAAATGGAACTCGCCATGGACGTCGGGAGTGAAGTTGCGCACCATGCTTCCTGCTGCGCACAGTTTGGGTCGCAACACGACGTCCTATGGTGGCACGAAAAGCATTATTCAAAATGGCGGCGTTGCTGTCAGGATTCGTCCGATCCATAATCCGTAAGTAGCGGTTATCCACTGCAGTTTTAGCCCTTGAGTGGCATGACCGAGGTATGCCATCGACAGTTCTTATCTCTCTGTATCTACTGCATGTCCGAACAACATTGCTTTGGTTCACTACGAGACGCCTGGACATTTCCCTTGTTGAGAGCCCTTCCTGGCACAAAGTAACAATGCGGACGAAGTCAAGCCGCGGCATTGACCATCTAGGTAAGTTTGAACTACAGACAACACGAACAGTGTTCCTCCTTCCTGGTCTAATGGCTGTAGCTGGTCTAATGACTGGAACGGCTTTCGGACCCTCTACGTCTAAAAAGCGCTGCTCATGCATGGTTGTTTACATCTTTGGGCGGGTTTAGTGACATCTCTGAACAGTCAAAGGGACTCTGTCTGTGATACAATATCCACAGTCAACGCCCTTTTTCAGGACTTCTGGGAACCGGGGTACGCAAAACTTTTTTTATGCGTGTATTTAGGCCGCTGCTGCTGAGCAGTGCGCCTCACTCACTGACTCACTTGACCCGTGGCGGCTGGCGCTAGGGTGTTCTACTTGCATCGCTGATATCGATATTCTGCTCTCTTGCTATCTTTGACTGCCCCCCCCCCCCCACCCCCTCCGGCCGGTTTTCCGGGTGAACGTGTGACGGAGAGTCTCCGGTCGGCGTTCATCGAGCCAGCTTGTGTGGAAAACAAGCCAGCATCCCTAACCGTGATGCATGGGCCTCCCCGTACTCGCCGTCCTTGTCTTTGGAGATATAGCGCCTTGACGTGCAAAATTGTGGTGGGCTCGTCGTCCCACGCTGAACAGCTTTTTAGCTCATAGTTTGCAAGCTTCAAGTTATTTTGTGTTTAACTAAGACGATTGCTGGAACTTATTGTGGCATGGGTAGCTGCCGGAGATGGTTCTGAACTTGGTTCCACAGTGGCTATTTTAAGGAGGCTGATATTCCTCATTTCGTTTCTCATCATGTGTGGAGTGTGTGTTTTAAGTGGTTTTCATGCTAATTTTAATTTGTTTGAGGACATATTGGACATATTGACTGCTTGGGGACTGGTTGTCATTGTGTACACGCCGGCAGCCATAGAGTTAATGGTTTAATCATTTGTTACATCAGGATTTGGTATGTTTATTTTATGCTGAAATTGCCTTAAGGCTACTGCAAGTGATCTCTAAGTTTCCTGCTAATTTACTGGGGGACAGGTAATGTTAGAGTATTGTTCCATAAGAATTTGGGGGCATGCTTATTATATATTCCAGTGTGGCTGTGATATGACCTTGGTTTCATTGCAATATATTTGTACTGCAGGCCATTTGTTAACTCTACTCGTTTCCTGACGTCGGTGAGGTTATTGATTCTTGTCAGGACCACGCATTGTGAGGCCGGTTGGACTATATATAAATATATACCATCTGCTTGTGAGCCTGTGCACAATTCGTGGGTAGTGAACGCTCGTATTGCCTGCCGGACGTAGCGTTATTGCTTCCAAATACTGCTGTGGGCCTTAACGCTGTTCTCTAAAGTTAAGTGAGGCTACGTTCTTAATATTAGCGTTTCTGCAAGTTATTTTAGTGGTTATTACTAGCCATTCTTATTCAACACTTGCGTTAATCATTTGTGTATCTTTAATGAATGTGCAACTTGTTATTTTTCCTGTGTGCCAGCTTTGCGACCTTGGTGGGCCCACTTTGCATTTTTAGTATAAGCATGTTTCACTGTGGACCTTATGTGAGCAGTTTAGTTTTATTAAGCTTTAAGATTTTCTTAATGAAGTTGTGATATTATGTGGCTGTGTAACTTGGGGTTGGAAATTTATAGTGTTACTAGCCTTTTGTGATATATTTAAACAAGAACGATTGTTTATGATTGATTATTCACCGTGCCTACTATCTATGTTTTTTGTTGTGGATGCAAAATATGATTCATATTCGTATTTATGTAATTCAATTTAAGTGAAAATTTTTATCAGTAAGAGGGCAAATGTCCGAATTGAAGTTTATAATAAAGTCTGTTTGGGTCAAATTAAAATTGTAAATCAATCACAAGCTTGTCCATCACCAGTGATCCCGTGCTTCCTGTTTTCTTTAAATAACTGTGGTGAGATTGTAATATTGATTTTCTAAAGACTTGAGTAGTATCAAGGTTCACCATTCTTCCAGTTTAGCGTCCGCAAATATACTCACGCAGCGAGTATAATCCATTGCAGGTTACCACAGTACATAGCGAGCACATTAGTGAGACTAAACTTTGTAATAGCAAGATTACCGATACTCTCTGTAAGAACTATTACTGATGAGCTTGTACCAAAAGACATGGACTCTATTGAATATAAGTGAAAGTTTATGTAAATAAGGAACGGCATTAATCCACGTGTGCATTTGTGTTGTAAGAAGAGGATACCAGCTACCCATAACATCCTCTCCCTTGCTTCCTTTCGGTACACGACTCAACATTTCACGCTGTAACGTTCACAGTTATTAGATTCTCATTATCCTAATTCCACAACTGTTTGTTAGTTAATGAAAAACCGTTCCTGTTGTTCTTGAGAAGTTTGATTCTATACAGCACGGTGTAAGTCTTCTGCTCTACATCTAATTAAATTATACATATGTATGCCCTGTTTTTCATCTTCCATTGTATGTAGTGTTTCTATATCTGTTATATTTATGGCTTAAAATCAGTTGCGCCAACCAGTGATACAGCTATCGCCTAGAAGACTTTTGAACACGTATTTCATAGAAAACTTAAAAATATTCTCACCGTTATGTTACAATGTTTGCGTCTATAGATACTTGATAGAATATTGTTACATTCACTGTTATATCATCCCATATACACAACCCTTGGCAATCAATCGGATCCTCATGACAAAGGCTTAACCCACGTTCCAAATCGTGCTCACTACAAGCATTATGATTACAATCCAAAAAATTTAAAAAAATCCATGTTGCTACTAACGGACAGTCTTGTATGTTCGACTATGCATTTTCGCTGCTTCAATGTTTTTCATTGTGTCCCATAGTACAATAGCAGTGTGTAATAATACATGTAGAACATAGACATCCATTACACATACCCTATATGTGATTATGTGCGAAAATGGTTCACGACATTCTTGTTTATAGAACTCCTCCTGAAACATCAAGTATTTTTATATTAAACGAACATATTTGGACGAAAATACAGCCGCAGTGACAATACTGATTCAGTTTTTTTTATAGGGTGAGCAGAGTCCAAAAAATCTTGAAGAGTGTTTCTGGGTAGATTTTGTTGACACGTAACAGTTAAAAAATTGATATGTTGCACCTTTTACAAGTTAACTAACATTTAAATTAGCCAGTGAAACCGTTGCACGAACAAATTGCCAGAGCTTGTGTCAACAATCGAGTAATTCGTTTTGTTTTCTAAAACAGAACATGAATGCGATAGAAAAATTGGACATTGGGAGGTACCAGGGAGGGAACCCGGGCCAAAAGATCAATAGTCTCGGCCAATTGCCGGCCGAGTACAATCCGCCAATGACCGGACGATAACGGACAGAAGCATACTCGGAAGATAGGAGAGCAGTATCGCCCACTTGGTTATAGATCATCGTTCAAGACTGACTTAGACAGGAAACGTCGTTTAGTGAACTCTTAGAAGTGAACAGACAGTTGCTGTACTGTCAAGTTTACCTACGATTATTTGCACTTAGCCATTAAGGATCTTTTCGTGTTATATTACATGAAGTGTTCCGGAATTAATCATTCAACTACCTACAGAGGAAAGTATACCCTTTTTAACTCATTTGTGTGACTTTATTACTAATTTGTTGGAGTGTTGTAGAATCTATGTTTTGCTATCCTGTTACGCGACCCTGGGGCATAGCTGTGTAATAGTGGCAGGGAGACATTAGCTTAGCGGTGCACTGCAGCAGAAGCCGTTTCACAAAGTCACAATTTGGGCCTACCCCAATAGTGGCAACTCGGCCTCCACAGCAGTAGCGACGAGGTCTTTAAAAAACCGGCGACGATGTTTTACAAAAGGATGATGTTGCACTGTGTACTGACCATCGAATCTATGAACACGGTACTCTAACCGGTCAGTGTTACTGTGATTCTATACTCCTTCCCAATGTGCGTCTTTTCAGTGAAGCGTTCGGCTCTGACTTTATTTTAACGGACTGCATTGCGCGAGCGCATCGATTTGCGCAAGTGGGGTAGCTCCTGGAAAGAGAAGAGATTCTGCGAATGGGCTGGCCTGAACATCCTCCCCTCCCCCGACTTAAATCCCACCGAGCACATCTGGGATGCGTTGGAAGACTTACTGCAGCGACGAACCTATCCTAAATCCTGCTTTCCAAGAGACTGGAGCCTGTCAGTACGCCTCCCCCTGATTAAGTATGCATTTTCATTTACCATAAGCCTCCTTCTATGCTTACGCCAACTGCCTAACTTGGTCGCTCTGTGCATTTCTTTTCCAGTCCTCTTGTCTACCCTATTGTAGGGCAGGGTGTTGTAAAGGATAGTTTACAAAGGAACACATGATGTTTTCCGGGCAGTACTTCCGCCGAGTGCATGACTTTAGAATCACTCGGGGTCCAACCATTATCAGCTTTCACCACTGGCTACACTTTCTGTGTTGCAAGATATGAGGTTGTGTTTTGCACAGCATTTGTAGCTTAAATGTGTAGAAGTTCTGCATAGTATATTAAAGCTATTTGGAATACATTATCAGTTCTTCAGTTACACTGTTTTTTGGTGAGGAAAATATGTATTTTAGAACTATTTAAGTAACATGTGGACAGTTAAGGCTTTACTTCGTCGTTCGTGCACCAACTTTTACAAAGAAACATAAAACTGACTTTTAACATTTAAAACTTGTAACTGGCAAATGAGTTAAGTGTATTCTATTCTATTTCAAAACAGTTCTGGTAATATTTCTGATTCATTAGATTTCAGTTACTGATAGTTTGTGTGTAGTACAATAACACTGTAATAGACAGGCTGTTAAATACAGCATTGAGAAAATGTTTTCGATGCAGGGCTTTTAAAATACAGTCCAGTGTTTATGCATAGATACATAGCCATGGTGTACTTTGTAACATGTTTTCACATTTGGAAAAACCTTAATTTTTTGGAGTAATTTTTGTAGCTTCAGAATGCGACAACAGCACATAAAAATAGTACGCCAGCATTTAAAAATGTAATAATGAACTAAATTTCTATCACAGGGCCGGGTAGAAGGGAAAGTCTGAAAAATGTACCAAGCTACATACTTACCCATACCGTTCGAAATATCATTTCTGTGACTCCTTCTTTCCTCACGATCGACACATCACAACGGGCGGTAGAGTTTATATGAGTACATATTTATTTCCTTCATTTGATTTCCATTTGTTTTCACCATTTCCATTTGTGCATTTCCAATTACTGTTTCAAATGTAATAGATTCTGGTGTTTGGAAACCGACAGATGTTTGCCGTTCAATTACAAAAATTTTAGCAAGATTCTGACATAATGGACGGCTTTCTTGCTGCAAGCAGTCCCGCAAAAATGCTTCCCGCAGAAACAGTTTTATTTCTGCAAATACGAAAATCATTCCTCTTTCAAACCATGGTGTGTTGGTTACCACACTTGTGGTGCACCACACGTCATTCATCTATTTTCAGGATCATTAATATGTTTTTCAATGAATCACATTTGACGTCAGCTACTAAAATCAAATAATTGAGATACATTATAAAAATGCAGCACGGTGCAGAACATCCGTAGAAACGTTACTAAATCAGTTTATCACCTTCATTCCATTTTTGTTCATAAAACAGCTGGCAACCGTGTTTGAATCTGAAGATTTGCGAAACTACTATCACCTAATTAATTAATATAGACATATAAGGGCGATATTCCTATATGCAAAAGTTACTGAGTAAGAATCGCAGCTTGACACGGTGAGAAAGCATATACAGTCGAAAACATGACAAAAACGTAATATCTATTAAAACTCTGTTACTAACTTTTTTAAATAGTTGGAGTCGAAGTATCACCAGTGTGGCTTTAAATACAAAACGTGATCCAACATATGCAATTGGGACTTGCCTGTATCCTGCCTCCACACTGGTAGAACACTGAGATGAAGAGAACAACGAGAAAAAAAAGCGTAAGAACATAAAAAAAGGGAAAAGGAAAAATAAAACAGAATAAAAAAGAACAAGTGCGAGTAAGAGTCGCTGTCTAAGGGTTACGTAAAAAGATAATTGTGTATGCAGATAACAATAATAATAATAATAATAATAATAATAATAATTTCGTGTGGTTCAATGGCCTATTGGACGCCAGTTTGGCGATTTGTTTGTCCCAGACATAAGTCCATTTATCCGACGGGGAATGGTGACCTACAGTTCAAAGTCGAAAGTGAACTATGTGCTACTTCTGGTGACTCCCCACATCGGTGAAAGGTAAAAGCCAGATTAAAACGAAGACTGTAAATTCCGTTGTCCGATGAAGATTCGATCCCACGACCTCTCGGTTTCCGCGTAGGCACTTTACACCTTTTTATTTATTTTTTTAAGGGTTCTATCAATTTCTTTTATTTTTTTTCTTCCATCACTTTATTTTTCACATCATAAATTATATGGTTACAAAAAATTCCTTCCAAGAATCTAAACGGAAAGAAAAAAAGTGGTAGAAACAGTGCCTTCTTCGCCTTCTTACGTAGGGGGAGGGGGGGGGGGGGGTATCAGACAAGAAGATGTGTAAAAATCAAATTTTTGGGCCAAATAGTTTTTGTGGAATCGAATGATAAAGTGTGTCAATGCAGTCGAAACACCATGTGTCTGCACAGGCGAGCAGTGCAGTGATGACAAAATCGCGCACAGCGCGGAATGCGAGGAGCACGTCTCCGTAGCAGTGAAAGGGTTAACGCGGCCATGGTGGCTTTACTTCACAAACTGCGCGCTCACCCCTAAACGTAAGTTTGCCAACTATACTATGGCGCTGTTTCTCTTGGCGCGTGCAGCTGGCAACGCAGCGTCTGGGCGGGCATGCGCGAACCACCAAGATAAAGGAATTGAACTATAACAGAACATTATATTCACTTTTTTCGTCTAGCATCTGAAACACTCCAACTAACCGGAGGATCCGCTAATAATGCCCCCAAGTAATAGGCGAAACTTATTCTATAATGTTCGTGAAGGATCCTATGTGCCTCTTATAGAAGTTACCAAAATACCATTTATCCAGTTCGCTACGTTTGTCATGGCCGGAGAAAATGTGTCTCTTCGGGGGAGAGTAGGGCGGTGGCACAAATTGTTGTGTGCGTAGTACGCAACAACGGGGCTACCATTCTCATCCTTCAAAGCCAACAGTCAATCGCTTTTCCATAAATCAGATGTTGTCCGTCAGAGTCTGTGACTCCAAAGTTCGGGCATAGTGGCGTGTCTACAGGGCAGATGGCCTGTCGTGGTTGACGATTTGGCAATTTGCCGTTCACCACTATATATCACAGAGCACGCACCGCCACAGGAAGAGACGAGTCAACAAACCTCACGAAAAACGTTCCTCCATCGTATCGTCGAGTGTTCAAAATGTTCACATGTGTGTGAAATCTCATGGGACTTAACTGCTAAGGTCATCAGTCCCTAAGCTTACACACTACTTACCCTAAATTATCCTAAGGACAAACACACACACACCCATGCCCGAGGGAGGACTCGCACCTCCGCCGGGACCAGCCACACAGCCCATGACTGCAGCGCAATAGACCGCTCGGATCGTCGAGTGTTTCTGTTCAACCACATAACAACGTTGGTTTTGTCGTAGGAAGCAACGATGAACGTCTTTCGTTCTGGGCTGCTTGGTCACCGGCAAATGTTCCTGAAGGTAATTGCAGTCAACATGGAAGGCCCAGACGTCAGCGAACAGCGGCATATTGTGGCCGACGTTAACCGGTGGGCGAATCGATAATTCGGTCGACTTCGTCTATCACTGTACCCATTAAAGAGGCGCACTCGCTCCACCAAAATCGATACGTTGTACTAAGAAATAACACTCGCTCTCTGGCCCTAGTGTGGATAAGTCCGATGCCTCCGTCCCACGGTGGCGACGTCAGTGTTTCGTATCGGATTTTGAATACGAGGCCAGCACTCATAATATATCCGATGGGTGGTTGTAGCCTCGAGGCTATCATGGTGGGCATGGGCAGTAAGTGTGTGAGGTGAACTACTTTTGGTGGCAAATCGGTGTTAACATACTGTACTCTCTGCAGCATATCCATGGCACGAAGCACATATTGCCGCATTAAACCACGAATCTTTCGTGATAACCTTCAATAACGTTACGTGTTCCCATGAAACACTACGTCCAAACACTTATGATGGGGCACCTTAGTAAAAAACACTGGAGTCCCTGCTCGCAGCCCCCTGCCCAAATCCATATGACGGATCTTCTGCAGGTTAATTACGCTTCCCACCATCGCCCCAACGCTGCCTGGATTTCATTTCCTGTTTTGAGTAGGAGAACGCAATCCGTAGCTCTAGTCCATCGAGGCGTTGTCGGCGTCCATATGGTGCTAGCTCGAAGGCCATTGCAAACTAAAGGACCAACAGAGTGCAACCCTATCTCACCGAGAGCAGAATTTGGATCTCTTCAAGGCTAGAAATATTCACCAAGACTGGAGAATTAGCTCCATGAAACAGCTTCCAGATCAAGTCAATGAGCTGCCGGGGGATTCCCATCGGTTCCATGACGGCGCCAATAAAAACGTGGTCCATCTGGCTCAACGCGTGGTCAAACTCTATTGCCATAAGAGCGCCCCACAATCCGCAAGCTGACATCAGTGTCATGACATTCCTTGTGCGCCTGCAGCGTCATGTGTATGCTGTATCTTCCGTCGAGAAACGTTTGATCGAAATGTATCTTGTCTGATATTACCGAAGGAATGAATACGAAGGATAAGTGAAAGATATTGCAATCAGCGGTCAACAGCGGGGATGATAATCTTGCGGTTGGCTTCGCCACATGGGTTTTGGATGGGTCTAATTATGCTCTCCGTTAGCTCTGAGGGGATTTGGAACGTAGGCATCAGCGGTTCGTTGTACATCCGAAGCCACATCAGACTCATGAAAGGAGCAAAGGCCAGGTGGAACTTAACTGGGAGCCCATCTCGTCCTAGTGATTTGTTGCCTGCACCACACTTCAGGGTAGCCTCCAAAGCGTCCTGGTCCGCAACTCTCGCAGTTGCGTTCTCGCTTCCCGAGCACGGGGTCACAGGTTCGATTTCCGGCGGGGGCAGAGATTTTCACCTGACTCGAGATGACAGGGTGTTTGTGTTGTTCTCATCATTTCATCATCATCCAGGAAAGTGGCGAAATTGGGCTGAGCAAAAGATTGGGAAATTGTACGGGCGCTGATAACCACGCAGTTGAGGGACCCTCAAACTGAACATCATCACCATCATCATCATCATCAAATCGTTTTGGGTAATTTCCGCCAAGAGGTCATTCGATTCATTGGGGCAGTCGGACGCCGGTATGTGACGGATTGTGCCCGCGATCCCTGATCTCTCCAACTGGTCCTGCGCATTGAGGCTATAATGATGATGGTAGAATCACGTGCAATGGCCCATTGTGGTGTAGTCCCTATACCTTCCTTTGCTTCAACTTCCCTAACGTGTGCTGACGACACTCCCACTTTTCCGTCAAAAAGTAGTGTAACAGTGGTCTTTTGTTGCTTAAGTCATCGTGCACGTACCTTTACTCCTTCCAACGCAGGTCGCAGCAGTTGAGCTTTTATGCGGCGAACAGCTATCTGACATGCGGGGGATGGGGGTTGCGTTGCCAGCTCCTGTAGGACCGTGAAGTAAAGTTTGGTGGTCATCCGATGCCATTGTCACTTTTCACGGTCACATCTACGTAAAACCCTTCGTGAAGCCGGCTTCACCGGAGGCACCACGTAAGTGCCGAATCGTATACTCTTTGATGCCGTAGACATCTCTGTTTTGGCAGAGCGATGATGGGTATGTAAGTTTGGTGGCACGTAAATGCCGTTGGCCGCACCACAGCATCAAAGGTTGCCGCACGTAGCCCGCGCGTCACATACATATTGTCTAAGCGACTGGCCGAATGGATCATGATGTACGTGAACCCGTGGCCGTCGCCATCATTGAGTTCCCAGTTGTCGTGCAGAGCAGAATCCTGGACCAGTGCTTTTAGCGGTGGGCAGGGAACAAAGTATGGACGCTGGTCCTTGGGCTGTAGGACACAACTGAAGTAATATTCGATTCAATGGAAAAGTAATCCAGGACACAAAGAAAGTCACCATCGATCGTAATGTCATCTGTGCCTTTTATTGTGTTGCAATCTAGATTTGAAATCGCAGTGCACCTATCATCAGTGCTATAATCACGTATAATACGGGAATCAGACATCGAAACTCCGCAGTGACGAGGCGCCTTGTCACAGATACAATTCCACAGTCACATAGCGTTATAAGTCGTCATGTAAACTGCAGGTAGTTATAATGACACATGGTGCAATTTAACTCAGACACGTACAAGCATTACTCCTACTGAGGTCGCTGTTTACAAATTCATGCAGCTAAAATCGGTTTACGTCACAGTGCATAGCCACCACTCTGAATTTATTGCCCATATCCAAAAGAAAACGTTAAGCTGAACTAATGATACATAAAAATACAGGGAATTTAACTAGTAATTATAATAAAATACAATTTCATATGGAGGCAAAAAGTTTAAGACAAATGTTACATTGCGTCATACTGGACAGTCATGCTCCCTATTTTTTGCTCTTATCCAAAGGAATGGGTTATCATAAATTTTTATATTTACATAACAATATAATGAATTCAAATAACAATTACAATAAAATGCAGCTTTGTGTAGACTCCTGTCAACTCAAAATCATTACGACAAGTGTTAACTTACTCTGATCCTTAAAACATTGGATCAGGATTAACAAGTTAGTGTAAAAATTCTAATTTACCACTCTTAACTAAATTACATAGTCTATATGTAATAGTGATCGCCACTGTACTTGTTTGGAGACACTATGTGATGGAATTTTGTAACAGGTGTCTTAGATCTACTGTTAATGTGTCATACAGTAAAAGGTTTATGAGATGTTTATAAAACAATTTCAAGCAGCATAAAAGGCATTCGTTACTGTTAAAAACAATATTGCAAAATATACATTCTATAAATGCTCAGAAGATGGTTTAGATTTTTGTTATATCGCTTGTAATCGTTTGGTATACTATCAGAACGTTACTACACTACCGAAAAAACTCCAACTCCAAGGAAGAGTTGTCTGACATAAACGAAAGTTGGTAGCCGTGTTTCTACATCTGGAAGATGATGTCTATCCAGATTTCTCACCAGTCCATAGGAGTGGCATTGGTAGCGCCACTATGAGAAAGCAAATCAGGTTTGCTTTCAAATACACTCTCTAACGGTCGTCAGCATTAGTTACCTTTCAGAATGGACTTGATGTTCGTCAATAATACCTTCAAGGTGGCGAAGACGCTATTCTCAACACCTTCCTGAGTTTGAACGAGTTTGTGTAATAGGACTACAAGAAGCTGGATGTTTCTTCTGCGATATTACAGAAAGGCTTGGTAGGAATTTAGCCACTGCTGGCGGTATGGTCAGGAGAATGTACGGCTGCAAGAAGACTAGGCTCCAGACAGCGACGTGTCACTACCGAGAGGAAAGACCATCGTGTTCGCGTCGTAATGTCTCTGCACAGTCATACAACGGACAGTAAAAAATCGGCCACTTCAAGGACAGCTCCAAATCAGACACCTTGTAGCGTGCACTCCACTGACCCAAAACCACTACCATTTGCGACTTCAGAGCTGCCAAGTGAGAGCTCATTGTAGGGAAGAGTGGAAGTCTGGTGTGTTTTCTGGTGAAATCTGGCTCTGCCTCAGTAGCAGTGGTGGCTGTGTGTTGTGTAGGAGGAGGCCAGTTGAGAAACTGCACCTAACCTGTCTCCATGCTAGACACACTGAACATATACCTAACGTTATGGTGTGGGATGCGACCAGCAAGAGCACTGTCGTGGTTATCTCACCCACCCTGGCTGCAAATCTGTACGTCAATCTGGCGATTTGACGTGTTTCTTCATGAAGAGAGTTCCATGGGGATTTTTCCAACACTATAACGCTCGGTCACATACCGCTGTTGTAACCCTACATGCTCTACAGAGTGTTGACATACTGCCTTTGCCTGCTCGATCGAGCAGAAAAGGGATATCGCTGGACCATGACTCCAGCGTCATCCACAAACAGTTTTAACCGTCCCTGTAGTAACTGACCAAGTAGATCAGGCTTGGAACTCCATCTCACAGACTGACATCCGGTATCTGTACTGCACAATGTCCGCACGTTTGCATGCTTGCATTCAACATTCTGCCCTTTACAATGGTTATTAACGTACCAGCATTCGAAATTTACAAAGGCTTCTCTTACACTTACATTAAACTGTGATCTTACAATATTAATCTCATAAATATGTTAGCTAAACAGATGTATTTACGAAATTTCATTTGCTTCTCATTGCTAATTGTTCATTGAAAAGGAAAGGGTGAGAAGTTTCCTGGTGATGAAAAATCTCTGTCTTCTCCAATAAACCCAAATAACTAACTTTTTTCTCCCCTGTGAAGTAATTTCAATTGTGAAGTCGGAGCTGCAACCCTTAAACCATTTTTTTAATTATGGGCAATAAAAGTAGAGGGCGTTGGATATCAGTCTAACGTAAGCCTAGATTAGCTCTGCGGATTTGAAAACAGTGACTTCAGTTGGATTAATGCCTGTAAACGCCTGAGTTAGATTGGAATGTGTGCCGTTATAAGTAAGTTCGGTCTACGTGACATAACGATATGTAGTTGTGGAACTATAACTGTGTACAGTTGTGACATGGCGTTTCATCAGTGTGCTGTTGCTACTTCTGATTCTTGAATTTTTTGTATTTATCGCGCTGATAACAGGTGCACTGTCAGTTGATATCTAAATCTTAAATGCTACCAAAAAAAAGTACAGATGACATTACGACCGATGGTGACCTTCGTCCTGTCCTGCATACTGTAATGCTTCATACATTGTCCAAAGAAAGGTGCCACATCCGTCGTATGAAAGATTGTCCTCCTGCATCACTTCGTTGATTCTAACGGAGCATAGACGCTCATCAAACGGACGTCTCCTACAGTAAGCGCAACATCTCATATAGATGATAAATAGGTCACATCTACCGCCACCTCTTTTTGCCGTAATAGAATGGTTTTGCCTCTGCCACCTTCACCACCCTCTAAACTACAGACGTCATAACCATCAAACTCCAATGGGGTCGTGTTACTTATCTTCTGTTGGAACACAATGTCCATGTCCACTGCCGGCAACATGCCTTTAATCATTTGTGCTTTTATTAGGTTACTAAACAATCGACATTTACTGTTCCGACACAATAAGCCTGTGACGTTGGCTGGATCAGTTGTTGGTTCAAACAGCATCAAGTTGAGTCACTTGGAGGAGCTTCCTGTTTGGCTGTCTAACGTCCTACTAGTGCTTCATCACGAGTTTAACATAAACTATGCTGGAAATAATGCAGAAATGGATTCCTGTCAGCTCTCTTGGGTCGAGTCACACAATGTCACGTACGCAAGTTCAGTTTTGTATGCTTTTAGTCACGTATACTGTGCTTAAAAAGTGAACTTAAGCGTCGCTTTTCGGCAGAAAGAGCCACTGTAGTTCGAGTATTCGGCACTAGTATGTGATGCAGCATACAAATAAACACTGCCGTGCAAACCATGAGCGACCAGAGTGAAAACACGTTCTTAACGCTACACTGCCGTAGGCAGACTGGACAGCTAGGCCATGAGGCTCGACATCTAGTTCATCTATAGTTTTCGATGAGCGAATTAGCGAGTATCAAAATATGTAACATAAATATCCGTACTTTTTGACTGCGTTGTCTTACATGCTTAAATTATTTATAGCTTAAGGGAACGTAGACCCTGATATCTGACACAAATTTAAACCTGTTCCTGATAAAAGGGGTCTTAACATTCGGACGGATGGACAGATAGACAGCAAAGTGATCCTTAATACACACCATGGACTGACAATCAAACGGAAAATCCGGTGTAGTAGAAAAGAGAATAGCGAGAAACGTAAGATCATAATTGATGGTCACGAAGTAGAGGAAGTTAAGGAATTGTGCTACCTAGGCAGCAAAATAACCCATGGCGAAAGAAGCAAAGAAGGCATAAAACACAGACTACCACAGGCACTGAGAATGTGCGTTTGGAGTACATCACTGTACGGTAGTGAAGTACGGATATTTGACTTCGAAATCTCTGATTTTACGTGAGTCATCACTCGGATACCCTGTTTTTCTTAGAGGATGAAAATTATATAAGAAAACTGTTACAAATTGAAAATCCACCTGCCATACCAGCAGCTCACCTCATAATTGGCTGCAAGAGACCTCCAGTCGATAATAGGCCGGATCTCAGTCAGCACACTTAACTCACTGGAGCATAAGTGTTACGTAAGTCTGTATCGCCACTACGGACGCCATAGTCATTCACTCTTCAGTATTCTACGTAGAAATACTAACCACTTTATAATAAACCTATAAGGCAACCTAGCAATTCTGTGTGAATTCCAGTTGTCGAAATTAAATTGAGACATGTTTCGAATATCAGGTATGTATTTTATGAAAAAATTTTCTCATATCCAAAAGGAACAAACAAAACAAGAAAGAATTTATCTGCCGCTTGCTGCATGCAGACGCATATCTGCAGGTAAGTGAGGAACTAGTAAGGAAGACCCACAAAATTTTAACGTTCAAAACGGCGTAGGGTACTGGAATATACCTGAGCCACTTCTAGCGAAGCCGACGCTGCTCTTAGGGAGCTGATGTTCCGCTAAGTGCGCAAGGCGAAGAGGAAGATTTGTAACGTCTCAAAGTGGCTCGGGCTATTAAGACGCACATGAGGCTTTTGCCAGAGGCCACGCAACTAGCGGCGAGGTGAAACTCCACCTGAGGGAGTGGACGTTGAAAGGAGGATTTATAACGCCATAAACAAGCGTGGACTATAAGGATATACGTGAAACTGCCTCTGCTGTAGCAGACAGTTCTCTCTGGTAGGCGCAGACACGTACACGTATTTCACTTAGCCAGTTCCTTTCACTGGTTGTGTGGTGAAACTGCTAAGAAATATACTGCTCAGAAATGGAAGACCTGATGAACACTACACAACGAAATCAGAGAAATCTCTCTCAGGGTGACGTACCCGTATTTTGAAAAGGGAATAATTTGCTAACGTAACAAGCCTTACAGAACCGATATGTTCGCTTTAGAATTATTCTTACAGTTTGATGTGGTCCGCATTCCTCCAAATGTCATGATCTGCATTGAAAAATAGATGCGAGACTGTCACATCGTGCCGTGGTTAGTGGAATTCGAAGAAGAATATGTCGAGACTGATTTATCTACAGCTTATTGAATTATTTATTTACTTAACCTAATCAGACTAGGGTCATTAGCTCTTCCCTTGAATCATATCTTTGCTTACATCTGTGTGGCTGGTCCCGGCGGAGGTTCGAGTCCTCCCTCGGGCATGGGTGTGTGTATGTTTGTGTGTGTGTCCTTAGGATAATTTAGGTTAAGTAGTGTGTAAGCTTAGGGACTGATGACCTTAGCAGTTAAGTCCCATAAGATTTCACACACATTTGAACATTTGCTTACACCAGACTACAAGTAGTACTTTTTACATCTTACTGTAAGTTATTTAAGAAATTACAATACTTTTCATTTTACAGTATTAATTGAATTAAAATGATTTGAAAGAGATGAGAAA
The DNA here is from genome assembly GCF_023897955.1 of Schistocerca gregaria. Classification (NCBI taxonomy): domain Eukaryota; kingdom Metazoa; phylum Arthropoda; class Insecta; order Orthoptera; family Acrididae; genus Schistocerca; species Schistocerca gregaria. The sequence continues at coordinate 435,741,564 of NC_064922.1, forward strand.
GCATCTAATGTCAGTGTGAATAACAGTACCGACTAAGAAGACAGGCCCTATTATTAATAGCGGTGTATTTGCTATTGCTGCTGCTGTATTGCTCCTACTCCTGCTGCTGTTACTAATATTGATAATAATAATAATAATAATAATAATAAAGAAGAAAAAAGAAGAACTAAAAGAAAAATATAGACAAAGGCTAACAAAAATACTGAAAACAGAATTGACAGCAAGAAACAAGACAAAAGTTATAAACACTTATGCTATACCAATATTGACCTATTGATTTGGAGTAGTGAAATGGAGTGACACAGAACTAGAAGCACTCAATACATTTACACTATCACAATGCCACAAATATAGAATACATCACATACATTCAGCAATAGAAAGGAAGAAGGATGGGGATTCCTCGACATAAAAAACCTACATTATGGACAGGTAGAAAATTTAAGAAAATTCTTTATAGAACGAGCAGAAACTAGCAAAATACACAAAGCAATCACTCATACAAATACATCGGTTACACCATTGCAATTTCATAACCACTTCTACAACCCTTTAGATCACACAACATCAACAGATACAAAGAAAGTAAATTGGAAAAACAAAACACTACATGGCAAGCACCCGTATCATCTAACACAGCCACACATCGATCAAGACGCATCCAACACATGGCTAAGAAAAGGCAGTATATTCAGTGAGACGGAAGGATTCATGATCGCAATACAGGATTAAACAATAAGCACCAGAAATTACAGCAAGCATATTATTAAAGATCCCAATAGCACAACAGATAAAGGCAGACTTTGCAAACAACAAATAGAAACAGTAGATTACATCACAATACTAGCAAATACAGAATACAGCAGAAGACATGACAATGTAGCAAAATTAATGCATCAATAACTTGCCATACAACATAAACTAACAAAACAACACGTTCCCACATACAAGTATGCACCACAAAATGTACTGGAGAATGATGAATACAAATTATACTGGAACAGAACCATTATAACAGATAAAACAACAGCACATAACAAACATGACATCATACCAATAAAAAGAGGAAATTAACTAATCGAAATATCCATACCCAATACAACAAATATACAGAAGAAAACAGGAGAATAAATTGAAATAATACATCCAACTGGCTGAGGAAGTCAAGGACATGTGGCATCAGGATAAAGTTGACATTATACCAATTATACTATCAACTACAGGAGTCATACCACACAATGTCCACCGGTACATCAACGCATTACAGCTACATCGAAAGGTATATATACAGCTACAGAAATCTGTAATTATTGATACATGTTCAATTACCCGAAAGTTCCTAAATGCAATGTGACATATACAGTCCAGTTAAAAGGAAGTCACGCTTCATCAAGGTCCGCGCCACTTTCCATTTTTAACCAGACAACGTCTGAGAATGGAAAGAAATAATAATAATAGATTTACATTTATGGACATATAAGAATGATAGTGTCTGACATAGTGAGTGATAATAGAGAGAAATTTAGGTACAATTGACAAGGTAAGGGATCTGGAAAACGAAAAATCACTGTTATTAAAGAGGGGATTTACTTGTAGCGGGGTTACCGGGTGCTTATAGGCGTGATGGAACTGCACACATGGTCTGGGGTTAGCGTCTTTGACTAGTAATCAAACATCCTCGGCACCAGGTTAGTACACTGCCACAGCTTAAATCGTCAATAAAAATCGCCATCAGTGGCGTCCGAGGGCTACCGACATACAAAGTCACCCTCATCGTGCTAATGGCCTTGTCAGAGAGGGCGGAGGAGCGGGCTGAGCTTAAAAAGCAGAAGAATCAGCAACGATCAACTAATACCACTGCTTTAAAGACACATCGTATGTGTCCACGGGATATGTGGCCTGTAACTGAAAAAAAGTCATGATGATCTCACCATTGGCAAAAATGACAGACTAGCCCCCAGTCGGGTCTCCGAGAGGAGACAGGCAAGGTGGAGGTTATAATGAGAAAAAAGACTGAATAAACAAAGAAAGGGTGAAATTCTACTGATCGGGATGTGGTTTAGGTAAGCTACAAAATCTGAAGAAGGAAAGGCAGTGACTCAATCCAGATATAGCTAGGGTTTGTGAAATAAAATGGAAAAAGAAAAGGATTATTGGTCAGCCAAGTATAGGATAATATCAACAGCAGCAGAAAATGGGAATGGTTGTGAACAGAAAGGCAGGGCAGAGAGTGAGTTAAGGCGAGCAGTTCAGCGATAATGTTGTTCCAATTAGAATCGACAGTAAACAAATACCGAGAGCAATAGTGGTGTATATGCCGATGGCGCAAGTAGAAGAAAATGTGTATGAGGATTCTGAAAGAGAAATTCAATATGTGGATGGAGATGAGAGGTCATGCGGCACTCGAATGCAGTTGCAGCACTAGAAGAAAAGCTAACGAGGGTATATGGATGTGGTAGCAGAACTAATCGAGTTCTACAGTAAATTTCAGCGAATAATAGCGAATAGTCTGTTCAAGAATTAGAGAGGTATTCTTGGAAAAGACCAGGAGGTATGGGAAGGTTTCATTCAGATTACATCATGGTCAGGCAGAGTCTTCGAAATCAGATATTGGATTGTAAGGCGTACCCAGGAGCAGATATAGACTCAGATGACAATTTAGTAATGACGAAGAGTACGCTGGACTTTAAGAGACTAGCCAGTAAGTGTCAGTGCGTAAAGAAGTAGGATACGGAAGTACTAACGAATGAAGACATACGCTTGAAGTTCTTTGAGGCCGTCGCCACTGCGATAACGAAGAGCTGTGTTGGTAGTTCAGTTGAAAAGGAATTGACATCTGTGGAAAGAGCGATTAAAGAAGCTGAAAAGAAAAACGCGTGTACAAGGAAAGTAACTCCGAAGAAGCGTGAGTAAAAGAAGGGATACATCAGATGATTGACGAACAAGGTGATACAGAAATATTCGAAGGAACTCAGCACTTGGGAATGAAATAAATAGGAATTGCAAGGAATCTAAGGTAAAATGGCTGCATGAAAAAAGTTTAGAAATCGAAAAAGAAACAGTATCGGAAGAACTGACTCAGTAAAAGGCAAAACAACCTTCAGTGATATCAGTAGCGCGGGAGGATAGCGAATAGACGGTAAAAGTACGCTGAAGAGCCTTGTTAGGTGGAAGACTTGTCTCATAACGTGATAAAAGAAGAAAAATGATGTCGACAGACAAAAGTGAGAGACCCATTGTTAGAATTTAAAAAAGCTTTAGACGATTTATGATAGGATAAGGCAGAAGGAACAGGTAACACTGCATCGTCATTTCTAAAACCACTGGGGAAAGTGGCAGCAAAACGACTATTCACTCTGGTGTGTAGAATGTATGAGTCTGGCAACATACCCTACGACATCATCCACTTCATTCCGAAGATTGCAAGAGTCCCGACATAGCTGACTTAACATCTGATGCATCCAAGTTACTGACAAGGATAACATACAGAAGAATCGAAAAGAAATTTGAGAATCTGTTAAATGAGAATCAGTTTGGCTTTAGGATAGGTGGTGGCACCAGAGAGCAGACAGGCAGTTCTGACGTTGCGGTTGTTAATGGCGGCAACACCGAAGAAGAATCCAGGCGCGTTCATAAGATTTGTCTACGTGGAAAAAGCGTTCGACAGTGTCAAATGGTGAAGGTGTGCGGAATGCTGATAAATGTACGAGTAAGGTACAGAGAAATATGTACATGAGCCAAGAGCTAGTAATACGAATGGAAGACCAAGAACGAACCGCTAGGATTAAAAAGGGTGTGATTGGGATGCAATCTTTCGCCCCTACTGTTCAGTCTATACACCAAAGAAGCAATGATGAAAACTGAAGGACGATTAAAGACTGGAATCAAAATTCAAGGTGAAAGGATATCAATTATAAGATTCACTAATTACGTTGCTATTCTCAGTGAAATAGAAGAAGAAGTGAGTGAACAACAGTATAGTGGGTTCTGGATATGGTTTGAGAGTAAATCGAATTAAGACGAAAGTAATGAGAAGTAGTAAAAATGTGAACAGCAACAAACATAAGATTAGGATTGGTGATCACGGGGCAGATGAAGGTAAGGAATTCCGTTACCTAAGTATCATAATAATTCATGACGGACGGAGCAAGGAGGACATCAAAAGCAGACTAGCACTGGCAGAAAGAGCACTCCTAGCCAAGAGAAGTCTGCTAGTACCAAATATAGGCATTAATTGAGGAAGATATTTCTGAGAACGTACGTTTCGAGCACAGCATTGTATGGTAGCGGAGCATGGATTGCGGGAAAATCGGAACAGAAGACAATCGAAGCACTTGAGATACGATGCTTCAGAAGAGTGTCGGAAATTAGATAGACCGGAAATGTAAGGAGTGAGGAGGCTCTACACAGAATCAGAGGGGAAAGGAATGTGTGGAAAACACTGACAAGGAGAAGGGAAGGATGATAGGTCACGTGTTAATACATCAGGGAATAACTTTCGTTTTACCAGAGAGCTGCTGAAGACGGTAAAAACTGTCGAGGAACACATAAAATACAATATTTTAAGCAAGCTCAAAAATCTCGTATCGGACAAACTGGAAGAATCATCAGCCTTAGAGTCAAAGAAAATACGAGGACATGTGAAACCAATCGGTCAATTTTCTATCTACGTCTTAAAAATGAAAATTACGAAACAGAACAGACTGATAACACTGTATAAATTTTACACAAATTATTTAAATCACGTACTATGAATATTTTGTAAGAAGTGAAATTGTAAGAAAAGAAATGAGAACTGCCCCGAACGACTTACTCAATGAACAAACTATCCTGAAATACAATAACTACATAGAAAATTTTATTGGTGTCTTTGACCACGAGAAAAGATAAACATATGGTGTCACAAATAAAACATATACCAAAAATAATTCAATCAAATGATATCTATGCAATAAACATTGCAACCCTGATCCCCAAAGATGAAAAGCAATGAACGTGCAGTATAATTATCCTTGCTATCGAATAGCTGTTAAATCATTATCTCGAAAAATTTCACGTTATACAAGCTACCTGATTATAATAATATTATTTCATGACAGGCAGCTCACTGTTAGCCCCTGGACGCCACATGATCTTCAACTAGACCTAAGGAAAAATGAAATGTACAAAAATGACCTTATCGGTCATAAGTAAGACGTAAATAAGATTCACTATTCACAGAACCCACAGGTGCACTTAATAATGACACTGCAGGCCGAATCAGGCAGGCCGGTTGCGCGGTTGCGCAGAAATCTCTGCATGCAAGCACATAAAGCTGACGCTGCAGCTACTGGAATAGACGTCTTATAAATTGTCATACTTCATCTTAGTTCATTCTGCATGCCCTAGTGACAAAAAATATGATACTGTGTTCACACAAAATAAAAATATTCACAAGTAGTTCGTTACTCAGTTTTAAGAATAAGCAAAGGTGAAAAAATTTCTGAACAAAAGATAAAAAAGGAAAGTCTGCTGTTGCTCTAACATTTTAAGGTTTTATCGTTTCCAGTTAATTACAAAGATAACTGGATCATGATTTCCTAAGGAGTGTTAGTCTACCTCAGAGGATGGCTGCTGTTAATTAAGTTAGAGCAGCGCCGAGAAATTGTGTCTGCGGAACTTGGCTTATGAAACGTTACGGATTTACACGTAGCATTTAGTTCTTAGCGGACCAAGCCACTGGATCCTGCTCTTTGCTCTATTTCCTCAGCTGTGGGTTTAGTTGTTTACAGTTACACTGTACAGACTCTGTCCTAACTTCACTGTATTTCACAAATCGTGAAGACTAATTCTCAGGCAACAGCTTATTTAGTAACCATAGGTGGCTACAAGAGAGCAAATTGAATTCGAACTCCTGCAGCCCATTGTTATTTGCGCTATCATTCTTCTGTCGTAAAATTTAATCTCTGTACGCTTCGGAAACATTATATCTTTGTTCTACCTTTTCATCTCATACTTTTGCATGATCTGCACAAATGGCGTCAACATCTCAAATAAATTTAAATCGTTAAAATTGCATTGCAAAACACACGACTGTAATACTTTATTTCTAACGAAAACACTCGTTTTCGAACCTGAATCAGACTCCTTTTTGGTCTCAAATGTTATTCAGCTATGTACTGTCCAATTATGCCACTAATAGAATACTTGCTTATTATTAACACCTGTCTCTGAGTAATGGTTATGTCACTGATGTTTCCAGGACATAACCGATACACACAGACAGCCACTGATAAAAATGGGACATTCTGTAAGCAGCATTTGGCACTGCAATTGTATAATAAATAGCTGAATAGCTTTTTTGGGAGTCGAAGATGATCTGATGGAAGAACAAGATCGAGTCACTTCAATTAAAATACCGTAGTACAGTTGTGTATTGTAGGATGCAACACCGCTTACAAGAAATTAAACTGCTTTACGTCAGACTCTGTGTCAACAAATAACATTTAGCTGTGATTCATCGTATCCAGATTTTTTTCTAGATTCTGTTATTTTTATACGTGCGGTATTAATTTCAGTTGCTTTTTTTACTTAAGCCCTCCTCATTTCCTCAAAGACCGTTCCAGCATCCCGCTTAATTAAATACATATTACATTTGATAAAACATAACCAGTATTGTCACACAATGATGAAACAAAGCAGATACTTTTGCTGCTACCACTTAACAAATGCGCCTACTACAATTACAGTTTCAAAAAGGCTCTATTGCACCTTTTTTCTATCATCTAAAATTTTCAATTTTTTCATTTAGTGCTTTTAGCAGATTGAGACCATTCATTTCATAGGGTCTGGTCCAACAGGTACACTATAGGATATGGTCACAGTTACCAGAAAGTAACACACAACAACAATAACAACAACAACAACAACACACACACACACACACACACACACACACACACACACACACACACACACACAATATTTTGGTGTTTTTCTTGGACAATAGATTCTATTATCCAGAAATGAATTGAAGGAGTTCTAGTCCACCACCTCGGGCCAATGTTTCTGGAGCATTCCGTTGCTCTGTTAGGCAAATACTGGAGCTGGTAATCCCTTCTATTTATTCGCAACTGTGAACTGCTGTCGTCCACTACCAACTCACCCTGGTTATTGACTGAAAAGAATGTTTCAGAGCCGGCCGGGGTGGCGCTACAGTCTGGGATCGCGCGACCGCTACGGTCGCAGGTTCCAATCCTGCCTCGGGCATGGATGTGTGTGATGTCCTTAGGTTAGTTAGGTTTAAGTAGTTATAAGTTCTAGGGGACTGATGACCTCAGAAGTAAGACCCATATTGCTCAGAGCCATTTGAACCATTTTTGAATGTTTCAGAAATAAAAACAGATCCAATCCCTCCAGTTCCACCCATTCCTCTGGGCAGTTTTCATTGGCTGTAAGGCAACCCTCGTACTAGAAACTCCCTCAAATAATCCCCTTTAGGAAACTCTCCCAGATGACTGGGGTTTTGATTGAAAGAACAGAGCTCTGATATGGGCCAAAGCCGAGAACACCTCCAATGAATCAGGGCAAGGAATTTTTCATTTGGATTTCCAATACGTATACCCGAGTTCATAACGAGTAAGTCGTCCACCTATCTCTTTGGTATACAAATGAACGATTTCACGTGAGTTTTCGCATCACCAGTCACATGCTAAAAAGAGTCTTTCATACTAAGTTACGCCGTGATGTACATTCACTGAAATTTTGTAAACGGAATGCCTAATTATTATGCAGCTGTACGATGCTTGTAGTGTGTTTTATCACATTGGAGGATGGCAGCCATTTATCGATACCGGGGATGTGAATGTTATATGAAGGCTGTTCAATAATGAATGATCATAATTTTTCTATGGTCATAATTTTCACTCTAAAATTTAATCTCATGATATTTTGTTAGCTTAATGTGCAACAAACACGCCGTAGTAGTTTCATTGTTGAGACTCCTGGTTCCCGCCTGTGATAGGCAGGCCAGGTCAGACATGTTCAATATCGCCTACCGCTGCAGTGGAGGTAACACTCGAGGAACAATATGCGCTTTGAAATTCTGCTTTCGTCTCAACAAATCTTCAACTGAGACGTATACAATGTTACAGGAGATCTTTGGATAGTCTGTTATGCCCTACAGCACAGCTCGAAGCTGGTTTAAAGAGGGGAGACAATCAGTTTCAAAGACCAGACTGGATGCTGCACCACGATAATGTGCAAGCACATATTGCCAATGTTTTTGCTGAATGTCCTGCAAAAATCAATGTGAAGTGCATCCCTCACCATACCTATAGTCAGGATTTAGCATCATGTGATTTTTTCTATTCCCTAACATGAAGAAATGCCTTAGTGGGTGGCATTATCAATTATCATAAGCAGTGGTGAAGGCGGCGGAGGCGATTTTGAAGGACCTCTCAAAAAATGAATTCAAGCATGTATTTGAATACTGCCAGAAACTCTGGGACAAGTGCATCGCATTCCTGGGAGACTACTTTGAGAAGGACCATTAAAATTGTGAGGATGTTGTCAAACAAAATTGTGATCAATCTTTATTGAACAGCCCTCTTATATTCGACGGATCATGACATAATGAATTATTGTGCAAAGAATTACAAATGTCACTTACTTCCAGTTAAAAATACGTAAATGTTTAAAGAGATAGTTGTTCCATCCCAAAGTGACAATTAGTTTCCACCTCTGGTTCCAACCATAACCTTAGTGCTCTTTTTGTCTACGGGAAATGTTGGTATTGGAAATCCCATAGCACGTATTTCCAATCGGAAATCCCCATTCCAGATTCCAGTTTTCTAGTACTCACCTAAAAGGAGTTCGCGTCTAAATGGATCCAGTTCTATGAAACGGCTTGCCTGCCCCCTTGAATATGGAATGAGCGATCAAAGAAGGCAAGGATTGGTAAATATCCAATATGACAATGAAAAGAAGAAAAGTCTGCAGGCTCTGGAATTCATTGAAGGTGATCATGGTGAAGAGATTTAGGGCACTCGTCGTCATGCTCTTCTTCCTCAATAAAATAATAGATAATACATAATCATTCTCTAAAGTACACAAATCTCTCATTATAAAAATATTTCTTGAATTCTCTAAACTTTTCATCTTAGAAACAAAGAGAGATGTTAGTTTGTAAACAATGTATGGGACTGACTATATCAGATCACAATTTTACAACTTCTTATCTTAAGATCATAGTATATAGGGTGACACTCTAAAACGGCTTTCACATGTAGAAGTCACGCATTCCTATTGTCTGCCTCGTGGACTATGCTCTGAGAGAGGACAACGAGTTCTCGGAACTGGTAAAACAGTTATGCCACGGTACAGTGATTATGTGAGTCAACTAATTGCTATAAAAATGTTGTGCCAATCACAGATTTCGACCTTTCAACCTTATGTCGGTGTATGTGCCATTAAAGTGGCTCTTTTGTCTCAGTTCCGAACAAAACTTTTCGGAACTTTGCGAAAGTTGAAACTAGATGCTCTTAACCTACTATTCGCAATTCAAACCTCTTGCCCAAGGGGTGAGAGTGTAAATGAAAGCCAGACAAGACCAGAGAGGCTGAAATGAGCTGATGTCTAACGATACCACTCCAACAAAATTGTGTAAGTACTGAAATCAACAAGAGCGTCTTCCACTTGTACACCATTGCTGCTAAAAAGTGTCGTCTGCAGCAATCGGAGACTCACGGACTGAAAATCCCTTGGTTCTTAAAACTTTGGTCCTCTTTTATCTTTATGTTTTGTAATTTTTCGAGATTTCACAATTTTTCTGTGGTTACTTTATGTGTTCATTGGCTTGAGAAGTGTACGGAAAACAATTTCTACCATGAAATCTGATATTTAATTGTCGCCCAATACCTTTTTAGAATTTTGTACAGAGCACAACTTAATCATAGGTAACACTTGGTTTAAGAATCATAAAAGAAGGTTGTATACGTGGAAGAACCCTGGAGATACTAAAAGGTATCAGATAGATTATTTAACGGTAAGACAGAGATTTAGGAACCAGGTTTTAAGTTGTAGGACATTTCCAGGGGCAGATGTGGACTCTGACCACAATCTATTGGTTATGATATGTAGATTAAAACTGAAGAAACTGCAAAAATGTGGGAAATTAAGGAGATGGGACCTGGATAAACTGAAAGAACCAGAGGTTAGACAGAGTTTCAAGGAGAGCATAAGGGAACAATAGACAGGAATAGGGGAAAGAAATACAGTAGAAGAAGAATGGGTAGCTCTGAGGGATGAAGTAGTGAAGGCAGCAGAGGATAAAGTAGGTAAAAAGACGAGGGCTGCTAGAAATCCTTGGGTAACAGAAGAAATATTGAATTTAATTGATGAAAGGAGAAAATATAAAAATGCAGTAAATGAAGCAGGCAAAAAGGAATACAAACGTCTCAAAAATGAGATCGACAGGAAGTGCAAAATGGCTAAACAGGGATGCCTAGAGGACAAATGTAAGGATGTAGATGCTTATCTCACTAGGGGTAAGATAGATACTGCCTACAGGAAAATTAAAGAGACCTTTGGAGAGAAGAGAACCACGTGTATGAATATCAAGAGCTCAGATGGCAGCCCAGTTCTAAGCAAAGAAGGGAAGGCAGAAAGGTGGAAGGAGTATATAGAAGGTTTATACAATGGTGATGTACTTGAGGACAATATTATGGAAATGGAAGAGGATGTAGATGAAGACGAAATGGGAGATACGATACTGCATGAAGAGTTTGACAGAGCACTGAAAGACCTGAGTCAAAACAAGGCCCCCGGAGTAGACAACATTCCATTAGAACTACTGACGGCCTTGGGAGAGCCAGTCATGACAAAACTCTACCAGCTGGTGAGCAAGATGTATGAGACAGGCGAAATACCCTCAGACTTCAAGAAGAATATAATAATTCCAATCCCAAAGGAAGCAGGTGCTGACAGATGTGAAAATTACCGAACTATCAGTTTAATAAGTCACAGCTGCAAAATACTAACGCGAATTCTTTACAGACGAATGGAAAAACTGGTAGATGCGGACCTCGGGGAGGATCAGTTTGGATTCCGTCGAAATGTTGGAACACGTGAGGCACTACTGACCTTACGACTTATCTTAGAAGAAAGATTAAGAAAAGGCAAACCTACGTTTCTAGCATTTGTAGACTTAGAGAAAGCTTTTGACAATGTTGACTGGAATACTCTTTTTCAAATTGTAAAGGTGGGAGGGGTAAAATACAGGGAGCGAAAGGCTATTTACAATTTGTACAGAAACCAGATGGCAGTCATAAGAGTCGAGGGGCATGAAAGGGAAGCAGTGGTTGGGAAAGGAGTGAGACAGGGTTGTAGCCTCTCCCCGATGTTATTCAATCTGTATATTGAGCAAGCAGTAAAGGAAACAAAAGAAAAATTTGGAGTAGGTATTAAAATTCATGGAGACGAAGTAAAAATTTTGAGGTTCGCCGATGACATTGTAATTCTGTCAGAGACGGCAAAGGACTTGGAAGAGCAGTTGAACGGAATGGACAGTGTCTTGAAAGGAGGATATAAGATGAACATCAACAAAAGCAAAACGAGGATAATGGAATGTAGTCAAATTAAATCGGGTGATGCTGAGGGAATTAGATTAGGAAATGAGACACTTAAAATAGTAAAGGAGTTTTGCTATTTAGGAAGTAAAATAACTGATGATGGTCGAAGTAGAGAGGATATAAAATGTAGACTGGCAATGGCAAGGAAAGCGTTTCTGAAGAAGAGAAATTTGTTAACATCGAATATAGATTTAAGTGTCAGGAAGTCATTTCTGAAAATATTTGTTTGGAGTGTAGCCATCTATGGAAGTGAAACATGGATGATAACTAGTTTGGACAAGAAGAGAATAGAAGCTTTCGAAATGTGGTGCTACAGAAGAATACTGAAGATAAGGTGGATAGATCACGTAGCTAATGAGGAGGTATTGAATAGGATTGGGGAGAAGAGAAGTATGTGGCACAACTTGACTAGAAGAAGGGATCGGTTGGTAGGACATGTTTTGAGGCATCAAAGGATCACAAATTTAGCATTGGAGGGCAGTGTGGAGGGTAAAAATCGTAGAGGGAGGCCGAGAGATGAGTACACTAAGCAGATTCAGAAGGATGTAGGTTGTAGTAGGTACTGGGAGATGAAGCAGCTTGCACAGGATAGAGTAGCATGGAGAGCTGCATCAAACCAGTCTCAGGACTGAAGACAACAACAACAACAACAACAACAACAACAACAACCTTTTTAGACATCCCATACTATACTGTTAGACCGAGCGAGTTGGCGCAGTGGTTAGCACACTGAACTCGCATTCGGGAGTGCCATCCTGATTAATGTTTTCCTTGACTTCCCTAAATCTCTTCAGGCAAATGCGATATGGTCAGTTTGAAAGGGCACGGTCGACTTCCTTTCCGATCCTTCCCTAATCCCATGCGATCGATGACTTCGCTGTTTGGTCACCTCCCTCAAATCAACCAACCAACTAGACTGTTAAAAACGCAGCATACCAGGAAATTACAAACACTAGACTGCACATCATTATTTTGTTGCACATTAAGCAGTTATTGACGTATTAACGCTGTGTGCAGCTGCTCATCTATACGACATGGGCAAACGCACGAGTGGTTGTGGTAGATATTTATGTGATCCATCCAACAGGAAGAGGAACAGTTGTCAGCAATCTGAAACTGCTGTAATTCCCACTAAACTTGTCGGATAAGTGGAAAAGGACTTAAAAACTAATCAAAACAAAAACTAAAAGTAACATAAAAATACGCTGTTGCCTTCATGTGATGTGCAGTATAGGTTGGACGTGTTGTAAATCAGATGCCATGAAACTAATTTCTATCCACAAGAAGCGAATCAGGAAGATATCAAGAGGTAACTTAGCAAAGGCGAATAAAGCTAATCTGGGATCGTTCTATCGAACGGTCACGTAAAATTCCGCTTTAAAATTAATTTTGTTTGAGAAACTGTATGAAAAGTTTGTAGGGGTGTTGCAGGGTTGGTTGTGCTGAGACATAATAGTTCCACCGTTTACAAACTAATTAGCACTGAAATTAGCGAATCAGTCCCTTGCTCACGCAAACTCAAGTGGCCCCCAGATTCCATCAGTGTCAGTTGTTCTCACAGAGCACGGGATACCGCACGCAAGCGTTCAGCCGTTGGCTCTGACTCGACCCTTCCTACAGTCGCATATCCAATTTTTTTTGTCACTCTCTTTTTCGGTATTAGGAAACCAAACGTAGTGCACGTTTGCTGACACAATCTGTGGCGAGCCGCTTCAATTTGCGCCCGAAATTGCCTGCTGGGCTAACTGCAATGCTACTTAAATGGGAAACTGGTCAGTCTACCGAATTTTTTTTAATGATTATTTCTCAGCGCAACTTACCCTGCGATACTCTTACGAGCTTTTTAGAACGTCTCTGACTTCCCTGTATATCTTGAGTGCCATATCTTGGAAACTGTTAAAGCTACAGCATCGTGATTTGTTGTGAAACTTTAACAGGTATCAAAGTTTGTTCCTTTTCTGTTTTTCTGCTGTGCCAGAATTTCATTGTAGGCCTATGACCAACTCGTTAGCCGTAGAAAATCTAGGTGATATCCTAGTAATGCTCATGTATGGGTCAACATTGTAACATCAACATTTCTGATTGTTTCATTGATTCGTGCACGAAGGGTAGTAACATCACTGGTACATGAGATTCTTGAAATAACCCCAGAAAAATAAGTGTAATGGCGTGACATCGGGCGTTCGTTGAGACGCAGGATGGGACCATCACAACGTCCCGGTAAATGAGTCATGCAGCGCATCCCGCACTTTCAGACTCCAATGTCGGGTTGCCCTACTGTCCTGGAATATGACGGATGGCGGCAGCCCTTCTGTGCGTGGTAGCAGAAGCTGTTCGAGTATGTTCAGGTAAACATCTCCCGTTACGGTTTTATCTGCGAAGAAAAGGGGCCTATCACTTTGTCGAGCATTAGGGCACACCAAAAATCAAACTTCGGGCTGTCACGGCCAGCTGCATTCAAGATGGCAGATTCATTCTTGCCTGGTCTGTCGCCATTTCGATTCATTCCAATCTGCAATCAAGGACAAAAGGAAAAAGCTTTTTGAACTTGTAAACGCTCTGCAACAAACCACGATTCTCTAAAGTAGTTTACAAGATACGATTTTTTGCAATAATGGGCGTCGGGCGTCGTGAACTGAATCGTCTCGGGACAAACAGTGCACATGTTAACTCTCGTGAGGCTTTAGCAGTGTCTCTCCGGTCCACCAGAGTAAGTTGGAGAGCTTAGTACATTTGAAAAGTAGAAATGGAGAGTTACTGGCAGAATAAAGATGAGATGTGAGACGTGACTGGGTATCTCAATTGAGTCATTAGTTCCTAAAAGAAGATGTCTCATGATTCATATATTGTTAATGAATAAGACATAACATTACACAAACATTTGTTTGTATTTTCTTTCTGCCGTGTTAAACAAACCATTCTCTTGGCTGCTTAAGGTTAATTACCTTGAAACTTTGCAGCAGATTAAAATAGTGTGCCGGTCCGAGACTCGAACACGGGAGCTTTGCCTTTCGTTGCCAAGTGCTCTACCGACTGAGCTACCCTAGCACGACAGTTTTACTTCTGCCAGTACCTCAGCTCCCAGCTTCCAAACTTCGTAGTTTGCGAAAGTTGTAGAACTAGCACTCCAAGAAGAAAGGATATTGCGGGGACATGAGTCAGCCATAGACTGGGGATGTTTTCAGGATGAAATTTTCACTGTGCGTCTGAGTGTCAGGTGGAATGGAACATCCTGGCAAACTGAAACTGTATGGCACTTCCATATCTGCAGAGTGAAAATTTCATCCTGGAAACATCTCCAGTTTATGGCTGAGCCATGTCTCCACAATATCCTTCCTTCCAGGACTGCTAGTTCTGACACTTTCACATGAGCGCTTCTGTGAAGTTTGTAACATAGGAGACAAGGCGCTGGCGGAGGTACAAGTCCGAAGAGAGTTCGTGAGTCGTGCGGGATTAACACAGTCTCCTAAGTCCGTGTCTTGGTCTGGCCTAAAATTTTAATCTCCTAGAAACTTTCACATCAGCGCACACTCCGCTGCAGAGAGAAAATTCCGTTCTGTAATATTACCTTGTTCGAAAATTTTTTGTAGCAGCAATCTTGAATTTTATCACCCGTATTTCTCTCCTTGTAGCAATAAATGAGAAAGCAGATACATTTCAAGGAACTTACTAAAATTAGATGAAAATACGAACGAATGACAGTATTTCAACTACAATAAAATATAAGGTACACACATCTGTCCTGAGCCAGTTATTATACGGTAAATGCATTATTCCTTCATAATCATGCCATGAAGTACATTTAAATGATAACCAAACAACTTAATATTTGTGAATCTTCAGGTTTTGGCGGCACAAAGACTCTTCCATTAAGTTTCGGGTGTGCAGCCGCAAGAAATCTCCTTCTTCTAATATTTCGGCTGTATACCGTCCAGCCATCTTCAGAGTGAAACGCAAGACTGCCGCTCTAGTGCTCGCTTCGTCCCTTCATACTGTTGTACCGCGTGACTGTACATGCGGCCACAGCTGCAAATGCGCCAGAGATGTTGGTCGGCGGCAGAGACGTACATAATGGGCGAGTTGTATCTATGACTCTGCAGTCGATCTCTGTTGTCATATCGATATATCATTGTGAGTCGCACTGTGACCACGTCTTTGTGAGTTTATTACAGTAAGTGCCGGATTCCATGATTTATCAAGATTTAAACCACTATCTCTATTAATTAAATTCGTCGTCAAGCGAATTTCAATTGCCTCCTTCACCATCGAGTCCCAAAAGGATGATGTAGTTTCCAAAATTTCGACCTTATCATACAACATATTGTGACCATTATCAATACAGTGCTCTGCCACTGCCGACTTGTTAGGTTGTAAAAGTCGTGTGTACCTTCGGTGTTCTGTACATCTTTCTTGGACAGTACGAGTTGTTTCTCCGATGTAAGAAAGGCCACATTCACATGAAATTTTGTAAATTCCAGATTTTCGTAGCTGCAAATCATCTTTGACGGAGCCCACGAGTGCAGCTGTCTTGCGTGGTGGACGAAAAATCACTTTTACTTTGTGTCTGTCGAGAATCCGTCCTATTTTTGATGAAAGGCTATCCACATATGGCAGGAAGGCCATCGATTTAAAGGTTTCTTCATCTTCTTCTGCTTTCTTTGTGGCCTCTTTCGGTTTCATTTTCAGTGCTCTCTGTATTTGTTGTGGGGAGTACCCATTGTCTTCAAACACTCTTTGTAAGTGGGGAAGTTCATCTTGCAGACTGCTTTCGTCAGAAATAATATGCGCTCTGTTGGTCAAAGTTCGGAGAACACTCATTGTCTGGGCAGCATGGTGGCACCTATTTGCACGGAAATACAGATAGGTGTGCGTCGGCTTCCTATACACTTCATGTCCCAAAGTGCCATCCTCTCTTCTTCCTCGCTGTAATAAACTCACAAAGACGTCGTCACAGTGCGGCTCACAATGATATATCGATATGCCAACACAGATCTACTTCGGAGTCATAGATACAACTCGCCCAATATGCACGTCTCTGCCGCCGACCATCGTCTCTGGCGCATTTACATCTGTGGCCGCATGCGCAGTCACGCGGTACACGAGTATAAAGGGACGAAGCGAGCACTGGAGCGGCCGTAGGACATTCTCCGGCGGTAATTCGCTTGTATACAGCCCTTCGATTGTGCTGTTGCGGTACCAATCGAAGTGATAGGTGTTGCAGGTGCCAGCCAGCCAGCCAGCCAGCCAGCCCGTCCGTCGCCGGCAGCGAGCAGCGAGCAGCGAGCGGCCGGCAGCCAGCAGCGGTTCCCGGTAGCAGCGGTTCCCGTAACAGCGGTCCCCGCCAGTAGCGGTCTCGCCAGCAGCTCGCGAGCGCCGGTCCCCGCCAGCACCGGTCCCCTGCAGCCCTGGTCGCCGCCAGCAGCCAGCGGTGGTCCTAGCTAGCAGCAGCAGCGGCAGCAGCAGCAGCGGAGGCGTCACCACCAGCCAGCCCACCGGGTCGCCCCCACCGCCAGCGGCAGCGGAGTGGGGCTTCGGCCCCAGTCTCCTTCGTTCTTCGTCACCGTGTACTCTGTCTCTCGTCACCCTGCTCGTCTCTCATTTGTTTCCTTGTCTTGTGCTGTGTTTCTCCTCTCATTCTGATGTCAAACTCCACCAACTCCTCTACAGCCACCACCACTGCCATCATCTACACGTACCCCTCAGCTGCTGCCACCACTATCACATGGTGTGCCGCATCACTCCCCCCTCAGTCCATCCCTCCACTCCTCACTCTCCCATCTCCCTCCCTGTTTGTCGCCCCATCCCTGGCTCCTCCCTCCCATGCCTCCGACCGATCCCTTCCCTCCCTTCCCTCCCCCTGCTCCTTCCGTTTCTGCGGCCCCCGCTAGGGTGGTTGCCCAGAGAGCTACAGCTCATTCTCGACTCTCCCCTTCGCCGTCGTCGTCATCATCATCACTGTCACCTTCGCCGTCACCCTCACCATCTCCGGCCCCGACTCCAGCACCGGGACCTGCCACTCCCCGCCACATTCCAGTCGTTCCCATCCCCCACAACTCCTCGGCCGCCAGGCGCCCCAGTGGCACCCTTGCCTCCTCTACTCCCAAAAAGGCTACGCCTCGTCCCCCTTCCCCAACTCATGATGCCATGGATGTCTCCCCGCCTGCCCCATCCTCCTCCTCCTCCTCCATCCCCTCTTCCTACCGCTACCTCCTCTCCCGTCCTGATCCCTCCTTCCTTGAAGCCCGGAACCTCACCCTCTTCCTTCGCCAGAATTTTCCTGGTGCCCCCATCTCCCTCCTTACTCCTCGCCGTGATTCGGTGCTCATCTCCTCCCCCAGCCCTACTCTCCACACGGACCTCCTTTCCCGCATCCCTGTCACCCGCTTTGGGCCTAATGCCTCCCTCACCCCTGCTCCTTCCCCACCTCCCTCCCGCTAACCCCAACCCCTGCGTCGCCTGCCGACCCTCACCGCCGTGATCACTCGGCTTAGTACTGCGATCACGGAGGAGGAGGTGTTGGCAGAGCTCAAGGCGCATCCTCATCTGGAGGTGCGTGCAGTTCGCCGCATTCATAACTCCGCTGGCCCCACCCGCCTTATGCGGGTCTTTTCCGAGCACGCCCCTCCATCGACCGTCTCCTGAAGGAGGGTGGCCTTCTCTTTCACCGCCGCTACCCAGTTGACCCTTCCCGTTCCCCTCCTCTATCCCTCCGCTGCCAGAGGTGCTTGCGGTATAATGCGCACCCTACATCTGAGTGCCACGAGCCCCCCCCCCCCCCCTCTGCCTGCACTGTAGGCAAGCCCACTTTCTCAGGCAGTGCCCCAATCTCCAGTCCCCCCCTCCTGTAATACCTGTAATCTCCCTCACCCCACTTACTCCCAGAAATGTAAAGCCCGACTCCCTCCTACCACTCCTGAGCTCACCGTTCCTGTCCGCCCTCTGGACGCCCCTACCCCTCCCGGCAATTCCCTTCGTCCACCCCCTACCGCTGAGGACATCATCAGATTCCTCACCATAGTCCTTCAGAATGTTCATCCTTTTCAGCGCCCCCACACCCTGAAACAGGTATCCCTCGCCGCCCATTCCGTTTTCCACCTCAAAATGTACGCCACCTACTCCAACAACCAGGCCCATTTCACCTTCTCCTGCGTTGACACCCTTGTCTAAATCCCTACCATGGCGCGACAGTACCGTATCCTTTTCAACAACATCTGCTCCCTTCCTGCCAACAAGAACCTCTTCCTGCACACACTTGCCACCCACCGCGTGGACGCCTTCCTCCTCAATGAAACCTTCCTCCAACCCCACCACACCGTCCACACTTAGCCATACCTCCTTCAACGTTCTGACAATCCCCTCCCGATTGCGCGTGGCGGAGTTGCCATTGGTCACCACCGACAGATCCCTGTTCGGCTCCAACCTCTCCTTCCCGACCCCACCGGACACCTGATCCTTAGTCTCTTCTTCCCCGGCCTTACCATTACCTGCGCCACCATCTATGTCCGCCCTAACGCCACTATTCCCTTCGACTTCCTCTCCCACGTTGGCCGTACCTTCTCCTCCTACGTGATCGCCGCCGACCTCAACATCAACAGTCGTTCCGCCGCCCGGCTACGGCGGTGGCATCGGTTCCTCTCCTCCCTACACGGCGACCTCATCCCCATCCCCCTCACACCCATCCCGAATCCAACTCCACTCCTGATGTTGTCCTTTCATCCGCCAACCTCCTTGGCCACATAACGGTGGATGTCCTGGACCCTATTGGTAGCGACCATCTCCCTGTTCTCCTCACCGTTTCAGACGGTCGTCGCCCCCGCCCTAACCCTCATCATGACCCTCCCCCTAAGTATGTCCATAACTATTCCCGTGCCAACTGGAATGCCTACCGGGATACCCTCTCCACTCAGGTCGATAGCCACCCCTCCACCTTCCGTCGCCCTGCCGATGTAACCCATGCCGCCACCTTTCTCCAGCAGACCTTGTCTGAGGCCGTGGAGGCCCACGTCCCTACTATCGCTATCCACCCCCACCATCCTACCTTACCCCCACAGGTCGTCCTCCTCCTCCATGAATCCCGCCGTCTCTACCATGCCTTCCTCCACACGCATGACCCGGACACACTACGACGCCACCGGCAACTCCAATGACACATTCGTACTTTGCTCGCGGCCAAGAAACGCCGGGACTGGCGACAGACATGCACCCGTTTAAATGCTACCCTCCCTATCAACTCATCCAAGTTCTGGTCCACCTTCAGTCGCCTTACCAGAACTAAACACTCCCCCTACTATTCTCTTCTCCATGATGATCACCCCTTCCCTGACACCCTTAGTAAGGCCAATCACTTTGCCTCCTACCTGTCTGATGTCTTTTCCATCCCCGATGATCCCCAGTTCGATTACTCCCTCTTCCCGGATGACCGCGATCGAACTGACACCTCTATCCCTCCCCTCGCACCTGGTTTCCAGTACTTGGACAACATTACACACACGGAACTCAATGCCCCAATCACTACACAGGATCTCATCGCTACACTCCGCACGAAACGCAACACCGCTCCTGGTCACGATCGTGTCACCAATCGTCACCTTCGCGAAGCTCCTGCCTCTTTCCTCTCCATCTTGGCCAGGCTCTACAATGTAGTCCTGTCCACCGGTTACTACCCCGACCTGTGGAAAACCTTCTGTATCCTGATGTTCCTTAAACCTGGCAAACCGCCATCTGCCGTCTCTTCCTACCGTACCATCAGCCTTATCGGTCTTCAGCAAGGTCCTGGAATCTATCCTCACCCGCCGCATCCACCAGCATCTCCGCCAGCACCGCCTCCTTCCCATCATCCAGTGTGGCTTTCGGCCGTCCTTCTCTTCCGACGACCTTCTCCTTCACCTCACTCATCTCCTTTCTGAACAGCTTTTTCCCGTCGTTCTGCAATCTTCCTCTCCCTGGACCTCGAACGTGCTTATGACCGCGTATGGCATTCCGGTCTCCTCTTCAAGCTCCAAACCTTCGCCCTTCCCATTAATTACGTCCGTCTGATCGGCTCCTTTCTCTCCCACCGTCCTTCCTACGTCACCATCCATAACACAGATCCCTACACCTTTTTTCCCTCTGCCGGTGTGCCCCAAGGCTCCGTCCTCTCTGTCCTTCTGTACCTTTTGTATACGGCGGACATGCCACCGCCGTCACCCCCGTCCACCTTCTCCAGTTTTCTGATGACACCACCTTCCTTGCCCTTGCCCCCACCCTGCAGCGCTCCCAACACCTTCTCCGATCCCATCTTGACCGGTTCACCGCTTGGTGCAACCAGTGGTTGCTCAAGGTCAATCCCTCCAAAACCCAGGCGATCATTGTAGGCAAAACCACCCATTCCTTCCGCCTCCTTGATTTCTATCTTACCGTCTATGGCCGTCTTATCGCCCTCACCCCCACCCTCAAGTACCTTGGCGTCACCCTCGACCGTCGCCTCTCCTGGACCACCCATCTCTGGATAATCCAAGCCAAGGCACACTCCCGACTCCGCCTCCTCAAGCTCCTTTCAGGCCGTACGTGGGGTCTGGAACCCTCCACCATCCTCCACACCTATAAATCCCTCATCCGCCCTATCCTCTGCTACGCCCATCTGGCCTGGATCTCCGCCCCCCTACCTTTTATAAATCCCTTCAAATCCTTGAACGCCATGCTCTCCGCCTCGCCTATCGCATCCGTCTCCCCTCCCCCACGCGGATCCTGTATGATCTCATTCCTTTCCCACACCTCCTCCTTTTCCTTGAAAGGATACGGATCCTGTACACCTCCCGCAAACTCGACCCTCCTCACCCTCTTGTCTCGCCCATCCTCTCCCACCCCCGCCCGCTGCCGCGCCTGTATTCCCACATCCCACCCGGTCTCCATCTCTCCACCCTCCTTACCCTCTCCCAAAGTGGCTTCCGGCAGCTCCCCCTCCCTGATGAAGTCCTCCTCCCCTCCATCTACCCCTCTTATCAACTCTGATCCTACCCGCCCCCACTTCCTGTGGCCTCTCCACTTGGCACCCTCCCTCACTTCTCTCTCCTTTTCCCCCGTCCCCTTCCTCCACCCCTCTTCCCCCGGGCTCCCCCCTTTTTTTCCACCCTCCCCCTGTCTCCCTTACCCGTGGCATCTGCCCTCCCCTCTCCCTGTCCCACTCCCCTTCCTCCTCCCCCTCCCTTGGCAGGTCCCCGGACTTGCACACGCTCAGTGAACATTCGCGCGCCGGAGATCATCGCCGTCAGTGTCTCGTGTGTGTGCCTTCGTTTTGAGTTCAGTGTCCTTTGGCCATCACGCCACCACCGTTCACGTGTGCCGTCGCAGTCATCCGTGTTATGTGCGCTGTGTCACCAAGTGTTAGTGTTTTTTTCTCATCCAGCGTGAACGGCTTCATGTTTACTGTTTTTTTTGTATCTACATTTTTTGCCCGCCGTTTTTATTGTATTGTCTGTGCCACCTACATGTTATGTTATTGTACCACTCGAGGCTGAAGAGCAGGGTAATATGCTGCTGCCAGTCCACCTTGTATTGGGGTGATTAAAATTACAATAAAAAAAAAAAAACACTGCAGCGGCAGTCTTGCGGAAAGAATGTCACACCTGCTGCCTATTCCTTTTTATTTTAAATCAATACCGATTTGGGCACCCAAGACCATTATCTGGTGGTATCTGTATAACATCAAACTACAAAGTACAACAAAGTTAGATAAATGACAAAGAATGTAGCAACAAGCATCATCAGCAACAAATCAGATATATAAATGTTCAAAACAACTCGCTTATAAACTTCATAAAAGCAATACATTAAGAACTATTGTAGTGTGCACTGCCTACTATTAAAATGGTTTTGTCTTAAGTAAACCACATAATGTTGAAAACCAACTTGTCAACAAACATCGTAAAAGTATCTTACTAACATAGGTACAGTTTGAAGTCAGCGCGATGTAGCAAATCAGTCTCCTAAAGATATGTCTCCTAGCTTGCATGGCAGTCAGGAGTCCTGAGAATACAGGACGACTGCTGAGACGTGCTAGGAGTGGAATTTAAATAGGGGAGAGGAAGTTACAAATAGGGCCTCTAGAGGGCTGGTAGGTAAGCAGGCAGAGGCAATTCATGAGATGCAAGGTGACCAAATGCTTTAAAAGTTAAATAAACTACAAAACAAGGGTTCATAGAATTCATAAAAAACACATATAAAAAACATTATTCCGATAAGGGGGAGCGCAGCAGACGATGCTCAGAGACTTTATGATAAACTAAAAGTTGGTTTGAAAACCAACGATAATAAATAAACGGAAGGATCAGAGAATATCTCTACATGCAAACAAGATGTTAATACGAGATGTAGCCATACGGAACTGAGCATATTCTGCTCTTTACAATAAATCAGCTTCCTTTATTATTTAATGAGACATTACAGCGCTAAAATTAACTACCTTACAAAGCACCAAATACATTCTGAAAGGCATCCAGAAAAACGTCTTTCAGGCTTTTGTGTTCGTTAAGAATATTGCTTTCACTATGCTGCACATGGTTGTACATATCGATTTCCTCACGAATACCCATACGGTTACTTTTGTCCATTTCATTCAAAATTATGAGTTTATAGGCAATATTAGTGATGCTCTGAGGTTTTGAAATAGAGATGCAAAGGTAGATACGTCTTCCGCATTCTTCTTCTCTACTTTAGTACTCTCTTTGAATCTAATTTGAAAGTTCCTGGCCGTCTGGCCAATACAAGGGCGTTGCAATCTGTGTAGCAGATTTTATAGATGCCTATACGTATTATATTGTTGTTTTCAGTTTTAATGTTGTGTGCAAATAGCCGCCGTAGTGTGTTTTGAAAGCTATTCTTACATTAAATATGCAAAATAAAGCACCAAGTTTATGGGAAATGTTCCGATAAAATGATAACGAAATGAATTTTTTTTCTGCCTCGTCGTCACAATGTCGCTTTCCGGGAACTGGGTGTTTTTGTTGTCCTCGTCAACCCATGATCATCTTTTGTGGCAGTGGCTTGAGTGGACTGTGAAAAAAAATGACTGTGGACCTTTGTACGGGCGCTGAAGAGCGCCCCACAAACCAAACAGCATCATCATCAACTATGTCGCCTCTGTCTTCAAGAACCTCAAGTTTAGATTACGTATATTATGAACTATGGAAAAATGGTAGCCATTTTAGAGGCAATTTGGCGCTATATATTTAGTTCTTTCTTAATTTCTATATTATTAATGCGTAATTTAAGTAATCTGCTTCCTTCTCTGCTCTGGGTCTTAGAAATAATGGCATCAAACGAGTGGCATTGATTGACCCAAATGATGCATAAATTCAGAAAATTAGTGGACGTACTTTGCTGACGTCCTACAGTATAGTGACTATTAGAATGTAGTTCATTTGTCTTACGAATTAACAGAGCAGGGTCATCTTTATCTCCTATGTACCACAACATAATGCCCTCTAAGTATCTTTTGTAATAAAATATTTTCTGCGCCTCTTGTAAATGCTTGCTCACGAACTGGCTTTCAAGATGGTTAATAGATATACGGGTAATAATGCCGACAAGTAGAGAGCCCATGCCTCTATAAATATTTATTTTTGTTGAAGGAAAAGTATGCTCAATTACTAACGTTAGTAATTCAATAAGTTCGACAATTGCACTCTGTGATAATTTTTCGTGAGTGAGAAGATTATCTGGAATGACCTCAATGTTTTCGTCCATGGGAATGTCTTTTTAGAGGTTGATAATACAAAACGAAGCAAATATATGTGGTTGTGGATTGACAATGGGTCTGATTGACTCAGCTACCATGTAGAAATTTTTTTCTCTATAAGTGTGGCGAAAAATGTAATGTGATACTACAGTATATTCAATTTTTTAGAAATTAAAGATTCTGGGTTGTTAATTCCATTAACAATCGATAATATTGGTCCATTTTCTTTCTTCACCATCTGAGCTCACAGTCTTTGTGTCAATGGATTCACCATCTTTAGAGGACATTTTTCATATTAATTCAGCAAGGAATTACGATTTTCAGTACCCTTTCTGATTTCAATTCGAAATGTGTTGTTAGGAGCAGACTTCGTCTCAATGATGTTTCCAGATAAGAAGTTGAGTGTCTTTGAAATAACGTCCGTTTCATGAATAACGACTGTCATTTTCAGTTATCTGCTTTGGATGTTAGACCATCATTGAGTGATAATTTACCACTGGTACTATTGCAGATTACGTGTTAAAAATTAGAAACTTCTTCATTATAAACAGCGTTAGAGACAATTTCACTAGCTTTGATTCCAAGCTTAACTTGCTGACTTATTAGCTTTAATTGTGACAACTACTATTTTAGTATGAGCAGTAATCTCTTTGGCATTGGACTGTGTCAGTTTATTACACAAGACTTTGCTCAAATTCTTTACCTACCATTATCATTTCTGCTTTTACAACAACCATTTTAGTCCTGTTGACCAAACTGTCAAAAGAAATGAAAGTGTTTGTGTATCCACGTTCTCATAAAGACTTTCTTCCGACTTTAATCACTTGTCTCCGTGTACCAACATGCCCACTTCAGACCCTACGTGTAACTTGCCTCTCCACTATTTAACGGCCAATCTTGGCACGCCTCAGCCTTCATCCTGTTTCCTCTCAGGACGCCTGACACGTAAATTCGATTCCTAGAGTTAACCAACTTCATGCAATATCTACACTCCTGGAAATTGAAATAAGAACACCGTGAATTCATTGTCCCAGGAAGGGGAAACTTTATTGACACATTTCTGGGGTCAGATACATCACATGATCACACTGACAGAACCACAGGCACATAGACACAGGCAACAGAGCATGCACAATGTCGGCACTAGTACAGTGTATATCCACCTTTCGCAGCAATGCAGGCTGCTATTCTCCCATGGAGACGATCGTAGAGATGCTGGATGTAGTCCTGTGGAACGGCTTGCCATGCCATTTCCACCTGGCGCCTCAGATGGACCAGCGTTCGTGCTGGACGTGCTGACCGCGTGAGACGACGCTTCATCCAGTCCCAAACATGCTCAATGGGGGACAGATCCGGAGATCTTGCTGGCCAGGGTAGTTGACTTACACCTTCTAGAGCACGTTGGGTGGCACGGGATACATGCGGACGTGCTTTGTCCAGTTGGAACAGCAAGTTCCCTTGCCGGTCTAGGAATGGTAGAACGATGGGTTCGATGACGGTTTGGATGTACCGTGCACTATTCAGTGTCCCCTCGACGATCACCAGAGGTGTACGGCCAGTGTAGGAGATCGCTCCCCACACCATGATGCCGGGTGTTAGCCCTGTGTGCCTCGGTCGTATGCAGTCCTGATTGTGGCGCTCACCTGCACGGCGCCAAACACGCTTACGACCATCATTGGCAGCAAGGCAGAAGCGACTCTCATCGCTGAAGACGACACGTCTCCACTCGTCCCTCCATTCACGCCTGTCGCGACACCACTGGAGACGGGCTGCACGATGTTGGGGCGTGAGCGGAAGACGGCCTAACGGTGTGCGGGACCGTAGCCCAGCTTCATGGAGACGGTTGCGAATGGTCCTCGCCGATACCCCAGGAGCAACAGTGTCCCTAATTTGGTGGGAAGTGGCGGTGCGGTCCCCTACGGCACTGCGTAGGATCCTACGGTCTTGGGGTGCATCCGTGCGTCGCTGCGGTCCGGTCCCAGGTCGACGGGCACGTCCACCTTCTACCGACCACTGGCGATAACATCGATGTACTGTGGAGACCTCACGCTCCACGTGTTGAGCAATTCGGTGGTGCGTCCACCCGGCCTCTTGCATGCCCACTATACGCCCTCGCTCAAAGTCCGTCAACTGCACATACGGTTCCCGTCCACGCTGTCGCGGCATGCTACCAGTGTTAAAGACTGCGATGGAGCTCCGTATGCCACGGCAAACTGGCTGACACTGACGGCGGCGGTGCACAAATGCTGAGCAGCTAGCGCCATTCGACGGCCAACACCGCGGTTCCTGGTGTGTCCGCTGTGCCGTGCGTGTGATCATTGCTTGTACAGCCCTCTCGCAGTGTCCGGAGCAAGTATGGTGGGTCTGACACACCGGTGTCAATGTGTTCTTTTTTCCATTTCCAGGAGTGCATATTATTGTGGTGTCTATACGATTTTGGTTGAAAAGTTGTTTTTCAGCAATATTTAGTGTACGTACCATATATCCATTTCAATAGCAGACGTGTTCGGACTATTACTGTTTTAATGCTTTTTTGAAGTGTGTGGACGAGCTTGTTACAAATTTGTGTATAAGTATCTAATTAGTTCTTGGTGATGATTTTTACTTCATTCTTCACCATTTCTCTAATTCAGTTGTACTCTGTTGTTCGATGCTATGTTCGTACCTTTATACAATGGCCTTCGGAGTCGAATTCGCTTGTGGTTTAAAATAAAAAGAGAAGTACAAGTGGGCTGACAATTTATTCAGAACCATTACCACAGTTACGGAATCGCCATCAAGATGTTTCACGTGACAGAAAAGAACTTGTCCCACCCTAAGTTTACACAGAAATAAATACAATGCCTGTGAGGAAAGGTGAGTTGTTCCACTTACTTTTCAGTCGACTTCATCCACTTCTGTTGTAAGTCACGACTTCAGCTGACTATAAAAGCCTTGATACTGTAGAACCGCATAACATGTCAGCAGTTTCTCAGTATCATCTTTCTTCTCCTTGTTCATCAGAACTTCCACATCATGTGCTTCTGTTTGATTAATTCCAATGTTCTTCTTGGATATAAATGTGCTGGCCTTGGCAAAAGTGAAAATATGGAGTTCGAGTTCTCCGATATAGGCCTTAAGAACCAATTCCCCTTTCTTTTCTGAACTATACTTTGCCCTAATCATCACACTAAGTAATCAAGGTTACCTTTCTTCCTTTCTTTGTTTTCTCTTTATTTATTGAAACTTCAAACTCTGAGCTGATCCTATTATTACCTGTGGAATGTTCATTGAAGTTCGCAAGAAACATTACAGTTTGGGCCAGCATAATTCTGGTTTTGTCACACGTCTCATTTCTCAAGGGCGATAACTAATAGATTTGTCTCCTCTTAGAAATAGATACAGGTTTCAATTTGCTCTCTAGAAGCCCGAGGGAGTGACGCCCTCCCGGTTTTTAGTTTATTGTCAGTCGATGTATCTATGTTTCAACAATCCGAAACCGACAATACCTGCATTTTCGATTTCTGGGGAGAAATTTTGAGAAACGCTCTTTAATCAAAACAAACGTTATTAATATTCTACAACTTTAGTCTCTTAATGTTTACTTATT
Source organism: Schistocerca gregaria (assembly GCF_023897955.1). NCBI lineage: Eukaryota > Metazoa > Arthropoda > Insecta > Orthoptera > Acrididae > Schistocerca > Schistocerca gregaria. The sequence continues at coordinate 435,769,477 of NC_064922.1, forward strand.
TATTTCCCTACACAGTCGCACAGGCGAAGAACATACTTCTCGCAACAAGAGAACCCGTCTACTGTTACTGTCACTGCAGAATATTTCACACTGTTGACGGATCGACAACCTCATGTCTGCTTGCATCCCTTCCTCACTATCAGAGTGAAGTCATCTAGGGTGTTCTTTAAGCTTTCCAAATAGTTGGAAGTCAGATGGGCCCAAGTCGAGGCCGTGGGGATGATGCTCGATGGCAATGAAACCAAGGCGTCAGATTGATGCAGATGTCATACCAACTGCGTGTGGTCTGGCATTGTCATACTGAAAAGACAGTGCTCCATATGTCAATGAAATTTTCGAAACTCGATTACAGCGCCCTGTTACTCATGCGCTGACATAGTTACGTTACACACCGCCATGTTACACATTATAATTCGTAGTCCTCTAGCGGCAGGGAGCTGCAAATACTCTGAAGTGACAAGTCATGGGAAAGGGATATGCACATATACAGATGGCGGCAGTATCGTGTACATAATGTATAAAAGGACAGTTTATTGGCGGACCTGTCATTTCTACTCAGGTGATTCGTGTGGAAACGTTTCCGAGCTGATTACAGCCGCGCGACGTGAATTAAGACTTTGAACGCGGAATGGTAGTTGGAGCTACGCGAATGGCACATTCCATTTCAGATTTCGCTAGGTAATTCAATAGCCTGGGATCCACAGCGTCAAAAAAGGGGCGAGAATGCCAAATTTCAGACATTACCTCTAACCACGAACATCCATTTAACGACCGAAAGCAGTGGCTTTTACGTAGAGTTGTCAAAGTTAACAGACGAGCAACACTGTGTAAAATAATCGCAGAAATCAATGTGGGACATACGAGGAAAATATCCGTGTGGTCAGTGAGGCGATATTTGGCGTTAATGGGCTATAGCAGCAGACAAACGACGCGATTGCCTTTGCTAACAGCACGACATCGCTTGAAGCGTTCCTGACCATATCAGTTAGACCCTAGACGACTGGAAGACAGTAACCTGGTCAGATGAGCCACAATATAATTTGGTAAGAGGTGATGGTAGGGTTCGAGTGCGGCGCAGACCCGATGAAGCAATGAACCCAAGTTGACAACAATGAACTTTGCATGTTGATCGTGGCTCCATAATAGTGTGGGCTATTTTTACACCGATCATTGAGTGGAGAAGTTAATGTTCGACTACTTGGAGACCATCTGCAGCCATTGTCGGTCTTCATATTCTCAAGCAACGATGAACATTTTACGGATGGCAATCCGCCATGTCACCTGGTCCAAACTCTTCGCGGTTAGTTTGAAAACCATTCTGAAGCATTCTAGTGAATGATTTGACCACGCAAGCTGCCCGACATGTATCAAATCTAATATTTATGGGACATAATGGAGAGGTCAGTTCGTTCACAAAAACGATTCAAATGACTCTAAGCACTATGGGACTCATCAGAGCTCATTAGTCCCCTAGACTTAGAACTACTCAAGCCTCACTAACCTAAGGACATCACCGACATCCATGCCCGAGGCAGGATTCGAACCTGCGACCGTAGGAGCAGCGTGGTTCCGGACTGAAGTGCCTAGAACCACTCGGCCACAGCGGCCGGCCGTTCAAAAAAGCCTGCACTTTAGCAGTTATGGATGGCTATAAAGGTGTTTGGAAATAACTGTTACAAACTTCTCGGACTTGCAGAAGGGAGTGAGTATATCATATTTTGAGTAGAAACCCATGTCCGAGACGTACCGCTTCCTTTCTAAGTCGTTTTGCATCAGAGTTTTACCTCACCCATTTCCGCTTGAGCAACTGAATAGGCTTGATGCAAGACAATTGCTAGGTAACAATTCGAAAGGAAACATAACGAAACATGCATTTATCACTTAAGCATAGTTGCTTGTTTTAACACTCAAACATTACGCGTTTGCATTATTCCAAAACAAAACACTAACAATTAAAATATTAACCTTGCGACCGAAGGTGCAACTTGATTTTAAGTTCTACGAAAAGTTTTATGGTGAAAGGGTGGCAAAAGTTCTACAAGGTTGGCCAAGTAATACTTAAGATGCTCTACAGTACACAGATACCGCCTCTCAAGATCATAGACAATAATATTAAAGTTTCCAAGGATCAAAACATATTTCATGTATTAGGCCGTAACGCTCCCAGCAATAAATTCATTAACACACCAAATCCGACAAACATGACAGAGGCAGCTGCTAACGTGCGGTAGATCGATACGGAGATTACCGAACAACCCGAACTGCAGGTTGCTCTAACCCGCCCCTACTCCACAAGGAAAAAAACGGACCACCCAATTTATAAACAACCACCTTCCCGCGGGTGGAAAAACGGAGAAGAATGATGGGACGACCCCAAAGCAAAACGGCTGGTGATCTCACCAAGAAAACAAGTAGAATTTAACAAGAGTAAATCAATCACTTAACTTCTAATAAACTGCGATTTCTCGAGAAGACCTGGCACAGCACCCCCAAATCGCTCTCCCAAACCGTCCGCTGCCAGCCGCTTCAACGGACGCAGGAAGGCGTGCCGATCTCTCGTCTCACGGCGTCGCAGCTCGCACCGGCCAGGACGATGTCGTGGGTTGACTCCTGTTGCTCTCGTGTCGACCGCGAAGCCACTACCCCTCGCTATACGCCGCGACCCACTGGACTCATGTGGCGACCTCACATGTGCCGACGTTCAACACGGACAAGTCATCTTGTGTTTCAGTGCGCGACCGACCAACCGATCGATCCAACCGCCAGTGACCATTGCCTGAGCAAACTCCAGCAAACTGGCGCCCTAACGCACAGACTCAGATGCAGGAACTAAGCCCCGACTGGGCGAGCAGCCGGCCGCTGTGGCCGTGCGGTTCTAGGCGCTTGTCATTATGCTGTCTTTAAAGGTTGATCCGAACGACGGAAATACTAGCACTCCGAACGACAGACAGACACTAACTGCCTAACAAGTGCGGACGAGAGACAGACTAGCAAACTGGGAACGAGAGACTGACCCACACTGACCGACTGGCGAGCTCATAAAGCCCCTTTCCCAACAGAATGAGACACCAAAGCTGTGATTGCCACAGCGGCGCCACCGCCAGAAACGGAGCTTCACACTACGCGCTGCGGCGCGCTCTTCGAAACAACAATTTTTACCACCGCTCATTTTGTTTACATTGTCGTTTACTACCAGTTACTGTATTGTTCCAGTAAAGTACAGTTTTTGTTGTTAGTCCAAATCAGAAATAAGCGAAAAGTTCATATAATGTAGACGCAGTTCTTTGTTTTCATTTGTCTCGTCTCGTAAATAGTGCAAAGTTATTTTATTTAGAAACTTTCGAACTAGTCCTCTGTTTGCATGGAGTGTGCCTTCAGTAAAGTCCGTTCAGTTGTAGTTACGTAGCAGTTATAAATGTGTGTCGACGGACGCCTGAAGATAGACGATAGTGTTGTCTATCGCCGTTAGATGGTGTTGCTGTTTCCTATAGGTGGCACACTGCAGTAGCACTTGATCCAGTTTGGAAGTACGTTTGTTGACATCCGTAAGACAATATGGTAGCAGACAAGCAAGGGCAACGGTGGACAGTGTGGCTTCTGTGGAGGGAAGGAGTGACTGCTTCAGACAAGCACAAGAGGCTAGTAGCCGTATGTGGGGAAACAGCATGAAGTCGAAAATCCGTGTTTCGTTGGGATCAGAGTTCAGAGAGGGCACGGACTGTGCTGAGAAATGCAAAAGCAGTGGGCGTTCAGCAACTGTACGCAAATCAATCAGTCCCGTGTCAGTCAATGTTTGATAGTGAGGCATTAGCGAATGACGTCCGATGAATTACTTAAGGCAACATGTCTATCACGGGAACCCTCCACGCCATCATCCATGAGAATATGAAGATGAAAGTGTTTGCACAATGGAGCCCCGTTCCCTCACCATTTCGCAGGAACATAAGGTTGTGAAGATATGCCAGCTATTGGTGCAAAAGTACACTGAAGGTCCAGCGGAGTTCTTTGAGCGTCTGGTCATCGTCGACGCGTTACGGTTCTTCAAAGAGACTGCAGAAAGGGCACAATAGTCACGGCTGGGAGTATTCGTGCAGAAACAAATGGCGACGATGTTCTGTTGTCAGAAAGGGTTACTGCTGGTGGGCTAGCTCCTTCCCAATGTGACCATAAGCAGTTACTGGTGCTGCAGTTCACTGCAAGACACCGCCGACGCATTCAACAACTCTGTCGCGGAAAATGGGACCGTGACGCTCTGCTCCAACACTGCAATGCTCAGCCACATGCCAGTCTCTAAACCATAGCCACGGAAAGTGAATTATGGTCCATCGTGCTGTCATATCCTCCATATTCGCCAGATCTGGCCCCTAGCGATTGTTCCCTATTTGAAGCAACAAGAGAGGTCATGCGCAGTAAGAAGTTCACCACCAGCGACAAACGTTCTGCAGTTATCCTCCACTGGCGTAAATACGGAAGGTACCAGAAACATGGAAAAAGTTCAGAAGCATTGGAGGATAATACCTATAATATAAACTCTATTCGTTTCTTCAGTATATGGTTCCTGCGAACACACAAAAAAAAGTTATAGCGCCAAAGGTTTTCATGCTCCAAGCATTTATCACCACAAATATAAATACTGTAAGACATAACTTGAAGTTTCTTGTCGTTCACTTGTTACGAAATATTCATATTACGTTCGTCCAGCAAACAAAACTGCAGACCGCAAATGTTATGCCGACAAGAATTAAAGTATGAACTACAATGACATAATACAGGAGTCGACTTTCCTTCCATGTACTTCTCTACCCTACTTTAAATCTTTGAAGTGCTAGACCCTCTGGATCGTGGAGTATATTCGTTGGCCTCGCCATCCTTTCGCCGGCACTCGAGCGGCATCTCCTGACGTTAGCGGAGGGCCTGCAGGGGAGGCGAGAGCTTCTGCGATCCGTCACTCAGTCAACGTCAGCCTTCCCTGCGGCTGCTTCCCCAAGCAGGGCACTCAAGTTCAGGCGTGCGGCGAAGCTCGACCACCAAGAGACAGACAGCACGTGACTGACTGTTGGCTGCTCCCACCTAAGTTGATGCTTGATGGATTTTCAAGCTCCCTCTCTGTGCTTTGGTGCGCAGCATTATACGAATTGGTATGCATACTGATGAGCCAAAACATCGTGACCACCTGCTTACAGCTTGTTTGTCCCTCTCTGGAACGAAATACGTCACTGATTCTGCCGATCAGGGAACCGCCAGCTGGTTGGTAGGTTTGTGGACGCATGTGTCATTAGGTGTCTACGCACAGGTCATGTAATTCGCGTAGATAACGGGCCGTTGATAGGAATACGCTGTGGTGATGCCCGATAGCTACCCAGATGGATTCCATAGGATTTACATCAGGCACATTGGTCGCTGAGACATTAAAGTGAATTCACTATAACGCTCCTCACACCACTTTATCATGGATCTGGCTCCAAGACACGGACAATTATATTGCTGAAAGATGACATAGCCGTCGAAGAAGACATCAGTCGTGAAGGGGTGGAGGTGGTGCGCAGCTGTGAGCGTGTCTTAGATTACTACCACGGGTCCCATTCAAGCGCAGAGGACTGTCTCTCTTAGAATAATATTGCTCCCACCAGCCTACGTCCGTGGCGCACTGCACGTTTCGAGCCCCCGTTCACTTTGACGACGGCGTTTGTGGAGACGACTGTCGACCTAGAATAGCAAAAATGTGATTCAAGCGAAGAGATGACACGTTTCCATTAATCGACAGTCGAATCCTGATGGTCCCGTGCCCACTGGAATCATAATTTACGATCTCGTTGGGTCTACATATGATCACGTAGGGGTGGTCTGCTGCGGAGCTTCATGTTCAACAATCTACGATGAATAGTGTACTCCGAAACACTTATGCGTGCAACACCATTGTGCTCTTTCGGCAGAGATGCAACACATCACCATCTAGCCTACTTTACAGGCCAGACAAGCCTCCGAACCCGACTTTCTGTCAAGAATCGTGGACGTCCAACCATATGGTGCCTTGTGCTAGTTCTACAGTCCTTCTGTCTTAGAGTCTGGAACCGCGCGACCGCTACTGTCGCAGGTTCGAATCCTGCCTCGGGCATGGATGTATGTGGTGTCATTAGGTTAGTCGGGTTTAAGTAGTTCTAAGTTCTAGTGGGCTGATGACCTCAGATGTAAAGTCCCATAGTGCTCAGAGCCATTTGAACAATTTGAACCTTCTATCTCTTTCCTTAGTTGCTCACTACAGTAGCATTGTACATTTGACTAAATTCGCCGTTTCCGAGATACTCGTACACAGGCTCTGCATAATAATAATCTTCCGTCTGTCAAGGTTGCTTATTTCAATGAATTACCCCATTTGCAGCCCATATCTTTGCTAGTGTGTTGCGCCGTCCCCGTCTTTTCCTCTTACATAATTTTGTTACCGTGTGACGCGCCTCGAACGCCACTAGGCGGCATCCAACGTCGCGATGGGCAGCCATAATGTTTTGGCTTAACAGAATACAAATATGGTCGAATAGTTAGCTCACATTACTAGAGAAGTGGAGGTTATGGATTGCATTCCCAGTTGGTTCGTTGACTACTTTGAAGTCTTGGGATGCAACGTGCCCACCTGTACTCTTGGTGCGAAATGAGAAGGTGCTTGTGCAAATACGTAGTAAGATTTACGCTTTATATACGGCATAAAATCTAATGGTTTGGAAGGTTACAACGTTTATAATGTACAAGGAGGTGCTGAAAAGTAATGCCACAGAATTTATGTGAAAACTCTTAAAGATTTTCAAATAAGACAAACTTCATTATCATTCTACATCTTTATGCTTCATTCCTATATACACTGAGTTGGCAAAAATCACAGGATACCTGCTGTTACCTTGTCGAACCTATTTTTCCGCAGGGTAAGGCAGCAATTCGATGTGGCATGAACTCAAGTCTTTGGAAGTCTCCAGCAGACATGTTGCATCTATAGAACGTTCGTAAAGTCCCGTTACAATCTTCTATATTCTGTTGAGGGAAGTGAATACATAATATTTTGTGTAGGAATCCGTGTCCGGAAACGTACCATTTCCGTTCTAAGAGGGTTTCAGTTCGGGTGTGTAACGTCTTCATCTCTGCTGAAGGAAAGACAAAACTATCAGAGTTGCATTTTCTGGTATGCAGTAAGGTGGCTACGATGACGTGTATAATGTCTGTAATAACGCTGGTGATCGCCACATAGAGTTGCTGTTGTAATGCATCACTAATGTTCTGTACGGCCAATACGCTGGGTTCTTTTTTGTTTTGGAATAATGCAAACGCGTAATGTTTGAGTGTTAAAACAAGCAACTATGCTTAAGTGATAAATGCGTGTTTCGTTATGTTTCCTTTCGAATTGTTACCTAGCAATTGTCTTGCATCAAGCCTATTCAGTTCCTCAAGCGGAAATGGGTGAGGTAAAACTCTGATGCAAAACGACTTAGAAAGGAAGCGGTACGTCTCGGACATGGGTTTCTACTCAAAATATGATATACTCAATCCCTTCTGCAAGTCCGAGAAGTTTGTAACAGTTATTTCCAAACACCTTTATAGCCATCCATAACTGATAAAGTGCAGGCTTTTTTGTGTGCTTGTGTAAATTGTTAAAACTCTTAAGTAAAAGTTATCTGGTGTGTTGCAGATTTGCACCAATGTAGTCTTTCAGAGGCTGTTGTGAGCGGTCGTAACTACGGCTATGTCAAAAGGAAGCGGCAAGGTTCTCTGCCTGAAGGCTCATACAGTCAAAACTTGTTTCTTTATGACTCTGAATAAATTGTGACTTTGATAATTAGAGGGTGCTGCCTGATTATAGTTTTAAATCTGTTTCTTTAAAAAAAATGGTTTTAGGCACTATTAAAGTGAATAGAATTCCCATTTGTTAAAAGGAATTTGGTTATGATTTCATCAGTTACTACCTGGCAACTACTTCCATGCTTACATAGTGTGATTAAGTGTGTTAATGTTCTTGCTGAATCGCTAGTAAATAAAATAAATTCTTAAGAATATTCTTTGAAAATAAATCACGCTCCACAAAACTTACACCAAGATATCGTGTCTATGAAATGATTTCCTTTTCCGAAAAATACGCAAATAAAAATGAAACCTTCAATAGATGGCTTTCAATAGGTACTAATTAACTTATTTATGCAGATACGTAGTTACCAGTAGCTCACTTAGACAATGAACTGGCACCACTTAGTTCAAGTAAGATGGATGTAGAGGAATTATGGGAGAAGTTTAAGCCGACTGTTAATCTTGGTCTGGTGAGTTATGTGCGTATTAAGTATATAAAGGATGGGAAAGACCCACCATGGTTTAATAACGAAAATCGGAGGATGCTGAGGAAGCAGAGGCTGCTGCACTATCGGTTCAAAAGGGAACGCACAAATGACGCCAAACAAGGTTAGTAGAGATTCATGCGTCTGTGCAGATTGATAACGAAGGTATGAGCATATGGAATACGTTCACAGATATGTGAGTTGCTCCAGGACTTCTTAAGTAATAGAACCCAGCATGTTGTCCTCGAGGGCCAGTGTTCGTCAGAGACAAAGTATCGTTAGGAGTGCCCCAGGGAAATGGGATGGAACCGTTATTGTTTTCTATATACGTAAATGATCTGACGGAGAGGATGTGTAGGAATCTGTGATTGTGGGAAGGTGTCGCAATAGAGTGGCCTAGAAAAAATTTTTAGTTGGTGTGATGGATGCCATCTGGCTCTAAATGTAGAATAATGTAAGTTGATGCGGATGAGTAGGAAAAACGAAAAGAAATGTTACAGAGATGATTCGGAGCGCAAATTGGAATCCCTGGAGTGAAGGCGATGATCACTGCGAGGAGTAATATTGAGAAAATTTAGAAAACCGGCATTTGAAGCTGGCTGCAGAACGATTCTATTGCCGCCAACATAAATTTCACGTAGCGAAAGCGAAGATAAGATAGAGGAATTATGGCTCGTATGGAGGCATATAGACATTCGTTTTTCCCTCGCTCTACTTGTGAGTGGAACAGGAAAGAAAATGACTAGTGATGATACAGCCTACGCTCCGCCACGCACGTGCGGTGGCTTGCGGAGTATCCATATAGATGTATACGCAGGAACACGAACGCTCCTCAAATAAACTGTAAATGCAATTCAAATGGCTACCACACAGACCGCTGAGGCACAGTAAACCTCCGAAATTAATTTAACTAATGGTGAGAGAAAGGCTCTCAAAGACTTAAATGCAGATGAGGAGGTAGTGGTTCTTCCCGTTGACAAAGGCAATGCTACTGTTTACATAAATTAAGAAGATTATAGGAGAAAAATTTTGAATCTTTTAACTTCATGACAGTACAGAACAATTAATAAATACCACATAGCTAGTGGCGAAAACAAATACTCTGGTAAAATCAAGTATTTCATTTCATAAAGGGGACAAGAAAGCATATTAAAGACTGAAACAATGAGTCCCAGACTTTATTGCATACCGAAAATTCATAAAATTGGGGTTTCTCTCAGACAAATTGTTATTGCTATCAGTTCCCCAGCATACCAAATATCATGGTACCTGATAACTCGTTTACAAGCATAGACTTGTGAAAGTGACTCTTATATAAACGACTCTTGTGAACTTGGAGGACTAACTTTCGCACCTGAAGATATTCTTTTAAGTATCGACATTCTTTAATAACTGTGATTCTAGTTAACGAAGTAATGATTTCTTAACGGATGTTTTTCCAGGCGACTTCACTGCTCTTTTGAGTCACTGCCTTACTTCTAGTCAGTTCCAGTGGTACAGTGAATTTTAAGAACAAGTCTGTGGCGTCGCAATGGGAAACCCTCTGGGGCCAGAGATCGTCAATTTTTATATGGAAAAATTCGAAGAAACAGCTCTAGGAAATGATATTGGTTTGTTAATAATTCGTGGTATGATCAATCGGTGAAAAAGCTTTAGAAGAATTCTTTTGTTATTTGAATGATATAAATCCAAAAATACAATTTACTATGGAGACGGAAAAAGACAGCGCAGTAATTGTCTTGAATGCGTTAGTTATGATGCAGGCTGATGGAAGATTGCAACATACGGTTTTTCGGAAAGTCACGCGTAAGGATAGATATTTGCATAAGAACACCAACCAATCACCCACAACAAAGGAGAGGTGCCAGTAAAAGTCTTGTTGACAGAACCAAGAGAATTTGCGCGCTGAAACACTTGGACGCTGGATTAAAACATCTGAAGCAGACTTTCGAGAATTATGGGTATTCAAGCAAGGAAGTAAACCAGATCCTCGAGCGAATAACAGTAGGGAAAGGACAACGATAGAACACAGCCATGGAAAAGCACGGTTTCTCTCCGTTTTATCAAAAGCAAATAACTGATCAGGTCAGCAATATTTTAGAGAAACGTGCCACAAGAGCGATTTTTAGACTGACTTAGAATATACATTAAGCACTCCGATCTCTAAAGGAGAAACTCCCTTCACTGTCAACGATTGAAGTATGTAAGATCGTGATTACGTATGGAAAAGTCTACATTAGAACTGCCAACAAGAGAGTGAATACAACACCGAAAGAATATAAAACTCTTCGCCGACCAGGGACAAGAAATCAGCTGCAGCAGAGCATGCTCTTCAGTCATGAAATCATGAAGTTCTTCGAAATTTTATCTACTATGACAAACTGTTGTCCAAGATTATATACAGAAGCCATCGAAATATATAAGCATAGGGATACTTTTAACAGAAAAGAAGAAGCCATGAAACTTAGTGATATATAAACAGTGGCTCTGCAGAATCGATAGATAACTTTTATCCTTGACAGGTGACAGTCGGTAGTTAAGTTTTATCTCTGACAGAGATCATCTCTCCTCATCACGTATAAACTCAGTCACGCTTACTTTAAGCAGTATTTATGTCGTTCTCCGACTTCCGACTCGACCGTCAGCCACTCCCAGTGCCGCCAGGAGCACCGCCGAAGAAGTCCAGCGCAGCTCTGGACGAAAATAAGGAAACGAAAAGTTTCTTCGACCACGGATATACAGCCTGGAAGATTCATCAGCATCTAAATTATTGACTCCATCTCACAGAGACAAGTGAAACAAACGCAGACCCCAAAAGCTACTTTACAGGTCTTTTCTTCTTTTCATCGCTCATCTGACAGGTTTTATGTGGCCTGTTACTAATTCCTCACGTGTTGCAACCTCTCCTCCTCAACGTACCGGCCGCCCGGTGTGAGGCACCTTGCTACATTTCGAGCGGATGCCCAGTCAGAGGTTCGAGTCCTCCGTCTGGCATGGGTGTGTGTGTTGTCCTTAGCGTAAGTTAGTTTAAGTTAGATTAGGTAGTGTGTAAGCCTAGGGACCGATGACTTCAGCAGTTTAGTCCGGTAGGAACTTAACACCACCACCATTCAATCCACCACTTGCAATCTATGTCCTCCGTTATTTGTTGGATGTACTGCAATCGTATCTTTGCCTAATGTTTTTACCCCTTGTAGCTCCTAGAACTGTGGAAGTTAGTCCCTGATGTAGTACGACACCACGCTGTCCCTTCTTTTTCTAATTTCTACATTTTCCTTTCCTTGTCTATTCTGCAGTATTGTGGGCTTATGCCTACTCTGCCTACAACCCACATTACATGTAAGTTACGCGGTCAGCCGGATTTCTTACAATCGATACTCCAGGACTATCACGCTACACGCTGCCACCACACTGCTACCAAGGAGCCAGCAGAGGTCGCTGGCTACAGGAACCTTTTCCCTACGCCGGCCACGTGACAGGAAGCAATACCGAAAGTATACCGGCGCCGTGGGCTGCACCCAAGGTCGACGCACGGGCCATTGGAGGCCAGATCACTCCGAGCCGTATTCGTGGGCCAGCCACCGATTGCTTACCCATTTCTTAAATCAGGAACTCTTTCCGGGTGAGCATAGGGCCGTCCTCGCTGTTAGAGGCAGCTTTCGCTTCCTTGAACCTGCAACGTGGACTTCCGGAAGATGATCGGGCCCCAGTGTGGGGACAACCTGTAGGGTTGCAAATTTCTGTGTATGTCTTTAAAAAGCAGCATCACCGGACTTAGTAATTTGTGGGCTTTGCATGTGTACAGAAGTGAAACGGGATCTCTAATTTAATCGTGCTTTGTTTCACCTTGGGAGTGTTATGAACTATTATCTGGAATTATCTTTCTGTACTATGAGTGTCAACAACTGATTGGACTTTGCTTCTATTCAAGTGTGGCAAGAACTTTAGGTAAAAACTGTGTTTCTTCCATCACAAGGGCTACTGCCTGTAGTACTGTTTTGTGTTCATCCCAGAAGAGTTTATTTTGTTTACGACTATTTTGTTTCCAAGAAGGAAAATTTTGTTTTCTCGAATAAACTTGGTTTTCACTTTATGCTTGGTGTTTATTTTATACTGGGCCTTTACTGCTGGAACCGCCTTCGGCGGATACTTTAGATTTTGTAGAGAAACTCCTCATTTATTCTTTACAGAACCTCCTCATTCCTTATCACAGACGTGTACTTCATATTCAACATAATTTTATAATAACAGGTCTAACACTTCGACTGTCTTCTACTCCGGCTGAAGTGATAAACGGCTCAAAGACTAATTCGTACTTATTACCAGCGCATGAGACTTACCTGGACTGTTCAGAACAATCTGTTCTTTACAGGCACATATCCAAATACGCTATAAGTGGATCAGGGGATTTCCCAGTTGAAAATATTTGGAGAGGTTTCGTGTAGCTGATTTTCAGGCCACATTAACCTACCTCCATCTCTTCCTCCCTTCCTTTCTTTTTTAGGCTAAAACCCATATGCTACCTGTAGCAGTGACTGATGCTGCAGATAGTAGAAGACTGGTTCCAGGTGACGATGTGACATTCCACACTGACGTCAGTGAAGACACGATACGAGTTGACGTGGTGATGTAACAGACGGGCATAAAGGACCTACTGCGTTCGTAAATGCTCATAACCACAAAGTTTCGGGCGTTGATAATGCATCGACACGGAGTGACTAAAGTGTCTTCACCATGACAATCGGTTTCAGTTCATACGGAAATCAATGCCTTCACTGAGCGCAGGTCCACCTCGATCACCTTCCAAGCCAACACTGCGAAGGAAATTGTTTGCATTGGACATCTCGGCTGAAATAGACTCAAGTTCCAATTTACACACATGGATTTATGTCAATGGGGCAAATTGAAAATTTGTGCCGGACCGGGATTCGAACCTGCGCCTCCAGTTACTAGCCAGATGCCCTGACACAGCGGTCACCGCAGCTACACGAACTACCCCATTCTAACACGCCTTCCATCAAACCCAAATTCTCAACACACACTACTGACGTAGTTCCCTGCTCATTAGCCTCATTACTCGCGGCGTCACACTGATTCCCCTAAGAGTTCGAGGTTGTGCATATGCACTGAAGGCATCGTTGGCTATACTCACCTTAATAATGTACGCCCGAAAGAAAACACCACATCAAGTTGCACGTGTTTAGTCTGTGAGACAACATAGGCGCTGACTGGAGACGAGCAGATTGGCCGACGAGTCCGATTTTTCCGCTTTTAAAATGACATAGGCTTCTGCACACGGTGTCAAGACGATTATAATTTTTCTGAGTGCTGTACCATGTCATTGTATAAAATAAATTTTAAAAAATTGAAGCGTTTTGTACTATAATTCGGTACAACCACCAGGAAGATTTTAACAAGCTTTTAAAATGATTTGCCTTTTGAGATGAGGCTAGTCATTGTGTTCACCAATGGTCCGACGAATTGCTTAAACCGCAGTGTGTGGAGCGGGTACTTCTATAGTGTTTTGGGGTCGTTTCGTACCAAGGCTCAGGCGTGCTCATATAGGTTACCGTGAACCATGATAAACGATTTTTATTTCAACTTTACCGTTCACCATTTGTGTCCATTCTTATATTAGGTTGGCACACATATTTTATTTATTTATTTATTTATTTGCATCTTGCTATTCCACTTGCTATGTCTTTATTTATCAATTGTCAGTTTTATTTGAAGTTCACTGTTGCTGTTTGAGTTTACATATTGTCATTGTGAAATAGTGAGTGGAACTGCGAATGCTAGAAAATCGAGTGCGAACTGGAGAAATCGGAACATATCTGACATATCCTTCGGTTTGAGTTGAATTTGAAGGAGGGGGGGGGGGGAGCTACAACAACGGAGGCGGCCAGAAACATATACGCCGTGTATGGCAATAATGCCATTGTACAGAAAAAAGAAATTGTTTTCTCGTTTTAAGGAGGCTCATTTTGATATTAGTGGCTCCCCACGCTCAAACAAAACAATTAACTCACAATGATCCATGACATCGTACACGAGAACAGTGATCATTCCACGATCGTGCGACATTTTCGTGCATTGGGGAAGGTTCATAGTTGGTTGCATGAGTACGGCATACTCTAAGACAAAATCGCAAATATCAGCGGGTGGAGATAGGTGCATCTCTGCTTGCTCGTCATTAACTGGCTCGTGAAGAACATCGACTACTCCTATCCTGTATCATTACTGGTGAGTAGAAACAGTGTATTTATGCTAACGCCCGCAACTGTGTCCCAGCGGTTCTAGGCGCTTCACTCCGGAACCGCGCTGCTGCTACGGTCGCAGATTTGAATACTGCCTTGGGCATGGATATGTGCGATGTTCTTAGGTTAGTTAGGTTTAAGTAGTTCTAAGTTCTAGGGGACTGATGACCACAGCAGTTTAGTCCCATAGTGTTCAGAGCCATTTGAACCAACAGAGCACTGCGAGAAAATGGTAACATAAAGAAAAGAAAGGAGCTGTTAAGTTGAAATGAAGTATCAAATACGCATACAAAGACGTGCGTGCACCCACAAAAGATAATGTAATGCATCTGGTTGAACAGCGATTTTGTGGGGCACTACGAACTGCTTCTCGACGTGTAGCCATTACTGTTGACATTTATTGTCAACAACTGAGACGTCTTGCAGTAGCAGTCCAAGAACAATGAGCAGGGAGATTACGTGGATTGATGCAGCTCCACGATAACGCCTGCCCCCATTCTGAAACACTGACGAAAAACGCTGCAGGAATTTCATTGAGAAGACTTTCTGCAGCCATCTTATTCACCTCATCTTGCGTCCTCAGACTTTCGCCTTTTTCACTCTCTATCGAACAACTTCGAGGAACTTCTTTTCGCCGGCCGGTGTGGCCGAGCAGTTATAGGCATTTCAGTCTGGGACCGCAAGACCGCTACGGTCGCAAGTTCGAATCCTGCCACGGGCATGGATGTGTGTGTTGTCCTTAGGTTAAATAGGTTTAAGTAGTTCTAAGTTCTAGGGGACTGATGACCTCAGATGATGAGTCCCATAGTGCTCTGAGCCATTTGAACCATTTGAACTTCGTTTCGGGATGAAAATGTGCTCCGAACATGGGTCGACGAATTGTTTCCCACAAATGATGTAATTTCTGGAACCGCGGGATCGAAAAGTTACCCCAGCGTTGGAAGACTGTTTAAAAAGTGAACTGTTAATGATAACTAAAGTCTTGGTTACATGTGTCTCCCATGTTTAATAAACTTACGGTATGAAGTGACGCACCAACCAAATAAATCTACATGTTGAGTTGCAACGATTATTTTGAGTTTGCTGTGGACACGCCAGTCTTGCAAATGACTACAGAAGTTTCCCAGCGCTATATGCATACGTTCCTCGTTTGACCACCACACATTCACTGTGACGCATCTCGAATGGACACTAAATGCTCCAATGTTAATTTGTAACGGGGTTTGCTGCAGGGTAGGAGTGGGTGGGTGGTTCTCTGCTAGAGGTAGGCGATGGGGCGGGTGGAGAAGGCAGCCAATCACTACATGGGACACTATTGTTGAACAGGAAGAGGCATTGGTCCCTCACGTCTGAGACAGACTGCAGATGACGGGAGGTGATCGTCGGACATTAGCACAATGGTACGGGCGTGCCGATGCAGGCATGTTACCCGCGGACGGCAGTGGCAGCGCGGCTACCACAGAAGGCGGACGTATGGTCGCTGACGGCTGCGTCGTGGCGAAAGCAAAGCGACGTTGCTATGAGAGATGGTCAGTTAGGCAGCGGTCGTTGGTTCGCGGCCTGTGGAGTCAGTGTCAGAGGCGCCGACGAGTGACACAAGCTCTTCGTCATTGTACGGCTCAGCTGAGACAGCTCCTTACAGGTTGAGCGCAGTGGTTTAAATGCCGTTCGCACGTGCTGCCACTTACACAAGACTCCATGTATTGATGCCGCGTCGGAACACCTGGAGGGGGATCGATGGCCTGGTGTGGCAAAACGGTACGTCGGTCGATCATGCGATCTTGTGACGTCTCTCACGAGGTAGCGCTGTGTCTGATGAAGCTGGTGAGCTGGCAAGGCACTGACCAGTAACTGCGACCTCATTTCAGGTGCTGGGCTGCGGCCCCGGCTGTCGATGTCTGAGGCGTTCCAAACCCAATTTAAAATGTCTGGGACTATATGTAACAGTTGAAGAGGCACAGCAGTCAGAATCGGCGAAACTTGGTAGCTCCACAGTGCCTACAGGTGTTTTCAGCTGTATATGGTACACCTAAAGAAACCTGTGGACACATTTCTCCACTCAGGTAAAGGTGTTATCAAAGCTACAGGCATTTTTGCACGGCGACAGCGAGATCCTGGTGATAGATAAATTTTTAGTTTAGGCTTCTTCACATTACGGTGACAAAAGTCATTGAGTACCTCCTAATATTTTGCAATACCTACTTTGGCCTGGATTAGTGAGGCAACGTCACGTGGCATGGACTCAACAAGTCGTTGGTATGCCCCTGCAGTGTTGCCGATGCATGATATTGTGCACGAATTGACCCCTCGATTATGTCCCATAAATGCTCGATGGGATTCATACCGGGCGATAAGGGTGGCCAAATCATTTGCTCAAATTGTCCAGGACGTTCTTCAAACCAGTCACTAACAACTGTGGCGCGGTGATATGGTGCATTGTCGCCCATAAAAATTCTATCGTTGTTTGGGAAAATGAAGTCCATGAATAACTGCAAATGGTCTCCAAGTAGTCGAACATAATCACTTCCACTCAATCACCGATTGAGTTGGACAAGAGGATGCAATCTATTCCATGTAAACACAGCTCACACCGTTATAGAGTCACCAACAGTTTCAGAGAGCCCTACTGACAACTTCGGTACATTACTTTACTGGGTCTACGCTGACAGCAAAGGCACTCGCTTCGTTCGTCTGCTGCCATAGCCATTACGGCCAAATT
Source organism: Schistocerca gregaria (assembly GCF_023897955.1). Lineage (NCBI taxonomy): Eukaryota > Metazoa > Arthropoda > Insecta > Orthoptera > Acrididae > Schistocerca > Schistocerca gregaria. Next base: position 435,786,762 of record NC_064922.1, read on the forward strand.
TCTCCGCTCTGTCCTAACAGCTACGTACATTGAAAGTCCCGCATTGATTTCTGCAGTTATTTCACGCTGTGTCGCTTGTCTCTTAGCACTGACAACTCTATGCAAAACGCCGCGATACTCGGTCATTAAATGAAGGCCTTCCGCCACCGTGTTGTCCTTGGTGAGAAGTAATGCCTGAAAATTAGTATTCATGGCACACTCTTCACACGGTGGATCTTGGAATACTGAATTCATTAACAATTCATTAACAATTTCCCATGCATCTAGCTCCAAGGACCAGTCTACTTTCAGAGTCTGGCAATTCCCGTCGTGCAGCGGTAATCATGACGGAAAGCTTTTCACATTAATCACCTGAGTACAGACGTTACCTCCGACAATGCACTGAATTTTTTTCTACCATGCGTACGTAGTACTTACACTACCTGTGAATGTGCTTATCGCCATCCCATGACTTTTGTCACCTCAGTGAATTTATATCTAGTAGCAAGTATAGCAGACATGAGCTTAAAAAGTACTACAGCTCAATGCCTTAACGGTTGTAGTTCATTGTCGCTTTCATTGGATATCATATAAATGGTCTTAATTAAAAACTGAAGTGAAATGGAAGACATGTTCTCAGCATTCCAATTTTTCAGAATGTTACACATTCTCTCGAAGCAACTGAAGTGAAATGGAAGACATGTTCTCAGCATTCCAATTTTTCAGAATGTTACACATTCTCTCGAAGCTTGTCGCAAGGTACGTCTGTCCTCGCAAAGTGTTAATTTCCTCTCTTGGAATGGCAAATGAAGGCTCGTTTGTATTCCCACAGGAAAAAAACCGAATGCTTCAGTCCGCCTACTCGCCTTTTAATTGTGAAATTTTTGTTATTCAGCCCGAGCTTTGTTACTATGTTCGTTTCCGTTAGCTTTGGTCAGACCACTTCACTAAGTAAGCTTTTAAATTTGAAAGTTTTGAAGCACGTACCTATCAGTGCAAATTCTGCCGAAGATTTACATTTTACAGCATTACGTATTCACAAAGTTCGGCAATGCTACTTTTGGAGGAAGCGATGAAATATTTTTTGACGGCTTTCTCCAATACTTCATGACAATAACTATAATGCGGCAACTTTTCTAAAGCGAGATTATCTCGTAATAATTCGAAATATATTTTTCTACAATTTACAAATTTTAATAATATGCGAGAGGTTTGATAGCGTGTCCCAGCTCTCCCTTTTGTGTGCAATATATTTAATGTATGCACACACACATCGTTTTCAGGTAATAATTTTAAAAATGTTCCTATCTACCACTCACTGCTCACTCTGTTCAGGACACTTACTCGTTTTAGATGCTGTAGCATAATTTCCCACAAACCGCCCTCGTCAACTAAGCTTGGTTAGATTTTTCCATCAGTCTTTCCAAGTCTTTCTTCTTCAATTCCTTCATCTTCGGTTCATATACAAGAACTTCGTGGAAGGCTCCTCAAAAGCTGCCAGCATTTTCTAGTCATGTTTTCTCGGTCTGTACGTTAACTTTCATTGTGCGTGCTATCCAAAATAAGCAATCCCTTAAACATTTGTCTAATATCAACTCCAGTATTTGACACTAGTCACATCTTCTATTGAAGCTATCCTCGCGTCGACTTTAAAAGTCATCATTATAGCTTCTATAATGTTGTTTCTTCAAATTCGGACACTTTTTTCGCATGACTCAACTTGCATTATTACTTATCCACATTGCACCTTCACGCGAACATATATCCCTTTCTATTCGTTCGTCTTATCTTGCTGACAGTTCTGAATCCTCATAAACAGCCCTTCATGAATACTTGACACCTACTGAGCACACAACATTGCAGCCAGCAAGGGTAAATCCTAGGGCTTAAAGGAACAGTAATTATGGGTGTAAAGCGGTAAACAATAGCTAACAGTAAACAAACAGAAAAAAAAACAATTCAATTTTCGAATGTATCTTAACTGTCAAAGAACACATAGACATTGGAAATAAAGTAGTATCTCTTGCTAAATTAACCAACCCCATAAAACATTCAAAAGATGAAATAAGAAGACGAAATATGAACATTATCATGCTTGTTAATATTCTACTCCACGTTATTGATTTAGAGCTGTAATGCGACATAGTACGATATGGAAGTAAGAAGTGAAGTAACATAACAATTTAACATCCCGTCCACAACGACGTCATGACAGGGGGATACTAACTTTGATTCGATAAGGACGGGGAGATAATCTGTCGAGTACATTCCAAAGAAATCATCTTGCAGTCGCCTGAAACCACAGGGGTACTAAAGAAGATTTCAAACAAAATGGTTCTAAGAACTATGGGACTTAACTTCTAAGGTCATCAGTCCCTTAGAACTTAGAACTACTTAAACCTAACTAAGCTAAGGACATGACACACATCCATGCCCGAAGCAGGATTCGAACCTGCGACCGTAGCAGCCGCGAGGTTCCGGACTGAAGCGCCTAGAACGGCTCGGCCACAGCGTCTGCCATTTCAAGCCAAATTGTTCCTAATGCGAGATCGATATTTTGTCACACAAATTTTAATAACTGATATCTCACTGCCTTGGACAAAAAGAATTTCAAATATTTATTTCTGAAGATAATATCTCCAGTTGTAACTACTTTGCTACTGTAATTGCGTAACCGATTTCGACTGAGGCACATTGTTTTCTGCGGTAAGCGTCCAACACCACGCAGTATATAGGTTCACATAGATTCATTATAAATAAACAAACTTGATTCTTCACGTGAATCGATCGGGAAAAGGTAGTTTATTCACATGCTAGGATAAACTCGAAAACTGAAACTCCAGTACACTCATGATGATCAGCCCTTGCAACAGCAGGTTGATGCACTCACAGCGGAGACACTCGGCCAACCCTTGTTTCTGCGCTTGATTCTCAGTACAGTGCGACCCCTTGCTAAAATGCTCTCATACGGGTGAAACAGAAACGCAACGTCAGCTGAAAATGTACTCATCAGTTTCCATTTACATTCATGTTCACCTTCACATTCATACTCAGTCAGTCAGACCATAAACTTGTAAACAGTTTGAAACTTGTAAACAGTTTATTTGTTGTAAACATTGCCAAAATGAAACATAAATTTGAATAGTTAGGGCTGGAGCCTGTCTCATTATTTCCAATAACGTCTGACACAATCACCTTGACAACATACAAAAAAATCTCCTTCCAAATACTTAAGTGTAGAGGCAGATAGGTTTGTCTGAAACTGAAATACTATCTGTTAAAATAAAATGTACCGAATTCGTCCGCTTTGGTAGCTGCACGGCTTAGCTCGGCGGATTGCTAATCGAAGGCGCCCGGGATTTGATTCCCTGCCAAATCTGAAGTTTTCTGTGTTCTGGGACTGCGTGGTGTGTTGGCGTCAGGTTCGTGTAGTCGTAACTGACATTCCACTCTTGTGATGGCTGTATGAGCACGTCGCGAAAACAAACAAATTAAAAAAGAAAGTTTATAGAATTCTGCTTTCCACACCCGCTGAACGATGGTAGATCCTCTGTTCACAGTAGGAAACCGCGCATATTTTCACTGTCAGGCCTCGTCTGTGTGGCTTTCAAGGCGCACAGATTACTGTCCTGTCACTTCTATCTACTCTTCCTCCAATAACCCACAATTTCTTGTATCAAAAGTGGTAACAAGGGACGAGACATGAAAATACAGAGATGGTCAGGATAAATGCAAATAGGTATTTTAATTTACACTGTTCCCAAGAAGAAGTTAATGAGCGCCCTAGAGTTATGAAAATGTGAATGGAAATTGATTAGCGCAGTATACAATCTCTGACGAAGAGAGCCGGTGTTACGGGCACTGGAAAGCAGGTGTGTCGACTGTAGTACTGGACTCACATTCGATAGATCCGAAGTCAAATAGAAATCCGAGCATAAAGATCTAAATTTCCCTTGTTTGCCTTAACTCGCTTAAGATTCAGATTTGGTTCCTCTCAAAAGCCTAAGATTTTCACTCTCATTCCTTCACAAAACTAACATCACTTCCGTTCCTAATCAAAACGTCATCGGAACGCCAATTCTACTTTTTCTTCCTTACTGCACTGCTCGAGTTTCATTTTTTATGCTTTTTCTTTTATTGTTCATTTCATTCTGAAACTGTGATGCGGGTTTTTTGGCAACAGCCACATTACTGTCTTTAGCCTAACATTATTTATTTGTTTCAACGGTATCAAACTACGTAACTATATTTTTATTCTGACAGATTTGTACAGTTGAAACGAATAAAAGTTTTGGATTAAAATAAGATAAAAGATAGTTACTTCTAGCAGCATTCCTGTATGAAACACAAATGATGAATGTGTGGGACGTGCTGCGTCTCGACAATGATGTTGCTTCCAGACAGACCATGAACTTAGATCTAGTTATGCGGAAAGACAGCGTGGGGGGATCGCTATGTCTGGGGGTGGGAATCATGATGTTGAGATGGATAATCTCTGAGCGATAAGCACGAGATGAAGCGAGAATGGAGCTATGCTGTTTAGGAGTCCGAGGAATGCTGTTGCCTCGATCGAAGCAGACAATATGGAACTAGGGCTGGAGCTGATTTAGTAATTAAATAGCGTGGCATGGAAATATCTTAGAGAGGTATATGGCCATGATTCTTAAGGGAAATATTACAGGAGGTGCGGTCACGGCTTCCCATTTATCATGTAAAGAGTGTTGGTAATGATGGCATAGAGCTGTAGGTTAGGAAGTGGGAACGTGCTGAACGTTCCCTTCGCACGAGAAATGTAGTCAAACTAGAGATTCATTAAAACGATCTTCCGCGCCCAGAGACTCATGTGGAAAGGTAGGAAACAGTTGGTACGTTTCCACACAGACCCTGAATAAATTAAATTCCTCAATTATATTATTTTATTTGGTGTTCACTTACTCATTGTCTTCTTCTTCATCTTCTGGTGTTGATATCTCAGCTAACAGGGCGCTATTGTTATACATTATTATTAGACGGAAATTTTTTGGATCATACCACTATACTGATAGGCCAGGAGCAAAGTCATTAATGTACCACAAAGTTATAGAACCCAGTAGGGAGAAGATATAGTGATATATAACGAAAGTTCTAGAAAATTTATGCATATCTGATTATACTCGTGGAGGAGTAGACTTCAACAAAGATGTACTACTGTATGAAGTAATACGGGTATCTAAGGATATATCGTTAATTTTTGGTGTTACCAGGTGCTTGAATGAAACTAACAGTTGCAGTGAAGAACAGCTGTTACTAAATGAAGACATCGCATAGCTTTTATATAAATAACAAAGAAGTGCATCAACTGTATGCTATTCCACGTCGTACAATTTTCCTTAATAGGCGAACGCTACGGGGATGTGATCTTAGAGAGAGCGATGGTGAGCGAAGGGTTATTTACATATGCGTTTATAATCCGAAAGCTACTGTACAGTGCTCGATGGAGGGCACTTTGCACCACTGCTACTTGCACTGCCCCCTCTTCCATTCGAGAATGGAGCCAGAGAAAAAGGACTGCCCGGATATCTGCATGCCTCTCTTTGAGCTCTGATCTCCCGTAATTTGTTGTGGTTGCCGTGCCTGCGTGATCAGTGCTGGATACAGTGTAGTTATTTACCAGTTAGTCGCAATAGCTGTTTCTCTAATTCTCTTGAACAGCGTACCGTAACAAGATTATATTCTTCCATCTTACCTAACTACACAATTACGTCACATTCTTGCATTTGCAAGAGTACATCAATCCGATCGGCTTGCGAGGTTCTGTTTACTTATGAGAATCGAGCTGAGCTGTTTATGTCAAGTGTACATTGTGGAGCAAAAAGAATTTTGAACTTCAAGTGAGGCGTATAAGACCTTCAGTTAAACATGGAGGAGGTTCACTACTTGTCTGTGGCGGCGTGAATGCAAACGGCGTGGAAATTATAGTCCACAAGTTTTACATAAACAACCTAAAAACGTATCTATCCAGAAATGTGAATAGTATGGATCCTCCTGGGGGCAACAACAGTTTGGTGCGCAAGTTCCTGGTGTTTTTCTATAAGTTTAACAAACACACGTCTACACGTGACACAGACCTTAATCATCAAAAATATATTCTCCTTCTCTATATACAACAGTCTGCTACCGCGGGGTAACTTTTCGATTCCGCAACTGAAGAAATCTCGTAGTTTTAAGGTGAAGAACTCGTCATGTTCGGAACGCATTTTCATCCGCAAAGTAAGTTCCTTGAACGTTGTGCGATAGAGAGCGGAAAGGTAAAAATCTGAGAGCGCACGTGAATAAGGTGGGTGCGGAATCACTTCCCAACCCAGCTACTGTATAGTTTTCTTTATCAGTCTAGCTGAATGCGGGCGTGTGATATCGTGGAGTAGCATCACTTCACGCACCATTCCTGGCACTTGTTCTTTGACTGCGTCTGCAAGACTTCTAAGTTGTTGACAACAAAAGTCAACAGTGATGATAACACCTAGAGGACACAATTCATACTACACCGCACCGTCGGTGTTCCATCAGATGCTTAGCATTATCTTTTGTGGATACTCGCAGGTCTTTGTACGGGGTCTTGCTACACTGTTTGGACTCGGTTATTCTTTTCTTTTCCTTATGTTAGCATAAAGACACCATTTATCGTCACCAGTAACAATACCTATTAGGATTGGTTGGTGTTGTTGAGTAACCAGTTGATAAGGAGCAAGCAGAGATGCATGTATAACCACCCGCTGACTTTTGTGATTTTGGCTTAAAGCAATCCGTACCCTCACACCTTTTACACTGCATGCAAGAGTCGAACGACAGTGAAATGATCACAGTCACAGTTCGTGACATTTGCTAGTTCTCGAATACGCTGACGTGGATGGTTGTGGGTTACTGCGTTTAAACGTCTTCATCAAACGGAGGTCTTCCCGAACCTAGAGAACCACTAATATCAAAACGAGCTTTCTTAAAATGAAAAAACCATTTTCTCGCCGTGCTCTGTGAAATAGCATTATCCCCATACACGGCGTAAGTTTTTCTGGCTGTCTCCGCTACTTGCATCTCTCTATTGAACTCAGATAGAAGAATATGTCGGACACGTTCCTGTTTCTCCATTTGGCACTCCATTTTGTAGCGTCCACAGCTCCACTCTCTATCTCCAAATGACAAAATTATGATATATAAACCCCAGTATCAACAGTGAATTATAAATAAAAAAATTAGAATCGATAATGAAACCCATATCAACAGGAATACCAACAGACAAAACAAATACCATACGAACTTATCTACTAACACGACAGTTTCACAGAAGATAATGATTCAAAACATACAGCCTTAGATCGAATCTGTGTTCGCTGTATAACGCTCTCTGTTGGACGCCAACACCAACGCAGTCACCAGACGTTAGTCCAGTAGAGAATTTGTGGAATGTACACGAGAAAAATATGAGAAATCATCAGACGTCCAACAGAAATAATGCAAAGGATGCTCTGCCTGAGGAATGGCTTAAAATTCCAATGGAAAAAAAAACAAAATTCCTGGTAAAATGACAAGGAGAATACAAGAGATCATAAAGAGGATTGAAGGGCCTACTACCTCAACATTCTGTGTATAGAATGTGCTTTTCAGTACAGCAGATGAATGTTTAATTGTGTTTGTGTAAATAGAAATACAGAGGGGTCCAAAAAAATCTATCCACTGTTTAAAAGTCCATAACTTTCAAACTAATTGACGGAATTGTCTCATTTTTGGTGAAAGTTTAGCTTAAAGCCCAACTTAAAGATATCACTGTAGGTGTTCGGAATGGTCACCATTAACATCCACACACAAACGATGCCGACGAACTGCAGCACGAACTACTGACTCAACGTGTTCAGTTGGATATTTGCACATGAATGTACGATGGATTCTCCAAGTTCATCCAATGTGCGTGGCTTTTGTCGGTGAACGTCGTCCTTTAGTGTTCCCCACAGGTAGAAGTCCAGAGGAGTTAGGTCTGGGGAACGTGGTGGATACTCTACAGCACCTCTACGGCCTATCCATCTTCCTTGTAAATTTTTCGTCGAGATACGCCCTAACACGATTTTGGTAGTGGGCTGGGGCACCATCTTGTTGAAAGTAAACTCTTCCGTCTCCATACGAGTCTCGGAACGCAGGTAAAATAGATGTCTGAAGCTTCTGAAGGTACACCTCACCGATAACTGTGCCACCAAGGAAGAATGGCCCAACCAAGCCCCAGTAAGACAACCCACAACACACATTTACTCCTGGCAAACTCACGGCTTTGTCTACATGGACGTTCAGATTTTCGGTGGCCCAGTACCTGCAATTGTGGCGATTTACTGTACCATTGAGTTTGAACTGTGCTTCATCATACCACACCATCGTCTCTGGAACCTCTTAATCGTTGTGCAGGATGTTAGTAAACCATTCGTAGTACTCCATTAGACGATCTGGGTCGGCTTCGTTCATTGCGTGTAGCAATCGTGGGATTTAGCACTTCCACTTTGCTGTCTTCAAAATTCGCCGAACACTTGAGCGACTCACTCCAGTTTCACGGGCACACTGTTCAAATGGCTCTGAGCACTATGGGACTGCTGTGGTCATTAGTCTCCTAGAACTTAGAACTACTTAAACCTAACTAACCTAAGGACATCACACACATCCATGCCCGACGCAGGATTCGAACCTGCGACCGTAGCAGTCGCACGGTTCCGGACTGCGCGCCTAGAACCGCGAGACCACCGCGGCCGGCACGGGCACACTGTCTCACAGACTTCTGTGGTGAGCGAGTGAATTGTTGTAACACACGACGGGAGTTGGGTGGATTTCTTACTGTTAAAGGTCGTCCAGGTCGTTGTTTGTGTACATCTTTAACACAGCCTTCGGCTTCAAATTTATCTCGAATGCGACTAATCGTTAAACGTGTCAGTGGCTCTGTATGATACTCATTTCACCAATGCCATTGAACCTCATTAATGTTTTCGTACTTAAAATACCACTTCAAAACGGACTTCCTTTGATAAAATGTGAGCCTTGCGCCGGCCGTGTTTATTCGAGTAACTAGGTGCAACTAAGAACAAAACGCTGACTATCTGGCGACTGTCGTCTGACAAACCAAAACAACGCAATACTACGCTTGTGTGGCGATTGCCGGAACTACAAACTGTTACACTGCCAAAGATGAGACAACTCCGTCAATTAGTTTGCCAGTTATGGACTTTTAAACAGAGGATACATTTTTTTGTAGCCCTCTGTATGTGCGTTTTTAATGTACTCTCCTTTTCACTGATTACTAAACAAGTCCCTGGTGAATTTCGTTCTCTCAATTTCCCACTACCCACACAGTATTTAACATGAATTCGCACGTCAGAACGAATACCTTATGGAAGTATGCGTATGTCACACTTACCGATTCATGTTTCTTCGTTTGTCAAGTTATCAGACAGTTTCTCCTCCTCATAGATACCTTCATTTTAGTCTTTCAGCGTCCTCTCGTATGCGTTTGTGGAGTTCGCATTTACCCTTAATGTTGACGCCTTTGCTCTTAATTTCGTTAAGCTTCTGGCTCTGTAGTCAGCAGCAACAGGCCACCATTTTACAGCTAAGTCATGAACGCGCCTTGCTCAAACTGCCGATGCAGTTCGCGCTAGCTTCAGTTCTGCTCCGGATAAGCCGGGAGGCGGTCTAAATGTGTTGCAGCTTTCGTCGCCGCACGCCAGTGGGAGCTCGCAGTGCCCGGAGCTCACAGGGGCAGCCATAATATTTTCTCTTATGCCTCGGCGACGCCGCCGCTTGAAGCAGCGCCGACTGGAAGCTATTCGAGCGTGCTAATTCTGTATCCTCTGACTAACCACTTTATTCTCAGGAAACGCAGGCGCTGAGATGTGCACTAGCGATGAAAAATAGGCCCGATCGAACGGCGACCTTAAAAATATCACATCTTCACGATGGATAAGCTGCAGGTAAATTTCTTTACGGAGAATTACGTCAAGAAGCTGAATATTTCACACTCTTTGATTGATTGCCTGTCACATTTCCTTCCAACCATTCCTGAATGTGCACCGAGGTGGTAAGAGTCGTAAGATCGCGATATGCACTTATACAGGTGGCGGTAAAATCGCGTACACAAGTTATAAAAGGGCAATGCATTGGCTGAGCTGTCATTTGTACTCGGTGATTCATGTTAAATAACAGACTTTGAATGGTAGTTGGAGCTAGACGCATGCGACATTCCATTTCGGAAATCGTTAAGGAATTCAATTTTCCGAGATCCACAGTCTCAAGTGTGTGGCAATAATAGTAAATCTCAGGCATTACCTTTCACTGAGGGCAACACATTGGCTGAAGGCCTTCACTTAACGACCGAGTGCAAGCGGCGTTTGCATAGAATTGTCAGTGCTAACAGACAAGCAAACTGCATGAAATAACCGCTCAAATCAACGTGGGACTTACGACGAACATATCTGTTAAACAGTGAGGTGAAATCTCGCGTTCTTGGTCAGCAAACGACCAACGCGAGTGCCTTTGCTAACAGCAGACCATCTCCTGCAGAACCCCTCCTGCGCTTGTGACCGTATCTATTGGACCCTAGACTACTGAAAAACCGTGGGCTAGTTTCACAAGTCCAGATTTCAACTGATAAAGGCTGATGGTAGGATTCGAGTACGGCGCAGACCCCACGATGCCGAGGATCCAAGTAGACGACAAGGCGCTGTCCTAGCTGGTGGTTTCTCCATAATGGTGTGGGCTCCGTAATGGCATGGACTGAGACATTCCAACCGATCATTGACTGGAGATGATCCCGCTCGGCTACTTGGAGACTATTTTCAGCCATTAAAAGCACTTTGTATTTCCTAAGAACGATGGCACTTTTGTGGATGACAATGCGCCATGTCATTGCGCTACCCCAGATTGTGATTCTTTTTAAACATATTCTGGACAATTTGAGCGAATGATTTGGCCATCAACGTCACTCGACATGTATCCCAACGAACATCTATGCTACATAATCAAGAGGTCAATTCGTGAGCAAACTTCTGCATGGACAACAATTTTTCAATTATTTACGGCTATAGAGGCAGCAAGGCACAGTATTCCTCCAGGAGACTTCCAGCGACTTACTGAATCCATGCCACGTCGTGTTGCTGCACGACGCCGGTCAAAAAGAGGTCGGACACGGTATTATGAGGTAGCAGTGACTTGTCGTCTTAGCGTATTGCGAACTGCAGCGTCAAAGAAGTTCTGCATCAACCACTTTCTTGTTCATCTAAGCCTCATTTTAACATTTATGTATGTCTATATGTTTGTATGTATGTATCTTTGGACACTTGTTTCGTAGTTTCAGCCTTATGCATTGCCTGGCATAGTTACATATTTTAATTATTTACGTCCCTCTGCAATAAAGAACTCTGTTTATCCTTTTCACCAATTGCAATCGGACTCTGCAGTTGCATTTCTTGCTTTGGCACGCTGCCCACACTGGACTGTAGTGGAAAAGTTTCAGAACCTCTAATATGATAATAGTTGGATAGATGTTAGTGACACAAGTATGACAAGTCCTATATCCTTGTAAAAAGAGATCTAAGGATGAATAAAGCTACTACTACTACTACTACATCTGTCAATTTATGGGCGCACTGGCATAAAATACTGTATTTTTGTTTTATTTGCGCCCCACTAGGAGAGAAATGACACTTGGCCTTTATCGAGTAACACCACTGCACAATTTTCAAAAAATATTGTTTATGTTTGCTTAAAAACGCTGTGAACCTTCTACAATCTGAGGCAAAGAGTCTAATCCCTGAAGAAAAATTACATGAAATTCCGATCTCGTCCTCTAGCGCCTCGGTTCAGCTTACCAGTGCAAATTCGATTACCCTGTAGTGTCAGGGTATCGTTATAAACATTTCAAAACAGTACATTAGCTTGGCGTCAACAGGCATTAGTATGTGCATAGAAATGCCAATTCATCCGTTTCGAATCTTGATTTTTGTTTGCAGTGTTGACTCTTGATAGTTAATTTGTGATGTTACAGCATGCAGTTTTATCTTTCAAGTAAGGATGAGTGGTAAGAAAGTGTGCTCGGGCAGAAAGACACGAAAACATCGTATCCAACGCGGCGTCGAAACAGAATGTCGTCAGAGCGTCCAAAGAATAGATATGACACTGAGACAAGTTTTGAATGACTCAGTGCCTCTGCTAAGAAATTGATAGACAGTGACCAGGATTTTGATATGAATTACGGACTAAGCTACCGTGAAATAAATTTTCCTGTCTTTTGCTCTGTTATTTCTCAAAACGTGAAATTTAAAACGTGCAATGAAGACGTCACGCGGCAAGGTGTTGGAGAATTACACGATTTCCACACTGCGTTGGATCGTTTTCCTGCAGGATCATAATGACGCAGCCATGACTAATCACGGCTGATATTCGATTCCAGACACGCATCCCTCCATCAGCGAAGAGCTGCAGCATCTCATAGCTTGTCTCCATTCGCATAGCTTTTTGTGCGAGAGTCAACAGACGTGGCACACAACGGGCACAAACACGTGTCATATGGAAATGATCATGCATTATCGTGAAGACACTGCCATACGAAATTCTCAACACTTCATCGACTTCAAGTAATGCTATCCGCTGATCCTCACGGACAATCGCAGTAATTATGTTGATGTCGACAGCAGATGCCGAAACACAGACACGTCGGCCTTCTTTGTAGTCCTTGAACCACCTAAAAACCGTTACACGAGATAGCGCATCTGCAGCGTAAGCTTGCTGCAGCTTTCCAGTGTATGTACGGTTCAAATGAACACAGTAATTTATAGCGCCGTACTGCTCCTCTCCCGTCACCTATATTGTTTGATAAGCGAGATGCACAGATCGTCTACAAAACAGAGCGTTACTACCAACCTATCGATACAAGAGTGCTGCCATCTATGAACATGAAACATAATAAACCGTTCTTTTCACATATCCATGGTACAGAAAGGAAACTACCACGGATGCTACAGGGGAAAAAAACCGTCACAGATTGATCAGGCTTCGTAGTTGTCTCAAATTATTCTGAAACTTGACCGCAAAATAAGAGCAACTGTGAAATGCGATGTCCAACGATATTAAAGAATTAAGACCGAAAATAAGGTGAGAGCGAGCGGGAGTTAAGCCATGACAAAGTCAGACGCTTGGCAGACGACCTTCTGAGATGGCGCGTTGATGGGCCTGCTACATTTGAGGTAATACTCTTGATATTGCCAAATAGGCAACTCTATCTCGACATGAGAAGCAGATACTTGAGTTTTGGTGCAAATATTGGAATCTGTAGACTGACAACTAAAGATCTAAATGAGTATAACTGCCGGCTGCGGTGGTCTAGCGGTTCTAGGCGCTCAGTCCGGAGCCGCGCGACTCCTACGGTCGCAGGTTCGAATCCTGCCCCGGCATGGATGTGTGTGATGTCCTTAGGTTAGGTAGGTTTAAGTAGTTCTAAGTTCTAGGGGACTGATGACCTCAGATGATGAGTCCCATAGTGCTCTGAGCCATTTGAACAATTGTTTTGAGTATAACCCTGTGAGGGAGAAAAAAATGTTTAAATGTGTGGGAAACCCTATAAGACTCAACTGCCAAGGTCATCAGTCCCTAAGCTTACACATTACCCAACCTAAATTACCCTAAGGACAAACACACACACACACATGCCCGAGGGAGGACTCGAACCTCCGCCGTGACCAGCCGCAGAGTCCCTGACTGCAGGGCCTGAGAGCGCTCGGCTAATCCCGCGCGATCTCTACAGTCGCATGTTCGAATCCTGCCTCGGGCATGTATGTGTGTGATGTCCTTCGTTTAGACACACAATGGCTTCGTAGTGACACTTGCTCGTCATGTTAATGAAATGTGTGATCGTGCACTTCGGAAATGGTATAAAGGGAGAATTGTAGATTAATGGAGCATATAACCAGTAACATTAAATTACAACACAACGGGATGGTCGACCTACATTTAAGTAGTGTAAATGACCGAATACTCAGATTGTGACCTAATCTCGTTATGGTTTCACTGTAGGCAATTAAATTGGGCAGCTAAGAGAGATTAATTTCACGTCTGCGATTCTAAGCCAAAATAATGAAACGAAATTTATTGTCCAACTTATAATAGCCCAACTTGCATGCAAAAAGCAGTGTCAAGAATAGTACATAAACGTCACTTTCTGACCTGAAATAAAGTTACCACAAATAAATAGTACGACTTCTCGAATAATACACATGCATGGTCGCAGAAATGCTTTCAGATACTCTAAATACACTGACGGCGCAGCACACGGAACTCACGAAATACTGGAAACAGACCAGCTCCAAACACGTGCGACTCGGGTGCCAATTTAGAATTCCGTGTGGGCTGCGGTTCTTAGCCACCCGGAACAAATAAATTTGTGCAAGTTCGTGCGCACACCTTATGACGGTGGTTTCCAAATCTCCTCACGAGAGAAAAAAATTGTTTGCTACGTGAGAAATCAGACTCTGCGAAACATGTTCAGAGCACTGAATGAACTGGAGTCTGCGTGCGTATCCTTTACAAACAATCTGAAAAATTGAAGGGAAGGATGTGCAGCAAGTTCCGTATTTGTATGATGTTGCTATCGCAGCGACAATGTTGTCGATCGACGGATTACAATACAACGACTAGAAAATTTAAAGTCAATACAGGTACTACATTTATCTTAAAGGGAAAACAGATACTAAATTTTATAGGAGATCAAGAAGTTTCTGTTAGAAGGCTGTACAGTCCATAATAAGAATGCTCGTCGGGTCAAATCGCCTTGAGCGTTGAAACAATCATCCCACCGACACATCAGGTTGAACACTTCCATTTGATAAAGCATTGTGTCCTTATACGTGGAGAAGTCCTAACTGCCTCCGACAAGAATCGCCGACCGCTGAAGACCTTTTTTCAAGGGACTGAAGGCGTGATAATTACAGGGGCTAATTGCATCATCAACTGCCCGCTTATAGTTTTCCCTAATGGGTAAGGCTTTACCTTGCAGATCGACCTGCGTCTTGTGTCTAATAGCTACCAGCAGGGAACTTGCCCCACCATTCCAAGACCGTGGTTTTCGATAGACATGCTCCCCATAACCTGTCTTCATTCTCCAATGGATGTTTACCAGAGTTTGTCCTTCGATAGCCTAGAAAAAACCACAGCACGTTGCTCCTGTTTGGACACTAACACTTTGCCTACTTGTCGGTGCTTATGTTCTCGCATCGGAGTCGCGCTACATTGTAAATACGCTACAGCAACGCCTTAAAACCGCAACGTTTTGGTCCACCGTCACAGTTTTGCCAATTGACAGGCTGATCTTATTTATCAAAATTCCTGTCTTAGACTGCACTCCGTCTTCAGGCCACAAGTGGTCCATCTGGACCATCCGACCGCCGTGTCATCCCCAGTTGAGGATACGGATAGGAGGGGCGAGTGGTCAGCACACCGCATTCCCAGTCGTTATGTGTGTGAAATCTTACGGGACTTAAACTGCTAAGGTCATCAGTCCCTAAGCTTACACACTACTTAACCTAAATTATCCTAAGAAGAAAAAAAACACCCATGCCTGACGGAGGAGTGGAACCTCCACCGAGATCATGGCTGCAGCGCCTCAGACCGCACGGCTAATCCCGCACGCCCCAGTTCTTATGATGGTTTTCTGTGGTCGGAGCCGCTACTATTCGGTCCAGTAGCTCCTCAATTGGCATCACGAGGCTGAGTGCACTCCGAGAAATGGCAGCAGCACATGACGACCCAAATGGTCACCCATCCAAGTGCGGGCCAAGCCCGACAGCGCTTGCCACTGCGGCAAGAGCGTTGCCCATCTTAGACTGTGTGTGACAGTGTGTCGATGACGACGGCCAGTGCCAGACTTGACGATTCTGTGTTGAAAGTTATTTCTCCAGATCCGTTATACATCTGTTGCATGTAATGACAAGAGGCTATATCGTCATTGTGAGCTTAAGCCCATAGGGCTACAGTTCAATAGTGTACAATATGAAATATGTCACATGAACGTACATAGTGGTTGGGCAAAAATATCGAGAGAAATCCACGCTTGAAAATAAATGTAGACGCCAGCCAATCATGTTGTTTGCGCTGTTGTATTTCACAGAGGACAATATGTGTGCAAAGTTGTGAACACGTTGCTCATGTCAGTCGTAGCTACGATAGAGCTACGTGTAGTTTTCAGTGCATTATGTCGGAGCTAAATTAATTCGAATGTGGGAAAATTGTTGGTACCCCTATGGTGGGTGCATCCTAACCAAGGGAACCGAAGTATTTGGTGTTGCAAGAGACACTACATCGAAAATATGTATGTTTCATAAATGGAAGCAGAAAAAAATCATCCGCTAACTCGCAATGCGGACGAAAACGTTCATTGCATGATCTTGATGCATGAACACTGAAGAGGATTGTGACGAGAAATAAGACTATAGCTGCAAAAGTCACTACAGAACTGAATGTCACACTGGTGTATCCTCTCAGCCCCACATACACATGAAGGGAGCCCATTAAGCTGGAAATTTCAGGGCGAGCTGAAATCCCTAAATGCCTCATCAGTGATGCAAATACTCGTAACAGGAAAATGGGGTACCGAAATCATAAAACCTGAACTAGGGAGCAATGTCAGAAAGTCATTTGGTAGGATGAGTCTTGTTTCACAATTTTTCCAACATTCGAGTTTACGCCCCAAGATTGAAACATGACAGGAGTTCGGCGATGACTTCGGCAGCCAAGTCCTACTATTCCGTGGGCCCCTTGGGTTCTCTGCAAGGTCACATACTGACAAGGGTTACGTCACCGTTTTGGCTGACCGGGTCCATCCCACTGTACACAGTTTGTTCCCCAGTAGTGACGATGTGTTGGAACACGACAGAGCTCGTGTTCAAGCAACTGATATCGTCGTGGACTCGTTTTGTGAATTATCGCGTCTAACCTCCAAGATCTCAGTTCTATTTAGCCCTTGCAATCTACTTAGGAGAAAAGGGTGAGGGATCACTATCCACTTCCATCGTCGTTATCTGAACTTGACACTATTTTGCAGAAAGAATGGTATAAAAAGCAGGAACTGCAGTTTTCCCCTCCGAGACGACTGGATGCTGTTTTCAATGCTAACGGGTTTCCAACATCGTATTGGACATGGTAATGTTTCGGGTTCTTGGTGTTTCTATATTTGTGTCACCCTTACATTTACGGATTATATTCGTCTATACAATGTGCTACTCAGTGGCACGTGCGAAACATTTCCGGTTCAATGACTGATACGTCTTACTTCAAGGTTTGTTCTCATCAAAGCAGTTTTCGAAATATTCAGACCTGACATCTTCCACCCGTATGGATTCGACTGTGCCCACCGATATAAGTCAATTATACATTGCACCGATATACGTAAATTATACATTCCGGAAACTTAGTTCATTCATCAATAAAAGCGCAGAGCACAGGTCACAGATTATTCAATATTAATCGCTCTCTTTCTGCAGTTGACATCAATACGGTGCACATTTTAATGTTATATCCCTTTCTTTACGCATAACAACGAACACACCACCCATGCGTCACGTCAACCAGCGCCTCTCTTCCGTCAACGTCCTACCAATCGATCCCTCAGTGCCGACAACCGTGGCCACGCGGTTCTAGGCACTGCTGTCCGGAACCACGCGACTCCTATGGTCGCAGGTGCGAATCCTGCCTCGGGCAGGGATGTGTGTGATGTCCTTAGGTTAGTTAGGTTTAAGTAGTTCTAAGTTCTAGGGGACTGATGACCTCAGATGTTAAGTCCAATAGTGCTCAGAGCCATTTGAACCATTTGAATTTTATCCCTCAGTCTCGATAGTCGAAAGCACATTCTCTTACAGAAAAGACGCTCAGAGACACGTTGAATAATGACGTCTCCTTTATCTTAAATAAAAAATTGTGCATTATACTACTTTTGAGATACATACAATTAAAGTTACATAGATTTTTTTAATATCAATTGTACAAATTTAAAAAATTATTTATGATCGTTACCACCCTTCGAAGGGGGAAGATGTTCCCAGAATGAGATTTTCACTCTGCAGCGGAGTGTGCGCTGATATGAAAGTTCCTGGCAGATTAAAACTGTGTGCGGACCGAGACTCGAGTTCGAATCTTCGAGTGTTAATCTGCCAGGAAGTTTTGGGGAAAATGTTGACTGCACATTAGTTTTTCTGGAATTACCAAAACGTAGTGAATATTCGCATCTGTAGGCCTAATACAAATACATCGCGAAACAGAATTAATGATTCACTTTTTTGAAACCACGTAATTGTCTCCCACTTCGATTTAGAAGATCAAAATTGGGCCTACAGCTGCAAAAGTGTGATAGGCGGGAACGTAAACATGGGTCTCGCCGACGCTTCGAGCAGAAAGATGTCGACACATGCCAAAAGAGCCCAAAGCTCAGAAGTTCATGTGAGGTGTAAGATGTCACATTAGCACCAAATTCCACCCCATTTCTGTCTGACGCCACATGTCACACGATGAGAAGTTCGTCACATCCCCGTTTACCCATTCTGACACACAGTTCACTACTCCTTTTGATACCTCGGCGATGGTGATCAGAAAAGCGACGCCCATCCTAGAAATCGCTCGATTTTGGTTATGGGTACCAGATGAAAACTTTTCAAACCGCCCTGCGCCTAGACTCGACACAAGCTTTGCATAAACGTTGTTAATAAAACCACCAGTTCCCTCGGGACGTTGATTTCCACACATTTCATGATCTAAAGCAACAGTTCGAAGATTCAACTCGTCTTTAAGGACTGAACCTGACCGTCCCACTTTACAGTTGCAGTGGGATTGCAATTTTTGCTGTGGCTCAGAATGGAATCACTACGGACCGTTCAAAACCACTCGAGGAAATTAGAAAATAATCCGAAGCAGCCGAGGGTGCTTTGCTTTTTCAGCCCTCCTTTTTCCCCCTCCCTCGGTGTGATATTGTTCGAGGGTGCGAGGGGTAAGAGAGGCTTGCGACATTGACCACCCATTTCGGCAACATCCTTGGTGCCACCTGCCCAGCTTCCTATAGCACCTTCAAAATGTAGAACCACTTCATAACTGTTTGGAAAATATTATGTGCAATATGTTCTGCTGCATTATCTGAACTTGATTTACAATAAGACTGAATCGTCTACCAATTCTACTTGTTGAATGTTAAGTGGAAAGTCATTTACCAAAATAAGGAATAGGAGTGGTCCCAAAACTGAAGCCTCTGGATACTTCTTTTGCCGCTTCTCCATAGTCGCTAAATTTTCTACCCATCCAACATTGGTTGAATTATTCAGTACAAAAATTTACATTCAGTTGGTTAAACATCATTCAGACCAGTTGTGTGTAAAGCCATAAACTCTATAAAACTAGAGGTTTCGGTTTTGTAATAGACTAACATGACCTATACAATAAAACACCTTGGAAATATCGGAAGAAAAACCAACTGTTGATTTAGTATTATTTAACGCTATTATTATTTGATAAGTGACAATATGTATAAATAATGTATAAATAGCATTCTCAATAAAGAACGCTATCTATAATGATACGCAAAGCAAATTGTTTCCACGTAAGTGTGATACTCTTGAATACATTACTTTTACGAATTTCTTTTTAAGGAAACTGGACCAAAATTCTTTACGTCTGCTTTTCCTATAAAGAGGTGTAACAATTGAATATATTTAACCTGTCTGGAAAAATTCCCTGTAGCAGTGTTGCATTGCATATGTCACCAAGGACATTAATTTTTTTTAAGTTCGAACAACTTTTCAAAACTCTGTTTCATATTACATCAAGCTTTTGTATTTTAAAATTTTTATAGTTCGATTACTTTCAGTGAAGGATGTTGATGCTGCTTTTAATTGCTTAAAGTTTTGTGGAATGACACTTTAAATATATTCTCTTACTTCTTCAACTAAACTATTGAATTCTATTTTTGCTGCAACATTTAGAAAGCGATTATTAAAAGTACTCACAGCTTACCGTCATTTAGCTTAATTGTTATGATCTTTTGCACGCTGGCTGATTGTTGTGCCTCCCATTTCATAATATCTCATATAGTTTTAATTTTATCACCTGCATTATTGATTTCTGTCAGAACATGTTAATGGCTTTCCTTAAAATATTGCAGTATTCTCTGTAGTACGCTGGTACTGTCGAATCTTGACTAATTATGACCTTTATGTATATATTTCCCTCTTACTTTTACTTGATATTTTAATTCCGTTAGTTATCCATAGTTTACTTTATTTCTATTTTGAAATTGAACTTTACGATAACATTTTAGGAAAGCTGGGTTCAAATATTGACACAATGTTACCATGGAATAAATTGAATTTGGCATTCGCATATCTTTCTTTATATACTTCATCACACATTACCTCTTTTAACTTATTCTTAAAACATTGTATACTGTTCTCATTCATAAGCCTCACTCCTTTTTATGAAACTGCATCAGGCGTGATGGGTGCCAAACAATTTATTTTCATCAACTGTGCATCATTACCAGATAGTCCATTAGCAGTTTCATCCTGAGCATTGCGTACAAAAATGTTATCAATGAGTGTCCTACTATCTTGCTGCACATGACTTCTAAAATAGGCTACTGAATTTAAACATCCAAATAATGATTCTACTCGTAGTTCAGTTTTGCTGTCAAGATCTTTTACGGTATCTACACTGAAATCTCCACAATCTGTTACCTGTTTCTTATTGTCTGAGAGGTAGCTTAAAAATGCATCTTAATTTTCCATAGATGATTGAAAGTTTCCTGGAGGGAATCTGCAGGCTGTTACAATTATCAGAGAATTATTCTGCAGTAAAAATTCATAAGCAATATTTTTATCTAACGACTATGTTTAGAGTGAGACCGCGTCCGGAAAGCGTGGACTGCTGATGAATGGTCACGGCCGTTAGTGACTAAGAGATCTCAGATGACAGATTTTACACATTTTCAGTTCCTCTTTTTTCCATTTCACCTCTATTTGAAAATGATGCTAGTCTACAATACCTGATATTTAACTTCTCCGTCCCTGTGTTTATGTGGTGTTCAGAGAGACAGAACATCCACCACTTCAGAATTTTTTCACATTTTCTAAGAATACAAGAAGCTTAATTATCCTGTTTTTCAATCCTCTAACGGTGTGATGAAACAATTTGATTTCATTTATCTGCAACTGTTGCATATACTATGGTCCTGTTCTTTTCTAATTTATCTCAGTACTCTGTCTACAGCTTGACTCTAAACTTAAAAATGTGTCCATCTCATCTAACTCCAATAATCACAAGGATTTTGTGTTGTGAAAGATGTACAGCTAACTTCTCTTTCTGCCTCCCATTCCGGCGCAGGCCACCATATGTGTATTCCCATCTCCGAAGCACAGTCACGTCATAGATACGAGACCTTGTTTCACTCACAATCAGTCCGCACAACTCTCTGTTAACACCGCTTACAGCCATGTTAACGCTGGTTATGGCGCTAAAAAACCTCTACAAACCCCACACGAGTGTGTAATGTTGCTACTCTTATTTCCTCTCGGCCACCTTTGATACCATATTCAAAGTAGCTCGCCAGGTTGTTTCCTTCTCCTCCTACAGGAAGTATTCCATCATCTCCACCAGAATCTCTGCACAAGTCTCGAATGTTATCTGTCACATAGGTAAGCTTGTCATTAGGTTTCACGATACTTGTAGCCTGATATTCTACACCTAGCTCTTCCTGTAGAATTTGGGTTACACATCTCCCGTGACTGCTACACTAGCGATAAGAATCTTTTGTTTCTACGTGACTTTTCTACCCTTCTAGTCACAATGTCGTGTCTCTGATCCTGCTGGACTCTACTTAGCTTAAAAATTGATTGTTTCAGAAAACAAGTCAAACTGATTACAAACCGGAATCTGGAATTTTATTTGTCAGGCTTCCTCCCTTCGCCAATTACTTGTTACCTTCTCCCAGATCCCTTTGTCTCTTTCCCCTTCAACCTGTCTATTATAATTCTGCCTGAACGACCCAAAT
Source organism: Schistocerca gregaria (assembly GCF_023897955.1). Lineage (NCBI taxonomy): Eukaryota > Metazoa > Arthropoda > Insecta > Orthoptera > Acrididae > Schistocerca > Schistocerca gregaria. The sequence continues at coordinate 435,808,816 of NC_064922.1, forward strand.
GCTTCCTCCTAGTTCTACGACTTTCTTGTCTCGGCTACATAGTCTATAACTCCATGGAAGAGCCTCATCTGAAACTCTATTGACTTCCTCGCTGCATTCACGCCAATGAAACACCAACATATTTTTCTTATACAAATTAAGCTACGACAACATCCACATTTGTCACACAGTAAACTAAAGTCATTGCAAAAAACTTAAAAATGTTAAAAGGTGAGTTATACAGCCTGCTTTTAGATTTTATTTGGATGTGTAAAACACCAAAAAGCAAACAACGCAAAAGTGTTCGCTGAACGTATGTTTTAGGTAGCATGAGGCACGATGTGAATGGAAATTAAAAAACATGCTATTTTCGAAAGACAGTCTTAAACCGACGCTATCAATAAATTATGTAAAACACTATCATGAGTCCAAAACATCACTTAATGACTATAGGGTGGGCTAATGTTAACGTACGTTTGTAAAGACACCACCGAACATCAGTTTTATAACATAGAAGAGACAAAACGGAACAATACTAGATGAAACATATTTATAAAATAATATTACACAGGTACGATACGGAATTTACGGGAAGCACTACAACGTATCCTAAATTTCACAAACACATTTACTAAGGCTGTAGTATATTGTTCATAGGGACTCGGTTGATACAGTTAACCTTAGGCATTCAAATGTAGTCATTATTCAGTAATGGCTGAGGACTTTTTAGAAATAGAAGTGTAATTTCAGCTTTATTTGATACCGACGGATAACAAGTCAGTGTTATCGTTTAGTAACATATGTAAATTTTGTTTCAGAGTTGCTGAGTTAGGCTGCCACTGACGCTTAAGTCAGCTCACAGACAAGGTATACCGCAGAAGTTAATTAAATCTGAATCTGCGGAGGTCAAACACGAATGTTTGCTCCTTTAAAGAGAGGCTCCAGCACACCTCTAAAGAACAGACGGTGCTCCAATGTTATCCAAACATTTGTCAAGTATCTAGGAAAAATACTTTGCATTTTATTTCAGTTTAAGGTTTTTTTCATGTACTAGTGGGATTTGAACGTCTTCATTTCTTGTAAAACACGGTGACAGCAGGTATTAGTAATATTTTAGTTTTATTGTTCCTAAGGTAACGATAAGAAATATGGTGCAGTCTGGGACAGTGGAGACAGGTTATATTAGTAATAGATCACACTGTATATGAGATGAAGTATTACAGAACACTAAATTTCCGTCCCACGCGTAGGGTTTTACTAACAGTGCAACAGTAACGACTACGTCTAGAGTGAGGCCGCGCCCGGGAATCATGGACTGCTGATGAATGGTCACGACCGTTAATGACTGAGAGAGCTCTGATGACAGAACGATATATCATGGACGACCAGATTTCCCACGTGTTACCTTTCACGCGAATGTATGGTGATGTGAATTTTTCAACATGACAATGCTCGTCTACAGGTCCTACATGTCTGTGTGAACTATCTGAATGATGTTGAGAAACACCCGTGGGCGGCAAGAACCCCAGTGCTGGTATCAAGGATATCAAGCAAAAAATGGCTCTGAGCACTATGGGACTTAACAGCAGTGGTCATCAGTCCCCAAGAACTTAGAACTACTTAAACCTAACTAACCTAAGGACATCACACACATCCATGCCCAAGGCAGGATTCGAACCTGCAACCGTAGCAGCTGCACGGTTCCGGACTGCGCGCCTAGAACCGCGAGACCACCGCGGCCGGCGATATCAAGCACAAGATACAGTAGATGTGAGTTAGTTTGCTTCATAAGAGGATACAAAGGCTTTATAAGACCGCTTCCAGCGGAATCACTGCACGCCTCTTGGCCAGGGAGAGTGGGAGTGTGCAATGTCATACTGATAAGTACTCTCATATCGAAGTTATTCGCAAATTTGACAATTTTATAACGCTAATATACACTGAAGTGCTGAAGAAAGTGGTATGGGTATGCGGATTCGAATACAGAGATATGTAAACAGGCAGAATATAGCGCAGCGTTGGCAACGCCTATATAAGACATGCATTTGGCGCATTTGTCAGATCGGTTACTGCTCGTGCAATGGCAAGTTGTCAAGATTTAAGTGAGTTTGAACATGGTGGCAGAGTCGGCGCACGAGCGATGGGACAGAGCATCTCCGAGGTAGCGATGAAGTGGGGATTTTCCAGAACTACCATTTGACGAGTGTACCGTAAATATCACTAACCGGTAAAACATCAAATCTCCGACATCGCTACGGCCGGAGAAAGATCCTGCAAGAACAGGACCAACGACGTCTGAAGAGTATCGTTCAACGTGACAGAAGTGCAACCCTTCCGCAGATTGTTTCAGATTTTAGTGCTGGGCCATCAACAAGTGCCAGCATGCGAACCATTCAATGAAATATTGTCAATATGGGCTTTCGGAGCCGAAGGCCCCCTCGTGTACCCTTGACGACTGTACGAAGCAAAGCTTTACGCCTCGCCTGGGACTTGGACTGTTGATAACTGGAAACGTGTTGCCTGGTAGGACGAGTCTCGTTTCAAATTGTATCGAGCGGATGGACGTGTACGGGTATGGAGACAACCTCATGAATCTGGGGACACTGCATGTTAGCAAGGGATTTTTCAAGCCGGTGGAGGCTCTGTAATGGTGTGGTGCGTGTGCAGTTAGAGTGATATCGGACCCCCGATACGTCTACATACGACTCTGACAGGTGACACGTGCGGAAGCATCCTGTCTGATCACCTGCATCCATTCACATCCATTGTGCATTCCGACAGACTTGGGGAATTCCAGCAGGACAATGCGACACCCCAAACCTCCAGAACTGCTACAGAGGCGCTCCCGGATCATCCTTCTAAGGTTAAAAGTTGCTCAGAAGTGACCTCCACCCCCTCGTACTCTTACGGATTTATGGACAGCCCTGCAGAATTCAGGGTGTCATTTTCCTTCAGTACTATTTCAGACATTAGTTGAGTCCGGCACTTCTGAGTGCTCGCGGGGGCCCCACACGATATTAGGCAGGTGTACCAGTTTCTTTGTCTGTTCAGTGTAACATCACACACATTCTCTTCACGTGAACAGTCATTTCGTTTCCTCTTCGATATCTGTATGCAGTGTATATGCAGTGACGTGTTAGAGAGGTATTCTAATCTCTTTCGATTTACTATATTATTCATGCTTCTGAATGGCTATATACTCACTCCAGCCGCTTATACCCGGAAGATGACGGAATGCTGTACAGTGTGATTCCGTGGTGATGTAACGAACTTTCATGGATGATGGAACAGGAAAAATCTATCAATGTCAGGTAAAGGACCATGGTCTGCAAGCTATAAACAAAAGCTATAAACAAAAACTCTTCTGATACCTCTGACAGTGAAGTACATGTGGTAGTACTGTTATTATTAAGACTGTAAGTTAGGCAATTTTCAGAGGTTTCAGTGTGGAGCAAAACATGATAGCAAATTCCAGTAAATATAGTCTCTAAAATGCATACCGTAATAGCTACAAGCACTTGTACGTTGGAAGAAATATGTTTCACAGCAGCAAAGATAACAGGTGCTCATAGCTCCTGAGATATGTATTTTAGGACCTTTGCTTACTTGATTTTCTCTACCTTCCTTTGTTCCATGCTACCACCTCTGAAAGTAGCCTAACCTACAGTTTTGGCGATAACAGCTACGGTAGATTTATTACACTATCAGAGGTACCAGAACAATTTTAGCTTGTAACCTTCGACTTGTTCGTTTCCGGAGCAGGGTCCCTTACCTCAAATTAATATCTTTACCCTTCTCCTGGATTCTTGAAAGTTAGTAACATAATGATAGAATCAGCCTATATGTGGACAAGATGTAAGAAGAGAAAATATTTGTATTACGTTGGAAAAACAGCGAAGTGGTAACGCGGTGTGTCAGAAAGAGTCAGTTCCTCGGTAAGGAACAGTAAACCGCAAGGAAAGTTTTGTGCTAGTTGCGATTTTTAGTACAAGCTGATCCTCAAGACATAAACGTTTTGCCTGAAAAAAATCTGTGTGTGAAAAGGATCGTCAACTGACTACTTGGAGATCAGCAGATAACCAACAAAAATGATTGTCAAGCTATTCATTTACGTAGCCTATATATTTCAAGAATAATTTTAGCACACAACCACCACTCAGAGAGATGAACGCCAGTCTCAGCATCGGATATCCACTGAGAGAAGTAAACACAGGGTTCCAAACCATTCTGCACATTTATGTGACAGAGGTTTAGTTATTGCTTCATCAGTTCCCTGCACAAAAATACTTTGAAGAGTACACTTCTTGGGCAAGTGATGAATATTCTCCCATGCGATCCAAACCCATCTCCTTAAATTCTACAGTACGAGCACCTCAGCCGACCTCCTGCATCTCGCGAGACCCATTTTCTTGTAGATATCTATGCACAGGGAGAAATTTCTCCCAAGTAGTATGGCAGCTGCAGTGAAAATTTTTCTCTGTATACACATTCGTCTGTCTCGATCCTACACCGTACGTTACAAGCACATCTGCAACCAGTTATGAACAGTAATCAGCTACATTAAGAACGCTGCACACATTACGATTCAGCAGGAAGATGTTGGTTATATGACATAAAATGTTTACAGCAGCTGCCTCATACTCACTCTTAATTCCACGACCTCATTTCACGTGAAACATTCATTTAAAACGGTGGGTTCATATAACCAGAGACGTTAGAAACACCGTCCCTATAATTTGAGTCACACTGTACTCTGTATTCATTATAAAATGTTTGTTTAGTGTCTCAAACAGGAGACTTACCAAGAAAAATGAAGCAATTTCTCCGACTGCGGAAGCAAATCAGCCGCCCATGGGGTGTGCAACGGTCCACCCTGAAACAAAAGAAAACGAGCTTAGAGTTGACCGTCTGGTGGACGTAATGGTCATTTGAGTCAAAATACGAATTCAGACGCGGGGAGAGAGAGAGAGAGAGAGAGAGAGCAGGGAAGCAAATTTTCCGTGACATTTTTCGTAGAAACATCCCCATCCCAGTATTTACTTTACGTTACTGCTGATTATCCGGGGATTTCAACACTGTCCTGCAGAAAGCGAGTCCAATGTCTTGATTACTGATCCCGTGGATCCGTGGATCTGTTCGAGCTTTCCCCTTACGTGGTTCTCGCAAATCTGAAAACTATTTTGTATTCCGGGCACTCTCAGCTGTGGAGATCCACAATGTTAGGAAGAACTCTGCTAACAGCTCACTGCAAACATGATCAGTAGTGGCACTAAGCAAGCTTCAGATAATGTAATCCTGTCCAGGAAGCAACCATGATCTCGCACCTACTAGGATCAAAGAGAAAAAGCACATTTAGTGCTTTTATGGACTTACTTGATAGCAGAATGTAAGCTAACATGTTCGAATCTCTGAGAAGAACAGGAATACATTATCAACGTAGATGCATGATAAGAAATATAAAGAAAATTAAAAACGAAAAATCCTAATATAAATGTTTTCGGTGCAAAGCTTGTTTTAAGCGATCACCGCTGTTGCTTAACTTTTATGTCTAAAAGCAAGGAATGACGCGAAAGATTATTTTAGATTAGGGACTGTGAGGTAACCCTTTCTATAGGTAAAAGGAAAATAAATTCATCCCGAACGCAGTCTCAGTTATAGGCAGTTCTCTGATGAGAGAAAGAACCGATTACAATCGGAAATTATTTGGCAGAATATTGTTCTCATCGGCAAATAACATTAAGCCATGTGGTGCAACCGGAGAAAAGAACATCCTGCGAAGCAAGGACTTGAAACTGGTAGATGGAACGCTAAGCTAGCGTCACAACATCACAGACGCAGAATGGCCTTGGATGTTCGGAGTAGCGTACAAAAGAGTGAATCGTGACGAAAAATAATGGAGTGCTGAGGAAATGCTGAGAAAATTATCATTTTTTAAAAACAGAATACAAAGGGCATAGCATGAGCTTGACTATGGAATAAAAAATACCGAACAAGTCTAATTTCAACTAACTGCTGAAAATGGTGAAATAATGTGGTGCAATCAATGGTAATGTTGTCTGATAGCAGGTGAAGCCGAAAAACAAAGTGGGGAAAGTGGTAATGCAGGTTTGTTACTTCATTTAATCACCTGCCTACGATTCATCTTGAGAAAAGATCTATGCACTCAAGTGGAGCCCAACATTATCTTGAAGATCGGATTATATGTACGTGTAGAGGAAAACTTACTCAAAGAAGAAGACACACCAGAACACCTATTCAAGGTAATGATGCCAGAATGTCAGAGATCAAGATTATTGTGCGCATTTTTTTCCTATTTAGTCAGAATACACCATATGAACAGTTATGAAAATACGTTGCGCAAATAAGAATGTAAGAAGCAGCACTTAAAAAATCAAAACCAGTAACAACACTAGGTGTGAGTTACTAACAATATTGAAGCATATCGACAGACTCTACGTAAATCTCGGCACATTGTTCCATACAGCCAGATGGGGAATGGGTGCTTCATGCTGTTCTGCAGTTGTATCGTATTTGTGGGATAGGTGACTTACTCACCGCAACTGTAGCTCCCTTTTCTGTTTACAGAGAGACTATACGTCCCCGGTATTCCCTATCCCGTTCTCTGACGTGATTAGACAGAACTTCACCGACATTGTGTTTACATGGTGAAGTTATTTTTAGCTTTTTAACTGAACAGTGTTAAGAAAGTTTTAAAGTAAGATACGGTCCTATAAATAGTGGCTGAGAAGTTTTCAAGTTGTAAATATGATGTCAGTTACTTACAATGAGGCGACGAAAGTCACGGGATAGCGATATGCACATATACAGATGGAGGTAGAATCGCACACACAAGTTATAAAAGGCCAGTGCATTGGCAGAGCTGTACTCAGGTGACTCGTATGAAAAGATGTACGATGCGATTATGGCCGCACAACGGGAATCAGTAAACTTTGAAACAGAATGGTACTTGGAGCTACGCCCATGGGATATTCCATTTCTTAAATCGTTCAGCAATTCAGTATTCAGAGATCCACGGGGTCAAAAGTGTATCGAGAATACCAAATTTCGGGTACTTCCTTTCACCACGGAGCAAGCACTGGCCATCAGCCTTCACTGAACGACTGAGTGCAGCGGCACTTGCGTAGAGCTGTCAGTGCTAACAAACAAGGAACACTGCCTGGAACAGCCGCAGAGATCAATGTGGTACATAATACGACCGTATCCGCTAGGACAGTGGGGTGAAATATGGCGTTAATGGACTACAGCAGTGACGACCGACGCTAGTGCCTTTTCTAACAGCACGACATGGCCTGCAGCGCCTCTCCTGGCCTCGTGACCATATCGGTTGGATTCTAGGCTACAGGACAACCGTGGTCTTGCTAGATGAGTCACAATTTGAGCTGGTAAGAGCTGATTGGAGGTTTCGAGTGTGGCCCACACCCCACGAAGCCATGGACCCAAGTTGTTACTAGGGCACTGTACGATCTGGTGGTGGCTGTACAATGGTGTGGGCCATATTTACATCGAATGGACTGGGTCTCTGGTCCATATTTACCGGCCATGACATGAAATGGCTATGTTCGGCTACCTGGAGACCATTTGGAGCCGTTCTGTGATGGAATTTTTATGGATGACAGCGCACTGTATCACTGGGCCACAACTGTTCGCGATTGATTTGAACAACACTCTGGACGATTCAAAGAAGTGATTTGGCCACGCAATTCACCAGTCATGAATCCCATCTAAACTTTATGGGATCATCGAGAAGTCAGCTAGTGCACAAAATGAGGCACCGGCAACTCTTTTGCAGTTATAAACGGCTATAGAGGCAGCAAGGCTCAATATTTTTGCAGGGGACTTCCAACGACTTGTTGAATGCGTGCCACGTCTAGTTGCTGCATTATGCCAGGTAAAAAGAGGGGCGACGCTATGTTAGGAGGTATTCCATGACTCTCAGTATATATTCTTATGAGGTCCAACTGAAAGCTAATAATGCGTCTTACGACTCGGTCATGAAGAGAGATAGCCTGTATGTGACGTAGGTGGCATTCTTCTATTGTATTCGTCTACGTTCAAACACACACTCAGCATATGTGACATGCTATATACAGGGTGTTACAAAAAGGTACGGGCAAACTTTCAGGAAACATTCCTCACACACAAAGAAAGAAAATATGTTATGTAGACATGTGTCCGGAAACGCTTACTTTCCATGTTAGAGCTCCTTTTATTACTTCTCTTCAAATCACATTAATCATGGAATGGAAACACACAGCAACAGAACGTACCAGCTTGACTTCAAACACTTTGTTACAGGAAATGTTCAAAATGTCCTCCGTTAGCGAGGATGCATGCATCCACCCTCCGTCTCATGGAATCCCTGATGCGCTGATGCAGCCCTGGAGAATGGCGCATTGTATCACAGCCGTCCACAATACGAGCACGAAGAGTCTCTACATTTGGTACCGGCGTTGCGTAGACAAGAGCTTTCAAATGCACCCATACATGAAAGTCAAGAGGGTTGAGGTCAGGAGAGCGTGGAGGCCACGGAATTGGTCCGCCTCTACCAATCCATCGGTCACCGATTCTGTTGTTGGGAAGCGTACGAACACTTAGACTGAAATGTGCAGGAGCTCCATCGTGCATGAACCACATGTTGTGTCGTACTTGTAAAGGCACATGTTCTAGCAGCACAGGTAGAGTATCCCGTATGAAATCATGATAACGTGTTCCATTGAGCGTTGGTGGAAGAACCTGGGGCCCAATCAAGACATCCCCAACAATGGCTGCCCAAACGTTCACAGAACATCTGTGTTGATGACGTGATTGCACAATTGCGTGCGGATACTCGTGAGCCTAGACATGTTGATTGTGAAAATTTACAGTTTGATCACGTTGTAATGAAGCCTCATCCGTAAAGAGAACATTTGCACTGAAATGAGGCTTCACACATTGTTGGATGAACCATTCGCAGAAGTGTACCCGTGGAGGACAATCAGCTGCTGATAGTGCCTGCACACGCTGTACATGGTACGGAAACAACTGGTTCTCCCGTAGCACTCTCCATACAGTGACGTGGTCAACGTTACCTTGTACAGCAGCTTCTCTGACGGTGACATTAGCGTTATCGTCAACTGCACGAAGAATTGCCTTGTCAATTGCGAATGTTCCGTGCTTCCTAAGACGCCGATCAACTGCTTCGAAAGTCTTCCTGTCAGGACACCTTCGTTTTGGAAATCTGTCTCGATACAAACGTACCGCGTCACGGCTATTGCCCAGTCTTAATCCATACACCAAATGGGCATCTGCCAACTACGCATTTGTAAACATTGCACTGACTGCAAAACCACGTCCGTGATGAACACTAACCTGTTGATGCTACGTACTGATGTGCTTGATGCTAGTATTGTAGAGCAATGAGTCGCATGTCAACACAAGCACCGAAGTCAACATCACCTTCCTTCAATTGGGCCAACTGGCGGTGAATCGAGAAAGTACAGTACATACTGACGAAACTAAAATGAGCTCTAACATGGAAATTAAGCGTTTCCGGACACATGTCCACGTAACATCTTTTCTTTATTTGTATGTGAGGAATGTTTCCTGAAAGTTTGGCCGTACCTTTTTGCAACATCCTGTATTGCTCTGCAAAGTTGGAAATGCTTACCTACGTGCTTGTTTCGCGCTATGACGTCGGAGACATGACACGCTAGATGCTCAACATCCGAATGCACGGTCGATGTGCCGACAGCTTAAGGTCTGCAAGGGTAAGTGATCAGTTATTCATTAGTTACCCCGGTACACGCATAACTACATGGCTCTCTTTCTGCCGGACGCGCATTACGTGTGCCAGTACCAGCTCTTGCAACAGACAATAACGCGAGTCTCCGACCAACAAACTGAGCCATGTCACGCGACGGAACAGCTGTTTGCTTCCGTTGTGCGGCATTGGTCCAACGAGCAGTGTTTAGTATTCGTGACGCACCTGGGAGCGCGGCGCGGCAGGGGGTTATGCCGTTCCCGCTGGTGACTCGGCGCGGCGATAGCGGCGGCAGGTTATCACGGCAGGCGTGTTTGTTGGCTGCGGGCCGACCCCACGACCTCTCGCTATCGGAACCTCGCAGCGCCGGCCCGCCACGGCCTGTTTACTACTGCTCGGGCGAGCACTGCAAATACTGCCGCGGGTGCCGAGGAGGGCCTAACGTTCCGGCGCACGGGCGAACTGCGTGCGCGACTGTCACCCAAAAATATCGTTCCACGCCCTGCGACAGCGTCTAGAGCCGTCGGCACACGGACCGTGCTGTCGAACGTTAACGTTGAGCGTGCCAAGTTCAACGTCCTGCTGAACGCTCAGGAGCGATGTGACTTGTGCATACGGTAGGTGGACCCCAATGTGGTATACGCGATTGCAACGCACTCCAGCGGCAGCTGAGGGATGTTTCTAGTTCGTAAATCACATTGTTTACTCAACGGCGCGCTAAAATTCCCACGTTAGCCGTATTGAAATGCACGTTTCCTCTATCACCCACGAAAAGGAAAGTACCATGTCCAAACAATAAGAACACAGGCTTATAAAAGTTCCATTACAAACAGTGCGGTACAAATTTGGAATACTTCTCCCCATAAGAAAAAAATTATTTCATCATTCCCACATTTTAGTAAAACCCCAAGGTCATTCTTACTCGATCACTGTTCCTACCCAGTAGCAGAATCTTTACAACATATGAATTACGAAGCATAAAAGAAAAAGGAGCAAAATATCTTTACACAAGTAGCGCAAGCCGTTCGGTAGATTAAGCCAACCGAACAAACTTACCCCTCGATAAAAGGTGAACTTATATTTACTTAACCACAAATATTATATTATATACTTATATTAAACTAATAATAAGGTATCAGAACCTAATAAAACCGCGAATGTTAAGAGAAACAAAAATAGAAAGTGGCAAGGCGAGAACTACCGCCCCAAAACACAACTCAATAGAGTACAGTGACGCTAGTCATTATGCTACACCAACAACATGGCGTATGTTTCTAATCATAGTATGTTATCCACTGCTGAAAACATTTATCGTACATATGTTTCTAATTGAAATTTAATTATAACAAATTGTACCAAGAACAATACGTTTTGGGTGGATCTTCAGTGCGTCGCTGCCTCTAAATAGCCTACTCTCATAATACGCAAGTTACAATAATTCTTTTGCCACGAATATGATGTTTTTCATCATTTTATTGGAACGAATCACACAGTTAACAACGGGTTTTCCAGTGATTCTCAATGTGCTAGTGCTCAGAAATAGCATATATACATATAGGCTTGAAATGAGAGCCAACATGAAGCCTCGCAACTCTGTAGTGAAAGGAAACGCCGTGCGTGTGACGTAGGTGGCGTTGTGCCATCTCATTGGTCAACGCTCGAACGCACGCTCAGAATACCTGAAATGCCAGATATTGCTCTGCACGTTCGGAAAGACTCCTGAACGTGCTGTTACACGCTATGACGTCATCAACTCGGCACGCTGAACGCTCAACGTTCGGATGCAAGGTCCGTGTGCCGACGGCTTAAGGAACCAGCGTGCCGAGTTCAGCGTTCTGTTGAACGCTGAGGAACGATGCATCTCGTGCATGCGGTACTTGTTCCCAACGTTGTTTACGCCATCGCAGCGAGCTCCAGTGGCGGTGGTCGGCTGTATCTGGTTCGCACATCATCTGTTTAAGAAGTGGACGGACGTAAAGAACCTATTTTGGCTCTATTAAAATGAACATTTCCTCCCTCTTCCTTATGCTAGTCACGGTGGTATATGTAGTACACATAAATAAAAGCTTCGTTATCCGTAGACGTCTTATAGGGCAAAAAGGGAAGAACAATAGCCAGCCAATAGCGACGTTAGCTTACTAAAGTTTTATTACAAATATCGCAATACAACTTTTCAATAGTTCTCCACGTAAAATTAAAACATTTAATCAAAATGTTCTAATTTGTGTGAAATCTTATGGGACTTAACTCCTAAGGTCATCAGTCCCTAAGCATACACACTACTTAACCTAAATTATCCTAAGGACAAACACACACGCCCATGCCCGAGGGAGGACTCGAACCTCCGCCGGGACCAGCCACATAGTCCATGACTGCAGCGCCTTAGACCACTCGGCTAATCCCGCTCGGCAAATCATTTAATCATTCTCAATTTTTAGTAAAGTCTTAAGCTCATTCTTACGTGATCAGTGTTCATGTTCAGCAGCACAGTCCTTACAGTATGTGAAATACAAAACTTAAAACAAGAACGTGCAAAGTATCTTACTCCAAGTAGTGCAAGCTGTCTTACAACTAAAGACACTCGAAAACTCACTCCTCAGAAAGAGAGCGATTATATCCATTGGTTCTTATAGGATATTTTTCTATTATACTAATATGGAAGTATCAAACAGGAACGGCAGTGGGTGGTAAGGAAATATTTCGACGTAGTCAGAAGCGAATCAGTTACACATCATATGTAACACAGCTAAACATAATATAGAACACCACTAATCTGAGTCTATTCATTACGCTACACCAACCACGAAAGTTTTACAACCATATTTTGGCTCTTGCCATCTCCTGAAAGCTTTAACCGTGGGTGTATTATTAGCTAAAATTTAATTATAGTAAATTGTACCGGTAACATTGCATTTATGAAGGATCTTCAATATTTTATTGCCTTGAAACGGCATAGTACCATAGTAGGCAAGTTACAATAAATCTTTAATCACCAGTATGACGTTTAAAGTCACTTTATTACCACGAATCGTACAATTGAAGAAGGGTTTTGGAGAGATCCGCAATTTTTTGGTGCTTAGGAACGACATATCTACGTATGGGTTTCAACTGAAAGCCCAAATAGCGTCTCGCGACTCTCTACTGAAGACAGATGCCATCATGTGCCGTAGGTGGCGCTCTAATATGTGTTCGTCCAAACGCAGGTGCAGAACTTCTAACATGCTAGACGTTGCCCCACACGTTCGGAAACAATCCCCCGCGTTCTCTTTCCACGCTGTGACGTCAGAAACACCAGACGCTCAACACTTAGCCTTTGACTGCATGGTTCGTGCACCGATGGCTTAAGTCCAGTATTACACTATCAAATTTTGATGACTAAGTTGGTTTGTCAAATACATTTTTCAAATGTTACCTTTCGGCAAATTTATTTGATGAAATCTAGCGCCTCGTATTTCTGAGCTTGTGGTGGTGCTACAAATATGGAAATGCGTTTTATAATCTGGAATGAAATAACACGTTTTCCTTATTTTAGGCAGGGATACTGAAACCAACTTTCTTTCTTAAAACGAAATTAAAATAGTCTGCACTGACAGATTTATATAAGAAGTCAAAACCAGGAAAGACATAAGTTAAATTCGTTGTCACCACTGATGTTTATTTGTTGACTAAAACGGGAGCTAAAGAACTGTTGTTGTTTGTAAAAGACGGAAAATAAGTACAGTGCGACCCACTGATGATGCAACAGTAGTAGCTGAAAGTGAATAGGAACTGACTTTTGCGTTAAATGTAATGGAACATGTGATGCCTCTAGTTAAGGATATGCACATGAAGAGGAAAGCGTCACAACACACCGACTATAGAACTGAAAGTTGCAACCAGGAAACACAAAAATTCATATGTACATGCAAGGACAAGGCCAAAGGGTCTTTTATAAGACTAAACAACACGTAATTTTCAAAAATGAAAAAATTGTGCTAATCGGCGTATAGCGTCAAAAATTACTTGGCAACAAAGCGGATAAAATCATAATCTGTTTTTTTTTTTTTTTTAACTTAAACGCATCAGGTCACGAGTTATTTCTCATGTTAAAGGATTTTGAATGGTGCGATGACGACTCAGATGCAGTGAACTGTATACATTACATTGCATTCAGATTTTACTATTATATGTTAACATAAGCAGGAGTTAGTTTAATTAAATTTCGTATTCGTACTGGAAAAAGCACTGCTCATTCACTGACTGAATTGCGGAACCAACACTAATAAGAACCGTAATTTTTCAGTTGATGTTATGCGGTTGCTCTGTTAATACATTCGAACCTTATGCGGGAATTATGACGAAATATTTTACGACACTGTACGACCCCTTAAAAAATTTGATTTCTTTGTAAAAGAAATTTCATAGGGTAATACCGGCCTAATTAAAGAGCAACACTCAAGGCAGGACTCAACTACAAAGCTAAGCCGTTGCATGACAGTCCGGTTTGAAATCTAAAGATGAATGAGACAGCGTTGTCTTTCACTACCTCTGTCTACAATATATATCGAAGACTTGTTAATAAAAACAATAGAAGTAAAGAATCAAGTAGTAAGAATATGAGGCTGAAAGATGAACTGCATCAGATTTTCCGATGACATGGTACCGAAGGGGATTGCAAGACTATAGAATGAAAATTAACACACGGATAACTCAGGTGATGAAAGAAAGTGACGAAGTAGCTATTAAAGTGAAAGAAACACGAGGTCAAATTGAGCAGTGTAGATGGTTCAGATTTTCGTGGAGCAATTGACGACTGGATAACTGAAAAAGATATAAAATTAAGAACTGTAGTGGCAAAGCAAACTATCCATAACAGATCTTATGAAGTTTCTTTCAGTGCGACTGTGAAAGCTGGTCTTTGAAAAATAATGAAGGAGAGAAAACTGAAACATTGAAAATGTGGACAAGGTCGGCCAGGGTCCCTGAGCGGTTCTAGGTGCTACAGTCTGGAACCGCGCGACCGCTACGGTCGGATATTCGAATCCTGCCTCGGGAATGGATGTGTGTGATGTCCTTAGGTTAGTTAGGTTTGAGTAGTTCTAAGTTCCAGGGGATTGATGACCTCAGAAGTTAAATATCATAGTGCTCAGAGCCATTTGAACCATTTCTTGAACTTGGAGGACAATGCAGATAATCAAATGGGTCGATCAAGTGGGAAACAACGAAGTGCTGAAAAGGGTGAGAAAACAAAGAACTTGCAACACATCTGCTTAAATGCGGAGAGTGTGGCTTGTTGTAACAACTTAACAGTTCATATTAGAGTTGCAGGCCGACAAGTGCTGTGTCAGGCACACGATGCCGAAATCTGATACCTCAACTTGCGTCTTGTACAACTTGATTCCCACTCGCAGAAGATCGTTCCGTGGACAACGAGTTCATTAGATAGGCGACAAAAGCTCGGACTGTTTAAAAGCTGGGGAAGAAAATTGGCCATGTCCTTTCAAGAGAACTGCTCTAACAGAGACTTTTATTTAGCCTACCATAAGGGGTGGAGTAGGAACGACTGCCGCCCTGTCCAGACTTTTTGACAAGGCCAGTAGCGTAACAAAATTCATTTTATTTTATGACAGGAGATTCAAACTATACGCAAATGCAGGAATCATTTTGTAAATCACAACAATTGATCCGATTACTATTCGGAAGCCGAGTGGAGTAACCGTGCGGTCTCTTGCGCCTTGCTACGGTTAGCGCGGCTACCCTCGTCGGGGGTTCGAGTCCTCCCTCTGGAATGGGTGTGTGTGTGTTGTCCTTAGCGTCAGATAGTTTTAAGTAGTGCTAAAGCCTAAGGGCCGATGACCTTAGCAGTTTGGTCCCATAGGAGGTTACCACAAATTTCCAAAATTTTACTATTCAGAAACCCGATAAAAGCAATCGTCAACTACGACTGTCAAACAAATTTTCCACGGCAGTCAGATGTCACCGTGACCTTGCCTAACCACAGGATTGTGGTCTCGTGTGAGCTGAGTAATTTTCCAAGATTTGATTGAAATATTCCCAATAATTTGTAATATGGCGAACACCCTGAAACGTTGTTCGAGCCTTTATTTTGAATTTAAGACCACGGTTTCTTCGTGGCAGAGAGACACCTGTCTCTCCCTCCACTTTGGACGAGTTCCCGCCACTCCAGAGAACCCAACTTCGGAACCGTGAAAGCACGCCTTGCGTGCTGGAACCAAACTCGGCCGCCAGTCCGGTTAGGTTGACTACGGGCTTTTGTTTTTAACGGCGGACGCTTACTGAGTTACGATTCTGTCGCCAACAAAACTGGCGGGAGAGGCCCTCTTGTTCGCAGTTACTCACAGAGCTTATTTGGAGCAGATCCATGGACTACAGAAGCAATGAAGTTGCCGCCATCTGTATGTCTTTGTGCTTTCCTGCTGTTCTCGGTAGCAGCCATGGACCTTATAACTATGGTTCCAACTGTTTCAAATTGAAAGTAATGCAACTACGATTATTTCGATCGTGTACGATCACAAATGCGCCGTTTTGCGATCGGTAGACGCGAAGAAACTATTCATGTTTGCTCGATAGTACTTTTCACTGCACCATTGTGTGATTCATTTTATTCTTTCATGTGAATAATAATCAATACTCTTTTTCTCTTAGTTTATACACGCTCTACCTCTCCCTTATCAAGTATTGGACGAGTTAACAGAAGGCCCGTTTGTATTCCAGATTGTTCCCTTTGTCTAGTCCTGCAGCAAGACATTCTCTGTATCAGCATTGTGCTATTTCTACGTGTGTAGTATGCGATATTTTAACTTGACAACCTCACATTACTATGTGTTTCTTCATGGAACTACAAGCAATATTTTAACCTATCTGTCTGATTTTTTATCCGTTGAATTAACGTATTGCTACCTATATCCCTATAATTAACAATCAGAAACCCCTGTCAGAAGAGATGAGCTCCGATTCTGGCCACGGTCAAGGCAGCAGAAGATTAGCAGGTAAGGTCAAATGTACCTGTTAATTGGGAATTGTAAGTCTGGTAGCCATTTTAATTTCTACCACCCCTATTGCCACGTTGGTTTTTGTTTAAAGACAACCGGCGGAAGCCGTAACATCTACACCATGCCGGAATTTGCCTCTAGCGATTTACAGAAATCAAGAAAATGTAATTCTCGATGGCCAGATGCACGGTTGTGGTTCCGTTGATCATCTGGCTCTGTGAAACTGTTGGGGGAATATAAAGGTCTACTTTCCAGTGATGAGTACGTAAAATTTTATGAGATGACAGGAGAACCAAAGTTATCAAATAAGGTCATGATATAATCAGCTAATAGCCACGCCTTACCTCATGAGCACGATACAAAATGCTACACAGTAGTAGGATTTAAGCCATAACTCAAAAGATTACTTTTTGCACCAGCCCATTTCGCTATAAATGTTACAAACTCTCTTAAACCTGGTCAACAATAGGAAGTATACTGGATGCAACGTATATTGAGAGGAGAAAGAATCTTGTCAAGAGGTACCTAAGGTACGATGGAAAGACAGAACCTGACAATGAACAGAACATCATATGATGATGACGATATGATTTCAGATCCTCGTCGTCACCCCCCTTTTATGTGTACCGAATTTCCCTAGGTAGTTAAAAACGAGGGGCAGAATATTTCATCATTGCAGCACTGCAACCTATTACATGATGTGACATCACTTAGGAGATAGCCTTGCGTGCGAGTGATCAGTTTTTTTTTTTTTTTTTTTTTTTTTTTTTTTTTTTCGGAATTTATGAACACGAGTAACTCGATTAGATAATCCTTCCTGACAATATGTAGTACAAGCTTAAGTTCTAACAACGTCAGTAAGGCATCGTGACTTGGATTCTACGAGACGACAGATGCATTGTGGAACAGTCTATGACACAAGCATTCAATGTTCGCTTACTAATCACGACATTAGTGATTATATTTAAGACAATCTTATCTTGTTGGTTGGCATCCCAGACGTTCTCAGTATGACTTAGTTCAGGTTAACGGGACCTTGGGGCAGGTAAAGGCACAGACATATCACCATAGCATTGAAATGTTCCTCAATCCATTCTGACACAGTTCGGCTGGCTCAGTTTAAAGTCTCGCTACGTGCTCTTTTTATTTAAAGATATTTTAATTCTATGTAAGATGTGAAGTTAACGCTTAGTAAAATGTTATTTCACTAATTTAAGCACAAACAGATGACATACACCTTGGCTTTTTTCGAACCTACAGCCTCTGCGTAAAATAAACAGCAGCTAAAACGTTAAAACTGCCCATCGTAGTTGACTTTTGCTGTGTTTGCCTTGTGTACATTCTTAATAAGAAAATGGTTAATCTGCCGAGGTGGCTGATGCGTTAAAGAGTGTGGGAGCGTGGTGGTGAATGCTGCGTAGATTCAAACTCATTTCGTTCCGACTCGTCTCCACCGGCCAGTCTCGATTTGATTTTCACGGTTTCACCAGCGCTCTAACTATCAGCGTACTGAACTAACAGCTGTTGGCCGTTGCCCGTCGCTGATCTGTATGGACTGTCTTAAGACTAATAATAAATTATAACAGCTCACGTTAGAAAGCGATATGAGTTTTGTTATACAGTTTATTTGTCTGGTAAGAATAAAATATCTCGACAAACTCTACTGGCTATGCCACAGGCAAAACATCGCGACACACGATTACTAAATCCAACAGTGTTGGATGGCAACTGAACACTGCATCATTCGGCGGGAGAGGACTATAACATTGGTGTGCCTCACTGTGTTAAACGATAAAGCATTATTGAAAACCTTATAGAAACGCGTTGAAACCTAGTAGAAAAAATATTGTAAGGACGTGCCGCGACTGAACTCAAACTTAGTTAAAACAACGTAAAACAGTAAATGCAGAAAAAGCACGAATTGAGCAACATGGTCACTATCCTTAATTAAAACGAATAGAGATTAGAATTTTGGAGTATTGTGGTTGTTAGCCTGTTTTACTTATCAATCCGAGTCATTTTGTCCTACAGTATATCAGCAAAAACTTTTTTCTCGAAAGACCGGACTGTGCGGCTATGGATCCCCCAACATCGCTTCTTGCACTACGTGAATGGACTGCCTCTGCAGCTCTGGACTCATGAGGCGGACCTTGATCTTGCTCGAAGTGCAGATGACCTACAGAGTGCTTTACGCAACAAACGGAAATCGCGGTCCTGTATCTTTTGCCAGTGAGAGACGATGACGCATGAGATGCCACAACAGAAATCCGTGGCACTATTGCAGTCTACATTAGTGATGGTGACCACCGCCGCCAGCAGTGGCCACAGAAGTTGCGGCTTGCGGCTGCAGTTCTCTCTGAAGAGTGACGGTACACTGGTAGTTAACAGTCGCAGACGCAACTTCACAGGTGCTACATTCTACGGAAGTCTATTCATAGACGTTGGCAACTGATGGGATCGTGTATACGATTGGAGTGGATCCCCTCAGTGTTAGCTAAAGCCTGAAGATGGTGTAGTGAGTCAACGAAACTGGTTGATACACAATAAATAACTTAAAAAGGACGGCTGTAGGTGTCTCATTGTATTGCGTCATTGACTGATAAGGCGGTGGTGTCATGTCCGGGGTCTGACCGCATCAAATCCACTAATACTGCCCCATTTTGCTGTCTGCAGACCCCACCAGGTGGTCAGGACGTGGTGTGACGGCAACCCAGTAACGTCACGCACCATTCAGCTCACTTCCGTACACATATTTGGCAGTATTTTCCAACTCGTTTTCTTCAGAGTTTAGTATACCAAAGAACAACAATGTGTTCCTAATTACAGCAAGGTGTGTTGACATAGGTGCTGGTTATTGTCATGATAATAGAATTTCTCTGACTATATTAATATGGGATAATGCAACCCTTGGAATTTAAAATCTGAATAGAATATAGCATAAAATGTCGATCTGTATAGCGATCATGGTACAGATAATTTATTTAATTGCCTTTGATCGTAAAGCTTTTTTCGGCTATCTAATAGTCATCTTCAAACTCTACAACAGAAGTAAATGAATATATCAGTACATCACTATTTGATGCAGTAAGAGATTAAAAACAGATGACAGAAGTTATAAAAAACACAATACACCTCTCATTCTGCTGCACTGGACCAAATCATAATGTGTAAAAATAACACAAGTCAGAACTGCCATCCATCCTTGAACCATTTATGTATAGGATGCAGAGCCATCCTAGAGGTCGTTGATGCATGCACAACGTACAAATAAATATGCAAAGTAATTAAAAGAAAGTTCGTTTGAAAGTACAGTTCCTTAAAATATTATTTGCACTATATGAAAGTAGGTTTCTTAATCATATGAACACTGTATTCGTCTCCTTACAGTTTAAACTGGTCAGCACTTTAAAAAATGTTCAAAAAATAAACTGTCTGAAGATGAACACATTTTACAAATGATTAAATTTTTTTAGTCATGCTTTCTTATATGCAACTGAGAATAATTTAAAGAAGTGCACTTTTAAACGAATGTAATTTTAATTGCTTTTTATATTTATTTGTACGGTATGAATGCATGAAAGACGTCTAGGATGGCTTTGCATCCTATGTATTATCGTCCGAATCACGCATGACAATTTCTACTTATGTTATTTTTACATGTCATGACTTCTTGCGGTGTAGCAAAATGAGAAGTATAAGGGGTTTTTATAACTTCTGTAATGTGTTTTTAACCTCTTAATGTAGTGGCTAGTAATGTATATTCTGACACTTCTACTGCAGAGTCTGGTGACGACTACTGCACACGCGAAACCGGTAAATCTATTCAAAAACCTGTGCGATCAAGACAATAAATGGAATAACTTGCACAATTACAGTTCCCGAACAAAAAGCCATATTATGGATGTGGCTCAACTGGTACGGTCACCAGAAACAGTAACACAGAGATGGGGACAGGGCAACCTCTACACCAACTGACATGGAGATAGTAACACTTCGATTTCTTAGTCCCGGACGCGTCCATTGGCTAGAAGCCGACTACGGCGTGCCTAAAGATAACAAGAGGTTTCTTCGCGAGTGATGTGCATGACATTACCACTCCAGATGTGACCTGTTAACGAAAATTTGCAACACACAGAAATGCATGGGAAGTGATAATGAATGTGGAGTGAGGAGTTACAGGCTCACCATCGCCCTAGACCAACTATGCGCGATGCAAAAAAATTGCCTATCCGATACAATCAAATCATCCAGTAGCGCTACAAGCGAACAATAAATTCTCCGGTTCCTCCTCTCCCCTCGCTCCCCCCCCCCCCCCCCCCCCCCCCGCCCCCCGTAGCTTCCCTATGGTAACAAGTTAATCAGAAGTGGGTGAATCTGCTTCAAATGTTCCAGCGCGTTCACCACCCAGACTCAAGAAATTTTCAAGTGCTGTTGTCACCGAGAACCTACAAGAAAACCAGGGCCGAGCAAATGTCGCCGGACCCAGCTCAGTGGTCAACGACACCTGTGATAGCGTAAGACACATCATGCTCCAGTTGTCTTTAAGTCATCCCTCTCCATCTAGCCCTCCTAATAATTTTATCACAATAACTTCAATAAACGTTCACTAAGCGTGCTGTCATTAAATATTTGTTGTTCTCTTTTCGAGCAGCCGAGTCTAACTCTAATGCCAGCTGTCAATAGCCAGTGAAATATTTTCGCTCGCCGCACAGAGCTTGCCCATCCCGTTGCAGTAGGATAGTAAGTGAAGGACAGAGCATAGGCGACGCCAGCGTGCGGTAAACGCCAACAGTCTGCTACTTCCAGCAGCTAATACTGGAGAATACTGTTATTTTGTGATGTACCAACACAGTGATCATAATTTCTGTATACTGCTCAGAATACATTACATTCATTACCTACTCTTATAATGAAAGGGAAATTGGAATGTCGGTATCAATATTATTTGATTATGAACATCAGTTCACCTGTGTAGTGATGGCAAGGAATCCGACCGTATTATTCACGAAACTAGAAAAACCTCACTCATGACAACAAAACGGAGATTGTATCGTCCTGAGAATCAGTTGAATCGTTTGAAAGAAACGACAGACAGGTGTTACTGCGAAGTGAAAAATTTCATTCGCCCTCGCAACCTGCTGCAGACTTTTACCTTCTACACTACGATCATCCATGCAAGAGAGGTTTCTTTAAGAAATAAAAATGATGGAAGAGAAGTAAATCTGAATGGCCGGCTGGTGTGGCCGAGTGGTTCTAGGCCCTTCAGTCTGGAACCGCGCGACCGCTACGGTCGAAGGTTCGAATCCTGCCTCGGGCATGGATGTGTGTGATGTCCTTACATTAGTTACGTTTAGGTAGTTCTAAGTTTTAGGGGACTGATGACCTCGGATGTTAAGTCCCATAGTGCTCAGAGCCATTTGAACCAAATCGGAATGTTTATGGTGGTGGTGGGTAGTGTTTAACGTCCCGTCGGCAACTAGGTCATTAGAGACGGAGCGCAAGCTCGGGTTAGGGAGGGATTGGGAAGGAAATCGGCCGTGCCCTTTCAAAGGAACCATCCCGGGATTTGCCTGAAACGATTTAGGGAAATCACGGAAAACCTAAATCAGGATGGCCGGAGACGGGATTGAACCCGAATGCGAGTCCAGTGTGCTAACCACTGCGCCACCTCGCTCGGTCTGAATGTTTATGAAGCGAGGTTTTCTCCTTCTCATCATCTTCTCCCCCTTTGATGAGGATATTTGCATAAGTTGTCGTGACATTTTCTTGAATTATGTACATTCGGTTCATTTTGGCAATTTACATTGTCGCGGCTATACCTCACAAAAAGAGTTATGCGTCTCGGTAGATTCCAGAAAAGATTTTATTGACTCTTCAAAAGCGCATATAATGACATCTTGGACGTACCTAAGGCTCCTATAAGTACGAGCTGGCGCATCCGCCATTTTCTGTCCCAGAGCTCTGAGGTATAAACGTTCTGCGGTGCTATAGAATTTGCGTCACGGGACTTTAGCACGAAATTATCGGTGGTTGTGCTGTCATAAACTGTTCTAACCATTCTAGAAGTGAATTTAGAGTGCATCGTTTTCTAGCTAGTTACAGTGTAGCTTCATACAGTAATGCAAAACAGTCCTCCAAAACAGTGCATTCAATTAACAATTGCAAATTTTAGGGAATGCTTGCATCAGTTACACTAGGATGAAGTGGGCAGGGAGCCTAATGCTAATTAACCTAACCTAAAGTGTTTCATGATAGCTTTTTGAGTATATTTGAAAACTGTTTCCCTAAGAAAACAGTAAAACATAAACAACTAGCCTTTAAAATTACTACACTACGGAGCTGTGCTACACACGCGAAATTTAACCGACAGAAAGAAGATGCTCTGATATGCAAATGATTAGCTTTTCAGAGCATTCACACAAGTTTGGCGCCGGTGGCGACAAGTAGAACGTACTGACGTGAGGAAAGTTTCCAACCGATTTGTCATACACAAATAGCTATTGACCAGTGTTGCCTGGTGAAGCGTTGTTGATGCCTCCTGTGAAGAGCAAAAATGCGTACCATCACGTTTCCAAAGGTCGGATTGTAGCCTATCGCGATTGTGGTTTATCGTACCGCGAAACTGCTGCTCACGTTGGTCGAGATCCAATGACTGTCAGCAGAATATGGAATCGGTGGGTTCAGGAGGGTAATACGGAACGCCGTGCTGGATCCCAACGGCCTCGTATCACTAGTAGTCGAGATGACAGGCATCTTATCCGCATGACTGTAACGGATCATGTAGCGATGTCTCGATCGATGAGTCAACAGATGGGGACGTTTGCAAGGTCACAACCATATGCACGAACAGTTCGACGACGTTTGCAGCAGCATGGACTATCAGCTCGGAGACCATGGCTGAGGTTACCCTTGACGCTGCATCACAGACAGGAGTGCCTGCGATGGTGTACTCAACGACGAACCTGGGTGCACGAATGGCAAAACGTCATTTTTTTGGGTGAATCCAGGTTATGTTTACAGCATCATGACGGTCTCATCCGTGTTTGGCGACATCGTGGTGAACGCACATTGGAAGCGTGTATTCGTCATCGCGATACTGGCGTATGACCCGGCGTGATGTTATGGGGTGCCATTGGTTACACGTCTCGGTCACCTCTTGTACACACTGACGGCACTTTGAACAGTGGACGTTACATTTCAGATGTGTTACCACCCGTGGCTCTACCCTTCATTCGATCCCTCCGAAGCCCTACGTTTCAGCAGGATAATGCACGATCGCATGTTGCAGGTTCTGTACGGGCCTTTCTGATTACAGAAAATGTTCGACTGCTGCCCTGGCCAGCACATTCTCCAGATATCTCACCAACTGAAAACGTCTGGTCAATGGTGGCCGAGCAACTGGCTCGTCGCAATACGCCAGTCACTACTCTTGATGAACTGTGGTATCGCGTTGAAGCTGCAAGGGCAGCTGTACCTGTACACGCCATCCAAGCTCTGTTTGCCTCAATGCCCAGGCGTATCGAGGATGTAATTACGGCCAGAGGTGGTTGTTCTGGGTATTTATTTCTCAGGATCAATGCACCCAAATTGCGTGAAAATGTAATCACATGTCAGTTCTCATATAATATATTTGTCCAATGAATACCCGTTTATCATCTGCATTTCTCCTTGGTGTAGCAATTCTAATGGCCAGTAGTGTAATTATAAGAGAACATTTAAAAAGTCTTGGCTTACTAAATGAATAATAATATCTTGTAAACAGAAAAGGGAAACGTGTCTTTTAGCTGGGTAGAGTAATGATCCAGAAACAGTGAGACATTGTAAAAACTACTACACTGTATTAAGAAAAATTGTTACAATATCCAGAAGTATGTGCATTTTATCTGAGATTAGTACCTTTGTTCTGGAATATTGTTAAAACGGAAACAAGACAACCGAGAATACAGGAAGACTGTATTTCTCTCAAACTCAATGAAAAGTTTGTTAACAAAAAGTCAGAGGCAGAAAATATTTTTAATAACCATTTTTTAACTGTTGTAGAGAAAATAGGATCCAGCTGTTCACTACAAAACTGAAGTCTGTATTTGGAGGAGGCAGTACTTATGCAATTTTCATAAAACTGTAATTCAACCAACAGCTCCTATTCAAATTATAAAAATATTAAATTCACTAAAAAGTAAAAGCTCAGATAGAACTGATGGCATTTCCATCGAAGTACTATAAGCTTGTTCCCAAGAGATAAGTGGGATTCTCAGCCACATATGTAGTAGCCAACAGAAACAAGGCATTTTCCCAGATAGACTGGAATACGCTATTGTTTCACTAAACAAATATTAAATGCTCTGAATAACCGAACATCACCCATTGTGATTTTTGGCGATGTCTCAAAGTTTTTTAACTGTATGAATCATAAAATTATTCTAGATAAGGTTAAATATTGTGTCATGAGTGGGACAGTGCACAAATGGTTTACTTCATGTGTAACTTTAAGAATGCAGAAGGTTGAAACTAACAGTACAGATACTCGGCCCTTTGTCAACTTTAGTCATTTTCCGCAATTATACATAACTTGTGATTTACCTTGGAGAAGGAATTGTGTATTGTGTAAGTGTTAAGTGAGTTTTTGTATGTCCTGGAAATTTAACGAAGCAAGCCTTCATTCGATTAGAAGTATCGTGTTTGGTTGGTTTTGTATTTATACATGGTTAATGCGCAGATATGCACTTTAGATGCAGATCGCCAAATCGTACTTAAGGGAGCCTGGTACATGTTTTAATAAACGTCATTTAATTTTAATTACACGAAGAAAATAAAAAATAAACATAGTACGTGAGTCTATCACAGAAATATACATGTTCCTATCACCTTTATTCTTCATTCGTACAGCAAAGAAAAGCAGTAATAATCAAATAAAACGCGAGATTTTTGTGTCTTATCTACATATCGATGTAAACATGAGCGGAATGAAATCTCAAAATAGCACGATCTAAGGCTCTATGCCAGATACTTCTAAAATACTTCAGAAAACTTGAACAAACCAACACAGTTCGCAAAAGCAACGTGCTGCGTAGTATTCGTTGGGAAACAAAATGGTGGATGCAGCAGCCTGTGTTTTTAGGAGCTCAAGACGTACCAGTCTAAGTTTCTGTTAACATAATTGCTACATGACTTAATTCACTCTGTTGTTGTCTGAAGTACGATGTAAGTTAAAAAGCATTCAGTATGTAAAATTCAAGAATGTCTAATGTTGGAAGTGATACCAAAGTTTCCGTAAATCTTAAAGTTTCAGGAGAAGATAGGTAGATTGATACCAGTACACCAGTAAGGTACTACTTTAACGACAGTGTGTGATGATATTTCCAAGATGAGATACACCCGCACAGTATAATCAACAGACAAAAGTCGTTGTCGGGTATTAGATCATGCTAAAAGGAACACGTGTTTCGTAAGAGAACAAGATTTCAATGCGTGCAACTAGTAAGCATATCTCGCACCACAAGACAGAATTGCGTAAGTTCTCTTTGTTCAGGAGTTTCGTGAAGGTCGCACTTTCTTCATGTCGACATTAGTGGAAGAATCTGTTTCGCTTACTCCACACCACTGTATGCTTCTTGTCTATTGTTTTGTCTATCGCTGAAGGTACGAAATTCTATTGTTGTGTGAAAACATATGAAATGTAGAAGCTTTACCACCAGATCTTCAGTCAGGTGTATGGATTCAATTTTACACATAATACAGGATGTTTCAGGAGGAACACTAAATCTTTTAGGGTCTGTTAGTCCGGAATAATGCGAATAAAACATTCCACATAATATGCATCTAATTTTACAGTGTTACAGCTGTTATATCACAACACCCACAAATACTCAAAGCAGGCGTTACTTCAGGACAAATCAAATGATGAAGTTCCAAGTTGACCTTGAATGCAGTTTGAAATTCTCTTGACAACATGACGTTCAGCTCTTCCAGGGTCGTCTTGCCATTCTTTTGTTTAAGGTATCACTATTCATAAACTGAACGACCTCTTAGTCTCTTGTGTTTATTTTGTAAATTTTGCATTTCCACCATCATCACAAGCAAAAATTTGAAGGGGTTATATCCTGTGATCTTGATGGCCAAGAAACGTAATCATTTCTGCCGATGGTTGTTTTATATGATGTGATGATTGGAGATTAGAGCGTGCTGGGTCCCCGTCATACTGAAAGAACAAGAACATCCTTGTAGCCAAAGAACCCTATTCCAGTAATTCAGAAGCTCGTTATTAAGGAACACTATATAACGGGGCTCCGTAAGACGATGCTCCAACAGAACAGGGTCAATCAACTGTCTGTCATACACCACACGTTAACAGAGTAGCGTTCTTGCAAATTTCTCCACAAATGCAAATCTGTTTTGGTCCGATCAAAGATATTACTTAACGGTTTTAGTCATTCCGTCAGGAGTAAAAGTGGCTACATCAGTAAACAACATTTATGGTATTATTTAACAATATACTATTACCCAACAAAAATATCCAAGTTCAAGGACTTCATATTCTTCGCAAAGGTGTTAAATTTGATGTAAATGGTAAGGATGGTGGCCGCGCGTACTTAATTTCTCCATCGTTCTTGCGTTAGGAACACCGATGCATGCAGACACTCTGCATGTGTTTGTTGTAGGGCTACGTTCTAGTAATTAAAAACGACACTGTTCATTTGCACGTTCAGATGAATGTATGACTGTTGGTCACTGCACTGGCCTCAAGCAGTTTAGTGAAAATACAAGTAAACGTTCATGAATATGGTAAGCATTATAATGTCGTTCATATTATTCTCTACACACAGCAGCACAGTTTACGTTACAAAACCCGTCCACCAATAGTACATTGCCGCACTCACCACCTGTGGAATGCTCAAACGATACAGTGAAAGTGGCCAACAAATCAAAATCAACATTACAATGGAAAAATTCAGCTATGTAAATCCCATAATAACTTCATAATTTTAACTTGCAAACAAATATGACACTCGATAACTAAAGACATAGAGGATTAATACGCAAATTGGAAACATACCTCCGTGACCAAATGACCAAGTGTACCTCTGCACCCAATAAAATTTAGACACATGTTACATGGAAAATTCACACAGATTACTACAATATCCCAAACTTTATTGTTCCTCCTGAAACGCCTGAATTGCGACAAACGTGATCCTCGTCAGAAACTGCAAGAGAGATCTTCAACAAGCTCGCTGCGTAGACTCCAACTGGATATTTGAGATTGTTAGTCGCAACGCAAATCGAAACTCATTGTGTCAATCGCCAAAGTGTCGCCAACGATGGTGCTGGCTTTTAGTGAGAAAACCATAGAAATTGAAAAATAATTTTTCATATTTTTAGTTAGAAGGTCGTCAGCATCTATTCTCCAACTACTTTAGAATCATTCTATAGATTTGTATTTAGAATATGTATATACATATACGCATATATTTTCCGTTATAAAATGGTTGTTGAAAACTTGATGATAGTATCAGTGCCTTGGACCTTCAAAATTTATAAGAAAGCTACAATGACCAACACCACAATTCCTGCAACATCATGGCATCTATGCGTTAGGAAACAAACAACATACACGTCAATATTGCGTTCGACGAAAGAATCCTAGACCCAAGTATAAGTGCAAAATGCCACTGTTAAACCACTGCAAAAAAAAGGGGCTACGTCTGATGTCAACAACTACCGCCCAATCTCTCTTCTGACTGCCTTATCCAAAATTCTTGAAAAAGTAATGTACTGTAGAGTAGTTTCACACCTTTGTAAAAATAAAGTTTTAACAAAATGTCAGTTCGGTTTCCAGAAAGGTTTTTCAACGGAAAATGCTATATATACTTTCACTAATGAAATATTAAATGCTCTGAGTAACCGGAAGTCACCTGTTGGGATTTTTGTGATCTCTCAAAGGCTTTTGATTGTGCAAATAACGGAATACTTCTAGATAAGCTCACGTACAGTGATATGAATGGGACAGCGCTCAAATGGTTTAAATCATAGCTAACTGGAAGAGTGCAGAAAGTTGAAATAAGCAGTTCACATTAAATGCAAAAAACTGGTGATTTCTCAAACTGGGAAACAATCAAGAATGGGGTCCCGCAATGTTCCGTCTTGGATCCTCTGTGTTCTTAATATATATTAATGACTTGCCATTCTGTATTCTCGAAGATGCAAAGCTGGTACTTTTTGCCAATGATACAAGTATAGCTATCACACCCAACAAACAAAAATTAACCGGTGAAATTGTGAACGATGTTTTTCAGAAAATCATTAAGTGGTTCTCTGCAAATTAGCTGTCATTAAACTTTGACAAAACACAGTACATACTGTTCCACACAGTATACGGAATGACACCATTAATAAATATAGACTTCGATCAGAAATCGGTAGCTAATGTAGAATATTCAAAATTTCTAGGTGTATGTATTGAGAGGGGTTGAACGGGAAAAAGCACACTGAAGAGCTGCTGAAACGTTTGAGTTCAGCTACTTATGCTATCAGGGTCATTGCAAATTTCGGTGATATACATCTCAGTAAATTAGCTTACCACGCCTATTTTCATTCTCTGCTTTCGTATGTCATCATTGAGTTAAAGAGTGTTCATTGCACAAAAGCGTGTAATCAGAATAATTGCTGGAGCTCATCCAGGATCATCCTGCAGACACTTATTTAAAAAGCTAGAGATCTTCACTGTAGCCTTACAACATATATATTCACTTATAAAATTTGTTATTAACAATCCTAACGAATTCAAAAGTAATAGCAGTGTACATGGCTGCAACACTTGGAGAAAGGATGATCTTCACTACTTAAGATTAAATCTAACTTTGGCTCAGAAGGGGGTGAATTATGCTGCCACAAAAGTCTTTGGTCACTTACCTAATAGCATAAAAAGTCTGACAGATAGCCATACAGCATTTAAAAGGAAATTAAAAGATTTTCTTAATGGCAACTCCTTCTACTCATTAGATGAATTTTTGGATATAGTAAGTGGGTAATTTCCCCAACGCCCACAAAAACAAAACAAAAAAAAGGTAAAAATATTAAGTGTCATGTAACATTGTGTGTAATGTAATATCTTGTATAGACACCTTTTCTGAACCTGACACGTTCCACATCATTACGAAGTGTCGTATTCATTATCTATCGAACAAGTACTAATCTAACCTAAACATTAAGTAAGTATATTGAAACTTATAGCAACTGTGAGTGGTTGAGTCAATACTGTGAAAAGAAAAAAGAGAATAAAATACAAAGAGGAGCAAGATACAGGAACAGAGACAAAAATAGAAGTACATCTATATCTATCATCCATGCACTGAAAATATGTCGCAAATCATTGCAAATTACTTCAGAACAGCAGCAGTATTTGAATTAATAAACTTGCTGACACATGATATGAACCGTGAACCTTATCGAATTTCAGATTCTACAATGACGAAATAACATATACCTAGGCCTAAAAGGCTGAGATCTGCATACAGGCTTTACAGAGCGCGCAAGAGCCTACAATAACATCAGAATCACTTGAGTAACAGGCATGTGCATACGCGACATACAACACCCAATGGAAAAAAAAGAACACAGAGTGTAGAAGTGGTTCTCAAAAGCTCTAGGATCAAATCACGGGCAATCAGAATAACAGTAAGTAAAATTTCCGCAAGCGCTCCAAAATGTCATGAGTCCATTCCCCAATTGCATAGACATACATCGACCATAGAGAAGGGATAGGAAAACTCTCTACATTATACAGTTTTATGTGGTTTGCCACTGTGCACAGTATTGCCAAATCCCAAGTTGAAACACCTCTAAGAAGGCACAGAGCGCTCCTATCTGCAGCGAATGGCTTATGCAGCCAATCCCATAAATTCAAAGTGTTTCTTCCGAAAGTGCTGACAGGTTTTCCTCGCTGATAGTAACAACAGGCCTGTCTCCACCTCGTTCCTCGACCTGCTTAAAATACAGCACATCACCCAAATAAGCTTTACGCAACCAGCCACCTCAACTTTGCTGAAAGGCTGTTCGCGATTTTCTCTGCCTAGATCGATCGTACTCACTTATTAGCTGAATAACTCTGTGTGTCAACTGAACATGTATCCGATAGTACCACTGCACGTAGATGCAAACGACTACGCAATACTTGTCTGTCTATCTAGCGGCTATCAACAAGCCCCATACTTCAAAACTACAGTAAAATATCTGTCTGCCATGCATCTTTCAAATCGAAGTCGATGTTAGTTTGAGTAAACAGAAGATGCGACTCGCGTTGCATTTTACCTACTGATTTGTTCAAGTTCATTCCTTCCAGTATGGTATAGTATATAAACAGATCTTGATTCATCTGACATTTTCTAAATTACCTCGAACCAATTCAAATTTAAGGTCAAACAGGCAGATATTTCAGAACTCGATATATAGAATATTTAGACTGATGCAGACTGGACAAATGCAGCAATTCAGATGTGGCTACACACATTAAAGACACAGGTCACCTTTTGGAAGTCGAAGACAATCTTGAAATTTTGCACACACTCGGAAAGAAGCAAGAGACTGGATATCATGAAAGAAATGAAAATTTTCGTTCGTAATTCAAAATATGTACATAATATTCTTAATGAAAAACCGAATTCAAGAACACAAAATTCTTCAGCAGTATTAATCCAGTTCTAATGCAATAAATTAAAGATGTGCAAATGTGAAAATGTAGAAAATTTGGTGCAGTGGCTTACATCGCAAAATAGTGCCAAAATAAATAGTGTGATGTCTCACAACAGCTCCACTAGTACATCAGTGATATAAACAAAGCTCTGGAACGCCAAAGTCATAAATGAAAAATTGTCAAATGAAATTTGTATTAGATGGTTTTCTCACCGTAACAACCAATGAAAAACTATCTGCACGGAGCACAGGCCATGGTGTCATTTGTAGTAACAACAAGACACAGCTCCATACCAGCAGAGGCCATTACTGGACAGCAATTGCTCTCCCCCTTCCTCCCTCCAAATACCTCAACAGCCACACTGGCAGCGAACATTAAACGAAAAGTCAGGATGTTTATTCCAACATTGTCGGTGACCAAACTCTGCCCTTTCGTCACTATCGCTACACCTCCACCCGGTCTTCTGGTAGGACAACACAGTTGTGTTCACTGCCCAGCAACACATACGGGACGGGGGGGGGGGGGGGGGTGTTCAATAAACGGTGTCAGTAAATACTGCAACAATTTTTCTTTTGACAGCAGGTTGGTTTTATTCAGGAGTCCAATACACCATACTATTCCGCACTCTTTTGGCTACAAAATCCTATTTTTCAACATACTATCCGTCCAATGCTACTGTCTTGGACTACCTTACTAAGAGGGCCTTGTGCCTGCATAGCACCACTCTACTGGTCTACGGCGGATCCCACGCCGTGCATCAATAAACTCGCCGCCATCCACGTACTGCTTCCCATAGAGTGCATCCTTCATTGGACCAAACAGATGGAATTCGGAAGGTCTGATATCCAGATGGGTGCAGAGTTCCTCTCGTCGCTTAGACTTGTGTGAGGCCTTGCTTTGTCACGAACATGGAGAAGTTCGTTTGCATTTTGTGGCGTCGAACATGCTGAAGTCGTTTCGGTAATTTCCTGAGGCTATTACAATACACTTTAGAGTTGATCGTTGCACCCTGAGGGAAGACATTAAACTGAATAATCCCACGAGAGTTCCAGAAGGCCGTCGTCATGGCTTAACTGGCTGAGGGCGCGGCTGCGAAGTTTATCTCCGGAGGAGAGGCTGATGACTCCACCTCATGGATTAGCGATTTGTTTCCGGTTCGAAGTGGTGAATCCTTGTTTCATAGCCTGTGACGATGTCGGACAAAAAATTGTTGTAATCAGCCTGGTAAATCGTAAGCAGTTCCGCACAGGCGGTCCTTCGTTGCTCTGTCTTCTTTTAGGTGGCGAGAAACGCAGAGGGTACGTACTTATGAATACCCCAATTGGTGGGCCACTGTGTCAGTACTATCAAAGCAGACATCCACTTCAGCAGCGAAGTGTGTGTTTGTGATCCGTTGATCACCTCGAATGAGACTGTCCGCACGTTCCAACATTGC
Organism: Schistocerca gregaria; assembly: GCF_023897955.1. Lineage (NCBI taxonomy): Eukaryota > Metazoa > Arthropoda > Insecta > Orthoptera > Acrididae > Schistocerca > Schistocerca gregaria. The sequence continues at coordinate 435,841,671 of NC_064922.1, forward strand.
AGTGGTTACAATACCGTGTGGCCGGCCGGTCCGCGGGAGATCACCCAGGTTTGCGCGACCTTGTCGCGATAATGACACAAGCCTCACCCACAGATACACCGTGTTTTTTTTTCTGTTTTTTTTTTTCTTTTTCACTGCCAGGTCTCTATAGATATTCTGCAAGCGCCTATGAATACAGAGGGGTTGATAGTTAATATCTTTGCAACAAATTGACATATTGTTGTTATTTTGGGCGGTAACGTAGCCTATTGTTTGCTCAACAATCCTGGAGCGCGTTTTCAAGCGGCAGTGCATGAAGTGAGATTGTCGTTTGAGTAACGGAAAGCCGTATTGATGTGGTACTGGAAGTACTAAAACATGAAGGAGGTGCAACGGAAAAGGCTGTTGATCTCAGCCATCAACACTTACAACAATTTATCGTATTCGGGGGAAGTTTGCTACCGGCGGTACTGTTCAGGATGTGCATAAGAACGGGTCTGGCACACGGGGTGCATCAGAAAGTTGTGAGTGTACATTCCAGGATCACTGCACGCTATGAACGAAGATAACCCTAGTCGAAGGATGAAGTACTACGAGTGGTCTGGAGGCACAACTTCGCGAGAATGAACGGTTCGCAGGGACGGTGTGGTCTGACGAAGGAAGGGTACTGTAAACCGCCACAACTATGTGTAATGGGCTCTTGAAAATCCTAACGTTCCAGTGCACAAACATGTTAATCTACCCGGTGTCAATGAGTGGTGTGGTCTGTCATCGAGCTGCTTGATTGGCCACTGGTGAGGTGTATCTTCATATGCTGCAAACACCGATTTTACCTGTCATCCGAGAGGCGTTTGGAAATGAAAGATATTACCTACATCAAGATGGCGCTCCGACTCACTACCACAGAGATGTCAGAGCATACTTGGATGAAAATCTACCATGGCGATGGAGAAGTCGAAGAGAGCTGTTGAGTACCCGTCACTGTTTCTAGTCCCACCACAGACTTCTAACTACGCGGGATCTTGAAAAATGAAGTTTATTAACAGAAGCCAACTACACTGAATGAGCTACGAGAAACCATTGCGTCATCCCGTGTGGCTATCACAAGAGCAACACTGACAGTAATCGTTCGGTGAACAGTTGTTTGGTTGCTACTGGGTGTCATTTTTAACACACAAAACAACCTTCCCCCTGTGCAAGAACTGCAGCGGTACCGTATGTCATTTTGTTCCATTAATATTGACTATCTAAGAGTGTCTACATTTTTCTGGGTCACTCAGTACCTGCAGTGCACTGGTTATCCTCCAAAAGCTCTCTGCTTGGAACGTAACTAAAATAGTGCCAGCACCTGTTGGAACTACTTGAAGTTATAGGAGCTTAAGCAGGATTATTCCACGATGTCCCACTACAAAATTCCCAATTTGTCAACCTACACTGTCTGAGAAAAAGATGTGTTGCATTACTTAATCGACGCCCCTCGTACCTTGCTGGCTTGACGAATACGCTGGTACCCTATCGCACTTCGACTGGACTGCTAAATCAGCAGAGCTGAATGCCACAGGAAATATCTGAGAGTGTTTGGAACAGCGAGCGAAACAGTGGCATTGACAACCAGTAATTTGGTACTCCCGCAGGATCTACGAGGCGTGGCTGCAGGTGCATGCGGCATATCTGAATAAACTTATCAACTCTTTTCCTCTCCAAATTCAAACCACTATGAAGGCTAGAGGTAACATTACAACTTATTAGGGCAATGTCACGTGCCCGTGAGTAATTCTAAAATGGTTCAAATGGCTCGGAGCACTATGGACACGTCCATGCCCGAGGCAGGATTCGAACCTGCGACCATAGCGGTCGCGCGCGCGGTGCCAGACTGAAGCGCCTAGAACCGCTCGGCCACACCGGCCGGCTCAGTAATTCTTTTCTGTTCAGTGCACCATATCCCACACAACAGCAGTACTATCACACTGCTTTTGTGATATACTGTTTTACACGTGCGCTTTTGACGAATCCTAGCAATTAGGGACATATTACTTGGTTCACTTTCATATGAAGTCTATAGGTAAATCAGTCACATCTGTCAGCGTATCGTCTATGCGCCCGAGTTCTTAACTAGGCGATCCTCACCAGGCGAAGGTGCAGAAATGTAGAAGAGACATTCGTATCTTTACGAGGCGCGTGCGGTAAATGCAAAAAAGTTTAGTATGGCAATGCTATTGTCAAATACGTCCAAATAGGACCGACATGCTGTTATTCTTTTCTTGGCTGCCGAAATACAAACACGGGACACCCGTCGGAGAATGAAGAATATGTATCGGGCAGCATGTCTGTCGATAACCACCATTGTCAAATTGTGCTCCAAGTGTTGAGCTGGTTGCGATTCGACACAAAATTCCAGTCAATCGGGGAGGCCAGCTTCATCCATTAGTGACAATAAATGAAGAGGGTGATGCTCGAGCACTCGCCCTAAATTGCTAATCCCACCCCATACCATTATCATGCCTCTGGTACTTTAAAAAGGGCCTTCAAGCGTCGAGGATTCCGTCAGACGAGGATCTGCAGCAGGCGTTTACGGACTTCTTCACGGAGCATGACACGGTCTTTTACCAAATGGTTATCTTCAATCTGGTGTGCCGTTGGGATGACTGCCTCAAGGCTCAAGGCGATTTTGCCTGATAGGCATACCGATGGACTGTAACGCCTTGGAACGGAAACTTTTTGATCGCTTTTTAGATGTCAATGTAACCGCGTACAGAGTTTAATTTTAAGTGTCGCTATATGTTGGTCCTTTTTGTCTCAGAAGTTAGCTGTGGATCACAGAACCGTGGTACACCATAAGAGTCGTAGGGAGAGCTTTCGTGCATGTTCATTTTTTGGTCCATGCTTATTATACTCTAATGGTGGGCGTTATAAGCAGTAACTTTCTGTATTTTAGTTGCCAGAGTTTTTTTATTTCCACTGGATGTATGGGCCTAAAAAACAACATAGATTATTTAAGAGAGAACTTGAGTAATTTTATGAATCATGTTCACGCCACAGCTATCACTGTGCCTTCGATTACTATCATAGGTCCTATGCAAGCGTGCTTAAATGTCCCTCACAGAAAATATTACTCCCAATGGCCTGTATCCATGGCGCGTTGTATGTTTCGAGCAGCAATACACCTCTATGACGTCATATGCTGTCACGTCTTTCTATCTGCTGTAAAGTGATCAAGAAGACCAGGTGGCCAGTTTACACTGATCCACGGTCCAATCTCGGTTATACAGCGTTCTTTCCAGTCGTAACTGATCATATCGTTTGTTCAACAAGAGAGAAGGTATCGATTATCTGCTAGAGAGACCAATGTACAACAATGAGTGCTGATACGTGTTCTGCAAAACCTGGGCCAGCATTGTACTCTGTCATGAGATTTGTCACAGATCGTTGCCTTTCCTGCTTTATAGAGCGGGTAAGATTGGACCTCCACGTTCTGTGACGCACCGTGCACGTTCAACAACCGTGTTTTCGCCACCCTTCAACCTCTCTGCATATACGCTAACGACAGAACGTCGCGAACGGTGGTTACGGAACTGCTAGGTCCTAGGCGGCGGGACGTAACAAATTGCTCTTTGTCACAGTCTCTTATGTAAGTGCTTTCCCCACATGCGGCCCGTACCTTAAGTACAGTGACTCCCCATTCGTCTTCGCTCTCCCAACTGCGTCACTTGCCCGATGCCACTAGGCAGTCTCAGTGCTGTAGTTGTATCAAAATTTGGATCACTCGTTGTCGCTAATGTCGACTAATTATTCTGCCCTTAATTGCTACAAACCCACATAGCTTAAAAGAAGAAATCAAATGAAAGTTTGTCGCCAGCCACAATGGCACTACGTAATGGTCCCATTCAAAATTAATCACCACACCAGTTAAGATTTTTACTCACTGTCTCTGTAAGTCCATATTCAGTGCAGATGGTTGCGGAATCTCGGCTGTTCAATACAAAATTCATTTCATTGTCCTTCACCTTCCCTCCACATATGCTCAGGAAATAACGACGTGAAAGGTGGTTACCGAACTGGTAGGTTCATTTCACCTGTCTAAATTTCCTATGGCTAAGCAGGGATGGCTAGAGGAAAAATGTAAGGATGTAGAGCCTTATCTCACTAGGGGTAAAATAGATACAGCCTACAGGAAAATTAAAGAGACCTTTGGAGAAAAGAGAGCCACTTGTATGAATATCAAAAGCTCCGATGGAAACCCAGTTCTAAGCAAAGAATGGAAAGCAAAAAGGTTGTAGGAGTATATAGAGGGACTATACAAGGGCGATGCACTTGAGGACAATATTATGGAAATGGAAGAGGATGTAGATAAAGATGAAATGGAAGATAGGATACTGCGTGAAGAGTTTGACAGAGCACTGAAAGACCTGAGTCGAAACAAGGTCCCCGGAGTAGACAACATTCCATTGGAACTATTGACGGCCTTGGGAGAGCCAGTTTTGACGAATCTCTACCATCTGGTGAGCAAGATGTATGAGACAGGTGAAATACCATCAGACTTCAAGCAGAATATAATAATTCCAATCACAAAGAAATCAGGTGTTGACAGATGTGAAAATTACCGAACTGTCAGTTTAATAAATCACAGCTCCAAAATACTAACGCCAATTCTTCACAGACGAATGGAAAAACTGGTAGAAGCCGACCTCGGGGAAGATCAGTTTGGATTCTGTAGAAATGTTGGAACACGTGAGGCAATACTGACCCTACGACTTATCTTCGAAAATAGATAAAGGAAAGGTAAACCTACGTTTCTAGCATTTGTACACTTAGAGAAAGCTTTTGACAATGATATCTGGAATACTCTCTTTCAAATTCTAAAAGTGGCTGGGGTAAAATACAGGGATAGAAAGGCTATTTAAAGGTTGTACAGAAATCAGATGGCAGTTATAAGAGTCTAGGGTCATCAAAGGGAAGCAGTGGTTGGGAAGGAAGTGAGACAGGGTTGTAGCCTCTCCCCGATGTTATTCAATCTGTATATTGAGCAAGCAGTAAAGGAAACAAAAGAACAATTCCGAGTAGGAATTAAAATCCAGGGAGATGAAATAAAAACTTTGAGGTTCGCCGATGACATTGTATTCTGTCAGAGACAGCAAAGGACTTGAAAGAGCAGTTGAACGGAATGGACAGTGTCTTGAAAGGAGGATATAAGATGAACATCAACAAAAGCAAAACGAGGATAATGGAACGTAGTCGAATTAAGTCGGGTGATCCTGAGGGAATTAGATTAGGAAATGAGACACTTGAAGTACTAGATGAGTTTTGCTATTTGACGAGCAAAATAACTGATGAAGGTCGAAGTAGAGAGGATATAAAATATAGACTGGCAATGGCAAGGAAAGCGTTTCTGAAGAAGAGAAGTTTGTTAACATCGAGTATAGATTTAAGTGTCAGGAAGTCGTTTCTGAAAGTATTTGTGCGGAGTGTAGCTATGTATGGAAGCGATACATGGACGATAAATAGTTTGGACAAGAAGAGTATAGAAGCTTTAGAAATGTGGTGCTACAGAGGAATGCTGAAGATTAGATGGCTAGATCACATAACTAATGAGGAGGTATTGAATAGAATTGGAGAGAAGAGGAGTTTGTGGCACAACTTGACAAGAAGAAGGGACTGGTTGGTAGGACATGTTCTGAGGCATAAACGGATCGCAAATTTAGCATTGGAGGGAAGCATGGAGGGTAAAGTCGTAGAGATGAATATACTAAGCAGATTCAGAAGGAAGTAGGTTACAGAAAGTTCTGGGAGATGAAGAAGCTTGCACAGGATAGAGTAGCATGGAGAGCTGCATCAAACCAGTCTCAGGACTGAAGACCACAAGAACAAATTCCCAGTTGTTATTTTATTTTAGAACCAGATTCGGATCATCAGTTGTTGTCTAGTGATGATCGAGGGGATCGCTGTGTCAAGTACAAATACACGAATATCAGTCACTGAATGCCCGCCCCTATTTTGACTGGATCAGAGGTGGGATTCTTCCTCCACGTCTGTCAGGGGGCCAGCAAGTAGCGTAATGTAGCGCCGAATCTGGTTGCTCAAATAAAATAACAACTGGAAATTGAGACGGCAGAAAGGTGTTTTGTTTCTACATTTTTGTTTTATTTATCCCTCTCGGACGCGAGACGATCAGTTCCTGTTCCGTATAAAGTGGTCGGCCGCTGACGAATCCTCAATCACATCCACTCTGGCAGTTTCTCATCTAACTGAAACCGACGCCCACGCATGTCTTTTTTCAGGTCGCCAAGGATGTGAAAATCAGTCAGTGAAAGACCCAAGCTGTCCGGTGGATGTTGCAGTTTATCCCAACCAAGTGGCTGAAGTGAAGTTTTCGTCCGATAGACAGTATGGAGGCTTGCGTTATCGTGTAACAATATGATTCCATCCGACAGCATCCCCGGCTTTCGTCTTTATGGTGAGTTGCAATTTCTGCAGATTGTCTTCAAAGCGCTGCGCACCGATTGTGGTTCGATGCTCGAGGAACTCTACGAGCACTGATCTCCTGCAGTCCAAAGATGAGGTCATCACGATCTTTCCGAAACCTGTGCGAGAAATTTTGGACTTCTTTGGCAGGGGAGACGTGGGATGTTCCTGTTGTTGGCTATGCCGTTTGTCCTCCAGCACCCACTCTGAGCGTGACACGACAAGGTGCTAACCGATCTGTGCTTCACCTTGTGTCGATGCTATGCGCAGGGGCATGTGGTCAAAACACCGCTCTCCTGTCCGTTTTGCAGAGTTTCCAGACCATGGAAGCGTTACTACTCAGTAAGCGGCCCCTCAGTTAGCGTAACGAGGCTGAATGCACCCATACATTTCCTCATACCAAGGAAAATTCCTGAAAATTCCTTGGCAACACCGGGAATCGAACGCGGGACCTCCGCATGGCAGCCATGTACGCTGAACACACAGCAACGGAGTCGGACAGTAATAGTAGTAGCAGTAGTAGTAGTAGTGCAAAGCAATAGTCTTTTGTAACTCTAGTATATCTTCAGGTGTAACAATTATATTTACATAATCAATACGCAAAAATGTAGGGGATTGCATGATTATAGTTTTCAGGGTCTTTATCGCATCAACATCATCTTCTTTACTCATTACACAGAACATTCCATTCAGCTGCTCCCGAAATTCGTCTTCGCCTTGACTGAGAGTAGCAATGTCGTCAGTCAATTTCATTGTTGATGTCTTTTGATGAGATTTCCTCTATTTCCGTCGCTGCTTCTTCGATGTGAAAATCGAACATCGGTGGGAAGGGTCTCAGACGCTTGTACGCCTCTTACACCCTTTTTCAGCATACATTCATGGTCTTCCATTCTTAGTCTTCCCTCTTAATTCTTGTACCATTGCATATTACTCGCTTTTCTCCATGGCTTATTCTGTTTTCCTGATAATTTCGAACATCTTGCACCAGGTTACAATGTCAAACGAGTTTTCTAATCGTCGTTACATTGTCAAGCGCATAGTCAGAATTGTGTCTCAGATGCCTTCATCTTTCCAAAACCCAAAATGACCATCGTCTAACACACATCAAATTTATTTTCCGTGTTCTAGTAAGCAACTTGTATGCATAACATGTTAAGGCGTTGCGGAATAGTCCTCACAGTTATCTGCGCTTGCTGTCTTTGGTATTGCGTGGATGATATTTTTTCGAAATTCAGAGGTTATCTGTCCACTCTCATACATTCTACACACCATCTTTTGCAGTCGTTTGGTTGCCATTTCCTGCAATGATTGTATAATATCTGATGGAGTTTTACCTACTCCTTCTGATTTATTTAATCGCATGTCTTCCTAAATATGGTTAAACTCTGGCTATGTTATCGGATGTAATATGTCTGCAAGATCGACTACCATTAATTCTTCTGTTTCGTCATCAGACACTTATTTCTCGTGTAGATGCCTTATATAGGTTCCCGCTCTCTCCTTTGCACTGAACAATGGAATCACCATTTGCAGTTAGTTACATGATTGTTGTTTTGAATTTTCAGTATTTTCAATCAGTCCCTCCAACGATCATTCCTTTTTCAATTTCTACGCATATCCCCCGCACAATTACGCTTTGACTTCCCTGAACTCGATATTAATTTAATTTCTAAGTGATTTATATTGTGGCAATCCTGTTTCTTTCCCTCGAGATTTTTTTACTTCCTTCTTTCGTCAATCAGTTGACGTATTTATTCTGTTAGCCAAGGTGTTTTACCAGTTACATTTCTTGTAACAATTATTGTCTGTCGGACACCTGTGATCGCCGTTTTTAGAGATGTCCCTCCTCTCCAACTGACGTTCCTTCCGTGGTACAAATTAACGCGGTAACTACAGCCTTACAGAACAGGAAAGGAAACCTAGTCGTTCCTGAATCCTTTACTATGGCATTTATTTCGACGTCGATTCTTCCGGGTGGTTCTCTTAAACGTCAGCCTGCTCTACTAAATTACGTTCGAATTGTATATTTGCTCCTAGGTACATTTTAACAGTCTTACAAATGATTTCGGAACCACTCTCATCCAAATGGAATCTTTCTGTGTCTCTAGGCCTTTTCCAAGTACATCTCCTCCTCTTGTAATTTCTGAATAGTGTACTGGCTATTATTAGTTCAAACTTACTGCAGAACTTAGGCTTTCTCTTATTTCATTCCTACCGTCAAAGCCCACATTCTCTCTTAACTGTCTCTTCTGTTCCTTCCTGTACTACTGCGTTCCAGTCCTCCGTGATTATTTACTTGTAACATTCCTTTACATACTGCATCTTCTCAAATACTCTCTCTAGGGTCTTCATCTACTGCTTATGACGTCGGCAGATATACCTGAAATACTGTTTTTGCCATTGGTTCGGTATCGTTACTGATTAGAACAACCCCATCGCTGAACTCACACAGTAACACTCTGCCCAATCCTTTATTCATAATGAATCCAACCCTCGTTTCGGCCACTGTTGAAGTTGCCGCATACCTTGTGAACAGAAATCCGTATCTTCTTTCCACTTACATCAATGACCCCACTATATCTAGATTGAGCCTTAGCATTTACCTTTTCAAATTTTCTAGCTTCTCCATCACGTCATATTCCTGACGTTCAACGTTCCGACTCTTCGAATGTTACCCTTTGCTTGGTCACTATCTGTCCAATGCGTTGTGGATATGCATTACGTGTCACTGATGCAGTGGTTTCCTTTGCATTCGGCATCATCATGCAATTGGCCGTTGATGACTACTGATTCTTCCACCTTTAAAGGGCAGTTTTCCACCCCAGGAGCAAGAGATTAGTTATTTATTTATTTATTCCACTGTAGCCTGTTACCTATTATTTAAACACAACCTCTATTGATTTTTACACAAATTATGCGGTATACGTTAATAGTTTATATTATCCTACACAATACTATCTCTCAGCATTCGCATTGTTTCTACTATTAATATTTAAAAATACACTATTTTTGGTATGAGTAAAAATTACACCTATTACCAAATCCATGTCTACCACTATTATAACAACTTCAGTTGTTGTCTCTCATTTTTCACAATGCACTCCATCAATCGCTGGTCCACAAACACTCCCAATCAGTTCCCTGGGCACTTGGCGAGCGTTGTATTTGCCTCTGTCTCTTGGGCAAGAAACTGCTCTGAAACTCTGTCCACTTTTTCGCCCTCATTGGCAAGTTCGTTAGCAGAATGAGCTGACTTACAATGTCGGGATTCTTCGGTTGCATTGCAGAAAATCTTTGATCTAAATTTAAGAACAGTCTCTGATCAAGAATGTATCTATCCCTTTAGACATACAAGCTGATTGCTGTCCTTGTCCTTGTTGATCCTATTAAACTGTGTGATAAAAAGTATCCAGACACCTGGCTGAAAATGACTTACCAGTTGGTGGCGCCCTCCATCGGTAATGTTGGAATTCAGTATGGTGTTGACCCACCCTTAGCCTTGATGACGTTTCGAATCGCGCAATCATACGTTCAATCAGGTGCTTGAAGGTTTCTTGGGGAATGGCAGCCTATTCTTCACGGAGTGCTGCGCTGAGGAGAGGTATCGATGTCGGTCGGTGAGACCTGGCACGAAGTCGGCGTTCCAAAACATCCCAAACGTGTTCTATAGGATTCAAGTCAGGACTCTGTGCATTACAGGAATATCATTTTCAAGTAACTATTCCGCCGCTGGCCGTGCATTATGAACAGGTTCTCGATCGTGTTGAAAGATGCAACAGCCATCCCCGAATTGCTCTTCAACAGTGGGAAGCAAGAAGGTGCTTAAGACATTAATGTCGGCCTTCGCTGTGATAGTGCCATGTAAAACAACAAGGGATGCAAGCCCCCTCCACGAAAAATACGACCACACCATAACACCACTGCCACCGAACTTTACTGCTGGCACTACATACGCTGGCAGATGACGTTCACTGGGCATTCGCCATACCCACAACCTGACATCGGATCGCCACATTGTGTACCGTGATTCCTCTCCTCACACAACGTTTTTCCACTTTGTCAATCAACAGACGAGATCGGCCTGTACGATTTTGTGCTGCACGTGTCCCTTCACGTTTCCACTTCACTACCAAATCGGGAACACTGGACCTAGGGATGTTTAGGAGTGTGGAAAACTCGCGTACAGACGTATGACACAAGTGACATCCAACCACCTAACCATGTTCTAAGTCCGTGAATTCCGCGGAGCGCCCCATTGTGCTCTCTCACTATGTATAATGACTACTGAGGTCGATGATATGGAGTACCTGGCAGTGGGTGGCAGCACAATGCACCTAATATGAAAAGAAGTATATTTTTGGGGATGTCAGGATACTTTTGATCACATAGTGTATTTTCTAAAATGTTCTACCTATCTTTTTTCTAATGTCTTCTATCATTCTGGCGTTTCCTTATCTCTTGGAATGAAAAAAAAAATTCTTACATCTGTCTTCCATCAATGAACCTGCATACGTGTCTAAGTCACCTACATTTTATGTTCATTACAGTCACACTGTTCCTTGATGCATTCGTTTCTCTGTTCCTGCAATTTGTAGTTTGGCATGTTTTGGTTTTTGTACCAACGAGCAGTCCCTCATACCACATATCAATTATAGGAATACATACCGACTCTACTTGCTTTTTCAGACCGACCAAAATCTTAGAAACCGAATTACTCCTTATAGTTGTTTTTTTCTGCCTATCTTAATTGTTGTATTTGTTGCTTAAAACTATATAACAGTAGCATTAGGCGGAGATTTTCTCCGCTCAGGGACTGGATGTTGTGTTGTCCTAATCATCATCATTTCATCCCCATCGACTCGCAAGTCGCCGAAATGCCGTCAAATCGAAAGACTTGCACCCGGCGAACAGTGTACCAAACGGGAAGCCTTAGTCACACGACATTTATTTTTAGTAGTATTAGTATAATAATAGTATCCACATAACAGATGCTAATTGTGAAATAATAGCCGGCAACGGTGACCGAGCGGTTCTAGGCGCTCAGTCCGGAACCGCGCGACTGCTACGGTCTAGGTTCGAATCCTGCCTCGGACATGGATGTGTGTGATGTCCTTAGGTTAGTAAGGTTTAAGTAGTTCTAAGTTCTAGGGGACTGATGACCACAGATGTTAAGTCCCATAGTGCTCAGAGCCATTTGAACCATTTTTGAAATAATAAATAAATAATCCCCCAGTCCATTTGTTTCACATGGATAAAACTCATACACAGGACCAGAGATGAAAGCCGAACTCTCTAATTGACAGCCAAACCTGCTCAATTACCGTAGGTAAAACTATACGCACATACCTGCTGTTGGGTATGCAGCGAAGCCATATCATTGCAGCAGTATACCCGATATCAAAGATCATTAGAAGACGAGAGATCCTAAGAGCCGTTGACATTGCTAACTTGCGTAATTGTAATGGCTGGTACGGTGCCTGGGAAGATAGTAAAACGTAGGTTTGGTGTTGGAGGAGATCTGGTGGTCCATTGGCCGTGAGAAGTATGCCGAGTAATATACACTCCTCTAGTGGTTACTGAGAAGGGTCTGGCGGCGATGGAACATAGGGCGCTCATAAAATGTCGGAGTAATTCAACAATTCAGTGGCGTCATCCGGACGAGGGTACGGCACTCGACGTGGGCCGCGTTGCTGGTCTTGCCCCGGGGTCTGCAGACAGGGGCAGTGAAAACTTTGGGTCGTAAACGTCGCCAGCGCGGGCTGGTTTATCGAATCAGGCCGTGGCACGGCACTAAGTAACTCTGACTTACTTGCACGTGCAGCTACCCAACCAGCCATTCAGTCGGAAATGACATGCTCCGAGAGGCAAGAGGGCTTTCCCCGGGCGCCACAAAATGCGGGACGAGACGTAAAACCGAATTACCGATGCAGCCTCGCACTCCCGCTGTAATTAGTTCCTTTCGCCGGCGCCCTCTCTTTTTCTTCCGTCCGCCGTCGCAGCCGTGAGACGAATCCTGCTCGAGCTGGAGGCGGCGTACCCTTCTCTGCAACCGGCTGGACAGCGGGCTGGGGTAGGGGACGTCACCGACAGACGGCGGAATTAAATTAGAACGCCGCAGCCTGACTTCGGCTCTGCTCGGCGCGACTCGGCTCGGCTCGGCTTTACACTGTTGTTTGCAGTTGGCGTTTCGCGGCCGCCACTATTTGTTTGCGCCTTCGCCTCGTTTAGTGGCAACAGATGCGTGCTGCGTACTCGCTGCGTATCTCGTTCCCACGGACTTGGCCTCTAAACGGCCATGCGATAAAGGAAAAGGAAACAAACAGCACGGCAGAAAAAGAAGAAACAGAAGCACCAGGCCACGGTGAAAACTAGACTGTCGGGCAGTGAAAAATGCGCTTACGTAACGACGTACTCGCCCTGTAGGTACCGAAAGGTGTGACTGGATTATATTCTGGACGACGGCGGTTGGAACCCGCGTCTCACCGTGCAGAGTGAGGCTTTTTGTGATTTCTCTAATGCACGTAAGGGGAATTTCTCTGGCTCGGAGCCTTATTTCAAACTCACGTTCAACATTTATTTTTTGCAAAAAAAAAAAATTATTGTACAAAAATGTCTTAAGAAACAAAAGCACGTCCTTACATACAATGTAAAAATATTTTAACCGGTAAGTGGATGGGCGTATGTAGCACAAAATAGGGGCCAAAATACACCTATGCGTATTGCGCTATTAAACGTTACGCAAGATTAACGTTAAGTATAGGTCTCCCAACAAATTTAAATAAATAAACATTTCAGAATTACATGCTCTTCTGTGTAAACCTCGAAAATCAAATTTCCTGTAGTGAATTTCAATATGGCGGCCATTTGAAAACGTTGGTAGTGAAAACCTACATATTTAGTTGCCTTTAAATGTAAATGAATAACAAGCATTATGAACAACGCATTGCTTTTAGAGGTTCACGCCAAAATTACAAGTGTCTATTATTTATTTATTTGTTTTTGAATCATCTACGCTTCTGACTGGTTTGACGCAGCCCGCCACGAATCTCTCTCCTGTGCCAACCATTTCATCTCAAATAAGCACTTGCCACTTACGTCCTCAATTATTTACTGGATATATTCAGATTTCCGTCTTCCTCTGCAGTTTTCACCTTCTACATCTGTTTCTAGTTCCATGGTAGTTATTCCCTGATATTTAACCGATGTGCTACCATCAAGTACCTTCTTGTTGTGCCGGTCGGGGTGGCCGAGCGGTTCTAGGCGCTACAGTCTGGATTCGCGCGACCACTACGGTCGCAGGTTCGAATCCTGTCTCGGGCATGGATGTGTGTAATGTCCTTAGGTTAGTTAGGTTTAAGTAGTTCTAAGTTCTAGGGAACTGATGACCTCTGAAGTTAAGTCCCATAGTGCTCAGAGCCATTTGAACCATTTGAACCTTCTTCATGTCAACGTTTTCCATGCAACGCCTTCCTCGTCGATTCTGTGGAAAACCTGCTCATTCCGTACCTTATCAGCCCACCTAATTTTCAACATTCTCCTTTAACACCACATCTCAAATGCTTCGATTCTCTTCTGTTCTGGGTTCCCAACAATCCATATTTCACTGACATAGAATCCTGTACGTACTCAGAAATTTCGTCGTTAAATTAAAGCCTATGTTTGATACTAGTGGACTTCTCTTGGTTAGTAATGACCTTTTCTGTCAGTGCTAATCTGTTTTTATGTCCTTCTTGTTCCGTCGGTCATGAGCTATTATGCTGCCTAGGACGCAGAATAACTTAACTTCATCTACTTTCTGATCACCAATTCAGATATTTTCTCGCTGTTCTCGTTTCTGCTAATTTTCATTACTTACGTCTTTCCTCGATTACTCTCAATATCAGTCCATTTTACGGAGCTGATTTTCTTCCCAAGCGAAACAGTCTCGAGAAATACCCATTTAAAATTTTAATTTGTATTTGTGTGTAAATAACTTTAATTTTTTTTCTTTTCATCATTAATCTGCTATTCCTATCTCAGACTGTAAATCTTCCACTTTTTGTAAGATTTAATTTTCTTAAGCGAGTCTTTCTATTCGTAATTGTTGCCTCGACGCTTTTCTGGAACGAGAGCCTGTTAGAACGGTTGAGGCGTTTCTTGTCGCTTTTCGTGGAGAATGAGCAAACCGAGGTGTCGATAACGACTCCCATGATTTTAATGTTATGAAGAACGCGATTAAAAATTACGCACGCCCGATTGTTAGCAATTTCGACGACTTTTGCACTCGAAAAAATGTATTTTGGAGCATCCTCGGAAGTTGAAATTAATGAATTCACTGCTTGATTTTTATTCTGTGTATAGGCTGCAAGACAGCTCTCTTTCAATGGGTCTTCAGTAAGCTGTTTTTACACATAAGCAGTAGCTTCAATAATTTCACTCGTCAGTGGTGGATCGTTATCAAAAGTATCAAACATCCCGTTCATCACATCTTGCTTCTACTTACAACAACTTTCAGAACAGTTATCGTATTGAAGGTAGCCATTCTTTGAACGTCTATCATGAAGCGTCGCCATAACAGCTTTTCATATCGCACTTGCTCGTAAGCAAATACATGAAACATCTGATGTGTAAGCACAATACCTATATCCATATTTTCCTAGACTGAGATTCATTGGCATCGCAAACGGCCCAGGCGTCGAGAGCCGCTACAGTAGGCGTGTGCGCACCTCCAATGGAACGTGATTTTCAGGTGTAAACAATAACGTATCGACAAAATCCTTTTGATCACATATATCAAGACCGTAAGGAGACGAAATACGCCAAAAATGTTCTTTTTCTGAAACCTCGAGACCAGAAAACCTCCTTAAAGTGAATGCAGAGAAGTTGTAAATGGATGCCGACAGCCACTTCCCTTCTCCATCTATAATACTCAATGATTATCCCGGAACCCGCGCTGCACGTTACAGTTTCTGGTTGCCTGTCTAACGACTTCCAAAGGAAAAAAAATTGATTTTCAGTATTTCGCGTAATTATCTAATGAATTCAAAAATTTTAAACGCTGTCATAACCTACTCATTAAGGGATAAAATCTTATCTTTAACGTTTAACAGAAAAGGGCAAATACTACAGTTAGAAAATCTGTGTTGGTCCCGAGGCAGCGTAACTGACAGCGTCGATACACACAAACAAACACACACACACACACACACACACACACACACACACACACACAAACACACGCACGCACGCACGCACGCATTCAAATGGTTCAAATGGCTCTGAGTACTATGGGACTTAAGTTCTGAGGTAATCAGTCCCCTAGAACTTGGAACTACGTAAACCTAACCAACCAAAGGACAGCACACACATCCATGCCTGAAGCAGGAATCGAACCTGCGACCGTAGCGGGCACGCGGTTCAATACTGTAGCGTCTAGAACCGCTCGGCCACACACACACACACACACACACACACACACACACACACACACACACACACACACACACACACACACACACTCCGACTTCATTCATGCAGTGTTTGAGACTGACAACACATAAGGACTTCCAATAAATTTTAAACATAATTTCAAAATATACGATTTTTTTCTTTCCTCGCTCACAACGAAAGCAAAATGAAGGGAAAAAAAGTTTATCTCCTACTACATTTTCGCTGTTCGGCATGAGGCATTCCGCATTTAGCGTTGTCTTAAGAGCAGTAAGGGGACCAAGCCCTAACAAGGAAAAACACTCCCATTATGAATCACTACATTGTGCCTACTTCACTGTTCGCACTGCACATGAGAGAGGTAAGGTTCTCCAGGCAGTTCCGTACCTAAGCCCTTCCATCGTACAGCCACAGGCATTCACTCGATATCACTCATTTACAGTACAGTACAGACAAGACTCGACTGCCGAGTGGTGTCGTTCTCTATACCTCACCCGCCGCTTACAGTTAACTACAGCAATGTGTAGCTTACGAGCAGCCGCTCGTCCATTGTACCCCACTGCGTTCTAGTCCGGCGCACAGTCACAGTGATACACAGACTGCTGTTAGTGATTTGTAACTCACAAGTGAGTACTTCCGTGCAAGTTTTACAACCACCTTCCGTATTGCCTGCCTCTTATTGGTTTAGCTGTATTCATTCTAAATCTACATCTACATTCATACTCCGCAAGCCACCTGACGGTGTGTGGCGGAGGGTACCCTGAGTACCTCTATCGGTTCTCCCTTCTATTCCAGTCTCGTATTGTTCGTGGAAAGAAGGATTGTCGATATGATTCTGTGTGGGTTCTAATCTCTCTGATTTTATCCTCATGGTCTCTTCACGAGATATACGTAGGAGGGACCAATATACTGTTTGACTCTTCGGTGAAGGTATGTTCTCGAAACTTTAACAAAAGCCCGTACCGAGCTACTGAGCGTCTCTCCTGCAGAGTCTTCCACTGGAGTTTATCTATCATCTCCGTAACGCTTTCGCGATTACTAAATGATCCAGTAACGAAGCGTGCTGCTCTCCCTTGGATCTTCTATATCTCTTCCATCAACCCTATCTGGTACGGATCCCACACTGCTGAGCAGTATTCAAGCAGTGGGCGAACAAGCGTACTGTAACCTACTTCCTTTGTTTTCGGATTGCATTTCCTTAGGATTCTTCCAATGAATCTCAGTCTGGCATCTGCTTAACCGACGATAAACTTTATATGATCATTCCATTTTAAACCACTCAAAGATAATTTATGGAATTAACTGCTTACAGTTGCTGACCAGCTATCTTGTAGCTAAATGATAAGGGATCTAACTTTCTAAGCATTCGCAACACATTCCACTTGTCTACATTGAGAGTCAATTGCCATTCCCTGCACCATGCGTCAATTCGCTGCAGATCCTCCTGCATTTCAGTACAATTTTCCATTGTTACAACCTCTCGATACACCACAGCATCATCCGCAAAAAGCCTCAGTGAACTGCCGATGTCATCCACCAGGTCATTTATGTATATTGTGAATAGCAACGGTCCTATGACACTCCCCTGCGGCACACCTGAAATCACTCTTACTTCGGAAGACTTCTCTCCATTGAGAATGACATGCTGCGTTCTGTTATCTAGAAAGTCCTCAATCCAATCACACATTCGGTCAGATAGTCCATATGATCTTACTTTGTTCATTCAACGACTGTGGGGAACTGTATCGAACGCCTTGCGGAAGTCGAGAAACACGGCATCTACGTGTGAACCCGTGTCTATGGCCCTCTGAGTCTCGTGGACGAACAGCGCGAGCTGGGTTTCACACGACCGTCTTTTTCGAAACGCATGCTGATTCCTACAGACTAGATTTCTAGTCTCCAGAAAAGTCATTATACTCGAACATAATACGTGTTCCAAAATTCTACAACTGATCTATAGCTTTGCACATCTGTTCGGCGTTCCTTCTTGAAAATGGGGATGACCTGTGCCCTTTTCCAATCCTTTGGAACGCTACGCTCTTCTAGAGACCTACGGTACACCGCTGCAAGAAGGGGGGCAAGTTCCTTCGTATACTCTGTGTAAAATGGAACTGGTATCCCATCAGGTCCCGCGGCCTTTCCTCTTTTGAGCGATTTTAATTGTTTCTCTATCCCTCTGTCGTCTATTTTGATATCTACCATTTTGTCATCTGTGCGACAATCTAGAGAACTAACTACAGTGCAGTCTTCCTCTGTGAAATATGTTTGGTAGAAGACATTTAATATTTCGGCCTTATTCTGTCATCCTCTGTTTCAGTACCATTTTGGTCACAGAGTGTCTGGACATTTTGTTTTGATCCACCTACGGCTTTGACATAGGACCAAAATTTCTTAGGATTTTCTGCCAAGCCAGTACATAGAACTTTACTTTCGAATTCATTGAACGCCTCTCGCATAGCCCTCCTGACACTACATTTCGCTTCGCGTAATTTTTGTTTGTCTGCAAGGCTTTGGCTATGTTTATGTTTGCTGTGAAGTTCCCGTTGCTTCCGCAGCAGTTTTCTAACTCGGTTGTTGTACCACGGTGGCTCTTTTCCATCTCTTACGATCTTGCTTGTCACATACTCATCTAACGCATATTGTACGATGGTTTTGAACTTTGTCCACTGATCCTCAACACTATCTGTCCTTGAGACAAAACTTTTGTGTTGAGCCGTCAGGTACTCTGTAATCTGCTTATTGTCACTTTTGCTAAACAGAAAAATCTTCCTACCTTTTTTTATATTTCTCTTTACGGCTGAAATCATCGATGCAGTAACCGCTTTATGATCGCTGATTCCCTGTTCTGCATTAACTGTTTCAAATAGTTCGGGTCTGGTTGTCACCAGAAGGTCTAATATGTTATCGCCACGAGTCGGTTCTCTGTTTAACTGCTCAAGGTAGTTTTCAGATAAAACGCTTAAAAATTTTTCACTGGAGTCTTTGTCCCTGCCACCCGTTATGAACGTTTGAGTTTCTCAGTCTATATCCGGCTAATTAAAATCTCCACCCAGAACTATAACATGGTGGGGAAATCTACTCGAAATATTTTCCAAATTATTCTTCAGGTGCTGAGCCACAACAGCTGCTGAGCCCGGGGACCTATAGAGACATCCAATTACCAGGTCTGAGCCTGCTTTAACCGTGACCTTCACCCAAATCATTTCACAATTCGGATCTCCGTGAATTTTCTTCGATACTATTGCACTTCTTATCACTATAAACACGCCTCCCCCTTCACTGTCCAGCCTATCTCTGCGGTATACATTCCAATCAGAGTTTAGGATTTCATTACTGTTTACGTCTGGTATCAGCCAACTTTCTGTCCGTAGTACTATATGGGCGTTGTGACCGTTTATTAATGAGAGCCGTTCTGGGACCTTTCTATACATGTTCCTGCAGTTTACTATTAGCACATTAATATTGTTATTCCCTGTTGCATTTTGCCTACTCCTACCTTGCTGCGTCTCAGGAGGCGTCTTGTCGGGCCTAGGGAGGGAATTCTCTAACCTAAAAACCCCCATGTGCACTCCACACGTACTCCGCTACCCTTGTAGCCGCTTCCGGCGTGTGGTGCACGCCTGACCTATTCTGGGGGACCCTACAGTTCTCCACCCGATTGTGGAGGTCGAGAAATTTGCACCCCAGCTCTCCGCAGAATCGTCTGAGCCTCTGGTTTAAGACTTCCACTCGGCTCCAAACCAGAGGACCGCGATCGGTTCTGGGAACGATACTACAAATAGTTAGCTCTGATTCCACCCCGTGAGCGAGGCTTTCCGCCTTCAACAATTCCGCCAACCGCCTGTACGAACTGAGGATGACCTCTGAACCTAGACGGCAGGAGTCATTGGTGCCGAGATGAGCAACAATTTGCAGTTGGGTGGACCCAGTGCTCTCTATCACCGCCGGTAGGGCCTCCTCCACATCTCGGATGAGACCCCCCGGCAAGCAGACAGAGTGAACACTGGCCTTCTCCCCCGACCTTTCCGCTATTTCCCTAAGGTGCTCCATCACCCACCTAACGCTGGAGCTCCAAATAACTAACAAATCCCTCCCCTCGTGTGCCTGCTCGGACCTTGCCGAAGGAGTAGCCACATGTCCACTCACAGGCAGAGCGGGCGATGCCACACGGCCAGCCTCCACATTTACCCTCCGCCTCGTGCGCCGCGAACGCCGCTGAACCCGCCACTCCCCTTCGGGAGATGGTGGTCCAACCGCGCCCGGTACCCGCGAAGATGTCTGGACAGCAGGGACAGTGGGTGAAGCATGTAACACCTGGGGTGTACCTTGCAACGCACCAGACTCCCCACTGCCGTTGCACTCCGAGGCAGCAGCCTGAAGACGGCTGACCGCGGCCATCAACACGCTCAGCCGTTCGCGAAGAGTGGCCAACTCCTCCTGCGTCCGTACACAGCAGTCACACATCCTATCCATCCTAAGGAATCAATTTACTGAAGAGACTTAATCAACTTTTAACTAGACTGCTAATTCACTAAAGGCGGCTGATTATTGACTAAACTGTGATTGCTAGCCACTTCTTGTAGAAAACAATGAAAATAGCACCACCTGTCTCTGACCTGTATTGAAAACAAACACTAGCACTACTGGAACTATGGCTTCGCGTTTCTGCTTCACGGTCACACCGTCTTGGGCAATTTTGAATGGTGGAAATGTCGCTGATAGATTCATGACTCAAGTCACATCCATTGACAAATTACGTTCGCAGTCACTGAGATTTCCTGAATCTATACATCCATCTGCTACTGCCGTTCTACTGACAACACAGTACTTTCCTCCTCCTTTTACACTGGCGGGTCAGCCTAACGTGACATCTAGTGTTCAATTCGGCATTATGTATGGGTGTCCGGATGCTTTTGACCAGATTTAGATACAGTGATAATCATAACCTTCGAAATTCGGAGGTTTTTCAGGTATACTTTTAGGATTTCGCTATAAGAGACCCGTAAGTCTCATTACAGGGGACTATTGCAGTGACCTGTTCTGACGTAACTTCTCAGAATTTCGCGGCTGATCTCTTCTGTAATATGGCTCATGGGTGTGCCGCCAGATCTGTATATCCTTCGAGGCAACCACTTGACATCGTTGAATAGTTTCTGCTGATTACTGCTGGATACTACATGCCAGCAGTAACCGGCAGAAACCACCTTAAGACTTTGTGCAGTTGTTTTCGAAGATATATGGTGGGATTTACAAAACGTGATTTGGTGGCAGACTCAAGAGCCATATATTCTGTTTGTTATCGCAGCTATCTTTGTTTCCGAAATTATATCTACACAACATTGCAGAAGCAATGGGACAGTACTGTGATATGGGTGCCGTCACTGCGGTAAAATATTTACGTGGCTTCATTTGGCGACTGTCACTGTTAATGTAGCACCTAAAACTATGAGGGCGTTGCTGAAATCTAATGCCCCTGAACTTATATGTAAACAACCCTACAGCTTTTTTTAAAAAAATGGAGGTTATGAACATTCTACAAGTTTATTCTTCATGTCTACATACGAGGACTATTCGGAAAGTAAGTTCTTACGGTCACGAAATGGAAATCACTGTAAAAACCCGATGAAGCTTAGCACTTAAGTGCTGGGTAGCGGCTCTACTATGCTTGTCGACCACGTCATGTCTCTATTTTCAGTTCTGAGCGCACAATGAGCACGTAAAGGTGCCTAGAAAATAATGTAGGCCGCCAAGTATGGGTGTCCACTCAGAGATTTCGGCTGATGCCATGCAGCCCACACAGCATAACTGTCACACAGTTCCTTCTCCTTGACAATTCGCGGCCGCACTCATCAGGTGTAATGAAAATGCTCCTGCCGCTTTTTTGATGGGAAGTGTCTGATCACCTACAATTCAGCCAATAACTGGGTCCCTCTGAGTTTCGTCTCTGCTCACATGAACTGCTGGCTGTGAAGACAACATTTTGGTACAGACAAAGAGCTGTAGATAGCGCAGACAATTGGCAGAAAGCACAGGCTGCTGCCTTTAATGACAAGGGTATTGGAAAACTTGTACAAAGCTACGACAGGAAAGCTACAACGCTACGACAGAAAAGCTAAGTCGGAGTGGTGGCTATGTGGAGAATTGGCTGGAAGGCATAGGTAAGTGTTGCAAATAAAATATTTTTGATTTTCATGTTGGTTTTCATTTCGCTACCGATTGAAAGTTACTTTCCAAATAGCACTCGTACCTATTTATCAGCAGCGTTACTACGTTTGAAACGTCCCCTTTTAATAACATGTCATCTTCTTTGTAAAGATGTTTACGCATTATTAATTCTGTTCTGGTTTCAGTTCTCATGTGTGAAATTAATGTTTCAAAAACCATTCTCATTATTTTATGTATTTACCTATGTCATAATTCCTGTAACACTGATGCCTATGTTATTTCGATTCTTTTGTAAGGCCTGTATTACTACAAATGTTATCTGATTTTTTATGTTCTTTAATGATGTATTTTGTACCTTTGTTATTGTATTCTCATGTTATAAAATTTATAATTGTATAGACAACAGTTCTTCAAATTAAGTTACATTTCACTGCACACGTTTCTGTTGGTCATAGTATATGCACAATGCGTGAGAAGTTGGGACTGTTAGTGTTTGCACATGTGTTAATAATTCAGCAAGGGACTGGTTAACAGCATTGCTGGTTCTAAGGACAATTCCAAAAACTTTGTGAGTGCACAAGTGGTGGTTATGGACTTGCTATATTATCTGGTGATGTGCACCTGCACAG
The DNA here is from genome assembly GCF_023897955.1 of Schistocerca gregaria. Taxonomy (NCBI): domain Eukaryota; kingdom Metazoa; phylum Arthropoda; class Insecta; order Orthoptera; family Acrididae; genus Schistocerca; species Schistocerca gregaria. The sequence goes on from NC_064922.1 coordinate 435,864,329, forward strand.
TCGCAGCAGATAGCAGCTGGCCATCTCTACAAGGACTGCAGTGGGTCTGCACCTCTGGTGGCCCACCAATACCATAATCTCTACCAGGACTACAGTGGGTCTGCTCTGTGATGACCTACATACCAATATTCTTCAAAACTTCGACTGGCTCTGCTGTGGGTTTGCTCAGTTGTGGCCCATTACGTGTCTGCATGTCAAGAGTCAGCATTGTCTTTCCGTTGGAAGAACAACACTACTTCTTCAAGACAGCATGGAAATCCACTACTTCCGTGTGCATTTTCTTTTACTGCTCAGACGTTGAGAAAAACAATGCAATTTTACTGTGATGAACTGTCAGGATTGCCTTTATGGATTGTGAGAAAATCTTTGCTTTTGACCAACAATAGTGTGTGCATTCCATATCTTTGTTATTGTAATTATGAAAAATTTTATCAAATAATTTTTGGCCACTGCCCAAAACAATTTGTAAAATTTTTGTGGGGAGCATGGGGGCTATGTAAGTAGGCTGCTTAGATTTTTATACTTGTAACGTCACCTAGCGATCTGTATGAGAATCACTGGCTGTGCTGTGTGCAGTCTGTGGCTGGTGGGCATTGTTGAAATAGTCGCCATTGTAGTGTTGGGCAGTTGGCTGTTAACAGCGCGTAGCGTTGCGCAATTGGAGGTGAGCCGCCAGCAGTGGTGGATGTGGGGAGAGAGATGGCGGACTTTTGAGAGCGGATGATCTGGACGTGTGTCCATCAGAGGCAGTAAATTTGTAAGACTCGATGTCTTGAACTGATGATATATATATATATATATATATATATATATATATATATATATATATATATATATATATAATGACTTTTGAACACTAGTAAGGTAAATACATTGTTTGTTCTTTATCAAAATCTCTCATTTGCTAACTATGCCTATCAGTAGTTGGTGACTTCAGTAGTTAGAATCTTTTATTTAGCTGGCAGTATTGGCGCTCGCTGTATTGCAGTAGTTTGAATAACGAAGGCAAGTGATTCATGAAAGATATAGGTTATTGTTAGTCAAGGCCATTCTTTTGTAGGGATTATTGAAAGTCAGATTGCGTTGCGCTAAAAATATTGTGTGTCAGTTTAGTGATGATCAGAATAAGTAAAATGAGAAATGTCTGAGTACCTTCAGTTCTGCTCAGCTATTTGAAAATCAAATAACGAAAGAGGTTTATCAGCACAGTTATTCATAAATTTTTCTAAGGGGACGTTTCACGTTGACGAATAACTTTCTCCCAGCAAGAGACCAGTTTGTTGATACCGCCACTCTACAATGTTCGGCTTCGTTGACGAGCCACAGTCTCACTTCTGCTAGCAGTGCTTCATCACTGTCGAAGTGAATTACTCGAAAGTGTCCTCTTTGTTCTGGAAACATATAAGAATCGGTTAGAAACAAGTCAGGGCTGTAAGTAGCATGATCTATGACAGTGAAACTATGGCACTGGATTGTTTACAAGTGTCGCAGCCCTCGTGTGTGTTCTGTCACTGTCATGCTGAAGGGATTGTGCTCCATTTGTGGACGAACTGACGAACTCTTCGAATTCAAAACTCGATTGCAGCACGCTGTTTCTCAGGCAACGACACAGTTACTTTACACACCGTCTTGTTACACAATAGAGCTCTAAGTCCTCTTGCGACAGAGGCCTGCAAATATGCAGACATGAATAAAGATGCGGAACGTTAATTTTCACACAAAAAATTAGAAGGCATTACTACTCCGCACGCCCCCATACATCCGCATCTGCAGCTACAGCTATACTCTGAAACTACCTAACGGCGTGTGGCAGAGGATACGTATGTTGTCTCTGTCATTTTCCCCATTTCCTGTTCCATTCACGATTGGTCGGCAGCAAGAATGACTGTAGATAAACTACCGTATTACCTCTACTTTCTCTGACTTTCTCTTCGTGATCATTTCACGAGAAAAAATTTCCTTACCTACTCTTTTCGAACGCATACTCTCAGAATTTCAACAGTAACTCTCTACATGAAGCACAACGCCTCTCTTTTAGTAGCTGCCATTGGAGTTCAACATCTCCGTAAGGCTTTCATGCTTACTAAACGATCTCCTCACGATATGTATCGTTCTTCGTTCTATCTTTTTTGCTTATAATTCTTGATAAGGGTCCCCAGACTGATGACAGTACTGAAGAATTGGTACAAGTCATTTGTAATCCATTTCTTCTGTCGATGAGTTACATTTCCTTAAGATTCTCCTAACGAATCTGAGCCTGCCATCAGATTTTTATATTTGTTTTATGTGGTCATTCCACTTGAGGTCGCTGCTGTTTCCAGTGATTTTCCACCAATAGAATAGCAATGAATCTCTTCACCTGGCTAATAGAAAAATCTTTTGATTTATTTACTGCCAGTACGCGAGTAAATAATCGATCCTTGGCCGGTCTTCCTGCATTTCTACACAGCATCTGGCGTTGCGTTGCGATCTTCCTATAGACAACTGCATCGCATGCAAAGAGCTTCATGGAGCTTCCGATGCTACATAGTAAATCATTTATATACCTATATAATGGAAACTGCAACGGCACCATAATACTCCCTTGTGATGCTCCAGAAATGTTTTGCATCTGTCAATTGCGTCCCGTTCAGAATTATATACTGAGTTCTACCTCCTAGAAAATCCATAAATCAGTCCTAAACCTGATCCGATCCGGTGCCTCAGAGAAACAAACCCGAGTAGGAACCGAGCAATTTGGAAAGCAAGTTTGAGCCCGAAGATTAGTCATTACTGTTGTCTGTAGTGGAGTAACGATTATTCATAACATTAACTCCACCTGTAAATCCCTCAGAACATGTCAATCAGAGAGTGTTATTCTGCCTCAGTGCTTGAAGTTCTACGAAACTAAGGTAAATAATATGCAATCTCGTTTGATACGAGGTCGTTAAGAGTTGCATTACTGAGTATTACAATTTATTTATTTAACTTTAAGGTCCAGTTGAAGGTAGCCTGTGAATTCATGCCGGGAACGCCAGCTTGGCTTGGCTGTGCAGCCGCTGACCCTCACATCCCCCGGGCTCAAATCGGGGGCGCGAGGACGGCCGGGCCATCCCATCGGCTGTGGACACAATGCGCGCTCAGACAGGTTAGCGGAACCGCTCTTGTCCGAAGCACAGCTAGCTTACCCAGTAAACCAGTTTACTGTAAGGAAATGCCAGAGTCGGAAGACTGTCAGACGTATACACTTGACGCCCCTTGAGAGACCAGGTTGCCCGCAAAATATAGGGTTTTTCCAGTTTCAGCTGCGGAAACCAGAATCCTGGGATGTTTCCCAAATTGACACGCAAGCTTCCCATTCGTCAACAACAGGAAACTGTCACGCAGAGAGCGGTTGCTACAGTCAGAGGGAGAAGAAAACTGTAACTGAGAAGACTGGTCATGGGGAGGAAAGTAAATGTTAACACTTGAAACTAGTCCCACCACAGGATGTAACAGCAAACTGGGAGTCGAGACAACATATCCAACCCCTGGAAAACTAGTGGCTAACCACAGTAAACAAAAGCACAGAAAACAAAAGTTTATAAAAGTAGCAACAATTATGATTCGCTAAAGCCCACCCCACCTAACTGGAGAGGCAGCACGCCCCATAACCCGAACCGGAAAGGTAAATCTCTTTTTGCTACCGTCAATGACGATGATGATGTCTGGTTTGCGCGTTCATCAGCGCCCGTACAAATTCCCAACTTTTTCACAGTCAAATCTAGCCACTGTCACGAATGATGTTGAAATGATGAGGACAACACAATCACCCAATCCCCAGGCAGAGAAAAGCCCCAAGGCGGCCGGGAATCGGACCCGGGACCCACAAATAGCAACGCTAGCCACTAGACCACTAGCTGCGGACGCTATCGTCCAAAAAGTTAGTTGTTGATGACGTAGTCCGAGAAGCACTACCCTGCGACACCAGGCGTAGCTGTCTACCGCTGTGATCCAGTGCGTCCACCGTGCGATTATAAATTCATACCACACGATGTATTACTTCACAACTTGCACCCATCTCGCACTTCCACAGCTCAAGAGATAACATGGTCACACCCAACCAGCAACAATTAGGGTGTAGGGGATTTTACTGGACGAGCAATGCTCCATAAGCGTCACTTATTCCAGTTGAGAATCCAGACTTAAGACTTGATCTCACCCTTAGTTTCCTCGATGCATTTTCATCAGATTCATCTGTGTGTAGCGCATTAAATTCAATTAATTAGTTCGCACTGTTCCCTTTGTCAATCACAGATGCCCATTTAACTTAAGAGTGGAATGTTTGATTTACTCTGAAGTCAGACTGCACTTCGAGGATCATTGACGTTTCCGTGTTAGATTGCATACCAAGAACCATTAATTCTGATCTGCGATCAGATTGCATATTAGATGCCACGACCCTTATTCCAAACACATCTGAACACTTTGATACTAATATATTATGCAGTTGTGTTCTTGAATGCAATTAATGAATAAGTTACACTACGTATCAGTTTAAAGCTATGCTCCCCATTCATTTACCAAACAAACATTCCTACACAGTAAATTAGCGTACCGAGACTCTCAGCATACACCTGTGGCATTTGCACTGTTCTGCGCATATTTCAGTGCAATACAAATACAAAACCGAATGTGGGTAAAGAAAAAAAAGGATTAATCGAGACCACTGGTCCCTTGCATCTAAAGAGATAGAATGCCTTAGACAGGCAATACCACGACCAGAGTGAAGCAAACTGACCAACCCGTTGCCATGTTTTCGGATGCCAAAACGAAGGGACATGGTAAGTAATAGTGTGTAAGGGAATTACGAAACCTTTGGTAAAACAATAAACTCATATATTCACGTAAAGTTAAACACGTGAAAGATTGTTCTATACTGGTGCAGAACACCAATGTATAAAACCATTAACTAGTAATATTTTTAAACAGTACTCATTTGAAATATTATAAATTCGTAACTGTGTAACGTGGCACAGCAAGGAGCTCTAAATAACGTGACACAGTCTCTCTACGTATACTCTGTCTCTTCTTTTGTACGAAGTATATATAAAAAATAGTCCTAAATAATTTTGTTTGTAGAGTTTGGGTTCACATATATAAGAAAGTTGCAAAACAAAAAATTGTAGCGAAACTCTGAAGACCTCCAGAGAATCAACTCAGGTTGTAGAAATTTTCATTTGACCTTCAACATAAATAAGGGTATCGCACTGTGCATAGACAAGCAAGTACATCAAAAACTGGCTGGAAACAATAAATTATCGAGGAGTACGAGTAAGAGAAGACCTAAACAGCCACCACAAGTAACTAGTTGTAGGATATACAGGGTGATTATAATAAAAAACTTACAAAACATTGTAGAAATAACACCAATTGTGAGAATGAAAACGAAATATTATCAGAGGAGATGTAAAACTTATGGCAAAAGAAAAAATAAAGTGCGAAAATTGATCACTAGATGGCGCTGTATGTGTCAGAATACATAAATGAAAACACCTTGAAAGGTCTCTGTTGGATTCCTTTCATATTAATTTCTTAAATCTGTTGTCATTTACAGCATAAATTCCTCTTCTAAATTTACTGTGGTGTTTCTGCCTATCTGGGAGGAGACTGAGCAGTGAAACGTGTTACTTTTACACATAAACAACAACGATCTGTCACACTACTACACTTTAAAACACAGTTTATATGTAATTCATGTTACACAGTCTCATACTGAACCTACATCCGCTTTCTTTTATATACTGTATATGATGAGATACTGTCATCCCCCTTCCCTTCTGTGTGAGAGGATGAATGAGCAAATGTATTTCTAGTTGCATGCTAGATGGTAGCAGACAAGCCTGTCTGCTAGAGAACAGTAGGACCAACGTCGGAACAGGTAGCTACGCTTTCTAAAAGCAAAGAGGTTTCTATCCTTGGTATGATCCTGTCCGTCCCTTGTCATGTTGGTATAGGAAGCTGCCTCTCTGGTCACTTCCGTTTTGTATACGGTAGCACCCTTGGTAGGAGCCCAGGTCAGTCTGTCCGCGGCGAGCGTCTGAAGTGGTAAGATCTCCGGCTAAGCGCGTGTCTGCTAAGTCCGTAGGACAATGGATTTCTTAAGTTCAGCCTAACTGAAAATTTAATCACCTTTATTTCAGTGTTATCTTAAATTGCAACGCAGTGTAATTCGAGTGTGAAGTTCAGAATATCTTCCGGTAGTTGCTTTGTCACTACTTTGTGAGTAAAGTGGAACCACGTGTTGATCAGTAACTCTAAGATCATCAATCTTAAATGCGAATGTGCGTGAGATTATAACGTCTCGTCTTGACAATATTTTTCAATATAGCAACTTTTCTTTATGTTCAACCCACGTGGGGTGTACTTTGTGAGACCAGTACCACGTGCTTATACAATTGTTTGACCCATCAGGTTAATAGTAAGACGATAGTAACCAGTTCAAGGTTTTTCTTTTGTAAATTGCTTTTCGATCCAATTTATTTTAATTATCAGAATTATTGCGGAGTTACACTCTTTGTGTAAACCAAGTTGACCACGTGAAGCATGTGGTGTAATCGTCAAAGCAGCCCACAGCTATTCTTTTCGGTAAGATTTCACAGAGAGTTAGTACGAATTTAGTATACCAGTGTGTGTTAATTACATGACGGACAGGATTGCGCTACGAACGTAACTTCTTTGGGTGAAAATTGAATCGGTTTGTTGTGGTTAACTTCCTCTTGCATATGTTTCAACGTTCTTCGTGTGTTATTTTATGAATGCACTGTGGTATGCAGTCTCCCAATCTTGGCTCCATATTTGATGTGTTCCGTAAGATTACAAACTCACATTTTCACAATCCCAAATAAGGCACCAGTTAAGTTATGAATCAAGTTTAATATGCTGAAATTTCAATCATCAATATTAAAATTTATTTCCAAATATAAACTGATTTATTTCTTTTTATTGAAATTCTCTTTTTTGCATATGTATCACCGGTTATCGTGTGACTATTAAAAGATTATAATTAATGTTAGTCTGGTTGGGAATTTGGTAAGCTGGCTCAGTAATGCAAGGTTAACTTCCCCCGACAGCTCACAGCTTTTAACCCGCTTTTATTGTCTATCAGCACCGCTTTCACATCAAATTAATGCAACAACGTTACTCATGGCGACCCTGTTCTGTGATTCCGCTAGACTCTGGAATCTCTGAAACGTTAGACTGCGAGCGTTGTATAATCTTAATTTTTTTACGTGCAGCGCTCTAACAACTTCTGCATTGTTTCTGAGCAGACTTTCAAAAGATTCACGGCGTTGCTGAGCGGCGTCGTGTTGTTTGTCTTGTTTTGTTTTCTATATTTGTGTGTTTTACATGTGTGTGTATTTTTTTTCGCTTGTAAATTGCACTGCCTTCGATCAAAGACATAAATTTGTTTTGCGTACTAGGTTGGGTACGTTTCCTGTGACTGTCGTGATTTTTGGGGGATACATTTATTCTGATTAGTGTGTTGCGTACCGGGTATAAATTGAACTAATGCAGACACGTAACCAAGCTTAAAGTAGGCGGTCCAACAATTTAAGCAACATGGACCAAGGGGATAATCTGATTTCGAATATTAACGCGTCGGACGGTTCCGAAAATGCAATGGGGAATACTTCAGACTAAATGCAAAACAGGACGAACGGGCTCACAGCAGATCCAGAAATTAATAATTTGCCTCCTAATAACCAAATTGATTTGGCACAACTCATGAAAGCCTTATTGCAACAACATAAAGAAAACACAGAGAAATCAGAAAAATCGTTCCGAGAACAAAAAGAATCATCTGAAAAATCGATTCGAGAGCTAGGCGAACAAATGACGCAGAAATCTGAAAAATCGATCCGAGAGCTAGTACCAGAAGCACCTGCCTTTTCGAAAAAAGGTTATTTTGGTGAGCAACTTGGTAGAGGTAAGAAACGAACTGATTCGACGTCAGTGGAAGCAGTGTCCACAGCAATACAGCAGGAGGAGAGAGGTGGTGTGAAAACGTGTAGTGTACGGAGAATTGCCTGAACATCGGACATACCCGTGAGCAGGGTGTGTAAAATCTTACGAAAAATCCTTCTTTTCTATCCATTCAAAATTACCCATGTGCACACGAGGTGCTTCCTGCTGGCCTGCCAGCAAGAGAGACCTTTGCTTTAGAATTTCATGCTCGCATGGAAGTGGACAATGATTGGCTGTGGGAGAGTCTGTGGACAGACAAAGCCCAGAGGATGTGTCAATACAGAGAATTGTCGAATGTGGGCAACGGGAAATCCATACGCAAATCAACTCGTACCACTTCATCCTGAAAAGTTCATTATGTGGTGCGGGTTTACGGCATTATATTTCATAAAGCCATATTTTTTTCGAAAAGGCAGGTGCTTCTGGTACTATTGCCTGTACCGTCACTGGTAAGCGCTATGAGTGTCTTTTGCGCAGCCACGTCATTCCAGCTCTCCAACAGCGTGAACGTGTGGATGAGATCATTACTACGCAAGACGGTTCGCCTCTGCACATTGCAAATCCAGTTAAGCAGCTACTGAAGCGCCATTTCGGAAATTCTAGAATTAACAGCCGCCAGATCCCTACGGCCTGGCCGTCTCGATCACCTGATCTTCATCTGTGTGACTTCTGGTTGTGGGGCTATCTGAAAGATGTGATCAATGTTCCGACGGCAAACTTATCTGCATTGAAGGCACGCATTGCGCAACACATTCTGAACGTGACCCCGGAAACACTTGGATCATTTGTGGAACATGCGGTTTCTCGATTTCAAGTTGTTGCAGACAACGGTGGACAGCATACTGACCATGTCCTGCGCCAGTCAGGTGGAAATTAAAAACCCGATTTGACTTTGATTGATGCTTTTTATGCTTTTATTGGCCACAGGATGATTAAAATCCGATGTGATTGATGCTTTTTATGCAGTTTTTGGCCTCAAGACAATTAAAAGCCGATTTTTCCCATCCGATGTGATATAACCTTACCGTAGTGAACTGAGTGACGTAACTAACAGTGTCACACATGTACACTTATGCACACTGAATAGTACAGTTTAACGTCAATCGAATACCTTAGGCATTGTTGTATGATTCATTTATCCTTTGTAGTCGACAACTATTACATTATGATGCTTACAGCGCCATCTATTGCTACATTTTGTAACTATTTAATTTTCTTCTGCCATACGTTTTCCCTCTTCTCCAATAATATTCCGTTGCAGTTTGACGTCATTCTTACCAGTGGTGTTATTTCTACAGCGGTTTCAAAGTTTAACTTTAATTATAATCTCCCAGTGCAATTAATCGACGATACAATGGCTCACGAAATCCTCCCTTAATCACCTCTTGAAGGATTCTAGGCAGTCTGCGGCCCTAACGTAATCGGATTAGGAAGAGAGATAGAGAAGATGAATGAAGAGCAGCGTGTTTCATCATACTTTATTTTCGTTAGTGTGGCGGTGTTGCAAAGAAACTCACTAAGCTCTAGTGGTGCACGTTGCAAAAGAGGCGTTATGCGTGATTTTCGATAGCGTGTCAGCAAACATATTAATTCTCCTCACACAGATCTCGAGAAATTACAATTTCGGGGAAATCAGAGAAATTAGACCATATAAAGAAGCTTATCGATAACTGTTCATCCCACGCAACATTTTCGAATGGAACTGAAATGGAGGACATGATAGGGATAACCGAAGCATCTTTCGCTACACACCATTAGGTGACAGCACAGGGTGAAGACTTAAATACAAACAATGTAGTTAGCGGCCTCTGCGGACAATGCAAACTCCACGCACATTGTCCCTCAACAGGGACAGCAACTATGTTGGAAGGGAATCCGAGACATTTCAGTAAGATTGTAGCCAACGGAAGCAGCCGGCCGCGGTGGCCGTGCGGTTCTAGGCACTTCAGTCCGGAACCGCGTGACTGCTACGGTCGCAGGTTCGAATCCTGCCTCGGGCATGGATGTGTGTGATGTCCTTAGGTTAGTCAGGTGGAAATTAAAAACCCGATTTGACTTTGATTGATGCTTTTTATGCTTTTATTGGCCACAGGATGATTAAAATCCGATGTGATTGATGCTTTTTATGCAGTTTTTGGCCTCAAGACAATTAAAAGCCGATTTTTCCCATCCGATGTGATATAACCTTACCGTAGTGAACTGAGTGACGTAACTAACAGTGTCACACATGTACACTTATGCACACTGAATAGTACAGTTTAACGTCAATCGAATACCTTAGGCATTGTTGTATGATTCATTTATCCTTTGTAGTCGACAACTATTACATTATGATGCTTACAGCGCCATCTATTGCTACATTTTGTAACTATTTAATTTTCTTCTGCCATACGTTTTCCCTCTTCTCCAATAATATTCCGTTGCAGTTTGACGTCATTCTTACCAGTGGTGTTATTTCTACAGCGGTTTCAAAGTTTAACTTTAATTATAATCTCCCAGTGCAATTAATCGACGATACAATGGCTCACGAAATCCTCCCTTAATCACCTCTTGAAGGATTCTAGGCAGTCTGCGGCCCTAACGTAATCGGATTAGGAAGAGAGATAGAGAAGATGAATGAAGAGCAGCGTGTTTCATCATACTTTATTTTCGTTAGTGTGGCGGTGTTGCAAAGAAACTCACTAAGCTCTAGTGGTGCACGTTGCAAAAGAGGCGTTATGCGTGATTTTCGATAGCGTGTCAGCAAACATATTAATTCTCCTCACACAGATCTCGAGAAATTACAATTTCGGGGAAATCAGAGAAATTAGACCATATAAAGAAGCTTATCGATAACTGTTCATCCCACGCAACATTTTCGAATGGAACTGAAATGGAGGACATGATAGGGATAACCGAAGCATCTTTCGCTACACACCATTAGGTGACAGCACAGGGTGAAGACTTAAATACAAACAATGTAGTTAGCGGCCTCTGCGGACAATGCAAACTCCACGCACATTGTCCCTCAACAGGGACAGCAACTATGTTGGAAGGGAATCCGAGACATTTCAGTAAGATTGTAGCCAACGGAAGCAGCCGGCCGCGGTGGCCGTGCGGTTCTAGGCACTTCAGTCCGGAACCGCGTGACTGCTACGGTCGCAGGTTCGAATCCTGCCTCGGGCATGGATGTGTGTGATGTCCTTAGGTTAGTTAGGTTTAAGTAGTTCTAAGTTCTAGGGGACTGATGACCCCAGTAGTTAAGTCGCATAGTGCTCAGAGCCATTTGAACCATTTTGAGTACATTCACTTCGCAATATCTCATACTCCAGGATCATCGAGATACCCCAAAAAATAGAAATACGCACCAATAGCACAATAAAAGGAAAGGCTGAATAGTAGCGTGATAATTACGCCATCGAATCCTTTAGTTGATGCAGAGGCTGATTGGTGATGATCCTATTGGCGTCTGAGAACCAAGTGTCATCGACTGGAAGTCTGTAAGATACTCCATGACTAAACGTTCACCAGATAACTTTTCATACCTCTATGTTATTTGAAATTGGAGTAAATAACTAGCTTTGCGATATTGCCTTATCAACATGTGCCTTTGGTCGTAATAAATCGGTAACGGCGCTTAGAAAAGCACAGAGTCAGACTGTTGCTGCGTGGACGAACAGCACAGCTGTTGGTGACTCACTGGTTTCTTTGTGTCTGACACTGTATTATCTCTTATTTATTACCGACAATAGAAAAATGAGGATAATTAGGGTAGCGAAGTGTAAATAAAAGGACTATATGTACGATAACAGCTCATTAATCGTGACCTTTTTTTCTTTTATATCAGTGACAGATGAATAATGAGTCATTCTAATCAGATACATGAGACAGACGTGTAACGACCTTAAACCTTACATCGATTCTTATATCCTGTACCGCCGCCGTTGCTACTCTTAACAAACGTAGCATAAGAAATAAATACAAATTCTTAGCCAGTACAGGTCCCTTCCACACTCACTCAAAGAAGCTCACAAACTCGTAAGTATGCAAACACACTACTGTAAGAACACAGACGTCCACAAGTTCGCTAAGAGTCTGCAAGAACATTTATTTGCAAGACTGAAAGCAAACGAAAATATCCCACACAAATAGAATCACGACGCACATACTTCCGGCCGATGAAACTTGATTCAGTCGCCAATCGAATAATTACCGATCAGTCTCTGTATCAACTGAAGGGTTCAATGGCTCAAATAACCCGCTATCTTTCAGTCTTTCATTTTCTTGTGCTATTGGTGCGTTTTTCTGTTCGATGGAATACGAGATTTTACGTGATTTAGAACTGTTCATGACCATGCTCGAAACTAGTGCCATCCTTTTACTAAACTAATTTTAACTGTTTCATATTAGTTTAGAAGAATATCGTGCACATAATACCGAAAATAAGAACCGCCTATCATTCAGCCAATTTGTAGACAAAGCAATAGAAAACAAATTTAAGAAACTGTTAAGTTACGATTAGTTTGGTCGATATAAATGTTAAGGCATAATAGAAACAGTTCTGACGTTGCATTTGATAATGAAAATAAAGAAAAGTGATCACATTTCATAGAATTTGTAGTCCAGATGAAATGTTCGATGCAGTGGTGTAATATATTTGAAATCTTCAAAATAATATGTGTCTAGTGTTACAGAAGGATGCTGAAAAGCAAATAGGCTGAGTAGACAAGATACTAGGACGTCCTCCGTACAATCGGTGAGGAAGAATACGTAGAAAAACTTTACGGCTTCTGAGCAAATATCTTATCAAGAGAGAAGTAACTTCTCAACTCGAGAGAGAAAACAACAGCACAGTTGGAGAATACTTAACCATTACGCGAATATCTAGAACTAATTTGAGTTTCTCCATTTAATGTCGTACCTAGATGGGCCATTCAGAGCAGTCATTTGACACAGCCTAATTACAGTTAAGCTATACGGTGAAAACCATGACGTGTAACGTACGGGACTGTATCTGATTTTACAGTGTCAGGCAGAAGCTACACACACTGCTGGGGATACTCATTTTGCAAATCCCCAAACGTGGGTTGATGTTCCCCCGACAGATCAACAAGACTGCCGTAAATTATTGTGTTCTAAAGAGACTGAACATTATCAGAGAGAAAACAAGCATGCCTACACAATCTAGAAGGCCAAATATATTAAATAAAATACTGTAAAACAATGTGAAAATCCTCGAGCTGAAGGACTGAGAATACGAGAATGAAAGAAGAATGAAACTTTCCACCAGCCGGAGTGGCCGAGCGGTTCTAGGCGCTACAGTCGCATGTTCGAATCTTTCCACAGGCATGGATGTGTGTGATGTCCTTAGGTTAGTTAGGTTTAAGTAGTTCTAAGTTCTAGGGGACTGATGACCTCAGAAGTTAAGTCCCATAGTGCTCAGAGCCATTTGAACCATTGTTTTGAAACTTCCCGAGAGATTGAAACTGTTTGCGCGACTGGGTCACGAACCTGGTGCCTGGAGCTCGATCCAGCACACAGTTTTAATCTGCCAGGAAGTTTCAGATCGGCGGACATTTCGCTGTCGAGTGAAAATATATTCCGGATAAAGAGCTTTAGTTAAATGTTTTCGGAATTAATAATTTCCATTATATTTACGTTCTTGGAAACTAAATGTAGAACAGTTAAAATGTTAGCTCTGTTTTAAGAATAGTCGTATACAAACATTGAAACCAATAACAGTAACAACAAACGACATTCCATCTCTGTGGCAAGAAAGGCAGATGGCATACCACCTCACTGAAACTTCTGCGCGGTGCAACGAAGATTAACACAACTGTATGCAAAATCTGGGTGAAGGTGATAGGAAGGAGCGATTGGGGGGGGGGGGGGGAGGGGGATGGAACGAATTTGTTATGCATAACAATTTGATGCAATGCTTGTTAGAGTGAGGTGCATAAACGAAATTGTGTGACAGAAGTTAACAAATGTTTTATTTCATAAGTCATTCCATTCTGTCATCGATCACAGACAAAATAGCCTTGAGCTCATTAATCTTATATGGATTAGGAATTGAAATACCAGTCGTGTGCACCTTTTCTCAAGCGCTTGAATTTTACAGGGTCATTTTCACTCTGATGGAGACATATCAGTCATTCTCAAGTTTCTTCCCTCCTCTAGTTTCTGTGCTCGTTTCTCTCTTCGGATAATGTTTAAGAAGGAATGCGTAGCGCTGCAGTTAGAACAGTTTATCGTTTACAGATCGTCCATTTGTTTCTGCGAGATGTGACCACAACCTTGGACCACTGTGTCGTCCGAGTTCGAAGTTTTATGTTTTATTCATAGTACAGGAGATATAAATCAACAAGTTACGGTTAAGTCGGAACATTATCACTCGCTTCTTACTTTGCTGTTTACGACACCGCTATCTGCGGGATAATAGAGTTGAGACTGAGAAGTACGTTGTTGACAGTGACACACTCGTTCTGCTGCCTCAAGATGGGATCATAGCTCATAAAAAAATCTTTATGTTTGTGATATATCAGTCGCGCGCACACTTGCCTACGTGTGTGTGTGTGTGTGTGTGTGTGTGTGTGTGTGTGTGTCACGTAAATAAACTTAAATGCTACTCTTTGCAGCCACGGAATTATAAATCATTGAAAACCAATTGTTCATTTGCTAATTGTCTAATCACCGTTAACAGTTCATATTATCACCATTTAAGCATACGTTATTTCTACAACCCATGAAAACTATCAAACTTAACTTCTTAAAGCTGATTACAATTCTAAGAAGTTATTACCTTTTGCAGCTATATCAACGACGTATAACGCGTTTATCTTTCGCTAAAATATGTTAACCAAATGACTACATATTTAGGGCAAAACACGAATTTCATTTTTTCCGGTACTCCAAGTTTTGGATAGAATTGAACGAAAATGGATGCATTTCATATAACTTAAATGAATATGATGAAGTAACATGAAACACGACGATTGGAAAACAAGGTTGTTGTTGATGATTGCAAAACAGCGTTGTCTCCAAGCCAATATTGGCATACGATACCTTTTATCACAAAGCAATACATACTCGTATTTTTTCAAGTTTCTCTTGTTCTTGTTGTTGTTGAGGGCTTCAGTCCTGAGACTGGTTTGATGCAGCTCTCTATGGTACTCTATCCTGTGCAAGCTTCTTCATCTCCCAGTACCTATTGCAGCCTACATCCTTCTGAATCTGCTTACTGTATTCATCTCTTGGTCTCCCTCTATGATTTTTACCCTCCACGCTGTCCTGAAATGCTAAATTTGTGATCCCTTGATGCCTCAGAACATGTTCTACCAACCGGTCCCTTCTTAGGGAGTGAGAAATAATGAATAGCTATCACATGGAATTTTCTTTAATCGCTATACTACAATCTTAATGGGCGTCTTGGATAATATATGGTCTTCTAATTTCGTTATGCTCGATGCACTTCTCAATTTTCACTTTCGCATTAAGGGTGTTACTAGTTCTGCGCTCTCACATGGCTCCAGTGGCTATCTGCTTCTTTTACCAAATACAAAGAAAAAGTCGCATCATGCAGGAAATATCCCAATTGGAATTAGATGTGATATACATGTACAGACAAACAAGTGACTACAACTTCTGAAAAATTTGATGATTTATTGAAGAGAAATAGCTTCACAAATTGAGCAGCTCACTAACGGGTTGGGTTGGGTTATTTGGGGGGAAGAGACAAAACAGCGAGGTCATCGGTGTCATCGGATTAGGGAAGGACAGGAAAGGAGGTCGGCCGATTCAATGGAATCATCCCAGCATTTGCCTGGAGCGATTTAGGGAAATCACGGAAAACCTAAATCAGGATTGCTGGATGCGGGATTGAACCTTCGTCCTCCCGAATGCGAGTCCATTAACGCACCGGTCCACCTCTTGCCCTCATGCAAGCAGTTATTCGGCTTGTCACTGAGTGATGCAGTTGTTGGATGTCCTCCTGGAGGATATCGCGCCAATTCTGTCCAAGTGGCGTGATAAAACATCAAACTCCAGAGTTGGCTGGAGGGCCCAGCCCATAATGCTCCAAACGTTCTCAACTGGAAGAAATCTGGTGACCTATCCGGCAAAGGTGGAACTTGGCAAGCACGAAGAGAAGCTGTAGAAACTTTGGCGAGCGCCGGTGGGCATTATCTTCGCGAAATGTAAGCCTAGGACAGTTTGCATGAAGAGCAACAAAACGGGGAGTACAGTACCGTCGATGTACCACTATGCTGCAAGGGGTCCTGCTAGAAATGAAATGACACCCCAGACCATCACTTCAGGTTGTCAGGCAGTGTGGTGGGTGGTAATTGGGTTTGTACCCCAGTGCTGTCCAGGGGGTCTCCAAACACGTATTCGGCCTGGTATGCCATTCACTGGAGTAGAACTGTCCTCACTGATGAGTCCCACTTCGAACTGAGCCCCTGTGAGCAGGAGACTTGGCTGGAGACGCATTGGATAGCTGTGGGATACCATCCTGACTGTGTGAAGGTGATAGGAAGGAGCGATTGGGGGGGGGGGGGAGAGTCCCACTTCGAACTGAGCCCCTGTGAGCAGGAGACTTGGCTGGAGACGCATTGGATAGCTGTGGGATACCATCCTGACTGTGTGAAGGTGATAGGAAGGAGCGATTGGGGGGGGGGGGGGGGGAGTCCCACTTCGAACTGAGCCCCTGTGAGCAGGAGACTTGGCTGGAGACACATTGGATAGCTGTGGGATACCATCCTGACTGATGCCCACCAAATGGCAGGACTGCCTGTACTGATGGTCGGGGGCGCCAATTCTTTTCATAGCAGGTCGCCTTCAGCTGTCATCTGCGGCGCCCTCAGACCACTCTGCGCGTTTACTTCTCTACAGATTGCACCTTATTTTTCTACCAGATGTCTAGAAGCAGTCAGTTCTATCTCAAGGTCACATTCCAGTCCGTCTTGTCACTCACTACTTTTCTTTCTTTTTATGCAGTAACAGTACCAGTCCCCTCTCCAGTTAGGCCTAATTTCCAGTGTCGCTTTAACTATCATGACATTGTGCTTCCACCTCACCGGCAAAGGCCACCGAAACCCTTCTTTGTTGGGATTGATAGTACATCTATCTCCTTATCTTCATTCCTAATAAAGATATTAATTTATTTGCACTGCAGATCTTTCAGAATAGTGTCAGACAGCAACTGAGGCGATACATATTATTGGCGGACTTATCACTTAGGAGCTCTCTGAACGAACATCGGATCTGGAATGTTCTCTCACTCAAATCTCCTTTCAGCGAGTCCACATCATAGAAGTAAGCCTAGAAAAATAGTCTTGTCTTCAGGCGTCAGTGAAAATACAAGAGTCACCACCTTTACAAATTTACGAATTGTATCAGGAATATACAGAGATGAGATGCCTCCGAGTGGAAATTACTTCCAAAACTTGAACGCTCACCAGGTACGAGGAGGAGTTGGAGAAGAGACATAGTATCTTATCTCACAAGTGAATCCCCGCTCAAGGACACTGTCACAAACAGCTACAGATGTAAGGTAGTCCAAAGTAAACAACTGCACGATTTCAACCGCGAGTCTCAACACTCTGATGGCATGGTCACGAAAACTAAGACATATCTTACCCGCTGTGACGCCATCGTACAACTGCCTCCTGAATCGGTACTGAGAATGTTAGGCCACCAATTTTCAAATGTGTGATATCTTCAACACAATATGGTTCGGGACTACGTTATACCATTGTCAAATGCTATAAAACAAGCAAACCAATCAATAAGTTTCAAATCTACATATACTAACAATAATATAATACATTAAAGTCGTCGTGTTCTATTACATATCTCAAAGCTTCAGTGCCATTATGCACCTGCGAAAGTAAAAAAAATCAGCAGCAAACATGCACTGTCACGCATAAAACTCTTCTTTTAACATTTCTTGTTAGTGTCTTATATTCTCGGACACAACTGTGAACTAAAGACAGCCGCTTTCTCCTACTAAAGGTAGTACTTTCCTTCAGCTCCTACTTCATAGCGGTCCATTCGACAACATTGATATCTGACGAATCTGGAGTCCAGAACGTCAAGTGGAACTCATTTCAATCGTCCAAAAATTATTGCAGTAGAGATATGGTCTACTGGGACGAACACATTGCCAGCCTGGAAAACAGTCATTTAATCATACTAGCGCGAGCTCTCATTCAGATTGAGACGTAAGCCACCTTCCTAAGCAGATCATCCCGTAATATATATGAGTTTACTTCTCACATTGCAGTATCAGGTGAAGCTAATCTAGCATCCGATGTATTACAACACGGCGTGATGTGACAACGTGGGAACATTTTTCCGGTGTTCCTTGGTTAAACCATTTCGGCACAATTGCGGAGCTTAGGTGCAGAGTCTCGTTCTAATTACTTGTCAATCACTTCCAGCCTGAAGTGACATTTCCCACCACTAATACATCGTGAAAGTATAAGCAGCCTGAGGTGGCGGGCGTACGGCGGTTTTTAGTTTTCTATCAGTTTGAACGTCACACGTTCAATATGTACTGTAATGCATATATTCAGAAATTCTATGCCATTATGTCATCAATTGCACACTTCTACGAGGGCGTGCTGAAAAGGCACTCAAAAAAGCACTCCATCTCCAGGCCACAAGTGGCCCATCGGGACCTTCCGATCGCCGTATCATCCTCAGTTGAGGATGCGGATAGGAGGGGCGTGTAGTCAGCACACCGCTCTCCCGGTCGTTTTGATGGTTTTCTTTGACCGGAGCCGCTACTATTCGGTCGAGTAGCTCATCAATTAGCATGAGTGCACGCCGAAAAATGGCAACAGCGCATGGCGCTGGATGGTCACCCATCCAAGTGCCGACCACGCCCGACAGCCCATAACTTCGGTGATCTCACAGGAACCGGTGTATCCACTGCGGCAAGGCCGTTGCCGCGCTGAAAAGGAATGCCCAATAATTTTTTATGTGGAAACTATTAAAGCTTTATAAATAAAACAAACATTATTAACATTCCATTTCTCAACATAGTTGCATTGGTGACGAACACATTTCTCCCAGGGAGAGACCAGTTTCTTGATACCACCGCGCTATAATGTTTGACTTTGTTGGTGGAGCCACAATCTCACCTCTGCTTGAACCGCTTCATCACTACAAAGTGAAATCATCGGAAATGTTCTTTAAGGAAACATACGAAAATTGGGCAGGGCCTAGACGAGACTGTATGGTGGGTAACCGAGGACAGTGAACCCGAGGCCTTATATCGTTGCATATACCGCAGCACTCGTGAGTGACCTTGCATTGTCACGATGAAGGAGGCTATTTTTAGACGAACTCTCAGAATTCTAAACTCTGTCACAGTACTCACGTCACACGCCGCCATATTACACGCTATTATTCGGAACCCTCTAACGGCAAATGGCTGCAGATACGTAGACATGAGGAATAAAGGTGTAGTATCTTAAAAATTTTTGTGGTTTTTAAAAAGATTTAGGAGGTTTCACATATAAAATTCAGAGACACTACTTTCCAGTAGCCCCTCGGAAGTACATCACTTTAAAACAATCAGCATTTTTTTTCACAATGCCGGATTAAAATTACAGGCAATAATTGTTCGAAGAAACTTCGGGCTTCAGCCGTCGATGGCTCACCTGAAGGTGATAGGCAGGTGGCCATTGACAATAACGTGAAGTGTAGACGACGACAATCAGCTGCAAACTCGAAATTTCTTCTTACATTCAATTCACAGGGTAAATTTTAAATCTCGGAAGTAATTATAGGCCAGTAAATATTATTTAAAGAATCTTAAATTCAAGTGGTATATTTCCATAGTTATTTGCACAATACCAAGGGAATATTGAGAGAAGAACTGACGTAAAGCACCCTCTCACATAACGACAAGGATTTCGTGACAAACTGAAGAATTTTTATTTCCTTGTTAAACTTTTAATGAGTCTACTGATAGTATTCAGATGCTAGCAGGGGAAGTGTGGAAATTTTCTTTTTTTCCAGCCTATTGGTAGCATCTTTTGTGTGAATTCGTGTACTTCTCAGGCCGGTTTCTATTCCATTATTATCCTTTTGCGTGTACTTAATGTCATCTTATGAACTGCTCGAAGAAACAAGGTTTCGGCGGTGCAACGCACTAATTAGGATGGTAATTTTAATTTAATTTTGCTATCAAGGCTCTACTTAATATCGTCAGTAAGCAGTGTTAGCAATAAGTATACTGTTAGTCGAAAGTGAATGAAATTAATTATGTGAATTAGGCTCATATTGATATGACGTTGCCACTGAACTTGGACACATTCGTACGTTAGCCATTAATACAAACATTGCACTGCTTTGTTTCATACTATTGTTTATAAGGTCTACGAAAGAAAAATGTTTTCTTAGTTTAAATGATAGCAGTAGCTTTCCATTATCAAAAATGTGCAAAGAGAAACATTGGGAAGCTATCACGAGATGATTATTATATTTAATGTTCGTCATTTGCTGACCGTCTGCCCCCGGTAGCTGAGTGGTTAACCGGCGCGGTAGCTCAGCGTGTTCGGTCAGAGGGTTAGAAGCCCTCTGTAACAAAAAACCGAGTAAATAGATCAACGATGAGCTTCAAAGGGTGTCATGGGACGTCCGCCCCGAACACATGGACCGAACAATAAAGAACAAAATGATATATAACAAAAAAAAAAGTGGTCAGCGCGGCAGAATGTCAATCCTTAGGGCCCGGGTTCGATTCCTGGATGGGTCCGAGATTTTTCTCCGCACAGGGACGCGGTGTTGTGTTGTCCTAATCATCATCATTTCATCCCCATCGACGCGCAAGTCGCCGACGTGGCGTCAACTCGAGAGACTTGCACCGGGCGAACGTTGTACCCGACGGGAGGCCCTAGTCACACGACAGTTTTTTTTTATTTGCTGAACGTCGTACTGCACAGAGAAATAGCAGTACCAAATAATGAACAGTGAATGTGTGCGAGATGCATTTACAGCAATTATCTAAGTGCTGCAACCAAACCAAGAGCTACGGTTGAAAATTTTATATACTACAGACTTTATTAAAGGTAATTTACAGAAACAGACAAACAGTTTACAGTAACTATCAAAAGAAACCTACAATATTTTAAGAATAGCATTTCTAAAGAGGGGCAGTTCCTATTTTATTGTACGTACACGACACTACAGGTCCAGTGATACAACGTAATGTCTTAAACAATAGTATGATAAATTAAGGCGAAACATCATGTCTGAACTGTTCAAGTTCAGGGAGGGACGTTTCCAGACATGTTGTTCTCTTGCCCAAACCTCCAATCAGATAATTGTGAATTGGAAAGACTACATTTACGCAGTACGTATGTACATAGTTTCTCAATCTAATAGAATAACTTTTCAGGCGAAGGAGGTCAGCTGTTTGCGTGCTACTTTCGCGGTTATGTGCGGCTGGTGACTGAAGTATGCTACGGTTAATCCATAACTAAGCGACAATGTGCTGGACATACACGCCCCATTATACAACATGAAGGTCGCAGGACGGTCGCTGTGTGCAGCAGAATAGGCAGTGATCTGCAGAAGATCTAAAGACAGAGTAAAATACTGTTGCATGCCCACATGTTTCGGAACACATCGTTTTTCGAACGTTATTGAACTAGGGATTACGCAGCCAAATCAGCAGATGACCCCTACATGTTGATACGAGGGTTGGAACTTAAATGGATGCTGTTTATTCACAACCGATACAAAATAGTTACTTGTTTGCGCTTGTTACAGTCCTTCAAAGTAGTCAGTCACCAGCGTTGTGTGGAACCCGTTGCCAGTGATGTGAAAGGCGTACTATACCGTTAGCAGAGCCTGTTCAGTTGATGGTGCGAATGGACCGGACTACTGCCTGCCGAATTTCTGGAACTGTTCTGAAGCGAATGCTACGAAGTGGTTCCTTCATCTTCGTAATCAAATCAAACGCACAAGGACTTAGGTCCGGGGAGTATGGTGGATGGTACAGTACTTCCCAATCCCATCGACCGAACAGAACAGCCCCAGCTTGCGCTGTATGCACCCGCGCATTGTCGTGCAAAATGATGGGTGGGTTGCGAAGAAAGTGTCGCTGCTTCTTTCGCAAAGCTGGTCGTAGGTGATGCTCCAAAAACGTAGAGTAATACTGTGCATTGACGATCTGCAGTGGAGGAACGTAATGCGTCAGGCTAATGCCATCACAGTCGTACACGAGAATCACCATAACCTCAGACCACTCCGTTCGCACCATGAACGCTTCTACATCGCTGGCAACGGGTGCTACACAACACTGGTGGCTTCTTTGAAGGACAGTAACACGTGCAAACCTGCATCTCTTTTGTACCGATAGTGAATAAATGGTTGCCGCTATTTAAGCTCCAATTCTCCTATGTTGACCGCACGACATCGTCAATTACGATTGCAGTGGGTTCAGATTCACACATATTTGACCGTGGATCACTGGGAAGGCATTACCTGTTGGCACTGTCACGTCAGTATATGTCGTCTTCCAAGCGAGCCGCGGCTCGAAACATGTCCCGCCCCACTCAAGCTGGCCGATGGAGGCAGTATTACGGCCCCGAGGAAATTTAGCCGAGTGTCTGTGGGATCTGTGATAATAAACCAAGGTACTAGAACAGCTGTGGACTACGTGAACATAGTTGCACACCAACTGCATCTCTTTATCCTTGATGTCATCTCCTACGACATTATCAATTCTCAGCAAGGTTCAAATGGCTCTAAGCACTATGGGACTTAACGTCTGAGGTCATCAGTCCCCTAGAACTTAGAACTATTTAAATCTAACTAACCTAAGGCCATCACACACACCCATGCCCGAGGCAGAATACGAACCTGCGACCGTAGCGGTCGCGCGGTTCCAGGCTGTAGCGCCTAGAACAGCACGGCCACTCTGTC
Source organism: Schistocerca gregaria (assembly GCF_023897955.1). Taxonomy (NCBI): domain Eukaryota; kingdom Metazoa; phylum Arthropoda; class Insecta; order Orthoptera; family Acrididae; genus Schistocerca; species Schistocerca gregaria. Next base: position 435,887,234 of record NC_064922.1, read on the forward strand.
CGGCTTCTGAGCAAGATAACTGTCCATGACACCACGGCAATATGTGCCACAGTGTTTGATGAGCGTTATAGTGAACTCGGGATGCCTTGTCAGCGAAACTCTCCTGTTCTGAATCTGATGGAACCCATCTGAGACGTTATCGTATTTCAGCTCCACTGTCAGAAACCGGCGGCCCGTAATTCACTGGATTTACGTAACCTGCGGGCAGACATCTTTTGCTGTTACCTCCAGAATGCTGCCAAGGACTTGTCGGATACGTGCCACGTTTAATCACTGGTGTATTTGATGCCAAAACTTGACCAACACACTACTAATCAAGTGGTCATAATGTTTTGGCTCAGAAACAACTTATTTTACATGTTCGTAGCTAAGAAATTATAGTTATGCCTGTGTTTTACTGACTTTCATTTCACTAAGAGTCGTCGGTGTTGCCTTGTAGGGCACTTTCTTTAAGAGGTCCTGGAAGTTATGAAAGCGCTAAAATGGAATTTTTTGTTTAATAAAATTCTGTGATTCTTCCTTATTCAAAAACATTTTACCTTACACATAGTACCTCATTATTCTCGTTTTTAAACACCGTTTTAAAGCAGACACGACGCTCAAATGATTATCAGTCACACTAGCGCTAAACACATAACATCGCCTACAATGTATCGTTATTTAGTTTTGGCACCGCTGTTTTCATAATAGCTTGGTTGTGTAATATCGTTGAAGAACATATCGACTGTACTATGACCAGGGATTTATTGCATTCGATCTTTCTGTCCACACAAGAACTTACTTGTGTTTACTGATGTTTTTCGAGTGCCTTCGTGTTGTAAATGTGGTGTTGTGACTGCGTATTTCAACGATTTTTCCATCTTATAGTGCCAAAACGTAGAAGCTTAACTGCAATAGTAAATTTTACGGTAATCAACACAAGCGTGTTCTTGTAAATCGTGAATTAAGACCAGTGAAGTGAGGTGAGGTCTAAAAGTTGGTCAGGCAGTACTTCAAAACGCAGGTTGATACATCCTACCGAAAACGAACACAATGCTGTTGCTGCAAATATTGAAAATAACGGTTGTTATTTAATTAGAAAGTGCAAGCTTTTAGAACTGTTTTTCTCAGTTGTTAAATGTAAATGCCATAATGGTGAAGTATTTCTTACGTTTAGTGAGGACTTAAGTAAGAGAAGAGTCCTATGCCGCTAAAATGTAGTTGTATGTGTGTAACATGCACAACATGTAGTGAAGTGAATATTCGCCTTGTTTCTGCCGTGAGGTCTAATGGGAAGAAAATCAGCCCACATAGTCTGTGCTATGATGTGTCTCCCACCCCAACACTTTAAATTTGAGAAGGTATTACAAACGTTCGCATAAAGGCCCAACAGAAGTCAGTGAAGTATCTATGCAGAGAGCAGCGAAATAAACTAGACATTTGTCAATCTACTGATGTTGTTGCTGCACTGAACGGTTTCTGGCAAAAGAGAGGCCACACATCGCTGAATGGAGTTGTCACAGTTACCTCGGTAGATAAAGGTAAGATGCTGGTCTATGAATGTCTCACTAAACACTCCAGGATTGTGCCAACAATGTAAATGAACACAAATGTGACAAAACTTTGAAGGCTTCAGGGATGGTAAGGAGAGCAAGGGGCAGTCTCTATTTCTAGTAGGTCTACTGTGACACGTGGTGTGCGTACACTCACTAACTTGGTGAAGGTGACTCTAAGGGATTCAGAAGCCCTGTGGCTGCTAAACTACATAGTGAAACAAGTTTAAAAAATGGAATTCACTGGACTTACTCAGATGATAATGGTTGCAAGACCTAGGAAATTTTGCAAGGACATGACAGTAAACAACCTCTCTGTTGACTAAACAATTATTGGACAAGGTAGACTCACAAAATCAGAAACAGAAACCTTCGCACAATATTAAGGTCAAGCCACTGGGAAAAACAGTGAGAACGCCACTCAGATGAGAAAAGCAATTTGGAATTGCCTCTGGCCAAAAGGAATGACTTCATGAGACGCACAGCAAGTGGTACCAAAAACGTACACCTGCGCACTCAATTTCAGAAACAGTTATGGTAGAACTAAAGCCAATATATAGACATCTTTCAGGTTCTAAACTCCTCGAAAAACGTTTACATGGAAAAATACAGGATTCGAATGGAAGTTTCGTTAGCTCAATTTGGAAATACTTGCCAAAAACTGTCGTGTTAGCATGTCAGCTTTCCAGATTGGTATTATGACGCCATAACATGTTATAATAATGTATTAAGCAGATTAAAAACCATGAACAGACTAGTCATCAAAACTGTGGACAACATGAAATGTGGGTGACTACAAGTGGATATAGGCAACGTGTGGCTGAAGTTGAAAAAACTGCTGAAAGCAGGGCAAAGGAGGCCACAATAATAAACAAAAGATAGAAAACTGAAGAAGACGAAGATTGTGGAGCTGGACTGTTTTGACATGTTATCATTGAGAAGAATATGAGATGCAAATCTTTAGTTTCAATATCCCGTAATCTAAGTTTTTGCATGTTTACGATATCATTATTTCACCCAATATTAAATCTTCAAAAACGAAATTTTTCATGAATAATATTATAGTGCTTGCCTACATAGTCAACCACATCATTCGACACTGTATTACATATTTCAAACTAGACCGTGTCATAAGGTCTTAAATTATTAGGGGAAAAGCTAACTGCTGGAAAAACACATTTTCTTAATACACATAATGACAAATTCCTGGTGTACTGTTGCAAGAAGTTAGCAATTAAAGGAATAAAATTTGTTTTGACTTTTATTTTCAATAGCGTGGAAGTGCAGCCTACTAAAATAAAAATTACACGAAATTCAGAACATAAGATAAATATCAATATTGACTCCACTATATATTTCACATTTTTAAATCATTTTCACGTAGAGGTCACAACATACTAATTACTTGGTTAAAGACGTAATGAAAATGGATGTTCCAAAACTAGCTGCAATAAGATAATACATTTTATTATTACTATTATTGTTATTTAATATTTCATACGACAGGCCTGTTTTGGCTTATTGACAATCTGAAGTGACATCTATTGGAAGTGACTACCACATTGCATCTAGAGTAAATTTTATTCCTATCACGTAAGAATAACACTTTTTGTAGTTACGAAACGTTAAAATATGTTTTCTCAGATATTTTAACACTTCAGTTTTGGCAATTCTTTACTATAATACTACATACAATAAGCCGAAACAGGCTTGTCGTGTAATTCAAAAATAATAAATATACAGCTTTGTTGCAGCTACTTTTCGAGCATTTATTTTCATTATGTCTTATGCTGACGTATACTATAATGCGGGCCGAACGGAACGTAAGATATTTGATGAATGTTTCGTTTTAATAACTATTAAGATTTTTAGTTATTAAATTTCATGTACCAGTAAAAACTACAGGCCATGACGTCCAGGTCACCTTAATCTTCTCCGCTTGTAGAAGTCCACTGGTGCTAGATCCAGTGAGCGTGTAGGCCGTGTTATATGTTCCTAACGAGCGACTCAACGATCTCCAAATCTTCTTTTGGGACTGTCTGTGCAAAATGTACAAGACATCCGTCATGTTGGTACTACATAGATTGCATAATGCTCAGTGAGCTGTCATCCAGTAAATACGGCAGCAAGAACTGTATGTACTTGTGGCATCTATAAAACAAGGAACAATACTGCGATTCTTGAAAGACCGGGCCACTCGCGACAGAACAGTGTCGTTGAGGATTCACTTATACATGCGAGAGTGGATTTTCAACAGATGCCACTAATATTCAGGTACACAAAGGCTTCGGTGGGGCTCGGTGGTTGGTTGGTTTATTTGCAGGAGCGGATCAAATAGCAATGTCATCGGTCCCAGTGGATCAGGAAAGGATGGGGAAGGAAGTCGGCCACGCCATTTCAAAGGAACCATCCTAACATTTGTCCGACGCGATTTAGGGTTCGGTGGGGTCGCCCGATTTACCGTCATTAGCTACGAGTTGACTGATACACACTGCCCTTCACTGCCACCGTTCTTGGTGCAGCAGATGCTGTTGTTGGCTGTATGAGTCGACATTTGTATCGAATGCGTGAATATTCGCGCCGTTATCGATATTCAGCTCAACACCCGTATCTGGAGTGTCGGTTGCAGCTGACGTCCTTTGGATCACAAGGCTATCAGGTAAGATTATTGAAAGGTCTCTGTTGGATTCCTTTCATGTTAATTTCTTAAATCTGTTGTCATTTACGGCATAAATTCCTCTTCTAAATTTTCTGTGGTGTTTCTGACTATCTGGATAGAGACTGAGCAGTGGACCGTGTTACTTTTACACACAAACAAGAACGATCTGTCACACTACTACACTTTAAAACACAGTTTATATGTAATTCATGCCACACAGTCTCATACGGAACCTACATCCGCTTTCTTTTATATACTGTTTATGATAAGATACTGTCATCCCCCTTCCCTTCTGTGTGAAAGAATGAATGAGCAAATGTATTTCTAGTTGCACACTTGATAGTAGCAGATAAGCCTGTCTGCTAGAGAACAGTAGGAGCAACGTCGGAACAGGTAGCTACGCTTTCTAAAAGCAGAGAGGTTTCAATTTTTAGTATGGTCCTGTCCGTCCCTTGTCATGTTGGTATAGGAAGCTGCCTCTCTGGTCACTTCCGTTTGTATCTGTTAAGCACCCTCGGTAGGGGCCCAGGCAGTCTTTCGGCGGCGAGCGTCTGAAGTGGTAAGATCTCCGGCTAAGCGCGTCTCTGCTAAGTCCGTAGGGCAATGGATTTCTTAAGTTCAGCCTAACTGAAAATTTAATCACCTTTATTTCAGGTTTGGTTCAAAAATATCTAATGTTATCTTAAATTGCAACGCAGTGTAATTCGAGTGTGAAGTTCAGAATATCTTCCAGTAGGTGCTTTGTCACTACTTTGTAAGTAAAGTGGAACCTCGTGTGGATGATCCGTAATTCTAACTAAGGTCATCAATCATAAATGAGAATGTGTGTGAGATTATAACGTCTCGTCTTGACAATGTTTTTCAATATAGCAACTTTTCTTTATGTTCAACACTCTTTGTGTAAACCAGTTTGACCACGTGAAGCATGTGGTGTAATCATCAAACTAGCCCTCAGCTATTCTTTTCGGGAAGATTTCATAGAAAGTTAGTATGAATTTCGAATACCAGGGTGTGGTAAATTCATGACGGACAGGATTGTGCTACGAACGTAACTTCTTTGGGTGAAAATTGAATCGGTTGGTTGTGGTTAATTTCGTCTTGCATATGTTTCAACATTCTTTGTGTGTTACTTTATGAATGCAGTGTTGTATGCAGTCTCCCAATCTTGGTTAAATATTTAATGTGTTCCGTAAGATTTCAAACTCACATTTTCACAATCCTAAATTCTCTTTATATATATGACTAGATATCTGGTGAAACAGTTGCTCAGTAATGCAAAGTTAACTTCCCCAGATAGCACACAGCTTGTAACCCGCTTTTATTGTTTTGAATATCAGCACCGCTTCCAGAACAAATTAAAGCAACAACATTACATTATGTCGGATTGGACAAGACTAGAGTTGGATATCCCTTCTGTTCTATACAGAGGAACCATCCTGAAATTCGACTTACGTTACTTAGATCGATAAGTCGATAGCATAAATGTGAACAGTTGGTCATGAATTTGAACTCACTCTTCCGGATTGGGAATATGAGTGTCGTAACAGAGTGCTGCTTCGCATTAGAGTAGAAAGTTATTATAAATGACTGAAGTGATTTTACAGATTTACTGTAATTACGTTATTTGATACATTTTCACAGGACTTCGCACCCATGTAAAACATTCAAAAAGTTTTATTTTTACTTATAACAAGTGCTCCTTTCATGTCCTCCTACGGACATCAAGTCGATAATCAAATTCTTCTCACATTCAGCGCAGCATTTCCCTACCAATCTATTAAAAATTACTGTTTATACGAACTCACAGTTCTGGTAGATTTGTTGGCAGAGGAGTCGTAAACACTGAATCTTTCGCATAACCCCATACCAAGAATCGGATGAGGTTATGTCGGAAGAGCGTGCAGGCCATGACATGAACTGCTGGTGATTACGCCTACAACGACCGAGCCATCGGTTTCTCAGTTACCTGTTTAAACATCGCGGTGTAAGTGGGGTGGAGCTCCATCCTGTTGTTAGATGGTGTCCATATTGTCGGTCTCTAGTTGCATGTCCAAGTAGAAGTTCATGTAACTCCTAAATAAGGCACCAGTTTAGTTACGAATCAAGTTTAATATGCCGAAATTTTAACGGAACAATGTTAAAATAAATGTCCAAATACAAACTGATTTATTTCTTTTTATTTAAATTCTCTTTATATATACGACTGGACACCTGGTGAAACAGTTGCTCAGTAATGCAAGGTTAACTTCCCCAGATAGCACACAGCTTCTAACCCGCTTTTATTGTTTTCAATATCTGCACCGCTTCCAGAACAAATTAAACCATAGGACTGCACAATAAACATTAACTTTTGGTGAATCTCGAATGTTCTGCACGACAGCTCCAGATTCACACACGTTGCGTATTCACTGTGCCATTCATAAAAAATGTTGCTACCTCACTGAAGATAAGTTTCTCACAAAACTTATTCTCTTCCATAAGCTGTTGCAACTCGGCCAACAATTCAAAGCACTTGACTTTGTAATAGCAAGTCAGAGCTCAAAGGAACCTAAAGCGATAAGGTTGCCGCTTCAGTCGTTTCATTAAGACCTTCCAAACGGTCGATTGTGTTACAGCTCAGCTGTCTGCTTGCTCTCTTCGTGGTCCGTTGTTGGCTATGTACGAAACTCGCCCGCAAGCGATCTGACCGCTCCTTAACTCACTGCAGGCCGACCCGCTATAAAGGATGGGGCCCCTCCACGCCCACAGCAACGTGGTGACCAAACCAAAAGTTCTACTGTCAGCTCCGTAAACATGTTAGTTTTTGAATCAGGCGTCACAGGATGTGGGCTGTGATGTTGTCCATGCGTCTGGGTAAGATTACTCATTAACATGGTCCATCAGGAGATAGAAGTGGTCGAAAACGATTGAAGGGTAGCGGTTGTAAGGGCAGAGGAAAAAAAAGTGCCAAGGCAAGAGCCAAGGGGAAAAAAAACCTCTGCGACAGTAGGACGGGTAGTAAGGGCAGTAGCGGCTTGCTATCTGCGACAGTGCATGCAAGGTGTGGTTGTGTTAGTTCGAGGTATCGTGCATCGTTAACTTTGTCGTTGTTGGAGCTTGTTGCGGCGCTTACTGCGGTTGCTGCGTCCCTGCAACAGTTCAAGGTCGTTGTAGATTAGTGGGCGATCGGACATAGATCGGCTCACAGACGGTGTAGGGGGGGGGGGGGGGCTGGTTTGCGTGCTGTGTACAGTACGGTTTCCCTGCGGTTGCCTGTTTTTCGGCTGGTCGCACATCTGGGTGTATGGACCATAGATGTTTAGTTCTTAGCCAGTAGTGTCTTTGGTCTGTTATGTTTCCATTTATGTTGTGGTCGTAGTTACCTAGAGAAAGGGTAAACTGGTTGCGCGAGTGTCTCGTGTTATTGTACAGTCGTGTGGAGAGGTTTTGGAATACCTGCAAGATAGTATCTAGCTGCAGAAGGCGCAGGAGAGTTGGCGCAGCGTATCCCCAGACAGGGGCTGCGTACGTCATCAGTGGTCTAATAAGTGTCATGTACATGGACCTAAACACCCTCCTGTTCAGTGTGCTACGCCTGTTAAGCATAGGGTACAGTTGTTTGAGCCTCGCGTTAGCTTTGTTGGACACGTGTTGAATGTGGTCCCCCAAGAGTAGTTTCCTGTCCAGCCAGACACCGAGGTATTTGACCTTCTCGCGGAAAGGTATTGGGCGTGTGTGTAGTGTTCTTGGGTTGCAGTGCTGATGTTTGCGCAGTTGCTTCGGTCTTGTAGTGAACAGAACGGCCTCGCACATGTCGACTTTTACTCTAACACGCCATTTCACCAGCCAAGGCTCCGCCGTTCTGAGTGCAGTCTGTAGCCGTGAGTTAATGTTAGACGGCTTCCAATCTTGCGCAAGGATGGCAGTCTCATCCGCGTAGATTGCTACCGTCGTGTTGAGTGTAGCTGGGAGGTCGTTAATGTAGAGGTTAAACAGTAAGGGCCCTAGGATACTTCCTTGGGGTTATCTTGCCCTTGCAGAGTCATCATGAAGTCTTAAACTGCGCATGGCTTTGCCGTTCTTTACTGAACTTCGTTTTGAAGTGTCGGCGCACTGTTACGGCGGACTGGTGTGAATGCATACCATGCACAACACACGCTTTCTCTGCGCCTAACATCGTCTCGCCTATCTGCTAATTTCTGCACTCTCGTGGCAGAAATCCGAAGTACGGCTGCAGCCGTATAAATCAGTGTTGAGTTCTGTGACGACACGTAATGTTTGTCAAAGTAGCTACACTGAATTAATGAAATCGCTCCAGGCGTTTACAGTAACCTTGTATGTGCTGATATTGTCGTGGATCTTTCCCATGTGAAATGAAAATGTGACGCAGGGCTTGCCACCACCACGGCAGCGGGGTTGAGACGCAGAGTGGTTGCGGGTCCCCGGCCGGGCCGGCTTGTATGCCGACGGGCGCGCCTTATCTGCAAGTACGGAGCTTAGCTGCGAGACGCGACGGCGACAAAAGCCGGCACCTGCAGCGCGCGCGCTCCTGCTTCTTCACAATTTCCTGCGGTTCCCGGGCGGCCAGCAGCCTTCGTGGACGTCATGCCGCTTTCGATTCCAGCGCCTTTTACAATTATACACACTGTCACCAGTTGTCGGTAGTTTTTCATATGACACTGTTGTTTACTGTAAAGCTTAGCTCAGTCGATATTTCTTTAATGGCTGTAGCAGTTTCGTCTATTCGGTCAGTATCATCAGCTAATAATGTTTCTCGGCCGGTGGCTGCGTCAGGGTGCGGTAGTAGTGAACATGTCCTCGAGGATCCTACCAGATCCACCAAAATCTTAGTTCCAGCAATTTTGTACGCACCCTAACTGGGAAGGATCGCAACGCGCCTTTCTGTGAAACAGAGATATCCTTGGGCATGTCGAAGACTGTAGCAGATTACATTTTGAGTTAACATCAGATTAGATTTTGAGTTAACATTTATCAGTGAATTTATGTGCTGCAGATGGATTTCGCGCAATTTGCACGAAACTCAGTGTCAACTGGTGTGAGGAAATGCTCAAAAAAAGTCGACCGAGAAATTACAAAGTCTACAAAGTTTGATGCAGTATTGTAACATTAGTCTAAAGAAGGCAATCAGCGTATGAGTCAAACTTTAACAGCATTCTATTGTCTGGGTGTTCCAAGATGAACAGTCACCAACAAAGTGGCTCATTGGATAAGCACTTCAATGCGAATCATCTCTCATTTCTTTGATTATACTGGATATATCGCTATGATTGCTCTAGAGCAACGACGAAAAATAAGTGCAAAATCTTATAAATAAATTTATTACGAATGAAACAAGTGTACTGTTTCCAGTCACTGTTTATTTATTGCTACAACGCATTTCAAAGCTTCAGATCTCCACCTGTATTTGTGTGTATTACGGAATATGTGTTATATTACGACTTTGGGATAACCAGTGACTGTTTCCAGTGATCACAAGATCCTTTTTCTCTCTTAATACATCACGTATAAACATTCATACTTTGTAAACAGAGATGATATTTATAGACAAAGATGGTGTTTACAAAGTGGGACAGTTTGTATGTGATTTATTACTTAGAGAAAGGAGCCTGGATCACTGAATGCACTACTAACGTCGAAGCACAACACACGAGTCAAAAATCACATAAACCCAACTGTTGGAGGTGTAAACCTTTGAAACGCATTGTGGTAATAAATAAAAGTGACCGGTAGAAGCAAACTTGATGTTTCATGCGTTATCAGTAACAGTCACGCTAAAGATTAATTTAAGGTAATTGCATTTAAAATCTGTCTACACGCTACAAATAAAAGGGCTCATCCGCAAACTTTGCATCTTTGTCATGATGAATAATCTCAGATTTTACACAGTACATCAAGCAGTTGTTTATTTGACGGAGAAAAAGAAAGAATTGATATCTCTTTGCACATTCTCTCCTGACTTATTCAAGGAATTATGGCGTGTAACTTTCCTATGGTGGACAGACTATAATTTCCCTGAAAACCGTTTAGAGAGACCAGATTATCTTGCAGTCCAGGAAATTTTACTGCCTTTGATAAGCATCCTTTCCTCAGGGAACACATCGGTAATTTATGAAGGTGACTGCATATGCGGGGTGACTGCTGTTGTTCCATCTTTTCTAATCCATCCCTAGAATCTGTTTTTGTGAAATAGATTTTTTTTTTAAATTGCTGATATACACTCCTGGAAATTGAAATAAGAACACCGTGAACTCATTGTCCCAGGAAGGGGAAACTTTATTGACACATTCCTGGGGTCAGATACATCACATGATCACACTGACAGAACCACAGGCACATAGACACAGGCAACAGAGCATGCACAATGTCGGCACTAGTACAGTGTATATTCACCTTTCGCAGCAATGCAGGCTGCTATTCTCCAATGGAGACGATCGTAGAGATGCTGGATGTAGTCCTGTGGAACGGCTTGCCATGCCATTTCCACCTGGCGCCTCAGTTGGACCAGCGTTCGTGCTGGACGTGCAGACCGCGTGAGACGACGCTTCATCCAGTCCCAAACATGCTCAATGGGGGACAGATCCGGAGATCTTGCTGGCCAGGGTAGTTGACTTACACCTTCTAGAGCACGTTGGGTGGCACGGGATACATGCGGACGTGCATTGTCCTGTTGGAACAGCAAGTTCCCTTCCCGGTCTAGGAATGGTAGAACGATGGGTTCGATGACGGTTTGGATGTACCGTGCACTATTCAGTGTCCTCTCGACGATCACCAGAGGTGTACGGCCAGTGTAGGAGATCGCTCCCCACACCATGATGCCGGGTGTTGGCCCTATGTGCCTCGGTCGTATGCAGTCTTGATTGTGGCGCTCACCTGCACGGCGCCAAACACGCATACGACCATCATTGGCACCAAGGCAGAAGCGACTCTCATCGCTGAAGACGACACGTCTCCATTCGTCCCTCCATTCACGCCTGTCGCAACACCACTGGAGGCGGGCTGCACGATGTTGGGGCGTGAGCGGAAGACGGCCTAACGGTGTGCGGGACCGTAGCCCAGCTTCATGGAGACGGTTGCGAATGGTCCTCGCCGATACCCCAGGAGCAACAGTGTCCCTAATTTGCTGGGAAGTGGCGGTGCGGTCCCCTACGGCACTGCGTAGGATCCTACGGTCTTGGCGTGCATCCGTGCGTCGCTGCGGTCCGGTCCCAGGTCGACGGGCACGTGCACCTTCCGCCGACCACTGGCGACAACATCGATGTACTGTGGAGACCTCACGCCCCACGTGTTGAGCAATTCGGCGGTACGTCCACCCGGCCTCCCGCATGCCCACTATACGCCCTCGCTATAAGTCCGTCAACTGCACATACGGTTCACGTCCACGCTATCGCGGCATGCTACCAGTATTAAAGACTGCGATGGAGCTCCGTATGCCACGGCAAACTGGCGGACACTGACGTCGGCGGTGCACAAATGCTGCGCAGCTAGCGCCATTCGACGGCCAACACTGCGGTTCCTGGTGAGTCCGCTGTGCCGTGCGTGTGATGATTGCTTGTACAGCCCTCTCGCAGTGTCCGGAGCAAGTATGGTGGGTCTGACACACCGGTGTCAATGTGTTCTTTTTTCCATTTCCAGGAGTGTATTATTATGATCAACTGCATAATTTCTTATTCAAATTCAAATGGCTCTAAGCACTATGGGACTTAACATCTTAGGTCATCAGTCCCCTAGACTTAGAACTACTTAAACATAACCTAAGGACATCACACACATCCATGCCCGAGGGAGGATTCGAACCTGTGACCGTAGCAGCAGCGCGTTCCGGACTGAAGCGCCTAGAACCTCTCGGTCACACCGCCGGCAATTTCTTATGGTGAAGGTCTCTTGGCCACTGCCATTCATACTGAAAATGATTCCCATGAGTGCAAGGTCGGAAGTTCAGTCTTCAGTAAGTTTAATTTGATAGTTGTATAAATAATTCTCACAGGAAAAATATCAGCTACACTCCTGGAAATGGAAAAAAGAACACATTGACACCGGTGTGTCAGACCCACCATACTTGCTCCGGACACTGCGAGAGCGCTGTACAAGCAATGATCACACGCACGGCACAGCGGACACACCAGGAACCGCGGTGTTGGCCGTCGAATGGCGCTAGCTGCGCAGCATTTGTGCACCGCCGCCGTCAGTGTCAGCCAGTTTGCCGTGGCATACGGAGCTCCATCGCAGTCTTTAACACTGGTAGCATGCCGCGACAGCGTGGACGTGAACCGTATGTGCAGTTGACGGACTTAAAGCGAGGGTGTATAGTGGGCATGCGGGAGGCCGGGTGGACGTACCGCCGAATTGCTCTACACGTGGGGCGTGAGGTCTCCACAGTGCATCGATGTTGTCGCCAGTGGTCGGCGGAAGGTGCACGTGCCCGTCGACCTGGGACCGGACCGCAGCGACGCACGGATGCACGCCAAGACCGTAGGATCCTACGCAGTGCCGTAGGGGACCGCACCGCCACTTCCCAGCAAATTAGGGACACTGTTGCTCCTGGGGTATCGGCGAGGACCATTCGCAACCGTCTCCATGAAGCTGGGCTACGGTCCCGCACACCGTTAGGCCGTCTTCCGCTCACGCCCCAACATCGTGCAGCCCGCCTCCAGTGGTGTCGCGGCAGGCGTGAATGGAGGGACGAATGGAGACGTGTCGTCTTCAGCGATGAGAGTCGCTTCTGCCTTGGTGCCAATGATGGTCGTATGCGTGTTTGGCGCCGTGCAGGTGAGCGCCACAATCAGGACTGCATACGACCGAGGCACACAGGGCCAACACCCGGCATCATGGTGTGGGGAGCGATCTCCTACACTGGCCGTACACCTCTGGTGATCGTCGAGGGGACACAATAGTGCACGGCACATCCAAACCGTCATCGAACCCATCGTTCTACCATTCCTAGACCGGGAAGGGAACTTTCTGTTCCAACAGGACAATGCACGTCCGCATGTATCCTGTGCCACCCAACGTGCTCTAGAAGGTGTAAGTCAACTACCCTGGCCAGCAAGATCTCCGGATCTGTCCCCCATTGAGCATGTTTGGCACTGGATGAAGCGTCGTCTCACGCGGCCTGCACGTCCAGCACGAACGCTTGTCCAACTGAGGCGCCAGGTGGAAATGGCATGGCAAGCCGTTCCACAGGACTACATCCAGCATCTCTACGATCGTCTCCATGGGAGAATAGCAGCCTGCATTGCTGCGAAAGGTGGATATACACTGTACTAGTGCCGACATTGTGCATGCTCTGTTGCCTGTGTCTATGTGCCTGTGGTTCTGTCAGTGTGATCATGTGATGTATCTGACCCCAGGAATGTGTCAATAAAGTTTCCCCTTCCTGGGACAATGAATTCACGGTGTTCTTATTTCAATTTCCAGGAGTGTACTTATAACTCGCTGTGTGCATCAGGAAGGCATCCAGAAGGTGAAGAGATCAACCTTCTATGGTATGTACCTATTGTACTTCACAAAATGGAGATCATTAACATTTAAGGGCTGTTAAAACAAGCCATTAATTTGCGCAATGAACACCGAATGAAAAATGGTGCGCCACAGTGACCACAAGAGTTCGTACCATCAAGATCGAAGGCGGACTCCTGTGGAGTTACAAGCCGTGCGGGACGTTCCACTAGGTATCCACTCCTAAAGAATGCTAATAGAATCATGTTGATGTAACAGGGTGATGAGAATGCGAAACACTCTGTCTTACCGCGAGGGATTAGCCGTGCGGTCTGGGGCGGTGCAGTCATGGACTGTGCGGCTGGTCCCCGCGGAGGTTCGAGTCCTCCCTCGGGCATGGGTGTCTGTGTTTGTCCTTAGGATAATTTAGGTTAAGTAGCCAAAGTCTGAGAAGGTTTATTGCGTTATAAAAAGATTGACCATCGTACCAGAGCCTGAGCTTCGGCCAGCTGTCAGATGATGTAATAACGGCTAATTGACATTGATGATGTAAAGTTTCTGCTTATCAGACTAAGCGACAAATTTCAAGACTAATTTCAGTTTCACCAATTTATCAAGTGAGGTCATGTCATGGTAATTCATCTGAATGAGGTTACCTTACATTTGGTGCTTGTCCTAAGAAATGGGCTCCTGTTCGTCATAAGGCTGGTGGTCCACGTTTCCACTGACAGATGTCAGTTGTATTTCATATCTTCTACATTCGGGGTAGCGAGCATGCCTTGATGAAAATAATGCACTACACATGTAATATCCACCATATTCTTGTATGCCGAACACCGACATGTCAAGATTTCTCCGCGTGCTTGTTGAAGGAAATAGAAAATGTTCTATGCTTCATCCACTCAGGTCATTTACACGTTCAGACGTAATATGTCTGATGGACCATGCGTCAGTCTCACGTAATTTAGTGAAAACACGAGCGAATTCCGTTTTAGAATACACACATCCCACACAATACCTGTGACAACCTTAATCGATACAGCTAATCACACTCGCAGTAGAAGAATTTAAGTATATGAACACAACACAAATCTGTCTTGCAAACTAAAATTACAATCCATAAATAAAGCAACTGCGAGTGGAGCAGTAAACACGAAATGGAAACAAGGTCCATCTTCGTAACTACAAAAAATTTGACACATGCTGTATGCAATGTTCAACTGAAATTAGTGTATTTTACCAGCACCAAAAATAGTTTTTCATCTGTAACCTAGGCACGCATGCATGTCCCAAGGAACACTGGATCGTTCTTCTTAACAACACAGGTACTGCAATATAGTATCTGTCCGCCAGTATCGGGTGGCGACTTCCAATTAATAATGTCCTCCCTTGTACGGGAATTACATAACGTATCTACGAATACAGGTTGTGACGCAGGAACGACAACATATGGAAGTTTCGGTCTTGCCGTGAATCGCTTACGGATCGCCAAAGCGGTTAAGGCGACCGCTCACATAATGCAGGATATCCGAGTTAGACTCCGGGTCAGGCACGCATTTTCACCGTCGTCATTCCGTTATACAGCTGATGGTCGTTAGTATTCGCAACTCTGAATATATTTTATGTATTTCATGCAAAAATAAGCAAGTTGAATAAATATACATTGACGGAAAAATAGTTACGACACAAAGAAGGATGGGCCAAATGGCTCTGAGCATTATGGGACTTAACTTCTGAGGTCATCAGTCCCCTAAAACTACTTAAGCCTAACTAACCTAAGGACATCACACACATCCATGCCCGAGGCAGTATTCGAGCCTGCGACCGTAGCGGTCGTGCGGTTCCAGACTGTAGCGCCTAGAACCGCTCGGCAACTCTGGCCGGCCAAAGAAGGAGTTGTGCGTCATAAACGAAAGTTGATAGACAACGTCTGAAAGATTATGTCTTATCAGATTTCGAGCCAGTCATGTATGAGTGGCGCTGGTAGCATCATTATGAGGATGCAAATCAGGTTTGCTTTAAAGACGCGCAATAACGGTTTTGGTAGTTAGTTACCTTTGAGACTGAATGTGATTCGCTGATATTAGTCAAGAATACTTTTCAGAAGACAAAAACAACATTATCAGCATATTACTGAGTTTGAACGACGTCGTAAATAGAGCGACGAGAAACAGGATGTGCCTCCTGCGATACTGCAGTATGTAGCCACCGTATAAGATTATTGGCAGGAGTAGTCACGAGAATTTACGGTCGAAGGAGACCGGGCTCCGGACGACCACGTGACACTGCCGAAGGCAAGACCATCGTGTTCGATGTGTGGGTTTGGCGCATAATATTGCATCTT
The DNA here is from genome assembly GCF_023897955.1 of Schistocerca gregaria. Classification (NCBI taxonomy): domain Eukaryota; kingdom Metazoa; phylum Arthropoda; class Insecta; order Orthoptera; family Acrididae; genus Schistocerca; species Schistocerca gregaria. The sequence continues at coordinate 435,903,204 of NC_064922.1, forward strand.
CAGCAGCAATCTGAGCAGCAGTTGGCAGCTCTGTGACACAACGAACAGCTACAAATCAGTTACTTCTAGGACAGCTCCTGTAGCGTGCATTTCACTGCCCCCAAACCAACGCTGTTCTCTTTTTCACTGCTGTCAAGCGAGAGCTCATTGGACGGCATGGTGGAGGTCTATAGTGTTTCCTGATGAAATCTGGTTCTGTCTGTGTGCCAGTGATGACAGTCTGTTGGTTAGGAGGAGGCTGAAGAGAGACTGCATCCAACCTATTTGGGTACTAGACACACGGGATCGACCCGTAAAGTTATCTTCTGGTTAGAGATTTCGTATGACAGCAGGATCACTCTCGTGGTTATTCCATGCATCCTGACAGCGAATTTGTACGTCGGTCTAGTGATTCGAGCTGTTGTGCTCCCATTCATGAACAGCATTACAGGGGGTATTTGCCAACACGATAACGCTCGCCCACCTACCGCTGTTGTAACCCACATGGTCTACAGAGTATCGGCATGTTGTCTTGGCCTGCTAAATCACCAGATCTGTCTCCAGTGGAGCACATATAGAACATCATCGGACGACAACTCCAGAGTAATCCACTATCAACATTAGCCACCCCTGTATTGACCGAACATCTGCAACAGGCATGGAACTACATATCGCAACCTGACTTTTGTATCCCGCCTGGAAGGCGGCGCTTGTGTCCGCTTCTGTAGACGGAATGGGTAGGACGAATGTAGGAAGTGAGCAGGAGCAGGTGGGGTAAGATTCCCGGTACAGCTTTTTACTTGAAAGTTCATTTAATTATTAGTCAATGACATACGTAACTTTACAACTGAAGAGCCCGTAGGTGCAAAACCGTATTCCCGTCGTAAGTAGTACAAAGTGTCAATATCAAGCTGAGGTTGAAGCGATGTTTCCAGGCCTTCTGCTCTTGATCAAAATGGGCTGAATCTGGCGCTGAGCTCGTAGAGCTCTCCCGCTCCGGCTAGAGTGCGCTGTCGTCGGTGTCTGTCGTTGTGCCAACCTTCGAATTTGTACCTACGCCGTGGCATCGTTGCTATCAATACCACACTGTCATCCGGCACATGTGCAACGTAATACATGCATGTTTGCATGCGTGCATTCAACATTCTGGCGGCTACAACCTTTATTAATGTACCAGAATTTCACGTTTGCTAAGGCTTATCTCACGCTTACATTAACCTGTGCTCTTGCAGTATTAGTCAGTGAAATATGTTACCGAGACAAATGTATTCTCGAAATTTCATTTCTCTATATTAATTATTTTTTGGTACTGCGATTTTTTCCGTCACTGTGGTAATCTATGAAATAATTACAGTAAGGCTAGTGTGAAATTTAGTACATAAAGATAAAAGTCTTTAAAAAACGAAGGAAAATATAGTTTTTACAATGGGTGACAACGGAGTGGACTCTGGCTGTATACCATGCCTGAGGCACCAGACCTCAGTTTCGGCTCGATTTTGCAGAAAACAAAGATCAAAATGGAGTCCACGATCAAGGCTGCAGATCATATGTAATGGAAGGAAGTGACATTTTTCTAAGTACATAGGGGAGTAAGATTAAACTAGTCTGTTCACTACTCAGAATAAGCGACAATCAAGGGTAGGTCTCTACACCGGTGGTTCCTAACCTGGCTGTGATTACCCCCTGAGGGATAAAATGAAATTCGCTGTGGGGTAAAAACAAACGGGTTCGATTGTGTATGTGACGACACTAATTTATATTTGAAAGTTCATTGCTATTAATATTATTTTTAGAGACTGTAGTGGTGGTTACGTAAGTTGCCAATAATTGCGACTTCTTTCAAATGATAGCATTAATACATGAAATAATGTGGCGGATTTTACAGTGTGTGAAACAAACTTATGAAAATCTTCTTCACGTAGTCCATTCACTGCTTAGTACTATGCACATATGACAGTGAATCAGACACAAACACCAGACACATACTTCAACATTTCATGAAAATGTCTTCTCTGGGTAATACGCAATCCTCACAACAGACCAGAAATTGCTTCATATTCATTTCATTGCCGTACTTTTTTGCTGTTTGTACTTTTATCATGTATTCATTTTCTTTAGGTGTAACATTTGATAATGGCCTATGCTGAAATCTGCTTGCTTCGTATTTACTTCATTGTCCTACTTTTGTAATCTTGTTCTTTTCGTGTATTCATTTATTCCCATCATAACACTTGATAATGGCCTAAGGCTGAAATCTGGACCGTGTAACACAGCATATAACACAGTAAAATGGCCGTTATATCCTTCCGTAAGTTTTATATTACTGTGAATTCACATCAAGGAAAAAAAATCATCAGCTGCTTCCTATTCACTTCACAACAATGAACATACGAATTGACAGCAGAAAGCAGCAGTCAATATGTAACGGCTGCTACACTGCTATAGGGCCTATAATGTGTTATTATTATTACTGTCATTATCATTTGTGATAATGGTCGGACACTAGGCATTGACAGCCTGAAGTACTCCAATTTGTCACTTCTGAAAGAAGGAGTCCAGCAAACTAATGATATACAAACAGTAATTCGATTAATTTTAGCTGGGGGTGTAGGGTGAGGGTATAGCAAGGCAGAGAAATGTTGAAGAGGAAGCATGTTTTCTAACTAGTATTTCACTTCCTCAGAAGAAGTTGTAGGTAGCACCCGCAATGTACGAGCACTTGCTTCATCACTCTGCGTAAAAATGGCTGTAAGAAATAAGCAGCAATTGTCTCGCTGACTCGTTTCTTTGTGGCTTAATAAAACACCTACAAAATCAAACTGTCATTAACTATGGTCGTTTAAAAAATGTTGAAACAATTTTTTTTTTCATTCTAAAGCTTAGTTAGACGCTAATGTTGTAGATGATGGGGGAAGGTAGAACGGGGGGGGGGGGGCGGAGAGGGAAGCTAATTGATTCCACTTAGGCGCGTTTGTCTCAGGATGGTTGGTAGGAGAGGGGATAGGTGGGAGGGGGAGGACCTCTGCTCTACAGTAATTGTCCAAACCACACAGTGGAAACCATTTTTTGGATATAATTAGGCAGTGTTCAGTTTTTGTCTCCGTATTAAATTGGCATTAGTAATGTTGGCAGCGCGTTGCAGAAAATTTGGTGCACACACTGCTCACGGCTAGCGGAAGTCGTTGCAGTCCGCTAGAGTGGGAAGTTTGGGCTGCTCCATCGCGAACTATGGGCCCGGCAGCAACTTAATCTTCCTTCTTTCGGAAGTTGAAGGACAGACTTCCGCTGGCGACGGTGGGATTCGACAGGCGGTGATAAAGTGGTTGAGAGACAAGATGGAACTCTCATACAAAGTCACATTAGAATCTCATGTACATGGTCTTAAAAAGCGCATAGACATCACAGGTAATAACATGAAATACAAAGTAAAGTTTGTTTTGTAAGTATGTACAAAGTTAACACTAAATACAGCGTGCCGGAATTACACTGGTGTCCTAAAGCAACAAACGAAAATTTGGCCAGGTTGTGGTTATTTTGCTGCAAAACAGTATAAACAGATCATCAAAATGGTTCAAATGGCTCTGAGCATTATGGGACTTAGCATCTGAGGTCATCAGTCCCCTAGAACTTAGAACTACTTAAACCTAACTAACCTAAGGACATCACACACATCCATGCCCGAGGCAGGATTCGAACCTGCGACCGTAGCGGTCCTGCGGTTCCAGACTGAAGCGCCCAGAACCGCACGGCCACCACGGCCGGCTAAACAGATAATTGTAAAGTTAAAACAATGTAAAGAATACACAAAGTAAACAACAGTAATATGCACAACGGAAGACAAAAATGTTTTTCGTTTTTCCCAGTTTAGCGGATCTGCATACACATTCCGACTCTTGGAGAGTGGTTACTGAATGCTGAACTGATGCAACCCGTCTTCCTAGTGCGCCCAGACATGCTCTATGGGACAGAAATTTGGAGAGGCAGCAGGCCACGCCATTCGCTCAGTATCTTCCGTTTCCAAGAAAACGACAACCGCTCTTCCTATATGAGGTCGATCATTATCGTCCATCAGTACGAAGTCTTGGCCCTCACCAACTCGCAACAACCGCACATGAGTTCCCAAGATGTCGTCACGATACCTGGCAGTAGTTAAACCTTGCCGATTCACCCACACAACTTCAGAAAGAGATGTTAGTGTGGTCAACATAACCCTTGCCCACAACATTAGCTTCAAAAATGGCTCTGAGCACCGTGCGACTTAACTTCTCAGGTCATCAGTCGCCTAGAACTTAGAACTAATTAAACCTAACTAACCTGAGGGCGTCACACACATCCATGCCCGAGGCAGGATTCGAACCTGCGACCGTAGCGGTTGCTCGGCTCCAGACTGCAGCGCCTAGAGCCGCACGGCCACCCCGGCCGACCACAACATTAGGGATCAGCGTCGATATCAGTCTCTTTCCATAAAGTTTGGGCTCCGAAATCGCGTTCCACGTTCCCTCCGAATGCGAATGCGTCGAGAGATACTCTCCGGACCAAATCGGGACTCATCTGTGAAAAGAACATAGGTCCACTGTTCGACCGCCCAGGTGGGATGTTAACGACTCCACTCTAGACGTTCGATTTTGTGAAGATGCATCACACATACACGTACAGCAGGTCTCCAACGATGAAGGCCACTCTACCGAAGTCTTCTGGAGAAGTTTGCTCGATGCAACACGTCCAGTGGATGCTGTGAGATCAGATGCCAGTTGCCATGCAAGTCGGTACCACCCTAACCTTACATCCAAATAACGGTCCTCTCTTTCTAATATCACACGTGGTCGGCCTTGTCCGAGTCTTCAGGATACTATTTCAGTCTCTATAAACTGTTGCCACATTCGAGAAACAACAGAACTATTCACATTAAGCTATCAGACCTCAACAGTTTGCGACTGTCCTACTTTGATTTTTCTCATGGCCCTCCATCGCAGAGAGTCTGTTAGACGTTTTCTTTGTGCCATACTGCACCGTCGATGGTTGTATACACAGCGATTGTGGATGTGGGACCACCCAGCAAACCCTGCCCCGTTTGATAGGTACCCTGACGCCATCGTTGACATGGTTATCCGTTGACCCGAATGCCATTTTCCGTGCAGAGGACGATTTTACGGACATCTGTTGACAGTCTGTGTGATTGTACGGTGAGTTAAACACAATACGCGGAAATAGCGGTTCGTTGCTTTAATTTTGGACCCAGTGTATTTTCTATGTTCTCTTTACTAACTTCCTGGATAATGCCCATGTGAAGAAAGATGAGTGCGGTGTTTTCTGCATATATTCCTCTCTTCTGAACAAGGCCGCTCATAGTGTCGCTACGAATTCCATTCCCTAATCAACACCGGACTCTTTAAAACGAGTGGGAAGAAAGTTATAAACTGAATTATACTTACACAAGTTAACACTTAGTACAGCTGTTAATTTTGTGTATGTGTGTTCTCAGTGACTGTTGACTAAAGAATGAACAATGTGAAAACAACTTTTTAGAGACGGTATTGATACAATGAATAAATCGTGTGAGGCTGCACTGCCTTATTCGGACTGATCTTGTATTCCGGAGGGTGAAGCCTCTAACCTGACTCTTGATATCGCAATTTAGGTTTTTCTTGGTTTCCCGAAATTACTTCAGACAAATGCCGGTATGGTTCCTATTCATACATAGCTATGGCCAATTATAGGTCTATCTTTGTCTAACTAGACTTGTACTATCTAAACACATGTACGGCTGATTTTGTGCACTATAATACTTTAACACACTCTATATTCCTGTAAAAGTTATCCACTGATGAATAAAACTGCTACTACTACTACTACTACTGCTACTAGAATTAAATTTTCTCTTCAGTAACGTTTAACCTATATCGTTCACATCCCTCTGTGTCATTCTGTGATTATATATGTCACAAGCGAACAGAAGGTATGTTTCCTGTATTGTATTTAACGGTAGCATCAGCATTGTACATAGAATTTTATATATTAAGAGCCACCGAATTTCATTAATCCTAGATGTGGTTCAAATGACTCTGAGCACTATGGCACTTAACTTCTGCGGTCATCAGTCCCCTAGAACGTAGAACTACTTAAACCTAACTAACCTAAGGACATCACACACATGCATGCCCGAGGCAGGATTCGAACCTACGACCGGTGTGGTCGCGCGGTTCCAGACTGTAGCACCTAGAACCGCTCGGTCACCTCGGCCGGCTTCCTAGATTTGTCCTACGATTCACCACTGTTCCTCATTAGGATTACACGATAACCTTGTAAAGTATGTATGTAGAACTGTAAACGGATCCTAGCCAAGGCTCGACATATGTTACGTACCAAGAATAATGGAGATGTAACCCTTGAGCGCAACTTGTGGTTAAGGCACATCACAAGGACAATTATAAAATTAAAAATTACAGGGTCGCCACCAGCCCAAGCCCTTCCTATCAATTAAGAATAGACCGAACTGGAAACTATCAATTTTATTAAATTGAGAATTTAATTATAAGAATGTAATTTTTTTAAAGAAACTAACAAGATGAACAGCATTTTTGTTGTATATCAATGAGGTTGTTTAATTATATGTGATAATTTCTTAATTTTGAGACACTACACGGTTCACTTTGATTTTTCCTCCCATTTTTGTTCATCACAAACAAGCAAATTAACTTAAAAAATCAGGGACTAGAAAATTATTTTGAAAACTGACATCAATGAGAAAGATAAAGGACTCAGAGTTTATCTTTTACGTAGTACATTAATTCATTGCTGAATTTGATGCACATCCTATGAATACACATGACTGGTGCCTGAATAAAAAGTTTCAATAATTCGCAAAAAATTGTGCAATCGTTGCAATTAAAAGGGAAAAACACACAAAAGGGAAGTGGAACACAATAATTCAGTTATTCCATCTACTGTCCGAAAGGAACAAAGCAACATCCACACTTTTAATTTCAACCACCATCATCCCCGATTTTTAACAAAATAATTATGCCATTAGCTCTAAGTGGCGAGAAATGTGAGTAGGAGAAACAAGCACGTAATATTCGAGTATAAATACAGCATTAGTGGTGTGTTACTCGACTCTGTCAGGTCGATTAAATATCTGGGTGTAACGTAGCAACGCGATGTGAAACAGAATGAGCATGTAAGCATTGTACAGGGGAAGGCGAATGGTCGATTTGAGGAAGTGTGATTCATCTGTAAAGGAGGCTGCGTATAGAATACGAGTGCGACCCATTCATAAGTGCTGATCGATTGTTTCGGATCCCATCAGGTTGGATTAAAGGACGACAATGAAAGAATACACAGGCGGACTGCTAGATTTGTTACTGCTAGGTTCGAATAACAGAGATACTTCGGGAACTCAAATGGGAATCCCTAGAGGGAAGACGACTTGCTTTTCAAGGAACGCTACTGCGACTATCTGTAGAACTGGCATAGATGTATGAATTAATAGACCTTTGCGCTGAGGTCAGTATCCCGTAAATTTAAGGAATTATTTTTGTACTAACGTATTAAGACTCGGATGGATCAAATGGTTCAAATGGCTCTGAGCACTATGGGACTCAACTTCTGTGGTCATCAGTCCCCTAGAACTTAGAACTACTTAAACCTAACTAACCTAAGGGCATCACACACATCCATGCCCGAGGCAGGATTCGAACCTGCGACCGTAGCAGTCGCACGGTTCCGGACTGCGCGCCTAGAACCGCGAGACCACCGCGGCGGGCTCTCGGATGGATCAACTTGCAAAGTATTGAGCAACGATGAAATGCACTTGAAGTTCTCTGAGGCTTTACACTGTCTGATCAATATCCAGATAACTATTAGTGGACATTAATATGTGAGTATGTAATGGATTGAAGCGGTGAATGGGCCGGCCCGAGTGGCCGTGCGGTTCTAGGCGCTGCAGTCTGGAACCGCGCGACCACTACGGCCGCTGGTTCGAATCCTGCCTCGGGCGGGGATGTGTGTGTTGTCTTTAGGTTAGTTAGATTTAAGTAGCTCTAAGTTCTAGGTGACTGATGACCTCAGAAGTTAAGTCCCATAGTGCTCAGAACCATTTGAACCATTTTTGAAGCTGTGAATGAAAATTTGTACCAAGGCCCCTGAATCAAACTCGGGTCTCCTGATTAGTTAGACAGGTGCGTTAGCATCGAGGCCACCTTGGCACAGGGCTTCACACAACTGTACGGATTACACCGGCACACCTTCCTCCTCGATCCAAATTGTCACTGTCGCCGCAGCTTACTTTAAATTCCACTCTCCAATATCTTGTTTGAACTGTTCTGGGTCCATTTTCAGTGCGGTGGCGGAATGTCTGTGGAAGAATGGCAGTCAGTTTTTCCTCCAGAGCTGAAGCTAAGCAAGGTAGCGATGTTGGACGCTAGAGTCTGAAGCGAAGTCGAATGGAGTACCATAGCGTTCAACTCGTGACTCTGGGCTGGCCAGTGTATTTCAGAAATGTCTTCCTTCGCAAAACATTGACTCGCAGATCCTGCTTTATGACAGGGTGCATTGTCATATTGACGCAGTCATCGTCTCCGAACTACTCATCTACTGTCCACGGTACACAATGTTGTAAAATGTGCTCACACACTTCCACGTTTGGCGTTTTCTTAAGCGCAGTTAGGGGATTGCTCCCTAACCTCGAAAGCGTAACACTACCTGCCTCGTATTACATAGTTTACACTTTGATGGCAGGTAACGGTCATGAGGCATTCGCCAACCACAAACACTCGCATTGGACTGCCGCAGAGTACAGCGTGATTCATCACTCAAAATCAGACATTTCCTGTCATTCGCTGCCTGTGGTATCGCACCTTACATCTCCCTCACCCGAAACTTAGCATCAACAACAGAAATGTGTGGATTACGACAAGCTGCTCCACTGTTGTTACCTACTGTTATTAACTCCATATGCAAAGTCCCTAGCTAGCTGCATTGCTGGTAGCACTTTGGATATCACAACTGCTTGATTTTTTACAGCTACCCTCCGCAGTGCTCGAATGTCCGTTAATACACGTGGTCTGGCTGGTCTTGGATTGGCTGAGGTTGTCCCTTCACCTTTACACATCATAACCACATCACCAGCGGTCTACTTGGAAATCACTACAAGGGTTGAAATGACACTTTCGGGTTTGTCACTCAGGTGACATCCAACGACAAGTCCATGTTCGAATTGACTGAGGTCTTCTGACCGATTCAGTCTGCTGTTACTTTTTCTCTACTGACAACACGATACTGCCCGTCCCCTTTCATTCTGACGTCTGACGGGTACACGTGGAGTGACATATAGTGGTCCCTTGCGCATTACATAGGAGTGTCCGGATACGTTTGATCATATAGTGTAGATACTTCGATAATGAATACCAAAGATATCTGTAAAGATCAAACTTGGATAGACAAACATAGGTAAGGTGAAGCTAACTCTGAAGATACCTTGGGTGAGGGGTGACTGGTCGACGAAAGAAGATAAAGCATTTTGAGGGAAATGCAGGAACAGAGGAATATAATTTACTTACAAATGATATATATAGATAGTGCAGGGAAACTAACATATTAAGCTATAAATAAACAAAAAAATTTTTTTTTACCGAATAGTTTCGGTAAAATCGTTTGAGGAAGATTGCAGCGCGTGCACCTCGATTCTGCCATCGCCAACCAGCCGAAAGAAAGCAAACACTGTCGGCCTCCGCTTCTGAATAAAAGAATGAATTCGCCCAGTGCTTTGGACGAAAATTGGTCACTGTGTATCGCTTACCGTATCCTGTGCGGACTCTACTAGTTATAAGGATTGACGAAATCATTATAAGAGTGACATATGTGCCACAGTACATGAGAAGGAAATGGAAAGCAGTTTTAATAAACGTAAGTTATTCCGAGACCAAGCAGGATATAAGGAGAATATTTCTGATGGCATTTCGCCAACAAATCAGCATTTGAAAGTAATACAGGCTTGCCAATACCTAAGAACCTGAGTTGCAGACATCTTCCTGTTATTACTAAAACTCATTCACGTATGCCACTTCATGTATTGTAATCTCAAAATATCTCGCAATACATGCCAAATCGTATACGTAACTAACATTACTGTGTATTTCTCGTCGTTCTATCACAGCCTCTCTCCTCCGTAAAGACACAGTCTTCTACTCGGACTAACTAAATCACAAATTCTTAAATAAAAATGATTCCTTCACATATCACATCTGTGTAACTTCACGGTGGCTTGCACTCTTCCAGTGATAATATCCACGTTTGTGTCGAGTGCGTACTCGGTTGGTCATATTTTGCACTTGGCTACAAACTTAATAACCTTTACTTGTTTCACCCATATGTGGTACACGAAATCACAGCAAACATTACATACGCTACCCACGAACTGTTCGAAAACCGGTATAGTTGTCCATATTTGAACATTCACTAAGTTGTATCACGTAGCCTACTTCAGTAGTTCTACGGAGTCTCCGAGAAAGAATGGTCAACATTCAGGGATATGACAGGTACGATTATTCGAAGCAAATAAGTTTAGTAAACACAGACTCTAAGATGCATACCTTAACACCTATGAGCACTTTTCACCTTCGATGCTGTGAAACAAATCTCTTCTACTGCAAACTCCTTGCTTCCCATATTTTGAGAGGAGGTATTATGGTCCAAAACGAGAAAAAATCATCTAATAATCTGGGCTCTGAAATGCATACCCTAAGAAATATGAGCTGTTGTCCAGTGGAAGATATGTGTTTCAGACTAGTGAAGACAAAAGTGCTCATGGCTCTTAAGGTATGCAGCTTAGAAACCATGTTTCTTTCACATTTTTTCCTTGTTTTAATTCATACTGCCACCTTTAATCATATGAAAAGCAAAGAGCTTGAATTATAAGAGATTTATTTTGCAGTATCAGAGATTAACAAATACTCTTTTAGCTTCGCATGATAGTGCCTTTCAAATACCTGATTATAAACCATTCCTTCTGAACAGTGCGTATATTCACTTCATTTCAGTAGTGTTGATAAGTGGTTGTGCTACAAGGACACTCCGATTTCGCATTCAAGCAAATTTTATGTCAGCACGGTCCTCTTCCTTTAAGAATGTTTACATCAAATACTACCGGCAAGCTGTGTTCCACATTAAGCTATCGGTATGCTTACATGAACAGAAAGCTACGTCCAGGAGTACCATTACGAGGTACTACTAAAAGACAGAAGTCCACATTTCAGGAAAAATATCAGTTAACACCGATACTAACAACATTCATCAGCCGTCAGGGGTGTAGGAACACTCCATTAAGGCAATCGATGAAAGTCGAGAGCTTCAGCGGGAGTTCTGTTTATCGTCCGTTACACTCTGGCTTGCACTGAGCCTAATGGGAACTCAGAATTATGTTTTCGGAATTATAACCCGTCGTGTATGCAGTTTCATCCATCTGATTACTAAATCGACATGCTTTAAACTCAGGGATTACCTTGTGAGAAGTATGTTTAATACTGCATGCCAAAAAATAAAATAAAATGAATCCGACATGGGGTCAGAAATTTAATATTTCAAATTCCTAAGAAGTCCGGAATGCACACTGCAGTGGAGTGTATTCTGTTCTGAAACTTATTTACGTAAAAGTGTGTCGTAGCGGTAATCTAAGCCGGAACGTTATTTGCGGAAGCTCTCTCAGATTAACGTTCTTCTGAGGGGAGTATGTGGTGATAGGGTGCCTTAACACTTGTCCTGTCTTCCTGCCCCCTGTTCTTGTCAGTGTTCCTCATATGTTCCTTTCTTCGCCGATACTGCGGGAAACCTCCTCATTCCTTATCTTGTCAGTCCACCTTCTTTTTACACGCTGTAGCACCACACCCCAAACACTTCGTCTCCATTCTGTTCCGGTTTTTCCGCAGTTTATGACGCACTACCATACAATGGTGTGCTCCGAACGTACATTCTCAGAAATTTCTTCCTCAAATTATAGTCTATGTTTGGTACTAGTAGAATTATTGTGGCTTTGAATGCCCTATTTGTCTGGCGCAGTTTGCTTTTTACGTTCTGCTTGCATCGTCTATCATGGGTTAATTTGCTTCCAAGGTAACAGGATTTCTTAACTACATGTACTTCATAGTCATCAATCTTAAGGTTAAGTTTATCTTTAGTCTCAATTTCGCTACTTCTCATTCCATTCATCCTTCGATTTACTTTCCATAGTCTGTACTCATTGTATTCAGAATTGGTAGTTTATGGCAAGGACTATAGGACAAAATTGCTAAAACTTTACGCTAAGGACAACACACATACTTATTGTAGCGAGTACAAAATCGCAAATTAAAAAAGAAATGCTACGGTCATCGTTTGTAACCAACGGAGAGAGGTTTGATATAGCCGTCTATTTTATAATTCAACAGTGACAAATATTATAAATTGCTTCTGTACGTCTGAATATCCTTCGCGTTGTCTGCCATAACCTGTCCGAAAGCCGTATCCTCACACATTTATTCATTCTGGCTATATTTAGGGTTACTTCCCTTAGCTGCAACACTTTGCATTTCCCTGCAACACTGTGTCAGGAGTGACATTTTCATTCTCATTAAACCAACGGAATTTAGCGTTCTTCTGGTGGCAGCGTTAGTTTTTAAAAATCTTACAAGAAATATTTTGCCCTCGCCCCCCCCCCCCCCGCCACTATCAAATTGTACACGTGATCCATCACTCCCGATATCGTTGTGGGCCACTATGGGTGAAATCGGACGCACGTTCGTCTCCAGCAAGGAAATGGTGCGTCCACTTTTCCAGATAACCTTTGTTCACTCCAAACAATCGATGGTACCACTCTTTGACGACAAACGCTTCCATGTTGTAAGTTACAGGTGAACGTAGTTTCCCCGTCAGCCGGAGGGTCTGTACACTCTTACATCAGTTTCGCTCGCTGGGTTGTGCGCGGCTTGGTTGACGCTGTGCACGTCCGCTGGAATAGTCGAAACGTGCGGACGTGCGAAGCGTTGTATATGTTGCGCGGATGCCTGTAGCTTTGGCAGCTGCGCCACAGTTCACTGTCTTATATGGAGTAGCAGTTGAACAATACGGCAGCCACATCCATCAAGCTCTTGTGGATCTCTACAGAGGGTCACAAATCACTGGTGACGCCAGCCCTGAAGCACTGTAAATACCGTTTGAGAGATCTAAGCCCGTGATATCTCGCACACCTTACTCTGGAAAAGTTCATTATTACTCATCATACAGAAATATCGACGTTATAAACAGCCAACTACCTTTTGGCGTGTGGTGGAGGTTACTTCTGGTATCACTATCTGATTCCCCCTTTCCTGTTCCACTCGCGAATGACACGTTGGACGAATTGTCTTTCTATACAGGGTGTTCAGAACAAAGTATTGAATACCTTGGGAGGCGGTAGTATTCACAGAAACAAGAAAAATAAGTCTAATAAACATGGGTCCGGAAATGCATACTTTCCGAGACACACACCAGTTTGTAGGGAGACGTTGCGCAAAGCTTCGTTGCAGATATTAAAACACTCTGCCGCTATAAGACAATTTTCAAGCTAGAGGTACGAAAATTGGTATTTGGTTCCTCAGTCAGAATAAAAAAATACCTGTTCCAGCAGTTCTGGAAATTCAGTCACTAAGGGGGTGATTTTTTAAAAAAATAAACCTTTATTAAAGAATTATTAATACATTTTTAAGGCTACATACATGAAAGTGGATATTTGACTTCTCGGGTGGAAGTAAAAGAATACTCGTTTCACTGTACTTGGAAATTGAATGCCTAATAGGATGAAACAGGTGATAAAATATTTTAATAAAATATTTTCTTGTATTAAAATAACTTTAAAGCTAAATCTGTCAAAACAGGTGTTTTATTTCTGAGCTAGAAATAAGGAAATATGTGTTAGGGGATAAAAGATTCTATGGAAGTGTTGCCACAAGAACGCATAGTCATTATGAACAAAAACTTTGACTCCAGCAACCAGAACTGCTTTTTCGTCAGAGGTATATTCGGAAAAGGCAATGTTTCTATGGACTAAATCAGCGTGAAAATCTAGAAAGCACTGCAGTTTGTCAACAACGTAAAAATTCGATTAAGGAAAAAGAAAATGTCTGTGCCGACCAAAAAGTGTACGCGAGCAAAGTAGCGGGCGCTAAGCTGGTTGTCAATACAGCTCCTTATTTCCCGGAATTTCCCGTTGTGGTCCGTTAGCGAGACGTTCTTTGGAGCAATTAATTGTTTTCCAGCTCGTTCCGGAACATATTGTCTTGCAGTTTCAACAGTTAACATGTCCGTGATAAACAAAGCCCCTCTTTTAACTTCTGCCACTAGAGTTTGTTGAGCATCACTGCCATGCTCTCCCTTTGAGTAAACGACACCTGACCAAGTACGCCGCTCTTCATTGAATCTTCTCTATCTCTCTTGTTAAGGTAACGTTGTGTGTATTCCAAACTGAAAAGCGACAGTCAAGACATTTTGTAAAGCTACTTCGTTTTTTACGTGATCATTCCACCTTAGGTCACACCGGATGTTTACTCCTACGTATTTTACTCTACTTAGTGTTTCCAGTAATTTGTTGCCAGTAGTGTAATCGTACATCAATGGATTCCATCGTCTATTTGTGTGCAATACGTTCATTTATTTATCTTCAGCGTCAACAGCCAGTTCCTGGGTCATTCATCGATCTCCTTTGCAGGATTCCTACAATTCGCCGGTCGGAGTGGCCGAGCGGTTCTAGGCGCTACAGTCTGGAACCGCGGAACCGCTACGGTCGCAGGTTCGAATCCTGTCTCGGGCATGGATGTGTGTGATGTCCTTTGGTTAGTTAAAGTAGTTCTAAGTTCTAGGGGACTGATGACCTCAGAAGTTAAATCCCATAGTGCTCAGAGCCATTTGAACCATTTCCCTACTATTCGATACAGTCTTCTGGCTTTGTCACGTTCTTATAGACAAGCCCATCATCTGCGAACAGTCTCACGGAGCTTCCACTGTTATCCACACTATATGTGTGTGTGTGTGTGTGTGTGTGTGTGTGTGTGTGTGTGCGTGCATGCGTGTGCGTGTGTGAGTGTGTGTGGGACCGCGCGCGCACGTGCGATGGGAGTTCGAAAGTGCCGGCCTCAAGCCAACATAGTGGGAGGGTCTGTATGCCCGAATGGTATCACTCTGTTCGTAGAAGGCCTGTATTCCTACATGGAACCACTCTACTGGTCGACGTTGGCGCCAATGGCTTGCTCCACCAATAAACTCCCCACCATCCACCTATTGCCTCTTTCAGAGTGCATCCTTCATTGTGCCGAACAGATGGACGTCGGAATGTGCGAGTTACAGGCTGTAGGGTGGATGGGAAAGAACAGTGAGCTCCTCTGTGATGGGCAGACTTGTGTGAGGCCTTGCGTTGCCGTGGCTGTGGAGAAGTTCGGCTGCCTTTTTAAGGCGACGAAAACGCTTACAATTTTCTAAGGGTAGCACAATACACTTCAAAGTTGATCGTGAGCCATGAAGAAGGGCATTAAACATAAATCCTCTGAGTCCTAGAACATCGTCTCCATGGGTTTACTAGTTGAGGCTACAACTTTGAACATTTTATTCGGAGGAGAGGTGGTGTGGAGCCACTCGATGCGTTGCTGTTTTATTTTCTATTCGAAGATATGAACCCATGTTTCATCGCCTTTGACGATGTTTGACAAATTTTCACGACCATCCTCGTAGCGTGCAAGGAATTCCACACAGATGGTCCTTCGTTGTTGCTTATGATCTTCTGTTAGGCGTCGAGGAACCCAGCTGGCACATACGTTTCAGTACCTCAAGTTACGAAAGAATGCGTCAGGACTACCAACAGATACGTCCAGTCGTGCAGCGAGGAGCTTGATTGATACCAGTCGCTTACCTAGAATGAGAGTGTGAGCACGTTCCAACATCGCAGGAGTCACAGCTGTGTACTGGCAGCTGTCACGCGGGTTGATCGGAGAGGTTTGCGAAACATTGTTGTGACGATGATAGATTCCTCGCCGAACGATTCACGGTGCTTTGTTCACCGTTAGGTCTCCGTAGACATTATGCAAAAGATTATGAATATCTGCAGTACTTTGTTTACCGCCAAAACAAAATCATTGACAGGTGTTTGCTTGGAGCGCACCTCTGTTACACACGTCACTTTGAAGACTACGTATAGCGCCACCACCTATCGGAAATTCATGAATCTATATGGGCTGAAGCTGGAACATTCCACGACGTCCCAAAACAAATTCCACATTTTTTAACCAAAACTGGCTGAGAAAAGAATCTGTTGAACTATTTATTGAACATCCCTCATACCCTGAAGAGGCAAAGAGGCTGGCTCCTTGCCGCAACACGAAGTGATATGGACTCTCCTAATTCCTGAGGTAGTGCTGCCGGGAACTGACACCATGAATCCTATAGGGCTGACCATAAATCCGTAAGAGTATGAAAGGATGGAGATATCTCCTGAACGGCACATTACAAGGTATCCCATATATACTCAATAATGTTCGTATCTGGGGAGTTTGGTGGCTAGTTGAAGCGTTTAAACACAGAATAGTGTTCCTGCAGCCACTCTGTAGCAATTCGGGACGTGTGGAGTCTCGCATTGTCCTGCTGGAATTGCCCAAGTCCGTCGAAATGCACAATGGACATGAGTGGATGCCGGTGATCAGACACGATGCTTACGTACGTATCACCTGTCAGAGTCGGATGTACAAGTATCAGAGGTCCCATATTATTACAACTGCACAAGCCCCATTACAGAGCCTCCATCAGCCCCATCAATCTCCTGCTGACACCCAGGATCCATGGATTCACAAGCCTGTCTCCATCCGCTCGATACAATTTGATACGAGGCTCGTCCGGCCAGGCAACATGTTTCCAGTCATCAACAGTGCAGTGTCACTGTTGACGAGCCCAGGCAAGGTTCAAGTGGTTCAAATGCCTCTGAGCACTTTGGGACTTAACATCTGAGGTCATCAGTCCCCTAGGACTTAGAACTACTTAAACATAACTAACCTAAGGACATCACACACATCCTTGCCCGAGGCAGGATTCGAACCTGCGATCGTAGCAGTGTTGCGGCTCCGGACTGAAGCGCCTAGAACCGCTCGGCCACAGCGACTCGTTCCAGGCCAGGCATAAAGCTTTGTATCGTGGAATCATCTAGGGGACACGAGTGTCCCGTCGGCTCCAAAAGCCCATATCGTTGAAGTTTCGTTGAATGGTTCGCACCTGACACCTGTTGATGGCCCAGCATTGAAGCCTGCAGCAATCTGCGAAATGGTTGCACTTCTGTCACGTTGAACGATTCTCCTCAGTCGTCGTTGGTCCCGTTCTTGCAGGATCTTTTTCTGGCCGCAGCGATGTCGGATTACAAATTTAACCGGGTTCCTGATACCCGCGGTACATTCGTGAAATGGTCGTACGGAAAAGTCCCCACTTCATCGCTACCTCGGAGATGCTCTGTCCCGTCTCTCGCGCGCCTATTATGCCACCACGTTGAAAGTGACTTTAATCTTGACAACTTGCCATTGTAGAAGCAATAACCGATCCAACAATTGCGCCAGACACTTGCTGTTTAATATATAGACGTTGCCGGCTGCAGCTCCATATTCTATCTGTTTACACATCTCTGTATTTGAATACACGTGTCTGTATCAGTTCTTTGGCACTTCAGTATAAGACGTGAGCCAATTGTGAGCTACTCCGCGTATTCCAGATGGTGGAACTGGGAAACGCTTTTTTAAAGAGAATATATTTTTATGGTATTCACCTAGCTGTCACAATTCTGTGAAAACTGAAGGTCGAGTTGCCAGTGCTAAAAAGAATTCAGACGGATATTTGACATTGTTTATTACCAGCAACAGATTCGATATTTGGATTAAAACTGGTTACGCGTAGCCTCAGGTTACTAGCTTCATTCGGCGTATTCCTGTACTTGTATTTCAAAAAATAAAACTTGAAAAGGCTCGTTCTCCACTGAATAGAAATTCAACACTATATCCACAGTGATTGAGTGAAGTGGTGTAGAGGCTCTACTCGCTTTCAAGAGATCCGGGTTCAGTTTTCTGGTCGGCGATCCAGATATCCGTTGTGTGCGTTCATTTAAATCACTCCATGCAAATGCCGGATGGCTCCTTCCCCTCCAGTAGTAAGAAATCCGAGCAATGCTCCGTCTCCAATAATCTTAGTAGTGGACGGGACGTAAAACACTAATATTACTTTCTACCTGATAATTGTGTATGGGTATTAAATGAGCAGATAAGCGAATCGTTCTAGTGAACAATTGTGGCGAAGAAACTACAAACTGGACGTACTACGATCAGATTACGTCCTTTTTACGGTTTTCGCCATTAGCAGCCAACTAAGGCCGCACTCCTGCAGGAGGTCGAACGTAACTGTGCATCCACACTGAAGGTGGTGGATTCATGGCCCATCGAGGCGACACAGTTGTATGAAGTTGTGGTGTTTGTTCTTTCGGACATAACAGTCAGAGCAAAAGCACGGACTTCTTCAACAGTGGCGAAGAAAATCGACCGCGTTCTTTCAAAGGAACCATCCCAACACCCTCGTTCTATCTAGGAAATCACGGGAAGCTTAAGTCAGGTAGACCGGACTCTGATTAGAGCCGTCGTCCTCCTGAATGTGACTCCAGAGTGCTAACCACTGCACCACTTCGCACGGATAAGCTACAACTACAAAAAGAAAACAGTTTAGCATGATCTCAGAAACTAATCTGAAAAAGAAAGCGTATGTAATTAAAACTTTACAGGAAATACAACAGGAAGACTACACAATTGTACGAATAATGCTACGACAGTGCTAGAAACTATGGAAAAAGAAATAATGGCTGCACATCTCGTTTTCAGCATCGAAGCAACCTTCGGTATAAGTGGTGAGGTTTAACGGCACGGCATTGGAATATGGCGTACAGAAAAGTTAATTTGAACTGTTCGATGTCAACACAGAAATTGAACACTCCATTTCTCATCATCAAACTGTTTTGCCAACGACTACCTGCATATGCTCGAGCATATGAACTCGAAATGCGCATTGCTAATGTTCGCACATCGATGACTCCACATGCATTTCAGAACGTGTGTCCTCAAATGAATTATCGCTTAGATGTTTCAGGTGTGACCAAGGGGAATCATGTCGAGAGCTTGTTGTTGTTGTTGTTGTTGTTGTTGTTGTAGTCTTCAGTCCTGAGACTGGTTTGATGCTGCTCTCCATGCTACACTACCCTGCGCAAGCTTCTTCATCTCCCAGTACCTACTGCAGCCTACATCCTTCTGAATCTGCTCTTGGTCTCCCTCTACGATTTTTACCTTCCACGCTGCCCACCAGTACCAAATTGTTGATCCCTTGATGTCTCAGAACATGTCCTACCAACCGATCCCTTCTTCTAGTCAGGTTGTGCCACAAACTCGTCTTCTCCCCAATCCTATTCAATACCTCCTCTTAGTTATGTGATATAGCCATCTAATCTTCAGCATGTTTCTGTAACACCACATTTCTAAAGCTTCAATTCTCTTCTTGTCTAAACTATTTATCGTCCATGTTTCACTTGCATACATGGCTACACTCCCTACAAATACTTTGAGAAACGACTTCCTGACACTAAAATCAATTCTTGATGTTAACAAATTTCTCTTCTTCAGAAACTCTTTCATTGCCATTGCCAGTCTACATTTTGTATCCTCTCTACATCGACCATCCTCAGTTATTTTGCTCTCCAAATAGCAAAACTCCTTTACTACTTTAAGTGACTCATTTCCTAATCTAATCCCCTGAACATTACCCCACTTAATTCGACTACATTCCATTATCCTCGTTTTGCTTTTGTTGATGTTCATCTTACACCCTCCTTTCAAGACACTGTCCATTCCGTTCAACTTCCCTTCCAAGTCCTTTGCTGTATCTGACAGAATTACAATGTCATCGGCTAACCTCAAAGTTTATATTTCTTTGCCGTGGATTTTAATACCTACTCCGAACTTTTCTTTTGTTTCCTTTACTGCTTGCTCAATATACAGATAGAATAGCATCGCGGAGAGGCTACAACCCTGTCTCACTCCCTTCCCAAGTACTGCTTCCCTTTCATGCCCCTCGATTCTTTATAACTGCCATCTGGTTTCTGTACAAATTGTAAATAGCCTTACGCTCCCTGTATTTTACCCCTGCCACCTTCAGAATTTGAAACAGAGTATTCCAGTCAACTTTTTCAAAAGCTTTCTCTAAGTCTACAAATGCTTGAAACGTTGGTTTGCCTTTCCTTAACCTTTCTTCTAAGATAAGTCATTGGGTCAGTATTGCCTCACGTGTTCCAACATTTCCACGGAATCCAAACTGATATTCCTGGAAGTCGGCTTCTACCAGTTTTTCCATTCGTCTGTAAAGAATTCGCGTTAGTATTTTGCAGCTGTGGCTTATTAAACTGATAGTTCGGTAATTTTCACATCTGTACACACCTGCTTTCTTTGGGGTTGGATTTTTTATATTCTTCTTGACGTCTGAGGGTATTTCGCCTAGTTGAGTTTTCTCATATACTGGCTCTGCCTAGGCCGTCAGTAGTTCTAATGGAATGTTGTGTACTCCCAGGGCCTTGTTTCGACTTAGGTCTTTCAGTGCTCTGTCAAACTCTTCACGCAGTATCATATCTCCCATTTCATATTCATCTACCTCCTCTTCCATTTCCATGATATTGTCCTCAAGTACATCACCCCTGTATAGACCTATATACTCCTTCTACCTTTCCGCTTTTCCTTCTTTCCTTAGAACTGGGTTTCCATCTGAGCTCTTGATATTCATGCAAGTGGCTCTTTTTTCTCCAAAGGTCTCTTTAATTTTCCTGTTGGCAGTATCTATCTTACCTCTAGTGGGATAAGCCTCTACATCCTTAATTTTGTCATCTAGGCATCCCTGCTTAGCCATTTTGCACTCACTGTCGATGTCATTTTTGAGACGTTTGTATTCCCTTTTGCCCTGCCTTATTTACTGCATTTTTGTATTTTCTCCTTTCATAAATTAAATTCAGTATCTCTTCTGTTACTGAAGGATTTCTACTAGCCCTCGTCCTCTTACCTACTTGATCCTCTACTGCCTTCCCTATTTCATTCCTCAAAGCTACCCATTCTTCTTCTACTGTATTTCTTTCCCCCATTCCAGTCAATTGCTCCCTTATACTCTCCCTGAGTCTCTGTAAGGCCTCTGGTTCTTTCAGTTTATCCAGGTCCCATCTCCTTAAATTCCCACCTTTTTGCAGTTTCTTCAGTTTTAATCTACAGTTCATAACCGACAGATTGTGGTCATAGTTCACATCTGCCCCTGGAAATGTCTTACAATTTAAAATCTGGTTTCTAAATCTCTGTCTCACCATTATATAATCTATCTGCAACCTTCTAGTATCTCCAGGGTTCTTCCATGTATACATCCTTCTTTTACGATTCTCGAACCAAGTGTTATCTATGATTAAGTTATGCTCTCTGAAAAATTCTACCAGTCGGCTTCCTCTTTCGTTTCTTATCATCAGTTCATATTCACCAAATACGTCTCCTTCTCTTCCTTTTCCTACTGTCGAATTCCAGTCCTCCATGACTATTAAATTTTCATCTCCCTTCACTACCTGAATAACAATAAAGCGTTCACTATGCTGTTTGTAGTAGCGTAACCGCACTCCTATTTCCTTTATTAAACCTACTCCTGCATTACCCCTATTTGATTTTGTGTTTATAACCCTGTATTAACCTGACCAGAAGTCTTGTTCCTCCTGCCACCGAACTTCACTAATTCCCACTATATCTAACTTTAACCTATTCATTTCCCTTTTCAAATTTTCTAACCTACCTGCCCGATTGTCCCCCCCCCCCCCTCCCCATGAACCATGGACCTTGCCGTTGGTGGGGAGGCTTGCGTGCCTCAGCGATACAGATAGCCGTACAGTAGGTGCAACCACAACGGAGGGATATCTGTTGAGAGACCAGACAAACGTGTGGTTCCTGAAAAGGGGCAGCAGCCTTTTCAGTAGTTGCAGGGGCAACAGTCTGGATGATTGACTGATCTGGCCTTGTAACATTAACCAAAACGGCCTTGTTGTGCTGGTACTGCGAACGGCTGAAAGCAAGGGGAAACTACAGCCGTAATTTTTCCCGAGGGCATGCAGCTTTACTGTATGATTAAATGATGATGGCATCCTCTTGGGTAAAATATTCCGGAGGTAAAATAGTCCCCCATTCGGATCTCCGGGCGGGGACTTCTCAAGAGGACGTCGTTATCAGGAGAAAGAAAACTGGCGTTCTATGGATCGGAGTGTGGAATGTCAGATCCCTTAATCGGGCAGGTAGGTTAGAAAATTTAAAAAGGGAAATGGACAGGTTAAAGTTAGATATAGTGGGAATTAGTGAAGTTCGGTGGCAGGAGGAACTAGACTTCTGGTCAGGTGACTACAGGGTTATAAACACAAAATCAAATAGGGGTAATGCAGGGTTAGGTTTAATAATGAGTAGGAAAATAGGAAAGCGGGTAAGCTACTACAAACAGCATAGTGAACGCATTATTGTGGCCAAGATAGATACGAAGCCCACACCTACTACAGTAGTACAAGTTTATATGACAACTAGCTCCGAAGATGACGAAGAAATTGAAGAAATGTATGATAAAATAAAAGAAATTATTCAGATAGTGAAGGGAGATCAAAATTTAATAGTCATGGGTGACTGGAATTCGAGTGTAGGAAAAGCGAGAGAAGGAAACGTAGTAGGTTAATATAGATTGGGGCTAAGGAATGAAAGAGGAAGCCGCCTGGTAGAATTTTGCACAGAGCACAACTTAGTCATAGCTAACACTTGGTTTAAGAATCATAAAAGAAGATTGTATGCATGGAAGAATCCTGGAGATACTAAAAGGTATCAGATAGATTACATAATGGTAAGACAGAGATTTAGGAATCAAGTTTTAAATTGTAAGACATTTCCAGGGGCAGATGTAGACTCTGACCTAAATCTATTGGTTATGAACTGTAGCTTAAAACTGAAGAAACTACAAAAAGGTGCTAAATTAAGGAGATGGGACCTGGATAGACTGAAAGAACCAGAGGTTGTAGAGTGTTTCAGGGAGAGCATAAGGAAACAATTAACAGGATTGGGGGAAGGAAATGCAGTAGAAGAAGAATGGGTAGCTTTGAGGGATGAAGTAGTGAAGGCAGCAGACGATCAAGTAGGTAAAAAGACGAGGGCTAATAGAAACCCTTGGGTAACAGAAGAAATATTGAATTTAATTGATGAAAGGAGAAAATATAAAAACGCAGTAAACGAAGCAGGCAAAAACGAATACAAACGTCTCAAAATGAGGTCGACAGGAAGTGCAAAACGGCTAAACGGGCATGGTTAGGGGACAAATGTAAGGATGTAGAAGCTTATCTCACTAGGGGTAAAATAAGTACTGCCTACAGGAAAATTAAAGATACCTTTGGAGAGAAGAGAAACACTTGTATGAATATCAAGAGCTCAGATGGAAACCCAGTTCTAAGCAAAGAAGGGAAGGCGGAAAGGTGGAAGGAGTATATAGAGGGTTTATACAAGGGCGATGTACTTGTGGACAATGTTATGGAAATGGGAGATAAGATACTGCGTGAAGAGTTTGACTGGGAACTGAAAGACCTGAGTCGAAACAAGGCCCCAGGAGTAGACAACATTCCATTAGAACTACTGACGGCCTTGGGAGAGCCATTCATGACAAAACTCTACCATCTGGTGAGTAAGATGTATGAGACAGGCGAAATACCCTCAGACTTCAAGAAGAATATAATAATTCCAATCCCAAAGAAAGCAGGTCTTGACAGATGTGAAAATTACCGAACTATCAGTTTAATAAGTCACAGCTGCAAAATACAAACGCGAATTCTTTACAGGCGAATGGAAAACCTGGTAGAAGTGGACCGTGGGGAAGATCAGTTTGAATTCCGTAGAAATGTTGGAACACGTGAGGCAATATTAACCTCACGACTTATCTTAGAAGAAAGATTAAGAAAAGGCAAACCTACGTTTTTAGCATTTGTAGACTTAGAGAAAGCTTTTGACAATGTTAACTGGAATACTCTCGTTCAAATTCTGAAGGTGGCAGGGGCAAAATACAGGGAGCGTAAGACTTTTTACAATTTGTACAGAAACCAGATGGCAGTTATAAGAGTCGAGGGGCATGAAAGGGAAGCAGTGGTTTGGAAGGGAGTGAGACAGGGTTGTAGCCTCTCTCCGATGTTATTCAATCTGTATGTTGAACAAGCAGTAAAGGTAACAAAAGAAAAATTCTGAGTAGGTATTAAAATTCATGGAGAAGAAATAAAAACTTTGAGGTTCGCCGATGACATTTTAATTCTGTCAGAGACAGCAAAGGACTTGTAAGAGCAGTTGAACGGAATGGACAGTGTCTTGAAAGGAGGATATAAGATGAACATCAACAAAAGCAAAACGAGGATAATGGAATGCAGTCAAATTAAATCTGGTGGTGCTGAGGGAATTAGATTAGGAAATGAGACACTTAAAATAGTAAAGGAGTTTTGCTATTTGGGGAGCAACATAACTGATGATGGTCGAAGTAGAGAGGATATAAAATGTAGACTAGCAAAGGAAAGGAAATCGTTCCTGAAGAAGAGAAATTTTTTAACATCGAGTATAGATTTAAGTGTCAGGAAGTCATTTCTGAAAGTATTTGTATTGAGTGTAGCCATGTATGCAAGTGAAACATGGACGATAAATAGTTTGGACAAGAAGAGAATAGAAGTTTTCGAAATGTGGTGCTACAGAAGAATGCTGAAGATTAGATGGGTACAACACATAACTAATGAGGTGGTATTGAATAGGTTTGGGGAAAAGGTTGTGGCATAGCTTGATTAGAAGACGGGATCGGTTGGTAGGACATGTTCTGAGGCATCAAGGGATCACCAATTTAGCATTGGAGGGCAGCGTGGAGGGTAAAAATCGTAGAGGGAGACAAAGAGATGAATACACTAAGCATATTCAGAAGGATGTAGATTGCAGTAAGTACTGGGAGATGAAGAAGCTTGCACAGGACAGAGTAGCATGGAGAGCTGCATCAAACCAGTCTCCCAACTGAAGACCACAACAACAACAACAACAACAACAACAACACCTGCCCGATTAAGGGATGTGACATTCAACACTCCGATCCATAGAACGCCAGTTTTCTTTCTCCTGATAACGACGTCCTCTTGAGTAGTCCTCACCCATAGATCCGAATGGGAGACTATTTTACCTCCGGAATATTTATCCAAGACGACGGCATCATCATTTAATCATACAGCAAATCTGTATGCCCTCAGGAAAAATGACTGCTGTAATTTCCCCTTGCTTTCAGCCGTTTGCAGTACCACAACAGCAAGGCCGTTTTGGTTAGTGTTACAGGGCCAGATCAGTCAATCATCCATACTGTTGCCCCTGCAACTACTGAGAAGGCTGCTGTCCCCTTGAGGAACCACACATTTGTCTGGCCTCTCAACAGTTACCCCTCCATTGTGGTTGCATCTATGGTATGGCTATCTGAATTGTTGAGCCACACAAACCTCCCCACCAATGGCAAGGTGCATGGTTTATGTGGGTGGGGGAGGGGTGGAGGCTAGAAAGCTTTGAAACATATAAAAATAAATTTCAGCTTACAGTTTGATGTTTATGTGTTGACTGAGTAGAGCGGTTTGCACATATCAATACTATGTATAGGTGCTCCAAGGTGGACGGAGGAACTGTGACATTGCAAAAAACTGAGTGATATACAAATTTACACTTTGCTGCGCTTTGATACTAAACTAAAACTGTACAGCAACTCTTTGGATCTGCTTGTGGACAGAAAGACTCGCAGTGGCCTGTCAAAGCGTGTGTTCTGAATACATTGTCAACAAGACTATGTCTGCCCTCGGCGCCACAGTGTCAGTCACTGAGTAAACACTTGTCACTATGCGAAGGCTATCGACATCTTCACTTGTAGACTAAGGCTGATCTCAACTATGAATTGCAGCTGCGAACTGCAGCCCTGGAACTCCATACTGTTGTATGCCAACGCCGAAAACTAACTGTCCATTGCTACATTTTTCTTTTTTTTCTTTATTGTGATTTCATTCCCCTGCCCCATATGGGCAGGGGAGGTCTGTCAGCGGCACAATCCGCCGCTCTTCAGGTGAGTAACATGACAGCTAATACAAGAAGAAAATGTTACAAAGAAAGGCGATAAAAAAGTGGGACATAAAACAGAATAAGGGGAGATAATGGAGGTGAAAATACACTGACATAGAGACGCTCATTGGGGGACAATTAAAAAAGTCGACATAAAATTGAAAAAACACAGTTGGCGACCCATAGAGCAAAAAAAAGACACTGAAGTCCCATGTACAGGTTAAAAGTTGGCCACAGTACTAAAAGCACTCCAGAACAACACATTTTAAACCCACTTGGATCACACATAATGAAGAATAAAACTGCCATGTGAGACCTGCTGAGGGAGAATCCAGAGAGGATGACAAAGGAGGGGACAGTAAGGTGCAGCAGCGGAGGGAGCAGGATGAAAAGAGTAGGGGCATCAGCAGTTGCCCCAAGAAGCGGGAGACAGGTGGGGCAGGAGATGCTGAGGGAAGACAGGGCAGGAGGGAAAGCAGAGATACTGAAGGGGAGCTCAGGTGAGGGGAGGGGCGTAAGAGGGGAAAGCTACTCGCGGGAAGGGAGAGGGGGTAGGAGAGTGAGCCCTAAGGAGAAAGGTGGGGTTAGAGTTGGTAGGAAGGGTAGATGTCAGGACGAAGCTCATCATCTGGGAGGGGTGGATGCTGGGAGTTGCATAGAGAAAGGAGCCAGAGTGTGTGGAGATGGAGAGAGGGTGGGACACAACGGTAAAGGCGTGGCAACGGGCTGTGGGTGGAGAGGAAGATAGACACCATGGGTGAGGGAGTTGTAGGGGAGGACAGTATATACGGTGCAGATGTGTTCAAGGGAAAGGAGAAGGTAGGGGAAGGTGATGAGGTTGAAGAGGATGCGTGTGGGGGAAGGAAGGCGGCTGAGGAAGGCGAGGTGGAGTGCATGGCGTTCGAGGATTTGGAGGTCTTTATAGAACCTGGGAGGGGCGGAAATCCAAGCAACGCTGCCATAACAAAGGATTGGGAGGATCAAGGATATGTAGGTGTGAAGGGTGGTGGAAGGATGCAGACCCCATGTCCAGCTGGACAGGAATTTCAGGAAGCGGAGTCTGTTGTGAGCATTGTGTTGGATGGTAAGAAGATGGCGAGCCCAGGTGAGGTGGCAGTCGAGGTTGAGGCCAAGGTTTTTTGATGGTAGGGACTCCCATTGCTCCTGTAGCCGCTGCTTACAACAACGACGAAGTCCATGTCATTTGTAGCAGCCAGGAGATTTCTGATTGGGCCAAGCTTGTGGTTGGTGGCTTACTTCAAAATGCCTATGGTGCCACTCAGAAACTGTTTCAGTGCGCCAGCTCCGGTTGCCTCCACTGGCGAGAACACAACACATTTATATTTCTGTAGGTCCTATAGACATATCGCTGTGTATTAAGTAGCTATGACTGTTTTAAATGATATATCAATTCTGAATCGCCATTCTGAAACTATTTCTGAGCCTGGAAGGTTACAACGTACATACATAGAACATCTAGCCACATTTGTGTGACCACCAGACAATATCCTGAATAAGATCCTTTCGCGGAGCGTGACGTGTAGGAAGAGAGCCATAGTAGTTCTGGAAGGTACCGATGTGGATGTGCAGCCATGCCAACTCTATTGCGGTAGGTTTCTTGGTTAAGGATCCATGGGGCAAAAACTTGCTCGAGGTGATCCCAGAGATTCTCCACTGGGTTTAAATCCGGGGAGTTTGGTGGCCAGGGGAGTATGGTAAACTCTTCCTGGTGCTCTAACCACGAAGGTACACTGCTAGCTGTGTGACATGTTGCATTGCGCTGCTGGTAGATGACAGCGACCGAGAAAATGCAGACTTCATGTATGGGTGGACATGATACCAAATAATAGATGCATATTTCTCATGATCCACTGTAGCTTCCAGAAGGGCGATATCAGGTAGGGAATGCAATGAAAACGTTCCCCACATCCTAAGGCTCCTTCCTGGTCGCAGTGTGTCTGTGTTTACACGTTTCAGGCTGTGCAAGCCAACTTCCTTCTTCCTGATGGTGCAAAAAACGTGATTATCTGTAAATGCCGCTTGTCGCAATTCAATGGACGTAGAGATGCTGTACTGGTGTCCAAATTACATCATTCTTCGTTAATGAACCGCAATTAGCACGGATGCATGAACCGGGCGTCAGCTGTGGAGGCCCGTGCACAGCGACGGTCAATGAACGGCCGTTGAGAAGACGCTGTTGGTAGTCACTTGGTTCATCTTGGTGGTCAGTTGTTCAATAGTTACGCGCCTATTCGCCCGTACATATCTCCGCAGCCGTCGTTCATCCCTTTCATCTATGTCCCATGGGGCACCACAATTGACTCGGTGCCAGCTATGGATAGCGCCATTTTGCCACGCACAGTATGTTTTAATCACGGAGGCACTCAATCAAATTACAAATTTAGTCGTTTCGGAAATGATTACATTAGCCGGAAAGCCAATAATCATGCTCTTTTGCACGTCAGTTAAATCACAACTTTTTCGCTTTTTCGCGTTACTGAAACAAGTACCATGTTTCTCGCTCTCCCCTCCTCCTCCCCACCCCACCCGCCAACAAACTTTATATAGCTTCCACTGTCTGAGATGCCACCTGCCATCTGTGAGTGCGTATTGCATGCTGACGTACAACATAGTCGACTGCCACATTAATGTGACTGGACGGCGTATATTAACTGCTATTTTGTTCTTTCAAGGCAGTCTACGAACACATAAGAATTACGAATAAATGAAGACAACAATTATAGTGAATTCCAGCAGCCACTGCAGGATAATGATGCGTTTGTCTGGAATGCTGATCGGCGCCAACTGACATGATCCTAATTTTAATTTTTTAAATTGATTTTTGCGATAAGTGAATTATTAACATGACTAACACCTTCCAAAGACACCGTCATGGTTCGTGATTGCCAGTTCCGAACACTAAGCCGTGGTTGGAGCCTTTGATGTGAGACGTCGGCTCCCCTTACATACAATTAGGAGCCCTGAGCGAATCATCAGATTCGATCTCAGAACTGTCCGTTGCCGAGACCTTAACTGGGAGGTGGAGTACTAATACCTGGCACAAAGGCGCCCGCTCCCGTCTGATCACTCACGCTTAATCCACTTCCTGCCCTTGAGTTCTGCGAGGTGCGGCTTTGACGTCAGACGTCCTGCGCACTCACACAGGCGCGTAGCGTTCAATGAAGCTGGGTTACGGTACAGTGCAAACCGGAGCCCAGTTGCCCTTTTGTACTCTCTGGCATTTTAGTGGAGAAAATAGAAGTAGATTAATAAGAGAAGACGAAACGTTTCGTTACGAAGATACAATAATTTGATTAATGTAAGATAGAATATGTAGCAGGCTATTTTAAGTAACTAAGGTCGACGAAACAAAGTCGAGACCGAGACATAAGTTCGTTTTGCTATAAACTACGACAACTACACTTTTTTCTAGAGTTCAGTGTATTCATAAAATGGTCTATGATGTTTACCAAAAGAGAAATTCCATCATAGGAAACCTTGCTCTTGAAATAAAGTTTTGTTATGTCGTACTGTAACCGAATGGTCGGTGTGGGATGGTGTTTTCGGAAAGCAGTACATGGGATCGCAGTGGATCACGATTCTTTTCTGCCTGTCTCCAGTGCAGTCCCATTACAAATATGATCCTTATTTTCCCTGCCTATAGGCAACGATGTTCCAATGTCACGTAGAAAAAATACTTAAATATCTCAGATGACTGATTTAATAGCCACTACACAGATTGGAAATTTTTCTCATCATTAAAATGGCTTTACACGATCTGATGGTGAAGAGGTCCCATACTCCGAGAAGCGTTGGGGACGATGTGGGAGACCCGCACCGCCGTACAAGGCAAGGTCCTAGTGGAGGCGGTTTGCCATTGCCTTCCTCCGACCGTGATAAGGATGAATGATGATGACGACGACACAACAACACCCAGTCATCTCGAGGGAGGAAAAATCCCTGACGCCGCCGGGAATCGGACCAGGGTCCACGTGTGCGGGAATCGAGAACGCTACCGCAAGACCAGGGGCTGGGACTTTATACAATCTAATACAAGCTAAACATTTATTTTCTCGTAAGCATACCACTATCTTTCGCTATGTATCTCACACATCAATCAGGAGACTTGTTATCTCACTGGCCTGAAACCACAATTTTGGGACAAAAACTGACTCGAATACTGCTGTGACATGTAATCAGAACAACTTTCTGCCAGAAATCCCGCATTACCGCCGAACTGAATTTAGTTACTTTGAATTTAGCTACTTTTAATCAGGAACTCAATCCGGAGAAATTAATAATGGAAAGGCATCTTGGAAGAACGTGAAAAATATACTTTTGCTTTAAAGCTGCCACACTCAGTTCGTAATGCGTTCTTCCTATTAAATGATAATATTTGATTTTCTTAAATACTTTGTTTGAAATTGTTTTATTTTGTTATGAACAGAGTTCTTTAAATGTACGTCCACAGCTGTGCAGAGTTGTTTAAATCTACATCTACAGCTGTACTCTGTAAGCCACCTTAAGGTGGGTGGCGGAGGGTTGTTTGTGAGCCAGTGTTACTTCCTCGTTCTCCGGTTCCAGTTGCATAAAAGTTCGCGTGAGAACGATTCTTGGTAAGCCTCCGTGTGGGCTTCAGTCTAACTTTACCTTTATGGTTTTTTTCATGAGATGTACATAGGAGGAAAAAATACTGATCTGTTGACTCACCTAACAACTTACGCTCTCTGAACTATAGCAGTAGACCACGCCATGATGCAGAACGCCTCTCTTGCAGCTTCTGCCACTACAGGTGACTGAACATCTCCGTGACGTTTTCGCGCTTACCAAATGAACCCGTAATCCAACGTGCTGCTCTTCTTTGGATATTCTCTATATCTTCTACCAATTCCATCTGGTACGGATTCCATACTGACGAGCAATGTTCAATTACCGGACGAACGAGTGTTTTATGAGCTACTTCCTCTGCTGACGGACCATATTTCCTAGGGATTAATCCAATTAATCTTAGTCCCCCTTACTCATTTTTTTTCTTTTTTGTCGGTGGTCAGTTGCCGCTTCCTGCCCGAAGCGTCGATCCTCCAAAGGTCTTCTGAACCTCACTAAAACTTTCTAGCTTTAAGACTTTTCTGTAAATAACATCTTCGTTGCGCCATGGCACTTCCAATGTTATCTCATAGCTCATTTATATACTGGGTGGTCAGGAGCAGTCTGTAAACGTTTGTAAGGGTGTTGCAGTGTAGGCTGTGCTCAGAAATAATTGCTAAGAAAAAAAAAATGGATAGACTGTGCGTTCGCGATTTAATTAACATTGGAGTTAGCCTGTCACACCTCTACGTGCTTAAATTCAAGTGACTCGGCAGAGACGTTGTCGTCAAATGTGTTCTTCGTTTGATTCTCTAAAGCTGAACAAGAGTCCGATATAAAAAGTGGATGTGGTGCGGTAGTAAGGATAGAGCCAGAGGCAAAGGCTTAGCACTTTCTGCGCTGTCATCTACGCTGTGAGAGGAGCTGTCACTCATTGTATCTGGCGGGCCGCTTGAATTTGCGTGCGCAACAGCCTGACTGGCTAACTTCGATGCTAATCAACTTGGAAACGGCGCAACGCATTGAATTTTCTTCCTAACAGCCATTTCTCAGTACAAAATATCCTGAAACACCGTTACATGCTTTTCAGACTGTTCTGACCACCCTTCATATTGTGAAAAATAATGGTCCTGCAACACTCCCCCTAGGGCATGACCGAAGTTATTTTTACGTTTGAAGACTTCTCTCCGTTCAGAATGACTTACTGTCTTCTGTTTGCTAGAAATTCCTCAGTCCAATCACACAGCTGTTCTGATATTCCATACGCTCGAATTTTGTTCATTACACGGCTGTGTAGAGCTGTATCT
Organism: Schistocerca gregaria; assembly: GCF_023897955.1. NCBI lineage: Eukaryota > Metazoa > Arthropoda > Insecta > Orthoptera > Acrididae > Schistocerca > Schistocerca gregaria. The sequence goes on from NC_064922.1 coordinate 435,935,281, forward strand.
AATACATTCCGGAAATCAAGGAATACGGTATCTACCTGGGTGACTGCGTCTTCTACTTTCTGGGCCTCGTGGACGAACAGAGCGACCTGGGTTTTACATGGCCGTTGTTTCCTGAACCTATGTTCGTTCCTACAGATGAGATTTTCGGTCTCCAGAAATGTCCTAATAATCGAGCGTGAAACACGTCCAAAAATTCTACAACAGACCGACGTCAGATATAAACGCCTGTAGTTTTGTGCGTCTTTCCGACGACACTTCAGAAAAACGGGAAAGAGCTGAGGTTTTTTTTTCAATCATCAATAACGCTTCGCTTCGCTAAAGAAACAAGGTACATTGCTGCTAGAAGAGAGGCGAGTTCTTCCGTATGCTTTGTGTAGAATCGAACTGGTATCCCATCAGTTCCAGTTAAGTCCCATAGTGCTCAGAGCCATTTCAACCGTTTGAACATCCATATTTTTCAGCTATTCCTCTTGGATGGTCAGAAGGATAACACTGGCAAATGGAATATACACAGCCTGAGAAGATTGATAAACTCAAAATAGACATCGTATTCCATATATATTTAGAGAAACTTAGTACAGTTCCATACATAAATAGATGCAACATTCATATGATTATACAAGGGGATGCTGAAAAGGAACGCCTCTGAATCTTTTGTATGAAAACTTTTAAAGCAAACAAAATTTATGAACATTCAACATCATTATTTTACATATCTTTATGTATGTTTCTCAACATAGTCACCACACCGATGAACATATTTCTTCCCACGAGAGATCAGTTTTATGATAGTATAGATGTAGAATGTTTTGTCTTTGTTGAAGAAGATACAACCTCACCTCTACTTGCACCGCTTCATCACTATCAACGTGAAGTCCTCGACTGTGTTTTTCAAATTCTGGAATCAGATGAAAATAGTTTGGGGACAAGCTGGGCTGTATGCAGGTCATCGATGACAGTGAACCCAAGGCGTTGGACTTTTGCGGGTGTCACAGCACTCGTATGTGGCCTGGCAACGTCGTGTTGAAGGAGACAGTGCTCCAATGGGTGGATGAAGTCTCAGAATTCGTGCTTTCAGTTTTCTGAGGGTTTGCAGTACGCTGTATCCCATGCACCGACGTAGTTACGTTACACACCGCCCTCTAAAGGCAGAGAGTGGAAACTTGCGTCGGCAGAGCGGGTAAGTAGAACGAGTAACTTGCATGACGTGTAATACCTTCATCTACGTGTCTACAATACAAAAAAGTTTCGGTGAATGTACACAACAAAACTTTATTGTATAAAGATATATACAACCAATTAAAACGTACAATTTATTATTTCATCGCAAGTGAATGATTAGCGACGGAAACGAAAGTGTTGAAAATTCAAAGAGAACGAAGTGTTTCACAGCGAACTATCGATTTAATTTGTTGGAGTGAGTTTAATGGAATTAACAGACCAGACCGACATGCTATCTGCCGGTGAACACTGCACTATCGAGAAAATGGAACGCTCCGCCAGTAAACCTCTTAACGTACTACAGTTGGTTGCAGTTCACATTTTCCGCATTAATGGACGGTAACTGAAAAGAGTAGTCGTACTGCTTGATGTATTTTTTCGCATTTTGTTCACACATGAATACATGCGTCAGCAAACAGACACACAGCACTCACCTCAGACACACAGCACCCACCTCTTTTCACTGCCTTCAACCTATGTGTCGGATATTTCCTAAGTGAATCTAAAAAAAAGAAATCCTAACGCAATACATAGAGCATCAAACAAAGTACATTATATATAAGGTTTTTGCATGTATGTAAATTTCAGCTTTTCATGCTTTGTAGAGGAGAACGACTAGACTAACAAACAGATGACATTAAAATAGTTACCAATGTGTCTTAATACACAAACATTGTTGCAATGATGGGTGTAGTAGCTGAACTATTTCGATGACAACGCATAAAGAATACTGGAACGTTTAGATTATATTTTTAAATCTGAAAACCCATCCTATCAACTAAACAGTCATTACGTGACATCAAGCTGATTTCAAAGAATCGTCTACAAGTTATTTCACGTCTACAGCTACACTCTGTGGCAGACAACGCATCTCTTTGTCATCGAAATTGGATGGCCACCTACGTCGCTCTCTTACGCTTGCTAGGGAATATTTGGCGTAACTCACTGCTCTACCTTGTAATGGGGCATCAGCCAAATGACGGTCTTATACGCTGACTCCCTCGTAGGTGAATTAAATTGCTCAGAAATCCTTCCAATGAACTTCAGTCTGACATCTGACTCTCAAAAACTAGTTTCACGTGACAGCTGCGTTTAAAAGCGCTCAAGTGTTTACATTTCCCTATTCCACTTTTGAAGTTGTAAATGATTAGCATCTATATTGGATTTTGCTCCCTGTTTATACATAACACGGTGCTGTGATGGTCTTCAGTCCGAAGACTGGTTTTATACTGCTGTCCATGCTATTCTATCCCGTGCAAGGCTCATCATCTTCAAACAAATACTGCGATTTACAGCCTTCTGAATCTGCTAACTGTACTCATCTTTTTGTCTCCTCTTCAATTTTTACTCCTCCAACATACCTCCAGTATTTAATTGGCAATCCTCTGAAGTCTCGATGCCTTCCTTTAGTCAAGTTGTACCACAAACTGCTTTTCTCCCTAATTATGTTCAGTGCCTCTTCATTAGTTGTATGAATTACCAGTCTAATCTTCAGCATCCTTCTGTAGCACCACACAACACATTTAGAAAAACTTCTCTTCCCTTCTATTCTCTTCTGTTCTCTTCTCTTCTTGTAGGTGATACTCTTTCTATCTTGGCGGTGCTAATTTAAGAAGCTGTACTTTGGAAACTACACTACAGGTTTCTCGACGGATCTCTTTCCTGCTTCTGATGAGAGCGGAGCTGCAATATGCTCCACGAACGTCTCAGTTTACCCGCAAATTTTGTTATTAATTAGAAATAGTTACGAAGCTGGACCGGAATTTCTGAAGCGTGTGTGACATTTATCACTTTAGCAAGCGTCTTCATCACTGAACCCTGTCTTGGTCTCTTGTGCAAGAAACAGACTTTTGCTTTCTGGCGTGCAGTCGGTTTAACCTTCGTGGATTCCACTTGCGACCGTGTCGCATTGTGAGCTCACCTCCTACAAGCTGATGAGAGCGTCACCACATGTAAAAATGGAGATAAAGATGCTCCTTGGAAAGTGACGTCTAACAGTCGTAGAGCATCACGAATTCTCTGTCATACTAGTGGCACCAAGCTTTGTATGGCGCAGTTGTCAGCTTGTATGACAATATTATTATCAATTCTGGCAAATGTTGAGTACAACTTCCCAAAATCATACATCGTTTCGATGTAATTTTCTGCCAATGAGAATTCACTTTTTCAAACCTACGAACTAACTGCATAAACGCTCAACGATTCCTTCTATAAACTCTTTAAACGCGTTCTTCCGTCAGCTTATTTGCTGTTTGTGGGAAACTGATATGAAGAAACGGACCGCTAGGCAATGCGTAGTCTTTTACTGATTGTCGTGGTGGACCTAGATACGGTATAATGTGTTGATTGATTTTTATTCCACATGAAAAAGAGGAATTACAGTATCAGGAATATGTTTTATCTGCATATTATCACAATGATTAATCTATAGCAAATTTTGAAAATAATAATTAATTTCAGTTTATTCATTGTCGATGACGAACTGCGACTGTGATTTAAACTGGTGTTTACCTGGTAATAAATATGCAGCTAATCGCATATTTGCTATATATTCAACCACAAACATGTTTTCGAGCCACTGCAGGCTCATCTTCAGATGGAGGTGTTACAGAAAATTATCTTGTGGACCAAGTGTAGCTAGATGCAGTGCTGATGTTGCTGGCGGAAATAACGGAAATTTAGTAATCGGTGGCGAGTTAGTATGAGTGAGAGTTAGTATGACAGCAGGAGCACTCTAGTGGATGTACCAAGCAACCTGACTGAAATTTATACGCCAGTCTGGTGATTCGACCTGTTTGGCTGCCATTCACGAGCAGTAGTCCAGGGGATGTTTTCCAGCAGGATAACGCTCTCTCGCATACCACTGTTTTAACCATTTACAGATTGTCGGCGTGTTTCCTTGACGTGTTCGATCACCAGACCTGTCTTCAGTCGAGCACATAAGGGACATGGTCGGACAACAATTGCAGCAATAATCGTCCTTATATTGACTGACCAGGTGCAACAGGCATTGAACCCCACAGCACAAACTGACATCCGGCATCTGTATAACACAATGCATGCACTTTTGCATGCTTGCACTCAACATTCTGGCTGTTACACAGGTTATTAATGCACAAGCATTTCACATTTGCAATGGCTTATTTCGTACTTACACTAACCTGTGACCTTGCAACTTCAATCACTTAAATACGTTACCTGGACGAATGTAGTCCCTAAATGTCATAACTCCACATTAAATACTTACTGGTATTGCGATTTTTTCCGTCGGTGTATTTATTAATTCTTGTATATATCCATTAGGAGCTTGTAGGGAACTATTTTGTTAAAGCGTTAACATTAAAGCCATTTAGTACGAGAGTGCAGCTGTTCTCCTAAAGTCACATTCGGTGTATATTTGAGCACTTATCCTGAATGGCGTGGAGACTGTCACTCTTGTCTCATTCGTTCTTAAATGGACATGATAGGGAAAATTGATATTGGGTGCCTAGACAACGATTGTTATTTTTCTTGATTGAAAATCCTCCACGGGGAATATCAGAGAAAGCTATAAATGCCCAACGTTATTATTTTGTAACTGTTTTACTTCGTCAACAAGTTCAACAGCGACTATGCCTCCGGCAACAATATAAAGTGTGGCTAAAAGTATATAACAATACAAGGACGGAAATCGCAAGTGTTACACCATAAACACCAGACCAAATTTTTTCAAACTTAGTAGAGATGTTCATAACATAACAGGAATATGAGCAATCTGTATTTCCATTATGAACTGATGTACTCCATCAGATTCAGTATAAATTGCTACTTACACGTCCACGAATGCACTCTTTTATTCACTGTAACATGGAAGAAAACAGCCTCCGTATGTCATCTTCAGGAACTTCTGGCCATTTCAGCAATCACGCTGTGTCAGTTCATGAAAATTGTCGTCTGGAGACTGGAAGCAAAGTATATGCCTTCTCATTGCATCCCAGACATGATTTGAGGTTGACAAACCGTGGATCTGGGCAGGCAAGTCCATGGTCCGTACATCCATCAGTGCGCCTGTGGTGAGACTTCTTGCGTTACCCTGCCGTTTGGTGTCCTGGTCGTGGAAGGCATGACAACATGGTTTACATTCGTGTGGCATACTGTCGCTCATTCAGATTCCCTGTAACAATTACTCAGTCAGCCCTACTGTTATATGCAATAGCTCCTCGCATCATGACAGTCGGTATTAGGAAGGTATGGATGTCTGGAATCTCTGCTTCCTGTGACCTCTCACCAAGTCGTCTAAGGAAACGCCGGCGTCTAATGGACCGCCACACACACAAGTGAGACTCATCGGTGTGCATCACAGAATGACAATATGTTCATAACAGCTATTCGAACGATTCCACGATGCTCTTGCCGTGTAATCCTTTTAGGAGGTCCTTTGCCTGATCTTTCTGCATTGTTGCCCTGATTCCAATTCACCACCACTCGTTCTGCAGTCATTTGCATTAGGATCAATGCCAGTGCTGTCTTATGGCATATTGCTACCACGTCCCTGATGACAATGATTAGACGTTTCTCAAAGTCCCAAAAATGTCCATAAGCTGCATGCACACCTCTTCTGGACATCTCCATCAGAAGTTTTCGAATAGCATTGGTTACACCTAATAGCATATACACTGAGATGACACAAGTCATGTCATGTCGGACCTCCTTTTTTCCGTCATAATGCAGCAGCTCGGCGTGGCATTGACTCAACAATTCGTTGGAAGTCCCCTGCAGAAAAAAACGAGCCTCTTTAGCTGATTAGAATTTCGGAAGTGCTGCCGGTGCAGGATTTCGTGCACGAACTGAACTCTCGAGTATGTCTCAGAAATGTTTGGTGGGATTCACGTCGTGCGAGCTGGGTGGCCAAATCATTCGCTCGAATTGTTCAGAATGTTCTTCAAACCAGTAGCGAACAACTAGGGCCCGGTGAAATGGAGCGTTTTCATCCAATAATGGAGTCCATCAAGTAGCCGATAATAACCATTTTCAGTCAATGATCGGTTCAGTTTGACAGGAGGACCCAGTGCAGCCCATGTAGATATGACCCACACCATTAAGTAGCCGATAATAACCATTTTCAGTCAATGATCGGTTCAGTTTGACAGGAGGACCCAGTGCAGCCCATGTAGATATGACCCACACCATTATGGGGCCACACTAGCTTGCACAGTGCGTTGCTGGCAATTTGCGTCCATGGCTTATTGGAGTCTGCGTCACACTCGAACCCTACCGTCAGCCCTTACCAATTGAAACCGGAATACATTTTGTGAGGTGGCTATAATTTCTCACCTTACAAGCACTCATCCACATACTTTGCCATGATCTACAAACACAATTAGGTTCAAAATGGTTCAAATGGCTCTGAGCACTATGGGACTTAACTGCTGAGGTCATCAGTCCCCTAGAACTTAGAACTACTTAAACCTAACTAACCTAAGGACATCACACACATCCATGCCCGAGGCAGGATTCGAACCTGCGACCGTAGTGGTCTCGCGGTTCCAGACTGTAGCACCTAGTACCGCTCGGCGACTCTGGCCGACCACAATTAGGTACATGTGATAGGTTGTACATCGTATATATGAATATATAAAGGAGACTGACATTGTCACATACGTCTTGTAAATAACTGTTAACGCTTATTGCATGAAAGGTGACGAAGTGTCTTTATTATAAAAAAGGCGTAATGAATGATTACCTATACTAGTAGAGTTTCGAACGTCAGTGGAAATGAAGTGGCTGGCGGAACGTAAGCCCTGGGTGGAAGGCCCACACAGGTGTGTTGGTCTTGCTTAAACACAGGAAATAGCAACGGACGTCGTAGCACCTAAGCGCTAGAGCACAATACAGTCGCGACCGACCGGTTTGTAGCCGAACCGGAAGCATTATACTTCGGAAACGCTGAAAATCTTGGACGCAGGTGAGAGGAACGAAGAAGCGGCACCTCGGAAACCACGCAGACTGGGTTATTTCCCAGGATTTTTACTCAGAACTGTACCGTTATATGAATATAGGTTTTTGCTCACAGACTTTCAGCGCTGGACGACAAAAGACTAAAATATCGTTGGTCGGCGTTCGGAAAAATCTGCAGACAGGGAGAATATTCCGTGGTTTCTGGAATATGATTCGTTTTCGGAATTACGAGGGTGGGGAGCCAAGCCTTGCTGGTAAGCCAGCGCTGGAGAGACAGGGTCTTCCATTGTGAGCACATGTGTGTGAAGATCGCTCGATATCAGCTTTGTTGAGACAGGGAGACTTGCTGTCTTTGCTCTCAGTAGAGTTTATAGTTAGAAAAGTTAGGAACTGTACTGTTGCAAATATATACGACTCTGGACTTCACCTCTGGGTTGGAAGTCGTTCGTTGAGTACGCAGAGTTCAGTAATTGAGAGCATTTCCTCCGCCTATACTTACGTTGACACGTTATCTGAACTCCACCCTTGTGGTTGGGAGTTCGCGTTTCTCGTCTGAAGAACACAGAGGGTAGTAGACAGTATTAGAGTATATTAGTCAGAGGACAACCTTCTGCCGTCCTGGAGTTTGAAAGAGTTTATTTGTGGCGGAAGTTCTTCCATCGTCGCAGGCGAGTACGAGAACCATCACTTCAACGCACCGGACGCAGTACATTCGGTGATATCGCAGATTGCTTCGGCTTATTAGGACTATAAAAGCTAAACAGTTCTGATCACGTTAGTTTATTTCCACTGACGTTCCACACCACCGTTTATTATCTTTGAAAGTAGAGTCTTCTAGTGTTTGGTACGTAGACGATGTCAGTGATTTCGCGTTACTGATATTAAACCGCGCATTCATAATAAGGGGCAGAGTTGGGCAACTGATCAGTAATTTTACTTAGGAAATGTAAACTTCGTAATATAAAGGTTTTCTTAATATACAATAAATATATAAACAGGAACAATGTTTATTGTTTAGTAGGATTAGTGCCTTCATCATTCATTTACGTTTAGATTACAATTTATAGAATTAAGAGATCCTAAGATCTGCTTCAGGGAGTTGTCAGACAGGACCAAATCTTCATTTTATGGTTTATTATTTTCCGTTCCGCACATTCATTTTGCACCCGCCTGGAGTAGCATCTTGGAATCTGACCAGCCCATGTTTCTCCAGTGATCAAGGATCCAGCCGATAGTCACGAGCACAGAAGAGGCGTTGCAGGGCAATATCGTGCTGTCAGCAACGGCATTCGTGTTGGTCTTCTACTGCCGCTATGTTCATCGTACGTCCCACATTGTTTTCTGCGGTTATTTAATGCAGTGTTGTTTGCCTGTTAGCACTGACAACTCTACGCAAACGCTGCAGCTCTCGGTCATTAAGAGAAGGCCATCTGCCACTGCGTTGTCCATGGTTAGAACTAGTGCCTGAAATTTTGTATTCCCGGCATACTCTTGACACTCTGGATCTCGTAATACTGAATTCCGTAACGATTTCCGAAATGAAATGTCCCATGTGTCTGGTTCCAAGTACTATTCCGCGTTCAAAGTCTATTAATTCCCGTTGTGCGGCCATAATCACGTCGGAAAGCTTTTCACGTGAAACAAGTGATTGCTAATGACAGGTCAGCCAATTCACTGCCTTTTTATACCATGTGTACGCGACTCTATCGCAATCTGTGTATGTGCATATCTCTATCCGCTGCTTTTTGTCAGTCTACTTTCCTCTTGAGCAATCCCTTGAGAGACGCAACTATGCGATGCGTTACCTCAAGTATAGTTATGGTGGATAATACTTACGTTTCTCGACACCAAAGACGTTTGTGAACAACGTAAGGAGATGTTTTCACACAAAGCACATAAACACGAGAACAGAATCTGAACGAGAAAGCAAATTTATAAGTGTTGGGTCTGCGATCACGTTCAATTTCCACAAAACTTTTGCGCACGTTATAAAACAGACCAACGTTTTAGCACTATTGTTAGCACCCTTACTGAGAGTATTTCAGATAAGGATGTGTGGCTCGTATGCGACATACGTCAAAACAATGGTTTTCTGCAAAGAACGACGTGATCAACCAACCAGAAGGACGCGATTCGCTTTGTCAGCTTTTTCGTTGCAAATTTACTGGCTGAATTCCTTTTGCTTGAGAATATTACAGCTAAATTGAATTGCAGGAGTGAAAGAAGCGAGGTCCTTTCATCCACGCCAGCATATAACGGGTACTGTTATCACTTAAGATCAATATCTGGTTGGAAAAAAACCGCAGAATTTAATTTAGTCTCCGTCAGCGCTATTACTGGCGACGAATATGCGGCAGAAATTGTCCCATCGTCTGCGGATGCTCAGGGTATCGGTGCTTCCCTGAAATGTAGACTCAGCTGAGCTGTGATGCAACATAAAATTTTTAAACACATATAAATTATCACATCAATGACATATTTTAAAGTGTAAAATGCGCTTAAATTAAGCCATTAATGACAATTATATTGGAAATTCCGGACTAATATTCTGTCGCAGATGCACATGTATCAATACTTTTAGCCATATCACATTCTGCAATTCAGCGCGATATATATAGTTGAATCCATCTGGCACGGCAGCAGAATTATTAAGCAAAATGGCTGAGAGTACTCACGACCAGCACCTATGGCACTTGAAGACACAATTATGTTCATCGAAAACAACGTATCCTGTAGAATTGTAAGTCACTATACAAGAAGTAACTGGAGGTTTCTTTTCCCTGTCTCTCGCTTTTAAATTGTATAAAAGTAACACAAATTTTCCTCTCTCTAGTGCTCAGCACTGAGATTGATTTGCTGAAGTATCGCACTCCACTCTTCCCGCTTTCCTCCTCCTTTGAGCGTATGTAGAGGACCTTGGAAGATGCTGCCACATCACTGATTGCTTCCGGCGATTCCTTTCCCAATTTACTCCTTCTGCTATTGCTCCAGTGTGTCGTACCATGCATCCTACAGTTTCTCACATCTTGTCTGAAGGTATTAGGTTGGTACAAAAGTTCGTAGCGATGAGTTTAATAACAGCAACACATACTCATAACAGCGACTTAAATCATCAATAATACATTCTCCTTCATTACTTACAACGGTCTGCCAGTCCTGTGGTAACGTTTCGATTCTGCGACTTTAGAAATCACGTATTTTCGAGGCGAAAAACACATCGAGCTACATTCGGAGGGAATTTTCACCCGGAAGGGAAGTTCCTTGAAGAATGTTGCATACATGCCGAAAACGGTGAAAATCTGAGGGCACGCGATCAGATGAATAAGATTGGTGTGGAAAGACTTCCGAAACCAACTCCTCTATGGCACTTTTTGTCAGTCTAGTATTATCGTGGAGTAGCATCACTTCACGCATTCTTCCTGATCGTTGTTCTCGGACTGCGTCTGCAAGACGTCTCAGGTATTGATAATAAATGTCAGTAATGACGGTTACGCCTCGAGCAAGCAACCCGCAGTACACCACACCTTCGCTGTTTCACCATCTACATCTACATCTACATCTACATGACTACTCTGCAATTCACATTTAAGTGCTTGGCAGAGGGTTGATTGAGCCACAATCATACTATCTCTCTACCATTCCACTCCCGAACACCGCGCGGGAAAAACGAACACCTAAACCTTTCTGTTCGAGCTCTGATTTCTCTTATTTATTTTGATGATCATTTCTACCTATATAGGTTGGGCTCAACAAAATATTTTCCATTCGGAAGAGAAAGTTGGTGACTGAAATTTCGTAAACAGATCTCGCCGCGACGAAAAACGTCTTTGTTTTAATGACTTCCATCCCAATTCGCGTATCATATCTGCCACACTCTCTCCCCTATTACGTGATAATAGAAAACGAGCTGCCCTTTTTTGCACCCTTTCGATGTCCTCCGCCAATCCCACCTGGTAAGCATCTCACACCGCGCTGTAATATTCTAACAGAGGGCGAACGAGTGTAGTGTAAGCTGTGCCTTTAGTGGACTTGTTGCATCTTCTAAGTGTCCTGCCAATGAAATGCAACCTTTGGCTCGCCTTCCCCACAATATTATCTATGTGGTCTTTCCAACTGAAGTTGTTCGTAATTTTTACATCCAGGTACTTAGTTGAATTGATAGCCTTGTACTATTTATCGAGTAATCGAATTCCAACGGATTTCTTTTGGAACTCATGTGAATCACCTCACACTTTTAGTTATTTAGCGTCAACTGCCACCTGGCACACCATACAGCAATCTTTTCTAAATCGCTTTGCAACTTATACTGGTCTTCGGATGACCTTACTAGACGGTAAATTACAGCATCATCTGCGAACAACCTAAGAGAACTGCTCAGATTGTCACCCAGGTCATTTATATAGATCAGGAACAGCAGAGGTCCCAGGACGCTTCCCTGGGGAACACCTGATATCACTTCAGTTTTACTCGATTATTTGTCGTCTATTACTACGAACTGCGACCTTCCTGACAGGAAATCACGAATCCAGTCGCACAACTGAGACGATACCCCATAGGCCTACAGCTTGATTAGAAGTCGCTTGTAAGGAACGGTGTCAAAAGCTTTCCGGAAATCTAGAAATATGGAATCAACTTGAGATCCCCTGTCGATAGCGGCCATTACTTCGTTCGAATAAAGAGCTAGCTGCATTGCACAAGAACTACGATTTCTGAAACCAAGCTGATTACGTATCAATAGATCGTTCCCTTCGAGGTGATTCATAATGTTTGAATACAGTATATGCTCCACAACCCTACTGCAAACCGACGTCAATGATACAGGTCTGTAGTTAGATGGATTACTCCTACTACCCTTCTTAAACACTGGTGCGACCTGCGCAATTTTCCTATCTGTAGGTACAGATCTATCGGTGAGCGAGCGGTTGTATATGATTGCTAAGTAGGGAGCTATTGTATCAGGGTAATCTGAAAGGAACCTAACCGGTATACAATCTGGACCTGAAGACTTGCCCGTATCAAGCGATTTGAGTTGCTTCGCAACCCCTAACGGTATCTACTTCTAAGAATCTCATGCTAGCAGCTGTTCGTGTTTCAAATTCTGGAATATTCCATTCGTCTTCCCTGGTGAAGGATTTTCGGAAAACTGCGTTCAATAACTCCGCTTTAGTGGCACAGTCGTCGGTAACAGTACAATCGGTACTGCGCAGCGAAGGTATTGACTGCGTCTTGCCGCTTGTGTACTTTACATAAGACCAGAATTTCTTCGGATTTTCTACCAAATTTCGATACAATGTTTCGTTGTGGAACCTATTAAAGGCATCTCGCATTGAAGTCCGTGCCGAATTTCGCGCGTCTGTAAATTTTAGCCAATCTTCGGGATTTCGCGTTCTTCTGAGCTTCGCATGCTTTCTCCGTTGCCTCTGCAACAGCGTTCGGACCTGTTTTGTGTACCACTGGGGATCAGTTCCATCTCTTACCAATTTATGAGGTATGAATCTCTCAATTGCTGTTGCTGCTATATCTTTGAATTTGAGCCACATCTCGTCTACATTTGCATACTCAGTTCGGAAGGAATGGAGAGTGTCTCTTAGGAAGGCTTCTAGTGACACTATATCCACTTTTTTAAATAAAATTATTTTGCGTTTGTTTCTGGTGGATTTGGAAGAAACGGTGTTGAGCCTAGCTACAACTACCTTGTGATCACTAATCCCTGTATCAGTCATGATGCTCTCTATCAGCTCTGGATTGTTTGTGGCTAAGAGGTCAAGTGTGTTTTCGCAACCATTTACAATTCGCGTGGGTTCGTGGACTAACTGCTCGAAATAATTATCGGAGAAAGCATTTAGGACAATCTCGGAAGATGTTTTCTGCCTACCACCGGTTCTGAACAAGTATTTTTGCCAACATATCGAGGGAAGGTTGAAGTCCCCACCAACTATAACCGTATGAGTGGGGTATTTATTTGTTACGAGACTCAAATTTTCTCTGAACTGTTCAGCAACTATATCGTCGGAGTCTGGGGGTCGGCAGAAGGAGCCAATTATTAACTTAGTTCGGCTGTTAAGTATAACTTCCACCCATACCAATTCGCACGAAGTATCTACTTCGACTTCACTACAAGATAAACTACTACTGACAGACACAAACACTCCACCACCAATTCTGCCTAATCTATCTTTCCTGAACACCGTCTGAGACTTCGTAAAAATTTCTGCAGAACTTATTTCAGGCTTTAGCCAGATTTCTGTACCTATAACGATTTCAGGTTCTGTGCTTACTATTAGCGCTTGAAGCTAATGCATAATGTTTTCTTTTGTGGATGTGTGCAGGTCTTTGTTCTTCTGAGTTGCTGCTTTGTTTCGCCTCAGTAATTCCTTTCTTTGCTTTATGTCGTCATAGAGGAACCATATCGTGTCAGCAGTAACGATACAGGATAGGAATAGTCGGTGTTGTTGACGAGTCAATTCATGACGAGCAAGCGGAGGTGCACATATTGTCACCCGCTGATTGTTTGTTATTTTGGTTTTGAGCATGCGGTATCCAGACATACGATTTTTGAACCTTCCCCTTAGCACGTAAAAAACTCGGCACATTTTCCAGTCATCGAGTGAACTGAGTTGGATCGTTGTGGATTAATACTTTTAAACGCTCTTCATCAACGTGGAGAGTCACTAATTCTTATTCGATCCATTAAAACGATAAATCATTTTCTTGGCATGCTCTGTACAGAGGCATTATCCCCATACACCGCTATATCGAACTCTAACAGAAGAATATGTAGGAAATGTTCCGATTTATTCACTTGGTACTCCACTTTCTAGTGTCTACAGCTTCAGTGACTATCTCCAAATTACAAAATGACAATATGTAGATTACAAATTAAGAAAATGATAACCGATAAATCATCATCATCAGGATTTCCTTCCAGCGAGCCAGGTAGAAACTTTGTGAACGATCTGCCTCCATTGGTTACTGTCCTGGTATATCTTTTCCCTCTCCACTACATCCTATGTTACTACTCTCCTGCCGGCGCGGTGGCCTTGCGGTTCTAGGCGCTGCAGTCCGGAACCGCGGGACTGCTACGGTCGCAGGTTCGAATACGACACATATAAATCACCTTTTTTAGTTTCTTCAGACATTATAGCAGCTCACGAAACGTCGCCCCACCACCGTCGCCACCACAACTTTATAAAAACTGCACCAACATTAAGAGAAGTAACAGAAACATTTCGATGCAAAGAAAGTGGATAAACGAATCAGTCATGAGATCTGCTGAATCTCCTACTCAAAAATGCTACTTTCAGCAAAAGCCAAAATTTAACACTCTTGTTTACAAAGGACCGGGAATGTTTGTTCATTTCCAGCGTAATAGTACAATTAAAAGAATTCAGTATATGGTATCTCAATATACTTACAAAAACAAGTAAAATGAGCGGATATTACGTTTCTGGGATGCTGGATTGTTTGAGGAACCCCTATTCTCAAGCAGTTTATGGTATCCAAAGTCTCACTAACAAAATCTTCACGTTTCTTTGGGTTACATCAGACAACTGTGAAAGAGTCAAAAGAATTTCGTATACGGAAATTCTGCGTGTCTTTGGTAGATGGATATCTTTTTGTCTGTTGTCAGGGACGGAATAACTTAGTTTTATTCGAGTAGGTATTGTTATAAGCCTATCCTATGAGTTAATATATGTACATTATAGCATAATGAATGTATTGAACGTTAGTAGGGCTTTTAGTCTGTGATATGTGGAACATGTAGTAGAATATTTTGTGTCTGAATTCTTTCCATTTTTGAACTGTGGACACTTATTCCAGTTTTAGGATGTTTTCCTCCAGGACTAATGCATAAACGCACGACTGACGGCAAGATGGTTCTATGCACTCAGTGTTACCGCTGTTCCCACTGGATTTTGGTCTCTGTACGAAACAGGGTTATATGGTAAGTCTTACTTCATTGTAGAACGGATAACTGCTGATTTGTTTTATCTGCCACCCAAGCGTACACTGGTATGTGCCAGTACCAGACAGAGGCTAACTGTGATCTGCAAAACGATTCACGTAACTTTTAATTAGACTCACAGTCTTGCATTAAAAACAAGACCGAGAAAGACATTTTAGCATTTCTTTATGAGCACTGATACTGCCTATTTGTATTTGCAAAACACAATAAAATTTTCTTCCTCCGAGACATACTCTCAGTATACTTTTTTAATACTTTTTAATAATCTTTGCAGTCCTGTGTGATTAGAGATAAACGTAACTGGCAACAGTTATACCTGGATCTTTGGCCGAAGTTATCCGCTTATAATTCTGCGTCCTGTACCGCCGCACCAGTGTTGAGGTCATTAACTTGCTATGACTCCGTGACAGGGAAGCGGTAGAGAAGTTTACGCTCCCATGCAGTATGTGATTTCAAGGCCGTGCCCTGTTTGTGGAGCATGTTAATCTTCACTGCTCCGGCTTAACGCTGCACTAGCTCTTCGTCCTGTTCTAGAGTAAGCACGTCACAGACTAACCGGCTTATTATACACCAACGTAACCTCGGCTTTCGGAAAGGTAAAGGTACCAGAGACGTAGTTCTGACGTACTGGTTGATAATGAAAGTAAGACTTAAGCAAAATAAAGAAAGATTCATAGGATTTGTCGACCTAGAAAAAAACCTTCTATTATGTAAAATGGTGCATTGTTTGAAATTCTCAGTAAAGTAGGCATAAATAGGGAAATACGGGTAGTACACCATATCCATAGCCGGCCAGGGTGGCTGAGCGGTTCTAGGCGCTACAGTCTGGAACCGCGCGACTGATACGGTCGCAGTTTCGAATCCTGCCTCGGGCATGGACGTGTGAGATGTCTTTAGGTTAGTTAGGTTTAAGTAGCTGTAAGTTCTAGGGGATTGATGACCTCAGAAGTTAACTCCCATAGTGCTCAGAGCCATTTGAACCATATGCATAAACACCAAGAAGGAACAATAAGGATGGAAGGCTAAGATTGAAGGGCTTGAATTCAAAAAGATGTAAAAGAAGTATGCTTTTCTCCCATACTATTCAACCTGTACATCGAAGAAGGAATGATAGAAATGAAAGATCGGTCCATAAGTGGGACTAAAGTTGAACAGGATCGTTTGTGAACAATAAGATTTGCTGATGACACTGCTATTCTTAGCGGCAGCGAGAAAGATTTACAGAACAAGCTGAACAAAATGAAAACTCTTTTGAGCACAGAATTTGGACTCAGAAAAAACTGAAGAACGACGAAAATGATGAGGCGTAGCAGAAATGAGATTAGTCGTAAAGTGAACATCCAGGGGGCCACGAGGCACACGAAGTGAAGGAATCTGCTACCTTGACAGAAAATAACATGTCACCTATGAAGTAAAAACATAAAAAGCAATCTAGTGCAGGCAAGGAGGGTATTCCTGCCCAAAAGAAGTATAGTAGTGTCAAATGTTAGTCTCAATTTGAAGGAAAATTTCTGAGAATGTACGTCTGGACCACGAAATTGTTTGCAAGGAGCTCTGGGGACAGGTGAGAAGATGATTACTGAAGCATTTGAGATGTGGTGCTATAGGAGGATGGTGAATACTAGGTGGACTGAGCGAGTGGGGAAATCAAGCTTGCCCTTTCCTTACGTGATGTACTCCGAACTATGGATGAAGGGCAACAGGCATTTTCCACATTTCTGGTTTTCCGATATGGTGCCGCATTTTAGCCTGTTAACGAAGGTACGAGCGCAAGGAATAGGTTCACACATACGTGAGTGCCTCGAGGACTTCTTAAGTCAGAGAATCCAGTATGTTTTCCTTGACGGAGTTTGTGCATCAGAGACAAGGCAGTCGTCAGGAGTGTCCCAGGAACTGGGACAGAGCCGTTATTACTTTCTACGTACATAATAGCAGAGAGGGTGCGCAGGAATCGGCAGTTGTTTGCAAATAATGCTGTTGTGAAGTGGAAGGTGTTGTAGTTGAGAGACTGTAGAAAGACACAAGATGACTTAAACAAAGTTTTTAATTGGTGTGATGACTGACATCTAGCTCTAAATGCAAAAAAAAAAAAAAATCGATGCAGATGAGTAGCAAAAACAAAAACGCATGTTCCAATACGTCATTAGGAGTGTCCTGCTGACACAGTCACTTCGTTTAATATCTGGGAGTAAGGTTGCAAAGCGATATGAAGTAGAACAAGGATGTGGAGTTGAGGTAGAGAAGGTGAATGGTCGACTTAGGTTTCTTTGGAGAACGGTGTGAAAGTATAGCTCATCTATAAAGCAGACCGCATACAGGCGGTAGGGTGACCTGTTCTTGAGTACTGCGTGAGTCTTTAGGATGCGACCAGACCAGAGTGAAGGAAGACATCGAAACAATTCAGAATTCGTTTGTTAACAGTAGGTTCGAACAAAGTGCAAGTGTTATGGTGACGCTTTGGAACTGAAGTGATACTTCAGGAGGGAACGCGACCATGTTTTCGAGGAACACCATTGAGAAAATTTAGAGGACCGGCATTTGAAGTTGACTACAAAACAATTGTACTGCCGCCAAAATAAATTTCACGTAAGGATCACGAAGACACATACGAGAAATTAGGTCTCGTACGGAGGCATATAGATAGTCGTTTTTATCGTCGCTTTGTTTGGAACAGGAAAGGAAATGGTTAGCGGCTCTAAGCACTATGGGACTTAACATCTGAGGTTATCAGTCCGGTAGACTTAGAACTGCTTAAACCTAACTAACCTAAGGGCATCTCGCACATCCATGCGCGAGGCAGGATTCGAACCTGCGACCGTAGCAGCAGCGCTTAGAACCGATCGGCCACAGCGGCTGGCAAATGATTAGTAGTCGAACAGGGTTCCTTCGGCCATGCGCCGTACGGTGGCTTGCGAACTATGGATTGAGGTCTGGATATAGCAAGAAATAAGGTTCTCCGCAGATTCGGCGAGGATGGAAGAGAATAGATGATAAGATATATGACATTAAAGAGTAATTTCCATGGTATTTGACAGAGCTGTAGAGGGTAACTGTAGGAGGATACCGGGATTGGAATGTATCCAACAAATAATTGAAGAAGATGAGTATAGGTGGTAAGCCAAGGTGAAGAGTTTGGCACGGTAGAAGTCGTGGTGAGCGGCATCAAAAAAAGAAAATTTCAATGCGTAACTCATACTGCGCTGTTTACATGATGTGGTAAGATAAAAACCACATTCGCTTGATCGACTGTGTGAAATTCATCTAGTCGCGGAATTACCGAGGATACTTGTAACATGTACGACATAACAATTAAAATCTTTGCCGTAAGATATTTTGACGTAAATCCACCACAAACTGCTTATTTTCTTTTATTATTCTGTGTCATGTTTCGAAATCAGTCATCGTCTGGCAGACTTCAGTGTTTTTATTGTGTACGCCACGTATCTATGGTTTTAAAATGTACTGAACTGTTATTTATCAGTTCGAATGTAGGTGGCCTTGGAGTATGACACGACTTAGTACTCGCGTGTTCTGAACTACCGACAGTACTCCACAGAAACTTTTGTAAACATACACACCACATCCAGGTTGATTGAAATATCTTCGGCACCGACCTTCATTTGTTTCTTCTTTTTGTCAATGAACATCTGAGGGTTTTGTTGTGGTTGGCAGGAGAGCCAACACAGGATTACTAGAGGAGGCCGAAATGCAAGCGTTTTAGCTCACGCAGGCTGGCGTGAGGTCTGGAACATGACAAGGAAATTAGAATTGAGAAACACGGGCGTAGCTGGTGGAATACTTAACTTTGATCGCTCTTGACGGTACATGATTTACAATATCAATAATAACTGATAATGGCGCCTTGCTAAGTCGTAGCAAATGACGTAGCTGAAGGCTATGCAAACTATCGTCTCGGCAAATGAGAGCTTAGAAGTCAGTGAACCATCGCTAGCAAAGTCGGCTGTACAACTGGGGCGAGTGCTAGGAAGTCTCTCTAGACCTGCCGTGTGGCGGCGCTCGGTCTGCAATCACTAATAGTGGCGACACGCGGGTCCGAAGTAGTACACTACCAGACTGCGGCCGATTACCACCTAGCAAGTGTGGTGTCTGGCGGTGACACCACAGGTTTTATGTTTTATATGATACTCTCAGTGACCAAGTGTGGGCCCGAACAGCATGGTTAGATACTTGGCTTCAGGTCCATTCTACGAAGGAAAATTAGGGGAAAATTATGTAGTCACAGAGTTTTGTACAGTGGTAGGGGTGACACTCGTGAAGAACATACGAAAGTCTCCACCCTTGTGGTGTGAACATGGAGGTAGGGAGTGAGGACGTTTAAAGGTCACTTTCTCATATTTTTCCTCAAAAACTTGAAAACCACGGCTTCTAGCAGATTGTTTCCAAGTACAAAATTTGGAGTGCATTTTGAAAAGTTACGCTTCTGAACTTTGTATGTGAAAACTCTTAAAGGTTTATATAAAATAAACTGTAATAACATTATTCATACTTGTTCTTCACGTCCACATATATGTTTCTCAACATAGTCACCCTGGTAACAAACACATTTCTTCCAACGAGAGACCAGTTTGTTGATTACGACACTATAAAATGCTTGACTTTTTTGATGGAGCCGTAACCTTACCTCTGATTGCACCGCTTGAACGATAACAATCAGAAGTCCTCGATGGTGATCCTTTTTCAGAAAGAGATGAAAACCGGATGGGGACTATACGGCGTCGTACTGTTGTAGATGTTTCAGCGCTCGTGTGTGGTCTAACATTGACATGCTAAAGGGGTGGATGTTCCATGTGAAGCCGACTTCTTCGAATTCTTACATCACGGACGTAATTTCGTTACACATCGCCATGCTACATGCTATAATTCGGAGTCCTCTATTGCCAGTGTACTGCAAACACACTCTCAGACATGAAAAAAAGACAAGGGACGGAGGAATTATCGGAATGTGACGAAAGTCGGTTGATGCGATGTACATGTACAGATAAAACAAATCAATACAATTTCAAAAAAGTGGATGATTTATTCGAAAGAAAGAGCTTCACAAATTAAGAAAGTCAATACTACGTTGGTCCACCTGTGGCCGTTATGCAAGCAGTTATTTTGCTTCACGATGGTTGATAAGAGTTGTTTGATGGCCTCCTGAGGGATATCGTGCCAAATCCTGTCCAGTTGGCGTCTTAGATCACAGAAATTTCGAGATAATTGTAGGGACTTGCCCATAATGCTGCATACTTTCTCACTGGGTGAGACATCCGGTGATTTTGCTGGCCAAGATAGTCTTGAGTAAGCACGAAGACAAACAGCAGCAAGTCTCGCCGTGTACGGGCAGGCACAGCACAGCTGAACGTCGACACATTCTACGCCCCGCTTTGTTGCCCTTCATAGCAAGCTATCCTGGGCTTACATTTCAACAGGATAATCCTGGTGTCTGTGCTTGCCAAACCCTGCCTCGGCCAAGAAGGTCACAGAATCTCTCCCTAATCAAGAACGCTTGGAGCATTATGGTCAGGAGCGTAGAATAACCTCACCATTTTGACGATATAACGTGCCAGCTGCAGAGAATTCGGTACGATATCCCTCAGGAGAGCAAACAACAACTCTATCAATCAATGAGAAACCGATAAGTGCTTGCATTAGAGCCAGAGGTGGAGCAACGCGTTATTTGGTTGTTCAGTTCGTGAAACTCTTTCCCTTGAACAAAAGAAGAACAAATCATTCATTTTATTGAACTGTGATAATTTGGTCTGTAGATGTACCTCTCATCTACCGATTTCCGTTCCACTCGTATGATTCTTTAGTGGAGCACGATTCTTTAGTGAAGCATTTTTTTTACTTTGTATTTTGATTATACGTAGATATGAAGAATAAAGATGTTCAATGTTAATTACGTTTGAGCTATTTAATAAGCTGTAAGAGTTTCCACATAAAAAACTTGTGGGTATTACTTTTTAGTACATCCTCGTAAAACAAATTAAATTGCCTACAAAGAAAAGTTATTTTCACTTTGTCTCTAGGGCTAACAGTTCTCGCGTCGCAGAGGACGGAAAAACCGCATATTATTGAAAATAGTGTTTTAATGAAAAAAATGTAATATTTATTTTTAATTGAAGAGAGTTAAGGAAAATGTTAAATATACATACCGCATCTAAGTAGAGTACAGCCGTATTGAGTGATAAAATGTGTTCTGGGTGGGGGGTGGGGGGGGGGGGGGGAATGGTTGTCGAGGGTGGAAGGAAGGAGGGTCATGGGATTGTTGTTCTGTACTTCTTTCTACATAGATCTACAAGTATAAGACCGAACAAAAGTGATTCCTCACTCTGTCTACCCAACTACGTCACAAGAATCAACTACAGTTTGTTTCACAAATCATACCGACCTCCAGAAGTATGTTTTACGATTTACTGCCGCGGCAGTCACAGACATCCTCGGGGAGGGTTATATTCCACCAACTACATTAGCACAACATGGAATGTAGACAAGAGTTACTAATAGTACTAACTCTAGAATCGCTTATCGTCAGTATCTACATTAATATCCCCATACTGCTCTACACTGATAGGGGGGGCAATTGATTCTTAGCCATCGTGTATGGCTGTTGAAACCTTCTTCCGGGAACGGCAATTTCCCCCCGCCCGAGCGCTGCTTGCTTTTCAGTTTGCACACATAGTATATCTCCCCAGCATTTCCTACTCATTTCTCTTATTTCACCAGACATATACGTCCACTGAGCTCATGTTCATGCAGTAGAGTTATGCTCATATCTAGAACAGAAGTCTGCTGTAACACTGTGCTTATGTTGAAATACGTGACGCTCCTTTACACTAATGTGCCCCGCCTCTGTTTCAGAGGTAGACAATTTAGGCCTCCAGACCTCTGCAGTTGTTGAGAGAGCTGGGGCTGGGTAATGCATTTCATACCCCTCAAGCTGTGAAAAGCATTCGAGCCAGTGGTAGTGGAGATAATGAAACTAACATTCTCATACAGTTATTGATTGCAAAGTACACTTGGTACAGGCTTATCATTGCGATAGCTGAATACTCCAGTTGTTAAGCTTTTTTTAGATGAAAGGTCACTTAACAATTGTAAATACGAGGGTCAGTCAAAAAGTAATGCCTCCTATTTTTTTTCTACGTTTAATTGTCAGGAAATTTAAATGCAATTACTCGTAAGTATCCACTTATCAAACTGAAAATAGCTCCACTGCCTAATGGCGATGCGATATGGTGAAGTTATTTTCTATACTTTCACAATTGAACTGGATAGTAAATGAAGGGAGGTATACTCTGTCTGCGGAATGAAAGTGGGGCAGTATTCGTGTGTAGGGGTGGGGAGGGGGAGGGGCAGGAGGAGGAAGTCACCTTCCCCAGAAGAACGCTACAGCTACCGTACAAGATAACTAAGAATCTATGCCCCAACAACATAGGTTGTCGGAGAAACTGTTCTCAACGGTTTCTTGAGTTATTATTATTTGTAACTCCACGGAGTGTTAATGCACTTAATAGAATATAAACAGCCCTCGCATGTCTGCTCACCAATGATGCATAAGGCGCGCTGCTGAGGTTCAGTATAACTTTTCGAAATACCCTGTAGTTGTTTCGTGTGACGTAGTGGGGTAGATAGAGTGAGGAATCACCTATTCGCAACTCAGATTGCAGACCCATGACATATGGAAGTGCGTCATCGTAATCCGGTTACATATCTTCCCTCGTAGTTCTAACCTCTTCCCCGATCCCGCGCACCCTGTTGCAGCCGTAGAGCACGGTACTACTGTACTGCACGTAAACGTGATACAATATTTAAAATTTGTTGTTAACCTACTTCACTTAACAGTAAACAGTAATCTTCAAGAACTGTTAAAACATTAGTGTTAGTAGTCGGAAATTTTTCAATTCTCTGTGACTCGAAAAGTATTAGTCCTAGACAAAAAATGAATAGCACGTTATGTTGTTGGTAATTTAATGAAATTTGATTTTGTAAGGGGAAACATTTTCGCTAGAACTCGCGATTTTCGAATTATTCCAGAAAATCGAGAGCTGACTCTTGCGGTCTGCATTCGCTACATTGTTACGCACGACGTCGGTGATCGTCCCATGAGTCAGGCACCCATCACTTGGACGAGACTAAAATCAGTGATGCGATCCAGAGACTATCAGAGACTAGCTGTTGTTATGGATCAATATAATCTCAACCGTCTGGCAAGGTAACGATAGTGCTGCTCGATGGTAGTAAGTAGTCCTCTCCACGCACGTGAAAAGGCGATATCGGCGACATTCTACGAGCATTCAGTTTCACCTCGAACTTACTGCGGCCACCGTCTAGTCCAACAACGATCCGGTTACACAGCCTTATTAAAATATATTGCGTTTCAAACTCGCCCGATTTCATAAGACTGTATCTTCTACATGGAGCAAGATAAAATCATAAGGCGAATTTTAACTTACATATGGTTGCTGAATAGTAGCCTTGGCCCAAGTTGAAAGTATCCGGTTCATGTGGTTCTTAGCAGGGCGTCCTTGGTGCAGCTAACTCACCCGTCCACTCATTCGTTATCCAAAATGCGTCGAGTCATCGAGGGTTTGTACCAATTGAATGCTGTACGGGTTGGAACACAAACTGCGCTGCAAACCATGCCAATGTGAACTAAGTACAAAAAAACTGTCGAATGCGCTCTACATATTGAAAGCCCACATCTATGAGATATGCCTTTTAAGCATGTTTCAAAGTGTATGTATCACTCCTATATGGGTGATAGATCGCGTCATGTGGGGCAGGAACAACTTTTGCTAGAGGCAAAATATTCTCTCATGCTCCCGGTGATGAAAGGTACCTTTTACTATTTGTAGACAATCTGCGGTGTGCGTATGCAGTGTGTGTTGCCTATAATCCAGTCTTCTGCATAGCGTGAAAGGGGGTACGTAGCGCAAAGTTTCTAATTCGCATCTAAAATACTTTTCACCTCTTGTAGACGGTTTGTTTCTAACAAACGTTGTTCCCCATGTCGTGATATGTTTCCCATAGATTTTTGATGCAATGACTTTGAAATGTGCTGTATAAACAACCAGTGTTTTGAGACTACCGGTGTCATCGTGGAATGGTTGGGCTGTAGGAGGGACAGTGCCGTGTGTTTGGAGCAAATCACTCCACGCAATTGCAATTGAAATGCACGAGTTGAAACGGAAACGCAAAGCACCTTTACCCTTTTTATTTTCACATTTTATTTTCTTGACTGTGCTATCGTTATTCGACACAACGCGTATTGTATAATAAGAGAGCAGGTACCGGCAAATTACAACTGCCACCAAGGTAAACATTTGGTTCAGACGCGTTAATTTACTAGCAAATACACCCCAGTTTGTGTCTCCATTCCTATAGAAGGCATAATCTTGTGAAATGAAGTGAATCTTTTTTACACGCCTTGCACAGCCGCTGCGTCAATCTGATTCGCCACGATTCCAATATTGTATGCCAAATGCTTTCGCAATTGCAGTACCAAATACACACGGTGACTGTTACACACACACACACACTAAGCTGTCTTTTAATGGCCTGCCAATTACGCACTCAGCACTTTATTTCACATTTCCCTGCATCTCAGTTACGAAAGTCGATGCAGTACTAAATACCGTACTGAAACATCTTACAGTTAATTATCATCTTAACTATTTCCGTCAGCAGCAGTCTTAAACATCTATGTGTCATAATCTAGACTGAGGTAATGTGCCACATCTAAGACGTTCTCTTTTAACAAAGATTAGACCATCACGTTTTAAATTTTTGTTAACTTCCGCCAGGAAGACGTTCTTGAGTTCCTTCTAGATTTACTGCATAAAGAGCAACTTGAGGGCCTACAGTTATATACACTGAAGTGAGAAACAAAGTGAAGAATCCTCGAAGCACGATATCTGTACAGAGTATTACCGAAAATATTAGTATTGGAGCAAACGCAACTGAAAATATAACTGAAAATTTACTTTTATTTTCGAACCTTCAAGTGTTTCTATATACATAACTATTTTTTGTAGCTATTTTGATCGTATTTCAGTTTTTAAGGTGAGTAGCTTTATCATACATGGCTAACTCTGTTAATTTCAGAATATCTCGTCTGAAGATGGCCACTTGACTAAAACTGAAAACCTCAGTAAATAAATAAATATCTGCTATTTGGTATTGCCTGTGTTGTTCAGAAATATGTTTCAATGTTTCGTCGGACATGTATCCACACAATGTTCGCAATGAATACACGAATGAAGGTTGTAGGCACATGGTTAACGACTTACGAAAGTTTGGGTCTAGCGGTGATTTGTGTTCGGGTACCCTAATAGTAAGGTGAGTGTTCGCTAGGGATAAACAGGAAATCCGGGTTTGAGTCCGGTCAGGCAGAAATTCCGTTATATGGCTAATAGTTGTCGATATTCACAACTGTGAATACATTTCAAGTAAATATATATTGTCATATGGACTGTCTGTTTTGTTATACTGTTAAACACGATAGCTGTCGTTCCAGTCTGACTTGAAAAATTAGAACCTAATTTGGCTCTGCATCACTGACAGACGTGGTAGAAAGACATATTTCCTCTACGTTACCTTCACTATCACAGCCATCATCATCACTGCAATTAATAACATCGTGGTATCTACGGTTTTTTTTCCCGAGTACTCGAGTCAGCATTCGACCGAGAAATTCATATTTTAATTTTGTTGGAAGCCTGTTTTCGAAAAACTTTTCTCATAACGTCAAGACGTCTATTACGCAAAACCGTTCAAAGAGGAGCGACTTCGTCGTAAGTTCGGAGTGGTTGTTCATTAAGAGGATAAACACTTCACGGAGCCATAAAGTGCTGACATGATTTAGTTCTCGAACAGAGCAAGCGTTCCGCTGGGGGAAAAAAGATTAAAGATGACGGACCGGACACGTCGCCTATTGTATGGAATGCGTGGAAACGGGATCAAGTACAAGAGTCTAAAGAATTAGATTAACAGACGGGCAAATAAGACGTATAGCAGAGTAGTGTACCCACGTACCTTTCTTAAATTCTCAGTTTTCCAGAATGGGAAAAATACCCTGTAGTACTCCGCATTGTAACCAGGGAAAATTAGAGGAACTTTCTAACGCAATAAATATTGCTAATACCAATCGAGTGCAAATTACTCGTTGCGGAGAGACAGTATTCGATTATTGACATCAAGTAACACGTTGATTTCACGTTTTTGTATGTATTACAGACACTTATTTCATTGGAAAATCTTCTAAATTCCCTGTCTACAGTGCCTCTGGTAACTCTCAACTACTGGTACATGAAATTTTCACAGCAGTAAGAATGCACAGAACCTTAAAAGTTTTGCCCTTGAGTCATAAGTCAACGAAAAGTGTCACAATAACTCTAACGCATATTTTGACAATCGGTCGTAAGCCATGTTACCACTAAATTAATATTTTTCCTTGTAATGATTGCGATAATATTCGTAAACAGAAATGTGCTAACGTTGGTAATAATTGCGAAAATTAAATATTTATCTGTTGATGTTAGCTCTTCAAAAGCAGAATGCAGCTTAAATTCAAAAATATTTAACGATTTTAGTTAACAACAGCTGTAAGAAAAGAAGTATAAGATTATGGCACTATACCGCGATAACTGAATAACATGAATGGCAAAACTTTTGTGCACCACGAACAGCAGCAAAAGGACAAAAAAATCTATGAGGCTCATAGATGTCCACTTTCATTCAAGCTGGTTATTCTGGAATGAACGAAGGACTCAAAGTCACAGTTGTTTCTGACAACTATCGCATGCCAAGCGTTGTACAATGATAAATTGTTATGTGGGTAGACTTACCCACACTGAGAAAGATAGCTGTGTAGCTTCTTCAATGATAGGCGCCATAGGAGTTACTGATCGCAGGATGCTCCATGTATGTGTTACGAACAACATAATAACATTATGAAAAACATTGAAGTTTGATGTACGGCAACTTCGATGTACATGACGGTCATTTTTGATACGTAAGTGTCGACAAAAGCAGATTCTATTGATTTCTTTCATTTATTATAACTTTTTTTTGGGATAAGTTTCTGACATTACCTTCCATCGCCTTTGTAATCTCATATTATATAACTTTATGTACAACTTCTAAGTTAGTATAGGAAACAACCTGGCCGAAAGTGACTGGAGTGCGCATCTACCGAAGTAAACATCGTCTTATGTTTTCTTTGGGAATTAAAAGGGAAATCAGAACAGTACTACGTTTGTAATTTATGAAATTTTGTGCTTCATAACAGATAAGAGGTGCTAACAAGAAAAGCAGAAGTAAACCAACATCCTCTAGGAGACAGCTTAGAGCGGCGTGTGGAAGTTGACAGTTTATTACAGGAAGGATCAGTAGAAATGAAAAGAAACGGTATAATATGAAACAGGCTAACACGAGATACGAAGTCAGTATTACAGTGAAAAGGACTGGGATTCTAGGAGTCTGTTTAAAAGTATCTGATACATTGATAGCGTTTAGGTTTCATAGACTCATAAGCAAGGAGACGTTAAAAGCTCTAATAGTACTTCTGTAAAATAACGTCCAATATTATGTCCACACAGTTAGCGTCTCATGAACGCAAAACGCTGTAGTAGATTATATCAGTTTATTAGCGGATCGCATTTATGTACGTAGCTTTCAAGTTTCCGAAGATTTACCTTTTAGTTCTTACAACAGGTGTCACGGCAATGAACTTTTTTATCTTTTTTACAATTGCAAATGTAGTTGTCACTTGTCAAAACATTTTGACAAATTTATACATATCCTTATTTCAAGTTCATTCACACTTACGTGAAGCTTTTTGTCTCATCAGTAGAGAAACCAGATTTTTTATACTGCATCTTGCTTTATTAGCGTTTGCACGTGGGTTACTCACCATAATGTCAGTATGATAGTTGGCCAATTTGGAATCCTTTCTAAATATGATAAAGAGCAGACAGTGAGATGATTTAGAATTTTCTGTTTGTCACGGGCTTGTTTAGTCAGAAAGACAGCGTCATAGAAGTCTTCAACAAACACGTTGCAGACTTCCCTGGAAAAATTGTGCGTCACGCGAAGACTTTCCTAAGGAACTCTTCGAAGAAAGCACTTGCTCGTTCCTATACAGATTTCGCAAAATGTGCGTGACATCAAATTTAGTGAGACTTTGGGCTTATACACAGCGTGCCTATAGTCTTTTGTCGTAACGGAGGACATGAAGCAAGGGAAGGTTAATAAAATGATAGTAGCGTACAATGGTAAAAGAAAAGCCTATTCCACGGCTAAGTCACTAGATATCTAATACAAGCATGGATCGTAGAAGGATAGAAGAGGAAATCGGCCGTATCGCTTTATCTCTTTCAAAGGAACTAATCCAGTATTTGGCTACGAAGTCTATCGCGACGGTGTCCTTCGATAGAAAATTCCCGGTAAACTTGTCGCGTTAAATTTGGATAAAATCGCAAGTTTTCGATGACTGCCTCCACCTTGTCGTCGGAGGTTATGACTGACAGACACAGACACCGGCGACTGTGATGGAGGCAGTCATTGTATTCAAATTTGACGCTGCAAGTTTACTGCGAAATCTTTATGCTATTCCAGTATTTGCCTTAGTTTCTTTAGAAAAACGGTAGAAAACTTAAATCTGGATGGCCTGATGAGAATTTTTAATCCAGGTCCTCCAGGATGCATTGCATTACCGCACTGACTGGAATACAATGTATTCAACAGCCACCGTACTGTGGCTCGATGAGCACGTATACACAATTTGATTTATACAATGTTACTGTCTTTTGTAGTTTTTATCCAGGATAATAAAATAACCAAATCAATTGTAACACTTGAGTAGAAGGTTTCCGAATCAAATTCTTCCAGTATTTTGCAAAGGAAGTAAGAGAACTTAAAGTAGTTGGATACATTTTCTACTTTATATGCGAGTGTCGCGGGTCAAATAGCAAACCTTTCCTCTCAGTCTCATGGGGACATTGGTCGGTAATGCTTTTGAAAGCAGTCTGGCAAGGGGGAGGAGGGTGGTAGTTGGAAGGATCGTTTATGTCAGTATTCTTGTTTTTGCTACTCGAGAGGACATTCTTTTGTAATAGAGGGTTTCATCTACTCCTCCTTTCTCTCCAAACAATAAATTCAAGCACCACAAACACACAAAGACAAATACACTCACACACACATACAAATTCGTGTGCGCAGTAATGTATACTTTCAGAAACTGGACCCGTAATTGGGGGATGTAAGGTTAAAATAATAGTTCTTGCATTCAGAGTATTGTTTCCGAAGACCACTTTAGGAGAGCGATGGTTCTCACATCGTTATTGTTCTTCTTCTCTGCAGTCCGAAGACTGGTTACATGTAACTTTCTTCGCTAGTTCATCCTATGCAGACCTCTGAATAATTACTGTGGTCTAATTCCATTTGAACCTGCGTATCGCAGTCGAGCCTTGGTCTCCTTCTGGAATTTTTATTCACCCGCACTTATCTCCATTACTTACTTAGTTCGTTGATTGATTGGTTGATTTGGGGGAGGGGACCAAACAGCAGTGTCATCGGTCCCATCGGAATTAGGGAAGGATGGGGAAGGAAGTCGACCGTACCCTTTCAAGGGAACCATCCCGGCATTTGCCTTAAGCGATTTGGGGAAATCACGGAAA
Source organism: Schistocerca gregaria (assembly GCF_023897955.1). Taxonomy (NCBI): domain Eukaryota; kingdom Metazoa; phylum Arthropoda; class Insecta; order Orthoptera; family Acrididae; genus Schistocerca; species Schistocerca gregaria. The sequence continues at coordinate 435,965,089 of NC_064922.1, forward strand.
ATCTAAATCAGGATGGCCGGACGCGGGTGTGAACCGTCGTCCTCCCGAATACGAGTCCAATGTACTAACGACAGCGCCACCTCGCTCTGTCCCATTACTTCACGACACCTTGATGCCTCAGAACGTGAGCTACCAACCTATCCTTTCCTTAAGTTGTGCTGTAAATTCATTTCTCCGATATTGGATTGGGTACTTCATCATTAGTTCCTCAAATGGTTCAAATGTCTCTGAGCACTATGCGACTTAAATTCTGTGGTCATCAGTCGCCTACAACTTAGAACTAATTAAACCTAACTAACCTAAGGACATCTCACACATGCATGCCCGAGGCAGGATTCGAACCTGCGACCGTAGCGGTCGCTCGGCTCCAGACTGCAGCGCCTAGAACCGCACGGTCACTCCGGCCGGCAGTTGCTCGATGTATCTAATTTCACATTTATGAATCCTCTATTACATCAAATGTTAACATTCTACTCTTGAAAAAAGCTTTTATGTTTTCATTCTGGATTCTGTACACTCTTTGCTTGTGGCATCATTCGCTACTTTTCTGTACAAACAGTGAAACTTGCTTAGTGCTTTTATTACTATCTTATTTTCTAATTTAATTCCTTCGACGTCGCCTGATTTAAATCGGGTACACCCCTTTACCACAGTCTTATTACACTTTATGTTCTTCTTATAACCACTTTAAAATTACTATCCATTATATTCAACAGCCTCTGCTATTCCTTCGCCGTCTTTGACAGACTTACAATACCATCAGAAGAGATTGATTGATTTCTGCTTTATGAAACTTTAAATCCTTTTCCAAATTTCTCATTGGTTTCCTTAATTACTTGTTGTGTTCACAAACTGAGTAACGGTAGGGATATGCTGCAACCCTTTCTCGCTGGTTTCTCAACTACAGAAACACAACGTTAGTCTTATTCAGTGTATCTGAGAAATACGAAAACATTCTGCTTCGCTCGTTGTTCTAGGAACATGTGCGTGGCGATCTAAAGCAGGATGGCCGGACGCGGGTGTGAACCGTCGTCCTCCTGAATACGAGTCCAGTGTACTAACCACAGCGCCACCTCGCTCTGTTCCATTACTTCACGACACCTTGATGCCTCAGAATGTTAGCTACCAACCTATGCTTTCCTTAAGTTGTACCGTAATTTTTTTCCAGAAATTTCGCTGTAAGTCTCAGTACTTTTATATGTGTTGCGAAGGTTTGCTCAGTGTTCCTGTAGGTATCTGTAAGGGATCACCAATGCTCTAGACGGAGTAATGCCACCATCTTTTTACCCTGGAGACACTGCTGCGTCATTTCGATTTTGTCATATCAATCGTGAAGTACTTCCTTTAATGCTGCTTACTGATGTATCTTTATTTAAATGGACTTGATTCAATGACATTCACGATAACGAGCACGCCATCGTACAGTGAAACAAAATTAAAAGTCTGTACGTCTATCAATGGGTGACGTGGCTAGTTTAGTGAGCTGTTTACAGGATCTGATGTTTTGAGGAACTGATAACAGTAGGAAAGTGTTTTTACTGCCTGAAACGTAGATTACTTTGTCAATCACGTGATGTTCTGTTTCTTTCACAGAACGCAATGTATTATCAGCATGGTGAAATCTGTCTGCGTATTACATTTCATCTGAAACAAGGCATAACTAGCGGACCTGTGAATTAGTTGTGGTTGTGCAACTACTTCGTCACTGGTATCTCTAGATCTGAATCTAGAGATTTTAGCAATTGGGATGAATGAAGACATAATTCCACGCAAGAAAAATGCTTACGTGACATTTAACTCCTAGACTCCGTCTAGAGCATTGGTGACCCCTTACAGATACCTACAGGAACACTGAGCGAACCTTCGCAACATATATAAAAGTACTGAGACTTACAGCGAAATTTCTGGAAAGTTTGTGACCTAAAGCTGAAAGTGAACTGATGTCGCTGGAACTGCTGAAAAATATAAATTCTAAACCTCACAAATTAAAAATAACTACTAGCAGTAAACCTTTTGAAGCGTTTACCTCAGGAATGGTTCAAATGAGACGTTATGTTAGAATTTATGTATAAACTCTTTCGTTCTATACGTTTTTCCGTAATGATGTTCTTTATTCTGAGACGCTGTATACTGAATGCAACAACTGAAGTGCAGACAGAGATGTATAGAAAATGAGTTTTCTTGAGGGAAATGTACAAATACCACGGAACATTATGAGAGCTGCTTGTCTGTTTCTTATGTTTGCACAATTAGTTACATCAATTTTCTAAAGTGAGTTTCCGCTTTATTTGTGAAAGAACAAAGAATAGATTTGTTTAAAGAGGTCAAGGATGTTCTGGAAGCAAACAAAAAATAAGGGGCATTACATTAATAGTAAAAAACTAAGTTTTGGAGGAAACTAAGAAGAAAATAATAGTAAAAATCTATCGTAACGGACGGAAAACAGAGAGCTATCATGAGATGATGAATGTCACGAACTAGGGTTGAAGAAACTAGAGGGGACCAGTAACATCGTTTGTCGTCGGGAAGAGTTAATCATACTACTATTCTGCAATATGATAAATAAACTAGGGTAAGACTGTTATAGTGGACTGCATATTTCTTTTTACACACTTTTTGTGTGCTAAATCTAGCCTTTTTTGTGAAGTGTTCCATTATGACCACTGTGATCACGGTATTTCTCAGCGTACCCACTGATGTAACATGAAGTGTCCCCGTTGCCTGTTTGTATCTTCCTACCTCCATTAGTAATTACAAATCATCACAATCCATTTGGTTGCCAGCATAAGTAACATGAAAAATGCGCTACGGCTCTGCTATAAAGTAATTTCTAACTAGTGATCAGAGATGATATGTATTTGAGATAAAAATTTATATCACGTATTATTTGAGAACAACGGACTTGATAAATGAATCAGTTGCGAGTGTCATGTGATTTGACTGCTACGGAACTGCTTTGTAGGTTACTTTGGAGCTAATGCCTCGCTTCGGATAACACTTTGTACTACCTTTACGACGAATTTGACACATTCTGTAGGAAACTTCCGAAATCAGAAGCACTTTATCTATGACATTATCTGCGATCGATGTGACACTATCAGAGTGTCATGTTCACACTCGTTCCGGAAGGGTGCCTCCTAAAAGATCCCTCGTCAAACCAACAGGCGTTGAAGTATCTGAGCTAAACGAATTAGTTACGTTTATGTTCAGTTTGTCTGATGATGGTTTTTACAATTGTACAGCTTTCATCTGAAACAGACGTCATTTTCACCAAAAAAAATTATGTCACTTACATAGTTTGTTATTCTGAAAAGTTTTGAGTGAAAATTGAGATAATTTCACCTCCGAAATCTAAATGGACGTCGAGACATAGTATAAACGTACTGCGTGCATTATTTCTCATAAGATGTTATTCTTCAATGGAGCGTTCGTAATTTCCGGTGTGTTGGAAGTGAAGGCGGTCCGATATAGTGATAGTGTGCAATCTCGCGTAGTTTTCTCTAAGCATCCTGTTACAAACTTTCAAAATTTGTGACGCTTTTAAACTAGATTAATGGTCGTATCTTATGATTAATATGTGTCGAAGATTCAGTACTCACAATTTTACATTTTCATCTCTTTTCTTTGCGCCATAAAATCAGGGAAATAAATTCACTGGTTATTAGATTTACAACGAAAATGTGATATCAATGTTTAGGAACACTTGTCATGACATTGCAGAGGCGGGAAACAAACTGTAACGAAACTTAATCGTCACTACAAACTATCCCATTCCTCTTGTTTCTGCAGTGCTACCCGATATATTTGGCATAGAAAAGAAAGAAGAAAATTAGGAGAACGTAGAGAACGTGTCTACAAAATAAAACGACTTTCACAAACTGGAAGTTCCAAGCTGTGGAACAGGTTTCAGTGCTACCCTTCATAGTACATATGACATTCATATTAAAGTCGTTATACCACTAAATACTGGTGAAGGTACTGCTTTTAAGCAAGCTTTCTCAAGAATAATACCATTTATGCTTTTAAAGGATAGTTCGGTAGCATTCGAGTTTTTAGCTACGGAAAGATGCACCTGCTGTTAACAGTAAATGAATAACAGGTGAACCATGGATCTTCCAATAGGGCTGAACTTTCCTCCGATAATGGAAGAAAAACTAGATTAGTTAGGAGCGGATATGGTAGAAATCGACCATTGGTAATTATAGTATCACTCCTGATACTGCCTAAATTGATTAATGATCTCATTACATGGGAATGAAACCAATTACTCCTAGATGAGAGTACAGTGTTTCAGTTTGCGCCATCTCAATCGTTACAAGTACCACCGGAGTTGTAGACCTCCAAAATTCAATTATTAAATCATATCGCCAAGACTTGCGAATAATTTTCCCCTTGCATAATTCAAGCAGGTTTTCTCTAAGTCAAGATCCTGGATACGCAGGTGCGTTCTTGTTGTAGCTGAGATAACGTGGCAGTAACTAATTAGGACAACGACGAGGACTTTAATTGCTCTCTCTGAAGTCTCATTGGTGCGGAACAGCGAGAGAGCTCATTAGTATTTATCTCTGCTCAGAACACATAAATACTGACAGCTGGCTGCAGAAACAGCAGGCTGTTGGCTCGCTGGTAACAGGGAGATTCCTGCACGACGGGCAATACATAAATCAGACACTACTGTTTCTGGTACTGCACGAACTTCTTGCAGCGCAATAGCAGCTCCGAAACAGAAACCAAGTGTGCGCCAATTCCAACCAACAGCGATGTCCGCCTTGAAACAATTCAATATAGTTGGGTTAGTAAGTAAGAACAGAGAGTAAGGTAATCAAACATTACTGAACGCAAAGAATTTCTCTTGGCACTCCCAGAGAATGACATAGCAATGGCAAAACCTTCGTGCATTTGTTAGTCCTATGGTCACACACTCATTTAACAATATTTCCTCTTCGGCTGGTAACTGTTGTTTACTACACAGATGAGCAAATATTAAGGACAAGAATAGCTTCCGCAAGATGTGAACTGTCAAGTAACATACATCAATGAAACTTGGGCAGTACACATTAAGAATCATTGCAGCACAATAGAGAAGGTAACCGTAAGAAATACGCAATGAGATGGGCAGAAATGACACTTTTGTTCAAGCGCAATAATTACGCTGATGTCACTGCGATTCGTGATGGTTCTCTGGACGTTACAAAAGGCGAGACATGGTTCTTAATAGGGTTTGTGATCACCACGAACAGCAGTGCATTGGTCTGCAACGCGCTACCATGCTGACTACAAGGTTGGTACGGAGTTCTTCGAGTACGGCGCTGCATTCCTCCGCTGAATGGTTTTTGGTACATGTAAACAGTTGCAATATTTTCACAATTTACCACCACCATAATCAAATGCAACGAGAGAAACGCCTCTCTGTTGCCTTTACCTTTCCAAAAGCCAAACTGATCGTCATCTGAAAGACCTTCAGTTTCCTTTTCCGTTTTTCTGTATACACAGTGTCGCAAAAGATTCAACTTCATTGTCATAACTCGACTTCTAATAAACTTAAATAAACTTAGTCTGATGCTCCAACTCAAAAAGGTTTTTATGTATTGTGGATGTGTCCTGGGTCCATAATCCAGACGTCCATGAATCGTAACCACGCTCTGCTACCAGATGAAATGGTGATAGTTAAGGCCTCTTAATTCACGCAAGAAGGAAGACCAGGAAGGGCTGGACCAGTGGGAATTTTACACACTTCATTCACTACTGGAACTCAGATTAATTTTACACAGTTCAGTTACATAGTTCCCCATCAAGAATTTATTTACTTTTTTAAAATTAGATACAAGGCCGAGCAATGAGAAATTCATTTCAGATTCAATGCCAATTTAAATAATTTACAGAAAATTTAAAGTTAACTTTAACCCAAGATAACTTAATATTCTTTAAGGCAAGACACGCGCTGTATAAAGCAAAGAATGTAATAAGGCTAAGGCCGTAACCAAGGCAAACTTAAACCTAAACAATAGTACCAGAGTAGATCAGAACGGCCTTCATTATGAAATGGTGAGAATGAAGCATGATTTAAACTTGAGTGATTAGAAAAACCTAAAACAATATTTTAAAAATGAAAGGCAATTTAAGACCAATATCTAGGTAAGATAATTATGAACTCAGAAAAACACATAAATTGTAGATTTAACACATTTGTCAATAACGCAAGACTAATTAAGTTAGAACAGCCTAAGGTATGATTTGTGGTCCCAACACACGTCGAAATTTGCTTAAGGTGTGGGCAGCAAACTAACGGATAGAAATCCAAAACTATTCCAAGTGTAGACTTAACATGAACAGGAACATTAAGTAGTGCTGCCGCAGTTAGAGGAAACAGCGCGAAAGGCAGACAGCTGCGAGAGCTGCCGAGCGTATGCACTCCAAATGACGTAAACAGCTGGCTAAGCAAAAAGTGGGCCCTGATCCTAGGTACCACGTACCAGCATTGGAGTACAAGAGATCATTAACGACAATTTCCTGCAGCAAAAATAATTTTAATTAGACAGAATTCCAACACTCAACCATGCATCAAATAAATAATTCTTAGCGTAGAATCAATTAATCTGAGCTTTTGCCAAAAACCACGAAACTTATCTTCGTTTTAACAAGTTACCCAAAAGATTTAAGAAACCAACTACAAACATATTTTTAAGAACTAATTTCAGCAATAAGATAATAATATCTGAAAAATTTTCTTTTCTAGCAAACCCTTAAAGCAGCAGCGAGGACACTATCATGACAGTCAAAGCTCATCAGCAAACACTTTAGGCCATAGTGCTTCGGAGAACACAAATGCGTCCAGAAACAGACTAAAATTTATATGAGACACTTAAGTTGAACGGTCGCACTACATAATTTTTAAGACCAGAAAAACCAAAGCAAATTATAAATAGCGCAATAAAACAGCAAAACAGACACGCATTCTGACGTAAACAATTAATCATCCGTGGTAACTGGTAATACTAAACATTTCACTGCGCCTCCAATTAAAAATTACGTTACCGATTATTTACTTTAAAAACCAGAAGAATTAACGGGAAGAAGACAAGTCCGCAGTTTGCAGTACCTTGTCGATAGACTTGCACAAGAAAGCTCTGAATATGGTCTAGATGTCAACCCTCAAAAAACGAAAACAGTGATAATCAGTAAAAACAGAGTCTCCAAAATCACATAGAGCAAGTACAGAAATACACGTACTTTGGCACTAAAATAAATGACCAGTGGGATATTTGTAATGAGGTGAGAACTCGAATTGGAAAAGCCAGGGCTGTCTCCAATAAGACGAGTAACCTTTTCAAGAATCATGGCTTAGCAATGACGACGAAGATCAGACTTATACACTGCTACGTATTTTCCACCCTCTTCTATGGTGTTGAAAAAGGGGTCTGGCAGAATCATTGGTTAAGCGGCTAGAGGCTTCTGAGACTTGGCTGTACAGAAGAATGTTAAGAATACCGTGGATAGAGCATGTCACAAATGTCGAGGTTCTACGACGAATGAAGAAAGAGAAAGAAGTACTGGCCACCGTGAAAGCAAGGAAGATCCAGCACCTGGGACACATCATGCGGAACAACAACAGATACCATCTCCTCCAGACCATCCTGCACAGAAAAATACCAGGGAAGAGAAGCGTTGGCCGGAGAACAATATCCAGGCTTAGGAACATCAGAACGTGGATCTCTAAAACACCTGCACAGCTATTTAGAGCTGCAAATGACAGGAAAAGCACTGCGAACATGGTTGCCTACATCCGGAACGGATAGGAACCAGAAGGAGGACAAGAGAAATAAAAGCCTAGCTCACAAACAAAAGCTGAACGAAGCAAAAATGAGCGTAAGGAGAGCAATGAGAGAAGCATTCAATTATTTCTAAAGTAAGAAGTTGTCAACCGACCTGAGTAAAAGCCCTAAGATATTTTGGTCGTAAGTAAACTCAGTAAGTGGCACAAAATCATCTATTCATTCTCTCAACGACCAAACCGCACCGAAACGGAAGGTAACAGAGAGAAGGTTGAAATACTGTATTCAGTCTTCTGACGTTGTTTCACCGCGGAAGATCGTAACACTGTCCCCCCCTTTCAATCGTCATGCGAACGTCGAAATAACAGATACTGAGATAACCGATCTCGGAATTGAAAAACAGCTTCAATCGCTTAGTAATGGAAATGCTTCAGGACCAGATGAGACACCTATAAGATTCTATAAAGATTATGCGAAGGAACTTGCTCCTCTTCTAACAGTAATTTATCGTAGATCGCTTGAGCAACTAAAGGTACCTAACGGCTGGAAAAAAGCGCAGGTCATTCTCGTTGAAAGAAAAGCCCTAAGGCAGATCCACATACTGATAGACCTATATCGTTGATGTCAATGTATTGTAGAATTATGGAACATGTTTTATGCTCAATAATTATGACGTTCTTGGAAAATGAACAGCACCTCTATAAAAATCAGCATGGATTCTGCAAATAGAGATCCTGCGAAACTCACCTCGCTCTGTCCCTCCATGAGATCCACAGCGCAGTGGACAACGGCGCTCAGATTGGTGCTGTGTTCCTTGATTTCAGTAAGGCATGTTACAACACCTCGCAATGCCGATTAATGAAAAAAATACGAGCTTACGGAGTATCGGAGCAGACCGGCGATTGGATTAAAAACTTTCTTGCAGATAGAACTCAACACGTCGCTCTTAACGGAACTAAATCGATATATCTAAAGGTAATATCCGGCGTACCACAGGGAAGTGTGATAGGACCGTTGATATATATATATATATATATATATATATATATATATATATATATATATATATAGAGAGAGAGAGAGAGAGAGAGAGAGAGAGAAAGAGTAGAAAGCGTCGGATGCTATTTAAGGCTATTCGTAGATGTTGCAGTTGTTCGTACCAATGTAGCAACGCCAGAAGGTAGTAAGAATTCTGCAGAACTACCCGCAGAGAACTAATTAACTGATGAAGTCAGTTACACGAGTGAGTTCTTAGATGAATGAACTGTTAATCTGATTGTTCGATAGTTTTCGCACTTACCTGAACCTGCTATCCACAGAAATACGTGAAATATGTTTTTCGCTTGCTCCTATGAGTCTCGTGAGATGGCGCACTGGTAGTAAACGTGACTCGAATTTAAAGAACGGAAACTCAGATCCCCTTAGCAACAACTGCATTTTTGGTTTTCTATGATTTTTCTTCACGTGAGTACCGGTAAGATTCGTTCAATAGTGCATTGTTCATTCTTCTGCAACGCATAAACGATAAAGGTAGTGCTTCATCTTGATGATGTCTATATCCATTTAATGCTAAACTTCATAAAGATTTGAGTTTTGTTATACAAACTCACAGTACAACTGAGACCAACAGTACAACAGAGAAACTGAAGTTCAGGTAATACATTTAGATAAATTTTGCAAGATTGGTTATACAGCGTTTCTCATTATCACACGTATTCTTGATGACGAGGTACCGGATTCTCCAAACTTATGATTATCAGAGATATTTTAGTGACGAAGTCCCCAACAGCGCAGCAGAGAAAATTTAGATATTCACATCCAGATTTCACCTGATCACATTTCAGTAAACCGTACGCTCCGTTGTGGAGATGCTGAGACGAAACATCTGCGAAGAAATAGATAAGCTCCTATCCCGTCGCCATACTATTTAGAGAAGAGGAAACTCGCTCAGTTTGTTATACAACTAACTAGAGTAGATTATGTTGCTGTCTGTAGCTAGAGTGCTATGACAGATTTGTGAATGGTGTGGCGTGCATGTTAACGTGTGTATGCAAATCTGACTTTCCTATGCTTTACGGCAAAATATCGACACTGAAAACGCGAAGATATATTAATTCGGGGTCAGGGATTTTCTCTGCCTCGTGATGACTGGGGGTTGTGTGATGTCCTTAGGTTAGTTAGGTTTAAGTAGTTCTAAGTTCTAGGGGACTGATGACCATAGATGTTAAGTCTCATAGCACTCAGAGCCATTTGAACCATATATTAATTAGCTAAAACGCTGCACCACGTTCAAGCAAATTTCACGTCCATGGAGTAGATATCAACGACTTAGATTTTGAAATGCTGTTACGCCGAGCCGCATTCAACCCACACTGCTATGCAATGCAGTATTCACGGGAAATAATTGATTAGTGGTAATCCATTCAGTTGCAGACTTTTGTTCTGAGTAGTCAACAGTGGCGCCGTGTTGTATAATGTCGAATTGATTGTGGGACTATCTTGGTTGCAAGCGTCAGTGAGCATTCAAAGGAAATACATTCGAAACACGATGACGCTCTCAGCTGGCAGTAACAAAGATAAAGCGCCGTGAATGATACACCAGTTGTAAACTAGGTTGAAAACGAAACACGCATCCATGGAAACGCAAACGTAAGTGTCTGACATTGGTGCTTAGGGAAGAGGATTCTTCCCGAAACTGATACGTGCATTCCTGCAATAAATTTTTGAAGACTGACATTTATGTCATATGTACTGGATGTCCCTCCTATGAGTCGTCAGGTGCATGATTTCTGGTGTTTCGGTAGATACGTACAATTTCGTTTTCTCAACGTGTAGCGAGAGTCGGTCGAAATGAAATTCCTTCTTTAATGCTATGCGCACTGTCGACAGAAAATATCGGTTTGTATGAATTGATTTTTAAAGGGGAATATTACGTGCCCATATGTTCCGCAATACATATCCCATCTGCCATATCATTCTGAAGAAATATGATAATCAAAAGACCAATTAAAATTTTGGTTTTGATACATCACAAGAGTAAACAAATTCTATCTCCTTGAATGACGCCTTACAAATCCAGCTCACTCTATTTGCTTGCGCCCCGGAAAATTGCTGCGGTAATGACAAAGAACGCATTTTTGTGGTAAGGAACAGGTCTTCACTTAACCTTGAAAGAACAAGATAGATTATTTTACAAGGTGCTAGCAAATTGGACAGAGATGGATCCATACAGCACGAATGTCAGCATAGCAGCCTATCAGGTCAAATTTTTGCAATACGGACTGGCACCTAGCCTATTTATTTTGTCAGCTGCAATAAGGGAACTAACACTTGTCAGGAGCAATAAGGGATCCTACAGCAGAAAAACGTGACATTTATCTTGGGCTTTGCCTCTGGCTCACACATTTAGATTCTCGGGCGATTGAACGCATGATTTGAGAGGCAGTTTCGTGGCCGCACCCTTCACTACAGACTGGCACTGATCAGGTCTGACGTACAAAACCCGTACGGTACTCGCTAGGTCTTGCGACTGAACATGCAGTTCATGTCTTGGAAGTGGGATGGAATAGTATGAGGTGTGATTGGAAAGTTTTAAGAATGGGCTTGTAATTGTACAATGGTGGTACTTACATGCTGCTGTGATAAATCTCCTGCAAAATAGTTCCCTTCTGACTGAACTCAACGACTCCAATGGTGTTTCCACTTTAGGAAACATTCCTGGAATTTTTTTGCCTGAAATGTGTTAAGGACGCTCTCCGTATTTACCTAGAAGTCTTCAGCGGAGTCAAATCGCTTCCCTTTCAATGAAAATTTCAGTGTAGGAAACAAGTGGAAGACTGCAGGGGCCAAATCAGGGGAATATGGCGATTGTGGAAGCACAGGAATTTTGAATTCGCTCAAAAATTCAAAGATGGAGAAGGCACGATGAGTCATAATATTGTCATGGTGTAGCACCCAACTCCTGTCTTTCTACGGTGCAGGCCTGTTCTTCCACACTTTTTCGTCCAAACGCTCAAGGACACATTTGTAGTGTTCCTTGTTGATTCCTGTGCTCCAGGGGTAAATTCATAATGCAAAATACCGATAGAATCGAAAAAAAAAAACGCCAGCAATATTTTTATCTTCAATAGACTTTGCGACGCTTTTTTCGATCGTGGTGAAGCTGGAGTCTTCCACTGCGAAGACTGTACTTTGTTTTCAGGATAATATCCATATACCCATGATTCGTCACCTGTAATTACCCCATTTAACAACTCTACGTCATTTTTAGTTTGATTAATCAGTTCCTGGCACACATCAAATTGGTATTGTCTCTGGTCACTTGACAACACTTTTGGAATGAATTTTGCGAACTCTCGACACATGTTCAGATCCTCAGTTAAAACTGCCTGAACTGCATAGAAAGTTCATCAGCCATCTCCCTAATTGCCAGTCTATGATCAGAGTGCACTAAGTCGCAAACCTTCACAAGATTTTCATTCGTTTTTGAGGTGGAAGACGGCTGGACCGTCGTTCATCTTCAAGTGATTGAAAGCAATTTTTAAATCTGGTGAACCAGACAAAAAAAGCTGTTTTTAATAGTTTGTAAGAGACAGAAGCTGATTTCTCGTTTTTTAAGCAAAATTTCGCACAAACTCGTTGCTCCATTTTTACGTCCATTTTCACGCAGACAGAAACCGGCAACAAGCCCTAACAGATCCGCACTCAACCAGCTGCCACAACTAACTGAATAGAAGTTACGCAGTTTCCTGTCAGAGGGTGTTCAAGGACAAGTCAATGACTCACTCCCCACCATCCGCGTACCTGCCCGCCAAACCAGTAAGCAGTTGCGGATCCATTCTATAAACTTTACAGTCACACCTCGTAAGATGATTTCATCCGCTCAAACTATATGTAGCAGGGGACGTTACTGAAAAACTGCTCCAAAGGTGCCTATCTTTGAGCAAAACCTTAATTTTGCTATATCTTCACATCCAGTGGAATCGCTGCGCAATTTACCTTCCATGTCACTTGGTGAGGGCTGTTGTTCGAGAGATATTTTATCCACAAATTGAGTCTTTTCTTCCAGACTTCACAGTTCATCATCGTTGCGCATTTCCATTTGTATAGTTATAACAAATAGTAGTAAATTTGTGGACGTGCGTGCGCCTTTTGTTTGCTGTAGTCAAGTGGATGACCTCACATGGGTTGGAACTACCTGTTACATTTGTACGTTCAAGTCTGCTTCACAACTCTTTGCTTGAATTTCAGATCAGCGCACACTTCACTACCGTGTGAAATATCATTCTGAAATACGTGTTCTTCTCCTTCTTCTTATCCATTAATTGATGCTGATTGCCACACGACATACCTTTATTCTACGAACTGCGGTATGTAGTACTTGTTTGGTACTCTTGTGAATTGCTTTATGGTATCCAACCAAGATATTCTTCTTTCCCCTCCTTTTCCTCAGTCTTCTCTTCTATTACCACCTGCAGCAGTAAGATATGTCCTAGGTATGCAGTTTTCTCCTTTCAAACGTAGCTAACGTTTCTCGCTGTTCGCTTATTCGCTGCAATACTTCGGTGTTAGTTACTCTTGCTGTATACGGTATTTTAAGCATTCTTAGGTACATAAACATTTCAAAGGCTTCTATCTTCCTTGCTGTTGTCATGTTTAGTGTCCATCCTTCTGAACTTTATGGAGATTGTGATGGTAAACGTTGTTATTCAAAGTAGCAGCATGTCCCACTTCCTTTCTGCTATGAATGAAAGATAGTCCTGCGGAAACCTTAATTTATAGTAGTAGTGCTTAAGGAAAACAGGCATATTCTGTGTGCATCATTTGTTTATACGCAAATACGAACCCCAAACGTATGCACAATACAGCCACAAGACGAGACGGAGGGTGAGTGTATTACTGGTGGGATGGAGCCGTTCACTTTCACGTCGCGCCGTTCGGGGTTGATATGACTGCCAAACAACAAGAGGTTGGAAATACAATGGCTGTTGTTCCGAAAGAGGAAACAAGAGAAGGTTGTATGTAATTACTTAATTAATTACTTACTCACTATTTGAATTTGTGATACTAATGATCTGTCTGTCGACGAATTTGGATGTAAGGAGGTTTAATGGAAATGCTTCATTGATATGTTGAAAATGTTAGGTGGACTGTGGAACACAGAAGGGGTTTCAAAAGAAGTCGTTACGCGATTTCGTAGCAAGTGGGTAGCAACATAATCTTCCACTATCACAACGCCTCCCTGCAGACGGTGAAGAAGTTCGATACAGCTGCGATTGGCACTAAATACCAGGACGGACCTTCAATCAGCGGCACGAGTGCAGAAACAGAAAATTTAAAGGTAAAGGTAATTACGAACATACTACTGACAGATCACATCGATGGAATTGGTACAGTGGTTAAGTACTATCCAGCCCCGAATACTAGAGGTAACATTCCAAGGTACAGACAAGATGTAGCATCTTATAATTCGAACTCCGCCCGCCCAGGTAGCGTGCAAGGGATAAGTTCCTGCAGGCGCGCTATCCTCTGTGCCCTCGGTGGCTCAGATGGATAGAGCGTCTGCCATGTAAGCAGGAGATCCCGGGTTCTAGTCCTTGTCGGGGCACACATTTGCAACATGTCCCCAATGATGTATATCAACGCCTGTTTGCAGCTAGGGTGTCGATTTAATTGTCATTACTTCTGTTTCTTCTTGTTCTCCTCCTCTTTGATCGGCTGAGGAGGGCAGGCCACAAAGGGTAAGCAGGCTTCTGCAAGATCAAGTACTGAAAGAGAGCAGGTGACCTTCGGATATACAGCCCATGGGCCCCAAGCCCAAGTTTTGATAGCAGGCCTGAGACATACCAGCAGTATGGTTCCCAGGAGGGAGCCCTACCACCTACAGACACCAAAGAATTGGGACATTCTTCATTCATGGAGGCGGAGCAGCAGCCAGAGGGGAGGGCGTGGGACTGCAGGGGAGGGGAGAGGAGGGAGAGACAGATTGATGAGGGAGGAGGAGGAAAGGATGAAGCAGAGGCAAAAATAGAAGACACTGCCACAGGAGGAAGTCGGTTATATTTCTGACGAGCCGCAGTGCAAGATAAATGATCAACGGTCTTACACCCTTGTATCTTCTTTTCTTTCTTATAAGCTGGGCAAGCTGGTGAGTGTGTAGAGTGACAGTTGTGACAATTAACACACATAGGTGGCGGAATACAGGGGCTTCCCTCATGGAGTGGCTGTCCACATTCACCACATAGAGAAGCTGGGATACGTTGGGGAGAATGGAAACAGTGAAAGCACCTCAAGGGTGGCGGGTCGTGCACAGCCGTGGCCTTCCCTGAGAGGTTATCTCCCTCAAAAGCCAGAATAAAGGCGCCAGCAATGGCGCGATTGTCCTCATGGCCTTTCTGCATATGCCGAACAAAATGAATGCTTATTGTTCCACATTGGCCAGCACTTCCTCATGAGTTTGAAGGATGAGATGGCTATGGAAAATGACTGCCGTAACCATATTCAAAGACTGGTAAGGTGTAATGGACACCGGGACTTCGCCAAGATGATCGCAATCACAAAAGGCTGCAGATTTGGCAGGAGAAGAAGTTTTGATCAACAGGGAACCTGACCGCATCTTACTCCAATTCGCCAAACATGTCTTCGATATTTTCCACAAAAAATTACGACTTTTTGGCCACGAATGTGTCTCTATCCGTTCTAGTGCAGATCAAGTAGTATGGAAAGCGCTCCTCCCAAAGCCAGCGAGCCAGGCCCTCGTCCCAGGTTCTATCCAGAGAAGGGAAGGCCAGAGGGTCATAAGAAGCCGCGTTCAGTGACCAGTTACCAACTGATGAGATGGCTGTAGAAGAACAGTCAGATTTTTGTAGCTTGATACCTTTCATAAGCAAAGCATCCGCCATGACACCACCCACTCTCAGCAGGGGCCACACAGCCACAGGAAAGGCTGTCTGGCAAGGTGGCTGTGGTCAGGATGCTCCATAATCCAGGATCAAGCTGTGAGAACGGGACGCGAGTCGTGATAGGGTAGCCCAGATGGTAGTGCACTTGCACCAGAAATGCAATGATCCCCAGTTCGAGTCTCGTTCCGGCACACAGTTTTAATTTGCCTGGAAGTTTCATGCTCCAGAACGTCAAGCAACCACTCCTAGGCATACAGAAGGAGGCAGCAGCTGAGGTATCAGAAGTGTGCTCAATGTGTTGCCATGGGGCTCAGCCAGATGGGTACATACCACAATATGGACTGACTGCATATACTGATGACCTATCTTGTTGAAGGGAGCTACTATGGGAAAGGAAGAGGGAGGAAGGGTGGAGAGCTATCCACGCCATGGACTCAAGGGAGGGAGTTCTTCCCCAAATGGCTTACACAACGGTAAGAAAACATAGAAGTGGTGGTCAAACCCCAAAGGTGAACCAAACGCCACAAATGAAGGATGTAAAGGAAAAGGCAAGGGGAACAAAACCGCAAGGATTAGAGGAAATCACTTGGATAACCAGGTCGATATAAGTAAGAACATCGAGAGGGAGGCAATGGAGAAGGTGTGAGGACAGGGAGGGAGGGGCACGAGGAAGGAAATGCAGCCTGAGAAGGAAGAATGGGCTGCAATATCTTAGAGCCCCGTGGGCACAGGCAAGAACTCACAAAAGAACCGTGAGATCCATGGATGGTTGTTAACTCGGGCACCATATTGACGACATTTTACTATACGCAACCATCTACAAAAACGAAATAACTTAATTTGCGGTCATGTGATAAATATCTACAGTATGTCATTAAAACGTACATACTGTTCTGCAGCTCCAAATCGTAGAGTTACCTCGAGTAGGGACAAGAAGCAAAACACCGGAAGAGTTTAAGTACTGAATACTGGGTCTTTTGGCCCACAATGGCTTTCAGAAGACAATCAGTTATACTGATGAACCCTTACATTAGGGAAAGCTGCTCCATACCGTGTTGGACCACTTTTGCAACGCAATACAGTAGTAGTTCGATGTGGCAGGAAATCGACAGTTCTTTAGTACTTTACCTGAAGTATCTGGCACCATATGTGTTCCATCAGGTCTGGGTCAGTCGAATTTGATAGATAAGGCAACAACGTGAGCTCACTGTCAAGCTCCTCAAATCTCTCTAGCAAGATTGTTGCCTTGTGACATAGACAGTTATAGTCCTGGAAGAAGACATCGCTGTTAGGGAAGTCAATATGTATGAAGGGTGACAGTTGGGCTGCAGCAATGTTGAAGCTGTCCTCAGCTGTCATAATGCCTTTAATTACAAGCATCGTTCAGTACGTAAAGCATAACTTTTTTTCTGAGAGCAGATTGGTTTTATTTAGGATTCCAATACGCAGTATTATTCTCCACTCTTTTGGCTAAAAAATTCTTTTTCTCAACATAATCTCTGTTCAGTGCGTCGGCCTTACCCCACCTTTCTAGGAATACCTGTCTGTCAGCATAGTGCAACTCCACTTGTCCAAAGGGATGATCTCATATATCATCGACTGTGACGATGTTCGGCAAAAAATTATCATGATCACTCTCGTAACACGCAAGCCAGTCCGCACAGATGTTCGTTTGTTGCTCTTTATGTTTTCTGTTAAACGTCAAAGAACCCAGCAGCCACACTCTCTTTGAGTGCCCAAGTCATGGAAGAATATCTCCACGCTATCAACACAGCCGTCCATTTGTGCACCGAGGTGTTTGCTGATCACTGCGAAGGAGAGTGTCCGCACGTTCCAACATTGCAAGAATACAGCCGGCTGGCACGCAAAAGACTGCACAGGTTTGCGCGACCTTGTTGTGATGATGACAGACGTCTCGCCTAATGACTCACCGTGGTTTTGTTCACTGACAGTCTCTCTTCGTAGACGTATTTCACGCGCCTATGAATATCTGCGATACTCTTGTTTTTCGCCAAAAGAAACTCAATGACAACTCTCTGTTTGCAACGCACCTCCGTTACAAATGCCATTTTGAAGGCTACGTATAGCGCCGTCACCTATCGGAACTTCATGAAACTACAGGGGCTGAAGCGGGAATATTCTGCGATCTCCCACAACAAATTCCACATTTTCTAAACAAAAATTTAGAAGAGAAAAAGCAAAATAACATTCCTGTCGGGGTGCATTCATGGAGTGGTGCTTGTTTCGACTAGCCGTTCACGTGAAATGTGATTCACCCGTCAAGGTTGTAAGTTTAAAATCATACGCAGTCCAGTCTCAGTGATCCCGTATCGAATGCAACCGTAATATTGTCGATGTCGTTGGTTCACCATCAAAACACGGGAGTTCGTCCGCTGCGGAATTTTGTATTTATCTATGTGCACTGAACAGTGTGCTTCGAAATACTTGTACCTACATCTGCACTGCATATCGTAGTTATGTTTGATACAGATTTTCGCTGTCCTGCAAGGCAGTAAACAAATTTACTATCAAAGGAAAGAAGCCCGAGAGTAAATCGACATTCAAAAGTTTGCTTTCGGTAGCAGTTTGCCTTCAGTGGTAACTCTAAAAATGGTTTAAAATAGCTCTGAGCACTTTGGGACTTACACTACTGGCCATTAAAATTGCTACACCACGAATATGACAAGCTACAGGCGCGAAATTTAATCGACAGGAAAAAAATGCTGTGATATGCAAATGATTAGCTTTCCAGGGCATTCGCACAAGGTTGGCGCCGGTGGCGACACTTACAACGTGCTGCCATAAGGGAAATTGCCAACCGATTTCTTATACACAAACAGCAGTTGACCGGCGTTGCCTGGTGAAACGTTGTTGTGATGCCCCGTGTAAGGAGAAGAAATGCGTACCATCACGTATCCGACTTTGATAAAGGTCGGATTGTAGCCTATCGCGATTGCAGTTTATTGTATCGCGACATTGCTGCTCGTGTTGGTCAAAGATTCAATAACTGTTAGCAGAATATGGAATCGCTGGGTTCAGGAGGGTAATATGGAACGTCGTGCTGGATCCCAACAGCCTCGTATCACTAGCAGTCGAGATGACAGGCATCTTATCCGCATGACTGTAACGGATCGTGCAGCCACGTCGCGATCCCTGAGTCAACAGATGGCGACGTTTCCAAGACAACAACCATCTGCACGAACAATTCGACGACGTTTGCCGGAGCACGGACTATCAGCTCGGAGACAATGGCTGCGGTTACCCTTGAGGCTGCATCGCAGGCAGGAGCGCCTGCGATGGTGTACTCAACGACGAACCTGGGTGCACGAATGGCAAAACATCATTTTTTCGTATGAATCCAGGTTATGTTTACAGCATCATGATGGTCGCATCCGTGTTTAGCGACATCGCGGTGAACGTACATTGGAAGCGTGTATTCGTCACCGCCATACTGGCGTATCACCCGGCGTGATGGTATGGGGTGCCATTGGTTACACGTCTCGGTCACCTCTTGTTCGCATTGACGCTACTTTGAATAGTGGACGTTATATTTCAGACGTGTTATGACCGGTGGCTCTACCCTTCATTCGATCCCTGTGAAACCCTACATTTCAGCATGATAATGCACGACCGCATGTTGCAGGTCCTGTACGGGCTTTCTGGATACAGAAAATATTCCACTGCTGCCCTAGACACCATATTCTCCAGATCTCTCACCAATTTAAAACGTCTGGTCAATGGTGGCCGAGCAACTGGCTCGTCACAATACGACAGTCACTACTCTTGATAAACTGCGGTATCGTGTTAAAGCTGCATGGGTAGCTGTACCTGTCCACGACATCCAAGCTCTGTCCGACTCAATGCCCAGGCGTATCAAGGCCGTTATTACGGCCAGAGGTTGTCGTTATGGGTACTGATTTCTGAAGATCTATGCACCCAAATTGCGTGAAAATGTAATCACCTGTCAGTTCTAGTTTAATATGTTTATCCAATAAATACCCGTTTATTTTCTGCATTTCCTCTTGGTGTAGCAATTTTAATGACCGGTAGTGTAACATGTGAAGTCATCAGTCCTCTAGAACTAATTAAACTGACTAAGGACGTCACACACATCCATGCCCGAGGCAGGATTCGAACCTGCGAGCGCAGCGGTCAAGCGGTTCCAGACTGAAGCGCCTAGAACCGCTTTCCCACAACTGCCGGCAGTGGTAACTCTCTTGTTAATACTGTTGCGATAATGAACGATTATAGCAGACCATTTTATTACAAACAATATTCTGACTGGGCATAGGTGCGAACGATTACAAATTAACGTTATTAAACTCATTCACACATAAAGCAGTAATTATGGGTTCTTCAGTCTCGGCTTTAAAATTTAACGTGGCGGTCGCGATGAATTGCAATTTACATTTTACAATTAGGAGCTAGCTTTATTAACTGGTTGTAATCAATGAAATTTTTGCCGAGATTAAATGTTAAATGTATCCCGTTCAACTGTAATGAACTATCGTTAATTATACGTTGTACAAAGTAGT
The DNA here is from genome assembly GCF_023897955.1 of Schistocerca gregaria. Taxonomy (NCBI): domain Eukaryota; kingdom Metazoa; phylum Arthropoda; class Insecta; order Orthoptera; family Acrididae; genus Schistocerca; species Schistocerca gregaria. The sequence continues at coordinate 435,985,297 of NC_064922.1, forward strand.
CTAATGGAGTGGAATGGGTGTTTGTGTTGTCCGCATCATTTCATCATCATTCACGAAATTGGCGAGTTTGGACTGAGCAACCTTTGGGTATTTTCACGGGCGCAGATAACCGCGCAGTTGAGCGCCCCACAAACCAAACATCATTATGATCATCATCTAATAGAGTGTCAGTGAAATATTTGAATAACGGCGATGTAAAGAAGATTAGCTGCATGAAGAATCTTATAGGTTGATAGGCGTTCTTATGAATAGCGCGTTGTATCAATAATGTGCACAGAATAATATGGTATCCTGTCTGGGGATTTGGAGGATCTTTCTACAACAGAAGTAAGTAGTTTCATAGAACCTCATACATATCGTCACTCAGACTAAAACGCAAGCATGATTTGCCCACAATCTTGTAAAAGAAATTTTAGATTGAGATTACCATCTCCACCTCGCGAAGTCATGCGTAAAGCGTAAATACTAACATTTTCAATTACAAAGTATAAAGAAAACCAACGAGGTATTTTGAAAAATAATCTTCAGGGGGAAATTAATGTTCAGAGAGAAGAATTAAATAGGAATTGAAAGAACGGATGAAAGTCTTGGAAAGAAGTTATTGCATGAACATCAATAAAAGTAAAACATGAGTAATTGAATGTCGCCGAATTAAATCATGCTATGCTGAAGTAAAAGTAGTACAGTAAAAGTAGTAGATAAACTTTGCTGTTTCGGCAGCAGGGTAACAGCTGATCGCCAAGTGGAGCGAATGTAAAAAACAAAACTGCAATAGCAATACATGAGGTTCTGGAACAAGAGGAATCTGTTAACATCTATTTTTAGTTTTAAGTTCCCCGTCGCTTTTTTCTTTCTATTGGTCACTGCTAATCTCACGAACTAATGAGGAGTTTTGATATAACTTTCGCTGACATATTCACTCACTCAATAGAATGGATTGTATACATAATTTCTTGTTGAGATTAATAATGAGTATAGGTAATTTTCATGTAAGTACTACCCAAAAACGTTAGAAGCAGAGGGCACTAAGCTAGCTTATAACTTGCATAATTCGGGTCAACTTCCGCAGTTCTCTGGAGTTTCGGTGGCTGTTTACTGCCTTTACACGCCAGATACCCCCTCCTTTCCAGCTTATAAGTTCGTTGCTTTCACCATTGTCACCAGATGATACTCCAAACGACACTTAATACGGAACCGGTAACAACACACATAATATCAGACAGCTGTAACTGTCATTATAATAACACCAGTCCCCAAAAATTTCAAAACATTAGTCAGCCCACTATTGTACTCGAAGATATTGACAGCTGTTGACCCGCAGGTTATCATAATTTCGAACGTAATCCCAGAAAGGACATAAATCTTTTGCGCTAAGCTCTGTATTTTTTTGCTTGTATTATAATTTTTCCCCGTTGCTCCTCTCTCTCTCTCTCTTTCTCTCTCTCACACACACACACACACACACACACACACACACACACACACCACACACACACACGGAAAGAGAGAGAGAGAGAGAGAGAGAGAGAGAGAGAGAGAGAGAATAGAAAAGTTCGTACTATTGCAATCACATGTATTTATTTCACATAACCCTTCCTCCATACTCTTCGCCTATCTTCAGCTACCCAGTAGTCCTACCCAATTAACTTTTTCGAATAAACATGCGTATCAGGATCGTATCGATGTCAAGATAAAACTTCAAAGCTAAAAATATTGGGTAGACTTGACAGAGATATTTTATCCGTTCAAAGGCTTATAACGAAACCAGGGTGAGTGGCATCTCGTTTCTCGTGTGAGTCCAAATTAATAAAGTTCTGCTATTAGAGTTCTAGAGCGCATTAATCTAGCGCAGTGATTCTCAGTGTTAATCAAGAGATGGAGAGCAAAAGGGAAATGGAAAGGTCAGTTATATACTGCTATTTCGAATATTTAATCATATCGTTCCTACTAATAGTGTAATGATAAGTAGACTTGACAGTTAACAAAAATATTGAATACCCTTAATGGATGACACATATCCCAAGACAAGGCAAATGACATGAACATATATATAGTTGGTTTGCAGGTATGTGCTGTGTATATTATCCTAAGTCATTAAGAAGAAGTGGACGTAGACGATTATGATGCTGTTTATAGTTGCTTTTCGCTTTGTTGGACTTATGAATCATAATATGTAACTGATGCTACCTGACTGATCCAATATTTACAATGACAACAAAGAAATAATATTCCATGAATCCTGCTGGGCTATCCATAAATCCGTAAGAGTACGAGGTGGTGGAGATCTCTTCTGAACAGCACGTTGCAAGGCATACTGGATATGCTCAATAATGTTCATATATGGTGAGTTTAGTGGCCAGCGCAAGTGTTTAAACTCAAGGAGTGTTCCGGCAGGTACTCATTAGCAATTCTGAAATGTACTGTTGTCCTGCTCGAATTGCCCAAGTCTGTCGGGATACACAATGGACATGAATGGATGTAGGTGATCATACAGGATGCTTACTCAAGTGTCACCTGTCAGAGTCGTATCAGAGGTTCCAAATCACTCCAAGAGAACATGCTCCACACCATTACAAAGCCTCCACCAGCTTGAGCAATCCCCTGTTGATACGCAGGGTCCATCGATTCATGAGGTTGTCTCCATAACCGTGCCTGTCCAGCCACTCGATACAATCTGAAAAGAGACTCGTCCTACCAGGCAACATACGTATTTCCAGTCATCAACAGTCCAATGTGTGTACTGACGGGCCCAGGCGAGGCGCAAAGCTTTGTGCCGTGCAGACATCAAGAGTACACGAGTGGGCCGTCGGCTTAGAAAGGCCTTATCGATGATATTTCGTTGAATGGTTCACACACTGACTTCACAGAATTGAAATCTGCAGCAATTTGTAGAAACGTTGCAGTGCTTTCACACTCAACGATTCTTGTCAATCGTCGTTGGTCCCGTTCTCGCAGGATCTTTTTCCGGCCGCAGCGATGTCGGAGATTTGATGTTTTACCGCATTCCTGATACACAGGGTACAAGCGTGAAATGGTCGTACGGGAAAATTCCCACTTCGTCGCTACCTCGGAGATGCTATGTCCCATCGCTCTTGCTCCGGTTGTAACACCACGTTCAAACTCACTTAAATCTTTATAACTTGCCATTGTAGTGGCAGTAACCGATCCAAAAACTGCGCCAAATACTTGTTGTCTTACATAGGCCTTGCCGACCGCAGCGCAGTATTCTGCCTGTTTACGTATCTCTGTATTCGAATACGAATGCCTATATCTTTGGCGCTTCGGTGTATAAAAATATCGTTACACAGCAAACTGTTATAGATTAATGAATCTCACTGTGAAATCCTATGCCAAAGATCTGTGAGGGATAAGTGCAAACTGTTTCCCTTTTCTTGAGTTCAACACTGCATTCATTATAGTGAGGTGTCGTCAGATTTTCCCCAACAGGCCGAGGGGAACAACACGAAGATCTCAACAGAATGTAGTGTGTTGTGCGGGCAGTGATCAGTGATGCGAAACAAATGAACAATGTAAAAGAATGTTTTTAGATTCATTGTAAACATGTTTGCAACTATGTGTAAAAAAACTTCGACGACTACAGGACAAAGGATAGAAACTTCATAGGACATTTAGTACGAGTGACACACAAACAATATGTATATGACACATTTGCCTTATTGAGTAAAAATAAAGTTGCAAACATCTTACGGTTAATATACACTCCTGGAAATGGAAAAAAGAACACATTGACACCGGTGTGTCAGACCCACCATACTTGCTCCGGACACTGCGAGAGGGCTGTACAAGCAATGATCAAACGCCCACCTCCACAGCGGACACACCAGGAACCGCGGTGTTGGCCGTCGAATGGCGCTAGCTGCGCAGCATTTGTGCACCGCCGCCGTCAGTGTCAGCCAGTTTGCCGTGGCATACGGAGCTCCATCGCAGTCTTTAACACTGGTAGCATGCCGCGACAGCGTGGACGTGAACCGTATGTGCAGTTGACGGACTTTGAGCGAGGGCATATAGTGGGCATGCGTGAGGCCGGGTGGACGTACCGCCGAATTGCTCAACACGTGGGGCGTGAGGTCTCCACAGTACATCGATGTTGTCGCCAGTGGTCGACGGAAGGTGCACGTGCCCGTCGACCTGGGACCGGACCGCAGCGACGCACGGATGCACGCCAAGACCGTAGGATCCTACGCAGTGCCGTAGGTGACAGCACCGCCACTTCCCAGCAAATTAGGGACACTGTTGCTCCTGGGGTATCGGCGAGGACCATTCGCAACCGTCTCCATGAAGCTGGGCTACGGTCCCGCACACCGTTAGGCCGTCTTCCGCTCACGCCCCAAGATCGTGCAGCCCACCTCCAGTGGTGTAGCGACAGGCGTGAATGGAGGGACGAATGGAGACTTGTCGTCTTCAGCGATGAGAGTCGCTTCTGCCTTGGTGCCAATGATGGTCGTATGCGTGTTTGGCGTGGTGCAGGTGAGCGCCACAATCAGGACTGCATACGACCGAGGCACACAGGGCCAACACCAGGCATCATGGTGTGGGGAGCGATCTCCTACACTGGCCGTATACCTCTGGTGATCGTCGAGGGGACACTGAATAGTGCACGGTACATCCAAACCGTCATCGAACCCATCGTTCTACCATTCCTAGACCGGCAAGGGAACTTGCTGTTCCAACAGGACAATGCACGTCCGCATGTATCCCGTGCCACCCAACGTGCTCTAGAAGGTGTAAGTCAACTACCCTGGCCAGCAAGATCTCCCGATCTGTCCCCCATTGAGCATGTTTGGGACTGGATGAAGCGTCGTCTCACGCGGTCTGCTTGTCCAGCACGAACGCTGGTCCAACTGAGGCGCCAGGTGGAAATGGCATGGCAAGCCGTTCCACAGGACTACATCCAGCATCTCTACGATCGTCTCCATGGGAGAATAGCAGCCTGCATTGCTGCGAAAGGTGGATATACACTGTACAAGTGCCGACATTGTGCATGCTCTGTTGCCTGTGTCTATGTGCCTGTTGTTCTGTCAGTGTGATCATGTGATGTATCTGACCCCAGGAATGTGTCAATAAAGTTTCCCCTTCCTGGGACAATGAATTCACGGTGTTCTTATTTCAATTTGCAGGAGTGTACATTATCTAATAAAGGAACAACGGAAACCTGTATGTGATGTGGAATTGGCCACCAGATGACACGAGAGGCCGATCTGCCACTGCAAAACGAGGCGGGGAGTACTGTTTTATCTGCAGAGAATCAGTAACAGCAGAATTAATCGACCAGGAGGAGACAGTGACTTAGAACATCTACTAGCAACTGGATGTCGCCTGAGTGACAAATACATCAGGGACATTTCAACTCTTCTGAAGCTACAGATGTGGACTGCTGGTGGTGTGATTATGAAGTGGAAACGCGAAGAAACCACGGCAACTAAATCAAGACCAGGAAGTCTTCAAATCGGAGGAAGGAATCAGTACTGAGTTTCAAACTGCTACCAGGAGTTCGGATAGCGCAATGGCTGTGCTAGGCAATTACAGAGAGCGGTGCATAGTGGTGGGGTAGTTCAGCATAAGCCACTTATTTTTGTATACAGTGCTAAGGGATTCATGATTTAAAGAGCGACGACAGCGGGCAGTATATGGCTGGAAATGAGTGATTCGGAATGATCAATCATGAGACATTCCAATGAAATGGTTGGGTTTGACGAATGCCTGGAGAACGTTACCTACTGTCGAGTGTAGTACAGAGATGGCAACGCTATGGTACAGAGGTATTTCTTGTGGTTAGGATGTGCTCCCCCTGCTGCGCTTAAAAAAAAAAAAAAAAAAAAAAAAACGCTAAATGTCGAAGAACTGAAAAGATTTTACAGCATTGTGTTCTGCATAGGAGTCGAGGAAACCAATGCAAGTGCACACTGGATTTCTCTCTCATGTTAGTTGAGTGAAAGCTGCTAATTCTTGGGAATAAGCTGGTATAGTTAACAAGAAACGACAGTAATAAATATATGTATTGAGAGTCCCACGTCAGAATACCCTCACTAACAAACAGGGGTTTCCAAGGGGTTCGCGAACTTACGCCACTTATTGCCAGAACCGGGAGCTTCTGAGCCAAAAATATCCATTGAGAATAGGAAGAGTTAATCCAGAATATAATATTATACGTCAAAGCCAAAGAAAATAAGCAAAGTAGACTACTTTTCTTGTCGAACTATTACTTCCTTCAGATACCTCTCGTATAGTAAAAGCGGGAGGGTTAAGTCTTTGAACAAGATCCTGAACGTGGGCGCCTCACGACAGTTAACTATCAACACTAATGCTCGTAAATTAAAGATAATGCTGATTCATGATGAAACAACGGTCTGGAGCGCGGTTTGCGGGTTTAAATCACCTCGCGGTATGACCATGCGGTGCAATTGACCTGCGGTCGTCACACGGTGGCGCTGACAGCAGTCCACATACGCAGAGGTGTGTTGGTGCATGCCAGAGTACGGTGCAGCGAGTAAGTGTGTAGACAGTTTAAGACGTGCTAATGGTGACTGTGTATTGAAAATGGCTCAGAGAACAGGGGTAGAATACTAGGGCGATTGGAGGCTAGTCAAACACAGCTCGTTGTAGAGCGGGCCCTCCGTGTGCCATAAAGTGTGATCTCAAGATTATGGCAACGATTGCAGCAGACAGTAAACGTGTCCAGGCGCTACAGTACGGAACGTCCACAGAGCACAGCAGCACAAGAAGACCGATATCTCACCATCAGTGCCCGCAGACTGCCACGAAGTACTGCAGGTAGCCTTGCTCGGTACCTTACCGCAGCCACTGGAACAGTTGTCTCCAGGAACACAGTCTACAGACAACTGAGCAGACATGGTTTATTCGCCCGGATACCTGCAATGTGCATTCCACTGACCCCTGCTCACAGGAGAGCGCGTTTAGCCTAGTGTCAAGAACACAGTACATGGTGATTGGAGCAGTGCTCCCAGGTTATGTTCACGGACGAGTCCAGGTATAGTCTGAACATTGATTCTCGCTGGGTTTTCATCTGTCGTGAACCAGGAACCAGATAACAACTCCTTAATGTCATTGAAAGGGACCTGTACAATGATCGTGGTTTGATAGTGTGGGGTGGGATTATGATTGGTGCATGTACACCCCTGCATGTCTTTGACATTGGAAGTGTAAAAAGGTCAGGTGTATCGGGGCGACATTTTGCACCTGTATGCGCCTTTTCAGGGGTGTAGTGGGTCCCTCCTTCCCCCTGACGGATGATAACGCACGGCCTCACCGTGCTGCCTTCGAGGAGGAGTAACTTAAAACAGAAGATATCGGGCGAATGGAGTGGCCTGCCTGTTCTCCAGACCTAAACCCCATCGAGCACGTCTGCGATGCTCTCTGTCGACGTATCGCTGCACGTCTTCACACCCCTAGGACACTTCAGGATCTCCGACAGACACTGGTGCAAGAATGGGAGGCTATACCCCAGCAGCTGCTCGACCACCTGATCCAGAGTATGCCAGCCCGTTGCGCGGCCTGTGTAGGTGTGCATCGTGATCATATCCCATATTAATGTCGGAGTACATGCGCAGAAAACAGTGGCGTTTTGTAGCACATGTGTTTCGGGACGGTTTTCTCAACTAGTCACCAATTCCGTGGATTTGAGTCGTGTGTGTTCCCTATGTGCCTATGATATTAGCGCTAATTTTGTATAGTGCCACTCTGTGTGGCACCACATTCTGCAATTATCCTTAATTTATGAGCATGAGTGTATCTGAACATTAGGAAATTTGAATTGTTCAGTTTCACTAATCATATGCCCATTCTGTGAAATTAAAACGTCGGGTTACGTTGAATTGTGTGTTAGAAACTAAAAAGTGAGTCTTACTGTTATTTAACGTTTGTTCCTTTTCTACAAGCCATGAATTTACGTCATGAACTGCACTATTTTCACCAGTGCCAGTCCTGAACACAACATCATTTACTACGAAGCTAGTTCTTCAGCAAACATAAATATTTTAGAATCACCTGTAGTACTAGACGAGAGGCCCCAACACTGATCCATGGGGCGGCTCCAATATGACCGTGCCCCACTCGGACACCACTTTACAGCCGTTCTCAGCACTGTAGATAGTGAACTTTTGCTGTCTGTTGTTGAAGTAAGAGGTGAACCAATTGTGAGCTACTCCCCGTATTCCATAATAGTTCAACTGCTGGACCAATATTTTGTGATCAACTCAATCAAACGCATTAGTTATATCAAAAAGTATGTCTGGTGTTCGAAACTTTTGTTTAATCCACCTAGTACTTCACAGATATAAGAGAATATAGCATTTTCGATTTTTTGAAGCGCTTCTAAAATCGATCAGTACATTTGATAGCAAATTATGTGAAATAAGATGATCAATTATCTTTACATACATAGCTTTTTCGATAACTTTCGGAAACACCGATGGCATAGAAATAGGTCTAAAGTTGCCTAAAATTACAAATGGCTAACATGTGCAAAACAGTACTTTAATACTCTTCTAGGTACTCCATCATATCCACGAGAGTACTTAATCTTCAGTGATTAAATTGTTGACTCAATCTCCACATGTCAGTTTTACACAGATATATTTCAGACTACACTCTCGGAAAGGCATTTTCCATGAGAGTTATATGATTGCTTGTAGGAACTAAGTTTTTATTTAATCCACCAGGAATTTTCAGAAAGTGATTGTTAAATAAAATTGTCTGGTGGACACTAACATTTCTGAAATCGGCTAGTTCCTCAAAGTCCCAAAAAGCACTAAATCGAACAACTTTGGCATGAGTTACAACGTGTTCTTCGCTCCAGACCCCCAGGGGCCAACGTCAGTATTTGCTTTGGTATCGGCTCCTCTGGAGGGACGGGCACCCATTCCTCGACAGCCATTCCGGTATCTCACTGACAGTATTCCCAACAGATTTCAAGATTTCATAAATGTGGAAGGTGGACACTCCGCATCTCAATGTCCACTAACAGGTTTCCGGATACTTTTCATCAGACAGCTCATGTTGACAATATCACTTTCAAGAAGATAAGTGTTAACAGCTGGTAATATTACGGAACTGTCACTTCAGTAAATAAGTTATGTTTCAAAATTACGGAAACGAATTGTTTACAGAAGAAGGAAAAAAACTAGTAGAAGCTGGTCTCTAGGAACATCAGTTTAGTGTAGGATACGCGATGCAATACTGAAACTACGATTAATCCTAGGAAACAGATTGAGAGGACGCAAATCTACGTTGACGGCATTTGAAAGTACTTGACTATGTTTATTGGAGTACATCCTGAAATTCCGAAGGTAGCAGCGATAGAAAACAGGGAGCTAAAGGCGAAAGTAGAGCAGTAATTCAGAAGTGAGTGAGACAGGGCAGTGGCTTATCTTCGATATTATTCAATGAGCGAGTTGTAGAGGAAGCTAAATAGAGAGGTTTTTAATGAGAAAGTTCAGAAAGAATAATTTAAAGCCTTGAAGTTAGCTGATGACACGGTAATGCTGTCACAAACGAATTGAAAAAGCAGGAAAGAATAGAGTTTTGAGAAGAGGATGTAAGATAATATCAACAAAATTGAAACAAGGACCGTTGAGTGCAGCAGACTCAAGCGGCCCTAAAGGAATTACTAGAGTCATTCTAAAAGTAAAGAATATTTACTTATCGAGACATTTTTATCACTAAAATGAAAGAATATTTTGTTATATTATATTCTACGTAGCCGCCACTCAAATCCAAACGTTTGTTATAGTGTTCATAAAGCTTTCGTATGCGATCTGCATACGCAGTTGCCTCCAAATTGTTAAAATCGTCACCAACGTCCTCTTTCAATGCGTTGCCATTTCCATAGGATTTTGTGCTCAAAAATATCCTCCAGTTTATGTAAAAAAATTGTAATTATCCGATGCCACATCTGGGCTCCATCATGAGTATTTATTCGTTTGCAGTTTAATAGGAGGCTTCATTTTAGAAATGAAGCTTCAATCATCGCATTTCCATTAACTTCGGGTATATGTCTGTAAATTTCGAATCAGCCTATACTTTTTTTTTACTGAGAAACCTCATAACGCAATGAACCTCACAGTTTGCGGGGTCATTAACTGCGATACACAGTTTAAAATCGCACGAACTCTAAACGATCGTTGCTGCTTGTTAACGTCATACTGGAACTAACATTTAGGAAGGGCTGTGGGCTGTAACACGTCGTGGCGTTCGGGGTGTGGGTGTGGGTGGTTGGTGTGGCGGGTTGGGGGGGAGGGGGGGGGAATGCAGAATTACGCGGCTCTTCGGAATTAAATGTTCTCTAGTTGTATAATGACATTCCTACATTAGAAACTCAGATACAAAAAGTAAAATAAGTGACGATGGCCAAAATCGAGACCACATGAAATGTCGATCGACAACAGCAATGCACGAGTGAAATTTGGTGAAAAAATCTCGCCATAACGAAGAAAGCCATTGGTGTAATGATTACCACTCTAACTCGCGTATCGAGTCGGTGACTTCCCCCCTATTTCGCGATAGGATAGTAACAAACGAGCTGACCTTCTTTGAACTTTTTCGATGTCCTAAGTTGATCCTATCTGATGCGGAGCTCACACCGCGCAGCAATGTGCCTACTGCAGAAGAGGAAGGGCAGGCGTAGTGAAGGCAGTCTCTTTAATAGACCTGTTGCATCTTATAAGTGTTCTGCCAATAAAACGCCATTTTGGTTCGCTTTTCCCACAACATTATCTATGTGATAGTTCCAATTTAAGGTATACGTCATTCTAATACCTAAGTATTTAGTTGAATTGACTGAATTTAAATTCGTATAGTTGGTCGTGTAACGGAAAGTCAACGGATTCATTTTACTGACCACGTCGATTACCTCACGCGTTTCATTGTGTAGAATCAATTGCCACTTTTCTAATTATACAGATATCTTGTCTAAATAATTTTTCAGTTTGTTTTGACCTTTGATGGTGGTGATGATTGGTATGTGAGGCGCTCAACTGCGCGGTCATCAGCGCCTGTAAAAAGTTCCAGATTTACACAGTCCAATCTAGCTACTGCCACGAATTATGATAAGGACAACAGAAACAGCCATTCCGCAGGCAGAGAAAATCCCCAACCCGGCTGAGAATCGAACCTGGAACCCCTTGATCCGAAGACAGCAGCGCTAGCCACTAGACCACGAGCTGCGGACGTTTTGACATCTGATGACTTTACTAGACCTTAACGTAATTGACAGTTATCATCTGCAAACAATCTAGAACGGCTGCTCATATTGTCTCCAAAATTGTTCGTATAGATTACTAACACGAATTACTTATTGGCGCAAAACGGTGTGTGCCGAGGAGCCATGTATTTTAGCTTTCGCCATAGTAACCGAATTAAGTCTATGTTTTTAAAAAATGTAACCACATTTAACAAAGAAAAAGAAAATCAGTACTTCAAAATCTTAGGGAATGCACAGCGCTTATTGGTACCGCATTATGGAGAAAAGGATATCAGAATGTTAGGCACAATGCATGTGAAATATGGAAGTAAGGGAAGTTGAAATTATGACAAGTGCCAGTTGTAAGAATACTGTTATAATATTTCGTTATATTTGAGTATTCAAGGCACTCAATCCGAGTACGATCTATACAAAATCGTATACATTTATCTCCTTGAACTGAACTGTGGGAGTTTTTTTAAAAATTTTCTCCCTCAGTTTTTTTGTACAGGTTATCGAACAATCGGGAGATAAGAAAAATATAATGAACATTATCAAGCCCAAATGATAAACGTCATCATCTGGGTATTATGATTCGCGCATAATCAGCATCATCAGAGAGCCGGCAATTTGTCAGTGGCAGCGCTAATTAGTGTGGAGTTCAGAAAGCACACAGACTTTTGGGTGACCGGCCATGTTTACAGGCCGCATCGCTTCGCCTCTCCAATAAATGAACAGCGCCATACAACGAAAAATTAAGCAGATACAACAAAAACAAACGAATGCGGCAAGCCGCCAAGCGGTCTGCATCGGCTGAAATGAAAACAGGGCCGCAGGCCGGTGTGGTTGTGAAATATTTCAAAGCTTCCGTTCCGAGGGAGACTGACAGCGCAGGTTGTTCAGAGTAGAACTTCTCCACCAGGACAGCTGCCCTCGAATGTGGGTACCGTCAAAGGAGAGATGAACAGCTCTCCTGGACCTTTTTTACGAAAAATGTTATCCGGCAACTAGTCACGTATTTCATATGGCACTGAAATCTTCTATGTTACTAACACCAAGACAACAAGAAAAATTCACGTCTTTTTTATTGCTGTAATAGCTGCCATCGAATAAGTTTCGTAAAGGTACGAAAATTAGAGTTGGAAGCCCTGTTGACTACTAGATAATTAGGGACGGAGAAAACGCCCCGAAATGAAAAGGATGGAAAAGAAAATCGGTCGTTATCTGGGTAGAATTTTACAGACATCCAGCATTCTTCGAATCATATAAACTGTTTCCAATTGGCCATTTTTCCACTTTGTATTTCATCTAAGAGGAAGGTTAATTAGTGTCTGAACTCTCCACTGCAGACTTAAATGAAGCGGCCGCTCGCAACATGGTTTCTCTACCAAATTTAACGATGGAATAATTTAACATCCGATGAACTACACTGGATTAATTCAAGCAATGAATTGTTTGGAAAAAGAATATGAAAAGTGGAGGTAACGAGAGAGATAAAATTTTTGCTGCTAAGAATGTGAATAGCCGATAGTAAAGGTCAAATCAAAGTAGCCCCGTACTCAGGAAACAGTTTAGAGGTGCAGATACAACATTCCTGCCCCTCCGTTCGAATCAAAATCCTAGTGGAGGTGGTTTGCCGCTGTGTTCGTCCGAGGTGGTATGAAGAGTAGGGTGTGTATTTGTGTCGTGTGGATGGCCGTGATGAGTTCTTTTACAGTGTAGTGTTGGGTTTGTGTTTCTGTGGAGGAAGGGTAGGTAGATGCTAAAATCTGCTTCTGGCGCATAGCTTGCGCCTTTCTAAACGCACCAAAGGGGCCGAAAAGCTTAACGTACCCTGTACAACGCAAAATCTGCCAGAATTGCTAATCTGAATTTTGTTTCTTTTATTTATTTGATGAGCAGTTTTGCCCCGTGACCCATTTTTGAATTATCCATGTAGTCAAAATGGTATTTTCAAAAATACGAAATCCGTGTCGAAGATATATACTGTATCATGAATTGCAAATGTACAGATACATTGCACGCAGATGACATATCCACATACATCACCATCAATAGTGTCACAGGCCCACACTTCATGAGTCACTACGGAGAGGTTTCGAGTCGGCCGCTGTGGCCGAGCGGTTCTAGGCGCTTCAGTCTGGAACGGATCTGCTGCTACAGTCGCAGCTTTGAATCCTGCCTCGGGCATGGACGTGTGTAATGTCCTTAGGTTAGTTAGGTTTAAGTAGTTCTAAGTTCTAGGGGACTGATGACCTCAGATGTTGAGTCCCATGGTGCTTAGAGCCATTTGAACCACTTGATACGCATCCTTCTACAAGAATGTACTACGGACTCACTAAACAAGAGGGTTGAGTTACAATGAGTGATACCAAAATTCACTGCATATTCTAACGGAAACAATTGACATAACTACATTGAACATTAAGAATGACCATTTATTTAAATACATTAAACATATTCGCAGCTGCGAATATGGACAACCGTCAGCTGTAGAATAGAATGACGACAGTGAAAATTTGTTCCGGACCAGGACTCGAACCTGTATTTCTCGCTTATCGTAAGCAGTTGCCTTACCATTTGGCTATCCATACACGACTCAGCAGTCAGACCCAAACTTCCATATGTCGTCAACAATACGTCGATAACCTGCACCCGTTCATTCATTATGTATATTTCGGTACAGGTGAAACATTTTACTTGAAAGTCACTTGCCCGGAATCGGCGGATAAATATGATATTGCAGTGTCTGTGTTATTCCGAATACGATGCAAAGTTCCTTTGACAATGCATTCATGTCCGAAGGAACTTAGCACCGTATCGGAATAACACAGGCACTTCAATATGGTATTTACGTAAATCGTCAGGAGGAGCCAGGCATTTGTTTATTACAGGAAACTGCCTCGAATGGTTCAGTGTGGTAGGTATGATGCTAAATTTCTCATGTGTTATTCGAACAGTCTAATAGAAACTTTCCAATCACTGATATAAATTGTTCATGGTTACTCCAAGCTACGTGCGGTTTCCTTGCGAATTGTGATCCCTTTATTGCCTCGTATCGGGTAGTGATGAGTAGATTTTAGTGATGCTGTTGTAAACGAAGCAATAAAGACGACTACAGGCCAAGCAGATTAATGTAAGCCCCGCGTGTCTGTGCAGTCATTCTAGTCCTATAATCCTAATAAAGTACCTGGGATCTTTCTTGTTCTATATCCATTCCTTGTAATGTTTCAGTGGCCTTTTGAATTTATGATTCAAAACATTTCATGTGATGAATCCCCTATAAGACTCACCCTACTTCTACTCTTCAATTAACACTTTCACCCAATCCATAAAGTACGGGCTGTTCCTAAACTATATCGCCCCATTTCGTGTATTCTTCATGATTCGAGGTGAATTTTATTTTATGCATCGAAACTAAAAGTATACCTTGGCGACCGTTATTGATAGCGAGATCACGTAACTGAAGATAGGGATGCAGCTATGCCGCTTGCACACTCGTTCTTACGTACCCAATGTGCTTCGAGTGGAAACGACGACCCTTCAGCATTAAGCGATATTTTTCTTTGTCCTTGTCCACAGGTACAGTTCAGATATTAAAACACATGGCAGAGAGGTGTATGAGGAGTAACTAACACACGGCTGGCACGATGAGTAGATTTCTGTGGATTACTAGCAAAAGTGTGTTGAATGCGCTCTAGGTCTTGAACGATCACACGGTGGCGACCTGTAGACTTCACCTTACAAGGACAACGAACGAACTTCTCGTCACCGATTTGATCCGTATTGACAGAGTGTGTAGCGCACGAGCAGGACTTCAACATACGTGAACAGGAAGACGAAATTCTCAACAGGTTTCGAGAAAATAGAGTGTGATAATTTTGGGCTGGCTAGATGCTTCGTATGATCTCTACTATCCTATTCGTCCGCAGCCGAGCGAGTAAGCTGGGTCTCGGTATCGAATTTCACTGTCGAAAATTTCTTTCTTGGCTTTTTTTTCATTTTTCTGCATATCCCTAACAATAGAACATGTGGTGAACCATAAAACTGTCCGATGAGCGAGGACCGTTTATGAATGTAAGTCTGTATTGCTATTAATTACACGTGCTGTATGAGCCCTTAATTGTTTGCCATGTTTCTACGATCAGTAGCTACTGATTAGTGCAGTGCTCTGTAGGTTACACGTTACACTCTTCACAAATGTGGATAAAATAACATAAATAAAATGACTGTACTGATTTGACTGAAAGTTCTTGTGTATCGTCTTTACATTTCCAGTCTCCTTACCAAAACATATTAGTCTCCATTTTCAGAAGAAAAAGTATGAAAATAATAAATATGTTGCTAGTGTGAATAAAAGGAAACGGAAATATCGGCAGCGACATTCTTTCCAGTGACCTTGCACTTATGTACCTAAGATCTTACTCATTCGGTTGCAGACTCTTGAGATACTAGTGACCATACAACGCCCGGCTGCGGTGGTCTCGCGGTTCTAGGCGCGCAGTCCGGAACCGTGCGACTGCTACGGTCGCAGGTTCGAATCCTGCCTCTGGCATGGATGTGTGTGATGTCCTTAGGTTAGTTAGGTTTAAGTAGTTCTAAGTTCTAGGGGACTGATGACCGCAGCAGTTGAGTCCCATAGTGCTCAGAGCCATTTGAACCATTTTGAACCATACAACGTATACAAGTAGGTAAAAAATTTTCTAACTTGATTTTCTAGAAACCGACTAAGTTTTTTTATCTGCCAATTTACATATGTTGAACTCCTAGTCGTGCTTTACACATCCTGTCAATACGAATCAAATCGGTGGGGAAAGTTCGTACGGTCCTCTTTTTAGATAACCTATCAGTGGTTTGAAACTACTTGTACCCAGTGGGCAGTGTGCTTCGAGTTGAAACGACGAACTCTCAGCAGTAATAGACATTTTTCTTTATCCTTGTCAACAGATACATTTCAGATATTAAAACACATGCCAGACAGGTGTATGAGTAGTAGCTAACACACTGCTCGCGCGATGAGTAGATTTCTGCGGATTACTAGCAAAAGCGTGTTCAATGCGCTCTAAGTCTAGAACGAACACAAGGTGGCGACCTTACAATGCCACCGAACGAACTTCCCCTCCTCGAATCCTTTGAGCTGTAGGAGGTGCTGTACCGCCCTCTCGACGAAAACCACACCGCACAGTTGTACAAACTTAGAAGTAACGCCAAATGAAGTTTCAATTTTTCATCTTCATTCATGTGGAAAATTTAGTTTTCTGAAATCGAATTAATATTTTTGAATCACTGTTCCTATTAATGAGAGTCTTCATGTCTGTTTTCCTTAATCTCCATAGCGGTAATCTGCTAAATTTATCTGTTAGTACGGTACATTTTCTTTCTAGATATTTAAAAAAAATTTACTTTTTTCCCTGTCTTTTAATGTAAATTTTATTTGTTGTTGTTGTGTTACTGTTTCCTGACTTTCCTGACTCTCACAGATAATATACTATAGTTTACGCAAATGAATTCGATAAATCTACACAAGCGTCGTGTAGCATCACCTTTCACCCGCATTACGACGGCGACGCTTCGTTGTGTGGACCCAGCGAGACACTGTTAGCAGTGGGGAGCCACACTAAATCATGAGAGCTCAACAGGCGCCCACTGCTCCCGTAGGTTTACTCGGAGCTTTGTCCAATGCTAGCACCCCTAGCTCGATGGGAAACAATGTAATCAGTAGGGCAGCGATCACGTGACACGGACAGACCACACAAGCACCCTCGTGTCCGTGGAGTGCCCCTTCACCTATTGCACCACATTTCGAGAAGGATGTTTTCAAGTATTAAGCTACTGAAGATGCAGAATGCTGTAGGATGTAAACGATCGATCACTAGTTTTTGTTCTGCAGGAAAGGTGACTGATTTTATGGTACGAATACCACCTGTGAACGGATGTATGAATTAACTAGCGTGGTATATCGACTATATTATGTTTTAAATTTAACAGAGTTGGCATCACAGACTGCTCGTAATAGCAAAACTTTAACAGTATGTTTTGAACTTCGGTCGTGAAAGGAACAATGGAGCACCGTAACAATATTAAGTTCGGTTTTAAATTGGATATATATTCTCCAAACACTTTTGAAATCATACCGACTGTTTACTATAGTGAAGCAATGAGTCATAAAAACGTTTTCAAGTGGTATGCAAGGTTTCATGATGGTACAGAGACCATCAGGACGTCCAGGAATATCATCGACTGCTAGAGTCGAAGGAAATGTTTATAAATTTGCTGAAATTCTTCGAAACGATCGTTCTGCAACTATCAGGTCAGTCGAAGAGCTCAGTGGAATTCATATTACGAGTAACACTAAATGAAAATTTTGGCAAAAAGATCTGTTGTGCCACACTCACTCAACGACGGTCAGAAAGATTGTCGAGTGCAACGACACAGAGGCATAAATAGACCGGCGGATAGGGATCTATTCTACATGTGTTCCACCGTAACATGTGACGAAACATCGTGTTTTCAGTATTAGCCACTTACGAAGCGCCAAAGCTCGAAATGGAGAAGTTAAGAATCTTCGAGACTGAGAAACGAGTGAGTGCGGAAAAGAAGTTATGAAGAAACTGCTCACTATTTTCGTTGTTTTAAAGGAATTAGTTATAATCAGTTCGCCTAAGATTACTGTTTGGGCGATTGTTCGGATTCAATTTGAATAGCAGAATCAAGGAACATAGTGTTTGTGCATGACAATGCACTGACTCACGAAAGGAAGATCATACGCCATTTCCTGGCTCGAGAACGTATTGTTCTGCTTGAACACGCTCCTTATTCACCTGATTTGTCTCCGAGGGACTTATGGTTAGTTCCAAAACTGAAAACGGCAATGAAAGAAAAGCGTTGCGACACGATATCAAATATCCATGAGGCTCTGACCAGGGTACTGCAGGCAATTTCAAAGATTGATTATCTGAATTGCTTCGAACAATCTTTCAAATGCTTCCAGTTGTGTACTGAGTCAGGAAGAGTCTGTCTTGAATAAAAAGCCTTGTAAACTAAAAATAAACAACGTATTGTATTTTATTTCACATCAAATATCTTAACTGTGTCACGGACTATGTGTACACATCTGACCATACAAATTGAAACATAAGGAAGATAGAGAAGATTAAATATTACTCGTTGTGCATGTACAGTATAGTAGGAAGAACACGGGATTAAACGTTTTGGTTATTTGGTGGTGTACAGGGAGCGAAATAAAGCAGAAAGTGCTGACACCTGTGACAGCAACAACAGCTCGAAGCCAGCAAGTCATCGACTCGACCTGAGCTTGCTGGTTCAACTCTACGCAAGAGATCAACAAATGTAGTGGCTAGAGAATGGTGGCATTCCAGAGTCGCAGCAACGGAAGACCGGATGTTCTTCATTAGAAGAGTATTACAAATAAAGTGTTGGTCAGGGCAACAGTTGAACATTCTTTTTATCGAGGTTGGTAAGGCAGTGAGGGCAACAACTTTGTTGAAAGAAACATCGCGGCCACATCAGAGATAGAGCATAGCCGCTGGCCTTAACATATGAGAAACACAACACTTGCTTCAGTTGAAACTTCCGGATGAGAGGCCGTGGTCGATGTATAAAATTTCTACCTTGCGTTTCGTCTCCATCTGCGGGAAACATCTTCTGAGGACATCCGGCTACTGCCACTGAGGTTCCAGGTACTCTCGCATTTATAAAGCGCATAGAGGTCACCACCATTCGTCACGTGATGCCGACGGTATGCCTATCTTTGGAAGGCGTCACCATTCTCGATTAAGAGTAATCGATTGTGATTCTGCTGGCGCAACGTCGACATCCATATTTTGTCCAACTTTAGAACTTCCTCTAAAGTTGGACAAAATATGGATATTGACGTTCCGCCAGCAGAATGACTATCAATTACTCTTAATCGAGAATGATGACGCCTTCCAAAGATAGGCATACCGTCGGCATCCGTGACGAATGGTGGTGCCCTCTATGCGCTCTATAAATGCGAGAGTAACTGGAGTCTCAGTGGCAGTAGCCGGATGACCTCAGAAGATGTCTCCCGCAGATGGAGGCGAAACGTCAGGTAGAAATTTCATACATCGACAGGGCCTCACAGCCCGGAAGTTTCAACTGAAGACAACACAGGCCGTGAAAGTCTACACTGTATGATTACAACACCTGCTGTCCAAATTACCAGCTATGCGAAGCACGAGTGATAGCAGCGTGCACCTGATGGCACTTCTTTGTATTATGCCAAGTGCTGGGCCCTTATGGCGATGACTAGTGTTAGCTAGCAACGTTCGTTCACCTTGGACTCTCCATAAGCGAAAACGTTCATCGTATTGCTGTACCCATAACAGGAACTCGCCCGAAACAGCGACATGGTACCACTCTTGTGTGCAGAGTTTTCTGCGTATCACTCTCTGCTGCAGAGCGATGTGAAGTCCAACAATGGTCACTGTGCTGATATTCCATGGGTTCTAGAGGTCATCGTACTGTCCACGCGTATACTTGTCGTGCTTCAAACAAGCCCATTTACTGACTCACACGATCCCCCACAGACGAGAGAAATGTTTGTATGTCCTCTCCGGTACTAGTCGCGTGGTACACTTGTGATTCTGCAAGACGTTGAGTGTGTCCATCCTGAACCCATCGATTCCGTGTCTGCATGACAATAGTGGAAACCTGATGAACAAGTGGCAGCACTGTCAGGGAGTGATAAAACGTCTCAACAGCCCACGATCCTGCCACAGTAGAATTCTGTTACCTGATGGTAGACTATGCTCCTTGTCATACGGCGCATAACACGATTTTGTCGCAAACAATATTCAAATGCGATTTCTGAACGAAAAACTCTTTATAAATTTCACGTACGTATAAAGTATCGGTGATGTTCCACCTACGCACTTTGTGCGGCTGCGCTGCAATGCTGATAATTTGCGAGTAGTACACATGATGTACATTTGCCGATTTTTACCTGCCAGTCTCAAGTGGTCGACATTTTAAAGGCCAGCAGAGTAGTTTGTCGGTAAGAAGTGAAGGCCTACCGCTTAGTCTTATCGTCGTATTCCGTGTAAGCGTATATAAGACTATTTCTACTACCAGCCAGAACACGCGGTTTTCTACGTCACTGCGCTGAGAGGGTACGAGATTTTCCACTATTTTAATAGTAAGGATTTCAAACACGGAAATCATGTCATTAATAGGAGAATATTTTACTAGATTGATACGTAAATGAGCAATGAGACGTAGCAGTCTCTTTGCTGCACTTTATTGTGTCTTATTTTCTCTCTATCTCAAAGTGCCTATGTTAGATTCGTTGGTATTTCTTGGAGCCGCGTGCGGCCACTGTGTTCCTCGACCCACGTAATCACGCTTCTAGTCTTGTGGCATGGTACCTAATCTTGTTGAAAAATGCCACTGCCGTTGGGTAACATGATCGTCATGAAGGGGTGTATGTGGTCTACAATTAGTGTACGATCTTATTTGGCCGTCATGGTGCCTTGCACGATTTCCATTGGACCCATGGATGCCCAAGTGAATGTTCTCCAGAGCATATTGGAGTCGCCTCCATCTTGTCTCTGCCCTCCAATACATGTGTTCCCCTGGAAGACGACGGATTCGTGCCCTCCCATTGGCATGATGAAGGTATCGGGATTCATCAGATCATGCAGCGCTCTGCCAATGCGCCAACGTTCAGTGCCGATGTTACGTTACCATTTCAGTCACAGTAGCCGATTTTGTGGTGTTAACATTGGTACAAGCATGGCTCGTCGGCTGCGAAGGAGTATTCGGTTCACTGCGCGTTCAGACATACATGTACTCTCTCCGTCACTAAAGTCTGATGTTAGTACCACCATGGTTGGTCGCCTGTCCTGTGTTACCAGAGCGCCCAGCATATTGTGTCCGACATCTGTGAAGAGGGGAGTCCGCCCAATCCGCTGACGTCAGGATGTGGTTTCACCCTGATTTCGGCACGTGTTGAAGACACCCACCACAGCACTCCTCGAAACCCCGACAAGTCGTGGAGTTTCCAAAATGCTCGTGCCGAGCCTCCGGCTCATCACGATCAGCCCTCTGTCAAACTCAGACCGATCGACAGCTTTTCCCATTTTACACACGGACAGGACGCTCCCTGCTACTACATGCACCGTGCGTGTGTCTGACAAGCACTCATTCCCCGCCAGGTGATGCTGTTATCGCCTGGACTAGTTCATATCGATAGCAGGTCGGCGGTTGTAATTATCTGGCTAATCAGTGTATACCACGCATAGCAAACTAGTGCTATCAAAACCGGCGCGGATCCAGCTATGCTTCACCATGGGCCATAGGTGACATAGATGAACGGCGGCTTCGGAGATGTATACGGGCGAATGGACGTACAACTGTTCAGTAACAGACCACCAAGCTGAACGAATGGGCTACCAACTGTCTTTTCCGAACGACATTTTAGCGAATGTTGTTGCGTATGGGCCTCCACAGTAAGCGCCTGGCTCGTACACCGACGCTGACTCCTGTTCACCGGCGACGAAGACTGGTATTTGCACGCCAATATTGCAACTGGACGTCCGCTGAATGCTGACAGGTGGTCTTTTCAGATGAATCATGTTTTATGCTCCATCGGACAGTTGGCCTTCGGCGCTTGCGGAATGAAACGACTGTTATCGTCCGGGGAATGTTTTCGCGGCATTCCCTCGGTGATTTCGTCATACTGGAAGGCACAATGGATCAACACAAGTCTGTACCTATCCTTGTGGATCTACATGCTAGGCACGATGACAATGAAACGTGTCATACAGTTCGCAGTGTACATGCGTGGCTCAAAGAGCACCAGCACAAGTTTACCGTACTGCCCTCGTCGCGAAATTCTCCGCATTTAACTGAATCTAAGTACCACAGCAATCGGACTGTTCGCGTCATGGATCCTCAATTCAGCAGCCTAGCGAAGCTGGCCACGGCATTGCAGTCGGCATGACTACGCATCCCTGTCGGTACCTTTCAGAACATTGTTGACACTCTACCTGCATGTCTCTCAGACATCCGCGGTACAAAGAGTGGTTATTCAAACTTTTGATAAGAGGTCACGTTAATACGACTGGACAATGTAAGATGCCCTTTTATGAGAGGAAACCGTACTTTTATTTATACGATTTCACTTTTGATACCTGGCCGCTGTGACCGAGCAGTTCTAGGCGCTTCAGTCCGGAACCGCGCTGCTGCTACGGTCGCAGGTTCGAATCCTGCCCCGGACATGGATGTGTGTGTTTTGTACTTAGGTTAGTTACGTTTAAGTAGTTCTAAGTCTAGGGGACTGATGACCTCAGATGTTAAGTCCCATAGTGCTTAGAGCCATTTGACCCATTTGAACCACTTGTGATACATCGAGTTGACAGAAAATAATTTCATAGGTGTTGTATCTCGGATATGAGTTAACATAAAATACAAGTTCATTTAAGAGAGCCGGCCGGAGTGGCCGTGCGGTTCTAGGCGCTACAGTCTGGAGCCGAGCGACCGCTACGGTCACCGGTTCGAATCCTGCCTCGGGCATGGATGTGTGTGATGTCCTTAGGTTAGTTACGCTTAATTAGTTCCAAGTCCTCGGCGACTGATGACCTCAGAAGTTAAGTCGCATAGTGCTCAGAGTCATTTGAGCCATTAAAGAAACAGCTCAAATGTTTGGCTCTTTCATTGAGAGTCGTGTACAATACTAGCGTCACCTGCGACCTAAAGTGTCGACTAACTTCGCAATTTTTCACTTCACACTACACATCCCTATTTCTCCTTGCAGAGCAATAATTCCTGTTTTCCTCCTTTACCTTCTGTACGGAACTCGCGCTCCTCGCGGACAGTATCATAAAAGTCATGGAAAATCGTACCCTTTCGGATTAACATTTCTACATCTTCTAACGGCTTTCGATTCAGATAGGCCGGGATGTGGGATTGGTAAGATATTGGACTCATAATCTGCAGGGAAATGGTTGAAATCTACGTCCGCCCATCCAGATAGTTTCCCGTGGTTGTCCTGAATCACTTAAGATATGTGGTTCCTTTGAGAAGGACCCTGGCCGATCTGCATCCCTGTCTATTCTCAATCGATGCTTGTACCTCTGTTCTAATGAATTTGTCAGTAACGGGACGTCAAAAAGTAATGCTATTTATTCTTATTTTTCTCGTTTGTAAACTACATAGACGGTCACAACGGAAAATTTTATTCACAAGTAATCTATCCAAAAAGACCACACAGGGGTTTTTATTTAAAATTGATGTACTAGTAAGTTTCCGTTCCAAGTCCATATACTCCAGAATCGGTACGCCTAGCAGACAAAATCGCCTTAAATACTGCGGCAATCATTCCTCCGATGCGCCAGGTAGAAGATACCCCGTTTCGTAATACACCGTGTCCTGCTGCGTGAAGAAGTCCGCAGCTGCTTGATGCACATTCTCGTCCTACAGAAAGCGTCGACCCTTGCAAGTTCTCTGTTAAGAGACCGAAGGCATGGAAACGGAAGAGGGAGACATGAGGACTATAGGGCGGGTGCTCGAGAGTCACGCACTTGTTCGTGATGGATGAGACTGGCTTTCCAGATCGACCGGTGTCTTGTGTCGAACCGCGACCAGTACGCAACTTGGTGCACTATTCCACAACGCTGGTTTTCGACAGACCTGCTGCTCCATTCTTCGATGGATGCCTCCCGTGCTTGTCGGGCAGCCAAGAAAAGAAAAGCAGCACGTTGGCCCTATATGGACGCATTTGGTAATAACGTCGCCATAGTTCAAGTTTCCGCATTTACCGGATGCACCTCACAAGGACACGAATGTCACACTGTACATTGTCTACATGTTGGTGCCTTAACAGGAGTTCGGAAATTCCCTTAACAAACTCCTACAATTTGAAGAGGGGAGTGAGTACATAAAATTTTGAATAGTAACCCATGTCCGGAAACGTGTCATTTCCGTTCGACAACAGTTTTAATTCGGATGTTTAACTCATCCTCTTCTGCTTGACGAATTGAATAAGGCATGACGCAGTACAGTTATTGAAGTGACAGTTCGAAAATAAACTTAACGAAACATCCATTCATCACATAAGTACATTTGTTTGTTTAACACTGAAACACTACGCTGCACTCCCCAGCCAGGACATCAGTTCTATTCCAGTTATACGCTGAATGGGTCTCGCAGCAAGGCAGACCTTAAGTGACCGTCTATCGTAGAACACATCATCCTCTCTGTCCCACTGCATACAAAGAAAAGGAACTCTGAGACTTTTCTTTTTCCCTCAGCAGACGCGTTACAAATCTGAACTGAAACGATTGTAGAACAAAAACGGTATGTTTCCGGACACAGCCTCCTCTTCAAAATATTATGCACTCACGCCCCCCTAAACGATCTACAGGATCGTAAAGGTAATTTCCGAACAACCTGTATACAGGCGGGCTACGTTCAATATACGGTGCACCAAAGTCCTCAAACGGAAACTTTTTGATGCCCCGTTATGTTTTAGAGCAGATCCACATTTTTTTTTCACTTCCGTTGGCATGGCACGTGCCAAGACAGTCAAAATGAAATTACTGTAATGCGATTTCTCGCAGAAGCGTATAAGAGAGCCTACGTCTTGGTATATCCTCCAGTGAGACTAGAAGTCACCTTATTACAGGTACGTGGTGCAGTAAAACGTGTCCTCACGCTTATATTATGGAGATTCATATAACAAAGAAGGATATACATGTAGATGTAATACGGGGATTCTTTTACGACCTCCGTGCGTTTGCGTAACTTTTCATTATGACAGGGAGTAGAAATAACCAATGTATTTTCAGAACGTAAGTTGCAGAGTGAATTTAATTCCTTAGGGAATTCTCCAGAATAACTAAAATATCTCTTGCAATCGACTCAATTATCCCCCGTATCGAATGAGCAGAAGTAACAGCCAACATGTCAGCCAATATGGAACGGTAAAGAGACAATCTTTCAACAACAACAACAAAATTGTGTGTCAATTGTATAGTTGTTTGTGTCGGAACAAAGATACTCCCTAAACCTAATCTTAGTCTCAAGGAAGGAAGCTCAGGGTGTAATGTCCCGTGGAAGACACGGAATGGAAACTCGGGAAAAGAAGCCAGTCGTGTCTTTTCAAAATACTATCCCGGCCATCGCGTTGAGCGATTTACAGAAAACAAGGAAAATCTGATTTTGTGTGGCCGGGCGGGAATTTTAACCGATGTCCTCCCGAATATGAGTGCAGTGACATACCACCGCGCCACCTCGATCCAGCGGCCGCCAATGTAAACGTCTGAGTGGAATGAAACTGATAACAACAATAACAACAGCAATGATTCTGTAGTTCACGAAAAATTACATTCTCTTTACTACTATGCTTGATCGGATTAGTGCCCAGGAGCTACATATAGAATTAGACAGGTATTCTTTGCACCATAAGAATTATCAGTGGATTTTGGCGTTCCAGTGAACACAAAAGTTTATACTGTGTCACTGCTAGCTTCGGTAATAACAGCAGTAAAATACTTGACAGTCTGTTAGCTTTATCTTTAGTGAAAATGATAACTGTAAAATCCGTCCTTTGATTTAACGTATCTAAAGGCTAACAATAATAAACATAAACCGCTTAAAATGACTACAATATTATAGCTAGTTAAATTATAGGAATGATTCCACATTCATTCGCTATTTTGCAGTTTAAATAAGTTGTTGGCTCTCTTTGAGTTTTATTCAGCAAAAGATTCTTCGTTAAGCACATTTAACATAATAAATGTTCAAGAAATGAATCGTCAGATACTTCCTCTGTACTTTCTCTCTTCCCATTTACCTTCAAAATTACCAATGTTTTCTGTCTTTTCACTTACAGGGGTCAACAAGATAAAAGCGGGATAGCGAACGCCGAATGTGTGTTAAGTTTACGAAAGGTCCTGTTAAGTTTACGAAAGGTCCTGCTAAGTTTACGCAATAAAACGGAAATAATTTGTATTTCAGCTAACGCAATGGAAAGCGTCAGGCTGGTAAACTTGCATCTTTTTGCTCACAATCAACATCCTACATACAGTACATAATTTGCTTTTTCAGCGGCAATTGCAGAACGGCTACACGCACAATGACGAAATTGGTTTAACAAACTATTTCTGAGCATGAAAGAAAATTCTATACTGACGACATTATCAGTAAGATAAAGCTGGTGCTCCTTTTTGTAAGGTACGATGCAATCAAGCTAGGTTATTCATCTGTGCCAGTAAATATTGGCGCCTGGGAATGTGTGTGCGTCGCTATATAGCTTCTCATTCATGATTATACAATCAACCGAGATGGAACTCGCATGTAGAGCTGACATTGTGGATCCAGTAGCTGTAAGTGCCCTTTGTGATTTTGTTATCTCCCTCTTTTCCCTTTCTACAGGGAGCGTGCATAGATAATGCACCACTTTAAGCTGTTACTACTGGAAACACTACTACCTCTTTTAACGCAAAGATCGTTATTTTTGAAGGACACATTATAAAAATGTATTCTCGATAATATTCGAATCAAATCAATGAAATGATAAGTATGAGATAGTATTCAAGATCATACACACCTAAGCTACCAATACAGCAAAAAAAGTAACGTAATCCAGTTATTCTCTTTCACCAGGTTACACATGGGTACAGCGGATCATAATTTTTAGAGATAATTTTTGTTCAAGCTTTTCAGTCCCATAAGTTCCTAAGATAACACCTACATACAGAAATTAATTAATTCATACAAGCACTTGTACGTTCACAAATACGTTCTATTCCCTTCAAATGTTTGGGACACGAGAAGAACGTAATTAATTCAACACTCACACGGTAAATGTTTCCTGTCTCAATAGTTGTTCTTGTGTAAGAGCTTAAAAAGCGTAAACAATTTTCTATGTAGATTCTTCGTTGAACAATAAAAATGAAATACCTGGGACAATTAATACCCTGAATGGAACGCATCAGCTGCTATCAAAACAAGGCTTGCGAAGGGTGGGAAGGGGGAGGAGGGGGAAGAGAAATGAAACGCTTTATAGTCTCTTCTGTTTCATTGACTAATTTTGAATAAAAGAAATCCTGTTCGCTTATAGAATATAAAAGAAGATTTAAATTACAATTGTTGATAAACTTAATCATATTTCATTGTTCTATGGACTCAATTGTAACTGGTCAGTAAGTTCTGATACACAGAGCGTGCCAAGTTGAATAGTTTTAATCTTTCTTCTTTTTCCATTGGTAGGTGATGAATGGAATTTGTAGGCAACAGCGACAATGGGGATAAAAAATGCTCACTAGGAAATGACACTTGCCCTTATCGTCCATCACATACGAAGGTGTAAAGCTACCGCTCAGATGTGACAATGCGCCGATCATTTTTAACTTGCCCGTTTCCTTAACTGTATTACGTTATTCCCTCTGTATTCCATGAATACAATCTGAAACACCATACAAGCACTTGTACGTTCACAAATACGTTCTATTCCCTTCAAATGTTTGGGACACGAGAAGAACGTAATTAATAGTTCTATAGAGACACTAAAGCTTACAATTTAAAGTGATAGGGTCATTTTAGTCCTCTGGAATCCAAGAAATTTTCTCGTATTGACTAAGCCACTGAAAGTATTACAGACTGATGCGTTTTCTGTCGTTCGCCGTTTTGTGAATGTGAGAAAATGTTTTGCAAAACACACACACACACACACACACGCACGTACGCAAGCACGCACGCACGCACGCACGCACACACACACACACACACACACACACACACACAGAGAGAGAGAGAGAGAGAGAGAGAGAGAGAGAGAGAGAGAGAGAGAGAGAGAGAGAGAGAGGGGGGGGGGGGGGGGAGAGAAACAGAGAGCCACGTTACACCTTTCATTTATTGAACAGTTCCAGATACCGGAACGAGACGTTCTGCTGATGGTGATACGCTAAGGGGCATGCACTTCAGTATGTGATAAAATGTCTTACATCTTGTAATGATCCAGGGGCTGAAATAAGTACGATTTTTAAAAATAATTACACACTTTTTTTAAAAGCATCCGATGCGCTTGAAAAGAGGAGTACAGTCATATAATACTTGTCAATGTTGCGGCTGAAACTCATTTGCAAAGAATCCGAGAATTGTACTAAAATTGGAAAGCGATATGGCTAAAGTCAGCAATTGGATTGTAAACACCGTCCAGCCGAGCTTTCATGCCCGGCTCCGTTACATGCAGCTAGACAGACCCATCCTACTAGGATAGAACGTCAGCTATGATTTTTGTACATGGATTATGGCATATACTCGCGTTTGGAGCATCATATGGGGCTTAGGAAAATCTATTTCCAGTGTGTGTACGTGTCCAGTTTTTGGTGGAAACAACTACACTTTCATCAGGCAGTTTTCCATTTAAACATCCCCGTTGCTGCTTGCTTGTCAAACCCGAAACAGAAACGTCGGTCATACATAATTGATAATTACAAACAGAACAGGGAAACTACTGTTTCAAGTTTCCTAGACTTAAAAAAAATACCACCTGACCCGTCTTTGCTTTTGCCAGGAGATGGCTGAATGTTGTCGCCCAAATAAATACTACTCAAAATTCTATTTAAGCGGAATACATTTTACATAAACTAAATAGTTTTTTTCCGAATGACTGACGACATGTCACCCAGAAAATAAACATATTCTCTACGAAACGTAGTTTTACACCTAAGTATGTGATCACATTGTCTACAACCGACAAAGCACATTTTCAATCGCCTCTCGAGAGATAGATGAGCAGATAAAAGAACATTGAATGATATGTCGTTGCATGCTGTGGTAATTCGACGGTGCATATCGTCTGGCGTAGAAAATTTTCGATGGTGCTGAGCCACGGTCTTGGTTTTTTTTTTTTTTTTTTTTTTTTTTTTTTTTTTTTTTTTTTTTTTTGAAAGAATATGCTGCCATTTCACTCATGCTGCCATTTTTCTTTTACACTCTCTAGATTTCGGCTTTTACGCTATTATCGAGTACAATGGAAAAGTTCTTAGACCTTTAAAGTCGGTACAAAATAAAAATACACTAATATACGGTCAAATGGCGTTTGGCGTAGTTGGGACTTATTTCAGTGCTCATCGCAGAAAGAAATGAAGAGACGTCAAATCAAGAGTCGTGTCCAGCTATTGTACTGCAGCATTCCGTTCTATCCAACGGTCAGAAGACTTTTCATTCAGTATCTGCGTTGCAACAGGTGAAGAGTGAGCTGGGCGACGGTCTTGCTGGAACCAAATACACTGTCGCTTATCCCGTGGTACGTGTTATAGAAGAACGGATAGAATTTTCGTAAGGCAGTGCACATAGGTATTTCCAGTTAACATCCCTGGGATGAAGCAAGGTCCCATAACGGAATTTCCTATGAAGCAGCCATAGGTTTACGCTTCACGGTCATTGTACCTGAGGAACCCAGCATACATTTTCAACTGCCCAGTACTGCATGTTACGTAAATTTATATTACGGTGTTTCGTAAACGTTGCTTCATCGGTAAAGAGCACACGGTGAAAAAACGTAGTGACGGCTCCCAAGCGATGCACGGCAAACCGACAAAATTCTATACGATTTCTGAAATGTCTGCTGTAATGACAGATAATTGGGGTGGAATTTATGTGGATGTTGAATGCGAACGACACTCCTGCCGCATAAAAATAGCATCTCTAGTTTCTTCTTATTGGTGTACACGTCTGCATGCAAGGAATGCTTAAGCAGAAATGAACTGTCGGTACCAACACAGTTCATGTTGGTTCTACAGACCACACACGTAAACAGTAGATACGACGTAGCCTGACATGAGCGTCTTTAAAACACAATGGCCGATTCCGGCCGACTTGCCTTTTAATTTCAGAATATTTCTCGGATCCTTTCGTGGAGAGGTTCAGCCTCAACATTAACGAACTTTAAATCAGTGTATTCGTATTTTGAGGCACTTTCAGATGCCATTAAAAAAGTTTATTATTCTATTTCTTTAAATCATACTTGCTTCAGTATCTCGATCGATACAAGAGATATGACTATTTTATCACATACCAAACTGGTATGCCCCTTAGCGTCCTATCTTTTGCCCGAAAACGTTGTCTCGATATCTGGAACCGTTAACGGAATAAAAGGAGTATGACGTCTATGCGTAGACCGATCAAGAACACCGCCACCAAACTTCCGGTGGGAGTAGTATGGATAAAAAAATGATAATAGTTCAGTAAACATGGGCTCTAATGTGTTTCACAGTAGCAAAAACATCACTGATAAACCGATAGTTATGTCGGACTTCAAGATCGGATTGCAGTTAAAAATACTGGTGTATCACCAGTTTCTGATGCATTAGTAGTTCCTAACAGTGACGTAACAAGTGTGCACCAGTAAATATTTGCAATTTCGATGAGAAGAAGATGAAACTAGCAGATCTAAGGGAATTTCAAACTCTGCTACGTGAATGCTTTCTGAATCCATCGCGGAAATTCGTCCTTATTATGACGATGAAAAGTGTTAGAAACGTTTTAGAAAATGGTTTTGGACTATGGTCCGTAACACGACTTAAATCAATCATGAAACACGGAGATCAGTTTTTTTGCGCAACTCGGAACACTTGGGTCTTTTTGTTTACGATAAATTTACATTAACACCAAAGAAAGTTTTTTAAAGGGAGTGGAGACATGGGGGAAATTTGGTTATGTAAAATATTTATCTACTGTGATAATTCAAGTTTTCCTTTCGTAGTTAATTATGTTGTTGTTTATTTTAGAGCCTCGGGACGCATAAATCTTTCATCGGATCAGTGATGGCGTTGTTCTCAAAAGTTTAAGAGAAAAAATCTTTTTCAGTCACTGCGTAGCGGTGACAAAAATTTTGAAGGAAATTTAAGCGTTGAGTTACGGTGGCTCCACTTTCAGCTATGACTCCTCTTGCAGTTACATCACGCTCACCCTTATCACAAACGGCAAATATTTGACACGGATTGTTCTGGTTCACCAGAGCATTAGGCAAGTAACAGAATGGTCTCGGCTACTGACTTCTCTCCGCGTTTGCAATGCTCTACCCGTTCACAAACCCAAGTTCTGATACTCTTCATGCGTAACAGCATCCTAAGAGTATTTACAAAAATGAAACATCGCTAAGTTGTGTCATAGCTCTCGCATGAAACGGCACTCTCAGAATTGTTAAACATATGAATCACAGCTAGCTGTTGAACAACACTAGCTTTGCCAGCAGCAGCTGCAGATCAACTACTTCCGAGAAGCGTTTAACTTGCGACAACGGAACTTGAAGACAGATGAAACAGACCCGTTAATGAGCGAAAGAAAATAGCCTTCCTTCTAAGATCGCTTTTGCTTTCGCACGTTTCAAGTTGGCTGGATACAATTATATTTTTACAGTAATTATAATTTCCACCTCTCTCTCTCTCTCTGTCTCTCTCTCTTTTATGAACTTTGAGAGTTTTAGCTGTCCGGCGCTAAATCCTGCGTGTTGGCGAAATCCTTTTTGTGTCGCATGTTAACGCTAAATTATCCTCTGACTTTAGAAGTAATTTCCGAACACAGTCGAAAATTACGATTTTACGATAACGCAGAGGTATACATTGGCTAAATGGCGAACTTTGGGTGTACCTGTATGCAATGATAACGTTATGCGTTCCATCGCGTGTGAAGGCGAAAATAATACGTGCCTAACGTTGGAAGAAGATGTAATTGCCAGCACTGTTGAAGAGGTAACACCTTGATTGGAAGTCTGACATTAATATGCTACTTAAAAAAATAAAATCGCTCAAGACTAGTATTTCGCAGTGGGATGGTTACAACTCGCACAATAAAAATTTGGTAGACAACATGGTGGTAAACACGTATCCACTTAACAGAAATGAAATTTAGTGGAAGCCCAAACAGTATCTTCCGCAAATTAACTTACGAAATGGTCGGCTGTGCTCTACTACTTCATACGATTTAAGCCATAGCCAAGTTAATGTAACACCATCATCAGCTGCAAAATAATAGGCCCACTTAACTTGAAATAATATTAGGTACTATCAGCCAACCCAGTGATGATGTGACAGCAGTTCTCCTGGTATTAACGTATTACTGCTACATTAGTGCATTTTTTTAATGTAGGAAAGCGGGGATATTTCATGAGAATACATTTTCCTGTACTTTAAACATGGAAAATTACTACACTTATGATGACGACAGGACCGTGGCCTCACATATGTGTCACGTACGTTGTGTTGCAGATTGGAAGAACGACGAGGTGAGAAAAGAAGGAAGGGAAATTAGGCTTTTAGGCCCGCTGAGACGAGCGGACAAACCACGAGGCTCGTCTCTTTTCAATGCGCCTGCATGTTCTTTCCCCGGGTTTTGCTCGGACCGGCAGCGGTGCCTACCTGTGTCGCCGGCGGCCTGGCTGGTGTGTGGGTGTGAAACGCGCGTCGGCGGCTGCTGGCTGCTGGTCGCGAGGAGCGGCGGGCGGGCGCGCACTGCAGCCTCGGACAGCCACTTGCTGCGCGCCGCTGGACGCCGCGACGGCGGCGCCCCTCGCGGAACCCGCCGGCAACTACGGCCACTCCGCGCCGGGTGCCGGGCATGGTCCACCGGGCGCGGGGCAAGCGTTCAGGTCTGGCGGACTCACAGCTGACTCTCCCCCGCCCCCCTCCCCTCCATCCATCGAACATGTCTTGACCCCACACGTGCCTTGATTTAATAAGTTCCATCTGGTTTACCGCTTTATCCTAATTTTAGATTTCGTTTATCGAGATGTTTCCCGCATTCTACCTTTCGCGTAGTCCTTTTTTGTTTAGATGGTCTATTGTGCAAGCAACGTTGTACCTAAACTTGACCATTGCTATCGTTACCTGTACTACAATTACACAAGCTCTACTTTATGAGCCGGCCGGGGTAGCTGAGCGGTTCTAGGCGCTACAGTCTGGATCCGCGCGACAGCTACAGTCGCAGGTTCGAATACTGCCTTGGGCATCGATGTGTGTGATGTCCTTAGGTAAGTTAGGTTGAAGTAGTTCTAAGTTCTATGGGACTGTTGACCTTAGAAGTTAAGTCCCGTAGTGCTTAAAGCCATTTGAACAATTTACTTTATGAGGTTTATTTTACTTTACCTGTGTGAACATAGCTTTCATCACCTACACGTTTGATTCTTTTGCATCTGTCTGGTTTATCGCTTCATCCTTAATCTAGATATCCCGCTTCAGAGTGATGATCCCTAAATTCTGCTGTATTTTGAATTGGATTATCGACCTGTTGACGGTTGAACTCTTTAATCACAAGAGGAGAAAGAACCTTGGGTCCCTACTGGCAATCCCTTGAACTAAATTATGAAATAAATGTGAATACACTATTGTTCTATACAGTTTCGCAGAAGTTCAAAAAATGTTAAGATCTGTGTGAAATCTTATGGGACTCAACTGCTAAGGCCATCAGTCCCTAAGCTTACACACTACTTAACCTAAATTATCCTAATGACAAACACACACATCCATGTCCGAGGGAGGACTCGAACCTCCGCCGGGATCATCCTCACAGTCCATGACTGCAGCGCCTGAGACCGCTAGGCTAATTCCGCGCGGCGCTGTAGTTCAGTTTCATTTTAACCTAAACAGGATCTTTATACGTTTTGCTCTTGTTTGTATGCAGATGTTGGATCATAAATAAATATTTATCACACAGTTGAAGCCTTCTTTTTGATCATGATACAATTCTACAGCTGTGGATGACCAGAATACAAAATTTGTTAATAATAAGTATTATTATTATTCACGTTTGAACCCTACAGCAGTTCGTGATGTACAACAAAGAACATTTCCTTTGTGCCCATATTCGTTCCATTCTATTAGAGAACAAGCTCTTATCTATTCATCGGACGAAGTACCTCTGGGCTTCTTGGAGTTCGTCTGTCAGGCCAGCCGTTCAGCCGTGAAATTTATGCCAAATCTTTTCCTCCTTGCTATTTCAATTTATTTTAGTGTTGCCTCCAGGTCTTCATTTATACCTCCGAGCAAATATTATAATTAACATTTTTGCGTTACTGCTGCGTTCGTTCAGTTTCATATCCTGTATATTTAATGTGATTGGTTCGATTCCCTCCTCGTGCTCTTGGAATTTTAACCTGCGTTTTCTTTTTGTATCAGAATAAGTTTTGGTGTGCTTTCCAATTTCTTCTGTATATACCGTTTTACGTATAATTTCGACTTCACGCTTTGCTGATTATCTGTTTAAAAACAAGGTATTTGCCAGATGGAAGTATGTGACCTTTTAAAAGTTCAGGTAATAATTTATTACCTCTAACATGGCTTAAAAATTACAATGATCGCATTACCGATTTCTACAGTTTCCTTGCCGGATTAATCACATCTGAAGATGTTTATCTAGTCCTAAACCTGGTAGTGCTAGCACTATAATTTTATGCGATCTCGGACATAACGGCTTATTATATTTTCCTGATTACTTTTCCTTCACTCTTATCCATTTATCAATTTCTCTTTCTGTTTAGAATCAATATCAGAACCTCATAAGGACCCTCTGGTTTGATAATTGTGTTGTAGTGTCTCAGGTTTGAGCATTTTGAAACGCACAACCTTTTCCAGGGTAGCCTCCTGAATGGTTTCGCCAAACATTTGAACTGAAAAACTGTCTTTGTTCTTTCGTATTCAGTTTCAGAATTGTGGGTGGTAGGTATTGTTTTTCACAATGACATTTGGATAATAGCAATAATAAAATTTATGAAATATGTTAATGTGACAATGCACTGACCAATTTTTCGTGCCACATAACGGTCATAGGCCGAAACCGGTAGTAAATAAACAAATTGTTCTGATTCAGGTCTCGTAATATACATCAACTGCTGAGAACAGCCTGAAGAAAGCATTTTAATATAGTAATAATTATGCAGTCTCAGTGAAAATCGCAATCAGTATCTCTCATTCTCATTCACATTGACCTACTAATTCATATCCATCCACAGAGAATGTAAAATTGTCCACTTTGACAACATTAAAATATGCAGTCAGAGTCTTTATTAATCCACTGAGAAACTCTATATTAAAAACTCAAATGTACATCGAATAACATTAGAGAAGCTAGAATGAAGCAGGCGCCCTCAAAACGCATTAAAACAGGAGAGATAAGCTGGTAAACTAGCTCATGTCCTCACCTCCGAATAGGAAGTACTTTCATTTACAATATGAAACACCGAAATCTGTTCACCACATGCACCGCACATTGGAGGACCCTTCCACTGGAGCACAACTCCATAAGCCTTCGAGCCGTGCCCTGTATAGAATCGAGTGAGAGAGACTTCATCTCGCCTTTGTTGACAGAAATAGATACGCACGATGTCAGTTTTTTTCCTACAGAGATTTAATTTGAGGCTGCAACCGACATCCGAAATTAGAATCGCCGCTCGGTGCAAAGATGAATCTCTTGGGTTGAGGATACGTTGCCTCCTTGCCCCCATACTCCTCTCCGCGAGCACACACATTATCTGACATGCAGAGCGAATCACACCCGTCATATTTAACTGTCGATTCGAGATCTCTAAACGATGTTTAGCCAGACATGGAGGGTAAGATGTGAATAATTCACCCTATGGCCGGTACTAATGACTTTTTCAACTGTCGAGATATGTAACCATCTATATTTCTATTTATGTTATTAATAATGAACTTTTTGATTACATTCCATCATTTTACGTCAGACTGCACAATCTGTTTGTTTATATATTTTTCTTGGTAAATAAACTTAGTAAATTTACTCTTATTTTCTTACAGTCAATTGCCACTTATCGCTTCTGTAATTATAACTATTTACTAAATATTTGCGGTCTTAATCCTAATGTGATACCAGTCTGATAATGTAAGAAGAAAAGGAAACTGATGGTATTAACTAAGCACCTCAGTTGCCCTTAATTTTTATGTCAATTGCCAACAGTAGTCGTATGTCACAAATACACAACTGTTAAAAAATGTCAGAAAAGTACCCTCCTTCAGTAAACTGACCGGCCTGGTAGTTGAGTGGTCAGCGCGACTGAATGTCAGACCTAACGGCCCGGATTCGATTCCCGGCTGGGTCGGAGATTTTCTTTGCTCAGGGACAGGGTGTTGTGTTGTCTTATCAGCATCATTTCATCCCCATCAGCACGCTAGTTGCCGAAGTGGCGTCAACTCGAAAGACTTGCACCAGGCGAACGGTCAACCCGACGGGAGGCGGTAGCCACACGGCATTTTATTTCCAGTAAACTGACATATTTCTGTCACAAGTCCTATTCGCAAATATGTAATACATTCAGAAATGCATTTCAACAGTGATTATAGGCAACAATAGTAAAAGTCTACTTGACGGCATTAGATGCCTCCATCTGTGATGGTTTACACTACTAAAGATGGATCTCCACCACCCGTATCTGATATCTACAGCACTTTTCATCCTGCTATCGTCCACTCATAGTCATTTCGGGTAGCACAGGTCACAATCTGACCTACCAACTACGTACTTCTTCCTGAATGATGGCTTTAATATGTACTTCCTCCCTTCCTACGACGTCTGAATGACAAATCACTGATTTTGTATCAGCATCTGGTAGCGCTTACTCGATGTTTTGCGTAGGTATGTTTCTTGACAATCATCATGCACGAACAGTTACTTTTGTGCCCTGCACTATTTGTGACCAGTTGTACAAGTATTTTCGGTTCTGCAGTTTTCAGCACTGTGTATCGAAACTACCGCTTATGTGTTGATCTAAGGGGCGAAGAGTTTTCACATTCACTGTATGATACTGTCCGCAGCAGACAGTACTGATTCAGGTTGTGTGGGCAAGGGTGCGTAGGGCTTTTGGGCATGTCTCTTCATGCACATACGCATCCGCGAAATTATAACACACATTGCCTTTTAGACGTCCGTCCGTTCAATTAATTTTGTACTCTCATCACGCACTACATTCCTGCAATGGGAACGACGGTTACCATTCCGCCCCGCCAAGCACCTCACCTGTACTGACCATGCTGATGCTGCCGAGAGGGTTCCACCCGCAGCTCTACCAACTTCCAGCTACCGCTTTCGTGATACGAGTATACCCTGGATCACAAAAACTTCACCCTCCAACAGACCAAAGACTGTCAACATTGGCCTGCACTCCACGTGACGTTGTGAAGAACTTATCATAGTACACTGCTGCCAAGACAAGAACAAACACCTCTCGCCGGCCGTGCCTCACCCCAGTGTTTCGAACTGGCTACGTTCTTCATATGGACAAGTCAAAATAATCTTCAGTTAGATTAAAATCAAAAGAGTCAGATTCAAAGAGACGAAATCCATTGTTAAAGACAGAGGATAGTGCGGTCAGGTGGAAGATTAGAAATTGGTGAGAAGATTTTATGAGAGTGGAGGCGTGCCATTAGACATTCGGAATAAATATCATGCACACAGTCCAGAAAAGAGCAAGGTAGATTGTCAGAATTATCGCAAAATCAGTTTCATAGCTCACGCACCAAAGCTGAAAAGCTGAAACAAGATCTATATACAAGAGAATGGAAGATAAAATTGAGGAGCTGTCAAATTATCTGTCCGGCTTTCGGAAAAGTAAAGGAACCTGACGGGTAATTCTGATGTGTTTCGTTATGGAAGCTAGTTGAACTGGCCAACCTAAAAAAAAAAAAAAAAAAAAAAAAAAAAAAAAAAAAAAAAAAAAAAATTAAAACATTCGGTGGTGTGAAATAGCGAAAGATTCGAAAATCCCAGGAAAATAAGTATGAACTATGGAAAAAGACGGATAATACTGAAATGTCCAAAAACCAAGAAGGAACAGAGAATGACAGACCAACAATGACGTTCATCAACCATTAAAAACAGCGCAAGAAACGGATTAGTCTTTGGCCGTTACTGTTCCCTCTATGCACCGAAGAAACAGTGTCGAAATTAAAATAAAGCTTCAGGAGCGCTTTTAAAATTAAGAATAAAACTATATCAATTATCAAATTGGCTGATGACGTTGCTCTCCTCAGTGATCATGACGAAGATTTACAAGACGTGTTGAATGCAGTAACCATTCTAGCTGTTAGATAATGTGAAATAAGAGTCAAATGAAGAAAGATCAAAGGAATGACGAATACCAGAAATGCAATTAACGACAAACTTAAGATGAAAATTACTGACCACGAAGTCGATGAAGTGAGGAAATTATACTACCTCGGAAACAAAATGATGTATGACGGACGAAGCAAGGAGGATATAAAAAGCAGACTAGCATGGGCCAACAAGGCATTCCCGGCCGAAACAAGTCTACTAGTTGTTGGCCTTGTCTTGAAGAAGAGATCTTTAAGAATGTCCGTCTGGAACACTACATCGAATAAAAGTTAACCGAGGATTGTGGGGACAGCGAGAGAGGAGAGAATCGAAGTGTTTGAGGTGTGAAGCTGCGGAAGGATATGGAAAAGTAAGAGGAGTGATGAGATAAGAAATGAGGAGGCGCACTGCAGAGTCGGTGGGGAAAGGAACGTGTGGAGAACAGTGAAAAGAAGAAGGAGCAGGATCGCAGGACATGTGTTAAGTCGTTAGAGTATTACTTCCTTCGTACTTGACTGAGTTGTGGAGGGTAAAAACTGCAAAAAAAGACAGAGATTGAAATCAGTAAAGATTAAGAAGTAAGAAGTTGACACAGGAGAATCATGGCGTGCCGCATCGAACCAGTCAGAAGACGGGTAAAAAGCACAACTTAATCGCTTTATTAACATGCAGTGACGATGTCAGGGAGATTAAGGCTTTTAACAGTGCTCGGTAACAAAATCATCGTCATTATACATAC
The DNA here is from genome assembly GCF_023897955.1 of Schistocerca gregaria. Taxonomy (NCBI): domain Eukaryota; kingdom Metazoa; phylum Arthropoda; class Insecta; order Orthoptera; family Acrididae; genus Schistocerca; species Schistocerca gregaria. The sequence continues at coordinate 436,024,344 of NC_064922.1, forward strand.
CTCAATGTATCGCTTATTGTTACTAGCTATTCACATTTATGGTACTCAAGAACACTATATGTCCTTTACTAAAATAACTTGATTCCTCTACTCATTTCGTAAACTCTAATGGGTGTACCGATAGTACTCAAAGGTAACCACAACTCCTTTTCATAACTGATGTAGTTCACCCAAATTACACACGTAATTGAAACGACTCTTAATGCATGCATTATTTTATCAGTATTACTAATGTTACGCGCCAAGAAAGGAAGGAAATGGGAGAGAGAAAATTTTTCTAAGTCCCTACAGCCCGGCATTGCTCAAGCACGTGGAAATATCATCAAGAGCCGGCCACTAGCCATAAACATTTCGACACGGTCAGTCGGTCACGAACAGTGCAGTATCAACATTTCTGCATGTGAGTGCGAGCAAGCTCGGTAGAAAAATGTAAGACAAGTGCAGAACGACCTGCTTCGATAACTCTTGTAACATTTTGTTAGAAGCACTATATAGGGGGTAACAACATCTATCAGGGTTTGACGATGCAGTTATGATACTGAAACAAATTTATTAAGACGATACAACAAAAATGAAGTCCGGTGACGATTCATAATGACAGAGACTGATATGGTCCTTACAAACGACGTCATACAACAAAGGCACTGCTCGATGCTATAAATACTCCACCCTGCTAGCCTAGTGTGGTGTCACCGCCAGACAGCACACTTGCTAGGTGGTAGCTTTAAATCGGCCGCGGTCCGTTAGTATACGTCAAACCCGCGTGTCACCACTATCAGTGATTGCAGACCGAGCGCCGCCACACGGCAGGTCTAGTCTAGACTCCCTAACACTCACCCCATTTGTACAGCCCACTTGGCTAGCGATGGTTCACTGTTTACAGACGCTCTCATTTGCCGAGACGACAGTTTAGCATAGCCTTCACCTCCGCCATTTACTACGACCTAGCAAGGCGCCGCCATATTCAGTTACTATAGCAAATAATATTGTGAATCATGTACCGTCCAGAGAGACGTTCATCATTAATGGATTGAAGTTAAGTATGAAACTAATTACTTCCGCTTTCTGAATTCTAATTCCTTGTCATGTTCCAGACCTCGCGTGCATTTCGGCCTCCAATAGTAACACGGCGTTGGCTCTTCTGCCAACACAACAACATTGGTGACGAGTGAAAACTGTGTTCTTACCTATACTGACATATATCGTTGGTCCTGCCCTGATTTACTTGTGTAATGGCTTCGCAACAATTTCCAGATGTATTGTCCGAATCTTATCGCTTACAGAATCAGCTGACGCAGGCATTACTGGATGCCGTTGCACAGCTCGCCCAGAGTCAACGTGCAGTGCAAAACGATGCGGCAGCCGCCGCTCCACCGCTAACGCAGCCACAACACGCCGTTGCACCGACTTTCAGACCTTTTGATGCTGCACTGGAAAGCTGGACGGAGTGGTCACGCCGATTTGGATTCCATCTCGCCGCCTACAGAATTCAAGGTCACGAGCGGCAGCCTTTTCTTTTGTCGTCCGTCGGAGTGCAAACCTACCGTGTGATAGTCGAATTATTTCCCTGACGCGACGTAGCCACTCTGTCTTACGACGAAATGTTTTTTCATTAAATGCATATTTCAAACAAGCAGTCAATGTAGTTGCGAAACGATATACCCTATTTCGTCAAACGTACGGCAGGTCAGACTAATCGGAAGTGGGTTGCAAACCTTGCAAGGCCTTACTAGGGATTGTGCTTTTGAGTGTCAGTGTGGACTCCCATATTCAGATACTATGGTACGTGATGCAATTGCACAGAACGTTTCTGATGTTCGTATAAGGGAACAGTTTTGAAACTAGTCAATCCCTCCCAATATTTGATCGGCAGGACACATTTGACTTTGCTCAGGACTCATTTGAAACTTCGCGCGCCGGGCGAGCTGCACGGAGCAGTAAACAGCCCTCGCGCCCGGCCGCGCTGCTGCCGCCAGGTTAGCAACCACGTGTGCCGCGCCGGCAAGCAAATTCAGTGCTCAAATCATGCCCACGGTGCGCTACTAAACATTCGCGTGAGAATTGCACGTCACGCCAAGCTATTTGCTTTTACTGTAATAAAAAAGGACATAATCAGAGTGTTTGACAGAAAAAGCTCAGATCGGAAACTCAAAACCACTCCAGGTCCTTTGCTTCGCGCCGGAATCGGAATTGAACCAAGGTTACTCAGGCTCGCGAAACTTCGCCCATGGAAATTCATGTCGTTCATTCCACTCCGCCCCGTGCCACTCTCTCTAATAGTGACTGAGTTCGTCCCACAAATTGTGTGCGTCGACATCGTCGGAACTTCCAACAAGTCGCAAGTGATTTCGTACCGGTGTTAGTTCACGTTGCACGAGACAGTCGCTCTTGTCGTCAGCAGGACAATAAACTTTTTGTAGACTTGGACATTAACGACAAAGTGATACCATTCCGGCTTGATACCGGAGCTGCAGTTTCACTGATCAATCAAGACACTTACAGACTGCTGGGCACACCTCCGTTGCGTGCCGCAAATGTTACGTTAACTAGCTATTCAGGTCAAGAGATCCCTGTGTTAGGACAGTGCAGCCTTCTTGCAACATACAAAGCACAAACAAATAAGTGTCATTTTACGTCCTTCGTTCTTCTTCTGCAGTGAACTTGTTTGGTTTCGATTCATTTCAGTTGTTTAACTTGTCTATAGTAAATCAGGTCCTATCAGTGAACCAGACTGTGCCTTCAGAAAGTGTTTCTCGTCTATGTGAAGAATTGCCGCTGCCCAACACTACAATGCCAGACAACAATGCAAACCAGTCACAGACTGCACACGGCACAGCCAGTGATTTTTATACAGAGCGCTACGTGGCGGCGGCGTTACCAATAAAAGAACCTAAACAGCCTACTTATAACTATAAAGCACATTTGGAACTGAAAGTAAACATGCAACCGAAATTTTTCAGAGCGCGTAATGCTCCCCACGCAGTGTGTGATGAGGTTGCAAAAACATTACGCGATTTGGTATCACAAGGTGTAATTCGACGTGTGCAGGCTTCTCTCTGGGCATCACCCTTAGCAATTTTGCCAAAACCTTTGGGAAAATTGAGAGTTTGTGTGGACTTCAAGGCAACAGTGAATACACAACTAGTGATTGCTACTTTTCCTTTACCCCGCCCGGAAGATCTTTTTGACAAACTGTGCCCGGGCAAATATTTTTGGAAGTTAGACCTCGCAGATGCGTTCTTGCAAATACTGGTGGACGAAGAATCCCAGTGCGTTTTGGTGGTTAACACGCACCTTGGTTTGTATCAATTCAAACGACTGCCATTCGGGTGTGCATCCGCCCCTGCATTGTTTCAGCAATATCTCCAAACTGTTTGTGCGTCGGTCCCTACTGCAGCAAACTATCTGGACGATATAGTGATCTCCAGAAAGACGGAAGAAGAACATTTAGCCAATCTCAGAACATTATTTCAGGTCTTGCGACATCACAGTCTTCGCTTACGGAAGGACAAATGTGTGTTTTTTACTCGTGACTTGCCATACCTGGGCCATGTACTCAATGCCCAAGGAATACATCCCAGTCCCACGCACCTCCGTGCCATACAAGACCTGCCTTCGCCGCAGAATCTGAAGCAGCTACAGAGTACGCTGGGAAAAATCAACTATCACAAATATGTGCCGCATGCCTCTTCCATTTCAGCTCCGCTTCATCGCTTAGGCCGCAAAGGTGTTCCGTTCGTCTGGACGACGGAATGCGAACGAGCCTTTCGCCGGTTGAAATCGGCGTTGCTTTTCAATACTTACCTTACGCCATTCGATCCCCGGAAGTCCCTTTTCTTGATGGTGGATGCATCGCATTTCGGGATCGGTGCTGTGCTTGCGCACAAAGATAGCTCACACGATCATCCTATTGCCTTTGCGTCCAAATTGCTCTCGTCTGCGCAAAGAAATTATTCACAGATCGAGAAAGAAGCATTGGCTCTCGTATTTGGTGTTGCGAAATTTCATGATTTCTTCTATGGTCGTCACTTTACCATAATCAAAGACCACAAACCTTTGACATCGCTTTTTCATCCGAACAACCTTCATCCAGTAATTTTCCTTTTGTTGTACAGATGTCTTCCACGACATCATCTGCCACCATCCAACCGTTATCTGCTATCTTTTCCATTGAAGGTCTTCCACAGACAATTGTTTCCGATAATGGCCCACAATTCATGTCCGCAGAATTTCCGTCATTCTGCAAGGCCAATGGCATTCCACATCAGACGTCCGCGCCGTTTTCGCCACAGTCAAACGGTGCCGCTGAACGATTGGTCAGGACTTTCAAGTCACAAATGTTGAAGTTAAAAGAGTCGCATTTTCGGGAGGACGCGTTATTGCTCTTTTTGTCCTCGTATCGCTCTCAGCCCCGAGATGATCGCTCGCCGGCAGAGTTGCTCCACGGTCGCCATCATCGCACCTTGATGTACTTGCTACATCCGCCGCATCAGGTTCCTGTGCAGCGGCAGACACCTGCTTTTTCCCCAGGCGACGTTGTCTACTGCCGCCACTATCGAGGTTCAAGGTGTTGGCTCGAAGGGCGCATTGTTCGCTGCCTCAGGCGCGCTACGTATCTGGTTTTGGGGGCCTCTTGTGAGGTGCGCCGGCATCTCAATCAGATGCGCCTCTGTCGTCGCACGGGATCTGCCGCTCGCCATCTGCTTTCAGCGACGGTACCGTCCGGTCATCGCCCCGGGGACCCATCTACTGGCTCGCCTCAGCCCTATGTGTTACCGAGGCTGCCTTGCACTTTGCGCCATGGCGACGCGCCGCTGCCGCCGACTGTTCTCCCGCCGGCGACGCCCGCAGTGGACGCGTCGCTGCAGCCGTCGGGTGCCTCCCTGGGTCACGCGCCGCCGATCGCTTCCCGTGACCAGTTGTCCTCCGATATGGAACTCTTGCCCGCTCCGGACCATATGTCGTCTTCGCCCGTCGGGTGCCCCGGCCCTATGGACGTCGACCCTTCGGCCCCTCCTGTCTCTCTACGGGCGCATACACCGCATGTTGGCGTGCACCCTGGAGCAGGTTTTCAGGCGTTTCCTACCTCCCCCCGGTCCGAATGGCAGGGTGCGGGTGGCACAGCCTCGCCTGTTGTTAGGCTCTCCACCTCGTCGCATACGTCAACATGGGGTCCTCCCCACGGCGGGTGGAGGCCTTATACCACAACCGTACGCCGATTTGCGGGGGAGGAATGTGGTGTCACCGCCAGACACCACACTTGCTAGGTGGTAGCCTTTAATCGGCCGCGGTCCGTTAGTATATGTCGGACCCGCGTGTCGCCACTATCAGTGATTGCAGACCGAGCGCCGCCACACGGCAGGTCTAGTCTAGACTCGCTAGCACTTGCCCGAATTGTACAGCCGACTTTGCTAGCGATGGTTCACTGTATACAGACGCTCTCATTTGCCAAGACGACAGTTTAGCATAGCCTTCAGCTACGTCATTTGCTACGACCTAGCAAGGCGCCATATTCAGTTACTATAACATATAATATTGTGAATCATATACCGTCAAGAGAGACGCTGCCTGATGTGATGACCCTAGATGATCACGTCTGACTACGAAACAGCATCCAGAAATGAAGCCACCACTGATGGGAAGTCCACGAGTCTACCAACACCATTCCAGATAATGGAACCAGCTGTTTCTGTTTCAATATGGCACCTCCCTCATCTGTGTGTGATGTTTGTTGATATACTCGTAACTGTAACTGAGGAAACAACTCATGTCCACAAGAACGTCACTTGCGTAGTTGTTTCTGTCGCTGTATTCTTCAACTTATTGGTTCAAATGGCTCTGAGCACTATGGGACTCAACTTCTGTTGTTATCAGTCCCCTAGAACTTATAACTACTTAAACCTAACTAACCTAAGGACATCACACACATCCATGCCCGAGGCAGGATTCGAACCTGCGACCGTAGCAGTCGCACGGTTCCGGACTGCGCGCCTAGAACCGCGAGACCACCGCGGCCGGCTGCAACTTATTAATGAGACAATGCAAGAGTGTAGTCTCGTCTCAGTGTGTAACTGACTATAAAGTTCGATACAGTTCTGACATCTAATCAACTCGTGCTGCTGGATCTGACTGATAATGGAACATTCAAAGGTGTAAATAATCGATCTTGATGAATGGTCGGTATGTAGAGGGGTCAAAACAACGCACTTCGTATTTGTCGCTTTAGTCCAATTTCAGTTTTGAGGGATGACACACAACCCAAAATGTAATTTGGTTCATACAAGAGGGAATATTTGGATAACCTTGGTATGTAACAATTCTTCTTTAGTAAAAGTTGAAAGGTAACAAACTTTTTTGAAAACCATATAACCAGCTTTTGTAATTTGAAATTTTGGAAACCAAGAATTAATTTTGCAAAATGAAATTTTTTTTAGACGACTGAAGCAGCATTCATACCATACCCATCCATTTGTGATTAAGCTGGTTTCCAAAATTCTGTTCTTGGAAAATAACCTGTACACAATGTGATGTTGGAGTATTTTCAACATACCTAATTAAAATATCGAAACAGTCATTATTATTCTAATTATTTGTTTAATTTATTTCTACGTTTTAAACTGTTATTTTGCGTTTTAAATTCAGGTTTCTGTTAGTTTACCATTTCACATATGTGTATTTTGTTAACTGAAAATAATAAGTAAATCGTTATTGTAATACAAAATCATTACCATGGTGATAATCTGCAGATAAATGGTTAAAACACTACGTTTCTTTTTTTTACAAAATGCACATAAAACTAAGGAAACTTCTCCACATAAGACACATGACGAACACACAATATAAATAAAAATCCAGTTCGAGTCTCAGACTGTTGCGGGCGATCCTTTCAATATGCTGAATTGTGCCAGGCATAATTCAAGACACTGTAAAACCTTGGCGAAGGAATGGCTTCATGACTTGATTATACTGTCTCACAAGTGGTGGCCGACATCATAATCATTCCACCGAATTAGACCACGAATATTTTCGCAAAGGCTTTCCAAAATCGAATGCCATATACGTCCAACGGATGTACCTGACCCATCGAACCTATCCCAAGAAAATATGACTTCAGAGGTTCTTGAATTTTCGGTCAAATTCTCCATTAGTTTCTTTTAAAGCTATGAAAGGTTAGTAGTCAGTGAGAGAAAACCGTTTTGAGCGGTGTATCTTACGACAGGCAGAATTTGGTGTGTGGTAAGTGATCTGTATGATGTCTAGTGTGTGTTGAGTACCTGTGATTTGTGGTTTGCATGGTGTTTGTTATTTGCGATATGCTATGAGTGTTGTGTGATTTGTTGTGTGAGGGTCTGTTGTGTGAGGCGTCATTTGATATATGATGTCATGTGGTTTGTGATGTAGTGTGAGGTACGGAGTGATTTGTTGTTTGAGATGTGGTGTGTGGTGATATGTGTGGTGCGCGATGTGGTTTAGTCTTTGGTGTATGATGTTCAAATTCAAATGGTTCAAATGGCTCTGAGCACTACGAGACTTAACATCTATGGTCATCAGTCTCCTAGAACTTAGAACTACTTAAACCAAACTAACCTAAGGACATTACACAACACCCAGCCATCACGAGGCAGAGAAAATCCCTAACCCCGCCGGGAATCGAACCCGGGAACCCGGGCGTGGGAATCGAGAACGCTACCGCACGACCACGAGGTGCGGGCGGTGTATGATGTGATTTGCAGTTTAATGTGGTATGTAATGAGTGGTATGGTGTGTGATGGGGTGTAGCTTGTTGTCACTGTGATGTACTGTGTGTAGTGTGGTATGGCATGTATTTTTGTGTGGCTTGTGTTGTGTAGTGTGGTGTCTTGCGTTGTAGGGTGTGTGGGGTGTGGTTTTTGGTGCACAGTGTGTGTGGAGTATTGTGTGTAACATTTCGGTTGTGTGGTGCTGTGTGGTATATGCAACAGACCAATGTCTGAGACATAAACATAGTGTTTTCTTCATACCTTGGAAGACTCCTTCTGAAAACGTGAATTACCTGTGCTTTTTTCCAAATCGTCAGGTACACTCTACAGAAACCTACGGTACACTGTTGCCAGAAGAGAGACTAGTTATTGTGCATACTCTACGTGGAATCCAGTTGGCATCCATCAGGTCCAGTGGCCTTTTTTCTGTTGAGCGGTTTCAGTTCCTATCTATCCCTTGGTCACTTATTTCGATATCTGTCATTTTGTTGCTGTTGCGGCGTTTTTAAAGTAAGAACTGCAGTGCAATATTCCTCTGTTAAACAGTCTTGGAAAAAAATGCGTTTATTATTCCGGCCTTTTCTGACTCACCCTCCGTTTCAAAGCCATTATGGTGTCTGGACAGATGACTTCAATCCCTTTACTGATTCAACATAAGTCCAAAATATCTTACCATTTCCTGTCAAGTCGGTAGCTAGAATATTACTTTTCTATTCGTTGAACTCTTCATGCGTCGTTCTCGTTACGAAAATTTTGGCTTCCTTTAGTTTTGTTGGTCTGTGTTGTGCACATAGTTCCGCGTAGTTAGCGCGTACACAACTTTCCCACTAGAGCGCGCCCCACTAAGCACAACAGCGCAGGCGCAGCGCTCGTCCATCTCCGCACTACGAGATGGTGCTGCCTTAGAGACAGACCAAATTCTGCTTCCGCCGATCCGCGTATTAATAGGTAACGCAGCCAATGAGATTGCTGCTAACATAGAACCTTTTCTCCTCGCGGGTCACACTCGCGCAGTGATACATGAACGCGCGAGGTATTATAATGAGTGTACAGATCTCCGATTAGTCAGTCTGCATTAGTCTGTACCAGTCTGCATTTGTCTGTACCAGAATATAGTCAAGTTTTAGTCTGCGCCTAATAATATTACCACATTCCCGTACTTAGCCATGAAGATAAATGTATAGACACTTTGTGAAGTATCAGAGATATGTGAGAATAAGCTTAAAGTACCAAGACCAAAGGAACTTCAGATTGTCAAATCTAAACAGCACCCAGAATCAAGTTACGTAATGTCTATGCTTTTTACTATTTTAATAAATGTGTGTGAAAATTAATCAAGTTCTGCTTCAAGTTGGTCATCATCAATCTGCTACTCTTAAGCGTGAAAGTGGCGTTTCTATCCCCTGACCTAACGGCAGAAGATAAACACGCCACGATAAGACCACGAGACATATTGCTGACACTCGCCTATTTCGTTAGAGCGACAAGTCAAATAATCTGATGGTGTGTGTACCGAAGGTCTTACAGTACGCACACCACAGTCTGTACGCACACCAGTCTGTGAGGCTTCTGCTACTTTTAAATTTGCGAAACGTTCCTTGCTTTCGTAGCAGCTTCTAACACGGTCGCCGAGCCACTGCGGGTCTTTTCCATCTCTCATAAGTTTTATCGGCACTCGTTACGTACTAGTCTAAAGCGTATTGTACAATGCTCTTGAACTTTGTCCATTGGCTCTCAGTACTGTCAGAGCTGGAAATGAAATTTTTATGTTGACCTGTCAGGTAACCTGAAATGTTCCTTGTCGCTCTTACTAAACAGAAAGACTTTTTTTTACCTTTCTTTGTATTGCTACATGCAGCCGTATTTAGTGGCTATGTTACGGCCTTATGATTATTGATTCCCTCTTCTACGCTGAGTCGAAATGTTCGAGCCTGTTTGTCATCAGCAATCATACAGTATTACCTTCACTGATCGCTTCTCTAATCAGTGCTCAAGATTATTACCAGTAAGTCACTTAGAACAATTTCACACGACTCCCTGTCCCTACTACCCATCCTAATCAAAATCTGTCGGAGGAACATCCGCAACATAGCATTATACCATAGTTTACAAAATACCGCCAGAGTTGTAAGGTTCTTTTATTTAACACACAACCGGTGTAGTAACTTTGTGCTGTGACCCCGAGCACCGCGGTGGACAGTTACAAGTCCTGGTGTTCTGCCAACGAGCGCAGAGCCAGCGCTCGTTGGTAAAACACTTGAATTTCATTCGTTGTGCTTCTGCCTCCATGTCCTCGCTCCTCCCCTCTGCTCTCTCCTTCCTCTCTCTCGGTGTTCTTACTTACGTCGACTAGCTATCCACCTGGTTTCCTGTATTCCTTGCAGTCTTGTTCTGCTTGCCTTTCGCTGTCATCCTTCCTTTTTGGCTTTTTGGTGCGCCTTTGGGGTTTGCCCTCCACTTCCAAATTTTCTCTCCTTAGTGAGAGCTATTTGAGAAAGATCGTACTCTCTAGATCTACTGCGTGGTTCCACTACCACTTTCCTCTTCCTCTTTTTTCCCTAACACAGCCCCCTCTGCAATGCTAGGTCACCAGCACGTGTAGGCAGTCCGTGTGGTTGGGCTGATATATACCCATCTGGCTGAGTCCCCTGACAACACAGGTATCACACTTGTGACACCTGAGCTTTGAGTGGTTGCTTGTGATTCTGGAGCATTGGAACTCCCAGCAATTGCCGCTGTGCCAGATGGGTAGCATCAGGGCGGATGCTTTGTGCACAAAGTATACCAAGTTCCCAAAACCTGGCCATTCTCGTACGGTCATCTCTTTGAGTGCTAAAGGACCATTGAATGCTGGCTCCTATGAGCCTGTGGCATACCCTTGCCTGGCTAGATCTTGGGGGAGTGTAAGTCTCACTGGCTTCAGATGAAATACCTTCCCTGCAACCTGGTCTGTACTAGGACGGACTCGGAAACAATCACCGTCGAAAAGGCCATAGATTTTTATGGAAAATATCGAGGACAAGTTTGCGGAAGTGGAGTCTGTCAGAAAGGTGCGTTCGAGTACCCTGTTGATCAAAATTCAGCTCTTCGTGCTTCTCATCTTGGCGACGTCCTGGTGTCCATTACACCAATCAGTCTTGGCTTGCGGTCGAGAGAGTCATTTTACATAGGAATCTCATCCTTCAAATGGACTAACACCGGTCCAATATGGAACGATAGGGCGTTAATTTTGTTTGGCGTGTGCAGAAAGGTCGTAATGGCAACCGCGCTGATACCGGCGCCTTTATTCCGGCTTTCTAGATAGATACCCTCCCAGACAAGGCCGAGGTTATGTGTTATCGGTGTGACGTGAAGCTGTACGTCCCGCCGCCGATGAGGTGCTTTCGGAGCTTGCGTTTCAGGCACATGTCTTCTTAATGTACAGCGGACCCTATGTATGGGAGCAGTGGTCGGCCTCTCCATGAGGGGAACCTCTGTGTTTCGCCATTTGCGTGTGCAAATTGTCACTCTCCATGCTCACCAGATAACACGGCTTACAAGAAAGAAGGTTTCCGACTTGATTATGGCGGCATATTGCTTAGTATGTTAAATATGAGATAAATGTAAATTGTCACAGCGACATTCTCTTCGTTGCAGTCGACGATATCCGACGAGATAGAACATATTTTCTATGTCACTGCCATGCCTCCAATACCAAAATTTTCACGTCCTCATTGTAGCTATCCCCTATGCCACTGAGTATTAGAGCAACTTACCAAAAGTACATACCTTCGTTACAAGCTGTCAATCTCCACTAAGCTGTCAATCTCCACTAGAGCCTACATGGCAAAAACAGGATACTAATTCATTACCTTCGATATCTCGCAACGAAAAAACTAAGCTACGACCATGAAATTCGCTCGTGGTGTCAGTACTTGTCTGCACATTTACCCTTAAAAGCGATACGTTTTTGCCAAAACTGGAGGAATTAACAGGAACGTTGGTTGTGCAATTCCGCGTTTTGGTTGTTGAGGAAACGCTCTGACTCATCTTTACTCTGGAAATGACTGACAAGCGGAGCTGCTTCATCCCAGAAAAGTGGAATAACAACCTGGATGCTATGTCAGGAGAATACAGATGGGTGAGGCAACACTTGATAGCACAAACAGATTATCATCAGCTGGGACATCACGGTAGTGCGGAATACTCTGTCGGGCAGCTTCCCGCGACGCCACGTCTTGACAGCCTGCTGTAAACTCGTCATGACTTTCGATGGCATTCTCCTGTGCGGTTTGTTCTTTAACAGCATAATCAGTTATCACTACACCATGATGGCTCCAAAAAGCACTCAGGACCACCTTTTTTGTGATGGCTACTCCATATGGTTCCAATGCTCCCTTTGTTCCCTGGTATCAGGGTCTTACTGACATACACAGCACTTGTCCATGATAATTAAGCTGCAAGTAAGTAATGTGAATAGTCCTGACACAGCTGCCACAATTCAGCTCCTGCGCTTTGACTCTAGGTGTTTTTAGAATGGGAGCGAGTTGCTATGGAATGCAGCCCGAGTCGACCTTTGTTATATTCAGTCTATCCTCTCTGCTGTATCCAGAAACTCCGTCTATCCGCAATATGGACGTGACCGGCCTGTTACCCTAGCTCAGATCCGTCACTGGCTTCACAACGAAGGCTGCATTGTACACAAAGGTGACGAAAACCACGGGATAGCGTTATGTACACGTATAGATGGCGCCAGTATTGAGTACACAAGACATAAAAGGGTAGTGCATTGGCAGAGGTGTTATTTGTACCCAAGTGATTCATTTGAAAATGTATCTGATGTGATTATGGTGGCACGACGGGAACGGTAATTGGAGTTAGACGCATGGGATATTCCACTTCGGAAATCGTCAGGGAATTCAATATTCCGGGATCTACAGTGTCAAGAGTGTGATGAGAATACCAAATTTCAGGCATTAGATAGAGCATGTGCTTCGATAAGTGTCGAAGTGACAAGGAAAACCACTCAATCCATGATAAGAAGATTGCAGCATTGCACTGCTAGCAGTGGTCATCACTACGAACACCTTCTGTAAATGGACGCTCATGACACCTCTGTGACCTTCGTTGTCCTTCAAAGACCTTACTGTCACATCATTGGATTCGTCTCGATACCCGCTATCATAATATAAGTTCCTAACCACAGCATCCCATTTAAAAAAACAACGTTGACTTTCATATCTCTGGCTCTGCCCCACGTAGCACCAACAGAACAACGTCATATTATGGCCCTCGTTGTCCCACAAAACATTTGTCCCACAAACGTTTCAGCCACTATCATACTTCCGGAGTTATTCTAGGTGGCAATAATTAGCGACTCACCCTGTATTTTCCCGCGGTAGTTAGCAGCTCCAAAGATATCTCTACTTCCATTCGAATTAAGTTACAAAACAAACTTCGATCATGAAATCTCGATCTTGAAATGTATGTGATAAATTACGTTATTTCGGAACGTTGGTAGTCAATGCAGCACCGAGAATATGGAGATTATGCATGCGCAGACTGAGCCGGCCGTTGTGCACGTGCGGCTCTAGGCGCTTCAGTCTGCAACCGTGTGACCGCTCCGGTCGCAGGTTCGAATCCTGCCTCGGGCATGGACTTGTGTGATGTCCTTAGGTTAGTTAGGGTTAAGTAGTTCTAAGTTCTAGGGGACTGATGACCTCAGATGTTAAATCCCATAGTGCTCAGACCCATTTGAGCCATGCGCAGACTGACACATTATATCGTAACTATATTCGATTTAAAACCGAAAATTGGATGAAAATTCAATTTAATTAACGAATAACTTCTGCTAGTATGTATCTCAGATGGTTTAACAGCATTCTGTAGTGGTCCTCTACCAGCAATTCACTGTTCAAGCCATCAACTAGTCTAGAACCTTTTTCACGATTATTTCCGTTCTTCTTCGACAACCGCTGACAGAGTTAACGTAGCTATTTTACTCGCGTCAATTTTTGTAAAACTGTGTAGTTTGCGAGCCAAATAAGGCTGACAACGGCCGCTGGAGAGCGCTGAGAGTCGAAATCGCGTTAACCACTTCGTCCCGTATGCCGACGGCGCTGCCGCTCCTGAAGTCGGCTATGCCAGCGACGGCAGCGTTAGCTGTCTCCCTCGTCAAAAAGCAGGTGGACAGAGTTTATGCTATTCTAACCATTGATTAATAATTTCATTATCGACAACTTCTGACATTGGTCATCTTTGGGTTGTGATGGTGGTTGCGTTAACTGTGTGTGTGTGTGTGTGTGTGTGTGTGTGTGTGTGTGTGTGTGTGTATGTGTGTGTGTTTTATATTTTCGCATTTTCTCTGAAAACCGAGGATTTATATTCCCTTGCACAATGCTTCCTAGCTGCAGTTTTGCCTTGAAAGTGGCAGGATGTGCTTCTGTCGAAATATCGGCGATTGTCGACGACTCACCGGGCTGTATTCCCGGAAGGTATTTGAGCACAAATAGAGCTGTCCACATCAAGTGCATACAGAATACTCGGCTTGTGAAAATGGGCAAAACTCGAAACAGCTACATCAATAAATAAAAAGGAGCTTTGATTTAAACAATAAATAATGACATTTCTTCGATTAAAACAATGTGTGTTTGGACTTTTTAGTCCTACGAACTCTCTCTGAGAGGATGCAGGCAGCTGTGTGTTCGAGATTGACGTCCCGTTTTAACTGGCTCAAGTCTGCTATGTCATCCAGACAGAAATCACACCTGTGATGAGGACACACTATGCTGCATTCTTATACCTCGGATCGTTAGTCTGACGTCACGTGGTCCGACCTTACTTGTGTGTCCAAAAGTTTCGACTGCAGTGTATGAATGAGTAATCTGCATAAAACTATACAGTCAAACTTAATTCATTGTTAGCTTCAACTTTCAAGAACAAAGTCGTCTGCCGCGTTTGCACCTGGCAAATTGTTTCCATTCAACTATTTTCTTTGCCCACCGAAGATCTGGTATTTTCGACAAAATGCCCACTCTATTTTCATGATTATCTTTCAGTTTTATCTATCACTGTTTCTTTTGTTCTTATTCTAGCTCTGACTTCTCTAGTTTTTTTTTCAATTTTTGATATTCTAGAGCTCTTTCGTAATTAGTCCATTTCCACAGCTATTAGCCTTCTTTTGAGGTTAGAGTTTATATTCCATAGCTCTTATAGAACAGATTCAACCATCAGCCTACCTTTTCTTCTGTTATGCTGATAGAAATGATCTTGTCCTACCTAACAGGTTTCATATACCCTACTACTTTCGTGCTTTCTTCCTTTCTGCATTTTACTTTTGTATAACCCAATCCACTTTTGTCAATATATGCCCTTCGATATTTCAGTTTTTCTTCCTGTCTCATAGCTTCTCACTACCAGAGCGTCGTTTTTCTTTTTAGGCTCATAGACAACATCTATTTGTAATATTTATGAAATAAACGTTGTGTCATGAATTCATGATAGGTTGCATCTTGTGCTACAATGGCTTGTTTATCATAAAAATTTAATGAAAGCACCTGTTTATCATTAACAATGATTCCATACCTCCATAGCTCTTCTTCCATCTTCGGAGAGCCGTTTCATGTATAAATTCAACAAAATGGATGACATACTGCAACCTTGTCTCAGTGCTTCCGTAACACTAATAATCTCTTGGAATTTCAATAATAACATCTAGAAACAGTGGCATAAGCTTTAGATCAATATACAGAGACATTGTGTAATCACTCCGCTGCTATTAATTTCGTCATTAGCTGTTCTAGAAAGAAAGAGATTATCTGTACGGGGTCTGTTCTGTCTGAATCGAGTATGTCTGGTGAATGCAAGGAGGAGGATATCCAAACTAAAGAGGCTTGGCCGAACAAAACAGGAATACGGTAAAATGTTGCTGTTGATATTTGTGCTAATTAATCCTGTAATAACAAATAATGAAAAATACTAATAATAATAACTAGAACTTCTCGACATAACCACATTAGCAGTGTCCCCACAGCAAAAATTATATCAGTTTCAGGAAAATGAGTTAACCCAGTGGGTATCACCATTGTTTGCATTGTTCGCATCGACTGTTTTCGGAATTCTGTGGAATATGTAGTTCAGCAGACTCTTCATTATTTGTAGCGGTTTATTCTTCCGGTAATTGTAATAAAGACCGGCTCGATTCATTCCTATGTTGCTTACTCCTGCTATAATATTAATACCTGATTATAGCTCTACTCGGTTTATATCTCCGTATTGCTACATTTCTATAAGAGTTCATTACCTGCACTAAGGTTTGTCATATACCTGATACTCGATTTAAATTTTTCTCATTAAGTACACAACAAATTCACTGCACTGTCGATCGTTACTACCAAGGCAGTCAATTAGGGCTTTGTTAAATAGATAAGTCCAAAGAGAGCCCATACATCGCACCGGATTTTCCATGAGGTCATGCATGATAATATGTAGGTCTGTAGGTGAAAAGCTTACGTAAGAAACACATTTACATGACTCTTGAAACCAGCGTCTGGTAACTGATTACGTTTGAGGTATTTCGTTAAGATTATTTCTAACATGAGAAAGTACCGTTCTCTTTCTCTAGTAACGCGAAAGTGTAGCGTCATAATCGGCTTTTTTTATAACTGTGCTGGATAACGTGGATTACAGGTTTTGGTGTTTAATTTCTGATGTAGTTAAATGAATAGCCGTTTTGGCGACTTCAGTGTCATATTTTTGGGCACAATTTGAACTGCAGAATATACCTCTGCGGAAATTGGGGCTCTTCGCTGCAACGTCAATATAATTAAAAAACACAAGCGTAAGTACCATAACATTCATTGCCATATTATGTAGCTAATTTTCGGAACATCTGTGGAATTTGAAGTTTTCGTGTGGGAACAGTCCTTTCAATATAAGTTTCCTGCAGTATATGAAACAATTTTTATTGCGAGAAATTTGTGCATAAAAAACTATAGCTACGTAGGTCTAGTTAAAATTACTGAAGTCAAATTTATAAAGAAAAATTACGTAAAAATATATAAATTGTCGTAAAAAAGCTTTACAGTTGAAGTGGAGATGTTGATACGCAAAACCAACAAATAAAATTGTAAACAATCTGAGCATGCGTCGCAACATAAACTTCTGCAGATGCTGCGATTCACAGTTGTGAACTACAAATACTTTACAATTAAACACACGCCAGCCTTTCTAATAAAAAAGACCAAAACTAACGCTACAATATAGGTGCAACAAAAATGTACTGTTCCTACAACTACACATCTAAAGTGTCTTCTTTACTTAGCAGAGAGTAAATGTGCTGAAGGACTCACACTGCGCAGCTTTCCCTCCCGGTCGTGTAGCTGGAGGAACGATACAGGCGTGAGGTAAGCTGCCAACACTGTGGTTTCCGTGGAAACCACGTAGGGATGGACAACAATCGCCAGCGCTCGTACGTTAACAAAGGTGCCCTCCTCTTTGAATCTCTGTAAAATAAAAGTCAGTACATATCGCCGCTGCCTCCAGGCCTCCCCCCAATCCCCTAACCCTCACCCCTTCATCCTCCCCAACCTCCCCCCCCCCCCCTCCTCCTCCGGCCACACACGCAAAGATACAAAATAATCAATAGTAAACGATGAAATACGTTTTCTCCCAGTGGATACAATAACATTACTTCGGGTAAAGTGTTTCAAACCTACAAACCGTCTCTAGTCATTACATGTTTCTGTATTTCACATTCAGACCTTTTTGCAGTTCAGTTGCCTGTTCCAGGGCTGCACTGAAATTCTTAGTTGCACTTGCGTACAATCTCTATTTATTTTGCTTCGGCCATTCAGTAACCCAGTAATAGCTGTCTTTACTAAGGGAAGTCCTCCACATAAGCACTAATATTTTACGTATGCGACATTTCATACAATGACTGATAAGATACGCAAGAACGAATGAGGATTTTCGGTGACACGGACTACAAGTATACAACGGCTACAAAAATGCATAAAATTCAAGCAAATGAACCGTTAAAGACGTGACTGCAAACTTTGGAAATTGAATTTTATGTTCGGAAAACTCGAATATCGACTTAACGTAATAAACATGTAGTAATTGACTTTGGTTAGACAGTATCAAACGCTTTAGTCTACTGCTACTGCTACTGCAGTAATAAGGTGAATTAGTCAAAATATCCACGGGTGTACTGCCGGTCTATAGTGTCCAACGGGCACAATATTTCGGCGGAGGGTATTTAAATCAGCCGCCGCCGCGACCGAACCCAGTTCCCCTGAGCAGCCATAGCGTACGGATCTCCGTGCCGGCACTTTCACAGGAGCTCAGTCCGTCAGTTCACCTGATGATGGCGACATGTTTGATCGCCGAAATATTGTGCCCGTTGGACACTATAGACCGGCAGTACACCCGTGGATATTTTGATTATCAAATACGCCGGGAGAAACTCAAGAATCACAAGGTGAATTAGGTTTAGATATCGCAAAACAATGAGAAATCAAAGCGTACAACACACTTTTTTTCGTTTCTCAAATACACAAAGAAAAATGTCGAATACACTACTGGAAATTGAAATAAGAACACCGTGAATTCATTGTCTCAGGAAGGGGAAACTTTATTGACACATTCCTGGGGTCAGATACATCACATGATCACACTGACAGAACCACAGGCACATAGACACAGGCAACAGAGCATGCACAATGTCGGCACTAGTACAGTGCATATCCACCTTTCGCAGCAATGCCGGCTGCTATTCTCCCATGGAGACGATCGTAGAGATGCTGGATGTAGTCCTGTGGAACGGCTTGCCATGCCATTTCCACATGGCGCCTCAGTTGGACCAGCGTTCGTGCTGGACAAGCAGACCGCGTGAGACGACGCTTCATCTAGTCCCAAACATGCTCAATGGGGGACAGATCCGGAGATCTTGCTGGCCAGGGTAGTTGACTTACACCTTCTAGAGCACGTTGGGTGGCACGGGATACATGCGGACGTGCATTGTCCTGTTGGAACAGCAAGTTCCCTTGCCGGTCTAGGAATGGTAGAACGATGGGTTCGATGACGGTTTGGATGTACCGTGCACTATTCAGTGTCCCCTCGACGATCACCAGAGGTGTATGGCCAGTGTAGGAGATCGCTCCCCACACCATGATGCCGGGTGTTGGCCCTGTGTGCCTTGGTCGTATGCAGTCCTGATTGTGGCGCTCACCTGCACGGCGCCAAACACGCATACGACCATGATTGGCACCAAGGCAGAAGCGACTCTCATCGCTGAATACGACACGTCTCCATTCGTCCCTCCATTCACGCCTGTCGCGACACCACTGGAGGCGGGCTGCACGATGTTGGGGCGTGAGCGGAAGACGGCATAACGGTGTGCGGGACCGTAGCCCAGCTTCATGGAGACGGTTGAGAATGGTCCTCGCCGATACCCCAGGAGCAACAGTGTCCCTAATTTGCTGGGAAGTGGCCGTGCGGTCCCCTACGGCAATGCGTAGGATCCTACGGTCTTGGCGTGCATCCGTGCGTCGCTGCGGTCCGGTCCCAGGTCGACGGGCACGTGCACCTTCCGCCGACCACTGGCGACAACATCGATGTACTGTGGAGACCTCACGCCCCACGTGTTGAGCAATTCGGCGGTACGTCCACCCGGCCTCCCGCATCCCCACTATACGCCCTCGCTCAAAGTCCGTCAACTGCACATACGGTTCACGTCCACGCTGTCGCGGCATGCTACCAGTGTTAAAGACTGCGATGGAGCTCCGTATACCACGGCAAACTGGCTGACACTGACGGCGGCGGTGCACAAATGCTACGCAGCTAGCGCCATTCGATGGCTAACACCGCGGTTCCTGGTGTGTCCGCTGTGCCTTGCGTGTGATCATTGCTTGTACAGCCCTCTCGCAGTGTCCGGAGCAAGTATGGTGGGTCTGACACACCGGTGTCAATGTGTTCTTTTTTCCATTTCCAGGAGTGTATATTTCCAAGACGTTCCGTGGATTCAAAAACACGATAGTAGAAAGCAAACAAAGCAATGCGCGTAAATACAAACGTTTAGCTATTGGTATTCCTAGGAAAACATCTGAGACTACCACCGACTCTCTCTCTCTCTCTCTCTCTCTGTCTCACCGACTCTCTCTCTCTTTCTTTCTCTCTCTCTCTCTGTCTCTCTCTCTCTCTCTCTCTCTCTCTCTCTCTCTCTCTCTCTCTCTCTCTCACACACACACACACACACACACATACAAACAGTGTGTCTTCTTTACTTGACCTTAATAGATGTGAGATTTCACAGAATTATGATACAACGAGAAAAAATCCAGAAAACAAAAGAACATTGAAGAACGAGCTGCAGTGCTTCGACAGCTGCCAGTGGAGTGCACCACTTCACAGATCTCTAGACATTAGTGACTGTTAGTCCCAAGGAGATTAGCCACGAAACTCTTAAGATCACGAGAGACCTAACCACATTGTTACAGCTTCTGCTCCCAAGTAATTTACCGTTGGCCCTGATGAATGGTGACCACTTCAGTTCTTACTGAAGATGGGATGCAGTTCGGAGATTCTAAGCTGCCTGTCAAGCAAACACATATTGTCTCTTCTTGTTGTCAGTTACTTCCGGGTGGTAGTGTGACGATTAAAATTGTCGTGCCACTGTTTACGAAGTGCAAAAGCAAACGGCTGAAATATTTTATGTCTGGTGTTTCCTCATACAAAACAGTCTAAAATTTAAAAATGCTTATCCTTCAGTTTGCTATACTTAGCAGAGCGATGCGTGCGGTTATCAGTTTTATGGCCTTTCCTGCCCTCCTGGGCACACGAAAGTGATCCAACTCCAGAAAACATTTTTCGAGTGAAGAAAATCCTGGAACAAAGTCCGACGAAATCATAAAGCTGTTTATCTGTCATAGCGTGAATAAAGAGAGGGTCGTCCCGAAACACTATCAAAAAAAGGACGTGCATCTATATCCTTACAAATTCATTGTATTGTTTGATTTACAGCTCCCAGATGAACTTGCGCATGTTTATTCTACCGGCGCTTTATGAGTGAGCGGAATCGAGACTGTTGCAACATTATGCGTCAGAACTTTGAAGAGACGCTGTGAGAATCAGTAAGTTATTGTGTAGCAAAGTGAGCAGGGGTTGTGTCCATATTCATATGCAGGAGAGCTGGCGCATCGAGAAGAATGCTACAGCCTTCAGGCATGTAAAGTGTACTGTTTCATAGTAACTACAACAAAATTTTTATAAATTTCTGGGTAGTATGGTCGTGTTGCTGCGCTGTGCAAAGAATTCGTAATAACTATGAGGTAGGATAGAAGATCTTTCCACAGCGGATTCAACGAAAAATACACACATCAAAAAAGTTTTGCATCACCTCGGTTCCGAGGGTTCCTGAACATGTTCCGCAGTTTTTATTGCTCATGAAAACCACACATTGCATGTTGTACCACCATACAGCGAGACCTTCAGAGGTGGTGGTCCAGATTGCTAATACCCAGTAGCACGTCCTCTTGCAATGATCCATGCCTGTACTCGTCGTGTCATACTATCCACAAGTTCATCAAGGCACAGTTGGTCCTGATTGTCCCACTCCTTAACGGCGATTCGGCGTAGCTCCCTCAGAGTGGTTGGTTGGTCACGTCGTCCATAAACAGCTCTTTTCAATCCGTACCAGGCATAATCGATAGGGTTCATGTCTACATAACATGCTGGCCTCTCTTGTCGACCGATGTCGTTATTCTGAAGGAAGTCATTCACAAGCTGTGCACGATGGGGTGCTAACTGTCGTCCATGAAGACGAATGCCTCGCCAATATGCTGCCGTTATGGTTGCACAATCGGTCGGAGGATGGTATTCACGTATGGTAAAGCTGTTACGGCGCCTTCCATGACCACCAGATGCGTACGTCGGCCCCACATAATTCCACCCCAAAACAGCAGGGACTCTCCACCTTGCTGCACTCGGTGGACAGTGTGTCTAAGGCGTTCAGCCTGATCGGGTTGCCTCCAAACACGTCCCCAACGATTGTCTGGTTGAAAGCATATGCGACACATATGCGACACTCATCGGTGAAGAGGACGTGATGCCAATCCTGAGTGGTCAATTCGGTATGTTGTAGGGCCTACCTGCGCCGCGCTGCATGGTGTCGTGGTTGCAAAGATGGACTTTTCCATGGACGTCGGGAGTGAAGTTCCGTACATGCAGGCTATTGCGCACAGTTTGTGTCGTAACACGACGTCCTGTGGCATCACGAGAAACATTACTCAACATGGTGGACTTGCTGTCAGTGTTCCTGCGAGCCATAATCCGTAGATAGCGGTCATCCACTGCAGTAGTAGCCCTTGGGGAGCCTGAGCGAGGCATGTCATCGACAGTTCCTGTCTCTCTGTACCTCCTCGACTACCGAAAAACATCGCTTTGGTTAACTCCGAGACGCCTGGACACTTCCGTTTTTGAGAGCCCTTCCTGGCACAAAGTAACAATGCGGACGCGGTTGAACCTCGGTACTGACCGTCTAGGCGTGGTTGAACGAGAGACAACACGAGCGGAATACCATCTTCCGGGTGGAATGATTGGAACTGATCGGCTGTCGGGCCCCTTCCGTCTAATAGGCGCTGCTCATGCAAGGTTGTTTACATCTTTGGGCGAGTTTAGTGACATCTCTGAACAGTCAAAAGGACTGTGTCTGTGATACGACATCCACAGTCAACGTCTATCTTCACCAGTTCTGGGAGCGTGGGTGATGCAAAACTTTTTTTGGTGTATGTACAACTGGAATTCAGTCACAGTCTGGCACTTTGATCATTTTGAGTAGTCTTTATTGTTTCTCCGCACCGGAGGTGTCAACATCTATATTATTCATTTGCGAGTTTTTGGGGTGGTTAAACATTGATCCTAACAAGACGCTATTGCGTGAATACATTTTCAACTGTGGTATTTATTTTCTTTTGCTTTCTGGCAGACTTCAGTTTCTACACCACTGGAGTGACCCGAAAATATCTGAGCTGTCGTAGAAGGACCATGGACACTAACCATAAGAAAAACACGAAAGTTATATAGATTTTTTCAGAATGAATTACCAGGCAATAATACTCTAAATAGTTTACAAAAATTTCAAATGGCAGTGATGACGAACGGCTTAGTCTCCAAGCAAACAGCACCTCCGGCCTTTCTACAGCTGCCTTAAAAGAACATACTAACATATATCGCGAAGAAGTAACATCTATATCACACATATATTCAAAAAATTACGAGACGTACGGTGACAAGTACTCGTTAAAAGGAAATCTGCTTGACACATACGTAACCAATCTTGGGGTGAAAGTCAAAGTAAATTAGGTGAGCTTATAAGCCTGCAATAAATCTCAGTAGTCACTAAAAAAGGAGTATCACACAGAAATTTCAATAGAAAGTACACTTTACCTAAAGTAGCAATTTTAATGCTTAAAACTTACAGTAAACTCAGTTTCGGCTGAGTATAATTAGCTCATAAAAAGCCGAAAGGTGTACAAGACAGCTGTAATTTTTCGTAACTTGCTTCAAGTTAAATTATAAAAGAACTACAGAGAGTTCAACAGCACTAAAACAAATGTCTCAGCCTAATAAGAACGTTTAAAAGCTGTTCAGTCAACGAACACAATACAAATTTTGCACAGTTTAGCCTCTATTATTAAAACAACAAATTATTTAACCAACAAAGACTTAGGTTCAGTTAAAATTCAGAAAACGAGACACGTACCCAAACGTTCTGAGCACAAATAAGGCTCTTGTCCTAATGCCAATGAAAAACTATTTGCATGCAAACGTGACGCTCACCATGCGTTGAAGTGCTGCTTTGTTCTCCATCAACAAACTTATCTCGGGACTCATCCACAGTGGGCGACTAACATTGGGAGTGGCTGACAACTCCGCCTGGTGTTTCTGATCTCCGACGTGTGGTAAGTTCCTATGGGACCAAGCTGCTGAGGTCATCGGCCACTAGATTTTGTTCAAATGGTTCAAATGGCTCTGAGCACTATGGGACTTAACATCTGAGGTCATCAGTCTCCTAGAACTTAGAACGACTTAAACCTAACTAACCTAAGGACATCACACACATTCATACCCGAGGCAGTATTCGAACCTGCGACCGTAGCAATCTCGCGGTTCTGGATTGAAGAGCCTAGAACCGCACGGCCACCGCGGCCGGCCACTAGGTTTAAACACTACTTAATCTAACTTAAACTATATCACGCTAAGGACAACACACACGCTCGTGCCCGAGGGAGGACTCGAACCTCCAACATGGGGAAGCCGCGCGAGTCGTGGCAAGGCTCCTGAGACCGCGCAGCTACCCCGTGCGGCTGATCTCCGACATGTAGACCTCTATTAATAGGCCGCATCCGGCAACTGTTCACTATGGCTACCACAGTTACTCCACTGTAATGTACACAACGTCGGCCAAGTAACGACACCACTCAACTCCGTTCGTTGTGACCTAGCCGTTCTAGGCGCTTCAGTCCGTAACCGCGTGACTGCTACGGTCGCAGGTTTGTATCCTGCCTCGGGCATTGATGTGTGTGATGTCCTTAGGTTAGTTAGGTTTAAGTCAAAAATGGTTCAAATGGCTCTGAGCACTAAGCGACTTAACTTCTGAGGTCATTAGTCGCCTAGAACTTAGAACTAATTAAACCTAACTAACCTAAGGTCATCACACACATCCATGCTCGAGGCAGGATTCGAACCTGCGACGGTAGCAGTCACGCGGTTCCAAACTGAAGCGCTTAGGTTTAAGTAGTTCTGAGTTCTAGGGGACTGATGACCTCAGATGTTAAGTCCCATAGTGCTCAGAGCCATTTTTGACACCACTTATCCAACTGGCAGAGGGCCATCGGACTACTCCCGCAGGATCTTCACTCAGCTCACAACAACAACAACTACAACTACTACTACTACTACTACAAGTGACTCAGCGGTGCAGACACTACTCGTACGGCGTCCCATAGAGTACTGCTCGCAGACGAGACCCAGAGTGCACTTAGTCGGGCAGTGCGTGCTCCTGTGTTTCGCAGAGGCTCGACTTCATTTCCTCCCTATGAGGCGGTCGAGTAGCGCGGCATGGAGTGCGGCCCGACTCGTTCATTCCCTACAAGTTCACAGTATTTTCTGGTACATCATTCTCCAGGACCTGGCTGAAAGTTGTTTCTAGCACCACACATTGCTCTTTTTATGATTTAAACAGTCGCTATTACGATTTCTCTATCATTGTACTTCAAATCGTTCTAACTGTGACATTGCGGTGGTCTCTCTACTAGCAACGTTCTCTGAATGGCACTTTCAAACCAAGGTGGGCCTTTGATGTCTTTTACTTCCTTTCTTGGACCACACTTTATGTGGACTTTCTGTTACAAAGTCTTTCAGCTTATGGCGTTGCTTTTTTGTACACTTGAGAACAACTGTGTCTAATAGTCTCACTGCAGTTTCTCTAACATGACTGTCGGCATCCAGATAATAGGGAGGCTGGACAAAAACAAGAAAACATCAAAAACACAGCACATTTCCATGCCTAATACCGTTGACATTCAAAACAGCTTCCAATAGGCACGGAATGGATAAATACAGGTCCTGTATGGTTTCCAATAGAACTTTGACAGCGGCCTGTAGATACATTCATAGGCATTTCTCTAGTGTTTGGATGTCATGAACGCTTAAGCGCATTGGTACTGTTTGAAATTACAAGCGCGCAATCTTATCAGAGGGGCTGTATCGCCTGGAGGCCTGCTTGGACCATTTCTGCTTTGCTAGATGTGCGGGAGATGATCAGCACCGCTAATCGTGAGATGAAGGAACACAGTACTCTGCAGCGGCTTGTTTGTCATGAGTAGCAGTACTGCGTAGACCGGGTGGTACGGCTGCAGTTATATTATGAGGCAGTGGAATGTGTTGATTTACTGGTTAATTATCTGAGATGTGGAAAGAGACTGAAGCATCGAGGGAAGAACGTTATAGTACGATTATTTCGAGGAGTAATATAAGGGGATTTAATTTAAAGTAATTGGTTTCAGATTTTGTACTTTATTGTGGCAGCTTGTTGTTACGCAATCTTCTTTCGAAAATCCGAAGACTTGAATATAGGGATAGATATACAGATATTGATAATTTTCAATTTGAATTCCGTTGTAGGGATAACTGTTGAACATTTAATATCATTTTTAAGGGTTGCATTTTTGAAAAGATCACATTTGATGTTAAAGACTATTTACGTTTGTCCCCTCGAGTTCTGTAATTTTTTGTGTATTAACGTTTGTAAGGCAAAGAGAGAAATAAAATTAAATATATATAACTTTTCTAATCAGAAAATTAATAACATCCGACGGCATAGTTTTTCCCAGGTCGTTGTTCGCATCCGAAGTCCATGTCAAAATATGAATTATCATTGTTACTTATTCACATTTATTTTGAACCTACTATGGATTCCTTAAAAAAAAAAACAAGAGAGAGAGAGGGAGAACACATTGCACTACGCGCATCTCTACAGTTAGTTGTAGCGCAGCAAATGCGACGCGCTTTTCAAGACAAGAGCAGTGTCACGGAGTGTAACGATGTTCCCATTGTACAACAAGTAAGCCAAAATTAAATAATAAAAAAAAGTCAACACTCATTTTTTTCCAGGGCCAATTGAAGAGTTTAAAAGTTTAACGATTCTGAGTGTTGAACTCAGATAGTTGCCATTACGAATCTTCAAGCTCAGAACCGGATAAATACTATGAAATTACTTTCTCGCAGTCAGATTTTGCAATACGTTCTCGCAGTCAAATTCTAATGTATAATGTTGATGAATTATAATGTTGGAAGCTCATTCTCTAATTAATCTTGCTCTATTGTTTCTCGAACATAGTTTGTTAACTCACAACTAAGCCACAGCATTGGAACACCAAACAACATTCCGAGAAATTCTGCCGTTTTCAGAGAAACATGTAATACAAGAAACACATACGAAAACTAGCCATTAACTTTATTATCCATAACGGCTAGATCAATAATCATCAACCTCGCATTAGCCGTAATACAAGAAACACATACGAAAACTAGCCATTAACTTTATTATCCATAACGGCTAGATCAATAATCATCAACCTCGCATTAGCCATGTCGCCGAAACAGGACGTTAAATTCAATGATTTTCTTTGGTGATTCTGCACTATCACCCGATTGGCTACGACCAACAGAAACGAAATGCCGTAACAGAAGCAGCAGCTCTTAACAGAAGAACCACCGACAACAAGCGGGGTATTGCAGTGGTTATCACACGGGAGTCACATTCGGGAGGATGACGGTTCAACCCTGCGTCCGGTGCTCGTTTAGGTTTTCCGTCATTCCCCTAAATCGCTTAAGGCAAACGCCAGGATGGTTCCTTCGGAAGGGCACGGCCGCTTTTCTTCTTCATCCTCTCCTAATCCGAGCCCGTGCTCCGTCAATAATGATCTCGTTGCCGACCGGACGTTAAACACTTATGTCCTCTCTTCAAGAGCCGCCAACACTGTATGCGAACTTTTATGATTCTTCGTACCATGACTTGGACATATTTACTCATGTTCCCGTGAACGTGAATCAGGATGTTCGTATCAACATTCTCGACGACCAGTAATTGCCCTACCTTCTAAGCCTTCATGATGAGTATGGTATCCTGTGGATAGCTATCGTCTTCCAATATGGCCACACCCGTGTTCACAGGGCAGCATGCACACGTTCCTGGTCTTACGAACTTCATGCACCCATTACACTTCCACTGGCCCCTCTAAATCAGCCTATCGTAATCCCACAGAAAATGTCTGGGACTATTTGGAGCAGGTGGTAAAGCATAGCAATCTACATCCCTGAAATTTGGTACCTCTACGAGTTGCTATAGTCCATTTGTGGAATCAGTTGTATCAGATGTACATAGCACACTGGAAAAAGCTCGTAGACGCTCTTTCACGCCGAATTGTGGCAGTTGCCGAGACCAGAGAAGTCGTTCACGATGTTAGGGAGACGGAGTTCAGAGGCGACTGAACTACTTTTGTCCGATGTGCCTATGAGCGACGGTAATCTGCGTGTAATTTTCAGAAACGACTACATGATTCTTTGTTTTGTTTTGTTTTTGGGTGCTAAAACAACTGAGGTACGACGGCATGACGGAGGAGGAGCCTATGCTGACGTACAAGCACTGTCAATGGTCGTCTTCTAATCGTGGTTTCCACGGAAACGACAAAGCTTGCAGAATTCCTCGGGCGCAGCAGTCCCCTGCCATACCACCGCGGCGGGCAGCGATGCAGCATGAGTACTTTATAATACTCATTTTCTGGTAAGTTGAGCAGACACTCTGGTCGCGTAGTGGCGGCAACAGCACTTTTTTGGTTCGCCTGTATTTGTAGCGTTAGTTTTGTTCCTTCTTTTTAGAAAGGCTGGCGCGTGTTTGAATGATGATGCTAGTTCCAGAATGTTGCTTTGAATTCGCCAGTGGTAAAAGTCAAAACTGATCTGCAGTTCGCAGCGGCTATAATCATGCAAACTCTGATTTACAGTCTTAGATGGATCTTTTTTTCAATTTTCCGTCTAAGACTGTTAATTATGTTTTGCTTGGTTACAGCCGCTGCGAACTGCAGAATGTACTGTTTAGTGTAGAGGATACATTTTTTTATTAACGAATTTGTGTAGCAGGAATGTTTGTCAAAACCTGGTCCTCAGTCACTAACGAATATTATCAGTCTTGGCTTGCCTATCGTGTTCTTTGCTTTTGGATTCGTGACAATGCCAGTGTTCATGTTTTCATTGTACTGTCTTATAAAGGCGTCTTTGTTTTTGTTTTACAAAAAAAAAAAAAAACGGTTTGGCTCACGTTTTGCAATGATCGATTTCACTCGCGTTATGACGTCGTCGTCTTTTTCTGTCCAAAAGTCTACTGAAGACTGAAAATTGCTGTTTGAATAAGACTACCAATTACTGCAAGCATACTCACAAGCCTTGCATTGATTGTGTGTCCGAATTTTTAATTTGAGTCGAGAGTACAAACCTTGTTACGCAATTATGTAAGCCTTCTTGTCTTCCAGTGTAGGAACCATTGCAAATATTTGCATATATACAGTCAGATGAAAAAGAGGGATAAAATAAGCCTGTCCAAAACGCAAAACAGACGGAAAAATATACAAATGGAACTAGTGCTACGTCGTCTACGTATAATTCCAGCGTTGCAGAGGATGATATAAATGTATAGCAAATG
Source organism: Schistocerca gregaria (assembly GCF_023897955.1). Lineage (NCBI taxonomy): Eukaryota > Metazoa > Arthropoda > Insecta > Orthoptera > Acrididae > Schistocerca > Schistocerca gregaria. Next base: position 436,053,321 of record NC_064922.1, read on the forward strand.
TAGTGATTTTAGTTAGTTACACACATTAGCAACGATGCAGAATATAGATGGCAGGTGGAAGTGAAGAACTCAGCAGCGGGGACACAGGAATGAGACTGTGCACCTCTTCCGTTCCGTCGGACGCCATCGATTAAAGCTAGAAACGTTGTGGAGGCTGTTTACGATATACCTCGAAACTCCTCACACATTTTACTGTAATGAATACTAACTCATGCTGATAGAGGTTTGACGACCGCATATAATAGCAATAATAATACACGGTGTTTATTTTAAATTGAGACAACTAAACTACCTTGAAAACGTTGAATCGTACAAAACAAAATGTTCTAGGTGAAAAGCTAATATTAGGAGACGCATCAACTGTCTGTCCTACAACTCGCCACCTCATAACGATCCTTTGTGTGTAGGCGGGTTCAACGTTGTATATTCAAGTCGGTACCCCCTATTTAATTGCATATTCGCATTTTACTCAAAACAATTCATACGATTTACTCAACGCATTGTTTCCTATTCCTGCTAGGTTGTGGTGCAATTAACAGATCTCAAGTGTGTGTGTATTTTCGATGAAGATTCGACACATTTGATTTTACATTTCGTTTAATGTAAATGTAAACCTTTGTGTTCCAACGGTTGGTACTGACGTTCAAACGTTACTTAAGTGCTGCCAATGCACAGTACAAATAATGTTGCTACACACTGATATTTCTGACAAATAAGCTACTTGTATGGTAACGTAGTTTTTTGTTCCTTACGGGGTTGATTGTGGTGAGTCCGCATACCATCGAAATGCTCGACTTCGGCGGCAGTTCTCGTACTCAGCCATCACATACTGATTTCGGTGTGTGTTTCCATACCGTCGTAACTCTCGTGCTGCCTCCACGCGGCTACCGGCGGAATACGAACCACAGTCTTTGTAATAAGGTAAAATGTCCATAAAGTTATGGTGAGAGACGCACCTGCCTCGGAAACTCACTGAAATCGTGCACCACAATGGTGAGGGAAAAGGACACATACCGAAATCAGACAGCTCAATGGTGAGAGGCAAGGGGGGTTAAGATATACGAGTGTCAAGTATCCCGATGGGAACAGAAAACTATTACATCCAAATTGTTGCTGCTGAATCATGCTAAACATATTTTATAAATACACTTTGAAATGGCTACGCAAATTGTACTGTAAATTCAAATTTGCGACACTAAATTAAATTTCAAACGTAAATACCAACGTTAGAGTACAATGGTTTAGATTGTATATGGTATGTAGAATCAAATTCATCGGCTCTTAACTGCAGAAACAGGCAAACTTGGTATTTGTTGATTACTGTGACATCTACCAGGAATGGAAATAATGATATGAGTAAACCGTAGGATCCGAATATGCAATAAAAATACGGGAAGGGATTCAATTTCAATATACAAAGTTGACATTTACATCTACATGGACACTCTGAAAACCACATTTGAGTGCCTAGTAGACGGTTCATCGAACCACCTTCACAATTCTCTATTATTCTAATCTCGAATAGCGGACGGAAAGAATGAACACCTATATCTTTCCATACGAGCTCTGATTTCCCTTATTGTATCGAGCTGATCGTTCGTCCCTATGTAGGTCGATGTTAACAAAATATTTTCGCATTCGTAGGAGAAAATCGGTGATTGGAATTTCGTGAGAAGATTCAGTCGCAATGAAAAACACCTTTCTTTTAATGATTTCCAGCCCAAATCCTGTATCGTTTCCGTGACACTCTCTCGCATATTTCGCGATAATACATAACGTGCTGCCTTTCTTTGAACTTTTTCGATGTACTCCGTCAGTCCTATCTGGTATGGATCCCACACTGCGCAGCAATATTCTAAAAGAGGACGGACAATCGTAGTGTAGGCTGTCTCCTTAGTAGGTCTGTCACATTTCCTAAGTGTCCTGCCAATAAAACGCAGTCTTTGTTTAGCCTTCCCCTCAACATTTTCTATGCGTTCTTCCAATTTAAGTTGTTCGTAATTGTTGTACTTAGGTATTTACTTGAATTTACGGCTTTTAGATCAGACTACTTCATAGTGTAACTGAAGTTTAATGAGTTCCTTTTAGTAGTCATGTGGATGATTTCACACTTTTCGTTATTTAGTGTCAAATGTCACTTTTCGCACCATTCAGATATTTTTTCTAAATCGTTTTGCAGTTTGTTTGGATCTTCTGATGACTTTGTTAGCTAGCTTATGTCTCCAGAGGAAAGGTGGGTGGGTGGGGGGGGTGGCGGGGGGGGGGGGGGGGAGCGGACGATTTGGGCATCGACATCTTTGGATTCCACGAGCCCCCATGAGTACTCTGCAAGGTCGCATTACCGCCAAGGATTATGTAGGCATTTTGGCTGATCCGATCAATCCCTTGGTACAGTGTTTATTCCCAACAGAGGTGGTGTGTTCCTAGACGTGTTCCTACAGCTCGCGTTGTCCAGGACTGCTTTTATGAGGACGAGGGTGAATTTTCGTATCTCCGTTGGCCAACATAGCCACCAGATAGCAATTCGTATTTAGCCTTTGTGGTCTACTTTGGAGAGGAGCGTGCGTGATCGCTATTCACCTCCATCATAGTTAGCATAGTTTTCCAATGCTGTGGCTTAGTTGTGAGTTAACAAAGACAATAATTGTGACTGGAGGTTACGGACGAACTAATCTGTAGCGTAGCCTAATGATAGTTTCGAAACTATGTGAGGTATTTTCGAAACGCCCAGATTTCCAAGGTGATTGTTACGCAAGAACTTAAGAGTACAGTTGTGGTCTTACGAAATATTCTGTTTTATATGACAACATTCTGAACACTATATTCCATTATGCCACCACGTAATTTCATACGCTCCACATCATCGCGGTTTTTATCGAATAATACGTCTTCATTGGTTCCCCACGTTCCCATCATTCACTATGGAAACAGCTACAAAATACAGCATGCGACGCAAAATCCGCCAACACTGTAAGTCTATTTTTACAAAAGCACCTGAAAAACTCGCAGAATCACATCTGGCGTGAACCATTTGCATTGCGGGTTAAAGCCTCACCAGATGACCGATGAACTTGGCATATTGCTTCAGTTGAAAAGAGACAAAATCGCGATTCGTCGCTTTACACTACGTACCTTAATTAATACGCACTTTATGAAGAATCCATTTTATAAAAGTGCCGCTCAAGATCAAATGCAAGAACGAATGTGGATATACGGAAGGAAAATACGCAACGGTCGAAAGAAACGAAAAATTGAAGCAGGTGTTCCATTATAAAGCTCCTCTCGAGTCCCGCGTTTCTCACTCTCTTCTGCCTTTGGGGCGCACCAAAATAAGTTTCAAAACTTAGCGGCACCTCTACAAGTTACTGTCTTTCCTAGATGCAGAAAAATCAAACACATGAAGTACATACTACACCTTTTTTATTTTTGTGTTTATAATTACGTATAAAAATGGGTGACTTCTTGCAAACTGGGCTACTACAGGAAACGATTGTGCGACAGTTGTTTTATGTTGTAGAACTTTTACCTGCATAGGATTAGAAGACATTAAAATTCTCTTGACACACCTGACATGTGTTCGAGACACACCCATCCATCGCGACACAGCGGTTGAAAAACGCTGCTCTAATATTTCATAACAGACTTTTGCCTCTAAAATGCTCCGAACATAGTTACATGATAAACAGTTAGCGACTGAATGCTGTTAATTTATTAAATACTTGAAACTAAAAACTGCAGTCTCGGTGCTGTGACAGCCAGTCAGTAAATAATGTTAGCAGTGTGGTACAAATTGGTTCTTTTACGTTCATTATACATTTCCAGGGGCAGATGTGGACTCGGACCACAATCTATTGGTTATGACCTGTAGATTAAAACTGAAGAAACTGCAAAAATGTGGGAAATTAAGGAGATGGGACCTGGATAAACTGAAAGAACCAGAGGTTGTACAGTTTCAGGGAGAGCATAAGGGGACAATTGACAGGAATAGGGGAAAGAAATACAGTAGAAGAAGAATGGGTAGCTCTGAGGGATGAAGTAGTGAAGGCAGCAGAGGATAAAGTAGGTACAAAGACGAGGGCTGCTAGAAATCCTTGGGTAACAGAAGAAATATTGAATTTAATTGATGAAAGGAGAAAATATAAAAATGCAGTAAATGAAGCAGGCAAAAAGGAATACAGACGTCTCAAAAATGAGATCGACAGGAAGTGCAAAATGGCTAAACAGGGATGGCTAGAGGACAAATGTAAGGATGTAGAAGCTTATCTCACTAGGGGTAAGATAGATACTGCCTACAGGAAAATTAAAGAGACCTTTGGAGAGAAGAGAACCATGTGTATGAATATCAAGAGCTCAGATGGCAACCCAGTTCTAAGCAAAGAAGGAAAGGCAGAAAGGTGGAAGGAGTATATAGAAGGTTTACACAAGGGTGATGTACTTGAGGACAATATTATGGAAATGGAAGAGGATGTAGATGAAGACGAAATGGGAGATACGATACTGCGTGAAGAGTTTGACAGAGCACTGAAAGACCTGAGTCGAAACAAGGCCCCCGGAGTAGACAACTTTCCATTAGAACTACTGACGGCCTTGGGAGAGCCAGTCATGACAAAACTCTACCAGCTGGTGAGCAAGATGTATGAGACAGGCGAAATACCCTCAGACTTCAAGAAGAATATAATAATTCCAATCCCAAAAAAAGCAGGTGCTGACAGATGAGAAAATTACCGAACTATCAGTTTAATAAGTCACAGCTGCAAAATACTAACGCGAATTCGTTACAGACGAATGGAAAAACTGGTAGATGCGGACGTCGGGGAGGATCACTTTGGATTCCGTCCAAATGTTGGAACACGTGAGGCAGTACTGACCTTACGACTTATCTTAGAAGAAAGATTAAGGAAAGGCAAACCTACGTTTCTAGCATTTGTAGACTTAGAGAAAGCTTTTGACAATGTTGACTGGAATACTCTTTTTCGAATTCTAAAGGTGGCAGGGGTAAAATACAGGGAGCGACAGGCTATTTACAATTTGTACAGAAACCAGATGGCAGTCATAAAAGTCGAGGGGCATGAAAGGGAAGCAGTGGTGGGGAAAGGAGTGAGACTGGGTTGTAGCCTCTCCCCGATGTTATTCAATCTGTATATTGAGCAAGCAGTAAAGGAAACAAAAGAAAAATTTGGAGTAGGTATTAAAATTCATGGAGACGAAGTAAAAACTTTGAGGTTCGCCGATGACATTGTAATTCTGTCAGAGACGGCAAAGGACTTGGAAGAGCAGTTGAACGGAATGGACAGTGTCTTGAAAGGAGGATATAAGATGAACATCAACAAAAGCAAAACGAGGATAATGGTATGTAGTCAAATTAAATCGGGTGATGCTGAGGGAGTTAGATTAGGAAATGAGACACTTCAAGTAGTAAAGGAGTTTTGCTATTTAGGAAGTAAAATAACTGATGATGGTCGAAGTAGAGAGGATATAAAATGTAGACTGGCAATGGCCAGGAAAGCGTTTCTGAAGAAGTGAAATTTGTTAACATCGAATATAGATTTATGTATCAGGAAGTCGTTTCTGAAAGTATTTGTTTGGAGTGTAGCCATGTGTGGAAGTGAAACATGGACGATTACTCGTTTGGACAAGAAGAGAATAGAAGCTTTCGAAATGTGGTGCTACAGAAGAATACTGAAGATAAGGTGGATAGATCACGTAACTAATGAGGAGGTATGGAATAGGATTGGGGAGAAGAGAAGTTTGTGGCACAACTTGACTAGAGGAAGGGATCGGTTGGTAGGACATGTTTTGAGGCATCAAGGGATCACAAATTTAGCGTTGGAGGGCAGCGTGGAGGGTAAAAGTCGTAGAGGGAGACCGAGAGATGAGTACACTAAGCAGATTCAAAAGGATGTAGGTTGCAGTAGGTACTGGGAGATGAAGCAGCTTGCACAGGATAGAGTAGCATGGAGAGCTGCATCAAACCAGTCTCAGGACTGAAGACAACAACAACAACATACTTTAGAAGTTATCACCTATGTTTCGATTATATCCGTAGGTGTCATATTTTGCACGGAACCGAGAATGTAATGTGTAAGGATGAAGCTTTGGCTCTTTACTAAACAAAATGTCATCGGCGGCTCAAGAATTCCAACACATTTAAAAACACTATACTAAAAAGGCATGTATCACAGAAAGTAAATACAGACATTGTTTAGCAATAGGAATCCTTATTGTTTGGATTTAGGGACGAATCTCGAACGGTCGAGGGTAAAAGATGAACACTTTCGGTACACTGAGGTGATAAACGTCATGGTGGACAACAGGAAATTGTCAGCTCTTAAGTTATGCATTTTAGAGCCCATGCTTGCTACACGTTTCATTCATGTTTTGGGCGAGGAACCTGTCATCAAAGTCAGCAACGGCAATTCAGTTACGCTCTGTATATACATAATTAGGATTTTACTAAACTCTCAGAGCACTAGTTGTAGTAGCACTCTTCCGGTTTTTTTTTCTTATAGGCAGTGCAAAACGTGTATAGAACTGAAACCGCTGATAGGAGAAATATTCACACTTCAGTGAAGAAGTTTCCGGAAGGGGACACTGGCTTTAAATAGAAACGGCGTCGTGAGGGTTGATACGCTACGACCTCTGGCTCTACGCGCCATAACCGGAGTGACATTTTCTCTGTGCAAAGATGGTACTCCACATTGTACCAGCGCGCAGTGTTAGACTGAGACGGCACGCTGTAATACCTGTTTGCTGTGACGGCGCCCTGTCAACGGCGAGCCTGAAACAACGGAGGACCGCTCACCGTGGCACTACTTTCATCCTCGCATTTACACAGTTCGCTCGGCAGTTGTTTAACTCTAGCAATACCAAAGCATTTACCGTAATGTGCATTACCGTTAGACGGACGGGGGCGATACTTTGTATCCACCCTAAAAAAGTTAAAAATACTTCGTTAACTGTTTTTAGATTATACGCACTAACAACATATTCTTTAAAGAGGTACTGATGTGTACCGACTGTCCAGAACTTTCAAATATCTTTCAGATCACTATTATCAATACAAGACCACAGAAAACATTATTGGTAGGGCAACCACACGTATGAGTAGCCATCTTGGGTATTAATAACCGCTTCAGCTGGTTTTAGTAATTTATTACTGAATCACAACCGCTTTCGTGCCACTAAAAGCCACATCTTCAGGTTAACATATCACTGAAAACACTAGAGCGGTAAAGCTCGGAACCTTTTTACTCAACATTAGTTGTCCGTCAGAACGAAACAACGCTAAAAGGCGGTATGTCATAAAATAAAACAGCCGTATTCCAATATAGTGGACGGGTCCGCTTCTCCTAGCTATAAGGAATTGTGTCCAGGGGTCGCGGCCGCGTGTTCTGTGTGAATCCACTATACTGGAGTCAGGCTGTTTCGTTCTATGGCATACCACCTTTTTAGCGATGTTTCGTTCTGACGGACAACGAATGTAAAAGATTCCAAGCTTTTACGCTCTGGTGGTTTAGCCATACGTTCACCCAGAGATGCGGCTTTTAGTGCCACGAAACCGGTAATGATCCAATAATAAAGGACTAAATACAGCTGAAGCGGTTATTGGAACCCAAATGACAATATCAAGACGTTTTCAATAACATCCCCTACCAACCGGGGGGTACTTTGTGACCACCACGAAAAACATTTAGGAAAGTCAAATTTCGTTAATTGTTGTCTTTTACTCGCAGCATACTTGTTAGAGATATGTAAGGTCATGAATCCGAAAATACTGAATGTTCCGTCCATTCTGGAAATTGAAATGTACTACTAAGACTTAAATTTTTGGATTAAGTTTAATTGAGAAAGTTATAACATTTTATGAAAACTGTTACAAGAATTAATTAAAATCAGTTCATATTTTTTCACAATTTTTAAATATTAAGTAACCTTTTTCAAAAAAAGGGAGGGCTTGAAGTGCCCTTCCACCCCTCTTCCCCTCCGCGCCAGCGGTATTGCGAGGGTTAATGAAAAAAAAAGATGTGACGACATATCTTAAAACTTTTTTACTTATTTCCTTTAATGAAATGTACACTCCTGGAAATGGAAAAAAGAACACATTGACACCGGTGTGTCAGACCCACCATACTTGCTCCGGACACTGCGAGAGGGCTGTATAAGCAATGATCACACGCACGGCACAGCGGACACACCAGGAACCGCGGTGTTGGCCGTCGAATGGCGCTAGCTGCGCAGCATTTGTGCACCGCCGCCGTCAGTGTCAGCCAGTTTGCCGTGGCATACGGAGCTCCATCGCAGTCTCTGACACTGGAAGCATGCCGTGACAGCGTGGACGTGAACCGTATGTGCAGTTGACGGACTTTGAGCGAGGGCGTATAGTGGGCATGCGGGAGGCCGGGTGGACGTACCGCCGAATTGCTCAACACGTGGGGCGTGAGGTCTCCACAGTACATCGATGTTGTCGCCAGTGGTCGGCGGAGGTGCACGTGCCCGTCGACCTGGGACCGGACCGCAGCGACGCACGGATGCACGCCAAGACCGTAGGATCCTATGCAGTGCCGTAAGGGACCGCACCGCCACTTCCCAGCAAATTAGGGACACTGTTGCTCCTGGGGTATCGGCGAGGACCATTCGCAACCGTCTCCATGAAGCTGGGCTACGGTCCCGCACACCGTTAGGCCGTCTTCCGCTCACGCCCCAACATCGTGGAGCCCGCCTCCAGTGGTGTCACGACAGGCGTGAATGGAGGGACGAATGGAGACGTGTCGTCTTCAGCGACGAGAGTCGCTTCTGCCTTGGTGCCAATGATGGTCGTATGCGTGTTTGGCGCCGTGCAGGTGAGCGCCACAATCAGGACTGCATACGACCGAGGCACACAGGGCCAACACCCGGCATCATGGTGTGGGGAGCGATCTCCTACACTGGCCGTACACCTCTGGTGATCGTCGAGGGGACACTGAATAGTGCACGGTACATCCAAACCGTCATCGAACCCATCGTTCTACCATTCCTAGACCAGCAAGGGAACTTGCTGTTCCAACAGGACAATGCACGTCCGCATGTATCCCGTGCCACCCAACGTGCTCTAGAAGGTGTAAGTCAACTACCCTGGCCAGAAAGATCTCCGGATTTGTCCCCCATTGAGCATGTTTGGGACTGGATGAAGCGTCGTCTCACGCGGTCTGCACGTCCAGCACGAACGCTGGTCCAACTGAGGCGCCAGGTGGAAATGGCATGGCAAGCCGTTCCACAGGACTACATCCAGCATCTCTACGATCGTCTCCATGGGAGAATAGCAGCCTGCATTGCTGCGAAAGGTGGATATACACTGTACTAGTGCCAACATTGTGCATGCTCTGTTGCCTGCGTCTATGTGCCTGTGGTTCTGTCAGTGTGATTATGTGATGTATCTGACCCGAGGAATGTGTCAATAAAGTTTCCCCTTCCTGGGACAATGAATTCACGGTGTTCTTATTTCAATTTCCAGGAGTGTATATGTATGAATTTTATGTACACATTATTTCAAGATTGTGTTTTTACATCCGTCAATGCGTTCACAGGGCATTCGGTGACACAACAGACTTTTCAAACCTGTCAAACATTTTGAACTAGCAATAGCATAGCAGTATTGGTTATTATTTTATGAGAGTGAAACAGATAGTTTTTCCTTAAGACTGGTTACTCTGTATCCATGAGAATGGTTGTTGTTGTGGTCTTCAGTCCAGAGACTGGTTTGATGCAGCTCTTCATGCTACTCTATCCTGTGCAAGATTCTCCATCTCCCAGTGCCTACTGCAACCTACACCCTTCTGAATCTGCTTAGTGTATTCATCTCTTGGTCTCCCTCTACGATTTTTACCCTCCACGCTGCCCTCCAAAACTAAACTGGTGATCCCTTGATGCCTCAGAACATGTCCTACCAACCGATCCCTTCTTCTACAGGTATTATTCTAGTCAAGTTGTGCCACAAACTCCGCTTCTCCCCAATCCTATTCAGTACCTCCTCATTAATTATGTGATCTGCCCCTCTAACCTTCAGCATTCTGCTGTAGCACCACATTTCAAAAGCTGCCATTCCCTCCTTGTCTAAACTGTTTCTCGTCCATGTTTCACGTCCATACATAGCTCCACTCCATACAAATTATTTTAGAAAAGACTTCCTTACATTTAAATCTATACCCGTTGTTACCAAATTCCTCTATCTTCAGAAACGCTTTTCTTGCCTTTGCCGGTCTACGTTTTATATCCTGCCTACTTCGTCCATCATGAGTTATTTTGTTGCCCAAATAGGCAAACTCATTTACAACGCCGGCCGCGGCGGTCTAGCGGTTCTAGGCGCGAAGTCCGGAACCGCGCGATTACTACGGTCGCAGGTTCGAATCCTACCTCGGGCATGGATGTGTGTGATGTCCTTAGGTTAGTTAGGTTTAAGTAGTTCTAAGTTCTATGGGACTGATGACCAGAGTAGTTAAGTCCCATAGTGCTCAGAGCCATTTGAACCATTTTTCTCTTTTACAATTTTGTAGCATTTCCTAGTTTAATTCTCTCACAGTCACGTAATTTAATTCGACTACATTTCTCTATCATCGTTTTGCTTTTGTCGATGTTCATCTTACATTATCCTTCCAAGAAACTCTTCCAAACCCTTTGTTATCTCTGACAGAATTATAATGTCATCGGAAACATCAAAGTTTTTAATTCTTCTCTCTGGACTTTAATTCCTACTCCAAATTTTTGTTTTTGTTTTTACTGCTTGCTCAGATTGAATAACATCGGGGTAGGCAAAAACCCTGGCTCACTCCCTTCTCAACTACTGCTTCCCTTACGTATCCCTCGACACTTTTAACTGCCATCTGTTTTCTGTGCAAATTGTAAATAGCCTTGCGCTCCATGTATTTTAGCCCTGTCATCTTTAGAATTTAAGAGACCATTCCAGTAAACATTGTCAAAAGCTTTCTCTAAGTCTCCAAATGCTATAAACGTAAGTTTGCCTTTCCTTAACCCATATTCTATGAGACGTCATAGGGTCAGCATTCCCTCTCGCGTTCCTAAATTTCTCCAGTATCCTACTGATCTTCCCCGAGGTTGGCTTCTTTTACTTTTCCCATTCTTCTGTAAAGAATTCGCGTTAGTATTTTGCAACCGTGACTTGTTGAACTGATAGTTCAACAATTTTCACAGCTGTCATCACATACTTTCTTTGGAATTGGAATTATTACATGCATCTTGAAGTCTGAGGGTATTTCAGATGTCTCGTATATATTGCTCACGTGATGGAACAATTTTGTCATAGCTGGGTCGCCCAAGTCTCTCAGTAGTTCTAACGGAATGTTGTCCACTCCCGCGGACATGTTACGACTGAGGTATTTCAGTGCTCTGTCAAATTCTTCCCTCAGTATCATATGTCACAGCTCATTTTCATCTACGTTCTCTTCTATTTCGTGCTGTCTAAGGCGCTGTAATCATAGACTGTGCGGCTGATCCCGGCGGAGGTTCGAGTCCTCCCTCAGGCGTGGTTGTGTGTGTTTGTCCTTAGGATAATTTTGGTTAAGCAGTGTGTAAGCTCAGGGACTGATGACCTCAGCAGTTAAGTGCCATAAGACTTCACACACATTTGAACATTTCTCTTCTATTTCCATAATATTGCCCTCAAGTACATCTCCCATGTATGGACCGTCTCTATACTCGCTGCACCTTTCTGTTTTCTCGTCTTTGCTTAGAACTGGTTTTTTATCTGAGCTCTTGATATTCATACAGGTGTTTCTTTTTTCTCCTATACTTCCTTTAATTTTCCTGTAGGCAATATCTATCTTACTCCTAGTCATACCCGCATGTGCGTCATAACGTTCGTCCTCTAGCCATTTATGCTTAGCTATTTTGCACTTAGAGTCGATCTCATTTTTTAGACGTTAGTATTCCCTTTCACCTGCTTCATTTAGTGCATTTTTATATTTTCTCCTTTTATCAATTAAATTAACTATTCCTTGTATTACCCAAGGATTTCTACTAACCCTCCCCTTTTTACCTACTTGATCCTCTGCTGCCTTCATTATTTCACCTCTCAAAGCTACCCATCCTTCTTCTATTGTACTTATTTCCCCTGTTCTTGTCAACCGTTCTCTAATTCTCTCTCTGAAACTCTCTACAATCTCTAGTTCTTTCATTTTTTTCATGTACCATCTCCTTAAATTCCTACAGTTCTGCAGTTTCTTCAGTTTTACTCTACATTTCATAACCAATAAATTGTGGTCGGAATCCACATCTGTCCCTGACAATGTCTTACAATTTAAAACCTGGTTCCTTAATCTCTGTCTTATCATTATATAATCTATCTTAAACCTTCCAGTATCTCCAGGCCTCTTCCACGTATCCAACATTCTGTCATGCTTATGAAACCAGGTGTTAGCTATGATTAAGTGATTATCTGTGCAAAATTCTACCAGGCAGCTTTCCTCTTTCATTTCTTACCCCCAATCCATATTCACCTACTACTTTTTCTTCTATTCCTTTTTATACAATCGCATTCCAGTCCCCCATGACTATTACATTTTCGTCCCCCTTAACTATCTGAATACTTTCTTTTATCTCCCATACATTTCTTCAATCTCTTCATCATCTGCGGAGCTAGTTCGAATATAAACTTTTACTACTGTGGTGGGTGTGGGCTTCGTGTTTATCTTGGCTACAACAATGCTTTCACCTAGCTGTTCATAGTAGCTTTTCCGCGTTCTGTTCTTTTATTCATCAATAAACCAACTCCTGCATTACCCCTATTTGATTTTGTATTTATAACCCTTTATTCATTTGACCAGAAGTCCTGTTCCTCCTGCCACCGAATTTCACAAATTCCCACTATATCTGAGTTTAACCTATCCATCTCCCTTTTTAATTTTTTAACCTATCTGCACGATTAAGGGACCTGGCATTCCACACTCCAATCCTTAGAAAGTTAGTTTTGTTTCTGCAGATAGCGACATCCTCCTGAGTAGTCCAATCCAAGAGATCCGAATGTGGGAATATTTTACCTCCGGAAAATCTTACCCAAGAGGATGCCATCATCATTTAACCCTGCATGCCCTCGGGAAAAACTACGGCTTTAGCTTCCCCTTGCTTTCAGCCGTTGGCTGTACCAGCACAGCAAGGCCGTTTTAGTTGATGTTACAAGGCCAGATCAGTCAATTATCCAGACTGTTACCCCTGCAACTACTGAAAAGATTGCTGCTCCTCTTCAGGAATGACACGTTTGTCTGGTCTCTCAACAGATACCCCTCCGTTCCGGTTGCACCTACGGTACGGCTATCTATAACGGTGAGGTAAGCAATCCTCCCCATCAACTGCAATGGCCATAGCACTTCAGAAATCAGTATTCCTATGAAGTTATTCCAATATTTTTTTATCTTTTCCCCAATTCAGACATCAATCTGTCCATAATGACTGGAAATATACTACCCGAAAATTTTCCTTTCCTTCGAAAGTAGTATCAGGATCGGCTGTTTCGTCCACTATCAGTTCTATTGACTTTTTTCTACATTTAGGTGTTTTGTGCATATTTATCTTACTTTTATCAGTGACAGCGTTCTCATAAGTATCGTACATAGAACGATTCTCTCGAACTCTTTCAAGTGACGAATTGTCCAACTTTATTGCAGTTCCAGTATCTGTGTCAACACACTCCAAAAGTTTATCCCCTCAATATCGCTGACCAAAAAGTTGTCACTAAGGCAGTTCCCAGCCTCTGCAGACTGCTTAGCATTCATTTCACCTCGCGTCTTAGTGAAACCTTTTGAGTTTCGTCATTTGGAAAATCTGCAAACCTGATATTACTTACATCCAGTTGACACAGTGCCTTTAGCAGTAATCGTGACACTCTGATCGGCGTGTTTCTGAGGGTCGTTTTACGGAGACTGAACTATTTAATTCTGTCTGCAAAATATTTCAACGACTCGTCGAAGCGCAAAACTTTGTAAATTTGTTACTACAAACGGAAAAATGAAGCCAACTGAGGACAATACTCTGCTTCACACTACGCTACTGAGTTAAGGGAGTGAGCGGCGAACAGAATACACACAGCGAGAGGGATGATTGATTTCTTTAGTTCTAGCTTGGAGACCAGATCAGTTACCGAGCGTATTTTTTGCACTATCGTATTACTGACACCTGCATAAGTGAATGTCCAAATTTAATTTACTTAATAGATCTGTCAATTGATCAGTGAATTCATCTGATATGTGCCCTGAAATTAGGGGCAAGCAAATAAATCTTTCAGCAGGAAACCCATCTTATGATAAATACCTTGTAACAAAAGTCAGCTGATCCACATGTGTAACATCATGATGAATTTTAATGTGGTGGGAAAAATATTTAGTTTCCTCCACTTCACCTCAAATATATTTCATCATTCTTTGATCCAGAAATGGTGTTAACTCTTCGCACGTTTTAAAAGAAAGATTTGATGTGCTCCCTTTTGCTTTTTTCCCGTAAAGGTCTGTATGTTTAGGCAGAAAATGATTGAGCTCTGCTATTACCTATAGTGCCATCTCATAATTTCCGAGATGTGTTGACGAAAACCCACAGTAGTAACCCCTGAGGGATAGGCTTCGTGTGTAAAAGTTTTTGACCGCAGCAATAACTCGTTTCAGTACGTACCTCCAATACATTTTACTACTGTCTGAAGCTTTGACGTTAGTTTTTATCTATTCTTCAGCTTTTGAAGTTAACACAGATTTCCTAAGTTCTGCTGTATTTTCATGGGCAATTAATAGGGACTGGCAGTTTTTCTAGTCATTAGAAAATTAGTCAACTTTGATGTTCCATTAAACAAAAAACATGGCACACAAAATACCCTTATCCTTGCATTCGGAGTATACTATAAGTTGTCTTTGTTGTTTCTCGCCATTTCTCTTGGTCCTGAAAAACAAACCGTTATTTAAGTGAGTATAATGCCCGCATAAATTTCTCAAATCACACACCGTTTTCTGTGTCACATAACCTTGTTTAGCGACATGGCTGCGAAGGAATTCATTTACGTGCTATCCAGCTCGCCAGATCGTCAGAATCTGGATCGATATCATCATTCGCTTTATACGCATCATTGGGGTCAATTGTAATTATTTCTAAGACGAAAGGCATGACTCAGATAAACCACACGTTGCACTATTTTCAGTTATGTTCACCACGTTATTACACTCCTCATTATTACACTGCGACGTTCCTAGAGCTCCAATATGGCTATGTAACACCTGGCCAGCCCATTCATGAAATTTGAGCTGATATATGTCAATGTTATTCATATCCATTAATTGTGTTTAAGTTCGCACTCCATTTACAAGAGTTGTGCATAAAAATGTTTAAAAAACAACAGGAGCAGGAGGAGAGAGGGGGGCGTCCAACCGTCTCCTCTTCACCACCACCCCCCGAAGATCCATGGAATTGTTCTCTTTCTCTCTCTCGCTTTTAAGTGGGTTTAATGTCACTCGCGTTAAAATATGGCAGTTATTAGTTTTGATGAATCTGAGATTAAATTTTGCCTGCTGAACACTTACAGTGGCTGTTGGGAGTGCGAAATTCGACAGCAGAAAGAAGTGACACAATGCGCATAAGATTTTTTAGCGCCCGCATGGTATCTAGCGGCTTTTTAGGCCCCAAGGCTCGCTTAGTTACAAAGCAACGCTTTTAATGTAGATGTAACCTTCTCATCCTCCAGATATGATAATTATGGACTATTATAACTGGGTAAGATGTTTACGGTTACTTTACAGGTCGTAGAACAATAATTTTATTTTTTTGCAACGGGTTCAAAAGCACCTGAGGTATACAGTAGATGATTTTCAATGTTATATTTCAACTTCGTTACGGAAATAGAAACACGCCAACACTGCACCTTCTAAACACTCAGTTTCATGTCCATTGCTGTAAACAATTCGTAGGATCACATACACATGCATTATTATGACAAATTAACAATTAGAAATTGCGTTTTGTTGAAGTAGGAAGTGGTGTTATATTTTATTAGTCATGGATGATGATGTAAATTTTAAAAGGGCTACAACCTCGAGCAGCCTTTACCACACTTACAGCAGAGTAATAACGAGAACGAATCAATTTTTGGAAATGATGATGACAGTGACGCTGATGTAGATGTGATAGAGGTATACGAGTCGGAGATGTAGTGGATATGAGTGAATGTGAAGAAGCTGATAATGGTATACAGAAAACTCCTGTACCCGAAAGCGGACACGTAACATAGCACCACCTAAACCGCGCAAATAGGCTTCAAAGAATGTAATACACGAAACTGCACGTATCCTACGTCACCTTACACCACAATTACAGATAAGGGCAACTTGTCTCAGAATTTTTGGCACATGCCGAGCGTAATTCCTGCCCAAGGTCAAAGGACAGGAAGGTGGATATACGATGCGTTGAGTGTCACAAATTTCTCTGTGAAGAACACACCAGACTTAGAGTGTTGAGTGGAGAGCGAGTAGAAGCTAATTTCTAATACAATTCCTAGTAACTGATATTATACAAATGGTTCAAATGGCTCTGAGCACTACGGGACTTAACTTCTGAGGTCATCAGTCCCCTAGAACTTAGAACTACTTAAAGCTAACTAACCTAAGGACATCACACACTTCCATGCTCGAGGCAGGATTCGAACATGCGGTCGTAGCGATAGCGCGGTTCCAGACTGTAGCGCGTAGAACCGCTCGGCCAGTCCGGCCGGCAATATTATACATCTTATTAATGAGTTTTAGTAGTGTTAAGTAGTATGTGGTGTATGAATATTTAAGTTAAAATAGTTTTTGGAACTAAACAAGCTTAAAAATATGTATGTTTTGTTATTTCAAACATAACTGGTACATCGTTACAACTTACACATAAACATAGCAAGCAATTACAGAGTAATAATTTCAACATTGTGCATTGGTCTCTTAATAAATCATTATTATTTTTGTAGAAATATTTTACATATTAGCGCCATTAAGTTCCTACAGTCACTTTGGGGTCAAAATTAACCCAGGCAAATAATATGTTTTTTCCAGTACTGAAACCATGCTAGGGTTAGGCTGAGGTTTGGCTCCCTACTTATTACCGGTACATGGCGGTACATTTCATGTTGACCACAGATGCTGGAATACACTGTAGAGATCACGAGATGTATGCGCAGTAGAAAGCCGCACCGCTGACGTATGAGCGAAACGAGCCAGCGCTCAGAAGCCGGCAAGTGCCATAACGCTTTGTGTTGTAATGGCGTTTACGGCAGCGTGAATTTTTCTTACTAATTGGCGATTGAGTACAGTGTTATGTCGTAATTACCAACAGGTTAAGGGATTTTTAGAGTAAATTTTTAAATGAAAAATAATGGTTTGCTGCGCGGACGGCAGTTGTACTAACCGCAGCAGACAGGTAAATAAGCTAGGCGCTAAGTTTTATATATTCCCTGAAACAATGAGATCAAACGAAAATGGCTAAATGCTTTTAAACGTGCAAGTTCGTTTTCAGTTGAAAATGCTCGCGTCTACTCTACACGTTTTGGATCTGAAAAATGAGCTGTTCAGTATTCCTCACAAACGCAAGACGAAGACTTGATGATGTTGACTCTCAATCTACCATCCTCCGGGCCAGTTTATGACGTAGATATCAACCTAATAATGAAAGAAATATTCGGGCACAAAACCGAATCTACCGTAAAAACGTAGGAGATATTTACAGGGAAATGAGTTAGTATTACCAACTAATGAAGAAGATACTACTAGACAAAACGTCGAGTATGGAAACAAACACTGCTGTGAATACGACAATGCTTGCTCACGCCAGCATTTGGAAGTTACAGAAACACAAATAATAGACCTTAGGCAAAGAATGCAGACTTAGAGGATCGTTTCTCTCGATATAGCGTTATAGCGCTGAATAACGTAAATTAAAACATGTTCAAAAAGTGATTCAGGGCTCTTTTTCTTCCTGTCAGCAACAAGAGATACAAGGAGTACTAACTGGCCATATGAAGTAATTGCCGTGACCTTACGCAGCCTATCTTGTAAAGCGTTATCTTTTGTCACGAACGTACTGAAATATCCTCTTCGTAGAAAAATTATTAGGAGAAGATTCAGGCAGTTTAGCATTCCAGCAAGTTTTATTGATTTAAGTCTCAGTGTTTTGAAAACTCGAAATTATCAACAAAATTTAAAAAATACGAAGTTCTTAGCTCAGTGTTTTGAAAACTCGAAATTATCAACAAAATTTAAAAACTACGAAGTTCTTAGCTTTAATGAAATGAAAGTAAACAATGATTATTGTTTTGACCAGGTAGAGGAGACTATCAGAGGGTCACACAACAAAGCTCAAGTTACTACTATTACAAGTGTTGTAGGAAAATGGATGCAGTCCATTTATTACATCTTTTACAAATCCATTTGATTGTCGTAAAGGGGGTGACTTTAAAAAGCAGGTGTGAGAAACGCAATTTGTCTGAACTGAAGCTGGTTTTTTATGTGGAAGTGTGAATATTACCTCCTGTGCTGCGAAGGCGGGCGCGCGTTGGTAGGTTGGCAGTCCTTTTTGTGGCACTGACACAAATGGATGAAGGAATATTAAGGCTTTCTAAAGACCAGGGTGCCGCGACGCTCTAGCGCCATCGCGGCTGCTATAACAACCCTCCACCGCCCCCCTCTCTTTCCAGTATGAAGTATCCCACTGAAATATTTTTCTCGAAATCTACTTAAGAAGTAGCTTAGAAGTCCCCATGTCCGCTCGCCACTGGCTGGCCGCAATTTTTCATTTCTGATTGGCAACAGCGCAGTTTTAGGGGCGTTCCCCTACCGCAGACGCTGAGGAGCGTACAGAGAGGAGTCTTTAAGCGGAATTCGGTTTTTGAGTCTTCGGCAAGAACAGTTTGACTTTTAGATTCCAGTGGACACCGTTGTTTGCTGTATGACGTCAGATTGCAACAGAAGCGGGCTCTATCTCTCAGCGCAGGGTTCTAATGGCAGATCACGCATGGCTCCGTGGTGAGAGTTGCTTGGACCGTGATTGATACATTAAGAAAATAGGACGCGAATGGAAGTTCGTGGCAGAAATTCTGTGAGAGATCTTATGGGGACAAGTCATTGTTTCTAGTGCTGCGATAATGTTTCTTTTTTATTTTGACTTCCGATGCAGCCATCCTAGTGGATCGCTGCCCATGCATTTCTCTCAAAGTTTTCCACTCTGTGTCCAGTCCGAACAATCAGTTCCTTGCGAGCTTGTGTAATACTAAACATAGCATAACCTCTGTAAGTGTCTCTGTTTCAGCCCTGAAGGCAGCCTAGAGCACAGTAGTTTGGAATAACGATTTTTCTTATACGTCCTCCAAGTGTATGCAACCCACCCAACGACATCTATAATGAAACCTAGTAAACTACGATTGTGTTTGTCAATGGTTTCTTTGACATATAAATTACATTTCTGTAGTTGCGTTTGCTCATTAGAGTAAGGAAAATTGGGCAACCTCGACTTATTCTGTCTTTTCGTTGCTTAGATTTCTTCGCCGATTTTTCTTACTTAAATGACAGTTTACGACCGTCATGTATGAGTCTGACCAAATAGTTTTCAGCATAATCTTAAAAAAAAAAAAAGTTGAGCCATGGTTACAGTGGCGTTCTTCTGAGTCTCCTAACATGCTCACTGAACATGACTTTACCTCATAATTTTAAAAAGGTCGTTTGTATGATTAATCTCTGTGGCGGAAGGAGCGCAGCTTTGTAATGACATACATGAAATGAATTCGCAATTGCAAATGAGGACAACCATCAGTTTTAGAATGGAATGGCGAAAATAAAAATTTGTGTCGGATCGGGACTCGAACCAGGATTTCTCGCTTATCGCAAGCAGTTGACTTACCATTTTTTAAGGAACCATCCCGGCAGTCAAATGGAGGTGTTTGGGCAAAGTGGGCACTTCCCATTCTCAACATCCAGAAACCAAAGAAAAATTGAGGAACTTGGAATAGAGGTACAATAGGCATCGTCAATTTATTTATTTTTTCTTTTCGCTCTTTTTTCATTTTATTTATTTATTTATTTAGTTTTGGCATTAAGACCACAGAGAATATCAGGAAACCGGCGTCACGCGAGGAGGATGGCGTAGCAAGACGTCAGACTAAGAACATTCCGATTACCAGTGACCATATCGGTTGTAAGTGTGGAACAGGCGGGGATCAATTCCTCATGACAGGAACACTACCATTTGGCTATCCAAGCAGGGCTCACAGCCAGACCCAAACCTCCATTTCTCGTCAACCACGTGTCTACAATCTGTACTCGTACATCCATTATGTGTATTCCGGAGACGTTTTATTTGAAAGTCGCTTGCCCGGTGTCGGCGGATAAATACGAAATTGCGATGCCTATGTTATTCCGAATAGAGATTCAAAGTTCCTTCGCACCTGCATGCATCTCCGAAGGAACAGGCAAATGGATTCGCATTTGTGAATATGGAAAAGCATCAGCTCTATAACGGAATGATGACTTTCAAGTAAAATATCTCCCCTGTGCTGGAATATACGCAATGGATGTACGAGTGCAGGTTGTATACGCATGGTTAACAGTCAAGGATCTACGATACTTCCAAACCGGGGTAAAAAGTTGATAGTGGTGCCTCCCCCCGTCCTCGAGTGTATGAGATAGAACGACAAGAATTTAAAAGAAAAGTAGATTTTTTCTAAAATATGTTCATTTTGTGGTGAACATCTTTCTGAAGAGTTTGATATATAAAACAAAAATGTTAGAGGAAATGTGAGACACATTTGGTCTGAAGTGAAGTGCCACGCCGCTTCACACAACATTCTTCTATAGCAAGTCACTGTATTTCGCAGTGTGGAATTGAAACGTGTATATTTTGTAATGGAAGCCATAAAAATAAATTCAGGACAGCGGAAATCAAAATGTCTAGTGGTGCCTCTTCTGATCCCAGCCGGACCGCACTCACTGTTATGGGCTCTGTAGCATTGAAAAGTGTGTATTTTGTAATGGAGGCCGTCAAATCTGTATTCAGGACAGCGGAAATCAAAATGTCCTGTGCTGCCTCTCCTGCTCCCAGCCGGCGTGCTTGACCTCCTACCCCCCTGTAAAAATAATCACAGTTAATACTGGGTGCTGTTACTAGTGACCGGGAGAATAAGAACGCTTCAGAAAATTTGCACTCTTTATTGCCGATTAGCTAATAACTTTCTCTTTTGTGTGACATAAAATTAAATACAGGAAACATAAAACCAGTGACGAGAAGAGACTAGCAAGACACTACACATTACTTCAATCCTTAGGTCCCAGCGTTCTTTCTCTCTAATACTGCTACAGCTTTACAAGGCGTGCTTTCCTTTCTGACGAATCTATTACCTCATCAAAGTTCGTCAAACGCTTTGATACATGAAAAATCAATATGTCAGCTTCTAATACTGGAAAAGCGGTTAATACGAATAGTACCCAAGAACGGTGTGGTTTCCCGATTTGATTACGTCTATTTTGTCATCGTCTCCTATATAGTATGCCTTCCTAATATTGCAGTAGTTGCAACACACGCCAAATAAGGAAGACGTTTTCGACACAAATGGTCATTTTTATCCACCTCATTTGCATAAGTAGCACGACACAATATAATTCACGATGTACCAATATCAAAAGCCTATTAGGCCTATCTCAAGCAAAAAGTTTTATGTTATGAAATAGTTTCACATTTCATTCACATGCTCCAATTTCTCAAGCTTGAGATCCATAAGTAGTAGCACGAAATTTTCATATAAATTTGTAATCGTCATATTCTTCTACAAATTTATCTGGGTCCCCGATTCTTCTCCTTCCTTATTCTAACAAACAGTCTTGTCATTATAAATTGTGTAGCTTTTCCTGCAATTAAAAAATTTATTCTCTGATTAACTTCACTAATCCTGGCAGAGTGACCAGTTTAGTTATCCCCCATTTATTCTCCGGTAACGCGTCATTACGATTTTGTACAACGCGTCTTCCGCTCTGTTCCGAGAATAGACCTCAAGCAGCTGCTAACCGGGACCTGTACAACTGGCCCTTAGTAGCGTGGCTAAAATCTTTCTTACCTGTTATTCCTGTTAGTCGTTCATTTCCACTCTGGTAGTCTGAATCTATGGATTTCGCTACTAATTATAACAAGCTGATCATTCGCACACCCAATCAAGAACATAAACGAACAACGTCCAGCATTCATCCGTTCGGGTTCCTCCGTCTCAGCTCGTATAGCCCCGACCCCACTTGTCTACGGGAGTCTTTTCTATTTCTAGATGCAAAGGGGATTCCCTGGCAGAGACATCACGTACACAATGCACACATTCAAAAATCAACTTATGATTCGTTCAGAAATCAACTTAGAATTGTTCAAGAATGTTCAGAAACTAACAGGGATATGTTTCAAAATCATATGCATAATCGATGGACCAAAATCGATATGTCATGTATCTACCCAAGAAAGCGAAGTTTTGTTCGCTAGACTTCCAACCAAAACAGTGAATGTGGAGCGTAGGAAACTTGTATGGAATGCAATACCTACATTATTTAACCTACCGAATGAGCCACCAAATCTGTAAAGGAAGGAGAAATCACATAGTCGTGATGATAAAACTTCAAAAGCAATAAAAGTTTTACGCAACATGGAAGAAAACAGTTCCAAAATTCGTGTTACATCTGAGATACAACCGGCAAGTATCTTCAACACATTCGCATTTGAAGCAAAAGTAATTATTGTTAGAAATTTTTTTGGGTATTTGAAAATCGAGGGAAGCAGCGAGTGTGAGAAGCAGCGAATCATTAGAGTCTATACAAAATTGTTAAGACTCAATTAATGTGCCTATCATAATGAGAACGGATAAAAACAGACCTACTATGCTTCTCACGCCTGAAATGAGTTTTATTTTCTTGCTTTTAACGGTGTAAGCTCTAGTTATGAGGAGATTCTAAGGAATTAATGGCTGACAAAGTTTTACTCATGCATACTAACAACGGGCTGCCTGCCAAAAGCTTTTAAAACTACTATAATAATTGCTGTGCTGAAACCAAACAAACCATCAGATAAAACCGAAAGTTATCGCCCTATCACTCTTCTCAGCTGCTGCTACAATCTTCTGGAACGGCTACTCCTCAACAGGCTGGGCCCACGAATCCTAGAAGTCATCCAACCAGAGCAGGCAGGTTTCAGATCCCATAGGGGCTGCACAGACCAGGTTTTAAGTCTAACGACATATGTTGAGGCAGGTTTTCAAAAACAAAAAAAGACTGGGGTAGCTTTCATAGACCTAACAGCTGCCTATGACACTGTATGGAAGGAAGGACTTCTACACAAACTGATAAAAGTAATCCCCTGCCATATGACACTGAGACTTATCAACAACATGCTTTCAGATAGATACTTCCAGGTGATACAGGGTAATGACATAAGCAAACAAAGGAAACTGAACAATGGGCTGCCTCAAGGATCAGTTTTAGCACCAATGCTCTTTAATCTTCACATCTTTGACCTGCCTGAAACCATCTCAAGGAAGTTCAGCTACGCTGATGATATGGCTCTAGCTATCCAAAACAAACAGTTTGAAGACGCTGAAAACATCCTCACAACTGACCTAAACAAAATGCATGAGTACTTCACCAAATGGAGGCTAATACCAAATCCCACCAAAACTGAAGTCAGCTGTTTTCATTTGAACAACAGAACGGCAGGATATGAGCTGAAGGTTCACATGAATAACAGTCAACTGCGATATCAGCCGCATCCAAAGTACCTGGGGATCACTCTAGATAGGACATTATCCTTCAAAAGACGCCTGGAAAATGTATCCAATAAAATAAGCTGACGGAGCAGCCTCAATCAGGGGCTCTGCAGCACTAACTGGGGAACAGCAGCAGACCCACTACGAATCTCTGCACTCGCCTTAGTGTACTGTGCAGCCGAGTACTGTGCAGCAGCGTGGTTAACCAGCAAGCATGTAAGCAAGGTGGACACCCAGCTCAACGCTGCTATGAGAACCATAACTGGATGTATAAAGACTACCCCACTATATTGGCTTCCAACACTTAGTCATATAGCTCCACCCTCCCTGCGAAGACAGGAAGCTCTGAGGAAGGAATACACAAAAATAATGAATAACCCCCTCTTCCTATCCATGAAGATTCCCAACTTTGGAAAGAATACGACTCCATTCCACAAATCCCCCTTTAAGACTGCCCCAACAACTGTCAGCGGCCAACTTCAGCGTGAATACTAAATGGCACGGGAGCTGGAGTGATATTGCCTCCTCTGACAACCGTGAACTTATGTGTGCATCAGAGTAAACTAAGGGCTTTCAAGTTCCACGACAGCTATGGAAAAGCTTAAACAGAATCCGAACAGGACATGGACTATGTAAACACAATCTACACAAGTTGGGAAATCTTCCTAGTCCTGGCTGTGACTGTGGGGAACCTAATCAAACAATACAGCACATTGCCCAGGACTGTGAATTAAGTGCTTACCAGGTTAGTCGGGCTGACTTCTTCAACGCTACACCGCCCTGCCTCGAATGGATCGCCAATTTGGACGTCAGAATTTGAAGACTTGCGTAACGCACAATATTTGCTGTGATGTTACTTTTTATTGTGTTTATGTATTATATTTTATCTGAATATATATCCTTCACTTATGTATTTTATATTGTATTTAATCATATAGTTTCATAATGTGTAAACCATGTGTGTAGCGCCATACGCTAAATAAATAAATACATCTAAGGTATTTCTCCATATCACTGGATTAGTAAGATTCAGCTGTTTTTACATTTTTCACAGTAATTCATATCTCTTGCTAATTTACTAATTCATGGAACGCAAATACATAATAACTATTTGGTTAATTAAGTAGAGAAATAATTAAAATTAAACATTATTCTTAAGACACCTGTGACTCGCTTGGAGTGCTATCGTAGCTCCGGCTGTCAAACGGTAACAAGTAATGTAGTGATGATATAACTGTGATATTACCTTGCCTCGGCGTCGGCTTAGTTCACTGGAATAAAATTGAGTTTAAGTGTATCGTATTTTTTGCTCGCTAGGAACTGGGGTGTAACGGGCACACGGTTACAGACGTCCTATAAACTACGCTATTGACAAGTTTAAAAAAGATTTTTTCCATTCATTACTGACCAGCAGTCGTAAGGTCGATGTTAACTTACCTTCCCATTTCAATAGCAGTTTCTTGAATGTTGTTGCACACCTGTCAACATGGTACCACCACTCCTTACACCCCTTCAAACCACATCAAACTGTGTTAGTTATTCCGAAATTAAAAAAGCAAATAAAACTGGATACTTCAGAACAAAAT
Source organism: Schistocerca gregaria (assembly GCF_023897955.1). Classification (NCBI taxonomy): domain Eukaryota; kingdom Metazoa; phylum Arthropoda; class Insecta; order Orthoptera; family Acrididae; genus Schistocerca; species Schistocerca gregaria. The sequence continues at coordinate 436,078,677 of NC_064922.1, forward strand.
TCAGTCCCCAATTCCACATATATTTTTATTTCGCTCGATATATTTGCAAAAAATGTATTTGTGATTGACTATTGTGTTTCATTCTTAAATATGAGTTACACTGCAGTTGCTGAAAATTACAGCCGTGAATAAAATAATAATGAAGACGTTCTACTCCGAGCGACACAGAAAATGTTCAGACATTACTCGTAGTCGAATACTTTAAGTTACTGTACAAAATTCTTGAATGAGTACTTTGCGGAATTTGTGAGAAAGGAAAATGTTCAGACATTGCTCGTAGTCGAATACTTTAAGTTACTGTACAAAATTCTTGAATGAGTATTTTGCGGAATTTGTGAGAAAGGTAAACTCTTGTTTAATTACACTGGTACCATAACGTTATTATTGTACAGCTTCGTCGAGTCAGCTATTTCACACTACAGCCCTAAATTATTATACACAGATTGCTTCAGAGACTTTAGTGGTTAGACACAGGACTCGCATTCGGGAGGACGACGGTTCAATCCGGCGTCCGGCCATCCTGATTTAGGTTTTCCGTGATTTCCGTAAATCGCTCCAGGCAAATGCCGGGATGGTTCCTTCCCCGTCCTTCCCTAATCCGATGAGACCGATGACCTCGCTCTCTGGTCTCCTTCCTGAAAACAACCCAACCCAGAGACTTTCAATAGATTTGCTACAGGCATAACAGGTGAAGCCAACGGTGCCTCGCATCCGTCATCTCGCACCTGACACGGCGTCCAGGATCCGATTCTTCGTCCAGGTCTCGCTCTTCCGGACAACGGTGCCTGTCTCAGCCACGCCTATGTCTTTCGTCTCTCCTTCCATCGCCATTGTAACAATCTGGCCTGTTGTTGCAGGGCACGAACACTTGCACTGCCTCGTTTTAAATCCTCTGTGTTGCAACGTGCGTTATCCTCTGTTTTACTTGCTAGTCGGTGTTGCCCAACGTCGAGGAACCGTTCAGTCGGCAGTTTTCCATTGAGTACACACTGTGCGTGAGCGAGAAGTGCGTGTGTATCATTTCTCATCTTCCGTTCTGTAGCCCAAATACACTCTATCAACAAAAGCGACGCAACGCAAAAGAATTATCCCATAGGGGCGGCGATCTGTAAATGTGACGCACATGTACAAGAAAATAAAATGATTACAATTGCAGAAAAATTTTATGGTTTATCAAGAGAAAAATCTTCACAAACTTAGCAACTCAATAACGCGTTGGTCCATCTCTGGCCTTTATGCAAGCAGTTACTCGGCATGGCATTGATTGAGAGCTATAGGATGTCTTATTGAGGGATAACGTGTCAAATTCTGTCCAGTTAGAGAGTTACTTCATCAAAATCCCGAGATGGTTCGAGGGCCCCGCAAACGTTCTTAATTGGGTAGAGATCTGGCGACATTGCCGGTAGGATTCGGCAAGCACCAAGACAAGCAGTAAAAATTATCGCCATGTAAGGGAGTGAAATATTTTGCTGAAATGTATGACCAGGATCGCTCGTCCTGTTAGGCAACAAAACGGGGTGTAGAATATCGTTGATTTGTCCCTGTTCTGTAAGGGTTCCGCGGATGAGCAGTAAAGGGGGCGTCCTACGAAAAGAAATAGCACCTCCGATTGGTCGCGTGTCGTATGGCGGGCGACATTCACGTCGGTATCCCACCGCTGTCAGGGTGTCACCAGACACGTTTCGCTAGTCACTAAGTTCATTTCGAAGCGAGAGTCTTAAATGGAGACAGTTCTACTGCTGTAAATGAGATACCTGGCCAAAGACATGTCTGGAGACACCCTAGATTCCGGTGGGATACCGATCTAACTGCCGCCCGACAATCGAGAGTGATGTCTGGGGTGCAGTTTCTTTCAAATCAGGATTCCTTTGGTTGTCATCCACTTCAACCTCACAGCACAGCAGTATGTCGACAATATTCTTGGCCCGTTTTATTGTCCTTCGTGGCAAGCCGTCCTTGGCTTACATTTCAGCAAGGTAATGCGCGACCGCCACAAAGCGAGGGTTTCTACTGCCTGTCTTCGTGGTTTCTAAACCCTGCCTTCTGCCTAAATTATTGACTTGCTTAATTTGTGAAGCTCTTTCTCTTGAACAAATTATCCAGTTTTTCTGAAATTGTGACTGTTTGTTTGTCGATACATATACTTTACATCACATCCATCGATTTCCGTTTGGCTTAGAGTGTACCCCGCCAGAATGACAAGAAAATGTTTGCACTACATATTTCCATTTATTGGAGCGAATGTGGCTCTTACTGTGGCCAGCGTATACTCACTTCTGCACTTGCCTAGGCGGCCTGGTTCCACCACTTCGCTGAAACTTGGTGCAAAAGTCTTTGTCCATTTCGCTCTCAAAAAATGGCAGCATCGAACCATGTGGCCTCTTCCCGATCAAGTGTCTGCTCTGCAACAAACAACTGATTCCACTCGCCCGCTCCTGTCGCCAACAGATGCACAATTAAATTCTTTAATTATCCTTTCGGGTGGATGATGTGCATTCGACTGAATATGAGTAGCAGTGCACTGCCTGCAGCCGAAACACAGGTTGCAAACTGGATGACGTGACCTGTGTATCAAAGACACTTCGCTGCCCTATTGCAGGCACCTTATCGTCGAGAGCAGACACGACCGCTATTTTGGCAACAATACCTGTCTCCACGCTGTCATTTCTCTCCTAACATGCATTTTACACTACGTCCAGACCGTCGGCGACCTGCACTCATATCTTTTCAGTTTCTGCTGCCAATTCACGTCTAAATTCTTCAACCTGGTAATAAAAACTTTTCATTAAAGTGTTACAGGTCAGTTTCTACCCTCTCAGATTGTCTGTGTGCGAGTTGCTCTGCAGTCGCTGCACATTCCCCTGTTTTATTTCTGCTGCTTTCTAATATCGATAATAGGTGTTCTAGTGCGTTCTGACTTTGTACACGTTCCACATATGTACCTTGTGTTCCTCCACTGACTCTCAAACTTTCCTCGATTCACTTGTCGGCTTCCTTGTCTATCAAGTTTCCGACCAGAGAGGTGAAGATGACCCTTTTTCTGAAGAAACAATACGGGTTGGTAAAGACCTGATATTAGTCTTATCAGCTACAACGAAGGAAAAATTGTTCCATCCTATGATGTAGCTTGATATGAAAGAAAACAGTAGCAAGGCATGCCAATTGCTGAAGAATCTTGGAAACGAGCCAACAGTACATGGAAGAGGCCTCCCCGAAGATCGCAACATGGGGAAGATAAACACACAATGACATCACCAGCGATCGGTGGTACCCTGGGTAACGTTGGGATTAATTCCAACGGAAGATCCTTCCACCACCAGAACAATCTTAATACTTAACACAGTTGATATTATGTCCAGAAGTGTTCTAATTGTCTCCTCTAATGTCGTGTGGCTGCTGGTTAAGAGACATGAGTCCGCATCACCGGTCTCCCGTAACTTTTATGTTCTGAATGTCACAATGAAAAAAGTAAACGTCGCTGAAAATTTTCAAATAGCTCTGACACGAAAAAGTGGTACTATCCTTCCCTTAATTTTGTTGTTGCCATATCACATTCTAATGAGAAAAGAATGAACACTGAGTAATGAAACCTTTGCAGAAGGCTTCGAAACCGATTTGTTGGCCGGGAGGCCCCATCCGGTGAAGTTGTGTCGCCAAGTCCAAGTCTTATTTCAGTCGATGCCTCATTGGACGACTTGCGTGGCGGTGATGAGGATGAAACTATGATGACGACAGGACACCACCTAGTGCACGAGCGGAGAAAATCTCCAACACAGCCGGGAATCGACCCCGGGCCTGCTGCATGGAAGGCTAGCACGTTATTGATTAAACGTTCTCGGTTTTCCTGCCGCATCAATTTGAATAAAATGCTCGAACTTTCAATGGCCATCTCCGCCATCGTCGTCAGGAGTTCATTGACTTCCGGGATATGATTGGCTGCTGATGATGTCATCATGCCTATATAAGCAGGAGACCGTAACAGCCCCGGCAGTCAGTGAACTTCTGACGACGATGGCGGAGATGCCCATCGAAAGCTCGAGCATTTTATTCGAATTGACGCGGCTGGGAAAACGAGAACGTTTTATTCATGTATGCCGTCGCTAAAGACTCCGAGGCCACACGCACGTTATTGTTTATTCTGAGGTAAGATTTTTAAATTCTGGTTCTAGACTGTGTCACCAGTATATAACGAAACAAGGTTTACTGTAACGGCTTGAGATAAGCGAAATTTGCAATGCAATCTTATTTTCAGTAATGTTTATTCTTATTTTCGGCTACAAAGTGTGACATTCATATTTCTCATATAATTACTCAATACACTAGTGCGGTATGTTTAAAAAGGAGTCCATTACGTGATAACGTTGTGCTATGAAGTTATTTATCCTAGACATTTCGCTTTCTAGTGACCAAGAAGCAATCTGATTTTTATTTTCTCCTTGTATTATTCATAATAATTGCCAATTGCAAATAAAATATTTTTGAAATTTAGCTTATCTAATGTAAAAAAAACTTTATTACTCATTAAACAAATCATTGTTTTTATATTCTAATGTTATAATCAACTTCTTTAGACAAACCATATCTTAATGTGGAAGCTATATATGAAAAATCTTTTTTATGTAGCATATTTTAAAAATTATAGAATTTATTTTCGTAACTATATAAATATATTCTCTTTCTATTACAGTTCTGAGAGTTCTGAATTCATAAAAAATGATTTCTTTTACATTTGTCTCTGTTAATAGAACTGAAAATTAATCAATTTATTAATTTGAGTAATAGAAGCTTCTTGGTGGTCCTGGAATACATGCCGCGAAAATTCGTATCAAATAACTTCAATTCCTCACAACAGTGCAGCTCTTAGACTGCACATACAGCTCTTAGACTGCACATACATTCTTTGTTCGATTACTATGAGAAAGTAGGCATGAAAATGTTTATCACTTGTGTTAAAAATGATACAGTGTATTGAGAAAGTAGGCATGAAAATATTTATCACTTGTGTTAAAACTGATACAGTGTATTGTAAAATGCGATGTCTGTGAACAATATTGTGACGAGTGAACACAAAAATAAAAAGTTTTCAAAACTAAAGCTGAACATAATAATTCAGTCTTAATATACTCAAAAAACCGAAAGACATAAGATTTAGTCAAAATTTTTAAAGGCACGCCAATCCCTACACACTCATGCCATATACGACATAACTAGTAGTATAATTTCTTCTCTTAGATATACTGCAGATGTAGTGTTAAGTACTAAAAATGCACGAATCAAATATTAGTATCATATCGAAGGGCGACGGTATAAGTACTATCTGAGGAAACAGAGAGCAACTTCTCGGGACGCAAATCACTGGGGAGAAAGTGCAGATTTAAATAAACAAACGCCTGCAGGCAGGCTAATGAGAAGGCTGCGAAACTTGATGTCGCATGCTACCTCCAGGTGTGAGTGTGGGTGTGGGACTCGGGGCGGAGGGAAGGGGGATGCTTTGCATAAAGGATGTCTGTCCTCCAGGGAAACAGCAGACGCAACAGGTCTTTACGAGCTTGGTATTCATGAGGCGACATTTCGTAGAAAGAGCCTCGCTGACAAACTGCGAAAGTGTGCGACTCTTCGCCTACCTTTGAAGGTGAGTAGAGAGCGGCGGTGTTAGCAAACTTTCCGGCTGAAACCTGTAACATCCCTCTTCAGCTAGCAAGGAAACCAAAGATTTGGTATTAAATATTTTATTCTTGGAACTGTGTGCGCTGAAAGATAGCTCGTTCACTGTTGCCTGCGAACGCCAGGAAAGGCAGAATCTTTCGTATGACTTTCTGCAAAATACGGTGTTCAAGGATGAAACAACACGATGAGTGAGGATAGTACAGTTACCAGTCTAACAGTAGCTTGTTATTAAACGATGTCGCTATTTCCGATATACATTACCATATTGCGTGTTTTATTCGTTTATCGAATGAAATTCGATTGATAGATTTTAGTTATGCATTTATTTCGTTTGCACACTTTTGAACCAGTATGCGTCTTCTCAGGTGCGACTGATCGATTGTCATCATCTCTCCACGTTTCCTCTGGGAAACATGCGTTGCAACGTCCGCTAGATGGCACGGCGGTGGCGCTGGGAATGGTCCTGCGTCCCTGGCGTAAGGCGGTTCTCTTGTAGCCTCGGCCGTCGGTGATACATAAACCAACTGTGCAGTGACTTCAGACGGCTACTTGTGGTTCAGTGTGCTTTCAGTGATGCCGTAGTGACATCACATGCCTAGACACTTAGTGGTGATTATTTTGACCGGAGTTCCCACAAGTCAGTCAGATGTGGTGATACAAATCTGCTGACTACAGTAGCCTATACAGGGTAATTTTTCCACGTTTACAAACTCTAGGGATTGATCGATGAGAAAATACGGAACAAACAAGGTCTAATGAACTTACGTCAGGAAATGCATGGTTTCCATACTATAGACCATTTACTCAATCATGGATTATTACAGGGGCTGCGGTCTAATTCGCTCTGTACCATGCAGCCACAGTTACAGCATGCATTATTTCCTCCTAGAGGGTGGTACTGTTCCACATACGTCATGCCCTAGCGCCCTCTACTGCCATAGTTATTGGTAATGTTGTGTCCGATTCACTTCTCTTGCTGACTCACCTTATAGTGGGTGTGATACAGCGATGTACATAATGATTCCCTATTCGAATCGAAAGCTTGCCGACATACTGTTTATTGACGGAGGCGGGCAGCAAGATTGTATGAGGAGACCTCTCCTCGCCGACAACAACCACAGCTGTCAATGTTTGCAACGGTATTTCGCCGTTTGTCTGAGACAGGGTCGTTTCAGGAAGCAGGAAATCATGAGTAACGTACCTGAAATGTTCGGACGCCAGACTTGAAGGAAAATGTGATCAACACTGTGGAAGAAGACCACTGTGTCAGTACCAGGCAGTTGCCCCGCCAGATCTGGCTAAGCTAGACGGCCGTGTGGCACATTCTCCATGACAATTGTTATCACTTACAGCATGTGCAGCGCTTACTAGCGACAGACTTCCCACATCGGGAGCAGTTTGTCACTGGTTTCTTCACCAGACAACCACAGAGTCGGGATTTGTGTCATCCGTCCTATTCATAGATGAGGCCATCTTTACGCGGAGTGGTATCTTCAACGTTCATAATAGTCATCTGTGGGATATTATGCAGAACCCCCATGGTATGGGGACAGCGAATCATCAGTATTGTTGCAGACGCAATGTGTGGGCCGGGTTAATTGGCAACTGTAATTTTGGGCTAGTTCTCTTTCCTCGCCTAACAGGCCAGAACTATCGGCGTGAAGATGAGATGTATAAAGAGACTGGAGGAGGGAAAACGTATAAGAGAGGTGGAAGGTAAAGACAAAGAGTGGACAGGTGCAGAAAGAAGAGAAGGAAGTGGAGATGGGAAGAGAGGGGTGGTGGAGATATGGTCAGAGAGAAGTGAGAGGATGAGGTGGACAGACAGTGGAAGAGGTCGAAACAAAGAGGGAGAGGAGGAGGTGTGTTCAGTAGATGTGTCAGATGCATACATGGGTGCTCTTATATGCAGGTGATAGTGTGGTGCTGCTTTGTTCTCCCGGAAAATGAAATTTTCGGTAATTTTTCGCAATATTGGAGAAAGCCAATCTCCCACAGTACTTGTAACCGACTTACAGTAAAAAAAGAGAGACTTGTAAATCTTTTCTCAGGGAGAGACACGAAATTTATGAAGCCTTAGAGAGTCTCTTTCGTCCTCGACTGTAGTAACTGCCTGCTCCCATATCTTACATTTCGGTGCCTCACTTTTCCACTTAAATGTAGAGTATCACTGAGCACCAAAAGTGTGAGTAAATTGTTGTGTTCCAAGCAAGACGTGTGAAAAAAGCAACTTGAGAGATGCCATTACACAGGCAAAACCACTCGCCTGGCGTCCCTCAGCTCCACGCAGCAACCCCCAGACTGCGCCCATAAACACGGAACGCTTCCTGCTCCCATGCTATTTCATCCAATATGTCGTACATGTTAGCCGATAGAGTGGATGGCAGAGCTTTCTGTAATTTCCGGATAGTGATCCTTCAATACTGTTGTGCTTTCTCGTGTTATCATTAGTGTCATGTTTCCAGTGATTTAAAGCTACCGTTCAGTAGTGTGTTAACAGTATAGCGTTAACGTCTGTCAAACTTTTAATCGTTGCATGTTGTTTTGGGTTCATTACACGACTTTGCATAATTTCCTGATTGCGTCGGTTTAGAATTATAGTTAGAAAATACCGTCCTTCTTAGGCTTTATTCATTTCGTGTCTTGTGATACCCAAACTTTAAATTTACTTTCAGCAGACATTTGTCGTGGTGTTCTACGTCTGCCCGACCTATGGAAGTTAGTTGCACAATCCCTTGAAAAATAAGTTTTTCCTAATTATTTCTTTATTACATTTTAAGTGCGCTGCATTGCTTTTTAATTTACTGTAAGACCTGCGTCATGTGTGACGAACATGGATTTAGTCGTAGGTTAATTGGTGTGTCAGAACCATGTCAGGATTGTGGACTGATGTTGCACTGGGGAGAACGCAGCTGGGAAGCCAAAAAGGTTGTCATATGCGATTCTTCCAGGAAGTTTCAGATTATGTAGTCAGGACACGAAAATCGTGAAACACGTAAGAAAGGTCTGCGTCCTCTAGGCAAAATTAGAAACGGCAAATTTAGAACTAGATAGGCTAAAGGAGAAAAGAGAATGGGAGTTGGGAGAAGATGAGAAGTAGTAGTCAAAAGCAGATCATATTTCAAATTATTTTTAGCAATCAGTCTAACTTGGTATGTGTAGTACGAGAGGAGCCTTAACCAGTTTTTGAGCTAAGTAGAGTGCCGCGGGATCGCAGAAGCGACGTGCAGTCAAGGTTCGTAGAAAAGCCAGACAAGAAGAAAGCTTCTTGCTGCTATGTAGCAATAACGGGAGACGTATAGGCCAAATGCTACAAGAAAAAGTGTAGAACATCAGTTCACAAGCATCGTGAAACCTAGTGCCGAGTTTAGCTAGGTGACAGAGAACATGGGGGCCCTTTACAGAGATTTCGATGGTAGAGATAAGGTGCTTGTAGTAGCGCGAGAAGAAAAAAGCCTGTCCAGCAACTTTGAATATAGCATTAAACGTCACCTGGAGGAAATAGGGGCAGCAACGAACACAGTCGTGTGGGGTTTGTGGAGGCTTTGCAGCGATTTGACCAACCTTGTTTAATATGGTTGTTAGCAGTGTGAACAAAGAACAGAGCGAAGTGCTTTTGACTGAAGTAAAGTCTCAAATCTTCCCCGTGAGTGTTGCTGCAGTTGGGGGGCGGTGATACATAAATTATTACCTGCACCTGAGTACGATGAGGAAGGAAACTTTAGCTAAGCATCTTGCAAAAAGTGTTAGGGAGCCTCAAGCAAACGACAAAATCCCTGTGATTAATGGATGAAAGTGTTACATTTTTAGGTTGGACTCAGGTTACAGATAGACAGTATTCAAATATATTGAAGCAGAAGTGGACCGAGATATATCTAACAGTTTCCAGAAAAGTACAATTAATTCGTTTTATAAGAACATTGCCGGGAAAGTACAATTAATTGGTGCTATAAGGACATTATGGATTAGTAAAATGAGATAAACGAGCTTCTTGTATGTCCAGATGAGGTGGAAAATTATGCTGTGATCGATGTTTGTGCTACCCTGAACACGACGTAATCACAGAGATGGAGAAATAAAATATCAGTGAAAATAGATTAACATCATTTTCATGTAGAGTTACCATGAAAAACGGAGGAGTTGCGACATTTGTAAGACTTGGATGCAATGATATTGGAACAAATCATAATCTAGAATTTAAAACCATGTGTTTGTGAGTTGTTGCTGCTGAATGTTTCTCTGATAAATATGACAGTCTACAGATCCCCTCTAGAATACTTCAAGCTATTTATGAAAAAATCTACATGCATTACTGAGCTAATTATCAGGCAAGAAGAGACAGCTAGTAGTTTGTGCAGATTTAAATGTCGATTCCTTAAGAGACAAATAGAGGAAAAAGACGTGGATTCGGTGCTTCAATCTAATTTCAGCACACAATTTTCTAAGTCGTGTGTGGAAAAACCTGGTAGTCAAGGGAAGGCAGGATTCGGTTACGATTGTGGACGGGGCCTTAATCAATTACTATTGGTTGCTTTTTACAGTTACATACAATTTATTTTAAACCAGTAATTCCAAACTCAGGAATAAATAAAAATACCACACGGTATCAATGACGGAATAAACAACTGTGTAAATAATAGTGTTTTCAGAGAGTTACAATTTAGCAAATCACTATTAAATACAGATACAGCAGATAATATTTTAAAAGCAAGCCACTGTGATATGGACAGAAGTCCTTAACGCCAGGAATGACAGTAAATTAAGTATTGTTTACAACTCGCTGCAACTTACAAATTACAGGTATTGAAATATTAAAGCAAAGTCGCCACATACACAGCAGAAGGCATCAGACGCCAGGAATGGCACTAAATAACGTTAAGGCTTACTGTTAAAATAAACATACCTAATTAGAATTTTAAGGCAAATGACCTCAATCACGGCTGAAGGCCTTACACGCCAGGAACGGCAATAACATAAAAGAATTTAGAAACCTCCTGTAAAACAGCAAATATAATAGCAAAGGTTAATAAAAATCAAGCAACTGATCACTAAACGGCTGTTGTAACACAACCCTTAACATCCAATGAACACTACACTGCTAGATTTATTCCAGAAGGCGACCAGAACTATTAACTAGGCATATATAACCATTAGTGTAGGCATTACATGATACTGTAATAAATAATACAATAACAAAACACAAGGAACACTACATAAGTTCCTTAAAGGGTACAGAGGCAGATTACACCCGCAGAAGGCGTGTGCTGAAGGAGCGTTACACTGAACTACGGGCCATCATAACTGCTTTAAGAACACACATGTCTTACAAGAACCAGGGGGCCACTGACAGTGCTCCAGGAATCGACCTCTGAGAAGGTCTGGCAACAAACACTTTCACGAGTGATGAGATAGGCAGCCAAAAGTTGCATTTTCTTCACAAGATAGTAACTCAGACCAATGATAATCTTGCTGACGCTACCTGATGTCCGATAAACCAAATGCAACGATGGAACAATACACCAAAGCCAAAATCGGCGGTCTGCACTACGTACCCAGAATATTGTGCCTAGAGTGCCCAGAACGAGAAAAGAATCACTACCACCCGAGTACAAGATTCACTAACCGGCCTACAATCAAGAAAGCTGTCAAAACTACACGCCTTACCGGACAGCAGCGGAAAGGCAAGGAAACATACACTACCGTTACATACACTAACCCCCAGGGCAGGTAACTGGTACGGTCGCAGGTTCGAATCCTGCATCGGGCATGGATGTGTGTGATGTCCTTAAGTTAGTTAGGTTTAAGTAGTTCTAAGTTCTAGGGGACTGATGACCACAGCAGTTGAGTCCCATAGTGCTCAGAGCCATTTGAACCATTTTTTGAAGCAGGTAACTGGTGCGTTAGTGGCCACCAGGCAAGAAAAGTTACAACTGGTTGAACTTAACAAATTGTGACAAGTTGAATGCCGTAAGTAGTAAAAAGGAATCGAGGAAAGCCAATAAGATCCGCCTTCCTCAAGCACTCCACTCGCTGCTCTTCGCCTCGGCGACACTACGAACAGCAACACGAACCCGAGTCACTGGAGAATCGCTCGATATCACAATGGTGGAGGTTTTTTTATTTGGATTGAAATGCACTCATCTTAAAGCTTGCTGGATCCGGTTTGCGACGAGGTCGTGCATTCTCGTGACCACAGCCCTTTATCCAGCAGTCCATGCTTGCCGCCAGCAGTCCCAGCGTGTTTTCGCACTACACGAACCTGGGTCCTCCTGAGTCCCCAACCGAACTGGCACACTCTACACGACCTGGAAAAACAACGACGTCGCCCCAAAGACAGGGCAACAGTTACTATATGTCGATAACCGCCGCTGCTACCACTAGCGTACAGGCAACGCTTGCAAAACCGAGTGGCGTCAATCAACACGAGAAGAAGACAAACAACTGCAACCATGCCAACTAAACGATACTGTCTGGCCTCCAGCAGAGGGTCGAAACCTACAAACAGCATCAACGTGAGCCGCAGCACGGCCCAAGGACACCGACTGACAACGTTTTTATAGACATTACTCAGGCTGAAACAATTAATGTGCACCTAGTTGTGAAATTATTCAGATAGTGAAGGGAGACGAAAATTTAATAGTCATTGGCGACTGAATTCGAGTGTAGGAAAAGGGAGAGAAGGAATCGTAGTAGGTTAATATGGATTTGGGCTAAGACATGAAAGAGGAAGCCGCCTCGTAGAATTTAGCACAGAGCACAACTTAGTCATAGCTAACACTTGGTTTAAGAACCATGAAAGAAGGTTGTATACATGGAAGAAACCTGGAGATACTAAAAGGTATCAGATAGATTATATAATGGTAAGACAGAGATTTAGGAACCAGGTTTCAAATTGTAAGACATTTCCAGGGGCAGATGTGGACTCTGACCACAATCTATTGGTTATGACCTGTAGATTAAAACTGAAGAAACTGCAAAAAGGTGGCAATTTAAGGAGATGGGACCTGGACAAACTGAAAGAACCAGTGGTTGTACAGAGTTTCAGGGAAAGCATAAGGGAACAATTGACAGGAATGGGGGAAAGAGATACAGTAGAAGAAGATTGGGTAGCTCTGAGGATTGAAGTAGTGAAGGCAGCAAAGGATCAAGTAGGTAAAAGGCTGAGATCTAGTAGAAATCCTTGGGTAACAGAAGAAATATTGAATTTAATTGATGAAAGGAGAAAATATAAAAATGCAGTAAATGAAGCAGGCAAAAAGGAATTCAAACGTCTCAAAAATGAGATCGACAGGAAATGCAAAATGGCTAAGCAGGGATGGCTAGAGGACAAATGTAAGGATGTAGAGGCTTATCTCACTACGGGTAAGATAGATACTGCCTACAGGAAAATTAAAGGGACCTTTGGAGAAAAGAGAACCACTTGTATGAACATCAAGAGCTCAGATGGAAACCCAGTTCTAAGCAAAGACGGGAAAGCAGAAAGGTGGAAGGAGTATATAGAGGGTCTATACAACTGTGATGTACTTGAGGACAATATTGTGGAAATGTAAGAGGATGTAGATGAAGATGAAATGGGAGATAACGATATTGCGTGAAGAGTTTGACAGAGCACTGAAAGACCTAAGTCGAAACAAGGCCCCAGGAGTAGACAACATTCCATTAGAACCACTGACAGCCTTGAGAGAGCCAGTCCTGGCAAAACTCTACCATCTGATGAGCAAGATGTATGAGACAGGCGAAATACCCTCAGACTTCAAGAAGAATATAATATTTCCAATCCCAAAGAAAGCAGGTGTTGACAGATGTGAAAATTACCGGACTATCAGTTTAATACGTCACAGCTGCAAAATACTAACACGAATTCTTTACAGACGAATGGAAAAACTAGTAGAAGCCGACCTCGGGGAAGATCAGTTTGGATTCCGTAGAAATACTGGAACACGTGAGGAAATATTAAGGAAAGGCAAACCTACGTTCCTAGCATTTGTAGACTTAGAGAAAGCTTTTGACAATGTTGACTGGAATACTCTCTTTCAAATTCTGAAGGTGGCAGGGGTAAAATACAGGAAGCGAAAAGCTATTTACAATTTGTACAGAAACCAGATGGCAGTTATTAGAGTCGAGGGGCATGAAAGGGAGGCAGTGGTTGGGAAGGGAGTGAGACAGGGTTGTAGCCTCTCCCCAATGTTATTCAATCTGTATATTGAGCAAGCAGTAAAAGAAACAAAAGAAAAATTCGTAGTAGGTATTAAAATCCATGGAAAAGAAATAAAAACTTTGAGGTTCGCCGATGACATTGTAATTCTGTCAGAGACGGCAAAGGACTTCTAAGAGCAGTTGAACGGAATGGACAGTGTCTTGACAGGAGGATATATGATGAACATCAACAAAAGCAAAATGAGTATAATGGAATGTAGTCGAATTAAGTCGGGTGATGCTGAGGGAATTAGATTAAGAAATGAGACACTTAAAGTAGTAAAGGAGTTTTGCTATTTAGGAAGAAAAATAACTGATATTGGTCGAAGTAGAGAGGATATAAAATGTAGACTGGCAATGGCAAGGAAAGCGTTTCTGAAGAAGAGAAATTTTTTAACATCGAGTATAGATTTAAGTGTCAGGAAGTCATTTTTGAAAGTATTTGTATGGAGTGTAGCCATGTATAGAAGTGAAACGTGGACGATAAATAGTTTGGACAAGATGAGAATAGAAGCTTTCGAAATGTGGTGCTACAGAAGAATGCTGAAGATTATATGGGTAGAACACATAACTAATGAGGAGGTATTGAATAGGTTTGGGGAAATGTTTGTGGCATAGCTTGATTAGAAGACGGGATCGGTTGGTAGTACATGTTCTGATGCATCAAGGGATCACCAATTTAGTATTGGAGGGCAGTGAGGAGGGCAAAAATAGTAGAGGAAGATCAAGAGATGAATACACTAAGCAGATTCAGAAGGATGTAGGTTGCAGTAGGTACTGGGAGATGAAGAAGCTTGCACAGGATAGAGTAGCATGGAGAGCTGCATCAAACCAGTCTCTGGACTGGGGTCCACCACAACAACAACAACAACAACAACAGTTGTCGACAGTTTTATCTGTCATCATGCGTAGTTGATATAAAACTTACGGGGACTCCACATCAACACAGAGGAGATCCTGCTTAACATAAGACCAGCACATGCAAACACACATTTTACAACTGTAATTGGTCCTTGAGCTCGTAGCTAGAAAACTTGCTTGCTGTAGGAGGGATGCTGGGTTCGATTCCTGGGCCCCACAAAGGTGTCTGCGTAGAAGAGTGATTGTCCCTCACAAAAACAATACGCGGAAGGGTCAAAACATATTAATTATCTGTTCCGAGGCGTATCAACATCTAACAGCTAATTTATTAAAAACACATAATACACCAACTCGTGCTTCACAATTGGCAGTATTACATACACACTATCATATCTTTGACTGCAATAAAGAACAATTAATGCAAAGAATGATGTTAATGTAAACCTATGTTTGAGACTGACAGATCTTTATAACTGCACTATTCATAATACAAATGCATGTCCGGCTTGTTGGATGCATTGATGTTAGCGCCTCTCGGTATTAGCCTATTAACATTTCTACAGATACTGAAGGGCAAGCGTGACGTATTCGTTAACAGATCGGTATTTTCCGGTTCCGTTTCGTAAACCCTGGATTTGATAGAACTTCAGCCCGCATCTCGTAGTCGTGTGGTGGCGTTCTCGCTTCCCACGCCCGGGTTCCCGGGTTCGATTCCCGGCGGGGTCAGAGATTTTCTCTGCCTCGTGATGGCTGGGTATTGTGTGATGTCCTTAGGTTGGTTAAGTTTGTTTAAGTAGTTCTAAGTTCTAGGGGACTGATGACCATAGATGTTAAGTCCCATAGTGCTCAGAGCCATTTGAACCATTGATAGAACTTCATAATACAAAATCCAAAGCTGTTAAATCAGGCGATCTCTCTCCTTCGTTGCAACCACACGACCTATCCACCATTTGTAGTATACATTGTTGAGGTATTCCGTAACTCCTCTACAATAATGGGGTGATGCACTATCGTGCTGAAACCTGCACCTCACACCTAACTGAAGTGGGATGACTTGTAGGAGTTGCCCAAGCTTCAGCTCATTCTGTAGGAGCTGCAAACACTGCCGAAGGGTTAGTCTGGGAGCCAAATAAACTGGTCCATTGATGTAGTCTCTTATAATGGCGCACCATACATTACCACCCCAGTGTGCTTGCGTGTGATGTGATCGTAACAAGTAAGGATTTGGAGGATCCCAGTAATATACATTATGTCTATTGATAGTGGCGTCATTGGTGAAATAGCATTAATTTTCCCATTAAATCTGCCTACGATTTTTACCCTCTACGCTGCCCTCCAATACTAAATTGGTGATCCCTTGATGCCTCAGAACATGTCCTACCAACCGATCCCTTCTTCTGGTCGAGTTGTGCCACAAATTTCTCCTCAATACTTCCTCATTAGTTATGTGATCTACCCATATAATCTTCAGCATTCTTCTGTAGCACCACATTTCGAAAGCTTCTATTCTCTTCTTGTCCAAACTATTTATCGTCCATGATTCACTTCCATACATGGCTACACTCCATACAAATACTTTCAGAAATGACTTCCCGACACTTAAATATATATTCGCTGTTAACAAATTTCTCTTCTTCAGAAACGCTTTCCTTGCCATTGCCAGTCTACATTTTATATCCTCTCTACTTCGACGATCATCAGTTATTTTGCTCCCCAAATAGCAAAACTAATTTTCTACTTTAAGTGTCTCACTTCCTAATCTAATTCCCTCGGCATCACCTGACTTAATTCGACTACATTCCATTATCCTCGTTTTGCTTTTGTTGATGTTCATCATATATCCTCCTGTCAAGACACTGTCCATTCCGTTCAACTGCTCTTAGAAGTCCTTTGCCGTCTCTGACAGAATTACAATGTCATCGGCGAACCTCAAAGTTTTTATTTCTTTTCCATGGATTTTAATACCTACTACGAATTTTTCTTTTGTTTCTTTTACTGCTTGCTCAATATACAGATTGAATAACATCGGGGAGAGATTACAGACCTGTCTCACTCCCTTCCCAACCACTGCTTCCCTTTCATGCCCCTTGACTCTTATAACTGTCATCTGGTTTCTGTAAAAATTGTAAGTAGTCTTTTGTTCCTGTATTTTACCCCTGCCTCCTTTAGAATTTGAAAGAGAGTATTCCAGTCAACATTGTCAAAAGCTTTCTCTAAGTCTACAAATGCTAGAAACGTAGGTTTGCCCTTCCTTAATCTAGCTTCTAAGATAAGTCGTAGGGTCAGTATTGCCTCACGTGTTCCAACATTTCTACGGAATCCAAACTGATCTTCCCCGAAGTCGGCGTCTACTAGTTTTTCCATTCGTCTGTAAAGAATTCGCGTTTGTATTTTGCAGCTGAGACTTATTAAACTGATAGTTCGATGATTTTCACATCTGTCAACACCTGCTTTCTTTGGGATTGGAATTATTATATTCTTCTTGACGTTTGAGGATATTACGCCTGTCTCATACATCTTGCTCACCATATGGTAGAGTTTTGTCAGGACTGGCTCTCCCAAGGCCGTCAGTAGTTCCAATGGAATGTCTACTCCTGGGGCCTTGTTTCGACTTAGGTCTTTCAGTGCTCTGTCAAACTCCTCACGCAGTATCGTATCTCCCATTTCATCTTCATCTACATCGTCTTACATTTCCACAATATTGTCCTCAAGTACATCACAGTTGTATAGACCCTCTATATACTCCTTCCACCTTTCTGCTTTCCCGTCTTTGCTTAGAACTGGGTTTCCATCTGAGCTCTTGATGTTCATACAAGTGGTTCTCTTTTCTCCAAAGGTCCCTTTAATTTTCCTGTAGGCAGTATCTATCTTACCCCTAGTGAGATAAGCCTCTACATCCTTACATTTGTCCTCTAGCCATCCCTGCTTAGCCATTTTGCATTTCCTGTCGATCTCATTTTTGAGACGTTTGAATTCCTTTTTGCCTGCTTCATTTACTGCATTTTTATGTTTTCTCCTTTTATTAATTAAATTCAATATTTCTTCTGTTACCCAAGGATTTCTACTAGATCTCAGCTTTTTACCTACTTGATCCTCTGCTGCCTTCACTACTTCATCCCTCAAAGCTACCCATTCTTCTTCTATTGTATTTCTTTCCCCCATTCCTGTCAATTGCTCTCTTATGCTCTCCTTGAAACTCCGTACAACCTCTGGTTCTTTTAGTTTATCGAGGTCCCATCTCCTTAAATTCCCACCTTTTTGCAGTTTCTTCAGTTTTAATATACAGGTCCTAACCAATAGATTGTGGTCAGAGTCTACATCTGCCCCTGGAAATGCTTTACGATTTAAAACCTCGTTCCTAATTCTGGTGTAAGTGCAGCTTAAAGAGATGCTATTTTCATTCCTCCAGAATCGTTTGCATCCTGGTCCGCTGCAGCTCTTCTTTGTCCTAACTGCAATGAGAAATAGGTATTAATGGCGAGATCTGAAAGCATTCATAACATTAAATATAGTCACCTTAACAATATTATTATTATTATTAGCCCGCGTCTTGTGGTCGTGCGGTAGCTTTCTCGCTTCCCACGCCCCGGTTCCCGGGTTCGATTCCCGGCGGGGTCAGGGATTTTCTCTGTCTCGTGTTGGCTGGGTGTTGTGTTATGTCCTTAGGTTAGTTAGGTTTATGTAGTTTTAAGTTCTACGGGACTGATGACCATAGATGTTAAGTCCCATTGTGCTCAGAGCCAAAGAACCATTACTATTATTATTATTATAGTTGCAAATAATACTGCAGCTCAAAGGCAATAGCACGATAAGACTCTCGTTTTCACTGCACTGTACGTAAGCATTATTTCATGTAAACTATGTTTGCGCGTGGAATGTGCTCTAAAACGATAATATCGAGTGCGTCGTGGATTGGTCTTTTCACAACATGTTGTATCTGGAAAGCTCTCTCGGTTCCTTAACGCTTCTCTGTAAGTCTACAAACATGCGCAGAAGGTTGACGTCGCGTTTTAAAACGTTGTGAATACAAGTTTCGAGCCTGAGCTGCATTGCGATCCCCATAGAATAGAAGCACATTACTGTAGTCTTCACTGGAGTGCGTTGCAGTTGTTACCTGTTTGACTGTAGCCCCCGACTCGAACTATGGGCAGACGGCCACACGATGTTACCAAAGCAGAATCAGGAAGAAGACGCACGGCAGATGACGGCAGGTTCCCATGTACGTGCACCTACTCTTTAGTCAGCAGTGACGAGAAGCTAATATTAAATTCAACTTACTCAGTAGTAAATTTGTGCCCTGAAAGTTGCTTTCCTGTGAAGTTACCGGGAAAATCCATTTAAAGAAAATAAAAAGTATCAAGTAAGCTTTGAGTCACTAAGGGAATTAAAATACCATGTAAGACGAAGAAGGGAAATTTACATAACGGTCAGAGTAAGTCGAATGCAGACATTTATTGCACACTAAAACAGAATATTACAGTATTACAAGGACAGTCATTAAACTGCCCAGAAGAATGCACATAATATTAAAACTACATGGAATATTGTCAAACAGGAGACACAGCCACACAGTGCACAAGATACTATAACAAACTAACTGTCAATGTTGTGGCCAATAATTCACGAACTGCAAGTAGCCTTGACAATCACCTTGTAAATGTAGCAGCAAGAATGAGATTAAACGCTTGATTTGATTTGATTTTAACAGGGAAGCTAAAACAGTTAGGTCTAACCCACTACAGCCCGCACCGAAACTCTTTTCTGTGCGGTATCGCTCCCAGTATATCTAGTAAAGCCAACCAATGCCCTTAAATAGTGCAAGGAGTCCCTTTACAGGTTTTTTGTTAGACACAATTTCTTCATATCTAGTTGCCCCGAAGATTGTATATCTTTTGCTCTCCAATGCCATGCATTCGAAGATTAGGTGTGATGCAGTTTCTTCACCCTCATCACAGATCCTAAATTTAGGGTCTTCTTCCGATATACCTATTGTGTGTAGGTGTTTTTTGAAATTCCCGTGGCCTGTCATCAGTCCAGTCATGAGTTTGATCTCTTTCCTGTTCAATCCCAGCATTACAGAGCTTCTTTTAAAACATGGCTTAGGCCTCATTACCTTACCATGTTTTTGTTTATGGAACTTGGTCCAATATTCTACGTGCTGTTTCATAAGCCAGTTCCGTAGTTCTAGTTCGATCATGGCCTTGGTGATTGTCAGGACAGGTTCCGGTCCAAGAAATGGAGTCATTGCCCCCATCCTGGTCAATTTGTCGGATTGTTCATTGCCACAAATCCCTGAGTGGCCAGGGACCCACACTAGGTTTACACTATTGCTCCCCACCCCCCCTAGTTCCACCAGAGCCCTGTGGCATTCTGCAACAATCTTAGATCTTGTTGCAGGAGCTGCCAAAGATTTCAGGGCTGCCTGGCTGTCTGAATAGATATAGATGTAGCACCTACGCATATTCTCCTCCACACATGCCCTGATTGCAGAAATTTCAGCTTGGAATACAGAGGCCAGTTCTCCTAGAGAGATGATGCCTTCCAGTCTTGGCTGAACCCCGTACACCCCTGCTCCAGCTCCTTGGTATGATTTCGACCCATCGGTGAACCAAACGATATCCCCCGTATGGTGTCGAACGTTTTAGTCCCATTGCTCCCTGCTTCCAATTCTTACATTCTAAGGCTTGTTGAAGCAGTTGGGAGTTACTATATAGTCCGTATTTCCCTATTTCATCTGAAGAAGAAAAGGGATGTATTATACATGTCATTCCATAACACTTGAAACAACTAGAAGTAGCACCAACGTCCTTTACTGAAATTAAGAGCATTCTAAAAATGCGAAAAAAACTACAGCTCGTGTGGTGTTAATGGAATTTCAAATAGAATCTTGAGAACTTGTTCCAACTTAATAAGCAATGTCCTTAGTTAGACATGTAATGCACCACTGGAATAGGTACTTTTTCGAGACATTTTTATATACGCAGTTGTTAAACTTCTCCTTAAGAAAGGTGACAAGACAGTCACAAATAATTGCTGTAAAATTTCTTACTAAAATGTTTCTTCAAAATATCTAAAAAAAAGCGATGTACTCGAGTGCAGTCTCATACTTCAGTAGAAACAATTTACTTATCATATCACTGACTGGATTCCAAAAAGGTGGCTTGACTGAGAAGGCTATTTATATATTAACTCACCAAATAGAGCAGTATGTAAATAATAAAATGTCGCCAGTGGGTATTTTTTCTCACCTTTCCAAGACATTTGATTATGTACAATGTAGATCATGTTGCACACTTAGGAAACCCAAGTTTTATGGAATCGTTGGCTTTACACACAACTGGCCTTTCTCGTACTTAATAAACAGAATGCAGAAAGTTATTCTCAATAATTCAAACATCGTGGGAACAGTAGAAAATTTTATTGACCATGAAGAAATCATAAAGAGAGTCCCTTACGATTCAATTTTGGGCCTACTCATATTTCTTACATGTGAAATACCTTCCACTTAATATTCAATAAGCAGAATCGATACTTTCTAAGCCCATACTAGTTTTATGATACATCTCACCAGACAGAAAGCAACCAAAAAGATTTTAATGATATTTTCAAGTGATAATTAAATAATTCTCCGAAAACGAACTATACCAAAATTTTGGGGTGCAACACTACAGAAAATTTTTGGAAATGTTAAATTCTAAGCCACGTTCACACTGTCTTCTTGCAGTTTGCTATCGAAAACGCAAATGACTAATGGTTAAGTTAGTCAATCTCGTTTCCACCAGTGATCAACACGTGAACCCCTACGTGCATGTGCATGAATATAAAACTGAGTGATGCAAGAAAAACTGGATCCTAAAGGTGTGGGCTAATAATATAATATTTATCAGTGCAAGAATCTAAGTAAGTCAACCATCATCAACTGTAGATAAACGTAACATTCAGAAAATCCATGGAAAATGTTAAGTGCTTCAGGACACTTCTGTTTAAAAGGTCTGTGATTGCGAACGATGTTTTAACTGCGAGCCACCATCAATCTACCTGAAGAACAGTTCATAGATGTTTAGAAAACTCGCCTAACCCTAAATTATTCTGAGGCCTCAAGCTGATTTTTTTTTTGCGAACTATTTACAAGTTCCAACCAATCAGTTCACCCACCCAAGCTGAAAATATTTCAGAGCTCCTCGAAATCGTCGCACGTGAAACTTTTAAGGGTTCCCGACCTAAGGCTTGGAAAATATTTCAGTTTCCCGCTTTATACGGCTTCCACCCAGACATACATTCTGCATGTACATTAACTCCGCACGCCTGCCTGCCGAAATCTTAGCTGTCCCACGTGAAAATGGCTGCCGTTATTTATATCTTCACACTGACGGGAATCAAACTCATGCACGTCTGACTTCCGAAAACATATATAGACTATATCGTTCAAATGGCTCTGTGCACTATGGGACTTAACTTCTGAGGTCATCAGTCCCCTATAACTTATAAATACTTAAACCTAACTGATCATGCACGAGGCAGCATTCGAAAATGCGATGTAGCGGTCGCGCAGTTCCAGACTGTAGCGCCTAGAACTGCTCGGCCACTCTGGCCTGCTATAAACAATACCTTTCATGTTGTATGTACATATTACAGATGAGTTTCCAAACAAAGAAAAACGCAAAAATGTGAATTTCATCAGCTTTTCAATGCTGCTCCGCGCTACTGCTACGGTCGCAGGTTCGAATCCTGCCTCGGGCATGGATGTGTGTGATGTCCTTAGGTTAGTTAGGTTTAAGTAGTTCTACGTTTTAGGGGACTGATGACCACAGATGTTAAGTCCCATAGTGCTCAGAGCCATTTGAACCATTTTCAATGCTGCTCGTAGTTTTCATGTAGCTGTAACGCTTTTCTGGCATATAGTGTTTTTTGCTCATTTGGGCGCCATTTTGTGTCGCTATATTGGTACTAAATGTTAATCTGTTAAACTAATTACAGTCGTACATATCTAATTACCTCTGTTTACTAATGTTGCTGCTACCTTCACTGTTTCAAGTTTTATTTACTAGCGCGTTCACTTCTTCATATCCCGAAATACTCATTCCGGCCAGTAATTTGAAATGCGTAATATCCACAGAAAATCTGTTAGGATAGTTCAATAGTGTTCACTGAGCCCCCACCATTGACACTACATTTGTCTGAATCACTCAAGGCTTTACAAAGTTATTAAGTTTTATAGATCGTTTCTGATCCAAAACATTTAACATTTAGTAACTTGTAGATTAAATCTGACAGCAAGTGTGCGTCTTTACTCATGTACTCGTCTTTTCACATTTTCTTTATTCGGTTAGTTCGGGCATGGTGACTGTCGTTCACATTTTATTCATTCGATCTATTTTTACCCACCAGGCGGCCTGCGTGTCTGGCTAGCTCTTCTGATCTCCGCGTTTCAAAGATCCCGCCAGTTATTGACAGAGCCGCTACGATCGTCCATCTGGGCATGGCCCTCTCACCCGCTTGGCTGCCGTAACATTCGCCAACTGAGCTGCTAGCGTTACAAGAGCTGTCGAGCGCACACTCACGTTTATTATTGTTTTCATAGGCATTCGAAGTGTACTGTCTCAAAAAATACAATTTCAGTTCTGTACAATAACTACTCACTAACAATTGATGAACACATGAATAGAAGTCGGCAAATACTGTAAAATGCTCCAAATTTTTGGATGTGTATTGATGAAAACTGAGCTGGAAGCAGCATGTTACTGAGCTTCTTAAACAATTACGTAAGATGACCTTTGATCCGCATATAATTGCTTATCTTGGAAAGAAACGAATCAACCTACTTACATATTTTGCATATTTCCACTCAATAATGTCATACGCAATAATTTTCTGGTATAACTCATTATTTAGAAGGAAAGTGTTGATAGCAGGGGAAAGCAAGCAGTAAGTATGGTACGTGGTGTTCACCCACGGACGTCACATAGGCACTTCTTCAATGAGTTGTGAATCTTAATTGCGGCGTTACAATATAAACATTCACTAATGAAATTTCTCATAAATAACACATGCCAACGATAGAAAAACTTCTTTGCTGAAAACACCTTACTCTTATGTTTTTTGCGGTGGGAAATCCAAATATGATACTTAAAAAACTATATTGCTCGCCATTTCTTCACATTTTAAAGTTAAATTTATTAAATTAAGCGATTTTTTTAAAAAATTTAATAGCTTTTATATAGTTAAAATAATTTAAAAAGGAGGTGTAATGAATGTAGATGACGTTGGTATCACTGCTGAAAGAAAGGTCGATTCTGTTTTGTGTTAACAGGTGTGTTTCGTTTACTGTCAACCTAATCTCACTTCCCCGTTTGCTGTACATGTACCCACTACAATGTCTAATCGTGGTTGTAAAAACTCTGGTGACAGTTTTCGTACATTTGTGATGAATTTGTAATTGAAAAACTCCAAAGAAACATTACAGACTTTGTGAAAAAGGTTTAACTACCATACTTTGGAACTAAACTTGGTGACCAAGATAAATCTTGGGTGCCGCATAAGGTACGTAATGTGTGTGTTAAACATCTGAGAAAATGGTCCAAAAACGAGAAAATAGCCTTTACATTTGCCGTTCCTACGATATGAAGGGAGCCAAGAAATCATTCCAATGATTGCTACTTTTTCAGTGTTGATACTACTGGTCATAATTCGAAAAACAAGAATGTAATAAGCTACCCTAACCTTCCGTCCGCCATCCGACTGGTAGAGCATGGTGTATATTTGGTTCAAATGGCTCTGAGCACTTTGGGTCTTAACATCTGATGTCATCATTCCCCTAGAACGTAGAACTACTTAAACCTGACTAACCTAAGGACATCACACACATCCATTCCCGATGCCGGATTCGAACCTGCGACCGTAGCGGTAGCGCGGTTCCAGACTGAAGCGCCTAGAACCCCTCAGCCACACCGGCCTGCCCATGGTGTATATTTGCTGGTTCCTGAAACATCGGATGATTTAAATTCTATTCCAACAGAAGTATTTTCTGATGTACAATGTGATTTAGATGAACCAGATGATGATGAATTCCACTGTACTACAGAAAGTCTAGAGCCCAAATTTTTTACTCCGACAGAGCTTAACGATTTGGTTACTGATCTGGGTTAATGAAAGAAAAAAACTGAATTGCTTGGCTCTAGATTAAAAGAAAAGAACTTCTTTGCAATTGGAGCCAGCATATACATGTAAAGAAAGAGAGAGCACCAATTTTCCAAGTTTTTTTCAACAAGAAGGTGATTTAGTGTACTGCTCAGACATTCCCGGTCTGATGAATGAGTTTGGTATTGAATACAAAAACGAAGACTGGAGGCTGTTTATTTATTCATCCAAAACTAGTTTAAAGATTGTTTTGTTACACAATGGAACATGTATGCATCTACACCTGTTGGACACACTGTACATGTGAAAGAGAGCTACGAAAACCTAGAAATAGCGCTAAATAAAATAGTCTATTCTGCTCATGGTTGGATGATATGTGGCGATCTAAAAGTAATATGCATATTCCTTGGTCAGCAAAGCGGTTTTGCCAAATTTCCATGTTTCTTGTGTGAATGGGACAGTAGGGCTAGGGATCAAAACTGAAGCAGAAAGAACTGACCTGTGAGGAAGTCTAAAAACTGGTGAGAAGAACATTCTACACAAAAGCCTTGTGGATCCAAAAACGTTCTCTCAACACCTGTACATATGAAGTTAGGCCTAATGAAACGGTTTGTAAAGGCTTTGCCTAAAGATAGAGCATGTTTCAAGTATCTCTGCCAGAAGTTTCCACACCTTTCAGAAGCTAAACTAAAAGAAGGCGTCTTTGTCGGACCTGGCATTAGAAAATCAATGTTTGATATTAACTTTGAATCCACAATGACCTTCAATGAGAAAGAAGCATGGGTATCATGAAAGCAGGTCGTTACACATTTCTTAGGACATGAAAAAGACCCAGAATATGTTTCTATTATAGCTACAATGTTAAAGAAATTTAAAACTTTAGGATGTTTAATGAGCCTGAAAGTTCACTTTCTGAACAGTCACCTTGATTGCTTGCCGAACCATATGGGAGATGTTAGTAAGTAGCAAGGAGAGCGTTTTCACCATGACATTAAAGTGATGAAGGAAACGCTACCAAGGCTGCTGGAAAATCAACATGATGGGGGACTACAGCTGGTCACTTCACCGAGAATTTCAGCAAGCGACTCATTGTATAAAAAGCTACGCAAGAAGCTTTAAACAAAAAAAAGAGAAAGAAAATACAAACCAGTACCAGCTGACAAGTGAAACCTCTTAACACATATCATTGTTCTAAGTAGCTTACTGCATATACATACCATGCTTATGTTGTAACAAAGCGTTTCATTAAGCTCCCTGTTTACCGTGTAGCATAGGATTTTTATACTATATAAAAAAAGCATGTTGCTCGAAAACTATGGGTGATACAAAAAAACTAAGAGTACATTTGGATTCAGCTCATAAAAAGCTATAAAGACCAGCTATCAAAGTAAAAAAAGTTTTTTAAAAACAATGTCAAAATCGATCACAGTTTGAGAAGAACTGTGATGGCCATACCTACAACACTACAGGAAAAAAACGATATTTATTACAAATTATCAAAATTGTCATTGATTCATAATGTACAATATGTTGCGACCCAAATTTTTGAACGTTTTTCCAACACCACAAATTGTGTAACGGGTAGCAAAGCTAATTTTAACACTTTGAGCACCAGTGAGTGGGTTGTACCTGAACCACCATTTTACAAATTAGTTTTCGAAGTACCAGTGCACTCAGCATGAAACTACCGATGCTGTCGCATGGCAGCGACACCTAATGGTACACTGATGTACTGTGGTACCTTACAGCCATCAAAGCAACAGTCCGCTCAGAGATTGTGCTACGTGATTGTAGGAGATTGTGACATGCGATTTTTTTTTACAGTGGTCATATTCAGGAGATCTTTGAAGCGAAGTAATTACATCTAAGGTTATTGTAACGTAAATTTAACTTTGTACAACGCTTTTGTGAGTGTTTTAGAAATGACACCACTGTGCCCGTACGTAATTTGGATACAAAATTTAATAAATTTTAGGCTCAATTTTGTCTGGTGTTTAGGAATAACATATTTTTAGGCATTATGAGTTAATGGAAGTTTCGAGATGTGGGATTGTGTCCAGGAAAAATGCGAATTTGTTTTCAGACAAATGGCATGAAATGATTGTTGGTTGAAAATTGTGTGTTCTAGTGCTTCCAAAGTGAAACCACCTCCTTAACCCTTTCAGACCTGATTTTTTTCCAGAGAAAGGAAAGTTTATCTAGGTTCCCCAACGGTCGTAGGTGAATTTTTTTAATGATTTTAGAAGTATGGCTTGTAAAAATATGTTTTCAGTCCATACTTTGAACTTTTGGTTTCTTTTAATGGACTAAAATACACTCCTGGAAATTGAAATAAGAACACCGTGAATTCATTGTCCCAGGAAGGGGAAACTTTATTGACACATTCCTGGGGTCAGGTACATCACATGATCACACTGACAGAACCACAGGCACATAGACACAGGCAACAGAGCATGCACAATGTCGGCACTAGTACAGTGTATATCCACCTTTCGCAGCAATGCAGGCTGCTATTCTCCCATGGAGACGATCGTAGAGATGCTGGATGTAGTTCTGTGGAACGGCTTGCCATGCCATTTCCACCTGGCGCCTCAGTTGGACCAGCGTTCGTGCTGGACGTGCAGACCGCGTGAGACGACGCTTCATCCAGTCCCAAACATGCTCCATGGGGGACAGATCCGGAGATCTTGCTGGCCAGGGTAGTTGACTTACACCTTCTAGAGCACGTTGGGTGGCACGGGATACATGCGGACGTGCATTGTCCTGTTGGAACAGCAAGTTCCCTTGCCGGTCTAGGAATGGTAGAACGATGGGTTCGATGACGGTTTGGATGTACCGTGCACTATTCAGTGTCCCCTCGACGATCACCAGGGGTGTACGGCCAGTGTAGGAGATCGCTCCCCACACCATGATGCCGGGTGTTGGCCCTGTGTGCCTCGGTCGTATGCAGTCCTGATTGTGGCGCTCACCTGCACGGCGCCAAACACGCATACGACCATCATTGGCACCAAGGCAGAAGCGACTCTCATCGCTGAAGACGACACGTCTCCATTCGTCCCTCCATTCACGCCTGTCGCGACACCACTGGAGGCGGGCTGCACGATGTTGGGGCGTGAGCGGAAGACGGCCTAACGGTGTGCGGGACCGTAGCCCAGCTTCATGGAGACGGTTGCGAATGGTCCTCGCCGATACCCCAGGAGCAACAGTGTCCCTAATTTGCTGGGAAGTGGCGGTGCGGTCCCCTACGGCACTGCGTAGGATCCTACGGTCTTGGCGTGCATCCGTGCGTCTCTGCGGTCCGGTCCCAGGTCGACGGGCACGTGCACCTTCCGCCGACCACTGGCGACAACATCGATGTGCTGTGGAGACCTCACGCCCCACGTGTTGAGCAATTCGGCGGTACGTCCACCCGGCCTCCCGCACGCCCACTATACGCCCTCGCTCAAAGTCCGTCAACTGCACATACGGTTCACGCCCACGCTGTAGCGGCATGCTACCAGTGTTAAAGATTGCGATGGAGCTAAGTATGCCACGGCAAACTGGCTGACACTGACGGCGGCGGTGCACAAATGCTGCGCAGCTAGCGCCATTCGACGGCCAACACCGCGGTTCCTGGTGTGTCCGCTGTGCCGTGCGTGTGATCATTGCTTGTACAGCCCTCTCGCAGTGTCCGGAGCAAGTATGGTGGGTCTGACACACCGGTGTCAATGTGTTCTTTTTTCCATTTCCAGGAGTGTAAGTACTTTTGAAATTTTCACTGTTCTACTAAATAAACTGACAAGCCAGTAACTACTATGTAGTTATGCTGTGTGATATAACAAACGAACAAATTCCGTGAATGCTTGTCCTCACAAGCTGCTACTTCTTTACAATGATGTACGACAGATGGGAACACTTGGCCATGATGAAAAGATTGGATATTCACAGGTATGTAGGTGAGGTTTCCATTGACGAGAACTGTTTCTGTTGCAGCTGATACAGACTAATTATTAATGTACAGAATTGTAGCCAGAGTCTGAAAAGGTTAAAATAAGTGTTACCAGTAAGTGTTACTGCAACTCATCGTGGATAGTTTTCATCTAAATGAAAGCTGGAAGCATGAATGGTCAACAAAAACCTTGGGAACAAGAGCTCATCACCTTGATCCCACAAAGAAGCCAAAAGGTTTCGACCTACCGAGGAACCTTTGGTGCCACCTCAACAGGTTAAGGACTGGACATGGCTGTTGTAGGTACTTCAGGTACAAATGTGGCTGGATCAGTTCACCAATGTGTGAATGTAATCAAAAAGAGCTGACAATTGAACATTTAGTGCAATGCTGTCCTCTTCATTCATACCCTGGAATTCCCGAGGACTTCCTCACTCTCATACCCTAACTGGTTGAAAAACACGGACTTTAAGGTTTAATCTTGTCTAATATCATATGTATATTGTATAAAATCGTTTGCCTTTTATCAATTGTATATTGTATACAATAACCATATGATTAAATAAATAAATAAGTTACAACCTGAGGTCACTTTTGATGCAGAGTAAAGTAACCAGTGCTCGCTACATTACACAAACTACTGCCATTTCTTCTACAGGGAGGTGATGTGCTTCCTCAGCAGGACAGTGCACCTCCATCAACTACTTGAGGTGTCATGTTTCCTAATCTAATTTCCTCAGCATCACCTCGTTTAATTCGACTAATTTGCATTATCCTTTTTCCGCTTTTGTTGATGTTCATCCTTTACGCACCTTTCAAGACGCTGTCCATTCCGTTCAGCTGCTCTTTAAAGTCCTTAGCTGCCTCTGACAGAATTACAATGTCACGGGCAAACCTCAAGGTTTTTATCTCTTTTCCCTTAACATTAAATTCAGTTGAAAGCAATTCTTTGGGTTCTATTACTCCTTGCCCAGTGGGATCGGCTACAACACTATATCACGCCTTTCTCAATCACTGTTTGCTTTTCATGCTCCTCGACACTTATCAGTGCTGTCTGGTTTCTGTACAAGTAGTTAATAGCATTTAGCTCCTTGTATTTTACCGCTGCTTCCTTCAGAATTTCAAAGAAAATATTCCAGTCAGTATTGTTAAAAGATTTCTCTAAGTCTACGAATTACATAACGGTAGGTTTACCTTTCCTTAACTTATCTTCTAAGATAAGTCGTAGAATCAGTATTGTCACGCGTGTTCCTCCAATTCTCCGAAATCCAAACTGATCTTTAGCGAAGTAGGCTTCTACCAGATTTTACATTCTTCTGTAAAGAAATCGTGTTAATATTTTGCAACCATGACTAATGAAACTGATATTTCGGTAATATTAACCTTAACAACACTTACTTTCTTTGGAAGTGGAATTACTACAGTCCTTGAAGTCTGAGAGTACGCCTGTCTCATACAACGTGAAACAAGTTGATAGAGTTTCGTCATGGCTCGCTGTCCCAAGGTTATCAATAGGTCTGACGGAATGTCGTCAAATTCCTGGCCCTTGTTTCGACTTAGGTCTTACAGTGCTCTGTCAAATTCTTCTCGCAGCATCATATCTCCCGCCTCATCTTCATCTATGCCCTTTCCCATTTCTGAAACATTGCCGTCAAGTACATCTCCCTTGTATAGATCCTCTGTATAATCTTTCCACCTTTCAGCTTTCTCTTCTTTTCTTAGAACTTGTTTTCCATCTAAGCTCTTGAAATTCACACGGCTGCTTCTCTTTCCTCCAAAGGGCTCATTAATTTTCCTGTAGGTAGTAGCTATCTTTCCCCTACTGATATATGCTTCTATATCCTAACAGATCGGTACACATAGATGACGAAATTTCATTAGCCCACTTATTGGAGGCCATAACACTTCTACAAGGTATTGGCTTGTATCTACTGTTGCTAACATCTACTCCACTCAGGAACATATATAACATGATTTACATTTTAACGAGCTTTCATGTAACAAAAACATTCGGCGACACTGCATCAAAGCCTTACGCAAGGCTCGTCTAATCCGGCGATAATGATGGCGCTGTGACAATGACGTCATACCTCATGCGTAACATACATGCAAGGAAGCACTATTCAGCTGTGAGTTGTTCATTGTATTTCAACACGTGCTCGAACTGTACTGTTTTTGCATAAATAGTGTCACTGGTTATCGAATTGCTTTGTCTATACTGCGCAGTGCTTAAAGAGAAATCGCATTTATTATTTGGCTGTGCAAAAGACGGTTATAATTTTCTTTCTTGACAGATGAGATGTAAATTGAAGTTCATGAAATTCAGGAAAGTATCATGATAGCAATTACCTATGAAGCCATTTCTCCAGATGGAGCCGCTGGATACTGAAAACTTTGAAACTTTTCTTCAATGCATTTGATTTTAGGATTATTGCACCGAAATACTTCAACAGAAATTTTGTACATGAATTGCAATACAAAGTGCAGTGATGTGTTTTCAGAGAGAAGTAAATGAGGAGATCAATTCTGGCGATGGTGTTGATTCTCTATAGGGTTAAGTACTTCATTGATGGAAACTGTCACCCCATAGCAAGACTAGTTCGGCAAAATATTCCTGGAAGAGCATCTTCATTAACTGACAGCGAGTTTGTCAGACTGTGTAGAGAGTACTCTTTCGCCCCAACAATAATCTCGTTCTCATATCCTCGGTTTCAGATGAAATCAATGAAAACGGGTATTTCTTTGACACATTTTCGGATAATGGACTGAAAAAAATAATGTCGTCGGAATAGCAGCCGCTTCCGAATTTTTTTGATGTGACTCGAATTGTGCAATAGTATTTGAGTTCTCCTGTTTCTCACTCGGCTTTACGAAGGGGAAGTGAACCCAGTTTTATATAATCGTTTCCCAGAACAACATGAGATGGTTAACGGGATTTGATCTTCCGACTTGAGTGGCAGTTGGCAGCAATGCCAAGATTTGTCACAACCCTATTCAGCACCGATCCTTCGGGTCTCACTGTTTCATAATATACTATAGTTAGATAAAGACATTACGTAATGATAATGTGTTTCTCAGGTTAAACTACATGGTGCCACAGTGTCCTCTGCAGTTGCTTTAACATAACCCACAGTACCTTTTTATTTCCTCTTATTTAGTAACTTTTGTTACACTTGCTGTCAAAATAAAAACTCACGTATTTTATTTACTGGATATGTGTTACAATAAGGAGTAGATCATAACCTTGTAGCAGTTATGGCACTTGGGGTGAAAAACTGGGAGTTGTGGCTGCGTAATGTGGTTTTAATTATCATCAAAACCGACTGGAAAAACGGAAGGTAGTAGGTATGCAGCTGTCCTGCGCACAAGCTCTGTTAATTAAACACCCAAATAAACAATGCTTCAGACGTGGGCACGAGATTAAAAGTTTCGTTTCTTCAGTAGACATGTGACTTGTCATATACTGAAAGGTCGTTACTACTTTTGTGGTCTACTACTTTATCTGCTTACTCTGCGCAGCGTCTGCAGTTACGTTCAGGAATTCAGGTTGTCACTCAAAGCAGGATTTCATTTGTCGAAGCCCGCTCCTTCGGCGGCTTCGCCAGTCACCGCACATGCAATGGCTGGACTGAGTGAAGACTTAAGACACAGAGAAATTACAGACATTGGCTGGGATTGGGCACTGGTTTAAATCAATGGGGAAAGACGAAAATTTATGCCGGACGAGGATTCGAACACAGGCCTCGAGCTTACTAGGCAGATGTACTGACTACTGCGTAGCTGGACACAGTGGTCATCGCAACTGCTCGGACAACCCTAGCAATCACCCTTCTTTCTGTGAAAATAACTTCTCGGCAATGAGGAAAAATGAGGAAACCTTTACTACGCAATCACCAAAACGTACAACGGGCAATATATAGTAATGCAAGAACCGTCAGACATGTAAATAATGTGATGCGGCTGACGTCGGCGCGGGAACATCTCAGCACTGCGCCGTTGTGCAGCTCTTCCGTTGCATTCAGTGAACCGATACGAGGGAACCTGTTCTAATTAGCATCACAACCGACTGGACTAAAGGAAAGTAGCAGGAATGCAACTGTCCTGCGCAAAGTTCTGTTAATTAAACACCTAAATAAGCAATGTTTCAAAATTGCATCTCTTCTTCAGTAAACCTTTCCATACAAGTGCTGTGTATCACTGTTAACACAGTACTGACGCTGCCGGACCACAAACACCCAGCTAGCGAGGTGACGCAGTGGTTAGCACACTGGACTCGTATTCGGACATCTTGATTTAGTTTTTCCGTCATTTCCCTAAACCGCTTCAGGCAAATTCTGGGATGGTTCCTCCCCTAATCCGATGGGACCGATGACCACGCTGTTTGGTTCCCTCCCTCAAATCAACCAACCATCCAACAAAATCCTAAACAGAGCCGAGCAGTACTGAAGGCAAATTTGTGCACAACGAGGTAAGGAGGGAAATATTGTTGTCAACAACAGGTATCTCAGAGAAAGGAAACGAAATACACGGCGCAAACCGTCGACATATTCACCGTTGCGCACTGTTTTCATTGCAATATAAATACAAAGCTAGCTGCGGCAACAAAGCAAACGAAGTACAACAAGCCGCAGGAAATTGTGGGTCCCCTGTACCAAGATACTCGGAAGGTATCCCCGATCAGCTCCTGACAGTTTGTCAGTAGAGTTCTGGTTCACCCTGAATTTGCGGTGTCTGTTGTTTCGGACAGGTCCGATTGTATACATAATTAAGGCGAGGACGGGCAATGATCTATTCGGTGCGGATGCACGCCAGGCTCCAACTCTCACGGGAATCGGCAAAATGCCACGAGTAACGAGGATGATGGGTAAGGGGGCACTACATAAGTAATAGTGTGGGGATAAGTTGAGAATTTGGGTCTGATGGCCTGTGTGCTAGCGAAGACCATGGAGTTGCAATGACAATTGTGTCCGGATGGCGCAGTGGTCAGCGCATCTGTCTAGTAAGCAGGAGACGTGGGTTCGAATCCCAGTCCGGCACAAATTCTAAACTTTCTACATTGATTTCAATCGGAGCTCACTTGCCGCCAATCCCTGAATTTTCTTTGTGTCTTAACTCACAGTGACTGCTGGATCAAAATAGTGTCTCTTCTTTCGCACATGTTGGAAACAACAGTCACCACATTCATGTGCGTCGTGACTGTTTTAACCTGAAACATTAGTCTCTAACTTCTCTCTTAAATCTGAGTGACAAAGGAATATATACATGCAACGAAAATGCTAAGACCCAGTACTGCGATGTGCCGGACTGGAGAAGAGTTTGTACCTCTTTAATTATGACGAATTTTGCACGAGAACGAGACATGCACTCGATCCCCTCCTTACCTACCACGTAATTAAGTATGCACACAACGGTAACGGAGGGAAATAATGGTTGACCCTGCTAGTGGTGCACACTCACAATAATTTAATAAAAATCGTAATCTACCCAGAGGGAAGAAAAAGAGAACTTTATCACAATAAACAAAAGGATATGGGATTCTGCATATATCTACGAAATGATATACGGCTTAGAACCTAAGGACATCAAACACATCCATGGCCGAGGCACGATTCGAACCTGTGACCGTAGCGGTCGCGCCGTTCCAGACTGTAGCGCCTAGAACCGCTCGGCCACTTCGGCCGGCCGCTATATTGCAGCATCGCGATTAGTAGTGAAACCTCACATGAGATCACGTGGAGAAACAAGCAAGGTGGACTTGTGGCAAAGCGAGCGCGCGTGCTGCTGAGGACTTCAGTATATAATGTCGGAGCCAACCAATCCTGAAATTTGTAGCAGGTCGTCGGTAGGCAGCTTTCTGATGATGTAATCGCCGACTTCTGGTGTGCAGCCACTCTGTTTCAACCCCTGGCCTCGAAGGGTGCCCGAGAATTCTAAGTTTTGCCGAAAAAAGTACGATTAAGTCGCCAGACCGTCTGACTCCGACGAAGATCAGATCCTGAATCCCTAAGCCCGCGCAACGCAAGAGCGAAGCCAACATTTCTCATGGACTG
The DNA here is from genome assembly GCF_023897955.1 of Schistocerca gregaria. Classification (NCBI taxonomy): domain Eukaryota; kingdom Metazoa; phylum Arthropoda; class Insecta; order Orthoptera; family Acrididae; genus Schistocerca; species Schistocerca gregaria. The sequence goes on from NC_064922.1 coordinate 436,113,516, forward strand.
TGCGGCTGGTCCCGGCGGAGGTTCGAGTCCTCCCTCGGGCATGGGTGTGTGTGTTTGTCCTTAGGATAATTTAGGTTAGGTAGTGTGTAAGCTTAGCGACTGATCACCTTAGCAGTAAAGTCCCGTAAAAATTCACACACTTTTTTTTAACAACATTGCTCAACTCCCTACTCTCCTCAAAAACCGCGAATCAGCATTCAGTGCTGATTCCAAAATCCCCCCACACTGTCTCGGAACATCATTCATTCCAATAGCGACCGTTACCTCCAGTTTTAAGCAGGGCTTTATGAGGTCAACTAGCCTCAGTTTAAGTTGACCAATCATGCCTCTGGTATTCAGCTGAGGGCACTCAACTTGCCGTTTCACCAGCTACGTAAACAACATTCCTAGACCACCGGCCATCCGGCGCCAGGCGGTCGCACCCAGCAGGGCACGGTCCACAAATATTCTTAGAACCAAGAGGACAATGCAGTCAGTCGGTGCCAGGAATCTTCGTTCCGGACGCGCCGGAACGGTAAACACATAAACTGCGGCGACACTCAGATGTCTCACAGGTCGTTTCGCCCTGCATACAATGGACGAAACTCGACCGACGTCAGTCGTTCCGCCAGGTGCTTAAGCCCATTGTACGGACCCCTCAGAATTCTGGGAAGTGCAGCCCCTAACCGGAAATGCAGTGTGCCGCGTCCTCCGATGCTCGCCTCGCACAGGCCACCCAGGGAAGTAACCCAACATGCATCGGAATCAAGTAAAAAGTTTTTTTTTTATTTTTCAGTACAAATACTCTCATTACAATAACCTTTTTCGCCTTTTACCACAGTGTAATAGCATAGAACATTAATAAAATGGATGAAAATGAGAGCGACATGCAAAAGAGGGCATGGTACCTCTAGAACAACCGTACAGTGATGAATTTCACGTAGTTTCTTTGGCAGTCATTGATACAGCAGTTGGATACTCTGGTAAGGAGAGGAACGTGGAACTATCTATTATGGCAGTTAATTTCCTGTTCAACTGACAAATTATTTACTATGGAAATTCAGCATAATTCGTTATACTAATTAAACATCATTTACCTACTATAGTTCATTACATATTGAATAGAGGTTTTGGTTTCGGTTGAGAGAAATCAGTGCGGGATGGCCTCCTAACACACAATGGCTTAAGTCTAATCTGCGTTGGGAAGCAGACATGCACACAGCAAAAGGGACCGTGTAAAAAATTATATGACATAGGAGAAACGGACATTCTTTGAACTGGCAACCTATGGCACGCTTCAATTGGGCGAACTATGGCCATTATTATAGCCTCGCATGACCAAGTGGCAGTCGATCCCATCTCACTACAAATAAAGACACGCTCGACTGGCAATTCCAAAAATAATACAGAAAGTGCTTCGCAACCCCACGTGCTAGTGATAAGACAGAGAAAAGAGTCAGTACCAGACGCTCCACTGACTTATTGCTGTGACCGCACGGGTGACACGTTGCCAGCACAAGATCCCAGTGCTTGATCTAAAACGTCACACGAAGTGATTAAAATACGCTAGTGATAAACAAAACGAGTATAGTGATTAACTCCCTACTTTCGGTGAAGCTAATGCCATTAGGTTTCAACACCAGCTAACTTATAAATTTCATCCCGGATGTACACTTACAACCACGTTCTACCAGAAACGTCTGTACTTAACGAAGCCCTCATCCCCGACCTTAACATCCCCCTCCCCTCCCCCCCCCCCCTTCCGGACGCTGAGTCTAGAGCAAAACTCTTATCGTGAGGTTGGTATCGACTAGTCTCTAAGGCCCACTACACAACGCACCACTCCGAGCCAATCAGGGTGACTGTTGAAAGCGCTGGGTGCTAACGGCCTCAGAGCTTTGAGGACACAGGAGTTTGTAGTAGCTTCTGGAAGCTTCCTCTTGGCATTTCCCCCGCACCAGCTGAAAGACTCTTTTTGAAAACAGAGGGGAACTGCATTGCCGCCTTTGTGGGTCGTTCCCGGTGGTCAAGTCTGAAGAAAGCCAACGAATTTTTCTTGTGCCTGGTGTGAGGAAAGGAAGGAGGGAATCACCTAAGACTCGCTCTAAACACGCCATGTTACTGTTTTCATGCAAGTGGCTATGCAAATAATTGGAATGTTGAATGAAATGAGGCTACTGATCCCAGCGGTCACATGAGGAAATTAAAATAAAATATGTTGTCCATTTGAAACCCTTCCCCAGGCATCGACATGTTTCAGAACTACGTAGATTGTGCAAAAATTAAATATAAACCACCAACAGCTCAAAAATTGAATTAGGAAAGATACACGCAAGTGACATCGACATTGTGAGAGATACAGGTAAGGAACACCTACATTACAGTATCACGGTGAATAAAATTAAAAATCGCAAAATGAAACAATGAGCTGCGGTACTAACTGTGAGAGGGTACGAGATCGACAAGTTCTACAAGTAAACTGCAGAGAAAATAATCATCTGACCTCATGTGTTACCGCATAAAACTGTCAGTTAATTCAATTTAATCTTCGTTACCATGCAGGACTCTAAACAGTATCACCTGGTGGAAGATGAGGTTACCATTGGTGAATATTAAGTACAGGGCCGAAGAACTTCCCCGCAGGAATCCCATAGGCACCAGGAAAAGAGACCGAAGGGAATACTCCTGCAGGCTCTCCAGTCGGTGCCGCGCTCGCCGTATTGGCTTCCACACTCGCCGTCACTGGTCTACAGCGATCCTCTATCACCCACACGACTGAAGAGAAAGGGGGAAAGTGCCAACGTTTTACCACCATTATTCGAGCCCGGTGATCTAGCGGTAAAAGGCGTGTCTCGAAATCAAGAATTCGCGAGACTGAATAGCAGTCCGAATTTCTTCAGTCTACCTCCATAAACCATGGACCTTGCCGTTGGTGGAGAGGCTTGGGTGCCTCAGCGATGCAGATGGCCGTACCGTAGGTGCAACCACAACGGAGGGGTATCTGTTGAGAGGCCAGACTAACGTGTGGTTCCTGAAGAGGGGCAGCAGCCTTTTCAGTAGTTGCAGGGGCAACAGTCTGGATGATTGACTGACCTGGCCTTCTAACACTAACCAAAACAGCCTTGCTTGGCTGGTACGGTGAACGGCTGAAAGCAAGGAGAAACTACAGCCGTAGTTTTTCCAGAGGGCATGCAGCTTTACAGAGGTGCATCAAGCCAGTCTCAGGACTGAAGACCACAACAACAACCTTTAATCTAGTCTTCATCTCTCAGGTATGTGAAAATTAGCCAGGAATAGCAGGTGTTTTGGATTCCAAGTGAAAGTGTAGGTCCTCTTTTCGCGGTAGGACTGCTGGGGCTGTCACCGAAGTGGCGTCCACTTACAGGACCAGCTGCTCGGACGTTGAGCCACACAAAATCATAATTATTAATACCACCAGGGACATGACGCAGATGTTCAGCCAACGTCTTCCCTTTAAGCAGAATTAATTGAATCACTTGCTCCAGCAGTTACCGAAGCCTCGTTTACATCGCTATGGACTTCTTCCGCAGACCTAATGAGCGCAGATGTTGCCCTTGACAGCTGTTTGTCTAGGTCAGCTACACAAGTATTGGAAGTCGGATTGTTTGCAGCATAATTTCATGTCCTGCGCTCAATCACACTCAATCTATTAAAAATATTCTCACTACTTAGGATTAAATAATCACCAGCAATCCTCCTCGATCGTGGCTAGGTTCTCCATGTCGCCGATCCAGGCGTCTTCATCGCAGCGCTGCCCGGTCTAACTCCATCCACATACAGTCATGGAAATAAGTAGTCATACAGTAGGTGGTGACAAACTGCCATGGAGTTTTGGGATAGTAAATAACCCACAGTGCCGATACGAATAAGTAAGATGATGTAGCGTCAGGTAACCATGTGTTTGGTAATGAAGCTTCCCGTATGCCATGAATCTATTCTGGGAAAATAAAATATGTTACACTCCGCACGGTCTATGACAGGGCAAAATGTATTCATATAGCGGACTACTTTCAACCAAGCAAACGGCTGACGCAGCCCCGGAGTGTATGCCACACTTGTGTAGTCGTGTGGTGGCCGTGAAGCAACGGCACGTCGGACGTGGGTACCGTGGAGCAGCAGAATGGGCCGCAAGGCGAAGGAAACGACCATTGAGGAACGAAACATCGTTGTCGCCAAATATCGTCAACACAAGTCGTATGCCGAAACTGCGAATATCATAGGACAAAGTCGAGCGACTGTGCAATCTATCTTTAAGCGAAGTAAGGACAGACATATAGTAATAACTACACGGTCGTCCACAGAAGCTTACAACAACAGAGACCAGAATGCTACTAAGAATCATCAAGAAAAACCCAAAAACGGCAGCGTCAGCACTATACACATTTGTACATGACCACTTCCGAAAGGACATCACCCCAACGGCAGTTGGTACCATTGTCAACCGTTCGGGCTACAGAGCCAGGATCCCGAGATTAAAGCCCTACATCAGTAAAAAGAACAGGAAGTGGCGCATGGAACTCGCGAAACAACATGTACCCAAGACAGCAGACTTCTGGGATACTGTATTGTTTAGTGATGAAAGTAAATGTAATATTGTGCACGATGATGGTAGGATCCTGGTCTGGAGAAGACCGAATACATACCTCGACCGAAACAGCATTCAACCCACGCTGAAGCACGGAGGTGGTGGAGTGGTGGTACGGGGATGTATATCAGCCTCCGGTGTCGGAAAATTAGTGTTTGTGGAAGGTACCATGGACAGATTTCTATATATGAACATTCTCAAACAGAACTTACAACAAAGCGTTGAGGTCTTGGGTCTTCCTAGAAATTATTATTTCCAACAGGACAATGATCCGAAACATACGGCGCAAATTGTCCGACTGTGGTTGCTCTACAACACTCCACACACTCTTAAAACACCAGCTCAGAGTCCGGACCTGAATCCCATCGAACACTTGTGGAGTGAGCTGTAAACACGAGTGAGAAAACACGACATCCGCAGTAAGGTCTCTTTGATCGAGGCTCTACTTCGAAAATGGGAAGGCATCACGTCGGAAACTACAAGAAAATTGGTCCATTCCATGCCACTAAGGGTGCGAGTAGTAATACATCGGAAGGGTAAGCATACAAAGTATTAAACATGTTCTGGCTTTGTTAGAAGTGTCATTTTCTGTTGGTGTGTGAATACTTAATTACCAGCGCAGTATAGAACTTGGCAGACGTTTTTGTATTTTATTTTGTAAAGGCTTGTTCATTCTCGTTCTATGTACCAGCATAGCTGCATTGGCGACTGGCCAATGTGCAAAGTGCATATCCAGTTAGTATTTTTGGTTTCGTATTGTCATTAAAGACAGTTTACTTTTCGACGCTCTAGTGTATGAATACTTATTTCCATTACTGTACGTCTACCAGCCGCTGCCTCTTCGGACCGTCGCGGCTGGTTGCATCCCCCCTTATGCTGCAGGCGCCCAGTCACACCATGCAGCGACAGAACTGCGCGCGAATTTAAGAATCGGGACCTCCACCGAACCGCTATTTTCACGCCATAGTTTGTACCTACATTTTCGTCATGGCTCATACCATTCAATCGTGGATTAACACGCATTAAGTGTTGCAACTTTTATACTGAAATCTTTAAAAACTTTATCAATTAGATAGTAATGATGAGTGTAGGGAGACTTCTGCTTTGGGGCTCATTGTGCATAGTTTCACTGAAAGTCGTACGGTATCAGTAAGATCTTCTGTCAGGCTGTTTCCTCAACATTCGTTTTTCAGCTCTGTTGTTGGTCAAGCATTTATATCAGGTAGTTATAAAGTTGGAAAGAATAAATGTATACAATTATTTTTTGTTCGTAAAAGGTATTTTTTTGTAACAGTATCAGTTGGAAATTGTCACGAGTGATTATTTGTTACGATCACTTAATAATTATCTTTAGATCTATAAATAAAAATAATTCATTAATAAGTTACTGTACATGTAAAAAATCAATAACTTGACTAGTTACGTAGAATATACAATGTTTCATTTGTTATTTACATTTATTTTCAGATACAGATACGAAGATCATGATGAAGAAGTCAAAACTACGAGAGGGTGCTGGAAAAAATGGCTCTTCAAATAAACAAACGCTATTAATGTTCTACATCTCTATTCTTCATATCTACGTATTTATTTGTCTACGTAGTCACCCTGGCGACGAAAACATTTCTCTCAACGACAGACCCATTTGTTGATACCGTCACTGTACAGTATTGATCAAATCACAATTTCACACCTACTTGCACCTTTCCATCACTTTTAAAGTGAAGTCCTCAAGAGTGTTCTTTAACTTTTGGAAAGATATGAAAATCTAATGGGACCAAGTCGGGATTGTATGAAATATGATCGATGACTGAATCCAAACATCGGATTGTTGGAGATGCCGCAGCGCTCGTATGTGCTCTGCCACTGTCAAGTTGAAGGAGCGGGTGCTTATAGCACCCCAGTGAAATAATACGAAAAGACTTAAAAACAGTATTTATAAAGAAGAGACATTTATAAATTGAATAATATACATTTTTATCATATACCCGTATTATAATAATTTCTCTGTGTACGTTTCGAGGGCAAAGAAATGTAACAAAATGATCTAAAGAGACGAAAGGTACGCTCTTTTGTCAATTTTTTATTCTTCTTCACTTCTTCTCTTGTCTTGGTTGCGTGTAGACGTACATCTTGTGAGTGCTGGCAAATGTAAGCATATTTGTACTAATTAAGCAGATAATATATTGATTTACTATTAATATTCACTTTTAATTTGTAAGAGGTGATCCCGATTTCATATCCGCCTTCCTTGAATTAACCTGCATTCGAGTAATTTACAGTTCAACAATCGCAGCGGCCGAGACAGCCAACGACGCCATTACGTGGCGATATTAACTTATAAAAAATTTGCGGAAGTGAAAACCTCGCCCGCTATTAACATAATATACATTTTTCTCCACAGCCGCCCGACGTTACAGAAAATACGCAGCTTTAAGATTCTTATTTTCAGTACAACAGCCGAGAGCCAGAGCCAGGACTCCGACTACAATGCAATGGTTGACGGAGGTAAGAAAAAATACTCTCGCGCGTGTGTGGGCCGCAATTGTAATTAATAACTAAAGATTTTTTGCTTTAAAGTGAACTGACTAGCCGAGGAAATTAATATGTAAAGTATATTCCGATGTCCAACTTATATGCTCATGTTTTAAGATTCAGCGAGTCTAACGTTCATTAACGTAACAAATAATTTACAGTGAAGGTTAATATTGATAAAAAAGAGGAATTCACAAAATCATTTAATTGTCAGTCAAAATTAAATGAAATATCAGTTTCATTAAGGCCCACCACGTAAGGGCGGCAACAATCAATATTACCAATAAATAATATATTAAATTACGACGGCCGACGGATGCGAGATTGGCGCCCAACGTGGGGCCGGATCAAAGAAAAAGCGAGATTTATTAAATATGATTCTATTATAATGAATGTAATTATGTATGTGCTTAATTGTTGTAAAATATTAATGCCTATATGAATTCTTTTACATGTACAACAACAAAACCACACCCTAAGGAGTGTAGAAAAAAAATGGCTCTGAGCACTATGGGACTCAACTGCTGTGGTCAATAGTCTCCTAGAACTTAGAACTACTTAAACCTAACTAACCTAAGGACATCACACACATCCATGCCCGAGGCAGGATTCGAACCTGCGACCGCAGCAGTCGCACGGTTCCGGACTGCGCGCCTAGAGCCTCGAGACCACCGCGGCCGGCGGAGTGTAGAAAAGAAAAAGGATTACGTGAAAGAGAAATAACAAAGGTAAAGCGTATTGTGCAAGCATCCTGTGCAGCTCTATGCGTAGTATCGAACCCATATGCACATGAGATACCTTCGGTGAAAAAATCGTAAGTAAGTGCAAGTTAAATAGTGCGTGTTTGTTTTTTGGAGGGGATAATTATTCGTGTGTGTGTTAGTGTTAAGGATTTGTCAGTGGCTTAAAGTGAATTTATTATGGGTAAGATAGGACAACCTAAAGCATCCGTACGAGACGAACAAAATTCTGTCAACATGGAAAGTGAGGATCATTTGCGAAACGTAAACGAATCCCAAGCCACCGCCTCGGATAACATAATTTCCTGAGTTGGGACCTGGATCCGTGGACGGTGAATGGCGCTCCACAGCAGAATGGGAATAGAGTAATAACTCTACTGCCTGGGCAGGGGGGCCAATCGGGTGCTAGATTAAGCGGGGCACCAGTATGCGACCCATTGCCGACCCATTTGCAGAATTTCTGCGCAGGTTAGAAGGAAGAGATAGGGAGAGAGATCAGAAAGTCGCTCAGATGGTCTATGAGCAAGAGAAACAAAGAGAACAGAAAGAAAGGGAAAAAGAAAGAATGTCAGAGCAGAGGGAAAAAGAAAGAGACGAAAAACTGGCTAAGATGCTACATGAGCAGGAGAAAAAGTTAACGCAAAAGCTCATTGAGCAAGAGCAGCGAAGTGAAGCGAAACCGGACAGTATCCAAAGCGAACTTGCCGAGATGCGGGACGCTTGCAAAAAAATGCCCGAACTTGTGCAAAGCTTAGCCGGCGAGATGCAAAAATTACGGATATCGCAGGCTAGGCTTGAAGAAAATGTCCAGACTTTAACCAACCGCGTTGATAATGTGGAGATAGAGGCACGGAAAAGTATTGACACATATTTGGAAGGGCAAGCTCAAAAAGTCGATAAAGAATTTAATGAATGGCTAGATGTAAAGGATCGCGAGATATCTGCAAAGATTAAAAGCGATGTAAAAACAGCTGTAGAACAAGCGACTGCGGCCTCGAGTGTAAATATGGACGCTAGCGCTGCCGCACTACACGCCGAATAAACACAGATCAAATCCCGTGTGACAGCGGAGTTGCCGAATTGGCAACAGGAGGTCGCGCAAAGACTGTCTGCGTTGGAAACCAATGTAAACAGTGGCGGACAGATAATGAATCCGACTCCGCATACTGATTACTATAGTAACGCAGACGGTATGCAGGGTTCGAGTGCGCAACCGCAGCCTAATGTGAATTACGGGCACGAACAATGTGCGATACCGTGCAGTGCACATCACAAAGTAATGAATGTCACAGAAGGTAGCAATCACATGTGCAAAAAGGAGGACAATGTGATAAAACACAGGAAATTCCAACCCTTCAATAGCGAAAAACGAAATGTCAACCCTGTGGTATTCATTAAGAGCTTCAGGACTGTGTTTCCCAGTACTTGGACGGAAAGACAAAGAATACAGTTCGTGGTCTCCTTGATTCAAGGTGACGCGGCACTGTGGGCCACCGACGTGTCCGAAAAATGTCTAACGATGCAACAGTTTGAAGGCGCTGTCTTGCAAAAATTCTGGTCCGATAGCGTCCAAGAAAGACTACGCAAGGAGTTGAACAGTCCAGAAATGTACAATCCTAAGGTGGGAACGTTACGCAAATATTTTGAAAAGTATATAAACAAAATCAGGTACTGGGACGAGGCCATGTCCGATCGTGACATAATCAGATTAATAAAAATGAAGTTGCCCAGTGAAATTAAAAGATATTTCATCAATGTGCCGGAATATGATATAGAAAAATTCATGGAAATAGTGGATTCTGTTGACTTATTGATAGAAGACAAGGAAACCGAAAACAAGTGGAACCATGCAGGCTGTAATCAACAAAAAGCCGATTACAATGGCAGTCACAGTAACGGTAGTAACTTAGTACCAAATGGTAACGAGAATAGGCAAGAGCACCGGCAACAGAATCGAGGCACAAACAATGGCAATGGTTATAACGGCAACGGTTATAATCGTCAAAATCGGAAGATACGTTATGATGGACGCGTGACTTGTGGATATAATGGTAACGGAAATCCGCAATGGCGGAACAACCGAAACCAGTGGCATGGTTGTAATGAACCGACACCACTGTGGCAACAAAACACAGCGCCACAATGGAAAAGCAATCCAGGTCCATCACAGAACACATCTGGAAGTTACAACCGACCACCGCAAAACCAGAGCCATACACAGTATCAAAATACACCACCGGGGAGGCAGGGCGGCCAACACAACAGTAGCAACAAAAACAACCAGAACGACAATGTGAGATTAGTGGAAGTGACAGACAACTGTCAACCCACTAAAGCTCATCCGTTAAACTAAAAAAGACAGCCACAATACGCTCTCCGTTGTTGGCTGCAGGATGGTGTAGTGAGCGCACATTCACGGATGGCAGCCATAAACTTTGTATGCTGAGACACAATGAGGGAATAAAAATAGAAAAGGAACTTGTAGACATACAGTAGAAATGTAACCGAACCGACAAAAGTGTTGTGCAGGCTATATTGCAAGCAGATACGTACGGAGCACCAATACAGATAATAGCCGATACCGGTGCATCAACCAATGTTATGAGCGCAAATTTTTACAAGTACTTTAATCAAAATAATAGAATACCAATATCGCCAGTGAAGAATTGTTGTGTGACAGGTGCAGCAGATGCACAATCTCATATCATAAAGCACCAGGTGCAAGTCGAGTTTACGGCAGAAAATGAAGCAATGAAAAGCTCGTTCGAAGTAGTTAAGGGATTAGGTGTTGACTGCATCCTGGGGATGGAATTTTTACGCCAGAGGGACGCAAAAATCGACGTCTTGTGTGGGGAAGTAAGGCTTATGAATGAGGGTAGACATGTCATTTTGCCATTGTTGAGGACACGGGAAGTGCACGGTAAATATTGCCGGAGCTTTCAGTCTAGATTCGAAGGAATACAGGTAATGAATTTATATTCTGACTTAAGTACAAGACAAAGAGTTTATTACTGAAGACCGGGGGGACAAAAGGAAACTGATAGCCATGAAAGTCAGGGAGTCAGAACATTTGACTGAAGCACAACAAAACGGATTGACTCAGCTGCTTGCAGAGTATGAGAATGTGTTTTCTGAATAACCGGTGCTATCGAGGGCTTCACTTATAACATCGAAGTGGTACCTCACGGTACCTTCTGTCATGCAAACCACACCATCCCGTTGTCAAAGAAGGAGACAGTTACGAAGGAAATAAGAAAAAATACTTACCAAGATTTAAAGAAGTTAGCGCAGTAGAGCAACTTTTACATATATGAGTAATAGGTTAAGTTTATAGTGTATTTTTTTCTGTGTGTAAATGTTCAGATTTTAGTGTAACAGGTAAAGATAATGAGGCACACAGGATTAGTACGATTCAATTTTGTAGATGTTAATGAATAACAGTAATTTGAAAGTAATTGCATAAAGAAATGAACGAAGGTTTAAGAATATTTTACAAATTTCATTTTTAAAAAGAAAAATGCTTTAAAAATATTTTTAAAAAATCAACAGTATGTAATGATGAAAGAATTTTTCATTAAGTGTGTCATGAATAATTTTGAACTGTAGTCATAATTAAACTTATGAAATTCAATATTATAGTGTATATGTTATTCCATGTATTTATGTCTATACCGATCCTGAAATATGATCAATCATAATTTACTAAACAACATGAGTGCAGGATGTACATCACCCAAGGTACCTCATGTGTTGTGGACAAGGTACAAAGCAAATCAGTAAATACGACTAACGCTAAGCACTGTTAAAATATGTTGCCATATCCTAGGGCAGAGATTTGTACGAATTTATCGTGGAAACAAAAGTCTCAAATCTAACACTAATCTAGGAACTTGCACGCTAGGCCTAGATTACAAAATGTGTAAAATAATGCGAGAGGCAAAGTTTTGTAAAGTAGAGCCTTGCTCTGGAGGGCAAGTACTCAATGATTAGGCAGACATGACATGAGGACTCACCTCAGATGAGGCAGAAATGCAATTGTATAGTCAAAAGTCTGAAGGCAAGTACGACTTTGTAAGTGGAAAATGGAACGAGGTAATTAGTGCGAGAGACTGGTAAAATCCAGCACGAGCCAAAATCCAGTTCAGACTGATTGAAATACATTAGTGTTTGTGAACTAATCGAAACAGTTACTTTAATCAGTGTGAAAAACTGTGAAGGTGAAACTGTGATACGGACTATGAAGTGCTAGTGTTGAACGTTTAACAGCCGTGAAGACTCCAAACGCCAATATTACGCACGAAAAACTGTGAGTTTGATTATAAATGTGAACTGTTATTTTGAAGTGAACCCACAGTCAATATTTTTGGGACAGACTGTAATTTCAGTGAGTACAGTAATGCGAGATTGGAGCGCGATGCGTAGACTGTTGGAAAACACCGACTGCAGAAACGGCGAATGTTTGTGCTAAGCTCGCATTGGGACACTCACCAGTGCTGCGAAAACATAAATAATATTATCAAAAAAAACTGACGTGTAATAGAAGCAGTATCACATCAAAACTGCATTCACGGGAAAAGATTCATGTCATGTATTCTGCAGGACAATCTTGACATTCGGAAACTGGCGAAAACTTAACAACTGCCGCTTCTTTCTCACTATCGTAACCATCTGCAGCGGGAGGGAAATATTACGTTGGTTGCGTGTATGTTTCATGTACTACGTCGGAGACGAGTAGCACAGTTGACTCCTGCAGAAAAGCGCGGGGGGCGAGACAGAAACGCATCGCCAACGGTGCAGCCGATCAGCTGATTCTGACGTTCCGCGACGGTGAGAGACACGCTGGCGTCGAGCGGGCGTTGACCTCTCCGCAGCTGCCGCGAACGCCGAACATCGAACACACCAGCCGGCGCCGTCGCGAGCTGAACGTCGCGGCGTAGATCATCAACAACACCGCACTCAATAACGACGATATATTAATTGTTATAATGACCTCATTTCTTTGCATAGTGCAACAAAATATTGTTCGTAACGCATGCACATCCTGTATTCCAATGACATCCCAGAAAGAATTAAGTGAAAGAAAAAGCAGTTAGTCTGTCGCTCCGCCGAGGTTTTCCTCAGGGTTGCCCTACGGCCGCGCCAAATGGGGAGCGAACAGTTGACACCCCTGGGACTTGCTGAATTACAGACTAACTCGTAATTCTATACCTTTGAACACTGCACAAGCTGCAACCCCAAAAAAGAAGCAACAAAATGAATGCACCAATGTAACAGGTCATAACGTAACTGTCAACCTAATTATATTCTATGTCCTTTTGTTTTGTACATGACTATATTCGTAACCAATTGTGTATTATATTGTTATGTAAATGACTTCATCTGTATTACTTTGTGTGCAAAAAACATCATTAAGTACAACGACTAAAACATACGATGTGACATATGTAGACTGTGAAGGAAAAAATCTGCGTGTGGACACTGTGGACATGAAATAGGAAATATTTATGTCAAAAAACACGAACATTTTTTATGACATAAACATTTCGGGGGGCAATATAGCGTCCCCAGTGAAGTAATGAGACAAGGCTTAAAAAACAGTATTTGTAAAGAAGAGACATTTATAAGTTGAATGATACACATTTTTATCATTTACCCGTATTATAATAATTTCTCTATGTAAGTTTCGAGGGCAAAGAAATATAACAAAATGATCTGAAGAGACGACAAGATACGCTCTTTTGTCAATTTTTTAGACTTCTTCACTTCTTCTCTTCTCTTGGTTGCGTGTAGATGGACATCTTGGGAGTGCGGGCAAATGTAAGCATATTTGTACTAATTAAGCAGATAATATATTGATTTAATATTATTGTTCACTTTTAATTTGTAAGAGGTGATCCCGATTTCATGTCCGCCTTCCTTGAATTAACCTGCATTCGAGTAATTATAGCTCAACAATCGCAGCGACCGAGGCAGCCAACGACGCCATTACGTGGCGATATTAACTTATAAAAAATTTGCGGAAGCGAAAACCTCGCCCGCTATTAACATAATATACATTTCTCTCCACAGTCGCCCGACGTTACAGAAAATACGTAGCATTAAGATTCTTATTTTTAGTACCACAGCCGAGAGTCAGAGCCAGGACTCCGACTACAATGCAATGGTTGACGGAGGTAAGAAAAAACACTCTCGGGCGTATGTGGGCCGCGATTGTAATTAATAACTAAAGACTTTTTTGCTTTATAGTGAACTGACTAGCCGAGGAAATTAATATGAAAAGTATATTCCATTGTTCATCTTATATGCTCATGTTTTAAGATTCAGCGAGTCTAACGTTCATTAACGTAACAAATAATTTAGACTGAAGATTAATATTGTTAAAAAAAGGAGGACTTCACGAAAGCATTTAATTCTAAATCAATATTAACTGAAATATCAGTTTCATTAAGGCCCATCACTAAGGGCGGCAACAATCAACATTACCAATAAATAATATATTAAATTACGACGGCCGACGGACGCGAGATGCTCCATGTGAAGATGAAGTCTTCGAATCTAAACTCGATTGCAGCATACTCTTTCTCACGCACTGATCTAGTTACTTTGAAGAACGTCATTTACACCTTACAGTTGGGAGACTGGTGTGCAAATGTATGGATATGAAGCATAAAGATGTGAGATGTGACTAACATTTCTTTTATTTAACAAGCTGTTGGATTTTTCGCCTGACAAATTTGCAGGCATTTCTTTTCAATACGCCCTCCTAGCAATCATAAAGTGACCGGTTTCAACTAAAAATGTTCAAATAAATATTTGTTTGAATAATATCCACTTGCGCCATCTCTTATGACAATAGGTCATTTAGTATCAATTTTTTTTGTGTTTACAGATAAAAGCCTGTATTCCTCGCAGACAAAGATATCCCTGCGTCGCAGTATTGTAGCACGCTAATGCAGGTCCTTAAACTAAACAGCGCAGCCCATTGACAGAGCGCAGTATTGTGAGGTGATTCGTTTTCTGCATTTGAAGGCGGACAACGCTGCAACAACGTATACTAAGATGCTGAAAGTGCACAACAACGCACCGCCACATCACAGTGTTTATACAACGCAGACGCTTACAGGGCGGTCAGACAAGTCGGAGAGACGCGAAACGAAATACAGACCGTCATACTATGAACAATCGGGAATCAGATGGCGAACGGAAGTCCTGGTGCACAAAGTCGAACATAACACAATAGAGGCGATAGTGAGAAAAGTATATCTTAATATGTGGCGAACTGAGTTAATTTAAAAACCAGACCAGAGACCAGTGTCGAAAAGTCCAAAAAAAGAGGGTCTAATTCTTCAAGCATATGTAACAGAACAGTATTAATGCTGTCAATACCTAATGTACATTGTAATGAGCTATAATGTGCGTCCGAATGCATAGTGTATTTCGTCATGTAAATAAAACGTTAAAGTTTTCATCAGCTATTTAATGTGCCACAGCAGACTGTAAAGAACAGTTCAAATGGTTCATATGGCTCTGAGCACTATGGGACTTAACTTCTATGGTCATCAGTCCCCTAGAACTTAGAACTAGTTAAACCTAACTAACCTAAGGCCCTCACGAGGCAGAGAAATGTAAAGAACAGTGACTGTGTGTACATAGACCCGAATGAACGTTGTGTCAATAGTCTGAATTCAGTGTGACCAAAAGGGACGTCATTCACGAGAACTGTAGCGTAATAGACAGTGTTCATGAAACAATATAATCGGTACAACGCCAGAGACGTTGATTTTCGTGTAGTAGGTAAAAGTTAAATGTGCCGGCCGCGGTGGTCTCGCGGTTCTAGGCGCGCA
The DNA here is from genome assembly GCF_023897955.1 of Schistocerca gregaria. Classification (NCBI taxonomy): domain Eukaryota; kingdom Metazoa; phylum Arthropoda; class Insecta; order Orthoptera; family Acrididae; genus Schistocerca; species Schistocerca gregaria. Next base: position 436,129,220 of record NC_064922.1, read on the forward strand.
GTCCGGAACCGTGCGACTGCTACGGTCGCAGGTTCGAATCCTGCCTCGGGCATGGATGTGTGTGATGTCCTTAGGTTAGTTAGGTTCTAGGGGACTAATGACCACAGCAGCTCAGTCCCATAGTGCTCAGAGACATTTGAACCATTTTTGAACAGTTAAATGTGGTGAATAGCTTAGAGACCGTGGCGAACTAGTAAGTGTATTTCGGACAAGGATGTTAATTAACGCAGTCGAAGCACAGCTGATCTAAACGGACGTCACAAAATCAATGATCGGAGTGGAGTAAGTCAACAATGGGAATCCGTCCGCGCAAGCGAACGGAAAAGCTGATCTGCACAAGCGGGTCCGGAGATATAGGCGTGTTTTTTTAAAGTAAGTACCGTTCTGAAATTAAAAAAAGACATGCTAAGAAATCTCAATAATTTTATCTTTACATGAAAGCCTGTAGCTTAATCTACTTTTCTACATAATTTCCGTCAATGCTGAGGCACTTGTCATAACGTTGTACCAGTTTTTTATTACCCTCCTCACAGAAGTCTGCCGCCTGACTTGTTAAGCACTGCACCACCACTGTTTTGACTTCGTCACCGTCTTGAAGACGCTGACCGCCCAGGTGTTTCTTCAAGTGCAGGAACAGATGGTAGTCACTGGGCGCAAGATCGGGGCTGTACGGAGGATGATCTAGAGTTTATCACCGAAAAGATGTGATGAGATCTTTTGTCTGATTCGTCACATGCGGACGGGCATTGTCTTTCAGCAAAACGATGCCCTTGCTCAACTTCCAGGGACTGTTGCTTTGATTCTGGTGTGACGTAGGCCACCCATGTTTCACCGCCCGCAACAATTTGGCTTAAGAAATCATCACCGTCATTGTGGTACCGCTCAAGGAAAGTCAATACACTGTCTAAACGCTTGGTTTTGTGCACATCCGTAAACATTTTCGGTACCCAACGTGCGCACAATTTTCGGTAATTCAAGTGCTCGGCCACAATGCCATACAAAACACTACGAGAAACATTAGGAAAGTCATCCCGCAAGGAGGAAATCGTAAAGCGTCTGTTTTCTCTCACCTTATTGTCCACTTCCTGCTTCAAACTTTCATTAACGACCGAAGGAGGCCCACTCCGTTGTTCATCACGCACATTTGTACGGTCATCTTTAAATGCTCTCACCCACGTTTTTACATTACATCGCTCATAATGTTTTCTCCGTAAAATGCATAGATCTCAAGATGAATATAGATCGCTTTTAGGCCTTTAGCACTAAGAAATCTTATAAGAGCCAGTACTTCACAGTCGGCGGGACTCACGATTGTCGGAGGCATCTTAAACACTCAGTACAAAACATAAACAAGGAAGAATCAGACTGTAATGTCGTCAGTGCGTAGATTAAGGTACAGGCTTGCATGTAAAAAATAAAATTACGGAGATATCTTAGTATATCTTTCTTTAATTTCAAAACTTTACTTACTTAAAAAACACGTCTCGTACCTGTTCGTGACATACGAGTAGACAGTGTGGTGTGTAACAGAAGTAGTGAGACTGTGTAAATAGCCTACTCTAGGGCACAACAACTGTATGAAGCTAACGTTAACGTGTGGCAGAGTGTGAATTTGAACAGTGTCATACAGCAATACGAAACCGAAATATAAACTTCAACAGGAGTGTGACGAACTGTACTTAAGCAGTGTCATACACTGGACCTCTCATGTATTAACGAGCGAACGATTAATTCATACGCAAAACGACAGAAACCATTGCTGGATGAAGTAATAAAACAGGACGAATAATCATGTGTTTTTCCAATCCGCATGAAAAAACATCTATTTACTTATAATGAACTGATGCTCCTGTTGATCTTGCATTTCATGAAATTTTTCTGTGGAGCGGTGACGGAGGGTAGAACACGACGCACGTCCGGTACTCTGTTGTGTGCGACTCGTAGCTGTCGCGCTCCAGCTAATCGCTCGCCTCGGTGTCGTCACAATCTGCAGTACGCGCTGTCGGGGCGCAATCCGTCGCCCATTCCCTCATCAAATCACCAGCTTACCACGGAAGATAATTAATGATGAACATTTTAATTTTTGTAAAAATCGTTGATGACTGACCGAATTGAAATTATTTGCATCTGTATTTATTTGTACTGTGCAATCTTGCTTCGTGCCAAATTTTATGATTCTACATGAACGATAACTCCGCTGTAGATTTTGATGAGTTGGGGCATTGACTTAGAAGTTTCAAGTTTTTACACGGCCAAGGGACTACAGATCTTGCTATGTGACATAAATTTCAGCTTGATGCGCCAACTCGTTCGTGAGACAAAGAGTTTCTAACAGTCGGACAGACAGACAGACAGGTGGACAAGAAGGTTCCGTTTTTACCGACAGAAGAACTGAACTATAAAATGAAAGTATGCTTCTTATCAACGACTCCGGCTTTAATATCGCATATATAGTATGCTTTGAGACACTGACAAATTTTGCTTAATGCTACCTGCGACTGCTGCTATAAATTTTTTATTATTGTCATAAGGAATGAAAACAGGTTCCACACATTTTTAAAAACATTGACGAGTGCTCAGTTATAGGAATGAGTATTTTACCAAGCGTTTTTAACGCCACCTGCGCGCAGGTGTGTTTGCTCCATGACAACGTTCCAGCTTCTTCTGCAAGCGTCTGAAAAGGCTGCTTTTTTGGGCTATGAAATTATGCTCCCGTTCCTCCAACCGCCCCTCCCCTTCCCACCCTTTATGCTGAAGATATGTCACTAAGTTGCTTCTTTCTCTTCTCTCGGAGGAAGACACCATCGCATGGTAGTCACTTCCAGAGAAACGACTAGGTTACTTTCGGACGGACGGCCGAAGTGGCCGAGCTATTCTAGGCGCTATAGTCTGGAACCGCGCGACCGCTACGTTATAGTGATTCACTCCCTACTTTCGGTGACGCTCATGTCATTAGGCATCAACACGAGCTAAATTATAAATTGCATCCCAAATATACACTTACAATCACGTTCTGCCAGAAACGTCTGCACTCAACGAAACCCTCAACTGCAGCCCTCATCCCTGAACTTAACATTCCCCCCGGACGCTGAGTCTAGAGCAAAACTCTTATGTTGGGGACGGTATGTGCCAGTCTCTAAGGCCCACTGCACAAAACACCACTCCAAGCCAACCAGGGTGACTGTTGAAAGCGCTGTATGCTAACGGCCTCGCCGGCCGGTGTAGCCGAACGGTTGTAGGCACTTCAGTCTGGAACCGCGCGACCGCTACAGTCGAAGGTTCGAATCCTTCCCCGGGCATCGATGTGTGTGATGTCCTTATGTTAGTTAGGTTTAAGTAGTTCTAAGTTCTAGGGGACTGATTACCTCAGAAGGTAAGTCCCATAGTGCTCAGAGCCATTTGAACCATTTTCTAATTTTCGGACTGGAACGTTTCCTGACTGAAAAACCAGGGATTTTTACACCTAGCGTCTACGCCGATTCATCCTAAGATTTTATACATGAACGTGCACTAGCTGAATGTTGAATACATGGAAAAGGACTAACACTAATATCACCAAGTTTCATGGTTCTAGCTCGATTGGTTCCAGGCTATAATTGAAACTTCATGAGTACACTCCGTAAGAAGCACGCACTGCAATCTTTGCGTTTACTCACGAGTATGGCCGCTATTCGCTCTTCCGCTGTGTAAACACTGAGGTGTGCTGCGACGTCTGCGGCGTACCAGACCCACTGTCGGTCTGTGGCGTCCCGGCCGGCATCTTCCGGCGACCGCTGAGAGCCGCCATCCATCACGCGCAGGAGGGCGGCGCTGAGCGGCGCGACGGCCAGCTAGCTGAAATTTCACTTGAACGTAAAAGTCTGTTTATTGTATGCAAGCGGCGCCATAAATCATGCACGAGAGCGCGGGGATGCTCCATATCAACGCAGCCAGAGGCGGCGGCGTCCGTCAGCGATACTCGCGAGTCTGGAGAGCGTCGGTGTGTGGTCCGGCCAGGGCGGCGGCGCGTCTCGGGCCACAGGTCACATCGCAGGCTCTGCGAGTAAACAGCCTACTCGCTGTGATCAAATAACGTACGGGAATACAGCTGCTTGAGGTCGAGAGCGGAGTGTTTTAATTGAAATTGTATGACCTACTTTTTTGTTATTACCTTTCCCCAACATTTCAGGTATCTGAGATTACCTTAAGACAGGAAACGCGGACGAATTGGGGAAGGGGGACAAATGCAAAAGTCTGCTCACTACCACTTTCTCTTCTCAGTGTTCGTTCTAACTGTAAGTATTTTCAATCCCGAACTATTGACAGTACCACATCCAATCAGGTGTCATTACCGTTTGGTGAACTGGACAACGTATAACGCATTATGCAAGCTGCAACCTGGGTACACAGTGCACAGTGAGTCACTCTGTTTATTTCGTCCGACTCATTTCTTATCTCACTTCAACTATATTTTAGGTACAGTTTTCATAATCTACAGTGACGCTATAAAACATCCTAAGACGACGGGTACAGCATGGATTGGGGTCCAGGAAAAATGACGGCTCTTGGTTAAGAAAAAAATCGAATCCAAGTTCAAACTCATTGGAAATTTATTATTCTATCTCCCTTTGGTGGGAAATAAGACTTTAGAGAGCATCTTTTCAAACATGATACTGCGTAAGGCGAGCGTTGCCCATAATACACTCGCTCTATTACAAATCATGACTTAACTATGTTTCATAATAAGCTATTGTGTCTCTTATTGATTTTAACATGCTTGCATTGGACGGGGGTAAGGAAGTGCTCCAGTCATTGACTGTATAGCGTCCCGAGTGCTATATTACGAAAAGACTGAAATAACAGTATTTATAAAGAAGAGTCATTTAAAAATTGAATAATACATTTTATCATGTAGCCGTACAATAATAATTTCTCTATGTAAGTTTCGATTGCAAAGAAATAATTTACGACAAAATGATCTAAAGAGGTGACAAGATAAGCTCTTTTGTCAATTTTTTACTCGTCTTCAGTTCTTCTCTTGTCTTGACTGTATATAGACGGACATCTTGCGAGTGCTGGCAAATGTAAGCATATTTGTATGTGTTAAGCAAATTATAATATATATTGAGTTAATCTTATTGTGCACTTTTAATTTGTAAGAGGTGATCCCGATTTCATGTCCGCCTTCCTTGAATTAACCTGCATTCAAGTACTTTACAGTTCAACAATCGCAGCGGCCGATGCAGCCAACGACGCCATTATGTGGCGATATTAACTTATGAAAAATTAGCGGAATCTAAATACTCGCCCGCTATTAACATAATATTAATTTTTCTCCACAGCCGCACGAAGTTGCAGAAAATACGCAGCTTTAAGATTCTTATTTTCAGTACCACAGCCGAAAGCCAGAGCCAGGACTCCGATTCATATTGTCAGCTTATTATCAGATTACTATTATCAGCTTCCTGTCTGCTCGAAATTTTCGGAACCAGAGTGTGCTTCCAATTACCGATTGGATTACTGGTTAGTGTAGTCTTTTTTGCCAAACTGAAAGGCTTCATCCTCTGTGCATTCTCTGATGCATTTATTACACGTCTTTTAAGATCACAGCATGGGTTTCCATACCAACAACTCATTCACATGGTATAGTATGATTTGCCACGTGTTGTTCGAATGGTGATTGAACTTTCAATTCTTTCAGCGTGCCTAGAAATCAACGTTTCTATTTCTCATTAACTTCTTGAATTTCAAATAACTGTTTCGTATCGCTGGACAGTGGTAACTTCGATAAAACTAGCAGTTCTTTTCATTGAATCGTTCTTTTATCAAGTGAGATTCTGTCTCATATATTAATGATGCTCTGGTAGCTTCCAAATACACTTTCTTCACAAAGGTAACGAAAAGTCTATTCACGACGAGCACGTTCCCAGGATAGAATTCTACTAATCTTTGTCGTTTCATTTCCCCCAATCGAACTCTCTCATTATTTTATGTTCGCTAACTCCATCGACGATTATTTCCTGTCTCCCTCTACTATAAATTTTCATCCCTTTTGACATGATTTACCTCATTAAGAGGTAAGAAACTGAAGTTTATAAAAATCCAAAGTCTTCAAGCCAATGTAAGTAATTTGAGACAGTTGTTAAGGGATATTATATGGATACATTGATACGTTTTCATGCTTCTTGAAATTGTATGTTTTAATTACAAACAACTGAATTTTTTCAGCAAGATAAGTAAAAATGTTCCAGTTTTGAAACATGTATCAGTACTAAATTAATGTGTCTTTGTACAAACTTTGATATACCATTATTAGATATTTCTGTGGGACTGACTATCGATATCTTCTTTTGCTACATTTTTATAGCTTACTAAATTCCTCGAAAAATCAAGTCTGAGTACTTACTTTTATGGTAAATGAAAATTCCTTCCACAGAACATTTCATTATAGTATTGACTAATAGCATGCCAAATTTAAATACTATAATGACAGTGGTATTTGAGGAAATAGGTATATTAATTAGCCAAAATGTAAGTTATGTGAAAATTGAATCAAAGGTTTGACGGTGTTTGTATTAGGTCTTACCTTATCTGCGTTAACTAGTGCAAACCATACACATTCTCCACTTCGTCCAGAAGCAGTCTTTTCTTTACTAGTTCTCTTAGGTTAATCTGATTTTCAAATTGAATAACAATACAAAAAATGGCTCTGAGCACTATGGGACTTAACTTCTGTGGTCATCAGTCCCCTACAACTTAGAACTACTTAAACCTAACTAACCTAAGGACATCACACACATCCATGCCCAAGGCATGATTCGAACCTACGACCGCAGTGGTCGCGCGGTTCCAGACTGGAGCGCCTAGAACCACTCGGCCACTCCAGCCGGCAGCAACACTACTGTCAGCAATAATAACGTCAGCTGCATCAGTTCTCCTGTTAACGACTTCCTTCATTATCGACAGTGTGCACGCTCCTGGATCAAATCCTTGCCTCTGTAGAGTCCGTAGTCTGCCACGATTACAGCAGTTGAAAACTAAACATGTATCATACGATGCAGTTTCATGAGCCGTTGTGGAAACAAATGTTGCCAAGGTCATGGTTTTCAAATCAAAGAGTAGTAACTTTCATTAGGATTTTGAGTTTTTTCATGAACACACTTTTGCAGAGATCTGCATCTTTTAAACACCTAAACATTCCCCACGTTGTGACTGTATAAAACAGGGTGAAAACACTGCAGGAACAAACTTTATATGATCATTTATTTTCTCACCCCTACAAGTGGAACTGGAACGTGACATTCAGGAATTGAAATTTTAATACCGTGTAGAAAATAAAGATATTTCATAACTTTGGTGGAACTGGAACGTGACATTCAGGAATTGAAATTTTAATACCGTGTAGAAAATAAAGATATTTCATAACTTTGGTCGCTTTCACATACATCCCCTCGTAACAGTATCATACCCTTCTTTAATTACATTGTTGTGCACATCTGTGACTGCCATCTTTATGTATATAGTTAAAATGTCTGTTGGATTGTATTAGCTGTCTTGTAATAACATTTGTGTTAAATGTTGCTGGCGACATAACAGAAGATTGGATAAATGTGCAACCAAGTAGAATTTGGCTCAAAGGTATGTCTAGCGGATAGTTACATATAGCTCCATTTATCTCCTTTGGCTAAGTTGTAGAATTGTTAAATATTAATTCAGTTTCAAGCAATTTTTGAGACTTGCAAAAGATGTCAACATTTGAAAACTAAAATTATAAGATAGGATAGTTAGTTAAGTGGAGATGAAAAGCATTTATTGTAGAAACTGAAAAAAATTATTTTAATAAATAAGACTGACTCACTTCCAAATGGCGGTGGGAAGAATTCGTCAGCAAGGTTCATATCCGCATGCAGTAAAGCTAACAGTACTTCAGATTCCCATACCAAGCTTCCAAATTCACGTGAGCACTTTTTCAAAGCCCGAACCCGATAATCGGTAGTTAATGTACATTACTCAGTTCCGTAATTATTAAAAAGCAGTCATATAACTTTAGAATAACATGTGTTTAATTTTTCATCAGCGCTACTAGTCGGCGAGAAATTAATTTAAACTGGCCTTACACTTAATTGCAACAGGACGTCATACTGCGTAAACGAAATGTTTCAGCTCCCTTTCGAACACCCATCGAAAGATGAAGTTCTTACAGTGTGTGTACAGATATCACTCATGAATGATGAACAAAGAGTTCAACACAAAACGTAAAACTGAAGATCTTTCGCCTTCGGCGTTGCTGATAAACCGCAGAAAATCTCCAATGCTGGATATTCCGACTCCATTATCGAGACCACGTCAATGACCCCAGCACAAAACATCGTGCAACATTTGCACATCTTCGTTTTATTGCGTCGCTAACATCAGACGGCCTTTTTCGTCGTAAAGGAAATTCGACCATTCAAATTTTGGAAATGAAACATTAAAACTACAAATCTACTGAGATAGCCCTCTTTCTTGCAGTCGTTTTCCAAGTACAAGCTACATAATACACCTGTTGGACTCCCTTGTGATAGAAAATATACCTACTGAAACGTTTTACAAGATTGAATAAATAAAATTAACATAGTAGTACAGTGACTAGTTATTCTGAATCTTCTTTCAACGACCTTCCTCCTAGTGCCCTCTAGATCTGCAGCACATGCGCCATACTCTCATGGCATGAGGCCTTTACTAATGGCAGATTTAAATACGATTAAGGAGAGATTGTATGCCCTATACTGCCAAAGTTAAATATTGCACTTGCTAACCTATCATCTCCGAAAGTTTATAAGAGATCATCTACCAGTTTTCCAAAATTGATAACTTTTATATGTACTGCAATAGAAGTGTGATGTGATATTTTCCTCAAACACTTAATTTTTCTGGCAGAATCTTGTAAATAAATTAATTTAATCCATATAATCTTAGGATATTTTTATAATTGTTGTTCCATAGAACTCCCTTGTATAAAACAGTTTCGAATGTTTGATTACTTTAAAATTGAGTTAATGTTTTAAAAATTTGAAGTTAAGCATGTAAGCGATAAAAAGTTTGGAAAAGATTCGAAATCTTACTTAATGTTTGTTGTATGTCGCATGGTTTTCTCACTTTCATAACATGGTCTGGGTGATTTGTGACCTAATTGAAGTATAAACTAGTTTTTAATGAATCTCAGTGTATCTAATATATTATCTCCTGAACTATAAGTCGTACAACGATATAACTTTGTAGATACTTTCGACGATATACGTATATACTGCTCGCAAAATGTGTTGCTGATAGAGTTAGTAGGAAAGAAATGATAAATTATAACGTCATGTCCACTGTTGAAACTATACTGAGCACTATTTTAAGCAGACATTAGGTTTCCAGGCCTCTCTCCTTAACTTTGGGTTTTACAATAAAATAGTAGACGTAGATGGTGTCTGCAAAAGGTGTAGCGAATAGAGTTGGCAGTAAAGTATTAATAAATTAAAATGTCTTGTATGACATTTTATTTCGAGTCATTTATACGCATTTTTCATATCTTTGATTTTCGGCCGAGCTGGATTGCAGAAACGCTGTCTCGTAATTCAAACATCGTTGTAGTCATTTTTGTTCTACTCTTTAACTATTAAGAAATATGAAAGGCATATACGCTATTTTACGAAGCTCGCTTCTGCAATTGATTTTGCTTAGGCCTTACTTCAACATTAGAGCTTATTGAATGAATCAGATAATACACATATCCTGAGAATTATTCCAAGTCTAAAGATTAATTTATTATTGCAGTACAACTATGCGAAATGTATTCTGATATAAGTTTACAACAGTGAATAAAGTCATAGACAATTATTGTTAACTATACATGTGAATTACTTGCTTATGCTCATCACAAATTTGTAAAGGGGAAAAGATGACAATCCAAACAGGGCGATTAACTTAAAACTCATGTGCCAATTTCGTGCTCTTATCTGGAAGGCTAGAATTTCATAGTCGCTATTCAGACTAGATTTTTGGCTGTTATTGTCGTATTCAGTAGGAGCACTCGGAAACGAAAACCAGTTTTCGCTTTTCCCGTGGTAGCCGATATTTTATAATAGTGCCCGGCAAGGGCTATTCTAAAATGGCGTCCAATGATGAAGGTGTAAATTGTAGACGATTATTTGATGTTTAATCATACAAGTGTTTATTTTATGTTCCATGTACAAACAAAAGCCAAATGTACGAGCGGAGACCTTTTAAAATATTTTACAACGAGAGGAGGAAGGAATTCGCCGATGAAGCAGAAAAACCGCAAATTTAAATTCCAGTTTTTCAATAGACACTAACTTGTCGTCAGGGAGCTACTTAGAATAAAGCTAATTCCAGATCCGTAGATGTGTGTATGGTGTGTGACGATATTTTCCTAATATTTGCTGATGATTTGCGTATTCTGACAACACTTAGTTCAGGAGCACCTAGGTTGGTTTTTAGTACCAAGTGTGGGACTTTGCAATCATTGTTGTTAATAAATTGTGAAAAGCGATTAACTATTAGCATCCACTGAGTATCGAAAAAGAGCAATGGATGTGAAACAAGACCCATAATCTGCCGATCGATGCAAAAATTAGCAGCTGAATCATTAATGATGAAAGATAGTGTCATGTGAGTTGACAAAAATGTCACTGTCAGAAGCCACTGTTACAGAGTCAGCAAGCAGTGTTACAGAATGATCAAGTGTCCAAATTACTGCAACCGGTAGAGGAATTCTCTGCCAATGGTAACAAAATGAATTATATCCAGTATTCAACACCTGGAACTGTCCGTATTGATCCGATAGATGCACAATACGGAAGCAAATTTTTTGCGAATGTAAACAGCTACATTCACAGTATCTTTTAACTTTTGACTGCTTTTGACTTTGTTTTACGTCCTGACTACATGGATGGCTCCATGATGTTATTCCGTAGTGATGTGACCTATATTTCTGTACATCTGACATTGTGTACTCATGTTTTATGGAATTCCGTAGAATATTTATGACCGTAAACAACTATGTTCAAATTTCTTTTGAACTTCAGCGTCTTATGCTCTTTGTTTCCTGGATTTGTCTACCTCGATGGGTCAATGAGATTCATGCTACTTACATATTTTTCTCTTGCTTCACGTATTATGCACCATACTTTACTTGTTATCTTATTGGTTACTTGTTCATTTTCATCTGGTGTCTCTGAACATCTTACGACAGTCGTCTTACTTACACACCAGTATTTTGTAACAACTACTCGCCGTCACCACTCAGAAATAGTCTTCTGTTGATAAGTGCACATCGATCCTTCCACACCGCTTTGATGGCAAATAACGGCGACAGTCAATCAGCACTCTCACTGGCACTTCGATCTAGGAGCCATTATGCGATATTTGTCATGCATATCTACACTATGTGATCAAAAGTATCCGGCGACCCTCAAAAACATGCGCTTTTCGTATTATGTGCATTGTGCTGCCACCTACTGCCAGGTACTCCGTATCAGCGACCTCAGTAATCACTATACACCGTGAGAGAGCAGGATGGGCGGCTCGGCGGAACTCATTGGCTTCGAATGTCGTCAGGTGATCGGGTATCACTTGTGTCATACGTCTGTACGCGAGATTTCCACACTCCCGAACATCCCTAGGTATACTGTTTCCGATGTGACAGTGAAGTGGAAACGTCTCGGGGGACACGTACAGCACAAAATCCTACAGGCCGAATTCGTCTGTCGACTGACAGAGACCGCCGCCAGAGTCGTAGTGTGTAATAGGCAGATATATAACCAGATCATCACACAGTAATTCCAAATTGCATCAGGATCCACTGCAAGTACTATGACTGTTAGGTGTGAGGTCATCAGTCCCCTAGAAATTAGAACTACTTAAACCTAACCAACCTAAGGGCATCACACACATCCATTCCCGAGACAGGATTCGAACCGGCGACCGTAGCGGTCGTGCGGTTCCAGACTGTAGCGCTTAGAACAGCTCGGCCATCCTAGCCAGCAAGGAGCGTAAACATTGAACGATTGAACTGTGGAAAAACGTTGTGTGATGTGATGAATCACGGTACACAATATGGCAATCCGTTGGCAGGTTGTGGCTATGGGTATGACGAATGCCCAGTGAACGTCATCTGCCACCCCATGCCAACAGTAAAATTCGGAGGCGGTTGTGTTATGATGTGATCGTGTTTCTCATGGAGAGAGCTTACACCCCTAGTTGTTTTTCGTAGCACTATCATAGCACAAGCATACATTGATGTAAGCACCTTCTTGCTTTCCACTGTTGAAGAACAATTCAGGGATGGCAACTACATGTTCCAACCGATCGAGGACCTGTTCATAATGCACGGCCTGTGGCGGAGTAGTTACATGAAAATGACATTCCTGTAATGCACAGAGTCCTGACTTGAATCCTATAGAACATCTTTGGGATGTTTTGGAACACCGGTTTTGTGCCAAGTGTCACCGACCGACATCGATACATCTCCTCAGTGCAGAACTCCGTGAAGAATAGGCTGCCATTCGCCAAGAAACCTTCCACCACCTGACTGAAGGTATGATTGCGAGAGTGAAACATCTCATCAGGGCTAAGGATGGGCCAACACCATATTGAATACCAGCATTACCGATGGAGGGAGCCACAAATTTGTATGTCATTTTCAGTCCGGTGTCCAGATACTTTTGATCACATAATGTACGTATCGGCTGCAGGCCATTACGTATTTCACATCCAGCAGCTGTCACAGCTCTGAAATTCTCTTCTGCTGGATGGCGCACGTCGATATGACAACGCCGTCTCTATGAGAATCATCAGCGTCACTTAACCATCATGGCTGTCATAGTTCTCACATTAAATTATGATTAGTTATCTCTTTCATATGTACTTTTCTCACAGACTGGCGGAATGCGGTTTATAGCAGTTACTTTATATAATGTAATGCATCTATTTCTGCATTGTTTATTAGCTGTTGTGTAACCATTCTGTATATACATTGTTGTAATGACTAATCTACGTTCTGTATGCTTGATTGGATTTTGCTTAAGTAATTCGGTGTGCAGTGGGTGAAGCATCGAGTCTTTAAGCAATAGATTAGTGGTTGACATTCGTTGAGTTATAACAGCCGCTTCATTCACCGTTCCGCCTACCATATCGGTATAATGTCTTCTTTTACTATTTGTTATAGCTGATGTATTTTACATGTTACTACTATTTTCACACTCCCTCTAAATCCATTCGATAATCGTGTTTCAGCATGACTTCAGAAGCTGGTCAAAAATTAATCGAAACCAGATACCAAAAAATAATGTTTTATGCGGGTTATACTGTTTGTCCTCATTAAAAAAAGGAAAATTCACTGCTATACCAATCTTAATAATAAGGACAGCAATTTGTACAATAAACTGATACTCGGATATGTGAAAAAGAACAGGCAAATTAATAGAGAGTATTTAGATAAATGTATTAACAAAATAAGATACAAGGACAACCCAATGACCCACCATAAAGTCTTACTGATTTTAAAGTGTGTACATAATAGAACAACCTATCAGGTATCGTAACCTAAGGAATTCCGCACAATGTTAGGTTCCGCAGCTTTAATTCACGAGTGCGCAAACACAATGGTAAATTAAGTGGCCAGGGAATTCAGAACAAAAGCATCGGGTGAACCATAATGTTCCGCAAAGTGAGCCCGTAGACCGACAGAACAGTATCAACAACAGTAATCATAATAATTACAACAGTCACATCAACGAACGTGAACAAAGGCTTTGCTGCCTACAGGTTTTATTTGGGATACGGTAATGTCAATAGTAATAGCCAGTGGAAGCCGCACCCACAAAGCAATCCTGTTAAACAGAACCGGCGTAGCATAGCTCAGATGAGCGATGCGACGGACGCTGTTAGCTGTCTGTCTGCATCAAACCGGGGAAAGACTACCGACTGCAGTAAGCACCGATATGGTGGTCGTGGAGTTGAATAGCGGCAGTGATTAACGTATCAAATTGATCCGATACGATCATTGTAATAACATCAGGAACGAGTTGAACTCTGACGGTGGCCGGGGTGGCAACGCGGTTCTAGGCGCTACAGTCTGGAACCGCGCGACCGCTACGGTCGCAGGTTCGAATCGTGCCTCGGGTTTGTATGTGTGTGATGCCCTTAGGTTAGTTAGGTTTAAGTAGTTATAAGTTCTAGGGGACTGATGACCACAGCAGTTAGATCCCATAGTGCTCAGAGCCATTTGAACCATCTTTTTGCAATCTGACGGCGAAAAGTGCAATAAACTATGTGTAACGGTGTTACAGTCAGTAATCAGCGGCGTATGTAGTAAGTATCCTAACTACAGTGGTTATTGACACAGGAGATGTGATAATGTATTCTCTAATGGCTTGCACGAGAAACCGGGCGAGAAAATGCATGTAACTGCTGTAAATCCCATCATGATATTTAACAACATCGAGCTGTTGTTTACATTTACTTAGAGGTTTAATTTGAGTCTGCGAACTTTCTGAACATTGTTAAGCGAGTGCACGCTGTACTTACATGAACTGTTAAGCTAAAATGTGTGATTACTCTGGTCTTCCTTCTTGTGCAAAATCGACGTATTTATCAGATATTGTCCTTTGAATAAATGCAGTATTACTGCATGCCGCCATATTCGAATTCAGATCAGTTAGAAAGTTTTTATGTAATGCTACGGAAATAATATTATTGGATACAAGGAGACTTATAAATGAGTTTCAAGAAATTTCAGAACATTAATCATCTTTCTTGCGAAAAAATTATTTATTTATTTGAGGGTTGAGTGAAGGCCATCCTCGACCTATCGCTAAGCTCTCTCATCTTACCTCTTGAACAATAACTTAATCTATATGCCCTGCATGGAGTGTGATAGTTGTTCTGATGAAACCAATGTATAAAATTTGCCATTTCTTATTTTTCGTACATAGGAGAGTATATTTAGGATGGTATCTCAGTAGTACCTCTTCTCCTACCCCAGATCTTTGTAGCTTTCCCGATGTTCTATCAAAGTATTTCTTCCTCTCAGTAGTTCTATCACTTAATGTTACAATGGCTTTCCTCACAGGCTTAAGTCTCGGCTTAAACTTTCTTCACCGACCTCCTAAAAAACGTATATTTTGCAGAATGTAATGTAGAGATAGACAAAACGTGCTGTGGTTGCCGTCCCATACCACTCCACTGTTTTTTGATTAAAACTTATTTAATGAACTTTTTTTCGCTAGTTTCTCTGGTACAGTTTCTTACAACATTTAGCAAAAGATGAAAGAAAACGCCAAAGTAAGTTGCCTACGGTTTTCCATGCAACAATGAAAGGTTGCTAGGTAGAAACAATTAAACATTTGTAACTAAATTATCCTCATAAAGTTTCCTTGCATAATCGTATGTAACATGCTAATAACACTATTGCGAACATAATAGTATACGGTTGCCGTAGGAAACGTAGGTGAATATTAGGGTTCTCGCAATTTTCTTTCTACGTCAGTGACAGCAGAACCGAGCAACCATGTAACCGTCTAGTTCAAAAAGTGCATCTCTAAAACAGTATTATTAGCACGATTAAAAATATGGCCATTACATTTAATGGTAGTATCGCTAAAAACCTTTTATACAACATTTCTATTGGTAAAGCAGTATTTTCAGGTATTACTGATTTCCTGCTTACTGTTAAGTCAGTGGGAAAGTAACGAAAGTTAACGTTTACTTCTCAATGCAATTTGGTTACCGACAATTTGAGAAACCGATATCACGAAACAAAATTCTTAATTTCGCGCCTCAGAACACCACCAAGGGTCAGGTGAATAAAGATAAACAAGCACTGCTAAAACAGGAGCGATGCTCAGTTACTCGCAATTAGCCTAGGAAAAAAATGTAGAGCATTGACATATCCACTAGCACCAATGTGAACTGCTCTTTCCTGTTGTACCGGTAAAGTGTTAAAAAGCAGGCAACTCCACGTGGTGCAGCCAGTACAAATAGACGTTGTAATAGTAGATAGATTTTACTTCTTATATAAAATCGGATTCTCTTTGCTGCAAATCATTCCTAAATTATCCGCATTTGCTATCACTAAACTCTGTCATGCTGCAGAAATAATAACTATGTGATAGTTATTTAACGTCTTCAGACAAGAATTCTGAAGATGAAATCGACACTGGTTTGATGTCCTGTATAGAATTACAGTTTTAAGGAGGCGTTGGTAAAGTTCTCAGACGATTATTGGGAGAATGACCGTTTGGAATCCACTTTGCAAACGAATAAAGCTTTTATAACCGTTGGAAGTCAGTGCTACTCTTATCAGATAAAGATGTAAAAATCGAAAAGTAAAAGATTATGAATGTCAACATGAAGAAATAGATAATCTATATGTATTTCCTGTTAGCAAAGTGCCACAAACCTAAAATTTCAGTAAAACCTTAATATACTGAGGAACTGAAAACTATGCTGGCCAATATGTTTAATGTTTCTGAACCCCAAACTTGGTTGTGAGGTTTAGTAGTTACGACAAAAATAATAAATACGTTAGCTGCATCAATTGCATAGAATTAGTACCGATGTAGAGATCCTCTTTACGTCTTAGACTACCAGAATTCCACGCATTTATAAACCACTACAATAAAGCAAAAGTCAGACCTAAATTGTTTTCCGAAAACGAAACCTATATAAGAACTTCGGCGTCGATAACGAATGATGGAGAAATTTTCGTCGACGAAAAAACTGAGGCCGTTCAAGAGTTTACTGCTCTATATATGATACAAGGCAGTGCACATTTGTTAATAACATCAGATTTCGTATTTTCCAAACGAATGATTTAGCCAAGAAAAAAATGAGCAATTTATGAAATAAATAAGAAGCTTCAATTCAAATACGATTTCACCGTGCTGGAAACCGTTAACATAAAAAAACTTTGCGCACAATAATTGTAAATTCAACGTGGCTTAACACTGCTCATCCGTATTTCGTAAAACTACTACCTGAATCTTGCGGATGATACATGTACTGCTATTTAAAACCGAGGCTTCTTCAGGGATCAAATACCCTAACAAGTCGATGAAATTCCATACGTTACAGGCACGGGAAAATAGTGATGACAACTCCTCAGAGATGAATTTCAATACTGAACTTCTCACGCATCAGTTTCTGAATAACCATGCTATTTGAATTCTTTGTATTTTACATTTTACGACAAATTAAACTTCTTTATTACAACAGACATATAATCGATTTTTAAAGAACTGATTAGTTTTATTTCTCTCAGATTTATTAATCATACGTTGTAAAAAATGACGTAAACTTTGGAAAGCAATTGAGTAGTATGTATCACTATTATATTACACAATTATACAGTGGATATTACTGCATGCTTCAGAACACGAAACAATGAGTGTAGATTTCGGACGCCACAAAACCTGTTCCTTATTTATTAATAATCTGCTTCTTCTTAGTATCCGCCAGCTAGGAACTACGTCAATTCACCTTCCCCTTTTTCCGAGCTTTAGTTGTCGCTCCATGCTCCTTCATTCGATTTTGGTGTTGTTCTTTTCTCCCTTGCGTCCACGCCTTCCCTGTCTTCAGCTTCGGCTTTACCTGGAAACGTTTGTGCTTTTTTTTTTCCTTAAGCAGATCACGCTTTTGGATGGCCTTCAGAGAAATTTCAGTTCTCGCAGATCTTTATAGAGTTCAGTTCTGTGAACCATGCCCGTTTGATTTACTTATCTTGAAAGTATATAAAAAAATGGTTCAAATGGCTCTGAGAACTATGGGACTTAACTTCTGAGGTCATCAGTCCCCTAGAACGTAGAACTACTTAAACTTAACTAAGCTAAGGACATCAGACATATCCATGCCCGAGGCAGGATTCGAACCTGCGACCTCAACGGTTGCGAGGTTCCTGACTGTAGTGCCTAGAACCGCTCAGCCACTCAGTCCAGCTAGGTTTATATCTTTTAAGACAGCCTCCCTGGGCTCATTTGCGTTACGTGACCATAAAAGGCAAACCTTCTCCGAAACGTGTTGCTTATCTCCTCCATCTCTTTGTATAGTTCGTGGCCGTGACGCCTTCTTTGATTGGAACGAACTTTTTTTTCTACATCTTCAAGTTTCTCCATTAGACCTTCCATGTTCATTGTAACAGTGTCTGCCGGATTCCGGGGCTCCAGTATATGAGTAATAACAGGCCAGGCAGTGTCTAATTGTGACGTTTAAGGATGTCGATCTCCTATTGTAGACTCCTGCACTTGTTGACAGGCGATTTTCATTTTGTTAATGCGTGATGCGAAAGCTTCTTTCTCTGGTAGGTTTGGCCCCACCCATTCAGCTAAGTATTTGATCATTTCTTCCATCTTAGGTTTTCCTTGTCCAAATTCCAGTTCTTTTCTGCTTGTCATAAAATTGGTCTTCACAAAGAATATTTGACGCCCACCGTTCGTTGTCTGTGTCTTCAGTTAGTTAAACGGTATTTCAGGCGTATCTGTAAAGTCTTAAAAGCATACTAGATCATTCCCAAAGGTTAGACTGTAGTTTGCGAAATTTTTATACGTGTAGTCTAGCCTATTTTTAATAATATTATTTACATTTCTTGCTCCAAGTCAGATTCTTGGGTGAACGGTTGCAGATTTTTATCATTATTAATTACATAACAGTAATAACTATCATTATTGTTTCTGTTATCAACAAAAATGTTATTTACTGCAAAATAGATTATCGGTGCTATTGCAGACCTATTTTTCTTTTACATTGAAAAATGGGCATTTGTACTCTCTTTAACTTTAACTCGATGACTGTCCGACATGCAGCTGTTATTCTGCATCTTTATTATATAGGTTTCCACGTTCAATGTTCCTCTCTCACGCCACACGCTCGTACTGTAATTTTGAAACTTAAAATCGCGACACACCTAAGATTTGCCTACTTCTCCTAAGGTAGCCTTAGCCCTGGCCTCTTTTCCGATACTTGGCGTACTTTAGCAGACCACTTGTCAAGGTTTTGCTTTGCTCGTGGCTTCTGTGTGATGAGTGCCCTATTCTTATACTATCTGCTCCTGTACATGGGTCACAGTAACAAGTACCGGTAGTTTCACATCTACGTAGTGATCTCGTTGCATATTATTCTGACCTTCAATCCTGGGAATATTTACCATGCCCTGCCTCAGATTTTAACAGATCTATCTATACACTGCCTCCGTTAATAACAATGTGGCATTGCTGATAGGAAAGGTCAGGTGTTGCGTTCCCTTCTTGGAGAAATTCTGTGCCTCCGATGCAGTCAACAATTAAAAATAGTACTACTAAAAACGTGTTTAGTATGACTACCTTTTGCTAACGTGATTGGTACGCAGACCTGCACCCTAACTTCCGTGACTTAGAGACTGTCGGCCCCAGCGTTTTACAGTTATTCACTGGAAAGACAGTAAATTAACTTTCAAAGGGATAACTTCCAAAATGGAAGCTAATTTGTTTGAAAAAATAAAAAAATCTCTAAATTGCAAACCGAATAATTGAAACAGAATCTCGTGATTAAATTTCTTCAAGTGACGTTAGGTAGTTTCACAAAAACAAAAAATCAAATTCCTCTTTTTAAATCTGTAGCAATATATTGTGCACTTACTACATGTCACCTGTAATTTGTGTTGAACATAATGCAACTAATTAAGCAGCTGCAGTAAGGCATCTCCTGCCTGCTCGACAATCTCGCTGCTAAATACATCGTCACCCTGTAACTCGAAGGGTTACTTGGCAAACTCTCTATACATCACTCGGAGATTGTCGTTGTGTAATGACAATCCACGCGTCTGGAAACTGGTAGGTTAAGTCCGCCCAAGACAAACTTAATAAAAAGAGGAAACAATTCCTTTGTGGATGACAGTCTTCCGTTACAGAATTTTACCGTAGGCAGGTTCGTGGTATCAAACCAATGTCCAGATTCCAAACGTCTTTAGAGCTTAGCGATAGGTCGAGGATGGCCTTCACTCAACCCTCAAATAAATAAATAATTTTTTCGCAAGAAAGATGATTAATGTTCTGAAATTTCTTGAAACTCATTTATAAGTCTCCTTGTTTCCAATAATATTATTTCCGTAGCATTACATAAAAAATTTCTAACTGACCTGAATTCGAATATGGCTGCATTTATTCAAAGGGCAATATCTGATAAATACGTCTATTTTGGACAAGAAGCAAGACCAGAGTAATCACACATTTTAGCTTAACTGTTCATGTAAGTACAGCGTGCATTCGCTTAACAATGTTCAGAAAGTTCACAGACTCAAATTAAACCTCTAAGTAAATGTAAACAACAGCTCGATGTTGTTAAATATCATGATGGGATTTACAGCAGTTACATGCATTTTCTCGCCCGGTTTCTCGTGCAAGCCATTAGAGAATACATTATCACATCTCCTGTGTCAATAACCACTGTAGTAAGGATACTGCCTACATACGCCGCTGATTACTGACTGTAACACCGTTACACATAGTTTATTGCACTTTTCGCCGTCAGATTGCAAAAAGATGGTTCAAATGGCTCTGAGCACTATGGGATCTAACTTCTGAGGTCATCAGTCCCCTAGAACTTGTAACTACTTAAACCTAACTAACCTAAGGGCATCACACACATACAAACCCGAAGCACGATTCGAACCTGCGACCATAGCGGTCGCGCGGTTCCAGACCGTAGCGCCTAGAACCGCGTTGCCACTCGGGCCGCCGTCAGAGTACATCTCGTTCCTGCTGTCATTACAATGATCGTATCGGATCAATTTGATACGTTAATCACTGCCGCTATTCAACTCCACGACCACCATATCGGTGCTTACTGCAGTCGGTAGTCTTTCCCCGGTTTGATGTAGACAGACAGCTAACAGCGTCCGTCGCATCGCTCATCTGAGCTAAGCTACGCCGGTTCTGTTTAATAGGATTGCTTTGTGGGTGCGGCTGCCACTGGCTATTACTATTGACATTACCGTATCCCAAATAAAACCTGTAGGCAGTAATGCCTTTGTTCACGTTTGTTGATGTGACTGCTGTAATTATTATGATTACTGTTGTTGATACTATTCTGTCGGTCTCTGGGCTCTCTTTGCGGAACATTATGATTCACCCGATGCTTTTGATCTGAATTCCCTGGCCACTTAATTTACCATTGCTAGATACTGTGTTTGCGCACTCGTGATTTAAAGCTGCGGAACGTAACATTGCGCCGAATTCTTTAAGTTAGGTCTACATCTACATCTACATGACTACTCTGCAATTCACATTTAAGTGCTTGGCAGAGGGTTCATCGAACTACAATCATCTATCTCTCTACCATTCCAGTCCCAAACAGCGCGCGGGATAAATGAATACCTAAACATTTCTGTTCGAGCTCTGATTTCTCGTATTTTATTTTGATGAGGATTCCTACCTATGTGGGTTGGGCTCAACAAAATATTTTCGCGTTCGGAAGAGAAAGTTGGTGACTGAAATTTCGTAAAAAGATCTCGCCGCGACGAAAAACGTCTTTGCTGTAATGACTTCCATCCCAATTCGCGTATCATATCTGCCACACTCTCTACCATATTACGTGATAATACAAAACGAGCTGCCATTTTTGCACCCTTTCGATGTCCTCCGTCAATCCCACCTGGTAAGGTTAAAAGTTTTTTTTTTATTATGTACACAGTTAACTTGGACTATAAAATCAGTAACACTTTCTGGCGTGTCATTGAGTTGTCCTTGTATCTTATTTTGTTAATACATTTATCTAAATATTCTCTATTAATTTGCCTATTCTTTTTCACACATCCGAGTATCAATTTCTTATTCAAATTGCTATCCTTATTATTAAAATTGGTATCGCAGCGATTTTTCCTTTTTTTAATGAGGACAAACAGTATAACCCGCATAAAACATTATTTTTTGGTATCTGGTTTCGATCAAGTTTTGACCAACTTCAGAAGTCATACTGAAATATGATTATCGAATGGATTTAGAGGGAGTCTGAAAATAGTAGTAACATGTAAAATACGTCAGTTATAAAAAATATTAAAAGAAGACATTATACCGATATGGTAGGCGGAACGGTGAATGGAGCGGCTATTATAACTCAACGAATGTCAACCACTAATCTATTGCTTAAAGACTCGATGCTTCACCCACTGCACACCGAATTACTTAAGCAAAATCCAATCAAGCATACAGAACGTAGATTAGTCATTACAACAATGTATATACAGAATGGTTACACAACAGCTAATAAACAATGCAGAAATAGATGCATTACATTATATAAAGTAACTTGTATAAACGGCATTCCGCGAGTCTGTGAGAAAAGTACATATGAAAGAGATAACTAATCATAATTTAATGTGAGAACTATGACAGCCATGATGGTTAAGTGGCGCTAATGATTTCCATAGAGACGGCGTTGTCATATAGACGTGCGCCATCCAGCAGAAGAGAATTTCAGAGCTGCGAGAGCAGCTGGATGTGGAAAACGTAATGCCGTGCACGCCGATATGTACACTATGTGATCAAAAGTATCTGGACACTTGACTTAAAATGACATACAAATTTGTGGCGCGCTCCATCGGTAATGCTGGAATTCAATATGGTGTTGGCCCATCCTTAGCCCTGATGACATATTCCACTCTCGCAGTCATCTGTTCAGTTAAGTGGTGAAAGGTTTCTTGGGGAATGGCAGCCCATTCTTCACGGAGATCTGTACTGAGGAGATGTATCGATGTCGGTCGGTGACACTTGGCACAAAACCGGCGTTCCAAAACATCCCAAAGGTGTTCTATAGGATTCAAGTCAGGACTCTGTGTATTACAGGAATATCATTTTCATGTAACAACTCCGCCGCAGGCCGTGCATTATGAACAGGTGCTCGATCGGTTGGAAGATGCAGTTGCCACCCCCGACTTGCTCTTCAACAGTGGAAAGCAAGAAGGTGCTTACATCATTGTAGGCGTGTGCTGTGATAGTGCCAATCAAAACAACAAGGGGTGCAAGCCCTCTCCATGAAAAACACGATCACACCATACCACCACCGCCTCCGAACTTTACTTTTGGCACTACACATGGTGGCAGATGACGTTCACTGGGCATTCGTCATACCCATACCCACAACCTGCCATCGGATCGCCATATTGTGTACTGTGATTCATTACATCACACAACGTTTTTCCACAGTTCAATCGTCCAATGTTTACGCTCCTTGCTGGCCAGGATGGCCGAGCTGTTCCAAGCGCTACAGTCTGGGACTGATGACCTCACACCTAACAGTCATAGTATTTGCAATTTATCCTGATGCAATTTGGAATTCCTGTGTGATGATCTGGTTATATATCTGCCTATTACACACTACGACTCTGGCGGCGGTCTCTGTCAGTCGACAGACGAATTCGGCCTGTAGGATTTTGTGCTGTACGTGTCCCCCGTCACGTTTCCACTTCACTGTCACATCGGAAACAGTATACCTAGGGGTGTACGGGAGTGTGGAAATCTCGCGTACAGACGTATAACACAAGTGATACCCGATCACCTGACGACATTCGAAGCCAATGAGTTCCGCCGAGCACCCCATCCTGCTCTCCCACGGTGTATAGTGATTACTGAGGTCGCTGATACGGAGTACCTGGCAGTAGGTGGCAGCACAATGCACATAATACGAAAAGCGCATGTTTTTGAGGGTCCCCGGATACTTTTGATCACATAGTGTAGATATGGATGACAAATATCGCATAATGGCTCCTAGATCGAAGTGCCAGTGAGAGTGCTGCTTGACTGTCGCCGTTATTTGCCATCAAAGCGGTGTGGAAGGATCGATGTGCACTTATCAACAGAAGACTATTTCTGAGTGGTGACGGCGAGTAGTTGTTACAAAATACTGGTGTGTAAGTAAGACGACTGTCGTAAGATGTTCAGAGACACCAGATGAAAATGAACAAGTAACCAATAAGATAACAAATAAAGTATGGTGCATAATACGTGAAGCAAGAGAAAAATATGTAAGTAACATGAATCTCATTGACCCATCGAGGTAGACAAATCCAGGAAACAAAGAGCATAAGACGCTGAAGTTCAAAAGAAATTTGAACATAGTTGTTTACGGTCATAAATATTCTACGGAATTTCATAAAACATGAGTACACAATGTCAGATGTACAGAAATATAGGTCACATCACTACGGAATAATACATCATGGAGCCATCCATGTAGTCAGGACGTAAAACAAAGTCAAAAGCAGTCAAAAGTTAAAAGATACTGTGAATGTAGCTGTTTACATTCGCAAAAAAATTTGCTCCCATATTGTGCATCTAGCGCATCATTACGGACAGTTCCAGGTGAAGCATACTGGGTATGCTTCATTTTGTTACCTTTGGAGGAGAGTTTCTCTACCGGTTGCAGTAAATTGGACACTTGATCATCTTGCTTTACGATGGGGTTTTCGGTTTAGGACCCGGTAGTGTCCTGTCTTTGTGACAATTTTGTCAACTCAGATGTAGTCTGTTAATCCTGTAAAACTGCTTACTGACTCTGTAACAGTGGCTTCTGACAGTGACATTTTTGCCAACTCACATGACACTATCTTTCATCATTAATGATTCAGCTGCTAATTTTTGCATCGATCGGCAGATTATGGGTCTTGTTTCACATCCATTGCTCTTTTTCGATACTCAGTGGATGCTAATAGTTAATCGCTTTTCACAATTTACTAACAACAATGATTGCAAAGTCCCACACTTGGTACTAAAAACCAACCTAGGTGCTCCTGAACTAACTGTTGTCAGAATACGCAAATCATCAGCAAATATTAGGAAAATATCGTCACACACCATACACACATCTACGGATCTGGAATTAGCTTTATTCTAAGTAGCTCCCTGACGACAAGTTAGTGTCTATGGAAAAACTGGAATTTAAATTTGCGGTTTTTCTGCTTCATCGACGAATTCCTTCCTCCTCTCGTTGTAAAATATTTTAAAAGGTCTCCGCTCGTACATTTGGCTATTGTTTGTACATGGAACATGAAATAAATACTTGTATGATTAAACATTAAATAATCGTCTACAATTTACACCTTCATCATTGGACGCCATTTCAGAATAGCCCTTGCCGGGCACTATTATAAAATATCGGCTACCACGGGAAAAGCGAAAACTGGTTTTCGTTTCCGAGTGCTATTACTGAATACGACAATAACAGCCGTAAATCTAGTCTGAATTGCGACTATGAAATTCTAACCTTCCAGATAAGAGCACGAAATTGGCACATGAGTTTTAAGTTAATCGCCCTGTTTGGATTGTCATCTTTTCCCCTTTACAAATTTGTGATGAGCATAAGCAAGTAATTCACATGTATAGCTAACGGTAATTATCTATGACTTTATTCACTGTTGTAAACTTATATCAGAATATATTTCGCATAGTTGTACTGCAATAATAAATTAATCTTTAGACTTGGAATAATTCTCAGGATATGTGTATTATCTGATTCATTCAATAAGCTCTAATGTTGAAGTAAGGCCTAAGCAAAATCAATAGCAGAAGCGAGCTTCGTAAAATAGCGTATATGCCTTTCATATTTCTTAATAGTTAAAGAGTAGAACAAAAATGACTACAACGATGTTTGAATTACGAGACAGCGTTTCTGCAATCCAGCTCGGCCGAAAATCAAAGATATGAAAAATGCGTATAAATGATTCGAAATAAAATGTCATACAAGACAGTTTAAATTAATTTCTCGCCGACTAGTAGCGCTGATGAAAAATTAAACACATGTTATTCTAAAGTTATATGACTGCTTTTTAATAATTACGGAACTGAGTAATGTACATTAATTACCGATTATCGGGTTCGGGCTTTGAAAAAGTGCTCACGTGAATTTGGAAGCTTGGTATGGGGATCTGAAGTACTGTTAGCTTTACTGCATGCGGATATGAACCTTGCTGACGAATTCTTCCCACCGCCATTTGGAAGTGAGTCAGTCTTATTTATTAAAATAATTTTTTTTCAGTTTCTACCATAAATGCTTTTCATCCCCACTTAACTAACTATCCTATCTTATTATTTTAGTTTTCAAATGTTGACATCTTTTGCAAGTCTCAAAAATTGCTTGAAACTGAATTAATATTTAACAATTCTACAACTTAGCCAAAGGATATAAATGGAGCTATATGTAACTATCCGCTAGACATACCTTTGAGCCAAATTCTACTTGGTTGCACATTTATCCAATCTTCTGTTATGTCGCCAGCAACATTTAACACAAATGTTATTACAAGACAGCTAATACAATCCAACAGACATTTTAACTATACACATAAAGATGGCAGTCACAGATGTGCACAACAATGTAATTAAAGAAGGGTATGATACTGTTACGAGGGGATGTATGTGAAAGCGACCAAAGTTATGAAATATCTTTATTTTCTACACGATATTAAAATTTCAATTCCTGAATGTCACGTTCCAGTTCCACTTGTAGGGGTGAGAAAAAAAATGATCATATAAAGTTTGTTCCTGCAATGTTTTCACCCTGTTTTATACAGTCACAACGTGGGGAATGTTCAGGTGTTTAAAAGATGCAGATCTCTGCAATTGTGTGTTCATGAAAAAACTCAAAATCCCAATGAAAGTTACTACTCTTTGATTTGAAAACCATGCCCAGGACAACATTTGTTTCCACAACGGCTCATGATGCTGCACCGTATGATACGTGTTTAGTTTTCAACTGCTGTAATCGTGGCAGACTACGGACTCTACAGAGGCAAGGATTTGATTTAGGAGCGTGCACACTGTCGATAATGAAGGAAGTCGATAACAGGAGAACTGTTGCAGCTGACGTTATTGTTTCTGACTGTATTGTTACTGCCGGCTGGAGTGGCCGAGTGGTTCTTGGTGCTCCAGTCTGGAACCGCGCGACCGCTGCGGTCGTAGTTTCGAATCATGCCTCAGGCAACGATGTGTGTGATGTCCTTAGGTTAGTTAGGTTTAAGTAGTTCTAAGTTCAAGGGGACTGATGACCACAGAAGTTAAGTCCCATAGTTCTCAAAGCCATTTTTGTATTGTTACTCAATTTGAAAATCAGGTTAACCTAAGAGAACTAGTAAAGAAAAAACTGCTTCTGGACGAAGTGGAGAATGTGTATTGTTTCCACTAGTTAACGCAGATAAGGTAACACCTAATACCAACACTGCCAAACCTTTGTTTCAGGTTTCTCATAACTTACATTTTGGCTAATTAATATACCTATTTCCTCAAATACCACTGACATTATAGTATTTAAATTTGGCATGATATTAGTCAATACTAAAATGAAACGTTCTGTGGACGGAATTTTCATTTACCATAAAAGTAAGTACTAAGATTTGATTTTTCGAGAAATTAAGAGAGCTATAAAAATCTAGCAAAAGAAGATATCAGTAGCCAATCCCACAGAAATTTCTAATAACTGTATATCAAAGATTGTACAAAAACACATTAATTTAGTTATGAGAGATGTTTCAAAACTGGAACATCTTTACTCATCTTGCTGAAAAAAAAATCTGTTGTTTGTAATTAAAACATACAATTTCAAGAAGCATAAAAACGTATCAATGTATCTATATAATATCCCCTAACAACTGTGCCAAATTACTTACATTAGTTTGAAAACTTTGGATTTTTATAAATTTCTGTTTTTTACTTCTCAATGAGGTAAATTATGTCAAAAGGGATGACAATTTATAGTAGAGGGACAGTGGAAGTAATCGTCGATGGAGTTAGCAACCAGAAAATAATGAGAGAGTTCGTTTGGGGCAAATGAAACGAGAAAGATTAGTAGAATTCTATCCGGGGAACGTGCTTGTCGTGAATAGACTTTTCGTCACATTTTGTGAAGAAAGTGTATTTGGAAGCTACCAGAGCATCATAAATATGTGAGACGGAATATCACTTGATAAAAGAACGATTCAAATGAAAAGAACTGCTAGTTTTATCGAAGTTACAATGATCTAGCAATAAGAAACAGTTATTTGAAATTCAAGAAGTTAATGAGGAATAGAAACGTTGATTTCTAGGCACTCTGAAGGAACTGAAAGTTCAAACCCCATTCGAACAACACGTGACAAAACACACTATACCATGTGAATGAGTTGCCGGTATGGATACCCATGCCGTGATCTTAAAAGATGTGTAATAAATGCATCAGAGAATGGACAGAGGATGAAGCCTTTCAGTTTGGCAAAAAAGATTACACTAACCAGCAATCCAATCGGTAATTAGAAGCACTCTCTGGTTCCGAAAATTTCGAGCAGACAGGAAGCTGATAATTACATTATGAAGTTGAAGGTGTCAGAGATCTTGCTTTGTTTTGTTATGACGGACCTCGAATATACAATGCCATTCTCTGTTTTTTGCCAGACTGTAACGTGTTCATGTGATATTTTTTGTACCTGTAACTGCTTACATACCAATCTCCAGATTCATGTTTTCCAGTCTCTGTTTAGTTCCTTTTGTTTCTATTCTAACACCTAATTTTTTGTCTAATGCCATGTCAAGTTTCCTTAGCAGAATCTGTAGCTTCTATGTCAACATTTACAAAGTATTTTGAAGTTACTGTCCCATCTTTAATATTTTATATATATATATATATATATATATATATATATATATATATATATATATATATATATATATATATATATATATATGTCTGTACGCAGTTGTTGACGGTATGGTTTAATAATCCAAAGTCAACAAACATCAGGAATATTTACACAGTTGAAACGGATAAAGAAGACGTAGATGTGGAAAACAGATTTCCAACAGTAATGAAGATATGACGAATATCTACAGACTTTGAAAGTAAATAGCAACAACATAGATAACTCACAAATAAATCCGGAAATATACAAAGCCCATAGAAAAGCAGACGAAAGGGATCGTGAGGTAGAAACAAAATTTAAACTATTAACGTGGTCTGCATTAGACTTTTAAACGGTACCTTTATGGAGCACAGGCAGGGAGATGAGAAGATGGAAACAGCAGGAAAAGGATATATTTTTCGAGATAAAATTCAGCCAAGTGATAATGTTAGCACGCTACTTTAACATGATACGAGGAACTCAATATACAGGGTGCCAATTATCAGTTGACAAACCAGAATAACTCGAAAAATAAGCGTCACACGAAAAAATGTGTAGAATCAAAAGTTGATTATTTTCGAGGTCATCTGGTCGTGCCAAAGTTAGCCCGCCACACCAGCCCCATGGGGTTGGAGCGAGAGGCAACTTTAAAATTTCAAATGGGAACCCCCATTTTCGTTGCAATATCAAATTCTACATAAAAAACTACGTACATTTTGTCGTAAACATTTGTTTTGGTTCTTGTTAGTTGGCACTGTAATTCAAGAAAATCTATGTTCTCATTTTTGAGTGGAAAATGGTTAAGGATCAATAAAAACTACTTATTGACTTCGTAAATTTTGATTCGCTAAAACTAAAACTCTACCTCTCTCCCCATAGGGTGGGGTTTGAGAGAGGGGAATTAGAGTTTTACAAATGTTGACCAAGACATTAATTATTTCCACAGATTCAGATAATTTTAGTTTGTTTTGTGGTCATGAGGCTACACAACTTTTGATTAACAAACAAACATCATACTTACTGACGAGTCCACTGATTAACTAAAAAACTAACTGACTCACGAACCTAATTTTGTATTAGATTCGGAGTAATCACTCTTCTTTGTCGAGAAGTCTCGCAACTGGGCTGTTTCCTTAATTTGAGTGTTTTAGTTTCGCGTGGAAAATCGTAGAAAACGACAGTCTTAAATTTATTGATTTAAATTTCATTGTTCATACCTTTATTCCGTTTCGGAATATCGCGGCTGTTACGTTTACATTTTTAGAATTATGCACGATAATCGATATGCCACTCAGCCCTGATCGGTAATCGATGCTCTTATCCAGCCTTCGCTGATGAGTAATGTTTCGGAGTGCCGCCGACAGGTACCGCAGGGACGAGAAATTCACCCTTTCTCGTAATAAGACTAGGATTTAGAAATTATAAGTATTAATGTAATAAAAGCACTGTGTCTTTTACCCATCTGAGCGTTCAGACAGCAATACATAGTTTATAACGATTGTCTTTTGTGCGACTTATGTTTGATCGCCTTGTGTGACTGCGTTCGTGGCTTTTGCTCGCTACCAGTCGCTCTAAGCTTGTGGTTATAGCTTGATACCAGTGCCTAACAATTTTAATTGTGTATTACAGCACTGAGAACGGTCACTAAGTGACCGAAAATCGATTTTGCTGATAATAAAACAACAAAATACGGTCATGCTGATTTTCCTTCCAATTCAGGCAGAATGCTTACACCGAGAACCGAACGCGGCCACTAGGGGATGATCGCCATCCCCAAAACCGCGCGCACGCCGCTGTTCCACCGCAGCCACCCGAGGTCTAATGGAGGGGGGTGACTGCGCATACAAATAGCCCGCTCTCCGCGAACCTCAACACTTCGTCAGAAGATGGGTAGTATGACACTTCCCGAAACGTTGCGAGATATCAACGCTACCACCCGGCTGGAGACCCGAGAAATCTTCATCAATAGTTTACGCCGGGAAATCCTACAGTCACATATACACTAAGGCCTATTTTGTCGACGTTCCATACACGATCATCTGGATATTTATGTTTCTGGTATTCAGCTTGTAGCAAGTCGTAGAATGAGTTAACTCTCTCACGGGTAAAGACTTTTGCTCGAGCATACGACGTACCTGTTGGCTTTCTAATTGAAAGCTTATCTTGATGACGTCGAAGAAAATAGTCAAGCCAAACCCTTCCAGAAATTTCATTTCTGAAATTTGTTCTAATTCCATTCCTAACTGAAAGTCGGTAGGCCATTCTTCGAACATCCATACGAGTAAAATCATAGAATTTGGCCTCCATATACTGTAACTAATGCACTAGTTCACTTTCTAGGGCTGATGGTAGAGCTAGTTTTCGTCCAAGCTTTTTAGTTTCTACATCTGTCATCTGTGAGGTATTAGCCTCACACACATACCGGCACAGAGATGTTTTTGGAACAGCAAAATGTTTCAATGCTTTTTTTTAACTCCCATCGTTTTGCCTTCGACAGCAGACACTATCTCTCGCGTTTTGTTTTTATTTCACACCTGTCTATTTGGGGGTTGGTTTAGGTGCCATATTAGTCCTGGGCATCTGAAAACAAAAATAAGAACGTTTTACGGACTGCTTATAATATGGGGTCCACATTACAGACATCAATGGGGGCCATATTACAGCCACCTACACCTTGTAAACTCGTGTAAACAACTTAAAAATTTAAAAATACCACACCTTTTAATCTGTTTGAAACTGTTGCCAATACTTTCTAGGTTGTATGTATGGTACTTACATCTAATTATTAACCAATAATGGTACGTTAATAAAGTGAAATTCACATACCTCTCAAAGTTTTCAACAGGACTTGAAAAATATGGCCTCACTGTCACTCAACCACTGTACTGACCTGCTTCCAGCGCTCCTACAGGCCAGTGAGGATACTAGTAGACTAGTTCCAACTATCACCACTAGAGTTCAGCTGAATATTATTAAGATATTAAGAGGGGACATATTCATGGCAGGAGCCATATTACCACCACTTCCTCTAGTATTGCTACGCGGAATTATGCCGAGCGGGCCGCTTCTCGCTCATAAAAATTCTAACCCTGCCTTTCCCAACACCCCTTATCTTTCCTCTCTTGAGATTAATAGGTGGCATACGTCATTATGAATTATCTTTTTGTGGAAGAAAAAATTGAGATGGTATACATTTATGCAGAAGGTGGGAGGAATTTTCACGATGCAGTCGCGCTTTATGCGCAGCGTTTCCCTGGCCAAGTACCATCACGGTCCTCTTTTGTTCGAGTTATTAAACAATTTACTGCGAAAGGTAGTGTGAACCAGAAAAAAAAGAATCTGTGTAGCTACTGTTTGCGGGCAAAACAGTGAAGTGGCAGTCCTAGCTGCTGTGGCTCATAATCCATATGAGAGCACAAGAAAAGTATCAAGGCAATCAGGAATTTCACACATGAGTCTTTGGAAAATCCTGAAGGTCCACAAATTCCATCCATACCACGTATCCATGCATCAGGAACTACATGGCGATGACTTCCAAAACCGTCTAACGTTTTGTCACTGGCCAGTTCAGCGGATGCAAACAAACCAAAACTTTTTTGACAGAGTACTTTTCTCCCATGAGGCAACATCCACAAACCATGGCGAAGTTAATCGCCATAACATGCATTACTGGAGTGAACAGAACCCACATTCGATTCGAGAAATCAATCATCAGCGATCTTGGTCAGTTAATGTTCGATGTGATATAACTGGCGATAAACTGATCGGTCCACATTGTATCGACGGTTATTTGAATGGCAACAAATATAGAAGCCTACTTGAAAATGAACTGCCAGAACTACTTGAAGATCTGAGCATCGAACTTCGACAAAACATGTGGTTTCAACATAATGGTTGTCCAGCGCATTATTCATTAGTAGCGCGCGATTTACTGGATCGACTTTAGCATGGTCGCTGTATCGGCAGGGCAGGTCCTGTGAATTGGCCAGCCAAGTCGTCTGACCTTACCTCGCCAGATTCTTTCCTATGGGGTTATCTAAAAGATATAGTTTATCAAGAAACGCCTACCACTCGCGAAAACATGATGTACAGAATAAGAGATGCTTGCGCTACAATTACACCAGACATGTTATCAATATGTGTGCAGGGATTTACAGCACGAGTCAATAAAAACATCGAAGTAGGAGATCATCAATTTGAACATTTGATTTCGTAGAACGGTGAGATGCAACGGTACGGACAACAATCAGTCTGAAAGTGAGAGGTGAGGGGACTCACTGGAAATAACCACCACGAAATTCATTTACTTGCAAGTATTTGCAAATAATCAAGAATAAAATGAAACCAATCGTTCCTTTTCAGGACCACCAAATTTTAAACGGGAATACGTTCAACTTCAGTTACCGAGTGGGTTAGTCTTTTCCTCAGTTAGTCTTTTACTCTGTTTACTCTACGAGTTAATGAGTTCACTCGTTACTAAGTACGATGTTTCCTTAGTTAGTTAGCTAGTCAGATGATTTGTTGATAGCTATAAGTTGTTTGGCCTCAAGACCACAAAACGAACAAAACTTATCCGAGTCTGCGGAAAAAATTAATATTTGGGTCCACATTTGTAAAACTCTAATTCCTCCCTCTCAAAAACCACCCTATGGGGAGAGAGGGAGAGGTTTAGGAAATTAAAATTTACGAAGTAAATTAGTATTTTTTATTTATCCGTAACCATTTTCCACGCAAAAATGAGAACATCAATTTTCTTGAATTACAGTGCCAACTATCAAGAATCAAAACAAATGTTTACTACAAAATGTAAGTAGTTTTTTATGTAGAATCTGACTTTGCAATAAAAATGAGGCCTCCCATTTGAAATTATAAAGTTGCCTCCCGCCCCACTGGGGCTGGGGTGGCGGGCTAATTTTAGCACCAGCAGACGTCCCAATCGAAAATAATCAACTTTGGATTCTACACATTTTTTCGTGTGAAACCTATTTTTCGCGTTGTTCTGGATTGTCAACTTAAAATTTACACCCTGGTAGGTTAGAAAATTTAAAGAGGGAAATGGATAGGATAAAATTAGACATAGCGGGAATTAGTGAAGTTCGGTGGCAGGAGGAACAAGACTTTTGGGCAGGTGAATAGAGGGTAATAAATACAAAATCAAACAGGGGCATTGCAGGAGTAGGTTTAATAATGAATAAAAAAATAGGAGTGCGGGTAAGCTACTACAAACAGCATCTTGTGGCCAAGGTAAACACCAAGCCCATGCCTACTACAGTAGTACAAGTTTATATTCCAACTAGCAGATGAAGAAATTGATGAAATGTATGAAGAGATAAAAGAAATTATCCAGGTAGTGAAGGGAGACGAAAATTTAATAGTCATGGGTGACTGGCATTCGACAGTAGGAAAAGGGAGAGAAGGAAACATAGCAGCTGAATATGGATTGGGGGTAAGAATGAAAGAGGAAGCCGTCTGGTAGAATTTTGCACAGAGCATAACTTAATCATAGCTAACACTTGGTTCAAGAATCATGAAAGAAAGGTGTATACATGGAAGAAGCCTGGAGATACTAGAAGGTATCAGATAGATAATATAATGGTAAGACAGAGATTTAGGAACCAGGTTTTAAATTGTAAGACATTTCCAGGGGCGAATGTGGACTCTGACCAGAATCTATTGGTTATGAACTGTAGATTAAAACTGAAGAAACTGCAAAAAGGTGGGAATTTAAGGTGATGGGACCTGGATAAACCGACTAAACCAGAGGTTGTACAGAGTTTCAGGGAGAGCATAAGGGAACAATTGACAGGAATGGGGGAAAGAAATACAGTAGAAGAAGAATGGGTAGCTCTGAGGAATGAAAGAGTGAAGGCAGCAGAGGACCAAGTAGGTACAACGACGAGGGCTAGTAGAAATCCTTGGGTAACAGAAGAGATATTGTATTTAATTGATAAAAGGAGAAAAGGTAAAAATGCAGTAAATGAAGCAGGCAATAAGGAATACAAACGTCTCAGAAATGAGATCAACAGGAAATACAAAATGACTAAGCAGGAATGGCTAGAGGACAAATGTAAGGATGTAGAGGCTTATCTCACTAGGGGTAAGATACATACCGCCTACACGAAAATTAAAGAGACCTTTCGAGAAAAGAGAACCACTTGCATGAATATCAAGAGCTCAGATAGAAACCCAGTTCTAAGCAAAGAAGGGAAAGCGGAAAGGTGGAAGGAATATATACAGGATCTATACAGGGGCGATGATGTTGAGGACAATGTCATGGAAATGGAAGAGGAGGTAGATGAAGATGGGAGATATGATACTGCGTCAAGTGTTTGACATAGCACTGAAAGATCTGAGTCGGAACAAGGCCCCGGGAGTAGACAACATTCCATTAGAACTTCTGACGGCCTTGGGAGAGCCAGTCTTGACAAAACTCTACCATCTGGTGAGCAAGATGTATCAGACAGGCGAAATACCCTCAGACTTCAAGAAGAATATAATAATTCCCATCCCAAAGAAAGCAGGAATTCACATATGTGAAAATTACAGAGCTATCATTTTAATTAGTCACAGCTGAAAAACACTAATACGAATTCCTTACAGACGAATGGAAAAACTGGTAGAAGCCGACCTCGGGGAGGATCAGTTTGGATTCCGCAAAAATGTTGGAACACGTGAGGCAATACTGACCCTAGGACTTATCTTAGAAGAAATATTAAGCAAAGGCAGACCTACGTTTCTAGCACTTGTAGACTTAGAGAAAGATTTTGACAATGCTGACTGGAATACTCTCTTTCAAATTCTGAAGGTGGCAGGGTAAAATACAGGGAGCGGAAGGCTATTTGCAATTTGTACAGAAAGCAGATGGCAGTTATAAGAGTCGAGGGACAAGAAAGGGAAGAAGTGGTTGGGAAGGGAGTGAGACAGGATTGTAGCCTCTCCCCGATGCTATTCAATCTGTATATTGAGCAAGCGGTAAAGGAAACAAAAGAAAAGTTCGGAGTAGGTATTAAAATCCACGGAGAAGAAATAAAAGCTTTGAGGTTCGCCGATGACATTGAAATTCTGTCAGAGACAGCAAAGTACTTGGAAGAGCAGTTAAACGGAATGGACAGTGTCTTGAAAGGAGGGTATAACATAAACATCAACAAAAGCAAAACGAGGATAATGGAATGTTGTCGAATTAAGTCGGGTGATGCCAAGGGAAGTAGATTAGGAAATGAGACACTTAAAGTAGTAAGGGAGTTTTGCTATTTGGGGAGCAAAATAACTGATGATGGTCGAAGTAGAGAGGATGTAAAATGTAGACTGGCAATGGCAAAGAAAGCGTTTCTGAAGAAGAGAAATTTGTTAACATCGAGTATAGATTTAAGTGTCAGGAAGTCGTTTCTGAAAGTATTTGTATGGAGTGTAGCCATGTATGGAAGTGAAACATGGACGATAAATAGTTTAGACAAGAAGAGAATAGAGGCTTTCGGAATGTGGTGCTACAGAAGAATGCTGAAGATTAGATGGATAGATTACATAACTAATAAGAAGGTATTGAATAGAATTGGGGAGAAGTGGAGCTTGTGGCACAACTTGACCAGAAGAAGGGATCTGTTGGTAGGACATGCACAGGACAGAGTAGCATTGAGAGCTGCATCAAACCAGTCTCAGAACTGAAGACCACAACAACAACATTCTACAGGGTTGAATGATCCGATTTGGCACTGAAAATAATAAATATCGACAATGAATTTGGTTTTTTGATGAACGGGAAACTCAAAAAGGTTTTTTTCACACCTTTTGATAGGTGTTCAGTGTCGCCCTTTGCGGTATTCAAATTGTTCCCACGTTGCAGCGAGCATGTCTTGAGTTGCAGCTTCTACAGTTGCTGTTATGCTATGTCTTAATTCATTAAATGTTGTTGGTAACGGAGAGACAAAAACAGAGACTTTTATAAATCCCTCAATAAATAATCACATACAATCAGGTCCGGTGACCTGGCAGACCATTAACGTAAAGCTGGATTATTTGGTCCATTGTGACCGATCCGTCTTTCTGTAATCCTTTGATTTAAGAATTACCACACTGCCAGATGTCAGTGTGACGGTGCCCCATTCTTTGGTAAGTGAAATCTTTCGGATCAGACTAAAACTGTAGGAA
Source organism: Schistocerca gregaria (assembly GCF_023897955.1). NCBI lineage: Eukaryota > Metazoa > Arthropoda > Insecta > Orthoptera > Acrididae > Schistocerca > Schistocerca gregaria. The sequence continues at coordinate 436,166,001 of NC_064922.1, forward strand.
AAGAAAGATCTCAAGCATGTCTCGATATTTGCTTCCTGTAACAGTATTATCGGCAAGGGAGAAAAAAAGGGAGAGAGAGATAGAGAGAGAGCCATACATCTTTTCCCTTGATATTGCACAAAACACATTAATCTTTGGAGAGTCCCTCTCATGTTGTATACTTCATGTGATTGTTCCGTACCCCATATTCTCACATTATGATGGTTCACCTTTCAGTTTAAATGTAGTGTTGTCTCGACACTAAGCGTGGAAGAAAACTGTCATCCTCCATCTTGCCAATAACGAAATTATAGAACCCCATACGTTTTTGTTTGTCACCTTCACGAAGGGTTTGCTGTAGTTGAATGCTTTATGGTTTCATGTGTAAACGTCGACGCAACACACGCCAGACGGACATGAGGAAATGTTGAGCTATCGAGCTGCACAGCGATCGTATATCTTCGGACCCCTTGTGAAACTATGGTGTAAGCGTTTGACGTCTGTGTCAGACATTCAGGGACGGCCCGGCGATTAGAGTTTACTCAAGCAACCTGTTTCTCAGAGTTGTTCACGCCATCATTAAACAGTCTATGCTGTAGGCGGAAACACACCATACCTAGTACGAAAGTCGGAGGATGAATGGTTGTTACTGACCCGCACTGCGCAAGACGTAGGACACAAAATGCTTTCTGTTGCCCCAACACCGTTTTCACTAGAACTGCTGTTGGCGCACCCTGCTGCTACTTAGCGGGAATCATGTGAAACTAGAGTGTTAGCTGTTTCCAACAGTGCGTTGTTGACGCAGACATCTCATATAATATAATAGTTATGATTTTTTAAAAATCGGATGATTCTTTTTGATACACCATGTAGTAATCTAGATGTTACCCGCTTGCGTATCACACGGCTGAAACACATTTGATTTATATGTACAATGATTTGCTTAGGATCTTTTTATTTATTTCATTGCTGTTTTGTGTCAATTTTTACGTAAGCATTAGCTCTATTACTGTAATTGTGTTGCTACGAAAATTGTTGTTATTAAATGCTTATATAAAATAAGCTGACGCCCGCACAACTCCAGCCCAAACCCAGCCCTACTCCTGCGTTACGTAATATGTTGTGGTTGTGGTCTTCAGTCCTGATACTGGTTTGATGCAGCTTCTTAATCTTCCAGTACTTAACTGCAACCTACATCCTTCTGAATGTGCTTAGTGTATTCATCTCTTGGTCTTCCTCTACGATTTTCACCCTCCACGCTGCCCTCCAATGCTAAATTGGTGATCCCAATGCCTCAGAACATGTCCTACCAACCGATCCCTTCTTCTGGTCAAGTTGTGCCACAAACTTCTCTTCTCCCCAATCCTATTCAATACTTCCTCATTAGTTATGTGATCTACCCATCTAATCTTCAGCAGTCTTCTGTAGCACCACATTTCAAAAGCTTCTATTCTTTTCTTGTCCAAACTATTTATTGTCCATGTTTCACTTCCATACATGGCTACACTCCATACAAATACTTTCAGAAACGACTTCCCGACGCTTAGATCTATATTCGCTGTTAACAAACTTCTCTTCTTCAGAAACGCTTTCCTTCCCATTGCCAGTCTACATTTTATATCCTCTCTACTTCGACCGTCATCAGTTATTTTGCTCCACAAATAGCAAAACTCCTTTGCTACTTTAAGTGTCTCATTTCCTACTCTAATTCCCTCAGCAGCACCCGACTTAATTTGACTACATTCCATTATCCTCAATTTCCTTTCGTTGATGTTCATCTTATACCCTCCTCTCAAGACACTGTCCACTCCGTTCAACTGCTCTTCCAAGTCCTTTGCTGTTTCCGACAGAATTACAACGTCATCGACGAACCTCAAAGTTTTTATTTCTTCTCCATGGATTTTAATACCTACTCCTAATTTTTCTCTTGTTTCCTTTACTGCTTGCTCAATATACAGGTTGAACAACATCGGGGAGAGTCTACAACACTGTCTCACTTCCTACCGAATCACTGCTTCGCTTTCATGTCCGTCGACTCTTATAACTGCCATCTGGCTTCCGTACAAATTATAAATAGCCTTTTGCTCCCTGTATTTTACCCCTGTCACCTTTAGAATTTTAAAGAGTGATAGTACCATCAGCTTCAATATGAAATAGCTCGTAACAGTAACCGCAAAAAGAGTCGCAATTCTCAGCCTCGTACATCGGATTCATCTGCTATCGTCAATCGAGCTCAGTACGATCGGGACTGATGGTTCTCAACTCGACGAGCCATATCAATCGTGTGACGTCAGTGGTCCCACCCACGTTGCTGCTTACCCATGCCGTCTCGCAGCGTTCAGATTCACTTTTGGTAGCGACGATCTCAGGATGTCGATCTCGCTGACTGAAGGTAGAGTTACAGCAGATAAGCTACAGACAGATATTTCTGAGCTCTTTCAGATCGCTTGTGACCTGGTCCCGTATCCTCGTGATTTTTGCAGTGAGCGCTCCGCCTGTGGAAGGTGAGGTCACCGAGCGGCACTCATTGACAAGACGGCCCTCTTGGGGGCGACCCGCTCACTCCTTGCACTTCTTCTGATAGTCACGTTGAGCATGTTTCAAAAACAGCGGAAAAATTATGGTCGTAGTAGATGAAAATCCTTTCGCGTGGCTGATAGTGAGGCAGAATGAGTAGATGACGCGGATGAATTGTTGAGACAAACTGACACGAGCTGGCACGGACCAACTCAGGGCATACCGCTCTGCTATTGGAGAGAACGTAACGTCGCACACCTCAGACATCGTGAAAAGTGTTCGACTACGACTACTGGCCTAGATATCCAACAACTGGAGTTGAGGTACCTTTAGCGCCTCGGAAGGAACTGACATGTCTGGCTGTGTAATGTCATCCCTTCTCAAGGAATTCGTACAGAGACTTCTGCAGATTGTGGTGGTGCTGAATTTCTTGGCTGGCTGCGTGTTTTTTCTCATAATACATGCTTCAAGCAATAACAATAAAATACACAGGCATATAATTTCTTACAGTTATTACAGGTATTTCATATTCGTTTACGAAAGTATAAGAAAGTACATATTTATTGACATAAAACTTCGCCTGTGGTCTGTAACGAAACATGTTCACAGTTTGGTTTGCTTTCTACATCTAGAAACAGTTAGCTGCGAAAGATACGGAGGTGTGATTTTACTTATGTCATTTACTGTCCGACTGTCGCTTACTCGGGTAATGCTCTCTGCTTCCTGCACATTCACGCGCTATTCTTTCGTTTCGCACAGCTGTTTCTTGCCTGATTTCACGATGGTTTGCGGCACCATAAATTGTTTGGGTGACGTGAAATAATGTAGCTTCACCACTGTTTGCTTTCATACTAGTCTCTCTGTGTTTTTGTCTAAGTAGTGTTGCCAGTTAAAACGGTGGTTTTCACATTAACTAAATTTTATATACGTTTGACATTGTGTCAACTGTTGATTGAAATATGATTCGTTATCTTATTCTTTAGAAACCAGATTCCCCAAGACCGCTTCTAAATCTTTCGACAGATTTGTTTACTCATCATTGGATTTGGTAACATGTTAATAGACGTTCATGATCTTTGCAAGTTCGTGAAGTCATGAACTTTCGTTAATATGTCACCAGATCCGGGATGACAGCACATATATATCGAAACCGGCAGTCAACAGAAAGATTTACAAGCGATCTTGGTTAACCTGATCTTTTAAGAATAATATTACCTAAAACTGCCGTCTTCATCTGTGGTATTGCAAAGGCGGTAATGTCATTTTGATTTTTGTATGCTATCGATGTGCATGTGTCAGAGAGCGAGCAAGCTATGGTTCAAATGGCTCTGAGCGCTATGGGACTTAACATCTGAGGTCATCAGTCCCCTAGAACTTAGAACTACTTAAACCTAACCAACCTAAGGACATCACACACATCCATGCCCGAGACAGGATTCGAACCCGCGACCGTATCGGTCGCGCGGTTCCAGACTGTAACGCCTAGCACCGCTCTGCCACTTCGGCTGGCTGGAGCAAGCTATCTTACTGTTGAACAATCTTTGGTCTTGTCGTGGCACGGTCTTTTGATACAGTTTTAGTTGAAGTGTGGTAGGTGTTGGACGTATTCAGTAGTGCTTTGTGCACTTGTGGTTGTATCTGTTAGGTGAAGAAAGAACAGCAAAACTGAATGTGGTGTACACAATGAAACGTGAAAGGCATATAAATTTTGAATAATGTAATCGTTGTTGAAGAGAAGAAGGTTTTAGTTAAGGCTACAACGCTGCGTGCTTTATTTGTCGGGACTACTATTGTCAGATACTTAACTTACTCAGAGCTGAGGGAAGAATCACCCCACTTCCCTGAATTAAGGATTAACATTCTATTTGTTTATTACAGAAATTCTCTGTTAGCATTGTACCCTCTTTAAATCATTGTTCAGTTCGTCAAGCATAGTATTGTTCAGACCTATGCTATGTGTGAAGTTTTACTCTGTGTTTTGAATATACACGTCATTCTAAATTTCTTTGTCTTGCCATATCATTTCATAGGAATGCTAAATCGTTCGGCTAAATTTCAGCCAGAAACAAAAATATCGTGGGGAGGTTAGGTATGTTATCTTGTATGTATATTCTCTATTATGAATTTATTTAGCATGTCAGTTAAACGGTGGAGTAATGTGGGAGGTGAAGATCCAAATGGAGAGAATGGGAGCATTTGATGGACAAAGATGAGTGTAGGTAGTGAACAATGAACGTAAAACATGAGAGTGAATTGGTAATCAGATAGAGAAAAGGTGGAGGAGACAGAAGTGGAGGGGATGCCGGTGGACGAAGAGAGACGCGTTGAAGGAAGCGTAGTTATTTGTGATTACTTGAAATTTTTTGTATGATGTCTAATTTCCGATATTTGTTTAGACTTTATTAAAAGTTAATAAACTTCCAGTAAAATTCCGCGATCGTTATGAGTATTTTAAGCATAAAACTGTCTAGACTGATTAATAAAATGTCCTTTGCATTTGACATCATCAAATATGAAATTCTTTGTGCATGGGAAACAGTGTCAATATTAAAACGTATACCTAATCGGTGCGTCAACGAACGACTGTTGTTATTTCTACCTCATCTGTTTGGACACAGCTCAAGAAGGCCTAAAGATTCAGTTAGCACAATTTTAAACTTCGCCATAATGATTTCAATTTTGGTAGAGTATGGAATCTGATCCTTGCTACAATTAAATCGAGAAGTATTCGCCACGCTGTTCTCGCCACCGTAGATACACCGGGTAAAAAATCGATAGCGTTGGCGCTTTCTGCACATGCGACAGGTGGCACGCTAGCATCTGTGACACTGACACGGGTGGGCCGTGCCGCCTCGGTGAAGCATGTAAGACCGCTCTCGTCACCATGCCCTCACTCATTTGGTTCGCTATGAGGATGGTCGAGAGATACGGGCAGAAATACAGGATTTCAAAATGAATAAACTGGTTTTAAAGCTTGGCAGCTGCGTTAATCACATTCACCTCACAAGTATAGGGAATGTATCAATTGAAAGAGCAATCAGTTTCCTTTGTATACCTGTGCGCAAAGGGAATAGTGTGATACTACCCAAAGTGGTTGAAGAAAGTTTTGAAGGAATGAGTCTTTCAAGCGTAGCCTAGAGAAATCAATTTGAATGGCTAGTCGTTAATTAGGGTTTCCAGTAAAGTCTGTGAATAAACTTCTACAGAAGCGCTTACAACTATGTCCTTATGGTTTGCAGTTCCTACAAGCTACAAAGCCCACAGACTACAGTTTACGTGATATCTTTGCGACCGAAATGTTGCAAGATTACGATGAAGATTTCCTGGATCGTGACATCTTCAGTGATGAATCGACATTTCACCTAAGTGAAATGCGAACACACATAACATGGGGATCATCAAATTCCTACAAAATGGTACAGTGTCAACGAGACTACCCTAAATTGAATGTCTTTTGTGGTTTACCCCCACGGATGTGTTATGAGCCTTACTTTTTCGGTGAGGCAACTGTAACTGGCGTTCCTTACCCTGACGCTCTAGAGCTGTGGCTCTTTCGTCAACTGGCAGAAGCCGAAGCACATAAATTTATTTGGTAGCAAGATGGTGTGCCACCTCTCTGACGTAACTCAGTACGTGATTGGTTAAACGACGTTGTACCCGACCGCAGAATTGGCCTCAAGAGGCCGAATTGCAGACCTTACTTTGCATGACCTCCACGTTCACACTCGCTCTGACGCCATCTAAATCTACATCTACGTGATTACTCTGCTACTCACAATAAAGTGCCTGGCAGACGGTTCAATGAACCACATTCAAGCTGTCTCTCTACCGTTCCTCTCTCGAATGGCACGCGGGGAAAATGAGCATATAATTTTTTCTGTGCGAGCCCTGATTTCTCTTATTTTATCGTGATGATCATTTCTCTCTACGTAGGTGGGTGCCAACAGAATGTTTTCACAATCGGAGGAGAAAACTGGTGATTGAAATTTCATGAGAAGATCCCGTCGCAACGAAAAATGCCTTTTTTTTAAAAAGATTGTCACTCCAATTCACGTATCATGTATGTGATACTATCTCCTCTATTTCGCGAAAATACAAAACGAGCTGCCCTTCTTTCTACTTTTTCGATGTTCTCTGTCAGTCCCACCTGATGCGAATCCCACACCGCACAGCAATATTCAAGAATAGGGCGGACGGGCGTGGTGTAAGCAGTCTCTTTAGTAGACCTGTTGCTACTTCTAAGTGTTCTGCCAATGAATCGCAGTCTTTGGCTTGCTCTACCCACAATATTATCTACGTGATCGTTCCAATATACGGTATTTGTAATTGTAGTCCCTAAGTATTTAGTTGAATTTATAGCCTTCAGATTTGTGTGACTTATCGCACAATCGAAATACATCTGATTTCTTTTAGTACTCATGTGAATAACTTAACATTTTTCTTTATTCAAGGTCAGTTGGCACTTTTCGCACCACACAGATATCTTATATATCCTATCTAAATCATTTTGCAAGTCATTTTGATCATCTGATGACAGCTTCACCTGCAAATAATCTAAGACGGCTACTCAGATTGTCTCGTATGTCGTTAATATAGATCAGGAACAATAGAGGGCCTATAACACTTCCTTGGGGAACGCTGGATATTACTTCTGATTTACTCGATGACTTTCCGTCCATTACTACGAACTGCGACCTTTCTGACAGGAAATCACGAATCCAGTCGCACAAATGAGGCGATAGTCCGTGGGCACGCAGTTTGGATAGAAGACGCTTGTGAGGAACGGAAATTTAAAAATATGGAATCAATTTGACATCCCCTGTCGATAGCACTTATTGCCTCATGGGTATAAAGAGCTAGCTGTGTTTCACAAGAACGATATTTTCTGAAACCGTGCTGACTATGTGTCAATAAAACGTTTTCTTCGAGGTACTTCATATTGTTCGAGAGTCTTATCTTTGGGTACTCGTACAGGATGGTAGAACTTATCTACCAACTCGGTGTGTAACGAATGGTGCTTACGATCAATATTTACAAGAAAACTGTTAGAGTTTCTCTACCATTTGACGCATTATTTATAATTCTCAGTTCACTGTAATAAATGCTAAAAAGTTTTACTACCTTATATTCATTAGTACAATAGATTGAATCTGCACTGTTCCGTGTGCGGAATTTAATGGCTGATATACATGAATTTAGAAGTCTTATCAGACAAAGATACCCTTATCAATACGAATTCAAAACTCTTTTCGTCGCGGGGTGTGCGAGGGGTAGCCCAATGATTATTTACCTTCATACCTTTTATTGCAGTTTATTTATGTGACAGCATGATTTCAATCTTTCCCCTTGATGGTCCATACCAGATTTTTTTTTTTTTTTTTTTTTTTGCGTAAAATTTCGGCCCTCTGAAGCTTTCGCGCCAGCGGACACGGCGCCAGCACAAGATAATGCTGACGCTGGAATAGGGCAGTGTGTTGCTGGGGACGGCCAGAGAGTGCGGCGGGGGAGGGGAGAGGATGATCTCGCGAAGCCGGGCGCCGCCCCTATCAGAGGCTCAGCCCGGGGCGGCGCGGCCCGACACGCGCCGCTGAGCCGCCGACCCGGAAGGAGCGTCCGTCTTGCCGAATGGCGGCCGGTATTGGCTGGCTGGCTTTAAAAGGAAGCCATTCAAAACAGTGCCATCGCAACAGAGGGAAATCGTTCCTAGTGTCTGAAACTGAGCTCCTGATATCGCTTTCACTGTTTATCAGCTCACTGTGCGTCTAGATGTAATGAAATGCCCCACGAAATCCTGACTGCAAGGTTCAATCTTAAGTCCATTATTTTTATTTTGAAGTCTTGTTCTTTGAAGATTACAATGCAGATGAATCCGTAAGAGATGCAGTGGCTGTTGTTTCAGAGACCTCTGGCGCCCAGTCACGTATGAAATGAAACTTCTTTCCGTGGTTCTGTATTGCTGGGAAATAGACTCACAGAACTGGTTTTTTGTTCAGGTAGTGCTCCACTCCTTACAAATACTTAACGAAAGTAATTTGTATGTAATGTTAGAGCATTTTTTATTTACTATCGCTTTCAATTTAATGCAACTTCGACAGTCTGGAATATAATATTGTTCTATCAGCCTACGTGGCATAATTTGTACTGTTGCATCAGTAATAAAAGTAGAGTTATAAATGTTAATGTTGCCATCCGTAAAATGCTTTAATACAGGTTGAGTAACATTGTCTCCAGCCTTTCCACGTCTCCAGTTGTGTGGTTGTATAATAAGTTGTTTGGAAACCAATAGCAAATGAAAATTTCTTTTATTAGCTGCTATTCGCGTTACATAACGCGGCTTCCACAAAATAAGGGAGATGCAAGGCTGATTGCCCTTAACAGGAAATCCGTAATTTCCATTATAAGAAGTCAGATCTTGAAATATTTAAGTGTGTTTTTAGACGAATAAGGAAACTGTTAGCCTCACCTCCGCAAGGTCGGTGACGAGGACTGCAGAACAACGGGCAAGACCGCTCAGTTTAGAACCATCATGCATAAAACAGTGTAAGAAATAACTATAATGAAGTACGCGCATTATTTTTTCCGTAAGCGCATAGACACAACCATTGTGCTACGAGCATCTGAAATCATACCTCTGACGTAGGCATCGAGATGCGCTTCTAACGTTAACTGGAACATTTGCATCCATGCTGTTGAATCATTGTTGGTAATTCTTGGAATGTGCAACTATCAGATGCTGAGATTCCTTGAGATTCCTGCCACATCCGGAGTGATGTAACTGACCATGTAAGGTAAATTAGTGGGAAACAAGTTCAAATCCAAACTTCGTCCGAGTAGTTCTCGAAACGCCTAAGGGCCGACCGCCGTGTCATTCTCAGACGATGGGCGTCACTGGATGCGGACATGGGGGGGGGGGGGGGGGGGACACATGTGGCCAGCACACCGCTCCGCTCTCCCGGCCATTGTTATCTTTCGTTACCGGAGCCGTTATTCTCAATCCAATAGTTCCTCAGTAATTGGCCTCACAACGGCTGAGTGCAGCCAGCATGCCAACAGCCATTGGCAGACCCGGACGATCACCCATCCTACTCCTGACCAAGCCCGACAGCACTTAACTTCAGTAACATGACGAGTACAAGTGTTATCACTACGCCAACGCTGTTGGCATATTATTGGGAAGCAGTTCATAAACAAAGTTGAGTTTAAGTTTAGGACAATCGAGACTCGGTAGAACAATCAGGTGTTGCACCATGAGCGGATGGAACTCTTACAAATAGACGCCACTTTGGCGACTTGGGTGTAACCAAACTACCCTAGATATTAAACCGGGGAAAATGGTCCTCCAGTTTAACGTGGAATCCGAATCGCGTCTCGCCCCTGGAAACTATTTACGGCATTGAGAGGTGGAGACAAGATTACAGGCAGACTGAAAATACCGTGCTCAAACCAGTAATTGATTGGTTGCCATGATTTAAACCTTTCTTTGCGGGGGGCAGGGGGGGGGGGGGGGCGGGCATCAGTACAGTATTCTGACTGGCTTGATGTTGTGACCCTCCACGAATTCCTCCCCTGTGTCTACCTCTTCATCTGAGAGCAGCGCTTGCAACCTATGTTCTTAGTTATTTGCTGTTTGCATTGCCATCTCTGCCTGCCCCTGCAGTTTATACCCTCTGGCAGCTCCCTCTGCTACCATCAAGTTGTTCCCTGATGTCTTAACAGATGTCCTATCATCCTGTCCCTTCTTCTTATCAATGTTTTCCATATATGAATTTCCTTGTCGATTCTGTGGAGAACCTTGTCATTTCTCACCTTATCAATGTACCTAATTTTCAACATTCGTCTGTAGCACCACATATAAAATGCTTCAATTCTCTTCTTTTCCGGTTTCCCCACAGTCCATGTTTCCGTACCATACATTCTGTGCTCCAAACGTACATTTTCAAAAATTTCGGCCTCAAATTAAGACCTATATCTCCTAGTGCTAGACTTCTCTTGGCCAGAAATGCCTTTTCTTCCTGTACTAGTCTGCTTTTGATGTCCTCCTTGTTCCGTCCATCATTGGTTATTTTGCTGCCTAGGTAGCAGAATTCGTTAACTTCATCTACTCGTGACCATAAATCTTGATTTTAAGTATCTCGCTACTCTTATCTCAGCTACTTCTCATTACTTTCGTTTTTCTTCGATTTTCTCTCAGTTCTTATTCTGTACTCATTAGACTGCTCATTCCATTCAGCAGATCCTGTAATAATTCTTAAAGTTCTCTAAAGACAGCAATGTCATCAGTGGATCATGTCATTGATATCCTATCACCTTGAATTTTAGTTCCACTTCTGAAACTTTCTTCTACTTTCGTCGATGTTTCTTCGGTGTGTAGACTAAACAATAACAGCGAAAGACTACATCCCTGTCTTACACCCTTTTTAATCCAGGTATTTCGTTCTTGGCCTTCCACTCTTATTGTTCCCTCTTGGCTCTCGTCCATGTTGTATATTACCTGTCTGTCCCTAAAGCTTACCTCTATTTTCCTCAGAAGTTCGTCCATCTTACACCACTTGACTTTATCAAACGTTTTTTGCAGGTCGACACATCCTATGAAACTATCTTAATTTTTTTGAGTCTTGCTTTCATTATTAACCGCAACATATTCTCACACTCACGAAAGAACTAAATTGACAAAGTAATTTGGGAGCGAGGAAAAGTCCGTTTAGTGAAAGATATATTGTTAAACTGTCCTCTAAAAGGTTGTATAAGGAGGCAACAACGCTACGAAATTGACCCTTTCTCACTCTGAACAGAGAAGCAGATATTCGTGACCAAAATCGGTAATATCGCCAAATGAAATGTTCTATATAGACTTCCAAACGAGGAACGTCTTGAGTGCGAGGTCGCAAAATGCCAATAATGTTTACAGCATCCGAAGATCCATATATTGTGCACCATGCAACCACAATATTGGCTGGTAATGTCAACAGGTGGCGGGACTGAAGGTATCTGGTGGTAAGCACAGAATGAGGCTACAGAGAATAGCTGAACTGCTTAAGCGACGAGTAACTCACAACAGTGCAATAGTGGTTTTGACACACAGCAGAGCAATATCAACGATAAATAAAGGAAACATTGCATTATGAATACAACAACAGATACCGAAGTTGATATTTCGTCAGAAAGAACCAAATGAAATTTGTAGAGCGAGAAAGAAGTGGCAAATCAAACATTAGCGTCTCTGTAAGATGAGTCGGTGGAATTTGTGGTGTCGTATACGCTCGACTTTGCAGACAATGTACACGAGGAGTACAAAGACGGTATGTGCTAAACAAGAGAAAATGATATTGAAACAGGTGTCGAAGTATGTAGTTAATCATCCTTGTCGGACAGGGACCCACAAACCCAGTCTCCAGCGAAACGTAGTAAAGGACTATCGTCCAAGTTTCGAGTGCTAAACATAAATACGTACATGGAAGATCAACCGCAGCATAGTAAACAAACCGTTATGAACAGATATCGAAGAAGTCCACAGTAATATGACGTGCAGTACATTATAAAAACTACGGGTATTCAAGTGAGGACAAGAAGCACTTGTCAAAAAAGTTGGTGTTTGTACGTTTCAAGGATGCGCGATACAGTTTGCAGCATGTGCATGATAGTGATCTATTACGCTATGCACAAGAAACTGTGCACGACATAGATTACAGTGGTTTCAAGAGAAGTGGTGTATGGTTGTATAACTTCAAACAGTGCTATAAAACTGCGAGAAGTAACGTAACGAAATTTCAAACAAAGAATCAACTTGACGATGCACAAGAAACTTCAGAATTGGCCCGATAATTTGTAGATGAAATAAAAATACAAATCCCATCGTTCCGTACGGAATTTCTTTGCAGTTACAACTAACCTGGATTCGAAGAGAAAAAGCATATAAAAGGGACCCTAGAAATCAGAGGGACCAAAATTATTGTATCTAATCAGCTAACATCAAAACCTTAACGCATTCGTATACAACTGTGTTGACGGTTAATTAGGATGGTACAGTGTCTGGAAGCTTATTTGTTGTGCCGCGAAAAGTTGGAGTTGCTCTGCCCCCAACGGTTCTTTCTCGTGTGACTGATCTTGCAAGGGCAGTAGGGAATATTTATTTCACAGCAAGCAAGAATGGGGAAGTGCGCATAATAGAACTACAATGACGGTATGAGCATTGATTTTGGCTAACAGCTAGTCAAAACAAGTTGCTTTGCTAGCTTCCAGGTATGCGTATAAAAATCATACCCTTACGAGTAAATTACCCACCTAAAAAGCGTGTGCCATTGCAATTCATACCATCCGAAACCACTGAACAAATTCAGCCTCTGGATGTATGTTTTTTCATCTACATCTACATGACATCTACATGACTACTCTGCAATTCACATTTAAGTGCTTGGCAGAGGGTTCATCGAACCACAATCATACTATCTCTCTACTATTCCACTTCCGAACAGCACGCGGGAAAAACGAACACCTAAACCTTTCTGTTCGAGCTCTGATTTCTCTTATTTTATTTTGATGATCATTCCTACCTTTGTAGGTTGGGCTCAACAAAATATTTTCGCATTCGGAAGAGAGAGTTGGTGACTGAAATTTCGTAAAAAGGTCTCGCCGCGACGAAAAACGTCTATGCTGTAATGACTTCCATCCCAACTCGTGTATCATATCTGCCACACCCTCTCCCCTATAACGCGATAATACAAAACGAGCTGCCCTTTTTTGCACCCTTTCGATGTCCTCCGTCAATCCCACCTGGTAAGGATCCCACACCGCGCAGCAATATTCTAACAGAGGACGAAAGAGTGTAGTGTAAGCTGTCTCTTTAGTGGACTTGTTGCATCTTCTAAGTGTCCTGCCAATGAAACGCAACCTTTGGCTCGCCTTCCCGACAATATTATCTATGTGGTCCTTCCAACTGAAGTTGTTCGTAATTTTAACACCCAGGTACTTAGTTGAATTGACAGCCTTGAGAATTGTACTATTTATCGAGTAATCGAATTCCAACGGATTACTTTTGGAACTCATGTGGATCATCTCACACTTTTCGTTATTTAGCGTCAACTGCCACCTGACACACCATACAGCAATCTTTTCTAAATCGCTTTGCAGCTGATACTGGACTTCGGATGACCTTACTAGACGGTAAATTACAGCATCATCTGCGAACAGTCTAAGAGAACTGCTCAGATTGTCGCCCAGGTCATTTATATAGATCAGGAACAGTAGAGGTCCCAGGACGCTTCCCTGGGGAACACCTGATATCACTTCAGTTTTACTCGATGATTTGCAGTCTATTACTACGAACTGCGACCTTCCTGACAGGAAATCACGAATCCAGTCGCACAACTGAGACGATACCCCATAGCTCCGCAGCTTGATTAGAAGTCGCTTGTGAGGAACGGTGTCAAAAGCTTTCCGGAAACCTAGAAATACGAAATCAACTTGAGATCCCCTGTCGATAGCGGTCATTACTTCGTGCAAATTAAGAGCTAGCTGCGTTGCACAAGAGCGATGTTTTCTGAAGCCATGCTGATTACGTGTCAATAGATCGTTCCCTTCGAGGTGATTCATAATGTTTGAATACAGTATATGCTCCAAAACCCTACTGCAAACCGACGTCAATGATATAGGTCTGTAGTTAAATGGATTACTCCTACTACCCTTCTTGAACACTGGTGCGACCTGCGCAATTTTCCAATCTGTAGGTACAGATCTATCGGTGAGCGAGCGGTTGTATATGGTTGCTAAGTAGGGAGCTATTGTATCAGGGTAATCTGAAAGGAACCTAACCAGTATACAATCTGGACCTGAAGACTTGCCTGTATCAAGCGATTTGAGTTGCTTCGCAACCCCTAACGGTATCTACTTCTAAGAAACTCATGGTAGCAGATGTTCGTGTTTCAAATTCTGGAATATTCCATTCGTCTTCCCTAGTGAAGGAATTTCGGAAAACTGCGTTCAATAACTCCGCTTTAGCTGCACAGTCGTCGATAACAGTACCATCGGCACTGCGCAGCGAAGGTATTGACTGCGTCTTGCCGCTTGTGTACTTTACATACGACCAGAATTTCTTCGGATTTTCTACCAAATTTCGAGACAATGTTTCGTTGTGGAACCTATTAAAGGCATCTCGCATCGAAGTACGTGCCAAATTTCGCGCGTCTGTAAATTTTAGCCCATCTTCGGGATTTCGCGTTCTTCTGAACTTCGCATGCTTTTTCCGTTGCCTCTGCAACAGCGTTCGGACCTTTTTTGTGTACCACGGGGGATCCGTTCCATCTCTTACCAATTTATGAGGTATGAATATCTCAATTGCTGTTGCTACTATATCTTTGAATTTGAGCCACATGTCGTCTACATTCGCATAGTCAGTTCGGAAGGAATGGAAATTGTCTTTTAGGAAGGCTTCTAGTGGCACTTTATCCGATTTTTTTAAATAAAATTATTTTCCGTTTGTTTCTGATGGATTTGGGAGAAATGGTATTGAGCCTAGCTACAATGACCTTGTGATCACTAATCCCTGTATCAGTCATGATGCTCTCTATCAGCTCTGGATTGTTTGTGGCCAAGAGGTCAAGTGTGTTTTCGCAACCATTTACAATTCGCGTGGGTTCGTGGACTAACTGCTCGAAATAATTTTCGGAGAATGCATTTAGGACAATCTCGGAAAACGTTTTCTGCCTACCACCGGTTTTGAACAAGTATTTTTGCCAACATACCGAGGGTAGGTTGAAGTCCCCACCAACTATAACCGTATGAGTGGGGTATTTATTTGTTACGAGACTCAAACTTTCTCTGAACTGTTCCGCAACTGTATCATCGGAGTCTGGGGGTCGGTAGAAGGAGCCAATTATTAACTTAATTCGGCTGTTAAGTATAACCTCCACCCACACCAATTCGAACGGAGTATCTACTTCGACTTCACTACAAGATAAACCACTACTGACAGACACAAACACTCCACCACCAATTCTGCCTAATCTATCTTTCCTGAACACCGTCTGAGACTTCGTAAAAATTTCTACAGAACTTATTTCAGGCTTTAGCCAGCTTTCTGTACCTATAACGATATCAGCTTCTGTGCTTTCTATTAGCGCTTGAAGCTCAGGGACTTTTCCAGCGCAACTACAACAATTAACAACTATAATTCCGACTGTTCCTTGATCCAAGCACGTCCTGTAATTGCCAAGCACCCTTTGACATTGTAGCCCATCCCGCACTTTCCCGAGGCCTTTTAACCTAAAAAACCGCCCAGTCCACGCCACACAGCCTCCGCTACCCGTGTAGCCGCCAGCTGAGTGTAGTGAACTCCTGACCTATTCAGCGGAACCCGAAACCCCACCACCCTATGGCGCAAGTCAAGGAATCTGCAGCCAATACGGTCGCAAAACCGTCTGAGCCTCTGATTCAGACCCTCCACCCGGCTCTGCACCAAAGGTCCGCAGTCGGTTCTGTCAACGATGCTGCAGATGGTGAGCTCTGCCTTCATCTCGTAAGCAAGACCGGCAGCCTTCACCAAATCAGATAGCCGCTGGAATCCAGAGAGAATTTCCTCAGATCCAAACCGACACACGTCATTAGTGCCGACATGTGCCACCACCTGCAGCTGGTTGCACCCTGTGCTCGTCATGGCATCCGGAAGGACCCTTTCCACATCAGGAATGACTCCTCCCGGAATGCACACGGAGTGCACACTGGATTTCTTCCCCTCCTTAGCCGCCGTATCCCTAAGGGGCCCCATTACGCGCCTAACATTGGAGCTCCCAACTACCAGTAAGCCCACCCTCTGCGATTGCCCGGACCTTGAAGGCTGAGAATGATCCTCTGAAACAGGGCAGGCAGCTGCATCTGGCTCAGCCAGAGACAGTGCCTGAAACCGGTTTGTCAGACGCACCGGGGAGGTTTTCTGATCAGCCTCCGGGGACGCCTTTCGCTGCCTGCCACGCTTTGGAACGACCTCCCAATCAACCACAGGCGAGGGCTCAGCCCCACTGCGGGCAGCAACCGGGGCAACCACAGCGGCAGACCGATCTGGTGACAGACGGGACGAGGTTGACATCCCCGTGATACCCGAGTCCGGCTCCCCACAGTGGTGCCCATTGGCAACAGCCTCAAGCTGCGCGACCGAAGTCAGCGCCGATTGCAGCTGTGAGCGAAGGGATGCCAAGTCAGTCCTCATCCAAACACAGCAATCGCAGTCCCTGTCCATTCTAATCGATGTTTAACAACAGTTACCGAAACACGAGTCCGTGCCTAGATAACGCAAGCGGAACACGCAAAGAATGTATCAACTAACCTGTACAAATGCCTAACGACTGTACTACAATCTGCTGAATTTACGATTACAGTAACTAAAACTCGAAATTGTACCTCCTATACGAAACTCACACGCAATTTAAATAAGAATCTACGAAGTAAACACTAAAGCGCGATGCTACAACTGTCAAATACTATAATACGCCCGAAATATATGAATTAAACAATGCAAGTACCCAAAAACACGCAAAGAAATTAATTAAACTATCTAACAAATAGGTAAGCTAGGGTTACACGACTTGCTGCTGCAGCTGCTTACCCAACGGCGGCAGGGAGGTGACTATAAACCATATTATCGCACTATCTCCAGTTACGCCTTAAAGGATAGTCAATTTCACGATAAATTCCACGACAGACTGTTTTGCATTCGGTTGAGTGCCATCACAGTCCATCAGTTCTCATCAGCCCGTTACACCTTCTCAGAGAGATGTAGCGATAGTTCACACTTTCAGTACAATATTTTGCGTTATGTATCAAGTAATTGTCTTCTCTCAAAGTGCATAGAATGTTGGATTGAAGACATTCCTCGCTTACAGGGCGGAAAAAAAACTTGTACATACCAAACCCGATGAGAGGGACTCAAAGGGCATTTGAAAATTACGAAACAACTGCTTTGATTTCACACGTGAGCGAAGTATTATTGAAATGTCCATGACTTACAAAAACCATATATGGTCAAAGTTTTGCCAAGGGAGAAGTAGGGTTCGAGGATGAAATGCTATCCAAAGACTTGTAAACATGCTTCACAGATTACAGAAGATAATTTCACCTTGTACGTCACACAAATTGTGGCAAACACCTGCTTTTATGTGCATACTGTTGCAGCTAATACAGATAATTACAAATCTGTACACAAAGCAGTAAGCAGTAAGACTGGAATAAAGGGGAATAGTGATATGGTACGCACTAGTATACATCACATTCGCTCGAATACAAGCTGGACCTTTCGCCAAACATTATGCCATGAAACATTACGGGGCGTGACCCTACAAATAAATACTGGTGCATATTAGCAGCTCGGAAAATTTAATTGTAACACTCGTTCCTTAGCTCGAAACTGAGCGACAATAATGCTACTCGTTGTAAATTAATAGTTATGTATAAGGTACCAACGAGCCGGTCTTCTGTTGACGATCAATCTAGTTAGTGGGTATTATCTTGCTCACAGTCGTCACTGTTCTTTTCCACGACATGACACACAAAGTTTTTCTTTTGATTATGAATAAAAGTTAGTCCATCAACGAGTAGTAATAGCAAAACTAATTCGGTGCAATTATGATACAAATTTCTAACTAACAGATATTTGTTAAGCAAAGATTACACCAAATGAATGAAATGACAAAAAGTATGGTTTGCAACAGTCTAATGTGCGGTGTTAGATCGTACAGGATAGTAAGCTGCAATATGCCCTTTCATCAAGGAAATGCTACATAGGTCCAAAAATTGCCACAGTTGTATATACACTGATGTGAGAGGAGTCATGGCATACCTCCAAATATCGTGTCAGACGTCCTTTTTCCCGACATAGTACAGCAACCCAACGTGGCCTGGACTCAACAACTCGTTGTAAGTCCATTGCAGAAATATTGAACCATGTCGCCTCTGTAGCTGTCCATAATTGACAAAGTGTTAGCGATGCAGGATTTTGTGCACGAACTGATCTCTCGATTATGTTCCATAAACGTTCTATGGGATTCATGACTGGAGATCTGGGTGGCCAAATCATTTGCATCGAACTGTCCACAATTTTCTTCAAAACAGTTGCGGCCCGGTGACAAATTCTATGTTGTTTGGGAACATGAAGTTCATGAATGGTTCCAAATGGTCCCCAAATAGCCGAACATAACCATTTCCATTCTATAATCTGTTCAGTTGTACCGGAGAGCCCAGGCCTTCAGTTGCAGCAGAGGTCCCAGTCCATTCCGTGTAAACACAACGCACACAATTATGGAGCCACCACCAGCTTACACAGTGCCTCGTTGCCAACTTGTATTCACGGCTTAGGGGTCTGCGTCACACTCGAACCCTACTGTCAGCTCTGAAATTGGGACTCACCTGAGCAGGCAACGGTTTTCCTTTGGTCAAGAGTCCAACTGATATGATCACGACTCAAGGAGGGCGCTGCAGGCGACGTCGTGCTTTAGTAAAGGCACTCACTTCGGTCGTCTGGTGCCGTAGCCCATTAATGCAAATTTTCGCCGCACCGTCGTAACGGATGCGTCGGTCGTACGTTCCACATTGGTTTCTGCGGCTATTTCATTCACTGTTGCTTGTCTTTTAAAACTGGCTGTTCTACGCATACGTCGCTGCTCTCGGTCGTTAAGCGAAGGCCGTTGGCCACCGTGTTGTTCGTATTGAGAGGTAATGCCTGAAATGTGATGTTCTCGAATCACTCTTGAAACTGTGGATCTCTCAATATTTAATTCCTTAACAATTTCCGAAATAGAAGGCCCTATGCGTCTAGCTCCAACTACCATTCCGCATTCAAAGTCTGTTACTTCCCGTCGTTTGGCCATGATCATATCGGAAACCTTTTCACACGAATGTCCTGAGTACAAACGACAGCCCCGGCAATGGATTTCCCTTTTATCCGTGCGTACGCGATACTTTCGCCACCTGTATATGTGCATATCGCTGTCCCATGACTTTTGTCACTTCGTTGCATATTAGCCCTGAGGGTAGTCTTTTGTCATTTGTACGAGGTAACCCGGAGGAATGTGTATCCATCTCTCAAAAAATAGTCCAGTTAAAGACCTTGTACGTCGGAGGTTCGAGTCCTCTCTAGGGCATGGGTGTACGTGTTGTCCATAGCGTAAGTTAGTTTTAGTTCCATTAAGTACTGTGTAGGCTTAGGGACTGATGACCTCTGCAATTTGGTGCCATAAGACCTTATCACAAATTTCCAAATAAAGACCTTGTAAATTGCAAAGATCTGAAATATAACACATGCAGAATTTGGAGTAATATCGGCTGGTATCGCAGCGTTAAGCATAGAAGTTCCCTAGAAACTTAGTAAAATGACACTTACCGATCTCAGAGCCAGCCATAAAATTTTACCGAGACAATCGCAAATCTCCAGGCACATTAAAAAGCTGTAGCGGCAATCTTACTCGCTGTACCAGGCCAGTTACGCCGACAAGGCGCCCGTCTTTCGGGTCATGTCCAGCAATACAACAGTGAACTGTAAATGGGCGGAAATTATCTCATTAAAGAAGCTGGAAACGAAATACAAAGCATTGCCTTGATGCTAGCAGGTTCCCCACGAGGAATGAAGCTGCCTTCGCCCCCCTCCACCGTAATGTTATTCCGAAGCGTAAAACTTCGCCCAAGAAAAATTTCCCTAAGGAAATTTTCTGCCAAGAAGGAGGCTCCATGACAACGTAATGAATGATGAACCAGCTAGCTACTATTTTGGATGCCAGATCCGGTGCGCTGATCAGTGCTTGTGTTGGATTTCGTTAAAGGGCACGTATCACCCGAGGTGAAGAATAACGTTCCTACATTCAGGTTAGAGCTAGTCTTTATTCTTGGAGATATAGCTTGAAAACTCTAGGTACCTGATGTCGTAGTATACAAGGCTTTCGAAGACCGTGTCTAGAAACACTATTCCGATTGGCTTTTAAAAGTAGGTCGTGTACTGACTCCTCCTGGCAGGATTATAAAGGCAACATTCAGGCTTACGTTAGTGAGTACTCCCTTCTTTGTGCACAAGACCACCATTTTCAAAGAGTTCATAAAGTGCTGCATGTCCATTGTCCTGGACAGTAGGCAGGGGAGCATACCTTTAGAGAAGATTGACGTAAATACTGACAGTGATGGAAGAAACACCAATGGTGAAGTTAATGGCGATATCAGCGGAAACTTAGAAGGCTGGTATTCCTGAGTAATTTGTCAATACTACAGTTTTAAAATGTGGCTTAAGACTGACCAAATTGTAACTTGTTTTTGTAAATGTGTACTGTGACATAACGTTTTCTCCATTGAGTTTTTTCTCAGTTTCCGCACCTCAAAAGCAAGAATGCGGGTAATATTGGGACCAGAAAGAATTCTAGAATTAATATCAGACGGAGCCCATATTTGGCGGTTTTTCAATTTTTACTATCGTCGGAAAGTGAAAATGAATAGGAACAACAGAATTTTTGGTTAGCTCCACACAGAGATAACTGATCACAGAGAACCATGAATTGTGCTATTTGTGTTGAAAGCAGTTCCCGCAAGATAGATTTACCACCCTTGCTACGTAATCATCGCCTGATATGCTCCTGGCCAGTGAAGGAACCAGTACAAACCAGCTAGTACCTGTCGTCCGCAGTTACTGCTGTCTCTGCCTTTATTGTAGTACACATCGGCTGAAATCCACTGACGGTGAAAAACTGAACCTCTAGTGTGGTTGCTAACTGATAGTCCCTATCACTGTAAACTTTAACAGGAATTTCGTGGTTATTTGTCAGCATAAAGAGCAACGTCGGACAGGGGTTAACGCAGTGAACTTACATTCGATAGGAATGGGTTTCCGACTCCGATTAAAACTTTTGAAGATCTCTGTACATCGACTATGATGTCAGTTGGAACGGAACCTTTGAAAATGACGTCACTAATCTCGTTCCTTACACGTCGCCAATCCGAGGATAAGCTTTGGCACTGACGAGACGGTTAATACTAGTTTCTCTTTCTTCAACATAGCATTTGAGTATGATTTCATTGGCGTGATTCTAAATGTTAAATTTGACACAGTGTTCAGGTATGGAGCGAATTCCTCACTAACGCAAGTCTATTAGTGTCAAATTCGGTCTTAATATGAGGAATATATTTTCTGAGAACGAAAGTTTCGGAAACGACACCGTATAAAAGTGAATCGTGAACTGTGATAAATCGGAAAAATATGAGAACTGAACCGTTTGACATGCTGTGCTGTAGAATGATGTTGAAATTAGGTGTGATAATAACATTAATTCTGCGCAGAAGCTACGAGGAAAGCAATATGTGGCAAACACTGTATAGGACTTGAAATCGACAAATAACATATTTTGTACTTGAGGGACCTGTAGAAGATAAAAGCTGTTGGAAAGACTGGAATTTATCCATCAAATAACTTGGGGCGTTGGGCGCATCTGCGACTGAGCGACGACGAGGTTGGCACAGATGAGCAACTCATAGCAGGCCGCTGCAGTCGGAAGACTGAAAACCTTCCCAAAAACTTGTACAGCCGGTGTTATAGTAAGCATGGCGTCGTCGTAGACCAAAGCTTCAAGCACGTTCTACCTCGAGATCTAGACATGCATTTTATTTATTTAGTACTGCAGCTGCGGAAGGAGAGAACTGGTTATTGTCAGGTATACTTGTTTTAATTGGTGTTGAGACTGTGCACAGCTTCCTGTAGGCACATATGGCAGCGTGGAAGTAGTTCTATGATTTGCAGGAAACAGTCACAGTCTGTCAATGCGTCTGCCGTATTGTGTTAGTGAAACTCCTAAGTCTTGAAAGACGCTAACAGCTGCATTCTTCTGCTCGAAGGAAAATTATACCAGCAATCAGGAAGAAAATTATTGGTAGTGCTGTAAGTAATACCACAGCAGTGGCGACTACTAACACTAACGAAATGGCAACAGTAATCGGATTTCTCTAGCGCGTAACTTCTAAGACCTGCATGCTGTCAGGTCCAGGAGTTTTCGTACATAATTCCAAAGCCTCAACGAATCTCTTAATTTAGTCTCTAGAGCGATTGTATACGTACTCCTGAGAACGAAGTATGTCAACTATGGTAGATGTGAGTAAAGTCTCGCGCGCTTTAAAAAGCCGCACCAAGTTTTGAACTGATTGCTATCGATTTAGATTTGAGAATAACGTGGCAGGTTTGTCTTATTGTAGCTTGTTGTTCCACAGAAGTTCGTTCCAGCAGATCGCACAAGAGGTGATAAAACGTCGTAAGACTGTTTTTTTTTACTATTTACATTTTTTATTCTTTTTCATTTTTTATTTGAAGATTGTATAATTTAAGGTATGGAAAAAGGAATCAACGAGTTACCCGCTGACACTACAACATTTAACCTTCACTTTCGTGTGGAAATAATCAGCAACGGTGCAAATGGTGAAATGGGGTAAATCCCGAAGCTTCAACAAACTCACAACTGTTCTTCAATGTTAACGCCCGCAAAAGGTTACATTAAACACACACACACAGCGAGACAATATCTTACCTGTAGATATAATTCCGCTTGCGGCCGGTGGGGATCCGTCGTCTGCATTGGCTATCAAGTATGTATTTAATATGGTGAAATGTTATCATCCAAAGTCCACTGTCTGTATAACAGATATTCACTCGAAAAGCAATCTGAATTTTACCAAGTACGACACGACTGATCATCACATTCTACTAGTCACAGAACTATTCGCAAGTTAAACATTCGGTCGTTTCAGTGGTCTTCTTCGTAAGAAATGCTTTCCAAAACATTCCGTACAGAGCACCGGAGTTGTTGCTACGATCAGAAAGTTAATACGCTCATATCTCTCAAACTATTCAATTTAGAAATACCAAATTGTCATTAAAATTTTCATAACTCCAGTCCCTTCAGTCACGAAATGTTGGAACCGAAATTAGCTCACTATTTCCTCATCTTACAGAGTATTTTTAAGGAGCAATGTAACATCGTGTTATCCGTAGGCCGGCCAGCAAGCGACTCACCCTGAAGTAATATCCTCTCTCCACACTTCTCTATTCGCGAGGAAACAGCTTAATTCTGATTGGCTGTTGATCTAAACGACCAATCAGAACCTTCCTTCCTGATCATTCTCACGGCAAATCTTGACTTACCTAATCACTAATTTGATGCTGATTTATGTCAGCAAAACTTCAATTTCTTGTATCATGTTTAATCAAAATAAGCAAAGTGCGAAATATTCTTGAAAAAGATAAATAACTTATTCCGCATCTAACTGCCATTCTCACTGCGCTTATTCGAAAACATGGTTGCACAGACATACGTCACCTGAATCGATGTTGCAACACAACTTTCCCACGGTTCTTTTCTACAAGGTTTCACCTAAAATGAAATATTAAATTTTAACGTATGTCCCACATACACTCTCTGTCATTCGCACGCACTCACACAACAAAATATATTCAAATAATAATTTTGACCGATTTTTGTATACGTAATGCAAAGTGACTAAAGTTTTCAAAAGAAAATTCTAATTAATTGATTTTTATGCATTGACAGCTTAGTAATCGGTTAAAATTAGAAATTGAATTTGTTATTGTTCCTAACTTAGTTGTAAAAAACAAGCGTAGGTTTTAGGACTTTTACGTAATTCTCTTTATTTTTGTAACTTTAATAAATAAAAATCTCAAATTTTGACAGCATCATTCCATTAATAACAAAAGGCTGTGTACCAAATTTTAGCAAAATCGGATAGTAACTAATATGGATTACTTAGATTGGTAGAGGGTATGAATTTTCGTATCGACTGAATGTTACGCTGTGCAGTTCTCAAGGCAGGCAGCGTTAGCTGTGCTGAGAGCAGAGCGAAAAGAAACATAGCCATCCTGCATACCTTACTGCAACGAATGTTATCTCTTAATAACTTGCTGCATTACACGCTGTGAGAAACAAATTTTTGGCGAAACTTTATGGGAAAGCACTGAAATCTGTGCTTGTAACGTCGACACTAAATAAACAACGAATGGAAGATAAATGCATGGGAACAGAGAAGCTTACTACTGAGACGGAAAGACGCGTCAAAGAAAGAGAACATCGTGCTATAGAAACAAAAGGGCGGTAAGTCAGATTTCGTTACATGATGCTAAAAAAAGGGCAGAAAACAGATAAAATAGCCTACTCATTATTCTTATGAGTCAGATTCAGAACTCTCACATAATGGCAATAGTTCCGAGCAGGACGGAGTGGCCGAGCGGTTCTACGCGCTACAGTGTGTCACCGCGCGACCGCTACGGTCCCAGGTTCGAATCCTGCCTCGCGCATGGATGTGTGTGATGTCCTTATGTTAGTTAGGTTTATGTAGTTCTAAGTTCTAGGGCACTGATGACCACAGCAGTTAAGTCCCATAGTGCTCAGAGCCATTTGAACCATTTTTTGTAGTTCCTATACAGATATAGACTTACTATTTGGCGCCGAAGTATCCGAAGAAGAAGAACAAAAGTATGGGACTACAAGAAAGAACCGGAGAACTAACAAAGCACACTATTTACTAAATACTTGGATAGCTTAGCTAAAGTACTTGAATTCTTTCATGTTAACCTACCAATACTCATTTCGTGAAGAAAAAAGTATTATTTTTATAAAGGTATTTTTAACCTTCCTATTGTGTTTCAAACAGAAACACACATAACTTATGTGATCAAAAGTATCCGGACACCTGGCTGAAAATGACTTACATGTTCGTGGCTCCCTCCATCGGTAATGCTGGAATTCAGTATGGTGTTGCCCCAGCCTTAGCCTTGATGACAGCTTCCACTCTCGCAGGCGTACGTTCAATCAGGTGCTTGAAGGTTTCTTGGGGAATGGCAGCATATTCTTCACGGAGTGCTGCACTGAGGAGACGTATCGATGTCGGTCGGTGAGGCTTCGCATGAAATCGTCGTTCCAGAACATCGCAAATGTGTTTTGTAGGATTCACGTCTGGACTCGGTGCAAGCGAGTCCATTACGGGTGTGTTACTGGGAGATGAAGAAGCTTGCACAGGATAGAGTAGCATGGAGAGCTGCATCAAACCAGTCTCAGGACTGAAGACCACAACAACAACAACTGTCGTGTAACCACTCCATCATATGCCGTGCATTATGAACAAGTGCTCGATCGTGTTGAAAGATGCAATCGCAATCCCCGATTTGCTCTTCAACAGTGGGAAGCAAGAAGGTACCTATAACATCAATGTAGGCCTTTTCTGTGGTAGAGGTGCAAGCTCGCTCCATGAAAAACACGACCGCACCATATCACCACCGCCTCCGAATTTCACCCATACCGATACCTACACCCTGCCATCGGATGGCCACATTGTGTACCGTGATTTGTCACTTTACACAACATTTTTCCATTATTCAATCTTAGAATGTTTACGTTCCTTACATCAAGCGAGGCGTAGTTTGGCATTTACGGGCATGATGTGTGGCTTACGAGTAACTGCTACACCATGAAATTCAAGTTTTCTCACCGCCAGCCTAACTTTCGTAGTACTTGCAGCCGATCCTGATGGAGTCTGGAATTCCTGTGTGATGGTCTGGATAGATGTCTGCCTATTACACATTACGACCCTCTTCAACTGTCGGCACTCTCTGTCAGTCAACAGGCGAGGTCAGTCTGTACGCTTTTGTGCTGTACGTGTCCCTTGACGTTTCCACTTCACTATCACATCGGAAACAGTGGACCTATGGATGTTTAGGAGTGTGGTAATCTCGCGAACAGACCTATAACACAAGTGACACACAATCTTCTGACCACATTCGAAGTCTGTGAGTTCCGTGGAGCGCCCTGCTCTCTCACGATGTCTAATGAGTACTGAGGTCACTGATATGGAGTACCTCGCAGTAGGTATATGAAAACGTACGTTTCTTGTGGGTGTCCGGATACTTTTGATTACATAGTGTATTGTGAATGGTTCTGTTAGACTTGCAACTTTAAAGAAATGATATATTCTTAATTGGTTCTTCAATATATATTTTGTATTTAGTTTTTTATGTATAAAACATAAGTTTGAACCTTTCCACATTTATTGAACATATTTAATACAAAAAATGTTTAATAAAATTTTCGTTTGAGAAAGAAATATTGATACACGGTATTCGAAATAGTGTTTGTATCAGGGTTTTTGCATATAAGTACCTTTAATAGATTAAATTTTAACTTTTGCTATACATAATAATTATCGTAAAATTTAATTCCGATATTTGATTTTGAGGAACTCGTATTTAACTCAATTTCTATGGGTATGGTATTAGCGTACACAATTATTGCAGTACTTATTTGCATGCCCTTGGCCGAGGAATGATTGACAACTGTCACCCTTTTTGTTAGTCTTTCAATCTTTCTTCGGTCCATACTATTTGTACCGCCCCCTCTTCTGTTCTTTTGCTGCTGAAATCATTGCGGCAATATTTTCCAAACTTACCTTGATTTTGTTGGGAATGTTTTTAGCCATTCTTTCCTCTCGCATTGGTTTTGTTAACTCATATTCAAGTTCTCATAGAAATAGCAGTCTTTTGTACAATTTGTTTTGATTGTAGTCAGACTCAGTGTGTACACTTACTGCAGCAATGTCTAGCGTGTTGTAGAACAAACAAGCCATCTCTTAGTACAGCTTTTACAGGAATAACTGCTAGCAAGTTTATCTGTTGTGGCCACTACTCCTTCGGGTTTGTTGTAATGCAGTATTACTTCAGGCTTCTTAAGCTCTTCTGAAGACAAGCTACAGGGAGCAATGCTACTGCTTTATTCTTCTTTGGCACGTACGAAACAAGCTATATATCCATCCGAAATCGAAAGATGGTTGAAAACACTGGTCTGCTATTGTTTGCCAGCACTACCTTCGGAATCTCAGCTTTGTTCTTTCTGAGAGCTCCAACAAATGTTAAAGTTTTTCCCAATTTTCTGTATAATTTTATTCCATATTTTCCTCTCAGTTTTGAAGGCATGTACTGACGGAAGGGACACCTTCCTCTGAATAGAACCAATTGCTCGGCCACTGTGACATTTCCGTGAAGAACCAACATTTTAGGAAATTGTTCCACAAACGCTTCAAAAACAGTCCTGGTAGCAGCCAGTTTATCATGGCGTCACCTACCTGATAAATCTGATGATTGTATGGAAACTCTGAAGTGACTTCTCTGCAAGAAAAACTGGTCGACCGGTCATGTTGTCCCATAGCTCTTCAAAAGATTCTCCAGCAGATCTGTACACACCAACCAATATGAGAAGTCCAAAATACGCCTTCAGTTCCCCATTTGTAATATAAGTGATCTTTGGCTTGGGATACGTGGGACTTTTCTATGTTGGTTTCATTCAAAATCAATGTCAACATCTTCAGTTATAAAAGTGAAAATGAGAAGACCTTAGATTCGTTAATTGGCGGAAGAGCAAACCGGGTAGGTCCTGGAACAGGACAAGGAATGTTTCCAGCCCTAAAGAAATAGAAAATAAAAAAACTAGTTGTGAATTAACCACAAACCAATAAGATAAACTGCAAAGAAACACAAGAAAAGTGAATCTGGCGTTAGATAAAAAATAATGATATGTTGCATACGATTATAGAATATGAATGTTTTCATCTTTCTAGACAATCAGCACACTGCCTTCCCCACCACAAAAATCAGCTTTGGCTGAACCGAGTTTCGAATCCAATACGACAGTAGTGATAAGCTAATGTGTTAGAAACTTTCTTACGACGCAGATTTATAATAATAATTATATACTCTTAAAATTTATTTGTACGTAATATATTTATTATGCTCACCTTGCCTTTGACGCAGCTGGTGGATTTGTAGACCACTCTCTATCATTTCCCGACTTATAAACATTTCCGACGACATTAGTTTCGTTAGACAACGTAGCTGCGCCTTCATCTGCTTCAATAACAACACTCTCCTCACTTTCAGCTGATACACTATCAACATCACTTGAACTATCAACAGCATCTTGAAAATCTGAATCAGTGGCAGGATCATCTACTATTTCGTCATATGACTCATTCAGAAGCCTTTACAATTGTTGACCGCGTAGAAAACGACTAAATCAGACTGACGGTGCAGTTTTTATACCAATTCTTACAACAATATGAAATACCTCTGAGCCATTCTAGACTATACGACAGCAATCGAGGGTATTACAAACAATTTGTTAGAAGAATTCAAACGAATAACCGCCTGTGTTAAAAGACCCATTCACAAAAAGTGTGTCAAAGCTATTCACCTCAAAAAGTGTTTCACATTTTGAAACAAAAATTAAGGATAACATAAATTATTACTTACTTGCAGATTACATAAGACCCTGCCACAAAATAAATATTATTCGCTGATTTATGTTAATTTTAGCAAACCAACTGGGACAGTTAGACCCATTCACAACAGGAATATTAAGGACTATGTCCAGATTTTCGTGACATTTCAGTTCAATATTGTGTTGAGTAACTTGGTTAGAATATAACCTTGTTACAAAGGGTTATTTCAAATGTTCTTATTATGCAGTCATCTATTTTTAACCATGTTTATCTCGAGAGGGCAAGGACTCGCACTGCAGGTCTTTAGCCAATTTTATGACGTAAAACTCCGCAATTTTTGTTTGATCTAAATTGTAAAGTTCTGTGCAATTTTTAATCAGAATTCAGCCTATGACTTCTATTTGAAATCGCGGAAACTTCAACGACTCATTGACCAGAATATTTGAAAAACTGAAGATTTTGGGGGTTTACACCCACCTACCTGACCTGTGGCTTTAAAACAAAATGCTATTATAGAGATACGCCAACGAATGCAGAGCAAGAGATTAATGGGAGGTTCACTATCTTTGGCCCCAAAAAAACATGTTCTTTGAAAAATTTTTCTCGGGATCTGTTATGGGTATCAATGTCAAATTTGGTCAAAATTGATATTTTCTCTAAAAACAGAAATTTTTTCGACCGGAAATGTCGAAGAGCAAAGGCAGAAGTGCCGTCGGAACGAAACAAAACTCTTAGACAATTTAGTTAGCTTCATCGTTTAATATTTTTTGGGGAATCTAAAAATTTAAAAACCTCTCTCACACCGGCCTGATTTACCTTCACTGATCAGGATATTAAAAACATGAGTATGTTAACGGAATTTTCATTCACAAAGCAGACTTGTCACATTCACACAGTTCAATACTGTTCTATCCTGATTAAATTGAGCTTAACTTAAATTCCATAAGGCAGTGAAGCAATTTCGAAGTCTCGGTGCGACGAAAATTGTTAGTCGATCTCCTGGAAACATTTGTAATAATTATTAACTTTCGGTGATCTCATGGGGAAGACCGGAGATCTGCTGATAAGACCGTGTTAGCCTATTTATTTGAAGTAACTGGATATCTTGAGCATACAAATCGGCAGTGTAAATCAGACGTTCCCCACTGATCCCGTGCAACACAGCGTAGTAATCAGACACTGTCAATAATAATCAGTTAAACAATACGCGAACACACTTACTTTACTTTAGTTCATGTATTAAATTTCTTCTCATTCAGAATCTCATCAAGATGGCGACTAGCTGAACAACAGCCGGCCGCGGTGGTCTCGCGGTTCTAGGCGCGCAGTCCGGAGCCGCGCGACTGCTACGGTCGCAGGTTCGAATCCTGCTTCGGGCATGGATGTGTGTAATGTCTTTAGGTTGGTTACGTTTAAGTAGTTCTAAGTTCTAGGGGACTGATGACCACAGCTGTTATGTCCCATAGTGGTCAGAGCCATTTGAACCATTTTTTTTTTTTTTTGGACGAGCTCAACAATACATTCATATACATCCTCCTTCTTTCACGACTAATCGGCAAGAATTCCTCCATTGTTTTCATAAGAGAAAACATAGATAGCAGAGAAGCTATTCCATGGAGTAAATGGACGCTCCAAGGAATAATTGGGCATGAAACTACTATGCATTGATAATCGGTAAGATAAAAAGAGATATTCCGAGGTATGTACTGAGTTATAAATTTATAAAATTTCTGAAAATATCGCGGAGAGACCGCTGCAAGAGACATCACATCGCCTCTCGCAGCGATCAAAGTTGATACGTATCCACTTTGCGAGCTAACTATTGGCTTAGCTAACTCGTTAGATTTTGTGGAACATACGTTCCTATAAATTTTAAGAAGTTAGTAAGATTTTTTTGATTACAAGAATTGAAATAGATTTGGTATCTTCGTTACCTAGATACCTAGTTGTTGCTTTCACGTGTACTGGGGCATATCGGCATCCCACGTACACATTTAGGGAAGATGGACTTATATAGTTGTTAATCAGGTCTACCTATTCAGGAACTGGCCTTCACAGGGAAACCCCTGAAAACCTGGAGGCTTAGACCCCAACTAGGTATCACAGATGATAAGAAAGACAGAATAATTTAGAAATTTGAGAGATATTCTAGAATTCATAGGAAAGATAAAATCTGCCTCATAGCCAAAAAAAAAAAAAATAACTACACATGCAAATTTTCTACGATCTTCTGAAAAAATTTAAGATCGATGTCTTGCTGAACTGAGGTGAAGCTGATCGAACAGGAATATGGGACACGGCACGGAGGACAAGCGTCGCATTGGCGTACCGGACAGGAGACGTAACGGATTTGAGAGACCAGAAGGAACCTCAGGAACAGGTACTCAGGATTGTGGCATGAAACAATCGAAATTCGTCTAAGGAATGGTCAACTATTAAAGATTCCTGGAAGAGAAGGGTTAGTAGAATTTCTCCAGATTCATTTTGAACTCATATATGGACCTGATCCATCCAATCTTCCATCTGAGGAATGGGAAAATCCATTCCTCTTATACTTTCCACACCTAGGTGTCTTAATCGATACTGTAGCTGCACAATATCACAACACCAGATCGGAAAATAATTTTGAAAGCATGGATAATTCCATCCATCTTCTTGAGTAAACCGAAAGGTTCTAATCCTGGTTTTAATTTTTTTTTTCGTTGGCTTTTCCAGGTGGAAGTAGATCTGAATCTTTCCTAATTTGGTTTCAAGTACGAATGTGGATAGCATGTCAAAATGTTAAAAAATTTATTATTTGAGACAATTTCCAAAAAAATTATATCTTACTCATACATGATGAAAATGAAATTTTGCTGAAAGAGAACGTTGAATTAAGTCTTGCTGAATGACCTCTCCAGCTGAAACTGATCTTTGTTATTATTGATTGACGATCAAATTTTTCTCTTTTATACTCCGATTGCCGCATTTTCTCATGAACATATATGAATGCAATATAACAATAAACAAATCCAACTGGAAAATGACACATTATTATAAATTCAATGAAGATCTTTCTTATTAACTCTAATTTTATAAACACACACTAAGCTAGTTAATTAAATTCTCTTGAATAGAATATAGCTCGCGCCAAAAAAAACAGCGAGTCTTTATATCTGTGGACAGTAGCAATCGATCCTAATTTCCTAAGGCGGATCATGTGTTCTCCTGTGAACTGTCAGTTTACAAACACTAACTTCACACGCAAGCGCCGTATTCGATCACATAGTTTCAGTAAACTTATTCTTACTGGAGATTAACACTCCCTGAATGTATATTATTTCACACGCACAAGCTTCTTTGGTGATCATCGTGTAGACAGATAATCCGCAAGTCTTCACAGCAGCAATAGCTACAGTTCCACTTACTTTTCTAAATATTCCTATACTATCACAGAAGCAGTC
Source organism: Schistocerca gregaria (assembly GCF_023897955.1). Lineage (NCBI taxonomy): Eukaryota > Metazoa > Arthropoda > Insecta > Orthoptera > Acrididae > Schistocerca > Schistocerca gregaria. The sequence continues at coordinate 436,198,220 of NC_064922.1, forward strand.
GCTTAGTGTTCATTAAACTATCGCAGATGCTTGGCATGCTGTCGTTTAACCTATCATAGTAGCTGAGGCATACTATCCTTCGCACATTTTGGTGTCCTCGAGTTTAGGCAAGTTATCTACCCAAAAGTTTTTTTCATTATCTCTGAACGTCAGTTCATGCGGGGTAACGTTTGTAGAATTATGTGGTAAATTATTATAAATCTGCTCAAACTCGGTCAAATAGTTTATTCAGGGAGTTTGTCTATCATGACAGTACGTTCTCATGAATCTATTTAGTTCTCTAAAAACCCGTTCAATTAAATTCCCTTGTAGATGATAGCAAGATGTAAATATCTGTTTTATTCCTAGTTGTGATACTAATTTTCTCCATAAATATCCAGTAAATATCTTCGCATTGTCAGAGATTATATATTTTGGAATCCCTGCATGAGGAATGTAGTCATTTACGAACTTTACTGCGGCAGCTCTTGCAGTTGCTGATTTTATAGGATATAGTTCAACATATTTTGTAAACACATCACAGAATCCAATAATGTACTTAACAGCACCTCGGGCTTTAGGAAGTGGTCCACAAATATCATATGATATAAGTGATTTTGGTGCTTCAGGTATTATTGAGTGAAGCGCAATTTTATTTCCCTTGTTGTCCGGCTTAGCCTTTTGACAGAGAACACATTTCTGTATGACTTTGTGCACTTTTCGCCTTATATTTGGGAAGTAACAGTAATATATAATCTTATTAGCACACTTTACAACACCAACATGACCCCAGGTCAAATGTGTAAACCAAGTTATTCGTTCTTCATATTCTTCGGGTATGCAGACACACCACTTTGGATTCTCAGCCTTCCCAGATTTAAAAACTAAAATATTATTCACAAGCCGGTAGTATTCCAAATTGACCATAGGTTTTTGTTGATTGAATTGTCGTATTATAGCATTCCATCGTCGATCCTTCTTCTGAAGCTGAGCCATTGTCTTACATAAATGAACATAATATAACTTGTAATTATTTTCTTGACGAAGAAGCACTGGAAATTCTGCCTTATTATTTACATCCAGTTCAGGTGTTATTCCTTCTGGAGATGTTGACATCGCGTCAGCTATAATATTTTCTTTTCCGGCTACATGAATAATTTGAAACTGGTATTCTTGCAGCGCCAGCGTCCACCTTGACAAGCGAGGATGCAGCAACTTACAAGTTTGTAAGAAGTCTAGTGATTGGTGTTCACAATAAACGGCTATCCTTGAGCCACATACATAATAATTAAACCTTTTCAAAGACCAAATAACTACTAAAGCTACCAATTCCGTAGTGGTATATGCTAGCAAATGCAATTGGACAAAAGGTTTTTACACCATCGATGTACCTAATTTGAAATAAACAAGATCCTAATCCCACATCTGATGAATCAGTGGCTAAACAGAATCCGACATTCATATCAGGGTGGTATAATAACGAAGCATTTATCAGTTGATCCTTAATTTCACAAAAAGCCTTTTCACAATCATTAGACCATTGCCATGGCACATCTTTCCTCAGGAGCCTGTTTAGTGTTTCAGAGTTCATTGCTTGAATTTTAATAAATCGACGAAAAAATGATGCCAAGCCTATAAAGCCTTTCAGTTGTCTTCTGTTTCTTGGAGTTGGAAAATTTTTTATCGCACTAATCTTCGCTTCTGTTGGAAGAATGCCTTTTGCATTAATCATATGTCCTAAGAATTTAATTCTCCGTAGAGAAAATTGGGATTTTTTTAGATATTCAGTTATACCAGTTTGTTTGAACACAGCAAAAATCCTCCTAATAAGTTGTACATGTTCCTCCCAAATTTTAGAGGCAATTAATAGACCGTCCACATAAATTGTTATACGACTACGTAGTTCCGGTCCTAGGGCATAGTCCAACGCAGAAATAAAAACTCCAGAGCTGATATTGAGACCAAACGGAACGACCTTGGACTGATAGCTTCTCCCGCCATACATAAAAGCAGTATATTTTCTTGAGTCCTTGTCTAGTCTAACTGGACTTGCCAGAACGAACTTCTCAAATCAATACTGGTTAAATAGGATACATCTTGAAATTTCTGTATTAACTCATCGATGTTCTCCGGATGTGATCGCACAGGTACTATAATTTTGTTAATTTCCCTTGCATCTAATACCAATCGTACTTTTCCTTCTGGCTTTGGTACAACAAGCAACGGAGAACAAGATGGGCTGTTCGACGGTTCAATAAGATTCCAGTTTAACATTTTTTGTATCTCCTCCTGAACTGGTTGTTTTAATCGCCAGGGAATGGGATAGTGTGTGCGGCAAAATGTCTTATGGGGCTTAATCTGTAATGTACAAACATATCCTCTAATAATTCCGGGCTTTTCATCGAAAACTGACTAATATTCTGTTAATATATTGAATAATTGTTCCCTGTGACTATCCGTTAGGCAATCTGACACAGGAATCTTCTGTTCGACTGTTTGTCTAAAAACCTCTACTTGAATTGACTTGATCGGTAGTCGGTACATATTATTATTTTCAGCACAAATCAACTGCAGAGCAGCACCACGGAAATACCGCTCATACGCTGCCTCCTTTCTCAGTAAGATCAGTGTAACAAATTGATCTTCGATCTTAAAATGCACCTTTCCTTATACCAAGTCCAACTTGCAATTGCAGGCTTGCAAAGTTCCAATGCCAAGAATACATCTACTAACAACTTTTCCACTACAAGGAATATGCATTGTTTAGCTCCATTTCCCAATTTCATCTCTATAAGCGTTTGTATCTTGATGTTCCGGGATTTTGCTCCCACTGCTCCCATAACTCGGCCATTTTGTACTGGTAGGACAGGGATTTTCTTAATTTTAGTAATTCTGCGAAACAAAGTTCCGGATACTACGTCTGTAGATGAAGCTGTGTCCAATACAACATTGGTTAAAATTCCTCCCACTTCTGTGATGATCTCAGACACAGGAACCCTTTTATCTTCGACTGCATAGGCTTCTAAGTCTCTCGTCAATTCATCTGTCATTAATTCGCCTTCATTATATCTCAACATTGCCACGGAATTAATTTCGTTTAAAACAGGTTTGCCCCTTTTGTATTCCCCGGCCGGCTTTACGGAGAATAAAGCGGCCCTCTTCAGTTTAAATGTCGACTATTATTTCCTCTTGAATCATCTACTACTTCTGTTATGACTGGTAGTTGTTGATGACTGGTTGTATTATTTGCTTCAAATAGATGGTCAGAATTTCTGTACGCATTATTATTATTTGAAAACGGCTGGTTCTGATAATCTCTTGCATTTCCAAAAATTGGGTTGTATCTGCGACCTGTTCGATTGTCTCTGAATCTGCCCCTCGCAGCACTGTTATTGAAATTTCCATTTCCGTTGAATCTCTGACTATTTCTAGTATAATAATTATTAAATCCGTTTCCGTTCCGGTTTGCGTTTGGCGCCTCAATCGCTCTCCTCTGCATAAACGGTTGCCTTGGCCGATGTTCATCTTCCTCGATCATATCTTTAGTGTCAAGGGTAGTCACGGAAGACTCAAGGTCATGCTCATTAATATACAGCATTCTATTTCTGATGCTGGCCCGAAGTCGAGATTTTAATATGCCAATCACGTCTTGTAGAGGCATAGGCTTATCCCAATACCGCGATTTGTTTATATATTTCTCAAAGTATTTCTTTAAAGACCCAAGTGAAAAGGAAAAAGGTTCCGGGTGTAATACCTCCTGCCTTAAACGTTCTTGTACTCCTTCGGACCAGAATTTGGATAAAATGTTCGTTCAAAATCTTCATATGTGTCCCAAGTTGATATCATGTCAAATGCCCATATAGCTCCTGACCCCTGAATATAACCGGTCAAGAAACTAACCTTTTGCCACTCACTCCAATGTTTTGGCAATGCTCCCCTAAAACTTCTTATAAACAATACGTGATGAACATTTTTCTTGTCTGGGTTGTAGATCTGGAATTGACGTTGTTTCGGCATTTTCTCCTCAGTATTGCTTTTATAATTACAGTCATTATGACTACCCTAATTGTGTTGTGATTGATGTTGATTACAAAAACGAATGTGTGCATTAATATTCCTGTCTGTACTTGTTCGGTTAAATAATGCAGCTACATTGATAGTTCTTGTTATTGGGTTCATTTCCTTGAGTGGAACACAATTCATCTCGAGATAGATTTCCATTGTTCAAGTTCCTCGCCCAGTTGTTCTCTGGCTTCTTGAAAAGCTTTGTTAAATAAATTTTTTTCTGAACTTATGGTAATAGATTGTACAGCCAATATTGTCTGCAGAAATGCTTCGCCTTTCCAAACTTCACTGTGAGAATTTTCCCGCGAGAATGTTTACCTTATGATCAACCTCGTCTTGTCTCTCCTTTATGTTACTTACGGATTTATCCAAATTTTGGATGTCCTTGGGGATCTTGTCTTGTGACAGCCTCGAGTCCAGCATATCTGCTGACATCTCATTTACTTCTTGCTTTAATTCCTCTTGAACTTCAACTAATACCGGAATTACCGCCATAGAACATTGCATCTGTTCTTGCGCTTGAACTGTCTGTGGGATTGACTCGACCTGCTCTTTAATAATATTAAGCTTAGTAGCAACATACTCAGCTAGCTCTAGGCGTAACTTCTTCGTATTTTCATTACACTGCTGGGTGACTTGCTCAATTTGAGCAGCTAATTTTAATTCTGTCTTTTCATTCTGAATTCTCAATTCTTCCGCAGCTTTATTTAATTTATCATCAAGTTTCTGAAAACTCTCTACTAATTTATTATTTAATTCCGCTTGATTAGCTTCTAATTGCTCCTGGACTGTCACTTGATTGGCTGCTAATTGTTCATTCAATTCCCTTTTAGTCTCTATTTGCGCTTTAGTTAAGTCTGTTACATTTTTGGCTAACAGTGTTAACGGCTGAATGATTACAGTCAATGGGTTTATTTCGTCCTGCTCAGATGACATCGAAACACTTAAGCTTTGTTGTGGGGCCTGACTAATGCTGCCGCTAGACACTACTTCAGTTAAGCTAGCGTCTTATGTTTCACTAACCTCTGCAACAGCTGAGGGCTGTTGTGATTCGCTCTGCTGTTGCATTGCCATTTTATAAGCCGCCCTAGTAAGAACCATTAATGCACATAACGACAAATATATAGTATCTCGCATCTGAGTTAATAATGTCACTGACATAAACTTTGCATAATACTTACTTAGAATAAACACTTCCTATCTAAAGTTCAACCCAACATTCACTCAATCAATATGATTCAAACAGATGGAAATTTGAATAGTTATTCTAAATTTCTATCTACAAAAATTTAATCGTAGGTTGTGGCGAAATTGTGGCTTCTGGAACAGGCCTCGTCTTCTTTTCTCTCGTGCACATGCAACATAAAATTCACACAATGTTTAAGAAATGCTCAAAAATGTGTCCTGTCACAGTGAAGCCAAATTTAATATTTTTTGTGGGGGATCTAAAATTTAAAAACCTCTCTCACACCGGCCTGATTTAGCTTCACTGATCAGGATAGCAAAAATATGCGTATGTTAAGGGAATTTTCATTCAAAAAAGCAGACTTATCACATTCACGCTGTCCAATACTGTTCTATCCTGATTAAATTGAGCTTAACTTAAATTCCATAAGACAGTGAAGCAATTTCGAAGTCCCGGTGCGACGAAAATTGTCAGTCGATCTCCTGGAAACATTTGTAATAATTATTAGCTTTCGGTGATCACATGTTTCTGAAAATATCGCGGAGAGACCGCTGCGAGAGACATGACAATTGGAAACAAAGAATCTTGCCAATCGGTTCTGTAGATTTGAAGTTACCATACTGCGTGATAAAAGAAAGCATTTCGAGGAAAACGCGTTTGACGTTTTGACTACATATAAATGTAATATGCAACTTACGTTCAATCTGCTATACCGGATCCAGAAACTAGACCTTCGTCTTCCTCACAGAGGGCGTTTTGTTCGATCTGGGCCATCCTGCGCTGCTCCAAAGCCGCTCGTTCCGTCGGTGACAAGCGGTTTCCGGCCGCTTGAATCCGGTGGTCGTCCGAATGCTTGGCGAACTGCGCCGAAGAGAGTCCCAGGGTGACGTTCATGGTTGCCATGGTCTTCAGAATTACTGAATACCCTTCGTTGAAGGTGCTCACTGCCAGGAAAGTCGCAGTCTCTTCAGTCTTCGCACCAGAATGCAAATACTTGGGGGCTAGCTTCCAGACACACTCGTTCAAACTTTCATTCTATTTTGTGTGTTTTCTCCCAAGAAGCGGTACAATAACTCGTCCTCCGAAAGAAAAAAAACTGGTGCGTGAAAAAACCCGTTTTTTGGCAGGTGCATTTTTTAGTTCAACCGTGAATAATAAAACATTTCCGTTCCGTATTCGGAAAAACCGTTCAGGGGTGGATTATAAACAGTTTTATGGATCCAAAAACGCAATTTAAAAAATCGATTTTTTTAACCAAAACATAGTAAACCTCCCCTTAACCGATAACTAGACGCATCACAGGCCGATTACTTCCTCTAGACACGAGCCGACGACAGCTAAAAGGACACGAGGTGCCCTGAAAGTCTCACAGGCGCATTTAGTGTAGCTATTCCACAACACTCCACGTCACCAACGCAGGTTCTGCTGGCACCGCAATTACGGGAAGGTAAGCCGTCCAGCCATGGAGGCAATTACACGTGCCTGACCACAGCAACCATGAGGTCAACGAAGGCGCTTCGCAGTGTTCTCTGTGTGCTGCCAGTTTGCTGTACGCCACACTTGTCGGGGTTAATGTAGCACCAGACGTACCTGCACCCAGACAGGTGGAATACACGTGAATGGGAGTGCTTCTATCACTTCAATTTTACCGATAGTACGGAAGATAGATTTTACCATTCACTTCCTGGTCGTCACTCCATCATAAACTGCAAATTTCTCTGCAGTATTCCAATGAATGAAATCATGTCACTATGTAAATGGTAATCCAACCGTCATCAGACGTGTCTGTTACTATTCGAAGTCGATTATCATACAGCGAAATTAAGTGGATAGTTCCTGCGAGCTAGTATGGGTGGAGTTTATATCTGACAACAGGAATAAATTACTAATTCGTTCCCTTTATCGACCTCCCAGCTCATATGATATAATTACTGAACAGTTAAGACCTGAGTCTCATTTCAAACAGTTACGCCACTTACGCAGTTATACACGTTGCGGCAAATAAAACTATCCCGAGAACAGAGTTCTAGGGTAGAAAGACACACAGCAGAGGAAATTAAATACAGTACTAACGTGACTATAGCAGATGTTGAAAGTGACCATCGTACATCTCTTGGCACTACTGGGCCCTGGTTAGTAAGTCTCTGAAGGTGGATCGAAGCTGGACCGCCGGAACTGCTGCAGTCTCAACCGAAATGTTCTGCTGCAGTTCTTGAAGACTATGAGGGTAGTTGCGATACATCTTAGACTTGAGGGCTCCCAACACAAAGCAGACTGACAGATCAGGTGACCTTGAGGGCTAGCTAGACCTGTGACGAGACTGACTTGTGCTAGCCACTCTGTCAAGAGTGAAGACAGTGTAAACGTGCTCCAAGTTTCGGCCATCTGTATGGGCAATTGCTCCATCCGGTTGAAAGTAGCTCTAAGCCTTTTCCTCCTCCGTTAACGCTGCCACAAGTGGTTTGAAAATGTCCGAGCCACTTGCATTTACCTCATCCTATATTTGGTGGTCACTTCAATTCACCTTCGATACGCTGGCAAAAATAAATGTTTCAAGTTAAAATAGGCATAAAACATCGTCCGAAATCGTAGTAAATGCTTTCTCCGAATATCTTTTGAACAATTCAGGAGCTAATCGAAGTGTAAATACTCAACCTCTTAGCAAAAAATAATCCCGAGCAAATAATTAAACATTATGATGGGCATTCAGATTAGTGACGACAATGTATCGTAGCGAGGCTGAATGTCATGATACCCAAACTCAACAAAATCACCGATTTTACGGACTATGTGACGCTACAGAATACAAGACGCATCTTAATTTTTAAGCTGTTTATTAAAAAATAACATTTTTACCATTCTTATTATTAGATTGCAAGGCCAGACTAAGAAAAAAATTCATAGTTTGTAAAACCGAACTGACTTTTAAATCCCCGAAAACCGTCATCTGATCTTCCTTTTTTCTCATCTTCTTTTTCTTCGTCGTCATGGTTGTCCTCTTCGTATATAAGACGGTCTTGACTTACTAATGCCCAACATCCTGAAAGATTTAACAATAATGTCTTCTCTCACTCTAGATCACAACTCTTTTATCTACTGACACACTAATTGTAGGTTGTTTTAAAACTCCCTCCAGCGAGAATTCATGTTGGCTATCATACATTTGTTCGACCCTCTCTCACATAAACTTTAAATGGTTTATTTACGGAGACATGAAGAGGCTGTGGTTGTGAAGTAACTCCTTTCGGAATACCAGTTTGTCTTTCACAGAAATTTTCAAATGACTTCTTACCTGATTTAGCACGAGAAAAGCACTCTTCTTCAATAATGTAAAACATCTCTCCTTCTCTACCAGACTCTATTAATCCATAATTTCATACCAGCTTCGTCGATCCAGCACTTGGCATGTACGTGAACAACACCTGGTGGTATTACAGAAGGTTTTCGCATTGTTTTGCTTTGGAAAATGATTATTGGGTTAAGTACCGCACCGTCAACACAACAAGAAAGAACGACAGCGTATTCCATTGTATCCATATCCTCTTCATTTCATTCTTACAGGTTTAGCACCTTTCATAGAAACAGTTCCGTTACTCGGCGCATCAAATGTTAGAGGAATTGTGTACATATGCGCTGTTTGTCGTAGTTCCACACTGTTTTTCTTTACATGTTGAATAATAAAGCGATGTGGAATTTTCTGAGATACCTTGGTTGTGCTCCGCATACCACGTCCATGACGTTCCATAAACCCCTAGCACGAGCCAACTTCATCCCCAAAATCCGTTACGTTCCACTGCAGCGCTAGGTCACGAGCGTTTATTTGAATCATTTTTGTATTAATTCTAGTGCCATTTTGACAGTGTCCTTGAACCGTTTTCAATACGTCATCTTTCACTCTTGGCTGTTTTGCATTCAGTCCTTTACTTGCACATTTAGTCCTCCTAATGTTCTTTACCAGCCCGCCAATCGCGAATGTCTTTTCCTGTTGGTGGAGGGCCAATGAGCCACTCAGCTGCTCTGTTTCCACGTTCTTCTGCGTATGCTATTACATTCAGATTATAGGCTGCATTACATGAACACTTTTTATTTGTTTCTATTTAGAAACTAGCTTCTAACAAATGTTTTGTACTGTTAAAGTACTCCGTCATCAGGCCACATGTGGCCCACTGGGACCATCCGACCGCCGTATCATCCTCAGATGAGGATGCGGGTAGGAGGGTTATGTGGTCAGCACACCGCTGTCCCGGTCGTTGTGATGGTTTTCCTTGACCGCAGCCGCTACTGTTCGGTCGAGTAGCTCCTCAGTTGGCATCACGGGGCTGAGTGCACCCCGAAAAGTGGCAACAGCGGATGGCCGCCCAGATGGTCACCCATCCCGACAGTACTTAACTTCGGTGGTCTGACGTGAACCTGTGTATCCACTGCGGCAAGGCCGTTGCCTTTGTACTGTTACCGAAGACACAAATAACTTTCAATTCAAGTTCACTGGTACCATAGACTGTAGTGTTCTGGGTATGTGATGGTGGAGCGGGAGGTATACAGTGTTAGCAAGCTTGTGAGTTCCCCCAACTTATATTCGTTGTATCGATGCATTGCTGCTCTCTGTTGAACCCAATATTGCCAAGTAGAGACAGGTTTCACAAATGGTTCAAATAGCTCTGAGCACTATGGAACTTAACTTCTGAGGTCATCAGTCCCCTACAAGTTAGAACTATTTAAACCCAACTAACGTAAGGACACCACACGCACCCATGCCCAAGGCAGGATTCTTACCTGCGACTGTAGCGGTCGCGCGGTTCCACACTGTAGCGCCTAGAACCGCTCTGCCACCACGGCCGACAGACAGGTTTCTCACGGCATCGAATATATGGATATTTTTAAGATTGTCAGGGAATTTTAATTCAAACATTTGACATTATTATTTTAATTTCGAGTATAAGACATACCTGAAATTTGGAGGCAATTTGTTGAAGGAAAAAGTGAATCTTATAGTCCGTAAAATACGTAAACGCAAAATACATGTTTCAATACGCAGATAAAAATCCACTTGACTGTTTTCTAAGCAGCCACTATTCATCCCGCACTATGTAAGACTAGAGCAGATGTCGCTTAAAACCAAACAAATAATATCGGCAGCACTGCAAATTCACTCCTGGAAATGAAAAAAAGAACACATTGACACCGGTATGTCAGACCCACCATACTTGCTCCGGACACTGCGAGAGGGCTGTACAAGCAATGATCACACGCACGGCACAGCAGACACTCCAGGAACCGCGGTGTTGGCCGTCGAATGGCGCTAGCTGCGCAGCATTTGTGCACCGCCGCCGTCAGTGTCAGCCAGTTTGCCGTGGCATACGGAGCTCCATCACAGTCTTTAACACTGGTAGCATGCCGCGACAGTGTGGACGTGAACCGTATGTGCAGTGGACGGGCTTTGAGCGAGGGCGTATAGTGGGCATGCGGGAGGCCGGGTGGACGTACCGCCGAATTGCTCAACACGTGGGGCGTGAGGTCTCCACAGTACATCGATGTTGTCGCCAGTGGTCGGCGGAAGGTGCACGTGCCCGTCGACCTGGGACCGGACCGCAGCGACGCACGGATGCACGCCAAGACCGCACACGCGCCAACATCGTGCAGCCCGCCTCCAGTGGAGTCGCGACAGGCGTGAATGGAGGGACGAATGGAGACGTGTCGTCTTCAGCGATGAGAGTCGCTTCTGCCTTGGTGCCAACGATGGCCGTATGCGTGTTTGGCGCCGTGCAGGTGAGCGCCACAATCAGGACTGCATACGACCGAGGCACACAGGGCCAACACCCGGCATCATGGTGTGGGGAGCGATCTCCTACACTGGCCGTACACCTCTGGTGATCGTCGAGGGGACACTGAATAGTGCACGGTACATCCAAACCGTCATCGAACCCATCGTTCTACCATTCCTAGACCGGCAAGGGAACTTGGCTGTTCCAACAGGACAATGCACGTCCGCATGTATCCCGTGCCACCCAACGTGCTCTAGAAGGTGTAAGCCAACTACCCTGGCCAGCAAGATCTCCGGATCGGTCCCCCATTGAGCATGTTTGGGACTGGATGAAGCGTCGTCTCACGCGGTCTGCACGTCCAGCACGAACGCTGGTCCAACTGAGGCGCCAGGTGGAAATGGCATGGCAAGCCGTTCCACAGGACTACATCCAGCATCTCTACGATCGTCTCCATCGGAGAATAGCAGCCTTCATTGCTGCGAAAGGTGGATATACACTGTACTATTATTTTTTTATTCTCTTGGTTAAATGTCACACTAAAATCGTCTCATACATTGTGTTGTTTTAGGTGACACTCACGCGATTGACATGATGACTGAGTTTAAGAAAATATTTATGGGAGACAAACGTGAAATGCAACGACGTATACTTCCATATGTAAAAGAAGTAATGTTTATTTTTTTATCCAACGAATCACGAATAGACCTACTCATATGAACGTTCCACCCATTCTTTCTTCCCCCAGAATTGATATTTTAGTAATATTTGAACCAATGTTTTCGTCTCCCGTTTTGGAAATTTAAGTTCCTGATAGTGAGGTGAGAGTATGTGTGGAACGTGAGTGAACAGAAACGGACTGGCAAATTCGACTGCACAACCATAAGAATACAGTAGTATGCAACGCAAGTACAAAGTGGCACCAACACAACAATTACTCTAAGTCTGAAACCAGTGAAACCTGAGGAACGTTCGTTGCACTGAAAGATAATCATGGTTCAAAAGGTTCAAATGGCTCTGAGCACTATGAAACTTACCATCTATGGTCCTCAGTTCCTAGAACTTAGACCTACGTAAACCTAACTGACCTAAGGACATCACACAACACGCAGTCATCACGAGGCAGAGAAAATCCCTGACCCCGCCGGGAATCGAACCCGGGAACCCGGCGCGGGAAGCGAGAACGCTACCACACGACCACGAGAAGCGGGTAGAAAATCACGCCACTAGGTATGTATATTTATTGAAGTACAATATGCTACAGTTTTCATATCTTTTGTGAGTTCATACGAAAGACTACTAAACTTTTACGTAAATAGCGCAGTTCAAAAGTGTCCATATAATTATCAGAAACGAGACATCTCTCATTTTTACAGAGTTAAAAATGGCTCACTACTTTTACATGTTTTAAGATTAAGGCGACCAGTTTAGATGGATAGCCATTTGGAGATAGTCAAGTGGTGATGAACTGTGCTTGCTCATAGATGTACCAAGGAAGAGTCATTAAACATTCTGATAGCAAAATCAATAATTATTGCTATCAAAAGGAAGGAGCAAAGTTGAGCTACAGCAGTTCTCAACGAAACATTGAAAGCAAAAAAATTAATCTGACTTCTTTCATTTTTTACATGTATGATAATAAGAACAAAGTATAAATGAGGTATATTTCTTTACAATGAACTCGCATTTCTTATCAGGCTTCTTACATTCGGTCATAACGTACCAAGCTGAAAGAAACCACGGCCTCTTGTTGCAATGTGTTCCAACACTCATAATGCTCAATATCTAGTGATCAGTTGACAGTGTGAGGCAGCAAAGACAGGCCACCCTAAATACGTCCAGAATGAGTAAAAATGTCGAAGTTATAGCGGTCAATACGGAAAATTTCTCGACGTTTGCAGGTAATTTTTATTGTTATAATCGCCCAATTACGACACTGACTTTTTTTTCTAATGGAACTATTTTTTTCTGTGGCAATTTAAAAAAGCTTCTAAGAGGATTACAAAGACATGTCATTCATGGGACCTGATCATCTAGGATAAAGATATCAGAGCAGCAAAACACTGTCCTTCCGTTGGGAGAAGAGGTTCCACAGGCGTCTGCCCTCTAATACCAAATGTAAGCTAAAGCGTAACTCAGGTGCGGTTCGCGTGTTTGTTATCACGGCTGTCGTACCAAGAGGAAAAATTGTTGATCTAGAGCATTTCTACACACTATAAGATGATTCTGGAGAAACAATTCTGCACGTTGAATTTCATCTGGAGTTAACGGCAGCACACGTCCGTGTTAAGGCATTACATGCCTTCAGGAGTCGTCGCTGCTTCCTAATAGACCTCTTGTTTTAATTTTCATCGCAGATAAAATTACAGAAGTCTTAAGTTTGGTGGGTGCGCAGACCATTCTGTGTTTCCTGAAAGACCGTTCCAATGCTCTCCATATGTTGTCTCCAGAGAGCCTGTCATTCCAGTGGGAGACATATCCATCGTGTTGGAATCACGCTGATTGCATTATGCCAGTTGTGATGGCTTCCAATAACTGCGGCAGCAGCTTACCTTAGGAACTCGACATATTTGAGTGTACTGTTTAGATTCTTATCAATAAAACAGGGACCACTGATGCAGGTCTTGAAAAACACGCATGAATCTTTGATAGACCAAGAGCGTTGTTTTAACCACTTCTTTGAGTCAGCGTGATTTTTCAATTGACGATTAGTGCATATTGCGAAGTTTGACTTGCCCCTGGTTTGTAAACGATGCTTCTTCGTTAAATAAACTTTTACATCGATGTGCCACATCACGTTGCACTTTCAGTAGATAACATTTGGAGGCAGTGAAATGTGAAAAGGATGAAATGCAATGGAATGTAGTGTTCGCAGAATACTCATTTGGTTGCTCCTTCCCGTACTTACAGCTTGTTTCTTAGTGACATTTTATTTGTGCTGCTAAGATATTAGTTTCATTTTTTTCATCAGTTGTTATCCTTTTTCATTGGCGTATTTTATTCTCTACACTCACAGTCTCTAGAAATTATTTATAATATTTCAAAAGACAGATAGTGCGTGCTTGGCACATCTGTTTACCAGGCAGCGTACAACTACACCGCTGCTCTGACAGTTTGACGACATTCGCCATAAACGATATTAGCTTTTCCGGCTCTCGTATACACTGTGAATGTCTGAACAGCCTTATGACCAGGTTACCTAATTTCTACAACAGCCGAACACAGAGTGATGGGCTTCAAGCGCGCAGATAAACACAAGAAAGCGGGGGCTGTTATCGTGATCCTATATGACGATGTCTCATACCTGTTATGTTACTCATGTTCTCTTTGAAGCTTCTTTCAAATTCCAAAGATAAAAGTGTGTAGAAAACATAAGTTGCTGTCGTAATTCGGCGACTGTGAATGATAGGAGTTACTTGCGAACGTCAGTATACTCGCCATATTGATTACCGCGGAAACCACACCTAGATATTTCTGTTCATTCCAGGTGTATTTGGGGTTGCCTATCTTAGGTGCCTCACCCTGTATACTCATTTTGAATTCTCCAGCGAGTCCTCTGACGTCATCTCCGAACTCTCTGTCTCCCTGTGGTCGATTCGCGAGACTCCGCCGCTGTCTGTTTCACTGAAGAACTATCACTCGAGTGTGTTGTCGGGTACAAGTGGACTCAACCTGCGCAGAAAGTAGAGCGCGTACACGGGTTTGCAAATGTAACCTCGGTCTCACGGCACTGCAACTACATCCACAACCACTGTGCATCACGATTACCATATACCAATACAGAGAGTGACCAGTTATCAGTAAATATTGTTCTCTGTCTATATCACAGGGTACCCCATAAAGGGGTTTACAGTGTTTGAACTTTGATATCTCTACAAAAATAACAAAAACCTTAAATGTTTAGGCAAGACAGATCGTCACGACATTACTGATGAAGTTTTAGTGCTGCAGATGTTTAAAATGTCCTCCGTCGGCAGCAATACAGCGTCTAAAATGCTGCGAAACAAATCGAAACTCTTTGTATTTTGGTCGTCATTAGAAAGGATTCACAGGCAATCACAGTCGCCTCTGTCATGTCATCCAGCGCACGTGGTTTTGTGGTGTACGCGGTGTCCTTCAGAATTTCCCGCAGAAAGAAGTATAACGGCGTTTTATAGTGAAATCTGGCTGGAAATTCAACACCTCTTCGTCGGCCTACTCACCTCTCAACAGATGTTTCATCTAAGAGCTGCCACACGTCAGGATGGTAAGGAGACAGTGCATCATCTTTTGAAAAAAAGAAGTTCTAATCTTGGTATAGCTAGTGAAGAGCTGATGCAATTAGATCCTGCAACGACCTAGGGCACTTTACACCGGTCGGTGTTTCGTCAAAGAAGAATGGTCCTCCAATTCACTGACAGACACACCGCATCACACTGATAGCCCAGGAAGATTAACAGCTCGTTCTTTCGTAGGCTTAACAACGGGATTATTTGTTGTCCAGCACAGACAGTTATGGCTATTGATGGTTCAATTCAATTTAAACGTCACCTGATCAGACCAAACAATGACATTAGTAAACTGTTCACTATCGCCAAGTCCACTCACAAAATTTAAGGCGCCTGTCCATATCGTACCCATCACGTGAAGCCACCTGGGAATGTTGTGTTACCACTTTTCTTGCTGTAAAATGCGAAGAATGTTTAATTTTCTAACACCTGATTCTCGCGCAGTGTGGTATATTGACTTCTTTGGGGATATTGCAAAAGCTTGTACCACTGCGTCCCTATCTCTTTCGTCCGCTACTGATTTCTTCGTGCCACACAGTCCCTTCTTCAGATCACGCACATTTTCTTCCCTTTCAAATTTATCGCGTACGTTCGTTACTGTTATATATGACGGTGGCGCGGTATAAATTTACAGTTGACTTAGAAGAAGTTACAGAAATGAATGATAAGCTACACGACTCGCTGTTAGCCCATATACGCAAGCTGTCGTGGTCAAAAGGATACAGAAATACCGAGCAGCGATGTTCCTTGGTCAGGGGAGATGACAATGACGTCTCTCCGAACCCAGTTTTCGTTTCACGCAGCACATACTTCTTCTCATGGTAGAGATAGAATAAACAAGAATACAACTACTATGTTGACTTTGGACGAAATTTGAACGTTTTCGTCTGAAGCATGGCTTATAGCATAGAACTCATCTCTCCTTCTCTAATGGAACAAATTTGCAGTTGTATATATTGCATCATTTTATTTTCGTCTTACGTCCTCCACAGTTTCCCAAAATACAGCTCTGTAAAAAGATGTGCAGATCCCGACAAAATGGTCATTTCGCCTTGTCACTGCTACTTTTCAATAGCAGGATCGATTACTGAAGCTCTATATGAGCTCACAACTAGCCTGCTGCATGTGTCATAAGAGAGAACGAAACGATGAACTGAAGCGATCGTAGCGCCAGAGATTCCAGACTTTTCATACTCGCGGTTGGTTGGTTGGTTGATTTGGGGTGACTAAACAGCGAATTCATCGGTTCCCTTCGGATTACGGAAGGATGGGGATGGAAGTCGACCGTGCTGTTTCAAAGGGACCAAAGCAGCATTTGCCTGAAGCGATGTGGGGAAATCACGGCACATGTAAATCACGCTGGTCGAACGCGAGATGTACAGTCGTCCTCCCGAATGCGAATCGAGTGTGCTAAGCACTGCCCCACATCGCTAGATCACCCTCGCGGAACTACAGCAGTGATGAAGGAAGGCGGTATATGGGGCCCACGGGAGATACAGTTCCTGCAATTAACTTGTGACGTGACATAAATAATCTTGCCCCACAAATATAGCGAAAGCTCAGCTACGTCCTAGGCCAGGCAGAAAATCAGTGTGTCAATGGAAAGGTATTCAATAGTGTTCTTAAAGTTGTATTATGTTCTCGGGAGCGTGGGTCTATTTAAACGTGCAACTACGAAGTATTAAAATTACCTGAAACGGTAACTCCCTCCTGCCTAGAGACGGCCTCTGCAGTTCGTGAGACTCTTAGTGTCACATGCTGTGATGTACGCCACAGGGTCCGTACATCTCGCTGGCCTGTCTACCTCGCTAGCTGGGCGGACAGCGCAGCGTATTGCCAACTAGGGGCGCTGGTTCGATTCCCGGCCGGGTCGGAGATTTTCTCCGCTGAGGGATGGAGTTTTGTGTTCTCCTTACGTTCCTATCGCCATAATTGACATTACACTATTAAGAGGGCTGTATTGGTATTTCAATAACTTGAAGAAAAAAAAAAAACCTTGTTGGCCATTGGCGATGTAGCACAGACGAAACAGCGGCAACTTGATTTGTAAACGATGTAACCCGCAACGTTTGTCTCGTAGTAGTTATGCTTCTGATCTCTGCTTCAAATTGTCAATATTCAGTCATCTTCTCCTTCTTCAAGATGAGGTCTTTTTACCTGTTCCGCACTTACCGTCTCTTCTTCGGCTTTCCCACACTCCTTCCTCACCGCTGTTCGAGCGATTTTCGAAGGCAGCATACGCAGTACATGCTCTTGCCAATAGTGCATTACTTTCTGTTGATGACAATACCCCTACTTCATTCCCTACTTCTTTATTTCTTAGTTTGTCTTTTCTTGTGGAGCTTCCCGCTGATCTACGGAACTTCATTTCTATGTTACAAGTTATCTTAGGTGTTTTTATCTTAACGTCCAACTTTTGCTCCATACAAAACTTTACCCATCACTGTACCCTTCAATGTTCTTCTTAACGTGTCACTTATATGTTGATGGCTGTCATATTTATTATTTATTCCTTTCTCTTAATTAAAAGCTATGTCATATCCTAGAAACCAGAAGTGCTATCCTGTTCTGTAATAACTGACGATTATCTTGGTCCTTATTTGGTATTTTCTTAAGAGAGCTGTTGATATCTTCAGGTTATGATATAGGCTTATATTGTTTAATCTACGAGGGTCGGTCAAAAAGTAATGCCTCCCATTTTTTTTCTACTTAAAAAAATTAAGTTAAGTGAAAAATTTGAATTTGGCGCCATTCCTCAAACCTTCTTCTGCAATCCACTGCAGTAGTAACTTTCTGTGTCAACAGGTGGCAGCACAGCAGAAGTTTGTAAGATGGCCGACATCGATGTTCGTTTGAGACAGCGTTGTGTGATTGAATTCTTGAATGCAGAAGGTGAAACGCCCATACGCATTCATGAAAGACTGAAGAAGGTGTATGGTGTTGTGACAGTGGATGTCAGCACTGTTAGACGATGGGTTCGTCGTTGTAAGGAAGCTGAAGGGCAAACACCGTTGACTGACGAAAAGCGGAGCGGCAGGCCGGTGAGTGCAGTGACTCCACACAACATTCAGCAAGTTGATGACATCATTCGTGGTGACCGTCGGGTGACTGCAGATGAAGTGTGTCGCATTATTTCTCTTAGTAAAGGCAGTGTGATCACGATTATTAAACAATTGGGGTACTCAAAAGTTTGTGCACGGTGGGTTCCAAGAATGTTAACCGATCAGAATAAAGAGGCAAGGAAAACAATAGCCTCCCAACACTTACAGCGCTTCCGTTTGGAGGGAGATGAGTTTCTGAAAAAAATTGTGACCGGGGACGAAACATGGGTGCATTTTTTGGACCCGAATCAAAGAGGCAGTCAATGGAGTGGCGTCACACAAGCTCGCCGAGGAAGAAAAAATTCAAAACTGTGCGATCGGCAGGGAAAGTTATGGCAACAGTTTTCTGGGATACAGAGGGTGTGATTCTGGTTGATTTTTTGGAGCAGGGATGCACAATAAATTCTGTTCAATACGTCACAACCCTCAAAAAACTTAAAGCACGTCATCAGCGAGTTCGCCCAACAAAATCAATGGCAGATGTTCTTCTTTTGCATGACAATGCAAGAACACACACCAGTCGTCACACCTCTGACGAGATTGTCAAAATTGGATGGGAAGTTTTGCCTCATCCCCCATACAGCCCTGACCTGGCACCATCAGACTTCCATCTGTTGGGGCCACTAAAAGAAGCTCATCGTGGGATTCATTTTGAAGATGAGGAGGCCGTCAAAACATCCATGCGTCAATGGCTTAGGAAGCAGAGCTGTGATTTTTACCGTGCTGGGATACATGCCCTTGTTCAAAGATGGACCAAAACTGTAGAGATGGGCGGAGATTACATTGAAAAATGACAAAATGATCCTCAATGTTGTGGTTTTCAACCTATGTAACTGCATTTCAATTTCCTGACAATTAAACGTAGAAAAAAAATAGGAGGCATTACTTTTTGACTGACCCTCGTACGTATCGTTGATCTTCATGTCCTGTATGACTCCCTTGTCGTCGGCAGAAAGCACTGTATTTCGGAATTTATCTGTTCTAGTTATTATGCCCTGAGGTATTTTGTCCTGCATCAGTTTCCTGACCAGTGTCGGTTGTTGCTGTTTGACAAGTGAATATTGCCTGGTGGGACACTTGTCCCGAAGTGACTACTGGATTTCATTTCTGCTCGTCATTTGAGCGTCTGGACCAGTTGTGGTGACGTGTTTGCTACCTGGCAGTCAGTTCCGATCAGTGGTTACAAAGGGCTGTCTGCGAATTAGGTCCTGTTGGTTCCTGAACGATAGCTTTAAGGTGGAAACGCCCTCTTGCTGCCAGTTTTTGTTGTTTGGGCTGCTGTTGATTTATACACCGATACTCAGAAATGACCGATGTTCTAAGAGTAGCACCTTTGACTGATAATAAAAATGTGTAGAGTCCAGAGTTCTAACCTCACCATCACTTAAATAAAAATAGTCTCCCATTCGGACCACCGAAAGTGAGCTACTAAGGGGGTCGTGGCTATCAGAAAAAATCTGAATAACCAACGAAAGGGTGACATTCTATGAGTGGGGATGTGATATGTGAGAAGTTAGAACGTGATAGAGAAGCTGAAAAATATGAAACGAGAATTGCGGATGCTCAATCTCGATACAGTGGGGATCAGTGAAGTGAAATGGAAAGAAGACAAGGATTTGTGGCCACTCCAGCACAGAGTGATATCAACAAAAGCAAGAAATGGTGTAATGGGCATAGGTTTCACTGTGAATATGAAGGTAGGGCAGAGAGTGAGTTTCTGTGAACAGTTCAGTAACGTGGCTCTTGTCATCAGAATCGATAGCAAAGCAACACCGACAACAATAGTTCAGGTATACATGCCTATGTTGCAAGCAGAAGACGAAGAGATGGAGAAAGTATAATTATGAGGACACTGAATGGGTATTTTTTTTTGTTCATCAGCCTTCTGACTGGTTTAATGAGGCCCGCCACAAACTACTGTCCTGTGCTAACCTCATCATCTCAAAGTAGCACTTGCAACCTACGTCCTCTATCATTTGCTGGATGTATTCCAACCTCTGTCTTCCTCTACAATTTTTCCCGCCTACAGCTCCCTCTAGTACATTGGAAGTCATTCACTCGCGTCTTAACAGATGTCCTATCATCCTGTCATCCTTATCAGTGTTTTCCATATATTCCTTTCCTCTACGACTCTGCGCAAAACCTCCTTGCCTTATCAGTCCACCCAATTTTCAACATTCGTCAGTATCACCACATCTCAAATGCTTCGATTCTCTTCTGCTCTGTTTTCATACAGTCCATGTTTCACTACCATACAATGCTGAAATCCAGACGTACAATCTCAGGAATTTCTTCCTCAAATTAAGGCCGATATTTGATATTGGTACACATTTCTTGGCCAGAAACGCCCTTTGTGATATTGCTAGACTGCTTTTGATGTCCTCCTTGCTCCGTGTGTCACTTGTTATTTTACTGCCTAGGTAGCAAAACTCCTTAACTTCACCTGCTTCGTGACCATCGATCCTGATATTAAGTTTCTCGCTTTTCTCATCTCTACTACTTCTCATTACCTTCATCTTTCTTCGATTTACTCTCATCCATACTCTGTACTCATTAGACCTTTCATCCCATTCAGCAGATCATGTAACTCTTCTTCACTTTAAAATACTCAGGAAAGCAATGTCGTCAGCAGATCGTATCATTGTTATCCCTTCACCTCAAATTTTAATTCCACTCATGAACTTTTCTTTTATTTCCATCATTGCTTCCACGATGTACAGATTGAGCAGTAGGGATGAAAGACTACATCCTTGTCTTACACCTTTTTTAATACTAGCACTTCGTTCTTGGTCCTCTCCTCTACATCGACTCCTGTTTCTTCTTCTATCACATCAAATCTTCCCCCTCATAGAGGCTTTCAATGTATCCTTTCCACCTATCCTCTCTCTCCTATGCATTTAACAGTGGAATTCCCGTTGCACTCTTAATGTTGTCACCCTTGCTTTTAATGTCACCAAAACTTTCCTGTGTGCTGAATCAGGCCTACCGGTAAACATTTCTTTTTCGATTTCTTCACATATTTCCTGCAGTCATTTCGTCATCTTCCTGTTTATTTCATTCCTCAGCGACTTGTATTTCTGTATACCTGAGTCTCCCGGAACATTTTTGTAGTTCCTCTTTCATCGACCAATTGAAGTATTTCTTCTGTTACCCATGGTTTCTTAGCAATTATCTTCTTTGTACCTGTGTTTTCCCTACCAACTTATCGTCCTCTTTAGGGAAGTCCATATCTCTTCATCTGTACTGCGTACTAAGCTATTCCATATTGCTGCATCTATAGCCTCAGAGAACCTCAAGCTTATCTCGTCATTCCTTAGTAGTTCCGTATCCTACTTCTTTGCGTAATGTCTTAAACTTCAGCCTACTCTTCATGACTAGTGTGTTGTGATCTAGTCTGTATCTGCTCCTGGGGACGCCTTACAATCCAGTATCTGAATTCGGAATCTCAGTCTGATCATGATGTAATGTGAAATATTGCCGTATCACTCGGTCTTTTTCAAGTATACCTCCTCCTTTTATGATTCCTGAACAGAATGTTCGCTATTACTAGCTATTACGTAACTCGATTAATAGTTCTCCTCTCTCACTCCTTGTCCCAAGCCCATATTCTCCAGTAATCTTTTCCTCTACTCCTTCCCATACAACTGTGTTCCAGTCCCTGATGACTGATAGATTTTCATCTCCCTTTACATACTGTATTACCCCTTCAATATCCTCATACACATTATCTATCTCTTCATCTTCAGCTTGCGACGCCGGCGTGTATAACTGAACTATCGTTGTCGGTGGTGGTTTGCTGTCGACTCGGATAACCTATCACTGAACTGTTGACAGTGATACACTCTCTGCCCAACTTTCCTGTTCATAACGAATCCTACTCCCGTTATACGATTTTCTGCTGCTGTTGATATTACCCTATACTCATCTGACCAGGAATCCTTATCTTCTTTCAACTTCACTTCACTGAATCCTACTATATCCAGATTGAGCCTTTGCATTTCCCTTTTCAAATTTTCTAGTTTCCCTACCAGGTTAAAGCTCCTGACATTCCACGCCCTGACTCGTACAATGTCTAATAGTCATAGAAGATTGGAACGCGGATGGAGGGGAAGCAGAAGAAGAAAAGGGTTACTGAAGATTATGGACTTTGTAGTTGGAATGAGAGAGGAGAAATACTAATACTTAATACTTAATTCAACAATCAGAGGAGGAGGAGGTGAACTAGGAAAAGGCCGGGAGATACAGAAAATGCCAGTAAGATTACATAATGATCAGTCAAAGATTCCGATATCAGACACTGGATTTTAAGGGGTACCCAGGAGCAAATGTAGACGTATCACAACTTAGTAATTATGAAGAATTTTGGCTAAAGTTTAAGATACTAGTCGGACTGAATCAGTGTATAAAATAGTGGTATACGAAAGTACTAAGGAATGAAGAGACATGCTTGAAGTTCAGATGCTACAGATCCTGCTATAGCGAATAGTCCCACAGGCATTTCAGTTGAAGAGGAATGGAAATTTCTAAAATGGGAAATCATAGATGGTCGAAAGAAGAAGAACATAGGCACAAAGTAGACAGTAGTGAAGAAAGCGTGTGTAACGGAAGAAGTACTTTATAATATAGATGAAACAAGGAAGTACAAAAATTGTCAAGAATAGACGTATGTAAGTCACTTAGGAATGAAATAAATAGAAAACACAGGAAAAATAAGGCAAGAAGGTTGCATGAAATGTGTGAATATATCTGAATTGAAACGATTATCGAAAGGACTCACTCAGCATATAGAAAAGTCAAAACAATCTTCAGTGTAATTAAAAGCAGGGGCCTTAACATCAAAAATGCAATGGAAATTCAACTGTTAAAGGCGGACAGGTGGAAACAGTATAATGAAGGCCTCTGTGAGGGGAAGGACTTCTCTGACTACGTAATGGAAGAAGAGATGGCGTATCTACTATTAGAATCAGAATTTAAAAGAGCTTTGTACGATAAAGCACAAGCGGTAGACACAATTTCATCTGAATTTCTAAAATAATTTGTGGAAGGGACTATTCAGGTTGGTATGTACGAGTAGAATGAATGAGACTGGCGGTATACCATCACACTTTAGAAAGAATGTCTTAACTCCGGGCGGAGCAAGAGTCGATAAGTTCGAGAATTGTAGCACAGTTAACTAAGTTACCGACATGGATAACATACAGAAGAATGGAAAGAAAATCGAGGATGTCTTACATGACGATCAGTTTGGTCTTAGGAAAGGTAAGGACACAAGAAAGGCAATTCTGACGTTGCAGTTGATTATGGAAGCAAAAGTAAAGAAAAATCAAGACACGTTCATTGGATATGTCGACTTCGAAGAAACGTTCGAAAGTGTCACACGGTGCAAGATGTTCTAAATCCTGAGAAAAATAGGGTTAAGCTATAGGGAAAGACGGGTAACATACAATACGTACAAGAACCAAGAAGGAACTATACGAGTGGGAGACTAAGAACGGAAAGTTCGGATTAAAAAGAGAAAAAGTCAGTGGTGTAGTCTTTTGCCCCTATTGTTCAATCAGTACGTCGAAGAAGCATTGATGAAAATAAAGGAAAGGTTCCAGAGTGGGATAAAATTCAAGATGAAAGGATATCGTGACACGATTCGCTGATGACATTGCTATCCTGAGAGAATGTGGTTCAAATGAATCTGAGCACTATGGGACTTAACACCTCTGGTCATCAGTCCCCTAGAACTTAGAACTACTTAAACCTAACTAACCTAAGGACATCACACAACACCCAGCCATCACGAGGCAGAGAAAATCCCTGACCCCGCCGGGAATCGAACCCGGGAACCCGGATGTGGGAAGCGAGAACGCTACCGCACGATCACGAGATGCGGGTGAGAGAATGTGAAGGACACTTGTTGAATACAAAAAACAAATAAGAACAGAATAAAAATTGAGAGTAAATGGAAGGAAGACGAAATAATGTGGAGGAGCAGAAATGAGAACAGCGAGAAACTTAACACCAGAATTTCGAATCACAAAGTAACGTATCTGCTAACTTGGCAGCAGGATAACACACGATGAACAGAGCAAGGAATCAGGCTAACACTTGCATACTTGGCCAAGAGAAGTCAGCTACTATCAAAGATGGGTCTTACATTGGGGAAGAGGTTTTTGAGAATGTACGTTTGGAGCACAGTATTCCATGGTAGTGAAACATGCACTATAAAAAACCGGAACAGAAGATTATACAAGCATTTGAGATAGGATGTTGCAAAATAATTTTGAAAAATCGATAGAGTGATAAGGTAATAAATGGGGAGGTGCTCCGCAGAATCAGTGAGGAGATGAACATATGGAAAACACTGATAAAAGAGACAGGATGATACGACAGCTGTTATTCATCAGAATAAAACTTCCATGGTGCTAGTGAAAGTTTTAGGGGGTGGAAACTATAGGGGAAGAAAGGGATAACTCATGACGTGCAAGTGCATCCCAGAAATTGCTTTGCACATTTATATTTTGTTTTATGGCTGTTATACCGTTATGTGATGTTGTCATCTGCGTGAACACTCTACTGTTTACTAAAGTTTTGTCAGGATAACGAGAGAGTCAGTGAACTAGTTATGACAGGTTGGTTATTAAGTGATTGTAATGTGCTTGCTTGTAATTGATCCTGCCGAATTTGTAGAACCGTTTGGCCAAGGGGGTCGAATCTCATATAATTTAAGTCATTCCTGTGATTTGATATCTTAAGCTTAATGTGAAGTTGTTCATGGTAACTTGTGAGGACGAGCGGATCTTTATGTTCTATGTATGTATAGTCTGTTCAACTGTGTTTCGTGTACTTCCGAAACGGGACATTGTAAGTCTATCGGTTCATTTTGTGTATCCCATGGTCCCTGTAACCGAGGCCAGGGTATTATAAATAATGTCTCTACTGAAACAGATGGGTGGCTCGCAACGAAAAGGCTTTATGGTATCGATAAACTGTGTAATGGAGATAAGTTACCTAATTAGTTAGGCTGGCTAGCTTTTTATCCTAGTGCAGCTAATTTCTGTATTGGCTCTGCTTCGGTTACCTTTAGGCGATTCCGTGCTACAGAAAGAATTTTGTATTATTGCATGTATTATGTTTTGAGCACGCTAAAATCTGAGTGCCTAGTCTGTAGTTAAGTTTTCTGATTGAAGATGTGTACGCTTGTTTCGGCTTTTATTATTTAAAGGTGCCTTCCTGGTTCGGTACTAGTAAACATATTTGCTCCGCATTTCGGTGAACTTCCCGCCCTGAATTAAATTTGACTTTCAATGAAGCTGTCAGGGCGCAACTAATTTTTTAACTATACCTAAGTTTTTTTAACGATTCCTTTGATGTGCTGATTTTATAATTCCATTTAATTGTGCCAATAATTGCTTTTCTTTCGTTATGATAGTTTTAATACTAAATCATGTTGGCAGTTGCTGTTTAACTTCACGTTCATTCTACTAATTTGATGTTAATCAGTTGTTGTGGTGGGATTTTTAGTAAGATCTGTCACCGACAGCATTTCATAAAGTGATATTAATAAATTCTGGTGGTATGTGCTGTTCTGACGTGATGTGTATTGCACTTGTCTCACAGTTTGTTTTGTTGTGAATTTTTTTACTTTATTAGACAAAATGATATGCTTAAGTTATTCTGGTTAAGTTATCTGGTCCAGTACCTTACCACTCAATACCCTCTCCCTACCGCTTTCAGCCTCTTAATTCTGTCAATTCTATTAGACGTGTTTTTTTTTTGTCTGCTTTTTCTTCCATTGCTTCTTTTATATCTGGATTACATCACAATTACTTTTAGTTAATTACCTGAACTTCTGAAGGATTGTTACTTATATTTGAAGTACCTTTATCGATTATGTTTGTCTGTCTCACAGCATTACAATATCCTGTCTGCAATAAATGTCATCTATAACCCTGCTTATAAATGTATTGTTTCCAATGAAAATTCATATGCATGTCTTACTAAATTTTGGTTTATTTTTGATTTTATTAAATTTTTCTTTAGCTTCCACAGTTTGTTTCTGCTAGAACCCCCTATATACTTAATTTTTCTTTTCTATCTCTTCATTTCACGTTTTAAGTCCTCTTCCTCGAGTCGTTTTGAGTTTTTCACTTAGTACATTTTTCACTTAGCACATCTTTAATGACTTACAAAAATGGTTCGAATGGCTCTGAGCACTATGGGACATATCATCTATGGTCATCAGTCCCCTAGAACTTAGAACTACTTAAACCTAACGAACCTAAGGACATCACACAACACCCAGTCATCATGAGGCAGAGAAAATCCCTGACCCTGCCGGGAATCGAACCCGCGAACCCGGGCTCGGGAAGCGAGAACGCTACCGCACAACCACGAGCTGCGGACTAATGACTTACATTATGATGTGTTTAGTCTTAGGCTATTTTTCAGTTAGATATTCACTTTACAGAATTTTTTGAATTAGATTTATTAACGTGCACTAGATCCACTAAAAATCTCTTCTTTTATCAGGAACAACTTGGAAGTTTTGTTTGAATTTCTTTCATTTTTCCAATTCTACCGTTTTTTCCATCTTTCCCACACCTGGATCTATGGTTCAACACGATAGTCATCTGCACTCACGTTACCTGTCCCTCCCCCTCCCCCAAAGACACTCTCGTGTGGCTGTCACACTTGAAATTAGACTTTTCTTTGCTATTGCGTAATGTATTAAAGATCTATGGTATCATACACACCGTGTCTATTTGTATACATATTTATTTTTAAAAATATATTGTTTACTTGCAGGACATTAAATGGGACAGACTCTCTCAGTTTGTTCCATTGTTACTAGAGTGGAGAGCAGCTACGAAGGCGGGTCAGGGTCGGATGCGCAGAAGCATGCGGAAGTGTACCACGTGACTCACAGCCAATAGCGTGCCAGTGACATTCTTGTCTTCGTTCTGTACGGGTCGTGCTGTGTTCGGAAATTCTAACTGTTTATTTCAGTCATAGTATTCAGTGCTGAGTGCTGACTGCCTTCATAGTGTTCATTATGAGTGATGGTAAGCAATCACGCCAAGTGCTACACAAACAGGCAAGAGGAAAAGTGTTCTGTGTGTACCGATACGTTAAGAGACAAGACAACTGAAGCCTGTGGTGTTTGTTTGAGGACCGTTCAGAGAACATCCAGAGAAGCTAAGACGTCTGTGCAAGACTGCGGCTCAGCTATTTTCAAATCATTAGGGAAGGAACACAACGGAAAAAAAAGAGAAGTGGGTGAGCTAGACGATTTTACGTAAAACGTTTTGCGGCATAGTGTTCAGCATGTAAGCTCAAGGTGATTATACAACAAAGGAGAAAGTAGTTTCGAGTATGAAACGAACTGAAAATTTTAACGGAAGCAAACGGACCATGATGAGGATGAAAAACATGGAGTGCACTTGTCAGAAAACGAACGATTGCAGGGAATTATTAATGGAACGAAGCGATATTGTAGTTGCAAGGAATGAGTTTTTGAGAAAAATGGAGGAGATCAGAGAAGCTGGAACATCTCGAATTTATTACTTAGATGAACCTTCCGTTTATCAGAACCACGCAAGGGCTATGTGCTGGAAAATGAACGACGGGTACGGCGGATTAGAAGTTCCTGTTGGTAAAGGTGACAGGATTACAGTGCTTCAAGTTGGATCAGCAGATACTGGCTTTATATCCCAGGGTAAGCTGAAGATTACCAATCTGAAATTACGTACAGCGTCTTCAAAATGTGGTTTACACAACAATTATTGCCACATATTCCTGCCTCTTCAGTTATAGTCATGGGCAATGTGAGCATCCACTCAGCGCACGTGAACAAAGCTCCAAATACAAACTCCAAAAAAGGCAGACATTATTGCGTGGCTGTCATCTAACGGAATACCTCTTAACTGGTAGCATACCAGAACAGAACTGCTGGTTCTCGTCAATCAACACAAGCCTGCATACAGAGTTTGTGAGATAGATGAAACTGCAAAGCAGTATGGATACCATATCGTTACAACGTGGAAATTGGCAGGAACACGGTTATGGAACCATTCGTCATAAATCTTGCTGACTGATTAATCTATGTCGGATAGCGAAGACAATGGCGCGGATATCTTGCTGTGAGGTATGTTAGTACCAATTACTGCTACTTATGACTTTATTTGTGTGACTGTGCCTGCAGCAGCATAAAATATTATTAGTAGCTCAAGTTTCATTTGACCTCGTAACAATGCCGCTTACTTCATAAAACATATTTCGTTCAGGTAAACACACTCACTACAACGCCGTAGCACGTTGAACAGAGAAAGAAAAATAGCTTTTAGTAACGCATTAATCGATCTGTCACTGATATCCTTACGGTCACAAATTATTAAAACTTGAAAATGGTTTAAATCTTTTCGATCACTGTGGGTACCTAATGAAAGCAACGCAAAAATTCGTTTGACTAACGTAACATAACATTGTTGTTCAAAAGACGGAACATTAAAAATTAACAGTATTTAAAGAAAGAATGAAGCTACATCACTATTACTGACAGAATAGTGTATCGTCTTGAGGTTCTAGCTCTTCTGTCAGTGTTTGCTTTACAAATAAAGTGGTCTTTTGGAGGCGATCCGCCTTTAGCAAAATACAATTGTTTCTTTTGTGCTATCACCCAGAGACGTTTCGTTGAGGCTTCAGCATCATCGCTGGGCTTTTATTTGCCTTCTGTTATACAATAAAATAGGATATATATATATATATATATATATATATATATATATATATATATATATATATATATCTGTGTGAATGTGTGTGTTAGAGTTTTTAAGAAAGTTTTTACGCATCTGCAAACAGCATAAAGTTTTGCGTATATCCCTTATAACCACATACAGTAGTTTTCCTGGTTTTTATTATTTTCTTTGCAGCTCTTTTACTTTTACTTTTAGAGTCTGTCGTCTTCAACCATATAGAACTTAATGTAGAGAAATTATTTATATCGATATTTTATACGCTTGGAAATGTTGTGATTGACTTCAAAATTAATCAATTAACTCTCGTTACCAAGAGTGTACTTCTTAAAGTTCACTTTATAACGATGTTTATGCTAGCGCGCCGTCAGCTGTCTCAGTGCATGAACTGACGGAAGGAAATTGGCAGCGTTGCAACGTATCTTCCCTCTCTCTCTGCGCAAAGCGCGCGAGGCACACGCCTTCGTAGCTGCTCTCCATTCTAATGAGATCTTCTCCATTGCTGCCGATCAACTGCTGTTATTCATCTAATTTTGCATTTAGGTCCGCGGCCAAGATGAAAAGATCAGTGTAGTTTATTTTATTGAGTTTATCTGCATCCTCAGCTGTATACTGTGTCACAGCTGCAGACAACACATCACAGTTGACTTCGCCTTTTCCTCCATAGAAAAGAATGATATAGATCTGTGACTGGCACCTTACGTTCCCGCCACCAACCACACAGCGAAGTGCCGCGGGTTGCCGCACTGCCAGGACAGCCGCAACTTAACTTCACCGCGACCTGCCTGAGACAGCTGCTGCTATATCTGGAGGGGTGCTACAGTTTTGCTGCTGATGGGCACTAGGTTGCCTCCGTGTGTCACGTGATCCAAGTACGACCTCCAAGTATTTCTCGATGGGATGACTTTGTAAGACTCCGTCCAGCAGCTCGCCAGTCAGTCTGCAAGTGCCCGAGATCCTATTTCATTTCGCGAGCTCGATACTGACGTTCAACGACCTCTATTCATTAGAATGTAGCTTGTAACAGTCGGAACGAAGATATTGGTAGCTCAGGAGATACAGACATTGCCTGTGGCAGGGATTCCTGTGACAGACTGTGTACTCAACTGTACCTTCAAGAACTGTTATCGAATAGCCCAGTTCCTCATCAGATCAGAACGATCTTTCAGTTGCATCCTTTCAGAAGCTGTTAATTTGTCTAGTCAGGTCATAATGTTAGGGTGTAGTCTCTATGTTGGTGCCAGCCTTTGTGGCCGAGGGGTTCTAGGCGCATCAGTGCGGAACCGCGCAGGTTCGAATCCTGCCTCGGGCATGGATGTGTGTGATGTTCTTGGGTTAGTTAGGTTTAAGTAGTTCTAAGGACTGATGACAACAGATGTTAAGTCCCATAGTGCTCAGAGCCACCTCTATGTTGGTAATAAAGTTTTGTTGTTCTGGCTATCTGAGCACACACATAACGCGATACAAATGTGTCGATGAGGTAGTAAATGGCAACTATTTTGCTTTCTGGAATTTCACCGGTACCAGCAAAGTAAATTTCCTTCGCTGCGTTTTTCTATGCTACTCATTGTGTTATCATGGTTCTGGTCGACATTCTGGCATCCACCAATCGTTGTTGTCTGTTTATCTGACATCCTCGCCATTGTGCGTGCACACTTTAAGGTCTCTCACATTCCATGATTCTTTATCTTACTATTAATTGTTTTGCCTTGTGATTGTCTCGTGCTAGAGCTACTTCATTCCTTCATCTTCTCTTTTTGCTTACGCCGTTTCACTGCGCCTATTCACTTTTCGTGCCTGGTGTCAATATTGGCTCCTTTTCGTGTTTTCGTCATTAGTATCGCTTGCCCATTTGCCATGGCTCCTTTCACATCTGACTTATAACTCATGCGGTTTCTCAGTTAACGGCCACCAACTACAAAATTTGACCCAATACATGGCTCACTTGATTCATTGGTGTTCAATAACAACATCGCTACGTGCTACATATGGGACAGCACAGTTTCTGCATCGTGATCGACATATCCTGCATGCCACTGACGTTCTCCAGTGGTGCCGTATCTGTCCTGACGCTCTCCGAGCCAGGACTCATCTCCTCTGTCCCCATTCTTCCATAGTTTGGTAATGTCTTTAATCCATGTTACACCTTCCTTGTTGCACTGAACCACCTCCTACACGTTCCTACTCTCTAGATGTTTCTCTTCTGACCACCTCCAACCCATCAGCCTGCAGCACCTTTGCCTCAAACACACTCGCCAATTCACTGCCTTTCCTGCCCTGGAACATCCTGTTCTAGCGTCCACTGGCCCAGTCGTGCTCCCCCGTTGCCATGGCGGCCCTCGCCCCATTACCCCCTATTCCTGCGCCGCCAGTTGTTGCGCTTGTAGCCCCTGCACTACTAACTTATGTGCTGGCAGATCCCGCATAACCATATCTTGCGCTGTGGGCTATGCCAGCTCCTATACCTTCAGCTTCTCAGCACCAAGAGCTCTTCTGACATCTGCACCACTGGCGCCATCATTTCTGGGGCCACTGGCGCCATTCATTTCGACGTCACCGGCTCTAGTCCAATGGTTTCTGGTGCCACTGACTCCAAGGCCACTGGCTCCAGCGCTACCTGTTCTGGGGCCATCTGCACTGACGCCATCTGCTGTGGCACCACCTGCTAAAGCGCAGCCTACTCCAGTGACGCCTGCTGTGGCCACACCAGCTCCGCTCTCGCTTCCTCCGGCATCTTTAGCGGCGGTGCCTCCTGCATAGGTGCCTCCTTCTCTGGCGCCTTCTGTCCCAGTACCTCCTACGTACCTACCTTCTGTCCCAGCGCCTCTTCCTTCACGTCCTGATACAGAATCTCCTGTACAGCTGTCACCTCTTCAGGCTGTTGGCCCAGGCGCCTCTTTCGGTTGGAGCGCCACCACCACCCTTGATGCTGCCTCGGTGTCTCTTTTGTTTCCAGCCACTGACCAGCACATCATTGGACTGCACGCCTCTGGCCACCTTGACACAGTCCTCCATCGACCCCTCTGATGTGTTTCCTGTGCTCAGTTTCTTGTCTTCTTCGTTCTTCGAGACCTCCGATCCACCGTCTGAGGGTGATATCAATGTGTCGTTGGTCGTTTCCATTGACCGCACCTTGTATCTTACAGACACGTTGCCCTTGGCACAGTCAAACTTCCTGCCTGGCACCAACGTTCAGCCAACATCCTTGGCGTCCCGCTTCCTCTCCTGGGCTTATTCCTATCGGAGTATAGTCACAGTCATCTCCTGTTTTTGTAATATTTGAGAACATTTATCGTGGAGAAACAGCGGTCTTGCTAAAATAACTTTAAAAATGGATTACAGACAGTATCGAGTGCAATATAATTACATTTCAATCATTACCGGTTCCGTCAGTGAGCAGCTATCCTTAGACCCTTTATAATACACTCCTGGAAATGGAAAAAAGAACACATTGACACCGGTGTGTCAGACCCACCATACTTGCTCCGGACACTGCGAGAGGGCTGTACAAGCAGTGATCACACGCACGGCACAGCGGACACACCAGGAACCGCGGTGTTGGCCGTCGAATGGCGCTAGCTGCGCAGCATTTGTGCACCGCCGCCGTCAGTGTCAGCCAGTTTGTCGTGGCATACGGAGCTCCATCGCAGTCTTTAGCACTGGTAGCATGCCGCGACAGCGTGGACGTGAACCGTATGTGCAGCTGATGGACTTTGAGCGAGGGCGTATAGTGGGCATGCGGGAGGCCGGGTGGACGTACCGCCGAATTGCTCAACACGTGGGGCGTGAGGTCTCCACAGTACATCGATGTTGTCGCCAGTGGTTGGCGGAAGGTGCACGTGCCCGTCGACCTGGGACCGGACCGCAGCGACGCACGGATGCACGCCAAGACCGTAGGATCCTACGCAGTGCCGTAGGGGACCGCACCGCCACTTCCCAGCAAATTAGGGACACTGTTGCTCCTGGGGTATCGGCGAGGACCATTCGCAACCGTCTCCATGAAGCTGGGCTACGGTCCCGCACACCGTTAGGCCGTCTTCCGCTCACGCCCCAACATCGTACAGCCCGCCTCCAATGGTGTCGCGACAGGCGTGAATGGAGGGACGAATGGAGACGTGTCGTCTTCAGCGATGAGAGTCGCTTCTGCCTTGGCGCCAATGATGGTCGTATGCGTGTTTGGCGCTGTGCAGGTGAGTGCCACAATCAGGACTGCATACGACCGAGGCACACAGGGCCAACACCCGGCATCATGGTGTGGGGAGCGATCTCCTACACTGGCCGTACACCTCTGGTGATCGTCGAGGGGACACTGAATAGTGCACGGTACATCCAAACCGTCATCGAACCCATCGTTCTACCATTCCTACACCGGCAAGGGAACTTGCTGTTCCAACAGGACAATGCACGTCCGCATGTATCCCGTGCCACCCAACGTGCTCTAGAAGGTGTAAGTCAACTACCCTGGCCAGCAAGATCTCCGGATCTGTCCCCCATTGAGCATGTTTGGGACTGGATGAAGCGTCGTCTCACGCGGTCTGCATGTCCAGCACGAACGCTGGTCCAACTGAGGCGCCAGGTGGAAATGGCATGGCAAGCCGTTCCACAGGACTACATCCAGCATCTCTACGATCGTCTCCATGGGAGAATAGCAGCCTGCATTGCTGCGAAAGGTGGATATACACTGTACTAGTGCCGACATTGTGCATGCTCTGTTGCCTGTGTCTATGTGCCTGTGGTTCTGTCAGTGTGATCATGTGATGTATCTGACCCCAGGAATGTGTCAATAAAGTTTCCCCTTCCTGGGACAATGAATTCACGGTGTTATTATTTCAATTTCCAGGAGTGTAGTATTAACATGTGAAATACATCGTATATAACCAGTATTAAAAGAAGAGTTTTTCCCCTTAACAGTAGGCTTTGGCGGTAGTCGGAGCAATTGACATGACTACACGAATGTTGTTGCTTAAAAATGCGATGCTCCACCCACTGTGCACCGAACAATGTCAGCTACAGCCATCGTGCGTACAAGACGTAAAACAGTTGTTGCAGTAAGGAATACACTTAACAGTTACACGAAAGCTAATAACAAATGGAGAAATAGGTACAATACATTATATGAAGTGACTCGATAAACACCATTTCGTCAATATGTTATATATATAATAGAGATAACCAATCATAATCTGTTGTGAGAACAACGATAGTCTCCTGTGGGGACTTATCGCAAACTCGTCGATTATATTCCAATGAAGACAGTGGTTATGGAACACAATTTTTTTCCATTGAGAAGGCGTTCTCGTATGGATATGCGCCATCAAGCAGAAGACGATTTCACAGTTGAGACAGTGACTGGAAGTTAAACATGTACTGGCATGTAGGCCGACATGAAGAAATGCATACCAGAAATTTCACATCGCTACTAGATCGTAGAGCCAGTGAAGGTACTGCTTGAGTGACGCTGCTACTTATCATAGAAGAGGCGTGGAAGTGTCGATGTACACGCTTCAACACAATACAATTCCTAAGTGGCGACAGCAAACAGCTATTACAGAATACTGATATGCTGTAAGACGACTGTCGTAACGCACCCGATCGGATCTTACTTTCCGAATAGCCCTCGTACATCAAAAGAACTACGACACAAAATGTCATTTACCCATCGGGCTAGTCAAAAACGTAAAACAACGAGCATAAGAAATTGAAGTTTAAAAGAACTGTGAACATAGTTGTTTACAGTCACAAATATCTCACGAAATTCCAAAAACAGGTCTACATAACGTCAGTTGCACGAAAACATATTTTACATCACTACCATGTAATGCATCATGGAGTTATCTAAGTAGTCTCAAGTGTAAAACAAACAGATAAACCGGCAAAGTTTAAAAGATGTTGTGAATATAGCTATTTACAATCATAAAAAGTCCATAAAGTACAAATAAAAACCAAGTTAAAATTATTATTTGGAGAAATTAAAGAGGAGCAAAAACGAACAGAGATGAAATATAGTTCTTCGATTCGCCTACATCAAGGGATGCATTGCACAGTAATTTTCAT
Organism: Schistocerca gregaria; assembly: GCF_023897955.1. NCBI lineage: Eukaryota > Metazoa > Arthropoda > Insecta > Orthoptera > Acrididae > Schistocerca > Schistocerca gregaria. Next base: position 436,233,377 of record NC_064922.1, read on the forward strand.
AACAAACTGGACCTATTAAGATCGTCATGAACAAAAAGTAAAAAACATAAAGAGCCAAGAGTCTAAAATAAAACGAATAATTTTTTTATAATCATGAAAACATTCTACAAACATAAAAGGAAGAATGAAAAAGGAGCAGGAACTTTCTATAGTAAGTATTCGAAAAGAACATAGAAATATTTTTCTCTGAAGCCTAATTGTTCGTTCAGTATGGACGAGGTCTACTTTTGCAGTGAGCATAAATTTCTATCTCTTGAATGTCTTAAATAACAATTATTTAGTTTCATTGAAAATAATTTTAAGTTAGTCGTTATAGATGCTTCCTAGTGATTATAATGTGTCAGGTGTTCGCCAAATACTGACTTAGTAGAGACGTACCTGAAATCTGTTCCATATAACGAATAGTAAAGTTCAGACCTGTCTAGTCAATGTAGTGTTTGTCAAATTATTTACGTAAAGTCTTATAAACATCGGAATTTAGACAGATTTATTTGAAGTTTACAGATGTATGTTTCAACCTATTCTGCAAAAGGTTAGCAGTAGTAAAGACCATTGCCAAATCACTGTTCTTGTGCAATGTATTAATTTTTTGAGAAACAAAACCCATGTACGTCATTCTGTTAAATTTCCTATTGGGTGTTGTAAGATCATTGTCAGATTGTTGTTGTTTAGAAAACTAATGATCAGCTTCATTGGGGTTAAAACAGTTAGTTTTGACAGTTTGCTTTAAATGGTTTAGTTCCTTTTGAACTGTATCCTTTCCTAAATGTAATTAATTTGTTCTGTGGATCATAGATTTACGAAAAGTCTTCTTTGTATTTAGAAGGATGACATGAATTTGCGTTAATAATTACATCAGTGGTTGTTGGCTTCTTGTAAATGGTAAAACAATGCTTACCGCTGCAATTTGAAATGGTTAGATCACAAAAATTAATGTTATTGTTGTTTTTATGTTCTATCTAAAACAAGATGGGAATGAACGTTATTTAGAATGTTAGTGACTAAATCCACGTTGTATCTGGAACCTTTATATAACAATAAAGTATCATCAACGTATCTTTATAAAATTTTATTCATAAAGTGCGGACCTTTTTTGAAAAATTGTAATTCAGAATGACTAACAAAGATGTCAGCTATGTTACTTGCTAGTGAACTGACCACTGCCAATCCACCCTTTTGAAAATAGATTTGGTCACTGAATGAAAAGTAGTTGAAAGCAAGTAACTCAATGAACTCTGTTATTTCTCCTGTACGCATAATCTTATTCTGAGGTAAATTGATGTCTATTGCTTCGAAGACTGTTACCTTACTGTACAGGCTCGTAATGTCTATTAGGCAAATTTTGCATTCTCAGAAATTTCAATGTTGTAGATTAACTGTGCTATTTCATAGCTATTATTTATTTTAAAAGCTTTAAATGTATGATTCAGCTTTTTCTTTAGGTTGTACATTATTAACAATTGCACAAACGATAGGTTTAAGTTTATATAGCTTAAACTGGGATCTTAATTTAGGTAACTGGGAATTCATCATCTTCAAAGAAGATTTTTCTTTGTATAAGAGAAGGAAATTGTTATCATCAGTCAGTTTTTCCATCGTATCTTGAAATTTCGTCAAAGCCTTTGCAATTTCGTCACATTCATTAACAAGGACAAATGCATTATATTTATCTGCCTTTGTTACAATTTCTTTATTAATTTTAACCTCGCCTTTAACATTTTTAACTATTAGTGATTCATTATGTGTTTTGGTCTTACATATTTCTTCGGTGAAAATGTCCAATTTTAGGATAATTTTCCAGACGTCTAAGTTACTCAAATGGGAACATTTCATTGCAGCTTTAACATTTGCAATGAAGTTTTAGTGTTAACGTCGTTATATTTTAGCTGTTTGTTTAAAAGGGATGTTTCAGCAGGAGTAAAATGAACACTAGTGAGCTTGGAAACCATTGGATCGATTGGATGCTAATTAATGAAAGAATTATGTGCAGATTTTTAGTGCGGGCTGATGAGAGTATCTATTTTCTTCTGATGCTTATTCATAACTGTTTCCCATAAGAAATTAATTTTCTCATCAATAACATTGAGCAGTCCAGAGAAGATCGCAGGAGACGTCTTTCTACCTAAAAGTATTTGCTTTCTCTTCCAACAGGCACCTTCGTGGCATGCGAAGCACCTAGTCCTGCACAGCTCCACCATGGTCGCTGGCATCACATGTTTCGGTAGTGGTCGCCTCCTGTATCCTCCATGTCCTCATCTCAGCAGACAGCCTGCCTCTTCTCCTCGAGTTACCCTGATGGACTTCTTGTTGCTCTGGTTCGCCGGTCGAGGAAGCTTCGCTGCGATCCTGGCATTGCCAGGTCACGCCACCTTTTCGAATCCAGTCACACCTCTTTTACGAGAACCCTACATGTATCTTATTTTACAGGTCAGGCCCTCTTTTTTTCAACTGGTTAGCCTCTCTTCGTGGGTACCTAGACACTGCTGGCCTTCACGTCCACGTCTCTACTGCTGCAGGCAGCTCTTCCAGGATCTGCCGCCCATCGTCGTCTCCATCCTCTTCGAGACGATTCGTCTACATGGTGGATTTGCTGTCTCTCCATTGGGGAAGAAGAGATGCTGCATCCACGGCTGTCATGTACGTCACAGCCGCCGACTCCATCGAGATGGTTCTACCATCTCCTCCGTAACAGAAAGGCTGATGCCTACATCAAAGCCGCCGACTATACAGAGAGATGCCTTCGTTGAAATTCCTGTTGAAAATCTTCAGCTGTCTTTTATTTTGTACACTGCTGATGCCCCATTCCTTTCTACATATCGAAATTAAACACATAACCAGTTTTTTGTTGCCATACACTTTTTTATTACAAACACATGCTGTTAATGAAACCAAGAGTAATACGTTTATAATAAAAGGCACCTGGCTTACAGAACCAGTAGCAGTACTCAGATTGAACATTAATGGATTTGAATGTGTCAAACCCAGATATTTCACAATTCACTCAAGCAATATTCACTAAATAAAACAATGTTCATAAAACCCCATTAATAAAACTAAACTGACGTTACTGAATTCTTTATGACTTACATTGGAACTGACTTTCACACAACCCATATCAAATTCTAAAACAACTTCCATGGATTGATTTTAAGCAAATGGAACAATTAAAAGTAATATCAGATTAATACACTCGACTAAGGTACTCTTTAGTATTACTCACAGGTACGAGGTTCACATATATTTCATGGCCACAATATAATAATAGGATATAAATTAGTCTTAACATGCAGCCATTACATTTCTTAGGTTGAAAATTAGTGATGGAAGCCAGCAGACGGCAAGGAGCTACCAGACAGAGGAGATTCACGGACTGGAAGGTAAAATGGAGCTTTACTCAAATTTGGGCTACAATTAAGCTTCCAGAAAGCCACAACGCTCCACCTGCAGCATGGCATTGCCGGACACTAACAACGTAATCACAGACACCGATCCAGGTGCTTAAATTTCCCTCTTCCACCGTGATACCCCGATTGGAGTTTGCTCACGTCGACCTCTGTAATCTATCTGAAACATAAACACATCAGCGGCAGACAACATTCTAGCACATCAGATAGACAAACATATCGGCCCAACTGGTTATAAATAAACCTTTAATTATACACGGCGCCTATGAACCCAAGTCTGACTAACCTAGATGAGCACTTGCCCAGTAACGGCTCTTAAAATTTGATTAGCCAGTTCTGTAGTACAAAGAAGTAAAATAATAACATACGTACAGGAAATAGGAAAATTATTTCTGCCCGCTCTTGAACGTCAGGCACAGACTTAAGTACTATTTGGCATGACGTATAGCTACGCATTAAGCACGGCTTCATGTCTATTTGTTGTGCGAAGCTAGCACTCCCTCATATACCATCAACATATCAGGCGCCCAGACCAAGTACAATGACAAATAACTGAAACAACCAAGATAGTTTTAAGTGTACTTGGGTATTCAATTAATGTGAGCAGAACCCACCAAGAAACAATTCGACGACTCCAGTTCGTTCACTTTGAGTAACATATAACAGACGCGAAGGAAATCCGTCCTTCAAATCTCCAAGAAATCCCAAGCACCATCGGCAGCGGATCTGCATTAAAACGCCACAGCAGCTGCCCACGTTCCTTCGTCGTACCGACTCGTCACTGTCGCTGACACAGCTAGTAGCCGAACGCAAGTCCCATCAGAGCGTGCTCGCCGCAGTTAAAAAGCCAATCGCCAAAGATGTGAAGAAGACAAGCAGGCATCGAAAATCGACTCACAACGATAGTGATGACAATCGATGTAGACTGGCGCCAGCAGCGTACCAGCTCAAGTGCTACTAGTTTCCGTCATAGACCGTTTTCAAACTTGGCAGGCACGAATGGTAGGAACGTTATAGCCTGATGTAAACGATTACAAGTTGCTGTTAGAGACCAACCATCTCCTCCGTAACAGAGAGGGACATGGTATATGTGCCTGGCATTTAACGACGCAGCAAACAAACACACGGGCAAAGAGGTACAGGTTGCCAACCTGCCAAGGTGCCCTCAAATTAACTGCAACTCGTCCTGTATGCGACAGCTCCTGCGTTATATGTGGTCACCTTCGTATTGATGTTTCTTGCGCCAGCTCGTCTCCATTTACCACATGGTGCAAGCACGACTCCCAACTATTGTTTTTGAATGGATAGTGACTGTTCCTTCGAAAGAATGGACACCACGCAGATCCTGCAGCTGTGAAACACTAACTGTAAACTGAAACGAGATCACTGCTATCAGCTGCAGCGGGGCAATGAGCGGAATCAGCGGCCACGAACGAAACGGTACACCGCGCATGGCTTCTAACTCGGATCTCGTGCTTACTAGCAAGTGCGATAACCACTGCGTCATCCCGGACACAGCGTTATCGCAACTGCACAGACTATCTCTGTACGCCTCACTGCCGATCCACAGTCTCACCGAGCGCCACCAGTCTGCAGTCCCTGTACATTGTCCCGCTGCGGCTGCGGCTGATAGCAGTGATCCCCCTTCGATTTACATACAGTGCTTCACAGTTGCAGGATCTGCGCAGTGTCTGTTCTTTCGAAGGAACAGGCACCTTGTATTCAAATAATTGACAAAGCTGTCTGGGCAATGGACCCACTTTCCTCACTGTGAATGCACAAATACATCCGACCTTCCGTGGGGATCTGTAAGTAGCGAACAGGAGTACAATGGACAGGGGATGGTGGCGCTTTATGGGAGTGTGTATCGACCGTGAGGTGCAGCGAGACAGTCCGTGCAGTTGTGATAACGCTGTGTCCGGGGTGGTGCAGTGGTTACTGCACGTGCCTAGTAAGCACGAGATCCCGAGTTCGAATCCTGGTCCGGTACACATTATCGTTCGTCGCCTCTGATTCCGCTTAATCTCCCACTACAGTTGGTAGCAGTGATCCCCGTCGTCTGCCGGAAGGCTTTATAAGTTTTTTTGCAAGTGGGAGAGTTCCAGTTCGCAAGTTTGACATTGATATTCAACGAACCCTATTCGACAAAATTGCGGCATATTCCAGTTGGAACCAAGACATTGATAATTTAGTTTTAGTTATGTCATGTTCCGTAGATCATTTTCCCGATTGTTTTATCGATATGATGTGGAACAACTCAGTTTATATATATACTTGAATAGCGCTAATATTAGTATTACTGAAATTTTTAGTTCTACACATGCAACTACATGTAGAGGTATAATATTTTTTCCATTACTGAAACAGAAATGCGTCCATGGAATAGAAGGAGTTGTCCAAAAGAAATGATTTTAAGCTAGATTTAAAACTTGATCTGCTACCTGCCAGACACTCTATGTTGTTGGGCGAATGATCAAAGATTTTTGTTGCTGAATAATGTACTCCTTTTTGAGCAACTGACAGCTTCAATAACGGATAGAGGAGGTCATTTTTCCCTCTAGTGTTGTACATATGAGCACCGCTGATCTTCGCGAACTTAGATGTATTAGTTCAAATGGTCCAAATGGCTCTAAGCACTATGGGACTTAACATCTGAGGTCATCAGATCCCTAGACTTAGAACTACTTAAACCTAACTAACCTAAGGACATCACACACATCCATGTCCGAGGCAGGATACGAAACTGCGACCGTAGCAGCATGGCGGTTCCGGACTGAATGAGATGGATTATTTGCAACGAATTTCATTGGCGAATATATGTACTCTGATGGCGCAGTTAAAATACCTAACTCCTTGAAAAGGTGTCTACATGACGACCTTGGGTGAACACCACTAATCATTCTCACAGGTCTCTTTTGTGAAATCAATACTTCATGTCTAAGTGGTGAGTTGCCCCAGAAAACTATTCCATTACACATTATTGAGTGGAAATATGTAAAAAACATTAGGAGGCTGATCTGTTTATTACCAAGACTAGCGATTATACGAAGAGCGGAAGAAGCTGAACTTAGTCGTTTGAGAAGCTCAGTAACATTCTTCTTCCAGGTCAAGTTGTCTTTAATGTGAACACTCAAAGGTGTCTTTGCCTACTGCTGTGTTTCCTTATTGTGACTGATTGTGTACTCAGCTGTATCTTCAAGAACTTTTATCGAGTAGTCCAGTTTCTCATCGGATCAGGACGGTCTGTTAGTTGCATTCGTTCAAAAGCTGTTCACTTACTATTCAGAATCTAACGTTAAGGTGCATTCTCTGTATGAATATGTTCTAGTGTTCTGATTACTTGGGAAAATTTGGAATACAGGTGCTTGCGTTACCCACAAAGCGGGATTCAAAAAGGCTTTTCTTTTATTCTGAATGGTATTTCTCTTCCCTTCCTTCTTTCTTTCTTCTGGTGCATAGGTTCCTATAATTGTTGTATGAATTCTACCACTTTTCAGTCCCACTATTATGACCCTTTCCTTCACTAGTGCGTACCGCCGTATGTTACTTTTCCAATTTCTAGCAATGCAATTACTCCACTATATGCTCTTCGATCAGGTGGTACACCACTGTATAATATAAGGTAATGGTTTAGATATATAGAACCTTACAACTTTATTTTATTTCGGTAATAAATGATATGTAGGGTTAGTCACTGGGAACACCTCCCAAACCACAACAGGCACTGGATAACCAATTCCACAGACCGAAAGTGAAGAGATGGGCTGGTGAAAATTGGTTAATACAAAACACTGAGAAATGTACGGAAGTATGATTTCCAATGCATACTTATGTTTTTTTAAATAGAAACCTGTTAGTATTTTTAGCACAACTGAAAATAGAAAAAAATACTTAATCAGTGTCGTTTCCCACATTGTAAAATGTTAATTATATCCAGAGTAATTTGTAACGTGAAGTTGACGCTTGAGTAACTCCTCAGCAGTTCAATCGTGTGTGTATAGGAGAGAATCGAATTAATCAATGAACAGTGATGTAAAGTAGGTACAGAAGAAACATGAACAGCACGTTACGCCCACCTCCTAACATTTTTATTAGTCTTTTTCTCTGAAAAATACTGTATGGCACTGATTTGTTAGAAGAAACTGTAAATTAACACGAGAATGTGGTTAAGCTCACAAATTTGTTCTTTGTTTTCAATAGCAGCGTGTAAAAGAGTGCGTCCTGACATTTCAGGCCAATAAATGTTCAAAGTGGTGTCTATCATTCGCTGCACACATTTGCAATCTACCGCGTAATGAATGTCTTACACGACGCAGTACACCTGGTGCAATATTGCCACAGGCTGCCTCAATACGATGTTCCATATGCTCAGGGATTGCAGGCACACCACAGTATACGTTCTGCTTTAACGTACTTCACAGAAAGAAATCTAAAGGTGTAAGATCAGGAGAACGGGCTGGCCAATTTATGCGTCCGCCACGTATTATGAAACGCCCGTTGAACATTCTGTCAAGGGTCAGCCTAGTGTTCATTGCAGTTTGTGCAGGAGCACCATCATATTAATACCACATACGTCTACGCGTTTCCAGCGGGACATTTTCTAGCAATGTTGCAGATCATTTTGTAGAAACTCTATGTATTTTGTAGCTGTCTGGGTGCCTTCGATGAAGTGAGGACCTATGAGATTGTCGCCAATTACTCCGCACCATACATTTACATTCCACGGTCGCTGTCGCTCTACCTGTCGAAGCCAGCGAGGATTGTCCATATACCAGTAATGCATGTTTCGAATTTCACTGCAACGTGGTGTGTAAAACCTGCTTCATCGGTGAACAGGTAGAAGTGCAACGCATTCTCTGTTAATGACCATCGACAGAAATTCACTCGACTATTAAAGTCAACTCCATGTAATTGCTGATGCAGCGACACATGATATGGGTGAAATTTGTGACGATGAAGTATACGCTTTACACTGCTTTGACTTATTGCATTGCCTGTAGCGATGTCACGTGAACTCAGGTGCGTGCACGGCAACAGCAGCTAACACACCAACTGCACATACTTCTCTTGTGTTGGGTTTGTTACCGAACCGTTTGCGTGTTACGACCATACCTGTTGCATACAATTATTTGTAGATGTTTTCAAATGTACTGCACGTTGGATGATCTCTGCCTGGGTACCTCTCTGCATGCAACCTGCAGGCTGCAGCTGTATTTTGTCTACACTCGCCATAGATTAGTATCATCTCTGACTTTTCAGATTTAACATACACCATTATCACAGTTCTTACAACACTGTGCACACTGTTGTACTTGCGACCTTCTGACATTCCTACTGTACGTACTTTTGTTCTTACTTGTGTACAGTACACTGTCACAGACGTACGATAACACAGTGTACTACAGATACTATGAGTACAAGGACTAATTCGACAAGCACTACATGCAGACAATGAGACAGCCAAACCCGGAAACATCGTAGTCTTCTGTAAATATACCGCTGCAGATGTTGTTTGTTACAACTGAACGTCTGAGGCGCCAAGCGTCAACTTTACGTTACAAAATACTGCAGAAGTACTTAACATTTTGCAATGTAAGAAACATACAAATAATAACAGCTCTCCATTTAAAAAACATAAGTATATGCTGGAAATCATACTTCCGTACATTTCTCAGTGGTTTGTATAACCAATCCCACCAGTCTCTCTCCTCAGTGGAATTGGTTATTCAGTGTTTGCTTTGGTTTGAGAGGTGTTTCCAGTGGTAATGTTAGGTGACACACCCTGTATTGATATTACGAGCTTTCAGTATTTTGTTAAGTTCGATCTCATTTGCCACCAGACCCAGTACGTTACATGTGGCAACATTGAGCATGTCTTTTATTCCGTAACTCTTAACCATTTCCTTGCGTGGTCGTCGTCCTGATTTCCGGTTGTTATTAGAGGCATATTTTGGGGAATGTGAATATGGAGATTTTTACATGCGTAGGTTACTGGCCTTATTGCACAACCCCTCCCCTTTGGGTGATCAGACTTTGTATTATGGAATTTTAAGAACGACATTATTCCAGCAGACTGTATAATATTTTTATTTTTCACACTACCGGTTTCGTTTTTCGCCGGTTTTCACGTGTGTCTCCAGTGGCATATGTGGCTATATAATCGTTATTAATTTAAAAATCGATGTACCCACATGTGTTGCTAGAGATACATTTAACAATGGCAATATCGGAAATTTTCTACACATTCAAATTTATTGATACTGTGGAGCCAATGCAGAAGAAAATGATCTGTCTAGCAGATTTGCTCCCTTAGGAAAGGTGATTTCTTCATTCCTGAGGACGCCTTACTTCAGTATTGAAAGTAAAACAAAAAAGTGAAAATGAAAGACAGTCTCGCGTCTCGCAGCCTAACACGGTTGGAGTGAAGAAAGCGATAGCTGACCAAGACAGGCCGGCAGGAAAAGAAACAAAAATCTGACACAAGTAAGTGGAAGCAATGTCAGACTGAACTTAGAGCCCATGTGGTTATGGCACACACGCTGCCAAAATGGGAGAACATATGAGGCTACTATCTCGCCTACTGACCAATCTAGCTTGGGTGACGCTACCAGGGGCATAGCTTGTGCCAGCATAGCTACGCATATCACTGAAACACACAAACACCCTCACTAAGTTGCGGTGATAGTCTGTGAGGACTTCATTCTTTTAAAGTACAGTGGCTTTACCAATGAAAGTGCCATGCATTTGACCCAGCGCCACTGGGAATTTGATACGAGTTTTGTGGGGTGAATGATGTCCATTCAAATCTATGAAGATGTCCACACCGCATTTTAAAGCATTATGGTGCTGGCCTCTCTATGGCCTAGACCCTTTCGCTGCAGCCTTGATAACCAGCGCATACATGCAGCCCTCCATATAAAACACAGACACAGATGATCAACGATTAAAACGTATCATCTTGCTAATCAAGAAGTAGTATGAATAGAGAAATAGTTGCCAAGATTTGAAAGAAGTCGTTTAATTTAATTAAACACGAAAAGTATCATTCACATTTTAACCGATCCTACAAGTTACTAAACACAAGTGCATTTTACATAAACTTCAAAGGAATCATTGTCTCTCTCCCGGGAGTATAGTATTGCTTTGTGGCAGAACTTTGGCAGGCAGGTGTTTAGCTGGGCTCTCATGTGTGTATCCTTACCAGGCGGTACATAGCTGGCGTGTTTAGGTGACGTCATTTGTTATAGAAGCGTGATGAAAAGTCAGCAGTGGTTGGTATTTATCTCTGGCTCCTGGCCCTGTTGGCCTCGTTCAGACGTCTGCTAGCGATGTCTCAAACTGATAGCCATTGCCTACTCACAAAAGCAAAATCGTGAGCGACATTAAAGGGAGTTTCTGACGTCAGGTCCAGCAACCAAAAGTTTCCAATGGAAATATTCAGGAGTTGGACAAAAAATGTAAACACAGCGAGAAATGCACCAACATCTACATTTACGTGATTCCTCTGCTATTCACAATAAAGTGCCTGGCAGAGGGTTCAATGAACCACCTTCAAGCTGTCTCTCTAGCGTTCCACTCTCGAACGGCACGCGGGAAAAACGAACACATAAATTTTTCTGTGCGAGACCTGATTTCTCTTATTTTATCGTGATGATCATTTCTCCCTATGTTGCTGAGTGCCAACAGGATGTTTTCATAATCGGAGAAGAAAACTGATAATTGAAATTTCGTGAGAAATTCCGTCGCAACGAAAAACACCTTTGTTTTAATGATTGCCACTCCAATTCACACCATCTCCCCTATTTCGCGATAATACAAAACGAGCTGCCCTTCTTTCTACTTTTTCGATGTTAACCGTCAGTCCCACTTGATGCGGATCCCACACCGCACAGCAATACTCCAGAATAGGGCGGACAAGCGTGATGTAAGCAGTCTCATTAGTAGACCTGTTGCACCTTCTAAGGGGTTCTGCCAATGAATCGCAGTCTTTGGCTTGCTCTACCCACAATATTATCCATGTAATCGTTCCAATTTATTTTAATGTAATTGTAATCCCAAGGTATTTAGCTGAATTTACAGCCTTCAGATTTGTGTGACTTACCGCGTAATCGAAATTTAGCTGATTTCTTTTAGTACTCATGTGGATAACTACACACTTTTCCTTATTCAGGATCAACTGCCACTTTTCGCCCCATACAGATACTTTATATAAATAATTTTTCAAGTCGTTTTGATCATCTGATGACTTTACAAGACGGTAAATGACAGCATCATCTGCAAACAATCTAAGACGATTACTCAGATTGTCTCCTATGTCGTTAATATAGATCAGGAACAATAGAGTGCCTATAACACTTCCTTGTGGAACGCCGAATATTACTTCTGTTTTACTCGATGACTTTCCGTCTATTACTACGAACTGTGTCCTTTCTGACAGGAAATCACGAATCCAGTTGCACAATTGAGGCGATACTCTTTAGGCACTCAGTTTGGTTAGAATACGCTTATGAGCAACGGTGTCGAAAGCCTTCTGGAAAATTAAAAATATAGAATCAATTTTACATCCCCTGTCGATAGCACTTATTAGTTCATGAGTGTTTGACAAGAACGATATTTTCTGAAACCGTGCTGACCATGTGTGAATAAATCGTTTTCCTCGAGGTACTTCATAATGTTCGAATACAGTATATGTTCCGCAACCCTACTGCAAATCGACGTTGGTGACATAGGCCTGTAATTCAGCTGATTACTCCTATTTCCCTTGTTGGATATTGTTGGTGCCCGTTTAGTGGGTACGTCCATAAACAAGGGAGCCGAAGTGCCTCAAGAGATACAGTATCGAAGATTTATACCTCATACAGAGAAAGTGAAGCAACATCACAGCTCAATATATCATCATCCGCTAAGTCACAATGCGAACGCATCTGTGTAACAAGTGATGGTGACAGATGGTCATTGAAGAGGTTTGTGACGAAAAATACGAGGACACCATCAGCAGAAATCACTGCTGAACTAAACGTCGTATTTGTGGAATCTGTCACCTTCAATACAATAAAAGGGAACTCGATAACCAGTGAATCGCAGGGCGAGATGGAATTGTAGAACCATTCATCAAAATTAAGAATTTTTCATATGTTGCCGACCTGTCATCAACTGTGATAAATTCATATGCCAAAAATCCACCTCAGTTGCAAAATGTTACTGGCCTTTATCCAGGTTTAGCTAGTGTAATCTAGCCTTCTTCAGAAGCATAAAATAAACTAATACATGCCAGAATAAGGCACGATCAAGCATAAAAAAGCTAAAGTACCGTGGTACCATACCAACCTACGTTACGAAGGTAAGGAACAGCCCCGATCCCACTTCGTGGAAAGCGGTCGTTTAGCCGCGGACGCTACGTTGAACCTCGTTTTATGTTTGACCGTGCCATGTATTAGTTTATTTTATGATTCTAAAGAAAGCTAGATTAGCTGAAACCTGGGTAAAGACCAGTAAGATTTCGCAACTGAGGTGGATTTTTGACATATTGATTCATGAAATGGATCTAATGGCTCTAAGCACTGTGGGCTTAACATCTGAGGTCATCAGTTCCCTAGACTTAGAACTACTTAAACCTAAGGACATCACACACATCCACGCCCGATGCCGGATTCGAGCCTGCGACCGTAGCAGCAGTGCGGGTCCGGACTGAAGCGCCTAGAACCGCTCGGCCACAGCCGCCGGCAACCATTCATCAGTGATGCAGATGCCCGTAACAGCAAAAGTGGTGCAGAAGCCAGAAAACCTAGACTATAAAGCGACGGAAGGAAGTAATTTGGTTGGATGAGTCTTGTTTCAAGCCTTTCCAAATTCTGGGTGAGCGTACGCCCCAAGAAAGGAACATGTAGGTGCTTCGGTGATTAATTCTACATCTACATCTACAGCTACAAACATACTCTGCAAGCGACTGTACGGTGCGAGGTGGGGGTACCGTGTATCATTACTACCTGTTTCCTTCCCTGTTCCGCGCGTAAGAAGAACGAAGGAAAAATGACTCTGTATGTGCCTCCGTACGATCCCTAATATTACTTACGTTCGTGTTCCTTAAGCGAAATGTATGTTGGCGGCGGAAGGATTGTTCTGCAGTCAACTTCAAATGACGGTTTTGTAAATTTTCTCAGTTGTGTACCTCGAAAAAATCTTTCCTGTCCTCCAAGAATTCCCACTTGAGTTCCCGAAGTATCTCTGTAACACCTGCGTTTCGTCCGGACCTGCCTATAACAAATCTACGAGCCTGTCTTCGAATTGTTTCGCTGTCTTCCTTCAATCTGACCTGGCGCAGATCCCAAACACTCAAGCAGTACTCAAGAATGGGATGCAAGAGTGTCCTTTACAGATGAACGACACTTCCCTAATATTCTCCCAATAATCATAAGCAGACCATTCCCTACTGTAATCCTTACATGCTTGTTCCATTTCATGTCGCTTTGCAACTTCAACATCAACAAACAGCTGCAGAATTTTGCTCATACTGTCCGCCAGATCATTTATGTGTACAGAAAATAATAAGGGTGCTATCATACTTCCCTGTGGCGACCCTGACGCTGGTCTCTGCTGAACACTTGCTGTCAAGGCCAACGTGCGGGGTCTTTCGCTATAAAAGTTTTCGAGCCACTCATACATCTGGTTACCAATTCCGTATGTTCGTGGCTTCGTTAACAGTCTGTAGTAGGGTACATGTATCAAATGCTTTTCGGAAATCTAAGAATACTGAATCTGCCTCTTCCTCTCGTCTACGTTTTTCAGGATATCATGTGAGAAAAGCACAGGTTGAGCTTCTCGTGAGCGATGATTTTTCAATCTTATTAATGGAACTGTATTGTATTTCAGTGAAATTCATGACATTCGTACTGAGAATATGCACAAAAATTCTGCAGCAAACCAATATAAAGGATATTGGTCTGTAATTTTGCAGGTCCGTTCTTTTACACTTCTTATGTAGAGGATTTGGCAGTCTTATCATGCTAATCATGGGCACCATGGTTACCCTGCAAGGACACATTCCTGCCAAGGAATTTGTAACCATTTCGGTTGATCAGGTTCATCCCATGGAACAAGATGTGATCCTCAATGGTGATGTTGTGTTCTAAGATGACAAATCCCCTGTTAACATGGCTCACATCGTCCAGGACAGGTTTTTTGAGGACGAAGACGAATTGTAGCCTCTACTGTGACCACCACAGACACCAGTTAACATTATTGAGGCTTTATGGTCTACGTTGAAGAAAAGAACCTAATGGCTATCCAACGCCATTATCACAACCTTGATCCATGCAGGACCTACATCTATCCTTTCCCAGACGACCGGAAGCTGTTTCGAATGCCAACGGATTTCCTACACCGATCATGGGTTCTGATTTTGGGTCCACATATTTATTCATCCCCTGTAACTTCGCTCCTCCACCCTTACGCATATTTCCCCTTGGGATACTATACATTTGATTAGCCAGCTGTGATTCTCTCTCTCTATGGTAATGATTTATTTACTAGCAAAAAAAATAATGATTCAAATGGCTCTGAGCACTATGGGACTTAACATCTTAGGTCATCAGTTCTCTAGAACATAGAACTACTTAAACGTAACTAAGTTAAGGACATCACACACACCCATGCCTGAGGCAGGATTCGAACCTGCGACCGTAGCGGTCACGCGGTTCCAGACTGAAGCGCCTAGAACCGCTCGGCCACTGCGGCCAGCTTTTAGCAACATATATTTTTCTTGACACATTTAAAGAAACACACGTTTTCCAGAAAATGTTCGTCCTCATGCATTATAGGTTAATATTAGCTTTGGTGATACCAGTATTAAAAATTCGATATATGTCTCAAAAATCTAAAGATCGTATATACTGTTATAAACCATGTAAAGTCAAGTGGAGTGTCCCGCTCGTTGTACATTATCGTCGCTGACTTACGGAGGCAACAAGTAGAATTCCTGCCGCAGATACAATGGCATGTTACTCCACAGGCCACAACGTACTATCTCGTGTGTGGCTTGGAGTCACCAATCACAACAATACCGTTCTGTCAAACGAGATAAGCCATGGAGTGTATTGTGACAAGATCTTGAGCATGGAATCAAATTATACGGATCTTTTACGTAAGTGAGCTGAAAACATTTTGCTATGCATTTCGTGGATGAGTGTGATCATTTCAGAGCGCATTATTAATTCCCATTGCTTCATTAATATATTCCATTTAAGATAATATGTGGGACATTTACGCACATTATTTAAGAATTCTGAAACATTTCTAAATGTCCATCGTAACTTACAAATTGTTTATATGAGGTGTCTTCTATTGCGTCAAGTATTACGTTGTATCACTGGCCACTTCCGGTCTTTGGCCATTTTAAAATCCAGTTGCTTTGATGATATTTGTGTTTATCACCAGCGCCAATCGAGTACGATGTCGTGAACGTAGCCCATATTAAGCGAAAAAATAACCATTGTTACATTATCCTTTTAACATCCTAGCGCATATGTTTTATGTCTTTTAATTTACTTAACATGAACCCATTAAGCCGACTTTAAAAAGTAAGCATACGGTAAGACCACTGTGCAATAAGAGTAGCGCATTCTCTGGACATAATAAATGTTCTGTGTTTCCTACAGAGACAGTCCTGCTGCGTTACTGTCAACAGGAGTATCATTATGTGCTAAAGAAATGACGTCGCGCTGGAAATACAAAATAAAGTTCGGGTACACGAGACTGTATGATTCTTGTAGCTGAAGCTTCTAAATTGAACACAGATTTACAGAAAATATCCTGGTGATACGTGCACCAAATGCAATGTCGCTTCCAGTCGCAGTGAAATGGTGACAGCAATCTGACCGAGGCTGTGGAAGAAGGGGCCGTCGAAATCGACCATGGACGGCAATGTCCAGGCAGGCGAGGAAATATTTCAAAGCAATTGCAGCTTTTACAGCGATGATGACATTTACAGCGTTTCTGGAATGGCTCTGTGACGAAACAACGGATTTCTATTATCGATGAGTCAACGATATTAAACGTTCCGACCGTTGTTCGTTGTTTGGTTGACTTGGGGTATAAAGGGACTAAACTACAGGGTCGTCAGTCCCTGACTGATGTTTACAGAGATTTGGTAACTATGTTGAAGAGCAGCGCTATGCATCTGTGTCACTCTGATGCGTAATGTGAAGAGCAGCGCTATGCATCTGTGTCACTCTGATGCGTAATGTAACATAAAGTAAAAGTAATCCGTAGTAGAGTGTAGTTTACTTGTACATAGATTGCTATTCAGCTCCCCCTACCGATTCGTTTTATGTAACCTGTACTACGTCTGTATCAGGAATGGCGAACAGATAGGTATCAGCCACGTAATCGATATGTTTCCCTTAAGAGCTTTGAGCGACTGTTAATAAAGGCAACCAAACTGTATAAAATGCAAGTGAGGTTTATCCATGAGTTCCACGGTATTTTTGAAAGAAGGTGTATCTTACATCTGCCACTCTTACCAAAGGATCTCCAGTCTTTATTTGTGTAATTAGCGCTGCAGTCACAGAGGTTTAGGATGTCTTTGCAATGTTATTCCGTTTATGCTCCTAAGTTTTTCGTAAATGATTCACAGGTTATATACCAGAAAGTTATTCCTTTCAAACTTCCCATCGTAGTATCTACACTACTGGCCATTAAAATTACTACAAGAAGAAGAAATGGTGATGATAAACGGGTATTCATTGGACAAATATATTTTACTAGAACTGACATCAGTAGAACTGACATCTGTATTCGAACATTATGAATTTGGTAACTCCGCCCTAGTGACACTGTTCTGGTGTAACATCAAGCGCGGCCACAACCATCAGGAACGGAAACAGAAAGGCAGGGAATCTTATGTTTGACCTCTGCTTAAGACAGTGTTACTACTCAGGGCACATATTCGTTGAAAAGCACCGATGATGGCTGTTAATCAGTTGAAATCGATTTGCAAAAGTAAATAAAGAAAACGCGATTTTGCGATGTATGCTGCTTATTTGCTAATATTATGAAATAACTCGATGAAAATGATTTATTGATAAACAGCACGGGTTCAGAAAATGTCGTTCTTGTGAAACACAACTAGCTTGAAAGCTAGGGGATCTCCAATTGATTCCATTTAAACCTTCAAATACTGATAAATGGATGTAAGCCGAAATGTTTGGCCCCATGTACCAACATGTGTCATTTCCTGTTACTACGTGATTGACATAAATACCTCTGAACAATTAGGCCTTTAGCAATCACAATTACAGTTAATTACAACAAAGCTTGAGTAAGATATGAGCTCTCAATAACAGGGCAATAAAAAGAGATGGGCCTTCACTAATAATAGCTCTTAATATGCTGAGAATTTTTCCGGGCTGTATGGTCGTGGTCCATGGAACTCTCCAATCCATGACGTTTCTTCAAAGACTACGGTGGACATCTTTGGAGGTGCTCCTGGTTGTGCTGAGTCTTGCCGAATCAGTCGGCAAAGCCGGCCAGGGTGGCCGAGTGGTTCTAGGCGCTACAGTCTGGAACCGCGCGACCGCTGCGGTCGCAGGTTCGGATCCCGCCTCGGGCATGGATGTGTGTGTGACGTCCTTAGGTTAGTTAGGTTTAAGTAGTTCTAAGTTTTAGGGGACTGATGGCCTCAGCAGTTAAGCACCATAGTCCTCAGAGCCATTTGAACCATTTTTTTCCGTCGGCAAGACAGCATAACCAGGAGCACCTCCAAAGATGTCCAACGTAGCGTTTGAAGAGACGTCATGGATTGAAGAGTTCCATGGACCACGGCCGTACAACCCGAAAAATGCTCAGCAGCTGAAACATCCGGTCGTGAATGCCTTCATTGTTTGAGCTCTTAGTATAAAGGGAACAGGTAGGCCTTCAGTTCAAAAAACGGTTCAAATGGCTCTGAGCACTATGGGACTTAAGTTCTGAGGTCATCAGTCCCCTAGAACTTAGAACTACTTGAACCTAACTAACCTAAGGACTTCACACACATCCATGCCCGAGGCAGGATTCGAACCTGCGACCGTAGCGGTCAGGCCTTCAGTTAAGTAAAATTCTCAAATAGAAACGGGTATGACTTCTATAATAACAGCTCCAGTTAATTACTGAATTATCAACTACAGAACAGGTGGGCCTGTAGTAATAACAACTTCAGTTAAGTAGAATTACCGAACAGAAAACAGATAGGCATTCAATAATAACTGCTTCAGTTAGGTAAAACTACCAAATAGGAAACAGGCAGGGTTTCCTTAATAACAGTTTCAGCCAAGTGAAACTACCAAACAGAAAAGATGTAGGCCACCCTGAACAGCCTAAACCGCCCCCTCATAATGGGCTCTCCAGATGTTCCACATGCAAGGATCACAATTCAGATAAAACAGGAAGGCCAAGAGAGGCTAAAACGAGAGGACCGACCCTCTAAACCTTCCATGCCCCCTCCCCTCCGGGCGCAGATCGGCAAAACAAACGTCAACACAGCAAGGCCAATTACGTTAACGCAACAACAACCAGCGAAACGGTGCACCCGCGTGACCGCAAGACACCGCATCTACAATGACGGCGAAATGCCCGGATAAAAACCAGGCTGCCAAACCCAAATGCACATCCTCAGAAGTTGCAAATCCCGAGATGTAGCAACTTACAAGCCAATACAGTTAACACAGCAATGACGCCTGCAACGCCCGAAGGCATCACGAAACCGGAACACGTCCGCACTGCAAGAAAAAGGCACACATCCGTCGTTCGATGACGCTTCGCAGGAAGGTCGACCAAAACCCAACCATCCAGGCACTGTGCGATTATGGGGATCCCGGCCATAACATAGAAGAAACACGTTATCTCGCCAGCTCAGGAGACATCATCGGCTCACATCGTTTAACATACCCTGTTAACAGACAGCCAAAGCCAATATCGACTCAGGAAAAGCAAATAACAGCCACAATTCAAGGAATCAACTAATGATGAAATAGATCGGCTAATAAATCGCAATGATTGCAGCAGACCTACGGGTATCAATAAGAAAATAACAGTTAAGACCTTAAAATCCAAAACCTAACTGAAGTTTTCGAATCGAAGCTGAAGCTTGCTGGTTCCAAAGGGGGGCCAGAATTCAGCATAGTGAAACTCGCTTCAAGCGTCTCATCGGTTTGTCACGTCCCAGAGCTGGCTGGCCAGCCTACATTCAAAGGCGGCACTCGAAGTAAGCCACGGTTTCAAATCGACCCACAAATATGCCCAGCAACCCCTCGTCGGACTTCGTACTCAATATTCTTGCGCAAGTGTTCGCCTTAGTCGCCGGGCAGGCCTCTCATGCCGTTCTCCTCTCTCTGTTACCACTCCCCAACTCGCCAAGGCACAGTGCAGTATAAATCTAGAGTAAAGATCTAAGTGGCGCCACACCAGAGGGACATCGCACGACAGATCGAAGCGCCAGGAGTTCGAAAGGCGACGCCAGCATCCTCGTCACCGCTCATCCGTATTTCTAGAATTCGAGATGAACCGTTCCTCAAAAGCGACTTCAAATCATATGAATGTCTATGGAGTATTGTCTTGGTTATATCACTCGATTCTTCATTTGTTGTAGAAAGGTTGTATAGTTCGTAGTAAGTGACGTAATGTCATCGAGTAAAAAAGAAGTGATATTTGTCGTTCCCCAAGGAAGTGTTGCTGGCCCTCTGCTACTTCTAATCTATGTATATGATTTAGGAGACAATCTGAGCAGCCCTGTTACAGTGCTTAGAAATGATGCAGCAATTTAGGGTCTAGTAAAGTCATGTGAAGGCAGAAACCTATTAGAAAATGTTTTAGACAACACATCTGTATGGTGAAATTGTGGTAATTCTCTCTGCTTAACGAAAAGTCGGTCTCGTAAACCGACATACGGCTGGGAAATCGATCTGCTGAGCACGTGACCTTGCGAATCCACATTCAGTAAAGCATGTGGACTGAGGATGACACGGTGACCGATCGGTACTGTTGGGCTTTCGTCGCCTGTTTCGAGCGTAGTTTAGTTTTTGGTTTCTTAATTAAAAGTGTGAGGTCATCCGCATGATTACAAAAAGGAATCGTTAAATTTCAGTTACAAGATAAATCATACAAATCCATAGGCGGTCAAATCAACTAATTACCTAGGGATGACAGTTACCAACAGCTTAAATCGGAACGATCACACAGAAAATGTTGAGGGGAAGATAAACTAAAGACTGCCTCTTACTAGCAGAATACTTAGAAGTCACCACAAATCTACTAAAGAGATCGCGTTGTTCGACTTCTGGTAGAGCACTGCTATGCGGTATGGTGTCTTTACCAGACAGGATTAACGGACGACATCGAAAAAGTAAAAACATGGACATCTCGTTTTGATTGTGGCGAAATACGGGAGAGAGTGTCACGGGTATGATGACTTTGAGTGACAATCGTTAAAACAAAAATATTCTCCATTTGGTCTAAATCTTTTCACTAAATTTCAATCCCCAACTTTTCCCTCGCGAATGTGAAAACATTTTGTTGACACCTACATACAAAGGGTGAAATGATTAATGTAATAAAATAAGTAAAATCGTAGCTTGCACGGAAATAATGAAGTGTTCGTTTTTCCTGCGCGCTGCTGGAAAGTGGAATGCTACAGAAATAAACTTAAAATGGTTTCATGAAACTTGTGGCACGCGCTTAAGTTAAAACTGTAAAGTATTTATGATTACGTTTATGTAGATAAGAAATTCCAAAGAAGAATGTTATTCGGCAGTTTTGGTTTCACTGTCTCTCATTGTCAAGAACAATGTTAGCATGCTGGTGCCTTTTTAAGAGCGTCAGTTCAAAGCAATATAAAAGCATTTAATCGAAACCCAGCAGGGATTATTCCGGAACGTGACTGTGGTAATAACTGTAGTAGCGTGACGAATATCGTCACATAACTAAATCTACTGCAGCACTCTGCAAGCCTTTTATTGCCGGCCGCGGTGGTCTCGCGGTTCTAGGCGCGCAGTCCGGAATCGTGCGACTGCTACGGTCACCAGTTCGAATCCTGCCTCGGGCATGGATGTGTGTGATGTCCTTAGATTAGTTAGGTTTAAGTAGTTCTAAGTTCTAGGGGACTGATGACCACAGCAGTTGAGTCCCATTGTGCTCAGAGCCATTTGAACCATTTTGAACCTTTTATTCGGTGAACAGTACTTCTGGCGATAATGCCCATTCCTGTCCAATTCAAGAATTATGCCTGTGAAGAATGACTGTCACTGTGCTGGTTTCCTAGCCTTTTGTGACATGTTTGTTTGTGGATGTAAGACGTTGTCTGAGGCTTCTTGGAACGTATGCTCCCAAGATGTATAACATCTTTCTTGAAGAGTCTGCCATTGGGGCCTCATAAGCATATGCGTAAGGCTTTCACTCTTACTGACGAGATCATGTCCAAACTCACCGCTCTACAGAATGTCGAGAGACTTCTGTGTGAAGCCATTGTAGCTGCTGGGAGTATTTGAAGAGTTCAGTATTTTACTCTCGATGGTTCCAAGTCGTTGTTCACCCGCAGCAGCCTCGGCTATTGCTCACCTGGCTGTATGTTGGGTTCTAGCTGACGTCCGTCGAGTCAGCTCAACGGTTGCACTCCCGGGAGAAGATGTGAGCACCGACCGTGGCGCCGCGGTGGAATGCCCACGGCAAGGCGCAACCCTTTCCTCAGCGAAAAGAGGTTATCACGATGGTTGCTGGAGTGTACTCGGACCCACTCCATATTCTAAACTGACCTTCAATTACCTTTCCGCGGTGTATCTGGTGTCGGTGGTCGTGTGGTCGATTGATTTCCTTCCTACGCTTGGTAGGTGACAGCACCTGAAGACACCTGAATTTTGAACAGGAACGTGGACCCCAAGAGCCCATGTTGCTCATTTCCATACAGAATTCCCGTGCTAGTGGCACTCCGCGATGTGGTGTTTTCGGAAGACAGTCGGTTTCTCCATCAGTAGGACATAGGTTCACTACAGTACAGTGATCATGTACTCGACTGCTATTACTGTGAATGACATCTATCCCAATGATCAGCTCATGAAGAGAGCTGAAGTACACTACTGGCCGTTAAAATTGCAGGAAGAAATGCAGATGATAACGGGTATTCATTGGACAAATATATTATACTAGAACTGACAAGTGGTTACATTTTCACGATATTTGGGTGCATAGATCCTGAGAAATCAGTACCTAGAACAACCATCTCTGGCCGTAATAACGGCCTAGATACGCCTGGGCATTGAGTCAAACAGAGCTTGGATAACGTGTACAGGTACAACTGCTCATGCAGCTTCAACACGATACCACAGTTCATCAAGAGTAGTGACAGCGGTATTGTGAAGAGCCAGTTGCTCGGCCACCGTTGACCAGACGTTTTCAATTGGTGAGAGATCTGGAGAATGTGCTAGCCAGGGCAGCAGTCGAACATTTTCTGCATCCAGAAAGGCCCGTACAGGACCTGCAACATACGGTCGTGAATTATTATCCTGCTGAAATGTAGGGTTTCGCAGGGGTCGTAACACATCTGAAATGTAACGTCAAATGTTCAAAGTGCAGTCACTGCGTACAAGAGGTGACCGAGACGTGTAACCAATGGCACCCCATACCATCTCGCCGGGTGATACGCCAGTATGGCGATGACGAATACACGCTTCCAATGTGCGTTCACCGTGATGTCGCCAAACACGGATGCGACCATCATGATGCTGTAAGCAAAACCTGGATTCATCCGAAAAATGACGTTTTGCCATTTGTGCACCCAGGTTCGTCGTTGAGTACAACATTGCAGGCGCTCCTGCCTGTGATGCAGCGTCAAGGGTAACCGCAGCCATGGTCTCCGAGCTGAGAGTCCATGCTGCTGGAAACGTCGTCGAACTGTTCGTGCAGATGGTTATTGTCTTGCAAACTTCCCCCTCTGTTGACTCAAGGATCGAGAAGTGGTTACAGCCATGGAGAAAAGATGCCTGGCATCTCGAATGCTAGTGATACGAGGCCGTTGGGATCCAGCTCGGCGATCCGTATTACCCTCATGAACCCACCGAATCCATATTCTGGTAACAGTCATTGGATCTCGACCAACGCAAGCAGCAATGTCGGGATACGATTAATCGCAATCGCGATAGAACACATGCCGACCTTTAGCAAAGTCGGAAACGTGATGGTACGCATTTCTCCTCCTTACAAGAGGCATCACAACATCGTTTCACCAGGCAACGCCGGTCAGCTGCTGTTTGTGTATGAGAAATCGGTTGGAAACGTGCCTTATGTCAGCACGTTGCAGGTGTCACCACCGGTGCCAACCTTGTGTGAATTCTCTGAAAAGCTAATCATTTTCATATCACAGCATCTTCTTGCTGTCGGTTAAATTTCGCATCTGTAGCACGTCATCTTCGTGGTGTAGCAGTTTTAACGGCCAGTAGTGTACCCAAATGGGGCTGGCGTGAGGCTATGACGCAAGGCTCGGTTGGTAATGACAGCACGAGTCTCCCTTGTTGTGCTATAATCACGTAGTAGACTAAACTGCATTGACAGTCCCTCGTTATGTGCTCTAATGAAAGAGATAGAGTTTCTTGCAACATGCCTTACGAGCTGACGAATACGCCTATATCTCTTCCTCTAGGTTTCTGTCGAAGTTTCCTTTCAGCGAAACGCGTACCTTCACTCGGCAGACGGTCTCGCATTGTGTTGTCGAACTGACCCACTTGCGACATACTGGCTCCTTTCCCGCTTCCGCCTTTTTCTGGCATGACATATGTCTGTGGCGATGTCAACGAGTTTTAGCAAAAGTTTTCTAATTTCTACCCCTAACTATTCTGTGTCTTTAGAGTTAATTATTGGATCGTCTGTGATTTTTCTGTTACTTTCAACTAGCAAGGATCTCAGACTGAGGACCAATACTCACCAATCGTCCGAACGTATGTTAAATTAGTTTGTTCTTTCGTGAGTAAATTTCAATTCTTTTTGATTTCTCCTGGCATCTGCCACAAATAGTTTTATCTGAAACAAAGAAGGTTAAGGTTTAAAGTTCTGTCGTTGGAGACGGTACAAACTCGGCTAGGGAACGGGATCGGCAGTGTTCTCTTCGAAAAAGCCATCCAGGCATTTGCCTTAAACGATTCAGGAAAACACAAATCTTGACGGCAGGAACCGCGAGTGCAGTGTCTTACCAGAGGCCCTCCTCGCACGGTTGTTTAATGTGGCCATCTCACTTCAGGCCTATTCATACCATTATTCTTAGGCATGTCCGGCCCCCGTAGCTGAATTGTCAGCGTGATGGATTGTCAATCCTCTGGGCTCTAGTCCGATTCCCGCCTGGGTCGGGGAATTTTCTCCGCACAGGGACTGGGTGTTGTGCTGTCCTCATCATCACCGTATACCTCCTCATGGACTGCAGGTTGCTGAAGTGGCATGAAACTGAAAGACCGGCATCCGGCGAACGGCCTGCCCGACGGGGGGTGCTAGCCATACGATTAAATAAAATAAAAGCTTAGGCAGTTTACTTCGGTTATAGTTTCCATACATTTATCACCAGTAGCGTAAGCGAACAAAACTGAATTTTTCGGCTATTCAGACGCAGTACTCTACATTTAAATATGTTCAGTTTTGACGTCCAGTCCCTACAGCAATCGTCGCTTCTCTACATGTCTTCCTATATTTAGCTTCAGCCTCCTGACATTGTAACGATAGCACAAGAATAAAGTTTGAATTTCAGAAGAGCTTCTCCGCTGAGAATGCCGTTTACATGTGCACTCATCAAATTGTGGAAGCATTAAATTATAAAATAGCACCTGTTGGCATTTTCTGCGATCTATCTAATGCGTTTGACTCTGATGGTATAGCCAACCAGTGTATAATGTCAAATCCAATCGGAATAGTGCCGAAAGTAAAAGTAAAGTAGTAATTCAGCCAATATAGTCCGGGGGCATTACTCTGTCCTGGAGAAATCACGCATGTGGTTTATCACTGCTCAATCTTAATTTCACTATTCTTACTCACGTATGCAAACGATCTTTCGTGAAGCACATTTTGGAACTCCTAAAACAATTCAGTTCAGGCAAATTTGAACTTAGAATTATTATAAATCTTGACAAGAGAGCCGGCCGCGTTGGTCTCGCGGTTCTAGGCGCTCAGTCCGGAGCCGCGCGACTGCTACGGTCGCAGGTTCGAATCCTGCCTCGGGCATGGATGTGTGTGATATCCGTAGGTTAGTTAGGTTTAAGTAGTTCTGAGTTCTAGGGGACTGATGACCACAGATGTTAAGTCCCATAGTGCTCAGAGCCATTTTGACGAGAGACAAACCAGAGCCTCGCGGGATTAGCCGTGCGGTCTTGGACGCTGCAGTCCTAGACTGTGCGGCTGGACCCAGAGGAGGTTCGAGTCCTTGCAGTTCAAAAGGAAGTATGATGTACATAACTACAATACTAGAGGGGAAAATGACATTTATTACTCCGAATTAAAATTGTCTTTATTGCAAAATGGAGTGCGTAATGGTACGATTAAAACTATTTATAGGTTACCCAGTAATATAAAACGTCAGACAGACAGCAAAGTAAAAGTTGAAATAAGTTGTTCCTTGACAACTCCTTCTATACTGTAGAAGGATTGCTGTTAGCGTAATGTGCAAAAGGCGGTGGGCAGAAATTACTAACATATCTATGTACAAAAAAATAACTTATCAAAGTTCAGCATACTGTTACACTTACAAATTAATTTGCAATCTGAAGGTAAAATGACTAGTTCCTCATCATTACGATTTATCATGCATATTATCCACGGAACTAGGTAACATGCTCACAGCATCGCCTAGTGATAGCCCCGACATTAACCACGAGGTAATTAATTTAAATTGTAAACAGTAACGTCTCTGTCTCACCCATTTTGACTGCTGCCACAGTTACTTTTACACATGTCGATTTTATCCCATTTATAATGACATTTTATGCCTGTAAGCTAAGAAATCTTACACACAGTTACATAGTCTGATATTCGACAAGCTCGTGTCTAGTTCACTATACGACACTGAGTACCTATACGGAATGCCATCAGAAAATACAGGACACGGCGTCAAAACGGATGTTGTTGTCTACGGCGTGGTCTGCGGCTCACGGTCGTGCGGTAGCGTTCTCGCTTCCCACGCCCGGGACCCCGGGTTCGATTCCCGGCGGGGGCAGGGATTTTCTCTGCCTCGTGATGACTGGGTGTTGTGTGATGTCCTTAGGTTTAAGTAGTTCTAAGTTCTACGGCACTGATGACCATAGATGTTAAGTCCCATAGTGCTCAGAGCCATTTGAGCAATTTTTGTTTTGTTTACGGCGTTCTGGACTTGAAGGAGGGACAGAGCGAGTTGAGTTTTGCAAAATTTCTGTTTACGAGGACCATGTTGCTTTTTATACTGGAGATTTATGTTCTCCAAAGAAAGTTCATAATATGTGATCATAGAAAGTATCCTATAATTCTACAAAAATCTGACAGCTGCGATATAGGATTATAATTTGCTGCATCTACACGTCTTAGGAATAACCTGTGTTAATCTTCCGACACACTGTGATAGTACTGAAGGACGGTACTACCCTACCTTATCCATTTGAAAAAAAATGTCGTGACAGCGAAGCTAAGACAGACAGAATCGTCCAAAGTTTACTACTAAATTACAAAATAATTTGGCTGGCTATAAAAGTTCAGTGGAAAGGTGCGCACCTTGTTGTAAGGATGACGAACTCGCTGTACACAAATTTTGAAAAATTCCGACAGCATTCAGAAGCCGGTTGTAGAATTCCTCATTAATAACAGTTGTATGTTAGAACTTTCGAGCTACCTTTAAACCTTATTCGTGAATATGAAACCATGTGACATCCCTAAATGTAATACGTGGATCTTCAGTGAAAACGCGTTGGTTCTGAGCACTGATTATATTCGGCCGTGCTTGATGATGTTCCACGATAATTTTCTGTCTATGTAAACCAGGAGTTTCATAGCGACTGAGTGTTTATCTCTTTTTTTCCATGTTTGGTGTCGCGGAAAGCTTAGACACTATATTATGTCGACCCAGCGCCATATGTTGATTATCATTTTATACTTTTAACTTTCATTAAACAAATATTCCTTACAACATCTACGTGTAACTTCTGTAAATGTCAAGTCTATTAATGAAACATCGGTACGAAGGACTTAGTGTCTGGAGCTGGATATAATTTAATTTGTTTTGCTAAATAATTGAAATAATCTTGTATAGTCTTCGAATACTTGTTCCATATAGTGTTTCAGTGTACTAATGTTTCTGCTTGGCCGCTCCTTTCAAAACAGATTACTTTCCTCTGTTTTTTTTTCCTAGCACAATCTATTCACCCACAGATTAATTTTTCACTCTTTCAGAGAGGATTTAATGTTAATACAAATTGTAAAGATAATAGGAAATTATCTAATTTATTCATATTGCAGTCAATTCCGAAGAGAACTACTTAGACAACAATTTTATGGATTCATTCCACGTGCATACTTTCTTGCAAACCTGATACGCTTCAGCGGAATAATGTTACAAAATTACGCAAACACATACACACACATACGTACACACACACACACACACACACACACACACACACACACACACACAAACAAACAAACAAACAAACATTTTCAGCTGACATCAGGAACTCAACAATAAAGTTGAATTTTAATCGTTTTGTCCGTCTCTTCCCATTTGACTGTGTAAAATACTGAGCCAGTAGCCCTCCATAAAGAATTATATCTTGAGGATGGGAACATACAAGAAACTTACTATTAGTGTCCTCGATTAATTGTTTTGGACATAGGGTTTTTGAATTTCCTGGTAAGATAAATTGTTCTATGAAATGGTATTGTAGAATGAGGGACTTGTTATTTTTCGAATTTCTGCTCTGTATTATCCAAATAATTTTTGAATGTTTGACTTTATTATTTCTGAGGTAAGCTGTAACCACCTTTTTCAAGTACGACAATACTGATTTTCGATTTAACCACTTCGAGTAATTTATTTTACAGTTTTAATTCAAAGTAAAAGTGTTTCGCATTATTTGTCTCTTGGAGATTTAAAAATAAACTGCGGATTAACTCACGGTAGGAATTAAAAGCGGCGCCTGGGACTATAAAATTTTGAGCGCGCCTGTAACGTTCTGGGCGTGGCCAGGTGTAATTGATTGGTCTGTAGCTGTGGCCACAGCACACCTAAAGCCTCGCCGTGCTGAAAGCCCCTTTCCTATCGACAGGCTTCGCTGTATCGTGACTGGACGAAGAGGAGGAGGAGACTGTGGGAAGGGAATGCTTTTCTTGAGATGCCGACACGCAGTGCTTCTAATTTGGGCTCCACGAACCTCAAAAGATGTGGAAAAAGGGTGTGTGTGTGTCTGTTCTCAATGGTAACGTCTCTCAGGACACAAGTACACTTCTCAAAGAACACAAAACTGCTATTCTGATCCTCTGCAGCCTCAGTCAGATTCAGTAAATACAATCACGTGATTCTGTGCTGACTCAAAAGATTAATTGTATTTGCTCTTCATCCTTGACAAGAATGAACACTGTCAATAGGCTGTCATATCGCTGTATGTATGAGAAAATGTTAGTTCCTGAAATTTCATCTGTTTCTAGTTATCACGAAAGGAAATCGCGTGATTGCTTATTTTCCGCGTAACAGATCAACTGGCTACACCAGTGATATAAAGGGCGGTTCAGCTGGCCTGTAATCGTTTCATGCAACCTGTATTAACCTACATCTGTATCAGGTACGGCGTCCAGACAGGCGTCAGCCACGTAATAGGTATAAGTTACCTTTCAGAGCTCTTGGTGACGTTTAGCAAGCGGAATCATACCGTAAAAAACACAAGTGAGAATTGTCCATGACTTACCCGTTATACTACACTACTGGCCATTAAAATTGCTACACCACGAAGATGACGTGCTACACACGAGAAATTTAACCGACATGAAGAAAATGCTGTGATACACAAATGATTAGGTTTTTCAGAGCATTCACACAAGGTTGGCGCCGGTGGCGACACCTTCAACGTGCTGACATGAGGTACGTTTCCAACCGATTTCTCGTACACAAACAGCAGTTGACAGGCGTTGCCTGGTGAAACGTTGTTGTGATGCCTCGTGTAAGGGGGAGAAATGCGTCCCATCACTTTTCCGACTTTGGTAAAGGTCCGATTGTAACCTATCGCGATTGCGGTTTATCGTATCCCAACATTGCTGCTCGCGTTGGTCGAGATATAATGATTGTTAGAAGAATATGGAATCGGTGGGTTCAGGAGGGTTATACGGAACGCGTTACTGGATCCCAACGGCCTCGTATCACAAGCAGTCGAGATGACAGACACCTTATCCGCATAGCTGTAACGGATCTTGCAGCCACGTCTCGATCCCTGAGTCAACAGATGGGGACGATTGCAAGACAACCATCTGCACGAAGAGTTCGAAGACTTTTGCAGCAGCATGGACTCTCAGCTCGGAAACCATGGCTGCGGTTACCCTTGACGCTGCATCACATGCAGGAGCGCCTGCGATGCTGTACTCGACGACGAACCTGGGTGCACAAATGGCAAAACGTCATTTTTCGGATGAATAGAGGTTCTGTATACAGCATCATGATGGTCGCATCCGTGTTTGGCGACATCGCGGTGAACGCAAATTGGAAGCTTGTATTCGTCATCGCCATACTGGCGTATCACCCGGCGAGATGGTATGAGGTGCCATTGGTTACACGTCTCGGTCACCTCTTGTACGCAGTGACTGCACTTTGAACAGTTGACGTTACATTTCAGATGTGTTACGACCCGTGGCTCTACCCTTCATTCGATCCCTGCGAAACCCTACAATTCAGCAGGATAATGCACGACCGCAAGTTGCAGGTCCTGTACGGGCCTTTCTGGATACAGAAAATGTTCGACTTCTGCCGTGGCCAGCACATTCTCCAGATCTCTCACCAATTGAAAACGTCTGGTCAATGGTGGCCGAGCAACTGGCTCTTCATAATACACCAGTCACTACTCTTGATGAACTGTGGTGTCGTGTTGAAGCTGCATTTGCAGCTGTACCTGTACACGCCATCCAAGCTCTGTTTGACTTAATGCCCAGGCGTATCACGGCCGCTATTACGCCCAGATCTGGTTGTTCTGGGTACTGATTTCTCAGGATTTATGCACCCAAATTTCGTGAAAATGTTATCACATGTCAGTTCTAGTAAAATATATTTGTCCAATGAATACCCGTTTATCATCCCCATTTCTTCTTCGTGTAGTAATTTTAATGGCCAGTAGTGTAGATACTACGATGGGAAGTTTGAAAGGAATAACTTTCTGGTATATAACCTGTGTATCATTTACGAAAAATTTAGGAGCATAAACGGAATAAACTTGCAAAGTCATCCAAAACCTCTGTGACTGCAGCTCTGATTACACAAATAAAGACTGGAGATCCTTGGGTAAGAGTGGCAGATGTAAGATACACCTTCTTTCAAAAATACCGTGGAACTCATGGCTAAACCTCACTTGCATTTTATACAGTTTGGTTGCCATTATTAACAGTCGCTCAAAGCTCTTAAGGGAAACATATCGATTACGTGGCTGATGCCTATCTGTTCGCCATTCCTGATACAGACGTAGTACAGGTTACATAAAACGAATCGGTAGGGGGAGCTGAATGGCAATCTATGTACAAGTAAACTACACTCTACTACGGATTACTTTTACTTTATGTTACATTACGCATCAAAGTGACACAGATGCATAGCGCTGCTCTTCAACATAGTTACCAAATCTCTGTAAACATCAGTCAGGGACTGACGTCCCTGTAGTTTAGTCCCTTTGTACCCCACATCAACCAAACAAAGAACAACGGTTGGAACGTTTAATATCGTTTGACTCGTCGATAATAGAATCCGCTGTTTGGTCACAGAGCCATTCCAGAAACGCTGTAAATGTCATCATCGTTGTAAAAGCTGCAATTGCTTTGAAATATTTCCTCGCCTGCCTGGACATTGCCGTCTATGGTCGATTTCGACGGCCCCCTCTTCCACAGCCTCGGTCAGATTGCTGTCACCATTTCACTGCGACTGGAAGCGACATTGCATTTGGTGCACATATCACCAGGATATATTCTGTAAATCTGTGTTCAATTTAGACGCTTCAGCTACAAGAATCATACAGTCTCGTGTACCCGAACTTTAGTTTGTATTTCCAAAGAACATTTATTATGTCCAGAGAATGCGCTACTCTTATTGCACAGTGGTCTTACCGTATACTTACTTTTTAAAGTCGGCTTAATGGGTTCATGATAAGTAAATTAAAAGACATAAAACATGTGCGCTAGGATGTTAAAAGGATAATGTAGCAATTGTTATTTTTTCGCTTAATATGGGCTACGTTCACGACATCGTACTCGATTGGCGTCGGTGATAAACACAAATATCATCAGAGCAACTGGATTTTAAAATGGCCAAAGACCGGAAGTGGCCAGTGATACAACGTAATACTTGACGCAATAGAAGTCACCTCATATAAACAATTTGGAAGTTACGATGGACATTTAGAAATGTTTCAGAATTCTTAAATAATGTGAGTAAATGTCCCACATATTATCTTAAATGGAATATATTAATGAAGCAATGGGAATTAATAATGCGCTCTGAAATGATCACACACATCCACGAAATGCATAGCAAAATGTATCAGCTCACTTACGTAAAAAGATCCGTATAATTTGATTCCATGTTCAAGATCTTGTCACAATACACTCCAGGACTTATCTCGTTTTACAGAACAGTATTGTTGTGATTTGTGTCTCCAAGCCACACACGAGATAGTACGTTGTGGCCTGTGGAGTAACATGCCATTGTATCTGCGGCAGGAATTCTACTTGTTGCCTCCGTAAGTCAGCGACGATAATGTACAACGAGCGGGCCACTCCACTTGACTTTACATGGTTTATAACAGTATATGCGATCTTTAGATTTTTGAGACAGGTATCGAATTTTTAATACTGGTATCATCAAAGCTAATATTAACCTATAATGCATAAGGACGAACATTTTCTGGAAAACGTGTGTTTCTTTAAATGAGTCAAGAAAAATATATGTTGCTAAAAGCTGGCCGCAGTGGCCGAGCGGTTCTAGGCACTTCAGTCTGGAACCACGCGACCGCTACGGTCGCAGGTTCGAATCCTGCCTCGGGCATGGATGTGTGTGACGTCCTTAAGTTAGTTAGGTTTAAGTAGTTCTAAGTTCTAGAGGACTGATGACCTAAAATGTTAAGTCCCATAGTGCTCAGAGCCATTTGAATCATTATTTTTTTTGCTAGTAAGTAATTCATTTCCATAGAGAAAGAGAATCCCAGCTGGCTAATCAAATGTTTACTAGCCCAAGGGGAAATCTGCGGAAGGGTGGAAGAGCGAAGTTACAGGGGATGAACAAATATGTGGACCCAAAATCAGAACCCATGATCGGTGTAGGAAATCCGTTGCCATTCTAAACAGCTTCTGGTCGTCTGGGAACGGGTAGATGTAGGTCCTGCATGGATCAAGGTAGTGATAATGGCGCTGGATAGCCATTAGCTTCTTTTCTCCAACGTAGACCATAAAGGTTTCTATAATGTTAACTGGTGTCTGTGGTGGTCACAGTAGAGGCTACAATTCGTCTTCGTCCTCAAAAAACCTGTCCTGGACGATGTGAGCCATGCTAACAGGGGATTTGTCATCTTAGAACACAACATCACCATTGAGGAACACATCTTTTTCCATGGGATGAACCTGATCAACCGAAATGGTTACAAATTCCTTGGCAGGAATGTGTCCTTGCAGGGTAACCATGGTGCCCATGATTAGCATGATAAGACTGCCAAATCCTCTACATAAGAAGTGTAAAAGAACGGAACTGCAAAATTGCAGACCAATATCCTTTATATAGGTTTGCTGCAGAATTTTTGTGCATATTCTCAGTACGAATGTCATGAATTTCGCTGAAATACAATACAGTTCCATTGATAAGATTAAAAAATCATCGCTCACGAGAAGCTCAACCTGGGCTTTTCTCACATTATATCCTGAAAAACGTAGACGAGAGGAAGAGGCAGATTCAGTATTCTTAGATTTCCGAAAAGCATTTGATACATGTACCCTACTACAGACTGTTAACGAAGCCACGAACATACGGAATTGGTAACCAGATGTATGAGTGGCTCGAAAACTTTTATAGCGAAAGACCCCGCACGTTGGCCTTGACAGCAAGTGTTCAGCAGAGACCAGCGTCAGGGTCGCCACAGGGAAGTATGATAGCACCCTTATTATTTTCTGTACACATAAATGATCTGGCGGACAGTATGAGCAAAATTCTGCAGCTGTTTGTTGATGTTGCTGCGGTATACGGGAAGATATCGTCGTTGAGTGACTATAAGAGGACACAACATAACCTAGGCAAAATTTCTAGTTGGTGGGGTGAAGGACAGCTGGCTCTAAATGTGGAAAAATATAAATTAAATTAGATGAGTAGGACAAACAAACTTCTAATGTTAGAATACAGCGTTAGTGTTTTTCTGCATAATACAGTCACATCGATTAAATATGTAGGCATAAAGTTGCAAAGCGACATGAAATGGAACAAGCATGTAAGGATTACAGTAGGGAATGGTCTGCTTATGATTATTGGGAGAATATTAGGGAAGTATCATTTATCTGTAAAGGACACTCTTGCATCCCATTCTTGAGTACTGCTTGAGTGTTTGGGATCTGCGCCAGGTCAGATTGAAGGAAGACAGCGAAACAATTCGAAGACAGGCTGGTAGATTTGTTATGGTAGGTCCGGGAGAAACGCAGGTGTTACAGAGATACTTCGGGAACTCAAGTGGGAATCCTTGGAGGACAGGAAAGATTTTTTCGAGGTACACTACTGAGAAAATTTACAAAACCGTCATTTGAAGTTGACTGCAGAACATTCCTTCCGCCGCCAACATACATTTCGCTTAAGGAACACGAACGTAAGTAATATTGGGGATCGTACGGAGGCACATACAGAGTCATTTTTCCTTCGATCTTGTTACGCGCGGAACAGGGAAGGAAACAGGTAGTAATGATACACGGTACCCCCACCTCGCACCGTACAGTCGCTTGCAGAGTATGTTTGTAGCTGTAGATGTAGATGTAGAATTAATCACCGAAGCACCTACATGTTCCTTTCTTAGGGCGTACGCTCACCCAGAATTTGGAAAGGTTTGAAACAAGACTCATCCAACCAAATTACTTTCTTCCGTCGCTTTATAGTCTAGGTTTTCTGGCTTCTGCACCACTTTTGCTGTTACGGACATCTGCATCACTGATGAATGGTTGCCGGCGGCTGTGGCCGAGCGGTTCTAGGCGCTTCAGTCCGGACCCGCGCTGCTGCTACGGTCGCATGCTCGAATCCTGCATCGGGCGTGGATGTGTGTGATGTCCTTAGGTTTAAGTAGTTCTAAGTCTAGGGGACTGATGACCTCAGATGTTAATCCCACAGTGCTTAGAGCCATTTGAACCATTTCATGAATGAATATGTCAAAAATCCACCTCAGTTGCGAAATCTTACTTGTCTTTACCCAGGTTTCAGCTAATCTAGCTTTCTTCAGAATCATAAAATAAACTAATACATGGCACGGTCAAACATAAAACGAGGTTCAACGTAGCGTCTGCGGCTAACCGACCGCTTTCCACGAAGTGGGATCGGGGCTGTTCCTTACCTTCGTAACGTAGGTTGGTATGGTACCACGGTACTTTAGCTTTTTTATGCTTGATCGTGCCTTATTCTGGCATGTATTAGTTTATTTTATGCTTCTGAAGAAGGCTACATTACACTAGCTGAAACCTGGATAAAGGCCAGTAACATTTTGCAACTGAGGTGGATTTTTGACATATGAATTTATCACAGTTGAAAAATTCTTAATTTTGATGAACGGTTTTACAATTCCATCTCGCCCTGCGATTCACTGGTTATCGAGTTCCCTTTGTATTGTATTGAAGGTGACAGATTCCACAAATACGACGTTTAGTTCTGCAGTGATTTCTGCAGATGGTGTCCTCGTATTTTTCGTCACAAACCTCTTCAATGACAATCTGTCACCATCACTCGTTACACACATACGTTCGCATTGTGACTTAGCGGATGATGATATATTGAGCTGTGATGTTGCTTCACTTTCTCTGTATGAGGTATAAATCTTCGATACTGTACCTCTTGAAGCACTTCGGCTCCCTTGTTTATGGACGTACCCACTAAACAGGCACCAACAATTAATCTACTTTTACAGGAGTTCGAAATACTGCGCGTACTTCAATGCGAAATGCTTTTAATTATTTCCACAGGAAAATTCTGTCTCGAAATCTGGCAGAAAACACAAAGAGATTCTGGTCATACGTAAATCACACCAGTGGAAAGACGCAATCAATACCTTCACTGCGCGATAACAACGGTGAAGTCATTGATGACAGTGACACTAAAGCAGAGTTATTAAACACGGTTTTCCGAAATTCCTTCACCAAATAAAACGAATTAAATATTCCTGAATTCCAGTCAAGAACAACTGCCAAGATGAGAAACATAGAAGTAAATATCCTCGGAATAAGGAAGCATCTTAAATCACTTAAAAATGGCAAGGCCTCCAGTCCAGATTGTATACCAGTCAGTTTCCTCTCAGAGTATGCTGACAAAATAGCACCGTATTTAGCAATTATATACAACCACTCGCTCACAGAAAGATCCGTACCTAAAAACTGGAAAATTGCCCAAGTCACACCAATACCCAAAAAGGGAAATAGGAGTAATCAGCTGAATTACAGGCCTATATCACTAACGTCGATTAGCAGTAGGGTTGCGGAACATATACTATATTCGAACATTATGAAGTACCTCGAGGAAAACGATTTATTCACACATGGTCAGCACGGTTTCAGAAAATATCGTTCTTGTCAAACACTCATGAAGTAATAAGTGCTATCGACAGGGGATGTAAAATTGATTCCATATTTTTACATTTCCAGAAGGCTTTCGACACCGTTGCTCATAAGCGTCTTCTAACCAAACTGAGTGCCTACGGAGTATCGCCTCAGTTGTGCAACTGGATTCGTGATTTCCTGTCAGAAAGGTCACAGTTCGTAGTAATAGACGGAAAGTTATCGAGTAAAACAGAAGTAATATTCGGCGTTCCACAAGGAAGTGTTATAGGCACTCTATTGTTCCTGATCTATATTAAAGACATAGGAGACAATCTGAGTAACCGTCTTAGATTGTTTGCAGATGATGATGTCATTTACCGTCTTGTAAAGTCATCAGATGATCTAAACGACATGAAAAATTATTTAGATAAGATATCTGAATGGTGCGAAAAGTGGCAATTGATCCTGAATTAGGAGAAGTGTGTTGTTATTCACACGAGTACTAAAAGAAATCAGTAAAATTTCGATTACGCGGTAAGTCACACAAATCTGAAGGCTGTAAATTCAGCTAAATACCTTAGGATTACAATTACAAGCAACCTAAATTGGAACGATTACATAGATAATATTGTGGGTAGAGCAAGCCAAAGACTGCGATTCATTGGCAAAACACTTAGAAGGTGCAACAGGTCTACTAAAGAGACTGCTTACATCACGCTTGTCCGCCTTATTCTGGAGTATTGCTGTGCGGTGTGGGATTCGCATCAAGTGGGACTGACGGATAAGATCAAAAAAGTAGAAAGAAGGGCAGTTCGTTTTGTATTATCGCGAAGTAGGGGAGATAGTGTTACAGACATGATACGTGAATTGGAGTGGCAATCATTAAAACAAAGGTGTTTTTCGTTGCGACAGGGCCTTCTCATGAAATTTCAATTACCAGTTTTCTTCTCCGATTATGAAAACATCCTGTTGGCACCCAACTACATAGGGAGAAATGATTCTCACGATAAAATAAGAGAAATCAGGATTCGCACAGAAAAATTTATTTGTTACTTTTTTCCGAGTGCCGTTCGAGAGTGGAACGCTAGAGAGACAACTTGAAGGTGATTGATTGAACCCTCTGCCAGGCACTTTATTGTGAATAGCAGAGGAATCACGTAAATGTAAATGTTGGTGCATGTCTCGCTGTGTTTACATTTTTTTGTCCAACTCCTGAATATTTCCATTGGAAACTTTTGGTTGCTGGACCTGATGTCAGAAACTCCCTTTAATGTCGCTCACGATTTTGCTTTTGTGAGTAGGCAATGGCTATCAGTTTGAGACATCGCTAGCAGACGTCTGAACGAGGCCAACAGGGCCAGGAGCCAGAGACAAATACCAACCACTGCTGACTTGTCATCACGCTTCTATAACAAATGACGTCACCTAAACACGCCAGCTATGTACCGCCTGGTAAGGATATACACATGAGAACCCAGCTAAACACCCGCCCGCCAAAGTTCTGCCACAAAGCTATACTATACTCCCGGGAGAGAGACAATGATTCCTTTGAACTTTTTGTAAAATACAGTAGTTTTTAGTAACTTATAGGATCGGTTAAAATGTGACAGATACTTTTCGTGTTTAATTAAATTAAAAGACTTCTTTCAAGTCTTGCCAACTATTTCTCTATTCATACTACTTCTTGATTAGCAAGATGCTACGTTTTAATCTTTGATCATCTGTGTCTGTGTTTTATATGGAGGGCTGCATGTATGCGCTGGTTATCCAGGCTGCAGCGAAAGGGTCTAGGCCATAGAGAGGCCAGCACCATAATGCTTTAAAATGCGGTGTGGACATCTTCATAGGTTTGAATGGACATCATTCACCCCTCAAAACTCGTATCAAATTCCCAGTGGCGCTAGGTCAAATGCATGGCATTTTCATTGGTAAAGCCACTGTACTTTAAAAGAATGAAGTCCTCACAGACTATCACCGCAACTTAGTGAGGGTGTTTGTGTGTTTCAGTGATATGCGTAGCTATGCTGGCACAAGCTATGCCCCTGGTAGCGTCACCCAAGCTAGATTGGTCAGTAGGCGAGATAGTAGCCTCCTATGGGCTCCCATTTTGGGAGCGTGTGTGCCATAACCACATGGGCTCTAAGATCAGTCTGACATTGCTTCCACTTACTTGTGTCAGATTTTTGTTTCTTTTCCTGCCGTCCTGTCTTGGTCAGCTCTCGCTTTCTTCTCTCCAACAGTGTTAGGCTGCGAGACGCGAGACTGTCTTTCATTTTCACTTTTTTGTTTTACTTTCAATACTGAAGTAAGGCGTCCTCAGGAATGAAGAAATCACGTTTCCTAAGGGAGCAAATCTGCTAGACAGATCATTTTCTTCTGCATTGGCTCCACAGTATCAATAAATTTGAATGTGTAGAAAATTTCCGATATTGCCATTGTTAAGTGTGTCTCTAGCAACACATGTAGGTACATCGATTTTTAATTTAATAACGATGATATAGGCACAAATGACACTAGAGGCACACGTGAGAACCGGCGAAAAACGAAACTGGTAGTGTGAAAAATAAAAATATTAGACAGTCTGCTGGAATAATGTCGTTCTTCAAATTCCATAATACAAAGTCTGGTCACCCAAATGTGGAGGGGTTGTGCAATAAGGCCAGTAACCTACCCATGTAAGAATTTGCATATTCACATTCCCCAAAATATGTCTCGAATAAAAACCGGAAATCAGGACGACGACCATGCAAGGAAATGGTTAAGAGTTACGGAATAAAAGACATACTCAGTGTTGCCACATGTAACGTACTGGGTCTGGTGGCAAATGAGATCGAACTTAACAAAATACTGAAAGCTCGTAATATCAATACAGGGTGAGTTACCTAACATTACCACTGGAAACACCTCTCAAACCAAAGCAAACACTGAATAACCAATTCCACTAAGGAGAGAGATTGGTGGGCTTGGTTATACAAACTACTGAGAAATGTACGGAAGTATGATTTCCAACAAATACTTACGTTTTTTAGATGGAAAGCTGTTATTATTTGTAGAACAACTGAAAATAGAAACAAATACTTACTCAATGCCGTTTCTTTCATTACAAAATGTTAAGTACTTCTGCAGTATTTTGTAACGTAAAGTTGACGCTTGGCACCTCAGACGTTCAGTTGTAACACACAACATCTGCAGCGGTATATTTACAGAAGACTACGATGTTTCCGGTCTTGGCTGTCTCAGTGTCTGCATGTAGTGCTTGTCGAATTAGTCCTTGTACTCAGAGTATCTGTAGTACACTGTGTTATCGGACGTCTGTGATAGTGTACTGTACACAAGTAAGAACAAAAGTACGCGCAGTAGGAATGTCATAAGGTTGCAAGCACAACATTATGCACAGTGTTGTAAGAACTGTGAAAATGGTGTATGCTAAATCTGAAAAGTTAGAGATGATACTAATCTATGGCGAGTGTAGACAAAATACAGCTGCAGCCTGCAGGTTGCATGCAGAAAGGTACCCAGGCAGAGATCATCCAACGTGCAGTACATTTGAAAACATCTACAAATAATTGTATGCAACAGGTATGGTCGTAACACGCAAACGGTTCGGTAACAAACCCAACACAAGAGAAGTATGTGCAGTTGGTGTGTTAGCTGCTGTTGCCGTGAACGAACACTTGAGTTCACGTGACATCGCTACAGGCAGTGCAATAAGTCAAAGCAGTGTAAAGCGTATACTTCATCGTCACAAATTTCACCCATATCATGTGTCGCTGCATCAGCAATTACATGGAGTTGACTTTAATAGTCGAGTGAATTTCTGTCGATGGTCATTAACAGAGAATGCGTTGCACTTCTACCTGTTCACCGATGAAGCAGGTTTTACACACCACGTTGCAGTGAATTTCGAAACATGCATTACTGGTATATGGACAATCCTCGCTGGCTTCGACAGGTAGAGCAACAGCGACCGTGGAATGTAAATGTATGGTGCGGAGTAATTGGCGACAATCTCATAGGTCCTCACTTCATCGAAGGCACCCAGACAGCTACAAAATACATCGAGTTTCTACAAAATGATCTGCAACATTGCTAGAAAATGTCCCGCTGGAAACTCGTAGACCTATGTGGTATCAATATGATGCTCCTGCACAATCTGCAATGAACACTAGGCTGGCCCTTGACAGAATGTTCGACGGGCGTTTCATAGGACGTGGCGGACGCATAAATTGGCCAGCCCGTTCTCCTGATCTTACACCTTTAAGTTTCTTTTTGTGAAGTACGTTAAAGGAGAACGTATACTGTGGTGTGCCTGCAATCCCTGAGCATATGGAACATCGTATTGAGGCAGCCTGTGGCAATATTGCACCAGGTGTACTGCGTCGTGTAAGACATTCATTACGCGGTAGATTGCAAATGTGTGCAGCGAATGATAGACACCACTTTGAACATTTATTGGCCTGAAATGTCAGGACGCACTCTTTTACACGCTGCTATTGAAAACAAAGAACAAATTTGTGAGCTTAACCACATTCTCGTGTTAATTTACAGTTTCTTCTAACAAATCTGTGCCGTACAGTATTTTTCAGAGAAAAGACTAATAAAAATGTTAGCAGGTGGGCGTAAGGTGCTGTTCATGTTTCGTCTGTACCTACTTTACATCACTGTTCATTGATTAATTCGATTCTCTCCGATACACACGACTGAACTGCTGTGGAGTTACTCAAGCGTCAACTTCACGTTACAAATTACTCTGGATACAATTAATATTTTACAATGTAAGAAACGACATTAAGTATTTTTTTCTATTTTCAGTTGTGCTAAAAATACTAACAGGTTTTTATTTTTAAAAAAAAAACAGAAGTATGCGTTGGAAATCATACTTCCGTACATTTCTCAGTGCTTTGTATTAACCAATTTTCACCAGCCCATCTCTTCACTTTCGGTCTGTGGAATTGGTTATCCAGTGCCTGTTGTGGTTTGGGAGGTGTTCCCAGTGACTGACCCTACATATCATTTATTACCGAAACCAAAATAAAGTTGAAAGGTTCTTTATATCTAAACGATTACCTTATATTATACTGTGGGGTACCACCTGAGCGAAGAGCATATAGTGGAGTAATTGCATTGCTAGAAATTGGAAAAATAACATACGGCGGTACGCACT
The DNA here is from genome assembly GCF_023897955.1 of Schistocerca gregaria. Taxonomy (NCBI): domain Eukaryota; kingdom Metazoa; phylum Arthropoda; class Insecta; order Orthoptera; family Acrididae; genus Schistocerca; species Schistocerca gregaria. Next base: position 436,274,906 of record NC_064922.1, read on the forward strand.
AGTGAAGGAAAGGGTCATAGTAGTGGGACTGAAAAGAGGGAGAATTTATCCAACAATTATAGGAACCTATGCACCAGAAGAAGGAAAGAAGGAAGGGAAGAGAAATACCATTCAGAATAAAAGAAAAGCCTTTTTGTATCCCGATCTGTGGGTGACGCAAGCACCATTATGCCAAATTTTCCGAAGTAATCAGAACACTAGAACATATTCATACAGAGAATGCACCTTAACGTTAGATTCTGAAGAGTAAGTGAACAGCTTTTGAACAAATGCAACTAACAGACCGTCCTGATCCGATGGGAAACTGGACTACTCGATAAAAGTTCTTGAAGATACAGCTGAGTACACAATTAGTCACAGTAAGGAAACACAGCAGTAGGCAAAGACACCTTTGAGTGTTCACATTAAAGACAACTTGACCTGGAAGAAGAATGTTACTGAGCTTCTCAAACGACTAAGTTCAGCTTCTTCCGCTCTTCGTATAATCGCTAGTCTTGGTAATAAACAGATCAGCCTCCTAATGTTTTTTACATATTTCCACTCAATAATGTGTAATGGAATAGTTTTCTGGGGCAACTCACCACTTAGACATGAAGTATTGATTGCACAAAAGAGACCTGTGAGAATGATTAGTGGTGTTCACCCAAGGACGTCATGTAGACACCTTTTCAAGGAGTTAGGTATTTTAACTGCGCCATCAGAGTACATATATTCGATAATGAAATTCGTTGCAAATAATCCATCTCATTCAGTCCGGAACCGCGATGCTGCTACGGTCGCAGGTTCGTATCCTGCCTCGGACATGGATGTGTGTGATGTCCTTAGGTTAGTTAGGTTTAAGTAGTTCTAAGTCTAGGGATCTGATGACCTCTGATGTTAAGTCCCATAGTACTTAGAGCCATTTGAACCATGTGCACTAATACATCTCAGTTCGCGAAGAACAGTGGTGCTCATACGTACAACACTAGAGAGAAAAATGACCTTCTCTATCCGTTATTGAAGCTGTCAGTTGCTCAAAAAGGAGTACATTATTCAGCAACAAAAATCTTTGATCATTCGCCCAACAACATAGAGTGTCTAGCAGGTAGCAGATCAAGTTTTAAATCTAGCTTAAAATCATTTCTTTTGGACAACTCCTTCTATTCCATGGACGCATTTCTGTTTCAGTAATGGAAAAAAAATTATACCTCTACATGTAGTTGCATGTGTAGAACTAAAAATTTCAGTAATATTAATATTAGCGCTATTCAAGTATATATATAATCTGACTTGTTCCACATCATATCGATAAAACAATCGGGAAAATGATCTACGGAACATGACATAACTAAAACTAAATTATCAATGTCTTGGTTCCAACTGGAATATGCCGCAATTTTGTCGAATAGGGTTCGTTGAATATCAATGTCAAACTTGCGAACTAGAACTCTCCCACTTACAAAAAAACCTGGCGAGCTTATAAAGCCTTCCGGCAGAGGACGGGGATCACTGCTACCAACTGTAGTGGGAGATTAAGCGGAATCAGCCTCGACGAACGATAATGTGTACCGGACCGTGTTTCGAACTCGGGATCTCGTGCTTACTAGGCACGTGCAGTAACCACTGCACCACCCCGGACACAGCGTTATCGCAACTGCACGGACTGTCTCGCTGCACCTCACGGTCGATTCACACTCCCATCAAGCGCCACCATCCCCTGTCCATTGTACTCCTGTTCGCTACTTACAGATCCCCACGGAAGGTCGGATGTATTTGTGCATTCACAGTGAGGAAAGTGGGTCCATTGCCCAGACAGCTTTATCAATTATTTGAATACAAGGTGCCTGTTCCTTCGAAAGAACAGACACTGCGCAGATCCTGCAACTGTGAAGCACTGTATGTAAATCGAAGGGGGATCACTGCTATTAGACGCGCAGGACAATGTACAGGGACTGCAGATCGGTGGCGCTCGGTGAGACTGTGGATCGGCAGTGAGGCGTACAGAGATAGTCTGTGCAGTTGCGATAACGCTGTGTCCGGGATGCCGCAGTGGTTATCGCACTTGACTAGTAAGCACGAGATCCCGAGTTAGAATCCATGCGCGGTGTACCGTTTCGTTCGTGGCCGCTGATTCCGCTCATTGTCCCGCTGCAGCTGATAGCAGTGATCTCGCTTCAGTTTACAGGAAGTGTTTCATAGCTGCAGGATCTGCGTGGTGTCCATTCTTTCGAAGGAACAGACACCATCCATTCAAAAACAATAGTTGGGAGTCGTGCTTGCACCACGTGGTAAATGGAGACGAACTGGCGCAAGAAATGGTTCAAATGGCTCTGAGCATTATGGGACTCAAGTTCTGTGGTCATCAGTCCCCTAGAACTTAGAACTACTTAAACCTAACTAACCTAAGGACATCACACACATCCATGCCCGAGGCAGGATTCGAACCTGCGACCGTAGCAGTCGCACGGTTCCGGACTGCGCGGCTAGAACCGCGAGACCACCGCGGCCGGCGCTGGCGCAAGAAACATCAACACGGTGATGACCACATATAACGCAGGATCTGTCGCAGACAGGACGAGTTGCAGTTAATTTGAGGGCACCTTGGCAGGTTGGCAACCTGTACCTCTTTGCCCGTGTGTTTGTTTGCTGCGTCGTTAAATGCCAGGCACATATACCATGTCCCTCTCTGTTACGGAGGAGATGGTTGGTCTCTAACAGCAACTTTTAATCGTTTACATCAGGCTATAACGTTCCTACCATTCGTGCCTGCCAAGTTTGAAAACGGTCTATGACGGAAACTAGTAGCACTTGAGCTGGTACGCTGCTGGCGCCAGTCTACATCGATTGTCATCCCTATCGTTGTGAGTCGATTTTCGATGCCTGCTTGTCTTCTTCACATCTTTGGCGATTGGCTTTTTAACTGCGGCGAGCACGCTCTGAAGGGACTTGCGTTCGGGTACTAGCTGTGTCAGCGACAGTGACGAGTCGGTACGACGAAGGAGCGTGGGCAGCTGCTGCGGCGTGTTTCGCCGTTTGAATGCAGATCCGCTGCCGATGGTGATTGGGATTTCCTGGAGATTTGAAGGACAGATTTACTTCGCGTCTATAATATGTTACTCAAAGTGAACGAACTGGTGGGTTCTGCTCACGTTAATTGAATACCCAAGTGCACAGAAAACTCTCTTGTTTATTTCAGTTATTTGTCATTGTACTTGGTCTGGGCGCCTGATATGTTGATGGTATATGAGGGAGTGCTAGCTTCGCACAACAAATAGACATGAAGCCGTGCTTAATGCGTAGCTATACGTCATGCCAAATAGTACTTAAGTTTGTGCCTGACGTTCAAGAGCAGGCCGAAATAATTTTCCTATTTCCTGTCCCTATGTTATTATTTTACTTCTTTGTATTACAGAACTGGCTAATCAAATTTTAAGAGCCGTTACAGGGCAAGTGCTCATCTAGGTTAGTCAGACTTGGGTTCATAGGCGCCGTGTATAATTAAAGGTTTATTTATAACCAGTTGGGCCGATATGTTTGTCTATCTGATATGTTTGTCTATCCGATGTGCTAGAACGTTGTCTGCCGCTGATGTGTTTATGTTTCAGATAGATTACAGAGGTCGACGTGAGCAAACTCCGATCGGGGTATCACGGTGGAAGAGGGAAATTTAAGCACCTGGATCGGTGTCTGTGATTACATTGTTAGTGTCCTGCAATGCCATGCTTCAGGTGGAGTGTTGTGGCTTTCTGGAAGCTTAATTGTAGCCCAAATTTGAGTAAAGCTCCATTTTACTTTCCAGTCCGTGAATCTCCTCTGTCTGGTAGCTCCTTGCGGTCTGCTGGCTTCCATCACTAATTTTCAACCTAAGAATTGTAATGGCTCCATGTTAAGACTAATTAATATCCTATTATTATATTGTGGCCATAAAATGTATGTGAACCTCGTACCTGTGAGTAATACTAAAGAGTACCTTAGTCGAGTGTATTAATCTGATATTACTTTTAATTGTTCCAATTGCTTAAAATCAGTCCATGGGAGCTGTTTTAGAATTTGATATGGGTTGTGTGAAAGTCAGTTCCTATGTAAGTCATAAAGAATTCAGTAACGTCAGTTTAGTTTTATTAATGGGATTTTATGAACATTGTTTTATTTAGTGAATATTGCTTGAGTGAATTGTGAAATATCTGGGTTTGACACATTTAAACGCATTAATGTTCAATCTGAGTACTATTCGTTATATGGAACAGATTTCAGGTACGTCTCGTACTAAGTCAGTATTTGGTGAACACCTGACACATTATAATCACTAGGAAGCATCTATAACGACTAACTTAAAATTATTTTCAATGCAACTAAATAATTGTTATTTAAGACATTCAAGAGATAGAAATTTATGCTCACTGCAAAAGTAGACCTCGTCCATACTGAACGAACAATTAGGCTTCGGAGAAATATATTTCTATGTTCTTTTCGAATACTTACTATAGAAAGTTCCTGCTCCTTTTTCATTCTTCCTTTTATGTTTGTAGAATGTTTTCATGATTATAAAAAAATTATTCGTTTTATTTTAGACTATTAGCTCTTTATGTTTTTTACTTTTTGTTCATGACGATCTTAATAGGTCCAGTTTTTTATAAAAATTACTGTGCAATGCATCCCTTGATGTAGGCGAATCGAAGAACTATATTTCATCTCTGTTCGTTTTTGCCGATATGTTTGTCTATCTGATGTGCTAGAATGTTGTCTGCCGCTGATGTGTTTATGTTTCAGATAGATTACAGAGGTCGACGTGAGCAAACTCCAATCGGGGTATCACGGTGGAAGAGGGAAATTTAAGCACCTGGATCGGTGTCTGTGATTACGTTGTTAGTGTCCTGCAATGCCATGCTGCAGGTGGAGCGTTGTGGCTTTCTGGAAGCTTAATTGTAGCCCAAATTTGAGTAAAGCTCCATTTTACTTTCCAGTCCGTGAATCTCCTCTGTCTGGTAGCTCCTTGCAGTCTGCTGGCTTCCATCACTAATTTTCAACCTAAGAATTGTAATGGCTCCATGTTAAGACTAATTAATATCCTATTATTATATTGTGGCCATAAAATGTATGTGAACCTCGTACCTGTGAGTAATACTAAAGAGTACCTTAGTCGAGTGTATTAATCTGATATTACTTTTAATTGTTCCAATTGCTTAAAATCAGTCCATGGGAGCTGTTTTAGAATTTGATATGGGTTGTGTGAAAGTCAGTTCCTATGTAAGTCATAAAGAATTTAGTAACGTCAGTTTAGTTTTATTAATGGGGTTTTATGAACATATTTTTATTTAGTGAATATTGCTTGAGTGAATTGTGAAATATCTGGGTTTGACACATTTAAATGTATTAATGTTCAATCTGAGTACTGCTACTGGTTCTGTAAGCCAGGTGCCTTTTATTATAAACGTATTACTCTTGGTTTCATTAACAACATGTGTTTGTAATAAAAAAGTGTATGGCAACAAAAAACTGGTTATGTGTTTAATTTCGATATGTAGAAAGGAATGGGGCATCAGCAGTGTACAAAATAAAAGACAGCTGATGATTTTCAACAGGAATTTCAACGAAGGAATCTCTCTGTATAGTCGGCGGCTTTGATGTAGGCATCAGCCTTTCTGTTACGGAGGAGATGGTAGAACCATCTCGATGGAGTCGGCGGCTGTGACGTACATGACAGCCGTGGATGCAGCATCTCTTCTTCCCCAATGGAGAGACAGCAAATCCACCATGTAGAAGAATCGTCTCGAAGAGGATGGAGACGACGATGGGCGGCAGATCCTGGAAGAGCTGCCTGCAGCAGTAGAGACGTGGACGTGAAGGCCAGCAGTGTATAGGTACCCACGAAGAGAGGCTAACCAGTTGAAAAAAAGAGGGCCTGACCTGTAAAATAAGATACATGTAGGGTTCTCGTAAAAGAGGTGCGACTGGATTCGAAAAGGTGGCGTGACCTGGCAATGCCAGGATCGCAGCGAAGCTTCCTCGACCGGCGAACCAGAGCATCAACAAGTCCATCAGGGTAACTCGAGGAGAAGAGGCAGGCTGTCTGCTGAGATGAGGACATGGAGGATACAGGAGGCGACCACTACCGAAACATGTGATGCCATCGACCGTGGTGGAGCTGTGCAGGACTAGGTGCTTCGCAAGGCGCGAAGGTGCCTGTTGGAAGAGAAAGCAAATACTTTTAGGTAGAAAGACGTCTCCTGCGATCTTCTCTGGACTGCTCAATGTTATTGATGAGAAAATTAATTTCTTATGGGAAACAGTTATGAATAAGCATCAGAAGAAAATAGATACTCTCATCAGCCCACACTAAAAATCTGCACATAATTCTTTCATTAATTAGCATCCAATCCATCCAATGGTTTCCAAACTCACTAGTATTCATTTTACTCCTGCTGAAACATCCCTTTTAAACAAACAGCTAAAATATAACGACGTTAACACTAAAACTTCATTGCAAATGTTAAAGCTGCAATGAAATGTTTCCATTTGAGTAATTTAGACGTCTGGAGAATTATCCTAAAATTGGACATTTTCACCAGAGAAATATGTAAGACCAAAAGACATAATGAATCACTAATAGTTAAAAATATTAAAGGCGAGGTTAAAATTAATAAAGAAATTGTTACAAAGGCAGATAAATATAATACATTTGTCCTTGTTAATGAATGTGACGAAATTGCAAAGGCTTTGACGAAATTTCAAGATACGATGGAAAAACTGACTGATGATAACAATTTCCTTCTCCTATACAAAGAAAAATCTTCTTTGAAGATTATGAATTCCCAGTTACCTAAATTAAGATCCCAGTTTAAGCTACATAAACTTAAACCTATCGTTTGTGCAATTGTTAATAATGTACAACCTAAAGAAAAAGCTGAATCATACATTTAAAGCTTTTAAAATAAATAATAGCTATGAAATAGCACAGTTAATCTACAAAATTGAAATTTCTGAGAATGCAAAATTTGCCTAATAGACATTACGATCCTGTACAGTAAGGTAACAGTCTTCGAAGCAATAGGCATCAATTTACTTCAGAATAATATTATGCGTACAGGAGAAATAACAGAGTTCATTGAGTTACTTGCTTCCAACTACTTTTCATTCAGTGACCAAATCTATTTCCAAAAGGGCGGATTGGCAGTGGTCAGTTCACTAGCAAGTAACATAGCTGACATCTTTGTTAGTCATACTGAATTACAATTTTTCAAAAAAGGTCCGCAGATTACGAATAAAATTTTATAAAGATACGTTGATGATACTTTATTGTTATATAAAGGTTCCAGAGACAACGTGGATTTAGTCACTAACATTCTAAATAACGTTCATTCCTATCTTGCTTTAGATAGAACATAAAAACAACAATAATATTAATTTTTGTGATCTAACCATTTCAAATTGCAGCGGTATACATTGTTTTACCATTTACAAGAAGCCAACAGCCACTGATGTAATTATTAACGCAAATTCATGTCATCCTTCTAAATACAAAGAAGACTTTTCGTAAATCTATGATCCACAGAACAAATTAATTACATTTAGGAAAAGATACAGTTCAAAAGGAACTAAACCATTTAAAGCAAACTGTCAAAACTAACTGTTTTAACCCCAATGAAGCTGATCATTTGTTTCCTAAACAACAACAATCTGACAATGATCTTACAATACCCAATAGGAAATTTAACAGAATGACGTACATGGGTTTTTTTTATAAAAAAATTAATACATTGCACAAGAACAGTGATTTGGCAATGGTCTTTACTACTGCTAACCTTTTGCAGAATAGGTTGAAACATACATCTGTAAACTTCAAATAAATCTGTCTAAATTCCGATGTTTATAAGACATTACGTAAACAATTTGACAAACACTACATTGACCAGACAGGTCTGAACTTTACTATTCGTTATATGGAACAGATTTCAGGTACGTCTCGTACTAAGTCAGTATTTGGCGAACACCTGACACATTATAATCACTAGGAAGCATCTATAACGACTAACTTAAAATTATTTTCAATGCAACTAAATAATTGTTATTTAAGACATTCAAGAGATAGAAATTTATGCTCACTGCAAAAGTAGACCTCGTCCATACTGAACGAACAATTAGGCTTCGGAGAAATATATTTCTATGTTCTTTTCGAATACTTACTATAGAAAGTTCCTGCTCCTTTTTCATTCTTCCTTTTATGTTTGTAGAATGTTTTCATGATTATAAAAAAATTATTCGTTTTATTTTAGACTATTAGCTCTTTATGTTTTTTACTTTTTGTTCATGACGATCTTAATAGGTCCAGTTTTTTATGAAAATTACTGTGCAATGCATCCCTTGATGTAAGCGAATCGAAGAACTATATTTCATCTCTGTTCGTTTTTGCTCCTCTTTAATTTCTCCAAATAATAATTTTAACTTGGTTTTTATTTGTACTTTATGGACTTTTTATGATTGTAAATAGCTATATTCACAACATCTTTTAAACTTTGCCGGTTTATCTGTTTGTTTTACACTTGAGACTACTTAGATAACTCCATGATGCATTACATGGTAGTGATATAAAATATGTTTTCGTACAACTGACGTTATGTACACCTGTTTTATGGAATTTCGTGGGATATTTGTGACTGTAAACAACTATGTTCACAGTTATTTTAAACTTCAATTTCTTATGCTCGTTGTTTCACGTTTTTGACTAGCCCGATGGGTAAATGACATTTTGTGTCGTAGTTCTTTTGATGTACGAGGGCTATTCGGAAAGTAAGATCCGATCGGGTGCGTTACGACAGTCGTCTTACAAGCATGACAGTATTCTGTAATAGCTGTTTGCTGTCACCACTTAGGAATTGTCTTCTGTTGAAGCGTGTAGATCGACACTTTCACGCCTCTTCTATGATAAGTAGCAGCGTCACTCAAGCAGTACCTTCACTGGCTCTACGATCTAGTAGTGATGTGAAATTTCTGGTATGCATTTCTTCATGCCGGCCTGCATGCCAGTACATGTTTAACTTCCAGTCACTGTCACAACTGTGAAATCGTCTTCTGCTTGATGGCGCATATCCATACGAGAACGCCTTCTCAATGGAAACCAATTGCGTTCCATAACCACTGTCTTCATTGGAATATAATCGACGAGTTTGCGATAAGTCCCCACAGGAGACTATCGTTGTTCTCACAACAGATTATGATTGGTTATCTCTATTATATATATAACGTATTGACGAAATGGTGTTTATCGAGTCACTTCATATAATGTATTGTATCTATTTCTCCATTTGTTATTAGCTTTCGTGTAACTGTTAAGTATATTCCTTACTGTAACAACTGTTTTACGTCTTGTACGCACGATGGCTATAGCTGACATTGTTCGGTGCACAGTGGGTAGAGCATCGCATTTTTAAGCAACAACGTTCGTGTAGTCATGTCAATTGCTCCGACTACCGCCAAAGCCTACTGTTAAGGGGAAAAACTCTTCTTTTAATACTGGTTATATACGATGTATTTCACATGTTAATACTATTATAAAGGGTCTAAGGATAGCTGCTCACTGACGAAACCGGTAATGATTGAAATGCAATTATATTGCACTCGATACTGTCTGTAATCCATTTTTAAAGTTATTTTATCAAGGCCGCTGTTTCTCCACGAGAAATGTTCTCAAATATTACAAAAACAGGAGATGACTGTGACTATACTCCGATAGGAATAAGCCCAGAAGAGGAAGCGGGACGCCAAGGATGTTGGCTGAACGTTGGTGCCAGGCAGGAAGTTTGACTGTGCCAAGGGCAACGTGTCTGTAAGATACAAGGTGCGGTCAATGGAAACGACCGACGAAACATTGATATCACCCTCAGACGGAGGAACGAAGAAGACAAGAAACTGAGCACAGGAAACACATCAGCAGGGTCGATGGAGGACTGTGTCAAGGCGGCCAGAGGCGTGCAGTCCAATGACGTGCTGGTCAGTGGCTGGAAACGAAAGAGACACCGAGGCAGCACCACGGGTGGTGGCGGCGCTGGAACCGAAAGAGGCGCCTGGGCCAACAGCCTGAAGAGGTGACGGCTTTACAGGAGATGCTGTAGCAGAACGTGAAGGAAGAGGCGCTGGGACAGAAGGCGCCAGAGAAGGAGGCACCTATGCAGGAGGCACCGCCGCCAAAGATGCCGGAGGAAGTGAGAGCGGAGCTGGTGTGGCCACAGCAGGCGTCACTGGAGTAGGCTGCGCTTTAGCAGTTGGTGCCACAGCAGATGGCGTCAGTGCAGATGGCCCCAGAACAGGTAGCGCTGGAGCCAGTGGCCCTGGAGTCAGTGGCACCAGAGGCCATGGGACTAGAGCCGGTGACGTCGAAATGATTGGCGCCAGTGGCCCCAGAAATGATGGCGCCAGTGATGCAGGTGTCAGAAGAGCTCTTGGTGCTGAGAAGCTGAAGGTATAGGAGCTGGCATAGCCCACAGCGCAAGATATGGTTATGCGGGATCTGCCAGCACATAAGTTAGTAGTGCAGGGGCTACAAGCGCAACAACTGGCGGCGCAGGAATAGGGGAAGCGCGACTGCGCCAGTGGGCGCTAGGACAGGATGTTCCAGGGCAGGAAAGGCAGTGAATTGGCGAGTGTGTTTGCGGCAAAGGTGCTGCAGGCTGATGGGTTGGAGGTGGTCGGAAGAGAAACATCTAGAGAGTAGGAACGTGTAGGAGGTGGTTCAGTGCAACAAGGAAGGTGTAACATGGATTAAATACATTACCAAACTATGGAAGAATGGGGACAGTGGAGATGAGTCCTGGCTCGGAGAGCGTCAGGACAGATACGGCACCACTGGAGAACGTCAGTGGCATGCAGGATATGTCGAGCACGATGCAGAAACTGTGCTGTCCCATATGTAGCACGCAGCGATGTTGTTATCGAACACCAATGAATCAAGTGAGCCATGTATTGGCTCAAATTTTGTGGTTGGTGGCCCTTAACTGGGAAACCGCATGAGTTATAAGTTAAATGTGAAAGGAGCCATGGCAAATGGGCAAGCGATACTAATGACGAAAACACGAAAAGGAGCCAATATTGACACCAGGCACGAAAAGTGAATAGGCGCAGTGAAACGGCGTAAGCAAAAAGACAAGATGAAGAAATGAAGTAGCTCTAGCACGAGACAATCACAACGCAAAACAATTAATAGTAAGATAAAGAATCATGGAATGTGAGAGACCTTAAAGTGTGCACGCACAATGGCGAGGATGTCAGATAAACAGACAACAACTATTGGTGGATGCCAGAATGTCGACCAGAACCATGATAACACAATGAGTAGCATAGAAAAACGCAGCGAAGGAAATTTACTTTGCTTATACCGGTGAGAAGTCCAGAAAGCAAAATAGTTGCTATTTACTACCTCATCGACACATTTGTATCCCGTTATGTGTGTGCTCAGATAGCCAGAACAATAAAACTTTATTACCAACATAGAGGTGGCTCTGAGCACTATGGGACTTAACATCTGTTGTCATCAGTCCTTAGAACTACTTAAACCTAACTAACCCAAGAACATCACATATATTCATGCCCGAGGCAGGATTCGAACCTGCGCGGTTCCGCACTGATGCGCCTAGAACCCCTCGGCCACAACGGCTGGCACCAATATAGAGACTACACCCTAACATTATGACCTGACTAGACAAGTTAACAGCTTCTGAAAGGATGCAACTGAAAGATCGTTCTGATCTGATGAGGAACTGGGCTATTCGATAACAGTTCTTGAAGGTACAGTTGAGTACACAGTCTGTCGCAGGAATCCCTGCCACAGGCAATGTCTGTATCTCCTGAGCTACCAATATCTTCGTTCCGACTGTTACACGCTACATTCTAACGAATAGAGGTCGTTGAACGTCAGTATCGAGCTCGCGAAATGAAATAGGATCTCGGGCACTTGCAGACTGACTGACGAGCTGCTGGACGGAGTCTTACAAAGTCAACCCATCGAGAAATACTTGGAGGTCGTACTTGGATCACGTGACCCACGGAGGCAACCTAGTGCCCATCAGCAGCAAAACTGTAGCACCCCTCCAGATATCGCAGCAGCTGTCTTAGGCAGGACGCGGTGAAGTTAAGTTGCGGCTGGCTTGGCAGTGCGGAAACCCCCTGCACTTCGCTGTGTGGTTGGTAGCGGGATCGTAAGGTGCCAGTCACAGATCTATATCATTCTTTTCTATGGAGGAAAAGGCGAAATCAACTGTGCTGTGTTGTCTGCAGCTGTGACACAGTATACAGCTGAGGATGCAAATAAACTCAATAAAATAAACTACACTGATCTTTTCATCTTGACCGCGGACCTAAATGCAAAATTAGATGAATAACGGCAGTTGATCAGCAGCAATGGAGAAGATCTCATTAGAATGGAGAGCAGCTACGAAGGCGTGTGCCTCGAGCGCTCTGCGCAGAGAGAGAGGGAAGATACGTTGCGACGCTGCCAATTTCCTTCCGTAAGTTCATGCACTGAGACAGCTGACGGCGCGCTAGCATAAACATCGTTCTAAAGTGAAATTTAAGAAGTACACTCTTGGTAACGAGAATTAATTGATTAATTTTGAAATCAATCACAACATTACCAAGCGTATAAAATAGCGATATAAATAATTTCTCTACATTAAGTTCTATATCGTTGAAGACGACAGACTCTAAAAGTAAAAGAGCTGCAAAGAAAATCATAAAAAACCAGGAAAACCACTGGATGTGGTAATAAGGGATATACGCAAAACTTTATGCTGTTTGCAGATGCGTAAAAACTTTCTTACTATGACTGAAATAAACAGTTAGAATTTCCGAACACACCACGACCCATACAGAACGAAGACAAGAATGTCACTGGCACGCTATTGGCTGTGAGTCACGTGGTACACTTCCGCATGCTTCTGCGCATCCGACCCTGACCCGCCTTCGTAGCTGCTCTCCACTCTAGTAACCATGGAACAAACTGAGAGAGTCTGTCCCATTTAATGTCCTGCAAGTAAACAATATATTTTTAAAAAGAAATGTGTATACAAATGGACACGGTGTGCATGATACCATAGATCTTTAATACATTACGCAGTAGCAAAGAAAAGTGTAATTTCAAGTGTGACAGCCACACGAGAGTGTCTTTGGGGGAGCGGGAGGGACAGGGAACGTGAGTGCAGATGACTATCGTGTTAAACCATAGATCCAGCTGTGGGAAAGATGGAAAAAACGGTAGAAGTGGAAAAATGAAAGAAATTCAAACAAAACTTCCAAGTTGTTCCTGATAAAAGAAGAGAGTTTTAATGGATCTAGTGCACTTTAATAAAGCTAATTCAAAAAATTCTGTAAAGTGAATATATAACTGAAAAATAGCCTAAGACTAAACACATCATAATGTAAGTCATTAATCCGCAGCTCGTGGTCGTGTGGTAGCGTTCACTCTTCCCAAGCCCGGCTTCCCGGGTTCGATTCCCGGTAGGGTCAGGGATTTTCTCTGCCTCATGATGACTGGGTGTTGTGTGATGTCCTTAGATTCGTTAGGTTTAAGTAGTTCTAAGTTCTAGGGGACTGATGACCATAGATGTTAAGTCTCATAGTGCTCAGAGCCATTCGAACCATTTTGTAAGTCATTAAAGATGTGCTAAGTGAAAAATGTACTAAGTGAAAAACTCAAAACGACTCGAGGAAGAGGACTTAAAATGTGAAATGAAGAGATAGAAAAGAAAAATTAAGTATATAGGGAGTTCTAGCAGAAACAAACTGAGTAAGCTAAAGAAAAATTTAATAAAATCAAAAATAAACCAAAATTTAGTAAGACATACATATGAAATTTCATAGGAAACAATACATTTATAAACAGAGTTATAGACGACATTTATGGCAGACAGGATATTGTAATACTGTCAGACAGACAAACATAATCGATAAAGGTACTTTAAATATAAATAACAATCCTCCAGAAGTTCAGGTAATTAACTAAAATTAATTGTGATGTAATCCAGATATAAAAGAAGCAATGGAAGAATAAACAGACATTTTCTCTAAACAAGTAAAAAAATTCACAACAAAACAAACTGTGAGACAAGTGCAATACACATCATGTCAGAACAGCACATATCACCAGAATTTATTAATATCACTTTATGAAATGCTGTCGGTGACAGATCTTACTAAAAGTCCCACCACAGCAAATGATTAACATCAAATTAGTAGAATGAACGTGAAGTTAAAAAGCAACTGCCAACATGATTTAGTATTAAAACTATCATAACGTGAGAAAAGCAATTATTGGCACAATTAAATAGAATTATAAAATCAGCACATCAAAGGAATCGTTAAAAAAACTTAGGTATAGTTAAAAAATTTGTTGCGCCCTGACAGCTTCATTGAAAGTCAAATTTAATTCAGGGCGGGAAGTTCACCGAAATTCGGAGCAAATATGCTTACTAGTACCGAACCAGGAAGGCACCTTTAAATAATAAAAGTCGAAACAAGCGGACACATCTTCAATCAGAAAACTTAAGTACAGAATAGGCACCCAGATTTTAGTGTGCTTAAAACTTAATACATGCAATAATACAAAATTCTTTCTGTAACATGGAATCGCCTGAAGGTAACCGAAGCAGAGTCAATACAGAAATCAGCTGCATTAGGATAAAAAGCTGGCCAGCCTAACTAATTAGGTAACTTATCTCCATTACACAGTTTATCGATAACATAAAGCCTTTTCGTTGCGAGACACCCATCTATTTCAGTAGAGACATTATTTATAATACGCTGGCCTCGGTTACAGGGTCCATGGAATACACAAAATGAATCGATAGACTTACAATGTCTCCTTTCGGAAGTACACGAAACACAGTTGAACAGACTATACATACATAGAACATAAAGATCCGCTCGTCCTCACAACTTACAATGAACAACTTCACATTAAGATTACGATATCAAATCATAGGAATGAATCATATGAGATTCGACCCCTTGGCCAAGCGGTTCCACAAATTCGGCAGGATCAATTACAAGCAAGCACATTACAAGCACTTAATAACCAACCTATCATAACTAGTTCACTGACTCTCTCGTTATCCTGACAAAACTTTAGTAAACAGTAGAGTGTGCACGCAGATGGCAAGATCACATAACGGTATAACAGCCATAAAACGAAATATAAATGTGCAAAACAATTTCTGAGATGCACTTGCACGTCATGAGTTATCCCTTTCTTCCCATATATTTTTCACCCCCTAAAACTTCCACTAAGACCATGGAAGTTTTGTTCTGATGAATAACAGGTGTCGTATCATCCTGTCTCTTTTATCAATGTTTTCCATATGTTCCTCTACTCGCTGATTTTGCGGAGCACCTCCCCTTTTATTACCTTATCACTCAATCGATTTTTCAAAATTATTTTGCAACATTCTATGTAAGTAGGCTGTTTACGTTTTCTTATTGGTAACGCCACGTAGCGCTATGTATGAAAAATCACTGGCTGTGCCGTGTGCAGTATGTGGCTGGTTTGCATTGTTGTCTGCCATTGTAGTGTTGGGCAGCGGCAGCTGGATGCTAACAGCGCGTAGCGTTGGGCAGTTGGAGGTGAGCCTCCAGCAGTGGTGGACGTGGGGAGAGAGATTGCGGAGTTTTGAAATTTGTAAGAATTGGTGTCACGAACTGATATATATATTATGACTATTAAGGTAAATACATTGTTTGTTCTGTATTAAAATCTTTCATTTGCTAACTATGCCTATCAGTAGTTAGTGCCTTCAGTAGTTTGAATCTTTTATTTAGCTGGCAGTAGTGGCTCTCGCTATATTGCAGTAGCTTGAGTAACGAAGATTTTTGTGGGGTAAGTGATTTGTGAAACGTATAGGTTAATGTTAGTCAGGGCCATTCTTTCGTAAGGATTTTTGGAAGTCAGATTGCGTTGCGCTAAAAATATTGTGTGTCAGCTTAAGCACAGTCGTGTATAATTTTTCTAGGGGGACGTTTCACCTATCTCAAATGCTTGTATAATCTTCTGTTCCGGTTTTTTATAGTGAATGTTTCACTACCATGGAATACTGTGCTCCAAACGTACATTCTCAAAAACCTCTTCCCCGACGTAAGACCCATATTTGATAGTAGCTGACTTCTCTTGGCCAAGTATGCAAGTGTTAGTCTGATTCTTTTTACGTCGTCCTTGCTCTGTTCATCGTGTGTTATCCTGTTGCCAAGTTAGCAGATACATTACTTTCTGATCCGATATTCTGGTGTTAAGTTTCTCGCTGTTCTCATTTCTGCTCCTCCACGCTACTTTCGTTTTCCTTCCATTCAACTCTCAATTTTTATTCTGTTCTTATTAGACTGTTCATTCTATTCAACAGGTGTCCTTCACATTCTCTCAGGATAGCAATGTCATCAGCGAATCGTGTCATGACATCCTTTCATCTTGAATTTTATCCCACTCTGGAACCTTTGTTTTATTTTCATCAATGCTTCTTCGACATACTGATTGAACAACAGAGGCGAAAGACTACACCACTGTCTTATTCTCTTTTTAATCCGAGCTTTCCGTTCTTGGTCTCCCACTCTCATAGTTCCCTCTTGGTTCTTGTACGTATTGTATGTTACCCGTCTTTCCCTATAGCTTACCCCTATTTTTCTCAGGATTTAGAACATCTTGCACCGTGTGACACTTTCGAACGTTTCTTCGAGGTCGACATATCCAATGAACGTGTCTTGATTTTTCTTTACTCTTGCTTCCATAATCAACTGCAACGTCAGAATTGCCTTTCTTGTGCCCTTACCTTTTCTAAGGCCAAACTGATCGTCGTGTAAGACATCCTCGAATTTCTTTCCATTCTTCTGTGTGTTATCCTTGTCGGTAACTTAGTTAACTGTGCTACAATTCTCAAACTTATCGACTCTTGCTCCGCTCGGAGTTAAGACATTCTTTTGAAAGTGTGATGGTATATCGCCAGTATCATTCATTCTACTCGTACATACCAAACTGAATAGTCACTTCCCCAAATTATCTTAGAAATTCAGATGAAATTGTGTCTACCGCTTGTGCTTTATCGTACAAAGCTCTTTTAAATTCTGATTCTAATACTAGATACGCCATCTCTTCTTCCATCACGTAGTCCGAGAAGTCCTTCCCCTCACGGAGGCCTTCATTATACTGTTTCCACCTGTCCGCCTTAAACAGTGGAATTTCCATTGCACTTTTGAAGTTACGGCCCCTGCTTTTAATTACACTGAAGATTGTTTTGACTTTTCTATATACTGAGTGAGTACTTTCGATAATCGTTTCAATTCAGATATACACTCCTGGAAATGGAAATAAGAACACCGTGAATTTATTGTCCCAGGAAGGGGAAACTTTATTGACACATTCCTGGGGTCAGATACATCACATGATCACACTGACAGAACCACAGGCACATAGACACAGGTAACAGAGCATGCACAATGTCGGCACTAGTACAGTGTATATCCACCTTTCGCAGCAATGCAGGCTGCTATTCTCCCATGGAGACGATCGTAGAGATGCTGGATGTAGTCCTATAGAACGGCTTGCCATGCCATTTCCACCTGGCACCTCAGTTGGACCAGCGTTCGTGCTGGACGTGCAGACCGCGTGAGACGACGCTTCATCCAGTCCCAAACATGCTCTATGGGGGACGGATCCGGAGATCTTGCTGGTAGTTGACTTACACCTTCTAGAGCACGTTGGGTGGCACGGGATACATGCGGACGTGCATTGTCCTGTTCGAACAGCAAGTTCCCTTGCGGGTCTAGGAATGGTAGAACGATGGGTTCGATGACGGTTTGGATGTACCGTGCACTATTCAGTGTCCCCTCGACGATCACCAGAGGTGTACGGCCAGTGTAGGAGATCGCTCCCCACACCATGATGCCGGGTGCTGGCCCTGTGTGCCTCGGTCGTATGCAGTCCTGATTGTGGCGCTCACCTGCACGGCGCCAAACACGCATACGACCATCATTGGCACCAAGGCAGAAGAGACTCTCATCGCTGAAGACGACACTTCTCCATTCGTCCCTCCATTCACGCCTGTCTCGACACCACTGGAGGCGGGCTGCACGATGTTGGGGCGTGAGCGGAAGACAGCCTATCGGTGCGCGGGACCGTAGCCCAGCTTCATGGAGACGGTTGCGAATGGTCCTCGCCGATACCCCAGGAGCAACAGTGTCCCTAATTTGCTGGGAAATGGCGATGCGGTCCCCTACGGCACTGCGTAGGATCCTACGGTCTTGGCGTGCATCCGTGCGTCGCTGCGGTCCGGTCCCAGGTCGACGGGCACGTGCACCTTCCGCCGACCACTGGCGACAACATCGATGTACTGTGGAGACCTCACGTGTTGAGCAATTCGGCGGTACGTCCACCCGGCCTCCCGCATGCCCACTATACGCCCTCGCACGAAGTCCGTCAACTGCACATACGGTTCACGTCCACGCTGTCGCGGCATGCTACCAGTGTTAAAGACTGCGATGGAGCTCCGTATGCCACGGCAAACTGGCTGTCACTGACGGCGGCGGTGCACAAATGCTGCGCAGCTAGCGCCATTCGACGGCCAACACCGCGGTTCCTGGTGTGTCCGCTGTGCCGTGCGTGTGATCAGTGGTTGTACAGCCCTCTCGCAGTGTCCGGAGCAAGTATGGTGGGTCTGACACACCGGTGTCAATGTGTTCTTTTTTTCCATTTCCAGGAGTGTATTCACATATTTCATGCAACCTTCTCGCCTTATTTTCCCTGTGTTTTCTATTTATTTCATTCCTAAGTGACTTACATACCTCTATTCTTGACCATTTTTGTACTTCCTTGTTTCGTCTATATTCTCAAGTACTTCTTCCGTTACACACGCTTTCTTCACTACTATCTACTTTGTGCCTATGTTCTTCTTTCGACCATGTATGATTTCCCATTTTAGAAATTTCCATTCCTCTTCAACTGAAATGCCTGTGGGCCTATTCGCTATAGCAGGATCTGTAGCCTCTGAACTTCAAGCATGTCTCTTCAATCCTTAGTACTTTCGTATACCACTACTTTATACACTGATTCAGTCCGACTAGTACCTTAAACTTTAGCCAAAATTCTTCGTAATTACTAAGTTGTGATACGTCTACATTTGCTCCTGGGTACCTCTTAAAATCCAGTGTCTGATTTCGGAATCTTTGACTGATCATTATGTAATCTTACTGGCATTTTCTGTATCTCCCGGCCTTTTCCTAGTTCACCTCCTCCTCTTGTGATTGTTGAATAAAGTATTCGCTATTACTATCTGAAATTTATTACAGATCTTAATTAGTATTTCTCCTCCCTCATTCCAACAACAAAGTCCATAATCTTCAGTAACCCTTTTCTTCTTCTGCTTCCCCTCCATCCGCCTTCCAATCTTCTATGACTATTAGACATTGTACGAGTCAGGGCGTGGAATGTCAGGAGCTTTAACCTGGTAGGGAAACTAGAAAATCTGAAAACGGAAATTCAAAGGCTCATTCTGGATATAGTAGGATTCAGTGAAGTGTAGTTGAAAGAAGATAAGGATTTCTGGTCAGATGAGTATAGGGTAATATCAACAGCAGCAGAAAATGGTAAAACGGGAGTAGGATTTGTTATGAACAGGAAAGTAGGGCAAAGAGTGTGTCACTGTCAACAGTTCAGTGATAGGTTATCCGAGTCGACAGCAAACCACCACCGACAACGATAGTTCAGGTATACACGTCGGCGTCGCAAGCTGAAGATGAAGAGATAGATAATGCGTATGAGGATATTGAAGGGGTAATACAGTATGTAAAGGGAGATGAAAATCTAACAGTCATTAGGGACTGGAACACAGTTGTATGGGAAGCAGTAGAGGAAAAGATTACAGGAGAATACGGGCTTGGGGCAAGGAGTGAGAGAGGAGAAATATTAATCGAGTTCTGTAATAGCTAGTAATAGCGAATACTCTGTTCAGGAATCGCAAGAGGAGGAGATATACTTGAAAAAGACCGGGTACGGCAATATTTCACATTACATCATGATTAGACAGAGATTCCGAATTCAGATACTGGATTGTAAGCCGTCCCCAGGAGCAGATACAGACTAGATCACAACACACTAGTCATGAAGAGTAGGCTGAAGTTTAAGACATTAGTCAGGAAGAATCAGTACGCAAATAAGTGGGATACGGAGCTACTAAGGAATGACGAGATAAGCTTGAGGTTCTCTGAGGCTATAGATGCAGCAGTACGGAATAGCTCAGTAGGCAGTACAGTTGAAGAGGTATGGACTTCCCTAAAGAGGACGATAACAGAAGTTGGTAGGGAAGACATAGGTACAAAGAAGATAATTGCTAAGAAACCATCGGTAACAGCAGAAATACTTCAATTGATCGATGAAAAGGAACTACAAAAATGTTCCGGGAGACTTAGGTATACAGAAATATAAGTCGCTGACGAATGAACTAAATAGGAAGATGACGAAATGACTACAGGAAATATGTGAAGAAATCGAAAAAGAAATGTTTGCCGGTAGGGCTGATTCAGCACACGGTGACATTAAAAGCTAGGGTGATAACATTAAGAGTGCAACGGGAATTCCACGGTTAAATGCATAGGAGAGAGCGGGTAGGTGGAAAGGATACATTGAAAGCCTCCATGAGGGGGAAGATTTGTCTGATGTGATAGAAGAAGAAACAGGAGTCGATGTAGAGGAGATAGGGGACCCGGTATTAGAATCAGAATTTAAAAGAGCTTTGGAGAAGATCCAATAAGGCAGAGGGTATAGATAACGTTTCATCAGAATTTCTAAAATCGTTGGGGGAAGTGGCAACAAAACGACTATTCACGTAGGTGTACAGAATGTATTAATCTAGCGACATACCATCTGCCTTTCCGGGAAACATCATCCACACAATTCCGAAGGCGGCAAGAACTGACAAGTGCGACAATTATCGCACAATCCTCGTAACAGCTCATGCATCAAAGTTCCTGACAATAATAATATACAGAAGAATGGAAAAGAAAATTGAGGAAATGCTAGATGACGATGAGTTTGGCTTTAGGAAAGGTAAAGGAACGAGAGAGCCAATTCTGACGTTGAAGTTAATGATGGAAGCAAGACTAAAAAAAATCAAGGCACGTTCATAGGACTTGTCGAACTGGAAACACCATTCGACAGTGTAAAATAGTGCAAGATTTTCGAAATTCTGAGAAAAATAGGGGTAAGCTATAGGGAGAGTCGGATCATATACAATATGTGCAATAGCCAAGAGAGAATAATAAGAGTGGGCGACCAAGAACGAAGTGCTAGTATTAAAAAAGGTGTAAGACAAGGATGTAGTCTTTCATCCCTACTGTTCAATCTGTACAACGTGGAAGCAAAGATGGAAATAAAAGAAAAGTTCATGAGTGGAATTAAAATTTGAGGTGAAGGGATATCAATGATACGATCTGCTGACGACATTGCTTTCCTAAGTATTTTAAAGTGAAGAAGAGTTACATGATCTGCTGAATGGGATGAAAGGTCTAATGAGTACAGAGTATGGATGAGAGTAAATCGAAAAAAAGCGAAAGTAATGAGAAGTAGTAGAGATGAGAATAGCGAGAAACTTAATATCAGGGTCGATGGTTACGAAGCAGGTGAAGTTAAGGAATTATGCTACCTAGGCAGTAAAATAACAAGTGACACACGGAGCAAGGAGGACATCAAAAGCAGACTAGCAATATCACAAAGGGCGTTTCTGGCCAAGAAATGTGTACCAATATCAAATATCGGCCTTAATTTGAGGAAGAAATTCCTGAGATTGTACGTCTGGATTTCAGCATTGTATGTAGTGAAACATGGACTGTGGGAAAACCGAGCAGAAGAGAATCGAAGCATATGAGATGTGGTGATACTGACGAATGTTGAAAATTGGGTGGACTGATAAGGTAAGGAGGTTTTGCGCAGAGTCGTAGAGGAAAGGAATATATGGAAAACACTGATAAGGATGACAGGATGATAGGACATCTGTTAAGAAGCGAGTGAATGACTTCCAAGGTACTAGAGGGAGCTGTAGGCGGGAAAAATTGTAGAGGAAGACAGAGATTGGAATACATCCAGCAAGTGATACAGGACGTAGGTTGCAAGTGCTACTCTGAGATGATGAGGTTAGCACAGGACAGCAGTTCGTAGCGGGCCTCATTAAACCAGTCAGAAGGCTAATGGTCCAAAAAAAAAAAAAAAAAAAAAAACATTCAATGTCCTCATAATTATACTTTCTCCATCTCTTCGTCTTCTGCTTGCAACATAGGCATGTATACCTGAACTAATGTTGTCGGTGTTGCTTTGCTGTCGATTCTGATGAGAAGAACAACGTTACTGAATTGTTCACAGAAACTCACCCTCTGCCCTACCCTCCTATTCACAGTGAAACCTACGCCCATTACACCATTTCTTGCTTTTGTTGCTATTACTCTGTACTGGAGTGGCCACAAATCCTTGTCTTCTTTCCATTTCACTTCACTGATCCCCCACTGTATCCAGATTGAGCATCCACAATTTTCGTTTCATATTTTTCAGCTTCTCTATCACGTTCAAACTTCTCACATCCCACATCCCCACTCATAGAACGTCACCCTTTCGTTTGTTATTCAGCCTTTTTCTGATAGCCACGACCCCCTTAGTAGCCCACTTTCGGTGATCCGAATGGGAGACTATTTTTGTTTAAGTGATGGTGAGGTTAGAACTCTGGACTCTACACATTTTTATTATCAGTCAAAGGCGCTACTCTGAGAACAACGGTCATTTCTGAGTATCGGTGTATAAATCAACAGCAGCCCAAACAACAAAAACTGGTTGCAAGAGGGCGTTCCACCTGTTGGTTCAGGAACCAACAGGACCAAATCCGCAGACAGCCCTTTGTAACCACTGATCGGAACTGACTGCCAGGTAGCAAACACGTCACCACAACTGGTCCAGACGCTCAAATGACGAGCAGAAATGAAATCCAGTCGTCACTTCGGGACAAGTGTCCCACCAGGCAATATTCACTTGTCAAACAGCAACAACCGACACTGGTCAGGAAACTGATGCAGGACAAAATACCTCAGGGCATAATAACTAGAACAGATAAATTCCGAAATACAGTGCTTTCTGCCGACGAAAAGGGAGTCATACAGGACATGAAGATCAACGATACGTAGATTAAACAATATAAGACTATATCATAACCAGAAGATATCAACAGCTCTCTTAAGAAAATACCAAATAAGGACCAAGATAATCGTCAGTTATTACAGAACAGGATAGCACTTCTAGTTTCTAGGATATGACATAGCTTTTAATTAAGAGAGAGGAATAAATAAGAAATATGACAGCCATCAACATATAAGTGACACGTTAAGAAGGGTACAGTGATGGGTAATGTTTTGTATGGAGCAAAAGCTGGGCGTTAAGATAAAACACCTAAGATAACTTGTAACGTGAGAAATGAAGTTCCGTAGATCAGTGGGAAGCTCCGCAAGAAAAGACAAACTAAGAAATAAAGAGGTAGGGAATGAAGTAGGGGTATTGTCATCAACAAAAAGTAATGCACCGAAAGCACTTTTGGCAAGAGTATGTACTGCGTATGCTGCCTTCGAAAATCGCTCGAACAGCGGTGAGGAAGGAGTGTGGGAAAGCCGAAGAAGAGACGGTAAGTGCGGAACAGGTAATAAGACCTCATCTTGAAGAAGGAGAAGATGACTGAATTTTGACAATTTGAAGCAGACATCAGAAGCATAACTACAACGAGACAAACGTTGCGGGTTGCATCCTTTACAAACCAAGTTGCCGCTGTTTCGTCTGTGCTACATCGCCAATGGCCAACGAGGTTTATTTTTTCTTCAAGTTATTGAAATACCAACACAGCCCTCTTAATAGTGTAATGTCAATTATGGCGATACGAACGTGAGGACAACACAACACTCCATCCCTCAGCGGAGAAAATCTCCGACCCGGCCGGGAATCGAACCAGCGCCCCTAGTTGGCAATACGCTGCGCCGTCCGCCCAGCTAGCGAGGTAGACAGGCCAGCGAGATGTACGGACCCTGTGGCGTACATCACACCATGTGACACTAAGAGTCTTACGAGCTGCAGAGGCCGTCTCTAGGCAGGAGGGAGTTACTGTTTGAGGTCATTTTAATACTTCGTAGTTGCACGTTTAAATAGACCCACGCTCCCGAGAACATAGTACAACTTTAAGAACACTATTGAGTACCTTTCCATTGACACACTGATTTTCTGCCTGGCCTAGGACGTAGCTGAGCGTTCGCGATATTTGTGGGGCAAGATTATTTATGTCACGTCACAAGTTAATTGCAGGAACTGTATCTCCCGTGGGCCCCATATACCGCCTTCCTTCATCACTGCTGTAGTTCCGCGAGGATGATTAGCGAGGTGGGGCAGTGCTTAGCACACTCGATTCGCATTCGGGAGAACGACGGTACATCTCGCGTCCGACCAGCCTGATTTACATTTGCCCTGATTTCCCCACATCGCTTCAGGCAAATGCCGCTTTGGTCCCTTTGAAACGGCACGGTCGACTTCCATCCCCATCCTTCCGTAATCCGAAGGGAACCGATAAATTCGCTGTTTGGTCCCCCCAAATTAACCATCAAACCAACCGCGAGTATGAAAAGTCTGAAATCTCTGGCGCTACGATCGATTCAGTTCATCGTTTCGCTCTCTCATATGACACATGCAGCAGGCTAGTTGTGACCTCATATAGAGCTTCAGTAATCGATCCTGCTATTGAAAAGTAGCAGTGACAAGGCGAAATGACCATTTTGTCGTGATCTGCTGATCTTTTTACAGAGCTGTTTTTTTTGGGAGACAGTGGAGGACGTAAGACGAAAATAAAATGATGCAGTATATACAACTGCAAATTTGTTCCATTAGAGAAGGAGAGATGAGTTCTATGCTATAAGCCATGCTTCAGACGAAAACGTTCAAATTTCGTCCAAAGTCAACATAGTAGTTGTATTCTTGTTTATTCTATCTCTACCATGAGAAGAAGTATGTGCTGCGTGAAACGAAAACTGGGTTCAGAGAGACGTCATTGTCATCTCCCCTGACCAAGGAACATCGCTGCTCGGTATTTCTGTATCCTTTTGATCACGACAGCTTGCGTTTATGGGCTAACGACGAGTCGTGTAGCTTATCATTCATTTCTGTAACTTCTTCTAAGTCAACTGTAAATTTATACTGCGCCACCGTCATATATAACAGTAACGAAAGTACGCGATAAATTTGAAAGGGAAGGAAATGTGCGTGATCTGAAGAAGGGACTGTGTGGCGCGAAGAAATCAGTAGTGGACGAAAGAGATGTGGACGGAGTGGTACAAGCTTTTGCAATATCCGCAAACAAGTCAATATATCACACTGCGCGAGAATCAGGTGGAAGAAAATTAAACGTTCTTCGCATTTTACAGCAAGAAAAGTGGAAACACAACATTCCCAGGTGGCTTCACGATATGGACAGGCGCCTTAAATTTTGTGAGTGGACTTGGCGATAGTGAAGAGTTTACTAATGTCATTGTTTGGTCTTATCAGGTGACGTTTAAATTGAATTGAACCATCAATAGCCATAACTGTCTGTGCTGGACAACAAATAATCCAGTTGTTAGGCCTACGAAAGAACGAGCTGTTAATCTTCCTGGGCTATCAGTGTGATACGGTGTGTCTGTCAGAGAATTGGAGGACCATTCTTCTTTGACAGAACAGCGACCGGTGTAAAGTGCCCTAGGTCATTGCAGGATCTAATTGCATCAGCTCTTCACTAGCTATACCAAGATTAGAACTTCTTTTTTTTCAAAAAGATGATGCACTGTTACCTTACCATCCTGACGTGTGGCAGCTCTTAGATGAAACATCTGTTGAGAGGTGGATAGGCCGACGAAGAGGTGTTAAGTTTCCAGCCAGATTTCGCTATAAAACGCCGTTATACTTCTTTCTGCGGGAAATTCTGAAGGACACCGTGAACACCACAAAACCACGTGCGCTGGATGACATGACAGAGGCGACTGTGATTGCCTGTGAATCCTTTCTAATGACGATCAAAATACAAAGAGTTTCGATATGTTTCGCAGCATTTTAGACGCTGTATTGCTGCCGACGGAGGACATTTTAAACATCTTCAACACTAAAACTTCATCAGTAATGTCGTGACGATCTGTCTTGCCTAAACATTTAAGGTTTTTGTTATTTTTGTAGACTTATTAAAGTTCAAACACTGTAAACCCCTTTATGGGGTACCCTGTGATATAGACAGAGAACAATATTTACTGGTAACTGGTCATTCACTGTATTGGTATATAGTAATCGTGATGCACAGTGGCTGTTGATGTAGTTGCAGTGTCGTGAGACCGAGGTTACACTTGCAAACCCGTGTACGCGCTCTACTTTCTGCGCAGGTTGAGTCCACTTGTACCCGACAACACACTCGAGTGATAGTTCTTCAGTGAAACAGACAGCGGCGCAGTCTCGCGAGTAGAACACACGGAGACAGAGAGTTCGGAGATGACGTCAGAGGACTCGCTGGAGAATTCAAAATGAGTATACAGGGTGAGTCACCTAAGACAGGCAACTCCAAATACATCTGGAATGAACAGAAATATCTAGGTGTGGTTTCCGCGGTAATCAATATGGCGAGTATACTGACGTTCGCAAGTAACTCGTATCATTCACAGTCGCAGAATTACGACAGCAACTTATGTTTTCTACACACTTTTATCTTTGGAATTTGAAAGAAGCTTCAAAGAGATTATGAGTGACATAACAGTTATGGGACATCGTCATATAGGTTCACGATAACAGCCCCCGCTTTCTTGTGTTTATCTGCGCGCTTGAAGCCCATCACTCTGTGTTCGGCTGTTGTAGAAATCAGGTAACCTGGTCATAAAGCTGTTGATACATTCACAGTGTATACGAGAGCCGGAAAAGGTAATATCGTTTATGGCGAATGTCGTCAAACTGTCAGAGCAGCGGTGTAGTTGTACTCTGCCTGGTAAACAGATGTGCCAAGCACGCACTATCTGTCTTTTGAAATATTATAAATAATTTCTAGAGACTGGGAGTGTAGAGAATAAAATACGCCAATGAAAAAGGATAACAACTGATGGATAAAAATGAAACTAATATCTTCGCAGCACAAATAAAATGTCACTAAGAAACAAGCTGTAAGTACGGGAAAGAGCAACCAAACGAGTATTCTGCGAACACTACATTCCATTGCATTTCATCCTTTTCACATTTCGCTGCCCCCAAATGTTATCTACTGATAGTGCAACGTGATGTGGCACATCGATGAAAAATTTTGTTTAACGAAGAAGCATCTTTTACAAACCAGGGGCAAGTCAAACTTCGCAATATGCACTAATCGTCAATTGAAAAAATCACGCTGACTCAAAGAAGTGGTTAAAACAACGCTCTTGGTCTATCAACGATTCATGCGTGTTTTTCAAGACCTGCATCAGTGGTCCCTGTTTTATTGATAAGAATCTAAACAGTACACTCAAATATGTCGAGTTCATAAGGTAAGCTGCTGCCGCAGTTATTGGAAGCCATCCCAACTGGCATAATGCAATCAGCGTGATTCCAACACGATGGATGTGTCTCCCACTGGAATGACAGGCTCTCTGGAGGCAACATATGGAGAGCATTGGAACGGTCTTTCAGGAAACACAGAATGGTCTGCGCACCCACCAAACTTAAGACTTCTGTAATTTTATCTGCGATGAAAATTAATACAAGAGGTCTATTAGGAAGCAGCGACGACTCCTGAAGGCATGTAATGCCTTAACACGGACGTGTGCTGCCGTTAACTCCAGATGAAATTCAACGTGCAGAATTGTTTCTCCAGAATCATCTTATAGTGTGTAGAAATGCTCTAGATCAACAATTTCTCCTCTTGGAACGACAGCCGTGATAAAAACATGCGAACCGCACCTGAGTTACGCTTTAGCTTACATTTGGTATTATAGGGCAGACGCCTGTGGAACCTCTTCTCCTAACGGCAGGACAGTGTTTTGCTGCTTTGATATCTTTATCCTAGATGATCAGGTCCCATGAATGACATGTCTTTGTAATCCTCTTAGAAGCTTCTTTAAATTGCCACAGAAAAAAATATAGTTCCATTAGAAAAAAACAATGTCAGTGTCGTAATTGGGCGACTGTAAACAATAAAAATTACCTGAAAACGTCGAGAAATTTTCCGTATTGACCGCTATAACTTGATGAAAACCACACTTCGATATTTTTACTCATTCTGGATGTATTTAGGGTGGCCTGTCTTTGCTGCCTCACACTGTCAACTGATCACTAGATACTGAGCATTATGGGTGTTGGAACACATTGCAACAAGAGTCCGTGGTTTCTTTCAGCTTGGTACGTTATAACCTAGTGTAAGAAGCCTGATGAGAAATGCGAGTTCATTGTAAAGAAATATACCTCACTTATACTTTGTTCTTATTATCGTACATGTAAAAAATGAAAGAAGTCAGATTAATTTTTTTGCATTCAATGTTTCGTTGAGAACTGCTGTAGCTCAACTTTGCTCCTTCCTTTTGATAGCAATAATTATTGATTTTGCTATCAGAATGTTTAATGACTCTTCCTTGGTACATCTATGAGCAAGCACAGTTCATCACCACTTGACTATCTCCAAATGGCTATCCATCTAAACTGGTCGCCTTAATCTTAAAACATGTAAAAGTAG
Source organism: Schistocerca gregaria (assembly GCF_023897955.1). Taxonomy (NCBI): domain Eukaryota; kingdom Metazoa; phylum Arthropoda; class Insecta; order Orthoptera; family Acrididae; genus Schistocerca; species Schistocerca gregaria. The sequence continues at coordinate 436,303,621 of NC_064922.1, forward strand.
TGAGCCATTTTTAACTCTGTAAAAATGCGAGATGTCTCGTTTCTGATAATTATATGGACACTTTTGAACTGCGCTATTTACGTAAAAGTTTAGTAGTCTTTCGTATGAACTCACAAAAGATATGAAAACTGTAGCATATTGTACTTCAATAAATATACATACCTAGTGGCGTGATTTTCTACCCGCTTCTCGTGGTCGTGTGGTAGCGTTCTCGCTTCCCGCGCCGGGTTCCCGGGTTCGATTCCCGGCGGGGTCAGGGATTTTCTCTGCCTCGTGATGACTGCGTGTTGTGTGATGTCCTTAGGTCAGTTAGGTTTACGTAGGTCTAAGTTCTAGGAACTGAGGACCATAGATGGTAAGTTTCATAGTGCTCAGAGCCATTTGAACCTTTTGAACCATGATTATCTTTCAGTGCAACGAACGTTCCTCAGGTTTCACTGGTTTCAGACTTAGAGTAATTGTTGTGTTGGTGCCACTTTGTACTTGCGTTGCATACTACTGTATTCTTATGGTTGTGCAGTCGAATTTGCCAGTCCGTTTCCGTTCACTCACGTTCCACACATACTCTCACCTCACTATCAGGAACTTAAATTTCCAAAAGGGGAGACGAAAACATTGGTTCAAATATTAATTAAAAATCAATTATGGGGGAAGAAATAATGTGTGCAACGTTCATATGAGTAGGTCTTTTCGTGATTCATTGGTTAAAAAAATAAACAATACTTCTTTTACATATGGAAGTATACGTCGTTGCATTTCACGTTTGTCTCCCATAAATGTTTTCTTAAACTCAGTCATCATGTCAATCGCGTGAGTGTCCACCTAAAACAACACAATTTAGTGTGACATTTAACCAAGAGAATACAAAAGTAATAGAATGAACGGCCGTGAGCCATAAGTAACATTCAAGTTCCTAAAATGAACATAAACACTTATATCTATAACCCCTGCCATCAGCGGAATATTCAGTACCTGCACTGTGGTACTTTTTTGGCAGGAGCTGCAATGTTATTTTCATTAATTATCTGCTAATACCGCGCGTTTGGTTGTTCACGCGGCTTACTCGACATGATATGGCTGTTTTCACACGAGAGTATTACTAATGAGCTCTGAGTGCCAGACAGCTGCGCTGTCATGGGTATTAGCCTTTTTTACGCAGTTCATCCGCATTTACACGAGCAGTTTGCTTGTTTCCTGTGAGTGCACTTCTCAGGGCTGCCTGATCCCCAATAGCGCTAAATGATGTGCTTAACCGTTATTTTATATTGAATTCATAGGATGAGTGGAGTAATTTCAAATTCTATCACTGTTACATGCAATAGACACAGGGAGAAATATGTCTATTATTGGACGTGTTTGTTCCTACTACACGGAAATGATAAGTGACCGGAGACTGATTTTCGTTTAAAGTTTCGTATGCCCGCTATCGTGTAGGCCCTACACCTATGAATTTATGAGAAGAAATTAGTAACATTTCTGAATCAAGGAGTTTGGCACAGTGCATCACTCTTTGAACTTCATTGATGACTGACAGTGCTTTAACGGATGTCAGGATCATCATTGTTTCTACAGGGTAAGTGATTTAAACTACTTCAAAATTTTAAACATGGCTGAAGCAGCAACTGTTGAAAATCTTCACGGTAAATGATGGCAGCCAAACAGGTGCAGGATAAAGATTTATTGAAATACTTAGCCACTATTTCGGTATATCTAAATATACCTTCATCAGAAGCCGAAATACACTAAAATCACATCCTGCAGTGGAGGTGTATAAAACAATCGTGCCAAAGGCGTCGTCAGTAGTTAAAAATTAAAATATCACTTCCATCAGCACAGCATATTTATGAAGAGACTATCAGTACTTAGCCTTGGAGTTCACTGGCTAAGTACTGATGGTATGCCGTGTTCGCATCGACCATCTTTCCACAAATATGCTGATGGAAACGACACTTTAATTTTTAACTACTGACAGTGCCTTTGGCACGATTGTTTTATACACCTTCACCGCAGGAAGTGATTTTAGTGTACTTTTGCTTCTGATGAAGGTATATTTAGATATACCGAAACCGTGGGCAAGGATTTCAATAAATCTTTATCGTGCAACTGTCTGGCTATCATTCACCGTGATGATTTAAACTAGTTGAGAATAACTGAGGTGACTACGTATCTATGGCTGAGAACAGGCCGAAGAGAGTATGGATAATCTGAAAGGATGCAAACGAAAAATGTTAAGGTCTTTCATTTAAATAATTCATGTTTAAGGGAAGTATACCGACTGTTTCTTATTTCTGCATCCATGCAAATATCTGTGGAGGCGGATATCTGTCATTGTATCACTTATTAGGGCGTCTTCCCTCTTTATTAGCACATAGTCCCCAAGAAGAATGATTGCTTAAATGCGTATGTGGACGCCACAATTGATCTTGTCCTTGCGATCTCTATTAGAGTAATACGTATGGCATATAGTTTATTCCCTAGCTCAATTGCGCTTGAGACATTGAAAGGTCATGTTGTTTATTTCCGCGAACTCGTAACTCGAGCTGTTCACACTTAGCGAACGATTGAAGGATTCGTTTATAGTCCGCGCTTATTGGTTTTACGTTTGGTACGATTATCTGTCACTCACTTTAATATTTGATTTTCGTATCGGTGGCGAAAAGCCCTTCAGTGTCTGGTGGGGTGTATGGATAAGGGTGTGGTGATTTCGACGCAATGCATGCGCTATAGGAACGCGGGTACGCTGCACATTTTGAGGTCCACGTATGAAGTCATGCAGATCGCTGATCCAAAGTGATGTTTAAGATACTGAATTAGATTTAAGCCAATAAAACTGTCAAATTTTTGAGCCTACCTTGAGTGCAAGGAATTTTGTATCGTCGGTGTCAGCAAACGTGTACAGAGGTGCCTAAATGCTATTGCACTATACTCAGTTCATAACTACTCCCCTGACATACGGGTTCTACGTGATGAACAGAACTCAAATTCGTATCATTGACGGTCGAGCCCGTGCACTTCAGAGATGCTTTTATAGAAAAAGCTTGGCATTCACAAAGCAGAGATATATGACTATCAATACATTTTAAAAAGTTGAGTTTGTAAGAATACTTGTAAAGGTTTTGTTCAAATTTTGTTAAAAAGTATTTCCTAACAATTTTCAACACCATTCATAAAATGAAAAAGAAGCTATAATGCATTGATCTGCATCGCGATTACAGCGAAGAACTGAGGCCATCCTTGCATCAGAAAACAAGTGGAACTGCTGAGCTAATGAGACGCTACTGGGAGCTGGACTCTCTCATCGTAATAGTGGTTGCTGAGATCAGTTGTTACTTCTGTGAAATACAGCATTCATGGAATCCAGGAATTAAATGTTCTACCTGTCTCATCTTACATGTGCACTATGTAGCAAGTCATCAGAGTGGAAAATGAATGCCAAGTGAACTTAGTGGAACAGTTCAGGACAAAATGCTGGAACAAATAGTCTGTCACAAGGTTGCCAAATATTTGCAGTCACGTTGCCAAGTCTTTGCCGTGGTAGGGGCAGCTGTGTAGAAGAATGCTCGTTGTTCTATTCTTATACTGGCTATCAGAGGGAAGGCGCGAGCGGTTTTTATTCAGCGTAATCTCCTGATGCTTTGTAACGCCGCCTCAGCTTGGAAGACAGATTTTAAATGTCGGTCTTATATAATTTTAAAGTACGGAGCACAAGACAGGTGATATTATTTTTCTGACAGATACTGAGATATATAATTTTCAATCACGATTACAATTTCCCCGAAGTACCAATGAACACTTTCTTTCATAGGATGTAACGAAAATTTATTTCGATAGAATAAGAATTAATTGGAGATTAATCTTACCCCACATCTCACGAAATAGTAAGATCTCAAACACTTTGCATCTCTAATCGACTATGTCATGTTGTGCCACACGACTACAAAGGGAATGTAGAAGTATGTTGATGGTGATGGAAGCAAGAAGAAATGCTGTTAACTGATTATTCGGTGGCACCCAGCAGGCAATTCATTTGAGGTTTCAGAAGAGAGAAACTGAATACTTGTTGATTAACACAGAAACTTAATTGCAAATGTGTGAGGACAGTGTGTAGTTATGTGCCCTTACATTTTTTTGAGATATGCACATACATACAAACTGCCCTGTTCATAGCTTTCATAATGTTCCCTTCTTGTTTGGTCACTAAATGATGAAAATGACCCAAATCCGTCTCACTGTCCTTTCCACTGACTTTTATGTGTGTTTTTGCTTGCTACCTGTAAAGCAGACCACGTTGCCTGCTCCAGTGAGGTACTGTAACTACGTTGCCAGAAGACTTACGAATTATATTCGTAGTCGAACGTACATGTGAAACACGCAGTTCGTTACACGGAATTCGACATTATTTTGTGTAACTGCGTAAATTTGGCACATTGGATCATTTTTCACGCTGCACTCGATCTCCTCATCAAGCACGATTCCAGTTATAAACACGTACTTTTCTTGCCACTAGCTTAGTCAATACTTTGCAACGAACTGTGTTGTCATGACAGTGATTTGCTGATGTGGGGCCTATTGATCCCGCTAAATTCGTTTGACTTTTTCTCGTCAGCTAGATGAAATATTCTGGATAATTCTCACTTAAGATATCACTTTTGGTATGAATGGGTCTCATATTACTTATTTGATTTACTTCATCGCAATACAACTTTCAGTGCAGTAATGTGTTCATTGTAAATAAGTATTATAGTAGTTGTATTACACGTTTATACCTTACAAATAAATAAAAATATTTTTTTATTTTAAATTCAGTGCATTAGTATTTGTAAAATGATTCTTTCATATAGAGTTCGTTAAAAAATGACGATCATTCCACTTGGGACCTGTGGAATGGTACATTAGCTTATTTGTTTGAGTTGTAAATATTTGTCTTGTATTGTTGTTTTCTGACATGTTCTACATCCTGGAGGACCTCCTCACTACGGATAAATTGGAATGAAAGTAAATCTAATCAAATCTAATCAGATCCACTAGGATATGGTACGGATGTTGTAAGATCCTCCACTATCATCGTCTCGCTGGGTATGATCGTCGTCCTTACATAGGAAGAGAGCTCACAAACTTTACTGATATGATACTGTATTGCCGGGTTCAGGAAAGGTCTACGTCAGTCGCAAATTAACACTTAAAAGTCGACTTGTATGGAAGAAAAAATACTTTTATTTTATCGGTTCCACAAAACATTTATCATAACACGATTAAAAGACTGGAAGCTGAGATAAAACTGTTCAATCAAAAGATTGATCAGCAGATCACTGAAGTTACGCAAGAATTGGGAACCAAAACCGAAAAGACAGGAACGGAGATCTTAAACAGCCTGGACAACGAGAGACAAGATGGTGAAACATAGGTTGACAACCTAGAATTGCCTGTAGAAAGGAAGATGACTGGCATGTACGCACACGTAGATGAGGAAAGTAAACCGTCCAGGGAAGCGGAAGAAAGTGTGTCAGACAACAAGTGTCTCCAATGCGACAATGTAATGTCCATGTAACGCAGGTCACGCCAACAGGCAGCATACCCGATGCACAGGATGGACCTACCACTGCCTAAGTTCTGTCGATCGCGCAGTACCCACCCGAAGGAGTACCTGAAAAATTTAGATGCGTATCTGCGTGTGGAAGTAGTGGTGCTTTATTTATTGCAAGACAGACGCTCAACCTGGTTTGACATATGAGTTTCCGAGAAAAGTAGTTACAAGGATTTCTGCATCAGGTTTCTGGCAACGCACTGGAACCTGACCGCAAAAGCAAGTGCAACGATGCGCTTATAATGGAGACAGTATGAGCCAATGCATGGCAATGTACTCTTCACACTTTGTCGTTCTGGTTGGTTGGTTGGACAACAAAACGATAGATAAGAAATGGTGTAGCGCTATGCGCTCACATTTTCCTGCTCACATACACTGAAACGCCAAAGAAATTAGTATAGGCATGCGTATTCAAATACAGAGATATGTAAACAGGCAAAATACGGCCCTGCAGTCGGCAACGGCTATATATGACAACAACTGTCTGGCGCAGTTACTAGATCGGTTACTGCTGCTACAATAGTAGTTTACCATAATTTAAAAAAAAATGTTCAAATGTGTGTGAATCCCTAAGGGATAAAATTGCTGAGGTCTTCGGTCCCTAGTCTTACACACTACTTAAACTACCTTAAACCAATTTACTCTAAGAACATCACACACACCCATGCCCTATGGAGGAATCGAACCTCCGGCAGGAGCGGAAGCGCCTAAAACCACGCTGCCACTCAGTGCGCCATCAAGATTTAAGTGAGTTTCAACGTGGTCTTATAGTCGGCGTACGAGCGATGGGACACAGCAACTCCGAGGTAGCGATGAAGTGGGGATTTTACTGTACGGCCATTTCACAAGCGTAACGTGAATATCAGGTATCCGGTAAAACATCTAATCTCCGACATCGCTGCGGCCAGAAACGATCCAGCAAGTACTGGATCAACGACGGCTGAAGAAAATCGTTCATCGTGTCAGAAGTGTACACGTTCCACAAATTGCTCCAGATTTCAATTATGGGCCATCAAAAAATGTAAGCGCCTGAGCCATTCAAAGAAATATCATCGATATGGGCTTTCGGAGCCGAAGGCCCACTCGTATACCCTTGATGGCCGCACGATACAAAGCTTTACTCCTTGCCTTGGCCCGTCAACACCGACATCGGACTGTTGATGATTGGAAACACGTTGCTTGGTCAGACGGGTATCGTGTCAAATTGCATCGAGCGGATATGGAGACAAGCTCACGTATCCATGGACCCTGCTTGTCAGCAAGGTCTGTTGAAGCTGGTGGAGGCTCTGTAATGATGTGGGGCGCGTGCAGTCGGGTCGGTAAGGGACCCCTGATACGTCTAGATACGATTCTAACAGGTGACGCATACGTAAGCATTCTGACTGATCACCTGCATTCATTCATGTCCATTGTGCATTCCGACGGACTTGGGTAATTCCAGCAGGACAATGCGAAACCCCACACGTCCAGAATTGCTAGAGAGTGGCTAGAGTAACACTTTTCTGAGCTTAAACACTTCCGCTGGCCACCAACCGCCACATACATGAACATTATTGAGCGTGTCTGGTATGACTTGCAAAGAGCTGTACCAAGGAGTTCTCCACCCCTTCGTACTCATATAGTTTTATGGACTGACATGGAAGATTTATGGTACCACTTTCCTCTAGCACTACTTCAGACATTAGTTGAGACCATGCCAGGTCGTGTTACAACACTTCTGCGTGCTCACCGGTGCCCTGCACGATATAAGGCATGTGTAGCAGTTTCTTTGGTTCTTCAGTGTATAACATGCAGTCGTTGGAGCACAAGGGAAAGAACAATTCCTCTATACTTTTAGATCCTTGGACGACACTGAAGAGCAGGAGAAACAAACGCCGGCACACTTTAACGCAACACGTGCAGACAGTACATCTTTAATGTGTTTGTGCACCACCATGACGTGCGAAAACGGATAATGAAGGGAAGAAGAAAATAGCCGAGGGCGGAATATGCGCCATGGTCCATACCAAGCAGACCAAGGCAAGATCGAAGTGAGGGACGTGCAGGAGTCGCATAATGAGAGAGGCCGTGTAAACAGTGGGGGTTCACCACGACTGGTCATACTCATGCACAGGTGCGCGAGGTCGCACAACTGAATGACCAAAGACAATAAGATATCGCACGGGATTCCTCAGCAGAGAAGGGACATCACACACGCAGTGTGCGGTACTGGCAGTCGTAAGCACAAGATGACCTTGGCTAATACTGTAATTGGCCACCGTTGCCGAAAAAAGCACACAGTCAGTGATCCTGATTGAGATTAGCGTGGATGGAATTAAGATGAGAACATTTCTGCAATCTGGATCGGAAGTAACTGTACTTTAAACGTCTATTTACGCAAAACTAGTGCAAAGTGGTAGTAACTTAGCTAAGGAATCTCATTAATTCCAGATTTTGGGACGAAAAGAAAGAATGTGGAAAAGGAGATCTTGGGGTCGCTAAGCGACAGAGGTGGCTTCCTCGTGAATGCAATTGTCATCGGTAGATTGTCGCTAGATTTTAGAATTGGCGTTGACTCTCGAGTAGAGTAGTGATGATCGACTGGACCACTGAAACTGTCGTTAACTTGTTCAATGATCCGGTCGAACTGGATGCAGACAGCTCTAAGGACGCAATTAGTTTCGTAATGTGTATGGAGGACAAGGAAATATTCATAGATAAGCCACGGGACCTAGAAGGTAATATGTTAGAGGAAATATGGGTTCCAGATGAAGTCATTTTGCGGTCCGCATGCCATGATGATAATTCCACTGACGAAGCCGACGAAAGAGAACTGACGGACGCGATGCGAGTGGTCGTGGGTTAGAAATCCGCGCATGTACTTGTCGGATTTAGAGGCCGTTAATGATTACGGTCCCCTGAACGCCACGCTGCTCATGCGACTATAGAAGACACGCTGCAAGCCCCGTAAAATAAGGCTGAAGGTGAAGCCCTCGCAGCAACGTTGTGGCTCATGTGGAGCGGAGAATGTCAAGGAGATTGTAAATTTGCTGAGAAGCACTGTGATGTGTGCCACAAAAGTAGGCTATACACCCATTCAGAATACACCCATTTGCCAGTAGCAGAAGATGATGTTCCTTCCTTGGTAGAAAAAGGTGCAGAAGTAGGTCGATTTTCGGAGGACTGCAGGTATCTCGACGCGTCAAAGTGGCGTGAGAAATTAATGACGCCTCAATCGAAAGCGGGGGACACTGTAGACAACATCGAATGCTTATGCTGTTTATGACGACGAGTGTGAAGTTGGGGGTATTTAACGCCTGCAGCCTGAGGCCATATGTGGCTCAGTAGTCTAGTTATAGCAGTAATGGTATAGAAAATGGGAGGCGACATTTAACACCACTGTGAATTCTGTCGTAGTAATTAGTACGTTTTTATTGTGCTTGAACGGTCAATTTTATGTGTGCCTTGGCTGTGGGATATTTGGTGGAAATGCGGAGAGGTGACGTGACTTTCACGTGTTTGTGAGCATGGGTTCCTCGCGAGTCGAAGTCCGCAGCGCGAGGCTGAGAGGAGTCACCTGCATTTCTCAACACGAGAATTCCCGTATTCGGGATTGCAGTGCAGCTCACGCATAACATTGCTATTTCCATGGACGTTAATACAGTGTGTTGTCTCAGTGGTTTATAATATCACCGTGCGACGTGTCGAACTGAAAGACACTAGCGCCGATGGAGAGAATCACCCCCCCCCCCCCCCCCCATATTAGATGACATTTTTCTTGCAGCATACAGAGAAGCACCAAAGGTATCTTGTGATCGGCGGAAAAAATATTCATCTTTCCAAATGAACCATTGCGCGATCGATAGGTCAAGATCATCGTTCCATTGGAGGGGTGGTTCATTGGGATATCGGATGCGCGAGGGGAGTGGCAGTGAGACTGGGAAGGTGAAACAGTTCGCTTGAGGTGAGGCGGCCGAGTTGGAATCTGGCGGCGAGGAGAGCAGTCTACCCGCAACTGTTGGCCTGTACAAGTTCGCTAGTTGATAGTCATAGAGTGTAAGCATTGCAGCGATACTGTGAAGAGGCACTCATTTGGGTTCCTGGATTGCGAACCAATACCACCTTGGTTGCGGCTGGCTTCAAACCTTCGGAAATGTAGGGCTCGTACCGAGGGAAGAAACGTGTTGTGTTCCTCAGCGACCGACCGGACCTGGAGAGCGATGGCGGGCCACCGCTGTGCTGAAGTTGTGTGCCGTCTCCATTCTGTCCTTCCTGGATCGTCGTACAGATATGTCTATATGTCTGGCTACCATTCGTGTTTCTTTTGGTGGAACTTGGGTGAAAGCTGCCAGGTTGATAGAGCAGGCACAGCGTCCAAAAGCAGAGCCAAGTCCGTGCCCAACCGAACGGCCAGCAGCGTTCAGGACCACTTCCATCACTTAACCTGTCTGAGCCAACTACACGTGCCAAGACACGATTACATAGCACGTCGATGTATTTATTTCTGTCTCAATCACTGCGAACCTACTGCAGCTCTCCTTTTATTTTTTTATTTCTAGGCCATGTAAATTTTTAAAGTGTTAAGTGGCTAATTTGCCAATTGAGCAATTACTATATTTATTTACTTATGCAAATGTACCTTTCCCAACTGATTGGTTATTAATCTTACTGCTTGTATGCAGTGTTGATTTTTGAAGTGGCCACAAACTGGGAGATTTAAGATTTTTCATGAAAGTTCTCAATAACTATTTGTGCCATTATGGACGCAATATTTAACGTCAGTTTTGTCTGTTTATTTCTCTTGTAGGTCTTGCGTACCTCCGCTATCCAGCTTGTACGATGCTCATTTGTGGAGTATACATCTATTCTGGATTGTAAATATTGAAGTTTCTTTTGAGAAGAAATTTTTAACTCTTTTATTATAGTGCTACATATTGTGACGTCCTAGCGACTGTTGTGTCGTAAAGATATTTAATACATAAAAACTTGGAACGAGAAGTCTATTTCGTGAAGAAATAAATGTACACGTACCTTATGTGTTTCACCGACCGCATAGGCGGCGTAAAATTTTCCTCTTTTATAGTAGATATTAAATTTAATATTAGTACCAAGAATAAACTCATTAAATGTAATAACCTCTATGCTATTAATATGGGAGAAGAGCGCTCAGCGACATTCTTCTTTTTCTCTCTCTTCGCTTGTTTCTAGTAACATGAAGCAGACATCTTGTATCACGAAAGTAATGTAAGCATTTAGACTGTTAACCTTGCTAATGCAGTACGTTTAAGTTTATATGTGAGTTATTTCGATGTACAGTGAGCCCTCTGTCATGTTCCTTGCGTTGAATTAATTTTTCTTGAGAAGTTTACAGCCTAACTATTTTAGTGGGCCCAGCTTCAACGGACGCCATTACGCGTCGACCTAAAAAGTGAAATCATAGCGGAAGAGCAAAGATAGCCCGCTTTAACATTTAACAAATATTTTTTTACAGCAATGAGCCGCAGCAGAGAGCAACATTAATTTTAAGATTTTAATTTTCAACTCACGCCGAGAACCAGGTTAATTAAAATTAAATTACCTATTGACTAAAAGAAGTACTTTATTAATGTACCGAAATATGAAACTGAACGGTTTATGGAGGTCGTTCAAAAATGATCCAAATGGCTCTGAGCACTATGGGACTTAACATCTGAGGTCATCTGTCCCCTACAACGTAGAACTACTTAAACCTAACTAACCTAAGGACATCACACACATCCATGCCCGAGGCTTGATTCGACCGTAGCGGTCGCGCGGTTCCAGACTGAAGCGCATGGAACTGCTTGGCCACACCGGCCGGCTATGGAGGTTATTGACTTGGTAGATTTGCTTATCGAAGACATGAAAAGTGAGAGTAAACTTAATCATGCTGGTGGTAGTTAGCAAAAAGCTGAAAACAACTGCAACAGTATTAACTAAACAAGCAACGGTAATGGTCACTGTAACGTATAGAGGCAACCGAATCGCGGGCCGAATAATGGTAATGGGTATACGAATCAATGTAGGAAAAGGCGGCAAGACAGGCACATGAACAACGGATACAACGGTAACGTTAACCTGCAATGGCAGAGTAACCGTATCCAAGGGCGGAAGTACAATAAACAACCAGCACAGTGGCAACCATATATGACGCCACAGTGGACACAGAATTCCAACCAACCTCCGAACATGACAGCTGGTTACAGCAACCAGCAACGATATCAAAATAATAAGGCTTATAAAACCACACCACAGGGAAGGCATAACAGCCGACCCAACAATCATAAAAATAATCAAAACGATAACGTGAGGATAGTGGAGATGACACATAACTGTCAACCCACTTCAACCGACGCTTCAGACTAAAACCAGCAACAATCTCCCCTCCATTGCTGGCTGTGATAGGGTGTAGTGAGGCCACATTCCAGACACAAGACGCAAATATAAAAATGCTGAGGTACTATAACAGGGTTGACAATGAGGATGAATCAATGAACTTACCTCATAAGTGTCAACAAACTGATAAAGACGTTGTGGAGGCCGTATTACGAGTAGAAGCCTACGGCTTTCCGATCCAGGTGACAGTGGACACAGGTGCGTCGGCGAACGCCCGGTGTCTAGAATTGTATAAGCACATAAGCCGAAATAACAGCCCGCATCTTGTGGTCGTGCGGTAGCGTTCTCGATTCCCGCACCCGGGTTCCCGGGTTCGATTCCCAGCGGGGTCAGGGATTTTCTCTGCCTCGTGATGGCTGGGTGTTGTGTGTTGTCCTTAGGTTAGTTAGGTTTAAGTAGTTCTAAGTTCTAGGGGACTTATGACCATAGATGTTAAGTCCCACAGTGCTCAGAGCCATTTGAACCATTTCGAAATAACAGTACACCTGTCTTACCGGTTAAAAATTGTCGAGTGACAGGCGCAACCTGCGCACAGTCTCAAGTGATAAGGCACCAGGTGCAAGTTGAGTTCAGAGTAGGAAAATAAGCCATAAGGTCTCGTTCCTATTAGACAAAGGGTTGATGGTTGCTTGCATCCTGGGAATAGAGCTCCTACGCCAGAGCAACGCAATAATAGATCTCTCGTGCGGAGAACTAAGTCTTGTAAACAAGTATAAGCGAATTGTATTGCCAATGTCACGCACATAAGAAAACCACGGCACGTACTGCTGAAGCTATCGAGCAAATTATGAAACTCTACAGGTTATGCATTCAGAAGCAGGCTTATGTGAACCAAAAGAAAATTACAATGAATTTTTAAACTAGAACACCGAATAAAAGAGGGATCTCATAATTAGTTAAGTGTTGGAGTCGGAATATTTGTCTCCTGCACAACAAAAGGAACTGAATCAGTTGCTAATACAATATGAGAATGTGTTCTCAGAGAGGCCGGGTACTATCAAGGGGTATACCTACAAAATAGAAGTAATGCCTCATAGCACGTTTTGCCATGCTAATCACACAGTCCCATGGTACAAAAAGGAGGCAGTAACGGAAGAGATATATAAAGATTTAAAAGGATTTGCCCAGTAGAACAGTACAAAAATTTGTAGATAGTAGTTTAAATGTATGATTTATTTTCTAATGTGAAGACCGAATATTTCAATACTTGTATGCAAAGAAAACCATGCACTAGAAGTTAATTTATGTGCGTAATTGTACCAAGTGCAGAGCAATACTGCTATTGAAATCATTTCAAATGTTGAAAAATATGATATATGCCATAAGTTTGTGTATATCTTAAAGACTTATTCAAGCGTAAATGACAGCACAGAATGCTGAAAGAATTTCTTTTTGATTTTTCCTTTGCTTTCTAGACAAAGATTTATTTCTTGTTAGTAATTAAGTATGTAGATATAAATGTTGTATATTATGCCCTTAGGATATATGTTGAAAAACATGTCATATGTTTGAGCAAAAGGCGAACGTGAAAGTAGGGTGTGCTCACACCAAAGATACCTCATGTATTGTGTGTGCAGGAAATTACTCATTTAACAAACGTATCTAAAGATTGGTCCTTGTAAAATGCAATCTTTATTGAAAATACTAAGATTTTTTATTTACGTAGTTATGTTTGATTTTCGATTCGTTAGGTAGCCATAAAAATAGGAGCTTGCATTTTTGAGCCTATGTGAACGTCTTAGACGTCAAAAAATAAATAGATAACAGCAAGGACAATGTTTCTGTAAAGTCGAGCCTGGCTTAAATTGGAACGATCACATAGATAATGTCGTGGGTAGAGCAAACCAAAGACTCCGATTCATTGGCAGAACACTTAGAAGGTGCAACAGGTCTACTAAAGAGACTGCTTACACCACGCTTGTCCGCCCTATTCTGGAGTACTGCTGTGCGGTGTGGGATCCGAACCAGGTGGAACTGACGGATGACATCGAAAAAGTACAAAGAAGTGCAGCTCGTTTTGTATTATCGCGAAATAGGGGAGATAGTGTCACAGACATGATACGAGAATTGCAGTGGCAATCATTAAAACAAAGGCATTTTTCGTTGCGAGGGGATCTTCTCATGAAATTTCAATCACCAGTTTTCTTCTCAGATTGCGAAAACATCCTGTTGGCACCCACCAACATAGGAAGAAATGATCATCACGATAAAATAAGAGAAATCAAGGCTCGCACAGCAAAATTTATGTACTCGTTTTTCCGCATGCCATTCGAGAGTGGAACGGTAGAGAGACAGCTTGAAGGTGATTCATTGAACCCTCTGCCAGGCACTTTATTGTGAATCACGTAAAAGTAGATGTTGGTGCACTTCTCGCTGTTTTTACATTTTTTTGTCCAACTCCTGAATATTTCCATTGGATACTTTTGGTTACTGGACCTGACGTCAGAAACTCCCTTTAATGTCGCTCACGATTTTGCTTCTGTGAGTAAGCAATGGCTATCAATTCGAGACATCACGAGCAGACGTCTGAACGAGGCCAACAGGGCCAGGAGCCAGAGACTAATACCAATCACTGCTGACTTGTCATCGCGCTTCTACAACAAATGATGTCACCTAAACACGCCAGCTATGTACCGCCTGGTAATGATATACACAAGTGAACCCAGCTAAACACCAGCCTGTAGGAGAGATAGTATCACAGACATTATAGGTGAATTGGAGTGGCAATCATTAAAAAAAACGCGTTTTTCGTTGCTGCGCGATCTTCTCATGAAATTTCAATCACCACTATTTTCCTCCGATTGCGAAAACATTCTGTTCGCATCCACCTACATAGGGAAAATGACAATCAGGATAAAATAAGAGAAATCAGGGCTCTCACAGAAAAATCTAAGTGATTGAAGGTGATTAATTGAAACCTCTGTCAAGCAATTTATTGTGAATAGCAGGGTAATCACGTAGAGATAGATATAATGTAGATGGGCAAAAAGTGCAGAGATGACATGGGACTCGCCACAGATAGGACGAAAATACAATATTTTTGTTTAAAATCTGTTGGAGACATATTGTATATATGCAAGCATAATTATTAACTCTAATTTGTGAAGGAGCTAACAATGTGAGTGCTGCATTTGCTAACAAAGACAATTATCCTTGAACCACGTGAAACTGTGAAAGTTAAACTTTTTATTGTAGGCAGTGAAGTGCATATATTTAACGCTATAAACAGAAAAGACACGGAAGACGACAAGACCGTGCACGAAAAACTGTGTGTAAAAGTGTGGTAACTTTAACACAAAACGAACATAAGGCCAATGTCTTTGAGACAGATTATACTTTCATTTAGACTAACAATACGCATTTCTCTGCTATGTGGGGAATGTTAGAATTACAGTGACCACAGAGGAGCAACGAATCCTTGGTAAATAGCGTACTCGTCATAGGACTCTAAAATGTGCCTGTGAGTGCGACGTGTGCAATAAAGTGACATTCACGGAACTAAAGTGAGACGTATACACTAAAATAACATAGCATATGAACTGCGCGTCAATACAAAACATGTCATGAGCTCTGCCACAGCGTGCTAGCTTGTCTTTTCAAGACTGGCGAAAGCTTCACATAAGCTGCCAAATTAATGATTCGTCGTTTTCCCACTAGTTATAACGTCTGTAGCGGGAAGGGAGTGTTATGTTGTATGTTTGTTTTTCCATGTGCACTGACGGAGATGAGTTGCTATGCAGGGTCTTGTCGCTTGTCAGCGAGCGGTTGTGGTGGGGGGGAGAGGAGGGGGGGAGGGGGGGAGGGGGGCGGACCTCACTCCACCTCGACTCGCCAAGTTTCGACAGATGACGGGGGCGAGGAGTTGCATCAGCTGGCCTAAACCGACGCACCAACGGGTACTGCACCTGCACGAACCAGGCGTCGATCTCTCCACCTCCAACGGTTACCGACCAGCGCCTACCAGCACTGCCAGAAGCCAGCCTTGACAACACAACGCAGAACAGCTTTCTCCGCACCGAATGAACAATTTATCATTCACATTTCACATTCACCAATATCACTGCAAATATCAAACACATCCTATTGTATGTTAGGGATCTTGCAATAAGAAATAATTCCTTAACTATGAAAATGGGTCAGTCCATCGCTCCGCCTAGGATTTCACCCGGGGTTTCCCTCAGGCCTTGCCAAATGGGGAGCGAATAGTCACAATCCCTGGGAATTTGCAAAATCTTAAACTATGCCATATATGAATACCTGTGAGCACAATCTGAGCTGCAACAGCGAAAGTCAAAGCAGCCAAAGTAAGATACGACCTCGGTATAGCAATTTAGTTAACCGCTTCACAGAATCAAGGCACAGAAGATTTATTCACCGTAATATCACTACCTGCGTATGTAATGTTTATCTTATTTAAATACTTTGTAATTTTGTCTGAATGACTACGGATAAAATGAGAACAAAAGAACCTGTAAACTCGACGAGATGTTGAAACTGTTACTAAACTGCGAACAGTAAAGACTTTACAAAGTGTGCGAGTGCTGTGGACGCACAAAAGGAAATGTTAGTGACACAGAATTTAAAAAAATTCATGTGCCACGAACATTTCGGGGGGGGGGGGGGGGGGGGGAGGGTCTATGTACCGTCCCAACGACTATTGCGTCGTAAAGACCTTTAAAACAACGAAACATGGAACGAGAAGTCTGCCTCGCGACGAAATAAATGCACACGAACTTTGCGTGTTTCAATGACCGCATAGTCAGCGTAAAATATTCCTCATTTATAGTAAATATTATATTTAATACTAGTACCAAGGAGTAAACTCCTTAAATGTAATAACTTCTATACTATTAATAAGGGAGAAGAGAGCACAGAGATTTTCTTCTTTTTTCTCTCTCTTCACTTGTTTCTAGTAACATGAAGCAGACATCTTGTATCACGAAAGCAATGTAAGCATTTATACTGTTAACCTTGTTAATATAGTACGTTAAAGTTTATATGTAAGTTGTTTCGATGTACAGTGAACTCTGTCATGTTCCTTGCAATGAATTAATTTTTATTGAGAAGTTTACAGCTACACAATTTTAGTGAGCGCTGCTCCAATGGACGCCATTACGTGCTGGCCAAGAAAGCGAAATCATAGCGGAAGCGCAGAGATGGCCCACTTCAACATTTAACAATTTTTTTCACAGTAATGTGCGACAGCAGAGAGTAACATTAGTTTTAAGATTTTACTTTTCAGCTTACGACGAGAGCCAGGATTCGACTACCACAGCCTGCATACAAGAGGTGTATTCTTCGAGTATTTTGTGAGTCCACAATAATTTCAGTATTTGAGTCCATGCTCTTAAAATACAAATACGCCGAGGCTAATTATAATACTGCTTTATTTTCATTCTCAAGTAATATTCTTGGAAGTGAGTCAGTCCATTATGTTTGATGATTTTACTGCTCAGTTGTGAGTTACGTAAAAGTAAAACCAATTTTGAAATAATTTTCTGAAATAGTTAAGTAATTCAAAAATCAAAAATTGAAGTGTGTAATTAAATCTCTTCGAATGAGAGATTTCAAGTAGAAATCATTTAACAATTTTTGCCCTTTGGACCATACAATTACATTTACGCGGGTTTTTAGACTCCGACGAATGTGAAAAATATAAATAAATAAACAAGTATACTCCCTTCGAAGAGCCACTTCAATTTTTATTATTTTATATAATCTTTTTGCTGTTAATTATCCTGGTACAGTATTATGATTGTAAAGTATTTTGTTTCTTTGTGGTCAGTTCGACGGAAGGGCTTTTCGAATAGATATTTAATAAATTGAACTTAGTGTTCTGTTAAAATGAAGAAAAAATTCACGAGTGATGTTCAGTCATCATATGACCCTGTCCTTCCTACCGCAGACAGTCTATTGCGTGTACTGCGTGTCATAAACTCGCACAACTCGCACGATTGACACTATAAACTTAGTCAGTAAGATTATTTTGCATGTTATAAGTTAAAGGTAGACTAAGATCTCTCTAGTACTTCTTTTTTTAATTGTTGACATTCTAGAGCATTCACATATTTTGCACAGCTGACAGTACACGACCTAATAAGTAAGAGGGAGGCCTTGCAAAGGTCGGTGATTCATTCATTATAGATAACTGTAGGTTTTGTGACAGAAAACAAGGTACCAATCTTATTTTTGTTTATGTTTGTTGAAGGGAACCAAATCCACTGAGGGGAACATGGTGCTTTGTTGGTAAAGACGTTAAGGTGTCACCCATCCCATCCTATCTGGCTTGGCCCATGGAACTTGTACAAGGTATGTGTTCAAAAATTTATTGTTTTGCGTGACCAAGTGCTGACACCTAATTATTCGTTTTTAGAGCTCGTGGACGAACATTAATACTGTGTAAAGTCATATTTTGTGTCACATGCGTTAATTCATTGTGTCTTTTGTTTTTCCCATTTTCACATTTGTGACGTATAATTCCTGGATAAGCATCATTCTCGTGAAAAGCTAGTTTGTGTGTCACATGTCTGAAGTCTATGAGCTGTGTACGTGTATAGTATTTTTTCATTTGTGACATATATCTCCGTGATTTACAGTCTTATTATGTATGGTTTACTTTTATTTTCACATCTCTTTTTCCATGTTTATTTTGTATTTATCTTACGTAAATGTGTGACATTATCACCATGTTCAGTGTGATTTATGTTCCTCACATGTTGTTTAATTTATTTGGTCTTCGATTATTTGTGCATGTCTTGTATCTCTTTATGAAGGGCAACCATTTGTGTAAATAGTCGACACAATTGAAAATGTAATACACCCACAAAACCCCTCATTAGTGAGTGAAGTGTTATTGTTACTACACTCCTGGAAATGGAAAAAAGAACACATTGACACCGGTGTGTCGGACCCACCATACTTGCTCCGGACACTGCGAGAGGGCTGTACAAGCAATGATCACACGCACAGCACAGCGGACACACCAGGAACCGCGGTGTTGGCCGTCGAATGGCGCTAGCTGCGCAGCATTTGTGCACCGCCGCCGTCAGTGTCAGCCAGTTTGCCGTGGCATACGGAGCTCCATCGCAGTCTTTAACACTGGTAGCATGCCGCGACAGTGTGGACGTGAACCGTATGTGCAGTTGACGGACTTTCAGCGAGGGCGTATAGTGGGCATGCGGGAGGCCGGGTGGACGTACCGCCGAATTGCTCAACACGTGGGGCGTGAGGTCTCCACAATACATCGATGTTGTCGCCAGTGGTCGGCGGAAGGTGCACGTGCCCGTCGACCTGGGACCGGACCGCAGCGACGCACGGATGCACGCCAAGACCGTAGGATCCTACGCAGTGCCGTAGGGGACCGCACCGCCACTTCCCAGCAAATTAGGGACACTGTTGCTCCTAGGGTATCGGCGAGGACCATTCGCAACCGTCTCCATGAAGCTGCGCTACGGTCCCGCGCATCGTTAGGCCGTCTTCCGCTCACGCCCCAACATCGTGCAGCCCGCCTCCAGTGGTGTCGCGACAGGCGTGAATGGAGGGACGAATGGAGACGTGTCGTCTTCAGCGATGAGAGTCGCTTCTGCCTTGGTGCCAATGATGGTTGTATGCGTGTTTGGCGCCGTGCAGGTGAGCGCCACAATCAGGACTGCATACGACCGAGGCACACAGGGCCAACACCCGGCATCATGGTGTGGGGAGCGATCTCCTACACTGGCCGTACACCTCTGGTGATTGTCGAGGGGACACTGAATAGTGCACGGTACATCCAAACCGTCATCGAACCCATCGTTCTACCATTCCTAGACCGGCAAGGGAACTTGCTGTTCGAACAGGACAATGCACGTCCGCATGTATCCCGTGCCACCCAACAAGATCTCCGGATCTGTCCCCCATTGAGCATGTTTTGGACTGGATGAAGCGTCGTCTCACGCGGTCTGTACGTCCAGCACGAACGCTGGTCCAACTGAGGCGCCAGGTGGAAATGGCATGGCAAGCCGTTCCACAGGACTACGTCCAGCATCTCTACGATCGTCTCGATGGGAGAATAGCAGCCTGCATTGCTGCGAAAGGTGGATATACACTGTACTAGTGCCGACATTGTGCATGCTCTGTTGCCTGTGTCTATGTGCCTGTGGTTCTGTCAGTGTGATCATGTGATGTATCTGACCCCAGGAATCTGTCAATAAAGTTTCCCCTTCCTGGGACAATGAATTCACGGTGTTCTTATTTCAATTTCCAGGAGTGTATTTGGGAGGTAGGATTTTCGTTATCTTTTTGAGCGTGTGTGCGATGGGCCATGTAAACATAGATGGGCCACCTTGCCATGAGACTCAACCTTACGTATCAAATGACAAATATATGTGTGCTACTTCCCTAGTGGTCAGTTTCGTCGACTTACAGCATCAGGACGAGGGGAAAGTCAGACCCTATAGAGCGAGCACCAGAGACACATTCTGAAAACACTCTGTGGGTAGCCCAGATGACCTCGCCTCACTTAAGAATGGACACCTTGCGAAAATCGGGGCAGAAAATGAGAAGCGTGCAAATAACTGATGGATCCCTGTAGCCGCTCTGAAGGACCACAGACAAAAAAGTGCCAAGAATAAACACGTGGAGGCGTGTGAATCTTCCAGCTGGCATCAATTGTTTTTGCCCGCCTTAGAAAAAGAAAACGTGTCAAGAATTCAAACGCCCGACAGGCAATGGGACGGAGCACAGACAGAAGGCGCCAAGAATTCGTACAGGGAGGTGTGTGAGACTAAACAACTGCAGATGAAGTCAGCCAGCTTAAATAAAATATTTTATAGACTGTAATGAGTTCTTATAAATGACGAATGCCAGCAGGATCTTAGAGGAAGCACAAACATGAGACTGTCGGGAACTCACACAGAAATAGCCATTAAAAAAAATTGTTGTAGGGGCTACTTTCACAGCAACTATGGAATGCAGAAATATTTCGGAGCAATATGTCACAGCACAGTGATAGGATCGTTCTCATTAGAATCGGCAGCAAATCAACTCCGACAACAATAGTTCAGATATACTTCCTCAGAGAGTCGCAAGCCGAATATGAAGATATTGAGAAAGTATATGAAAATATTGAATAGGTAGTTCAGTACGTAAAGGAAGATGAAAATCTAATTGTCACGGGGGTTTGGAATGCGATTGTAGGGGAAGAAGTACAAGAAAGGGTTGCAGGAGAATAAGGTCTTGATGCTAGGACCGAGAGAGAAGAAAGACTAATTGAGTTCTGCAATAAATTTCAGCTAATAATAGCTAATACTATGTTCAAGAATCCCAAGAGGAGGAGATATACATGGAAAAGCCCAGATGTTTCGGAAGATTTCAGTCAGGTTACTTCGCGGTCAGGCAGAGATTCTGAAACCAATTACTGGATTGTAAGGCATATCCAGGAGCATATATAAACTAAGATCACAATTCAGTAGTGACGAAGAGTAGACTCAAGTTTAGGAGACTAGTCAGCAAAAATTAATGTACAAAGAATTGGGATACTGAAGTACTAGGGAATGTGGATATATGCCTAAAGTTCTCCAAAGCTATAGGTACTGCAATAAGGAATGGCTCAGTAGGCAGTTCAGTTCAGGTGGAATAAACATCACTAAACAGGGCAGTCACAGTAGTTGGAAAGAAAAACATAAGTACAAAGAAGGTAACTGCGAAGAAACCATGGGTAACAAAAAAGATATTTCATTTGATCGACGAGAAAAGGAAGTACAAGAATGTTCGGGCAAAGTCACAAACACAGAGGAACAGTTCGTTTATGACTGAAATAAATAGGAAGAGCAGAGAACCCAAGCAAAATGGCTACATGAAAAATGTGAAGAAATCGAAAAAGAAATGACTGTTGGAACGACCGACTCAACATATAGAAAAGTCAAATCAACCTTCGGTGAATAAGGGTGGTAACCTTAAGAGTTCAGTGTGAATTCCCCGGTTAAAAGCAGAAGGGAGAGTGGGTAGAAGACGTACACTGAAGGCTTGTATGAAGGGGAACACTCTTCTGATGTGATGGAAGAAGAAACATCAGTCGATATAGAAGAGATAGAAGATGCACTATTGGTATCACATTTTAAAAGTGCTTTGGAAGACTTGAATTTAAATGAGGCACAAGGGACAGATAACACTCTATTAGAATTTTTAGAATCATTGGGGAAAGTGGCAAAAAAGCGACTATTCAGGTTGATGTGTAAAATGTACGAGCCTGCCGATATACCATCTCACGTTCGAAAAAATATCATCCACACAAATCCGAAGACGACAAGACCTGTCAAGTGAGAAGATTATCGCACAAGCAGCTTGACAGCTGCTGACAGGAATAATATGTAGGAGAATGGAAGAGAAAGTTGATGACGATCAGTTTGGCTTTAGGAAAGGTAAAGCCAACGGAGAGGCAATCTGACTTTGTGGTTAATCGTGGAACGGCGACTAAAACAAAATCAAGACACTTTTATAGGATTTGTTGACTTGTAAAAAGCGTTCGAAAATGTAAAATGGTGCCAGATGTTCGAAATTCTGAGGAAAAAATGGGTAAGCTATAACGAGAGATGGTTAATGTAGAATATGTACAAAAGCCAAGACGGAATAATGAGAATGGGAAACCAAGAATGAAGTGTTCGAATCGAAAAAAAAGTAAGACAGGGATTTAGTCTTTGGCCTCTAATGTTCAGTCATTACATCGAGAAAGCAGCGATGAAAATATAATAAAACTTCAGGAGTGGTATTAAAATTCAAGGTGAAAGGACATCAGTGATCTTCGCTATCCTCAGCGAAAGTGAAGAAGAATTACATGATCTGCTCAATGGAATGAACAGTCAAATGAGTACCGAATAAGGATTGTGAGTAAATCAAAGAAAGACGAAAGCAATGAGAAGGAGCAGAAATGAGAATTGCAAGAAACTTAACATCATGATTGATGATCACGAAGTAGCTGAAGTTACCTTGATAACGAAATAATCCATGAGTATCGGAGCTAGGAGGACATCAAAAGCAGACTAGCAATAGCAAAAAGGGCGTTTCTGGACAAGAGAAGTCTACTAATAACAAACATAGGCCTTAATTTGAGGAAGAAACTACTCAGAATGCACGTTTGGAGTACAGCATTGCACGGCAGTGAAACATGGAGTAAGGGAAAGCCGCAACAGAAGGGAATCGAAGCATTTGAGATTTGGTGCAGCAGCCGAATACTGAAAATTATGTGGACCGATAAGGTAAGGAATGAGGAGGCTCCACACAGAATCGGAGAGGAAAGGAGTATTTGAAAAACATTGACAAGAAGGACAGGTGATGAGACATGCGTTAAGAGATAAGGGAATAACTTCCACGGTACTAGTGGGAGCTGTAGAGGGTCAAAACTGTAGTGGAAGACAGAGACTGAAATAGACATAGCAAATAATCGAGGATGTATGTTGCAAGCACTACTCTGAGCTGAAGAATTTTCACAGGAGAGGAGTACGTGGTGGGCCGCATCAAACCAGTCAGAAGACTGATGCTTCAAAAAAAAGTGGTACCAACGTTGGAAATGACTATTCCTGAGTCTCACAGCTCCCTACACTGCGGGGCGTGGTCATGGAATGGTGATCATTTACTGAGTGGCATTGGAAATATTCCTCCAGTGACGCAGAAAATAGGAAAAGTGCAACGAGTCGACGACCTTGGAGAGGAGAAGTGACAGAGACTGTCCATAAGACTACGTGGCAGCAAACGGCTGTGTCGGCTCTACCATCCACGCTTATATCAGCGCCGGCCGGAGTGGCTGAGTGGTTCTAGGCGCTACAGTCTGGAGCCGCACGACCGCTACGGACGCCGGTTCGGATCTTGCCTCGGGCATGGATGTGTGTGATGTCCTTAGGTTAGTTAGGTTTAAGTAGTTCTAAGTTCTATGGGACTGATGACCTCAGAAGTTAAGTCCCATAGTGCTCAGAGCCTATATCCGCCTCCCGACACGTGACATCACTGCGTCGGCTACGGCAACACACGGCATTATACATCAGCCTGAGCGAGTCGCTGATAAGAGCTACAGAAGCACAACTGCTGCTACGAGGCAACGCGCCATAACAACTCAGTGTCGTTGCTGACACCACCTCGAGAATAATTACTATGAATAATTGTGATATGATTCATTCCTCCTAATAACTGAGTCGTGTCCACATCCAGTTAAATTGGCCCTGAGATAATTTTAAGTAGATAAAGTACATTAATAAAAGCCAATATTTTATATTTAAGTCATCTAAACAATCCCTTTCATTCACTTATCAGTCCTTTAATCTTATTAGCTGTCTTAGTTGTAACTAGTTTGTAACTTGCACATCATTTTATGCAAGAGATCAAAGAATCCTCGAGTCATTACATTTTTGCCCCCCCCCCCCCCAGTTCCAGCTTTGAAGCGATCTCATTGGTAATTTGCCTGTTATGTGATATCAGAGAAAATTTTAAAAGAACTCTCAGTTCACTACAATATATCTGCAGCTAGAGCAGCCTTTTATTAATCGAATATACATTTATGGAACAGCATACTCTAAAAACGGCGAAATTAATAATATATTCTCACTATTCAATTATTTTTCCGTACGCAGAGGCTTTTTTGTTCAAAATTTCGTAAATCAACCTTTATTTCTGAACCACATACCAATGGTTTGTCTCACTCAAATCTAGATAACCTTTTAATTCAGTTTTCGTTTAACTCAAAACGCCCGCAATGCTGGAAATTGATTTTCAAGGTACAAGTGTTTTAGTTTCCTTTTTACGATGCCCGGCCAGAGGTAGGCTAATACAGACTTCTGACGAGTGCTAAAACTCCGTTGTTGTGATCTTGAAGAATTTGTTCTACGGTCTCCTCGATAATGCTAATACTTTCAGCAGTTTTCTTTTCTGGACATGATACCTAACTGCTCGGCCCTGGATCTATTAACTGTGGTAATAAGCATGCATACTGACAACGGTGGACCTATCATAAGACCGTAAACAATTCGAGGTCTGACACAAGTACAAGGTGAGCACGTATATTATGCTAAATATATCACACGAGTACACAACAAGTTTGTTACTTACCCGACGTCTAGCGCAGAGAAAATCTGAGAAAAAATACAGCTCACAACTCCAGCAACATAGCATTCCAGATCATAAGCTGCAGAGGCAAGAGCATAAGTTGCAGAAGCATCCAATAACAATAAATTAAACTTTTGATATTTGTACTCTATGTAGCTTTTGTGCATAATAGCTTGATAGCTGCATAATAGCTGTGAAAGGCAGAATTTGTATTTCCATTTTTCGTCTTGTTCAAGGGGAATGGCAAAATTCTACATCCCCCCCCCCCCCCCTCCTGTTTCAGGGGTTAGAATAGGCGGGAGGTATTCCTGCCTAGCGTAAGAGGCAACTGAAAGGAGTCTCTTTTTCTTCAGCCTTCACTATCATGGTCCCCTTTAGTGTTTGACTTCCACCCTTTTCAAACTTTTAAGAAGTGCAGACTATTTGGGGAAGCACACCTTACGTGATGCATCATTTATATATTGTGTACTGAGGTTTTCTGCAACTATTAGTGTCATGGCTCTGCGACTCCACCCGTAATCCAGCTACTAAGACGAGGACACCTTACGGGATGCATCCTCTACGTCCATTGTCTGTTGTCCTCTTCTGCACGCATAACATGAGGGATCCTTTCACAATTGATATCCAGCGAGGTAGCCAGTCCATCACAGAGGGGTCGTCATATACCCTCTCGGTTGTAGACCCCTAATAACACAGGAATCGCACTGCTGATGCGTGAGCTGCAAACTCCCACATATGCCAAGGAGTAGATGCCCATCTTATTGGGACATCAAGACACCCGGCAATGGCCATAACACTAGGTGGCCTTTGCTGTGGCTTGGAGGCGCCTGTGGGGAGAGTTCCTGGTTGGAGTGGCAACATCATGGCAGATGACCCAAAACGAAATTGCAAGTCAACTTTTACTTGTGTCAAAAGCTACAAAGTGTTACCCCAAAAAGAAATGGTTCCCTTACCTAGGGACACCATGAGAGGAATGTAGGACTACAGAAACAAGACAGCCATAGTTAGTTTGCAGCAGAACCGAGGAGAACTGCATTTGGAGTAGAAAGCCTCTATTTTTTGTGGAACACCTGGAAGATAAGTTTGTGGAAGTAGCTGTGCCGTCCAAAATGAGAAACGGGTCAGTCCTGATTAAGGCAACATGCTCAGTCCAGTGACAGGAGTTGCTCACATAGACAAGATGGGTGATATTCCTATTTCAGTGACTCTCCATAAAAGCCTAAACATAGTCCAGCGATTGTTTTTCATCGAGATGCCATATTGCAGTCCGACGACGAGCTAAGCAGCATTTAGAACTACAGGGTCTTTACTTCGTTCAGCGCTTTATAGGGGTCCAAAATATAATAGGATTACTTCTGGTGGCTTTATCTTCGCCTTTGAGGATAATTCACTGTCTGAAAAGGTCAAGGTGATGGTGTACCGTTGCGATGTAAAAGCAAATGTCGCTCTCACGTGCTGTGCTTTAAATGCTGGCAATTCGGGCACATGACTTCCTGGTGCAATTCCAGCGCCACTTGTAGAGATTGTGGATGTCCATTGCATCTGAGTACTCCATATGCCCCTCTTCCCACCTGTGGCAACTGTGAAGAGCACAACTCCCTCTGCTCCCAGGACTGCAGACTTCTATAAATGGAGAGGAAAATTATGGAATAAAAGACCCTGGAGAGACTGACTTACCTGGAGGCAAACAGGAAATATGACCCATAGACTGATGTTGTCGTATGCTGCAACTACAATGACGTCGTCGTCGCTGGCACGGGTAGACCCCTCCTTTATGCCTGCTACAGTAAGCTCTCAGAGCCACCTAACTACATCCCCTCCTCCCTTGGTAGTTGGGGGCATTTCTTCTTCCTTTGCTTCAGGATTGGCCAGGAGGGCAAAGCAGTAGGCACCCATTGAGGTGAAAATCAAACGTATTTTTAACTGGATGAATGTTTAATGCTGTAAAAAGGAAAGGCAAACCTAGAGAAGCTGCCGAGACTGAGTGTGCTGCCGCCCAAGAGAGCAGGAGACGAGAACGTCTGGTCGGAAGCTGCCAGCAGAAGAGACCGGACGGCGTGTGACTCCCAGCGGCTGCTACCAGTCCCGCCCCCTCTTGACCACCTCCAAGCCTCCCTATTGGTCGGCCAAATCGAAGACGCGCAGTTCGGTAGCGTTACCTCGTCAGAAGCACGTGAATTTAGCTGCTGATGTTTCAACAAGTGAGATTCAAAGTGGTTGCGTCTGGTTCTGGGCAATGTGACTGAGACGCTGCAACTAGCCGCCAGGCACAAGGCACTGACGAACATCAAGTGAAGAATAAAAATCAAATTTTTATACTAATAAATCCATTCAGTAAAGTCCTTCACTGCACACAAAGCACCTACTTTTGGAGCAGTGCCAGCCCAAACGCCAGGGACGTCGGCACCCACCCCCAGGTGGAGAAGCAACAGCTTCACTCACACAGAAGGGACTCTACCTTCCACCTGTACTAAAGTGGACACCAGCCAGTGACTAAAGGAGGCATAAACAGCTGTTCGAAGAGCTTCAAGTCTTCATCTGTACCTGAAGCTACTTCAGAGAAGCACTCCCAGTGAGTCTCTAAAGAGCAACAAGAGGACAAACAGCCGAAAATGAAAACTGTCAAGAAACAAGAGACTCCGGTGGCCCTCACACCACCACTCCCTACGAGTTCTGCATCTTAGATATGGAGATTCTAGCATTCCTCAAGGATGTAGAACTCTCCAATGCCTTGTAAGCAATGATATTGATATGAGTATTCAGGCAGTGGCAGCAGGTGACCCCTTCATGCCTTCCCAGGCTACAGCGTCATCCTCCAGTGGAATTGTGGCGGTTTTTTCCACTACCTGGCTGAGCTGTGACAACTCTTAAGCATTGCACCAGCATTCTGTGTTGTCTTTCACTACGGTTTCCAGCAATGCAAAAATCGTGATGAGTATAAAAGGGTGCCACGTGGAGAAAGTATATATGTCAGTATCTCTATATGTAGCGAACCTGTGCCCTTTCAAACACCTTTAGAAGGTGTGGCTGTGCGGATGTGGATAATGCAGGAAATTACCAAATGCAATATCTACCTTCCTCCAGATGAAGTACCACAAAATGTGTTGGCTTCAGTAATTTCTCAATTCCTCCAACATTATCTACTTCTCGGAGATTTCAATGCCCAAACCCTTCGTGGGGTGGCAAAGATGTGGAGAATATATTAACCCAGATCGACCTTTTCCTCCTAAATACAGATGCCCCCACTCATTTCTTAGATCTCTCAGTTTACAGTCCTGGCCTTCTAGTATCTATTGTCTGGAGAGCTCATGTCGACTTGTGTGGTAACGTTCACTTTTCGCTCTTCCTGTTCCCCCTCCCTCCCCCCCCCCCCCTCCCCAGCGTCACTTCCCTGGATACTTCCCCAGACGGGCTCTTGCCAAGGCTGACTGGAATGCTTTCACCTCTGCTAGTACCACCATTGCTTGGTAATGTCGATGTGGTGAT
The DNA here is from genome assembly GCF_023897955.1 of Schistocerca gregaria. NCBI lineage: Eukaryota > Metazoa > Arthropoda > Insecta > Orthoptera > Acrididae > Schistocerca > Schistocerca gregaria. The sequence continues at coordinate 436,332,152 of NC_064922.1, forward strand.
GCAGGATGTTACTACAAGCATTGTTTCTACATATGAATCGGCAATCCCTTGTTCGTTAGGTTGGACAGGTGGAAGACAATGCCTTGGTTGTCGCTGGAAATCGCTGCGGCCATTAGGGATTGCAGGTGGTCCCTATAATGTCATAAGTGGCACCCGTCAATGGGGCACTTCATCGCCTTCAAACTGCTCCATGCCCAGGTCTGTCAACTATTCAACAGATGGCAGACGGAGTGCTGAGAATGGTACGTTTCCACCATTGCAATATGAACCTCTCCTTCCCAGGCTTGGACTAAACTCAGACATCTTTACATATATCAGACCCTTACAGGCATACTTGCGATTTCCACACAGAGAGCTGTACACTCCAACCAGTGTTTTGCAGAGGATTATGTTCGAACCTTTGCATCTGAGAATTATAATGCCACCTTTTGTACCCTAAAACAGCGAGAGGAATGAGACGCCACCATGACCCATATAATTCTCCTTTTAGTGAGTGGAAATTTCTCACGGCCCTTGCAGATTGTCCTGACACAACTCCTGGGACAGACTGCATCCATCACCCAATGATTAATCATCTGTTAGCGGATAACCATTGCCATCTCCTTGCCATCTTTAACCGCATTTGGAGCGATGGCAAATTTCCTTTGCAGTGGCGAGAAGGTATCATCTTTCCAGTACTAAAACCTGGTAAGAACCTGCTAGATATGGACAGCTGTCGTCCTATTAGCCTCACCAACGTTCTGTGCAAGCAGCACGGATATATGGTGAGCCAGAAGTTGTGTTGTCTCCTTGACCCTCGGGGCCTTCTGGCTCCTTCCCAGGGCGGGTTTCACCAAGGTCGCTCCACCATTGACAACTTCGTATACCTGGAGTCTGCCATCCGAACGGTCTTTTCCCGCCATCACTTTATTGCCGTCTTTTTGTCCTGACGAAAACCAATGACGTCACTTGGCGACAACACATCCTCACTACAATGCACAAGTGGGGCATTCGGGCCCACTCCAGATTTTTACACAGAGCCTTTGAAACCTTCCCGTCTAATATTGGATGAACGTTTGCTTGCTGACTGAACGCTGCGTCTCTTAAAATCTTTTAACTGCTGCTCTGTCAAGACTACCTGCTGATTATTACGACGAAACATAAAATGTGTTGTCGCCGTGGCCCTCAGTCGTTACCTGAAATTATTAAGACTGATTCTTACCTTTAATTATTTATACTGGATCGCCATCTGACTGCTACAGCAAACTGTGGAATGAATATACTTACTTCTCTTTAACATAATTATAAGCTGCTGGTGGAGTTTCATAATACTTTGTGACTGGAATTCTTTAAGTTGAAGTTAATTTAGATTTGATAAAAGCTGAAGCTCAGTTTAGACTTTTCTTTTAAGATAACAATAAATTCCGTAAAGCATTTACGTGAATGATTTTGGGATAGAAAATTCTTAATCCATTTCATCTGGTAGAAGTTAACTATATTCTGAGAACGATCTTGACAAACAATTACAAGGGGTATAGTTCTTTACAAAAATTCTTAAAAAGTAGCTTTGCGCTACATACCTAATTTTCCATCAAAATTACATAACTATATTCTGAGAACGATCTTGACAAACAATTACAAGGGGCATAGTTCATTACAAAAATTCTTAAAAACTAGCATTGCGCTACATATAGCGAGTGGCTGGCGAGCACACCGCTTCTTTCAAAGTGTTAATTCATACCTCGCTTACAGCGACCTCCTCTCATGTCTCGCTAGCTACGACTGCCTCGTTTCACATCTTACTCGCAACTGCACGCTTCCAACGCTCAATGCTACAAAAGTGCGGTCTCGCCGCCAACAATGGTTTTTGGTGCAGACAATCCCTGCTACCATTACAGATGTATTACTGCGCGCTGTTTCCCGCTCTTTCTCACAATGTATCTATGCGCGGTTTCCCGCTCTTTCTCAATAATACACAATGCAATTTAATTAACAAAACAATTTAAATAAGAAACAGTTCAGATAATTACATGCTAAAACAGTTTAAATACGCCTATTACATAATTACATATGCCGCTACTCGGCTTTCTTAAAATTTTACTACGTTGTTGAGTCATATGGACTCAACATAAGTATAAAATTTGATTATAGAAAATAGTTTGAACAAAGTGTATACACAAATGCTGTCATACGAAATGATTTGTCTATCTCTAATAAAGAGAATATGTAAATAGAAAGGGTTTTAGTAGGAATTGTACATCAAGTAAAATTTGGTTCCCTTAAATTTAACAACAAGAATAAGAGTAAATGTGAAAATCAATATACAGATCATATGAAGCAATTGAAAGTTTACATTATGAAACATTTAATTCAAATTGGCATCTCTTAGTACCACAATTAAGGAAGGTACAAAAGGAATTGGATAGCATGGTCAAAGCACTGGCAACTGTCTGTGAATGCACTCAAAAGTCTGTTCCTTTCCCTCACATAGCACAACACCAGGTTTCGCCATGTGGTTCCATCATCGCCTTGCTCCATAGTTTTAGTACACCCAAACACTAAGTACGTCGTCGAATAGCCTGAGTTGCCGCAGCCACATCAGGATTAAGTTCCATCTCCAATGGTCCATTAAGGTTGGTGGTGTGCATCTTGGTATGCAAACACCTATTGTCGTACATCATACTGTGGTGTGTATCTAGGTATGCAGGCACCAATTGACATACATCGGGCTGTGGTGTGCATCTAGGTATGCAAACACCTCGTCGAGAACATCATTGGTTGAAGTCACGTGTTTCACAATTCACTGATTCTGTGCTCAATAACCATGGGGATGCACAGGAATTAAGGTACGGGTAAAATTGTTTTGGCAATGGGTTCACGGACATTGTTGGTACCATAATTTGACTACCAAATAATTTTCCCTTTGACAAAATATGTTGTGTCGTAATTTGTAACAATATGTAGTTTTAATTTAAGAATTCTTCCAGAAAATTATTCCCATATATAAAAGACATAAAAGTTCCTACTTATTCAGTATTTGATAGTATACAGATTTGTTATAGACAAGTACATTATTACTTATTCTGTATTTACATATCTTAGTTTCTTACATCATTAATTATAAATTTTGTTTACAATGCATTTCTTGACTTACTGTCCTAAAATTTTATCTTCCATTCAGGGGTGTAGTCGTCAGTTATGAGTCGTCAAATGTCAGGTCATAATATACAATAAAATTACTGTCATAAAATTATTTAAAGTATTCTTTTGCAGCTGAAAATTAAGGTAAACATTATTCTGGTTAGACATTGTAATGTGTGGTCCCCATCCATAGTGTTGCAATGTGTCACATGCTAGCAAAATTATTTCTTAACATTATACATTTCTTATATACTAACATAACATACACATTCTTCTTCTGCATCTGTGTCAACTCTCTGCATAACCTGTTATAAACATTCAGCATTAATTAACGTCAGCGCACGGCATGACTTATTATAAAACATTCAGTATTAATTATCGTCAGTGCACGGCATGACTTCAATAAACATCTTCTGGTACTTCTCGTCCGCTCCTGGCATGACCTATAAAACACTTTATCATAATATTAACTGCTGCAAAATCACGTCAGCTCCCGGCATGACCTATAAAATTTCTGTAATGACAATTAGCGTCAGCTATCTGCGTGACCTAAAGATTCACATCCTTATTCTAACTAAAACTACGTTTCATTTTGATGATGTGTGACAACAATGCTGCATTCTGGAATAAAGAGTACATGTTAATGTTACCACTAAAATAATTGATTAATGAACGATCTATATTATCAGTTCAGCTATTGCAAAAATCGACATTTTCTTAAGTAATTATGTCACGTTATAAAAAAAATTTCTTTCATTTATGAGCTCTCAGTGCACAAATTCATACGTCGTGTCGTCTGCATGTTCTCTTTAAGTTAGGAAATGTTTCTCGTGTTTTTATTTGTCTTGGCTGGCGTAGCATCATTAAGTACTGCTGTGTTCTTTAAGGTACGGTGAAATATTAGCGGCCCGCTGCGTGTCGCGGCTTTGTTTGTTACTGAATCGCGCTGAAACTACCATTGTTGCATACTTACGTGTCACGCCGTCCTTTCGTCAGCTGAAATGCAAAAATTTAAGTCAAGAAATGTTTCACGTTGGATACATGATGATTCCCTAATGATTTCTTCTTACGTAGCGTTTCCACATGCACTACATTAGCGTGTGGAATATTACGAACTCTGTAAGGGCCTGCATACAGAAGTTCGAATTTACGGCATCTGTGCTTACCTTTGTTGGAAAGAAAATGAGTGCGAATCAGTACTTTGTCGCCAATCTCGTACTTCTGTAGTCGACTTACCTGCTTCTGTTGTTCCTTCCGCCGATCTGCAGCTCTTTTAGTGTTTGCTAATGCTGTGTCTATTATTTCACAATGTCGAAGCCTACGCGTCTTAGGAAAAGTAATTAGTTCGGTAATTTTGTTCGGTGGGTCTTTATTTGTCAGTATTACGGTTGGTAATAGCATCGTAGATTCATTGGGTATTGCATTTATCACTTCTTGAAACTGTAAAATATATTTATCCCATGTTGTATGTCTTTTATGACAATAAATTCTGCATAACTTCCCGATCTCTTTCATTATTCTTTCTGATGGGTTGGAAGAACTGTGATATCTTGATATGTAAATAGGTGTTATGTTCTTACTTTCTAACATTTTCTTCCATACGTCTGACCTAAACTGCGGACCGTTATCCGAAATAACCTTCTGTACACGTCCTACTACTGATAGAAAATCTCTTACAAACGCTCTTGATACTGTTCTTGCTGTTGCTTTCCTTAGTGGAGAAAATGTTACAAATTTGGATGTTAGTTCTACAGCTACAAAAATAAAACTATAACCATTATTTGTTCTGGGGATTGGACCGGAAAGATCCACTGCTGCCATGTGTCTTAACTTAACCGGTATGATGGGATACAATGGTGGAATGTGTGACACTGTTGATGATTTAGCTTTTTGACATATCTTGCATGATGCTATTACTTTTCTTATGTGTTTTTCATATTAGTTTATTTACGATCCCTTCCGGAATGCATAAAAGCCAATTATTACCGTCTCGGTATGATCGAATAAAGAGTATATTTTGATGTACAGTGTAATGAAGTCTGACTTTAGCGTTACTTCTGTCTTTCCAAAGCGTTACAATCTCTTTCAGTGTTTCATCTTTCTGCTGTTCTCTCTCTATATCCTGTAATGCTGCTGATATAAAGTTTTCGAAAGCTACTTGTTTAATATACATAATACTATGGTTGTTGTAGCAAAAGGTATTTTCTTTCTCCATGCGTTTATTGTGAATGGACCTCGACAATGCGTCGGCAACAGTATTCTGCGTGCCTGGAATGTGTATAATGGTAAAATCAAACTCTTGTAAGTATAATTTCCAGCGGCTTAATCTATCGTGCGTAAGTTTTGCTGACAATAAAAACTGGATTGCTCGGTGATCGGTATATATTGTTGTATGTCGGCCATATAGAAAATGACGGAATCGCTTAAAAGCGTAAATTACACATAGTGTCTCTAATTCTGTTACAGAATAATTGCGCTCTGCTGGAGAAAGTATCCTGCTTGCAAAAGCAATGTGTTTCACGACTGTCTTATCTTCTTCCTTTATTTCTTGGAAAATATGTACTCCTAGTGCTGTGGTTGAACTATCTGTTGCAACGGAAAAGTTTTGTGTTGGGTCAGGGTGTGATAACAAAGGTGCTTTTAATAATGCTTCTTTCAAGTTCTCGAATTCAGCTTCAACGTCTTCATTCCATGACCAAAGTGTGTTTTTACTTGTAAGCTAGTATAGCAAGGGCGTGTCTAATGCTTTGTAGTGGAAAAATTTTCTAAAATAATTGATAAGACCTAAAAAGCTCCGAAGTTCCTTTTTGTTTGTTGGCACGTCGATGTCTTTCAGTGCTTGCAATTTGTTAGGGTCTGGTGCGATACCTGTTTGTGAGATAATGTGCCCTAGAAATTTTATTGACGCTTTACCAAATTCAGATTTACGCAAGTTTATAGTTATACCATTCTGCTCGAATGTATTCAGTAATTGTTGAAGAGTATGATTGTGTTGTTCCCAGTTTTCTGCTGCAATTAAAATGTCATCGACATATGTAGTAATTTTGTTTTTCAGATCTTGTGGTAGAATAGTATTCATGCCTCGTATAAAGGCGGCAGACGAAATCGTTAGTCCAAACGGAAGTTTACAAAATTGATAGCATTCCCCAAAGCAAAGGAATGCCGTATATTTTCGGCAATTTGGGTGTAGTTGGATTTGCCAAAACCCTGATTTGAGGTCGAGTGTAGTATAAATGGAGGTGCCATGAAATTTTTGCAGTAACTCTTCTAACGTCTGTGGTCGGTCGGTTTCTGTAATGATTATTTTATTAACTTGACGTGAATCTAAAACTAAACGTAGTGATCCATCCTTCTTTTCAACAATGTGTAGTGGATTTATATATTGGCTGGCTGCTGGTTCTATTATTCCTTGATCGATCATTGCTCGTAATTCTTTCTTAACTGCTTCTGTGTGTATGTGTGGGATTGGATAATGCTTTGCTTTGAAAGTCTCGTGTGGTTTCACCTGAAATTCGTACATAAATCCTGTCATTGTTCCTGGAACATTGGCAAAAACTGCTTTGTGTTGTACCAGAATATTTTCAAGTTCTGTGCGTTCTGCGCCGCATTTTGCTACACTATTGTCTACCTTGCGTGTAATTGTCTCGAACATATTGTACTCCTGTTCCTCTACCAAGTCATTATTAAGTGTGTTCGTGTATAGTGCGATATAACAATCGTTATCTTGAGAATCAGTAATAATCTCGATCCTGTGCATATTTTGTTCTTCGGAGGATACTGTGTTTTGAAATCTTACGATCACTTCCCTGTTTTCCTTTTGTAGTGTGAGGTATGACGATTTGAAGTCAATCTTCGCATCGTACTGAACAAGAAAATTTATTCCTAATATCATGTCTGTTGTTAAATTCGGAACTATCCAACAATCACTGTGGAACGTTTCCCCTGCAAAAACAAATGTTAATTGTGTCTGTCTTTTAACTTCAATGCCTTTTCCTGCAAAAGCTCCCTTGACCTTCGTTCTGTTTAAAGGAAATACTGGGTAATCATTATTGCTATTGCATCTGTTAAATGTGTCTTCGTTAATTACGCACATAGGTGAACCTGAATCAATTATCGCTAAAATATTGTGCGACTGTAAATTTATCTCTATTATTGGGTGATATATTGTTTTCTGTAGGATTGGTTTTTCCTGTAACAATGTGTCTCTCACGTCGTCAAATGTAATGGCATTTTCGGTCGTTATGTTTTCTCTGTGTGATTTCATAGTATCGACATTAAGAGATTCATTGCAGGTTTTCTCTAGTCATAATTCTTCCGATATGTGATTTTCAGCTTGGGAGTTTGGTATGTGTTCTATCAACTGTACAGTTCTGCCGTTTTGATTATTAGCAGTGTCTGGTGGATGAAATCTGGTGTCTGGTACATTCATACGGTAACGCAGCTGTTGGGCCCTGTTGTAGTTTCCGTTAAAATTGTCATTGTGGAACGTCCTCGGCAGTCTGTGTTCGTTTTCTTTTCTCCTGTCGTTATAACTGTGACTGTACGGCAGCCCACCTGCACCCCGTAGAAACGTTTGTTTTTGTTCATTTTGCGGTCGACCCGCGTAATGGCCTTCCCCGGTCGCATTATCTGAGCGATGATTCATATGGAAATTTGACCTATTCGGTTGCGTGTTAAGTCTCGGATTCTGTTGCTGTCCTGAATATAAATTTACCGTGTCAGTATAATGTTTTTCATTACTCCTGTTTTCGTTGTCATTTTCGCTGCGAAAGCGTTTACTCGGATTGTTATTACCAAATCGTGTTTGTTCAAAAGTAGCTGAGTTTGTTTGTTTTCCGTTCTGTCGTGAAAAATTTTTGTTAACAAATGCGTAGTCTGCCTGGTGTGCTTCTAATAGTTGTAAGATGTCTCTAAAAGCGGATACATTGTCCTTTTGTTGCCCTGTCAGTAATGACACTTTCAAAGCTCTGGGCAGTTTTGAAATGCAAAGCTGTATTAATGCCGATTGACTGTATGGCTCGTTGAGGTACTGGTTCTGTTCCACCATGTACTCGAAAAATTGTGTGATTGTTGGAAAGGTAGAATTTTCAAAGTTTGGCAAACTAAGTAGCCGATCTTTGATGCTGTTTTGTGTAGTGTCAGACCAATATGCTGATAAAAATGCTTCCTCAAATGCTTCTACGGAAAAACATTGTCTAGCAATTGGTCGCATTCGTCGTGCTGGTTCTCCTTCAAGAAAACTGACAATAAATTCTAACTTATGTTGTACTGGCCATGATGGTGGAAGTGCTCCCCTGAACTGTTGGATAAAATCCAACGGATGTATTTGCGCCCTGTCGTTTTTAAATGTTTTAAACTTTCTAACTGAAAGAAAATGTTTGTGATCAAAACTGTCATGTCTGTGTGTGTAAGTGTTGTCGTATTGTCTTGAATATGGATTCGGGTGTCTTTCGTCCTGGGTAAAATCTCTTACTCTCTGAAGTCTACCAACATTATATGTATTATGGATCTGAGGCATTTCGTAACGGTGTGTGTTCTGTTGAAAATGATTATGTGCGGCGGTTTCTTGTGCGTCCGCTATCTCTTGCTGTAGAGAATTTATTTGCTGATGCAATGAATCATTACGCGATTTTAGATCTGTGATAGTTTGTTGTATATTTGTCAATGGCGTGTTATTACTATTAGAGTTCTGTTGCACTGGGACTGGTGCAGTGTCGTCTGATCTCTCGTCATTGTTAGTATCTAAAAGATCTATTCTTGTAGTGAGTTCATTGATCTTTTCTGTCAGTTCGTTTCGTAATTTACGGTTGCTTTTGGTGACTTTCTTAAAATCTGCCTTTAAATTTTCTGTGTCATGGTTAATTTCTATGTGTTCTATTTTGTCAGTTAGTGTCTGAACGTCCTCTGTTAATTTATCTTTAACATTCTGGATTTCAGTGTCTGTAGAAGTTTTCACATCGATTGTCTGTGTTTGGATTTCTGTAAGCCTGTCTTGTATTTGATTATTTGTTTCTTTGACCGTTTCGATTTCTTCCGAGATCGACTGTATGTGATTGTCTACATATGTTTTGCCCTGGGCAAACACTTTCTTTTTGTCGTCCTGACGCTGTTTAGTGATTGTTTGTAGTAATTCTTTTCGTTCTTTATCCTGCGATCGCACCAGTTTACGGTGACGTATCAAACAGTTTTCTGTGTGATTGTTAAAACGTTCATCAATCTGAGCGTTTTGTTTAGCAAAGTTTTCTGTCATTGTTTCCCGTATACTAACTGCAAATGTTGCTTGGTTATCGGATATTTCTTGAATTTTGTCGCGTAATTCTTGTGTTGATTGTGAACATTTTTCAGCGACTGTTTGAATTTCTACTTTGATTTCGTGTTTTAGATTTTGGTACATGTTGTCTAATTTCTGATCTGTGTGTGCGTGTTCTGCCTTAATTTCGTTTTTTAGATCTTGTGACCTTTTTTCTAATTCTTGTGACCCTCTGTTAAAGTTTTGATTCATGTCTTGTCTCATTTGTAGCAAAAATGCCATTATTGGATCCGTTTCGGATTGACTTCTGTGTGTATTTGTATTCGTTGTTAAAGGCTGTAGATCTGTGTTCATTTGAACATCCTCAGATGATTGTGACTGCGTCACGTTTTCCGTAATTTCGGAATTTTGGTCATGAGAACTGTTGGATCTGCTACGCAGGTTGTGTAGCTGTGTACCGTTTGAATCTAAATCAGTGCTTAATGGAGTCTCTCTGTCTGACTGCATTGTAGTGGTTTCGTTACTGAAACTGTTATGTCTACTATGCGGAATTTGTGACTGTGTACCGTCTGTTGCGTTTAATGCCAAATTATTTTGCACTACCGTTTCATTGTCTGTGGGCATTTCTGAAGTTACTTGTTCGTTAAACGCTTCCATATTGTTACAGTTATTAAATGTCTGTTCACCTAACGTTTCAGAATCAGGGTTTTCACACGTATTATTACTGCCTATTCCAGAAAAGAATCTCTCGTCAGTATTTTGTACAGTTTTATCAGTTTGAGAACGAGTAATTATTCTGCGGGACATTGTCTATAATCATCTCACGCAACAAAAAGTTTTATCAGTTTGAGAACGAGTAATTATTCTGCGGGACATTGTCTATAATCATCACACGCAACAAAATATATCACTGTTCAAAGCGGATTCAACACTGAACAAACACTTTTCAACGCCGAATCAATAAAGCAAACAGAATTGCCGATGACCTGTGAATAAAAGTTATACACTTTAGTATATGCGTTGCGCCACTTAACAGTAACTTATTCACACTATTATCAAAGTCAGTATATTCATATCCACAGTAGATTCACTAAAATGTCGTACTGAATGGATATCGCCAAGTGAAATCTTCCCGTCTAATATTTGATGAAGTTTGCTTGCTGACTGAACGCTGCGTCTCTTAAAATCTTTTAACTGCTGCTCTGTCAAGACTACCTGCTGATTATTACGACGAAACATAAAATGTGTTGTCGCCGTGGCCCTCAGTCGTTACCTGAAATTATTAAGACTGATTCTTACCTTTAATTATTTATACTGGATCGCCATCTGACTGCTACAGCAAACTGTGGAATGAATATACTTACTTCTCTTTAACATAATTATAAGCTGCTGGTGGAGTTTCATAATACTTTGTGACTGAAATTCTTTAAGTTGAAGTTAATTTAGATTTGATAAAAGCTGAAGCTCAGTTTAGACTTTTCTTTTAAGATAACAATAAATTCCGTAAAGCATTTACGTGAATGATTTTGGGATAGAAAATTCTTAATCCATTTCATCTGGTAGAAGTTAACTATATTCTGAGAACGATCTTGACAAACAATTACAAGGGGTATAGTTCTTTACAAAAATTCTTAAAAAGTAGCGTTGCGCTACATACCTAATTTTCCATCAAAATTACATAACTATATTCTGAGAACGATCTTGACAAACAATTACAAGGGGCATAGTTCTTTACAAAAATTCTTAAAAACTAGCATTGCGCTACATATAGCGAGTGGCTGGCGAGCACACCGCTTCTTTCAAAGTGTTAATTCATACCTCGCTTACAGCGACCTCCTCTCATGTCTCGCTAGCTACGACTGCCTCGTTTCACATCTTACTCGCAACTGCACGCTTCCAACGCTCAATGCTACAAAAGTGCGGTCTCGCCGCCAACAATGGTTTTTGGTGCAGACAATCCCTGCTACCATTACAGATGTATTACTGCGCGCTGTTTCCCGCTCTTTCTCAAAATGTATCTATGCGCGGTTTCCCGCTCTTTCTCAATAATACACAATGCAATTTAATTAACAAAACAATTTAAATAAGAAACAGTTCAGATAATTACATGCTAAAACAGTTTAAATACGCCTATTACATAATTACACCTTTTGTTGCTCCACACCTTCGAAATTCGAGTCAGTGTTTCATACAGTTCCCCCGATATCCAAAAGAATGTGATTCAACAAGGCTCTGTACTGGGCATTCCATTCTTTTTAGTGGGCATTAATGGTCTCGCAGCAGCTAGGGGGTCATCAGTATCATCCTTCTAATACGCTTCTGACTTTTGCAATCTCTTTTGCTCATCTACTACTGGTGCAGCTGAACGTCGACTGAAGGGATCCATTCGAAAGGCAGATGTCGTGGACGCTTACCGATCTTTAGAACTGGTTTTCGACACCCACTTAACTTGCCTTCCCCATCTTCGTCAGCTTAAGGAAAATACTGGCAGTACCTCAACATTCTTCGATAACTGAGTCACGATGACTGGGCTGCAGATCTCCCTACACAGTATCACCTGTGCAAAGCCCTTTTACAGACTCGTCTTAACTATGGGAGCCTTGCATGTGGTTCAGCATCAGCTGGATGCTGTACCCTATATATCACTGTGGAGTCTGACATGCGACAGGAGCTTCCTGAACGAGCCTGGTAAACATCCTATTCGTGGAAGCTGGCGTTCCTCCACTGTGGGTCAGGTGACAACAACTTCAAAACTATACCACGCACATTCACAGCTCGCCTAACCATCTGGCAATCCATCCCCCGAAATGGCGACTCAGATAAGAGATTACAGTTGCTGTCGGTGTCCAGTCCCTTCTCACTGAATTCGAGACTTTCCCTTTACGACCTCTCCTCTCGGTTCACTCAGGTACACCTCCATGATGTATACCTTGACCACAGCTTCGCCTGGACCTCTCCAAAGTCAGGTCCTCTGCCGCCTGTTTCTCTCTATTCTTGACACTCCTCAGGGTACAGAGGTTTACACAGATGGCTTGATAGTGATGGCCACGTTGGTTCTGCTTATTTTTATCCAGGACATACTGAACAGCGATCCTTGTCAGATGGCTGCAGTGTTTCCTTTCAGAACTGTTGCCATCTCTCGCGTTCTTGAACAGGGAGTCTTTCCTCATTTGTAGCGACTCCTTAGGCGTCTTACGAGTTCTCGACCAGTGCCATCCTCGCCATCTTTTGGTAATAGCCATCCTAGAGTCCGTTTCCGTCCTCGAACAACGTGACCGTTTAGTCCCTTTATTCTCCAAACCAATCAACCAACCGACCTACATCCGCCATTATAACGACAAAGTGAGTGATCGGAGAGTCTGTCCGTAAATAGAATGGTTATATCTTCAAACTGTTATATCTTCAAACTTGTTCTCGAAACTTGCATATGGCATCCTTAGCTTTTCAAAAGTCCCATTTTCCCTCAAGACGCTCCCTTTCACCTGTATGTTCCAAGTTACCCATTTTTCAATTTAAGTGAACCACTTTCTTATCAAATTCAGAAGACATTTCCACAATTTCTGAGAAGAGTAACACATCGATGACCGATGTCCATTGAAAGCACAAGAAGTACTCGAAGCTAGGGGCCAGTCACTTTGAAATGGACAATAATAAAGTCGCCCACTAGTGATAACAGCAGCTTGATATCATCCAAGCGACTGTGTGCACCGAGACTTTGAAAATACTATCGTCATTATTCGAACAAAAGTAGCAGTATTCTGTCATGACGCAGCCAATGTTGGCGTCACACACTGAGTACTATTGACTCAATAATATTGTGCCAATATATTACGCGAAGGGGCATGACCAAGAACGACACAGTATTGTTTCGCAAATTTCATCTCCGGGAAACGTCAGTTATTATTCTTCCGTCATGGCGAACACGTCGGCGCTCTATGATGTGGATATGTATTGCTACTGATTCGTTTGCCTTGTAAAGCACAAGCAAAATTAATCTACAATGTGCGAAACCAAACCGGGAGGGTTTTTGTTAACATTTAAATGGTCAAGGATTCTTTCATGGTAGAGTATATTCATATACCACAACAACTAGTTACAAATTAAACAGGTAGTTTCCTATGTCTTTAATTTCGCCATTTACTTTTATCAGTTCTTTGCGGAAAAATTGCTCGGAGCGAACTGGTTTCTCTCGATCTCGGCATGAACAAACAAGTATTGCGCAATACCATCATTACATAGTTGAGTGCAATGCGTAATATCTCTGACGAGCATCAGTGTTTTTAAAGCTCTGTAGTTTTCTTCAACAAATTATGCAAACCGTCAATACCCATCTCAGACGGTCAATATTATTGCGCAACGATCAGTATTGCGATATATATATTGACCCTATGTATCCACCAGAAGTACGGAATTTTAGAAAAACTACGTTTTCGTTGGCAATACATGCGCCTTGCACATACGATGTTTGAAGCTTTTGATAATCGTGCATATCCTAGTTGAGTTAGCTGCAGATCCAGTATCCGAACTACATCTGGATGAAGAAACTATGTAAACGTTAAATTTCTGGAAGAAATATTCTCCATAACAAGGTTAATTTTCGATGCTCAAAGAACTTGCAGCAATGTAGCAGGGTAACGTCGTCGATAACTACCAGTATTTCGACAGCGGAACTCCTTGTCATTTTCAAGGCACAAATGTAACGAATGAAAAGGATGATCTTAGTTTGCGTAAGGCTATTGCCTACCGCTCCCCGAGCTATCATAGCGTGTCACCCATTCACAGGGCTGTGGAGAAACATCATGCATACTCTTACGACGGCCGACCATATCTTGCTGCACGTAGTCCGACAGAATTAACAACAGTGAGATTCTGGCGTGCACTTCAAATTACAAGAATGGTGTCACTAAGGGAGTTGTTCATATTGAACTAGCAAGTGACGTTATAAGTGAATGTTTCCACTGCATTCGGCCTGGTATTCTGCTCTCTCCTTGGTCAAATAAGAGTATTTTTAAGTAAAAACCTTGTACCTGGAGAACAATACATGATATCGACGAGAGACTTTCGTGGAATGCGGGGGTAGTTAGTGGCAGGTCCGACTGCCAAAATTTTCAACCTAGAACAAAATTTAAAAACTGCTTTGAAACATAACACTATGTAACGTAGTACTTAGGGACATTTAAAAAATCGTTTTCAACAAAATGGTGGCACTCTGAAATAAACCTTAATTTTTTTGACAAAAAAGTCGTTATAGAAACCTGCACGAAAAGTCGAAATTGAAATGTATAGCAAAAATCCTATGTATTACAGTAGAAAGAATATCGACTCACAAGTTACAAAAAGGTATAAGGTAATTGCATGTATATTTCTTGATTTACAGCTCTCATCGACTTGAAAAAAGTTGTTTTCAAAAACCAACCGCGTAAGGTTTCAAACTGTGTCTATTAATATTGACATTGAACAAACCTGCAACCGTACAGTTGGCCCTGTTCCGCCGATGTCGAAACACTCTCATTCTGAAGAAATTCTATCGATTAACTGGCTTCCGCTTACCAGTCGAAGCGTGTTTTGCGCGACTGGAATTACTTTTCGAACCTTTCTATTTGCATAAATACGTTTCTTTGTCATTTTCAGGCACTCACGTTTTACTTAGTATGAAAAACAAGCGAAATGCCAAGCTACGCAGAATCAAGAGAAGTGCGTGCTTCCAGACTGTTTAGCAAAAATGAATCTTGTTACGAAGAGAAATGTTGTTGAGAATAGTATAGGGTGTTGCATAAGTAACTATGCAGTTCATAACTTGCCATATTAAAGTCATAAGTTGTAAGAGATGCTGGAAGTGATACCCTTGAAGCTGAAGACACAGTTGGACATTTTTCTGCATGTTCTCGAAGACGTTGTGCAGAACATCGGGAGTGATGTTTCGAACGTGACGTGTAAGTGCACCTTTGAGTTCTTGTATGGTGTGCGGATTGCCTTCATAGAACTTTCCCTTCAACGTACCCCATTCAAAGTAATCCTGTCGATCCAAGTCGGATGAAAGTGGAGGCTAAAATCCTCGAGTTACCAAAGACGTCCTTTAAAAAGTTGCCGCGTGTGGTAGCCGTGCGGTCTAGGGCGCTTTGTCACGGTCCGCATGGCTCCCTCCGTCGTAACTTCGAGTCCTCCCTCGGGCATGGGTGTGTGTGTTGTCCTTAGAATAAGTAAGTTTAAATTAGATTAAGTTCTATGTAAACTTAGGGAGTGATGACCTGAGCGGATTGGTCCCATAAGATCTTACCACAAATTTCCAAATTTCCTTTAAAAAGGTCATCGCCTTGTGGGAGGTATGTGCAGTCGCCCCATCCTGTTGGAACCAAGCAGTCTCAATTTCATTCTCATTCGGTTCACCTAGGAAGGGCTCCAGAATGCAGGTGCAGTAACGTTCTGCATTTATGGTGTCCTGAAAGAGGATCGGCCCACTGATGCGTTTTGAGGCACGGTGCACAAACACCAACTTTTTGATCATGCAGTGAGGACATCTTAAATTCATGCGGATTCTCCGTAGTCCACACACGACTATTCTGGCTATTTACGTCCAAAAATTTCGTGTGGATCTCGAAATAACCAATGACAACGTAACTTTACTCTTTGATTGTGCAAGTGTCCAGACAATGGCTGTGTCGCCATACAGAACATATTTTACTATGAAGCAGAAGCATGAGGTGATACCATTCTGAAGGTTACAGTATAT
Source organism: Schistocerca gregaria (assembly GCF_023897955.1). Taxonomy (NCBI): domain Eukaryota; kingdom Metazoa; phylum Arthropoda; class Insecta; order Orthoptera; family Acrididae; genus Schistocerca; species Schistocerca gregaria. Next base: position 436,348,252 of record NC_064922.1, read on the forward strand.
TGTCACCTAGATAAAAGTACCAGATTTAACAGTACTGTCGTTAACACTGAAAGCAGTTTTATTCGACACACACCAAGTACACATGGAGTTCAGCAGCCTGTCTCTACAAAGAGTATTCCATTTCTTACATACATCGAATGTTCTAGCAAATCATAAAATTTCATAAATAATTCTCAAAGCGTCCCAGACATCTGAAACGTCAAGTCATAAATAATTACAATAAGCAGGAAAGAACCGATGGCCCGTACGTCGCCAGCTAGAGAGTGAAACCGTTACACCGCGGCGGACGACCCCTACAACGCAGCTCTGATCCCCCTTGTGACAAAATAGCAAACTACTGTTTCGGAATGGACTAAGGTTGCCTGAATGCGGATGTAATCGCTGCTCCTGGCGTTCTGATCCTGTCTAGTCGCCATGAAACTCAAATATAGTTACTGCCCTAAAAACGGCGAACGTCGGACAGGTTCTCATGTCCCTTGCGTCGATCTACGTCTCCAGATTACCATAGGGTTTCATGCGAAGGACGTGATCGACGCCACCGCTCGTTTGGCTCTTCAATGGAGGATGATGATCGACATCGTAGGTGATGACGGACAAGCTACGAATAATTTGTTACGTGCCAAAGTAGGGATTTAATAATTTTTTGAATATCTCGACCTTCTGCAAAGATGTAAAAGAGACTCTAGATTTCATTAGATTTAGCTTACAGATCTGTATTGGAAATTATAAAGTGCGTGGTCCATACCCTAGTAGTTTAAGATGGGTACACATTTCAGTTGCGTTGGTACTTCAGCTCTAATTATGAACTGTTTCATGTAATCTTCTGGATGCACAGGCTGAAACAGAAACAAAGTCTCAATACTGATTTAGCCTCTTGGAAATGAAGTAGGACAATATCCTAATAAAATATTATCAGGTTTCCAGTCGTCGAGAGAGTATACCTCCTCTTGCTTTTGACCGAGGACACTCAGTTATTGTCATGTTGTAACTTGACAGTCATGCAGGTGTTTGGTCTTGTTCTTATATAGCCGTGACACTGGTTGTGACGTCATTGGTTCGTGTAAGTCAATGATTCCCAACCGCGACTGCAGTGCACACTTTAACCCCCCAATGCCCAGACTCCACATTGTACACAGCTGCTTACCGCCGTCCTCACTAGTGTCAGCAGATGTTTTGATCTCTGCAGCTGCTTTAATTGCTGCATACCGTAAACACAAGACTCTATGATGATGTGTTAATGTCTATTTTGCAGTGCATGTTCAGCTGCCATTCATTTATCTAGATATCGTTACTGAAGACACCTCTCATATTGAGTTTTCTACCATCTGCATGGTCTCCCTGATACAGAACTCGTGGAGATTACTGTTACACGGCAGGTGCTGTGTGTGGCCCTACCATGCTGATCATGACCTATTCGGCTGGGCCAGGGTTTAAGTGCAGCAGCTGACCTCGCAGAAGAGTCTGCGTTTCTGTGTCACTGCGGAAATATCTGTAATAGGGTCTGTGCCAGACGTCCGTCATGTGGAAGTGTATCAAACTGCGAAGCTTCCGAACATCTCACACCGTTGACACGTACAAGTCTGACGACGCGGAGGTGGCTGCTTGTGCTGAGTAGCTGATCTCACAGGGGCGTCGCCGAACAGTTGCAAGGACTGGGTCTCAGTAATCTGTCCCTGGCTGTGGCACTGTCTGTTCTCTTGCAATAGGTTTCCTGTGTTGTCCTTCCCCTTTCGTATCAAGCTGAATAATTACATTATTCCAATTACGGAAACAACGCTCCTTTCACAATCTGCAAATTAATTTGCATTTCACTTTTGTATTATAATTTTTATTTCAGCACCATCGAGTCCAGAAAACTTTCCTTTGTTCACACCTTGAATGGCTTTATACACGTCATCTGGAGTTACTTCATGAAGTCCTTCTTTTATTACAAATTAGGCCTACTTGTATCTGTGCTTGATATCTTGCCACATATAGAAATATTTAAAAAAATATTCCTGTTATTTATAAGTTAATTTGACTTGAGTCACATTAACCGATAAATGTGGCATGACTCAACATACTTCTATTTTCAGCTGCTACTATTACTATCCCCCACCATGAACCATGGACCTTGCCGTTGGTGGGGAGGCTTGCGTGCCTAAGCGATACAGATGGCCGTACCGTAGGTGCAACCACAACGGAGGGGTATCTGTTGAGAGGCCAGACTAACGTGTGGTTCCTGAAGAGGGGCAGTAGCATTTTCAGTAGTTTCAGGGGCAACAGTCTAGATGATTGACTGATCTGGCCCTGTAACACTAACTAAAACGGCCTACTCAATAGGACGTTGTTGTCAGGAGAAAGAAAACTGGCGTTCTACGGATCGGAAGAGTGGAATGTCAGATCCCTTAATCGAGCAGGTAGGTTAGAAAATTTAAAAAGGGAATGGGTAGGTTAAAGGTAGATATAGTGGGAATTAGTGAAGTTCGGTGGCAGGAGGAACAAGACTTTTAGTCAGATGAATACAGGGTTATAAATACAAAATCAAATAGGGGTAATGCAGGAGTAGGTTTAATAATGAATAAAAAATAGGCGTGCGGGTAAACTACTACAAACAGCATAGTGAACGCATTATTGAGACCAAGATAGACACGAAGCCCACACCTACTACAGCAGTACACGTTTATATGCCAACTTGCTCTGTAGATGACGAAGAAATGGATGAAATGTATGATGAGATAAAAGAAATTATTCAGGTAGTGAAGGGAGACGAAAATTTAATTGTCATGGGTGACTGGAATTCGTCAGTAGGAAAACGGAGAGAAGGAAACATAGTAGGTGAATATGGATTGGAGGAGAGAAATGAAAGAGGAAGCCGTCTGGTAGAATTTTGCACAGAGCATAACTTAATCACAGCTAATACTTGGTTCAAGAATCATAAAAAAATGCTGTATACATGGAAGAATCCTGGAGATACTAAAAGGTATCAGATAGATTACATAATGGTAAGACAGAGATTTAGGAATCAAGTTTTAAATTGTAAGACATTTCCAGGGACAGATGTGGACTGTGACCACAATCTATTGGTTATGAACTGTAGATTAAAACTGAAAAAACTACAAAAAAGGTACTAAATTAAGGAGATGGGACCTGGATAAATTAAAAGAACCAGAGAGTTTACAGAATTTCAGGGAGAGCATAAGGGAACAATTGACAGGAATGGGGGAAAGAAATACAGTTGAAGAAGAATGGGTAGCTTTGAGGAATGAAATAGTGAAGGCGGCAGAGGATCAAGTAGGTAAAAAGAAGAGGGCTAGCAGAAAGCCTTGGGTAACAGAAGAAATATTGAATTTAATTGATGAAAGGAGAAAATATAAAAATGCAGTAAATGAAGCAGGCAAAAAGGAATATAAACCTCTCAAAAATGAGATCGACAGGAAGTGCAAAATGGCTAAGCAGGGATGGCTAGAGGACAAATGTACGGATGTAGAGGCTTATCTCACTAGGGGTAAGATAGATAGTGCCTACGGGAAAATTAAAGAGACCTTTGGAGAAAAGAGTATTACGTGTATGAATATCAAGAGCTCAGATGGAAACCCAGTTCTAACCAAAGAAGGGAAAGCAGAAAGATGGAAGGAGTATATAGAGGGTCTATACAATGGCGATGTACTTGAGGACAATATTATAGAAATGGAAGAGAATGTAGATGTAGATGAAATGGGAGATACGCTACTGCATGAAGAGTTTGACAGAGCACTGAAAGACATGAGTCGAAACAAGGCCCAAGGAGTAGACAACATTCCATTAGAACTACTGACAGCCTTGGGAGAGCCAGTCCTGACAAAACTCTACCATCTGGTGAGCAAAATGTATGAGACAGGTGAAATACCCTCAGACTTCAAGTAGAATATAATAATTCCAATCCCAAAGAAAGCAGGTGTTCACAGATTTGAAAATTACCGAACTATCAGTTTAATAAGTCACAGCTGCAAAATACTAACGGGAATTATTTACAGACGAATGGAAATACTGGTAGAAGCCGACCTCGGGGAAGATCAGTTTGGATTCCGTAGAAATATTGGACCACGTGAGGCAATACTGACCTCACGACTTATCTTAGAAGGAAAATTAAGGAAAGGCAAACTTACGCTTCTAGCATTTGTAGTCTTAGAGAAAGCTTTTGACAATGTTGACTGGAATACTCTCTTCCAAATTCTAAAGGTGGCAGGGGTAAAATACAGGGAGCGAAAGGCTATTTACAATTTGTACAGAAACCAGATGAGCGTTATAAGAGTCGAGGGGCATGAAAGGGTAGCAGTGGTTGGGAAGGGAGTGAGACAGGGTTGTAGCCTCTCCCCAATGTTATTCAATCTGTATACTGAGCAAGCAGTAAAAGAAACAAAAGAAAAATTCGGAGTTTTGAGGTTCGCCGATGACATTGTAATTCTTTCAGAGACAGCAAAGGACTTGGAAGAGCAGTTGAACGCAATGGACAGTGTTTTGAAAGGAGGATATAAGATGAACATCAACAAAAGCAAAACGAGGATAATGGAATGTAGTCGAATTAAGTCGGGTGATGCTGAGGGAATTATATTAGGAAATGAGACAATTAAAGTAGTTAAGGAGTTTTGCTATTTGGGGAGCAAAATAACTGATGATGGTCGAAGTAGAGAAGATATAAAATGTAGACTGGCAATGGCAAGGAAAGCGTTTCTGAAGAAGAGAAATTTGTTAACATCAGTATAGATTTAAGTGTCAGGAAGTCGTTTCTGAAAATATTTGTATGGAGTGTAGCCATTTATGGAAGTGAAACAAGGACGATAAATAGTTCGGACAGGAGGAGAATAGAAGCTTTCGAAATGTGGTTCTGCAGAAGAATGCTGAAGATTAGATGGGTAGATCATATAACTAATCAGGAAGTATTGAATAGAATTGGGGAGAAGTTTGTAGCACAATTTGACGAGAAGAGGGGACCGGTTGGTAGGACGTGTTCTGAGGCATCAAGGGATCACAAATTTAGCATGGGAGGGCAGCGTGGAGGGTAAAACTCGTATAGGGAGACCAAGAGATGAATACACTAAGCAGATTCAGAAGTATGTAGGTTGCAGTAGGTACTGGGAGATGGAGAAACTGGCACAGGATACGGTTGCATGGAGAGCTGCATCAAACCAGTCTCAGGACTAAAGACCACAACAACAACAACTTTTTCTATAAGAGGTAGTCAAATGAAAACGAGCCGGATTGAAAATATCAAGTACACCGTTTCTCATTTCAAAAGTAATCGTCATAACCGACAATAAATTTAGCCCAGTGTGAGACAAGATGGTCAGCATCTTCACTGAACAGTGACTGCGGTTGCCTATAGAACCAACCCATGATTGCACCTAGCCGTGCACCTCTTCATCTGATGCAAAGCGTCAGCCATGAATGCCTTTCTTCAGGCCTCCGAAAATATGAAATCAGATGTAGAGAGATGGCCATTGAGGAATTCTAAGGGCTTCCCAGAAAAACGTCTGTACCATGCTTGAAACAACCCGTTAACTAACTGTTCTTCCATATTTTGCCAAGGTTGTTTCGAGTACGCTGCAGAATTTTTGCTAGGAAGCCCTTACACATCCTCCACACACACCCGATCCCTCACCATGTGATTTCTATATTTTTAGAGCCCTGAAGAAACACAATTATGCCCGTCGATGCGCTTCGGAAGAAGAGGTGCACACCTCGGTACAAACATGTTTTGGTCGGCCGCTATTTCCGAACGGTTTGAGGCACTTCAGTCCGGAACCGCGCTGCTGCTACGGTCGCAGGTTCGAATCCTGCCCCAGGCATGGATGTGTGTGATGTCCTTAGGTCAGTCAGGTTTAAGTAGTTCTAAGTTCTAGGGGACTGATGACCTCAGCTGTTAAGTCCCATAGTGCTGAGAGCCATTTGAACCATTTTTCTCCCTATACCTTAACCCTATTTTCCCCAGAATTTCGAACACCCCGCACCGTTTTACATTGTCGAACGGTTTTTACAAGTTAAAATATCCTATAAACGAGTCGATTTTACTTTAGTCTTGCATCCATGATCAACCGCAAAGTCAATATTGCCTCTCTGGTGCCTTTATCTTCATCTATCAACTACATCCGGACAGGCCTTCGAAGGCCCAACCGTACCGACCGGCCACAGTGTCATGCTCAGCTCACAGGCGTCACTGGATGCGGGTATGGAGGGCATGTGGTCAGCACACCGCTCTCCCGGCCGTATGTGAGTTTACGAGACCGGAGCCGCTACTTCCCAATCAAATAGCGCCTCAGTCTGCCTCACGGGGGCTGAGTGCACCCCGCTTGCCGACAACGCTCGGCAGACCGGATGGTCACTCATTCAAGATGATAGCCCAGCTCGACAGCGCTAAACTTCGGTGATCTCACGGGAACCGGTGTTACCACTGCGGCAAGGCCGTTGACCGTCATCTACCAAGTCCTCGATTTTCTTTTTCGTTCTCCTGTGTATTATTCCTGTCAGCAGCTCTTAAGCTACTTGTGCGATAACTCGAGCACTTTTCAGCTCTTGCAGTCTTCTGAATTGTGTGGATATATTGTTTCGAAAGTCAGATGGTATATCGCCAGGCTCATACATTCTACACACCAATGTGAATGGTTGTTCTGTTGCCACTTTTCCCAATGATTTTAGAAATTCTAATGGGGTGTTATCTGTTCCTTGTGCCTTCAAAAGCTCTTTTAAAATCTGATTCTAATACCGGATCCCCTACTCTTCTAAGTCAACTCCTGTTGCTTCTTCTGCCACATCAGACAAATCTTTCCCCTAACAGAGGCATTCAGTGTCCTCTTTCCACCTATCCGCTCTCTCCTCTGCATTTAAGAGTCGTATTCCCATTGCATTGTTAAGGTTACCACCCTTGCTTTTAATTTCACCGAAGATTGTTATGATTTTCTTATACGCAGACTCAGTCTTTGCGATGACCATTTCTTTTTCGATTTCTTCACATTTTCCATGCAGCCATTTCATCTCAGGTTTCTTGCACTTCCTATTTATTTCATTCCTCAGTTTCGTTTATGTCTGTATTCCTGAATTTCTCTTAATATTTTTGTACTTACTTCTTTCATCGATTAACTGAAGTATTACTTCTGTTCTCCGTGGTTTCTTCTAAGTTATTTTCATTGTGCCTATGTTTTTCTTTCCAACTTCTGTGATTACTCTTCTTAGAAATTATCTTCCTCAACAGTACTGCATACTGAGCTATTCCTTATTGCTGTATCTATAGAGTTAGAGAACTTCGAGCGTATATCTTCATTCCTTATTATTTCGTATCCCAATTCTTTGCGTATTGATTTCTCCTGACTGTTCTCTTAAAATTCAGCCCACGACCTGGACCACCTATATGTTTTCCGTCTGACAGTTTTTTTTCCCACTGAAGTCTTTACATAATTTTCTCAGCTGAGCTCCCATTCTTTTTTGTACATGCTCATCACATTCAGGCTTTTCTATCAGAGTGTTCCCATATGGTCCGTCATTAACAACAGTAGGGTGTCATTTACAGTCTCCATCCCCAAGGTAGCCTACATACCTCACACCACGACTAACCTCTGATATTCTAAAAATGTTTAGAACGCCTTTTGTTTCGATATTTCCACTTGGGCCATGAAAGTTCTTTACACAAACATAGGTGCCAATAAATTTACTTGAACAGCCCGGGCAGTGCTTTGTTAGACATTCATAATCTAGTATTTTACCAGTTTCAGTAAATGTGGCAGTTACAGTCCCATTCAGCGAAGTATGACCTCTCTTCTGCCAAGATCCATTAAATGCTGCTGCAATGTCTCTATTCTCAGACACGGCTCCTGCTTGTTCTGCTGCTCTTTTCACTGTATGTTCAGTTACACCACATACAGTATTATGTATTAATTTATTGTATCTGTCAAACCTCAGTGGAGGTGGAGGCAAATCCACCACTGCACAAAAAGTCTGGGCATCTCTTCTTCCCCTTCCAGTACATCGTATTGCATAAACAAGCTGAATATTTACACTGTAACGTAGAATATCAGTTACTGGCGATGTCACAGTATCACTGTGCATCTTACACGAGTTATAGGCAATCACTAACCGACTTGAAAGACCATTCCTTGCTGGAATTTTCTCAGAAATTTCAATACTATCTTCACAATTGTACTATTTACATTTCGCAACACTCTCCAAAAGTCTTAACAGCACATTTAGGTTCACAATAACATTTCCATCGTTATTGCTGCTCACAATAGTACTAGGCTTGTTCTTATTACAATCAGAAAGCAAAAGTTAACGTCTAGAACCACTGCCTGTAGACACAGTTTTCGCGGGCGAGTTTCGATGCAACTGCTGAGTATCATTCGGTTGTGTTTGGAACTCGTTATCGCAAAACTTTCGTTCGGGGCTGAATTTCTTTACTCTCGGCATTTGTAGCATAGGAAACACACACACAGGAACAAAGCAACACACTAAAACTACAAAACCACACGTGTATGAAATTCCGAAATTGTTTGCATTCGTACCACAGCCTTCTGGACATGCCTGTAGGCCTACTATGGTTCCGGGAGTCAGTGACTTCTACAACACACCTGTATTAACGATCCGTAACTAACGACGGAAAAAACGGAAGAACAAAACAATGCAGCACGTATTCTGATGCTCTTGAAATTGACAGATGGGTGTGACCCCTGTGCAACATCACGTTCAACTTCAACTTTAGAGCGAGCGGAAAATGATAATGCCCATAAACTATACATTTTTGAAATCAGCATAAAATGGTCTTTTCTATTGATGAAGAAATTTTTTTTTAAATTTTTGGCCATTTTTCATGAGCATGTCCCCTTCACAGTTCCATATGTTTTTTTCGTGACACATGTGCGTTATCTACAGTGTCATTGTAACGTAATTGATTAGAACAGAGGTTTGACAATAAGAATAAGTGCAATAAAAAAATAAAAAAAATTAATGTTGGAAGTCACCTCCTATCCCATTACAGAAAAACGTAAATAAATTGGAATATAGGCTATGATACTGTGACAAGAAAGCTGAGTATCATTGTTCTTTACATATTTCGTATACAAAGTTTCACAGTACTTATGGAGGTGACCTACCTGTAGCAGCAACGTAATAACACTCTAAATACGCAAAGTGCTATACAGACTGGAACGTGCCGTCCCAAAATCGCGCAACTTGAGCTGCAGGAGATGTTGCGGACAAAATTCTCGTTCTGCCCAAGCGAATGCTCACTCCATAAATATTTATACTCTGTGGATGTGGCGCGTGATTTACGGGCAGCCGCGATGGTCAGCGGTCTCATTAAGTTCCGAGCAGGCAATCAGCAGCGAGAAAGGGCAGTATCTTTGGTGCCAGGGCTAGGCTTGGGCAGCGGCTACGCTTAAAATGCTAATATGTGCTGTTCCGATGTGCCGGTTGTTGCTGTTCGGCCAGTGAATATTGCCAGGTGAAAAACTTGTTACGCCGTTAGGGCTATACCTTTACTGGCAATGATTTTGAATGTAACAGGCAACCTTGTATCAGCTGTGGTGGCGGGTTCCGATCATTGGTCGTAAGGGCAGCCTGTGGCTTACAGCCTGTTGACTCTTTAATGACAGCTGTGTGCTTAAAGCACCCACTCACTAACAGTCTCGATTTTTTGGGGCTGTTGTTGGTTCCCTCATTGATGCTCACAAATGACGATGAGAATTTTGTTTTATGACTGAAATGAAATGATCGTATAGCATTTATTTACCGAGATATGCCCTTTAGGGTTCAGCCTCCGTAATGCAAGTCTTTTTAGTAGAGGCCACTCAGTCCCCTGCCCGGGATCGAAACCGGGCCCCCTTGCGTGGTAGGCGGTAACGTTACCGCTACCCTATGGAGCCGGACTGTATTATGGCTGTTATGTTGTCATGTGATATGCGCGTCTCTGCAGTCACCGTCCTGCTCACCCATAAACCTGTCAGGAGACAGCAGTTTTACTTAACTAGTTATGTCAGGTCGGCTACTAACCAATTTCCTACCCATACTTTTTTTATTAGCCTTAAGCTCCTAGGTGAAGTCGGGTCACATTAAGTGTGGGCTCAGTTCAAATGGCAAAGCCGTATTCGAATTAAGTCACTTAAGTTATGTGGTATTTAAACTTCACGTATTGTGGATTACTGTACCTTGTGTGGACAAGTGGTCCCTTAATTTCAGCCGGCCGCGGTGGTCTCGCGGTTAAGGCGCTCAGTCCGGAACCGCGTGACTGCTACGGTCGCAGTTTCGAATCCTGCATCGGGCATGGATGTGTGTGACATCCTTAGGTTAGTTAGGTTTAAGTAGTTCTAAGTTCTAAGAGACTGATGACCACAGAAGTTGAGTCCCATAGTGCTCAGAGCCATTTGAACCTTAATTTCAAGGTGGTCTGTTCTGTGTATGTACAGTTTGTAAATTTGATTGATCATCTGTGTTTCGAGTGTTACAGAAGGGGGCTCTTTTAATCTGTCTGTTCATTTGGTGCGCTCATGTACCCCGCAACCGGAGCTAGCATACTATAATATGTATGAGTAAATCCGTTACATTTTAATTCATTGGATGTATTTATTAAATTCTACCACTAGTTGCTTTCTGACAGCAAACCTGATGGATAGTTGATGGTTAATTAACGGGATTATTTTATTAAATTCTGCCACCAGTTTCTTTTCGCAAATTCTAACTGTTCATTTGTGAGACAGATGGTGTTTAATTCATTGGATCATTTTATTAAATTTTTCCATCAGTTGATTTCCATAAGTTATAACAATAAATCTGGTGAGCAGCTGCTGTTTAAGTCATTGGATCATGTAATTAAATTCTGCCACCAATTGTTTTCTGTAAGTTATAACTGTCAATCTGGTTGACAGTTTCTTTTTAAATCATTGGATCATTGTATTAAATTAATCCACAAGTTGCTTCCTTACAGCGAACCTAATAGTTAGTTGTTGTTTAGTTAATTGGATCATTTTATTTATTATGCCACCAACTGTTTTACGTAAGTTGTAGCCATTAATCTGGTTGGCAGTTGCTGTTTAATTCTCTGGATTGTTGTAGTAAATTCAGCCACCAGTTGCTTTCAGTAAATTGTGACCGTAAAAGCGGAAAACAGTTGCTGCTTTGTCCAAAGCATGGATTATCCTATTAATTCTACCACCAGTTGCCCTTTTTAGTTACAACACTAAATCTTCTTGTCAGTTACTATTTAACTCATTGGATTGAATCATTTAGAGATATCTGTCAATTGTTGCTTTGTTTAAGTCGTAACAGGAAATCTGGTTTGCAGTCAACACTTAACTCAGAGAAATATTTATGAAGTGCTGCTTATCTTAAATTTTGATAGAGTCACTTTGGCAACTGCTGTTTTAATATTCATCTTGAAATTTCTTTCGAAAGTTAAATTGTAGCGATAAATTATCTCGGAATACTTACATAATATTAAAGCCATTAAATTGCTATGTTGAGGTTTTGTTTCGTAGGTTCTGCCACCAATATCTTTTGGTAAACCTATATTACAGAATGTTAGATGTGTGATCTGTCCTTATCTGGTATATTTTACACTAGTGCAAATTTCTGCTTCTTTAAATGACATGGTTTGCTTAAATTTGAATAAACGTCTTCTGGTAGAGCAGCTTACCAATCGACACCACCTCGCTACCGCTTCCAGTAATAAAATAAGAGAAATCAGGAATCGATCGGATAATTTAGCTGTTTATTTTTCCACAATCATTTCGAGAGTGTATCAGTGGAGCAGTGATTCTATGAATACTCTGCGAGACAGAATCGGTCCATTTTTCTGTGAGATCGGAAGCAAGCAAAAATTGTATGAGGATTCCGCCAACGCTAGCAAGATATGTGTTAGAAACCTTTTAAACCAGCGCCGACAGAAGAACCTGCCCTGCCATAGCAGCAGTCGCTATATTTCGTGGGCGTATTTCCACATTCACAGGATATCCGGAACACGGCGGCCGGTTTCGGTACAGTGCCGCCGGCTGGGTTAATTGGATGGGTCCGTGAGTCACGTCAGCAGCCGATCACTCATTCCACAGAGACCGACACGGCGCAGGCACCAGTTCCGTGTCCTCAATCCCCGGCTTTAATTGATTGGCCGCCGTGTCTACTGCAGAGGAGGTACAACCCATTCCAAAATTAGAGGGAAAAAAGGAGCGATAAAAAACCTATTGAATGCTTTCCAGTTACACTACTCTTCCTTCGCCCACCGAGTTTTATTTTTCTATGGAATATATCAGGGCAGTAGTATAAGAAATATAATTACTACCGTCGGGCGTAAGACATTAACAGTGAAATACAGATACGTAGTTGGAATTAATTGACGAATGTGCTTCTCGTAATTTTCCGACAGGAGCATAGCCTTCTGTGAACTGGGTTTAAATACAGTAAGAATCATATTTTTGGTGTATTAGAAAAATTTTGTGTTTCTGATGTACTGCTCTCCATTGTCATCCAGTTAATGAGGGAACACGACTACAAATACATATTAAATGGAATACGAATCATCTATTTCAGAGACGATCGTGTCTAGGTCTTCTGACTCGGTACCGATCTCACAAACTCAAGAGAAATCAACTGACATTATTTCAATTTAGAGAGTGTGCAGCACCTCATGTAGTGTCAACGAGTGTGAAGACTTCGTGGTTGGACGTGGAGTGGGAGGTCACTCCCGTTTAAAAACTTTTATTTGCGAAGTGTTATGGTTTAGCTTTTATGGCAACATATGGTCGCATAGTGCAAAAACTCTACGAATTTTCCCATTACGAAGTTCTCGTGAGTCTAGTCTACAGTATTTTCGGATTTCATACCGCATTAGTGATCATTAAAGATTTCAGAGGCATGTGAAAATTGACATTGTAGACTGTAGTACTAAATTTATTTTTACGTTTTGTGTGGGACATATGAGCAGCTCTTGTGAAATTGGATGCCAATTTGCGCTACAGACTAAATGCAACTGCTACTATAGCAGAGTAGTTATTAATATTTCTCAGTAAGCAGTTGATTTTAAGGACGAGTGGTTCGTGTCTCGTAGCTTATTTTTCAACAATTTCGTTTCTAGTTTCCTTTAATTATTATTGTTGTACTTCAAAAGTCTACAGAGAACTATGAAAAATAGTTACTGTCAAAAAAAGGAACTGTTTTGCACAGACACATGATCGGACATGTTCTTCACAAAAGTGGTAGCAAATAAATCAGGGTGTAAGTGGCAAACTGATGCAATTTCTTAGGGTTGCAGACAACACAACCTTCTTGGTGGGAAGTACGGAAAATTTTGAAGCCCTGCAGAAAGGAATGGATTGCATACTTAATATAGAAAAGGGTATAATGTGAACACCAGCACAAAAGATAACTGCAAGAAGTGTAAATACGATAGACGCACATTAATTAAAAGATTCGGGGTAAGGCAATGTAATGAGAAGTTATGAAACATGAGAAGTTATGAAGAATTCTACTGAGCCAAGCGTTAGGTAATCGTGTACAAATGATAGGAAATGGTAACTGTTCTAAACGGTGTCTCATTTGAGCTTCAGTACTTTTCATGGGAAATATTTAGTGTTTCAAACCAATGTAAAAACAGTGTTATAAATGCAAGGACGAATACATTGACAGTAACTCAGGCAGAACTACTATTAATTGAAATTTTTGTGTAATGAACACTGACTTCAGTCACTATTGCTCCTGGCTAACTATTAAGTAAAATACAGCACATTATACTACCTAAACAATTACTACGAAGAATTCGAGAAATGAACCAGATTTTACCTCCTGATGAGACCTGTGACCTTTATGTAATGAAATATTATCAAAGTCAAAGTCTCGGCCACATGATATTTCATTAAAATTTAGCAGCACGACATAGGCGCGTAGTCAGCTGACTACATGCCTATGTGACATTGCTAGATTTTATACTGCAAAAGCCGAAGCCGGTTATCAGTTATAACAAAATACGCTGACGGAAAAAAATCGTAACACCAAAAAATAATTAATGTACAGTATTCAAACTTCGTGAACACTTTTTTCTAGGTAACATACGTAAACGATTAAAGTTATAAGATCACAGGTTAATGTAAGTGCGAGATAAGGCATTGCAAATGTGAACTCCTGGAATATTAACAATCGGTCTAAACACCAGAATGTTGAATGCAACAATACAAGCGCGCACGCACTGTGTTGTACTAGTGCTCGATCTCAGTTGTGGGACAGATTTCCACGTACTTGTTAGGTCAATATAGGGACGCTTAATGTTGTTTTTGGCTGACGCTGGAACTGTCGTTCCGCTTATGTCCAATAAGTGCTCGTGATCAAGTAGACCAAGACAACACGTCTACACTATGTAGAGCATGCTGGGTTCAAAAGTTGAATGCGGGTAAGCGTTATCCTGTTGGAAAACACTTCCTGGGAAGCTCTTGATGAATGATGGCACAACAGGTCGAACCAACATATTGACGTACACATTTGCAGTTAGGGTGCGTGGAATAGTCACGAGACGACTAGTGTTGTCTTGAGAAATCGCACCCCAGAGCATAACTCCAGGTGCAAGTCCTGTGGGTCTAGCACGCATGCAGGTTGTTTGCAGAACTCAAGTGGCCTCTTGTAAACCAACACGCTGCAGTCAATGGCACTGAGGCAGAACCACCTTTCATCAGGAAACATAACAGTCCTTCACCCTGCCCTCCAAGGAGCTCACGCAAATGGCGGTGGTTTTGAGTCAGTGGCATGCACACTACAGGGTGCCTGTCTTGGAGCTGTCCTTAAAGTAGCCGATTTGCAACAGTTTGTTGTGTCATTGTGGTACCAACAGCTGCTCAGATTGCTGCTGCAGGTGTACTACGATGCGCCAGAGCCATCCGCCTAACACGATGGCATTTCCCCTCTGTAGTGTGGCATGTGGACATCCAGAGCCCGGTCTTCTTGCGACTGTACCATCCCGTGACCACTTCTTCAAGCAATTATGTACAGTGAATACATTCTTGCTAAGTCTTTTATAGTGTCTCAGAAGGAACATGAAGCTTCTCATAGCTCTATTAAACGATCTCGATGAAACTCACTGAGATGTAGATAATTGCGCCTTTGTCACCATAATGGCATTCCTCACTAATATCAACCCTCCTAGTCCAGTCTAGTTCAAATGGTTCAAATCCCTCTGAGCACTATGTGACTTAACGTCTGAGGTCATCAGTCGCCTAGAACTTAGAACTAAATACACCTAACTAACCTTAGAACATCACACACATCCATGCCCGAGGTAGGATTCGAACCTCCGACCGTAGCGTTCACGCGTTTCCAGACTGATGCGCCTAGAACCACACGGCCACAGCGGCCGGCTAGTCCAGTCCAGAAGGTAACTAACACTCACGAGCTTTACAGCATTACCTGACTTTATTCCTCATTGTGGTGCTGCTAGAGCAACTCGTATGTGATGGGCGCGAAATCTGAACAGACGTCATCTTTCAGATTTAGAAACAAGCGTACCAGCTTTCGTTTATGTCGCACAACCCCTTCTTGGCGTTGTGAATTTTTTTCTCCGGTCAGTATATTATGTGGGCAAGACATTGACTTCTATAATATAATAAACACTGCTCCAAACTATATCAAAAGATAGGAATTGGGTCATGGGATTGGTACGAGGGATCGGGTCTACAGGTCATAATATTCCGTTATTCATCTGTATGTTATTCATTGCGATTACACACAGCTGAATAGGTTCTGATGACTTTAATTTAAATTGCGACAGCTACACAAACATTAGAAATACTGCAACAGAGAGAGAAGTGTTACAATGTGAAAGAATTCTCTTGTCTGCGTAATAAGATCAAGCAGGATGGCCGAACTAAGATTGATATCAAATTTACATTGACGCTAGTGAAGAAAGATTTGTTTTCCCTTAAAATCTACTGATTCTAGATAGTGCTAAGAATATGAAACGTTTGTGCTGAAAGTTTAATTCTTTAGTGGTACTTCTTATGAATGTGAAACCAGGACCACAGAAAACCTGGAAAGATATCTCTAAAAGCATATAAACTGAGGTGGCATCGAAGAGTTTTAAACAATTAAGTGGACAGATAATACATGAAAATGCACCACAAAGACTAGATTAGGCAAAGAATCCAAGGAATACCATCACCAGAAGAAGAGACACGGTAGTGGATCATCTACTGCGGCACGAGGGGATACTATTCCTCTGAAAGCAGGAGTAGGGGTCGAAAAGAACAGATGCAAAAATAAATAAATAAATAAATAAATAAAGCTAGGATATGCAAAATATAGTACAGAGAATATTGTGTAGTTGATTACTGCATGGAATCCGATCTACTTTTGTTCTGCTGGTTTTCGCCTAGCCATTTCATTAATTAATGACGCGACGCCTGCCAAGTATGCTGTCGGCAACCCACCAGACACCTGAGCCATGCGCAACTGCAGGCTTCCATAGAAGCACCGCTGTTAATACTTCCTCTTCGGGTATGTACCGTTAAGCAACCAGCCAGCAGATGAGGTGAGTACGGTATTTCTAAACGAGGAAAAATCACGAATTCATCTCGGTTTCTAATTATCTTTTCGGAACAATCTTCAGGCCAAAATCAGTGGCAAAAGTTTCTTACTATACTGTAGCTACAATTATCAGTAGAGTCTCTGCTAGTGCTCGATGTTAAAAAAACAGCCTAAATAAGGTTATTATTGAAAACAGTAAACTTTATAAAATGGACGTCCGCAGCTCAAGGTATCCTTTTTTGAGAAGTACACCACAAACAACTGTTGCATTTTCATAGTACTTCCGGTTTCACAAAGTTATTTTTCTACATGAAGAAGAACAGCACACGGGGGATCTAAAAATATAACAAAATTAGAAATTCCAAGAATCTGAGAAGAAGACAGCATAATGTGGTTGGAAAAATAGTTGATTGACAAAAGCAAATGCGAACATAGTAGTCAACTTATTTATTTTCAGATTACTTACAGGAAAACCTTGGGTGCATTGGATGCCTCATAATTCCCCATCAGGACACAATAAATTCGTCGAAATAGTGGCGATAGTCTCCATTTTAAAACAAGCGGAATGAAGAAGACGAGCGTAAAACAAGGTCAACCCTGAAAGAACAAGGAAAAGGGACAGCCGGCCGGCGTGGCCGAGCGGTTCCAGGCGGTGTAGTCCGGAACCCCGCGACCGCTATGGTCACAGGTTCGAATCCAGCCTCGGGCATGGATGTGTGTGATGTCCTTAGGTTAGTTAGGTTTAAGTAGTTATAAGTTCTAGGGGACTGATGACCTCAGAAGTTAAGACCAATAGTGCTCAGAGCCACTTGAGCCATTTTTTGAAATGGGACATTTTAAAAAATATGAACCCCGATTTTAAATACTAATTGCGATCAAAAGACAGGAAGTAGTGAAAAGCACCACAAAAAGACCATGATTGAATAAAAGGACAATAAACAGATGCAAAGTAAATAAAACAGGTCTTTATATATGTATTGTGTCTGTTCATTCGGATAATTCCAAAGAACTGAAACCACGTATAAACAAATATATACTGCTTGACGACCATAAAATCACTGTTCTCAGTTCTTGCAGGAATCCAGCACGATGCGGTGAGCGGCGACTGTGGAGATCAGGGGGCGCTATGTAAGCAGTGTGAGTCAATACGGGAATTTGGGTCGATGTGAGAGCGTGCTTGGATAGCCGAAGCTGTTGACGGCATGATAGCTCAGCGAGTTCGGTAAGAGGGTTAGATACCCTGTGCAATAAGAAAACTGATATAGGCAACGAACAATTATGAAGAAAATGAGATCAGAGAAAAAAGCGACCTCCTGCGTAAAGATCGATATTTGTGTTCGACCCACGATGTGACACAAATTGTCACTTGTCAACAATGAATTCATTTCAGTCCCCAATTGCGGCCGGTGTCAGAATTTATTTCATTTCATCATAAAACAAGTCTTACCCAAACGGATCTGCGATTAGTCCGTAAGAACCGTAACGGGTGGTTGCCAGCAGAATACTGAACTCGAGCTTGAGTAACAAGTGAGCACCAGGAGCTGCAAACCCGGAAGAGACAGTCGATGTGTGAAATTGTAAATAAGCTGAATAGGAATTTTGGGATAGGTCCTTACGATAGAGACATTATGTTAAACGTGCATTAAAACGGCTATCGAAGTATAAAAAAGGTGTACGAGCTACATTGGAGATAATCAGAATTGGAGAGTGTATTATGCTTCAACTCACTTTGGCTATTTAGTATACATTCCGTATGACAGTTCCTATTTCGCAGAATCTCAGTCTCTTCCAATATATTTAAAATACAGTCTATGACCTGGCGATGTAAAATTTTTTAACTTATTTGGAAAGTTATTGATAGTATGATTATGTTCTTGTAAAAGGTTGCTTAATGCTGATCTGGAATTTGTCAAATTTATGTGCTCTCGGAATCTAATAGCGAAACTTCTACCAGCCTGTCCAACGTACTGCATAAGTCAGTTGTCACAGCGAATTCGGCATAGGTTAGAGACACTGCCATAATTCGCAAATTTCCTGCTACCGCCGTGAACAGAATTCGTTGTGACAATTGAGAGGTCCAGTCGGTGTTTCTTTCATTACACCAAAAGCGGTCGCAGTTCCCTAAACAAGGTTATAGCAATGTTCTATGGCAATCTGCTTTCGCTTCGTTTATTTGAAAGTGGCAAACCTACACGGTAAACAACCATTAGGAACAGAAATATATAGATACAATTACATTGCACGTGCGGCAGTATTAATAGTAATAATAATAACAATAGCGACTGTTAAATAGCAGCAACGCCGTATATCAAATCAGCGTGTTGTGGCTAGTGTCTCGTGTTTGTGCACACTCGACCAAGTGGGTCTGAAATTGCTATCCAGTCGGCACACGACTGTTACTACCACAGCTAATACCGCTGTTTTGAGATATGAATCCGTGGAACTGGATGCGCAAATATGGTATCCATCGAATGTGCTTGGTACACGGAAGTGATTTGCTTCACACACTTCTTTGAACACAATCACTATTGTGAAAACTTTGTTCTTAAATGAATGACACCGTGCATGTTTTCAGGTGGATGTATCGATTCCTGAACGGCATGTAGTCACTATTATTCTTATTATTTTGCTCATTATTATCTTTACGATGCACATTATTATTGTTGTTGATATTATTACTATCAATAGTTCTATATGTGTGCTTAAATGATACTCTTTTGTTCCGATTATTAATGTTTATTCTGCATAGCTACAAATGTGCTCCATATGTTTGATACTTTCAAATAAACGAAATAAAAGTGGACTGCCAACACAACGTTGCTACAAACTCTGAACAGTCCATTTACATGTCAGAAATACGTTATCCACACAACAGTTTCACACATTTTACAGTACAAAACCTGGCATGACCAAGGCTCGAACCCAAGACACTTGTTGCGCAAACTAATGCTGTATAGACTTCAGCATGAGAGTTCTATATAACAGTTGCTCACAGGTATGCTCTTTCTGTGCTCCATAGCTCAGGTGTTACTTATTACTTACCTTTTACACACGTTCTCGTCAACGACAAAGCATAGCACAAACTTTATCGGTGTTTTGCTTGATACTCTGTCGATATATAACGTTTGGCACCGATGTAACTGACATCCGGAGGTTGGGTACGAGAACGATACGGATGCAGGATAGCGAGGCAAGGAGTATGGTGCTCAAAGTCAGTTGTCTCTTTGTGCACCAATGAAATACATTAGGTGACCAAAAGTATCCGGACACCCCCAGAAACATACGTTTTTCATATCAGGTGCATTGTAATGCCACCTACTGCCAGGTACTCCATGTAAGCAGCCTCAGTAGTGATTAGACATCTTGAGAGAGGAGAATGGGGCGCTCAGCGGAACTAGCGGACTGCGAACGTGGTCGGGTGATTAGGTGTCACTTGTGTCATCAGCGAGATTTCCACACTCTTAACCATTCCTAAGTCCACTGTTTCCGATGTGATAGTAAAGTGGAAACCTGAAAGGACACGTACAGCACAAAAGCGTACAGTCCGACCCCGTCTGTTGTCTGACAGAGACCGCCGACACTTGAAGAGGGTCGTAATGTGTAATAGGCAGACATCTACCCTGACCGTCATACAGGAATTCCAAACTGCATCAAGATCTACTCCAAGTACTATGACAGTTAGGCGGGAGGTGGGAAAACTTGGATTTCATGGTTGAGCGGCTGCTCATAAGCCACACATCATGCCTGTAAATGCCAAAGGACGCCTCGCTTGGTGTAAGGAACGTAAACATTGGGCGATATAACAGAGGAAAAACGTCATCTGGAGTGACGAATCACGGTACACAATATGACGATCCGATGGCAGCGTGTGGGTATAGCGAATGCCCGGTGGACGTATCTGTCAGCGTGTGTAGTGCCAACAGTAAAATTCGGAGGCTTTGGTGTAATGGTGTGGCCATGTTTTTCGTGGAGGGAGCTTGCACCGCTTGTTTTTTTGCGTGGTACAATCACAGCACAGGCCTACATTGATGTTTTAAGCAACTTCTGGCTTCCCGTTGTCGAAAAGCAATTCCGGAATGGCTGTTGCATCTTTAAACACGATCGAGAACCTGTTCATAATGCGTGGCGTGAAGAGGAGTGCTTACACGACAATAACATCCCTGTAATGGACTGGCCTCCACAGAGTCCTGACCTGAAACCTATAGAACACCTTTGGGAAGTTTTCAGAAGCAGACCGACATCGATACCTCTCTTCAGTGCAGCCTCCGTGGTGAATGGGCTGCCATTCCCCAAGAAACCTTCCACCACCTGATTGAACGTATGTCTGCGAGAGTGGAAGCTTTTATCAAGACTAAGGGTGGGCCAACACAACATTGCATTCCAGCATTACCGATAGAGGGCGCCACGAACTTTAATTCATTTTCAGCCGGGATAATTTTGGTCACATAGTGTAGCATTAGCAAGATATACATTTATTCGATTTAAGTGATACAGCTGATTCACCTTCTCCACAGCAACTACGAGACCAGTGTGTACAACACTGACTCGCCGACGTTATCAGATTATCAGAGCCTTTCCTACCTTTGTGGCTGCTCGCGTAACATTGCATGCCAAGCAGGGCACTCGTCAACATTGAAGGACCGTGCCCCCAACTTTACTCCTACAGCTCTACACAAAATGTAGGTGGTAGTACAGAGTTATGGAATGGCCTCTCCACCAGTGGTAGGTTGTGGATGCTAGTGTCTCCTCACAGCTGCAAGTTGTGGGTAGCAGTTTTTAACACATCTCTGGGATACAGCAACAAGCTGACAGTGCACCAAGCACCATCAGCTTGGCTCTCAGCAAGCCAGAGGAAGGAGTCTCCTAGACCTCACATCAGCGAACGAGATGTTGACAGCTCACAGCGTCCAGGTTCATCAGGCCAGGCAGACAACAGTCTTGATGGCAGAAGTCATCTGGTGTATG
Organism: Schistocerca gregaria; assembly: GCF_023897955.1. Taxonomy (NCBI): domain Eukaryota; kingdom Metazoa; phylum Arthropoda; class Insecta; order Orthoptera; family Acrididae; genus Schistocerca; species Schistocerca gregaria. The sequence goes on from NC_064922.1 coordinate 436,369,717, forward strand.
ATATTAAGCCCATCATAAGGTCTGCGTCGTCTGTAGTAGATTAGCATATGGGCTTGGAAGCCTGAGTATTTATGACTGTCTATCTGAAGCAATGGCGTTATGTCATGCTCAGGATGTCAACCTATGTCCTTGTTTTCTGGACTCGTCAGCATTCTTCTTCACACCTCTTTGTCACAGCTGTGGCTTTCAGTGATTCAGCTTGGTGCTTTTCCGCCACGTCAGTGGGGCTAATAACTGTTCCTGCGGAACATTTACTTGTTATTGCGACATCATGCTGTGCTGTCAGATGAGTTTATGAATACTCCCCAATAGGGTCAGATTGACGAATTAACGATTCATGCTTCTCACTTGAAGGAGGTAAACAGTAACTTCTAGGGTGCGCCATACTATCTGCAGTATCAGCCCTCCTCCTGTTTGTCATCCTGATTGCTACATGGTGTGCTGGCCAGATTCGACTTGACTTAATGCTGGCTGTATTTAGAACTTTAAGAAAATTTTGCATTTTACATATATTTTTGTGGCGCAACGTTGTGCGTCCATCACAAGACTGACAAATAGTATGTCTGATCCACTAATTGTTGTGTCTGCCTCCACACCAGGAACACATTCCTGCCCCCACCAAATCATTTTAGGGTTAACATGCTTCCACTGTTCATTGATTAATGTGAATGAACGGCATCTTCGAGTTCTAGTTGTCACAGTTGTTGTTATAGTCCAGCAGTTGCCAAACAGCAGTTTACAGCTGCTACAATTATAGCCCGGCAGCTATCAACGAATGGTTGTTACACAGTTAGTGCTGAGTGTATAACGGTCTATCATTATTCGACACTTAACAAGAAACTACCGACAGTCCACCCTCTGTAAGTATTAGGTTAGTTGACCAACATGATTAGGTAAGACTGGCAACCAGAATTTTTACTTCAGTGTCACACCTGCTCGTAAAACTAAGGGTGAGTAATTGTGTACATATTATTTTAATAATTGACTGTTATTCGTGACTTAAGGTGTTGTCAACATTATCAGAGCTTTAGGTTAGTACCGCCTTGCTATAAATATGGTTGCAAGTGCGCAAATACTGCTGCAACTTTCCTGTGTTAAGGGTACCCTCTCAGCTACCTTTTATGTTGGGCACCAAACTTACTTGGTGCATACAATACTTTTAATCCACATTTCGGCAGTCGCATCCGCCAACCATTTGTATAGTGGTAGCCGACATCAGATCTCCACCTGTTGTGAATGTAGTCTTTTTGGGATAGCAGCTTCTTGACAGGATACAACACTGCAATGTCGTCGAAGGGATTACAATAGCACCACATACCTAACTGCCATATTATTTACACTTAAACATATATACAATACATGCAGTGTTGTAATGAATAGCCGACCGGTGTGGCCGTGCGATTCTAGGCGCTTCAGTCTGGAACCGTGTGACCGCTACAGTCGCAGGTTCGAATCCTGCCTCGGGCATGGATGTGTGTGATGTCCTTAGGTTAGTTAGGTTTAAGCAGTTCTAAGTTCTAGGGGACTGATATGACCACAGATCTTAAGTCCCATAATGCTCAGAGCCATTTGAACCATTTTTTTGTAATGAATATGAACTCCCCCCCCCCCCTCTCAATGCAAAGTTGTCCAGACAGGCCTGGACTTGACTAGACGCTCGCTAGGGGAAGCGTTCCAAGCAGCCCCCGCCTCCCAGCCACTGCCGCCTGCTCCGCCGCCCCCACCGCCTCCCAGCCTTTATCAGCGAGCAGACCAGATCCCGGCCGTTAGCGCGGCTGGCTCCGCTGGTAGTCGCGCCTAATACCGCGCGCCATCAGTCACTCCGCCGCCCACGCATGCCGGCCTAAATCCCGCCTATCTGCACGCCAGACACGTGGGGCCACCCAGAGACGTGCTAGTCTCACGCAGCCGTCTCGTAAGCACCGCTTTGTCTCTGCGAAAGATGCAAGCACTGATCGAGTCTGTCAAAATAATTCATACAGCTTTATAAGACTACATGCCAGTTGGTCGATGAAAGAAACTCAGGAATACAGAAACACGAATCAGCTGCGAATAAAATAAGTAGCAAATGCAAGTAAGCTAAGGTGAAATGGATACACGAAAACGCAAAGAAATCGAAAAAGAAATGATTGTCAGAAGGACTGACTTAGCAGAAGAAAAAGTCAAAACAGTCTCTAGTGAAATTCAAAGCGAGGGCAATTACGTTAAGACAGCAATCGGAAATCCACTTTTAAACGCAGAGTCTCGCGTCCAACGGCCGTCGTAATTTAATATATTATTATTATTATTATTATTATTATCTGATTGTTGCCGACTTACGTGGTGGGCCTTAACAAAATGATATTTCATTCAATTTTGATATACGATTAAATGATTTTCTGAAGTTCTCCTTTTTAACAATATTAATCTTAAATTATTTGTTACGTTAATGAACGTTAGACTCACTGAATCTTAAAACATGAGCATATAAGTTGAACAATGTAATAAACTTTTCATATTAATTTCCTCGGCCAGTCATCTCACTTTAAAGCAAAAAATCTTTAGTTATTAATTACAACTGCGGCCCACACACGCGCGCGAGTATTTCTTCTTACCTCCGTCAACCATTGCATTGCAGTCGGAGTCCTGCCTCTGGCTCTCGGCTATGGTACTGAAAATAAGAATCTTAGAGCTTCTTATTTTCTGCAACTTCTTGCGGCTGTGGAGAAAAATGAATATTATGTTCATATCGGGCGAGTTTTTCCCTTCCGCTAATTTTTTATAAGTTAATATCGCCACGTAATGGCGTCGTAGGCTGCATCGGCTGCGGCGATTGTTGAACTGTAAATTACTCGAATGCAGGTTAATTCAAAGGAAGGCGGACATGAAATCGGGACCACCTCTTACAAGTTAAAAGTGAACAATGATATTAAATCAATATATTAACTGCTTCATTAGTACAAATATGCTTACATTTGCCAGCACAAGCAAGATGTCCGTCTACACACAGCCAAGACAAGAGCAGAAGTGAAGACGACTGAAAAATTAACAAAAGAGCGTATCTTGTCTCTTTAGATCATTTTATTACATTTCTTTACCCTCGAGACTTACACAAAGAAATGATAAAAATACATATTATTCAATTTTTAAATGTCTCTTCTTTATCAATACCGTTTTTTTTAAGTCTTTTCGCAATATAGCACTGGGGACGCTATAAGCGGACAGAGCGAATAGGTAGAAAGAGTAAATTGACGGCCTCTATGAGGCGCAGAACTTATCTCATGATGTGATAGAATACGAAACAGGAGTCGATAGGGAAGATATAGCTGATCCAGTAACAGAATCAGAATTTAGGACAACTCTGGAAAACATTTTTAAATCTCTGGTGGAAGTGACAACAAAAAGATTATTGACGTTGCAGAGTAAAATGTATGAAACTGGTGATGTACCAACAGACTTTCGAAAAAACATCATCCACACATTTCCGAAGAATGCAAGATCCGACAAGTGCTAGAATTATCGTACCGTCAGCTTAAAAGCTCTCGCAACCAAGCTGCTGACAAGAATAATATACAGAAGAATGGAAAAGAAAATTGGGGATGTGGTAGATGACGGCCAGTTTGACTTCAGCAAAGGTAAAGGGACCGGAGTGGTTGTCGCGACGTTGCTGTTGATAGCAGAAGCAAGACTATAGAAAAATAAAGACACGTTCAATAGGATTTCTCAACCTGCGAAAGCATTCGACAATATAAAATAGAGCAAGATGTTCAAAATGCTGAGAAAAATAGGAGTAAGCTATAAGGAAAGACTGATAGTACACAACAAGTACAAGAACCAAGGCGGAACAATAAGAGTGGGGGCAAAAAGAACGAAGTGCTCAGATTAAAAAGCGAGTACGACCAGCTTGTTACCTTTCACTCCTGCTATTCGATCAATACGCTGAAGTGAGGTAAATAAAGAAAGGTTCAAGAGTAGTATTAAAATTCAAGGTGAAGCGATATCAATGTTAAGGTTCTCAGATGGCATTGCTATCCTCGGCGAAAGTGAAGAAGAATTACAGGGCCTGCTGAATGAAATGAACAGTATTATCAGTACAGAACATGGATTGAGACAAAGTTGAAGGAAAACGAAACTAATGAGAAGTAGAAGAAATAGAACAGCTAGAAACTTAACTGATAGTACACAACAAGTACAAGAACCAAGGCGGAACAATAAGAGTGGGGGCAAAAAGAACGAAGTGCTCAGATTAAAAAGCGAGTACGACCAGCTTGTTACCTTTCACTCCTGCTATTCGATCAATACGCTGAAGTGAGGTAAATAAAGAAAGGTTCAAGAGTAGTATTAAAATTCAAGGTGAAGCGATATCAATGTTAAGGTTCTCAGATGGCATTGCTATCCTCGGCGAAAGTGAAGAAGAATTACAGGGCCTGCTGAATGAAATGAACAGTATTATCAGTACAGAACATGGATTGAGACAAAGTTGAAGGAAAACGAAACTAATGAGAAGTAGAAGAAATAGAACAGCTAGAAACTTAACATCAGGGTTGGTGATCAGGAAGCAGAGGATGTTAAGGTATTCTGCTACCTAGGCAGAAAATAACGTGTGGTGCACGGAACAAGGACGACACAAAAAGCATACTAGCTCTGGCAAAAAAGGCATTTATGGCCAAGTGAAGTCTACTAGCATCAAACGTAGACTTAAATTTGAGAAATAAATTTTTGTGGATGTACATTTGGAGCACAGCGTCGTGGGGCAGTGCCACTTACACTGTGGGAACCCGAACTGAAGAGAACAGAAGTATCTGAGATGTGGTGATACACAAGAATGTTAAAAATTAGATGGACTGATAAAGCAAGGAATGTGAATGTTCTGTGCAGAATCGGTGAGGAGAGGAATATATGGAAACACTTACAAGCTGCAGGGACAGGATGATAATACATATGTTAAGACATCAGTGAATAACATCTATGGTTCTTCGGACAGCTACAGAGGGTAAAAGCTGTAGAAGAAGACAGAGATTGAAATACATCCAGCAAATAACTGAGGACGTAGGTTGCAAGTACTGCTCTGAGGTAAAGAGGTTGGCACGTAAGGGGAGGTTGTAGCAGGCCGCATCAAACCAGTCAGAAGACTGATGACTCAAAAAGAAAATCATCTGAATGATTAGGGATAGAAACATAATTAAAATTTTATCTTACATCTGTCTCAACAAAACCATCGTCCAATTTTACAAGGAAAAATTTCAAGGATAAATCTTCCAAGCTGTTAGTCAGCGTCTTGTTCAATTTCTCCTACACTATCGACATTTCGACCCTTCCGCTTTCTTAAGGATCTTTTAGTATTCACGGTTTGCTGAAGAGGAAGAGGACTCCATGAAATTGACTGCCCCTTACACATTACGTAGAGACAAAGTAGTGTACACGAGACCTCTGAGCTAGCTTGTGTTCAACGAACAGCGAACATCAGAATATCTCGAAGAAGATTCCAGCAGAGATCGCAAAAGTCGACCTTCTATGGAACAGCCATGAAAGCCTCCAGGCTGTTAAATCAGTGTCTCCATCTAAAATATTCAGCAACCGACGAAATGGTGCTTGACGGTGGGTATCTGGTGCCCCTCCCGATCTTTGGCTTTATTGTGCCAAACGGAGTAGAGCGGCGAATAAATGACTGTCCACGCACTTCCGTAAGAGCCTTGATTTCTCTTGTCTTCACAATCCTTGCGCGAGACGTTTATTTGTGGCCGTAGAATCGTTCTGCAGTTTGTCGCAAATGCCGGTTCTCTAGTCTTTCTAAATAATGTTTTGCGAAATGACTGTCGCTTTTCCTGCAGGAATCCGATTTCAACTTACGAAGATTTTCCTTAACACTCGCTTACTGATCGATCACCGGTTACAAATTTATTAGCACCACTCCTGAACTACTTCGACGTTTCTCCCTCAAGGTGACCTGATGTGTCATAAAATACTAAAGAATGCTTTATGGATAAGCTACGCTTCCCTAAACTTTTTCCAATGAACTGAAGTGGTCTAATCTTTTTCGAAGTAACAATATTATGTGCACGTTCCATTTCATGTCGCTTCGGAACATTTGGCATGTATATTTAATCGACGTGACTCCTTCAAGAAACGTATCCCTAATACTGCATTGAAACATTATAGGATTGTTTTTCTTATTTCTTGCATAAACGTCCATTTTTCCAGATTTAGAGTAATTTACCATTGATAACACCAAATATAAATTATATCCAATCTGTCTTCTGTAAGATTACAATCATCCATAGACAAGACTTTCCGTCAATTGACGCGTCATCAGCAAATAGGTGCAGGCTGCTTCTCATGGCATCCTTTAGATCATTTATATATAGAGAGAACACGAGCAATCCTATCACACTTCCATAATAGACTCTTGACGATACAATTGTCTCCCAAGAACACTCAGCGCCTAAGACAAGTTGCTGTGTCCTATTACATAAAATGTCTTCGAGTGTCTCATATATCTGAAAACCTATTCGATGGAGTCAGACCTTCTTTAACAGTCTGTAAAGTGGTACTGTGTCAAATGCTTTCCGAGTGTCTAGGAACACTTACATGCACATATGATCTTGGCGTTAATTTTGACAATTGTGTCTATGATCAAAGTTCACAGATGTTCCATGTGCCCCCTATCGAATGACCATCCAACATTCAGACGAAACACAAAAGGTTTATATTTGACGGCTAATACACGCATGAAATTTTCAGCATGACTACACTACCTACGAGTTCAGTCTTGCCAGGTAATATCAGCATATTTTTTGCACTTGTCTCCGTGACAGGTTTGTGTGCCATACCGGCATTGGTCTGGACAAAGATGGCCACAGATTGAGGGACAGAGATGCATCTCGCGCTGGAACAGTAGTAGTTAAGTGAAAACAGTGTTTAATTTAAATTCTATCATCCCCTTAACCGAATCTACAACGTCGTACTTCACAAAGCATTATCTTGGACAGATCTTCAGCAAAATAAAGTATATGAAGCACCATAGGGACACTTTGGCACAGGGCGCACTGCACGACAAATGTTTGACTTAGGCATTTCCAAACGAAACGATACAATTCCGCTCCACGTAGCAGACATCCATCAGTTAGCTTGTAGGTTGTGCTAATCTGTTTCCTGAGCGAAACGTACAGGAATTTTAAGACTAGGTATACTCAGCACCTTAGGGCCATTAAAAGCAACAATAGTCGGGTACAGTAAAAGAAAAGACAACGAAACATTTTTATTATGTATTGTATACTTGCTGTGGTGTCTGTTCATGTTAAATAAGGTGAATGTTTGGCGTTTGTATAATACGGTTTCCTTGAATACACGTGCTGTTATTTGAAATCTCGACATCCGCGAGCTGGGTCGAATTTTTAATGTTACGAATACTGAAACGTCTGAGACTTCCAGGCAGATTAAATGTGTGCCCCGAGACCAGACTTCTTATCTGGTACCAGACCTGATCCTGTTTTAATCTGCCAGGAAGTTTCATATCACCGCAGAGTGCAGAGTGAAAATTCATTCTGGAAACAATCGTTCAGGCTGTCGCTAGCCCATATGTCCACAATAGCCTTTCTTGCGGGAGTGCTAGTCCAGCAATTTTCGCTGGAGATCTTCTGCGAAGTGTGGAAGGTAGGAGATGAGGTACTGGCGGAAGTGTAGCTGTCGTGTGACTATGGCCTCCCGTCGGGCAGACCGTTAGCCTGGTGCAAGTCTTTCGATTTGACGCCACTTCGGTGACTTGCGCGTCGATGGGTATGACATGATGATTATTAGGACAACACAACACCCAGTCCCTGAGCGGAGAAAATCACCGACCCAGCCGGGAATCGAACCCGGACCCTTAGGATTGACACTCTGTCGCGCTGACCACTGAACTACCGGGGCGGACAGTGTAGCTGTGAGGTCGGGTCGTAAGTCGTTCTCGGGTAGCTCAGTCGGTGCACGTGATATTGGCCGAGCGGTTTAATGCTCCAGATTCAAGCTCTGGTATTCGGACATTGAATTTTAACATTCTAAAACAAAAATAATTCCTGCAGACGGTGAGGGAGCTCAGCACTTTTAGTCAAAATTTATGGTATATATAGAGTCTAGAGAGAAATTAAAGTGACAGAAGTGGAAGCTTCAGATGGCCAAGTGTTTAGAAGAAGAAGAAAAAAGAAAACAACACTTTGGTGCGGGTCGGGCGAGGCATGATCATAGCTTCTAGGAAGCGGTTGGTGCAGCAGGAAGCGTAAAAAAGGATAATCTAGGGGTCGGCGGTCGGGGGATCGAGTTCCGATGCGGAAATTCTTTTTAATTTTCTGTTTTTATGTTACTTACGCTGCAAAATAAATGAAATTATGTTCAATGTACTGTATTATTTAATACTTTCATAAAACGTTTGAAATGTAAATTTAGGATCGTAAATGACTGTCCAAGAAAGAATTGTAAATTGTGCGTCCACTTACACTGCAAATAAACCGAAAGAATCCTGAATATATAGATTTATTAATATAAAGCCATGTAATCAAAAAGCAAAACAAAATTTGGGATTGCAAATAAATTTCCATTATGGGATTGTAAGGTGTACTCGAGATATTCGTATGAAGAATTAGATACCTCCATTACATTATAGTTGTTAGTTTACACGCGCTTCGGTAGCATTCAATGTAAAAGCAGGGGAAACCGTAATTTTCTCGACATCTTCAACTCTTTGAAAAACGTCACATTTTTACAGTTACATGGTTGTGTTAAAGTTTCTATAGATAAACAAGCTTACTTTACATTCATAAAAGATCGTCTCTCATCTCACAGTTCGACAGCAAACAAAGCGTAATGCATCATTGCACCAAATACCGGCAAGAATAGCTAGCAATGTACGATCGAATGTACGAGGGCTTGTCGAAAAGTAATACCTCCGAGGTTTTGTTCAGTTTTTAACATACGCTGAGGTATTACATGTCACGCATTTTACGGTCAACTCTACCTCTTCGCTAACGCACGTTGCAAACATTCTACCGCTAGTGAGATTTGAATTGTAGCGTGTAACATGGCAATTTTTAACAGAATTATGTCATTCCGTGAAAAACAGTGTACTAAGCCCAGAAAATGTGCCTCCAATTGAAATGCATAGAAAAACGAAAGCTGTGTACGTTGTTGATTGTATCGACATTAGTAATGTGTGCTGTTGGGTTGTTTGTGAACACACTGAGTACCCTCTCCTTCAGCATTACGATGCGAGACCATCTGCAGCAGTCAGATGCCTTCGGTTCACTCTCATCGATCATCCTCCGTAGAATCTGGACCTGGTCCGGACTGGAAGCCATCTGATTTTCATCCGTCACCAAAATTTAAAGAGTGCCTTCGAAGTGACAGTGAAGAAGTTGTGAAAGCAGAGGTGATGTTTTGGATCCGTCTACGAAGTCAAACATTCTACAGTGACGGTATCAACAAACTGGTCTCTCATTGAGAAAAATGTGTTCATTGCCAGGGTGATAAATATGTAGACATGAACAATAAAGATGTAGAACGCTAATAAAGTTTGTTTTATTTAAGACGCTATAAGAGTTCATATACAAAAATTCGGAAGTATTACTTTTCAGTACGTCTTCGTAATTTGGAATATACTATACAAACATGTTTGTGTCATAACAGTATTCAAGGGGCGTAACTCCACTGTCGCTGCTCACTTTTTAAACATACTGGTATTAATTTTAAATGTTTGGTGCGAGTTTTTGCGATACAGGAAATAGGACAAATTCATGACATCAAAGACTTTCCAGCAACAGACTGCATCAAAATTTATCCCATTTTATCAATTACTCATAGGGACCTCACCCACGGTCAGTACGGAGTTCGGCAGCTGAGTTGACACAGACAACCCAGTGGGGAAGTTGGTGTCTAATCTGAGGCTAGAGGATGGTGATTCCAATGGAAATGCAGGCAAAGGCTTCCGCATTACAAGAGGAGCACTATATCGTTGCTTTAGTGGCCGAGGTCAGTATTTTGGTTGGTCAAGTGTTGCAACATAGGTAGACTACAGTGAAGAGTACGGACTCATGGACAGCCAGAAACATTACACTCTGAAATCCCGTGGGTACAGTGCAGCATTCTGTGATTCTTGTGTGGCGGTATGCTGATAGTGCGGATGTTTCTCTTAAAGCGAAAGCCATTTTAATGTTCTTATTTATACGAAGTGCGACAATAAAGTAATGAGACTGATATGTAAAAAATTGTTGCTTACTGTTTTAGTGAAGTTTAGTGTTGTCTCCTTCAAAGTACTTCCCTTCTGATTGCACACACTTTTGCCAGCGCTTTTGCCATTGATGGCAACATTTCCGGAACTCTTCTTCTGTAATATCCTCCAAGACACTCGTCACAGCTTTTTGGACATCTTGTGTTGTTTGAAAATGGTGTCCCATGACCCCCGTTTTGACTCTTGGAAATAGAGAAAAGTTGCACGGAGCAATACCTGGTGAATAAGATGGCTGTGGTACTAAAGAGATTTGTTTTGAGGTTAAACATTTCCGTTCTGACAGAGCAATACGGGATGGCGTATTATCGTGGTGCAGAATCCAATTATCAGCAATGTTGGCACGGACACAAAGACCTCTTTTACGAAGTCTTTCTAAAATTTTCACTTACACCGCTGCAGAGTGAAAATCTCATTCTGGAAACATCCCCCAGGCTGTGGCTAAGCCATGTCTCCGCAATATCCTTTCTTTCAGGAGTGCTAGTTCTGCATGTCTCGCAGGAGAGCTTCTGTAAAGTTTGGAAGGTAGGAGACGAGGTACTGGCAGAAGTAAAGCTGTGAGTACCGGCCGTGACTCGTGCTTCGGTAGCTCAGGGCCGCTGGTGGCCGAGCGGTTCTGGTGCTACAGTCTGGAACCGCGCGACCGCTACGGTTGTAGGTTCGAATCCTGCCTCGGGCGTGGATGTGTGTGTTGTCCTTAGGTTAGTTATATTTAAAAATTGCCCGCATCTCGTGGTCGTGCGGTAGCGTTCTCGCTTCCCACGCCCGGGTTCCCGAGTTCGATTCCCGGTGGGGTCAGGGATTTTCTCTGCCTCGTGGTGGCTGGGTGTTGTGTGATGTCCTTAGGTTAGTTAGGTTCTGAGTTGTAGGGCACTGATGACCTAAGATGTTAAGTCCCATAGTGCTCAGAGCCATTTGAACCATTTTACATTCATTCTCGCTTCGCGCGTCGGGCGACTAGGTCGTGCTCTTAGTTCCGCCTCTACCGTAGCGCAGCGTGTTTTCCTCCTGTCAGTTTAGTGCCGTGTTGGTCTCCGTGCGCGTCGCATCGCTGGTTGTCGGCTGGTGTTTGGTGTTCGTGCGGCCCTTCCTGTCGCGGCGTCGTCTCTCGCCGTGATGTCCACCATGGTTCCCACGAAAGTTCCGCGTACAGGTACAGTCAGTTTTACCTTTGACAAATCCACGCGTCACGTCCAGCCCGGTTCTTTGGAGATACATGACTGGTTAGTCGATACAGTTAAGGTCACTACTGATCAGGTGCATACCGCATATTTCGACAGCGAATTATATGTGTTTTTTGTTAAGTTTCTTGACCCGCTCCAGGTTGATAGGCTACTTTCTCGTCATGGTTCTCAGGTACCCTTTACGCACCGTGATGGTTCCACTAGTATGGTTCTCTTGGCAAATGCAGAAGTGATATATACGAATGTTCGGGTATTTAACCTTCCGCCCGAGGTTGACGACTCTTTTCTGAAGTCCGTTTTGCTTCCTTATGGGGACGTACGCCATATTCGAAAGGAACGCTGGTCTGCTCAGCACCGCTTACAGGTATATAGTGGTATTCGGTCGGTGGAAATGGTGGTCAAAAAACCTATTCCTTCTCACCTACAGGTATGTGGTTATAGGGTCCATATCACGTACAGTGGCCAGGAAGGAACATGTTATTATTGTAATGAAACTGGTCATTTCCGTACTAATTGTCCGCGGCGTGTGGTGGTATTAAAACCTACATACGAACAGCGTAAAAAATTGACTTTCGCTGATCTTCTCCCGCAAAGATCTCGGACTGAATCGCTCACTGTTACTGAGGGACGCAGTGATCCGTTGCCCGACAACGGCCGTGATTTTCCCCCGTTGTCCTTGAGTAGGGATGTTGCTGCCCTTAATTCCGATGTTCCCGCGCTGATTTCTCACAACAAGCGTCGGCGAACACAGGATGATGCGGCTGATGAATCTTCCTTATTGGCTCGCCCTTCCGATGGGCCTCCGGTAAAGGACTCTCTTTCTCAGTCGGAAATCGTGGATGAGGAAGCCACAGGTGCTATCACGCCTTTGCAGAAGCTCCCTGACACCTTATCTGACGTTGTTCCTGCTACCGCGGCAGCCTCTTCGGAGACGCCCGTGACGGAACCTGCTTCTGGTTGCCACGTGTCTTCTCCGGTGCTCTCTGACACTTCTCCTATTGACTCTGTTTCGCAACCCCCTTCTGGAATTTCTGTCGCCCCCTCTGGGTCACAGCCTCCTCCCATCAAACAACTGATTGATTCTCCAGAGCCAGTGGATCCCGTTGTTATTCACCAACTGTCCCACCGTGAACCCATGTCTGCGGACGAGTGGGATGTAGAGGCCTCTCTCTCGCAATCTGACACGGAATGTCTACATGATGCTCCTACGCAGCCGAACGCTGCAGCGTCGGCACCGCGGAGCCGCAGTCGAATCCGTAAACAGCCACGGAGAGCCGCGTCACGGCCGAAGAAAAAGCAGTGGGAAGATGAGGGTTCTGTTTCGTAGTTTTTCTCTCTGTGGTTCAGCGCTTGTTTCTGGTATGATTACTTGTATGCTGCTCCGTCAGCTGACGGCTCTCTACCGATCTTTGTTTTTCTTTCTAGGTTGAAGTTCCATGCAAGCATATACATTTCTTACTCTGAATATTAACAGAATATGTTCTGAGCTTCGGCTCACCGCTTTGCGACAGTTTATCTATCAGTCTGGGGCAGATGTTGTTTTTTTACAGGAAGTCCTATTCGACCAGTTTTCCATTCCTGGGTTCTCGACGTTTTTTAATGTCGCTTCCGAACTTTCTACGGGCACTGCCTTGTTTTATAGAGAAGGCATTCCGTTGATGAATTTCGAAGTACTCGACAGTGGAAGGGGGATCGGGTGCACGTTTTATGATCTCAGTTTACTCCTTCTTTATGCCCCTTCTGGTTCGGGTTGTACTACCGCACGTTCGAGTTTCTATAAAGAAGAAGTCATTTACCTGCTTCGTAAATCCCCGACAAAGATAATTTTAGGTGGGGACTTCAATTGTGTTCTACGGCCGGTAGATCAGTCTCCTAATTTTAATTTCAGTAAAGAACTCGACGACCTTGTGCGCTCCTTGCACCTGCGTGACGTGTGGGTTTCTCGCTATCCTACACTTGTGCGACATACCTACTTTACTCCCACGTCTAGCAGTCGCCTCGATCGCTTTTACCTTTCCGATTCCTTGTGTGGGCAACTTCTGGCTGTTGATGTGATACCAGCATGTTTTACTGATCATTGCGCTGTAGCCGTTACGTTTAATTACGAGCGACAACCGGTAAAATTGTTTCGTCCTCCTTGGATGCTCAATATCGCGTATTTGCAAGATACCTCCCTTGGTATCGTCCTGGAGGACATTTGGACTCGTTGTTCTCGTACTATGGACCGGTACCCGTCTATCGTGGCATGGTGGACACTGTATGCAAAACCACACATCCGTAGGGCTCTCATGCGTTTTGGGGCTGCGAAGGTGGCAGAAGATCGACGAACGCAAGAATTTTACTATTCTGTCTTACGTCAACTGTACGATAGTGCTACGCATGCTCCCCTCCGGGTTACTGATATACAGCGCATCAAAGCCAAATTGCTGCGGCTCAAACGCATTCAAATGGAGGGCCTGCGGACGAGGTCTCAACCACGTTCCCTTCTACAAGAGGAACTGACGTCACTCTACCATCTAGTCCGTTTACGGTCGCGCCGGAAACGTGGGTGCCTTGCCTCCCTCACAACCGCTGACGGCCGCGTGTTCACCTCTCACCGTGACATTTCTGACTTCGTTTACACCTATTTTACTGATCTGTACCGATACTCATGTCCCGGCGGAAACCTCTCTTGACGACTTTACCTCCTTGCTGCCTCGCGTCGTCACTCCTCAATTAAACGACGCCTTTCTGCGTCCCTTTCAGAAGGATGACATATATGATGTTGTTGCAGGATCGCAGTCCCGCAAGTCGCCTGGATTAGATGGTATTCCTAAGGAGTTCTATGTTCAATTTTGGCCGCTCATTGGTGACACCTTAACGTCAATGGTAAATGAATTGATGCGGGGAGTCTCACTTCCTGCTCCTTTTCAGGAAGGCAGAATGGTCCTCCTCCCGAAATCCACAGGTCGACCTGCAATTGATTCCCTCCGTCCTATTACTCTCCTTAACTTTGATTATAAACTTGTCGCTCGAGCAATTAATATCCGTCTCTCTAAGCTGCTCGATACCATTATTGCCGCCCACCAAAGCTGTGTGCCTGGACGCACGATACTGACTTCCGTTCTCGAATGTCGCGATGTAATCTCGGTGGCGGCTGCCGCTAATATCCCAGGGGCTTTGCTTTTTCTTGATTTCCAAAAAGCGTTCGATCGCGTCAGCCATGATTTTTTATCGAGAGTGCTCACCGCTGTCGGCTTTAATAATGATGCTCGACAAGTCTTAACTAATCTTTTTACCGGTATCAGTGTCTCGGTGATTGTGAACGGTCACCCTACCCCCCGGATATCGATCAGACGGGGGTTACCCCAGGGAAGCCCCTTATCCATGTCACTTTTTGTTCTATCCTTAGAGCCCTTACTTCGCCATCTCACCATGCACTTACGTGGCTGGAATATATTGGGGGAAATTTTTGCAGTCCGTGCATACGCCGATGACGTCATGGTTTTAGTACGACATGCCGAGGACATACCGCGGCTTAAGGATACCTTGGATTCATTTTGTGGTCTTGCTGGTGCTCGCATTAATGATCGCAAATGCACGTTCCTGCCGTTGAGAGGCTTTGATCATGTCGTCATTCCTTGGGCGACGGTTGTCGATCGCCATAAGACCTTGGGGATCATAGTGGATCGTAATCCGATCAAAATGGCGGCACTAAATTGGCGTGAGGTTACGAGTCGTGTTCACGGGGCGATCCTTGAACATGACCGCCGTTCCCTTAGCCTCCTTCACAAAGCACGGGTTTTAGAGACCTATGTCTTCAGTAAAATATACTACGTTGCGCAGGTCTTCCCGCTTCCCGCGATGATGGCCCGCAGGCTGAAACAGCTGTCTAGTCGATTTCTGTGGCGCCGCCATGTCTTCCGTGTCCGGTATGAAGTTGTGGCCAGGCCTCGGAAGCTTGGAGGATTGGGTCTTTCAGATATCAAAGTGAAGACGTCCATCTTATTTGCCCGCCGCAATGTTTTAACCTGTACGCGGGCTCCGCATTCAGTCACCTCTCGTTTACTTTCCCGCCTCCGGCCGGCCAGTCTGACCCCTCCTGTTGATGTTGGACGGATTAATCCTAAATTGCGGCACATTCGTGAATACTTTGTACTTGTCGGTATTCTGGGTGCTGATATACTTTCTATGACGCATATTACTACCAACATGCTACAAATCCGTTGGGGTACAGCATGTTTCCCTTCTTCTGTTGAACTTGCTTCTCTATCAACGTCATGGAAAACGGTCTGGTCTCATCTTAGTCTTCCCATTTTGCCGATGGAGATTGTTTCAACGTGGTATAAGGTCATTTACCGTCTGATACCTACTGGTGATCGTCTTTTTCGTATTGGCCTTCGTCCGACTGATCAGTGTGAGGAATGTCATCAAACTGACACCTTACTTCACAGGCTAGTTGCTTGCGGACGGGATCATTGGCTCTGGGTCCGCCGTCAATTAGCTTTTCTTACTAGAGGGCCTGAAACCGCATTCCCAGACGACATCTTCTTACATCCGGACATCTCTTATTTTCCTCGGACGAAAACGAACACGATTGTCTGGCTCTTGGGTTACTATGTCCATTACGTCATTGAAGGCGGTAATGACCCAGATCCCCGCGTTTTTCACCATTATTTGTCAACTGCGCATTGGAAATGGCAGCGGTTACCACAATACCGAACGCTTTTTGCGAATATGCTTTTTCTTGTGTTTAACCGTCAAGGTGTTGGTTAAGTTCCCCTGTGATTCCTGTTTCTTCCCTGAGCTCGAGTCCCCTCCCTTGTTGTATTTTTTCGTAATTTTTTTTTCTCTCTCTCTTTTGCATGTATATATATACACCCAAAATTCATACGGGTGGGGTAACGGGTTGGTCTTCCCCTTCAGAAGAAATGTTTTATTTGTGTTTCACCTAATTTGTTGATTTTCTTTTTGCAGCTAATATTAAATGATGATTTGACTATGGTTGTCTGAATTCTCGTGAAATATACCAAGTCAATCTGATAATAAAAAAAAAAAGTTGGTAGAGCACTTGCCCGCGAAAGGCAAAGGTCCCGAGTTCGAGTCTCGGTCGGGCACACAGTTTTAATCTTCCAGGAAGTTTCATATCAGCGCACACTCCGCTGCAGAGTGAAAATCTCATTCTATTAACCTATATGTTTCACAAATCACTTACCTCACAAAAATCTTCGTTACTCGAACTACTGCAATACAGCGAGCGCCACTACTGCCAGCTAACCAGAAGATTCAAACTACGGAAGTCACTAACTACTGATAGGCACAGTTAGCAAATGAAAGATTTTAATAGAGAACAAACAATGTATTTACCTTTATAGTCATAATACATATATCAGTTCGAAACTCCGCCATCTCTCTCCCCACGTCCACCACTGCTGGCGGCTCACCTCCAACTGCGCAACGCCACGCGCTGTTAGCATCCAGCTGCCGCTGCCCGACACTACAATGGCAGACAACAATGCAAACTAGCCACAGACTGCGCACAGCACAACCAGTGATTTTTCATACAGAGCGCTATGTGGCGTTACCAATAAGAAAACCTAAACAGCCTACTTACACTCTGTACTTCGAAAAGGATCGTGACTGAATGGTAAATAAAACTGTGTGCTAGAGCGATAATTACTGAGTCATTTTTGCATTTTGGTTGCTGGTGGAGTGTAGGTGTCTATCTGAAACTTAAGATGAAATTCAGCAAACGCACTATTTGAAACTTGCTCTTCATACATTATCCTCTGACGTTTTCTACGTCTATCTGTCCAAACATACTCCACAAAGAACAAGATACATCGCGGAGGGAAAAAGAAGGGGGTTGTGCGTAAGGCGTTCTTGAGAGAGAGACAGAGAGAGAGAGAGAGAGAGAGAGAGAGAGAGAACGACAGAGAGAGAGAACATTGGTGACACCGCGAAGTATCTTCAGTCTCTCTCTCTCTCTCTCTCTCTCTCTCAAGAACGCCTTAATCACAACCCCCTTCTTTTTACTTACACATCATTCCTAAATTTAGGTCTGTCTGTAGTGTCAATAGAATTAAGGATCAGTAACACTTGCGTCCATTCTCCTGGTATCAGAGAGTTGAATAAATAGTCAGTTTACCTCATTAACAGGTGCTTTTAAGTTTTTCTAAGACAACACATTTGCCCTTAAAATTGTACACGACTTATCTTTTTAACATAAATTTGAAATAATTTGAAACGAAATTAAAAGATAAATTGCAACAATACAACACTTAATAAATGTTCTTTAAATAGAGAAATGAATTTACTTTTGATAAAAAAAGACCTAGATATGAAAACAACAGAAGTTATTGGATAGATGAGAAAGAAGAAAGTGGACACTCCCATCATTACTGCCATCGGCAGTCTAGACTTTGACTGTCAAAATCCTGTATAGTGTCACTGTCTCGTTACAGATGATAATTCTACTTACACTGTACTGTAGTACGTCTCTGTGAGCGACGACCTGGAGCCACGGAGAGACGGCAGAGGCACGTAAGTGGTCAATGCCGCTGTAAGAGCTTGCCGAAGAGACACAGCAAGTGCAGGTCCGCATGGCCAGAGCCAAAGCTTTCTGTTGCTCATTACGCCAGTGAGTTTAGAAAACTGTAGCAGCTTTCGAAATAGGAGTCAGATAAACTCTGCCACGCACTGAGCTTGCACATTATCCTAAAGTATGAGTCATGTATGGAATGCTTTTAGAAAGAAACATTTTTCGCAAGTATGCAGCCTTAGCAACAGTGATCAGTACATAAAGTAGCGTTTCAAATATATCTACATCTGCATGGATACCCTGCATATCACATTTTTAAAATGTTCCTCCAATCAGTTGGCAGTTGATTGTTAGAGCGTTAACACCAAAGTTGTAAGATTATCTGTGTATCCAGTTATGCTGGCCACTGATGCGATATGTATAGGGACTGTATCACCCAGTTTCGCATCAATTACAGATTGAAGATGGCGTAGTGAAGCCCCGAAACTGGTCGCAACCAAATAAATAAAATCATAAGGACGGCTGTAGTAGTTTTATTTTCTCACAATAGCAAACGGCCGCAGTTCCAAAGACCACCTAGACATACAAAAATTATCTGGTAAGGATCCCAGAGCGCGTAGAAGTACTCCCAAAGAGAACGGCAAGCGTAGTGTAAGCGGTCTCTTTAGTAGATTTGTTACATTTTCTAAGTGTTCTGCCAATAAAACGCAGTCTTTGGTTTGCGTTCACCACAACATTTTCTGTGAGTTCTTTCCAATTTAAATTGTTCGTAATTGTAATTCCTAAGTATTACTTGAATTTATGGCCATTAGATTAGACGGATTTATCGGGTGACCCAAGATGTAAGGGATTCCTTTTAGTACTCGTGTGGATGACCTCATACTTTTAATTGTTTAGGGTCAATACTCAATTTTCGCATCATTCAGATATATTTTCTAAATCGTTTTGCGATTTGTTTTGCACTTCTTACGAGTTTACTTGATGATAAATGACAGAATCATCTGCAAGTGACCGAAGACCAATGCTCAGATCGTCTCCTACATCGTTTGTATAGACAAGGAACAGCAGACGGACTATAAGACTATCTTGGGGAACGCCAGAAATCACTTCTGTTTTACTCGATGACTTTCCGTCAATCACTACGAACCGTGACCTCTCTTACAGGAAAGCACGAATCCAGTCACATTACTGAGACGATATTCCATAAGCAAGCAGTTTTATACTACAAGCCCTACAGATATGTTAAATGTTATAGGATTCAAGTTAGCTTCTTATTTCTACAGAGAAAATCTGGAGAAAGGGGGAATTGCCACATTTGTCGGAAACCGTTTTGATTTCAGAATAATGAAATTAAAGATTTTTGCTCAGAGTAGCACTTAGAAGCTTGTTGAACAGAGGTAGTATTTCATAGTAATTCCTTTATAATAGTAAGCACATACAGAGCACCTTCAGAAAACTTTAACATGTTCACAAATAATTGGAAGCTCTGCTGTCCCACTCACAGTAAAAAATAAGAAAATAGTGGTTGCTGGCAATTTTAATGTGGACTTATTGAAAAGCTCTCTCAGCAAATAATTATTGCAAATCACTAACATCGTCAATCAATATAATTGCTACTAGGAAATATCCAGATAGTGTATGTAGATGCTCGAAAATTTCCAGCTAGGGTATGTAAATGCTCTGAGACTACTATTGGTAACATCTTAGTAGACAGATCTGGGTAAATAAGTAATATCAATAAACCAATAGTAAAACGGCTATCTGATCACGACATGTTGCATCTTGTGTTAAATGTGAAAATTGTCAGGACAATAAATCCCAGCACAGGAGAGTAATAAATCAGTCAAGAAATGAGAAGTTTAGGAGACTGCTCAAGGACATGAACTGGATAGATGTTTTCAGTGCTTCCGATTCAAATGGAAAATACGAAGAATTCGTTAATAAAGTTACTTCCACTTTTGAAAATTCTATCCTACTAAAAGTAACTCAAATCAAACAGAAGTCTAAAAATAAAACATGGATTACACAAGGCATAAAGATATCACATGGGACAAAAAGACGACTGTATCTACTATCTAGGAGCAGCTCTGATGTTAGCATTGAAATGCATTACAAAGAATTCTGCAAAAGATTGTCGAAAATAATCCAGAAATGTAAGCAGCTTTACTGCGCAGCTAGTCCCGGCGGAGGTTCGAGTCCTCCCTTGGGCATGGTTGTGTGTGCTGGTCCTTAGGATAATTTAGGTTAAGTAGTATGTAAGCTTACGGACTGATGACATTAGCAGTTAAGTCTCATAAGATTTCACACACATTTGATTTTTGTAAGCAGCTTTATTACGAGAAAAAGATAATTACATCAGGCAAAAAAATTAAAACTATATGGGATATAGTGAAGACTGAGATACCTGCAGCCAAATAGGAGGAAGAACAGATACCTCTAAAAATAATGAGTCATTAGAAACAAATACATGTAGTGCTGCAAAACCTCTTAAACAAGTACTTTGTTTCTGTGGGTGAAAGCTTGGGGTTATCTGTTTTTGTAAACAGTGCAATGGAGTATGTGAGACCAGTCCTTACAAATAACGTCTGTAAAAGGAAAATGACACTTACATCTCCCAAAGAAATAGCATCCATCATAAAATCCTTAATATCGAAGTATTAAAGTGGTAACAATAATGTATTAACAAAGTTAACAAAGAGTGGTTTAATTTAAGTTATTTGTGTAACTAATCTCTATTGAGCTGAATAGTTTCAGACTCTGGCTAAAATATGCAGAAGTTAAGCCTGTTTACAAGAAGGGGGATAAAGAGGTACCAACAAATGGTTCAAATGGCTCTGAGCACTATGCGACTTAACTTCTGAGGTCATCAGTCGCCTAGAACTTAGAACTACTTAAACCTAACTAACATAAGGACATCACACACATCCAAGAACGAGGCAGGATTCGAACCTGCGACCGTAGCGGTCACGCGGTTCCAGACTGAAGTGCCTAGAACCGCTCGGCCACTTCGGCTGGCGTTTCTTAAGTGAACTGATACAGACAAAGCTACACTCCTGGAAATGGAAAAAAGAACACATTGACACCGGTGTGTCAGACCCACCATACTTGCTCCGGACACTGCGAGAGGGCTGTACAAGCAATGATCACACGCACGGCACAGCGGACACACCAGGAACCGCGGTGTTGGCCGTCGAATGGCGCTAGCTGCGCAGCATTTGTGCACCACCGCTGTCAGTGTCAGCCAGTTTGCCGTGGCATACGGAGCTCCATCGCAATCTTTAACACTGGTAGCATGCCGCGACAACGTGGACGTGAACCGTATGTGCAGTTGACGGACTTTGAGCGAGGGCGTATAGTGGGCATGCGGGAGGCCGGGTGGACGTACCGCCGAATTGCTCAACACGTGGGGCGTGAGGTCTCCACAGTACATCGATGTTGTCGCCAGTGGTCGGCGGAAGGTGCACGTGCCCGTCGACCTGGGACCGGACCGCCGCGACGCACGGATGCACGCCAAGACCGTAGGATCCTACGCAGTGCCGTAGGGGACCGCACCGCCACTTCCCAGCAAATTAGGGACACTGTTGCTCCTGGGGTATCGGGGAGGCACACAGGGCCAACACCCGGCGTCATGGTATGGGGAACGATCTCCTACACTGGCCGTACACCTCTGGTGATCGTCGAGGGGACACTGAATAGTGCACGGTACATCCAAACCGTCATCGAACCCATCGTTCTACCATTCCCACACCGGCAAGGGAACTTGCTGTTCCAACAGGACAATGCACGTCCGCATGTATCCCGTGCCACCCAACGTTCTCTAGAAGGTGTAAGTCAACTACCCTGGCCAGCAAGATCTCCGGATCTGTCCCCCATTTAGCATGTTTGGGACTGGATGAAGCGTCGTCTCACGCGGTCTGCACGTCCAGCAAGAACGCTGGTCCAACTGAGTCGCCAGGTGGAAATGGCATGGCAAGCCGTTCCACAGGACTACATACAGCATCTCTACGATCGTCTCCATGGGAGAATAGCAGCCTGCATTGCTGCGAAAGGTGGATATACACTGTACTAGTGCCGACATTGTGCATGCTCTGTTGCCTGTGTCTATGTGCCTGTGGTTCTGTCAGTGTGATCATGTGATGTATCTGACCCCAGGAATGTGTCAATAAAGTTTCCCCTTCCTGGGACAATGAATTCACGGTGTTCTTATTTCAATTTCCAGGAGTGTATATTCTGAGACGATTAAAGGAAATCGCAGGTTGCACTGTTTACTTTCTAATTCAGAAGTGTTATCCCAATTAATGGATGATTAACAGTCCACAACAGATCATTTAGACGAGCGTACGCGTAACCGACACGACGCGGGTGATTGTTGATGATGCGGAAGCCGAATGATCGAACGAAAGTTCCTGCGCTCGTCACGCATACAGATACCTGGTAATAGTCCTCCATGTCACTAGTAATGACGTAACACTGTTCGTGAAGTTAATTTTTCAGTTCTCAGTTCTCACTTGGACGAGCGTGCGCGTAACCGTCGCGGCGCGGTTGATTGTTGGTAATGAGGAAACGCGATGATTGAACGTACGTCCTCACCCTCTCTACAAGACACTGGCATTTGACTGCACTCTTTTATGGTAACTAATTTCTACTGATTCACATCAGATCATTCTGGGAGAGCGATCACGGCGAGGATGACAGATAGTGTGCGACACGCAACGAGAGGATACACAAGTACGTTATCAGCGGCTCTGCTCATTTTTAATTACATTTTGACGCACTTTCCTCTTAATTACTTCCATATTGAATCACTTTCCTGTAGTGGCACTTGTAGCAACACTTCAACCTGAATACTAACAATGCTTCTTGCATGCAGAGCTACACACTACACAACGTAACAGTTTCGTATCCCGTTCTCGACTCTCTACAGACGCGGCTGCCCGAAAAGATACTCCACAACTAAGCCAGCGATATGAAAATACGCTTACAAGCATTATCTAACATTTTTCTACATTAAAGGAAGCTGCCATTCATCACATCAATTGTAAATTTTGTGTAAGTAATCCTGTATTGTGCTACGACTTATAGTTAGTCAACGAAGACATGTTCCTGTACACGACATCGTCATCATGTCATCATTCAACAGCCAACAGCCACAGGCTGCTGTTAAGTCTGCCCGTCATATCAGTAATGTATAAGGACAATAAGAGTGGTCCTATTACGCTTTTCTGGGGCGCTCCTGACGATAGCTTTATCATTAATAAACACTCGCCGTGGAGGACAACGTATACCAGTTAAAAGTCTTCGAGCCACTCACATACCTGGGAACCTAATCCGTATGCTCCGGCATGTTTGTAGTGGGGCAACGCGTCAAATGTTTTCCGTACATATAGGTGTATGGAATCTGCCTTTTACCCTACATCCGTGGTTCGCAATTTATCATATGAGACAAGCGTGAGCGGAGTTTAGTATGCTTTGTAAACCCTTGCTCATTTGTAGGTGAAAGCTTTTCTGTCCGAAGGAAATTTGTTCTATTCGAACTCAGAATATGTTGAATAATTCTGTAACAAACAAATGTTAAAGGTATTGGTCCTTTATTTTGCGGACCCGTTCTCTTACCTTCTTATTAGAGGAATCACACGCGCTTTTCCAGTTGTTTGGTACTCTGCACTGGACGAGAAAGTCGCTATAAATGCAATACCAGTAAGGGTCCGGTACCATAGAGTATTCTCTGTAAAACCGAATTGGGATTCCATCCGAAATTGGCGACTTATTTGTTTTCAACTTCATAGTTGCTTCCCTATGCCAGGGGTGCCTATTACTTTGACCTCCATACGACAGTCTGTGGGACGGTCAGCCAATGGTATGTCTCTATGATCCTCCTTCGTAAATTATTTCTTTCACGCGAAATTTAAAAATTTTGCTTTTCTTTTTCTGTCTTGTTTTGCAGCGTCATACTGGTCAACGAGTGATTGGATATGTCTTCAACCTCCTTAGCCATTTAACGTAGGATCAAAATTTTCACGGCCACTAAGCAAGATCTTTCGCTTAGGGACGGCGGAGGAAGTTGTATCCTTTGCACTTCGATCGTTTTACAGATGCACGAACTTTACAAGTTTTCGAACCGTTTCCGAAAAATAGGCCTCTAGAAATCCCACCAAGAGGAACCACCCCACAACAGTGGGCGACATCTTGCGTCGTCTGCACGACTGAAGCCAACAGTCCCGGGAGTTGCTGTGCTACGAAAAACTCGAGACATATGGCAGCTGGTCTACTTGCCAGATGCCGATCTGGGTGTCTGCCTTTCACGATACTTCACAGAGCACCAGTTGATTTTGAAGACATTAACATTAAGATTGTTGATGGCTGAAAGGCTGAAAGCGCTCCTCACAGGCGAATCTTGCTTCATTTTAAAAAGTTATGGTTCTGAGCACTATGGGACTTAACTTCTGAGGTCATCAATCCCCTAGAACTTAGAACTACTTAAACCTAACTAACCTAAGGACATCACACACATCCATGCCCGAGGCAGGATTCGAACCTGCGACCGTAGAGGTCGCGAGGTTCCAGACTGAAGCGCCTAGAACCGCTCGGCCACTTAAAGAGTTATGTTAGTAGCATTTTTGTTTGAAGGTAAATGACAGGAACATCATGGAAAGAAACTAGTTTGTCGGCAGTAGCTTTGATGTAATGGAGTACGGAGCATCCCACCTTCGTTGATGAGTGTCTCAACTACAGTGACATACGCATCCGTTTATTGTGAAGTCGGACACATATAGGCTGAAACATGACTGATGACTGAAGTATTTTCATTTAAATGTTGTGGCGTGTCGTAGTAGATTAGTATTATACAATTTTGGGCAACATGAGGTTCTATTTAATCACTGCTTCCTCGGCTAGTAATGGTTTTGTTTTTGTTTTTTTTTTCCGTGTGGCAATTTTGTCTGTCAAGCAGTGTAAATGGCACGAAGTTCATGCAGAAAAGTGATCTTATACAGCCAGCAAACAAGCTACACGAAATTGTTTTGATGACTTTGGTATTTTCTGTTTCGGCTCCGAGAATACCTCCACTATTTTCACATATTGTGATTCTACAGTCGGAGGCAGTCTACTCGGGTCCCACCATTGTGGATACTGGTTATTCGATATGAGTATAGCCTGTACGTAATTTACTATCTGACCCAGGTTCATAAAATTCTGTTGTGGCTGCCAATGACTTGGCCCTGGTTGTTGTCAATATTCATTGTCACCACGCATTGCAAGTACACCCTGCTTCATAATTCGGGTTTCTTTGTGTGGTTCGTCATTAGTGTAGTCGACCTGTGATTGTGCAGTACTTGTCGGAAAACTCTGATGGTAGTTTGCAGTACCTACACACATCTGTTTTGTAATTACAGTGCTAAAATCTGAATAGAATGAAAACACCCACAGTTTCATATAGAGAAGTGGTGTAGTGTCTTGTAAGTGGCAAGTGTCTCCGTTGACAAAAACACTCATTGCAATAAGTCACTAATGAAATTGTTCTTTGATATTTTTAACTAGTAGTTGACTCGAACCAACGCCTCCTGAAATTTTTCTTCTTGGTCATCATTTTCTGCAAGTTAATGTTTTACTGGCGATGGATCTCGGATAATATCTTATCATAGTTTCCTGTGTAGGGAAATTCCCATCTGATTAGCACAAGTGACGCCTTTTTTCGTACTTGTAACATACTTTTTTATCCCTTCCAAATTTTAATTAAAATTGCTGTTTATCGTTCGATAACTCTCTTAGTTTTAATTACAGTCCAGCAAACATTTGCAGTAAACTAAAAAAAAATGTCATGAAACTGCGTTTAGAAGTAAATTCGTTGCTTACTTGTTACCATAGAACATCTGAAAACAAGAGAGGTTTCATTATTTTCGCTTCACAGGCACACAAATGCGTTGTTTCCCTGCGAGCAGAGAGTTTCCCGCCTCACACACACAAATGCAAAGGGAGGGACAAATAGCAGCCAATCTCATTCATCGCAAACACCGCTGGGCTATTTTCGTACGCGTGTTTTTAGCTCGCTTCCGTAATTGAGTGGTGCGGCTGATCTCGTATCACTCTGTATAAAAGCACGTTTTGCTTTGATTTACGTTGAATTACTGGAAGCGTCATTCAACTCTCAAATCGGTCAAGCACATTATTTCTTCCGCTTCCTTCATTTGGTACTCAGGGAATCGTATATTTGAAGCCAGTGTTTGACTCTTTTTTAGCTGAGAAAATCACATTTTACAGTTCACTAAGGCAAGTTCCGACACTTTGCTGATATTAGATTTATCAAGCTACATGAAATGAGGAAACGTGACATATATTTATATCTCGCTGAAGTTCTTTATACAACTTGAACAGACTGCCCAGTTGTTATGAATACATTTTGTTTTATTGAGAAGTACTTAAAGACGGATGACAAAGAGGTAGATGGACTGACATGCGCCATGATTATACTAAACGTATCCTAAATCACTTTGATAAATCTGTCTTCCTATGATTTATTTCCATACCACACAATACGGACCTCTTGGATTCTGCGACTGTCATTTAACTGTTTTTCATTTGAAGGTACTCATTGCACATATCATACTCATGAACGTATGATGATTTTCGGTCTCTGTTACTCTTTAAACATATCAGTATTGCGGAGTTCTTTCTCACTGAATAATTAGCTCCCTTTATAGATACCACATTGCTGATATATTAGCATGAGTGGATGGCTGTCTGAAATTCACATTGGGGAATGAAAAATAATATTGCACTAAATAATTTTTAAACTAGTAAAATTGAATCAATTCTTCACTGGGCGCCTGGTTCAGGAACCAATTATGAATTTCCCGAAATGAGACAGTGTCGGTTGCAAAAGCTTTTCTGTTTACAGGAAATGATGTTTTTCGCCCTTTTGGGGCATCGGCAGATTGGCAGTGTCGGTGTTTTTCACTGTCAGTGTTTATCACGTGACGTCTAGGTGCCGGTAACACTCCCTGACTTCGATCAATATTAAGTTATTTCCTTTCCAGTCTGGAAAAAATTTCTCTCTAATAAAGATTTCTGTAGAACAGACATTGCTGATCACAGCAGTGACAACCCTCGACACCGTTAAAGGGAATAAGGCCTTACTACATTGATGAGCCAAAGAAACTGGTAGATCTGAATTACAGCCAAATGTGAATGCATATCTAAATACATCAGCAATCCCAGAGAACTGAGGAGCATCCAGTGAGACAACAATACTTCAATATCTTTTAAACTATAGAACTTAATATTTCACAGCGAATTAGCAGTTACACAATGAACTTATGAATCAACAACTTTGAATCACTTCATGCGATTTCAACAATCGATGTCTCAGACGATAGCATTTCACTTTAGCTACCGTCCCTAAAAGCTACATGTCTGTGTCTATTTTATTTATTGATTTATTACGTTTCTATATGTTATTATTTTGCAAATGTTTATCAGATCATCGTATTCTCCACATTTACACAGCTAATGAATACATATCATCATATATGCGTAGTTATTTAACTACTACTCCGTCGTCAGGCCACAAGCGGCCCATCGGGACCATCCGACCGCCGTGTCATCCTCAGCTGAGAATGCGGATAGGAGGGTCGTGTGGTCACCACACCGCTCTCCCAGTCGTCAGGATGGTTTCCTACGACTGGAGCCGCTACTCTTCGGTCGATTAGCTTCTCAATTGACATCACGAGGCTGAGTGCACCCAGAAAATGGCAACAGAGCAGAACAGCCCGGATGGTGACCCATCCAAGTGCAGGCCACGCCTGACAGCGCTTAATTTCGGTGGTCTGACGGTAACCAGTGTATCCACTGCGCCAAGGCCGTTGCCGTAGTTATTTAACAAACCGCTTACTATTTTGTGCCGCGCCGGGTAGCCGTGCGCCCTGAGGCGCCTTTTGACGGTTCGCACTGCTCCCCTGTCAGAGGATCGAGTCCTCCTTCGGGCGTGGGTGTGTGTGTGTGTGTTGTCCGTTACTTTAAGTAGTGTGTAACCTTAGGGACTGATGACCTCAGTAGTTTGGTACCATAGGACTTACCACGAATTTTTGCTATTTTGCCACTAACTTTATTTAAATGGTGATTGCAAGTGTTATTAAAACATGATGCTAATTTATAGGTGGTCAATCGCATGTGTAGCATACATCGCTACTGAAAAGAGAAACAAAAGACACATCTGACAAGAAGACCCAAATAAACGTTTAGATCATATTCAAAGACCATTAGCGGCCATTTACACTCCTGGAAATTGAAATAAAAACACCGTGAATTCATTGTCCCAGGAAGGGGAAACTTTATTGACGCATTCCTGGGGTCCGATACATCACATGATCACACTGACAGAACCACAGGCACATAGACACAGGCAACAGAGCATGCACAATGTCGGCACTAGTACAGTGTATATCCACCTTTCGCAGCAATGCAGGCTGCTATTCTCCCATGGAGACGATCGTAGAGATGCTGGATGTAGTCCTCTGGAACGGCTTGCCATGCCATTTCCACCTGGCGCCTCAGTTGGACCAGCGTTCGTGCTGGACGTGCAGACCGCGTGAGACGACGCTTCATCCAGCCCCAAACATGCTCAATGGGGGACAGATCCGGAGATCTTGCTGTCCAGGGTAGTTGACTTACACCTTCTAGAGCACGTTGGGTGGCACAGGATACATGCGGACGTGCATTGTCCTGTTGGAACAGAAAGTTCCCTTGCCGGTCTAGGAATGGTAGAACGATGGGTTCGATGACGGTTGGGATGTACCGTGCACTATTGAATGTCCCCTCGACGATCACCTGCGGTGTACGGCCAGTGTAGGAGATCGCTCCCCACACCATGATGCCTGGTGTTGGCCCTGTGTGCATCGGTCGTATACAGTCCTGATTGTGGCGCTCACCTGCACGGCGCCAAACACACATACGACCATCATTGGCACCAAGGCAGAAGCGACTCTCATCGCTGAAGACGACACGTCTCCATTCGTCCCTCCATTCACGCCTGTCGCAACACCACTGGAGGCGGGCTGCACGATGTTGGGGCGTGAGCGGAAGATGGCCTAACTGTGTGCGGGACCGTAGCCCAGCTTCATGGAGACGGTTGCGAATGGTCCTCGCCGATACCCCAGGAGCAACAGTGTCCCTAATTTGCTGGGTAGTGGCGGTGCGGTCCCCGACGGCACTGCGTAGGATCCTACGGTCTTGGCGTGCATCCGTGCGTCGCTGCGGTCCGGTCCCAGGTCGACGGGCACGTGCACCTACCGCCGACCACTGGCGACAACATCGATGTACTGTGGAGATCTCACGCCCCACGTGTTGAACCATTCGGTGGTACGTCCACCCGGCCTCCCGCATGCCCACTATACGCCCTCGATCATAGTCCGTCAACTGCACATACGGTTCACGTCCACGCTGTCGCGGCATGCTACCAGTGTTAAAGACTGCGCTGGAGCTCCGTATGCCACGGCAAACTGGCTGACACTGACGGCGGCGGTGCACAAATGCTGCGCAGCTAGCGCCATTCGATGGCCAACACCGCGGTTCCTGGTGTGTCCGCTGTGCCGTGCGTGTGATCATTGCTTGTACAGCCCTCTCACAGTGTCCGGAGCAAGTATGGTGAGTCTGACACACCGGTGTCAATGTGTTCTTTTTTCCATTTCCAGGAGTGTATTATGAGTGCATTTGGCTCTCCTATTTACGGATAGCATTTATTTACATATGTTGTGCATGTTCTGAGTGTGATGGAATATTTACGACATTTCTTTATCCTAATGTCATTGTAATATGTTAGTTCAGTACGGGGAAGTGGTCATGTTGAGTCAGCTCATGTCTCTACAGCTTAAGAACGGTGTATTTTTGGTGGGGCAACCTTCAATCCATGAAGAAGTAGACAGTACCGCAAAACTATGGGAGTCTAGTGGAGACGGGAACGTTTAGAGTGAAGAGTTCAAGGGAGCGATTCAGGACACTTGTCGTCGGGTGGTGGAAGAAGGCAGACCTGACTGCGGTAACGTGCATAATTAACTCGTATAGATGATTGATTCTTGTCGGTGAACGGCCACTACAATACTCTTAGTTTCGAGGAGACTTTATGTTTCGAGAGGTTTGAATGTGCTGCAGAGTGGGACTCCAACTTACACTCCTGGAAATTGAAATAAGAACACCGTGAATTCATTGTCCCAGGAAGGGGAAACTTTATTGACACATTCCTGGGGTCAGATACATCACATGATCACACTGACAGAACCACAGGCACATAGACACAGGCAACAGAGCATGCACAATGTCGGCACTAGTACAGTGTATATCCACCTTTCGCAGCAATGCAGGCTGGTATTCTCCCATGGAGACGATCGTAGAGATGCTGGATGTAGTCCTGTGGAACGGCTTGCCATGCCATTTCCACCTGGCGCCTCAGTTGGACCAGCGTTCGTGCTGGACGTGCAGACCGCGTGAGACGACGCTTCATCCAGTCCCAAACATGCTCAATGGGGGACAGATCCGGAGATCTTGCTGACCAGCGTAGTTGACTTACACCTTCTAGAGCACGTTGGGTGGCACGGGATACATGCGGACGTGCATTGTCCTGTTGGAACAGAAAGTTCCCTTGCCGGTCTAGGAATGGTAGAACGATGGGTTCGATGGCGGTTTGGATGTACCGTGCACTATTCAGTGTCCCCTCGACGATCACCAGAGGTGTACGGCCAGTGTAGGAGATCGCTCCCCACACCATGATGACGGGTGTTGGCCCTGTGTGCCTTGGTCGTATGCAGTCCTGATTGTGGCGCTCACCTGCACGGCGCCAAACACGCATACGACCATCATTGGCACCAAGGCAGAAGCGACTCTCATCGCTGAAGACGACACATCTCCATTCGTCCCTCCATTCACGCCTGTCGCGACACCATTGGAGGCGGGCTGCACGCTGTTGGGGCGTGAGCGGAAGACGGCCTAACGGTGTGCGGGACCGTAGCCCAGCTTCATGGAGACGGTTGCGAATGGTCCTCGCCGATACCCCAGGAGCAACAGTGTCAGTAATTTGCTGGGAAGTGGCGGTGCGGTCCCCGACGGCACTGCGTAGGATCCTACGGTCTTGGCGTGCATCCGTGCGTCGCTGCGGTCCGGTCCCAGGTCGACGGGCACGTGCACCTTCTGCCGACCACTGGCGACAACATCGATGTACTGTGGAGACCTCACGCCCCACGTGTTGAGCAATTCGGCGTTACGTCCACCCGGCCTCCCGCATGCCCACTATACGCCCTCGCTCAAAGTCCGTCAACTGCACATACGGTTCACGTCCACGCTGTCGCGGCATGCTACCAGTGTTAAAGACTGCGATGGAGCTCCGTATGCCACGGCAAACTGGCTGACACTGACGGCGGCGGTGCACAAATGCTGCGCAGCTAGCGCCATTCGACGGCCAACACCGCGGTTCCTGGTGTGTCCGCTGTGCCGTGCGTGTGATCATTGCTTGTACAGCCCTCTCGCAGTGTCCGGAGCAAGTATGGTGGGTCTGACACACCTGTGTCAATGTGTTCTTTTTTCCATTTACAGGAGTGTATTTCTCCTTGTGTTACGGAACTGAGGAAGACAGATTATTCTTTGTATCGCGTATGTTGATTTGTGAATCATCATGTTGAATTCCGAGCTGTTTCGAGCTGGTGAATATTTCGTCTTCTATGATCACGAAATAGACTTAGTTTTCATGAATCTTTTGCTACTATTTGGTCTGGAGATTTGCTGCCGTTTTCCTAACGCTCTCAACGTAACTTTACTGCATTTTACAAGAATATTTTTGTCTTTATTTTAACTGAATGTTGTAGGACCACTTCTCGTTTATCTGAGGTGTCCTTTCTTGAATATTCATTATTCAACATAATTCTCTGTCGTCTGCATCAAGTACATACGTTACAATAGAACAATTGTTATTACATCATTCATTAACTTTTATTTTGAATTTCTGTAAATTTTACTAAATCACAATTCTGGCCAATGCATAGACTGTTTGACTGCGGGATTACATCTACAGGTTGTTATTTGCAGCGATTTAGCTGCAGGGCATGAGAGCAGTCGATCACGGATCGACACTATGACTACATCGAGCTATTCCTTTTTAAACAGAGCCGTGCATACCCGAAGTACCTAAACTACAAGTGACCGGAGGTAAAATCACAAATGATTTGTTCGCATGGGATACTGTATGGAAGAGCGACTACACAAGCAGCAACCCATTAGGTATCGCCGCACAGCTTTTTATTGTTATGAATATGGAAGTAACATTTACTGTTATTCGCAATACTGGAACATAGCCAACGATGAATATCATTTCACAGGTCTATATGATTACATCACAAGATTACTATGAGAAATATTTTGTAACACTAATGGCTGTAAGGAGAAAAAAGTACTAAAGACAATTAAATTTTACACACTGAGTTATTAGAACAGGTGATCGAGGATGAAGTAGGTACGCACAGATGGCAAGATTACAAGATATGGATGACAGCGTTAAAGTAGCCGAATGAGAGGTCACTAGAATAATATGAATTATGTGATTACTTTGTGCAACCATCAGCTTCTTTTAACGATGGAGAATTCTGAGCGTCGCATCAACGACAACATTTCTATTTTCCTTCACGTGAGGCAAAAAATGTTCAGCGCCTCACGAAGTTTACGAAAATTGAATTTCTAGAAAATAAGATTCGTGGAAAATGTAAATGCACTCTGCAAAAATCTAAGCTCTTTCCTTTGTTTGACTTAAGGCACAGTATCAAGCTGATATGGCCTAACAAAAATTTCTTTACGATTAAACGTTGCATTTTTCTCCTTAAACAAAGCAGTTAGGTAAAATAAAAATTTTGGCTTTACGATTATGACCACCTATTAAGGATGGAGAAACGAAAATTCTGATGTTCGTACACCGTTTCGGATTCATCTCACTAATTATTAGGAAAGATACAAACGCAGACGGGAGATCCACATTAAAGGAGTGAAGAGGAAGTTGTGATTCCATAGAGGTGCTCGATAATAAACAATATTTATCACTCGAAAGTAAAAGCAGTTTATATATTAAGCAAACTTTAGATATGCTAGCCTCTATTTGCTAGCAAATACTAAGATTAGGTAAACGTACGTATACTTTTACTCTTCCCTTCAGCATATCTGTAATGTAGCTTGCATACCGACGTCTTAGTGGAAGTTAAATTTTTGTCACTAAGGTATCCCACCAGTAAGAAAATAAGACGTGTTTTTTTGTCGACAGAAAAGTGAAGGGGAAGCTGTTGTGGTGGAAAGTCGCCCCTACTGCGGCATTAGGAATACGTATACTTTCCGCCATCGGTGGGCCATGCCTGTAGCCACAGAACTTTTTCCATCGGCTGCCTGCATGCGTGCTGTGCAGTGACCCGGATGTGGTGGTGCGAGGTTCTGGCAGCCCATCTCGTAACTTGCCCTCTGTCTTCCATCAGCTGCCGACACATTTCGCTCTCCCAGGCGACCGGAGCGTGAGTCCCACCGCCGAAGATAGCACGACTCCTCATTCCACTGAAGATGTAGAGGGCACCAACAACCTTTCACTCATTACAATAATAATAGCAATATTAATATTAATAACAGCCATCAAAGCAACATTAAGAAAGATAAAATAACTTGTGGAAAAGCACGACATCATCGATAACCAGATACATCCTAAGGCAAAAAAGGGCACTACGAAGGAACTATCCGAATGGGACGGAAATCGGCAGATGTGATGTACATATACACACAAACAAATCACTACAATTTAATAATTGGATGATTTGTTCAAGATAGATTCACAAATTGAGCAAGTCCATAACGTGTTCTCCCTTCTCTGGCCGTTATGCAAGAAGTTATTCGGTTTGGCATTGATTGACAGAGTTGTTGGATGTCCTCCCGAGAGATATCGTGTCAATTCTGCCCAAATGGAGCATCAAAATTATGAGATGGTTGAGGGGCCCTGCCCCTAAGGCTCCAAAAGTCCTCAATTTGAGAGTGATCAGACGACCTTGCGCGCTGAAATGTAAGCCCACGCTGGCCTGTCATGATGGGCAACATAGCGGGGCGAGGAATATCATCGACGTACAGATTTACTGTTTGCCGCGGATGACCACCAAAGAAGTAATGCACCCCAGACCATCACTCCTGGCTGTCAGGCTATATGTCGGGCGACGGTCATGTAGGTGTCCCACCACTTTCGGGAGAATTGTCTCCAGACACATCTTCTCTGGTTATCGAGGCTAAATTCGAGACACACCTCATCAGTGAAGACAATTCGCTCAGTGAGATACCAACCCAAGACGTCTCCCAGAGAGCGGTGGGATATGAACCTAACTGTCACCTGGCATACGGCCCGACTACGAGGAGTGATGGTCTAAGGTGCCATTTCTTTTCATAGCAGGACCCCTTTCGTTGTCATCCGCGGCAGCCTTAGAGCACACTGTTACGTCGAAAATACTCTACGCCCCGTTTAGTTGTCCTTCTTAGCAAGCCATATTCCCCTTACATATCAGCAAGATAATGTACCTCTGCAAACGGTGAGAGTTTCTCCTTTCGTCTTCGTGCTCGACAAACCATAACTTGGTCAACCGTCGCCGGATCGCTCCACAGCTAAGATCATTTGGAGCGCTGAGAGCAGGGACTCCTAACCATCTCAGGGTGTGATGATCTAACGCTCCAATTGTACAGAATTTGGGATGATGAGCCTCATAAGGACATCCAGCAACTCTATCGTTCAATGCTAAACCGATTAGTTGATTGCATAAGGGCCAGAGATTACCAGATCACTTATTGACTTGCTAAACTTGTGAGGCTTTTTCTCTTGAAAAAAATCATCCAATTTTTCTGAAATTGTAATCATCACATTCATCAAATCTCCAGATTCCGTCCCACTGGGATAGCTTCTTCGTGGTGGTCATTTTCAAGGAAACACAGCAGGAAGTAAGCGCTGCCCAAAGAAACCGAATGTGAAATGTGTTTTTGACTACCATCCAAAATTAGGGTTCTTTTAGATTCCGTAACTGATGAAGGGATAAAGTATATGAAGATACAGAACGGATAACTCAGTTCGTAGAGGGAGATGAAATCTAATAGTCATGGGAGACTGGAACGCAGTTGTATGGGGAGGAGTAGACGGAAGGGTAACGAGAGAAGTGGGCTTGGTACTATGAATGAGAGGGGGGAAAGACTAATTCACTTCAGCAATAAATAGGAAAAGCGAATACGCTGTTCAAAAATCACAAGAAGAGGAGGTGTACTTGGAAAGGCGGGGAGATATGGGAAGATTTCAGTTAGATTACATCATGATCAGACAGCGATCCCGAAATCAGATATTGGATTGTAAGGCCTACCCAGGAGTAGATGTAGACTCAGATCACAATGTAGTGATTATAAAGACTAGGTTGAATTTAACAGACGTATCAGATGGAATGAATGCACGAAGAAATGAGATACGGAAGTGTTAAGGAATGAACAGATACACTTCTCTCGGACTATTGACATTGCTCAGGACGCAATTCAGTTGAAGAGGAACGGACATCTCTAAGAAGGGCAATCATAGAATTTGGAAGGAAACACAAATGTACAATGATGGTAAATGTGAGGAAACCAAACGAAGGAAGTACAAAAATGTTCAGAGCAATTCAGGAATACAGAAATACAAGTCACATAGGTATTGATATGACGCAGATGGGTGGAAAGAGTACATTGAAGGCCTCTGTGAGGGGCAGGACTTGTCTTATGACGTGAGGAAAGAAGAAACTGAAGTCGACAGGGAACAGATAAGGGATTCAGTATCAGAAATCAATTTGAAAGAGCTTTGTAAGATTTCAGATAAAATACGGCAGAAGAGCTGGATAACAATCTATCGGCATTTGTAAAAACATTGGTGAAGTAGCAACAGAAAACTAAATACGTTGTTATGTAGAATTATGAGACTAGTCATATACCATGATAAATCGGAAAATCATCATCCGAAGAATTCCGAAGATTGTAAATGCTGACAAGTGTGAGAATTATTGAACAATCAGCTTAACAGCTCATGCATCCAGGTTTGTGACAAGAACAAAGGAAAAGAAAACTGAGGATCTGTTAGGTGACCTTATGAAAGGTAAAGGCACCAGAGAGGCAGTTCTGATGTTGAGGTTAGTAATGTAAGCAATACCAGAAAAATCTAGACACGTTCATAAGGTCTGTCGAGCTGGAAGAAGCGTTAGACAGTACCAAATTGTGGAAGATGTTCGTAATTCTGATAAACATAGGGGTAAGCTATAGGGAAAGACAGG
The DNA here is from genome assembly GCF_023897955.1 of Schistocerca gregaria. Lineage (NCBI taxonomy): Eukaryota > Metazoa > Arthropoda > Insecta > Orthoptera > Acrididae > Schistocerca > Schistocerca gregaria. Next base: position 436,405,975 of record NC_064922.1, read on the forward strand.
TGATGTACAACATGTACTAGAAGACCAAGAACGAAGTGCTCGGATTAAAAGCGATGTAAGACAGGGATGCAGTCATTCACCCCTACCGTTCAATCTCTATATCGAAGAAGCAATGACGGAAATAAAAGAAAAGTTCAAGAGTGGAATTAAAACTCAGAGTGAAAAAAATGAATGATAAAATTCGCTGATGACATTGCTATCATCAGTAGAAGTGAACGAGAATTACAGGATCTGCGTAATGGTATGCACAGTCAAATTAGTACAAAATACGGATTGGGAGTAAAGACGAAAAGAAAATAGTGAGAAGCGGCAGAAACGAGAACAGCGAGAGACTTAATATCAGAATTGGTGATCACAAAGCCGATGAAATGAACAAACTCTGCTGCCTAGGCAGCAAAATAACCGAAACCGCAAGAAGGACATAAAAAGCAGACTAGCACTGTCAAAAAGGACATTCCTGGCCAAGAGTAGCCTGTATGTCCACCTTTGGCACGGATACCAGCAGCGAAGAGTCATTGTATGGAAGCAATGAGACTTTGACAGGTCGATGGAGATAATTGGCGCCACATCTGCACACACAAGTCTTCTAATTCCCATAAATTCCGAGGAGTTTAGCGATGAGCTCTGACGCAACGTTCAATCACATCCCCGATGTGTTCCGTTAGGTTCAGATCATGCGAGGTAGGGGCCCAGCACATCAATTGGAATTCGCCACTTTGTTACTCGACCCTCTTCATGAGACTCCTCACCTTATGATTTAGCGCATTTTCTCGCTGAGAAATGCCTCTGCCGTCGGTGAGCATGATCGTCATTAAGGGGTGTATGTGGTCTGCGCGCAATTTGCGATACTCCTCGGCCATCGTGTCGTTTTGCACAAGCTCGACTGGACCCATGGATGTCCACGTGAATGTTCACCAGCTTGTCTCCGTCCTGCAGTACAGGTGTCAAGCGGCTGCTCCGCTGGAAGACGACGGATTCGCGCCCCTAATCGGTATGATTAACTAGGTATCAGGATTCATCATATCATGCAACTCTTTGAAACTGCACCAACGTCCAAAGCCAATGGTCACATGCTCATTTCAGTCTAGTTGCCGGTGTCGTGGTGTTAACATTGACACATGCGTGGGTCGTCGGCTGCGGACGCCCATCGTGCGAGTGTTCGGTGCACTGTGTGTTCAGACACACGTGTACTCTGCCCAACATTAAAGTCTGAAGTTAGTTCCGCCATAGTTCGTCGCTTGTCCTGCTTTAGCAGTCTGCCCAGCCTAGACGTCCGACATCTGCAATGAGAGGTGACCACCCAATCCCACGACGTCTGGACGTGGTTTCATCTAGGTTTCACCACGTGTTGAAAACACTTACCGCGGCATTCCTCTAACACCCGACAATTGTGAAGTTTCCGAAACGCTCGTGCCGAGCCTCCGGGCCATCACATTCTGCCCTCGGTAAAACTGTGATAGGTCGCGCCCCTTTCCAATTCTACATACAGCAAGCAGGCTAATATTTCATGCACAGTGCATGTGTCTGATTTCTAGTTATTCGTCGCCATGTGACGCTGCTATCGCCTCGAAGGGTTTATATCGGTAGTAGGTCGGTGGTGGTAATATTCTGGTTGATCAATATAAACGTTGTACTTCAAAAAGAGGTTCAAATGGCTCTAAGCACTATGGGACTTAACATCTGAGGTCATCAGTCCCTTAGACTTAGAACTACTTAAACCTAACCAACTACATCCATGTCCGAGGCAGGATTTGAAGCTGCGACGGCAGCAGCAGCGCGGTTCCGGACTGAAGCACCTAGAACCGCTCGACCACAGCGGCCGGCGTTGTACTTAAAAGACAGAGGCTATTTAGGGGGTTATAACTACGGGAAGATAGTTATAAAGAACTCGCAATACACGTGTTGTCCCACGGAAGAACGGGTTTCTCGTATAGAGTGAATATCCGGGATACTTAAAATATGGCTACACCATTGGTCCATTTGCCACTTTCGTACAAGATGAACATTTACTAGGTTCATGAAGTACCGCACACATGCTAAATGTTTAAATTAATCAGGGATCAAAAAACGTCGTGCTATCAACACGGAATGTCAATTTGATTCCATATTTATATATTTCCATAAGGCTTTCGACACCGTTCCTCACAAGCGTCTTCCAACCAAACTGCGTACATATGGAATATCACCTCAGTTGTGCGCCTGGATTCGTGATTTCATGTCAGAAAGGTCACAGTTCGTAGTAGTGGACGGAAAGTCATCAAGTAAAACAGAAGTAACATCCGGCATTCTCCAAGGAAGCGCTATAGCCCTCTATTGTTCCTGACCTATATTAACGACGTAGGAGACAATCTGAGTAGCCCTCTTAGATTGTTTCCAGATAATGCTGTCATTTACTGTCTTCTAAAGTCATCAGATGACCAAAATGAATTGCAAATGATTCCGATAAGATATCTATATGGCGCGAAAAGTGGCAATTTACCCTGAAGAAAGAAAAGTGTGAAGTTATTCACATGAGCACTAAAAGAAATACACCGAGCGAGGTGGCGCAGTGGTTAGACACTGGACTCGCATTCGGGAGGACGACGGTTCAATCCCGCGCCCGGCCATCCTGATTTAGGTTTTCCGTGATTTCCCTAAATCACTCCAGGCAAATGCCGGGATGGTTCCTCTGAAAGGTCACGGTCGACTTCCTTCCCCATCCTTCCCTAGTCCGAAGAGACCGATGACCACGCTGTCTGGTCTCCTTCCCTAAACCAACCAACTAAAAGAAATCCGCTACGCGATAAGTCAACTTAATACTTAGGGACTACAATTAGAAATAACCTAGATTGGAACGAGCACATAGATAATGTTGTGGGTGTAGCAAATCAAAGACTGCGATTCATTGGCAGAACACTTAGAAGGTGCAACAGGTCTACTAAAGATACTGCTTGCACCACTTACTTGTCCGCCCTATTCTGGAGTATTGCTATGCGGTGTGGCATCCGAACCAGGTGGCACTGACGGATGACATTGAAAAAGTTCAAAGAAGGGCGGCTCGTTTTGTACTACCGCGAAGTTGGGGAGGTAGTGCCACAGACGTGATTCACAATTGGAGTGGGAATCATTAAAACAAAGGCGTTTTTCATCGCGACGGGATCTTCTCATGAAATTTCAATCACCAGTTTTGTCCTCCGATTGCGAGAACTTTCTGTTGGTTCCCACCTATATAGTGAGAAATGATCAACACGATAAAACAAGAGAAATTAGGGCTCGCACAGAAAAATTTAAGTGCTCGTTTTTCCCAAGCACCCTTCGAGAGTGGAGCAATAGAGAGCTGGAAGGTGGTTCATTGAACCCCTCTGCCCGGCACTTTGTTGTGAATAGCAGAGTAATCACGTAGATGAAACGCAGGCGTTCTTCATACGAGCCGATGTATTGTGCGCAGGTGCATCAACGAAAATGCTTTCATTTTCTCGATAGCACATTACATCTACATGGATACTTGCAAATCACATTCAAGTGCCTGGCAGAAATTATACTGTTGTTTACCAACGACGAGCAAGCTTCCCGATGAGTCTCCTTTCTGCTTGCAGGACGCATTGAGGCCAAAGTTGGGGAAGAAGCATCTGACAACGATTACTCTAAAAGGTAAAAGACTGCTGAGGCAAATGTTAAATGTGACAAGAGTTCTTTACCGATCTTATTACGAATAGATTCCATATGTAATATCTGTAGATAAAAACCTGAGGTCGAGATCGAAATTTTTCTTCGCTTGTTACACGTTTTGAATCACTGAAAAGCCGTCTTCAGACCAATCGAAAACAGATCTAAAGACGGTTCGACATTGAACCGAAACCGATAATCATTGAGGAAATTTGCGATCTTGACATATGATTTTTATCCAGATTTCTTTTAAATCAGTACATCACGTATCTCTCCACTGACAATGTTAAACAATAATGATACCATATGATTTGGGACATCAATGAACGATAATTCTCTTCCAAGAGGAGGGTAGGATATTCCATCATGATAATGTACGGTCGACAAAACAAAACTGATGCATTTGTTGATAAGCTCGCGTACCTTAAGCTGTGTGCAGCTCTCAGCAGTGAGAGTGCAACGCACAGTGTTAACGGTGGCAGCTCTACATGTAATATTCATTTAGCACAGTATTTTTCCCTTCTTTTTTAACGATTTTGTTTACAGACCTTTCTGTCTTTATATTATTGCAAGTAATAACAGCATTTTGTTTTGTCTATACACTATAACACTTACTTTTGTATGTTTGAAGCGCTCAGACCTTACAGACTTGAATATAAAGTGAAGAGCAGAGTTATATACACTCCTGGAAATTGAAATAAGAACACCGTGAATTCATTGTCCCAGGAAGGGGAAACTTTATTGACACATTCCTGGGGTCAGATACATTACATGATCACACTGACAGAACCACAGACACATAAACACAGGCAACAGAACATGCACAATGTCGGCACTAGTACAGTGTATATCCACCTTTCGTAGCAATGCAGGCTGCTATTCTCCCATGGAGACGATCGTAGAGATGCTGGATGTAGTCCTGTGGAACGGCTTGCCATGCCATTTCCACCTGGCGCCTCAGTTGGACCAGCGTTCGTGCTGGACGTGCAGACCGCGTGAGACGACGCTTCATCCAGTCCCAAACATGCTCAATGGGGGACAGATCCGGAGATCTTGCTGGCCAGGGTAGTTGACTTACACCTTCTAGAGCACGTTGGGTGGCACGGGATACATGCGGACGTGCATTGTCCTGTTGGAACAGCAAGTTCCCTTGCCGGTCTAGGAATGGTAGAACGATGGGTTCGATGACGGTTTGGATGTACCGTGCACTATTCAGTGTCCCCTCGACGATAACCAGAGGTGTACGGCCAGTGTAGGAGATCGCTCCCCACACCATGATGCCGGGTGTTGGCCCTGTGTGTCTCGGTCGTATGCATTCCTGATTGTGGCGCTCACCTGCACGGCGCCAAACACACATACGACCATCATTGGCACCAAGGCAGAAGCAACTCTCATCCATGAAGACGACACATCTCCATTCGTCCCTCCATTCTCGGCTGTCGCGACACCATTGGAGGCGGGCTGCACGATGTTGGGGCGTGAGCGGAAGACGGCCTAACGGTGTGCGGGACTGTAGCCCAGCTTCATGGAGACGGTTGCGAATGGTCCTCGCCGATACCCCAGGAGCAACAGTGTCCCTAATTTGCTGGGAAGTGGCGGTGCGGTCCCCTACGGCACTGCGTAGGATCCTACGGTCTTGGCGTGCATCCGTGCGTCGCTGCGGTCCGGTCCCAGGTCGACGGGCACGTGCACCTTCCGCCGACCACTGGCGACAACATCGATGTACTGTGGAGACCTCACGCCCCACATGTTGAGCAATTCGGCGGTACGTCCACCCGGCCTCCCGCATGCCCACTATACGCCCTCGCTCAAAGTCCGTCAACTGCACATACGGTTCACGTCCACGCTGTCGCGGCAAGCTACCAGTGTTAAAGACTGCGATGGAGCTCCGTATGCCACGGCAAACTGGCTGACACTGACGGCGGCGGTGCACAAATGCTGCGCAGCTAGCGCCATTCGACGGCCAACACCGCGGTTCCTGGTGTGTCCGCTGTGCCGTGCGTGTGATCATTGCTTGTACAGCCCTCTCGCAGTGTCCGGAGCAAGTATGGTGGGTCTGACACACCTGTGTCAATGTGTTCTTTTTTCAATTTCCACGAGTGTAGTTACGTAGTAGCCCCGTGGCAGCGTTTGAGGATTGGGACTTCCACGGAAGTGATATAGATTCGCTCCTCCTCGATTTTTTTACATTGTATTGTTTATTTATGTGTTGCAAGCTTAGCACGAATATAGCCGAGATACGCCGAACATGATAACACAAAGCGCCACAGACGAGTGTGTGACAGACAGTCAAACACGTGAAGTCGGATGCGGCTCGGCTACGACTGATGCGCCGTACGGTTGCCGGGTTTGGTCACTTTGGCCGTTAGTATTTGGTATGAAAACTGATGACACCGCGGTTCTCCGACTTTATTCAGTAGTGCATATTACTGTAAGCAACCTTGTCCGTGTGTGTTCCTTGAGCACCAAAATTTGATTCATTTTTACGTTCAAATCATTTTTATCTCATTTGTGGTTTCATTTTGTATGAACTAATCCACGGAGAGTCTGGCGTTTTGGAGACTGAGTCATTAGGTGCGATGTCCTTTGGATTATGGAATAACCGTGCTGTCCGTCGGCCCTGTGACCTTGGAGCTGGTTAAGCACGTTAGACGGGCTACTTCAGGAGAAGGCGGTATTAGTGGTGTCTGCGTTTATTTCCTGCCCGGTATCTTGCCGCCCAGTGTTGTGCAAAATCAATGGGCTGAAATGACTGAGATGTGGCTCTAGTAAACGAACTGTTGATCCTTATACTCAGCAGTAAATCTGAAAGGGTAAAATGCTTAAAATTGTGTAAATGATTAGAGACTCCTTGTGCGGAGGTGGTGCCGGCCAAGGGAATTCTTTCCTGACCCAACACCCGGTTACGGGAGATAGTGAAAGGAACTACGGTGGCGCAACTTAGACGCTTCCTTAGTTTGTTCCAGTCCTAACGGCTGTTGTAACACACGCAGAAGCCACCGAACCTGCGGCCCCATAGTTCTCTTGTGGACTGTCCACATGCATCGGCTGCCGACATCATCTTCACCAGGCCTGCCGCCTCCTGAAAAACCTCAAGCCGCAAGGAATTAAGATACGCTTCTGCAGCAACAATTGCAGTATTTGTGTTTGATTTTCCGTTTTTAAAAGGGATATTATCCTATTTCGTGTTTTAATTAAAATGAATTTAAGAGTTTCAATCTGTTGTGTTAATGTTTTATAAAGCCGTGGACAGCCGTCCCTCCCGGTTATTAAACATCCTTAAATTTTAGTATACGGTGCTGAGCAGGTTTAAAATTTTGAAGATCTGTAATTGGCCGTTTCTTGATTTGTTAATTTTTTTTAGCGCTTTGCTATCTGTAACAGGCCAAGAATTTTTAATGAAGGGAGGTTTTAGATGGAGAGGCAATATGTTAATGGGATACATTTATAAATAATTGTCTTTATTACAGATCATGTTCTCGGTTTCATACTACCCGGGATCCCGTTTGTAGTTTTGAGCTGTGGTATAAGATTCTAGAAGACCAGCTGGTCCTTTTTATCAGGAAATAATTACGCCGCATTTTGGCATCGATAGTTTCCTTCCTTTTTTTTCTAAATGTGTAAACTCAAAATTAGAATAAATTCCGTTATTTCTTGTTCAAGTTTTATGTAAGTGCTCTGTGGGCTTGTTCTTAAATAGTTAAGGAATTTTTTTTTATTCACTGTATTTTAAATTTATCAAGCGTCAACAGCCCTTGGCTGTATTCAGGAAGTTGGCATATTCTAAAATTGGATGTTTGCAATTTACATTCTTTTACAATAGACTAAGCATTTTGCAAGTGGAGAATAGGTTTACCCAAACTCCAGTCCTTCCACGTAATTTATTCTTAGCGCCTTGCAGCCATTGGACTTCTTTAATTTTTCCGTTTAGTATTCTTTGAAATTTCTACTCCATAGCATGCCCTTATATTTTCAGGAGAACGGATGAACATGGTCGTAGAATCTTCTAATTCTGCAGTACCCTTTGATGAATGAATTGATTTTTTTCCACTGTGACTATTATATCAATTTTGGCTTCCTTTAGTAATTTGTTCTGTTAGCACTCCTTTTTTCCCTGACCTCTTTTGTTTCAGATTGTTATTTTTGATCTCTCCCGATTTTCGAGTCTTGAATCCTTAATTTCGAGCTTAGGTCGTTTGCTCGTTCGCCCCTACCGTTGTTTTTTATTATTGTGAAGATTGCGGGAGTTATTATTTCTCATCAAAACAGGTCACCAGCCAGTCACCACGAGAGTCAACGTAGTGGCTGCCTCCTCACAGCCTTCAGGCCTGTTGCCAGTTATGCACATTAGAGGATTGCCTCTTCCTCTGATTCATTCTTCTTGTGATCCGCCGTTAAAGTCCTCATTCTGTTACCCTCGGCTGGTCCCTCCATATTGTTGTCCTCTGTTATAGTCCTATCAGTCCCTTAGGAAAGAGGCGCCTTGTTGTTCCATATGTCCTTAATGGGATTTCGGACTAATCCATCATACCTAATGGGAGGCCTCATCCACCACCTGAGTGATGCATCCGACATGGTTCACGAGCTTCTCATTTTAGAATTGAAATTGAAAAGGTTTACTCTTTACCTGACTCCTTGGTCTACGGCTTAATTTGTATAAAATCTGCGTGCTGAGTGAAAACTCGAGCTTTCGAAGATAACCACCACCTTCTTAGTCAGAAGCAGCGTTTCACTGATCGATCCTGGCAGAGTCGCCAAGTGAAAGTATCAAACCAAAATTGCATCCTTTTATTCAGTGAAACTATCATTGATAAGACTGTTCTAAATTAATTATTCAGCAAACCTGCATCTGACTGCGTCTGTGAACTTGTTTCTTGCACTCCTCCATCTTTCCAGAAATACAACATGTATCTGACTCAGCAATAAAATTTAAGAGAATAATGCTGTTTGTGCAATGGCATTAAGATGGTACTGGAAAATTAACTTTTGGCCCTGATGTTTACTTGGGTCTTTCATTGGTAGGTAACTTTACAACTCATTTTCATATTCAATTTAAGCAAAGGATTTGGATTATGATTCAGGCTGTTAGAAACACAATGTTGATCTCAGTATATATATCGTTAAAATTTTAAGTCATACACAAAACCTACCGTAGCACGAAACATTCTTACAGAAATTTTACCAAACGCTTACTGTGTGAAACCTTGGGCATTCAAATTCTAACTCTGAATATTATCTAACAAAACTAATTTGAAATCATTATATATCTTCTCTCATTTACGTGCTAAGGTTTGGTCTGGGGCAGCGAGCGCGACCTACGTTACAGCTGTCACCACACTTCTGCTTCCTCCAGGCACCTAGCTGTGACTCCAGCCTTAAAGCTGTCTGCACATGTGTGCTTTCTCTGGGAACCTACCTGCGACCCCTCGGTTTTTTACTGCACGTGCCCAGCTCTCTTAATCATCAAAGAACCTCCTACTCAAAGATATTATACTCGTTCCACCTTGCGGTTGGCAACTACCGACTATTTTCTGGAGCTACCCTGATCAGACCTTAGCACATACCTTTCAACCTGACTGATGCATCCGACGTGGTTCACGAGCTTCCCATTTTATAAATGAAATGAAGGTTTACTCTTTACCTCACAACTTGGTGTATGGCTTAATTTGTATAAAATCTGCGTGCTGAGTGAAAAATCGAGCTTTCGAAGATAATCACCACCTTCTTACTCAGGAGCAGCGTTTCACTGATCAGGGATGTCACTTCGAATACTAACTTCAACTGGTGGGTTGGCGTCAATTCGCAGGGGACAGGTTTCATTTACGTAAATGCAGGAAATTGGCAATCAGGCTGTAAGCCCACTCTCCTTCCTTCCCCGCACGCTGAGATTGAGAGGTGGAAGGGGAACGGAGACCACCTCCACCTTCGCCCATCCCCTTAAAAGTTTTTGGTTTCGTTCCTTTGAAGGCGCTCCGTCTCAAGTGCTTGTCACAGTCGCTGATAAAATTGTTGATGCATGTGTGAATTCCGACTCCTTATATCCAAGCGTGGGGGAGGATCTTCCTATTCCCGAAGTTTATATCCTTCTGTAAGAGTGTGGTCCAGTATCACTGGTATTTTTCCTTTTTTAATATTTGTATGGTGTGCCATCTATTTTCAGTACAGTGCTCGGCTACTGTGAGGAATGGTGGTCCTGCGTAATGGTCGCCACTTTGACGTTGTGTACACCAGGTACTTTGTAGGGGATAGGAGTGTTGGATGTAGTGTCTGTTCTCCTTCCACCCCTTAATCGCAGCCCGGCGCTGGTGATGGGTTTAATGACTCTTTGCCGATTTCCTCCATTTTCACACGCAAATATCTGCGCTCCAGGTGATTTCGGACTGCCAGTGGAGTCTAGGATTCCAAGCGATGCCAACCGACCTAAGACAAAATTAAACGCCAGTATAAAAAAAGGCAGATTTTGCTCTGAGGTTTGACAGTAATAAGCAGTTCAAGGGGAGCGGTGCAAGCACTGTGCAAGGTAAGCCACGTCGAGAGGCTGCCACATCTAAATATCGTGACCAGCCTGACCTGTTAGGGTTCTCTCTCCTGACCGCAAAACCCAAGGTTGGACGCGCCAGGAAAACACCTTTCAACCACTTCCGCCTGTTGGTCTCGGCTAGAGAGGAATATTGACGTCAAAGGAGAACTGGGAATGAAAAGCTTAAATAAGTAGGTTAAGGAAGGTAGGACCAACTGGAAAGACGGAGTCACAAGAAACGAAGGCGACAGAATAGCAAAATTAATGACGAATTATGGAGCGGAGACGCCTTCACTGTATCTCTGGCGCCAGCCGTGTGTCGGCTCTTCGCCATAACTTGCTTTGCCATGGCATGATCGTCAGTGTGAAGTCTAAAAGGATCGGGTTACGACGGGCTCACAAGTCGGTTTCCAGCGAAGTTGGAGGGAGTCCGAGAGAGGACAGAACTCTCTTGTACCGACAGTGCTACGGCTACGACGGTCGCAGCGAGCAGTCTACTCTGAAACAGTGTGGAGGCGGTGTTGGTTAGGCGTGAGGCAGAGGAGCAAGACAGCTGAGTGGGTCGGCGAAGCGAGGCCACTTTGGCGTACACGAACTGAGGTTGGCAGTGTCCGCAGAGGAAGCCGTTGGTGTCCATGGGCGATTTAGGCCTGGGTGTGGCTGTGTCGCCGGCCGGTGTGGCCGAGCGCTTCTAGGCGCTTCAGTGTGGAACCGCATGACCGCTACGGTCGCAGGTTCGAATCCTGGCTCGGGCATGGATGTGTGTGATGTCCTTAGGTTAGTTAGGTTTAAGTAGTTCTAAGTTCTAGGGAACTGATGACCTCAGAAGTTGAGTCCCATAGTGCTCAGAGCCATTTGAACCATTTTTGTGGCTGTGTCCTGTCCTGTGGCTTCACGCAGTATCTTTAACCGTCGTCCTGCTGTCACTGTCGACTTCCTTTCTAGCGGGTGAGCCATTTTAAGTTCTCCAAAATATCACTTAGTTGGCGGTTATTCGTCTGTAGGAAATCGTACCGTGTTGAGCTTGCACTACTTTTCTTTCTGGCTGAGCAATGCCCGAATTCTGCCCATTCTATACTGCTGCTCATATTTAAATCAGTTTGTTGTAAATGTTCATGTGGCCTGTGTTAACTGTTGTGCCGTAGAAATGAATTTCTGTGATTGTGCCAGGCACGTACTATTTAAAACGTTTTAAAGTGAAGCCTGTAAAAAGCGCTAAGCACCTGTATTTCTGTCAGTTCAGTCTGGGAAGTGTCATTACAAAGTTCAAATGTTTCTGGTCAACGTTACTGGTATTCTATGTTACTTAGCTTAGTTAAGCCTCTTCATCACCCAGTGATTCTATAACTTGTGTTAAATACTAACATGCTGTAAGTTTGCACTGCGGTTTTCTCAAGAGGAAAAGTTGACTCCGACTAGTCATTAATAATTTTCACCTCCTTGTCTGCAAGTTGATCTATACGAGCCACAATACGAGCTGTGTGATATTTACGGGAATAATTGTTTCCTCTGATTGGTTAATTCAGTATTTGCTATCGTAAATTAGTGTTGCGCAAAAGGCTCACGGCTTCAGAAGAGTCACTGCTCTTGGCTGTAATTTTTTTCCCCATTTCTTTGTGTCGTGTCCCCTACGCCCTACCAAGGTTGCCGTAGTGCAACAACACAAAGTTGATGGTTGATGAGAAAGCACTTTCTTTCAAAAATGTTTTTATTTGTAAATCGTGATATTTTTAAGTAAGAGGTACTAGAGAGTATTGATTCGACTGGGCCCATCAGGCTGCAGAGCAGACAAACTAAAATTGCTGTTTGAAGATTTTTCTATTTTTCTCTAGACTAAGTTTGTTTAAATGCTGTAAAATTGTTTCTGTCTTAAAGTCCCCATCACAAGGGTTGGTTGTATCCGTATGATGATTAATTTTTTGTGGAACAGCAATATCTGAATTTGAAATTTAACTGCAGTTGAGATGTAATTTCACTGGCCCTGCTTAGGAGTGATTTTGTTTTACATTCAGGCATTGATAGATAAACATTCTATATTTGTTAAGAATTTATTCTTTTAAATATTGTGTGTGTTGTATTTCACGGGTCAGTTACCGTTGGCTTCGGTCTATAAATTTATATGTTGTCAGTTTTAGTTTTTCATTTTATTGTTACATTTTGCTTAAATAAAGTTTACCGGCTAAGAACCGGTTACTGTTGTCTAGAATATCCACGCCGACAACAGAGTGCCATGCTATTATGCTGAGGTAAATAATGGAAGTAAATAGGGTATTGTTATATTTATCCTTAAATGTGTCTGTTCCTCCTCCTCGCGAAGCCATGTTCTCTGCAACCATCAATCGTAGAACAGTGGGCAGAAGACCTTTAGGAAGACCGATGAAGTGATGGAAAGATCAATTCTTTCAACTAAGAGCATGTAACACCCAAACGCCTGAGATATATAGAAATAAGAAGAAGAATGCCCCCGGCAGAAAGTCATCTCCTGACAAGAAAGATGATCATCGCGAGAGTTCCAGTTTTGCTTTCAGAACACTGAGAAAATTTATACGAAAATGCTGCAGCAGAAAACTTAAGTGTCCTAACAAAGAAATTTCACAAAGATTGAACTGAGTTTTTTTTAAAAAGAATATGTCAATGACAAAAGATACCTATGGCGCTGCAACTGGTCTTAGTATAAGTTATAGTTTCAATATATAGTATGCTAACCTCATATATTTCTGTAAGTGTGGTATTGTGCTAGTAAAAAGGCTGTACTCACGTTCCCAAAGTAACTGAAAACCGGAAATATAATCGTTCACTACTATCCTTCGTAGCCGACATCACTAACGTATCCGTCTAACGACGTTAGACTCGGAGATATGTCAATTCGATTCCGGCTGGTGGATGACATTTTCTCTGCCAGTATTTGGCCCGTAATGGTAGGAGAGGCGGCGCCGTAAACTTCCTGATGGCCATCTCTGCGCCATTGTCCTGTATTAAACTCCAAATCTCTCTGTAGAGTCTCATGTGGTACTGTTGAAGGGGATCCGTCGATCACATGGTGAGGTTAAGCTTTGTGACCACTATGTACCTATTCCAGAGGAGTACACTATGTCCTGTCTCTGGGTTTCATCGCTCCTTTCTTTCGTCATCATCATCATCATCGTCATCATCATCATGTCCGCACCCGGTTGCTGAGTAATAGCCGGCACCGTAGCTCAGCGTGTTCGGTCAGAGAGCTGCATACTCTCTGTAATAAAAAAAAAAAAAAAAAAAAACACCGAGTCAAGGAATCAACGGATCTCTTGTGATGTCCGCCCAGACAAAACGCAACGAAACATATCGAACAAATTCTAAGGGCACCGGTTCGATTCCCGGCTGAGTCGGATATTTTATCCGCTCATAGACTGGGCGTTGTGTTGTCCTAATCATCATCATTTCATTCCTATCGACGAGCAAGTCACAAAAGTGGCGTCAAATCGAAAGACTTGCACTCGGCGAAAGTTCTACCCGACGGGAGGCCCTAGTCACACAACCGTTACATTTTATCATCAGCATACAACGCAAACACACACTACACTATACATGCATCCTCTACGTTCACGTACAGTCGAAAAATACACATACACACAACTCTCACATATTCACAAGGAAATGGGCCAATGTGCACCCTCCACGAGTAAGCGGTTGAAACCATCCCGTGCAATATCCCAGGCACCAATGACTTGCGACATTTATATTTTTTTGTCATACGCTCAGAACTGTTCTCCTCTGTGGCTAGGGAATTCTAAAGAAATAAAAATCTGACAAGCTGTGTTTGCTTTCTTCTGAAGCAGTTGCTAAAATCGTCGCCGTTCATCTGTTAGTGCGGGCTGAGTTCTCACTACCTCGTGCCTCCCGTAACTTTGGTTTGTTACACTTTAAAACACACGTCATCATCGCTTTCTCTTCATACATGACCATTCTTCTGCTTCCAAAAATCGAAAAATTCGGACCCTGCTTAACACGATGCTACTAAGCGATCTGCTCCTTTTCCGTTAGTAATACGTTAGCTCCTCTTTAAATCGCTACCAGCAGAATGTTCTGACACCTTCCCCAAACACGAACTTACTGCAGGCTATTAGAGCTCGGTCACTTGGAAGCCCTGTAAACGGCGTATTATCTGCATCTTTCTCCTCAGGCTGTTTATGTCTGGGGGCCGTTAATAATCCGGAAAGAGCGAGGGGCAGCCGTTACTTGGCTGTAGTTCCCTTAATGCCTGTAACGGTCTCTTTCTCCCGTTTTCGCCGGAAAATAAGCTTTCAGCAATAAATATTCTGTGGTGCGACTTTATTATCCTTCCCGACGTCCTGCAGATGTTGGTATTGCAACTGCAATGTAATCTGACACATTATTGCTCTTTTAAAATTAGCCTTCATCTAATATTGTTTACAAGACGATACGTTGGGATGTTTCCTGCCTATGAAAATAAATTACTGTCAATTTCAGAGGCATAAAAGAGATAATTATACATTTTTAACTCCTTATTACTTCCTGAGAGCCGGCCGCTGTGGCAGAGCGATTCTAAGCGCTTCAGTCCAGAATCACGCTGCTGCTATGGTCGTAGATTCGAATCTTGCCTCGGGCACGGATGTGTGTGATGTCCTTAGATAGTTAGGTTTAAGTAGTTCTAAGTCTAGGGGACTGATGACCTCAGATGTTAAGTCCCATAGTGCTTACAGACATTTGACTTTTCTTCCTGAGATTTCCTCCGTAAAGTGGATAGATCAATAACTTACCTGGTGAGTACGAGCGAAACATAAGTGAGTACGCATGTGAATCTGTAAACTAGTAATATTCACAAGACTAAAAGTTAAAATGGATGTAACTTAGGGTAGATCATAAAAAATTTAACATAAATTTCGTTTTAAAAATGCTTATTCAAAATTGCTTCTAGTTAGTACTTTCAAAATGAAAGTAACATGTATACAGTGTATATACGAACACAAAATTCTTTTAAACATCCAAAAGCCTATTGGTAAAGAAAGTGAAACAATGGAAGGCTCGTAAAGGATGTGAATGATGGATCACCGAAACGAGGAATTCACCATAAAATTGAGTTTTCGATGGTTCAAGGTAAGTTCTATGTAACGGCCTTGACGCAGTGGCTACACCGGTTCCCGTGAGATCACCGAAGTTAAGCGCTGTCTGGCGTGGTCGGCACTTGGATGGGTGGCCATCCAGGCCGTCATGCGGTGTTGTCATTTTTCGAGGTGCACTCAACCTCGTGATGCCAATTGAGGAGCTACTCGACCGAATAGTAGCGGCTTTCGTCAAGAATACCATCATAACAACCGGGAGAGCGGTGTGCTGACCCCACGCCCCTCCTATCCGCATCCTCCACTGAGAATGACACGGCGGTCGGATGGTCCCGGTAGGCCACTCGTGACCTGAAGACGGAGTGCAAGGCAAGTTCTAAATTTACCTTATTTCAGGTATCTTTCAGGTATTCTGTGTGCTACAAGTCCATCCAAAGTGTTTTTATCTACTTTCGATTAGCTGTCATCATAATCGCAAACAATAACCAATTTAGAACTTTAGTGCACAGGAACACGGTTCCATATGGTGCTGACAGTCTACAGAATGATGTGCACTCATCAAATTCAAAACATGTATTTAGTTAGAACTCCCGATAATTGCCAAGAAGGGAAAGACTTTTCCTCCTTTCCTGAGGAATGATTGCTTTAAAGTAGTCAGATATTAATTCCCGATGGTATATCCACCATCGTCAAAAATTCAGCTTATCTAGGAACAGTGATAAGTCAGTCCAAGGTGATACAATATGTAACTTCATACCATACCGTACATAGGACTGACTATGTTGGCTGTAAAGCTAGACTCCATTCTTCCTCTAGAGTTAACAATAATTCTGTAGTATTTGGGGAACAAACATCCACCAACCTCTAGTGTACTACTGCAATGTTCAGCTGCGGCTCTAGCCTTCTGGGAGTCAGTTATCAAGGAATCTGCACAAGTACGAATCGCACGATCCCAGTTAACGGGTTTCATTCTCACGGCGTTCAGAGTACGTCTCCTCTCACATTAGTGAATGGTTTTAATTTTCTTCAGTGTTTCTTGTGTCTTGAGTAGAATTATCCGTAATGTTATTTGCACGTCATCTTTGAAGCATGCGAATAAGCAGCCAACTTCATAGAATAAATTATAGTGAAATTACACTCATATCTTGAAAATAATTTAACGGTCCAGATTGGATATATCGGTGTACCTCTTCCAGCAATCAACTCTCGGATTCTCAGCCTTCGAATACATTCATTCTTAAAGAGCCTCTAAGTCGACAGAGAAGCCAGAGAGAAACGAAGTATTAATTTCCGCTCTAAAAACGGAGAATACAATTACTTATTCCCGATGTGGAAACTGAATGTCGCACAATCTTTCGCCATCGATTTTATTTATGTCATTTACACAAAGAAAGTTTCCATGTTATTTTGTTACATGAGAGCGATACATTTAAATGATTTATTGTACAGAAGATTGTACTGAGATGAATACGTAGGTAGACTTAGTTGATGGTAACTTGTAGTAACTGTGTGGTGATTGGAGAAACCGTAGACATCTGTTTGTCTGCGTATTATGTGGGTAATTTTAACTAAATCTGAGAGTTGTCTTAGTGTCCTATTGTCAATTTCTGAAGTTGTATTTACTGTCTTTTATAACTGTGGCCGGGAGTCATATATTGTAATTATTATTATTGTTGTTAGTTCAGTATGTATTCTGGAAATAAGTTGATTTTAATTCAGTTTCACTGTACTCCATGCATTTTAATTTTCTTCTCGTGTTTGAACTCTATTTTCAAGAGTTATACTGGGCTCCAAATTATGTTCTATTTAACTATTACTGTTCTGTTATCAAGACGAATTTAATGTTTAAGAAATTAATTGTTAATTTTGTTCATTTGAGCCCATGCTTGTCCAATCCCTCAACCTGAACCCCATTCCATTGAAGTCCTACATTACGGAATAATACTGTCGTTTTTCATGCGTTGTATGTCTCTATCCTATCGGTTAACAGATTTTCCAATTATGTTGTTTTTAAATGCTTAATCATGCTCTGATAATTTCGAAGGTGGGTGGGAGTGGCGGTAGTGTGGAATCTCAAAGTTGCATGTTTTCCGCCGCTGATGTAATTTGTTTTCTAATGCGTACATTCCTCGTTCGTGATAATGAGACTGTCTGATGTAGAACATTATTCTTTTAAGCCAAATATCTCAGTAAACAGAGACCCTATGGTTTCCTTTTTTTACGTCTTTCATTCCTTTCTCACGAGAGCTGAGCAAGCTGATGTAGACCATCACTCAAGTATCCGAAAATGCTGGAAGTGACTCTAAGAGACTAGCAAATGGGAATATATGGGAGTGGATATTCACTTACGGCATTAACATGATAACGAAAAGAAACTTCGAACCCTTGAACAGTGTGAGTTTGACTACATTAATTAAATTTTAAGACAAGATTCGTGGTGTACACTTGCGAGAGGTTGGCTGGGTCTTTAGAAGAATTGTCTAATACACTGCATGTGAGATATTCTCTGTTTCAGTTCTGATGCTGACGGTCCAGAGAGATTTGAATTAGCTCGTCATCTAGTTTCTTTATCAATGGCACGGCGTACACATTCATACTTGGATGCTGCTTGAGACGAGTGTCGGCTGCTGATCACACGGTGACTGGAGCATAAATTACGAAAAATGTTTGATGACTATCAAGATGGTGAGTTACTGGCAAAAGAAATACCCGTCAGGTAAGATAGTCTGTTGTTGGAGATGCACGCACAAGCAGAGATAGGTGCCCACGTAACCAAGAACGATAGAACTCTATTACTACAGAGAAATACACAATAACGTGAGCGACAGAAACAGCATTCCAGTATAAGCAACTTAAAGATTGTTCTGATCTGCAGAAGCATTGTCACTAATACGATACTGTTCTTGCAGGTGCAAGTTGAGCACTCAGTCTGTTACGACCGAGAAACACTGCCGTAGGTACGTCAGGTGTAGGCTGCACGGATTGTGTTCAAGTATCTGAAATCGCACGCCGCATTCAGAGAACTATGCTCGCTGCGCTTCCAAAGTCGGACATCGATGTTCAAGCTGGGATTTTCACAGACTGGCGAGCTGCGAGACGGTGTCCTACAAAGGCCGTCCGACATAGGAAAACCTGAGATTTGTCTGGTGTCACGTGGTTCATAGACGCAAGCTAGTGGCGACTGTATCCGGTTAAGCTAGCGCCCGCAATTCTGCACCAGCTGAAGCAGGCAGTAGTCAGCGGCGTCCTCTTGCAGGTGTCTGATAGAGCGGCAACCCGCAGCACCCCGTTGCACGGCGGGTGGCTGCAGCATGAGGCACTAGTCGAATGTCACATTCCTCGCTGCGTAGACATTGGCTGCGTAGACAGCCGTAGATGTGAGACCAGGTTTCCTCTGACATCTCTTGATCATGCAAGCCGCCTCTGATGGTGTATCGAAAGGGCTGAAGGTTCAACTTCATGGGAAGTTACAGAGTCTAGGCGTCAGTGATAGATGTTCACGATAACACTACCGTCCAGGAAGGTGGAGTGTATCAGGCAGTTACATAAATGACGTATTCCGGGCACCAAGATTTGATAGCCATAGTGTAGAATGACTGTATGGTTTTGGTATTTGTTGAGGGAACACTGATATGCGTAAGATGGATCCAAACTACTATGCCGGGCGGAGTGGCCGGATGGTTTGAGGCACCATGTCACGGATTGCGTGGCCCCTCCCACCGGACTTTCGAGTCGTCCCTCGGGCATGTGTGTGTGTGTGTGTGTGTGTGTGTGTGTGTTTTGTTCTTAACATAAGTTAGTTTAAGTAGTGTGTAAGCCTAGGGACCGATGACCTCAGCAGTTTGGTTCCTTAGGAATTTACACACATTTGAATATTTTGAACAAACAACTATCCCATGTATTATGTTGCTCTTACTGCTAAAGCAAGGCAACTACATTTGTCAACACGGTCAGCTGACCTAAACAACTATATAACATATGACATGCACACAGTATTTGGTCTTCATGCAGCGCGGTCTGCATTACGAGTATATCCATTTAAGATCAAGGCAACAGCTAGAACAAGTAGAAAATATTTTTATCAGACAGTTGTACGAAGGCCTCGTAGCTTGAATGGAGGAGTCCATTATAAAAAGAAGACGCTGTAAAAGACCCTGATGCAATTGACAAATTCAATTTGTTAGCGGGTGCATATGAAAATATAAAATACACAGTACCTATAGTATACGAACAAATGTTCATTCGTGTATTTATATTGCATCATTATGTATTTACTCTGAAGAACTCATTTTCTAGTGACTTAACTTCATCTCGCATTATTATCTTACTTCATGAAGAGAATCTTTCTGTATTTGTCACAATCCAACTATGTATTTGCTACTAGGCTGATAGGCTGATAGGTGTAGTTTGTGTGCGTGTACGTGTGTGTGTGTGTGTGTGTGTGTGTGTGTGTGTGTGTGTGTGTGTACGTACGTGCGGGCGTGCGTTTATAATGTTTGGTCATGAACATGTACCGTAATTCTACAGCACCTTGACGTCAGTGATATAGACCTACAAGTAAGTTCATCATTGCGACGACCTTCTTTCTTCTAAACGGGAGTGATATGCTTTTTTTCTTTATAATACAGCTCTTCCATGTTCCAGGAGCCTATTGCTAGGAACGGAGTAAGCTTTTTACTTCATCTCTGTAGAATATCACAAGTATCTCATCCATATTAGACGCATTTCCACCATTGAGTGACTACTGTTGACTTCTATATGAAAGGTGTACATTATAATTATCTATCCTCCATACACATTTTGTCGCCTCGTCTTGTGAGCCATCTTTGTTATTATATCTGTGACACACTGATTGATTTCCACACATTTACGACTGCCTCAGCTACACGAGTGTATTTGCCTCAGGTCTTTGATGATATAGTGACTTCGACCGATGTCTAGCGACGGCGCGGTCGCCACTCATGGCTTGCTGATTTCGAAGGAAAACTAGGCGTTCTACTTCAGTCTAACCGTTTGTGCAGCTCTGGAATCAAGATGTGTTTTGCTCATGTGATATGGTGTGGTAATAAGCGTGGTAGCGTTAATATAGTTCTAGGCGCATCTATCAAATGATTGTCCTAGCTGAATGGCAGTTTAGCAATTAATAGTAAATTTCTTTGCTAGCTTACATACCACAATTTCGATTAATATTTTTTTTCTTTGTTTCAGATAACTAATGAGCCAAAACATTACGACCGCCTACTTACTATCTTCTTTGTCCGTTTCTGATTCTGAGCATCAGGGATCCGACAATTTGTTGGTAGGTTTGTGGAGGCATGTGGCTTTATATGTCTACGCACAGGCAGTGTAATTGGGGGGGAGGGGGAGGGCGCTAATTTGCCAACGCAGTGATGGCGCTCGATAACGACCCAGATGGGTCCCATAGGATTTACATCAGATGAATTTGGTAGCCTAGACATCAACTTGAGTTCACTATTATGCTCCTCAAACTGCCGGAGTTCGGTTCTGTCTCTGAGACAAGGACAATCATACTCCTGAAATATGACATCGTCGTCGGAAAGACATAAAGCACGAAGGGATGCAAGTGGCTCGCAGCTCCCAGCATGTCTTCAATTGCTCTCACCAGCTTGCGTCGCAGCGCGCTGCACGTTTCGAGCCGCCGTTCGCCTCGATGACGGCATTTGTGGAGATGACCATCAACCTAGTGCAGCAAAAATGTGATTCAATCGAAGACCCGACACGTATCCGTTGACCGAGTGCAAAATCACGATGGTCCCGTGCTCACTGCAATCATAATTGACAATACCGTTCTGTCAACATGTGTACACGTGGGGGTGATCTGCTGCGGAGTACCATGTTCAACACTTTACGATGAACGATGTGTTCCGAGACACCTGTGCCTGAGCCAGCACTGTGCTCTTTCAGCACAGATGCCACAGATCACCATCTATCCTACTTTACAGAGGAGACAAGCCCAAGTTTCTCGAAGAATCGTGGACGTCCATCCATTAAGCACCCACTGGTAGTTTCACTGTCAAAAAATGGCTCTGAGCACTATGGGACTTAACATCTGAGGTCATCAGTCCCCTAGAACTTAGAAGTACTTAAACCTAACTAACCTAAGGCCATCACACACATCCATGCCCGAGGCAGGATTCGAACCTGCGACCGTAGCGGTCACGCGGTTCCAGACTGAAGCGCCTAGAACCGCTCAGCCACCTGCGGCCGGCGTTTCACTGTCCTTCTACCTCTTACCGTAGATGCTCACGTCAGCAGCACGTGAAGATTCGACCAGTTTCGCCATTTTTGAGATACTGTACATACGCTCTGAGTAATAATAATCTACCATTTGCCAAACTTGCTTATCTGACGGATTTCCCCATTGGCAGCCCATATCCCCCGACAGTGTCTGCTCCGCCATCAGGCGGGATCCAGCATCGCGGTGGGGAGTGGTCGTAAATTCTGGCTTATCAGTTTATTAGAGGTTGAAGTGTCTAAGGTGTACACACTTCGAAAAATGGATAAAGAAAGCAAGCATACTGTCATATAATACTTGCTGAAAAAGGGCACGAGTGCACACGAGATCCGTAACGACATGATGGAAATATTATGAGATGATTCCTCTTCCTGTTACACTGTGAAAATGTGGAAGTCAAGCGGGGTAACACCTCTGTCCAGGATGTAGCTCACAGTGGAAGGATAGTAGCGGGAAGTACGGAGGAAAACGTCACTACAAACCAGGATATTATTATGGCAGACCGGCACGTGAAAGAACGCTACATAGCTGACAGATTTGACATATATCAGAAACGCGTCGGACACATGATAAGACCTGTATTTGACATACACAAGGTATATGTTCCGGCGTCATGACAAGCGCCGGCACGACGATCAAGAACGAAAGAGCAGAGAGGGCTGTGAGACGACGTCAGCCAATAGTACGCTAACGAACCCCTCTCTGGGACGACATGAAGACAGGGGCGGCCTCTACACGAAGAGAATATAAGCGCCGCGCCGCCTAGAAGACGAGCCGTCATAGAAACGCTAAAGCAGTGACATATGAACTGTATTGTTTTGCTTGCACTGAAATTGTATATGCAAAAGGACATTGATCATTTGCATGTACCGGCCAGGGTAGCCGAGAGCGCTAATGAGCTGCTTCCTGGACTCGGGTAGGCGCGCCTGTCCCAGATCGAAACCGTCCGACGGATTACCGACGAGGGCCGGTATGCCGGCCAGCCTGGATGTGGTTTTTAGGCGGTTTTCCACATCCCACTAGGTGAACACCTGGCTTGTCCCCACGTTCTGCCTCAATACAGGATTCTGTCCCGGGGTGTTCGGGGTGGCGGCAGGAAGGGCACCCGGCCATCCTCTGCAACTATCACTGCCACCTCAATAGTACCACGGCCGACGCGGCGTGAAGCGGGACTAAGGCCCCAAGAAAGAAGGAAAGAAAGAAAGAGATTGATTACTTGCACATTACCATGTACCTGCGACACACCTTTGTGAATACTTAAAATTAAGTATTGTCTATTTAACTTACTGTAATAAACTCCATTAATATGATTTGCATGAATTGTTGTCTAGCACTCCGAGAAAACAGTTTTCTAGGCAACCTATATCAGGTGAGTGGGCAGACACAATAGTCTCACGTTGACGGTTCCTAGGAGCGTTGGCAGCAGAAAACAAACGTCAGAGACACGTCATGTCCATCGAAAACTTGACCGTTTTTGAGGCAGATGTTCTGACGTGTCTAAGACATTTTGTGATTTCCAACCCGAATCCAAAGTTCAGTCAAAAGACTGGGAAAACTCCTCCTCGTCCACCCTCAAGAAGTTTACGTCAGTCACGTCACCTGGCAAGGTGATAGTCTCCGGTTTTTTTTTTTTTTTTTTGTGGATTCAAGGGGGTGTCCTCCTGGCTGAATACCTCAAAGAAGGAGAAACAGTGAACGGAACTAATTATGCAGCTTAACTAAAGCCTTAGAGAGAAGCCGTCAAAGGGAAACGCATCCAGATGTTGACAAAAGGAGTGCTGTTTCGTCAAGGTAATGCGCCCGCGAAGATATCCGTCATCGTTATATATGTAATCGAGTCCTGTGGCTTCCAACTCCTTAACCACGCATCCTATTCACCCGATTTGGCCCAAGCTCAAGAAAATCTTGCTGGAATCCGTTTTCGATCAGATGATGACGCCATGGCTGCGGTAAGGCCTACCTCGCCATGCAGGAAGGTTCGTTCTACAAGGAGGGTATAATGGGCCTGCAACACCTGTGACTAAAGTGTATGTCACTAAACGGGAATTACGTTGAAAAGTGGCCGTAAACATTTGGACTACTGATGGCCTTTACTGGAAGTGCAAAGAACTTTTCAGTCATCCCTTGAACAGTGATGGAAACACAGGGCGCTATGCGAGAAAGCCGCAGTGGGCTTGAATTGACAAAGTGATATTTATAAGCATATAAAGCTCCTCTCTCCTCTCTGTACCCTTAATCTGCAACATAAGGTAATGTGTTTCTTCATTCTACGAGCTGCTGATCCATAGTGAAAAAATGTCGTTGCTTTGGTAATGTTATTTACTGAGTAGAAAAATGAAACTCGTAGTTATGGTCTTGTGGGGCAGATGTCGTTCTGTTAACATGTAGTTTCTGATTACAGATCGGGTTTAGCAACCCGGTAATACATTTGCATCTTGTATGTTTCTCCGATCTACTTTGTGGCGAAAATTTTTGTATGATTGTACTAAGGACAAGGTGTAAATCGTGTAACATTAATCTGATCCTTCACCCTCTCATTTTCATGTCGTATGTTTTTACTGCTTTTTCGTTCCTTTTCAATTTAATTTAAATGAAGTATGGTTTATTAACGTGGTAGTATTGTGAGGATGCCACTAACGTCATATGCAGAGGTAATCACAGAAATATTCCTATACCTCAATTCGATCTACGGTTCACTTGGAGCCATTTATGCTCCGAGAAGGTAGGTCGAATGTCAACCATTTCTTAGCATTAGTAAACTAGTTTCAGAATACGGAAGGTAAGTTTGCCTCGTGAGTTTCAGGGCAGCAATTCTTTTCATGTTTCATTATTATGTTCCATGACATTAAATTACTAGGTCGGATTCAATAGCAAATCATTTCAGACGCCAGAAGAGTTCCCGTTACGCTACGTATGAGCGTCTGTGACGACACGTACCTGAGGACAGTCATTCCGCGTAGTAACATTGTTTTCTTTAGGTTTTATTGACTTCGCGTATGGCAGGATAATTTCAAGTGGCTTTAGTGTTTACTGCTACTAGAGCTATCACACGCAATTTAACAAACACCGTACACTATTCTGCGACCACTTGCTTTAATATCTGCTACTTCGACATTCGGGCAATGATTCAAAGGGATTCATAGTGCATCCTAGCCAATATTCTTTCAAAATGGGTTTTTCAGGTATTCCATAAGTACTGCATTTTACCAATGACAAAGCTTCTCCCTCAGAAGTCACTTAACAAATCGATATTCCTTACCTCCCGGTAGTGAACGAAATGAGTCCATCCATCTCCGCATAAAATCCATAGGATGGGACGGATGGCCGCACACAGCTGCCGTCCGCCTCGCCACTTTGCACTCCGCCGCTCCGCCCGCGATTAGCGAGCAGCCCCACAGCCGTCGGGGAGCCGGCAGTTTCCGGCCTGCGAGTGCAGACTCTGGTTGTGCCCCGTCTGCATTCCGCATACGCCTCCTCCGGGGCTTCACTAGCCGCCACCCAATGCTGCGTTCTCCCGTGACAGAGATCTATTCCCTCTCGCTCTACCTCTCTCTTTCTGCTACAACCAAATCGAAATCGTTTCAAGTGCTGGATCATTTGCCGAGAGTGACGGTCCTTTCCATGAAAAAGATACTCATTACTTCTCTTTATTTACAAGTAGGTATTTCTTTGAGTCTTCAGTGTTATGACTGTTGCGATACGGCCCGCCAAAACTTGATCTCCAGTGCCAACCTTTTCAACTCAACGTAGCACTTCCAACCTACGTTCTCAATTACTTTCAGCGTGTATTTCAGTCTCTGTCTTCCCCTGCAGTTTTTACGCTGTACAGCTCTCTCTAGTACCGTGAATGTTACTCCCAGATGTATTACAAGATTACCTATAGTCCTGCCCCTTTTTGTCCGTGTTTTCCATATATTCCTTTCCTAGCCAATTTTGCGGAGAACCTCCTCATTCCTTTCCTAATCAATCCACCCAATTTGCAATATTATTCCGCAGCATCACATCTCATATATATTGTGTTCCGGTCTTTAATCAACTTGACGAAAACAGATAAATCTAACAATAACTCAGCCAAATTTCCCACAGTCCATGTTTCACTACCACACAGTGCTATTGTCCAAACTTACATTCTCAGAAATTTCTTCCTCAAGGCCTATGTTTGAATTCCCTTTTTGTCAGCGCTAGTCTGCTTTTGATATCCTCCTTGCTCCGTCGTCAAGGGTAT
Source organism: Schistocerca gregaria (assembly GCF_023897955.1). NCBI lineage: Eukaryota > Metazoa > Arthropoda > Insecta > Orthoptera > Acrididae > Schistocerca > Schistocerca gregaria. The sequence goes on from NC_064922.1 coordinate 436,431,678, forward strand.
TTTGCTGTCTAGGAAGCAGAATTCCTTACCTTGATCTACTTCTTCATCTACGTCGTAATCGCCAATTCTGATGTTTAGTCACTGTTATCATTCCTATTACTTCTCCTTAATTCTTTTTTCGATTTACCCTCGATCCATATTCTGTACTCATTGTACTGTTCATTTCACGAAACACGTCCTGTAATTCTTCTTCACTTCCGCTTTGAAAAGCAATGTCATAAGCGAATCTTAACACCGTTAATCTTTCACAGTGAATCTTAATCCCACTCTTCACTCTTTTCTTTTTATTTCCATCATTGCTTCTAAGACGTATTGGTTGAACAGGAGGGTCGAAAGAGTACATTCCTGTCTTACTCCCTTTATAATCCGTACACTTCCTTCTTGGTCTTCCACTCTTATTATACCCTATCGGCACTTGTACATATTGTATAATATCCGTCTTTCCACTAGCTCATCCCTAGTTTTCTCAAAATTCCCAACATCCTGCACCATCATACGTCGTCGAACGTTTTTTCCAGGTCCACAAATCCTAAGAACGTGTCTCAGTGGTTCTTCAGTGTTGCTTCCATTATCAACCGCAACGACAGAAGTGACTCTCTGGTGCCTTCATCTTTCCTGAAGCAAAACTGATTGTCATACTTCATTTTCTTTTCCATTCTTATGTATATTATTTTTGCCAGCATCTTGGATGCGTGAGCTGCAAGCTGATGGTGTGATATTTCTCGCACTCGTCGGCACTTGCAATATTCGGAATTGTGTGGATGATATTTTTCCTTAAAGCTCAAGGCATATCGCCAGCCTCATACCTTCTACACACCAACGTGAACATTCGCTTTGTTCCCACTTCCGAAAATAATTTTAGAAATTCCAATAGAATGTTATTCATCCCTTTTGCCTTATTTGATCTGAAGTTTTTCTAAGATATTTTTAAATTTTGATTCTAATACTGAGTCGGGTATCTGTTCCCTGTCGACTCCTATTACTTCTTCTGTCACCTCATCGGCAAGTACTCCCCCTCACAGAGGAGTTCAGTTTACTCCTTCCACCTACCTTGCTTTAACCAACACTGTTCCCTTCCACCTCTTTTTCCGTGTAGAACTTCCGTTTCGTGGTATATGTGTAGTCTTAAACCGGCAGTATGGGATAAAACAGCCCACATAAAACACATCGCTTTAGAATGGACAAAGAATATACAATGTAGAGAAATTTACTTGGACAACTAGTTTCCTCACTGTAAATAACTATTATCAAGTTATTTCTGTATGTATACTCGCGCAAGCAACTGTATAGTACATATCTGAAGAAATACTGAATAAATATTACAGATTTTCTTTGCTATACCATTTATTTATTTATTTTACTTTTCATTTATTTATTAGTCTCCGTCGGACCATGTGAGTCAAAGTTGCTTAGTCGTGGAATGAATCTGGACATAGTTTTCAGAATGCTGAGAAGAAAATTTATAAACAAAAGAATTAAATAACTACTGAAACATAAAAAATTCTGAGGAGGTATGCGAATAAAAACACGTTACAGAGCAAATTTCAAAACCCGCCACGTTAGCCGAAAGCGCTAATGCTCTGCTTCGTGGACTCAGGTAGGAGCGTGGGCCCTGGATCGAATCCGCCCGGCGGATTAACGACGACGGTCGGTGTGCCGACCAGCCTGGATTTGGTTATTAGGCGGTTTTCCACATCCCCTAGGTAAATACCGGGCTGGTCCCCACGTCCTTTCTCAGTTACATGGCTCGCAGACCCTGAACACTTTCGCATTCTTCCATGGATTACGCTAGTCGCAGACAGTTGCGGTACACTAATCCCGTCCTAGGGGGTGGCGGCAGGAAGGGCAGCCGGCCATCCTTTAATCTAACATTGCCATATCCGATTAACCATGCCGACCCTGCCTCCCTGCGGGGAAAAGGCACAAGCAAAAGAAAGAAAGAACAAAGAAAATGTCAAAACTACTGCGCAGAACTCATGTAGAAAGTAGGAAAATGTCACTAGGACGTTTAATTGTAGATTTGAGAGCTTTGGGTTCATCAATTATTGTTTTCAGTTCTGCTGGACACCTATTGAAAATAAAACCTGCTGAAGAGGGCACACTTCTTACAGCGATTAATCCTTTACGTGAAAAAAATGTTCTATCAAGAATATACCATGAGTTCTGGGGTGATAGATATTCATACCAATGATCAGTAGCACAAACCTGTGCTGAAAAAGCATGAAAAAATCTGCAGCAAATCATCAGTGTCAACTTCTGCTAGTAACCATATGCACTTAGCTGGAAGACATCTCCCAAAGGACTGTGGTTCACAAGAAACTTTATATATGCTGATAAATCCAAATTTGTTGCCACTGCAGTATCAGAGTAATTTTCAAGAGATACATGAAATGTTTCTTCAAGCACAGGTAAACAGTCTACCCTACCCAGTGGTCTTCTTCGCACTGTGTTACCCAGACAACCGCCAGTTATTGTAGTAGTGTTTGAAATTGTGAAAGTAGTACCTACTACATCTGCAACAGCCTCCTCTAAATTCTGTATCGTTTGGGTGCTCTTCTGTAACTTCTTCCTAAGAGCTTATTACACTGTCAGCCAGAACTCCATCTGCCATGGAACTATTTTACCTCCTTGAAGTCATGCTTATAGATCTAAAGGAAATATTAACGCATGTCAGTATGATCCTTCTAAATTTTAAAAAACAACTGAAACAGAGTTAATTCTGTGCCTGCTACAATCAGATGTGCGCATAAACTGTTTTTGTCATGTTTCGTATTTTCAATATTCATCGCACATGTGAGGTGTCAGTGGAAATAATTATATTATCTCAACAGGCAGCATTTTTTATATAATTTGTGAAACAATGTTATCTGGAATGTTAAGACTTCATTATAAGAAGCATTTCACAGCATATAATCAGTAAAACTCGATGTAACTAAGAATTGAATTCATGACAATCTATTTACCTACATTTACGGCGTATGAGTGTATGAAATGTTACTGTGCTTCGGACTTATCACTGTTTCTATCAAAAAGAATCAGAAGAGTAAATCGACAGGTGACAATTACTAGTTGAACACAAAACTAGCTCCGAAGACTAATGCTTGAAAGGCCATCTATAAATATTCGTACCATTATTCACTTACTCGCTGATGCATCAATCCTACAACCTTACAAACATCCTTACTTATCAATCAAAACCATTAAATAAAAGCTACTCGATGTAGCCGCACGGTATAGGACGTCTTGTCACGGTTTGCACCGCTTCCCCCGTCTGAGGTCAGAGTCCTCCCTCGGGCATGGGTGTGTGTGTTGTCCTTAGTGTAAGTTAGTTTAAGTTAGATTCAGTAGTGTGTAAGCTTAGGGACCGATGACCTCAGCAGTTTGGTCCCATAAGACCTTACCACAAATGTCCAAATTTTCAAATAAAAGAAACCGTTAGTACTAAATATACAGGTTGATTGCGAGATGATTTGACAAAGTTACAGGGACGATGGACAAGACCACATCAAGTGGAAGTAAGAGACACTGGTCAGGAAAAGCCTGAATCGAAAGATATAAGCAAAAATCGTTCTGATCCCGCTGACAGCGGATCTCATTTTCTGCAAACTCTGTGATTTCCATATTTTGGAAGAAGATAATACGAACCAAAACAAGAAAAAAATGTCCAGTAAAAATGCGCTCTAAAATGCGTACCTTAAGAGGGATGAACACCTGCTAGATAGAAGAAATATGTTTTAAGAAACAAAAATAAACAAGTGCTCATAGCTCTTAAGGCTCACATTTTAGAGATCATGTTTCTTATTGTTTTCTTGTGAACTTCCAGCTCTCAAAATATGGAAAGCAAAGATCTTGCAGCAGCAAAGATCCTTGGTCAAAGGCACCGGAACGATTAGCCCTTATAATTTTCTGTTCTATCACTTCCGGACCAGGCTGCCTTACCTCAAATTGATACATTTACCCTTTCCCATCATCCCTGGAAGTTTGTAATAGCATCACGGAATCAACCTGTGTATTTACCAGTGGCACTTAAAGGGTTAAAGAAGTATTATCCAAGCGCATATCGATTTCCGTCTGCTGATCACTGAATGAATGGTGTTCTCCTGTATGAGTCAGAACTGTCAACAACAAACCCCATTATGGGATAGTTACTGTTTCGAAACACGTGAACAACGGCCTACACAAAACTTGCGAACTGACACTTCAGATTTTTCTATCTGCCCTTTTCTGGGCTAAGACTGTTCTTGGGGAGTGGACAGAACTGTCCCAAAATATAACGCCGTACGAGGTAACAGTGTGACAGCAAGCAAAGTAAACAAGCGTTCGTGTTTCAATGTCAGGCCCGGTGGAGATCCACTCTGCTAGTGAGGATAGTAGCACTCAGTATCTGCCCAAAATTTTGAATGTGTTATTTAAAGCCTACCATCTACACTAAGTCCTAAGAATTTGATTGGCGACTTCAGTGTATGGTTGACCATCTTGGAAAAATGTATATAAAAAAGCAAACCCATAACCCAGCCCTATGGAACACCTCACTTTTCATGATCCTACATACTCTAACCCCTTCCTTGTTAGTCGACACTACTTTTTACATAGTAAATGAATCACTGTTGGGTTTCTCTTTCATCCCGTAATGTTTCAACTCATGCATAAGAACTGCGTATTGAGCGAGATAAAATACCTATATGACTCAGAACTCTCTTGTCTTATTCTCCTGACACCTCACATGAGATGCACTACGGTGGTAGCATAAGGGACGTAGTCTTCTGCGGATATGGGATCTCTAATGTTGCCCAACAGTGTCTCTTAAGAACTACGTCGTTTTTATTCCGAAAATTCCATTTTAGTTCCCTGAACACTTCTGTTACAACCTGACAATCTGGCAGAGCGTATTTGAATTCACTCGATGTCGTATAGTCCAGACACTGGAACGCTTATATTTTCCTCCTGTAACGGATATTCCTTAATGATTCCATTTCATATCGTTTCTTCCTTTCATCTCTAAATACACTGGTGTGCAAAACGTAGTCATGGAAGTTTTTACGCGACCGTTTTCCCCAGTAAGTGGTGTAAAACCAGAATTGAAAAGATAAATCAAGTCGAAAGCACACTGGTAACTGAAATACGTGTCAGAGCCCGTGATCTTCGATGCTAAAGTAATGTAGATTATCTTTCTGCTGTTGAATTGCATATGAACCTAATAAAAAAGCTCTAAGAAAGCAAGTTGTCCTTAGCTATGAGCGAGTGTTCGCATTGTGGTTCATAACCTGCCAGAAAACTGTCCCTGCACTGTTAGCAGAAACAGCAATCGAACAAGTGCAAAGGATACACAGGAGGTCAGGCTGGACTGGCGTGTGACGTGGACATCTTGATGCCAGAGGCTCTGAATCAACAATGCAAATAATATCTTCAGGTGGTACCAGGCCGATGGAGTCTGTTTTTTGCGAGTTCTGTGCGGTCTAGCGATATCTGCCGTTTTGGAAGTGTCCCGGAAGAACGTTATTATGAACAGAAAGGTTGAAAGGAAGACTTCGTTGAAACACACAGACTGCTATAAATAATATCTGAGAGTGGAGCTGGGAACAGGGAAGTTTAGGATGCCTTTGAAGATTGTGAGACATTGCCACCAAGCACCACAGTTCGGACAATAGGTTCACTATTACAATATAGCTCTAATGGTGTCTCACAATAATACCAATCGTCTATCCAGATCCCTGCCCACAGAATCTCCAAGAGCAATAATCCTCTCTCTCCTTCAGAATTCCAGGAATAAAAGCTTCATCGCCATCCGCAGAACATCTGCAGTATATCATTCTTCCTCATTGACGGCAGCTGTTACAGATGTTAAATACAATCTATGTCCTGCAACTGGCGCGCACTCGTAAGCTGTTCATCATTCACATAAGCTCTAAAAGATATATTACAGAAGTCCAAATGGAAGCAAAATCTTAAGATATTAATATTGCTGCTAGCATCTTGTAAGGATGAACTTATTGACACTTGTGAAAAAGTAAAATTATTCAGCTTTCACATTAATTCGCATAACATCTGATTTAAATTTGGTGACTGTTCATAGAGTCGAAATTCGTGAGATTATTCATACACTGAAATAAAAACATAAAATTGGTGCATATGGTGACATGAGCAGCGTGTTGTTCCGCCCCTGTTACCACTTTGTAGCTGTATGAGAATGTAGGCTTTCTCGGCGAATTTAGATGATAAAATCTTATCCAATTGACAGCCGAGACAGTGCGTTGTTCTCCAGCTGGAGAACGACGCATTGACTCGGCTGTCAACCCGAGAAGAATTTATTAACCACTTGGTAGCTGTTACAAACGGGATACCCAAGGAGTACCAAGATTGACGTATTTAGGCAACTACCACCTTCACTTCGCTATTACCAGCGAGTGCGAGCGTTGATCTACTAATAGCTTCCCCATTCGGTCTGAGTCTCCTCAAGGAAATCACAATTATTAGGAGCGAAGCTGTGTGAGCCTTGATTTACACTGAAAAATTTAGATATACAAGTAGTTGTTCTTTTCATTAAGTAACCGATTGTTCAAAAATTTTTTGATTAGCTTACAAGTGTTCATATTTTACATTGAGAAGGCAGATTGTTTTCGGATGTGAAAATTTGTTTGTGGAGGCTGAGGTCCCACAAAATATGAACGAAAACAGATAGACTCTTAATCGAAAATAATGACGTCTGCAAAATGCCGTCACGAACCTGAAAGGTAAGTGGAGATGGACTTGAGGCGTTCGCCATTGAACCTGTCACTTTACTTTCTCAGGCGAAGTGTTTAATTCCCATATCACAGAGATGGGAAGAGTTTTTGGTAGATTCACAGATTCGTCAGATCAAACATGAGTGACAAACGCACTCGCTTCGTAATAGGGCTGCAACAATACTGTCTGTGTGAGCCGAGTGTGGAATTAGACTCCTGAACAGTCGGCTGGATCTCTATATAGTTCACGCATACCATAATGTTTGCGCTTGACACGACGTTGAACTTGCACGTGTTCATGATTCCGTTCACACTTCAACAAACAACAGACCAACATCTTCACTGGAAGTTCGTTGCTTATCATCAATTTGATCTATCTATTTCTCATGGGTTTCCGCAGATTGAAAAGTTCCATAATTTATAATTTCATAATAATTAAAAACTAGCATCCTGAATCATCATGAATTCACTTCAGAGAACTGAGATGTCAAGGGCATAGCTCAGTATATCATACACCACATGCAGACTGATAGTGGAAACCCGTTATGTGGCTCTGAAAAGGAATCTGACTTAAAGGTGCGTAACACAACACACTGATGATCATGACGTCTGTATTTGTACGAATCTAAGGACAGCTTAAAATACAAGCTGGACCATATCTAAACCAGTAAATATCTTTAGAATATTCTCTAGATTGGATTAACTCAGTTCTTTTGTTAATCTTGATCATAAAAAGGGAAAAGAGATCTGCTTGTGTGAACTTGGAATTGTTCCATCTACACTCCTGGAAATTGAAATAAGAACATCGTGAATTCATTGTCCCAGGAAGGGGAAACTTTATTGACACATTCCTGGGGTCAGATACATCATATTGACAGAACCACAGGCACATAGACACAGGCAACAGAGCATGCACAATGTCGGCACTAGTACAGTGTATATCCACCTTTCGCAGCAATGCAGGCTGCTATTCTCCCATGGAGACGATCGTAGAGATGCTGGATGTAGTCCTGTGGAACGGCTTGCCATGCCATTTCCACCTGGCGCCTCAGTTGACCCAGCTTTCGTGCTGGACGTGCAGACCGCGTGAGACGACGCTTCATCCAGTCCCAAACATGCTCAATGGGGGACAGATCCGGAGATCTTGCTGGCCAGGGTAGTTGACTTACACCTTCTAGAGCACGTTGGGTGGCACGGGATACATGCGGACGTGCATTGTCCTGTTGGAACAGCAAGTTCCCTTGCCGGTCTAGGAATGGTAGAACGATGGGTTTGATGACGGTTTGGATGCACCGTGCACTATTCAGTGTCCCCTCGACGATCACCAGAGGTGTACGGCCAGTGTAGGAGATCGCTCCCCACACCATGATGCCGGGTGTTGGCCCTGTGTGCCTCGGTCGTATGCAGTCCTGATTGTGGCGCTCACCTGCACGGCGCCAAACACGCATACGACCATCATTGGCACCAAGGCAGAAGCGACTGTCATCGCTGAAGACGACACGTCTCCATTCGTCCCTCCATTCACGCCTGTCGCGACACCACTGGAGGCGGGCTGCACGATGTTGGGGCGTGAGCGGAAGACGGCCTAACGGTGTGCGGGACCGTAGCCCAGCTTCATGGAGACGGTTGCGAATGGTCCTCGTCGATACCCCAGGAGCAACAGTGTCCCTAATTTGCTGGGAAGTGGCGGTGCGGTCCCCTACGGCGCTCGTAGAATCCTACGGTCTTGGCGTGCATCCGTGCGTCGCTGCGGTCCGGTCCCAGGTCGACGGGCACTTGCACCTTCCGCCGACCACTGGCGACAACATCGATGTACTGTGGAGACCTCACGCCCCACGTGTTGAGCAATTCGGCGGTACGTCCATCCGGCCTCCCGCATGCCCACTATACGCCCTCGCTCAAAGTCCGTCAGCTGCACATACGGTTCACGTCCACGCTGTCGCGGCATGCTACCAGTGTTAAAGACTGCGATGGAGCTCCGTATGTCACGGCAAACTGGCTGACACTGACGGCGGCGGTGCACAAATGCTGCGCATCTAGCGCCATTCGACGGCCAACACCGCGGTTCCTGGTGTGTCCGCTGTGCCGTGTGTGTGATCATTGCTTGTATAGCCCTCTCGCAGTGTCCGGAGCCAGTATGGTGGGTCTGACACACCTTTGTCAATGTGTTCTTTTTTCCATTTCCAGGAGTGTATATACGTATCGAACTTCCTCTTACATTATACTATAATAATAGCTTCAACAGCAAGCAAAATCTTAACATTCCGAAGAACCAGTATGAATATTTTCAGAAAATAAATAATGATTATTATGAAATAAAATATCAGCTCCTGCATACTTTACAGGATATCACTTGTCGACAACGAACTTCAACAGTTCAACAAATCATACACTAGTACAAGTAACATAACCATAAATAATTCAAGCACTTACCTTACATATATATATGAAGTGTCTCGCTGAAAATTCAAAGAAAATCTTAAGCTGTGTTTTATATCTCAGAAACCCTTAGTTAAGAAATAATGACTGTGATATTATGGTTCACAACTATCAAGAATAATATTTCATTAGGTCGTAATGTGGATAGTCCTGTAATCTTATGACTACTGAGATACCATAGTAAGTAAACACAAGGATCAGGAATTCTTAGAAACTCAGATGCCAATTGCCGCTTCTTGTTTTTCTTATTCAAGAGCGATGACGATGATAGATGGATTGAAATATTAGTTTTCTAATTAATAGCATCCCCATTGTTACAATCTGACGCATGGCTCGATGTTTGCGCTCTTTGGACATCACGTAATTCTTGTTGGCACGCCTGCACCGCACCCTGGACCGCGAATATCTCCTTGTGACCGTTTCAACTGTTTCCCAGATTTTGTTCCTCATCTGAGAGGTATTGGAACCTACATGTTTCTTTATTTCTCGCAGTTCCTGTTTCAGTCCGCTTGAGCTGAGAAAATTTTCATTTAGCAGATTGTTAACAGCAGTATGTCTTCGTTTATCAGACATTGTGGACTTGCTTCTCCTTGGCCTTGGCTCAAGCGTCTAAATCTGCTGAACCCTTCTGTTTTTGTACGGCGTACTTTTCCCCTGTCATCTCTTCATGACCAGTTGATAAGCTGTTCGCTGGTTGGGAAAAATTGAGACACCTTAGTTTCTAGGGATTCCTGACTGTTACATATATGATTAACTTTGGGTTAAGCTGTTTCATAATAGCCCGAATTTGCTCTTGAGCTTTTCGTGATTCTGCCACTTTATTTGCTAATTCTGCAACCTGAGCGGTAATTTCGGTTTGTTTAGTTGCCATTTAGGCTTTTTCGTTGCCATAAATCTCAGATGCTACAAAATTTCGGTAAAGGGATTTATGATTGGTTGGTCTGCTAATTCTGTTTCCTTTACCTCCTCACCCGATTGAAAATTTGCTACCTCTGGCTACTGTGGCGTTTTATTCGTGTCTGCTCGATGGTGATGGCTATCTCAGTCTGGTTGACATGGACCAGCGTCAGTCGATCGCGACGACTCCGATCTGTAACTACTAAAAACAAATTCCTCGCTTGGTTGATTAGTTTCAGACACTCTCTCTCTTAGACTGATATCAGCGTATCGATGGAGCAGCACATCGGAATGTGTAAGCAGCCCTTGTTTAAAATTGAAGCATTGGTGTTCGAAGTCTGTCGGTCTTCTTTACTTCGAACTCACATCGACTGCACCACTCGGTACCGCAACAGCTCCCTTGATCTGAAACAATTAGCCAAATATGCTTCTCGTGTTCGCGACAGGCTGATAAGCTTACGCGAACTTGATAACTGTACTTCTTATGCCCGGTTTGCGAATGAGTGTTCAAACGCAGATAATAGGATATCTTGAATTATAAAGTCCAACACTCAAGCCGATGTCACATCAGAGTTTTGCGAGGATGTGGATTTATTAATTAATATAGCATCGTCAAGGGGTCGCTACGGTGTTAATTCAACTACTAATACGACGTACTTCCAGAGATAAAATACTCTTCTGAAAACGTACAGAATTCGCCGTATTCGGTGTAAACTTGCTGTTCACTGTTAATAAAATAACTAAATCACCTTTAACTTCTGCGTTCCCCCAAGAAATAGTTAATTTCACAGTTACACAGTAAATTTCTATTAAATGACGTAGCTGACACGAAGCATTAAGGCTATACTGGAGTTTACTGATCTTCGTAATTATTTAAACCTGCACTGAAAACACACCGATCTGTCGTTCAGAGTCTTGAATCTATTTGCATCAGCGATTCTGACATTGACTACAGCTTCTGACAACACGGCGTAACTGTAAGTTCTTCGTGATCGCGTGTAGCTGTTTCCTACTCAAGACTAATAATAGAGCTTATGTCGGCGGTTGATATATTGCTGTGATAATCACTGATCACGAAGGCTAAGTCTCAGCGTTAACCAGGTATCACACGATTTACTTTTCTTTCACATATAATAACTGCTCCGTTGTCTGGATAAACCGTAAATGTTATTTTACTTCAGTTGGAAATTCTGACTAGTACGTTAAGTCGATACTGGAAAACTTTTAAAACTTCATATCGGTTTGAAACACTCTGTTAGCGTTCAGTAGGCTTACTACTATTGCGACGTCTACAAGAGAGACATCTCCATTGCAGTGTTACATTGTAGTCGCAGCGAACTTACAGCACGATGCGGCTACAACTCTCTTCTTAGATAAATATTACCTCTGATCCATTTATGGTCTGGGCTTTAACCCTCGTAGAGAATATATTTTGAATTATTTATTTAAAGTTTCAGGCTTGGTATCATTTGATAGTCTATCATTTAGTCCTTTCCTTATAATAAACGTTATTAGTTACAAAATATTTCTGTTAGTCAAACTTGCAATAGTGTTAATTTTGTTGTCAGTAGCTCCCGTCAATGTCAGGATAAGTAATTTTGCTGTTTCTTTTGCTACCAAAGGCCTTTCATTACGGGTTCCATATTTGGGGTGTTACACTACTCCACTATAAACTAAGTTCAAGTCTTGCCCATGACACAAATACATATACGGACGGAAAAAATTGCATCACCAAGTAGGAGTTGTGCAACATAAACAAAAGATGGTAGGGGTGTTTCAACGTCTCACACAATGATGTTCAATTCAAATTTCGAGCCAGTCGCATAAGAGTAGCGCTAATAGTGCCACTATGAGGGTGCAAATCAGGTTTCTCTTAAAAGGTCGTGAGCGTTAGTTAATTTTGAGATTGAACATGATGAGTTGATATCAGTCAAGTATGTCTTTAACGCGAGAAACACGTCACTGAGCTTGAACGAGGTCGTGCAATAGCGCTACGAGAAGCTGGATGTTCCAGTACTGTAGAAAAATTTTCCAGGAATGTAGCAACTGTACATGGTTGCTGGCAGTGGTGGTCACGGGGATGTACGGTCGCAAGTGGACCGAGCTCCGGATGACAACGCGACGGAAGACCATTGTGTTCAGCGTACGGCTCTGGTGCATCGTACTAAATCTGCAGCAGCAATGTGAGAAGCTATTTACACAACAGTGCCACAACTAAATGCTACAAGTCGTTTACTTCGAGGAGAGCTAGACGCCCTGTAGCGTGCATTCTACTGACCCAAAATCACCGCCACTTGTGACTTCAGTTGTGGTAAGCGAGAGCTCATTGGAGAGCAGGGTGGAGGTCTGTTGCGTTTTCAGATGAAAACTGGTTCTTCCTCGGTGCCAGTGTAATCCTTGTGTCGATTAGGTAAGTTGAGGGCCTGCAACCAAGCTGCCTACGTGCTAGACACACTGGAGTTGCACCTGGAATTATGATCAGGTGTGCTATTTTGTATAACAGCAGGAGCACTCTGTTGATTATTCCACGCACTCTGACAGCAATTTTGTATGACGTTCTGGTGAATGAACCTTTGGTGCAGCAATTCATGAACAGCGTTCAAGGGGGTCCTTTACAGCTGGACAACGCTATTGTAATCCAACGTGCTCTGCAGGCTGTAGTTACATTAACCTGTGATTTTCTAATGTTAATCTTTCAAATGCTTGACCTAAACAAACGTATTCCAGAAATTTCATTAGTCTATATTAATTATTTTTCAAGTTTTCCGAAAGTGTATGACTGAAATGAACGCGCACCCGTATTAAAAAAAATGTTCATGAAAGTCATACGAATGATTGCTGAAAAGTTACGTTCAAAGACAGTAAGTACTACAAAAAATATATGCGCTTGCATCGACAGTCAGAAATGTAAGGGTATCAAATCTGTATGAACAGGCTCGTCTTCAGAATGAAGCTTGAAATTACTGAATCTCGGTAAAAATGACTCTCGGTTTTAGTACAGTTCGTCTCACTGTTGCGGATCTCACGATATTAATTTGCAGGTGGTTACTCGAGGGGGAGGGGGGGGCAATATCAGTCACTGGTTTTGTCCCGACAGCTTCCATCTGCATCTAATTTCAAGCCAGCTGGAAAAAAAAAAATGCCTACGTTGCCTGCTCATCAATTTTGCTGCGTAGTCACTCGCCCGAAGAGATCTTTTGGTGATGACTCCTGGCTGCAGAGTAATTTGTGCAATCTTCTTCGTACATCTGCAGTAGCCATTTGAACTGCAGTTGGCACCACAGTGACACAACGAAATATTACAAACAGATTACTCCAAAGACAGTTCCGAACCAGACACCCTTAAGCGTGCATTCCATTGACCTCGAACCACCGCTGTTTGTGACTTCAGTGGTGTCAAGCGAGAGCTCACTGGAGCGCTGTTTAGAGGTCCGTTACGTTTTCTGATGAAAGCTGGTTCTGCCTCGGTGCCAGTGAAAGCCTTGTGTTGATTAGGAGGAGGTCAGTTGAGGGCCTGCAACCATGCTCTCTACATGATAGACACACTGGGCTCTCACCGGGAATTATGATCTGGTGTGCAATTTTGTATCACTGCAGGAGCACTCTGTTGAAGGCGAAGGAGAAGACGGTTTGCCTTTGGTGGACTTCTTCGAGCCTTTCCGGTTAGGGAAAGACTCAGGTGTTGTTTGGCTGGAGTGACTGAGGAAGTCTTCATGGAAGTACTCCTTCTGTCCTTTCTGGCCTACCGGTTGCGTAGCTGGTGGCTTCGCCCCTTGAGGCGATATTTTGACGGCTTGTTGCACAGCTGGACAGGGGGAAGTCGATGCTACCTCGACACTGGGCGATTTCACAACCTCAGAGCTGAACTGGAGGTCGCCTGTCTGCATGGCCATGTCCTCTATGGAGCGAGGGCTAACAGGAACAGAACTATAGGTGCCTGTCTAGGAGAACACTGGGTTTTCGACTAGCCAGTAACTTGCGAGCGACTGGGTAACGCACTTTTTTCTTATTCGGATTTCTTGGAGAGCCGACTCGTCAAGGTACATGAGACAATCCCAAGAGGAGGCGGCATGACCGCCATTGCAGTTCATACAGCGGGGTGAAGGAAGTAGACAATCACCCTCGTGTGCATGCCTGCCACAAGCTACACATTTCGCTGGGCGTCGACAAGACGTTCTAGTGTGATTAAAATGATGACAATGGTAGTAGCTCATCAGGTTCGGAATGTACGGCAAAACTGTGATGATTTCATAGCGGGCTTTGATCTTGGACGGAATCACCACTCTATCAAAGGTAAGAAAAAGCGTGTGGGTGGGCACTAAGGAGGAATCTACCTTTTTCATTACACAATGGACGGCAATGACACCTTGATGAGAGAGATAAGATTAGATCTCGGTCTCGGTTAGACCGGCGAGTTATCTGATGTAAATTACACCAAAAGCAAAGTGCCATTCCAGAAACGAGAGACGGATTTGACAGGGCCGGCACTTGCATCAACACCTTTCTGAATAATAAACCCATTTACCATGGTGAAGGACTGACAGACTTCAGTACGTGAGACCACGAGGCACCATGGTGCAGTGGGAAGGGTCTTTCAATCATTAGCCTCATTAGATTTATGTTTTGTAGACTTTGATTGGGAAGACGATTGACTCATTGAGAGAAAATCCCCCATGATTGCCAAGATCTCCGATGGCATGTTCCCTCCCGAACACCTGACAGAGGGACCAATCGGAATTTTGGAAGATTGCAGCTCAGGCAGTAACCCCTCCCTGGGCCTGGCCTGTAGCAGGGGGTGCGTGCGAACCCTAAGTGTCGACCCGGGGCTGGGAAGTACGCGTTACCAGCCACCTGTTACGCATCAGACGCGTCGGCCGGCCTCCAGGAGTGTACAGCGAGGAAGAATAAAAGGAGGAACCTCAAACGCCGAAGCGGAGGAACGAAAGGAGAAGGGAAACAAAGGAAGGAAAAGGGAGCAAGAAACGAAGGTGAGACTCTTCTAACATCAGCGACAGAAAATGCAGAACATTCCCAATAACACCCCAGACATGTTCCCCAAGGGAATGGCGAAAGAATAGCAAGAGGATAGACTTGTAACACGGAAGGGATGCTGCAAAGGCAGGGGCCCATGGTAGCCAAGCACGAACCCGCCAAAGAGAGGCGAGTCCCCTTGGCGGATTTCTTTTTGTTGAGATAGCACGAAATAAGCAAACATTACGATAAACAAGACAATCTTGATATAATGATTTACACTGAACGTAGTAAATGAAAGGCACATAACAGCTTCGAGATCGCAGGAAGTGTGATGATCGTATCACGACGTACAGTGTTCCACACATTTTAACAATGAATTGAAGTCACAGGCCGGATCTGTCTTGCGGACCATAGTTTGTGACGCCTGTCCTATAGCACCACTTCTTAAATGCCTCGAGTCCTTGTTTTCAGGCTTTCCCATATTAGACGATTCATCTGCGTTCAGTGTTGTTACAAACGTATATTTTCACGCATTTCTTCCTTCTGTTGTTAGATATTAGTAATGCTCTCTTTGCCAGTACTAATCTGCTTTTCATGTCCTCCTTGCTTCGTCCGCCATTTGTTAAAAAAGAATGGTTCCAATGTTTAATAACCGGGGGGGGGGGGGGGGGGGGACGGCCGTTCAAATGGTTCAAATGGCTCTGAGCACTATGGGACTTAACATCTGAGGTCATCAGTCCCCTAGAACTTAGAACTACTTAAACCTAACCAACATAAGAACATCACACACATCCGTGCCCGAGGCAGGATTCGAACCTGCGATAGTAGCGGTTTCGCGGTTCCAGATTGTAGCGCCTAGAACCGCTCTGTCACATCGGCCGGCCGCCATTTCTTGCTATGTCCTCAAAGTAGCAGAAGTCTGGAACTTTGTTTACTTCATGGTTCCCAATTTCGATGCTGAGTTTGTCGCTAATCTCATTACTTTCGTTTCCTTCGGTTTACTCTCAGTCCATATTCTGTGCTCATTAGACTTATAGAGCATCACGCCACGACAACAAGCACAGTGCAGTGTGCATAAACACTGCGTCACTTGTTCAATTCAATGCGTTGGGTTACTCTTTAATTTTTAACTAATATAACATTTCATGCTTCATGTATTAGGTAATCTGGTGTTCCTATACATGCGAGTATTAATGTAATGTAATATACGTGGAAATAAATCATTAACCCTCAGAAGTTAACAATAGATTGTTTATTCCATTATGTACATCCTGCAATTTTTCTTCAGTCTCACAGAAGGATAGTAATGTTATCAGCTAATCTTATCATTGATATGCTTGCACCTTGAATTTTAATCTTATCCCTGCACTTTTCTTTTATACCAGTCAGTACTGCTTCGATGAACAGATTAAAGATTAGTAGCGAAAGTTCAAAAACCTTTCTAATCCAAGCACTTCGTCCGTGGTCTACCATTCTTACTTTTTAGTACTTATTCTCACACCGTCTTTCCGTGAACAACACACCTATGTTTTGAGAATTTCGTACATATTACATCACTTAAAATCGCCGAAAGCTTTTTCTAGGTTGACAGATCCTATGAACGTGTTTCGATTTCTTCTCAAGTCTTGCTTCTGTTACCAAGCGCGACACTAGGAGTGTCGCTCTGGCGCCTTTGCCTGTCCTAAAGGCAAACTGATCGTCATCTTACAGATCCTAAATTTTTCATCCATTCTTGTGTATGTTATTTTGTCAGAAATTTGAATGCATGAGCTGTTAACATGGTAGTGTGATGGTTCCTCCATATTACTAGCCTTGTTACTATTCGCCACATACACACTGATCACAATTGTTTGTGTTTCATGAGTATCGGCCAGTGTATTGTAACACCATCTAAGAGCACAGACGCTCTAGATAGTTCCCAATTAATAAATTCCCAACAACTGGTTGTCTGACTGACTGATGGTAGTCTTCAGATATGAAACCTACTTTGTTTCGATGCCTGCGACAATGAAAATTGAACATGAAAACAACTGGTACAAACTGCAAATCGAAGAGGTAAGTTTCTAATGGAATGTCAGAAGGTGGGATCGAGTAGTGTCTTGGGATATGATCACGTATAACTTCCCGACTTCATTCAAACCGCAAATCAGACCGCTTGTGCTCGATTGAACAGTCGTGAAGAGGCATGATAATAATTATGTCGAATGATATTCCTGCTTGTGGACTGCCACGTAACAAGTCCTAATACTATTTCTGCTAAAATATTTGCAGAGTTACGGTAACAACATTGGATTAACAGTAAAAAACTAATTCTTTTGGTTGTACTTACGGAAAAGCAAAGCCTTCGGAAAATTAGCATCTATAACCCCCGGTATAATACCAACCTTTGTTCTATGATTCTGTAATTACTCTGTCTATGAAATAAGCGACATTGGATTGTTTCCTTCTTGCTTTCCTGGGATCGTCACGGTACGTATGTGAGCGTACTCCCTCTAACGTTTGCTTGTAATAGTTGGAGTATTACATTTGAAACGTGTTTCATCTTATAAAACAATAAGTCTCAGCTCCCCTGTTTTATTCAAACAATGTAATTAACTTCTACCAGTTTACTAGAGGTAGAAGGACTTTCTTAGTGACTCAACGATCAATCGCCATAAGTGCTTTATCGTTTGTTATTTTGTTACTAAAAAATCGAGCCTGCAACTTATTTCGAAGTCCGATTAACTTTTCACAGAATAACTTCCTGTATTTGAAAATTAACTAAATACACGGATATTCGCCATCAGATGCACAGTTTACCTGATGTAACTTTTTAGCGTGAAAGCAAATTTCATTCATTCTATCCAAGTCAAAGAATAAGACTCTTTTTGAAGTAAAAAATAATCAGTAATTACAACAATCTCAGTTGAAGATGAGAACAGTTGCCCTCCCCATAATTTTTACAGTCTTTGAATGGAATCCTTTTGTTTGAGACTTCAAGATACTTATAAAGTGGAAACTTAATCAGTTTATACGAAGCAAACCACTTCAGCACGCGCAGACGCAGTAACACACTCGCCCAGCTGTTTCCTGTCCTATCAACTGGCGTATTTCCCCTGGGGGCACAATTCCTGTTTCTGACTCTCTCTCGTAAAAAACGATACATATACGAAATTCTGTTGCTATCTGTCATGCTTGTAATAACTGTTTTGCTTCAATTACGTCAATGGTAATGAAAGGTGCAACAGGAAACACACTACCATTAACTGAACTAAAATTAAAGTCAACGCAATATATTCAATGCCCACCTCAAACCGGGTATAGATGGGAGACGCAGAATGGCGATATTAGCTGGCACGTCACGAGGTATAATTCATCTTGCTATTGCGAACCTCCTCACCACCTGACTTCTTATATGGGTATCATTCCAGTACATGATGTAACCCGTTAATGTCTGTTGCTCATAATGTACAGATTACATACCCAGGCCGAGGACAAAGTGCATTTTTATCCCGAATGCAATCCATCATCATTCATCGGAAATAATGTTCAGTTTGACAAGGTCGAGAAAGGGATTTGTAGGTGACTTTATTGGAGGAACCACCCTCATAATTTAAACAAGAGAATAGGAAAACCTAAACCAAGGTAGCGTGTAGGGCAGCTGAAACGCGCTCTTCCCGAAAAGCGCGCGGGTCCGTTTTCTAGCACTGTAACAGATACTCCTTGTCCAACGATTGAACCGTGTTTCTTTTTTTCAGTCCTGTCAGAATATCGCGCTGTTTCTAATTTGTATTCAAAGCAGGAGAAGACGTTGCCGCGACCTACATAAG
This sequence comes from Schistocerca gregaria, assembly GCF_023897955.1. Classification (NCBI taxonomy): domain Eukaryota; kingdom Metazoa; phylum Arthropoda; class Insecta; order Orthoptera; family Acrididae; genus Schistocerca; species Schistocerca gregaria. The sequence goes on from NC_064922.1 coordinate 436,450,519, forward strand.
GAAACTGCGCCATCCTCCACAGACCGCAATAACCGTTGCAAGCAGGGGAACTGCCAGCCATCGGCGGTTCAATTGTTATATTAGAACGCTGCATATCATCGACCGATGCAGTGGCCGAATAATGCAAAACTTGTACTGTGGCGAGCTATATACACCACCACTCGCACGCTGTCGTATTCGTCCATGACTGTGGCTCACTGGCCACTACCTCCATACCACCGACGGCTGGACATCAGACCAAATTACAGTGCCAACCTATAATGAAGAGAAAAATATTTATGGCGACTGTACACCACGAATTTTAATACTGCCCGGTGGCGTTACGTGTACGTGACACAGCACGGAGCCGGAGGTTCCAGTCCTCCCTCACATTTGGTTGTGTGTGTGTTGTCTTTAGCCTAAGATAGTTCAAATAGCGTGTAAGTATAGCGTGTAAGTCTAGCGTTCTTGACAAAGCGTATGTTGTTATTCCACTGCACCTGAGAACGAACATCTCGGCGTAGTTGGAGGCTTTTCGTGAGCATCTACGGAACGTTTGTAAAGGACGGTGAAACCACGAGTGGCGGATGTTGGAAATCCACTTCTTATCACAGTACGTAGACATCGGAGGCTTGACGGACAGGCATAGATCTATGGCAGATCTGACGACAGTGTACAATGCAGGTGCAGGCACAAGCATTTCGTAGCGCACTATTCTGGGCACATTGTTTAACATGTGACTCTGTAGCAGACGACGCGTTCACTACCGCCACATGCGAATCCAATGATTTGATCAGTTACGACTGCAGTGGACGCGCGATACTCGGCACTGTATCTTGGATCACTTGTTTGGACGAATCACTTCGCTTGTTACATCAGGTCGATGGTCGTGTCCGAATACGCCATCAACCAGGTGAACAGCTGCTCGAATCATGCACTGCGTCATCATTGGAGGTCATTGGGGGTAGTATTGTGCTATGGAGTACACTCACCTGGGTTTCCTTGGGGCCTGTAACTAATCGAAAGCGTCATGAGAGCTGTGGACTAAGTAGAATTTATTGCGGAGCACATCCATCTTTGTATACTTCTTCTTCAATGGTAGCAATAGCATCAACTAACAGGAAACCTGTGCTCTGTAACTGGGCGAGAAATGTGCTGCGGGGCTTTATGAAGCAAAACAATGAATTCACCATGAAGTTCCCCGGGTCTGAGGCCGACCGAAAATATATAAGCCGGCCGGTGTGGCCGTGCGATTCTAGGCGCTACACTCTGGAGCCGCGAGACCGCTACGGTCGCAGGTTCGGCTCCTGTCTCGGGCATGGATGTGTGTGATGTCCTTAGGTTAGTTAGGTTTAAGTAGTTCTAAGTTCTAGGGGACTGATGACCTCAGAAGTTAAGTCCCTAGCGCTCAGAGCCATTTGAACATTTTGAACATACACTCCTGGAAATTGAAATAAGAACACCGTGAATTCATTGTCCCAGGAAGGGGAAACTTTATTGACACATTCCTGGGGTCAGATACATCACATTGACAGAACCACAGGCACATAGACACAGGCAACAGAGCATGCACAATGTCGACACTAGTACAGTGTATATCCACCTTTCGCAGCAATGCAGGCTGCTATTCTCCCATGGAGACGATCGTAGAGATGCTGGATGTAGTCCTGTGGAACGGCTTGCCATGCCATTTCCACCTGGCGCCTCAGTTGGACAAGCGTTCGTGCTGGACGTGCAGACCGCGTAAGACGACGCTTCATTCAGTCCCAAACATGCTCAATGGGGGATAGATCCGGAGATCTTGCTGGCCAGGGTAGTTGACTTACACCTTCTAGAGCACGTTGGGTGGCACGGGATACATGCGGACGTGCATTCTCCTGTTATAACAGCAAGTTCCCTTGCCGGTCTAGGAATGGTAGAACAATGGGTTCGATGACGGTTTGGATGTACCGTGCACTATTCAGTGTCGCCTCGACGATCACCAGAGGTGTACGGCCAGTGTAGGAGATCGCTCCCCATACCATGATGCCGGGTGTTGGCCCTGTGTGCATCGGTCGTATGCAGTCCTGATTGTGGCGCTCACCTGCACGGCGCCAAACACACATACGACCATCATTGGCACCAAGGCAGAAGCGACTCTCATCGCTGAAGACGACATGTCTCCATTCGTCCCTCCATTCACGCCTGTCGCGACACCACTGGAGGCGGGCTGCACGATGTTGGGGCGTGAGCGGAAGACGGCCTAACGGTGTGCGGGATCGTAGCCCAGCTTCATGGAGACGGTTGCGAATGGTCCTCGCCGATACCCCAGGAGCAACAGTGTCCCTAATTTGCTGGGAAGTGGTGGTGCGGTCCCCTACGGCACTGTAGTATCCTACGATCTTGGCGTGCATCTGTGCGTCGCTGCGGTCCGGTCCCAGGTCGACGGGCACGTGCACCTTCCGCCGACCACTGGCGACAACATCGATGTACTGTGGAGACCTCACGCCCCACGTGTTGAGCAATTCGGCGGTACGTCCACCCGGCCTCCCGCATGCCCACTATACGCCCTCGCTCAA